>NC_088683.1:344134283-354134283 GCF_028017835.1 Emys orbicularis
GGGTTGTGTGGATGGCCTTGCGTTCCGTTACGATGCTGCACAAAGGAAGCTATGTAACGACACTAAGGAGAGAAGCAGGGAAGCTGAAGCATCCCCTAACTGTGAGTAGAGTATCAATCTTTCCAGATACCAGAAACAGAAAACAAGACAAAGCAAAGTAAGAGGCCTCCCTAAATAAAGTGATTTATGAACTGGTAAAACCCAAGAAGTCAATCACTAGGTAATGAAGTAAAAAAGCAGGTGTGACAGAACACTTGGTTGATAGCAATTACTCTGACATGTCTGGATTGAAAAGATTCAGCTCATTTACACAGAAGTTCTGCACTTCTGATAACTACTGATTGATGTGCAAGGTTCACGTGCATTTTAGTGCCGAGGTTTGACTTGTTTTTTCTCTTTAATATACCAATTGTCACCGCAAGTCATGGTGCCTCTGCGCATGAATAAATTCTTTTTCTTCTTTTATCAGGCTCAGGTTTCCACCAGCATATTAAATATCTATCTGTTCCTGTTTGTTTCTATTATGGACCTGCAGTCCTTGTAGGCCTACATGATTAGTTTAGTCAACCTGGTGCCTATAATGAGACACAATGCACTTTAGGGTCAGCTTAATATTAGAAAGATCTCCTGTGTTCCACGAAATCATTCTAGCATACAAATATATCTGTGATTGAGTTTGAATGAGAGAAGATCTAAAGTCTGGAACTTGACATATCCCCAGCTTCTGAACGTAATCATTCGGTCATCTTTTCCTTTTTCTTTGACAGCTGTAATATCTGCAATTAAAAGCCGAATCAGCGGGGGCTGTTTTAAGAACAAAGAAGGTATTGCAGTTCAGTGAAGCTCTGCAAGATCCAGAGGGATACGCAAGAATCAGCATTCCAGTTCATTAATTTGTTCACTCTAACAGCATTTTGCAATTGTACATACACAATATAGGGATCATTCGCCACTGAAACACAGCCAACTCTGGGGTGGAAAGTGACAGCCATCATGCACCAATAATACTACAGAACAGTCCTTATGAGTGGAACTGAACAACATCCTCTATAAACAAACTACAAAGTGAATTTTAGGGGGACAGAATAATTGTTCCACTGGAATTTGACAAAAAAAACCCTGAATGTTTAATACCCTCCGCACTTCCATGAGGCAGCACGGGAACTCTTCTTTAATGACCACACATGATCAGGAATTTGTTTTTTTCAGACAAATTAAAAGTCTGGATCTGTAACAGAAACGTAAGAGGATCCTGACTGCAAATTCCTAATGAACCTTAAAGTGGCTCTTGGAAGAATACTTATTTGCACACATGGGGAGCGTGGGGAGGAGGGGGGGAAATAAAGGAGTTCCAAAAATGCTGGGCACCTGAAGATTGAGCCTTAGGTGTCTCTAACGGGTAAATACTAATCAGAATTATGGCCTTAATCTGTTTCTCAATTACCCCATCTCTTAAATGGGGATAGTTATACTTACCCACCATGGTGGTGCTAAATTACTTTATGACCACTGGATGCGAGGCACTACTGCAGTATTGAAAACTGCAAGGATTACAAAAGTATGAGTGAAGACCCAAAAATCATGAGACTGGCACAGAAATCTTGAGGGTTTTTTTTTTTGTTTGTTTAAAGTAATCTGGGATTCTTTTTATTTGCCTTCTGATTCACATTTTTCAAGCTTTTTCTCTACAAACACTTAATTCCTCCCATCCCCAACTTAAATCATATCACTTCAGGGTTTTCAGAAAACCCAACAAATTGTGAAACTTGAGATAAACAGTGCCATCGTAAATGAAAATAATTAGAAGTCTGATCACGCTGCTAACATTTCCTGTTTGGTGCAGTATTCCTGCATTTAGGAAACATCGAGCTATGGTAGAAACACTACACAGGGCAAGATGCATGTTCTGAGAGAACTGACTACAAAAAAAGATCGGGCATGTTATCTCTGTGTGTGAACACGTGCAATGGATGCACGTTTTTTTGTTTGTTTTTTTTAATAGATACAGATTCTACGGCCAGAAGGGCCCATTGTGATCATCTGTATTCTGACCTCCTGTATAGCACCGGACATACAAATTCCCCAAAATAATTCCTTGTAGCCCTTTATTTATTTATTTAATGTTAATTGTACTGCAGTAGGTTCAGCTCTGGCGGCTACAGTCTCAAGTTCAACAGAGTTATCTCTGTTTGTTCTGGATCTAGAGTCCACAGAATGTGGAAAAAGCTAATGTATTCAATGCTTTTTTTGCCTCTGTCTTCATGAACAAGGTCCGCTCCCAGACTACTGCACTGGGCAGCACAGTATGGGGAGGAGGTGACCAGCCCTCTGTGGAGAAAGAAGTGGTTCAGGACTATTTAGAAAAGCTGGACGTGCACAAGTCCATGGGGCCGGATGCACTACATCCGAGGGTGCTAAAGGAGTTGGCGGATGTGATTGCAAAGCCATTGGTCATTATCTTTGAAAACTCATGGCAATCGGGGGAGGTCCCGAATGACTGGAAAAAGGCTAACGTAGTGCCCATCTTTAAAAAAGGGAAGAAGGAGGATCCGAAGAACTACAGGCCAGTCAGCCTCACCTCAGTCCCTGGAAAAATCATGAAGTAGGTCCTCAAGGAATCAATTTTGAAGCACTTTGAGGAGAGGAAAGTTGTCAGGAACAGTCAGCATGGATTCACCAAGGGCAAGTCATGCCTGACTAACCTAACTGCCTTCTATGATGAGATAACTGGCTCTGTGGATGAGGGGAAAGCAGTGGACGTGTTATTCCTACCTTGACTTTAGCAAAGCTTTTGATACAGTCTCCCACAGTATTCTTGCCGGCAAGTTAAAGAAGTATGGGCTGGACGAATGGACTATAAGGTGGATAGAAAGCTGGCTAGATCGTCGGGCTCAACGGGTAGTGATCAATGGCTCCATGTCTAGTTGGCAGCCGGTATCAAGCGGAGGACCCCAAGGGTCGGTTCTGGGTCCAATTTTGTTCAATATCTTCATTAATGATCTGGAGGATGGTGTGGACTGCACCCTCAGCAAGTTTGCAGAGGACACTAAACTAGGAGCAGTGGTAGATATGCTGGAGGGTAGGGATAGGATAGAGAGGGACCTAGATAAATTAGAGGATTGGGCCAAAAGTAATCTGATGAGGTTCAATAAGGACAAGTGCAGAGTCCTGCACTTAGGATGGAAGAATCCCATGCACTACTACAGACTAGGGACCGAGTGGCTAGGCAGCAGTTCTGCAGAAAAGAACCTAGGGGTTACAGTAGACGATATGAGTCAACAGTGTGCCCTTGTTGCCAAGAAGGCTAACGGCATTTTGGGCTGTATAAGTAGGGGCATTGCCAGCAGATCGAGGGACGTGATCATTCCCCTCTATTCGGCATTGGTGAGGCCTCATCTGGAGTACTGTGTCCAGTTTTGGGCCCCACAATACAAGAACGATGTGGAAAAGAGTCCAGCGGAGGGCAACAAAAATGATTAGGGGGCTGGAGCACATTTGACTTATGAGGAGAGGCTGAGGGAACTGGGATTATTTAGTCTGCAGAAGAGAAGAATGAGGGAGGATTTGATAGCTGCTTTCAACTACCTGAAGGGGGGTTTCAAAGAGGATGGATCTAGACTGTTCTCAGTGGTAGCAGATGACAGAACAAGGAGTAATGGTCTCAAGTTGCAGTCGGGGAGGTTTAGGTTGGATATTAGGAAAAACTTTTGTACTAGGAGGGTGGTGAAGCACTGGAATGGGTTACCTAGGGAGGTGGTGGAATCTCCTTCCTTAGAGGTTTTTAAGGTCAGGCTTGACAAAACCCTGGCTGGGATGATTTAGTTGGGGATTGGTCCTGGTTTGAGCATGGGGGTGGACTAAATGACCTCCTGAGGTCCCTTCCAACCATGATATTCTATGATTCTATGAACACATGAAACCATAGTCAAATAACACAATTACAAGAGCATCCATCTTTTAGCAGTTTTATTAAGGTTACCAACAAAGCTATAAATGTCACAGCATCTACAATTCCTAAAGATAAGTACCATGTACCAGTTATACCTACAGACATCCTCACATCCTCCCAGATGGTGTTAGAGTGTGTTGGCCCTCTCATGGATTGATCAGCAATACGGGAATGGTACCTGCTGGAGTTTTCCATAGGAAGCTCAATTTTCCTGCTCTGGACACCCTTTTTTATATTGTGATTCTGTCTATACCTACATTCTGTGCATGTACATGAAAGTGTCAACCCTCTCTTTCTTATTGGTCTGTGTCCCCTAGAAACACAAGGAACCCCGAATTCTATAGGCTGTGTAGGTTCTCGTTAACATTAACACACCACCTTTATCCTGTGGTTAAGGCACATGTTGGAGACAATATTTACTGTTACAGCATTTTATAATTGAAATGTAATCTTCGCGGCCATACTTTCCAATATTACCAGTTTGTACCTCTTTTCCCATAATCTTTCGGGTTACTTCTCGGTCATTGACTTAGACCATCGTTTCTTGTCTCCAAGGTGCAAAATAGCTAAGCTAAAATCTTGCAGGCCTCAGCATACAGGTTTTGTGTTTCAGCTTGTCTTACTTATGTCTCCATGGTTTCTCTAAATACTGATCAATCTTATACTTTTATAATCCTACAAATGAACTCTAATTAACATACAATTAATATATATGGTATAACATTGATTAATCATAACATCACACAATAAAGGGATAATAAACTAAAATCATTAGGTACATCCTAGAGCATAACATTCAGAAAAAATATCCAGTCTTGATTTAAAATTTGTCAGTGATAGAGAATCCACCATGACCCTTGGTACAGTAGAACCTCAGAGTTACGAACACCTCAGAAATTGAGGTTGTTCGTAACTCTGTAACATTCGTAACACTGAACAAAACGTTATGGCTGTTCGTTCAAAAGTTTACAATTGAACATTGACTTAATACAACTTTGAAACTTTACTATGCAAAAGAAAAATGCTGCTTTCCCTTTTTTAAAAAAAAATAGTTTACATTTAACACAGTACTGTACTGTATTTGCTTTTTTTTTGGTCTCTGCTTCTGTCTGATTGTGTACTTCTGGTTCCAAATGAGGTATGTGGTTCACTGGTCAGTTCGGAACTCAGGTGTTCGTAACTCTGAGGTTCTCCTGTACATTGTCCCAATGATTAATTACTCTCACTGTTAAGAATTTATGCCTGATTTCCAGTCTGAATTAGTCTAACTTAAACTTCCAGCCGTTGGATTGTGTTACACCTTTCTCGGCTAGATAAAAGTCCCCTTTCAACTCATCCTCACTGAACACTCTGAGAGAAAAAACCTTCCAACTTGTTAACCAATGAGTACACTAGTGTAAAATGGAACAGCTTCAAATGACTTCTCATTTTGCGGAGGGGGGGGGGGAGAGAAGCTGCACTGAGTGAAGACAATGCCTTTCTCCCCCCCCTCAGCTATCACTTAGTTATCTGAGTACTACCTCACTTGCTAAAGTGTAAAGCCACTGCCACTGGATGTCAACATTTAAGGGGAGAGTCCACAGGTAGAGGTGTAGAGAAATGCTACAGACATTCTTATGTAAAAAGATGACTGCCCAGATAATTCCTTAGCTCTTAGGAAAACTGAATGTGCATGAGTTCTCTCTCAGCTGATGTTTTAAAGTCATTTCAACAAATGTGCTCCCCGATCATTAAGAAAAGGCTATTTCTGCCAACAAAGTTTCACAGTTTGAGTCACCTATTACGCATCGCCTGCTATAGCTATTAGCACTCTTCTAGGAAGCTTGTTGAAAATAGCAATGCACCTGGGGAATGTCTTCAGTAGAGCCGGTTGGAAAATTTCCAGTTTTCAAAGCTATACTGGTTTTGACTGGAAATGGAATAGGGGAAGGAGAAAGAGAGCGGTTTTCTATAGATGGGTGGTCAGGGACACTTGAACCTGGGTCTCCCACACTCCAGACCAGTACCCTACCACTAGGCCGTGGACCCACTTACAGTTCCATTGTTCATTCCAACATGAAATGCAAACAAATTCTGAAACCTCAGAATTGGACTGGAATTGTCGCTCTCCAGCCAGTTCTTGTCTTCTCTACAGAGTTAGCCCAGCTGATTGGCACCCAGATTAGCCTACTCAAGACCTGCTCAAATTACTGCCTGCTCACTAGTGCTGTGCTCACCCACGTGTGTCACTAGGGCAGCTGGAGGCACTTCAGAGTGGAACATGGGTTTTTCCACCCAATAAATTTTGGGAAAAACCGTCTGCCCTTCCGGGCAGAAGGGTGGGGGAAAGGCACTGGACAAGATTAGCATTCCAGTGATTTAGCCTGCATCCTCACTGCAAAAGGAGGTTACCAGCCCAAGTGAAAGTGGCACTGGTTTCTAGCCCACACATCCCAGATGGCCAGCTAGCCTCAACAGAAAGCACCACTAAACTAAGGTGAGAGGTTTGT
The DNA here is from genome assembly GCF_028017835.1 of Emys orbicularis. NCBI lineage: Eukaryota > Metazoa > Chordata > Testudines > Emydidae > Emys > Emys orbicularis. The sequence continues at coordinate 344,140,722 of NC_088683.1, forward strand.
GTGTATGGACAGGGCGGGAATTAGGAAATGCGTAGGCTAAATCTGCAATGAAGACAAACCCTAGCTAGCTGCTCTAGCTCTTCTTACTCCTGGGGGAATTGGCACAGAATTTATGTCATCCGCAGATTTCTTTGCTTCCCATCAGAAAAATTACTTCTGAGGGGAAGTAAAGGGAAGCCACAAAAGTGGTCACTTGCTCCTCCCCGGCAGCCCGGAGCAGACAGTGGAGACGTAAATCAGTGCAGGGTTGGGTGGGGTAGGGTGGGGTGGGGTGGGGTGGCTGGGTGCGCTTGCATGAGGAGATATCAATCACTGCCAGGGGGTGGGGTTGGGCAAGCGTATGAGCGAGTGAGCAAGAGAGACTCTGTCCCTCTGGCTCACTATTGCACCGTGCCTGGCATGGAGGGGCAGGGCTTCAGGGTGTTCGGAGGTAGGCATGAGGCAAGCGCTGTCCCCTCACACAGAGCATATGTAGCAGCCTGCCTATTTAGTTGTTCCCATTCTTGTTGGTGAATTGTTCTCATTCTTAGTGAATTCCCCCAGGAACATAAAACAGGTGTAAAAGTTTTAAAGTTCCTTTACACTGCCAGAGGCTGTAAAGAATCTGTACTGTAAATGACAGTGTGGCCTTGTAAATGCTTATGGTGCTTTAATTATTAGAATTGGTCTACATTTTCAGACTGAAAAATTTTCCTATCAAAATGTGCTCCATTACTACTGACCTTTCTGGAGATGGTCAGTAGCCAATATACATTGTGAGTTTGATTCCCCAGCCCTCACTTGCTCTTCAGTTGCCTACAATGTAACACTGAGCATATAGCTGCCTATATTTGTTGAATAATAATGAGAAATAAAGGGTCAAACCTAGTTACATTACTATTAGACAAAGGGAGTTTGGGGATTTCCTCCAATACTACCCACTTCCATTCTCCATCCATTTTATTGTAGCTTAAATAAATTACCAAAATAATTTAAACCGGCATGATTATATTGCGCTATTTTGACAAACAAAATATGCAGAATTTTAAAATAGTGTATGCAGAATTTTTAATTTTTTGGTGCAGAATTCCCGCAGAAGTACTCTTCAGCTTTCTCTATATCAGCTGCTGATATGATTGGCTTAACATCTGGACAGCCACTGCATTAACTCTGTCTCTCAATATTACACTCTGTTCTCATGTCTCAGAGCTCCTAAGAGTTAGGAAGTCAGATTCCAGCCCTCACTTCTGTAACAACAATAGTTCACCAACAGCAGCCCTCTCACTAAATGGCTTCCCTTGCAGTATAATAAAGAAGAGCTTTCAAAGAGGCAAGGGCAAATCACTCCTTAACATGCAATATCGGAAAATTACAGAGCAAGAGAGCTCATCTAAACGTATAGGGAAGTCCACCTCAAACAGATATCTTCATAAGATAAATCTAAAAGGATGTCAGGTTTCAGAAGAACATTAGCAACAATGGGAAGTTATTCAAAGTTTCCTTAGAGTAGACAAGGCCAAATGCACTAGGCCCCCTTGTTCCATGTGCCGACCCACTGCCTCCTCAATTTCCATTTTGCTGCTGCTCTCGTGGGCAGACACAGATGTAGTGTCTGGGGAACAGTGTGCACATGAGGAAGTGATATCATTATGCTAGAGTATGAGACAGGAAGTGCAAGAGACCAAACACAGCAAGCGACAATCCACAAAGTAAACAAGCTGAAAAAATACAAAACAATATTATTTTCACTAACTTCTTACAGTTTTAATAATCTTGTGTGTTACATTTAACTATAGGAGCTGCAAAATGTTCAGATAAATATGATTATCTAGTTAAAAGCATCCCTCTAAATGGATGTTGCATGGACATTCTGCTTCAGAGACCCATGATGCTGTCCAGAGGCAGAGAAGGAGGGGATCATAAAATCAAAGTGAGTATGTTTTATTTAATAAGTGATAATATGTAGCACTTGCAAAGTGCTTTACACTTTTAGAATGCGGAATAAATATTCAGAAGTGTATTACAGCCCCACACAGGGTAATTACACGGTTAACTCTCTTGAATGTGTTCTGTAATGAGCATTTAGGAACAAGTTTTGCCACTGAATACAATAGATGACCTCCCTGCATCTCATTTACATTTTAATTATGTGTGACAAAAGCACTGAGTCACAAAGTATAATTTTGTTTCTAATCCTTGCTTTATTTTGATTCCACACTAGGGCAATATTCAATGGTAAGAAAATCTCAAGGCTTTCATCAATGGGGGAAAAGTTGCCGAATAGCTTATAACAAACTATGAACTTAAAGTATTACTTCATTTTTCTTCTCTTGAGTCTAGCAGTGCATGAAAAAAAAAAATCAAGTCTCTGGAACATTTCCACAATGAGAATATGTAAATAAATTACCCACTTATGTTGATTGATGAGAGTTATTTTGGTTGAAAACAATGCAAGTCACCCTCACTTTACAAAACAATATGTATCAATAAAATGAGTCAGACACGCTAAAGAAAATATTTGTTGTAGCCTTATGCTATTTTTACTGAACCTTCAATTACAGTTTTTAGAGAAAGTGTGCCAATTTCATGCACCTATTACCGACTGTTAAAATGAGACACAATTCTCCTCAAATAGTAAAGCATCTCTTAATATACTAGTTAAAAATACACACAGGAAGGTTATGGAGAACACATCATCATCCTTCAAGATTCCAGCAACAAGTGGTGAAAAAACTGAAGGCACTCAGAGAACTTTACAGAAATAGCTTTCTATCAACAAAAATAAATACTTCACAGCATCCAGGGTCTCAGTTTCTCCCAGCGTGTTTTTCAGAATCTATTCATTCTTGCATAAGGGAGAAAAATATAACCCAGTTCAAACAAAGCATCGCTGCAGGTAAACGCATGTTTTCGAACCAAAGTTTAAAAATGCCTAACAGCCTCTTCCAAAAAGCGTCAAGCTCTATTCCAGCCTCTATATGCTGCTCAGGCAGCATACAGAGGATGTAAAGAGGTTGCAGGAGGCTAGGGGATACTATCCTGCCACGGGAGCAGCACAAGCCTCAGCACAGAGGGCCTGCCTGGGGGTGGCAGGAGACAAACATCTCAAGGTACTCAGCACTACCGGGACTCTGAGCTGCAGAGAAACCGACAGGCAGCCCTGAGGCTGCTCTGCTTTATGTTGCGGGGTCTTTTCGGCCTCCCCAACAGCCAAGAGTCCAGAGGTACAACGCTGGCGAAGTCTTTTGTACTGTGTCTTAGGCAGGACCATTATGAACGCAGTGAAGAGTCTGAAAACGTATCAACATTTGGAATCATCTACACAGTCATGATACCAAGGGGACATCAAGGATCTGGATGGCACACAAATGTCACTGGACACTTGAGACACATAGGCCAACAGTTTTCAAACTTAGGTACCTAACTTTTGTCATCCAAGTCCATAGGCAGGCCCCCTGAATAACAGTGGCCTGAATTTTTCAGAAGTGCTGAGCCCCTGCAACACATGCACTGAAGTCAATGGGAGCTCCGGATACTTGGCACCTCTGGACAAAAAAAAAAAACATCAAGCCACTTTTATTTAGGTACCTTTGGGCACACAGCTTTGAAAATATTGGCTTAAATGTTTAATAGTAAAAATATCCTCTAGATATCAAAATATACACCAAATCCACACATGTACACAAAAATCTGTGTGGGGTATGTTTGTTTTTTAAGACCCAGACATACCAAACTCCACGTGACAAATACTCAGTGCACACTAAATACAGAATAACATATATTGCAGGGATCGAAACATTTACCAGACATCTATGAGCTGGAGGACTTGACCTACTAGTCAAAAATCAATGCGACAGCTGAAAGTTAGGGTACTCCACCACCAAGGTCAACAGGTAATGTCCTACTAGACAAGCTCTCTCCTAGCTACAGTTCCAGCTACTGGGAAAGGAAGGTTCTGGGATTTCTACCAAGGAGCTGGCCCTGGGCTCTAGCTCTATCTGATGGCTCAATCTTTTGTATCATCCTCAACATGTGAAACCGCACACCCCTCCTCCCACACAATATTTCCATTTGCTGGAAGAAGCTCTCTCCTTCTCTCTCCATTCTCCTTCCAGAGCTTCCTTGGGAGAGTGAAGTCTCAACCACTCACCCTCTCTCTCAGCCTCCACTATTGGGTGCTTCTATGTGAATCTCTCTAGTATCTGCTGCTGCTGCTCAGATCTTCTCAAAAACTGTAGCTGCATGAAACGGACATGGTGGTTGTCCCTTTAATCATCTAGAGCAGCGTTCCGAACACTAGCAGTGAAACAAACCGTATCGCAGGTATTTACAGTCTAACTGCTGGGCAGAGCTATGAGCACACAAAAGGTACTGGAGCTCTCTGTCTCAGATGACAGTACAGTATTAATATTACCGTAGACGTAGAGCCTATGAGCCCTAGTCATGGACCAAGACCCCTACGTGCATGGTGCTGCACAAACACAGAACAAAAAGACGGCCCTTGCCCCCAAAGAGTGCTTACTGAATTAATGTAATAGGATTGTAAGTTCTCTACAAGCACAAGAGCTAGGAAACCAGTATTTTTTTTTTAAGTGTAAGCTAAAATTCTGCAAAAATTGACAGCTTAGCCCTCCCCCCTCCTCTCTCTCACACACAGAGAGAGAGAAGGCTTCTAATTACAGATGGGGAGTAGATTTTCAAACCTTGATATGTTGACATTATCGCTCTAAACCGTGTACCCCATTAGAATCTTCCCATATCACGTGTAAGGTAAAAAAAAAAATGGTAATGGGATTATTATCCAGATCCAATTAATGGTGGGAGTAATAAATACTATGAGACCTGCACCACTTTATGCAAGAGTCTTACTGAGTCTACGTGACACTACCAAAGATCATAAGAAATGACTTGAGCAAGCTTTCCTCATGGCAAAGAAATTAATTTTAATGAGATGGAAATCATCATATGCACCACAAATTAGCAAACAGAGTGTGGGGCTAAATTAACTCACTGTAATGGAAAGGATACTTTACAAAATACCAGATAACTTAAACTTGCAATAATATCTAAGCCACAAATTCTTTGAACTACAAATATATGAAAAGATGTAACCTAATACGTATTGTGACAGACCCAGACCAGTGGGATACAGGAGTCTGGTAGAGGGCAAATATACTGGTCACTGGATGAGTAGTTTTCTGTTCCCTGAGTGACCAGAGCAGGGGCTGCACTAGAGTAATCAGGAACCTGCTAGAACCAGTTAAGGCAGGCAGGCTAATTAGGACACCTGGAGCCAATTAAGAAGAAGCTGCTAGAATCAATTAAGGCAGGATAATCAGGGCACCTGGGTTTTAAAAGGAGCTCACTTCAGTTTGTGGTACGAGTGTGAGGAGCTGGGAGCAAGAGGCGCAAGGAGCTGAGAGTGAGAGGGTGTGCTGCTGGAGGACTGAGGAGCACAAGTGTTATCAGACACCAGGAGGAAGGTCCTGTGGTGAGAATAAGGAAGGTGTTTGGAGGAGGCCATGGGGAAATAGCCCAGGGAGTTGTAGCTGTCATGCAGCTGTTACAGGAGGCACTATAGACAGCTGCAGTCCACAGGGCCCTGGGCTGGAACCCGGAGTAGAGGGCGGGCCCGGGTTCCCCCCAAACCTCCCAATTGACCTGGACTGTGGGTTGTTCCAGAGGGGAAGGTCTCTGGGCTGTTCCCCAACCCACATGGTGAATCTCTGAGGCAAGAAAATCCGCCAATAAGCGCAGGACCCACCAAGATAGAGGAGGAACTTTGTCACAGTATCTTGTTCTTATGAACACTTATTTTTCTTCCTCTCACTTCCTCTTAGCTATGTATATTAGATAATCCTTGTATTTATTTTCCAGAAAGTAATGAAAAAATACACTTGTTTATAAGCTGTGGACAACTTGAAATTAAATTCTAAGGAAACAGGTATCCAAGGGTTTTATTTTTTCCAGCTAGGGTAGGTAGATATTAACCTGACACAATGCACGCCACTTTGTCACAATGATGATGTTACATCAGAAGATCCAGAGTCTTTTAAAGTACCATCCTCCCATAGCCCCTAAGCAATGGAAAGGGCAAAGGGAGTAGGCACACATCTCCAAAACCATCATTCTAATTAGAACCCAACTGTTTATTTTTGGCTGCAAATTTAAATACTGAGCAGCTGCTGATATTTTACTTGATCTCTCTCTATTTAAAATTAAATAAAGAAACAAGACAGATGATGAGTTTTCTGCTGGTACAGTTTGAAGTCCGGAACACACGGGCTCACTGAGTCTGTTTAAAAAAAAAAAAGGCCAGAATGGCAGAAAGGAAGAAAATCTTTTTAATTGAATATTGGATCTGGAAGTAGAAACATCCCTAATGCAGCAAAATTAGACCTAGAGCTTGTGGGACATTATTCCTAGCCTACTAAATTGAGGACTCCTTCTAAAGTGCTACGTTTTTTCTGAAGACATTCTGGATAAAAGGCATTGTAGAGTTCTATGGGTGGGGGGTGTTGGGGGAGATTGTAGGGGGCAGTTGTATCTCAGCGGCTTCATTATCTGATTTTAAAAGTGAAAACATGTATTGTAAATAACTTGACCCGCAAACTCAGCCTGGGATCTGCAAATCCGGCTGAGATCTTTCCTTCTTACAGATCATCATCAGTACCACAGATTTTGCTAGATAAATTCTTCCCTCAGTTACACCTGTGCAACCCCCAATTGGAGCTGTTGTGCTTGCGCAAAACCAATTGAGGATATAAACTAAAGACAGAGATGCAGAGGTGTGAGAGAGTCTGTAGGCCAAATTCTGCTCTATTGTCATAGGAAACGTGTGAGAAGAAATGAACCAAACTCAACTCTAAAATCCAAGGGTTGAGTATGCAGGGCTGCCAACAGATGAAAAAAAGCCATGTTTTTAGTTATAAATTCATCACATCAGTTAAGGAGACCACTGAGACTTAAAAAAAAAATGAACTCCGAAAAGATAGGTCTCTTTTCAGAGTACACCTGCACTTTAAGAAATAGCTGGATGATTACAACTGCCATGTGATAGAAACAGATGCAACATACTCCTAGAAGCTTCAGTCTGGGTTGTCTTCAATTTGTTTGGCGAGGATGTTGTAGACTAGAGATAATGGGTCAATTCATTCCTGTTGTCAGTTTATTAACTTACAAGGAGGATGAATCTGTCCCACTGCTTTTATGTGCTCAGGATATTGAGCTTATCTTGTGCTCACTGTTACTTAGTGACTCGACTAGAGTTACTTCTTGAACCGGTTCCAGTATATTACTGTGTGTTAAATCAAGAATGGCCTGCCCTCTGGAGTGCTCTGGAACTAACTGTTCCAAAAGGGAATCTTGTAAGGCAGGGATAGTCTATTTTTTGTCAAGGTCCAAAACTCTTGATCAAGGTATAGTCAAGGTCCAGACTACAGAGAAAATAATAATAAAAAAAAACACAACAACAAGTAGTAGTAAATAAAAAGACTTCAGAAGCATCTGCTGGAGGATTTCATTTTGCCAAAAAGATCCCCGATGGCTAACAGATTTAATACCTTCCTCTTTACACCTACTTCTCATCCATTCATGCATTGAGACCCACGGGCTCCCCCTTTATAGCTAGCCTTACAATGTTTCAGAGAAAGCGACCACAGAGGATAATCCCAGGTCCCAAGTCATCTTTTTCCACCTTCTAATTTGGGAAAGTCCCCCTAGTAATCCAAATTTAGCTTCCCTCTCCTACAGCTCCTTGCAGCACAGGTACCAATACAGGTACCTCTCCAGCATGCATTGATGTTTGTCTAGAAGATGTCCTTTTAGACTCAAACAGTTCTCATGGTCACCATGCCGGAATAATGATATTTCTAACTATTTCATTTCCCATCGCCACAGTCTGTTTCCATCTCACAACTGCAACCCCTTCTATCGCAGTGACCTCCTCACTGCGTGAAGAATAATCAGCCTCTTCTATCTTGGTTCCTTCATTCCACCTTGGTCCCTCTCCCATCCTGAGGCTGCCTCCTCAACCAGAGCATTGGGGCATCCAAGGTCTCATGGGGGCCCATTCTGCAATATCTCTGTACAACAATGATCTATAAAGAACTCTCTCTCTCTCTCTGTTTCACCAGCTCTGGCTTCAGGACACCGTACTTAGGCTCTGAGGGTCACAAGCTGCTTGCATAAGGCACATACATACAACCAGTTGGCTACAAGGCCGGTAGCCCTATATCCTGTACTCTGTTAAGCAATCTGGATAGTCCCCACCATGATTAATCTGCTGCTGGCCTCTGCCTCCATAGCTGAATCAGGGTTTTTGCTCTGCATCTGGATAAAAGCTTGAGCTGGATTTTATCTTTAGCTGTAAGTTAGAATTTATGGTTTTCTCAGTGGCTGAGTTTACTTAATGGATTTTTCTTTACTCTAGATCATGAATAACCAATTAAACCACCTACACCACCTTAGTGCCAAATCCCCCTGGGCTCATTCTGTCAGTGCTGCAACCTGCCTGGGGCCTCTCTCAGCAAACTACACAGCATTAGGACAGGATTAGATGGCCCAATAGCTCTTTTCCTTCTCTCCTTTCTATATTGCTTGATAACTACAGACTAGTTACCCCACTCCTAACTTGCTGCAGGTCTCAAGTCTAAAAAAAAACACTTTATGAAAACCAAACTACTCTACACCTTTTACAGCTGGTGAATCCCGAAACCCCATCACCAGCAGCTAAACACTCTGGCTCTTCAGTACAAAAGAAACCTAGATAGTGACATATCTGCTTTTCCCTGTCCTTAAGAGGTAATCAAACATCACCTGCATTTCTCTCACTAACCCCCTTTCCAAAGCAGACAGCAGTTGGTACTGAATTAACTCACCTTAAAATTAAAAACCAAAACCACAAATATATAAATCGAGGCTGCTGGTGGAGCAGAGTGGTGTAACTTAATGCCCAAAGCCTTCATCTACATATCCATATAATCTTTTCACTTGAATGACAGCTGCAATATGGTGTAACATATATCTAGCACTTAGAGATGGCTCCTGACTGCCCTGGAGTTTATACCCAGGCAACATATCAAAAAGCTCTTTCGTCTAAAGAACCGTAAGTTAACTACCTTTTAATTACTTCTAATTATCTTTACACTATTATTAAGGATTTCTTATGGGGGAGAAAAACCTAAGTCTAATCAATACATGCCATACGTCCTAGCTGATTAGCACAATTCTTACTTCTCTGTCATGCTGGAGATGTGCCAAACTTACCTTGTGCACAATTAAGTGTCTACTAATGCCTGCTGCTACTCAGCAGGCCTCAGGAGTTAACAGTAAAAGAACTGAGATTTATGTTTCCTCTCTCCCATCCCCTCCGCGTTCCTCTCTCATCTGGTTTAGCTCACACGCGCCTGAAGAAAACACCCAACTGTAAAAGGAAGTAGTTACAAAGAAAGAAAACTCTTGAGCGCAGAACTGCCCTGTCATGGTGTTCACAGCATAGGGCCAGATTCTTGTTCGGGCCAAATTACGCCTGGCACTAAACATGAGCATCAGGAAGCAAAGATGTCCTAAACCTTTGCACGCTCCTGATTCTAGATTCAACAAGGAGTCTGTGTAGCCACTGTTTTAACTTTAGACCAGCCCTGAAGTTGCTTTAACTTACGCCAGGCATAGATAGTGTGAAATGGCCTTGGCACACAATGTGGGAGTGGTCATATGGAAACAGAAATGCCGAGCTGGTGTGTTAAGACAGCTTTCCAAGCCCTTTGCACCACAGCAGGTGCATAGGCCAGAGCTGTTGTCACTAAGGCCTGGTCTACACTACAAATTTAGGTCGACATAAGCCACATTAAGTCGATCTAATAATGTACGTGTCTACACTACCAAGTCCCTTCCGCCAGCCTAAGTGGCCTGTAAAGTCAATTTCTGTACTCCACTTCCGCAAGAGGTGTAGTGCTTGATTCGACATCCTCGGGTCGACATGGGGACAGTGTAGACATTGCGTTGTGTGATTCGAATGAATTGGCCTCCAGGAGGTGTCCCATAGTGCTCTGCTGTGACCACTCTGGAAAGCACTTTCAACTCCACTGCACTTCAGCCAAGTACACAGGAAACAGCCGCTCCCCTGTTAAAGCCCCAGGAACTTTTGAATTTTGATTTCCTGTTTGATCAGGGTGGAGAGCTTGTCAGCACAGCTTATCATGGAGACTCAAGGCTGCAAACGCGCTCCAGCATGGAGTACACAGGAGGTGGTGGATCTTATTGCTGTGTGGGGAGAAGAGTCTGTGAAGGCAGAGCTCCAATCCAGGAGAAGAAACGCTGACATATATGCCATGATCACACAGGGCCTGGAGGCGAAGGGCTACACCAGGGACACGCAGCAGTGCTGCGTGAAAATAAAGGAGTTTCATCAAGAAGACAAGAGACCAGAAGACAAGAGATGCAAACAGTCGTTCTGGTTCTGCCCCACAGACATGCCGCTTTAATGAGGAGCTGCATGCAATTCTCAGCGGCGACCCCACCACTTCCCCAAAACACTCCGTGGATACCTCCCAGGAGCCCCGGGCGACCTTGAGCAATAATGAGGAGGACACTGTTGAGGAGGAGGAGGAGAAGGAGAAGAATGTGAGGCAGGTAAGTGGAGGATCCATTCTCCCCGAGAGCCAAGAACTGTTTTTAACCCTGGAGACCATCCCTTCACAGGACCAGTTGGCGGAGGAGTGTGATGCCGGGGCAGGCACCTCTGGTGAGTTCACATTTCCAGTCAAACTGCAGGGGTTACTGCGACATTACACTCCACATTCTTCATAGAAATATTGTTATGATATGAATATGGCATAACTAAGATAGGTTTTATGCAAGCTGGGTCATGTGAGATATCATTGGAAAGGTTATGATTTGCTGAATGTGTTTATCCAATTTGTTTGTATGTATCATTTCTGTGTCTGGAGTTAGGAATATTAACTATGTAACAATTACAACTGTGTTTTCACCTGGGAAACGCCCACCAGAAAGTAGGCAAAGCGCCTGGATGAGCTATTAAGGAGAACAATAGAATTTTGAAAATGCTAATTTCACTCCTTCCTGATAAGTTTACGGGGATGCTGCATTGACACAGCAGGGTCAGGTGACCGTGTCACCTGGTACTGGACAATGTCTCAACTTGCTGGTACTTTTCCACTGTAGGAGGATGGGGATCAAACAAAGGATTCCCGCCTTAGGTAAATCCCTTTTAAGGCTGGGGTGGGGGTTAATCTTGATTCTCCTCCATTGCCTGCCCAGGAAGGAAGACTGCTAAAAACACCTGGAGGGAAAGGCAGGGTTGACTCCAGGCTGAGACAGGGGTCCAGTCTGTAAAGAGAAATAACTGGAACTCTAAGCCACAGAAACTCTGCAACCTGCCTAAAACAACATTGAGGGTGAGAAATTACATTTTGTAACCTGTTTCTTGAGTGTATTAAGCCTAGTTTGCGTGTTTTGTTTTATTTGCTCAGTAATCTGCTTTGTTCTGCGTCTGACGAAGTGGGTATTCACCCACGAAAGCTTATGCTCCAATACGTCTGTTAGTCTATAAGGTGCCACGGGACTCTTTGTCGCTTTTTACAGATCCAGACTAACACGGCTACCCCTCTGATACTTGACTGCTTTGTTTTGTTTGCTATCCCTTATAATCACTTAAAATTTACCTTTTGTAGTTAATAAACTTATTTCTTGTTTATTTCAAAACTCAGTTTGTGCAATTCATGTAGGGGGAGGGAGGTAGGCAAAAGGCTATGCATCTCTCTCTCTCTACATTGAGGGAGAGGGTGAATTTTTATGAGCTTGAGGTGTGCAGATCTTTCTACACAGCGCAAGACAATATTATTTTGGGATTATACACCAAAGGAGGTGTGCACGTGTGTGCTGGGTGAATCCCAGAGCTGATTTCTCCCACACAGAGCTGATCACAGTGTCTGTGTGTCCATTTGCCGCAGGGTGTGTCCCTACCTGTGTGTGTGGCGGAGAAGGCTTCAGGGCCTGGCACAACTAAGACAGGGTGAGGAAACCCAGGCTGGTGGAACGGACAGACCCAGTGGGACCCAAGCACATCAGGGGGCATCCCAGATGGGGAGTCCAACCCATCACAGTTGCATGCTATTATTATTTAATGTTTAACCTGAACCGAAAAGTGGGTGTTGTGGGTATCGGTGGCCACTCCAGCTATGCAGAGGGTGCTCTCCTAAAAAGATTGTTTATGTGCACGGGGATGGCCCTGGAATCCTCCATGGAGATCTCTAGCAAGCTTTCATGGAGGTACTCTGCAATCCTTTGCAGAAGGTTTCTGGGAAGGGCTGCCTTATTTCATCCACCACGGTAAGACACTTTCCCGCAACACTCCAGTATTAACTCTGCAGGCATCATTGCAGCACACAGCACTGCAGCATAAGGACCAGGTCTGTACCCATACGCTTGCAGCATCTGCTCCCTTGCTGTCTCAGGAGAGTGAGATTGCATAGGGTCACCTATGGAAAACGGGGGAAGTTTTCAATGCTAGCCCTTAAGCTGCAAACAATTCAACAAGTAATCCGCCCCCGTTTGGTGAAATCGTGGTCACACAATCATGCTTTCCCAAACGTGCCATGGTTGTGGTTGGAAAGGACCACCGTGTATTGCAAGCAACACTGGAAAAAAAAGGGGGGGGCTTCCTGTTTGTCTCCCTTCCCCCCAACCCGGTGCCGCTTTTGGGGGGCTTTACACTGGTGCCTGTCCTCAAGCACCATCCAGGCTGCTAGGGGAAAGGGGGCTTTTCTGAGGTTGGAACCATTGATCCCAACAATGTCCTCACAAAAGCTGCAGCACAAGACCTTTCGCCCATGCCTTGTGGCCTTACTCACCATGGCTGGAGCAGCAAACCAACTCTTGCAGTAGCCAGCAGTTGTGATTACGTTGTGGCTTGCAGTGAAGTGTATTGAGGGGTGTTTTTTTTATTTAAAAAAATTAACCTTGCACCAAAAACAATGTATGCACTGTCAATGCTACCTTGGTGCTTTGCATTCCCTGCAGCTGAAACCATGTCCATAGGCGCATCCTCCACACCAGGACAGAGACTTTCACAAATTAGAAGGCGGAAAAAGACGACTCGGAAGGACATATTCAATGAGTTAATACGCACCTCCGAAAGTGACAAGATGGAGCTCAGAGCATGGACGATTGCACTGTCCAAGAACCTGGACATGGACAGGGAGGAAAGGAGAGCATGCAGGAACAAGAGTGTGCCACGCAGGAAGAGATGCTGCAGATTATGAAGAAGCAAATCAGACATATTGAGGTGTCTGGTTGAGGTTCAAGAAAGGCAGCTAGCTGCTAGAGTCCCTCTGCAGCCTATGCTGAACCTGCTGCCATCTCCCAGTTCTACATCCTCCTCCCCAAAACATCCTGGGGAGGGTGGGGGAGTTCAGTATCCCTTGCACTCAACACCAGGGGAGGGTACAAAAACTAGAAGGTGCCCATTCCTACACCTTTGCTTGTTATTGCAGTGTATCTGTGAGCAAGCTTTCCTTGTTCCTCCCCCCACACTGTTATCCGCCCTTCTGCCCCAGGTTATCTTACTTTTCTTTGCTGTCTCTGTGTGTTTGTGTGCATAATAAAACTAAACGGATTGAGGAGAAAAGGCTCTTTATTCATTCAACACACAGTGATTGGTGGGGGTGGAGTTTAGAGGGGAGAAAATGCAATGGGGGGGGACCGTTTGGTAAGGAACAACTCAGATAAGTGTCACATTACTCTGGGTCATTGCTGAAACTGGTTTTCAAAGCCTCACAGAGATGCAGAGCTCCTCAATGTGCTCTTCTTATTGCCCTGCTGTCTGGCTCAACCCCCCACCCCAGCGGAAACTTTTCTCCCTTTGTTTCACAGATATTATGGAGCACGCAGCTATAACAATGGGGATATTGATTTCACTGAGGTCTAACCTAGTAAGCAAACAATGCCAACGACCTTTTAAATGTCCAAAGGCACATTCCACCACCATTCTGCACTTGCTCAGCCTAAGGTTGAACCACTCCTTACTGCTATCCAGGCTGCCGGTGTATGGCTTCATGAGCCATGGGAGCAAGGGGTAGGCTGGATCTCCCAGGATCACAATTGGCATTTCAACATCACCAATGGTTATTTTGCAATCTGGAAAGAAAGTCCCTGCTTGCAGCTTTCTGAACAGACCTGTGTTCCTAAAGATGCACGTGTCATGCACCTTTCCGGACCATCCCATGTTGATGTCGGTGAAACGGCCCCTGTGATCCACCAGCGCTTGCAACACCACTGAGAAGTATCCCTTTCGGTTTATGTACTCTTTGACAAGGTGGTCTGGTGCCACACATATCCCTATCACCCCACCGCAGTTAGGGAATCCCATCGCGGCAAAACCATCCATTATGTCCTGCACATTGTCCAGAGTCACTAGACTTCTTAGCAGAAGTCTACTAATGGCCCTGCAAACTTGGATCATAGCAGATTTACCCACTCCAAATTGACGCTCCACTGACCGGTAGCAGTCTGGAGTTGCAAGCTTCCACAGAGCTATCGCCACTCGCTTCTTCACTGTCAGAGCAGCTCTCATTTTAGTTTTGCTGCGCTTCAGGGCTGGGGAAAGCTCTTCACACAGTTCCATGAAAGTGGCCTTATGCACTCAAAAGTTCTGCAGCCACTGCTTGTCATCCCATAGCTGCATAATGATGTGGTCCCACCAGTCAGTGCTGGTTTCCCGGGTCCAGAAACAGCGCTCCACCATGTCAAGGGGATGTGGGACTGTCGTCAGCAACTGCGAATTGCTCTGCTCTATGCCTTCCAGCAAGGCTGCTTGCATAGCATCACATTATTCTGCATGGCAGCTCCTGTATCAGCTGTGTAAATACTGCAGGATAAGGCACGAGGTGTTTGTAATGCTCACAACAACAGCGTACAGCTGAGTGGGATCCATGCTTATCGTGCTATGGCATCGGCGCTGGTAACACAGGCTTATGGAAAAAGGCTTGGTTTGTTTCCTGTTGATTTCAGGGAGGGAGGTAAGTGCATCATGGGAGGCTAATGCCATGTTCCCATAACCACCCGCGCCAATGTTTTGGTCCCATAAGGCACTGCAAGCCAAACCCAAAATTCCACTCGGCTACATTGACTGTGGGATAGCCACCCACAGTGCAGTGCTCTGTGCGTCAATGCAAGCCCTGCTAGTGAGGATGCGCTCCACTGACACAATGAGCATACTGTGGACACGCAAGATCGACTTGCTTAAATCAGAGCCTTGATGTCAACTTACATAAAGTCAACTTAACTTTGTAGGGCAGACATGGCCTAAGTGTGTCAATATCTCATGTATCCTTTTAGGGCAAGGATGAATAGCTGAATGGTGGGCAACGCCAACAAA
The DNA here is from genome assembly GCF_028017835.1 of Emys orbicularis. Taxonomy (NCBI): domain Eukaryota; kingdom Metazoa; phylum Chordata; order Testudines; family Emydidae; genus Emys; species Emys orbicularis. The sequence goes on from NC_088683.1 coordinate 344,156,098, forward strand.
TTTATTCTATGATTTGCCTCCTCCTGCAGCCACAGCTCTGTACAACATAATGTGATAGGTAAAAACCCCATAGCAAAAGAAGCTGGCATCAGTGCAGCCATCTCGCAGTGTAGGTCTCCAGTTGGTGTCCTTAGATAAGTTCATGGAGGATAGGTCCATCCTTGGCTATTAGCCAAGCTGGTCAGGGATGCAATCCTACGCGCTGAGTGTCCCTAAACCTCCCACTACCAGAATCTGGGACTGGATCACTCAAAATTGCCCTGTTCTGTTTATTCCCTCTGAAGCATTTGGCACTGGCCACTGTCAGAAGACAGGATACTGGCCTAGATGGACCATTGGTCTGACCCAGTGTGGCTGTTCTTATGTTCTTGTATATGAAGTGGTTTGTGGCTGATAACCAGGCTGGAATGGAGCTCACATCTGGAAGGACCACAACCTTGCATTGTTGCTGGAGCCACATCCTCAGTAAACAGCTGCAGTAGAAACTTTTGCAGAGGACACATGTGAAACCCAGGCTAATACAGCAGATCTATACAGGACACCAGCATTCGAAGAACACTCAACAGCACTTTGATAAGAGACACTGAGTCAAATCCTGTCTGATGAGTTCCCTGACTCAGCTGTCACTCCTCTTTGAGCTATATCCATCTAACGAGATGCCTAGGTGCTGAATATTCTGAAATGGGATGAGCTAGAAGTTAACTAGAAGGCCATGGGCGAAAGAAATTGAAATACAATGTCTTTACAGTCCCACTTTCATTCTCAAGGGAGGTACAAATCTGATCTTTGCTGTGCAACACACTGATTTGTATCACTTCCTCCTTGACAGCCAAGACCTTTGTGGACACTCCTGGGGATGAGGCTAGGTCACAGGGCAAAGCCCTGCATCAATAACTTCTGTCCATAAGAGAAGCTGAGGAATCATTTGTGGGGAGGCCTGATCAGGATGTGTAGTTAGGCCCCTCCAAAATAATATGAAGCCAGAAATCTCTTCCCACCATATAGTTGCTAGTGTGGATTTCAAGGTTTCCATCTCTAACCTGGGTCTCCTGACCCATTGGTTCACGTTCCTCACAAGGAGGATTCCTCCTGAGCAGGGTAGGCAACCTATGGCACACATGCCGAAGGCGGCACGCGAGCTGATTTTCAGAGGCACTCACACTGCCCGGGTCCTGGCCACCGGTCCGGGGGGCTCTGCATTTTAATTTAATTTTAAATGAAGCTTCTTAAACATTTTAAAAACCTTATTTACTTTACATACAACAATAGTTTAGTTATATATTATAGACTTATAGAAAGACCTTTTAAAAACATTTAAATGTATTACTGGCACGCGAAACCTTAAATTAGAGTGAATACATGAAGACTCGGCACACCACTTCTGAAAGGTTGCCGATCCCTGCTCCAGAGCAACTGGAAACACAAAAGATGGAACAGGTTCCTTGGAGATCTTTTGATTTGGAGATTAGCCCCTGACCCCAATAACTAGTAAATGAGGACAATGACTGATTTTATATATATATTTTTTGAGTATGGAGAATTTGAGTACTGAAAGAATTTTATGGATGGGGACTGTCGAGCAGACATTGCCAACTATTTCTATCACCCATCGATCCAAAGATACAGCAACCCACTGAAGAAACTTGCCCCATCTAGCTCCTTAGAATGATGACAAAAGGAATCAGGAGTTGTTCTTGATGATGGAAGGCTGCTTGGAAAAGTTGCTTCTGATCCAAGTTCTGCTCTACTGTCCCCTTGAAGTGTTATCAGCTGCAGAACATAGTCAATGAACAGCCTGGAAAGTTTTGTTGAGACCTTGACAAGGACTCATACAAGAGAGCAAGTTTGTAAAAGGCATTTTAAAAACAAATCTAGCTACTTAATTACTTTCCACAGTCAAACGTGTATTATACTTTTGGCCAGTTCCTCGCTTTAATTTTGTTTGGCTCTCATAAAATACTGTGAACTGAAACGAAGAGGCTCAGCTCTGTATCAATTCAAAGGGTAGGTCCACACTTGAGCTGGAAGGTGTAATTCACAGCTCCCAGGACATATCCATGCTAGTGCGCTTAAAAAAAAGAGGGTAGCCATGGTGGCACAAGTGCAGGCCAGGCTAGCCGATCCAAGGAAAAGCCTATGGTCACGGATGGGGTCATACTCAGGGCAGAAAGTCCCTCCCGCTGCTGCGGCTACGCTTGTGTTTTTAGCATGCTACCAGAGCTAGTGCAGGTAGGTCTACTTAAGCTGGAAGTTACACCTCCAGCTCCAATGGGCATAAGAATGGCCATACTGGGTCAGACCAGAGGACCATCTAGCCCAGTATCCTGTCTTCCGACAGTGGCCAATGCCAGGTGCCCCAGAGGGAATGAACAGAACCGGTAATCATCAAGTGATCCATCCCCTGTCGCCCATTCCCAGCTTCTGGCAGCAGAGGCTAGGGACACTATCCCTGCCCATCCTGGCTAATAGCCATTGATGGACCAATCCTACATGAATGTATCTAGTTATTTTTTTAACCCTGTTATAGTCTTGGCCTTCACAACATCCTCTGGCAAGGAATTCCACAGGTTGACTGTGCGTTATGTGAAGAAATACTTCCCTTTGTTTGTTTTAAACTTTCTGCCTATTAAAGACATACCTTAAGACCTGGAGGTAGGAAATAAAAGAAAGAAGAAGAAGAAGAAAAAGCTACAAAATAAATCTGTCCTAGCAACTGCATCCAAAACTAATTCAATATTTTCACTTTAAAAAAAAAATAATAACATAGCAATGGTCCTAACAGAAGAGGCTTCAAATGTTTTGTTTTTCCTTTGGTTACAGGGCCTTACTTTGGTTTTAGTAAGACATACTTGATCAAATGCCATGCCACAAACCATCTTGCTTTAGAAGGATGTTTTGCTAGCTCTCCCACTACACAGTACTATAGATAGGGCTAAATTCTATCCTCAGATGTACCCATGTATTGTAATTCCTCTTGTCTTCAGTAGGAGTTGCATAACCAAGCACAGTATTAGGCCCTAAATTAAAATTCAGGCTAATGTTTTTAAATATTTGCTATCGTTACTGCTAAATATTTTGCTGTGAAACTCAAACAACCTGATAAGTACAAGGTTAAGTCATCTAGCCTCTTTTGGCAGAGAAACTAACACATGAAAAAGCGTCAAAGAATCAGATTCTAATCTCAGTTATGCTGCAGTAAATCTAAAGCATCTCCACTAACGTCAAAGGACCGACTCTAGATTTACATCACTTAACTGAGATGAGAATAAATTCTAAATCATTCTATTAACTTTCAGCAAAGTTTTAACTTTCAGCAAGAAATATATTTATGCACTCAGTACAACAAGTAAAACACTCCCATAAAATTCCCCCTGTAGATCTTGGATTGTATCATCAGTGACTTTAAAAACTTTAAGATCATTTAAGCACAGCTTTACTTACATCATAAAAGTATATTGCAATAATATTTATGAACCCAGTCCTACAAATGCTCTGCACACAGAGTGCTTTAATGGATTATGCCCTATATTGTTTCTAATAAAGATCGGATTCTGCAAGCATTATTCATATGAATTGTTCCAATTAAGTCAAATGAGTGCGGATGTAAGCTTGCTCCCAAAGAGCGAACTCTTCCTTAGTATCTAGCAATGAGGAAACAAATTTCTTTTCAATATATGTGGGATGTGTCTTCCATATTGGCATATTGCTTTTCTCCAGCAGAATTCTCATTCACAGACCAAATACACACTAGCCTATGCAAAAATAAAAAGGGGGGTAGAGTATATGGACAAAAAGAGATCATTAGAGGATGTTTCTAAATCATTCTCTTGCCAGTTATCCTTTTCATGTAGATTCAAAGTACACCAGAAAGACTAACTCTGGGCAGCGTGTGCAGTTCAAGCAGACTGTGAATGATCAGCTATGTCTGCAGGAATGATGGAATGCTAGATTTGTTTTAAAAACACTCTGGGTAAGAAACATATTTATAGAGTGGAGAAATAATAAAAATGAAGATCTCTCCGAAGTGACTGAAAGAGTTAGCTTCCAAATTAATGTTTAACTTATTGAAGCACATTTACAACTGGACTTTCAAATGTAAACAAGTACAAGTGAAAATCAGCCTGGGCTTATATGAAAAGCGTTTTTCAAAAGCCTTAGCCTGCTAATCACAATGAACACGTATAGCTCTTTTCTTGTGAAGATTCCAAAGTGCTTTACGTAAAGAAAGCTAGGCAAGCCTTAGTATCCCCATTTTGCAGATAAAATAACTGAAGCAGAGAGAAGTTAAGTGGCTTGCCCAAGTCACCACCAGAGCTAGGAATTTGAGGGACACTCTAAGCAGGAATCCCTACCCATTAAACCACCCTGCTTCCCAGATATTATACACACCCAAACAAGTTTTCTGCTTGCAAATACAATTGATGAAGAAAACTGAAAGCGTGTTTTAAACTAGCCCAGCTAATACTACAAATGCTATTACTTATGCTGCTTTATCCACATTGAAAACTTTAGGTGGTTAAAGTTTTAAATCTAGAAAATGTTACACTTAACATGGATAAGAGTTTCTTCCTATCACTGTCCCTCTTCACGTCCCCCACTCAGCTCCCTTCTGTGCCCCTCTCTGTAGATCTCCATCAATCACACCCAAAACCTTGCCATTGCCAGCTTCCTGCCCTCCTACAGCCGCCCTCCCCTGGTTCCAAGACCAGGTAGCACCCTATACACAATCTGTATCTCTCCTGGACTGCTATTCCTCCACATTTCCACTCCCTCTCCTAGCCTCCTACCCTTCCAATCCATGTCTGGAGTCAGTAGCAAGTCAACTGATATTTTATAGACATTTAACAATCATTTCAGACCTTGCTCTGTGTACATAGGAAGACAACTGTGTTCAATTGTGACCCATGTGGTAGATGTGGAGGGGGAAACGGTTGCAGGTTGGGGAGGAGGAGCAAAAGAGAACCAAATACTGCCCCCTCCTGCTTTAAGGCACACCTACCATTTTGTAGTGCATTTCTGAGCCCGGGCCTATAGTACAGGGAATCTAAACTGGGCACAAAGGGACACCAGAAAGGAAGCTTGTTTCAGCCTGAGGAGAACCAATTAATTACAAAGCCTCTTAAATGATATATAGTCCTGACCTGGTGGCATGGCTGGGCAAGGACTTCCTCTAAGTGGCACAGAATACATACATGTAGCACTAATTATACATATCAAAGTGCTTTTCAGTAATCAGATAAAACTATCCTGAGAGAGTCTTCAGCTGTGTTTTGAAATATTCTGCTATGCAAATAACATAGGCTAAAGACCCCCAGCAAAACAGGAGCAACACCAAGTCGTTGGAAACTGCAAACAGAAGGTACAAGGAGGTCAAGTCTAAGAAAGGCCCTTAAAAAAATGGCAAGTAGCACAAATCTGAACCAAAGCGCACAAATCGTTAAAACGCTGAAGATCGACAGCAAGATTTTTAAAACGCTTCCCAATTTTAAAAGGCAACTAATCTAACTGCACAAATAATGAGCCCATCAAAACAAATTAAAGGAGCAGCAGGATTCTGTGTCAGCTGTAAGTTTTTTTAAAAAAGAAACTGAAAGGCCAGTAAAAAGAGCATTCCCTAAATGGGGACTAAACCTATATGTCAACCGCAGACACAAAAGAGGAGAGGGAAGCCCCGCTGCCCAGGTGAGATGCAGGAACTGATAAGCCTTGAACAGCTCAGCCATACCTAACCCCAGGCTTCTGGGAAGTGGTGAAGGCAATGGGATTCTTACCAGAATGCACCATCTTTCAAATCACCCTCTAGCTAGTAAGGTCTCTAGTAAAATGGAAGCCTTCCTCTGGCCACTGGAAAAAAGCAATTGCATTTTCCTCTCTGTTCCCATCCAGGTCTGGGATGAAAAACCTTCAGCTTCAAATATTTTTGCATAGTTGGTGTTGCTTCCCCACCTTATTCACTAGGGAAACTTCATGCCTGCTAGCCAGCCAGGAGTGAAGTTTCTGAGGTGTGACCAGTACAACAAAGGTAACAATGACATGCACTAAAGTTTCAGGGACAATGAGAGTACAGAAAGTGACACAGACTATGCAGAACACTGACGATACAAAGAAGCAAGAGATTTTTCAAGGTGCCCAAGGGAGTTAGGCTCCCCTGAAGATCTCAGCTGTAAATTCTAGCCTGTGGACCACTGCTACGAAATACTGTAACAAAGCTATGGGGAAAAAGGAGTACACACCAAATCTCTGCTTTGGGTCCATATTTATGGTCAGCCTATCCCTTGTATGCATCGAACTGCAGGAAAAAAAAAATCTATAAAGATAGGTCATTCCAAAGAAATAGCAGCTGACAACCCTACTCCACATGGAATCATGCCATATGATTCACAGCTTACATGACTCCACATAACTCAACCAATAACAGCGTTGCCGTTATTTAATCACCACTTAAAGGAAACCTAGCAAAGAATTCTAAATCCCAGCCTTAAAAATAGCCATGTAAACGTCAAAATTATTAGCTCAACATTTAAATCTGAAGAGTCAACAGAACATTTCACCCTATGGCAGAATACAGTCTAGTTTAAGACTCTCTAGATGCCATAATTCATATAAGCAATGCGAAACATCATAATGTTTAACATTTAAAAAAACAGCGCAACAGATCTGATGGCAAAATGGACATTTATACCGTCATCATATGCACTTGTCACTAAATTTAATCTGCATTACCCTGAGGAGTGCTCAGATGGTTATAAGGCAAAACGTATGTTCAATGTTATTTAGAAGTATTAATAACCTCCTTTATTTCAAAATGGGAACACTAATAGCTCCTCTCGAGATGGCTCACTTTTAACCTTTAACAACGTTCAAGTGGCTGTAATTTTTATCAGATTGTTTGGAATTTGATTTAGTTCAAGTCCTGAAGCTATAATTAAACTCACAGCTACCTTTTCTAACTATGCTTCATTCAACAGCTAGAATAATCTTTCAAATCTGGAGGAAAGGGGGGGTGGAAGAACAGGACACAAAATGCTATTTACAACTGGTTTGCACAACACAAGTATCAGCAAGTTGAATTATGTATTTTCTGAGTTGGTGAAAAACAAACCATTTCTTACCAGCACTGCAGGAAAATCATCAAAGCTACTTCCTCTCCCCACCTTTCACTCCCTCAAGCCCAGATGCTATTCAAGGCTGAAACCAAAATTGCTGTGTAATTTTCCTGGGAACACGCACAAAGGGATTTGCAGAAGCCCTCAGCATTGGCCTAACTGTTCTCTCCCTGCAGTCAATGGAAGAATGAGCCAACTTTGAGGACTTTTGAAAATCCCACCTGTAGAATCCAATAAGTTTAAGGATCAGGTACTAAATCCGTAAAGAATGATACACCCCTTTTACGGTCCAAAGAAATCCACCCAGTTAACTGAAGCTGGAAGGGAATTTCAGGTCAGAAGAGCCACCTTTGGTGGGATCCACAAACGAGTTTAGGCGCCTGACCTCCAGGTTTGGCTCCACTGCAATCCACAAAACTCCTGCCGAACCCTGTAGGCACCTAAATGGACTTGGCACCTAAGTTTTTCAAGGAGAAATTCCCTTCACCCTCAGAGCACGTGCACTGCTGTCTCCCTCCCACCTGAGCCCCAGAGTGATTCATGAATCACAGAAAAGGCACCTTCAGCTACCTAAATCGCATGTAGGGCCATATCTGATCAGCAGCCTCTGAGCACACCTACTGGAACAGGTGCTACTCAAACTTCTCCTGCAGGAGGTGGTGTGCACCCAATTACCGGTTTGGCCCAGTAATTAAAGCATACCTGGGTGTGGGAGATCCTAGGTTCAATTCTCCTGTCTCTGCCAGAGGGAAAGAAAGGATCTGAACCTGGGTCTCCCACCTCTCTCTACCTACACAACTGTAGGATGTGCTGATGCGGGGCTCCCTCAACCACGCCTGTTGAACCTGTTGCACTCTGGATAGTTAAGAGTGGTTGGAGCAGGGGCACTGGATCTTGGGTCTCCCACTTCCCAGGCAGTTCCCTAACCACTGGACTACACAGTCATTCTCAGACTCTCGCTCTCTGACCCAGTGACTGTTCAGCTGTGGATAAATACTTAAACAGTCATTGGGTCAGAGAAAGTGGAAACAACTCTGTATTCCAGTGTGTCCAGTCCCACTATTCCAATCTCTTCTCTCGTTATTTCTCCAGAGTGCAGCAACTTCAACAGGAGAGATTAAGGAAGCCCCATCTCAGACTATCCCAAAGACCAGTGGTTAGAGCTCTGTTGTGAGAGGTGGGAGAATTCTGTTCAAATCCTCTCCCCCTCTGGCAGAGGGGAGAATTGAACCTGGTCTCCCACACCCCATTTGAGTGCTCTAACCACTAGGCTAACAGTTGTAAGTTGGGCAGCAGCACCACTACTTCCTTCTCCTCCATCTGTTGTGTGTGTGTGACATGAGGCAGGCACCTAATCCACCTGCCTGAAGGCAGCAGGTTCCCATTTGTGGATCACTAAGCAGAGATAGAGGGGGGGTGGAGCATAGGACACACAATCATCTCCCATTGGTAGCATAGGTGGCTCCCCACCTAGCAAGCTGGCTTTTGTAGATCACTTTCTTTTGGACCTCTCTCCTGGCAGCTGTGGATTGCATGCTGTGTCTAAGGGCTGGTCCACACTGGGGCGGGGGATCGATATAGGAAACGCAACTTCAGCTACGAGAATAGCGTAGCTGAAGTCGACGTTTCCTATATCGAACTAAAAGTACTTACTTCGGGTCCACGCGGCGCAGGCAGGCTCCCCCGTCGACAGCGCTTCCTCCTCTCGGCGAGCAGGAGTTCCGCAGTCGACGGGGGCGCGCTTCTGGGATCGATCTATCGCGTCCAGATGAGACGCGATAAATCGATCCCAGAAGATCGATCTCTACCTGCCGAATTAAGCGGGTAGTGTGGACCAGCCCTTAGTGTCTAAAAGCTAGGTGCTGTGACCCTGAGCACAGCAATGCCTAAATCCCTTTGTGGATCCCAGCCCTAGTTCTTAAGTCTCCCAAATCAGTTCCCTACCCTGATAAGAGAATGTCTCTTCAGACTTCTCCTACAGCATAAGACAGGAGTTCATGAAAACCAGAGGGAGGCTGGGTGAGCAGAAAGAGTGGTACATTTGCAACACCTCAAGGCAACACCTACTGACATCGCAGTACAATTAGAATAGTTATAACCCAGGAAGAAAACGTGGCTGACTGCCGGTACACAGTTTAGGTATATTACTTCTCCTATCCTGGCATCCAGGCACATTACTAGAAGACATCAACTAATGATAACAGAGAATTTTCCAACACAAACACCCTCAGCCACCCACGTACAGCCCAGATCACCCCCTCCTCAGGGAAAAACAGAGTGAAATCCAGGCCTTATTGAAGTCAGTCGATTTTTTTTCCCCATTGATTTCAGTAGGGCCAAGATTTCACCCAGAGCGAACAAATAAACTTTACAGCTTGCCTGGAAAATCAACAAAAATAGGACTCTGCCAGAGTCATTGGCCAGCCACTGTAAGTGACCTGCCTCCGGCTCCCAGAGCTACAAGATCTAAGACTGTTGGCTGGAGCGGAGCGTGCCAGCTGATATCAGCGATCAGGTTAGAACACAAGGAAAGGAATGGCCTTCAGGAGTCACATAACCCAAACCACAAAGGGCTTTAGAGATCAAAATCAACTCCCTGCATTGCACTCAGAAATGAACTGGGAGTCAGTGCAGTCCAGGGAAAAGAAGTACAATACTGGATCTCATCAGTCTCTCACTGCCGTACTGCCTTTTGTGTAGCAACAGCTTGAACAGTCAGTGGGCTCAATTCTGATCTCAAATCTGTTTTGCACTGGTGCAGCTCCAAAGACTTCAATGAACTTACACAGAATTTAGGGTCCGCTCCTGCTCCCACTCCCACCTAAGTTATTGACAAAATACCCATGGACTACAATAGTGCAAGACAAGGACCTGCCACTGGTTTAACAGAAAGGAGAATCAGGATCATTCTGTTTTAGTCACCTTTTTTTCCACAAATACAACTAAGAGATACTAACAGGGTATAAATTGCATTTTTTAAACAAATACCTTTATTTTTATGAAAGCCTCTTAATTTCCATAAACCTGCTCAAAGATTTCTTTTTCTAAAGAAATGTACTTTTCCAAAATGAATGCTGACTGAATTCCAAAAAGCACTCATCTTTGTTTGTGATCAATTTTACTTTTAATTCTTGTACAAACCCCACAATGAAGCATTATATGGGTTGAATGCACTGCACAAAAACTGTTTGAACCTAAATGAAAAACTCTCTATATAGGAATTCAAAACAAAAAAACTCATGTAAATGTTTCATTTTCCACTTCTGTGAAAACTTTTCCACAAAAGGTAACATTTATACCCAATGTCACATCACAATTTTTGTTCTACTCTCTCAAATCCTCCTCCCTCCCACTGAATCATAGGTGCTGACTCCATAGGTACTCTGGGGCTGGAGCACCCACGGGGAAAAAAAAATAGTGGGTGCTCAGCACCCACCGGCGGCCATGCCAATCAGCTCCCTCCTTCCCCCCTCCCCCAGCACTCACTGCCCACTGGCCCCGCCAATCAGCTCCCCCCTCCACCCCCCCTCCAGCACTCACCGCCCACAGGCCCTGCCAATCAGCTCCTCCCCCTCCCTCAGAGGAAAGAGACAGGGCAGGGGCAGGGCCTTGGGGGAAGGGGAGGAGTGGGGCCTGGGTCAGAGCTAGAATCAAGCACCCCCAGGCAAATGACAAAGTCAGCATCTGTGCACTGAATACTGTCAAATCCTACTGAAACCCCACATTCCAACTGAAAAGATCACTCTAACCCAACCTGGAACTGTGCTTGTGAAAAGCACTGGCTGGACAATCCAAAAGACTTCCACAACAAGAGGCATACAGCTTTCTGCACCGGGGCTACAGCACTGTGGTGCCAATGTAGACACTGTGGTCGATCCGGGAGGTGTCCCACAATGCCTGTTCTCACCTCTCTGGTCATCAGTTTAAACTCTACTGCCCTGCCCTTCGGTGACCAACCGTCATCCCCACCCCGTAAATTCCTTTGAAAATTTGAAAGTCCCCTTCCTGTTTGCACAGTAACACGTGCAGTGGTCTCAGCACATCTTTCCAGGTGGCCATGCCTGTCCACGCACCAGGCGATCCCCCACTTGGAGCAATGCTGAGCTGCTGGACCTTATCAGCATTTGGGGAGAGGAGGCTGTCCACTCCCAGCTGCGCTCCAGCCGTAGGAATTATGATACTTATGGACAGATTTCACGATGCATGACAGAAAGGGGCCATGACCGACACACCGCAGCGCTGGGTCAAAGTGAAGGAGCTGCAGAACACCTACCACAAGGCGCGGGAGGCAAACTGCCGCTCTGGTGCTGTGCCCACGAGCTGCCGTTTCTACAAAGAGCTGGACGCGATACTCAGTGGCAACCCCACCTCCACTGCGAAGGCCACTGTGGATACTTCGGTGGCTCACATGCCAGTCAAGAGTGGACTGAGTCGGGAGGAGGAAATCTTGGATGAGGATGTGGAGAGGGAGGGGGACCCAGAGACAGAGGATGACTCGGAGGTCACAGATGCATGCAGCCAGGAGCTCTCTTCTTCCCCGGAGGAGGCTAGCCAGTCACAGCTGTCGGAGATTGGCGAAGCGCAAACAGGAGAGGAGGCCCCTGGTAAGTGGATTTGATTTTGGGCATCGCTGAAGCGAGTTGTTGGGGACAGGAGGGTTGCAGAAAGCAGGCTTGTCTCCCACCACATGCCTAGTCTGAGCCGCGGAACAGTCTGTTGATTGACTCCCTCACTTTACGGGAATCTACCTCAGAGATTTCCAGCAAAACTCTCATGGAGATACTGGGCAATCTGCTGCCGCAGGTTCTTTGGCAGAGCCGCTTTGTTTCTTGCCCCATTAACGGTAACTTTCCTGCGCCACTATGCCATCATGGTGGGGGAGGGGGGGGAGGAGAGGGAGGACACCATTGCTGCACACAGGTGAGCCGCATAGGGGCCGGGGCAGAAGCCACAGTATTGGAGAAGAACCTCCCTTGATTCCCTGTTCACTCTCAGCAGTGAGATATTTTCCATAATGATCACATCCTGTGGAAAAAGTGGGGACAGGAATGATAATCAGCCCCCCCCCTACATTGCTGGCTCTCACCAAGAGCCACGTGCCCAGTGTACAGCAGGGGCCAGGAAGAGCGATTTACCCTGCCCCTGCGGCTACTCACCATTTTGGAGGTCTTGTGGCTCATGTGAGCTTGCTTGGGGTCAGCCAGTTAGTGACAGGTGTGAGAGTACTAGCTGTGTTTTAAAGCACTGAATCAGTGTTGTCTGTGTTGCAAACAATACTGCTTCTGTAAAATGTTGCGTTTAAACTTCACAGAGATGACTTTGGGAGCCCAGCCTCCCTCTTTGTTATCAGCAACTGAACGGCTGCGCAGAATTAGGAAGCGGTCAAGAAGAACTAAGGAGGACTTTCTGCATGATGTTATGATGCACTCCGCGGCTGAGAAACAGGAATTGAAGTAGTGGAGGGACAGCAAGAAGAGGGACCGAAAGGAGAACGCGGCATGCCAGAATGAAGCCATGGAGAGGCTCTTAAACATTATAGAGCGTCAAGCGGACACGCTCCAGGCGATACTTCCATGCACCCCCCAGACACCACCAACACACTCTTATCTACCTCCTGGCTCCAGTCTATACATGCGGCATTCCACTTCTCCCCACTCACAGTCCAGCACTGCAGACTCCCACTACCCACTGCACTCAACACCCATCCCTCTGCAGTTTGGCCCTGCTGAAGTACAGTATCCGCTGCATTGTACTCCAAAGGAGAAGGTTAGATACGATCCCTGTACGTACACAAATCTTTAGCCATCCCGGGACCTCTCCTCCTCCTGGGACCTTCCCTTCTCCCATCCCCATCACGGTTGAGGTTTTTTTTGGTTTGACTCTCTCCTCCAATTGTTGTTTTTTAATAAAAGAATTGTGTTGGTTTGAAAGCAATCTTTATTCTATTAATTGAAAGTAAACAGAGCCCTGCAAAGCAACAGACAATTATGTTAAACCTTATATTGCATCGTCTGCACCAATCACAATCACCTCCTAGCATTACAAGCACTGCACTCCCGAGCATAGCAACAAATATTAGTGGCTTTCAGCTTCAAATTGCTGCCTCAAGGGATCCCTGATCTTTATGGCCCCACGCTGCACCCCTCTAATAGCCCAAGTCTCTGGCTGCTCAGCCTCCAGGTGCTGAGCCTCTGCGGTCCAGCCCTGAGTGAAGCTTTCACCCTTCCCTTCACACATATTATGGAGCGTACAGCATGCAGCTATAAGCATAGGAATATTGTCATCAGCCGGGTCCAGCTTCCCATAGAGGCAGCGCCAGCAGGCCTTTAAACAGCCAAAAGCACACTCAACGGTCATTCTGCACTTGCTCAGCCTGTTGTTGAACTGCTCCTTGCTGATGTCAAGTTGCCCCAGGTATGGCTTCATAAGCCACATCATTAAGGGGTAGGCAGGGTCTCCCAGGATCACAGGGGGCATTTTGACTTCCCCTACGGTGATCTTCTGGTCTGGGAAGAAAGTCCCTGCTTGCAGCTTCCTGAACAGGCCAGCGTTCCGAAAGATGCGTGCGTCGTGCACCTTTCCAAACCAGCCTGCGTTAATGTCTGTGAAACGCCCCCGGTGAGCCACATTGAGAAATATCCCTTGTGATTAATGTACTCGGTAGCTAGGTGGTCTAGTGCCAGAATTGGAATATGCATGCCATCTATCGCCCCTCCACAGTTAGGGAAGCTCTTTTGTGCAAAGCCATCCACAATGTCACGCACATTGCCCAGAGTCACAGTCTTTCGGAGGAGGATGCGATTAATGGCCCTGCACACTTCCATCAACACGAGTCCAACAGTCAACTTTCCCACTCCGAACTGGTTAGCGACCAATCGGTGGCAGTCTGGAGTAGCCAGCTTCCACAGTGCAACCGCCACGCGCTTCTCCAAAGGCAGGGCAGCTCTCATTCTTGTGTCTTTGCGCCGCAGGGCTGGGGCGAGCTCATCACACTTCCCATGAATGTGGCTTTCCTCATCCAAAAGATCTACAGCCACTGCTTGTCATCCCAGATGTGCATGACGATGTGATCCCACCACTCAGTGCTTGTTTCCCGAGCCCAAAAGTGGCATTCCATTGTGGTCAGCACCTCCATGAATGCCACAAGCAATCTCGTGTCGTAGCTACTATGCATGGCAAAATCAATGTCACACTCCTCTTGCCTTTGTAGTTTAAGGAATAACTCCACTGCCACTCATGATGTGTTGGTCAGAGCAAGCAGAATACTGGTCAACAGTTTGGGATCCATTCCTGGGGCCCGAAGAGGCAGGGCGCACTGTACGAACTGTTGAAAGATGGCACCAAATGCGGACAGAAGCACAGGGATTGCTGGGATGTGAAGCAATGCATCATGGGGCATTGGGACAGGACCCAGGATGCCCCACGACCCCCTCTGTCTTCCCACAACTCTTAGCGGCAGAAGAGGAAGAGATGCTCTGTGGGATAGCACCCAGAGTGCATCGCTCCAAATACCGGGGCAAGTGCCGCACGTGTGAACATGCTATTGCGCAGGCAGCTGACAGTATGAACACACAACAGCGGTTTCCCTTCAGCGCTCTCTGAGCGGTGCTGTAACTCTGACATACCCAGAGTGTCACAGCTAAATACAAGGTGGAACAGATTGTTTAGCATAGGTAGTTAACATATATTTCAAGGGACCATTCAAGGTGAAGTGGCCCATTAACCTCTGCAGTCATGGGGGAGAAAAGAAAAAAAAGATGGGAGAGGGGTTAAGTGGGTTATATATTACTGTAATGAGCCATAAATCCAGTGTGTCTATTCAGTCCATGATTTTTAGTATCTAGCAAAGTTATGAATTTAAGCTCCCAGGCTTGTCTTTCGAAGGTATTGGGCAGGTTTCCTTTGAGAATGAGGACTGATAAGTCAGATATAAAGTGATGGCTTTGTGAAAAGTGTTCACCCTCAGGTGATGTCGTGTTTTTGTCTTATTTTTGTGTGTGAGTTCATTTGAGAGCATAGTGATTGTCTGGTTTCATCAACAGTTGTTTGGGGGCATTTAGTGCACTGGATGAGGTACACCACATGTTGTGGGGGTAGATGTAGCGGTGGAGATATGTCTACAAGTTTTGCTGTTCTTTCGGCAGGGTCTGGTACTGCTTTGAGTTGCTGTAACCTGGTCTGTGGAGAGCTTGCTGAATAGAGACACTGGATTTATGGCTTATTACAACAATCTATAACCTACTTATGCCCCCTACCACCTTTTTTCCCCACCTGTCCTTTCCCCACTATGACTGGAGAAGTGTTAATGGGCCATTTCACCTTGAATGATCCCTTGAAATATGCATTAACTACTTAAATACAAGGTAGAACCACTTGTTTAGTGTACCTGTGACACTCTGAGTACATTTCCTAGACCTGAAGAAGAGCTCTGTGTGGCTCGAAAGCTTGCCTCTCACCAACAGAAGCTGGTCCAATAAAAGATATTACCTCACCCACCCTGTCTCCCTTAAATCTTCTGTTGAGCCATTGAACAGACACAACATAGGTGGCAGCAGTGAAAGCTTCTCCACACTACATACCAATGTGCCTCCCAGACTAGTAGGGATTACTTCTAGTGTGAAACTCTGGTCCCACTGAAGCCTGGGGCAAAGCTGCCATTGACTTCAGCTGAAACAGGATTTCACCACTGGCCTAGTAGTTCTGTCTCCCTGTCTATTCTGTCTTTGGCCTTCTAGCCAAAACCATCAGGATGCTAATTGTGCAAGCAGTTTTAGTGATGTGAACTAGAAACAAGTCACAAAACCCTTCACATAAGCCATCAAAGAGCCATAAGATGGTAAAAAAAGAAAAAGAAACACAAAACCAAAAAGCTTTTAGTCACTACTGACCTGTGCTTGATTCAAACCTGCATCCAAGAGGTGAAAGCTATTCTATATCCTGTATTGGGGCTGCATACGATAACAAATCCTATCCTACCCTACCCCACAATTTTTTCTCAATAGAGTAAAAGAAAACTATTAATCTGAGCAACATTTGTACTGTTTGCATGTGTCAGAAACATCTGAGAACTCCAAACATATTTATGTTCGTAATGGAATAAGAGCTACTAAATCCTACCAGCAAGTAATGGCTAGACACACTACTCAGTTATAATTGCCCACTTCATTCTATTTGACATAATCTATCAACTAGGTTACATCAGGTCGCACTGCCGTATTTGAGAATGGCAACAATGAAAACATAACTTGATCAAATAGAATGCACTTATGTCTGAAACAAGGACTGCACTAAAAGAACCTAGTGTTTTATGCTGCCATCCATCACAGTAGTAAAATAGCATCATAACACACAGGTCAATGGGCACCCTCAGCTTATTGCTAGTTAACAGGTATTACTATACAGATATTAAGATTCCAAAAGATACAACTTTTAGTTAGAAAGCAAGGCTCTTGTCCTTTAAAAAAAGCTCAACATCTGAAGGCAAGTACAGTCAAGGCAACCTACTGATTATTTGCGATAACACTAGATACATAGCCACTGGGGAAAAAATAACCAGAGCTACATCATCGGTTTCTGGAGCTCCAGTAAATTGGTTCTAATTTGGGTTTCTCACCCAGCCTGCAACATCTTTGGGGCACAATGATAACGGCAGGGTTCTGTGAACTCTTTCACAGCAACATCTTGGGAACACAGACTGGCTTCAGAGGGATCGTTTGTTCTTTTCCCAGCGCCACCAACACGTTTTCTTCAAGGAAACAAGGTAACTTTGGTTAAATTTAAAGGATAAGCTCCACGTCAGCAAAAAAAGGGCAGCAAGAACTGGACCCACGCTGTTTTATGGCGTCCAGGTTTCCCAGCTCAGGTTCATACCCCCTATATACCTGCTTCAATTCAGAACTAAGCGACCAGTGAAAGCAAGGGCACTCCCTCAGCGGTTAGTGAACGGTGCAGAATTACTCCTCCCTAATTCTCAGAGCTCTCTCTCTTTTTCAGTTGCTAATTCCTCTGCCAGGAACCTGATCATTCATAAGTAAAACCTCTGCTAAATACTAAAGGATGTTCAATGACTATGCCGGTGGAGAATACATTTTCTGCTGGACAGAGGCGAGTTAGATTTTTGACCAACACTGAGCAAATGGTGCTCCTCGCTGAGTCTGACAGCAATGCAAAGGGACAGAAAAGGAGGAGAGAGGGAACGCACGCTTTGTCTCTGTAACAAGGTAAGCTTGCTGCTTCGTAGCGCTATCAGAGTTTTTCCTTCTTTTATGTCCCACTTACTTGCATTTATTTTAATTGGATCTAGGACTGAGGACAATCGTCAAACCTTAATCCTCCAAACAACAAAGCAAGGGCACGAAGCCACCAAGAACAAAATACAAGGCACACAACGATACGTCTCTTTAGCGACGGGGGTTGCCCCTGTAAATAATCCGGCCGGGTTCAAGAAGTAGCAAAAGAGGTTCAACTGTCTCTTAATCATAGAAGTTAGAGGTGGGAAAGCCACATTTACCAGTCCCCACACCAGGGCGGGTTTTGTTCCATGCCTACATTTAGCAGCAAGTGGAAACACGGTCATTTGATCATTTGTTTTAGTTCCTTTATGTTGGCAATGAAAATTCAGTCCCTTTTGGAAACCAATGCACCGGGGATGGAAACGGTCCGAGGCCCCAGCAACCCTCCCGCGGCTGCCCTACAAAGGCTGAACTAATCATTAACTGCAGAGGCAAAGCGAGGTCTATTCCCTCCGCCCGATCCCAGGCAGCAGCAGCCAAGGGAGAGGTGAGTGGTTATTGCAACGCTCACCGCCCCCGCCCCCCCCCCCCCAAGCCTTCCTGCAAAAAAACAAACTTGTTTCAAACGTGCAGAAATCCAAAGGAAAGCGATCGGCCCCCAGGGCGCGCTGGGGAAAGCAGTCTCCCCTCCCCCCAGCACTGTCCATTGCAAGCACTTTCCCTGTGCGACCCCCACCGGGCAGAGTCCGCGCTGCCAGCCCCCAAGCAGGGAGCAGCTGAGCGAGTCTCTCTCCTGGTCTCCAGGAGCCCGGGCAGCCGCAGCAGCCCCGTCGCCACCTCCCGGGGAAACCCCCCCGCTGCAGCCATGCAAACCGCAGCACAGTCACGGCCCCTTTCCCCCGCACCTCCAACGAGCAAGTCACGCCGCGAGGAGACGGGGTTGGGGGAAGCGAATTCGCCTTCAAAACGGGAGCCCCTTCTCTGCTTGCTGCATCCCGCCCCCAGCAGCAGCAAGCCTCCGCCAGGCACCGCGATCGGCTGGGCTAGTACCAAACGCAGCTGAACAGCATAAGCAGAACCCCCTCCCCCAGCTCCAGCCTCCGACTGTGTTTAAATCTGGTGCAAAGCAGGAGAAGACTCCCTAGCAGCCGGAGTGCGCGCGGGGGGAGAGACTCACTTGCTTCCTCCCTTTGCAAAAGGACAGCTCACCCGGAGAGCCATTGAACTAGAGATAAAGATCAAACACGCCGGAGGGGCTGGAGTCAGCAATTTGCATTGGCCTAAGGGGAGTTTCTCCTGCTTTACGAAAACCGAACAGGTTTAAGTTTTGCAACTTGCACATGCAAGCTTCCCTATCGCGCTGAGCCCCTTCGGAGCGTGCACGGGGCTGCTACACCTTGCTCGGCGTCCCACGCGAGCGGCAGCGCGGGCTGTGCACGCCCAGGCAAGTTTGCAAGGTGGAAAGTTTCCACGCGTTGCCCCCAGCTCCCTCCTGCCCGCCCGGCTCTGCCCAGGGACCGGCCAACCCCAAAAAGCAAAAGCGACGCACCCTTCCCTCCAGCGGCATCAGCTGCGGGGCTTCCCCCTCTGCCTCCGCTGCACGGTCTCCATGAGCCCGGGAGCCAGCCCCGCTGCGCCCTCCCGGTGCAGCGCGGAGCCCGGGACTGGGGCCGGCAGGAGAAGGCTGGAGGCTCGGCACTCAGCTCTGGACTCTGCCTGGGGGCTCTGAGCGGAGGGGGAAGGGGGCGATCCCAACCCGCCGGTCTGATCACAGCGCAGCCTACCGGGAGGAGAGCCCGCTCCAGTGTATCCGCCTCTTCTTCCCCCCACGGATCACTCCCTCCGCCTCTCCCTCTTTCCAGCGGAGAGACAGACCCACTCACCCCACTCCGTCCTGCCGCCTGGTCTCTCGCAAACACGGACACTCAGCCTCTGGGTCCGCTCATTCCGGCAGAGAGACGACCACACGCTCGCTCGCTCTCCACAGCCTCCCTGCTGCCTCTTCTTCCCATCAAAGACACACACAGCTCACCCTGGATCCTCTCAAGCGCCTGCCTCCTTCCCGTCACAGTTCTTCTCTCCCATCCCTAGCTACTGCGCTCCTACACACCCACCCTGTATCCTCTCACATCTGCCTCAACGCATCCCACCAGCGCAGGCTCCACAGGATACACCCTCAGCTCAATGCAATAGTACTTCAGTGGCAGGGCGAGCCACACGGTGCTTTGTAAAAACCTGAGGTCTGGACAGGGCTTCCCAGTGTGTTTCTGCTTTTATCCCATGGCCCTTGGTCCTTACTGTTGTTTACCCCATCCCCTGGCAGGTGGTTATGTGTGATGAGTCACTATCTATGGCTCTTACTGCTGTAGTATCTGACTTGCTCACACTATTTAATGTGTCTTTCCTGCCAACATCCTTATGAGGTAGGATCTGCTATTATCCCCCTTTTAGAGATAAGGAACTGAGAGACTAAGGCTACGTCTTCACTACCCGCCTGAATCACCGGGTAGAAATCGATCTCTCGGGGATCGAATTATTGCATCTCGTCGGGACGTGACAATCGATCCCCGAATTGACGCTTGTACTCCACCAGCGCAGGTAGGAGTAAGCGCCGTCGACGGAGAAGCCGCGGAGGTCGATTTGCCGCCGTCCTCACAGCGGGGTAAGTCGGCTCGGATACGTCAAATTCAGCTACGCTATTCACGTAGCTGAATTTGCGTATCTTAAATCGATCCCCCCCCCCCTGTAGTGAGGACGTAGTCTAAGGGCTGGTCTACACTAACCCCCCCACTTCGGACTAAGGTACGCAAATTCAGCTACGTTAATAACGTAGCTGAATTCGAAGTACCTTAGTCCGAAGTTACCGCGGTCCAGACGTGGCAGGAAGGCTCCCCCGTCGATGCTGCGTACTCCGCTCGCCGAGCTGGAGTACCAGCGTTGAAGGCGAGCACTTCCGGGATCGATCCGGGGCACTTCCGGGATCGATCCGGGATCGATTTATCGCGTCTTAACCAGACGCGATAAATCGAACTCAGAAAGCCGATTGCTTACATCCGGACCCGGATGTAAGTGAAGACGTACCCTAAGGGTGACACTTTCAAAAGCACCTAAGGTAAGTTCCTAGCCCCTATTGAAAGTCAATGGGATGGGAGTTAGATACCTAAGTCACTTAGGCACTTTTTAAAATGCCTCCCTAAATGGTTTACTTAAGGCCACACAGGAACACACAAGAAGCCTGGGGTGGAGCAAGGAATTAAACTTATATATCCCACAGATCGGGCTAGCAGCTTAATTTCTGAGCCATCCTTCCTCTTTTATTGCTTGTTTTTCTTCTGGCAGCTTTTCCCTTTTTTTTCTTTCCTTTTTTCTTTTTTTTTTATGAAAAATATTTTATCTTGGTTGATAATTACAGGAAATACCTTTCTCAAACTCTCTTGTGTGTCACACATTGGAATATAAGAACGGCCATACGGGGTCAGACCAAAGGTCCCTCTAGCCCAGTATCCTGTCTTCCGACAGTGGCCAATGCCAGGTGCCCCGGAGGGAATTAACAGAACAGGTAATCGTCAAGTGATCCATCCCCTGTCACCCATTCCCAGCTTTGGTGTCTCAATTTCTTCTCTGTTCCATTGGTTCCCATCTGGGGTTGAATGGTGCTTCAGGACTTCCAGTTTTCATGTCTAGTTTGTATTCATGGATTCTGCACTTGGTAAGAGTCCAGTTTAGCTTTGTGTTTCACTGTAGTGAGGGTAGTCTGCTGTGATAGCTCTGCATAAGGGTTTGTAGCAGTCTAAAGGGTTGATTTCCTCCCAGTGTTTCATATATTGTTATTATGTAGGGTCTAGCATCTTGAGCATTTTCAGATTTTTCACTCCATTGGTTGGGAGGTTAGGGCTGTTGAGAGCAGGAAATACAAGAGTGGATTATGCCTCTGTAGTTATTTGGGTTGAGAGCCTCTTCATTTTTGAGTACTTGGGCCGGCTTTTATGTACTAGGGTACTTATTACTTGTTTCACAATACGCATATTCATGTTGCTGAACTGTAGGTCCATTATGGCACCTTTGCTGTGCTAAGGGTAAATCTGCCCAAGGAGCCCCTCTTGTTCTACCATTGAGAACATTTTCTGTATAGTTAGCAGTTTCTTCCCATTTGTGTTGATGGTGATGCTCAACAATCCCTATTTTAATGGGGTGTTACGATAAGGTACATCATCTCTAAATCCGTTTGTCTCCCTTTGTAGAGATGGAATCCAGTTCCCTGCTTGTACAGTCACTTATGGCTTATGTACTACATCTGAGAGAGACAGCTATCACCAGTGCAAGTGCTTTGAAGTGCTAATTTCGTTTATTTTCTAGTCTGCTGCTCTTTCACTCTTTTCTTGCCTACCCCTTTACTGCTGGTCACAGTTGCTAAACATGACTTCCAACCAGAGGACAGGTGAAAAGTTCCCCATGAAAACCACTGTCAGCATTGCTCTCTCCACTGATCTCATAAAACGCTCAGCATGCAGTGGGCAATCTGCTGCTGTAAATTAGTGTGAAGGTGGAAAAAACCCAGCAAAAACCCACATTAATTACACTATCCAGGCCAATAATCACAAAACAGGAGGGCCAGACTGTAGTTGACAAAACAAGAAACAAACAAACATCAAACACTAATTGTTTATTTTAAAACCCTACTAACTACAAATAAAAATGTGACTGCCCCATGGCAGAAGTACATAGGCAATTTTACGTTTTACTAAAACAAAACTTTGCTTCAAGTCATTTTATACTAATGTTTGTTTTTCTCATAATGGGTCATCCAGTGAAATTTACTACTACTCCTAAAAGTTTAGTAATATTTGTGTTATGGTAGTCTCAAGAAGCTACAACTGAGACCAGGGAAGCATTTTGCTTGGTACTATAGAAACACAAAGTAAGGAATAGTCCTTTCCTAAGAGCTTATACTCTGCACAGACAAGACCAACATAGCCTGGGAAGGAAAATATACTATATTACAGATGGTATTGGGAGAAAAACTGATTTAGCTGAGGGATTAGCCACTGGGCTAATGGGACCCATGTCCAGGGGCCCTAGCCAATTGGGGTGTCCTGGAAAAATGGGCGCCCCCACACACCGACCCTTCTTCCCCTGTCCACCCGGCACTCCTGCCAAGGAGCGGGGTCAGGGCGCAGGGGCTTCCCCTGCTCCGCTCGCCTGGGGCTCTTGCAAGGGAGTAGGGGAAGCCCCTGCGCCCTGATCCCGCTGCCTGGCAGGAGCGCCAGGCACGCAGGTGTGGCAAGCCCCCCCTCTCCCCCATTTCTCCTGCAGTAATGCCGGGGGAGGGACCAGGGGGACTACAGGCGGAAGGGGTAGGGAGGGGACCCCACTTGCTCTGGCCCAGGGCCCCACAAAACCGTAATCCACCTCTGGAGCCAGGAAACCAGATCTCTCCAGTCCTAGTATAAAAATAGTGCTCCTTAGCTTCCAAAAGACCTTGCAGATAATGTTATACTGTTTTTTAAGTCATCTTTTTTAGGCATTGGCTGTTTTTCTTTATATTTTTGAACTGTCTCTGTGAGTGAATGGTAACATTATAAAAACATAAATAAAACCAAACACAAATTCCTATAACTATAAATTAAAATACTAGGATAGATTGTGTTCCATGGCACTGCAATTTTGGTCCCTACAAATTATTGTAATGAACTGGCTAGTGTATGTGTACACCTCTGCCCTCTACTGGATAAAATCAGAACTGTGTGTCAAAGTTCTCATACTGCTTATATTTAACTCAAATGGAAGGAGGCTGTATTTTTGGAGTAGGAAGTATGAAGACTGCAGTGCTGTCCCTTCTGTTGTCATGTACTTCTGAAAATAATGCACTGAATTTGTTACAATATTGCACAGTCCTTTGTTTAGCCTTCTTTTAAATGTCTCCTAGGATAGGGCTTCCATCACTTCTCCTGGGGAAACTATTCCACAATTTTATGGATTTCACTGTTAGGACAGGTTCTTTCTCTATTCCACCTACACCCCACTCAATATTTGCCTAAATTTCTATTTTCTTAATTCTATCCTTTGGTAATACACCTTTCAGATATTAACAGACTTATATCTGTTGTAGATCCCCCTTAGTTGTCACTTAGCCAAACTACACCTCTACCTCGATATAACGCTGTTCTCAGGAGCCAAAAAATCTTACCTCATTATAGGTGAAACCGTGTTATATTGAACTTGCTTTGATCCACCGGAGCGCGCAGCCCCGCTCCCCCCGGAGCACTGCTTTACCACGTTATATCCGAATTCATGTTATATCGGGTAGCGTTATATCGAGGTAGAGATGTATATACCGTATATCAGCTTGGAAGGTATTAGAATTTTTATCAGTAAATGTCGGTAAGCATTGATTTCACCATACATGCACAAACTGATGACAAAATATTTCCATTGATAATAAATGAAATTTACACATAAGAAAAGTAAGAACACTGCTGCTTGAGAACTTATTATAGTTCGATTTAAGGCTATTTACTTTGTGTATTTTGACATGTGACAATTTGTGTTTTAACAATTTGAATTTCAATGTCTACTGTCATTAAATAATTGTCAGAGCCCCATAATTTCCTGCAACTGTGAAAATTTTAATTGCTAAAAATAGAAAAAAGTGCTTAAAAATAAACCGATATTATCTGTCAAAATTATAAAAAAAAAAAGTCTAGTTCTGCCAAGCCTCCCTCTGCCTATATATTTACTGAGTGTTACAGTAGATAAATGCTAATGAGTATTAGTAGTTAATTCAGATTTTCCTTATTAATCAATCCTTCCAGCCCTGTAATGATTTTTGCTGCTCTTTCTGAACTATCCCCAGTAGTGAGGGAATTCTGTTGATTAGCAATAGCACTTTGGATGGATGTAGCATTTTGTTCATTTGTAGATTACTTTCCTAAAGGAGGGAAACAGTTTGGCTATGGAGTAACTAAGGCATAGAGGACCATACTGTCCTCTCATACCAGTTTTTTACAACAGTGTAACTTCATCAACTTCAGTGGAGTTGCCCCTAATTTACACTGTGTAAGAGGAGAATTTGGCCCAGAGTGGTTATGTGAGTTGGGTTAGTCAGCAACTGAACCTAGGTCTCCTGACTCCAAGTCCCATCTCAGTCTACTTGATCCAGCTGTCCCTAAAACATAATCTCTATAGCATTACTATTGAGAAAAAAAATAACACAACTATCATGTCTGATTTATCGTGTTATCACACTCTACAAACACCAGTCTTGAAATTGCTTCTTGATCCCCCTATGCCATCTTCTAAACAAACAGCAATCTTGTCACCTTCCTGCAAAGATGACCAAGTTAATGAAGATCTAAATAAATCACTATTGGGATATATGATCTTACTTTTTAATCTACTCAGAGTTTACGTTGAAATTATAGTTAATGATTATTCAGCTAAGGTAAAGAAAAAATAAAACCAAGTCAGAGGGGAAAAGGCTTCCAAGAGCTCCAAGAAGGGACAGAGAGACTGGTTTTACATCTGATCTTAACTCAACCTGCAGCACACTATTAAAAATAAATCTCAGCATATTGTCATGAATTATGAAACACTGACATTTCATTTGGAATTAGTGCGAAGGGCTGCTTGTACACGATTTTAGAGTCACTTGCTTAGGCAAATTAATACATATTTTACTTCACCAGAACAAATGTTAGCAACCCTGCTACTTTTCAAAACATCAAACTATTTGCATAATGAAAAAATATCATAATAGATGTTGTTCCCCAGGGCTGTTGTGAAAGTTACTTTGAAAAGAATCAAATCTGTTATGAATCGTCAATTGCTTGATTCAAAATACTACTGATTATTTTCATATAGGCCCGGGCTGGCCTTTCTGGGTATGTCTACACTGCAATTAAAAACCCATTGCTGGCCTGTGCCCACTGACTTGGACTCAGATTAATGGGCTGTTTAATTGTGATGATGACTTTCAGGGTCGGGCTGGTGCCTGGGCTTTAGAACCCTAGGAGATGGGAGGGTCCCAGAGCTCAGGATGCAGTCTGAGCCGGAATGTCTACACCGCAATTAATCAGCCCCTTATCCTGAATCCTGCAAGACTGAGTTAGCTGGCATGGGCCAGCCACAGGTTTTTAATTGCAGTGTAGACATACCTACAGTTTACAGGGCCTCAAGCTGCTAAAAGGGGAGAGAGGATAATTGTGCTTCCTGCCCAAAAAGGCATGAACATCAAAGAAAATTGTTTTCACTTTTGGCAACTGTGGTGCCAGAGGTAGACACTGGGGAGGCCTATTTGCTTAATTTCCATGAGTCCACAAGCAGCCAATAGCAATGCTGATCACAGTCTTAAGTTCCCTTTGCTATATCTGGCTATAACAGATACCACAATGCCATTCTACTGCTCATGTATGTCAACGAAAATGAAAATACTCTAAATTGAGTTTTTTGTCTGAAAAGTAATCAGGATTACTTCTTACAGATTATCTACTGTTTAAGGCATCAGTTCAGCAAGGCACTTAAAGACATACTTTCAGCACATGGGTGAATACTTTATGGATGGACGTAAGGACATGCATAACTGCTTTGCTGAATTGGGGTCTAAAACAGTTATCTGAAAAAGTCATCTGACAACATGAAATTAAGGAGTCACTTGAGCAACGCTCTTGTTTTCAGTTCCATCATTTGACAAAAAAACATTTATTTCTATATCAATTGCCCATCATTTTTTATTTCTCTCAGAGGCAAAATCACCCACCTCAGTAACAGATGTTTGTGAATCTGCAATCAAGAAACAGAAGCATGTCCTACAGTTTAATTTCTCATCATATATTCTGAAACTATTTGGGAAGTGATAGAGCATGGTACCCAGTGACCCGATGATGCCATAAAACTTCGTGCAAACGTCTCGTGCATCTTTGTATATCTTCTCACATCTGCTGGCAGCAAGAGATATTTTAATTATAACACTAAGTCAGTGTTAAAAGTTAACGGATAGTGACATTACTCATACTCTACTTTAGAAACAAGATGTGGAGGCACAATTCAGCTAAATGGAGCCCATACCAGACGTTTTTCTTTGGGACATTAGTCCTCACGTCCTTGAGCACACCTTACTCAAAGGTATGCTCTCTCTGATGAGGAATTGGTTGGTCTTCAGTAGTGCCAGCCATCTAACAAGTTACTGGGCTCAAAACAGGAGTAGCTGGATGAAATTCTGTGGCCTGTATAATACAGGAGGTCAGACTACACGCTCACAATGGGATCTTAAAAATCAATGAAACTAACAAGGGCCACACTATGAATGATCTGAGATGTCACTAGCCATTAAATACTAAGGATTTAGCTAAATACTTCGTCTTTAAGGACTAATGCTCCCTCTGTGAAACCTTCCTTTGCCATGATGTTTACAGATCAGAACTATCTGGCACTGGTAAGACTGGCCCATCATTCTGACCACTGAAGCTACTTACGTATGCAAACAAATCATTTCTTACTGTTACCTTGGCCCTCACCCCAAGACAGTTGCCTGTTTATCCACTTGCTTCACTTTATCATAATCCTTCTTTCTCAGGCAGGGAAAGTCTTTTGTGTTACTTGTTTGTACAGTGCCTAGCACAATGAGGCTCTGATACCTCACTGGGGCCTCTAAATGTCATCATATTAGTAATTGAGAACAGGTGCTGTATCTGGATTATCTTGAGCTGTAATTGCCATTTAACAAGAAAGATCCCCAGTCTAATGCAGAAGTCATTGCAACTGAGTTTTATTGTGATAGTCAGAAGGGGACTGCAGTAACTATCTCCTTTTATGAATGCAATGATATCATGCATCCAAAAATTGATTTTGACAGTCCAAGTTAAAACACTTCACTGGCATAATTCTAGATTGTGATTTATGGCACAATAGTATTTAACCCCCCTGGAACCGTATTAAAGGAACATTAAAGGTTTGACTTAAACCCTCATGAGTGAGGTCATTCTGAGTAAAAGGGAAACATTGGAGTTGACATACGTCCTTAATTTATGCCGTTGCAAACAAGGAGACAATGGCACATGTAGAGGCAACATCAGTTCAGATTTTTGTAGCCTTACCTTTCTGTTTGCTCTCTTTAAATTCTTCCCACATCCAATCAAGGATCACTTTAGCATGACTGGGCACAGCATGAACTCTAAGAGGAGTGTATCTGATCAGCATCTAACCTAGGTTCAAAGAAATCAGACATGCCACCTTCAAAGAACAGATTCCGACCTGAGTTGGCCTTTAGGAGATACATATTTGTGATACTGGAACACTTCCTCTCCAGAGGGAGGATATCAAACTTGATGACTTGATCCATGAAGGAATCCTGTTTACAGAGCTTTGAAAGCAGGGTTTTGTGCCTATTTTTCTTTTAGGGAGTTTTGAGACAGGAAGTAGTACTGTCTAGTGGTTAGAGCATGGAACACTGAGTGAAGTTCCGAGTTCTAGTCACAGCTCAGCCACTGACTTTTGCTGTGTAACGCTTGGCAAGTCCCTTAACCTCCCTGTGCCTTAGTTTGCCCTGCTATAAAAGCAAAGCACTATAATACTTACACTGAAGAATGCCAATATAAGACACAGGCTGGATGGTTTTGTGGCTATGTTACTAGCCTGGGCTGCTGGAGATCTGAGTTCAATTCCAGAATTTATACTGGATGTTTTGTGTGACTTTGGAGAAGTCATGTTAATCTCTGTCTACCACACTTTCCCCTGTAAAAGGGGGATATGAATACTTATTTTGTCTTGTCTATTTGGATGGAAAGCCAGGGTTGGCAATTTCCCAGGAAAAACTAGTTTAGGACAGGGCACCAGTAAATACTGGCTTAAACCCAATGTAAACCAGGAAAAATAAAATTATTAGAATATACTAATGAAAATTGCTGAAAAATATTTAGCAATATTATAATAGTTTGCAGTATATATAATATTGAAAACTGAAGTATGAGTCATGACATTTATAACTTCCTTGAGAAAATACTGAACCAAAATGTATAGACATTCCAATGTTCGGTATTATATTACGTTTTACTTTTTATTGGAACAACCCCACATTAATCTCCAAATCTACTGTCTTATGTAACCACAATTTGAATATTACTCCTGCTGGAATTCTGCACAACTGTGCAATGCAGAATTTGTCCAGAATTAATGTTCCCTGCAGAATTTTTTCCTGCAGAATTTGTGATTTTCACCAGAATGCTTCCTTTTTCCGGTTTTGCAAGTTTCAAATGTATTAGTTACAGTGGGACCCTGATTATCCAATCGAATTGGGACATGGGTCAGATTGGATAATCAAAAATCTGGATGAACTGGAGAATGGGTGGCAGGGCTCCCGCTGTTAGCCCAAGGTGACTGTGGCTTCTGTGACAGCGGGAGCCCCAGCGGAGCTACATTTCCTGAACATTTTGTTGCCTGTATGGTTGCAGATATACTTTCTAACAGGTATTTTGAAATAAATTTCATAATTGAAACTGGCATGATTATATGGTGTTATTTTGACAAATAAAATATGCAGAATTTTGCAAAATAGTTTTAATGTTTTGGTGCAGAATTCCCACAGGAGTAGAATATGTAACTAAAACTAAGTGTAATGTGGCATGGATTAATGAAACAAGCTTTTAAAACAGAAAATACCTTGACCTTGGACAACCTAGTTTGTCCCAGGGTGGTAAAAATCATGATTTTAGCTGATAAAAACCACACAGGTAAATACCATCCCATCCCTGTTGGAAGCTCTTTAGGGCAGATATCATCTCTCAGTGTGTGTCTGTACAGTGCCTAGCACAATGGAGTCCTGATCTTGTGGTGGGACCTTTAGGCCATTTTAATAATAATAAATAAATTGAAAATAATTATGAGACTGATTTAATGCTGAAAAGCACTTTGAGATCAGATGAAAGATTTTATCGAACAGCAAAACATGTTTAACATGCAAACAAGAATAATATGTTGATAATACACGTGTACCTCGATATAACGCTGTCCTCGGGAGCCAAAAAAATCTTACCGCGTTATATTGAACTTGCTTTGATCCACCAGAGTGCGCGGCCCCGCCCCCCCGGAGCACTGCTTTACCGCGTTATATCCGAATTCGTGTTATATCGGATCGCGTTATATCGAGGTAGCAGTGTAATAAAAGTGGGTTATATAAACTTTGTGAGCGCTGCTGCAATGCAGACAGCGAGAACTCCAGAATTCAGGCCATCCTACAGGGTAGTTAAGAAGTTACTGATTTTTTTGAGAAGGGTATTATATCCCAGTAGCTCTGTGCAGTCACTTCTGTCAGTCCATTGTGCCAAGGTTCCAGGCCTACAAACACTTGCTCACATTTAACTTTATGCAGAGACGTAATCATTTGACTTCACTTTTAATGTTAAGCATATGCATGACTGTTAGCAAGATCAGGGCCACAGCTTGGGATTCACTGGCCCAAAACACCACAGTGCTTTCTTTGGGTGTTTCCCATGTCTAGTGAAAACTACAGTATGGACTTCAGGCATGATCCAGCTCCCACTGAAATGGGAGACTCTCCATTAACTTCCCTGGGTGTTGGATTCGGCCCTTAATGGGCAACAAACGTGGTTTTTGATAGTCACAACTGCAAAAAATAAATAAAACCTAAATTAATGGTGTAAAATGCTCATTTCCTGTTTTAGGACTCGAGATTTTATACATCAAGCTTCTGACCAGTACAAAATTTTACCAGCTGAGCTATAAGCCACTGCAAATAAAGTGTTGTAGATAAACTCTTAGCTGTAACAGAGAAAAATGTACTGCTTGGTATAGGATAATAGTGCAATAGCAAGCTAAGAATGTAAGAATGGTCAGACCAATGGTTCATCTAGCAAAGTATTTGGTCTTTCAACAGTTGCCAGCGCCAGAGGGAATGAACAGAACAGGACAATGAGTCATACCTTGTTGTCCTGTCCCACCTTCTGACAGTCAGAGGTTTAGAGACACCCAGAGCATGGTGTTGCATCCCTGACCATCTTGGCTAATAGCCATCGATGGACCTGTCCTCCGTCAATTTATCTAATTCTTTTTTGAACCCAGTTAGAGTTTTGGCTTTCACAACATCCCCTGACAAGAAGTTCCACAGGTTGACCTGCATTGTGTGAAGAAGTACTTCCTTTTGTTAGTTTTAAACCTGCTTCCTATTAATTTCATTGAGTGACCCCTAGTTCTTGGGTTATGTAAATAATATTTCTCTCCACCCCATTCATGATTTTATAGAACTCTATCATATCCTCCCTTAGTCATCTCTTTTCTAAGATGAACAGTCCCAGTCTTTTTAATCACTCCTCATACAGAAACTGTTCCATACCCTTAATCATTTTTGTTGCCCTTCCCTGTACTTTTTCCATTTCTAATATATCTTTTTTGAGATGGGATGACCAGAACTGCACACATTTGAAGTGTGGGTGTACCATGGATTTATATAGTAGCATTATGATATTTTCGGTCCTATCTATCCCTTTCCTAATAGTAGCTAACATTCTGTTAGCTTTTTTTACTGCTGCTGCACACTGAGCAGATGTTTTCAGAGAACTATCCACAATGACGCCAAGATCTCTTTCTTGAGTGGTAACAGTTAATTTAGAACCCATCATTTTATATGTATAGATGGGATGTTTTCCAAAGTACATTACTTTGAATATATCAACATTAAATGTCATCTGCCATTTTGTTGCCTAGTCACCCAGTTTTGTGAGATCCCTTTGTAACTCTTCACAGTCTGCTTTGGACTTAACTACTTTGAGTAATTTTGTATCATCTGCAAACTTTGCCACCTCATTGTTTAACCCTTTTATGAATATGTTGAACAGCACTGGGCCCTGTACAGATCCCAGGGGGACACCACTATTTACCTCTCTCCATTCTGAAAACTAACCATTTATTCCTACCCTTTGTTTCCTATCTTTTAATCAGTTACTGATCCATGAAAAGACCTTCCCTTTTATCCCATGACTGCTTACTTTGCCAAGGTCCCTCACCAAAGGCTCTTAAGCAAAGGCTTTCTGAAAGTCCACTGTATCCATTGGATCACCCTTGTCCACATGTTTGTTGACCCCGTCAAAGAATTCTCAGAGACAGGTGAGACATGATTTCCTTTTAGAAAAGCCATGTTGACTCTTCCAACATATTGTGTTCATTTAAGTGTCTGATAATTCTGTTCTTTATGATAGTTTCAACCAATTTGCCTGGCACTGAAGTTAGGCTTACTGGCATCTAATTGCCAGGATCACATCTGGAGCCTTTAAAAAAAAAATCAGGATTACGTTAGCTATCATCCAGTAATCTGGTATAGAGGCTGATTTAAGCAATACAGTAGAACCTCAGAGTTACGGACACCTCGGGATTGGAGGTTGTCCATAACTCTGAAATGTTTGTAACTCTGAGCAAAGCGCAGTTTCGGCTCTAGATCCAGCAGCTGATGCTCCAAGCCCAAGCGTCTTGCTGTAAGTGACTGACCCACACGTGGGGGTGGGGACAGGCAGCCCAGATGTGCCTATCTTTAAGATTCAATACAGGCACATACAGTATTTGCTTTTTTTTCGGTCTCTGCTGCTGCCTGATTGGTTACTTCCGGACACTGGTTTCATTTGGTGTTTGGTTGGCCGGTCACTCCATAACTCTGGTGTTCCTATCTTTGAGGTTCTGCTGCAGGTTACATACTACAGTTAATAGTTCTGCAATTTCATATTTGAGTTCCTTCAGAACTCTTGGATGAATACCATCTGGTCCTGGTGATTTACCATTTAATTTGTCAATTTGTTCCAAAACCTCCTCTATTGATACCTCAATCTGAGACAGTTCCTCACATTTGTCACCTAAAAGAATGGCTCAAGTGTGGGAATCTCCTCTGCCGGAGGAGCAAGGCAAAGATTTCATTTAGTTTCTCCAAAATAGCCTTGTCTTCCCTAAGTGCTCCTTTAGCACCTCAATTGTCCAGTAGCCCAAGTGATTGTTTTGCAGAATTTCTGTTTCTGATCAATTTTTTTAAAGTGTTTGTTGGTTTGTGGCTTTTGCTAGTTGTTCTTCAAATTCTTTGTTGGCCTCCCTAATTATGCTTTTACTGTTGACTTGCCAGAGTTTATGTTCCTTTCTATTTTCCTCAGTAGGATTTGACTTCCAATTTTTAAAATATGCCTTTTTGTTCCTAACGACCTCTTTTACCCAGTTATTTAGCCATGGTGCATTTTTTGGCCCTTTTACATTTTTTTTTTTAAATTTGAGGTATACATATAGTCTGAGCCTTTATTATGGTGTTTTAAAAATGTTTCCATGTAGCTTGCTGGTATTTCACTCTTATGACTATTTCTTTTAATTTCATTGTTTTTGTTTAATTTCCCCTTTTGAAGTTAAATGCTACTTTGATGGGTTTCTTTGGTATTTCTCCTCCCCCCAAGGATGTTAAATTTAAATTACATTATGGTCGCTATTACCAAAAAGTTCAGCTACATTGACTTCTTGGATCAGATCCTTTGTGCCACTGATGACCAAATCAAGAATTGCCTCTCCACTTGTGGATTCCAGGACTACCTGCTCCAAGAAGCAGTCATTAATGGTGTCTAGAAACTTTCTCTCTGTATCCCATCCTGATGTGATATATAGCCAGTCAGTATGGGGAAGGTTGACATCCCCCATTACTATTGGGTTTTCTGTTTTTGTAGCCTCTCTAATTTCCCTGAACATTTCACAATCACCACCACCATCCTGGTCAGGTGGTTGATCATATATTCCTACTGTTATACTCTTATTATTCAAGCATGAGACTTCTATCCCTAGAGATTCTGTGGTACTGTTTGATTCATTTAAGATTTTTAGTATATTTGACTATGGTTTCTTTCACATATGCCTCGGAAGGGTATTCTCAGTGCAAGGGTACCATGACATCATCTGGAAGAAGAGTGGGATTGTTCCCCCCTGCTCCAGCTTGATGTTTTCCTTCCCCAAGACTTTTCTCCTCCTCAACAGCACAGCGGCTGTCAGACTGGGAGTGGGGCCACTCTACTGTTCCCCAGTAAATCTTGTCTATGTACCTCTCTGTCTCCTTTACCTCCTCCAGTTCAGCTAGGATGATCTCAAGAGCCCATACTCTGAGGGCCATGAGCATCTTGCACCGAATTCACACATATGCCACCTGCCCACAAAGGTACATTCAGT
The DNA here is from genome assembly GCF_028017835.1 of Emys orbicularis. Taxonomy (NCBI): domain Eukaryota; kingdom Metazoa; phylum Chordata; order Testudines; family Emydidae; genus Emys; species Emys orbicularis. The sequence goes on from NC_088683.1 coordinate 344,189,621, forward strand.
GCAATAAACTGGATGTCCAGCAGCAAGAGTGGTGGCTTTCTGCCTGTATTATTTTTTACTGTTGCAGATGATTTGTTTGTTTCAGGGGGGTTATTGGCTTACGTTTAGAGAGGGTTTATTAGGTCTATTTGACTCTCTCACAAAACTCCCTTGTTTGCTGCTCCTGTTCTCTAGCTCAGTGGCTCTCAGTCTTTCCAGACTACTATCCCCCTTTCAGAAGTCTGATTTGTCTTGTGTACCCCAAGTTTTACCTCAATTAAAAACTACTTGAAAAAAATACAAAAAAATAGTCACAGCACACTATTACTGAAAAATTGCTTACTTTCTCATTTTTACCATATAATTACAAAATAAAGAGTTTGGAATATAAATATCTAGATGAGTTGACATACCCCCTGGAAGACCTCTGCATACCCCCAGGGCTACGCGTACCCCCAGGGCTACGCGTACCCCTGGTTGAGAACCACTGATCTAGCTCCTCTGGCCATTTACAAGCTGGTCTTTGAACCCCTGTTCTCCCAGAGTTAGCACCACCCCATTGTCAAAGGTTCCTAAAAGGGTTAGGGATCAAAGGGTGGCAGGCTAGAGCCTCGTTAGCAAGCACTCAGCCTTCCCTAGCAGGCCGCTAGGCTCAGCACACAAGCCCCTAAACAGACCTCATTCCAACGGTCATGTAGTCACTCCTCCTTCACCTGGAGAGCTCCCTCACAAAACTGTTTGCTGCTCCTGTTTACGAGCTCGAAGATAATAATTAAGGTATATTAGGGTTCACAGGTTTTTCCGTTGTTGTATACATTCACAGTACCTGGTTTAAAAAAAGAGTATATAAACAATAGAGATATAAGTGACAACATTTTCATGGTCTCATTTCATAGCTGTCATAACCCATTAGGGGAGACATCGATCAGTGGGGATCTACGCATGCCACTCTTCCTTTACGGTTACTGCTGCTCCATTTTTTTTCTTATTAAAAGTTGCTCAGAACAGAATTATTGAATTAGAAACTTGTATCAAGGTGGCTTTCACCAATAACTTGGCACAACTATCGCTGTATATTCATGTTCCTTTTATTATATTTTTATGTTTGTGGCCGTTATCAGTGACAGCTTGGCAGGTATAATTAGTGTGCTAAGCTGTTGTTTTTATTTCCCACCCACCTCCGTCTGCTTCCAGATGTGTCATTCCCTACCAACAACTGCTTCAGTACGTGGTGGTTCCTTGCGCTGGATGACACCTTATAATAAGTAGAAATGTTGGAGAGAAAGAAAAACAAGACAGAGAGAGAAAGGAAAAATGTCCCATTGCTTGGTCAAGTAATAAGGCCATGTCAGAGGGCATTCCCCAGGTACCCAGTGTGCTGCACTGCCTGACCCATATGGGTGGTCTCTTATTCACAATATGCATGCAGTCTGTTACTGTTCACCATGTGTATCTTTAAGCTTTAGATTCCAGGCAGTATAGAATGCAGTACAGGCATGGGTCCAGGGCCCCCCTCCACCCATTTTTCTCTGCCACACCCAGCAACTATTTATCTTCCCTTACTGAGCTAATTACCTCATTAGCCCAATCATTGCCCCCACATGTCAAAATTTCCACCATAACAGGTCAATTGCTCCCAGTTAAACCTGTCATCATCTCTGTTACTCAATCACTTGAGTGACCAGGGCGCTACAGCTTGCACTCTGTCACAGGTCTATTCTGCCAACAGTTTATTCGTTTAGTAATGATTGATAAAGATGATTAATGCCCAAGGGCATGTAAAGGGCACTTTACACACCATTGGTCCTTATTGGACAGACCAAGGATTGATGTGGAGGGATGGAAAAGAGTCAGGGAATTCATAGCTTTGAAGGACACGGACGTTTCCTCCCTACAAAGCTAACATGACAGCCTTAGAAAAGTGTGCACACTTCCAACTTCTTCTCAAATATCAGCCAGGCCAATTGCCATGGAGGTCGGGGAAAGCTAGATAGTGAGCTGAAGGGCCTCTATTACAGTGGGGTTGGCCTTTCCTCAGGCTGAAAGAAGAGTCCAAGAATTACTGCTTCCACCACTCACGTTCCCAGAAGTTCAGACTGGCAGTCTACCTGTGGACCAAGGACACTATGGTGGTATCTTTATAAGTGACTAGTTTTGTGTGCCTCAACTTTTGAATGCACAGCTTGAGACACCTTAGAGGGCCCTGATTTGCACAGTACTAACTGAAAATCAAGACACTTTAAGGTGTCTCAGGTTGAGCACCCAAAAATCACCAGTTGTTTTTTGAGAATCCTGTCCCAGGGTCCCAAGCGTCTCAAAAGGCATGTAACTTTAACTATCTAACTAACTAACTGTAACAAGAAATCCATGGAGGGATGAGGAGAAACACTGCAATTTACACTAGCTGAGAATGAAGGCCTTGGTTCTAGATGTTTTGAGTACAATCTTGACAGCATTAAAGTCAATGGTGAAACTTCTATTGACGTCAGTAGGGCCAAGATATCACCCTTGGCTTTTACATTTTGATTTCCATCTAAAAACAACTTCACCAAAAGGATGCCTGTCAAGTCTTCTGGCTGCCCTTGCTGTACATTAAAAACTACAGTACTGGAGGAGTTGCAACATAAGCCATTGAAAGCAGCAGCTCTTCTCCTTCCTCTATAACACACCTCATTTGGACACTGTTCAACTCTCTCTTCAAGTGAGGTCTCCAATGCAGAGATTGTCAGCCACCACCTTCTACCTTTTGCAGTTGCAGTGGATAGAAAACGTCCACTCTTCTTTGGAGACCAGGCCATATGATGATGTTTCTGACATAACTGGCTCTCTTTCTTCCTCCTCCTGGTTTGCATATGTTCTGCTAAATGATATACATGCAGTGAGACTAGTTTGACAGCAGCACCCATGATCCAAGCACTGGCACATGATTGACTAGGTCATTGCCCGGGCTCAGGATCGCAAAGACGTCCACATTACTCAAGCCATGACTGGAAGAGATGACTATTGTACTGATCGCCTAATCCACTTGATCATGACCAGCAGACTGGCTCCTAAATGATGGCTGCAATGGAAATAATAGAGACAGAAAATCAATATAGAGACATTCAAGGCTCGGATAAAGCGTGATCTCTTCCGCCAACGCCTTAGTGAAAAACTGACAAATCCCAAAGAAAGACAACTGGAATGAGTCATAAGTACCTGGGATGCCTTCAAATCTAGCATCCTCAATGTCTGTGAAGTCATGCTAGGATTCTCTACTAGGAACCATCAGGACTGTCTTGGTGAAAATGATCGGGAGATAGACAACCTGATCAATCACAAACACAAGGCCTTTTGTGTCTGGCAGAATGATATCAATTTGGTGCTAAAGAAGTCAGCTCACCAGCAAGCAAAGGCAGAGGTTCTGAGAAGAACTCAGAACATGAAGAACAGGTGGTGGCTAGATAAGTCACATGAGCTTCAACTCCTCATTGAAACCCATGATATGCGTGGCTTTTTTAATGCAATTAAAACCATTTATGGCCCATGCATCTGGGAGCCAACCACTCTGAGATTGATGGATGGAGAGGAGTCGATCAAAGAAATGGAAGCCGTCAATGCATGCTGGAAGGAACATTTCGAAGATCTCCTCAGTCGGGACTTTACTGTTGATAACAATGTCTTCACCTTCATCCCACAACACCCGAGACAAACTCAGAATACCTCCAACCCTGGAAAAAGTGTGTAGAGCTATTAAGCAGATGAACAACAACAAGGCATCTGGAATTGATGAAATCCCTGCAGAAATCTATAAGCACGGGGGAGAGGAACTCTCCTTACAGCTATGCACTTATTTTGAAAATCTAAAACCATGAGAAAATTCCAGATGAATTTAAAGATGCTGTGATTATGAGAAGGTGGAGGAGAAGGTATTTGTAGCTAGTTGTATTTGTAGTTGTATTTGTATGTGTGGAGGCTGGTAGGGGCAGTGTGCTGGGAGAGAAGCTGAGCCCAGAGTAGGGGGTGGGGCTTCTCTGACTAGGAGTCTTATAAAGGTAGCCAGACAGTCAGGCAGCAGCATAGACAGCTGCAGCGGCACAGGAGCCAGCAAAGAGAGCTATAAACAGGGGAGTTTGAGTGGGAGTTTGCAGGGGGAGTTTGGGGGAAGACTAAGAGAGGCAGGCAGACAGGCTACTGAAGGGAGTGTGCAGTGTTCTAGCAGTGTTTTGGTGCTTGTTGGGGGTTTGTTTTGCTGTGGGTGGTGGTGTTTTGGTTTGGTTTGTGTCTCCCAGATTTACAGGATTTAGGTGAGAAGGCTATGACAGATACAGAGGCAGCAGTGGTAGTGACCCAAGCAGTGGAAGACACAATGAAGATGACTGGATGTGGAAGCTGCGGCATGTACATGATCCTGGAGGGGGTACCTGATAAGAGTTTTGTCTGCATGAAGTGCCGCCTGATAGAACTGATGGAAGAAAAGATCCGAGGATTGGAGATGCAGGTGGAAACTCTGGCTGAGTTCAGAAGGGGGTTTGAGCGGATGATGGAGCAAAGACATGAGGAGTCTTAATAGAAAAGCTCAGACTTGCAGATGGAAGCAGGACCAAAGAACTTGGAGGGGAGACTGCTGGGTGAGGAAAGTGGACAGTGGAAGCATGTGACTAAGAGAACCAGGCAGAAGAAAAGACGGGCTAGTGAAGGAGAAATAGAGCTCAGGAACAGGTTTGCGGAGTTGGAAAATGAAGAAGGGGCACAGCAGGTGGTCACTGAAGGTGAGAGGGCAAGGAAGAAGAGAAGAGCAGCTAGTCCTATAGGAAGCGGGGAAGAGTCAATGGAGATAACACCACCAAACATGAGCCCCAGGAGGATACGGGATGGGTTGCGGAGGATTGCAAGGGTGAATAGGAATCGAGAGGACTTGCAGCCAGAGGGAACAGGGGATAGACCAGAGAATCACACCGTCACCAGGAAAAGGCAGGTCTACGTGATTGGAGACTCCTTACTGAGAAGAATAGACAGGCCTGTAACCAGAGCTGATCCGGAGAACACAAGGGTGTGCTGTCTGCCGGGTGCTAAGATACGGGATGTGGACCTGAAGTTGAAGAGGATCCTAACGGGAGCGGGAAAGAATCCACTGATTGTCCTTCATGTGGGAACAAATGATACGGCTAGATTCTCGCTGGAACATATCAAGGGAGACTATTCCAGGCTGGGGGAAACGCTTAAGGAAATCGAGGCTCAAGTGATCTTCAGTGGGATTCTGCCTGTTCCTAGAGAAGGGCAACAAAGGTGTGACAAGATTATGACGATCAACAGATGGCTCAGGCAGTGGTGCTATAAGGAGGACTTTGGGATGTATGGCCACTGGGAGGCATTCATGGACAGAGGACTGTTCTCTCAGGATGGACTTCACCTGAGTAGGGAGGGAAATAGACTTCTAGGATGGAGGCTGGCACAACTGATTAAGAGAGCTTTAAACTAGGAATTGGGGGGAGATGGTTGGGAGATGTGCAGGTAATCTCCACGCCGGATTTTAACATTGAGAGGGAAGAAAACGAAGAAAGAAAGGATACAGCCATGGGTAGGAGAATGGACATACGGAGGAAGGGTACTGTAGATACCATTCTAATAGGTGATACTGGTGGTAGAATGTCTGGGCCTAATCGGGTAAAGAATGTGAGCGAAGCCAAACAGCAAGAATTAAGATGTTTGTACACCAATGCGAGGAGCCTAGGTAACAAAATGGAGGAACGAGAGTTACTGGTGCAAGAAGTGAAACTGGATATTATAGGGATAACAGAAACGTGGTGGAATAGTAGTCATGACTGGAGTACAGGTATTGAAGGATATGTGCTGTTTAGGAAAGACAGAAATAAAGGCAAAGGTGGTGGAGTAGCATTGTATATCAATGGTGAGGTAGACTGTAAAGAAATAAGAAGGGACGGAATGGATAAGACAGAGTCTGTCTGGGCAAAAATCACATTGGGGAAGAAAGCTACTAGAGCCTCCCCACAGATAGTGCTTGGGGTGTGCTATAGACCACCGGGATCTGATTTGGATATGGATAGAGACCTCTTTAATGTTTTTAATGAAGTAAATACTAAAAGGAATTGTGTGATCATGGAAGACTTTAACTTCCCAGATATAGACTGGAGGACAAGTGGTAGTAATAATAATAGGGCTCAGATTTTCCTAGATGCGATAGCTGATGGATTCCTTCACCAAGTAGTTGCTGAACCAACAGGAGGGGATGCCATTTTAGATTTGGTTTTGGTAAGTAGTGAGGACCTCATAGAAGAAATGGTTGTAGGGGACAACCTTGGTTCAAGCGATCATGAGCTAATTCAGTTTAAACTAAATGGAAGGATAAACAAAAATGGATCTGTGACTAGGGTTTTTGATTTCATAAGGGCTAACTTTAAAAATTTAAGGAAATTAATTAGGGAAGTGGATTGGACTGAAGAACTTGGGGATCTAAAGGTGGAGGAGGCCTGGAATTACTTCAAGTCAAAGTTGCAGAAACTATCAGAAGCCTGCATCCCAAGAAAGGGGAAAAAATTCATAGGCAGGAGTTGTAGACCAAGCTGGATGAGCAAGCATCTCAGAGAGGTGATCAAGGAAAAGCAGAAAGCCTACAAGGAGTGGAAGATGGGAGTGATCAGCAAGGAAAGCTACCTTATTGAGGTCAGAACATGTAGGGATAAAGAGAGAAAGGCCTAAAGCCATGTAGAGTTGGACCTTGCAAAGGGAATTAAAATCAATAGTAAAAGGTTCTATAGCCATATAAATAAGAAGAAAACAAAGAAGGAAGAAGTGGGACCGCTAAACACTGAGGATGGAGTGGAGGTTAAGGTTAATCTAGGGATGGCCCAATATCTAAACAAATACTTTGCCTCAGTCTTTAATGAGGCTAATGAGGAGATTAGGGATAATGGCAGGATGACAAATGGGAATGAGGATATGGAGGTAGATATTACCACATCCGAGGTAGACAGAACTTGAACAGCTTAATGGGACTAAATCGGGGGGCCCAGATAATCTTCATCCAAGAATATTAAAGGAACTGGCACATGAAATTGCAAGCCCATTAGCAAGAATTTTTAACGAATCTGTAAACTCAGGGGTTGTACCGTATGACTGGAGAATTGCTAACATAGTTCCTATCTTTAAGAAAGGGGGGGGGGGAAAACTACAGGCCTGTTAGTTTGACATCTGTAGTATGCAAGGTCTTGGAAAAAATTTTGAAGGAGAAAGTAGTTAAGGACATTGAGGTCAATGGTAATTGGGACAAATTACAACATGGTTTTACAAAAGGTAGATCGTGCCAAACCAACCTGATCTCCTTCTTTGAGAAAGTAACAGATTGTTTAGACAAAGGAAATGCAGTGGATCTAATTTACCTCAATTTCAGTAAGGCATTCGATACGGTTCCACATGGGGAATTATTAGCTAAATTGGAAAAGATGGGGATCAATATGAAAATTGAAAGGTGGATAAGGAACTGTAAGGGGAGACTACAACAAGTCGTACTGAAAGGTGAACTGTCAGGCTGGAGGGAGGTTACTAGTGGAGTTCCTCAGGGATTGGTTTTGGGACCAATCTTATTTAATCTTTTTATTACTGACCTTGGCAAAAAAAGTGGGAATGTGCTAATAAAGTTTGCGGATGACACAAAGCTGGGAGGTATTGCCAATACAGAGAAGGACTGGGATATCATACTGGAAGATCTGGATGACCTCGTAAACTGGAGTAATAGTAATAGGATGAAATTTAATAGTGAAAAGTGCAAGGTCATGCATTTAGGGATTAATAACAAGAATTATTGTTATAAGCTGGGGACGCATCAGTTGGAAGTAACAGAGGAGGAGAAGGACCTTGGAGTATTGGTCGATCACAGGGTGACTATGAGCCGCCAATGTGATATGGCCGTGAAAAAAGCTAATGCGGTCTTGGGATGCATCAGGCGAGGTATTTCCAGTAGAGATAAGGAGGTGTTAGTACCGTTATACAAAGCACTGGTGAGACCTTATCTGGAATACTGTGTGCAGTTCTGGTCTCCTATGTTTAAGAAGGATGAATTCAAACTGGAACAGGTACACAGAAGGACTACTAAGATGATCCGAGGAATGGAAAACCTTCTCTTATGAAAGGAGACTCAAAGAACTTGGCTTGTTTAGCCTAACCAAAAGAAGGCTGAGGGGAGATATGATTGCTCTCTACAAATATATCAGAGGAGTAAATACCAGGGAGGGAGAGGAATTATTTAAGCTCAGTACCAATGTGGACACAAGAACAAGTGGATATAAACTGGCCATCAGGAAGTTTAGACTTGAAATTAGACGAAGGTTTCTAACCATCAGAGGAGTGAAGTTCTGGAACAGCCTTCCAAGGGGAATAGTGGGGGCAAAAGACATATCTGGCTTCAAGACTACGCTTGATAAGCTTATGGAGGGGATGGTATAATGAAATTGATCTTTGACTATTAGCGGTAAATATGCCCAATGGCCTGTGATGGGACACTAGAGAGGGTGGGATCTGAGTTACTACAGAGAATTCTTTCCTGGGTGTCTGGCTGGTGAGTCTTGCCCACATGCTCAGGGTTTAGCTGATCACCATATTTGGGGTCGGGAAGGAATTTTCCTCCAGTGCAGATTGGCAGAGGCCCTGGGGTTTTTTCGCCTTCCTCTGCAGCGGGTCACTTGCTGGAGGATTCTCTGCACCTTGAAGTCTTTAAACCATGATTTGAGGACTTGAATGGCTCAGACACAGGTTTTAATACAGGAGTGGGTGGGTGAGATTCTATAGCCTGTGTTGTTCAGGAGGTCAGACTAGATGATCATAATGGTCCCTTCTGACCTTAAAGTCTATGATTCTATGATCTTTAAGAAAAGAGATGAATTCAACTATGGAAATTATAGAGGAATCTCTCTGCTAGCAACTTCAGGAAAGATCCTCCCTAGATTTCTTCTGAACTGTCTTCTTCCTCTTGCCAAAGACATTATTCCTGAATCTCAGTGTGGATTTAGACCATCTAGAGGCATGACTGACATGATCTTTACTGCCTGCCAGCTGCAGGAAAAATGTACAGAACAACTCCGACCATTATATCTGGTGTTCATTGACCTGATAAAAAAGCCTTTGACTCCATCAACAGGGAAGCACTGTGGAAAATCCTTCTGAAGTTTGGATAGGCACCAAAATTTGTCACCATCTTTCATCTCCTTCATGATGACTTGCAAGCAGTGATCCTTTGTAATGGATCTCCTATGGCTCCTTTTAAGGATAATACAGGTGTTAAGCAGGGCTGTGTCATTGTCCTGATGCTCTTTTCCATCCTTGCTGTGATGCTCTATTTGATCATAGACAAGATCCCAGCAGCTGTGCAGCTCATCTATTGAATGGATGGTAAGCTGTTCAACTTGGGTCACTTCTGATCCAGAACGAAAATGCTGCTGACCCATGTCATTGAGCTGCAGTATGTTGATGACGCTGTAATGTGTGCTCACTTGGGAACAGATCTTCATGCGATCATTCACATCTTTGCTGAAGCATGCCAGAAAGTGGGACTGACACTCAACATCCAGAAGACAAAGGTTCTCTATCAGCACAATTCCAAGCACCAGCAATATAGATCCATGATAACCTTCTGGAGAATGTTGTGCATTTCCCATATCTTGGAAAGCCACCTCTCACAGACAGCTGACATTGACAAAGAAATCCAGTATCGGCTCAAATGTGCTAGCTGAGTTTTTGGTCATCTGAGAAAGAGGGTATTTGAAGATTGTGACATCAGAATTAAAATCAAACTTATGGTTTACAAAGCTATTGTGATCCTCACCCTATCCTATGGGGCTGAAATGTGGACACCAACAGGAGACATCTTAAGGCACTGGAGAAGTATCCCCAGTGCTGTTTGCATAAGATTCTTCTAATTAGATGGGTGCATAGATGCACTAATCTCCCGAGCTGGGAGACCGTAGTGGAGCCCCGCTAAGCTGAGGATTGGTCAGAGCTGCTGGAGCTGCCCACTGACCCGGGCACTGAGGAGTCGCTGGGACTACCACTGGCCTTCTACCTTGAGGAAATAGAGGACCGCCAAGGATCCAGGTACTCCCCAAGGGGAGGGGAGGAAGTGGCCCTGGGGCAGCCGACCCCAGTCTGGCTGCAGTGGTGCCAGAGACCCAGTCAGCGTGTTGTGGCTGGAACCCCGCTGACCCAGTGTGGAACACTCTGCCACTGTGAGGACCCTGGGCTGGGGCCCAGTGGAGTCAGGTGGGCCTGGGCCTCCCTACCACCTGCCACTCGACCCCTGGGGTGGCAGCCTGCTCTCTCTAGGCCAAGAGGCCTGCGTTTGTTGGCCATCTGCCAGAGATAGGATGCCCGAGCCTGTGCTGCTCTGCCTGGATTGCAGGCCTGAGCCCCTAACCATTTGCTGCTCCGCCCTGACTGTAGGCCGGAGCCTTAAACTGGGTGCTGCCCCACCCTGACTGAGGGTCTGGAATCATAGACTTGTGCTACTCTGCCCAGATCGCGGGCCAGAGCCTCTAACTCAGGGGTGGGCAAACTACGGCCCACGGGCCACATCCGGCCCGCGGAACCATCCTGCCCGGCCCCCGAGCTCCAGGCCTGGGAGGCTAGCCCCTCCCCTGCTGTCTCCCCCACCCCCCGCAGCCTCAGCTCACTCGCTCTGCCACCGGCGCAATGCTCCGGGCTGTGGGGCTGTGAGCTCCTGGGGCAGCGCAGCTGCAGAGCCCAGCCTGACCCGGTCTCTGTGCTGCGTGGTGGCGGCAGCGTGGCCCGGCTCCAGCTGGGTGGCACGGCTGTAGCGCCGCCAGCCACCGGTGCTCCAGGCAGGGCGGTAAGGGGGCAGGGAGCAGGGGGGGTTGGATAGAGGGCAGGGGGCAGGAGTGTGGATGGTGGTCGGGGGGGAAACAGGGGGTTGAATGGGGGCAGGGGTTCCGGGGGGCAGTCAGGAAGGAGGGGGGGTTGGATGGGGCGGCAGGGGGCAGTTAGGGGCAGGGTTCCAGGGGCAGTCAGGGGACAGGGAGAAGGGGTGGTTGGATGGAGCAGGGGTCCCAGGGGGGTTGTCAGGAATGAGAGGAGGGGTTGGATGGGGCAGGAGTCCTGGGGGAGGTCAGATAGGAGGTGGGGGAGGTCAGATAGGAGGTGGGGGCTGGGCCAAGACCCCCTCCCCTAACTGGCCCTCCATACAATTTATGAAACCCGATGTGGCCTTCAGGCCAAAAAGTTTGCCCGCCCCTGCTCTAACTGTTTACTGCTCAGTCCGGACTGCAGGCCAGAACCATAGACTGTTGGGTGCCTCACCCTGCTTGATGGCCTGGGCCCGTAGGCTCATTTGCAGCTGTTCCCTGACTACAGGCCAGAGTCATAAACTGTTCAATGTCTGCTAATACCCTGGCTATGACAACTCCCACTGATGTAGTGAGATGGAGTGGCCTCCCACTGACCCAAAGGGGGAGGGCCCACCGCTAACACACTACAGGGGGGAACTTGAATGAACAGAACAGGAACAGTCAGGCGTAAGCCTGAGAATAGCGGGGTAGGGAAAGAACTTGAGAGAAGCATAAAGGGTAGGGGCTGTCTGAGAAATTAGGCTACCTGTGGGGGAGCTGATGTCAGAGAAGAAAGCCATGGAGATTGAGGAAAACTGAGAGGAGCTGCAGCGAAAGGGTGAGAGAAAGTGTGTCTTAGAAATGGTCAGTAGAGAGCAAAGAGAAGCTGAAGACTAAGTGGAAGCAGGAACCCTGAAGATTTACAGACAAGCTGTGCACAGCAGAGGAATCTCCCAGGGAAGGCTGACAAGTAGATAGTAGGAGGTACATGCAGTTGTTTTAGGAATTATCAGTTTAGTGGGAAATACCCTGGATATAAAACTGATCTACAAAGGAGAGCGATCATTTTATAAAGTGCAACACGCTGTATTCTACATATTGCTGAAAGGGTATTCAGGCAGTTGGAAAATGAGAATTGCTACAGTGGATCTGACTAAAAGTCCTTCTAATCTAGCATCTTGTCTCTGACAATGGTCACTAGCAAGTGTTTCACAGGAAGGTGCAAGAAGCCCTGTAATAGACAATGATGGAATAACCTGCTGACGGAGAAAGTTTTATCTTGCTGACTCCCGACAATTAGTGATTGGCTTATGCACTGAAGCATTAAAGTTTATATCCATAATGTCTTTTTATGCCATCTAATAAAATGGTGGCTGTTGCCATTACATGGCTAATGGCCATCTAGATGTAAAAATGTACAAAATATAGATAGGGATCACCCCACTCACTACTGATACGGAGCCACCTCTGAAGTGAAATGCAGCCCACTGCTATTAATAGCCCACAGCAATAGGACACTGCAGTTTAAGACAGGAGGTGACAAATGGCATATCCAGTGGAAAGTGCATGAGGAATGTGGGGACTCCGAATGTAATTATCCCAGCTGGGATTTGACCAGAACACAGGGACTGGGGCCCTTAAGCCCTCAACGAGTGCCACAGAATCTTTTCTGATTCACAGTGGTTAGCATTTTAATTGTACATCTCCTGCAGAAAGACAGAAACCCCATCAGCACAGAGTGCACTAACACCATCCTGAGACGTTGGTCCAGTACTGACTTAGAAAAAGGGACACTTGTGGAATCACCACCACAACTTCCCGCAGCTCCTAGTTCCTCAGAGGTTTTTCATCCAAGTATACCTCCATCCAGGTGTGTGAGATCTGATAGGATCCCTGCATAAGGTGAATGGCTCCAAGCATATTACTTAAATAAGACTTATTCCAGGTCTAAAACCTATCTGAGAAAAATGTTTTTTTCTATTTGGCAGTTACTGTTTCATACCAATTGGCATCTGGAATCATTGTCAATACTGTATTTTTTAAAATTCTGCATCATAAGAAATTATCCCTTCGGGAAGGGGGGAAAGACATAATTAAAATTGAAAGTGATAACTCACAGTCATATCCTTTCACAGCAACATTGTTCAAAAGAGACTAAAATGTAACTCCTGAAGCAGGAAAACCTCTGTGTCCTATCAAGGGAAAGGAGTATCTGAAAGAGATGTAAACAGAGTAAAAAAATCAGGCAATCTGGCAATGTTTGCAGAAAGGCTACATTACATTTCAAAACTGTGAACAGCGAACAATTTCCAGTCTCTGTTTGCTTTGTGGAAAGTATAAGCATTTGATGTAATAGTCAGTCACAGTTCAGGGCAAGTGCACCTGTATTCCCCCTCTATGATCCAGCAAGGGCACCCACTCTAGGCTTCCGGATCCCCAGCTGTTGCCTCTCTTCGGTGGAGACATGCATCTCTCTCCCTTCTGACTAGAATATTTCCAGGCTGAACAGTTCCCTGACTATACTGCTACTTCCCTGGAAAAAGACAGACTGCCTAAACAGTCCTGCTTCACGTCTCTCCTCAGAGACAGTACACAGTGTAACTGCCACAATTAAATTACCACACAGCCCTTTCTAAGCATGCACATTTATCCTTAAGGTGAAAGCATTACAGAAAAAACATATTCAAAAACAAAAAAAGAACCAAAACACATGCTGATAAGCTTACTAGAGATCATCCTTTCATTCCAACGAGGGCTCTGGTCGGTGACTAGTCCTTCAAACTCCGCATAGGGGTTTTTCCTGTGATCACAATTTCATCACAGCTTCAGCTCTGAACCAACACCTACGTTTTCTGGGGCCTCAGTAGGTCAAAAACCTTCCAACCCTTCCTTAAGGATTGGGTCACACACACACACACACACACACACACACACACACACACACACACACACACACACACACACACACACACACACACACACACACAGACCAGAGGTTCTGTCCATTTGGTAGATCAGAAAGAAGGCCCTGACTCAGTTTTTAACTCAGGCTATTTAACCAAAATATCCTTTCTTTGTCTGTTGGTTCCTGGAGATTCCTGTTTGAACCAGTATATGCAAGCCTCTCTCCAGGTGGTGGTCGCTGTCTGGAAGGGCTACAACCTGAATGAATTTGCCTACGCCCCACCCCCTGCACCATTGGTTTTAGTTTCTGGAGGGCTGTGGTCCCCCTTCCTCATGGAAATACATATGCTTCCTCATAGTACATAAACATTTGCATTTTTAATACAGTGAACTCCTAAAAAGCTCAGTTCAATAAAGTTTAACTTAATTCAATAATGTTTGTCCAGGGTATTGTCATATCTGCCACACTGTTATGAAAGGAGCTAAATAATTGTGTATGGTTGCTTTGTACAGTAAATAATTTTAAACTTACATAGAGCTTTCCATCTTTAAAGTGCCTTATAAACACTAACTCCCCACATTTTACAGATGGGGAAACTGAAGAAACAACCCTGAATGACTTGCCTAAGGCTTCATGAGGATTCAGTATTTGAACCTAGTTTAGAAAACAAGAGTCCTAGTCTCCAGTTCCTGTGCTCAAACCACTAGACTATATCTCCCTTAAATACAGACCATCATAGCATCCAAGTGAATCAGACGTACAACAGTCATTTTTTGCAGAGTAATTAGAGCTTTACCAAAGAGCACTCACAGAAATTACAAAGTAACAAAAATTAACAGAAAAAACGTAGTCCTTCATTCTAAATGTCTTCAGTGATGGATTAAGTATTTTCCTTTCACCACTCGAGAACTTTCTTACACACTCTATTTCTGACATTCTTTACCTTCTTAACATGAATGTAATGTAGAGAATCTTTCCGTTGCTCTGCTGATGTTTTCGTCATTTAACTGAGGCAGGTGGCACTCCAAAAAGAATGTGCTGATGGCTAGGTCAGTGCACTTTGTATTTTTCCAGATCGTACCTATAATATAATATCAAGATGACTTAACATCCGTAAAACACACCCATGCAAAAAATTAGAAATAATGGCTGCAATAAGAGGGATGGCTCTCATTAATATGCCCCAATTAAGTCTGGTGAGAAAATCTCAAGTACATAGGGTGAGGATTAGCAAAGGAATAGAATAAAGGAAACATTTTCTTGTGGTTAGAGGTGACAGAGCTGTACAGGCTGAGGCCATTTCAGCTCACAGCAAATGAGCTTCTCATATCTTGTAATGCAGTAGGTGAAAGGAAGAGTTTTTGCTAGCAGATTAACAAGAGATAGTGGAGGTGAACTGCAGATTCAGCCATCAATGTGTTTCAGCCAGACAGGCAATCTGCAGGACCCTGGGTATAAGCAGGCATGCACCACTAAACTCCATGACATAAAATTTTTAATATCCTGTGTGTGACATTTCTTGTGGCAACTGGCAAGTAGTTTAATTCTTCAGGAGGCTTTTTATTAACCCACTGCTAGGTTTCTCTACTTAACAGCATCCCCCGTGCTAGTGGTCATATTGTACGTGTAAAAGACATGTCTATTAGGAAGATTAGGAGTCTACTGATGTCGGGGTACAGTGGGGGAAGAAATGAATTGGTCAATGTGTCTACAAGTGTCAGATTGCTAAGGGAAGCCCTGTGCAGGAAGGCAACAGCAAAGTAGGTTCAACAGAGCTGCAAATTAACAGTGATAAAAAAGGCTTTCTTTGCTGTTAATAGAACCCTATTGGGCAACCGTAAAGAAGTAGATGGTTTTCAGACACTGCATTCGAGTCCCAGGTTGCTAATGGTGGAACACAGATTGTACTACGGATATTGTAAGCTCTTTGGGGTGGGGCCATCTTTTTGTTCTATATATGTACAGCACCTAGCACGAATGGGTCCTGCTCCTTGACTGGGGGACCGAGGTACTACACGAGAAATTACTGATCACAAGGTACGTTGTTCGTTATTTGTATGTGGAAGGAACAGAACCAAATTCAGAGGGTATGATGAAACACTATTAAACAATACCCGAGTGTCTCTGTTAAGGATTGTGTCCCCCCGCAAAAGCCCTGTTGTCTTACCTTGATCCATCATTCATCGTATCCAGACATCAGATGATTCCATTAATCTACAGTTTTTTAAAGGTTACATACTTCCATAGATTTTAAGGCCAGAAGGCACACTTATGGTCATCCAGTCTGACCTAGTGTTTAACACAAGCCATAGAATTTACCCAGTTAAGCAAAAGAGATGGGGGGCGGGGGAGGCTCCATTTACAAACAAACAACTGGTTATTTTGGCTCTCAGTATATCTGAAAATATTTAGCTGAAAGATTTAAATTCACAGGAAACTGCCCTGTGGGAAAGTGTATGCCTATGAATCTTTCAGTATCTTGGCCATACTCATTGATATAAAGGCCTTAACTCAGGCATCCTTGTTCCTTTCATAGAAGATTAGGGTTGGAAGAGACCTCAAGAGGTCATCTAGTCCAGCCCCCTGCTCAAAGCAGGACCAACACCAACTAAATCATCCCAGCCAGGACTTTGTCAATCCAGGCCTTAAAAACTTCTAAGGATGGAGATTCCCTAGGTAACCCATTCCAGTGCTTCACCACCCTCCTAGTGAAATAGTGTTTCCTAATATCAAACCTAGACCTCCCCCACTGCAACTTGAGACCATTGCTCCTTGTTCTGTCATCTGCCACCACTGAGAACAGCCGAGCTCCATCCTCTTTGGAACCCCTCTTCAGGTAGTTGAAGGCTGCTATCAAATCCCCCCTCACTCTTCTTTTCTGCAGACTAAACAAGCCCATTTCCCTCAGCCTCTCCTTGTAAGTCATGTGCCCCAGCCCCCTAGTCTTTCTGTAGTGGGGGGCCCAAAACTGGATGCAGTACTCCAGATGTGGAGTGCTGAATAAGGGGAATAATCACTTCCCTCGATCTGCTGGCAATGCTCCTACTAATGCAGCCCAATATGCCGTTAGCCTTCTTGGCAACAAGGGCACACTGCTGACTCATATCCAGCTTCTCATCCACTGTAATCCCCAGGTCCTTTTCTGCAGAACTGCTGCTTAGCCAGTTGGTCCCCTGCCTGTAGCGGTGCATGGGATTGTTCCATCCTGCACTTGTCCTTGTAGAACCTCATCAGATTCCTTTTGGCCCAATCCTCCAATTTGTCTAGGTCACTCTGGGACCCTATCCCTACCCTCCAGCGTATCTACCTCTCCCCCCAGCTTAGTGTCATCCGCAAACTTGCTGAGGGTGCAATCCATCCCATCATCCAGATCATTAATAAATTTAATCATTTCAGCCCACTACCTGCAAACTTGCTTGCAATGGGGTGTGTCAGATGAGTGATCCCTGCTCTCCTGACTGCCCCCAGCGAAGAATGTGACTAGGGCCCACATCCTTAAAGATATTTATGCACCTAATTCCCACTGAGGGTCTGGGTCTAAATGCTTTTTCTCGATCAGGGCCTTAGTTTCCACTGGGAGACCAGTGGACTCAGGAACCAATATATTCAAGAATCACTAGGCCAAAAGGCTTGATGCTTTGCACTAAAACCTAGTTTTCAACCAGAACCAGAAAGAAGCAGCTGAAAAATGTCAATTTGAATTTCTACTTGGTTTGTGTTGGGTGCTAGAGATAAAGAAAGTGAAGTAAAAAAAATGTTGTAATTATTTCAAAATTGGAAAGTTATCCCAAAAAGTCCAGTTGTGTGAGTTTCTTGCAGCTGGAACTGCTGCTGGGCTTTCAAACAAAAGTGAAAGAGTGTATACCTTTAGTAGCAGAAGAAGAAACCAGGTCACTTCTCAGATGGTGACACTTCTGTACACTGAGCTAAATTAAAAAAGGATGGAACGTTCTTCCCTTTAGAAAGCTGTAAAATATCAAACAACTGGTTGCACACACATATACACAAAAAAAGACAAAATAAAACGCACCTAGGAGAAGGGGAAAAGTCATGCAGTGAGTCATTCCAGAAGGCTTACTCTTTGCCCAGCATGCTGTCTGAATGCCAACAATAAGGAAAAGTCACCCCAGTTCATTGGGTAGTATAACCTTTTATTTAAAGGGAGAGCTTGGCATCTGAATCTTCTATATGGAGTGTGGCAGAGCTCTGACCTTGTCCCCGCGGGTCCTGCGCTTCTAGGCGGTATATGCTAGCCTCAGTGGCTCTCTGTGACCCTCCACGTAGCCCTTCTCTCTCTAGGGCCAGGGTTACAGTCTACTGAGCCCTTTTCATCATAAGCCAGCAAGGAGGTTGGTGAGGGAACTCCCACAATCTCTGTTGTCCCTAGGGCTTGTTTTAGAACAGTTTAGCCTCCTGTCCTGACAGGGGCCTGACTTCCCCTCCCAGGAGGTGTTCCTGTAGTGGTGGGTTGGGGGGAACCCGGGCCCGCCCTCTACTCCGGGTTCCGGCCCAGGAACCCTAATGGTAGCAGCTGTTGGCAGCCAACCTTTCACTGCCAGAGTTGCTACATTTCCCTGGGCCACTTCCCCACAGCTCTCCTGCTTCTCCCTTCTTCACCCTTACCTTAGGGCTCCCTTATCAATAACTTGAGGGTGTCTTCATTAACCAGCCCTTCAGCCACACTTCCTCTCCTCTGGCTCCCTGGCTCTCCTCTGCCTGACTGGAGTGAGCCCTTTTTATAGTATCAGCGGGCCTTAATTAGAGTCAGGTGGTCACATTAGCTTAATGCGCTCACCTGACTCTTTGCAGGTTAATTGGAGTCAGGTGTTCTCATTAGGGGAGCAGCCCCTGCTCTGGTCAGTCAGGAAACAGAAAACTGTTAATCCAGTGGCCAGTATATGGCCTTCTGCTATTCTGCTGTACCCAACTGGCCTGGGTCTATCACAGGAGGTATACATTTCAGCATCAGCGCAATGTGGCAAGAAGCCCATATCTAACACGGTGTTAGTACAGTTGTTGCAGGAGGAGGAGTGGTGACAGATAGCTGGGGGTGGAGGAAAGGGGTCATCACCAGCCATGCGTCGGATGGTGTGAACCTCTCTAGAAACAAGTGAAAGGGTCTTATTGTTAAGATAAGTGGTAGGGTCTCAACATGTCTGAGAACCTTGGTGTGGGAATGAATTTGCATTTAATTCTCCCAATTTCTATATATTAAATAGAAAGATCACATTCAAATAGGCCTGGTATCAGATAAAACCTTTCTTCGAGCTGTGAGCACAGTTAGCATTCTGACAAGTGCCATTGTGACAGCCTCCATCTTGGCCAACAGAACTGGAACTAGCTGGGACCTTCAGAGCTAAGCATGAGCTACCAGTGCTCTCTAACTTGCTGTGTAACTTGGGCTGTAGACTCTGTGGATTGGGCCCAGAAGAGGGCTTGTAATACATGTACACCAGTGAATTACGCCACCATTGCTTGGAATAATAAAAATGTGGGGTCAGATTCCCTGGTATATTCCAGCTGCTTGTTTTACTCTGGTGATGCAAAGCAGCTGTAACTCTGGGGAAGTGGTCCTGAACCAGCTGTGCCCTTTCAGAAAGATGCTGCTTTTGTCAAATACATTGTTACTGGCTGGCGAATGAGACACTTTTAAAGTTGCTAGCTGGTGAATGCAACGCTGCTTTCGTGTTTTCGAGATGTTCTGCAGAAACATAAGTACTAGAAACATAATTATTGTTTTTAACTGAAAGCTTTGAGTCTGGAGCAGCCATTAACTTGTCAAAAATATTTGTCAAACAACATTGTGATGGAGGGGAAAAAAAACAAATTACGATGAAGATTGTCAATACATAAAAGTGAACACAACAATAAAGTTAGAAAGTAGCCTTTCCTTCAGGTGCTGATGAAATCTACAAGCAAGTCGATTTTCAGTTATCAGAAATCAGTAATTAATTACCCAGGAAAGTCTTAAGACTGAAAGTAAAAAAGTTCTTTAAAGCAGCAATTTTTTAATTTGTTATAATGCTAAACCAATTAACAGCCCTACCTGAAAATCTTGAAAAAAGTTCATCTTTACTCACAGATTACGTGCTGTACATTTGAGGAAAGTATTCTGTATTCTTCAGACAAAATAAAGAGGCTGAATCCCTGCTTTAAGGGAAAAAGAGAATCCTGCCTTACCAGCACCTCCAATTTTCAGATCCAGCAGGCCAGATTCTCTCTTGTGCCAAAACCTGCTTGGCTCAGGAGAAGGGATTAAGCCATTAGGTTATAGCTCACTCATTCTTTGCTCTATGAAGACATAGTCACAGCATAGGTTAGAGCAGGCTAGGGGCTGCTGTGACCTACGCCAGCTGGCAACAGTCCCAAGGGACTGTCCTGGAGATGAGAAATGGGAAAAAAACATTGATATTGTTGTACCTGAGCCCCTAGCACACGCCCTATTTCAGATTCACACGAGTTGAGAGCTCCCCACCACTGGATGAATTTTCAACTGGTCAGATACAGCCGCTATCTATCCCCTTTGCATTGGTCTTATGGCACCAAACAAACTTAAACCTGGTGGGTCTGGCTGCAGGAGAATTGCCCATTGCGAGACACTGTTTTGCTGGTGTGGGTAGCCATAGTGGCTTCTATGCTGCCCCCACCAGTATGGGATGGGCATGCCAGGGAGAAAGGGCTGTGATTCAGATGCTGAAGTGTCTAGCTGAATTACTCTGCTGGAACAATTCTAATCTTAGGGGCCCCTGTGCAACTGGTATAAAATAGTGCAGATTTCATTCTGATTTTCACTGGGGACTGGACTGGCTCATCCAGGATCAGGGAAGTATCCGGGTAGCTTATGACTTTTGCCCCTCCCTGATCCTGCATCAAGTGCGGCTCAGGTGGCCCAGAGAATCTGACCCATAGCAGGGGTGCTGGAACAATTTTTACAGTGGGGCTACTGATGATAGAAACCATGTATTTGGTGTTTGTTATTACCACTTCAAGCCAGAGGGCGTGGCAGCACCCCTAGGTCCAGCACCACTGACCCACAGTTTCTAAGGTGCTTTAAGATTCTCCTCAGTGGAAGGGGTTATATAAATAGAAGTCATTCCCCTGGTAGTTTGTTGCAATGGTTAGTCTCATTCTTAAAAGATTGTGCTTAATTTCTTATTCAAATTTGTCGGGCTTCAACTTCCAACCACTGGCTCTTGTTATGCTTTTCGCCACTAGATTCAAGACCCTTTTCGTACTTGGTATTTCTTTCCCATGAAGGTACTACTGTAATGAAGTCACCTCTCAATCTTCTTTTTGATAAGATAAACAGATTGATTTCTTACAGTGAGAGACTTAAAGACATTTTCTCCAGCCCTCAAATCACTTTGTGGCTCTTTTTTCACTCTCTCCAATTTCTCAGCATCCTTTTAAAAAATATGGAGACCAGAACTGTATGCAATATTCCACCAATGCTTTATAACAGAGGTAAAAATCACCCCCTTACTATTACTTGCTACTCTTGTTTATACATCCAAGGATTGCATTAGGTCTTTTTGCCATAACAGTGCAGTGGGAGCTCATGTTGAGTTGCTTGTCCACTATGAACCCTACATCATTTTCAGAGTCACTGCTTTCCAGGAAACAGTCCCCCATTCTGTAGTTATGGCCTACGTTCCTTGTTCTTAGAGGAGTAGCTTTGCATTTGGTCACGTTAAAATGCATTTTGTTTGAACTGGTCCAGTTTACCAAACAATCAAGATCACTCTATCTGACTGCACAGTCCTCATCATTATTTATCACTCCATCAATTTTTGTGCCAACCATAAGTCTTACCAGCAGTAATTTTATATTTACTTCCAGATCATTGATGAATATGTTGACTATCATTAAGCCCAGAGCTTGGGGAGACCCATCATGACCAGACTGCACAGGTACCCAAGCAGGAAACCCCACGTGCCACCCAAGATCGGGACCAGTGTTTCACGTGTGGGCGTTCTGGACACTGGTCCAGAGACTGTCCGTACCTGGAATGTAGCATTGGGAAGATTTGGACCGCGCGAGCATGAGCACACTCTGGGGACCCAGCAAAACTGATCATCGTGCTGTGGGTAAAAGAAAGAGAAGTGATAGGACTAATTTGACTCAGGGTGTGCCCAGACCCTGGTACGAAGGACAGTGGTGCCTAATCCCGGCCCAACCCAGGGCACCATCACGTTACAGTGCGTGCATGGGGACGTGAGGACCTATCCCCGCATGGAAGTGACTCTAATGGTGGGGAGATGCGAGGGGCCCCTGATGGGCCCTGATCCTGGCCTTACGAGTTATTTTAGGCAGGGACTGGAACTATTTTGGGGAATTGTTAGCAGAACTGGTGGGACCCCCGTCTGGTGGTCAAGGGCTCCTACCTCTGGCCCCCGACCAGCCTGAAGGTATGACCCTTGCGGGGCTAGGGGACCTTGCTGACCTTGGTGAAGGGACTTCCCAGTCCTCAGCCTCAACCCAGGCCAACCCAGCCCCCTCCCAGCCAGGAAGGGAGCTTCCCACATTACCCGAATCGGAGATCCTGACTTGCCTCTCTGATTTTGTGGAGGAGCAACAGGCTGACAACACCCTGAGTTGGGCATACGTCCGGGTGGCAGCGGTGAATGGGGAGATTGTCGAACCCCACCAAGCAGGATGATTCCCATGCTTTGAGATTCAAGGCAACTGTCTGTACCGCATAGAGAAAGACCAGCCGATGGAAGAGGTCCGACATCAGCTCCTGGTGCCCCGACCACACCGGAAGGAAGTTATGCAACTCGACCATGCCATACCTGCGGCTGGGCACCTTGGAAGGGAAGAGATGCTAGCCCATATTTTAGCCCGCTTCTTTTGGCCAGGAGTCTACAGAGATGTGGCAGACTTCTGTGTCTCATGCCCAGAGTGCCAGCTCACTGCACCTCGGCCAGCTCTAAATCCATGGCAAAAAGTTAGACATTTGAATAAATAATATGTCTTATGGGCCGTGTAATTGTAATTTGGCTGTGCATCCCTCCAGAGGTGGGAGAAAGTTGGCTTATATGGTCAATAAAAGATGCCGGGATATCATTATCATAAATGGATGGTTAAGTATTCTTAGCACAGGATTTGGAGAATTGAGACCTGCATTCTATTCCCAGCTCAATGTGACTTGGAATAAATTGCTTAATCTCTCTGTGCCTGAGTTTCCTCATCTGTAAAATGAGCATCACAGATACAAAATAAGGGTGTTAAGAGGCTTAATTAATGTCTCTAAAGACCAGTGAGATCCTTGAATGGAAGGTGCTATATGTAGGGCCCTACCAAATTCATGGTCCATTTTGGTCAATTTCACAGTCATAGGGTTTCAAAAATCACAAATTTCATGATTTCAGCTATTTAAATCTGAAATTTCATGGTGTTGTGATTGTAGGGGTCCTGACCCAAAAAAGAGTTGTGGGGGGTTGTGGTACTGCTACCCTTACTTCTGCGCTGCTGCTGGCAGTGGCACTGCCTTGAGAGCTGGGCAGCTAGAGAGTGGCGGCTGCTAGCTGGGAGCCCAGCTCTGAAGGCAGAGCCTTCGCAAGCAGCAGCGCAGAAGTAAGGATGGCATGGTGTGGTATTGCCACCCTTACTTCTGCTCTGCTGCCTTCAGAGCTGGACCCTTGGTCAGCAGCTGCCACTCTTCGACCACCCAGCAGAAGTAAGGACAGCCCCCTAAAATAACCTTGCAACTGTCCTGCAACTCCCGTTTGGGTCAGAACCCCCAATTTGAGAAACACTGGCCTCCCCTGTGAAATCTGTATAGTATAGGGTAAAAGCACACAAAAGATCAGATTTCACGGTGGGAGACCAGGTTTCACAGTCTGTGACACATTTTTCATAGCTGTGAATTTGGTAGGGCCCTCACTATATGAATGCAAAGTACTAGCATCATTTAAAAATTGTTAGTAAATACTTCATAGGAATATCTGCAGAATTGCAACTGAAGCTTAACTTGTAATATTTTCAGAATGATATCAATTATTGATATATTTATAGTGAGGTCTGGCAGAGAGATTCCCCCCTCTAAACAAACAATCTGTTCATAGGAACATAGGACTGGAAGGGACTTCCTGGGCCACTGAGTCCTGTCCCCTGCTGTCACATGCAACCTCATCATATAATCCCATTGATCTATTTATCGAGCTCCTTGATTCCAAAGCTTCAAAAGCTTCCCAACCAAAGAATGTATTTTTCCCTTTCTATATGTTTCTTATCTTCTCGGAACTATAATACAACAGGCTGCGAATGCTGGTTTGCAGCTTTGAGAACTTCATATGGATTCCCCTTTTCTAGGAATGTCCCAAATAAATCACTTCATCTTGGTATTATTTTATTCCCCCAGAGTATAATTTGTATATTACAGGATCTGCATAATTTTGAAAGACAAAAGAGGAACAATGGTGTTGGGATCTAACAGAGGAGGAACAGCTTCTGGGGATATGTAGCCGGGTCACTGTGGCAGTTAATTATTTATGTTATATATTCACTAGGCCCCATTGATCTAGGCACATAGCAAGAGCCAGTCCCTGTTCAAAAAACTTGTAGTCTCAATGGAGAAGTTAGACAAAGTGTGGGAGGGGAAACAGAGGCACAGAAAAGTGAAAGGAGTTGCATAATGTCACACAGCTGATCAGTTGGAGTAGAACGCTGGATAGCCTGATTCTCAGGTCGCTACTCTATCCATTACACACACTGCCCTTCATTATAGCTCTTAAACTTTTGTCTCATGCTAAGTTACTTTTGTGGCAATAGGTGCGTTATAAATTATTTAGCTAAAGAAAGAGAGAATCATATTAAAAGAACAATTACCCCCCCTCTAAAAATGAGTCATTGTTTGCATTAAATAATCACTGAAAACTAGGAACTCTAAATTTGATTAATATTGTCTATTATATATTGATGCGGGAATAAGTGCGAATTACCCCTGAATTCTGATTACCTGAGAGGTTCCACTAGTAGTTTAATTAAGAGCTACTCCATAATGGAGCTAGGTGTATAATTGAATAATACATGCATCCCCTGCTGATGGAACTCAAGGCAAGGCATTCATTAAGAAGGATTTTTTTTTTGTTCCTGCACTTATGATGTTGAGAGCTTATTGCACTTACAGTGCATGTTTACATTATTAATAGAGATGTGCCTGATCCGCAGCCCTGGATCCAGACACCTTCATGCTTCAGAGGGTTTTGAAATCAGGATCTGAATTTTGTGGGTCAGGCCCAACTCTGTTCATTAGTTTTTCAGATTTCTTGTTGTCATTCAGTTTAGATAGGGAAGTAGATCACCCCTGAAAAAAGATATGCTTTGGAATAATGCTGGGGCGGGGGCGTGGGGAGGGAGTATTAATATGCTGACTCTTGGTTGCTTACTACATACGCCCACTAGATGGCTGACATTGGTGTGGTCATTGATTACTTATTACATTATTTTACACACTTCTGTTTTTGAAGCTTTGTTTACTATGTGGTTTTCTAATCTTCCTGATCTTCATTAAGAAAACACTTTGCATCCCTGTATTATTCCATCTGCAGATTCAATAGTTTAAGGCCAGAAGGGGCCATTAAATCATTTAGTCTGGCCTTCTGTACAACACAGATCATAGTACGTCAGCCAAATACCTTTGATCTCAAAACAATTCACAAACACAGATGATCTAAGCCTCTCAACACCCCTGGAACAAAAACAAAGCCCGGATCTTGCAGACACATATGTGCTTAACTTTATGCAAGCAGTTTCATTGAAGTCAAGGAGACTATTCCTGTGCTTAAAGTTAAGCATGTGAGAAAGGGATTGTAGGATGGGGCCAGATATTGTAGAAATGGGGAAACTGAAGGAAAGAGAAGCTAAGGCCCAGATCCTCAAAGATAACTTCCATTGCCCAAGGCCATACATACCAAATGACTGGCACAGAGCTCTAATGAGTAGGAACATCTTTTTTGCTTTACTTCATATAGGTATTTAACTTTGAAATGCTACATTGGAATCATCATGATACTATTTAGTCACTGGTGACTAATGTCTAGCATATGGTTAGTGAAAATGTAGGGCTATCATTAGCATTGAAGTATACCTAATCACATCTTGTGTATGTTGCATTAAACTCCTGACTTAATGGGAGCAGAGATAGGCCGTCGTGCCGCACTTTATATCACAGATGGAATTTTAAATTACCAGCCACATGGGCAACTTTCATCGGCATATTCAAGCATGCTAGAGAGAGACAGCATTATACGAGCACAAGAGTTGGCATCAGGAATGTTTTGAGCTCCAATCCGGCCTCTGCCATGGTTTGCCTTTGTGACGCTACAGAGGTTTTCATGTCTCTGCTTTGGCTTTCGATCTCTGAACTGGAGATGAGCCAGTATTAGAATCCAACCTTATCTGCTGCATAGGTGTGTTGTGAGAATTGACTCTAATCTATATTTGTACAGTACAAAACATGCTTAATAGGGATTACTATAATAGTTATAACACAAAACTGCTCCCCTCCATATCTGGGACTTCAATGGCAAGAACAATTTATTTACCATAAATCCAGCGTATTTGGTTCAGTTCAGAATGAAAATGCACATAGACAAAGTGCGCAATCCTGTTAGGTGCTGAGCGCCCTCGGTTCCCACTGCCTAGGCCGGGAGCGGATGGAACTCAGTATCTCTCAGGCTTGTGCCTAGATACACATCAGCAACCTTGCTCCTTTAAATCATTTTCATACACTGTATTGCAGGGAAAGCCTTCTTTTCTGTATTTGCCCCTTTCCCTTAACGAGGCACAAATCCTGCTACTCCATGAAGGCTATGTCCTTAACTGGCTGCATGAAGCTTTAGCTATAGCACTCCCATCATGGAATGAAATATTGTACATTCTGGAAAGTCATACAACCTGTGACCCTACGGAATTTGAATGCTTGTCCAAACACAGTGTTTTTGTGTCAAAAACAATGTTCTCTAATTCCCCAAGAATCTAGAGAGAGCTGCTTTCTTAATTTACCTTATATCCATTTATTCCATGTTTCCTCAGCCATATATGCAAATGAAGTAAAACACAACTACCATGAATTTTTATAGAGTAATTATGTCATGTCAGTAGTTTTCACTGACGTATTTATTTTTTGTTCCCTCTCTGTGTGTGTGTGTGTAATATGCCTATCTTAAATGCTGTGACAGAAAACGCCAGCCAATGCATTTTTGTCAAGTTGACTGGTTCATACGATCTAGTGGCATGTCCTGCAGCCCTTGCCTGAGCAATGAAGATCATGGTCTGCATGCCAAATTCTATAAGCTTTAAAAAGGATCAATAATATGAAAGAAATTAAAACACAATAGCAACGAGTTGTGTATAAGAGACAATATGCTATAGAGGAATACACAAGTTTGGGGAACCAGAAACGCCTGTATTCTAATTATTCTTTGTATCACAGTAATGCCTAAAACACCCCAGCCAGGATCAAGGCCCCACTGTTCAAACACATAAGAAAGTGTCCCTGCCCCACAGAAAGATATCAGGAGGGAGAAAATTATTATTATCCCCATTTTACTTATGCTGAAGTGAGGCACAGAGAGATTAAGGTATTACCAGAGAAAATTCTCTAGTCTCTGCTTTGTGTTTCTGGTCTCCATTCTGAATAAACAAAAATCACCCCACTCTGAGATGGATGCTGTGGACCCAGAGCATGCTCAGTAAGAATTTAGGATTTTTTTTTTTTAAAAAGTGTCCTGGCAAAGAGCCAAGTGTATGTGAATGTGGCTCAGCAGAATCGTTGCTCTGAGGTGAAGGACATCAGTGAGCATGTGCAAGTTTAGCAACTATTGAGCATGTGCAAAAACATGTCCCGACAAAAACCAGACAAGACCAGGTAAAGGCCTGACCGTCAGTAATATAATACTACTGAGCATGGGCAGTAAAGGGAGAGGTGGCAGAGAAGTCAGTCAGTTAAGCCGCTAGCTGGTCAGAAGCCACTCATTGTGGCCACAACTTGTTTTAAAGGTCAGAGCTGTCAATCAGATTCTGAGGTAATGATCAAGACTGAGCATGTGAGAGTGAGGTAACTGTAGCTAAGAATAGGAAACTATATAAAAACAGAGCTACAATGTAGCATAAAAGGCCAGATGCCAACAGCATTTTCGGAGTCCAGAGGCTGCATCTGAGAAGAGGAGAGCCGTGCAGAAAGAGCCGGGAAGCCAGCAAGAGAAGCCAGAGACAAACTGCTGCAAAGAGAGAAAAGAAAGTTAGAGCAGAGCAGAACTGGCTGACCAGGAGCTGAACAGCAGCAGTGATTTGATTTTTAAAAGAAAGCAGCAACGGATTTATAGAGGAAGGTTAATAGTCTTTTAATTATAGTTTAGTATAAGTATACAGACGCTCCCCGGGTTATGCAAACCCGACTTATGGAAATCTGGACTTACGGAAAAAGTTCTGTAAGCTATTTTTTTGCGTAATTGTTGGAGATATGTTCCCGACTTATGCAAAATTCGACTTATGCAAGGTGTTCCGGAACAGCACACCTTGCGTAAGTTGGGGAGCTTCTGTAGTTTAGGATAGTTTATAGTATTAATATGTGTGTGCTTGAAATGTGTGTGTGTTTTAATTGTAATTTTATCTATGTGAATTTTAAAGTAATTTAAGTTCTCCTGTCAGCAATTTGTTGCAAACTGGGCACTTGCAACAAATTGCTTTGCTTAGTACAGGGATTCTCAAACTGGGGGTTGGGAGCACTCAAGGGGTCACAAGGTTATTACATGGGGGGTTGCGAGCTGTCAGCCTCCACCCCAAACCTCACTTCACCTCCAGCATTTATAATAGTGTTAAATATATATAAAAAGTGTTTTTAATTTATAAAGGGGGGTCATACTCAGAGGCTTGCTGTGTGTGAAAGGGGTCATCAGTACAAAAGTTTGAGAACCACTGGCTTAGTATCATTTAAGTGCTCTCTAACTTGCAATAAGGGATTGATGTCTCAGAGATTTTTGTGCTTTATTTAGGATTTTTAGGATACCTGTATTAGGGATTAGTCGTTATTTTAATAAAAAGATACTTTGTTTTGGAAGGATCTCTGCCTGTGTCAATTACTTTATTGGAAGGTTATATCCGTGTCCTTTGAGTGTTTCCTTAGCAACGCTGGGAACTTTTACCTTGGGAAGAACAGGTTAAGGGGGCAATAGACAGGTTAGTGTAGTGGTGCTTCAAAACTCATTTTTGGGGGTAACAAAGTTTCTTGCCTAAGGTCATACAGGAAGTTGTAACAAAGGCAGGAATCCTAGATCTTTTAAGTGCTAGTTCAGTGGCTTAACCATCCTTCCTCTTAGTCCTAGTTCTTCCACTGATTTGTGGTGAATACTTAGGCATGACACTTAACTTCTCTTCCTTATCCTCAGTTTTTCTGCCTCTAAAATGAGGCTCAGACCTACCTGATGGACATATTAAGGAGAACTAATGAAATTACATTACCAGTGATGTGCTGCTCAAATTTTAACGAGGGGCTTCCTCAAAAATTCAGTGAAACTTGCTACATTCCCTGGATAAAATACTTTCCCTCCCCCCCCCCAGGAAATCCCATAAATTCCATAATCTCATTCCACTCTTCAGAAAGAAAATGCATATCCCTTTCTTCCCCTCCATCTGACCCAGTAAGTTTTGATCCACTGCACTTCTTCCTCAGAACCTTTGACCTGGACATTGTTCCTCACAGCAGTAGTAATGGTGGCCTCTCCTCTAGCTATGGGGTAGCTGACTGGGTGAGCAGGAACCTTCTGATGATTGGGTGGGTGGAGGTGAATGGGTCTCACATGACTGCTGGCTACCTCCCCTAGCTGCTCTATGATATATGTGGGAGGAAGGGTGTGTACAGGTGTCAAAGACGGTCCAGAGCTCATGTGGGAGCCTGAACTGGATGGAGCTTCAGGTGCCCTAAAACTGCAGGCAGGGATTTAATGCAACCCAACAACAGCTTGGCTGATCCTCCTCTCCTCCTGTGTACAACTGGTGGGGGGCAGGGACCATGCAGCATGTTCTATAGTACTCTTCCTAGAAATGTGCAAGAGGAAAGTTCTTCCTGTAGCAGCTGCTATGACCAAAGCAATAATGGGTATACATGTGGTAACCACCCAGGTGAGCAGTGGCAGACTCCATCCCAGCCTCAGAGAGCTACACATTTCAGCAAGATGCTAGTAGTTTGAGGTGAGCCCTGTGAAACTTCCCACACCACTGTGCATAGATATGGGCCCAAAGGCTATAGAGAGGGGAAATGGTCCTCACTCAGGGTCTGGTTGGGGAGCATGGCCCAGTGGTCACAGCCACAACCACTGACTGCGAAGGGGGTTGTGGGGAGGGGAGTCCGGGCCCTCCCACTGCACATGGCTCTGACCCAGGGCCCTTTGGGCTACCAGTGGTCTGGCAACCAAGGCTGCTTAAGGCTGTTCTCCATGGGCCACTTCCTCTCGTCTCCCCCACTCCCTGGGTCAGCTCAGTCCAAGGCCTTCCCCTAGTGGGGAAAACCAAACCAAAAGAAGTAAGAGGGAGTTACCAAGGTCCATAGGATACTTCCCTCTTTGGTTGTCTCTGGGGTGGGTCCTCCCTTCCCTCAGGGAGGGCCCCTTTGGGCAGCTATGTCAGAGCCTTTAGGCTTCCCTCTGCTCTGCTTTGCTCTGCTGGAGCTGTGGGCTGCAGGTCTGCTCACCTCCAGCTCTGCCACCTAAATGAGCTAATTCCCTGCCTTTTAATTCCTCCAGTAGATGGAGCATTTGCTGCAGGTGTGGCAGGACGGGGCTGGCTGAGCCCAAATCAATTCCTTAACCCCTTGTTGCCCAGTGTGGGGTTTGTACAGCCTAGCACCCGAGGCCTAGAGAGAAGATTCTTTGGGATCCACCCCAAATGCATCTAACTTATTTACATAAGAACATAAGAACGGCCATATTGGGTCAGACCAAAGGTCCATCAAGCCCAGTATCCTGTCCTCTGACAGTGGCCAATGGCAGGTGACCCAAAGGGAATGAACAGACAGGTTATCATCAAATGATCCATGCCCTGTCACGCAATCCCAGCTTCTGGCAAACAGAGACTAGGGACAGAGGCTAGGGACATTTACATCAAGTGTGTGTGCGTGTGTGTAGGGAGGACCATTCAGTTCCACCCAGCCTACTGCTGCAGGAGTGACAGCCAGTTGCTTCTTTCTTGCAACCTTCATGATCAGTTTACATTTTCCATGTCATCTTTGCAAAGAGGAGGGCGTGAAACAAACTTTTTATATGAAATGACAGGTGAAATGCTCCTTGAAGGAGTCCAGAGGCTGCTTCTATTAACCAGAGGCTCACGCAGGCCCCTTCCAACCCATTGTATCTAATAATGCCATTGTGTGTGTTCAGAAATCATGAGTCAGAGCTGCCCATGAAGTTGGCTTTGAAATCACATAATTTCGAAGACACCACATTTGGTGGGGTTATTTGCCTTCAGGTTTTCGAGCCTTTCGGAGTTACGATTTCAAGGTTTTTTCCACAACCAGGAAGGCTAGAAACTTACATTAAAAACAAGAAAAAAAAAGAGACACACACAAAAACAGATTCTCATGTAATTTCAAGACTCCAGGAATTGGGGCTTTAAGAAAACCACCAAATATCACAGGACTGCCAGTAAAATAGCAAGAGTTTAATTTTAAAATGACCTCTCTTTGGGATCCACCCTTTGGTACTGGGTGCAGAGAGAATGATATCATTCATGGGATCATGGGCCTTTTCATTCTTGCTGGGAGTTGAGTGGCTCCCTGTGTCTGTGGATAGAAAAATAATGACTCCAGCTCCAGGGTATTTTCTGCTCTCTCCTTAACAGCTTAATTCAAAGGGTTTACGTGCAACATACAAATGGGTATCTTTCCATTGGCTTCAATGGACTTTGGATCAGGAACTAAGGTTCAGATCCTCAAAGGTATTTAGGTTTTTAACTTCCATTAAAATCAATGGAAGTTAGAAGCCTAAATACCCTTGAAGATCTGGGCCTAAGTCATTGTACACAATAGTCAGTTAAAGCTTAACTCTTCCCTCCTCATTCCAAACACAGCACTAGTGATGACCGGAAAAGGATGTTTTTTCAGTGAAAAAATGGCTTTTTGAATGTTTCAAAAATATTAACAGAAAATAGGGATTCATCTCGATCTGCTAAATGGAGGTAAAACTACAACTTGCCCTGTCTACACCAGACATTTACAGTGTCTTAGAAATCACATTTTAAACACACACCCCTTTTCATAGTGTCGAGAGGGCATAAGAGGGCTCTCTTCCTTAAACAAACTCAGGAGTGTGCATGCAATCCCTCCTGGGGGAAAAGTTTTTATAAGCTACCTGAAGAGGTCCTTTTATGGTACTTCTTCCTCTTTGCTACAGAGACATGGATTTTTAAAGACCCACAGGATGAAAGAGAACATATCGATAGTGGAAAACGTTGAGCCACCTTTGGTGTTTGAATTAGCTACCAGCAACTTCCCCTGAGCTGTCTAATGTTGGAAGAACCCCAGGAATGCTGACATTCAACTTGCTTAGAAGTGGAGATACAGATGGCTACTGAGTCTATTTCTGTGAGCATGAAAATCAAGGACAGGGAGAGGGAGCAAGACTAGCACAGCTTCGCTGTATTTCCTCTCAATGTCATGGATGCCAAGATCTGAATGCTACTAAACAGGGAAATCTAGTGGGAGGTGGAATCGGGACCTCCCCTTTTGATCCACTGAAATACATTAGATTAAAAGAAGATTTTTGGATGAAAAGAGAGGAAAGCGGGTGCATTTCATTGCTAATTAAGGACAAAACCAAACCAAAACCAACCCCCAAACAGGGCATTCTCTGCTAAATAGGGACAGCTGGAATGTACTGTACCGTATGTAAAGAATCCAATCAGACTTTCTACTGGGGGAAAAAAACAATAAAAAAACAATTTACTTGAGCAACAGCCAAGTTGCAAGAGAACAGATTGAAATACCCCAAAATATAATTTCTGATTGTTTATAGCAATGTCATTTTAATTTCCCTCTCTAGGATACCCAGGGGCTATTGACAGAACCACATCCAATAGCATTTCTCATTGAAAGGTGGGATGGATGCATCTATTTTTGAGTAATATATTTTATTTCTTTTCAGTTTTCATAAATCAGTGCATACCAGACCAAACCTTCAACCTATCGCACATTTCTTCGTGAGACAAAGAATGAGGGAAAAGATGAGGATGGCTTGTTCTGAAATGTCTAGATTAAACTTTATTTTTTTTTATATTTTATATATGGAGATATACCTATCTCCTAGAACTGGAAGGGACCCTGAAAGGTCATAGAGTCCAGCCCCCTGCCTTCACTAGCAGGACCAAGTACTGATTTTGCCCCAGATCCCTAAGTGGCCCCCTCAAGGATTGAACTCACAACCATTGGGAGGGATAGCTCAGTGGTTTGAGCATTGGCCTGCTAAACCCAGGGTTGTGAGTTCAATACTTGAGGGGGCCACTTGGGGATTTGGGGCAAAATCAGTACTTGGTTCTGCTAGTGAAGGCAGGGGGCTGGACTCAATGCCC
The DNA here is from genome assembly GCF_028017835.1 of Emys orbicularis. Lineage (NCBI taxonomy): Eukaryota > Metazoa > Chordata > Testudines > Emydidae > Emys > Emys orbicularis. Next base: position 344,222,900 of record NC_088683.1, read on the forward strand.
TTTCAGGGCCCTTTCCAGCTCTATGAGATAGTTATATCGTCATATAAAACTGCAATGTTGGATAGTGGTTTATTCATAGGTTTGGGAGAAATTACAGCACTAGAAAGTCCAATTCATCATGGGCCAGATCCTCCTAAATACCTTTGGAGATTTGGGCCCATGTGCCTTGAATAGTGCAATAACCTTTGCAGCCATATTAGACCTACTCTATGTGCTCTTCAGAGATAGGCATTGATTAACATCAAGGGCCAAATTCTGCCTTTGATTACACCATTGATTTATTCAGGCTTGAGCACATGCCCCAATGGGCTCGATCCTGCAAAATCCTGAGCACTCTGGTCCCAGTCCTGCAAAGCACTTAAACAAATGCTTAAATTTAAGCACATGCATGACTTCATTGGGCGTGGAGGGCAGTCAGCACCTTGCAGGACTGAGACATAAGAGGACAGTCCTGCTCTTACTGAGGTCAGTAGCGAAACTCCCATTGACTTTAATGGGTACAAGAATGGGCCCTGGGGCCTGATTCTGCAAGATGCTGAATGCCGTCAGCTCCTGTTGAGGTCAATGGGATTAAAGCAGGAGTTGAGGGTGCTCAGAGCTTTCTAGTACATGCTCAGTTCCTTTCAGGATCAGACCAGAAGATATTTAAGGGAACCATTTCCTTTTGAGCGGGAAGGATCATGGTGGGTAGGGTTGACTAGATCTGTTTGTGAAATGAATGCAGAGCTCAGTGAAGGGCCCAATTAAACCTGTCCTCTTTTCAGTTGTACCAGCTATGTCCTCCCTGAATTATCTAAACCTAGGACGATCCCATAGTAAATGTGATTAGAGCACGCCCAGATATGATTTACTACACCAGTCTTTGTTTGTTCTGGCAATTCTGGCTGAGTACATTTGGACCAATGTCCAATGTGAACAAAAACAATTCTCTGGCACATTAAATGTGGTTTTAAATCCAAGGGGTAGTTTTGACTATTTGAACAGTTAATGGCCCATATGGGTTGTGCAATTGAAATCTGGCTGTTCCTCTCTTGACTACAGAGTATATACACGGGCAGGAAGGATGGCCGTGTGGTAAAGGCACTGGACTGAGGAGACTGTCTTCTATTCTGGCTTCTGCTGCAGAGTTTATGTGTGGTTTAAAGCAAGTCACTTAATATCTCTGTGCTTCAATGTTCTAAAACAGGAATTATGGTAATACTTATGTAACATTTACCTGATCCCCTCCTAAGTAAACCTTTCCCCCAAATGTGGAACTAATGTAACCTATGTAGAAGGGAGATAAGTCAATTTACTTACCAATTCTGTGCTACAGAATTTCTCTATCTGACTTAAAGTATTTTCACAGACCATGAATTCCTATCCTTGCAAGTATCAGAGGGGTAGCCGTGTTAGTCTGGATCTGTAAAAAGCGACAAAGAGTCCTGTGGCACCTCATAGACTAACAGATGTATTGGAGCATAAGTTTCGTGGGTGAATACCCACTTCATCAGACGCATGTAGTGGAAATTTCCAGAGGCAGCTATAAATATGCAGGCAAGAATCAGTCTAGAGATAACCAGGTTAGTTCAATCAGGGAGGATGAGGCCCTTTTCTAGCAGTTGAGGTGTGAACACCAAGGGAGGAGACTGCTTTTGTAGTTGGCTAGCCATTCACAGTCTTTGTTTAATCCTGAGCTGATGGTGTCAAATTTGCAAATGAACTGAAGTTCAGCAGTTTCTCTTTGAAGTCTGGTCCTGAAGTTTTTTTGCTGCAGGATGACTACCTTTAAATCTGCTATTGTGTGTCCATGGAAGTTGAAATCTGCTATTGTGTGTCCATGGAGGTTTTTGTGTATTGCCATTCCTAATTCCTAATGGCAATATACAAAAACCTGTAGGAGAACACTTCAACTTGCAACAGAAAAGCTGAATGGCTGATCCATTACACACATTGAATCTATTTCCCCATGTTAAGTATCCTCACACCTTCTTGTCAAACTGTCTTAAATGGGCTATCTTGATTATCACTACAAAAGTTTTTTTTCTCCTGCTGACAATAGCTCATCTTAATTAATTAGCCTCTTAGAGTTGGTAGGGGAACTCCCACCTTTTCATGTTCTCTGTGTGTATATATATATATATATACATATATCCTCACTATATGTTCCATTCTATGCATCTGATGAAGTGGGCTGTAGCCCACGAAAGCGTATGCTCAAATAAATTTGTTAGTCTCTAAGGTGCCACAAGTACTCCTGTTCTTTTTGCTGAACTTCAGTTCATTTGCATATTTGACACCATCAGCTCAGGATTAAACAAAGACTGTGAATGGCTAGCCAACTAGGCTTCATCCTCCCTGATTGAACTAACCTCGTTATCTCTAGACTGATTCTTTCCTGCATATTTATACCTGCCTCTGGAAATTTCCACTACATGCATCTGACGAAGTGGGTATTCACCCACGAAAGTTTATCCTTGCAAGAAACTACAGCAGGATTTTCTATAGGAAAGGAAATTATAATAGGATTCACTTTCTTTCCCTCCTTAGGAATCCAGTACCAGTCTTTACCATAAGACAGTTACGCACATACAGTTAATAATTTCCTATTCCTTTTTATGAATAACACTAGAAAAAAAAACTTGTTACAGAACATCAGTTACAATGCCCCCTAACTAGAAATGTGTTTCCTTTTAAAATGAAGACTATAACACAGGGTCTAAACCCAAAGATATATGTATTTATAATACCTTACAATATAGATACAGGGATTGGGACGTCTGACAAGGGAGATCTTCTGCTTTCATGTAGGCTCATGCTGGGTATTATATTGACAATTAAATAAAACATTTAGTTGTATCACATAACCAGTTGTTTCAGCATCCACACTATTTAGCATATACATAACTTAAAATAAGAAAAAAAACTTGACAATAACTGTAGCTGTTGGTAGGGTTGCCAACTGTCTAATCACACAAAACCCAAACTCTCTTGCCCCACCCCTTCCCCAAGGCCCTGCTCCTGCCCCGAGGCCCCACCCCACTCACTCCATCCCCCTCCCTTTATCGCTCACTCTCCCCCACCCTCACTCACTTTCACCAGGCTAGGGCAGGGGGGTGGGGTGCAGGAGGGAGTGTGGGCTCTGGGCTGGGGCTGAGGGGTTCGGAGTGTGGGATGAGGCTGCAGGCTGAGCCAGGTGCAGGCGGTTGGGGTGCAGGAGGGGGTGCAGGGTGCAAGCTCAGGGAAGGAGTTTGGGTGTGGGAGGGGGCTCAGGTCTGGGGCAAGGGCTTGGAGTGCAGGAGGGGGTGCGGGCTCTGGGAGGGAGTTTGGATGCAGAAGAGGGCTCCAGGCTGAGGTAGGGGGTTGGGGTGCAGAAGGGGGTGAGGGGTGTGGGCTCCGGCTGGGAGGCGCTTACCTCAGGTGGCTCCCGGTTGGCGGTGCAGTGGGGCTAGGGCAGGCTCCCTGCCTGCCTTGGCCCCCTGCCACTCCCGGAAGGGGCCAGCATGTCCCTGTGGGGAAGGGGAGGTGGGCCAGGGGCTCATTGCACCTGCAAACACTTCCCCCGCAGATCCCATTGGCCACAGATCCCGGACAATGGGAGCTGCGGAGTCAGCGGTTGGGGTGGGGGCAGTGTGTGGACACCCACTGCCCCCCACCCCCGGGGACGCAGAGATGTGCGGGCCGCTTCTGGGAGCAGCATGGGGCTAGGGCTGGCAGGGAGCCTGCCTTATCCCCGCTGCACCGCCAGACTTTTAGCTCCTGAAATCTCCTGGTTTGGCTTTGGTAGCCTCCAGGAGATAGGGCCTGATTCCAGGAGACTCCCGGCGAAACGAGGAGGGTTGGCAAGCCTAGCTATTAAGCACACACTGTGTCTTCGGTTCAATGGTGTAATACACCTTGCAAAGACATTTTGCCTCCCGTCTGTGATTCCTCCTTAATAGTGTTTCTGAGTCTCAATCTCACTGACTTCTATAAAGATACAGGAAACTGTGTTGAGATCCAACCCACAGATTCAGTCTGGGTTATCCCTGGCAGTTCTATCTTCTCCCTGAAGGCAGGGCCGGCTCTAGGTTTTTTGCCGCCCCAAGCAAAAAAATTTTTGGCTGCCCCCCATCCCAGCCCTGGGCTCCTCGCCGGACCCCCCTGCTGCCCCAGCCCTGGGCTCTTCCCCCCCACCCACACCCCCTGCCACCCCAGCTCTGGGCTCCCTCATTCCCCCCCACCATTGTCCCACACACACACCTCCTGCCGCCCCAGCCCTGGGCTCTCTCCCCCCGCAACTGCACCCTCCTTCCGCCGCAGCCCTGGGTCACTGGTAACTCGCTCCCACGGCAGGTCATTCAGCAGGAATTTTAGATGTGCACAGAACACAGACAGGATTGGTTCCCATATGGTTACAGAACTGCAGTAAAGTGGAACAATTTTCAGCTTGTGTGACTGGAGGATATCTGGATGCCTATTATAAGACTGTCCTACAAAAATGAAGAAAAGTTGAGGTGCCTTTATTATTCTTTTGTTCCTCTCTTTCTTTCTATGGGGAATTTGCCAATGCAATATCACTGTCTTCCTTTTAAACAAACAAACAAACAAACAAACAAACAAACAAAAAAGGCAATGGCTGTTGAAAATAGCAATTCCAGTCCTAATAACCACTGGGAAGCATTTCTTGCTCAATTTTATCCTACTTTTTCTACAGCAAGTTACAGTGGGTCAGTATATTTGATTTGGGAGAAATGAAGTAACAGCTGCCCAAACTGAGCTTGAGCACTCCTGAATTTTGAGGTGTTCAAATCTGGAAGGCAGGTGCTGGGGGCGGGGGGGAGGCTGTAGCTCTGCGGGGGAGCACGGCAGCATGTATGCAGCAGTGTGTCTGGTGCTGCGCGGAGCCAGACATGCTGGTCTGAGTGGCACGGTAAGGGGGCTGGGGGGTTGGATGGGGTGGAGGTTAGGGGGAGCAGTCAGGGGCAGGGAGAAGGGGGGGTTAGATGGGTCAGGGGTTGGGGGAGCAGTCAGGGGACAGGCAGCAGTTGAATAGGCATGGGAGTCCCGGGAGTTTGTCAGGGGACAGGTAGGGGGTGGGGTCCTAGGGGGGAAGTTGGGGGGGGTCTCATGAGGGGGCAGTTGGGGACAAGGAGAAGGGAGGCTTAGATAGGGGGTGGGATCCTGGGGGGCAGTTGGGGCAGGGGTCCCGGTAGGGGGTGATCAGGGGACAGGGAGCAGGAGGGGTTGGATGGGTTGGGGTTTCTGTGCGGGGCAGACGGAGGGAGTGGATGGTGGCAGGGTGGGGCTACCCTCCCTCCCTGTGGAGTGTCCTATTTTTTGAATGTTAAAATATGGTATCCCTACTCACAGTGCAGCTCTCCATTCACTGCAGCATGAGGTCTCAGCTACCTCCCTCCCTCCCCCCTCTTTCCTGTTGGTAGTGGCCAAGGGAATGCTGGGAAATGTAGTTCTTTCCCTGCTCCAGGGCTGGCTTTATAGGCAGGGAGCTAACCAAGGAACTACAGCTCCCAGGGCCCCCTGTTGGTTCTCAGCTCCCATGCTGGTTCCCTGCCGCCCCTGCAAATGGGCTGCCCCTAGCACGTGCTTGCTTTGCTGGTGCCTAGAGCCGGCCCTGCCTGCAGGGCTGGGCTGGATCTGACAGGTCCTCAACATGGCTGCCAGTGCTGTACACCTGACAGAACTCACTACTGCATGGCCAGGAGCTTCCAGCTTCTTTGTGTGTACATGCTGGCAAAACGTGTGTACATACAAGGGATATCTGCCCTTAATGAGGGCTTTCACACCAGCTTCAAACAGCTACCGAGCAGGGTTAACAGCTTCCTGCGCTCCCTCTCGTGTGCTGAAACAGCAACTACTTTGCAGTCACTCAAGGCTCTATACCGCCACCTTGTCTGGGAATGTTTCTATATCAGCTCAGAGCAAGTAAAAACAGCAGCTGTAATTACAGCAATAAGTGTTTTTGGCTGAACACCATGGAATAAGAAAAATAAAAGGGGATTACATGAACATTTTCTGCCATCACACTGCTCACTCTGCTTGCATATCCTATACCTTGTGTCTATTTAGACCAGGGGTGAGCAAACTTTTTGTCCCAAGGGCCACATCAGGGTTGTGAAACAGTATGGAGGGCCGGGTAGGGAAGGCTGTGCCTCCCCAGACAGCCTGCCCCCTATCAGCTCCCTCCCACTTCCCGCCCCCTGACTGCCCCCCTCAGAACCGCTGACCCATCCAACCCCCCGCCATCCCCTGACCTCCCCCCTCCTGGGACCCCCCACCCCTAACTGCCCCGCCGGGACCCCACCCCCATCCAACTCCCCCGGGACCCCACCCTCTATCCAACCCTCCCCCCCCCCCCAGCCCCTTTCGGAATGTGGCCCTGCGAACATGGGCAGAGGCCTCAGGAGGAGCAGGGGCAGCCGCGCAGCCGGAGAGAAGCGGCGATTTCCCCTTTAAAGCGCCGCTTCTCTCCGGCCGGCTGCGCGGCCGCCCGGTGCTTCTCCTGAGTCCTCCGGCCGCGTTCCCACCATCCGCACCTCCTGCCTGCTCCCCTGAGGCTGCAGGTGAGCCTCCCTCCCGGCTCTCCCCTGCTCCCCCCCCGCCCTGCGGGGGGTGCGCCGGTGCTGAGCTGCCTGGCGGCGCAGTGAGCTGAGGCTGCAGAGGAGGGGGAACAGCAGGGGAGGGGTCGGGGGCTAGCCTCCCCAGACGGGAGCTCAGGGGTCAGGCAGGACGGTCCCGCGGGCTGGATGTGGCCCCCGGGCAGTACTTTGCCCACCTCTGATTTAGACTGTAAGCTCTTTGGGGCAGGGACTGTCTTACTCTGTGGTTGCACTGTACCTACCACAATGAGGCTACTGAAATATACACGATTAAGAATGATCCTCAGACTGCCGGCAGTGCAAAGCATTATTGCTATTACTACACTTGTTTTAATACATTGCTAGGCAGTAAATATATAGGAAGCAGGGGCGGCTCTATATTGTTTGCCGCCCCAAGCACGGCAGTCAGGCGGCCTTCGGCGGCACGCCTGCGGGCGATCTGCGGTCATGCAGATTCGGCGGCATTTCTGTGGGTGATCTGCCGGTCCTGCGGCTTCAGCGTACCCGCCGCCGTATTGCCACAGGAACCGCGGGGCCAGTGGACCTCCCACAGGCACGCCGCTGTAGGCTGCCTGACTGCCACCCTCACAGCGACCGGCACGCCGCTCCCCGCAGCTTGCCGCCCAAGGCACGTGCTTGCTGCGCTGGTGCCTGGAGCCGCCCCTGATAGGAAGAGCTGCAGAATTGCTAGTATTGACACAAGCTCCACTTGTTTATCATTTTAAAAGTATTACATCAGTGATTTATTTGCAGTGGAGTAAGCCAAGGAAATTCCTAACTCTGTATGAGTCTGTTCCTTGGCTCCGTATATTCAGGAACTTCTGAACCAGCGAAATGAATTTCCTTCCTTTTTATAAATACATAGCATAATGATAATGGAATCCACAAAATATAAGTTGGTTCTATTATTGCATAAATTGATTACAATATGCTGTTCTCCCTGGTGTACATTTTTTACATGACTTATCTTTCTATCTATCTAGATTCTTATATGGTACATACAACTTTGGCATCTGTATTACAAACCATACACACAGAGATATATTTCTCTCTTTCCCACTCCTCCACAGTCATTGAGGCCTGGACTTTGTTTTGGGCTGCGTTTTGTGGTTTTCTTTTTTAATTGTAGTTTATTTATTTATTTATTTTAGAAATGTGGCTTTAAAATGGGTAGGATTTGTTGATTTAAGGATATTTATTTTGCATATTTTGGCATGTGATGTTGACAATTTGTGTTTTAATGGGTTATAAAGCTTTAACTTTTTGAATCTCAGTGTCTACCATCATTAAATAATTATGTGATTCCCCCATAATTTCTCACATCTGTGAACATTTACATAAATAAAAATTAAAAAAATGCTTAAATAAACATCAATGTTATCCATCAACATTATAAAAAAAACCGAAATTCTGTCAAGCCTGTTTATAGCACATCATTCATTGATGGATGTTTCTCCCCAGCATTACATGTTGTCTTGGAGTTACAAACTGTACCTCCAGATCCCTGTATATTTCAATACCGGAAGCCACCACCAAATGTTGGTGTGATGAACTGTTAAAGTATGAGATGCTTGGGATATAATGTCTCTGTGGCTGGATGAAAGATCTATGATGAGATTATATAGACTGTCTGTGGCTATGGTGAATGCATCTTTTAACCCTTCAGGGCAGGGAATAACAGCAAATGCAATTCTGTGATCCATGCTGAAAGCAAGAGTATTGAATGTACTTTGGAAAAACTTATCTACAGTGCAAGGAACTAGTGAAGTCAAATGCTGTGTGCTGTTCCAATTGACTTATTACACAAATTGCATGCAGGGCCAGCTCTAATTTTTTTGCCGCCCCAGGCAAAAAAGAAGAGCGCCGCCCCGCCGTAACACCCCCCCCCCAGCGCCGCGCCGCCGAACCCCCCCCCGAGCGCCGCACCAGGCCAGCCAACGCCCCCCCCTCCCAGCGCCGCGCCGCCCAAACCCACCCCCCAGCACCACGCCGGGCCGCCCCCCAGCGCCGCACCGGGCCGGGCTGCCCAAATCCCCGGAGCACCGGGCCGCTCAACCCCCCAGCCCCAGCGCCGCGCCGGGCCACCAAAACCCCCGCTCCCCCCGAGCGCTGTGCCGGGCCGCCCAAACCCCCGGAGCGCCGGGCCACCCAAACCCCCGCCCCCCCTCAGCGCCTCGCCTCACCGGGCTGCCCAAACCCCCGGAGCGCCCAACCCCCCAGAGCGCCCAAACCCCCAGAGCGCCGGGCCGGGCCGCCCAAGCCTCTGAGCCGGGCCGCCCAAGCCCCCGAGCGCTGCGCCAGGCCGCCCAAACTCGCGTCCCCCCAGAGCGCCGGGCCGGGTCGGCCAAACCCCCGGAGCGCCGGGCCGGGCCGGCCAACCCCCCTGAGTGCGGCGCCATGCCGCCAAAGGCCCCCCCCCCAGCGCCACGCCGCCGAAACACCCCCGCGCTGCCCGGCCGAAACAAAAAAAAAAAAAAAAAAAACCCTCGAGCGCCCCCCGCCACCCCAACATTGGCCGCTCCTTCCGAGGTGCCGCCCCAAGCACGTGCTTGGTCGGCTGGTGTCTAGAGCCGGCCCTGATTGCATGCCAAAAAGGGGAAACATACATCAGAGGGCAACCAGAATGATAACACGGCTCAAGGACTCTGGCATTCAAACAGAATGGAAAATCTACAGTGGATTATTTGGAAAGTAGGTAAGGTAAACACAATTCTGAGGGGACTAGAGAAGATAAATGCTATAAGGCTATTATTAGCTCATGTCAAATACAGGAACAGCAGGAGAACAGCAGAGGCACACACTTAAGTTACAGTCCAGGCGCTAAAGGCATTTAAGGGGAATTCCTTAGAGAGAGCATAGTTAATGTATGGAATGTACAGGCAGAAGCAGCAGTTGAAACAAACAGGGTAATAAGAACTATAGAACTAGTAAGAGGAAAATATTGTGGAAGGGCAACTTAATGCCCTGATTCAACAAGGTACTTAAGCACGTGCCTAACTCAACTGTTAGCAATGGGGCTGCTGAATTGGGGCTTAAAGCAGGAACAGACCCATTGTGATGCCCAGTGGCCAAGGCAGACTAGGGGGCAGTCCAGAGCAGTGGTCAAGTGTGTGCAGGTGTTGGGTAGCTGGGAGGTCAGTCAGTATCAGAGGCCATCACGGGCAATAGTCAGAGTTCTGACAGGGGTCAGTAGCCAGAAGATCCCATGTAAGGGGCCCAGTCAGAGAGACGAGAAGGCAAGGCAGAGTCAGGCAAGGTAGGAACCAGCAGGTCTATTGCTCAGCCAGTTTCCTCTTCCTGTTAGAGTCTTTATACAATCCAGGTACCCAATGCTTTTTGTCCAGCTAATCAGGGGCATGAGGTGTGACCACTGCAGGTCAGTAGGCCTTAAGCCAGGGGTTCTCACAACAAATTTTTTGGTGGCCTCAGAGTGCGGCCACCAACTCTTGCTGGTGGCCGCGTTGACAATTTTTTCTAAAATAATTAATTAACCTTAGGAAAAACAAATAAATATGCGCATATCCGTGTCCAAATCATTGTAATTTATTTTTGTAGGGTTTTTTTCAGACTCAGTAATAAAAATAATGTATAGTTGTCTCTATTCTTTACTGGACCTAAACAGGATAGAAACACAAATAAGGCGCTTTGCATGTTCTTGTCTTGTTGTTGTTGTTTCTTTTGCTTTTTTGGTTGCGCTTTTTTTTCTTTTAAGAGTTGCTAGCTAGTAAGTCTTCTGCTGTGAAAAGTGATATTTGTATGTTTGTTAATACCACTTTTCACAGCAGACTTACTCAGCCCCGGCAAGCCCTGCGACAAATTAAGTCCTGAATTGGGAGATGGGCAGGGAAGCAGCAGGGCCCAGAGACAATAGCAGGGGTGGTGAGCCTGAGGTTGGAGCCTGGAACCGGAGCCTGCCACCGCGTAGATGGAGCCCGAAGCCCCGCGGCTGAAGCCTGCCTCCCCTCCCCCTGGGAAAGCGGGGAATTCAGCAGCTGCCTGCACCTCCAGAGCTTGTGTCTCCGGAGGGGGGCAGCGCCCAACCACTGCTGGCAGCTCTGGGAGAGGGGCCACTGTTTTGGTTCCTCCCACCCCCACATCACAGCCCAGATGGCTGTGGCTGCAAGAAAAGGCCCTGGTGGCCGCATTTGAGAAACACTGCAGAAGCACTAAGCTGTTAGTCAGGGGTAGTGGTTCAGTACATTACTGTAGTGCAATGGATAAGGCTGCTGGATTTGGTACTAGGGTCCACACACCTAGATAAGTGGTTTGGGTAGCCTAGCTGACCTAGTAGGTTTTTTCCAGCTCTTATTTTTATAATTCTATGATACAGTTCCTAGCCTTCCTCTGTCCTGTAATTCCCAATGTCTCCTATAACTGCTATATCTCTTTAATAGTTAACATATTGTAAAATATCTCCGCTTATTACATCTTCCTCTGAGCAATCTTTGGATCAAGACTCGGATTTTATGACTGTGCATTGAGCTGCGCGTGGCATCTACCACCCCAAGTGCTTAAATTATGTACATTAAGCCCCCCGCCTTCATCTGCATTTTTCCTGCCATTTTTTGTTCTTCCTCATGTTACTTTCTACGTGCCTAGAAAGTTGACTTTCAGCATTATCCTCCAAGTCAATTAAATGTGATACAATAAATAAAAAACGGGTTTGGGACTCAAACTCACTGGCTGTGGTACTTTCCTATTAAACTTTTTCCAGTTCAAAAACAAAAGTTCTATTTGTGGCTCCCTCTGTTTATTGTACTGTACAGGCAGCTTTCAATACAGTGAGAGCCAGAATGTTCTCCTACAATATTCATTAGACATTAACCTCACAAGTAGAACTTTTTTCAAGTGCATACTTGGAGTTGAACGCATACAACGGCCACTGCAGCTCTTTTGTCTGTCTATAGCCTGGAAGTACTGTCCGTAAAGAGTTCCTGCTTTTAAATTGAGTGGAAAACATGTTATCTCATGTTGTTTAGGGGAGTTACAGGTTCATTTGCTACTGGTATTTCTTGTAATGTTTCTGCTCTTGTTTGCAGGGGTTAGAAAATTCCCCTAATCAATTTTCACCATGGTCTTCTTCTTTCGTATGTGTTACAAGTCAATATCTAGCTTGTTCAGCCACCTAACTGATGAATCGTTGAGGGTAGCAAGCACAGTTGCCATATTTCATGCCTGATAGCCTCAGAAACCTTCACTACCCCTTTACCACAGTTTACTTTCCAACACCAAACTTCTTGGCAATGGATCTGTAGCAGTCCGGGGTAGCCAGCTTCCAGATGGTTATAGCAACCCACTTCTGAACCAACATGACAGCCCTCATGCGGGTGTCTTTACGCTGGAGGGTTGGGACAAGCTACTCACAAAACTCCAGAAATGTAGCTTTCTTAATGCGAAAGTTCTGGATCCACTGCTGTTCATCCCAGGTCTGCTAGACGATGTAGTCCCACCAGTCTGTGCTTGTGACCTTGCTCCAGAAGCAGTGGTCTACATAGGGGACATCAGCAGCTACACTGAGAGTCAACCAATTCATGTCTGCCATGGCTGTGTCCTCTTCCTCCTGCTCCATCAGGTGCCTTTGGTGAGTCAGAAAATGCTGCTAAAATGTCCACCAGCATCTCATGGAAACTCTGCCTGTTTCCTGACACAGGAATGAAAGTGCAAACAAGAGAAATTCTTCAAATGGCACCTCCTCCATATTGCTGGCTCCAGTTGCTGGGAGTGCACAGACCAAAATGATCGCTCGGCAGGATGTATTAGGAGGCTGTTTGAACTTCCTATAACACGCAGGGTGGACAGTCAAGTTTTCCCACAGAGCGGCCACATTTCGGGAGGATGCTAGGAAGCCTAGGATCCGGCTGGTTTGACTCAGGTCTGTGTGCTGCAGTGTGGACGCCAGAGCCATGGTTTCCATTCCAGGTTAGAAAATTCTTTACCTAAGGTTTACAATCAGTGTAGATGCTCAAGCCCTGGGTTTTCTCACCCAGGCTCCACTGACTTGAGTCCCACCAACCCCGGGCTTATGCTGCAACGTAGGCAAACTCTGCAACAAAACACCCAAGCTGGCTCACGCTTGCAGGGCTCTACAGTGTAGACGCTTGGGCTGAAGCCCGGGCTAAGGGACCCCACAAACATGAACGTCTACACTGAAATTTATAGCCCCACAGCCCAAGTTCCACGAGCCAGAGTCAGTTGACACAGGCCAGCCCTGGGCATTTTCTTGCAGTGTAGACATACCCTCAGAATCTGAGGGCACACAGGAAGCCCGTGACAGAGTCAGGATGAGAACTAGGTAATCTGATTCCCAGTCCTGAGCTTTAGCTGGACGATCAGCCCTTCTCCCAAGAAGATCTGAATACCCTGCATTCCATGTGCTGCTTTATCCATGGATCGAACAGCTGGCTATTTCAACTGCAGTAATACAGCATATCATATAAATAAATAATAAAGAATGACCACACTCTCCCTGCTAGAGTGGCTGTCCTTTAAAGTCATGGCTAAAATCATCAGGTCTGTAATATAAGGGCAAAGCAGAGGGTTATTGTTATTTCCAGAGCTGCCAGTCGCCTTTGGATATATGTGAGTGCAGAGAGTAAAGAAGTAACCTTAAGCTGCTGAGGAGTGCAAGGAGTCCCTCGCACTTAGACATTTCCCTTTTTTGGGAAGGAAGAAAGATCATTGTGCAGTGCTGAGCCGTTGCAAGCTGCAGTTAGAAATAACGGCCAGCTCCTGCCCGCCTGGCTAGAAAGAAGCTTGTATATCAGAGTGCACAGGAAGCTGTTGCTTTCTATTTGTAACAGCTACCAAAGAGGCAGATTGGGAAGAAAAGTTTTTTTTTTTAGCTCTGGGATGCTTGAACCTTATTACTGGAGATTGGAAATCAGATTGAGCCCAATTCCTTTCCCCAAAGCAGTAGGGACACAGTATGGTATCTTTATAATGAAAACCTGCTGAACTTTGCATGTATGTATGTGCCTGGTGTGTGTGCACGGGAATCCAGATCTAAGTCCAAGTTCTCTCAGGGCTGTTAGTGGTGGTACTCACTGCCTTAGTGCCCCCTATTATTGGAGCTTGTCGGTGCAGGGGTTCTCGCCCTAGTGCCCTCTGTAGGCCATATGCCTTTGTGCACGGTTTAGCCTGCTGGCGGAGAAGCTTCTAGTTTAAATCCCTTTCGCTTTTAGGGTAACAAAATTCAAACTAAGTGTCCAAGTTCAAACTAGGGCCAAAGTGTCTCAACAAATCAGCCGTTCCTCTGGGCTTCGTCTTCATTTCCCTCTCTGGTCTACTCTGGAGTCTCCTCTCCAGCTCTCGTATTGAGCAATGGCCCCTCAGATTGAGTCTTCCTGTGGTGTCTATGCTCCTGGAGACTCTCACTCAGGCCCCTTCCCAGGAGTCTCTCCAGAGGCAGTGGAACTAGGGGGACACTGGGGTTAGCGCCCTTGCAATGGAAATACTGTGGGGCTGATCCATGTTTCCTGCCCCACAATATTTCTGCTGTACCCAGGAAGGGTGTAAGACAGGGCAGCCTGGACCCAGCTCCTCTTCCAGCCCAGCCCCCTCAGTGCCTGGGAGAGGGGGTGCCTTGAGGTGGGAGCAGGAACCAGGCTGGGTGGGGAAGAGGTAGCTGGCTGCAGCTGTGGCATTTTGGGGACAGGAGCTGCTGCCAATTGCCTAAAAGCAGCAGCCAGGGTGGGGAGCAGGGGTTGCCTGGAGTGGGGGAGCGGGGACACCAGGCCACACAGCTGCCCAGACCATGCCACTTTCTCAGCCTGTCTTGTGTCACCCAGGCCAAGGTGAGTCCCTGCCCCTCTGCCAGAGCCCTGGCACTGCCTGAGCTCTATCTGCACCCTGGTCTCTTCAGCACCCCCTACCCCAAACTTAGCCCTCCCCAAGCGAGTGTCCACCACCTCTGACTGCCTCTGTTGTTCCTCTCTCTCCCCTGACTGAACTCTCTCAGACTTTTATGGGGCCCAGATGTCCAATAAATTATAACCTGACCCCTCTTAGTCCCACCCCTCTGGCTGAGAAGCAGCTAATTAATTACAGTAGAGGTATAATAGATGTATTGAGCTGGCTTTTAACCCTTTCTAGCCTGTGATGGAGTGTCAACTTGTCACAAGGCCCATCTGTAGTTTTAACTTATTTGGATGCTGTTCAAACTTTGTAAAAATGTAGGTCCTGAATAGTCAAATCCCACAAGTTGTATAGGATTGGTCCTGCCTCAGTTCACAGGGCAGCCCCTCCTGAGCAAACAGGAGACACCATTTTAATCCTTGGGTCACTGTTGTTCAAGAACTAGAGGAGTCGAATGTCTATCTATGGTCCCCTTCTGCACCAACTAGTGAACCATGTATAGTCTGTGGGGAGGTGCACATTGCACTGTTGTAAAGTGTTACTCTTCTGCCATGGCATGTGCTGCTCCAGTGCTCTCCGAGGGATTCTGTCTGGGTCCCTTCCTCCCCAAACGCACACTATGAGCTTTGAGTCGTAAGGACTCAATTTGCAAAAATAGGTGCCTAATTTATGCGCTCAGAATATGCACACACAGGCAAACACACAAAACACGCATTTGTGCACTCAAGCTCTCACGGTCTGAAAGCAAGGAGGGGTATGTGTCAGTGTATGTGCACATGTGCCCCCCCAGGTATTCATAGTTTGCAGGCACAACTTAGCTGCCTAGTTTTGAAAATCCGACTCTTAAAAAACAATGGTAATACCTATTTTAAAACAAAGAGTAGATTTAGCAGCCTGAAGAAAAGAGAATATTTCTGTTTCTGTGCTGTTATTTTACTTTGCTTTGCTACTGCATCAGCAAAACAGCCTTTTATTCTTATCAATAAAAAGTTAAATAATGAATAGATTGGAAAATGTAGGAACTAAAAGTAAATTATTTATTTTAAAAATATTTGCTGAGGAGTCCCCGGAGGTTCCAGGCTTTGCTGGCTTTCTTTCCAGGCAGCTGTAGATATATAAAAAGCCTGTTGGGGCGCTGGGAGATTGTATCACAGAAGTTTGAATGCCTCAATTGCTGCAGTTCGAAAGACAACATTCCAGAGACACCATTAACATTCACCAATATCAAAAGAGCCACTAGAATGGAAATTGACCCCACTCTTGTCATATAAATAGATCTGTTGTGTACGTTTGTCAAAGATGTATGAGACAATCCATTGCAACTCCTGATGTTGACGTTTCTCCCTGTTTTTCTGCTTCACCGATGGCAAATCTCATCCCTAGAAAAATCAAAAGAATTATAAGTTGAAGAAAATTCTCTTTTCCCTCTATCATTGCAGACATGGTCCATTGTCCAGCCTCAGTGGGGATATTGCATTGCTGAGAAATTCATTGTTGAACATCTTCAGGGTTGCTTGCCTGAGGAATCAGTTTTTTTCACATCGTATCTTCATCTGTTGATTTATGGTCTACACTACTTATCTGACATGTATCTAAAGTGCTCTTTGTTCATAACCATACTAAATGTCTAGCAGATTTCATTTGCTCTACTGCAGGTGCAGGAGAATTTTAAATAAGAGCACAATTAAATGGAAATCTGAATGCCAGCCAGCAGCATGTTCACAATAATACAGTACACTGGTGCACTCTGTAGTATTGATTCTGTCATGGTTCAATGTGAAATGACTCAAAGAACAGTTACTATATAAAGATGTAGGTTTTTCATTGAAACATCCCCTCCATTACAATGGTGAGTTGTGCCAGGAACTAGGTTGACATAATTAGCTCAGATGTAAAATCTAAGTGCAAGATAAAATTTTGCCTTGATTTTTGTTTAACTTTGTTGATGTCTCAGCTCTCTTGGCTTTGATAATTTCCACTTGTTCTTCACAGGCTTAAAAAAACTGCAACTTAAAAGCAATTACTGGCTAGTGAGGGGAAAAGTGGTAGGGAATTAAGACATGCGAAGATGTGTAAGAACAGAGGGTTTTACAAACAACATTCTTTCTATCTCAAAACTGAGCTACTGCCAAGAAATAAATTTGCTGAGCTGCCGCCTGAGTTTACTTGTCTATATAAAGGCACTAAACTCTCAGACGCAGATATTACAATTTGCACATTTGCTACATTTATTCCTAAAATGTTGGCATACCAGATATACTGCTCATTGTTCAGTATAAATCAGACTTAGGGCACAAACTGCTTTCTTTTTTATTATAATAAAACCAGTGCAAGACATCTTTTATTTTGCACCTTGGAGGTACAGGTCAAGAGATTAGGCTGCAGAACAAGGGAGGACCTAGTGGTTACAGAAACTTGGTATATCTATCACCATGTTTACATTTTGAGGAGACAAATTTAGTGCTTGAGGAACAGTTCCATTTTTGATTAATGGAGCCAACTTCAACCCTGTTTTAAATAGGTGCAATTCCACTTAAATCACAGATGATGTTGGCCTACTTTTTCAGAGTAGTTTATGAGGTCTCTGTGAGTCATTCTCCCAAAGAAGAATTAATTGATGGCAGTCACTGGCCCTGTTGTGTATCTTGCTGCTGTGGGAGGGGAAGGCCACATATGTTTCCACCATCCTGACGATCCATTCAGGTTTTTAGCTTGTCAGTGTCAAAGACATTGGAAGAAAGAGCAGCCCATCCAAAGGTGTCGAAATGGGGCAGGGTCACTGATCCTTCTCCCTCCTGCAAAGACAACACCCGAAAGAGGTAGAGGGGGTGTGTGGGAAAATGTCTCCTGGTGAGGTCCTCCACACATTCAGATAAGCATTCCAGCTCTGAACTTTTTGGCTATTATGAGTCCGGTAAAGAACTTGCAATGGCACCACAGTTATAGGGCTATTGGAGGAGTCCATCACTGGTGAGTCAGCAGAACAGGTGCACATATGGACTCTGTGTACCCCCTGACTAATTGCATGGCTGGTTGCACGACACTGGCATCAAGCTGCACAGCAGTGAGATAAGCCTGCATCTCCTGCTGAGCAACCAGAGCTCCCATTCATCCAGAACTCACTCATTCTCCTCCAGTGCCCAGTTATGCTAAGCGAGAAATAACACAGTGGTGACAGGAGACTGCTGCCATCTGGCCTACCTCCCAGACTCACTCAGCAGAAAAATCTCAGCCCTCTGACTTGGCCAGACCACAAGATGGGGAAATCTTTGGGTCACAGTTCTCTCTACAGATTCCCACGACATGTCCAGAGGTGGAACTTGAATACATATGTCCCTGGCCTTTTGCACTTCCTCTTGATCTGGTGCATGTGTTTTTATATCAGTGTTTTGAAGTTGCCTATGTATTGCTGTATTTCACCCCAATTTCTCTCTACAAGCCAAGGCGACCAAAAATGACCATCATGCTGCATATGGGTGAAAATTCGAATGTGCCAAATCACAGAATGTTGAGCTAGATGTAGATTTCACAAGTAGTGAAGCCAGATTTTGATTAAAGCTACAGGTGTGCAGTGGATTATATACCAGTGGATCTGGGGTAAGCTGTAAACCCATGAAATGGTTCCCTTACAGAACTAATGGAATGACCGAAGCCATCATGAAGGCGGCCACTTCCAAATCTGACCAGAATGGAAGGTGGGTGCATTAAAGTCCAAGCAATGCTTGACTTTACTCGTGAGACTGCAGAGTTGGCAGGCTCCCTCATTCAGATCTAAAAGGACATGGGAATTGCAATACTTTCAGCACCCATGAGGGCCTCCCAGTTATTGCTGGTCTTTCTTATCTCCCACACAGTAAAACTCTCATACAAGCTCTCATGATCTGGCATCTCAATTACTGTAACATCCTTCTCTCTGGCCTTGGCAAACACAACCTTGCCCCACTCCTATCCCCACTCAGAATGCTGCTGCAAAGATCATTTCCCTAGTTCGTTGCTTTGACCTGGCCACCCATCTCCTTGAATCCCTCCACCACCTCCCACTTCTCTATTGTATCAAACATAAGCTGCTTACCTTCACTGGCAAACCCCTTCACAGTCAGGCCCACCCTACCTGACATCACTCATTCACTAGTGAGCTGTCAATGTTCTCCTCCCATCGGCCCATGATGCCAGTCTCCACTGCCCACTTGTTAAATTTCTAACAAACTCCTTTGTGCTTTCTCCCATACTGTCCTACACACAGTAGGGAACAGCTCCCCATAAACATGCACAAAGCTACCTCTTTGTCTACCTTCAAATCCCTCTTCACAATTCTCCTTTGCTATAATGCCTATGACAAACTTGGCTATTAGTCTGCTGGTATGCTGAGACCACTGCCTGTCTTGCTAGCCAGTATTGTCTAATTGTTTCCTTGTACTCCCTCAAATGTCTGTATTCCTGTGTTGTCTTGTTTTATACTTAGGCTTTGTCTTCACTACCCGCCGATCCGGCGGGTAGCAATCGGTTTTTCGGGGATCGACTTACCGCGTCTAGTGAAGACGCGGTAAAATCGATCCCTGATCGCTCTGCCGTCGACTCCGGAAATCCACCTCGGCAGGAGGCGGCAGCGGAGTCGGCGGCAGCGCGGCAGCGGTCGACTTTCCCGCGTCCTCACCGCTAGGTAAGCCGACCTAAAATACGCAACTTCAGCTACGGTATTCACGTAGCTGAAGTTGCGTATCTTAGGTCGGACCCCCGCTGCAGTGTAGACCTAGCCTTAGATTGTAAGCTCCCCTTGGTGCAGGGACTGTCTTTTTGTTCTATGTTTGTACAGTGCCTAGCACAATGGGGTCCATGGCTAGGGCTCTAGGTCCTACAACAACACAAATAATAATAACTGCTGTGTAGAACTGTGTGGGAACCAGATTTTCAGTTTTGCAGAAAATTCCACAATTTCAATTTTTTTCTCTTTAGAAGTGAACAACAACAACAAAAACCAACCCACCCGTTTTGGGTTTACCAAAATGTCTTGTTTCCATGAAATTGAAATGTTTCTTTCTGATTCTGACTTTTTAAAAAAAAATTATGTTATATAAAATTTTTAAAATTGAAATGAAAAGTGATTTTGAAACAAAAAATCTAGACATTCCATTCTGATTTTGACAAAATGGCATTTTCTGATAGAAAAACAATCTGTTGGAAAATTTCTGATTGGTTCTACTGCTGAGCTTTTGAATGACAGTGCAACAGCAAGGCTGGGAAGTGGAATACCAAAGCTTGGGCCTGGACACACTCACTCTGCACATGTGACACACACCCTTTTGCACCTCTCCTGGATGTAGGTGGGATATCCTATTCTATCCTATCTTCTAGAACTGGAAGAGACCTTGAAAGGTTATTGAGTCCAGCCCCCTGCCTTCACTAGCAGGACCAAGTACTGATTTTTCCCCAGATCCCTAAGTGGCCCCCTCAAGGATTGAACGCATAACCCTGGGTTTAGCAGGCTATCCCTCCCCCCCATGTTAGGTAATGGCTGAAGAGAGCTGGGGTGTGATCATATTCTACAATGCAATATGGCATGTGGGCTAATCACTGCTCCACTCTTTACTAAGGTAGCTGCAGAGTTGGCAGGCTCCCTCTTCCAGATCTAACAGGACATGCAACGTAGGACATTACTCAGCTGAAATGGTGAGCAAGTGCCCTACTGTATGGGAGCACAGGAGCTAGCCTCTATATCCCAGATGAGACTGAGAGCAGGGCCATAATACCTTCCATGTGTAATCCCCTTCCGGTATGGGGTTGTTCCAGATAGGGTAAGTCTGTCAGGATATTTTTATTTCTGAGGGAGTTAAGCCCCTGCTGGCATAAGCTAATGACTCTCTCCTTCCCTGATGGAATCTGCATCAGTACAACTCTTAGCGCCTCCATGGATGCCTCCGTTTGGAGCATGAATGTTAAACTTTAATTAGCATATCTAATTGCAGTAGTCAGCTTTGTCTTCAGCTCCATGAAGGTCTGGTCACATTACTCTGTCCAGGTGAAACTGGGTATCTTAGTGGGAACCCTCTGACTTCTCCTTCTGGTCTGGGATTCACCTGCAGTTAATCTGAACAATGGGGCTGCCAGTTTGGAATATACTTTGATGTATCTCCTATAATAGCCGGTGAATCCAAGAAACTGCATCACTTCCTTCCTGTTAGAAGGGATCTTCTAATTCCACACTTCCTGTCTCTTATTTGGCTCTGTTACAATACCTTGGGCAGACACTATTGCCAAAGCTATCCTATCCTCTCTTGTAACAAGTGACACTCCTTGGGATTCATCTTGAGACTATGTTAGCAGAGTTCATCAAGAACCATCTCCATCATGCGCTGCAGATGTTCCTCAAAATTGTGGGAGATCACTATGACATCATCGAGGTAAATCAGTCCTGCCAAGAAGCTTAAGTCCCCCAAGATATGTGTCATCAGTCTCTGAAAGGTAGCTGGTGCATTCTGTAGAACAAAAGACATCCGATTACATTAAAAAAGCCCCATGGGCTGATGAATGTGGTCTCGGGCTTATCATTTCCACCTACTAGTATCCTGAGGTAAGGTGCAGGGTGGAGTAGTATCTGGCTTTTCCTAAGGCAGCCAGGGCTTTCCTCGATACGGGGCAGAAGAAATGCATCTTGAGTAGTCTTAGCATTCAGCTGTCTAGAAGTGCATCTTGAGTAGTCTTAGCATTCAGCTCGCATAGAACCACCCTTCTTCCTTGCCACCACTATTGGTGGTGCATATGGGCTTTGGCTCATAGACTTTAAGGTCAGATGGGACCATCGTGAACATCTAGGCTGACCTGCTGCACACTGCAGTCCACAGAATCTCACCCACCGACTCCTGTAATAGACCCCTAACCTCTGGCTTGGGTGACTGAAGTCCTCAATTCGTGGTTTGAAGACTTCAAGTTACAGAGAATTCACCCATTTACAAAGCAACTACTTATTCTGACATGATGCATTAAAATTCTGTTTTTTGTTTCCTACTGTACTGTGAAGTATTTTGGTGATACAAAATACTCACTCTCACTCTCTTCACTGAACATTCTGGCAGCCTCTTAGTGATAGTTCAGAAAGCAGAGGAAATCCACACATATCCAGTGGTATCTAAGGATGTGTGATGTAGAATATTTGTTTCACATTAAATCATTTCATTGCAGAGACTTTAGAGTCTTGCAGATAATTCAGTATATTGATCTGATTGTGCATGGACAGTGGTCAACATTCAAAGTCAATACTTCAATGACAGCCACTATACATGCATAATGAAAGGAGAGTTTAAAAAATAGAGATGTTTCCAAGGTTTGCACTGCCAAGTATGTTATGTTAGCACATATTTCCATGGGAGTTAAAAGAGGGCTTTTAATCTGTTTAAGAGGAACAACAAAGAGCAACTAGTGTACTTTGAAATTTCATCTTCTGTACCACTGCTGGTTTGGGAAAGCTGAAGGATTTGTGGTGCTGCCATTTTCTGGGATAGAAGCTTATACAGGGCTTGATTGTGGACCACAAGGTCTGGGTAAGGGGCACTGTGTAACTGCACTGCTTCTGGACCAAACTGTGACTCTGGTCCCTGGTTTCCTCTATAGCTCCAGCCTGGGTGTAATTTTGGCCAGCCATTTACGTGGTGCACATTACTTCCCCCTCAGAGCTGGCTCAGCTGCATCCCCCATTATAGTGTGTGTGTGTGTGGGGGGGGGGGGGGGGGGGTTGAGGTGGGTTGGATGGAAGGGACAGTGGCTGGCTCAAAGGGACTCCTAACTTCACCATGACAATACCAGAAATCTGGGCTGCCTGCACGGAATAAGAAAGCACATAATATTTCCTTAATGTCCTGCATGTGCAGAGGGGAAACCACCATCTGCCCTACAGTATATGTGTGTTATTAGTTAATAGAGACTTCTCTATGCTGCATCTCACTGTATTTCCCACCAACAACTTTGAAAACATGCTCTGTTATCCCATATTATGTCCCAGTTTCATACACAGATCAGAAAGCAAACCATTAGTATGAATATTTGGCATCAGTCTAGAGAATGAAGTCAGGTCAAAGCTTTTGAAGGCAGCTGAGTGGCTACCAAAATAGCTATTGCTTTGCATATTGTGTGGTCATCCTTAAAAATTGGAATTTGCCAATAGTTACCACACACTGGTATATGGCACATCATCATATTCTACCTTTTTGGAATCTAAAGGTAAGTGAGGTATCTAAGAGACTCTGCTTGGAGAGGAAGGATGGTTCAGTGGTTGGAGTGGTACCTTAGGGCTCAGGGGACCCATGTTTAATTCCCTACTTCAACACGTCCTTTCTTGGTGACCTTTGGCAAGTCTCTTTGTGACTTTTTAATGGCAGTCACTGCACTGAATTCTAATTCCTTTTGCCTTGACATTCCTTCCACAACTGATTGCTGGCTTGTTAATGCTGTCACCAGAACAGGAGGTTCTGATTCAGGTAAATGTAAATGCAGTTGTTTTAACTGAGTGAAATTCACCCCCTGTGCAGGATGCCACCAGAAGGTGGTCTTACCACTTACATCTCATTTAATAATAATAACAAATTCTTTGATATGGTTCTTATCATCCGCAGGTCTCAGAGGGCTTTATGAGGAAGAGAGCACCATTTCACAGATGCAGAAGGTGAGGCAGAAAAGTGACCAGCCCATGGTCACACAACCAAGGGAGCAGCAGAGTTGGGAAGAGGACCCAGGTCTCTTGAATAACAGGTCATTATCCTGTCTGCATCACCACTCTATCTCTCTGGAGGGCTTGGATGGTACTTATACATAGACCTTTTTCTGTCCCTCTGTGCAGAGGCAAATTTTGCTCTTTGGATTTAGCACAAAACAGTCTGGTTTCAGGCACTGCCAGCCCCATGCATCATCTATTCACCTTATTTTAATTTCACTGCTAGCAGCAGTCTGGAATCAGACTTGTTTTGATATTAATAACAAGTGTTTGTACAGTGGTCCTCCTAATTAAACTGAAATGTCACCACATGCATATGCCTATGCGGTATCTTTATTCTTATCTGAAGTTTTTTTCTCTTAGGAAGTGTTCTAATTTAAATAAAACTTATCAAGGGAACTTTTTTTTTTTTTGGTAACTTTCAAATAAAACTATGCTATTTCTATTACCGATACTGTGAAATATAACTGTTGGTGTGAAATTCAGCCCACTGCAGAAGCCTTAGATAAACTCCCCCAAAGTCACAGATCCCAGAGCTTCCAAGGTCCCTGGCTTGTGGGCAGATGGTGAGGTGGACTGCTTTGGGGCCTAGTATCCCAAGATCTGCAGTTCTGGGGCTCCACCTAAACCAAAATGGAACCAGATGGCTGGCACTTAAAATTAAAAAGGTCGTAGAGCAGTTTTTAAACTAAGGGGGAAAGCTGACAGGTGGGGAGGAGCACATGGTTCGAACATCCGTTACGGGAGGATCTATAAATGGAGATTCCCTATGTCCTAATAAGGAAGAGAGGATGGAAGATGATAAAATACAGGTAGGATCTGATGCGAAACAGTCAAAAGAAAAAAAGTTCCATTCAATTATATCATGACAGCAGACAGCTAAAAAGTGACAAGTTTTTAAAGTGTTTATATAGCAATGATAGAAGTCTAAATAATAAGATGGGAGAACTAGAGTGCCTCGTATTAAATGAGGATATTGATACAATAGGCATCACAGAAACTTGGTGGAATGAGGCTAGTCAATGGGACACAGTAATGCCAGGGTACAAAATATATCGGAAGGACAGAACAGGTCGTGCTGGTGGGGGAGTGGTACTATATGTGAAAGAAAGCGTAGAATCAAATGAAGTAAAAATCTTAAATGAACCAAACTGTACCATAGAATCTCTATGGATAGTAATTCCCTGCTTGAATAATAAGAATATAGCAGTAGGGATATATTATAGACAATCCGAAAAGGATGGTGATAGTGACTATGAAATGCCTAGAGAGATTAGAGAGGCTATTAAAATAAAAAAAAATCAATAATAACAGGGGATTTCAACTATCCCCGTATTGACTGGGTACATGTCACCTCAGGAAGGGATGAAGAGATAAAGTTTCTTGACACCATACATGACTGCTTCTTGGAGCAGCTAGTCCTGGAACACACAAGAGAAGAGGCAATTCTTGATTTAGTCCTAAGTGGAGCACAGGACCGGTCCAAGAGGTGAATATATCTGGACTACTTGGTAATAGTGACCATAATATAATTAAATTTAACATCCCTGTGGTGGGGAAAACACCACAGTGGCCCAACACTGTAGCATTTAATTTCAGATAATTTAAATCAGCTTCTGTACCAAATGACTGGAGGATAGCTAATGTGACGCCAATTTTTAAAAAGGGCTCCAGAGGTGACCCTGACAATTAGAGGCTGGTAAGCCTGACTTCAGTACCAGGCAAACTGGTTGAACAAAAAAACAAAACAAAACAAAATTGTCATAGATGAACATAATTTGTTGGGGAATAGTCAACATGGTTTTTGTAAAGGGAAATCATGCCTCACCAATCTACTAGAATTCTTAGAGGGGGTCAACAAGCATATGGACAAGGGGGATCCAGTGGATATAGTGTATTTAGATTTTCAGAAAGCCTTTGACAAGGTCTCTCACCAAAGGCTCTTAAGCAAAGTAAGCAGTCATGGGATAAGAGGGAAGGTTCTCTCATGGATTGGTAACTGGTTAAAAGATAGGAAGCAAAGGGTAGGAATAAATGGTCAGTTTTCAAAATAGAGAGAGGTAAATACTGGTGTCCTCCAGCGGTCTGTACTGGGCCCAGTCCTCCTCAACATATTCATTAATGATCTGGAAAAAGGGGTAAACAGGCAAAATTTGCAGATGATACAAAACTACTCAAGATAGTTAAGTCCCAGGCAGACTGCAAAGAGCTACAAAAGGATCTCACAAAACTGAGTTACTGGGCAACAAAATGGCAGATGAAATTCAGTGTTGATAAATGCAAAGTAATGCACATTGGAAAACGTAATTCCAACTATACATATAAAATGATGGGGTCTAAATTAGCTGTTACCACTCAAGAAAAATATATTGGAGTCATTGTGGATAGTTCTTTGAAAACATCCACTCAATGTGCAGTGGCAGTCAAAAAAGCAAAGAGAATGTTGAGAATAATTAAGAAAGGGATAGATAATAAGACAGAAAATATCATATTGCTGCTATATAAATCCATGGTATGCCCACATCTTGAATACTGTGTGCAGATGTGGTCGCCTCCTCTGAAAAAAGATATATTGGATTTGGAAAAGGTTCTGAAAAGGGCACCAACAATGATTAAGTATGGAATAGCTGCCATATGAGGAGAGATTAATAAGATTGGGACTTTTCAGCTTGGAAAAGAGATGATTAAGGGGGGTATGATAGAGGTCTATAAAATCATGACTGGTGTGGAGAAAGTAAATAAAGAAGTGTTATTTACTCCTTCTCATAACACAAGAACTAGGGGCCACCAAATGAAATTAATAGGCAGCAGGTTTAAAACAAACAAAAAGAAGTATTTTTTTTCACACAACACACAGTCAACCTGTGGAACTCCTTGCCAGAGGATGTTGTGAAGGCCAAGACTATATCAAGGTTCAAAAAAGACCTAGATAAATTCATAGAGGATAGGTCCATCAATGGCTATTAGCCAGGATCGGCAGGGATGGTGTCCCTAGCCTCTGTTTGCCTGAAGCTGGGAATGGATGACAGTGGATGGATCACTTGACGATTACCTGTTCTGTTCATTCCCTCTGGGGCACCTGGCATTGCCCACTGTTGGAAGACAGGATGCTGAGCTAGATGGACCTTTGGTCTGGCCCAGTATGGCTATCCTTATGGGGCAGCCCACCAGGCAGATTGCCTCAGAGTCAGGGATTGTAAGGCTTCAAAAGTCCATGGCTCGAGGACAGGTGGACTATCTTTGAGTCAGGGACTCTGGAGCTTTCCCTGGTGTACTGAATTCAGAAGTTTTTGGTTTTCATTCTGAATTGGATTGAAACCATATTTCATAGTATTGAAATCCTCTGCAAAATGGAATGACCTCTCTCCGTATAGCTCTAACAAGCACATGCTGAAGTGCTTTGCCAAATCAGGGCCTTAAGGAGTGTGCACGCAGGAGCATGTTAGAACTGCTTCTTGCAGAACTTTATGGGATGTATTGTTCAGTAGATCTATACCCACAGTTCTCAAGAAGAGAAAAATATCCCCTGAGATGTGAATTCACTGACTTTACGGACCCCTGAAAAAATATTCATCCCTCGAAACTATGCAAAGAATGCCTTCCAGCCAAGCCAAGCTTAATAAACCTTGCAAACATAGCTTATTACTTCAGGCTGTGATCTCACCCTGTTTCACAAGTTAAACAGTGTTGGGCCTAGTCCCTGGATGCCTTCACTCAACCCAGCATGTTGCAGGAAGTGGCACTCTTCCTCCTTAGTCCCTGCAGCGTGATTTTGAGGGTACAGTGCTGTCTTTTGTGTGAGACATCTAAACTGGGGGAGGGAGGCTTGACCTAGATCTTAAGGTCTCATGGCACTTGTTTGCAAGAGAGGAGGGCTAAAGTTTCTTGCTGTACTGCATTAAAAGAAACCAAGCAGGGGAACATCCTGGTCACAATGAAGTCAATGACAAACTTGCAAAACCTCCATTAACTTTAACACAACCAGGACTTCACCCAAGGTTCTTGCAATACATTTATGTTATATCTGAAACTTGTTTACAATGTTCTTGAGTATTTATCTTCAACAACACAATCTTTACAAGGCAGCTGGGTCTGTAAGTTCCTTGATCTAGAGCCATTTGCAAGTGGATATCAAGACTGTGTTACAAAAATGAAACAACGTCATTCTCAGTGGAATTATAAGCAAGAGCTATTCTACTCAGACTGATAAGAAACATATCAGACATTTCAGATACCACAGGCTTCTTTTTTCTTCACACAACTGAAAGCCTTTTGCAAGCAGCCTGGGAAACCAAAAGGAAAAACAAAATAGAATGATGTCCACAGGATGTTAATATAAGTCATAGTACATAGTCATACAGATTTCTACAGTTAAAATAATACATTTGAAAAGATTACTCTGTTTTCCATAATTTCCTAACCAACACCAGTACCTCAGGTTATGCATTGTATGCTTTGTAAATACACCTTGTGTGATATTTTAATACACTGTTGTGAGTGGGAAAGGATTGCTTTTCCAGTTAGAAGTTTAGCTGCAGGACGTGCATTACATGGCAGCACAGCATGGTAAATGTATTAACCCTGAGATTTCCAAAGGAGCCGAAGGCCCTGATCCAGTACCTTTGAATTCAACGGGAGTTTTGCTATTGAATGGCTCAACTCCTAAATAAGTTAGATGTTCAACTCACATTGAAAGCTGAGTGCTTATCTCACTCAGGCCCCCACTTGAAAACACTAGCCTAAGGGCATGTCTAATGGGTGACACACTGGGGTTGAAATTAGGGTTGCCAACCCTCCAGGATTGTCCTGGAGCCTCCAGGAATTAATCTTTAATTAAAGATAGTCACGTGAGGAAACATCCAGGAATACATCCAACCAACATTGGCAACCCTAGTTGAAATCTACAGTCCTTTAGCCTGCCGTGCACTAACTGGCTGGGTGTACCCTGCTACTGTGCACAAGAAGTTCGGTGATGCCCTTTGAGCTACTGCTGTAGGCTGGAGCACTCTATATTTACACCCCAGCTTGCCACGCTGTCAGGGTTCCCTCCCCACTCTGAACTTTGGGGTACAGATGTGGGGACCCGCATGAAAGACCCCCTACGCTTATTTCTACCAGCTTAGGTTAAAAACTTCCCCAAGGCACAAATCCTTCCTTGTCCTTGGATGGGTACTGCTGCCACCACCATGTGAGTTAGACAAAGATTCAGGAAAAGGACCACTTGGAGTTCCTGTTCCCCTAAAATATTCCCTCCAAGCCCCTTCACCCCCCTTCCTGGGGAGGCTTGAGAATAATATACCAACCAAATAGGTTAACAAGGTGAGCATAGACCAGACCCTTGGGTTTTTAGGACACTAAAACCCAATCAGATTCTTAAAAAAACAGAACTTTATTATAAAGAAAAAAGTAAAAGAAGAACCTCTGTAAAATCAGGATGGAAAGTAATTTTACAGGGTAATAAGATTCAAAACACAGAGGATTCCCCTCTAGGCAAAATTTAAAGTTACAAAAAAACAGGAATACACTTCCCTCTTAGCATAGGGACAATTCACAAGCTAAAACAAAAGATAATCTAACGCATTTCCTTCCTATTACTTACAATTTGTAATCTTAGATGCTTAGTTCAGGTATGGCTTCGGGAGATGTATTTTCCCTGCCCTGATTCCTCTCTGACCCAGAGAGAACACAGAGAGACAAAACAAAAACCTTCCCCCACAGATTTGAAAGTATCTTCTCCCCTTATTGATCCTTTTGGTCAGGTGCCAACCAGGTTATTTGAGCTTCTTAACCCTTTACAGGTAAAGGAGGGATTTTATGCTACCCTTAGCTGTATGTTCATGACACACGCACTAACTGTCCATATAGACAAGCCGAAGTGCACTACTCTATGTAAAGTTGTACTCATAGTTCAGTGTCTTATTTGCTAAATATTGATGTAGAGAGAAATCATATTTTAAGGAGGCTCGAGTTAGGCTGAACTTAACCTTAACTTCAGTTTGAACTCATTTAATCTGTTGCCTTGTGAGAGCTTGATTCTTCAACTGTTATTTGAAAACTTTTCAAATAAATTTGGCATTTCAAATAAAGGTGCAAAAGCCAAACCAAACCAAACCACTCAGCACCCTAAGCCATCTCAAACCACAGGCCACCCTCACAGCTTCAGGTAGTGGATTTTTGGATACTTGATTCAGCTCAGTAAGGGCCATTATGCTGTCACAGAATAGCCAGAACACACTGTGAAGTAGTCACACCCTCTATGACTGGGAAATGGAGTGAGGCCAGTGGAGAGCCATGATGCTGTTTCTATGCTGGCTGGAGAACTCCTCTATGAGGAAGGTATTCTGCATGGGCCATTTAAACCCCATTTAAGGTCCCTTTATGCCACCAGGCCTTTTTGTTTTACTTTACAGGCAGTCTGTAATGACAAATATTTTAGTTAGCCTATTTTTTCCCCCATTGCATTTAAATAATTAATTTCATATTGTAGAATATAGAAAACAGCCCCCGTTGTCTGGCATGTAACATCTCTCTTCCATCAGGAAACAGCAGGTGACTTTGTGGACAGCATTTGCTTTTGGAGAGTTTTCAGATTACCATGTGCTGGCAAGATGTTTTCTAGCACAAAGTGTTGAGTATCCAAAATAATCCTTACTCGATTTTAACTTCACATTTATTAGATTTAGCCATTCCCAAAAGACAAAGCAGTGGGTTGAGGTACCAATTAATTGGTGTCATCTCCTTAATCGCTTGTAAGTTATTTTCCCCGTCAGAACTGGAAGAGCTATGGGGACATTCCCAAAATATCTGAAATGTTGCTTCTTGCTGAGGGTGACAATGCCAGCAGTTGTTCCTTGGCTGTGCTCCCAGGCAGTGTAATTTAACAGGTGAGAAATAAAAGTCTCTGAGTGAGAAAATAGTATGATGGTCTAAATTTAGAGGAGGTTGTGTGTTTGTTAATTGTTGTATTTCTTTCTGTTTTCCCTTGAGAAGATACAGACAGATCTGTTGCAGTCTCCAATTGCTATAAGGATCAAAGAGGATTCTAGAGTTTGGATAGAAAAAACCCAACTACTTGCAAGATGTTTAAATCAAAGAAATGAACTGTTTTGTTGTGGGGCCCTTTTGTTAAAAATAAATATTGGAGTCAGTATTAAAAGAAGAGTGCCCGGAGCCAGTGCATTGCTGAAACTGTAAGTGATACTTAGAGATTGTATTTAACTAAATTCTCATTTTGACTGGTCTGCTTCTAAAAGAATATAGTGCAGTGTAGTTATGCTGCACTATATTCTTTGCCTGGAGGGATTCTGGAGTGTTATGGTAGTCCCGTAAGTTCTGGAAAATGTAGCTATCCTAAAGACTATTTTAATTTCTTCCCATATTTAGATGAAGTGCCTCACTGTGCATTGTTTTGGTTGGGGTTATAAAGTTCATTGAGTCTCTACAGTGATGTGGCAGGTAGGAAGACTTGTTGATGTAGGGTGGTAGGGCTGATGTTTCATGAGTCTATCAAAAAGTAGGTTAAAGACTGTGGGTCAAATCCTTAGCCCTGCTAACATTATGTCCTTAGTGGGCAGTGAGGTTTCCCCTTTTGTGAAGGGAATTTCTGGCTGGTGCAGGGGATGTGTTGGGAGTGGGAAGGCAGTGGTCAGAGCGTGCTGCACTCCTGCTGTCCCTGATAACATCATGGCCCCATGAGAACCATTACAAATTGACACAACTTAGAGCACCCCCAAGGCTCCTCCATGTGCATGACTTCTGTCGGAAAGGCATCATTAGAGGCCACAGAAAAGAGACTGGATTTGTTCTTGTGTGTTTTGTCCAAATCCACAGAGTGCATGAAATCAGACTCCTAAGTCCATAGATGAGGGTGCTTAGCACTGTGAAAATCAAATCACTTATTCAGCTGTTAGGATACTCAGCAATCTTGGTTTTTGTTTGTGGGAGTGAAAGCCATCCATTCTGATTCACTGCTGGAAGTTCAGTTTGTTGCTAAGTTAGTTTTATATCTGTATATTTTACTAAAGGTACCAATTGTTTTTACTATCTCAGGAAAGTAAGTTGTTGGTTGATTCTTGTATGTATAGTGAACATCACCTGCATAGAACCGTTGGGCCTTCTCATTACCCTTTAGTCCCGTAATGAGTAGATTAGTTATCATCTTAACTGGTGGTGCTATAAAGATTATGACCTATAAGGAAGAGAATGGGCAACCTTGGGTCAAGGTACCCTAGGGCAGATATAAAGTCATTCCTGTTTATTTGTTATGTGGATATAGTTTAGGAACTAATCCATCTAAAAGATAAAATAGGGATTAAACTGATGTAGGGCAACACGAAAACTTGCCAAATCCAGAAAGAAATATTGGGGAGCGGGGAGCGGGTATCATCGTTCTGGGGATGTGTATTTGCACATTATGAATATTGGTGGGATTTTCAAAAGCACCTACGTGATTAGTGGCTTTATCCTGCCTCCATTAAAGTCAGTGACAAAACTCCCAGAGACTTCAGTGGTGCAGGGTCAGGCCCCAGGAGCACAGGTCATCACACTGATTGCCAGGGGAATGTGCGTTCTTAAATCACATAGGGGTTTTCTATGCAAACACTTAGCTCACAGCAAGCTGGGGGTGTAAATCAAATCAATCTAACGCTCGCTGCGCACTAATTGTCCAGGTGGACCCTGCTCCTGCACATTAAGAGTTCCATAGTGTGCTTTGATCTACCCTGCTTTGAAACACAAATAAAGTAAATAGCAGCAAGGCCCACATGGATAGTGTGCGGCAGCAGAGTCTACACAGATAGTTAGTGTGGGGTAGGCTAGCTTGGGGTAGACTTACACCTCAGCTTGCTGCCAACTAGTATAAAGCAGCCCTTAGACACTTTTGGAAATCTCACCCATTATGTACATGAAAATGAACTATTACATGTAGGCCATTCTTGCCAGCTTTTTCCTTAATATCAGTAGAGTTTATTCATGAAGAGCTAATGATTACCACACCTCTAGACTATAAGACTCCTCCTGATTTTAGGAATATATGTAGAGCAATATTTGTCATTATGTTAGGGGGGAAATTAAACCCCTAACATACCATGTCAGTATCCTGCTTTTATTACAGAGTTCTTCCATGCAGGATGATAGGCTGTATCTTAGGCAGTCTCTGAAGAATGTCAACTGATCACCAAAGGCTTTGATTTGTGGAACTAGGAAATAAAAAGATTCTCAAAAGGACTGCTTTCTAAATTTGTTTTAATATGTCTGCATCTGGTTAATTTATTTGGAAGAGAATATTGAAAGTCAAGTGTTATTACATTGTAACGTGTGATACTGGGCTTCTTTGATTAAAGGTATGTTATTGCATTGAGTCTATTAAACAAAATTAAGCATCTAAACCTTGGAGACCATCTTTCCTCATGGAGTTTGAATGGAAATCTGTAATGAACAGAACATTCTCGGCTCTGATTAGCCTGAGAATCATTATGCATTTCAGTTTTCTAATTTTCTAATAACCTGTGTCTTACATTTTCCAATCACGGTGGCCTAGATAGATTCCTTTAAAGCTAACTGAGCTAACTGCTGTGTCACAAATCTTATTTATTGAAAAATAAAATCATATGACTGAAAACCACAGGAGGAAAGAAAAGCGGCTTTCCATGTTTCCATTTTCAAGGGCCAGATTCTGATAACCCTACTTACACTGAATAGCTCTCTTTATTCCAGAAGTCATATCATTGACTACAATGGGACTATTTCAAGGAGTAAAAAACTATTCAGTGTGAATAAAGGTGGCAGAATCTGCTCTCAATGAAATGGTAATTATTCAAAATGTAAAACTTTTTAAATATAGAAAAAGAAAGGGAAGGGGATTTATTCAGATAAAATAATGGAAAATAAACTTCCTTTCATACACATGCATACCAGAAAAGGGGTCCACCCTGATAACCTTTTTAGCACTACTTATCACAAAATTTTGAAAGACATGACTATATAAATTTCAGCCTTCAAACTCTTCATTTGATTACCATTGTCCAGTCAGCTTAGACTATTTATTGCTATAGTTATATAACTGGTCCCAATTAGTGGAATTAAATCTAAGTCAAATCATGTGCCGTGACATTTCAGGATCCTTCAGGTAGGTTGGAGTTCAGTCACTGGAAGATAAAAATGGGTTATAATTCAGGCTGAGAGGAGAATGGATCAGAGCTAAGTTAATACGTGGCCATTTTTGGCAGATGATTCTCTATTGCCTCCAGAACAAGCAGTTATGAAAGTTGTGCTGCTTTCTGAAACACATAAATATAAAATATATGGAGATATACCTATCTCATAGAGCTGGAAGGTTTCAGAGTAGCAGCCGTGTTAGTCTGTATCCTCAAAAATAACAGGAGTACTTGTGGCACCTTAGAGACTAACAAATTTATTAGAGCATAAGCTTTCGTGGGCTACAACCCACTTCTTCGGATGACTCCAAAAGGTCATCAAGTCCAGCCCCCTGCCTTCACTAGCAGAACCAAGTACTGATTTTTGCCCCAGATCCCTAAGTGGCCCCCTCAAGGATTGAACTCACAACCCTGGAGTTAGCAGACAAATGCTCAAACCACTGAGCTATCCAAGGAACACAATCAATACAACTGAAGTCAATGGAATGATGCCAATTTACACTAGTTGTGGATCTAGCCCTGAGCCTGGATGTTGTGGAAAATCAGTCCTGTTGGAATGAAGTGTGGCTGCATATATACAAATGTTGTTATAGCACAAGTAATGCTGTGCTATAGGTCCTGAGTTTGGTCCTCACTGTGACTCTAGTATCTCTTTGCATTTGGACGTGGTTTGTTACATTGCGATCCCAGAAAAGCTGCCTTGGGTCTCATGTCCCCTCTGATCTGGCTGAGGTCCTTACAAGAATATGGCAAAAAAATGCCTACAGTGGGAATGACCACCTCATAGGGCACTGCTACGATGACTGCTTATCACACTGATCCATATTGTCTCATTATAAACTTGTGCGCCCCCATGTGGCCTGTTCTCTCTCAGCTTATACTTAGATTGCAAGGGCAGGGACCATTCCTTTGTATGTTTGTCCATTGCCCAGCACAGTGGGGAAGGGGTTTCTAGACTGTACAGCAGCACAACTAATAACGATCAGGGCATGGAGAGCAAAGCCTAACACATTGCTGCACCCAGCTTTCCATGCCCTGGCCATCAAGTAAAGGCAGCTATGGAAGAGCCGGGGGGCAATAAGGCCAATTCTTCAGCATCCAGCAAAATAACTCCAAGCCAGCAAGTCAGTGACAAGTCAGGAGTTCAGGGAAGGAGTAGTCATGGATGGATCAAGGAAGGTCAGTCCTAGTTCAAACCTTGATTGTAGTAATATACAGGCCACGAACACAAGCGATTGCTGTGTAGTCCCTGTGAATTCAATGGGGCTGTAAGGAGGTGAACGAGGAAGAATTTGGAGCGTGGAGTCCAGCCATTAGACTTGGAGAGCACCACTAATTGGTCAAACCCTCTGTAGAGTCTGACCAGTTGGAAGGCACAACAACATCCTCTTTCCTCAGTGAAACACTGAATAAAATAAACATCATTAGTTTCCAAAGCAGTTGTCCCTTTGACAAGGAAAAGCAGAACTGATAGAAGTGTGCAGATTTTAAAGGAACATATGTGTCACCAGGGCCGGCTCCAGGCACCAGCATAGCAAGCAGGTGCCTGGGGCGGCCAATGAAGAGGGGGGTGGCACGTCCGGCCGTTCGGCGGCGGGGCCGTCACTCCCTCTCGGAGTGAAGGACCTGCCACTGAATTGCCGCCGTAGAATGAAGCGGCGGTAGAGCTGCTGCCACTTGCGATCACAGATTTTGTTTTTTTTGTGTGTGCTGCTTGGGGGGGCAAAAACGCTAGAGCCGGCCCTGTATGTCACACTGCTACATTTGCTGTGGAGAAAGAGGGAAAGTTACAGGAAGCTTAGTAAGAATTGTGTTCTCAGGTTAGAGCAACAAAGTAGATTTTACTGGAGTTTCTATTCATTCCTTAAGGTTTTTTTTTTTTGAAGTGTATGTGTGGGTCTACTAAGATATGCATCTGTGGCTACAGAGAGTCTGGAGTTTAGATCACTAATATCATTGCTATAATTGTTAAAACTTTAGAGATACAGCTGCGGAAACCTCAGTGAAATTGGTATGTGATTGCCAAACTTTTATGATTGTCATAACTATTTCTTTCAGCTGTCACTTTTTCAGCTGGATAAAATAAAGAAATGCTACTAAACAATTCTGTAGATGAAGCAGACTCTTTCCAACTGGTTAGTAATGACCAATAGTTACAATTGCTATC
The DNA here is from genome assembly GCF_028017835.1 of Emys orbicularis. Taxonomy (NCBI): domain Eukaryota; kingdom Metazoa; phylum Chordata; order Testudines; family Emydidae; genus Emys; species Emys orbicularis. The sequence continues at coordinate 344,258,354 of NC_088683.1, forward strand.
AATTTCTTTGCAGCAGCAGCAATATTAAAACAGAGGCTTTCATCTTCTTTCAGGTACATTTGTTACACATTAATTTATCATTATTTACATAGCACACAAAGTGTGCTGGTACATTGCAGCCATATAAAAGAGACAGGGTCTTACGGAAGATAAGGCCATTGCAGAGAAACTAAATGAATTCTTTGCATCGGTCTTCATGGCTGAGGATGTGAAGGAGATTCCCAAACGTGAGCCATTTTTTTTAGGTGACAAATCTGAGGAACTGTCCCAGATTGAGGTGTCATTAGAGGAGGTTTTGGAATAAATTGATAAATTAAAGAATAATAAGTCACCAGGACCAGATGGTATTCACCCAAGAGTTCTGGGTGAATGTGAACTCAAATGTGAAATTGCAGAACTACTAACTGTAATTTAAATTAGCTTCTGTACCAGATGACTGGAGTATAGCTAATGTGACACCAATTTTTAAAAAGGCTCCAGAGGCGCTCCTGGCAATTATGGACTGGTAAGCCTGACTTCAGTATTGGGCAAATTGGGTTGAAAGTATAGTAAAGAACAGAATTATTAGACACATGGATGAACATGATTTGTTGGGGAAGAGTCAACTTGGTTTTTATAAAGGGAAACCATGCCTCACCAATCTACTAGAATTCTTTGAGGGGGTCAACAAGCATGTGGACAAGGGTGATCCAGTGGATATACAGTACTTAGATTTTCAGAAAGCCTTTGACAAGGTCCCTTACCAAAGGGTCTTTAGGAAATTAAGTAGCCATGGGATAAGAGGGAAGGTCTTCTCATGGATCAGGAACTGGTTGAAAGATTGGAAATCAAGGGTAGGAATAAATGGTCAGTTTTCAGAATGGAGAGAGGTAAATAGTGGTGTCCCCCAGGGGTCTGTACTGGGACCAGTCCTGTTCAACATATTCACAAATGAGCTGGAAAAAGGGGTTAACAGTAAGGTGGCAAAATTTGCAGATAATTCAAAACTACTCAAGATAGTTAAGTCCAAAGCAGATTGCAAAGAAGTTACAAAAGGATCTCACAAAACTGGGTGACTGGGCAACAAAATGGCAGATGAAATTCAATGTGGATAAATGCAAAGTAATGCACATTGGAAAACATAATCCAAACTATACATATAAAATTATGGTGTCTAAATTAACTGTTACCATTCAAGAGAGAAATCTTGGAGTCATTGTGTCATAGTTCTCTGAAAACATCCACTCAATCTGCAGTGGCAGTCAGAAAAGCAAACAGAATTTTGGGAATCACTACGAAAGGGATAGATAATAAGACAGAAAATATATTTCCTCCATATAAATCCATGTGTAGCGAAGCAAAGCCTCACTGGTGCGGCACCACCTGCTGGTCATCCCGGGAATTAGCTTGATTCCAGCATATGAAGCACCCTCTGCAGGCCAGTGTCTTGCCTGCCACTGGCCCCCATGTCCCTCCCAGACCCCGGTGCCCTTTTCCTCAGGGTTCTGCCCCAGCAGTACCCCTACACTCTGGGTCTCCCCTCCCAAGGGAACCCCCAACCCTTTAAACCCACCTTGCCTCAGTGGCTACTGCCAGTCGTCATCTATCCCCCACTCACTGGGGCAGACTGCAGTCTGTAAAGGCCACTCATCATTAGCAAGGGAGTAAGACCAGCTGCCTCTGCCTAAGCCCGGGCTGCACCTCTGCAACCCCTGTACCAGCTTTGGCCTTTAGCAAGGCCCGCAGCCTGGGGACTTGCCAGGCTGGAGCTCCCCAGCTCCTTTTGCCTTTCCCCAGCCCTGCTCTACTCTACTCCCAGTACCCTAAGTTCCCAGGCAGCCAGGTCCTTCCCTCTCCAGAGCAAGAGAGAGACTCCTGGCCCCCAGCCCTCTTATAAGGGCCAGCTGGGCCCTGATTGAGCTGGCCACAGCTGTGGCTGCTTCCCCTCTCAGCCTAGCTTGGCTGCTTTTAACTCTTTTTTCCAGCCACAGCCCTCTCCAGGGCTGCTTTCAACCCCTGTTCTGCGGGAGCCCCACTACACCATGGTATGCCCACATCTTGAATACTGCGTGCAGACGTGGTCACCCCATCCCAAGAAAGATATATTGGAATTGGAAAAGGTTCAGAAAGAGCAACAAAAATGATTAGGAGTATGGAACAGCAGCCATATGAGGAGAGATTAATAAAACGGTGACTTTTCAGCTTGGGAAAGAGACGGCTAAGTGGGATATGATAAAGGTCTATAAAATTATGACTGGTGTGGAGAAAGTAAATAAGGTAAGTGTTATTTACTTCTTCTCATAATACAAGAACGAGGAGTCACCAAATAAAATTAATAGGCAGCAAGTTTGAAACAAACAAAAGGAAGTATTTCTTCACAGAATGCACAGTCAACCTGTGGAACTCTTTGCCTGAGAATGTTGTGAAGGCCAAGACTATAAGAGGGTTCAAAAAAGAACTAGATACGTTCATGGAAGATAGGTCCATCCATGGCTATTAGCCAGGATGGGCAGGGATGGTGTCCCTAGCCTCTGTTTGCCAGAAGCTGGGAATGGGTGACAGAGGATGGATCACTTGATGATTACCTGTTCTGTTTATTCCCTCTGAAGCACCTGGCATTGGCCACTGTCAGAAGACAGGATACTGGGCTAGCTGGACCATTGGTCTGACCCAGTATGGCCGTTCTTATGTTCTTAACCGAAAGAGCTTACAGTCTTAGGATGACAACAAATCTCTCTTAGTGTTTTGTATTGCTGTCCATCACTGTAGTATCTGAATACCTTCCACATGAAATAGATTGGCAATAGTTAACTACAAAGTGAGTTTTATGTAGTCTTTTGATCTTTTCTCCTTTATTGGGTTACAAGAAGCTCTCCTGTTGTTTAGTGGGGGAGAGAGAAGAGTAGTTGATGTCAGTAAGTTTATGGTGCACTAGAGAAAAGGGTCCTTGGACATTTTGTAAAATCCCTTGCCCCATTGTACTTAACTGTGTGTCCAATAAACCTAATCTAGCCATACACATTATCTCTATTATTGATATGCTAAGGGCCATATTTTTTCTGTTGAGGGGTTCATAGCTCTATCAGCAGCCCCAATCATTTTACTTGTAGAGTGACAGAATCTGTCCCTAATTTAATATTTACCCTAATTCTCCAACCACCCCATTCACTCATTGCCTTGATACCTGGATTACATTTTAATTTATTTATTTTTTTTAAATAATTATCTACCTTCCCTCAATCACCCCAGCTTTCTTCCCACTATCTTTCCCTCTCCCTTTCTCCTCCCTCTGTTACTGTCCCATGCAATTACTCTTAGGGAATGTCTCCACTTGGAGCTGGGGGTGTGTGATTACCAGATTGTGCAGACAAATGTGCACTAGCTGTCATTTAGTTAGCATGCTAAAAGTAATAGTGTAGCTGGGAGATCATGGGCAGCGGGTGAGTGGTGGCTAGCTGTGCCAAGTACAAACCTGCCTGAACCCCATGGGTATGTACTCAGCACAGCTAGCCCGTGCCACCTCTTGCTGCTTCCCATGCTACCCTGGCGATTTTTAGCTCGCTAGCTCAATGAGAGCTCGTGTGAGTCTGTCTATGCGAGCTGGGAATCACACTCCCAGCTCAAAGTGAAGACAGAGCCTTAGACTCTTTATTTTTAGCTGTTGGGGTGTGTTCTTAATGGCAAAGTGGGTGGTCAGTGGTCTGGTGGTAGGGCACTGGACTGGGAATCAGGAGAGTTAGACTCTCTTTCCAGTGCTGCAAGTAACCTGCGGTGTGTTCTTTGGCAAGTCACTTCACCTCTCAGTGCCTCTAATTTCCCTCCCAACCTTTGTCTGTCTTGTCTATTCCTTTGTGGCAGGAACAGTCTATTATGATGTGTTTGTCCGGTCTCCAGCACAATGGGATTGCTAGAACAGAAAAAGTACGGGATGAACACTTTCCTTTGTGTAGTGGAGGAAGCTCGAGCTAGTGCGTGGGAAGCACCCTCCCCACTGCAGTGTAGATTCCGGCTAAAACCAAAAGCCAGAATGTCAACCTCAGTCAGGTTTCAGGGGGGCAGCCGTGTTAGTCTGTATCAGCAAAAACAATGAGGAGTCCTTGTGGCACCTTAGAGACTAGCAAATTTATTTGGGCATAAGCTTTCATGGGCTAAAACCCACTTCATCAGATGCACGGAGTGGAAAACACAGTAGGCAGGTATAAAAACACAGTACATGAAAAGTTGGGAGTTGCCTTACCAAGTTGGAGGTCAGTGCTAATGAGACAATTCAATTAAAGTGGAAGTGGGCTATTCTCAACAGTAGAAAACCAAGGGAGGAAAAATCACTTTTGTAGTGGTAATGAGGCCAATGTAATCAGGGTGGCCCATTTCAAACAGTTGACAAGAAGGTGTGAGCAGGGCCGACTCTAGCGTTTTTGCCGCCCCAAGCAGCAAAAAAAAAAAAAAAGCCACAATCGCAAGCGGCGGCAGCTCTTTGGCGGCATTCTACGGCGGCAATTTGGCGGCAGGTCCTTTGCTCCAAGAGGGAGTGATGGCCCCACCGCCGAATTGCCGCTGAAGGGCCGGACGTGCCACCCCTCTCTTCATTGGCTGCCCCAGGCACCTGCTTGCTACGCTGGTGCCTGGAGCCGGCCCTGGGTGTGAGTAACAGTAGGGGGAAATTAGTTTTTGTAGTGACCTCAGTCAGAAGACAGCATTCTCAAAGGTTCTTGAATTAGACCCCAATCCCACAAAGGTTGTTGTGTGTTTAATTGAAGAAGGTCCTTCTAAGACAGTTGTGGTGTTACATATGGTGTCCCAGGAACTTCTTTGGAGACATATGAAATTTCCTGGCTCTTCGTTTCTGCAGTCAAAACGTTTTTGTATTTTCTTTACAGCTAAAAGCTGTCTGTTCAGGATACATTCCTGCCCTGAGTAGAGCTTGTTCTTTCTTTACCAGGAACAAACAGTCTGGGGAAATAAGCGTTCAGTGTGATGGGCAACATGGGGAGGGAAGAGAATAGTCCAATGAACATACGCCGGGTCAAAGCTGTTCTTTAGCTTAAAGTGAACATTAATGACACTCGTTCTGTGTTTCCTGAAGCAAGTCATTCGGAACACTGTGTCCCTGGAAAAATGTCTTCCTCTTTGAGAAACAAGCCCATGCTGCTGTTGAGTCACAAGTTGGCAGTATTAGCAACACCCTGTATTTTTATCAGTAGCTTTTTTATAAGTAGCTTTATTTTTACAAGTAGCTCACGACCCTAAAGATATCACCACAAAAGTGTCCCAGTTCTTTATCTTGAAGCATGTTTGCAGGCTTGGGGCCTCAATTTATCCAATGCTAATCCGTTTCCCCTCTCTACCAGAGAGTATTGGGGGGTTTTTTTGTTTGTTCGTTTGTTTTTCCTTTTCATGAAGTTCTCCAATTGAGACTCTTCTCCTGTTCAATCCTCAGTCAGAACTGAGTTATGAGCTCAATCTTTTCCAGCTATTTGGATGTGGGAAGCAGGGAATTAACCCTCTCCTTGCTGCATCTTTGTTAGGGTCTCTACTCTCTGCCAAGGCTGTATGAATAGGCTTATGGTATTGGGAGAATTACGCTGTAAGCTCTTTGGGGCACAGATTGTCTTTTTGTTCTGTGCTTGTACAGTGCTTAGCACAGTGGGGTGCTGCTCCATGACTGGCGATTCTAGGTGGTACCACAATAGATATAATAAGTGCCGTAAATAATAATGCCCCAATCCTGCAAACACTTGAGCATGTGCTGAAGTGTTTGCAGAATCAAGGCCTGAGTAATGTGATTTAGTTCTCCAGTGGTACTGTTACTTAGAAACTACCTCCATTTTGGCTAATCCAAATAAATAAATAACTCTATAAACAAAAGGAAAAAGGATAAAATGTTACCAATGCACAGAGGGTATTACAGTGCATTCTTCTATAATTAGTGTCAGAGCAGCCAAAGCAAAGTGTGTTACTTTTATTTCTAATACCCAGGTAAGAAGGCATCTTTATAAAAGCAAGAAGAGAGAGAGAGTCCGCTTGGCTTTTCATTGCAATTAATATAGGCTCACGTGTAAGATATAAAGATTGCAAATGCTACCTGGCTTCTCTCCATTTAAAAACCCACAGTGGAGACACAGAAGTAAGTTTTGAGTTTAAGGAAAATTTTTTCCACCCTGAGACTTAATTTTGACATGCCTGAAGTTTTTCTTCCCTTCTGAGTTCTCCTAGAGATGACGCACTCTCCCAGGGCCCGCTGGGATTTTGGATTTACTATCTCATTGTCACAGCCCATGTTAGTGTACAAACAGAGTGTCAAATTCGCTTTCTTCACAAACATGGTAATTAGGGTAGGCATGGTAAAGACACAAACACTGTCCTCATGGTCTTTGAAAATTGTGATCTTTCTCACATGCTGGATTTTAGCTTTGTTCTGTAATACTTGTGGCTTTCATATCAAGGAAAAGCCAGTACTGCACACTCATCTTGAGGCTCTGGAATGTTAACATCACTGGTCATTTTGAAAAATCTTGATCACTAGGTTTAAACCTACCTGTATTGACACTTTGAGATCCTATAATCTAAAGGTGTAAAGTGCAAAATATGACCGCTAAGGTGAACCTCTGAGATCTCAATTTGTGTCCAGTGTGGTTAAAAATAAATTACAATAAACACTTGCCAGGTCCTCTTCCTCTGTCAAAACAACAGATCCCTGAAAAAGCCAATAAGGGTGAACCTTTATAGCCACACCAACGCTGCCTTTCATGATGTAAAACACATAGAAGCTGCCATGTGGAGCTTATAAACAGCCAGAAAACAGCCAGAAAATGGCTATTCAATAACACGCCAGGAAGGAGTGTGGTGTGTGGACGTGATTTCACGTTGTGCTTTGGGGTTATAATTTTTGGGATTTCACGTTGTGCTTTGGGGTTATAATTTTTGGGATTTCACGTTGTGCTTTGGGGTTATAATTTTTTTCTCCTTATCTAGATTCTACAGTAAGGCAAGTTTGCTTAAATAGTCTGCATCAGTTTAGACATTGCAAATAAAATTCTCAGAACAAAATCCTGTTGCAAGTAATTCATTATTGGACAGAGCCCCTTTACCATTTCTGTGGCACAGCCTCAGATAGGAATAGGAGTCATGCCTAACATGTTAATGATGCTTTTATGAGATGCAGAGAAAATATTACTTATTCTTACTTTAAGGAATTGCACACAGTTATGTAGCTATTTTATCTGTTGTAATTTATTAGTGCAATTTATCTCCCTCTATGTGACATTCAACTCTTGTCACCAACACATCCGATTTTTTTTTTGGTAAATGACATTTAATCACTTAAAATACTGCATATTGAAGAACCCATTTAAACAGTTTGAATGTCTAAAGCTATCAGTGTTTGATTGTACAGCTAAAAGTAATGGTATGAAAAACTAATAGCTTACTGGGAAAACTCATAAGTGTAATACACACACATAAAATCAAGTATCAGAGGGGTAGCCATGTTAGTCTGGATCTGTAAAAAGCAACAAAGAGTCCTGTGGCACCTTAAAGACTAACAGATGTATTGGAGCATAAACTTTCGTGGGTGAATACCCACTTCGTCAGACGCATGTAATGGAAATTTCCAGAGGCAAGTATAAATATGCAGGCAAGTCTGGAGATAACGAGGTTAGTTCAATCAGGGAGGATGAGGCCCTCTTCTAGCAGTTGAGGTGTGAACACCAAGGGAGGAGAAACTGCTTTTGTAGTTGGCTAGCCATTCACAGTCTTTGTTTAATCCTGATCTGATGGTGTCAAATTTGCAAATGAACTGAAGCTCAGCAGTTTCTCTTTGAAGTCTGGTCCTGAAGTTTTTTTGCTGTAAGATGGCTACCTTTACATCTGCTATTGTGTGGCCAGGGGGGTTGAAGTGTTCTCCTACATGTTTTTGTATATTGCCATGCCTAATATCTGACTTGTGTCCTTTTATCCTTTTACGTAGGGACTGTCCAGTTTGGCCGATGTACATAGCAGAGGGGCATTGCTGGCACATGATGGCATATATAACATTGGTGGACGTGCAGGTGAATGAACCGGTGATGTTGTAGCTGATCTGGTTAGGTCCTGTGATGGTGTTGCTGATGTAGATACGTGGGCAGAGTTGGCATCGAGGTTTGTTGCATGGATTGGTTCCTGAGTAAGAGTTGTTATGGTGCGGTGTGTGGTTGCTGGTGAGAATATGCTTAAGGTTGGCAGGTTGTCTGTGGGCGAGGACTGGCCTGCCTCCCAAGGTCTGTGAAAGCGAGGGATCATTGTCCAGGATGGGTTGTAGATCACTGATGATGCGTTGGAGAGGTTTAAGCTGAGGACTGTAGGTGATGGCCAGTGGAGTTCTGTTGGTTTCTTTCTTGGGCTTGTCTTGTAGCAGGAGGCTTCTGGGTACACGTCTGGCTCTGTTGATTTGTTTCCTTATTTCCTCATGCGGGTATCGTAGTTTTGAGAATGCTTGGTGAAGATCTTGTAGGTGTTGGTCTCTGTCTGAGGGGTTGGAGCAAATGCGGTTGTACCTCAGCGCTTGGCTGTAGACGATGGATCGTGTGGTGTGTCTGGGGTGGAAGCTGGAGGCATGAAGGTAGGCATAGCAGTTGGTGGGTTTTCGGTATAGGGTGGTGTTAAGGTGACCATCACTTATTTTTACTGTGGTGTCTAGGAAGTGGACCTCCCGTGTAGATTGGTTCAGGCTGAGGTTGATGGTGGGGTGGAAGCTGTTGAAATCATGGTGGAATTCTTCCAGAGTCTCCTTCCCATGGGTCCAGAAAATCATAAAATCAAGCTTCCCACAATGGGAACGGAACTTATGTCAGCACACTTCCTTTAGTGGGGATGCAACTGTAAGTGAAATGTCTGCATTATACTTTGGCTTGTTTATGCCTGTTCTGATTTCATGCAGTCACACTGTAAATCTTTTTATGAATATTTATTATTAATTATTTATATGACATTAGGATCCAACCAAGATTGGGGCCTCATTGTGTTAGGAGCTGTACAAACACACAAGGGGAGACAAGCCTGTCACAAACAGTTTACAGTCTAAAGAGACAAAACAGACAAAGGATGAGAGGCACAGAGAGGTTAAGTGACTTACCCAAGGTCACACAGAAAGTCAGTGACAGAGATGAAGGTCTCCTGAATCCCAGTCCAGTGTGGTGTCCACTGGCTCATACTGCCTCACCAGCCAGCCCTTTATTATAACTATAATAATATTTAACACTAATAGTGCTTTACATTTTCAATCGTTAACTAACTATTGGCTCCTTCAGAGTGACTGTAAGCATCTCTGCTCAGTATAAATGATATCTCACTATAGCTGGCAGCATCAATACAAATATTTCAGCCACAAAGAAGCCCCAGGAAGACACTATTTTTAAACCACAGAACTATCATATCTTCTCATTCTTTGTGTGCTATTGTTCTTGCTATATCCTACTTTATCTCCACTTTTGCCTTATCTTGCACTCAACTACCAGTACACAGTGACACCTGCAACTTCACAGTAAAGCTATGAAGCCACTGAAAAATTCAAAGTGTTTTATTTTAATGGTACTGCTAATGACACCAGCAGGATCCATGTTAAGGTGATAATCCTTCCTTCACTCTTTTTTAATCAGCATCATTCATCTATGTCACCACAAGTGCTAAAACCATCTTCAAGAGTGAATTTAGTTTGTAGACTTGATACAGAACTTTGCCATTTGACATCCCCCGCCCCATGACTTTGACTCTGTTAGTCGTTACTTCAGCAACCTTCTATTCAAGGCAGTTCAAACACAGATGATACAGTTGTCTCCTAATGCTCTTCATCAATTAATTGGTGAGGCTGAAGATGCATCCAGCCAAACAATAGCTAAATGCTCTTCTGAGCTACAGTAGGAGCTGTGCAAATGCAAGGAGCTGTGCAAATGCAAGCTGTGCAAATGCACCTACGGGATGTGAAATATATCAAGAGAAAAAACAACAAGGCATCCTTGTGGCACCTTAGGGTACATCTACACTTACCTCCGGGTCCGACGGCAGGCAATCGATGTTCTGGGATCGATCCCGGAAGTGCTCGCCGTCGACGCCGGTACTCCAGCTCGGCGAGAGGAGTACGCGGCATCGACGGGGGGAGCCTGCCTGCCACGTCTGGACCCGCGGTAAGTTCGGATTAAGGTACTTCGAATTCAGCTACGTTATTAACGTAGCTGAATTTGCGTACCTTAGTCCGAAGTGGGGGGGTAGTGTGGACCAGGCCTTAGAGACTAACAAATTAATTGGAACTATTTTCTGTCCAAAATTAAACTTGCTTGTGATATAGATGCAGTAGGTTATATACTAGTAAAATAGCTTTCCACTGATCCTAGTCGCTGTACCATATACACAGATTGAGGGGAAACTAAAATTCCACTGTGCTGTTATTTAGAACCGTATGTATGTGTGTGTGTTGGGGGGGAGAGGGTTGGGTTTGTGGATTAGAGCTGGTTGGGAATTTTTTGACAAAATGTTTTTTCAATGGAAAGCGGCAATTTGTGAAAACTATTAACAGGAAAGGGTCAGTGTTGAATAATTTCTTGTTTAAAAAAATGGAAAAAAGTTTAGAGATTGTCAAAATGTTGCATTTTGATATTTTTGAAATGAAAAACTCCATTTTGTGGTTCAAATGACTTTTTTTTTTTTAGACATTCATTATAAGTAAAAAATGGGGCAAAAATCAAAATGTTTCAAACATTATCAGAATGAAACATTTTGATTGACCTCAACTGAGTTAGTATTCAGATGGTCTGTTTGCAAAAAATTGGACTTTTTGTTCCAGTTCGGGATTTGAAATTTTTTTGAAATCTCACATTTTCCTGGGCTGGGAGAATAATGTCCCATGCAATCTAGTGTGTGTATATATAAAACTGTCTTCTGTATATCGTTACAAACCTGTGTCCACCTGGTAAATTTAGTTGTCACTGTGCTACCCAGCATGACCACTTGACTCTTCACAGCAACAACAGGGGAGAGCTCAAATCCCTGTGCTCCAAAAGCACAGGCAGCTTCAGCCTAAGGGTACGTCTATACTTACCTCCAGATCCGGCGGTAAGCAATCGATCTTCTGGGATCGATCCCGGAAGTGCTCGCCGTCGACGCCGGTACTCCTGCTCCGCGAGAGGAGTACGCGGAGTCAACGGGGGAGCCTGCCTGCCACGTCTGGACCCGCGATAAGTTCGAACTAAGGTAGTTCGACTTCAGCTACATTATCAACGTAGCTGAAGTTGCGTATCTTAGTTCGAAGTGGGGGGTTAGTGTGGACCAGGCCTTAGCTGAAGGAGACTCTCAGCTGTCAGCAGTGAGGGCTCTATAACACACCTGACTAGTTCTGATTTCATCCAGTAGAGGGCAGTGATACATGCAAAGTTTATTATTGTTATCTACATTTACCTATGTGTATATATATATATATATATATATATATATATATATATATATATATTAAAAAAATAGTACAAGTGGGCTTTCTTTCTCCCCATGCCATGACAGTGATGGAAGCTTTCTTGTCATGAGAGCAATAGCATTTACCTACTTCTACTCCAGGTGAGGCTGAACCCAGAGTCCCAGCTCTGTGGCTTATTTCTCCTGACCATGTGGAGGGTCCCAGTTTTTCTCACTTCTCAGCCATTCTCATGAATCAGCCTTATAATTTTACATGAAAGATGGTTCACTGTCATCAATTTTGAAAAAAAAGGTTCAGTCCTGAAATGTCATGAAAAACCTACATTTCATCAGTGTGAAATCATATGTGTTGAAGTGGAAGCAATATTACAGAATTTTCATTAAAATATATTTTCTAAAATACAGATTTTTTTTTTCACCCAGTTCTAGTCGGATGTGTCTGAATGATGGTGTCTTCCTGCCTTCCTGGTATATCATCATACCCGCGTCTAGACGATGCGAGAATAACATTACCATCTATTGTGCGAAAACACAGCCACTTCCTAATCATTTTGCTTGAAGAGAGATACTAGCTGTGAGCCATTGGTGTGTGTGGAGAGAGCTCATTAGAAGAAAAGCAGAGATTAAACAAGAAATGTAATTTATGTGTGAAAAGGCAAAAGCTTTAAAATGAATGTTTCATCCAGCCTATTTAATCATTTAATTGTTAAACTACAGCCTGTTAGGTAGAAGTGGAAGGAAATGATGGCTCACGGCTTCCTTGTGCTCCCCGTCTGTCTGTATCCCTGGTCTCTCCACCTAGCACAATAGGGTCCTGGTCTATTATGGGGGCTCCTACGTGCTACTTCAGTACTAATAAGTAATAATAAAAACAATTAATAATAATTAATAATGCCTTTAGGCCACAGCCCTCTGTGAGGGGATGGTGCAGAAGCACATTGCTCAGTAGAAGCTGTGGCAGTCATTGGGAAGCAGGGCCAGTGCTTCTTGGAGATCTAGGCTTTGCAGGGGGAGCACAGCTACTGAGGTCATTCAAGTAAAGGGTGCAGTGCCCAATCCTCTTTGGAGAGGTTAGTACCACCAGCAGCATTAGTGCAGTGTAGCCATTGTAATCCCTTAGGGCAAAGATTGACCATTATGACCAGCATCTGCATGAAATAGGGGAAGCAAACTTGTAGCATCCTGCATGGAACTTGGAGGGAGGAGCACAGGAGGGAAGAGTTTGGAGGAGGCACCAGGAAGTCAGTCTGTGTGCACATGGCTGGAATGCTAGCTGCAGTTGTAGTATCTCTAAATAGTTCTCTTAATGAAGAGTCAGTTTAATTTAACAAGCATGGAGTCCTTTCATATTATTTCCTAGCACACAATTGAAGACCTGAGCAGGGGTCAGACACATCTTGTCCAAGCGGATGCTAACTTGTTAAATAAAATGTACTCTCCAACCCCCCAAATGGTTAAACCAAGTAGGTTCCTTCTCTCTTTTGGGACTTTTTGTGTGTGTTCAGTGTTTGTAGATTCCTCTCCTGGCAGGCAGTCCTGTTCCTTCCATAGCAGTACTTAGACAGTTCTACTGTCTCCTTGTGGGCAGGACAAAGAACAAGACTTCCTATTTGGCAGGGGGAAGAAAGCAAAGCAGGGGCCAGGCTCTCACCTTCAGGTTCCTCATGGACCTAATTCTCTGTTTGTGTAGATGAGTGAGGGCAGACTCAAAGGGGTGGCTTCCTTGGACGTTTCAGAGGGAGCAGAGTTCAACATTGTTTTAAGGGTGGTTCTTGAGAAGCACAGGTGCTTGTCCAGCCTGTTGTCAATTTCACCCGTTCAGCTGGTCCCCTGCTCGTTCAGGTGGCCAGTAAGAGACTGGCCAGGAAAACAGGGACATTTCTAGCTTACACCAACACATGGTTTTTTACCATGTATATTTATAAAGACAGCAATGGCATAGTTAGTGGTCAGATTGCTGGACAAAAGTTGTTTAATTTTTTCAGGAGGAGGGAGAGTCAGGAGACTTGTCATTTAAATTTTTTTTAGGGGGGTGGGTGGGAGCGGGAGCAAAAATATTTTGCTGGCCTGGCAAAGAATGCTTTGTTATCTGTCTAATCTCTATATGCTGGCCTCATCAAGTTGGCACCGGTAGAGAGGTTTGCAAGGGTTCGATTTTTATCGGTAAATGTCAATTTCGCTGTACACAACAAACTGATGCAAAATATTTCCATCCATATTAATCAACATCTACAGAGAGGCAAAGTAAGAAAAAGTGCTGCTTGAGAACTTTTTAGAGTTTGATTTAAGTATATTTACTTTGTATAGTTGACATGTGATGTGGATAAGTTGTGTTTTAACATGTTATAAAGCTACTGGCATGAAATAATTTCCTGCAACTCTGAAAATTTTAATTGATAATAATTAAAAAAGCTTAAAATAAATAGCCATATTAGCCATTAAAATTGTAAAATAAAAAAATAAAAAATTGATTTCTGCCAAGCCTATCGCTAGGTAGATTTACCACATGGAGTGGGATTTCCACAATGTGGAGGTATCGGGAGGCAAAATTGCTAAATATACTTCAGCAGTAGTGGGCAAATTAAATTGCTTCCCGGGTGTTCATATGGTGTGAACAATGGAGACTAATCAAACTTACTGCTACAATATATCATTGTGTCTGTTACAATTATAGCTGCTAAAAAAAATTGATGGAACATTTTTTCTGTCAGAAAATGCAGTTTTGTCTAAACAAAAATTTTTTGCAGAAACCTGCGGAAAGTTTTAACAACATTTCCTTTGGGAAGGTGTCTCAGGTCCAGGGTGGAATGAACATACATACATATGTATATGCATGTGTATGTATTAACAAATATATATACATATCTATGTATATGCATGTGAATGTATAAGTGGCAGCATCCCAGGATGGCCAATAGTGTGGTAGCTGGGAATTCGCCTTGTTATATAGGAGACCTAGGATCTAGTACCTGCTCCAAACCAGGCAGAGAAATTTTTTGGGATATGGAATTGTTCAGCAGCCAGCCCTAGTTAAAATCTCATCACGGTGGAATGGTGCTGCTTTAATACACACCCGCTGAAGGGATGGACAGTAAAGACTTGACAAATACTCAGTGTAGAGAGTTTCCTTTGGTATCATAGCTACCTAAATGCCTGGCTTTTCCTAAATTAACGACATTGGCAAAGAAATGATACTTAAAAAGCCTGAAGGGCCAAATTCACCCTACTTTAAACCCCTACAATACAGTGACAGCAATGTATGTGTAAACGAGGGTAAAACACATCCTGCAATGTTTTATCATTCCAGTTATCTTGACTGAAGGATTGTTCTTTTTGGACTGAGTATCAGTTACACTAAGGGTGTGTTACACTGCTCTGGCAGTGTAAAAAGCAGATGTCAGTGTAACTTAATGGCCAAAACAAAATGCAAAGAGGTTTCAAGTGAAAATGAGAAGCAAGCCCCCAGATTACAGCAGAAGCAGAGGCAGGACTTTAGGACCTGATCTGGCAAGGTACTGAGGGCTTCCAAAAGGTGCTAAGACAGTGGGATTTGAGGGCACTCAGTGCCTGGCAGGTTTGGGATATGGAGCTAACATGGTCCATAGATAGGTCCTGATTCTTCCCACCATCAACCTCAGCCTAGACCAATCCACACAAGCGGTCCATTTCCTACACACTACTGTGCTAATAAGCGATGGTCACATAAACACCACCCTATACCGGAAACCCACTGACCACTATACTTACCTACATGCCTCCAGCTTCCATCCAGGACACACCACACGATCCATTGTCTACAGCCAAGCTCTAAGATACAACCGCATTTGCTCCAATCCCTCAGACAGAGATAAACACCTACAAGATCTCTATCAAGCATTCTTAAAACTACAATACCCACCTGCTGAAGTGAAAAAACAGATTGACTGAGCCAGAAGAGTACCCAGAAGCCACCTACTACAGGACAGGCCCAACAAAGAAAATAACAGAACGCCACTAGCCGCCACCTTCAGCCCCCAACTGAAACCTCTCCAGCGCATCATCAAAGATCTACAACCTATCCTGAAAGATGATCCCTCACTCTCACAGATCTTGGGAGACAGACCAGTCCTCGCTTACAGACAGCCTCCCAACCTTAAGCAAATACTCACCAGCAACCGCACACCATACAACAAAAACACTAACCCAGGAACCTATCCTTGCAACAAAGCCCGATGCCAGCTCTGTCCACATATCTATTCAAGTGACACCATCATAGGACCTAACCATGTCAGCCACACCATCAGGGGCTCGTTCACCTGCACATCTACCAACGTGATATATGCCATCATGTGCCAGCAATGCCCCTCTGCCATGTACATTGGCCAAACTGGACAGTCTCTACGCAAAAGAATAAATGGACACAAATCTGACATCAGGAATCATAACATTCAAAAACCAGTGGGAGAACACTTTAACCTGTCTGGCCACTCAGTGACAGACTTGAAGGTGTCAGTTTTGCAACAAAAAACTTCAAAAACAGACTCCAAAGAGAGACTGCTGAACTCGAATTAATATGCAAATTAGACATAATTAACTTAGGCCTAAACAGAGACTGGGAATGGTTGGGTCATTACACTAATTGAATTTCCCCCCCCCATGTTAAGTTCTCCTCACACCTTCTATGGGTCATCTCGATTATCACTTCAAAGTTTTTTCTTCTGCTGCTACTGATAGCTCATCTCAATTGATTGGCCTCTTACAATTGATATGCGTACTTCCACCTTTTCATGTTCTCTGTATGTATAAATATCTTCTGTCTGTGTGTTCCACTCTATGCATCTGAAGAAGTGAGCTGTAGCCCACGAAAGCTTATGCTGAAATAAATTTGTTAGTCTCTAAGGGCTAGTCTACACTTACCGGGTAGTTCGACGGCTGCGGATCGAAGTTCCGAGTTCGATTTATCGCGTCTGGTGTGGACGCGATAAATCGAACCAGGAAGTGATCCCCGTCGACTGCGGTACTCCAGCTAGATGAGAGGAGTACCGCGAAGTTGACGGGGGAGCCTGCCTGCCGCGTGTGGACCGCGTCTGAACCGCGGTAAGTTCGAAGTAAGGTATGTCGAATTCAGCTACGTTATTCACGTAGCTGAATTTGCGTACCTTACTTCGACTTGGGGGGTAAGTGTAGACCAAGCCTAAGATGCCACAAGTACTCCTGTTCTTTTTGCGGATACAGACTAACACGGCTGCTACTTTGTAACCTCTCATGATAGTGTTACCCCAGTGTAACCTCATTGATCCCAATGTAGTTAGTCCTGATTTACACTAATGTAATTAAATGCTGAATCAGGTTAACAGCAAACAAGAAATATGAAGGCTTTTGTATAGCTCTGCATATCAATATAGCAACTGTTTTTCTCTGTTACTTCCCTGAGAACATTCATTGGGAACTACAATAAACATAACTAAACACATAATACTGGATTATCATTGGGGTGAATATGCAGTCTCAAAAGGCCTGCTTGAAACAGAAATGTGGCAGTGCTCCTGCCTCGTCTTGTCATCTTATTAATGAAGTGCTCTTCACAGAACGAGGCACAATTTTTTACCATCAATGGAGAAATTACCTAGCAAGCAACTACTTAATTAAATGGCATACGGTGAAAATTGCAGCAGAAGATAAAGTCAGTAGAGTGCGAAGGTTGGGGTAGGCAGTTACAAGATATCACTGGTATCTGAATTCCAATGAACCTGAAGAATTATAAATCTAGGCTTTATAAGGATTCAGATAATCACCCTTATTTTTATTTGTGGCACAGCAGCGGCCCAGAGACCTAAATCCGGGCCCCATTGTACTGGTCCAAAGCATATACTAAAAGACCATGCTTGCTGTGAACAGGTCACAGATCAAGACCCTGATTCCGCAAATACTTATGCATGTGAGTAACTTTACACGTGTGAGTAATCCTGCTGACTTCAATGGGATGATATACATAAATTACTCATGTGCATACATTTTTGCAGGATTAAGGCCTAGTTCAAGACACGATGCAACAGGGGGACATAGCACACCACAGAGGGGTTAAAGGAACGTGTAGTTACATGGAGTAGCATTCAGAACAATTTGTAGGTTTCAATTAAAAAAAAAGATGCAAACAAAGAAGAGCTTTTAAGGTCAATACTGATTCAAGTTTCACTTACGTGGCAGACAGGAAACTTTCTAAAGCCTCCTAGAAATGTTAAGTCAACTAATATAACTGATTGAAGCTAGCTGCCAACTCAAATGGATTAACAATCAATGCAACTAATGCAAGAAGCACATAGATTGTAGTGCACTGATGTGAAATACATGTCAGCTGAAGTCTTTAGAAAATCTACATTTCTGTAGTAAATTGCTGAGAAATAAGCTATAAAACTCCTGACACTTTCCAACTTTTAGTTAGTTTAGAAAAGCACAAAAATCCAGCTGGCAACTGGCCTTTCAACTCATATTTGTTAGTGAACTAATGGTGATCACTTGGATTGCTGCATTGCAGGTAGAAGCAAATCTTCAACATAGTTTTCTTCTTTTTCTTTGTACATTAGATATTTAAACACATACATGGCCAATAGTCTACCAGTCCCCTGTTATAGGGGAGTAGTGCCTTTGGAGATGGGCACACTTCCCATTCATGCCACTAAGAGTGGTCTGTGTACATTTAAGGGCAGAATTTGGCTCTATTCTATTTTATTCAAGTTCTTCTGGCCTCATCACTCAGTATCTGAGGGCCTTAAGTGACATGACAAACATCTGTCACCTGTGGTTCATCCTGTCTCCCAGCCTTTTCCCAGGGGGAGATCTGTGCATGTAATGGTGTGTTTTGTTTTGGTAGGCTTTTCTTTTTAAGATGTACCTGTTGCTCTAAGTTTATATTAGAGAAGGCAGGCTGAAGAAGTGTGCGTTGCTCTTGGAGCACAAGGTGGTGAGGTTTGGGATGGCCCTTGGTTCCACGGTCTGGGGATGGACGCTGAGAAATCTCTGTCTCCTGCAAGACAAGGGGTACTCTTGTGGTCAGACCCTAAGTTTAGAATGCGTTTGCTCTCTAGTGGGATGAAAGTCTGGATAAAGAATGGAAACTGCGTGGTCCAGATTGTGGCAGTTAGCCACAGGGCCCCATTATGAGGTGGAGCAGAAGTGATCTGCCCCAAGAGGAGCTCAGGGAGGGATGGTGCGGTATGCTCCCCAATCCACCGCTAGCCAGTAATGTGAGCTGGTGCAGAAGAAGGGTAGACCATAGCTTTATCTCCTCCCCATCCCTTTTTGCAGTGATTTCCATCCCCAGGAATGCATATTCTCTGCAATATATGGACTGCAATTGTCTGTAGCCTTTAAATGGGGCACACGGAAGCAAAGGAAGGCTTTTTGCATCCATCTTGGCAGTTAGCACTGGCAAGCTGGAGAACATGGTCAGATAGAAATAAGCCATTACTTTATTTCTTCTTTTTCTCTGTTCATTAGATATTTTAACACACACAACCAATATGCTACTAATCTCCTAATCCTTCCCAGCCCTGCAAACACTTACTATCGGGCATAGTGATTTAAAAGGCATTTTTCACAGCTGTGAGCATGATGTGGAGCATTACAGTTTTGTAAGATTGTGTACTGCCGGTGTAAGGACCCAGTCCTACAACTGGATCTATGTGTGGGGGACTTTAGCCCCTGTGCAGAGCCCGAATGACTCCAGTGGGGCTGTGGTTACAGGGGCCTGCCCACATCCATTTTCAGGATCCAACTCTTAGTTACTAGCTGTGATGCTTATCACAACATGTGCTAAGAAAACAGTCTATCCACCAGCAAGTTTTATCTGGCAATAAATATAGGAATACATTTTCTTCTGATCTGAAGGGAGATTAGCTGTCCGGCACACACATTCCCTTTGGATGGTCATTCTGGCTACCAGCCTTTAACATGGTCAAAGGTTAACCTTTCAGAGAGAGATCAGCAAAATAAGAAAGGATCTAAGATAAGTCAAAGTTCCTGTCAGTCATACAGAACGTGACGATGTGGAGGATGAACACACTAGAAAGAAAAACATAAATTGTGCTTCTGAGCCACTGGAAACTTAGGTCCTATTTGACTCATTTCATGAAAATAAATATCTCCTCTTCAGAAATGGCAGCCGGCATCTGGGACTGCAGGGCAGATCCTCAGCAGGAGTATGTGTTCAGTTAATGGAGCTTCAGTGCAGCTATGACAATTTACACCAGCTGAGGATCTGGCCCTGTATTTTTCTGAACATCAGCAAATGTAACTCAGGGGAACCTGCCAAAAAACAAGGAGGAATAGAGGGAAGGTTTTTTTCCCCATTGTTGAAAAATAGACCGTTGTTTTTAAAAAGGTCTAAGTGATGAAATTATTTAATTGTCATAAAATGCATCCACCAGCATCAGCAACCTGAATTGTGACCTTTTGCTGTTTTAAAAATCTTAAATACACCTCTACCCCGATATAACGCTGTCCTCGGGAGCCAAAAAATCTTACCGCGTTATAGGTGAAACCGCGTTATATCGAACTTGCTTTGATCCACCGGAGTGCGCAGCCCCGTCCCCCCGGAGCACTGCTTTACCGCGTTATATCCGAATTCGTGTTATATCGGGGTAGAGGTGTAATAATAAAATAATTAGGTCAAAGTTTCCATTGCTGATATTTATTCCACGGTAATTCAAGGCTGATGGTTTAATTGAATCTTGGTACATATGGAGCAGATGCTATAAGCTTCCTGCCATATCACTGTGAAAATGTTAGTCATGCAGATTTATAATAAAGCAATCCGTTATTGTTCATTCCCACTTTTAGCTACATTTTGTGCTACCGCTGATTTTGAAATTGTCTCATTTAATTAGGAACATTGACACCAGTCACAGTGATATGAACATGGTACAGATGTGAGTGTATATAAGTTATAAATACATAAATAGAAGGAATGATAGATGGATATAAACCATAGTTATAAGCAACTTTTTGACTTGTAGGATTCTAGAAATTGGTAAACCATTTATTAAAACATCTATTAATAATTTAACAACTCTTGAGAAACTATTTATATAACTTTAATATCATTTAATATACTATTTATGTACCTTTAATATAAAGTGTGAACCTTTTCATTTTGTCCACCAAAGATTAAATGAAAGAGATTTGCTAATTAATGATCCAGTGAGCTAGTGGAATGGTCAGCTAGTTCAGGAATTAGAGAAAATCCAGCTAATTAGTCAGCAAGTTTTCCTCCTTACGGTTTTATTGCTGAGGTTTGCTTATTCATTGATTAGGACAAGAGAAACAAATGGGAAAAACCCAGCCAGGGTTACAGTCCAGCAGGTCTGTAAGAAACAGGTGTGGCTTTCTGTCTTCTTAGGAACCTTCCCTTGTTACATCTGCCCCCAACTATCAAGTGCTGGTCTTGTAGGGATTGATTGTGCACTCACTGAAGTCAATGGCTACAGGATTAATAGATTTTAAGTCCAGAAGGGCCCATTATGATCAGGGCTGCCGAGAGCGGGTTCAGGCCCTGGTGAAAAATTTTTTTCGGGCTCCCCAGCAAGGGCGGACCAGCTAAACAGGGCCGACGAGAGGGGGGGAAGCTGGGCCCTGGGCCCCCTTCCGGACCGCCGGGCCCCGGTAATTTGTACCGGCTTCTGCCCCCTCTCGTCGGCCCTGATTATGATCATCTAGTCTGACCTCCTGCATAACACAGCCCCACAGAACCTCACCCAGTGATTTCTGCATCTAATCCATAACTTCTGCTTGAACTAGAGCATGTCTTTTAAAAAGACAGCCAATTTTATATTTTGGGGATTTTTTTATTTGTTCATGGAGTAACTATTATGGATGGAGTAATTGCTGTGAACAGATTTTCCTGTTATTTGATGAGCTCAGTGTTATCATTATTATTTAATAACATACATAGTGCAATAGTGCCCAGAGAGAGATCTCAATTAGGATTGTGATAGGCGCTGTACAAAATAAATAGAGAGAGTCCCTGCTCCGAAAAACTTGCATTGTAATAAAGATGATATACATAAGGCAGAGGGAGAGAGAGTCAAATAAACTACTTTTATATGGATTTGTTGTATTTTTAATATAAATAAAGTAATTTTTAGTGATCTCTATCAGCTCCTCAATTTAGCCATCATTAACCCTGATTGCCAATTCTCACAGTTTTGTCATGAGTTTTGAGATATCTGGTGTTTTTCTTGGGTTCAAGAAAGAACTAGGTAAATTCATGGAGGATAGGTTCATCAATGGCTATTATCCAGGATGGGCAGGGATGGTATCCCTAGCTTCCGTTTGCCAGAAGCTGGGAATGGGCGACAGAGAATGGATCATTTGATGATTACCTGTTCCGTTCATTCCCTCTGGGGCACCTGACATTGGCCACTGTCAGAAGACAGGATACTGAGCTAGATGGACCTTTGCTCTGACCCAGTATGGAAGTTCTTATGTTCTTATGTAAGCCCCAGCTCTTGGATTCATGTGATTATTTGAGAGTCTCAGCTTTCATTATAAAAAGTAAGTTTCTAGACCTCATGGTTGTAGAGAAAAGCTGGTAAACATGAAATGAGTGACTCAGAAGCCAGAAAGCAAATAAAAGAGACCAACATTTATTGTTTAAAGAAATCACATGATTTTTTAGCCAAATGCATGATTTTGGGGGGCCTGCCTCATGATTTTTGAGTGATGAGGGTTAACAATCCTGCCTTAATTGGCTGAATTTTTATAGGCTTCACGTGGAGCATTTGGAAAGAGGGTGGTCATCTTATTTGTGCATATATATTCCAGAACAGCCTTTGGAGTTGATCCTGCTGAAATGTATCTTGAAAGGGCTTTCAGTTCATCACCTAAATCACTCGCATCAATATCGTGCATGTCATCATGTGTCAACACTGTCTCTAGTGCCCTGCATTGCTGGTGTAGGTCTTCTTCAGGTATAGTGAGGAGTTTTGGAATATCATACAACATCCAAAATCATACAACACTGCTGTGTTCCTTGAGCTGCATGAAACGTTCTTCAACTGACTGTATTGCGCAATCTAGCACCCGTTTAAAGAATTCAACTTTGAATTGTTGTTTGGGGTCTCTTATGGGATTATCCCGTGCCTCGTAATCAAAATGTCTTCTTCTTCGGTGACTCTTGTATTCTTGAATGGGTGGGAAAATAGCTTCAGTGTGAAGTTCCTCTGCCAACTTCTGTGCACTCTTCAGAACATTTTGAAATCCCTCATCTGACTGGTAAGAATAGGTATGACTTTGCTTTGTCCAGTTGTTCCACTGCTCCAGATATATCAAGGTCAACACCTTGGAGTCTTTTGCTTACAACATTTATTTCAAACAGTATGACTTGCCACAACATTAAGCCACTTGAAGTTATGTATGTTTCTGGTGATTCCATTTCCCTCTGCCACTGTTCTCCCACGAACAGTTCCTGTCATAGCATTATCCTCCATAATGGCAACTATGGCATCATCTATCTTCCCAATTTGGTTTTTGATAGGCTTTATCACCTCCACTCAACTTTCCCATCGTGTGGCACTCAGTGGTTTCAGTGTCAGAGAGGATGTTCCCAGATGTTGCTTCAAAATTTGCCATCGATGAGTTGATGCAGAAAAAAATACATAGATACTTTGAATTACGTTAAAAAATTCAGCAGCCTCACTAGAAGCTGATGCTGCATCACTGACCACCAAGTTCAATGAATGAGAACTGCATGGAACAAAAAAAGCTCAAGGGTTTAACTCTCGGATCTATGTCTGCACTCCTCTGTTCATTCCTCTCATGTTGGCACCATTATCGTAGCCCTGACCTCTCATGTCAGCTATCGCAATTCCCGTATCTTCCAGCTTTTTAAGGAGCACATTTGTCATACCAGCTCCTGTAGTATCATCAATGTCAATAAATTCTAGAAAATGCTCTGACAGTCACCATTGCAGGGACGTTTTCACTAGGTTCTGTTGTTGTTACAAAACACACCATTAAAGTCATTTGTTCCGTATAGCTGATGTCAGGTGTGCAGTCCAGAATAACAGAGTAATATCTTGCTGACTTCAGATCTGCCACAATCTTCTGCTTGATTTTTGTTGCCAGTAACTGTCTGATCTCATTTTGACTTGTTTTTCCAAGGTAGTGGTGTATATACATTTCTTGGGTGGTGACTCTTCTTAGATGCTCCTGGAGTACAGCATCAAACAGCCTCAGCTCCACAATTTTTAAGGAAGTTTCCATTGTTTGGCACATGCAGCTGATCTGAGGTGCCACACAGTGCTAGGTTTTGGGTAGCAAGCATTCTCACAATGGCAATGAGCCTTTTCAGAACATTTTGCCTGTAAAGAGACTCTGATGCAATCTTCTCTTGATGCTGATCATCTATGGTGGCCTTTAACCTTAGTCTTATCTCAAGCTCGTTCCACCTATGGAATGCTCTCTGGTGATTTGCTGCCTTCTCATGGCATGCCAGATTTCTAGCCAGATTTTTCCAGTCCTTTGGTCCTGTAGAACCCAATGTGGCTGGAACATTAGACTGGAAGAGTTTGCAACAAAAACAGTATGCAGCATTCTGGGTTTTCGAATACATAAGCCATGGCCTGTCCACTTTGTTATCATTGGGGATATCACGCCAGTAATGTGTTGGATGGAAACTTCTATTTTCATTGTCTTTGGGGAACATGAAGTTTTTCCTTGCTGTGGCCCATGCAGTACAAGGAAGTCCCTCAGGCTACTGCTCAAGTGGGTCCACAGTCCTGGATCATCTAGACTTAAGGAACTAAACTCAGCAGCAGCTGTTTCTTGTTCCTCCACCACACTCTTCTCTGATCTACACTTTTCATCAGGAATGTGCATGGTTACATCCATTTGAGATGGAGATATGGATGCTGCAGTAACTGCCAGGTCACCTGCACTCTGACTAACTGGAAGATCAGGCATCCCCTCACCACTCACATCCTCACTGGGGCCGGAAGGCTCACCATGAACATTTGTGTCTATGTGTCTCAGGAGAGCTCCTTCCTGCTTAAATAGAAAAGCTTCCTTTGCTTTCTTTCTTTTTCTGAATGCTGCCCCAGAGGGGCGTTTTCTTCTTTCACTCATGACTGCTGTCCTGTGTCAGCTATAGTGGCTCTTAACACTCAGTTGAAGGGGACAAATAAGGAGGCTGGTAGCAGGGCCTGAGTGAGGGAAGATATCAGCATCTTAAGGGCCTAACTGGCTCCTACTACTTCAGTTGACTGCCTGTTCTCCTCAAGTGGGTTCAGGGAAGCAGCAGGAAACAGGAAGCTCCCTGAGAAACTGGTGTTAATCAGTCCAGGCTCCTGGGGGTGCTAGAGAGGTAAATAAGAGGCTCCTACTCCTCTCTCTCCCTGCAGCTCCTGCTGCTTTCTGTTATTCCCTCTCACCTTTTCTCCTGCCTGCCTGTTATGTCTCTTGTGCCCACCTTCCTCCAGCACAGCGCTCCACCATCTCTGTGCATCTAGAGCAGAGAGAATACATATGCACCAGCAGCAGACATGATTTTCTACACTCTGGGTCCAGGTGGCGCCCTCCCCACAATCTGCCACCTGAGGCAGCCACCTCAGTTTGCCTCATGGTAAGGCCAGCCCTGGTGAGCACCCTTGATAGGCAATACCTCCTCCTTGTAAACACTGAGTCCATTATACAAAAAAGGAAACTTTACTGGGAGGAAAAGGGGACACAGAATAATTTTGGGAAAGTCAGTAATAATCAATCAGCAATAGCTGTACATATCTATTAAGTAAGATTCCTTCTCCTATATTCCCCCTTCCTTCCCCTCCCCCCACCTCCACCCCAGACCTGGCAATACTTTTAAACTCAGCCCTTCACTTGTGGTGTGAATGTCCAATAAGGTAATCCATTCCTATGATAGACACTTCCCTCCCTCATCCTCCATTATCTGCCCCACTCACTATTCGCTGTCCAGGGTCAGCAGAGCCAGTCAGTGGAATCCGGAGTTCAGACAGATCCTTCTTAGCCCCTAAAGAAGTGCTGCCTGGTCTAAATCAGGTGCTGTACCATCTATCCCAGAATCAGTGATTATAGCTTTTGTTTATTGCTGGAAAAGGAGGCTCTCCCCAGAGTTCTTCAGATATGCTACTGCCCTCAGCAGCATCAGCTAAAGACATTTCCAGGCCATCATCTGCCTCAAAGCTGCTGCTTCACAAATTCTTCAAAGAGAGATCAGTAGCATATCAGACCCCAAGCAGAGTCCCTACAATCTAAGACACTGTGATGTTCTGTACCTCGGGGGAACACCCAGCACCCCCATGTTCATCCTTATAATATGATTGTGTGGTATCTTATGCAAAGTTTGTCATGTCGGGTGTCTTCAGAAGGCTCATGATGTATTGATCATTGTTGTTATGGTAATGTTATAGTAATCATTGTTATAGTAATGTTATAGGTTGTAATTTCATGTCTATAGTTATGAGGCTGAAAATGTGTCCTCATGGATTAAAGTGAGCCCAGGCAAAAACTCTCCAGAAGCAGAGGGGCAGTTCAAACCTCATCAGGGCACGTATGGGACAAACCCAGCCCAGACTCACAGGAACAAATGACGCTGGCCTAGGCAACAACAAAGGATTTGTTGGACTCTCGAGTGAGTCACCCCCCTTCCTTTGGTCAGTTTTGGACTGCGATGAGGTAATGTTCACCCGACTCTGAAGGGGGTGCAAAGCCAAGAGGGAAGAAAGAACACGATAAAAGGGAGACACTTTGCCATGCTCTCTCTCTTCCACCTCCATCTACAGACACCACCACCAAGCGACTGAAGCGCTGATCAAAGGGGAAAGCCTGGGTGAAGGGCAACCAGCCAGCCTGTGGTAGAAGCATCTAAATTTGTAAGGGCACTGGAAATGTTAAGATCAGCATAGAATGCATTTTGCTTTTATTTCATTTGACCAAATCCAACTTGTTATGCTTTGACTTATAATCACTTAAAATCTATCTTTCATAATTAATAAATTTGTTTGTTTATTCTACCTGAAGCAGTGTGTTTGGTTTGAAGCATGTCAGAGACTTCCCTTGGGATAACAAGCCTGGTACATATCAATTTCTTTGTTAAAATGATGAACTCATATAAGCTTGCAGCATCCAGCGGGAATAACTGGACACTGCAAGACGGAGGTTCTTAGGGTTGTGTCTGTGACCTGAGATATTGGCTAGTGTCATTCAGTTGCAAGTAGCTGGGAGCAGCTTATATGCCAGAGGCTGTGCGTGAACAGCCCAGGAGTGGGAGTCCTCATAGCAGAACAGGGTAAGGTTGGCTCCCAAAGTCAAGGGATTGGAGTGACCTAGCAGATCACCGGTCCAGATAACACCAGAGGGAAACATCACAGACACATTCCCACAAAATATACAGACCACTTTCCCTTTGAACACTTTAATCCAGGCTCTGCTACCTAACTGTGTCAGACTATGGTTTTGGTTAGGATCACCCCTCGCCCCAGGCACATTTGGTGCAATTGTCTTGACCTTTGATTACTCCACAGGGATGATAGCATTTTATTAATATTAACCCCAAGCTAAAACTGTAACTGATTTTTTGACCAAAATGACCCAAACTGTCATATAACAGAAATGCAAATGGAGCCTGGCCAGTTCAGTCATTCCCCCTTGCTCACCAGCAGAGAACTCCCTTCCCAACGGAGCTTGCATTGAGCTGGAGTTGTCAAGTAGCTCTGGGCTTCCATTCTCCCTATACACCAGCAGATATCAATGGAGTGCTCCCTGTTGGGGAGGGATAGCTCAGTGGTTTGAGCATTGGCCTGCTAAACCCACGGTTGTGAGTTCAATCCTTGAGGGGGCCACTTAGGGATCTGGAGCAAAATCAGTACTTGGTCCTGCTAGTGAAGCCAGGGGGCTGGACTCAATGACCTTTCAGGGTCCCTTCCAGTTCTAGGAGATAAGTATATCTCCATATAGGAAAAAAAAATACACTCTTTAGGGTTTCAGGCTATACACACATAGTATATTCCTGGTGGAATTCTGTGTTTAAAATTCTGCAAAATTCTACTGACTCCTATGGTTGGTGAGCTGGCTGCCCTCTGTTCTGGTGCCACAGCAACCCCGGGTGAGTGAAAGGCATAACTGCAGCGCCTCTTTGGCAAATGTATTTTCTGCAGCAAAAAAAAAATCTGTGGGGAACATGAATTCTGTGCATGCGCAGTGGCTCAGAATTCCCCCCAGGAGTAATAGCAATAGTAAGAGACAGTTCCTGTCCCAATAGACATGACAGAATATTAACATCACTTTGCAGATGGGGACATAAGGCACAGAAAAATTAAAAGACACACTCCAGGTCACACTACGAGTCTGTCAGAGCTAGGGCTAGAACCCAAAGCTCTTGAATCCCAGTCTAAAGCCTTAATAACAAGATCATACTCTTTCTGTAAACGTTATTAGAGGTATGTTGCAGAAAAAAGTAGGCCTTATTATACCTACAGTTATAGTATTAGCTTCCCCATAAACAAAAAAGTCCCCCTCTTTAACAGCACAAAAAGTAAACGTCTTTTATTTTAATTATTTTAAAAATTAGCATATAAAATACATTTGCTATTATAATGTTGGTTATCGGATCACAGAACAGATGTATGTACTCACCAGTGTTTATGTTTGAGGAGGAACTAACTACAATATTAGCTGACAAACTACACTGTTTTCAAGGAACTCAATACCCACAGGAGAGCAATGGAATCATTATCATAACAGATTACTATTCGACGACTAATGTACAGTATTTTTCATCTGTGTCTCTTCGGTATGAATAGAAAACAGACACAGATGTATTGTTTTCCATTCCCCGTGACTGTGTCTTGAGCTTACCATTCTTATCAGCGAAATGAATTGATAATATGCTGAGCAAACTGTAACTGCTGTCTGAGAAATGTACATTGGGTGGCCATCAGTTTTACATACTCTAATGGCAATTTTTGCCCTGTTATTCCTCACTGCTTGTGAAGACTGTCCTGTAACTATCCTATAGGCTTATTCATAGTCATTGAGCAAATATTTCTGGTTGCCGTTAAATTTCATCAGTAAACAAGTGGTAAACAAATCAGCTTCGCAATAAAGTTGAAAAAGAATCAGGCTGCATGAGAGCCCTGCAAGGTGACTTTACAGTAAGACAGCTATCAAAATAGCAAGGATCTGACTAGAATCTGAGCAGAAGCTGGCTGTGGCAATAGGGTGCCAAATGATAGTGAAGTGACTTTTGTGTGAAAACCCATTTACGTCTGCCACTTAAGTTTACCCCGGTACTTGAATGCAGAACTTATTTGAAAGGTAGACCTTTGATCTTCTCATTTATGTTTCTACACCTATGCTTCATCCTAATGTGAAGAATATGTTTTTTCTTCCATCTTCAGTCCACACTTAAACAATCTGGTCCTCATGTCTGCCAGTCACAAATGTAATGTTTTCTCACAGTAACGCTGCTACTGTAATGACCTGATCCAACAGAAAGTCTCCCACTGACTTCAACGATCTTTGAATCAGGCCCTTACAGTAATAAGTGAATGCTTTACTTAGTAGCCTCCAGGCCTTTGATATGCTGGTTCTTTTGGTAACATAGTTACTGAAGACAAGTAGACCTAACTTGACCCCAAAATGCCTGCAAATCAGGTAACTGTGCATGCAGGGGCTGCTTGAACATGCACTTACCTGATCTGTTTGCAAAAAGGATGTGCAAAAGTCTTTCATGCATTTTTTACATGTGCAAATGGACCTGTGCTTTTTCAAATGTAGCCCTCAGTTTACTTTGTCTGTTAAACTCAAGAGAGAGTTTTTCTAAGTGAATTTCTGTATCCTACACTTTGAATCTTAAATGAAGTTGTCAGATTACTTGAAAGTATTGTTTCAATGTGATCTTTTTTTAAAAGCAGGTGTAGAGGAAGCAATTAAGTGGGGCTAGTACAGAAGGAAACAATATAACCTTTATTTATATTTGTCATTCTGTGAGAAATATGCCCACGTATTAAAAGGTATTAAAAGGAAGATGGTGTTTAAAATTTGACTGACAGAAAACTAGAAAAAATATTGGATGATCTAACAGGCCCTTTTAATCTCTTCTGTAATACTGTCATAAGTCAATGGGTTTCAGTGCTCTTGCTTATATAGCTAGCGAATAATGGATGGTCATAGTACATTTCTATGCTGTGCTGAGATTCTGTGGCTTTGGCATATTGCCCACTTGCAGCATGAGTCCCAGTTTCATAAAACACTATATATGAGTCCATTGGTAATAGTTACCAATTTTGTTACTTACTTCTACTTGCCTTAGAGATGGGCCCAGGAGGTGATGTTCAGATCTAGAGTAGGTTTTGGGTTTGATATTCAGTTTGGATGTGCCTGTGTTCTTGCAAGACTCTCACAAAGCCTTGCTCTCACAAGATTTAGGAAATCTTATGAGCTTAGTCGGTCTTGTGAGATTTCCACCATCTTGGGCTGCATCTGACCTGGATTCAGAGAACAAGCCCCCTTCCGATTTTGGATATGAGCCAGGCCCCAGATTGCATTGAGCCAAATTAAGACAAAGAATGTGAAAGAATATCACTCTCCCACCCCCCACCCCATTTCAAAAACACCCTTTTGTAAGTATCAGATCTGAGCATTCAGTTGAAATACATCACTGCTAAATGGTGAATAAAATGCTGTTCTAATACTAGCTCCTATTGTTCCATTAGCATTTCTAACTTCAATATATAATAATATTGGACTAGTTACACATCCCCCTTGTTAGCTAGTAAATCCATGAGTATAGTACTGAATCTATAGAAAAAACACATTCCTAAAAGACTGTGAATGTTTCATGAGTCAGAGAGAAGTGCACTGCGCTGCGTGATTATACAGATTATGGTGCCTAGAGAAAACACTGTTCCCTAATGTTCAGCTATTGCCCATTTGGCATTTTAGAGTCCCTTAAAATGGTTTCAAAGGCACACTCTTCCTGGTGAAGAAATGCCTCTAGAATCTTACAAGCCCAAGAGAAATCTGCACTGCAGAATTCATCAGATTTCCACAAGCAGTGCTAGAAATTTTACAGGCCAGTTCCATTTACATCTCACTCCTGATGGAGCGGGTGGTAATCTTAGCAGCTCAACAAGTGTGGCTTCCATTAACCCCTGGTTTTACAATTGTGCTTTGCTACCTCAAAAATGCCCCTCCAATAGAGATGGACTAACTCTTCATTTCCTCAACAGTTCTCTGGAAAGAGGCTGGATAGGAAACAGGGCCGGCTCTGGCTTTTTGGCCGCCCCAAGCAAAAAAAAAAAAAAAAAAAAAACGGGGGCGGCCAGAATGGCAAAGCAAAAACAAACAAACAAAAAACAAACAAACCTGCGGCGCGGCCGGAGCCAGGGTGCAGGGGGACTCCCTGCGCTGCAGATGTGCCCCGGCTAGCGGGGGGAGGGGGAGGGAGCGGGGGGGAGAGAGAGAGAAGGTGGGCGGCTAGGGCTTCAGCGGGGAGCTGCCCCGCGGCCCCGCCGCCTGCCGGGAGGGCTCTGCGCTGCTCCGGTCGGCTGGGAGGGAAGGACGCGGGCTGCCCTGCCGGGCTTGCTGCAGGGTGCTCCCGTCCTCCACGCCGCCGGAGCGGAACACCAAAAAAAAAAAAAAAAAAAAAAAAAAAAAAGCGGCCGTGCCGCCCTAGGATTGGGCGGAATGCCGCCTCCTACAAGCTGCCGCCCCAAGCACCAGCTTGCTCGGCTGGTGCCTGGAGCCGGCCCTGATAGGAAAGCATGAAACTTCTCTTTTCCGCCTATCATGTACAGGGAGATTTTCAAAGCCACAAATGGGAATTTGGAAGTCAATGGGAGCTGGGCCCTAGTTGGCCTTTGACAGTCTCCCCCTGAGGAAATAGTACATTTTCCCCTGGAGCTGAGTATGTCCGAGACTCACACTGGAGTCTGTAGCTTTTTTTACAAGGAAATTTGATGAATCTTCTTTTTGGCCAAGAATTTCAGTAACACATCCCACCTTCCTTTCCTTTTATGACATTCAGATGTTGTTTAATGAGCCAACACAGACAGAGTGAGCATATCTAGAGAGAATGTAAGTAGCAGAGGTGGAAATGAGGGATCAAATTCTCTAGTTCTTTTCATGCTTTACTCCAAAAATCATCAGCAAGAGATTATCTGATTGGTTCCAATCTCTTTTAATAGCTAACTAAAGAAATTCCTTAAAGGAGCCAGAAACATTCACTGACTGCAGGCACAAAAGAGCATTCAGGGATTTTGTTTCTCAGCCCAAAGACAGTGTTCAAAATCTCCCTGATAAGATCATTCTTTAGCTTTAATTTCTCATTAGAGAGGGTTTCAATAAATCCAAAGTCAGTTTTCCATTGAACTGCATCTTGTGAATACCAGCTATTGTGCTGTTAAAGGGTCTGTTAATTTAAGAGAACATGAGGTCTGGATGTGTGTGTCCAGTTGATCCACTTTAGATAAGTGTTCATTCTCTCTCAGGAGCCTTTATGGGAAGTGTCTCACCTTGCTCTTCCTCAGATGGGTCAGCTAATGGTCCTCAGATGGACAAGTGCCAAATGGTTCTGTAGCAGCATGAGCATATTCCTAACACAATAATTTATTGTGGGAAATACATACACATATTTTTTTGACTAGGGTAATGGGGTCCTCATTAAGGACTCAACCCTGAGCTGACTTATGTGCCATTACAGAGGGGAAAGGTGCCCCCTTGCTTCGCAAGTAAACTACCCACATTTCTACTTTGTGCATGGGGAGGAGAGCAGCTACTGCAGGCTGCTACTTTCCTCTCTTTGCAGGTGGGTGCGGTGGGATGAGGAATGGGAGGAATCTTGACTCCACCCACAGAACTCACTGACTAGCACAGCTGAGCCCCACAGAGAGGTAAGTAAGATGCACCTCAGGTATAGGGCTGGGACAGCTGACTTCACCACGAGTAGAGCCAGGGAGCAGTGGGGACTGACTTGTGACTCCCAGACACCTATGTGCTGTCTCTTATTCTGAGCTTGTGCTAATTCCATGGTCTAGCTTCCCTGCAAAGAACAGTTGTATGAATCACAGAGAATAGTTTAAACATGATTCTTGGGAAGCTATAGGATGGCTTCTGCTCCATTGGTTCTCTGTTCAAATGTACCTGAGAGCAGAAACTGGCCCTATGGCTTGTTTTGAAGGTGCAGTGAGTCAGTGATGAAGGCTCTCAAAGCTAAGCATAAGGTTCTCTCTTCATTGCCAGCCTGAATGTGGCCATTAGGCATGTAATAAAGTGTGAGACTGAAAAACAGCAGGGCCCCACACCATGCTTTTCATGTTTGTGTTTATGGTGTGTGTGCGGGGGAATGCCTAATTGTTATTTGAGTGGGAAATAAAGCCAACTCCTTGTTTAACACAAATTATGAGCCCTTTAATTCGTACAGCTTCTGCTTTAAGCTGCAGACTCTTTGCCATTATTATTATTATTTATTCCTGAGCAGTGGCAACGTGCTTGGCATTGTACAGCAACTAGATTGAGATAAGGTCCTTATTCTTAGAGGGCTTAGAGGCTTGGATGTGTGAGGTCCTGCAAACTTACCTGAACCTGATAGGACCCAACTACAAGTATTAGGTTCAGGTCCTGTCAGGTCTGAAACCAACCCGACCCTCTCAGGCTTGGATTGGGTCAGGCTGACTCTGATTGGCTCCTCATGCCTGTGGAGTTGGTGCAGTGCTGGCTGCGTGTCCTGCTCTTGCCGGCCGCTGCCACCTTGCTGCGCTCCCTGCGTGCCCTGCACAGTGAGCATGCTGCCAAGTCGCAGCGCCTCTGAGGCCGCACACAGTGCAGCAAGGCAGCTGGCAGGAGTGGAGCATGCAGCACCTGCTGCACCAACCCCATGGGCAGGATATGGCTGGAGACAGGTTGCAGTCATGGTGGGCTGGGGGGAGTGGGAAGTCCCTACCATGCTGAGCCCATGGAGGAGGTGCTGGTGATGGCAATGACTCAGGTTTGGGGGGGAAGCGTTGGGTTCAGGTTAGTTAGGGTAGGCTTGGCTTGGGTTTGGATCCAAGTCGGGCTTTAAAATTAGGCCTGAGCAGACCGCTACTATGAGGAGCTGAGCTCCCTTGGCTCCCATGAGACTGTATGAATCCCCTAAAACCATAGGGTGGAATTTTCAAACCTGGATGCCCAAAGTTAGGCTCCTAAATTGATATGTAACCAGGTAAATAAAAGCAGCTTCATTTTCAAAGGTGTTGAGCAGCCATACATCTGACTGAGGCTGATGACAGCTGCAGGTGTCCAGCATCTCTGCACAGCAGGTCACTTTTGTTTAGGTGTCTAAATATGGATTTAGGAGCCTAATGTTAGGCACCTTGTTGATAGTTTTGATCATGCTGCAGGTGTCCTATTTTCAGTCCTGGCCTCCGATATTATAGACATGATCCGCCATAGCAGCAGGTTCACCTCCCACAACACAAGGTGGACATCCTGCTAATTAATAGGTGCATATTCGTTTTTGTTCAGGTACGTGATTGTGCTGGCAGAAGTGGACAAAACCGGAATCTGGTAGAAAACCTGGCCCTGTATCTGATCCCTTGCTCTAAAAGATAACAACATTTAATGTTAAGATGGCTGCTCAGGTCCAGTCCTGTGAGGTGCTAAGAGTCTCCTAAGAGTGAAGGGAATAAAGTGGGGGTAAAGTCATTGGAAATTCAAAACACTTCATGTTGTTTCAGGAAGCAGGTAGCTCCTTACCCATTTGCTCTATCACTATAGCCCAGGTGGTGTCTAAAACCTAGAAAAGATTTTACTAGCCAGGCCTGGATTCCAACCCTTTATTAATTCTTCTTCTTCTTATCTATTTATTTGTATTACAGCAGCACCGAGGAACCCTAGCTGTGGATCAGGATCCTGCTGGGCTAGGTGCTGTACAAACACAGAACAAAAAGATGATCCCTGCCCCAAAGAGCTTACAATATAAATATAAGATAAGAGACAACAGAGGGATACAGACAGATGTACAGGGAAGTCTCTGGAAACAATGAGACAATATTGTTCAGCATGATAAGCAATGGTATCAGCCTACCAGCCGCTTAACTATTGTTGAGTTTTTTGGGAGACATGACAGCAAAGGAGAGGTTTGAAGGAGGTATTAAGATTGCTTAGTGAATGCTTACAGGGAGTTCCTCTGAATTGTGAGGGGCAGCCTGAGAGAAAGCACAAAGGTGCTTGTTTGAAAATTTTACAAGTGGGCAATGGAGGCTGGTAGCATGGGCTGATCAGAGTTGCTGTTTATTTCTGGGGAAGTCATCTTTGATTTTTCTCTCTCTATATGTAAGTATTTGGACCATTTTCAAAGCTGAATTTGGCTTCCACATACAGAGGGATTGTGTATGGAGTTGGACTGCACCCATGTATTTGCAAAATAACCTGTCTGTGGAGCACACAACAGATGATTAATTGACAAGAAAACACGTCTAAATTTTTAATCTGGTAGACCATTTGTTTCTAATGATTTGATGTAAGTGATATGGTGCTTTATTAGCATGAATGTGTTACAATGTGAGTGTTACATAAAAACACTGCTTTACTCACCGCATGCAGTATATTTTCTAAACTGTGACTTAATTTAAGACTTCTCCTTTAAAATGATAAGTTACGTGTTTGTCACCTGAATATTAAATCCTACTCTCTTCATAAAACAAACCTGGCTGAATTATACTTATTAATCATCGTTGTCATAGCAAAACGTCTGGAGGCAAAACAACATGTCTGTAGTGATTAAAACAAATGATGAGAGCTAGATGGAACCATTGCACGGACACACTGATTTCAGTCCATAGCGAGGGTTCAAAAAATGCCCTTACATTGTGAACAAAATGAGTCTGCTGATCTCAGACTATTCTTGTATAGACTTTTATCTACATCATAAAGTAACCCTAAAATCTGTCTCTCTTCTCAGGATGTATTATGATTGAGATAGCTGGTGTAAATTGGTGTTGCTCTATTGTTCAAAATTAAAAAAAACCATAGGCACGCTAACATTAAAAACAATGTTTTTTTCCTTTTAGGTGACATTAGTGTTCGTGAAATGTGGTGGATGGACAGGCGTGCAGACTGGAGTCCTCTTTATCTGCAGCACAGGTAGCAGCACTCCAAACATCCCTCTACATTACACTGCAACACCGCAGTGTGTGGAAAAAACAATTGACTGGTGCTCTATAAATTCCCTGGGCCTGATTCTCCACTGTAGTACTCCAGTTTTAGGCTGGTGGAATCCCATTGATTTCAGTCCATATCTTTAGGCATCTGATTTTGGAAGGTTTGGCCTGAACCCCCATTTGCCTCAGTTTCACCATTTGTAACATGGGGATAATGATACTTACTCTCCTTTGCACAGCATTTTGAGATCTGCAGAGGTGAGGAACTATAGAAATGCTGTGTGTTTATTATCTCAAATAATGAACCAAGGATAGGAAATATAGAGCAAGCTGGAACATGAATTAAACCAGGCAGGCATGAGCAGAGAAAAGTGGTGGGAATGTTTTTAAAACTAATACCAACATGGAAACCTAATTCTCTCTGTGGGCAGGGACCAGTGTAATTGCTGAAGCAAAAGGGGTAACATGGGAATTCTGGGAAGGGCAGAAAATGAAATGTGACAGAGCTTGAGTCCATTGCAAACATGTGACAGAGGAATGGAAAAGGCAGCCAAGGGACTGATACAATGATCCAACTGAAAAATAGCCAAAGTCTGAGTCAGAATCTTGGTGACAATCATAGTTCATATGTTGTGCAAGTTTAACAAACACTAAAGGCACAACTGCTTGTGCAGTGAAGATACATTACCCTCACTAAGGTTTTGATGTTTCACCCATGAAAGTCCAGAACAAGGCTTCTGTGGGCTCCAGTAGTGCAGAATCAGGCTCTAAAATGCTTCTTAACTAGTAATATTGCAGGAGCTCTGCAAATATGGTGGTTTGGGGTGTACTGGAGTTTTGGTACCTCTGTCATTACTTACCTGTGTGAGCACAGATCTGTTTTCTGATGTGGTTCTAGGGACTACGTCTTGCTCCAGCAGATGGTCCACAAACTAGTATACTGGGGATTATGTTTGAAGTAACACTGATTTGCTGTTGATACATCTACTTCTTTCCCCAGCGAAGCACATCGGAGCTATTGGAGTGGGTGATGAAACTGCACCTTGAGTTTGATGTAGCTTTAATCCCTCACATCTATAGCCAACAGGATAAGTCGTTGATATGTGATTTTTATTCACGTCCAGCTCTTTGTGATTGCCTTGGTATAAGGAAAAAAAAATCCTCTTGTCACAGAGGAAGAAAAAAAACAATCGTTTCAGTGTTGATTCTGTCAGTGCACACAAGATACATTAGCCACAGAATCAGCTGAACAGACAGAAAAGACCAGAAAGGATAATTTTCTAAGAACAAAGTTTGCTTTGCAATGTCTCTGCAGAATAAAAGATGGTGTTATCTAGCACCTTTCATTTTCAAGGTGTCCCAGAGCACTTCACAATAATGAACTGTATCTAGTGATTCTGTAGGCAAATATGACCGGCATTGTGCTCTCTGCAGCTACTTACAACCTTGGACATCATGAACCACTTTTCAATTGAGAGACAGGTGTGTGGGCTGGGTTCATCCTCTGCCTCCAGGTCTGAAAACTTGCCAGGATTTTCACTAACATATCGGGATTTCATACTCTTTATGGAGAAAATCACAGTCCGAGGGTGTGAAGGCCCCAAGTACTACTGTGGGTTTGAAAAGCCTCTGTAGGAGATGTGAAGTTCTTTGGGTCAGAAGAGGAGTTGGGATTAGTGGGTTTGCTGGTTCCCGGTCCACCTGTAACGCACAGTCCTGGCTTTATGTCTATGAGCGAGGGTAGCCTCCCACGACTGACTGACTACTACTGCTAGCTAAGGCCTGATTGTGCCCTGCAGGGAGGGGGTCTAAAGAGGAGAGAGTTGCAATTGTTGTATCCTCAGAGCACAGAGGCTGCTTGCTCTGTGTGCCCCCTGGACTGCGACATACAAAGGGAGCAAGGAGGAGACAGGGCCAAGCCTACCCCCAGGGTGAGCCAGCAGATCTGTGAAGGAGGGGAGTATGTTGCCTACTTGAAAGACATGCTTCTCCTGTGCCTCCTCCCTAAAGAACAATTCCTCCCAAAACACCTATTGGAGTGTCCTAGCTCCACACTGCCTCAAATACACAGCACTCCTGTAACGTGCTGTGTTCCCTTTGCTCCCATTGAAGCCAGTGAGAGTTCAAGGAGTGTACAGCACCTTCCAGACATGCTTAGCACCTTGCATGACTGAGTCCTAAAGGGAAAGGCAAACTGAGCCCTAATGTAATACCCCTTTAGCTCAAGCACTATAGGACTGTGGCCTATAGTTGAAGGACCAAGATTTTAATGCAGTGTCCCTGTGTGCATGTAATGTATACAGTAACTCTGTCTGTTGTCAGTGGACATGGGAGAGGAGACATTCTTCTCCTCTTGCTACCATAGTCAGGGCCGGCTCCAGGCACCAGCTTAACAAGCAGGTGCTTGGGGAGGCCAAGGGAGAGGGGCGGCATGTGCGGCAATTCGGGGGCGGCAGGTCCCTCACTCCCTCTAGGAGCGAAGGACCTGCTGCCGAACTGCCGCCGCCGATCGCGGCTTTTTTTTTTTTTTTCCAATTGCCACCGCCGGTCGCGATTGCGATCGCGGCTTTTTTTTTTTTTGCTTGAGGCGGCAGAAATGCTGGAGCCGGCCCTGACCATAGTACACAACATGCACAGCACAGTTATGTGGGTTGTGTATATGGTGAAAGGGGTGCTCCTTTGGCTTAAAATAGTTGGAGTCATCATGAAATTTGATGCCACCCAAATATTCAGTGCTTCTCACAAATATTTCGGTTTCATACCAGACATAGAATTTGTGTTTTAGAGACAGTCCACTATATCAATGTGGGCAGCCACAAACCATGACACACATTGTTGAGGACTGAAAAATGACTCAACTTTCTGGAGGGCTTCAAGCCTTGAACATTGTTGATAAGAACGCTGTGGCTTGGCTTGACCAGATTACAGACAACAAATAAATACACAAATATCTCATGTTTGGCCATGTAAATTTCAAAAAATGAGGTTTTTTAAAAAAAATCTTGACCACCAGACATGAAGAGACAAAAGCAAGATGGCTCTCCGGAATCCCTTTTTGCATGGAGGGATTACATGGCATTACGTGGCATGTAGGGTATAAAATGCATGGAGCTCTATAGTCAACAGATTATTTTGTAACAAAGATTGCAAAGTGAAATATTGTCCCACTTGTGGAATGACCACTGAATGCTTCTGTTTCTGTGTTCTGCTGTATTGAAAGGTTTTGGGTTATAATTGCAAGAGGAAAGGGAAACAAGTGAAAAGTATATCCAGGAAAGGATGCTCATAATTTGTTGCTCTGTGTAGTACATATGTATTTAGACTTTAGGCTTCTTCCCAGAAGGAGCTCGGAAATAGACACTCCACATAAAAATAATCAGACAAAACAAACACGGATCTGTGATTCTTTCAGAGTATAATTGTTTTCAAACAGAAACACCATAAAGTTGTAAAACATCTTGTTATGCTCTTAAAACAAGATGATGTGACAAGAGGCAACTTGGCATGTATACACTACGGCAAGGTATATATCAGTTATACATAAATTGATTAGATGGCTAACCTACTTTTGAAAATCCCATTTGGCACCTATTTGCATCTTTAGGTTTCTAGATACCTTTAAAAATCTGGCCCAAGTCACTTTTGAAAATGAGACTTCAGAGCCTATGTTCCATTTTCAAAAGCGCCTAGAGTCTAGATTCCTAAATCACTTAGACCCAGATCATAGGTATTTAGGTGCCTACCTGCCTGTGATCCTTTGAGGATCTAGGCTTAGGCACTTTTGAAAATTTTACCCCTCATCTCTTCAATCACTTTTAGTTATAACATAACCACTATGAGAGTACAAACAACTCGTGACAGATGTGTAGTCACGTTGCTTAATGCACTACTGGAAGGTGCTCAGATACTACAGTGATGAGCACAGTATAGGAACCTATGTAGAATAGTATATAACATAGAATATTATGGGATTTCAAATCATAATGCTAAACACAAGCATTGGGGAGTCTCTTGTTCTAATGGGAGTTACAGGCGTTCAACACGTCTCAGAGTTTGGCCTAAATATTGTTACTCTTTTAGCCAGCAAAGTGCATTTCACTCATATTAGATCACAGGGAAAGTTTTAAAAAATATTATATAAAACATAAATGAAACGATCATGTGATGCTGCCTCAGAAAAGTCAGTACAGCCACACAGAAGGCACCAGGAAACATTTTTTTTCAAATGTTGACCCAAGGAGAAAATATTGATGTGGAAAACCAGAGCTTTTCTCCATATTTTACAAGCTACCTGGTCCTACATTAGTGCTGTGAAGTGACCTCAAGCATCAGAAGTCTCTTTGAATCCATTTTTCTCTGAGTTTCTACTGTCTCAATAAGCCTCCTCAGCACATTCTTTCTGAAAGACTCAGGAACAGCAGAGAACAGATAATTCCCTACATCTCACTCCTGGGGCAAACCATTGATAAAGCAGAGAACAGGGCACAACTGCAGGAAACTGTTACTGCAATATACATCCTATAGACCCGCGGCAGCCCTTGATCTAGGTTAATTAGCACTGCTCCATGATATACATACATCATAATGTTTGGAAATTGTTATTGACATCAAATGAGCTGTACCAGTTTACAGCAGCTGGGAATCTGGCCCATTGTGTGCAGCTCTTACTGAGGTCCAGGGGAGTTGTGTACACATAGGCTGTGTCCTCACTGCAAAAACGGTGTGCTTTTGCATCCAGAGAGCTACCTTCATGTAAAATCCTAATGGAGACAAGGCACAGGTAGTTTTTACTTCAGGGTAACTGGCCAAGGTCAGCCTCAGATGAGGGAATAGTGTTGATCTCAGCTAGATACATGAAGGCAAAAACTACCTGTGCCTTGTCTCCACTCAGATTGTATCCCAAAATAGTGATCTCAGTGTAAAACCCACACTTTTTGCAGTAAAGACAAAGCTATCGCTGACACCACAATGTGCCCCAGGCTTATACCTTGCCTACCAAAGGGGAACTCTATAGGAACACCATAGGAAGAATTCAGCAATAACAGTATTTCTGCTAGAAGATTTAGTTTAGCAAGAAACCGTGTTACATCTTTTACAAACATGATGAGAGTGACAGCATCAGCCTGGTCAGTCAGCCCTAAGCATGGCCAGGAAAGTGCTATTCTATATGAAGGATTAAATTATTCAAGTATTTCTTCCTCTGAAGCTTCAGTGTACTTCCGTTATTTTTTTCTCCTTGTAGCAATTTCTGTCCTCATTTACACCTGTTCAAATGCACTGACTTGCAAAGAGCATAACTGAGGACAAGATTTGCCCTTTAAAGTTACAGACCTAGGATCCTTGATGCATCAAGTCCAGTATCTCGTCTCTGACCGCGACTAGCACCATATGCTTCAGAGGGAGGTGCGGGGAATGCCATGGGGAAAACAAGAGAATAGCTTACATCCTGGAGATGTTTTATACTAACCCCATCCATTACTGGTTGAATAATGCCCTAAAACATCAGATTTTATATCCTTTATACCCTTTTATCCTATTTTATGTGGCTGCAGATGATGTTAATCCTATACCTAGTTAAGCTGCCCTTCACTTTGTAGTGAATGTTGTTACAGATCTGCTGCTGTGTTTCCTTCATAGAGACAGTCACATTTCAGGGGCTGGCAAAGTGATCTCTGTACAGAGTGTGTAAAACTCTTTGAGACCCTTCAAAATGAAAAGTAGTAGCAAAGGCTTCAAATACATGAAAGTAAAAAGGAATATATTTGTAAACTCAAATGACTGGATTGAGATCAAGCAGCTCTTTAGTGACAGGGAAATGAGCTAGTGGTCTTGTTTCCTTCTCCAGGGGGCCGGTGTCCATATCAAGAAACCATTGACAAAACTGGTAGTCTCAGCGAATGAGCCAAGGACTGAGTGGTCACGGATGTTGAAGTAAACTCAGTAAGTCATATTGGTGTGGTGTGGTGTAAGCAGGGTCTGAATGAGTTCTCCCCTGTCAGCTAGCTGGGAGGGGAAGAGACTTCAGGAACAAACTGTATTTATATGAACACACCTACTCTGTCAAGATATCCAGCAGATAGAGCTGTGTTGCTCAAAGAGATCAACTTTAGCTGGTGTTGGGTTACAAATCACTTTATTACTGAATGCACGGTGATGAAATATTGTTATCAATGTTGTTGTCTTTATTGTATGAATAAAGGGGAGCAGAACTGTGCTTAACCTGTCCCAAATGAGGTGGGTCACCCTCAGCTGAAAGGACCTTGGTAAGCCAGGGGCTCGAATGCCAGACACATGTGAAAGTAAGAGGGGTGGGGACAGGTGTACCAGTGAGGAGGTGTGGACTCTGGTTTAACCTGTTTCTCCTCAGTGTTCAAAGCTAGAACTAATAGGCTTCATTAGGAGCCTGTTGGTATTTCAGGTATTTGATAAGAGCTGAAATCACTTGTGGTGGGGTCATGTTTCTGCCCAGCCTGCTGAGAGCTAAAAATCACTAAGAGATTGACCTACAGAGGTCACAGCAGAGAGGCAGGTGGTAGATGAAGGTAATTGACAGGCAGCTGGTGAAAGTGGCGAGCAGTTGACTGGCGGGAGAGGCCAGTGACAGTGGCAAGCAGTTGGCTGGGGGGGCGGCCACGTGGCAAGGAACAACGGCTAGGCAGCAAGGAACAGCGACTGGCAGGGTGGCCAGGTGGCGAGGAACGGTGGCTGGCGGGGTGGCCAACGGAGAGGAACCGCAGCTGGCAGGGCAGCCAGCCAGAGGAAGTGCTCAGATAGCAGAGCAAGCCAGGTGTCGTTTTCCCCAGGTGGGAGGTGAACTCACACATGCACCTCTGAACCCTGGGTCCTTACTGACCAAGGACAACCACTGTGAGTGGGATGTGGTGAGGGAGCAGAGAGGGGCACAGAAAAGTAACTTTTGGTTGTAGAACTCAAGAACATGAGGTAGAAGACACTGCCCCATGCACTCTGGGATGGGTGCCCTGCTCACAGTTTTATGTTTATGACTCTTGCTTGTGGAATTTTCCCTAATTAATGTCAGGTGACTTCGCTGCTTTCATTAAAAGTTTCTTTTCTGCACTCAGACTCTGTGTTTGTGAGTGGGGAAGTATTGCCTCTCAGAGACACTCAGGGGTGGTGTGTAATTTCCCCAGGTTACTGGGTGGGGGCTTGAGCCAGTTCTGTGTTGTGTTGTTGAAAAGGAACCCCTAAGATATTGAACCCGGCCCTGGTTGCTGCCGGCTCCACCTCTGCAGAAAGTTTACAGTGGGAAGCTTGTCTGGCCACAGCTTGCTTTGGAGCTGTTCTATGGATAGAGGACTTCCTCTCAAGCCCTGATAATCTGGCATAATTTTCAACCCCTCCTGTCATTAGATAATATTATTATGAATAATGTTAATAATTATTAATAACAATCCCCCACAAAATGGCATTCAGTTTGGACATCCAAACTGAGGGCCTTCCCATTTTGCATTTTGCATATTCAGGCAATCAACAATCTACATACACTTTCCCTTCTCGAGTAAGCCCGTGTTTGCTCACATAATGAGTTCCAAAGGCTGCATAGAAACATACTGTGTGTACAATTTCAATTTGCAATAGCAAACTTCTAAAAATTTGCATATGAAAATATACCCAACGTTCTTTGCTTCAACTTGTCATTGTCATTGAAACATTGCAGGACAAAAGTGAATAGTGTACCTGTTATGAAGAACAATCCTGGAAGAACGACAGCCCTTTACATAGAAACGCTCTCTCTCTCTCTCTCTCTCTCTCTCTCAAGTTTTAATATTAAGAATGTACTGCCAGTATTATACCCCAGCTCTTCTGAAACTCCTGTGCAGTGCAGCTCATTATTGGCTCTCAATTCCGTTTCTTTTCAAAGTGTTTTTAGTCTATTAAAATGAGATACTCATGTGATTCTTATTCTTTTTTAGTCTATTAAAATGAGATATTCATGTGTCTATTAAAATGAGATACTCATGTGATTCCTATTCTTAACGTGTACAGCGTCTTAATGACACTGCTCCAGAACATATTCTTCATCGATGTAGGCTATGAATGGAGCTAAAATGTTTGATATTAAACATCCTTTTGTGTGTCAAGGTTCTCTAGAATCTCCTTGAGCAATTCTTTGCTAGCAGTGACTGTATAATTTACAAAGCGTGTCTTATATGCTAATGAGATGCTAAAGTATCAACAGCATTTGCAAATTAAGAGTTAGACATAAGCCCTCGAAATGAATCCTTAGAAGCATAACATAACTTAAATTTGTAAGCACAAATATACATGTTTTCTGTAAGCTTCTTTATAAAAATATTTACTCGTTTGTGTTTATTCTACCACTAGATTTTATTTAGCAGATGTGTATTAACCAAAAACTGTATATTCTGTATTGTCTTTGCTGCCATTTTCATTTTACGATTAATTTTTATGAGAAGCAAAGGTTCAGTCGCTTTAAGGGTGCTATTTCTCTGTTGCACCATCATCTAAGGTTCAGAATATGATAGGCCCAAATGTTTGTTAAGAAAAAGGCTGATTGGATAATCTTTAATTTGATCTTTATTCTCAAGAAATTAAAAGAGAGAGAGAGAGACCATATGGACGGCCTGCACTTGTGAAATGGAGTAGTGAAGAAAGAAGTCAAGAGACTAGATATGATTAGAAGCCCGTGGCTAGAATGAAGAGCTGGGAAACATGCCTTGGTATTTTCAAAACTATTTAAATGTTTCCTTTAAAAGAGATTAACAATACAGGCATTTCAGTTCTTAAAGAAATCACATACGTACTATCAATGCTGTGTCTGAGACGTTTCCATATAGACATGCTTGTGTTAATTACAATGTCTTAGTATTATAGCAATAGCCTTTCTACGTATTGCGGTTGCTCATCTGAATATCAGTCTTTCCATGCCTTTCCCTCTCTTGGCCCTGTTGCATCAGGTACTGCTCATAGTTTGTAAAAGGCTGGAGCCCCTTCTGGTTTTATATGTGTTTTTCCTTGGATCCTTTTTTAATGACTTTCCACCTCCCTCTGCCTTAGGGTTTTCTATAGCATCCTTCACTGTGGTATCTACCCATTTCCTAAGCAAATCAGTTCCACATGGTGA
This sequence comes from Emys orbicularis, assembly GCF_028017835.1. Classification (NCBI taxonomy): domain Eukaryota; kingdom Metazoa; phylum Chordata; order Testudines; family Emydidae; genus Emys; species Emys orbicularis. The sequence continues at coordinate 344,303,009 of NC_088683.1, forward strand.
AGTCCCTAGTGGATTTTGTGGACATTTCTGCTCATCTCCTCTCTCTGTTTTGGGAACACATTTAACAAAAATCCTAATCATGCTCAGAACTACTAAATGTGTCAAAGTATAACTGGGCTTGTATGGATGAAGAGGACTGGTGGTAGTGGATGGGCAACAAGACACTTTAAACAATGTGGTTTGGGTGTAAACGCCAAGCTCCTTGTTCTGAAACAAGCATATAAGAGAATAATTCTGCTTTCCTAAATGTGGTTCTCCATCACATATCGTGCAATTTTTCTGTTAATCAAGGGGTGCTCCACCAATGGAACGAACGAAATGTTTGTGTGTGTCTGTGTGTCGGGAGGTGGGGTGGGTGACAGGGGGCGCAGGAAAAAACATGCCGTGGATAGATGATCCTGGCAAATACATTTTGACACATAGGTGTGATATATATTCAAATGATTTGGAACAAGTGGGCCAAATTCTTCTCTGTTACAACCACAGCTTCTTTGGGATTCCATGGGTATAAATGACAGCAAAATTTGACACGGTGTTTGTCACTTAACAAACAGCCTGATGGAGCTGTTGATTAACTGAGCATGGAGCTGGGAACCAGAAAAAATGTTAGTCATGTGGCCAGATGTCAGTCACATCACTTAATACACTACTGGAAGGTGCTCAGATACTATGGTGACGAGGGTATTATAAGAGTCTGCATAGAATAGAATAGATTCCTAGATTCCAAGGCCAGAAGGGACCGCTGTGATCATCTAGTCTGACCCCCTGAATAACACAGGTTGTAGAAGTTCCCCAAAATATTTCCCAGAGCAGATCTTTTAGAAAAACATCCAATCTGGATTTAAAAATCGTCAGTGATGGAAACACCACTGTGACCATTGGTAAATTGTTCTGATGGTTAATTACGGTCACCATTAAAAATATATGCCTTATTTCCAGTCTGAATTTGTCAACTTCCAGCCACTGGATTGTGTTCTACCTTTCTCTGCAAAGGTGAAGGGCCCATTATTAAATATTTGTTCCTCATGTAGATACTTACAGGCTGTAATCAAGTCACCCCGTATCCTTCTCTTTGATATGCTAAGTAGATTGAGCTTGTTGTGACTATCACTGTAAAGCAGGTTTTCTAATCCTTTAATCATTCTTGTGGCTGTTCTCCGAACCCTCTCCAATTTATCAGCATCCTTCCTGAATTGCAGGCACCAGAACTGGACACAGTATTTCAGCAGCAGTCACTCCAGCACCAAATAAAGAGGTAAAATAACCTCTCTAATCCTGCCTAAGATTCCTGTTTATGCATCCCAGGCTTGCATTAGCTCTTTCAGCCATAGCGATTCACACTGGGAGTTCGTGTTCAGCTGATTATCCACCATGACACCCAAATCTTTTTTCAGTATCACTGCTTCCCAGGATAGCATCCCCCAGTGTGTAAGTAAATAATAATAATATATGGAGATATACCTATCTCCTAGAACTGGAAGGGACCTCAAAAAGGTCATTGAGTCCAGCCCCCTGCCTTCAGTAGCAGAACCAAGTACTGATTTTTGCCCCAGAGCCCTAAGTGGCCCCTTCAAGGATTGAACTCACAACCCTGTGTTTAGCAGGCCAATGCTCAAACCACTGAGCTATCCCTCCCCCCTTAATAGAGCCTCCATTCTTTGTTCCTAAATGTATATTTACTTTTAGCCGTATTACAATGCATATTGTTTGCTTGTGCGCAGTTTACCAAGCGATCCAGATCTCTTTGAATCAACGATCTATTCTCTTCATTATTTACCATTCCCTCAATTTTTGTGTCATCTGCAAACTTTATAAGTGATGATTTTATGTTTTCTTCCAGGTCATCGATAAAAATGCTAAAGAGCATAAGGCCAAGAGGGACCTCACTGGAAAAACAACCGCTTGATGATGATTCCCCATTTACAGTTACGTTTTGAGACATATCAGTCGGTCAGTTCTTCATTCATTTAATGTTTGCCACATTAATTTTACATCGTTCTAGTTTTTTAATCAAAATGTCATGTGGTACCAAGTCAAACACTCTAGAGAAGACTAAGTATAGTACGTCTCTACTATTACTTTTAGCAACCAAACTTGTAATCTCATCAAAAAAAGATATCAAGTTAGTCCGACAGGATCTATTTTCCCCAGCCCATGTTGATTATCATTAATTAAATTACCCTCCTTTAATTTTTTATTGAGTCCCGTATCAGTCGCTCCATTAGCTTGCAAGGATTGATGTCGGACTGACAGGCTTATAATTAAAATAGAATAGAAAATCTGGGATCCATTCCTCATCCTGCTACTGACTTGCTGTGTGATAGTAGGTAAGTCACTTAAACTCTCTGAGTCTCACTTATTCCTCATCAAAAGTAACTATCATCTTGATCATCAAGTCATGCACACTTCTAACCCACGTATCCTTGGATTTTCACTGCTGTTACTTTTGTCCTGCCTCCCCCTTCCATCTTATCTTTCACTACACCCACATGTAGCATCTTGTCTTAAATTAGGCTCTGATCTTGTAATAGCGCATGAGCAAACTGCTGCACTTTCCGACCGAAATCAATGGGGCCCCACAGGGGCACAGCACTCCATGTACGCACCACCAGTTGCTGGATTTGAGCCATTTGATGGTAAGCTTTTGGTGGCAGGGGCCGCACTGCACTATGCGTTTGTACCATATAAATATAGTTCCTAACACAATGGGGTCCAGATCCAGAATGGGGCTTCCGGGCTGTACTCCAGTGCAGACATTAATGGTCACCCATCTTTAAACTGAGGCTAATTATGCTTAACCACCTTCGCAAAGTGCTTTGAGATATATGGTGTGGATGAAAAGTGCTGTACAAGAACAAAGTATGATTATTTTTCACCAAGCCTAAAGAAGGTGTGGGGGGACATTACTCAGGGGAGTGGGTAGATTAGGCCATCCCTATCCAGTATGCAAGAACTACATTGTTCTAGTGCTTCAGGTAACTACTTCTTATTGACAAAGTAAATCTGGTTCATTTATTCATTTCCAGTGTAATCTTTTTGTCTTTGCTGCTCAAGCTTGTTGTATGTAGCAATCCGTTCCTCCTCATGGAAGATAAGTGCTTAGAAAAAAACATCAAAGGATGTGTCGGGAAACCTCTCAACCCTTAAAATGCATTGCTACAGGAAGAGGCTGAGGGTCTAATCCAGTGGTCTCCAAATTTTTTCTGACACATCCCTCCCAGTAATGGAATCTGTCCGCGCCTCCCCCTCCACCCCGGGAGCCGCAGTCGGAAGCTGGGTCTGGGAGCCGAGGGCCGGGGCCTAAGCCAGGGCCATGGCCGGGGGCTGAGATGTGTTCAGGGCTGGGAGCTGGAAACTCAGGCTGGGACCAGAGTGGAGCTGGGTGCAGAGCGGGGCTGGGGGGGACTGGTCCTCTGTGGGGGCTGGTCCAGGCCCCACCACGCCCCTCTGCATCTTCCTCCAGGTGTGTTCCACAGTGTGGGGACCTCTGGTGTAAACTCTGTTCCTATAGATTGTTTTAGCATCATTCAACAGATTATACAGTGGAAAAGTCTCTTCCAAGAATTAGGGACTGTAGTACAGTAAAAGCTCTTTTATCCGGCACTTCACTAACCGGTAAGCTCTATAAACTGGCACTTCTGATCTGCACTGAATGTCCGGTTTATGGTGCGATTGGTGCTGGGCTTTCAATTCTGAAAGTTAATCAAGCGTGGAGGTGGCTACTGATGAGAAGCCTGGGGCTGCGGGGTTGTCATAACTATAAAGGGAAGGGTGACAGCTCTCCTGTGTACAGTACTAAAGTCCCTCCTGGTCAGAGACTCTAAAATCCTTTTACCTGTAAAGGGTTAAGAAGCTCGGGTAACCTGGCTGACACCTGACCCAGAGGACCAATAAGGGGACAAGATACTTTCAAATCTTGGGGGGGGAAAGGCTTTTGTGTGTGTCCTTTGTTTAAGGGGTTGTTCGCTCTTGGGACTGAGAGGGACCAGATATCAATCCAGGTTCTCCCCATCTTTCTAAACAAGTCTCTCTTAATTCAAAATTGTAAGTAAAAGCCAGGCAAGGCGTCTTAGATTTACTTTGTTTTCTCAGCTTGTAAATGTACCTTTTACTAAAGTGCTTATCTTGTTTGCTATACTTTGAACCTAAGACAGAGGGGATTCCTCTGAGCTCTTTAAGTTTGATTACCCTGTAAAGTTATTTTCCATACTGATTTTGCAGAGATAATTTTTACCTTTTGCTTTAATTAAAAGCCTTCTTTTTTAAAACCTGATTGATTTCTCCTTGTTTTAAGATCCAAAGGGGGTTTGGATCTGTATTCACCAGGAGTTGGTGAAAGGAAGGAGGGGGGAAGGGTCAATCTCTCCTTGTTTAAAATCCAAGGAGTTTGGATCTGTATTCACCAGGGAATTGGTGAAAGGTTTCTCAAGGCTTCCCAGGGAGGGAATTCTTAAGATGGTGGCAGCGGACCAGAGCTAAGCTGGTAGATAAGCTTAGAAGTTTTTCATGCAGGCCCCTACATTTGTACCCTAAAGTTCAAAGTAGGGATACAGCCTTGACATGGTGGCACAGCGGTGGGATCGTTTTAAACCCAAAAGCCAGTAAGAGATTTTTTTTTCCTTCTAGCTGCTTGGAGAGCAGAGCTGAAGGTAGATGCATATCTTATCTCTCCTTGCCTGAAGGCAGAGGTGTTAAGTTTTTTTTAACAAGGTCCTTTGTTAAGAGAAGGGTTCAATTAATGAGCAAACAACTGGTAAAGATAATTTACAAGCTGAATTGTGTTTTTTTTTCTTTTTTACATCCTCGGAAGTAGCTAGTTAGAAACTCTCTGTTAACTCAGCAGCACTCAGCAGGAGCCTGAGCTAAATACATCCCAGTTTCAGTCAACTGCAGAGGGTGAGACCCAGCACAAGAAAACCAGGAAAATGACTACCAGTGAAGCAGCTAGCAAACTAGAACTGGCCAGACTAGAAGCAGAAGAAAATGAGAAAAAACATCAGAGACTACTTCAAATTAAAAAACTCGAGGAAAAAGCCAAACAGGAGGCCCATGAAAGAGAGGAGAAAGCCAAAGAGGAGGCCCACAAGAGAGAGATGGAGCTGGAAAAAGCCAAAGAGGAGGCGAGAGAAAAAGAAAGGAAGCATGAACTGGAAGCAGCACGTGCTAAGCAGGATGCATCAGACCATCCTAACAATTCCTCTCCAAGTACCACTTCCCATCCCAGGAAATTCCCCACCTACAAGGCAGGCGATGATACTGAGGCCTTCTTAGAAAATTTTGAAAGGGCCTGCCTTGGATACGACATCCCTCCAACCCAGTACATGGTAGAGCTGAGGCCGCAGCTCAGTGGACCCTTAGCAGAAGTGGCGGCTGAAATGCCTAAGGAACACATGAACAGTTATGAACTTTTTAAAAACAAGGCCAGAATCAGAATGGGGCTAACACCTGAGCATGCCCGTCGGCGGTTCAGAGCCCTAAGGTGGAAACCTGATGTGTCATTTACCCGACATGCCTACCACATTGGGAAAAATTGGGATGCCTGGATATCAGGAGCAAATGTTAAATCTACGGAAGAGTTGCCCTTCCTATTGCAAATGGAGCAGTTTTTAGAGGGTGTTCCTGAGGAAATAGAAAGGTACATCCTAGATGGGAAGCCCAAAACTGTAACCGAGGCGGGGGAGATTGGAGCCAAATGGGTGGAGGTGACAGAAAAGAAAAAAGCTAGTAGCAGTTGGAGCGAATATCAGAAGGGGCAAACCGAAACAAAACCTTATCACCGGGGACAACCAAGGCCCCACCCACATCCCAAGGGAAACCCCAGACGCCTTCTCACCCCACCACACCAGTCTCCATCAACCAACATCGCCCCGGTGATACCTTAGCAGGGCGATGTTTTAAATGTAATGAACTGGGGCATATAAAGGCTCACTGCCCCAAGAACCCCAACCGATTACAGTTCATTACACCCCAATCACACCAAAGAACCCCAGACCCAGATGCCTCTCTCATACCCTCGGAGCGAAGGGAAACCTTGAGAGTGGGCGGAAAGAAGGTTATCGCTTGGAGGGACACTGGGGCACAAGTGTCAACTATCCACCAATCCCTAGTGGACCCCAAACTCATCAACCCAGAGGCTACAGTGACAATTCAACCCTTCGTGTCACAGTCTGTAACCTTGCCTACAGCCAAGTTGCATGTCCAGTACAAGGGCTGGTCAGGAATGTGGACTTTTGCAGTCTATGACAATTATCCCATTCCCATGCTACTGGGGGAAGACTTGGCTAACCATGTGAAGCTAGCCAAGAGGGTGGGAATAGTCACCCGCAGCCAGGCTAAGCAAGCTTTCACCCCATCCCTGTTCCTGAGCCGTTCACCAGGGCCCCGTCTGTGTTACCGGAGACCCAAAACCAGGTGGTGGAACCAGATCCCCTGCCAACGACTGCAACAGCCGTAGTGGATCCAATCCCAGAGACCCAGCCAAAGCCAGTCCCCGAACCGGAACTGGCAACGCAACCAGCACCAGAACCATTGTCAGCACTGAGTCCAGCGCTTGCAAGCCCGTCTAAAACTCCAATGCCAGAGGACACCAGCGAGCCTAAACTGGCGGAAGCAGCAGATAACCCTACCCAAGAGGCTCAGCCAGAGACTGAAATACCACATAGTGCACCAGCGGACAGCGGTTCACAGTCAATGAAAAAAGCCCCAGCACCTGCATCGCTTCCAGAGGGACCAAGCCCCAGTCCACAGTCCAAGGAGGAACTGATGTCTCCAGCATCAAGGGAACAGTTCCAGGCCGAGCAGGAAGCAGATGACAGCCTTCAGAAAGCTTGGGCGGCGGCACGGAGCACCCCACCGCCTCTCAGCTCTTCTAACCGATCCCGGTTAGTTGTAGAAAAAGGACTTTTATACAAGGAGACTCTTTCTGGTGGGCACCAGGAAGACTGGCATCCTCAAAGACAGCTGGTAGTTCCCACTAAGTATCGGGTAAAACTCTTGAGCTTAGCCCATGATCATCCCAGTGGCCATTCTGGGGTGAACAGAACCAAAGACCGGTTGGGGAAGTCCTTCCACTGGGAGGGAATGGGCAAGGACGTTGCTAATTATGTCCGGTCTTGTGAGGTGTGCCAACGAGTGGGAAAGCCCCAAGACCAGGTTAAAGCCCCTCTCCAGCCACTACCCATAATTGAGGTCCCATTTCAGCGAGTAGCTGTGGATATTCTGGGTCCTTTCCCAAAGAAGACACCCAGAGGAAAGCAGTACGTACTGACTTCCATGGATTTTGCTACCCGATGGCCGGAAGCTGTACCCTTAAGCAACACCAAGGCTAAAAGTGTGTGCCAGGCATTAGCAGACATTTTTGCCAGGGTAGGTTGGCCCTCCGACATCCTTACAGATTCGGGAACTAATTTCCTGGCAGGGAACATGAAAAACCTGTGGAAAGCTCATGGGGTGAATCACTTGGTTGCCACCCCTCATCACCATCAAACCAATGGTCTGGTGGAGAGGTTTAATGGAACTTTGGGGGCCATGATACGTAAATTCGTAAATGAACACTCCAATGATTGGGACCTAGTGTTGCAGCAGTTGCTTTTTGCCTACAGGGCTGTACCACATCCCAGTTTAGGGTTTTCACCATTTGAACTTGTGTATGGCCGCGAGGTTAAGGGGCCATTACAGTTGGTGAAGCAGCAATGGGAGGGGTTTACGCCTTCTCCAGGAACTAACATTCTAGACTTTGTAAGCAACCTACAAAACACCCTCCGACACTCTTTAGCCCTTGCTAAAGAAAACCTAAAGGATGCTCAGGAAGAGCAAAAGGCCTGGTATGATAAACATTCCAGAGAACGGTCCTTCAAAGTAGGAGACCAAGTCATGGTCTTAAAGGCGCTCCAGGCCCATAAAATGGAAGCGTCGTGGGAAGGACCATTCACGGTCCAGGAGCGCCTAGGAGCTGTTAACTATCTCATAGCCTCCCCCACCTCCAACATAAAGCCTAAGGTATACCATGTTAATTCTCTTAAGCCCTTTTATTCTAGAGAATTAAACGTTTGCCAGTTTACAGCCCAGGAAACTGATGACGCGGAGTGGCCTGCAGGTGTCTACTATGAAGGAAAAAGGAATGGTGGCGTGGAAGAGGTGAACCTCTCCACGACCCTGGGACGTCTGCAGCGACAGCAGATAAAGGAGCTGTGCACAAGCTTTGCACCGATTTTCTCAGCCACTCCAGGACGGACCGAACGGGCATACCACTCCATTGACACAGGTAATGCTCACCCAATTAGAACCCCACCCTACCGGGAGTCACCTCATGCCCAAGCGGCTATACAAAGGGAGATCCAGGACATGCTACAGATGGGTATAATCCGCCCCTCTACCAGTGCATGGGCATCTCCAGTGGTTCTAGTTCCCAAACCAGATGGGGAAATACGCTTTTGCGTGGACTACCGTAAGCTAAATGCTGTAACTCATCCTGACAACTATCCAATGCCACGCACAGATGAGCTATTGGAGAAATTGGGACATGCCCAATTCATCTCTACTTTAGACTTAACCAAGGGGTACTGGCAAGTACCACTAGATGAACCCGCTAAGGAAAGGTCCGCCTTCGTCACCCAGGCAGGGGTGTATGAATTCAATGTACTCCCTTTCGGGTTGCGAAATGCACCCGCCACCTTCCAAAGACTTGTAGATGGTCTCCTAGCAGGATTGGGAAAATCTGCAGTTGCCTACCTCGATGATGTGGCCATTTTTTCTGATTCATGGACAGAACACCTGGAGCACCTGAAAAAAGTCTTCGAGCGCATCCGGCAGGCAGGACTAACTGTTAAGGCTAAAAAGTGTCAAATAGGCCAAAACAGAGTGACGTACCTGGGGCACCAGGTGGATCAAGGAACTATAAATCCCCTACAGGCCAAAGTGGATGCTATCCAAAAGTGGCCAGTTCCAAAGTCAAAGAAACAGGTCCAATCCTTCTTAGGCTTGGCTGGATATTATAGGCGATTTGTACCACACTACAGCCAAATCGCCGCCCCGCTGACAGACCTAACCAGAAAGAAACAGCCAAATGCAGTTCAGTGGACTGATAAGTGTCAAAAGGCCTTTAACCAGCTTAAGGCAACACTCATGTCTGACCCTGTGCTAAGGGCCCCAGACTTTGACAAACCGTTCCTAGTAACCACAGATGCTTCCGAGCGAGGCGTGGGAGCAGTTTTAATGCAGGAAGGACCAGATCAAGAATTCCATCCTGTCGTGTTTCTCAGCAAGAAACTGTCTGAGAGGGAAAGCCACTGGTCAATCAGCGAAAAGGAATGCTACGCCATTGTGTACGCGCTGGAAAAGCTACGCCCATATGTTTGGGGACGGCGCTTCCAACTACAAACAGACCATGCTGCGCTACAGTGGCTTCATACCGCCAAGGGGAATAACAAAAAACTTCTTCGGTGGAGTTTAGCTCTCCAAGATTTTGATTTTGAAATACAACACATTTCGGGAGCTTCTAACAAAGTGGCTGATGCACTCTCCCGGGAAAGTTTCCCAGAGTTAACTGGTTAACAATTGTTCTTGTAATGAAACATATTGTTAGTTTTTATATAATCAGTAGTATGTCTAAAGGTACATGTGTCTTGTTAACTCTGTTTTCTCCTAGAACTCCAGGAAGAAATCACAGCCAGTGTGGAACCGAACGTCCAACACTATCTGTGATTTGGGGGGCGTGTCATAACTATAAAGGGAAGGGTGACAGCTCTCCTGTGTACAGTACTAAAGTCCCTCCTGGTCAGAGACTCTAAAATCCTTTTACCTGTAAAGGGTTAAGAAGCTCGGGTAACCTGGCTGACACCTGACCCAGAGGACCAATAAGGGGACAAGATACTTTCAAATCTTGGGGGGGGAAAGGCTTTTGTGTGTGTCCTTTGTTTAAGGGGTTGTTCGCTCTTGGGACTGAGAGGGACCAGATATCAATCCAGGTTCTCCCCATCTTTCTAAACAAGTCTCTCTTAATTCAAAATTGTAAGTAAAAGCCAGGCAAGGCGTCTTAGATTTACTTTGTTTTCTCAGCTTGTAAATGTACCTTTTACTAAAGTGCTTATCTTGTTTGCTATACTTTGAACCTAAGACAGAGGGGATTCCTCTGAGCTCTTTAAGTTTGATTACCCTGTAAAGTTATTTTCCATACTGATTTTGCAGAGATAATTTTTACCTTTTGCTTTAATTAAAAGCCTTCTTTTTTAAAACCTGATTGATTTCTCCTTGTTTTAAGATCCAAAGGGGGTTTGGATCTGTATTCACCAGGAGTTGGTGAAAGGAAGGAGGGGGGAAGGGTCAATTTCTCCTTGTTTTAAGATCCAAAGGGGGTTTGGATCTGTATTCACCAGGAGTTGGTGAAAGGAAGGAGGGGGGAAGGGTCAATTTCTCCTTGTTTAAAATCCAAGGAGTTTGGATCTGTATTCACCAGGGAATTGGTGAAAGGTTTCTCAAGGCTTCCCAGGGAGGGAATTCTTAAGATGGTGGCAGCGGACCAGAGCTAAGCTGGTAGATAAGCTTAGAAGTTTTTCATGCAGGCCCCTACATTTGTACCCTAAAGTTCAAAGTAGGGATACAGCCTTGACAGGGGTGCACTCTGGGAGGGAGTTTGGGTCTGGGAGGGGACTTGGGGAAGGGGGTTGGGGCACAGGAGGGGCTTGGGGATGCTGGAGGGGGGGGCGCTCACCTCCGGCAAGCTCCCCGCAAAGCAGCTCCCCATCCCTGCTGTTGCTGGCGGAGGTGCCGCCAGGCAGCACTGCAGGCACCCTGCCTCCGTCTCCCCGCTCCAAGTGCTGACTCCGCAGCTCCCAGCCCATTGGCCAGGAACCACGACCAATGGGAGCTGCAGGGGGTGGCGCCTGCAGACAGAGGCAGTGTGCCTGCTTGTAGAGCCACCTGGCCACGCCTCCACCAGGAGCAGCAGGGACAGGGAGCTGTTTGCGGGGAGCTGCCGGAGGTGAGCGCCCTTCCTATTAGGCACCCGAGACCCTTCCCACACCCCAACCCCGCTGCCCCAAGCCCCCACCCGGACCCAAACTCCCTCCCAGAGCCCAAGCCCCACAGCGCCTCCCATGCCCCTGCCCCGCATCCCCCCCACACTCCAAACCCCTCCTCTGAGTTAACTGCATTTTTACTTTACTGGCACCCCCCATTCACCCAGCATGCCAGTTAAAAAAGCTTTTACTGTAATGCATTCATTGAGTCTGAATGGCTTGCCTAGGCAGGTGGCGAGCTGAAACTATGATGCAAAACATGAGTATTTCCTGTTACCTTGCTCTCTGACCTCACTCTTCCACCTTCCCAAGCATTGTTTCATCCACCTGTTGAGTCTGGTGAAACCCAGACTGTACGTTCTGTGGGAGAAGGTGTCTTGTTGTTACTTCCCTGCATGGTGCCTAGATGAATGGGGACTTGTTTTTTTGACTAGGGTCCCTAGATATTACTGTAATCATAGAAATGTAGGACTGGAAGGGATCTGGATAGGTAGTATAGTCAAGTCCCCTGCATGGAGACAGAACTAAATATTATCTAGACCAGGCCTGCACAACACGCGGCCCGCGGGCCGCATGCGGCCCACGTGGGCCCACTGTGCGGCCCGCGGGCAAGCGGTGGGGGGCGGTTTCCGGGTTCACCCCCTGCCCGGGGGGCCCGACCTCACAGCCCCGCGCGCCGCGCTCTGACTGCCCTGACAGTCAGAAGCGCGGCTGCCGGGTTCGCCCCCTGCCCCGCGCTTCTGACTGTCAGGGCAGTCAGAGCGCGGCGCGTGGGGCTGAGGTCGCCCCCCCCCCCCCGCCGGCAGGGGGCGAACCCGGCAGCCGCGCTTCTGACTGTCAGGGCAGTCAGAGCGCGGCGCGTGGGGCTGAGGTCGCCCCCCCCCCCCGCCGGCAGGGGGCGAACCCGGCAGCCGCGCTTCTGACTGTCAGGGCAGTCAGAGCGCGGCGCGTGGGGGGGGGGCGACCTCAGCCCCGCGCGCTGCGCTCTGACTGCCCTGACAGTCAGAAGCGCGGCTGCCGGGTTCGCCCCCTGCCCCGCGCTTCTGACTGTCAGGACAGTCAGAGCGCGGCGCGCGGGGCTGTGAGGTCGGGCCCCCCGGGCAGGGGGTGAACTCGGAAACTGCCCCCCACCGCGGGCTGTGAGGTCGGGCCCCCCCCCCCCGCACACGCGTCGCCATCTCCCGTGCCTCCTGCCTGGCGTCCAGCGTCACTTCCGGGGCTGCTGAGGCGGGAAGCGCTGGCTGGGCACGAGGCAGACCTGGTAAGTCCGAGCGAGGGGGGAGGCATCCGGCCTGGGCTTTAGCCGCAGCTCATGGGGGCTGGGGTCAGGGGGATGTCCGGGTCAGGGGGATGTCCAGCTCAGAGGGGCTGGGCTCAGAGCTAGGGGTCAGGGCTGCGGGGGGATGGGGTTGGGGGGGGTGTCTGGCTCAGAGGGGCTGTGCTCGGAGCTGGGGGTCAGGGCTGCTGGGGGATGGGGTCGGGGGCTGCTCAGCTCACAGGGGCTGTGCTCGGAGCTGGGGGTCAGGGCTGGGGGGGAATGCCCAGCTCAGAGAGCCTTACCATGCTGCTAACCCCCGCCTCCCCTGTCTCCCAGAGCCTCAGCGCGCTGCGTCCAGGAGCGGCCCTGGACAGCGCTGCAGCGGCCTGGCTCCAGCGGGACGTGAGCTCCCGCTGCTCGGCTGCAGCTCGCAGCCCCGCCCTCTTACCACACGGCTCTGAGCGAGAGGAGCTCAGGCCTCTCTGGAGCAGCGCCTGATATTTGCTTGTTTGTCCCGCGTCCTGAACGATGTTCGGTCGGGACACTGGACCAACAAACAATTTTGCCCTCTGCTCCGGCGCACAGGCGGAGCCCGGAGGGGCTCTCACCCCCCCCCCCCGCCCCACTCCGCCTCCTCCTTCCCCCATTGGATCTCTCCCCAAATCCCTGCCCCCAGCCCCGCCCCCTCACTGCCCCATTGGATCCCGAGCCGGGCCTGGGGAGGAGATGCCCCTGTGCAGCAGCCTGGGCACACGGGCCATGGCCGGCCGGGGCCGGGAGCGCTGCAGTGCAGCGCGGCGGCTGCTCCAGCCCTGCAGCCCACGGGGCAGCACGGTGCGTCCGGGGGCAGCGCGGAGCGGGCAGGGCCCGGGTGGGCGGCGCGGCCCGGGGGTGTGGGCCACCCATCAGAGACACGCGGCGGAGAGGGGCTGCCGGGGCGAGACTTGTCCCAGGCGGGGCGGCCGGCGTACAGGGGCGAGGAGCCGGTCAGGGTCCCCCAAACCGATAAACTTCCCCGCCGCTGCCGGGGAGCCCCGCACCTCTCCCGCTCGGCTGTGCTCCAGCGGGCCGGGGGGCCAGAGGCTCCGCGGGGAAGGCAGCTAATGCCCCCGGACCCTCCAACGGCTGGATGAGCTAATTCCCGAGAAGACCAGCAGGAGGCGCCGCCGGGGTGAGTCCTGCTTGCTTACATGGGGGCTGGGCGGCGCTGGGGGGGGGGGAGATGGGGTTCGGCGGGGCTGGGTGGCGCGCGGGGGGGGGGGGGGGGGCGTTTCAGTACGCCCGGGGGGTTTCGGCCCTCGGCTATTTTCTTTGGAGTAATATGGCCCTCGCCGCTTTACGAGTTGTGCAGGCCTGATCTAGACCATCCCTGATAAGTGTTTGTCTAACATGTTCTTAAAAACCTCCGATGATGGAGGTTCCACAACCTCCATAAATAATTTTGTTCCACTGCTTAATAACTACCCTCACTGTTAGGAAGTTCTTTCTAATGTCTAACCTAAATCTCCCTTGCTGCAATATAAATCTATTACTTCTTATCCTGTTCTCAATTGATAAAGAGAACAACGTATCACTGTCTTCTTTGTAACAATCTTTTACATACTTGAAGACTATTATGTTCCCCCTCAGTCTTCTCCAGACTAAACACACCCAATTTTTTCAATCGTTCCTTGTAGGTCATGATTTCTTGACTTCCAATCATTTTTGTTGTTCTCCTCTGGACTTCCTCCAATTTGTCCACACCTTTCTCATTTATGGTGCCCAGAACTGGACACAGTACTTCACTTGAGGGCTTATCGGTGTTGAGTAGAATGGGAGAATTACTTCTCATGTCTTGCTCACAACACTCCTGCTAATACATCCAGAAATATGTTCACTTTTTTTTGAAACAGTATTACATTATTGACTCGCATTTGGTTTGCGATCCGCTGTAATCCCCAGATCCTTTTCCGCAATACTCCTTCCTAGGCAGTCATTTACCATTTTCATAGAATCATAGAATATTAGGGCTGGAAGAGACCTCAGGAGGTCATCTAGTCCAATCCCCTGCTCAAAGCAGGACCAACACCAACTAAATTTTATATTTGTGCAATTGATTGTTCCTTCCTAAGTGTAGTACTTTGCATTTTTCTTACAGAAATTTCATCCTATTAATTTCAGGCCATTTCGCCAGTTTGGCAAGATCATTTTGAATTCTAATCCTGGCCTCCAATACACTTGCACCCCTTCGAGCTTGGTATCATTTACTTTATAAGTGTGCTCTTTATGCTATTATCCAAATCATTTATGAATAAATATTCTTGTCTGAGACAAATCCCTGTGCTTAATATAGCAAATACCAGTGAAACCAGTAGCATCTTAACCAGTGGAAGAAATGTTCATAAATGCAGCCTCTGTGGATCCTCAGCAGGTATCTATGGTTGTTGTTCCACAGAAGTCAATGGAAAACACCAACTCAGAGTATTCATATGTATTTTTCAAGTGATATTCTTGGCTTAATTGAAAAGGACAACAGGAACTCAAATGAGGCCAATATTAGCCTTTGCCTTTTGAAAGGATTTTGTGCTTACATTTAAAAAAAAATCAAATAAAATTTTGTATCATTTTTGGTAAATTCAAATGTATTATTACTGTTTGTTTACAGAGCAGGTTGAAACTCCACAGGAAATTCTGGCATTTCAAAATGTTTTTGTCCTGAATCAGAATGAGAACAAAAACAGCTGAAATTTCCTGTGAAATTTCAGGTAATTTGAAAGGCTCCATTTCGATAAAATCAAAACATTTCACTCTGAGTTAGATTTTAAAAATGTATATTATAATTTATAATATAATAAATTTATAAATGAAAAATCATTATGAAACAAACAATTAAAACATTCTATCTAACTTATTGAAATGCATCATTTTATTTTGTGTTCAAAATGAAGTTTAGATTTTGACAAAAAGGCATCCTCTTATGGAAGAACGGTCCATCTGAAAATTTTCAACCAGTGCTATGTATTATTTTTCAGGGGAAAAAAGAGTGTTAGGTTCTTTGCTGAGCAATTAGGAGTACACAGTCCTTCCTCCAAAGAGTTTACAATCTAAAATCCCAATCCTGCATTTAGATTTACATGGGCAGACACTTGTTCTTATGCAGAGCCCTCTTAACTTCAAAGGGATTCTGTTTGAGGGTAAGAGTGCTCCTAAACAGCTCAGATTGTAAATCAGGGCCCACACAACAATGAGGGTAACAAACAATAGGGGAAGAGGTGAGGAAAGAAGAGAGTTGTGGCAAAAGAATCATGCAATTACTTGATGTAGGTATGTGCTCATGTAATGGTCCATCACAAAACCAAACAACAGTGTGCTAACACTGGACAAAGGCAACTTGAAATTGACTTGAAACAAAAGTGAAGACCAAGTTTATTAACTTGTCCAGGTTGACTGAGATGCAAAAAGTGAGCAAACAAGAATAAAACAGTGAAAGGCAATTAACTATGGGTTTTTTTTATCTTGATAATGCCCCTTTAAATGCACAAATTAATTATATATTTGTATTTTCCCCCAATTATTCACAGTACATTTTATTTGCAAACCGCTAGGATAGTATTTCCACAGCAAGTTTCTTTTCTATTTTCCCCCTTTCTTTTAGCAAATATTGATTATTCTACTGTGCTTCCAGTGGAGCTTGAAATGAATATTTTGTTAGCGTCCTCTTTAGTGCACTGACACTATGAATGATGCCAGCAGCACCTGAGAAATAGGGAGCTTGAGTCTGATCTCACGTATCTTGTATTCCCTGGTATAACTTCATAGATTTCAGTGGACTTGTTCCTGATGTGCATGGATATGAGTGAGATTAGAATCAGTCTCAGGGTGTGAAAGTCAGATGCTACTGCAGAGCACACAACACTGGGTTTGCCTAGGTCCTTCATAGTGGGCCTTGCCCTGTTCTCATTGAAGTTAATGGCAAAACTCCTAATGACTAAGGCCCCGCTTAAACTGCGGGATGATTGTCAAAAAATTGCATCTGAGTTGGGGACAAGCCATGGAGAATTGAAAAAAAGTACCGTAATAAAGGAACTTATTAGTTGTGGTAATAAACTCCATTATTACTTCTCAGCAATTTTTCTCTGTTGGCCACTCGGGGATGAGGCCGGGGCCCCAGGGCTGACAACAGCTGCCTGGGGCTGACAGGGAACGCTCCTGCTCTCAGCACAGGGGAGATCAAGTGACTTGCCTCAGGTCACACAGGAAGCACATGGCAGAGTCAGGAATTGAATCCACTGAGTCCCAGTGCTTTAATCATTAGACCATACAGAGTAGGTTCAGTGCCAGGAGTGGGGACAGGCTGAACTTCGTAATGATGCAAAACAGTGGGTGAACTAGGGTGCCCTGGGAGGCATTCCTGGAGGCTGAATGCTTCTTGGTGCTCCCCTTGGGTACTGAGGCACTGTGCTGCCTTGTAAAGACATGATCTAGTCCCCTCTGAGACCTGCCATGCTTTGTCATCACAAGTTATGTTGACTTAGGCATCTGTGCCTCTTTCTCCTCCCTTAGACACAGTCCCTTCTGCCCTCCCATCCATATGGAGCATAACTCTGTGGTGGAGAGGAATAGTGTAAATATTTCCCGCCTCCACATCTATCTATCTGTACTAAACTCCTCATGTGTCCTTCCCTGTCACTCTCACCATCCCTCTTGTGGGATCTGGTTCCTCTCTTCCTTTTGGGTGTCCATGACAGGATGTCCTTTGACTCCAGTAGGAGTTAGATGGGGCACCATATGCAGAGGAGAGCAATGGCCCAGTGGTGTGGGGCAATCTCAGGATGTCATTCTGAGACATGTTATAATGTGCTTGGGTCACAACCACTCCAGTTAAGTAAATAAGGTTATAATATAGTTAGGTTACAAAAAGTAATTACTTTTTCATTTGAACTGGAATAAATATGACAATGATTGTCGATGTATTTAGGCCAGTGACAAGAGCAATGAGGAAGATGGACATATTGCCTATAAAACAAGTGAGATAAGTATTTTGCGCTCCCCAGCACGTCTGAGAACATTCTGTTATGAGCATCGAGCTTTAAAGGTGACCTAGGCAAATTAAGGGGGGAAGCAACACATCCGATAAAAGGTTTGAAAATTAGACCTAGGTACTGGGGAAGGTTAAGAGAAATAGGTCTCATTAGGTAAGAGGAAAAGAAAACTGAAGGGAGACATGCTAACGAGCCACAACCACATAAAGTGATGGTATAAATAAGACTTTGCCCTCTGATAATGCCTTTTTTATTCTCGATACTCATATTTGTTTTGTCATAGCACCAAGCAGGGCCTGTGTTATGCAGGAGGTGAGACTACATGGCCACAATGATCTCTTCTGGCTTTAAAACCTCTGAATCTACAACATGTGCTAACAACAGCTGTACCAAACAAAAGAAGACATGGTTGAAGCCCTGAAAAGCTTACAATCTTCCCTCCACGGCTCTTAGTGCGCTTAACTAACAGATAAACTGAAAAAGAATAATATAAAGGTTTGAACTTTGCTATTTTCTTTTCCTCCTGTTTAAGGTGGCCATACTAATCATCTTTCAACAGCATATTGCAAAACAATGGTAAAGAATCACAGAAAAGAATTGTAAAAAGCAACAAAGAGTCCTGTGGCACCTTAAAGACTAACAGATGTATTGGAGCATAAGCTTTCGTGGGTGAATGCCCACTTCGTCAGACGCATGAAAAGAGTTGATTTCTTCTAATGCTGACCAATGAGCTTTATTAGACTAAGGAAAACTATATTATCCCTAAAACTTTGTCTCTGCTTCACTCTTGAGCTTCTTTTTAGAGCCTTTCCCAGTCCTCTTATTGTCTGGCCTCCTCCGCCAGCTCTAAAGAAAGCTGTATTATGTTGGGCTGTCGTTAAGCTATGCTAATTGAACGCTCACATGAAAATAGCTGTATGAAACATTACTAAAATATTCTTAAGTAAACAGCCATATCTCTGGAGTGCATAAATTATTAATTAGGATGGAAACAAGTCTGCAATTTAACTGTTTCTATTAATTTTTTTTTTGGCTCACATTCAACTTTTCTCAGTGTATCCAACTTTTCCCTGTTGAAAGGCTTTGAACAATCTGCCTGGTGCTTAATTTTATGTAGCAAGAGGAATCTGGAAATCAGTTAACAGGAACTATAGAAAGCTGGGGGGTCCTGATAGCAAGACCTCCCTGGTCAGACACTGCAATCATCTGTGGATCTCTGAGCACAGCCAGGGCAGGGGAAATCGCTTCTAATTCCCCTACTGCCCGATCTGGCACTATGGGAGTGTACCACACCATTCACACACACAGCATTTAGCAAATGGTTAGCTCCATATCCAGAGGGAGATTTAGCACATGTTGCCTTGTTCTGTCTGGCAGGCATAGTACATTTCTTACTTATTCTCCAATCTCAATGTACACAGAATCCAGCCTCTTTATGACTGACATCCTCTGGGGCATATTTATGTTTGTACTGAAGCAGTTAGTCCAGATGATTGACCCCTATGATGAATTATTTCACGCAGCAACTATTTCTCAGAAACTGACACCTATCACTTACATCTATGAGATCATGTAACTTCTCAGCTGGATCCCGCCCCACCATCGTGTCATATTTACTGCCACTAAAAGGTTGGGCTCCAAGAGAAAACAATAGGGAGTGTAGCATTTGTGGCTGGTGTGTCAGTAATGTGAAAGACATGCTGCCTGCTAGATAGCTCTGTTTCAGCTCTGACATGTCCTCTGTACACTGCCATGCCTTTCTCATAGCCCAGGCTAAGAGGCATGTCACTGACAGACTGCAGGGGTGTGATGATGTGCCTTTCACGTCACATGCCACTAGGGTGACCAGAGAGCAAGTGTGAAAAATCAGGACTGGGGGTGGGGGATAATAGGCACCCATGGAAGACAAAGCCTCAAATATCAGGACTGTCCCTATAAAATTGAGACATCTGGTCACCCTAGATGCCACTAAGTGGGGCATTCCCCACTCACACTTTGGCTAAACCATTTCTATTCTGCTGTATTTTCTCTCCTCCATGGGGTTTCAAATAAAAGGAAGAAAACAAACGACACAGTTTACTCAGTGCAGATGTCTGAAATTCCAGACAGTGCTGATGAATGCTCACCTAGAGGTTTCTCTGTGTGTGTGTGTGTGTGTGTGTGTGTGCACGCGCACTGAGAGATGCTTCTCTGAAATCTCAGCAGTCTATCTATGGTACAAATGTGGAGCTGGTTGGAACATTTTCAACTAAAAAATATTTTGGGGCAGGGGGCAGAGGTAAGAGCGAGACAGACTCTCACACTTCACGGTTTGGTGATTAGGACACTGGGTTGGGACATGGGAGACCCCAGTTCAAGTCACTGTTCTGACTGAATCAGCATGATCTAGAATGAAAAACTCCATATGACTCAGCAGAGTGGGGTCTTTAACCGGTGTCTGCTATAACCCAGGCCAGTGCCCTGACTAATGCTTCCACATACACATAAATGTTCTAAAGGTTTTGTGTTTGTTCCACTGCAGAACAGAAATAAATTTCAACACCTCAAATGTGGCCACAAAACAGAACTGTCATCCTCTGGTCAGCTCTTACTTCTGTGGCCAATTACTGTAGTATCAGAGCCTTCACCATCTTTAATGTGTTTATTCTCACAGCATCCTTGTGAGACAGGGAAGTGCTATTATTTCCATGTTATAGATAGGGAACTGAGGCACAGATGAAGTCTGTGGGAGAGCCAGGAATTGAACCTGCATCAGCAACCTGACTATCAGACCAGCTGTGACACTCTGTACCTCAGAGTAGCACCCTGGAGCCCCCATATTCGCCACTGTCATATATTTATGATATATTGTGATAAATGAAGTGTGTGTGGGGGGGGATAGCTCCCTTTTATGGACACCCAGCCAGCCAGTAGCTATAAAATCCCTCTTAGTAGCTGTTCTCTAATTGCTCTACCTGTAAAGGGTTAAAAAGTCTCACTGCTATGCATAGGTAAAAGGAAGTAAGTGGACACTAGGTTCGATGGGGACAGGTGAGCAAAGCCCGCAGGTAAGTGGGGAACATGGAGACCTGGGAGATGGGTCGGAAATGAGAGGGAGTGTGGGCTATATTGGCAGAGAGAAAGGAGGGTCAGGACAAAACTGGGAGGAAAGATCAAACCAGTATCTTAGATGCCTATATACAAATGGAAGAAGTATGGGTAATAAGCAGGAAGAACTGGAAGTGCTAATAAATAAATACAACTATGACATTGTTGGCACCACTGAAACTTGGTGGGATAATACACATGATTGGAATGTTGGTGTGGATGGATACAGCTTGCTCAGGAAGGATAGACAGGGGAAAAAGGGAGGAGGTGTTGCCTTATATATTAAAAATGTACACACTTGGACTGAGGTAGAGATGGACATAGGAGATGGAAGTGTTGAGAGTCTCTGGGTTAGGCTAAAAGGGGTAAAAAACAAGGGTGATGTCATGCTAGGAGTCTACTACAGGCCACCTAACCAGGTGGAAGAGGTGGATGAGACTTTTTTTAAACAACTAACAAAATCATCCAAAGCCCAAGATTTGGTGGTGATGGGGGACTTCAACTATCCGGATATATGTTGGGAAAATAACACAGCGGGGCACAGACTATCGAACAAATTCTTGGACTGCATTGCAGACAACTTTTTATTTCAGAAGGTTGAAAAAGCTACTAGGGGGGAAGCTGTTCTAGAC
This sequence comes from Emys orbicularis, assembly GCF_028017835.1. Taxonomy (NCBI): domain Eukaryota; kingdom Metazoa; phylum Chordata; order Testudines; family Emydidae; genus Emys; species Emys orbicularis. Next base: position 344,324,022 of record NC_088683.1, read on the forward strand.
TTGATTTTAACAAATAGGGAGGAACTCGTTGAGAATTTGAAAGTAGAAGGCAGCTTGGGTGAAAGTGATCATGAAATCATAGAGTTTGCAATTCTAAGGAAGGGTAGAAGGGAGAACAGCAAAATAGAGACAATGGATTTCAGGAAGGCAGATTTTGGTAAGCTCAGAGAGCTGATAGGTAAGGTCCCATGGGAATCAAGACTGAGGGGAAAAACAACTGAGGAGAGTTGGCAGTTTTTCAAAGGGACACTATTAAGGGCCCAAAAGCAAGCTATTCCGCTGGTTAGGAAAGATAGAAAATGTGGCAAAAGACCACCTTGGCTTAACCACGAGATCTTGCATGATCTAAAAAATAAAAAGGAGTCATATAAAAAATGGAAACTAGGACAGATTACAAAGAATGAATACAGGCAAACAACACAGGAATGCAGGGGCAAGATTAGAAAGGCAAAGGCACAAAATGAGCTCAAACTAGCTACAGGAATAAAGGGAAACAAGAAGACTTTTTATCAATACATTAGAAGCAAGAGGAAGACCAAAGACAGGGTAGGCCCACTGCTTAGTGAAGAGGAAGAAACAGTAACAGGAAACTTGGAAATGGCAGAGATGCTTAATGACTTCTTTGTTTCGGTCTTCACCGAGAAGTCTGAAGGAATGCCTAACATAGTGAATGCTAATGGGAAGGGGGTAGGTTTAGCAGATAAAATAAAAAAAGAACAAGTTAAAAATCACTTAGAAAAGTTAGATGCCTGCAAGTCACCAGGGCCTGATGAAATGCATCCTAGAATACTCAAGGAGCTAATAGAGGAGGTATCTGAGCCTCTAGCTATTATCTTTGGAAAATCATGGGAGATGGGAGAGATTCCAGAAGATTGGAAAAGGGCAAATATAGTGCCTATCTATAAAAAGGGAAATAAAAACAACCCAGGAAACTACAGACCAGTTAGTTTAACTTCTGTGCCAGGGAAGATAATGGAGCAAGTAATTAAGGAAATCATCTGCAAACACTTGGAAGGTGGTAAGGTGATAGGGAACAGCCAGCATGGATTTGTAAAGAACAAATCATGTCAAACCAATCTGATAGCTTTCTTCGATAGGATAACGAGTCTTGTGGATAAGGGAGAAGCTGTGGATGTGGTATACCTAGACTTTAGTAAGGCATTTGATACGGTCTCGCATGATATTCTTATCGATAAACTAGGCAAATACAATTTAGATGGGGCTACTATAAGGTGGGTGCATAACTGGCTGGATAACCGTACTCAGAGAGTTGTTATTAATGGTTCCCAATCCTGCTGGAAAGGCATAACGAGTGGGGTTCCGCAGGGGTCTGTTTTGGGACCGGCTCTGTTCAATATCTTCATTAACGACTTAGATATTGGCATAAAAAGTACGCTTATTAAGTTTGCGGATGATACCAAACTGGGAGGGATTGCAACTGCTTTGGAGGACAGGGTCATAATTCAAAATGATCTGGACAAATTGGAGAAATGGTCTGAGTTAAACAGGATGAAGTTTAACAAAGACAAATGCAAAGTGCTCCACTTAGGAAGAAAAAATCAGTTTCACAGATACAGAATGGGAAGAGACTGTCTAGGAAGGAGTACGGCAGAAAGGGATCTAGGGGTTATAGTGCACCACAAGCTAAATATGAGTCAACAGTGTGATGCTGTTGCAAAAAAAGCAAACATGATTCTGGGATGTATTAACAGGTGTGTTGTGAGCAAGACATGAGAAGTCATTCTTCCGCTCTACTCTGCTCTGGTTAGGCCTCAGCTGGAGTATTGTGTCCAGTTCTGGGCACCGCATTTCAAGAAAGATGTGGAGAAATTGGAAAGGGTCCAGAGAAGAGCAACAAGAATGATTAAAGGTCTTGAGAACATGACCTATGAAGGAAGGCTGAAAGAATTGGGTTTGTTTAGTTTGGAAAAGAGAAGACTGAGAGGGGACATGATAGCAGTTTTCAGGTATCTAAAAGGGTGTCATAAGGAGGAGGGAGAAAACTTGTTCACCTTAGCCTCTAAGGATAGAACAAGAAGCAATGGGCTTAAACTGCAGCAAGGGAGGTCTAGGTTGGACATTAGGAAAAAGTTCCTAACTGTCAGGGTGGTTAAACACTGGAATAAATTGCCTAGGGAGGTTGTGGAATCTCCATCTCTGGAGATATTTAAGAGTAGGTTAGATAAATGTCTATCAGGGATGGTCTAGACAGTATTTGGTCCTGCCATGCGTGCAGGGGACTGGACTCGATGACCTCTCGAGGTCCCTTCCAGTCCTAGAATCTATGAATCTATGAATCTATGACACCGGGCCAAAAGAGCCAATGGGAAGGCTAGAACTTTTTAAAATTGAAAAACGATGCCCCCTTTGTCTGTCTGTGGTTGTTCACCCAGAGAGAGGGGACAGGGTAGAGCTATGCTGTATGAAGCTTGGGCCAGGTATGAAAAATCATCAGTATCATACCTTGAAACTACTCATTTAAAACCTCAGATATGTAAGTAGATCAGGAAATATGTAGGAAGGTGCGATTAGGTTTATCTCTTTTTATTTCTTTATGCCTTATGGACTTCTCTGTGCTAACCCAGGTGCTTTTGTTTTGCTTGTAACCTTTAAGTTGGACCTTAAGAAAGCTATTTTTGGTGCTTAATCCTTGTAGTTTTTTTTTTAAAATTTAGCAATAGCCTGAGTTCCCAGAAGTATTTCCTTCCTTTTCTTTTTAATAAAATTTAGCTTTTTTAAGAACAGGATTGGATTTTTGTGTCTTAAGAGGTCTGTGCATATGTTGTTTAATTAGCTGGTGGCAACAGCTGATTTCCTTTTTTTTCTTTCTCAGCTCTTCCATGTAGGGGTGTGGGTGAAAGGACTTGAGGGTACCCCACAGGAAGGAATTCCCAAGTGCGCCTTCCTGGGCTCTCAAAGGGGTTCTGCACTTGGGTGGTGGCAGCAGCTACCAATCTAAGGTCAGAAAAAAGCTATAACCTTGGGAGTTTAATACAAGCCTGGAGTGGCCAGTATTAATTTTTAGAATCCTTGCAGGCCCCCACCTTCTGGACTTGAAGTGCCACAGTGGGGAATTAGCCTTGACATGGTGGCAGAGCGGTGGGATCATTTTGAACCAGAGGCACAGACCTCATTTAACTAGACAGTAGAGTAACCATTTTGAAATCTTGCAGCAGCTACTACTTTTCATGCAGCTAATTGCCTATGTACTACAATCCCTTAAAGGAATGTGTCTGAGGGTCTGTGGACACAGACCACTAGTCTGTACATTGCTCAGAAAGTTACTGTATAAAAACATCATTGCTTGCTTTATATGTCAGAAAATTAAAACACTTCCTTTTCAAAGAAGACCTTTCAGTAGAGAACGAACTTAGGGCAAAACGAAAAACCTGCCTGTTTTTCTGACAAGAAGACTGTTTAAAGCCTCTTAGGAAAAGTTTCTTTATTTTTCTTCTTAATTAGATTTCCTCTGTGCCCAGCACCAGACATTTCTGTGTGGACACCTTAGAATGCCTTGGGGGTGATGTGAAGTATAGTGTGTTCATAGAAGAGCATTAGCTATGCCCTTTCCTTGATAATATGCAGTGTGCACATGGGCACTTGAGGGCTAAACGCTTTCCCTACGATATCTTTTTTTTTTTTTTTGAGCTGTGAAGGAGGCTCTGGAAGAAAAATTGCTGCCCACTGATTTTAGAATGTGCCATAAGGGGAAGGGTGGTCTTGTAGTTAAAGTCTGGACTGAGACCAGTGGTGGATTTAGAGTTAGTTGGGGTCCTGTGCTCAGCTTCATTTTCAGCTCCCCCCCCCCCTTGGGACCCAGCCAAGAAAAAGAACATTCTCTCTTATCTCCCCCCCATTTCTCATTCTATTTTCTTCCTCCTCCTCCTATATTATAAGTAATAGGAAGTAAATGAAAATAAAGTGAGGTACCTTTAAAAGACCAGGGAGCTTTTGCGACCAGGGGCTGCTAACAGGGAGTTTTGCAAGGGAGTTCTCCAGGTGAAGGAGGAGCAATACAGCACCCTTGGCGTAAGTGACTGTCTGTAGTGTGTGTTTGTTTGTGTTTGGGGGTTACTTGCTGTGTGCTGAGCTTGTGTTTGTCAGTCTGTTTGTTTGTTTGTTTGAAGGACCGTGTGCTCTAGCTGGCAGTTGGAAGCTGTGAGCTTCAAAGGAAGGTCTGAAAGCTGGAAGCCTCTGGTAAGTGGCTGAGCCTTAATCAGTGGGCGGGGCATTCACATAGGCCAGGGCTTTATAAAGCAGCGCACAAGTGACCAGGGAGCTTTTGCGAACAGGGGCTGCTAACAGGGAGTTTCGCAAGGGAGTTTGGAAGGTGAGTGGGAAGGGAGCGGGGGTCCCTTTATTCCCCTTAAAACCTATAAACCAAACTACATTCAAAACCTTTTGCTTAAACAACCCTTTCATTAACTAGGAGACAATGCAGGCAGAAGCCCAGCTGCAGAGTGGGGGCTATCCAATTTATTGCACTGAGTGCAGCATGTATGATTACCTGCCCTGTGGGCGGGTGGCATATGTGTGCATTCGGTGCAAGGAGCTCCTGGCCCTCAGAGACCACGTACGGACTTTGGAGGCCAGGGTAGCGGAACTGGAGGAGCTAAGGGAGGCATAGAGGTATGTTGATGAGGCTTTCCGGGACACTGTAGAATTGTCCCACCTCCGGTCAGACAGCCCCTGCGCTGTTGAGGAGGATGAAAGGCCCAGGGAAGCAGAGCAGTCAATGGGAGCAGAGGGAAACCTTCCCATAGTTGGGACCCTCCTTCCAGATGGTGCTGGGGTTACCTCTCAGACTGAGGTTGCCTCTCCGGGGGAGGGAACTCCAGTTGCTAGGAAAAGGCAGGTGTTAGTAATGGGAGATTCGATCATTAGAAACGTAGATAGCTGGGTTTGTGATGACCGGGAGAACCGTATGGTGACTTGCCTGCCTGGTGCGAAGGTTGCGGATCTCTCGAGGCATCTAGACAGACTTATGTGTAGTGCTGGGGAGGAGCCGGTGGTCGTGGTACATGTAGGTACCAATGACATAGGGAAGGGTAGGAGAGATGTCCTGGAGGCCAAATTTAGGCTGCTAGGGAAGAGACTGAAGTCCAGGACCTCTATGGTGGCATTCTCAGAAATGCTCCCAGTTCCACGCGCAGGGCCAGGTAGGCAGGCAGAGCTTCAGAGTCTCAATGCGTGGATGAGACGATGGTGTAGAGAGGAGGGGTTTACATTCATTAGGAACTGGGGAAACTTTTGGGATGGGGGGAGCCTATACAGGATAGATGGGCTCCACCTAAACCAAAGTGGATCCAGACTGCTGGCACTAAATATTAAAAAGGTTGTAGAGCAGTTTTTAAACTAGGAGATGGGGGAAAGCCGACTGCTGCAGAGGAGCATGTGGATCGGACAGAGACTTCTCTTAGGGGAGAGTCTAATGATAGAGAATCTCCAGGTTCTAGTCAGGAGCAGAGGATGGAGGAGGATAATGTAAGGGCCAGATCAGATGATAAACATTCACATAAAAAAGAATCTGACACATCAGAAAAGGGCAGACAAATAAACAGTGACAAGTTTTTAAAGTGCTTGTACACAAATGCTAGAAGTCTAAATAATAAGATGGGTGAACTAGAGTGCCTTGTGATGAAGGAGGATATTGACATAATAGGCATCACAGAAACCTGGTGGACTGAGAGCAATCAATGGGACACAATCATTCCGGGGTACAAAATATATCGGAAGGACAGAACAGGTCGTGCAGGGGGGGGAGTGGCACTATGTGAAAGAAAATGTAGAATCAAATTAAGTAAAAATCTTAAGTGAATCCACATGTTCCATAGAATCTCTATGGATAGAAATTTCATGCTCTAATAAGAATATAACATTAGGGATCTATTATAGACCACCTGACCAGGACAGTGATAGTGATGATGAAATGCTAAGGGAAATTAGAGAGGCTATCAAAATTAAGAACCCAATAATAGTGGGGGATTTCAATTATCCCCATATTGACTGGGAACATTTCACTTCAGGACGAAATGCAGAGATAAACTTTCTCGATACTTTAAACGACTGCTTCATGGAGCAGCTGGTACGGGAACCCACAAGGGGAGAGGCAACTCTAGATTTAGTCCTGAGTGGAGCGCAGGAGCTGGTCCAAGAGGTAACTATAACAGGACCGCTTGGAAATAGTGACCATAATACAATAGCATTCAACATCCCTGTGGTGGGAAGAACACCTCAACAGCCCAACACTGTGGCGTTTAATTTCAAAAGGGGGAACTATGCAAAAATGAGGGGGTTAGTTAAACGGAAGTTAAAAAGTACAGTGACTAAAGTGAAATCCCTGCAAGCTGCATGGGCGCTTTTTAAAGACACCATAATAGAGGCCCAATTTCAATGTATACCCCAAATTAAGAAACATAGTAAAAGAACTAAAAAAGAGCCACTGTGGCTTAACAACCATGTAAAAGAAGCAGTGAGAGATAAAAAGACTTCCTTTAAAAAGTGGAAGTCAAATCCTAGTGAGGCAAATAGAAAGGAGCATAAACGCTGCCAAATTAAGTGCAAGAATGTAATAAGAAAAGCCAAAGAGGAGTTTGAAGAACGGCTAGCCAAAAACTCCAAAGGTAATAAAATGTTTTTTAAGTATATCAGAAGCAGGAAGCCTGACAAACAACCAGTGGGGCCCCTTGATGATCGAGATACAAAAGGAGCGCTTAAAGACGATAAAGTCATTGTGGAGAAACTAAATGGATTCTTTGCTTCAGTCTTCACGGCTGAGGATGTTAGGGAGATTCCCAAACCTGAGCCGGCTTTTGTAGGTGACAAATCTGAGGAACTGTCACAGATTGAAGTGTCACTAGAGGAGGTTTTGGAATTAATTGATAAACTCAACATTAACAAGTCACCGGGACCAGATGGCATTCACCCAAGAGTTCTGAAAGAACTCAAATGTGAAGTTGCGGAACTATTAACTAAGGTTTGTAACCTGTCCTTTAAATCGGCTTCTGTACCCAATGACTGGAAGTTAGCTAATGTAACGCCAATATTTAAAAAGGCCTCTAGAGGTGATCCCGGTCTGTAATTGCCGGGTAAGTCTAACGTCGGTACCGGGCAAATTAGTCGAAACAATAGTTAAGAATAAAATTGTCAGACACATAGAAAAACATAAACTGTTGAGCAATAGTCAACGTGGTTTCTGTAAAGGGAAATCGTGTCTTACTAATCTATTAGAGTTCTTTGAGGGGTCAACAAACATGTGGACAAGGGAGATCCAGTGGACATAGTGTACTTAGATTTCCAGAAAGCCTTTGACAAGGTCCCTCACCAAAGGCTCTTACGTAAATTAAGCTGTCATGGGATAAAAGGGAAGGTCCTTTCATGGATTGAGAACTGGTTAAAAGACCGGGAACAAAGGGTAGGAATTAATGGTAAATTCTCAGAATGGAGAGGGGTAACTAGTGGTGTTCCCCAAGGGTCAGTGCTTGGACCAATCCTATTCAACTTATTTATAAATGATCTGGAGAAAGGGGTAAACAGTGAGGTGGCAAAGTTTGCAGATGATACTAAACTGCTCAAGATAGTTAAGACCAAAGCAGACTGTGATGAACTTAAAAAAGATCTCACAAAACTAAGTGATTGGGCAACAAAATGGCAAATGAAATTTAATGTGGATAAATGTAAAGTAATGCACATTGGAAAAAATAACCCCAACTATACATACAATATGATGGGGGCTAATTTAGCTACAACAAGTCAGGAAAAAGATCTTGGAGTCATCGTGGATAGTTCTCTGAAGATGTCCGTGCAGTGTGCAGAGGCGGTCAAAAAAGCAAACAGGATGTTAGGGATCATTAAAAAGGGGATAGAGAATAAGACTGAGAATATATTATTGCCCTTATATAAATCGATGGTACGCCCACATCTCGAATACTGCGTACAGATGTGGTCTCCTCATCTAAAAAGAGATATACTGGCACTAGAAAAGGTTCAGAAAAGGGCAACTAAAATGATTAGGGGTTTGGAACGGGTCCCATATGAGGAGAGATTAAAGAGGCTAGGACTCTTCAGCTTGGAAAAGAGGAGACTAAGGGGGGATATGATAGAGGTATATAAAATCATGAGTGATGTGGAGAAAGTGGATAAGGAAAAGTTATTTACTTATTCCCATAACACAAGAACTAGGGGTCACCAAATGAAATTAATGGGCAGCAGGTTTAAAACAAATACAAGGAAGTTCTTCTTCACGCAGCGCACAGTCAACTTGTGGAACTCCTTACCTGAGGAGGTTGTGAAGGCTAGGACTATAACAGCATTTAAAAGAGAACTGGATAAATTCATGGTGGTTAAGTCCATTAATGGCTATTAGCCAGGATGGGTAAGGAATGGTGTCCCTAGCCTCTGTTTGTCAGAGGATGGAGATGGATGGCAGGAGAGAGATCACTTGATCATTGCCTGTTGGCCCACTCCCTCTGGGGCACCTGGCATTGGCCACTGTCGGTAGACAGGATACTGGGCTAGATGGACCTTTGGTCTGACCCGGTACGGCCGTTCTTATGTACCTTGATTGGGGTAGGGGTTTGGGGTGCAGGAGGGGGTACGGGGGGCAGGCTCTGGGAAGGAGTTTGGGTGCGAGCTCTGGGCTGGGGCAGGGAGTTGGGGTGCAGGAGGGGGTGCAGGGGTTGGGGTCTGGGAGGGAGTTTGGGTGTGGGCTCTGGGCTGGGGCAGGGGGTTGGGGTGCAGGAGGGAGCGTGGGGGTTGGGGTCTGGGAGGGAGTTTGTGTGCGGAGTGCTGACTCTGGGCTGGGGCAGGTAGTTGGGGTGCAGGAGGGGGTACGGGGGTCAGGCTCTGGGAGGGAGTTTGGGTGCGGGCTCTGGGATGGGGCAGGGGGTTGGGGTGTGGGAAGGGGCGAGGGGTGCCAGGCTCTGGTAGGGACTTTGTGTGTGGAGTGCTGACTCTGGGCTGGGGCAGGAGGTTGGGGTGCGGGAGGGGACAGGGGGCAGCGCTTACCTTGGGCAGCATGGCTCCCAAAGCTACTGGCACACCCCTCTGGCAGCGGCTCCAAGGCGGGCGGGGCCAGGGGGTCTCTGCGCACAACTGCCCACAGGCGCCGCCCCTGCAGCTCCCATTAGCCGCAGTTCCCGGCCAATGGAAACTGCAGGGTTGGTGCTCGGGGCGAGGGCAATGCGTGGAGACAACCCCTCCCCCCCAGGGGCTGCAGGGACATGCCGGCCACTTCCAGGAGCGACGCGGAGAGAGGGAGGCACCGCGGGCAGGGAGCTGCCTTGGCCCTGCTGCGCTGCTGCTGGCTCATCTCTGCGTGCACCTTGGGGGGAGATGGGCAGCGGGTCTCCGTGCGCGGCCTGGGGTGGGGGCAGCACGCAGAGCTGCCTCCCCCATGCCGGGCGCGCAGAGACGTGCCAGCAGCCGGCCGTTTCCGGGAGCGGCATGTGGCCACCGGCCACGGAATGCAGGCCTGCCTGCCTGAGCCCTGCTGCGCTACCGGCCGGGACTCGGGGGCAGGTTGTCAGATGAGTTTGCCCTGCATTTCGGGGGCCCCCTGTCATTGTTTCATGGTAAATCCGCCTCTGATTGAGACTCAAGTGATTGGGTTCAGTTGCCAGATCTGTGTCAGACTACCTGTGTGCCTTTGGGGAACTCACTTAATTTCTCCGTGTCTCAGGCTACGTCTTCACTACAGGGGGGGGTCGATTTAAGATACGCAAATTCAGCTACGCGAATAGCGTAGCGAATTCGACGTATCGCAGCCGACTTACCCCGCTGTAAAGACAGTGGCAAAATCGACCTCCGTGGCTTCCCGTCGACGGCGCTTACTCCCACCTCTGCTGGTGGAGTAAGAGCGTCGATTCGGGGATCGATTGTCGCGTCCCGACGAGACGCGATAATTCTATCCCCGAGAGGTCGATTTCTACCCGCCGATTCAGGCGGGTAGTGTAGACCTAGCCTCAGTTCCCCATCTGTAAAAGGGGGAGAACAGCCAGCAGAACCCGTCTTTGGCGATTGAAGAGTTCCTAACATTGCAAATGCATAAACTTGAACATAATGATAGTAGGTCCAGAGCATACGCTGCATTTTGCTGCATCACATCACTTTTTTCTTGTCCTTCTAACGACTGCAAAGTGATTTCCAGTGCACTGAAGGCATCAGAATGTGAAGGGATGTTGACTTATTCTTCATCAACATCACTTGCATTATGTGATTTTTTTTTTTCTGTTTTGTTTTGTTTTCTGGCAGGAAAAATGGTTTGTGTTACTGGCCGTCCTCAGAATTGGTGTTCATAAAATCAAGGTTTTACTGTGCTCCCTGTCTTCCTTTGTCTATTTTATCTATTCATATTATTTGGGTCAGAAACTCTCTCTCATTTTGTCAATGTACGGTGCCTAGCACTATGATGCTCTGATCTCAGTTGGGGCCTCTTGATGGTATTGTTATATAAATAATGATAAGCAGAATCATTTTAGTCTGGGTTCTTCTGGAATGTAATACTGATAACATTCCTCACTGGTGCATGCATGAGAATTGTCAGGGGATATCTTATGTCTCCCATCAGTTTGATGTCACCTTGAACTTTATGATGCAAGGCCCAGCATTTCAAATGAAGTTGCTTAAAATTAGACACCTAAATCCATATTTGGACACCTAAATTTTCAAAGATACTGAGTACTTGCAGTTCTTGTTCATCTCTTTGGGTTCTGCAGGTGTTAAGCATCTCTGCAATTCAGGACACTTTTATTTACATGCCTAATTATGGATTTAGGTTCTACCTTTAGGTACCCAAGTTTGAAAATTTTGACACAATGTACAAAGTTACCTTCTCATCTCATGACCACAAACACCGTTTAAAATCTAGATCTTGACATTAGGCTCAGTTCTCCTGCCAATGAAGTCAATGGCAAAGCTCTCACTGATTTCATTGGGCACAGGTTCAAGGCCATAATGCCTTCCCCAGCTGACCAAAAGCAGGGTAGAATTGCTAAGCTGTCATGCCTAATTTGCCATCACTATTAAAAAACTGTGCTAGATGTAAAAAAATCACATAATTGTGCATTTTGCCCCCTAATTGCGACTTAATTTTCATTTTTAACACTCATTTTGTGAGAGCTAAAGTGAAAATTAAATAATAATTAGAGGAGAAAATACACAACTGTGCGATTCGTCAGTCCTGCACAATACAGGCCAGAGGATACTGATCTGGATAAAGATGCCAATTTAAGCATCTCCATGTCCATACTTTTGTGCTTCTTTTTAGGACATTGGGCAATGTATTTTAAAAGAACTATACCACTAACACTCCTGTTTCTCTGTGAATGTAAGCCACAAGCCATCTTAAAAACATGGCATGTCTGCTGGTTTTACATTTTCAGTGTGAAACAGAGGCCTCAGATAAATAACTAATAGTTTAATTTGCTTGCTAGCAGATAGAAAACTCCCAGTTTAATGTAGTGTATTAATTTGTCTGGCCAGTGAACACTTAAAATATGAACAGCTGTAAGACTTGCAAAATGTGATGCCTGATGTTACAGGCTTTTAAAAATAAATATCCTATAGCCTTGAAACATATGTTTGATCCACACAAGCTTTCATCCCCACCAGTCTAAAATGTACCCTGTAAATCATCTTATGCTTGAAGATAGCCAAGATTTTGTTGATAAAATATAATAGAATATTCACTTTGTCTACAAAAGGAAAAGAGCAGGAGAACCTCCCCAATGAGCACTCCAGAGAAATGGCTAAATTTTTTTTTTCACCGACTCCCCTGTAGATCCATAAAGAACAGGGCTTTAGAAAACAGACAGTGGTAAACTCCACTAATGGAAGATTAAAATGAGTTCAAACTGTCCTTGTTTGAGGAAGAAACATGTGGAATCTCAAGTGAAAGTGGAAAGTACTTGATATTCCATAGGAGACTGCTGGAAAGGAGTGAAAATGCTTTCCATTGACTTTATGTATATGCATCCGGATGCACATGACCTTGGATATTTTTGTTCCTTGCTTCCAGAAGTTTACAATAATTGCTGACCAGAATGATAGCTTATCAGTCATTTTCTATGGAGCAGAAATGCTAGCGTTTGTAGTGAAAACAAGACACATCAGTGCTTTATTAGGCTCCATGGTCATTAAAAGCATTAAACCCTTTTGTAATTAAGGCTTCATAGCAATCTGTTGCTATTTCTGACATTTGTTTTATGCGTTCTTAGTACACAATGGTAATCAATGTTGTGATTGTGTGTGTGTGTGTGTGTGTGTGTGTGTGTGTGTGTGTGTGTGTGTAAGGAATAGTGATAACAAGGATTTTATTTCAACCTGCAGGTGACATTGCAGACATCTTGCCATATGGTGCTATCAACATTATAATGAATCAATGCTTGTTTGCCAGATGTTGTTAGACTCAGATAGACAGCGGTTCAGATGCACTGCCACGATTTAGCAAAAAGAATCTTACTAAACCGGAACATTTTAGTTGTCAGGCTGCATCATGGTATTATTGGCTGGGTATTTAAAACAGGTGGGAAATCCTAGCTATTTGAAATTAAGCAACTGCATATGCGAATATAAATCCTATTGAGGGCCAAACCAGTGATATGACATCTCCTTGGGGATGTCTAGCCATCAGCTCAAGCTCAACGTGGCTAAACTAGACCTCTTCATCTCCCCCAACCCCTCCCTGCTACCTCCTTTCTTGATCTCTGTGGACACCACCACCATTCTGCCTATTCCTCAGGCCCATAACCTGGGTACCATCTTCAACTCAGACCTCCCTCTAGCTCCTCACATTCAGGTTATGTCTAAATCTTGCAGATTTGTTCAGCATAACATCTCTACGATACTGCCTATCCTATCCAACCACACATTAGCTTTCTTCCAGTCTTCTGGAACTTCTCCATTGCTCCAAGACTGATTGAAAAACCAACATTAATGGTTCAGCCAGTTCTTTAAAACTCTTATATGCAAATCTCCAACTTTAGTAGCTTCTTTTTTTAACATCTTCTCAAGATACTAGTGGAATGGAAAGAGTGTTGTCACCATATGATGAGGCTATGTCATCTGTTTTTTCCCCAAATACAAAACAGAAATATTTATTGAACACTCCTGCCTTTCCTACATTATTATTGATAATTCTACCATTTCCTTCTAGTAATGGACCAATACCATTGTTAAGATTGTTTTTGTTCCTAATATATTAAACAAAAAAACCTTCTTAATGTCTGATGGCCATAGAGTTCTCCTTGTGTCCCTTTGTTTCCCATAGCAATTTTCTACAATTCCTAACTTCTGATTTATATTCATTATTATCAACTTTTATTAACAGTCTTCTTCCTCAATTGTGGGATTGTGGCGTTTTGGGCATGGAGTAAGATGTTCTTAAATTATTCCAAGTTATCATTCACCGTGTTCCAATTAAATTCTTCCTCCCAGCTAATTTGGCTCATAATTGTTTTTAGATTTGTGAAACTGGCCCTCTTAAAGCACCACAGATATGTGTATTACTGGTCTGGACTTTGTTTTGCTTGCATATTGTATATGTGATCAAGTCATAATCACTTGCACCTTAGCTACCATTAATTTTTAGTTCTGTGATCAGTTCCTCTTTATCTCTTCAGACAAGGTCTAATAAAGATCTAGAACCTTGAAGACTGAACTGACAAAAATGGGATGAAATTCAACAGTACAAAGTGCAAGGTCATGCACTTAGGGTCTAATAATAAGAATTTCTGCTACTATCTTGGTTGGGGGTAGAATGGGGAAACTGAGTCACAAGTCCACCCAATTTAATATTAATCAATTTTTGCCTTTACTTATACAATTTCAGACAGAATTATTGTCACTCATAGTGTCTGACCATACATTTATGCCAGACAATTAACAACAGACAAGATTGAATAGGTAAATGGGCCCAAGTTACCGCATTTAGAGACACCGAGAAGTATTTCCACTTTCCATGATAGTTGTTGCCTCCCCTGATCGCCTGGTCTGGCCTGTAGTCCCATCCTTCAGTTTCTGGTCTGGTGTTTCTCCAATTTGACCCAAGTTCACTTGAGTGTTTTATACATTTCCACATTCCAAATTAGTTAACCTTTATCTAACTGGCTTTTAGCACATCGATCCTTTATTTTTTATGTGACTTGTATGTCATGCACATGCAAGCTTCCATTACCCAACTTCTGCATTTTTCTTGCTGGTTTTGAAGTTTGCATCATGTTTTTTGTAACACCCTGTTCTGGGTCTTCTTAGAAAAGGGGTTCTTTACCATCACCAGTTTGTGAACCTCTTACTTGTGTCTTCCAACATGACATATTACCAATCATGCCAACAATATCATCATTTAAAACTAATCAGCAATTTATATAAAAAAAGAATTGGCAAAAAACATACCAGGCAAGGCCTTTGCCTAAGTGTTACTTTATCTATACTCATTTACTATCCATATGACAAATTATTAAAATGTAACTAACAAAGCTTTAATCTTACCATTTAGCAATCTTTCATTTTTGTTTTTCAATGTTATACGTCTGTATATATTATCCCTTTAATTTATTGTGGGGTGGGTGTAGGGTTGGAGAACATATTATGATTATTTACTGTCCACATTTATCTTCTTTAACCACGGGTTTTTCATTCAAAGTCCAGATTTGTTTGTGAATCATTACCAAAAAATGTCATTCGGAATTCTCCTGTGTTGCATTTGCAGAGGTATTGCAATTTTAAGGCCTTGATATTTAGTTGCTTTTAATGGTAACCCAATGACCTGGGGCCTTATCAATCGGAAGTGACTGAGGAGGAGAGAGTCCTGGGTGTGTGGGTCAATCGCAGGATGACTGAGTCACCAATGTGTTGTGGCTGTGAAAAAGGCAAATGTGATCCTTGGATGTATTAGGTGAGGCATTTCCAGCAGAGAGGAGAAAGTATTAATGCCATTGTGCAAGGCACTAGTAAGATGTCATTTGGATTGCTGTGTCTAAGAAAGATGATTTTAACCTAGAAAAGGTGCAGAGAAGAGCTAGTAGGATGACCAGGAGAATGGAGGGGTGATTTTAGGAGAAGAGACTGGAAGAACTTGGCTTGTTTAGTCTAGCAAAAAGAAGGCTGAGAGGGGATATGATTGCTCTCTATGAACACATTGGGGGGCTAAATACTAGGGAGGGTGATGAGCTATCTAAGCTAGAGAACAATACTGGCACAAGAACAAATGGATATATACCAACTATGAATAAATTTAGGATGGAAATTAGAAAGGTGGTTTCTAACTATCAGGGGAGTGAGGGTCTGGTACAGTCTCCCCATAGGAGTTGTGGGGACAAACAATGTAACTGGTTTCAAGAAAGAGCTGGACAAATTTACTAGTGCAATTGTATGGTGGGTTTGCTTGTGATGGTGGTGGGCAGGGTTCGATAGCCCTGGGGCTCACTTCTGGTTTATGTCTTATGCTCCTAAAGTTCATGCTTCAGGGTTTCAGCCAGCCACTGGCAGGGGTCAGGAAGGGATTGCCCCCCAATGTATTCTGGGAAGATTTTTTAAAAAAAATCTTTCCTCTGAAGCATCAGGGATGGCCCCGGCTGGAGATGGGACACTGGGCGGGGAGGGCCAGGGCCTTGAGATTGCCTTGAGCATTCTCTCTCGGGTGCTTAGCTGGCTGGTTCTTGCTCAAATGGTCAGGGTCTAACTGATCACCAGATGTTGGGTCAGGAAGGAATTTTCTCTCAGGTCAGACTGGCAGAGACATTGGGGTTTTTTCACCTTCCTCTGCGCTGTGTAGGTGCGTGTTGCTTGCCAGGATTATCTGAGTATATCATTTAATCATTTCCCTGCCATGACAGGGGCCTCAAGCACTGGTGCACTTGATCCCTGATATTCCCTGCCTGTGGCACATAATAGTTGAATTGTCTGTGGCCTGTAATAGATTGGTCTAATTTCGGTTGGTGTTTTCTGACGTCTTGTATATCCCAGGCTACCTTGGTGAACTGGTGGTCCCTCCTGGCCTTTAACTCTGCGACTCTAATAAAGAATTCCCCTGTCTTGGGATCAACACTTTTTGAGTTAGGAAATTGTCATCTATTATGTTTAAAAATTCCAAGGATGTTTTAACACTGGCAACATGAGCCCTCCAGCACACGTCGCTCCCACTTCCAATGGCGACTCTCACTGCTGCTCAGCCCATGATGCCAGCCTCCATCGCCCACTTGTTACATTTTCAAACAAGCACCTTTGTGTTTTCTCCTATGCCGCCCCGCACGCTTGGGAGAAGGTCACCGTAAACACCTGCAAAATGAACTCATTTTCCCCCTTCAAATCCCTCCTTTGCCATGATGCTGAAAAAGATCTTGTCAAGGGTTAGGCTGCTTGTTTGCTGAGACCACTGCCTGTCATGCTGGTCAATGTTGTCCCATTGTTTCCTTGTACTCCAGGGTCAGTCTCTGTATCCACATGTTTTCTCGGATGTCTATTTTAAGCTTTTTGTTCTGCCTTTGTACAGTGCCTAGCACAATTGTGTCCTGGTCCAGGATTGGAGCTGCTAGGTGGCACAATAGTACAAATGGATAGACAATCATTGTAAGGAGTGACTCAAAGCCCACAGATGTCTGTAGAAAAGCTCCCATTGATTTCAGTGGGCTCTGGATTAGGCCCATATATCATTTAGGTCTAGTGGGGGGTGGGGGGTGGGACGAGGGGGGCTTTGCTTGGCTTGCTAGCTGAGGCTGAGAGCATTGCAAAAATCGTGAAGGAGTGAGGTACAGCAACATTCATTCTCCTTTAGAAACCTTTAGTTCTTCTTCAACATTTATGGCATGAAGGGCAAGATCATGGCTTTCCCTTTGCACTGGCATGGAAGAATAATTCACCATAAGTGTTTCATGGACCATAGTTTGGGAACCTTTCATTTATACATCACCATGTGCTTCTCTATAATTAACAATGAAACAGTTACAGGTACTTGGAAGTGAGACACATAAGGTAGCAAAAGGAGCAAATAAAAAAGATGACCCCATACACAAACTAGCGAAGAATTGGACATTTCTGAGTAAATGTCCCAGACCTGAAGAAAAGCTCTGTGTAAACTGAAAAGCTTGTCTCTCTCACCAACAGAAATTGGTCCAATAAAAGAGATTACCTCACCCATCTTCTCTCTCTAATATCCTGGAATCAACATGGTTACAACAACACTGCATACAACTTAGGGAAAGACAGACTAGGAAAGCTAAAGTAGTTTCTCAGATGCTTTAATTTACCTGACTGTCTCTGTTATAACAGAGACAAGGTGGGCGAAGTAATATCTTTTATTGGACCAACTTCTACAATAAAATAAATAAATACAAGATATTACCTCACCCACCTTGTCTCTCTAATATTCTGGGGCCAACACGGCTACAACAACATCGCAAACTGATATAACAAATAACGACTCATGCTGACCTGACCTTGGTATCTTTATATTTTCAAAGTGGTAGACTGTTCCATACTAATTTCTCTAAGGTGCTATGGGGACATGAGTTTCTAGCTTCAGAAGCAGCTGCATGAGGAACATTAGCATGCATGAATTGTGTTGTGTGTGTGTTTGTCTGTAGGACATTCTTACAGTTATAGTCCACTATGGGCTGGCTCTCTGAGTATTCTGTGAATTCTTCTTCAGCAATCTACTTTAAGACTTGTGCAGTCAAAAGAAGAGAAATTTTTCTTGAGTGGATTTGAAGATTGGACCTACATAAGTTGCGAACGAAACCCAGTCAGAGGTGCTGGAACTAGTGGTGCTGGGGGTGCTGCCACATCCCGTGGCTTGAAGAGATTTCCATCATATACAGGGTTTACAGTTTGGTTCAATGGCTCTCAGCACCCCCACTACACAAATTGTTCCAGCATCTCTGAACCCAGTTTGTTTGCTGGTTCCCAGTCAGGTATTTTGGATGTTTCTTTTAGTTTCATACTTCACAAAGTAGCATCTGGCTTCAAAGAGAGATCTAACAAGAATAATAAATGCCTGCTATAAGTCAAATAACACCTTCTTCTGAGGTAGGAAGGAATTTTATACATTCTACAGTTAGGGAGTCTGAGACAGAAAGGTTACGACTCATATTTTTAACAATGAATTGCAAAAGTTAGACATCTAAATCCATAGTTAAACACCAAAATACAAGGGATCCGATTTTCACTGGTGCTGAGCAGCTCCACATGTCACTGCAAGGTGCTGGCCATCTGAGGAAATAGGCCATCCCTTGTATAAGAACATCTAATGAGTCAGTATAAGAACATAAGAATGGCAATAGTGGGTCAGACCAAAGTTCCAGCTAGCCCACTATCCTGTCTTCTGACAGTGACCAATGCCAGTTTCCCCGGAAGGAATGAACAGAACAGGTAATCATCAAATGATCCATCCCCTGTCGCCCATTCCCAGCTTCTGGCAAACGGAGGCTAGGGACACCATCCCTGCCCATCTTGGCTAATAGCCATTGATGGACCTATCCTCCATGAATGTATCTAGTTCTTTTTTTAACCCTATAGTCTGGGCCTTCACAACATCCTCTGGCAGAGTTCCACAGGTTGACTGTGCATTGTGTGAAGAAATACTTCCTTTTGTTTGTTTTTAATCTGCTGCCTATTAATATCATTTGGTGACCCTTAGTTCTTGTGTTATGAGAAGGCTTCCTTATTTACTTTCTCCACACCAGTCATGATTTTATAGACCTCAATCATATCCCCCCTTACTCGTCTCTTTTCCAAGCTGAAAAAGTCCCAGTCTTATTAATCTCTCCTCATACAGAAGCCGTTTCATACCACTAATCTTTTTGTTGTCCTTTTCAGAACCTTTTCCAATTTCAATATATCTTTTTTGAGATGGGGTGCCCACATCTGCACACAGTATTCAAGATGTGGGCGTACCATGGACTTATATAGAGGCAATATGCTATTTTCTGTCTTCTTATCTATCCAGTGATTCCCAACATTCTGTTCGCTTTGACTGCTGCTGCACATTGAGTGGATGTTTTCAGAGAACTATCCACAATGACTCCAAGAACAGACCCAGAAATCTTGATGCCCAGCCTGATAGTAACTGGACAATATACTCTAAATGACAGGTCCCTTTTGCAGATCATATGAGAAGGAAACCATCACCATGATCACTCTACTTACTAACATCTATTGTAACAGGAAAGGACTATTTTCTCTACTATGACTAGCCATTTAAAAAAGATCTTAATTTCATCATCTTGCTATTTTACCTTATTCCTCCATCTACCCTTTGTCTGGAGATACACTGAGGTGCCAACTGAAGTGATTGGCTTCAACTATCTTCACTGGCAATGCATTTTTTATTCTGTACATTTATTACATTTTAAAGGGAAAATATTTGTCTGTATCCAATTGCCCTACTTACTCATAGTTTGACAGGTACAATTGCTGCTCTTCATCACTCAAATTATGTCTTATGTTTAATTACAGAGTTTGAGAGATGATAACTTTTGCAGCCCGGTGTGAGTGACTTGTTCAAAATAGCTGAAGAGTACAGTTTTTAAGGAAAACAAAGGGAAGCCAAGATAGCTATTAAAAATGCAAATATGAAGCATTACTAAACTCTGATGAAGATGCATAGCCTCCTCAGCAACATATGCAATTGATTCATGAGAACGCTTGCTCTGAGTCAGAGGAGCCGGTTTGAGATGGCACATATGACCTCCTGGGAAGGAAAGTCAGCATGTACTGTACTCCCGCACATCAGCTGAGAAGTGATGAGGCAGTGTTAGCTGATTAGTAGCAGCTTCCTGACTTCTTTCTAACACCAGCGAAGCGGTGCTTGTTAACAGATCTTCTCCATAGGGGGATTATAACATCATGGAAAAATTGTGCATTGAATATAATTAATATAAACACTTGGATTGCTCTCAGAGGGAGAATGGAAGAAAATGAAGAGAGATCAAAATAGAAACATGTTGAAACGGATTAGAAATCATGCAAGGCCAAGTTTTCCCTTGAAAACTCTTATTGATAATAATGGGTGCTTCACTCATAGCTCAAAGCTGGAGCATACTAGGCACTTGACACATAATCTCAGTGCTAGAGAAAGAATAGTTCTGAAACAAAGCTTGGATCGGAACAAGAGCTTTAGGAAAGTTCAGCTCTGGATCCAAACTCCATATTGGGAGCTTATCCGTACAGTAGGTTGTGTAAGGCAATGGCTCTCAAACTTTCCAGACTTCACTGTACCCCTTTCAGGAGTTTGATTTGTCTTGCCTACCCCCAGTTCATCTCACTTAAAAACTACTTGCTTAGGGTACGTCTTCACTACCCGCCGGATCGGCGGGTAGCAATCGATCTATCAGGGATCGATTTATCGCGTCTCGTGTAGACGCGATAAATCGATCCCCAAATGCGCTCCCCGTTGACTCCAGAACTCCACCAGAGCGAGAGGCAGAAGTGGAGTTGACGGGGGAGCCGCAGCCATTGATCCCGCGCCGTGAGGACGGGAGGTAAGTCGATCTAAGATACGTCGACTTCAGCTACGCTATTCTCGTAGCTGAAGTTGCGTTTCTTAGATGGATTCCCCCCCCCAGTGTAGACCAGAGACTTCAAAATCAGACATAAAAATACAAAAGTGTCACAGCACACTGTTACTGACAAATTGCTTATTTTCTCCTTTTTACCATATAATTATAAAATAAACCAATTGCAATATAAATATCATACTTACATTTCAGTGTATATAGAGCAGTATAAACAAATCATTGTCTGTATGAAATTTTAGTTTGTGTTGATTTCACTAGAGCTTTTTATGGTAGCCGGTTGTAAAACTAGGCAAATATCTAGATGAGTTGATGTACCCCATGGAAGACCTCTGCGTACACCCAGGTGTATGTTTACTCCTGGTTGAGAACCACCAGTATAAGGGATCAGGGCACAGGCATTCTGGCATAGAGGTCACAGCTGAGCAGGTGTCAAGGACAGTCACAAGGTGTTAGTGAGAAGAAATTAGAATAATCGCTAGAGGCTGAGTCAACTATCATCTGCAAACTTTGCCACCTTACCGGTTAACCCCTTTTTCCAGATCACTTATGAATATGTGAACAGCACTGGGCCTAGTACAGATCCTCAGGCTACATTGCTATTTACCTCTCTCCTTTCTGAAAGCTGTCCATTTATTCCTACCCTTTGTTTCCTGTCTTTTAATCAGTTAGTGATCCATGAGAGGACTTTCCCTCTTATCCCATGACTGCTTGCTTTGCTTAAGAGCCCTTGGTGAGGGAGCTTGTCAAAGGCTTTCTGAAAATCCGAGTACATTATATTTACTGGATCACCCTTGTCCACACATTTGTTGATCTTCTAAAAAAATTCCAATAGATTGGTAAAGCATGATTTCTCTTTACAAAAGCCATTTTGACTCTTCCCCATCAAATTGTGTTTATCTATGTGTCTGATAATTCTGTTCTTTACTGTAGTTTCAACCAATTTGCCTGGTACTCAAGTTAGGCTTTCTGGCCTGTTATCGCCAGGATTGCATCTGGAGCCTTTCTTTAAAAATTGGCATTACATTAGCTTTTCTCCAGTCATCTGGTACAAGGGATGATTTAAGTGATAGGTTCTACAATTTCATATTTGAGTTCCTTCAGAACTTGAGTGAATACCATCTGGTCCGGTGACTTATTACTGTTTAATTTATCAATTAAACCTCCTCCTTCCAAAACCTCCTCTACCAACATCTCAATCTGGGAAGTTTCTCAGATTTGTCACCCAAAAAGAATGGCTCAGGTGTGGGAATCTCTCTTACATCCTCTGCAGTGCAGACCAATGAAAAGAATTCATTTAGCTTCTCCCACATGGCCTTGTCTTCCTTTAGTGCTCATTTGGCACCTTGATCATACAGTGGCCCCACTGATTTTTCCCTGCTTCTGATGTGAGTTTTTGTATCTTGTTAGTTGATCTTCAAATTCTTTTTTGGCCTCCCTAATTATACTTTTATACTTGGACTTGCCAGAGTTTATGCTGCTTTTTATTTTCCTCAGTAGGATTTGACTCCCAATTTTTAAAGGATGCCTTTTTGCCTCTAACCACCTCTTTTACTCTATTGTTTTGCCACGGTGGCATTTTTTGGTGATCTTACTATTTTTTTCCCCAGGGATACATTTAATTTGAGTCTCTGTTATGGTGGAGGAAAGAGTCAGCCTGGGGTCAGAGACTGGAGATCAGAATGCAAGGTAAGGTCTGGCATCACAACAAGCCAGAAGTCTGCATGATTGCTCAGACAACTTTCTGGACCACCCTCCAGGCTTAAATAGTGAGCATGGGCCAAACAGAAGGCCACAGGGTGCTGTCACTGTGGAAACTTTAGCTGTGTTTCCTGTGGCACCTAATTGTCCTAGTGCTCATTAGATATGAGCATGGCAGCTAGCCCAGCCTGCACAGACCTGGGTTCTAGACCTACAACTCCTTACAGGTTATTACAACGCATACCTGAACTTTGTGGCTTGGGTCCATTTTGACGGTCTTGACTGAGAAAGATACTTAAACATGTGTCTAACTTTAAGCACAGGACTAATCTTACTGACTTCATGTGCTTAGAATTATGCACATCTTTATGTACCTTGCTGAGCTGGGGCTTAATCAAGAGGAACTATTGTAAATACTTCAGATTTCAAGTGTTTTTTGAGAAGGTCAACAAACATGTGGACAAGGGTGATCCAATAGATATAGTGTACTTGGACTTTCAGAAAACCTTTGACAAGGTCCCTCACCAAAGTTTTATTATGACACCCAAAACAGTGTCATACTTGAGGTCCAATCCTCTTCTGTTGAAGTCCCTGATAGCCTTCCATTATCTTAACTGGCAGAAAGATCAGACCATTGACTAACCTAATTTAAGATGGACATTTCTGAGGCTCCCAGAACTATGAGCAAACTTGGAAATAAAACTTTTCCTTCCTCCTCTGTTTAAGCACAAATTTTTCAAGACTGAGTTTTGCAGTTTTGTTTTATATTTGTAATGAAATCTTTGTGAGCTCTGATGTCCTGAGAGGTCTAGAAAACTTCATGAAACTGGATAAACCCATAGGAATCAATAGCTTTTAGCTTGGCTCTGGACATAACTGAACTCTGAGCATGTGTGAACATGAAAGAGTTAAGCACCCTTTTCACAGGAGCTGGGGATGGTTCAGCTTCTTGACCTAAATCCTTCTATAGAAATTGCATTCTGCTGGAGCTGAGTGAATAATCCATAGTGGCTAATTTATTTGATGAACGTAGGCTTTTTCTGTTCGTGAATTGTCCAAGATTTTTCTTGGATGTATTAATTAGTTACTATGATTCACTAAATAATTTCTATTAATATTTTTTTGGTCTGTGGGGTGTTCACAAATAATTCATTGCAAATAATCAGTATTCAAAATGTCAGATATGTGGATTAGATTGGATAAGACACAAAGTTGTGTGTATTACAACAAATATTTTAAAAAATAAACTAGTTTTGGAAAGAATATAAACCCTCATGCTTCAGAGCATAAGCCAACCTCTAACTATTGGGAGTCAGGAAGAAACTTTCCCTGCGGACAACTTATCCCATAGTGGCCTGCTGCAGGGCTTCTTGCACCTTCCTCTGAAGCAGCTTGTATCAGCTATTGTAGATGACAGGATATTGAGCTGGATGGACCACTGGTCTGATCCAGTATGGCAATTCCTATATCAGTTCCATCACTGGATGAGTGTAACTCTTAGGCTACATCTTCACTACCTGCCTGAATCGGCGGGTAGAAATCGATCTCTCGGGGATCGAATTATCGCGTCTCGTCGGGATGCGACAATTGATCCCCGAATCTATGCTTGTACTCCACCACACAGGTAGGACTAAGCGCCGTCGATGCGGGAGCTGCGGAGGTCGATTTGCCGCCGTTCTCACAGCGGGGTAAGTCGGCTCGGATAAGTCTAATTCAGCTACGCTATTCGCGTAGCTGAATTTGCGTATCTTAAATCGACCCCCGCCGTAGTGAAGACGTAGCCTTAGATTCTCTTGCCAGTGTGAATATTCACATTCATGAGTTCAACATTCATGCTCTGTGAAGAGTCCGTAATATTCACTTAAAACTGGCAGTTTCCAAGAACATTCCTGCCAGCCAAATCCTTCCCTAGATTATTTGTGGAGAGGAAAAGGGTCATGAACTGTTTGATATGAATGCAGTTCATGATTTGCGGTTACATCTATTTCCACTATCCATACTTTGCTTAACTAAGGTCTGCATTCTACATGCATTTGTGGTTTGGAAGGGTGTTGCTTCAGTGTGCAGTTTGTGTTGACTGTGACTTTACATAGCCCATGACAAATCTGCAACAATAAATGCCCTTGTGTCCATGGGACTTGATTACTAAAATAACCTCTTTGCAGGCCTACCATTTAGATTTCTCTGTTACTGCTTGTTCAGAATGCAGTGGCAAAACTGTTCATCAAGTTGACCTAGCATGATCACATTAGGCCTGCTCTGTCTTCTTTAAATTAGCAGCCTATAAGCACTTTAAATTGGCCAAGATTCCCCAAAGGAGGAAAGAAGAAAAGCTCCGATAAGTCAGACATTTTTCAGTTCCTAACCACTTCCCAGAGAGTCCCTGTGCAGTTCTGAAACCTGCTGTAAGGGGTCAGACTCAGCCCTGAGGCGCCTCCTGCTGGTCTCTTCTGGGAATTAGCTCATCCCAGCTCCAGAGCACCCTCTGCAGGCCAGTGATCCACCTTGCCACTGGCCCCGTGTCCCTCCCAGGACCCCAGTGCCCCTTTCTCTGGGTGCTGCCCCCTGGCAGTACCCACACACACTGGGTCTCCCCTCCCAGGGGAACCCCCACCCACTAACCCCACCTCACCTCAGTGTAAGGCTACTGCCAGTCACCATCTAGCCCCACTCCCTGGGGCAGACTGCAGTATCAGCCTACACATCACAGGCAAGGTTGGGTTTGGACCTGCTGCCTTTGCCTACCCCTGGGCTGCCCTCTGCAACCCCTAGTACCTGTTGGCCCAATCCTAGGCCCCAGGCTGGAGCTTGCCAGTTCCTCTGCCTTTCCCCAGCCCTGCTCCACTCATGTACCCTGTCTCAAGCTCCCTGCAGCCAGGCCCTTCTGTCTCTGAATGCAGAGTGAGTGTCTCCTTGCTCCTGGCTCAAGCCTTTATAGGGCCAGCTGGGCTCTGATTGGGGCATGGCCCAGCTGCAGCTGCTTCCCCCAATCAGCCCAGGTCTTTCCTTCCACAGCCCCAGCCCTCTGCAGGGTTGGTTTTAACCCTTCCCAGGCAGGAGCAGGTGACCACCCCGCTACACCTGCTATGACACCTTCCTCTCTGGGAACTAGCAATTCAGTTAAGGAAAATAATGAAAACCTAAATATGACTCAGAGTTTCTGATTTCAAAACACCCTTTCAATGCTGCACACAAATATCAAAGGCATGGTCTTTCCAGTTAAAACTTATGGAGATCTCTGAATACTAGACAAATAGGACACCAAAGTTACAAATGCACCTTTCCAAAATCTTAGTTGATGGAACATAAGCTTCAGAAAAAGAGATGAATTGAAGGGCAAAATTTTGCTGTTAGATGGATTCATCTAACTTCTAGTGAATTCATTGGAAGCCGTGAATACATCCAAGAGCATGTGTACATGCAAGAAGCTTAAAGAGTGTGAGAATTGAGCTTGACATATAACAGAGCATCCATTCTTGGTGGAAAAGCCAAAGGGAAGCGGAGCAAGGAAGGGCATTAAACATGTCTGCACAGAATTGTCACCCCCTTTTAGATTCAGACGAGTGCATCTTGGGAGCAGTCACAGGATAAGAGAATTCTGCTTTACTAGGTTCTGAACCTACTGACTTTAAGCACGAAGGCAGCTTTGGAAAAGCCTTTTTGTGGAAAAAGACAGTAGAGAATGTAATTTTTTGCCCATCTCAAGGTCAATGATACACATGCAGCAGGAAGTTTTGTTTTCTGGGATTGACCTGCAAGGTATGCTGCTGGAGAAACTAAAAAGACAAAAATCTTTCTGTAATTCCAAAAAAGCATGCAGCTTCCCAATAGCCGACTGTCTTTTGCTACCTTAATTTGATACTACAGATGCTTTACTAAGTGAACTATAATATCCTCTTGCCTAAAGAGTCAAACATCATGGGATGTTCTTCCTTTTATATTCTTTGTCTTTCTTTTCCCCCTCTTATTAATTTAAATGCTTAGACAGGAATTTTGAATAAGTCAGGAGTACTTGCTTTTTATGTATGTCTTATCTTTTATCATGTGTTATACACTTTCTAGCATGCAATACACTAGGGTGTTGCATAGTTGGATAGCAGTTTCAGGCTTTCAGAACCCCAAACTGTGGATGACATGGAAGGAAACAATCTGGTTGATGACTCAGTCTTTGCTCTTTATTGCTGATACTTTGTTATGGTTTGACTTTTTGTAGAGATTTGGAGTTGACAACTGGGCATCTCTTCTCATTGGTTTGGTGTTTACCCTCTTCACTGAAGTTTTAATGAGGCTTTATGTACACTTTTCTTGGTAATGTTCTTGCCTTTAAAACATGCAATAGCATTTCACTGAAGTAGGGTTACATCTCTTCGTTCCCATGGCTCTTTTTTTACTTCCCCATTATAATGTGGCACTCACTACTTGAGAGCCTCCTACCAGCTAGGTATGATACAGCAGTCCTTTCCTCACTCCTGGTGCCCCCTGTAGGCTGCTGGCTGATCTTGGATCTTCAGTGGCTTGGCCCTCCGGCCAAGTCACAAAGTCCAAACAAACCCCTTCTCGAGTAGAAAAGAGTCCAGTAAATGAACAGTCCTATTGCCCTGGCTAGGATCTTCAGCCCCAGCTCTTGACCCTTTAAATTCAGCCTGTTGTTTGGAATCTCAAATTAGTCCTTTCCCCATCTTGTGGTTTATGCTACTGTGGCCAGTGGGGAACCTGGGCCCGCCCATTCCTCTGAGTTCCAACTCAGGGGTCCTATACACAGTAACTACACACTGCTCGATTTCAGTTCATTGATGCTTCTTCCGTGGACCTCTTCCTACCTGGCCACTTTCAGCTTCACCCTTAGCTAAGGTTCTTAGGTCCTCTCTTTCCCTGCACACCCAGCTTGAGCAAACTGAGCTAGAAACAAACTTTGGTTATCCCTCGAGCACCTTTGGCCAGAGAGGCTCACCCTTCCTTGACCTTCTGACACTAGCCAGGAACTGATTTGCAAATGCCCTGCAGCTCCTTTTATCTGAGCCTGCTGGGCTCTGATTGGCTGCTTCCATGAGAGCAATTTAGATAGGCCTGGAGGACCCACCTTTGCTTCTCCTTTCCCGTCACTTCGCTGCTTCCTGGGGCTGGGTGTAGTAGGACCACGGGGCCACCTACAGAAAGCCGCAAAGACCTGATAGACCACATCACACCTATGCTTGACAAGCCTTTCCTTCTGTGAAAACAATCTAGCTGTCTCTTGAGTTCATCTATGGTCTTTCATGGTATCAACTTTAATACACTATCAGGCAGACTTAAACCAGTCACCTTGTCAATTATGTAGTTCTCTGAATCATTCAGTCACTTTTTAACAAAGGTATCCACGCAGCATTAGGAAACACCTTTTTTTGCTAGCTTTTTGGCATATAAATCTGCAGTGGAGCATTTTCTTTGTAAGCGAGCTGAAATGCTTCCATAGGTGATGTGGCCATATAACAAAAGGCCTATTAGAGATTTCTTTCAAAGAACAAGTTCTGAAAGGTTTGAAATACCTGTACAGTCACACGTTCTGACCTTAGTTATGTCAATCCGTCAGTCTGAGCCTGTTGCCACTGAAGTCGAAGCAAAATATCCCATTAACTGTAGCAGCGGTCGCAGCAACGGAGGTGTGGCAGAGCCATGCCGAGTACAACCCTGCCTGAAATTGGTGGGTATGTACTAGGCACAGCTCAGCCATGCTTCTGCTGCCACCGCCTGTGGTACGGTGGTTACACTGCTACTCATACTTGCTCTACCCCTCGTCGAGTTAGCATGAGTTTGTGTGCACGAGCAGGAGAATCATACCCCTTGCTCGTAGTGTAGACATAGCCTAAGCCAATATAATTTAGCAGGTGTTTCAGAGCAATATGTGAGGTTATATCCCATATATATGATTGACTTCAGTAGAGATTAGGTCAAGCCCTAAGCAAACACAACATGCATCACTGACTCCATTACAACTAACACAGGAGCTGTTGTATGCTCAGCTCTTTTGAAAAATGAGGCCACTTACCTAGGTGTCTAAATATGGATTATGTGCCAGTATCCTTTACTGGCTCGGGTACTGGCCTGTGTCAGGCTCTGGGTTCGAGGCAGTCAGACCTGTTGGTTAGAACTGCAGTCAGGAACAGGTACAAAGGTTGAAACTGGATGTATAGTTAAGACCAGGCTGAGGGCAGAACTGAAACCGAGGTTCGGGGAGAGGCTCTGGGTCAGAACTGAGGTCAGAGTCTGTAGTCAAGCCAAACCAGGGTCGTATTCGGAGTCCAGATGCAGGCCAAAAGGTCAAAGCTGTGTTGGAGTCACTCTGAAAGCCGGGGGGAGGGGGGCAGGGGGGAGGGGGGAGGCAGGTGCAGGGCTGAAGAGGTTAGTAACAGGGCTGGAGCATGGTTGGAGTAGGGCATGGACAAGGCTGAAGTGGGCTGGAAGAAGCTTGGGCAAGGCCTGGGCAGGAACAGGATCAAGGGCAGGCTGGAAGCCCAGGGAGTCTGTAACACTGTGGGGCCGCAAGAGGGTTCCTGTCCAAGTAGTTCTGCTGCACAGACTAACTTGCAGGTCTGCAGGGGTCAGTGAAATACCTGTTCTTGGGGGTCATCTGACCCAGGCCCTGCCCAAGGATAGGCTGCTGCAGCATGACTGAATGATGCAGGGCCAGCCTTAAGGAAAATGGCGGCCTGGGCAAACTTTCTTTGGTGCCCGTTAAGTACTGCTCCCGAAGCAGTGAGTGGCTGCTCAGCACGCAGAGCAGCAGCAGCAGCAGGTGGAGTGATGGCGGCACTGCAGGTTCGTGCTGCTGGGAGGGCAGAACGGGGTTGCATATGAGCACCTGGTTCCTGCCCTGCACCTCCCTTTATCTCCTGCCTCCGCCTTCCAGGTAGGCACGGCCCTTCTGCAGCCTCTTGGCCAAGGCGCCCCTCCTGACCATGGTACCCTGGGTGGTTGCCCACATTGCCCACCCATAAGGCTGGCCCTGGGACAATGAATCGCTGCAGGCTCTGTTGGAGGGGTGAGTCATGGCTGAGTGAGCTGCCCTGGTCTGGCTGCAGCTTTGTCTCACCGCCTGTTTAAAATTCACTTTACACTAGTATTGTTGTTTAATACTTATATTTTAGTAGTGCTTAGAGGGCCCGATCCGGGATCAAGGCTCCATTGTGCCAGGTGCTGTACACAGAGCAAAATACACATGTAAGTTTGAAATTAGCTTCCTGTGAGGAGTCTCACTATGCATTACTGGTGTGGCCCCATACTATATCTCAGTGTCTCAGTGGCTTTTATATATTTATCCTCACAACACTGCTGTGTGGAAGGGAAGTGCTATCCCTGTTTTAGAGACGAGGAACAGAGACAAAGGGAGATGAAAGGTAAACGTCCCCAAAGCCCCTACAGTTTAGGATGTAGGAAGCTAAATTCTGTTTTCAAAACTAGCAATGTCACTTAGGCACCCCAGTCCCATGGAAAGTCAATGGGACTTAGGTGTCGATCAAAACATGACTCTCCTCTGCACGTTCTTCTCCCTCTGGGAGAAGATGAGAGAGCAAACAACATGAGACAGATATATAGTCACATTGCCTAATGCACTGCTGGAAGGTGCTCCGATACTATGGTGATGAGACGTACATAAAACTTATATAGAGTAGAAAATGGGACTTTCATAGGGTGAATAGACCCTATATGGGGCTGGCATCCAAGGAGTAAAGGCAGGAAATGCTGATTGACAGCCTCATAGCAGTTGGGAGAACAAATAAGCTGAGAAGCAGAGGGGCAGGACAGCTGCCAGAGGAGCAAACAGGTGAGGGAAAGAAGGTCTTGCCAGCCAGCTGGTGAGAAGCTGCCCCAGATTGACAACAACCCAAAGAAGGGACAACCAGAGCCACAGGCTGCAGAAGTCTACAGAACTAAGTATCAGAACCTGAGAAGTGGATGGTCAGGCCTAGTGGTTGAAGCAATGATGGTCAGGCCTAGTGGCTGGGCCAGGAACCGGAGCCAGGGGTCAGAACAGGAACAAGGCTGAAGCAGGAGCAGGCACAGGCTGGGGATAGAGCAGGAGTGGGAGCAGTCTGTCAGAACCACCAAGCAGGGAGGGGATACTCCCAGCAAGGTAGCCATGTTGAGCAGACTGGAGTGGCTACTCTCATTGGAAGTCTAGGGGATCACCTAGTTAGAGTGCGCTTCTGGATGGGCTGAGCCCTGGTGGACTGATGTGGAGCCCTCAGTTAATCATGCTCAGTGATGACTCATCAGGCTCAGAGCCCTCTTCAGGCTCACAGATGACCCATTACACCAAGGGACGTAGGAAGGAGTTCAGGGTACAGCAGGAGAATTGTTGAGGACTGATTCTGCCTACCTGGGTTAAGAGACCTGAGCTGGAACCTAGTGGAGTGGGTGGGCCTGGTTACTAGGGTTACCATATTTCCACAATCAAAAAAGAGGACACTGGGGGCGGGGAGCCCTGCCCCCGCCCCGCCCCTGCCCCGCCCCCATCCACTCCCTCCCACTTCCCACCCCCTGACTGCCCCCCTCAGAACCCCCAACCCCTCCTGCTGCTTGTCCCCGACTGCCTCCTCCTGAGAACCCCCCACACTAACTGCCCCCCTAGGACCCTACCTGTCCCCTGACTGCCCCGACCCTTATCCACTCGCATGGGTGGCAGGTTTGTAGAAATTTTGGTGGTGCCCAGAACCCGCCCCCCCACCTGCCTAAGGCTCTGGGAGGGGGGCTGGGTGGGGGGAGGAGGTCTGGGGTGCAGGTCCTGGGCTGGGGATTAGGGTGCAGGAGGGGTGCAGGGTGCAGGCTCTGGGATAGAGTTTGGGGGTGGGAGGCGGTGCAAAGGGAGGGGGTGCAGGCTTTGGGAGGGAGTTTGAGGTCAGGAGGGGGTGTGTGGGAAGGGGAGGGGGTTTGGGAGGGAGTTTGGGGATAGGAGGGGGTGCAGGGGTGAGGGCTGTGGGTCTGAGGATGAGGGGTTCATGATGCAGGAGGGGGCTCAGGGATGGAGCAGAGGATTAGGGTGCAGGGAGATGAGGGTTGGGTCTGAGGATGAAGGGTTCATGATGCAGGAGGGGGCTCAGGGCTGGGGCAGAGGATTAGGGTGCGGGGGGATGAGGGTTGGGGCTGAGGATGAGGGGTTCATGATGCAGGAGGGGGCTCAGGGCTGGGGCAGAGGATTAGGGTGCGGGGGGATGAGGGTTGGGGCTGAGGATGAGGGGTTCATGATGCAGGAGGGGGCTCAGGGCTGGGGCAGAGGATTAGGGTGCGGGGGGGATGAGGGCTGGGGCTGGGGATGAGGGGTTTGGGGCGTTGGAGAGGCTCAGAGCTAGGGTGGAAGGGCAGGGTAAGGGCAGCCTGCCTTGCCATTAGTGGATGGGGCGCACTAGGACCCTGGGGCAGCAGACAGCAGTTGCTGCTGGCATAGGAATGTGCTACTCCGGCAGCACAAGCAGGCACGGGAGAGGCGGGGGGACGGACGCACGGGGGGGTGGGGGTGGCAGGTGGAGGCCGGGGACCCATCCAACCATCCCCCTGCTCCCTGACTGCCCCCCGGGACTCCCCTTACCATGCCCATGCCGGTCAGATGCTGGCTCCACATGGAGGCAAAACACGCTGCCGGTGGGTCTGTTTGTGTGGTTACACCGGGCTGCAGGCAGCCGGGGGGGGAGCAGGGGAGGGGCTCTGGCTGCTGGAGGCCAATGGAAGCGGCGCAATCAGGCCCAGCTGCCCAATCAGCCGCGCCACACTCTGCATGGAAGGGAGGGAGGGAGGGGAGGGGGAAAAATCCCGGACCTTTTAACCTTGTTACCAATTCCTCCCGGACGGCTATTTAAAGACGCAAAAGCCGGACATGTCCGGGGAAATACGGACGGATGGTAACCCTACTGGTTACCCTATCTACCCACTAACAAAGACTTAAGAACCAAAGGATGTCCTGGGCCTCTCGAGGCCAAGGAGCAGATATAATGGGAAACCTGTACACCCTAGTGGGACAGAAATTAATGACCTTAACACCAAAATAGGACTATAGAGGTTCCAACAAGAAGGGCAGACTGACCTCTTGGCTGATCTGTGCAGACTGTGCAACGCCCTGCCTGACCAAAGGAGGGCACTGATGCACTGGGATGCCAGTCCACAGGGAATTAGGGTAAAACTTTTGAAAGCATCTGAGTGACTTGCCCAAGGTCACATAGAAAGCCTATGGTGGCAAGGGGAACTGAAGCCAGATTTCCCAAGGCCCAGGCTAGCATCTTAGTCACTGGATCACCCTTCTTCTTGTAAATAAAATTCAATCGCTCTAAGCGAATGCAAAAGGGCCACAAACAAGGACAAAGCAAATGACATGTTTCAGTTCTATTAATGTTCACAGACCTTTTTTGTGGCTCTGTTTGTAACAGTGACACTGGAGGGGATGATTTACCCCTGAGTTAAAGTTTACATCTCTAACAGGTCATTAAATAAACAAATAAATCTGAAATCCTTGCAGAGTAGAAACAGGCTGGTTTCCATGAAAATGAGGTTTCTTCTATTATTATGGAATGGTACATAAGTTATGCTGATCAATAAAGAAAGGCATTAAAAGCATGGGTGACTCAGTGGGGCCTTTAGGCCTTCTATTTCCAATCAACAGTGATTTTCTATCAACTTGTGGGTGGACAGCTCCTTCACAGCTCAGGACTTTCGGAAATATGGAAGTGTATTAGATGCGTGAGCACAGGAGTGCCGTGAAGACAGACATGCCATTTGAGAGATGTGGGTCAAGGTTATGTGAGGTTGATATCTCTGTTACATAACAGAGGTGTCTCCTGACCCCATTGGTGAATTTTGTTATGTGGAATGGTACATGGCACCTGTAAATAACTTTTTTTTTTGCTCAGTGGATACAAACTTTGCTCCAATTGTGAGATGAAAACTTTAAATGCATGTAGTGAGGCTGCCACTATTTTTAGACTGCAATAATACTTTTATAAGGAGACAATACGTATACAGTGTATATTAACTCTTCAGAAAGCCTTTACACATGGTGAAATAGATTTTGAGAACAAAAGCACTGAGCACTGCAACTTGAATAAGATGACGGTCTTTATTGTTAGCTTTGAAGCATCGAACAATGTCTGTGACTTGTTCTGCAAAAGAGAAAGGGAGAAAGAGACACTTTCACCTCCATTTACATTCTAATTTTCTCTGAAAATAGAATTCCTCTCTGGCTCTCGAATAAATACCATGTGGTAGCTTGGGGATGTTGCTTTAATTTATGTGGCTAGAGACCACATAACTGGACTAAAATAGCTCCTTTTGTAAGATGTTTATTCCTGCAGTTTGGAGAGAGGCTAAAATGAAACTGAACAGAAACAAACAGCAAGGTGAAGCGTTCCAACTCAAACATGGCTGTGTTGGCCTGACAAATCACTTCTATTCTGATTATTAAAATGGTACTCCAGCAAGGCTGGTTATCATGATGGCCTTTTTGCTGGTAATAAATTCCATGCTGAATGGGCAATATTCTCCCACCAGACAGCCTTATCAATTGCAGCAAGGGCTGTGTGTGTGTGTGTGTGTGTGTGTGTGTTGGGAAGATGGGAAAATAAGACGGATAATAGAAGGTGATAATAGAATAGAAACCTCAGGTTCAGGGTATTGTTCTGGTATTTAGCTTTCTGTCCGTTCATTTGTTTGATTAGAAAACAGAAACATAAGCACAAACAAAAGAGAAAAGGAACGGTTATATGAGGAAATCCATATAGTGAAAAAAGCACATATCATCTTGGTGTCATTTCAACTGATATTCACCCACCCCCAACACACAATATTTATATGCTCAACCTTCTTCAGCACACCTGCCTTCCTACTAATTTCAGCTGTTTAGCCCTTAATTCATGCCTCTGAAATACAGTCACATTGGACCAGCTGACAGTTTATGCAGCTAAGCAAGAGCTGAAAAACCATCCATCCTTTCTCGCTGCGGCAATCTATGGACTGGCCAGTTCATATTAAAGTTATCAGCATGCTGTAAATGGCTCACTGATGGTTGACCTGAGTTATGAGCGTTCTCGCTGGGCATTGTTGTTGGCTAAGAAGCATCAGAAAGGGAAAGAGGAGCACTTGTGCTGGCAGCGGGATCTTGCTTACAAGCCAACTTTAATTTAATGTATGTGGAAAAAATGCTTTCCCAGTCTGGTAGCAACTGGAAATATTATGTGCACAGAAAGAGACCGAGAGTTATCAGGTAATGCCACCATGTAATATGAACTGTATGCAGGCAGCATTAAGTGCTTATTTTTGCTCAGTGATTAATATATTAATAAAAAAAGCAATTGTGTGCACTTAGAAGACTCAGCTTTGGGTGTTCTAGCACACATTGCGTGAGAAACCATTTCATCCCAGTCACTGGGCAAATCGGACTCTGTCCAGAAAACTTGTTTTCATAATCTCTGGGTGCTCTAAAAACAAATAGATCTTTTTTGGCAAGTGAGATGCTACCAGTCAACTCATTTTGGAACTATTCAGAAAGTCATGCTAAATTAACAGCTCCCACTCTATAGGGCAGATTTGGCAGGCTGTACAGCCAGAAGCCTCAAGTCTCATATGACTGTTTGATTCATTAGGCTTTTACATGTGTGTGTGTGTGTGTGTGTGTGTGAGAGAGAGACAAAGACAGAGACTCTGTGTCCATAGCCAGTTTATTGTCTAGGCTGCTCTGTATGTTTTCAGTCTGCAGCCCTTGTAATTTGGCATTGCATTCTTTTTTGTTGGACCTAGTGGAAATGTTAAATTTTCCTGATGTTTAATTAAAAATAACTTTGGGGGTGCCGTGGGAAGGCATCCTGATGCTTGAAAAAAAAAAAAAAGAGAAACAAATCAAAACCTCCAAGACTTGCTCCGCACCAGATAAAATCCTAGGTTCTGTGCTGGGGGACTTGCCAGCAACAAACTCAAGGCTGATGCAGCTGGACATGTGTTCATTTGATGTCCCCTCTGCTCTGCCTACCCGCTCCATGCGTGTTGGTTATCGAAATTTACAACAATCCCATCCTCTACTGCGAAGGGATTGCGCAGCTTACACGCAGTGCATCAGCAAATCAAAACAAAGCCTGTAGCTATGATTTTTGGACTACAAGGCCAGTCTGTGTCTCTTTAAGGAGTGGCAGCCAGCCAGGCCCCTGTGATTAATGATGGACCGAGATCAAATGGTTTGGTTCAATTTGGATAAGCATCCAGAAGTTTGGAAGTTAATCTGATGATTATGGGGTCAGTTGTGAGCCTCTCTGTGTCCTCACGCAGGGCAGGAAGGTAACATAAGGAGTCTTCTTACTCCCCTGCATGGGATACTCGCACTGCTCGACCTTGCTCTTGGAGGCCAGTACCTGCGAGCGGGTTGCTACTCCCCCTCCCTGCAGGTGGGGAAAGAGTTGGCAGGAAAATTGTGAAAGATTCTCACCAATATTGCCAGCTGAGGAAATTCTCATTTGACTTTTCTGTTGTTGCTGTGCCAGCTGACCCATTGCGCCAGTTTACCGACCATCTGTGCACTTCCTAGACTGTGAGCTATTGGGGGTCAGGGTCTGCGTTTGTGGTATATTGGCTTATACAGCATGTAGTACAATGGGGCTATGACTCCTATGTAAGGGTTCTTTAGATGCTAGTGCAGTAGAAGTACTCAATATTGTACAACAACTGTTGGCTACAAAGTTGGGTCTTTCTAAAGAAAAGAAAACAATATTTCCTGTATGTCCAGCACTGTAATAACTCTAGAATCAGCAGCCTTAAACTGTAACTTGGAAGCTTCTCTGAAAACTTCTTAGTAATTGCATGTCAGTTGCACTGAAGACAGTCATGCAAAACTTGAATAATCTTAACTGCTTAGACTTTAATACCTGCCTAAATGCCTTCCTGCTTGATAGCTAAGCTTGAAATAATGCACTGGGGAGAGTGGGGGGAGAAGAGGGGGAAAATGTAGATAAATATTCAAAGGGGTTATATTTTTCCAACCACGTTGCGCTGAATCCTCCTTCACTGAAACCAAGTAGGACTTTTGCTATTGATTTCAACTGGAGTAAGATGGGCTAAAATCCTCTGAGTAGCTGCCTTTTGTATGGACTGAACCTGGGCAGTGTTGGTGTTAGAGGGTCATGGGAAATGATGATGATGATGAGAGTTTTAACTATTAGGCCAGAAAGAAAAAGTTGGGCCTGAGAAATGCTGGGGAAGACAAAGTGATGATATTTGGACATGGCTTGGATGCGCGGGAGAAGATAGAATCATAGGACTGGAAGGGACCTCAAGAGGTCATCTAGTCCAGTCCCTTGCACTCGTGGCAGGACTAAGATCCAGGAAGCAGTTGAAGATGAACCCCAGGTTATGCGCCTGGGTAACAGAGAAGATTGTGGTGCTGTTGAGAGTGACAGAGAATGGTGGGGGAGAGGTGATAATGGTGGGTGTGTCAGTGACAGAGAATTGTGGGAGTGGGGGGCATAACTGGGAGGTGACAGTGGCAGAGAATTGTGGGAGAGGATAGGGAAGACCACTTTTGTTTTGGCCAAAGGAACAATGAGACGTCGGAGACAAGCTGAGATGTGGGACTGGAGTGAGGGAAAGGGGGCAGGAGTGGAGAGGTAGATTTGCGGGTCTTTGACATAATGGTGGTAGGTGTAACTGTGAGAACAGGTCTGGTCACTTACAGAAAGGGGGAAAAGGGTATCTCTTAAGTTAGCAGTTGCTTGACCGCTCTATTTTGTCCATCATTAACACTGTTCCTTTTCATTCAGGCCCTTTTCGTGTGAGATGCTACCCACCCACAACTCTAATTGATTTCACACCACTCAGAAATAGGGTCTCAGAGAGCTCATTAAATTGTGATCCAAGGCCCAGTCCTGTCAGATGCCAAGAGTTTCCTTTTACCTCAAAGGCTTAGACCATAACTCAGTGGATGGTTGAATTTATTCCCTCACAGAACCTATGTCTGAGAGTTCCATTAATGTAATTTTGTAATTTCCATGGAATTGCACTTCCTCTTTACTAAAAGGAATATAATGAAACTCATAACTGACTTTCATGACAGAATGTTTCAGAAATATAGTCCTTGAAGCTCCCCTATCTCCCTCTAATATTACAGGGTTTTTATTTTTAAGAAGGTAGAAGTGCATTACCAGCGACTTTTTAGAACAAGTCCTACAGAATTTAACAGAAAACTTTTGGCCTATTAGAATTATATCCCTGCTATAATATTCTATAGGATGTTTCCAAAAACTAGTCACGCTTTATGCTAAGGTTCCATTTACAAAGAGTTAAAAAGTGATTGATAAAGATTATAAACATGTTACAAATCTAAGTATGTGCATTGTAGGTGATTAGAAGCACATAACTCAAAGGTATTATAGATGTTTATAAGAAGCGATATGTTGTGCTGTTGAACTATATAAAATATATAGCAATTGATTAACCATTAATTAAAACTTCTAGTAGTCATTTACTAAACATTTATAGACTAGTTATAAATGGAACCTTAATATACATGGACCCCAAAACACGGAAAGGTTACTGTTTTCTATGAAATTCTGAAGTTTTTTAGAATATTTTCTACAGAATCCCATTAAATTCATCCCTGTTCATCTGATGCACCAGATACTCAGCTGGTGTAAATTGGCATATCTCCACTGAAGTCAGTGGAGGTTTGCCAGTTTACATCAGCTGAGGATCTGACCCTATTGGTCTTTTCCATAAGGAGAGCTGGTGACATTCAGAAATCCTCTGGGTTGTTCTACTCTAGCTGATGAAATCATATATGCATGTTGTGTATTCCTTTCTTCTCAGAGAAGAGAATTTTAAATATTCCCCATATAAACATAAATAATTGAGGGCTGGAAACTTTTCCCCTTTCTTATTAAAATGTATCTCTATGGGAAAATGCTTCTGAATATTATACTGTACAAGAACTCCCTATTGGCGGGTGTAGCACATAACAACAAAACATTGAAACAAATCGAGTAAATAATTTACATTCCTAAGCAATACACCCTAGAAACAGCCCTGCACATCTGACATTCTGTAAGATGGTGTTTATGAAATTTCCATAAATAAGATCAATGTGCAGCATCAGGCACATACAGGATTGTTTCATGACACTGAAGGAAATGGCAACCTGCCTAGAGGTCACACTATTATGCTCCAATAAAACTGGAATAGGCACAAGCCCTTTAAATGTTCCCTGAACTGTGATACTAGCCTCCTTAGTGGAGTAGAGATGGGCATAATGGGGGTGGGTCAGGACAGGGTCAGTCATGTTTTGGGATTGGCTTTGCAGAACCAGGCAATGGGCAATTCATTGGGAATATGGAGCCAGCTCCTCAACTAGCATAAATCAGTGTAGCTGTATTGACTTCACAGTCTTACACCAGCTGAGGATCTGGCCCATCAAACAGACAGGAATATACCTTACATCCTCAGAAAACGGAATATTAAAGTCTCCTTCACATTTATGTAGCTCCATGCCCCACACAGCTCATCTCCCTGCTTCCTACCTTCTATCAGCCCATGCTGCTCAGCAAGCTACCTGGTAACCTTCCAACATAATTTCTTCTTCCAGTAGGACATCTCCCTGCCTGTCGCTATTTCTGCTCTGCCATCTGGAACAGGATCCCTTAGTTCCAAAAACAAGCTCCAAACTCCACCGGCCACACATAGTGTTCCATGGAAGGTGATGCAGATGGTCTCTCAAAAGATGCAGAGGTGTGTCTAAGACCCTAAAGTGCACGCTGGGAGCAAAACCAGGAGCAATCCTAAAAGAGAATGGAAAGAGGTTCTGGACAGACATCTATACTTAGAGGCTTCTGTGTATACACTCCAACATTAATAAGGTAAGAAAATACAAATAAGAAAAAGGGGGAAAATCCCTTACTAAATATGCATCAAACATAGCGGCGTCAGTGTAACATACACCTCTACCTCATTATAACACTGTCCTCGGGAGCCAAAAAATCTTACTGCGTTATAGGTGAAACCGTGTTATATCGAACTTGCTTTGATCCATCGGAGTGCGCAGCCCCGCCCCTCCGGAGCACTGCTTTACCGCGTTATATCCGAATTTGTGTTATATCGGGTAGCATTATATCGAGGTAGAGGTGTATCATAAAAGTGGCATCCCAGCCTAGGGGTGTCAGGGAAAAAAATGTAGTCCTTGGAAGGTGCCAAAATAATGGCCACTGGTAATAATAAAAAAGGTAATGGCAATAAAAAAATAATGGCTAACATTTCAGGTTGTTCTACAAAAAATGGTGTAAGTATATGGGTGTGCAAATGTACATTCTGTAGTATCTCTATTTATCTTATTAAGGCTAGGTCTACACTGGGGGGGGTCGACCTAAGATGCGCAACTTCAGCTACGCGAATAGCGTAGCTGAAGTCGGCGTATCTTAAGTCGATTTACCTGGCCGTGAGGATGGCGGCGAGTTGACCGCTGCCGCTCCCCCGTCGACTCCGCTTCCACCTCTCTCCAGGGTGGAGTTCCGGAGTCGACGGCAGAGCGATCGGGGATCGATTTTATCGTAGACGCGATAAATCGATCCCCAATAGCTCGATCACTACCAACCGATCTGGCGGGTAGTGTAGACATACCCTAAGTTGGTAAGCCTGTTTCCCAGCGTGCTGGAGGTGTTCCTGGGAGGGAGGGAGAGGAGTAGAGGAAGAGAGGGGTAAGAGTTTCTCAGCAGGGTCTGCGGACCCCCTGGAGTCCCCTTGGGGACCCCCAGAGGCCCACAGACCCCAGTTTGAGAAACACTGGTCTATGCTGTAACCTTCATTTCTGTGTGCTAACCAAGGTCTTCCCATGCTGTGTTCCAGTCAGCTAATAAACCCTACTGTTTAGGGTGACCAGACAGCAAATGTGAAAAATCGGGATGGGGTGGGGGGTAATAGGAGCCTATATAAGAAAAAGGCCCCAAAATCGGGACTGTCCCTATAATATCGGGACATCTGGTCACCCTACTACTGTTTGACGATGTTGGCTGAGTGCCATTGCAGATGCTTGTGGAGGTACGCTGCTCCCTCAGATTGTACAAGTCTCTCTCAGGGGACCGTCTCAGTTGGACTTGCTGAACAGAGCTCATGGTGTGAAGGAGGAGTGCTGAAGGCCCAGAGCCAGCCTCAGGAGCCAGTGAAGCACCGTGGCTTACCCTGGAGGCAGAGTGGGACCCATGTGGGGGTCTTGAGCACTGAAGGGGTCCTCCCAGAAACTGTTCTAAACTGGGGCCATAGGACTGATCGTGTGGATAGGTGTTTTGTGAATGCAAATGGCACCTAATTGTTGGACTTATGTGCCTAAGTTTCCCTTGTGAATTCCACCTTCAGTGCCTAAATCACTTTTGAAAATGGGACTTATACACTTCTGAAAACGTTACCCAGAGAGATTAAGGCCCAGATCCTCAGAGGAACTGGGGCACCTAACTCCCATTGGTTTCAATGCCTAAATATCTTGGAGGATCTGGGCATAAGTGACACATACAAGATCACTCAAATTGAACCTCTCTCTTGAGTCGCAAGCTGGGGTCGTAACCACAGATATTTTTCTTCCTGCCTCATATAAGATAGCTGTTACCTGAATTCTCACGTGTAAATGTCACTGTGGTTTGTTGGGGTTTAAAGCTATTAAAATTATTAACAAGTTATTATGTGTGTTTGTGGCTTTTTCTAAATGGGAATCCATCTCACACAATTTTTCTTTGGATCATATTAACAAAAGGATGAACCTGCTGTGATGACTCCTGTTATTTAGGGCCACTTCACTCTTTCAGACTTAATTATAGCACTGAGTGGCTCATAGTGGAAGCATCTTGTTGGAAAAAATAAATGTCTTACATAGGAGTTCTGTGTCTGTGTACTTACAGGGAAGATCCTAAAGTAAATACCTGATAAAGGGGCGCTGCTGTTAAAGTAAATACACTGTATGCTGCAGTAGGAAGTATCTGCATTTTATAATGAACATTACCGGCATGACTTTGGTATGAAAAGGACACAGAAATTAAAGGCCCGTGTCTGCAATTTTCATGTACATTGAGTGGCACTTATACAAACTAGCTCTTCCTTCCGCCCCCCTCTGTCATTTCTATTGGAGAGGAAGGGTGGTCTTGTGGTGTCAGATTGGACATAAGAGACCTGGATTCAATTCCCAGCCCTGCCACAGACTTTGGGTCATGTAATCAACCCGTGATGGCTGCAGGCGGGCAGCAGCATGTGGGGTGTGAAAAATGTTCCCTGGATGAATCAGCAGGGCTGGAATGTGACTGTTAGTAGGGGACGGAGCGCGGCTCCACTGCTGTGAGGCAAGGCTGAAGTTGGGTCGCAAATCCCCTAAGGAGAAGAAGCAGTGCCGCTCTCATTCCAGCTGCCCAGAGGAAACAAAATGTACTGTGCCATCTGCAGAAAAGGAGGAGTTAGATGAAGGGCCCAGCAACATAGAGGAAGGTGGACAAGACCTCCGTGTGTCACTAAAGCCAGTTAATTCCTACACTGCAGACAAAAATGCTTCATCAGTGCTTCTGTGTCATAGGGGAGAAGAAACTGCAGAAAATGCTGCCTGGTGTTTTAAGGAAATCAAAAAGCTTTGCCTGGATGAGTTAGAACTGCTATCTGAGAAAAAAACTGCTGAAGATTCTTGAAGGTGAGAATAGTGCTGATTCTGATACTGATACTGATGAAGATGCAGACAGTGGTGGAGATAAGCCTGGAGTTGAATCAGTCATTCAACAAGACAACAGTGTGACTCTACTTCTATGATTCTCTGTTGGACAAGTCACAAGTCAGACCTGGATGAAGACTCCCATTGACTTCAGTGAAGTTACTTTGGAACAGGCTCATAATCTCTCTGTACACCAGTTCTGTACCAGAGGGATGATGATAATAATACTTCATTTCTCCCACCCTTTGTGTGTCTTGCCTATTTAAATCATAAAATCTTCAGGGCAGAGACTATCTCTCTACCATGTGTTTGTACAGCACCTAGCGCACTGGGGCCACGTTACTGTAATACAAGTAATAGTAACTGGGATTGCTTGTGTGCATAGGTGCTACTCAAAGTGATGAAGGGTTGCAGATTCAGGCCTGAGATCCTCTTGTCCTGGAAATTGTGGTGTAGGGAACTTTAGTAACGATGGTGACTCTGTCTGGATATTGTACCCTTACGTTCTGTAACATCTTGGGATGCAGTTGCCACAAGACTTGTCGATTGTGCCTGAAGCTGCGCTGGACACAGATTCTTCCAGAGAATGGCTGCTCCATATATCTTGTAAATATGGATCCAAACACTGTGCTAGCTTGATTCATTTTGGTTTTTTATTTTATGTTATTTGCTTGTTGTTCTGATCCAGTTAAAGTCCTTGAGCCAGATCCTGAGCTTGAATAAATTAGTCAAGTAAACCGAAATCAATGGAGCACCATTGATCTACACCAACTGAGATCTGGCCCACTCATTGTAGATAATTGAAAAGGCAAAGTTGGCTTATTGGATTTGGGAAGGCATAACAGGAGTATTCATTGTAAAAGGATTTTCACATTAGC
Source organism: Emys orbicularis (assembly GCF_028017835.1). Lineage (NCBI taxonomy): Eukaryota > Metazoa > Chordata > Testudines > Emydidae > Emys > Emys orbicularis. The sequence goes on from NC_088683.1 coordinate 344,366,774, forward strand.
TCTTTGACCCACACAGATATATTTGCATTGAAATTTTATAGATGTGTCTGGCTCCCTGGCACATAAAATAAACAAAGATAAGTATGGCTTGGGGCTATAAGTAATAGCACAAATATTAACTAACATGAAATTTCACAATTTTACAATGCTATCTACTCATTTGGCTAGCTGGGCATTAAGTCCTCTATTCAGGAAAACATCCCCATGTAGGACAGCGCTTAATCAGGACATTAATATTAAGCATGTGTTTAAGTCTCAGTGAAGTCAATGGGAGTGAAGTATATGCGTAAAGTTAAGTACTTGCTCCAGTGCTTTCTTGAATTGGAGGCATAATGTCTCAACCAATGGGGCTTATATCTCTTTCTGTGGGAGAGACTACTGCAGTCAAAGATCTCACTCTTAGGAACATACTGACCCCTTTTCAGTAGATGCAATTTTGCAGCCACGATATCTTACATTCACGTTATTTTTGACAACAGATATTAGGTGCTAAACTACTTGTTTACATCTACAAGTCATGAACTTAGGTGCTCAACTGTTGGCATTTGTGCTCACAATTTATTGTGGGTGCAGAACTGCAGGATAAAGTTCTGCATAATTGTGCGTAGTTGAAAATCTGGCCCAGATTTGTATATTCTATAATGCGGTTTCTTGCAAGGGCAATCCAACATTTATAGAGCTTAGCAGTGATTTTAGACACTGGTCCATCCTATGAGCAGTGAGTCCCAGTGGGATTTTCAGGAGAAACAATTCTTCCCAGAGTTTCCAGGCTATGGGTGCCTTGCCTGCCTGTCCCCACCATGGGAGGCAGTGTATATTCCTGGGAGCACTAGAAGGACGCAGTCCCTTCACTCTGGAGAGCATAGAGACTGAAAATATGCCTGACTCCACATGGGACCCACAAAGACAGATTGTCCACTATCTTGCACCCTTTACTCCCATTTGTTCCTGTGAAGAGACCAGTCACAATCGGGCCCATAACTAGTTGATAAACCCCATGTGTGTGGAAGAGGTGGAACACAGGAGTTGCCATAATGGATCACACCCAAGGTCTATCTAGTCCAGTAGCCTGTGTCTGACAGTGGCCACAACCAGCACCTTCAGTGGAAGATGTAAGAACCCTGCAGTAGGCAAATTTGGGGTATCTGCCCCCCACATTAGGTCTGATACTGAGCTCTAAAAAGTAGAGATCGGCTTAAGCTCTGAAGCCAAAGGTTTTATGTCCCTTCTGAATTTTTGTTGTTGTTAATTTTGACTCTGGATATTCTTGTTATCCATATAAATGTCCAATCCCTGTTTAAATCTCGCTAAGTCATTGGCCTCAATGACTTCCTGTGGCAATGCTTCCACAGTTTAAACACACTGTGTGAACAAAGTATTTCCTTTTATTGTTTCTGACTCTCCCACTATTTAATTTCATTGAATGCTCCCCTGTTCTCATGTTACGAGACAGGGACATGCCCCTCCTTATTCTCTTTTCAATCTCTGTGCATATGAAAGGTTTTCCAGGTCACTGATCATTCTCATCACTAGCTTCTTGGAACCCCATCTAGTTCTGCAAATCCTATTTGAGATTTGAGGGGGGACCTGGTAACATCTTCAAATATGTTAAGGGCTGTTGTGAAGAGGACAATTGTGATCAGTTGCTGTTATAAAGAGGACAAAAGTGATCAAATGTTCTCCACAGCCACTGAAGGTTGGACAAGAAATAATGGGCTTGATTTGCCACAGGGTTAGATATTAGGAAAAACTTGCTGACGACAAAGATAGTTAAGCTCTGGAATAGGCTTCCAAGGGAGGTGGTGGAATCCCCAATACTGGAAGCTTTTAAGATCAGGTTGGACACACACCTGCCAGGGATGCAGCCTCCACCCCAAACCCCGCTTTGCCTCCAGCATTTATAATGGTGTTAAATATATTTAAAAGTGGTTTTTAATTTATAAGGGGGGGGGTCGCATGCAGAGGATTGCTGTGTGAAAGGTACAAAAGTTTGAGAGCCACTGGTCTAGGTTTACTTGGTCCTGCCTCAGCGCAGGGGTTTGGACTTGGTGACTTCTTGACATCGCTTCTAGACTACATTTTGTGTGTGATTTCTGTGCTTCTGTGGGGTGACCAATATTGCACACCGTATTCCAGATGAGGCTGCATCACTGATTTATTTAAACACATCATATTTTCCCTATTAGAAAGTTTTCCTGATAGTAAACCTAAATTTTCCCATTTTTAATTTCATCCAATGACTCCTAGATTAGCCTCTACATCCCGTGGATATAATATGGTACAATATTAATTGAAACTGTTATACCACCCCCTCTCCACTGTTTCATTTCAGATCTATACAAAACACAAGGGTTCTGGGTGGAATTGTCAGTCTTTGTGCTCTCCCCCTGAGTGCAGGGCCTGCTCCCTCCTGCTGCTAGCCTAAATATAAACCACCTCACAGGGGGCTGGAACAGGACAGCAGAGGAGCCATAGCCTGGAAACACTGGGAAGAATTGTTTCTCCTTAAATTCCTCTGGGACGCACCTTTTCATAAGATGGGCCAGTGGCTAAAATCTACCACTGAGCCCTAAGAATTTTGGATTTTCTTTCAGGAAACTGCATTACAGGCTATAAAGTATGTACACTTTGGCCCAGATTTTCAACTAGGCACAAGTTTGCACCTGCAAAAACTTGAATGTGCATGTTTGTGTCCACAGCAATTGTGGAAACAAATGGCAACAGTTAGGCAGCTAATTTCATGACTTGTGGATGTTAACTGGTAGTTCAGCAACTAATATGTTGGTGCAAGATGTACCTAGAGAAAAAGAAGTCACTTAAACATTTTGGACATTTGAATTAAATTGTGTCGTGCAATGGTTAGAGCACAGGACCCCTAATCAGGAGTCCAGGTTCTGCCACTGATTTCCTCTATAACTTGCTCAAGTCATTTAACTTCTCTGTGTATCAGCTTCTTACTCTGTAAAATGGGTAGCATTCTACCCAGGGCTGGCTCCAGGAACCAGCTAAGGAAGCAGGTGCTTGGGGCGGCCAATACAAAGGGGCGGGAATTTGGCGGCGGGTCCCTCAGTCCCTCTCTTCCTCTTTGAGCTGCCACCAAAGTGCCGCCGAAGAGGAAGAGAGGGAGCGAAGGACCCGCCGCCGAACTTCCACCGAAGAATGAAGCAGTGCGCTTGAGCTGCTGCCAAAGTGCCGCCGATCGGCTTTTTTTTTGGCCGCTTGGGGCGGCAGAAAATCTGGATCCGGCCCTGATTCTACCGACCATCCTAACCCCATTGAAGGTAATGGCAATTTTTCATTGACTTTGATGAGGCCAGACTGATGCCTCCTCAGATCAGTTGCCCGATGTACTAAGCATGTGGAAATGTTCCACTGGAACTTGCAAGAGGACATGAAAGAAATCCTGGCTGCAAGCTACCCAGCAGCTGGAGTGGAGGGTTGACAACAAAGCTGTTAACGTGCTGTAGCTGATGACATGCTTAGTGCACTTGATGACCTTTGATGCTGTGCAGTGCTCGGTACCACCAGCAGCTGTCATTTAAGCAGGAGGCTCGTATTCTTCTTAATGAAACAAGATTGCATTTTCAAACCATATTAAAGTGGTCAAGTATTGATGCAGATTTATGTTTACTGTTCTGGTTGGGGTGGAGGAAAGCATTCACCTCTAATTTGCAACTTACTGCACTTGGACTGATGAATTACACTACTATCTGGTTAAATTTTTTACCATAAACATATTTGTATAATTAAGAGGATTGTAAAAACCCCAGTTAACAACCTCATAGAATTTTAGTAGACGATGTCAGAGTAGTTTTACAGTGAGCTTAGTTTCCAGAACTATCACAACGCAGTCAGGAAGCACATTTGTAAGGAGTTACTCATTTTTCTTTAAGTGAATGACTGTGGAAGATATGAGAGTAGCAGTCTCCGAAGTCAAAGTCCCCTATTTAGCCACAGGACAACCACTGCAAAAGCAGCAACAGTGCAAGTTTTTATATCCCAGTAGCTTCTCCCACCAATGCAACACAGCCATGACCTAGAGGCACCATCAGGTTAACAAAAGGGACTTTCTCCAAGAGCCATTCTGTGGCAGATGCTAGTAAAGATGGGAGAAGCTACTAGAAACCGCTCAAGGGATGCTCTGAAGTTAGGCCTGTTTCTGCTCCCACTTATCCCAGTTTTACACTATGGTCAGTTCCATGGACTTCATTAGAATGAGTCTCAATTTAGACCAGTATAAGAGAGAGAAGTCAGGCCCAATATCAGAATGAGATTTACAGACAATTGGGATGTTGTTGTGAGATCCTGGCCTGTAGCACCCCCTGGTGGGCAAGCATGGCTCTGCAGGCACTCCTTGACTCAGTTCCCCTAGGTGAGTCTCTTCGGCACTGCACCCACTTGTCTGTGCTTAGCCCTCCAGCCCAGTCACAAACGAAACTTAACCCCACCTCTGGGGTAGCAACAGGCCAAACTAAAAAGTCCCAACAAACAAAAAGATTCTTCTGTCTAGGTGAGCATTAAACTACCATCTGATGCTCCTAATTAATTATGGCCCAGGTGTGGCTGGCCCCATCTCCCTTAAAGGGGCCAGTCACCCTGTGACAGATGCCTTCTGTGAAGAGAGGAAGATGTTTGGATTAGACGGTCTTCACTTAAGCAAATAGGGTCCAGTCACTAGGGTTCCAAACTAGCAGGGCTTGTTAGCAAGGCTTTAAACTACGAAGGAAATGGATGGAAAGAAGCTTACATTCTGCTCTCATTTACTAATAGAGAGGAAAGGGAGATGTTCTGAAACAACGGGCAGATGGAAATAAAAAGGATCATGACTGATTTTACTGGCCAGTTTATTCATAGACTTCTAGATTTTAAGGCCATCATGATGACCTAGTCTGACCTCTGTATGACACAGGCCATAGAATTTCACCTCAGGACTGCTGTAAGTTATAATCTTGGAAACAGATGTAAATTGGTCTGAGTGCTGTCATGTCTAAGGGCTAGTCTACACTTACCGTGTAGTTCGACGGCTGCGGATCGAAGTTCCGAGTTCGATTTATCGCGTCTGGTGTGGACGCGATAAATCGAACCAGGAAGTGATCCCCGTCGACTGCGGTACTCCAGCTCGGCGAGAGGAGTACCGCGAAGTCGACGGGGGAGCCTGCCTGCCGCGTGTGGACCGCGTCTGAACCGCGGTAAGTTCGAAGTAAGGTATGTCGAATTCAGCTACGTTATTCACGTAGCTGAATTGGCGTACCTTACTTCGACTTGGGGGGTAAGTGTAGACCAAGCCTAAGTTGTACAGAAGGTGTAAGTGACACAATTTTACACTCCCCCCAACATTTGTCCCATTGTTATGCAAGGAATTAGCAGAATGAACAAGAAGTGAAGCTGAATGACAGAGTATGATCTAATGGGCCCAGCTGAAATTTGGCAGGACAAGTCTCATGAATGGGATGTTGACACGGATGGATATAAATACTCTTTCTAGGAGACACTGAAAAGGAAGACGGCATGGAAGGGTAGTAGTATGGTAAAAAGTACTTACAAAACCATCAAGATGCAATCAAGTAACCAGTAAGGTAGTGGGCATGGATATAAGAAATGGAAAAAACAAAAAGGAAACTGCAGTTGGTGATGGCTGCAGACTCAGAGTGAGAATAATAGGCCTTGTTTTCAGGATCCTGAATTTAGTTTGGACTTTACCAGCTTATTCTTGGTGAATGGACATTGTGACTTTATGACGGATCTATGGAAAAGGTGGCAAAATGAGCATTCATCTGTGGTTAGATTATATGTGTCATTGGGTCCTGGTTTAACACAAGGGACCCTAAGTATAGAATCATTTACTGTGACATCTTACTGCATTCCTTTCATTATCCAAGTCTCTGCATCAAGCTAACTCTTTTCTGCCTCTCCTCCTTCCTTGCCACTGGCCCATGGACTGAGCTTCTGCTTGTCTCACCCCATGCTGTCTGAAGTGACACTGTTGATCAGTGAACAGCTTGTCCAAGAGAACCAGTTTGATTGTCCTGGTGTGACCATGCTGAGAGCAGCTGCACATTTATGAATTGCACCACAGAGTTCTGCTTAGGGTTCTCTTTATGGAGATATCTAGCTGTACTCGTAGATTATTCCAGTAGCTTGATGTTTTATCACTTTTATTGCAAATAGTAACTGAATTTACTGGCATTGTTTATTTGCAATTGTATTTGTTCTGTCATGAACCAGCACCACATGAGGGCTATGCCCTGCCCAATTGGTGGCAGCTGGAGGCATCATAGTTCATAGATTTGTATTTAAAGGCCAGAAGGGTCTGTCATGAGCATTTTGTCTGACCTCCTGCATAATACAGGCCGATACAAGTTCATCCAATGTTTCCTGCATCAAGCCCATAATTTCTGGTTGAGAGGGTATCCTGTATAGGGTTTCCTTTAAGAAGACATCCAGCTAGAGCTGGTAAAAAAATGGAATTTCCATTCCATGATAAATGTTGAGATTTCAACATTTTTTTTTCATTCCAAATCAAAACACAAAATTTGAAACTTCCCATGAATTTTCAAAAAAAAAGTTTTGGGTGGATCAGAAGGTTCCATTTTGATAAAATCAAAATGTTTCATTCTGATTTTGACTTTCTACATTTTATAATATAAAATAAAACAATTTTTTTTTCAAAATGAAAAATGGACACATTTTATTCTGATAACATCATCCTTTCAACAGTGCTGAAACACTTCATTTCAGGTTTTTTTTTTTTAAATGAAATGTCAAAATCAACACTTTTCACAAAAGGTTTTGATTTTGACAAAATGGTATTTTCTGATGGAAAAACATTCCGTCGGAAATGTTCAAGCAGTCCTACCAACAGCCTTAGGGTGACCGGACAGCACATGTGAAATATCAGGACAGGGGTTGAGGGTAATAGGAGCTTATATAAGAAAAAGACCCAAAAATCAGGACTGTCCCTATAAAATCGGGACATCTGGTCACCCTAAACAGCCTTGATTTAAAGACTTGAAGTGACAAATAATCCACCATGACTCTAGGTCAGCGGTTCTCAAACTTCATTGCACCATGACCCCCTTCTGACAACAAAAATTACTACACGACCCTAGGAGGGGGGCCCATAGCCTTAGCCTGCCTGAGTCCCGCCACCCTGTGTGTGTGTGTGCGGGGGGGGGGGGGGGGGGCAAAGCCAAAGCCCAAGGGATTCAGCCCCAGGCAGGGGACCTGTAACCTGAGCCCCGCCACCCAGGGCTGAAGCCCAAGGGCTTCGGCCCCAGACCCCAGCAAATCTAACACCAGCCCTGCCATTAAAATGGAGTCCCGACCCACTTTGGGGTCCCGACCCACAGTTTGAGAACCGCTGCCCTAGATAGTAATAGTCACTGGTCCAAGTTTCAAAGAGCCAGATTTGTCAGTTGCTCACCCTCTACAACTGAAGCCTGATTTTCAAGAGCTCAAATCCCATTTAGGCACTTAGATAAGGTCCATATTCTCAGGGGTACTCAGCACCCTGTCTCCTGAGCTCTCTTGAAAATCTGCCCATGAGCTGTGGTGCATAAATAATTGCTGAGCGCTTCTGAAAATCTGAGTGAGCGCAGCACTTTGCAGGATGGGGCCCTACCTCCATACAGGCCAGCACGATGAGCATAATGCTGCAAGAGGCCTGGGGGAAGTTCCTCACCGGTGACTTACACTGTCTTTCTCTAGTAAAGTGTGCACCCCTTAGCACAGGCCTGGTGGTGTGCAGGTGGTAGGAGGGAGCACTGTAGATGGTGATAAAAAGTCTCCACCTCTCCTGCCCAGTGTGCAATAGGGAGGGAAAGAGGCTCTCTTTGTCCTTCAGTGGATCTCTGCTGGGATATCCATGCATGGCTCCTGTGGCTTCATAGTGCATGCAAAGTGAAATTAGCACACCAGTATGGCCATGCCTATCTGCTCCAGGTGGTGTGAGGTTAAATACATTACAGAATGTGAGGCGTTCAGATACTTTGGGAATGGGGACCTGTTGGGGGTGTTTGCTGTCTGAGGTTGGTGGTAGCACCTAGTGGCGATACCCTGGACTATGTCACCTACTGACCAGGTTCAGGGGCCACATTGTCTAGTGGCTACAGTCAGGGGGGGGAGGAGGGTAGGGGAACCCAGGCCCATCCTGCTGCCCTGGGTTCTGACCCAGGGACCTTCACAACAGTAGTCCATACACGAGACTTAAGGCTTACTCCCATTACTTGGGTCACTTCCTATCCCTGCTTCTGTTCCTTCGTCAGCACCACGGATCTGCTGTGGGATCCCTCTTGGTGTCCTCTCAGATCAGTCTCCAGAGCACCTTCCCCTGTCAGCGGTGACTTGTCACCCTTGGGCCATGCAGTTGAAAGGCCTCCAGTAGCTTGGCTGTGAGGTTTTGTCCCAGAGGCATCTCTGCAGGAAGCTGCTACACCCAACTGCTCTCCTGCTCCATCTGCCCAGACTGAGATGAGCTGCTCCCTTTTGAATGTTCCCTCCACTAGGAGCATGCCCAGCCCAGCAGAGGTGAGGGAGCATGGCTTCCTGCATGCAGCGCAGCTCCTTAACCCTCACCTCACCAGTGTGGTGTTGGTACGTCCCGTCACAGGGCCATCTAAATCCCTCAGGGAGATACCAACTGCCATCACTCTCCCTGTGAGCTTTGCATTGTTATTTAACTGTTTTAGTATCTTAGAAAAATAAATTTATTTACACTACTGAACCCTGCGGCTCGGTATGCAGCTTGGCAGTGACCCACCCACTGCAGGCAGAGGACACAGATGGGTTTGAAGGAGGTGGGAGCTGTGTTTCCTAAACACATATGAGTACGATGCAATTTCAACCTTTCTTTCTTCGTTGTTCTGTTAGATAAAAGCAAGCAAGAGCAAATGTAAGTCTCCACAACCGAGAGAGGATAAGAACATAGTGTCTTGCTCTCGCTTATGTTTGATGTGCTGGAGAAGGGGGAGCTAGTGGAGGGATTGAAAGAGGGGAATGACATGGTCAAAGCAATGGGCTAGGGAAATGAGCTTTGCAGTGGCGTTCTGAATGGATATGAGCAGGGCAAGACGGCATTTGTCACTGCCGGAGAGAAGAACGTTGCAGTAACTGAGACACAATATAACAGAAGCCTGGCCAAGAGTTTTAGCTGCATAGGAAAGGCCGTATCATAGAGATGTTATGCAATGAGAATCTGACAGATTTAGACATAGCCTGGATGTGAGGAGCTAGAGGGATGCCCGAGTAGAAGATGACACCCAGGTTACAGGCCTGAGTGACAGGCAGGACAGGGGTGTTGTCCACAGGGATGGAGGAAAGAACGGGGTTGGGGGAGGTTTTGGGGGAAAGATTAAAAGCTCTATAATAGCCATGTTGAGCTTGAGTTGATGGGCTTCGAGGAGATATCAGAAAGACAGGCTGAATTTGGACAGAAGGAGACAGTTCTGGAGCAGAGGTAGATATGCGTTTCATCAGCATAGAGATGGGAGATGAATTTGGGTTTTTGGATGACATTACCTGAGAAAAGGTGTCGAGGGAGAAGAACGGGGGATAAGGACAGAGCCCTTTGGAACCCCCACGGAAAGCTGGAGGGAGGAGGAAGATCCTTTGAAGGACATGCTGAAGGAACAATTAGAATGGTAAGAGGAGATCTTGTGGACTCAATGGCTGTACCTCACTATCCTGGACCCTAGGAGAAAGCCTGCCACCTTTAGCAGAAGGAACATGTTGCATGCTGGGACTTGTGTTTTGAAAACTGAACCGTTTGGTATGTTTAGAGACTGCATTCTTTTTGGGCTAAAAATCGTGTAGGGGAAGTCTAGCGGTAATCATTGAAAAAGACACTGCTAGGGATAGGCAGAGTTTACCTGAGTTTGAACTGAAATCATTAACACCAATTCCTGCAGCAGCTACTGTAAGCATTCCCAACGAAATAATTGCCCAGGCTCAGCCTGACCCTGCCAACCTTATGAGACCTGATGAGCTCCCACCACTTTGTGCTCTGGCTACAGGCACACATGGCATTACATTGCAGGAAATATGAGCATATTATCAGTGACTGTATCTATTCTGGGCTAACTGCAGGATTGGCTCCTTGAATAATTTTTTCTTCAGGTCAGTGATTACATTTACACTCATCTCAATGAAGCACTTAATTAAGGAATAAAAAAGGTGGATGGAAAGGAAATTACTGCACAGGCTGCTCTCTAAGTTAGTCTCAAAAATAAGAATGCTGCAAATAAGGTACTAATGACACACTAAACGGCTGAGGGACATGCAGTTCGCACAGTAGCAGCGCTGTGCTGAACAGAAGATTTACAGTCTCTTTTGCACATCTCAGAATCATTCAATCAATAAAATAAATAGCTGTAGAAGGTAACCCAGAGAGAGAGTGTGTGACTGAAACAGCTTTCCAAATATCACGTTAATTATTTCTGTGCCTTGCTGTAGCCTTCTCTGCAAAGCTCTATAAAACCTGGTTGTATGTATACCTTTCTTCTTCTCAATGTTCCCCTCATGTAAAGACAGCAGTGTATCATATCATAGCTATTTATGTACATCACTGTCTATAATATCTCTGTTGATATCTTTGCGAGAGGAAGAAAGGGGATGAAATGTCCTTTAGAAATTCTGATACAAATTAATTGTTACAGACTAGCAAAGGATGCTACTCATAATAGTTAGCACTGATGTAATACTTTTAGTCTTCAAAGCATTCTACAAATATTTACTAGTTAATAGGGTTAGTCAAACCTTTTCTGTCAAAACAAATTTTCACCATAAAATTGGGGGTTTTGGACTAAACATTTTTTATTAAAAGGTTCTGGTTTCTGTGGAAAATTTTGATTTTTCATCAAAAGTAAAACCAAACACCTAAAACCCCAACATTTTGGCTGAAACGGAAATATTTCAATTTAGAAATGCTGCTGTAGTGCCTAATGGTAGTTATAGTCCAGTTTTTCTCATAGCCTCATTCTCCTCCATGGGCTGGGCTACTCAGCCAGACTATGTCTCCCATGATGCACAATGGATGGTGTGATGGGGTGTACAAACCCCACACTGAGCCACAAGGGGTTAAGGGATCATTTAGGACTCAGCCAGCCCCGCCCTGCCACACCTGCAGCAAATGCTCCATCTGCTAAGGCAGGGAATTAGGTTATTTGTGGGAGCAGAGGTGAGTAGACCTGCAGTTCCAGCAGAGCAGAGCAGAGGGAAGCCTAAAGGGGCCCTCTTTGAGGGAAGGGAGGATCCACCCCAGAGACAACCAGAGAGGGAAGTACCCTGTGACCTTGGACATGGGTAATTCTCTCTTACTTCTTTTGGTTTGGATTTCCCCACCAGGTGAAGGCCTTGGACTGAGCTGACCTGGGAAGGGGGGAAATAAGAGGAAGAGGCACAGGAAGGACAGGCTTAAGCAGCCTTGGTTGCCAGATTATGGGTAGCCCAAAGGGCCCTGGGTCAGAGCCTGGTGGAGTGGGAGGGCCCGGACTCCCTTCCCCACAATCCCCTTGGCAGTCTGGGGTTGTGGTTGTGACCACTAGGCCATGCTCCCCAACCAGACCCTAACAGGGACTCCTATACTGCAATCCCATAAGAATGGCCATACTGGGTCAGACCAAAGGTCCATCTATCCCCGTATCGTGTCTTCTGACAGTGGCCAGTACCAGGTGCCCCAGAGGGAATAAACAGAACAGGTAATCATCAAATGATCCATCCCCTGTTGCTCATTCCCAGCTTCTGGCAAACAGAGGCTAGGGACACCATTCCTGCCTATCCTGACTAATAGCCATTGATGAACCTATCCTCCATGAATTTATCTAGTTCTCTTTTGAACCCTAGTTATAGTCTTGGCCTTCACAACATCCTCTGGCAAAGAGTTCCACAGGTTAACTGTGAGTTGTGTGAAGAAATACTTCCTTTTGTTTGTTTTAAATCTGCTGCCTATTCATTTCATTTGGTGACCCCTAGTTCTTGTGTTATGAGAAGGAGTAAATAACACTTCCTTATTTACTTTCTCCACACCAGTTATGATTTTATAGACCTCTATATATTCCCCCTTAGTTGTCTCTCTCTGAAAGGTCCCAATCTTTTAATCTCTCCTCATATGGAAGAAATTCCATACCCCTAATCATTTTTGTTGCCCTTTTCTGAACCTTTTTCAATTCCAATATACCTTTTTTGAGATGGGGTGACCATATCTGCACACAGTATTCAAGGTGTGGGCGTACCATGAATTTATATGGAGGAAATATGATATTTTCTGTCTTATTATCTATTCCTTTCCTATTGATTCCCAACATTCTGTTTGCTTTTTTGACTGCCGCTGCACATTGAGTTGATGTTAATGATCTGGAGGATGGCGTGGACTGCACTCTCAGCAAGTTTGCAGATGACACTAAACTGGGAGGAGTGGTAGATACGCTGGAGGGTAGGGAAAGGATACAGAGGGACCTAGACAAATTAGAGGATTGGGCCAAAAGAAACCTGATGAGGTTCAACAAGGACAAGTGCAGAGTCCTGCACTTAGGATGGAAGAATCCCATGCACTGTTACAGACTAGGGACCAAATGGCTAGGAAGCAGTCTGCAGAAAAGGACCTAGGGGTTACAGTGGACGAGAAGCTGGATATGAGTCAACAGTGTGCCCTTGTTGCCAAGAAGGCTAACGGCATTTTGGGCTGTATAAGTAAGGGCATTGCCAGCAGATTGAGGGACGTGATCATTCCCCTCTATTCGACATTGGTGAGGCCTCATCTGGAGTACTGTGTCCAGTTTTGGGCCCCACACTACAAGAAGGATGTGGAAAAATTGGAAAGAGTCCAGCGGACGGCAACAAAAATGATTAGGGGGCTGGAGCAAATGACTTATGAGGAGAGGCTGAGGGAACTGGGATTGTTTAGTCTGCAGAAGAGAAGAATGAGGGGGGATTTGATAGCTGCTTTCAACTACCTGAAAGGGGGTTCCAAAGAGGATGGATCTAGACTGTTCTCAGTGGTAGCAGATGACAGAACAAGGAGTAATGGTCTCAAGTTGCAGTGGGGGAGGTTTAGGTTGGATATTAGGAAAAACTTTTTCACTAGGAGGGTGGTGAAGCACTGGAATGGGTTACCTAGGGAGGTGGTGGAATCTCCTTCCTTAGAGGTTTTTAAGGTCAGGCTTGACAAAGCCCTGGCTGGGATGATTTAGTTGGGAATTGGTCCTGCTTTGAGCGGGGGGTTGGACTAGATGACCTCCTGAGGTCCCTTCCAACCCTGATATTCTATGATTCTATGATGTTTTCAGAGAACTATCCACAATGATGCCAAGATCTCTCTCTCTTTGTGGTAACAGCTAATTTAGACCCCATCATTGTATATGTATAGTTGGGGTTGTGTTTTTCAATGTGCATTACTTTGCATTTATCAACATTGACGTTCATCTGCCATTTCGCTGCCCAGTAACCCAGTTTTGTGAGATCCCTTTGTAGCACTATCAGGGGAACTCATGGTGCATCATGGGAAATTGTCTGACTTCAGAGTCCAGCACATAAGGGAGAATGGATACATTAGGCACCTGAACACAGCTTCCATGAGGCAACAAAGCAGTACTTCCAAATTAAAATATCTGTTTTTAGCTGAAATATTTAAGTTTTTGTTTTTTTACCAAAAAATCAATGGAAAATTTCAATGAAAATGATTTTTTTTTCCAGTAAATTTTTCCAGGGGGAGGAAGAGAGCCCATTTTCCAATCAGCTCTACTAACTAATCCTCACTTCTCCATGCACAGACCTTCCATGACCAGTCTGCTCCTCCACCGGCCAGAGTACTAATTTTAGCTCCTTTGCTATTACAGGAAGAATCCACTTGATGTTTAATACCCACAAGCAGTCAGGCCTCATCTAAACAATGACATCTGCACCAGCACAATGCCCTGTAACATCATCCTGCACCGTTGTTCACTCAGCACTGACTACGAAAGAAGAATTCCTCTTGCAGCCTTACCAGCACCAACTCTTGTGCCTTGGAGATCTCCTATCCAAAAACGGACCCCTCCCTACCGTGTGAGATGTGATGGGACTGCAATGGAAACTGCAGTCCATGGGCAAATGATGCTTTATAAATATGTGATATGAATTAAAATGTATATTTGCTGTGTAAAAATATGCCTTCTCCTCAATAATAAGAAACGGAAATCTCTGTGTGTGGGAAGGTAAGAGTTACCCAGCTGAAAAACATATGCAGGTAGCTGTAGCCAATTGTAAAATGGTCCATTGAGAGCTGCAACTGCTTGGCTCTGCCAAATTTCAAGGGCCAGCCAAAAAATGCATGCCGGGAAAAATGTTCCTTGAAGAGGGCAAGAGTTAGCACAGAGCAGGGAGTCGCTGCTTCTGTGTTATGCTTTTATTAGAGAAGTGTGGAGGAAAGTAAAGTAGGCCAAACCAAAGAATGCCAGTTTGGGCTGCACAATTCATTATCAGCCATTTTGCAGTGAACTAACACTATTTTGAAGTCCAGCTCTTAGACTTTGCTGTGCAAAATGTGGTACTGTATGTCTACACATTGCACAATGATCCAAAATCTGTATATCACAGTTTTGCATTGGGGTCAGCTACCATTTGTTTCTCCAATGCTAGTCAAAGATGATAATATTAAATACAGGCTGGCAATGAATTTTAATTCTTTGGCAGAGACAATTTATCTGAAGGTAGAAAGAAATGTATTTAGGAGCCAACTTGATAGTTTTAATTTGTATTAATTTCTTCTATTTCTTATTTATTCGTATTACAATATATCCTAAAGGTTCCAAGTGAGATCAGGGCACCATTGTGTGAGGCACTGTACATTCATATCAGAATAGCCAGGCCTTGTCCTGAAGAGCTTACAAGTTAAATGGACAAAACAGACAAAGGATGGAGGAGAAACTGCGGTACAAAGGCGAAGTGACTTTCCAAGGTCACAGAGGAGATCAGTGGCAGAGGTGAGCATAGACCCAAGGTCTCCATTAGTCCATGCTGCCTCTCAAAAGTTCTCATTTCATCCCTCCTGTTCCTGCAGCAGACAGCACCCTAGAGAATTAAATAGCTCTGAGCAACACGTGCAGTGGAAAGGAAATAAAGTAGCTCTGTGTTTGTGGGTTTATTACATTCCAAGAATTATGCTGGTGTCCAGTTCAGGCAATGCAACCAGAGCAGTTACTGATGGATTTAAGATCACCTGGATATGCATTTTAGAGAGCATGGGAGTACATTGTTTGCAATGACATCTATGCTGTGATTGGATTAAAATGGAGCTGCATATTTCCTTTATGAAAAATAAAAGGGAGATGACAGTTTGTACAAAACCTCCCTGAAAGGCCTTATACCATCATTTCTAGGTGTGAATGAGGGGTGTGGTGGGGTTTTTTGGGGGGGGGAAGGAAATGTTTTGAATTCTGCTGTGGAGCCTGCCAAGGACTGAGCAAGGCTAGGAATACATGTCCAGTACTCAGTAAATGACAGAATTGCCATGCTGACGAAACCAGCCTGATTTTCTGTATAAAGCTTTGCAGAAAAGGACAGCATTAGCAAAGGGTTAGTGTGGCCCCTGGAATAAGGCAAACAGATGTTTCAGTTTTACTATGACATTCCTGCCTTTGTAATGGACTCTGCTATAGTGTTTGGCCATGAGCTTTTATGAGTATGTTAAAATGCCTCCTTTTACATGCTGCAGTTTTGACAGGCAACCTAGCTGCTTTTACAAAAGGAATCTCTCCATCATTTCCTGCTTGTGATTGACTCCTGTTTTTTTTTCTCCCCCCAGCAGGAAAAGATTATCCCGCTTTGCCCCCCAATATTCAGTTTTACATGCACCCAGTTTGATGTGGTTCAGTCGCAGGAATCTGAAGGAGACACCAAGGTGGTTGGGTATGAACCCTTGACAACAAGAACAGAAAAGCTGGTTCATTTGCTAAAGGCCTTTGAAGTTTATAAGCAGAGCCCTGAAAAACCCGGTGGTTAGATTATAAGCTTCTCCGGGACAGGGGACTCTTCGTATTTGTACAACACATTGCACATGTGGACAACAAGCCTGGTTTGGGATCTCTGAACCCTATTGGAATATTAATAAATGTTAGCTAATAATGATAATGTGCTTGTTTTATGATATAACTACACCCCAGCCTGTTTTCAGAGCTTGGTGTCATGCTCTGCTCACGTTGCAATTCTATCCCGGTTATGAAACTGCACAGAAAATGCGCTCAGCACAGCAGGTGGTACAGCACATCAGATTGTTTTCAGTGTCGATGATATTAGAGCATAGTGCTCATCTACAGTAACTGGTGGCTGGCAGGACTTATGAGCCGACCACACAGTAAATGACACAAAATCTCATTCAGCAACAGATGCACCAGGGAGAAATGCGCAAGAGCAATTTCTCTTTTCATGGGCCGGGGAGCTAATTATCCTTTGGGTCACCACAGCAACAACTGGAATTTAGTATCCTACTTCCTGCTGCAGGGAAAAAAAATGAAATTCATCATATATTTATAGGATATAATTTTCCAGACTGTTAATAGACGAGCTGGCCCACGCATAGATGTCAGATTCAGGAGACTGGGTTCTACTTCATGATGGGTCACAGACTGAGGGCCTGATCAAAACCCTATTGGAGGCAATGGGAAGTCTTTATTTAGCTTTGAATAATAATATCTAACTCTTATATAGCACTATTTATTGGTAGATCTCAAAGCACTTCACAATCTTTAATGTACTTTTCCTTATAGTAGTAGTAAGGAAGTAGTAGTAGTATAGTAAGGAAGTATTACCATTTTACAGGTGGGGAACTTTGGCACACTGAGTCTAAGTGACCTGACCAAGGTCATAAGAACATAAGAATGGCCATACTGGGTCAGACCAAGGGTCCATCTAGCCCAGTATCCTGTCTTCTGACAGTGGCCAGTGCCAGGTGCCCCAGAGGGAATGAACAGAAAAGGTAATCATCAAGTGATCCATTCCTTGTCGCTCATTCCCAGCTTCTGGCAAACAGAGGCTAGGGACACCATTCCTGCCCATCCTGGCTAATAGCGATTGATGGACCTATCTTCCATGAATTTATCTAGTTCTTTTTTGAACCCTGTTATGGTCTTGGCCTTCACAAGATCCTCTGGCAAGGAGTTCCACAGGTTAACTGTGCGTTTTGTGAGGAAATACTTCCTTTTGTTTGTTTTAAACCTACTGACTATTAATTTGATTTGGTGACCCCTAGTTCTTGTGTTATGAGAAGTAGTAAATAACACTTCCCTATCTACTTTCTCTATACCAGGTCACGTACAAAGTCTGGGACCAACTTACTGAGCAAGTACCCTTCCTTACTGAGTATCTTTGAGCAACTCACTTTACTTCTCTGAGCCTTTTTATGTGTCTGTAAACTGGAATGGATAATAATTACTTGCATTATGATGTTTAGAGCATTTTAGGATGTGCAGATGGAGGGCACTTTAGAAAACAAAGTGTTCATTTAATATATATGCACATATATATTTAATTACATATAATATATTTATATATACATATTCTATTATTTATTACAGAATACATATATGACTCTTTTACAATTGACAGTAACTCATATGAGGACAACAAAGAAATAGAAATAAAACTTAATTAACATACATATAGTAATATCTAAAACCACGCAAAACCTTCATGAAGCATAAAAGATAATTACAATACAAGGAGAAATGGCACTAGACCATAATAAACCTGCATGTTAGTAATTCTCAGACTTGTAGTTAAAAGGCAAAAAGTAAATACAAAACATATATAAAATTATATAATGAACACTAAAGATTAAGAAAGAGGATGTGATATAAAGGAAATTTATAAATATTTTAGGCCAGATTCATCCTGGGGATAACTTCACTGGCCTCATTTGAGTTACCCTCAGGATGAATCTGAGTTGTTTCTATTTTTTTTATTTACTTGTGCAAAAAAGACCATTTTTCTAATAAAATTATTTTCTGTTTGGTTCATTACTGCAAATTATTTTTCCCTCCTGATGTTATGTCATATATCAGCTGAAAGGCTGTGATCTGTACATGTGAAAACTGTTTGGTTTTTAAATGTTCATCTGGGTCTAGTTAATGTCCCTGATATCCAAACACAGATCTCCCCTGCTTGTACCAGTATCATCCCAACATATGGGTTGAAATCCTGGCTACAATGAAGCCAATTGCAAAACTCTCATTGACTGTGCTGAGGCCATGTTTTCATCCGTGGTTCTTAGGTTCTCACACTGTTCCTGCCCAGATAACTCGTGAAAGCTATTATAGCCCAAACCATCCTGTAGGAGAGGCCTAGCACGCAGAAATCTCCTTTGAAGTGGGCAGGGCATAAGAATCAGTGCAGAGCCAGAGATTGCTCTTTTCTCCTGCAAGTTGATGTGCAGATCTCCGGGAATCTGACTGGCTCTGGGGAAACTCATGCTGCTGCGGGACAAACCCTGCCCACACGACTACAATATGATTTTGGGGAAGGGGCATGTCCATGGCAGAGCCTCAGTGGCTAACCAGTCATGCTGGTTTCTCATCTACTTCTGACAACTGATCCAAGCATGTGTTTTCCTAGCCAAACCATCGATGATGGCAAGTAGCATTTAGCCAGTGGAAGTGGGCTTGAATCCCTCATTTCATTTCCTTCTTTTGGGGCAGACTGATGTTTAATTTTCTATCGACTCAGTACAGCTCTTTTTAAACAGGCTCCAAGGAACTAAAACTGTACAAGAAAAACTCACAAACAGTCTGGACACTGAAATTTAGAAGTGAGACAGGATATGCAAATAACCACAATTCTCACGTGACTTAATTATTTATACCCATATGAAATAGAGAGAGTGTGTGTCTGTCTGTGTGCACACATGCCAAGTTTAGAACTTAACCCTGAAAACAGCTTGGAATTTGGTGAGTTTTCACTGTCACTAATAAGGTGGAAACATGCTCAATTTTTCTTAGTATTTTTAAAAAAAAGATTTATGAAACTAAAGTGCAGCAATTCTAACAGTTAATATAGAATCCACATGTCAACCTGTCAGTGGGAAGTGTTTTGGAAAGCCAAAGGCAACTGAATAAAAAAGCAGCAGAGGCATCAACATTTCAATTATGTGAGAACAGGGTAGGTTCATTGCTGAATTAGCTCACTGGAAGTCTTTTTCTTTTCTTTCTTTTTTCTTTTTTGGTCCTGTTTAGTTTATTAACACAGCTCTCCAATTAGGAACAATACTTCTAAAGAGATTGCTAGTTAATGGCCCCTTCTGAACTTTCTTCTCCCCATTTTGTAAGTACAGTTGTAAAATTGTAACATAACTTTTGAAATCTGAGGACTGAAGCTACATTTGTTACGGTATATTAACTCACTGAGCTCCAGAGAACAAAGATGCTAACCAGTGAAGTAGCAAGTTCAGAGAGAGGGAAAATCATGCTAGAGTTTTATTTCTGTCTGGGGGACTTGTTAATTATTAGCCAGTTAGAAAATATCGGTGCCACATTTACCTCTGACTACCTCCTCGTCTGGTCAAGTGTGTTCCCTTCAGGTCTCAGGTCTCTAGACATTACCTGAGCTCTATTGTTCTCTCACTCAGACTGGGTACTAGGTTGCAGTCCCCGGTATTAACCCTGCTTGCTTCAGCGGGTCTGATTTAGGCTCAGACCCTGCCGTTCTGTTCCCTGTGGGGCAATGGCAGTGGTCATAAGTGACCAAATGGCCTCCTTGAACAAAATATCATTTATTTAGAAGAAAAGCATTTCAGAGAAAAAATATCTTAAAAACAGTAAAACACACGACGCACGTCTAGCTTACCAGGCGTGTGACCATCTTCCACAGTGGGACCCAGGTAGAACTAACTCCCCATAGACTGTTCTGCAGAGCCTCTCTCTGCCAGAGCTCACTGACCCGTTCTAGACAGCCCTTGGTGACTCACCCCCTTCGCAGGATCAAGACATTTTTTAACTGTCTAGAGCCCTTTTCAGCTCTTGCCCCTCAGCCTGACAAAACAGCTGTGTCACTTCTGCCTAGGGCCTGGTAGGCCGGTGCCTTTCAACTGTGTGCTTTGGTGTTCTTATCTGGGAAGCCACTGGGTTTCCTTCCTGCCCTGACCCCACTGAATTCAGACATTAAAGACATATAATAACTATTCCGCTACTCCCAGTATACAACAGCTTCCCCTCACTGACCAGGTCACATACACTCTTCATAACCTTATGCTACACCACTACTCTTAACACTGTGGCATAACAGTTCACAATTTGTACGTATTAAAAATACAGAACAGAATGAGTGTGAGCACTGGATTCCCTTTAGCTGTGTGCACATGAGGTGAGTCAATAGTTTCGGAGCTATCCACAGGCATTGTTATGAAACTTGAACCCACTTCAGGTTGGCCTGGTTTCTCACTGGCATTCTATTTGCTAGTGGGCAGGGCTTCATGCTGAGGGGATGTCTCTACTGCAATCCTAGGGTGTGACTGTAGCTGAAGTAGACAGACTGTAGCTAGCTTTGGGTACTGCAGCGGTGCTTCAGCCTGGGCTAACCCCACAAGTAACTACCCCTGGCTCCAGGCAGGCTTGTTTGGCCTGTACTGAAGAGCAAGCTGCTGTGGCTTCATTGCTGGGTTACCCAAGCTCGCTAGATTCGAGCTAGCTCCGGTCCATCTGCTCAAGCTGCGATCATACCCTGGTATTGTAGTAAAGACACATCCTAAGCTCTTTCAGGTCTGTGCACCTTTTGATTGAACTGGAAGAAAAAAAATAAAATAAAAAAAAAATTTCAGAGGCTAAGTGTAAATTTCAGATTATATTTTCCATTCACTGGGAAAGGTCACAAGGTGTAATTCACGTGGTAAGTCTTCAGGGTCCCTGGTTGGCTATTCCTGCTCCAGGTGATCAGGAGTAGAATGGTTAGAAAGCACTCAGGAAACCGGTAGGTTCAAGAGAAGGCAGCCTGCTTTTATTAACTTCATGAGCACTTGGGTCAGTTTTAATCAGCTAAGGCTTCTGGTTATACTGGTCATGCTATGAGGCGTAATATAGGTATTAGCATAGCCACTCTCATAGTAACATTACATAGGACCAGAGGGATTGCCAGACTGGATCAGATCTGAGGTCCATCTATTCTACGGTTGCCAACCCTCTAAGAGTGTCCTGGAGTCTCCAGGAATTAAAGATTAATCTTTAATTAAATATTATGCCATGTGATGAAACCTTCAGGAATACATCCAAGCAAAATTGACAACCCTAATCTATTCCAGTATGCTATCTCTGTCACGCGTGGGGCGTGAGTGGTCAGGCCTAGTTGTTGGAGCAGGAGTCAGGTGCTAGGAACTAGAGTCAAGAGGCAGAGCTCGAATCCAGACCAAGCAGGGCAGCAGGGCTGGAGCAGACTGGTGCGGGACAAGAACAAGGCAGGAGCGAGGTTAGGAACAAGGCAGGCAGAGGCATGATTGCAGCTGCAAGCATAAGTGTTGAGCAGCCAGCAACTGGCTGCTGAGTTTAAAAGCAGGCCTGCTGGCTCCCTTCAGCCAATCCTATTGCAACCCAGCTGGGATCCTTCATCCTATTGCAACCCAGCTGGGAGGCTGGGCTGCCTAGTCCTCAAACTCAGTTGAAGGTGCTAAATTCTGACAATCTCAGACAGTGCCCAGTAGTGCACCAGATGCTTCCAAATGATGTGTATTCATCTCATTTGCATAGCTGCCCCCAAAACAGTCACACATAATGTGACCCCACTTTCTGGCAGAGGTGGTGCTAGCCCATTGGGGGCCCTAAGCAGGAATATTTCCCCTTTCCACCCCAAAAAAGTGAATAGGTGGCACCCTTGAGGCTTAGTCTTTGCTTAGTCTGCTTATGCCTAGGGCCAATTCTGCTGCCTGGGTTACTGCTTTAATCACAAATGAACAACATAAGCCCCCCATCACCACCTGCAGTGGGGAAAACACTGGTGCCGCTGTGTAGTGAAGAGTCCAGCAGCTCTACTCAAACATCTAACATGCCCCACTCCCACCCTACCCTCTCCATCCCTGAAAGCTGGGGTACAGGTGGCCCGGGCAGAGCGCTGCTCTGTGGCACAAAGTGGGTGCCAGCCCTTCTTACTCGGCTTGGCAGTCCCTCCCTTAAGACTGCTCAGCCCTGGATGCTAGATTTAAAAGAACAAAGGATCGCTCCCACCTCCCTCATATCCAAGGTGGAATTAACACATTGCAGCGAGTCCTCCATTATTTCCCAACAGGCTTCCAACACCTGCCTCCAGCATGGATCAGCAAAAGAACACAGTTACCCTGTTACATTTCTGTATCAGCAACATGATATCTGTTCTCCCAGGGGAAGACCGGCCACAAGGCTGCTTGTGGTCAAGCACTGACAGAGGGCCAACTCCTTAAATCTTTACTGAGGCAAAGCTCCCATGGAAGTGAATAAGAGTTTTGCCTGAATAGGACTGAGTCAAACAAAACAAACAGAACAAAGCCAACAAACAGAATGGGGCTTTTCCTCTTGGCTTCAGCAGGATCAGACCCTGAATGTTCAGAATGGCAAATATTTCCAGCTTAAAGGTTGCAATGTACAGTAATTCATCTGTATCTCGATCTGTCACGCATATCAACTGCATCTATCATCTGTATCATTTCTAGCTATCTACCAAAAAGCTGCACTTTGTTTGAATTACATTTATTTTTATTGATTTTCCATGAGTTTCTGTACTTCCAAGTCAATGTATGTTATTTCCCCTTCCAGTAAAAATCCACTGCACTGAGGCGGCATAAAATAGCAAGTCAGGCTAACCAGCACATTTAATTTTAATGGGATAGCTCAGTGGTTTGAGCATTGGCCTACTAAACCCAGGGTTGTGAGTTCAATCCTTGAGGGGGCCACTTAGGGATCTGGGGCAAAATCAGTACTTGGTCCTGCTAGTGAAGGCAGGGGGCTGGACTCGATGACCTTTCAGGGTCCCTTCCAGTTCTAGGAGATAGGATATCTCCATTTATTTATTTATTTTATAATTTATTTTTAAGCACTGCTAAGTCTAGAACACCTTCGGAGCATGGAAGTGCAGCTTCCCAGGGTCCGATCCTATAGTGCGTAGCTTCAGTGGGAGCACTGACATCAATCAGTGAGTAAGGGTATGCAGCACCTGCCAATAACCTTTATCATGGAAGAAGAACATTCACTTTTCTGAGAATAATTACAGCAGGCATATGCACACTGTGAATGCAGCACAGGGGCACAAGGTTTGCCCCACCAGATCAGAATGCTGGCTCAGCAATGTTAGCGTTTTGCTTCTGGCAGTGACGTCGAGACGCTTCCATGAATGTGAAGGTCTCTGGCTAAATGGTTCCACAGTGAGTGTAGGTGATGGGGGCACAGGAGGAGGGAATCCTGCACAGGAGATGCTTACCCCTGGTGTGCTGCAGAGCACAGCGCTGCCAGGGCTGCCTGCCGCCAGTACTGGCAGTGATAGGACAGGAGTGGAGCACATTAGGGGTGTGGTAGAGTGGCTGTATCCTTGACTACAAAATGGCGCCAGGCTTTTCCACACCACAGGGTGTCCATCCAGGCCAGCAGCGGGCTGAGCGGGGCCAGCGTCTGGGACCCCGGCTGGCAAGGGGCCAGTGGCTGGAACCCCAGACCGGCAGCGGGCTGAGCAGCTCATCCCGCTGCTGGTCTGGGGTTCCATAATCTAGGCCAGCAGCGGGCTGAGCAGGGCCGGCGGCTGGGACCCCGGCTGGCAGCAGCGTGCCACTAAAAATCAGCCCGCATGCCGCCTTTGGCACGCGTGCTGCAGGTTGCCAACCCCTGATCTAGTGTTTAGGGTGCTAGTCTGGGACTCAGGAGACCTGGATTCCTTGCTCTACCACAGATATCCTCTGTGACCTTGGGCAATCACTTAGACATAGCTCCTCAAAGGTATTTGGGCTAAGTACCTAAACATCATTGGTGAGCTGGGCCTTAGTCTCTCCTAACGGAAATTAGGAGCCTAAATAGAAGTTAGGCTTTTTGAGCATTCCACCCCTGTGCCTCAGTTCCCCATGTGTACAATGGTGACAATAGTACTGCCCTAGCACACAGGGGTGTTGCGAGGATAAATACATTAAAGATTGTGAGGTGCTCAGATACTACATTTATGGAGGCCATATAAGTACCTAAGGCTTGGTCTACACTTGCCCCCCAAGTCGAAGTAAGGTACGCAAATTCAGCTACGTGAATAACGTAGCTGAATTCGACATACCTTACTTCGAACTTACCGCGGTTCAGACGCGGTCCACACGCGGCAGGCAGGCTCCCCGTCGACTCCGCGGTACTCCTCTCGTTCAGCTGGAGTACCGCAGTCGACGGCGAGCACTTCCTGGTTCGATTTATCGCGTCCACACCAGACGCGATAAATCGAACTCGGAACTTCGATCCCCAGCCGCCGAACTAGCGGCTGGGTGTAGACGTACCCTAAGATAGATGGAATTCCACTGACTACATGCTGTATGGTGTATCATTTCCAATTATTTGTCTTAAGTTTACCATTCACTGATTTTGGTAAGTGACCCTCTTGTTCTCAAACAATGGGGCAGGGTAGGTAAAAAGTTCTATTGAAAAGATCTGAAGCAACGATCCTGAAACATTTTAGTTCATTATTCTGCGGTAACGAAGTGCCTCTTTGTTGTATTAGTAACAAACTGCAGGCATACTTGCAAAATAAAACCTGTAACAACACCGTTGCAAGCATCCGTGCTTTGGATCACATATGTCCCAAAGTAACAAGAAAGAACTCCAGTGTAATACAATTAACCCATGTTTTTCTCATCCCTGACATTTTAGGCAAGTTTAACGGACAGCTCCTGAATCACATCTATACCAAGCTGTATAAGAAATAGGAAGTAAAAAACCGAGCTGTAATAAGCTCTGTAACTTCCTATTATTTCCCAGGTATATTATGCTAAATGTCGTATCCCTTATTGATTCACACAGTTATTAATCAGAAAAGCCTGAGTATATAATCCCACCTGATCTTTAGGTCCTTGGAAATGACAGCTAAAGCAGGCAGCTGGCTTAGTGGAAGAATGGTAAGATGAAAAAAGCAAATGAATATCATGTTGCATTATTCACATAATTCCTCTAAAAGACGCACAGGAATTCCATTAACTCATGTTGCTTATGAGCGGACTTCATGAGAAAAGTATTATTGATAACACAAGTGTGAGCTGTGCATGAGTATTGCCAATTTTTCTTTTTTAAAATATATGCTTGACCTGCGGCTTAATTTTAAAGTTTTTAAGGTCAGTTTCTGTCTTGAGTGATGCATCCACAGCTCCTGTTGACGTTCCTTAGGAGTGGTATATCTATATAATGCATTTTGCCCTAATAAGCTGTATAGTATTCCAGAAAAGCATTGGCCATAGCAAATGTTTATATTGTTCATCACTTACACATTAAATAGCTAAGGAAGCTTAATATATTTTGTGCCCAAGCCTGAAAACCCAGATAAAACACACATTACTGTTATTACAGCACCTAGAAGCTGCAACCAAGACCTGGGCCCCCTTGCACAAAGTGGTGAACAAGACAAACATCTGAAGAGCTTGGAGTCCAAATAGACAAAGTATGGGAGGGAGAAACAGAGACATGAAGTGGTTTGCTAATATCAGAGAGCAGGTGAGTAGTAGACCTAGGAATAGAATCCACAGCTCTTAATTCCCAGCATAGGGCCCTGGCCATTAGACCACAGTGGAAGCTTTCAGTATACTAGGAATGAAGTAGTTCTTCTTCATAAATGGATGTTGAGTAAGTAATAAGCATTCATGTATATTGGTGTATAAGTTAGGTATCCTGGCCAATATTTTTGAAGTGTGTTAATAAAGTTGGACTCTTTAATTAGGCACCTAAATAATTGGCCTGATATTCAAAAATGTTTAGCACCCACCTATTTCCATTGACTGAAAATTTTCGTCCCTGTTTGCTGCTTGCCCATCCCGTAGTTTTGTAGCATTGATTTAAACTGCAAAAAGACTAAGAATATGACACACTATTTGCATCCCTTTTATATCTGTAAATGTAGAATGCGATTACCAGGTGGCACAAATGGCATCATGGTCCATGAACCTACAGTCTTTACTACAAACACTCTTGCAGTGCATTTCAATGGAAAATTTTTCTGAGTCTGTAGCACGTCTCAGTGGCCGTAGCAATTTAATATGGGTCTCTACTCAAGAGCCTCATCAAACCTAGCTTCATTCTTTAACTTGCACTATAGTACCAGGCAAATAGCACAAGCTACTTCTTGTACTGGTATTCATAATATGTACACTGCATATCAGGCTAATGTAAATTCCCTGCGTAATTCCTCACTTTGGGTTTTGAAGGTCTGAGTTTCCTGTTTTCTGTTCCATAACATGATGACTAGCTAAATTTGAGAGATAGCAACAAAGTGTTTCTAAAAGCTGCTTGTTTGTTTAATGAAAGCTTAAATAAACATCTATCCCTCAGGCATGGAATGTTTTAGGCGAAAGCATGATTTCCATGATTAGTGGGTACAGAACTCAGGTCTTCTGTGAAGGATGGCAACTCTAAACTATCAAACTCCCTGCTTCTCAAACTCATTAATTTTCCCCACAAAAGGCAGATATGAGGAATACCTTCACTAACACATTCGCATTCACACTGAAACTTGGCTTTTATGTGCAATGAATTAATGTTTAATAAACAATGGGTAGGATTTCAGACATTTATATGCAATTAAAATGACATCATGCTATCAAGACGTTTTGGACCTGATTGTGAAGAGCAGAAGCCGCAGATGACACAAAAATGCATGCACAGTTGCATTCCTAATATGCATGCATGGCTACTGTAATTACAAATCACAAATCTAACTGGTCATTTCTACATACAAATCAGGTCCAATTGCCATAAATGTGCATACAAATTAGGGACACAGTTGTGCACCACCCCTTTGAAAAGCAGGTTTGGGGCCCCCAATGTGACCTTCAAAGGTTGCGTTTTGCGTTCTATGTCAAACTTTTAATTGAAATGTGCAATATATCACAGGTCAGGACATATGGACAGAATGAGGGAAACTTGGACAATTCTGGGCTCCCCAGTTCTCAGCTGCACTGCGGCTGCCTTGTGTCACTTTTCTGGCACAAAGCAACCCCACAACTGGCATAGCTGGCTAAGGGAGGATCACTACAAGTTACACCAGCACCCTTCCCAGCCACCAGAACAGGGGGTTGTACCCAGGGGAAAGGGACATGGTCCCAATGAACACTGGTTGGCATATCAGTCCATGTACTGATTTCATTTATAGCAGGGGACTGGCTGGGTGTACATCCAGCCCTGAAATGAGGGTCATAAAGGTTGCTTAAACCCCCCTCTGTGTGCCCTCTCTCCCCATTGATGCCCTGGGCCAATAAGCCTTATTCCATTTGAAACATTTATTCCTTTTTACACTGATTTTTCCAGGATGAAAAAAAAAATGCATGAAGCAAATAGTGTGGTACTTAGGAAACGTTCTCTGTGTAGAATGCAATTTATTTTTATTCCACAGCCCTACAACACAGTATGTGAAAATGCTTTACAGGAACAGGTAGGATTGAGATGAGAAACAAGTGGGTAACAAAGGCACTTGTACTGCCAGACAAGGACAATAATGTACAGAGACGGAGAACAAGATGAAGGAAGGGAAAGCTGAAATTTAAATCTGATAAGGTGCCAGGAAGGTATTCTTGCAGACTAGCTACAAATGATGGGGAAATAGAAACAGGTAGGAGTGGGGCATACTGTCAATCATAAGCTAAAGCAAACAGGAAGGTTTTAAGGTGAGATTTGAACAGAGGATGTGACTCCGTGGCATCGGGGGAGGAAGGAAAAGAACTCCCAATAGATGGAACAACACAAATGGAAAAGCAAACCCTAAGTCATGGAGAATCGCAGGGAGGGGATAGTGGAGAAAAGGTTAATAGAATGAGTGGAGAGCGATTGGATATAAGGCCACAGAGGTAGGATGGAGTGAACCAAAGGACTGTTTAATTGGATTCAGCCATGACTAGTAAGCTGAGTTAGTTACACAAATAAAACTGCCCATGTGCACTATTAGTATTAACTTTTAGTACAGACTATTAGTAGTATCAGTTTTGGGGAGCCCTAAAGGAGCCTGACAAATTGTGAAGCACCAACCTCTGAAAATCAGGCCCCTTTAACATAACACACTCTAAAAATAGGACATCCAAATCCCTTTTGAAATCCTTGGCCATTGATAATACAAATGGGGCAGATTCTCAGGTTTGTGAGTGTTGGCCACACACTATATGGACTTCGGTTTTACTTTTTCAGACTGGGGACAATTGGATTTAAAAGATCTATAGCTGGTAGCCTGTTTTCAGCTATATGTGGAACTGTATATTTAGGCTAGGTTACACTTGGGGTCAATAAGTCTTGGCAGAGTCCCTTTGAGCTTTGATATTGTGGTAACTTTGATCTAAACAGAAAAAAAAAAGAATGGAAAGTTTCTGAAAAGCTGGTCTGAGCAAAGGGAAGGCCTGCTTTGGTGAGAATTTGATAAAATGTCAGAGACAGTGGGGAAGAAGTATCAAAAATGCTTTTCATGTTTGGGAAGAAGAATAAAAAAATGGTTTGTTTGAAGAAATCAGGACAAAGATAGTTTCTTTTCAATAGAGACAAAGTGCAAGTCTATACTGGACCGGATCTTGATATTTATTTGGGTTTCAGTCTAGCAAAGCACGTAAGCCCATGGATAACACTGAAGCCAATTGGGCTATGCACCTGCTTAGGTGCTTTGCGCGATTGGGGCCTTAGCCAGCATAGAATTAGATTAGCCACATAGGAAAAAAACCCTTGAATTGTAACTTCTTTGGGAAGGTCCTGCCCTGAAATGCCGCCCCCCACAGAGGCGGCGGAAGGTCCCGCCGCCGAAATACCGCCGCGGTTGCCGCCCAAATTGTAGCCCCCTAGGCAACCACCTAGGTCACCTAATGGGTTGCGCCGGCCCTGTTTTTGGGGCAGGGACTGTCCTTTTCTTCTGTATGTGTTGAGTGCCTAGCACAAGGGGGTCCTGGTCCATCACTGGGGCCCCTAGGTGCCACTACAATACCATTCAGTAGTACGGGATACAATGTTGGTGGGTGGTACAGAAATGCATAAACTACATACCCAGAAATTCTGGTCCCACTGAAGTCATTGGGAGCTTTAATGTTGACTTCAATAAGAGCAGAATTTGGCCCATTGCTGATCTCTGACAGTCTGAGGATAGTTACTAGAAATTAAAATAAACATTTGTTTTTGCTTTTAACTCACTAGGAAAATATCTTAAAGACAAACCCAGAGGCAGATACAGGGCTGGGAATCATAACCAAGAGTGAGCTTGAAAAGCAACAAAGTTCAGGTCAATAGGAAATATTTGCAGTCTGAACTATGCTTCATAATAAAAAGAAAATATGATGGCTGTAAGCAGGAGAGCCATGCAATAGCACAAGCCCACTACGTTTCCAAGTTGTTTTTATTGAACTCTGGCCATCCATCTAATTTCTTCTCTTCGGCATTCTTGCTGAGAGTGATTTTACAGTTCTTTAGGAAAAAAGCTGACTGTCTTCAATATTTTAGATTTAATTTTTCTCTCTCTCTTTTTGGTGTAAGCAAGTTGCAGCTTTTTTTTTAAAGTAATAACAGACAAATGCCTTTAGTGGGTCAAATTAAAAATAGATGGTTTAATATAAGAGAACATTGCAAGGAGGTAGTTTTATATTGGAGTGGACAAAGGCAAATTAAAAAAAAAAGATCCCAAGTAAAGTAAGGCCAGGCCGCACTGATGAAGACTACACAGTATAAAAGAAAGAAAATATTATTTAAAAAACCCAAACCTTAACTCAAATGACATTTACTCTCTACATGACCATTTTTCATTAAAATTATGCAAAGGCTTGACATAGGAAAACTCTTCCCTGAAATGCACGGAATCAATACATATTAACCTGTGTTAATTTATGAGCAAAAGGACACTTGATCTGCACCTATTGGGAGGTAGTGGAACTACCAAAAGAAGTATTGAAGAGATAAAAAGAAAAAGGGAAGATGCTAGCAATAGCAAGTAGGGAATTTTAAAAAAATGCATGATTTATACCATTGATTACAAAGAAAGCTGAGTTAGACCAATATGCTACATCTACATTACAAGCTAGGGGTGTGATTCTCCTGCTTGTATACCCATGCTCACACTAGTTGTCAATGAGCTAGCATGAGTATAAATAGCAGCTATAGTAGCTGTGGTAATATGGGTAGCAGCTGCAGAGGCATGGCTAAGTGGTGCTGAGTACATACCCATCTGAAAGTGTTGGGTACTTACACATAATGTCACGGCAAACCTGGTGGCTGAACTTTGTGACTTTGTCCTCACCCACAACTATTTCAGATTTGGGGACAATTTATACCTTCAAGTCAGCGGCACTGCTATAGGTACCCACATGGCCCCACAGTATGCCAACATTTTTATGGCTGACTTAGAACAACGCTTCCTCAGCTCTCGTCCCCAACGCCCCTTTTCTACTTGCGCTACATTGGTGACATCTTCATCATCTGGACCCATGGGAAGGAGGCCCTTAAGGAATTCCACCAGGATTTCAACAATTTCCACTCCACCATCAACTTCAGCCTGGACCAGTCCACACAAGAGATCCACTTCCTAGACACTACAGTGCAAATAAGCGATGGTCACATAAACACCATCCTATACTGGAAACCCACTGACCACTATACTTACCTACATGCCTCCAGCTTTCATCCAGAACACATCACACAATCTATTGCCTACAGCCAAGCCCTAAGATACAACCGCATTTGCTTCAATCCCTCAGACAGAGACAAGCACTTACAGGATCTCTATCAAGCATTTTAAAACTACAATACCTACCTGGTGAAGTGAAGAAACAGATTGACAGAGCCAGATGGGTACCCAGAAGTCACCTACTACAGGACAGGCCCAACAAAGAAAGTAACAGAACACCACTAGCCGTCACCTACAGCCCCCAACTAAAACCTCTTCTGCGCATCATCAAGGATCTACAACCTATCCTGAAGGATGATCCCTCACTCTCACAGACCTTGGGACAGAGGCCAGTCCTCGCTTACAGACAGCTCCCCAACCTGAAGCAAATACTCACCAGCAAATAAACACCACACAACAAAAACACTAACCCAGGAACCAAAGCCTGCAACAAACCCTGGTGTCAACTCTGTCCGCATATCTATTCAAGGGACACCATCATAGGACCTAACCACATCAGCCACACCATCAGGGACTCGTTCACCTGCACATCTACCAATGTGATATATGCCATCATGTGCCAGCAATGCCCCTCTGCCATGTACATTGGCCAGACCGGACAGTCTCTACGCAAAAGAATAAATGGACACAAATCTGACATCAAGAATTATAACATTAAAAAACCAGTAGGAGAACACTTCAGTCTCCCTGGACACTCAGAAACAGACTTAAAAGTGACAATTCTTCAACAAAAACACTTCAAAAACAGACTCCAACGAGAAACTGCAGAACTGGAATTAATTTGAAACTGAACACCATCAAATTAGGCCTGAATAAAGACTGGGAGTGGATGGGTTACTACTAAAACTAATTCCCCCTTGCTGATACTCACACCTTCTTGTCAACAGTTTGAAATGGGCCACCTTGATTACATTGAACTCATTAGCACTACACAAGTGATTTTTCCTCCCTTCTTGTCAACTGTTGAGAATAGCCCACTTCCACCTTAATTGAATTGGCTCGTTAGCACTGAACCCCCACTTGGTAAGGCAACTCCCATCTTTTCATATGCTGTGTATTTATACCTCTTTACCGTATTTTCCACTCCATGTATCTGATGAAGTGGGTTTTAGCCCATGAAAGCTTATGCCCAAATAAATGTGTTAGTCTCTAAGGGCCACAAGGACTCTTCATTGTTTTTGCTGATGCAGATTAACATGGCTACCACTCTGAAAATAGCTCATAGTGTAGACATAGCTGGAAGTACAGACATGCCAGATCACCCTGTGATCTTGTTGGATCTCACCAGCTAAGTAGCCTGTACAGTACTTGGATACAGAGGTCTAACAAAGAAAACCCAGGATGCTGCAAGATATGGTGGTGGTGATTGAACATCTGGTATTTTTTGCTGATGGTGGCACTGTCTGGAAAATGTATCTATTTTAGGCATTTAGGGTACCCATCACCATATTATCTAGGCTCTAAGATAAGGTATAAAACAGAGTTCTGGAGGGGAGGGCTATCAAAGATTCCATGTTATATTTTTGCAAAAGCAAGGTTGTTAGCTAGTGTTGTGGGAAAATTTCAAGATGGTGAATTATATTCTGTCTACCTAAAACATGAATACTTGAAAATGATACTAAAAAAAGCCTGGAAGTCTGAAAAAAATATTGCTAGTGAAGAGTTACTTAATTTACTCAATCTCATGTTGCTGAATGTACTTCATGTATTTTAATTTGGTATCAAATAAAGTCACAGAGTTTCAAATGTGACTTCTCATTTTGGTTGTCTCTATTTCTGTGTGATCAACTTGAGTCACATTAAGGTTGGGAACAAGGTGGGCACCCAACATTAGTGAACACTAGTGAAAAGGTTAAGCAAATTTGTTTAGAGTCAGATTGTACTTCTGTGGCACTGTCCTGCATGGGGGGACCCATGTCAACCCAGTGATAACTTCAGAGGCATTATACATCCTAGAGTGCATGAAGCAACCTTCCGCTACATCCTGCAAGGAAGTGCAGCATGTGCTTGTCTGTGGGGCTGGTCAGCTCTGTTGAATAGTGTGAAGGGGATAGAGTCATAGTTTTGTTTCCTCTTTGCTACATCGGTGTAGCTAGTGCCACCAGTAGAACTAGCAAAGAACAGGCTTTGTGCTCTGGGGAGCACAAGGACCCAAACTGTGGCCTGCACTTTCATAAAGAGTACAAGGTTCCATGGGTCAGATTTACAAAGATATTTATGCAATAAAGACAATGGGAGTTAGGCACCTCACCTGCTTGGGGATGTCTGTAAATCCTTACCTACCTCCATCTTTCGGTGCATACAGCTGGTTGGAAAACAGATTTTCTGGGGAATTTCCAACAATTCAAAATTTGTTTTTGTTCCTAATCAGAAGAAAAAAAAATTCATGGAACAGAAAATCTGAAAAATGTTGATGTTGGAAAACATCAAAAAGTTTTGATTCGATAAGATAAAAACATTTCATTTTGAAACATAAAAATATAATGTTAAATAATGTATATTGTATTTACTATAAGAGATAATATAATAAATTAATATTAAAATATAATAGAAAAGTCTAAACTAAATGAAGTGAAACATTTTGACTTTTTCCCTTTGAAATTTTGTCAAAATCAATACGTTGGTGCAAAACATTTTGATTACAATGAAACTATATTTTCCGATGGAAAACTGCAGGGTTGAAAATGTTTCAGCCAGCTCCTTGAAATCCCTTTGCAAATCTGGCTCTGTGTGCTTTCCTCACTTCCCCTCTTCTCCCTCTGCTCCCTCACACCTGCATAAGGGCAGGGTACAATTTGGCCTATCATTAGTCATTTTAAAAAATGATTTTTTTCCTTTGTGCAATATTTAAAGAGATCATTTCCCCTTTCAGACAACACACTTTAGTGGGTTTGCACAAAACAAAATTCTTGAGAAGTAATAGAAAAATTAACTCAGCTAAAAGAGAAAAGGATAATAATCCTACATTTGGAACCAATTTTCTTTTCCTTTTTTTTGCTTCAGTTGCGGTTAGAAAAAGGATCCCCTATTTATTTTTTAATCATGCATACACACAGCTGTGAAAAGGAGATGATTGCTCACTACTGTTCCTAGCTAATGTCACAGTGCACTGCTCCTGCTGTTTAGCAATAGGAAGAGCTTTTTAACGAACCTGACATCTCCAGAAACCATGCTGGTTTTAGATAGTCCAGAAGCATTGTTTAATATAACCAAAGGATTAGTTGCCTTCAAAATATATTGTTTGGTTTCTGGACTTTACTTCTTCAAAGGCTGCATTGTGATAAATGTCATAATTAAAACTATGTGACATATTGCATGGTGAGCTTTCAAACTGGGATTCTCTCCTCGTTGTTAATTGTACAGCACTGATTATTTCTTCCACTGGGAGGTATTTCTTCAGCAGTCTGAAAATAACTCTCCACTCCCCTCCTCAGCACCTTGCTTGCTTGCTTGATTTATTTTTTACGGTTTATTCTCATTTTCACAGTGCTCTACTTAGCACATAATGGTGCCAGGAGAAGTTGGCCAGGTTGAGAAGGCTGTGAAAGGCATAAAGGGTCCAGCTTCTTAGATACAAGACTGTCTCTCAGACATCCTGAATTTTAGACCTGGCTCTGACACCAATTCCCTCTGGAGACACCGGCATATATAAGCCTGTGAAGTCTGCAGCTAAATTACCTTAATACAGTAACTCCTCACTTAAAGTCGTCCCGGTTAACATTGTTTCGTTATTAGGTTGCTGAGGTATTAGAGAACATAATCGCTTAAAGTCGCGCAATGTTCCCTTATAAGGTTGTTTGACTTGCCCCATTCCACCCGCCTGGCGCTCCTGCCGGGGAGCGGGGTCGGAGCGCGGGGGCTTATCCCACTCCACCTGCCCGGCATTCCAGCCAGGGAGTGGGCAAGCCCCCGACTCCGCTCCCAGGCAGGAGTGCCGAGCAGGTGGAACGGGGTAAGTTCCCACGCCCCGACCCCGCTCCCCGGCTGGAACGCCGGGCGGGCGGAGCAGGGCAAGCCCCCGTGCCCCGACCCCACTACACCCCTGTCTCAACCAAGCTTCACAACCATCACTGGGGAGTCCAGTATTAACTTGTTTGTTTAAAAATATTTAAAACTTATACTGTAGATGTATATAATGTCTTTTGTCTGGCAAAATTTTTTTCCCTGGAACCTAGCCCTCCCCGATTTACATTAATTCTTATGGGGAAATTGGATTCGCTTAACATTGTTTCGCTTAAAGTAGCATTTTTCAGGAACTAAACTACAACGTTAAGCGAGGAGTTACTGTAGTTAATTGACATCACCCGAACTGCTGCTGACTGAAAAGAAAATCCATAGTCCAGGGACAAGGTAAAAATGATCAAGGTACATAGCTTAGAAAAAGTAGGGGGGAAAAACCTAGATTGTTATATATGAGGCTGTAGAAACAATTGCCTGATCTACGGTATTTTCATGTCACCTCCTTTATCGTTAAAGTGTGGGGGATTTTGTGGTGACAACAGAATTTTAGTTTTCTTCTTTACATTAGAAGCCACAATTTATTTATTTATTTGTTTCTTTTTCAGTAGTCCCTATAAGGCTCAGTTGAGATCAGGGCCCCATTTTGTACAGACACAAACTAAGAGAAAGCCCCTGCCCTCAAGATCATACAAGCTAAATAGACAAGACAGACAAAGGGTGTGAGGGGAAAGAACAGAAAAGTGAAGTGATTTGCTTAAGGCCACAGAATAGGACAGTGCCAGAGCCCAGACTAGAATCCACAACTCCTGACTTCTGGATTATGGTACATCTAATGGGGTGAATGTATTGGGAGATTTTGGGGAAAGAACAACAGGAAATTACTGTTAGGAAAGCTTTTGAAACAGGTGACTTCTAGACAATCCTTGACCGACAGAGCTCATGATCTAAATGGACAAGACGGCCAAAGAACTACTATCCCCATTTTACGGATGGAGAACTGAGGCATAGAGAGATTAAGTGAACTGCCCAATGTCACAGCAGAAGTCTGTGTCAGAGGCATAAATTGAACCCAAATCTGATGAAACCTAACTTAATGCGTTAATCACCAGACTTCCCTTCTTCTCATGAAACTCCAAACTGACATTAGTTTAATTCAGTGTGTAGTATTTCACCCCTTGTATTATGTACAGAACCAAAAATAAAAATACTGCTCAACATAGCTTTTATTCTACACTTTCTTTGTCACCTATTTTATAGCTACCTGACTTCTAGCTCTCTATCTTGGATTTTTAGACAGTGCTTATCACCATGGTGTCTAAATACATGGAGGGATGACATGCCAGGCAGCCAGTCTGTTCTATAAAGAGGCCCCCTTTTATTTGATTCACTCACACCCTTGAGAAAACAGCACTGAGCAGTAGGTGTCACCATATTTTAGGCATGCCATGCTGTAAAGAAATCTTAAAACACTTAAACTTGAATTTGGTCTTGTCAGCCTTTGCCCTAAGAGCTCCCAGCTCCAGAGATGTCTGGGGCAGGAGATCAGGGCAGCATCCTCTTCCAGGTGCTGTGGACTAAAACTCTGTGTACACAAAAGGGATGTGCCCTTCCTGCCTCTTCCTCTAAATCAAAAACACTGGGGACATCAGGAGTGGGTAGAAAATCTTCAGATTACCTTGGAGAGGTGAGAATTGTAAGCGGGAGGGGACAGAAAGAAAGTAGTGACACAGACTGGGCAAATGGTGGTTGTTGCAATAGCTGAAGGAGAGATGGAAGAGGGGGCCTTTCACATCCTATCCTTGCCAGGCAGGGAGAGATGGACCCTTTCCCTTAGCTGGAAGCACTGGTCTTTCCTATCACCATGCATTGACACCTCAATGGCTAGCCCTGGGAAATTAAAAAAAAGAGTAATTTGGTGGCTGTGAAAACCTAATCAATTTCACCCATGTTATTAAAGATCGGAAAACCGTACTAGGTGGCAGCAGATTGGAGGTGAAAGGTCATCAGACATCAGCTTCTGACTATCTCCCTAATGCTAGTTGGGAGCAACTCTGGTGCAACTAGATACAAATACATGTGTGGGCGGGGCAAATAAATAGGGAACTAACGTGATGTGTGCAACACAAACAAAATTCAGCCCCTACCCTCACTATTATTTATTTACTAAGGTGCCAAGAGTGTGCTAGGTGCTGGATATAACACCAAAATGAGGCCCCCAAAGAGGGGGGGAACCTAAGATTCAGTCACAGTTTTGCCATAAGCCCTGCATTAGGGACCGTGCATTGCAGCAAGGACCCTGGAGCAGCCTGAGAGGGAGAGTGTGATTCAAGGGATTCTATACCTGTTGCAAGTGCTGCACACTGCCCCAGACAGCAGCTCCGTCATCAGGGGCATTGGAGGGATGGAGCCACAATTTGCAAATGACCATTACAGCAACCAACACCTTGTAGCTAAACGCCACTGAACTTTAGATGTTTGAAATCTGGATCTGGGCTTGCATCTATTTTGAGTGAGTCACCATACAAGCCAGTATATGGTTCATATTGTAGTAGCTCAATGAACAGCCTATCCAGTCACAGGTAGCACTGGGATATTTTGAACCATGTGGCTTTTCAGCATGAAATTTTGCACAGGTGTTATTGTAATTACAATACACTGGGGAAATTCAGCGTCCCCTCGATCTCATACTTCTCTCTCGGCTGTGTGCTGACCTAGCACTTTTAGATGCATGGCTATAATTTAAAACATGCAGGAATGCGGGCTGATTCCAGTCCCACTAAGGGGTTTGCCTCACAAGGTCTTTGTTTGTTTGGGTGTGTTCCTTTGTTTCTGCCTTAGGCAAAAAGAAGCACATTTGTAAAAGGGACAGGAAATGAGGCAAGTCTTGATCATGGGAGTTTTTCACATTGTACCCAACCGTCTTACTGGTAAGACAGAGGTCTAGGTTTAATTAATTAATTTTTTAGATTTACAAAATACACTAATCACACACACAAACTGGGCCATTTGCAAACTTTTTTTTTAAAACGTGTGTTCACTTGAAGTTTGGCACAATTAGCCTTTGATCATGCTAGTGCTAGTCTCTGGGTGGAATTTGTCCCTATGCAGAGGACCAGAAAATGCATATGCACCACTTAAAGCCCAAGTAATCCCTCAGTGACTATTCCCTCCTTGCATCCCTGGCTCTGCACAGCGCCATGAAGGGGGTGGGAGGCAGTGATTCCATGTTATCCCTCCACAATGGCACACCAAGCAGATCCACATCACTGGGTGAAGTAATCTGAGCTGGTGTTGTTTGTGCAATGTCCCCACACACCAGGCCACTGGGCTGTGGACCAATTCCTCAGGTTCTCCTGGCCCAACCCTTATGTGAGCCAGTGGCTAAGTGCTACAGTTTGCCTCAATGGGACTACTCATGGGAATAAGTGATATTCAGTGGAAAGGTGGCAAAATCAGGCCCATATAAAAAATAAAGATAAAATTCAACAAATCAATCCAACATTTTTTAAAGGACTTGGCCCAGTTTAAACTGCAGTATACCTACTTCCCCCCCATCCTCTGCAACCTACACCCTCATGCAAAACTCTGAGCACATTGAGGAGCCCAGTGGCATCAGATTCAGGGCAGCAGTGTGAATCAAAGACCTTTCATCAAGAACATCCTGCCAGCAGCTCCTCTGATGTTTATCTGAGGACTGTTAGCTTGAATGCCTTAGCAGATGGGGGGATAGCGCAGTGGTTTGAGCATTGGTCTGAGCATTGGTCTGCTTAAACCCAGGGTTATGAGTTCAATCCTTGAGGGGGCCACTTAGGGATTGGGGGCAAAATCGGTACCTGGTCCTGCTAGTGAAGGCAGGGGGCTGGACTCAATGACCTTTCAGGGTCCCTTCCAGTTCTAATTGATGGGGAGGGATAACTCAGTGGTTTGAGCATTGGCCTGCTAAACCCAGGGTTGTGAATTCAATCCTCGAGGGGGCCATTTAGGGATCTGGGACAAAAATCTGTCTGGGGATTGGTCTTTCTCTGAGCAGAGGGTTGGACTAGATGACCTCCTGAGATCCCTTCCAATCCTGGTATTCTATGATCTGAGCTGTGAAAAATATCAGAAAACTAAGTGGTCCCAATTGTGATGGGCACCATGATGTTTTTATGCAGGGGCCAAGACTTGAGTAGCAGGTGTTCCTTTAGCCATCAGTGCTGCAGCAGGCAGGCAGAGCTGGAGGAAGGAGAACTTTGCTCAGACTGCTGAGGGTCCAGTATTACATGTTGCAGTTAGGTGTTTGTGTGGTGACAGCCTGACCTCAACTGGTATTCTTGAGACCTTGATGTCACACCCAAACTAGGTCCTTCCTGAAACCTCTTCAAGGTAATGAAAACAGTGGCATCCAGAAGGAATCTGCCAAAGTCACAATACAACTGTGGTGGGGGAATGAGAAGAGGAGCACAATTCCCCTTGTTAGATATAGGGTGATAAGAGACTTCCCTGTGTAACAGATCAACAACTGAGCCCCATTTTGTCTCAGTAACTTAGTCCCTGCACTCTTATATATTCAGGTGTATCTTTAATTAGCTAAACATTTCCCTATCACCCAACATAAATAAAAGTGGGAAGTAAAACAAGTAGGTGAAAATGCTTAAAGCCTGATTAGCAAAGGCGGTGGAGCTTGCTGGGCACAAACAAAAGAAGTAATTATTGTAGGATGTACACAAATGCACTGCATGATCATTGATCATGATAGGAGTGGGAGATTTATGAAAGCTCAGTAAATCTCATGCCCTCCTCCTCACTCCCTGCTCATTTCAGTAGGTATCAGCTGTGAATACTGAATGCCCAAATTACATACTTTCGGGGATATTAGTTCAACCCGGTTATCCCGTTATTCCCACAGAGTTTTCTAATGTTATCTTTGGACACCAGAGCAGGGATGCGTAATTATTAGGGTGATATTTCAGAACTGTCCTATCAGTAATGCAAACCACTCTCTTAATTGGGTTCACATAAAGAATATGAAGTTTCCTCACTGGGAATTTTATGATTCTTATTCGTGATTTATAACATACTTATTGATGCAGCAGTTAACAGATTAGATTGCTGAATGCTAAGACTTATCTCACAGACAATGGAAACAAAGCGTCTTCTTAATCAATCATCTTGCTAGATATTTATCTGGCTTCGTTCCTAAGAGGATCACTGGGCAGTGATGCCATTGCTCAAAGAGGAAATGAAAAAAAAACCAACCAGGGAAAAGAAAATGCATTCATTATTGTTTCCCGTTTATGCCCCCATACATAGTCCCAGCTGCTCATTCTAGGTGAATGATATTGGATTTCTTGCAAGAGTCCTCAGTCAGGTGCTGCATTGCTAAATGACTTCACTTATAAGGTAAGTATGTCTCTGAATTAACAAGGGAAGGCGTCTTCTCTCACATCTCCATTTCCCTCCATGGGATCCTGGAAATCTTTGGCTGGATTATTTATCTTCAAAACAGAATTCCAGATATTGCTTAAGGCAAGAAGAGCGGACCGGCTAGTTACAGTATCTCAGAAAGCCTTTTGCTTTAATATCTGTTTTCAGTGGGACTGTGCAGTAAACCTGATTGTCAACTGTCCTGCCCACACACTCATGCCAGACCTTCCTTTTTCCTAATTCTCAAAGTCTGCTGAGCTGCCCAGAACGGTGATATTCACCCTAACACAACTTTGCTTTGCTGTAGAATCTGGTGAACATCGTGTACTCTGACTCCTCTTGGCCTTTTAGAAGCAAGGCTGCAGAGGGGTGTATGTTTTGTCCAGACCCAGAGTTGTACTTTCCAGGCCATTTCCGATAAAGACCTCTGTGCGGGGTCTGTTTTGTCTGAAATCCTATTCCCTCTTACCATACAGGTTCTCTTCTGTTCGTAAATTTAATCCTCTGCCCTGGAATTCTCTCCTTATTTTCTTAGTTATGATGAGAGCGAACAGCTGGACCATTTTGTAGACTTTGTTGACAGTGTTCAGTTGTTACTTTTTTTTTTCTTCAGACAGAGCCTGGCTCATTTTGTCTGGCTACTGTCTGACATGTCGGCATATACTACTCCAACTCCCAGCTGTTCTTTCCTTTCATGCTCTGGATTGTTCTTTGCATTATAGTCAAACATGGTTTTTTACTTCCACAGGGCTAATCCGTTTCCACAGCAACCTATAAAATGGAGGAATCTGATCCTAGAACTTTTCTGTAAAAGTTTTTACACATGTGCAAGCACATACATTGCTGTCTGTCTTAAAAGCAATCCTGGCAGCTATGATTTGAACACCAAGGCTGCAGAAACTCTGTTTACCCTAAACTGGCTACAAAATACACCATCAAATGTCTGATTCTCATTGTTACCTCTGTTCCCCTAAAAACCAACCCAGGGTCACACTTGTATTAGTTTTATTACAATGCCGCTGTTAGGTCAGATAGAAAAGAGATGGAGCTTATTCATACACGCACACATTCACTGCATTCATACCCTCATGCACCCACACACTTACACAGGCGGAGAGTTACCAGAGACAGCATGGAGGCCGAGAAGCCGAAGCGTGGTAGATCTGGTGTGTCCACCTGCGGTCACGAATCCAGGCTGCTGAGCAGGTCAAGGAGCAGCCGCTTGTGTGCGTGGCTGCTTCCTTTTATTTTGGAACTGGGTGCTCCGGTCACGTACACTGAGTTTTTCTTCTGTGTCCGTCACCGAGAAGCAATCCCAGTCCCTGTTCCTTTCATGCATCGTTTCTTTACAGTACTCCGTGATTGCCTTCTCAGGGCAGATTACATCAGGCATACCTGGCTCCTGGCTCCGGGCTCTCTTCTTCTTGCAGTTCCTCTCTGCCCAGTCCCACATACACTCCCTTGTTCACTCTCCCTTATCTTCCCCACACACTCCCTCGTTCACACTCTCTCTGATTGAGTGATGGGATATTACAAAGCTTGGAAGTTCATACAAGTGGTAACTTGAAAATGTTACAGAGCTTGCAAAGGTTACAAAACTTCAAAGGCTATGCTAACAATCACTGAAGTTACAAAGTCTGCAAAAAGGTTGCAGAACTTAATGATACAAGTTACAGATCTTACAATCACATTTGAGCGGAGGCTTTACATAACACTCATTACATGATATGTAGAAAATGAAATAGAATATCTTCCTGGAAGTACGGTTAGAATTAAAAAATGGATATGTGAAACTAAATTATTGGAGTATCCATATTGCCTCACCATCAGTGGTTTCCATGTCAAATTTGCAAGTCAACAATACGATTGGCTAGTCAACTGCCAGCATTGCAAACTCACCCTGGAACTGAAATATCAAGCTGCCTTCTTTCTGCTTTGTATGTCACCAACAATCAATATTCTGGAATCTAAACTTGCCTGGCAGTGTTGTTACATGAGGAAGAAAAAATTACAGCTTGCCATTCAGAAGCACTGTATCCAGGATCTATGCAAAGCAAAGCAGCACAAACTTGCTTTTTGCCAGTCATCCAAACAGATATGATTCACAACAATGAATCTCTATCCCCAGTCTGAGCTCAATATAACTCCTATGGTTGTGTGCACAGATTTGCATGGGAAGACGAGACATGAGAGCATGAATCAAGTAGATGGCCATCTAACTAACGATCTCCAGAAGCCAAACTTGTTTGCACAGCAGATGGAGGGACTGTTTTTGAAAACTTGGCTCATGGGAAGCAGATATGTTGAGTCAAAAGGTGCCATTATTCATCACTTCTCCTGACTGTAGCAGCTCTTTAAAAGTCACTTTTATTGACTTAAGACT
This sequence comes from Emys orbicularis, assembly GCF_028017835.1. Taxonomy (NCBI): domain Eukaryota; kingdom Metazoa; phylum Chordata; order Testudines; family Emydidae; genus Emys; species Emys orbicularis. The sequence continues at coordinate 344,409,303 of NC_088683.1, forward strand.
TGTGTTGGATGAACCTGAGGGGGTTAAATGAAGCAGACCCTGTGCAAGATCCATTCATAGGGGGTAGCCGTAGGCCACCATCTGCAGGATCATATTAAGTTAGATTTCTACAGAGCCCCAAACTTCAGGGAGACCAGCCTACTCTATCCCCTACTCCATCTCTCCCAGTGCAACCTGTACCCCTCCAGCTACCCACCTGCCTTGAGAGCCCCACAACTCTTCCAGTTGGGTTGTTGTTGACCTCTCTCAGTTCTTCTCTCAGTATGTACTGGCATTTAGTCAATACACAGGCTGTTCCTTAGGGGCTTGACTAATAAGAATTGCTTCAAAGTTAAAAGGGTGCTTGCAGGACAGAATAAAGCCTGCCCCACCACCCCTTGATCCAGAGGGTGAATATTTCCTCTTTAGCTGTATTGGATGCTAAATTAGCCCCTGGGCAAGTAGCTGCTCATAGACTTGAGAGGAGATCAGCACACTATATGGGATGCCTGGGTTTCCTATGAAAGAAGCTAAGCCCTGGTCTACACTATAGAGTCAGGTTGACGTAAGGCAGTTTATGTCAACCCAACTCTGTAAGCATCTACCCTAAATGTAGCTCCCACTGACATAATTCGCCCACGACACCAACTTAATAACTCCACGTCCACGAGAAGTGTAGCGTTTAGTCGATGTAGTCAGGTCGACGCAGTGTGAGTGTAAACACTGCGTTGCTTACATCAATTGTTGCTGCCTTTCAGAAGCCGTCCCACAATGCCCCACACTACAGTTAAATCACCGCTGACACAAGAAGCCTAGTGTAGACATGCCAAAGTGATTTAATTACTGTGGTGGCTGTATGTCGCCGTAGCTTAGGTTGACTTAATTTGTTAGTGCAGACTTGCCCTAAATCTTATGGGATGATAACCTTGTTGTTCTTCTAGCCGTGTGAGAAGGAATGTTTCTGGGGTTTCATAGGTTACCTTCTCAGGTTAGATTCAGGCACCTCCAGGCCACTCAAAACCTGGGTGGAGGGGACATCTAGCAATACGAAGCAATAGGAGAGTGATGAGGCCATTGCTGTCCCCAACAGAAGAAACAAGGCTAGGTTCTGAAGGGGAAGGGCATTCGTTCAGGAGCATAGGGGTACTAGATCTGTGTGAATAGCACCAGCCCTGGCACCTGTTTCGAGGTAGGGTTAGAGCCTCAACCTATCTTGATTTCAGGTGGGCTCATGGTTCCAAGCAATTTTTCACCCAGCTCCACTGAAAACCAATTTTAAAATAAATCTGCAAATGCAATCTGCAGAAAAACTGCATTCTGTTAAGATTTATGTCACAAATCATGTGTGTGATGTTAATCTGGTCCCAGGTCTCTTTCATTGCACACAAAGCACCAAGAATATAATGGTAATAAGAAAATAAACCCAAAAGACCTCTGGCTGACAAATGATATTTATGTTTAACATATTTATATATATCCAACCAACCTCAGTGAGAAATTTCATTTCTGGATAGACCAATTCCATTATATTAGAGACAGGAAGCAAAGTCCCTTGGATGGAAAGAGCATGTACTAATGATTTGATAAGTTTCAGGTGAAAAATAAAACATCATTTGTCTTCTGTGTTGAGACATTGGTAGGAATTTAACCATAACATGGAGTGGAGTAGTCTGCACTTTCTAAGGCTGTTGAAAACCCCTGGTTCAAATATTGTTGCCCCTTTTCAACCGAAGCAACTAATCAAAGTTTGGAGCCTTGTGTGTGTGTTCCAATTGTATGTAGAAATTGATGGAGTCTGTTTTTTTTTAATGCAGTTTTGTTTATTTACCAATCGTGTACAAAGTCCTGTGTCTCTGAACACAGAAGGCAGAGGCGTAGCGAGCGCCCTCTGTACCCTCCGACCGGAGGGGGCCCCGCAAGGAAGGGGGCCCCTAAAAGTTGCAAAATAAATACCGCATTCCAGTTTCTCCATTGTAAGGGGCCCCGCCCGGACATATGTTCGGAGGGGGCCACGTTCTTTGTTGCTACGGCCCTGACAGAAGGAATCAAATGGCACCAAACAGCTTTGGTTGCTCACAACACCAAGGGCAGTCTTTATCTTGCCCCCGACCTGTTCCCAGCCACTATGCTTTCAGATGCTCCTTCAGGCTGTCTCTCTCTCTCTTCAGTCTGTTCTTGTCTGACCTCATTTTGTGTGCTCTCGCTCCCGCACCTACGCAAAACAATACTCAGCCAAAAGCTCCTGGGCAGGTTCACCCACAACTTTTGTCTTAGGTGGGGCTCACACTAACAGTTATGGTAACTGAAGGTGAGTTCACACCTCAACGGGGTTTTAACTCAACCCATAACAGGTCTCACTCACCTCGTAACAATATTCTATCACCAAACTGAAGAGAAAGTCTGTTTCCTCTGCACCTATTGTAGGTCTCCTGGATATTACTAAAGCACCCCCTGTTAAAATACTGGCAGCTAAACACATCACCGATATAATAGCCCGGGTCATGTCAGTATTTAAAAACACAATTTTGAGGAACATTCCAGCTCCCTGTACATGCAGAGTTTCTAGTTCATGAGCAAAATCCCAGTGGTGAGAAATTATTGACTGTATCAGGCAGGGCCGGATTAAGACCTTTAGAGGCCCTAAGCACTGAAAAGATTATGGTGCCCCGCCCCATATGTAATTCAAAATAAAAACAATACTATACTGTAAAATACAATCTTATTTTTTGAAATGACACAAGACTTACATGTATGCTGAAATTAAAATAGCTTCTTTCTAGATTTTCTGATTGCAAAATTCTGGATATGTTCATTGAAGCTGACTCGACAAAGCATATCCGCTTCCATACACAATAGGGAAAGTGAATCAAGTCTGTCCTGACACATTGTTGTTTCCTGAGGGTTTTTTATTCTTTTCAGCTGAGAAAAAGAGCGTTCTGCGGAGCAGTTAGTAATCATCAATGTTAGAAAAATACATAGTGCGATGTCTACATTTGGAAATACAGATTGTATTCCATCTTTCAATATTGTGTCATGAAGAGCAATGTGACTGAATTTCATTTTTCCTGTTTCATTAAACTTTGCACGCATATAACAGTGGAACTGCCATACTTCTCCACAGAGATTCATGTTCAAGTCAACAGGGTATGTGTCAACTAGCATTCCCATATTTTGAGATATGGCCTGCTAAAAATGGGTCAGACTGAGCCACAAGCTCCAACAATCTCAAGAAATTTCCATTCTGCAATGATCCAAATGTGTCAAGGCAGACCACGTTCAGCTAATGTTTGAATAACAGCTATAACACGTTGCAAGACATGGTGCCAGTATTCACGCTCCCCTTTAATTTGTTCTTCCAATTTTTGTGTCAATTCAAAGCCCTGTCTTCGATTTAAATATGTCAACATTGAATCTTTGTGAGTAGTGCTATTTTCATGTTGTTCAATTAAAACAGTATTCCGCCAGTCACTAAATCCATCTGCAGCAAACCGGGATGTTGAAGGTTTATATGCAAAAATTTGCAAACAAAACAGAACACAGACCCTGTTGATGGTAAATACAGTAGCCATTCTTGAGTATATTTCTCACCGTTCGCTTTCATGCCGAAAAATATTTTTTGTGGACAATATCTTGTTTGTTTGCCATTGGTAAAAGTCCGACGTGATTTCTCAAATGGCCCAGTGTGACAGTTGACAGTCATTTGGTCCATGATCTATACAGTAAGCTACATCATCGGTACTGAAATCAACCCACATACCAGGATCTTTTCTCCTATTATTTACAGCATGAGCAAGTTCAGTCTCTGACACATCCACACCTTCTAGAACAATGTCTGTTTTACCACCAGGAGTAGGATGATCAGTTACAGTCTCTGACACATCCACATGTTTTGGAATGGTGTTTGTTTCACCAATAGAAGAAGGGTCAGTCTCTGAAACACCTACAGGTTTTGGAACGACGTCTGTGCTACTGAGAGAAGATGTTGCTTCTGATGGATTTGCTTTGAAAAATGATGTCAGCTTTGGAAGATCTATGTTAGTAGGATGCCCCCCTGGTTTAGGTGGGGATAAGTAATAAAAAGAGAACAGAAAAACGGGGGAAGAGTGTGTAGTGGAGTGTAAGGAAGTCTAACAAAGTTCTGATTTTTCCCATGATGACTACTTCGATGCTTTTTTTGAAATATCAAATATCAATTAAAAAAAAAATCTCATTTTTTTTGGTGCCCCCTGCTTTGCTGGTGCCCTAAGCACGTGCTTAGTCTGCTTATTGGGTAATCCAGCCCTGGTATCAGGGGATAATGAGGTACTCTGCATAATGTTACCACTGGGGAACTCTCACGGAGCAGGAGGATTTGTGAACCTCTCAGACTATTTTTGGGGTTCATCAGATTAGTTTGAGTCCATGAAGCTTCTCCCCCCCCAATCCAACCAGAAAATAAGACTTTTTTTTTTCTGGCTAATGGGGAACTTGGAGTCAGAGTTATAGAGTTTAAGGCCAGAAAGGACCACCAGATCATCTAGTCAGACTTCCTGTATATCGTAGGCCACCAGCATCACTCAGCACCAGCACACTAAACCCAATCACCAAAATTAGACCAAAGCATTACAGCTCTCTGGACACTAGACTTACGTGCCACAGGCAGGGAATAGGAGGGACTGAGGTGCACCACTGCCTGAGGCCCCCGCAGTGGCAGGGAAAAGATTACGTGAACTATATCCAGATAATCCTGGCAAGTGACCCACTCCCACACACTGCAGAGGAAGACAAGGTCACTGCCAATCTGACTTGAGGGAGAATTCCTTCCCAACTCCACATATGGTGATCAGTTAGACCCTGAGCATGCAAGCAAGAACCAGCCAGCCAAGCACCTGAAAAAGAGGGAGAATGCACAGTGCCATGTCAGAGCCCTGGCCCATCCTGTCCAGTGTCCCATCTCCAGCCGTGAACATTTCTGATGCTTCAGAGAAGATCAAAACCCGCCTCATTCTCTCCCAGAATACATGGGGCCGGGGTGGGGGCTCCCTTTCTGGTCCCTTGCAGGGGGCTGGCTGAAGCCCTGAAACATGAAACAGAAGACATAAACTGGAACTGAGCCCCAGGGCTGCTGAGTCCTGCTCTCCACCATCACAAGCTACCCCATCAAACAATCACACTCATAAATTTGTCCAGCTTTCTCTTTAATCTAATTAAGTTGTTTGCCACCCAACTCCTACTGGGAGGCTGTTCCAGAACCTCAACCCCTATTTCTGTCACTCCGGATGGGGTCATCCAGATCTTCCCGTATAATATTCCGATCCTCCTCTGTCTTGACGATGCCTCCCAACTTTGTATCATCAGCAAATTTCATTAGCTCACATCCTACTTCTTGTGCCAAGGTCATTAATATAAATATTGAATTAGAACGCTCCCACGCTCTTTTAGTAACCACCTTCCAGTCCATTCATTCACCTTTCAGCACAACCCATTGCCTTTTCCCCTTCAGCCAATTCCATACTTATTATTCTTGTATTGATCCCCATCTTCCCTAATTTAAGCAATAATTTACCATGTGGTACCATGGTAAATGCTTTCCTGAAGTCCAAGTATATTAGCTCTACTGCATTTCCCTTATCTAAAAAGTCAGTTATTTTCTCAAAGAAGGAAATCAGGTTAGTCTGGCATGATCTACCTTTGGTGAACCAATGTTGCATTACATCTCCATTATGATTTACCTCTGTGAATTTAATTATCCTTTCCTTCACAATTTGTTCTAGAGCCTTACAATTTTTTCTAAAGCCTTGCACGATATATTAGGGATAGATGATCACCCTGATAATCAGACTGGCACAAATGGGTATCTTATATGCCATATGCATCATCTGTTTTTCCACTGGCATTTTTCTATGACTGCTCTCATTTCTAATTTTTCATTGGATTGTCTCTCCTCTTCCACACCCTGCCTAAGGTGACTGTAAATACAATAATGCTCAAATCTGAATCTTTTGATATTCAAAAGGTTTCAACATGTAGATAAATAAATCTCTTGGGTATATGTGTTCCATTAACATAGCATCTGAGCACTTCATAATCTTTATTCTCAACACCCCTATGAGGTAGGGAAGTGTTAGTATCCCCATTTTACAGAGGGGTAACAGAGGCACAGAAAGTCCAAGTGATTTGCCCAACATTGTACAGGAAGTCCATGGCAGAGCAAAGAAATGAACCCCATTTTTCTGAGTCCCAGGCTGGCACCCTGGCCACTAGATACACTCATCCTCTATAGTCCCACCTCTAATACCATGAGTTTCCATTGTTTGCAACAGAGTTATCACCAGGGATCCTAGAAATCTGTTTGCCATGGAAAAACGCAGAAAAATGCAGAATTTGCATTTTTACAGAGACTCTTTAGTTTTTCATTTTGTGAAAAAATAAAAACATATGTTAACGATTAACCAAACTTTATTAAAAGTCCCAGTGTCACTTATTCAATGCACTCAACCGCCCCCTCTTGTGGTTAAATTTTTCAATGTGCTTTACATTTACAGTGTAACCCCATTTATCTGATCGAATTGGGACTGGGGCCCGATCGGATAATCAAAAATTGGGATAATTAGGAGAATTGGCAAAAAAAAAAAAGAAAGAAGTTAAGATTGGGGACAGGGTGGTTCCGGGCAGTCACCCCCAAATGGCAGTGGCTTGGGCCAGTCAGCTGGAGCCCCAACTGCCTAGGGCTGGCCACCAGAGCGCCAGCCACTGTTAGCCCCAGGTGGTTGGCGGTTCAGTTTATATGGAGAGCTGGATAATGGAGGCTCAGATAAACAGGTTCTCCTGTGTATCTGTAAACCATTGTGTTCAACTGATATAGACGTTTCCCGGGTTACGCAAACCCGACTTACACAAACCCACACTTACGGAAAAAGTTCTGTAAGCTTTTTTTTTGTGTGTGTGTGTGTGTAATTGTCGGGTATACGTCCCCGACTTACACAAAATTCGACTTATGCAAGGCATTCCAGAACGGAACGCTTGTGTAAGTCGGGGAGCGTCTGTATGTATATTGTGGCCAGGGAAACTAAAGTTCAGCATTTCATTTTAATCATGGAAAAACATGGATTTTTATGTATTTTTATTGGAGAATTTTGGTTTTTTTTATCACGGAAAACTTGGTTCCCTGGTTATCACCTAGTATAAACTACTGTAGAGATAGATATGTATGGGGTTTCACTGTGACTCAGTTATTCACCTATGTCAACTTTGTAATTGTAGTTCACATTTTTATAAAATTCAGTGCTTGTCTCTTTAAAGCAAACTACACAAACTTTCAACAATGTTATTTTTCTCATACATTCATAGATTCTGAGGCCAGAAGGGACTGCTGTGATCATGTAACACAGATCATAGGGCTGCCCCAAATTAATTCCTGTTTGAATTGGAGCATATCTGTTAGAAAAAAACCCCATTCAATCTTGATTTAAAAATTGCCAGTGATAGAGAATCCACCACAACCCTTGGCAAATTGTTCCAATGGTTAGTTACTCTCACTGTTAAAATACATAGGACCAAATTTTTAAAGGGGTGTGTGGTGGTGGTGGTGGAAGGGGGCAATAGCTGTACCCTCAAACAGATAGTTTGTGGCTACAGATTGAGTATCTGCTCTCAGTACCTTTTGGGGGTACAAGTACTCAATGTACAGGTGAGAATGACCATTTTGTGGGCACAGGGCAGGCCATAAAATCTGCAGTGTGACAGAGGGTGGACTGATATCTCAGAGCCTGGAAGTCCGGCTGGCTGACTTGTATATAAAGACTTTTCCAAACACCTCAAAGCAAAGAAGCAGCTGACCTCTTTGCAACCAAGGCTTTAAGCTAATGGTTTTCAACTCATGGTCCGCAGACCCCTGGGGGTCCATAGACCATGTCTAGGATTTCCAAAGAGGTCTGCACCTCCATTCAAAAATGTTTAGGGGTCCACAAATGAAAAAAGGTTGAAAACCACTGCTTGAAGCTAAGTGTTAGAACGGCTTCCTTGACCTGGTTTGTAAATTAAGGTAACTTTATGAAGCCATGGTTTGTGGTTTCCCGCTCATATTTTAAGATCAGACTCCTGATTCTAACATCAGCCAGTCTCAGCTTCTCAGAGCATCTCCCTAATATAATGTGCTGGAGGAATTACTTAATTTCCCACAGCTGGCACAACCCTTCTGCCCTGACAATCCCTACATTTAAGGCATGCAGCTGTGATTGTTCCTCTGTCACAGAAAGACTCTTAACCCTCTCCCTGCCACTCCCTGGCTGGGGTTTATATATCTTGTCAGCGGGGAGATTCTCTACCTTTTACAGGCTCAGCCTTTGGAGTCTTATTTGTCCTATTTTTGTGCTGCTAATCAAGGCTTATGTAACCTGCTGGTGAGTGTGTGTTACAGGTATCCCTCTGTGCCTAATCCACAAAATGAATATGTTATACCTATAGCTACAGAGCTTTAGCTCAAGCTAAAATGGAAAGTTCCATGACTCTCATGCCTGTGCCCTGTTCTCTGGTCTGCTTGTTTTAACCTTTCTCTTTCTTATTTTCCCTGTGTTGTGTGCATTTCTTGGAGGAAGTACCAAAACTCTCATAAGAAATCAAATTCTTTTCGGATTTCCAGCTCAGTTTTGAGTAGTTAGGAGAATAAGAGGAACCTCTAAATGCTTGGGTGTATATCAAAAATGAACCTGAACCCTTTTGAGATTTGCCCATCACTTTGCCAAGGAAAAGTGGCTCACATGGCAGTCTGGGAATGGGATATGCCGGTTCCCGGAGAGTGAAAATTTTGCAACTGGGTTGACTTGTTAATGGCATCATCACCATTCAATAATGCAGTCTGTGACGCTGTACCTCATAATGCTTTATGGGAATATGAAATAACTGGAATATGTTTTGTGCTGCCTGTGCCATGTAACATATCTCTGTAAAGGTTATGGTCTACCATATCTATTCATCCTATTTGTACACATATATCATTTTGTACTTGAGGTTAAGAATATTGGATGTATACTTGCTTGGTTTCTAAGTAAGCTTTGTGAGGAATTTGGTCAGTTTCTTTAGGAAGGAATTTGCAAGGTTAAGTACCCAATCAGGAAGAACTTGGGGAACAATGCATCTTGGAATGCTCCAAACCACATAAGAAATCTTCCTGGAGACATACAAGATACCATGTGAACAATGGCTTCTGCCTGTAAAGACTGTGAGTCATGCATGGACATGTGACTTGCCCAGGTGACTCCAGAACTCCATCTTGGAGCTGGACTTTGCATAGGAGTGAGGAGGGGGGTCTCCACCCACAAGAGAGAGTCTATTTAAACCCCTGAGAGACCCCTCCATTTTGTCTTTAGCTGGCTAAAGAGAGAGTCTCTCCACCCCCCAGGATACTTGGAAGAAAGTGGAACAAAGGGCAGTGACTGCAAGGGGTGTGAGTGATTGCTGGACCCATGCTAAAAGGAGATTAGTCTGTAAAAGGGAGCATTCTGGAACTGGTGAGGATCTTATCTGTATTCAGTTTGATTAGACATAGATTTGCGCATTTTATTTTATTTTGTTTGGTGACTTACTTTGTTCTGTTTGTTACTACTTGGAACCACTTAAATCCTACTTTATGTATTTAATAAAATCACTTTTTACTTAGTAATTAACTCAGAGTATGTATTAATACCTGGGGGAGCAAACAGCTGTGCATATCTCTATCAGTGTTATAGAGGGCGAACAATTTATGAGTTTATAAGTTTTATACAGGGTAAAACGGATTTATTTGGGTTTAGACCCCATTGGGAGTTGGGCATCTGAGTGTTAAAGACAGGAACACTTCTGTTAGCTGCTTTCAGGTAAACCTGCAGCTTTGGGGCAAGTAATTCAGACCCTGTGTCTGTGTTGGAGCAGACGGGAGTGTCTGGCTCAGCAAGACAGGGTGTCGGGGCCCCCGAGCTGGCAGAGAAGGCAGGGGTAGGAGTAGTCTTGGCACATCGGGTGGCAGCTCCCAAGAGGATTTCTGTGATCCAACCCGTCACACAGTCATTATTGCATCTCAGTGCCACTAACTCTGCTGCAAGTGATTATTCTATGCCAGCCCTTAGTAATGTTGTCTGATGTGAGATTTCATGGGAAATCATTCAGGATTGAATGAGGGACAGGATGAAAATCAAATCTTGACTCTTCCTCTGCAAGTGCGAAGGGGCTTGACCCAGCGAAACAAATGTATTTGCACTATCATAGAGTCTTTAAGGATCTTGAACAGAGAATCCATCTAACTGTGACCATGGGGCGGAAAAGGCAGGCTGGGCAGGAGTGATGGTGGCCACAGGGATTGCACTGGCCACAGGGGTTAACACAGCCCAGAAGCCTAGGTTGAGGTATGCTACTCTGTCAGCTTCCATGTGGATTCCCAGTCCATAGCCCAGACTCTCAGGCTGTGCACTGGAGTCCAGGATTTGTCCCTTAATACACAGCACTCCGACCAACCCAACTGAAGAAAGCATTATTATGAGAAGACAGACATAGCTGGTTCCCAAGGAGATTTTTCCTCCTGTCTCAACCCCAGAAAGTGATTTTCTATTTTCCCACAGTATCCCCCTGCTTTAAATGACATGGCTGGAACAGCAGTGTCCCATGACCATGTTTTTATCATTCAACCCTTGGAAAGCAGTCAACACGGTACTGTCCCGTTCACAGTAACTTATAAATCATGGATGCATGTCTCTGCTTGTTGCCAGGCTCTGACTCAAGGAAAATGTGGCCTCCCGAATAAAACTCTCTCTGGGAGTGGACAATCCTAAGTCCAGGTAAGAAGCACAGAATATAGGAGGAAGGATCTAGTTGAAACATTTGTAAGAAATATTTTCCAACAAAAAGTTTTTTTTTTTTTTTTTAAATTACAAGGGCAAGTTTTATATCTATTGAATGTTTGTAGCTTCATGAATTGCAAAGACAAATATCTCAATGACCAATAAAACAAAAATGCTCTTGGATGCATCTCTGTCCCTGTTAATCACTTCTTGATCCCAACTCTCTTTCCAGATCCACTCTCATATGTTCACTACCATATTGTTTTTCACCAGAGGCCATTCTTTCCAATGAGCTGGAGATTCTGTGGTGCATTCCTACTCCGACACCAACTCCTATGGCCATTAATTCATAGTCAAAGGTAATTTTTCTAGATCCCATTTTTGTACTGCCAATATTGTGAGTGGGCAGTGATTGAGAGAGCATTTCTGGGGAGACTAGAGGCCTCAAGCAATAAATGAGGGGCAATGGGGGTGTGATGATTTGCAGGAATCTGTCTGTACAGTTGATTAATTCTGTGTGAGATTCTGAAATCTCTGTATGCATCTTTACCAAGCTGCAAGCTTCATTTTGGTGGGGGGCGGCTAGTTGTCTTCTCTGATGCCTATTTACCTAACAATAAAAGACCGTTATCTCAGCATGGTCCTAATACAAATGTCCTAGACAATAGACTGTCTCCCAGCCAGAAGAACTACCTTGGCAGGGGAGAGGATGCCTGGCAATGAGATCACCTGGTAGAGGTCTGTTACCACCTCTAATATCCTGGGACCAACACAACTACAGCAACACGGCAATCACCTATCGAGGCTGATCTGACAGTCACTTGAGCAAGGGACTGAAAGGTAATAAAAGGACTCACAGGGGAAAGACTTAGGGAGATGCACAGGAAGTTTGGGAAGGAGAAGGGATGGGGACAGACCACCCAAGGCCAGAGGAGGCCAAATGGGAGGATAAGGTCCCATGTTACAGTGCATGGTTTGTGCTGAATCAGAAGGAACCTGGACAGGCCAACAGGACGCTGATGCAAAGCCAAAGAATGCTACAGAGCAGTGAGGAGACCGAGGCATGGAAATGCGTGTAGGGTTTATTGTTGTATAGATCTCTGTGTGTGTCGTGCTAGTAAAGAAAGAGCAATAATGTGCTAGAACCCTGTGCAAAGTTTGACAGTGTATGTGATGCATTTACACCTGTCATGCTTCCTGGAGGGGTAAACTGAAAGGGTCACACCTTCAGGGGAGTTCTGGAAGGGGTGTGTGTGTTAAAGCTTTGTTGGGAGACCAATGGGATCTGCACTGGTTTCAGAGACTGGGTAGCAGGCTGTGTGGCCTAACATCTCAGGAGAAGGTTCTAGAAAAAAGATCTGCATCCATAGATTGTACTTGGGGACCCCCAAGGTAGGGATGGTGTCTGGGCTCTGTTCAGACTCTGGAGACTTAAAACACCTGGGATCCAGCAGTTGGATCCCCTCACAGCAGTCTAGCAAGTGGCCAAGAGGAGGTGCTCACCTGCACCTATGCCAGAGGTCCATATAAATCCCTAGATTGATATATAGAAGCTTGATTTTAGCTTGGGTTAGCAAGTGGCCAAGAGGAGGTGCTCACCTGCACGTATGCCAGAGGTCCATATAAATCCCTAGATTGATATATAGAAGCTTGATTTTTAGCTTGGGTTGGCAATGAGAAAAGTCACCATTGTCTTCTTATTATAATGTGTTATAATGTCGTAAGTGCATGTGGCACTTTATGGATAACTGCAGTGACAGGTTTCTGTCCTACTAACCTTGATTTAACACAGCAAAGGACAATAAACTAAAAGAAGAGGCCTGGCCACAAAGATGAATGATGGTGGGCTAAACTTAGTGTCATGCATGGACCTTGTTTGTTTCCTCCTCACTTTAAATAGAACTTAATCTAATGACATATGGAAAACGTGGGAGTGGAATGACGTGCAGGGTAGAATTCAATGATGGAAGCTTCCAACAAGAAGTAAGGGTCAGATGTGGACACTGCACTGTAGCCGATTCCTAGCTTGATGTAGGATTCAACAGTGTCTGTAGTTAGACTTATGTAACCCACATACCTTCTGGGTGTGATGTTGTGTCCCATCTAGTGGCACCGAGACCACTTAGAGAGAATTAAATGAGTCTGCTCTACAACCTTAGCTAACAGCCAGTTGGTTTTTAGCTCATGCAGTAGAGGCTCATGCACTAAGCTCCAGAGGCCCCAGGTTCAATCCTGCCCACCAACGACCGGGGTCTGTCAGTGTTACAAGTGGGGGCTCATCTGGGATTTCAGCTGGGAAGTCTGAAGCTCAGGACGTGCTTCCTCAGCTAGGGGAAGTATGTAACCCACACACCACCTGGGTGTGGTGCTCTGTCCCATCTAGAGAGAGTTAAATAAGTCTGCTCTACAGCCCTAGCTAATAGCCAGTTGGCTTTTAGCTCATGCGATAGAGGCACTTGTAACGCCGACAGACCCCGGTTGTCGGCAGGTGGGATTGAACCGGGGACCTCTGAAGCTTAGTTCATGAGCCTCTACTGCATGAGCTAACAGCCAACTTTGCTGTTTTCACTATGCCTGCATAGGAACAGCAAGGCAGAAGACTACCTAGCTCCTAGGCGCCTCCTGCAGCTGCTCAGCTTGGCATGCATGTGCCCGGCGTTGTCCAGGCTGAAGGGGGAGCTGGGCACCTTGGTGCTGCTTAACACAGGCCAGAACTACAGCACCCACAAGGTGAAGAGCAAGTCCATGCCAGAGGGGTGGGGAGGAGGCAAGGGGGTCAGGGGAGGGAATGTGCATGCAGGTGGCTGCAGGGGGTTGCACTAGGGGATTGTATGCTAGCACCAGGGCCGGCTTTAGGAAGTGCGGGGCCCAATTCCAACAGTTTCGACGGGGCCCTGACAGGGATGACTTAAAAAAAAAAAAACACGTAAAAAAAACACGTGGGGCTTGTACTCACCGGGCCGCGCTCCTAGGCTTTGGCGGTGGGTCCTTCACTCGCTCCAGGTCTTCGGCGGCACTGAAGGACCCGCCCCCAAAGTGCCGCTAAAGACCTGGAGTGAGTGAAGGACCCGCCGCCAAAGTGCCACCAAAGACCCAGAGCACCGCCGGGTGAGTAAAAATTAAAAAGGCGCCTCTAGCCAGGGAAGGGATTCTCTGCCACTTGTCCCCCACTCTGGGCGGCCCTGCCACTGGGTGTGGGGCCCTCTTAGGCGCGGGGCCCGATTCAGGGGAATTGGTGGAATTGGCCTAAAGCCGGCCCTGGCTGGCACCTGGGCGGAGTGGCTAACTGGGAGATTGCAGGCAGGGAGTTGTTTTGGGGGTAGGGATAAGGAAGGGATTTGGATAATTCAGAGGTTCATAAGAACATAACAATGGCCATACTGGGTCAGACCAAAGGTCCATCTAGCCCAGTATCCTGTCTTCCAACAGTGGCCAATGCCAGGTGCCCCAGAGGGAATGAACAGAACAGGTAATCATCAAGTGATCCATCCCCTGTCATCCATTCCCAGCTTCTGGCAAACAGAGGCTAGGGACAAATGGGATATATATGGGAGTATATTGTCATAAGCCCACAAAAAGGCTAAGGCAGATTCTTTTGGCTGGTAGAATTACTTTTATGTAGCTATATTTCAAGTAATAATCCACTTTCCTCTACTGGCAAAAACACTAGCAAACAGACAGGAGGAAGAGGGTATGGGGAAGCTTGCATTGATACATGGCCAGCTAAAAAAACCTTTACATTTATTGATCTAACAACACTTCACAGTTGCCAGATTTACGTGCACACTGTATTTAGCCCTGTACTAGAATTTATAACTCCCCTTTTAGACATTATAATTCTTTCCCTCTGCCAGAAGAAAAGCGTATGCAGAAGTAAAGAAGGAAAATTTCCCCTATGAACCAGTCTGTTTTGTGTATCAGCTCAAAGAGTCTAAAATATATTTAGGAACCTTAATGACATAGATAATATTTCCTTGCCACAAAACCTGCCTTGGTGGCTTTCTAGACACTGGACACTTTTGCTCCATCAAATAGACACTTGGGGCCAGATTTGCAAAAGCGTTTACGTGCCTCACTCACATTGATTTTAATGGGAGTTAGGTGCGTGGGCGCTTAGAAAATCTCACTAGGTGCCAATCTGCATCTTTAGGAGCCTGAATACCTCAGAAAATCTGGCTCTTCGGTGCTTAGGAACATTTTACCCCCAGGTGAGGTACTATAAGAGACAACCTACTTTTGCCACTTCCATAATTTTTGGTGTTCACTGAAACAATGCTCCTTGCTGAGTGCATATTTCTGCTTCACAAAATTCAAGAGTTGAATTGCCTTTCCTCCAGACATGCATCACGCAAATTACAATTGTGGCTTACATTTACATCCTGTACGTTTTCCAGACATTACTCATCAGTGAGTTTTTGTAAAGTTTCATACCAGTTTCACCCACTTGGTAATTGTTACAAAATTTCTGAAGGCTTTTAAGAGTCATTAGGGCTAATGCTTCTTGGATTGTTTTCCTTAGAAAAGAGGGTCTCAGAAGAAAACCAAATGATGTGTTTTGCTTTGATGTTGAATTTCATGTTAAACATTATGAATCAGTTTCATAACAGTTTTGAAACTTAAATGGAATTCCATCACAGCAGTCATCGTAGGCCCTAATGCCAACTCTGAGCTACTAAATGTGGAATGGTACAGAATCCTATAATGGCAGTTAGACTTTATGAGTAATAATTATCAATAGTCTGTCACAGCACTTCTGCTGTAATTTCATACCTCACTGTAGACATGTTGTTTACTCTACCTGGCATATATCAGCAGCCCTCTAGGGCAGTAGTATTTTGAAGATTTTTTTCCCCTATGATGACATGATCACTTATATAAAGTTTGCTTGACTCTTCATCCTTGCAGCATATACTGCTAATTGGATAGTTCATCGAACAGAAATGTTAATACCAGAGCCACGTTTGGCTCAAATTAAACCCACCACTCCTAAGATACCAGTATTTGACTTAGTTTTGCAGCCTCCTCTGGATTCCCACAAAGATATCTGCCATGTGCTACGTGTGTGCGCGCATCGAGTCTTGTTGATTATTATTCAGTGTGACAGTGGGATGACTGATAAAATAAATGAGGAAAATAAATAGCAGAATTAGATTTTAATTTCTTTTTCTCTTGATTGCTCACAGTGTGTGTTTGTAGAGGCATGAAATTATGCCACCTTTTCTGTATTAAAAAATGCCAAGAATCTGTCTAGATTCCCTTGTAGAAGGGCTGATCTTGCAAGACCTATTACGAAGAGAAAAGGAGGAGAGGGAAGCAGTTTAATGGAAACAAAAAAATTAAAATGGCCTCTTCCTTGAGTATTGCCAAACACATGTGTCAGATGCTACTGTGATAATGTGGTGCTGGATTTTGGAAGTGTCGGTTATACATATAATATGCAGTACTGTCATGCTAATATGTTTGTGTATGAGCAATATTCACTTAATTCTAGAGGAGCTTTGCCTGAGTGAGTACTACGGGTTTGGCTCATAGACTTAGGCACTAACAGCTAGAGTTGGTTGGAAAATGGAAATCCCTTGCTGCCAAAAATTTCACATTTTTGAAAAAAAAGTTTCATCCCAAATTGGGTCAAAAATATGATTTTTGTTGTTGTTGTGGGAATGGATTTCAGGGGAAATGATTTATTTGGCTTGTCAGGAGCCTGCCTGGAAGGTTCTTGTCAATTTCACTTTCTTGTCATTTTGATTTTCCCCGGATGGACAAATCAATTTTTTTGACACTATTGAAATTTTCCTGCAAAAAACCCCCAAACAACAACAACACAATAACAAGATTTTGGTAAAAAGTAATTTTCCATCAGAAAATCATTCTGATGGAAAATTCCTGACCATCCCTACAAAATAGTTTGCATTTATCTTATCAGGGTAATATCTCCTCAACAATGCACATACGCACACAGGTCCAGATTGTGGAGTCTTTACTCACCTGGTGAGCACTTATTCATGTGAGTAGACACATTGGGTTCAATGGGAGTATTTGTGTGAGTAAGTGCTCAGACATATTCAAGTCCACCACTAACATATACATTTAAAAGCTACATACTTCCATTTGTATGTATCTGTGTTGTAAATCATTCCAGTTTTAGAAATATATACTGGATAGATTAGACGGGGGTACATCTAGCTGAATTTATCAGATGTTACCATAGTAAGATTAAATACTTTTTAGGACCTGATTATGTGAGATAAAAGAGCACCCAGAAGTCTCACTGGAGTCTGTAAGCCAAATCGTGTCCTTGTTCAGTCCTTCTGTAGGCAAATTTGCCATTGACTTCACTGGTTCTAAAATCTAGCTATGAATTTGAGTACTACCGTGTAATTCCAGTTATCCAAATTCCCTTTATCCAAAAACCCTAGTTATCTGAATTCACAGCGTACCCCCCATATATCCCTAAGGTAGCTTGTCACTTCTGTTTATACGGACACACGATTATCTGAAAGTTTCGGCTGTCTCCCAGGCCATTTGAATAACTGGAAGTGTACTGTGCATATTAGACTTTAGAAGTGTCGGATCCTCTGAGATCCAACACCTCACTGCCAATATTGGCTTCTAGGACATTGTGCACATGTCTATCGTGCAGAAACTAAACATATAAGTTTTCCTGAACTATGCCTGTTAGAGGCAGCTGCTGTTTCATCAAACATACTCCAGTTTATTAGATTAAAAAGTTAATAATTTTTATAGAAAACCTTGGAGGGAGAGACCTGTTCCTTTTTTATAAAGCACTGGAAGCTTATTTTGGTAATGGATCTTTTACTTTACTGGCATTCAAGGTACTAGGTACTAATGTATATTCTACAGTCTTTTATAGGTGTCTGTTTACAGTTGTGGCTGTTGTTGGAAATGGAACTTGGACCACCAACTCGTTTACCATAGGGGGATGGTACACCTTTTGGTCACTGCTAACCTGTCCTGCATGCTAATTAGTGGCAGAATATCCTATTATTAGTCCTTTGAGCTATCTAGTGACTGGCGTGAACTTAGTTTATAATTGATTATTGATCTGTTATACCATAACCAGTTTCCTAGCACCACTGCAGTCTATTGGGTTAATCTAGCTACTAAACATGCATACTGAGCGGTTTAGTCCTCCCTCATGCTTGTGCATAGCTCTTATTCACATTAATGGGGGCTACGTGCTCACACTGAGGAAAGGAATACTTCTTAGGTTGCATGTTACAAACCCCAGAGAAACGATTGCAAGGCAAGTCTAGTGTTCATGGCCAAATGCTGATTTTTAAAATGAATAGCTCAGCTGTTCTTTCTATGCAAAACCCCAAACCCAAAAAACAAACAAAAAAAACACTGCTAGACTGTGTTACCACGTAATAACTGTCTAAATGTCATTGTTATATCACACCTAGTTTTGAGTTACTGTACATAAGCTTAAAAAATATTCCAAAATATATGAGTTTCTTAATTTCACTCTACCTAGGTTTGTTCTGGCCACATTGATATCAATAAGAGTTCCGCACTGACTTCAAAAGGAAGAAGATCATGCCTTAAAATGTGTACTACATTTGTGCACAGAAATCATCCTGCTCTCTGCTGACATCCTTACATCCCATGGTTTAGAACTTCTAGCCCAGACAGGATCTTTATTGGCAGGCTGTAAACTCCTGAACAATGAGATTTATAAGGGGAAATGTGCCGCTGACGCAATATTAGATACCGGGCCAAATTCATTCCTGGTGTAATTCAGTGACATTGAGTGAGGTCACTAGGCTATATATTTGTGAGCAGCCATGTCATAATTTGCCCAATTCCATACTGAGATCACCCAGATGTGTAATCTACCTGTCTTGATGACTTTAATATTATAGAACTAGGGACAGAAATTTCCATGGGATTTGGGCATCTAAATCCCTTAGTTCCCTTTAAAAAAATCCCATCCTGGACTAAGGGCAAGGTAAGGGAGGCTCATCTATGAGCCGTGATGGTCTTGGCGAGATTCCAAAGGGTGTGGACATTTATTTGGGTAACAAGAATATCCAGATTAATGAATGTCCACTCGGTGCGCTTGCACAGGCCCTGCAATACCAGGGGGAACACTTTCCCCTGCCCCCCAAAACAACACTGGGACAGGAAGGGGGTCTTCATCTGGAGAGGGCCCTGCCTGCATGCTGTGGCAAGAGCTAACTGGCCGGAGTGGGTAGCCCTGCAAGGCCTGCAGGACAAGAGCTGCTGCAGGATGAGGGTGGGGTGGGCTCACTTTTCAATAACCCTCCCCCTGGGACCTCCCACCCCTTGGGGGCAGTGAAGATGGGGGGTACCCCAGTGCCATACTACATAGGACCACAAAATTCTTTAATTCGGCACTGCCACAGTTATCATAATTAATGCTAACAAAGTTTGGAAGAGTCATTAAACCTCATACTAATCTGATCACTAAATATTAGAAATTAGGAGGAAACTTAATGTGCGGAACAGATTATCCCACATATGCCTAATGTGAGCTTTCTTGCATGGTTCTCTGATGCAACTGGTGCTGGCCACGGTCTGAAACAGGATGCTGGAGTACCTGGACCATAGGCAATGCTCCTATGTCTTGCAATACATTTACAACTGATGTCCTCCAGTGTATACTTGATACTAGATACTTTCAAAAGTTCATATATTAAGGGTCAGATTCTGACAAGCTTACTTATGTTGATTAATAACTTAATGTAAAGGTGGCAGAATTTAGTCTTGAAGGAATAGGTTATATTTTTAATCTCCCAGATACCTATGAGAATAGGATTATTATATTTATATCGGATTATTATATTTTTCATGCACCAAAGGCCTGATTTTCAGGTAATCATAAATCAATTGGAAAGTGGGCCACAAACACGTCTGTACTATATAGAATAATGATAGCTAGCAGGACCGGATCCAGCATTTCTGCCGCCCCAAGCAAAAAAAAAAAAGAAAAAGAAAAAGAAAAAAAGCCGCGATCGGCGGCGGCAATTGGGGAAAAAAAAAAAAAAAAAGCCGCGATCGGCGGTGGCAGTTCGGCGGCAGGTCTTTCGCTCCTAGAGGGAGTGAGGGACCTGCCACCCCCAAATTGCCGCAGGTGCCGCCCCTCTCCCTTGGCCGCCCCCAAGCACCTGCTTGTTAAGCTGGTGCCTGGAGCCGGCCCTGATAGCTAGGTTTTTCTGTGCCACATAAAGAAATAATCCGCATGACAAAATATTCTTCCAGTGATTTGGTATGGTAGCCTCATAGAAATTGAAAGACCTAGAGTTGTTGGTTTCAGGACCTCCGAGGCCAGCCCTGAATACCATGGTAGTTGAATGCATATGTTTACTATTCCTTATTCCACATATTTGTTTAATCACGTAAATAAATGAATGTTGCATCGCATGACCTTTCTGGGTTCCTTTCTGGGTTCTTTCATATTAGTTTTGCTCTTGTTTATTTTTGTACATTCATTATTAATGAGCCTGGAAGTACTTTACTCTTTCATGTCATATTCCATCCTATGATTATTTATTTACACTTGTTTTTCTTTTGCCGTTACTGTCTACGTTCAGAAAATATATATTAAAATTCAAACACTTTTATTGTAGGAAGAAAGGAGGTTCAAGTGTAGGTTACATACAGGGAATTTTTCTGAGAATTATTCCTAACTACCATTTAAAACAAACAGGCACAGAGTTTTACAGCATTTCAGCAAGACTACATAGCTTCTTCTTTATACTCAAGGAAAATCACCCCCAAAACTAAGTCCCTGTAGTGGCTGGTTCCTCCTGCTCAGTCTCGGAGGGAGGCCACTCTGCCTCACTCTGCCACCTAGCTATCAAGAGTCAATCGGCAGGGGATTAGCAAGGTATAGGATGCTAGAATGGTCTAGAGCCCTGGGACGGAAGCGGGTAACTAGCCATCTGTAAGCCAAGCTCCCTCACTTGGGCAGACAGGAACCACAGTCAGGGTCTAGCCCTCTGGGAGGGCAGAGCAGTTAGCAGTCTTTAGCCCAGCCCCCTGACTGGGGCAGACAGCAAGCAAACACAGGCCTCTCAAATTCAGGTGGATAGGCTGCCCCCCCAAGAGGTTGCCCTACCTCACCTCCTCCACTGGGTACCAGCCCAGGGCCCTAACAGTGGTGAGTGATCCCGCCACTGGGTCAGCAGGGATCCCACTGCAACATGCTGACTCAACTCCCAGTTAAGCAACCAGACTAATGTCTGTTTTCCCTGGGCCACTTCCTACCCCAGTCTGATCGTAGGGCTCCATCATTTGCAGGTCCTCTGTCTCCTTGGGGGACAGCAGTCCCAGCAGCTCCTCTGGGTATTTGGCGGACGGTAGTCCCAGCAGCCCCTCCCCGGCATCGGTTTCCACCATGGTTTGGTCACTGCACAGCTGGGTTCCTGGTTCAGCAGTAAGGCAGGGGCATCTGCCTCCTTCCAGAGCACCGCACAACTGAGCTGGAGGCCCTGCCTCTTATACTTCCTGTCCACCTCTCTGCTTTCGCTGCAGGTGGCGGGACTGACCTGGTTCCGCCCACCAGGGGGCAGGGAGTGGTTCTTCCCGGTTAGCCTCAGAGGAGGCCCCTCCACCTCACTACAGTTCTGAATCCTGCAATGAGTTCTGATCATATGTCTGTTCAATTAATGTACTGTTTAGGGCAAGTTTGGTAGGATTAGTATTCTGATTTGAATTGAATGCTACTAAACAGAGTGGTGAAGGCCATACAGGGCTTGCCTAGACACCTGAGGTGATATCTACAAGTCAGAACTACATTTGATTGTGTCTACCGGAATTGTTTTGTGAGGCATAACTGGCAACTCTTGGGAGAAATAGTGAATTAAGAGTGTGTGTATGGACAAGGGACAAGATTTCTCCTAAAAAAAAAAGAATATGGAAATAATTTTTTAGAAAGGATGAATTCATAATTAGGAGGAATTGTTTGGCTATTGATAGTCTTCACTACTCTTTTTATCACGGTCTGTCAATCCATATGCACTTAAATGGTCACCATGTCCATAGTGTCTCGACATCTCATACTCTTCAACGTATTTAGCACAATATCCCTGAGAGGTAGGGCAGTAGAGTTATCCTCCTTTTACAGGTGGGGAATTGAGGCAAAGAGAGACAAAGTGATTTGTTCAAAAACTTTGTGACTGAACAGGGACTTGAACCTGGGTCGCCTGAGTCCTGGGCTAGTACCTAAGGGCCATTCTTCTTTTTCCAGAGGAAGGAAAACCAACACCAATCCTTCTGCCCAAGGTTCCTGACACTGTACACTGGGGAAAATATCCATCCTGATCCCATATTTGAAAATTATTTTAACTGTGCATTGAGCAAAAGTCACCATAACTAAATCACTGCAGGCTGTGATAGCATCAGATTTCATAAAGCAACATTAACAGGGTGCCGGTCGGCCTAGTGGTTGGTGTGCCTGACCTCTGGTCCCTTATTTCCCTGGTTTAGTCTTTTAAGTGGTGGTGTAGGGGGACCAGGCCTTCCCTCTCCACGGGGTCTCAGCCCAGAGCCCTGAATGAGTTAACCTCTGAACATGGGGCCCTCCAAACAGGAAGTCTAAATCCACTGTCCTGGGTTACTTCCCACCACTGTTCCTTCAGTTTGGGGCATGACCCCTATAGTCCAATTTGCTGGTGGCTGGGTCTCCAGTAGTGCCCCCTTGTGGATCTTTGACTGCGCCCTGCCACAGTCCCAGGCTCCTCTGGGCAGGGCAGCTGTAAGTTTGGTGAGGTTCTGTGCATCAGGCACCCAATTACCTGAGTTGCTGGGGGCTCCTATGTCTTCTCTGCAGTCTCCCTTGGCCGAGAAGACAGTGCTTACTCTGTGCTGGCTGCTTCGCCTGGCAGGCTAGTGACCCTTCCTCTCAAGTAGGGAGGCAGCTAGCTCCTGCCTCTTTGCAAGTCAGCCCTGAACTGATCCAGGCTCTCTTTCTTTCTCCTCACCTCCAGGCCTGGCATTGGCCACAGGTGTAATGGGGCAGGGCTAGCTAGGCTCACAGGCTCTCTTCAACCCCTGCTGTGCTGGTGGGCAATTTCTCTGCTTCGTCACACCAGCCTTGCGAGACTGTCACGGAATTATACCAGCCCAGGCACTAAATTAGCTAGGCTACACTTCCCATGAGAAAGAAGACAATGAGGCATACACTTAAGTGGTTCATGGACTAATTCCTGCATCCAACACCCACTGAAGTCAATGGTAATACTCAATGGGTACTGGATCCAGTCGATAGTTTGTAAATCCATTGGTAAAGTGTGTAAAATACTCTGGAATCCTTCAGGATGAAAAGCTGCTATATAAATGAGCCATCATTATTATTAACCTTAAGCATCTGATCCTGTTTATACCATGAGAAAAATACTGGTAAGTAGTTTTCCATTATCTTCTGAATCCTAGTAAGGTGGATTCTGCCAGAACCTAATGCTCCTTTTATTAACACTTTCTACTTAGAAACTGACCTTCAGTACTTCTGGGACTAATTAAGATCAGTGATGAGAGTTATTCATGTATTCAGAATCCTACAAATAATATGGTGATGTGATTTCCTGTCTAGATATAACCCAGGAACATTTGCTCATACACTGAAGAATTGCCAATAGTGATTAAGTGTAATTTTATAAATTTGCTTTTATTTCTTGCAAGGCTTCATAGGTCTTGTCGGCTCATTGTAACTCTCATTTAACTCTTCAATTAGGCCTTTATATTCCCAGGTCAAACTAAGGTCAGTCTTAAGCAAAAGCTGAGTGATGGGTACAAATATGAGTTGTCCCTTTGCCTTTCAAGATTTCAGAGAAACACATGTGCCCACACTGAACAGCAAGTAATTATATCTATTCTATAGTAATGCCCAACATGGATTCCCTTACAGTACAATATCAATCATAGATGACATATCTTTTGCATGAGATTGTACAGTAGGCAGAGAATACATGTATCATCTTTAGAATTATAATTAAAACCAGATGATAATATCAGTTAATGACATGCTCTCAGAGGCTGTGAATTACCATTATATGCATTAAACAGATTGTGAATTTGCTACTGCCTTTGAATTTTCATATGCATTTTACAGACAATAATACCCTATTCTTCACATTTTCATGAAAAATAGTTTGGCAACAAGTCCATATGCAACATTAAGGATCTGTTTCAAATCCTTGTATTCTTAAATAATTCCTTGCTATTGGAGTCTCGTTTTTCTCATGTGCCCCTTACTGTAGTATCTCAGCACTTTCCAGCCTGGAGAATCCCAAAGCTCTTTGGAATATACATAGTTTACAAACGTTATCAAATTTCACTGTAATCTGGACATTTTATGGGTGGAATGCAATGGTTCTTTAATAGCACAGAGTCTGACTACAGAAAGATTAGCACAGGAACTGAAAAATAATTCTGTACTCAAATTGATTTATTTATACAATTTTAAAAATTCACCCATCTCTGTTTCCTCTGAGTGAAATTTTTTTTAGCTAAAAAGTAGACTCCTGACATAATATATGAGATTATAAATAAACTGCTCTGAAACTCCCTGGCAAAATCCAAGTGAAATTTGGGCTCTTTTGAAACAGCATAAGTCAAATATTCAAATCTAGGGACAGTAAGCAAAAATATCCAACTTGTCCCTCAATCCGGGCCTGCATGGGGCTCCTTTCTAGGGGAACAAGGGGGCACACCATATAGAGCAGAGGTGGGCAAACTACGGCCCCGGGGTCGCATCCGGCCTTTCAGACTTTTTAATGCAATCAGGGGGCTCTGCATGCTGACCCCACCCCAAGCATCGCCTCCGCAGCTCCCATTGGCTGGGAACTGCGGCCAATGGGAGCTGCAGGGGTGGCGCCTGAGGACGGGGCAGCACGCAGAGCTGCCTGGCCGCGCCTCCACATAGGAGCCAGAGGGGGACATGCTGCTGCTTCTGGGAGCTGCTTAAGGTAAGTGCCATCCGGAGCCTGCACCCCTGACCCCTTCTGGTGCCCCAACCCTCTGCCCCAGCCCAGAGCCCCCTCAGGCACCCTGAACTCCCCATTTCTGGCCCCACCCCAGAGTCCGCACCGCCAGCTGGCGCCCTCACCCCCTCCCACACCCCAACCTCCAATTTCCATACCCAGATGTGGCCCTCGGGCCAAAAAGTTTGCCCACCCCGATACAGAGAATAAGATTTAAAGATCAATATTTAATAAGTAGATTTGCTCCTGGAAGTCAACAGGAACCCAATGGAATGTATAGACCAATGTTGTAATGTGCAACACCAGCTACTAATGTAGAGATAACACCAGTAAGCAACTGGGCTACCACATTCTGTGCCTACTAACTAAGGCTTCTGAGTGGTCTTCAGATTTAAATTTTTTTATGATAGCTAATGTTCAAATTATCTAATACACAGGTTAGTGAAAGGGTTTCTATACATCTGGGTATATTGCTTAAATTATCCAAAATTACAGTATGGGTTAAAAAGTCATAAAATACATATAGTACATGATCTGCAATATCCCAAATTAAGGTTAATAAATTTTATGATACAGTTTAAATATTAGCATCCAAATAGTCAGATACATAATTCATAAAAAGTTATACTAAGAGTAGCTTGTGGAAAGCAAATACAGCAATGGGTGTAGATTATCCTAAATTCTCAATTATTGAGGGACAGGTTGTCCCTCAGTAAATACAATCCATAAGAGAAGTGTTTCAATTACTTTCCAGACTTCACTTCTCACTGGCATGCTAGCTCTTGCTGAGCAATCCGGCATGGAAGTCACAAATGCATGAATTACTGTAGCAAGGACTCTGCGTGGACTCCTCCTGACGGTCGAAATGACAGACTGGACCTCTACATAGAGTGCTTCCGCAGACGTGCACAGGCTGAAATTGTGGACAAACAACATCACTTGTCCCATAACCTCAGCCGTACAGAACGCAATGCCATCCACAGCCTCAGAAACAACTCTGACATTATCATCAAAGGGGCTGACAAAGGAGGTGCTGTAGTCATAATGAACAGGTCGGATTATGAACAGGAGGCTGCCAGGCAATTCTCCAAGACCACATTCTACAGGCCACTATCCTCTGATCCCACTGAGGAATACCAAAAGAAACTACACCATCTGCTCAAGAAATTCCCAGCTACAGTACGGGAACAAATCTACATGGACACACCCCCAGAACCCCGACCAGGGGTATTCTATCTGCTACCCAAGATCCATAAATCCGGAAACCCTGGACGCCCCATCATCTCAGGCATTGGCACTCTTACAGCAGGATTATTTGGCTATTTGTACTCTCTCCTCAGACCCTACGCTACCAGCACTCCCAGCTATCTTCGAGACACCACCGACTTCCTGAGGAAACTACAATGCATTGGTGTTCTTCCTGAAAACACCATCCTGGCCACCATGGATATAGAAGCACTTTACACCAATATTCCACATGAGGATGGACTACAAGCTGTCAGGAACAGTATCCCTGATGAGGCCACAGCATGCCTGGTGGCTGAGCTTTGTGACTTTGTCCTCACCCACAACCACTTCAGATTTGGGGACAACTTATACCTTCAAGTCAGTGGCACTGCTATGGGTACCCGCATGGCCCCACAGTATGCCAACATTTTTATGGCTGACTTAGAACAACGCTTCCTCAGCTCTCGTCCCCTAGTGCCCCTCCTCTACTTGCGCTACATTGATGACATCTTCATCGTATGGACCCATGGAAAGGAGGCCCTTGAAGAATTCCACCTGGACTTCAACAATTTCCACCCCACCATCAACCTCAGCCTGGACCAGTCCACACAAGAGATCCACTTCCTGGACACTACAGTGCAAATAAGCGATGGTCACATAAACACCACCCTATACCGGAAACCTACTGACCGCTATATGTACCTACATGCCTCCAGCTTCCATCCAAGACACATCACACGATCCATTGTCTACAGCCAAGCCCTAAGATACAACCGAATTTGCTCCAACCCCTCAGACAGAGACAAACACCTACAAGATCTTCATCAAGCATTCGTAAAACTACAATACCCACCTGGGGAAGTGAGGAAACAGATTGACAGAGCAAGACGGGTACCCAGAAATCACCTACTACAGGACAGGCCCAACAAAGACAATAACAGAACACCACTGGCCATCACATACAGCCCCCAGCTAAAACCTCTCCAGCGCATTATCCACGATCTACAACCTATCCTGGAAAATGATCCTTCACTCTCACAGACCTTGGGAGGCAGGCCAGTCCTCGCTTACAGACAACCCCCCCAACCTGAAGCAAATACTCACCAGCAACTACACACCACACCACAGAAACACCAACCCAGGAACCAATCCCTGTAGCAAACCTCGTTGCCTACTCTGTCCCCATATCTACTCTGGTGACACCATCAGAGGACCCAACCACATCAGCCACACCATCAAGGGCTCATTCACCTGCACATCCACTAATGTTATATATGCCATCATGTGCCAGCAATGCCCCTCTGCCATGTACATTGGCCAAACCGGACAGTCCCTCCGCAAAAGAATAAATGGACACAAATCGGACATCAGGAATGGTAACATACATAAGCCAGTAAGTGAACACTTCAATCTCCCTGGTCATTCTATTACAGATTTAAAAGTCACTATCATTGAACAAAAAAACTTCAGAAACAGACTTCAAAGAGAAACAGCAGAACTAAAATTCATTTGCAAATTTAACACCATTAATCTGGGCTTGAATAGGGACTGGGAGTGGCTGGCTCATTACAGAAGCAGCTTTTCCTCTCCTGGAATTGACACCTCCTCATCTATTATTGGGAGTGGACTACATCCACCCTGATTGAATCGGCCCTGTCAACACTGGTTCTCCACTTGCGAAGTAACTCCCTGCTCTCCATGTGTCAGTATATAATGCCTGCATCTGTAACTTTCACTCCATGCAGCTGAAGAAGTGAGGTATTTTACCCACGAAAGCTTATGCCCAAATAAATCTGTTAGTCTTTAAGGTGCCACCAGACTCCTTGTTGTTTTTGTAGATACAGACTAACATGGCTACCCCCTGATACTTGTAGCAAGGTTGTAAGCCGTGTAGTTGCAGCTGTGTCAGTCTCAGGATATTAGAGAGACAAGGTGGGTGAGGTAATATCTTTTATTGGACCAACTTCTGTTGGTGAGAGAGACAAGATTTCGAGCCACACAAAGCTCTTCTACAGATCTGGGAATTGTTTAGCAAAAGTAGTTAGCACATATTGTAAGGGACCATTCAAGGTAGAGTTACCTGTTAACACCTCTGCAGTCATAGGACTCATGGTTTAGTGGGTTACAGAAAACTCACGCAGGAAAATGATAAAAGACAAAACCACCATCTCACCTGTGGGTGAACACTTTTCACAAAGCGATCGCTCTGTATTTGACCTATCAGTCTTCATCCTCAAAGGAAACCTGCACAACACTTTCAAAAGACAAGCCTGGGAGCTTAAATTTATTGCGCCACTACACACTAAAAATCCTGGACTGAACAGAGATGTTGGATTTATGGGTTATTACAACAATCTATAACCCACTAACCCCCTCTTTTTGTCTTGTGACTGCACAGGTGTTAACGGGCCACTGAGGGACGTAAGTTACACCGATCTAAGCACTGGTGTGGACAGCACTGTGTTGATGGGAGAGCTTCTCCCATCGACATAGCTGCTGCCGCTCACGGGGACAGGAGTAATTAAGCCAACAGGAGAGCTCTATCCCATCAGCTTAGAGCATCTGTACTAGCAGTGCTACAGCGGTGCAGCTGCATCGGCACAGCAACGCTGCTGTAAGTTCTGTAGCGTAGCCATTGCCCTAGTTATCAAAGCCACCTGGGGACTCCAAGAACTATCAGGGATTGAGACCTACTCTCAGAGGGGTAGCCGTGTTAGTCTGAATCTGTAAAAAGCAACAGAGGGTCCTGTGGCACCTTTAAGACTAACAGAAGTATTGGGAGCATAAGCTTTCGTGGGTAAGAACCTCACTTCTTCAGATGCAAGTAATGGAAATCTCCAGAGGCAGGTATAAATCAGTATGGAGATAACGAGGTTAGTTCAATCAGGGAGGGTGAGGTGCTCTGCTAGCAGTTGAGGTGTGACACCATCAGATCAGGATTAAACAAAGACTGTGAATGGCTATCCAACTACAGAAGCAGTTTCTCCTCCCTTGGTGTTCACACCTCAACTGCTAGCAGAGCACCTCACCCTCCCTGATTGAACTAACCTCGTTATCTCCATACTGATTTATACCTGCCTCTGGAGATTTCCATTACTTGCATCTGAAGAAGTGAGGTTCTTACCCAAGAAAGCTTATGCTCCCAATACTTCTGTTAGTCTTAAAGGTGCCACAGGACCCTCTGAGACCTACTAATAACCCATGAACCTGCTTAATGAAGTTTGAGTAAACCCCCTTCAATAATGGATGTAAAGCACCATTCCTACCGATCTCCCTAGTTACTTCCTGCAAGCAGCATCACCACTGCCTCAGCTGACTTGCCATTATCCAAGACCCTATCACAGCCACGCTTTAGGAAAAGAGAGAACCACATTGTCTGGGTATAAATTAAAAGAGAGAGAGAGAAAGAGAGAGCAAGCTGCGGGTCGTCTGCATACAAGTGGCATGGCAGTCCAGACCTCCTCACTAATCTTCTAGCAGTTTTACATATATGTTGAAGAATAGGGGTGATGGACAGAAACCTGGGAACCATCTGTGAAAGATCTTGGGGTGTGTAGGGTGTGGAAGGGCATTGATATCACACCATTATCCAGGATCTCTCTAAGGAAGGAAGATAATCACTCAGGTGCAATCCTTCTCATTACTACTAAGGTCTGTTCCAAGTCAACAAAACCATCATGCATATAAGACTGAGCACAGATCTAAAAGAATCAGCACAGATGAGGACAGTACAGTCCTTATACTGTATCAAGGACTGAAATGAGACTGTTAAGGCTCAAGGAACATAGTGCTGGCTTGCCCTCACTATCCTCTTCTCTTAATTTAGTCCAAAAGGTCAGAGTAGAGACATGGGTTCTATTCCCACCTCTACCCTGAGGAGTGGCCTTGGGGAAGTTACTTCACCTCCCTTCGGGGAGGAGTCAGCCTTTTACTAAGTGTTTTCATAGTGCATAGCATGATAGGGCACCTATCTTCTATGTGCTCCTGCAGTGCAAATGAATAACCACTACAATAGATTGTCAGTGTGAACAGAAATCTTTTTGGAGCAAGGGCATAGTGACTGTTTGAAGAATTTTGGCACTTTTCAGAAGATTTCAATGAGCCCTAACAACAGACAGTACTTACCTGTATAGAAACCCTTTCTCTTACCTGCTTGATTTTACTGATCATTTAGGCAGGTATCCAGTTCACAGATAGCTGCTGAATACTCCCATGGCACATGTAGATTCTCTTACAGTACTGAGGGAAGCAGTGTGGCCTACTGTGTAGATCGCTGGCCTAAAACTCAAAAGCATTGGGTTCTATTCGTGGCTCTCCAGTGTGATGTTGGGCAACTTCACCTGTCTGTGCTTCAGTTTCCCCATCTGTAAAATGAGGCTAATGATACCGACCTCCTTTATAAAGCACTTTGAGATCTACTGATGGAAAACTCTATGTAAGAGCTAGGTATTAATATTTATCAGGGCCGACTCCAGGGTTTTGGCCCCCCAAGCAGCCCAAAAAAAAAAAAAAAAAAAAAAAAAAAAAGTCGCGATCTGTGGCAGCAATTCGGCGGTAGGTCCTTCGCTCCGAGCAGGAGTGAGGGATTGTCGCCGAACAGCTGGATGTGCCGCCCCTCTCCGAAGTGGCCGCCCCAAGCACCTGCTTGGTAAGCTGGTGCCTGGAGCCGGCCCTGATACTTATCATCATGAAAGCTCCCCTTCCTCACTGCAATGCCCTATGTAATCTTGCCCCGCATATTTGCTTTAATTTCCCATACTCCCACTCCAATCCTTACATTCTTCCCAATCCCCTCCCCTCACTGTTCTCTTCATTTATTTTTCCAGAGCTTTGCTTCAAGCTTACCATGCTGCCCCCTATGCCTGGCGCAATCTTCCTGTATTTGCCTGATAAAAATCCTCTTTCCTACTCCAAATCACTCCTTAAAATTCGCCACTGCAGAAAATTCCTTCTCTCATCTCCTCACCATTCATAAATCCACACCCTCAGTCAACTATTCTGTTATCTTGTCTTGTGTTTTTTTGCCCTGGTAAATGCTTTGGGGAAGTGAACTTGTCTTAATCTAAGTTTGTATAGTGCCAGGTACAGTAGGGCACAGTCATTGTACAAAAGATTTCTAACAACAAAATACTAAATAAAAACACTTTCTAAGCAATGGAATGCTGGATTCACCAGATTATCCACCAGCCGGAAGGATTCAACCACATGCATGAGAACCAGGGGCATTGTCACAGAGAAGAATGTAGCTGCAGGGAGAATGTATTGTAAGTAAGCAGAATTCAGTTACCCAGCTTGGATTAGTAGGCACCAAGGATAATACTCTCTTTGTTATAAAGCATGCTGAGTCCCTTTACTGACCACAAGTGGCAGGACTGTGGCTTTATCTCACATTTCAAAGATGGTGCTCTGTCTGTGTTTCTTTGGTTGTTAATGTCCTTCCTCTACAGAGCTATTGAAACAGAGGCCATCTGGAAGTAGGGAAATAAACTGGTGAAACGGACCAGCAGAGCAGGGATGAGAGCTGAAATTTGTAGATTGAGTGAGTTCTTTGGGACAAGGATGGTATATTTCTCTGTGTGTACGGACATATCTATTGCACTGAGTGTAACTGTAATGCATATAAGGAATAATAATAGAGGTATATATCTACTTGTGGTCCCAAGCAACTTGTTTGTTATAAAATAACCGAAGCCTTTCCTGTAGTTTTTCATTTTATTCGAAATAGATCAAAATCCCTTCCCTTTATCCACGTTTGTTATTTTTTATGCCTCTCGCCTTGGAATGTTCAGTTGTACTGACAAATCAAAATGAAGTGGGTTATTACATGACCCGCTGGCATGCAAAGATTATCATTGGCTATTAGGTGTCAGAAGAATATCTGTGTCAATTTGCCGAATGCATAACGCATGTTAGAGTTTACTAAATTATGTCCCAGTCACTTGTCTCAATTGGCTTAAATAACGGTGTCTTAGGATCTGAGTCTAGAAAATGTCTCTTTTTCAGCCACTCATTTTCAGCTGTCAACATGTACAGTAACAATTGTTGTTGTTACTGTCAGAACTGACATGAGACATCAGCCACAGTACTGGATTAACTTTCCTTTGTGTCTCTCACTCACTACAGCAGTAATATCCCCACTAGCAGCAATTCTGTCTCTATCTTATTTCCACATGCTTAATTTTTATGTCCCTTTTTGCTTGTTGAGGCTCATCCTGATTTATGGTCCTAATTAGTTGCCTTTCTCCTCAAAATTGAGAGTAGGCTGCTCGATACATATAAATCTCATCCTGGACGTTGGAGAATGAGAGGAGAGATGACATGACATTTGTCTAGTAAATCCCAGATTGCCGAGTCACTGCTCTAAGTCTTTCTGAGCAGAACTGACAAACAGGATCAGAATCTGTGCTCTGCTCAAGCAAGCATTAAAGCCACTGTTCCTCACTGTCTGACTTTACAGAGAACTTCTAACTGATGTTCTCATAAATTACTTTTACAGCTGTTGCATAATGGCAAAAACAACCCAACATCATAAAGTCCAGCAGACAACCTTTTATTCAAACCCACATTTAACCTCGAGTGGAGATGACTCTCTAAAAAGATGTAATGAGTCAGTGGACCCTGTGTGTGTGGCTAGAGGCTAAGAACTGTCTCTCATTTCCTAGTGTTGCTCAAGAAAATGACCAATTCAGCTTCTAGGGAAAAGAAGACCTGGTTTTGATATTGTGCCTCATAATTTATGAGGTAATAATTGTATCCTTGGATGTATAAACTCTGAGGGCAAAAGTTGAGCTTTTTATAGCAGATCAGCTCTGAGGATAAAGGCTGAGGGACTTTTTTTAAGCTCCGGACATAGCGCTGGACCCAAATTCCATTTGGAATTTCTCTATTAACTTCCATGGACTTTGGATCAGGCCCTTATAGTTGCTACACTGGGTGTGCTCTAGATACAGCTGTGAATTTTTAAATTGAATATTCTAACTTAACATGGAAGAGAAGGGAAAAAACCCTCTACAACAATGAAAATGTACATTGAAATGTGAGGAAGGGAGCCTCCCACACGGCACAGGACTCTAGCCAACCTTCCATTGATACCCACTGACTGTATGAAACACAAAGCTTCCAAACTAGTGCTAATGTCTGGGAATGCTCTAATTTATATTGCAGTGTTGATTACTACGTGCTCAGGACCTGATCCTGCCAGGTGCCCAGTGCCACCTCAAATGAGAGACTGAGCACACCCAACTCACAAAGATGTCCAGTAGAACTGAGGGATCCAACACTTTGTATAGGGTACTGGGCACAGGCGGGACCTTGAGTTGAGTCATTAATTTAAGACTTTGGGCCTGAACCTCTTCTCACTTAAACCAGCATAAATCAGGTGTAACACCACTGAAGTCAAAGGGTCAATCCTCAGTTGGTGTGAATTGACATAGCTTCATTGGCTCTCATGGAGCTATGCTGAGGTACACCAGCTAAGGGTCTGTCCTAATGGAGTTCAACTGATGTAATCGTGTGTAAGTGAGGGGAGACTCAGACCTTTTAGTGCTAGTTAATATAAGTTCATTGGCAGGTTATATAGTATACATGTGCTATCTAAACAGATTTTTAAAATCTAAATTTACACTATTCATATACACATCTTTAAATAAATTAAATACTAACAAACAATGGGTGTAATCCACTAGCATTATTTGAGCAATTAGAACCACTGCAATCAATGGGCCAAATTCTGATCTGAGTTACATCTGTCTGAACTGGACGTTAGCAAAATGATTCCCGACTTATATTGGTGTTAAAGCAGAATTTGGCTCAGTGAGAGTACTCATGTGAGTAAGGACTCATCAGAAAAGGGTTGAAGATTGAGCTGCATGTGTCAATGACTGAGAGCAGAATTTGACCCTCTGAGTTTATACGCAGCGTGTAAACTGTGTAACGGTAATTTTTCATGCTCTGCATTTTTTCAAGTTTGGGGGAACAAGCACACACACAGGCCACTGCCAATGGCAGTAAAACACTGGATGCCGACCCACTATTGCTTACATTATAGTATTATATTGTCAGTTGAGCTGTATGTCTTGTGTCCCCTGCTTCTTTTGTTTGTGAATTGTTGGGCTGCAGTGCTGATGTATTGAGGACTGGCAGATTCTTCCATTTACAATGCAAATATTCATTTCCACAAACAAATGATGGGTTTCTGTCCTGGTGAATTCAAACTCCCAGCGACGTCGTATACACTGTGCTTAATGGAAAGACTGACAACAGTAATAATATTTCCCCATACCTGCAGCTCCAGTACAAAAGGAATGGGGGTAATTAGACGGCCCTCAGTTTGACGGCTTTCATATTGATAACCCAGACTGCTCGGTTAAAAAGATTCTGTGCTTACACTCAGTAAGATTTTGCTTTCATTTTAGCCTTTGGACACAGAGGTTTTTAGGTTGGCATAAATCAGCATAAATCCATCGACTTCAACCGAGTTACACTGTCTTACAGCTGAGGATCTAGACCTAATTATTAATTTTTCATGTGACCATTTCATTGTAAGTGGAAAGCAGCTTTGAGGCTGTACGTGATTTTCTCTAGGGCAGCCCTTTCTACCTCCTGCTCAGTGGGGTTGATGTCCTTTGTTTCGCCCAGCTACTAATGCTGGGTCAACCGAATCAGGCGCCCACCTCTTAGTCGTCATGGCAGGCCCTGCCACCTGTTTGCCAGTGGAAAAAGAAAAAAAAACCCATAAATGTTCTGAAACCCCTGAGAATAAGCCTGTCCTGGGGGGCCTACTGACCAGGGCAAACGTCACTATCACCACCTTCCTTCAGGGCTGCTTTCAAAGCAGCTTTGTGCGGGGCCTCCCTGACAGAGTAGCAGCCCCTCCTGGTTTGGCTTACTTCACAAGATGCTGGCTAGCTTCAGCGGGTGTTGGAGTTTTCCTAAGGAGGATGAATATTTATCATGGGGGAAATTTCTCTCACTGCTTCAGGAGCTGCTCTAGCCACTCCCTGCTCCGGACTACCCCCTAAGACTTCCATTGACTGCACTTTCCACCTTGCTATCATGCATGATTGGCAGAGGCAGAGTTACTGAAACCTCCTTGGCCCTTTCCCTGTCGGTGTGGGGTTTAAGCACCCCACAACAGGGCTCCCCAAAGCAACCAACAAATCCCAATAGTGTTTTCCCCAGTCGTCATGTTGCCAGTGTGTTATCTTATATTTTTTTACATTATTGGTTAGAGAGCTGTCTATTGCTGTGGCAAGTAAGTAGGTTTTCTTTATCTAAATTATATTCTAAGAGAAAAACTGAAATCACATGTTTGTGGGTTCCCTCTCCTCCCTCCAAAGACTGTCAGTCTCTGCATACGAAAAGGGCTGCATTTTCTGCTGTGTTTTGTTATCCATTTGAAAGTTTCTCCACTAATAGGTTGTACCATCTGTTGGGCAATTTGCCTGAATGCCATCTTGCCTGCAGTACTCCTGTATTTAGTCATGTTACACTGTGTGCTAATGGGGTAGATAGACACCTGTCTCCTTTCTCTCTGTGTTTGATGGCAAAGTCTGATTTCTTTTCATTTTAATATTTCTCTTCCATTTTTGCTTTCTGTGTCTAGAATATAAAGACAGATCTGAGCCTGAACATCAGATATGAGGCTCTGGAAACTAGAGCCGGTTGAAATTTTTCTATTGAAACTTTATTTTGATGAAAAATGGGATTTTTGATGACAAAAAATTCACAGGAAGTATCCGTGCTTTAATTGAAACTTTTTGATTTTTTCATTGGAAAACAAAAACCCCAAAACCAAAAACGTTCAGTAAAACACAAAACAAAACAAAACTTTTTTTTCCCTTCAGCAATTTCCGGTCAAACATTTTCAGTTTTCCAATTTTTGATGAAAAGTTGACATTTTCAGTGGACACCAGCCCACTTTCTGACCACTTCCATTGAAAACACAAACAAGCAGTCAAAGTTGGCCCCATGTAGGCTAAAAAGCTTCACAGGTTGAATCACACAGATTCTCCATCATACCATTCCATCATGAGCTGAAAGGCAGGAAGACACAGCAAAAATGTGGATGTCCCCAAATCTGGAGGATCTCAGAACTCTTGCCAATCACAGGAAGGTCTAGTATATCTATATTACTTCCCAGACTTCCTCCAGAGCTCTGCTTCTATGTTATCCCGTCTGGCAGGTGATCCAATAACCTTTTGGGCGAGGGAGTAGTTTTACATAAGGGAGTGGGAAGCTATGGACGATTATACTAGCAATTTTGGTTGTGGGAGAATGCCATGGCGAACTGTCATACTCTGTTCCCATCTCTTGTGTTGCAGGAAAATACTGTACACAGCTGCAAAATCACACCCCTGCAGAGTTGGGGTAGAGGGACGTATGCAGAGGCAGAAGAGCCTGTCATTGATTCATTACTGTCTCCTCTGCTGGACAGTTTCTGCTAGGTTTTGACCCCCTCCACATGCATTAGGAAAGACCATGTTAAAAAAGGACAAGGAAAAAACCTGAATGAAACATGAAATGGTGGGTGAGCAGAGTGAAACGTAAAGACAGCAGGGCTGTGAAGTAAAGATCAGAGGGAGATGGAGAGAGAGAAATAGACTAATGAAAAAATACGTGAAGTAGCTATGATAGAGAGTATACACACTTAGGCCAGCCTAGATTTTTGTCTCTAATAAATAGCACAGACTGCCTGCTAGTTAGACAACCTGGCTTTGTATACATTTTTACATTGATCCTGCCATGGAAAAATAATTGGTTCAAATTACAATGAGAAGACTTGATTACCCCTTGGGCTGCAGACCTCTGTACGTGCTGAGTCTGCCAACAACCCCTGGTGTCTTTGCTTGTCAGAAGAATGAGCAACATTTGTCCAGTGGGGTGGGACTGGCCAGCCACGAGATGCATGGCTTCAGCACATTTAATAGACAGTCTCCCTTAGTAAGGCTCCTATGAAAACCCAGCCAGAATTTAATGTTGCCCCCCTCCTTCAAGGGTGAAACTCCTCTCCATTGCAGCTGCACCCCTATATGTGCCTGTGTTGCAAATTGCAGCAATTGGAGTGAATGTGGAAAGTGCAAAAACTCAGACAAGTATGAACCCAACATATAGTATGAAGTTAATCTGAGTCCATGGGGATAGGCCATTTCATTGTGAGTTTATGTAGAAATTTTCCTATAGCAGTAGTGTAGCGGCAGGAATTCCAGTTAGAGGTTGGGAAAGGTAAGGAGGGAGGGTGAGAATGAGAGAAGAAAATGAGCTACCAAAACCCTTTCAATCTTAGGCTTTAAAACATTCTGCTTCTTTTTCTGTCAGTGACAAACTTGCGTTCCCAGTGCGATGCTGGAGCACAGTATGTGTCTCCTTTTAGTCCCTCGGTGCTTCAGTCAGATAATTCTGCCAATCTCTCTCTCTCTCGCTCTCCTGCCTCTAAAATGCTGCTTTAAGCAGCTGTGTTGGCTGCAGATTTTATAAACACGATGCTGGCCCCCACCTTGAGACTCTAGACAGGTCAGAAGGAGAACACAATATTTGCAGCTGACCTCGCAGAACACCACACAGAAATGATTGACAGCTTGTGCTCAGTCTAAATCTCAGACTTCCAGCGAGTGCAGCAAAAAGCCACTTCTCATTCAATCCTTACTGGCACATTAAATGCCTCAGACTCTTTCTAAAGTTACTGAAGTCACTAAACTTGTTACACTGCGTTTTTTTTTTTTAAAATGATACAGAGTTAAACTAACTGCCCTTTTTCCTTCTCCTCTCTAGGTAGCAACTGGAATATGCATTCAAGAGAAGCCACATTTTCTTTCTATCCTGATTAAACCTAATGAGAAGCTGCATTTAAAATGAACACGGCCTCAACAGAATATTGTAATAATACCTGGTAATGAGATAATGCTGTCCAGATTTAATATAATCCCATATTAAACACATTAAGGGTGCTCCAGTGAGCTATTCCCTTCTTTGATTTTTCTTGCTGCAGTTCAGCTACATCATTCATTGGGGTAGACTGTGCCTAGTATTCTTCTCTTTCAATGCCTCAGATGTATTCTTGTGTATTGGCTTCTGTGAGAATGGGTTGTGCTTTTGAACATGGCACTTGGCTTGTGTGTGGGGGCCAGGGCCCACCTGCACAGAGCAGCTTGTAGAATTAGGCCCAGATCCTCAAAGGTATTGAGGCACCTAACTCCCATTGACTTCAATGGGCGCTACCTTTGAGGAACTGGCCTTTAGCTTCTGATATGTATCTACACATGGAGAATAACTCTCAGCAATGACATTTTACATTTATACAGGACCTTTCACCCTAAAGTACCCCAAAGAAACTATAATTTCATTTGCCTCTGAAATGCAGCCATTTTTGGCGTGCATCAGTGCCCAGAAACAATACACCATAGTCTAGGCCAGACAGTGAATATCCCAAGGGAAACTGCCAGGGGAAATGTACCTTGGTAAAATATAATTGGCTGTGTTGTAATTTGGCCAGGGATTAATCACCCTCATCTCAGAAAGAATTATGATTTTTTTTTTATTATCATGACTGGTCAGAATCTCTATTTTACAGCTCATCCAAAGACGAGCTCTTCCAGCAGATAGGGACACCGATGACACAGAGACGTAATGGGCATTGACTCAGAATAGAGTGACACCTACTGAATCATCAATGCCAATTCCTTCAGCACTTGGGTTTTGCTTTACTTTTGCTTGGAGGTCATCCATTCATGCACTAACCTGGCCCAGCCACTACCTACAATGTGATTGCTGAGAAGACTACAGAACAAGGAGCCATGGCTCAGGGCTGTATCTGTGGTTCACAGCAATGCCGAGACTAAGATATTTATCATTCAGGATTTCACTCAGAAAATGAAAGTTCATTGGGGAGGCTGTCGTGACCCAGACCCTACAAATATCTCTGTTTCCAATTTCTCTGGTGGTTCTTCTTTGTGTAGCTGGTAGATGTGTTTCAGCCACATTCTCTCTCTAGCAGGTCAGTCTGCATGGTCAGAAGTGACTCTGGGTATGAAGGCTGACCACTCTGCAGGTGAGAGAAGAATACCCAATGTTACCCTTTGCATCTCTGAACTCATCTTTCATCCTTGCTCTTTAGGTTTTTCCCATGCTTTAGTCCAATGGCAGCCAAACTGACAAAAGTACCTTATGGAATGGTGCCCCCTGCACCGTGCTGTTAGCCAAGAGCTTGAATTGGGCTTAGGATCAGCACCCCTTGTGTGCAGTAGCTGTGATAATGATGTAAGGATGTGGGTTTGGCTGCAGAGAACAAAGGTCATGCTCAATTTTGGACAACAGTTAATTGATGGTATGGCCCAGTGCTCTGAAATGGTACTGAGAGTTGTCTTTTGAGTGCTTGGCAGCTGGGTCTTGTGCATGATCTAACTGATCATCAGACTTTGGAAGTGGACTGCTTGGCTGAAAGTGATCATGAAATGATAGAGTTCATGATTCTAAGCAATGGTAGCAGGGAAAACATCAGAATAAAGATAATGGATTTCAAAAAGGTGGACTTTAGCAAACTCATGGAGTTGATAGGTAAGATCCCATGGGAATCAAGTCTAAGGGAAAAAACAGAGAGAGTTGACAGTTTCTCAAAAAGCACAAGAACAAACTATCCCACTACATAGGAAAGATAGGAAGTATGGCAAGAGACCACTCTGGCTTAACCAGGAGATCTTCAATGATCTGAAACTCAAAAAAGAGTCCTACAAAAAGTGGAAACTACGTCAAATTACAAAGGATGAATATAAACAAACAACACAAGCATGAAGGGACAAAATTAAAAAGGTCAAAGCACAAAACCAGATTAAACTAGCTAAAGACAAAAAGGATAACAAGAACACATTCTACAAATACATTAGAAGCAAGAAGAAGACCAAGGACACTCAATGAGGGAGGAAAGACAATAACAGAAAATGTGGAAATAGCAGAAGTGCTAAATTACCTTTGTGTTTCAATTTTTACCAAAAACGTTAGTAGTGATCGAACATCTAACATAGTGAACACCAGTGAAAATGAGGTAGGATCTGAGGCTAAATTAGGGAAAGAAAACTTAAAAATTACTTAGACAAGTTAGATGTCTTCAAGTTGGCAGGGCCTGATGAAATACATCCTAGAATACTCAAGGAGCTGAGTGAGGAGATATCTGAGCTATTAGTGATTATCTTCGAAAAATCATGGAAGATGGGAGAGATTCCAGAGGACTGGAAGAGGGCAAACATAGTGCCAATCTATAAAAAGGGGAATAAGGACAACACGGGGAATTACAGAGCAGTCAGCTTAACTTCACTAACCCAGAAAGATAATGGAGCAAATGATCAAGCAATCAATTTACAAACACCTAGAAGATAATAAGGTGACAAATAACAGTCAGCATGGATCAAGAACAAATTGTGTCAAACCAACCTAATATCCTTCTCTGACAGGTTGACAAGCCTTATGGATGATGGGGGGGTGGAGGGGGGGGAGAGCAGAGGTGATATATCTCGACTTTAGTAAGGCTTTTGATCCTCTCTCTCATGACCGTCTCATAAGAAAACTAGGGAAATACAGCCTAGATGGAGTTACTATAAGGTGAATGCATAACTGGGAAAACCATTCCTAGAGTAGTTATCAGTAGTTCACAATAAAGCTGGAAGAGCATATCAAGTGGGGTCGCACAGGAATTGGTCCTGGATCTGTTCAATATTTTCATAAATGATTTAGATAATGGCATAGAGAGTACACTTATAAAGTTTAGTATCAGAGGGGTAGCAGTGTTAGTCTGGATCTGTAAAAAGCAACAGAGAGTCCTGTGGCACCTTTAAGACTAACAGATGTATTGGAGCATAAGCTTTCGTGGGTGAATGCCCACTTCGTCGGATGCATGTCACTTATAAAGTTTGCGGGTGATATCAAGCTGGGAGTGGTTGCAAGTACTTTGGAGGATAGGATTAAAATTCAAAATAATCTGGAGAAACTGGAAAAATGGTCAGAAGTAAACAAGATGAAATTCAATAAGGACAAATGCAAAGTACTCCACTTAAGGAGGAACAATCAATTGCACACATACAAAATGGGAAATGACTGCCTAGGAATGAGTACTGAGGAAAGGGATGTGGGGGTTATAGTGGATCACAAGCCAAATATGAGTCAACATTGTAACACTGTTGCAAAAAAAGCAAACATCATTCTGAGATGTATTAGCAGGAGCAAGACAAGAAGTAATTCTTCCATTCTACTCCATGCTGATAAGGCCTCAACGGAAGTATTATGTCCAGTTCTAGGCACCACAGTTCAGTGGACAAATTGGAGAAATTCCAGAAGAGAACAACAAAAATGATTAAAGGTCTAGAAAACATGACCTATGGGGAAAGATTGAAAATATTGGGTTTGTTTAGTCTGGAGAAGAGAAGACTGAGGGGGAACATGCTAAGAGTTTTCAAGTACATAATAGGTTGTTACAAGGAGGAAGGTGAAAAATTGTTCTTGTTAACCTCTAAGGAATTAGGGATGTTGGGGATCAAGCCCTGGCTTGAAGTGGTTTCCATCATATACAGGGTTTAGAGCTTGATTCCATGGCTCTCAGCACCCCCACTATAGAAATTGTTCCAGCACCCCTGCTCTGATGACAGGACAAGAAACAATGGACTTAAATTGCAGCAAGAGCAGTTTAGGTTGGACATTAGGAAAAACTTCCTAACTGTCAGGATAGTTAAGCACTGGAACAAATTGCCTAGGAAGGCTGGGGAATCTCCACCTTTGGGGTTTTTAAGAACAGATTAGAAAAACATCTGTCAGGAATTGTCTAGTTATTACGTTGTTCTGCCTTGAGTGTAGGGAACTGGAGCAGATGACCTACTGAGGTCCCTTCTAGTCATACACCTTTATGATTCTATATGTGTGGAGGTGGTGGAATCTCCATCCTTAGAGGTTTTTAAGGCCTGGCTTGACAAAACCCTGGCTGGGATGATTTAGTTGGTATTGGTCCTGCTTTGAGCAGGGGGTTGGACTAGATGACCTGCTGAGGTCTCTTCCAACCCTAATCTTCTATAATTCTATGTGGAGACGGGAAGGAATCTGTCCCAATGTCAGATTGCCAGGGACTTTGATTTTTTTGCCTTCTTCTGCAGCATGGGGCCTGAGTCACTTGTTAGGATCATCTGGGTATAGCTCATTTAGTTCTCTGCCATTACAAGGGCCTCAGACATTGGTGCACATTAGTACCTCCTGTTCTCTACCTGTGGCACACAATAGTTTAATCGCCTGGGGGCTGTAATACTTTGGTCTAATTCGGGTTGTTGGTCTTAATGTAGGGGTGTTGGGGTGGTGTGTAGAGGCCTGTGATATACAGGAGGTCAGATTAGATGATCTGGTGGTTCCATCTGGTCTTAAATTCTATGGATTGCAAGCTTTGGTTGTTGTTGTATTAGAGTTTTATGTAAATTTTTAAATTAAAATAATGTAGCTGTTAAAGACAAGATCTCTGTGCCATTAAAAAGAAGAACACACCTCTGCCCTTCAGCCTCTCCTCAGCGGCCACAGTATCATTTGCTTCTCCTCAGAACAGTGAAAAACTCCAATGTAACTTAAATAACAGAGTGTATTCCACATAGGAAAAAACAGAGAATCCCTAGAAATGAAGTGAGGGATAGCTCAGTGGTTTGAGCATTGGCCTGCTAAACCCAGGGTTATAAATTCAATCCTTGAGGGGGCCACTTAGGGATCTGGGGCAAAAATCTGTCTGGGGACTGGTCCTGCTTTGAGCAGGGGGTTGGACTAGATGACCTCCTGAGGTCCCTTCCAACCCTGATATTCTATGGTGAACATAATTTGAACTGCAGTTTGATGTTGCATGCTAATGTGCCCACAGGCCTAGACAGACAGAAAGTGTCTTTTGTGTTAAAGATGGAGTTTAGAAGGATCCTTTATCCTGGGTTCAATTTCACTTCCAGCTCAAATACATCTCTCTCATGCTCTCAAACTGACCCATCACAACAGATTCCCCTAGGTGACTCAACTGTTCCCCTTGCTTGACTAGTTAGTGGATTGGATAAGTGTTTGTCCTAACATCCCTCAGGAACTATTAAGCCCCAGCTTCTTCTTTTATCTCTCTTCTTTGCATAGACATAGTCTGACTTCTATATTTGGGGGGAGGGGAAGGTCCCGGCGGGGCTCAGGTCAGCGCCTCACGGCAGGGCCCAGGGAGGGAGCATATCTCCACCCTGTGACTCACCTCAGAGTGAAGGCAGGGGGTAGCTAGGAGCTGTGTGCTGGGAGGGTCCTGCCCCCGGTC
The DNA here is from genome assembly GCF_028017835.1 of Emys orbicularis. Taxonomy (NCBI): domain Eukaryota; kingdom Metazoa; phylum Chordata; order Testudines; family Emydidae; genus Emys; species Emys orbicularis. The sequence goes on from NC_088683.1 coordinate 344,452,553, forward strand.
ACTGCTCCCCGAGGGCTCTGCTGGCCCCGAAGCTGGGTCTTCCCACCCTGGTGGCTCTTACCAACTGCACGAGCATACAAAAGGGGTTGGGTGCTGAGGAGCAGTCACATCCCCAGGCACCATCAGCAGATGGGGGAACGCCGCGGCCACCTGCTCCATGGAACCAGCCAGAGCAGCAGCCACTCAGCACTGTCTTCCGGCCTCCGACTTGGCCAGAGGGCCTCGAGAGGGAGGTGGGAGGCATGCAGAGCTGCCCCCGGAGCTGTCCTGCCCTGGTTATTGTGCTGCAGTTTGGGGGGGCCCCCATGCCACCCCCAAAGTCCACCCATGGTTCCTTGACATTTATGTCTGCAACTAGTAGCTGTTATGGAAGGATCCAAGCTGGAAGTGGCTGAAACCATTTTCCATTGGAGAAAGCAGTTTTATTGAAATCGAAACACTTTTGGAAATAGTGTTGATGTAGCTGAAATTTCATTTTAGAGAAAGACTGAAAAAAAAACTTCATACAATGAGGAAACATCTCGTTTTGACCTTTTTGGAATGAACTGTTTCCATTTTGTTTCGAAACAACTTTGTTTTAATTTTAAAAAAAATTGAATTCTATTATATTTTAGAATATAAAATAAATAAGGTCGTCAGGCTCAATGGGTAGTGATCAATGGCTCCATGTCTAGTTGGCAGCCAGTATCGTGTCATTAATGATCTGGAGGATGGCGTGGACTGCACCCTCAGCAAGTCTGAAGATGACACTAAACTGGGAGGAGTGGTAGATACGCTGGAGCAGAGGTGGGCAAACTACTGCCCGCGGACCAAATCCGGCCTGGGGGACTGTCCTGCCCGGCCCCTGAGCTCCTGGCCTGGGAGGCTAGCCCCCGGCCCCTCCCCTGCTGCCCCCCCTCCCCTGCAGCCTCACCGCGCTGCGCCGCCACCGCTCTGGTCCACTGCTCCTACCGGGCAGCGCGGCGGTGTGGCTGGCTCCAGCATGGTAAGGGGGCGGGGAGCGGAGGGTCCCAGGGGGCAGTCAGGGAACTGGGAGCAGGGGGCAGTTGGATGGGGTGGAGGTTCTGGGGGGGGCGATCAGGGGATGGGGAGCGGGGGCGGGGGTTGGATAGGCATGGGAGTTCCAGGGGGGCTGTCAGGGGGCTGGGGTGTTGCTAGGGGTCAGGGCAGTCAGGGAGCAGGGGGGGTTGGCTAGGGGATGGGGTCCCTGGGGGGCAGTTAGGGGTGGGGGGTCCTGGGAGGGGGTGGTCAGGGGACAAGGAGCGGGGAAGTTGGATGGGTCAGGGGTTCTGAGGGGGGAAATCAGGGGGTGGGAAGTGGGAGGGGATGGATAGGGGGCGGGGTCCAGACTGTTTGGGGAGGCACAGCCTTCCCTACCCAGCCCTCCATACAGATTTGCAACCCCGATGTGGCCCTGGGTCCAAAAAGTTTGCCCACCCCTGCTCTGGAGGGTAGGGATAGGATACAGAGGGACCTAGACAAATTAGAGGATCGGCCAAAAGAAATCTGATGAGGTTCAACAAGGACAAGTGCAGAGTCCTGCATTTAGGACAGAAGAATCCCCTGCACTGCTACAGACTAGGGACCAAATGGCTAGGCAGCAGTTCTGCAGAAAAGGACCTAGGGGTTACAGTGGATGAGAAGCTGGATATGAGTCAATGGTGTGCCCTTGTTGCCAAGAAGGCTAACAGCATTTTGGGCTATATAAGTAGGAGCATTGCCAGCAGATCGAGGGACGTGATCATTCCCCTCTATTCAACATTGGTGAGGCCTCATCTGGAGTACTGTGTCCAGTTTTGGGCCCCACACTGCAAGAAGGATGTGGAAAAATTGGAAAGAGTCCAGCGGAGGGCAACAAAAATGATTATGGGGCTGGAGCACATGACTTATGAGGAGAGGCTGAGGGAACTGGGATTGTTTAGTCTACAGAAGAGAAGAATGAGGGGGGATTTGATAGCTGCTTTCAACTACCCGAAAGGGGGGTTCCAAAGAGGATGGATCTAGACTGTTCTCAGTGGTAGCAGATGACAGAACAAGGAGTAATGGTCTCAAGTTGCAGTGGGGGAGGTTTAGGTTGGATATTAGGAAAAACTTTTTCACTAGGAGGGTGGTGAAGCACTGGAATGGGTTACCTAGGGAGGTGGTGGAATCTCCTTCCTTAGAGGTTTTTAAGGTCAGGCTTGACAAAGCCCTGGCTGGGATGATTTAGTTGGGGATTGGCCCTTCTTTGAGCAGGGGGTTGGACTAGATGACCTCCTGAGGTCCCTTCCAACCTTGATTGTCTATGATTCTATGCTTCTAAAGGCAAAGTAAAACCCAAATATTTTGCGTTTGTTGAAAAGAAACATTTCAGTTGACCTTAAACAAAATCTTTGGGTATTTTCTTTCCCAGAGGATTTTGAAATTCAGGTTTCATTCCTAACTGGAATGAAGACAAATATCAAAATCCTTCGCAAAATGGGATTTCTGTCCTTTGCACAGCGCTGCTAGAAGCTCATCCTCTTAGAGAACGAGCTATTGGAGTGTCTTACAAATGCTGAAGGAAATCAGAGTAGTTCAACTGTAAATGGCACTTGCCCCATTATGATTGCACTGATATTGCCAGCATAATCTCACAGATGCAGTGAGAATTAATATTCTCAAAGTGACTTGAGGTCCTTGAATAAAATATGCTATAAAAGCTCAAACCATTGTATAGTGCTGTGCTTAATAAACATTTTGCTGAATATAATGCGTTCAGCATTAGTTCTCAGCATGCTTCAGAACAGTGGAAAGCATCCTCCCCATTTTATAAATGGGGAAACAGAGGCACAGAAAAATTATGGTTCCAAATAAGCAAGATACTTAATCACATAAGTAGTCCATTTACTTCAATGGGACTTCTCAAGTGCTTAAAATTAGGCCCCTGCTTATGATTGATCTAAGTGACTTGTCAAAGGGTATACATTGATAGAGCTGGGAAGAGAATCCAGAACTATTGAATCCCTGTTCCTTGCCTTAGTCACTGAACGGTTCTGCTTTCAAAAAGTTCACTGCCAGCTCTGATCCAAAGCATTATTGGTCTGCTCCTGAGGGATACTTCAGCTCTTCATTCCCATGCAGGACAGTTCTGTCCAGGTCTGACCAAACCTCAGGAAAAAGCCATGTTAAAAATACTTCATCCATTTAAAGAGCTATAATATTTGCTTAGGATAAGAATTGCCATAAGAATCTAGGTTTCAGCTGTTTATAGGTTCCACAAGGCAAAGATAGAGATAATTTTGACTCTGTTCTTACCCTGCTGTTTATAAATCCATATGTGGAAACCATGAGATGTAGTGTTGGGGACACAGTCAGCCTTAATTGTATCTGGTTTAGTGTGACAATGTAAGTGGCTAGCCCTTTTGTAATGAGGCTTTTTAAAAAGAGTAGATATGACTTTCGATGGCTGAACTGTTCTTTTTCAAGCTATGTTATAAAAAATCAGATATAATTGGGTTTTGCTTTAGAAAAGTGGTAAGAATTACTCTATAATTGCACTGATAAAAAATAGTTTAGGCTGTAATAAAAGTACAACCTCAAAAGGATTGTAACTTAATGCCTTTGAGTCACAAGATAATCTTTTAACCTGTCACCTATACTGTCTTGACTTTAGCGGAGACTTTAGCAGCCATCAACATTTAGAGGAAGTGTTAATAAATAATAAGTTTTTTCTAATGCACATACTCCTAAATTCTTTAAGATTCATGACAAAAATGCTACTATGCAAATCTTCAAGACTACCACTGACATGTTGTGATTAACAAACACAGTGTAAGATGGTACAGAGTCAAAACCCAGCATTCCCCTCTCTATCCCAATTACACAATAAGTTACCAGTCTTGTTATGTGGTGGCAAAAGTGTCCGATTTACACTACAGACAAAAATGAAGATCCAGGTGATATAATACCTAGGGAGGTGGTGGAATCTCCATCCTTAGAGGTTTTTAAGGCCCGGCTTGACAAAGCCCTGGCTGGGATGATTTAGTTGGGGATTGGTCCTGCTTTGAGCAGGGGGTTGGACTAGATGACCTGCTGAGGTCTCTTCCAACCCTAATCTTCTATGAATCTATGAATACAAGCCTGAATTCCTGAACACCAACCTTTACAACCCAGCCTCAAACATACACTAATATTGCTCTCCTTCTCAGTAAGTACAGAGAGGTCACCAAGCAGGAACCACTAAGGCCAGCAGCAGAAGCCATCAGGAGATCCTGCTCTCTCCCAGGGGATGCCTTGTAGGGAGGATGGAGACTGAGGGAGTGGGTGGGAAGAAGAGCATTGCTGGCCCAGCTTGGGGCGGAGGGGAGGGAGTTGTGAGTCAAGAAGGGTTTAGTGAAATGGACTTTATATCTGAAAAAAAATGAATAGTGGAACTAACTGGTCATTTACTGTAATTTGCCTGTAACTCCCCCTCCTCCCAGCCCTTGTCTATGTGCTGTCTAGTTTGATTGTCAACTCTGCAGGGTGGGGATTGTGCCTTCTTCGGCTATGTCTTTGCTATGAGCTGGGGGGTGTGATTCCCCGCTCCCAGAGAAATACTCATGCTAGCTCTCATTAAGCTAGCATGCTAAAAATAGCAGCGTGGCCGGGGTAGCCTGGGCAGTGGTTAGCAGCGGCATGGGCTAGCTGTGCAGAGAACGCACCGACCAGGTTCAGGCGGGTTTGTACTTGCTGCTGCCCATGCTACCCCGGCCACGCTGCTATTTTTAGCACACTAGCTCAATGACAGATAGCGTGAGTGGGTCTACGCGAGCTGGGAATCACACCCCTAGCACCCAGCCCACATTTGGGCACTGGATAAATAATGCCGCAGGTGTCCTTTGGTAGGTGTGGAGGGGAGAGCTTTCCAGACTCCCAGCCTTTCAACAGAAAAGTCCCTGGCTCCTGTCCTTCTGGGATTAGGAGAGCGGGTGCTTCATTCTCCTGGAGCTCACTCCTGAGAGCAAGAGAGACCGGTCCTATGTTACTCAAGGCTTTTAAAAATAACAATAATATATTTCAATCTAGCAGGGCTTGATTCCAGTGCTCACTGAATTCAGTGTGAGCCTCCCACAATGCTTCCAGTGACCATGATCCTTCCACTCAGTGTCCCAGGATGTCGTGCTACCAGCTCAGTTCATAGGGTGCAGGCATTACTGAGCCTCATGGACAAAAGCCCTTTGAGCTGCTGGAGCTTTTAGGGGGGTGACCAGAATAAAGCATACTATTCAAAAGGCATTGTTTTGGCCACCGGAGGGCTCCCATTTTTATTCATTAACATAATAGAAATATATGGAGACTGGAGAAAAAAGTGAGCGAAGAGGTCAGTATAAAGGAAATAGTGTTCCTGAGCACAGTGTATCCCCTAGCTCCTGGGGAAGTAAGCTGAGCCTTGTCAAGGGGCATTGCAATTTATTTCCCTCCTAGGAGCTAGGGAGGATCTGACTCTCTGAATCACAATTCCTTCCTAAGTCTCCTCCTGAAGCAGCACAGTAGGGGCTGAGCTCAAAGACTCAATCTAGCCTGCTATCATATGCGTTGCTAGGGTGCTTTCCTTCTCCCTCTGGAAGACATAACATAATACTATCTTGCTTCCTGGGGCTCTTCACAAGCCACGTTCAGACAGCATCACTGTAAGTAGAACTGACTGGAAAATGGAATTGTCATTCAGTGGCAAATTCCATCACTGAAAAAATAATAGTTCTGAACTGGAACAAAAAAGCCGACATTGCCCACAAAATGAAAATTGTCCCAAAATTAGATTCGGGACCGTCAAAAAGTTTTGTTCTGGTAGTGTCAAAATGTTAACTACTATCTAATCTATCTAATAGATATTTTAATAGCTGTAAATTGAAACAAAATGAATTGAAAAGTTAAAGTTGGAATGAAAATTTGCCGTACTGCAGTGGTTCTCAAACTTTTGTACTGGTGACCCCTTTCACATAGCAAGCCTCTGAGTGCGACCCCCCTTAATTAAAAACACTTTTAAATCTATTTAACACCATTATAAATGCTGGAGGTGAAGCAGAGTTTGGGGTGGAGGCTGACAGCCTGTGACCCCCCATGTAATAACCTCACAACCCCCTGAGGGGTCCCGCCTCCCCTGTTTGAGAACCCCTGCCTTACTGAAACAAAACATTTTGACATTATCGAAACAAAACAAGAAAATCAAAATAATGTGTTTAGACTTTTTTCCTGTCTAAAATGGCATTACAATCAACGCCACAATCCTGCAAAATATTTCTGTTCCGATGAAACTGCATTTTCTCACAGGAAATTGTTCTGTTAACATTTGTTTGGACCAGCTCTAGCTGCAATATCGATAGCTCTGAGTTGAATGACAGCAGCCAACCACAGCTAAGCATTCAGGGAAGTGATGTGGGAAGAGGTTCCTTGCTTCTCTCGCCTTGTCGCCTGAGAGCTTTTAGCTTTGATTCAACAGTTTTAAAAGTCTAATTAAAAGCTATATAACACTTTGTGTTTGCAATTGATCAGTTTTTCCTACAGAATCATAGGAACTGCCTACAGGATCAGAGCTGTGGTTTTCTGATCCCATATCCCGTCTCTAACTGAACCAGATGTTTCAGCGGAAAGTAGAAGAACCCCGCAGCAGTCAATTATGGAATAAGGTATGAGAGAAAGACAAAATGTTTTGGGTGTGAGATGGGACCCAGAGAATGGAGGGGTAGGATATAACTCAAAAGGTAGCTGAAATCCAGAACTTTTGGGTGGTTAGCTAAAATTTGAAGGTACATCCTTTACTGTTCTAAGCCCTGGGGCAGGTCAGAAGCCTCAGGATAGCTCAAATATCATACACCACCTTGACATAAGAACATAAGAACATAAGAAAGGCCGTACTGGGTCAGACCAAAGGTCCATCTAGCCCAGTATCTGTCTACCGACAGTGGCCAATGCCAGGTGCCCCAGAGGGAGTGAACCTAACAGGCAATGATCAAGTGATCTCTCTCCTGCCATCCATCTCCATCCTCTGACGAACAGAGGCTAGGGACACCATTCTTACCCATCCTGGCTAATAGCCATTTATGGACTTAGCCACCATGAATTTATCCAGTCCCCTTTTAAACATTGTTATAGTCCTAGCCTTCACAACCTCCTCAGGTAAGGAGTTCCACAAGTTTACTGTGCGCTGCGTGAAGAAGAACTTCCTTTTATTTGTTTTAAACCTGCTGCCTATTAATTTCATTTGGTGACCCCTAGTTCTTGTATTATGGGAATAAGTAAATAACTTTTCCTTATCCACTTTCTCAACATCACTCATGATTTTATATACCTCTATCATGTCCCCCCTTAGTCTTCTCTTTTCCAAACTGAAGAGTCCTAGCCTCTTTAATCTTTCCTCATATGGGACCCTCTCTAAACCCTTAATCATTTTAGTTGCTCTTTTCTGAACCTTTTCTAGTGCTAGAATATCTTTTTTGAGGTGAGGAGACCACATCTGTACACAGTATTCGAGATGTGGGCGTACCATGGATTTATATAAGGGCAATAATATATTCTCAGTCTTATTCTCTATCCCCTTTTTAATGATTCCTAACATCCTGTTTGCTTTTTTGACCGCCTCTGCACACTGCGTGGACATCTTTAGAGAACTATCCACGATGACGCCAAGATCTTTTTCCTGACTCGTTGTAGCTAAATTAGCCCCCATCATATTGTATGTATAGTTGGGGTTATTTTTTCCAATGTGCATTACTTTACATTTATCCACATTAAATTTCATTTGCCATTTTGCTGCCCAATCACTTAGTTTTGTGAGATCTTTTTGAAGTTCTTCACAATCTGCTTTGGTCTTAACTATCTTGAGTAGTTTAGTTTAACACATTGTTCATATTAATTATTTTCTAAACTTAATGCCCACACAGTTACCACATTAGGCTTGGGTTTGCATGCCAGGTACAGCCTCCAGTAGGGAATGGTTCAGAACTGCACTGTTCCAGTGGGAGCACTGATCACCATTGTATCTCAGGAGTGTAGTCCCACCAGCATGACAGAGAGCTTCCTACTGCTTGTCATTGCCTCCTCCTAGTCTCTTTCCAGATGTCTTGCATTCCAGGGGGTCAAAGATATGGACTGGCTCAACCACCAGTTATTGGGCCTAATGCAAGAATCACTGGATTAAATCCTATGGCTTGTGTTATGAAGAGTCAGACTAGATGGTCATAATGGCCATAGCATTTATGAAACCACCCAAAGGACACAGACAGGGGTGGTGCATCTTGTGACCTTTGAGCCCTTCCATTCTTTGCTTTGAGGAACTGTGCTGTGGTCAGACCCAATGGCACAATCTTCAACTAATAAGATTTGTTAATGGTGATTACTACTTTAAATTGTAAGTCATGCTGCCAGTCCTCTTGCCAGCAAAAGGAGATTTAGCACTGACTTCTGTGAGAGCAGGACTGGGCTTGCAGTGGCTACTACAACAACTTTCTCATGCAACCTTATCACACTCCCTTATTAACTTTTCCTCTTTTATGATAATTTAGATATAGATGTTCATCTGTTCATGTAAGAAGATATTAAAATATCTCCATATTCATCTCTGTCTATCAGTCAATGACAAACTTAGATGCATTAATACAGGGAGAGGTATAATGGAATTCAATTAACTTATTAATGAGGCATCAGAATGTTTCAGAGCTGTTAGCACTGTGCTTTGGGATATGATCCACTCTGTGATAAATCGTCTAGAGCGTGTAGGTAGTAAGTGGACTTGATCTCCTTGTAAGTGACTTTGTGTAAGTGATGTCTACTTTCAAGAAAGGACCCCGATCCACTACCGGTGCTTACTCATGCAACTCCCTTGTTGGTAGCAATGGTGGAATCTTCAAAGCTTTACTACCTTGTCATTTAACCCGAAGAAAGGGGACGAGACAGCGATAAAAATTCCTGAGATCTGTTTACGCTACAGCTTCCACTGTTGTTGCTTTCACTGGTGGGGCTGCACCTGTGTGAACAACACGCCTATTTCCACCAGTGTAGCCCAGGCTTAAGGGAATCCTGAATGCATTCCGATTCCTCACTGAATTTGAAGGAGTGGTGCTCTGGAAAGTTGTTGTCCTGGGTAGTTCATTAGTTGAATACTGTTACTATTGCAGATGCACACTTACAACTTTTTACAGCAGATATGTGATGGGGTGTCTACCCCACAAAAGGCCTGAAGAGGTTAAAATGGCCAGGTGGGCCAATTAATCACCTACAAAGCACCTGGAGGAGGAACCAGGGAGCAAGAACTAATTAGAGATGAGGCTCAGCTGGACAGGAACAGGAGAAGCCTGTATAAAGCCCAGTAGCTGGGAGCAGAATGGGGTTGTAAAGTGAGACACTTCAGTCATTCTCAGGGTGAAAGAGGGTAAAGCCCAGGGACACAGCAGTAAGGTTTGGGACTGTGCAGACCTTGACTGCTTGTTGTAGGGTTTCTGGGCTGGCACCCAGTGTAGAGGGTGGTCCTGAGTTCCCCTACCAGGTAGTGGTGCTGTTAAGGGGCAGTGAGAGGAAGGCCACCTGGGACAGTGGGTACTGAGAGACTCATACCCTGGGAGTGGAGGGCTACAGTGACCTGGCTGGAGGCCCAAGCCATAAAATGGGAGCAGTCAAGTCCCAAGCAAACAGGACAGGGAGAGTAATAGAGTGAGCAACGGCAGGAGTGATGTTGGACTGGCAGAGCTAATCCCCAGACACAGCCAGAAAGAGTCGCTCCGGTGATGCGCAGAGCACCCTATGACAATACACTTTTAACTATTATTATTATTATTGTCTAACTTGTACATGACAGTAGCACCTAGAAGCTAGCCATTGTCCTAGATGCTGTCCAAACATCTGATAGTCCTTGTCCCAGAAAGCTTGCTATCTAAAAGACAAGACATAATAGATAGGATGGAGGGAGACTGGGTAAGAATTATGCATATCCCATTATTTTTGTTACACTATCAGTCTAGACTTAAAACCAATTTATATGCCAGCCCTTACAACCTTCCCTTAACACAATATGCTGCCATTGATATTTCCCCATTGTTTACAAAAATTTAACTCTATTGAATATTTAAAAAACACACAATATTAAAGTTCAGAGCCTGGAGAATTTGGATTGTAATTAAAAACAGTAATGAATCTTTTCTTTATAAACCAGTAAAAATTCTTATTTCCCTCTCTTAAACCAAAGGGAAAAACTAGGCTCATCCAATTTTAATTAAATTAAAAAAACCTAAACTCCTTTGAGGTATAACCAATTTAATCTTAAAATATGGTGCCCTTATTTTTAAATATAATGTCACAAGAAGGATGCTATAAGAATCCCAATTTAATTTGAATTGCTTACGAAGCACATGCTTTAATGTCCAAAAGAAACCATTTCCCTTTAAAAAAAATTGGTGCTCTTAAGAAATTGCCTAAAACAAGTTTCCTTATCAGAAACACTTACAAAGGGGCCAGGTCCTCAGCTGGTGTAAATCAGCATTTTCCCCATTTACACTGACTGAAGAGCTGGCCCAGACTACACCTCATACAGGGACATTAATCATTTACACTATGGACAAACAAAAATTGATTTTGACCACTGGCCTTCTAGGTTCAAGAGGCAAACTCACAAGGGTGATTCAAGAAGCAAATTGACCCAGGGGAGAAATGGAGTGAATATAATGGGAAATCTGCTTTGGTGGACAAAATACTGTTTACTTGTTTTCCAAAAGGTTTCCTGTGGTCTGAAGTTTAACTCTTCCTGGAAATGGACAAAGAAAGGGCAGACCAACGTTTCCAAGTAGTGTGTGCACAAAAACTCTCTTACTTATTAACTGGGGATCAGTGTGGCCAGAGTTTTCCACGTACTGTTCTAAAATTATAGCCCTAAATGTCCTTGGGCATTATTTATAATCACTTAAGAAAATACAGAGGAAGCTACTGAGTTAGAGAATACCAATCATCCTGGGGCCTGGAAACATTTCTAATAGTTTAGGCTTGTGGCATAATTATATAGGACCTGCCCCCAAAAGATGAACAATTCATGTCTCAGTAGTTGGTTAGTTACTTAGAAGTTATCTATCCAGCACCATGTAACCAGTTTTTGAGTCCATTAGCTATTCAATGAGTGGTACTGGCAACCTTATAAACTGAAAATACTCAACTAGGTAAGAAAGCATGCAATTGGGTATATGGGTTATTTGGTGCCCCCTAGAAGGTATCCAGCAACCCTGTTATTCCCCTAGCCTCAGTGGGGTCCCTATGTTGATTCTCCATCAAGCCAGGTAGAGGCTTGGGTTGGCACTGACACAGGATTCAGGTTAGCACAGAGTGGCACTCCCAGCTGGAAACTAAGTACATGCAGCTGAGCCTAATTGGTCCCATTGCCTGAAAAAGGGGCTAATGACCAACAGGGGGGGCTGGAGGTGTAGCATGTGATGGGATTGTGCATGTCTCATACCTAACCACTAGGGGACATCTGTATGTATCAAGAGCCTTAGTAGCGGAGCAGCCGAATGTGAAAGAGCAAGAAGCAGCTCAGCAGCTGAATAAACAAGCGGGTTTCTTTGCTCTCTGTCCATGTCTTACTTGGGAAGTTCCTGGGTTCAGACCTAACAGATCTAATAGGAGGAAAGGCAGGGTTCTTTTCTGAGCAGAAGAGATGGGACTGAGAGAGCTGCCTGGTTTATTGGCTTACTGTAAAGGAAGCATGGAAGGAATTCAGCTGTCAGAGACTTAGCCAATTTGTATTCTTTTGGTTAAACCCGATGTGCTGAAATAACCCAGAAACCCCAAAGAGGGATGTGTGAGAGTGTTTTAAACCTGAGCCTTCTTTGAACAATCTCTCTTTATCTAGCAGCCCTGATTCTGGGTCTTCCACTCAGCGCAGCTTGTAGCCACATACAGCCGACCCTGGATTGTGTTAGCATAATATAAATGAATGTAAATGAGTCGTATCTCCTAGACACATACCACTGAATAAAAGTCTCACCATGGAGACCTTCCGCAACTTCGCTCCTTCCCACCACTTTGCTCTTGTCTCCTCACTGCCCCTGGGCTGTTCACTCAGCCCACGTGGCTTGTATGACAACACCCTTTGTGCCACTGTTCCTAACCCTTTTCATCACCTTCTACTGCTTGAAGTCAGTCCTTAAATAGTTTTCCTCCAGTACATGTGGCATATATATCTGTCACGGGCTTCACTCGCTGTTGGAGTGCCTTCTTGTGGCTGTGGCTAGGAAATCAGCTCTTGGCCAGTCTGGTGCTCTTGTCTGTTGCTTGCCCTGCAGCCTCAGTCTCTGACTCTGGGTGATTCAGCCCTCTGCCCCGGTCACTATATAGCCCCACTTCCAGGGTATCAACGTCCCTCTTGACCAGCTGTTCAGTTGGTGTCGCATGCCACCTCCCAGGACTGGTAGGGGAATCTGGGCCTGCTCACTATGCCAGGTTCCAAGCCAGAGACCCTACAATCAGGAGCCAAGGTCTGCACAATCTCTAACCTTGCTGCTCTTTCCCTGGGTTGCTTCCTACTCTGCCTCCCACAGGCTCTCTTCTCCATCCTTCTGGGTAAGCTCTTCCCGCGGGACCAGGGTCCCCAGGCTTCTCACCCTCCCTGGGTTTCCTCCTTTTCCTGCATTAAGCCCAGAGAGTGACTGCCAGCTTTCACATTGCAGCCCCTTTCGGCTGCAAACTTCCTGGCTTTATACCTTAGCCAGCTTCTCCCTCAGCTAGTCATTTTCAATCAAGCCAGACTCCACGAGGTGCAGCCTAAAGGTTCATTGGCCTATCTATGCCACCGTAACCCTTCAGAACACCACATCAAAACACCACATATGTGATGGTGTGGTGTTAAGATGCTATGGGCATTTATTTGGGATTCATTCTTGGCTTTGCCACCTGTGAATTATGAAAGCCATCTTAAACTCATGCTGATAAAACCTATGTACCCCAACATCATGTGGTTTGTATATATAGAAACAAGATGGTGTTCCTAGCCTCTGTTTGCCAGAAGCTGGGAATGGGTGATGAGATGGATCATTTCATGATTACCTGTTCTGTTCTTTCCCTCTGGGGCACCTAGCATTGGCCACTGTTGGAAGACAGGATACTGGGCTAGATGGACCTTTGATCTGACTCGGTATGGCCGTTCTTATTTTCAAAAGTGACTAGTGATTTGGATGCCTCAGGTTTTTTTGGTGCCGAGTTTGAGGTGCCATGGGCATTCAATGGAAGGTGGAGACAACCTCTCCTTTAAAGCGTTTCCCTTTTTTAACCAGCATCACTTCAGTATTCCCTGGTTTCAGTTTGAGCCAGCTGCCCGTCAGCCTGCGCACCATTCTGACACTTTCGGAGTGGCTATGGTTGCATCAGTTGAGAATGAGATTTATAGTCGAGTGTCATCATCATACTGTTGGCACCTGAGTCCATGGAGTCTCTCTATCTCTGTGGGCTCATCTAGATATTAGAGAGAATAGGGGCTAGTGTGACTCATTGTGGGACTCTATAGGTGAGGGCCTGTGGAGAGTAGGCTCAGGTACCCATAATCGTACTCTGAGCTCTTCAACAGAGCAACAATTGGAGCCACTGTACTACTGAGCCATCTATTCCTACTGTGTTACATAAGCGGATTAGCAATACCTGATGGTCTACTGTGTCAAAAGTTGCAGAGATACTGCATGACTCAATTTTTGCTGGATACATGAGCACTGCTGACTATCGTGACCCTATAGATAATATATATTCAACACCCAAGATACATTTGTCACCCAAGAAACTGCATGATATCTCCAGCTTTGTCATCTTTCCCAATATTTACCTTCTTCTGCTGCTATTGGTTTGACTTGTAGGCAAAATGTAGTCCTTGCTCAGGCAAATTCTCATTGATTCTGAAGACTTTACTTAGGCAAAACTCCCACTGACATCAATGGGAACAAGACTGGGCTTGCAATGGTTACCATATCAAATTTCCCCATGAAATACTGTCACAGTCCCTTATTAACTTTTCCTCTTTAATGATAATTTAGGTATGGATGTTCATCTTCGTATGAAGCTCTTAAATATCTCCAAATTAATCTGTCTATCAGTCAATGACAGGCTTAGATGCCTAATAAGGGGAAAATTACAGTGGAATTCAATTAACTTATTAATAAGACACCAGATTGTTTTAGAGCACAGTAGCAGTGTGCTTTGGGATACGATGCACTCTCTGATAAGTCTTAGACTGCATACCAGTAAGTAATTGCATCTACACCTGCAATAATTAGACCTATAGTTCACAGCTGGTGCCCACTGTCAGTGTAATGGTGGATACTGTAATGTAGACAGGGTACAGGCATTTTTCAGGGCTCAGGCAATTTCACTGGGAGTCTTGTTTGATTAAAGAGTGCAGAATTTGATCATTTGATCGTAAATTCTTCAGGGCAGGGACTCCACCTTGATTTGTTTTGCAAAACTCAATACACATCTTTAATAGTCAATTATTAATATTTACATAGTTCTAGTGGACCAGCAATAATAGACCACTGTTTTCCTACTGAGAAAGTTATGTAATATTTAACACATGTAAACTCAGGTTGAGAGCTCTCTCTTCATGAAGCTATGTACCTCTTTCTCTAAATAGTGGTATTACTATCTTTCATTTCTCTGTAAATATTTTAACCTGTAGAGTACTACCAATTAGTGAGTAGATATAGCTATTTCAGATAGAGCCTCAGCTTACACCTGAAAGCTAGAGGAATACCAGCTATACCATGATGGGGCTAGAAGTATTATTATATTTAAATGCTGATAACATTTGATACTGTACAAAACAAAGGAATAGGGTTTCTGCTCTGAAGAGGCTGCAATCAGCTAGACTCAGAAGACTGGGAACCCCAAGAGTACACTAACCAGCATATATATATATTGCATTAGGGAGGGCATTCCATACATAGGGGCCAGCAAGGAGAAATGGCACTGAGACCAGAGTGGGAGAAGGAGATTAGTTGGGCTGGATACATTGGTGAAGCAGAAGGAAAAGGTGACACGTCAAGAAATAAGGCCCAGATCAATGTCATTTACTTCCCTAAATACCTTTGAGGACCTGGGCCTGAGGTTCTAGGTGTAGACTCTGACAGTTGTATCCAGTGTTGAACATATGGACCAGTGGCCTAATGCTCCATTGACCTGAACCTTGCATAACCGTTTATACTAGTGGAAAAAGTGAGTGCAAAATGGGTGTAAGATGAGAATGGTAATTTACACACCCATTTTACATGGGTGTAAATGGTTACACAAGGTAAAGGGCAATGGAGAATCAGGCCCAATGTGTTTAAATATGATGTAGAAGCCAAGGAATGCTGTATGTTGTCATCTTCTCATGTTCATTTTCTTTCATGTGAGAAATAACATTTAGTTACTAGTTAACACCCAATACAGAACTGTTAAGAGGGACAATGGAGGGAAGCTGGTGTTGTCACTAGTATGAATAAACATGTAAATATCTTCCAGTCTCAGCTGTGCTACGTTTTTCCTACTTTTCTCAAAGGACCAGTTCACACAATGTTGGTTACCAACATCTTACTCTGTTCTCTTTTGGGTCTAAATTCACTCACAAAAACATGTGCCATATTTTCCTGAAGAAAATTATTGTAAGTGTATTGCACATTGAAGGCCCAAATTTGCTCCCACTAAAGACAAAACTCCCATTTACTACAGTGCACCGGGACCAGGCTCCATAGCTATTAAATTTGGGAGGGGTGTGGGCTTTGAAAGGTGCAGTCAGCTCTTTTTGTGTCCTCTTCACTCCACCCACCAGCAATGGCAGCCTCCATACATCATTGTCCCCTTCTCTGTGCTTTCTTCCATGCTGTTCATTAGGCTTCAGTACCTTTCACTGAGCTGGTTCATAAGACCAGTGCCCCCTCTCCCCATTTAAACCCCTCTTGATGACCTATTTCTGCTCTGATACCTACAAGCAACGGGCTGATTAATAAAAGCATGATGGAGGAGACAGTAGGGGCTAGCAATCTATATCATTAATTTTGGGGAAGGATGGCCTTTCTTTTAAGATACTGGCCTGGAATGTAAGAGATTAGGGTTCAATTCCCACCTCTGCCACAGACTTCTTGTGTGACCTTGGAAAGTCACTTAATTTCTAAAAAAATTGGGGATAACAACACTTCCTTTCTCCCAGCCTTTGGCTGTCTTGTCTAATTAGCTTGCAAGCTCTTCAAGGCAGGGACTGCCTCTTGTTATGTGTGTATACAGCACCAGTGCAATGGGGTCTGAGCTTAGCTGGGGTCTCGAATTCAAATAATAAGGATTAAGACCTCGTGTAGCAGGGTGGTTTGTTTGGCCAGCAGGCCTATTGGGCTGGGCCTCCGACTCCAGACTTTGTTAGTTCAAGGTGGCCCAGCCCTCGGCTGAGGTCTTAGCTGGACTGGCCTCTTTAATTCCCCCTGACCTAGGGCTAAGGAAGCTCCTTCCTTGGGGTCAGGGGTCATAGCTCCAGGGTGGGGAAAGGGACCCCAGACTCTCCCTCTCCACTGGTTCTTGATCCAGCACCCTGAAAGTAAAGCAGTGTGCACTAGCCTAAGTTTGGCCACCCACTTGATCACCTTCCCCTGGGCACTTCTTACCACCGATGCATCTCAGTTTGGGAATTAGTTTTTACTTCCAAATCTCCACATTACAGGGTTGATGCTTGTGGCCTTTGAGCCAGGGATGCCAGAACGGAGGTAGGCAGGGGGGCATGGCCCCCTCACTTTTTAACAGCCATAAGGGTGAGCGGTGGGGGTAAGGGGGTGGAAAGAAGTAAGCAGGGGCAGGGCCTCAGGGGGAGGGGCAGCATGAGAGCAGGTGCTCAGGGGGAACGGGTGGTGTGAGGATGGGGGGGGAAGGAGTGGGGCAAGGGCAGAGGTTCAGTGGGAAGGGGTGGTGCTCCCACTTGTAGGGAACTTCCATTGCCCCTGCTTGGAGTCCTTGCCCATGTGGAGGGAAGACTCACAGCCAGGTTCCCCCTCCAGAATTTTCCTCTACTGCTGCAGTGTCCCTCCAGGAAATGGCCTCTTATTTCCCCCCCTCACCTAGGGCTAAGGAAGCTCCCTTTATACTAGTCTTTGCCCAAAGCATACTCTGCAGTGCCTGAGGATACTGCTCCAGCCCGTCCCTTGTCTGAGCCTTAGCATGGGGTTCGTAAACCCTGTCACACATGGTCAGTCCTCACTTTGTCTCTCTAGTTTCCAAGGTCACTGGGGAAACGCCTTTCCTTTATGATGGCACAGTGGCTTATGCCTCGTGAGTGCAGTTGTTGACAAATAATGCTTTCTGCTATAATACACATCTTCCAGCATCTCAATTTTAAAGCAAAGTAATTAAACAGATCCATATTATTTCTTTGTCATTTAAAGAAGCTGATCTGCTGCTTGCAGCAATTTACAAAAGAAAAAACAATTCAGAGTATTTTTCAGAATTTCTGGTAGAAGAACAATCCTGAAAGCCCTGCAAAGGTAAAAATTTCAGGATCGGGTCTTTATTCTGCAGAAGACAGGAATAATGGGCCAACCATCACTGAATTTTGTGCCCTCAGCTGACCCCCGCAGAATTGGAAGATCCACAGTGAAGTAACAGGTCCTTTCCACCATCTGTAAAGGGAGACTGGTGTGACATTCTATACCTTGGGGGAGACCCCTGTTAATCCCCATATTCCTCATGTATATATAATTGTATGCCATGTGAGATATCAGGGGAAAGGTTATGATCTGCTGAAAGTCATTGTTCTATCTAAATAAGTATATCATTAGTGCATATGAAGTTATGAGATTGTTGTATGGTTGTCACTAAAAGATGCGGTAAGTTGGCAACTGGCCAGATATTAGATCCCCAGAGACAACAGCAAGGAAAGTAACCAACACCCAGGTGGGTGTTGAACACCCATCAGCAGCTATTGTCCAGCAAGGGAGTTATAATGCAATGACCCACTTGCACAAGGCTACACCAGGGGAATTGCTCAACTTTGCCTGGGGACTCAGCAATGCCCACCAGACATGCCTGGACTTGTGCTCTCCAAGCGCATGGACTAAGGGTATAAAACAGAACACAGTGGCCCATGTTTTGCCTTTTCTCCTTCCCCCACCTATGCTGCAACTAGCAACAAGGACACTCAGAAGACCAAAGACTCCAACAAAGGAGACTGGCCGAGGTTTCAAGAGTGAAATCTGTGTACTCTGAACTGCAATATCCAATGGGATGAGAAAAACTGCTTAATCTAGATGTTGCCAAGTCTAATGGGGTTGAGAGTTTAGACTGTGTGCTTATATTTTCTTTTCTTTTGGTAACCACTCTGACTTTTTCCCTATCACTTAAAGTATCTTTTGTAATCAATAAACTTGTTTTACTGTTTATCTTTACCAGTGAGTTTGCCTGAAGTGCTTGGTAAATCTACTCAGGTTTTCAAAGGCTGGTGTATATCCACTTTCCATTGAAGAAGTGATGAGCCAATTAATAAATTTGTGTTGCTGAAGAAAGGATCTTGAGCAGTGCAAGATGGTATATTCCTGAGGTACAAGGCTGGGAGGTGGGGGGATTTGGCTGGTGCCTTTTTCTGTGAGATTCATGAGTGGTCTGAGAACATTCATGCAATCTAGCTGCGTGTGGGGCTCCACATGCAGTTGTGCAGAGTGATAACAGCGCCTGGAGGGGTTTGCTGCTTGTCACTAGCAAGGCATTGTGAGAGACAGCGCAGGCTGGAGAGTTAAGGGGGCACAGTGGTCCCACAGTCCCAGGCTGCACTCCGGGGATCCCGTCACAATTGGTTCTGCTGCCTCCCCTACCCCAAAACAGGAGTTGTGTGTAGTGCTCATGACAGGACTTAGAGAGAAGTGACATAGTACTGAAAGAGATTGCCTTCTGCCTGGATTTCCTCTTGGAAAGGACAGAACAGGGTAAGTGGATAGTGCCGCATCTCCTTCCTGGCCCCTGGCACCACCCCTGAAGTCTCTATGGAGCTGTAGGGCAGTGGCATCAGCACAAGGTAAGTGAAGTCATGGGAAAGGAAGAGTTGGAATGATGTGATGGAAGTGGCACTCCACATATGTGTAGAAAGAGGGGTTTGTGAATGGAGAGGACCCTTCATGTGCACGTGGTCAATCTGGCCCTCTGAGATGCTGAGCATCTCAAACTCCCATTAACTTCAAAAGGCCATACAGCACATGTTAGGGCTTGGTCCAAGTTATTTAGTGTCATTAATGGTGAAATTCATTCAAAACCCTTCTTGGGCCACTTGTGCCCCACTTTATCCCTTACCACAGGACTTAAAGGGGATTTAAGTTGTGCAGAGGCTCTTGTGAGGGCACTCAGTACTGAGGTAGATATATTTCACACTGTTGGATCCCTCCCTTGGAGGCTTGCAGTTCTGATCTCTCATTGTAAATGTACAACAACTTGCAGGGGCTGCAGAGACACAAATACTTTCCAAAGAAATATACATGGTACCTGATCCTGCTTTCCTTGCATACCCAAAACTTGACCTCAGTACAAATGTGGGGAAAACAAGGAATGCAGGGGTTAAGGCCATGGGTGAAATCCTGGTCTGACGGAAATAAACAACAAAACCACTATTGATTTCAAGGAAACAAGGATTTCACCCCATATTGTTTTTAATACGTATTTTAATGTCTAGGAAGCTAAACATGTCACACCAAATCTTCAGTCAGCGTAAGCTGGCCTTGCTCCATCTAAGTCAATGGAACTGTCTTAATGTACATCAGCTGAGGATCTGGCCCTTAGTTTCAAAAGCAAGAGCCATACATTTCCAAAACAAAGTTGTATGTGAATCTGTTCCTCTCCTAGAGAGGGATTGAGTGTCACACGGCAGGGAGTGAAACTAGCTCTTGCAATAGTCATGCATGTAACTGCTTTAGATCTTCTACCTTTCTGTCATCCTGTCAATAAGAAGAGGGGATGTTTCCTTGTCTGTTTTGAACAGAACTTGCTATGCCTCAGTCTGACAACTTTTGTTTCCTCGCTGGATAATCAGTCCAAATACTTCATAAAGCCTCCCCCCAATTCCTGTCTCTTCCATTCTCTACTATTTTGAATGTAAGCGTGATGCTTTCTCACCTTTGAACCAAAGCTCTGTGCTTAGTACCAGGTTTATAGCCCCAGATGGATAACTGCTGACTAGAAGGAAAATAAACTGGCATAGAAAAAACAACTTATAATTTCAGGGTATTTTACATATCTGGTAATCTTACCTGAGAACACTGGACTTGCCAGTCTGCATGAGAGTCAAGTCCATCCATTCCAGTATCCTGTCTCCAACAGGGGCCTGTGCCAGTGACCTCAGATATACAGTAATGGGGTACAGCTCAGGACCTCCTATAACGTATGGCACATATATGGTCCTGCTGAAAGCCAAAGGGAGATGGTTCCCATAGGACCCTTTGAAAATCTCAGCCAAAATAAATACTGGGATTTATCTGCTCCTCAGCATTGCTTTACAAGTACATGCTACTAACCTCTCTCTTTGAAGGCAGCGCAAGCCATAATTATTGAATGATATCAAATTAGCAGACATTTGAGCCCCATTTTGACCATTCTGGAGTGAGATTGTCTGGGATTCCCAGCAGTGAGGGACAACCTGGACACAACTAATACATGGGATGTTGTCTCTTACATGTACAGACTGTGCTTATAGGTCTTATTGATGTAGTGCCTAAGGACCCCAGTCAGGAAGCAGGGCCCCACTGTACAAAAAAGTGAGACAGATGGTCCCTGAACCAGAGAGCTCATGATGTAGGATTTAGACAGGTTAATGGACAGACAAATGGGTTTGGAGGAGATGGGAGGACAAGGTAGCAGGCAAGGCAGTTGCAATGGTCACACTAGTCACTGGTACCCAGCAGCTTTTGTCATGACTGAGTGGATGAGGTTCTCGGGTCTTCTTGAAGTAAGGGAAGGCCTAGCTATGAACTAAATAGACTTTCCCTCAGGAGCTGACCCTAGCCCATACCCAGCTCAAGCAATGGTGCTTTTGTTGCTAGTTTTAAATAAAGAATCTTTTCTCTTCCCCTTCACCAAATCACCCAGAGGCATGTCAACCTTTGTGACCAGTCTGCAGCAGAACATCCTTCACACAGATTATATTTAGTATCCTGAAAGCAAATACCTGATTCTTCTACTCATTTATTCTTTTACTTTGTTTTTACTCTCCCTTAGTTTTATTCTTATTAATCATATTTATTACAATAGTGCCTAGGGACCAATCAAGAACAGGGCCACATGGTGCTAGGCCCTGTACAGAGTAGCAGACAGGCCTTGTCTTGAAGAGCTTATATTCTAAACAGAAAAAAAACAAGGCAGGGGAAAGGGACAGAACACAGAAGCAGAGTGAACAGTGCAATTGTGGCAGACATGTTAGTTACAAAATATTTTTTGTGAAAGGAGTTTGGGTTGTTGAGTTAGGCAGTGATGCACTCAGTGAAAGGACATGGGAAGGGAGAGGGGTGAGGGGAATAGCAGGTGGGAAGAGGGATGGGAACAATGAGGAGGGTGCGAAGGGCGGGTATGGAGTGAAGCTGATGTGAAGAGACTGAAGGAGGAGGTTGAAGCAAACAACCAGTCAGCACAGCAGACACAATGTCTATTTAGTACTATAGAAAATACTGACCGTGTCCATTGATCCCTGCTTAAACTGTTTCTGCAGCAGCTCCGACTGGCTTTAGTCTCTAGCGGGCTCCTCCCTGCAACCTCTTTTCCCAAGGCCACATAGGGAAGGGAGTCACTCCATGCATCCATGCCCCCCCAAAGTGCGGGATCTCCATTACACATTTCTGGGACAGTCTTATACTGGTGCAACTTCAGTAATGTCAGTGAGGTTACTCCCAAGTTACACCTGGGTAGCTGAGAGCAGGCCCAGGCAGCATAGCAATGGCAGAAGAGGTAACTTGAACCTTAGCATACATGGGAGGAGGTCTTGCAGCAATCAGCTATGGTGCCTTAGAAAGTAGCGAGCCTTAACTGTAGTTAAGCATAGATGGGGTTAAACAGAGCTCATAAGTAATAGCGGTGTATTAGAACATCATTGCCAGAAGCAGGTGTAGTATCTGTGGCATAGGAATCAAAGTGGAGTGAATGGTGTTGTGTCCTGACAGATTAACCTCCTGTGAGTGCATGTACAATTTGTAACACTCATTGAGAAAGTGAAGAGATTATAGCAGGATAACATGAATTTGTTCCCTCTAAATTACTAGAGTATGCATCATAGGGCAGCTTTTGCCCCACACAGTGCAATAATTGTGTAAGTTTGCAAAAGAAGCTGATGGTCATATATATACATTTCTACAATTTCTATGCAGGAGTGTTCTCTCCTCATTGCTCGGCATATATGTGGCCATGGGAGTGATGACAATGTGTTGTAGAACTGGAAATATGTGCAGTAAATTCACTTTTGCTATATTCAGATATGAAAAAAACCCAGCAAAACCTAGACATTTTAGTATCAAGCAAGTTTGCTGGGCATGTGAAGATAACTTACTACATGAGGTCAGCTTCATTTGGGCTACATAAACAGTTCTGCAGTAGTAACCTCTCTCTAAGGTGGTTATGATTCTACCCTTTGCTCTATCCCATTCATGAGCAACTATACATTTATGGCCTGCTCTCACTGACTTCATTTGGAGTTCTAGGTGCTCAGCTGTTCTGAAAACTAGGGCCTTTGTGGCAAATTGATATGTTATACGGATGTAAACCCAGAGTAGCCCTCTTGAAGTCAAGAGGTGCTCTGGATTCAGAACCCTGTAACTAGGGCGACCAGACAGCAAGTGTGAAAAATCGGGATGGGGGTGGGGGGGTAATAGGAGCCAATATAAGAAAAAGACCCAAAAATCAGGATTGTCCCTATAAAATCAGGACATCTGGTCACCCTACCTGTAATGGAGTAGAATTTGTCTGTGTCTCTGGAATGGTGTTCAGTGTAAGTTGTGGGAGGGGTTTATGCTTATTAAGGAAGCCAGCATGAGCTAATTGCTCCTGAGTGGAGTGGGGGAAGCTAAAGCAGAGTGCAAAGACAGATAGCTGGTAGCATTGTGGCCAACTGCACTGGAAGGAGGGAAATGATGGAGTGCCGTTTAGCAGCAGTGACAACTGGCTAACACCACATAGGTGGTATGATTTAGTTTCCGCAGTGTCAGATCTGTAGCATTTCACTGTGGTTTTCATTGTCACCAGTCTGGTAGTGATAATGATGGAAATTAGACCTTGCATGAGTGGCTTTGCCTATTGTGATATGTAGCTGGGGAGACATCAGATAATTACATTTTCTGGGAAGGTCACTGCTATAGCCTTAAAAAACTACACAAAATTAAGGTACTGCCTCTTTAAGATAGGAGGGTATGTCAAAGTGGGGGAGACTATGTATTTAAGGCCTGAAAGAGCCACCATTTTATGGCGCCAGTCTGGAGTCCTGAGTTTCTCAGCTAAGTTGTCACAAATTATGACCTGAGATTTAGAGTTGATCAACTTTATTTGAAATTATTTTTAGAGAAGTTTGTGGAAAACATCAGACTCTGAAGCTTTTCATAAAAAAAAAAAATCAAGCCAAAAATGATTGTTGTTTCGGCAACTAAATAACACACACACACAGAATTTTCAGCCAAGAACCAAACATTTGTTGGTTACTAAAAACTTAAACACTTATGTTTTCTGAATGAAAACTGTTCAGTTTGGGGGGTTTGCTTTTACAAAAAGAAACATTTGAACAACTTCAATGAAAGACTTCTGGGGTGGCAGGGGGAAGGGAGCAATTGCCCAGGAGCCCGGGTCATTTAAAAGGTCATAGGAGTTACCTACCAGAGCTGGGGGAAAAAACCCATGTGGGTAGTAATTACAGATCACCCCCCCAGTCCTCCAAATGTAGGGTCTCCACAGTTCTGCAGTCAGTGGGTCAGAAAGGGTGACAAAAGACAGTTAACCCCCTGATGGTGAGGAGAAAAGAAGACAGGATGATGGTGTGGAAGGCCCCAATGGATAAAAGAAAGAGGGGGTGGAAGCCTCCAATGAAGGAAGAGTGGTTCCCATCTCCATAAAAATAAGGGGGAAATTGATAGCAGGGATGGGAGAAAAACAGAGCAAGAGAGAAGGAGAGGTAGAGCTAGAAAAAGATGGAGAAACATCTGGCCAGTCAGGCATAAGCACTGATTCAGGCATCACCTGACATAAAGCCCAAATTACAGTGGAATTAGAGACAGCCAAGGCACCACCTCTTGTCTCCTGATTACTTTAAGAGATGTAGAGTCCCTATCTTACCACTCCTTGTCCTCTGCCACTTCCCACACTCTGCTTGGCATGGAACGCTTGCCCTGTGCCTGGTGGTACATGGATAACTGCAGCTTCCCAGATGTATAAGCCAGCCTATCCCTCCAGTCAGTGTGGTTCAGCTCCTCCTCTCCCTCCCCCCCCCCACCGCATCTTGTAGTCCTTCCACCCCCAGTCCTTGGTGACCATTCTCTGCACCATTCACATTGCCGTCTCCTTACCAAAGCCAACCCATGTCTTCACTGAGCTCCTGCAATGAGCCTTCCACTTGGCCCTCTCCTCCCAGTGTATTTGCCAACTGGATTCTCCTCCTGGAATTTCCTTGATGCTCAGGGGACTGGCTTTGGAAAGGATCCTGGTATGGTTTGTTTTCCTAGTGCTCCTATGGTGGTTGGGCTTTTTGAAAAGCAAAAAGGCATAAGGATGTGGGCCATATGCAGGATAACGCATTGTGCTTAGTGTGGCTGGGGGTTGTGCCTGTGGCAGCATTATCAGTCTAGAGTCAGGCAAAGCTCTAGACTTCTATTATTTATTATTATTATTATTGGGACACCAGTGAAAACACAGATTCTGGCACATGGCTGCAGATGCTCTTTTGAAAAGACAGCATTAAGTGACTTGTCTGAGGTTACACAGCAAAGCCCTGGCAGAACTGGGGACTTGCTTGATCCAAGGAACCCAGTCGATGGTTCTGAACCCTAGACCACATGCTTAATACCTTCCCACACACAAATGACAGCTTGAGGCTGAAAGGCAATTACAAAGTTTAGAAAAAACCCTTAAGGACTGTACTTGAGGAGATAGTTTGTGATGGGTAGATTGATGCAGATCAATGGTGCGATGACTGCACTGATAAGGATGGCGAACAAAAGATGAGGAGGTGGCAAAGCAGCAGAATGGCAACACAAGAAATTTTTAAAAAGGGAGAGTTCTGACACTGTGGGCTAAGGCTGCCCTGTGGACTGACTAGATGAAACAAGGAATAATCTGATTTTATATTCCCTAGCCAAGGCACAATAAAAAACCATCCACAATACCAAAATACACCCTAGTACATTTCCAGTTTTTCTGATCCAGTGCATCTATGGGAATATCTTGGCAGGTAGATTGACAGTATGATCAACAAATATGGCCTGTTTTATATAAAATGGCAGCTTCCAGAAATCAGCAATTACTCACCTCCGACTCCCAGAGTTAAATGGAGAAGTCTCACGGCTTCCATTAGTAAAATTGGCTGGGAAGTACTAGAGAGGTTAGAATGATTTCAGTCTGCATCAACCGCCCAGAGGTAGCTATGTGAGCCCTGAACTCCAAAGAAATAAGATACACGCTTGTCCTTTGTGTGTGTGTGTGTGTGTGTGTGTGTGTGTGAAACAATAGATACGCTGGAGCTGACATGAAGAAAATCAAGTTAGGCAAGCACTGTAGTGTTATGTCTTCCAATTAAATCAGTGTGCTGGCAATAATTTTCTATTTGAGCCTGTTTAAGTGTGAACAATGCACAGCCAGAAAACTCCTCCATGTCAAGACTCTTAATAAAAGGTGATCATGAGACAACTGAAACTGACAGTGTTTTTGTCTAGCTCATGTTTCCTGCCAAGGAACTTCAGAAATGGCAAATGCTTTTAACAGGCACAGCATTTCACTTATGCATTTTATACGATAGGGTCATTACTGAAGTGGGGGCTGAAGGGTAGGAGGATGCCTGCTTCTCGCTTCATTCGTGAAAGCAGAGGAACATACTTCGCAGGGGAATCGGTTGTGGGAACCTCACAAAGAGCTGGGCAAATATTGCAAAAAGTATTTTCAAACATTGGTTCAGATCAAAGCCACCAATTTGTTTCGATGTTATTGGCAGCACCTGGCTAGCAATATTTTACAGGAGCACCTGGAGTGCCCAAGGGAGATCAGGGCCCTGTTGTGCCAAGTACTGTACAAACACATTGCAAGGGACAATCCCAGCCCCCAAAATCTTAAAAGATAGTCAAAGGGTGGGAGAAAGGAAGGATTATTATTCCCAATCTATAGATGGGGAGCTGCGACAGAGAGGTTAAATCACTGGCCCAAAGTTGCTTGGGGTTAAAGCTGTGGCGGAGAGAAGAAATAATCCCTTTCACATCCCCATGCAGTGCCTTAACCACAAGACCATTCTTCCCCTCTCAATACCTTACATACCTTTACAAATGAGGGGGAGAAAGAGAGAGATCAGAATTCATTGAAAAAGGCAGGAAATGAAGTGGGCCTGATTCCCATTTATAGTAGGAGCCCTCCTCACCATTCTGGCAGCATAAAAGGGCTTCAGAGTGAGGCCCCTTTACCCTCCACTGCCCGAACAGTATAAAGAGGCCTTAGTGCAAGTCAGGCCTTGTCCACACACAGGTTTTGTGCTAGTATAGCTCTGTGTGGGTTAGGGGTGTGCTAGTTAAATAAATACAACCCCTTGCATGGATGCAGTTATTCCAGTAGAAAGGCACCTATAGACAGGTGTAACTGTGTCCATACGGGGGGGGGGGGGTTATACCACTTTAACAACACTGTTGTAGTTAAAGCAATAGATATTAAAGCAGTAAACAAAGCCCAAGAAACAGGCCTTTGGAGCAGGTGCAGGGGCTGCAAAGAGCTTTGTCTGAGATTTTTCAAAGCCAGCTCAAAGATTTAGCCACACAACTCCCATTAATTTCAATGGCTAAATTGTGTGGGTAAATCCCTCAGTTGGCACTGAAAACCTGCTTTTCCCCCCACCCCCCCCTCCCCCTGCATAGAGTGGGGAGTATGCTGCACCTTCTTCAGAGCAGTACAGCTGGCATGTGCTCCCCAATTCCTTCTAGGGGACTCCAGATTTGTAGCCCTTCCACATCCCCCTGATGCTCTTGATGGCATCAAGGGCAGGATCGAGCCTGAGAGCAGAAATCAGGAGCAGTTAATTTTTACATCTCACCAGTAAAGGAAAAGCCACACTTAATTCCTGCTCTGGTCTTGCTGATTTGAGACTTGCATTCCTCATTAAACAAAACCACACCCATCAAAAATACGAGATGAGAAATCTCAATACAATCTTGTGATCAAAAGGAAAGCAGATCTGAACATGAACATCTTAGAGCTGACGTATCACTCAGGCTTATCCAAACTGGAGAACCTGGGAGCATATTGGGTTCCACTCTACTTACAGGATTAGACTGGCAATTCAAAACCAAAGGACAAAGAAAATTTGATGTTTAATAGTAAGAGACCTTCGCTATGATAGCGCATATGCACTTCCAGAGTTGTACTCACCTCTTCAATTCTCTTTCCCCACAGGCCTTGTAGCTAGTGACACTAACTCACCTCATTAATATTCACATTCTATTTAGTGCTTCATTAGCCTTGTGTGGCTAGTGCAAGACTCACCACCGTGGTGCCTCCTTCGGGTCATTCTAAAATTAGCTCAAGTCCTTCCACAGGGCACCCTCCTCCGATGGTGCCTCACTCACCGTTACTCCCACTTTCAGTCTCCACCACTCTGTGACCCGTGTCGCTCCCCGGACCTCCACTGTCTCCCCCCTTTCCCCAGCAGTCTATAGTCCAGTCACTCACCTCAGTGGCCTGCTGCAGTCACCAGTCTAGTCCCTTGCTCCAGGGGCAAACTGCAGTCTGTGTTGGTCACTTCCCTCAGGGAAAGTGGGGGCACCTCTAGCACCTTATCTGCCCTTCCTCCAGGGCCTCAGTCTGGCAGCAGCTAGCCAGAAGCACCTTCTGCTCTGCTCTAGCCATAGGGCTCCTAGACAGCCAGTCCTTTCCCCTAGTAGGCGAAAGAGAGACTGCCCTCTGCTCTGTTGAGCAGCCCTTTATATATGGCCCCTGCTGGCCCTGATTGGCCGCTGCAACAAGCCACCTCCCATTTGGCTCGCTTAGTGAGCCCTCCTCTAATTGGAGGGTTCTGCGTAGGCTCCCTCTGGCCTGCTTTAACCCTTTCCCCCTGTGTGGGGCAGCCACCCCATCACATCTTGTCATTGTATTAATGACAGCTGGGGGGAAATAACTCAGAGAGCGAAGCCTAGAAATGGAGAATACTTAGAATGTGATCAATGGAATAAATAGCATGTTTTAAATAACTAATTTCATTCCAATGACTGGAGTTAAAACTGACATGAATGTTACTCCCAGTCAATACAATCTATTGGAATGAGCTGGCAAGTGTTGTACCTCACGGCCCTCTGCATTCCACAGATGGAATGGTATATCCCCCTTGTTGTGGTCAGGAACCATGATGGGGATGGTCATGCCTAGTGGTCAGAGATAGAAGCAGGAGTCTAGGGCAGGGTTGGAGTGAGGCTGGAGCAAGAGCAAGGCTGAAACAGGACTAGAGCAGGCTAAGGGTAGGAGTCTGTTGCCACTATTGGGCAGGGGAGAGTTCCACTCCCTGGAGTGACAGTGAGCAGACTGAGCTGTTGTTCCTCCTCTGAGGCTTACATACCTGCCCTCAGAGTCACCAGACCAGTTCCTGGCTTGTGGATTGGCTGGAGCCTAGCACAGGAATGACTCATCAGTAAGGCTGCGAGTTTGTCACGGAGGTCATGGAAGTCACGGATTCTGTGACTTTTCATGACCTCCCTGACTTCTGCAGCGGCCAGTGCAGCTGGCTCCAGGGCTGCCCCTGGGTCAGTCACACTGGCCGCTGCTGGGGCAGTCTCCAGCTATCCCCTCCCCTGCAGCAGGAGGAGTTTAGGTGGGGGGCTCAGGACTGGGGGCTGGGAGGGGGCGAGGGCTCTGGGCAGTGCTTATCTTGGGGGGGGGCTCCCTGAAAGCGGCATAATGTCCCTCCTTCCCTCCCTCAGCTCCTAGCTCCACGTGCTGCCCCTGCCCACAGGCACCACCTCCGCAGTTCCCATTGGCCACTGTTCCTGGCCAATGGGAGCTGCAGAGCAGGCAGCACATGGAGCTAGGAGCTTAGGGAGGGACATGTCGTCGCTTCCAAGAAGCTGGGTAGGGAGTCTGCCAGCTCCACCAACCCTCCCCCAGTGCCAGGGGGATCCCGGGCTGTGGCGCCCCCCAGACTACCCCCCCCTCGAGCACTTGTGGCACCCCCGGACCTCCCCCCAGCACCCGAGCCCCCCCCCCTGCACTCATGATGCCCCACGGGCCTCCCACCCCCCCAAGCACTCGCAGCTCCACCTGGGCCTAGCCTCCCGCCCAGCACTCGCGGCACCCTCTGAGCTGCCCCCCCGAGCACGTGTGGCCGCCCCAGCACCTGCAGCACTCCCAGTATTTAGTCAGGGGTATAGTATAAGTCATGGACAGGTCACGGGCAGTGATTTTTTGTTTACTGCCCGTGACCTGTCCATGACTTTTACTAAAAATACCGGTGACTAAAACGTAGCCTTACTCAAAAGTGCATGTAGCTTAATCAGGCTCTAGTTCAGGGATGACTCATAATGGTATCACTTTCCAGCGATGCAATGGTAGGCACCCCTCTGCCCTCTGTGTTCCATGGATGAAATGGTACATGTGCCACTCTGTTCCCGGGGATGGAATAGTATGCACATGACTGCTCTCTGGGTGTGAGATATTGATCCACTGTTTGATCAGAAGTGTTCAACAGAGTGTCATAGGCTCTAAAATGCCTATAGCTAATGCAGATTCTCTTTTAACTGAAGGGGCAAATGTCTGTATTTTTGGAGCAGAAGGATCTCAGTTCTTCTATCCCTACTGCCACATACAAGATCTAAATGCCAGTGTGGTCCAGGAGTTAAGGCATTAGACGGGGAATACAGAGACCTAGCTTTCTAGTCCCATTTTTGCTCCTGACCTGCTCTGAGCCCTTTCACACATGTAGTGGAGTAGTTGGAACTTGCTGCCACAGATCTGAAGCAAATAATGACTCCGGAAACATATGAGACCACTTTGTATTCTCACCTTACAAGGCTTTGTATTCACATGAAATCATACATTGTATGATTTATTGGAGATTCTGTGGGAGCCATGGAGTTCAATGCAGTTCTTGAGGCAACATATAGCACTAGTGCCCTTCCTGACTTTGGGGACTGTGTGGAAAATGGGATGCTGGCCTTACTAACGCTGTTCTGTAGGAGGAACTTTAAATAAATAAATCATATACCTCTCAGTGAAAATCAACATGTTTTCCTTGTAGTGCAGCTTTCTGCATGGGTATACATGATGAGAAGAAATGCGATGAATTCAGTGCTAAAGTCCTCAGCACAGAAAAGGACAGTCCATGTCCAAGTTTAATTTGACCTTTAACATATTTTTGCAAGTCAAACAGAAACTGCATTAAACCATATTCTTTCAAAGGCCGCCCTCTGCATTATGCAATCAATATTGTTTAATTAAAGGATGATGCTATTGATTCTAATTAGCCAAAATTGCTTACCTCATTCGTTTACAGTTCATATGTGGTTCTAGAGACAGGATGATTTAGTACTCTCAGTGTATGGGAGAGACATGCCTATTTTAAAACACCCTAACTCTGGCACTCAACGTTTGATGTGTCATATTTCTCTTGTGATAAATGGACAATTTAATGTGTATAAACATAGTTTTAAAATAATAAATTATAGAAGTGGGTGGCCTAAATGTGCAAACATAGGATTTTGGAAAATTTAATTTTAAAGTGTTAGAATCACGAAGGGGCTGTGCTGCTATTAATGCCATACTTTAATATACCTTGGAGCTAGTATTTTTCAGTCTAAATAATCTGTCAGGAAATTGGTTTTGTGGTATGTGTGTGTACATTATGAATCAAAATGTGTTAAACTCAGAGCCTCATAAGCATATTTATCATTTCATTTGAAGAGAAGAATCTTGGTTCTATTGATACAATATGCAATCTAATATGCACCAGGAAACCATTCTTTACCTGCTTTCTTCATAAATGGAAACAGACATGTAACTGGAGATTAATGACTTTACATTCTCTGAAAAACTACACTTTAATTCTCATCAGATGATAATTTAAAGAAACACCCACATATAAAACATTTCTATAGTAATCTCTGAACTAGCACGTCCTTACAATGGTGGGCTTAATTACTTTTTAAAAAAGGTGAGTCATTATACAGTAATTAATAAATCATGAAGCAAGCTCAACAGTATATTAGCTGAGGGCCAGATGTATAATTGTACATATTGTGCATCTAAGGACATAGGGGGTAATGGTTTTTGGGGACCATTAACATGTAGAAATAAGCAAAAGCAATGAAAAACCTGCTGGCATTCTATGAGAGAAGTGAATATTGTGAGTGTCACTTGTACTTGATTTATTTCTGAGATAGACTTGGTCTGATTTCTGTTCCTAGGATCATCAGCAGAACTGCTGTGTTATGATCTTCATGGAAAATATCTGCAAAGCAAACATGGAAATCCCCAAGCAAAATTTTACTGACATAATTTGGAGAACCACAGTTGCAGTGGGTGGACAATGCTGTGACAGTTTAGACAGTTTAGCAGATACCTAGAGTACTGAACATCTGCCAAACATGTTCATGCTGTGCCAGAGGGGAAGGCATCCATGTTAAGGATACATTTGAATTCTGTTAGCCCACTTGAATGGTAGGTTGTCTGAAAACAGTCCTGCAATAAGCTCCACATGGTTGAACCTGCCCTAGCATGGAGCTCCAGTTATTAAAGTCAAATGAGCTCCATGCAGGCATAGTGCATAGTGTAGATGCAGCTGGAAGATCTAGTGTCTTGATTGCAATCTCTTTTATTTCATGATTGAATAGGACGCACTGTCCAGTACAATGGGGCCTGAATCTTGATCAGAGCCTCTAGGCATTGCAAATAAATAATATTAATTGCAAAGAAATAATAGCAATTAATAATCACTTTCAAATTTTGGGGAAGAATATTGTTCTTTATTCTTGAAAGGATATTGTCTACTAGCTTTTGCAATTCTATAAGAATTTTGAACAATCTTGCAACAAAGTATGGGTGTCCAAAAGAGCAACTAAATTGACAGTGGGTTGTCTACTGCAGTCGATGACATCAGCCTACCCTTTGAAACATTTTCTGTCATTGCAAGCTATTTCTATTCCAGTATTTTTCTAGTCAAATCCTAAACACCATCATTTATTACTTTTCTCATATTTTGATAAAGATTTAACATATTTTATAATTAATAACCATTAGCACTGAGAGAGGTGTGTTGTAGGGATCTGATCACAGGACTGGCACCCAGGAACATCAGAACTCTGACACTGGCTTGCTCTGTTACTTTGAGCAAGTCAATTAACCTCCCTGCCTCAGTTTCCCTATCTATAAAATGGGGGGAAAGCACCTATGTAAAATAGCTTCATAAAAATAATAATATAATAATTATTAACTTAATTAAATCTGGATTGTAAACTCTTCAGGACTAGAACCACATGCCTTCCTCTATATTTGTACAATACCTAGCATGCTGGAAATTAGTCTTACATGATTGAGACCTGTGGGTATTACTGCAGTACAAATAATAATGAAGAATCTAATCTAATCGTGCAACTGCCATGCCATGCAGTTCCAGCAGTCAACAAGAGTCGCACATCCAGAACAGCTAGGACAGTGGGATTGTAAACTATAGGAGAATTGGAATTGGAAAAGTAATGGCCTGATTTTGAAAAAATAGCCTCTGATTTTTTTCCCTGCAAATAGTTGCAGATATACTTCATAGCTCTCTAACAGATAAAGCACAAGATGGGGCATTAGTTGGTGTCTGCTGCAGACCACCAAATCACACTAGGAAAAAGGATTACTGGCTCCTGACTCACCAATAATATGTAAGGAAAAAAAGCTGTGTTATCATGGGGGAATCTCAATTTGAGTGACGTATGCTGGAGGTTTCATGCTGCCGGAATTAAAACATCATTGGATTTTCTAAATATTATAGATGAGAATCACCTAAAATGACCTACATGGGGAAATTCTATATTTGACTTCATCTTGATAGAAAAAGAGGAACCAATCACAGAACTAAATGTTAATGGTAACTTAGGTACTAGTGATCATGACTTCATCACATTTATAATGTGCAAACAGAATAAAGTCCAGACCACTGATCTATCTATCTATTGTGACAAAGTTCCTCCTCTATCTTGGTGGGTCCTGCACTTATTGGCGGATTTTCTTGCCTCAGAGATTCACCATGTGGGTTGGGGAACAGCCCAGAGAGCTTCCCCTCTGGAAGAACCCACAGTCCAGGTCAATTGGGAGGTTTGGGGGGAACCCGGGCCCGCCCTCTACTCCGGGTTCCAGCCCAGGGCCCTGTGGACTGCAGCTGTCTATAGTGCCTTCTGTAACAGCTGCCTGACAGCTACAACTCCCTGGGCTACTTCCCCATGGCCTCCTCCAAACACCTTCCTTATTCTCACCACAGGACCTTCCTCCTGGTGTCTGATAACGCTTGTGCTCCTCAGTCCTCCAGCAGCACACACTCTCAGCTCCTTGCACCTCTTGCTCCCAGCTCCTCACACTCACACCACAAACTGAAGTGAGCTCCTTTTAAAACCCAGGTGCCCTGATTAGCCTGCCTTAATTGATTCTAGCAGCTTCTTCTTAATTGGCTCCAGGTGTCCCAATTAGCCTGCCTGCCTTAACTGGTTCTAGCAGGTTCCTGATTACTCTAGTGCATCCCCTGCTCTGGTCACTCAGGGAACAGAAAACTACTCATCCAGTGACCAGTATATTTGCCCTCTACCAGACTCCTGTACCCCACTGGTCTAGGTCTGTCACACTATCTACAGAAAACAATTATGAGCCAAACCACCTAGGAGGAAGAATTTAGTCAGAAAAATGTGAATGATAATTGGGAATAATTTTAGAACACCTTACTAGATGCCTAAAAAGCTAGAATCCCACACTGGAAGAAGGCCATATTGGTTAAAAAAGACCTGGTTTAGAAAGAAAGTGAAGGCAGTTATAAAAATAAATAACAAATGGAAGAAAGGGGAGGTTGATAGTAATGAATATAAATCAAAAGCTAGAAATTGTGGAAAATTGATTAGGGAAGCAAAGGGTCACAAGGAGAAATCTATGTCCAGCAGAGTGAAGGACATTTTTAAATATATCAGGAACAAAAAGGACTTTAACAATGATATTTGTCCATTACTAGAGGGAAATAGTAGAATTATCAATAATAATACAGAAAAGGCAGCCGAGAGAACAGGCAGGGTTTTGAAGAAATTTCAGCACGATCAACCATATATTTACCCTTAGCCAGCTCCTAGAAAGAGTGAGGGAATACAAACTCCTGCTGTGCATTGCTTTTGTCGACTATGAAAAGGCCTTCAATAGCGTCGAGGTCAATGCAATATTAAAGGTGCTCGCAGAGCAGGGCAGTAATACGCAGTACATCAGTTTGTTGAAGGAAGCGAATACTGGATGTACAACAGACATTACTCTCCTCAAAACTCCCCTCCGCATCCCAATCGAGAAAGGCGTAAAGCAAGGAGATACGATTTCACTGAAACTATTTACCGCCTGCCTTGAAATGGTTATGAACAAGATCAATTGGAGGAGTGGTGTTAATATAAATGGAGAATGATTATCTCATCTCAGATTCGCGGATGACATCGTACTAATTGCCGAAAGCACCAACCAACTGCAGAGCATGCTACGAAGACTCGACAAGAAAAGCATTCAGGTCAGTCTGAAAATGAACTGTTGCAAAACGAAATACACGCGATCAGACGTCTTACGAAAAGCCCGAATAATGGTAACAGGAGAAGAAATTGAAGAAGTGGAACAGTATGTATATTTGGGCCAAGAAGTTAATTTCCCTTCTGGATTGTATCCCAAATGAAATAATAGAGAACGCAGCAGTGTGAAAGATATTGTTGTAGAAAGCAGATATAATAAGATACGATGGGCGGGCCACATAGCACAGTTCACGGACAATAGGTGGACCACAATCATTACTGAGTGGTACCCGTGAGAACAGAAAAGACCACTTGGTTGGCCTCCAGGAAGATGGGAAGATGACATTGTTAAACGTTTCGGACGAACGTGGAGAAGAAAGGCAAGAATGCGAGAAGAATGGCGGACATATTGTGATCGGCGCAGTCTTAACGACAGCTGAAGACCGATCGATCCAGGTGATCCAGGTGTGAATATAATTAATGCCAATCAATATGGCTTTATGGAAAATTGATCCTATCCAACTAATTTGATCTCTTTTTTTTGATGAAATTACAAGTTTGGTTGATAAAGGTAATTGTACTGGTATAATATACTTCGTCATCTGTAAGGTATTTGACTTGGTGCCACATGACATTTTTGTTAAAGAAGTAGAATTATATCAAATTAACATGGCACACATTAAACGGATTAAAAGCTGGCTAACTGATAGGTCTCAAAATGTAACTGTAAATGGGAAATCATCATCGAATGCATGTCTTTCTAGTGGGATCCCAGGGATTGGTTCTTGTTCCTAAACTATGTAACACTTTTATTAATGACCTGGAAGAAAACATAAAATCATCACCGATGAGATTTTCAGATGACAAAAAAATTGGGGGAGAGGTAATAATGAAAAACCCCCGCCCGAGATTGCTTGATACAGAGTGATCTGGATCACTCGATAAGCTGGGTACAAGCAAACAATATGTGTTTTAATAAGGCTAAATGAAAGTGTATACTTTAAGAAAGTATACAGGTAAAGAAAAAAAAAATGGGCACCTGACCAAAAGAGCCAATGGGAAGGTTAGAACTTTTTAAAACGGGGAAAGAAACTTTCCCTTTGTCTGTTGTTCTCTCTGGGCTGCAGGGACATGGAGCAGCAATACTGTAAGCAGCTTTAAGTCAGGTATGAGTATAGATTATCAATTCATACCTCGAACCTACTTATCTGAGGCCTCAGATATGTAAGTAAATTAGGGAATGTCTGAAAAGACGCGATTAGGGTTATTTCTTTTATTTCTTATTGGCTGGTGGACTCCTCTGTGCGAACCCTAGATGCTTTTGTTCGCTTGTAACCTTGAAGGGAACCCCCAAAGAAAGCTATTTTGGGGGCTTAATTTTTGGAATTGCTCTTTTAAAATCTAGCAAAAGCCTAAGTTCCCAGTGTATTTTCTTCCTTTTTGTTTTTAATAAAATTTACCTTTTTTAGGAACAGGATTGAATTTTTGGTGTCCTAAGAAGTTTGTGCATGTTGTTTGATTAGCTGGTAGCAACAGCTAATTTCCTTTGTTTTCTTTCTCAGCTCTTCCCCAGAGCTGGGGGAGGCGGGGGGGATAGGGGAGAGGAGGGTGAAAGGGTTTGAGGGTATCCCACAGGGAGGAATTCCCAAGTGTTCCTTCCTGGGTCCAAGGGGTTTTTTTGCATTTGGGTGGTGGCAGTGTTTACCAAACCAAGGTCAGAGAAAAGCTGTAACCTTGGGAGTTTAATATAAGCCTGGAGTGGCCAGTATTAATTTTTAAAATCCTTGCGGGCCCCCACCTTCTGCACTCAAAGCTATGTATCGATGTGAACAGTATGTTATACCATTTTGTATGTATCTCTTTCTGTGTATATGTATGTTTGTAAATAGCCAGATTCTGCCCGAGATACACTGGCCTTTGCACAGGTATAAGTCAGGACAGAATCTGGGCCTCTAGGTGCTAAAATAATGCTAGGATTCTTGTATAAGTGTTGGTGTCTCAGTGGAGGAGGCAGAAAAATGGCAATAAACTCCAAATCGTATGGCTGATAGAAATACTTAGTGGCATACCATACCTTTGCTTTGAGTTTGCTAGTTCTTTGTTTCCTGTGCGCTGCAACCAGTTATCTGAATACAGAGATAAAAGAGCCATGCAGCAGTGGATTTCAGTAGTGTATTGATCTTGCTGGGAATTAGTAAAAAAAATCAATTGGAGCATCTTGGTCACCAGCCAACAAAATAGGATTTAATTAGTGCAGACTTACAGTATGAAGGGTTGGCTTAAAGGGTGCCACTGATAACTGACCTGATAGAACATAATGGTTATTGTGGAGAGGAAGTTATAATATTAACAGAAACGCACAGGGATTCTTTTTTAAAAAAGGGCAGATAGAGACATACATGATGGCAAGAGCTTCTTAAATATTTTTTCCAGTGAGAGCAGCAGTATTTTTGTTACTGAAAGGCTGGGTGGTAAAGCCAATTGATTACTTTATTCAATCAGCTGATAGCTGGTATCATTGCCTGGGCAAAGTGCTGGAGTGTAACCACCTTGAGCAAATTACAAACACATTTGGATGTGAGAAGCAAGATCATTATACGTAAAACAATAAATAAAGCAACCGGGGAAGGGAAAACATATTTGATTTCTAATAAAAAAAATAAGAACTGGAATTAAAACCCAGTTAAGTTTAAAGGTATAGCATTTAAATTCCTTATACTGCTTACGCATGGGCTGTAGGGCTTGGCTTGCATGAGTGAGAGCCTTTCCTTCCCTTTGTGCCATGGACAATTTCATTCCCTATTCTCCAAGAAGTCCAAGCAATGGTCCTTCCTAGAGTCTATGAGAATGCAAAATCGCTCTAAAGGAAGCAGGCCTTGCATCCATCTTTGTCCTCAGTGGTCAGTGGAGATGTCTGTTTGCGCTAGAAGAATCAAAATCGGCATTATTTGCATTCCTGTGTGGTTCCACACCACCCTTAAAATGGGTCATTGTACAACATAAAAAATCTGGCCCCTTGAAGTTTATAGTAATCTCTTAATAAAACAACACACACAAAGAGACAGAGATTAAATTTTCTATCTGATCCAGACTGACCTGTTGCAGTAATAGCAAAAAAATTTGTAAGTACATCAGAAGTAGGAAGCCTTCTAAACAACCAGTGGGGCCACTGGACGATCGAGATGCTAAAGGAGCACTCAAGGACGATAAGGCCATTGTGGAGAAACTAAATGAATTCTTTGCATCAATCTTCACAGTTGAGGATATGAGGGAGATTCCCAAACCTGAGCCATTTTTTTAGGTGACAAATCTGAGGAACTGTCCCAGATTGAGGTGTCATTAGAGGAGAATTTGGAACCAATTGATAAACTAAACAATAATAAGTCACTAGGACAAGATGGTATTCACCCAAGAGTTCTGAAGGAACTCAAATGTGAAATTGCAGGATTACTAACTGTAGTCTGTAACCTATCATTTAAATCAGCTTCTGTACCAAATGACTAGAGGATAACTAATGTGACGCCAATTTTTTAAAAGGGCTCCAGAGGTGACCTTGGCAATTACAGGCCGACAAGCCTGACTTCAGTACTGGGCAAACTGGTTGAAACTATAGTAAAGAACAAAATTGTCAGACACATAGATGAACATAATTTGTTGAGGAAGAGTCAACGTGGTTTTAATAAAGGGAAATCATTCTACTAGATTTACCAGTCACCAATCTACTAGAATTCTTTGAGGGGGTCAACAAGCATGTGGACAAGGGGGATCCAGTGGATGTAATGTACTTAGATTTCCAGAAAGCCTTTGACAAGGTCCTTCACCAAAGGCTCTTAAGCAAAGTAAGCAGTCATGGGATAAGAGGGAAGGTCCTCTTATGGATTGGTGACTGGTTAAAAGATAGGAAACAAAGTGTAGGAATAAATGGTCAGTTTTAAGAATGGAGAGAGGTAAATAGTGGTGTCCCCCAGGGCTCTGTACTGGGCCCAGTCCTATTCAGCATATTTGTAAATGATCTGGAAAAAGAGGTAAACAGTGAGGTGGCAAAATTTGTATATGATACAAAACTACTCAAGAGAGCTAAGTCCCAGGCATACTGCAAAGAGCTACAAAAGGATCTCTCAAAACTGGGTGACTGGGCAACAAAATGGCAGATGAAATTCAATGTTGATAAATGCAAAGTAATGCACATTGGAAAACATAATCCCAACTCTACATATAAAATGATAGGGTCTAAATTAGCTATTGCCACTCAAGAAAGAAATCTTGGAGTCATTGTGGATTGTTCTCTAAAACATCCACTCAATGTGCAGCGGCAGTAAAAAAAAAGGAACAGAATGTTGGGAATAATTAGGAAAGGGATAGATAATAAGACATAAAATATCATATTGCCTCTATATAAGTCCATGATACACCCACATCTTGAATACTGCGTGCAGATGTGGTCATCCCATCTCAAAAAAGATATATTGGAATTGGAAAAGGTTCAGAAAAGGGCAACAAAAATAATTAGGGGTATGGAGCGTCTGCCCTAGGAGGAGAGATTAATAAGACTGGGACTTTTCAGCTTGGAAAAGAGTCTACTAAGGGGGGATATGATTGAGTTCTATAAAATCATGACTGGTGTGGAGAAAGTAAATAAAGAAGTGTTATTTACTCCTTCTCATAATACAAGAACTAGGGGTCACCAAATGAAATTAATAGGCTGCAGGTTTAAAACAAACAAAAGGAAGCATTTTTTCACACAACGCACAGTCAACCTGTGGAACTCCTTGCCAGAGGATGTTGTGAAGGCCAAGACTAAAACAGGGTTCAAAAAAGAACTAGATAAATTCATGGAGGACAGGTCCATCAATGGCTATTAGTCAGGATAGGCAGGAATGGTGTCCCTAGCCTTTGTTTGCCAGAAGCTGGGAATTGGCGACAGGGGATGGATCACTTGATGATTACTTGTTCTGTTCATTACCTCTGGGGCACGTGGCATTGGCCACTATTGGAAGACCGGATAGTGGGCTAGATGGACCTTTGGTCTGATACAGTATGGCCGTTCTTATGTTCTTAAGTTGAAGTTGGTACAGCTCTTTTGGGAAATATACAAGAGTACACACTTGCCATTAGTAGAACAACACTCCTCTACAATAATCTCCCCTTCTCCACCCACTCCAGATGCTCATATGTTTAAATACCCAGGTCTGACTATGGGTGCCCATAAATTGCCCAATGACTTATCTTCTGACTCTGCATTCTCCCTGGGAAGATGAGCCCTCCAGAATGGAGATCTTAGTGCTGTCACTGCTGATTGCCTACACTGTCTATTTACAGAGGTGGGGTTTTCAGACCAGACGACTCAATATGTATTGTGATACAATGAGACAGGTTGGCAAGTGACTTCCTTACATGCCATGGCTCAGGGGCTACACTCCTGTCTCAGACAAAATCTATTTGGGTGGAATTCATCTCTCCTGGCATAAACCCAGTGAAAATGTGTATAGGCATTGAACCAAGTGGGATTGGTGAGAACAGAATCCACCACTCTCAACTTATAGACAGCTCCTTTGCAGCTGCTATTCCAGCCTATATGGTGCAACCTGCATGTGCCCATTGGATTTGCATAAAGCATGAAATCAGAGGGTCTTCCCCGGACTTCCCACAGTGTACCAGTGAACCAACAGGTTGCCAAAGCCTGTGGTGAGGATGGTGGTGCAGATATCCTTTCCCCTTTTGACCATTCCCCTCACACACCTTTCCGAAAACTACTGTGTGAGGATGTGCTATGCAGCAAAAGGATGTTGCAGTTGTTAGGATGGTAGTGGTGGGTTCAGGACACCTAAGTTCAATTCCTTGCTCTGCTTCAGATGTCCTAAATATGTATGTATTTGTACAGCACCTGGTACAATGGGGCCCTGATGTTGGTTTGGCACACCAAAAGTGACTTGCATGAAGATTTCCTTAGGAGATCTTTTGCCTTTATGCTGATTTAATACCCTCGTTTTGAAATAAACTAAACTTTATATGTGTAAATGTATAGATAACATGATGAATTATAGAACTGGTCAGAAATGACAACTAATCTAAAATGAAATCTCATTTGTAAGGGAGTCTTAAATGTGTCTTTTTAGTTTGGATGTCTTAAATAGTGATTCAAACTATAGCATCAATTTGCTTCTAGAAGCAGCATTTGGATTTAGTAGAAAAATATAGTGGGCCAAATTCATCTTTAGTATGACCACATTGATTTTGATGAAATTATATTAAGGGTGGATCTGCCCTATTTTGTTCAGCCAAGTGTAGAAATCCAGTGTGTTATGGTGTTTCCAGTTTGCAATAGGATGATTTTCTCAGACACAGGTATGATATCTGCTTGGCTTTTCCAGCAGTGTCTCTACATTCACCATAATAGCTGATGACCCGAGTTATGTTTCTAGGGATGTGTGAAAACTACCCATTTCAGTTCCTGTGGTTCACACATTCCTTAAAACTCCAAACTAACCTAGCAACACCTGCCAGTATTGCTACTCCCTGCTCCTGCCCCGCCTTTTCACCCACAGGAGCCTATCTCAGGACTTTTCCCCTTTCCACAGGAGCCTATCTCCGGACTTTTCCCCTTTCCACTGCACTGGAGGGCTGGAAATTCACCACGCTCTTTCTCTCAATATCTTTGGAGTTCCTTTAAGCTGCATAAATTCGCACCATCATGTTTCACACTGAGTTGCAGATAGAGTGACCAGACAGTAAGTGTGAAAAATTGGGATGGGGGTGGGGGGGTAATAGGAGCCTATATAAGAAAAAGCCCCAAATATCGGGACTGTCCCAATAAAATCGGGGCATCTGGTCCCCCTAGTTGCAGATTAGAATGGACAACCCATCACAAAGCATTAGAATGTCTTTAGGTACAGAGGGCACATGTAAAAACTCATCCTGGTTTCAGAGAGATTATAGGCTACTGCAATATTCCCTAACCTTCAAATTAGGGAATACTGCTAGAAATGGTAATAGCTCTAGGGCTGGAAAGAACCTTTCCAATACATCTTGGTATGCACCTTGTTTGTAAGTGCTTCATTGTGAGTACTGGATAGTTGCAATTTGAAATCTATTCGGTTTTGATTGGCCACATATGTTAGGGAATGTTCCTTCCACTAAACCCATTAGCTAACATACTAATGAAAAGCAAGCTCATAAATAGCCTGACAGAGATGGAGTGCATTTGTTTCAAGATTAAATATTTTGAGAATTTTCCTCAGATTATTCACCCAGCCCAGCTCAGCACATGGTGAGTCCCGCACAGGGAAAAAAAGAAGTTTCTCCCTCGTCTTGTTTCCAGGAGACGGGGGAGTTGTCTCTCATTCCTGTCACACCCTTGACACTGCAAACATCCTTGACAGTCATGGGAGATGCCGCCCGTACAAAAGAAATAGGAGTCAAGACAGCCAGATCCTCAGCCAGTGTAATAATATTGTAGCTCCATTGATTTCAAGCTGAAGTGCACGGTGCTGCACTGAGTTACACCAGCTAAAGATTTAATCCCAAATCGTGAGAACAGGGTTCTAGAAAAAGAAAAATGTAAAATGTGTTTCCATGAAACATTGTAAGAATAGTGCTGTTTGTCAGTAGATCTCAAAGTGCTTTACAAAGGAGGTCAGTATTGTTATCCCCATGAATAATATCTAGCTTTTATACACTGCTTTTCATCAATAGCTATCAAAGATATAATCAGCAGATATTTCACCAATAAATATCACCTGTAAGTTTACCAGTCTGCCTTTCAAATTTCTGACAGCCTGTCACTCTTCTGAGAGCAAATCAAGACTAAATGAAGATATTATAAAGCAACCAGGGTAAATAATACCCAGCTCCTATACAGAGCTTTTCATCAGTCAATCTCCAAGGGCTTTAGGAAGGAGAGAAATACCATCATTCTCATTTTACGGATGGGGAAACTGAGGCAGGGGGAAAGGAAGTGATTTGCCCAAGGTCACACAATAGGTCAATGGCAAAGATGGGAATAGAACCTAGGTTTCCTGCATCCTAGGTGCATGTGCTAGCTATTAGGTCACACTGCCTCCTGGTACAGTCATTACATGATAGCATGTAATCCCAGTCATTACATGATTACATCATTATTGTTATTATTATCATCTTCATCATCACAGAGCTCAGGACATGTTTTCTCATGAAAAGGAAATAAGATCCTTTTAGTCAGCTGGAAGGATATATGGTATAGAAATGAGCAATAATTGTTAAAGGTACTGGAGCAATTGCTTCATTTTGAAACTTGTTTAAAAACAAGTCACTACAAGAATGTGTAAATATCAGCTTTCCTCCTTCTGATTAATTTAATATCAAGCATGAGATCAAACTCGTCTGCTTTTTTAAATTTAAATGAGTGCAATGA
Organism: Emys orbicularis; assembly: GCF_028017835.1. Classification (NCBI taxonomy): domain Eukaryota; kingdom Metazoa; phylum Chordata; order Testudines; family Emydidae; genus Emys; species Emys orbicularis. Next base: position 344,495,819 of record NC_088683.1, read on the forward strand.
ACTACAAAAGCAGCATGTATCAGTAGAAGCAGATGCGATGGATCCAATCCTATGAACACAGTTTTCTAAACATCTGCTATGATTGCAATGTATTGAAACCAAAAGACTAAGACATTAATGGCTCAGCTCATTTAAGACTGTGGCTTAGCAGGTACAAGAAAATTGCACCAGATAGCATCTTACAGGATGAAATGTACCCAGTGCAAAAGTCCCATGCCAGGCTCTGCAATCTAAGTGAAGCCACAGGAAAAAGGCTTACATGGTGCAGAGAGCTAGGCTTGCCTTGTGTGCATGAGAGAGAGATTACTTTTAATTGCAAAAAGTCCAAGTTTCAGTCTGTAGGCTGGAGTGGGCTCCCCATGGTGGGGGTGGAGACAAGGGAAAGGGTGCAGTACTGCAGCTTTGTGCCCGAGTGCCAGTGTGGATAGTGTGAATTTTGCCTCCCAATCACACCTGCACTTCAGCTGCATAAAGTCCCATTTCCCAAGTAACATAATTTTGACCTCATCTGAATGCATGGCAAGGGGACTTGCAATGTTGTGGGGAAATTTCTTTTATATATTTATTTTGCTATACATTGTGTGTGGCTCTATAAATCCCCTGCCTTTGGCATGTGTTCAGATAACAAACTACATTCCCTCAGCCTAAACTATCTGACTCTTAGGCGGGCAGCCCTGTTCTGTTGTTAATTATGTGCAATACGAGTTTCCCAGGGCCTGCTTCAGTCTCCATACGTGTTTTTGGTTAGGCCTGTAGACGTCTGAAACCACCACTGGCCTGCAATAGAATACAAAGATGGTGCAGCACAGGGACGTCAAAGCCACAGGAAAATTATATCTTGGATTATGTTAAGTGGGGTCATGTCTCTAACACGTTTGAGGAGAATTGGAGTGGGGGGGGAGGCGGAAATAGTGGTTTCAAAACAGATTCTTGCCATCTAGAATATAGTAGAGGATTATGTTCCTTCTATAATTTTTAACCATCCTATAATATTATATCCCTGCTACTAGGGTTACCATTCGTCCGGATTCTCCCAGACATGTCCGGCTTTTTAGGTTAAAAATAGCGTCCGGAGGGAGAATTTGTAAATATCTTTAAATGTCCGGCATTCTCTCCCCCCCTCCCCCCCCGCAGAGCACGCGCGGGTGATAGGGCGGCTGGCTGGATTGAGCCACGAGCATGGGGCTCTAGCAGCCAGAGCCTCTCCTCCCCTTCTCCCCTCCTCTCCCCTGCAGCTTCAAATCACTGGGCAGGCGGCCCCAGCATCTCTAGAGCTCCTCCCTCCTCCTCCCCCTCCCCTGCTGCCCAGCGTGCCGCTCCCTGGGGAGAGCCAGGGCACGGCTGTTTTAACCTGCTTTTGCAGGGGGAGGGAACCGCCCCGCAGCAGGGAAAACAGAGAGTTTAGCTCCTATCTGGAGCCCAGGTGTCCATTTCCTCGCAGGGCGCTGGTCATGCCCTTGCTGGAACGGAGCGGAGGCAGGGGAAGGGTGACTACGGGGTACTTGACCGATGGAAAGGACGCCTGGCAGCAGTAGCCGTGCCCAGCCTGGTGCTGGGTGATAGATGTTGGGGAAGATTTAAAAAAACAAAGCCCCAGACAGATGATGGTTAGAGGCCTTGGGGGGTCCCCCCCATTAATGTCTTCTGAAGTCTCCCCACCCCCAGGCCCTCTGAGCCAGTTGTGACTGTGTCCAGATGCCCCTTGGAGTGTGCTGCGGAGCGGCATGGTAAGGGAGCCAGGGGGTTGGAGAAGGGGCAGTGGGGTTCTGGAGGGGGCAGTCAAGGGACAGGGAGTAGCGGGGGTTGGATGGGTTGGAGGTTCTGGGGGGGCCTGTCAGGGGGCAGGGGTGTGGAGAGTGGTCGGAGCAGACAGGGGACAGGGAGCAGGGGGGGTAGATGGGTTGGGGGTTCTGGGAGGGGCAGTTAGGGGTCAAGGAGCGGGGAGGGGTTGGGGATTCTGAGGGGGGCAGTCAGGGGGCGGGAAGTGGGAGGGAGTGGATGGGGGCAGGGTGGGGGCGGGGCTAGGGCGGGGCTAGGGCAGGGCTCCCCCCCCCCCATGTCCTCTTTTTTGATTGTTGAAATATGGTAACCCTACCTGCTACACATTTCTATAGGATGTTTTAAAAAGCTATAGAAACTTGACCCTCAACTTAAGGATTTTGGAGCAGTTTCATTTATTCATCAAGTTGTGCAGGACTTTTTTATAAGGGGATGAGTCTTATAAAAACCTCCAGCTCCTAGCTAGTGTGTGCCAGGCAATACTGTGTTCTGATGACTTAGCAATGATCCATCTTAAGTGGGAAGAGAGACTATATTGTATTTTCTAGTACATAGAGATAAATAGCTCGATCTATGCCCTGTAATTCTCCTACAACATTAATTGTAACTTTACTAATCATGCATTGTTGAGGTGGTCTGAATATTCTGGCCTATGTTTTCTGTGAAAATGTTTTACTGTGGTTTTCGGTAAGATGGGTTCTCAGATATTTATGCTTGATTTATTCTATACACAGGAATACCTCTGCTGTCGCTGCGCAGAAGGCCCTGCAACCCACCCCAGTCTGGTCTCCACTTTTATTGAGACGTCTACCACTGCTGATTCTATATGTCCTTGCCTCAGGTAAGCACAAGGTCTGTAGTTATGACTGTCTTTTGCAGAGCATGTGTAGTGTACAAGAGACTCTTTTTGGTTTTCCCTCACCCCCAGGTATCTGCTCATAGGCTGGCCACACTCTTTCCCTACTTGAGGCATATGTGCAAAATGTCACCCCACCAGTCTCACATTCAAGCAAAAGCCAGAGAGGGAAGTTGGCCTTTGCACCATAATTCATATTTAAAGCAACCATACATCCTGGTTTTACCCGAACAATCCTGCATTTTATATGATGACCCTCAGCATCATTCTCATTTACACTCTTCTTCGGGAATACCAGAAATATGCCAGTTTCTCTGTCATCAGTCAGAGTGTTTGTTCCAGATGTGTTGCTATTCAGAATACAATTTATTCCATTTACCAGCAACAAGCAGTCCAGTGGAAGGAGTGCTCAGTGTGATGAGCAGTGTATGGAGTGAAAAAAAAGGGGGAGTATGGGTAGACACTATTCAGACCAGTTCTTTTACTCAAAGTGATTCACAATGCTCGCTCACTGGTGGATGAAAAACTCATTCAAAAAAAGGAAGAAGGAGATTTTCAAAAGCACCTGAGGGATTTGGGAGCACAGGGCCCTAAAGTCACAAATGCCCACCTAACCAGAGGTAAATGGGGGAAAAATGTGACTTCTGATGCCCCTCATAATGAGGGGTCCAATGAGGGGTCCAAAAGCACCCCCAGATTGTGACATCTACTTAAATTGGACATGATCAAGCCAGAGGTGCTGGAACAATTTGTATAGTGGGGGTGCTGAGAGCCATTGAACCAAACTGTAAACCCTGTATATGATGGAAACCACTTCAAGCCAGGGGGTATAGCTGCACCTCCAGCACTCCACATTCCAGCACCTATGTATCAAGCCTATTAAGTCAATGGAAAGATTCCCATTGGCTCAGGCCCAAAGTAAGAGAAGGAAGCACCCCAAGATGACCCTTCCTCTAACCAACAATCAACTCCTCTGTCTCGTCTCAGTTACATTTCAGCCTACTCAGCGTGTTCTTAGCTAAATCTCAACCTTGGCCTGGCATAGGAAAATCAGCCCAAACCTCCTCACTGATTTTCACAATGGCATTACACACATCTTGAACAGGAACAGTGGCTGGACATAACCCTTAGGAACCCTGCATGAGGTTCCTCTCTTGAGTCTGGACAACAAAACCTTGTGGTTAAATGATATCAAAGGCGGCTGGTAGCTCTAAAAGAATTAGCCTGGATGCTTGACTTTTGTCCATTGCTAGGAGTAGATTAACAATGAGAGTAGTGCAGTCCCCAGGCTGAAAGCGAGACTGCTACTGCTCAAGATGTCTGAAGATTTCAGATGACACTAATGTTGTCTCAAACTGTCTGCTCAATAACCTTCAAAATTTTGCATGAGACTAGGAGTAGCTGTATAGGATATTTAGTAACTCCATCCTGTTACACTTTAGACAAGAGGGTTCCAGGTGCATGCATTATAATTGAATGACTGCAAAGAGTGCAATCAGTGACGAATTTCAACATCTTTCTCTATGAAACACAGACAGTAACAGATTGCTTCATGAAATGGCAAGCTTTGCCAGGGAGGGAAAGCCACTGGGAGTGTTAAAGTAATCTTGCAGCTCTGATTAACAAGCTTCCAGATGCTAGATTAATGCCTGGATCTGAAAAAGTTTGCATCAGCATAAGTTTCACAGTCACTGATAGCAGTTGGCTTTGTTGGTAACACGCTGGAGTAGAGGAGAGAGATGACTGTAATTTGTAGAAGCACACTCTGGAAACACACCACCACACCCACCACCACCTGGTGACTTCTAAATAGTGGATCATGGTTTTTTTATTAGCAGTTTACATTGGTACTGTTTTAGCAGCAACCGAACATCTCAAGGCTGAGATAACTTTCATTGTGCTGCCTATTTTGATCCCAGAAGTGCAATGAGCTGTAGAATATGTACAGTTGGTTCACTTATGACCAGCTTTGTTCAAAATAATAATCTCATTAGAAGAAGTTACTGAGCCAAAGCTGGTATGAATTTTAATATTGAAAAGGAAGGAAAGAACCTAAAACTCACTGGAGAAAAATGTCACATGTAAAATATGCTTTTAGAGGGCATGGATCTTCAGTGTAGATTTGGCTTTGAAAAGATGTGTTGAATAAGAATCACAAGAAGTTATGGTGGTGAAGGCTAGGAGTGAATCAGTGTTCATCTTGTCCATGACTACATTATCGGGCATAGAATTAGCTCAGAACATACTACAGTCAGTCACACTGTCACTTCAAATCTTCCAAGATGCTTTTGTGCAGAGGTAATTATGTTCTGCATTTCTCCATTGCTGGTTCATCTGCCGATAGAAGGATTAATGCAATCTAATATGGTCATACATATAATGGGGCATAACCTTGAATATGGGTAAATGGGATCATGGGAATTCACAAAAATAGTTTGCCAGTATATTTGAAGGCATACCTGCCACTGTACAGCTTTAGAAAGGTGTGGGTTTTTTTGTTTTGTTTTTTCAGGGGGGAAGCCCCCCTTTGTCTTGCAGTCCTTTTGCTATTCTTGGAACTGATCATGTGATGAAGCATTTTCAGTTGCCTTAGCCTCTTCCTCTGAAATGTTTTCCTCATGTTTGGTTATTATGTGGTGTCTCTTGATGAGATTTATCTCTGCTTTTTTTGCTAAGGTGGATTCCTCTGTCCGGAGAAGCAGCTTAGCTGCCTTTGCATGCTATATATTTAGCAACACCTGCTGTTAGTTTATTGATTCATGTTTAACAGTCCAAATATTCCTTTCTGAAGAAGAGGGATTAAACTAAAATGGCAAAAATATGGTACCATTAGCACTGCAATTTATTTCCTGTTTAAAGACAAGATTTATTGGCAAGCAGATAATAGACTGCTTTCTCCAGGCTAATTTTGATTGTACTCTCAAATGTTTGGCTGACATTATATGCGCTTTGTGAGCTGACTAAGATTATGACCTGTTATCAGTTTTATGTAGCGCCAGAAAGCCTTTCTACTAACCAAACAAACTGTCTTTGCCGTTAGCTTTGTGAAGCTCTGAAATACGGGCAACCAATACTATTACCTGAAGTAGGATGAAATAAGGAAGTATCTCAGAGACTGAGTGGCCAGATTGACTTATAAAGGGCACTTCAATCAGACTAGGCAAGAAGAAAATAAAATAAAGTGTCTTTATCCTCCTTGGAAAATAACTAAAACAAAAAATCTCCTCACAGATGTAAGACGACAAGTTACCAACAACAAAGTCACAAAAGACCTTAGTTCAAGTTTACAGTAGGCCCCCTACCAGCTCTAGCTTCATATCCAACACTAAACTCTCTCCCCCGAGGTTCCTGTTTTTAATCTGCCTCCTGTACCTCTGGGAACCATCCATTTGACAGTTCACTGTAACTGGATCTGAAACGGGATTTGACTAATCTGCCTCTTCTTCATGAGCCAGCCCGCCTTGTCACTGGAACAAACTGATAAAGTCACCAAGGAAACAATACCCCAGGATGTGGCCATCTCTAGCAGTCTCTTGCCCTCTGACCTGTTATAGGGGAATAGTTTCCAACTTCCCAGAAATGGTTTCAATTCACCCCTCCGCTACTGTAGTCCAATAGCAGTGTTACACCAGGGTAGAACGGGAGGAAGGCCTGGATGGATCAGGCCTAATGATTCAAACAGCAAAGAGGCAAGGTTTGCAGATGACTCCAGTGCTTTGCCATCTGTATGTTTGGTGTTTACAGGACTGCCTGCAGTCAAATTACAAAGTATTAAGAATGAAGAGTTGCGAGGTAATATTATCTGTTGTTGGCTTTGTTCGGCAGGATCTGTCTCTGGGGCTGATTAGCGCCTCCACCTGAAGAAGTGAAGTCATCCCAGATTCTAATTTTATCTCCTAATCTTTAAACCAACAGTTTCTAAATAGCACTTTGCAGCCTCCAAAGTACTTTTGCCCTGAAGCTGACAGTAGCCCTGCAACAAATAATAATATAAAGTGAAGTTCAGGGGAGGAAATCCTGTATTAAACAGAAAATGATTCTGTCTAACAATTGAAGGTTGAAAACCCTTGTCAGTTTGCATACATGTCAGCCAATTTACCATCTGTGGAATCATCCCCCTGGTCTCCAAAGGTACTTATACTTGTAATTGTGAGAGAGAGTTTGTCTAATGCATTTGCTCTGCATCAGCTGCTATTTGCTCTTTTCTTGTCACTGCTGGATAGGTTTATGTAAAAATGAAAGGGACATCCCTTGACAGCACTGGCATTTGAAAATTTGTTACAATGGAGACTTCGCTTGAGGGATTTAGGGCTTTTGCAGCCTTTCTGTCACAAACCACACAGTGTTTCCCTCTCCAAAAGCCACCTGTAGCCATTTGAGTTAAAACATAAACAAAAATTAATAAACTAACCTGAGTTGTGGGTTTTTTGAACTGCTGACCATGATATTTCAGATGGGAATCAACTGACTATTTACTGAACAACGTACTGCAGTGCTGACCATTGCTAGAAAGATCCCCTTGAACTTCTTCTGAGATCACACCCACTAAGGAAACGCTTGTTGCTTGGAGTCTTGTTACCACGTGCAGGGTTCCTGTCAGATTTCACAGAGTAGGTACTTGGATGGAGACTTCTGTAGAACATCTGGAAAGCAATGTTGGGGACTCAGTAGTTTTAGGGGTTGACATGCAACTGGAGGTGATATTTTATGGTTGGAATGCAAAACTAAGGTACTGACAGCTTAGGGTGACAACCTAAACTTTCCTCAACTGAAAGCGTAACTTGAAAACAATGGGATTGCACAATTTGAAGTTAGTTAACAATTCCCTTGATTATAAGATCAGAAGGGACCACTGTCCTGGGCCAGTGACCTATTCAGTGGGCTACATTGCTCCTTACATGCAATTTGTTCTATTCTTTGTTAAACTGTCATCAGTCTGATCTGAGCTGGGAAGCCCACTAGCCATGCATTATATTGGAATGTATGGCTTTAACAGCACTGGCCCCAAAGGCATATTCAGGCTTACATCTTGCCTCTGTTGGCAGATTTCCATCACAATGGATTCAAGGACGGTGACTAAATTATTAAGAGATTTTATTTTGAAACACTTGATGCATTATTCAAAGTCAGACATATGTGTAGGGTTTATATATCAGAATATCTGATTTTCTTTCTCAAATTATGTGGCAGCATTTCAGGTTGCTAGAGCCAGGAGCTAAAGAAAAACCCTGCCCGATCTTATAATCACTTTGAAAGCTTACATACTAGAGGAACACATTTGTGAGATTGCTGGGTTGGGCTATCTTAATTTTATATCATTTCAGAGGGAGAGAAATGTGGGCAGTAATGATTGTGAAGGACATTTTAGCAAGAGTGCCTTTCATCCAAAGATCCTGTAAAACAGAATAAGCTACACTTGCTATGCTCCTCTCCATTACCCAGCTCTGGGGAAAGAAGCAGCAGAAATTGGGGAACAAAGCGCTGATTCTGTGGTCAGAAGTGAGTCATTGTACTATGCTCCATGCTTCCTGGACACCTTACCCTGTCTACTCTGTACAGTTAAGGCTTAGTAAGCTGTTTTTGGAGGAGATTGGGTGATAAGGAGGTGTTCTGCTTCATGCCTCCCATAGAACCCAGCTGATTTCTGAACCCAATTGTATGCTGGAGTCAATACTTCTAAAAGCACCATTAAATCTTGTAGAGCTTTGATGCTGCCCAGTATGGGAAGGAACAGCAGCACTGCTCCTGGGGGAGCCAGATGGGGAAGAGAAGCCTACAGAGTAGTGTGAAGCAGGTCTTTTATGGGGGAGTCTGCAGGTTTAGGGATAGGATTCCCCACTGGATCTCTTGGACCTTCCGGTTTAGAGGCCATTTTCCCCCTGCCACCCAAAACTTTCCCCCTAAGTGGAATATTAGGAGAAATTTCCCTGAATTAATTTGCAGAGTTTCCTGTTCTCTTGGGTCATGAGTTTTACTGCAGGAGCTATGGGCCTATATGATATAAACAGGGATCCCAGCCCTGAATGCAACAGCCTTTAGCCAATGCACAGCAACAGTATGTAAGGAGTAGCCATATCCAACTGAAGTGCAGGAGAAAGGTAGTTAGGCAGCATGCCATTGTTCAGTTGGACACCAGTGCCAACATCCCTACTCCTCTTGTGAAAAGGGCACATGATTTTTATTGATCATAAGTGGGTAGAACCTGGCTTTTATGTCTCATCTCACCTTGAAGAGGGCATCTAACACCATGTTGGGGCACTGATTGAGAGGTGACTCAGAAGAAAGAGTGCATTAAATAATAACACCACTGCTTGTAGATCCACAATTTTGTTGGTCACCCATCCACATACTGACTGGTCTTACTGAGCTTGGTAGAGCTGAGAAGAAGAAAGCCAACTGTGGAGACTATAACCACTTGATTCCTCAAGGACACTAGATTTAGTTTTGCTTCCACTTTCTACCTGTAAGGTCCCCTGGGATGATATAGTTTTTCAGGTCACTACTGTAAGGAGAAGTTTTAGAATCCATTTGTCCATACTTAGATTCCACGGTGATGGGCGCAATATAATAACCTAAATAGAACAGAATCAAAAAACTATTGGGACCCCACTTGCCTTTCCTGTAAGGTGACCTGTCATGTAAACTGCAGAAGTCAATGGGAGTTTTGCCATCGAGTTCAATGGATTCAGGAATGAAAGGCTCAATGCTGATTGCCTAACATACTAGGTTTCTTGTCCAACTTATAGTGCAGCTGCAGCACTTACAGTAGCAACTGTATCTTTATTTTGGTGATGCTCCTTGTAGGAAATTTCTGATCCCTGCCAAAGTCAGAAGAGGTATTCTGAATTCACTAGAGAAAAGTTTCAGAACAATGTTGTTGTCATCAGTAGGTGTATAAAAGTCTCTTTGTTCCAAGATTGGTGTGGTACAGGAATATTGCAAAGGATAAGAAATTCTCCAAATCAACTCTCATTCTCAGTTGGCAAATAGGAGTTTGCAACTTTTGCTGGTAGCAAAAAGACATTAGTACTGTTAAATGGTGACTCAGAGATCCACAGTGCACGTTTGAGCTTACAGGAGAATTCAGAGAAACATTGAGCAGGAAGCAGTACTGGGAACAATGCCGGATTTGGTTCTGATATGGGATGATGCTATTGCAGATTATTGGAGAGGCAGAATGACTTGAAACCCTGACCTATAATTATATCAGTAGCAGCTATTGTCCTACTTCAAGGGTTTTAAAAAGTGACGCAAAAATAAATTATATACCAAAGACAAGTGGAGTATATCAGGTGTCCTTGGCAAGTGATGTAACGAAAATTAAATAAAATAAGAGCCTTTTAAGGGGATTTGAACAAGCAATCTTTCATGTTTTATAGTGCAACCACTTGACCATCGTTGCCATCACACTACAGACAAGAAATGAGACATTCTGAGGGCTCTTGAGCCTTATGAATGAACATGGTGAATCAGCACAGAGTGATTTAGCACAGGTGTTCCTGTAATTGGGCTGCTCTGGCAAAATCCTTAGCACATTCAATGGTCCTCAATGTCACCTTTCCAGTTTCATTATTTCCTCCCTTAACATTTTTATGTGCTTAATTTGTTTATCCAGGTATGTTTATTTCTTGTATTAAAAAAAAACCTTACAAAGCAGTACATTAATAATAATAATAATTAATAATAAAAATGAAACAGGCCTAAGCAGCTTTCATGATGTTATCACTGAAGGTCTTAAAGTCGAATATGACCCCCAAGTTCATTGGCAAAGGTCTCTGCCCTGGAGAGTCAGCAATATTCATCATCTTCAAGTCTCACTAGCTCCCTAAAGTTCAGTGAGTTGACACTAAAATCTTACTATCCATTCTAAAGTGTTATTGAAAATTAGTCTGAGGGAGAAAGACCCTGGAAAAAATAAAGAAGAAAAAAAAAGAGAGATGAGGGGAAAAAATGAAGGGAACGAAGGAGGAAAACCCCAGAAAGGTGAATCAGTTCTTCTAGGATGCTATTCAGTGTCTTTGAATGTCACAGCTGAGACGGGATTGGGCCATTTATAGGACTCAGAATACAGAGCTTTATAGGTTACAAGTAATATTTTGAACTGAATCAGGAAATAAAACAGAACAATTAATGTTCTGCAACTGGTAAGGACTCTGGCAGAAACTCAACAAAATTTCCACCCGAATTTAGAGAACTAGGGCTTCCTTTTGTGTATTAATCCCACAGTGCTTCACATGCTTGGAATAAAAACTTTGTACTCTCTCCTCAAAGAAGTTTTAGACTTACAGGTTAAGTAAGCCTCATAGCAATAAGGTGGGTGCCCCTACGGAGTAGATAGGTAGTATTATCCCATTTTACAGATAAGGAAACTGAGGCAGAGAGAGACGAGTTAGGCAACTGACCCAAAGGGATAGTGACCGAGCTTCTGGCACTAGAATCTAGGAGTCCTGACCTTGCTCTCACAACTAGACTCATGGAAGAAAGAAACATGCCAAGGTCCAAGGGAGATATTCCACATGCCATGCTCCTAGACCACCTGCTATGCAGCCATTTTGGAGGCCAGCAGTTACTTCTCCTTCCAGATCAGGAGTTGTTGCTGCCAGGGACCTGAAGCTATCGGGGCTTCCAAAGACACCTGCTTCCTAGAGCTGGGTGAGAGGCTGTCAAGTCTGCATTTTCAGGGGACTGCAGGTGAGAGTTACAACCAAGAATTCGGTGGAATCATTTCATCAGTTACTTGGGGTTGCCACTCTGATGCTTTCCCAGACATCCAGAACCAATAGCAGGAGCCATGAGGACTACACATTTCAAATTGACCCTTGATTTGAGATTCACTCTCAACATGGGCGGTGGGTATAATAGACCAGGGAAGGCTCTGCCTTCCCTGGCTGCAGCTGGTGCCATGGGATGCTGGTCTGGGGCTGCTCCAGCCTGAAGCCAGCTGGGGCGGCTGGGGCTGCTCTGGCCCCAGGGGTGCTCAAGGCTCTGGCCGGGGGGGGGGGGGGGCTTTGTGCAGAAGGGGCGGGGCCGTAGGGCTAGCCTCCCCAAAGGGGGAGGTCCACCCGCTGCCATGACTCTCAATCCCAGAACACACATGTGAATCACTCCTGTCCTTCTCACGTGGTTGCTGTGGAAATTTAGGGGTTTCCCAAGCTATTACACAGGCCATAGATCTAATGACTTTCCCTAACACTCAAGGGGTTCTGTGATTCGATTCAGCCTTAGGGGACAGTGGACTGAGTGAGAGCCTGCCTTGGCCAACTGATGAACGGCATGTGTGTGTGCGTGTGTGTGTGTGTGTGAGAGAGAGAAACACTAATCTTAACATTTGGATTTCTTTGCATTTACTCAAATCAGGAGATATCTTTTTTTCCCCCAGTTCCTGTGGAATCATCAGAATTTGTTTCTTCAGCAATGCCATCTTTTTAAAATTCCTTTTTTCAGAGGCCTTTGGAATTGAGCACTTTATATAAAGAAAGGTATGTTGTTATTGTTGACTTAGCAGGAATGTACAAAAACTGGTGTAGAGATATAATGGTAAAAGAATATGGATCAAAACATCCTGAAATGTGTATCTGTGACTAGTAAAATTCATGCTATTTAAGTAGAAAATAATTTTTTATCCTTTCAGTTGACAGAGGGGGGAAAAGCTATAAGGAAGACATGAAGATGTTCTAAGACTTATTCAGCAAGAGTAGGTGTGAGAACTGAGGTGAAAATGGTATATTACTAGCTGAAAATTCTTAGTTAGCAAAGGTCTGACACAAGGCTCTTCCCTTTACCCTTCACACAAAAAACCTCTTGACACCTTTAAGCTGTCTGTTTTTGTTCAGAACAAAGAACACAAGATACAATACAGTACATACATATACAAACATCCTAGAAAAAGGAGTGGAAACTCTCAAAGGTTAACAGAATAAGAGCAGGATACATTTATTTTCACAATCAATGTCAGACCCTTTACACTTTATTTTTCACCTTGCACCAGTTGATTGATAGAGATGTCTCAGAATTTCTCCAGTCTGCCCCTATTCCCACACTAGTTATTCCAGGACTGCCTCCTAGAGAGAGGCTGAAGGCTAAAAACTCACTGCTGGATTTCAAACACCCTAGTTCGTTCACAAGTGTTTGGATCTGGAGTTTTGGTGTGGATCGCTTTTGAAATAGGATTACGTCAGAAATTTGCATCTATGATTCCTCCACCTATCCCCAGCATTTGAGGTGTTACTGGCTAGGGATATAGTCTCTCCTCTCTATTTCTACCACGTGAGCGAATGGAGTAACCGACAGCAGTAATAGGCGGTTGTCTTCTATGTGGACTTGCTACTAGAGAAGTATGGAGATACACCCTTTCACCAATAGATTTCACAGCTGTTTGCTAGACAGATCCTCAGGGATAAAGGGTTCAATTCCAGGTTCTGTAGAAGAGTGTGCTCTGTTGGTCACAGATTCTTCTTCCCCTGCCTGCCCCCCCCCCTTGCTGCTACCCACCATTGTCTCCTACCTGTTCAACCTCAGCCCTGATCCTCACCATGCCCACCTCCCACTCTGATTCTCACCTCTCTGGCTCCTACCTGCCCCTGGACCCACCCCCTATGGCTCCATCCCCTTTCCTTCCCTTCACCAAATGCCAATCCAAACAATAACTCATTCTGCCAATACTGTCCATGTCCCTCATCTCTGTTCCTATCCTCTTCCCTCCACAGCTCCTGCCCCTGTTCTTCCTATCTCCCCCATCACCTGCAGCTAGCTCCCTTTCCCCCAGGCTCCTCTTCCCCATTCCTCAGCCCTCTGCATGTGAGTCAGGCTGTTTCTGCCTGAACAAAGGCAGAGGGAAACATGAGCGCACAGGAGAGACCGTCTCCCTGCCCAGTTCCTGTGCCTAGCATCACAAAGGCCTGCAGCAGCCAGCAGGAGCAATTGCAGGGAAAGTTCTCTCAGGCCCTGCAGTCCTGCCCGGCCCAGCCTCTGTGGGTATGGCATATACACTGTGCGGCTGGACATAGGGAGAGTGAGGGGATGGAGCATGCTCAGTGCAGATGGAATCTTTGGAGACTTTTATCTACAAAGTTCTAACAAACCTCTACGGAGAATGTGTGAATAGAGATTTTTCAGAGGCTTAAAATTTACCAAATTTTAGTTAATTTTTATGTTGATGGTAAAAGGCACATCCCTGACTTTGGGGTGATCCGTCTACAAATTTCAAGTCCCTACTCCAAAGCATGGAGGCACGAGAACTTCTCAATGAAACAGTGAGAAGAATTTTTGAGATATGGACAAAACAACATATTTTCCCCTAACCTCATTCTCAGAAATGTCTAATCAGTTTCTGCTGAAACTTTACAAAAATAATGAGCTCAAGCAGACACCCAGAAGGAAACATTTATACCTGAACAGTTGAATTTGACAAACGAAAACAAGTTCTTATAAAGGAAAGTGTGGAGCAAGCTTAACTATGGGCATCAATGCCCGTATTGCCTGTAATTCAGCTTTGTTTCCCAAATACACAGATCAGAAAGATTTTACTCTGTTTAATATGAGATAATACTCCCTGCAGTAAGTGAAACTTCTGTCAAATTCTACAAATAGCTCTATGTTTTTTGCTGTCCTAGACAGAATGGAAGATGTCCAAATCTCAGAGTCTGCAGTTACTCACACACTAGACAGCCTCAGACATTTTCCTGCCCCTGATGTCTTCCTGTCTTAAAGAGCCACCTGTTCTGCCTTTATCTGGTCCTGTCTGCACTTCCTTCCCATCACTTCTATACAGTGCTCTTGTTGCCAGACATATAAGAATGCAGGGGTCTGTAGAGAGAGAAAACTGAACTCAGTTAAAATCATACGGATTAATCTGTGGTCACCTGATTTCACTGAGTCCTGAAGATAAGCAAATTCAGTAAAAACCAATAGAAGCTCAACAGTCACCACACAATGAGGTTCTACACTGGTGTAACTTGGATCAGAATCGGACAGAAACTGGGATCTCTTCCTATACAGGGAATAGGAGACATCACAGGACCTAAGGCCCAGACCCTCAAAAGTATTTAGGCACCACCACCCATTAGTTTCACTGTAAATTAGGTGCCTAAATAGCTTTGAGGATATGAGTCTAAGTCACTCTGGAGTGACAAATGTTGAATCATTAATGGTAACCACTTCACATGACAAATTGAAAAATAGCCAGACCTGTGTTCAAGCAACATCTCACCTGGTTACTAGAGAAGACTACATCATATGTATATAAAATGTACAATGGCTACTTTTCAAGAAGATGTGATGGAGTTGGGTGTGCAAAATATACAATTGTCTATGTAGAGCTAATTTTGTATATGCATGTGCATGATTTGCTTGCACATATTTGAAAACAAATGGCCTAATTTTCAGAGCTCCCAATGAAGTCAAAAGGAGATGCTGGTGCGTAGGCCTTTAACCCATAGCATTTTTTAACTAACCAGTAGGCTATCTGTAGGGAGGCACAAAACAGAAAGCTAAGAGGGGCTAATGATACTGACCCCTCCCTTGTAAAACACTTTGAGGTCTATGGATGACATATGGTATATGAGGTAGGTATCATTATTATTCTCATTATTATTCAGCAAAGGACCTATTATAAGAACAGTGACACAAACAGTTAAAAAAACTAAAAAACTTGCTTTAGGAACATGAGAGAAAAAACAGCTGTGAAGAATCCCCTGTTGGCAAATGAATGACTGCAAATCGCACACAACTTAGTTTGTAACCCAGACCCTGGAACCCATCCTGCCTTGATTTAAAAGGGGAAAGACTGCACTGGAAGGCTTTTGGCCTGGTCACAAACAAATCCAGATTTTGTGTAATTAACGTGAGGGCTTGTCAAATCGCCAGTGTAGTTAATCGGCTATTTTATTGCTGGGACCTCAGTCTCAGGACTGGTTTAAAAACACATAAATACATAAAAATGTAGGATGTCAGCTATGTGACACGTGTGCCCAAAGTTGTCTCCTATTAAATCCATCACTGATGTAATAAGCTTGTTCCTCTTTAGTGTCTGTAAATAATCAGGAGGCACCCATTGTGTTAGACTCAACTATCAGAGACAGCAAGCTCCCTCAGCAACCAGGAAGAACCCACGTCTTGTGTTTTTTGGTTTGAAATCACTCCCAATTTCAGGGAGAAGCAGCAGGAGCTGGTACATTTTTCTGTGTCTGCGCAGAGAGATGATAGCTTAATTATTCTCTCCTGTCCTTCCAGTCTCCACAAGCTGGGACATAGTTGGAGGCTAGGGAAACTAACGGAACCTATAGCTAGACCAGGCCAGCTGAGTGCAGGAATCAAAAGGAAAGGAGAAGTTGTGTTTGGGACAGACCATGCTCCAGTGAGTAGGGTGTTAGAGTAGAAATCAGGAGTCTTGGGCTCTGTTCAAGGCTCTGACATTACCTTGTTTGGAGACCTTTGGGAAGTCATTTCACCCTTCTGTGCCTTGTTTTCCTATTTCTCTCCCTCATTCCAACAAATCCTGGAACCTGTTTCCCCTCTGAAGTCTCCTGGGGTAGGTGGGAACTTGTGTACTACCACCTACATCAATGTTTCTCAATCTTTCCAGACTACTGTACCCCTTTCAGGAGTCTGATTTGTCTTGCGTATCCCCAAGTTACACCTCACTTAAAAACTATTTGCTTACAAAATCAGACATAAAAATACAAAGTGTCACAGCACACTATTACTGACAAATTGCTTATTATCTCAGTTTTCCCATATAATTATAAAATAAATCAACTGGAATATAGATATTGTACTTACATGTCAGTGTCTAGTATATAGAGCAGTATAAACAAGTCATTGTCTGTATAAAATTTTAGTTTGCACTGACTGCACTAGTGCTTTTTATGTAGCCTGTTGTAAAACTAGACAAATATCTAGATGAGTCGATGTACTCCCATGGAAAACCTCTGTGTACCCCCAGGGCTGTACGTACCCCTGGTTGAGAACCTCTGACCTACATCCTCTTACTCTGATGTCTTCAGGAAGGGTCGGCTGACTCACCCTGTGTATGGTTAAAGGAACCAAAAGAGTCAGAAAACTCAGCCAATTATTCACTATGTGCTAGATAAGGAAGTACAGCCTGCAAAACCAATCATTAGACTAGGCCAGGGCCCATATGTGGTATTCCTCTAATTTTCTGTGAATGGCTTCCACTATATACTCCTTATAGACAAGGAGGATCTAATTTGCATTTTCTGACACACCTCCACTACCCTGCAGTCACATGGCCATTGCATTGCCTCTCCACTTCATGAGCACTCCTTAGCTAGGAGTGTATTTACAGAGTGTATCTCAGCATGTACAGAGACCTGAATGACCTCAGAACTCCTTTTATACTACACTTGCTTTGAGCCAGGGCTGAGTTCCTTTCAGGTCTGTGAGCAGAGTGTCCTTTCAGCCAACTGAAACACAGCTACTACCTTAACTCAGTGGTTCAGAATGTGCCGTGACTTTTTGTTGTGTGTTCTGATGAACTGGGTGCCTGATGTGTTACATTCTTTCCTACTGCACTACTGTGTTCCATTTTTTTCTGGTAATAACTACTCATAGTCCAAGCAGCCTAAGTCCAAAGACTTTTTTTTAACCCTTAAACCTTTCTAATTTCTGTAACCCCCCTCAGGAGCACTCAGGTTACCCTGGTTGCTTCATAATATCCACATTGACTTTAGGTGCTCTAATAAGAGTAAAAGGCAGGCTGAAATAGGCAAACCAGACTGGTAAACTCTCATGTGAATTGGGGGGGGGTCTTCTGTCAGCCTCCACTACTGATCTGCTCTACCACCCCCAGATACAGCCATCACAACAGCTATCATGGCAGTTCTATTGCTGTGCAGTGTAGAAGCAGCCCCTCCAGACTCAGGTCCTGAGACTCCACCAAAAGTATCCCACAATCCCATGGGCTAACTTCCTTTTGTCCCCTCTATCCGAAGAATTGCCAGTTGACTCCAGTGAAATGGAAGCAACCCCTCTCATTGTAGAGCCGCAGCTTGGCGAGTCAGCATTTAACCCCTCTATTGTTTTCTGACCACCCAGCTGCAAACACACCTTCGGAGAACCTTCTGCATTTGCAATGGAGACCAAACAGAAGAAGTCCTTTGCAAAGTGCGCTGTTTCATAGTCACAGGAGCACAGCCAGAGTTTTGGTTAATCTCTGGTGTGAGGCCAGCAAAACAGTGGATGTTAGTAAGAGTGCCAGGAATGACCATGCATACCAGCAAATAGCGAAGATGCTAGCAATGTTGGAAATTTACCAGACTGGGGACCAGATTAAGCAGCTCAGGACTGAGTACCAGAAAACCAGGTACCAGAATACCACCTCGGGCAGCTCATCAACATCATGCCTGTTTTCTGAGGCATTTGACTGGGTGCTGGGAACTGCGCTGAACACTGAGCCAATGGCAATGCATGATGACCTGATCAGTCAGGATGGTGACTTGCTGGCCCCAAAATCCAGCATGGGAACTGAGGGAGCCAGCAGCATGTGCTGAATGAGGCCAATGAAGTGACTCTGCTGCTGACACTGGTCCCAGTGGAAGCTTTGACATTGGAGCTGCCGCAGCACATCCTGCGGCTGTACTCATAAGAGCTTTTTTTGATGCCCCTCTGAGGGACAGCCTGCCATCAAACCGGCAGCAAAAATGGAAGGGACAGAAGCCGCCCTAGAGCCTGGTAAGTTTCTGGCTCCATTTAATGTTTATTAATACAGGAATGGGAGGGATTTCCATTCTATGAACCAATGCAAAAGTTATTGCAAGTCTTGGCTAGCAGCACATATCGACTAATGGCAGATTATATGCCAGCACCTTGAAAATGAATTCTTACTGGAAAGGTGCACATTTTTGCTAGAACAATGAGGAGTCCAGTGGCACCTTAAAGACTAACAGATTTATTTGGGCATAAGCTTTCGTGGGTAAAAAACCCACTTCTTCAGATGCATGGAGTGAAACTTACAGATGCAGGCATTATTATACTGACACATGAAGAGAAGGGAGTTACCTTACAAGTGGAGAACCAGTGTTGACAGGGCCAATTCAATCAGGGTGGATGTAGTCCACTCCCAATAATTGATGAGGAGATGTCAATACCAGGAGAGAGAAAGTTGCTTTTGTAGTGAGCAAGCTACTCCCAGTGCCTATTCAAGCCCAAATTAACGGTGTTAAATTTGCAAATGAATTTTAGTTCTGCAGTTTCTCTTTGAAGAAGAGACTTCGGACATCAGGAATGGTAACATACAAAAGCCAGTAGGAGAACACTTCAATCTCCCTGGACATTCTATAACAGATTTAAAAGTAGCCATACTTGAACAAAAAAACTTCAAAAACAGACTTCAAAGAGAAACTGCAGGACTAAAATTTTTCCCTTCCTGTCTCTTTTATTCTTTGCTTTCCCCCAAAAAAGTAAAGGAGAGAGTGAAAAATAAAAAGCTGATTGTTTTCATATTGTGAAAACCAAAACAAAATGAAAATCTTCAATCTGAAATGAAATTAAATTACCATTTTTGTTTTGTTTCAATTAAAATAATTCCCCCCAAAATATTGAATGAAATGTAAAAAATGCATTTATATTCATGCAACACACTTAGTTGGGGGTTGGTTGAAAATATTCCACTGAAACTTTTTTTTAACAAGAAATTGGGGTGTTTTTTTATTAGGGAAATCAAATATTTGTGGAAAGCATCTGCTTTCCTTGAAAAAAATTGAATTTTCATCACAAATGGAAAGCCCCCAGTTCAAAAATATTGAGCTGAAAACCATTTTTTTTGTTGTTTTTTGGCTGAAAATTTTCAGTTGTCCAAAGCGGAACATTTTTGGGGATTTTCCATTAAAAGTTGAAAATTTCTGTGGGAACCGCCCCATCCTCCAATCAGCTCAAATACTAACTTTTCCCCAACCCGCTTTAGCACCCATCCCATGAAAATCGGTTTCCTCTAAAGTGTTTCAAGTTGGATAGCCAAAATCAGAGGCACCCAACATCACAAGCTCTTCATTGAAACTTTAGGCCAGTAACTATAGAATATTTTTCATAAAAGGCTACCCTGATGTTCCCATGCCTGGACAAAACACGTCCATGAACTTGACACTTTTGTGTGTGTGTGTGTGTGTGTGTGTGTGTGTGTGTGTGTGTGTGTGTTGTTAAAAGCAAATTTTTAATGGAAAATTTTACTGTTATTGAAAATATTATGTGCCAGTAATTTCCCCAATTTTTAGAAGCTGAAATGATGAGTTTGACTTTGCACATTTTAAATGTATTTTTCTATTTTTATTATTCTGCCATAACACACAACCAGCTTTAATCATAAACTGGGCGTGCACAGTGATATGACACTTGCCAAAGATGCAGCATTGGCCTGCTAAACGCAGGGTTGTGAGTTCAATCCTTGAGGGGGCCACTTAGGGATCTGGGACAAAATCAGTACTTGGTCCTTCTAGTGAAGGCAGGGGGCTGGACTCGATGACCTTTCAAGGTCCCTTCCAGTTCTAGGAGATAGGATATTGCCATTAATTTATTTATTTAAAATTTTATTTTAAACCTTTTCAATGTTGCATGTGGGGGATGAATGTAAAAGCTATGCTGTAGCAAGAGAGAGTGTCTGCCATCTTTGACTGACTTGTTGGGAAACCTGACAATAATGCTAGGGGCTCCATCTCCCTCTGTTAATCCCCTACAATACATGGGGAAGACATTGATTGGCACATTTACAAAATAAAGTATCCATCAATTATGCATATTAGACAGGTAAAGAAGTATGGGAAATAAAACCTTTCCCCCACTACTCTATTCTAAAGATGATGGGCTAGATCCTCAGCTGCTGGAAACAGATTTCAGTGGAGCAATGCCGATTTACACCAGCTGAGGATTTGGTCCTGTTTCTAAAGGATGTACTGCAGTCTCTACAGAAAAGGCAGCCTAACGCCTGTCATTTTGTCAGGGACCGGGGCCCTCTCACTTTGCTTTCCCGGTCCCACTTGCCTCTCTCCCAGTAGCCACACACAACAGTGCCTCAGATGGGGCTGCTTTCACAGTTCAGTTTATATTCATGTCAAAATGGAAGCAGTTAAGAGTCCTGATTATTGCCCGCACATGTCGCCCCATCACCTAGAGCAGTGCACTAGAGAAAATGCCTTCCTACTGTGTGCTTTTCTGACATCCTCGGGGCTCACATCCTAAGAGCTGCCATATCAGATTACACCACTGGGGCTTCTAGACAGCATCCTGCCTCTGGCCCTAGTGAAGGCCTCAATCTTCTCCCTTACAGCTTCCAAGTACTTGTGCAATACTTGAGGGGGTGAGGAGGGGGAAAGAAAGAGGATATTCCCTACTGACCACCACAGGTGACAGGTTTACGTCTTGAAGCATGAAATTTTATTATCTCTGCCATTGTCTTAGCTAGTATAACAACGTATGTTGTGAATAACCATTACATTATCCAAAGCCAGCCACACTATTTGACTTAATGGTCTCCTGTGGCAGTAAATTCCGGAGGCTGACTAAAGGCTGCACAAAGTCATATTTCTCTGTATTCAGTTTAAATCGAATGCCCCTTTCCTTTAAATGAGTGCCCCGTTGTTCTCTTGGTATGAGGCAGAGTTACAGACGACGACTGATCAGTCCCTATGCCCTTCATAATTCCGAATACCTCAGCTGTGTCCCCTGCCACTTTCCTCCTTTCCATGCTAACATAACTGTCAGCTATTCTGACTGCTGCAATCTCATTTCCACTACCCTTTCCCAGCATCATTTCAATCTCTGCTATTTGGCTTCTAGGTGTTTAAGGCCCAGTGGGATCACATGACTAATCTAACCAGCTCAGTCTTACTCACAAAATACTCGTTAGTCACTTCCTATCAGCAATCAATTGCAATGCCACTTTTCCCAGGCTTTGTTTTAGTCAGAGGCTCTGAGGCAAACCTGCAGAAATTGCTTCCATCCTCCCTGATTGTGTCAATGCTTCAAAGTGGTGTGCACATTCCAGGAATCTATGGAGCTTCGTGCGCCATCTGATAAGGCTGACATTGATATTAATCTACTAACATTTCTATGGAAGCCCCCGGCACTCTCCCTTCCATTCTTTTAAACATGAGGTAATAATTTCAGCTGACAGCTGTATTTCGGGGGGTTTCTGCAGGAGAGGAACTCAATGGCATTTCCATCTGAAAGATTCTTTACAAGCAGCAGCCAAGAAACACAAGCAGCATGTGCAGAGTAGTACATGTGAAGGGAAAGGGAAGAATAATTTAAACACAAAAGTGAGGTAGCTATGTGCAAAGACAATTGAGTCTCATGGGGCAGTTGTTGGAGACGGGAGACAGGAAATAGCACTTGTTAAGAAGAAACCATTTAAAAGGTGTTTGGCCTCTCCATTAGATACCCACTAACTAATATGTCACTGCTCTCTCCCAGCTTCATATTTTAAAATGGTTGGTCTACGATATCAATGGACCGATGATTTCTCAACTGCGGATCTGCCCTATGCATTTCTGATGCAGTTGGGACCCACGTCTCAGTCATAGGAAATTGGTGCTGTCTGTAAAAGCTTAGGGGGAAGGCCAGCCAGATTCACTTCCTTTGGTGTCAAAATACAGTCCCTTCTTTCCTATGCCATTTAGTTGTATCTAGTTTTGGATGGAGTGCCAATGTTAAAAGCTCATCATGCCCTTGAGGAAAATATGACTCTCTTGCTGTGCTTACCTTATTGCTGCTGGTAATTCTGCTATTACCCTGTCTTGAGGTGAACCAGCTAATCTGTAGAGTTCTGTCATCGAAGGCCCAAGGAGCGCTTTGTTTCTGAATCATGTTCTCACAGCTAAAGCATTTGGCAGCATGCAGACCGCAGGGGCTGATGATGTTACAAAGAAGGATTTGTCTGATACGTGGTGTTCTTTTTTCTTTCATAAGCCAGAGGATGCTAATTCATTTTGCCTCTCTGCAGCCTGATGTATTGACTGTGCTCACTGTAGTCAACACTAGAGTTTTAGTTCTTACCTTCCTACATTTCATATTTCACTTATACCTCTGCTTATGAAATTGATTTTCTTTCCTCTCTCCTGCATCAGCATCAAGATGGGCCAAGGAGGTGCTGTTCAGATCAGGCTTCGGCTAGGTTTTCAGAGTATAGTTCAATGCCAAATCTAGGTTGGGTTTGGATGAAATGGAACCAAAATCATATCAGCACTAGATTTTTGCCATTTGGGGTCATAATCTTGCAAACACAGCTATTAACATCAGATGGCAGTTGCCTCTAAATCAGAACTGGAAAACAGGTTCTTTCCAGTTCTAGATCCTACCAAGAAGGAAAAACTGAGATGAGCTCCAGATACAGGGAATCCATCCGCATTGTGAAGAGCTTTGCATTCAAGAGTCTAGTTCTGGCAAATTTGCCCTTGAGATGTAAACGTTAGCTTCCTTGGTACCTTCCTGAGTTGGATATCATCAGGCAGGGCAAAGGGCCAGTGCTTTGTAACAGGGTTTCAGCTCCTTTGCTGCAGGACAAGGAACATTTTGGCCTGCCCCATTGGTTCAGTTGTATCAGTTGTCCCATGGGCCTTCTTTGGTAAGTATTAAGCCCCAACAATGTGCCACTGCTCAGTGTTTAAAAGATGCTGTCATAACTATAAAGGGAAGGGTAACAGCCCTCCTGTGTACAATACTATAAAATCCCTCCTGGCCAGAGACTCCAAAATCCTTTTACCTGTAAAGGGTTAAGAAGCTCAGGTAACCTGGCTGACACCTGACCCAAAGGACCAATAAGGGGACAAGATACTTTCAAATCTTGGTGGGGGGGGAAGGCTTTTGTTTGTGCTCTTTGTTTTTGGTGGGAGTTCGCTCTTGGGACTAAGAGGGACCAGACATCAATCCAGGCTCTCCAAATCTTTCTGAACAAGTCTCTCATATTTCAAACTTGTAAGTAAACAGCCAGGCAAGGCGTGTTAGTTTTATTTTTGTTTTCTCAACTTGTAAATGTACCTTTTACTAGGGTGTTTACCTCTGTTTGCTGTAACTTTGAACCTAAGGCTAGAGGGGGGTCCTCTGGGCTCTTTAAGTTTGATTACCCTGTAAAGTTATTTTCCATCCTGATTTTACAGAGATGATTTTTACCTTTTTCTTTAATTAAAAGCCTTCTTTTTAAGAACCTGATTGATTTTCCTTGTTTTTAGATCCAAGGGGGTTGGATCTTGATCCACCAGGAGTTGGTGAAGAGTCTCTCAAGGCTACCCAGGGAAGGGAATTAGCACATTGGGAGTGGTGGCAGCGGACCAGATCTAAGCTGGTAGTTAAGCTTAGAAGTTTTCATGCAGGCCCCCACATCTGTACCCTAAAGTTCAGAGTAGGGAAGAAGCCTTGACAGATGCAAAATAAAGATCCTATCAGCTTTCATTCTAAAAAGGCATGATGAATACAAAGGATTTCAGTGAGATCTTTGGGATATGTGATATTTCTAGGATATCTTAGCTATTTCTCTTACATATAGTCAGAAAGCCTTTGACAAGGTCCCTCACCAAAGGCTCTTCAGGAACCTATGTAGCCATGGGATAGAGGGAAGGGCCTCTCATGGATCAAGAACTGGTTGAAAGATAGGAAATCAAGGTTAGAAATGAATGGTCAGTTTTCACAATGGAGAGAGCTGAACAGTGTGGTCCTCCAAGGATCTGTACTGGGAGCTGTTCTGTTCAACACATTCATTCATGATCTGGAAAAGGGGGTGGAAAAGTTTACAGATGATACAAAATTATTCAAGATAGTTAAGTCCAAAGCAGACTGCAATGAATTACAAAGGGATCTCACAAAACTGGGTGATTGGGTAACAAAATGGCTGATGAAATTCAATGCTGATAAGTGAAAAATAATGCACATTGGAAAACATAATCCCAACCATATATATACAATGATTAGCTGTTCCACCCAAGAAGGAGATCTTGGTGTCACCATGGATAGTTCTATGTAAATGTCTGCTCAATGCACAGCAGCGGTCAAAAAGGCTAACAGTATGTTAGGAACTATTAAAAAAAGGGATAGAAAATAAGACCGAAGATATCATAATGCCACTACCTAAATCCATGGTGTGCACCCACAGTTTGAATATTGTGTCCAGTTCTGATCACTCCATCTCAAAAAAGGATATAGTGGAACTGGAAAAGGTTCAGAGTAGGGTTACAGAGATGATCAAGGGTATGGAACAGCTTGCATATAAGGAAAGACTAAAAAGATTAGGGCTATTCAGCTTAGAAAAGAGACAATTACGGGGACGGGGGGATATCATAGCAGTGTATAAAATTACGAATGGTGTAGAAAAAGTGACTAGAGAAGTGTTATTTATCCTTTCCCACAATACAAAAACTAAGAGTCACCTGATAAAATTAATAGGCAGCAGGTTTAATATAAACAAGGGGAAGTACTTTTTCACACAATACACAACTAACCTGGGGATCTCATTGTCATGGGATGTTGTGATGCCCAATAGTGAATGGATCACTTGATGATTACCTGTTGTGTTCATTCCCTCTGGGGCACCTGGCATTGGCCACTGTCGGAAGACAGGATACTGGGCTAGATGGACCTTTGGTCTGACCCAGTATGGCCGTTCTTATGTTCTTAAAGTATAACTGTGTTAAGAAAAGAAATAGATTAGTTCATGGAGGATAGGTCCTTCCGTGGCTATTAGCCAAGATGGTCAGAGACACCACCCCATGCATCATTCCATAATTGCCCTATTCCCCTGAAATTCTGTTACAAGCCACCGATAGAGACAGGATACTAGGCAATATGGACCATGGTCTGACCCTGTATGCAGCTCCTATGGTCTTAACAGTCTTATGTTAAAACTGCTACAAGAATTTTGGCCTTTTGGTAGCAGCAACTTCTTAAGCTAGCAGGTATGAATGAATAATTAATCAGACAAGAACGATGTTTTTATCTGAGTTACACAAGTCACACAGCACGCTTAATTACACTCCATTAACTGAGCATCAAATTGCAAAATGCCAATTCAGAATGGTCTTGGAGAACTAGCCTATAACCCTCACACATAGTTCTCTCTGTGAGTGATGAAGACACGGGTAGGGTATTCTTGCAGTGCAATGTTGTGCGAATGTATAGTGTAAAATAACAGACAATCTAATTCCAGGGACTTCAGCTGGCTTTTGGAATGCAAATTTCAACTGTCAGATCTTAATTAAAAAGTACCAGTCAGCACTATTTAAAAAGTGGAAGAGAACTAAGTGGTAGGTTGTTGGGGAAAATGTGCAACTTGCCTTCTAAATGCAGTAGGTAGGGTGACAGGTATGTAATTACCATCACATCAAGTGAAGGACAAGAAACAGACTACAGTTCCTGAAGGGGTGGAGCTTCAGCAATTTTCAATGTGGCAAAGGGGTTCTTCAGTCAGAGTTAATTTATAATTCCCTTTATTTCAAAAGAGAATCTCCTTTTATGTTGAACCCCCCTGAACCTTAGAAAGTGGTGACATTTGCCGGGTTGAGTTGTTACATGAAGAGGTTGGCATTAACACAAATGCACATGCTTCATGTGTCAGTTAGAGCTGAGTTGGAGGCATTGCATTGTGTTCAGGTGTTTATCCGCCTTTGTGCTGAAATACGTTACCTTTCAGCTACACTGTAATCTCCCACTCAGGATACAGCGCAGCAAAGGGACTGATCCGAAGGCCATTGAAATCAGTGGCCCTAAGTAAAGAACCTTCATCAACAGCTACTAGTTAAGCAGATTTAGGGTGACCAGACAGCAAGTGTGAAAAATCAGGACGGGGTGGGGGGTAATAGGAGCCCATATAAGAAAAAGACCCAAAAATCGGGACTGTCCCTATAAAATCGGGACATCTGGTCACCCTAAGCAGATTTGAGGATTTAAGTGGGTGGTACTTAATTCCCTCCTTCTCCAATCTCCCAACTTAGTAAAGTGCAGAAATTCTCGGTCATAGAGCATGCTGCATGGCCTGTGAAAAATCCACCAATACGTTCCATGCAGTACTGCACGAGGACAATATTATTTTTATTGCAGTAGCGCCTAGAAGCTCCAGTCCTGGATCAAAACACCATTGTGCTAGGTGCTGCACAAACACAAAACAAAAAGATAGTCCCTGCCCCCAAGAACTTACAATCAAAGTAATAATAATAAACTAGATCCTGAGGCAGTGTAAATCAGCATTGACTGCAGTGAAGTGATGCTGATTGACACCAGCTGAGGCCAGGGCTGCCCAGAGGATTCAGGGGGCCTGGGGCAAAGCAGGGGAGCTGCGGTGCTTGTACTCACCCGGCGGCGGTCTGGGTCTTCGGCGGCATTTCGGCGTCGGGGGGGCCCTTCAGTCACTCCGCGTCTTCGGCAGCACTGAAGGGCCCCCCCACCGCCGAAATGCTGCCGAAGACCTGGACCGCCGCCGGGCCAGGGCTCGCAGGGCCCCTGTGGGGCCTGGGGCCCGGGGCAAATTGCCCCACTTGCCCCCCCCCCAGGCGGCCCTGGCTGAGGTGTTGATCTAGTATGTAGTCAATTAGAATTTGAGCTCCGTATCCAGAGCATCACATCATGGTTCACAAGGAAGCAATAGATTCTCTCTCTCTAGCTCTGGTGAGATTCCACATTCACTTCCAGCACTTCCTTACCAGAAAGATAGACAAATGGGAGGGAGTTCAGTGACAAGCAGCAAAAAATACTTGGAGCCTAGTTCATGAGGAAAGCAAAGAAAGGATATAAATTGTAGCATGAATGATGGTTCAGATACTGGAAGTGGGGAATGTTAAGTGTACAAGTCATTTATGAGTGCAACACTAAGGTGAGAGAATTACTTTGGGTGGTACAAGGTATGGGATGAAATTAAGAAAGGCAAAATTGAAGTCAAATAATAGGAAAAACATCCTGACTGTAAGATATCTGAAACTGTGGAAGCCCTTTCTCTTAGTACTTTTGAAAATAGACTGGACAAAAACATTAGAAAACATATTATTGCAGGGAACAATCCTGCACCGGCAGAAGCATGGGTAATATGATTTAATGCCTTCCCACCCACCCACACCCCTAGTCTCTAGTTTCTAGGGTGAATTTTTGCCTTTGGATTTACTCATGCAAATGCAGTTTCAGGACAAGATTGACAGAAGACCCTGCAATGCCAAAAGGGTAAACGATCTGTAAATAAAAGAATAAAAGGCTTTAGTTAAATGGTAGGGTTAGGGTCAGAGTTCACATGGAAGTTGATGAGAGTTTTATGTGTCTATCTGAAAGCAAAGTGTGGACCAGGGCTTTTAGGACAGATACGCAGCTTCATACACAGCTGATGTCGGCATGTACTTGTTTGGAATGCTGGCACTGACTGGTTGTGTTGTACATTAAACCTAATGTTTCTACTCTCTTTTTCGGGGTGTGTGTGTGTGTGTGTGTGAAGGAACACATGGAACGTGGGGGAAAAAATACCCTGCAAAAAACCAATGTGAATGATTAGTCTTTGGGAAAATTTTAAGGAACTAATGAGAGGTTTAACTTTAAATATTCCTGATTTTTGTCAACTTAAGTCAGAGTGTTCAAATAATGAAATACCATTTTTACATTTAACTTGAGTATCTGGCGATGCAGGTTTAACAATCATAGCTCATATTCAGAAATGGCAACACGTTAAGCTAATTTTCCTTTCCCCCATTATAAAATGAGTATAGTTAATCTGTAAGACCAAAAAGGCTTTGGACTATCCATCCTCTTTGATAATTATATAGTCAGTTCTAAAGAAAAATATTGTATTAAATACTCAGTTGTCAGTCAGAAACATATCTGTTTAGAATTTAAATTACATATGTTTAGATTACATATGCAATATGTACCTGACAGGCTAGACTAGAACCATTATTCATAAATAAAAGATGCATTATGCTACTTAATTATAGTGTGACCCCAGTGCGCCAAACTCCAATTAAACCAAATTCAGTTCTATACTTGCTCAGTGTGGTACAGAAAGAAAGATGATACTTCCTTCCTCCCACCCTTTATCTGTCCTGTCTATTGGAAGGTCTTTGGGTGCAGGGACTGTCTCATACTGTGTGCTACAGTGTCTAGGCAACACTAAATTTTCACATGCACTTGGCATTCCTGGAGCCCAGATTGCAGAGAAGATGCTGCTTGACTTCGTTAAGACCAGTAAACTTCAGATGCTTTTGTTTTGTTTTGCTGAAATATGTCAATATTGGAATTTTTGCTGAAAAATTGAATTTTCCACAGGAAAAAAAACTTCCTATTTTGACAATCCTCCAACTTCTCAGGTGTCTGTTTGGGGTTATGCATCTGAAAGAAAGCATAAGAAGGGAGGATTTGGTTTGCTTTCCTGTAACCTAGCCACCACATAGATATTTTTGCCAGTTCTTTTTAAAGCTCTGGATTGCTGTCAGAGGCTTCACATTGATGGAGCAAAACATGCTTGAATTTCTACTGAATGTTCCAGGTAGGACCTAACATACTGACTTCACTGGAACATTAATGAAACATCAGATGCACAGCAGGCAAATTTAAAGATCATCAGCTAAAGCCGCAAAAGAACAAAAAATTCCACTCCTGGGCTGAGGCTGTGTTTGCTCACTTTTAGCATAAGGTCAGTCCATATGGCAGGAGTATATAAAGGAGATTCCCCGTCATTCTCTTTACCTACTACTGCAGGCATCGGTGCAATGATTTCAGACCATTCATAAATATTGCCCATAGCGGAGAAACAAAGCAAAGATCACAGTCCAAGGAAGGCTATGTGCAGATGCTGGTCCTCCAGGACAGTAAGAAGCCCTGAATTCCCACCTGCCAGAAAGGTACATAGAATTACCGAGGCTGCTGAGAGATACTATGTTTCATATATCAGAGGGGTAGCCGTGTTAGTCTGGATCTGTAAAAAGCAACAGAGAGTCCTGTGGCACCTTTAAGACTAACAGATGTATTGGAGCATAAGCTTTCGTGGGTGAATGCCCACTTCGTCGGATGTTTCATATGTGTCAATTACAGTATATTTCAAAATCTAACCAGAAAACAGACATGGCTCCTGCCAAGACTACCTGATCTGCTGCTCCTGCTTCAGTCTCATGATTTGAAATCCTAAGTGCTGGCAAAATATTTTAATCTTTAATTTTTGAATGAATTTTGTGCACAGGAAAGGTGCCAGATTTACATCTGCACTTAGAAACGGAAATCCTCCATTTACTAACATGATGTCAATCCGCAGAGCAGGCGCTAGGCATCGAGGTGCTGGAACAATTTGTATAGTGGAGGTGCTGAGAGCCATTGAACCAAACTGTAAACCCTGCATATGATGGAAACCACGTCAACTTTCGCATGCGGAAGGGGACTTTCATGGAACTTTGTGAGTTGCTGTCCCCTGCCCTGAAGCGCAATGACACCCGGATGCGAGCAGCCCTGACTGTCCAGAAGTGAGTAGCCATAGCCCTCTGGAAGCTTGCAACGCCAGACAGCTACCGGTCAGTCGCGAACCACTTTGCCATGGGCAAATCTACCGTGGGGGTTGTTGTCATGCAAGTAGCCAACGCAATCGTTGAGGTACTGCTCTCAAAGGTAGTGACCCTGGGAAACGCGCAGGTCATCATAGATGGCTTCGCCGCGATGGGATTCCCAAACTGCAGTGGGGCTATAGATGGAACTCACATCCCTATCCTGGGACCGGACCACCAGCCCAGCCAGTACATCAACCGAAAGGGCTACTTTTCAATGGTGCTGCAAGCACTGGTGGACCATAGGGGACGTTTTACAAACATCAGCGTCGGATGGCCGGGCAAGGTTCATGACGCTCGTGTTTTCAGGAACTCCGGTCTGTTTAGACGGCTGCAGGAAGGTATTTACTTCCCGGACCACAAAGTAACTCTTGGGGATGTGGAGATGCCTATAGTGATCCTCAGGGACCCAGCCTACCCGCTAATGCCCTGGCTCATGAAGCCCTATACTGGCGCCCTGGACACTGAAAAAGAACTCTTCAACTACCGGCTGAACAAGTGCAGAATGGTGGTGGAGTGTGCTTTTGGCCGTCTCAAGGGGAGATGGAGAACCTTACTGACTCGCTGTGATCTCAGCGAAACCAATATCCCCATTGTTATTGCAGCTTGCTGTGTGCTCCACAATCTCTGTGAGAGCAAGGGGGAGACCTTTATGGCGGGGTGGGAGGTTGAGGCAAATAGCCTGGCTGCTGATTACGCCCAGCCAGACAGCCGGGCGATTAGAAGAGCCCAGCGGGACGCACTGTGCATCCGGGAGGCTTTGAAAGCTAGGTTCCTGAGTGAGCAGGGTAACCTGTGACTTTTAAGTTTGTGTACAGAGAAGCTGAACCTGCCCCCGTTTCTTTACCCACTAAATGTTCAGTATCCTCTCCAGTTACATACCCCGTTCCCCCCCCTTCCAACACACGTTTAAAAATAAAATCACTTGAATTTTGTTAATGAACACCGTTTTCTTTATTACTGTTTTCGCGGGAAAGTGTTGAACCTGGGACGCAGACTGTGGTGGGGAGCGGGTGTAGTGTAGTGATACAAATGACGCTTCTAAACTCCAGGAATGACAGGCTCCACAGTGGTGGACTGGTTGTTTCAACGGAGCCTGCCACCCCTCCTGTTCGGGACTCTGTGTGTGTGGGGGCTATGTGACTTTGTGGCAGGGGGAGGACGGTTACAGATCCCCTGCTGCGTGGCTCTGTGATCCAGGATAAGGACCTCTGCATAAGATCTCTAACTGCCCTCCCCCGCCACAAAGTCACAGAGCAAACCCCCCCCCCCCAGAACATGAAAACCACCTCCCAGACTGACCAGGGTAACTAGTGACTGCACTGTGTGTGTGCCCTGCTGCTGAACCTGCCCCCGCCTCTGTACCCTGGTAAAGGTGACTGTCCTGTCCAATTACCAACCCCCTTCCCCCCCCCCCCTCTGACAGACTCTCCTCTAAAAGAACATGATGGAAACAGTAATTAACAGAAACGTATTTTTTATTAGCAACTACACATGAAACTGGGGGGTGAAACTTGGACGGGGGCTTGGGTGAGGCGGGAAGGAAAGGACTTGTCAAATTTTGGGGAATGAGAGCCTTCTAGTAGTAGAGCAGTCTGCAGGGGTGGAGTGAGAGTTCTGCAGCGGGGCTCTGTCCTCCTGCCTCCGGTCCTGCAGAACATCCACAAGGCACCGGAGCGTGTCCGTTTGCTCCCTCATTAGTCCAAGCAGCGTTTGAGTCGCCTGCTGGTCTTCCTGCCGCCACCTCTCCTCCCGTTCCATGTGTGATCAGTGCATTTGGGACAAGTTGTCCCTCCACTGGGTCTGCTGGGCTGCCTGGGATCGGGAGCAGCCCATAAGTTCCGTGAACATGTCCTCCCGTGTCCTCTTCTTCCTACGCCTAATCTGCGCTAGCCTCTGGGAGTGTGATGCCAGGCTAGGTCGGGAGACAGTCGCAGCTCTGGGAATGGGAAAAAGGGAGTGAATTCCTCAGAAAGATAAATTTAGTTGTGAACAAAGAACATAGTCTTTCTCTGTGAACAAGACCATGCACAGCACCTATCAAATGCGCACTCAGGACAAGGTCGAATTTTCGGCCTTCGCATTCAGTGCCTGGGGTCTTGCAGTGCAGATCAGAGAAGCGGGGCAGGACACCGGAATTTGTGTAGCAGGCCGACATGGTAAGCCGTAGACTTGTGGCTGCTTAAAACTTTAATAGTAGCACTGGCCTCCTTTCACATTGAAAGCAATGCCAGTCCCTGCTGCCAGCAATCCGGCAAGCATGAACTCTGCCCCTGTCCCACCCCCTCGCGGCTGTCCCAGGGAAAGATCCCTGTATGCTGCCCCTCTCCCGCCTCCACCGCGTGGCTGTAAACCGCCGATTACAGTTCTGTAAAGGAACAGGCAAGCAGTCCCAATACTAACATTCCCCTACCTAATTCAAAGCAGGTCACCATGAGCGACATCACTCTGATGAGGATTTCAGAGACGGAAAAAGAAAGGATGCTTCGGGAAAGCCTGCAAAGACCAGGGCCGTATGCCGCCATGCTCTGCAGGGCAATGATCCCGGAGTACTTGCTTGTCTCCTGGCGTGGAAATGTTTGCTACTACGGAGGACCCAATAAGACCGCTCTCCCCAGGAACCTGATGCAAAGGCTTTCCAATTACCTCCAGGAGAGCTTCGTGGAGATGTCCATGGAGGATTTCAGTTCTATCCCCGGACATATAGACCGGATTTTACTGTAGCTGCACGGGCAGGGACTAAACAGTAGAGCGGCTTGGGCAGAACAATCATGCTAAACCGGACATTGTTAGATTTTTTTCAGTAGTTGCACTGCCAGGGACTGAACCGTTAAGCTCCTAGGGCAAAGTAATCATGCAAAACCCATTGTTAATATTGTTAATATTCCTGTTCTGTTAAAAATGAATGTTTAGATGTTTTAAACACTTACTGAGTGATCCTTCCCCTGATTCTGTGTCCAGGTTAATGGCTGGGGACGGTTGGTAGGGGATCTCTGTAAGGGTGATAAAGAGATCCTGGCTGTCGGGGAAATCAGCGTTGTAAGCGCTGTCGACTGCCTCGTCCTCCTCATCTCCTTCCTCATCTTCCCCGTCTGCTAACATGTCCGAGGAAGCGGCCGTCGACAATATCCCATCCTCAGAGTCCACGGTCAGTGGTGGGGTAGTGGTGGCGGCCGCACCTAGGATGGAATGCAGTGCCCCGTAGAAACGGGATGTCTGGGGCTGGGATCCGGAGCGTCCGTTTGCCTCTTTGGTCTTCTGGTAGCCTTGTCTCAGCTCCTTGATTTTCACGCGGCACTGCGTTGCATCCCGGCTGTATCCTCTCTCTGCCATGGCTTTAGAGATCTTCTCGTAGATCTTTGCATTCCGTCTTTTCGATCGCAGCTCGGAAAGCCCGGACTCATCGCCCCACACAGCGATCAGATCCAAGACTTCCCGATCATTCCATGCTGGGGCCCTCTTTCTATTCTGAGATTGCACGGCCATCTCTGCTGGAGAGCTCTGCATCGTTGCCAGTGCTGCTGAGCTCGCCACGATGTCCAAACAGGAAATGAGATTCAAACTGGCCAGACAGGAAAAGGAATTCAAATTTTCCCGGGGCTTTTCCTGTGTGGCTGGTCAGAGCATCCGAGCTCGGACTGCTGTCCAGAGCGTCAACAGAGTGGTGCACTGTGGGATAGCTCCCGGAGCTATTAGCGTCGATTTCCATCCACACCTAGCCTAATTCGACATGGCCATGTCGAATTTAGCACTACTCCCCTCGTTGGGGAGGAGTACAGAAGTCGAATTTAAGAGACCTCTATGTCGAACTAAATAGCTTCGTGGTGTGGACGGGTGCAGAGTTAATTCGATGTAACGGCGCTAAATTCGACATAAACTCCTAGTGTAGACCAGGCCTAAGCAATTGCTTAGGGCCCCAAGCAGCTCAAGGGCCCCCCAATTTGCTTCTTGTTATAAGCACTTGCCTATTTTAGTATTGTGTGTGCCCCCCCCCCCAATATTCTTGCTTTGGGCCCCCAGTGGGCTAGCACTGGCTCTGTCGATCTGTTTCATCGATCTGATCTTATATTATCTATCAGGATTTTCTATTGCCTCAGTCACCAGAGTATCAAAGCTCCGGAGGAGTTTCCTGTAAACAAAGATACCTCATTGTCCTCCTTCGAATCCCTCCTTAACACTCTTTTGCCATGATGCCTACAAAAAGCATTAGCAGCTATGAGCTGTGATCACTGCCTAGCATGCTGACCAGTGCTGTCTCATTGTTTCCTTGGGCTCCTCTGTCTGGATCCATCAGTTGTCTTTTGTCTCATACTTACATTGTAAACCCTTTGGGGCAAAGGACTTTTTGTTACACAGTGCCTAGCACAATGGGGTCTTGGTCCATGACTGGGCCTCCTATGTACAACCGCAATACAAATCATCATCAAACAGCATGACCTACAGTGCAGCATTACCTTAACTGCCCTAGTAATGTGCCTGACCTCCTGATGGCGCGGAAACTCAAACTCAGATTTGTGCCTAGAAAATAGTTGCATGTGCAAATCAGGTACTTAGGGACAGGTTACCCAGCTGTTCATGACAATCTTGCATGCACACAGTAGAGTTTACATGCACGTCTGAAAACATTTTGATGCCATTTTAGAGCCTCTGTTGCAGCCACTTTGAAAATCTGGTTTTAAATGCACCTGATGCCAAGACTGGGAAACAGGCTAATATTTCTGGTGCTAGCAGAAACGTCTCTTTACTCAGAATTCAGGGCAATGTTAAGATATTAAATTGGATATCTAACAGGCAAGAACATCAAGCCACAGGGAGAAAGTGAAACAGTAGAGAAATGTTTTATAGTGCAACATGTGAATCCTCTTGGTCACACACAGTGGGCTTGACTATGCTTAGCTGCTGAGCAGGGGCAAAGGTGGTGGTCACAAGGGCAAAACTGTAATCTTCAGACTCCCTTAGCAAAAAGGCTACTTATGTCTGGTACCGTTGCAGGACTTAGACTCCTTGAAGAGTGTAGGGAGGGCTGGCACCAGGGGTGCTGGAACAATTTGTATAGCGGGGGTGTTGAGAGCCATTGAAGCAAACTGTAAATCCTGTATATGATGGAAACCACTTCAAGGCAGGGGGTGCTGCAGCACCCCCAGCACCTCTGGTTCCAGCAACTGTGGGTGGCATTGTGACCTTGCTCCTCCAGAGTGAAAGTGCAACCAGGAATAGAGTACTGCTGTGGGTGAATGCCCCTCCTAATTCCCTCCTGCTGCTAGACATGGCTTATTGCCACAAGCGAGATGTGTAGCGCTATTAAAAATAGACCTGCTTGAATAGTATTTGCTGCATAATTTATTCAACACATGTCACTGATTTCCCCTCTCCCCCCTCCCATTATACACCCAGATTACGGAGCTAATAATTTGTGAATATTAATTGCAGGACTTGTTCAACGCATTTCACACAACGTTCCAAATAAAATCATTTGCCAAGACTTGCTCAGGGCTAATAATTGCGTGGGGGGAAATAGCCCGATTTTGGTTTAAAAACCAAAATGCCGCGGTGATTCATAGCTTTCGCTCCACTTTGATGGTAGCGACAAAGGGCAGCTCCTGGCAAGGGAAGCCTTGTCAGGCTCACTATGTGGGAACGGTGCTAATAGGGAGAGACAGGAACTGAGGGGTGGGTAGGGTTAAAAAAGGGGGCTGTAAGATACAGCAGAGGCCATGCTGATCAGGAGGGATCTGCAGATTCTGGGTACTGAATCCCCTACACTCCTTCCACATGGGAGAAACCTGCCATCCCTCCCCTGATCCAATGATCAAGTGGAAACTCCGCACAGGTTCCCCTCAGATGGGGTTAGATCTTCAGCTAGTGTAAACCAGCTCCATTGCTTGTGCCCATTTACATCAGCTGAGGATCTGGCCCCATGGAGTTTATTTTCTCCTATGCAGGTTTTTCCAGGCGGCTCAATCTGGACCAAGGATTTTTAAGAGCAATTCAATATTTTTCCTCTGATTAGGACCAAAACAGTAAAAGTGCAGCCCCTAAGCCGTTGCACAGGGTTGGGAAACGCAGCTAGAAAAACAAACCATCTTTGAATAATACCTATTGTCCAAATGTGTCGATATGTGAGCCGGACTGAAAACGATGACTGCTGGGTTCTGTTCCTGGCTCTGCCAATGAGTCGCTGTGTGACCTCGAGCAAAGCACCTGATGGGTCAGCTCCTCAGCTGGTGCAGATCAATATCGCGCTATTGATTTCGGAGGAGCTACAATGATTTATACCAGCTGAAGATCTACCCAACATGCTGTAGGGCAAAAAAACCCATCTTTTTGTCCTGTGTTTGTACAGCACCCAGCACACTGGGTCCTGGTCCATGACTGGGGCTCCTAGGCACTATGACAACACAAATAATAAATAATAGTGCCCGTGCCTCAGTTTACCCAACTGTACATTTTCTTTTTGCCTAAGTAAAGACAGCGGGGTTTGGCCCTTAGTATAGTGTCTAAAAAGGAACTTAATGGCAGATCCAGAGACCACTGAAGTTTTTCTACTGATTTCAGCGGGCTTTGGATGAGGTCCTTAAAGAAAGATGCATACAATAGAACTGGAGCAACATCTGTTTAGTGCGGTGAAGTACTGGAATGAGGAGAGGCAGGGGGAGGAGAGACACCTTACTGAATGGTATCACCTCCATTGTTCCACTCGTGTCTGCTCCTGGGAGGGGGGCAGTTTAACAAGCAAAACATGTAGGCAAACAGTGCAACAGATGGTACAAACTACTATTGAGGAAACATTTGAATGGGTAATGAAATATGGCTGCAACCATCTTACAGTTTACACACTGAATGCAAAACCAAACATGCTGTTTTCAGCAGGTTGTGGCTGTTTCCACTTGTAGATGCCAAGTGCTTTGGGGATATCATAGGATCTGCTGCTTCCAAGTGTTTAGTACAGTAGCAGGCACCTACTATACAAGTGTGCAGAGTTATCATGTGTGGGTCCATGACAGTGGACCAGATTCCTGATGCTGAGCTCCACTCAGTGCAGAAGTGAAGAGAGGGTGCATAACAGGGCTAATTACATTTTCATTCTTATATTTTGTATATTATTGCAACACCTAGATGGTCCCTCTGAGATTGGTGCCCCATTGTGCTAGGCTGCACAAACACATAGTGAAAGGCAGACCCTGTACTGAAGGATTTACAGTCTAAACAGACACAGGGAGAGAGGAGAAAGAGAGGCAAAGTGACATACCTCAGGTGACCCAGTAGGTCAGTGGCAGAGCTGAGAATAGAATCCAGGTGTCATAATCCCAGTCCAACACCACTAGATCACATTGTTTCTCATGGCACTCATGGCATCTTGTGGGAATAGAGGGATTGGGGGGGGCAAAGAAGGGGGTGCTGGGTTTCTGTCATTTATGTTTCTGATCATGAACAGAAGAAAGAAATGAATAAAATGTATTTGTGTGAACATTTCAGAACCTTAAAAAAGTGTAAGAGTGTAAGGGGGGGGGGAAGGAGGGATGGAGAGGTGATATGAGTTGGTTCTAGGAAGTGAAGGTTTGAGACTATTTTAGGGGGAGTTTTTATTTTTTCCAAATTCCTTCAGCCATCCCTCTTGCAAACATTTCCTGCATTGTGCAGGGCTGCACCTATTCCTTTGGTAAGAGGGGTGAGGTGAAGCAAGATCATTGGATCCTTGGGATCTAGACCCAACATTTGAAGAGACCCAGATGCAGAAATAATCACTGACCAGGTGATGAGGTGGCACACTAGGCACTTGCATGGTTCTGCCCTCAGCGCCTGAGGTCCTGTTATGCTGTCACATAAAGACCAGAAGGAAGGGGAGAGGGGAAGCAGAAACTGGCAGAGTTTCTGTATGCCAGGAAATCAAGGGATGCAGGTATTGGCAACAGCTGCATAACATGGTCGCCAGGGCTGTGACTACACTTAGATTTTTTTTCTCCCTCTGATAAATTTCTCACCATCGCTGTGATGGAATATTGACAAACCAACAGTGCACACCACACTGATAACCGTTTCCTGCTACTAGAAACCAGGAGAAGTGAAGAGATAAGCCACACTGATAACACAAGGTTTTTTCCCCCTGAAGACTATATTCCAGCACTGCTAACACTGTTGGAGCTCCACTGCTGGGAATGCTAATGCAGATATGGCTCTAAGTGGCTGCTGGAACTGTAAATATGTTGTGTAAACCTGCTTAGAGCTGGTCTCCATGACACAGCAATTACAATGCTGGCAAGTACCAGCGTGTCTGGAAAGTGCCTTCTCTATGCTAGTGCAAGTTCCACTCTTGCCACTGGTGGAGCTGCACCGGTATTAGTAATAGGGGCATATTCTTCAGAAACCCCCCCCCCACAACAACCTAGTGTAATACTGACAGACCCCGGTCATTGGCAGATAGGGCTGAACTTGGGACCTCTGGAGCTTAGTGCATGAGCCTCTACCACATGAGCTAAAAGCCTCCTGGCTGTTAGCTAAGGCTGTAGAGCAAACTCATTTAACTCTCTCTCTCTAAGTGGTCTGGGTGCCACTAGATGGGACAGAGCACCACACCCAAGGAGGTGTGTGGGTTGCACTAGCACAGGCTCTGTAGTTTACCTCTTCATCTATCTAGGGCAATGGTTGCAAATGTGGCATATCCCATAGGCCGGGGGACTGTGTCAGTATGGTAAACCAAACCCATCAACCAAGCAAAAAAAAAAAACCCTATCTCAAGCAGAGATTACCAGAGACTCCAGGAAGTCCATTAGGAACTTGGCTATTACTATTGAATCTACATGGAAGGGCTAAGATGCCATGGTGATGGATGGCAGTATAAAACCCTAAATTAAATTAATGGAGATATCCTATCTCCTAGAACTGGAAAGGATCTTGAAAAGTCATCAAGTCCAGCCCCCTGCCTTCACAAGCAGGACAAAGTACTGATTTTGCCCCAGATCCCTAAGTGGCCCCCCTCAAGGATTGAACTCATAGCTCTGGGTTTAGCAGGCTAATGCGCAAACCACTGAGCTATCCCTCCCCCCAAACCAAGGTAGTTAGTAGAGCATTGCAGTAGCTAAATCTGGCAGGATGGAACTGTTGACCAAAACAAGCTGTCAATAGTGTGCTGTCTATGTCTGCAAAGCACGCCCTGCATGTCTGACTGGATTTGGTGTGTGGGAAGATTATGTCCAGCCCCCTCTGCAGGATGCAAAATGGCATCCTCTTCACAGAGTTACCTTGCACGCACCATATGTGCAAGGTCACACTGCATGGAGGACACCATTTTGTAGAACAAAATGACATCCTCTGCACAGTGTGACCACGCATGCATCGTGTGAGGGCCCGCCGCATGTAGGACACCATCTTGGACTGCCTCAGGCATGCGAGTGAGTTGTGGCATGTCTGATGAAAACTGTCACAGCATGCCACTGTGAAGCGATCCTTTCAAGGGGCTGAGAGGCAGGGTTTTGTCCATTGAAGAAGCTGGGATTTTCAATCCTTGATATAGGCCACATTTTATCTGTGTCATTTATCAGGGTGAGAGTCTGTGTCTAATTTATTTTATGTTGTAGAGGGAGCCTGGTCCTGCGAGGTGCATGGAAATCCATGGGAGTCAGCTCCAGCAGGCTCAGTCATCTGGTGGTGAAAAATTAAAATGTGTCTATTCTGTCAATTCTTTGCATGTTGCCATCTCTATAATTTTTATTAGCAAATTCTCACTTGTTGCCATGTCATCAATCCAAACTGATGAGAACGGCTGTGGGATTATGATAAACCTGAGGCCCGGCATAAAATGACAGATTCATTTTGAGACTTCTGTGGACATTAACAGCAGGAACTGAGGCCAGCAACAGAACATATTATTGTGGCTACTGCACATGCAATTGAAAGGAACTGAGCAAAGTCAAAATGATAACTCGAGGCAGGTGCACACTGGGAGTATGTG
The DNA here is from genome assembly GCF_028017835.1 of Emys orbicularis. Taxonomy (NCBI): domain Eukaryota; kingdom Metazoa; phylum Chordata; order Testudines; family Emydidae; genus Emys; species Emys orbicularis. The sequence continues at coordinate 344,535,900 of NC_088683.1, forward strand.
ATGATATGTGCACAACAGAATCTTGCCTGAGAGAAGAAAATAATGGCTGACAAAGTTTATCGTTAATATTTAAACAATATACATTATACAGGAAAGCCAGGAAAACAATGTAACGGGAGATGGAAATGTACAGTAGCTTTGTATGTTTAACAGGACTAGATAGACACTGTTAAACTGTTAGGATTGGATCCTGCAGCTCTTGCACGAGTAGTGCGTACATGCCACAATGATGAAGAGAACGTATAAGTGAGACTTGTCATGGGAATCCGTGCTACTTAATGTAAAGGATGCAGAATGGGGTCCTTAGTATTTATACCTTCAAATATATGTTCCTGGAACATGGAGAAGATATATGCAAGTTTTTCTTTTGGTATTAAATAATACTTTAGAGTGTAATTGTGCTACTAATGATGGTAGGGCCCAGATATTCCTGGATGTGATAGCTGAAAGATTTCTTCACCAAAGAGTCACCAAACCAACAAGTATCAGAGGGGTAGCCGTGTTAGTCTGAATCTGTAAAAAGCAACAGAGGGTCCTGTGGCACCTTTAAGACTAACAGAAGTATTGGAGCATAAGCTTTCGTGGGTGAATGCCCACTTCATCAGACGCAAGACGCAAGCTCCACCAGTGGCAAGACTTGCGTCTGATGAAGTGGGCATTCACCCACGAAAGCTTATGCTCCAATACTTCTGTTAGTCTTAAAGGTGCCACAGGACCCTCTGTTGCTTCAAACCAACAAGAGGAGCCAGGATTTCACCCCAGAAATGTATCTGAAATGTACAGCACTCTAGTGTCACCAACTGGTGAAGCTGAATAATGGTTCTTGTTTGAACATTATTTTTGTTCTATGAGGTGAAATGGCTGAGAACTTAAAAGTTGGGCAATAACAGACCACTAATCCCAGTGATGATTCAACCTGGTGATATTCAAATAAAAAGAGCTCTCAGCCCTGCTTGTGTTACAGTCACTTCACACTGACTCAAGAGACCTTCTAGGCTTCAGAGTGACACAAAAAAAAAACACAAAAAAAACAGCGCGACAGTCCTGGAATCTGATTATATAGACTGCAATTACTTCATGTTATGATGTCTGTAGATATGTGATTTAATATGTGGCCCTATTTTCTGCTGTGTTTTGGGTCAAATTCTGCTCTCACTTAGACTGGTGTCAATCCAGAGTAACTCGATTTAGCTAACAGAGCTAACTCCAGATTTACAGCAGTGTATCTCAGGCCTGGTCTACACTACCCCCCAAATTCGAACTAAGGTACGCAACTTCAGCTACGTGAATAACGTAGCTGAAGTCGACATACCTTAATTCGAACTTACCGCGGTTCAGACGCGGTCCACACGCGGCAGGCAGGCTCCCCGTCGACTCCGCGGTACTCCTCTCGCCGAGCTGGAGTACCGCAGTCGACGGCGAGCGCTTCCGGGATCGATTTATCGCGTCCAGACCAGACGCGATAAATCGAACCCAGAACTTCGATTCCCAGCCGCCGAACTAGCGGCTGGGTGTAGACCTGGCCTAAGAGTATAATTTAGCTTGTTACGTTTAGAGCTGGTCAGCATAACCTGGAAAGCATTTGAGAAGAGATGGAGCATTTGAAAGGACCAGATAAGTACAGTATCAGAGGGGTAGCCATGTTAGTCTGGATCTGTAAAAAGCAACAAAGAGTCCTGTGGCACCTTAAAGACTAACAGATGTATTGGAGCATAAGCTTTCGTGGGTGAATGCCCACTTCGTCAGACGGATGTAATGGAAATTTCCAGAGGCAGGTATAAATATGCAGGCAAGAATCAGTCTGGAGATAACGAGGTTAGTTCAATCAGGGAGGATGAGGCCCTCTTCAAGCAGTTGAGGTGTGAACACCAAGGGAGCAGAAACTGCTTCTGTAGTTGGATAGCCATTCACAGTCTTTGTTTAATCCTGATTTTGTCAAATTTGCAAATGAACTGAAGCTCAGCAGTTTCTCTTTGGAGTCTGGTCCTGAAGTTTTTTTGCTGTAAGATGGCTACCTTTACATCTGCTATTGTGTGACCAGGGAGGTTGAAGTGTTCTCCTACAGGTTTTTGTATATTGCCGTTCCTAATATCTGACTTGTGTCCTTTTATCCTTTTACGTAGGGACTGTCCAGTTTGGCCGATGTACATAGCAGAGGGGCATTGCTGGCACATGATGGTGTATCTAACATTGGTGGACGTGCAGGTGAATGAACCGGTGATGTTGTAGCTGATCTGGCTAGGTCCTGTGATGGTGTCGCTGGTGTAGATATGTGGGCAGAGTTAGCATCGAGGTTTGTTGCATGGATTGGTTCCTGAGTAAGAGTTGTTATGGTGCGGTGTGTGGTTGCTGGTGAGAATATGCTTAAGGTTGGCAGGTTGTCTGTGAGCGAGGACTGGCCTGCTTCCCAACGTCTGTGAAAGCGAGGGATCATTGTCCAGGATGGGTTGTAGATCACTGATGATGCGTTGGAGAGGTTTAAGCTGAGGACTGTAGGTGATGGCCAGTGGAGTTCTGTTGGTTTCTTTCTTGGGCTTGTCTTGTAGCAGGAGGCTTCTGGGTACACGTCTGGCTCTGTTGATTTGTTTCCTTATTTCCTCATGTGGGTATCATAGTTTTGAGAATGCTTGGTGAAGATCTTGTGGGTGTTGGTCTCTGTCTGAGGGGTTGGAGCAGATGCGGTTGTACCTCAGTGCTTGGCTGTAGACGATGGATTGTGTGGTGTGTCCGGGGTGGAAGCTGGAGGCATGAAGGTAGGCGTAGCAGTCGGTGGGTTTTCAGTATAGGGGGTGTTAACGTGACCATCACTTATTTGTACTGTGGTGTCTAGGAAGTGGACCTCCCGTGTAGATTGGTCCAGGCTGAGGTTGATGGTGGGGTGGAAGCTGTTGAAATTTTTCCAGAGTCTCCTTCCCATGGGTCCAGATGATGAAGATGTCGTCAATGTAGCGTAGGTAGAGAAGGGGCGTGAGTGGATGAGAGCTGAGGAAGCATTGTTCCAGGTCAGCCATAAAAATGTTGGCATATTGTGGGGCCATGCGGGTACCCATGGCGGTGCCACTGGTCGGAGGTATATATTGTCACCAAATTTGAAATAATTGTGTGTGAGGATAAAGTCACAGAGCTCAGCAACAAGTTGTGCTGTGTCATCATCAGGGATACTGTTCCTGACAGCTTGTATTCCATCGGTGTGTGGGATGTTTGTGTAGAGAGCCTCCACATCCATGGTGGCTAGGATGGTGTTTTCTGGGAGGTCACCAATGCATTGTAGTTTTCTCAGGAAATCAGTGGTGTCACGGAGATAGCTGGGAGTGCTGGTGGCGTAGGGTCTGAGTAGAGAGTCCACATATCCGGATAGTCCTTCAGTGACAGTGCCAATGCCAGAGATGATGGGGCGTCCAGGATTTCCAGGTTTGTGGATCTTGGGTAGTAGATAGAATAACCCTGATACTTAGGACTAGTGCTGGCCCTCTGCATAAGTGACTGTTTCACCTAAGTTGAATACTGGCATAAAGTTCAACACTGTTGAGGTCTACATGGTCTAGGAGCTATGGACTTGTGCTCATACAACCATTTATTAACTCCATCTTTTCCGTTTGCTTCATTTTTCAAGGAAATATGTGTTTGCTTATGGTTAATTCTCTGCAATTCCAGAAAAAAAGATTCTGTGCTTTTTTTGTGCAATAACAAGATCTATTTTTTTAAACACTTCAGTGGTTTTATTTTGCTTAAAAATGTTTAACCCACATCCTCATTATCCCTATTATTCTCATGTAACACTATATGGATTTATCTTCTTGGGATGAAACAGATTGACAGCATGCTTTAAAAGTTGAGAGACCACAGAAAATAAGCAAGAACATGCAATAGGCCACCTGATCAAAAAGAATAACTAGACCATGAAATAATTGCAGGGAAAAAATCCAATCAGAAGGGTGGAACTGTGAAAAACATTAACTTTGATAATCACATTATACTCTGAGAGGATGTCAGATTTATTGAATGCAATGAAATGGGATGAGATAGTGGGGGAGAGTCAGATAATTCAAAGGCAAATTATTTTGTACATAAAGATTGTCTTTGTAATAAAGTAGCTATAAAATCAGACCAACGTGGATGAATAAGAAAGTCATGAAATGATCAGGAAAAAGAAATTGTAAGCTTCCAAAAAGCCGATCTCAGAGGAGGAACACGAGGATGGAAGTGTGTATGGATAACATTTTAAAAGTATGGAAATATGTTTAAGGAAGATGAAAGCAGTAAATAATATCATGATTCATGTCTTTTATCCCAAAGGATCCCGGTGGGATTGGTCGGGATGCTGGGGAGGTAAACTCATACAAGAATTTGCTGTTGATATTGTATCTTTTGGCTTCCACATCTGCCTGTCTGTATTCACCTGTTGCCTCTTGTATTATACTTAGATTGTAAGCTTCTTGGGGCAGGGACCACTTTTGTTCTGAGTTTGTATAGCGCTTAGCACAATAGGGTTCTGGTCCATGTCTCAGGTTCCTAAGTGCTATAGTAATACCAATAAATAAATAAGAAGATCTTATGCGAGAAGCCAATTCTCATAATGCCACTAGTATTTGTGTACAAAATCTTGGGAGACTAGTACACAAGATTTTGGTACCGTTCAACCTACTGATGAACCCTAGCCCTGAGTCTGGGCATACTAGAATAATGGGGATGCTCAGTCCCTATATACTGCTCCAACCTACTCCAGACTGCGGTTAGAACAGTGCCTACCCGGCTCATCCCTAATATTAAATTGACCAGGTAATAGCGTCACAGATTTGGCTGGATGATCCCAATCCAGCCATCCACTGGACTGCTGCGTGGGGAATCCAGGCCTCTGGGTTCCCAGGCACAGACCTTCTATCTGACACCCTCTCCTGAGAGCTGGAATCTGTTGTCCAGCTGCCGAGTCACTCTGGGCACAACGTTGACTGTTCAGAGTTTCCTGTACTTAAATACACCCTCTCCCAGAACTCCACCCAGTGTAACTCACTCTGGAGGCATATAGCAGTTATGCAGCATTTAACGCACAGAGAGAGGCACTTTGCCCAGGGTCTAGCACCTCAATGGTCAGAGTCTCTTTGGTTGTTCAGAGTCCTTCTGCTTAAGCGCATGGCTTGTAGGCTGGAACTTGGAGCCTGCTTCCCGTTAGATCAGCTTGCCTCCTTTGCCATTGACCACTCTGATCTCTTTCCCTTGAGAGTCCGTAGGGTCATTTGGGCTCTGGAAAGCTGGCAGAGACCCCTGCCTGATGCAAGCCTTTACATGCTGGGTCGCTTCTCTCTCCTTTTGAGCTAAAGAAGCAATTGCCAATTACCACCAGAAAGATCAGCACCTCCATCTTTATAACCTTCCTCTGTCAGGTGACACCTGTGCCAGCTTCCCATGTGAGCATGACCCCTGCCAGGGGGCTTCGTTGCCCAGGCGACCTCTCCCCTGCTAAACTGTTCTCCTGGTTGGGATCCAGTCTATTGCCTAGGGCAGTGGTTCTCATACTTATTTGATCATGCCCCCCCCCCTTGTGTCTATAGTAGTTTGCGTCCCCGCCTCCCCACCACATATACTGATATATGCAATGGCGGTGCTTCACTTGAATCAGTTTCGGCTTCTTTGTTATTCACTTGAGTTTGGTTTTTTTCTCTGTTGCACGAGTGAGGCAACGATCCATTGTAATAAGAGCAAAAGCAAAACTCTGACTTTGATTGATGCTTACAATTAAATGTGCACAACGCGTCGTAGCAAACAGATTAACGTACAGATGGCAACGACTTTGTGTAATGCTATGCAAGCTTAACAGAAATCTGTCAAAATGCACAGCGCCATCTGAGGACCTGATATGTCTGGAGGAATCAGCTTTGCTAGTTATTCATGGCTGGGGGTAAAATGTGCAGAGTAAAGCTTCTCACGCCCCCACAGAATACATTCCATGCCCCCCCACAGGGGATGCCCCCCAGTTTGAGAACCTCTGGTCTAGAAAAATTACATTTCTTAATCAATGACCCTCTTTTGTTATTCTTTTGCCACTAGCCTTTGGAATCTCAGCCTAACAGGGAGGCAAACAAATCACAGAGAAAGCAAAAGGAGTTCAAAATGAAGTTTGCAGCATGGTAAAGATACATAGAGTTCATAATCTCACACAGAATGTGTAAATGGTACAAACAGATTTCCAAATCATCACAACCGCTCCCCAGTGAAATTACTTTCCAGGAAATATTTCAGCAAGGGTAAAGGAGAGAAAGCCTGGGGCAGATAATTCTTGTAAAATGTCTCTCTTCTTCCACTGGCATGCTAGCCTGTTATAAAGGAGCCATGGTGCACCTGTTGTTTTTTAAAGCACTGCATTGAAGATTTAGGATACACAGCAGACATCCAAAAGGGTCAGACAGGTGCTGAATCAGGGAACACATGCTTTGTATCCATGGTTCAGAAAGGATCCAGACATTAGAGACCTATAAAATTAACTCCAGACACTGAAACTCTTGTAAGCCTGAATTCTGCCTGTGAGAAAGATGCTGGACATTTTGATAAGAGATGGGAATTAAACAGCATTTCCGAAATGTTTAATATGATCCAGGAGAATGGGCTGGAGTTCAAGAAGGGGAAGATGGAGCCAGATGAAGAAGCTTGAATCCTTAAAGAACATCTCTGAGTTAGGAGGCAGGGGTGAAGCAGAGACATAATTTATCCATATTTCAGGATAATTCTTGATATTGCAATAGATAGATTTTTTCCCTCCATAGATCCAGTAAATTGGTTAAAAGGATAATTAATGGACTGGATTTTTTTAAAAGCTTATTTGATGGAAAACAGAAGATTTCAGTCGGTGAGTTCAAAGGGAAAAGAAGGCTAACATGGAGGGCCCTGAAGGGTCAGTATTAGACTATCTTTCACATGCTTCATACAGTTATCGAGTAACGTGTTGAAGAATAGACCATACCCAATATCAGTATCATTAAGATAAACAATGGTGTGATAGATACAGTCACACAGAAACGCCTCATGACACTGAAGTGATGGAAATGTAAATCAAGAAGAAAGAATTAGAAAAAAAAGGAGGCGGAGAAAGGAAAGAAGAATATGAACTAGTGGTTAGAGCAGAAGACCGGGAGTCAGGGCTTTCCGCCTAGTCTTGGCTTTGCCACTGACTCAGTTATGGGAGCTTGGGCGAGTAACTTATGCCCCAAATGAGCAAAGCACTTTGCACATGTGCAAAAATGTAAGCATGCACTGAAGTCTTATTGAAGCTTAAACATGTGCTTAAGAACTTTGCTGAATAGGGATGGACAGCTAAGGGGCCCTAACTTCTCTGTCCTGAACATATGCAGCTGGGATGTGTATATACTGTAATAATTATTATCCACCTCACAGAGTGGGAAGAGGGAGCCCGGGGAGTGGGAGTGAGGCATAATTAATAACTACTGGTATTTATAAATTGCTTTAAGATGAAAGGTGCAAAGTATTATCATTATTTTATCAATTTTAAAATTCATTGTTGTACTGAACGTCATCTTATCGAAAGCATGGAGGCTATATGGCTGGTAGAGCCTGTTCTTTGTTTTATAATACATTACTACAGACTGTGTTACGTCTTAGTCAGCAATCCCCCCGCACAGACAGTCGTACTGAGGACTTAGAGGACGGAATCGTTTGGAAAGCGACTGAACTTCTTTACAGAGTAGGATTTTAAGAAAATCTGCTAAAATGATGCAACAGAACAAGCTAACCCCAAAAGGACTTGAATGGACTGGGGTTGTGAAATGTGTGGGAAGAGATCAGGGATCAAATAAATAATAGGGATTAGGATTTTAACTGGAGAACAGTAGAGAACAGAAATTAAATAAGAGACCAGATTGATGTTGCTTATGGATAATATGCTAAAAACATCTGCAAATGATGGCAAAAGATAATATAATAAAGGAGAGAGGGGGAGGGACGGAGAGAGAGAATATTATGTGTCAGCTTCCCAGAGTCTGAGGTCTGGAATATAAATCATCAGGCTATCGCTGGCTAGACAGTATGAGGCACTACTAATTAAATACAGTTCTAGACCTGACCCCCACAGTCCTTACTCACTCAAATCTCCCACTGAAGTCAAAGGGAGTTTTGTCTGTGCAAGGACTGCAGTATTAAGCCTTCTGAGGGACTGCGCCTAGGCATATCCGGAGCTGACCTGGTTCTAATGGCATAGGAGTTCTCAAAAATCTTCACCATATGGATGACATTTTAATGTTGAGATTGTCTCATGAACCACCTGGCCTCCCACTTGCAATCCTACAGATCAGCTCTCCTCCTATTTTCAAGTGCATGACATCCCTGTGACAACTACAGTGACTACGTACATGGAAATATGATATTAGGACAACATTTCATGAAGTGTGACCTTCTTTTAATGCAATTTACCATCTGGAAATAAGAAGGAGGTGGAGGAGTCAGTACCATGTGACCAGCCAGGTCTTCACAGCCCACCAGAAAATGCTCCCTGGACTTCTAATAGTCCAAAGCCCCAAGGCTGGGAACCTCTAGCAATGGCTATCTGAACATACAGCACAGACTGCAACAGGAGAAGATACTGTACAAAGGACACATGCTCTTATGGTTAAGATGCTGACTCAGGAGAACTGCCACAGACTTTCTTTCTGACCAGTCACTTAATCTCTCTCAATCACAGCGTGCAAAACTCTGCTGCACTTACCCCTCTCAGAGAGAACTTTATTTTTCAGCTGTGACTCATATGACGGAGTTTTGTTTTAACAAATTTTTCGAGCCTGAAGAAGATGCTCAAAACAGACAGGCACCTGGAAATGCCAAATGTAGAAAAAGTAGAAAATACAATTTATTTCAAACCGAGCCATGGCATATACTGTAATTCCCCCACCACACATAAAGCAAAAAGAATAATTTGCCCACTGCTCTCCTCTTAACTTTTCATGTGAGCTCTGTGGACAGAGTGAAACTTATTAGTCTGGAAATAACATTAATATTGTCGAACTTCATTTTAGAGAAAGCTGGCAGGAGATGTCATTAGCTCTCAATGCACCTCTTTTCTATTAACTTTCCTAAGCCAGACTCCTTTAACTGTAACATTGGTGTGGGGTAAACTAAACAGGATTTTTTTTTTAAACTCACCTGGAAGGAAATTCTAGTTTCTAATTTCCTGGTATTTGGAACTGCTAGCTATTGTGATTAAAATCTATGCAAGAAATACAAAGGATGCCTTTATAATCCAAAGCAATATAAACTATCCTGGATACAGGTGACATCTTGATGTTTCTTACTAATCCATGTATCTCAATGACAATTGTGCTTGGTCTGGTGGATAATTTTAATGTTATGTCCAGATGTGCAACTGGATGAAGTTGGAAATTCTGCAGGTAAATGACCATAGGTCCCAATTCAGCAAAACACTTAAATATGTGCTTCACTTTGGGTGTAAGTAATACCATCCTTATTCTGTAATTCACTTAACTACATGTTTAACTCCCAATGACTTCAGTGGGATTTAACCATGTGTTTAAATTTAAGCAGGTGCTTATATGCTTTGTTGAATCAGGTCGTTAGAAACCAATCCTGCAAGCTGCCAAATTGCCTTGATTTTCCTTGCAGTCACTGGGAGTTGAGGATGCTCAGGGCCTTAAGATTTGGGCCTATAGAAAAATATCTGCCTTTTACTAAATAGTCCCAGGGTGTAAAATACCTTGAGGCTGAATTATGTGTGAGTTCAAATAAACCAGGATGGAATTGTCTAAATTATCTCATAAGTGCACAAATAGTCTCCTTTAAAACTATGGCCCCAGTCCTGCAACCATATAAGCCCATGATTAACTTTTTGTGTATGTGAATAACCCTCTTGAATCCTTGTGCTCCTAAGAGTGTTTAAAAGTTATTCAGAAACATAAGTGACTGCAGGACCCAGGACTCTCTTAGAGGACAACAATCAGAATGATGAGTGTGCCCCAGATTTAAAAATTTTATTAAGATGATGTTAAAAAAAAGTGAACAGAGTTTGAGCATAGAAGTTTCTGGTTATCAGGGAATAACGTACAGATTATTGAGGGTGCAAAGTTTGGTTTAAGATCGGGTGGCATAAGGAATACATAATCTGCAATATCCCCGATTGGGGGTAAAAGGTTGATGGATCAAAGTACAGGCATTGAGATATGAGGGTATGAAGTTCATAGAGTGGCTATATTCGGGTGTAGTGTATAATGAGTGGATATGATGATGAGGATGGATTGACCCTCATTTGGTAAGATTTAATGTTCAGGGAGTTTATGGTTCCAGTTCATATGATCCAACGGAGAAGATCTCTTGGTCCCTTTCTCATAGTGGGAAAATGATGTCACTCTGGCTCACACCTCCTGGTATTGTCGGTGGCCGGTGATGTGCTCGATGTAGATGTCCCTGGACCATCGGATGGTGTCTGAGACCATGAGGTGCCGCATGAGCCGTGCGTAGCGTTGACCGATCCCGCAGGTCCGCAGCACACGCTCGTTGCAGGGGTCCCAGGTGCCCAGGGCTCCGACAATCAGGGCATCCATCTGCACCTCGTAGCCCTTCGCTCTTAGGGTGTCGGCCAGCGGGGTGTACTTTTCCAGCTTACGAGCTCGGGCTTCGTGAAATGCATGGGTCCTGTTCTCAAAGGAGACCGTGACATCGACGAGGATGATCTTTTTCTGGGCCTTGTTGGTGACGACCACGTCAGGTTGTAGCTGGCTGTCGGTACCGGGGATGGTGCAGCGACCTCCTCCAGGTGTGGTGGGATGGCTTTCACCAGGCGGTTCTGGATGGCGTTGTGGCGCAACTGCCAGGCTCTGGAGTGGGGTTTGCAGCTGCACAGGATGTGGGGCAGGGTCTCGTTGGAGTAGCCGCACTTCCTGCAACGCTTGTCTCGGTTCCCGTGGCGGACAGCTCCGTTGAGCGGGACACAGTTGAGCCGGGCACGGTGGATGAACCGCCAGTCGGCGAAACGGGTGAAGCCGCCCCCGGCGAGGAAGTAGTTGCTGGCATCCCACTTGCTGGTCAACTCAAAGGCTTTACCCTGGTCCGGTTTATGCTTCAGGGTTTCCACGTACAGCGAGTGGATGGCGGCCTTCGAGTCCTCTCCAGCAAGCCCCTGGCCCTCGGGGTGACGATGGTGTTGTCGTCAGACCTGATCTGCAGCACCCGGACTCCCAGCTCCTGGCGCTCCTCGCACCACTCCCAGCGGCAGCCGATGCGCTTCCCTAGGCGACGTGTGGCATTGCGAGTGCGGGACCACAGTGAAGTGATGTCGCGCCCGTCCCGCCCGAATTCCCCATCCAGGGAGCCGCTCAGGAAGGTGGCAATGTCTTGGTTGGAGGGGGCTCTGCCGATCCGCTTCTCTGTCGCATCACGCAGGGCATGATGTTCCTTACCGTGGCGTCAGGACATGTCAGCAGGCGGAAGGCGTGGGTGATCACCGCGACGTCGCACAGGTCACCTATGCGGGGGACGTTGGCGCCGCCGTGCCTGTGGGCGATGTAGGTACACAGTAAACACGTTACCAATCAGTATTGGCTCTAACAGCTTCAGAGACGTGTCTTTATAGTTTAAAAAGGAGCAAATCTGAAATGACTTACTCAGTTCCCAAGCAAACCCCTCAATGACTGAGTGGTGCTGATGAGTAAGAGTTAATCAGCCATTTAGCAGAGCCAGCACAGTAGGAGTGGGGATTTTGGATTCTTAGAAGCATTTACTGTAAGTAAAAATACATGTCTGTTTTTATAGTTTATGTCTATCACATTCTCTTTAAAAAACTTTTAATCCAAACATTATTTAGCACATCTCCTGGTGTCCCTAGGAATAGTGGAGTCATTGGGTCTCATGCTGATCTCACTGACTGTAAACTCCACTGAAAACCAGGATGAAACAATAGATGTAAATGAGATCAGAATCAGGCCCTTTGTATATTTTTTTAACTGGCACTATGTTCATTTTTTCCTCTACTAGTGTGACAATTAAGATGCGGGGATGGGGGGGTGGAGACAGCAATAGACCCCTAAAAGATACATCAAGTATGGAATAAATTTTGTGTTCCCAAAATACTGTCTTGTTAACATAAATATGTTGTAGCGTTAGAAATGCCTTCTGTCACATTTTCTCTGGTTTTAGTTGCTGCATCATGTGACACTACATCAGTTAATGGTGCCAAGAAGTCGTGAAGGGAGAGGTGCAAGATTATTTTAGATCACAGGAATGATGATATTCTGGAAAATACCTCTGGGATTTGGCCCTCTTAGGGCAAAAGGTGCAATAAAGTAAGGTGTTATGTTATACACATTTCTTATTTGTGGTAAATCTTATAGGCAACTTGTCTGGCTCTGTTAAAAATGTAATAAAGGAATTGTTAAATATTTCCTGTCATCCAGATTTTGTTGTTGTTGTTGCTGTAAAAACCCATGAAAGGCCCAACATGGGCTCAGCCCTGAAAAGCTCTGTTTTCTCTGATGTGGTGCTGAGAATCCTGAACTCCTCTTTAATAGATTTCATACAGTTTAAAACCCAAAGGGACTATTAGATTACCTGGTCTGGTATATCCCAGGCCAATAAATGTCACCCAGTTACCCCTGTGCTGAGCCCAATAACGTGGGTTAGATTAACACATTTCAATCCTCAGCAAACTAAACTGTGTGCCGCAGGCAGAGAGCAAGAAAGGCTGAGGTGCCACTAATGTCTGAGGCCTCCACAATGGCAGGGAATTGCCTGGGTAGCAATATGTCCAGATATCCTAGCAGGTGAGCTGTACCCCATGCTGCAGAGGAAGGTGACACCCCCCCCCCCAAACGTTCCTGCCAATCTCATCTGGGGGAAAATTACTTCTGACCCCAAATCTGGCAATCAGTTAGACCTGGAACATATGGGCAAAATTCACCAGCCAGAGGATTCTTTGTATTACCTCAGAGCCAGGGCCGGCGCTACCATTTTTGCCACCCCAAGCAAAAAAAAAAAAAAAAAAAACCCGCTCCGACTGCCGCTGCTCGAACTGCCGAAGTGCAAAAAAAAAAAAAAAGCTGCCCCAAGAATGGACGGAATGCCGCCCCTTAGCACGTGCCGCCCCAGGCAGGTGCTTGCTCCGCTGGTGCCTGGAGCCGGCCCTGCTCAGAGCATTAGTCCATCCTGTCTCATATCTCTGGACATGGCCAATCCCTGATAGTTCAGAGGAAGATGACCCCTCCCCCAACAAACAAAAAACAAAACCCCAAACACATCACACCAATCCTTCCTGACCCTGGCAGGCAAGAGGCTGAAGTCCTGAAGCATGAGATTTGATTACAGTGATTGTTTTTATGCAGAGCTGGAAATATAATGAACATATTGAGGGCAATGCAGAACTTTCCATTCTGACCTTGGCTCACAAAGGGAGTGAATAAATTGAGCATTTCATAGATTATAGTCAGTAGGCCTGTTTCACCGCTCACGCTGGTGTAAATCACAAATAACTCTATTGATGACAATGGAGTTACACCATTGTCAAACTAGCATCCGTGAGAGGAGAATCAGGACTTGGTGGGCTCAGCATTTTGTAGGACTGACTGTCCATTAGAATAACAGGAGTACTTGTGGCACCTTAGAGACTAACAAATTTATTAGAGCATAAGCTTTCGTGGGCTACCGAAGAAGTGGGTTGTAGCCCACGAAAGCTTATGCTCTAATAAATTTGTTAGTCTCTAAGGTGCCACAAGTACTCCTGTTATTTTTGCGGATACAGACTAACACGGCTGCTACTCTGAAACCTGTCCATTAGAGTAACTGATTCTGAAGAGAACAGATTGATATTCAGTTTGTGGCTCAGTCTGTCTTTTGTAGCCCAAACTGTACTGTATATACTGACCAGAGTCTTAGTTTTAATAGGCATTCCTTTTAATTTTAATTGGGGAATGCATACTACTGTAACGACCTGGCCATTAGCAGTGATTTTTTTCCAAAGAATGAGCTGGACTCTGATCTGATAGAAAAGGAGACTTTTAGAAATGTGTTAGTTTAGAAAAGGCAAATGAGTATTTTAGGGGTATTTCTACCCAATTTCATCAAAATTCCTTCTCTCTTTATGTTGTGCTCTTTGTCATTCCAGAGATGAACCTTTTAACACAGAGATGGAAATGGTAAAAGAATGATTGGAATTGTTTTTCTGACAATCAAAAGGTAGTTATAATAATATGAATCAGACAGCTGCATCATATTCAAATGTCATTCAGTCAAAGTTATTAACTCAGTTTTTATAATAGCTCAAGAGGGTAGATTATCATGAAGTAATTCAATCACTAGGAACAGGTCTTTTAACTCTTGTAAAAGAAAACCTCTACAATTGATCTGCAGAACAAGAAGCAAATGACAAGAAAAGCAGAGCAATTACCCTACAGAATGGAATATTACCAACACTGACTCAAATATTTTATACTTAAAATCAGTGTTTTATATTTTAAGGGGCAGTTTATACTGGACCAGCACTAAATCCCAATGAAGTCAATGAGACTCTTTCAATTGATTTTAATGGGCTTTGGACCAGACCTATCTAAGGCAGCCCTCCATATGGAGGCAGCATGCTTTAGTAGTTCGTAAAGGGAATTGGAAGTCAGGAGACCGGGGCTCTTAATCTGTTCGTGCTTCTGACTCCCTTTGTGGTGTTAGGTAAATCACAAATCGTCTTCTAATCTATAAAGGCAGGCTTAGGGTAGGAATTTTTGTGAGGGGCCAGGCCATCTAGGACCAGCCACTGGCCTGCTCTTTGACTAACTTCACTGCTAGGCAACACTGTACACAGCACTTGATTGGTTGCTGGTTTAGCAGCCCTGTTTATAAGCTTAGCACTCACAGCAGGTCAGTGACTGCTCAGTGTGTATCATGTCTGCAGCTGTGTTTGCTTGCTCGCTCGCTCCTGCTTCTAGCCCTTGCTCCAGCCTGTTTCCAGTCTGTGCTCCTGCCCTGTTCCTGTTCTGCTCCGGGCTTGTTTCTGAACCTCTTCCTGCTCCATCTGCTACCTGCTCTGGCTCCAGCTCCTGTTCCCCTCTGACTTCTGGCTTTGATCCTTGGCTCTGCCTTTGTCTTATGGCTCTGGGTTATCCTTCAGCTCTGGCATCTGGCTTCTGTCCCTCTGGTATTGATCCTTGACTCATTTGTGGGCTCTGTCCCCTTGGACCCAGCTCTAACCAGTAGACTGAAGTCTCATTTCAACCACTAGGGCTGACTATCCGCTGCCTGGTTGGTCACAGTTTTAAAGGCACTGAAGGGACTAGGACCTTTGAAAATCTCCCCCACAATACTTCCCCAGTTAGTGTGATTTAAGATCCTTGGGTGAATGACTCTGAAGACATTGAGAGTTGTCACTGTTTTTCATTGCACTAAATAAGTTGGTCTCCAAGACCAACATTTTTGTACCTGGATGACTAAAATTAGGCTCCTATATTCTGATTTAAGGAGCTTGATTTTAAGAAGCACTGAGCACCCATAAATCACAGGAAGTCGCTGCATTTTGAAAATCAGAGCACTTTTGATTTGTTTACCAGTTTAACTTTGTGCATATCAGCTTGCACATTTTGACTTATCTTTTTGGGGATCGTATCCATCTTTATAAGAACATAAAGGCCGTGCACAATTTCCACATGAAAATGTCTGCATTTGTGATATCATGTATCTCATAGTTCCTTAGAGATTGAGACCAGAAGAAACCACTAGATCATCTAGTCTGACCTCCTGTATATCACAGGCCATTAAACTACACCCAAATACCATATATTAAGCCTGAAAACTTTTGTTAGACCAAAGAATCTAATCCTGAGGTAACTAATCTGTGTGCCACAGGCAGAGAATGGGAAAGGACAAGGTGCCACCAATGTCCCTGGTCTCTAATGGCAGAGAATTGATTAGGTGAAATATGCCCAGAAGATCCTATCAGGCTAACCATGTATGCTGCAGAGGAAGGTGAAAAACCTCCAAGATCCCAGCTAATCTGACCCAGGGGAAAATTCTTTCCTGACTCCAAGTCTGGCGATTAGTATGACCCAGAGCATATCTGGATTATTATTGCCAGAGGAGTCTTCTTTGTTGTCCCAGAATCACTTTGCCTGCCTGGATACTACTTTAAAAGGTGCTTTGTCACTCTAAAATGACATCACCCTCAGCTCTGATGGTGGAAACTTGTTAATTAACTGGACAATTTAAAGGTGCAATTGGGATGTAAATACTCTTTTCCGCCGGGATAGAGGCTTGCTGTTGATAAAAGAGTTGAGTTTTCTGATGGAGGATGGGAGTGAAGAAACAACAGCAAGGAAAAAGAAAGAGAGAGAATAAGTATCTGCTCTCAGATTCAATGTGACTTCTCTGTAAAAGCATCAGCAACAATGTTAATGTTAAAATTACAAGCTGTGATTCATAACCCTTTGATTTTCCCCCTCCCATTCAAAGAGATGGTGTTGAAGCTAGCTCTGTGCTTGGTCTCCATTCCTATGTGATTTTTTTTTTGAGCAGTTTAACATGAAGTTTTAATGAGAAGAAATTAGTGGGATATTAATCTTTGGATCATAGGATTAACACGGTAGATTTTTGCTATTGACAATAGGTTCCTTTAAACTTTGCTCATCCAGCCACTGTTGACTTGCTCTTATGTGTAATTGATAAAGACACGTATATCTTAACAGCTTTAGACTGAATTTAAATAAGCTGGACTGGACCTGATTCTGACTGCTCCCACCCCCACTAATGTGATGGTGGTGTAATTTCACTGATGTCTTCTGATGTTAGTTGGGCTCTGCAAGGTTGCAGGGATCTCCTCATCATCTTGCAGGATTAGGGTCAGAGTGTTTGTATGTGTGTATATGGACTTGAGTCGTGTTTCGCTTACACCAATTTTATACTCAGGTAAGCCCATTCACTTTAACAAATGTATTGCTGATGTACATCATTGTGCACGGCTCAGACATCACATGTGGTACCAATATCCATGTGACAGAATGCGGAACCATGTACCAAAATGTATTTATCATGCATTTGTGACACATACCCTGCACTCTGCCCAGTAGGCTGACTCCAAGAGAACTTCTGCTAATGAGTTCTGGCTCAGTTCCACAAACCCTTTTCTGTACATTCATGCTCCTCTTGTGTTAACGCTCTGTGCATATGCTGATGTGCACATTTACTGTCAGGACTGTTTCCTAAAATAGCAATTTTGCTGAGCATTCAAAAATATTGAATTTTTATTCTTGAATATTCCCACCAGAAATCTGATTCTAACAATTATACTCTGCCTGTTAGAGAGGAGAAATATACCAGGCAAGCTGCCTCCAATCAAAACAGCTCTAATTATGAATACTCAGTGCTCACAACAAATTGCTACCAAATGATCTACAGACCAAAAGAGTATTCAAAGAAATGATTCCGCAAATAAACAAACATATTTGGAAAGAAAACTATTTTGTTTACGGATAATTTGCAAGCCACAAATTTATCTATTTATCTTTCTTAAGATTTTATACTCTCACCCGTCGTAGTATCTGAGCGCTTTCCATTTAAAATCTTAGCAATAGCAAAGTCCCTAGTGGACTTCAGGGAATGTCTACCACTTCTCTCTTTTTGGGGTTATAACTCTAGTTCAGGTAGGGATTTTGGGGGGACTGGTAGGGATTTAGACATTAGTAGGGAGTGTCAGCGTTGTGAATGCCATTATTCTGGTAGAAAGGTATTTTTGAAGAGGAAGGTTTTGCAGTGTTTCCTAAAGACACTCAGAGTCTGGATTCACCTGATCTCTTCTGGACGTTTGTTCCATAGCTGGATTCCCCTCCGCTTAGGGTATGGCTACACTACGAGGCTTTTAGCGACACGGCTGTGTCGCTACAGCCGTGCCGCTAAAAGGTGCGCAGTGTAGCTGCTGTTTATCGGCAGGAGAGAACTCTCCTGCTGATAAAAAAACTTCCACCCCCCCACGAGCGGCAGTGGCTTTGTTGGCAGGAGAGCGCTTCTACCGAAAAAGTGCTGTTCACACCAGCGCTTTTCATCGGTAAAACTTTTGTCATTCGGGGTATGTGTGTGTGTTGTTGTTTTTTTTAACACCCCTGAATGACAAAAGTTTTGCTGATGAAGTGCCAGTGTAGACAAAGCCGTAGAATGCGTTGTCCCCCAGCTCTTACATGCTTTGTCCTGGGTTTTGTGATCTGCATTGTTCCAGAGGAGCGTAGCTGTCAGGTGGTTCATATATAACAATTCAATCTTTAACTGGGGCTTGATTGATTCATTGCTTTGAAAATTAGGACCACAACCAGTTAGACCCCTTACCCTCCCGTACCCCACCCCCCTGCCCTAGCCCAGTGAAAGTGAGAGAGGGTGGGGGAGAACGAGCCACCGAGGGAGAAGGAATGTAGTGAGTGGTGGGCGGCGCCTTGGGGAAGGGGTGGGGAAGGGGGAGGGCCTCGGGGAAAGGGGCAGGGCTAGGGTGTTTGGTTTTGTGCTGTTAGAAAGTTGTCAACCCTAGTTGGCTTTGATAATAGAAAAGGATTCCACTATGCACTGTGCATGACTAATGGGTATGACGGCCATTCCTGAATAGCTTTTCCATTGGTTTGAGTCAGTCTAAGGCCTTGTCTATACTACCATAGTAAGTCAACCTAAGTTACGCTACTTCAGTTATGTGAATAACGTAACTGAAGTGGATGTAGCTTAGGTCGACTTACCATGGTGTCTAAACCGTACTGGTTCGACGGGAGACGCTCTCCTGCCGACTTACCTTACTCTTGGGGAGCTGGAGTACTAGAGTCAATGGGAGAGTGCTCTGCCATCGACATAGTGGGTCTTCACCGGACCTGCTAAATCGACACCGCTGCATTGATTGCAGCAGTGTCGATCAATGGGTAAGTATAGATATGGCCTAAAACGTGTCCTTCTGGGCTGCACTTTCAAGTCAGGTTTCCCCGCATTAACTGAGAATGAACTTGGGGTGGTGTAATACCAACTACCTGGTTAGCAGAGGTCATTAGTAAGGATCTCAGTTAAAGCTGGTCATTGTGAATAGTATCAATGGGACATTTTTGCAATCACTTCTACCTCTTAATGTTTGCAGGTAAATGCTTTAATTACGCAGTCACTCTGGAAAAAGGGGCTATTGAAAGGGGGATTGAGGAAAGCACTAAGACTTTGTTGAAGACTCCCATTGACTTCAATGGGCTTTCAGGCCATAATGCAGGTACTTGAGTGAATCCAGATACTTAAGTCAAGACAGCACTTAAACAGATGTTTAACTTTAAGCACATGCTCAAGTACCATATTGGCATTTTAGGTCAAATATTTATTCAGGTACAAATGTTTCTATAATCTGTCCAGTTCTAGGCTCTGTGATTTCAGAAATAGGGATGGAAGATGGGTCCATAATTGATTAGTCTGTAAAGATGGTTGATTTTTTTTAAAATTAAAAAAAATTAAATAAATTTTTGAAATTTGAAAAAAAAACCCACATTTTAAACGACACTTTCATGAAAAATGTTACCTGTTTTTTGACCAAGTATAAACTTTGTTTTTCAGAAAAAGGAAAATTTGCCCATTCCCAGCCTTCCAAATCTCATCTTTTTAAATGTTTTTGAACAGGTTTAGTTAATTGTGGTTTGAATTTAAGACAGATTATACAAGGGAAGGTATCCAGGGCAAACTGTGCATTGAATTGGTAAGGACATCTGTGTCCCTGTTGATTTTTCAGGGTGTCACATTGTTGCCAGAATATTAGAAAGACAAGTTGGGTGAGGTAATATCTTTTATTGGACCAACTTCTATTGATGAGAGAGACAAGCTTTCGAGCCACACAGAGCTCTTCTTCAGTCCTGACCTCAAAAGCGTGTCTCTCTCACTAACAGAAGTTGGTCCAATAAAAGATATTACCTCACCTGCCTTGTAGCCGTGTAGGTCCCAGGATATTAGAGAGACAACTACACTGTTGCCTGAACAGACATTTGAGCTGTAAAATTTTCAGGAAGTACCATAAATAGTATTCTCAACAAGAACATAATGTTGACAGAACAGAAGTTGAAATAGCAGCTATGCAGGGTAATTGTGGATATCCCTGAGGCTTTGAAGAAAAGTGAGACCATATGTTTGCTGCTAGGGTGACTGAAAAGCCAGGGCTCTTAAACTTCACTGATTCTCTTTAATACACTGATGGAACGATAATGATTTTAATAAGCTGGATGCTCAGATCATAAGGTTGCTTGCTCCCTGCATAGGTCTCTTGTCTCACTAAATCAATTAATAGTTTGCAACTCAGTCTGTGTGGTGAGGGGTGGCTGGGTGCCCATGCTGAAGATGAAGGAAACAATTGCATTTGCGACCTCTCCAACTACCCAGGAAGGTACTTAGATAGCACTCAGACTATGCTGCACTCTCAGGACATTTCAGCAGCTGGTAGAAAGACACACAGGTGAGGGAACAGAGTGACCTGTGATTTGTTGCAGCATGATTTTTATTGTCTCCTCCACACAGACAGCAATTTTATGCTATTTGTGTCTGAATATGCACAAATTCAGCAGAATGACTTGACGGAGATCTCTCTTAAATCTGTGACCCAGGAATTCTACCTTAACTGGTTCTGAAACGCCAATCTTTTAAAAGAGATTACCATTGTACTAGGCCTTGAGAAATCAACAGCTGTTGGAGTGAAGTCATTTAAGTACTACAAAAGAGCGTCTTTATGGATGGACATCTTGTTGGCTATTGGAGGCATGTTTGGGCCATAATCAGTTGTTAGTGTGAAAATTGTGACTAAAGTACTTCGCTGCCTCAAAGCTAGATGCTGGGTGGTGGTTGTACAAAGTACTAGTCTGCATCAGGGAAGTAACTACACTAGCTGCAGGACTGATGTAAATCATGATGAGCAGTGCTAAACTGAACACTCCTTGAAGGTGCATGATTAGCAAATGAGCAGATACTCTGGTGACAAGTTCTATGGAAAGGCCTATAAACAAATGTATACAGTGTGTCTGGTGAGTGAGCATAGGCTCCTCATAAGTCCTTGGTCTATCGGCATCCATGCAAATGGATGTAAACTGCTACCACCAGTGGAAGTGAGTGGAAAATTTTCATTTGGTAACATTTTCCTTCCACTTGGCGTGAGTGTAATGACTGTACAAGGTGCCAGGTAATGAAGAATTCAGATGCCTGTGTATATTCAGTATTCTATCTAATGACTGTAATGAAAAAAAATAAGTTTTGGCTACTTTACATTCCTTTAGCACTGCAATGTCAAGCTAAACACTGGTCAATACCTGTGGTGAAATTCTGGATCCACTGAAAACAATAACAAAACTCCCATTGCCTTCAACAGAGTCTGGATTATTATTACTATTTTATTATTCTGTGGAGCCTCTAGATTATATTTCTACCTCCTGCATTAGCAACAGAATTGTAAACTACATTTCCACTTTTGTCTTTAGACCTGTGCAACCCCAGTGAAGACAGTGGGGTTACAGAGGTGTAATTGAAGGCAGAATTTGGTCTGCAGAATCTCTGTTAACAGAAGCCAGAAATATCATAGCATGGCTTTCAGATCCCAGGTTGAATTTGCTGGGCTGCCAGTAATAAATACAATGAAAACATGTATTTTCATCTTAAACAAAACTTTGATCTGGAAGTCTGAGGCAATGAATATGAGATTG
Organism: Emys orbicularis; assembly: GCF_028017835.1. Lineage (NCBI taxonomy): Eukaryota > Metazoa > Chordata > Testudines > Emydidae > Emys > Emys orbicularis. Next base: position 344,557,559 of record NC_088683.1, read on the forward strand.
CATTATGCCATTTTTACACCTTTACTTCTCAGAGTAGAACTACACTTTAACTACACGATTATGGTTTCACATAACTTTCATTCCTTCTCTGGTATATTCAGAAGTCCTGTTGATGTTGAACTGGTCAAGCTGAGTATTGGCACAACACTTAATGAATGAAGCTTCTTGTTCAGTGCTAGAAGGACGTGCCAGTAGATTATATAATGATCCCAGATGGCACATCCTGTGAAGTATATACTGTTTAAAGATAGTCATTTTGTTTTCACTGAGACTCTACTTTATTAGAATAAGGAAAACAGTATTATCCTGAAAGTTTCTTTCTTTGCTTCACTGAGAGACCTTCACTGAGAGACCTATCTTCCTAAGAATCTTACCTGCCTAGATTCCAGATGCTGCTATTTCACCTGGTTCTGGCCTTGTTCCATTACAGGAGCTGAGAAGCCCTGAGAAGAGTTGCTTGCCTGTGGAAAGTAGGACACCTAGTGCAGTTTCTATAGCCTTGAGTTTACAGCTTCTTAGACTGATAGATTTTTAGGTCAGAATTTAGAACATGTATTCTGACTCTGGCCCCTTCATTTAATCTGACCTCTGGACAGTTTCTGAGCTGAACCATGATTTTGGTGGTATATTGCCTAGCTATAAGGAAACATTTAGGTAAGCAGGACACCTTACCCCAATGTAAAGCTTGCAGTACTAGCCATATATTCCTACAGTTTCGCATTGATCTTGTGTGACTGAAATAGAGATTTAGACTGAAATTCCTAAGAGATATTTCTTTGGTTGCCAGGTAAAGCTCAAGTCCACACACTGACTTGGTATTTATATAGTTTTAGCTATAGGTTTAGCATCTATACCCACAGATGAATCTAGGCCTCTCTAGGTGGAAGGTTTATAGCGTGATATAGGAAATTAACAAGGTGTTGATCAAGGAATCAGGTGAGATTTTAAAAACATGTTGTTAGGCTATAACCATAACAAGCCATTTCCTTCTTTCTCTGTGTTCATTATTGTGACATAGGGGTTTTTGCCCTCAAGGACATGATCCTGAGATACTGAACACCCACAACTCTTATTGGCTTCAAATGCTTATTTTCTACTTGTTGTGAGTGACCTTAACAGAACCGTTTTATGGAAATCAAAAGTGACTTCTTTTTAACATGCTCTTTGCTGAGAGAAGGGCTGTAACCTCACTACACACAGCTGTAGTAACAGATCCCTTGATCAGTCATCTTTCTCACCAGATCAGCTCAAAGCCTTCTACACTTTGCTTTTAATTTAATTAAAAATGCAAGGAAATAAGTTACCCTTTTATGCATGTGCTTTGAGAGGAATAAAAGATTGCAAGTGAAGAAAGTACAATAATCCTGTCTATTTATAAGTCTGAGAATTGTATGAAAATGAGGAAAAAAATGTTTCTGATCAGAAAGGCATTTTGATTTAAAACAAAAGGGGTCACTTGTAAGAAAGTTTTAAAAGACAGTTTTTTTTAAATACATTTGTAAAAGAAATTGCCAGCCTACTTCCAATGATTGGTGTTAGCCAAAGCTAATTAAACCAAAATCCCAGATCCAAACTTCTAGAGGTTTGGATCTATCTGGCACATTTTTGCAGATGAAATGATAGAGCGGACTGTTTTCTCCTTTACATGCTGTGCTCTGATATAAACACTGAAGTTTTTCTTTTATCCAAAGATGGAGCACTTGTTTTCTTCTTATGACAGTCACCCATGGCCCTAAAAATTAAAGACATAAGCATCCTTCACATAAGTCCATTGTCCTGATTATGTGCATATTTGTGGGCTTCATACAATGAGCTTTCAGTGTCTTGCTTGAGACATGGAGATGCATCTTGTGGCTGGCTAAGGTGTGCCCGTAAGAATAAAAGGGGTAGGGGTATATTTTTTTCTTTGTGGTTATTTTGTTCCAGCTGTGAACCATTGGGAGCTGGTGCACAGATATGACATCACCAAGAAGGCCCAATCAGAATGCAATGTTTAAAGAAACAATTTTCAAAGCCCTACAAGATATAAATATGCCATGAAAAATAAACACTTCCTGTGTCTCCCTGGTAACAAGGTTACCTAATATGCCTCAGTCATTGTTCAAACAATCTTGTTGGATCTGAAGTCTGAAGAAGCTCAGCTCCTCATAAACAGCAGCTTTCACAGAAATCATTTTATCAGTGATTAAAACCAATCCGTTGTCTTGTAAACAATTTATTTCAATTGCTTTAGTTATATTTACTGTTGGCGAATATGCTTTCGACCGCTGATCAAATGGGAATGAAATATAATGCCACATCTTGCCACCGAGCGTAAAATAATTTGACACAGTGCACCATAAAATCTTACTTGAAAAGCTACAATTGCTTGATGTCAGTATTGCTGCTTATTCCTCATTAATCATGGAAGACAAAGTTGTCACTCAGGATAGGAAGAGATAAAAATCATGCTGGGAGTCTATTGAGTCTATAAATGATGGGTCTGAGTCTCTTCTTCATTTACATCAGTGCAAATCAAGAATAACTCAACACTGGAGGATAGTGGAGTGACTCTGGATTTACACTAGTGTAAATGAGAGCAGAATTTGGCCATATTTGCCTCTAGCTGTACTGTACTGACACTGTTAGTGAGTACCTAATGTATGGCTATTAGCATTTGACATGTTGGTATGTATGCTGGTCCTCTCCATATTGTGCCATTTAGGCAGAGATGTAAGTAGGAGGAGTTGAATGTGCCAGGAGTTGCTGCCAGAAGTACTGTGCTTCGGGAAGTCAAAATATCTTCTGGGGAGTGCAGCCATTGTGCCACCACCCCATGGTAGGAGGCCATGTCCATTTTTTTGCGGGGGGGGGAGGGAAGGACAGGGATAGTAGGAGAGGAAGAGGATAGTACCCATGGTATCACTAGACCTTAAGATACCTCATGCCTGGAAGAATACAACAGCTGCTACTGAAACAGACACCAGGGAGTAGAGAATGAGAGTAGAAAGGTTTTGTGACCTCTCTTTTGCACACTTCCATATGGATTGGGGACAACCTGGCCCATAGCATACACACATTAGCATGTTGTGTTCATAGGAACATCCTCTCTTTGTAATCTGTGATCAATTACATATTGCCTACAGTTTTGTGCACAGCTGCTATCATTTTAATTAGTGATATTTAGGCTTGTCAGAATTTGTTTTGTTTTATTTGTTTTATAATTTTGATGGAAAACGTCAATATATATTTTCGAGTATTTTAAATTTATTTAAAATTTCAGTCAGACAAAATTATGGGGTTTAGACATTTATTTTTTTAATCCAATTGTAAATGTTCACAGTTGTGGGAACTTACGAGGAGGTCAGAAAATAATTATTTTAATGACAGTAGATGTTGCCATTTGAAAAGCTAAAGTTTTATAACTGTTAAAACACAAATTGTCATCATAATATGTCAAAATATACAAAGTAAATAACCTTAAATCAAACTTTATTAAGTTCTCAAGCAACAATTTTCTTACTTTGCCTATTTGTAAATTTGTTATTATTGATGGCAATATTTTTTCATCAGTTTCTACAGTGACATTGATGTTTATTGACATTTACTGATAAATCTCTAATCCTTCCAACCACAAAGATATTTTAAGACCACCCACAGATGATAGCTTGAAAGGTGGAAAAAGCTCCATATGTTTTCCTGGTGACTGACCTAAATGGTGAATTTGTGAGTTATCACTTGATGATAAATATTGTGGGGAGACTGAAAAATGAAGCTCATATCTATGAGAACAATGCCCTGGCAATCTAACCTGTAAGTGAACAGATTTGCACAGCTTGCATCCCTCTTCTAGACTAGACGGGGGAAGAGAAGTTCAGTTCCCTTGTTTGCTCAGGCACGCGACAAGAGGCATCAGAAAGCTTCTTTATTACAGATGGTTTTCAATATTGCAACTTCTGCTGCTCAGACGGAAGAAAACGATATTGAAATCAATAAAACATAATCAAATGGATGCCTAGTGTGCACGCTGCTGCCAGGGCCGGCTCCAGGCACCAGGCAACCAAGCACATGCTTGGGGCGGCACCTGGTAAGGGGCGGCGGGGGGAGCGCGGCGCGGCATTCTGCGGGGGGGGGGGGCGCTCCGGCGGCGCGGCGCTTGGCGGGGGGGGCGGGCTCCAGCGGCGCGGCGCTCAGTGGGGGGGCGGCGCGGGCGCGGCGCTGGGGGGGGGGTGTTCCGGCGGCGCTCAGCTGGGGGGCGGCGCGGGGCGCGGCGCTCGGGGGGGGGGTTTCCGGCGGCGCTCGGCGGGGGGGGGGGTTCCGGCGGCGCGGCGCGGCGCTCAGCGGGGGGGGGGGGGCTCGGGGGGGCGGCGCTTTTTTTTGCTGCTTGGGGCAGCAAAAAAGTTAGAGCCGGCCCTGGCTGCTGCAGATAACAAGGTGTCATTCATTAAAGTATTTAAGGTGCCACACTAATTTTTTTCCAGTGCATCAACTGAACTGCTTCCAAAAATATACAAATTAAAAGAAAAAAAGGAAATCAATAAGTCAAATGCTAATAACAGCTGTGATACTGTATAGGCTCCTCGCCCCTTGGATTCTTTTTTTCATGGACAAATTTTGCTCTCCAATGGTGAATGAGCCTCAATTGTGAACCAGAACCCCAATGTGCTAGGTGCTGTACAAACACAGAATAAATCTGACATCGGGAATTATAACAGTCAAAAACCAGTAGAACACTTCAATCTCTCTGGTCATTCAAGAACAGACTTAAAAGTGGCAATTCTTCAACAACAACAAAAAAACCTTCAAAAACAGACTCAAACGAGAAATTGCAGAACTGGAATTAATTTGCAAACTGGACACCATCAAATTAGGCCTGAATAAAGACTGGGAGTGGATGGGTCACTAAAAAAACTAAATCAATTTGTTAGTCTCTAAGGTGCCACAAGTACTAATTTCCCCTTGCTACATACTCACACCTTCTTGTCAACTGTTTGAAATGGGCCACCCTGTTTACATTGGCCTCATTAACACTACAAAACTGATTTCCAATCCTTCTTGTAAACTGAGAATTGCCTACTTCCAACTTAAATTGAATTGGCTTGTTAGCACTGACCCCCGACTTGGTAAGGCAACTCCCATCTTTTCATATGCTGTGTATTTATACCTCCCTACTGTATGTTCCACTCCATGCATCTGATGAAGTGGGTTTTAGCCCACAAAAGCTTATGCCCAAATAAATTTGTTAGTTTCTAAAGTGCCACAAGGATGCCTCGTTGTTTTTACAGAATAAAAACACAGTCTCTGCCCAAACAGCTTACCTTATAAGAATATGACAAGAGACAACAAATGGATACAGACAGACAGTACAAGGAAACAATGAGACAATATTAGTCAGCAAGAGTTGGCACCACTGAGTTGCCTGCAAAACAGCTAGCAAAACTCTCAAATTTGATTTGCTGAAGAAATTCAAATATTTCTCCACATGCAGATTGTGACTGGTTTGATGCTGTTGTTAGCAAGTCGGCCTGTTTTTGGTTTGTGGCAGAAGTTACATGGTGTCCTTTCCGATAGTCGATTGGATCGCTTGTGTAACTAACCTGAATGACACACATGGCCAGTTTTATGCAGTTTGAGTTTGGTGAATGTTCTGGCTGAAAATGTGCACGGTGCTAGTGAAATTCACACACTCAGGTCTTTTCAGAAAGGTGGAGAACCTAGTTGGATTCAGAATGTCAGGAGATATTTTCCCATTCTTAGTTCTGATTTCCAGAACAGTCCGGGAGAATATTGTACCTTCTTCTACAAATCAAAGAGCTTGACAGGAAGACAAATGATGGAGATGGGATGTAAAGATGGCCATGTGCCCTGTGTGTAATTATTACCTCCAAACTTTGCAGCCACAAAAAGTCTTTCAAAAGGAACTGGAACTGGCAGCAAAGAACATGGGAACCCTACCCCCATGCAACTACTCTAAAGTAAGAAATGGCTACGTAACCCCTGCAAAGAAAATTATAAATATTCAGCCTTATCCAACTACAATTGGAGACTATAATATATCAGACCCATAGTTACAAAAACATAATAAAGTATGAGTAAAAGCCAGGCAGAAATCATTGCTGCACAAATATAAACGCTCAGTTATGTTTCAGTGCTGCAGGTTCCACGCTCAGTGAAAAGCTGCATGAGCAGATGAAAGTGCGAGCTTCATACCCCATATCTAATTCCCAGGACCCTTTTTGTATTTTGAAGGCATGCAGTGACCAACAATTTTCAAAACTGCAGAGAAGAGGTACAACCACTCCACTTTGAAAACAGCTCTGCAGGGTAATAGAGTCAGAGGAAATATTTTAAAAGGATTCTTATTTATTCAGTCTCCTTACTTTGACTCCTCTAGTTCAAGTGGCTGCTGCGATAGAAATATACAAGAGGTATCTTTATGCTTCAGGGCACTAGCCATCCACTGACTGCCTGAGGCTAGGAAGAAGCTTCTCTTATAGGCAGATTGTTCCATAATTGTCCATGATGGGGGTCTTACACCTGGTCTGAAAAAATCTGGTAATAGCCACTGTGGGGGACAGGAATCCTGGACAAATAACTTTTCTGAACCAGTATGGCAATTACCTATGTTCTTCAGTCAATTACATTGACTTTTACCACTTCTGAATGGCGCAACATGTGTTACTTGTAAGTAAGAGGCAGAAATAGAATATATGGATTAAGGTTTTAATAACTGCTAGAGTTTGTAACCTACTAGGCAACCAGTTTCGCCTCATGCTGTAGTAAAATGACAATGCTGGACAGATCTTGTTGGCAGGGTGGCTAAACGTCACATGACCACCTGTTTTCAGCATATCCTTTTTTATTTTGTAGTATCCAATTTACTGTAGTATTAGCTTTATAGTACTCAGTGAATGAATTATTTCTCTATGGTCCCACAACCATTATGTTTAATGTCAATTTTCATTCAACACTGAAATGTAACTTCTGCCTACAGTCAAAGCCCATCGTGCTTTGCACTTATCCTAACTTTAAAAAATAATGTTCTTCTCTCAAAGTACAGCAAAATGAAAGCTCAATTTTCAAATATGCTTGTAAAACTACACTTGCAAGGTATGAACAAGTAAATTGGGTACTTAGGTGGACAAATACCTATTTGCAGGGTGCATGTGACTAATGTGTGGGTGCAATTTTCGTAGTATGTTTGAAAATTTGGCACTAAAAATCACGTATGATCCTAATTATAATAGTCCTTGGATAAAATGTTCAAAAGCACCTAAGTGACCTAGGAGCCTAAATCTTTTGGATTTAGGTTCCTAAGTCACTTAGGTGCTTTTGAATATTTTATTCCTAATCATGAGAACTGAGAAGAGTGTAATTAGTTTCCATATTCAATAGAGGAATTGTGATGTCTGCTTCAAATTTTCTTATTTATTACTTGAATGACAGGAATGCCTAAAAGTCCCTATGGAGACCAGGGCCCCATAGGCATTTGTAGGCATTGTACAAACACACAGTAACCCAGTCTAAATGGACAAAGCAAATGGTGGAAGGGGCAACAGAAGCAGAGAGGGGGAATGACTTGCCCAAGGTCACACAGCAGGTCAGTGGCAGAGGTGGAAATAGAATCCAGGTGTCCTGAATTCCTGTCCAATGCCCTCTCCTGTAGACCACACTGCCTCTGCCTCTGCACACTCCCTCTGTCTTCAAACGGTGCATGCAATGGCTGGAAAAACCTGTTGATCTGTACGGTACCGTACAAGGGGGGAAATCTGAACACTTTGTACTCAGCAGCGAGCAGCCCAGTGCAATTGAAGTAGGCTTTAAATTTATTTTTAAATGTATAACAAGGCTCCTACTGTGGAGCCTCTGTTTATTAAGTCTGCTTACTTGTCTGTCTTGGAATTTGAGGTTATTGCTGTTCACACATTAAGCTTCTGTATCCTGCACACCCTGCTACGCTTACGGACAACTTTTGTGAGTAGCATGGGATACCTTTCGATAAGTGCCCTTCTGTCTGCCATATCAGGTTCAGCACTTCCATTATGGTCATGTTGTATGTCACGGATGACTGGGCTGAGCTCAACAGAAGGAGGATAAGAGGGCAGAGGGGAGTTCATAATCACAAGATGATGATTTTTGTGTGCTAGTATCTGCTGAATAAAATGAACCTATAGAACAACTTTTCACAGATAAGCCGTACAGTTTGTCTCCTCTAATCAGAGGGAGGAAGTGATGTTAAGTGATTATAGAAGCAAACTGGGAGTCATGGAATGCAAGAAATTAAACATGGGCAAACAGTCACGTAGAGCCAGATTTGTAAAGGTATTTAAACGTTTACAGATGCAGCTAGGCCCCTACTGAGATGTTCAAAACACCTAGGGGCCCAACTCCTTTTGAAATCTGGACCCTAGTCCATTCCTCTGCCACTGCAGGATTACTGCTTTGGGGAGTGGTTCTCAAACTTATTTGATTGTGACCCCCCTTCTTTGTGTCTGTAGTAGTTTATGTGCCCCCACCCCCACCACACAAGTACATATACCAATATATGTGGCGGCGGTGCTTCACTTGAATCGGCTTCTTTGTTTTTCACTTGAGTTGGGTTTTGTTTTTCTGTTGAACAAATGAGCCAATGATCCATTGTAATAAGAGCAAAAGCCAAACGCAATTGTGGTCTATGCTTACAATGAAATGTGCACACCGCATTGTAGCAAACAGATTAACATACAGATAGCAACGACTTTAATGTATAATGCTTCTGCTTCTTAGCATATGTACAACGTGCTTCAGGTGGCATGTGACCAGGATTTGGTCTGCTGGTTGGATCATTCGCTTCCCCGGGCTGGGAACTGATACGGAGTGCGACGTGAACGCGATCCATGCCCTCGTCGTCATGTATAATGCTATGCAAGCTTAACAAATCAGTCAAAATGCATACTGCCATCTGAGGACCTGATATGTCGGGAGGAATCAGCTTTGCTAGTTATTCGTTGCTGTGGGTAAAATGTGCGCAGTAACTTTTTTTCCCCCCTAGAGCTTCTCATGCCCCCCAGAATACATTCTGCACCCCCCCAGGCGGGCCTGCCCCCCTGTTTGAGAAGCTCTGGCTTAGAGTATATGTTCTACTGCTATAGCCCATCTAACTATTAAATGTCCTCAAAGTTGGAGGTCCCACCACTTTCCTTTGGAGAGCATTCCACAAATTCATGGAGGGAGCTGCTGGTAGAGCAATCTCCATGAAGAATTGTAGTCCAGGAATGAGGTTTGTAGCACGCCCAAATTTGTTATTATTCCAGACATGCCAGAAATTCCATATTTTCTCTCAGGTGTTTAGAGAAATTGGGGGTATCTAGGTGAAGAGCTTGAGATTAAGGCCCATATCTGGCAAATGTTCATGCACATGAATCATCCCTGTGATTTTTCACACAGAAAGTGAAGCACGTGCATAAATGTTTACAAGACTGGTATCTAAAGAATAATTGGATGAGTCCTCGTGAGTGGGGTTGGAGTTTCTTCTTTTACGGTTCGTGTTTATGCCATTGGAAAGTTTGAAGGAAACATATGCAGTGATAACCGTTAATTAAATAATTTATATTTTGGGAGGCACCTATATCTATAGATAGGTGCTATCTGATGAATTTAAAGTTTGATTTATTTAATTTAATTTGCTTAGTGATTGTTGCTTTTTAGTGCATTTGAGAAGGCAATAATTATCTGGCTTGATTGATAAAATATATTTTTCATGTTCTGTCTCCATTTTTCCAGAAACATAAAAGTGCAAAAATTCATGGAACTGTATCACTTGGGGGGAGGAAGGAGGAAGCTCTCCTTTAACTTGAGTGACTTTTTCATGCTTTTTATTATTTAATAAAATATCATTTTTAAATTTACACAATTGAGTCGTAAAATACTTATGATCACTTACTGCTCTCGTAACCTCCAAGAGCATAGGTATATCATTAAGACCCTGATTTGCACATGGCATGATTATACAGATATGAGTAGTCCCATTGAAATGAATAGGCCCATAACTAAGTTTTTGCAGGATAATAGCTTATCTTTATATAAAAAAAAGTTCTAATACAAACTAATAGTAATAGTGTTAGGTGAAGACGTAATAGGAGAATGCAATTTTGAAGATTAAGGGTGAGATCTTCACCAATGATCTTGCTTTTTTTCTTCAGTTAAAAGGGCCAGAATGACCTAGAAGGGCCCTAAAAACCCATATCCTGTTGTAGGAAGAGTCCCCTGATGCAGGCACTGCTGAAGACAGCCATAAGGCTGCTCCCTGAGGATCCCCTTGGAAGCTCCGGCCAGCTCTAGTGGGTGTGCTGGAAGAGACAGATGTGGCAGGGACAGGACCCAGGATGCAGCATGATGGAGATTCTGAGGAGACCTGCTGCAAGTAGCCCACTCTCCCCCTGGGTTGAAAGTTCTGTGCTGTGCCTCTAAGGATCTCAATAGCTAAATCTCAATTAACAGGAGAATTTAATACGGCAGATTTTTTTTCATACAGTTCAATACTAGCAAGATTAACCCAATTTCAAGAATCTGTACAGCACTAGAATTCATACGGTGGTTTTTGCCTATCAAGTTCTTTAGATGTTATTACATCACTTCTAATTAATGCTCCAGCTAAAGACTTAATACTTTCAATTTGAGTTTTCAATTCAAGAATCTTATCAAGGTGTCTTCTGAATTGTTTGACTACTGTTGGTTCTGTTCATTGCTTAAAATTTATCATTGGCTTTTTCAGATTGTTAATGGCTGCGTTAAATGACAACAGCCAGGAATGGAATACTGATTGCTGCAGCATCCCACGGTGCACTTAGATGGCCCTCATTACCATAGTATCTGAGCCCCTACCACAATTGTTAATGTATTTTATCCTCCCATATCCTGGTAAGGTAGAGAAATTTGTTATCCCTATTTTATGGATGGGAAAGTGAGGCACAGGGTAGATTAAGCTAAAGATCATATACTAAACACATGGCTCAGGAGATAAAAAAACACAAGTCTCTTGAGCTTCACACAGTCCAGAGCCCTAGCTACTAAGCCATGCTTCCTATTATAACTTTTTGGATTTTTTAAAAATTTTTCCTACAGAAAATTTAGAGTCTGTGGTAAAACAAAGAAATGAACAAACTAAAAAATCCAGACAATTTTCATCAAACACTGAAAAATTGACAGCCCCTTCTCTTAAAAAAACAACAACAACAAAAACCAAAAACAACAACAACAAAAAACAAAACAAAAAAACAGGCAAAAACATTCAGCTGAAAACCCGATTTTTGTAGATGCCACCAATAGTGGTGCCTGATGGGAGTTACTGTCCAGGTGCCTCCTAGATCCCTCCTCTGTAGACCAAGTTTCCCAAATGTACGATAGTGTGTACCATTTTCTTATGTACCCTCCACTGGGGATTAAAAGATCTATGAAATTTGCCTACGGTGTTGTGGTATACAGCCTCTCTGAATCAGTAGGGAACCCCAAAATATTTTAAGTTGGCATTCAGTTATATATACCACATTTAGCTAAATCTTTCCCATATGATGTGGCACTAAACGCACTACCTACAACTGTAAACTTAGCACCTTTCCCTTGTAACTCAGTTCATAGAAGTCTAATTAAAGATCAATGAACCAAGTGTTTAGAAGGCAGCCAATTTAATTGCTGTAATTGTATGATTTAGATGAAGAATAAGTGTGCTAATGATACTGTAATATTAAATGCTCAGCTTGGTTATCAAAAGTCAATTAAGATGTAATTGTAAAGCAGCAATCCACAAATAATGAGTGAAATACTTCCTTTTGAGCAGGATGTTGACAGAAACAAAATAGGATAACCTTATTACATTTTAGCACTTGCTTCAATAATATAAAAATATGTAGTCAACATTTCATCCTATGGCAGTTCATCATGCACAGTTCAGATTGCCCCTTGTATTCCCAATTCAAAATGGTGAGAGCAGAAGGATTAAGAAGGAAAAGAGTATTGTATAGTCATGTGATATTCCTTTCCTGTACCCTTTGTCTGTCTTGGTGTGATTTTCAATGCACTCAATGGCCTTGGCCCAGAAGAGCCTCTTGGATGAAGACCATGGTCAACAACTTTACTCCTCTGGCAAAAACAGATCTCCTTAACATAAGGATAAAGCTCATCTGTAGGTGAGACAGAGCTCTCTAGGGGGCTGCTTTGAGACTGGGGAATGAACTCCCCCAGGAACTAAGGACCATCACAAACTTCACCACCTTCCAGCCTAAGTGTGAGGCACATTTCTTTGATCGGCTTTCTCTAATATTAACACAGGACAGTGTGTACATTTTATATATATATTGTGATGGGGCAAGGCCAGATGGCTACAGTAAAGTAGTGAGGAACAGGTATGTTAGCCCCAGGCTAAACAAATCCCTGGTACCATGGTAACCAAATGGCAGTTGCTCCAGGTTAATCAAGACACCTGGGGCCAATTAAGATCCTTCTAGAAGGCAGTGGAGATAGCTACATTGATTGGGACACCTGAAGCCAATCAAGGGCTGGCTGGAACTAGTTAAAAGCCTCCTAGTTAGTCAGTGAGGCACGTGTGTGAGGAGCTGAGAGCAAGAGGTGCAAGGAGCTGAGAGTGAGAAGGTGTGCTGCTGGAGGACTGAGGAGTACAAGCATTATCAGACACCAGGAGGAAGGTCCTGTGGTGAGGATAAAGGAGGTATTTGGAGGAGGCCCTGGGGAAGTAGCCCAGGGAGTTGTAGCTGTCATGCAGCTGTTACAGGAGGCACTATAGACAGCTGCAATCCACAGGGCCCTGGGCTGGAACCTGGAGTAGAGGGCGGGCCCGGGTTCCCCCAAACCTCCCAACTCCTGATCAGACACAGGAGGAGTTGACCCAGACTGTGGGTTCCACCAGAGGGGAAGATCACTGAGGTGAGCAAATCTGCCAATAAGCACAGGACCCACCAAGGTAGAGGAGGAACTTTGCACATTCCACTGTACACATAGTTCTCTGCTGGGGAGTGGATGAGAGAAATAATGAACCATATGTGACAGACATTAGTCACGTCACTTAATGCACTACTGGACTGCCCTCAGATGCCACAGTGATGAGGGGAAGATAACAGCCTGTATAGAATAGAATATTTACATTGTAAACTCTTTGGGGCAGGGACTCTCTACTACTGTGCCTATACAGTGGCAAGCACAGTGGAGCTCCAATCTTGGTTGAACCCTTAGATATCATAGAAGATTAGGGTTAGAAGAGACCTCAGGAGGTCATCTAGTCCAACCCCTGCTCAAAGCAGGACCAACCCCAACTAAATCATCCCAGCCAGAGCTTTGTCAAGCCAGGCCTTAAAAACCTCTAAGGATGGAGATTCCACCACCTCTCTAGGTAACCCATTCCAGTGCTTCACCACCCTCCCAGTGAAATAGTGTTTCCTATAAGCCAACCTAGACCTCCCCCACTGCAACTTGAGACCATTGCTCCTTGTTCTGTCATCTCCTACCACTGAAAACAGCCTAGCTCCATCCTCTTTGGAACCCCCCTTCAGGTAGTTGAAGGCTGCTATAAAATCCCCTCCTTACTCTTCTCTTCTGCAGACTAAATAAGCCCAGTTTCCTCAGCCTCTCCTCATAAGTCATGTGCTCCAGCCCCCTAATCATTTTCGTTGCCCTCCGCTGGACTCTCTCCAATTTGTCCACATCCTTTCTGTAGTGGGGGGCCCAACTGGATTCAATACTCCAGATGTGGACTCACCAGTGCCGAATAGAGGGGAATAATCACTTCCCTCGATCTGCTGGCAATGCTCCTACTAATACAGTTCAATATGCCGTTAGCCTTCCTGGCAACAAGGGCACACTGTTGACTCATATCCAGTGTCTCATCCACTGTAATCCCCAGGTCCTTTTCTGCAGAACTGCTGCTTAGCCAGTCAATCCCCAACCTGTAGCAGTGCATGACTCTGCACTTGTCCTTGTTGAACCTCATCAGATTTCTTTTGGTCCAATCTTCCAATTTGTCTAGGTCACTCTGGACCCTATCCCTACCATCTAGCATATCTACCTCTCCCCCCAGCTTAGTGTCAGCCATGAACTTGCTGAGGGTGCAATCCATCCCATCATCTAGATCATTAATGAAGATGTTGATCAAGACCGACCCCTGGAGCACTCCGCTTGATACCAGCTGCCAACTAGACATCAAGCAGTTGATCGCTACCCGTTGAGCCCGACAATCTAGCCAGCTTTCTATCCACCTTATAGTCCATTCATCCAATCCATACTTTTTTAACTTGCTGGCAAGAATACTGTGGGAGACCATATCAAAAGCTTTGTTAAAGTCAAGATATATCATGTATATCATATATCCACCGCTTTCCGCATATCCACAGAGCCAGTTATCTCATCATAGAAGGCAATCAGGTTGGTCAGGCATGATTTGCCCTTGGTGAATCCATGTTGACTATTCCTGATCACCTTCCTCTCCTCCAAGTGCTTCAAAATGGATTCCTTGAGGACCTGCTCCATGATTTTTCCCAGCGACTGAGGTGAGGCTGACCAGTCTGTAGTTCCCCAGATTCTCCTTCTTCCCCTTTTTTAAAGATGGGCACTATATTTGCCTTTTTCCAATCATCTGGGACCTCCCTCATCACCAAGAGTTTTCAAAGATAATGGCCAATGGCTCTGCAATCACATCAGCCAACTCCCTCAGCACCCTTGAATGCATTAGATCTGGACCCATGGACTTGTGCATGTCCAGCTTTTCTAAATAGTCCTTAACCTGTTCTTTCACTACCGAGGGCTGCTCATCTCCTCCCCATACTGTGCTGCCCAGTGCAGCAGGTACTATCATAACAAACATGATTAATTAATAGGTAATTAAAATGAGTAACTCATGGAAAGTTCATAGACGTGGCAACAAATAGTAATTTGAGAACGCAGCATTTCAAGATCTTATTGAAACCCTATTTTAGGAAAACCTTTGAAAAAATCTCAATTGGACAACCTTTGGGACAGATAGTTGTTTCCCAGGTGGAGTGGATACTGCTGTATTAATTCCAAGGGTCAAAAGAGTTAAAGATGTTAAACAGGACAAAACAATCATAATGTTAAACAGTGTTAATGAGATTTGGGGTTTGGTATACAAAGACTTCAGCCTGCTTAGTCCTACGGCAAACACTATTTTTAAAACCTTATATTAAAGATACAGAAAAGAAGGAAAACCAGTTAAAGCACTTGAAATTTAAAGAATTCAATAAGACTTTCATTTTAACAACATCCTTTGTTCCCTTTCTCTTTAGCTGGAGAGAGTTTTAGAAGGAAAAGCCCTCTTATTTGACAGATTTTTAGATGGTGTTAAAGATGGTAATAACTGTCCTTTTGAGGAAAAGAGAAGAAGTTAGCTGAAATGAGCTGGAGCTGTTGCTGCCGCTGTTAAAGTTTAATGCTGTTTTAGCTCAGGTGGTGGTTGGGATTCAACTGGAGGTGGTAGGGGTGGTGATGTCATCTGGAGCCCTCTTTCTGGCCTGGTCAGGACATCTTTCAGGATTAGGATGACAAAGGCCTGGAGGTCCTTGGAAATGGTGGGGGTGGGAGCCATGATTGTGAAGCTTGCTTCAGTAGCTTCCATCGGTTCTCCTCTATTTTCCTCCCAAAGTCTCTTTCTTCAAAGACCCAAAAGAAAGTAATGGGTGGAATCGCCCATCCCCTCATTATTTTGTCCGGCAATTAGGTCTACTATCCAACACACCAATTCTGACTCCTTAATTTCCGATTTTACATCTTTTTGTTTTTATCAAGCACAATTTTAATGTAGTTTTTGAGTTGTAGTAGTACACCTTTTTGTTTAGACTAATTTAGTTTTTCTTTTGTACCTTTTTCATTAACATTTGTTATAGATTGTGACATCTTATGAACTTTCACAGACTTTTTACAATTGAGCTTACAATTAGAGTGAATTTGTAGGCCCAATTACTCTAACAGTACGGAGGGAGGGAGGGACAAGGCTACAATTACTACATTTTCACTTCCCTGGGAGCAAGGGATACTCCTTAATTTGCTCTCATAGGTCACATTAGTTACCCCTAAACAAGCAGGGAGGAGGTGTGGTCATAGTGTCCAACCTCTATGGCTAGCCACAGATCGGAGCCCACAGACATCCTTAAGGGATGCCTCACTGATTTTTGCAACCAATGAAAAGACAAAATATGATTATAGTTCTTGTAAAATATTATGACTTTCCTTTCTTGTTTACTTTGTAAGCTGAAACAGGACTGATCTGATTCTCTTTATTTAGAGTCGGCTCCATTACTGGTTCTCATGAATGTGTCCAGTGCTTCAATGTTTGTCGCCAGCTTTAACAAAAATACTTAAAATAATAAGGATAAAATCACACTAGGACTCAGGTGAAGTTTGCTCAAGAAAGAGAGCCTGGAAAGAATGAAGCATATGAAGAACACTCATTGTCTCCCTGTCCTCTCCTTTCCATCTGTCTGTATCCACCTGTTTGCTCTTACCTAATATATTGGTTGCAGGCTCTTTGGGGCAGACCATATTTTTGTCCTGTGTTTGTACAGCACCTATACCAGGACAATATGGTCCTGGTTCATGGCTGGGGCTGTAGGTCCTTCCCCCACCCCCAACGATAGAAATAATAAATCATCAGCAGCTGCTTATTGCTCCAAAATAGGTAGGAGGTGGTGATGGTCATTGTGACTGAGTAGCTAAGCAACCATGAGTTAGTTAAGCAACCATGAGTTAGTTTATAAATAGAGAAAATAAAGTGAGCTTTACTGCTAGACCTTGCTCTGTTGAATCATGGGATGAATTGAAAGCAGTACTGGACTTTGCAGTTAGAAGTTTTTTTTTCTTCTCTCTTTTCAGTGGAATGAGTCATTCCAAAATAAATACTGATAAGTGCTATGAATCTTTTCCTAAGGATAGCCAATATAGCTTAATAAGTTTTGTATCCTACATAAGCAATTTTCTATCCTATCAAATTAGCATATTTTTAATTGAATTTTATCTTTTTTTATATTTTCTAATATGACTAAAGTATAATCACGTTAGTCTCTTTCGTATGGCATGAAAAAAGAATACTAATCAGACAAATAAAACACAGTGCAGAAATATTAAGTTTAATCAACCCTATTCAGAAAAATACTTAAGCATGAGCTTAACTTTAATCATATACTTAAGTCCCAGTTTTGCACGTGCTTAAGTGTTCTCCTGAACTGGGGTCTATGCAGGGAGGAGAAGCAGGAGATACTACCAGTCTGAAACAGCAATTACAGTCATGGGTCAATAATATGTATCTTAGAACATCCCAAACTACAGTATTTGATCTTGGCCTGTCTTTCTGACATCTTCCTGTGGATTTCTGGCCCTCCACTTTCACTCACCATAGCAAAACCAAAATGCCTCATATTTTTGCTCCAAACCTGCCTCCTCCCCTTCTTTCTCAGTCACTTCAGGACAACCCCTCCATCCTCTGTCACACAGACCCCAAACTTGGGCATCATCTTCAACTTGGGCCTCTCTCTTGATACAGACATTCAAGTTATGTTTAAATCTTGTTGATTCTTTCTGCAGAACATCTCTAAGATATGTCCATTCTTATCCATCCACACAGTTAAAACTTTCTTCCAGGCTCTCATCATCTCACATCTCTATTACTGCAACATCCTCCTTTCCGACCTTGACAAATTCCACCTGGGCCCACTTTTATCCATTCAAAATACTGCACTACTGAGACTTTTCCTGGCTTGCCACTTAGACCACATCGCCTTCTCTTTGCAGCCCTCCACTGGTTCCCTTTTCTCCATCACAGCAAATACAAATTACTTGTCTTCACTTTCAAGGCCCTTCATGGCCGATCCCACCCCATCTATCTTCTCTCATATGATATCGAGAGACCAACCCCCACCTCTGTCTGGCTCATGGGCTGACCAGCCTCCATTGCGTAATTGTTACATTTTCAAACAAGCACCTTCATGCTTTCTCCCATGCTCCCCCTCATACATGCGAGTAGCTCCCCATTAACATCTGCAAAACTAACTCTTTATCCTCCTTCAAATCCCTCCTTAAAACTCCTCTTTGCTGTGATGCCTGCAAAAAACTTAACAGTAAGTCTACTGAGCTGTGTGTGCTGAGACCGATGCCTATCTTGCTGACCAGTATTTTCCCATTATTTGCTTGTGTGCCACTGTCTGTCTGTATTAGGGTGACCAGACAGCAAGGGTGAAAAAGCGGGATGGGGCTGGGGAGTAATAGGCGCCTATATAAGACAAAGTCCAAAATATTGGGAGTGTCCCTATAAAATTGGGACATCTGATCACCCTTGTCTGTATCTACTTATTGTCTCCTATTTTGTACTTTGTAAGATAGTCCCTGGAGTCAGGGACTATCTTTTTTTTCTTCTGTATGTTCAGCATATAGCACAATGGGGTCCCACTTTATGACTTGGGTTCCTAGGCACTACCACAATACAACTCATAAATATTCTACATTTCAATGGCAGGGCAATCGGGATATGGGGAAGAGTAGATGTGGTATACACATGGTTCCTGAGTGTTGATCTTTTTTAAATTTTATATCACTTTTTATTTATTTATTTTCAGATGAATTTTAAAACTAGTAATTAAAAATCCATGATGCTTTGTGCAACCATAAGGGTTTTAGAATCTGCAAGGCCATTCCATTATCCTTCTTCAAGTCTCTAATATACTGAGAGGATAAGGTCTTTTGGAAGGGCTTTTCAGGATACTGTGTACAGCACCTAGCACAATGAAGTCTTGATACTTGATCAGGGCCTCAGGCTGCTACCACAAGGACCAATGATAATAAAGAACCTCTCTAGCTCAGTCAAATTCCATGATGGGTCTCTGCCTGTTTAAATTCCCCCTGCAAGCTCAGTTAGAGCAATATACTGGTTTTTCACTTCCTATCCTATAATTTTTGTAATGTTGGTGTGCACTGATGATAAGCTTTTGTTAAGTGCAGTGGCCTTATGGTATCCTTATGCTACCCAGACCCCTCCAAAATTAAAGAAAATGGCATAGAAGATTAAGAGGAGCGGTGCTCAGATTGCTTTCTTTCAGGAACCTCATCTGTGTCAACTGGAGTTCTCTAAACCGTGGTATGAATGAAGATACTTTCAACATACTCTACAACAAGAAATTCCAGAGGCATTTGTGTGCCAATCCATAAACAACACCCACTCACAGGTGAAAGCTGTTTTTTCAAACACCGAAGCACACATTGTTATTGTTAAAAGTATTTTCATAGGGAAATTACAATTCCCCACTTTTTTTTGCACAAGTAGACTTTTTTATATTAAAGTTGACCAAAGATCGATCCTTACACTGGCAGTAGAGACTCCTCAATATAGATCATGCCAGTTATTTTTACATAAAGTTCTCACCTGGGACAGCAAAGAACCCTGGAGGATGAACACTGCTTCACTTAGTCCCATCCCACAATATATTGAGAAAATAGATACTATTTGTGGAGGAAAATACCATTAGTGACAGCAATGCTCCCTTCTTTGGTGAGATAGCAAAAGCATTTCTTAGCAGGGCTATAATCTGATATGCCTCTGGAAAAAATAAAAGAAATAGTCAAGACTCCTTTAGATCTTGAGGATAAGATAAGAGAACCTGAGGCTAAACTTAAACATCACTTTAGACTGTAGGATAAATCTGAGGTAGATGTTGCCACGTTGTCATTTATGCTCTGATAGAAGAAATGTCCCAAAATTCAGTATTGTATGTTCAGCTAGATATAATTATTATTTTGTAGGGAGAAAAACAAACCCGGGATCATTAGCAATACTGACTAAGGGCTATACTCCATCTGCATCGATCCCTGCAGTTAAGAATATGAAAGGAGAATTCTGCTTTTTAAGGTTTTTTGTGTATGAAAAAACCCACATTGTATAGCTATCTCTATGCTGATTTATAATTAAAAGCTCCACCTAATTCAGGGAATGTTTGTATTGTATTTCCAGTTTTGTCTTGGACCCAGGGCTGTGGCTTAATAAATCATCCAGTTAAACAGTTACATTTCAGTTCACTAATTCAGGTTGGATGAAACCTGGTGCTCTGGTGGGTTTGGAGCTGAAGCCTTTAAAATGTTGGTGCAGCCCTGGACTTTGATCCTACTTGGGGTCTATTATCATGCTTTTATAGAGGAATCTCTTAGGCCTGGTCTACACTAGGAGGTTATGTCGAATTTAGCAGCGTTAAATCGAATTAACCCTTCACCCGTCCACACAACGAAGCTATTTAGTTCGACATAGAGGTCTCTTTAATTCGATTTCTGTACTCCTCCCCGACGAGGGGAGTAGCGCTAAATTCGACATGGCCATGTCGAATTAGGGTAGGTGTGGATGGAATTTGACGCTAATAGCTCCAGGAGCTATCCCACAGTGCACCACTCTGTTGACGCTCTGGACAGCAGTCCGAACTCGGATGCTCTGACCAGCCACACAGGAAAAGCCCCGGGAAAATTTGAATTCCTTTTCCTGTCTGGCCAGTTTGAATCTCATTTCCTGTTTGGACATCGTGGCGAGCTCAGCAGTACTGGCAACGATGCAGAGCTCTCCAGCAGAAGTGACCATGCAATCGCAGAATAGAAAGAGGGCCCCAGCATGGACTGATCGGGAAGTCTTGGATCTGATCGCTGTGTGGGGCGATGAGTCCGTGCTTTCGGAGCTGCGATCGAAAAAATGGAATGCGAAGATCTACGAGAAGATCTCCAAAGCCATGACGGAGAGAGGATACAGCCGGGATGCAACACAGTGCCGCATGAAAATCAAGGAGCTGAGACAAGGGTACCAGAAGACCAAAGAGTTAAACGGACGCTCCGGATCCCAGCCCCAGACATGGCGTTTCTACGAGGCACTGCATTCCATTCTAGGTGCGGCCGCCACCACTACCCCACCAGTGACCGTGGACTCTGAGGATGGGATACTGTCGACGGCCGCTTCCTCGGAGATATTAGCGGACGGGGAAGATGAGGAAGGAGATGAGGAGGACGAGGCAGTCGACAGCGCTTACAACGCTGATTTCCCCGACAGCCAGGATCTCTTCGTCACCCTCACGGAGATCCCCTACCAACCCTCCCCAGGCGTTAACCCGGACCCTGAATCAGGGGAAGGATCAGTCGGTAAGTGTTTTAAACATGTAAACATTTATTTTGAACAGAACAGGAATATTAACAATGGGTTTTTCATGATTAGTTTGCCCTAGGCGCTTAACGTTTTAGTCCTTGGCAGTGCAACTACTGCAAAAGAATTCCAATGAGCAGCGGGGACTGCGGGAACTGTGGGATAGCTGCCCACAGTGCACCGCTTCCAATGTCGACGCTTGGCCCGTTAGCGTGGACTCTCAAAGTCGAATTACTGTCCTTAGGGTATGTCTACACTACGAAATTAGGTCGAATTTATAGAAGCCAGTTTTATAGAAATCGGTTGTATACAGCCGATTGTGTGTGTCCCCACATAAAATGCTCTAAGTGCTCTAGTCGGCGGACCGCGTCCACAGTACCGAGGCTAGCATCGACTTCCGGAGCATTGCACTATGGGTAGCTATCCCACAGTTCCCGCAGTCTCAGCCACCCATTGGAATTCTGGGTTGAGATCCCAATGCCCGAATGATGCAAAACAGTGTCGCGGGGGGTTCTGGGTACATGTCGTCAGGCCCCTCCCCCTCCATCAGAGCAATGGCAGAAAATAGATTCGCACCTTTTTACCTGGGTTACCTGTGCAGACAACATACCACGGCAAGCATGGAGCCCGCTCAGCTCAGCTCACTGTCACCATATGTCATCTGGGTGCCGGCAGACGTGGGACTGCATTGCTACACAGCAGCAGCAGCTAACTGCCTTTTGGCGGTAGACGGTGCAGCATGACTGGTAGCCGTGGGGCTGGCAGTCGTAGGGCTGCATTGCACCAGCCCCTTGCCTTTTGGTAGAAGATGGTATATTACGATTGGTATCCGTCGTCATCGTACTGCAGTGGCTGTCGATCATGGGCACCTGGGCAGACATGCTCAGTCCTATTGAACTGTCTTGACGATGATGGCTATCAGTCATAGTATGCTATTTTCTGCCAAGCGCCCAGTATTTTCCGCTAAGCACCCAGAAGAGGCCGAGGGCGATCTGGGTGCTGGCAGATGTGGGGCTGGCAGACGTGGGGCTGCATTGCTACACAGCAGCAGCCCCTTGCCTTTTGGTAGAAGATGGTATATTACGACTGGTATCATAGAATCATAGAATCATAGACTATCAGGGTTGGAAGGGACCTCAGGAGGTCATCTAGTCCAATCCCCTGCTCAAAGCAGGACCAATTCCCAACTAAATCATACCAGCCAGAGCTTTGTCAAGCCTGACCTTAAAAACCTCTCAGGAAGGAGATTCCACCACCTCCCTAGGTAACCCATTCCAGTGCTTCACCACACTCCTAGTGAAAAAGTTTTTCCTAATATCCAACCTAAACCTCCCCCACTGCAACTTGAGACCATTACTCCTTGTTTTATCCATCGTCATCATACTGCAGTGGCTATCAGTCATGCTGCACCGTCGGCTGCCAGCTTAAGATGTAAAAAATAGATTTGTTCAGTATTCATTAGCTTCCCCCTCCCTTCGTGAAATCAACGGCCTGCTAAACCCAGGGTTTTGAGTTCAATCTTTGGGGGGGGCCATTCTGTGTGACAGTTGTTTGTGTTTCTCCCTGATGCACAGCCACCTTTGTTGATTTTAATTCCCTGTACCTGTACTCCATGTCGTCACTCGCCCCTCCCTCCCTCCCTCCTTCCCCTGGTCCGTCAGATACTAGTTTCGCACCTTTTTTCAGACCAGGCGCCATAGCTAGCACTGGGATCATGGAGCCCGCTCAGATCACCGCGGCAATTATGAGCACTATGAACACCACGCGCATTGTCCTGGAGTATATGCAGAGCCAGGACATGCCAAAGCAAAACCAGGACCAGCCGAGGAGGCGATTGCAGCGCGGCGACGAGAGTGATGAGGAAATTGACATGAACATAGA
This sequence comes from Emys orbicularis, assembly GCF_028017835.1. Taxonomy (NCBI): domain Eukaryota; kingdom Metazoa; phylum Chordata; order Testudines; family Emydidae; genus Emys; species Emys orbicularis. The sequence continues at coordinate 344,580,573 of NC_088683.1, forward strand.
CCTCTCACAAGGCACAGGCCCCAGCAATGTGGAAATCATGGTGTTCCTGGGGCAGGTTCATGCCGTGGAACGCCGATTCTGGGCCCGGGAAACAAGCACAGACTGGTGGGACCGCATCGTGATGCAGGTGTGGGATGATTCCCAGTGGCTGCGAAACTTTCGCATGCGTAAGGGCACTTTCATGGAACTTTGTGACTTGCTTTCCCCTGCCCTGAAGCGCCAGAATACCAGGATGAGAGCAGCCCTCACAGTTGAGAAGCGAGTGGCGATAGCCCTGTAGAAGCTTGCAACGCCAGACAGCTACCGGTCAGTCGGGAATCAATTTGGAGTGGGCAAATCTACTGTGGGGGCTGCTGTGATCCAAGTTGCCAGGGCAATGAAAGACCTGGTGATATCAAGGGTAGTGACTCTGGGAAACGTGCAGGCCATAGTGGATGGCTTTGCTGCAATGGGATTCCCAAACTGTGGTGGGGCCATAGACGGAACCCATATCCCTATCTTGTCACCAGAGCACCAAGCCACCGAGTACATAAACCGCAAGGGGTACTTTTCAATGCTGCTGCAAGCCCTGGGGGATCACAAGGGACGTTTCACCAACATCAACGTGGGATGGCCGGGAAAGGTACATGATGCTCGCGTCTTCAGGCACTCTGCTCTGTTTCAAAAGCTGGAGGAAGGGACTTTCTTCCTGGACCAGAAAATAACCGTTGGGGATGTTGAAATGCCTATCGTGATCCTTGGGGACCCAGCCTACCCCTTAATGCCATGGCTCATGAAGCCGTACACAGGCAGCCTGGACAGGAGTCAGGACCTGTTCAACTACAGGCTGAGTAAGTGCCGAATGGTGGTGGAATGTGCATTTGGACGTTTAAAAGTGCGCTGGCGCAGCTTACTGACTCGCTCAGACCTTAGCGAAAAGAATATCCCCATTGTTATTGCTGCTTGCTGTGCGCTCCACAATATCTGTGAGAGTAAGGGGGAGACATTTATGGCGGGGTGGGAGGTTGAGGCAAATCGCCTGGCCGCTGATTACGCGGAGCCAGACACCAGGGCGGTTAGAGGAGCACAGCAGGGCACGGTGCGCATCAGAGAAGCTTTGAAAACGAGTTTTGTGACTGGCCAGGCTACGGTGTGAAACTTCTGTTTGTTTCTCCTTGATGAACCCTCCGCCCCCCCCCACCCGGTTCACTCTACTTCCCTGTAAGCCAACCACCCCACCCTCCCCTCCCCCCTTTGAGCACCGCTTGCAGAGGCAATAAAGTCATTGTTACTTCACATTCATGCATTCTTTATTAATTCATCACACAACTAGGGGGATAATTGCAAAGGTAGCCCGGGATGGGTGGGGGAGGAGGGAAGGAAAAGGACACACTGCAGTTTAAAACTTTAACTCTTATTGAAGGCCAGCCTTCTGATGCTAGGGCAATCATCTGGGGTGGAGTGACTGGGTGGCTGGAGGCCCCCCCCACCGTGTTCTTGGGCGTCTGGGTGAGGAGGCTATGGAACTTGGGGAGGAGGGCTGTTGGTTACACAGGGGCTGTAGCGGCGGTCTCTGCTCCTGCTGCCTTTCCTGCAGCTCAACCATACGCTGGAGCATATCAGTTTGATGCTCCAGCAGCTGGAGCATCAACTCTTGCCTTCTGTCTGCACGCTGACGCCACCTATCATCTTCAGCCCGCAACTTGCTCTGTTCATCCCGCGATTCAGCACGCCACCTCTCCTCTCGTTCATATTGTGCTTTTCTGTAATCAGTCATTGACTGCCTCCACGCATTCTGCTGTGCTCTGTCAGCGTGGGAGGACATCTGGAGCTCTGTGAACATGTCATCCCGCGTCCTCCGTTTTCTCTTTCTAATCTTCACTAGCCTCTGTGAAGGAGAAACATTTGCAGCTGGTGGAGGAGAAGGGAGAGGTGGTTAAAAAAGACACATTTTAGAGAACAATGGGTACACTCTTTCACGTTAAATTTTGCTGTTCACATTACACAGCACATGTGCTTTCGTTACAAGGTTGCATTTTTCCTCTTATATTGAGGGCCTGCCGGTTTGGTGTGAGAGATCACTCACGCAGTGCCAGGCCACAGATTTTAGCTTTAATTAATAGAGATATCCCATCTCCTAGAACTGGAAGGGACCTTGAAAGGTCATCAAGTCCAGCCCCCTGCCTTCACTAGCAGGACCAAGTACTGATTTTGCCCCAGATCCCCAAGTGGCCCCCTCAAGGATTGAACTCACAACCCTGGGTTTAGCAGGCCAATGCTCAAACCACTGAGCTATCCCTCCCCCCTGCTTGCAGGCAGCCATGGTAAGACACAGTCTTTTGGCTTTTTTAACCTTCTTAACATGTGGGAATGGTTTCAAACAGTAGCGCTCTCATTTCCCATACCAAGCACCTGTTGGGTTGGCCATTTAAAATGGGTTTGCAATGTAAAAGGAGGGGCTGCGGTTTCAGGGTTAACATGCAGCACAAACCCAACTAACACCCCTCCCCCCAACACCCAATTCTCTGGGATGATCACTTCACCCCTCCCCCCACCGCGTGGCTAACAGCAGGGAATATTTCTGTTCAGCAGAGCAGGAAGGGGCACCTCTGAATGTCCCCTTAATAAAATTGCCCCATTTCAACCAGGTGACCGTGAATGATATCACTCTCCTGAGGATAACAAAGAGCGATAAGGAATGGATGTTGTCTGCATGCCAGCAAACACCGGGACCATACGCTGCCATGCTTTGTTATGCAATGATTCCAGACTACGTGCTACTGGCCTGGTGTGGTAAAGTGTCCTACCATGGCGGACGGGATAAGGCAGCCCTCCCCAGAAACCTTTTGCAAAGGCTTTGGGAGTACATGAAGGAGAGTTTTCTGGAGATGTCCCTGGAGGATTTCCGCTCCATCCCCATACACGTTAACAGACTTTTCCAGTAGCTGTACTGGCCGCGATTGCCAGGGCAAATTAATCATTAATCATTAAACACGCTTGCTTTTAAACCATGTGTAATATTTACAAAGGTACACTCACCAGAGGTCCCCTGTGTGCCCTCAGGGGATGGGAGCACGCCTTGGGTGAGTTCAGGGGTTACTGGTTCCAGGTCCAGGGGGATAACCATATCCTGGCTGTTGGGGAAACCGGTTTCTCCGCTTCCTTGCTGCTGTGAGCTATCTACATTATCTCCATCCTCATCTTCCTAGTACCCCGAACCCGCTTCCCTGTGTGTTTCTCCAGTGAGGGAGTCATAGCACACGGTTGGGGTAGTGGTGGCTGCACCCCCTAGAATGGCATGCAGCTCCGCGTAGAAGTGGCATGTTTGCGGCTCTGCCCCGGACCTTCCGTTTGCTTCTCTGGCTTTGTGGTAGGCTTGCCTTAGCTCCTTAATTTTCACGCGGCACTGCTGTGCGTCCCTGTTATGGCCTCTGTCCTTCATGGCCTTGGAGACCTTTTCTAATATTTTGCCATTTCGTTTACTGCTTCGGAGTTCAGCTAGCACTGATTCATCTCCCCATATGGCGAACAAATCCCGTACCTCCCGTTCTGTCCATGCTGGAGCTCTTTTGCGATCCTGGGACTCCATCACGGTTACCTGTGCTGATGAGCTCTGCGTGGTCACCTGTGCTCTCCACGCTGAGCAAACAGGAAATGAAATTCAAACGTTCGCGGGGCTTTTCCTGTCTACCTGGCCAGTGCATCTGAGTTGAGAGTGCTGTCCAGAGCGGTCACAATGAAGCACTGTGGGATAGCTCCCGGAGGCCAATAACATCGAATTCCGTCCACACTACCCCAATTCCGACCCCCTAAGGCCGATTTTATCGCTAATCCCCTCGTCGGAGGTGGAGTAAAGAAACCGGTTGAAAGGGCCCTTTAAGTCGAAAGAAAGGGCTTCGTCGTGTGAACGTGTCCAGGCTTAATTCGACTTAACACTGCTAAAGTCGACCTAAACACGTAGTGTAGACCAGGCCTTAGTGTGGATACACACGTTCGACTTTGTAATATCGGTTCCACAAATTCGATTTAAGTAAAATCGAACTACTCTCGTAGTGTAGACATACCCTTAGTCATGTAAGATAATTCTTATTTATATATAACTTTGAAGTGACTGAGTTGTTTCTTGTAAACCCTACAAATTCTGCTTAAAATGTTGGCCACTCAGCTGAGCACTCTCCATTCCTTTTTGGTTAAACCAGATAAGACTGTTGTGGTTTTAGGTTTTTTCCTCTCAGCCACCACTCAGGGCTCAATGTCAGACACTTGCTTCCCACTCTTGCCTCTTGGTGTCCAGGAAAATCCAGGATTTGCTGGTTTTCCTGGCTGCAAAGAAGGTTGTTTATAGAGTTCAATGGAAACAGCTTCTACATGTTCTTTGCAGATTTGGCCTGGGCACACACTTCCTCAGTTGCACCCAGTTTTTGTACATTTCCACTAGAGCTGCTACAATCTTTCTTCCTCTGGTAATTTCACTTTAGAGGATGGTGTTGAAACCAATCTAGAGGAACGTCCCCATGCCTACATCTGTCATCGGGGTTTGTTGCTAGCCCCTTAAAAAAATAACCAACCAGGAAGTGTGGGTGTAAACAGCCAAGGTATTTATTAAACCATCAACAGCTCTAAACAAGATAAACCAGAGGTAAACCAAATGAATAGGAACACAGGTAAAGCAAGGACCCCTACAACAGGTGATATAAAGTAAGTAAAGGATTGGCAGTATGCTGATTGTGACTGAGGGTAAGTTTCCTCCACTAGGACGGGACCCAGGTAAGAGAATGGAGGATCAATGGACCACTACCAGGTCTTGCAGCTCTGAGGATCCTCATGACAACAGGACAGCTCCAGGCTCCGTCCAGGTAGGTGAAACTCACAGGTAAGAAGTGGACCTCAGGATCAGGCGATGACAGCTCTGCCCCAGCGATGACTTGGCTTGTACTCCCCCTGCGACATTGTGGGTGTGTGTTTGTCCTCAGTGAAAGAGTGGCAGCTGGTGACACACTCTCTGTATGCAAGTGAGAATTACCCTCCCACAACCAGATGAAAGAGTGCGGTGCTCAGCGTATTCCTCTAAGACAATCTGGAGAGCTGAGGTGTCTGCTGTGCTTTCCAACAGTTGCAGCAGCAGCACCTCCAGACTCTGCCACTCAGAAAGGCAGCCCCTTCCCTTAGACGGGCTAGCCCTTATATGCCCTGCTCTTACTGGGCAGATCATAGATCACATGGTTTGCTTGGTTTCCCACCTTTCGGCAGAAAGGGCAGGAAACTACACCTGGGGAGGGGGAAGAAGGGCAACCAAGATGGATTCCCAGTTGTTGTTTGGGCATTTAAAGATGGTGCACCTGTGATGTTAAGCACCAACGTTTTTCCCCTACAGTGGGACAAGGCCAATGGAGCCTCTTTCTTCCCTTATTCTTTGCTCTAGGTGTAGAACCCTTATCATAGGTCATTCATTCTTCTGTTTCCGTTCTGGGCATTCACGGGGGGTAGAATCCATTCACAGCTGTTTAGCTGATGACATGCTAGTGTTTGTATCCTCTGCTGGACACACATTCCTTTTCACAGTCCTGGGAAATCACTCTACTATCTAACTGTTTTGATCCCAAGTACACTTTTTCTGAGTTGCATTCCTGCAACTTTTATCCTTTTGGTTAATGAAATTAAATAATATCTGTTGATATGGCACCTTCTCCTTCTGTAGTGGGAAAGCTTAACCAATTAAAATGATAATATTGGCTAAAATAAGTATATATCTTAGATCTGCTCTGAGGAAGGCATCTTACTTGGAGGGCATGTTCTCACTTCAGTTAGCATGGCAGACATCCACACATGCACCTACCAGATCCCAAGAGGTCTAAAATAGAAAGTCTTGGGTTTCCTTCTATCAGATTCTGTAACCCTGCATGTCTGCTTCCCTCTTTAAGAGACTGTCTGAGACGAGAAAGCACATACATTCATCATGTTGGCTTCTGCAGGCCTGTATATTCAATTGCCTATCTTACCAAATGCACAAAATCCTTGAACATATCAACTCAAATCCTTTCATTCAGTGGCTTGGAGAAAGGGGAGTCTTTAGCTGTCTCACCATAGCAGACTACCTATAATAATTAATTACTATCATCCTCCAGCCCCATTTTCATGTTATATCTCTGGAATGAGAGCCAGAAAAGCTTGGGAGATACTGAGCAAAGAGACCATTATAGATGCTTGTTTGAATGGTCTTAAAATTTCTAAAGCAACAGACATACAGAGCGCTCAGTATAAAATAGCTCCTAGATTGTATATCATTCCAGCTCTCTCTATCAGTTTTTTTGCTGAACCTAGCCCAATCCATTGGAAATGCAGAGGAGATTGATTACTGTCTGGCCATAGTTTGGTTTTTCCAGATCTCTCACTCCTAATACTGCAGAGGTACCCCACTTAACTCCCAAGTGGCTTCCCGAGCAAGAAAGAGTGTGAGGAGGCCCTAACCACTGGACCGTGGGATGTTGTGATATGGGTTTCTCTCCATCTCTCCTATTGAAATTGTTCAGCTTTAGTTGAATAATTAAATATCATTTTCTCTCTATAGAGATCGGCATTGTTAAATCTTCTGACTAAATGCTCTTCTCTTGAACCAAAGGAGGGGAAAGCTTTCTGAGGTATGGAGACCAGCCTGGAACTCTCTTCCAGACTGACCAAAACAAAATTGCTGGGTCTGGTGTGGACAAAGTGCTGTGGGAGCTTTCCTAACTTCCTTTAAAATACTGGTCTTGGTTTTCTTTTTAATTCTTTGAGGGGTAAGTGTTGACAGTGGTAGCTTAAACAGTCTATTCCTTATAGCTGTAGTGACATTCAAAGTAGCTGTGTTCAGCACTGGAGAGTTGGGAGAGTCTGCTGCTGTTTTAGGTTAGCTTCCAAGTATTTAGCCTTATTATGAGGTGCTATATCCTCTGTTTTATATGCTGCTTAAATGTTTTGGATCAGGAGATCTGTTATTTTTTATTGCTTGGACAACCTTCAACACCTTAGCTCATGTGGGTGGATCAGCAAGTTTGTTAGATGTAGATACTTTGAGGATGTTATCCAGTAACTCAGAGACAGTAGATGGATGATTAGTTCACTAAAGTGTTCATGCCACAGTTGGTGGGTGGTAGTGTGATCTATGATGTGAAATTCACCATCAGCACTTGTTTGTGGTGTTAAGGCAGATAGGTAGGACCATACGCAGCTTTCACCACATCATAGAAGCCTTTGGAGTCATGTTTTTCAGCAAGTACCTGCAGTTCATCCACTTTGCAGTCATTCACATATTTTGCTTTTGGCAGAGCATGCTGCAAGGTACTCTATTTCTGGTCTTTTTCAACTCAGACAGTGGGTCAGCTAAGAGCACATCATGCACTTTCCACTTGCCATCAAGAAGATTTGATATTTCAGGATCAGTGTCATTGAACCAGTCTGCACTGATGGCATTTCATACATCAAATGCAGTTCACAACAGTATTCTAGATTGTATTGCACTGAGATACCCATTCGACAGATGCGTTATCACAGATCGTTGGAAGAGTTTCCAAAGTGGTAGTTAGCTATGTTGATGATTGTTTGCTGGTTGACAGATCTTTCAGGCAGGCAATATTTAGATACTTAACTGACTAGTTTTTATGCATTTTTTTTTTTTGCCAAATAAAAAGGGAAAGCTTTGATCAAACAAGATGATCAGTCCAGCAATCTGCTCCATGTAATATCTGGGTTATGAGCACATCTTGTAGATCCCGCTGTCAGAACTACACCTAGTCTATTAAATGCCAATGACGTGAGCAAGGTTGTTTTATATTTGTCAGGGAGTTGGAAGACAGTGTTTGTGACAACTAATTGGTGTTTGACACACGTCAACAGCAAAAGCCAGGCATTACTGTTCATCCTGCCGATGTCATGTTTGACAAGTATGCCATGCTACATAGAATCATCACTACCAGCATGAGAGTTAAAGTCATCTACATAATCAATTTAATTTCATGGGGAGTCAATTGGATCAGATCATTTAGTTCAGAGTAAAATTGTACCTTCACCTCACCAGGCTTAGTCATTATTGATGCCTAGGCACTGATCAGTGAAACATAATGTTCACCTCTCAGGGGCAATCAGAGCTTCATCATTCTGTCATTTATACTATGGATAGGCTCTACAAATGAGAAACAAGATTCTTTCTAAGTGCAAAACTGGCTCTGCATTATGTAGCTCATTTTGTGGGTGTCCCTTCCACAAGAAAGTGTACCCAGCAATCTCCTCGGTCAGTTGACCTTTTTCAGCAAATTGCCTCTCACTCTATGCCGTAGTATCAATGAAGTATCTTTCTGGCTCTTGAGCCACCAGAGTGGTCTGCTTAGTAGGGGGGTCAGTGTGATTTGGAAAATCAAGGAGTGTATGGACATTCCATGTTGCAACAATGAGACAAAAGGAAAGTTTTTGAGGCTTAAGGTTCAACTGCATGATGAGACATCCTCCATTCATGGTAAGCTGATTAGGGCTGTTTGGGATGAGCAATTTTTAGGGCACTGTTTCTAACTTGCTTCACAGACTGAGGCTGGCTGTGCTGTCCCTGAATAGAGCAGCTGAATCAATCAAGATACTGCCAAACTATGGTGTCACGCCAAGTCAGCACAGACGGACCAAAGTCTTGACCTGCCCTTGTGTAGGTTCACAACTATGACTCCCAGTAATGTCCCTCATGATCACTTTTGCTGTTTCCTCCATCACCATAGGACTTGTTGGACTGTCAAAAGCTGCTTGGAAATTAATTTAAAGTGGACTAGCAGTTTTGCACCAACTTGCATGCCCTCTTAGCCAGTGGCAGGATAAGACTGAGACAACTGAAGCACTTGCTGGTTACAGGTTTGTTTTCGGAGTGGCCATCTCTTAAACCAGTTGCCAGCTATCAGGCTAACAAGCCTGATTTGCACAAGCAGAGACCTGTTAACAAGGGTGTTTTGGAACAGATTACCATAGGCCTTCAGGGCCACGGTAGTGACCTGAAGAGAACAGCTCACCAACCATACTTCACGCTACATGGCAATCACCTACTCATCCTGTTTTCAACATCCTATCATCTGGAGGAGGAGTTGGATTTGGGGGATGTCCCGATACCATTCCAGCTGAAACTTTCAAACACAGAGGACATCTTCTCATTTACAAGCTTTTTGAATTCCTCTAACATGTCTGGCTTCAAGAAATCTTACTGCAACAACTGAAAGATGTCAACATTGTTACTATCTATAAGCACAAAGGCTCAAAAAGTGACTGTAGGAACTACTGTGACATCTGCTTGTTCTCTCCCTGGCCAGTAATAGTCTTGCACACATCCTCTTTGACCAGCTCCTGGCCCAAATTATCAACAAAGTTCTTTCTGACTTTCTTTTTGACTTGGTCAGCTGCATTGCCCGCTAGACATTTGTTTTCTAAATTTGGATATCTAGGCAGGCAAATTTATTAACATTGTTCAGCAATTCCACAAAGGTATGGTTGGAAGAGTTAGGTGTTGATGGTCATCTAAGAGACCCATTTCCGATCAAGAATGGGGTGAAGCAGGGATCCTCATTCTTAGAATTGTTGGTCTATTCTTCACTACAATGCTAGAGGAGGCTCTCCATGGCTCTTCAAATGGCTTCTTTGTATGTTTTCGCACTGGCAAACTTTTTAATCTCTCTCATCTACATGCAAATGAAGCAGGAACTGCTCCACGCCAATGACTGTGCCTTGTTGGCACACTCTGAAGCCGTTCCACATGATCTTATAAATCATTTTGCTGTGGAGGCTTGAAACTTTGACCTTACCATCAGCTAAATGAAAACTGAGGCTACGTACCACCAGATCCTCAACAACTTTACCAGGATCCATCAATAAGCTCCAAGCTGTCAAACAGTTTATCTCAGCAGTATGTTAAACAATTAAGCGACAATTGATCACAAAGTGGACATGCGAATTAAGAAAGCCAGTGCTGCATATGGTAGCCTTTATTACTGAAATCATTTAAATGTATACCCAAATTAAAAAAAAAAATAGGACCTCCCCCTCCTCCCCCACTATGGCAGAGTAAAAGAGGCAGGTAGAGGCAAACAGGCATCCTTTAAAAATTGGAAGTCAAATCTTACTGAGGAAAATAGAAAGGAGCATAAACTCTAGCAACTCAATTGTCAAAGTATAATTAGGCAGGCCAAAAAAGAATTTGAAGAGCAACTATCAAAAGACTTAAAAACTAACAGCAAAAAGCCTGCCAGATGATCAATGGGGCTATTAGACGATCAAGGGGCTAAAGGAGCATCAAGGAAGATAAGGCCATTGCAGAGAAGGTAAATGAATTCTTTGCATTGATCTTCACTGCAGAGGATGTGAGGGAGATTCCCACAACTGAGCTATTCTTTTTAGGTGATAAATCTGAGGAACTGTCCCAGATTAAGGTGTCAATAGGGGAGGTTTTGGAACAAATTGATATATTAAACAGTAATAAGTCATGAGGACCAGATGGTATTCACCCAAGAGTTCTGAAGGAACTCAAATGTGAAATTGCAGAACTACTAACTGTAGTTTGTAAACTATCATTTAAATAAGCTTATGTATCCGATGACTCAAGGATAGGTAATGTGATGCCAATTTTAAAAAAAGGCTCCAGAGGCGATCCTAGCAATTACAGGCCGGTAAGCATAAATTCAATACCAGGCAAATTGGTTGAAACTCTAGTAAAGAACAAAATTATCAAACATTTAGATGAACACAATTACTTGAGGGAAGAGTCAACACAGCTTTTGTAAAGGGAAATCATGCCTCACCAATCTGTTAGAATTCTCTGAGGGTGTCAACAAACATGTGGACTAGGGTGGTCTAGTGGATATAGTATACTTGGACTTTCAGAATGACTTTGAGAAGGTCCCACACCACAGGCTCTAAAGCATAGTAAGCAGTCATGGGATAAGAGGGAAGGTCCTCTCATGGATCAGTAACTGGTTAAAAGACAGGAAACAAAGAGTAGGAATAAATAGTCGGATTTCAGAACGGAGAGAGGTAAATAGCGGGTTCTCCCAGGGATCTGTACTGGAACCAGTGCTGTTCAACATATTCATCAATGATCTGGAAAAAGGGGTAAGCAGTGAGGTGGCAAAATTTGCAGATGATACAACATTACTTTTATTTAGTAAAGTCCAAAGCAGACTGAGAAGAGTTCCAAAGGGATCTCACAAAACTGGGTGACTTGGCAACAATATGGCAGATTAATTCAATGTTGATAAATGAAAAATAATGAATACTAGGAAACATAATCCCAACTCTACATACAAATTGATGGGTTCTAAATTAACTGTTACCACTCAAGAAAGATCTTGAAGTCATTGTGGATAGTTCTCTGAAAACATCTGTTCAATGTGCAGCGGCAGTCAAAAAAGCTAACAGAATATAAGGAACCATTAGGAAAGGGATAGTTAATTAGACAGTAAATATGTCACTATAAATCCATGGTGTGCCTCCTCCTTGAATCCTGCATGCAGTTCTGGCCGCCCTATCTCAGAAAAGATATATTAGAAATGGAAAAGGTACAGAGAAGGGCAACAAAATTGATTATGGTTATGCAACAGCTTCCATAGGAGGAGAGATTAAAAAGACTGGGACTGTCCAGCGTGGAAAATATATGACCAAGGGGGGAATATGATAGAGGTCTATAAAATCATGAATGGTGGGGACAAAGTGAATAAGGAAGTATTATTTACCCGTTCAATAACACAAGAAACAAGGGTTATCAACTGAAATTAATAGCCAGCAGGCTTAAAACAAACAAAAGGAATAATCCTTCACACAATGTACAGTCAACTATGGAACCAGAGGATGTTGTGAATACAAAAAGTATAAATGGGTTAAAAAAAAGAATTAGAAAAGTTCACGGAGGATAGGTCCATCAATAGATATTAGCCAAGATGGTCAGAGATGCAACCCCATGCTCTGGGTGTCCCTAATCCTCCAACTGCCAGATGCTGGGGCTGGATGACAAGGGATGGATCACTTGATAATTGCCAGATCTGACTCTGTCAGAAGTTCCATTGAAAGGAAACCAGAGCTAGTAGATGGGAAGGGGGATTGACTTCTTTTCCTCTGTCCCATGTCTCCTGACAGGGTAAAAGATCTCCCTGGTGAGAATCAGTCCCAACAACAGGGAAAATGTTGGGTCCAGGAAAACAAACATGTCCTTCCAAGTGGTTTATATCCCCTCCCCCTCTCTGGGGTGTATGCAGTCTTGTCAGCCTTCCCCATCAGTATCCATGTGGGGAGGCTCTTGGTTGGTAGCTCTATATGAGGTTGTGGTAGTAATGCCAGTGAATGAGGCTCCTCTTGGGTGACTTTTCTTTAGTACTGGCATGTTGGGGGTTGGTTAAGTGCTCCAGGCCGACAGCACTGCCTAATGGCAATGCTCTGGGATATGCTGCTTAATGGTGAGTTCAAAGGCTGCCTTGCCTGGTGGCAATATCACTAGGTAGTGTCACCCACTGGCACCTGAGGGGAGGGAAGGGGAACCCAGGCTAACTGGAACATGAGGGGAGGGAAGGGGAACCCAAGCTAACTATACTCGACCGGGTTTCAACCCAAGGCCCTTCAAAACAGTGGGCCCCGAGACAGGGTTCAAGTCCTAATACCTCCTAAGCGTGTTGCCTGGGTTGCTTCCTACCCTCATTCCAGTCCCTCCAATGTCCTCTCGGGGTTGGACATGGGGTCCATCTTGTATTCCCGCTGTTTTGTCTTTGGAGTCTCCTCCACTAGCAAGAGCGAGTTGTCCCCTTGAGTTCCCGTGGTCGTCTGGCTATCTGTGGCACCGTTAGGAGACTCAACCCCAGCAGCTTGGAGCCCTCATAGCTTCCTGGCAGGAGGCTGCTGCATCCAACAACTCTTCCACTCAGTCAGCCTGGACTGAGTTGCTCCCTTTTGAACGCTCCCTCCACTGGGAGAATGCCTCGTAGGGGTGAGGGGGCATGGCCTCTTGGGTCCAGAGCAGTTCATTAACCCTTGCCTCTCCAATGTGGGGTTGGTACACCCTGTCACATGGCAGTTCTCAGCCCCTCGACCTGGATGGTACTGCAAACGGCATCGTTGCTGGTGTGGAGTTTGGTATTGGCAGAGCCTTTCTCTTGTCTGCATTTTTGTCATGGTCCAGAGGCTTCAGACATCCTAAGTCCTTAGAACCTGGGCATGAAGACTCACCCAACTTGGGTGGGTTGCGGAGGGATCCGTTGTCTTTGGAGTGGACTTAGAGGGGGCTCTTGTGTTTATGAGACTGTCCCCTGCTCTCATGAGGAAACCCTGATGAAGGGTCCCTGGCTTTGCTCTTTCCCATGCCCACATCAGACCTTGATGACTCTGGCCATTGTACAGAGGAGTCCCCCTGGCCTGGGTCTGACCTCGTAGCTTTATCCAGGGCATTGGATACATGAGTGGAATAACATCAAGGGTAAAATTTTTAAAGGTGTTTAAGTGATTGAGGAGCTTAAATCCCATTTTCAAGAACGTTGGGCCAGGTCCTCAAGGTAGTTTGGTGTCTAACTCCACTGAAATCAGTGGGACCTAGGTACCTAAATACCTTTGAAGATCTGGACTTTAAGTACCTGCAAACTGCGTAGTTACACAGTGATATATTACTCCCCCCTCCAGATCGGCTTTGAATTCTCCTACTCTAGGGCAGGGATCATAGAAGAAAATATTGAGCATCTGTTCAAAACCTCCTTTTCCTTTCTTAAATGGCCACAATGTTTTGAATTTTGTGGGCTGATTGAGGTAGGCAGGTGTCCAAGAAAAACACAATGTAACCGACTGAACAGCCACTGAATGCTCTTATCTCAGCACAGCTTTTTGTTTTCAACCCAGTGGTATCAAAGCTATTACACTCAAGCCCTTAACATTTTGTACACAAATCATCTTAGGAAATGGGAAGCATATCTAAAATTTTATGGCTTTAGCGCACGCAGGCTACAGCTCTTTGAAGTTGGAGACTGTGAATTGAAACTCCAGAGTTTTATTGCATGAAAATTACTTCCCTCATATAGTAGCTGCTTATGTAATACCGAGACAGGAAATTAAGGGTTGAGCGGGAGGGGGAAGCTGCTAAAAGTGGTATAGAAGGAGGTCTGTCAGGCTTCTTTAGGAGTCTCAAAATGGAATCTTCCTTGATATAGCCTTTGAAGGCCTTTTTATTTACAAGGGGAGGAGAGGGGATTGCAACATTTTTGTAAGAGAAAGACCATCAGCTGATTGACTGAACTCAATGGAAGCTAGGTGCCTACATACCTTTAAGGATCTGGATCTGAGAGCCCAATCCCCAGTTCTTTGAATCACCAGATCAGAAGCTGACTTACACAGCTCCCTAAGGTCATACAGAGCCAGTATAAAGGCTCTGCATTGACACCTCTCCTCCTGGATCCCAGCATAAGGACAAGGGGTGAAGGGACTGTATATGGAGCAGCACCTTTCATTTGGGGTCAGTTGGGTATACCTTAGAGCAACCCTGAGGCTTGCACCAGAGGTCAAAACAGCCCCCAGAGCCTGAGGATTGGATAAAGATGGTTTCACATTTCCACAAGTGCAGCGAGCAGACTGGGGATGTACACCTTGGTCTCTACTATTTGTATGTCTTATGCCTGCTCCTGCTCCCATTAAGTCAGTGGAAGTTGTGCCACTCACTTCAGTGAGAGCAGGAGAATAAGTTCCTTGGGGCAGGAAGAGTGTCCTTCTGTTTTGTACAGCACTGAGCACGTGTCACTCACTGTGAGAGCGTAAACACACACACACAAACCAAATTTGAAACAGGAAAAGGCAAATACTCCAGGACCAGAAGGAAGGCAAATTGGGGAGACATGGAGTGGGGTGTGTGTGGTAAAATACACAAATGGCCAAATGTCTTTCTGTAATCACATCTGCTCTCACTGTGATCAATGGTCACAGCTCTCTCTTCAGTAATTTCTGTTGACTTGACCTAGGAAGCTACAATGGATGTGCTTGGAATGCAAACTGGGGTTAATACATGTTGTAAATGGCACTGGAAATGTGCTGAAGCAGTCAAAGCTTTAACCGGCCAGTGAACCATTGTATCTGCCTACTCGGTGATAGCGCAGGTACTCTAGCTACTCTGTTTCTGTCTGCACAGACTTTCTTCCTGCCTGGATGGCTGAGGGGAGAGGACCTCAGAGCTTAGGCGTGTTTCCTAAATGTTATGCTCTTGGATTATTTTTATACCTAGGACTGAATGGGGCCTGGAGACCAAACTACCAAAGCTACTTTTTTTAGGCCATGGAGACAGATGTAGGATAAGCATGAGGAAGCTCGCACTGCTGCTGTTTATTATTGAAGATGAAGAAATGCACCTCCAGTGCTGTCAGTCATTAACCAGCACATAAAAATTGAAATATTCCAGTGTCTCATGTCTGACTTAGTCTATAGCATCTATATGTAGGAGCAGACTTTCATTCTCACTAAGGTTGGTGACACAAGTTAGCTTGTCACTGGATTACTAATAGAGTCCTAAATGGACCCCTCAGCTCTCTACAACGTAGACTTTCTGGTAGACTTTTGAGAAGAAGGAAGGTCTCTGGTATATGGCAGTAGACTGGGACTATTGAGCTCTAGGTTTGTTTTGCAGCTTTGCCACAGACTTCCTGACCTTGGGCAAGTCATTTAACTCCTCTGTGCCTCAGCTCTTCATCTGTGCATTGGAACAGTACTAATTCCCCCTTGGTCTGTTTAGGCCTTAAGCTCTTCTGAGGCTGTTTCTTACTATAAGTTTGAACAGCCACTAGCATAATAGGGCCCCAGTGTCAGTTGCTGCAACCATATTTGCAACCATATTTGCTACTTATAAATTATTTGCAATATTAAACTGAGCCCTGATGGAAAAGATAGAATGTTGTTCAATTTTAGAAACAATCCTGCATTTCATAGGGGTTTGCCAGGCCAGCAATTACCTTCCCTTTTTCTCATGGAGTGATAGCAGCCTATACCTGGTGCTAAGGAGAAAAGCAGGTCCTTCAACAAACATGTTGTATTCAGCAATGCACCTGGACACATCTGGTGTATTCTCAGAGTGAAATGAGGTGTCTTTCTTTCCTGATTGCTGGTGGTGATCAGTTTGTGCCAGGAAGCCTGAAGAAGAATCCCCCTTGTACCATTTAAGCTAGCTGGTGTAACTTGAGATCCCGTTTGTTCAATACGTATCTAATCTTTTTGAAAAAATCTTTCCTTCTTAGCCACAAGAGACTCTTGTATTCAAAAACGAAAACCCTAGAGCAGGGGTAGGCAACCTTTCAGAAGTGGTGAGCCGAGTCTTCATTTATTCACTCTAATTTAAGGTTTCGCATGCCGGTAATACATGTTAACGTTTTTAGAAGGTATTTCTCTATAAGTCTATAATATATAACTAAACTATTGTTGTATGTAAAGTAAACAAGGTTATCAAAATGTTTAAGAAGCTTCATTTTAAAATGCTGATCTTACGCTGCCAGCATGTTCAGCTCGCTGCCAGCCTGGGGTTCTGTTCACCTAGGCCGGCAGCAGGCTGAGCGGGGCCTGTGGCTGGGATGCCAGCTGGCAAGCGGCCAGGCTGGCAGCCGGGACCCCAGACCTGGGGTGTGTGTGTTCAGGGGTCAGGGCAGAGGGCTGGGGTTGTGTGTGGGGGGGTTCAGGGGTCAGGGCAGAGGGCAGTGGGGGTGTGGGGGAGTTCAGGGGTCAAGGCAGAGGCCTGGGGTGTGTGGGGTGTGTAGAGCAGAAGGCTGGGTGTGGGGGGGGATCAGGGGTCAGGGCAGAGAGCTGGGGGCTATGGGGGTGCAGGGTAGAAGGCTGAGTGTGTGTGGAGGTGTTCAGGGGTCAGGGCAGAGGGCAGTGGGGGTGTGGGGGAGTTCAGGGGTCAGGGCAGAGGGCTGGGGTGTGGGGGGTGTAGGGCAGAAGGCTGTGTGTGTGTGGGGGTTCAGGGGTCAGGGCAGAGGGCTGGAGGTGTTGGGGGTGCAGGGTAGAAGTCTGGGTGTGTGGGGGGGTTCAGGGGTGCAGGGCAGAAGGCTGGGGTGCTCAGCTCGTGGGGGTGCTCCCAGCCCCCTGCCCTGAGCGGCTCATGGCAGGGGGCTGGAAGGGATATGCCCCGTCCTACCCCCTTCCCCAAGGCCCCATCCTACCTCTTCTCTGCCTCCTCCATGGAGCAGCGAGCACGCTGCCACTTCTCCCCCTCCCCCTTGCAAGGGCCATCATCGGCGCAGGGAAGGAGAGGAGGAGGGGCAGGAAAGCAGCACGCTGGCTGGGGGAAGAAGTGGGGGAGGGGGGAGCTTGGCTGCCACAGGACCAAGCTTCTGTCTCCTGCCCCCGCAGGGGAGAGCGGTGGGCCGGGGGGCTGAGCGGGGCTGGGGGCCGGGACCGCGGCAGGCAGTAGTGTGCCACTCAAAATCGGCTTGCGTGCCGTGTTTGGCACATGTGCCGTAGGTTGCCGACCCCTGCCTTAGAGCATTGTTCTGGAAGATTTCTTTTTTTGCTTCTGCTTATTCTCTCCCAGAAACCCTCCCAACATTTGGGATATCATAACTGGCTTGTCTTAGAGGTGGGCCAAAGCCAAAATCTCTTAGTTAAATCTTTGCTGGATGAGACCTATGTGCTTAATGTGATGGAAAATGGGACTACTCACAGTTCCTATAACTAAGCAGATGCATCAAGACTATAGAGTCATTCTCACTTTCTCTCTGGCCCAGTGCATGTAATTCTTTAAACACACTGGAACAGCTTCAACTGGAGAAACTGAGAAAAACCCATATCGGAGTATCCTATGGCCTAGTGGTTAGAGTACTCATCTGAGAGGTGGTGGGTCATCCCTGTTCAAATTCCTTCTCCATATAATGGAGAATTGGCCTAGGGTCTTTCCCCATCCTGTCGCACTGCCCTAACTACTAGGCTAAAGTCCTTCCCCAGCTGTTTTGTGTGCTCAGAGCACACTACCAGATTGGGCCCCACAGGGAAGACAGCCAGGGCAATGCCTAGCAAGATAATCCCCCTTGAGTTTAGGTCAGATAGAGGTGTACAGGTGCCTCTCTGAGACAATAGTGCACATGTCCAGTGGCTAAAGTTGCCAGGTGTCCAGTTTTCAACCAGAATACCCGGTTGAAAAGGGACCCTGGTAGCTCCAGTCAACACCACTGACTGGGCTGTTAAAAGTCTGGTTGGTGGCGCAGGCAGGCTCCCTATCTGGCTCCGCGCAGCTCCCCAGAAGCAGCTGGCATGTCCGGATCCTAGGTGGAGGGTCGACCAGGGGGTCCGCATGCTGTCCCCGCCCTGAACCCCAGCTCTGCAGCTCCTGTTGGCCGGGAACCATGGCTAATGGGAGTGGGGGGCAGCACCTAAGGGCGGGGGCAGTGAACGGAGTCACCTGGCCACCCCTCCATCTAGGAGCCGGACATTCCGGCTGCTTCCCAAGAACTGCCAGAGGTAAATGCCACCCAGAACCCACACCCTGAGCCCTCTCCCACGCCCCAACCTCCTGCCCCAGCCCTGAGCCCCCTCCAGCACCCAAACTCCCTCCTGGATCCCTCACCCCCTCCTGTACCCCAACCCCATGCTCCAGCTCAGAGCCCCCCCTGCACCCTAAACCCCTCATCCCGGCCCCAACCCAGAGTCCACATCCCCAGCCAAACCCCTCACCCCCTCCCACATCCCTGCCTCAGCCAGGAGCCCCCTCCCACAGCCTGAACCCCTCATTTCTGGCCCCAGCCCACAGCCCATACTCCCCCCCCACACACACACCAACTCTCTGCCTCGGCCCCTGCCCCACCCCAGAGCCTGCACCCCAGCCAGAGCTCTCACCCACTCCTGCACCCCCAAACCCCTGCCCCAGCCTGGGGTCCCCTCCCGCACCCTGAACCCCTCATTTCTGCCCCCACCCCAGAGCCTGCATCCCCAGCCGGAGCCCTCACCCCCTCCCGCACCTCAACCCCCTGCCCCAGCCCAGTGAAAAATAAGTGAGTGAGCGAGGGTGGGGGAGAGCAAGGGAGGGAGGGAGTGGGGGTGGGGCCTCAGGGAAGGGGTGGGGCAGAGGGTGGGGCAAGAGTGTTTGGTTTTCTGCTATTAGAAAGTTGGCAACCCTACCAGTGGCAGAAATTTAGGGGCCTTTTACAGTGAAAATGTAAGTGCTAGGGGACTTAGGTGGCATATGAATGGTGGTTTTGTGAATGCCAATGGTGCCTAACGTGGGCGTTAGGTGCCTAACCCCTTTGTGACTCTGGCCCTAGAACGTGAAAATTTGCTGCAGAAAACAAACACTGCAAAAAACTTTGTTTTCGTGAAAACCTAGTTTTCTGACTAACAGTTTCAATGGAAAGCATTCAAGCAACCCTAATCAGAAGCTGTTGAAATGACAATGGCTTGAGTTTTAGGTTCCTGTGTGTGTGTGTGTGTGTGTGTGTGTGTGTGTGTGTGTGTGTGTGTGTGTGTGTGTGTGTGTGTGTGTGAAGACTATTATTCAGCATTCTAGGCTGTGTTTTTTAAAGGCTCCATACTGTTGTTCCATGCAGTTGAGAAGTATGTTGCGCTGTTGAAACTTACTTAATGCTTTCTTGCTGTTCTTTTGTCCATACATGCCAGTGCGGATAGCCGTTAAGTTTTTACTGTGTTTCAGATACTGAAGACAAAAGGGGAACTATAGATGTTGATGAGACAGGATTGCAGTTTATAAAGCTGTGGTGTCTTACACACAATATGTTCAAAGATGATGAAAGAGGGATAAAGAGGGGGAGTGGGGTCCTCTTCTCTTTGCCAGTATCAGAAATGATTATTCTGAGAATATTTATTTTTGAAATGAGAAGCTGTCTGTTTTCTGAATTTCCTGTAGCTTTGGGGGCATTACCATATAAGCAGAGTGAACCTTCCTTCTGTGTCAACAGCCAGTCTCCTTCTGCCTGTAACTTAACTCTTCAAAGAAGGGTGCATTAACTGTGACTGACAACACCAGCAGCTCAGTTAACTCTCTGGGGGTCAGAACATTGGGACAGTGTAAGGACAGGCAACAGCAGAAGAGTGGGGGATCAGTAGGTACTGCTGTCCCTAACTGAAGAGATTTTAAAAAGGGAAAGGAAAGAAGCAAGGAAGGGAGTGGGAGTGGGAGTGGGTTGGGGACAGAATGCTGGCATTGGAGCACTCCAGGCTCAACGCGTTAAGTAGCTACAGGCTCTTTGCTTATCCCATAATGCCGTGCTGCATTGATTTCTTTTATGTGGGTGAGTTTATTGCTTATGACATATGGTAGGCTGACAGCTTTGTGAACTGAAGTCCATTATTTAGAGCACAGGCAGAAGCTGTGCATGCTTCCCCAGGCTGGCATAACAATGTGCTTCCACCCACACCCAAAGAGACCCCCTCTAAGAATTCAGTTCCCACTTAATGCTCGGCCTCGCCATTGAGACTGCTATCAACAGAGCCATGCTTTTGTGCTGTGACATTGGACTAAAGCCGCCAGTTCTTTTTATATTGGCACAGTTAGTGGATGGAAATGACCTTCCAGCCTGGGCTGGGTTGGAATTGGAGACAGAGGTCCTAGTGCTGTGAGGTATGGTGTACCCTTCCTTTGAGGTGCTGAGTGCCATCAATTCCCCTGGACATCACAGCCCTTATGTGGCTGTGCAGGGATGTAAGGACCCTCTTCATCTCCCCTGTTGCGATTGTGGCTCCAACCTTGGGGAAGAGACAGAGGCTACTCATCTAATATTCCCCACTGCGAGCAAGAGGGCAGTAGGAGGCAGAGTGGGGCAGGGAGCAGAGGGGACCATGGCTCTATCCTGCTCCAGCTGACAGGGAGACTGCTGTCCAGGAGCACATGGGGAGTAAGCGGTTGCATGAAAGGGGGTGAAACAATTTGCTCCTTCTCCAGTATGCAGGGAAGGAACTGGAATTCGGCATTACAATTCAGTCTCTGGTCTGGTCCTGGGATTGGCTCAGTAACATGTGGCCCCTTACACAGTGTGGCTTGTAAGGTGACCATCTAGCCCAAGGGGGAGGGAGGCATTCAGAGCCAGCACCTCACAGGTACGCTTTCCTAGAGGGGAAAGCTGCCATGAACTCTATTCTAAGTATTATTCAGATTGGAGGGGTATCTCCACTTGAAATACATTTGTGTGGATCTGATCTTCCTGCAAGTGAGCGATGAATAGGATTATCAAGAGCCAGTTGGCATATGAACAAGGGCTGTGCAACCCTCTTCCTAGAGCCCTGTCAATGCAGGTGCAGAAACTGTTTGGAGAGCCCCGTGTTTCTTTCAGAAAGGAAGCTACAGGTTGTGCAGTGATGTATGACCAGGGCTAGGATGGTGGTAACAAGCTTCGTTTTGTAACTAAAGACATGATACCAATGTATGTCTTAGGGAAGCAGTTGCTGAATTGGACTGGGACCTGGATTCTATTCCTGGTTCTGCTACTGACCTGCTGTGTGACGCTGGGCAAGTCTCTTTATTTCACTGTGCTACTATATCCCCTCCCACTTTTTGTCTGTCTTCCCTCGTTAGACGGTAAACTCTACCAGGGCACTGAAGGTGTTTGTATTGTGTCTAGCCCAATGGGGCCTGATCTCAGTCAGGGTCTCTACTGTATTACAAAAAGTAATCTCTCTCTCAGTCCAGGGCTCCGGCGAGGTCCCCTCCCCCGCAGAAAACTGGTGCATTGTCTATGCACCATGTTTGGATTGGCCAGTACTGGCTCCCTGCTACTTATACTCCACGGGGTAGTCTTTGCCCCTTAAAAAGGAACAAAATAATGTATATGTGCCATAATCAGCGAGACAAAAATCAGGAAAAAAACACTTCCATTTACTTGGTTTAGATGCATAGATCTTTAATTGTGTTGGTTCAAAGAATCAGCTCTTCTGGATATTTTTAGAAACTTATTTTCAAAAGCCAGGCATGGTATAATAGTAGGAGTGCAATGAGCAGTGACAAATTATTTGTATTAGTTCCAAGGGAAACTGTTGGCATTAATTTGGTGCAGAGTCTTTGTTACTTTATGAATAAGAAGTGCAGTTAATATATTATACACCATGTGTCTTCCAACCCTACCCAGAACCTAATTACACTTTATGGAAAGTTAAGTAGGCAGTGAACTAAGTGGTATGGAAAGCACATACAGTAAAACTCCATTGGCTACAAACACTGAATGGTTGTTTTGTCCTTATACTTTGGAGAACTTCATAATTATACATTTAGTGCTACTGAGAGATCCACTGTGTAATTACACAGCTCAGCAATAATGGCACTGGTTACTGTGTGACTATAAGGAGCGACATGAGATTAAAATGAATGTAACACTTGTTATGTAGGAACAAGATGGGGGCTAATGCTGGTCCCGATTGCCATTCTTTTGGGAAAACCTCAGAGTTTTGTCCCCACTTGTTCTGTTGTGAGTGAGGGTAGGCTGGGGTTTGCCCCTACTCAGACCCTAATACTGGCCCAATGCCTCCAGAGAATCAAATAGTATTTGTGGATGAATAAATATTCCAGGTACTTATATTTTCCCCCATTACTATAGTATCTGAACAGTTCACAGTCTATTATAGTTATCCCCAAAACAACCCATTTTACAGATGGGAACTGAGGCACAGAGAGGCTATGTGACTGGCTCAAGGTCACACAGGAAATCTGAGGCCCAGCAGAGAATGAAACCTGGGTTTTCTGAGTCATTGTAGGGTAGCACTCTAAGCATCGAGCTATCCTTCCTCAAGCAGCCAGCTCTCTCTATGTGGTTGTTCCAGACACCTCCTTATAGCAGTGGTCCCCAAACTTTTTCCATCATGCCCCCTTTTACCCATAATGGAACCTGTCCGCACTTCCCCACCCGGGAGCGTGGACTGGGGTCAGAGAACCAATGTTGGAGCTGGGGTTGGGGCTGGGAGCTCGGGGCCAGGAGCGGAGCCGTGGCCTGGGCCTGAGCTACGGCTGGGGCTGGGGGTGGTGCCAGAGCAGAGCTTGGGGCATAGCAGGGCTTGGTGGCGCTCCCTCCCCCCGCTTGCCTTAAAGAAAGAGTCTTGAAGTCCTACTCGCCACTGGGGTGCCCCCTTGTGGCTGCATCTGGGGAATAGCTCTGCTCAGTTTGATGCCTCTTTCTATCTCTTGTTCACGCTGTGGCACCTCTCGCACTCCAAGAATTGCAGTGTTTTCTTTTTATGACACAACCCTCTGGCCTGGTCACTATGGGGTTTCCCCCTTTTGGAGTATCAAAGTTTCACTGGACTAGCTGTCCAGGTATCATACCCAACAGTCCTCCAATTCAAGGCTATGCCACTTCATCAGTGGCTGGTAGGGGAACCCCAGGCCCGCTTACTACTCCGGGTTCCAACCCATGGACCCTATTGTCAACAGCTAACATCTGCTCCATCCCCAAACTCTGCTGCCATTTCCCTGGGCTGCTTCCTATTTCACCATCCCTCTAGGTAAACCCTTCCTTCAGGGCCAGGATCCCAGGAAGTCTCCCACTCTGGGTTCCTTCCTTTCCCCTCTCTAAGCCTGGAGAGTGATTGTAGGCATTCACAGTGCAGCCTCCTTCTGCCCTTGCTTCCTGGCCTTATACCAGCCCCACCTGCCCCTGCCCAGCTGGGCCCATCCTCAATAGGAGCTTGTCTGTCAAGCCTATCAGGTAACTTATCCCTTCTGAGCCAGAGCGTGGGCTGAACACCCCATCGCCAATTAACTCAGGGGTGTGGGGTGGGAAGAGAGTGGAACATATTAGCTTCCCAGGGGAAACTCTGGTCAGTGCAGGAGAGGATGCCATACATCAGCCGCCTCTTGCACTTCCCCAGCTCTGCACAGTCGCTGGAGGAGCTTGCCACATGATGTGTAATAAGATGTAATAAAGGAGACTGTTGCAGAGGTGGCTGGTTTCTTCAGCCTGCCACCACCCTTCTACATTGCTCCTGTGCCTTTGTCATCTCTCTCCTTGATTTCTCCAGCTTATTCCTCCCTGTCTCTTCTGTAACCCCTTCCATTCGATCAGACAGGCTCTTACTAATATCCTTCTCTGATCTCATTTCTGAGTTCCTCGGCCTCTCCTTCCACATAATTTACAGCTTATTCCCCTCACGTTCCAGGCCTTGCACAAATTTGCTCTTGCCTTCCTATCTCAGCCAGTCTTCTCACCTCCCACAAAGCTGCTCCTGGGTGTTGACTGTCAATGGGTGTCACGGGGACAGCGGGAAACACTTACCCCTGGTCTACACTTGGGGGGGGGGAGGATTGATCTAAGATACACAACTTCAGCTATGAGAATAGCGTAGCTTAAGTTGACGTATCTTAGATCGACTTAGATTGACTTACTTTGCGTCCTCGCGGTGCAGGATCGATGGCCACCGCTCCCCTGTTGACTCCGCATCTGCCTCTCGCAGCGGTGGAGTTCCGGAGTCGACGGGGAGCGCATTCGGGGATCGATTTATCGTGTCTAGACAAGACATGATAAATCAATTCCCGATAGATCGATCACTACCCACCGATCCGGTGGGTAGTGTAGCCATACCCTTAAAGGGACAGAACACCCAAAAACTGTGATGGGGGAGCGGCCAGTGTGAATCTGTCTTGGTGTGGCTGCTCTTGTTGTGGTGCAATGGGGAGATATCTCAAAAGGTATGTCTACACAGCAATTAAACATCTGCACTG
Organism: Emys orbicularis; assembly: GCF_028017835.1. Classification (NCBI taxonomy): domain Eukaryota; kingdom Metazoa; phylum Chordata; order Testudines; family Emydidae; genus Emys; species Emys orbicularis. The sequence continues at coordinate 344,605,201 of NC_088683.1, forward strand.
GCCTGGGTCAGCTGACAAAGGCAAGCCAGCCACAGGTGTTTAATTGCTGTGTAGACATATCCAAAGGGGCCAGAACCATATTACTGTGGGTCTCACCTGATGTTGAAGCATCTCTTTAAAATCAGATACGCTTGGTGATTGGTTATGTAGCCTATGTCTAATATTGTCACTAATTATAGATCATCACCTTTCTCGACCCCTCTCACTCTGTCTAATCCTGCATTGGCTTCATGCTACCTTTACTCTCTATACTTGAACTCATTTTCCATGCACTAAGTGCTCTCCTTCCCCTCCGCACCCCCGATTCCTTCTCAAAACCTCCTCTTTTCCAAGCCTTGCTATGTGGCCCAGTGCACCTCCTGCCTAACTTCTTGTCCCATGTAACAAATTTGTCTAACAGACAAGTTTGAGGCAGGGACCCTGTCTTTCCTTTCAAGTCCTTTAGAGCATCATGTGTATTTGTGGCACTATATAAACCAAACATTCCGGTTATGCCTTTTTATTCCATAAGATTAAAATTCCTTAGGGTTCAAGCCATCATTATGTGTTCAGCAAATGAAATAGCTTTATCCACATCTTCCACCCAAGACAGCTGTTACATCCTGAGATATATCATTCATTTAAATATATCTTTGTTGATGAGTAGGTTAAATGCAGGGCTGATGAATGACCATTAAAAATATTTAGCTTGTATTAGTATTATCCAATAAACATCTATAAATTCTCTATGTTCACTCTCTTTCAAAGTCCGTATAAATGATCACTTTCATTAGACCCTGAAACCTAGGGAGAATGTGTGATTTAAACATTCCAGTTTTTTGTTTTTAATTGGTTTGTGGAATTTTATGTACTAACTTAACATATTTATACATTCATTCTGCAAATTCCTTTTTTCTAGTTTTTCTTGCAGGCGCTCAATAGATTGGAAACTGCTGTCTCTCAGCAACTGATTATTATGATTAATTTTAACAAAATTACTATGACACTTTCCTTGTATTCAGCTAGTTCATTGTAATAGAACTTTGAATGTACAGTGCCTTTCATCTGAAGATCATAATGTATCTTACATGCCTAAATCAATTAAGCTCTCAACACGCTGAATTTACCCTTCCTGTGCTGATGATTCAGTCAATTGGAGTCTGTCTGTCTGACTTCAATGGGAGTTTGACTAGGGAGACTGCTACATCATCGCCTAAATCCTTTCCCCCCATCGACATTCCAGACCAAAGACTTCACCCCATTTTCGCATTATAAAAGAGACACTTTCACATCATACCCTTTACATTCTGTTCACAAATAGTGGAACTAGTGGTAGATGAGACTATCAGACATACCCTCTCCACCTTCACTATAAAGGCTGTAATAAATACCCATGTACTCACCTTATTTACCCTTCTGATTTGGTCTGCCCACACAACGCCATTTATCCCCATCTGCAGATACTAGCTGCACACCCTAAGGTACGTCATTTTCAAAGACAGGCTAATGGCCTCACTTGGTTGGGAATATAGAAACCTGGGTTCTGTTCCCAGATGTGCCATTGAGTGACCATGAACTAGTCAACTGATATCTCTGTGCTTCACTTCATCATCTGTGAAATGGGGCTACAGATCATCATCCAACTTTACAAGGTGCTTTGAGGTGCGCAGATGAAAAGCACTAGTTGGGGTGTATATTCAATTAAAGGGAGCTGACATTTGTTATTTGTTCATTGCTGATCATTTCAACATTTGAAAAGGTGTTGGAATACTTACGATAGCCTTTGCCAGAAGACCACAATTGGGACACTTACAATAACTTTAAGAATGAGGAAGAATGGATGAACTCAGGCTTATAATAGAAACCCCTGCACCACCTTAACTGGGGAGAGACCGTTTTCTTGCAATAATATACATTTTATAGATGGGGAAACTGAGGCACGGAGGTTAAATGACCTGCTCAGGGTCACACACTAAGTCACTTTCATAGCTAAGAGTCCTGCCTCTGTCTTACTCCCACAGAGCTATAATTACTACTTCCCCTCCCCAACTAGTTAGCAAATTCTTTAGTTTCAAACATGGGTATTGGTTCCTAGTCCTTCCTGGTGGCTATAGATTAGACCTCCCCACTGGGAACTGAAAGTCTCCTAAAAAGTTAATTTTTTTTTAAACCAACACTGATGGGACTGATCCCAGCAATCAGCTGTTGAAAACTACAAGGGAGAGATTCAACCCTGTACCGAGAGCCCCCACAAGGCCCACACTCCATTGCAGCCCTCAAAATAGTTCTTTGGGAGTTTTCCAGTAAAAACAAAACTTAATGGAAAAGGGTCGATTTCAACAAAACCTTCATTGGGGGATGGGGAGGGGGCCCTCAGGTCCAGAATGAAATTTCTGATCAAACCCAAAGTACCACACCCTAGAATAATCAATAGCCTGGGAGCTAGGCTACTCAACCAAGCATATGGATGATCTAGGTTCACAGCCCCACTCTGCCTGAATTAGAGCATGTTCTTGAACATGGGTCTCCCACACCCAAGGTGACTAACCAGGCGATTGGTTATTCTGGGGTGAGCTGCTCTCTCAGTTTATGTGAAAATTGTAAAAGGGTCTCAGTGTTGTCCTGCTGCAAAATGGGGGGAAAAACTGAAATCTCAATTTTCATGGGATGGGAAAATGCCTGTCCAACTCTACTTACATGGGACTTAAACGGATATAGGCTTTGTACTGGCCCTCTAAAACAGGGGTGAATTTCACCCTTAGGCCCTGATCTTGCAAACATGTAGGTGCTTAACTTTTATTGTGCAAGAAGTCCCCCTGAAGCTGAAGTTAAGCACATGCACCAGTGTTTACAGGATCAGACCCTAAGAGAGGAGAATTACATTTTGCAGTCTTCAGAACAGGTTTTCAGCTGCTTTCGAACTGTGGCAATTTTGTTTTTCCTCTTGGAGAATCATTAAGTTCTATGTTGGGAGCCAGGTGCCATAAAAATAACCTAGAAAAGCAAATGCAGTAACAGGAACTTTGGAGAGGCTTGTGATTTTTCTGGAGACATGATATCTCTTAGCATCAGATTTTTCTGCAGTGCCTGCTTTGGAACTGACAAAATCTAATTGCCGTTGTGCCTTTTTTGTTTGTTTGTTTTTTGACAGTTAAAAACAAATGTGTGCTAATTTTGGTCTGAAAAGGGAGAAAATGGAGTCTAGGTAGTGGATTTTGGGGTAAGGAGATTGATTTTTTTTTTTTAATTATTATTTCCAGTTTGGCCACTGACTTGTTGTGTGACCTTTGGCAAGTCAGTGGTTGAACTGACCTGTGCCTTCAGTGTAAAATGGATATTTTGCAATGAACTTTTGAGATCCTTAGAAGAAAGGCAATATGTGCAGACTATTATTATAAATTCCATTTCTGCAGCTTTCCATGGGACAAACAGAAAACTAAAAGGAAATTAAAATGCATCAGGTATCATTTTAAAGGAGTAACTCTGTACATATGCTAAAGCAATGCTACATTCAGAATAAATGGGTCTGTGGAGACTGAAGTTTCAAGGCCAGTATGCTCACAGTCCTATAGTAGTGCTTCACATGAAGGATTGATAACCATATGGTATTACATTAGCTGAGTGCTGTTAATATATTTTTGTAGTTATGTGACTGTTGTTGTGAACCAAAGCACCGTTTTGTACCTCAGTTTAAAGAGGGGAAAAGTAAAAACTATAAAGCTTCTTGTAAAAGTCTTTTAAGAACTTGTTTGCTGTACAGACAACTGTGGAGAAGGAAAGGGAAAGTTGCAAATAATTCTCATTTTGTTTCTATTGTCTCTTACCTATCATTCAACTGTAAGAAGAACAAGATATGAACAGAGATGTAGATTAGTTATTAACTCACCATCTCTTAGCTGCTTTGTTATGAGCAGTTTCCTTGTTTTACTCCTGAGTTTTTGTTGGCAAAACCTGAGCTATGGGCTCCCATAGTCTGCTGGGAAGAGGAACTGTAATAGTGTAGGGCCTGGAGCCAGGTAGTACATTCAGGAGTGGTGCTGAATCGGTACATAGTCACAGAGGCGTAGCGAGCGCCCTCCGTACCCTCCGACCGGAGGGGGCCCCGCAAGGAAGGGGGCCCCTAAAAGTGGCAAAATAAATATCGCATTCCAGTTTCTGCATTGTAAGGGGCCCCGCCCGGACATATGTTCGGAGGGGGCCACTGTTCGGACGGGGCCACGTTCTTTGTTGCTACGGCCCTGCATAGTCATGTTGGTGTTGGTTAGGGTACTAGCCTGGGAGCTGGCAGATGTAGGTTTAATTCCCAGCTCTACCACTTCATGGGTGACTGTAGGTAAGTTGCTCCCTTTGTGCCAACGTTTCCTCAGCTGCAGGATGGGTATAACAATATTTCCCTACCTCAGAAGTGTTAGGCAGACAAATTCCTTAAAGATTAGGAGGGGTTCAGAAACTATGGAAGTGGGGGACCGTGTAAGTACCTTGGATATTCAGTGGAACCTCTCAGCAGCAGGGGTCCTATGGAGCTTTGGCTGTACTTTAAAGCTGCCCTTTCTGGCGCAAGATGATACGAATTGTGCATCTCTGTGCGGTATCTACATTTTGTAAACATACTGTTTTCTTACTAAATGAATGATTGCTGAGGAGAATCACGGAACTTTGGCCAATGGAGACTCCACCGCTTTTCTCTTCATTAATAAAATATTGTAGAAATGGCTGAATAGAAAGCTCTGTCATGGCCCCTTTAGGGGTCAGGCTGAGGGGAGAATATTCAGCATCATCTCCACTGTCCCTGCCCAAGTCAGCCTGCTAATGCATGGAGGTAGGATAATCTTTCCATTCTTTGGAAGCGAACAAGTTGAATTACTGCCCAAATGTAATATTGTGGGTGTATTTCTCTCCCCTACTTCTCTGGCACCTCTCCACCTGACATGCTTTCCAGGGCCCTGACTGCTGAATGGATTTAAGCATGTGCTTATGTGTTTTGCTGGATCAGCCCAGTGCTGCTCAAAAACAGCCCACAGAGGCTCAACTAGCCCCAAAAATACAGCAGCAGGCATTGATCTGACAAGTGAACTTGCATTCGCTTTCTCCTTATTAAACTGTTGCTGAGGCTTCAGTCTCCAGGATGGTTATGCTGTCATTATTCAAGAACACTAAATTCACAAGGAATTTTAAAAATCACCCCTGAACGGTACAATATCCTATCATAAACGAACAAAGGAACACTTGAATGTTTAATGAGGAGGCACTGGACTGGGAGTAAGGAGACCTAGGTGCTTCTATCTGTGACCTGTTCCATGACTAGGCTTAGCAGAATTTGATTTTCATTTATTTAAATAATTTTGATAGATAATATTGATGTTTACTCTCAAGTGTTTTTTCAGTTTTTATCAATTTAAATTTTCACAGTTGTGGGTACGTATGGAGTGGTCAGATAATGGGATGGAGTCAGACAATAATTATATAATGACAGTAGATGCTGAGATTCAAACAGTTAAAGCTGTAGCCATTAAAGCACACATTGTCAGCAGCACATGTCAAAATATACACAGTAAATATCCTTAGATCAAACTCTAATATGTTCTCAAGCAGCATTTTTCTTTCTTTGCCTATCTGTAAATTTCAATTACTGATTGCAATATTTGTTGTTTATTTTCACGTTTGGACTGAAAGCTCCTTGGAGCAGAAATTGCATCTCATTATATGTTTGTACAGTTCCTGGCACAACGAAGCCCTAATCTTGGTTGGTCCCTTTCGGGCTACGGTAGTACAGTGAAATAATCATTAAATGGTCGGTTGTACATTTAAAACAGTTTGCTTTATGCAGTGTAAAACCCTGGTGCAGGAGATTAAATGAAATACTGTAGTTTTATTTTTTAAAAGCACTGCATAATTTCAGGACATTGAATACCTGAAGCTAAAATGTATTGTTCCTCTTCCCCTAGTTTCTATCTACTTCTGTTTGTTTTAGCATCTGAGCTCCCCTGAGCAGGGACAGTGCCTTCCTGAATGACTGGATAGAACCTCAAACAGCACAGGCACTATGATAAGCCGGATTCAGATACCTTTACCTCAGTGCTGTAGTGGTAAAAAAAAAAGGAAGTGGGTAAAAAAAGAAGTGGGTAAACTAAACTCCATATTCCCCAAATGAGAAGTTGGTAAACTGCATTTACCCATGTTTACCCTCAACTACACTACTGCCTTACATTGAGTCATACATTAGTTCTTGACTAGCCCCATCAATTTCCATGGACTACTCATGGAGTAAGGTGCTATTCAGTCCTAAGACTAAACAATCTCATGTTTTGGGGCACAAGATATTAACCTGAGCGGTTCAGGAACAAATCATATTTCCCATCTACTACATTGCACAATTGTTTAGATGCATTATGGGGCTTTTCCACCTTCCTCAGAAGCATCAGGTACCAGACACTGCCAAAGTCAGAATAACAGGTTAGATGGTGTGATGGTAATAATTGTTTTGGAAATTCATGTGTACTGGTACTTGGAGATATAGATGTTCTGACTTGCAGAGATCTCAAACAATTTGCTCCTGGAGTTGTAGCTGCATTTTAACCCAGGTTAACGAGAAGGGAGTTAGTAAGAGTTTACTCAGATCATTCTCTCCAGCAGCTACTTTATACCATCAGGAGAGACTAAGCTAGAAAATCAAAGGGGTAATAAATTAGACTGGGTGAGACATATGTATTGTAGGCCTCATGAGGCCTGAGGAAGAGAGCTGTAAGGACCTCACGATTTGAGCACAAGTTGTGATTGACTCTGATCTGGTTTACACTGGCATAACTTCCCTGATTCGCACTGGCACAAGTGAGATTGTAATTAGGCCCATGGATTTTTAGATGAAGACAAATGTTCCTGGTGACCCACACTTTTTCCTTAGGAATCATGATTTACACAAATAACTGTAATAAATGTGCTGGTACCTTTCAAATACTCAGAGAGAGTCTGAAAGCCAAATTCAGAATAGATTTACATCAGGGAGAATCTAGAGTGACATCAAGGTAAATGAAATTACTTTTAGATTCGCATCCATGTGAATGAGATCAGAACCTGATCCTTCTTCTGTTGGGCTCTATTCCTGCTCCTGTTAAAATCAGTGGGAGCTTAGCCATTGAATTAATCGGAGCATGATTTGTCTCTAGTCTAGACTCTCCCTTTGCAGGAGGTGGGGGCACATAGGCTGGGAAGTTGAGTTCTTACTCCTACTTATTTCCTTGCACAGGTGCCTAGACCAAATCACAATCTAGTCTGCAAGGTAGGTGGATTATCTAGAGATCCAAGATCAACAGCACAGTGATGATGTCCTACTTGAAATGCATTTGAATACATTTCTCTTCCTGAAAAGAGAGGTAATAAATAACATTCTGATTGCTTGTAAATAATTATGATGTTACCATAGTGACGACTGCAACGTAGCTAAGAGTTCATAAAAACATATGGAAGAGGGAAGAAACACACATTTTGTATATTTGAAAAAGTGAAGATAATGTTTCTTACTGTAGATATTTTACAGTATCTGAGATTTGTGGATGTTTGTTCTTGTCTGATACCCACTGTCTAAATAACAAATCCCAAAACAATTCATAATCCAATAATAATGGCAAAAACAACTGGGGGCATCAGGCTTTTACTCTTACTTTACATCTGGGAGCTAGTGGACGGAAGTTGGGAGAAAATGTAGCTACTGTAACAGTAACCATTGGATACAGTGGATCTTAACCCATCCCTTATGTATCTGAAGGAAGGTGATACAGTTCAATTTCTTGCCAGTACTCCTGCATGCTTAATATGGACCTCATCACTGCAACATCCGAGTGCCTCCCAACTCTTTATATTCAGAACACTCCTGTGATTATAGCTCCCCAATTCACTACGTCTGTTATGTTCTGTGACAGTCAAGATCTACTTTTTTTTAAAAAGATGGTGTAGTTGCAAGTACATATCAGTTTATTCTTACACACATTTATTTGCCTCCCATCACCATGGTATCTAGGCAACTTCTATATATTCCATGCTGTACAGCTAGCAGCATTGTACCCAGCCCTTGCTCAGAGGCTTATGCCTTTGCCTCCATCTTGTCGACGCACACAGAGCAGGGCACCGTCTAACCCTTGGAGTAAGCTTTGTAAAAATGGTGCCTACAATGTTTTAAAACACCTTTGTGCATCTATGCTGAAAACCAGCTCTTTAAAATGGCACAGTGCGCCTCCATGTTTGTTGTGTCTCTCCGTGACTCCAGATCAATTCTGCTCAATTTAAAAGTTCAGAGATTTGTTTGTCTAACAGCCAATCATACAGACCCGCCCTGGAAGCTGGAGTTCTAACTCGCATTTCACCCACAGTGAAGACTCTGATGTACAAATTTAGTTAACAATTCTGTTGATGGTATGGTATGCTAGCCAAAACAGTGGCCCAGCTGCTTAATATGGACCTCATCGCTGCAACATCCGAGTGTCTCCCAACTCTTTATATTCACAACACTCCTGTGATATATTGTTATACTCATTGTACAGATGAGGCACAACTTGGATGACTTGCCCAAGGTCACCCAGGAAGTCCATAGCAGAGACAAAAATTGGATCCCCAGGGTACTGCTCTATTGCCCTAACCACAAGACCATGTTTCCCCACTAACCCCTTACTACTACAATTTGGCTGGCTCTGCATGCTAACAGAAACAAAGAGTAATAGGAAAGAGCAAAAGGAGAAGTATGGCCTTGTGATTAGGGAACTGGAGAGGCACCAGCTGCCATTGTTGATATGGTTTAGTAATCAGATTTTCATGAACGGAATTAGATTAAATTGTAGGAGGGTATCCATTTGTTTCAATAATTAGCTGAAATCAGTACCTGAATGAAGGGCAGCTGGCTGCATTTGAAGCCAGGCAAGACTGTGGTAATTCCAGTGGGAGGGGGGAAGAACTATGAAGAACTGGCTCTTTCTATAATATCCCTACTATTGAGGTCAACTTGATTGTTGAGTCGGTCCTCTGACTTTGGGTCCCATTGGGTCCTCAGTTCTAATGGTTGCTAGATAACCATGCTCGGGAAAAATGCTGACTTCCACCTGCAACTGGCCAGAAGATTGTGTCCCATCCTTGCAGACAAACCTGTCTATGTTGACTCACATATTCATGACCTTCCAGATTGATTATTGCAACTCATAATGAAGCCTGAAGCCACACACCCTGAAAAAGCTTCACCTTGTACAAATGCAGCAACCCAGGCTGCCATGAACACATCACCCTGCTGCTCTACTCTGTGTAGTGCCTCTCTGCTTAATATAGAATCTAGTTCAAGGTCTTTGTCCTGATACTCAGAGCCAGTCTTAGCTACCTGACATTTCACGCTTCTCCCGCTGCAACTATGACCTTCTGCATAGTATTCCAACAGCTGCATTCTACTGGAACTATGAAGCTGTTGATCACTACGAAGAGCCCATTGGCATACAACATGGGGAATAGACCTAAACTGTGGAACTCACACCCAGAAGAGGTAACAAAGACCATGGACTTCTGTGTTCAGAACTAAAAGCAAAACTCATTCCCACACTCTGCTTTCCCTGTGCAGAGTACATTTAGACAACAGAGTTATTAAAATGCCCCAACCTTGTCTACAGAACAGTAGCTGCCATTCCAGCACCAGTAGAGAACTAGGATTCTTAAAGTTTTGCCAGGGCAGACAGAGTTTGGGAGAAAAGGGATTGTTGCCCAGGATCACCTGATTCCCAGTCCCATGCTCTGCTTGTGTTGTGGTGTTGTGGTGTTAACTAGATGGCTTATCATGTAATGTATTTATTACTCATGTACATATTTACTACAGGGTGCTGGAACAATTTTTATAGTACTGAGAGACGTTGAACCAAACTGTAAGCCCTGTATATAATGGAAACCTCTTCAAGTCTGGGGGTGCAGCAGCACCCCCCGCACTCCTAGTTCCAGCACCTATGTTGCTACTTCTCCTTTGTCTGTACAACTGGATTTCTTACAACTCATACTTTTGTCACCTGAAAAAGCAGAGCTAGAAATGCGATCCATTGATCATTTGTGTAATTGTAACCATGGCTTCAAATTAGCTGCCCATCTTTGCACACCAAGAAACAAATTATTAATTCATGGGGGAGGAGGACCAAGAAGTGAATTATTACTATATGTCTAACTTCTAATGCAGTATTTTCTGCTGATCGCCCAGCATGGTGCCTTTTTCATTTTAAACAAGAGAAATGACATTGGAGTTCAAAACATCGTTCCAGCCTTTCTAGATCGTCTAGCCACATAGAATTTCAGGCCATCAGAACATCAAAGGTCCTTGACACAATGTGTCTGAGCCTTGCCTGATGAGATCAATCCTTTGTATGGTCAGTCTTGGCCCTGTGTGGCAGGAAGCTTTTGCTTAGCACCCCACACCTACATCACCCGATCACCCACTCATGTGCAGGTCAAATGCATTGCATGGGGATGAAGGTAACAGACAGTGATGGTTCATGCTACTTCCTCCCAAAGCTATTTGGGGGTGATCTTTTCTCAGGCAGCAATTGGTTGTTTAGGTAGATTATGGCTTGAACTACACAAAGTATTAATCCCCCCTCCTTTACACCACTATATGGCCTACCCAGACTTTTGGGTCTGAGCACACAGGAGAATTCACTTACTTATTCACCTTTAGCAGGTGGGCAGAGGGAATGGGCAGAGCCTTGACTCCAATCCCCACACTTGCTAGCCAACTTTGCTGAATGTGAATGGGAGAAGTCATAATGGTGCGTCATAATTGAGTGCTGACATAGGGAAGAGGTTGGTGAATTGCATTTAATTTATTCCTTTGCCTATATATTATTGTATTCCCTGGCAGAAGTCCCACAGCACTGTATGTTCCAGCCAAGGAGGATGGCAGAAGAATGATATTGATTTGGGGCCACTAGACTTATTACTTGTTACAATAAGTGCTGGGGGTGCACTTTTTGAACAATTTACATGGCAGCTAAGCTCACCCTTGAATTATAAGCCTTGATTTGGGTTAGAGGCGAGGCTGTAAAATAATTTAAAAAGAGAAATTAAAGGGCCTCAAAGAGAAAATCATACAGGGACTGGATTGACAGTGCTCCACACACCTGCAATGTCACCAAGCCAGGAAGGAACAAGCACCAGAAAAAGCATTCCAATTTCTGACAGAGAAAGCTCAGGGCCGAGAGAATGATTTTCACAGATATGCATGTCCTTCCTTGATACTAGCTTCATATGTTATACTAATATTGCTGGTTATATAGAAACAGGGTATCCTACAGGGATATAATTGGTGAGCTTTTGGCTGCCAGCAACAATGAATTCTCCCTTTTGTCTTTGCTTCAATGGTATTTTGCTAAGGCTCTGGCATGGACTCTGTGTAGCCCTTCCTTTCTTCTCAAGGGGTACTTTTTCTTTTCCCTAATAAGGCATTGTGTAAGGCTGTGATGTGGGACTCAGGAGACCTGGATTTAGCTCCCAATTCTGCCATAGATTCCCCAGGTGAGCTTGGGCCAGTTGCATATAGAGTTCAATTCTGGATGCTTTGGGAGTAGCCCCACTGAAACCAACAACTGTTTGCAGAGTAAGGTTGGGGATAAAATAGATTGAAACAGCATGGGGAGCTCTTGGCCTACCATGCCAGACTTGATTACCCATTTGTGGAACAATCTCTTTCTCTCGATGGACTTTTGCCTCTCTTCTTTTGTATTGCCCTTACACTCCATTCTAGTCAGAAATAAGTTGTGTACTGGCTGCTTGTCTGACAACTTTTGGTGCCCCCTAGGCAATTTTTGAACATCCTCTGAATAGTTGTTATACCATTTTAGGCTCTGCGATTGTGTATTTTAACTTAGATAACCAGTTACCCCTTCAGATAGTTTTCACTTCCCAGGTTGTGGCTCAGCAGGAGAACCACATTTGTATTCCTGGTCTTTGCAACAAGGCTGGTCAAAATGACTCTTAAGGAGACATTTCAAAGTTGGGAAATGCCAATGGAAGAGAGGGGCTGGAGGAAGGGGGACATGAGGGAATGCAGAATTCTAGGTCAATAAGCCGTATCCCTCTGTTTTGTAGTGATAGCTGCTCAGTCCTAGGTTTGAAAAGTCACCTTGAGGAAGTACTCTGGGTGACCCTCACAAAGAGTGCTGCCCCAAAATCACAACTACCACAAGATTCAGGGCTCCAGCTTTGGCCATGAATGTTTCAAAATCCATTGAAAAATGCTTTACAATTACAGAACTGATTGTTAAAATATGGCTTGCATTTGGGGATTCAAATTGACAGCCAGGCACTTTAAACTGGTATCTGGCCATCTAGATGCCCATTTGAGGACTTAACATCCCTGTTCAGTGAGCTGCTGAGCATCCTCGACTCTCGCTGACTTCCTTGCTGTAGAGCCAGAGGAAAGAGATTAGTGGTTTAAGCACCACAGGGCAGGGACTTCATTTATTATGCATTTGCCTAGGTCCTGATTCTGCACCACTAACGTCAATGGGAGCTTTGCCACTGGCTTCAATGAATGTGGAGGTCAAGCCTGTAGTGTCTAGTACATCGGAGCTCAACCTGGTGATGGCCTTTATGTGCTATCACAATGTAAATGTTAACTAAAAACCAAACCACCAGTCTACCATCACCCTGAATACTTATCTTGTTTAGTGTATCCCTTTCCCCCGATCCACAACCCATTGCTGTCTTTGTCTTTATAGATTGTAAGATCTCCTGAGCAGTGGCTGTGTGTTCCCACTGGTACATGTCTGTCCCGTGCCTAGCACATTTTAGGTGACAATATAATATAGATAATAGAAAATTAGTAGATACCATTCCGGAGATGGCCACATTTCAGTTGTGTTGTAAAATGCTTTGTGATCTTTAAAACTGAAAGATATTATATAAAGTCAATAATTCTTAATTGTTTGTATTATGGTAATTCTTAGAAGCCCCAGACTTGGACCATCAACCCGATTCTGCTGTGTTAGAACATAAGAATGGCCAAACTGGGGCAGACAAATGGTCTTCCTGCCCAGTATCCTGTCTTCCAATAGTACTCAATGCCAGGTGCTTCTGTGGGAATGAACAGAACAGGCAATGATCAAGTGATCCATCCCCTGTCATCCATTCCCTGCTTCTGGCAATCAGAGGCTAGGGACATCCAGAGCATGGGGTTGAATCCCTGCCCAACCTGGCTAATAGCCATTGATGGACCTATCCTCCATGAACTTATCTAGTTCTTTTTTGAACTCCAGTATAACTTTGGCCTTCACAAAATCCCCTGGCAATGAGTTCCACAGGTTGACTGTGTGTTGTACAAACACAGAATAAAGAGGTGGTCTCTGGCCTAAAGAGCTTACAATTTAAGTGTCAGTCAAGAGACAACTGGTGAGTACAGACGGGGAGCACAAGTAAACAACGATACAAGTTCTAATCTCCTCCAAAGTGGGCTGCAGTTCCGGGTGCAGGCCCCACACAGAGGGTATTGCATAGTGCCCCTTTTAGAAAGGCATCAGTGCAAGTGTGCTCCCTGCTTCCCTAGGGCATTGCTTCTGCTTGAGGCTTCTTGTACGCTTGATTAAATGGGTATCCCAGCTAAGTCAAGTGTATTGTACTATAAACAGTAATGGAAACATTATAAATGTTGCAATTTTTTCCTTATCCTGCCAAATTTGCTAGGTGCTTTGGAGAGGAGTCTAAAGACCAGGATGATGACTCAAAGAGCTTACAATGTAAAGAGGTGCCATACTGATGAGGGATGGGATTATGGGTGCCTTAAAAAGCAAAGGGATTGAATATGGAGTTTATTATTAATCATCAGGATCATTATTAATTACTTGTATTATAGTAATGCCTGGAGGGCACAACTAAGATCGGGGTCCCATTGTGCTACCCCCATGTCCTATTATCATAGTCCCACAATTGGGGTATAATTTTTACTTTTTAAATAATTTTTGAGCTGTTCAAAAACAGGAAAAACATTCACTACCCTTTAGCTGACATCCCCCCACTCCAGCTCCAGAAATTTCTTTGTCAAATGTTGGTATTTTGATGGACAGTTTTAATTAATATCTCAATTTCATAATTTTCAACATTCCTTCATAATTTTGACTTTGATCTATTCATTAGCCCTCCTTTGTAGGCTTATAGTCCTTTAAAAAACAACTTGAAGAAGAAGAGTGTGTGTTTGTGGGTGGTAATCACAGACAGGGTCAAGAAGGGGACTGTAGGCTTGGAGTGGCTTTCCAGTGGGCCAAGTTGTGATTAAAAAACAAAACACAAACGGGAATGTTGTGGTTTGGTACATTTAACAGTAAGGATTAGTTAACCATTGGAACAACTTGCCAAGGGTCATGGTGGATTCTCTATCATGGGCAATTTTTGAATCAAGATTAGATATTTTTCTAAAAAATCAAGTCTAGGAATTGTGTTGGGAAAGTTCTATGGCCAGTGTTGTTCAGGAGGTCAGGATACGTGGTCATAATGGTTCCTTGCGGCCTTGGAATCTATGAATTTAAAATCTCAAGCACATGAAGGCCTGATTGAGTCTGTAAATATTTAAAGCCTGTGTTTCACTTTAAACACACGACAATGTCAACTGTAGTCAATTAGACTACTCACATCCTAAAAATTAAGCACATGAGTAAGTGTTTGCACGATTGAGGTCGAATTCCACATGTTGCATTAGATGCTATTTAAGAGCTGCTGTTTCTTACTAAGAGTAAATTCAAGTCAGGTAAGTGACCAATTTGATTTTAAAAGCAATTAAAAACTTTATACATGTTAAATAATTGGTAAAATGGAGCCACTTAGTGCCCTGGAGTGAATGGAAAAAGAGAGAGACATTGCCTGTCACTGAATATCAGGGACGGAACCGCTAAAAAACTTGCCTGAAAGGCAGAGACAGTGGGTTATATATTACTAAATCTTTGAAGCTGGTTATAAAATATCTTGAATGGCAACCAGGCTGCCTTTATTTTCGACTCCACGGGGATCTGCTATGAACAGCTGCAAGACACCACCTCCTGCCAGGCAGAACAAGGCAGGTAATGATGAGGACACATGTGAGAATAATTATACAAAACACAGTTTTAAAGATACAACTGGAGAAAATATCAGAAGACGTCGTAGAGATAAAGGGGTGGATTCGGAGCTCAGTGAGTAACTGTGCTGAGTTCCTGTGCAGTCAGTGGAGTTGTTTAGGATTCACACCAGTGAAAGTAAGAGCAGAATCTGGCCCAAAGACTATCCTCCAAAGGGTACAGATCCAAACAAAGAGATGTCTACTGCAGGATAAGAGGCAGGAAGTACTGAAGTGCTAACTGAATATTAAAGTGCTGATAGTTAGGGAGACTGGCTGGCTTAGAGGATAGGTAATAGGGTACAGGGCCTATTAGTAATAAGCTATATAGTAGGAAAAGCCTGATTCTCTATTGTCCTGCACCTTGTGTATTCGTTTACACCAGTGCAAAGTGGATATAAATCAGAACAGTGGAGTTTTACACCCACTTTTCACTGGTGTACATGATAGCCCAGGAAGGTAATGCCAGAAAGCTGTTGCCATCTGATAGCTGTTTGGAGATCTCTGTGATATCAGTGTCTCAGCCTAGCTCCTAGAAGAGAGGTGCGTACTTAAGGTGCTGAAAACTTCCCGTGTATCAGTGGGCGTTAAAAGGTGCTATGTGATTTAAAAGGGAATACCCCCCAACATCCCCCTTTCAACTCTCTCTCTCTCTCTCTCACTCACTCACTCTTTCTTCACATTACAAAAATGAACTACAGGACACACAGAAGAAAACTCTGATGAACTGAAAAGATAGATGGATCTGGAGGAAAGAGGAAGAAGAAATTATAGGAAGGATTCTCCAGTGGTTCGGGCACAAGCCTAGGACTTGAGAGCCCTGTTTAGGTTTTTGCACTGCCACCAATGTGATGTGAGATTAATCAATTAGCCTTTCTGTGCTTCTGTTTCTTTTCTGTAAAACTGCCTTACCTCACAGAGGTGTTTTAAGGATAAATACACTAAATACTGAGAGGCATTTAGGTACAATGGAAATGAAGGCCATAGGAATAATTCAGTTACAGGACCTGGCCAAGGTTTTTTTAAAAAAGAGCTGCCTAAAGCTAGACTCCTAATTCCTTGTTTTAGGCTCCTAAATCATAAGTCTGATCAACCTGCAGTTTCCACTGATTTGATCCCTGATTCACCACTGCAGTACACCAGTGCCTATATCGGCCTTTTCATTCATGGATCTCAGTGTGCTTTTCAAAAAGGAATAAGTATCATTAGCCCATTTTAGGTATGGATGCATAGACAGGTGGAAGTGACTTGCAAAAGGACACACAGTAGGTCGGTGAAAGGAATAGAAATCCATCTTAGTGCCCTGTCTACTGATCTATGTTGCCTCCCTAAGAATAATAGACTTGGGTCTATCAAGCTCTGATAAATGGTTCATGTGCTTTTTCAATCTGATAGACTCCAATAAATGTTTTAATTAAATGTAATGGTCACTTTAGCTACTGTGTGATATTTTAATCTTATAGGAGGAGAGGGATATAAGCAGTTATGCAATAATCCCACTTCTCACTAGGGCTGCTAGAAAAAAGGGATTAAAACAAAACCCTTTTGCTTTCAGAAAGCTGAGCCTCTTCTTATTTGTGCTTCTAATTAACATACTAGTATTAAATAACTGATTTGGCATGATGCATGGGGATTTAGCAGCACAATTCCAGTCAACATCAAAACCACACGCTGCACTGAAAAGGTATCCCATGGTGTTTAGATGCTAGCTTAACATGTGAACCGGGGCAATAGCTGTGGTTTAAATAATCAGTTTATAGAAAAAACATGATGTGCAGTATATTCTCTTTCGCCTGAACCAATGCATTTTGCTGACACGAAACCAAGCATTTGTGTTTGGCTTATTCTGCACAGTATGTTATGGGTCTCAATCATACATAAAAATCCATTTTAAATAACAGCCCAGATAATGATTCCTTATTTATTCCATTAGGATTTAAATCAAATGGTCCATGTACATGTACGAATGCATGGTGTCCATAAAACATACTTGTTTAAATTATGTTCCTAGAGGAAACATCTTTATGTGGTAGTGAGCAATCTCAAAACAATGGAAACGATCCTAAAAGATAAAGAGGTTATCAGCTGAAAATTGATAAAAGACCCAAAATGGAAAGCAGATCTGAAATTCCTTTATACCATACTTGAAACTTAGGAACACTCAAACCTAGATCTGAACTTCATATCTCAGTCCTATCTCTATAATTGACCCAAATCAGAAAAACAAATACCCGAGGCTTATTATAGAAAGTGTCCTGGATGCATGGGTGGTGCAGATCAGGTGGGGTGACAGTGAAGGATTGCATGGCAGTGGGAAACTGACTGGCAGCCTTAGTGTAAAGGTGTGGCAGCATCCTCTCGTGAATCCATCCTGTTAGTAGGTGGTGATGATCCTGCCAGGAGATATTTAGTGTTGACTTACTAATAGAGCTGGAAATGCAAATGGATTTTTTTTGCCAAAAAACTGAAGATTTGGGGTGACCAAAACTGTTCATGAATTTGGGTCAACTGGCAAATAGTTTCAGTTAAACAAATTCATAAATGTTAAAATTGTTTGTTTTGTTGTTTCTGAAATTAAACATTTTGTTTTGGAATTTCCCTGAATTTTAGTTTAAAACCAATTTTAAAAAAAAGCCAACCCAGAACATAAACATTTCATGTCAGGCTGAAATATTGTATTCAACCCAAAACTAATTTTTCAGAATTTTTGTTTGTCCAAGACATTTGAACTTTTTTTGTTTGGTTCGATCCAAAACAATTTTTATTTTCTTTTTTTGGTTTAGTTTCCAAATTGAAAAATTGGTTATTTGCCCAGCTCTGCTTACTAGTATAGGTAGCCTGTAACCTACCTCTTGTTATCTGAATATTAGGGAAGTGGGAGTGGCTCATTAGAGGTTAAGAAAATCATGGGTGTGGGACCAGCAGTGCTGAAGTAGAAAAGTTAACGGTGGGGAAAAGGTTTGATTGTTGTTAATTTCTTTATTTAATAAAGCCAATCCTCTAGAATGGGTGAGTTTTGAATGTATGTGCTGTGTGAGGTATGTTTTATAGCATGTGTTCATTCTTAGCAAGAAGCAGGAATTCTAATGCTGAACGGTAGATATTTTTTAACACTTTCCTGATGTAGGTAGCATTAATTTTCAAGCCTTATTAAGCTGAACTTTTTTTTTAGTGATGTGTGATATTGGAATTCTCTAATTCACACTCCCCTTCTCTCATTGTGGACAATAGAGAAGGCTTTGCTCATTTGTTCTTCCAATAATCAATTGCAAAACATGCATTCTGCAGTAACTAAATTCTAATCACACTGAGTTTCCACACATACACGTACAGCTAAATGAACTGAGTTCACTAAAGGACAATGTATGATCACAGGCCCGTATGTTCCAAGGTAAAAAATAAGCAGTGATGATACAATTTGCGCTGCTAAAGAAATAAAGATAATATTGGGGGGTGGGGGGGAATTGTTAGCAATTACCTTCATTAGTCCTTTCTATGACTTTGGTAGTTTGTAAAACTTAATAAAAATAATTATTTACAAAAATAAGATTATACTGAATTATATTTTTGTTAATTAGGAGATCTCATTTTGAAAAAAAACCCAAAGACCTAGATCCTGATCCTACAATTTGCTTCATGGGGATGGATCTCTGCTTCTGCAGAGAACACCACTGAGGCTCCAAACACATGAATGAATTACACAATAGAAGCCTTAGTAAAACACTGATATCAGTGGGAATACTCATATGGTTAAAGTTATGTCTGTGCTTTGCATATTTTACTGGATCAGGGCCTGTCCTGGGGTCCACTCATCACTAGTGGCACCTCCTGCTGGCCATCCTGGGAATTAGTTCTGTCAGGCTTGTGCTCCCCCTCTGGTGGTGTCTTGCCCCATCCTATATCAATGTGCAGCCCCTCTCACTCCAGAAACTGCAGTCTCCACTTCGTGGTGTGGCCCTTAAGCCAGGTCACTAAGGTCCTCCCCTTCTGAGGAATTCACAGTCTTTCCAGACCTGCTGATTGGCTGGCATCTCTAATGCCCTAGCCACTTCTCCAGTGGCTGGTAGGGGAACCCAAGGCCACCCTCTACACTGGATTCCAGCCCAGGGACCCTGTAACAAGCAGCCAAGGTCTCTGTACTGTCCTACCCTTTGCTGCTGTTTCCCTGGGCTTTTTCCTACCTAACTGGCTTCCCTCCTTTCTAGGTTTGATAGCCTGCCAACTCCCTCCACTCAGGGAGTGACTGCAGTACCTGTCTGCAGCCAGCTACCTGGCTTTATACAGGCCCCTCGTGTTCCTGCACAGGTGAGCCTGTTCCTTTGGGAACAGGGTGTGGTAGGTAATAGGCACCTGTATAAGACAAAGCACCAAATATTGGGATTGTCCCTATAAAATGGGATATCTGTCACCCTACTAACGACTGAGTAAGTGCATATATATAGGTGCCCCCTCACTTTCTTCCTGCTGACAGTGTTATGTAAATAGCCCTTAAGTATTGTGAATATTTGTTTGCATCTGGATGGATTATTTTTCACGTTTTAGTGAAAGTTCTGTGTTCTTGAATTTCCAGCAGCTACAGTGAAGGTTTTCTGACTGCAATGTTCCTGTTTCATTTAAAAAAAATAAAAACATAATTAAATACACACATGGAAATTAATGACTTTGGACTCTTAGAATAGAAAATTTGGCTGCTACTTTGTAGCCTTGTAGATATGAGAGACCACAAATGGAAAATAAGTATGTTGTTTTTCTTTATATGTGTCTTTTGCCTTACTCAGGAATTCATTAATTTTATTATGACAGAACGAATATGGGTATAACACATCTTGAGAAACTTTAATATTAATCAATATAACGTACTACATATGTTTACTGTTTCAGTCAGAAAATATAGCTTCTCAGTCTGTCTTCTCAGTTCCTTTATTAGTTATGTATATAATTTTGTTTAACTACTAATGGTCAAAAATTGGAAGGGATATAAAACCTCATGCTTCCAGTCTCAAACTGTTAGGGATCAGGATTAGATCTCCCCGAGGGACAGATTATTCCACAACCACCTAATATGGGGGATAGATTCCCACAACTGCCTACTTTGGGTTTCTTATTCCTTCCTTTGGGCATCTAGGGCCTGATGCTTTGCCATTGACTGCAATGAGCACAGGATGAGCCCCTGGTTCAGGTCAGTTTTGGAGACAGGATACTGGACCAGAAGGGCTGTGGGTCTGAAGAAGTATGGCAATTCCTATGTTCCTAGTTGTTTCTATGTTATAAAACTTGTTGACAATAAATATATCAAAAAAGACACATTGGATACTTTTTCCACTAATCCCCCCCCCCACCCTCAAACTAACCCATTAAAAAATTAGAAAGACTGAACAAGAATACTTAAAGGATGTAACCATTTTCTTCATGCTATATATTGCTGTGTCTCTTACTATCAGCCAAGGCAAGTAAGGAAGAACTTTTATGGTAGGTAAGTTTTAATGTATTTTCTAGGTGGTAGGTAGACTTCACTGGTACACACGTTCAACCTTAACTAGATCCTAAGGAAGTTATTGTTTAATTAATAGAGTTCTATTTGGATCCTAGCTTCAAAGCCTGCACTGATTTCAGATAGAGAAAATTTTTATATCCTAAAGTCTTTTTCAAAAGATTAAAAAAATCAGATATAACGTGTATATCAAGGGAGACAATACATTTAACATCATTTTCCAGTGGATAAAATTAATTTTGCTGCGGTTTTGTATGTCTGATGCTTTCAGTTTAGAAATTTTGCTTGCGGTGGAAAGGCAGGGATATGATGTGAGACAAGATTCTGCATGAGCCTTTTTAATTAAACCACTCATTCCATAAAACACAAACACTTTATATAGAAATAAGTTAATCTACTACACCTAATTAAGCATTATATATTGAAGCCATGCATCAGTGATTGGAGTTATATCAATGGACCATTTCATTTATCAAGGCTGACAATCCAAGTTCTTAACTACAATGATAAATGACTTCCCTTCAAGGGAATGATATTTCACCTTGGCAATTCCCTTTCTTTGTTAATGCTTAGAATCAGCTTAGAGTGAGCAGTTCATAAACATATTTAACAGGCATTCTTCCACTTGGTCACTCTCCATAGTCTGTTTCTCTTGTTAGAGTCCTCAGAGTTATCTGGAGGTTACTATACTTACCTTTATAGTTTAATTATTACCATAAACATGGTTAGAGTATTCTAGTACATTTCTCTAGCCATCACATCTTTTACTTTCCAGAGTAGCTTCAGAGACAAAGGCCAAATTTTGCTCTAAGATACAGACATGTGGCTCCATTTGATGCTGATAGGTGCACACATCTAAGGATAGAAGGGGACCCATTGGAGCCATTAAACGGTACTAAAGAAAATTCCCTTTCTTCTTTCAGTTCACTCATTAATATCCTGGAAGCACCTAGTTCTGTTTTAATTTGATATAAATGAAATGAAACACAAATCTCCTTGATAAAAAGTAACACATACTGCTTTAGTTAAACAGGTTGTTAGGGCCTGATGTAACAGAGCACAAGTACATTGTTAACTTGGCGAGTAGTCCCATAGTGCCACCAACTGCTCTTGTGCTTAAGGCTAAGCACATGCGTCAATAACTTAAAAAATACTGTCAAGTATCAGAGGGGTAGCCGTGTTAGTCTGAATCTGTAAAAAGCAACAGAGGGTCCTGTGGCACCTTTAAGACTAACAGAAGTATTGGGAGCATAAGCTTTTGTGGGTAAGAACCTCACTTCTTCAGATGCAAGTAATGGAAAGCTCCAGAGGCAGGTATAAATCAGTATGGAGATAACGAGGTTAGTTCAATCAGGGTGGTGTCACGGAGATAGCTGGGAGTGCTGGTGGTGTAGGGTCTGAGTAGGGAGTCCACATATCCAGACAGTCCTTCAGTGAGAGTGCCAATGCCCGAGATGATGGGGCATCCAGGATTTATAGAATAACCCCGGTCGGGGCTCTAAGGGTATGTTGATTTGTTCCTGTGTTAGTGTAGGGAGTGTCCTGAGTAGATGGTGCAGTTTCTTTGTGTATTCCTCAGTGGGATCTGAGGAAAGTGGCCTGTAGAATTTGGTATTGGAGAGTTGTCTGGCAGCCTCCTTCTGGTAGTCAGACCTGTTCATGATGACAACAGCACCTCCTTTATCAGCCCCTTTGATGATAATGTCAGGGTGGTTTCTGAGGCTGTGGATGGCATTGCGTTCTGCACGACTTAGGTTATGAGGCAAGCGATGTTGTTTTTCCACAATTTCTGCCTGTGCACGTCGGCGGAAGCATTCTATGTATAGGTCCAGACTGTCATTTCGACCCTCAGGAGGAGTCCATGTGGAGTTCTTCTTCCTGTGTTGTTGGTGGGAGGGTATCTGTGTATCAGTGCGCTGTTCAGTGTTATCCTGAAAGTATTCTTTGAGTCGGAGGCGGCGAAAGTAGGCTTCCAGATCACCGCAGAACTGTATCATGTTCGTGGGGGTGCTGGGGCAAAAAGAGAGTCCCCGAGATAGGACAGACTCTTCTGCTGGGTTGAGTGTGTAGCTGGATAAATTGACGATATTGCTGGGTGAGTTAGGGGTACCCCTGTTGTGGCCCCATGTGGCAGGTAGGATTTTAGACAGCTTACGGTCCTTTTTCCTTTGTAGAGAGGTGAAGTGTGTAATGTAGATCTCCTGACTTATTTTAGTAAAGTCCATTTGTGTGGAGGGTTGGTTATTTATGAAAGTCTCCAGGTTGGAGAGCTCTTTCTTGATGTTTTTCTGTTTGCTGTATAGGATGCTGATCAGGTGGTTCCTCAGTTTCCAGCTACACACTCAACCCAGCAGAAGAGTCTGTCCTATCTCGGGGACTCTCTTTTTGCCCCAGCACCCCCACAAACATGATACAGTTCTGCGGTGATCTGGAAGCCTACTTTCGCCGCCTCCGACTCAAAGAATACTTTCAGGATAACACTGAACAGCGCACTGATACACAGATACCCTCCCACCAACAACACAGGAAGAAGAACTCCACATGGACTCCTCCTGAGGGTCGAAATGACAGTCTGGACCTATACATAGAATGCTTCCGCCGACGTGCACAGGCAGAAATTGTGGAAAAACAACATCGCTTGCCTCATAACCTAAGTCGTGCAGAACGCAATGCCATCCACAGCCTCAGAAACCACCCTGACATTATCATCAAAGAGGCTGATAAAGGAGGTGCTGTTGTCATCATGAACAGGTCTGACTACCAGAAGGAGGCTGCCAGACAACTCTCCAATACCAAATTCTACAGGCCACTTTCCTCAGATCCCACTGAGGAATACACAAAGAAACTGCACCATCTACTCAGGACACTCCCTACACTAACACAGGAACAAATCAACATACCCTTAGAGCCCCGACCGGGGTTATTCTATAAATCCTGGATGCCCCATCATCTCGGGCATTGGCACTCTCACTGAAGGACTGTCTGGATATGTGGACTCCCTACTCAGACCCTACACCACCAGCACTCCCAGCTATCTCCGTGACACCACCCTGATTGAACTAACCTCGTTATCTCCATACTGATTTATACCTGCCTCTGGAGCTTTCCGTTACTTGCATCTGAAGAAGTGAGGTTCTTACCCACAAAAGCTTATGCTCCCAATACTTCTGTTAGTCTTAAAGGTGCCACAGGACCCTCTGTTGCTTTTTAAAAAATACTGTACACCGAAGACAAAGGTTTACTGATTTCCACAGACATAGGGCTGGTGAAAATGTTTTTCATTGCTGACAGAAGATTGGGTTTTGACTTAGCAAAATTTTTCACAAAAGGTCTATGCCTTCCAGGGATTAAAAAAAAAAAATTATTTTGGAAATGCTTCTGGGGTGTCTTATGGAGATATATATTGGTTTCTTCATGTTTGCATTCTCCTCTATGGGCCAGGCTCCCTGGCCAGACTACATCTCCCATGACGTACTACCTCCCCAAGTATACATTCTTTCCTTTATGTCTTTTCCAGACTAGCCAGTTTGCTCAGACACTGAACAGCGCAGTTCGGTTTCAGAGAAACAACCAATTTTCCAATTCTGTAAGTGATTCCTCAGGCTTCTGTTGTCATTGAAAACAGTTTTATCCTCTTCCAGCTCAGATTCATCTCATATTAGTGCTGATTTATGAAAAATTAAGACCTCTGGGCTTGCTTGTGTGAGTGCCTTAAGTGTATTTTTTTCTTTAGAGTGAGCTTTGTATTATTTAAAGTGTGTTGACAGAAAATGCCACTAAACCTCAGATTTGCAAACAAAGTCTGCATTTTTTAGTTTTGCTTAACAGCTCTTGCCTTGCTCTATTAAACTGTCCTCTTGATCCTCTGAAAGATCTTGAGATATTAATAAAAGAAAAATTATCCTCTAGCAGCACTGCTTGTGCATTTATTAAACAACTTGCTGGCCCTATCTCCACAAGACTATCAGAACTGCAAGAGAAAACTATGCTTCGTGTCTTATTTCTATAAGAGAACAAGACATCCAGGTACTTTAGGAAGGGCCGAGGTACCATCAATCATCAATGCTGCAGACTCAAGCATAACATTTTTCAGTATTGTTAGAAACCAAAACTGAATTCCTGTGTAGTGCATAGAGCTGGAAATAGACATCAAATGTTATATACTGATAGCAATACTTATTTTACAATCTCTTAATTTGCTTTGATTTTAATGGGAGAAGAGAATACTCAGTGACTTACAGGACTGGGGCTGTAAGGGTTGATCCCTTCTTGAGATTTAGGAGCTCATTCTGGCCCCTGCCTCCTAAGCTGCTCCAGCAGAATATAAAGACCATAAAGTGTCAGTAAACAGACTGGAAGAGAACTCCTCTAGTGTAGGAGCAGTGTAGGACAGGGGTGGCCAACCTGAGCCTGAGAAGGAGCCAGAATTTACCAATGTACATTGCCAAAGAGCCACAGTAATACGTCAGCAGCCCCCCATCAGCTCCCCCTCCCTCCCCGCACCTCCCGATCAGGAGCGAAGGAGTAAGGGCACGGCAGACTCAGGGGAAGGGGTGGGAAGGGGTGGAGTGGGGGCAGGGCCTGTGGCAGAGCCAGGGGTTGAGCAGCGAGCACCCCTGGCACATTGGAAAGTTGGCACCTGTAGCTCCCTGGTGTAGGACTAGTTGGCCATCCCTCATGTAGGACTAACTTAAGTAGCCTGTGTTACCTCCCTACAATCACTACAGGCCTTGGCCTAGGAAGCATGCGGGGGGTGACAGGGCATGGTCCTAGCACTCAGTCGTGTGGTGATTCTTGGCTATAGTGCAGGCCATAGGCAGCTGTGGAAAGGTGGTTTTAAGTCAGAGCAGTCCCAGGGCTGTTCTAACATATATTAGAGAGAGACAAGGTGGGTGTGGTAATGTGTTTTATTGGACCAACTTCTGCTGGTGAGAGAGAGACAAGCTTTCGAGCTTACACAGAGCTCTTCTTCGAGTCTGGTAGCAGAGCTCTGTGTAAGCTCGAAAGCTTGTGTCTCACACCAACAGAAGCTGGTTCAATAAAACATAGTACCTCACCCACCTTGTCTCGCTAATATCTTGGTACCAACCCGGCTACACCAACACTGCACCATGTATTGGCATTTATCTCATTCTATGCAACATCCCAGAATCCTAGGGCACAAAGGTGGTTTAAAGCCACCTTTACGCCTATACACCTGGCTGTGCCTTCTGTGCATTGCCTCTCAGGAGGTGTAGCACAGAATCTGCCCCTCTGATGGAGCAGGGATGGTCTAGCTGTTGTTAGCCTGGGACTTGGGTGGCTGGGTTCATTTTTCTGCTCCACTACAGACTGTGTGTGGCCTTGGGCAGGTCACTTAGGCTCTCGGTGCCTCAGTTTCCCTTATGTAAAATGGGGATAGTAAAGCAGAACTGCCCTACCTTCAAGATGGAGAGATGCTCAGATACTACAGTGATGGGGGCCATACAAGTACTTTTTAGATTGACACAAATACATTACCTGCAATTCCCGTCTGCCAGGGAAGTTTGAAATATCTGCCCAAGGCTGAGTACATTTTAAGGTAATGGAGTAACTTAAATAAAGTTAAATAGGCGATAGATTGATGGCAGCTAGTGAAATGTGCATACCCATAATAGAAGTAACCATGTTTATAATCAGAGCAGCACTGAGATAGTTGTGAAGGGGGACTTCTAGAACAAGGGCTTGGGATAAATTTGTTTTTCTTCTGGAACACTTTGGCAGGGCCGCTGGCAAATGGATTTACAGCATTTGGGCAGAATTCTTTGAATGGAGTGGGTGGAATAAAGAAACAGCCTACCTTATTTAATAAGGGATGAGTTAGAGATGTGAGTAGCATAGATATGCTACCAGAAAATCCTATATGTACAGCAGAGATTACAGCTGATGCCGATAGAATACACAGGCATACCATCCAATTGAGAACAATGGCACATGCGCGTGCACACATAAGAACATAAGAACTGCCGTACTGGGTCAGACCAAAGGTCCATCTAGCCCAGTATCCTGTCTACTGACAGTGGCCATGCCAGGTGCCCCAGAGGGAGTGAACCTAACAGGTAATGATCAAGTGATCTCTCTCCTGCCATCCATCTCCACCCTCTGACAAACAGAGGCTAGGGACACCATTCCTTACCCATCATGGCTAATAGCCATTAATGGACTTAACCTCCATGAATTTATCCAGTTCTCTTTTAAATGCTGTTATAGTCCTAGCCTTCACAACCTCCTCAGGTAAGGAGTTCCACAAGTTGACTGTGCGCTGTGTGAAGAAGAACTTCCTTTTATTTGTTTTAAACCTGCTGCCTATTAATTTCATTTGGTGACCCCTAGTTCTTGTATTATGGGAATAAGTAAATAACTTTTCCTTATCCACTTTCTCCACATCACTCATAATTTTATATACCTCTCTCATATCCCCCCTTAGTCTCCTCTTTTCCAAGCTCTTTTCCATACACACACAAGCTAATGCCTTAGGAGGATCTCCTAAGACTTGTTATCTCAGGTATGGACATGCATACCAGACATGATTGAGAGGTATCTGATATGTGTGAAATTTGCAGCCTGCACGATCTAGGGGGAAAAGAAAACAGACAAATTGAGCTCTGTTGGCCTGTCCAGACTGGTTAGTTTGTGCTGTCATTGAAAAGTACAGCTGGATGTTTGCATGCAGCTCTCCTGTTGTTTTACATGACCACATTAGATATTTCTGCCTCTTCCCCTTGACACTTCCTTGGAGTGATCAGTTGTAATTAATTTATATTAGCAAAGACCCTGTGCATTTGCTATGACAATTCCCTGATTCCTTCAGGCTTCTTAAATATTAGTAAATGCCGTAAGTACAGTGCATTGCTGGACTCCACTCCTGTATTTAACTTTTTGATGGTCTCTAAATATATATGGTAATGCATGTTTAATAAAGGGGAATTCAAACAGCCCACCAGTCCTGACCCATATTTCTAATGCGACTCTTTGGCTTCAGTGGGATTTTTGCCTGTAGTGACATGCCATTGCACAGATTATAATAGGTTATCTTCAGAGATATATCCATGTTCTTGCTGGGAAGATTAAAGGGGGAGTTTATTAGCTTCCCAGCTGGATGGATGCATCCATCCATCTTTTCACAAAAAATTACTAACAGAAAATCATGTTCTGTCCCCTTGACTACAGTCAAGTCCAATGAATAGTGGTCCGAATATGTCCAGTCAGATGCTGGAATCATTTTGTTTTGCATAATTGCTCTATTGCTCATAGCTTATCTTTCATAGCTAATAACTGGGACCTTGTCAGCAGAAAAGAAGAGGAAAAATAGAAACCGTTCATTGGAAATGTGTGGTGTTGGTCTCAGGAGAATAATAAAGCCCAGCATTGAAATGGTTATTTCTCAGCTATGCAAGCTTTGCATGCATAGAATCACAAAGCATAAATCACACACTTCTTGCTCCGCACCTTTGGTATTTATTTGTTGCAATTTTAATTTCCAAGAACTATCCTGCAAACGTGATCGCTGTTTGGTGGCCTATGTGAAATGAGTTTGATGGTCTGTCATTCTACTTCCAGGCAGACAAGTTTCCACATCACAAAAAGCTAAACAACAAAAACCAACCACAAAACATTGCAACAATTGGCACTGAGAGGCAGGCCTGTTGGCAGTCACATAGCAGAGGCTATGCATGGAATGGGATATGGAGAGAGACATTTTCCCAGGTCAAGGTAGGAGCACATTGTGGAGGAAGTGTACGCTGCTATTGCCTATGCTTCATCTCTCTGTATACACAGAACAGGTCTTCAGTCATTTCACAAGCACTAAATTCATCCACACATCTAATGAGGTCTGTGGCTACAGGGAAGTGTCTGAAGGCACTTCCTAGCCAACTGTTTCCCACCAACTCCTCATAGCCCTGGTGAACTGGCAGCTGTTCAGGGCAGTGAGGGTCTCAGGGACTGCCTTAACTGCTCAGTCAACTTGCTTCTAACAGCGAGAATGTCTGCATGTATGAATGATAGAGGGAGAGCCTAAAAATGTGTGTGTGTGATGGAATACAGATATGAGTGGATGGAGAGAGCACACTTGTGTGTTGGGGGGCAGAAAGAGCATGTGTGTGTATGTGTCTGATGTGGAAGGAGAGAAAGTGAGAACACGTGTGAGTTGGCTGGGGAGAGAGGGAGAATGTGTGTGTGATGGGAAGAGAATGAGAGAGTGTGAGTGTGTGTGATGGGTCAACACTATCTGGGGGAAGAACCCCTGGACCTTCCATTGTCATGTACCTCCTTAAAAGCCTTCCCCATCTGTTTGGCTAACTTTGACATGTTCAATTTATAAATAATAATTAATAATAAAAAGACATACTGAAAACGTATTTGTTTCCAAAGCTAAGAGACAGCCAATTTATAACATATGCATGTATGAGTGATGTAAGAATGTTCTGTGACGGGTTCCCCCAGGGGTGCCACCTGGAACTGGGGTACCACTGAGCCCTCTGACCCACCAGCCTGGGCTCCCTCTCACACTATGCTGCTGTGACAAGCTGCAGACCACTACCAGTCATACACTCCCACCAGCATTCGCACAGGCAGGGACACACTAAGCTGCAGTTACATGCAGGCTGACCAGCCACTGCATGAACCAACAATAGAAAGGCTACAGCCAAGGTAACTCCCAGCTCCCCAGGCATGCACCCCCAGTGGAGCATAAACCCAAAATTATACCATCTTGCGCTGCACAGGGACCTGTACAACGTAAGCTCGGAGTTCGCCCCTCCCTCAAGGTGAAGAGGAAATACAATGAGCCTGTGTTAAATGAAGCTAAGATTTTTCCTCAGACATTTCACTTAAAGGCACACTGGGTATAATTTAAAAAATAAAACAGGTTCATTAAATATAAAAGATAGATTTTAAGTGAATATAAGTAAGGCTGCGATTTAGTCACGGAAGAAGAACGCCGTGACTTCAGCCAGCCCCGGCTGGGAGCTGCAGGGTTCCCTGTCACCACAGGCAGCAGGGGGGACCCTCGCAGCTCACCGCCTCCATGGGCAGCGAGGGGACCCCCAGACCACCCCACCGCCGTGGACAGCAGGAATGATCCCTGCAGCTCTCCGCCTTCGCGGGTAGCAGGGGAGATCCCTGGGGCCCTTTGCCGCTCCCCACCGCCTCAGGCAGCATGGGGACCCCACCCTGTGCGGCACAGGGACCCCCACAGCTCTCCGCCTCTGCCAGTGGCAGGAGGGACCACTGCAGCTCTCTGGCAGGAGGGACCCCAGGAGCTCCCAGCCTCTGTAGTGGCAAGGGGAACCCCCGGAGTTCAGAGCCACCAGTGGAGGGGGACGCTGGAGCTCCCTGCCCACCTGCAGCTGCCGAGGCTCCTCATTTTATCATGGATATTTTTAGTAACAATCTGGGACAAGTCAGGGGCTTCCGTGAATTTTTCATTATTCCCCGTGACCCGTCCGTGACTTTTACTAAAAATATCCGTGATAAAACCTTAATGATAAGTGATAGCAAACAGATCACAGCAGATTACCTAGTAAATAAACAAAAACGCAAACTAAGCTTAACATACTAGATAAACTGATAATTCATATCCAATCTCTCAACCTGAGAGATGATACAAGCAGGCTGCAGATTCTTAAAGGACAAGCTGCACTTGCTTTACAGCTTGGAATCCCCAGGTCTTTCATACACAGGCTAGACATCCCTTTAGCCTGGGTCCAGCACTTCCCCCAGTTCAGTCTTTGTTTCTCAGTGTTTCCAGGAGTCTTCTTGTGTGGGGGGGTGAAGAACAGCTGATGATGTCACTCCCTGTCTTATATAGCTTTTGCATATGGTGGGAACCCTTTGTCCCAAACCTCAATTTGTTAGAAACCACTGACATCCCAAGATGAAGTCCAGAGTTATGTGGCCTGGTCACAGGCCCTTGCATACCTTGCTGTGTCATAGCAGCCATTACTTACAGGCTGTCTGAAGCATTCTCAGGAAGGTTCACCTGGTGGGAGATAAGCTTCTCCTAAGACCTATTGTTTTCCCTAATGTCTCATTACCCTGAATAGGCCCTTCCCCACCCACAATCTAAACTGAAAGCATCTTGCCTAGTGGGTGTCACCCAGGTGTAAACTACATTTGAAATACAGATACATAGTCAATATTCATAACTTCAGATACAAAAATGATACATGCATTCCATTAGGATAATCATATTCAGCAAATCATAACTTTTCTAATGATACCTCACATGACCCATCTTGCATAAAATTAATCATAATTATGATATACTCATATCATAATAATATCACTATGAAGAATATGGGGTGCAGTGTCATATAGTCCCTTTCCTTTACACGATGGTGTAATGAGGACCCTGGTGTTAGAAGATATCGGATAATTCCATAGGTTTCTCTTGAATGCCATTATTTTTTAGGAATTATATATTCGACTCAGAAAATTATCCGCCAAAGCAAGAGCTGATACATTTAATGAAGAAATCACAGCTCCTGCTCATCAACTAATTCATCCTCTGCAATGGCAAGACTATGCTCACAAGAATAAACTCTTTGACTTCAGTGGGACTATTTATGTGAGTAGGATTTAGGGTGACCAGACAGCAAATGTGAAAAATTGGCATGGGGGTGGGGGATAATAGGAGCCTATATAAGAAAAAGACCCCAAAATTGGGACTGTCCCTATAAAATCAGGACATCTGGTCACCCTAATAGGATTTGCCCTACATTTATAGTTTTTCTTATTATTCCAGCACTCAAATTTGGTAAGCATGTCTTAAAACAAGTGATGGTCCCTGCTTTGAAAAGCATCAGTGTTGCCCAACCCAAAAATTCAAATATCATACGTCAGCCTGCAAATAATCATGAGACTGACTTAAAAATCA
Source organism: Emys orbicularis (assembly GCF_028017835.1). Classification (NCBI taxonomy): domain Eukaryota; kingdom Metazoa; phylum Chordata; order Testudines; family Emydidae; genus Emys; species Emys orbicularis. Next base: position 344,636,656 of record NC_088683.1, read on the forward strand.
TGATATATTTTAAAAAAATTATACATGTAGGGGTTCTTTTTATTGCCTTAGGGCTTTTGAGCATCCAGGGCACATTTGGGTCACAGTTTCAAGCTTTTCTCTGCAAAGAAGGCTAGAATGTTCACAGGATTTTTTTTTTAAATGGAAGCTGAGATTCTCACATAATCATTCTTGACAGGAGCTGAGGCTTTAAGTAAAATACCAGATATCATGAGACTCATGACAAAATCACGAGAGTTGGCAACATAGGAGCATACAAACTAAATGTAACAAAGTAGAAGAATTAAGGGTCCCAAGTGGACAAAAGGGGTTGCAGGCAGGGAGAAGAAAGAGAAGGGTGTCAAGAAAATAACACAGTTACTCAATAAGGTATTTACACCTCTTTCCTGGCCTTCCCATGCCTGATCCCTCCTGGCCCTGCATGCTGCCAGGCCAAGTTTTTTGACGGACGGTTGACACAGAACACTTGATGCAGTATGGCCAACTCTTGTGATTTTACCATGCATATTTTTATTAAAGTCCCAGCTCCCAGAATCATGTGATTACATGAGAATCTCAGCTTTCGTTAGGGGGGAAAAAAATAAGAAGGTAAAAAAAACATTTCTAGCCCTCTTGTTTGCACAGAAGAAATTGGAAACATGACCCAAGATTTAAGAAAAACACAAGGCAGTTAAAAATCACTGCAAAAGCATTGAATTAAAATCCCATATTTTTAAGGGTCACTATGTTAGGTGACCCTATTTGAGGGACAAACAAATCTCTCTCAGGGCCAAATCCTGGCCTCACTGAAGTCAATGGAAGTTTTGCCATTAACTTCAAAAGGGGCTAGGATTTCACCCATACTGTTTCTACTTAATTTTTGTTTGTGACTGTTCCAATTTCTGATGAGCTGGAATTATAAACTCCAGAAGAAATAACAGGAGTACTTGTGGCACCTTAGAGACTAACAAATTTATTAGAGCATAAGCTTTCGTGGGCTACAACCCACTTCTTCGGATGCATAAAGAGTGAACCATATATTGAGGAGATATATATACACACACATACAGAGAGCATGAACAGGTGGGAGTTGTCTTACCAACTCTGAGAGGCCAATTAAGTAAGAGAAAAAAAACTTTTGAAGTGATAATCAAGATGGTTCAGTACAGACAGTTTGATAAGAAGCAAGTGTGAAAATACTTACAAGGGGAGATAGATTCAATGTTTGTAATGGCTCAGCCATTCCCAATCCCTATTTAGCCCTGAGTTGATTGTGTCTAGTTTGCATATCAATTCCAGCTCAGCAGTCTCTCGTTGGAGTCTGTTTTTGAAGTTTTTCTGTTTTAAGATAGCCACCCGCAGGTCTGTCAAAGAATGGCCAGACAGGTTAAAGTGTTCTCCCACTGGTTTTTGAGTATTATGATTCCTGATGTCAGATTTGTGTCCATTAATTCTTTTGCGTAGAGACTGTCCGGTTTGGCCAATGTACATGGCAGAGGGGCATTGCTGGCACATGATGGCATATATCACATTGGTAGATGTGCAGGTGAACGAGCCACTGATGGTATAGCTGATGTGATTAGGCCCTATGATGGTGTCACTTGAATAGATATATGGACAGAGTTGGCATCGGGCTTTGTTACAAGGATAGGTTCCTGGGTCAGTGTTTTTGTTCAGTGATGTGTGGTTGCTGGTGAGTATTTGCTTTAGGTTGGGGGGTTGTCTGTAAGCGAGGACAGGTCTGTCTCCCAAGATCTGTGAGAGTAAAGGATCATCTTTCAGGATAGGTTTCCATCCCACCATCAACCTCAGCCTAGATCAATCCACACAAGCGGTCCATTTCCTGGACACTACTGTGCTAATAAGCGATGGTCACATAAATACCACCCTGTACCGGAAACCTACTGACCGCTACACTTACCTACATGCCTCCAGCTTCCATCCAGGACACACCACACGATCCATTGTCTACAGCCAAGCTCTAAGATATAACCGCATTTGCTCCAATCCCTCAGATAGAGACAAGCACCTACAAGATCTCTATCAAGCATTCTTAAAACTACAATACCCACCTGCTGAAGTGAAAAAACAGATTGACAGAGCCAGACGAGTACCCAGAAGTCACCTCCTACAAGACAGGGCCAACAAAGAAAATAACAGAACACCACTAGCTGTCACCTTCAGCCCCCAACTAAAACCTCTCCAGCGCATCATCAGAGATCTACAACCTATCCTGAAAGATGATCCTTTACTCTCACAGATCTTGGGAGACAGACCTGTCCTCGCTTACAGACAACCCCCCAACCTAAAGCAAATACTCACCAGCAACCACACATCACTGAACAAAAACACTGACCCAGGAACCTATCCTTGTAACAAAGCCCGATGCCAACTCTGTCCATATATCTATTCAAGTGACACCATCATAGGGCCTAATCACATCAGCTATACCATCAGTGGCTCGTTCACCTGCACATCTACCAATGTGATATATGCCATCATGTGCCAGCAATGCCCCTCTGCCATGTACATTGGCCAAACCGGACAGTCTCTACGCAAAAGAATTAATGGACACAAATCTGACATCAGGAATCATAATACTCAAAAACCAGTGGGAGAACACTTTAACCTGTCTGGCCATTCTTTGACAGACCTGCGGGTGGCTATCTTAAAACAGAAAAACTTCAAAAACAGACTCCAACGAGAGACTGCTGAGCTGGAATTGATATGCAAACTAGACACAATCAACTCAGGGCTAAATAGGGATTGGGAATGGCTGAGCCATTACAAACATTGAATCTATCTCCCCTTGTAAGTATTTTCACACTTGCTTCTTATCAAACTGTCTGTACTGAACCATCTTGATTATCACTTCAAAAGTTTTTTTTCTCTTACTTAATTGGCCTCTCAGAGTTGGTAAGACAACTCCCACCTGTTCATGCTCTCTGTATGTGTGTGTATATATATCTCCTCAATATATGGTTCACTCTTTATGCATCCGAAGAAGTGGGTTGTAGCCCACGAAAGCTTATGCTCTAATAAATTTGTTAGTCTCTAAGGTGCCACAAGTACTCCTGTTATTTTTGCGGATACAGACTAACACGGCTGCTACTCTGAAAACTCCAGAAGGACCGGCATGAAACGTGTGTTCTCCCAAAGACTGACTGCCTTGCTGAAACTAGTGAGTGACCTCTCTACCTCATTAGAGCAACACTGCAGATCAGTTTTATTGTTCCTCTCTTTCTACAATTAGAATTCTTCAATCCTACAAAACATATTCCTCCGAGAGGGTCAGTGCAGGAGCTACTTTGGAATTTATTTCACTTTTTCCTGGCTTTCTGTTTCCCCCTCTCTCAAGATGTAGCAGGTAAGTGACTAATAAAGGGACATAGCCTTTGTGTTGTATGTGTAAGGCCATTAATTTGAGTCCCAAAGATGGATGGCTTTCCAGTCCATTTTCCTTTGTTCTGTTGCATTCACAATTACCCTGGAGAATACAAAGAATGAAAAAATAGCTTCCTCTCCTATCTTCTTTATTACTGCAAGCACAGTGTATCATTTTCAAGCTTAAAGTTGATATAAGGGGAGCCCTTAGGTTAGGCTGAGAACAACTGGTAAAAAAAGTATAAGGTTTCTTTTTCCTCCTGTAATATTGTTGACAAGGTTTATCTCATATTATTTACCACCTTTGCAGCAGCAAGTCTGGCTTCCACTGCTTGAAGCATTTAAAAGTGAATACTTAATAGTCATCAGAAAAGAGCTATTTTAATAGAGCCCAACTCAAGTCTTGGGTCAAGGAGATACAATAATATACACCTTTTCATACTCTATTCTCATACATACATGTATTAGTTTCCTACCTTGCTATTATGTAAAGTGATGAGTTAGAAAATTACAGCACATTAACGGCAGGGCAATAAACATTCAATAGAAGGACAGCTTGCGGCAATGTCGTATTTTTTTATTTTCAATTTATTGCTAATTTTATGTTCATTCTTGGCTCCCCTTTGCTGTAACTGGGGGATAGACTGGGTGGTTTCTGCTCTTGCTGTGACTAAAAGAAGGACTTGGCCAGATTACCCTTTTGCCTGGTGACATCTACAAGGGGGCAGGCAAATATAGGGGCAGGCAAACCCAGGGACACGAACCTTACTGAGCTTCCTAAGTGGCAAGGGGGAAGGGGGCTAAGAGGGTTAGTAGAGGATGAGGTCCTTCAACCCCATGGATTATGATACTCTGTGGGAAAGTGTCTACAGCAACAGGAGACTCCTGAACTAATAACCTCATTATTAGTCCTCTTGTCCCCCACTACGACTGTCAGGATGGCTCCAGCAGGAGCAGCACCTAATGGGGCCTGTTGCAGCTGCTGGGGAGGGGTCTAGAAGGAAGCAGCATTAACACCCACTCAGACATTGGCAGGCTCTGTGGAGGGAGTACAGCAGAGTTCAGTTAGCTCCCTACCCAGTTGGTGCCAACCCTGTTCTGAAGCTCCATGGAGACGCATCCCAAGAGCAGAGAAGCATCTGCAGCGTTCCTGAGGTGAAGGGGTGGTGACGTTGTTACGAAAGAGAGGTAGCACTCCCTTTTCTCCCATATTGGCAGAGAGAGATCCCACACATGGAAGCTTGTTTCTTAAGGACAGATAATAGGAGATGCTGCTAAATGATGCCGCCAACATCCTCTCCTAAGAAAGGATAATAAAGTCATTTCAGAAGCTCTGCAATAGGAGACCAAAACTGGTGGCCTTCTGCTCCTCACACAACATTGGACAGCTTTGCTTAAATGCCTTCTTTTAACATGATCCTTTTTCTTATTTTTGTAAGAAAATGTGACCCACTTTATACCTGATCCTACATTCAGCACACACCGTGAATGCTCGGAGGGAATTGGGGGTGTCCAAGGAAAGCAGGACATGACCTTTTCTGTTTCCTGTAGTCAAACTGGTTGCGGGGCAGCCTCTCTGTTGTTTGGAAATTGGGTTTTCATTGTTTCATGGGATTTATATGTTTTCTAAAGGCAACAAAATCTTGGTCTCTCCAGATGTCCTGCAGCATTTGATGTTTAAGTCAGCAGTGAGTAAATCTGTTTTTTTATCATTCCCTAGATTAGGGTAACACAATGCCTCACTTCTCTCTCTCCCTCCCTTGCATGTCTACTCTTCTCTTACATTTTCAGTACAGCATGATCCCATCCCCTTTCCTTACTCCTCTGCCCTTACCCTCTTAGGCAGTCTGTCACAGTCTGTATGAGTGACTGTGAATAACTAAAAATAATGTGGGTTGTAAAATGGGACTAACTTTCTGACTGATAACTGAACTGGCAAAAATCTTCTCCCTTTACAAAACTACGGTTTTCATCATCCCTTTATGTCATGATTCCTGAGGGGAGGGTGAGATTTCCTCACCATTGTTGCTTTTGATTCTACAACTGCTTTTTTAAAAGAGTAGCCTATCCTAGAGGCTCCCGCTCTCTTGGGGTTTGTGGCCTGTGAAGTGGCCAAAAAAACACAACAATCATCCCAGGGCCTACCCTATCCCAGAATCCTTTGTAGCTGCCAAGGAGTATGGCAGGTAAGGAAGCAGCAATGGGAGGGCTCAGGGCATTGTGGAGTGGTGAGGGGTTTTGGATGTGAGCAGAGGGTTAAAGGGCTGTGCCGCTGGATGAATGACTGGGTTCGGGAAGCTGGTGATTGTTGGTGGCACTGCTTGGGTACGGTGGATAGGCTTCAATTTTTTTTGTAAAGAATGAGGCATATTCTGGATGTACAATTATTATATCTAAACTGAATGACTGCTGTGCACAGAATGTTCTTTGCAGCAAATTTAAGTCCTGTGCTGTTCTTTTGTTTCTATTTATTGGCCTAACTTCTTCTCAGAGGGTAACCCACATGCCGGATTCAGCTGGAAAAAGCAGTAATATAAAAATGTACAACCAAAAGCTGTTGCTCTTTTGAAATGGAATCTTGAAATATTCAACGCAAAGGGAACCACTGAAAACCAGCTGCTGGGACCTCACCTGCATTATACCCAAACTATTTCCCAACCAGGTAATCTTACAGTCTCTATACAGCTGATAAAAGGAACAGGAGTGCGGCACAGATAGGCATAGGCTATAAAATAGCAGCAAAATACTGCTGCAATTGTTATCTATTCATTTATGGCCTGATTCTGCCTGTCCTATGAATTTACTTCTCAAATACTCACATTACTTTTGGCACATTCCTGGGCAAGGGGTGATGTGTAATCCACTCCATCTAAGGCAGGCATTGATCTTAGAGCATCATTAACTCCCCAAGCTTGTCCTGTGAATCCCATCTGAGAGGTCACAGACTGTAGCTGTGGCACAAGAGTGACCCAGCTGAGTGGGTTGCCAGTGGTGGTGGGAGGGTGAAGTGGAGAAGGGACAGGATGAGGCTGGAGAGCTGGGATGTGGGCCAGGGTTTCCTAAGGATCTATCTTCTCAGGCCACATGCCCTACCCCTAATTATATGCTGCTAGACCGGCAGTGCAGGGGGGAGGAGTCGTCTTTACAGCTGCTGTGGAAAAGCCGTGGTGATTTAAAAGCTGCTTTCTCACTCTCTGCACGTTTTGGGGCAGGAGTGGAAGAGAAAGGCCTACGTTATTCCTTTTCTATATTCCATTAAATGAATGTTGTGTCTCGAAACAGGAAGAGATCTGAAATGGCAATCCTGACCCTACCAATATCAATGGAGTTTTCTGGTGCAGAGAAATAACCACAAGGCTCCTAAAACCTAGTTCTGTGGGATTGGACGGCTCAGGGAAGGTGGAATACCAGGCACCAGTGGGTTACCAATTGAAATATCCAGTCCAGACCAATAATAACCAAAACCATTACAATCTGGGGCTTTTATGTGGTCTCATTTCATTTCCTGGTGGATACACATTCACAACGCTGGCGCCATCATTCGCAGTCTCAGCAGAAATGATATGGAGACTGAACTATTCCCTCCTCCTTCAGCTGGTGGTTGAAGTGCATGTATATCTGGGGGGGGGGGAAGCTTCACTACATATGCTTTTGTTGTACTTGTTCTGCAGACACAGAGAGAACATCGGTGTCTAGTGCTTGGTACCTTCCTGGAGTGCTACATTCACACTGTTTGCTTTTGAATGTTGATTTTAGCATCACTTGGCATCTTTTATGTCACTTTTATAGTGATCCTGATAATTAGGCAGGTGAAATAATAATGGAAGATGTCTGTAACAGGTGCTTAGAAATAAAGAAATGCCAGAGGTTCAAAATTCTTTAGCAAGAGATGTTTTTCCTCCAGGAGATGGAGCAAACCCTTCTAATTTTCATGTCTGTGGACAGGGAGAGTTATTAAATATTTATCACTTCCATCATCATCAAGGCAAATCCCAAAGGGATGTAGCCTCCTTGCAGATCGAGTGCCACCTTGATTGATTTCTAGTTAGGTCCTTAAGATGGTCTGGCTGGATATTCAGTCTATGTCCATCACTGGCAATCTTATGCCACTAAAGCTTTTGGCTTCCTCATGATCACTGGACATGAAATCTCATTCCTGGATAAACATGCTTCATAATTAGTTGGTCTTCCATCCTAATAGTATGTTTGTACCAAGAAAGCCATAGAAATCAAACCAGTGATGATGGAGGCAATTGCTGGGTTTGGCTGTATGAATATCCTTATTGCTGATCTTGTCCCGCCACTTAATATGGAGCAGCTGACAAAGACAACAAGAATAAAAAACAATCTGCCACTCTGCAGCCTTCCTCCATGCCCACATTTCACTCCCATACAATAGAAGTGGTATCACCATAGCTCTATCGATCTGCAGCTCTGTAGCAAGCCTGATGTCCCAACATCTCCACAGAGGCTGCTGAAGGGCGTGGAGCATGGCAGCAGCTGCAGCTATATGAGCAGACATCTTTTAAAATATCCTCCAGCAAAGTGTATGATACTTCCCAAGCACTTGACAGTTGCCAGCTGCTCAATATCAGGTCTGGACAGGTTATCACCTCCAGGCTGCCTAATGTTTTAGCTAAGCAGAGGAGGAGTTGGTGGGAAGACCCCTGCTTGCTTCCCAAACCCATTCCAGCACAATGTTAAGAACATAAGAGTTGCCATATTGGGTCTGACCAAAGGTCCATCTAGCCCAGTATCCTGTCTTCTGACAGTGGCCAATGCCAGGTGCCCCAGAGGGAATGAACAGAACAGGTAATCATCAAGTGATCCATCCCGTCGCCCATTCCCAGCTTCTGGCAAACAGAGGCTAGGGACACCATCCCTGCCCATCCTGGCTATTAGCCATTGAACTTCCTTTGGTTTGTTTTAAACCTGCTGCCTATTATGTTAATGTAAGAGAGTAGGTCAGCAGCACAGAAGAAACTTCCTAATGGATTTGACTGTGACCACTGTAAGCATGAGACAGCCTATTTCTTAGTAAACATGGAGGGAGAAGTCCTTCTTCAGGCCAAATCCTCAAGGCAAAGACCTACTGAATTTAGTAGAGACATATAATATGGTGGGTGCCACCCAAGTACCCCCTTGTGGCCAAAGGTCACTCTGTGGCACCCTGCCTCTGTTTTCCCTCTCTTCACTGGGAAGCAAAGATATACCTCACTCTCCCCTTGGGACAGGGGCCAATTGAAGTGCCTGCATTCTCCACCATAAGTAACAAGGCTGGGCTTCTCCCCAGTGTAACAAGCACTCACTCTCATGACCAGTTGTCTGAAAGTAGGTTTATTTGTCCAAATGTAAGCACATAACAGGCAAAAACCCATTCTTCAGCTCACCTTTTGTCCTAGGGTTTCATGTCCTCTCCTCCCAGGGGTCTCCAATAATCCCACTTGCAGCTTCCCAGTCCCAGCCAGCAACCTTCTCACAGCCAGTTCTGTTCCCCTTCTGGAACACCAGTCCGAGGGCTACCTCCCTAAGCACCTGGGCCCTTGATCCAGAACCCACCACCAGAGTTAGCTCCATTCCTGTATAGTTCTTCTCCCCCAGCCCTGCCTACCCCAATTACTCCTCTTCTTCCTGCTATCTGACAGGAGGTTTATTTCCTTAACAGAGGTTAGCAAACAAACAGAAAAAGAGCTTTAACTCATTCCTTAGCCTCAGGCTTCAGGGCCACCCTTCCCAAGGGTCTGTGGCACTCCTGCTTCTGCAGTTTCCCAGTCTCAGTCAGTTCTGCTCCCTTCTTGGAGCAACAGCCCCAAGGCTGTTTCTGTGAGCCCCTTGTTCCAGGGACCCACCACAGGAGCTAACTCCACTCCAGCGTGGCTTTCTCTTCCCAGGGTACAGCCTATCTCAGTCAATCGCCTCCAACTGCCCACTAGCAGCCTTTGAGAGGCCCAGGTGTAGCCCAGCCCTCTTTAATAAAATGGATTGGGCTCACCTGCTCTGGTCCAGGGAGCAGGGACTAGCTATCCATAGCCTCAAGAATAGCCCTTTATTTGGCTCAGTTGGGCCCATCTGCTCTGACACAGGGGAACTGGGCCTAGTCTGCTCACAGAAACCAGGTACCCAGTGACAAGATGAAATAGGGTTCTATGGAAATTTAGGAGTCTATAGAAAATACTCTAAAAATCCTAATCTCATTGAAGTCAGTGGCAAAACTCCACTTGACTTCCATGGGGCCAGGATTTCACCTCTAAAGATTTAATAGTGAACTATTTCTATAAAGATTTTATGCCAGCCTATCAGTTCTCTTGCAGGGATATGATTTTCTCTCTCATTGTACAGGATAGTCAAACAAACAAACCAAACTCAAAAAAAACCAACAACAACAAAAAAGCCCCAAACCCTATAGAAAAGTCATGTATTTTGTTATTAACTTTTATAGGCTTGGCAGCACTGAGTACAGAATACACCTACGAGATAAAGCAATTATAAGTTCAACAATGTCTGGATGGCTTTTGTAATAATTAAAGTCTAAATCCAAGGTTTGTAAGGTGGAATGCGCGAAAGGAGCTGGGCTCCAAATTTCTGTTGGGGAGCTTAACTTCCATAAAAGGAGAAGGTAGTATCCTAACTCCTTTTGAGCATTTCAACATTAGTCTTAGATTTATAAGACTCGGTTTGTAAATGTATAGATGTTAAGACCCCAAAGGACCATTTATGATGATCTGGTCTGATTTTATGCATAATGCAGGCCATAGAATTTCACCCAGCAATTCTGCAATGATCCTTCCCTTCTGAATTGTGTTACTTGGGCCAAATTCCTACTGAAGTCAATTAGTTTTGCCTGAGTAAAGAAGACTAAGTAAAAAAACAAGAAAGGGCTTTGGCCCAACACAGTATTACAGATGAAGACACAGAACTCAGTTTGAAGCTTTGGAAGTTCACACTGGTTGTGGTATATAGTGGCTGTGCCAGCTTTGACTTTACTATCATACAAAAACCATTGGGAAAAAGAATACACCAAAAGTATACTGAAGGCATTAAAAACACATTCCCCATTAAAGGCACCTCAGAGATTATTTTATGTGACAACCGATTAATTGAGTTTCACTGGAGACAGAGTCAGCACGCCTCCAAGGGAGACATGGATGCCATTATAAACCAATTCTCTGAGGTGTGTACTGTCAAAGCTCCAATTGCAAGGTGCATAAATAAATTATATTCAAATTTAAGTTGTCCTGAACCATAGTCTGTGGCTTTCTTTTAAACCCCTGGACCAATAAATAACACACCTCACAAAGTAGCTATAAAGATAAACTCCAGGAATTATTTTGGGGAAGTTCTATGGGCTGTGTTATACAGGAAGTCAGACGAGATGCTCATAATGGTCCCTTCTGGCCTTAGAATCTATGACTCTATGAACAATGTAAGTAAGATGGGAGGCTGGGCTTGCTAAGGAGGAAGAGTTAAGGTTATTTGGGTACTCTCACTATGACTGTTATACAAGGGATAGCTTGGTGGTTTGAGCTTTGGCCTGCTAAATCCAGGGTTGTGAGTTCAATCCTTAAGGGGGCCATTTAGGGATCTGGGGTGAAAAAAAATCACCATTTTGTCCTGCTAGTGGGGGCTAGACTTGATGGTCTGTTCCAGTTCTATGAGATAGGTATATCTCCATATATTATATTAAAAGAACCCCAAACATGTGAAAGTAATTCTATCAATTTCTTGGATTTCTACTGTTTAAAACATATTTTTCTAACACTGAAAACACTCTGATAGGTGCCTGCACTCTTCATCTGACCGCTAAAAAGTTTTTTTTGGGGGGTGTGGGGGAAGGAAGAAGGTCATAGTTTTTCAGCTCCTTAATAATACAATAATCTTAAATTGTCTGTTGTATTGTTTTATTCTGCTTCGCACTTCTTCTGCTTGATATATGGTAATAGTAAGTGAAAGGTCAAACTGTGATCAGGAGGAGCCTAAGAGGCTCACACATCACTATACATTTTGTTTTGCTTGACAAATGATCATCATTCATCCTCAACAGTCCCTGCATCACATGGCCCCTTTTGACCTTGTGGTCAATAAATAATGCATTCTCACTAAAGTAATTGAACTACTCCATTTTGCTGAGAAGTCACTTGTACCAAAAAAAGGTGATACAGGAGACAGTGAAAGCTTGCATTGTGAAGAGATGCCAGTCTTGCTATACCTTAAGGTTGAAGATAGGTTCCCATTAGATTACCTCATAACTTTATCTAAACAATTGGAAATTTCTAATGCCAGACCTCAGTGCATGGTAGATTGTTATTGTGAAAGATTGGGGTAATTTGGATGCGGGACAGAGGACATCACAAATGAGACATTATGAAAAATGTTCAAATCCTTTTTTTGTTTTTTTATTGCTACAAAATGGCTTGGTCTGGAAACTCCAAATTCATTTTATTGTATTGGGCCCAGTGGAGAGTGAGTTCCTTTGACTGAGGTTTTGCAAGGGATGGGTATTGAATGTTAGCAGTAGTTTACAGGCACACAATAAAATCCACATTGCCTGTTCACACTTTCAAAGATACATGCATTATAACGCTCCCGGGCAGTTTCTAAGAAAGGAAGGAACACATTGGGAGCTGGGGCGTCTGCAGAACCACTATATGTTGAATAAGCTGTCCTAGTTTATAAGCTCAGTGATGGGATGAACCTGCATGATGGATGAGTTGAAACTGTTTCAGCGTTTCTGGCTGTTTTCAAGGGGCTTGCTCCAGCATCATTCAAGTCAATGGGAACTTTTTCATTGACTTGAATAGTTGCAGGATGAAGCCCAAGGGGAAGCTACAAAAGCTGAATTTAGGTTGTTTGGATGACACAATCTCCAGTATTTTGGATTTTTTTTATAAAATGGAACCTTAGTTTTGAAATTCCAGGCTAAAATGCATGTTCTTTTGAGAAACCCACAGCATTCTCTAAAGGGATCCTTGGGTTTAGATTCTTTCAGCCTTAACTGCCGTATTTTGCCTGGGAACAACACATTATTTTGCGTACAGCACCGTATCAAGTAGCCCAACAACACATACATCATACGAAAATAGACAGTGATGCAATCATGTAGTATTCTTTCATGACAGACCATTCTGTTGTAACTGATCATTCCCACCGGCCCTTGTGCGTGTGGGTTGGGGGAGGGGGCAAATACCATTTGTCTTTGCTTTCTACACTTTTTGTTCCCTTCCTTTTTTCTAACAGAAACTGTAGCTGAAAAGTGCTAAAACTTGAAGCCTTCAGGAAATTGCCCTGAAACTGAAAACCTCCAGGAAATGGACTGAATACATCGCACACAACAGCCAAGGTATTGCTTCAAGAATGGTTCGGTTTCTTTAGACGCGGTGCTGTTGATTTTTATAAGTACAGTAGAATACATGAGCATAGATATCTTCTTTGAATGTGTGGTACTGGCCAGCCCACAGAACAATAATAACCTTATTTCTCTAACAGGAGGGCTGCTTTTTTTTAGGGGAGGGGGGAATCTCTCTCCACAGCAAGTCTATTGTTGAAGAATGCCTTTTAGGGGAAACCATTGCAACCGTCTTCTATGGAATGGCTATAGACAGAATGTCTGTCTATAAATATCCTACTGATATTATCTAAAGATGTTTTAATTAGAGAGACATTTTCTATTCATCTCCATACAGCTATTTATAGGGAGCCAAATCCTGCTGTCTTGCCGCCCAGTGTCCTGAATGGTCATTTTCACTCGACAAGGATGGCAAGGTTTGCAACAGAGTTTCTATAAAACTCTATAGGCATTATATTATTTCCTGCCCCCTACAGTTAACAAAAATGTACTAGAGATATCCTAAGAGTACTACTTAATGTTATTTTTTACTACATTCATCAATATTTTTAGCACAGCTCTGTCAGTCCCCTTCAGAGACACAAAAAACTACAACCTCAAATTATTTCCCTTTTCACCCTAAGAGGATCAGTTCAATCTTTCCGCAAGACTTAGATCCTAAACTTTGGAAACCTCTCTTGGTTGTCCTATTTGCACTGGTTCTGAGCTAGTGATACCTTCCAGATGGAATTTGCTTCACCGGTTCTTTATAGTATATCATAAAATCACATAATTGAGTTTATTTTACATTCCTCTGCTTTTGCAATCTACTGCCTTGCTTGCTTTCTTTTACTATACTTATGAGTGCAAAGCTCTTTCTACAGTAATCCCCAAATCTTCCTTCTCAGTAGGCAATATAAAGATTTAAATATGACGAAACATCACTATTATATCACTCAGTGGGTCTTACTGAAAGTGACATTATATCCATATTTGGCGAAAGGCAGGGAATAGCTGTATTTTAACATCTGTATTATCTATCAGTGTGGATGCTGTTGATAGCACCCGACTCCTGGCACTTTTGCTGGGAATGTACAACACATATCAGGTGTTGCTTGCTGCTCTCAGAGGTATGGGAAAGGGAAACAGACATTCTATCCAGAGGTGATGCAATAGCCCTGAGTGTCATGAGATATTTTATGTTCAAGTGAGGTTAAAGAGCAGTAGGGGAAAGGATCGCTGTGATGCCTTGTCCATGAATGAGGCTATAGGCATGCGGCAAGATTTTCCAAAACCCCCTGTAGGGCTGGTTGGGGAAACCAGAATTTTTCCCATGGAATTTTCCAGAGGGGAAAAAAAAATCCCCTTTGACATTTTCCTATCAGAAAATATTATTTTTCTGCTGGGCATTTTGAAATTAAAAAAAAATGTTTCATTTAGACATGTGAATATGAAACTAAATGACAGGATTTTTTTTGTTCTGTTTCAGAATGTCAATTCCAAACAAAATGAAAATTGTTGTTTTGTTTTGACTTAAAATACCAGTTCCGTTTTTGTGGAAACTGAAAAATTTCAGTTTTCCACTTTGGTTTGGGAATGATCAGGGCTTTCTCCTGCTTTTATTTTTTCCATCTCCCTCCCCCCCCCCCCACTGGAATGCTATGGGTGTGTAGGGGAAGTTAAAAAATGGGCAAAAGTGATAGGAAGCCCACTATACCTCACACTCTTTTAACTTATTCTTATTTTAAAAGTTAGAAAGGGGGGAAAGAAGGAAGAGGAATGGAGTGAGAACACAATTTTCCACATTTGCTTTGCTTTTATGAACTAGAAAAGTGAAAAAGTAAAAAAAAAAAAAAAAAATCCTTCTTCTTTCCAGTAGAAAAGTAAAAAAAAGGGAGGGAAAAATATGAAAAAAATCCCCAAACCAAAATGGAAAACTAAAATTTTTGGTTTTCAAAAACTAAAGCAAAATGACATTTGGATCAAAATTAAACAAATTTTTGTTTCAAAAATACAGAAAGCCCTTTGAAAATATCAGCCAGAGATGTTATAAATGAATGCTGCAGCTGGGCAAAGAATTTGGAATGAAAAATTTATTCGGATGACTCTAACCTGTTTTTCTGCCTATGGATTGTCTGCAAACAGAATGTGATTTCCTCTGAGGTATTACCCTTAAGTGAAGGCTATGAATTGACCCCTCCTGTCCCTCTCTATATTTTTGGTTCAGATCTTAAGGTCCTTGTTTTTACTCAGCTTGTATTCAGTCATCAAATATGCAAACTCCAACTGCAATAAGAACTTGGTTAAAAAAATAAAAATAAAAAGATTTGACCCACTATAACTACTTCGGGGACCAGTTCACTCCAAAAAAAACCAATGGGTTTTCTTCTGAATAATGTCTGAGTATGAACTGAGAAAGGGCCTTGGGATTTAGTCCCGTATGTATTTTTTGATGTAACAAACCTTCTCTCTAAATGATATTACAATCCAAAATAATGACAACAGATTATTACGTTTTAGATATTGACAGTCTGACAAATCAGTCCTGTTTTATAAATGCATGTCTTTTTGTCTTCAGCAACACTTAAACATAAGAATGTGACACTAGAAAGATGAGTTATACAGAAGTTATTTATATAGCACAATATGCCCACATCATAAGGCTCCTACTCCCTATAATATACACCTCAGCTTGAAAACTGTCAGAATCTACAAGAGCTGATATGTGAAAAAAAATGTGATACCTAATGCTCAAACATTGTTGCCTCATTAATACAACTTCACTGAACAGCATTGCTAATTTATTCTTCTGAAAAAATTAGCATCTGCCAGACCTACTTTTGCTAAATTCCAGCCATCAAAGGGATATAGATTGGCTTACATGTGCTTTGAATCCGGTACAAGTGAATGGCAGTCTTCAGATTTCTCAAACTTGCAGACAGTTGCCTCTGTTTACATGATCATATTAGGATGGAGAGTTGCTGTGTGAATTAATAGTGGCGTGGCATTCACAACCTACAGTGGGATTATTACATTTTATTAATAAGATTTTATTTTATTTTTTCATCGTCTTTATTATTCAGTTAGATCATTTCCAATACCAAAGCAGTAAATGGTGAAACATATTGCACCCGATGAAAATTTAAACTAAATCACATTAATTTTGAACTCCAAAAAGCAATATCTCGACAAAGCTGTTTTTCCCCAGGGGAGAAGATAAAAGATTTAGTTAATACAGGATAGAAATGACCCATTATAGGCAAAAGGGATCTATCTATACACACACATATACACATACACACGTACACATACACACGCGTACACACGTACATACACACACGTACACATGCACACACACACAGATTCACTCAGGAATACTTGTCCATTGGTCAATGAAAGCAGATAGCAATGTAGAACTGGGGATGGTAAGCCACCAGCATGCTGCACTATTATTCCAGGGCGGGATTTGAGAAATGATCTAGGAAACATAGTTGGTAGTAGAGATGGTATGGGAGAGGAGTTAATAGCAAACTACACAATATGGTGGCTTTCAAAATATCCTCAATAACCAGATCTTCACCTAATGTAAAGGATCGTAGCTCCATTGACTTCAATGCCAGTGCAAGCTTTGCCATAATAGTACCATTATCTTTATAGAGTCATGATAAAAGAGGACAGTACATAAAACCTCCCAACTCAGTTTCTCAGTTGCAGGGAAGGAGAGAGATGACACGAAAAACACCTTTATTCACATAAAATCACATCAAAAACTATTTAAAAGGTTATGAAATTACAATATATACACAAAATATGAATAAAATAAAGCAAAACCCTTCTTAAGTGAACATGAAACATGGATCACTAAAGCATCACTGTTGCCAAGTTTGCTCAAAATATTGTTAACACACCAATTCAACTGAAAAATGTCCAGGTTACAAATCAATTAGTAAAAGGTGTAATCAATCTGCAGCCAGGCCCCAATCAGTGCACGAACCAGCCCCACATTGCTCTACTCTAGCCATTCTGTTCTGGTGAGGTTTCATAGAATATTAGGTTTGGAAGAGACCTCAGGAGGTCATCTAGTCCAACCCCCTGCTCAAAGCAGGACCAACACCAACTAAATCATCCCAGCCTGGGCTTTCAAAATGGCTAGTTTTGCCTGACCCAGCCAAAAGTAAGCCAGGAAGAAAACCGGTCTAAAGTGAGCACTGTATCTCACTCCAAGAACAAACAGGGGCTTGGAGAAAAGCAGACTCAAACTGCTGAAAAGCTGCTGCAAAAAAACAAAAAGAGGAATCAGTCAGGAGCAAAGTAGGAAAAAATGAAACCTCATATCTGAAGCCAGACAGAAGGGGCACGGCACAGACACCTCCAGGGTAATACGGTGCACAGAACAACTGGATGCTATGATGCTATGCAGGACCCTCCACTGCAAGTCACTGGAGCACTTAGGAAAAGGAGGTTTGTACAATGTCCTCCAAAACCAGGGACATAGAGTCACCCAGTGATGGGGCATCCTCCAAGCTGGATCAGAGAGGGTGGCATAATGCTGCACCTTGACACACAGGCCATAGAGCTGCTTCTTGGTCATGGTTGCAAAAGGAACATTCACCAAACCCTTCCACGACAACAATCTGCACAAGGATCTCACCCACAGAAAGGGAGGGAACGACTCAGGGGAACACAGGATTTCCCCTCCCCCACTCCCCTGGAAAAACAATCCCTGCAAAACTTTCTGCAAATACTGAGCAGCCTGCTGAGGAAGCACCACCTGGAATTTGGAGAGGATCTTATCTAAGAAATGCAAAGATTCTGGTCTGAACAGCGAGAGCAGCCGCCAACTTCCAGCTTGACCAACTAGGAACGATCTAGTGGGACAGCTGGGTCAACCCAGCCTGAGTAAAGGCAGAAAACAGGGTCCTGAGGAGAGAGATTCAGCAGGGAAAAGGGGTTTAAAAACCAGTGAGTCTTCCAAGAGCCATAAACTGGAAAATGCTTTGTCTGATAGCACACTTCGCAGAAGTCGTTAGGCATTAAAAAGACCATGATAGAATGAAGGCGAATCTAGACTCTGTAACTGACCGGGTGCCAACAACAACACCACCAAAAATAGGAGAGAGTCAAAGCCCATTGCCCCAGCATGACGGAGGAGAGACAAAGCAAGGGAATTCCAGGCCCATGGGGAGTCAGAGTATAGCAACCGCTGAATAGACCGCAAGTGAAAGGCCGCACCCTGTCAACTAAATCAATGAGCCCCTGGCACCCTTCACCAAACGCCAGGAACAGCAAAGAAGGATGCAGCCAGTGTTAACTATTTAAAAAATAGTTAATATGCCTCTGAATCTGGTCCAAAAGGCCTGAGGGAGGGTCCAGATACACTAGCCAGTGCCACAACATTGACGCCAATCAAAACCGGTCCCTGACAAGAGAACCTAGGAAGGAGCCAGCACTGTTTCTGTAGGTGGCCTTGTGTGACACCGACAGATCCCGCTCGCTGGCAGGCAGGAGCAAACCTGGGACCTCTGGAGCTTAGTGCATGAGCCGATATCGCACGAGCTAAAAGCCACCTGGCTGTTAGCTCAGGCTGTAGAGCAAACTCATTTTAATTCTCTCTGTAAGTGGTCTCGGTGCCACTAGATGGGACAGAGCACCACACCCAGAAGGTGTGTGGGTTACACTTGCATCTTCTCATCAGCCCCATCTCAGCTCCTTAACATATGTTCAGATCAGAAAAAGACCCCCAAAACCTTAATCCCAGAGGTGCCCAGTTGCAAGTATTGGGGCAACAAAGTGGGACTGCTAAACCGCCGCTAGCCCAGTAAGATCAAATAGTTCTCAGCCCAGTTAATGCAGGCAGAAGGTGCCTGTCCATACACTTGTAAACCAGCACAAAGTGCCTGCGTGTCACTGTCAGATGTGATGAAAACTAAGATATCAGCAGCATAGGCCGACAGAGGAACCAGGAAAGCCTCTGGAACCCCTGGCATGGAAAGGCTTGTGAGAGGTGCAGGAATGGCTCCAAACTAAGAGCATGCAGCACCCCAGACAGAGGACACCCCTGATGAATGCCTCTGAACCAGGAAGCAGTGGCAAAGAACCCCATTAATCTTTAGGAAACTAAAAATGCTCTGGTACAATAAAGAAATCTATGAAGAGAACACAGGCCCAATCCTGAAAGCTTCTAAAATGTTATAAGATAGCTATAGTTAACTCTATCAAAGGCCTTCTCCTGGTCCATTGAAACAATCCACACATCCAGATTACAAAGTTTGCTAACAGTAAAAACATCATGAAATAAAAACAAATTATTAAAATACAGAGGTTAGGAATCCAATATGTTTGATCAGGGTGTATCAAAGAATCCAGATAGTCCTTCAATAAGTTGGCTAAAGCCCTGGATAAAATTTTATAGTCAGAACAGAGAAGAGAAATAGGAGTCTAGTACCGTAAGTCACAGAGGTCCCCTTTTCTGTGCAGTGGGGTGATCACTGCCCTGCAGCAATTGAGGGGCAGCACTGTCTCCTGGATGCACTCCAGCACCACTAGAAAAAAGTCAAGACCAATCAGATGCCAGAAACACTTGTAAAATTCAGATTGCAGCTCATCAGTGCCTGAGGCTTGGCCTGAAGGGAGCTGCTGAACTGTAACAGAGAGCTCCTGCAGTGACAGCGGGGCGTCCAGACACTGCTGTTCCTCACCAGTCAGATGGGGTAACCCCAGGTGCAGCTCCTCCATTGCCAGCACACCACGGGTCTCAGGTGAGTACACAGTACTGTAAAAAGAAACAGCTGCTTTCCGGATCTCAGCAGGGTCAGGCATCAGACGACCATCTGGCAGCTGTAGGCAAAAAATCTGCTGAATCTTTTTCAACCTCAAAAAAAACCTTGTGGGAGAGTCAGTTTCATGGAGCAGAGTAAAACGGCCCCGAACTAGTCACCTTCTCTTCCAACAAGCCTCTCAGGAGCTGGTACTTCTCGATTAAGGTTTAGTGAATCTGCACCGGGATTCCCACATCAAGGTAGCCAGGAAGGCCCAGGATGTCTTGTTGCAGGGCACTCATGTCCTGATGCAACGACCACGTGGCAGCCTGGGTATCCTGCTGGAAGAACAGTTGGCTCTGGACCTTTCCAACATCCCACCACTGCCTCAGGGACTCATACAGGGGCTCATGCTGTCGCCAATGCTCCCAAAACACAGCAAACCTCTGGGTGAAATTCAAGTCCTGTAATAATTTGGTGTTAGAGCCCCAGTGGGAAGCACAGGCAGGAAGAGGGAGAGACACACTGACAGAGATATAATAATAATCAGACAAGTGAGTGGGAGACATGGAAGACTCAAACAAACATATTCACACTGGCCTTCAAGGTATCAAAGCGATCCAGTCTAGCCCTGAGACCTGGTTGGGAGTAGCCTTCAGCCAAGAGTACTGCCTAACAGTGGGGTGAGAGAATCTCCAGACATCTACTAGCCCAAAGGTCTGCAGGAGACAATGCAGTTCCCTGGCTGACTTTGGAGGTGGTTCCTGTTTAAAACATAATCTGCACTGCAGCTGAAATCCCCTATCAGGACAATAAGAGTATCCGGGTCAGAGCCAAGCATAGCACAGGCAAGTGTCTGCAGAAAGTAGACCTGATGTCGCCCCAGAGTAGGGGCTCACTGTCAGGAATCAGGGCCTGCAGTGGAGCTAGTCTTCAGGCATGCTCATCAATACAGCTGGCATGTGGCAGGATCCCTGATTAGCCACGCCACCTGGTTAGCTGCAGATTCCAGCTGGCGGGCTCTGAAGCCAGCAGCAACTCGCTGGCTTCTCACTGCTCCTGCCCACCACTGTGCCTACTCCTGCGTTACCTTGTTCCTGCTGCCCCTGCCTTGCCTCTGTCCTGCCTGAGCCTTGAACCCCCTCCTTGCCTGATACTCTGCTTGCTCCAGTTCCTGCCCTCTGGTTTGATCTTTGGCTCCTGACTCCGGCTCTGACCCTAGCCCTTGGGCCTTGATGCCCACTTCAATCCCTAGGCTATCTATTTTCCCCAGAGGGGTAGGCAGTGCAGCCCCAGGCTGGGACCCAGTGTCATCACTGGAGCATGCAGGATCAGGATCTTGAGGAATCACCATGTAGGGGAAGATAGTACCCCGCTGGGAGCTCCAGGCCTGGAACTACCACCCAACGCAATGTTATTCTCCTCAGGGTGCAAAGATCCATCCTCAGACACGGACAGCAGCTCAAGGGCCTCCAAAGTCCTTTTAGAAATAGTCCTGCATAAGTGTGTCTCATCAGTCTGTTCTTCACCCCCCATCTCTAGAACCTGTCTCTGCTTCTTCTGCAGGGAGGTGTTCCTCAATCTCCAGGACTCACTTCTGTCCAGGCACAAGTGATGGGGTCACAACAGAGGGTTCCTCTGAGGGGCTGCTCCCTGGACTACAGAAAACCACATTTGCTGAGGGAGGAAGATAGAATCTGGCAGTGCAGAGGCAGGCTCTGCCTCCTGCAGGTCTCTTGATGTCCCACATTCTTACGAGGACCCCCGAGCCAGCAGTACCTGGGCAGGATCTCCTCAAATGACCAGCGACACCACACAAGAAAACATTTCATGATTTCACGGATAGCAAACACTGTAATCCGCCCCATGTATGTGGTGCTTGAAAACCAGGTTCATGGGCTGTCGAGGGTTATTTAGAACCACATAAACCTGGTGCCGGAACGAGATAACGTGCCTCACATCTGGGTTCTTGCAGCCTAACAGAATCATCCTAGTGGGAGAGATCAGACATTAGTGTCTCATTGTGAAGGAAATGCGTGGGGGCGGGGGGGATATGGGAAAAAACTTGAAGAAAAAAGACTCCTTGACCCAGAGTCCCTCCTGTACCAAACAATTCCCAAATTGCTCCTGGGCCAGGAAAGTCACTACAGATTTGCTTGAGAGGCAGATTTTATATTAGCACAGCTAATAACCTTACCTAGGTCTGGTCTACACTGGGGGGGGGGGGAGGGTGTCGATGTAAGATACACAACTTCAGCTACGGGAATACTGTAGCTGAAGCCGACATACTGATTCCAGCTTACCTCCTGTCCTCACGGCGTGGGATCGAGGGCCGTGGCTCCCCCGTCGACTCCGCTACCGCCGCTCGCTCCGGTGGAGTTCCGGAGTTGATGGGGAGCGCGTTCGGGGATCGATATATCGCGTCTTAACGAGACGTGATATATCGATCCCCGATAAATCGATCGCTACCCGCCGATACGGCTGGTAGTCTGGACGTACCCCTACACTCGGTAACACATCCTCCACAGTGCAGGAGACAGCAGGCATGCCCCGAACCCCATGCTTGTGGGTCAAACTGCTAAGCCCAACAGAAGTGGACCTCATGGAGAAAACACCCCACCCACCCCAAGGGAAAGGGGGGGGGAGAACCACCAACACCCCTAAAACAAAGAAACAGCAAATAACAAAACAAAAACCAACATAGACCAAGCTAGTGCACACAGCACCTAATAGCCTCACTCTCAGCTCCCATGTTCCCAAGAAAACGAGCGAGAGCATTATCATTTTTCAACTTGTGGGAGGTGCTCAGCTACAGTGGGGATAAGTGATGGGAGAGGTAAATAGGATTGGAAGAAGAGGCCAATTGATACCAGCTAAGGATCTGGCCTATTGTGTTCAGAGTTTTCAGAACTAAGCAACCCCACACATTTTTCAGTCTAAGCCCCACTCCTGTTTCTAAATCAAACATTTGCAACAGGAATAGTTCCACCCTTGCAAACTTAATGGCAAATACGTTATTTTCAGAAATAGTATTTAAAACTTTCAGCCTTGCGCTCGACAGAATATAAATGCTGATCTTGTTAAAGAATCATTGCAACAGACAAGTTAAATTAATGTTCACAGATTTGCTAACATTTTTTAAAAGTTCCATTAACACTCTTCACACTTTGCAGTGTGAACCAGATACAGCAAATATTCACTGAAGATGCAATATGAAAATACACTGAGTGGTGGGAAAGCAGAATGACTGAACATAAAGCGAAATGCAGCATATGCAGAGATGAACTGTTGTGATCTTTAATGGTGTTGAAAGATACAAAGCAAGAAAATTAGCACAACTGGATGGGATTCTGGCTCAATCATTCCGAGCTGAATAATAATGAGACTTATGACCTTCCAATGATTCACTCTGTGTCTGCATGCAGAGCAGGGTTCCTCAGTTAGAAAAATTAGTACACATAATACCAGACTTAAACTGCATCAGCTTGTGGTTGTTATAGTGCACCGTGACAAAATCAAAAAAGGTAAGTGTGGAAGAGAGAGCCTTATAAAAGAAGGAGTATCAACTTTAATTCTGAACGTCCATGTTCTTTGGTTCAGATTACAACACTATTAATTTTATTTTGGCTTTCTTGAAAGACAAATCAGCAACCCTTTGTTGTCATAGTTGTAACAGAGTGGGTTAGTGGCTGGAGTGCCATGGTTTGCAATTAAGGACACTGCAAATGTGCAATGTAATAGAGAAGCAGGTGTACATAAATACAGAACACAGAGGGTGCGGAGAGGCAGTTAATAAAGAGAACAGCCCAGGGTGAATGCAGAACTCTGGAACCTAGGAAATACATACTCCAACTTTACTTGTTTATTCTTCAGGCGTTGCTTCATCAGTTCTCACACGTGTTCCTTTTTTAGAGTGGCAGGCTGAACTGTGTTTGCAAAGTCCCAAAGGAGTATTTGGGAATGGGCACTGTGATGAACACTTATCCGTTTTGCATGTTCAAATGATGGGGTGGTGTATATAAATTTTGTGGAGCTAAATTAGGCATCTAATTATGGGAATATGGCTTGTGTTTCACACTGCAACAAGTCATTCACAGACATTGGCCTACTATATAAGGTCCCAATTCAGCAAAGCATTAAAGCGCATGCTTAAGTCTGTTCCTCTTCAATGAAGCACTTAAGCAAGTGCTTCCAGGGGGGCTTTTCAAAAGGACTCAGCATTGGCCTATAATTCTGCTCCCACTGAGGTCAATGATAAAACACCCACTGACTTACATGGGAGCAGAGTTGGGCCAATACTGAGAGCTTCTGAAAATTCCATTCAAAGAGCTTTGGTGAATAGAGATAGATTTAACCATGTGCATAAGTATTTTGCTGAATCAGGGCCTATAGTAAAATATGGGGAATTACAAATTATCCTGTAAATATGTATCTAGATTATTTAGGTAATAGACCTTAATACTCCATTGTGGTCAAGAAAGCAGATCTTGTGTGCATGGCTTAAAACAAGTATTAGGAAAGTGAAGTTTTATTTTAATAGACTCGTAATTAACAGTTTGAAAAAAGCCAGAGACAGGGATTAAAACGAAATACCAATCTGTGTCAGACTGGGTCTGAGCCTATGAACTGGCATTGACTTCAATAGGAAATTGTATGGACTGTTGGATCAGTCCCACTGAGTAGACAGAAAAGAAAGACTGAATTTGGTCCCCAGGATCCAGATATTGGGAGTTCCAGTGGGCACTGCTGCACAGTTGGAGTTTAACTCTGCTTTACACAGAATGGCAAATTCAGGGCATCTCGTTCATTACATCTAAGGAGTGAAGAAGGAGATATGAGGAGAGAGACCATCTGACAGACAATTTGAAGAATAAAAAATAGCAGAAAAATATTAAAATGGAATGAAACACAGGGAAATTAAACATCATTATTCTTCATTGTCATTGTTAATACAGGGCTGGGGGGACACTGGAAGTTTCTAGGAATTGAAGAGGTGGTCCTTGCCCCCTGGCATTTACAGTCTAAATAGATACTTGTGTTTAATAAAGAACTCCTGCTATGTGACTATGAAATCTTAGCAAGGCTCAGTTGTGGTAATCTGAAACAATCAGGCAGACAGTGTTATCCAGCATATATCATTGTTTTTAAATTCAGAGAATTGTGGACATGTAGGCTGGACCCTTGGTCCACCCATCTTTTCTTAGACCTGGGTTGAAGGTGGGAAATGGTAGCTATAAGCCACTTTACACTCCTCTGATCCTCAGCCTGATCATTGGCTAAGCCAGTCCTCACTATAATTTACAGCAGCCTAAGTGCTGCTCTAAGTTACACCAGCTAATGTGGCCACCTTAGGATTCCAGCCATTCCTACCCCTGGCCCACCCTATGCCTGTGGCAGCTAGTGAGAGAGCTAGTTAGACAGACTATGTCACCCCAAGAAACAGCAGGGGAATCCTCAGCTGCCACTTAGGGGCAGCTCTCTGTCCCCTGGGCACCATCGGGGTGGCACAGAAGGAATGCAGCCTGCCTTAGGTCACCTAGTCCACTGCCTCCCAGCGCAAGATTGTTCCCCAGAATGTCTATATATATATTTGACCTGTCTAGCTTTAGAGGATGTTGAGGAGAACTGGCAATAAAAATATCTCCATGAAGGATTTTTTTTCTAATAAAACATTCATTTGGAAGTAGACGTAAAGCCAGTGGGCCTCTAGTTGAAAGGAAATGGCCCTTCCCCCATTGGAGTCTATCCAGTTCACAAATCTCCATCTGCTAATTGGACCTAATCCACAGAAAAAGACTACACGGAACATGGAAAATCCTAAAGGGATACACCGATACGTTTTCATGTTTCGGGACAAAAATAGATCACTTTAACCCAGAGAAAGAGGTGATGGAATGAGGTTTTTTACCCACGAAAGCTTATGCCCAAATAAATCTGTTAGTCTTTAAGGTGCCACCGGACTCCTTGTTGTTACCTTTAAAAACATAAATCAAGGATTTAATAGGGAATTTAAAAACAAATGGCAGTACCAGGAATCAGACTGTTAAATAGTAAAAAATTTGGCTCAGCAAATGCACACAATGTAAAATAATCACACACAGTCCTCCCCGAGCACTGAGAGCTGGGAAAAGAATGACACCATTAATACGTTTTCCATGCATTGCCACTCTGTAGTCAATGCCTTTCTACTTCAGAGAAGTCCTTAAACATGAACACAAGCTGCCCTTTCAAAACCCCTCAGGTTCCCAGCATGGAAAAAAAAAACAGATAAAAACAAAACATAAAAAACCTCTTCATCGCCTTTTAAGCCATAAGGAAAGTTGCTGCTTGTCCAGCTTCAGATTTTTCCACTCGGTTTCTTTTCCTACAAGACCCAACTTCATCAATAAACGCGGAATGATAATAACACATTAGTCAAGACACTTCTGTTCAAAACCTCTCCCATTAGCACCCTAAACTTCCCTCCCACGGAATTAAAAGATTAAAAATAAACTAATTACCCAGAATTTAGCATCCTAAGCAACTGATTCTAGCCACCTGGCTCACAGCTGCTATGGAAACTGCTCAATTAATCAAAATACGTTTTTCAGATTATTTAAGGGGAAAAAAAACCCACACACATAGCAGGAACAACCTAGTATCCCCCCTGAAATATTCAATACAAATATTCATAATTCCAAAATGTTAACACGTTAATGTTGTTATTGTGGAGATGCTGGAACTTAAAATAAAGACACTGAAATATCTCTTTTCTCATCACCATTCTCACTGGTACCACACTCAAGGAAATACCAATAATTTCAATGAGATTTAGGTGCCTAAGTACCTTCTGAATCTGGGCTTTGGTACAATACATGGTAAACATCGTGATGAGCAAATGACCATTCCAGCCTTCTCTTGCTCAACTTCATCAAATTGTGTGTGTGTGTGTGTGTGTGTTGAATTAGACCTTTTCTAGGTAATTTTCCAGCCATCCACAAACATTCCTCCCATTCCCTCATATTGCGTGCATGAGTTTTGCATGTGCAAAGCATTGTCTAAGCATACGTGGCAAGTGTGCACAAAGATTCTGAAGCATGTTTTGCATGCACGGCTGTTTGTGAGTGCAGTTTCAGAAGGCCAGCATCGACAATTTGATTCTTAAATCATATAGATTGGGGTGCTTAAAGGAGTCTAAGGGACTTTGGCACCCAACTTGCATTAGCTCCTTTGGAAATTCTAGCCACAGTGTTTTTAGTAAAGCAAGTTTGATAACTTTACTATTAAAAGTGATCTGTAGATCTGTAGATATTGGGCCAAATCCTGGCCTTCGTTTAGATGGTACTATGGGGTTTGGTCTTGTGTGGCCATAACAGCATCCCACTGCAAGAGGGCAAGGGGCTCACTGGTATCTGGTAGTAAGTTTCAGCTGGCCTGACCAGTTCAGTGTACCCCAATTCGTTAATGTCATAAACTGTATCCGATATGAATCATATAAAGTATCATTGGAAAAGTAATAACACACTGATCATTAATATTCTTGCATGGTGTGTGCTTTTTTGCTGCCCCAAGCAAAATAAATAAATAAATAAAGGGGTGGCCGGACTGCTGAAGCAAAAAAAACCCGGCAGCCGCAGGGAGCGCGTGGAGGGCGGTCAAGGCGGCTCGCAGGGGGGTGAAGGGCGGCGCCTGCCCGCTCCCTCCGCCCGTGGGCAGCCAGGCGCTGCAGCCCGCTCGCAGCCGGGCGAGAGGGGCTCCCCCCTCCAGCCTTGGGGTGCCTCTCCCGGCCGGGCAGAAAGAGCCCCCGGGGGCTGCAGGAGGTGCTGGCTCAGCCACTCCTTTAAAGGCAGCTCGGCCGGGCTCAGAGCAGCGCGGGAGGCGGAGGCCGGTGCAGGCGGCGGGGAGTGGCGCGTCCCGGGGAGCCCGGCGGAACGGGAAGCGGCGGGGATCGCTAGTTCCTGCCTCCCTGGGCCGGGGTCCATGCCCCTGCAGGGCTGGGCTGGGCTCCGGAGCTGTGGACCGGGCTGCCAAAGCAAAAAAAAAAAAAGAACCACGGCAGCGCGGCCGGAATGTGCCGCCCCAAGATTGACCGGAATGCCGCCCCTTACAATGTGCTGCCCCAGGCATGTGCTTTCTCGTCTGGTGCCTGGAGCTGGCCCTGGGTGTGTGTATGGTAAACACGCAAGGGATCATACAAATATGAAGGAAATATGGAACTAAAATGTATTTACCAGACAAGTCTGGGGAGTGAGTAAACAGACAAAGGACAAGCCAACTCCTCCAGCCAGTTGTCATAGAATCAATTAGCATCACATGGTAAGTGGCCATTCATTTGCCTTGGAGAGGGCAGGAACAGATCTTTTTGCATTTTAGCACACACCAGCATGGGACGAAACCACCATGGAACTTCCTTCAGCATCAGATCCCATGTGTCCTTCCTCACAGTTTGAATGAACTTTATTTGGGGAGGGGGGGTAACCTTCAGAAGAATCCATTTCAAAGGGTCACTGGACTATAAAATGGATAGGCAAAGAACCCCATGTTATCTTGTCACCAAGGAAGACAAAGGAACTGAGCTCTTTATCTTTGGGGAGAGCTTCTGACTGAGAGGCCATCAGCCATACTGGATAAAGTGTGATTGGTGAAGAAAACCATCTTAACAATCTTGCTAGATAACGTTTTAGATTTTTAGATGCATGTTTTTCACTTTTATTTGCTTGTAACCGTTTCTACCTTTATTTCTTTTACTTGGCATCACTTAATCTATGTCCTGTTGATAATAAACTTGTTTTATTTTAATCTAAACCAACCCCTGCTGTGTGAGAATTGAAGTGATTGCTAATTCCAATTAATGTGGCAAGCTGCAGGATACTGACTCTTTAAAGGAGCAAACTAAACTTATTATTCCTCTGAATGGTCCAGAAAAAGGCTGGGCATCGCAGAGCACATAATTTTGGGAAAATTCAGAACTGGGAGTGTGTTGGAGTCACTTGACTAGAAGTAACCAAGGTTAGTGGATACCAGAGGCTACTGGAAATCAGAATTGCTGAGCCAGAGCTGCTTAACACAGAGACACTCAGTGCATGCTTGTCTGATGGCTGTCTGTGTCCAGATTGTGAGCCAAAGCAGCAGAACATTTAAGGCACCCAGGGTTACAGGAGAGGTGGTGACACAACTACTCCCCGGATTGCATCCCCGAATGTGACACTTGGACAGCCAGCTATATTGGGCTGACTTGTCCTAGGGACAGTTGGTCTAAGGAATGCAGTAAAATGGCAAGGAAACCATATACTGCCCTACCCCCAAGCAGACCTCTATTGCCTCAGTGGTGGGATCCTTAAAAGTAGATAGAGAGAAAACCGAGAATATGGGTTTGCTTGTAGGTGTCATATCACAGTTTATATTTTTGGTTAGCTTGTGAGCAGTTGGTGAAAGTGTCCGGACATCAAGGCTGATTATTTTGGGTGTCACTGATATTGACACAAAGGAGTTAAAAAGGTGAAACAGGATCACATCACTGCACTCACTTCAATTCCAACGCATTGTTAGAGTTTAACCATCTGGCCAAGAAATATTAGGATGAGAAGTGCTCACTGAACATGCACCATACAATAGCATCTTTTAAAATATTTATGTTTCAATCTTATTAAGGCTTTTTTTTTCTCAAAAAAATATCAAACAGCACAAGTCCACATTAAAGAGAGACTTTTATGCTGGTGAAAATGTTCAAATCTATCAGACTGAAAACTTAAATGCATTTACCTTTCAGATTATTCTGTAATTTTCATAACTAACATCCTACTGGGAGTTCTGCATGAGCAGGCTGCTGGTGGGAAATGGCCCCACAAATGTATGTTTTGTTTTCTTCAAATAAATATAAGTATAAAATCATTCATTCATTTTTAATATCATTCTGGAGGAAATTCACTCATTCGCTGTGAATGTTGAGTTTCATTCTGTCATTATTATTATTATTGTTTGCAGTGTTGTTGTAGCCATATTGGTCCCAGGAAGACGCACCATTTATAACTCTGACCACTACATACAACTCCAAGTATGCTGAACAGCTCTGCAGAAGGACTTCAGAAAAAAATGAGGAGCAATCTCCTGAACCTCTCTTATTCCAAAAGGGACCACCTTGTTGCAGGCACAGAGGCCCGAGGACAGCAACAGCGCTGGTTCGTTGCCCGGCGTGCTTCGCGCCAATAAACATACCGGGGTGGAGAAACAATCAAAGTTTATTTGAGATCTCAAAGTGGTGCAAGGAGACAGGCAAGTCTCAAATCGAGCACATCAGTAAAAAACAGCTTCTCTCTTCTTATACCTCACAACTAAGCCCCCCCCCTCTCTCCCCCTCCCCGCTCTACTGAAGGCATGTTTATACATTTAAGCCGTTAAATCATTTTAGGGCTATAAATCTAGCTTGTTAGTAACATTCCTCTAAACAATCATTTGGTTCTGTTTACCCTTAGTTTACTACCCCTCCTCCAGCTAGAAACATGCAAACCTCATCATTATTGCTTAGGACCTGGTTATGAGCAAGGTCGTAATTGGTAACTGGCTATTTACACATTCCAATTCCTGTCCTTGGCTTTTGAGGCCGATTAGAGTTAAACATGGAAGGACAGAGTTTAAACATGGAAGAACTCTGGTTCATATATATAGGCCTAATGACGTCAACAATCCCCTCCTTTGAGAATACTCAACAAGCTTTTGGCTGAGTTTTCTCATATTCTGTAGACAAGATACGATTGAGTGCCATAGAGCTAGGGTTCTCAATGAGAGGGTATGCTGGGATTTCTGGGGAACGGGGGGCACAAAGCTTACGGAGGAGCAATTTAAAACAAGCAATCAGGAGGAGGGTGACCAGGCACAGTACCACACCTGTGAGGAGGAGACGCACAAGGCTATTTCCCAGTCCTCCTAGGTTGGGCAACCAACCCCAAAGGGAATCAAAAACTGTGGGTTCCCTTTCCTGAGCCTTCCACTGCTCAAAAGCCTGTTCGGCTGACAGGACGTGCTTGTTAATGTCCTGTGAGTTTTCTGGGACATAAGTACAACACACACTCCCAATAAGGACACACACCCCGCCCTGGGAGGCTAAAACATAATCTAAGGCCTGTCTGTTTTGCAGGGACAGCAACCGGAGCTGGTAAAGCTCTGAGTTAAGGCTTTTCTCTATGGCCAAGGTCTCATTGGCATACTTGGTGAGAAACACAGAGAGCCTACGATAAAATTGAGCCAGTCGTCCCACCCCATAGGATGGGAGAAAGATCATACCCAATCTGTCTCCTTCTGTAATGGGCTCTGGGGTGGCATACAAAGATCTATGCTGCCTAGGGCGGCCAGGGGGCAGCTTAGGGAAGACACGAAGGGGAGGGGCAAGATATCCTAGGTAGCAGCTTCCATACCACCGATGCGGTAGCCACTTATAGGCAGAGGTACCGCAAATATAAAAGGAGTGGCCATTCCCTACCAAGCCATTATAACCGCTACTCCACCTATTTGTTTGTCTGTCATTAAACGATCCGAACCGGGCGGTAGAGTCGGATTTGCCTTTAACATAGACAGGGATGGAAGCGTCACTGTCAGGGGATAAATAATACTGACAGGTGCTATTCCCAGCAAACCAGGTGTGATTGCTGGACTTAAACTATCGATAGCACACCAAACCAGGGGCCACTGGCCGCAACCTAATAGGGGAAGGGATATAGGTTGAGTTGGCCTGCGGCTTCCAGGGGTCGTCCCTTAACGCATACTGGGACTCAATGGTACAGTTCTGTGACAAGGGGGTACCCGAGGCATTTTTCCCCCTACTGAACCATCCCCAACAGATATCTGACCAATTCTGGGGAACTACCCTCCAGGGTAACCCTGCAGCATGGTGCGGGATTTGGGAGCATACCCAGCAGTTAGAGAGGTTAAACTCTTGGGCAAAGCAAACCTTCAGGGACTCATATGTGTTTGTCTCTAAGTTAGTAGGGATTCTTTTCCATCCCGCATGTGCCTGGGGGGAAACGGGAGATAACGAGAGGAGTGTCTCTATGGCAAAGAGCACCACTGTGGCAGACCCTAGACCTGAACTCATATTGGGCAGGTGACCCTAGGGCCTAACAATCACAATTCCCCAAATACCCACAAAATAACAATTACCAATAGCAAGCAGATTAAAAACAACAGGGACCAGGCCACCAGGTTAGGCCGGCCCTGTGAAAATAAACACAACCAACGCTCAGAGGTCTCGCGGGGAGTGCGCTGTGACTGTCCAAAGAGATCACAGGGCATTCCCAGCAGACACTATTGTCGCCTGAATAACAGCTTAAGTCCCAGATCGTCGCTGGCAGTCTTCTCTGCAGGCTGGACGGTCCACCGTTCAGGAGCAGGCACTGCTTTCAGGCGAGAGTGATGAATCCAGTTCTTGTG
Source organism: Emys orbicularis (assembly GCF_028017835.1). Taxonomy (NCBI): domain Eukaryota; kingdom Metazoa; phylum Chordata; order Testudines; family Emydidae; genus Emys; species Emys orbicularis. The sequence goes on from NC_088683.1 coordinate 344,668,501, forward strand.
TCCCTCAACCTTTGCTGCTGTATGGGAGACCAGCAGGATGGTGTGAGGTCCCTTCCACTTCTCTTGGAGAGGCTCGTCCTTCCAAGTCCGAACGAGTACGGAATCGCCTGGCTGCAAGGAGTGGATCGGGGCATCCAGCGGGAGAGGCTGCAAATCTTTGGTATACCTGTGGAGAGAACAAAGAACAGCAGACAGAGAGCACATGTACTGAGATAAGAAGCCACACCCCATTTCCCACTCCCCTGCCAGAACCGGTGTACCATTCATAGGCCATGCCCTTCCAAACATAATCTCGAAGGGACTGAGTCCTAACCTGCCCTTAGGGAGAGCGCGAATGCGGAGCAAAACAAGGGGCAAAGCATCAGGCCACTTAAGGGAAGCCTCTTGGCAAACCTTTGAGAGGTGCCGCTTAAGAGTCTGATTTGTACGCTCCACTACCCCACTGGCTTGCGGTCGCCATGGCGTGTGAAGCTTCCAGGGGATCTGTAGGGCATCCGATATCTTCTGAACGACTTGGGATGTGAAGTGTGTTCCATTATCAGATTCCATCCACTGGGGAAGCAATCTGAGCCTTACTCTGTGCTACTCGATATCCTCGGAGTCCAACAAAGTTCAGGAGGCTCACAGTGGCTTTAAGGCAAGAGGTTAGACCCACAGCAGCAATTAACAAGTCATCCACATATTGCAGGAGGAGGACTTTGTCCTCGTTGTCCCACTCCTCCAAGTCTCTAGCCAGGGCCTGGCTGAAAAGGGTGGGGGAATTTTTAAATCCCTGGGCCAGCACTGTCCAGCAGAGCTGCTTTCTAACCCTCCTTTTGTCCTCCCACTCGAAGGAGAAAATCTCCTGAGACTGGGGGTCAACCGGAATCGTGAAGAAAGCATCTTTTAAATCCAGGACTGAAAAATGGGTGTACTGCCCCCCTATAGAGGCCAACAATGTATACGGATTTGGAACAAGGGGGTGTAGAGTCTTAACCCGCTCATTAACTGCCCTCAGGTCCTGGACCAGCCGGTATGCGCCATTGGGCTTTTGTACAGGCAAGATAGGAGTGTTCCAAGCTGACTGGCATTCTCGAAGTACCCCGCACTTTAGGAACTGGTCTATAGTCTCCTGCAGTCCCTCTCTGGCTTCCCTTTTGATCGGATACTGCTTGATTCGCACTGGACCTTTTCCTGGCAAGAGCTGAACAATAATAGGAGTATGATGGGCTGCCTTTCTTGGGATCCCTGATGCCCATACCAGAGGAAAAACCCGCTTCTCCCACTGACTCCACTCTGGGGCTTGCATAGCTGAGGGCTCAATTGCAAGTGTCATTATCCAGGCATTCTCTGGGGGTAAGGTGAGGCTTATTTCATCTTGAGTGAAATGCAGGGTAGCACCTAAGCGACAAAGCAGGTCCTGTCCTAATAGTGGCTTTGGACAATCGGGGAGGTAAACCAGTCTGTGAGATAGAGTTCTGTTCCCCAAAGCACATTCCACTGGGGCATATACTGGGCACTTAGTTCCTTTCCCTGTGGCTCCCACCACAGTGAGGGAATCTGTCACAGGCAGCTGAAGGGGTTGGTTTACAGCAGTTCGTGCAGCTCCAGAGTCTATTAAAAAGTCTATGTCTGAATCTCCCACCCGCATTTTTACTCGGGGTTCTGGGGGCAGGATAGTCCGTCTCCCCTGACACCCCTATTCTTGATCCTCTGCTGCCATCATAGGGGTACCTTCCCTTTCGGGGCACTCATTTTTCCAATGTCCCTCCTTTCGGCATATGGCACACTGATTGCGACCCAGACGTCTTTCCTGTAAGCCAGGGCGCCCACGCCCACGTCCTCTCATTCCCCGGCCCCTTCCACCTTCCTGAAATCTTCCCCTGCCACCAGCCTGTACTGCTGCAACCATCATTTTCACTTGCCTCTTTTCCTTTTCTCCCTCCCTAAGGCTGTAAGCCCTGTTTGCAGTTTCCAGAATCTGTGCCATTGTCATGCCCATCAAATCCTCCTTTTTCTGCAGTTTCCTTTTAATATCAGGGGCAGCACGGCTGGTAAAGATACCCTTTATAATTGCCTCAGTAGCCTGATCATCGGGGTTGGCATTAGTAGTTTGCCTGATGGTATCCCGAATACGCTGCAGAAAAGCAACCGGACTCTCTTTTGGCTCCTGTACTAGCTCATACGGCTTAGCCCAATTGTTATGTCGGACAGCTGAGTGTCGGAGACCATGTAATAGGAGCTCCTGTATACAGTGAGAAGGGTGAAATCCGCCGGCACGTTGGGATTCCACCGGGGGTCTGCTGTAGGGACCTGAACTGCAGCAACAGGGACGTTTGCTGCATCTGCCACATGTCTATGCTGTGCCTCCTCCCGTGCCTTAGACACAACCTGATTACGCTCCACCTCAGACAGCAGGGTCCGCATAAGGACATTACAGTCATCCCAGTCAGGCTTATGGCTAGCCAGACACCCTTCAAAGACCGAGATAAACTTGCTTGGATTCGTAGAGAATTCCCCTGCCTGTGTCTTAAAAGCTGCTAGGTCCACTGGGTTAAAAGGCACATGGGTATAAACCTGCATTGTAGTGGCTAGGCGATTTTCTGCTCCATGACGGGCTATCTGAGTCTCAGTAATCAATGGATAGAATCCCACCGAGGGGGCAATCTCTGGGACCTGAGGCACCCTGTCTTTATATGGTGGGGGTGTTGGAGCCGAAGGGGACACCGACTCTGCCATCACAACCGGGGGAGGGTTCTGGGGACTAACAGTAGTTACTACCGAACCTGTCGGAGTCAAATTACACCTTTGCAAAAGATCTGACCTATTTCTTAACAACATAAACAACTGTACATACATATGTTCATTCCATTTACCCATTCGCTGATAAAACAAAAGCAATTGAAGGATCGTATTATAATTAAGTCATCCCTCCGGTGGCCACCTTTCCTGGTCCTTTAGCTGATATTGAGGCCAGTCTACTGTACAGAATCTTTTCAGTTTACTTTTAATCAACGGATCCGATCCAAACACTTTCCAGTTCACCAGAATGCATTCTAAGGGCGTACACCTTGCCCTGCCTGCAGTACTCTGCCCCTGCCCCGAACTCTAGGGAGACACTGGGCGTCCCCAGGTCAAAACAGGTAAAGTCCCCACTGGACTGTTCCTACCTTATCCAAGGGTCCGGTTCTACACCGTCGCCCGCAGCTGCTTCTCCACTAATCGAGCGCGTTGCACCGTTGTACCCTCCGGGGTCGAACAAACCACGTCTCCGCCGAGGCCCCCGATGAAGTCACCGGTGAGCTCTGGGCGTCGGTCGTCGCCGCAATCCGTCGACCTCCGAGAGGGGTCCGGGCAAGGCTAAATTTCAGCCTCGAGCCCACCCAGGGACGCCAAGACTGTTGCAGGCACAGAGGCCCGAGGACAGCAACAGCGCTGGTTCGTTGCCCGGCATGCTTCGCGCCAATAAACATACCGGGGTGGAGAAACAATCAAAGTTTATTTGAGATCTCAAAGTGGTGCAAGGAGACAGGCAAGTCTCAAATCGAGCACATCAGTAAAAAACAGCTTCTCTCTTCTTATACCTTACAACTAAGCCCCCCCCCTCCCCCTCCCCGCTCTACTGAAGGCATGTTTATACATTTAAGCCGTTAAATCATTCTAGGGCTATAAATCTAGCTTGTTAGTAACATTCCTCTAAACAATCATTTGGTTCTGTTTACCCTTAGTTTACTACCCCTCCTCCAGCTAGAAACATGCAAACCTCATCATTATTGCTTAGGACCTGGTTATGAGCAAGGTTGTAATTGGTAACTGGCTATTTACACATTCCAATTCCTGTCCTTGGCTTTTGAGGCCGATTAGAGTTAAACATGGAAGGACAGAGTTTAAACATGGAAGAACTCTGGTTCATATATAGGCTTAATGACGTCAACAACCTTAAACAAGAAATTATCACATACTCCCCAAATCAGGAAACCTACCCAGAATCATGGAAGAAACCCAAAACAACTATGTACAAAAAATGATGACAGCCATCCAACACGAAAACAAAAAGTGGATCCAGCTACAACTCCACAACCCACAGAACTGCTTCTCCAGGAGAAACCATGACAATTGGCCCCAGCACATGGAAACTACATGACACCCAATATCATCAACTTATCAAAAAAAGTTGGTCCAATACAAGATATTACCTCATCCACCTTGTCTCATTATTATTAATTATCTGTATTATGGTAGCACCTAGAGGTCCCATTGTGCTAAACAGAGTGAGAGACAGCCTCTGCCCCAGAGATCTTACAATCTAAATAGAAAAGAGAGATGAAGGATGGGAGGGAGAACAGAGAGGCAAATTGATTTGTCCAAGATCACACAGCATATCAGTGGCAGAGCTGGGAACAGAAGACACGTATTTTAACTCCCACTCCTGTGCCTTACCCATTGGGCCACACTACTGAGAATTATTTTATATGGGACTTACTTCATGCCTTCATTGGTTATAAATAGAGACAATCAAGTCAGATAATCAGCTAGTGTAAATCAGCGTAACTCCACTGAAGTCAACAGTTACATTGATTTACACCAGCTCAGCATCTGGGCCAAATACAACTAGTAGTTTGTTGTCATGATTGTTGAACTGAGGTATTAAAAAGTTGAATTAATATGAATAATTTTAAAAATGATTTCTCAGAGTGGGTGGGGCAAAAAGGGGAGGTATTTTAAATGTCTAAAGTAACTTGTGACCATTGTTATGTTTTTGAGCAACCGCCCAGTTGAGTCTTCTATCAGTGACTGCTCACCTCCTTGATGAATACAGGGAGATCAGCCCTGCCAGATGTGACTTATCTCCTAGATTCCATAAGATACTTATCAAAAACAATTTTGTTTCCTTCAGAATGTACCTAACACCAAAATATGAGTAATTTTAATTGCTCAGGGACTCCTTGAACCCTCTTACAAGATTTTCACTCCACCCTGAATTCTGGCTATGCAAGTTGGGTGCTTTTCTAACTAGCAATATACTTAGTGTGTTTCAGGATCAAAGTATAAAGTGCAGGGTGCTAGTCCAACATCCTCTCTCTAACAATGGTCCATGCAAGATGCTTGAGAGGAAGCTGCAAGAAACCCTGTAGTGGACAGTTATGGAATAACCTTCCGTAGAGGAAGTTTCTTCCCAACTCAGTCAGTGACTGACCCAAGCCCTGAAGCCAGAGAGTTTATTTCCCTTATTAGAAAAAAAAAAATCTTGTGCACCTTTTTGTGTTGCTGGCCTTTTGAACATAAGAAAGGATTTTGCTTAAATGCAAAACAGAGGAACAGATTTTGCGCTGTCTAACCCATCATTTCTACAAGCAAAAGCATCCTTGGTACATGGGGTTTATTTACGGTCAAGGGGGGAAATGTTTTGGTGAGTTCCAGATTGAAATATGCACAGCTCATCATTGTTAGTGGCTGTTTAAATGAGAAATTCATAAAAAGCTGTGATGGAAAAGACCATCTAGTCCAGGGGCTCTCAATCTTTTTCTTTTTGAGGCCCCCTCAACATGCTATAAAAACTCCACAGCCCACCTGTGCCACAATAACTGGTTTTCTGCATGTAAAAGCCAGGGCTGGTGTTAGGGGGTAGTAAGCAGGGCAATTTCCTGGGGCCCCATGCCACAGGGACCCCTGCAAAGCTACATTGCTCAGGCTTCGGCTTTAGCCCCGGGTGACGGGGCTCAGGGCCCTGGACTTCAGCCCCAGGCGATGGGGCTTCGGCTTTCTGCCCTGGGTCTCAGGAAGTCTAATGCTGGCCCTGCTTGGTGTCCCCCTGAAACCAGCTCATGGCCCCCCAAGGGGGCCCTGGACCCCTGGTTGAGAACTACTAATCTATTCTATCTCTCTGCCAATGTAGCATTGTCACATTTTATTTTCTAGTGTTTTGCCCAGTCTGCTTTTAAACTGATGGGGCTTCCACTATTTCTCCTGAGACTTAGTCCACAGCCTAATGGATTTCACAGTGTCGAATGCTACAGCATGAGGTTGTGTTTTCTAGTTTACATGACTTTGCATCATGCTAATACAGCAAGAGATGACAATAAAGGAAAGGACTGTGATACTTCAGTATAAATACAGCACACGCAATATGCACATTACCTTCATCTTTGTAGAGTTGAAAGGGAATGTCAATGACAATCCTGTACTTAACCCTAATATTGGGAGGCAGAAAACTCCCTCATGGTCCTCTGCCAACTCTGGCTCCTTTGTAGTATTGGACCTTGAGAAAAGTTGACAGCTGCAGACGGTGGGGAAGGAAAACCACCTTGCAACATATTTTGTCAAGTTGCCGTCTCTGGCATTGGCCCAGGGCCGGTATTGCTGGAGACATGATGAAGTGTGAAAAGTACTGGCAGGCATTTTAGACAAATAAAAGATGGGAGGCAAGGGAAAATCAGGACCAAAAGAGATTAATATTTGTGAGGTTTATAGCAGAAGAGGGAAAGCAATAGGAAGTAATGAACTCCCCAGGGGGAGTTCTTGCAACAGCAGCAGATTAGGAACAGGATGGGCCTGAAGAGGAAGCTTATTTTTCCAGCTGGACCCTTAGAATCATAGAATCATAGAATGTCAGGGTTGGAAGGGACCTCAGGAGGTCATCTAGTCCAACCCCCTGCTCAAAGCAGGACCAATCCCCACCAGAGACCTGAGGTCAATTTGTGAGCACTGGTCAGAGAAAAGTAAATGGGTAAGAATGACAGAATTTAGAGTCTACAGGAAAGAAAAAAACTAAGAGGGGTGTGGGAGACAGGAAAGCAGAGAGAGGCAGAGTGTAACATTTTCATAGGCAGGGCAATGGAAAAGATAAGGAGGGCAAGACACTATATTATTATACCTGTACAAACAGAGGTTGCAGAGTGTTCCCAGCACATTCAGAATCCACAACCACTTGGTCATAACCTGCATCAGGAAGTTGGGTTTTATTTGTATGCTGTGAATGCTTTGGTGTGTGTGTGTGTGTGGTGTGTGTGTGTGTGTGTGTTGGGGTGGGGGGGGAGTTCAAGGGGAGGGAACAAACCAGACTGAGGCAAGATAAATTCATTTAAATAAGTAAATAAATAACTAGAAGGTAAAGCCTGCCAAGTGGGGAGCTTAGGGACAATGGACTTCTCAAATCTCAAAATTCAGACAAAATACAAGTAATTCTTTTTGGCTCCTGGCAGATGGTAGGTTCCTGGATTTTCTCTGATGGGCAGAGTTCTGGAGAGTTCTCCTATCCAATTTACATTCGAGATTTGAATCCTGGGATGTTTTCAACCTAGAGCTAAAGTTTGCTGCTCACTGGCCAGTAATGGGCTGGTATTTTATTAATAATTTGCTAGAATTAAGCTTTGTCATTCAAATGACACCAAGGAATAAGGTTTCACAGTTATATTTTTGATGATTTTTCCAAATTGCGTGGTATCATAGAGTAACACCCGCATATGGAGAGCGCTATAGAAGAGCTAGCTCTTCAGAAGCGATAAGCATCTGCAGCTGAAATCAATGAAAACCATCATCTAAATGATTTGTCAGAGGTTGCCCAGCAATACTATAGCCAATCCAGGAGTTTCTATATGAACTAGAGAGAAATTTTCCAAAGAAGGGGGTGAAATAATTGCAAAATCAACAGAAGAAGGTTGCTTACGTGGCAGGCAAATTAAGAAGTCAAGGACACTGTTGTTTTGAAAAGAAGGAGTCATTTTGCAATGAAAAGGGAGTCATCAGATACTATAGTGATGACTGCAGAATTAGAAGTCAGATAGAGAGAACCAAATTGGTAAATTATTGCAAATGATTATGAACCAGGAGAACTGGCTGCTATTGAGAGAGGAAGGTAGATCAAGGGTTAGCATGCTAACTTGAGAGGTGAGTTTAATTCTCTGTTTTGCCACAGACTACCTAAGTGACCTTGGGTAAGTCACTTGGTCTCTCCGTGCCTCAGTTTCCCATCTGTACTTGTATTTCCCTACCTTACAGGAGTGTTATGAGGACATTAAAGATTGTTAGGTGATGAGATGTGATGGTAACAGGGGCTGTATAATTAGAGAGACACTCCCCTAGCCTCCTTCAGGGCCATGGCTTGTGTGGAAATGGAGTGGTCTGCAGGCACACAGTGGGTGTGTCTACACTGCAATTAGACATCAGCGGCTGGCCCGTGCCAGCTGACTCAAGGGTTCGGGCTGCGGGGCTGTTTCATTGCGGTGTAGACATTCCGGACGAGGCTGCAACCGGAGCACTGGGACCCTCCCACCTCGCAGGATCCTGGAGCCTGGGCTCCAGCCCGAGCCCACATGTCTACACTGCAATTAAACAGCCCCACAGATTGAACCCTCCGAGCCTGAGTCAGCTGGCACAGGCCAGCTGCGGGTTTTTAATTGCACTGTAGACATACCCAGTATCAAGAAGGATTCAGAAGTTGAGGATAAATGTTTATTTCCCTGGGTGCTGATTGCTTTCCCTTGCCATACATTCATATTCCAATACATTTGATAATAAAATATTTGTTTTAAAAATGACAGGTGACTATCGTCCTTTTCATCCTATGGCAGCCACACACACTGAATGCTTCACAACCATGGGAAACACAAAACCAAAATAATCCCTGGTGGAACACCAGTGGAAGCCAACAGAAGCCAGTTGAGTTACACCAGAGATTAATTCAGGCCATTAATTAATTAATTAATTAATTTTATATAGGAAAAAAAACTAAAAAGCACCCATACACATGCTCTGAGAAAAGCTAGTCAGCAAATGTTATTGTTCCTCTGAAAGCTTTCAAGGAAACATGGAAGTTTTCATTTTTGTCAACATTTTCCTTCAAAAGGTTTCAGATTTTTGTCAACAAAGCAACATTTTTCAGTTTTTTGGGGCCCCAAATTGTTAGCTGGCAGGTATTCCATGAATATTTGAAAAATTGTATCAAAAAGGTATATTTCTGACAGAAATGATGAAAAAGCTATTTTTTGTGCTGAAAATTTTTTTTTAATGAGCACATTTTGACCACTGGCTCTGAATGCCCTGGCAATGATTTATAATTACAGAACCATAAGCATAGTTCAATCAGCTCCCCAGGGCTACCAAGCAGCAGCTCATAGTAAAGACTAATGTTCTCATACATTAGCCTGACCCTCAGTCTCTTCAAATACCAGGTAAAGCAAATGGTCCTGAAGTTTCCACATTTGAATGTTTCGGACAAGTGTCAGGAGACCATGTCCCAGAGTACTGGGGCATTTATGGAGAATATCCTGCCAGCCAGCCTGTGTTTCAGCATTGCGTACAGAGTGGGTTCCTATGGGCTGAAGTTCCTTTTGAGCAGCTAGAATTCAACCTATTTCCACTCTCGAGCTCTCTCCCCACTCCCCTTCTTCCCTCCGTTTTTCCTTCCCCTTCCCACTAATCCTCACTTGTGCCTTTCCATCTGTGCTTCATACCCCAATCTCTGAGGGCTGTCTGGCTTCAGAAACACTGCTGACACACATTCCCTCTCTCAACCCAGTTTCTCTGCTGCTATTATGGCTGGGGAGATTTGATCTCTGGCTGGGTGTCCAGGGTAGGAGACGGGACAAGGTATAATCAATGGAGGACAGGGAAGTTGTTTGGGAGGCAGAGGATGGTTTGGGAAGCAGAAGAAAGGTGATTAGATGTGGGGTTGGTTCTACTGGGAAAGTGATCTCTAGCTTGAGGTGGGGTGGTATTTTTTGGGTGGAGGCACAGGTGTAAGGTATTCCAGGAATTTAAGCTGTAACACAGATTCTTTTTGTTGGCTTGAAGTGCATGGATGGTGGGATGGATTTTAAACAGAGATCTGAGATTTAACCTCCCTTTAGGTATTGTTGACTGCTCTAAAGCATTTCTCACAGTAAGCTTTCCCTGGTATTTTAATTGCTATATTGTGCAATGTGCTTCAGTCTCGAGTGCCCCTGGCATGAAAAAGCCATTTGTTAATAGGATATTGTTGAGGTTGCAGAAGGATGAGGACTCTTGAGCTCAACTGCGAAGAGCTTGCTCAAAGGCTAAGCCTCTTTAGAATGAAAAGGTGAACTCGGACCTTTTTTCAACCATCAGTCAAGGCATTAGTGCTAGAGCAGAAAAGGCAGCTTTAGGAACTGGGTTAAGTGGATGCCATGTGTTCTATCTTTTCCGTGAGGGAAAGGCTAGAATTTTCTTTCTAATCTTCCTCATTCAATATCTGAATTAACACTGTGGTTCCAAAGCCATATATGGCTCTCAAGGTGACATGGATTGAGTCAGAGCTCCTCTCACTCCAGCTAGTCTCCAGCGGAGCGCAGATCACAGGTGCGTCCCTCATGCAGCCTGTCATATGTGAAGCAGCACGGGGAGATTGCAGATACTGCAATCATCCCCTCACACCCTCCTCTGAACCCACCCTGAAGCCAGTGGGCAGGGAAAGCAAGAGCAACTATATAAGAAAAGAACCTCTCTCCCTCCTAGCTGCCATAGAAGAGAAACAATTCTCCCATTTCCTCCCAGCAGCCAGAAGGAAGGAAAGTACCCTACCAGTAGTAGTGGGGAGGAGAGATAATGAAGGCGAATTGAAATGAGTGACAAAGAACAGTGGTGTAATCCCAATCCCATGTCTGAACATTGCTTTGTTAATTAGTTTTTTGATGTGTATCTCACTCTAGTGCCCAGAAGCCTTAAACAGGATCAGGATCACGGCCCCACTGTGCTGGATGAATGTACAAGTCATCACAGTCCTTGCCCTAAATATATTTCCATCTCATGCCTCCTTCCTACAAGCATCTGTCATGTGGGGAGACCCTCATGCCTGTGTAGAGTCCCACTGAAGTCAGTGGGGTTCTACAAAGGCATACAGTTCTGCCCATTGGGATCAACTTGCAGGGTCAGGGCCTACGCATCTATCTTTGCGTCATGGTAGGTGCAACAGTATGTAATGATAAGAACATAAGAACATAAGAAAGGCCGTACTGGGTCAGACCAAAGGTCCATCTAGCCCAGTATCTGTCTACCGACAGTGGCCAATGCCAGGTGCCCCAGAGGGAGTGAACCTAACAGGCAATGATCAAGTGATCTCTCTCCTGCCATCCATCTCCATCCTCTGACGAACAGAGGCTAGGGACACCATTCTTACCCATCCTGGCTAATAGCCATTTATGGACTTAGCCACCATGAATTTATCCAGTCCCCTTTTAAACATTGTTATAGTCCTAGCCTTCACAACCTCCTCAGGTAAGGAGTTCCACAAGTTGACTGTGCGCTGCGTGAAGAAGAACTTCCTTTTATTTGTTTTAAACCTGCTGCCTATTAATTTCATTTGGTGACCCCTAGTTCTTGTATTATGGGAATAAGTAAATAACTTTTCCTTATCCACTTTCTCAACATCACTCATGATTTTATATACCTCTATCATGTCCCCCCTTAGTCTTCTCTTTTCCAAACTGAAGAGTCCTAGCCTCTTTAATCTTTCCTCATATGGGACCCTCTCTAAACCCTTAATCATTTTAGTTGCTCTTTTCTGAACCTTTTCTAGTGCTAGAATATCTTTTTTGAGGTGAGGAGACCACATCTGTACACAGTATTCGAGATGTGGGCGAACCATGGATTTATATAAGGGCAATAATATATTCTCAGTCTTATTCTCTATCCCCTTTTTAATGATTCCTAACATCCTGTTTGCTTTTTTGACCGCCTCTGCACACTGCGTGGACATCTTTAGAGAACTATCCACGATGACGCCAAGATCTTTTTCCTGACTCGTTGTAGCTAAATTAGCCCCCATCATGTTGTATGTATAGTTGGGGTTATTTTTTCCAATGTGCATTACTTTACATTTATCCACATTAAATTTCATTTGCCATTTTGTTGCCCAATCACTTAGTTTTGTGAGATCTTTTTGAAGTTCTTCACAATCTGCTTTGGTCTTAACTATCTTGAGTAGTTTAGTATCATCTGCAAACTTTGCCACCTCACTGTTTACCCCTTTCTCCAGATCATTTATGAATAAATTGAATAGGGTAGGTCCTAGGACTGACCCTTGGGGAACACCACTAGTTACCCCTCTCCATTCTGAGAATTTACCATTAATTCCTACCCTTTGTTCCCTGTCCTTTAACCAGTTCTCAATCCATGAAAGGACCTTCCCTTTTATCCCATGACAGCTTAATTTACGTAAGAGCCTTTGGTGAGGGACCTTGTCAAAGGCTTTCTGGAAATCTAAGTACACTATGTCCACCGGATCCCCCTTGTCCACATGTTTGTTGACCCCTTCAAAGAACTCTAATAGATTAGTAAGACACGATTTCCCTTTACAGAAACCATGTTGACTATTGCTCAAGAGTTTATGTTTTTCTATGTGTCTGACAATTTTGTTCTTTACTATTGTTTCAACTAATTTGCTCATCTAATGATGTTGGGTGTTAATGACATTGCAGTAGTTCCTAGAGGTCCCAACTAAAATCAGGAGCCCATTGTGGGAGGAAAGATTGTCCAACGGCAAGGCTCTAGCCTGGGACTTGGTATTCTGTCCCTACTCTGTCCCAGCCTTCTTGTGTGACCTTGAGCACATCCCTTAGCACCTTTGTGCCTCAGTTCCTCAGGTGTAAAATGGGGATGATGCTAATACTTCCCTATCTCACAAGGGTGTTGTGAGGATAATTACATCAAAAGGTGACAAGGTGCTCAGATGCCATGGTAATGGAGGCCACGTAAAGTTATAGTCAGAAGCTTCAGGGTGGGAGGAGGTCTCTGCTCCTCTGTTGATGGAAAGGGAGCAGAACGGCTATGGAGTCTCATTTACTTATTTTACATACCCATGATTCTGCCAGTAACACCTGGAAATCACCTGAACTGTACTAGACTTAGACAGGGAGGAGATGTTTGAACTCGGAAGAGAGACGGGGAAAGCGCTTTCTCCTTGTCATGAGAAGCTCATCTCCAAGTAGCAAGGACTCTGTCCCAGGGTCCTAGATGCTCTTGGCTTCCCCCTACTGAGGATTCTACAGGGGAGAGAGGGTTCTTCAGTAGAGATTAGCACAGAGAGGCCTTCTTAGCAGAGCCTGGAGGGGCAGTAGCAGAACTGAGGTGGCTTCAGCCAGGTTCCCTCTACCCACCACTGAAATTGAGCTGAATCACAATGCTGGGTCAGGTTTTGACAACACAAGGTGGGATTAGGCGAACAGCTTCAACAGAGCCACATCTGCAGAGAGCAGCACCCTTACACGCCCAGACTACTACTATTCTGTGACCTGAACTGTGAGTGGCGCTTGCGGTGGGTGCAGTGATGTGGCCAGGGATCTTTGCCTGTTAGCCATTCACACAGACTTGTGGGGGCAGAGTTGAAGACTACTGTAGATTGACTGAGTGCTTTAATCTTTATTGGAACACTGGAGTAATGCTGAGATTTCCCAGAATCTATATCTCCCCTGCCACCTAACAACTATTCCCCTATTTTGAATATAGACTCAAAGTGCCTGCAGGGGCAGCACATTTTGCCTACCCAGGGTAACCTGAGGAAGATTTACTTATTTTTCCCATAATTTTGGGTGGGAGTTCAATCTGGTTTTTTAATTCTTCAAGAGGCACCCTAGACATATTGAACTCAGCCCTTATTGCTGCTTGTTGACCACCTGGCAGAAGTATAACTATGTAAAAAATCAATCAATCACATCCATAGTTGGCATAATTACACTGTGTGTAGACCAGGCCTTGGGCACATTTAGAACAGAAGCTCTTTTAGAGAGGAAGGATGGTCTTGTGGTTAAGGGACCAGACCGGGACTCAGATTTGGGTATAATTCCCAGCTCTGCCACAGATTCCCTGTGGGTCATTGGGCACATCCCTTCATCTCTCTGTGCATTATTTGCCCTTCTGTAAAATTGCAACCCTTCTTACTTTCTCCCACCCTTTGTCTATTTGGACTGTAACCTCTTCCATACAAGTGCTGTCTTACTGTGTGTTTATGCAGTAAGTGTACCACTGAGGGCCTCACATCTCAGGACTTGTCTTCATGGTGGGGTAATGCGCATGATGGGGGTGGGATTTCTAAAGCACACTCATATGTTGCACATTAATTGGTCTGTGTGATCCCTAGTGGTGCATTTAACACAGTGCTGTTTAAAACAGTACTACATTAAAGCACACTAGGAAACCTTTAGTGCACATCAGCAGGATCTACACGTACCAATTAATATGCAACACATAAGTGCACTTTAGAAATCAGACACCACATAGTGTGGAATACTCCATATGTGTCACAAAGCATGAGACCACCAGAGCTAAACTAAGGGTACGTCTACACTACCCGCTGGATTGGCGGGTAGCGATCGATCTATCGGGGATCGATTTATCGCTTCTAGTGTAGACTCGGATAAATCGATCCCCGATCGCTCTGCCGTCGACTCTGGAACACCACAACGGTGAGAGGCGGAAGCGGAGTCGACGGGGGAGCGGCGGCCATCGATCCCGCGCTGCGAGGACGCGAAGTAAGTGATTCTAAGTCGATCTAAGATACGTCGACTTCAGCTACGCTATTCTCGTAGCTGAAGTTGCGTATCTTAGATCGATCCCCCACCCCAGTGTAGACCAGGCCTAAGACAAGCCCACAGTTAAGGTGGAACTGCAGTACAAGTAATAATAACAAGAGAATTATGAAGTTACTGGAAGAGAGTTAGCTCCCAGATGGAGTGGTAGGAAATATTCACTCAGGTTTTCTGAGACAGTTTGTAGTTTGCTACATTTGAGGAACTAGAACATAAACTAAGATATATACAGATAATTAAACTAGAGATTCTGCATGCGGCCATTGTAAGAACATGCCTAAATGGCAATTCTGCTTTGTATTTGCAGACAGATCCTTTAGTTTACTCAGGAAGGAAAAGCATGTCGTGACCAGCAGTAGCACATTTAACTTCTGCTTTGAGCTCAGTATATTCTCTTTTAAGTATGTTTTTGAATATGTACTGGAAAAAGTGAAGTTTCTATCAGTCAGTTTGAGATTCATCTCAAAGCCCTTCTTATCAAAGTATACAGTAAAAATCAAATGCATACGCCCTTTAAAACCTCCCCCGTGCACACACCTTTGTTCAAATCTCTGTTTAGAGACAATCAAATCATTTCATATTTCCTAGACTGACGTGCCATAAAAATGAC
This sequence comes from Emys orbicularis, assembly GCF_028017835.1. NCBI lineage: Eukaryota > Metazoa > Chordata > Testudines > Emydidae > Emys > Emys orbicularis. Next base: position 344,683,630 of record NC_088683.1, read on the forward strand.
TGGATCGCAACTGTTCATATCATTCACATCAAATGCTATTATGTGACAGTGAGGAATTTGAAAGGATACAGTGTTTTGACAAATATAGTTTGAAAAAAATGGTTTTCCTCAATATGAAAAGCCTGAAAATGATGTGAGTGCTGGTGAATATTCAGTGATTTCTATTTAACTAGCCCTCTGGGTAACTTTAAATATCTGCCCCTTTTGCCTGTGAATTGTTTCAATGATTCAGGGTTGTTTCTGTCTATCTAGGTCATTATGTGGTTCTCGTCAATGTCATATCAGAGAACCTGTCAATTACTACTGGATTTTATCCTTGCAACTCCCACATGAGATAAGGAAGCATTATCCCATTTTACAGATGGGGAACTGAGGCACAAGGTAGATTAAGTCAGTGGTTCTCAACCTTTCCAGACTACTGTACCCTTTTCAGGAGTCTGATTTGTCTTGCACACCCCAAGTTTTACCTCACTTAAAAACTACTTGTTTACAAAATCAGACATAAAAATACAAAAGTGTCCCAGCACACTATTACTGACAAATTGCTTCTTTTCTCATTTTTACAATATAATTATAAAATAAATCGATTGGAATATAAATATTGTACTTACATTTCAGTGTGAGCCTTGAACCTGTTTTTCACTTGTGAGCCTTGTCTGAACCTCGAGCCCCAGGCAGCGTGGCTGAAGCATGTAACTTAGCTTCGCAAGGCCCTCTGTGGCTTGAAACCCCGGGCAATTGCCCTGCTTGTCACCTCTTAATGCTTGTCCTGCACGTGCGACTCTCTAAACCCATCCCGTGACCCCCCCTGGGGGCTGCAACCCCCAGGTTGAGAAACACTGATCTAGATGAGTTGAGTACCTCCTGGAAGACCTCTGAGTACCCCCAGGGATACCTGTACCCCTGGTTGAGAACCACTGGATTAAGTAACCCAAGGTCAAAAAGGAAGTCTGCGTGGCTGAGTTGGAACCTGAAACCAAGTCTCCTGAGTCCAGTGCTCTGTCTTCTACACCATACTTCCTTTCATGATGGTTCTATTCTTTTTTAATAGAGAAACAGGGTTATTAAATATCTCTCTTTACCTGCCTGTGGGTTAGGAGCAGAGATGGATCCAAACTGGAACATTGGATCCAGACCAGTGAAAAAAGCTGTGGGAACCCAAAAGGGAAGGAAAAGAGAAATCTGGCAAGCGAGCTCCTTTATTTTCAGAAAATCCTCTTGAGCCTTGATAAACTCAGAGTTAACAGCAAGTGAGAAAATTAGAGCGATTAGAGCTGGGAGTATTGGAAAGCCCACCTAGCGGGCAAGCTCTGTCTTTGGGGATTATTCCAATCTCCTCTTAATGTGTGATGATTCATGCACATGGCTCTCATTAGCAGGTTAAGGATGCATCTCTGCTTAAAATGAGTTAAAGCTTGAGTTTTTGCACATTTTCTCACATTTCAACTGCAGGACTAGGAGCTGCTGGACTGTTTTGCTTACTAGCTGCTTTTTGTTGATGGTTGTAACTCACCTCCAATACTGTCTCATTTTATAGGCTTTAGAACCAGAAAAGACTAGAGGTGATTGGGAATTGTCCAGCGGAATAGTTTTCTCACATAAACCCTTTTCTGCTGGAAAATTTCAATTTTGCCAAAATTTCAGTTTTGCATCAGGAAAATTGAAATGACAGTTCCCCCGCTGCCTACCTGGAAGGCCCTTCTCAAGGCTCTTCTCTTTCTGCCTGCTGGGAGGAAGCAAAATTGAGATGAATTTTCCAAGCAGGCAGCTGCCAAGCCAAAATATTCCATTTTGGCTTTCCCCAAAGGGAATTTTTCTGGAGATTCCCTTCCTGTGAAAAATGTTGCATTTGACTTTGTCTCAATTTGGGATGGTAAATTTCAAAAACATGAAATTATTTAGGGGAAGAGATTTTCATTTTCTGGCCAGCTCTAGAAAAGACCTCTATGTAGAGCCCACAATCAGGGCCGGCTCCAGGCACCAGCCAAGCAAGCATGTGCTTGGGGTGGCAGATTCTAAGGGGCGGCATTCCGTCCAATCTTAGGGCGGCACGGCTGCCCTATTTTTTTTTCTTTGCTTTGCCTCCGGGTCCGGCCGCCCTGCACCCTGGGGTTTATTTTTTTTTTTTGCTTTGCCTCCGGGTCCGGCCGCCCTGCGCCCTGTTGTGTTTTTTTTGCTTGGGGCGGCAAAAAAGTCAGAGCCGGCCCTGCCCACAATACTCCGTCCCCTGCCTATGAAAGATTGCTCTCAATTTTGTCAAACCATGTTTTGTCCATTTCCGTTTTGTGTGCTGAGTGATGGGAATTTCTTTGATGACCATTTATTTTTCCAAGGGTATCTATGATGCTCTTCACTCAAGCCAATTCTCATCTCTCCATTCTAACTTAGGCTATGTCTACACTAGACAGCGTACAGTGGTACAGCTGTACCAATGCAGCTACATAGCTATAAGATCTCTCACGTAGTCGCTCTATGCTGATGGGAGAGAGCTCTCCTGTCGACATAATTAAACCACCCCAATGAGTGTCGGTAGCTCTGTTGGCTGGAGAAGCTCTCCCACTGACATAGCGCTGTGCACACTACCACTTATGCCAGTGAAACTGATGTCGCTCATGGGGGTGGAATATTCTCACACCCGAGTGACATAAGTTTCGCCGATATAAGTGGCAGTGTAGGCATAGCTTAGGTTCCTTTCTTCCGGAGGAATACCAAGAACATAATAACTGCCATACTGGGTTAGACCAGTGGTCCATCTCCCCCAGTATCCTGTCACCAGCAGTGGCCAGTACCAGAACGTCAGGGGGAGTTTACAAAACAGGGCAATTATAGAGAGATCTGCTCCTGTCTTCTCCTTCTGGCAGTCAGAAGTTATGGTCACTCTGAGCATCCCTGACCATCTTGGCTAATACTTGAAGGAGATCTCTTCCATGAACTTATCTAGTTCTTTTTTAAACCCAGTTGTACTTTTGTTCATCACAACATCCCATGGCAGTGAGTTCCACAGATTAATTGTGTGAAAGTACTTCCTCTTGTTTGCATAGATCTGCTGCCTATTCATTTAATCAGGTGACCCCTGTTTTTTGTATTGTGAGAAAGGGTAAATAACACTTCTCTATTCACTTTTTCCACACCATTCATGATGTGATAGCCTGCTATCATATTACCTCTGAATCGTCTAATTTTCTAAACTGAACAGCTCTAATCTTTTTAGTCTCTGCTTGTATGGAAGCCATTCCATACCCTTGATCATCTTCATTGCTCTTTTCTGAACCTTTGCCAGTTCCACTATGTCTTTTCTGAGATGTGGCGACCCGAATTGGACACAGTATTCAAAGTCATATTTTCTATCGCTTTCCTAATACTTCCTAACATTCTGTTTGCCTTTTTGACCACTGCTGTTCACTCAGCTGATCCGCAGTGGCTCCAAGATCTCTTTCTTGAGTGGTAAGAGCTAATTTAGAACCCATCATTATATATGTGCAGCTAGGCTTATATTTTCCAATGTGCATTACTTTGCACTTATCAACATTGCATTTCATCTGCCATTTTGTTGCTCAGTCACTCAGTTTTGTGAGATTCCCCCGTAACACTTTGCAGTCAGCTTTGGACTTAACTATCTTGAGGAAATTTGTAGCATCTGCACACTTTCTACTTAACTGTTACCTCCCTTTTCCAGATCATTAATTAATGTGTTGAGCAGCACAGGTCCATGAATAGACCCTTGGGGGAACCTGCTATTTACCTCTCTCCGTTGTGAAAATTTCCTACCCTTTGTTTCATATATTTTAACCAGTTACTGATTGATGAATGGACCTTTCCTGTTATCCCATGGCTACTTAGTTTCCTTAAGATCATTTGGTGAAGGATCTCATCAAAGGCTTTCTGAAAACTCAAGTATGCCATATTGACTGGATCATCCTTATTCACATCCTGTTTGGATCTAAAGTGTGGTTCTGCACTGAAAAATGACTCTGGACAAAAAGTTATTGGAGGTTCCAGTTTTATTGTCTCTTCTGACTCCAAAACAAAAGTGCTAGTCTGCATAATTGCCTTCAAATGCAACCTGGGACCTCAGAGTCAAGCTTTTGTTATTGTTATTGCTTTGGGTGGTAGAGAGGGGGATTGCTTCACAGCTATCGTCAGTGGGGAAAAAAATCAGAGGCATAATTAAGCCCTCAGTTACACTTGTAGAGATGCATTGAGCCTGATTCAGCTAATCTGTTCCTGCACCCGGAGAATGGTTGGAAGGTGGGATGGCATGAAAAACTACCATAGCATGTCTTGTATGCTGGGTTAATACAGGAACAAAAAGAGACTCCAGTGCAAGCCAAAACAGTTCTGGGACTATTCTTTCTATTGTTTTACTTCACTTCCCACGCATGCTTTCCAGCCAGGCCCTCGACACTTCTCCTGATTCACCTCCTTCACTGGGACTGGGAGCAGGGTGAGCATGGAGCCCCTATGCCAGATCTGCAGTAGCTGGTGATGTCCCCCACACAGGGAGCATACTCAGGGAGCTGTTTCTGCCACTTTAAGGCTCCTTTACAATGACAGCATGATGTAATGGGGCCTTTAGTGTAAGTGGAAGAACATAAGAACATAAGAACGGCTGTACTGGGTCAGACCAAAGGTCCATCTAGCCCAGTATCCTGTCTACTGACAGTGGCCAATGCCAGGTGCCCCAGAGGGAGTGAACCTAACAGGTAATGATCAAGTGATCTCTCTCCTGCCATCCAAGGAGGGTTCATTACTTTCAATGAAGGCCTCTGTTTGCCTTTGCAAATAATTCTTAGAAAGGGACAGAAGGAACAGAGTCCAGCTCACTCTCCCATAGCTATGTTGGCTCTGCAGGATTAACGGGAGTGAAAACAAAGCAATAAAATATAATATATGCTCGTCTCTAAAGCTAGCAGACAATATTCTGAATATACACAGAAGCTGTGCTATCAAGTAAGGAGATGCCATATTTGCACAGTTCCCTTATCCAAGTAGTTTTACCCCAGGAACACAGAACAAAAGCAAAGTCTCATGAGAGAGCCTGACTTCTGATCAAAGAGGTTTGCAAAACGTTCAGCTGAGGATCGTAGATGTTTGGATGCTCCAGAGGTATAAACAACATGTTAATATTTTGCTGAATTCTTCAGGACACATTTACTGGCATTAACTTCTTTCAGGGTAATTTTCTTAATGATAACACATGCCACTCATAAACTGCCTGTTCAGCAAGAGATCTTCCCGGGAGAGCTCCAATTGGACCATGTTACTGCAAGCCAGGTTTTCAACAGGAAATGCTAACTTGGGGCCAAATTAACTTGCCTAGAGGAGCCGCGATGTTATTGCATTATCAGTTGATAATAGCACGATTAATGAACATCCCTACTGAACGCTGCATTGTGTGTTACGTTTATGTTATGGTTTGATTTGAAAAGTTACCAAATGCTTGTGATAAGATTGAAGGCTACACAGCACCTCATGGGAAAACATTCCTGTTTGGCTCTGTGTGTGTTTCTGATTATATGAGTTCTCAGTTCTGGACCACTTTCCACACCATCTGCATGGCCAGGGAAATTCAATCAGACATCTTGCCCATCTGTAAAACCAGAACTGCTGTGTTACTGTTTCACCCTAATTAATGGAGTTTATTTCATTTGCTGCTTTGTTTACTGCTAGTCCGGCTCTCTAAATCCCATTAGGAAGACTACAGAACAGATTCAGTACCTGAATACAAATTGCCTCTAAAAGTGTTATACGCCAGGTGAAGAAGTGATTTGGAGTGGTAAATTAACTGTGTCAGGTGGGGCGGTTGTGGGCACGGGGAACGGTAATCACAGATTAAAATTATACGGTTCCTAATTTTTTTAATTTACTGTAATTTTTTAATATAGTTATATTAGGAAATGTGCTGTTATTTGAAAGAAATGGATTTTTATCATTATCATATGTAGCAGGTTGGATAATAGGGAGCCAGAAAAACAGTGTCTGGATCAGCGGAATAAAGTAAAGCCCAAGAAAACGGAGCTTCAGAGACTGTGCTGCTGATGCGTATCAGCCGAATGTAAAAGATGAAACAAAGTTTGCTCTCCTATCGGTTTGCCTCTCATCATGAGCATTTATCTAGAAAGGAATAGGGGGCAGGGGAAAGAAGAGGACACTGACTTGAGAATTGCCATAACCTCATCAAAGGACCCAAGACTGTGCAAAAGCAAGGTTTCCTTTTCTAGTTACCACAGACATTGGATCGAGTCACAATCCAGCCATTATCAGGGTAATGAAAACACACTAATCAAATAGCTGCAAATGTTAAATAACACAATCCTAAGGAAAACAACCCCCTGCTTTACAGCTATTTCCCCCCCGCCCCACCCCCTGCTTTACAGGGGTACTTTACAGCTGACAACCAATATCATTTGTGATTCAGTTTCCATATATACGCAAAGTTCGTAGTTCATCTCCATTGTCGGCTGGAACTGTTCATGTGTGGTAGTTTTTCTAAGGTAAATATATTGTTGAGGAAAATCTCTTCAGCCATTTTGGAGTTATGACAGCATAAATAAAGTATGTTTTTCCTGTGTTCATTTTTTCTGGAGGAATAATTCACAAAGGGCTCTACTTTCAAAACTTCATCTTTAGCATGCAAATAGCCCTCCATCAGGGACAGTGCTTTTGATGTGTTTGAAAAAAACAACTGTTACAAAGTTATGACTAGCTAAATATGGCATGTTCTGAATGAACAGTTGACAACTTCATTCAGGTCTCACTTTCCCAAGTTACTCTGTGAGGGCAGGCCCTTGCGCCCTTTCAGAGCCCCATGGACTCAAATAGCTCTGGGATCTGCCCACATGGTTCAAGTTACAGGATCTGTCCCTAACCGTGTCCTTCAGGGTAGATGCACTGTGCAAGCAGCATAGCTTTGGAAATGGGTATGCTGGAGTTCAGTGAAATACTAGCAGGCCAACCAACCAAACATTGTGACTTTGATTTGGAACTGAGAAAACACTACCACCTTCTTGCTGAGATGCTATGCGCTACGCCTTGGTTAGCACTAGAAAAAAATCTCAGTACTAAGAGTAGACTGCTGCATATTCATCTTCACACCATTGTTATTCTGCATGATTTCTTAACTAAGCCCATACTTATGGCTTCTCCAGAGTGTATCCTTTCAAAACAAATACTGAACAGGCCTAGCTGAGGTCTTCAGTAAGTCAAGAAAGACTGATTATTAATGAGCTCCTCCTTGGACTGTCAGCTCCTTAAGGGCAGTGACTGACCCTTCCTGGATGTTTGGAAAATGCATAGCATTTTATGGTCACTATCATAAACAAATAGTGAATAATAATGAAGGTGATATCACTAGAAAATGAACTGTCAAAAGCCTTCATTACAACAATCTGATGGATTAATTAATATGCCAAAAGAAGTGGAAAGATGTGTCCAAGTTTGAATTGTTGCAAATGTTTATAATATTTTAATAACATAAGAAACAGACTATGTTTAGATCTGAAAAGCTTTTATATAGCACATTTATAGCTTTTATATAGCACTTTTCTTCAGTAGATCTCCAAGCATTTTACAAAGGAGGTATTGTTATCAGTATAACAATGAAAATTTAGTGTGTGTGTGTGCGCGCGCGTGTGTGTTGTTTCAGGGAATGGTTGGTGGAAAATGTTTTGCAGGGCTGGTAAAAAATGCTAAGGCTGGTTCTAGGTATGACTAACTGCAGTGGATAAAAAGGAGCGGTTGGGTTTTGCCCAATTTTAAATTGCCTGTAACTTAGTCCTAAAGTTATGAGGTTATATACAATTAAGCAGTTGACTTCACACATATGCAATGAAAGATTCTACTCAGTTTTCACTAGTGTAATCACCTGAGGGACTGTGCAGGCCTCTTAAAAGTATTTGCACCACATCACAGAAGTAGTGCTGGAGAAAAATCCTGAGAATAGGAATCGTTTTTTTTTTCCCTTGAAACTTACCCAGATTTTAAAGTTTGGCCTGGGACTTCACATGTTAAGACACAAAATTATTATGCATTTTCCTGGAATGCAGACCACTACCAGGAGCTTGCCTAAAAACATCAAAGGGTATGACTGCACTGAAAGAAAAAAAAAAGGTGTGTTCCTAATTCAGGTTAGCTAATGCAGGTTAGCTGCTCGAGTTCAAGCCTATAAGGAAGCCTGGGGTTGGAACTGGAGCTGCAAATCTGATTTAAAAGCACAGTTGTCATGTCTTCACTGCTATCTTACCCTGAGTGAGTTTATGCGGTGTTGCTGATCCATGTTAAGTGTATTTATACACATATATATATTTCAGTGTGGACATACCCGTAGGCTTGTTTATTTGGGAGTAGTTAAATTGAACAAAAGATTGTGATGGGCTTACTAGAATGCCTTGGACACGTACAGCTGGGTGAACAATTTGCAATGAACAAATGTATTCAGCTAATTTAACCTAATTTTCTGATCACTAATTATACATAAACACACTGATTTTTTTTAAACACAAATCTGTTTACTGTTAGCAATTGTTTGACCAATATTTTCAATGAACCAGATCTCAGTTTATGGATCAATTGTGAACTGTTTACTCCAGCTGTTGGTGAGATATTTGTGCTTGGCCTTGTTTCTCTTCCCTGTCTCACAGCCATTACACCCTGGGTGGCAGGTTCTCTGCTGCCCTACACACAGCATGCAATCTCTCCCCAGGTCCCCTAGCTTAAAGGTGGTAGCAGACACTCAACTAGTGGATGAGCCATGTATCCCTGGACAAATCACTGGGAGCATTTAAGGGGAAACAAGTAGCAAGAGACAAGCAGGCCTAGGAACCTTTATAAGACATTTATATAGATGATTTACATGCCTTAGCTTGTATTCAGAAATTGTTTTCCCTCCGCACCTACATAGAGTCTGGTTCTCCGGTCCCTTGCACTACATGTTGTCACTTTCACTTATATAAAATGGGTTTAAAATTCTTCCCAATCAGAACATTATATTACATTGGCTTTGCACAGGTACAAGTGACTGCATGCACAATATGTAAGGAGGTGACACCGTGGGTACCTGTGACAAGGTTGCTATCAGTTATGCTTTTGCAGGCTCCTTGCCAGATACAGATGCAGGGAAAAAAGGAACTTCAGGTTAGCAAACCTATCTGAAAATCAAAGAGAATTCATGAGACCCAGAAGCATGCCCATGCTTAGAAGCACTTTAAATGAAGGCTGGGAAAACTATTCAAACACCTTCCTAACTATACTCTCCAGATGCTTACTCCAATCTACCAGCATTCTCTCCCTGAGTCTCAGCCAGGTGACACTCATCCAAGTCTTGCCTTGTCTAATCATTGGGAAAGCAAAGACACTGCATCTTCTAGGTGAAAAGGAGGAGACCACAACCTAATCATCTCCTATGCAGGTCTGGTGGAGAGACTCCCTCCATAACTACCGGGCTCAATCACAGAAGTCAGTGGGAGATGAAAGTGCACAATCACTTTATCTTGGCCCTTTTGAAGGGTCTTGTTCCTTCACTCATCTAAGAGGTTAGCGTGATACCCTGGCCCTGTAAGAGCCCAGTCCCCCAGATCTCCAGACCTCCATCAGCTACATGTTGACCCTCTATAGTAATCTCTCCAACGCCTGACAACATGGTCCTCCAGGTCCTGGCCTTCTCCTCCCCACCCTGTAGAATAGGAGGGAAAGAAATGTCTCGTTTACTTTCGCCCAGCCATCTTACTCCCCGGGACAGGCCTCTGGGTCCATTCTTTGGGCAGTCAGGCTACTGCTGAGAAACCTCTTTGAGATAGTCCCCAGCCTCTCTGGCAGCCAACCCTCTCTGCCTGAGAGCAGCCTTTCATCCCAGCTGTTGCTAGTCAGCCACTTAATCACAGCTGGGCAAGTAACTGTTCTGTCTTTTGTGGCCGCTACACACATGTAGGGGTTTGTACTCCCCTATCACAGCCCCTCATGCTGCACAAATGCAGAGGATAATTGGTTCAGAGGGTCAGCTCTGGCCTCAGAGCAGTTCCTGTGCACACACAACTGGACAGTCTTCTTTGAAAGAAGTTAAAATAGGTGCTTTCATTTTAAGTAAGATTATTCTACCATTGAAGTTGTGGGGCCGGATTTGCTGGTGCGCAATGGCAGCTTCGTCCTGTTCTGTCCTGTATAGCTTCGTTGGCGGCTCAGCAGCACCAGTGCAATGCAAAGCAGCCACAGTGTGCCCGTGAATCATGTCCAGCGGCTGTACACCGCTGATTCCAAATGTGAAGGATTAGTATCATTAGAACTGGAGAGCATTTACATTTTTAATGCACACAGACCTTCCTCGCGTGGGGCTGGATCCCGGGAGGTGCTTGGTGCATCCTGAAAGGGGCTGAGCGCCCTCCCAGAAGTCAGTGGGAGATGAAAGAGCTCAGCACCTGACGGAGTGGGCACAGCATGAGGTAGAAAATGCGCTGTGTCGCCAAGTAGTGTGTATCTAACTTGTACTGAATTGTGGCACCATTTCTACAGTAAGATAAGTTAATGAACCACAGCTGATTACACCCTAGTTTACTTAATAGTTCACATTATTATTTAAATGTGAAGCAGTAAGTACCCCAGCCTATAATTGTCTTTACTATTTCTCTTTTATTGTAATGCCTCTGTAGTATATGGTCTAATTATGCTTTACTCTGTACTCTATATGTAAATAAAAGGAATCGTTTCTTTTTTGCCTTACATGTCACAAATCGCATTGGCACGATATTAGAACAGTGGTTTAATGGTTAAGGTACCGCTAGGGGAATCAGGAGACCTGAGTTCTCTTCCCAACTCTGTCTGAATGACCATGGGCACATCACACAGGCCACCACTTCCAAACTGGTGTGCCAGGGTTTAGCCCAAAGAGGAAACTACTATGTTCTTTTCGCTCAAGTGGTGGTAGAAGCCTGGGCCTTTTAAAGCAAGGGCAGCTGATTTTTATCTTCACTTTTGCTGAGAAGTACTGAGTGGCCATGGTGCGCAGCACAGAGATGACTATTAAATGTCTATAGATTTGTAAGTCAGTGGTTGGATTTACTGAGCACCCACAGCTCCTATTAACTTTAGTGGAGTTGAGGTTGCTGAAAATCAGGGCATTTATTTAGTTGCCTAAATCTGGATTTAGCTTCCTAACTTTAAGCACCCAAAATATTGGTCTTAGCCATTATGTGCTTCAGTTCCACCACCTCTGAAATGGGGATAACAGTATTCCAGGGGTCGGCAACCTTTCAGAAGTGGTGTGCCGAGTCTTCATTTATTCACTCTAATTTAAGGTTTTGCGTGCCGGTAATACATTTTAACGTTTTTAGAAGGTCTCTTTCTATAAGTCTATATTATATAACTAAATTATTGTATGTAAAGTAAACAAGGTTTTCAAAATGTTTAAGAAGCGTCATTTAAAATTAAATTAAAATGCTGATCTTACACCACCAGCCTGCTCAGCCCGCTGCCAGCCTGGAGTTCTGTTCACCTATGCCAGCAGCGGGCTGAGCAGGGCCTGCAGCCGGGACCCCAGACCTGGGGAGGGGGGTGTTTCAGGGGTCAGGGCAGAGGGCTGGGGGAGGGGGTTCAGGGCAGAAGGCTGGGGGGTGTGTGTGTGTGGGGGGGTTCGGGGATCAGGGCAGAGGGCTGGGGTGTGGGGGTGGGTGTAGGGCAGAAGGCTGGGTGTGTGTGGGGGTTCAAGGGTCACGGCAGCGGGCTGGAGGTGCAGGGCAGAAGGCTGAGTGTGTGGGGGGGTTCAGGGCAGAGGGATGGGGCTGTGGGGGTGCAGGGCAGAAGGCTGGGTGTGTGTTGGGGTGGGGGGTTCAGGGCATAGGGTTGGGGTGTGGGGGGGGGTGCAGGGCAGAAGGCTGGGTGCTTGGCTCGTGGGGGTGCTCCCAGCCCCCTGCCCTGAGCGGCTCATGCCAGGGGGCTGGAAGGGATATGCCCTGTTCCACCCCCTTCCCTCAGGCTCCGTCCCTACCTCTCTCTGCGTCCTCTATGGAGCTGTGTGCACGCTGCCGCTCTTCCCCCTCCCCCTCGCTAGGGCCATCAGCTGATTGGCGCACGGAAGGAGAGGGGGAGGGGCAGGAAAGCACCACGCTGGGGGAAGAAGCGGGGGAGGGGGGAAGCTTGGCTGCCGCAGAACCAAACTTCTGTCTTCTGCCCCTGCAGGGGAGAGCAGTGGGCAGGGGGCTGAATGGGCTAGGGGCCGGGACCGCGGCAGGGAGCTGCGTCCACTCAGAATTGGCTCACGTGCCATGTTTGGCACGCATGCTGTAGGTTGCCGACCCCTGCAGCATTCTAATAAAATCATAGACACTTAGGAATGTCAGTTGTTTTTTCACTGAACATCAGCGCCACTTACAACTTCTTGGCAACAGAATTTAAATCGTCCAGCTTCCAAAGCACAGGTCTCTGACACTAGAGCTAAAATAATATCATGGTTAGCAGTATAGGGCCTAGGACACATACTTGACTAGTTCTAATTCTCTCCAGTAGAGGGCAATGGAGCACTCCATTACTAACCTACCTTACAGTGGACTGGGTGGACATGTTCTTAATGTTTGCAAAGCACTCTGAGATGCAGGTGCAAAGTTATTACATTATACTTTGAAAACTGAAGAAATGCTGTTAATTATATTGTATTAAGGAATTAATGTGGCCACATGATTAAAGGCTGAATTGTAATGTATGTGGACAAGTGAACAGAAGGGAAGCTGAGAGAGTAGCCAGCCTCAATCAGCAAGCATTTCCCAAATTTTGTGTGTTTACCTGTGAAATCTTAATATTGCATTAAAGGAGCTTTTTCTCCCCAGAGTAATTTATCCTCCCAGAGATGAAATATATGTAGAGTCTAAAAAGAGTGGAAATACTTCTAGCTTAATAGATGCAGGTGCAAGGCCGACGGGCCTGGAAGGCAATCTGTATTACAACTTTCACATCTGAGGTAACTGATGATTTTTAGGCAACAATTTTTACTCCCAACGCGCAAATTAAATTCTTCAACTTATTACAACATGCATAAAGTAATATAGAGTATGATAGAATGTCATTTGGTTTGCCATCCCATTGATCATACCACAAGTCTGTCTGGTGCTGGATGAATATACGTATACATCTTCCAAGCCTTTTTGATCTAAAGATGGTGGACACAAACTATAAAGGGAACCGCAGAACCTAAACACAGAACCAGCTCTCTCTTTATTATGATGATGATTATTATGCTGCAGATGCTACTGCTTGTTATTGCTAACTGTCTCCAGAGCTGCTGTCTTTTCTTAAAGTAGTTTTGTCTGACCCCTTATAGATCACTCAATGTACCAGTTAGATTACAAAATCAGCGCTATTAGACGGTTCAAATGGCTGTTATCATAACTCGAACCCCAGTGGTAGATAGTTTTTATAAAATCTGACACAATGCCTCACATTTTGTTTGTTACCCAGCCAGTCGGCATTTGTCTCTATTTTTATCATAGAGCTGTAAATCCAAAAACAGCAGTAATCACCACTGGGGCCAGACTTAGCAGAGCTGCCTGGAGTTGGCCTTTTACTTTAAAGAGTGATATTTACGGAAGGCAAAGGGAGTGCTGTGATCAAGTGCTCATCCGGTGCAGGAAAGGGAAAGAATCCTCAGGACAATGACTACAGGCCATTAGTAAAAAGAGGTTTGTGCTGCTCCAGTGGAAACACAGGGACTTTCTCTGCTTTGTAAAGAGAGGAAGGAAACATTTATTCACACCTCAAAAATTGAGGTCCAAGATTTTTGAAAGTGACTAGCGATTTGGGGCGCCTCTGTTTTAGCTGTCAAACTTGACACTTTAAAGGGGCCTGATTTTCAGAGGAAAGGTGTCCAGCACTTTCTCAAAACTAGACTCTTTTAAAATATCTGAAGTTGGGCTCCTAAACAGAAATATCCCAAAATGACTAGTTGTTTTTGTGTGATTTAGCCCAGGATATTAGGCAGACAAGGTGGGTGCAGTAATATCTTTTACTGGACCAACTTCTGTCCTCTCTCACCAACAGAAGTTGGTCCAATAAACATTACCTCACTCACCTTGTCTCTCTATGGTTTGTGTGTGTGTGTGTGTGTGTGTGTGTGTGTGTGTGTGTGTGTGTGTGTGTAGAATTTTGGCTGTTACACTAAGGATGTATAATAAAATGTGATTTTTGGAAATATCTATATACTATATATGTATTCCCACTGCAGCATGATTATGAAGCCTGGATATAATAGAAGCATTTGGAAAAGGGTGCCCTTTAATTGTTACTGTGGGGTTTTAAAGTGACAAGCCTCAAAGAGCGAAGAGTAACTCTTTGATCTTAAAAGGCTTGAAAAGAGACAGCTTTACTCTGTTCCAATATTTGCAGGTAATTGTAAGTAATCCGAATTGAGTCTCAGGGCTGCAGGGCTTTGCATAAGTAATTCGCATTTGAAGAGGCTCTGAATAAACATGAATTCAGGCATCTGAACTGTTGTGGGGGAACTAATCACTTGAAACAAACTTTGGTTAACCATCAGTGGGCTGAAACGCAGGAGCAAAAACGTGATGGACTGAGAATAAAGAGAATAATCAATGGGATTCCAGGGTAAAAAATATATAGGAATGACAGATTAGGTCATGCTGATGGAGGACTGGTGCTATGTGTGAAAGAAAGCATTGAATCAAATAGTAAAAGTCTTAAATGAATCAAACTGTATCACAGAATCTCTATGGATAGAAATTCCATGTTTGAACAATAAGAGAATAGCAGTCGGAATATACTATCTACCACCTTACCAGGATGGTGATTGTGATTGTGAAATGCACAGGGAGATTAGAGAGGCAGAAAATGCAGTAATAATGAGGGATTTCAACTATCCTTTAATTGACTGGGTATATGTCACCTCAGCAAGGGATGAAGAGATAAAAATTTCAAGACACTATTAATGACTGCTTCTTGGAGCAGCTAGTCCTGGAGTCCACAAGGTTTAGAGGCAATTCTTGATTTAATCCGAAGTGGCACACTGGTCCAAGATGTGAATATAGCTGAACCGCTCAGTAATAGTGGCTGTAGTGTAATTAAATTTAACTTCCTTGCAGGGGAAATATGTCAAAGAAACCCCACACAGTAGCATTTAACTTCAAAAAGGGAACTAAACAAAACAAGGAAGCTAGTTAAAAGGAAATTAAAAGGAATCGTTACAAGGGTGAAATGCCTGCAAACTACATGAAGAAAATTTCAAAACACTATAATAGAGGCCCAAATTAAATGTATACCCTGAATAAAAAAACAAAAACAAAAGCAAAACAAAACCCCCCAAGAGAATCAAAAAATGCCACCATGGCTAAATAACAGAGTAAAAGAGGTACACCTCTACCCTGATATAACGCTGTCCTCAGGAGCCAAAAAATCTTACCGCGTTATAGGTGAAACCGCATTATTACAAACTTGTAGTTAGATGCAAAAAGGCATCCTTTAAAAACTGGAAGTCAAATCCTACTCTGTTAAGTCAAGGGTGAAAGTATAATAAAGGAGGCCAAAAAAAGAATTTGAAGAGCAACTGGCTAAAGACACACAAACTAAGAGCAACAATTTTTAAGTACATCAGAACCAGGAAGACTGCCGAACAGTCAGTGGGACCACTGGACAATCGAGGCGCTAAAGGAGCACTCAAGGAAGACAAGGCCATTGCGAAGAAGTTCACTGAATTCTTTGCCTCGATATTCACTGCAGATGATGTGGGGGAAATCCCCAGACCTGAGCCATTCTTTTTACATGACAAATCTGAGGAACTGTCCCAGATTGAGTCGACATTTGGAACAAATGGATAAATTAAACAGTAGTAAGTCACCAGCACCAGATGGTATTCATCTAAGAGTTCTGAGGCAAATCAGACATGAAATTGCAGACCTACTAACTGTGGTATGTAACTCGTCGCTTAAATCAGTCTCTGTATCAGATGACTTGGAGGGTAGCTAATGTAAAGTTGATTTTTAAAAAAGGCTCCAGAGGTGATCCATGCAATTGGAGGCTGGTAAACCTAACTTCAGTACCAGGCAAATTGGTTAAAACTATAGTAAAGAACAGAATTATCAGGCACATAGATGAACACAATTTATTTGGGCAGAGTCAAAATGATTTTGTAAGTCATGCCTCACCAATCTATTAGAATTCCCTGAGGGTATCTACAAGTTTGTGGACAAGGGTATTCCAGTGATATAGTGTATTTGGACTTTCAGAAAGCTTTTGACAAGGTCCCTCACCAAAGGCTCTTAAGGAAATAAGTAGCCATGGGCTAGGAGTGGAATCCCCCAAGGATTTGTACTGGGAGCTGTGCTGTTCAACATATTCATTAATGATCTGGAAACGGGGATGAACAGTGAGGTGGCCAACTTTGCAGATGATACAAAATTACACAAGACAGTTAAGTCCAGAGCTGACTGCGAAGACTTACAAAGATATCTCACTGGGTAACAAAATAGCTGATGAAATTCAATATTAATAAGTGTGATGTAATGCATGGTAGAAAAAGTAATCCTAACTATGCATACAAAATGATGGGGTTTAAATTAGCTGTTACCACTCAAGAAAGAGATCTTGGAGTCAGGTTGGATAGTTCTCTGAAAACATCTGCTCAATGTGCATCAACAGTTAAAATAGCTAACAATGTTAGGAACCATTAGGAAAAGGATAGATAATAAAACAGAAAATATCATAATACCAATATATAAAATCATGATACACCCACACCTTGGTTACTGCATGTAGTTCTGGACAGCCCATCTCAAAAAATATAGATTAGAATTGGAGAAGGTACAGAGAAGAACAACAAAAATGATCAGGGGTATGGGACAGGGAGAAGAGATTAAAAAGACTGGGCCTGTTCAGCTTGGAAAAAAGAGATGACTAAGGAGGAGATATGATAGAGGGCTATAAAATCATGACTGGTGTGGAGAAAGTAAATAAGGACGTGTTATTTATCCCTTTCACATAACACAAGAACGACAGGTCACCTGATGAACTTAGTAGGCAGCAGATTTAAAACAAACAAAAGAACATACTTCTTCACACAACACACAATCGATCTGTGGAAGTCTTTTCCATGGGATGTTGTGAAGGCCAAAAGTACAACTGGGTTAAAAAAAGAATTCACGGATAGGTCCTTCAATGACTATTAGCCAAGATGGTCAGGGATGCAACCCCTTGTTCAGGGTGTCCCTAAATCTCCAACTGTGGGAATCTGGGACTGGGCGAGAGGGGATGGGTCACTTGAAATTGCCCTGTTCTATTCATTCCCTCTGAAGCATTTGGTACTGGCCACTGTCAGAAGACAGGATACTACATGGACCATTGTTCTTACCCATTATGGACAGTCTTACGTTCTTAAGTCATGTTCTGAAACAGAATATGCATAGCCCAATAGGAGACATGATTAATGGGGTTGAAGGAGGGAGGGATAGTCTACTTTGTATATTTCAGCACAGATTTGCAGGCTGCCCTTTTCTTGGATTAATGAGATCTGACAAATAAGAAGAATTTTACCTTAGCTAAATTCTGCATAAAGATTAACTGTATGAGATGCAAGGAAGGAAGGTGGCGCAGTATCTGTACTCAAGAGATTTGGGCTAGGACAGCCCGGTCCTTAAGCACTGAAGAATCTGTAATCTAGTCTGTCTGCAATGCTGTAAAATCAGAGATTCAAGGAATCTAAGCCTGGCCTCTGAGGGGTTTGATGCAGCAGTAAGTCAGCGAGTGACCAAGGGCCAATTTCAGCCTTGGGGGAAATGGCCATAACTGCTTGTACAGTGGTGGCCTGAGAAGCTTGTCAGCTGAACCTTCCCACTCAAAATCTGAAGAAAGTCAGATTCACATTTCCAGTTTTGTCCCATCTTTAACTTTAACTTGTGTCTTAACTGCTCCATGGGCTACGAATTAGAGAGTTCTGGATAAACTGCAGAAGATTTTATAACCCTGCTTTCAGATTTTCTGCTGTTCTGTTCACTTAAGTTCAAGGAATAAGACTTTCCCCCCGAATTTAATTGTTTGTATAATGTTGGCAGATTCTCCATGGGGATTGAGGTTGCCACTTGGAATGATGCCCCTGGTTGGTTTGTCTGTGAGAAATGAACCTGGGATGAGCCTGTACTGCCTGAGGTAGAAGATCAGGAGTGAGACACTCATCCATGCTTTGGCCCCTTTATGCCCGGTAAAAGGGATGAGATAGGACAGAGTAAAGGAGCTCAAAAAAGCCTTGGATCTGATGAAAGGAGGGTTCCCCTGGCACAGGCAATGCTGACGACAGCTGTAAGGCCTGGTTTAGAAAGTGTACTGGGATGGGAGTTGCAGTAGAGCCTTGTCCCCCTGCATGTTGAGGGTGGGACCACAGCCCACACAACTGCAGAGATTCTGCTGTGGCTTGTAGGCAGCTAGGGACAGGCTGCCATAACTTAGGCCCTCAGGGTTGTCTTAATTATACTGAGGACATTGCAGAAGCCCAGGTTTGGGAGTGCACAAAGTTGGTTTAAAACCCTTCCGCCTTTCCCTGGGCTGTTCATCCCTGGTCCCTTAGCTTGTAGGCAGTAGCTGACTAGACTCATGGTCCAGCCCAGTGGTGGGCACCTGCGGCCTGCGGACCACACGCGGCCTGTCAGGGTAATCCGCTGGTGGGCCGCCAGACAGTTTGTTTACATTTGCATCGCCGCCTGCAGCTCCCAGTGGCTGCGGTTCGCTGTTCCCGGCCTGTCATAACTATAAAGGGAAGGGTAACAGCTCTCCTGTGTACAGTACTATAAAATCCCTCCTGGCCAGAGACTCCAAAATCCTTTTACCTGTAAAGGGTTAAGAAGCTCAGGTAACCTGGCTGACACCTGACCCAAAGGACCAATAAGGGGACAAGATACTTTCAAATCTTGGAGGGGGGAAGGCTTTTGTTTGTGCTCTTTGTTTTGGGGGTTGTTCGCTCTTGGGACTAAGAGGGACCAGACATCAATCCAGGCTCTCCACATCTTTCTGAACAAGTCTCTCATATTTCAAACTTGTAAGTAAACAGCCAGGCAAGGCATGTTAGTTTACCTTTGTTTTCTCAACTTGTAAATGTACCTTTTTCTAGGGTGTTTACCTCTGTTTGCTGTAACTTTGAACCTAAGGCTAGAGGGGGGTCCTCTGGGCTCTTTAAGTTTGATTACCCTGTAAAGTTATTTTCCATCTTGATTTTACAGAGATGATTTTTACCTTTTTCTTTAATTAAAAGCCTTCTTTTTAAGAACCTGATTGATTTTCCTTGTTTTTAGATCCAAGGGGGTTGGATCTTGATCCACCAGGAGTTGGTGGGAGGAAGGAGGGGGGATGGTTAATTTCTCCTTGTTTTAAGATCCAAGGGGTTTGGATCTGTATTCACCAGGGAATTGGTGAAGAGTCTCTCAAGGCTACCCAGGGAAGGGAATTAGCATCGAGAGTGGTGGCAGCGGACCAGATCTAAGCTGGTAGTTAAGCTTAGAAGTTTTCATGCAGGCCCCCACATTTGTACCCTAAAGTTCAGAGTGGGGAAGCAGCCTTGACATGGTGGCAGAGCGGTGGGATCATTTTAAACCAAAAGCCAGTAAGATTTTTTTTTCTCCTTTCTAGCTGCTTGGAAAGCAGAGCTGAAGGTAGATGCATATCTTATCTCTCCTTGCCTGAAGGCAGAGGTGTTAAGTTTTTTTTTAACAAGGGTCTTTGTTAAGGGAAGGGTTCAATCAGTGAGCAAACAGCTGGTAAAAGGAATTTACAAGCTGAATTGTTTTTTTTCTTTCTACCTCTCGGGGATAGCTAGTTAGAAAGTCTCTGTTACCTCAGCAGCAGCCTGAGCTGAGTGCATCCCAGTTTCAGTCAACTGCAGAGGGGTGTGGCCCAGCACAAGAAAACAGGAAAATGACTACCAAAGAAGTAGCTAACAAACTAGAACTGGCCAGACTAGAAGCAGAAGAAAATGAAAAAAAACATCAGAGACTGCTTCAATTAAAAAAACTTGAGAAAGAAGCTGAAGAGAAAGCCAAAGAGGAGGCCCACAAGAGAGCTATGGAGCTGAAAGAAAAAGAGATGGAGGAGATGGAAAAAGAGAGGAAGCATGAACTGGAATTAGCAAGGGCTAGGCCGGATATACCAGCCAATCCTAGCAACCCCTCTCCAGGTACCACTTCCCATCCCAGAAAATTCCCCACCTACAAGGCAGGCGATGATACTGAGGCCTTCTTAGAAAATTTTGAAAGGGCCTGCCTTGGATACAGCATCACTACAGACCAGTACATGGTAGAGCTGAGGCCGCAGCTCAGTGGACCCTTAGCAGAGGTGGCGGCTGAAATGCCTAAGGAACACATGAACAGTTATGAACTTTTTAAAAACAAGCCAGACTCAGAATGGGGCTAACACCCGAGCATGCCCGTCGGTGGTTCCGAGCCCTAAGGTGGAAACCAGATGTGTCATTTACCCGACATGCCTACCACATTGACAAAAATTGTGATGCCTGGGTATCAGGAGCAAATGTTAAATCTCTGGAAGATCTGGTTTTCCTAGTAAAAATGGAGCAGTTTTTAGAGGGTGTTCCTGAGGAAATAGAAAGGTACATCCTAGATGGGAAGCCCAAAACTGTAACCGAGGCGGGGGAGATTGGAGCCAAATGGGTGGAGGTGGCAGAAAAGAAAAAAACTAGTATCAGTTGGAGCGAATATCAGAAGGGGCAAGCCGAAACAAAACCTTACCACCGGGGACAACCCAAGGCCCCACCCACATCCCAAGGGAAACCCCAGATGCCTTCTCACCCCACCACACCAGTCTCCACCAACCAACATCGCCCTGGTGATACCTTAGCAGGGCGATGTTTTAAATGTAATGAACTGGGACATATAAAGGCTCACTGCCCCAAGAACCCCAACCGATTACAGTTCATTACACCACAATCACACCAAAGATCCCCAGACCCAGATGCCTCTCTCATACCCTCGGAGCGAAGGGAAACCTTGAGCGTGGGCAGAAAGAAGGTTATCGCTTGGAGGGACACTGGGGCACAAGTGTCAACTATCCACCAATCCCTAGTGGACCCCAAACTCATCAACCCGGAGGTTCCAGTGACAATTCAACCCTTCATGTCACAGTCTGTAACCTTGCCTACAGCCAAGTTGTATGTTCAGTACAAGGGCTGGTCAGGAATGTGGACTTTTGCAATCTATGACAATTATCCCATCCCCATGCTGCTGGGGGAAGACTTGGCCAACCATGTGAAGCTAGCCAAGAGGGTGGGAATAGTCACCCGCAGCCAGGCTAAGCAAGCTTTCACCCCCATCCCTGTTCCTGAGCCGTCCACCAGGGCCCCGTCTGTCTTACCAGAGACCCAAACAAAGGTGGTGGAACCGGATCCCCTGCCAACGACTGCAACAGCCGTAGTGGATCCAATCCCAGAGACCCAGCCAAAGCCAGTCCCAGAACCGGAACTGGCAACGCAACCAGCACCAGAACCATTGCCAGCACTGAGTCCAGCGCTTGCAAACCCGTCTACAACTCCAATGCCAGAGGGCACCAGCGAGCCTGAACTGGCAGAAGCAGCAGATAACCCTACCCAAGAGGCTCAGCCAGAGCCTGAAATACCACATAGTGCACCAGTGGACAGTGGTTCACAGTCAATGGAAACAGCCCCAGCACCTGCATCGCTTCCAGAGGGACCAAGCCCCAGTCCACAGTCCAAGGAGGAACTGATGTCTCCAGCATCAAGGGAACAGTTCCAGGCCGAGCAGGAAGCAGATGACAGCCTTCAGAAAGCTTGGGCGGCGGCACGGAGCACCCCACCGCCTCTCAGCTCTTCTAACTGATCCCGGTTTGTTGTAGAACAAGGACTTTTATACAAGGAGACTCTTTCTGGTGGGCACCAGGAAGACTGGCATCCTCAAAGACAGTTGGTAGTTCCCACTAAGTATCGGGTAAAGCTCTTGAGCTTAGCCCATGATCATCCCAGTGGCCATTCTGGGGTGAACAGAACCAAAGACCGGTTGGGGAAGTCCTTCCACTGGGAGGGAATGGGCAAGGACGTTGCTAATTATGTCCGGTCTTGTGAGGTGTGCCAACGAGTGGAAAAGCCCCAAGACCAGGTTAAAGCCCCTCTCCAGCCACTACCCATAATTGAGGTCCCATTTCAGCGAGTAGCTGTGGATATTCTTGGTCCTTTCCCAAAGAAGACCCCCAGAGGAAAGCAGTACATACTCACTTTCATGGATTTTGCTACCCGATGGCCGGAAGCAGTACCCTTAAGCAACACCAGGGCTAAAAGTGTGTGCCAGGCATTAGCAGACATTTTTGCCAGGGTAGGTTGGCCCTCCGACATCCTTACAGATTCGGGGACTAATTTCCTGGCAGGGACCATGGAAAACCTGTGGGAAGCTCATGGGGTGAATCACTTGGTTGCCACCCCTTACCACCATCAAACCAATGGCCTGGTGGAGAGGTTTAATGGAACTTTGGGGGCCATGATACGTAAATTCGTAAATGAACACTCCAAAGATTGGGACCTAGTATTGCAGCAGTTGCTTTTTGCCTACAGGGCTGTACCACATCCCAGTTTAGGGTTTTCACCATCTGAACTTGTCTATTGCCGCGAGGTTAAGGGGCCATTACAGTTGGTGAAGCAGCAATGGGAGGGGTTTATGCCTTCTCCAGGAACTAACATTCTAGACTTTGTAAGCAACCTACAAAGCACCCTCCGACACTCTTTAGCCCTTGCTAAAGAAAACCTAAAGGATGCTCAGGAAGAGCAAAAGGCCTGGTATGATAAACATTCCAGAGAACGGTCCTTCAAAGTAGGAGACCAAGTCATGGTCTTAAAGGCGCTCCAGGCCCATAAAATGGAAGCGTCGTGGGAAGGACCATTCACGGTCCAGGAGCGCCTAGGAACTGTTAACTATCTCATAGCCTCCCCCACCTCCAACATAAAGCCTAAGGTATACCATGTTAATTCTCTTAAGCCCTTTTATTCCAGAGAATTAAACGTTTGCCAGTTTACAGCCCAGGAAACAGATGACGCGGAGTGGCCTGAAGGTGTCTACTACGAAGGAAAAAGTGATGGTGGCGTGGAAGAGGTGAACCTCTCCGCGACCCTTGGACGTCTGCAGCGACAGCAGATCAAGGAGCTGTGCACAAGCTTTGCACCAATTTTCTCAGCCACTCCAGGATGGACTGAATGGGCATACCACTCCATTGACACAGGTAATGCTCACCCAATTAGAACCCCACCCTACCGGGAGTCACCTCATGCCCAAACTGCTATACAAAGGGAGATCCAGGACATGCTACAGATGGGTATAATCCGCCCCTCTACCAGTGCATGGGCATCTCCAGTGGTTCTAGTTCCCAAACCAGATGGGGAAATACGCTTTTGCGTGGACTACCGTAAGCTAAATGCTGTAACTCGTCCTGACAACTATCCAATGCCACACACAGATGAGCTATTGGAGAAATTGGGACATGCCCAATTCATCTCTACTTTAGACTTAACCAAAGGGTACTGGCAAGTACCACTAGATGAACCCGCTAAGGAAAGGTCAGCCTTCGTCACCCAGGCAGGGGTGTATGAATTCAATGTACTCCCTTTCGGGTTGAGAAATGCACCCGCCACCTTCCAAAGACTTGTAGATGGTCTCCTAGCGGGATTGGGAGAATCTGCAGTTGCCTACCTCGATGATGTGGCCATTTTTTTCTGTTTCATGGACAGAACACCTGGAGCACCTGGAAAAAGTCTTCGAGCGCATCCGGCAGGCAGGACTAACTGTTAAGGCTAAAAAGTGTCAAATAGGCCACAACAGAGTGACTTACCTGGGGCACCAGGTGGGTCAAGGAACTATAAATCCCCTACAGGCCAAAGTGGATGCTATCCAAAAGTGGCCGGTTCCAAAGTCAAAGAAACAGGTCCAATCCTTCTTAGGCTTGGCCGGATATTATAGGCGATTTGTACCACACTACAGCCAAATCGCCGCCCCGCTGACAGACCTAACCAGAAAGAAACAGCCAAATGCAGTTCAGTGGACTGATGTGTGTCAAAAGGCCTTTAACCAGCTTAAGGTGACACTCATGTCTGACCCTGTGCTAAGGGCCCCAGACTTTGACAAACCGTTCCTAGTAACCACAGATGCGTCCAAGCGGGGCGTGGGAGCAGTTTTAATGCAGGAAGGACCGGATCAAGAATTCCATCCTGTCGTGTTTCTCAGCAAGAAACTGTCTGAGAGGGAAAGCCACTGGTCAATCAGCGAAAAGGAACGCTACGCCATTGTGTACGCGCTGGAAAAGCTACGCCCATATGTTTGGGGACGGCGTTTCCGACTACAAACAGACCATGCTGCGCTACAGTGGCTTCATACCGCCAAGGGGAATAACAAAAAACTTCTTCGGTGGAGTTTAGCTCTCCAAGATTTTGATTTTGAAATACAACAAATTTCAGGGGCTTCTAACAAAGTGGCTGATGCACTCTCCCGGGAAAGTTTCCCAGAATCAACTGGTTAAAAATTGTTCTTGGAATGTGGAACATATTGTTAGTTTTTATATAATCAGTAGTATGTCTAAAGGTGCATGTGTCTTATTAACTCTGTTTTCTCCTAGAGCTCCAGGAAGAAATCACAGCCAGTGTGGAACCGGCTGTCCAACACTATCTGTGATTTGGGGGGCGTGTCATAACTATAAAGGGAAGGGTAACAGCTCTCCTGTGTACAGTACTATAAAATCCCTCCTGGCCAGAGACTCCAAAATCCTTTTACCTGTAAAGGGTTAAGAAGCTCAGGTAACCTGGCTGACACCTGACCCAAAGGACCAATAAGGGGACAAGATACTTTCAAATCTTGGGGGGGGGGGGGAAGGCTTTTGTTTCTGCTCTTTGTTTTGGGGGTTGTTCACTCTTGGGACTAAGAGGGACCAGACATCAATCCAGGCTCTCCACATCTTTCTGAACAAGTCTCTCATATTACAAACTTGTAAGTAAACAGCCAGGCAAGGCGTGTTAGTTTACCTTTGTTTTCTCAACTTGTAAATGTACCTTTTTCTAGGGTGTTTACCTCTGTTTGCTGTAACTTTGAACCTAAGGCTAGAGGGGGGTCCTTTAAGTTTGATTACCCTGTAAAGTTATTTTCCATCCTGATTTTACAGAGATGATTTTTACCTTTTTCTTTAATTAAAAGCCTTCTTTTTAAGAACCTGATTGATTTTCCTTGTTTTTAGATCCAAGGGGGTTGGATCTTGATCCACCAGGAGTTGGTGGGAGGAAGGAGGGGGGATGGTTAATTTCTCCTTGTTTTAAGATCCAAGGGGTTTGGATCTGTATTCACCAGGGAATTGGTGAAGAGTCTCTCAAGGCTACCCAGGGAAGGGAATTAGCATCGAGAGTGGTGGCAGCGGACCAGATCTAAGCTGGTAGTTAAGCTTAGAAGTTTTCATGCAGGCCCCCACATTTGTACCCTAAAGTTCAGAGTGGGGAAGCAGCCTTGACACGGCCAATGGATGCTGCAGGAAGTGGCGCAGGCCGCAGGGCCACAGGTTGCCCACCACTGGGTCCAGCCACTATTAGACAAGGCCAAAGGCCCACAATGGTTAACATGGGCTACATTTAGCTCTCTATTAACGCCTCCATGTTCAAAATCTAATGTTTGTTAAGAACAACTAGTGCAAGTTCCAACTTCTCTTTTAAATTATTTATGTTTTTTTTAACAAAAAGGTTACTTTACAAGCCTTATCTGGATGACAGGCACTTCCAAATCAGATGGAGCACTCATAAGGGACTCCCGGCACAGCAGTTATTTTAATTTAGTCCCTCTCTTGAGGATAATTAAAATAACTGCTGGCTGGGAAGTTGAATCTGGTTTTGAAACTTTCAAAGGAGGCAAGCTTGTTTTGATGCCCTACAGAACAGATCTCCAGGCTAACCCATTGAGCCTAAGAAAAAGGGAAGCTTTTTTTTCTTTTCAGTTTGGGATTTTGTCCCAGAGAAACAGCTTTGGAATTTGCCTTTGTTCCTTATCAGGCAATAGATTCATAATGTCAAAAGTTTTAAAAAAATAGATTTGATTTGAGCTTTTTGAGGGGAAGGGGAAAGAGATGGGGACAAGTGAGGCCTAACCTGAGCTATAAACAAATCTTGTTGCATGCAGTGGGGCTGTCTGAGTTCTCGACCAGGACAGGGAAGGGTGGGTGGAAAGTAACTAGAGGTATGGGCAGTGGTAGGAGTGGGTGGGGAAGATAGGCAGAAGTGAATGTGAGTGACTGCTGAAAATGTATTAAATACTTAATAATATTTTCCCATATAGCAGTTACTGTAGTTGCTACAATATGACCCAAATGAAAGGGGTGGCTGGCCCCCAAACTGTGAATAGAACAGGGGGGTGGCCAAAAGGCACAATTCTCTACAAAGTTGTGGTGCACACCATGGAAAAGTTTGAGACCAGCTGATGTATGCTAATGAGGGGTGGGTGACAGTCAGTAAGTGTCTGGAAGGAAATCTGTGTAGGTGAGAAAGTGATAGGGCCATAGGCACTGCTAGCAGAAGTGAAATCTGGGAAGTACAATTCAGGTGCAGTGTTTCTTCTCACTGCATGAGTCACTCTTCCTTCCGCTGCTTCACAGCACACAGAGTGAAAAGATGGATCAGGTGTAGAGGAGGGAAATGAACCAGAGACAATGCACACACTTTTCCAGGCTAGAAAACAGGTGGATTGGCCCAGATCCTCAAAGATATTTAGGCATCTAGCTCCTGTTGATATCAATGGGAGATGGGCACCTAAATATCATTCAGAACCTGGCACATTATCACTGCAAATTGCCATGTGTGTGCCCAAGATGCAGACTCAGCTGTTGTCAATGAGTATTGCAATGCTTGCTATCTAATTCAGCTGTTTCCATATGTAACCCCTGCTTGCTCAGAGTGGCACTTTGTCCCCCTCTAGTGGTGGCTAGGCCGGCTAGAGATCAACAAGCCTGCTATAGCCTTGGGTAAAAGACTTCTAACGCCAAACCACACAGGGGTGTCAGCAGCAGGGATCAAACCTGGGACATCTGGAGTTTAATGCATGAACTTCTATTGCATGAGCTAAATCAGTAACTCTCAGCCTTTCCGTACTACTGTACCCTTTTCAGGACTCTGATTTGTCTTGTGTACCCCAAGTTTCACCTCATTTTACAACTACTTGCTTACAAAATCAGAGATAAAAATACAAAAGTGTCACAGCACACTGTTACTGAAAAATTGCTTACTTTCTTGTTTTTACCATATAATGATCAAATAAATCAATTGGAATATAAATATTGTACATTTCAGTGTATACATTTCAGTGTATAGTATATAGAGCAGTATAAACAAGTCATTGTATCAAATTTTAGTTTGTACTGACTTCGCTAGTGCTTTTTATGTAGCCTCTTGTAAAACTAGGGAAATATCTAGCTGAGTTGATGTACCCCCTGGAAGACCTCTGCCTACCCCCCGGGGGTATGTGTACCCCTGTTTGAGAGCCACTGAGCTAAAAGACACATGTCTCTTTCTTAGCCAGGCTGCAGCAGTAAAAATGAAACAGTTTTAATTTATGGCAAAAAACAGTTCAATATTATTAAGATTAACTGATTCAACACTATCATAATAAAATATTTCAATGTTTCCAAATTGAATTTTTTGTAGAAATGTGGTTGGAACAGAGGGTAATTAGCCACTGGAATAGATTACCAAGGGTTGTGGTAGATTCCCCATAACTTGAACTCTAACTCAAGATTGGATCTTTTTAAAAGACATGCTCTAGTTCAACCAAAATGAGCATATTGGTGTTAATGCAGGAACAACTGGATGAAATTCTACAGTTTAAGTTATACTGAAGGTCAGACTATATTATCCTAATGGTCACTCCTGACCTTAAAATCTATTAATCTATAAATTACATGTTTAAATAAGATAGCCATTAACCATGAAGAAGGAAAAGATTATAGATGGTACAATACAAATCAACCAAGAGGCACAAAAATCAAAGTTAATGCCAGCAGCATCCTGAAATGAGAATTTCCCGGCTTTTGCTCAGTTACCAGGAAATATTAAGATTGCTGCATTTAAATGTAATGGCTTTATGCCAAGACAATGGATAACTTGCAGGGAAGATGTGTTTGTTGGTTAGTTTTTGTTTGTTTTTGGTTTTAAGCATCAGCATATTCTATCACAGGAAGAAAGAACAAATTTTGATTGCTTGGCTATATATTTTGGCAGTTTGGTAAATTGCAGCCATCTCCTTTACCCAAGACATGGAAATAACTCCTCCTAAGACTTTCTAGTTTTTGTGTACATAGTTATTTAGACATATATGAATGTACTTTGCCAGGTTAAATTTCTGTTTCACATAAACCTACACATTAAAAAGGAAATTCCATTCTATTTCCTTATGCACACATGCCTCCAATAGTACATTGCGATCCCCACATACTGGAAATTCACACTCAGCTTACATACACATACATGTTTAGTGTCAAAGGAACTTTGTAGATTGTTAACTATCCAAAAATACCACCCATGGAAAGTACATTTTTAAGTCCTTATATAAGTTAGACAAACTGCAATAGTTTTGCATTGCACCACATAAAGCCATGTTTAAATCTAAAGACTATCCCTCTGGCCAAATTTCCAGTCTCTATCATCCCCTGCGGAGGCTTTAAAAGTGTTAAAAAAAAGTTGTAGAAAAAAATCTTGTACTGATAAAACTCGCTTTTTTTGTTCTCAACCCCCGGCAAAACTACTTTTGCTGGGATTTCCCAAAGCCTCTCCATACTGGACTGAAAACAAACTTTCCAAATCTCCTTCCTTCTGACAGGTTAAAGTGACACACCTCTGGAAATGAGCCGTTAGAACCAGCCCTACAATACTTTGAGCTTCCTCTGTTGTTCCTGGTGTCCCACATTTTAGGTCAGTGTCTTGCCATGCCTTTGGCAGGTTGAGCAACGTAGACATTATGGCTGAGATATTCAATGCGGCAACAGAGATTTGCATGCCCATATCCCATTACAATGAATGGCAAATAACCATTTGAATCACCAAGAACAGCTTGGAAAACCTTGGCTACATCATCAAAATGAAAATGCTGTCCAGTTTTCACTCCTGAGCACTGTGACTCTGCGTTTCTGGGGCATGTGCCATTTGGAGATCTCATGGCACTTTACAAACCTTGTGTGACTATTTGTGGTATCTATGCACAATGTATGAGTTCTGGTATCATAGAATACCTCAGTGGATGGCAAGTCAGCCATATGCTCTTATGGCTGGTGTCATGTCCCTCCCAGACCAGAGGCAGTGGAGAGGCATTAACATGAATGGTTTCCATTTCAGTGGGCGCCCCTTAGGATAATGGAGCGGCTGAAATCTAGGGAAACCAGTTTGACCAAGTTTGTTTGTCGGGAGGGGGTTTGGAGCAGGGTCATTTCCCCAAAAAGGGGAAACAAAGAAACCAGGTGTGAGTGCTAGGACTTAAAAACTGAGAGGGCCTCACAGAGCAAGAAAGAAAATTTGGGTAGGGAAGAGGAACAAACCATCATGGTCTGGTAACAAAGGTGTCCTTTTTGACTGTGAGACCAGCCAAGGAAGAAGGAAGTGGGCTGCAGAAGTGATAGAGAGAAACCGTGATTTGGAGGAGAAGCCATGTACAGGAGGGGGATCCTGGACACCCTAGAGAACTGACCTAATCCCAAAGATGCTCAAGCATGGTGAGGAAATTGAGGCAGGGAATGGTGTACAGGTGTTTTAGTGTTTTGTCTAGATCTGTATATCCCTTCTGTGATATACAAAGTTAAGAGTTTGTTTTATATTCCCCACTACAAAGGGGGTGTGTTATGTGCTTCAACTATCATGTGTCCTTGAAGGGGTAAATAGTACACCAGAGCGCCCACAGGCTTGGAGTTCTGGAAGGGAGAGTGCTTAAACCACTGGGGAGTCTGGGGGAGGTGGCACTAATCATAGGGCCTAGGCTCTCAGCTGGACTGCAGGCTCTCAGCTCTCAGGTGGTGAGGCTGGACAAACTCTGCACCCTGACATAAAACCAGGAGTGACTTCAGTGGGGGTTCATGGGTTCCATTGTACACAAAGACATCCTCAAGGATGAAAATACACCTTTAGGGTGGGTGAGGGGACTGCATAGCCCAAGCCCTTGTCATGGTGATGCTTTTTGCTGTGTGATGATGTCAGAGTTGCGCACTGCCATGGAGGCCCGAAGGGCAAAGTATGCCAGAGGGAGCACCAGGGAAGGAGGTGGCTCCCACATGTCCTGGTCTCCAGGCAGTAGAGACCTGGGAGCAGGGCCTCTCCCGGCTCTGAGCGGGTGGGTCTGGATGCTGAGTGGCGCTGCCTCCCCCCCTGTGTGCCAGGCAGAGTCTCTCTCACTGCTGTGAGTAACCGGGACCGGTTCAGTATAATGCACCCACTGAACTGGGAAGTACATCGATTTGGGATTACTTTTTTGAAATGTCAGAATTTCCCACAGGATAAAAATTCCATTTTCTGACCTCCACTAGAACCCGCTTCTGGTGACTCACCTATGAGAAGCGATAGATGAGGCAGGTTAAGATAAAAAATAACCCTGGTCAGTTAACAGACTCATTGAGGGACAGACACATTACTTCTATGCCCTCATCACTGTGGCACCTGAGCATCCCAGTATTTAATAAATTCTACCCACAATACCCTTGTGAGGGAGACAAGTACTATCTCCACATTATAGTTGGGGAAGAGGGATAGATTTTTTGATGAATGGGTAAATTATGTGATTTGCTCAAGGTCACTCAAGGAGTCTCTGGCTGAGCCAAGTGCCTAATTCAGAGGTGCTGTCCAGTGTCCAATCAACAAGAACGTCCTTCATACCCGTAGAAGTGGGAATCTTTCCATTGAGTTTAATGAGAGTTGACTTGGGCCCCTTCAGTTTTGGGGGAAGGATCGTACAGCAGTTAGAGCACTAGCCTAGGGCATGGGAAATCAGTGTTCAATTCTCTGTTCCACTGCAGATTTCCTGTGTGAGCTTGGGGGGGCGCCATGCGTCCCAACATAGGACTGTATAAGTACTTGTGATAGGCACCTTGTGCCTTTTGTTATTGTTACCCTCCTCCTTCCCAGTCCCAATTTACTCACCCCTTTTTGTCTGTTTATGACTCCTCCTGGGGTCACACTGAATCGATATTATAGACATTTCACAGCAGGGAGCACCTAGCACATTTTTGAGCATTCCAAAAGTAATAAATAATAATTGAATTGCCCAAGGTAACAAAGCAGAAATGGAGCCAAGATTTCTTGTCTCTTGCTCCTGTGCTTTAACCACAAAGTCATCCTTCCCTCTCTGAAATCATTCATGACACTGCATAATATAGATACCTGTTAAATGAAATCTTGTTCCTATTGGGCCATGTATTATCTAACATATACAATATCTGTCAAAAGACAAAAAGAGGCAGGTGGGAAGAATTCAGGTTCCCTAGGTATTTATTTGTGTAATTTACAGTGGATAATTCAATTAAAAATAGGAATATGTAATTCCTCTAATCACTAAATATATTTACACAATCCCTTTTTCTCACTGTGATTATAGGATTTGTAAAGCAAAACTTGCTTTGAAGCTACATGTTATTTATCTTTCCATTTGATATTCTATTTCGCAGCACAGATTTCTTTCCCCCGATTTGCTCTTGCATATACAGCCAGTGCTTTTTCCTAAGTAATACTGTTCAAAGCTGAAATGCACTCTAGGGATTTAGCCTCACTTTATGCACTAGAGTCTTAAGCGTTATGCAAAATAATTTGCTATCTGTGCTGAATATCCCAGCACAACCCTAAAATAAAATGTCATTTTCTAAGAACTACCTTGGTTTATAGGAATGCTGGCACAGGAAAGAAGCACAACATAATGTTTTGTTCCCCACCCCAACCCCCAACCTCAAGCTGGGCAAACAATTTGAGACTAGGAACAAATTTCTAACTAGAAGGGTAGTTAAACTCTGGAATAGGCTTCCAAGATGGTCGTGGAATCCCCATCATTAGAGGTTTTTAAGAACAGGTTGAACAAATACCTGTCAAGGATGTTCTAGGTTTCCCTCAGCGCAGGGGTCTGGACTCAAAGACTTCTCAAGGTCCCTTTCAGTCCTACATTTCTATGCTTCTATGCTTTGAAGCATAAGGGTTCATATTCCTTGTCATTTCCTAGTCTTTACTATTGTAACTAACAGTTGTTACTATCCAAATCAATGTAAGATCCTAGTTTGGATCCCATTAAGCCCTTGGCGATAATAATATCTGGTAGCAGTGAGTTCCACAGATTAGCCATAGGGAAATGTATAATCAAGTATTTCCTAGTATCATTTTTTAAATTTGCATCCTCTAACTAGTGCATCATGTCACTCTGTTTTGAGAGAGGGCAATAATCCTTGATTCCCACCCTCCATCTGGTCTCATTCATGCTCTCAGATTAGATCCATACTAGAGAGTAGTCAGAATGTTGAAAGCTACAGTAACCTTTGCAGGAGAAATGAGTGTTCTTTTCAAATGCCTTGAAGAAGACATTTTCAGAGGGTATCTCTCCCGTGAAAATATCCGCCGGCAGGCAGGTGACATACAGGCAGATGAACACACAGATGAGCACACAGGCAGCAGGATTGTCGGAGAGAAGTCAGTTAGCCAGGGAGTGATACTCACACATAGATAAGGGTTCAAGGGATGACACATAACACAACGGCCTCACTGCAAGATGGAGGAACATGGGAAATTAGGCTACTTTGTGGGGAGAACCACAGTGCTGCCAAAGGAATACAGATTGGCTGCTTTACACCATTCTGGCAGTGTGATGGCCCTTAAAGTGGGTGTATATTACATTGACACTCACTTTAAGGCCACTTTACATGCTAGAGCTTTAATGTAACTGATAATCTGGCTCACAGAGGAAAGAAATGCACATAGGGGGATGGTTCAGAGGTGGTCCCTGATACCCCTTTCAGAAGATGCCTCGTCAGGACACAAAAGCTCCCCCAGAAACCTTTAAAGCTGCTTGAACTGCCTGCTTCTCTTACAGAAGCTTTTGACATTTCTGTCCAGTGTAGATAGATTGAAGGTGGCTAGAATATGGGTGGGTGCAATGGAACTCAGACACTTTCCCCCAGTATGTGGACCCTATTCTGCAGGAAATTACCAGGCTATCGCTCCCCTCTAACAGATGGTGCCATGTCGGTTTGTAATGTGCAGAGTTATTGTATTACATGGTTAGTTGTGACTTGTAAAATTGATACCAATTTTATTACGTGCAGCTGAGTTAGTTCCAGAGTTCAGATGTTATTAATCACAACAGAAGAGACTCTAACAGCAGGCTTAGGGCGGGTGGAGGAGAATTCAGACTGAGATTTGTCCTATTTATAGGTTTAAAATGACTAAAGATATCAACTTATGGAGCAGGACTCCTCACAAAGGGACACATACTGATCTCAGTTACACTGGTGTAAAACTAGTGTTACTTCACTGGCATGCATCTAGTTAGACGAGTATAAGCAAAACCAGAATCAGTCCCAGACCCAAAGATGGTGTGAGAAAACTGGGAGCATGCCCAAAATAAGCTATTCCAAGTATTAGGGGTGCTGTGAAATTTTGGATATAGGCAGAGTGATATTTGATGTTTTCCTCAAGGCCCCAGCTCCTGGATTCATATGATTAAGTGAGAATCTCAGTTTTCTTTCCCAAAACAAAACAAAACAAAAAACTTCGTAGCTTTCAAGGTTACAGAGAAAAGCTTGAAAATGTGATCCCGGTGCATCCTAAAGGCTCAGAAACTAGAAGACAAATACAATGGCCCTAAAAATTATCATTTTTGTTTAAAAAAAAAAAAACCCTCATGATTGTTAAGCCAATCTCTTGATTTTTTGAGGTCTGACTCATGATTTTAGAGTGCTTTGAGTTGGCAATACTATATAGAGATAGAAGAATGATCTCTTTGCTTCATATTAGTGACTGCTTCAAGAAGTTTTCTAACCACATAATTATATTCTCTCCACCTTGGCTATGTTCCCCAAATCTGAAAGGATCCCAGACCTAAATATAGTGAGAATAATAGTTTTATGTGCCTGCTGTACCACTTTAGATGCATTAGTTTCCTGAAGCATTGAGTTCAACTGCACTAAATGCTATTAACGTAGGGCAGAATTTTGCTTTTACAGCCCACATGTCATGTCAGAAGAACAGAATACTTGTGCCAGGAGCCACCGAGCAGATCTGAGAGCAACATTTTGCCCTAGATGCATCTCTGAACATTTACAGATTCTTTCGTTCTAATTTTAGCTTTTGTAATTGTTGCTAGAAGGATTGCCCTGAGCAACGGAGTCGTCTTGCTGTGATGGAACAATATGCCTGGTATTATTCAGTGACTTTACTGAGAGAAAAAAGAATGAGGAGTACTTGTGGCACCTTAGAGACTAACAAATTTATTTGGGCATAAGCTTTCATGGGCTACAGCCCACTTCATCAGATGCATGCAGTGGAAAATACAGTAGGAAGATATACAGTATATACACAGAGAACATGAAAAAATGGGTGTTGCCATACCAGCTATAATGAGACTAATCAATTAAGGTGGGATATTATCAGCAGGAGAAAAAAACCTTTTGTAGTGATAAAGAGAGAGAGTTCTGAGTATTGGGCTCAACAGCTTCTGGATGCACGAAGCGCTCATGAGCCGGTGGGAAGAAAAAGTAAGATTTGGGGTATATACTTAAGACCCATAATTCTTCTCTGATCTAGGTATCTTTCCGCTGATGAGACATCTCTGACCAGAGAACAGGCTTTCTGCAGCCTTTTTTATATGTTTAATCAGGAGAATTAACTGTATATTAGTTACTGACACAGGTCCTTGCCTACTTATCAGAAACATCTCACCTGGGCTAGTTCATTGCCATAACTCAGACTGTGTTGTGGAGAATGGTGAGGTTAAAAGAACAAGGGAATGGGATGGAAAAGGTCAGTGCCCAGACTGCCCAGAATGCACAGAGGTAACATTCTAATACAGGAGGGGAAGAGTATAGCTGTTTGAGCTGGAACCCGGGAAGTCACTTCTAATTCTAGCTCCGGCTGTAGAGCCGAGAGGCCCCAGCTGAGTTTTTGGTCCCATTGTGCTAGGCACTGTACCTATCCATGTGTGCCTGCAAATGGGTCGGATTGTGCTTGTGGACATGGAATCAGCATTCATAGCCTATTGACAGAATTGCGTGGGGCACCTGGAGGTCACATTGCTACTTGTGGTTCTGGAAGATGCCAGACAGGAAGAAACAAGCACAACTGGTCTCCACTCAGGCCTGCTACCTGCTGCTGGTGAAGGATGTGTGGCAGAATGGTTGTGAGGGAAGGGAAGGGAGGGAAGGGAGCCTTGGGATTTGTGGGGAGTACCCAGGAATAAGTAGCCATGCTGCAGTCATTTGCTGCAAGCTGGGCAAGGGAGAGGCATAAGGAAGGAGGAATATTGGGAACACCAGTGGAATCAGCTAGGCAGTGGCATGCACCCGCCTTTTGCTTGTCATACTGTGTGCTGAGCACTTGGGGGCATGCAGCAGCAGTTAACATGGCTTAATGGACTGCAGGATTCGCTAATGTGGCAGGTAGGGGTCTGGCCCCACATCTTAGCACAGGGAGCTTGGGTAATGTATACTTATTGCAAGCTGGTCTGCCTTATCAAAAGCCTGCACAGAGCCAGGGCAGGGATTCAGCAGTCAGAGCATACAATTTAAGAGCACAGTAGCAGGTCCTGATTATTCTGACATCCCTTCCCATGTCTGACTAGCTGTAGCAGACTCACAAAAACACCTTCTTATCAATAGATCTGGGTGAACATGGCTGTTTCGTTTATGGGGGTTGGCACTGAACCATCCCCATCAGGTTTAGCCTGAGGGTTTGCATTAATCTCCAACCAGGAAGCCCATTAGACATCTCTTCCTCCCACAGGTGCCATTTCTTTACCTCTCACCCCATTACAAGTGATAGTATCTTCCAACTAATTCCTCCCCTGGAAAATCATCTAAGGCCAGGAGATGGTGTCCGGGAGCTTATAGAGGGCATTGCAGGCATTGCAGTGGCTCTCAAGAAAGGGAGATATATTGGCTTCCTAGCTGAGCTAACAACCTGAGGCCACTTCCACCAAACTTCGGCTAGCATGGGCTGAAGTTTGCAAATGTCTCGAAGTTCAAACACAAAGCTCAATTTTAGCAGGTTTGATGTGAGTGTATTTCATGCTGCTCTAGTAATGAAGATCAGAGCAAATCCAGGTGCCTGGGCTGACAAACCAAACTGGTCTGGATGTCTGTGTTTTCTGTAACTTTTCTGAAGCGTTCCCTGGCTTGTTATTTGACGTTGTGCGATCGTGTCTTTTTGTTAGAAACTTGGCCTTCATGGAGGAACTGCACCTCCCTTTAGACGTTCACGCTGACTTATTGCAGATCCGTTTTCAGGATGCTCTTGTTACCACCTGAAACATATCCACACTTTGTGCCAGTTTCTCTGTAAAAGATGCTGAAACCCTGATTTATGCATTCATAACACTAAGCTGAGATGATTATACCTGGCCTCCCTTCTTCCTTTATTAATCAGGAACAGATTGTCCAAAATGTGCAGCTGTTGGGCTGCTGATCTGGATTCCACCCAAGCAACATAGTACTTTTAATCATATACTCCTACGCTGTGGCCCTTTTCCCTATCAATTGCGTGTACCTTTTTTTCAGCTGTCTTTTGAATGCAGCTCAAACAGTGGCTTTTCTCTGGCATACACTATTAGTTTGTGTTTGAGCATTCATAGAGTTATGTCTTCTGTTCATATCCCGCAGCTCTGACATTTTCTTCCACTGAGCTTCCGTTACATCCATTTGTCTCTTCTGTATGTGTGCCTCATTTCGTTATATAATTCCCGCTTTCTGCTGGGAAATGGCAGATTTGCTTTTTATGGAGGACTGTTAACAATTGTTCATGGCTTCTTCCTAGACTGTTGCATTGTACTTTGCAAATTCTATATGAAGATATCTAATTTCAATATAATAGTTGATCGAATCAAACAGCTTTTAATAATGAACATTAATGTAAGGCTCTCAAAACTCCAGCAGGGAAAATGTTCTTCTAGTGGTTAGTGTCAGGAAGTGGGATTCCAGGGTTCTGTTCCTGGCTCTGCTGCTGATTTGCTGTGTCATGTAAATCAGTGGAGCTCCACTGAAGTCAGTGGAGCTATGTCATTTGCAACAGCTGAGGATCATGCCCTTAGTACTCAGGTCTACCCATCTCTGACAGGAAGGTATAGAGGTGCGTGAGCCCTACATGAAGTTTACAAATGGCTTGTCCACTGGATTTTGATTCAGTAAATTGTGTTTCTTCCTCATGGGATCTGGTGCCTTCTGCTTTGGCAGTGCCACTACATGGCTAATCCACCCTTCAGAGTCTTTTTGGGGCTGTCAAACATGGACTGTTGTCTCTTCAATCCTTATAAGGGTATACTTTGGGGAAAAGCATGTACAGTCCCCTGCAGCAGGTGTGAGGTAACCACTGCTGCCAGTTGGCCCTACAGAGCAGAGATGAGCCCCAGAAGTTAGGGGAGTTTCCCTGGATTTACAGCAAGGCAGCTGAGAGCCGGATTTGCCTCATACTGCTATAGTTTAATTAGAACAGCAATTCTGGTGTAAATATTATGGCCTCCCTTCACTTTTTAGAACAACTATCTCGTTTTCAGATTCAGTTATCTCAGCTGGAATCTCTGATTTCTTTTGCCACCGCAGTACTGATTTCTAGAAGACGCTAATGCTAATAGGATTTAGGCAGCTAAATTGATAGAGCACCACACTGTGACTCAGAGGACCTGGGTTTTATGTCACTAGCCTGCTCAGTGACCTTGGTCAAGTCACTTCACTGCTCTGTGCCTCTGTTTTCCCATGTGTAAAATGGGTATAATGATACTGACCTCCTTTGTAAAGTGCGTTGAGACCTGCTGATGAAAAGTGCTATGTTACTGGTATTGTTAGAAATCCCAACACATCTATTTGAAAATGTGGGAGTAACTTTGAATTAGCTGTGCCTTGTCTTCATAGCTGAGGAAGCTCATGGAGGTGTGTGCCTGTGATAGTCCCCCACAGCCTACTCTTTCTTCATGCAGATACTCATACTCAGATTACAACAGTGGCAGCTGTAGCCTGATCTATAGATTATGTATGAATTATATTGATTACAGAAAAATTCCCAGTCATCACTTTGAGGGTTGACAAGTTCTTGTCCCAAGATCAGGCCCAGTATTATTAAAATTATTATGTAGTTGGGAACCCCGATTTGTATGGTTTCAACTTTCACACTATAGGAATTCTTCTATATTTCCAAAGAGTTGATTAATACATTTAGCAAAGTCACAAACACTCTAATTCAGTAAGGTTTACAGAATGTACATCTGCACATCCATACTCACACCATCCCTTGCAGAACAACCTGAAATGTTAGCCATTATCTTCCTCATCACCATCAAAATCTGGTGTTAGCTCATGGCGGTGTCGCTATGGACAAACTTCCCCTTCACACTCTATTTCCAGTGCCGAACTTAGGGGTAACTGTTAGATCGTTTATCTGTGCCAAAATCCATAGGCCTCAAGCCTCATGCGAACTGCTGAAGCCAGTGTCTGACAGGACACAGGCCTGTAGGTTCCTTGCATTACTGCTGAATATAATAAAGGCAGAATATAATAAAGACAAGCTAGCCCTAGGGGCTACACATCTCTTGCTTTCCCTTCAGAAATGCTGCAGCTTTATTAGAAAAAGGAGGGAAATAGCTATGGGCTACACAGGCACCTTGCAATCTGCCCTGCAAAAGGGATAGTGCATAGTAATGCTGCCCCCGGAGCAGACCAGGGACTGAATTCTGACTAAAGTAACAATTTGCTCAAAGCTTTCCCTGCACAGCCTGGCACGTTGGGGGCCACCCACTCCATACCTAGCTGCACAGGAGAGGAATAGCAGCCCAGCATCAGCTGCTCACTTTCCATACTGTTACCTGAGACACAGAGAATCCAGGCAGGTGAGTAAACAGGTGCCTCAGACCCCATAAGCATGTAGCCTGGCTCCTGAGTGAGCTCTGTAAGCATACTTACATAGAATACCAAGCCCCTATATATCAAAGGCACATAACCATTTGCAGATGGGGAAACCAAGGCACAAAGAGGTGAAACAACTTGTTTACGGGCACCTTTATTCCCAGTTCTGTTGGTGACAGAACTGGGAATAAAGCCCAAGTCGTCTCAAGTCACAGGCTAGTGTGCTAACCACTGAGCCACACTGCCTTCCACGTACAGTTGTACAACCATATAGCCCTGTCATCTTAGAGCCTGTTCCAGCACCAAGTGAGATCAATGGTAAATCTTCTCACTGACTTGAATGGAACAGAATCAGATCCTTAAAGCTTACTGATTTATAAGACAGTGAAGTGTAGATACTTTGAGGAGGGGTTTTATTGTGCTGCCTTCCAAAGACATTTGTTTTACCAGCAGAGATGAAGAACTGGTGGGCTAGATATTTTCAGTATAGCTTTTAGCTTGTCATTGATATGTTTTAAGAGCGGTGAGCTGAAATTTTATCCTTTTCTCCTCTTGCCTCTCTTTTCCC
Source organism: Emys orbicularis (assembly GCF_028017835.1). Lineage (NCBI taxonomy): Eukaryota > Metazoa > Chordata > Testudines > Emydidae > Emys > Emys orbicularis. Next base: position 344,723,252 of record NC_088683.1, read on the forward strand.
TCAGATGCGTACAATAAAAGTTGTAAAGCATATTTTCAGTAGAGGCCATTCGATTTTCCCCCCTATTCTTGGCATGTATGGTTTTAACCATTAGTTTTGATTACCTGTTCTGGTATGATCAAGATTTCCTATCATATTTCTTCTTCCTCTCTGGGGATATATTTATGTCTGTTTCTAACATTGTCCCTTATTTTTCTTCTGTGAAAATGGGAGGCAAGGAATTAATTTAATATTTTAGCAATATCTATTTCTTTGGTCAATAATATCTAACCTTCACAATCCCCCGGCCTGCAGTCTTCTTGAGTGACCTTCTGCACCCAGCTAATTTCTTGTTATTTATTTTAACCACTTGTGCTAGTTTGCTCTTATTCTTTCTCTTTACTTTCCCTATTTTTTTAACAGTCTATCATCTCTCCTCAGTAACTGACATTTTATACCTCACGTTTGGGCCTTTCCTAGCTTACTTAGTGTTAGGTATTTTGTATTGCCACCCCTCTTTTAGTTCTGGCATATTTATTGAACCCCCTACCCCCAAGTATACTTGAATTTAATTTTGAACACTTTCCAATTTCCCTCAGTTGTCCCTTCCCTTCATCTTTCAGTTTTACCCAGCACTCTTCTAATTCTAACAAATTTCGCTCTGCTGAAATCGAACACCTTTATATTTTTTTCCTTTTATAGACTCGCTTTCTCCCTCATTAGAAATGTAATTAGATTATCCCTCTATTTCTCCTGCTTCACGCACTTCTATGCAGTCTTCAGAGACTACTCTAAAGAAACTTCATAAAACTCTTTTTTGTTTCTACTCTGCTGCTTATCAAAAAGTTTCTTGTTAGTAATTTTTCTTCTTGCTCTCTCAAGGGTCCCTCCTTTTCCTCACTGATGCTCATTTTTCACTAGCCATGTATATGCTTATTTAATCTGCTTCTTTCCTTTGCTCTGCTGACTTCCATTTAGATGCCCTCCATAGGAGTTTTTCCATTGATTTCAACAGAACCAGCATCTGGTCTCATATACCTTTCCTCCTGTGTCTGTGAGCTTGACCTCTCCATATTGGGAATCAAAGGTTGTAGGTTCTATTTCCAGCAATAGAATTTGTCATAGGGCTTATAAGCAGGATTTAAACCCTTCCCTATTTTTTCATCTTCTGTTGAGATGCATCTGGTTCTATCTCTGTAATCTCCACATGTCCCACTGCCCCTACTGAACCCAAACAGAAAGCCTTCCCTTTATCTCACAGTCCTCTCTCTTGTATGTAGTATAGTTGTAGCCATGTCGATCCCAGGATATTAGGGAGACAAGGTGAGTGAGGTAATATCTTTTATTGGACCAACACCTTTTGGTGAGAGAGACAAGCTTACTTTTTCAGGTCTGGGAGAGGTACTCCCAGGGTCCCTGCAAAAAGCAAGGTGGAACAGATTGTTTAGCAAGTAGTTAGCACATACTGCAAGGGATCATTAACACCTCATAATCATAGGACAAAATGAGGAGGTCAATGGGTTACAGATTGTTGTAATAAGCCATAAATGCAGTGTCTCTATTCAGTCCATGATTTTTAGTGTTGACTTGACAAAGCCCTGGCTGGGATGATTTAGTTGGGGATTGGTCCTCCTTTGAGCAGGGGGTTGGACTAGATGACCTCCTGAGGTCCCTTCCAACCCCGATATTCTATGATTCTGTGAAACGCCAGCCATAGGGCAACCTGGTGAGGCCTTGTATCTTAGAGAGGTCCTCCAGACTTCAAATTCTGTACCATCCCTCTTAGAGCCACAGGGCTTGTCTTCACTACCAGGGAGATCGACGCTGCTGCAGTCGATGCAGTGGGTGTCGAGTCTAGTGAAGACCCGCTAAATCGACAGCAGAGCGCACTCCGGTCGACCCTGGTACTCCAGCTCCCCAAGAAGAGTAAGGTAAGTCAACTGGAGAGCATCTCCCATTGATGCAGCACAATGAAGACACCGGGGAAGTACCGTACCTTAGGTCGACTTACCCCAATAGTGAAGACAAGCCCACGGTATGGAAACTCAGTACTATGCTTTTACAAGGAGCATAGCTATCTAGGTCTCTTCCCAAATACATGGTCCAAATCCTGAACACCTTATTGTTGGTGAGAGTAATCCTTACTCACATGAGTAAAAGTTATAAGCAGTTGGGGATTAGGGGTTTGTGGGGGCCTGGGCCAGAGCAAGTGGGGGTCCCTGCCCACCCCTTCTGCCTGCAGTCCCCCTGCGCTCCTGCCGGGGAAATGGGGTCGGAGTGCAGGGGCTTCCCACACCAGCCTGGTGCTCCTGTCGGGGAGTGGGGTTGGGGCACGGGGGATTGCCCCGCTCCCCGGTAGCAGCACTAGGCAGGCAGAGTGGGGAAAGCCCTCGCTCACTGGCAGCAGCACCGGGCGGGTGGAGTGGGTTGAGTCATGGAGGTGCCCATTTTTCTGCCCCCTCCCCCGCCCCGTTGGCCTAGTGGCCAATCCGCCACTCCCCATAAGAAGTACAGAGTCACAACTGGTGATTGGATTGTGTGTACACCTCTACCACTGCATGCACATTTCAAAATTAGAGGGAATAAAATGAATGTCAGATGGATGCGTCCTTTAATTTAATCCATATTCATTTCTAAGTATAAATTCCCCTACTAGCCTTTAGCAAAGCTGCAGAGCCCTGCCAGCCTTCTTCTATGGTTTGTTGTCCTCACATCACAAAAACAGGTGCACTCCATGTCTGATACTGCACTTGTTTGGTACCTGGATGCTACTTTTTTTTTTTTTTTGCCATTCTTCATTGTGTTTCTTTCGCCATTACCATTTTCTCAAAGTATCAAGACTCTGGGACAAATGCATTGCAACGTTTCCCAGGCCTAGATTGTGTCTAGAACTAGGCATGAGCATAAAGGAGTAAGAGGGAGTGAGAACTCTCCTTACTTTCCTGTGAGGTTTGCCTGGTTCTTGGGGCCAGATGCCTAGGAGTAAGCAGGGCTGCTCACCCATCTACTCCCCCCTTGGAGCAGACAGGTGAGGAGCGGGGAGGGGCAAGGAATGGGTGGACGCTTGGCTTCAGTCCTCTACTCATTAACAGGCATGAGTAGATGAGCCAGAGCAGGGGTGTGGAGTAGCCGTTTACTACTGGCATGAGCCTGCAGTAAATTACTGACCCCCAGAATCAAGGAGGAACCCATGTGACTCAGAGGGGCTTATCTCTAGGTTACGGTGCCTCCCGGGGCTACTTCCAAGTTGGTGCAGGCTACTCGCCTCCCTTGCTCAGAGCTGTGCCTATAGTCAGACTCACTATCTAGCCCTTATTATCCATGAGGTCTATTTCCCTTCTGTGTGCTCTGACTCAGCTGCCACCTCCCAGTCTATCCCCCACCCTATCCATGGCAGAGCATCCTATTTTTGGTGTGGCCAGTCTCATCCTACTTCTCAAATCTTCTGGATATTATGTAGCGGTATAACACCTTGACTCTCAAGATCAGCAGTCCCAGCTCTCAAGGAGCTCAACACATCAGCACCACATATTCAAGTAATTTGCTCTAGATATTTTCATTCAGGAAATATTACATCTGGTCCTGCTTGCAAATCACACACATTTATTCGTGTATAGGTTCCTAATCCTTCAGTCTCCCAGCACTTAATCCCACAGCGTCCCCTCCCCCAAAGCAGAGGAAGAAAAGAGACCATAAAACAAAATATAAAGACAGCTGGTAAACTGTAACTTTTTAAGCCAAAAATCAGTACCATCTGTGGGATGGTTAAACTCAACAGTTTAATGTAACACACACACACATTACTTACACCCATCTACTTGCTTGAAAGATGTTAGGCTTTTGAAATGATCACTTTTTTTCTTTGAGCGTTTTAATAATATTTAGTGAGCAAACTCAAGCAGAAAAGATATACTTATAATAATAAAATAATAATAATAAATTAATACTAAAGAACTTCCTTGCAATCTCTTATGAATTTTGTAAAGCATTCCATCTGCACGTGCTCTAATTAAGCAGGAAATGACCCTCTTAGGCTTGGTCTACACTTACCCCCCAATTCGAACTAAGGTACGCAACTTCAGCTACGTGAATAACGTAGCTGAAGTTCGAAGTACCTTAGTTCGAACTTACCTCGGTCCACACGCGGCAGGCAGGCTCCCCCGTTGACGCCGCGGTTCCCCCGTCGACGCCGCGGTACTCCTCTCGTCTAGCTGGAGTACCGCAGTCGACGGCGATCACTTCCTGGTTCGACTTATCGCGTCCAGACAAGACGCGATAAGTCGAACCCAGAACTTCGATTCCCAGCCGCCGAACTAGCGGCTGGGTGTAGACATACCCTTAGTTCAGCAGGAAGTAAATCTCTTCTCCTCTCAAGTTGATCACTTAATCAACTCTTTTTATCATATTGGGTCTGATTCTGATCTCAGATCAGTCTAAATGAGTAACTCTATTGGTGTAAAGCCAGTGGGCCCGTAACCTGAGCCCTGCCACCCAGGGCTGAAGCCCTTGTGCTTCAGCTTTGGCTCTGGGTGGTGGGGCTCAGGCTTCAGTCCCAGGGCCTAGCAAGTCTAAGCCAGCCCTGGTAACCCCATTAAAATGGGGTCGCAACCCACTTTGAGGTCCCGACTCACAGTTTGAGAACCGCTGATCTAGCCGATTAATCTGCCTGAATCATACATCTGAATCCTTGCAGTTTGCTTTTAAAGATCAAGATTTGCCTGACTCAAATGAAACTAGATTTGTGTTCCTGGCAGGAAAAAGTCAAGCTTTTTTACCATTCATTTTCATAGGTTGATAAATCATCTGAAACGTTTTTTGGCTACAGGTATTTCTCAATTTTTCATAGCATTGAGGAGAGTGGAAATGAGAGAGCAGAATGTATCGAACTCTCAAATTTCTTCTCCTCCTAAACCGAATGAAAAAAGCAGACGTAATCTGCTATCCTTTTAGTTAGGATGAATAATACCTCTAAATCCTTGATGGTGTGCACTTTAGGGGCAGATTTTTAAGTTAGGTCAGGGTTGGATTTTCATAGTGCTCAGTACCTACAGCTGGGGAGAAATTTTCAAAACAGTTCAGCTCCCATTTAGGAACCTAAGTAAAGATGGATTTTCAAAAGAGTTCAGTCCCTAGAAATATGAGGTGAGGCTTTCCATAGATGCAGGAAATTTTGTATAAATTAGCTTTTAATCCTGGCAAAAAAGTGATAGATAGAAATGGAAAATGAAAATTCAATGAAAGAGGAATCTTTCCTGTGGAGGGGTTTTTCATTGCGCCTGCCTGCCCCCTCTGGCAAATGCACAAGAGGATACATCAGAGGTTACATTTCCAAGTGAAGCTAAAATAAAAAATACATTTGAAGAGAGGAAAGATCTGGAACCGTGGGGAAAAACTGGGCAACGAGTAATTAAAAATGACTGATTTGAAAGAGAGAGAGAGACACACATAGATCCAGCCTCTGATGCACTTATTCACATTTTGAAACCTCCTTTCTTAACACATAGTCCGATTCCTTTTAATGGAGATAGTTGAAGGCTAATGCACTGAGCTATTACTATTCTGATAGCACCTCGGAAGACTGGGAATGGATCTGGGCCCCATAGTGCGAGGTGCAGCTACAAACAGAATAAAAAAGACAATCCCTGCCCCAAGCAGTTTACAATCCAAGTGTAAGACAAGCAACAGCAGATGGCTACAGAGAGACAGACTGGAGAGTTCGAGGCAACAATGAGACAGTAGCGGGCAGCATGACAGGCACTGGTCAAGGCACACCAGCAGCCTAACTGTTGTCAAGTTTTTTGTAGGCATCACAGCAACTGAGAGTTTTATGGAGGGATTTGAAGAAGTTAATTAATAAGTTAATTTTGCAAATGTTTATGGGGAGTTCCTCCCGAACATGGGCAACAGCAGGGGAGAAAGCAGGAAAGTTTGTTTGAAAACGTAACAAGTGGGCAGTGGAGGCTGGCCTCATTGGCTGATGAGCATTTCCCTAGTGACTGAGAGATGCTAGGTAGGGTGGGGACTGACTGTGAAGGGCTGTGGAAGTGAATGCAAGCAGCTCCTGTTTGATGTGGTACAGAAGGTGGAGCCAGTGGAGCAAGTTTAAGAGAAAGGTGATGTGCTCAGAAAGGACAGGCTGGAAGAATGAATGTAGCAGCAGCATTCTGAATGGATCTAAGCAGGGCAAGATCGTATCTGTCAAGGCCAGGGAGAAGGATGTTGCAGTAATTGACATCTGAGATGAAGAGAGACTGGAGGAGAGTTTTAGTGTGGGTTAGGAAAGGCCGTATCTTAAAGGTGTTATGCAGAAAGAACCAGCAAGACTTAGATATAGCCTGGCTGTGAGGACCTAGAGAGAGGTCCGAGTTGAAGATGGTGTCCAGGTTACGGACCAGAGTGATGACAGGATGGTGATGTCATTCACGGTAAGCTATGTGTTTCCCTCTTTGGCTTTACCTTTGCTACTAGGCAGGGGTATCTTTTGAGCTAAGCAGTCAGTTTTTTACCTTGTGTTGAGCTATGGAGCACTCTGCTAATCAGTGTGGATAAGAGCATCAGAATCTGACCATAAGAAGATGGTAAAGCTGTTCACATAAGATTTTCTAAAGTGACTAGTGACTTTGGGTCCGGCAGTTATTGGATGCCCAACTTAAGACAAATTAAAGAGGTCTGATTTTCAGAAACTACTGAGGACCCACAGTCTGAAAATCAGGCACCTTTGAGGCGTCTCAAGATGAGCACCCAAAAATTGAGGCACAAACACCAACATTCCACACAAAGATGGACTAGAAGCCATCAGGAACAGTATCCCCGATAATGTCACAGCAAACCCGGTGGCTGAACTTTGTGACTTTGTCCTCACCCACAACTATTTCACATTTGGGGACAATTTATTCCTTCAAGGCAGTGGCACTGCTATGGGTACCCACATGGCCCCACAATATGCCAACATTTTTATGGCTGACTTAGAACAACGCTTCCTCAGCTCTCGTCCTCTAATGCTCCTACTCTACTTGCGCTACATTGATGACATCTTCATCATCTGGACCCGTGGAAAAGAAGCCCTTGAGGAATTCCACCAGGATTTCAACAATTTCCATCCCACCATCAACCTCAGCCTAGACCAGTCCACACAAGAGATCCACTTCCTGGACACTACAGTGCTAATAAGCGATGGTCACATAAACACCACCCTATACCAGAAACCTACTGACTGCTACACTTACCTACATGCCTCCAGCTTTCATTCAGACCACACCACACGATCCATTGTCTACAGCCAAGCTCTAAGATACAACCGCATTTGCTCCAATCCCTCAGACAAACACCTACAAGATCTCTATCAAGCATTCTTAAAACTACAATACCCACCTGCTGAAGTGAAGAAACAGACTGATAGAGCCAAAAGAGTACCCAGAAGTCACCTACTACAGGACAGGCCCAACAAAGAAAGTAACAGAATGCCACTAAAACCTCTCCAGTGCATCATCAAGGATCTACAACCTATCCTAAAGGACGATCCCTCACTCTCACAGAACTTGGGAGACAGTCCAGTCCTCGCTTACAGACAGCCCCCCAACCTGAAGCAAATACTCACCAGCAACCACACACCACACAACGAAAACACTAACCCAGGAACCTATCCTTGCAACAAAGCCCATGGCCAACTTTGTCCACATATCTATTCAAGGGATACCATCATAGGACCTAATCACATCAGCCACACCATCAGGGGCTCATTCACCTGCACATCTACCAATGTGATATATGCCATCATGTGCCAGCAATGCCCCTCTGCCATGTACATTGGCCAAACCAGACAGTCTCTACGCAAAAGAATAAATGGACACAAATCAGACGTTGAGAATTATAACATTCAAAAACCAGTCGGAGAACACTTCAACCTCCCTGGACATTCAATTACAGACCTAAAAGTCGCAATTCTTCAACAAAAAAACTTCAAAAACAGTCTCAAACGAGAAACTGCAGAACTGAAATTAATTTGCAAACTGGACACCATTACATTAGGCTTGAATAAAGACTGGGAGTGGATGGGTCATTACACAAACTAAAAACTATTTCCCCATGCTATTTTTTCCCCTACCGTTACTCACACCTTCTTGTCAACTGTTTGAAATGGGCCATCCTGATTATCACTACAAAAGTTTTTCTTCCTCCTGCTGATAATAGCCTACCTTAATTGATTAGACTCATTAGAGTTGGTATGGTAACTCCCATTTTTTTCATGTTCTCTGTATATATATATATATCTTCCTACTGTATTTTCCACTGCATGCATCTGATGACCTGGGTTTTAGCCCACGAAAGCTTATGCCCAAATAAATTTGTTAGTCTCTAAGGAGCCACAAGTGCTCCTCATTTTTTTTTTTTAAATCACTAGTTACTCTTGAAAATCTTGGCCACAGAACCCAGAAATGAGAGATGGATAAACCTTCCAGCAAACCTGCTCCAAGTTTTGGGTGTTAGGTTTATGGTTACAGAATACGCCCCTTCAAAAAGATGTGGTTTCAGCCTGCATCCAGGAAAATTCAGCAGTTTTCCTTTAAGAATTTTGGTTCATTCTAACCCAAAACTCAGGGGTGCAAGCCAAACCCAACCCAAATAGTTTAGCTTCTGAAAAGAAGAAGGAATTTTGATAAAGGGGTTGCAATAAATAAGGAAACTTGGGTGATTAGTAATTTTAAGAGTAATAAGAGACTAAGAAATACAGAATCATAAAATTTAATTTCTCTTTAAATGCAGGATATATTAAAGATGTTCTCTTTCTTAGAAAGTAAAAGGCCTGAATGACCCTATTAGGAAAAAAAAATTAAATTTACCGGAACCCACAGAAATTCCATGAAGTTCTATTACCCACTCCAAAACCAAATAGGTTATTAAATTAAAAGTGGGATGGACAAATGAGATTCTTCTCAGTTCTTCAAAATAAAGAACTGAGGAAACATATTTATTTTATGTTATGCCAGATATCCCAAAATATGTTTGGTAGCTATGCAAGATTAGAAAAAGGGAAATGGAATGATCTGCACCAAAAGCAAGAAGACAAAATTCCTGTAACAAATCCCCCAAATTGTGATATTTTCCAGCCACTAGATAGTGATCATGACCTCTTTGAATCAGAAGGCTTTTATTAACTCTGTAGATCTGTATGTATAGATTGATCCATCACAGCTACACAGTCTAAATTATCAGACTATGGGGTAACAATTGGACAGTTAAAGGAAGGTAGCATTTATGGATAGCAAGTGTGAAATTTACCAGATACCCACAAAGAGTAGAAGCAAGCCCCTATGGCCTGCTTCCTTACTTCCAAGATAAAAAATGGGTGGAGACGAGGGACAAATGATTGCGTTTAAGGAAGCATGGTCTCAAGTGCGTTTCTTAGCATGCAAATAATGCTCTGAGCTATGTGCTCCCTTCTTTGGCCTTAGCCTTGCTACTGGGCAGGACTAGGTAACTTGGGGGAAATATAGGTTACAATAAGATTCGTTTCTTGATTCAGTGTTTAAAGGTCACAGACTCTGTGGGTTTCACCCCAACTGTACATGCCCTGCCTATTTAATTTTTTTTTTCACTCTCTGTCTTTTGCTCTTCTACTGTATGCATCTGGGAGTAGGGATGCTTTTTTTTTTTTTTAGATCCTCAAATCTATTGCTGAGGAAATAGTAACATCTGACATATAAAATATAAAGTGGATGGATGGATACAGATTGTCATTTGGAAAGGAATATGAGAGAAAATATTGTGATTTGATCCCTTAATGGAAAAGTGGCCCTGATCCTGTGCTACAGTGTGACTGTTTTTCACCATCCACTACCTTAAAGTGTCCCTAAAGCCAACAGAGCTGTCCATGGGAAGTTCCCAGGGTCGCAGTTACCAGACTAACAGCACTTCTGACCCATCCTGGTCTCTCTGAGTGCACCCCTTCTCCGGTCTCAGGTCATTATCTCTCTCAGGGTGGAATCCTGCGATTCCCCCGCACTTATACTGGGCCCTGGACTGAAGTCCCTTGTTTATCACCTGTGATTTACCTCAGCAGATCTGACTTATGTCCAGCACCTGAAATTTTCTTCCCTCCTGGAGCAAGGACAGTGATGTCTAGTAACCAAGAAGCCTCCTTAAAGCAAAGTATTATTTATTTAGAAAAAAAATCGTTTCTCAGAAAGCTGATCTTAAAACAATAATGTCTATACTCATGCCAGCCCCTCCCTGAGGCTCACCATTCCCTGGAGCTGGGGAAGGCCGAAGCTTCATCAGACTCTCCCACAGGACTTGTTTGTCTGTGTCAAAGCTCAGTGACAGCTTCCCCCCTGTTTCGGGGAAAGTAACTTCAAATCTTACCCAGTCATTTATTACTCCTCTTTTTGAGAGAACTAGTAACTTTAACTATCTATGGTCCTTTCATCCGTTAGCTCCAAGCACTACTGGGGGCAGTTGACTTGCAACTTCTGTCTGAGTGCTGGAAGTAAGCTATTGTCCTGTAATTGCCTTCCAGTGTTTGTTAAGGGGTTACTTATATTTAGCTGATTGTGTTGCTTTCCTGCTTCCTTTCCCCACAGCTATCTGTTAACCTAGTTCAATACATTCATACAGGACAGTTGGATAGTCCAGTATATAATAGGTCACATGCAGTGTTGATAAAATTGTCACATCTCAGTATTCCTAGATTGGTACATAGCAGCTCCACAGCCATCACACCCCATGAGGTAGGGGGATCCTCCAAAGGCATAGAGGTGAGGTAGCAGCTCCTATACTATCCCAACCTGCTGCCAGTTTAGGAAGAGTGGCAAGGGAAATGGGGTGTAGTGAGGCCTTCCTGGGGCAGCTAATCCTTGGCGACTGCACCCGCCCCTTAAGCAGCTCTAAATTACACAGAGACCAGTTTGGCTCACAGCTGATCTGGGATTCGGGGAGTGGAAAGGCTGCTTTTGCAAATCCCTCTCTTCATATGCTGTGTATAACATGTTTGAGGCAGAGAGGTCTAGTGTCTAGAGCAATGGACTGGCTCGCCAGAGACATGGGTCCTATTCCTGGCTCTGCTGCTGGGTGATCTTGGGCAAGTCTCTTCCCGCTGTGTGCCTTAGTTTCCCCATCTGTAAAATGAGGATAATGCTTCTGACCTCCTTTGTAGAGCACTTTGTGATCTACTGATGAAAAGTACTAGGAGGGTCTGGGTCTTTAATGTGAAATGTAAATCGTGATAGAATACACTTTGTAACGGAATGTGACAGGACTTTTCTCGGCCCTTTAACTTTATCTGAGCTGATATCATTATATTCTTTTTGATTCCTTCCTTTCATTTCATCACCCAGGATAATGGAATAATAGCAAAAAATGTGGCTAAGCAGATCATGAAAATTTGCGAAAGGAAGGTCTGTTGCCAAGCTTTAAGTCCTATAAACTATTCTGACTTTTTTTAATGTTAGACTTAGTGAGTCTTTCCTTAGACAACTTTTTCTTTCTTTTTTTGTAACTGACCCAGTTTTTAAATCTCTGCCAAGGAGCTGATGGTTAGTGTAAGGATACATAGAGATTTTTATGAAGAAATCCAGCTGGGGGCAGAGGCTGTGTAAAGGATGATGATCGACACTGCAACATCAGGATCAGCTGACCATTGACGTAATTATCCCAATATGGGTATTTCAGATCCCATATTGTTTCATGTGATGTTGGTACAACGAAGAGTCTGAGCTGTTCATGGTGGATGCTCTGCCTTATTCATCCATGTATCCTTCATAAAAAAAAATTGGGGCCCCAATTCTGCAAAGCATTGTTAAGCACATTCAGCCCAGCCATACTCAGTAAAGCATTTAAGCTCATGCTTAAATTTTGCTGAAGTCAATGGGATTCAAGCCCATGCTTAAATGCTTTGCTGAATAGGGATGGAATTAATCATGGGCTTGAAGTTAAATCCAGGCTTAAGAGCTTTGCTAAATTGGGGTCTCAACCAAGACATAAGAAGGCCATTTTAATTAAAACTCCCTTCTCCTCTCAAGCTATATGCAATAAAACCATAATAGTTGGCCCAAGCATGGAGGGTGCAAGGAAAGTGAATCTTCACAAGGCTTGTGGTAGCTCAGTCATATGTACTGGCCTGATTCTTCTCTGTTTTATGCAAGGGTAATTCTGTTGACATCAGTGGCGTTACTGTTGGTTTTCATTGGGATCAGTGAGAGCAGAATCAGGCCCAACAAATGTAACCATATTTTCTAATTGCCTTGCCCTCTGTTTAAAGCGATAAAACCTTTTAAAAAAAAATCAGGGGCCCATCTGCTCAGGGCAGAAATTGAAGTTCCTGTGGCATTGTGAGTAAGAATAGCTTACCTCTTCCTCACTGTTTTGGAGCATGCAATGGACTACTGCTATCCTCCATCTCTGAGGTTGCCTCCAGAAGTTGCAGTCCACCCTGAAAATGTGCTGCAGAGATTATTATCCTCTACACCAGGGATAGGTGCTACATGTGTCAATTGCTTTTGGATCCTTCAGATGAAAGGCACTATATGGATATGGATTTAGGCACTTAAATTGAGGCAGCTACGTTCAAAAACTAAAACTTGAGGAAACATTCTCCAAGATAGCTGTCCATAGTAATAGTGGTAAATGTTTGTTATGTAGAGCTCGTAGGAAAAAAAGGTAAATGTATCTAATGAAAAATTTCAAAATAAAGAAAATATTTTTGCTTTGTTTGAAATTGTTCACAATTTTTCTTCTTTGATCAAATATTTTGAAACACAATTTTTTAAAATTTCATTTTATTTCATTGAGTGGGGGGAGGGGAAGCTTCTTGTCTTGTTTTTTTTAAACCTTGTAGCGGGGTGGTTACCCCGCTCCTGCCCTGAAGGGCTTAAAACAGCCCTGGGAGAGGGCTGTGGCAGGGAAAGCAGCTAATAGGTTGATTGGGGAAGCAGCCGCAGCTGGACCATGCCCCAATCAGGCCTCAGCTGGCCCTATATAAGAGCCTGGAAGCCAGGAGCTCAGCAGTCTCTCTAGCTGTAGAGGGAGATGGACCTGGCTGCAGGGACCTGAGCAGAGTACCTGAGTGGAGCAGGGCTGGGGAAAGGCAGAGGAGCTGGGGAGCTCCAGCCTGGAAAGCCACAGGCTGCGGCCTAGCAGAAGGCCAATGGGTACTGGGGGTTGCAGAGGGCAGCCCAGGCGTAGACAAAGGCAGCAGGTCCAAACCCAACCTTGCCGGTGATGAGTAAGCTTATACTGCAGTCTGCCCCAGGGCACGGGGGCTAGATGTTGACTGGCAGTAGCCTTATACTGAGGTGAGGTGGGGATAGTGGGTGGGGGTTCCCCAGAGAGGGGAGTCCCTGAGAGAAAGGGGTTACTGTCAGGGGGCAGCACCCCAGATAACAGGGTACCTGGTCTGGGAGGGACATGGGGGCCAAGCAGCAGGGGACACCGGCCTGCAGAGGGTGCTCTGGAAGCTGGATGAGCTAATTCCCAGAAGTGACCAGCAGGAGGCGCCGCAGGGGTGAGTCCCACCCGCACCTTTACAAACCAGGAAAAAACAAATGGCTAAGTAAAAAAGTATGAGAGTGAAAATTTCCCCTCAAAATAAAATTTAAAATTAAAATAATTTTAAAAATCTATTTTTTTTTCATTTTAAAATTGTCAAAAAATTAAAGAGTCTGATGAAAATTGAAATTTTCCCTTGAAAATGTACATTTCATTGAAAGGCCACTTTTCATAGAAAAAATGTGGACATAAAAATTCCTGCCATATCTAATATTATAGGGACAGACAAAGACCCCAGACGGAATGTGGGCTCCCATTGCACTAGGAACTCTACAGATAGAGAGAAATCTGTTCTCAGAGGCTTTACAGACTAAAAGATACAGACAGCGGGGAAGAGGTAGCGATATAATATTCAAGATGAAGGAAACATAAATGAATTGCTCATTCTTTTTATTAATGTGGTTATTAATTATTTAAATTGATGCCTAGAAACCCTTAACAAAGTCACTGTCAAAACATGAATTGGTTAATAACAAGATGCAATAGGCAGATGAAATAACAGAGCTTTAAGAATCTGATTACTCTGCGATATATGGACTAGGATTTTAGTCCCAGTACACGTCGGTGAGCTTCCTGTTGTTTCAAATACTCCTCTCCACCAAGTGGAATGCTTATTTAAGTGCCTTTCATAAAAGTTCATAACTAAGTGAACTGAAGGAAAGTAATACATGGTTATCACAGACTCTGTTGTAAACCTTCATTTCTGACGGAACAACCGGAGGGCTAACCACAATGATATAATTCACACATAATTTAGTAGATGGAGCCTGTTCAAAAAGCTACAAGCTAAAAATAAATAGTAGCTAGCAAGCCCCTATTTAACATTACAGCTTTCCTTAGAATCAATTCTGAATTCAAAATGTTTGTCAGCAGGTTATTTAGGTTTAGTCTGAGCTGGGCTGTGTAATTTTGAAAAGAAATATTGTTGTTGGGGGCTGGTGATTCTTACACCTAACTTGTGGGAAGCTACAGGAGAATGGAACTTTTCCAAAGAGAGGATCCCTAGAGCCAGGCTTCCCATGGACTGGTTTTCTCATAAAGGAAACTCATGCTCCTTTTGTGGCACTCTGTAAGGAGACCTGTGGCACCTTATAGACTAACAGACGTGCATCCGACGAAGTGGGTATTCACCCACGAAAGCTCATGCTCCAATATGTCTGTTAATCTATAAGATGCCACAGGACTCTTTGCTGCTTTTACAGATCCAGACTAACACGGCTACCCCTCTGATACTCTGTAAGGAGAGTCATCGCAGAGAGAGTAAATTGGAGCAGAGAGGAGACATAGCAAGAACAGCCAGACCAGGCTATGTGTTGTCCAGGAGACAGAGAAGAGCTGGACAAGTGGTGAAAGGACCAGATTGGAGACAGCTGGAGAATAGATGCTGAAGCCATACAAAGAGGAGCAAGGCCATATATTATGACATTATGGGCTAGATCCATTGAAATCAATGGAGTTATGTCAATTTACACCAGTTGAGGGCCTGGCTCCACATTAAAAGTGATGGCTGACTCACTTAGGGAAGGAGAATTCAAACCAGACAAGGGTGTCCTGGGTGGAGTCAGGGCAGGTTGGGGGTCACCAAGGAAAAGCTTGACCAGACCAAGGCCAATTTGAGAGGACTCAGACTGAATCTCTGTACTTTAGAAAATAGAAAGTATAGGGATGTCATGAATAGATAGACTCTTCCAGACAGTAATTCTCTTTACACTTGTTGTCTCAGAACTTGGTCTTGCTTTGTCTGGTTTCTATCAGACAAGAAGTTTCTGATCTTTATTAACGATGCAGAACATCTTAGCTGTGTGTGAGGGATAGACAGCACCAGCTCTGATTGCAGCATTGCTCCTTACATTGCAATTACTTAACATTACTCACACCCTTCACTCACATTTGTGCTGGAGTGCAAGAACCTTGATGCTTCAAACTCAAAAAAATTCCAGAATCAAAGTTTTGATATGCATAACTCCAGCACCTCTTTTTGAAAATTTAGTCCCGCATGCAACATTTCTCTGTACCTAAGATCCAATTGTCTTGAGTCTTTGTTTCTCCTGTAAAAGCATCTTCCAGCTCTTAATATTTCTACCTGGAGATCACCTCTCATAGGTTCTTGAAAGCATCATAATAATGAAATTAAAACCCCTGTGTGGTGGAGCAGAGAAACCCCACACCAGCAGAGCAGGGATTAAAGAGATCCTATGGGCAGAGTTAGCCCTGCCCCTCTATACCTGCAACCTCCAAAGGCGTGAAGGTTATAGCTCTGTCCAGGGAAAACAAGGTATAGAGATTTCCTCCCTCCCACCAGAAAGATTTGCAGTCTCGGCAGGATGCCGGAGAGGTCCACAAGGGGGCACTACTACAGGCAAGCCATTACACCCTGATTAACAGCCCCAAGTCTTGTTTCATTCTCATCGTTAATCTTCCCTAATTCTTATCTTAAGCCACTGACTTTGCATTGACCATGACACATTAAGGAGCTATTAAATCCTATTGTTTTATATACCCAAGAGCTAATATAGCAGTGGAGTATATGAAGTAATAAATACAGTTTGCTGGTGATTAAACGCTGAAGCAAAGCCTGCTTCAGTACCATGGATAGGAATTCTACTGCCTGTAGAGATAGGACCAAACCAGAACCTTAAATCTCAACAGCCCTGAATATTGGAGAGAGATTGGATTTGAAACCCATGCATGGATTTTTGGTTCCAGGAAAGATCCGAAATCTGAAGGGACCCTGCTTTTCAGATCCTGTTCAGATATGTTGGAAATGGATGATCTTGCCCACTGTTTTGGGACAACATTTCATGAGTACAGGCAACAGAATTTTGGCACAGTTGAAACAGAGCCTTACCCCTAGTCTGAAACTCATCCATAACCACATTTGCTTACCACTTTCTCCACCCATTGCATAATACAACAGACTAAACAATCCACAACATAAAGAAGGAGACTCTGATGCTTTTTCTTTCCTTGTCGGTTTATCCAAGAGGAAGTTAGGAGGTGACTTGATCATGGTCTGCAAGTACTGAAATGGGGAAGAAATTTCTGATAGTGGATGGCTGTTTAATCTAGCAGAAAAAGACACAACAAGATCCAATGGCTGGAAGCTGAAGCTAGACAAATTCATATAGAAATAACATGCAAATTTTTAACAGCAAGAGTAATTAGCTATTGCAACTACTTACCTAAGGACATAGTGAATTCTTTATTACTTGAAGGCTTTAAATCAAGATGGGATATCTTTCTAAAAGATATGCTGTAGCTCAACCAAAGTTAAGGGCTGGATGCAGAAATTATTGGATGAAGTCCTATGGTTTAAATTATGCAGGCAGTCAGACTAGATGATCACAATGGTCCCTTCTGACCTTAAAATCATGACTCTATGACTAAATCTTCATTCAGAACTGCATTTCTGGGTTTTAAAAATCACTGGAATTTGTACCAATGAATCTCCAATCTCATTGTAGAGTGGGTTAAACCTAAAATTCATAGGTTCCGAAAGATTTTTCATTCACATGCTGCATGTAACACACCATTCTCTCTGTCAACCACTCCAAGAACTGCACTTTGACTTTGAACTTAACAGGCGCCACTGCTGTATTTTCCCTGACAGTCTTTCTGCTTTGTTTCAGCAATTTTTATTCTTTTTCCCTGCCTATGAGATTTGTGGTGCAAACAAATCCATTTTCTGGACTATTGCTTGCACTGAAAATCTCAGTCTTTAAGGAGGTGTCTGCAAATGTGGTACTGTACTCAGAGGAATTTTCTTGGGACATGAGGGACACCTCCATTTCTCCCATTTTAGGCTGAAAAATGACTCAGTTGATATTTTGTTTATTTTCTTGATCATTTTAGAATCTGAGCTTATGATGGCACTTGGCAATCAATCATGTGTCCCTCAATAAATAAGCTCTCAGAAAATGAAAACAACAGGGCAGAAAAGGACAAAAGAACTCTTAAAGTTACTACAGGATGAAAGACACTTCAGTTCTATTCACAGCTCTGGCACAGGCTTTTTGAGTGACCTTGAGTAAGTCAAACGTATTCAGATCTCAGAGGAAGACACTATATAAATGCGAAATATCAATCATTATTCTTCCTTGATTTATTTATTGTTAAGAAGTTTTGCACTATCTCATTGATCTTTCCACAGACTATGCCAGGAATTTAGGTTGACTTGTGTTGCTTAGCACTTGAGCTGCTTCGTCTTGTAGCAGATGGATTTCCTTCTAAGACTTAACATTTATTCCTAGGTACTGTGCTTTTCAGAACTTAAGTAGTCAAAAAGTCACAGTGCATAGACTGCTGAGACCAGGTCCAAATCAGTCAAGATGTGGTGTGGCCTCCCAGCTAGGCATAAATGGAAGAAGGACAAGGTGGGTGAGGTAAACCAACTTCTGTGGGTGAGAGAGACAAACTCACTCCATTTGTGGCAGCTATTGTGTCTAGAGGTCCAGTAGCACAGTGTATAGTCTAACTACATTTATTTCCTGGCTCTGTGTCATTGCAGAGTTGAGGGAATCATTTGAAGCAATTAATATATCTGTTTTCTGATCATGAACTATCTGAAGACAGCTTGCAACCTTTGCAAATGTATTAGTTAATTGAAATTACCTACAGAATAATTTTAGTGAATAATTCTTAGTATATAGAGTATTACAAATTCAGTTTGAGTATTCATAAATCAAATGGTGATGTTTGGGTTTGATTAGATAACATTGCATGTTTCTGTCTCTTGATTAGAGGAGTAGAAACTTGTATTTCTAGTTAAAATTTTTGATTTTTTAAATCTTTTGTGCTTAAAGTTAGCTGTTTCTGCCAACATTTCTGTTACTGCATGTGTTTGCTAGAAAATTCATGATAGAGAATACAAAGAAACATTAACACAGCCAAAGGGACTTCAATATTTTTATTCCAGCAAGAATTCTTTGCTCAGCTCCAATCATTGAATTCAGTTAACTGAGCGATATATTATATATTATATATTATAATTACAGTAGTGCTTCTAGGAGCCCCAGTCATGGACCAGCCCCCCCTTTTGCTAAGTGCTGTACAAACACAGAACAAAAGGACAGTCCCTCCATCAAGGAGCTTACAATCTATAAAGCAAGAGACCATAGACCAGGGAGTACAAGGAAACAATGAGATAATATGGGACAGCATGAAAGGCAGTGATCACAGCACAACACCTGCGTAACTCTTGTCAAGTTGTTTGTAGGTATAATGGCATCATAATAAATAATCTTCATAGCAGAATAAATAATGGACAGATTTAAAAAATCCACAGTAATGAAAGTCATGAATAAAAGTTCTTCTTTTCCTTCCACACCAAATTTATACTGATGTTATTCCATTGTCTTCAACTGAGCTACTTCCAATTTGCACCAATGCAAATGACAGGAGAAGTAGGTTCTAACATTTCTTAAATAAAAGACTGATGTTCTTTTCTCTCCTTCCGTGGAGTTGCTTTGGCTTTACACCTGTTTAACAGATCAGAATCTCACCATTGTTGTCTAGTTATAATTAAGATGTGGGAAAATTAGGGTCATATCTTGCTGTTGGTTCTTACACAAAATGACTTTTGAGTTAATGGGAGTTATTTGTGCGAAATGATGGCAAGCTACGGCTCTAAATTTTGTTGTGCTGTAATTAGTTGCTGGTTCACTGAAAGCTTTTTGAAGACAATGGCATACCTCTCAACATTTCAAGTGGCTAAAGCAGAACAGATCCTATCCTTGGGGTTGGGATGCCTGTAGGGGGAGGAGGACCAGGGCTGCTCTCAGGGGGGCTGGAGGCCCTGGGTGGGGCAGATCAGGTGTGGCACCTGAGGGGTGTGAAGTCTGGGGTTGGGGAGAGTTTCAGACCAAACTCACCCCATACTCACACTGCAGCAACAGCTCCTGCGGCTACTGTCCTGTGGGGCTGGCTGGGCTTGGCTTCCCACGCTGGGCATTGCAACCTGGTCTTTGGTGCATGGTGCTGCAGTGCTGCTCAGGATTGGCCTGGCCCACCTGATGGGGGATCGGTTGCTGGGTGGGCCAAATTTGAGTGAGTAGTGCTGTGACCCCATGTGCCAGATCACAATGCCACGCTCTCAAACGTGTCTTGGCCATCCACCCATATCAGGAGGGCTGGGTAAAACCTGAGTGGCACTGCGATCCTGTGTACCAGCAGCCAAGTCACAATGCCTGGAATGGGGAGCTGAGTCCAGCCAGACCCACAGGACAGTTGCAGCTTCAATCAGGACAGGGAGTTAGGGGGTCAAGTGGACAGTCCCATGAACCCTGGGACTGTTGGGAGGTATGCATTGGGATTGCATGGTGTAACTGAAGGAAGAACTTGGCCTTTTGACTGCTATATATGTATATTCTACATGGATTTACTATAATCACAAGGGTCCTCATTTTGCTGTTACATCTGCAATGCACTGTGCATACAGTTAAGGGTAGCATTAGATAAAACAGGTCTGGTTCATCTCTCACTATCACTGGTTAGAAATCAGAAGTAACTCCATTGATTTCAATGGGAGATACACCAATGTAAAACTGATGCAACTGAGATAAGAATCCAGCCCAAAGTGTGCAGTGCAGATTATTGCTACTTTGCCATTAATGATGCCTTTTCATCATCAGTATAGAAATGTTCAGCTCTTATTTACAGAAAGGATTTCCTTGTGTGGAATGCATGATTCAGTTTGGATCTGCCAAAGAGAATTTCTTCCAGAGTTCCTGTGAAGGGTGAAACACTTAGGACAATTTGCTGTCGGAAGCAATGTAAACTCCACGTTGGGATTTAGAAATATGGTGAGAATACACCCTGCTGTCCATGGTTGTAACAAAGTTTCTGTTAAATATGCCAAGTTTTTCCAGCAAAATTAAACAAAACCAAGCATTGAGCAAAATGTCAAGTGAGCACATTTGTTGTAATTATCTGTCTGCCACACCTAGTCTTTGGCTATGTGTTTTTTTTTAAAGACAAGGAATAGGCTATTATATGAACACAATCTTTAGACTGTACATTCTTTGAGTTAGTGATTGTGCTCTCTTTGTCATGGCTGGGTTGTGGACAGCCAGTAGTCAAAGTCAGAGTCCGCAGTCAAAAGACAGGATACCAGGAGGTCAGAAGCAGGAGACAAACTGGAAGTCAGAACCATGAATCAGATGCCAGGAGTCACACCATGTCAGAATGCCAAGAAATCAAGGGCAAGTGCACAGCCCAATTGTTCAGACAGTTCCTGTTCCTTTTGCTGGCCAGCAGGCCAATCAGCTTATCTGGGACTCTGCCAATAGGATGGCAGGGGTGGAACCTCAAACTGGGGCCAGGGCTTCATGGGTCCCAGGCATGCACACCACTAGATAGAGGGTTGGCGCATGGCTGTGCCTATAAATTGTGCAGACCCAGGTTTGAGACCCATGGGTGATAGTATTGTTTTGTGTTTGGAAGTTGTCTAGCACATTTGGAGTGCTACTACCATCTAAATGATTATTTATTAATTACTATTATTCCAGTAGTGCCTACAGATCACCAACAAAGATTGGGCCCCATTGTGCTAGGTGTTGAACATATACAACCCATTGTGCTAGGTGCTGTACATATACATAGGGAGAGAGAGTTTCTGCCCTGAGGAGTTTACAATCTAAATAGCAAAACACACCAGAAATGGGAGAAAGAAAATGTTATTTTGCAGCTGGGGAACAAGGAGGTTAAATGATTTGCCTGAGGTCACACAGGAAGTTTATGCTAGAGCCAGACTTTGAACCCTGAGTCCTAGTCTAGGGCCTTGACCATAAAATCCCCCACCCCCCTTTAAAAAGAATAGTGTGATGGATCTGCTAAGCAGGAGACTATGACTCTGACACTTTCTGGAGGTTCCCAGAACTATCAGTGACCTGGTTACGCCTTTGTCTCAGTGAGAGAGATTTGCTGGTGCTAACCTGGGTGACAACTCCAAGTAAAAGGAAGGACCTGTAAGGATAAGGCCTTTTCCTGTAGCCATATTGTAAAGTCTGAGGCCTTTGTCTGCAGCCATAATAGGAGAGCAGCAGCCAAGAGCTAAAAAAGCAGGAAGTCACATCCTCACATTCCATCTAAATTACATTAAAACAATATAATATCGGGCTGTTAAGAAGACAATCCACTCCTAATAGCACCCTCCATCATCAGGTAGAGAAACAAATCTTAAGATGGCTAAATAAAACTTTGTTTGATGGCAATCTGTCTGACAAGAAATCACTTATCAATAGTTGTGGTTGTGAAATCACTACTTCTTTATTATTTTGTCTTTATGGTCCCCACTTCTCTATGGTTTATCTGTATGGTCTCTGTATGGTTCTTTGATTGTTTCTGTCTGTTGCATAACTAATTTTGCCAGGTGTAAATCAATTAAGGTGGCGGCGTATGATTGGTTAAAGAACTGTTTTACAATGTTAGGATTGGTTAGCAAATTGTTTAGTAATATTTTAGTAAAATGATTGGTTAAGGTATAGCTAAGCAAGACTCAAGTGTCACTATATAAACTGGGGCCCAAAAGGAAGTTCTTGGGAACCAACTCCAGGACACAGCACCAAGATCAGAGCTGCCAGACCTCAACACTCTACTAATGACACTGTGCAGAAGCTGGAGTTCCCCAGATGACCTGATCCTGACTGGCCATCAAGAAAAGTTCATCTGCCTTCTTGGGAGGGGTGAGCATTGTACGCTTAGTGTGTACATTCTGTTTTGGTGATTGTTAATAAATAGAGGTTAACTAGGATATTACAGTGTGAGGCTCTTTCACTGGTAAAAGACCCTGCAAACCCGCTGAGTGTAAGGTTACGCCCTGAGCCCACGGAAGGGCAAGGGTGGGTGCCCTAGAGAGTAAGGTTATGCCTGAGTCCTAGGAACTGCGTAAAGGTAGGTGCCCCTAGAGTGTGCGAGTAACAGATAATTTTGTGTGGGTAACAGACTTTCCTCACTCAGGAAATGACTGGGCACTTCTGATGTTTCCCATCAGCTTCCTCCCCACTGCACTTCTCTTTCTCCTGGTCAGGTAGGAGAAAGGATTCTGACCAGGAAGTGGATGGACGCTTTTGGGAAGCAGCAGCAGCAGCAGTGTGGCAAGCTAGGAGCCGCAGAGAAACTGGATGCAGAGAGCAGTCCCCAGGAATGGTATACAGAGCCACGTCTGGAACCGGCTGTGATAGCTGCACAGTACAACTGGGTGCAGGGCTGTGTGGAATTTATGGAGGAGCAGCAGTGGCTGGGGAGGAGCCAGTGCAGAGGGGCCCTAATTAGAGACAATAACGGAGCTTGGCTTGGAAACCTGCAAGGCCGTATTTGCCTGAACAGAGACTGGGCTGGAGAGGGCACCCCAGGCACTAGGCCTGAAGAGCCCTGACCCTCATTTGGACTGCCCTGGGTCCCAGACAAGAGCTGCTACTACTCACTTTGAAATGTAACTGTTTAAGACTCTGTACCTATGGTATTTGCAACCTTTCCCCTTTCCTGCCAACCCTAATAAAATACCCTTTAATTTAGCCATGTGTCTGAATGGTTATTGGATCCACCAGGGCTAGTGCCTACAAGGTCTAGCTGCCCAAGTGGCTAAAGTGCGTACCTCTGAGCCATGGTACACCCTGGCACACTACTGGCATCTTAGGGCTTTGGTGTACTCCGGCACCGAGCAGCCCCAATAAATACAATAGTCATGATTATGTAGCTCAGAATGCAATTACATTACATTGGCATATAGCATGCTCATGAATCATCAAGTTTCAGAGGGTAGCCGTGTTAGTCTGAATCAGTAAAAACAACAAGGAGTCCTTGTGGCACCTTAGAGACTAACAAATTTATTTGGGCATAAGCTTTCGTGGGCTAACACCCACTTCATCAGATGCATGGAATGGAACATACAGTAAGCAGGTATAAATATACAGCACATGAAAAGATGGGAGTTGCCTTACCAAGTGGGGGGTGTCAGTGCTAACGAGGCCATCAAGTGGACATTATTTTTCTGTGATAGAATTCTAGTGGTTGGGCTAGTTGCCCTAACTGGTCTTTTCTATCTCGGTCTCCCTGCCCGTGCAGAACTGGTTCTTGTTCATAGTCTAGCACAGAATCATAGATGTTCAAGAATGGAAAACAGCCCACTCTACTTTCTAGATTTTGGGCAGGTTTCCAATATAGCCACATCACTTACTTCCTGGGCCCCGTTCTTTTGGTGGTATCCATGCAGACTTGCTTCTCACAGGCAGACTGATCTTCCCCTTAGGTAACAGGACCAGAACTAAGAGGATTTTGGTTCATAATCTAATTTCAATACAACACCTGGCAATTTTTGTGATCCTGTTCTTGATTTGACCTCACAAATGGTAAGGCTGGCCCTAGACCGACTGTTTTATAAAGATCAGAGTTAGACTTGACCCAAATCCTGTATCTTTTTTTGCAATAAGGGGCTGCCAGAATTTGAACCAGAATTCTGTACTTGGCCCATATGTCTATAATGAGCTGAACCATACAAACATAATTGATGTGGATTTCTAATCAAACTAATCTATCTAGGTCTGTGTCATATCTATCACTGTAATAATGCAATTGCTGGATCCAGCCCAGAATTTTGCAATTATCTAATTAGGATCACTTCAACCAAAAATGAAATGCAGCCCACCAGTATTTGGAACACTGCAGAATACTTATGCTACAGCAACCATGCTTAGCACTAGTTTATATAAATGCCAGGATGCTTTTTTCCCCCCAACTGTGGTTTTTTTCAATTCAATTGCAAGTTTTCCTGAGCCCAGCATAACTTGTATCATTCAGATTGTATTGCTGAGTGGTTGGCTTTGATAAGAGTTCATCTTGGAATGTGAAGTATGCAGAGGGCAGGGTACAGTAAAATGTCTTTGTAACCTTGAGAAGCTGGAAGTTAATAATTCCAATTATTTTGAAGTGTCTTGGGAATCTGTTGAATTAACAAATGAGATATAGTAAAAAATAGCAAGGACATACAAGAGATCTTTGAAATGAAAGGCTTGAAAAATATATCATGTCAATTAGCAAATATTTCTCTCTTTAATTTTATGTTTTAAGATTTTTTGGTGGATTTAGTGTGCATGGCATGTGCTGGATAGACCGCACTGGAGACAGCCTAGAGATGGCATGGCAAACTTTTCCACTCTGCCCCACCTATATTTCTCAATGATAACCTGTTGGGAGAATTTCTAGGACTGCCAGCCATGGACAACAGGACTTACCAAATGCCCCCATTGAAAGAGGGATCAAGATTATCACAGATGACTGCAGAGGCCTTTTGCCATCTCTAGTTTCTATATTTCAAGTAAGGGGGGAAAGAAAATCCTTTAGGCCATAATCCAACAAAGTGATTAAAACTATGCACATGCTGAAGCTGGCAGGGGTTGGCAACGTGTCTGTACATGGACACAAGTGTCCATGGTAAAAATGTTGAGGTCTGTGGGGGGCGCTCACCTCGGGCAGCTCCCCGCAAGCGGCTCCCTTTCCCTGCTGTTGCTGACGGAGGCACAGCCAGGCGGCTCTGCACGCTGCCTCCATCCCCCCTCCCCAAGCACTGACTCAGCGGCTCCCAGCCCATTGGCTGGGAACCGCAGCCAATGGGAGATTCAGGGGGTGGCGCCTGCAGACAGAGGCAGTGTGCCTGCAGAGCTGCCTGGCCGTGCCTCCACCAGCAACAGCAGGGATGGGGAGCCGCTTGAGGGAAGCCACCCAAGGTGCTAGAAGAAGGTGAAGAAAGAGGTTGTTTCAAGCTGTTGGCAGGTCTCTGTAATGAAATGGGTCCCTACACAATGATTCACTTTTACCCACTGTCCCATGTTGGTAGGCTATGTGGAACAGGGCCATCTCAATGGGAGCACCAGGAGGCACGGAACCTGATGGGAGCATAATCCCAGACACACAGGGTTAGAACTCCTACTGCCCCATCCCTCCAGGGTAGTAGCTACGCTCCTCACCTCCTGCATCTGACTGCTGGACAGGCCATGACCCTGCCTCCTCCTTAGTCCCTTTTGTGCCCAAGGAGGCCCAGCAAGGCCCTTCTGTCAGCAGAGCATGGAGTGTGGAAAAGTGGAGCAGGAACTACATCATGGTAGGATCGTCTTGGTGAAGATGCTGATGGCCCCTGAGAGACCAGGTTTCTATTCTTGGCTCTGCCACTGATTTCCTGTGTGACCTTGGGCAAGGTCACTCAGTTTCCCAGCTGTCACACAGGGATAATAATAACCCATTCTGCAGTAATGAGGGCCATAAAGAAATATTTGGAAAGAGAATGAAAGTCTCATGCTAAAAAGAGATTCAAAGGGAGGGGAAGAAGAATTTCTGGTACCCTCCCACCCCACACACAGCTGATCATCCATGCAGGGTCCAGGTGCAATCTGGCCCATAGTTTTGATTAGTGAACTGCATTGGTGTATAGATCACAGAACTTTGATTTTCTGTAGACCCTGTAAAAAGTAGTTATTTAAAAAAAAGTATTCATAATTCAAAAGCATTTCCTCCATATTTAATAAGTGTATAAACAGTTTCTAATAATTGCAAGCCCAATAAAATGCAGCTGAGGTACCTTTTATTTCATATGATGCTTTGATACCAACCAAACCCATGCACAGCTATAGCAGGCTTTAATCTATTGATCTACCTACCTATCCACACAACAATTTACTACACATGGGATACATTTCTGAGTGCCATCAACTTCAGCTGAAGTTAGTTAGCCCAGTCCTGAATGGTCCTGAGTATCTTGAACTCACACTGCAGTCAGTGGCTGTTGAGGGCCCTCAGAAGCTCAAAGCAGCTGCTCAGCCCCTCTCAGTATCAGGGCTTCATTCTCTTTCCAAACATCTCCCTCAGTACTTATATGGAACTTAGTAACATAGTATTTGAGTGCATCATAAACAATGAATTTAGCCTCATGCAGCCTTTGTGAGGTCTCCCTATGTCTGCCTATACATATGCTATTATAGCCCAAATCTATAACAAGGAGCAGACCTGGCAACTACTTACATGGCACTGTTTCTCATTTTCAATCTAAGTTTCTCTCATTGTCTCTGGAACCTTTGATTACCCCCCCCCCCTTTTTTTTTTGGTTACTTATCCATTAGTGGTATATTATAGAAGCCGGACAGAACTAAAGCTAAAGAACTGCATTTATAATGAATTCCCAGCACTTGTAGTTTTCCACTTAACTTGTCTGGGTTATTTTCCCTACATTATGAAAGTAAGTATTCCACAGTAAGGGCCAAAATCTGTCCTTAGAGCTGTGTGTATGCAGAATTGTACTTCAGCAGCAGCTGTATGAAAAGGATGGCTGTAATAAAGAATAAATACAGAACACTGGGAAAGTCTGATTAACATAGTGTTAAACTGTTTCATATTGAGATGACTGAAGACATGGGAATAGGGCATCCATTTCTGATGCCTGTTTGCTGTATGTATGTACTACGTTAGGTCAATCAATCCCACCATGACAAGTTTTCCCTTCTTAGGGTCTTTTACTAGTATGGTACTTCCTGATCATAGTATGTGAATATGGAATCTACATTACATGAAATTGGTTCTGCCTTTTCTTAGTGGAATCTAAATGTCCTACTTTTTATTTAACTCCTCAATTTCTCTTTTGATTCCCTCACTGCAGATGATCATAACATTTTAAAAATACATTCTAACAGGGATGTCACAAAAAAGACAGTTATATTGAAAATGGGTTGCCAAAGCCTAGGAAGATCTGTCAAAATACTTCTCATTTCTTAAACTACTTGGAAGGAGTTCATGAAGTTTGGTGGGCTTCTTGAGACCCCTTCCCTCCCCCCAAGAATTTGTTCTCAAGGGCCCAATCATGCAAAACTCCCCAAAAGCAATTTAAGAACAGGCCCTAATTGTAATTAAATCATCAGGAACATACAGTATGTAGCATTCTCTATATACATCTGAAAATATCCCATGAAAAGCTGTTGAAATTTTCAAGCCATATTTTCAGGATGCTGTTTTTCCTGTAGCTCCTACTATTTTTTCCACCATTGTTCAAATTTATGATATTACAGTTTTCTAGTTAATTTAATATACTGATGCTACAGCCATTGAATTCAGTGAGTTTTGCCCTTAACAGCAATGGATGCAGGATCAGGCCTTTCACTGAATGTATCTGAACTGAGTTTCTGTGTTTTTTTCTAAAGTATAACTTAAAAATAACACTGGATATGAACATGAAAATTCATGTCCAAGAACGAAAAAAAAAAAAAAGTAGTGACAACAATACACTGGATATATGGTTTTAGGATAAATATTTCTTTAAATTCCCCATCCCACAAAAATATTGACTTTCATTGTTTTAATAAAAAACCCATACTGGCCTTCACAGAAAATAGAATGTGCACTGATAAAACAGAATAAAAAGATTTAAAATGGGGGTATTACATGTTTTTGCCTCACCATGTCAGACTGATATTTATCTTGAAAGTTACTTAATTACCATTCCCATACTACGTGTGTCAGTAGCAGCATGATAATAGAGTTTTGCTTCACTGATTAGAATAAAATAAAATAGGTTACTGTAGAATTTTGATGACAAGTAACAAAAGAGGCTTTGTTATCCAATCAGACAAAGCATTAGCTACGTTCAATCAATGTTATGTGCGTTTTCCCCCCTCATTCCAGTGAGGAAAAGAACCTGCACAACATGGCGCTGAATTTGAAAAAAAGATCATTCAACCCAGCTGAGGAAAGAGAATATTGTATGTTCAAAAGACTCACAGATTGTTTTATGGAGTGCACAAGATGTGGTCAACTAATGATACAGCTCAAGTCAACTGTAGTTCGCGACCATGCTGAGAAGTGGTGCAAAAATATGTCCAAGACTTCAAACATGTTGAGTGTAAAGAAGGACAAATTCATTGAGGAGGCCAGATCAAAAAGAGGAAGAGAGGTAAAGTCAATGACTGACTTTCTTAACCGGGATGTCAAAGATGCACAGAATGATCTTTGCCTTGCCTATAGGTTAGCAAAAGCCAAATTGCCATTTACAGCAGGCGCCATCTTCAAAGAAATCACCAAAAAAATTGACCCCAAATCTGCTCCTTTTCAAAGACCGCACTGAAGTGCCAGAACTGTGGCAAGAAACACAGAGGATTTAGGTGGTTACCTTTACAGTGAAACTGTTAAAGCAGCAGTAAATGCTCCGTTTGTTAACTTAATGTGTGACGAGAGCACCGAGCACAGTGACACGAGTCAGCTTAATATTTACCATCGCTTTGTGAATGTTGACACAAGTGAAATTCACTCCGAGTTTTTGAGCTTAATTGAAATAGCTGAACACTGTAATGCTGAAAATCTGAATGCAGCCATCATTGGTTGTTTGGAAAATGACCAAAACAAGTACCCTGTGGAGAAAATTGTGGGATTTATATTGGACGGGGCATTTGTAATGCTAGCCCAATGTGAAAGCATTTGAAAGCAACTGAAAGATCGCTATGGTGATTTATTCATCCAGCATCGTATCACCGATCACCAAACCTTAATCACTAGAGACACTGAATCAGTCATACCTGACTTTGTGGAAGATATGATCAAAGCGACACTTAGACATTTCAGTGGGGCTACGAGAAAAAAAGAGTTTAGACAGATCTGTGACCTGAATGAAGAGGAATATTCAAGTCTGGTTAGCTACAAAAATTTTTGGCTGCCTGAGTTGAGAGGTTTGAGCTACCATGAGATTCTCTAGTGCAATACTTTCATAGAATCATAGGGTTGGAAGGGACATCAGGAGGTCATCTAGTCCAACCCCCAGACAGATTTTATTAAAAATTAAAAATTATTAGATTTTTGCCCCAGATCCCTAAATGGCCCCCTCAAGGATTGAACTCACAACTTGGGATTTAGCAGGCCAATGCTCAAACCACTGAGCTATCCCTCCCCATTGTTGGGGAGAGAGTCATTTGGGAATGGGTTGCCAAATTATAGAACAAGTTGCCATAATATCTATGACATGCTACAGTCTCCTAAATTCATTCTGTATCTCAGTTTCCTGAATTGGGTTTTGCCACTTCTCACAGCAATGAATTTGGCACTGCAGAAAGAGAACTCTGATCTGTATAATGCATACTGCTCTCTGCAGAAGTGTACTGCAAGATCATTTTGAAGCCGTTTAAACAGCCTTCAAATGAAGATTCTACCCTGGAATCTTTTGTATCTTCAAACAGCCTTTCTATCCCTAGTGCTAAGGCCACAGAGATGCTCAGGGAGTGTGAGGAGCAGCACTACTTGCCAGAAACAGAGATTGCTCGGGTAAAAGCAACGTTCATCGAATATTCAAAGAAACTTGAACAGGCATTCAAGGCCAGGTTTCCTGAAAAAGACTTGGTGAAATGCATGCTTGACTTGGACCCCTGCAAACAAAAGCAACCACTCAATTCAAAAACTTTCAGCAAAATTTACAAAGCACATTGACTCCAGCAAGGTTGAAATGCAGTATACATTGTACTGCAAGGATGACGCGGTCAAGATACTTTTAAACTCAGACTGCTGTGGCAGTAACTTTATAAAATTATGGTGTCTTTTGTTTAAGTCAAGTGAGAGTGACTACAGTGACCTGGCAAGGCTTTCACTTCTTTTACTGACGCTGAGCCCTGACGCATGTTGCTGTGAACGAGGCTTCAGCCACATGAACTCAATCAAAACATCCACAAGGAATCGCCTTGAGAACTGTTGGGTTGATGCCTGTCTACATATTGCAACTTCAACAACGAGCACAAAGGACTTTGATGTAGCTGCAGCGGCGAGGTACATTCAAAAACACTAAAGTGAGTTGAATTTATTATTATGATTATTGTTCATATTATTATTAGCTAGCTAGCTAGGTTATTGGGGTTTTTTTCAGTGTGGAAAATTATGTGTGCTATTTGATGGGTTGAATGACATAACCCCCTGCCAATGTCCATCACTAAGGCCTGGTCTACACTAGGAGGTTATGTCGAATTTAGCAGCGTTAAATCGAATTAACCCTGCACCCGTCCACACAACGAAGCTATTTAGTTCGACATGGAGGTCTCTTTAAATCGATTTCTGTACTCCTCCCCAACGAGGGGAGTAGCGCTAAATTCGACATGGCCATGCCGAATTTGGGTAGGTGTGGATGGAATTCGACGCTAATAGCTCCGGGAGCTATCCCACAGTGCACCACTCTGTTGACGCTCTGGACAGCAGTCCATGCTCGGATGCTCTGACCAGCCACACAGGAAATGCCCCGGGAAAATTTGAATTCCTTTTCCTGTCTGGGCAGTTTGAATCTCACTTCCTGTTTGGACATTGTGGCGAGCTCAGCAGCAGTGGCAACGATGCAGAGCTCTCCAGCAGAGGTGCCCATGCAATCGCAGAATAGAAAGAGGGCCCCGGAATGGACTGATCGGGAAGTCTTGGATCTGATCGCTGTGTGGGGAGATGAGTCCGTGCTTTCGGAGCTGCGATCAAAAAAACGGAATGCGAAGATCTACGAGAAGATCTCCAAAGCCATGACGGAGAGAGGATACAGCCGGGATGCAACGCAGTGCCGCGTGAAAATCAAGGACCCGAGACAAGGCTACCAGAAGACCAAAGCGGCAAACGGACGCTCCGGATCCCAACCTCAGACATCCTGTTTCTACGAGGCACTGCATTACATTCTAGGTGCGGCCACCACCACTACCCCACCACTGACCGTGGACTCTGACGATGGGGTATTGTCCACGGCCGGTTCCTCGTCGGAAATGTTAGGTGACGGGGAAGATGAGGGAGGAGATGAGGAGGACGAGGCAGTTGACAGCGCTTACAACGCTGATTTCCCCGACAGCCAGGATCTCTTCATCACCCTCACGGAGATCCCCTACCAACCCTCCCAAGGTGTTAACCGTGACCCTGAATCAGGGGAAGGATCAGTCGGTAAGTGTTTTAAACATGTAAACATTTATTTTGAACAGAACAGGAATGGAATATTAACAATGGGTTTTTCATGATTACTTTGCCCTAGGCGCTCTACTGTTTAGTCCTTGCCAGTGCAGCTACAGTAAAATCCGGTCTATATGTCCGGGGATAGAGCTGAAATCCTCCTGGGACATCTCCACGAAGCTCTCCTGGAGGTAATTTGAAAGCCTTTGCATCAGGTTCCTGGGGAGAGCGGCCTTATTGCGTCCTCCATGGCAGGAAACTTTTCCGCGCCAGGCTAGCAGCAAGTACTCTGGGATCAGTGCCTCGCACAGCATGGCCTCATACGGACCTGGTTTTTGCTGTCATTCACGCAGCATGTGGTCTTTCTCAGTGTCCGAAATCCTCATCAGAGTGACATCACTCATGGTGACCTGCTTTAAATTAGGGGAATATTAGTATTGGGACTGATTGCCTGTTCCTTTACATAACTGTAACCGGCGGTTTACAGCCACGCGGTGGAGGCGGGACAGGGGCAGCATACAGGGATCTTTCCCGGGGACAGCCGCGAGGGGGGTGGGACAGGGGCAGAGTTCATGCTGGCCGGATTGCTGGCAGCAGGAACTGGCCAACGCTAGGGGCATTGCTTTGAACGTGAAAGGAGGGCACTGCTATAAATTAAGCTTTCAGCAGCCAAAAGTCTATGGCTTACCATGTCCGCCTGCTACCCGAATTCCGCTGTCCGGCTCCGCTTGTGTGATCTGTACTCCAAGACCCCAAGCACTGAATGGGAAGGCCGAAAATTCGACCTTGTCCTGAGTGCGCATGTGATAGGTGCTGTGCATGGTCTTGTTCACAGAGAAAGACTATGTTCATTGTTCACAAAAATGTATCTTTGTGAGGAATTCACTCCCTTTTTCCCATCCCACAGCTGAGAGTGTCTCCCGACCTACCCCGGCATCCCCCTCCCAGAGGCTGGCGCAGATTAGGCGCCGAAAGAGAAGGACACGGGACGAGATGTTCTCCGAACTTATGGGCTGCTCCCGAGCCGAGGCAGCACAGTAGACCCAGTGGAGGGAGAACATGTCACAATACCAGCCATCACACAGCGAACGGGAGGACAGGTGGCGGCAGGAAGACCAGCAGGCGACTCAAACGCTGCTTGGACTAATGAGGGAGCAAACGGACACGCTCCGGTGCCTTCTAGATGTTCTGCAGGACCGGAGGCAGGAGGACAGAGCCCTTCTGCAGTCTATCTCTAACCGCCCTCCCCCGCCACAAAGTCCCATCCCCCCTCACCCAAAGTCCCAAGAAGGAGGGGCGGCAGGGGCCATGAAAACAGTCACTCCACCCCTGCAGACTGCTCAAGTAACAGACGGCTCTCATTCCCAAAGTTTTGATAAGTCCTTTCCTTCACTCCAAAAGCACCTCACCCAAGCCCCCATCCCAGTGTCATCCCATAACTGTCTAGTTGTTAATAAAAAACACGTTTCTGTTAATTACTGTTTCCGTCATGTTCTTTTAGAGGACAGTGTGTTTGAAGGGGGGAAAGGGGGTTGGTAATTGGATAGGACAGTCACCTTTACTAGGGTACAGACACGGGGGCAGGTTCAGCAGCAGGTCACACACACATTGCAGTCACTAGGCACCCTGGTCAGTCTGGGAGGTGGTTTTCATGTTCTGTGTGGGGGGGCTATGTGAGTTTGTGGCGGGGGAGGGCGGTTACAGATCTTATGCAGCAGTCCTTAGCCTGGATGACAGAGCCACGCAGCAGGGGATCTGTAACCGTCCTCCCCCGCCACAAAGTCACATAGCTCCCACACACAGAGTCCCGAAAAGGAGGGGTGGCAGGCTCCGTTGAAACAACCAGTCCACCACTGCGGACCGCTCTAGGAGCAGGAGCCTGTCATTCCTCGAGTTTAGAAGCGTCCTTTCCATCACTACACCCGCTCCCCACCACAGTCTGCGTCCCAGTTTCAACCCTTTACCACGAAACCCTTAATAAAGAAAACGGTGTTAATGAACAAAGTTCCATTTATTTTATTTTTAAAGGTGTGTTGGAAGGGGGGAAACGGGGTGAAGGGGGTATGTAACTGGAGAGGATAGTCAACATTAACTGGGTAAAGAAACGGGAGCAGGTTCAGCTTCTCTTTAAACAAACTTAATAGTCACAGGTTACCCTGCTCACTGTGGAACCTAGCTTTCAAAGCCTCCCGGATGCACAGCGCGTCCCGCTGGGCTCTTCTAATCGCCCGGCTGTCTGGCTGGACATAATCAGCAGCCAGGCGATGTGCCTCAACCTCCCACCCCGCCATAAACGTCTCCCCCTTGCTCTCACAGAGATTGTGGAGCACACAGCAAGCTGCAATAACAATGGGGATATTGGTTTCGCTGAGATCAGAGCGAGTCAGTAAGCTTCTCCATCTCCCCTTGAGACGTCCAAAAGCACACTCCACCACCATTCTGCATTTGTTCAGCCGGTAGTTGAAGAGTTCTTTTTCACTGTCCAGGGTGCCTGTATAGGGCTTCATGAGCCAGGGCATTAGCGGGTAGGCTGGGTCCCCGAGGATCACTATAGGCATCTCCACATCCCCAAGAGTTATTTTGTGGTCCGGGAAGTAAATACCTTCCTGCAGCCGTCTAAACAGACCAGAGTTCCTGAAAACACGAGCGTCATGAACCTTGCCCGGCCATCCGATGTTGATGTTGGTAAAACGTCCCCTATGGTCCACCAGTGCTTGCAGCACCATTGAAAAGTAGCCCTTTCTGTTAATGTACTGGCTGGCCTGGTGCTCCGGTCCCAGGATAGGGATGTGAGTTCCATCTATAGCCCCACCGCAGTTTGGAAATCCCATCGAGGCGAAGCCATCTATGATGACCTGCACGTTTCCCAGGGTCACTACCTTTGACAGCAGTAGCTCAACGATTGCGTTGGCTACTTGCATCACAGCAACCCCCACGGTAGATTTGCCTAAGCCAAAGTGGTTCGCGACTGACCGGTAGCTGTCTGGCGTTGCAAGCTTCCAGAGGGCTATGGCCACTCGCTTCTGGACAGTCAGGGCTGCTCGCATCCGGGTGTCCTTGCGCTTCAGGGCAGGGGACAGCAACTCACAAAGTTCAAGGTAAGTTCCCTTACGCATGCGAAAGTTTCGCAGCCACTGTGATTCATCCCAGACCTGCAGCACTATGCGGTCCCACTAGTCCGTGCTTGTTTCCCGGGCCCAGAATCGCCGTTCCACAGCATCAACATGACCCATTGCCACCATGATGTCCACGGCGCGGGGTCCCGTGCTTTGCGAGAGGTCTGTGCCACTCTCAGACTTAATGTCCTCACCGCGCTGCCGTAGCCTCCTCGCCCGATTTCTCAGCATCTGCCTCTGAAAAAGGTGGATGATAAGGTGCGAGGTGTTGACAACGGCCATAACTGCAGGGATGTTCGCAGCGGGCTCCATGCTCGCAGTGCTGTGGCGTCCACGCTGTCACTCACCAGAAAAGTGCGCGAACTGATTGCCCGCCGGCGCTTTCAGGGAGGGAGGGCGGGAGTGACGGTTGAATGACGACAGTTACCCAAAACTACCCTCGACACATTTTTTTCCCCAGCAGGCATTGGGGGCTCGACCCAGAATTCCAATGAGCAGCGGGGACTGCGGGAACTGTGGGATAGCTGCCCACAGTGCACCGCTTCCAATGTCGGCGCTTGCCCCGTTAGTGTGGACTCACAAAGTCGAATTACTGTTCTTAGTGTGGATACACACGTTCAACTTTGTAATATCGGTTCCACTAATTCAATTTAACTAAAATCGAACTACTCTCGTAGTGTAGACATACCCTAAGTCCGGTAATTTTGTCAAGTGTCCGTCGCGCAACATGGTGGTGCTGACCCCTGGAAGCTGGTGACTAGTTATTAGGACTACTCACATGCTTAAAGTTATGCATGTGCTTAAGTGCTTTGCTGCATTGGAGCCATAGTGTGTCAAAATAAAGATGTGGTTAGGAAAGGAGAACACATGTTGTCTTATTACGGTGGAGATTTTAAGAGATGTAGGGCAAAGCTGCTCAGTTGTACGAGCTGAAGGTCATGAATGCCATCCACTCCCTTTGTTTTAGGAAGCTGCATTTTGGAGAATTTACACCATCAGGAGCCATTTCTTACTGAAAACAAAATGTTTTTCCAAGCTCCGTTAACATCCTTGATTTTAATGACACCTCTGAAGAAAACACAAGATACAAGACAGAATTTACCCTTTTAAGGAAGTTGACTTTGCTGAGAAAGGGCAGCAGGGAGACGTGTCCTCATAGACTCATAGACTTTAAGGTCAGAAGGGACCATTATGATCGTCTAGTCTGACCTCCTGCACAACGCAGGCCACAGAATCTCACCCACCCACACAGGAGTATTTACTGCCTCATTAAATCAGGCATCTCACAGTGGCAACCATTCTCTTGATTGTTGATTGGGCCTGTCATTGGGCTTTATTGTATGCAGTGTTGTGGTAGCCATGTTGGTCCCAGGATATTAGAGAGACAAGGTGGGTTAGGAATTGGACCAGGTTCTGTTGATGAGAGACAAGCCTTCAAGCTTTGAAGAGCTCTATGTAAGGTTGAAAGCTTGTGTCTCTCACCAACAGAAGCTGTTCCAATGAAAGATATTACCTCACAGACATTGTCTCCCTAACTGGGCTTCATTATAAGATTCCAGTGGAGACTGTGGGTCCTTCTCTAGCCCACTGTCACCTATAAAAAGAGGTTGGATGTTTTAAGTACAACATTTTAAACTTAATTTGGGGAAAATAAAAAATACCTCTAAAAAGCCATCACTAGGAAGTGGCTGAGTTCTGACAGATGAGAAATGGAAGCAGCAGCAGCGTCGGGTCCCAGTTGCTTTTCCACAGTATTAGAAATAACATTGCTGGCAGCACAAGTGACCTGCAAATTCCTGCTATTGAGATGTTTCCTACTTTCACAGATGTATTCGTTCTTTTCTCAGTGCCAGGCATAGCATCAGAGTGCAGTCAAACACGCCTAAAACATTCAAGCACCTTGTAATCTTCCCTGACTTTCTGGTAATGGCATGGTCTCTCAAGAAAACTCATTTCATACCTTAGCGCAGGGGTGGGCAAACTTTTTGGCCTGAGGGCCACATTGGGGTTGCGCAACTGTATGGAGGGCTGGGTAGGGAAGGCTGTGCCTCCCCAAACAGCCTGACCCCCGCCCCTATCCACCCCCTTCCACTTCTCACCCCCTGACTGCCCCCCTCAGAACCCGCAACCCATCCAACTTCCCCTGCTCCTTGTCCCCTGACCGCCCCCTCCCGGGACCCCCGCCCCCATCTAACCCCCTGATCCCTGTCCTCTGACTTCCCCAACCACTATCCACACCCCCGCCCCCTGACAGCCCCCCCGGGACTCCCACCACCTATCCAACCACCCTGTGCTCCTCATCCCCGACCACCCCCTCCCAGGACCCTCTGCCCCTAACTGCCCCCCGGGATCCCACCCCCTTATCCAACTCCCCCTGCTCCCTGTCCCCTGACTGCCCTCCTGACCCCATCCACATCCCCGCCCCCTGACAGGCCCCCCGGGACTCCCACTCCCAACCCTCCCTGTTCCCCATCCCCTGATCACCACCCCAGAACCTCCGCCCCATCCAACCGCCCCCTCCTCCCTGACTGCTCCCCAGGACTTCCTGCTCCCTTACCCAACCCCCCCGCTCCCCGCCCCCTTACCAGCAGCAGGAGCTTGCAGCTGCGACACCCAGCCAGAGCCAGCTGTGCTCCCCACGCTGCCCAGCAGGAGCAGTGGGCCAGAGCGTGGCATGGCTGCGGGAGAAGGGGGACAGTGGGAGAGGGGCTGGGGACTAGGCTCCCTGGCCAGGAGCTAAGGGACCGGGCAGGATGGTCCCGCGGGTCGGATATGGCCCGCGGACCGTAGTTTGCCCACGTCTGCCTTAGCGTGTACGGATATAGTGCTGCAGCCACAAATGGTCTAAGGTGCTCTGTACAGTGAACATTTGAAGGTGCTTTTGCTGTATATTGTGTGAGCATCCTCCTAAGGCATGATATAAAAAGGGCACTGTGTGCAGGTGTGAGAAATTCCTGGCATTTGCTGAGCATCCCATTGTCTTGGTGTGAGAGATGTGGAGCTGCTATGTAATGATTTTATGAAGACTGTTATGTGATCTGGTCTGTGAGGGGGAGGTTTTGTATATTGGGGATAGCAGAATGCTTATTAGACACCTGTACTGCACTAATTCAGTGGGTTCTGGACAGGAAGGAGACACAATGGCTACCCACATAAGAACACCAAAGCACACACTTGAAAGATAATGGCATCCTTCCAGGCCTTTGGCCGAAGTGACACAGCTATTTTGCTAGGCTGGGAAGCTAGAGATGAAAAGGGCTCAAAACAGTTTAAAAGAGTCTTGATCCCTGTGAATAACTGGGGGGTGGGGGCTGTACAGAGAGGGTCAGTGAGCTTTGACAGGGAGACAACAAGCCTACACAGAAAGAGGCTGTTCAGAAGAGTGTATCAGGAGTTAGGCCCCCTGTGGATGATGGTTAAACATGCAGTAAACTAGACATGTGTGCATTGTGGTTTATTGGTTTTTAAGACATGTTTAGTCTTAAATACTTTACTTTGCTTTAAGGAAGCTGTTTGGTCAGTGGTAACCACTGTCATTATCCTGGAGAGAGTAGAACTGAAGGGTATGGACATGAGTCACGCATGCTAAGGTAGATCATGGTTGATACACAGGGGACTTCCACCAAGGGCCTGGTCTGAGAGAAGGAGAATTACATCCAGCGCCGGGTGATGGCTGAGACCTGAGTGGGGGGTGCCCTCAACAGGATCATGAAGGGTCAGAGATGCAATTTGCCCAGGGGTCTGAGCCTACATATTAGGTGGGTCTCAAGCTCCAGCAACCTGTTCCATATTGTCCCTCTGCCCAGTTATAATTTGTGGCTGTAGAACTCAAGCAGCCACTGAGACTGCTCGCAAACTATAAGCTTCCTTTCTCCAAGTGTTGTGAAAGCATTTTGGTAGCTAATGCTATTAGGAGTAGACCATAACCCAAACATTCACATTCCTAGTAGGGAAGATTCTAATGCCTATTTATGTGCTTTTGCTGAGCACATAATGGTTGCCACATTACCTATACTCACTGCAGGGCACTCCACTGCATTTCACAAAATGTCATTACTCTGTAAAGCTCTTTGGGATAAGATGAATGTGACTGATATTATGTGAAATAAAAGGCTCTTCTTCTGAGCTGTGTCTGATCTCCAGACGCAGTTTCTTACCCTATTTGAATCACAGACTCTAGAGACAGAAAAGATTTTTGGGGTCAAACCATTCACATGAAGCACATGGGACTTTGGTGTTTAAGGTCGCATCCGGAAGTGTCCCACACAGTAAGCTATGTGGAACTTGATGTAGCTACCATGGAAATATGAAGGGCTGCAACAAACCTGCTATGAGGCCAATGAACCCAAATAGTTCAAATGTGATGCTTAAACCACTCAATAACCCCTTCCCACCTATCATTGCTGCAGGATCCTGGTTCCAATGTGAATGGAAATCTTGCATGATCTGAACACTGGAACTTCCCGATTCTGGAAGTGTGTAAGGGAGAAAAAGAAAGCCACAAGGAAAGTCCAGGGACAGCTATTAAGGTCTTGAGGGAGTGGGATTGGGAATCCTTAGAGGTTTGGATAATCTTTGGTTACCATCCCAGCTTTCCGATTTCAAACTCAGCTTCTAAACCATTTGATTCATTCATAGAATCATAGAAATGTAGGACGGAAAGAGACCTCAAGAGGTCATCTAATGCATCCTCCTGCACTGAGGCAGGATTAAATATACCTAGACCATGCCTAGCAGGATTCTGACTAACTTGTTTTTAAAAATGTCCAATGACAGGGATTCCACAGCCTCCTTAGGGATCCTCTTCCAGCTATCCTTGTAGTTATAAAGATTTTCCTAATATCCAACCTCAGTCTCCCTCGCTGAAGATTAAGCTGTTTACTTCTTTTCCTACTCTCAGTGAAGGTGGAGAACAATTGATCACTGTCCTCTTTATAACAACTTCCTATATATTTGAAGACTTATCAGGTCCCCCCTCAGCCTTATCTTCTCCATACTGAACATCCTCAATTCTTTCAGCCTTTCCTCATAGGTCATATTTTCTAAACCTCGTCATTTTTGTTGCTGTTCTCTGGACTCTCTCCAGTTTGTTCACATCTTTCTTAAAGCATGGTACCCCAAACTGGACACAGTACTCCAGGTGAGGCCTCACCACTGCTGAGTTTATAGCACCTACCTTGAGCCAATAACCAAACATCTCAAATGGAGCAACAGTTCACTTCCAAGAAATTACAGTATGAATTAAATGGCCAAATTCCAGTCTCAATTCTCAGCTGCAGCGGAGCTCATCTCTACTTAGCCTTTGTGGTGCTCTGACCCTGGGGACAGCTGTGGGATGGCTGAGTCCCCGGGTACGTCCAGACTACCCGCCGTATCGGCGGGTAGCGATCAATTTATTGGGGATCGATATATCGTGTCTCGTTAAGACGCGATATATTGACCCCGCACGCGCTCCCCGTCAACTCTGGAACTCCACTGGAGCGAGTGGCGGTAGGGGAGTCGACGGGGGAGCCGCGGCCGTCGATCCCGCGCCATGAGGAAGGGAGGTAAGTCAGAATAAGATATGTCGACTTCAGCTACGGTATTCCCGTAGCTGAAGTTGCGTATCTTACATCGACACCCCCCCACCAGTGTAGACCAGGCCCCCAATGACTGCTTTAAATTGAACTGATTTCAAGGTAGCACAATGGTCCATTATTCCAGTTGGGGTTCACCGGCATGCAGTGGCACTCAAGCCAACCATCCTTCCCCCAGCCACACTCCCAACACCTCCCTCTACACTGGTTTCTGGGGAGGGGTAGTGCAGCTGGCTTTGTACCACCAAGAGATTCCACAACAGCAGAGGAATCTTCACCTAGCTGTTTAAGCATGATGGGGTCATAGCAGGGGCTAGGTGTGTGTATTCCTTTTCAACTACTAGGATTATACCACTACCAGGCAGACCATTTCCCAGGACTTCTCTGGTTTTATACTGTTCTTACATTGTTGTTGTTGTTGTTGTTTTGTCTACACAGAGACTGGGAAAATAAACATGACTCGGGGTATAGTTATTATTAATTACCTGTCAGGTAGATCGTAGAAAAGCACAGCATTTTACCGTTTTCCCTCCTCGTTCAATCTCTGTTCAAATGTCCTTCTGAAACGGAGAGCAATGTTTATAATGCTTTAAAAGTGACCTTGGCATTTTACTCCTCAGATGGAGCAAACCTAAGATAGCAGCAGAGGTCATGCAGTGCTAGCAGGATGCTGCAAAATCAGACACTAATTTCCATGGGGTCATAACATTTTTAAAGGGATGGTGACTTTTGTCTTGCACCGCAATGTCTTTTTTAAATCACAATTGTGTGGCATAAAGAAAAATTCCTGCAGCTCCTCTGTTAGAATTTCTGATCAGGAGGTCCTGCTATACGTTGACCTTGTGAATACACCATGAACAGGAATTGTGCAAAAACTTTCCTCACTTGTTTAAATCTGTAGTGTAGATAACACTGGTCTACAATTTTTGAGAAGTCGTCTGCTTCAGAGATAAAATGTGCTATTTATTATGTATTTTGATGTGCTGAATTCAAATATGACAATTAAAACAACTGATTGGCTACTGTTTCTAAGATATTTAAGTTTTTACATTTTATGTCTATGTATATTGTGTAGATAGTAGAGTTTTAATCATAAATTGTAAACCTAGGTCTTTTCATGTGTTTATGGTTGCTTTACATGATAATATTTCACCTGTCCTGTTTATGTAACACTTTAAAAATCAGCAAAAGGGTTATATAAATAAAATTTATTATGAAACAAAAGGCAAAAAACTATTCTGTACATAGTTTAGTCCTATTCAGTGTCTACTCGGCGCTTCTTGGCTTGTCTCTTGTATTCATTAAATGGAGCATCTCTTGTCACTGTCCAGCAATAGTCTGCAAGCATTGATGGGCTCCATTTGCCCTGATAGCATTTCTCCATTGTTGCAATGTCCTGGTGAAATCACTCGCCGTGCTCGTCACTCATTGCTCCGCAGTTCGGTGGAAAAAAATCTAGATGAGAGTGCACAAAATGTATCTTTAGTGACATGTTGCAACCAAGGCTTTTGTATGCCTTGAGGAGGTTTTCCACCAACAACCTGTAGTTGTCTGCCTTGTTGTTTCCGAGAAAATTGATTGCCACTAACTGGAAGGCTTTCCATGCCGTCTTTTCCTTGCCACGCAGTGCATGGTCAAATGCATCATCTCGAAGAAGTTCACGAATCTGAGGACCAACAAAGACACCTTCCTTTATCTTAGCTTCACTTAACCTTGGAAATTTTCCACGGAGGTACTTGAAAGCTGCTTGTGTTTTGTCAATGGCCTTGACAAAGTTCTTCATCAGACCCAGCTTGATGTGTAAGGGTGGTAACAAAATCTTCCTTGATTCAACAAGTGGTGGATGCTGAACACTTTTCCTCCCAGGCTCCAATGACTGTCGGAGTGGCCAATCTTTCTTGATGTAGTGGGAATCTCTTGCACGACTATCCCATTCGCAGAGGAAACAGCAGTACTTTGTGTATCCAGTCTGCAGACCAAGCAAGAGAGCAACAACCTTCAAATCACCACAAAGCTGCCACTGATGTTGGTCATAGTTTATGCACCTCAAAAGTTGTTTCACGTTTTCATAGGTTTCCTTCATATGGACTGCATGACCAACTGGAATTGATGGCAAAACATTGCCATTATGCAGTAAAACAGGTTTAAGACTCGTCTTCGATGAATCAATGAACAGTCTCCACTCATCTGGATCGTGAACGATGTTGAGGGCTGCCATCACACCATCGATGTTGTTGCAGGCTACAAGATCACCTTCCATGAAGAAGAATGGGACAAGATCCTTTTGACGGTCACGGAACATGGAAACCCTAACATCACCTGCCAGGAGATTCCACTGCTGTAGTCTGGAGCCCAACAGCTCTGCCTTACTCTTGGGTAGTTCCAAATCCCTGACGAGGTCATTCAGTTCACCTTGTGTTATGAGGTGTGGTTCAGAGGAGGAGGATGGGAGAAAATGTGGGTCCTGTGACATTGATGGTTCAGGACGAGAAGTTTCATCCTCTTCCTCTTCCTCGTCTGACTCAAGTGAGAGTGATTCTGGTGCATCAGGAGCCGGCAGTCCTTCTCCGTGGGGTACTGGCGTATAGCTGATGGAATGTTTGGATAATGCACAGTCCACTTTTTCTTCTTTGACACACCTTTCCCAACTGGAGGCACCATGCAGAAGTAACAATTGCTGGTATGATCTGTTGGCTCTCTCCAAATCATTGGCACTGCAAAAGGCATAGATTTCCTTTTCCTGTTCAACCACTGGCGAAGATTTGTTGCACAAGTGTTGCAGCAAAGTGTGGGGCCCACCTCTTGTCCTGATCTCCAATTTTGCAGCCAAAATAAAGGTGATAGGCTTTCTTAACCATAGTGGTTATACTGCGCTTTTGTGATGCAAAAGTCACTTCACCACAAACATAGCAGAAGTTATCTGCACTGTTCACACAAATACGAGGCATCTCTGCTCACTTTGGCTAAACAGAAATGTGTCCCTTTGCAAAATCAAATACTGACAAATAAGAGAGCACGACACTGTATGATTTCTAGAGCTGATATAGGGCAATTTGTTCAGCAGAGTGATGTAAGCTTCGTTATGATTGCATCATCCATAACTTCTAGGAATAACATGATGCAATTCATATCATGTATGATGCAATACCAGCTTCAGATTGCATCATTCATTGTTTTGCCTAAAAAGCAAGTACTGTCCAAACCCAGTCATAGATTTATTCATAGATCCAGTCAAAGATGTATTTTAGTCATTTCTGGTTTAAATTGAGATCCCTTCCCTTTATAACTCACTTATCCTCCGCCATTCCCAAGTCAAGGGTCGTATATACTGACCCAATACCATATCTTGAAAACTAGAGCCAATCAACAATTTTAAGCATCATTTTCGTTCTCAGTGACCCAGAATTAGTAAAGTTTGACTACATTTATTTCAGAAGCATTTTGGCTGTAGAGCAGTGTAACAGGTCAAAATGAGTCATTCAGTAGGGGCCTAATCTAAAATCCATTGAAGTCAATGGAAAGACTCCCTATTCTATATAGGTTCTTATGCCGTGCTCATCATCCTAGTAGCTGAGTACTTTCCAGTAGAGCATGAAGTGACACACATCTGTCACATGTTAATTCTCTTCTCTCCCCAAGCGGGGAAATGTGTGCAGTATAGTGTCTTGTTTGGTAGGGTGTTGTTGTTGTTCAATGGGCTCTATATCAGTGTCTCTCAACTCATGCATCATGAAAGTCACTCCGGGGGAATGAAAATTGTATTACAATCTAAATCAAAGAAAATCTCACTCCCCACCCACCCCTACTCTTCAAGGTCAAGGAGTCTGTCAAACTCCCCAAACACACACACACACATAAATTATATAAGTTTAGTACTGGCATCATTGATATGATTTTAACTCTTATTTTTATAGTAAATGTAAGGGGGGTGGGAAGGTGGTGAAAAAAAATTGACTTTGCATAAAATGTTGAGATGACCAAGTAAATAATAAATGTTTTTAAAACTACATCAAGAGCAGAGAGGGGGAGAAAGCACGTGAGCCTAACTATTGCTCATAAATTGGAATAACAAGCTTCCTTCCTTTCCCCTACCCTTCCTTTAGATATGTACCCTCTAATGCCCCTCCTCCCCTGAGTGTTTGGCTGTGTGGCTGGGAATTCAGGGCAGAATTCTTGTCTATGCAACTTGCAGAAAAATCATCTTCACTCATTTCAGAGGCCTTTTTAATATTATCCATTTGATTTTCAAAATCTAATTGAAGTTCATGAAAGATGGAGGCTTAAGTAAGTTCCAACAATGCTTTGTGATTCCTGGAAATGAGCCATCTTCTACAGTATCACTAGCCATAATTATATATAGATACATATTCCCCTCAAGCATGTATTCTGCAGCGGGAGCCAAATTCTTAGTGATGTGTAGGTGGTGTAAGTTAGACCCCATTATGCTCAGACTCCTGTAGAC
The DNA here is from genome assembly GCF_028017835.1 of Emys orbicularis. Taxonomy (NCBI): domain Eukaryota; kingdom Metazoa; phylum Chordata; order Testudines; family Emydidae; genus Emys; species Emys orbicularis. Next base: position 344,767,846 of record NC_088683.1, read on the forward strand.
CTACTTACACCCACTTATTGATGTGTGTGGGTATAATGGATTCTAATCTGCTATAACTCACATTCCCAAGAGCTTAAAGGATATTTAAAAAATGTATCTTACTCTAAGATTGATCAGCTCATGTTTTAACTTACCACCGTCCTACACCTTCCTGTTATTTGCTTGTCTTGTTATACAAATCCTTCTGACCAGGCAGTCTATGAAGGGCCACTAGCTTACATTCCCTTAGGGCTAGTCTACACTTACCCGGTAGTTTGACGGCTGCGGATCGAAGTTCCGAGTTCGATTTATCGCGTCTGGTGTGGACGCGATAAATCGAACCAGGAAGTGATCCCCGTCGACTGCGGTACTCCAGCTCGGCGAGAGGAGTACCGCGAAGTCGACGGGGGAGCCTGCCTGCCACGTGTGGACCGCGTCTGAACCGCGGTAAGTTCGAAGTAAGGTATGTCGAATTCAGCTACGTTATTCACGTAGCTGAATTTGCGTACCTTACTTCGACTTGGGGGGTAAGTGTAGACCAGGCCTTAGACTAATTTAGACTTCCTTGCAGTAACATCCATTAGATCAAAGGTTTGACCCAACTCCCCCTGAAGTCAATAGAAGTCTTTTCTGAAGAGATGTGTAAGGGTTGTGTGTGGGAGACAGTTTGAATTATATGTTGGTAAGTGAGTATGATTCTAAGGGTGAAATCTTGGCCCCATTGAAGTCAATGAGAGTTTCGCCATTGACTTCAATGGGGCCAGGATTTCACCCCAAGTGATTCAGAGTAAATTAATCTAAATTACATACACATTGCAGGGTCTAGAAGACTGTGTAAATCACAACAATTTAGCCTACTTTCCACACCCCTTTACACTCTCCTTTTAATTTGGCATCAAATGATGGTCTCCTATTAACTTTTTAATTTCACTGTCTACTTTCCTTCCTCTCATTTTAGAGAATATAAATAAAAACATTCTCTTCGAGTTATTCCTTATGTGGAAAAAACCCAATTGCCTTCTTCCAACTCAAAAATAATTTAAAACATAGAAGATAAATATTGATTTGCCATTTGGAAATTTTATCTTTAGAGTTTCAGCATTAACAAGCTGTCATCTTTAAGCAGTTATGCATTTACATTCCCAAAGTAAGCTGTGCACATATTTATAGGTTAAATCTGCTAGGTTTCAGAGGGTTTTTGAGTTGCTAAATATCAAGTTTTTCTGTACAATTAAGTCTTCACTACCCTGGAGAGGTATAGCAAGGGCAGAAATAATACATCAGAGTTGTGAGATGGATAGCGCTGGGAATAGTAATGGACAATAAGGGTTTTCACCACTGATTGCCAGTTCAAAGCCTGTCCAAGTCATCACCACCATCTGATGGAGGTATGGTGGCTAGTATGAAAGGAGATGATTATTTCAGTCCCATTCTCAGTAAGCAGCTGTACAGATCCCCGCACCAGACACACACCAAAGTGGGAGTTCATTGGCAGTGACATGGAGGATTTCTTCTGTAGAGGTGGCCATTCCAGGTCAGGACTTGCATACATATTGAGTAGAGAGTATAGAGAAACGTGTAGTGCCATGTACTGTAGATAAATGGAGATCATCAGTTCCTAGCATTTTCCTTTAAAAATAGTATTTAAAATGAGCACCATTTTCAAGCAAGCTCTATTAAATTGTCACTGTGTGTCAGTCAGACTATTTTAACTGTCCTGTTCCTACACACCTACCTCTTCCTCCTGCCCTTCCCTGCAATAAGTTAAACCAGACACAGGAGAAATGATAAACCACCAGCAGACACAAACATTACTGCAAATGACATAAAACAACCTTTCACACCTCATCAGCAGGGAGAACTCAACCATGAATAACATTCCTGATATCTAGGAAGTCCCCAAAATGCTCCTTCTTGTGTGTGACAGACTCACTGAACTCTTCCTTCATGAACAGTATAAATTACATTTTGATAGACATGGTGTTGATCATAACACAACTACATACAATTATATATATATAATTTAACAATAGATATATTTATATATATAATGTGTATGTAACCTCGTAGACTAAGAGAGCCCTAGACTCTCCTAGAAGTGAGAATAGAAGAATGCAAACACGATTACTATTGCACATCATAAACAGAATCTTCATTAGCATTTGAATTAGTAAGAGGCCAGAGTTCATGCAAATACAGTTCAATATTAGCTAATAAATAAAACAGTGAGGTTTTAAAATCAACAAGCAAACAAACAGGAGGCATAATTATTTATGGGGGGAAAAAACCATCTGGCTGGCAAAAACAATATAATAGTTTTATACATATAACCTCTAGTAATGTTGAAGAGTTTTCTTCTTTAATTATATAGGGCTCCATTGTGTTGTTGGTAGTGGGGCAGAGCTTCAGCCTACATAAATGGCAGCTTTTCCATGACTGCTGGAAGTCTCCTCCCCAAAAGTGTTCAGCTAAATTGAGATACCGATGCACGCTAAGGACACAAGGAAATACTCCTAAACACTCACTGTGCACTAAAGGCCTTCCATACAGTTCCATTCCAAACGTCACACCAAGAAGTAGGGCGGTGTTTTTGTTACACTAACTTTTGGAGAAATTCATAGGTCACTCAAGGCATTTGTTCATAAGGCCACAGGTTTTACCTTTTTATCCATGGTTTACATTCATCCCCATGGACTCACTTCTGTCTCCTCACTTCAGCACCCACTTTAGGGACTTCCTCATCCACTGACATATTTTCATTACACCGCATGGGGCTGATCCAAAGCCCACTGATGTGTAAAGCTCCAATTAGCTTCAACCGAGAAAGAATCAGACCCCATGAGTGCAAACTCAGAATGCAGTTTTAGCAGCCAGCCAGACATTCAGGAAAGAGAATGGCTAAACATTGAAGTTTGGACTTAAAACCCTACCATTAAGTGATAGTTTCATCACAGAAATCATGTCTTGGACCATGTGATTTCACTACCAAAGACTTTTATCAGATTATGGATTTGGACACTGACGTCCTGATTTTCAACATTGCATGCACACAAGAAGATGGGCAGGCATATACGGGCCTAATTTGCAATGCAGCTACTAGAACTATGCAGGAAAATTGGGTATCTGAATACGCAAATAAGTATTTTGCTATCTATCTAGTAATTTGCACACACCGTTACCTGATTTGCACACACAATCACACTTAAGCACACAAGTATTTGCAAATATGGTGGTTAGGGCACTCATCTGGGATGGGCGAGACCCAGATTCAAGTCCCTGCTCTGCCAAAGTCAGTGACCTAACTATCAGGCTATATAGTCTGTCTCTCTTTGGCCCAATGAATATTGAATTAGTTATACAAAGTAGAGAGACTGAGAGAACCCCAACCCATAATACCCAATCGCATGGTGGTCAGGACACTGATATGGGAGACCCAGGTTCAAATACCTGATCCAAATCTGGCAGAGCAGAGGCACCTCTCACCATTTGGCCATTCAGGAGTGGGTCTGCTTCTGGTTTTGACCTGAGAAACCTTCTAGATAAAACTACATTTCCGTAAAAAATTTCATTTTCAAAAAATTGGCATTTTCTGATGAAAAATATTTAATGAAAAAGTACCCAACCAGCTCAAGCTGGGAATGCATTTGTATGTATCCAACTGAGGAATATCGATATCAGACATTGGTTACTGATTGTTCTGAGGGGGAACTTTTGATTTTGTCACTATAACACATCAACTACAGTAGGTTTTTTCCAACAAAGCAATCCCTCTATCGCTTACTGCATTTCAAGGCCACCCTTCAGCATGGTCCTTTTCCACTCCACCCGACTTGTTAAATACTCAGCGCTTCCCTTAATGGTTTGTTATCATTGACTGCATTGCAAATCATCCTTTATTTTAAAACTTCCTAAGTCCCCTATTAAAATATTATGCCACTCTTCAGTAATGATGCAAACAGACTTTAAAAACCCACCAATCTGCTTGTGTTCTTTTTTACAAACTCTTCTGATAAGATCAGAATAGTCCTTAACAGTGGAAAGCAGGGATCACATGATGACATGTCCTGCCATTTTCATGCTCATAAGGAAACCTTATGGGGCCTGATACTCTGCAACTGTTCTTGAAGTCAATGGAGCTAACTCAGTTTACACCAGCTGAGGATCTGTCCCTAGAACTTTTCCATCAAGAGTAACAAAAACAATATCTTCCAACCACACTTCTCAAGTCAGAAGCTCTAGTAATATTCCATGAGTTTTATTGCCACTTTTGGCCCATTCCTACAAAATACTATAGTAAATGCATAAAGCCTGTTTTTTTAATTCTCTGGGAAGTATTTTTTTCCTGGCATGGTGACACCGATTTTTGTTTTCTAAATAAATTATTCTACTTCATCATGCAGCCAGGGCATTCACTAATAGTTTGATTTGTGTCTTATTATTTAAATCAAAGCTGTTTATAAAATGTTGGTCTGGAAAGAGTTGGTACCTTTGGAAATTTGTTTGCTAGTAATTCTGGGTGTGAGACCCATTTGTTAAAATCAGAGCTCCTTGTGGAGTAAAGCTCCAGTTTGACTGGTTGAGCCTCTCTGAATGAGCTGTAAAATACAATATGAGAGAATTCTTTTTTCTGAACATCTGTTTCTTCCCAAAACTTTCTCCCAGCTGCATCCTATATCTGCTGTAACTGATACTTTCTCACCTGTATGTAATCCCCTGGTATAGGTCATTTGATTTAAACATTTACCATTGCTGCTAGATTCTTAGACTTTTATAAATCTTAAATTGAGAAATAAAAGTGAGGTAAAAATAAAACAGGTGGATTTAATAAAGTACATACTGGAAAAATTACTCCAGGTGGGAGTAAGGTTATGTTGCTAAATCACGATCCATTGAACTTCGACAGAGCCTTCCTCCTGAGCATCTCCAAATGCTTAACATATATGAATGCATTTGGCTACCCAGTTTGAGGAAAAGTAAATATTACTATCCCCATTATACAGACGCAGTAAGAGGAATAGGGAGTGTTAGCAATTTGCATAAGGATTTTTTACATTGAGATTGAAAGATCTGTGGAACAGGGATCTTGTATGTAAATCAATCATCTAGCATATTTCTAGCACTATTTAAATAATAAATACCTACAAGAATAATTATACAAATCCAGGAACACCTTGGTCACTACAGTCATCACTGTGTTGAACAGCCTAACCAGTTAGAATCTCCTGGTGATAATAGGTAATAGCACTCAGAGCCTCATGCTGCAAACACACATGGGGACAGAGCCTCAGCTAGTGGAAATCAGCATAGCCATTGAAGTCAATGGGCCAGATCCGAAGCCAATATGGCTCCCTTGACTTCAGTGGAGGTATGTTAATTTGTGTGAGTTGACGAATATCCCCATGCAGCTACACCCATCTGCACTGGCTGGGGACCTGCTGTAAGCTGGCATAGCGCAGGGCAACAAGGTGTACTGGCTTGTTAAGCCTAAAGGCGCAGAAGACCCCATTTCAGGGATGTTGGTGTGAGCACAGGCTCAGAAACCAGCTGAAACTGGAAGAGAAGTGGTCCCAGGGAGTTAGCAGTGGGATGGGAAAAACCCAAGACACGTAGACATGGGCGTAGGACCCAGAGCCCTGTAGAGTAGGGTGGTGCAGGGCTCCCCTCTCTCCCAGCCAATCAGGAGAAGCTTTCAGAAGGAGGGTACTATATATGCCACCTTCCCTCTCAGAACAGGACAGCCACAGACAGAGGAAAGAAGCCTGAGCTAGGATTCTGCTTTGCAGACTAAGGTCTCCAGGGATGACAGGAGCCCTGGAGATGGGTATGAACTATGGGGTTACTGTGATGGACCTTGTGTTTGGGACACTGAGGACTCTTTTGAATTAGTTTGGGCTATTGACTCAGTTTGAGGGGAGGGCTGGTGACAGCCCTGTGAAAGCATATATGGTGCTCCCAGGGTCTCCAAAGACAGGGAGCTGAGGGAGGGCCTTGCGGAAATATCTCTGGACACGGGAGGGCTCCAGCAAATGGGACTCTGCTACACTCAGTTACATAGTTTACATAATCTGAAGATTTGGCCCCTGGTCTTATCACTTGAGCTAAAGGAGATCCTCCTTTAGCTGTTAGCAGTATAGAGTCTGCAGCATACACTATTGATTGACTTTGAAGGATTAGATTTTTATTGGTAAATGTAGGTAAACATTGATTTCACAGTACACACACAACCCGCCGAAAAAATATTTCCATCAATAGTAATCAAAATTTGCAGATAGTCAAAGTAGGAAAAATGCTGCTTGAGAACTTATTAGAGTTTGATTTAAGGATCTGTACTCTGCATATTTCGATGTGTGATGTTGACAATCTGTGTTTTAATGGTTACAAAGCTTTAACATTTTGAATCTCAATGTCTAATGTCATTAAATAAATATTGTCTGAGCCCCCTATTGTCTGAGCCCTCCATAATTGCCGCAACCATGAAAATGTTGATCAATAAAAATTACAAAATGCTTAAAAATAAACATTGATATCTGCTGAAAATATAAAAAAATTAAAATTTAATTCTGCTAAGCCTAATTGTTGAGCAGGTCTGAATTCATCCAGTGGAGGAACACACTTGCCAATTCATTACAACAATCGTGTTCTTTCCTTAGATCTTTAGACACTCATGCCCACTGTTGTTTTAGAAAGAGGAACTCCTGCTTGGCCCCATTTTTCTTTGCTGGTTCAACTGCAAGGCATTATCTGGGCACAGTGACGATACCAAACTACTCCTTGTTCATGGTTCCAGCCTGGGTACAGGGCAGGAATGCTCACAATTGAGGTTCCTGGCAGCCATTAACAGGGCCACCAAGAGATGGTCCAACACGCTCACATGCATGGTCTAGCTTGGAGACTCTTCTTTCTGCTCTGCTAGTATTTGAGTCAACAGACATACTAGTCAGGAGGCCTGGATGAGGGTGACTATCACTGTAATGAATGCATGCGTTGCTCTCTCCGAGGGTACCCGTTTACACGCAACTGTGCCATCAGCTTCCAATATTCTCCTTTCCCAGTCAGGCTGTGGGCTATGTAGTTCACTGTGGCTTTCCACTCATCAAGGATCCTCCCCAGCAGCATGAAATAAAAGAACAAAAAGATCAAAGCATGGCAGAAGAGCACCTTGAGGCTTGTGAAGAAATTATGGCAGAAGTGGAAACAGACTGGTCATATTGTGTGAAATTGAGACTCATGACAGGATGCAGAGGCCAAAACCTGTCCACAGCACTGCCAGTCTTCTGTGATTGTGTAAGTCGCTGGTCAGTGCGTGTTACAGCTCCCCCTCTGTGCCTGATCCACAGAGGAAATGAGTCTGTTACAGCAGCAGCTAAGGAATGTTAGCTCTTTAGCTTAAGCTGTAGCAGACCATAATTTTAGCTCTGGAGGTTCCCAGTTCACTCCGTGGTACATTATCCAAGATGACGGCCATTGCAACTGCATTGTCCCAGTGACTATTATGTTTTAGCAGAGCTGTGGTAAGGTCTCTTTCTTGAGTGGCCAGAAAAAGGCTGTGATGAATACAAGTATATTAACGATACAGGGGACTTGCACTTGTGAATATGCATTATGGAAGTTAAAGCTGCACTGTCTTACCTCCTGACTTCGCGAGGGTGTATGAATTTGCTAGGAGATGGCATAATGTGTCAGCTTTACATATTTTATTTAGATGTTCAATGAAAGGAGAGCCTTGAAGAAGCAGATAATGCTCAGAAGCATGGATATTATACTGCTCCTGGTTGGTATTATCCTTTTAGAGAAAATCTCAAATATTTATCCAGAAACATACAAATATGCCATCTTTAAAAAATGGTGTCATTTCCCACAATGGGGCCTTTTGATTCTTGACTGAGGCATCACAGCATTGCCCCAATACTAACGTTGAGTAATAATAAGCCAAACATGTCCTCTTTAAAGTGCAGCTCTGCTTTGAAAAATGACACTGTTCTACTGAACAGATATGATCCTGAATAGACATGGGGATCAAAACTGCTGAGGTTGGTGGCAAAATAAGTTTTTCCTTTTCTCTCTTCTTGATAACCTTACCACACCAGCACAGCTAAGAGGGGCACTCAGATAAGTGGTATAAGACCCCAGATAGAACACAATGTTGGATTTTATTCCTTCTTATGTGTCATCAGAAATGTTTGCAAAAGTGACCAATACAGGTTTAACCAGTAACACTTGTGCAAAGCTATTGAAGGCAGTGGAGTGCCGCCACTGTCAGTGATGGCATAATTTGGTCTGCAGAATCTTTGATACTGGTGACAATGCTTGCGAAGGAAATAACCCAGCTTGACTCTTGGAGCTCAGGTTGAATTTGCTGTGATGACAGTAAGGGGAAAACATCTTTTTTTGCATCTCTTGAGTTTCACTTTGAGTTTGACATTTGAACATACACATCGCAAGAATCAGTTGAAATGTAAGAGGTTTGCCATCACAAACAGCCAAGTTTGGGCTGTTCCAAATTTGTAATGAACCTGGATTAGTTTTGCATGATTTGTGGAGGAGATTCCTGGTAACATTTCACTTATCTCTAAAAATAGCACCATGTTATCCATGACCACTGAGGACTTCCTGGTTGCTATTTGGCTGCACACTGTGACCACTTGGAACTTTGTGGTGAGGCTAAGGACAGCACTCAGATTCTTCCACTGTAAAAGCACAGTCCCCTGCTACTTGAACTTAAAGAGGATCTCCTTTAGTCATTAACAGTATAGTGTCTAGGGTAACTAGTTGAACAGTTCTGATTCCACCCTCTAGAAGACAGTGGTACGTATCCACATTAGCCAATGTGTTACAAAATTGACCTTGCATATTGTGTCTAATTGTTGACATAAGGAGAAACTGCACTTGCATAGGCATAGCTTTTAATGGTGACATATAATTTCAGAAGTAATGGGGAATGTGGAGTTGAAATTTTACCTCCTCTTAAAATTGCATACAAGATCTCTAAATGTAGTTTGCATGGGAAGCATCTTAAAAAAGAATACCCAAGGGGCTCCTCTTACTTTTCTGGCTTGTAAAGCTAACTGTAGAAAATAGCCCAGAATATATATAAATATATATAAATACTCCAGAATCTTTATTCTTCATACCCCTGACCAGGGCCGTGGCTACACTCGAAACTTCAAAGCGCTGTCGCGCGGGGGGGGGGGGGGAAGGAGTTAACAGCGCTGGGACACTGTTTACACTGGCGCTTTACAGGAGGGGGTGTTTTTTCACACCCCTGCAGCGCTGTAAAGTGCCAGTGTAGCCAAGCCCCAGAGGTCACTTCACTGCCTGCCACAAAGTAGCTATAAGCTAGAAAATCATTCTGGATAAAAGCATGAAAATGGGTATAGTTGAATCCAGATCTTCCCCCTGTGTAAGAAGATATTAGTGAGTTATGGAGCCAGTCAAGAAAGACAACTTTTTTGGAAAATATATCTTTAGTAACAATGGGTTCCCATGATGTTTCCTTTGTCTTTCAAACATTGTTGATGTTGTGAATAGAGATAATGGGAGAGAGGTAATTTGTGGTGTGTGTGTCCTCCATTCTTACACCATTCTCCCCTCTTTGATGACAGTCAGTTTACACTCCCAGCTGTTCCATTGTCAATATGTAAAGTTCTTGTTCACACCCTTTTTTCTTCTACAAATTGGCTTCTTAACTAGGTGATAGTCTATTGTAGTTCATCTGATTATGCTGATACCTGGCTGGGCCACCAGTGTGTCCTTGTCTCTGAAAAACTGGTTTGGGGCTGCTTTTCTTAAATGTGGAGCATGTTATAGCAATGTTATAAAGTAGAATCTTATAACTTTATATACAATGTTGCCACACATATTTCACCAGGACAATAATATTCAGCAGATTGTGAGTTTTAAATGATACTTCACAAGGCATGCCTTGTACCAAATTTATCATAGTCTTGTAAAAATTTCACATACTATCATTCACCACATGACAGCAGCACTGGGAATGGTGGTACAGAACCAGACATACAAGCTTCTTTCCACCCAGGGATTCCCTTATCTAAAGGGAATCCCCAACATCCTCCTCAGAGAAGTTTTCCACGTGCTTCATGTGGCCTGAAAAGTGCAAAGCAACTGAAAAAAGCAGACAGGTATCTAGCCTTCTGTGCTAAAAATATCTGTTTGAAGAATGACTGATCTATCAAGATGAAAACCCATTGGCTGCCTAATCTCAATCTGAACCCAAACTGAGAATGTGTTTCTGAGTGAGTCACAATGTGTGTTTTAACGATGGCTGTATTCATTTGTCCCTAAGCAAGGGGATATGAAACTGTTTCACATGCATATATAACAAGTAAACACATCCAGAAGCTTTGGAAAATAATATCCTGAGTTGCCTGATGCAGATCTGTGAATTTATTGCACCGAATGGGTCCCATATTTTAAACCACTGCTACTCCTGGAATTTCAAATGAGGGTCGCTGTGGTCTGGCAAGTTCCTCCCAAATTTCAGCAGAGATTTTCCTTCAGCATTGTTTACAATGATAAAAGACAATTGAAAACTTTTAGGCAGAAAAGGGATTTAATTACAGTGTAAATTTTATCAGAGATGTGCCACAGATGTTCATCTAAAAATGCACAACTTTAAATTAGCATTTTCTGCACATAAAAGTGATTCATCTTCAACTCCAGGTCTTCAACAAATTGTGTCACTTCTTACATGATAATCAGTCACAATTTTAATTAGAAGTTGTCATTCACCCCTATATGCAACATCTCTGGCAGAGATCAAGTAAGTTTTTGTACAGCTGCTACCCTGATTTTCCTGTCATCTTTGGCCTGACTTTGAATTTCTTCCCCTTATTTCTCTCTCTTTTAGATAATCCCCCTTCTTCTTCTCCTCACCCCCACTGAGCTGTCAAGAGTTTCAATAATGCTGTGATATGAAATCACTGCCTCCATAAGTCTAAAAAAGAAGAAGAACTTGCACTGGATTCTGGAATCTGATCAAAGAGAATCATTTATAAGATATATGCAGCAGGAACCTCAGGGAGATATTTTTGCAGCAGGACCATGTGAAATAGGAAAGACAAAGCACCAGACTTTCAAACCCTTTTTTACTTATAATTACATGGCTAGGGTTTATACTGTATAATGTTTGTCTTTTTCTTTTTTCTTTTTGGTACCTTGCTATTCAATGCCACATTAAAATGGGGTCAGGCGCATTGATGTAACTCCAGTGAGCACGGGAAGGCTCAGAAATACAAATATTACAGCACTGTCTTTTGTGAGGTACAATAGCAAAAGCAGAATGAAAATGGATCTGTGGATATTACACAGAGCCAGGAAGGCACCTAAGGAGGGGACAGAGGTTACCATCCTGAGGCTGTAATGAGAATGAGCGAGGCGTTTGTGTACCACTTCCCATTCTCATTTCTGTCACTCTTACAAGAACATATTTATGCTGTGCCACTTCTCGTTACCATTCTTGTCACAGCAATGAAACATGAGAATGTTAATGCTGACTTGGTGAAAGACACAAGCAAACTCTCCCACCCGGACCTTTTCAGTATGCTGTTTGGTTACTGGTTATCTTCCCCACAGGTTGGTGAGGCTGGGTTGTTGTCCGTGGGACTGGCTGCCCATTAAAATTAGGGGATACTGAAAAAGGGAAGAACAATGTAGTTTGCTGTGATTTTTCCCACGTTTGATGAAGAACTTCACTTTCCGATGGAGCCGTCTGGCATCAAAGATTGTAATGAGGACTGAAACAGCGTGCTGTGAATCTATTCTTCAGGCAGAGATCAGTAATGAGGATGGCAAACAGAAAAATTCTAGCCAGTTTCATTCCCGTCCCTACCCTGTAATCCTTATGTCTCCCTCAGATGCTGCAATTCAGAGCTACATGATGGAAAGCTCTTTAAAAAAAGAACGGGGCGAGACAAACATTCCTCCCAGGTACACCCATGCAATTTATCTGGGGCAATACACTGTGGCAATCTTTATTGACCTGAATGAAACATGCAATATGGCACCAGAAACTAGGCTATTTTAGGGGAAGGTGCTGATTAGCCTTAATGGTCATTCCTTTAAATGAGTCAGAGAATATCCAAGTGGATGAACTCAGAAACATTTTTGACAATAAATGCAGTTCATCCCTCAAAGGGACCAGCCCTCAGAGAGAATGTATCATTCAGGGTGCTGACACAGAAGCAGGGAGCCGTAACTGCTTTCCAGATTGCCCACTCCCTCTCCTGTGTTGAGGAGATCTTGGGCACAGGAGAGATTCCTATTGGAAGGGATTTGAATGTTGACCTGCACCAGAAAAGATTATGGCTTGCTTCCTTCTCACAGAATAAGCTCCAGCTAAAAGGAAATGGAGATTTGCAATTTTTTTAAATGGAGATATCCTATCTCCTAGAACTGGAAGGGACCTTGAAAGGTCATTGAGTCCAGCCCCCTGCCTTCACTAGCAGGACCAAGTACTGATTTTGCCCAAGATCCCTAAGTGGCCCCCTCAAGGATTAAACTGACAACCCTGGGTTTAAGCAGGCCAATGCTCAAACCACTGAGCTATCCCTCCCCCCATTGAACTTAGCTGGGGTAAAATGCCCTGAGAGTTAGCTCTCTTCAAATTCCCTGAAAAGGAAATGGGATTTGAGGGGCTGGAGGTGAGGCCACTCATTCTTGGAGCCCTGCAAATAAGGGATTACTCAGAAGTGTGGCTGCAGGAGCTAATCTATATGGCTGAGCCTCTGCATGACTATAGTGTCCCCCAATTACCTCCTGGGGGCATGGCCTTTCGCTGAGTCCCCTTGCAGCTGCTCAATAGAAGCTACGAAGGGAACAGTGCAGGAATAAAGGTAGCAATAGCAAATATGTTCAGTGGGTTTGGAGGGGAGGTATGAAAGAAGATAGGGCACGAACTGAAGAGACAAGTGGGGTCAAGGGCTTTTTTTAAAAAAAAAATATATATACACATAATAGGGGACACCAACATATATTCTCATGGTGAAGGGAAGGCAGTGTACTCAGGCAATTACCAGACTGGGTCCTAAATCTGGTTTGCATTATATTGCTAAAAGTATACATTTGAGTTCTTCTCCCACACTGAAAAGTATTGTAACAGATTATACTTGAATTGTTAATACTTGTATTAATAATGTAGTTCTATAGTGTGCTAACAGATGTAAGTATCTGGGAACATACCTGGATGCCTCCCTAACACATGAGAAGACAGCTTAGCATATATTGGCTACATTTGGAATGACCTTCAATGCTGCTCAGTGTTACAAACACTGCTTAAGTGCATATAATAGAAAACAGGTTGCCTAGACGTTGCTCCTTTTCAGTATTGATTACAGAGAAATATTACTTTCCACAGCAACAACTGCCCTCCATCGGTTATTTGCAGTGTTGTTGTCAGGACCGCCCGGGGGGGGGGGGGAGCAAGTGGGGCAATTTGCCCCAGGCCCCACAGGGGCCCCGCGAGCCCTGGCCTGGCAGCACTCCAAGTCTTCGGTGGCATTTTGGGGGTGGGTCCTTCAGTGCTGCCGAAGACGTGAAGCGACTGAAGGGCCCCCCGCCACCGAAATGCCCCGCGCGAGCCCTGGCCCGGTGGCAGTCCGGGTCTTCGGTGGCATTTCGGCGGCAGGGGGCCCTTCAGTGCTGCCGAAGACGCGGAGCGACTGAAGGGCACCCCACCGCTGAAATGCCGCTGAAGACTCAGACTGCTGCCGGGTGAGTACAAGCGCCGCAGCTCCCCCGCTTTGCCCCAGGCCCCCTGAATCCTCTGGGCGGCCCTGGTTGTTGTAGCTGTATTGGTCCCAGAATATGAGAGAAACAAGGTGGGTGAGGTAATATTTTGTATTGGACCAACTGCTCTTGGTGAGAGAAATAGGCTTTTGAGCTATACAGAGTTGTTCTGAAGACCTGAGGAAGAGCTCTGTGTAGCTTGAAACTTGTATCTTTCACCAACAGAAGTTGGTCCAACAAAATATATTACCTCACCCATCTTGTCTCTTTATCTGTGAGATAGTTTAATAACTAGGCATGGGCCTGAACTAAAATTCCAAATTCGAACACCAACAAACTGTGAAAGAAGTTTGGATCCAGATTTGTACTGTGTAATGGGCTCCCTGGGCTAGATCCTCAGTTGATGTAAACTGACATAGTTCTACTGAAGTCAATGGAGCTACACTAATTTACATCAGCTAAGAATCTTGCCCCCTGTCTTTCTAGCCAGCCAAATCTAATCCGTGGATCTGAACACCCCCAAACTTTGAATCTGGAACTGAACTTTGTGGGTGCATCTTCACTAGGATAAAAGGTTTTCAACCTGTTCTCAACCTGAGTTAGCCAACACGAGGTAAACTCCTAGTGAAGACAAGCCAGTTTGCAGTTTTAGCATTTGTAAACAGATTGAAGTAAAACCTATGGGGGAGTGGAGGAAAGAAGAATGGGGAAGGATGGTCCAGGGGTTAGGGCACTAGCCTTGGGAAACCTGGCTTCGCTTCCCTGTTCTGTCACAGACTTTCTGTGTGACCCTGAACAAATCACTTAGGTCTGGTCTGCACTGGTGGGGTGGGGGGGAAGGGAAATCAATCTAAGTTACGCAACTTCAGCTACGTGAATAATGTAGCTGAAGTCAACGTACTTAGACCTACTCACCGCGGTGTCTTCACTGCGGTGAGTTGACTGCCACTGCTCCCCCGTTGACTCCACCTGTGCCTTTCGTGGGGGTGGAGTACAGGAGTCAATGGGAGAGTGCTCAGGGATCAATTTATCGCGTCTAGATTAGACGCGATAAATCGACCCCCACTGGATCGATCTCTGCCCGCCGATCCGGCGGGTAGTGTAGACATAATCTTAGTCTCTGTGCTTACATTCCCCATCAGTTACATGGGGATAAGAGCACTTCCATACTTAATAGGGGTGTTGTCAGGATAGATACATTAAAAGATTGTAAGGTGCTCAGATACTTTGGTGGTAAGGGCCATATAAGATAGATGTTAAGACTACAAATAGCTTTATCTTCCCTAGGATTTTACCACTTGTTAGCTACCATAAGGTAAGAACATACCTTGTTTTCCTAGTGAATATAGGCCCCTGGTTCAGGCCCATGCCTGGTAATAAGCTAAGAAGGCACACCTATGACTTAGCTCAATTAGTTACACTCTTCCATACCGAAGGTCCACTTTATATAGTTAAATTCCACATACACATGTGATGAGCTAGTTCATTTTCTTTCTTCTTTTTGTCGATTTGATCAGTTCTCAACTCCTAGATCTTCTGACTCTTTGCACTATAGAACCGTAAGTTTATTAAAGTCAGGTGAGTGAACAATTTTCTTGTCAGCATGTGATGGCTGCAGCAAATTACCAAGTACGCTTAGGGTAGGGGTGGGCAAACTACGGCCCACGAGCCGCACCACACGGCTCAGCCTCGCTCCAGCCGGGGCGCAGGGTCGGGGGCCGCACCACGTGCTCCCAGAAGCCACAGCATGGCCCCGCTCCGCTCCTACATGCTCCAATGGGAGCTGCAGGGGCGGTGCCTGTTTTTTCCATCCACAGTTAATATCCTTTAGGCTTTTTTATGGCACACTTTTATAAAAGAAAAGTCTCTAAAATAAGTGATTATAAAATTCACTATATATCCCTCATCATCATCATCACTCCCATAACTGCATTGGTCGTTGGGGCACCATCATTGATGAGCAATCAACCAAATTGTCTCCACCCCTGACTATTATGCGTCAGTGCTTGAGTCTCTGGGAAGTCCTTTCCTGTCCACTCTTTTATGTTGTCAATCCATCTCTTCTTCTGTCTACCTCTTCTTCTCTTCCCCTGTACTGTCCCTTGGAGGATGATCTTGGATAGGCCAGATGATCTTGTTACATGGCCGTACCACTTCAGCTTGCACTTCTTCGCGTTCGTCAGGAGGTCTTCATATGACCCAGCACATTGGGTGATGATGTTGCGGACCTCTTCATTAGTGACGTGGTTGAAGTAGGAGATGCCCAGGATTTTATGGAAGCTTCTCATCTCTACTACCGGTATTTTCCATTCAGATTCTGCCGTAAGGGTCCATGTCTCGCACGCATACAGAAAAATGGAAATGACCAATGCATGCAGCAGTTTCAGTTTGGATTCCAGGGAGATGTTCTTA
Source organism: Emys orbicularis (assembly GCF_028017835.1). NCBI lineage: Eukaryota > Metazoa > Chordata > Testudines > Emydidae > Emys > Emys orbicularis. Next base: position 344,783,980 of record NC_088683.1, read on the forward strand.
TTCCTCCAAATTGGCTTTAGAGGAATAAGAACATCTCCCTGGAATCCAAACTGAAACTATATATCCCTATTTATTTAAAAAAATTGGTAAAGATTGTTCTTATTTTTTTTTCAAATAGTTCAGTAATTTTTGATAGAGAATACAGAAAGAACAAAGAAACAACAACAGCATCTCCATGCTGTATCCATTAAACTAAATAGGTTATTTGAAATATATATAGAATAAAAGAAGTGTATATGATCACGTCAACCAACATAAAATCAAAACCAATCTTTAATTATAACTTTCCCTATGATATTGTGAATAACAGGACCATGAATTGAAGAGGATACTTAAGCATGTGTTTAAGTCCATCGCTGTTCAGCACATCACTTAAGTTTGTGCTTAACTTTAGGCATATGTTTACATCCCATTAACTTAGCTAGATTTATGCATGTAAGTGCCACCCTGAATCAAGGATTGGTTTCTGAAGCAAGATTCAAAACTTTAAATAAATATGATGAGAATTATTACCCCAAACAGCAGTTAAATTATTATTTCAATCTTAATGGAAAGTGTTGTCAGGTTTCCAAATGGTTTGCTCTTTGACTATCTGTCACTGCACCTAATCTATCTACAGTTGTGTCTAGGTTCTTGTTCTCTGGTATTGCGTGTATTTTGCCAATTTTTTTCCATGACAGCCTTTTCATATTTAACACACCAGATTGAGCCAAGCTGTTACAGACTTAGGAAAATATTTATCTAGTGAGTTTTAAACTCATGGATCGTTGACATGATCATGTGAATAGATATTTAGAGCCTTTTAAATATCCTCTGATAGGTTGTTGACTTACATATGTATTTAGGGTCTTCTATCAAAATTTGACAAGTTCTTTGCAGGGTCTTTATGTTTTTAAAAAAGAAGTATTTTGTATACATACTGGAAATGCTAAAACCCCCTCCCTGCTGGGGTATCAGCATGAACTGGACCGCTATAATAAAATTTCCTCCGATTCAATTGCAATCTTTCTGCCTGGCTGTGCCTTGGCTTGCATACCAATTTTCAAGTGAAGAAACAGATGCATAATTTCACGAAATGTCTCGCACTTAAAGCTACTTCTCATTTCTAACTACTTTCATCCTTTTATAATGTCATAAACAACCTGAATGCTAATCACTTGGGTTTCAGGCTTTCCAATCCTTACAGAAATAAGGGAAAACAGTACTTTAGGTCTCCATTGTAGAGATGGAAATTATGACACAATCACTGTGTTTTATTTGAGATAGTGCCTTATTTTTACAAATTCTTTAACAACAAGATTTCAGCATTAATGAAAATGTGGAGCTGAGAGCACCAGGCATATTGCAAGCATCCCGGTGCAGTTATGTAAGCCCTTTGATCTTGACCTGCAATATCCCTGTTTTCTAATATTGTGCCTCTTTTAAGCAAAACCAACCAACCCCCTGCTAGAGTCTCAACCCTGGTCTCCAGAGAGGAAAAGCTAATGCATAAATTATTCTAGTCAGATTCTTCTGTATTGAGTGCCTTTCAAAAGCTCATTAAGGAATATGGGCTGGTTGAAAAACTTCTGTCAAAAAGTGTTTTTATTTTTTTAAGTAAAATGGCTATTTTCTCAAAATGGCAATTTCCAATAGATATGTCTATTTCTGACCAAAGGAAAAGAAGTGTAGAAAAATTTCAGTAAAAACAAAATAATAATTTCTGGGGTGGTAGAAACATTTTCCGATCAGCTCTAGATGTGACTGCCATGTGTCACATGTGGGGCTTTCTTTCTACCTTCCTTGCCCCAGAGGGAAATTGTATTAGCTCTGTGTTTGAAATGAATGGTGGTGAGGGTAGATCCCAGAACCTTCAGGAGTTCATTGGACAGTCTAGGACTAGCCTCCAAGAAATCGCTGTCTCCTGCACAGTCTAGCTTTATGCTGGTGGTTAACAATTGCATTTTGCATGAGGAGCAGTGTCGTCAGCCATGGTCCTTGTTCTGGAGTTTTAGATGACTGCTGCTTCAGTCTAACAGAGCTTACTATTAGAAAATGTATTCCTTTGATCCTCTTCTCCCCATGTCAGTTTAAGGACAATTAGACTATGTCTACACCTGAAGCTGGAGGGTACGTACTCGGCCTGGCTCAGCCAGGCCTCCGATGACACTACCCATGCTGCACCAGCTACACTGTTATTTATATTCATGTTAGTTCAATGAGAGCTATCGCAAGTATGTGTACACAAGTAGTGTCAACTTAGCCTTAAATACTTTACTAATAATCATTCCTTTCTTTTGTATTTTTGCATTGGCCACTGTCGGCAGACAGGATACTGGGCTGGATGGACCTTTGGCCTGACCCAGTATGGCCATTCTTATGTTCTCTCAGCCTGAGTGGGCAGAGCCAGGCCAAGCTTACTCCACCCCCCGGAAGGGGAGGGGTGGAACAGGAAGTACAAAAGGCGGGACCCTTAGCCCAGTCAGGGCAGCACCAGGGAGGGAGACAGACACAGACTCTTGGCTGTTCCCAGTAGACCCTGCTGCTGAGCCAGGGGATGCCCTGGACTAGGGGAAACCTGACCCAGAGGAAGGACTCGGGCAACCAGGACTGCCGGCCGCAGAGTACCCTGAGGAACTGGAGGAACCGGGCTGCAACCCGAGCCTGAGTGAGCCCGACGCTGAGGGTGAGCTGGAGTTACCAGGGCTACCGGCGGCTGAATACCCCGATGAGTTGGAGGAACCAGAGGGACCCACTCGAGAGGCCATGTAGGAAGTAGCTCAGGGGCGGAACTGGACAGTGCGGTGAGTTAGTGTTTGATCAGCGTGTTGTGGACGGATCCCCACTGACCCAGTGGCGGGACCCTCTTCTCCCGCCACTGTCAGGGCCCTGGGATGGAACGCAGTGGACAGGGCCGTCTCCAGGCACCAGTGCAGGAAGTAGGTGCTTGGGGCAGCCAATGGAAAGGGGCAGCACGTCCGGGTCTTCAGCGTCAATTCAGCGGCGGGTCCCTCAGTCCCTCTCGGAGGGAAGGACCGGCCGCCGAATTGCCACAGAAGAATGAAGCGACGCGGTAGAGCTGCTGCCAAAGTGCCGCCGATCGCGGCTTTATCTTTTTTCTTTTTTTCTTCGTCGCTTGGGGTGGCAAAAAAAATGGAGCTGGCCCTGGCAGTGGAGTCGGGTGGGCCTGTGTTTCCCTACCTCTGCCACCCCACCTCAGGGTGGCAGAATCCCAATAAAGAGCTAAGGACTCTTGCCGGTGCCCCCCTGCCTGAGGGGCGCGTCACGGACTCTTGCCGGTGCTCCCCAGCCCGAGGGGCACGTCATGGACTCCTGCCAGGGCCCCCCTGCCTGAGGGGCTCGTCACGGACTGTTGCTGGCGCTCCCCGGCATGAGGGGCGCATCACGGACTGTTGCCGGCGCTCCCTGGCTTGAGGGCGTGTCACGGACTCTTGCCGGCGCTCCCCTGCCTGAGGGGCGTGTCATGGACTTTTGCCGGCGCTCCCCGGCCTGAGGGGCACGTCACAGACTCTTGCCGGCGCTCCCCAGCCTGAGGGGCACGTCATGGACTCTTGCCAGGGCCCCCCTGCCTGAGGGGCTCGTCACGGACTGTTGCCGGCGCTCCCCGGCATGAGGGGCGCATCACAGACTGTTGCCGGCGCTCCCCGGCTTGAGGGGAGTGTCACGGACTCTTGCCGGCGCTCCCCGGCCTGAGGGGCACGTCACAGACTCTTGCCGGCGCTCCCCGGCCTGAGGGGCGCGTCACGGACTCTTGCCACCTGAGGGGCGCGTCACAAACTTGCCGGCGCTCCCCGGCCTGAGGGGCGTGCCACGGACTCTGGCTGATACTCCTGTGTCGTGCCAACTGCGATGGCACACCTCCATCCAGTAATTCCCCATTGATGGAGAGGTGTGACCAAGGCCTTTCGGCGAGGCAGCAGCTCCCCACCGCCCCCCAGTAGCTTGGCAGACCAACTGAGACCTTGCTACAGGCCCTTTGCCTAGGGCAGGGGTGGGCAAACTGTGGGCTGGATCCGGCCTGCCAGCCATTTTAATCCAGCCCTCAAGCTCCCACTGGAGAGCAGGGTCTGGGGCTTGCCCCACTCCAGCCAGGGAGCAGGGTCGGGGGCCGCTCGATGTGCTCCCAGAAGCAGCGGCATGGCCCCGCTCTGGCTCCTATGCGTAGGGGCAGCCAGGAGCTCCGCTCCGCATGCTGCCCCTGCAGCTCCCATTGGCCAGGAACTGTGGCCAGTGGGAGCTGCAGGGGCGGCGCCTGCGGACGGGGCAGTGCTCAGAGCCGCTTGGCCACAGCTCCATGTAGGAGCCGGAGCGGGGACATGGCCACTGCTTCCCGGAGCCGCTTGAGGTAAGCGGTGCCTGGAGCCTGCACCCCTGAGCTGCCACCCCTCCACATCCCAATCATCTGCCCCAGCCCTGAACCCCCTCCCGCCCTCTGAATCCCTTGATCCCAGCCCAGAGCACCCTCCTGCACCCCAAGCTCCTCATCCCCAACCCCACCCCAGAGCCCGCACCCCCAGTCAGAGCCCTCACCCCCCCACACACCCCACTCCACTGCCCCAGCCCAGAGCCCCCTCCCGCTCCCTGAACTCCTCATTTCTGGCCCCACCCCAGAGCCCGCACCCCCAACCAGAGCCCTCACCCCCTCCTGCACCCCAATTCCAATTTTGTGAGCACTCATGGCCCGCCATACAATTTCTATTCCCCGATGTGGCCCTCGGGTCAAAAATTTTGCCCACCCCTGGCCTAGGGTGAACATGCTCTCAAAAATCATGCAAGAACAGTCACATTTAGTCATTGGCTCTCGTTTTGCACAGCACATTCAATTTCTTTGCAGAGTGGAAACAAAAGGTCAACACCTTGGCCTTTTGTGATTCCCCAAAGTACATTTTATGGTGTTGGGCAGACTGCAAACATGCTTTACCAAAAGTAATGGAAGGAAATTCACCCAGCAAAAATTCCATTCCATTTTTATTAAGCATGGAATTTTCAGAACAGAAGTAAGGGGTATTTAACTGTATCACCACCTCAGAAGTGAATGGGAGTCATACTAATAAGTCACCCTGTGCGGGGGTGTACCAACCCCACACTGGGCCAGAAGGGGTTAATGTGAGTATGTGGGCTCAAACAGCCTTGCCCTGCTACAGCTGCAAGAGTTGTGAAGTCTGGTGGGAGAAGTTAAAAGGGTCTACTCCATTCAGGGGCTGACTAGGAGGGAAAGATGCCTAGCTGGAGTCAGAAAGCTGAGTTGGCCTGCTGGTGGACAGGGTGTCCGGAAAGAAAGTTAGACTTGCAATAGGGAGCTCAGGGTAGTTTAGAAGGAAAACTGGAGGAGGTGAGTTGGCCCAGGGTTTTCTGTGCTGGTGGAGTGGCCTGCAGTGCAAGCATTATCCATAAAGCTTATAGTAGGTGCTTCAGTCTTGTTCCTCATTGCTTTGATTTAAGGAGCTTCCAAGAACTTGGGACACAATGAGATGCAAGTGGGTTTTTTTTTTTTTTTTTAAGTTAGTTATGTTGAAAGGCTAGAGCAGCCTACCAAAACATCCCTTAGTTTGTGTCCATTTCCATCAGCTCTTTAATTTAGACCTTTAAATGTTTTGAATGCAAATTCCATGTGAAGATAGAAAGCCCTGCTCTGAGTTTGTGCTGAAATTCTAATTTGCTCTTTGCAAATAATACTCCTCTAGGCAATCATTCCTGGCTTAGGCATTTAGGCAGCTGCAAAATTGTGTCAGCAGAGACATTGCCATAAATTATGGAACTGCAAAATATGACTTTTTGTTTATAAATGATAACGGGGATGACTTCTGCACCTTGCAATATATGTGTATGTATATATATTTCCTGTTTCTGCTAAATTGGTAAGCCCCTACCCCTCTTCCCCAGATGCTGAGTAAGCAGAAAAATCACTTCAGGGATGTCCATTAATTTTCAGTAAGTCCTTTGAATTAAATTTACTACATTGATATTAATAACAGTCTATTACAGAATGTCATAAACTTTCCATAAAGGTATTTATCACTTATCCTAAGATTCAGAATAGAAGTTGATGGTTTATCTCTTTATCAGACTCAATGTGAAATATGCCATTGTCATGAGCTGTAGGAGTCTCACAATTGCAAAACTCATTATTTTCTTCTCCAAATCATATGAAATGTAAACATTCACAAGCTGGTGTGGTCTTATGAATATCAATTCATTCCCAAATCTCAGACAACATCACTGCTAAGGAAGAGTTGAGCTACATAGGTATTCCATCTAGTCTATCTACCACCTATCTTGTCCACATCAGTGTGACATTTAGGCCTAGTTATCAGGGTAGCTATATGCGTACAAACACAACAAGCATCTTACTTTGCTTCCTAATTCCTGCACCCAGAACGCTGGAGTCAAACCTAAAATCTCAAAGTGAAATTCCAATGGAAACCAGTGAGATCAGCCTAGTTTTGCTTTAAATCTATATGAAACCACTGGCTTTTTTTATGTACCTGAGACTTAAAACCTCTCTGTCACCAGAAACTTGGTCCATATATACTTGAAAGGTTAGCTCCCCTGCCCCAAATCAGGGGTTTGCAACCTAACCTCAAATCTCATTTTGTTATTAAACATTTATACATCCTTATAAAGATATTATATAATCATAGCTCCATAAAAACTCTTTGGGGCAGGAATCATCTTTTTGTTCTATATTTGTGCAATGCCTAGCTCAGCAGGGTCCTAATCTGTGGTTTGGTCTTCTAAGCACTGCTTCAACACAAATAATGTTATTGATAACTCTAATCCTATCTATATATCCCGATTTTCAGGGCATTAATACACCACAATTAACATCAGCTGATCCTGTAGAGTGCAGAATCCCTCCTGGTGAGGAGCTGACCAACTTCAACACCCACTGAAGCTAAACAGACTTGAGGGTGACTCAGCATCTTGTCTGAGGTGCACATACTACCTTACAGGATTAGGCCCTACCTGTGGATTGAGGTTTGAGACCCAGAAGTGTTTCTGTTAGCCCTTATTTTGCTTGGGCTATAACTATACTCAAGACATAGAAACAGTGTCGAGATTTCTTTCTAGCAGCCTAGGCCCTAGTTCAGCAAAACATTTAAGCATGTGTTTAACATTAAACATCTGTTTAAAGTCCCACTGCACTAAAGTCCCATATTTAAATACTTTCCTGAATTGGTGCCCTAATCATGATAAAATCATGTAAATATTAATACTAATGACAATGACAATTCCTTTTCCAGACCTGAAGAAGAGCTCTGTGGAGCTCAAAAGCTTTATCTTTTTTGGTCCAATAAAAGATATTACCTCACCCACCTTGTCTCTCTCAATGAAAACAACAACACAAATGGCAATACTGCAAATATATAGATAGTTGCTCTCCAAACTAGACTAGATACTACAGGGAGAGATGCCTTAGTAGGGCCTGGGATTGTTAGTAACTGCCAGCCATTCTCTGATTTGTAGCATTGGTCCTGCCCAAAGCATCACCTGGAACCATTAACTCTGTCCTCTCCCCAGGGAAGATGAGTAACTTAGGCCTTGGCTACACTCGCGGATTCACAGCACTGCCACGGCAGCGCTGCCTCGGCAGCGCTGTGAAGCGCGAGTGTAGTCGCGCCGCCAGCACTGCGAGAGCTCTCTCGCAGCGCTGCAAGTACTCCACCTCTCCGAGGGGAATAACTTGCAGCGCTGCGAGTGAGCGTGCAGCACTGCAGGCGCTGATTACACTGGCACTTTACAGCGCTGCACTCGCTGCGCTCAGGGGGGGTGTTTTTTCACACCCCTGAGTGCAGCAAGTGCAGCGCTGTGAATTGCCAGTGTAGCCAAGGCCTTAGTCTTACTGTAGCATCACTCTCATGCCTTTGCATTCAGATGGCCTTCTTCATTACTGATTAAAGCTTTCAACCCAGATCCTCAAAGGTGCCTATGGGCATTAGGGGTGTCATAAACAGATAGTTAAGGGTTAATGCCTCTTTTACCTGTAAAGGGTTAAGAAGTTCACCTAGCCTAGCTGACACCTGACCAGAGGAACCAATGGGAGGACAAGATGGTTCAAAGGGAAGGAGGAAAGTTCCCTTTGTCTGGGAGTTTTCACTTTGGACTGGAGTGGGAAAGCTCCAGAATTCAGCCTCTTATTAAGTAGAGAGTATTAGTGAAGGAAATAAATAGGTTTATGTTTATTTCTTTGTCACCTGTCTTGTGCAATTAGAGGAATAATCAAATTGGGTATTTTGGGTGTTTTTTTTGTGTAACTAAGGGTTTGCCCAGGGGAACATCCTCTGTGTTTGGAATCTGTTGTCTGTGAGAGTAGCTGGTATGCTAATCTCTCCCAGAGGGTTTTCTTTTACCTTTCTTTTCTTTAATTAAAAGCCTTTTTCTTAATACCTGATTGATTTTTCCTTGTTTTTAGATCCAAAGGGGTTGGATCTGGATCCACCAGGAGTTGGTGGGAGAAAGGAGGGGGGATGGTTAATTTCTCCTTGTTCTAAGATCCAAGGGGTTTGGATCTGTATTCACCAGGGAATTGGTGAAGAGTCTCCCAAGACTACCCAGGGAAGGGAATTAGCACTTTGGGAGTGGTGGCAGCGGACCAGATCTAAGCTGGTAGTTAAGCTTAGAAGTTTCATGCAGGCCCCCACATTTGTACCCTAAAGTTCAGAGTGGGGAAGCAGCCTTGACAAGGTGCCTAAACACCTTTAAGGATCTGGGCCTCTTGTGCCTGTGTTACTGGGATCTTTGCCTCTCTTTGGTCCCAGTGTAGCTCTTTTTCCTTGTTTCAGTAGTGGAGAGTGTTAACATGGCTCAGAGATCAGCATATGATCCATAGCTAGCTGCGAATAGGCTACCAGCCATGACACCTCAGGCTTCCTTGCCAGCCTTTTACTTCAGACAGTTGGAGATGCATTGTCCAATTTCCTGTCCGACTTTTGATGTATTTGTCTTGGACAAGGTTAAATAAATATAGTCTCACATCAGGGTACTTCTTTCAACACTTCGGTGGAAATTATCACTTTGGAAAAATTCGTCTACTCTGTACTGGGGGTCAAAATGTAAAAGCTACACTTTATGCATCTGGCTAAATTTAGATCGAGGAATCTTTCCAAAACTTGCTCTCAAACTTCTTGCAAAGTGATAACATTTGCTTGATTTTATTTAGATGTAGGGAAAAAATGCTTATGTTGATTCTCTTAGCTTTGTGATTTTATATATCCATAAGAATTTTCAAGGAACATAAAACATCTCAGGTCCTTTCTATACCCGTAGGACACTTTTGAAAGTCTTTGTGTTAAAGTTTCTCAACTCTAGACATTTGCTTAGTTATGTCAAGTTTAATTCTTAATAAAGTGTAGGTGAGAGCTGCCAGATTGATAGTCCTGGAGCCAGGGCCGGCTCTAACTTTTTTGCCGCCCCAGGCAAAAAAAAAGAGCGCCGCCCCACCCTAACCCCCCCCCCCCGAGCGCCGCACCACCGAAACCCCCGCCTCCCTGAGCGCCATGCTGCCGAACCCCCCCCCGAGCGCCGCGCCGCTGAAACCCCCGCCCCCCCCGAGTGCCGTGCCAGGCTGCCGAAACCCGCGCCCCCCCCAAGCGCCGGGTCGGGCCGCCGAAACCCGCCCCCCCCTCCCCCAAGTGCCAGGCCGCCCAAACCCCCGCCCCCCCCGCGCCGCACCGGGCCGCCCAAACCCCCGCCCCCCCCCGAGCGCCGCGCCGGGCCACCCCCCCCCCCCCGAGCGCCGCACCACCCAAATCCCGAGCGCTGCGCCAGGCCGCCCAAACCACGAGCGCCGTGCCATCCAAACTCCCGCCCCCCGCCGAGCGCCGGGCCGGGCCGATCAAACCCGGAGTGCCACGCCGCGCCAACCTCCATCCCCCCCAGCGCTGCACTGCCGAAGCTCCCGCCCCCCCCAGCGCCGCGCCAGCCCCCACCCCCCCCAGTGCCGTGCCGCTGAAACAAAAACAAACAAACAAACAAACAAAAAACCTTGAGCGCCGCCCCACCGAACCAAAAAAACAAAAAACCCCGAGTGCCCCCCATCACCCCAACATTGGCCGCCCCTTCCAAGGTGCCGCCCCAAGCACATGCTTGTCGGCTGGTGCCTGGAGCCAGCCTTGCTTGGAACACAGAGACAACTTCTCAGCCTTTATCAACACCAGGAATGTCTTGCCAGCATAGTTATACCAGAATAACTATATTGGCAAAACTCTCTCAAGTGTGGATGCAGTTACATTAGTAGACAAGTGCTTATATCCATCTAGCATATACTGGTTCCCCCAATAGACATAAGCTGTGTTGTTATAATTACAGTTAAGCTGCTATGAGTGCATCTACATGAGGGTTTTACCAACATAGTTATGTTGGTAAAAAATCAAAACCCTAATCGACTTAGCTATAGTAATACAACTTTCGATTCTAGACCAAGACTAGGCCACAAGCTGGGTAAATATTGGAAGTAGGAGCATGGTTTTTACCACATTGTCCCAAAACCTAACTTTAATATGGAAAGTTCAACTCTAGTATATGGGAACACTATTCAGGCCTTGATTCAGCAAACCATGTGCTTAATGTTAAGCATGTGCCTATGTCCCATTCAGATCAATAGGATTTAAGCACATGCTTAAAGTTAAGACTATGTGTCAGTACTTTGCTAACTCAAGGAATTGGTGTCTAGGCCACTCATACCTTAGTTGCCGTTGGTGACTTCTAACATTGGTGCCACCTTGTGGCAATTTCATTTCTGGTTCAGATACTTGTCCATCAGATTGCAATGCCTTTCCTTTCGGGAATGACCAACAAAGGCTGGGTTTGAGCTGAAGATCTTGAAAAGAAATGCTCTACAGAATGCTGCCAATCCCCTGAACCATCCAGCTCTTGCAACATTAACTCTTAGAGTCACAGATTTTAAGGCCAGAAGGGACCATCATGATAATCTAGTCTGACCTTCTGCACATTGCAGGCCACAGAACCTCACCCACCCAGTCCTGTAGTTGGCCCATAATCTCTGGCTAAGTTACTGAAGTCCTCAAATCTTGATTTAAAGACTTCAAGTTACAGAGAATCCACCATTTACTCAGACGAGCAATTGACCTAGGCTCCATTCTGTAGAGGAAGACAGCACACCTCAAGGCCTCTGCTAATCTGACCTGGGGGGAAGTTCCTTCCCAACTCCAAATATGGTGATCAGCTAGATCCTGAACATGTGGGCAAGACCTACCAGCCAGACACCTGAGAAAGAATTTTCTGTAGTCACTCAGAGCCCTCCCCATCTAGTGTCCAATCTTTGGCAGTTGGAGATATTAGCTAATGGCAGTCGCAGGTGGGCCATATGCCTTTGTAAGCAATCTCATCATAACATCCTCACCATAAATTTATCAAGCCCAGTCTTAAAACAAGTTAGGTTTTTTACCCCCACTGCTCCCCTTCGAAGGCTGTTCCAGAACATCACTCCTCTGATGGTTAGAAATCTTCATCTAATTTCAAGCCTAAACTTATTGATGGCCAGTTTATATCTATTTGTTCTTGTGCCACTATTGCCCCTTCACTGAAATAACTTCTCTCCCTACTGGTGTTTGTCCCTCTGATGTATTTATACAGAGCAATCATATTTCCCCTCTGTCATACTCATCCTTCATTTTGTTAGGCTAAACAAGCCAAGCTCCTTAAGTCTCCTCTCATAAGGTAGGTTCTCTTTTATAACTGCTCACTTGCTCTCACGGTCTGTTTAGCCTATCAGCTCCATGTAAAGACCGATGGTTAAATCCAAGCGCAATAAACATCTATTATCTTTGAAATTTTTGGCACAATGTATGAAGAACTGGGTACAGATTGTTCTGCTTAATGGGAGTTAAAGACCTAACTTCCCAGAGCTTGGCAACAGTAAAACCGAGGCATTGTTTTGCAAAGCTTTGTGATAAGTATAAATACAGACATCTATTTAAACATTAATTAGTGTTAGATGCATGCTGGACTAGATTAAATAAATGCACAAATATACATGCCTAAAAAATGTTGAGGGGAGATATTGATAATACTGTTACTGAACATACTCCTGAGATCTTGTAGTTCATTGTTTTTTGAATATTTGAATACTTTCCTCTGTCTCTAAAGCTTTCTGGGTCTCTTCTGTTTCTCATCTAGCTGATTTGAAGACCCTTGCCAGATTTCTCACTCATTCAAGGCCTTTCGCAAACATTATCATGTTGTTAAAAACCTGCATTGTGTAACTTTGAGGTGCTACATTGTGTTGAGTGTTCTGTTTATTAGACAGTCTTGTAGCAGTTTGAGTCTAATCATCTTGATGACTTGCCAACACTATAAATTTGTAGTTTGCTGTAGCCAAATACCTTGCCAGGCCAATAGTATAGGACAACTTTCTTTAACTTTTGCTCTCTAGTTTGTTCATTGATCCTAGGAGAGCTGAGCTATTTACATTCTTTTATATAGAAAATAAGGCTATTTCTGCTTTCATTGCATGACTGAGACATAGTTCAACCATATTGGCTTCTTTGATATTGTCTAGTGTGCTGTACTCTTATTTTATACATTGTGTGCAGCAAAGCATGGCTAGCATTCTTAAGGAATATTGTATAGTGGTTAAAACAGAGGACAGGGGTTTGGAACTCCTAGGTTCTATTCCCATCTTTGCCACTAAATTGCTGCTTTGATTTTGAGCAAATCATTTAGACTTAAATCTTAACTGTCCAGCCATGTTGGGTGCCCACCATGAAACACCTACGGCTTGATTTTCAGAGGTGCTGACCACCCACAGCTCCCTAGGGAGTCGTTTTTTGCATTTCTTTGTGTATTTTTCCCAACTCTAGCTCTGATATTCAGGAAAACACATTATGTTTTTAGTGTTTATATCTGTTGCTTTGGTAAGTTGCAAATAATATTGTATATGAATGCAATTATTAATTGAATCTATACATTTGGAAAGTTTCTAATTTGAACTATTAGACATTTTTAGCTTTATACATAAGCAAACAAAGCATGGGTCAAAATATTTTACTTTTGGCCACCCTTGATGTTACAAGCAATCACAACACACACATTCAGGAAAATGAAGCAGACCCCACTCCTTTCTGAAAGGTAAATTCTTCCTTCTACACTTTTCACTGTAGATCCAATAAATATGGATAATGACCTTAGTTTTGCTGTACAGACTAGAGCAGAACCATCACACAATCCTTCAGGTTGTCCCCTCCTTCCTGTATTAGAGGGACACTCAATAAAATTTAAGGGTAATACATTTAGAACACATAAAGGGCAGTACTCTGTAGAGCCTGTTTCTTCAAGGTGCAAAATGCAGTTATGATTAGGACTTTCAACTCCACTGGTTCCAATGAGAGACTAGGGCAGTCAGCACCCCACAAGACATGCTCATCAATTCACTTTGGTAGCATCGTTAACTCATGGGATTTGCATCTGCTGCAGAAGTCATTTAGACAGAGCGTGGCTTGGGGCTGGTTGAAAAATTTAAGTTGAGTCTGTTTTGTGACTAAATAAAATTTTTGCTGCAAAGTGTCTGCTTTCCACAGAGAAATGTATTTGTTCACTGAAAAACGGAACAGTTTAAACCTGAATTTTTTTGATGGGGAAATGCTGCTGTGGTGCCTCACGGGAGTTGTAGTTTGGGTGCCTCGTGCTCCCATTCTCCTTTATGGCATTGGCTTCCCAGCAAGGCTTCATTTCTTGTGGGACTACCATAATGCCCCACCTCCCCTCACCAAGAGGGCAGACTGTATCATGGGACATGCATTCTGACTAGAGAGCCCTGCCTGTAGAAGAGAATGTGAGCATGAGGCACCCAAATTATAACTCCCATGAGGTGCCATGGAGGCATTTCAGATTCACAATAGTTTGGTTTTTAGCCAAAGTATTTCAGTTTTCCGATTTTCACCTCAACTTGATTTTTTTTCACAGAAAAGGACCAAATTTTCTGACAGGCTCAATTTTCAAAAAGGACCGTGTAAGCACATGACCCTTGATCATATTTGCTACTATGTGAACTAAGAAAAATATAAATGTGATGTAATCATATACTTAAGGAATGAATTGATGTCCTGGCATAGTCCCCTCTCCCTCTATACCAGGTATCGGCAACCTTTGGCTCGTGACTCGTCAGGGTAAGCACCCTGGTGGGCAGGGACGGTTAGTTTACCTGCCGCATCTGCAGGTTCAGCCGATCGCGGCTCCCACTGGCCGTGGTTCTCCGCTCCAGGCCAATGGGGGCTGCGGGAAGCGGCACGCGCCAAGGGATGTGCTGGCCCAGGGCCGGCTCCAGGCACCAGCTGACCAAGCACGTGCTTGGGGCGGCACCTTGGGGCAGGGCGGCGCTCGATTTTTTATTTTTTATTTATTTTCTTTTTGATTCGGCGGCGCGGCGCTCGGAGGGGGGGCGGGGACTTCGGGAGGCGTGGTGCTCGGAGGGGGGCAGGGCTTTGGGCGGCGTGGTGCTCGGAGGGGGCGGGGGCTTCGGGCGGCTTGGTGATCGGAGGGAGGGCGGGGGCTTCGGGCGGCGTGGTGCTCGGAGGGAGGGTGGGGGCTTCGGGCGGTGCTTGGGGGGGCGGGGCTTCGGGCGGCGTGGTGCTCGGAGGGGGGCGGGGGCTTCGGGCGGCGTGGTGCTTGGGGGGGCGGGGCTTCAGGTGGCGTGGTGCTCTGGGGGGGCGGGGGCTTCGGGCGGTGCTTGGAGGGGGGGCGGGGGCTTCAGGCGGCGTGGTGCTTGGGGGTCGGGGCTTCGGGCGGCGTGGTGCTCGGAGGGGGGCGGGGGCTTCGGGCCGTGTGGTGCTTGGGGGGGCGGGGCTTCAGGCAGCGTGGTGCTCGGGGGGGCGGGGTCTTGGGGGGTGGGGACTGGCACGGTGTGGCGCTCGGAGGGGGTGGGGGCTTCGGGCAGCGTGGCGCTTGAAGGGGGCGGGGCTTCGGGTGGCGCAGCGCTGGGGGGCGGGGCTTCGGGTTGCGTGATGCTGGGGGGACGGGGATTTCGGCGGCGCTCGCGGGGGGGGTACGGCGGGGCGGCGCTCTTCTTTTTTGCCTGGGGCGGCAAAAAAGTTAGAGCCAGCCCTGTGCTGGCCGCTGCTTCCTGCTGCCCCCGTTGGCCTGGAGCGGCGAACCGCAGCCAGTGGGAGCCGCAATCAGCCAAACCTGCGGACGCGGCAGGTAAACAAACTGGCCCGGCCCACCAGGGTGCTTACCCTGGCGAGCTGCGTTCCAGAGGTTGCCGATCCCTGCTCTATAGTATTGACTAAACATGTTATAGTTGTAGCTTCTTTTGAACATCTATTGCCTACATCAGAAGCAAGATACCACATCAACAGTCTGATCAGTTATAGCAATTTGTTTGTATTGGGAGAAAAGCATTCTAAAATGTTGTATTGGTTTGGAAGTATGCATGAGTTTTGCCTTGTAACTGAGCAATAACTATGTTGTTTCTATGGCAAACATAGTATAACCAATTCAAAACAGTCATATTATCCTGTATCACAAATCTTCTGTAAGGATTAGGCAGAAGAATAAAGTGATTTCCTAAGGTCTTCTCTTGTGACATACTGTTCTGAAGCAACTGTTTGTTTTCCAGCACATCAGATATGAAGCTATCTTGTTTTATTTCCATATGGATGAGTTTCACAGCAGTGTGCTGGAGAGGGTTCTCTTTACCATGCGTCTGTATTTTATTATTTCATTGAACCCCTCTCAGTGATGTCATACAAGCTGCTAAAAGGCTCTGATATAACACAACTGTACACTTCCAACAACTTGGTCCATAGTTCGTTTGTGTTTCGTTTTTTTTATGGATGGGGTTTTACGGAAGCAAGACATTTGAGATGGTTTAACATGCATATTTAGTTATAAATTCAATTCCATGTGTTGCATTATTATTTGTCCCCTCTTATCCTGTTGAGACTGTTTAGCTGGGTTCCCTTTCATCCTTTATGCTGACACTAATAACACGAGGCCCCGATTCAGCAAAGCATTCTGTCCCATGCTTAAAGTGAAGCATGTATTTAAGTCCCTTTCACTTCAAGAAGCCTTAAACATGTGCTTAAGTTTTTACCTGAATAACAATGCTTTCCTGAATTGGGGCCCGGAATAACAGTGGATTTGAGCATATATTTAAAGTTAAGTATATGATTAAGTTCTTTGCTAGATTGAGGCCTGAGTTCTCGATTTCCAAGCCATGATGATAGCTGGCTTGCGTTTGTATTACATGAAAAGTAGGCACTACGGACTAGATCTTCAGTGGTAATAAATCAGCATAGCCTCACTTATTTTAATAGAGTAGATCTGATTTATACCTGCTGAGGGTCTGCCCATGTATGATTCTAGGGTGGAACTCACCAGGAATCAGTCGTCTTTAACTCTGTGTTCTTGAGCTCACAAGGAAACATTTGATTGTTATGTTCTGGAGAGAGCTGAAAATCCAAAAGATGAATTATTTAGCACAAATCAAACAAAACACTTCAGTTCATGAGTGCAGTGCCTGGAGTTTTGTTTTTTGTCAAGTGCACAGGTTAAAGTTGCCTATAGGCAGTTTTAGTTTGTGTGGTTGGCATTTATGAAGCAGATAAGCCAGACAAACCCTGATCTTGCCATCATCAAAGAGGACAATATTAATGTTAGGACCAGCTGTCCATCTATTTTCTCTAGTCTTTTAGACGGAAAAGGTTATAAGTAAACATCTCATATGCCTGTACTTTTAAAACATCTTGTATGTATTTTATTGGAAGAAAAGATATATTTATTACAGCCACTGCAAGGGGGAAAAGTTCTTATTATAGGACTGTAAGGGTATTGAGGGAATACAGGACTGTGTTACAAATAGTGTATGTCTTTCAGTAGGATTTTTACCTAGTGCCAAAAACCAAAATGGGTATTGACCTACATCTCTGGTTTCAGCTCTTAGAGCTTGAAATGAATTTCCTTCATCTTGTCGTGAATTCCAGTGTGTGTCCCTTCTCCCCAAAGGATCACCAGCAGCACATGATGCCGAAGCAGCTGCAAATATGACACTTAAGACAATCTGAAATGGCAATATTAGAACAATCAGAATGGGCCATTATCCGCTCTATGCTGCAGAATTGGGTAGTGATTGTATACTGACTGGTAGTAGCCATGTTAGTCTGTATCAGCAAAAACATCAAGGAGTCCTTGTGGCATCTTAAAGACTAACACATTTATTTGGGCATAAGCTTTCGTGGGCTAAAACCCACTTCATCAGATACATGGAGTGGAACATACAGTAGGGAGGTATAATTACACAGCATATGAAAAGATGGGAGTTGCCTTACCAAGTGGGAAGTCAGTGCTAACGAGACAATTCAATTAAGGTGGAAGTGGGCTATTCTCAACAGTAGACAAGAAGGGGTGGAAATCACTTGTGTAGTGCTAATGAGGCCAATGTAAACAAGGTGGCCCATTTCAAACTGTTGACAAGAAGGTGTGAGTATCAGCAGGGGGAAATTAGTTTTTGTAGTGCCCCATCCACTCCCACCCCTACGCAGAACTAGAATTAATTTGCAAACTGGACACCATCAAATTAGGCCTGAATAAAGACTGTTCCACTCCATGCATCTGATGAAGTGGGTTTTAGCCCACGAAAGCTTATGCCCAAATAAATGTGTTAGTCTTTAAGGTGCCACAAGGACTCCGCGTTGTGTTTGTATACTGACTGTTCATGGAGGCTGTCTCTTTTCTTGCCAGATACAAGGTATAATTCCCTGTTATATCTGAATACAAATTTTGGACATAATCCTGTAAGCCCTCCGCACCAAACATACTGAGGTTTTCTAAAATCTGGTCTCAGCTCTGGTTGTCAACATCTCTTGAAAATCAGGCCCATAAAGTTAGAATAAGGTCTTGCCATTAGCATGACCTACACATTGGATATAATTGTTGTTGAAGACATATCTGATACATTGTTTTGCGATGATCCTGATGGTAGCTGTGATCCTCTTATAGTAAAAAAAAATAATATAGGCAGTCATCATTCATATTTCAGTTTTGGGTGCAGACCCATCCCTTTGAGTCAGCAATGATTCAGGTGGCCCTGCACCCCACTAAGAAGGCACAACTGTACAGCTTAGTTCTTGGATAAAAGAAACCTAAACTGGAAGGTTTTCAGGGTGACTGATTAGGTGAATGGTGGTTCATTGCCATATAGCCTTGAGTGATGCCAGGAAGAAACTGTGCACATTTTAAGAATAAGCTAATAGCTTTGAATAGAGGTGACTTACTAAAGAGGGCAGACAGCCATTGATGTCCTTATTCTTCAGGAAATAGATAAGGAAAAAAATTAAACTAGGGGAGCATGACTACATCATATGCACTGAGATGCAACTTCACCTTCAAACTGCCATATCTGCAGGTACAGTGGAGACACAAATTATCTTTCCAGGCTGCCATGGTGTGGTCATCAGTCTTTGCATGCTGTGTAGAAATGTCCTGTCCTAGCTAGAAAACAGTGAAGGAAGATGTCAACTTACGCTCGTTAAATGGAACCGAGAAGTGCTGTTTCCTGATAACACAGGAGACAGCGTATGTCATTTCCTGCAAGATTCAGGTATAACAAAAGTCCAGGTTAAGAAAAGACAAATGAAACCTTGGAGAAAGGAGAATAATCTAAATTTCGTCATCTTCATGATAAGACTAAGAGAAACTCTGATAGGAAAGAACAGAATAGGACCCTGGGCAAATTTACTCTTTCCAGATAATTTTATATAACCCATTCTCTCCAGTGAAGTTTTTCCTTCAGATTCATTGAAGTCCTTCTGATAATTAAGCAGTATGTAAACATGTCCAATTCCATTTCCCATCACATCCCACAACACTTCCTATCACATCCGTTCCCACGGACAACTCAGCTATCCTGACTGTCTCCCAGGCCTCTAATCTGTGGGTCAGCTTCAAATCAGTCTGTCATGAAGTCTCATCATTTCTTCCCTGTTTAATCCATCTTGTGCCTACTGCTAAAAATCTTATCATACATTGGTCATCTCTTGCTTTGATTACTGTATACTTCCCCCTTCAGTCTGTCTGGAACACCCCTGCTAAAATCAGCTTCCCAACCTGGAGCTCCAACTGTTGCCCACTTCTTGAGTCTCTTTCTCTGGCTTCATCTCTCCTGCTGCACCAAATGTGAGTTCCTCATGCTCTCTTTCAGTGTCCTCCATAATCTTTTCCTCACCTAGTCTCTGCTCCATTGACTCCTAATCTCTGAGTTTCTAATTCTCTTCCCCTAATGTTCTCTTTATTTCCTCACATCCCTGTCTTTGCACCTACTTTCATGCTGTTCAATACACTTGGAATAGTCATCCACTTTTCTTACAAGATTATCACTGGCCTCCTTCATATTCCTCCTTTAAAAAAAAACACCCTTGGTTCCTATAGATTCTTCTTGTTTCTTCACCAGTGTTCAATTCAGGGTATAAAAGTAATGAACTTCAATCAACAATAACAACAAGGAGTCTGGTGGCACCTTAAAGACTAACAGATTTATTTGGGCATAAGCTTTCGTGGGTAAAAACCTCACTTCTTCGGATGCCGAAGAAGTGAGGTTTTTACCCACGAAAGCTTATGCCCAAATAAATCTGTTAGTCTTTAAGGTGCCACCAGACTCCTTGGTGTTTTTGTAGATACAGACTAACACGGCTACCCCCTGATACTAATCAACAATGATAAAAATACCCAGAAATGTTATTTTCAAATAACTATTATGAAATGATAACTACACATTGTGGATTTATCATGTTCCCTCACCTTCATTGATAAAATCATTATAACATATTACTCTTCTTTATAAAATCCACAAAATTGACACCCCTTCTAGCCGAAAAACCCCATCCAACCCCCCCAACCTCCAAACAAACACTCTACCCTAAGGAGAGTTTTATCCAAGAAGAGATGTTGCAGAGAGTTCATGAAGTCTGCAAGGGTCTTTGCTATTGCTGTTGATTACTCAGATACTACAGTAATGGTGGCAGTATAAACCCGTAGATAGATAACATCAGCGCTGGACAGACCTCAGTAGGCTTGGAGGTGACACTCAGATAACAATCTATGAGTTTGGATGCTCCTCTGAGTGTTCTGTCAGGGAAGACAAAGCCTCAGGGTATGCCTGCACTTCAAGCTGGGTGTGGAATTCCCAGCTCAAGGAGACATACCCTCGCTAGCTCTGATGGAGCTAGCCTGCTAAAAATAGAGTGTAGCCGTGGCAGCAGGAAATCTCACAAGAATAAACTTTTCCATGAGATTTCAATTCATTCCTGATTACAACCATCAGAAGTCTCACGAAAATAACCCTTGTTGGACCAGGAGGTAACAAAGTTAAATTAACTTTTTCAAGCCTTCACAAAGACATGGTTTGAGTAAGACCTTTGGAAGAAGATTAAGGGTCAATCCTTCTGAATTAGTTTGTCCATCCCTTGCAAATATATAACTAAATGAAAACTTCCAGAACTCACAGACCCACAACCTTTTACTACTAAACATATCATCTGGATCATGTTGCATTGGTCTAGGCCGGGGTGGGCAAACTTTTTGGTACAAGGATTACATCGGGGTTGCGAAACTGTATGGGGGGCTGGATAGGGAAGGCTGTGCTGCCCCAAACAGCCTGGCCCCTTCCCCCTATCTGCCCCCTCCCACTTCCCGCCCCCTGACTGCCCCACTCAGAACTCCCGACCCATCCAACCCCCCCTGCTCCTTGTCCCCTGACTGCCCTGCCTCCTCCCTGGACCCCCTGCCCTTAACCGCCCTCTGGGACCCCACCCCCATCCAACCCCCCTGCTCCCTGTCCCCTGACTACCCCCCGGACCTCCTGCCCCTTATCTAACCCCCCTGCTCCCCACCCCCTTACCACACTGCTCAGAGCAGCAGGAGCTCGCAGCCCGGCCGGAGCCAGCCATGCCGCCGCACTGCCCAGCATAAGCAGAGGGCCAGAGCTCTGGCAGTGCAGTGAGCTGAGGCTGCGGGGAAGGGGGGACAGGAGGGGAGGGGCTGGGGGCTAGCCTCCCCGGCCGGGAGCTCAGGGGCTGGGCAGGATGGTCCTGCGGGCCGGATGAGGCCCGTGGGCCGTAGTTTGCCCACCTCTGGTCTAGGCTAATAAGCATAGTATGTGATATATTGATGACTGATACACCCCACGAAACATTTTCCTAGAAGCTTTTTGGTTCTTACTAATTCTCTCTACTGCAGGGATAACCCTTTATTGGAATTTTCCCCACAATATATTTCTGGGGCTGGCCCCTTAAATTTGGCTGAGCCAAGCAGCTGCCACCCTGAAGTAGTTATTTTGCAATCTCTCTTTTTTTAGCTGGTAAGTACCTGCTACGTTTTCTCTTTCTTACTGCTGAGGAGATAACACGCTCTCACCTACTGATATAAATAACATAGTTTAAATTTTTTTTAAGGTAAAAATCTTATTGCAATCAAAGAAGACAGGTAAAATCTTTTCCCAGCTAACCGCAACTTGGATAGCACTGCTAAAGAATAAAAATCCGGTTTATGAAGTTCTGTGAAGATCATGTCCTTGTATTTCTCCAGGAGAGGGGAAAAAATCAATTTCCTTTACAATATTTATTCTTGAAAATAACAATTCTAAAGCAAACTGGTAGTTTATGTGCCGCGCCAAATGGTTCTTTCCATGTCAAGTACAGCAATTTTGTCAAACTCACTTTGCTACTAACAGTCATTTCATACTGTTAAATATAAGCTGATGTAATGTACGACATAACTAGATAAAGTCTTATTCACAGGGATCAATTTGTCTTTTGGAAAAATAAAAATTCTGCCTTTGGAAGGGTTTTGGACTGTCAAAAGGAGACAGTGTTCTGGCCGGAAGATATCCCCCTGAGGCAATTCACGGTTGTCAGTGGAGGCAGGAATCACTACCTCCAGCTTATTTTAGAGTCCTAATTTGTCCAGTTGGGCTTGGGATATGGCTATGTATGTTAAGTGCTGCTGAAGTATGCCATGCCAGCATAGAAGGAGAGACTACTATTTGCTGCCCAGACATAAACCTTTTCATTTAGAATGATTCATTTTTAAATGATTTCCTTGTGTGTTATACAACCGACTTCAGTATGTGCTGTAGAAGAGCCTTATCATGCCAAGACCACTTGAGGTACTTCACACTCAAAAAGACCCATGGTTTAATAATACAGTCTGCAATGCCAAGATAACCGAATGCAAATGAAAACAAGCAAGTCCTGAGTTTTGATTTTTACGTGACCGCCTCCTTGAGCATGGAATTACACAGAGCAAGGTGCTAAGTGGCAGAAACAATAGCCACCCAATGTGGCAAGTCTCAGGGACAAATAGGCCAGTAGAGAACACTCTCAGCTCAGAGCCTGCAACAGGTGTAGTGATTCATCGATGTAAAATGAAATGTGAGCCATGTGCACTGCCATTTTGGAAGCGTGCAACCTGCTGTCTTGTGTCCTCCCGGAGAGTGTAACAATCCTGGTGATCCACCAGCAGCCCTGGGTGCCTGCCAGCTCTGCTCCCTTTGTCTGGGAGCGTAACCCCCAGGTTCCAGGGGAGAACCCTGATGAGTGTGATGTCATCAGTATAGTGCATGCCGGCTGCCTTGTTGACTGTGCTTGGGGGAACCTCCCAAAAGAGGGCTTTGGGGATCCATCCCTGCATTGATGCAGGAGGTGGTTTGTGCCTCCTCAATTCCAAGGCTGCTGGGGGCTGATTTGTGCAATTCTAAGGCAGCCCTAAGTTGAAAACTGGCTACAAGGGCTATGGTCACACACTAGGCTGACCCTTTAACGGAGCGGCGGTAAGTTCCACTTGTACTTTATCTGCCTCCCAGGTGATGAGTTTGAGGCCCAGGGTCAGGTGATAGCCCTACAGGCCACCTGATCTTTAGGAAAGAGGCAGGCAAGCAGCCCCATCCCCACAGAGACCTGCAGGAACTAGGAAGGCTCCTGTAGGAGATCCAGGGTCAGAAAGGACCTGGGAAAGCCTTGAATGAGGGGCCTCTACACTAGTCAGATGAGAAGGTTTGGGTCGAGCTACCTCCAATAAGGGACAGGAATCTTAAAAGGAAAAGGCTAAATGAAACACCAGATCGTAGGAGCAGGGTTTTCGGGAGACTATTGAGTCCAGCAAGGGGACTGAAGAACCTGTAGAGCGGGGGGAAAGACTGTCTTTGATTTATGTTGATGTTGAACTGTGATGCTTATTTTACCCCCCAGCCCCCACGGTGGGGCGATTTGTGCATGAGAGCCTATATGTGACTGTTGGGGAACCCACAGTCAGCAGACAGCAGACCTGTTGATGTCAAACTGGATAAGCTAACCCTCTCCAATTCCTATGGATGTTCTGGCTGCTGGGAAATAACTGGGATGCTGCTTGCAGCTCTGCCCTTGCCCTTCCTTCGCCATCCTGCCCAGAGTGAGCCTGTACTAGCTGCTGCTGGGCAGGAGCACAGAGTTGGTTCTGTGCATGGCACAGGAGAACTCCTTTGCTGGTGGAATTCAGGGGGCTCTTTATACCCCTGGCTCTGGCATAGCTGGCACAAAAGTGCTATGATGAATCTGGCCTCTAGTGTGATGAAAAACCCACTATCCTGGCATTTGTGGGTGGGGAGGGGAGCAGGTCACAAGCCTCTGTTCAAGTGACTTTAAGACAAGGAGGAATAGTTTGTAGCCTTTGTCTTGAGCCTACACAAAGCACTGTTGAATATACTGTAGGGGACAATGCTGTACTGGCAAGAGGATTTCCTATTAGACCTAGTAGTTCTTTGCACGTATGAAATATCTGTGGGTTTGTCACCAAAGCCCAATCCTCCTTTCTACTGAGTCCTTCTCCAACCACATCCTCTTTCCTCTAGTTTGTTTCTTTTTATGGATCAGATTGTTTCAGTAAAGCAATGTAAAAACACAGTGAGTGCTATGCTTAAGTTGATTTTATTTGGTGCCGCCTTACAGAGTGAATAAAATGTGACTCTTTTACGTGGGAAGTTGCAGTAGCTTTCTCCCTGGACAAAATCTGGCTGTTTTGTCTCATTTGCTGCAACCTGCAGCAACAGATGTTTGATAGCAAATGTACTTTGGAGACAAAGTCCAATTGCGGCCGGGGGATTATAGCAGACACATCTGGGGTGCAAGTGTAGATTTGGGAGGAACTGGTCCCACTATGGACCTCTAGGACTTAACAGGGTCTATAGAAACAATTATGTAAACACCTAGTTCAATCACCCATTTAAGTAGATACTTGTTTATAAGCTGGACACCAATCTAATTCTACAAGAAGATCATAGTAATGTAGATTCTCTTTCAGTGGGATTTAAATAAGCAAGTCTTCCATTTCAGAAGTGCACATGACTGAACTGCCAAATGTTTCTTAATAAGAGGATTATACTGGATTTGATTTTACTTAAGGATCTCTTTTATCGAAAGCAATTTTTAGCAAGCTCTTTGCTTTTGGGATACCAGTGTGAATTCAGCATGTAGTCCTAATTGACATGAGTTAATTTATCTCTTTTCAGTCCCTTATCGCGAAACCTCCATATACTGTATAATTTGATACTAATAGGAGACTCATAGAATCATAGAATATTAGGGTTGAAAGAGACCTCAGGAGGTCATCTAGTCCAATCCCCTGCTCAAAGCAGGGCCAACCACAACCAGGGCTGGCTCCAGCATTTCTGCCGCCCCAAGCAAAAAAAAAAAAAAAAAAAAAAAAGCCACGATCGCAATCGCCGGCGGCAATTGGGAAAAAAAAAAAAAAGCCGCGATCGGCAGTTCAGCGGCAGGTCCTTCGCTCCTAGAGCCGGCCCTGACACCAACTAAATCATCCCAGCCAGGGCTTTATCAAGCCGGGCCTTAAAAACCTCTAAGTATGGAGATTCCACCACCTCCCTAGGTAACCCATTCCAGTGCTTCACCACCCTCCTAGTGAAATAGTGTTTCCTAATATCCAACCTAGACCTCCCCCACTGCAACTTGAGACCATTATTCCCTGTTCTGTCATCTGCCACCACTGAGAACAGCCGAGCTCCATCCTCTTTGGAACCCCCCTTCAGGTAGTTGAAGGCTGCTATCAAATCCCCCCTCACTCTTCTCTTCTGCAAACTAAATAACCCCAGTTCCCTCAGCCTCCGTGCAGATTACAGACCTACTGCTTAGTAGGCATGTAGTCAGAGATTCACTTCTTGTCCTTAGACATGTGACACAAGTAGGTTGAGAGCAACCTCTGCAACAATAAGCTTAGTGGACTGAGGTGTGTATTTTGTGGTATGTGTTTGGGCGGGCAGGGGTGGTGTTTGTTTCAATGTTTGGCAAGCACAAAAAAAAAGCATCAGGGGAATCGATGAGTGGCAAGAAGCTGGGTCTCTTTTAAAGAAGGTCATCTGAAGCAATGTAATGAAGAAAATCAACCAAAATGAAAACTAATGATTGCCCATGCAATTGATGTGGGTGGACTGCAGTGCCTAGGACTATAACAATGTTTAAAAGGGGACTGGATAAATTCATGGTGGCTAAGTCCATAAATGGCTATTAGCCAGGATGGGTAAGAATGGTGTCCCTAGCCTCTGTTCGTCAGAGGATGGAGATGGATGGCAGGAGAGAGATCACTTGATCATTGCCTGTTAGGTTCACTCCCTCTGGGGCACCTGGCATTGGCCACTGTCGGTAGACAGATACTGGGCTAGATGGACCTTTGGTCTGACCCAGTACGGCCTTTCTTATGTTCTTATGTTCTTATGCCTATACAGCCCCCGTGGCTTCAGTGGGGCTGCCCCTGGGGCAGCAGTTAACACATGCATTGTCAGTTGTAGGATCTGACCTAAAAGCAGGGCCGCCCAGAGGGGGGGGGGGGGGGGGCAAGTGAGGCAATTTGCCCCGGGCCCACAGGGGCTCCCATGAGAATATAGTATTCTATAGTATTGAAACTTTTTTTTTTATGGAAGGGGCCCCCGAAATTGCTTTGCCCTAGGCCCCCTGAGTCCTCTGGGTGGCCCTGCCTAAAAGAGGACAAGCACCCTTGAGCTCTTCAAAGTGTTCCACGTCAAGATTGTAACTTTGCCCTATGTGGACACACAGAGGCATACTACCCAGTTTGCTTGTCTCTGCACATAGGTAGAGCAAACTCTACCAGGCTCTACTACCTCCACTCCAGGAAGATGGGTGGCAGCACCTTGGCTCCACAACCCAATAAAAATGTGGGGGAAGAACTGATTTTTTCCCCCTGGAGCAGATTGTGTCCTTGCTCCGGTCGGGAAGTGACAAGGAAAGGAATTGACTCAGTCACGATTATTTCCTTTGGCTCCTCCTGTGACGGTACAGCTATTCACTGCCCTTTACACGGGGCTTAGATGGAAAGGTACAACTGAGCCCTTAAACCTGTCTTAAATGAAAAAACTAGTGCCTAGATTCAAGCACCAGCAGCTCTGTAATATGCATTGACAGCTCTCCTTAGCTAGAGAGAGCTAATCCTTGACCTGTTAGGGCTTCATGTGCCACTGGTAACATCAGTTAAATACAGCCACCTCTGAATTTAAAAGTAGTTGTAAGGCTAATGAGGAGGAAGAATTAAAACTCAAATTAACTTTTACTAAATTCTACATTTTTTTTAACTTGGTCTGTCTGAATTTGGTATATTAGGACACACAGGTTATGCAGCTAAATGAGCAATTCCTCCCCCCCCCACCCCCAGCACACCCTTTATAAGACCTTATCTGAATCCAAACTCGATAGATTTTTATCCAAATGCAAAATCCAGTTCATCCGCAGCTGTCACTATCCACAGTTGTGGCCACTTGGAACTACAGAGACATCAGGGATAAAACGTCTGACCTTGCTCCAAGAGCTCCGTTCCATTTTGTTAGAGTTAAAGCAGAATTTGTTAGCTGCCTAGGGCATGTGGCACAGAGTTGACTGGCTTGGCTGCCGTTCAGTAGAGAGCAGTGATGCACACGCATGCTAGTCAGTTTGTTGCCACACCTTGCAAGAAGTTTCATGCCGGAGCCCTGATAGAAGATAGGAATCCTCCATGGTTCACAGAGCTATGCTGTGCATGCAGCAGCTTTCTGAGAACAGGATGAGCAGGGGCTAAGGTGAGGCAGGCAAGAGGGTATATCACTGTACCCTTCGCCTTGCAGAGGGGTTGTACGTGCAGTGGAGACTACCACAGTCATGCAGTTGTGGCATGTGAATAATTCTTACTAGGTACAGTTGGCATAGCCCATGCTAAGAGAGCGGGTCTTTGGCCCCACTATCATGGTTGGTCTGCATGACTCATGCTTCTAGTGAAGAAGATGAATATTCAAGCCCTGCTGATACCCCAGTGAGGTCAACTGAGTTAGAGTCCAAGAGCAAGACCCACATTGCTGACAGGCAGCTCCATGGTGATGCGGGACTTCAACTATCCAAATATATGTTGGGAAAATAACACAGCGGGGCACAGACTATCCAACAAATTCTTGGACTGCATTGCAGACAACTTTTTATTTCAGAAGGTTGAAAAAGCTACTAGGGGGGAAGCTGTTCTAGACTTGATTTTAACAAATAGGGAGGAACTCGTTGAGAATTTGAAAGTAGAAGGCAGCTTGGGTGAAAGTGATCATGAAATCATAGAGTTTGCAATTCTAAGGAAGGGTAGAAGGGAGAACAGCAAAATAGAGACAATGGATTTCAGGAAGGCGGATTTTGTTAAGCTAAGAGAGCTGATAGGTAAGGTCCCATGGGAATCAAGACTGAGGGGAAAAACAACTGAGGAGAGTTGGCAGTTTTTCAAAGGGACACTATTAAGGGCCCAAAAGCAAGCTATTCCGCTGGTTAGAAAAGATAGAAAATGTGGCAAAAGACCACCTTGGCTTAACCACGAGATCTTGCATGATCTAAGAAATAAAAAGGAGTCATATAAAAAATGGAAACTAAGACGTATTACAAAGGATGAATATAGGCAAACAACACAGGAATGCAGGGGCAAGATTAGAAAGGCAAAGGCACAAAATGAGCTCAAACTAGCTACGGGAATAAAGGGAAACAAGAAGACTTTTTATCAATACATTAGAAGCAAGAGGAAGACCAAAGACAGGGTAGGCCCACTGCTCAGTGAAGAGGGAGAAACAGTAACAGGAAACTTGGAAATGGCAGAGATGCTTAATGACTTCTTTGTTTCGGTCTTCACCGAGAAGTCTGAAGGAATGCCTAACATAGTGAATGCTAATGGGAAGAGGGTAGGTTTAGCAGATAAAATAAAAAAAGAACAAGTTAAAAATCACTTAGAAAAGTTAGATGCCTGCAAGTCACCAGGGCCTGATGAAATGCATCCTAGAATACTCAAGGAGCTAATAGAGGAGGTATCTGAGCCTCTAGCTATTATCTTTGGAAAATCATGGGAGACAGGAGAGATTCCAGAAGACTGGAAAAGGGCAAATATAGTGCCCATCTATAAAAAGGGAAATAAAAACAACCCAGGAAACTACAGACCAGTTAGTTTAACTTCTGTGCCAGGGAAGATAATGGAGCAAGTAATTAAGGAAAACATCTGCAAACACTTGGAAGGTGGTAAGGTGATAGGGAATAGCCAGCATAGATTTGTAAAGAACAAATCGTGTCAAACCAATCTGATAGCTTTCTTTGATAGGATAACTAGTCTTGTGGATAAGGGAGAAGCTGTGGATGTGGTATACCTAGACTTTAGTAAGGCATTTGACACGGTCTCGCATGATATTCTTATCGATAAACTAGGCAAATACAATTTAGATGGGGCTACTATAAGGTGGGTGCATAACTGGCTGGATAACCGTACTCAGAGAGTTGTTATTAATGGTTCCCAATCCTGCTGGAAAGGCATAACAAGTGGGGTTCCGCAGGGGTCTGTTTTGGGACCAGCTCTGTTCAATATCTTCATAAACGACTTAGATATTGGCATAGAAAGTACGCTTATTAAGTTTGCGGATGATACCAAACTGGGAGGGATTGCAACTGCTTTGGAGGACAGGGTCATAATTCAAAATGATCTGGACAAATTGGAGAAATGGTCTGAGGTAAACAGGATGAAGTTTAACAAAGACAAATGCAAAGTGCTCCACTTAGGAAGGAAAAATCAGTTTCACACATACAGAATGGGAAGAGACTGTCTAAGAAGGAGTACATCAGAAAGGGATCTAGGGGTTATAGTGGACCACAAGCTAAATATGAATCAACAGTGTGATGCTGTTGCAAAAAAAGCAAACGTGATTCTGGGATGTATTAACAGGTGTGTTGTGAGCAAGACGCGAGAAGTCATTCTTCCGCTCTACTCTGCTCTGGTTAGGCCTCAGCTGGAGTATTGTGTCCAGTTCTGGGCACCGCATTTCAAGAAAGATGTGGAGAAATTGGAGAGGGTCCAGAGAAGAGCAACAAGAATGATTAAAGGTCTTGAGAACATGACCTATGAAGGAAGGCTGAAAGAATTGGGTTTGTTTAGTTTGGAAAAGAGAAGACTGAGAGGGGACATGATAGCAGTTTTCAGGTATCTAAAAGGGTGTCATAAGGAGGAGGGAGAAAACTTGTTCACCTTAGCCTCTAAGGATAGAACAAGAAGCAATGGGCTTAAACTGCAGCAAGGGAGGTTTAGGTTGGACATTAGGAAAAAGTTCCTAACTGTCAGGGTGTTTAAACACTGGAATAAATTGCCTAGGGAGGTTGTGGAATCTCCATCTCTGGAGATATTTAAGAGTAGGTTAGATAAATGTCTATCAGGGATGGTCTAGACAGTATTTGGTCCTGCCATGCGGGCAGGGGACTGGACTCGATGACCTCTCGAGGTCCCTTCCAGTCCTAGAATCTATGAATCTATGGCACTAGGCTTGAAGAGGCACTTACTTAGAAGGCATTTAGATCTTGCCCATGCCATTCAAGGCCCTATCTCATCTGCTATAACAAGAGTACTCTATAAAAGAGAGAGTTACAGCAAATATCTAGAAAAACCAGAGCCCAGTAGGAATCCTGCCTTGGTTCAGTTTTCCGGTTTTGTTTTTTAAACATTGCATGCATACAGTTTTTTATTCAGCCAAGCTGTCCTCCGGACACTACCTCTAACCCTTATTTTCCTCACTGTCTCTATGTAAATAGCTAGCTAATAGGTAAGGTGCCAGTGGGTGGCACTCAAGGATGTACAGCATTGTTCCTGGGTGTTGTAGGACCACTGAAACTTCTTGTTGTAGTGCACTGCAAATGGCTTGGTTGGCACAGCTCTTAATACTGGCAAGACAGCGCACAGACCCTAGGCTAGCAACTCATGCCCTTCCTGGGGATTGGCCCTTCTGGTGCATAAAATGTCTTCCCTGAGCTTGACTGTCCCCAGGATTGCCCTCTAGAGCCACCACTAGGGTCCCTTCTAGAGAGCCACTCCCACCTCACGAGTAGCCTGGGTTTATGTAATGAGCCGCACGAGGCACTGTGAGGCAGTAGAACCACAGCAGCTTTGTGCAGCGTTCTGATGCATGCTCCCAAACTCAGCTGAGCAGAAGAGCTGTGCCACCTTCTGAATGCCCTACAACTAATAGCTACCATGCGGCTTAGCTTTCGGTCGGGGCAACTCTGTAAGACAGTAATTTTTTAATGGATCTCCACTCAAGATGACATGGTGTAGGTAGATAATGGCCCCTGACTTTAAGTTCAAGTACTCTTTAGTGGCTGACAGTGTGTGTTAGTGATTTAATGGTATATTTATCACTAGCAGCATTGTCTAATGAATGAATACTTAAGTCTCCACTAAGCTTGGAAGTGCCCTATTTTAAAACCATTAGAGCATTATTTTAATAAGGTGTTTTCTACTGCAGAGAAATTAAAGCAAACACAGTGGCCCTTTGAAGCTGGATGACTGCTTTAGGCACAACAAAAAAGCAGAATTATTAAATCAGAGAAATAGAAAGCTCAGTCTAGGTCAGAAACCATGCAGAGAAATGGAAGCTTTGATTTCTTCACCGTGCTTCTTGGTTTAGAAACATGCAGTTTATATTGCCAAGATAAGAGCTCTGACTTTTAGCACTGAAGGTGATAATCATTAATCATGCTGCCAGACCTATCTTTTTGCTCTTGCTTTCCCCTGGAGGGGCTACTGTTCATGGAGGATGAGTGTTTTGGTGGGGAAAATCCCATCACAACCAAATCAAGGTTTTTTTCCTGGAGATTTCTTAATTGTAGATAGGATGTTCCAATGGTTATGGCACTAGGTTGGGCCTTGAGAGATGAGATTCAGCTCCCTGTTCCTGTACCATCTTCTGTGTTACATGAGTCACCTAAATATCTTTCACTAGGTGCCTCTCTCTATCTGTAGGTGCCTAAATATCATTCAAAATGTTTGTCTGGGCCTCCCTTCCCCATCTGTAAAATGGGGATACTAGCACTGGCCTATCTTCCAGGGATATTGTGATGAAACATTTACAGATTGTGAGGTTCTCAGATACTACAGTAGTGGGAATTGGGAAGGGGTGGTAATGAAAGTGCCACAGATGTTTCTTCAAGTAATGCCAAAGACACCTAGATGGATAAAGCAAAGACTGGAAGGGGAGGAGAGGGAGAATCAGGGAAAATTTAAATATAAATGCATATGTCTAGTCTGTCTGAGTCTAAGAATTATGCTTATCCAATAAGGGGAAAGAAACATACCATGTGATCTATGTGTCCAATAAAAACTAACCAACACACCTTGACCTAAAATTTTGATCACTGAATACTTGCATTGAACTCTATGTGAATTACCTACAGACCAAGCATTATGGGCCTAATGCAAAGTCCATTGAAGTCAATGAAACACTTTATATTAAAAAAAAACAATGAGGAGTCTTTGTGGCACCTTAGAGACTAACAAATTTATTTGGGGATAAGCTTTTGTGGGCTAAAACCCACTTCATCAGATGCATGGAGTGAAAAATACAGTAAGCAGTATATATATTACAGCACATGAAAAGACGGGAGTTGCCTTCCCAAGTGGGGAGTCAATGCTAACGAGTCCAATTCAATTAAGGTGGAAGTGGCCTATTCTCCACAGTTGACAAGAAGGGGTGAATATCAAGAGAGGGAAAATTACTTTTGTAGTGCTAATGAGGCCAATGCAATCAAGGTGGACATCGGCCATTTCCAACAGTTGACAAGAAGGTATGAATATCAGCAGAGGGAAAATTACTTTTTTTAGTGACCCATCCACTTCCAGTCTTTATTCAGGCCTAATTTGATGGTGTCCAGTTGGAAAAGGCCGACGTCCACCTTGATTGCATTGGCCTCGTTAGCACTATAAAAGTAATTTTCCCTCTCTTGATATTCACCCCTTCTTGTCAACTGTGGAGAATAGGCCACTTCCACCTTAATTGAATTGGCCTCGTTAGCACTGACCCCTCACTTGGTAAGGCAACTCTCATCTTTTCATGTGCTGTGTATGTATATACTGCTATATATACTGAAAATCACGTGACCACATCCTGGAATTCATTGAGAAAAAAATAAATGTCCAGCTTAGAAAGGAACAAGCATATTTTAGACCAGGGGTCGGCAACATTTTAGACCAGGGGTCGGAAGCCGCAGACAGCACATCCCTCGCCCGCGCTGCTTCCCACCACCCCTATTGGCCCGGGACGGCGAACCGTGGCCAGTGGGGGCTGCGATCGACCGAACCTGCCACGTCAGCAGGTAAATAAACTGGCCCAGCCTGCCAGGGTGCTTACCCTGGCGAGCCGCATGCCAAACGTTGCCAACCCCTGTTTTAGACCATTAAGATCATGTGTAGACCATATTGTTAATCTCAGACATATTATAGAACAAAGTGTGGAGTGGCAAGCACCTCTTGTAATAAACTTTATAGATTTCCAGAAAGCTTTTGACAGTGTACCTAAAGACAGTCTTTGGAAAATTATGGCATACTATGGGACACCAGCAAAAATAATTAAAATAATCAAGTAACTAATGATAATGCTGAATATGCAGTCACAGATGATGACAGCATCAGTCAATAGTGTGCAGTGACAAACAGTGGAGTAAGGGAACGGTGTATTATGTCCCCACTATTGTTTGCACTACTCATTGACTGTCATGAGGAAAATAAACGCAGAAGGCAACCAAAGCATTTTATGGACAAATGACAAAGCACAATTGAATTATCACATTTTTGCTGATAGTATTATTGTCCTCAGTTTAACACACTGCTTAATGGAAGAAAAGACCCAGCTTTTGGCAGACACCGCAAAGCAAGCTGGCTTGTTTTTCAACAAGGGGATGACAAAGGACGATTGCTATCAATGTCCCCAAAGCAACCAGCAGATGGAAAGACACTAGAAGAAGTAAGTCATTCTTACCTACCTAGGGACTGAAATATGCAATGATGATGACACCATCCTAGAGGTGAAGCAACAAATATAAAAAGCAGCAAACAACTTTCACAAACTTGAACAGAGTTGGAAAAGTAGCATAATTGACACTTATACAAAAACTCAAATTTCTAATACTGACATCATGTCTCTCCTTTATGTAGCAGAGTCCTGGAAAACTACAACAAAAATTGATAAGATCAATTCATTCCAAAGTAAATGCCTGCAGAATATCTTCAGTGTCCATTGGACAGTTTCTCTCAACATCAGAAATTCTCAGTAGAGCAAACCAACCTAAAGCATCAAACATGGTAAGAAGATGATGATGGACATATTTAGGGCATGCTTTAAGGATGCCACCAACATGACTTCCATATCAAATGATAAAATATGGACACACCTGGGAAGAGAAAAAGCGGGCATCCTATAGAAACATTGCACAGAATAGAGAAAGAAGCCAAATCCATCAACGTGAGACTCAAAAGCCAGAACAGACCAGCACAAAACCAAAATAAATGGTGGAAACTGGTGGACACCTTATGCACATGAGGATGCAGAAGGATAAAAATAAAGAGGGAGAATCTTCAGCATGAGTCTAGGGCTCTCAGCACCTCACAGGATCAGGCCCTTTGTGAAGTTGTTATGGAAGCAACCTATGTAGGATCAATTAAGCCCCAAATAAAACATTTTCTAATATGAAAGAGTACTAAACTTTTTAAAATCTAAGCTTGATTGACACCAATTCTTTTATTTCATAATGAATCAGTGTTTTGAGGACTAAACTCGTGTCCTTTATTCATATCCAGACTAAGAAAAGCAAGACGGCTACAGTGCGGCTTTTCCTCTCATTAGTGGCTGAAAGAGTTATCTGTAAATGGATATGAGCTAATTCAATCTTCATGCTGCATTAGTCCTGAGCAGATACTATCAAGTAAGGACATTTATGTTATAGAATCTAATAACATAGCAAGGAGGCTATTACTGCACCTTCCATGGACTATTTTACTGCAGTTATTTCACATGCAACCAAGAATATTTAAAGCCACCATTTCTAGGGGGCCAGCATCACATCTCTTATTTTCATTACTGAACAGTATGACGCTACATGGCTAATACATACACAATTGCCTTTAATTTTTGACAGTGGTTCCCCACAGCTATAACTTATTACAGCGTTGCCACTCACTAGAGGCAGGGATGCAACTCTCCAGTTAGTAAAAGATGGTGACTGAAACTGACAGGATTGCTATCCCTTACTCATGCCTCTAGGCCTTTTAGCAGTGGTAGTGAAAGTGAGCAGGCACATGTAAGTTTCACTCTGCTGGAGCAGCTCCAGAAGCATGTGCTGTGATGGTTTACTCCATTAATGGAATCCAAAAGACTGTACTACTCTGTAACTATAGCCGCTGGAGTCACTAGACATTGACTGACTTCCTGTGTTGTAACAGGGATATTTTGCCGTTGGAGCCGGGCTTGTGTCAGACCCTTTCTCGTGTCCCTTATTAGGCTGACGGGGTTTCATTTGAGACAGACATTTCAGATATGAGGATTGTGAAACTAAAAGTCATAATCCTCATGATACATGTGTGAAGTTTTGGGGTCCACCCAGAGCAGTAAGAGGCTCCATCACTACCTGGCCTGTAACTTCGGGGGCCTTTGTGATATGCAGCTATGTTCAATTCCTTGACACCAGTAACCAGCCCACAAGCATAAAGTTTCACCCTGGCTCTCACTAACCTAGTTTCACTCTTCAGGATGACACCAACCGCCTTTTCAGCCCCAGGTCTCCCCAAATATCTCCTTCACGAGTTCTTAAGTACCAGTTACTTGGACTGCCCCCTCTGGTTTGTCACCCCCCAAGTTACTAGCTCACTTTGGCACATACACTCCACACAGTTTATACACCAGAGACCGGCCTGGGGTAAAAATAAACAAAGTGTATTTAAAAGAAAAATCACCAACTCAAAGGTGCCATAATAACAGAAAGCAACCGTACACAAGTTACACAGAAAATAAACATAAAGGTGTAACCTTTACATGTCCAGCTGCCAAAAATAGCTCATATTTCCCAAAATAAAAAAGCTGTGGTACCAAATACACGTGTGTGTGTGCGTGCGCAGACACACACACACACACTTGTTGCACCTCTGCTATGCACCACAGAAACTGGAGAGGTGGGGCATAAAACGATGAATGATCTGCATGCTGAGACTAGGAAGATAAGTGGCAGAAAAGAAAAGAGCAGGTAAACTGCAATCACCATTAATGAAATCTATGGGATCTGAATGTCAAGCTGGGTTATTTCAGTCACTCATTTCAAGAATAAAGATTCTGCAATTGCAGTGCAGTTAAAAATTTCTGTTGATGCATGACCCAGAATAGAATCCAGAATCCTCTCTGTTAGCTATGCTGGTTTTGAGGCTCTAAAGGGAGTAAAAAGTAGTAAAAAAACCCAACCCTAATTTTCTTAGTAAAATAAGCAGATACAGTTCTCAAAATACCCAGGGATCAAGTGCTACTTTTATGGTCACTTTTTGGAGAACTACTCTTTAAAGAAAAACATACTGCCAATACCCTTCATTTAAGAGTTAGGACATATGTATGTGGGGGTGGGGGCAGGAAATCCCCAAACTGCAATGAATCAGAAGATGAGAAAGCATTTATAATTATTCTATTCATTTCAGCTGATGTATGCCTCGTTTTCTGAATGACTTCCGGCTTAAACAGTATGTGTGTAACCACAGAGTTTACTTTGGAAGTTTTGTATATTTGTATAAAATTTCAAGCATGCTATAAATGACCAAAGTTGGAAAATTCTCCCAACTCCAATTATGATCTCTTACAAGCATTTTTTAAAATTAAATATCACCATCCTTCCCAATCAGAAACCAGCAGCACTCGGGAAACTGCTGCAAAACAAATGAGTTTTGGATGTATCAGGATTCATTTCCTGGGGTGATTACACTAAAGAACCTTTGTAGGAGAAGACACAGAACACAATTCTTGGCTTTTGGGACTAGCTGACATAATAAGTGTTGCTAGGTAGAATGACATCAGACTTGGAGCAGAGAGGCAGGAGCTGCTGTTCTCATTAAAGTTGTCCAAAGAAAAACTAATAAAAGTCAGCACAAAGGCCAGACAGAAGCTACAACTCGACTTTTATAGGTTTGCAGACATAACATGTTAGCTACTGAGCATTCCTTCCTTAAGAATCTGACTGTGGTCACTAGTTACCCAAGTACACTTCAGTCATATAATGTTCTACTCTTTGCATTGTAAATACTGAGTCTTTTCTTTTCCCCTCTGATGCTGTTGCTTTGGATTACTTAGTATTGCAGAACAGTTTTCACCTCTCCATGGTCATGAAAAACATTGTATTATATGGTAAAGTGTTCTTATTTCTTTGAGGTTATTTTCAACAGCCGTTTTGCTTCCCCCCCACAGTCTCCTTTTTGCCTTCTTTATTTTCCTTGTTTTATTTAGTTTGTATAGCTTTTACTTGATGCTAAAAAGTAAAATGTAAAACAGAGCAACAGAGAAAGAAACTAAAATCATATGTATCTTTTAATGTACTGAGAGAGGAGAATTTTAAATTCACCATCTTCTCCTCCTCAGTCTAGTAGCTTATTCGTTGTGACATGGAACAGAATAATGTAGGTGTAGTTATGAGGGTCTCCGCATTTTCATTATAAACACCCTATTTTCA
The DNA here is from genome assembly GCF_028017835.1 of Emys orbicularis. Taxonomy (NCBI): domain Eukaryota; kingdom Metazoa; phylum Chordata; order Testudines; family Emydidae; genus Emys; species Emys orbicularis. The sequence continues at coordinate 344,820,987 of NC_088683.1, forward strand.
GGGCTTTACAAAATCTGTGATAAAAATTCACTCTGTATTGAAGCTTGGGGTATGAGGTCATTGTAACCCAGGAACAAATTGACCAACCTATTGGGCCAGATCCTCAGCTGATATAAAGCAGCATAGTCCCGTTCAAGTCAAAGGAGTTATTCCAATTTACACTAGCTGAGGATTGGGCCTATAGATTTTTATGAATATTGAAAATATTGAGGCTTTAAAAATATGCTACGTTCCATGCAACTATCTAGTGTACCTTGATATAGGGCTGTTTTGCATTCGTTATTACAGATCAAAAATTTGTCTATGATTCACACATGTTGAAATGCAAAAGTAGCTTTTATAACACTGAATTAGAACATGTATTAAGAACATTGAGAAGATTATTTTAAAGGCACATAAGTATGCTACAACAGGGGGCTTTGTGCCTTAAGGGCTAGAGTCTGGGTCCAGTGAACCCTGATTACTAAGAAGGCACTCCTGAGAAGGGATCACCTGGTTCCCCATTAAAGGGCAGCAGAAAGCAGCAGAGGGAGAGCATAGGCTTCTGGGATTGAGTAGGACCCAGAAGAGGGGATGGGGACTACAGGCAGGAAAGGCCTGGGAAGAGCCCCGATAAGATGGTAACTGTGTGGAGTTGAGGATACTTTATTTTGAACTGCTTTGTGGATTAAACCGCAACCCAAGGAGAATGGAAAAAGAACAGGCTTTTCAGGAGTAAGACAGGACTTTAGCCAGGTAGAGCTCAGAGCAGCCTGCCAAGGCAAGAAAGTGCTGCAAGAGGCAGAGTGGGGGGAGAAGAGATGCCCCAGAACTGTTTTTTTTTTCTTTTCTGTTTCATGTCAACAAGTTAGATGGTTATTACCAGACAAAAGTGTTTGAATTATTGAGGAAGTCCCCGAACAGGGAAAGTGCAGTGAGGGGCTGCTTCCCTGCTGTCCTGATGCCATGAGAAGGCCCTACATTGGCATATGAAAAGAAATAAACTGCTTGTGAAGTTAAACACCAGAGCCCATCTGAGGCAGTCTGAACTGCAGCAGATACTTATTATAACTACAGTACATCTCTGTGTTATGAGCACTATCATTCGTCACACTAAGTGATGCAACAAACCGTGCAAGGGTTTGAACGTTCAGTGGCTCTGCATTCTCTAGGCTTCCCAGTGTCCTCATGTTGTTTCAGAGTGAGCGTCCTGCCTGGGAAGGAGAGATGCAGTTGGACATGAACTCAATTAGGGGCAAAATTAAAAAAGCCAAGGCACAAAACGAGATCAAACTAGCTAGGGACATAAAAGGAAACAAGAAAACATTCTACAAATACATTAGAAGCGAGAGGAAGATCAAGGACAGAGTAGGCCCGTTACTCAATGAGGGGGGAAAGACAATAACAGAAAATGTGGAAATGGCATAGGTGTTTAATGACTTCTTTGTTTCAGTTTTCACCAAGAAGGTTGGTGGCGATTGGACATCTAACATAGTGAATGCCAGTGAAAATGAGGTAGGAACAGAGTCTAAAATAGGGAAAGAACAAGTCAAAAATTACTTAGACAAGTTAGATGTCTTCAAATCACCAGGGCCTGATGAAATGCATCCTAGAATACTCAAGGAGCTAACTGAGGAGATATCTGAGCCATTAGCAATTATCTTTGAAAAGTCATAGAAGACAGGACACATTCCAGAAGATTGGAAAATGGCAAATATAGTGCCCATCTATAAAAAGGGAAATAAGGACAACCCGGGGAATTACAGACCAGTCAGCTTAACTTCTGTACCCGGAAAGATAATGGAGCAAATAATTAAGCAATCAATTTGCAAACACCTAGAAGATAATAAGGTGATAAATAACAGTCAGCATGGATTTGTCAAGAACAAATCATGTCAAACCAACATGTTAGCTTTCTTTGACAGGGTAACAAGCCTTGTGGATAGGGCGGAAAGCGGTAGATGTGGTATATCTTGACTTTAGTAAGGCTTTTGATACTGTCTCACATGACCTTCTCATAAACAAACTAGGGAAGTACAACCTAGATGGAGCGACTATGAGGTGGGTGCATAACTGGCTGGAAAATCATTCCCAGAGAGTAGTTATCAGTGGTTCACAGTCATGCTGGAAGGGAATAATGAGTGGGGTCCCGCAGGGATCGGTTCTGGGTCCGGTTCTGTTTAATATCTTCATCAGTGATTTAGATAATGGCATAGAGAGTACACTTATAAAGTTTGCGGACAATACCAAGCGGGGAGGAGTTGCAAGTGCTTTGGAGGATAGGATTAAAATTCAAAATGACCTGGACAAACTGGAGCAGTGGTCTGAAGTAAATAGGATGAAATTCAATAAGGACAAATGCTAAGTACTCCACTTAGGAAGGAACAATCAGTTGCACACATACAAAATGGGAAATAACTGCCTAGGAAGGAGAACTGCAGAAAGGGATCTGGGGATCATAGTGGATCACAAGCTAAATATGAGTCAACAGTGTAACGCTGTAGCAAAAAAAGCAAACATCATTCTGGGATGTATTAGCAGAAGTATTGTAAGTAAGACACGAGCTCTACTCCGCACTGATTAGGCCTCAACTGGAGTATTGTGTCCAGTTCTGGGCGCCACATTTCAGGAAAGATGTGGACAAATTGGAGAAAGTCCAGAGAAGAGCAACAAAAATGATTAAAGGTCTAGAAAATATAACCTATGAGGGAAGATTGAAAAAATTGGGTTTGTTTAGTCTGGAGAAGAGAAGACTGAGAAGGGACACGATAACAGTTTTCTAATACATAAAAGGTTGTTACAAGGAGGAGGGAGAAAAATTGTTCTTCTTAACCTCTGAGGATAGGACAAGAAGCAATGGGCTTAAATTGCAGCAAGGGCCGTTTAGGTTGGACATTAGGAAAAACTTCCTAACTATCAGAGTGGTTAAGCACTGGAATAAATTGCCTAGGGAGGTTGTGGAATCTCCATCATTGGGGATTTTTAAAAGCAGGTTGGACAAATACCTGTCAGCGATGGTCTAGATAATACTTATAGATTCATAGATTCATAGATTCTAGGACTGGAAGGGACCTTGAGAGGTCATCGAGTCCAGTCCCCTGCCCGCATGGCAGGACCAAATACTGTCTAGACCATCCCTGATAGACATTTATCTAACCTACTCTTAAATATCTCCAGAGATGGAGATTCCACAACCTCCCTAGGCAATTTATTCCAGTGTTTAACCACCCTGACAGTTAGGAACTTTTTCCTAATGTCCAACCTAAACCTCCCTTGCTGCAGTTTAAGCCCATTGCTTCTTGTTCTATCCTCAGAGGCTAAGGTGAACAAGTTTTCTCCCTCCTCCTTATGACACCCTTTTAGATACCTGAAAACTGCTATCATGTCCCCTCTCAGTCTTCTCTTTTCCAAACTAAACAAACCCAATTCTTTCAGCCTTCCTTCATAGGTCATGTTCTCAAGACCTTTAATCATTCTTGTTGCTCTTCTCTGGACCCTTTCCAATTTCTCCACATCTTTCTTGAAATGCGGTGCCCAGAACTGGACACAATACTCCAGCTGAGGCCTAACCAGAGCAGAGTAGAGCGGAAGAATGACTTCTCGTGTCTTGCTCACAACACACCTGTTAATACATCCCAGAATCATGTTTGCTTTTTTTGCAACAGCATCACACTGTTGACTCATATTTAGCTTGTGGTCCACTATAACCCCTAGATCCCTTTCTGCCGTACTCCTTCCTAGACAGTCTCTTCCCATTCTGTATGTGTGAAACTGATTTTTCCTTCCTAAGTGGAGCACTTTGCATTTGTCATTGTTAAACTTCATCCTGTTTACCTCAGACCATTTCTCCAATTTGTCCAGATCATTTTGAATTATGACCCTGTCCTCCAAAGCAGTTGCAATCCCTCCCAGTTTGGTATCATCCGCAAACTTAATAAGCGTACTTTCTATGCCAATATCAAAGTCGTTAATGAAGATATTGAACAGAGCCGGTCCCAAAACAGACCCCTGCAGAATCCCACTTGTTATGCCTTTCCAGCAGGATTGGGAACCATTAATAACAACTCTCTGAGTACGGTTATCCAGCCAGTTATGCACCCACCTTATAGTAGCCCCATCTAAATTGTATTTGCCTAGTTTATCGATAAGAATATCATGCGAGACCGTGTCAAATGCCTTACTAAAGTCTAGGTATACCACATCCACAGCTTCTCCCTTATCCACAAGGCTCGTTATCCTATCAGAGAAAGCTATCAGATTGGTTTGACATGATTTGTTCTTTACAAATCCATGCTGGCTGTTCCCTATCACCTTACCACCTTCCAAGTGTTTGCAGATGATTTCCTTAATTACTTGCTCTATTATGTTCCCTGGCAGAGAAGTTAAACTAACTGGTCTGTAGTTTCCTGGGTTGTTTTTATTTCCCTTTTTATAGATGGGCACTATATTTGCCCTTTTCCAGTCTTCTGGAATCTCTCCTGTCTCCCATGATTTTCCAAAGATAATAGCTAGAGGCTCAGATACCTCCTCTATTAGCTCCTTGAGTATTCTAGGATGCATTTCATCAGGCCCTGGTGACTTGCAGGCATCTAACTTTTCTAAGTGATTTTTAACTTGTTCTTTTTTTATTTTATCTGCTAAACCTACCCCCTTCCCATTAGCATTCACTATGTTAGGCATTCCTTCAGACTTCTCGGTGAAGACCGAAACAAAGAAGTCATTAAGCATCTCTGCCATTTCCAAGTTTCCTGTTACTGTTTCTCCCTCTTCACTGAGCAGTGGGCCTACCCTGTCTTTGGTCTTCCTCTTGCTTCTAATGTATTGATAAAAAGTCTTCTTGTTTCCCTTTATTCCTGTAGCTAGTTTGAGCTCATTTTGTGCCTTTGCCTTTCTAATCTTGCCCCTGCATTCCTGTGTTGTTTGCCTATATTCATCCTTTGTAATCTGTCCTAGTTTCCATTTTTTATATGACTCCTTTTTATTTTTTAGATCATGCAAGATCTCGTGGTTAAGCCAAGGTGGTCTTTTGCCACATTTTCTATCTTTCCTAACCAGGCAACCTAACTTAGTCCTGCCTTCAGTTCAGGGGACAGGAATAGATGACCTCTCGAGATCCCTTCCAGGTCTCTGTTTCTATCTATGATCTAATGTCACTTGCGAGGGATAATCTATTTCTGGGCACTGATTTATGTAATTTTTTTTCTAGTAGAAATCAGAATACATAGGTGTTGATTCAACAAGGTGCCCAACCTAAAGCAAGTGAGTCATCTCACTGACTCCAATGACATATGACATAAGAATTGGCATATGCTTAGTATTATAATTTATTTGTACCACTGTAGCACCTACGAGTCCCAGGCATGGACAAGGACCCCATTGTGCTTGGTGCTGTACAAACACAGAACATAGTTCCTGTCTCAGTATATAATCTATGTTCAAGTACCTTGCTGAAGTGGGGCAAACAATGGATAAGTCTCCTGAAAGCTAGCATGTCCCATTAAGAGGATATTGGGTCTAAGTGTACCCCAATTTTTTACCAATGTCTCTTTTTTGCCACAGTGGGACAAAATCTAGCCCATTGGGAAATCTTTGCCTCTCCCCAAAACCCCCCACCCCAGAATAACCCAAATCTGCCAAATCAGAGATATAGACTGGGATACCAACATCTGAGGTGAGGGCCCTAAGCACTGGTCTAGAGAATCAATCTTGCTCTGAGCCACTGAATATCTGTTATTATTAATACAAAGTGGAACAGCTCCAACAAGAGACTGACTCTGTAGCCTGGTTGTTAGGGCACTCACCTGGGATACACAAGTCCCAGCTTCAAGTCTTAATCAGGCAGAGCAGGGTCTTGAATAGGGGTCTCAATTCATTTATTTTATATAGTTTATTTTACAGAGTACAATAGTAAAAGACCATAGGCTATCTTGTTCTGTAGATACAATGGGCAAGGGTTAGAATTTCCCAAAGCGCTTAAGTGTCTTAATAGGTTATGGTCCATTTTCAAAAGTGACTTGGGAGCCTAACAGGGAGACATAAAAAGGCATAAATGACAGACGCTTAACTTCCATTGACTTTCTGTGGGAACAAGGCATTTCATTGCCAGTCATGTGTTTGAAAGTCTCCCCCTCAGTCTCAGTGAAAGTCAATGGGACCTAATCTCCTAGGTCATTTAAGTGCTTTTGAAAATGTTACCCCAGGAGTCTACAATAAGATCCATAGCTACAGTGGATTCATTTTAGCTATGCCTGTTTACACAGTCTGAGGGTCTGGCTCGTATAATCCTAAAACAAATTATTTTAGGGGAGTATCCGTGCACAAAGAAAGAGCTTCAGCAAAACACAATGGACCCATAAAGTACAGAGACGGGTGCGCTGGGTGGTCTGATTATGCCACTTGGCAGAGTTGGGAGATGATTACAAACTACTGGTCATTTTTAATCCAATCTGCCTTTGGATATGCTTCCACTAAACCTAACAGTTTATGTGTGTTTCGAGGAAGAATTGGCCCCGCACTGCCAGCTTTGCCCTTTGGATTTCCATGCTTGTGTCAGCTTGTTTTGGGCCTGTTTTAGTTGTTGAAAGAATAAGAAAAAATACCACCATGGGATTTGTCACAAAGCAAGGGACAGACAGTGATTCATGTCTTTGTAGGTTCAGTGATTCTCTCTAGCACCCCCTGCCAGTGTTATTTATGTTCTAAGCAAGGTCACTTTCTGTAAGTTATGGGCACAAACTGCAACTTTAAAAATCCTCCTTTCTAGTAATATTCACTCATCAGAAGACTTCCTACATGAAAATAAAGCACATCAGCCTCTAAAGAGCACAGGCTGTAAAATAATTACTTTCAGTCTTATTAAAACATCCAGTCATTTGCTGCAAAAGAACAGTTCATGGTAGCAGAAGAAGGTAATTTGTTAAATAAGATATTCACCCAACTATTCATAATGTGATTTAATCAGTAGGTTATATGCAGGTTTAAATATGAAATGTCCAAAATCAGCACAATGAATTATTAACAGCTGATACCTTGGGGAAGGGAGAAGTAGAATCCATCTTCGCAATGCTGGGAAAGAAAGAAAAAAAACATAATAGATCACCCACAATGCAGCATTTGTCTCTGTAAAACTTTCTCATCTTCCTGCTGAGCTCAGAGGCCAGTTTTCTGACAAGCATTTGACAGGCCAAACAATGGTGGTTCCAGCGTTACCACATTGTGTCTCTCACATATATCTTCTGCCTGGCTTAGATTCCAAGTGTTCTGCCCTATTTATTGGCATTTGCCAGTCTAATTAATACCAGCTCAGTGCTCTCTTCAAGACTCTCCCTGCTATATGTATTTGTGTATGCATGTGCATTAGCACTCAGTGCTGGTTCACTTGGTGCTGTTGAATCTGCAGCAATATGGGGATGCCTGAGTCATCACTGGGCTTCATCCCAGGCTGAAGTGATTATGACTGATCACATCCCGGTGCCTCAGGGTCTGGCATACAAGTGGACTTTATGGTAATGGAGTTCTGTGGTGATATGCCCATGGGAAATCAACGCATCTCCTCCTATATTACTGCTCTGGCTGGGGGACATCACTAGCTGCCCCTTCCTTATGTTTATAGAAGATATTCATCTACTCTTCACTCTACACACACTGGTTCTGGATAAGTCTCCTATTGTCCTCTGACCCACTAGGAACCCCCCCACCCCATGCCTCAAGCTGTGGCATGGCCTAGGAGTCTGGGAAAGATGGTTATACAATCATTTGGATGTTGCAGCTGAGGGGATGGATGGGTGGGACTGAGTTAAATAGCTTTGCAGAATTGGGCACAACTTGGTTTGAACTGTACCTGTTAGTTATAATGATGAGCTCAAATCAAACCAGATCCACACACTGGTGGACAATGGAGAAGTTGGAGCTAGATGCTGCACAAATGGTCTCTATCGATTATGAGCTGGATCTAAACCACCAAATATTCCCAGATTTTGGATAAATTTAGATCGGAACTTTGCATCTTGCAGCTAATTTTATATCAGTTCTGGTGTAAACAATTCAAGAAGGATGTTCATAAATTGGAGAAGGTTCAGAGAAGAGCCAAAAAATGTTTAAAGGATTAAAAAACATGTTTTATAGCAGGGATCGGCAACCTTTGGCAAACAGCCCGCCAGGGTAAGCCCCCTGGCAGCCCCCTGTACATCCCTCGTCCCACGCCGCTTCCTGCAGCCCCCGTTGGCCTCAAGTGGCGAACCGCGGCCAGTGGGAGCCGCAATCGGCCGAACCTGCGGATGCGGCAAGTAAACAAACCGGCCCAGCCCACCAGCGGGCTTACCCTGGCAGGCCGTGTGCCAAATGTTGCCAATCCCTGTTTTATAGTATAGACTCAAAGGAGCTCGATCTATTTAGCTTAACAAAGAGACAGTTAAGGGGTGGCTTGATCCCTGTTTATAAGTACCTACATTGGGAACAAAAATTGGAGAAGAGGGCTCTTCAATCTAGGCTGGACGCTGAAGCAAGACAAACTCAGATTATAAATAAAATGCACATTTTTAATAATTAACCACTGGAACAATTTACCAAGGGTTGTGGTGGATTATCCATCACTGGCAATTTTAAAATCAAGATTGGATGTTTTTCTAAAAGATATATTCAGGGAAGTCCTATGGCCTGTATTGTGCAGGAAATCAGACTAGATGAACACAATGGTCCTTTCTGGCCATGTGATCTATGACCCTGCCACCAATAATCATTGGTCTAATGAGCAGCTGTTCAGCTGCCAAAAGGTCAGTTGTCTAATGCAAGAGACTCTTTTGATTAGCTGTACAGCTTTCTTTATTTGTATGGTTATTAGTTTAGTACTAGCAATGTGCCTGACACAACATAAAGAAAGGCCCCTCCCAATGAGTTTACACTCTAAAGTAAAGACAGACAGGGCTGCTATAACTTGTGTGGGTTAGAATGGCACCCCAAGGGAAGCTTGTTGTATGCTAGCCCAAACCTCTACAGCCCCATTATGCCCTCTCTCCATCTCAGAACACCCTGACCCCAAACAGGAGGGCCAGCCCAGGCGGCAGTGGCCCTTGCTTGCCAGCCAGGGTTAGAAAACATTTTTTGGCACCAAGCCCACACCCTTGAGCAGCTGAGATGGAGGAGCCTTGCCTTCCCCCTAGAACCAACCTTGAGCCCAGCATGCATTAGCCCCATTTAGACCCCTTAACATCACTCCAGCAGGCAAATACTTTATCTTGAATTTACTACCCTTTGAAACCACAGTACAGACTTCACCACAAAGCTGGTGGCTTCCATCATGTGTATACAGGCATTTTCATGTGCAGTAACCCAAATTAAGGCAAACTAATGTGTAGACAATGTCTTAGACACAGAGCTCTTAATTGCCCCTACCTATTGGATACAAGTAGTTGGTGCCACACGGTATTCATCACCGACACAGCACACTTCAGGAAGGGATAGATTGAACCATTCCAGATGAAGTAAGAATAGACTCAGATGTTTGCTCAGCATTCAAGCCAATCACTTTTTACAGGTTAGCCCAGGTTAGCTGGGCTAACTTGTGGAGCAGCATCTCAACCCCTTTGTGGTATTTATCCAAATTAAGTTGAACTTCCAAACTGAGGATCTTCCATCATTAATCCACAATCAGGTGCCAAAAAGTGAGACCATTACAGGAAGGTGGAATTTTCAAGAGTGCCCAACTGACTAAGGAGAACAAGTCCAATTGACCTTGAATATGGCTTGTGCTCCTAAGTCACTTGGGTGCTTTTGAAAACTTCTCCCAAAAGCCAGTTTTAATCTAATCTGCTGGCAGAAAAATTCTCCATGAGTCATGGCAAGGCCTGCCAAATTGCTTGTGCTATGTACTGTACTGAAAGCAAAACCCCTTGATTTTCTTCCTTGAGATCCCTCTCAATAGTTAATGTATCCCTTACTTTTTAAAAACCACACACTTACTTACACTTTCTCTTCCTGTTGGACAGTATATGCCATAGGCTGCTCAGGGAGTCTCAGTGGTTTTATGAGGTGAAAAAAATCCTACATGATTTTTTGCAAAATGTGGCACTTTTTTGTGTGCACACATGAAATTTACCTAAAGCAAATTTGCCTGTTTTGCAGAGTTCTAATATATGATGTCTGTGCATATAAGCAGTTTTCTAACAACATATGGTAGAGGAAGGAAACCTTTAGAAGTATTTCTTTTCACTCCAGCCACTTTTAATAGCCTGTAGAGATCTACAGATTTTTTTTTTTATCATCTCTAGCAGACAAAATACAGTGTTACAAAACAGGAAGCAATGCCAAAGTCTTACAATATGCTGCTGCTACATTTCTGTATGGTGTCTGGCATATGCCAAGCTGTATGCACAGGATTAAAGGCTTAAAAAACCATAACTTGTTAGCTGAGTTTGCCAGTTTATTGGAAAAATTACAAGTCAAACTTCCTGCTTGTTTAAAAATAACACGAATAATAAAGGCCTATATTATAGTATGTAAGTAGAAAATGCTAACTTGATTTCTTAATCTTTTATACTATAGAACATACCCTTTCAGGTTAAAGAAAACCATTAATTTTATTTCTTCCTAGTCTAAAATCTGTGGTCCAGGGCATAATGCCAGATTTAGACTGATGTAACTCCATCGATTTTAATGCAGTTTAACTTCCATAGAGCTGGTGTAATGGAGGAGGGAATTAGATATGTTCATGTTATGTCACTGTAAAATGGAGCTGGGAGTCAGAATGCCTGGGTTCTTGTCCTGACAGCTGCTAGCTCACTATATGCCCTTTTGTAAAGCACCTTGAAATTGTCAAATGGAAGACAAATCCTTAGTTGGTGTAAGCTGATGGAGCTCTGCCAATTTACAACAGCTGTGAATCTGACCCATTGTATAAGCGCAAAGTAGCATTAGTGGGCTCTGGCTCCCACTGAAGTTAATGGACTTGCAGCATTGATTTCAAAGAGGCACAAGTTGGGCCCTTTATTATTACCCTGACCAGTGTGAAATTTGATTAATATCATACATTTCTCATTCTTTCAAGATTTTTCTACCAGTTCAATCAAGAATGATTGAATAGAATAACTAGTCCCTATATCATGATTTTCCTCAGTAGATCTCAAAGCACGTTGCAAATGAGGGCAGTATCGTTATCCCCATTTTACAGATGGGAAATGGAGGCACAGGGAGGGGAAGTGACTTTCTCAAGGTCACTCAGCAGGCCAGAACTGGGACTAAAACCAGGTCTCCTAGGTGCTAGCTCAGATGGCTAGCCACTAAGCCAGACTTCTTAAAGGCTGGTAGGGGATAAGGGAACCCGAGTCAATGGTACTAATTCCAGAACTAACATACAGTAGTGTCACTAAACCATGCTCTGTATTTTTAAACAATCTAACTCTTACCTAAATTTAACAACTATGTAAGGACCAACCACGATCCCACTGACGTCACTGGCAAACATTAGCGAGCCAGCAATCCTCCTGAGCATTCTGGCTGCAGTGTGGTCCTCCACACCATGTCCAAGGGCTGCGGATGGCAAGGGCAACATCTATCCCTGACAGTTATTGTTCATTTCTCTGTACAGCTTCTTTGTTACACCTGAGCAAACCTCTGTGTCCTTGGTCAGGTTGTGATGGGGTGTAGCCCCACACCAGCACGGAAAGGGTTAAGGGTAGCTGGAGAACTCAAATAGTACAGTGGGTGGCAACTACAGGGTGTGTCTGGCTCGACTAAGGATGAGACTCAGCTGGGAAGGCGCTGGGTGGCTAGTACAAAGGAAGGGGTTCAGAGTGTGGAGGAAGGGGAGTCGGGGGATAGTCGGCCTTAGCATAGTCTCTTGAGGAAGGAATGCTGGCAAAAGGCCCGGAGAGACACTGAGGTAGAGCAAGTTCCTGCAGCGAACCTTGATCAATGGGCATGAACTGGGCTTCCAGGGAGAAAGTCCTGGGAGTCATTGTTCGCTACCAGGGCCAGCCAGGACTCTGCAGAGGCTGGAAAGGATCTGGGGAAGAGGGCCTGGTGGCAGAACAAAATGGGAAGTAGTGCAAGGAAGCAGCATGAACCTTAGCTGCTCACTACAGGGTCCCTGGATTGGAACCCTGAGTAGAGGGATGGTTCCCATACCAATGAGGAAGGTGATGTGAAACCCCATGGCACAAGGGATGAGGACTATCAGAAGCCATGTGGCAAGGAGTATTAGGGCCACTGGGCCCAGAGTCAGGGCTAAAGACGTGGGGGAGATCATTGGACCATGTTTGTGGGACTCTTATGCTGGAAAAGGTGGGGCTGAACATCACCTGTCTGGAAGGTTGAGTCATGAGAAGATCACCACTGTAGGGCTAGAGCAGGCTAGCAGGGGAGGAGACACTACTATACCCCATCCTGTCTCAAGGGGGATGCGCTGGTCTGAGTGACTCTCTGACACAGGTAAGTTTAAAGCAAACTGTGTACTAGGTTTTCTTTCCAATACATCTGATGCAGATGCTGTTCTGATATGCTGACTCTAAAGCATTGCTAAGGAATAGCTGACTGAATCCCGGAAAGACACTCCTAGCTACAACATCGCCACCATTGGCTCTGCAGATAAATTTGCAAGCGGAGACCCCACTGTTTGCAGCCTCATTTCAAAGTCAAAAGACAATTTTATCCTTGGTGTAACTCATGTCCTTATGCTAAGGGTGTGTTTTCTGGATGTGCCATCCTGGGGAATCTCCCAAAGAGACTCTGGAGTCTTCGCTCCAGAAAATGGAAAACCAAGAAAACTGAATGGTACTTGTTTGTAAATTTTATGCAGCACAAAACCCACAGAAAACCAGCAAATTATACAATGTATATGGACACATGTGAGGCTGCTCTGCACATGCAGCAGCTGGTGCCACACTTCGAAATCTAATTTACTGGGACCAAGGAAATCTGCCTACTTATTAATAAAAGGATGTCAGTGTGTTGCTATTCAGAAGACGGCTCTATTGAAATGTGGATTAACTGTGGCAGACAGCGATATAGATTTGTATTAAAGAAAAGGCAGCATAACATGTTTCTGTGATTGCCAAGATATATTATAGATTTCCTGCATAAGGAGCATCGTTGAACCAGAACAGAAATATAATGATGTCATTGAACGTGGGGGTATCTTTGTATGAAACTACTTTGTTCTCGAGAATCAATACTAAAATAACAATTGAGGTTCCTAAGTAGGGTTTGTAATGAAGTTCCCCTTGAACTGTCAGCGCCTCAATCACAGGACAAATAATTGATTTGGCAAGGAATTCAAAATGACAAGACACCCAGAGAGACATCTTGACAATTGCTCAGTGTCGTACTGTTAGGAATTTAGAACTTGAGACACTAAATAGTAAAATATTTCAAAATGACTGTGTGTGATAAAAGAGTGGAACTGTCTGAAATGAGCCATATTGGCCTGTCTGATTGCTCCTAATAGCTATAAAAATAAGGCTCTTAAAGCCAGATTTACTAACATTTTACAACAGACCAAGAGCCAAATAAAAATAGCACAAATAGCTTAGGTGCTGGTGATTATGCTGGTACAAAATAAATGCAGTGTTTAACAAACTAAATCCATTTGGTGGCTCTTTGAAGGCAGTTAAGTATATCAAGTAATATGTGGTAAATTAATGTTTATGCAAGAGCATTTTCTGTATGGTACATGTTTAATTGCCTCCGGTATATTTGGACAGTTACACAGTTTGTTAAATATATACCTGTTTAAAAATGAACGATGATTCTAATGATGGTAGGTGGTGGTGGTAGGGATTCCCAGGATCTGGAGAGGGATCCCAGGTCCTATCCATGCACCTCTGCACAAATACCAGCTCTCCCTTCTGCAAGGGACAAGGGGAAATCAGAGTTAATCCCTGGGACAAACACAACACTCGTATCCAACCCAGGCAAACCAGGAGCACATCCAGATCAGGATCTCTAGCAGGGGTAATCCAGGCTCCTCACCCCAGCACAACATACAGCAAAACAGCTCTCGCTATGTGGCTGGATGCACACAGACTCTCTGCCCTGAACCAGTGCAATCCCCTTGGGTCAGTCCAACCTGTCCCTACGCTATGGTCTGGTGCTGGTTTGCCATGTGAGCTCAGGATGCTGTGTCAGTGACTCAGTCTCAGCTTCAGGCTGAGTCCCCTTTTGCCAGCAGCTGTCTGTCCTCCAAGCAAGTCTCTCTGCCCTAGCTCAGGGGTCCTTCTACTTCCTCTGTCTCCTGTTTCAATCTTCCTGGGCTGGTCCTCGGTCCCTCCCCCCATATGCTCATTGGCTCAAACCCTGCCAGGGCTCAGCATTAATTCTGTATGTTTGACTGGCATCTACCACCAATCAGGTGCTGAGTAGCAGGAAGTGGGGCAAAAAGGGGAGAAAAGAAAGGTGCTCTCTCTCCAGCTCCGAGTCCACAATGAGTTGCAAGTTAAAAAATGTGGCAGCTCAATTTTGCACATGCTTGAGACGAAGATTGTGCCATGCAGGTTTACATGTAAGTAGCCCTGAGGTCTTAAGCAGATTAAATAGTACTTGTCATGCTTAAGAGCAACTGTAGGAGTAGAGTTGCACAGGTTTGCAAAATCCTGAGACTTTGGGGTGAAAATAAGAGTGAAAATGGTGCTAGAGATCCTATAATGCTTTAAATGTGAGCAGTGTATCTGTATGTCCTTGACAATACCCAGAAGAGAATGATTTGAATAGTTGAAATCAAGATGTAGGCAAATTATGCCATGGTGGGGGGGGGGATAGTTTTCTGTCCAAATCAGTAATCAGTAGACTTTTCACAAGGACACATAGCCAAAAATGAGCAGGGCTAATGGAACAATGGTGTAGTTATAACGAGCTTGTGAAAAGCACCATGCTAATGTTGCATATAATATTTCTATCCCCTTTCCTGTACCTCAGCTTACCTCTCTGTTGGGATAAAGACCAGAGTTTTGTCTTTTCAGAACTTTTATATAGTATCTGTATGTTATACAGAATGAAATATCTGAGAACGAAGCCATACAATCTCCCAAGGAAAAATATTTACTAAATCTGTGTACGTGTGTGTGTATAAGTGCATAACATTTTACTTAACCCATGAAACTATTACAAATATTGTCAATACAACTTTTTAATGTAACACTTCTAGGGCGAGGGGGTGAGGCCCCACATTTTAGTACTTGTTACTACCCCCCATTAAACCAATATTTTTAGCTTGAGCAGAGCTAGTGCGTATATGTCTACCTGCACTAGGAAGCATGCTCCCTAGTTGCAGTATAGATGTAACTCCAGTCTCTGCAGAAAAGTGTCCAAGCTCCTTAATGTTGAGAAAACAAAGGATAGGCCCACAGTCTTCTTCAAACCCCCTGGAGTCTTTGCAGCAACTGTCTGCAGTTTGTACAGGTTGCAACAACTCTAGACCTTGCCTTCTCTAGTGGGGTGATGGAGCCTGTGGTTAAAATCCAACAAAACTGGCAAAGCCCCCGGAACACAATCTTGACAGCACTGCTCCATCGCTGAGTCCTTCTCCCTCTCCTCCTATTTATAAATGATTTCCCCTCCCCTTGAATTCTTATTGGTTCCACCCACAGATTGACTCTGGATGTATCCTGCCAGGCTGCTTGCCCACAATGGAAATCACCCCAAAAGCTTCCAACGCTAATGAACACACCTTATGTCCACCAGTTTCTGGATGATTCTGGCTCATCCAACTGATTTCCTCCACCTCACCCCACTCTGACAAGTATGAAGGCACGCAATCCCCTAAAACAAAAACAGGAAAGTATGTATCCTTCCCAGTATTTCTTCCCTTATTTACACCACTAAACGATGCAAAGCAAGCATGTGGGTTACATAGGTGTTTAGGACAGGATGGTTCAGAAATGCTATATGAATGTTGATTATAACAGCAATTACAGAGGAATGGAGGGAGCAGAGCAAGTTTCTGAGGGGGCAGAATTTGGTGAGATACAAGCAAGGATCAAGGGAGGAAGTTTGGGCTCATGGTGGTAAAAAGTCAGTACAAGGATAACTGAGGAAAGCCATGTGTCTGGTCCTAGCATAAAAGTGGTCTGAACTGCACATTGTCACAAATGCACACTATGTGCATTTCAGTGGGGGGGAGAAAGATCCGTGAATGAGACATAGAAGGACAAGAAAGGTCTTGAACTTAGAGCTGGGCAAAATGTAGTTCAACAACAAGCTCTACTTGAAACTTGAAAACTCATGCAACTAGTTCAACCCTGTAATATAAGCAGGGTATTTTATACTCTAGCCATAAAAACCAGGGTAGGCTTGTCTCCTCCCATTTTCTGCAATTGTAAAAATAGAGCTTTCAATTTGTCTAATAAAAGCCATTATCCTGTGCCCTTTTGAGAGAGCCCCACAATGTTCATTGAAAATAAAAAAACACAACATTTTCACCAGAAAATGAATCATCTGATTATACGTTTGATTATACATAAAATGTTGTATCATTAAGGGATAATTTTTGTGGCTTTGTACTATACAAAGCAATAAACAGCTGCCGAGACTGATTAATAGCCAACGCAAAGATGAAGCATTTAATCAATCTCAAAACCATTTATTATATAGCAATAGAGATTAGTCCTACTCTACCTCATACACTAACACTTAAATAGTGAGGAAAAAAGAAAAGAATCTGCGCCTGATTCTGATCTTGTTTATACTAATTTATTGCCCTGTTTCAGGAGAACACTTATGCATGTGCTTAAAGTGAAGTCTATGCCGAAGCATGCTTTCACGCATAAATCTGCTTTCCTGAATCAGGGCATAATTCAGCAAGAAGTCCATTAAATTAATTACATAAATTTGTGTACTTGAAATTGGAATCTAGCAGTCTATTTCTTCCCTTGTGAAGGTTTGAATGTGTTGTGTGTGTATGTGTCTGGCATTCCACTGGGGACAGGGATAAGAGGAATAAGCAGGGCTGGCTGGAAAATGCAATTTCTCAAAAAAAATTGACATTTCAAAATTTGTTTTTGCTATGATGCAGAAGAAAGCCAGGATCGCTCAATTTTTTTCGGGAGGAAGGGAAGATTGAGCTCCTTTTCCCCCCGCCCGCCCGCCCAGGAAGTACACTGCTGGTTAGGGCATTTGCCCAGGCTGTAGGAGACCCAGGTTTCAAGTCAGTGCTTTACCTGATTCAGAGCAGGGACCCCAACCCAGGTCATTCACATTCCAGGCAAGTCCCCTAACCCCCCTGCTGCTGGCTACTTTATGGTGGTAGGGTTCTGTCTCACACACCAGAAATTCCATCCTGACCCTGAGAAATTTTCCCAGTGGAAGTATTTGTGATTGAAATAGATACATTTATACAAAACATTTTGGCATTTTCCAATGGGAAAAAAAAAGGTTTGTCAAATTTCATTTGACCATCTCTAGGAATACATATCAGTGGAAAGGTTTTAAAGGGGTACAATTTCTTGAAGTCAGGTGTTTACAGGTGAGTAATTGTTCAAGGGGTGTTCATGTTCATGTGTGAGTTGGCACAAGTTCCCACTCCTCCTTTCCGAAATGATCCTCTATCCAGCCCCTCTGCACAAATTTCTGCTTCCTCCCAACTTTATTCAGCCTCACAGAACCCATACCTGACCCACCATGTATCCACATTAGTTTATCTGCTGACCATCCTCATCATATCTCTGGCTCACTGTAAACTCCTTCCTGGAGAGTGGCCCAAACCAAAGCCCAGAGAACTCTCAAACTTGTTGTGTGTAGATGGGGTGGAAGGAATGTGGGTGGAATCAACATCCAAAGTTGGATCCAGTCCTAAACTTTGCAAATGGTGCTTCTCTTTTGATGGGCTGAATGAAAACCCAAACAACCCTAGAAGTTATTCCAGATCCAAGTCCTTCCACTTGGTTTTACAAGGGAATGTGATGCAGTTTACTAAATCTCACACGTACACGTGCATTGTTTTGAGGTTTTTGTTGACTCAGCTCATTACGTGGAAGGAGTTTGGGAAGGGGTTAGCGGACGGTAGGATGTTTTTCCAAAAGATGTGCTCTAGTTCAACCACAGCTATTGGGCTTGAAGCATGAATTAATTCAGGGAACTTCCATGGCCTGTGATGTACAGAGGGTCAGACAATGATCCTGTCTGGTTTTAAAATCCATGGGCCTATGAAAGGGTGAAGAGGGCTGAGTGAGTGATTAGAATGGAGGAGTGCATTCTCTTTCCAGATTCTTACTGTGCAAACTTAAGGACCCTTGAGTTTCCTGGGTGAAATTTACCCATGGTATGGAGGCCCAGTGCAAGGCCTTCCATGCCACCCAGACCCAGTGGGGATTAGTTGGCAGAATGGCCACGCGCAGTGTATGTAAACATAGTCCCTCTGTAGTCTCCAGGACAGCCTCTGTGGAACCAGTGCAGAAAGACACTATGAAAGAGGGCTGTGGATTGGCATTAATACTGATCTGGTGGCTCCTGTGCCTCATGCAGCCAGCACAGAGGAGCTGTGCAGCTATTCTAGTCCAGTAACAGGTGTGGGGAGGCTGCATGGAGGCCCTGCCCTCTAGCCCTGGGTTGGGTGGGAGGGTGGTGGTAAATTTCACTGCCAGCTGCATAGCATCCAAATACTTGCGCTCCAGAGTGAATTTGCCCTTTGTCCTAGGTTACCCACCTGTGAAATGAGTCCACTTTTGTACTTTCCTACCTGTGGCAAGGATCAATGAATGGATATTTGTAATCACAGTGAGATCTGTAGCTCACAGGAGATACATGTGAATGATTAATTGTTATTTTGAAAACCTCAGTGCTGGAGTAGAGTCCTCATTTTCCTATTTCCCCCCCCCCCTTGTCCTATTTTTCTTTTTAAGTGAACATCTTCGAAGTTAGCCCTTGTCTATACTGGGATCTTTTTGTACTAATTGCACCTGCATGTGATGGGATTTGCAAAGGTGCAACTTAAGGTAGGTCTACACTATAAGTGCTACAGCTATGCTGCAGTAGTGTAGACATTTGCTTCACTCACTCTGTAGTAAACCAATCCCCTCGAGAGGCAGTAGCTAAGAATTCTTCCATTGACCTGGCAGTGACTACACCAGGGCTTGGATCTGCTTAACTACATCTCTCAGAAGTGTGAATTTTTCACACCCTTGAACAATGTGGTTGTCAGCCTAAGTTTTGGCTGTATACCAGGCTTACTCTAGTAAACTACTGGATAGATAAAAACTAGTGCAAGCTTTGTTTGCATTGGTAGTGAGTGTCTACATTAGGGGGTTGTACTGGTGTAGTACCATCCCTGTTCTTACAGTGCTAGAAATCTTCTCTAGACTAGAAAAGCCCCAAGAAAACTGACAGAGCCTCAGCTGGTGTACATTAGAGTAACTCCGTTGACTTCCATAAAGCTACACTAGTTTACACCTGCTTCTGATCAGCAGTTTGTGGCTTAAGACAGCTCTCTAGCCTTCACTCAGTCAGGGAATGGGGTGGTGTAGATAGAAATTTGTATTTAACCTTTGTTAAATTATTTACAGGTCATAAAAAATTAATGTTAAATAATACAAGGAAAATACTGAACAAATGATTGCAGTGTGCTGCACCAGGCACTGTGCGCACACCGAAGTGCACAGGAGGAATAAAATATTAAATAAAGACCATGATGTTTTATATTTGCCAGTGAAAAATCATTATTAATGTATTAAGGATTTTTAAAGCACTTAGAAAATGAAGGGCAGAATTCTGCTCTGAAGGCTGAATCCTGCCCCACCGTACAGGAGAGCAAATGTCTGCAGGCATGCTCTGAGGGAAAGGGACAGCAAGATTTGTGGAACACAAGCTGTCACGCAGGAACACCTTGAGAGCAGAAGGGAATGAGGATGCAGATGCCGGAAGTGCTGGAGCTTCAAGGCTGCAAAAGTGGCATGGAAATTACTCCATCTCAGTTATTCACCTGGAGAAGGATTCTGCCCTTGGTTACTCCATGGGATGGTGCCCTGTGTAAGTGAGAGGAGACCCTGGCTTGAAAAGTGCTGTAAATACCATTCATTCGTACTCTTATTTATTAAATGTTTTACCAATTGTGGAAAAGCCCTTGGAGATTATTTTTATGTAAGAAATTGAAAATTCTGTTTATTATTTTAAATTGTTTAATTTTAAAGACTTTTGAGTAAAATTTTCAAACGCATCTAAGCCCATTTTTAAAGTGACACAGGGCCTGATTTTTAAAGGTATTTAGGTGCCTAAAGATGCAGATAGATGCTTTCCAAATTCTCTCTAAGTGCCTCTCTGCATCTTTAGGTGCTCAAATATGGGCTCTAGAACCAGCTTTTTAAAGGTATTTTCAATGACACTTAGGAGCATAAGTACCTATGTCTGTTTTGAAAATGGGATGTAGGTTCCTAAGTCACTTAGGTGCCTTTGAAAAAATCACCCATGTTCTTAACCAGGCTCCTTCATTTTGTTGAATGGCACCCTGCCAGAGAGATTCATAGAATGTTGTAATGTACCTGCTGGTTCCTCTTCAATGGGCTTGGTTGCAGAATCTCATGTATATGAAATGGCTTTTGTTGCAAGGAAAAAGAAAGGTAGGACAGAGGTACTGTAGATGTTCACGTGCACTAGACGAGTCTTCAGATTTCATATCCAGGGTTCTGGTTGGATAGTACATGGTGGCCCATTAAACCAAATAACATTGTTGTAATAAGTGGACCAACAAATTTACCCTAACTGTGAGCTCAGCTGTGGGAAAAAGTTTATAAAGTCACAGTAACCTATAAAAAATGCTGATGGGAAAAGGTGCAAAAAGGAGATAGACTGAATCAGCCTAAAGAAAAAGACTTATTACTGTAACTCACAGAATATGTTAATATCCTCTCTGTTAAACAGGAGACGTATAGGACCAGAACTCTGAACCAAAATTGGTGCATCAGAAATTAGGCTTAATTGGTGAACAAACTAAAAAGGGGATGAGTGAGTCCACCCATCACTATCCTCTTGGGATCATTTTAAGAGACTTAGGAAGAAAACTGGCAAAGCTCAAATTCAGATGGTGTCTGACTGAAAGCCAGGGAAGGAATGAACTTCACCCCATTGTTTGATGGGACCATGGGATCTACTATGACACCATTGGGTTTTTGTCGTCCAGATCCTAAGAGATATCCTAACCAGAACAGGCCAAGAGAGGAACCCAGATGATATTGTCACCTCCACTGTTTCCGGCTGACTACTAAATGCCACCTGGGATGCGAGACTTTGTCCCTCCCCCTCTTCCCACACACACATGTGTTCTTTTCCTTCCCCTTGTCTCATTTTGCCTTCTGTTGACTAGTCTGGCTTAGCCAGCCAAGACTGTGTAATTTGTAACAGTGCTGTAAGCCTGTGACCAGGAAGGCAGCTAAAAGCAATGTCCTAAACTTCCAGACGCTGGTACAACTTTGCCAGGACTTGGAATAGCTGATAAAACTGTGTTGTGCTTGTGTATTTTCCAGCAGTGAGACTGCCCATGAAAGTCAAGGCCAGGCAGAGCTGCGTTTTCTATCTGTGCTGTGTTTCTCTCTACCCCTGCTCTGTGTGGTTGCCTTATTTTGTCTTCTAGGAAATGGGACTGGACTTTAGCAACAAGAACAGCTATAACAGCTCCAGTCCACCCCAACTAACTGTTTCTCTTTTCCCAAAAAAAGACAGTGATTACCAGCTTTAATAGCATCTAAAAGACTGTCAAACATGGAGCTTTCCCTTATAAAGGCTCCCTCCAGCTAAAGGAAAGGGAATATGGAATATGGTTAAAATGAAAGCTTTATTTAATACTTTATGCTTCAAATTCTTTTACTGTTTTTCCTTTTTGTCTGTCTTTAATAAAAGGATGTTTAATGGTGTGTTGGCCGTGGTACTAAGCAGGCTGAGGTCTCTGTATACCAAACTCCGAACCTTGTTAAAAACTGTTTAATGTTGGACAGTTACAAACTCATATTAACTCCTTTGACTCTTTGGGCCCATGTATTCCTTCTAAATTAATAAAACACTCAGCAAAATAACCCTGTTTAAATAGGACCACCAGGGCTGAAGCAATGGAATTTGCCCTCCGTAACCTGATTCTATACATTGAAAGCATGAGGAAAGTGAACTGACTTAAACGTGGGATTTACAGGGGCCCTGCAGGAGTTAGCAGCCAACTCCATTTGAATTTAATGGAAGCCAGGCATCTTATTCATTGGGGCCTCTTTCTCCATGGCAGGGCAGGCCTTTTTTCTCCATGATTTTGGAGACAAGATTGCTTCTCCGGGACTGTACGTTTTCTGAAAGCGGAGTATGTCCCATAGCTGTAATGAATCATAGAATAGAATCATAGAATATCAGGGTTGGAGGGGACCTCAGGAGGTCATCTAGTCCAACCCCCTGCTCAAAGCAGGACCAATTCCCAACTAAATCATCCCAGCCAGGGCTTTGTCAAGCCGGGCCTTAAAAACCTCCAAGGAAGGAGACTCCACCACCTCCCTAGGTAACGCATTCCAGTGCTTCACCACCCTCCTAGTGAAACAGTGTTTCCTAATATCCAACCTAGACCTCCCCCACTGCAACTTGAGACCATTGCTCCTTGTTCTGTCATCTGCCACCATTGAGAACAGCCGAGTTCCATCCTCTTTGGAACCCCCCTTCAGGTAGTTGAAGGCTGCTATCAAATCCCCCCTCATTCTTCTCTTCTGGAGACTAAACAATCTCAGTTCCCTCAGCCTCTCCTCATAAGTCATGCGCTCCAGACCCCTAATCATTTTTGTTGCCCTCTGCTGGACTCTTTCCAATTTTTCCACATCCTTCTTGTAGTGTGGGGCCCAAAACTGGACACAGTACTCCAGATGAGGCCTCACCAATGTCGAATAAAGGGGAACGATCACGTCCCTCGATCTGCTGGCAATGCCCCTACTTATACAGCCCAAAATGCCGTTAGCCTTCTTGGCAACAAGAGCACACTGTTGACTCATATCCAGCTTCTCGTCAACTGTGACCCCTAGGTCCTTTTCTGCAGAACTGCTACCTAGCCATTCGGTCCCTAGGTTGTAGCTGTGCATGGGATTCTTCCATCCTAGGTGCAGGACTCTGCACTTGTCCTTGTTGAACCTCATCAGGTTTCTTTTGGCCCAATCCTCTAATTTGTCTAGGTCCCTCTGTATCCGATCCCTACCCTCTAGTGTATCTACCGCGCCTCCTAGTTTAGTGTCATCGGCAAACTTGCTGAGAGTGCAGTCCACACCATCCTCCAGATCATTAATAAAGATATTAAACAAAACCGGCCCCAGGACCGACCCTTGGGGCACTCCGCTTGAAACTGGCTGCCAACTAGACATGGAGCCATTGATCACTACCCGTTGAGCCCGACGATCTAGCCAGCTTTCTATCCACCTTACAGTCCATTCATCCAGCCCATACTTCTTTAACTTGGCAGCAAGAATACTGTGAAAGACCGTATCAAAAGCTTTGCTAAAGTCAAGGAATAACACATCCACTGCTTTCCCCTCGTCCACAGAGCCAGTTATCTCATCATAAAAGGCAATCAGGTTAGTCAGGCACGACTTCCCCTTGGTGAATCCATGCTGACTGTTCCTGATCACTTTCCTCTCCTCTAAGGGCTGTTCTACACCCAGCCGCTAGTTCGGCGGCTGGGGATCGAAGTTCTGGGTTCGACTTATCGCGTCTGGTCTGGACGCGATAAGTCGAACCAGGAAGTGCTCGCCGTCGACTGCGGTACTCCAGCTCAGCGAGAGGAGTACCGCGGAGTCGACGGGGAGCCTGCCTGCCGCGTGTGGACTGCGTCTGAACTGCGGTAAGTTCGAACTAAGGTATGTCGAATTCAGCTACGTTATTAACGTAGCTAAATTTGCGTACCTTAGTTCGACTTGGGGGGTTAGTGTAGACCAAGCCTAAGTGTTTCATAATTGATTCCTTGAGGACCTGCTCCATGACTTTTCCAGGGACTGAGGTGAGGCTGACTGGCCTGTAGTTCCCCGGATCCTCCTTCTTCCCTTTTTTAAAGATGGGCACTACATTAGCCTTTTTCCAGTCATCCGGGACCTCCCCCGATCGCCATGAGTTTTCAAAAATAATGGCTAATGGCTCTGCAATCTCATCCGCCAACTCCTTTAGCACCCTCGGATGCAGCGCATCCGGCCCCATGGACTTGTGCACGTCCAGTTTTTCTAAATAGTCCCGAACCACATCTTTCTCCACAGAGGGCTGGTCACCTTCTCCCCATATTGTGCTGCCCAGTGCAGCAGTCTGGGAGCTGACCTTGTTTGTGAAGACAGAGGCAAAAAAATCATTGAGTACATTAGCTTTTTCCACATCCTCAGTCACTAGGTTGCCTCCCTCATTCAGTAAGGGGCCCACACTTTCCTTGACTTTCTTCTTGTTGCTAACATACCTGAAGAAACCCTTCTTGTTACTCTTAACATCTCTTGCTAGCTGCAACTCCAAGTGTGATTTGGCCTTCCTGATTTCACTCCTGCATGTCTGAGCAATATTTTTATACTCCTCCCTGGTCATTTGTCCAATCTTCCACTTCTTGTAAGCTTCTTTTTTGCGTTTAAGATCAGCAAGGATTTCACTGTTTAGCCAAGCTGGTCGCCTGCCATATTTACTATTCTTTCTACACATCGGGATGGTTTGTTCCTGCAACCGCAATAAGGATTCTTTAAAATACAGCCAGCTCTCCTGCACCCCTTTGCCCTTCATGTTATTCTCCCAGGGGATCCTGCCCATCTGTTCCCTGAGGGAGTCAAAGTCTGCTTTTCTGAAGTCCAGCGTCCGTATTCTGCTGCTCTCCTTTCTTCCTTGTGTCAGGATCCTGAACTCGACCATCTCATGGTCACTGCCTCCCAGGTTCCCATCCACTTTTGCTTCCCCTACTAATTCTTCCCTGTTTGTGAGCAGCAGGTCAAGAAAAGCTCTGCCCCTAGTTGGTTCCTCCAGCACTTGCACCAGGAAATTGTCCCCTACACTTTCCAAAAACTTCCTGGATTGTCTGTGCACCGCTGTATTGCTCTCCCAGCAGATATCAGGGTGATTAAAGTCTCCCATGAGAACCAGGGCCTGCGATCTAGCAACTTCTGCTAGTTGCCAGAAGAAAGCCTCGTCCACCTCATCCCCCTGGTCTGGTGGTCTATAGCAGACTCCGACCACGACATCACCCTTGTTGCTCACACTTCTCAACTTTATCCAGAGACACTCAGGTTTTTCTGCAGTTTCATACCGGAGCTCTGAGCAGTCATACTCCTCTCTTACATACAACGCAACTCCCCCACCTTTTCTGCCCTGCCTGTCCTAATGGTCTGGCTGTATGAAAGGAGTGGTACTCTAAACCACTCCTAGATGTAGAGACGTGGACCTGCATGTATTTTACCCATATTCATTGTAACAATGCCCAAATTGCAGGGAAAACTACTTTCTGTCAAGTCATAAGAATGGCCATACAGGGTCAGACCAATGGTCCATCTAGCACAGTATCTTGTCTTCCGACAGTAACCAATGCCAGAGCTTCAGAGAGTGTCATGGATCCACAAGATGAGTGCTACAGCCCCAGCAATGGAACAGTCTTGAGGAGGAACACCTTCAGTGCGCCAGACCCTCGAGGGGTCTCACGCTTCCTCCAGGGTAAGCCATGCAGCTTCACCACCTCCTTAAACTGACCTCTGGCCTGCAGCACGCCTGCTTCACACCGTGAGCTCCGTTCAGTGAGTCCAACTGAGACAGACCCTGATGGACACTTGTACACTCTTTGGGGATCAATGCACCTTGCCAAGCATTTGCAGTGACACTCACACAGCATTATCAAAACAGCAGGGTTTATTAGTCAGCTGGAATGCAGCATAGGAAGTCCTTAGGTTATCATAGAGGAAAAAAAGATTAAGGCATAGTTCAATCGGGTTAGCCCACAGTCCAGCCAAGCTGTAATGAACCCCATTGTTCACGCTCTGTCTGATCTCCTCCGTCAGACTCCAGGTGAGAGCCCTGACTGCCTCCAGGAGCCAACACTTATCCCCTGCCTCACATCTCTCCAGTCCTTTGTTCCCAAGTTGAAGCAATGCTGCTCATCCCCCCTGCTGAGAGGCGGGGAAGTCTAAGGCACTGTCTACACTACAGCTTATGTTGGCATAACTTATGTTGCTCAAGGGTGTGAATAAACCACCCCTCCCACCGAGTGACATAAGTTACACCGACATAAGCGCCGGTGTGGACAGCGCTATGTCAGTGGGAGAAACTCTGTCGCTCACGGGGGGTGGAGTAGTTAAGCTTACAGGAGACCTCTCTCACGTTGGTTTAGAGCGGCTACATTAGAGAGCTTACAGCAGCGAAGCTGCATGAATGCACCTGCGCCACTGTAAACTCTCTAGTGTAGCCATGCCCTATATCTTTCTGGGTCATTGGTTGCTTAGTATTAATGTCCGGGCAATTGGATTTGCCATTGTCTTTTCAGAGACTCCAATGATGTGGGGCCCAAGACCCAGACAGTTACGTGACACTCATATCTGTCTCTTCACCAAGCCCGAGAGCAAACATCCTTTTTCCATCCCCTAGGTAACAATGCATCACATGGGGGAAATTGAGGCACACACAGTCTTCATCAAACATTACAAAAATTCCCACTACATCTCATTGGGAATGAACAGACAGGGCATATTATCACATGATCCATCCCCTTTCAAACAGTCCCAGCATCTGGCAGTCATAGGCTCAGGGACACCCAGAGCATGGGGTTGCATCCCTGACCATCTTGCCTAATAGCCATTGATGGACCTATCCTCCGTGAACTCATCTAATTCTTAGTTGAACCCAGTTACATTTTTGTCCTTCACAACATCCCCGGCAAAGACTTCCACAGTTTGACTGCATTGTGTGAAGAAATACTTCCTTATATTTCTTTTAAACCTGAGACCTATTAATTTCATTGGATGACCTCTGGCTCTTGTGTTATGTGAAGGAGTAAATATCACCCCCTTATTCACTTTCTCCACACTAGTCATGATTTTATAGACCTCTATCATATCTCCCCTTAATCATCTCTTTTCCAAGCTGAACAGTCCCAATTTTTTTTAATTTCTCCTGATATGGAAGCTGTTCTGTATCCTTAATCATTTTTGTTGCCCTTCTCTGTATCTTTTCCATTTCCGATATATCTTTTTTAAGCTGGGGTGACCAGAACTGCACTCAGTGATTTATATAGTATCATTATGATATTTTCTGTTTTATTATCTATCCCTTTTCTAATGAATCTTTTAGGGGTTTTTTTGACTGTTGCTCTACATTGAGAAGATGTTTACAGAGAACTACCAACAATGGCACCAAGATCTCTTTCTTGAGCAGTAACGGCTAATTTAGACCCCATTATTTTGTATGCATAGTTGGGATTATGTTTTCCAAAGTAGATTACTTTATATTTATCAACATTGAATTTCATCTACCATTTTGTTCCCCAGTCACTCACTTTTGTGAGATCCCTTTGGAACTCTTCACAGTCTGCTTTGGACTAAACTATCTTGAGTAATTTTGTATCATGTTCAAATTTTGCCACGTCACTGTTTACCCCTTTTTCCAGATCATTTATGAATATGTTGAACAGCACTGGTCCTAGTACAGATCCCTGGGAACACCGCTATTTATATCTCCACAGGAGCGCCGCCAGCTTTTCTGCCGCCCTAGGTGGCGGAAGGTCCCGCCCCGAAATGCCGCCCCCCACAGAGGCGGCGGAAGGTCCCGCCGCCGAAATACTGCTGCGGTCGCTGCCCCCCAAATTGTAGTGCCCTAGGCGACCACCTAGGTCACCTAATGGGTTGCGCTGGCCCTGTCTCTCCATTTTGAAAACTGACCATTGCATTATCCTTTGTTTCCTATATTTTAACCAGTTACTGATCCAAGAGAGGACCTTCCCTTTTATCTCATAACTGCTCACTTTGCTTAAGAGCCTTTGGAGAGGGACCTTGTTAAAAGCTTTCTGAAAGTTCAAGTACACTGTATCCACTGGATCATCCTTGTCCACACATTTGTTGACCCCCTCAAAGAATTCTAGTAGATTGGTGAGGCATGATTTCCCTTTACAAAAGCAATGTTGACTCTTCTCCAACAAATCATGTTCATCTGTGTGTCTGATAATTCTGTTCTTTACTACAGTTTGAACTATGTTGCCTGCTATTGAAGTTAGGCTTACCAGCCTGTAATTGCCAAGATTGTTTCTAGAGCTTTTTTAAAAAAAAATGGCATCACATTAGCTATCCTCCAGTCATTTGGTACAGAAAATTATTTAAGTGACAGGTTACTTACAAGAGTTAGTAGTTCTGCAATTTCATATTTGAGTTCCTTCAGAACTCTGGGTGAATACCATCTGGTCCTGGTGACATATAACTGTTTAATTTAGCAATTTGTTCCAAAATCTTCTCTATTGACACCTCAGTCTGGGACAGTTCCTCAGATTTGTCACCTAAAATGAATGGCTCAGTGTGGGAATCTCTGAGCCATCCTCTGCAGAGAAGGCCAATGCACAGAATTCATTTAGCTTCTCCACAATGGCCTTGTCCTCCTTGAGTGCTGCTTTAGCCCCTCAACCGTCCAGTGGCCCCATTGACTTTTTCGCAGGCTTCTTGCTTCTGACGTACTTTTAAAAAAATTGCTGTTAGTTGCTAATCTTTTTTGCTAGTTGCTCTTCAAATTCTTTTTTTGGCCTGCCTAATTCAGCTTTTACAGTTGACTTGCCAGAGTTTATGCTCCTTTCTCTTTTCCTCAGTAGGATTTGACTTCCAATTTTTAAAGGATGCCTTTTTGCCTCTAATTGCCTCTTCTGAATTGTTTTGGTTCTCTTACTATTTTTTTTTTAATTTGTGGTATACATTTAATTTGAGCCTCTATTATGGTGTTTTTAAAAAGTTTTCCATGCAGCTTGCAGGCATTTCACTCTTGAGACTGTTCCTTTTAATTTCCGTTAAACTAGCTTCCTCATTTTTGTGTAGTTCCCCCTTCTGAAGTGAAATGCTGCTGTGGTGGGCTTCTTTGGTATTTCCCCCCCACATACAAGAAAGTTAAATTTAATTACATGATGGTTGCTATCAACAAGTAGTTCAGTTATATCCACCTCTTGGACCAGATGCTGTGCTCCACTAAGCACTAAATCAAGAATCACCTCTCCCCTTGTGGGTTCCAAGACTAGCTGCTTGGTAACTGGTTAAAAGATAGGAATCAAAGGGTAGGAATAAATGGTCAGTTTTCAGAAAGGAGAGAGGTAAATAGTGGTGTCCCCCAGGGATCTGTACTGGGCCCAGTCCTATTTAACATATTCATAAACGATCTGGAAAAAAGGGTAAAATTTGCAGATGATACAAAACTACTCAAGATAGTTAAATCCCAGGCAGACTGTGAAGAGCAACAAAAGGATCTCACAAAACTGGGTGACCAGGCAACAAAATAGCAGATGAAATTTAATGCTGATAAATGCAAAGTAATGCACATTGGAAAACATCCTAACTATACATATACAATGATGGGGTCTAAATTAACTGTTACCGCTCAAGAAAGAGGTCTTGGAGTCATTGTGGATAGTTCTCTGAAATCATCCACTCAATGTGCAGTGGCAGTCAAAAAAGCGAACAGAATGTTGAGAATCATCAAGAAAGGGATAGATAATAAGACAGAAAATATCATATTGCCTCTATATAAATCCATGGTATGCCCATACCTTGAATACTGCGTGTAGATGTGGTCGCCCCATCTCAAAAAAGATATATTGGAATTGGAAAAGGTTCAGAAAAGGGCAACAAAAATGATTAGGGGTATAGAATGGCTTCCGTATGAGGAGAGATTAATAAGACTGGTACTTTTTAGCTTGGAAAAGAGGTGCCTAAGGGGGGATATGATAGTCTATAAAATCATGAGTGGTTATTTACTCCTTCTCTTAATACAAGAACAAGGGGACACCAAATGAAATTAATAGGTAGCAGGTTTAAAACAAACACAAGAAAGTATTTTTTTTCACGCAATGCGAAACTGTCAACCTCTGGAACTCCTTGCCAGAGGGTGTTGTGAAGGCCAATACTATAACGGGGTTCAAAAGGGAGCTAGATAGATTCATGGAAGATAAGTCCATCAATGGCTATTAGCCAGGATGGGCAGGAATGGTGTCCCTAGCCTCTGTTTGCCAGAAGCTGGGATTGGGTGACAGGACATGGATCACTTGATAACCTGTCTGTTCATTCCCTTTGGGGCACCTGCCATTGGCCACTGTCAGAGGACAGGATACAGGGCTTGATGGACCTTTGGTCTGACCCAGTATGGTCGTTCTTATGTTCTTATGTTCTTATAAGAAGCAGTTATTAATGGTGTCTAGAAACTTTCTCTCTCCATCCCATCCTGAGATGACATGTATCCAGTCACTATGGGGATAGCTGAAATCCCCCATTATTATTGAGTTTTCTATGTTTATAGCCTCTCACAATCACCATCACCAACCTGATCAGGTGATTAGTAGTATATTCCTATTGCTATACTCTTATTATTCAGGCATGGGATTTCCAGAGAGATGTGCATCATACTAAGAGACGGATGCATGTGTAATAATAAAAGGGTAGCAGTGGGTCCTTAAACATGAGTGTGGTGGGACTGGCTCCTACCCCAGCGAAGAAGCTTAACAAGCTCCTCTGGCACAATCAGCTCCAACCCAGTGCACCTCTGAGACATGCAGCACCTGGAGAAGGTCGGCTCCTTGAAAGGAAGGATCCTAGCTCAGTTAAGGGGTGGCACTCAGAGAGAAACAGAGTGAGAATGCAGAGTTCCCTGAACCCACAGAGTTAGGAAAGCTGCTGCTGATCCTCTGCTGCCTGACTCTGGATAACTGGAGGGATCTTCTTTACTTCTGTTTTTTTTCCTTCAGAGCCCAGAAAGCTTGGCCTGGGTCCTTAGACTGACAAGGGTTTGGACACCTAGCCCTGTCTCAGAGAATGTTGGTCTGGCAAGGAGAGGGAACTTGCCTTTTTCATTTGAACTATTGATAACTCCCAAAAGGCAGGGGGGAGAGCTACCTTCCGGATACTTGTAGCTGGAGAGAGATGGTCCCTTTCCAGATTGACTCTGTGGCAGGGTTAGGGTTAGGTTAGCTCTGTGCAGGGTTTAGCTGAGTAGTTCCCACTGAATTGAAAACCTTTGATAATTTGGTGCAGGGCCGGCTCCAGGGTTTTTGCCACCCCAGGCAGCCAAAAAAAAAAAAAAAAAAAAGCCACGATCGCGATTGCGATCTGCGGCGGCAATTCGTCGGGAGGTCCTTCGCTCCGAGCCGGAGTGAGGGACCATCTGCTGAATTGCCGCCGAATAGCTGAACGTGCTGCCCCTCTCCGGAGCGGCCGCCCCAAATACCTGCTTGACAAGCTGGTGCCTGGAGCCGGCCCTGATTTGGTGGCAAAGAGCATTCTGTTTCTCTGAGCATAACAAACAGGCAGTTTGGAGTTTCTATCTCTTATGGAAACTGTTTAAATGTATGGGGGACAAATACATGTATCATCATGACTTTGAAATTACTAGGGAACTGCCACAGTATTACTTGATGAGGGACTTGCATAGCACAGAACAATTGCGTGCTTGCTGATGAGCTTTAAAAGGGAACAGAAGCCAGCAAAACGACGTGGCATAACAGCAGCTTGTTTATTAGCCAGTATTGCTGTAATATGGCAAGTCTTACATTTCTTTAATTAGAACAGGAAATAACCATTAATCATGAAGTTCAAATCCCAAAGTTCAAAGGGGCTATGTTATATTATTAGTATTTTATTATTGCAGAGCCTAAAGGCCCCAATCAGGGTCCATTTTTGCTAGGCGCTGTACACACATGATGGAAAAATGGACCTTTACCCAAAGAGTTTACAGTACAGGGCCTGTCTACATGGCAAGTTAATACCTGTCAGGTCGGAGTGGGACTGTGCAGTGCACCATCTTGCAGCACAGTAACTTGCCATGTAGACAAGCCCTGATTGTGTGAAAAGAGAAAACAGGTGGATACAACAACCAGGCGAAGGGAGCATAAAGTTACAATGGGATGATAGGTGTAATAATCAGAAGTCACAGCACATCAGTTATCCATTGATAAGTATTTTATAGGCATCACGCCACAGGTGAGATTTCACTAGTTATTGTGATTAGGATTCATCTTATGAATCCATACAAAATGTGAGTTGCTGAAGTCAGCTTCTTTATGCCAACCATTTGACTCTATTTTCCCCCCTCTTTGTATCCTACTGGTCCTCCATCTGCTCTCACATCCAATTTAATTTCCTGATAAGCTCTACATAAGTATCCTCCTTTTTCTGGTTGCATGTCCCCTCTGCTGCTTTCCAGCACTCCTGCCCTCTTCTGCTATTTATATGCATGTGTTTTGTTCAATGCCTGCATGGTACAACATTTCTGAGCTCAGCCACAAGGCCTTCTCTGGTCATTTAACCTTTCTGCCAGGTAGAGTGGGCAGCAACAAGGGCCCGGTTCATTACCTAGGGGTTCCTCTTAACAACACAAAACAGAACTGGTTCAAACCCCCACTCAGTAATCTGGGAAA
Organism: Emys orbicularis; assembly: GCF_028017835.1. Classification (NCBI taxonomy): domain Eukaryota; kingdom Metazoa; phylum Chordata; order Testudines; family Emydidae; genus Emys; species Emys orbicularis. The sequence goes on from NC_088683.1 coordinate 344,853,487, forward strand.
ACCTAACACCATCCGTGGCACCAATTTGAGCCCTGATACACTGAGTCTGGGTATAACAAAAGTGAACTTTTATTAAAAGGAAAAGAGAAGCAAACATTAGTGTAACCCTTCTGCCAGGTGGAGCCAGTAGCAGCCAGAGCCGGGTTCAATATCTAGGGGTTCCTTTCTATCGATACAACACAGAACCGGCTTGAGCCCCCACCCAGTAACCTGGGAAAATTACACACCACCGCTGGGCGCCTCTGAGAGGCAATACTTCCCCACTCACAAGCAGAGTCCGAGTGTAAAAAAGAAACTTTTAATAAAAGGAGGGACGTAACTCAGAGTTAATTTGGGAAAACACCACAAACAGGGTTCATAAATATAAACCATGAGTAAAAGACCCACCCCCAAGTAGGTTGGGCAGTGCTCTTTTCCCCTCAGGTTCTTAAGTTCAACCACCCAAAAGTCCCTTTCACATGCCCAACCTTTCTCTGCACCCCACTCACAATTGCTGTGCTTGGCCAGCGCAGACCAAGACTTCAGAGGCGCATCTGCAGAGTTCACCTCCCACCCTGGCTGGGGGGGTAAAGAGGCATCTTACTCACTCTGCTGTCTGGCCACCTGCTCACCGTTCTCGCCGTGCCCCTCCATCAGCCACCCAGCTGGCTGTTCGTTGCGCCTGTCCGCCACTGCCCTGCTGGCCACTCATCATGCCTATCAGAAGTTAGTCCAATAAAACACATTACCTCGCACACCTTGTCACTCTCTGGCTGTGTCACTCTGAAGCAAGGCCGGCTCTAACTTTTTTTCCGCCCCAGGCAAAAAAGAAGAGCGCCGCCCAGCCGTAACACCCCCCCCCCAGCGCCGCGCTGGGCTGCGAAAACCCCCGAGTGCCGCACTGCCCAAACCCCGCCCCCAGCGCCGGGCCGGGCCGCCCAAACACCCGAGCGCCGCGTCGCCCAAACCCCGCCCCCCCCCGTGCCGTGCCGGCCAAACCCCCGCCCCCCCGAGCGCCGCGCCAGGCTGGCCAAACCCCCGCCCCCCCTTGAATGCCTCACCAGGCCGCCCAAACCCCCGGAGCGCCGCACCGCGCCAGCCAAACCCCCGCCCCCGAGTGCCGGGCCGGGCCACCCAAACCCCCGAGCGCTGTGCCGTGCCATGCCGTGCCATGCCGGGCAAACCCCCACCCCCCCTCGAGTGCTGGGCCGGGCCGCCCAAACCCCCGGTGCGCCGCGCTGCACCCCTTCCAGCGCCGCGCTGCCAAAACACCCCCCGCGCTGCCCGGCCGAAACAAAAAAAAAACCCTCGAGTGCCACCCCGCCGAACAAAAAAAACAAAAACAAAAACACCGCAAGCGCCCCGCGCCGCCCCAACATTGGCCGCCCCTTCTAAGGTGCCGCCCCAAGCACGTGCTTGGTCGGCTGGTGCCTGGAGCCGGCCCTGCTCTGAAGCCTATGTCTGAGCCAGTGTGAGGGGATGGACACAACTACAAGCAAAGCTGAGAGCTCGTTTTTTGTTTAGAATATCATCACGTTCAGTCATCATTGGGATTCATGGTCCTTGTTACCGTCCAGTTTTTTAAAGTTCTCAGCTCTTTTAGGCTTTTTTATATTTTATGAATTACACCCGTATGAAAGCACAGGGTTTCACTTTGCATCATTATAAACCAGGTAGTAAATTGAACATAGTGTCATGTTGTATTAGCCAGCTATTGCCTTGGTAAGGCAAATAGAGCCTCAGCTAGCTAAGTGAGATAAGAATGGACAGCCTGTCAAAATGCTGACTATTCCCAAAGTTTAAATCGGTTAGAAGTTTAAGTTCTTACTTTGCGTTATTATGACTGAGATCAGAATGGGAAAAGACAAACTTGAATAATCCCCACAGCAGTCTGGAGGTTTTGACTTTGTGGACCTCCTTAATTGTTACATGTCTGTGGAATGTGGAATAATTTGTTAGACCTGGTGTGTCTACCTCCCATTTATGATGGTACTCTGCCTTCACATTAGATTCTAGGAGCTTCTTCAGCCATGCAATTCCCAACTTCAGAGATAATGCTCTGTAGACTTGATGTATTTTTCCATATAGACATGTGTTTTATGAAAAAAATTGAGCTGAAAATATTTTCAACTGTCTGAAAGTAAATCTCTGTAGTAAAAACATAGTCTGTTCAAAATAAATTAAAACCAGGGATCGTCTCAACCTAATTTTAAACATGTTGAGGGACCAAGGAGTGGTTTCAAAAGTCCTGTGAAAAATTACTTCCTCTTGGACGAAGCCCATATTTTTTTCCAAGTATACTGTACAGAATATTATGGGTATGAAATACTTTCGCACAAGGAATAGTATCTTACTCTGAGAAATCGTATCAGTTTTCATGAGCTCAATGAGTAATGAGTTCTATTGCTTGCAGAGTAAGGTATTTCACAGCATAAGTGTCAGAATCTGGCCATAAGCTATTAGCCAGCACTCGTTTTCATTAGTAAGAGTGAAATTTTTATTTTGTCCTAATTTTCAACACTAGACAAAATGAGGTCAAAGGACAATAGTTGACCAAATTTCTTGACTGCAATACAGTTTGTATCATGTATCAACAACTCTCAGACTTGAAGATGTAGCATGGCACAGGTAGTAGGGTCAGACACTTCTTTTGCACCCCCTCATGGCCAATGGTGCCTTTGTAGTGCCCTGCTAACAACTCTTCTCTTCAGGGCTCTCCCATTTCATTCCTACCAAACAGTCTCCAGCCCTTCTGTCCAGGCTTTTATTCCTTTTTCATTCTCCTAATACAAGAACCCACCCACAATTGCAAACAACAACAGAACAATTGCCCTGCAGGTCATAGCCTCTGTCCTCAGGGGTTACTTTTCCACAACTCTCTGAGTCTCAGCAACTCTTCACTGCAGCTTCCTGCTGCTCTTATAGTGGAACTCATCTGATCCAAACTAGCTGTGGCTCCTTCATAATCAGGGTTGGTTAGCTCTAGGCCTTCAAGCCTTTCAGGGCAAGCCACCCTGTTATGTACATGTAAAACTCAAAAGTACCTACTCCTTCATAGCTGTAGTTGTAGTGCACAGGTGAAGAATACAGATCACACTATCATCACTCCAAGGGCTAGAACCATGCTGGAGAGAACCCTGAAGGATACTATCTGCCACCAATACGTGGAAAACCTGAAATGGAAGCCGGACCAGGGCAAGGCCTTCGAGATGACGCACAAGTGGGATGCCAGCAAATACTTCCTTCCTGGGAGCAGCTTAACCCGATTTGCCGACTGGAGGTTCATCCACAGGGCCCGGCTCAACTGTGTCCGACTAAACGGAGCTGTCCGCCATAGGAATCGGGAAAAGCGATGCAGGAAGTGCTACTGCACCAACAAGACACTACCCCACGTCCTGTGTAGCTGCAAACCCCATTTGAGAGATTGGCAGTTGCGACACAATGCCATCCAAGATCGCCTAGCCAGAGCCATCCCGCCATCTGTGAGAAAGGTTGCCGTAAACTCCGTCATCCCCAGAACTGACAGCCAACTGCAACTGTATATTGTCATCACCAACGAGGACCGAAAGAAGATCATCATGGTGGACATCACAGTGCCATTCGAGAACAGGACCCCGGCCTTCCATGATGCCTGAGCTTGAAAGGTAGAGAAATATGCCCCTCTGGCCGAAACCTTGAGAGCTAAGGGTTAACCAGGTCCAGACACATGCACTAATCATCAGAGCCTTAGGCGCATGGGACCCCAGTAATGAGCGAGTGCTGAGAGAATGCAGAATCGGTCAACGCTCCGCTCAGCTGATGTGGCAACTCATGGTGTCAGACGCCATCAGGTGGTCGAGGGACATCTACGTAGAACACATCACTGGACATCGGCAATACCAGGAGGGATACTTTCCTCGTGGATTGTATTTTCTAAATGGACAACCAACATAGTTCTCAATTACTGAGGGGCAATCTCCACTCATTGATATATTTTGCTTTCCACAACCAAATCTCTGTACAACCGAGTATTCGGATTCTAATATCTAAACTGTATTGTTAAGTTTATTCACCTAAATTTGGGTTATTGCTAATTATGTACTCTATGTATCATTTGACCTTTAAAAACAAACTTTGTATTTGTGGATAACCTAAGCACTATACCCAGATGTACAGACACTCTTTTCCCAACCTATGTATTATATAATTTTTTTAACATTAGCTTTAATAAAAATTTTAAATTTGTAGTTATAAGGGATTCTTACCACCTGACCTGATTGTGGCCCAGTGATACACAGGGTGCAGTTGGAGACTGCTGTGGTAGAGGAATTAAGAGCTGTATACTCAGGTTTTACAAAGTACATTGTAACAAAATAGTTTCATGCCAGCAACGTGCTCGCCACCTTACAGCACACACAATAAGGATGGTTCTGCCCCAAAGTGGAACGCACACGGAGCTGCTGTAACTTTTGTTGGCGAGGACACTGTGATGTTGCACCCCATAAGGCTTTATGGAAATATGCTTATGAATGTATATATGACATAACTGGAATATTTTTATGCTACATATGCCATGTAACATATCTATGTAAAGGTTATGATCTACTGAATCTATTCCTCCTATTTGTATGCATGCATCATTTTTGTGCTCAAAGTTATGAATATTGGCTGTGTACTTGCTTGATTTCTAAATAGCCTTAGTAAAGCATTTGGTCAGCTTCTTGAGAAAGAAATGTGCAAGTTAAGTGCGCAATCAAGAAGCACTTAATGGACAATGGATCTTGGAAGGCTCCAATCCACATAAGAAGTCTACTTGAGAACGTTCAAGGCAGCACGTGAACCATGGCTGCTACCTGTAAGTTCTGAGTCATGCATGGACATGTGACTTGCCCATGTGACTCCAAAACTCCATCTTGTAGCTGAACTTTGCATAGGAGAGAGGGGGGGCTCTCCACCCACAAGAGAAAGTCTATTTAAACCCCTGGGAGACCCCTCCATTTTGTCTTCAGCTGGCTCAAAAGATAGCCTCTCCACCCCCAAAGGATACCTGAAAGAAACTGGATCAGAGGACAGTATCCACAGGGGGTATGAGTGATTGCTGGACCCAGACTAGAAGGAGACTAGTCTGTAAAAGGAAACTTACTGAAACTCCTCTGAGGGTGACATTTTTATCTGTATTCAGTTTTCTTACTGTATTAGGCCTAGACTTGTGGGTTTTATTTTATTTTACTTGGTAATTTACTTTGTTCTGTCTGTTACTACTTGGAACCACTTACATCCTACTTTCTGTATTTAATAAAATCACTTTTTGCTTATTATTTAACCCAGAGTATGTATTAATACCTGGGCAGGGGCAAACAGCTGTGCATATGTCTCTATCAGTGTTATAGAGGGCGAACAATTTATGAGTTTAAATAAAACGGATTTATTTGGGGTTTGGACCCCATTGGGAGTTGGGCATCTGAGTGTTAAAGACAGGAACACTTCTTAAACTGCTTTAAATTAAGCCTACAGCTGTTAGGGGACGTGGTTCAGACCTGGGTCTGGGTTTGCAGCAGGCTAGCGGGTCTGGCTCAAACCAGGCAGGGCACTGAAGTCCCAAGCTGCCAGGGCAGGAAAGCAGGGACAGAAGTAGTCTTGGCACATCAGTTGGCAGCCCCAAGGGGGTTTCTGTGATCCAGCCTGTCACAGACGGTGCTCTAGGGACTGTTCCACTGACTATGGATTGGGGAACAGTATTGCACATTGACCTAGCCACAGTCGCACCCTCACGATATCTTGTCCCCAGCCAGCCCATGGACACACTCTCTTCTAAGCTGAGCACGTTATATTTACTAAGCTAGTCTTCTAGAATTTTTTTCCTACTTAAACATTATCAGGATTGTTTAGACAATAGTTCTCCATTAAAATAAAGAGCTTTATGTTCTCTCACCCTTCCCCACATCTTCCAAGTCACAACTGCTTGTGTGCTATTTCAGATTGAATTTGTATTTCAACATTGCCAATTTTGATGTGCTTTTGCCTTCCTAAACTAGCACTGTAATTATAAGTATCCACCTCCTGGTATTTATTATTAATAGGAAGATAATGAAGTGGGTGATTAAGCAGTCGCTGGTTATTCCTGTAATCACCAGACTGGCCCCCTAAGGAAACTGGGTTCAATAACATGTCACGGAAGTGATAAAATCTTAATGAGTCATCAGCTAGATGTGGAATTGTGAGGCTCGGCAGAGTTCACATTCTATTTATCATAAAACAAAAGGGGGTGGGAGAAGGAGAGACAAAACACAAGATCTAGGGGTAGATCCTCTGCTGGTATAAACTATTATAGCTCCATTGGACCTATGACAGTTTACACCAGCTAAAGGCAGACATGTCAAGTCTCACTCATTGGGCGTGAGATTCACTCATTGCATGCTATCTCACTCTTGCACACATTCCTAACCTTATTTCACTCGTTTATAAAGATTAAAAATATTTTTACTCAGGCGCTGCAAGAGACAGCAATACATCCAAGGCCTCAGGCCCGGGGCTTAGAGCTTGGAGAGCTGCTTTCCAAGCTTGTGTACTGTGGTAACCGTGGAGACTACAGTCCTGCATTCTTAGCAAGTGTGACAGGAGAGAGGAGGCTATGTGTGTGTGTGTGGGGGGAGGTTGTGTGTGAGTACTTGACCCAAAAAACCAGCAGAACTTGATCAAAAGTTTGCGGGTTCTGCAAAATACAGTTTAAAATTTAAACCACACTGGACAAATTCGTGTCCATCCAGGTTTTTGTTCCAACCAGCAAATAGTTGTTTTTATTAAAATCCACTGGTTTGCACTGCATATAGAATTCTCACGTTCCCTAGACTTTAGTATGAATCAGGACATTTAAGTGTTTCATATGCAATATTAAGCAGTGTACATTTTAAAATAAACTACTAAGTGCTAGTTGGATTAAAAACCTGGACTATGGGATGTCGCCAAGGACCAAAGATGAGAGTCCCTGACTTAAGCAATGACCTAACCCACCACCTGGAAAGTCTCACCCTTTAGCCTTGAATCTCACTCTTTGGGGCTGTAAATCTTACTCTTAAGGACAGCCAACTCTTGGCATCACTATAAAGATCTGTCTTCTAATATTTAGTGTAGCAAACAAAAATAATTATTCTAATATGATTCAGTTTTTCCCAATTCAGCTCCTATGTGACACATCTGCATTAATTCAGGGGATGCCAGTTATAGGATTTCTTCACTTCTTAATCGGCTCCTCTACATGGAGGTAAGGATTTAAGGAAAAGAGTGTCCAGGCCCTCTGGCACTTTGGATCTGCTTAGACAAGCTTGTCCTGATTAATTCAAAACTCTTCTTGTTCTGATAATCCTCTAGTTTCAAAGCCTCTTTGTAGTTCTTCCATATCTTTTGTCGTCATGCAAAAGAGCAACCTTCAGGTATGTATGTTTAACTTTTTTCTTTCTTTTTCAAGATCCTATAGGAATCGGGAGCTGTGAAATATGCTATCTTTTCTCTGTCTATCTCTGTGTTCCTCCTGCCATTAATAATTCATTATGGAAAAAAAACTATAAAGCCTTGTAACAAAAAGGTGTGACAGCACATCCAGAAGAAAGACCGCAGGTCAAGTTCAGATCTGCTGTAAGCGGCTTCAACACCATTGAACTACTTCACGATTATTCATAACATCAAGGCGAAATGTCAACTAGGCAATAACAGATCCTTCTCCAACCTTCAATTAACCTTTTTTCTTAAGCATTTAACGTGTAAAGTGACACAAATGAATATATTGAGAAAGTAATAAACAGCGAATCACTGTCTGCGCTTAGACCTTCACCTATATAGCATCTTATTTCTTCAAACTGGGTTTTGATTCCTTATTTAAATTTTACTCTTAAACAGAGCTGTGTGGAGGACAGAAGTTCTATTCTGTGAAGGATTTTGAAGTTTTGAAATTTGGTTTCATTCCAAATCAGAGAAATGACTGAATTATGAAATTCTCAGTGAAGGAAAATTCAGGGAAAAAAATGTTTTGGGTTGTTGAAAACATTTCATTTTGATTGTATGTTATAGTGTATTAGAGCGTAGAATATAAAATAAAAAAATTCAGAACAAAAAACGTTGAAAAGTTTAATTCAAAAAATGTCAAAATAACACCTATTTCTTTAAAATAAAATGCCAGGGAAATATACAAAATTTCAAAAAACATTAAGACTTCAATGGAACTGCTTATTCTAATGGAATATGATTCCATTGCAGTTTCTCTGACCAGTTTTACTTTTACATTTTTTTCTACATACTGTTAAAAATATTGTTTTAACCATGATGTTGCCTCTCCATGATCCAAACAATCTATCTAAGGCAGGGTCTCAAAGTCCTGGCCTGTGGGCCATCTGCATCCAGAGAACCTCCCCACTGCAGCCCATGGAGAGAGACGCATGGGCAATGTCTGCGGTCGGCGCCGCCCCCCACAGCTCCCATTGGCTGGGAGAGAGGGATAGAGACACCATCACTTGTTGCTGGGCAGAGTCAGCCATGGAGGCAGCATCATTAGTTGCCGGGCAGAGTCAGCCATGGAGGCAGGGCACTTTTTTCACAATGAATATAAACAAGTCAAAATACCGAACACAACTATCTGATGCACACCTTGCTGCAGTCCTGAAGGTTTCAGTGCTCAGTCACTGAGGCCAAACATCAACAAACTGACAGAACTGAAGCGTTGCGAGGTATCTAGCAAACACTAAAAACTCTCTGGCAGGTGAAGAATTGTATTAAGTTGTATGACAGTTTTATTATTTCTAAGAAATTCGAAATAAAAAATACAATATAAACATTTTCTTTTCTGAACACCATCTTCAGTGACATTATTGGCCCGCTGGGAGGATTTGAGGACTGGCCCTAAGGTAAATTGAGTTTGAGACCCTGGATCTAAGGTACTTATATGCGCTATTGCCACAATATCTACAACTATGAGTTAAGGCCATTATCCCCATTTTACAGAGGGGGAACTAAGGCACAGATACATTAAGTAACCTGCCTAAGGGAACACAGGAAGTCTGTTGGAGAGCTGGGAATTGCACTCAGGCTTCCTGAGTCCCAAGTTAACCAACCACTGGACCATCACTCTTGTGAGTAAAGTAAATTGAGCATATTGAACATGGCCATCACAAACATGTGTTAACAAGAATAACCACTCAAAAGAACTTAGTACTTACTTCTCTCCTCAAATTATACTTTTTCACATTGCAGGTGCTTCAGCTAAGAGCAGAAACTAATCTGGTCTTGATCCATTGTGATTAAGAGCAGATGGTGTGTACTGGTAAATTCATCCTTTTGTTTACTGTCCCTCCTTTCCCCCAATTATTCCTGGTTCTTTAGAACACACATGGTTTTGGAAAGTGATACATATGTAACATACCTATGCATGTCTATTTCTGCTGATGAGTTCAAGAAAGATGTTGCCCTATAATTTATGAATAAAGATGAGACTGTTCAATTTCTTTTGATAAAATGCAACGTTCTGAACACACGAGAACAGTAAGTAGTTATTGTTCCTTGGGAACATTGTTGATCAGTTCCATGAATTACATATGTGCTCTTCCTGGGTCCAATGTCCTCCGGCGTGTCTTAAGAAATAGCTCAATATTTTCTACCACTCTGATAAATCATTCTATCGGAAGAGAGTACATCTTGATTCAGTAGCTATTCTTCAGGGGCATTGAGTCATTTGGTTTGTTGAAGAGCTTTTTTTTACATTCTGTAGCTGAAAGATCCATGTCTTTAAAGTTCACAGGGATATCAGCCTTGGGAAATATGCTTGCAGCTTCTTGCATGCTGGGCAATGTCTTGAAACTCTCCTGCTGAATTTCTAGTCCACTGGTGAAATGAACATCTTTGATGTTCATCTAGCTTTTTCTTGGTAAAAGGTGTGAGACAGTGTAGGTGCCCTAAAGAGCTGATATTTAGTTGTTTAAAGGAAATTATGGGTCAGATGGTTCTCAGGTGGTCACTTAATAGCTCTGATAGCAAGTGTTCTGTGAAAAAAATGGCCTGGTTTTTGTATTTTTTTTTAAACTATACACATATAGTTATCAAGAGAATATATTATTTTCCTTGGAAAATGAAAGGTGTCAACTACAGAATTACTAAACATTCTGTCCCAATTTATAGTTAGCTCAGACACTCTGCTTCCTTCCCCAGACCTGAAGAAGAGCTCTGTATAGGTCAAAAGCTTGTACCATCCACGAACAGACATTGGTCCAGTAAAAGATATTATCTCAGCTACCTTGTCCCTAAACATTAAAAGATGGCATCCTCTGGTATCCCCTGCTAACTGATCTGTGTTTATTTTAAAAAAAAATTAAAAAGTGGCTTTATTTCCCCACATTGGTAAAAGATCCAACTCTTTATCTCAGTTGGGTTGCCTGTGAGGAAAAAGTAAATAGTAGCTTGTAGCATGGCTACAGGCATGTATTTTTGGTAGTTCCCAAAGCTGGGTGAATTCACAAACTCTGTGCAGTGAATATTTTTTTTGAATTTCTATATGAATTCACTTTGACCATATTTGCAACCCTTTAACAAACAAATACGCTAGCAGAAATGTTAGTTGACACAGTGAATTTTAGGCAAATAATGTGGAAAATTCATGGAAAATGAAATGTAAATACATAATCCATGAGCATTCATAGCAATTAGAAGCGTTACTCAAAAAAATATACCATGTGACCTGTGTGTCCAATCAAAGCAGCTCAATTTTTGAATATCAAACACTCAAAAAGAACTGTTAGCTAATGTACCAGAAACTATTTGGTGAAGAGTTTGTTATTCAAACTAAAAACACACAATCTCTCTCTGTTTGTGTGCAGATAATGTACTAAAAAGGTAAAATGCATTTGACACTTCAAAATATTCACCTAGATCCTTCTGAAGGATGCCATCTGGCAGCTGCTACACAAAATCATTCTGACAAAACTGCCACACATGGGTGGCAACTCTTTACTAACAATAAAATTAGCAAACAAAAACTGTTTAGTGACCATTAAGCTTGCAGCAGGAAACACTCCATCCACCCAAAACCTTATAAGAATGGATATAAGAAGTTAAGGGGGAAGAGTCATGCATTCCTTTCCACCTTTATAGTCCTGCCAGGCTTTGATAATGAATTCCAAGGTTCCATTTCCATCTCCAACAGACACTGAAAAAGCAATTTGTATCCGTGCTCCATCAAACTTGTGCTCTAATGCAAAACTTCAAGAGTGTATTAGTTGGATGTATTAATTGATCACAGGAGGATTATTCACCAATGTGATGTGGCTGTGAAAAATCAAATGCAGTCCTATGATGTGTCAGATGAGGTATTTCTGGTTGATAGAGAAGCATTAATACCAATGTATGAGGCACTGGTAAGACCTCATTTGGAATACTATGTACACTTTGGTCACCCCTTCAAGAAATATGAATTCAAACTGGACCAGGTGCAGAGAAGTGCTACAAGGATAATCAGGGGATGTAGAGCCTATCTTACGAGAGGAGAATGAAAGAGCATGGTTTGATTAGCTTAGCAAAATGAAGAATGAGAGAGGACACTATTGCTCTCTATAAATATATCCAGAGGATAAACAACAGGGAGTGAGAAGAGCTATTTAAGCTAAAGGAAAAAGTTGTTATAAGAACAAATCGGTATAAATTGGCCATGAGTGAATTTACCTTGGAATGTAGTAGGATTCTAACCATCAGAGGAGTGAGGTTCAGGTACAGCCTCCCAATAGGAGTAGTGGGGGCAAGACACTTATCAAACTGCATCTTAAAGCCAGATAAATTTATGAATGGGATTATATGATGGGGTTCCCGGTGATATCAGGAGACTAGACTAGCTGATTGAGGAAGTCCCTTCCCTACGTTCTTATGAGTGACTCATAGTCATACGTGTAGATCATTGATATAAAAACCTATCTTGTTTTCTGTGCATTTGGGACGTTATTCAGCCTTAACACCACTGAGGTCACTGTTAAGGTTTTGCGTTAGAGTGCAAATGCTAATTTCCTAGTTGTTTATACAGCCAGAGGAGGACTGGACACCCGCTTTCCCAGTGTGTTGCATTACTATCTATTAGTTATCAGTAGAAGATTGGGAATCCTGGAGTCTATCCCTGACTGTGGGAGAGATGTGTTGTCTATGGTAGTTAAAACTAGCGGTAGCCCAAAGTGGCTTAGTCACTCTGAAAGGCATGGGCTACAGTAGCTAACATTAGGGTTTGTCATATTAGAACCTGAGTTCTGGGCCTGCAGTGACCTTGTGTGTAAGCTAGCTAATTTTAAAAAAGCAGGGTAGTGTTCAGTAGCTCTTCCTTAACTGTTTTCTGCATTGGGAATTATGAATTTACTTAATAATAGGAGTAGTAAATTACATTAAAATTTAAGTTACAAGGAAGGATTTGAACTTGAGGGCCTTCTTTTTCCTAAATCAGGAAAATTACCTCTAGGCTATAGGAGGAAAACTTTTATTTTTCTTTTCTTTCTCCTTTCTCTCATCTATATGTCTATTTTTTGCTCTGAGAAGTAAATGACACCCTTCATACTGCAGTAGATTTTTCATCAAATTAAAATTCAGCAGGTGCAGCTTAGAGCACACATTTCCCATTATGGCTAAACATTACGGAATACTCTATAGATCAATATTACCAATGTATAACTGATATTCTAGGAATCCGCATATAAGGGATTATAATATTGCCAAAAGACAAATCCCGGTGTGTGTTAGATTTCTTGCAAAAGGAATACAAGGAATAGTGAGACAATCTAGTGGGGAAAAAATGCCCAAAGGAGTGAGTTTTAAGCTCTTCTTATTCTCTCTGTATCAATTCATTTTTTTACCATGAAAAATTCGCATAGTGCTCAAAGTTTATATTCAGTGGGGTAGCTTTTGCCTTTCAGTGAGATTTTTCTTTAAAATTAAAGGCTTAAAGTTCTTGTTAAAAGTGAGCTCTGTAATGCAACCTTTAGCTGCACCATAATAATGCATTTATCTCTGTTAATCAAGGACAAACAAGCGGGCTATTCACCAGTGGCAGAGCTGTGAGTCAGGAGGCCTTCCCCTGACAGGTGGCCAGTCCACCTCCCTACATTATTCAACCAGACTCTAATTCACCAAACACTTAAACCATCTCAACTGTTTTAAACTCACTTTTTTGTTAGAAACCTACCCAGAGTAAAATAAATAAGTAATATAGATGTATGCACTTCAGCACAAAGCATACACTATCAACTCATGAATTAAAAAAGACGGGAATATGACAGTGTTCGTTACATTTTAATGTGGGATTTTCAAAAGCACTCAGCCCTGGTCTAACTCTGCTCCCATTCTAGCCAATAGGCTTGGGATTGTTAAAGGAGCCTACAGGTATGTCTACATTGCAGCTGGGAATGAGCCTCCCAGCCCAGGAAGACAGACTCCTATTAGCTCAGCGTGAGCTAGCATGCTAAAAATAGCAATATGGACATTATGGTTTGGACAGCAACTCTCAAGCCCACTCAATGCCCTGGGTCTGGGCTCGGGGAGGTGATGGGGGGAGGGTAACCCAAGTATCTACTGGTGCTCATAGACTTTAAGGTCAGAAGGGACCATTATGATCTTCTAGTCTGACCTCCTGCACAATGCAGGCCACAGAATCTCACCCACCCACTCCTGTAACAACCCCCTGACCTATGTCTGAGCTATTGAAGTCCTCAACTTGTTGTTTAAAGACTTCAAGGTGCAGGGAATCCTCCAGCAAGTGACCCGTGCCTCATGCTGCAGAGGAAGTCGAAAACCCCCCAGGGCTTCTGCCAATCTGCCCTGGAGGAAAATTCCTTCCCAACCCCAAATATGGCGATCAGCTAAACCCTGAGCATGTGGGCAAGACTCACCAGCCAGACACCCAGGAAAGAATTCTCTGTAGCAACTCAGATCCCACGCTCTCTAGTGTCTCATCACAGGCCATTGGGCATATTTACCGCTAATAGTCAAAGATCAATTAATTGCCAAAATTAGGCTATCCCATCATACCATCCCTTCTATAAACTTATCAAGCTTGGTCTTGAAGCCAGATATGTCTTTTGCCTCCACTGCTCCCTTTGGAAGGCTATTCCAGAACTTCACTCCTCGGATGGTTAGAAACCTTCATCTAATTTCAAGTCTAAACTTCCTGATGGCCAGTTTATATCCATTTGTTCTTGTGTCCACATTTGTACTGAGCTTAAATAATTCCTCTCCCTCCCTGGTATTTATCCCTCTGATATATTTATAGAGAGCAATCATATGTCCCCTCAGCTTCTTTTGGTTAGGCTAAACAAGACAAGCTCTTTGAGTCTCCTTTCATAAGACAGGTTTTCCATTCCTCGGATCATCCTAGTAGCCCTTCTCTGTACCTGTTCCAGTTTGAATTCATCCTTCTTAAACACTGGAGACCAGAACTGCACACAATATTCCAGATGAGGTCTCACCAGTGCCTTGTATAATGGTACTAACACCGCCTTATCTCTACTGGAAATACCTCACCTGATGCATCCCAAGACCACATTAGCTTTTTTCACAGCCATATCACATTGGCGGCTCATAGTCATCCTGTGATTAACCAATACTCCGAAGTCTTTCTCCTCTTCTGTTACTTCCAAGTGATGAGTCCCCAGTTTATAACAAAAATTCTTGTTATTAATCCCTAAATGCAAGACCTTGCACTTTTCACTATTAAATTTCATCCTATTACTATTACTCCAGTTTACAAGATCATCCAGATCTTCCTGTAGGACATCCCGGTCCCTCTCTGTATTGGCAATACCTCTCAGCTTCATGTCATCTGCAAACTTTATTAGCACATTCCCACTTTTTGTGCCAAGGTCAGTAATAAAAAGATTAAATAAGATTGGTCCCAAAACCGATCCCTGAGGAACTCCACTAGTAACCTCCTTCCAGCTTGACAGTTCACCTTTCAGTACAACCCGTTGTAGTCTCCCCTTTAACCAGTTCCTTATTCACCTTTCAGTTTTCATATTGATCCCCATATTTTCCAATTTAGCTAATAATTCCCCATGTGGACCCGTATCAAATGCCTTACTGAAATTGAGGTAAATTAGATCCACTGCGTTTCCTTTGTCTAAAAAATCTGCTATCTTCTCAAAGAAGGAGATCAGGTTGGTTTGGCACGATCTACCTTTTGTAAAACCATGTTGTATTTTGTCCCAATTATCATTGACCTCAATGTCCTTAAGTAATTTCTCCTTCAAAATTTTTTCCAAGACCTTGCATACTACAGATGTCAAACTAACAGGCCTGTAGTTACCCAGATCACTTTTTTTCCTTTCCTAAAAATAGGAACTATGTTAGCAATTCTCCAGTCATACGGTACAACCCCTGAATTTACAGATTCATTAAAAATTCTTGCTAATGGGCTTGCAATTTCATGTGCCAGTTCCTTTAATATTCTTGGATGAAGATTGTCTGGGCCCCCCGATTTAGTCCCATTAAGCTGTACGAATTTGGCTTCTACCTTGGATGTGGTAATATCTACCTCCATATCCTCATTCCCATTTGTCATCCTACCATTATCCCTAAGCTCCTCATTAGCCTCATTAAAGACTGAGGCAAAGTATTTGTTTAGATATTGGGCCATGCCTAAATTATCCTTAACCTCCACTCCATCCTCAGTGTTTAGCGGTCCCACTTCTTCTTTCTTTGTTTTCTTCTTATTTATATGGCTATAGAACCTTTTACTATTGGTTTTAATTCCCTTTGCAAGGTCTACATGGCTTTTGGCCTTTCTCACTTTATCCCTACATGTTCTGACCTCAATAAGGTAGCTTTCCTTGCTGATCCCGCCAATCTTCCACTCCTTGTAGGCTTTCTGCTTTTTCTTAATCACCTCTCAGAGATGCTTGCTCATCCAGCTTGGTCTACAACTCCTGCCTATGAGTTTTTCCCCCTTTCTTGGGTTGCAGGGTTCTGATAGTTTCTGCAACCTTGACTTGAAGTTAATCCAGGCCTCCTCCGCCTTTAGAGCCACAAGTTCTTCAGTCCAATCCAGTTCCCTAACTTATTTCCTTAATTTTTTAAAGTTAGCCCTTTTGAAATCAAAAACCCTAGTCACAGATCTATTTTTGTTTATCCTTCCATTTAGTTTGAACTGAATTAGCTCATGATCACTCGAACCAAGGTTGTCCCCTACAACCATTTCTTCTATGAGGTCCTCACTACTCACCAAAACCAAATCTAAAATGGCATCCCCTCTTGTTGGTTCAGCAACAGCTTGGTGAAGGAATCCATCAGCTATCGCATCCAGGAAAATGTGAGCCCTATTATCACTACTTGCACTTGTCCTCCAGTCTATACACTGCTAGTTTTAGTGTTAACTTGAGCCAAGCTAGTGGTAGTCTGTCTACCCAGGCTGGGAGTCTTGCTCCCATCTGCAGTGTGGATGTACCCTATGGAAGTTGGGAACCATTGACTTCTAGTAGGAGTTGGGCAGTCTAATTCCCCTAGATCTCTTTGAAAATATTAGCCTGGAAGATTTACTAACAACTTCAGTCAGAGCAAAAGTAGGCCAGTCTGACCACTCTTAAATATCCCACCTATAAAGCACAATATAAGTTCAAACTACATAAGTAGTCCCATGGATTTTAATGGAACTGCTGGTGGAGTAAGACTACTTAATATAAAGATGGTGGACTTAGGCCCTTAACAATTTAGAAATACTCAATAATGCTACATTATTAATCATGTTTATTACTGTAGTGCCTAAGCACCAATGAAGAAAAGAACCCCATTGTGCTAAGCCTTGTACAAACACAGAGTAATGTCATGTTTGTGCCACAATTTTGGGGGGGAAGTTGGGCTTAGTTAGGAGGTGATCAACTAGATGGAATGAAAAGTGAAGGGAGAGGGGACATAGAGGAGAAATAGGGTAAGGGAGACAGGGAAAAGGAAAAGAGGGAAAGTTTTATGCTCAATCCCCTACCATTCACACATTCCCTACTTTCTTTGCACCACTTTATTTTCTTGAAAAGATTCTGGGCTTGATTCTTCATTACCTTCCGCCTTTGGTAGTCATTTATGGCCATCCAAACAAGAGTAGAATAGCAGCATTTTACATCCACTTTCCACTATAAATGACTGCACGAGGTGATGGGAAAATCAGGTAGCTTATATCATGAGTTTGATGTTCTCATTGAATTGCAGAATATCATTTTTTTATAAAAAATATTTGCTATGATTGGAAAGAGATTACATAGCAGTTTTGACTTTCATTATGTTCATTATGCAAGCTCAGATGTTTGTCTGAAGACAGAACAGCTGTTTTCTGATATCACTAGCTATTTGAAATCTGCTCTACTGGTTGATCAGAGCAAGAACAGATTGACTGATGGCCCACTTGACCAAAAATGTAAGTCAATGTCACTGCTGAAATAAACACTTTTACTGTTGAAAATAGATTTCTTTATTTCAGCTGTTGAAGCAATTATTTCAACAGTAGGAAAAATAAATACCACTTACGTGGCAAAGGTAACCCTGCATGATTTCTTTATAGAGTCTCAAAACCCTACAATACTTATGCACAACAAGGAAAATTAGAAATGGTGCCCGAGCATTAATGCAGGAGGATTTTGAAAAATATAAATAAAAAAGGGCTCCTGATATACCATTCTCAGTATCCATGTAATGGAATCAGTAAGTTATAGTCTTATTTTATTCAGAGACAGATGCATACTGTGGTACTGGACATGTAACAACACTGAAGATGGCATCTTTCAATTCAAATATGAAACCAAGTTTCCATCTGTCTATTTCTGGTCTTTTTGTTCATGTGCAAGTCTACAGGTCTCATGATGCAGAACATTAGTCAATCCATTTTTATTTAGGAAGTACTTTCCATGCAAGATACATCACAAACCTCCAGAGAATGAAACCTGGGGAACAAAATATCAATGATAGATAAAGCAGTATAAGAGCATTAGGAAGCATAAGAAAATACTGAAACACTTTGCTGAAGAGAGAGGCCTTTCAGTTTGACATAAGCACCTGGAGAGATGTGACAGGCAGAACATGAGGGGACAGTGGCAATCTCAGGTACATCTGTGGATAAGAATTCAAGAGACTGGTCATTTTCACCAACAGAACATGGGCATAGACTTCTCTCCCCCCCGCCCCCTGCAGAAAAAACATGAAGGAATGAAGGTTACAAGACTGATAGGATATGTCCACACCAGGGGTCAGCAACCTCTGGCACATGGCTCGCCAGGGTAAGCACCCTGGCGGGCCGGGCCAGTTTGTTTACCTGCCATGTCAGCAGGTTCGGCTGATCGCGGCTCCCGCTGGCCGCGGTTTGCCACTCCAGGCCAATGGGGGCGGCGGGAAGCCGCGGCCAGCACATCCCTCGCCACTTCCCGCATCTCCCAGTGGCCTGGGACAGCGAACCAGGGCCAGTGGGAGCCGAGATCGGCCGAACCTGCCAATGCGGCAGGTAAACAAACTGGCCCGGCCCGCCAGGGCACTTACCCCGGCGAGCCGCGTTCCAGAGGTTGCCGACCCCTGGTCTACACTATGGATGTTGTGTCTCTGGTGGAGGCTCAGGCTAGCCACTGGAGTTCAAGCCTGACTCCACCTTGGCTTGAGCTTGCCTGAGTCTCTGCTGGAGCTACAATGTCCACACTGCTATTTTTAGAGCACCAGCTTGAACAAAGC
This sequence comes from Emys orbicularis, assembly GCF_028017835.1. Taxonomy (NCBI): domain Eukaryota; kingdom Metazoa; phylum Chordata; order Testudines; family Emydidae; genus Emys; species Emys orbicularis. The sequence goes on from NC_088683.1 coordinate 344,872,147, forward strand.
TAGAGCAACTCTGTTTACCCATGGCTGAAAGGCTCTCTTCCAGCTGCCGTGTAGATGTACCCATAGTGACTCAAGCATTATAGAGACCTGATCCTAGGAGGTGCAGCACCCTCAACACCCATTGGAAAGAGATTCCATTAATATAGTGGGTGTAGACTCAGCACCTTTCAGGATCAACACCTAGTTCAGCACCCATAGTACATACTCCCATATAAACAGAATAGTATTCAATGATATGAAAAATGCACTACCTATTTCTTGTTTTCATCTCATATGAAAAGTATGATTTGTTAGTGTGTAAAACTTGGCCATATCTGTTTGTAGGCATTGGGCAAATTTATGATTATATAAAGGCATAACACAATCCAATGGTTGGAAGTTGCATCTAGATAAAAAAATGTGCCTTATTCCCAGTTCAACAGTAAGGATAATTGACCCCTGTAGTTGCTTACTAAGGGATGTGGTGGAATCACCATTATTTGAAATCTGTAAATGAAGATTAGATGTCTTTTAACAGGGGTGAGACCCTATTGTTACTTACACAAAGGATTTTTATACTGCTTTATCCATGTAGAGGGAGCTTAATGTTCATGTAAATATATATAGAGCTGGCTGGAGGATGAGAATTCCATTTTGAAACTGTTTAAATGCTTTTTCAAAATGGAATTGTGTCTAGACAAATATCACTGCTCTACAGCCAAAATGCTTCTGAAATAAATGTAGTCAAACTTTACTAATTCTGGGTCACTGAGAACGAAAATGATGCTTAAAATTGTTGATTGGCTCTAGTTTTCAAGATATGCTATTGGGTCAGTATATACAACCCTTGACTTGGGAATGGCAGAGGATAAGTGAGTTATAAAGGGAAGGGATCTCAATTTAAACCAGAAATACTAAAATACATCTTTGACTGGATCTATGAATAAATCTATGACTGGGTTTGGACAGTACTTGCTTTTTAGGCAAAACAATGAATGATGCAATCTGAAGCTGGTATTGCGTCATACATGATATGAATTGCATCATGTTATTCCTAGAAGTCATGGATGATGCAATCATAACGAAGCTTACATCACTCTGCTGAACAAATTGCCCTATATCAGCTCTAGAAATCATACAGTGTCGTGCTCTCTTATTTGTCAGTGTTTGATTTTGCAAAGGGACACATTTCTGTTTAGCCAAAGTGAGCAGAGATGTCTCGTACTTGTGTGAACAGTGCAGATAACTTCTGCTATGTTTGTGGTGAAGTGACTTTTGCATCACAAAAGCGCAGTATAACCGCTATGGTTAAGAAAGCCTATCACCTTTATTTTGGCTGCAAAATTGGAGATCAGGACAAGAGGTGGGCCCCACACATATGCTGCAACACTTGTGCAACAAATCTTCGCCAGTGGTTGAACAGGAAAAGGAAATCTATGCCTTTTGCAGTGCCAATGATTTGGAGAGAGCCAACAGACCATAACAGCAATTGTTACTTCTGCATGGTGCCTCCAGTTGGGAAAGGTGTGTCAAAGAAGAAAAAGTGGACTGTGCATTATCCAAACATTCCATCAGCTACACGCCCAGTACCCCATGGAGAAGGACTGCCGGTTCCTGATGCACCAGAATCATTCTCACTTGAGTCAGACGAGGAAGAGGAAGAGGATGAAACTTCTGGTCCTGAACCATCAATGTCACAGGACCCACATTTTCTCCCATCCTCCTCCTCTGAACCACACCTCATAACACAAGTTGAACTGAATGACCTTGTCAGGGATTTGGAACTACCCAAGAGTAAGGCAGAGCTGTTGGGCTCCATACTACAGCAGTGGAATCTCCTGGCAGGTGATGTTAGGGTTTCCATGTTCCGTGACCGTCAAAAGGATCTTGTCCCATTCTTCTTCATGGAAGGTGATCTTGTAGCCTGCAACAACATCGATGGTGTGATGGCAGCCCTCAACATCGTTCACGATCCAGATGAGTGGAGACTGTTCATTGATTCATCGAAGACGAGTCTTAAAGCTGTTTTACTGCATAATGGCAATGTTTTGCCATCAATTCCAGTTGGTCATGCAGTCCATATGAAGGAAACCTATGACAACATGAAACAACTTTTGAGGTGCATAAACTATGACCAACATCAGTGGCAGCTTTGTGGCGATTTGAAGGTTGTTGCTCTCTTGCTTGGTCTGCAGACTGGATACACAAAGTACTGCTGTTTTCTCTGTGAATGGGATAGTCGTGCAAGAGATTCCCACTACATCAAGAAAGATTGGCCACTACAACAGTCATTGGAGCCTGGGAGGAAAAGTGTTCAGCATCCACCACTTGTTGAATCAAGGAAGATTTTGTTACCACCCTTACACATCAAGCTGGGTCTGATGAAGAACTTTGTCAAGGCCATTGACAAAACACAAGCAGCTTTCAAGTACCTCTGTGGAAAATTTCCAAGGTTAAGTGAAGCTAAGATAAAGGAAGGTGTCTTTGGTGGTCCTCAGATTCGTGGATGATGCATTTGACCATGCACTGCGTGGCAAGGAAAAGACGGCATGGAAAGCCTTCCAGTTAGTGGCAATAAATTTTCTCGGAAACAACAAGGCAGACAACTACAGGTTATTGGTGGAAAACCTCCTCGAGGCATACAAAAGCCTTGGTTGCAACATGTCACTAAAGATACATTTTTTGCACTCTCATCTAGATTTTTTTCCACCGAACTGCGGAGCAGTGAGCGACGAGCACGGCGAGCGATTTCACCAGGACATTGCAACAATGGAGAAACGCTATCAGGGCAAATGGAGCCCATCAATGCTTGCAGACTATTGCTGGACAGTGACAAGAGATGCTCCATTTAATGAATACAAGAGACAAGCCAAGAAGCGCCGAGTAGACACTGAATAGGACTAAATTATGTACATAATAGTTTTTTGCCTTTTGTTTCATAATAAATTTTATTTATATAACCCTTTTGCTGATTTTTAAAGTGTTACATAAACAGGACAGGTGAAATATTATCATATAAAGCAACCATAAACACATGAAAAGACCTAGGTTTACAATTTATGATTAAAACTCTACTATCTACACAATATACATAGACATAAAATGTAAAAACTTAAATATCTTAGAAACAGTAGCCAATCAGTTGTTATAATTGTCATATTTGAATTCAGCACATCAAAATACATAATAAATAGCACATTTTATCTCTGAAGCAGACGACTTCTCAAAAATTGTAGACCAGTGTATTCTTGGATCAAAAATGTCAGGTTTTCAATCTGAGTGTCTCTCTCTGGAAGTGTTTGGGCAGTCCACATGGTACCTCAGAAACCTTCCAGATGAAAACTTTTTGTTGAAGTCAATATGTCTCCATGAAACATTTCTGCTTCGATGAAACTGCCTATTTTGACAAAAAACACTTAATTTGAAAATGTTCCAACTAGCTGTATATATAAGCAGTGTAAAGAGGCCTCTGTAAATGAGAATAAGGCACATGCTATACATCAGCCACAACTTACTGACAATCATAAATAGTCTCTTCTGGCCTAGAACTTTTTTTTTCTTTTTTCAGTTCTTATAGGTTTTCGGTGCCTGAGGCTTGCTCTGAATTTTGTGTCCCAAAGAAATTAAATGTACATAATCAGTTCTAATAACCTTGTATTCTTTTAAAGAGTTTAGCCTCTCAGACCTAAGATGGTTCTGGAATCAACAAGGAAGAGCAGGGGCAAAAATACAAGATTCTTGCCCTGAAGATGGGACTGGCTCTCTAGCATGAATATATCTCTTAGGAGTGGCTTGCAGCTTTTCTTTTTCTGGCAGAGTAGGGCAAAGATAAAATTGTCTTGAATTTTAAGGCAGGCAGAACATTCCACAAAGTAGCTCCTGAAAATAATAGATAGCAACTATGTGCCCTTAGTAATCTTATCCCACTGTTTCACAAAATGGATAATATTATCTCCCACTAGTAGATGAATAATAGTCAGAATTTACCTCTGGAACTGCATGGGGATTCTAGGATGATGTCTCTTCCCCTGGTGAATTTGTTGAAATAACCCAGAGCCCTGAACTTGGATATAAAGGCATGAGAATGCCAAGGTAAAAAACTGTTTGCAGTGTTGTTATAGCTCTGTGGGTCCCAGGATATGAGCGAGAGACAAGGTGGGTGAGGTATTATCTACTGACTGGACTGAAACTTGGTCTTTTCAGTGTTAGGAACAGTGTCCCTCAGAGGACACGTGTTTCTCCTGAGAGGAAAGCTGTAGAACTTGTTAGGGAATTTGTAAAAATTTATTAAAGACTTCAAGCAGTGCTGTAAAATGTCACACCAGTCACCTGACACTCATTCTAATCACATGTTCCGTTACCGCTAAGCTGAAATCTAACATGTATAGATATGTTGCAGAAATGGAGTAGAGCTTCATTCATCATCCTTTTTCTGCATGGTTATAACTCGACGGGTAGTAGGTATGGTGGAAACTGCAGTGTAGACAAGGCACTTGCATGTATATCACATTCACACATCCATAGTACTCTTATCGGAAAGAAACTTTGGGAAAGAGAGGTCTTTTTCCTGAGGATTAGGGGAGGTTTTCTTCTGAGTAAGAACAGTTGCCCATGTCCCCGGTTAGACCTATGGACTTGAGTAGAGTTAGGCGGGAAATGGTTTTCCTGATATTTCAAAAAAAATTCTCATCCTGAATTAGAATGAAAAGTCAAAATCTTAAATTTTCCTGAACTGACAATCAGGGGGGGGAAATTCTCTTTGGATCAATCAAAATGAGTTTTTTCATTTCAATTTTTTTTCCGTAACTAGCTTAAATTTTGAAATGAAAAGTCAGGTCAAACCAAAAAAAAATTCTTTTGTTTCAAAAAAGTCAGTGCCCAATTTTGAAACTTTTTTCAAAATGAGAAACTTGTCTAAACTGACCCTTTCCTGGGAACAGTTTCAGTTACAACAAATTGGCCCTTTCCAAAGAAAAAGTTTCATTGAAAAATTCCCAACCAGCTTTAAACCTGAGTACAGGTGTAATGAAGTAATCAAGGAACATGTCCTACATATTCCCCACAGAACTATCCTGTGTTTTTGAATCAGACTAAAGATGAGTAGGAGGGAGATGCTCTTTCCTTTTCCTCATCAGGGAAGATAAATTATGGGACTTTGGGGGAGGGAGGCATTTTTAGTCATTTTGGATGAAAGATAAACAGAATTGTTGACAATATATATTATTTTCTTTAAAAGAGTTATCCGGTGAGTGCTGCCTCTCTGGACCATTATGAGACTGAGATGACAGGTTGGGTATTCAGGGTGGGAGCCCTTTGAACAGACCATTTTTGCTTCTACAACACCATTATTTATGTTACCTGCTAATAGAGGGTCAAGTGGACCAAAGGGCCACACCTCATGGCTTTCAGAGGCATGCCCAGCTGATGGAACATCAGGGATAGCAAGAATATCTGTCGGGGAGCTATGCCACGTCAGCCAAATGGGGAAAGTGACTGGTCCCTCTCCCTACGCCCAGGATGAAAGGAGAGGCATCATGCCAGCTAAAAATCCCAATTACCCTCCAAATATGGCTCAGTTGATGACCCACAAAAATATTTGTTAAGGATAACATTTTCAAAAATACCAAAGTCCTATTTTCAAAACTAAGTTTAGGAGCCTAAGTCTAATTAAAAGTCAGTAGGTCATAGGCTCTTCATTCAATTAGACCCTTTGAAAATTTTACAATATGCTTGTTGATGTTCGCCATTGAGAAACTGGCAGGCTCTGACCAGGAGAGGCTGGGGAGTGCTGAGACAGCATAGGGACTAGCAGACCCCTCACCCATTGTGAAGCAGTTAATGTGTGAATACTGAAGCACTAGTGTTCATTCTGCACTGAGCTTGTAAGTATGTTTTCCAGGATTTGTCAGTTCCACAAATACAGGCAGTTAGATTTTTACTGATTTTCATCTTATAAGGCAAGTGTCAGCAATACTTCGAATTAGCAACACAGGAAAAAAAGTCTCGTAACTGGAAAGATTCCCCACGTAGCAACTGAATTGGATGGCTGATCTATAATTGCCATGTGATTGTCATACTGATTTGCCAGACAGAAGACGCTTGTCCACATCGCTAATATATATTTAGCTGAAAATACCATGGGAGAGCTAAACCTGAAGTCTTCTATCTTGTGACAGACAGAACAAGAACAAGCGGCCGCATGCTCATCTACACTTTAATCTGCTCGGAATTAAACAGGAGAGTATTACTGTAGACATCTATATGTAATTTCAAGTCGGAAAGAGAGTACAACACATAGAACTGTTTATTCAATGTTTTCAATAACAGGGTGCATCTATGCTGCTTTGCTGTTCCTCAATAGAAAATGTCCTGCCTGCAAAGCTCATGTTTGACAGATAATGTTTTCGGCGCACATTTTGGAAATAGGTATGATTGGGAATTCACTGAAATTTGGGTCAGCTCAAATGGTGCAGTCCTTAAAGTGACTTGTTCATTCAAATGTCTTGCAAAACGTGGAAACTTGAAACTCAGCTGAATTTGCAGTTTTATATCCTCTTTTTTACAATGTTTATTGCTACCTCTCTCTGGAGGTTCTTACTAGGGAGGCAAAAGTGTTTTACTCACCAAAGAAATAGGTTGGAACATTCAATAGCGTTTCATATGTCTTGCCAAGCACAGTAATTACACAAACTCCAGCACATATTTAAAGAAAAGTAGCATTTCTCCCTCATGCTGGCTTTGTTGATACTAATGAAGAAGTGAGCTGATATGAAAAAGCTGTAATTGGAAATATGGATGAAGAAATTGAAAAATGAGTTAGCATACAACTATCTACTCTCAGTAAGAATAGTGCTAGGCTTTACTTAAGCAGACACTGGCATACTGATTTGCCAGAAAGAAGAAGCTTGTCCACATAACTAATATATGTTTAGCTGAAAATACCATGGGCAAGCTATCTTGTGACAGACAGAACAAGAATAGGTTGTCCCATGCATTGTGTCCTACTCCCTGGAAGAAGGAAAGATGTCCCTCACCACAGGAGGAGAGGTTTGATCCCCTTTTTCATGCAACTGCCTGCGCTAGTATAGAATTGTGGATACTTCACTTGGTCTTCTAGTGCCTCTCTTCCATTCCCTAATTGGCATAGATGTTAGAACACTTTTTCCTAATGCCTAATTTAACATTTCCCTTTTCCAGTTTTAGGCCATTACTCCTCTTACTATCTTTAATTAACCACCTTAAATATTTCTTCTTAAAGCATTTTCATGTTGGCTATCATCATATCCCTTCTCACCTTTTCTCTAAGCTGTGTGTATGCATTGTTAAGCTCCAAGTGCAGGGACATAATCAAAGACTCTTTGTCTCAGCACAGTTTATCTCTGTATGAAAATGGCCTTATTATATCTCCAGTAACATGCACTTTCTATTATAAGAAATGTCCTAAGAGCCCACACACAGATCCACCACAAAACCCTCTGCTAATGCAATGGTAAGTTTGCCGAGGGAAAATAATATTATTAAAAAAAACACAGGAAATACAGAAATTAATATCTGCAAGATGAGCTCAGCTAGGTTGTACAAGTTGCATTCTCTGTGTCTGTTTTTGGCTCTTATAAGTACTTAGCAAATGCCTAATTATAAGCATGCGTGTAGTCCCATTGAAGTCAGTGGGGAAAATATCATAGGATCAAAGACTTCAGAGATGAAGCTTACTCATATGCTAATATTTGGGCCCAGCAGAGCAGGCAATAGCTCTGTTTCTTTCTATCAACTCCCCCTCTATTTGCTGGAGAGACTTCATTGTTCAGGCAGCAAAACAGAAACCAAAATGAAAGTGAGGCTGTGCACTGCACATACACTGCCCAACCATTTAAAGGGACAAGACATCACACATACATAGGTATCTTGCTGAATCAGGGCCTTAACGTAGCTTAATATCTGTTTAGGTACCTATGCTGCAGGCACCTCACAGGTATCAAGAGATTTATCCTCACAACACCATGGAAGTAGGGCAAATGTTACCCCCATGTATAGATGGGGAATTGAAACACAGGGCTAGATTCACAAAGGGGTTTAGGCATCTATGTCCAAAATTTAGATCCTCAAAACCTCCACTCAGCTGCCACTTAACACTGTAGCTACCTAAACTCCCTAGGTGCCTAAGTTTCCACTGATAACAGAGATGCCAAGGTTTGGCTGTCTTTAAGAGTGCCCAAAGAGTGAGATTCAAGGCCAAAGAATGAGACTTTCCAGGTGGTGGGTTAGATAATTGCTTAATTCAGGGACTCTCATCTTTGGACCTTCGTGACATCCAATAGTTCAGATTTTTCATCCAACCAGCACTTAGTAGTTTGTTTTAAAATGTACACTGCTTAATATTTCATATGAAACACTTAAATGTCCTAATTCATACTAAAGTCTAGGGCATGTGAGAATTCTATATGCAGTGCAAACCAGGGGATTTTAATAAAAACAACTATTTGCTGGTTGGAACAAAAATCTAGATGGTTGGAGATCTCTGAGAACATGAATTTGTCCAGTGTGATTTAAATTTTGAACTGTATTTTGCAGAATTCACAAACTTTTGATCAATTCCTGCGGAGGTTTTGTGGGTGAACTCATATTTTTTTGACCTCCGAGTATTCACACACACAAAGAAAACCCTCGCATAGTCTCCTCTCTCCTCTCAAACGCATATAGAATGCAGGCCTGTTGTCTCCATGGTTATCACAGTACACAACCTTTCCAAGCTCTAAGGCCTGGGCCTGAGGCCCCAGCTGTATTGTTGTCTCTTGGAGTGCCTGAGTAAAAATATTTTAAATCTTTATATATTTACTCAAAATGCATGAGATAAGCTTAGGAATGTGTGTGAGAGTGAGATAGCATGCTAATGTGTGCATCTCATACCCAGTGAGTGAGACTTGACACGTCTGTGATAGTCCCTTAGGTACCTAAAAATCTGCCATTGTGCATGCATACAGATGCCTCAGTCCAGGCACTCAACTCATGTTTAAGCCCCAGCAAGATCCTCAAACTTGGCATTGCCCCACCTATCTTGTCTGTAGAGCCAGTGCAGTAGGTGTGCTCAGAGGACACATGACCAATCAGACCCTGTACAAAACACTAGAAGAGAAGCCTTCACTGCCTCCCTGATTAGCCCAGTTGTTACTGACCCAGGATGTGGGATACCTAGGTTCAGTTCCACCCTTTACCAGGTGTGGAACAGGGAGTTGCACCCCAATCTCCTGTTTCTTAGGAGAATGCCCTGCCCACTGGGTTTTGGGATCTTCTGAGATAGGTGTTCCTTGTGTTCTTCTGTTGAAGCTGTTCCACTTGGTATTAAATCATTGTTGGGCCAGAGACAGAGGGAAGGACTGTATAATTCATTGGTAGGGCTCTCACCTGGAATGTAGGAGACCTCAATTCAAGTCCCTGTTCCAATGTCTATTTTAACTAATAATTATTTATTAAAGCTTAAGTGACCCACACAAGAAGTCTGGGGCAGGGATCAGAACTGAACCTAAATATCCTGCATTCTATTTCAATGTATTAGCCACAGGACAATCTTTTCTCTCTTTCTAATATTGTCAAAAGTGTATCATAAAACAGACATGAGTAGCAACACAGGCTCGTTAACATTGCTGTAAGACTTAATTTCTGCAATTTATGGTCCTTAATATTCAGCGTTTTAATAGTTATCTTTTATTGTTATATTTGCACCAGCATAAGCTAGTTCCATACATTGAATGGATAAGATAATTGGCTTGAGTTTCCAGTGAATGACAGTTGTGCCAGTGAGTATTAATCTTATAATAGCTGCTAACTATTACTATAACCGGGTGACATAAGAGAATGTTTATCTGTAACTTCACATAGAATTCAATTCCTTTTTCACCCCCACCCCCACCATGCATGTTACCCAGGAATGCTGTTCTTGACTCAGCAGTTGGATGTTACATGTCTTGTCCAAAGCAATTATCATTTGAATCCTGAATAGAGAAATGCAAACAGGATGATAATTACCAGTTACTCAGCTGGTCATTTGGTGTTCTTTTTTAGTCTTCAGAAACTGATAAACGGTTCTTTTATTATTATTTCTTTTCAGGGGCATTTTGATGAAGTCCTAACAAATGAAAAGCAACTTGTTCTTTCAGTCAGCTACAAGTGACTCACAATCTTAAATGGATTTTATTATCACAATACACATGTGAGGTATGGAAATATTACCTGTATTTTACAGATCCGGGGAACTGAGGCACAGAGCAGATTAAATGATTTGCCCATGGTAACACAGTGGTCCTATAGCTGAGATGGAAATTGAATGCTGATTTACTGAGTCCTAGTCCTGTGGCCTCTCTATTAAACCAGGCTTCCTACCCTGCCCCATGTTTCACTGAAAAACATGCAGGGGGAACTTATTAGAGTAAAAAGGAAAAAATAGCATTAACTCTAAAAAAGCAAAACTGAATAATTTGTGAGCTATTTTTAATGCCCTTGCACTTATGTGGGGACATTATTATAAAGTAGCCATGCATGCCAGTAACTGAAGCTCAGTTTGATGCTCATTAAGGCCAAATGATGAGGAAGAAGATGATCCCCAGGACATTTACAATTAATGATGCTGCATTAGGCCAGTACTTGAATGGTTAAGTGTTAGAGGCTAATTCTAATTATAAAACATTTCAGGCCTTCGGTCAATCATCTTTCTCTTGCTCACCTTTCGTATTTTGACTCCACACACATTACTCAAATGGTCTGAACCAGTTCTCTCACCATCTCTGCAGCTTAATACTGGGGAGGCAAGGTGGGTGAGGTAATAGCTTTTATTGGGCCAAATTTTGTTGGGGAAAGAGACGAACTTTTGAGCGTACACAGTGCTCTGAAAACAGCTCCGTGTAAGCTTGAAAGCTTGTTGGTTTTTTTCACCAACAGAAGCTGGTCCAATAAAAGATATTCCCTCACCCACCTTGTCTCTCTAATATCCTGAGACCAACAAGGCTACAATAACACTTCCAACACAATACTGGTCATTTCAGCTTGCCTCTTATTCAGAGACATACCATAAGACCAAGTGCAGTAGGAATTTTATAATAAATACCGGATGTAGTCCAGGATTATGCCCTGCACTTTTTTTTCTGTCTCTAACACCTTTGATCCTCAGATTTTTTGTGTGTGTTTGTGTGTTCTTGCTCCTACATTCTGCTACTAGCTGAAGGTCAGCAGCTGCCTGAGCATTGGAGGAAGGGCTTGATCCAAAGCCCTCTGAAGTTAGTGGAAAATGTCCCATTGATTTCAATGGGCTTTGGATCAGACTCAAAGACAAAGGATAAATAATCAACTGAACTACAATAAGCCTTAGTGGTTTCTCCGCCTCTTTTGACAAAGGGCCTTGATGAGTTTTCATGCCCCCTTTCACTTGTGCTTAATAAAGCTAGATGAGAATTTGACAGAAAATGCAGTTTCCACAAAAATGGGAAAAGTTCAATTTTGCTGAAACTTTGATTTTCTGTCTGGAAAAGCAAAATAAAATATTTTATCTTGGGTCAGTTTGACCCAAATGAACATATTTCACTTCATTAAACCAAACCAACCCCTCCCCCCTTTTTTTTTGAGCCAGTTCAACATTGAACTGCCTCTGCCAGTGGTGCTGTGGGGGTTTAATGGCCTCATGCTCCCCTATGGAATAGGGCTACATCTCCCATGATGCAATGTGCTCTCCCCTCTGACCAAGCCTCATGGTGCATCATGAGTCCCATGACTGCAGATTTCTCCTGTAGAGATGTAGTTTGGCTGGGCAGCCCAGCCCAGTGGAAAGAATAGGGGCATGAGGTGCCTGAATAGCAAATCCCACGAGGTGCCATTGTTTCATTAGCAAAGAGAGAAGCTGAATGCAGGTTAAGCTGAATAAGTAGAACTTGTCCGCATGGCTGAGTTGCTTCCAACCTAACTCCACCTGTCCCCTGTTACCTTGGTATCCTGGCAATAGCAGCTCCTCCAGGGAACAGGGGCCTCTGATACCAGTTTCACTGATTATGTTACAACCATGGCACCATTGGCAGATGCAGTTTAATGACCAACTCAACATGAGCTCACAATGTGAGACTGGCCAAGAGAGCTTATACAATCCTGAGATGCATAAACAGAAGAATCTTGAATATGAGTGGAGATGTTGTTTTATCTCTGTTTTTGGCACTGATGCAACCGCTGTTGGATTACTGTGTCCAGTTCTGGTGCCCACAATTCAAGAAGGATGATAATAAAGTGGAGAGGGTTCAGAGAAGAGCCATATGAATGATTAAAGGATTAGAACTCATGCCTTATAATGATAGACTCAAGAAGTTCAATCTATTTAGCTTAACATAGAGAAGGTTAAGGGGTGACTTGATTACAGTCTACAAATATCCATGTGGGGAATGAATATTTAATAATAGGCTGTTCGGTCTATCAGAGAAAGGTATAACATGATCCAGTGACTGAAAGTTGAAGCTAGACAAATTCAGACTGGAAATAAGGCATAAATTTTTGACAGTGAGGGTAATTAACTATCGGAACAATTTACCAAAGATCGTAGTGAATTCTCCATCACTGATAATTTTTAAATCAAGATTGGATATTTTTGTAAAAGATAGCCTCTGGGAATTATTTTGGGGAAGTTTTATGGCCTGTGTTATGCAGGAGGTGAGACTAGATGTTCACCATGGTCCCTTCTGGCCTTGGAATCGAATGTTGAACTGACTCGGAATGAAATGTTTTGATTCAGTTCAACAAACCAAAGCAAAAAATTTCAACATTTCTGAGCCAAATTTATTCAGAACTTTTCATTCAGTGAAACATTGAGATATTTCAACTTTGTATCCTGATTTGGGATAAAAACAAATGTTGAAATATTAGAATTTCCCATGCGATGGATGTTCCAATTTTTACTCAGCTCTGCTGCTTATCTCTTTTCCTAGCTGTGATGGGGTATATCAACCCCATTCTGCCAGACCCACTAAGGGATTAAGAGACCAAGTAGATACCACCTCAACTGTGACCAACAGATGAGTTAGGAGACTACAGACCAGACAGAAGGAGGTGGCTGGGGAGTCTAAGGGGACCCAATTGCTGCTGCAGTAGTAGCAACAGCAGCAAACTGGCAGGAAGTGGCATAAAGAGCTCCAAGGAAAAGCACAGGAAGGAGATGCTCTAGGAAAGGGGCCTGGGGGCAGATGAAAGTAGGAAGTGTCCCAGTGAAGCAGAAGTGAGTCTGTGGGAGCAGATCTTAGTTGCTTAATATGGGGTCCCTGGGCTGAAATCCTGAGTATAGTGACGGCCTAGGTTCCTCTACCTGCCAGCAGGGAAAGGGATGTAAAAGCCTGCTGATGCAAGGGAGCAGTGACTACTGAGCCCTAGATGGGGCTGAAAACCTGGGATAGAGTAATTAGATTTCTTTGTTGGACTCTTTACTACCCCACAAGGAATGGGGACTGTAAGTGACCTGGCCAGAATGCTGAGTTGTGGGAATGAGTAAACCACCACAGATTTGGACTGGCCATTGATAGGGGGCCCCAGCTAAAGAGGCTGCTGCACCATGCCTGGCCATGAGGGCCCACACTGGCTGGTGACTGACCCTTCCACATGAGCATGTTACCAAATATTGCAGTCCCTTACTCACTCAAGTAGTTTGTATGTGTGGAGCCCCACTTGCTTTAGTGAATGCAGAGTTAGCAGGACTGGGTCCATAGGCTATACAGGTGGCATTTTAAATGCAGTCACTAGTGGCTAAACTGTGCTCCCAGTGAAGTTAAAACTATTGACTACAATGGGAGCAGAGTTAGGTCAATGCTAAATGCTGAAAAGGAATATATAAGAGCAGCAAATGGACATGAATGTTGAAATCAAATGTCATTTAAGAAATATCACTGCCCCTACTCCCACCTCGCATGATGAAATGCAGTGTTGAGACCATCGGACACTAAATTACTGTTGCCCAAGAAATGAGAAATAGAGGACTAGTCAATGCTGTAGGTGTCTGCACAATGTTATTTAGCACGGCGTTTCTGTAATTGGGTCAGAGTGGGGAAAATTCAGTGTTCAACGCCCTTTCAGTTCACACTTCCACTTCTGTGCTGGGGTCACTAAAAAGAGCAGGAATATAAAATGTGTAGGAATGCTGGCTGAGTAACCAGGACCCACTCATGCCTTATCCAGCTGCCTGTCTCTTTGTTTCTGCTGTTGTATTTCCCACATCTAAGAAAGGGAGTAGTAGGTTTTAAGGCTGCTGCACATTACATGCTCTTCTTAGAAGAAGCACACAGATGCCACACAAAGACTTGAAACTGAGGGCTGATTCTCTTACAAAGCAGGTAATTCTGCTAGCACGCCACAGACTGCGTCACAGGAGCAGCCTGAAATCAGAGTGTGGTGTGTGGTTTCATCCTGAGATACAACGGTGCATAGCCTTTGTCTCAAAGGCCCATAAGAAGCCAAAGGTTGGTTCAGTTCCAGCCCGGACTATAGTGACTGAAAGTCATTGCTATAAGGTGACTGTTCCGTGGCCAATATGAAATGTGTGCTGTTTTCAGTCCGTCATGTGTCCACACCACACAGAGAGAAAATCCTCTATCGCCACCATCATTCATCAGCACCCTTATGACATTCTGTCCCCCTGGTGGGGGGATTCTGTGCTCAGCTCTTCCCATTAAGTCTCTGCTTCTAGGAGTGGAGCAGCCCCAGGAGGCAGAGCAGTGAGATACAGTAGGGGTTGAGGAAGCAAGGAAGCTTTTATAGCAACTGTATCTCTAGAGATCTGGAGATGGAACTGCAGTGTAAACGCTGCTGACTCCCAGCTACTTGGGACTCAAATGAGGAGAAAATTGGCTCTTGTATTTGGCAGAACCAAACAGTTGGTAAGTCTGGGTGTGAAGATCAGTTCAGCATGGATGCAGGATCCCCACTTAGTCTTGCCCAATTATCTGAATCGGTTAGATTTGCAAAATTGGGCCAGAGATCTTGCAAGAATTTTGGTGAATTTCATGCTTCCAGTTGACCTAGATATACCATTAGAACAGCCTTTCTCTGAGTACTCCAGGACGTCTGCTTCTGCTCCGGGTGGAAATGGGAAGCAGGAGCACGTGAGTATGAATTAAAAGTAGTAGTAGTTATTCACTTCTTTTTATAAATACAACAAAGGGCCCAGGTAGGTTTCATATTTGCACGAAAGTTTAGGTTGGATTTTATTTTATCTAAACCGATTCCCCTTTTCCTTCAAATACAATAAAACAGGAATCTTTGCAGCTCAGATAAGAACTTGAAAGACCCTTAAGAAAAAAATAGACTGCACATACAGCTTCATCTGTTTTACTTCCAAAGACAATTGTTAGGTGTCTGACTGGCTGTTACCAAACATCTGACCTGAAACTTTCTTATGTAACAATACTGTGCATCTCCAATGTGTGGCAGTGAGTGGATATATTCCATATTCACCAAGAGTAGGATTGTGGAAATCCAACAGGATTCTACTTGCCACTGAACCAGTGGGGAAGGAACAATTGGTATACTGGGGGTGCTGAGAGCCATTGAAGCAAACAGTAAACTTTATATGATGGAGCCAGGGAGTATTGCAGCCCCCCTAACACTCTTAGTGCCAGCATCTATGCCCTGAACAGGGGCTAAAAGAAAGCTGACACCTGTAGATTCATTTGGAGCATTAAATTCAACAAGAAAATCCTGTTTCTCCCTCTGTCCACATGGATCCCTGGGAACTTTTAAGCAAGCCATACCACTCCATGAAAACATCTCTTGTAAGTAGCTCGTAGGGCTTATTGGAGAGGAGAAGGCAGCAATGGAGGAAAGCAGACTATCCGGGGTGAATGGGGCTTTCAGAAGCTTGGATTGAGGTTCACAGATGTATCAAACCCAGAACCCCAGACTTGGTTCAAGTGGGTCTACAGTGCAGTGCAAACATTACACTGGAGTTTGCTAGAGACGTGTGATTTTTCCCATCAGACAACACCCTCTGAAACTTTCGTTTAATTCCTCGTCTTCTGTACTGGAGAACAGAGCTATGTACTTTGGAGACTGACTTCAGATTTAATGACAAGCAGCCCAGCTGTATTAAATCTGTGCAAACATTCTGAATGTAGCAATGTTTTTATTTTATTTGCCTTAGTGACATCTTTGAATATTTTTGATTTAATCAAACAGTTCAAGTTTCTAAAGGGTAGCAATGTTAGTGTGTCTAGTAAATCCCCTTTCCTATTGCTTGAAAGATAAATTTAATTTTAATTTCAAGGAACCCTGGAGCATTTGGGCAATGGTCTGAGATTGGGATTTTCAAAGGTGCTAGGGAGGCATTGGTCTAACTCTGCTCCTTTGAAAATCCCACCCTGAATATCCTAGTGCAGTATGTGTGTGAGTGTGTGCATGTGAGTGTATGCATGTGCGTGCACACCTTTTGGTTCCTATACACGTAATGATTCTAATTGCACTATTAGTGCAGAGTGTAGTCTCTCTCTTTTTTTTTTTTTAATTTCAATGGGAGCAGAGTTGGGCCAGTGCTGAGCAGTTTAGAAAATTCTACCTTGCATAACAAAATGATTACTGCAGGAAGTATGAAGAGGATGTGTAGCTTGTGCCTTAGGTGTCAGATTCACAGAAGGATTTAGGCACCTAAATCCCAAACTCAGGCCCCACTGGGATTCACAAAAACCCTGCTCAGCTGCCCCCAATCCCTGTAGGTGCCTAAAGTCACTTGGCACCTACATTTTTGCAGGAAAAGTTCCATAGGTGGCTATGTTTCTCCTTTGGGCATGCACACTGCAGTCCATGCCAGGCATCTGCCTAAGCCCCAGAGCAATGCACAAAACAGGAGAATTAGGCATTCCTCCACCTGACACGGCTGCTAGCACACCTACCAGATCAGGCCCTTCTAGACAAGCTTAAATCAAATGGCAAGGAGGGAGAACTCTCTCATATCTTCTAGCCCAGTGGTTAGGATAGTCACCTGGGAGCCCTTTGCCCCCTCCATCTCAGGAGGAGAAGTGATTTGAACTGGGTTCTGTTACTTCATAGATGACTGTTCTAGCCATTGGGCTATGGGATGTTCTAGGGTGGGACTCTCTGTCTCTCCTGTTGAAGCTGTTCCACTGTGCATGAATAAAGAAAGAATCACTGGGCCAAAGCAAGACAGCAAGCACGAGAATGACTCTATAGCCATATAGTGGTTAGAGCAGCCCCCAGGCTCCTGTCCCCCTGTGCCGATGACTCTTTTAAAATTATTTATCCACAGTGGAACAGCTTCAACACAGAGAATAAGGGAGCACTGCATCAGAATATCCCATAGCCCAGTAGTTAAGGCACTCCCGTGGCAGATCCTGGTTAAAATCCCTGCTCCCCCATCAGGTGGATGGGGGTTTTGAACTAGGATGTCTCCCACATCCCAGATGACTACCTGAACCATTGGGCTAAAAGTTATGAGGGAAGTCTTCTCCATAGGCACCCAATGCCAAGAGAAGATTTGCAGCTGAGAAACCCAAGCAGACAGCTTACCATTCACTTTGGCATCTCCCAATGTCTATTTTAGGCAATGACCTACCTAGTGTGCTGGCTTTTGTGCATCCCAGTCTGCGGTGCCCGGTCTCTCTCCATTCATTGCACGGGGAGCCTAGGTGCCGAACTCAGGCTTTGTGAATCCCAGTGATTTTCTAGGTGCCTAAGTTAGGCACAGTGATGCTCAGTGTCACCATGCCTAAATCTCTTTGTAAATTGAGCCCTAGGTCTCATAGTATTTGTACAGAATCCACTCTTCTTCTTCTTCTTCTTCTTCTTCTTCTTCTTCTTCTTTTCAAAAATCCAGGTATCAAATAAATCTTAATATAATGACTCTTAATATTCATTCTGGCTTTTCTGTGTTTCCCATCTCTTCCCAAAGTATATAACACATCATCACGAGATGCATAGTAGCAGCTCACCACTTCGCACACAGTAGAGCAAGACTTTTCAGTAGCATGGAAATTTAGTTTATTATGAGAAGCAGATTCTCACATAATACATTTGCATTTGACAAGCTGAGGAGAATGGGTTTTAATTATTTCACCTCAATTTTAGCACGAACTGTTACAGTTATCTCTCTGCAGAACGCTTATCTCTAAATTCCTCCTAGCTCATAAGTTTGAAAAAGTTGGGATTTGCTCAGCCCTTTGTTAATCTCCCACAAACAACTTGGTTAATTTAAAGTTAATATTGCTGGACGGCATAGCCCAACACAAATCATAAAGAGCAAAGAAGTAAGCCATTAAGTCCCTCAACACCTCATTTACAACTAATACATTAGTTCAGATCCTCCGTTGGTGTGAATTGGAATAGATCCATTGATGTTTCTAATGCATGTAAACATATAAATATCAGTCCATACATGGTGATATTTATGAGGCAGGTTGTAAACTCATTCTGGCAGGGATGATCCTTTTGTTCTGGGTTTGTAGAGCACCTAGCACAATGGCATCTTGGTCCATGACTAGGGCTCCCAGACACCACCACAATACAAGTTAATAATAAATGTATTAAGTACATTTGACCACCACAACTACTTTCCATTTCCAACAGGAATTACTTCTAAGGTCCCAGAACGCTGAGATAAAACTACTGACATTTAAAAGCAAACAAGGAACATATAAAACCTAAACCAAAACACCCAGCCAGGGAGATATTCTTGTCTTCTCCCCTTCCACCTTTAAATAATGCTCGTGTGAGACCCAGGATAAGCTGTTCCCCCTTCTCTATTACATCAAACATATGTTACGTGGCTTGATTTTCAAGGCCCTTCATAGCCTATCCCCCCCACACCTATCATTGCTCATTCACTAGCCAGATGTTGATTCCAGCCTCCAGTTGGCCCATGATGCCAGCCTCCATTACCCACTTGTCAAATTTTCAAACAAGTGCCTTTTTGTTTTCTTCCATGCTGTCCCTAATGCTTGGGAGGAACTCCCCATAAACAGTCACAAAGCTACCTACCTGTTCTGTTTGTACACGTCTAGCACAGGGATCAGCAACCTTTGGCACGCAGCCCACCAGGGAAATCCTGCAGCCCCCATTGGCCTGGAACGGTGAACTGCGGCCAGTGGGACTTGCGATCGTCCGAACCTGCGGACGCTGCAGGTAAACAAACCATCCCGGCCCACCAGCGGATTTCCCTGGTGGGCCGCGTGCCAAAGGTTGCCGATCCCTGGTCTAGCACCACGGAGTTCTGACACATGTCTGTGGGTCCTAGGCACTATGGTAAGACAAATAATAAATAACTCCGTTTTGGTCCAGTAAAAGTTTGAAGGTTTTCGATCTCCTCATCAATTATGGCTATATGCAAGTATCAATTTAAGCTTTATTAGCAGTAACGTGGGATGACGTACATGACAGTCATGACTTTGCCACTCTGGAATAATATAACTGTAACCCACGGGTCAGTGAGAAGTATGGGGCCCATTTTGCGCCTCATCGATCATGGAGATGCGTTTGTTACAACCCCCCCCCCCCCCCCACTTTGAGAGCTTTAGCTAATGGTTTTAGCTTTGGAGGTCCCCAATTCAATCCCCACTGTGTTGGCCAGGATGGTGCCTGTTACATGAGTATCTGAGAAAATCTCTATACACCTCTACCCCAATATAACGTTGTCCTCGGGAGCCAAAAAATCTTACCACGTTATAGGTGAAACCGCGTTATATCGAACTTGCTTTGATCTGCCGGAGCGCGCAGCCCCGCCTCCCCGGAGTGCTGCTTTACCGCGTTATATCCAAATTTGTGTTATATCGGGTCGCTTTATATCAGGGTAGAGGTGTACCACCCCATCATGTATCCTCTTTCTCCATGTATAAAACTACAGTTTTACATATAATGTAATTTAAAACAATAAGTGTAGTAATAAGGATACTAGAATCAGCTTTCCGCCTACACCCATTAATGCTATTAATCACTGGGTTCAGACCTGATATAAGTGGTTGTATCTCGGGGGAAATTTTTTTCCCAACAGAATACATTTATTTCTGGGATGTTCAGTAGCACATTTCCCACAGCCGTACCTTTCCCCCTTTCTTTATTGCTGATTGATTCTGCTAATTTTTAATAATAATGCAGTCTTGCTAGTAGGAGCTATTTTGGTAATAATATCCATACCAGCTGCTGCTTTATTTTCTTCTTGCTTTGTCAGGGTTTTTAATTTGTGATTTAGTAATTTCTACAATTTGCAGCTATATATTGCTTTAGCTAATGTTTAGATCCCTTAAGAATTCCTCCTTCACAGTGGGATTGTTATTAATTCCACAAACAATCCCGTCTTTTTCAGAGTACCTTGTAGTTCTCCAAACTTGCAAGTTTTACTTTTCAGTCTCAATTACATATGGCTCTATTATCCCACTTTGTAATTGCACATAAGTGAAAAGTTGATACCTTTCGTGGGCTATATTCTTTTTTGGAGTGCAGTATTTATCAAATTTCTGCAAAGCCACAGCTAGATGATAACTTTGAACCTTATTCTCATAGGAGAAGGAGTTCTAAACATCCAAAGCTGGTTCCTCTTATTACATGGAGGGACAATGAAATCTTAACCCCAGATTCTTTGCTTCACTGAGCCTCCACTTGCACAGCAGAGATGGAAGGCCATCAATCAGGGAGCCAGTTGCAGCTGAATTTTATTTTCAGGGCAAATCTGCACCACCTTGAGAGAAGCACCCTGATCCAATTGGTAGAGCACTCTACTGATAATCCGGAAACCTGGGTTTGCTTGTTGGTACTGTCTGCTGTGTACTCTTGGGCAATTCACTACACTGTTCTTCGCCTTTATTTCCCCTCCCACTCTTTGATTGTCCATGCCTTAGATCAGGGGCTGCTTGTACGCCACCTAGCACAATGGGGCTCTGATCTCAATTGGGACTTCTCGCTGCTACTGTAATACAAACAATAAGTGAGAAGAATTAGTAATGAACCAGTATCAATGTTGTGGTTTCACTATATGTACTCAGAACTGCTGCAACTTCTTTGAGAGTGATCATGAGTGTTGGAGGAGTTTTTCTTCTTCATCCAATTGACACATGGAAATTATAGTTTCATCCTTTGGAAGGATTGAAGCTGGTGTTTTGTTTCTCATTAGTGTTAGACAGATTACGTTTAGTTCAGAGCTTGGAATACAGCCATTCCATTACCCTCAGCCTCTCTCAGTCTAGCTCTCCTAGCTGTGCCTGTTCCAAGTGCCTGCTGTTACACTGTAGAGTCTAGCGACATTCTGAATATAAATGATAAATAGTAAGTGAAAAATAAACCAAATGAAATATCCATAGGGGTTCTTTATTCTGCAAGTTTAAATACCTCACTTGCTAGATTAAACAGATAGGGTAGACTCCCTGGGTTCTCTTTCAAGTATATTTTGCCAGCAAGAGTTGCAAAAGGAAGGGTTTCCCAGCTCAGGGAATGTCAAACCCATCCAGAGGTGTAGGGAGCATGGGAGAGAAGCAGCCTGGCTGAGAGAAGCTGCACGACACTGGGTCCACCCTGCAAAGGTGCTTTTGTGGGTGGGGCTGAGGCAGCAGATGGCTGGTTCATAGATTCCAAGGTCAGAAGGGACTCGTGCTTAATTTGTGCCGGGACTTAGCCCTGGCACCTCTAGGCTTGGCAGTTCATAGCTTCACTTCCCAGCTCTCTGGGTGCCCAGCTTTGAAGCCAGCACCGCTGCCAGCAGCAGTGAAGAAGTAAGGGTGGCAATACATGCTCCCCTTACTTCTGTGCTGATGCTGGCTGCGGCGCTGCCTTCAGAGCTGGGCAGCCAACAAGCAGCCGCCACGCTCCGGCTGCCCAGCTTGAGCCCCGGCTCCTCTTCCATTACAAATTAAGCACTGGAAGGGACCAGAGTGATGATTATCTAGGCTGACTCCTGTGTAGTGGAGACCATAGAACTTCCCCAAAATAATTCCTAGGGCATATCTTTTAGAAAAAAATCTAATCTTGATTTTAAAAAAATATTAGTGATGCAGAATCCACCATGACCCTAGATAAGTTGCTACAATGCTTAATTACTCTCACTGTGGAAAATTTTATGCCTTCTTCACAGTCTGAATTTGTCTAGCTTCAACTTCTAGCCATTGGATCGTGTTACACCTGTCTCACTGAAAGCCACCCCACGTCCCTCCCCCCCTGTGCCACATGCTTCCCAGTTCTGTGGCATCTGGAATTGATGCCAATCCCCTGAACTGCTTGCCTTTGACCTGTTGGAGACAAAGGGAATGGGGAGGGAGCAGCCATTATGGGTGAGGAAGCACCACGCTCAGAGAAGAAAATAACCATGTCAAGAAGGGTAAAAATGTGAAGTGAAAATGGATTGGAGGAGGGGACAGAAAAGGAGAGAATAACCATTCTGCTGGGGGAGGAGGGACAGTCTATTATAAGGAGGTGCCCTGATTAACAAATAAGACAAGGACTAGTACTCTAAGGCTTTTCTCCCATCTAAAGACCAGCAAGGAACATCTTCATAACATAACTGAGTTGAGGACTGAAAGCTATTTGTACCCTGCAGCACTTCCACACTGATGCTGCTACCCACTTATAATCAGATTTGTTTGTAGTAATTGCACCCTGTTGTGCATGTAATGGGCCTGATCCTGCCTCCTAGCCTTGTATCCCATTGCCCAATGGGAAGGGCGGTAGCATGGACAGGCCATACAGGTGGGATTTCTCACTGCCCATGTGCAATGCAACAGAGCTCTATAATGGCATTCCCTATGGCAGTGAGAAGGAGGTGGGTAATAACAAATGATGGAACTAGGGCTGGACAGAGACACTTGAATTAAACTATATTCTATAGAAATATATGCTTCCGTTGGAATCAAAATGCTGCATGAAATGGGCCCATTTTGCCAGTAGCTCATTTTGAAAGAATACTGGAAAAACGTAGTCGATGTTAAAATATCCTGTCCCAACATTTTTGCAATGAAATGTTTCAATTTCTCATTTAGAAATGACTCCTCATTTCAGGGGTTTTTTTAGTTTTATATTTAGCTGTGACACTCTGAGTAAGTTTCCCAGACCTGAAGAAGAGTTCTGTGTAGCTCGAAAGCTTGTTGCCAACAACAGTTGGTCCAATAAAAGGTATTACCTCACCCATCTTTTCTCTCCAATATCCTGGGAACAGCGCACCTACATGAACAATGCATATAGCAAACATGCATACACTTAGTACCACTAACTTCAATGGGAATAGGATTGGCCCTGAATAGCCCTGTAGGAATGATTCCTCCAGAACAGTATTGGGAAGCATAAACTGCCATTGCCTGTTTCATATGGTATAAATTCTCCAGCTAAACCAAGAATACAAGATTCACACTGTTAAGAATCTATTACTCCTGGAATAATCTGACCAAATAAACAGAACAGCAAAATAGTAACTAATCAGTCTATTCCTTTTGCTGGAGATCAACACAAAAATGAGGGACAAATTGTTATAGTTCCCAGCTTTTTCTTTAAAAATCCCAAAACTTGGGGATAGTGCAACTATGTTGGGGGCTCATATAACCTTATAACAGACCTAAAGTTCTCTCTTCTATTTCTCTGTAGTTTCTGAAGTACCAAATTCAGACATAGAAACTGAAAACTACCAGAGCCTTCTCCCCAAAATAATGACCAGTTTCCAGAAGCCCGTCAGTTGAGAGCTATTTCTGTGGGATTGGGAGCATTGCTGTCAACCCAACTCCGATGGAACAGTTCTAGGAAACAATTATAGATTAATAGCATATTTTGCTTGAGAAGGAGGAGTGCACAGAGTCAAACCTTTTGTGGATACATCCAAATCTAACATGACAAGTCCCTAGGGGTGCTGTAGAGAGCTTGCATCTAGAAAACTAGAGGGAAATTATCCACAGTTATTTTTACTGGCTGAACATCCCCCAGATATATGCATTGTATTATATGTTTGGAGTGTGTCATTACTTCAGAAAGGTCCAATTGTTACAGAAGAGACATAGCCAATCATACTGTCGCTGCACCTTCTGACATAAAATAGGAGCTTTCATAGAGTGGCTTCCATACAACAATACGGTATCTCAAAGTGCCTATCAAGGTAATAAATTCCAGAGTGGTAGTTTTGTGGGTTTCTGGGCTAGTGGTGTGACAGTAATAGTTCTAGACAGCATTAGAGTTAGAATTTTTTTAAATTTAGGTCAAGGATATTGCTCACAACACTGGCATTATGCCCTGCTCTTTTTTAGAAAACTCCCTCTGCAAAAAGAGGGTATCTCACTTTAACACCTTATCTGAAGGCAGTGGCCACTTCTGACTACAGCAATGTCAACTGCAGGTATAATGCATACAAGTCCCAGTGGGGACTTGAAGTTATAATACCTAGCCCTGTCAATGCTCTGAGCCAAACATCTCAAAGTGATTGGCAAAGGAAGACAAGTATCTTTGGCCAAACTGGCAAGGCTCTACGCTCAAATTGATGGCATTTGTCTGCTTGTCTTTATGTAATACAACAAAGTTTAAACCCTACATCCAATCCATTCCAAAATTTCAAGGAATGTTTTAACCATCAATAGCCAGAACCCTGCTGATTTTGTGGAAAATTGGAAAAGTAGGAGGGGGAAAATGGAGCTCCTGGCATCTGTTTCACAGAACCACCTCTTCAGGAACCTCAGTAACTGTCTAGAGATCAAAGAACTGGCTGATGGTGCCTATTAACACCTTCCAATATGACAATATCCTTATCTCATTGCTTCTCATCCTTCCAATAGTTTCATGTTGATACCTTGAATGATTCTTCGTCTAGACGGAAAGAAGAGAAATAATAATAGGAAGGAGGGAGCAGACAGAGCCTATGACATGGGGGCACGCAGACTCACTGGTGGTGGGAGATTGGGGGACCCTTGGTATGCGGGAAAGGGGGGCACAGAGCCACTGGCATGGTGGGAATGAGGGTCACACAGAACCTTTGGCATGGGGGCAGTGGGAGACATGGAAAAGGGAGAAGGGGGTTCGCATACAGCCCCTGACATGGGGGAAAATGGGGGACTCTGGTCTGAGGGGAGGGGATGATAAGGGACACACAGAACCCCTGGCATGTGGGGAGAGAATGATGGACCTGGGAATGGAAGGCACACACTGTGGTCTGAGAGTGGGGATAGTTCAGGGAGTCTCGCAAGTAGAGAAGGTTGGGAAGGTGGCACACAGGGAGTTTGTGGAAGGGAATGGATGACTGCAAGGAACCTCTGGTGGGTGCAATGAGTTTGGCCTACTAAAACTGAGACATGTGCGACCCTCTAGTTAGTCCTATTTTACTGCCAGGGAAACAGAGCTGAAGCAATTTGTCCAAGGTCAATTGAAGGTAAACAGTAGAGCTAAAGACAGAACCCAAAGCTCCTGGCTCTGAGTCCTACCAGCTGGACCATACTACTTCAGTATGGCCTTAAGAAGAGTGCTAAAAAGCCCAAAGAAATCTTTTGCAGGAGGAACAATTCTGAAAAATTCCATTTTGCTAGAAGCAAAATTGATTTTTTTTGCCTTGCTCCCAGCCGCCTGACTCCCCAAGCAGCTGCCTTCTGTGTTGCCAACTCTTCAGGAAGCCAGAGAACTGAGGAGCTGAGCAACCACAGGGGACAGCTGGCCAGGGAGCAGCAGGGAGCCTGGCCTGGCATGAAACCAGGAAGCCAGGCTTGCTGGCCAGCCCACCTGCCTTGTATTTTGTCTGGGAATTAGCTCCACCTCATCTGATGCTCCCTTCTAGCCTCTCGCTCACACTACAACCCCTCTCACACTCCAGGAGTTGCAGTGCTCTGTCTCTGTAAATCAGGACAGTCCCTTTTTGTGGTTTGGCCCTCCAGCCAGGTCACTATGTGTTTTCCCCTTCCAGAGTATCAAAGTCTCATCGGCCTGCCTGTCTGGGTATTGTTCCCTCTATGTCAAAGCTATGCCACGTCCTCCAGTGGCTGGTAGGGGAACCTGGGCCCAGCCACTACTCCAGGTTCCAGCTCAGGGACCTGTTAATCAGTGGCCAAGGTTTGCTCCATCCCAAACCTTGCTTCCCTTTCCCTGAGCCTTTTCCTATTCCACTTCTCTTAGGCTTCTGCTCCCCCCCCCCCGGGTAAACTCTTCCTTCAGGGCTTCTCCTCTCCCCCTGGGTTTCCTTCTTTCCCTCTCTAATGCCCAGAGAGTGACTGCAGGCCTTCTCATTGCAGCCTTTTCTTTTCTTTTCTTTTCTTTTCTTTTCTTTTCTTTTCTTGTCATTTTATGGTGCAGCAGCCTCACCTACCGCAGTTTTCTCATAAGCAAAAATCCATATCCTCTCACCCAATCTTGTGTCCTTAAAAAAGAAAAGTAATGCTTGTTTACTGCTACCCCACTTTCCCACTACTCTCATCAATCCTTTCAGACTATATTTTTCACCCTGAGGCATCTCAGTTTTTCATAAAAAATCTTTCTGTGTAATTCTCCCTGCTTTGCCAGAGCAGATGTTCAGCTGTTTCTTGCACGTTGCATGTGTCGTGAATCCCATCTGTGTGCTTGTTTCGTAAATATGAATTACCATTCAGGTCCCAGTGACCTGTTACCACATTAAATATAGTTACTTCACTTCTTCCATCATAGCTATTAACTACACCATTATCCTCAAGTTTAGGACATATTTCATAGAATCTTTGGCCTGTTTTCTCTTTGGTACATAGTTCTTACCATTCCTACTTTAGTTATCTCTTCATTAAACTTTTGAAGTCCCCTTTTCTCGGAGGGATCTTCAGATCAACCCTTCATTTTCAAGGCATTTTTCATTGGTTTATCTGCCATTTCATTGCCCAGGATCACAACATAAGCCATAATCCACAGTATTACTATTACCTAATTTTACTATCTCTGTAATTGAGAACACTATTTCTTTGATTAAGTCATTCCTGCTTTCTGAGGTGCTCTTTCTAATCTCCATTATACCCAATAAAGATTCAGATAGGATAGCATAGATCCCTTATTGAAGTCATAGCATACATCCCTTATTGAAGTCAGGGCCAACAGTATGCCCATCAATTTGGCCATCAGAATGGCCACAAAATTGAATAGTCCCATAGCTCTCTTAATTCCAAAGTCAGGAATACAAAAGGCTGTTCCCATTCTATCTGTGTTGTCATCTCTAGAGCTATCAATATAGATTTGTCAATGCTGATCCCATTTGCCATGTATAAACTCATAACTCTATGTCATCATATTTGAGGGTCCTGCTTTCACCGTATAATTCCAAATCCATAACTGGAGAGACAACTGTCCAGCTATAATCTGATTTCCCATGACCAAAGATTTTAATTTCTTCCAGACTTTCCTTTTTACCCACATCTTTTACCCACCTTTTGACCCTGTGAGCAGGGCCGTCCCTAGCCATTTTGGTGCCCTACGCAGCCCCCCCACGGGGGGGGCTGTGTGGGGCCCTAGGCCTCCACGGGGGGCGGGGGGGGGGAGAAGGAGGGCTGGCCCCAGGCCTCTGTGGGAGGGGGCAGGGGGGAACCACCTCCCGGTCCCAGCCTGCTCCGCTCTGCTCCCCTGGCTCCCAGCTTTGGGGGACGGGGGGAACCACCCCCCAGCACTCGCTGGTGGTGTGGCTGGGAGCCAGGGGAGCGGAGCAGGCTGGGGCCAGGTCGCTCTACTTACCACGTGGTGGGTGCAGGCCTGACCCCTGCTGCAGTCCTCGGGGGAGTGGGGGCAGGGCTGGGGTGGAGCAGGGGTGGGAAGAGGTGGGGAAGAGGCGGGGCTGGGGCTGGAGCAGCATGCAGCTGCACGGGGCACCAGGAAATGGGGTCCCCCAAATTTCCCGGTGCCCTACGCAGCTGCGTACTTTGCGTATGGATAGGGACAGCCCTACCTGTGAGCAGTGGGAGTTTGTAGCACCCAGTTACTTCTTGTCTACTGAATTGCCAGCTGTCTTTGTATATTCATTTCATACTCGTACATTCACTATTTCCACTAACTTTAGCCCAAAAGCTTAACACTAACAATTTCAACCTTAAGTTTATAGGCATTTCTCAGGTTGCTACCAGCAGCACACACAACAGAGTTGTAATATCACATTGCATGTGATTCTCAGAGCTTGGGCTTGGATCGACTCTAATTTTTTTTAGTATTGATTTAGAAGCTGAATTAAAGGTTTGGCATCCATAATCTATAACTGTTCTTATTAATGCCCTATACAGCATCAACAGTGTGTTCTTCTCTGAACCCCAATGGTTCCCAGTGTCACTTTAGAGCAGTTTCTTCTTATCAGCACATTTAGCCTGAGCTCTGGGACACTCCCACTTCGCAGCCCGAACCCAGACATCTACACAGCAATGAAACAGCCCTGCCACCTGAACCCTGCAAGCCCCAAATTGGCTGACACAGGCCACAGGTGTCTAGTTGCTGTGTAGACATTTCCCCAGCGTCCAGGCCTGACACTTCTACGCTCTGTCAACCCAGGGAGTGAATGTCCCCTAAATGTGAGGTCTCTCTAGCATTGCTGTGGGAAGTCTTTATTTTTTTTTTCCAAATAAAACAATAAAAGAGTAACAATAAATGGACTGCAGTGGCTGAGAGAGCTTATGAATTTGAATTTTTATAAGGATTTATTATGTTTACTGTGTCTGTTAATAAAAACTGCACA
This sequence comes from Emys orbicularis, assembly GCF_028017835.1. NCBI lineage: Eukaryota > Metazoa > Chordata > Testudines > Emydidae > Emys > Emys orbicularis. The sequence goes on from NC_088683.1 coordinate 344,900,750, forward strand.
CGTCTGGGCAAAACTCTTTCCGCTGATGCTGCACACAGAAAATTTCCCTTTTGCTAAATAATGGAGTGTCTTTATTATGAATTACTATAGTGCAGTGCTGAGTTTTATATTATCTATAAACTAAGGTAGTTAAAAAAAACCACCTTGAACTTCTCAAGGTATAATATGAACAGGGAGCTCCTTGTATGTAAAATTTTAATGCCGTCTAGTGGTCGGTGTTGCTAGTTATGGAGAGGAGCAGGGGAGAGAGATTGAGTCTTTGGATAATAGTGTGTTTTTCTTCTTTATTGGTTAGAATCAGTCTCCACCAGGCTCTCAGCACGTTAGGCTGAATTCACAAAACGTTCCGCCAGGCCTTGAAATTACTCAGCTGCTGAATGAACTGAAGAAGAGCCTTTCCTGGTAAGATCTCTTCAGTGACCTTGAATCAAGGTCAGCTGAATGCCAAACTCCACTCCATGACTTGGAGCGTTTGTCCTTGTGTGATGCATTTGAATACTGTATAGGTTCTATTCCGAAGAGGAAGCATTAGTGCTATTAGCTGGCATGTCTCCCTGAAACCCTGAGTTCTTCAGTAGCATATGCTCCCCATCTAAATAAAGGTGATGTCATGAGTTACAATTGTGTGGTGACTATCTAAGCGAATGATGTCCTTGTTTTGAAAAGAGTTATGGCTTATGGTAGTCAGGAAGCAGTACTTTCTATCTCCCCTTTTCCTTGCCTCTTGTGGTCCTCAAAAACAAGGGGCTAGATCATGCCATCAGTTTTTTAATCACTGTTATTAATGGGTCTTTTGGAGTCAAATTGCATGATATGAATTGGCCTGAACAGATAGAATCTACCCTCATTTTTATGTTGTTCAAGTAACAATAAGTAAATATGCTTAAAATGCTCTTTGAGTGAGGAAATAGGGGGAAATAAGATAGGGACATAATCATAATTTATGGAGAAAATCACGCAGATAGTTACACTCTTAAATTGTTTTATTGGGAGGTAAACCCATGGCATCAACTGCTCTTGGTCTGACTGTTCCCATGCACTCCGTTATTTTTCATTTTCAAGGACAGCCCTGGTTTTTCTCTGAGACATTATTTTGTCTCTATGTAGGATGATGTCTTAAGGTACCTCCGTGTGTCTGTGTACATGTAAATACAAGTCTTCATTTTGTTTCAACTGATGGCTCTTTGCTGCTGTCTCTTTGGCAGGACAGTCAGCATGAATAGTAATTGCTAGAAATGCAGGCATGCAGTGTCAATGTGGAGCCCGCCTCTGCTCATTTCTCAAGACCCAAGCAAATACCACCTCCAATGTTGCTGATTATGGTGCTTCTGCACTGTGGTTTATAAATAAATAAATAAGATAGAGTCAAACACTGGGCTGGGGTAAAACTTTCAAAAGCACTTAAGCGATGTGGGAGCTTAACTCCCATTTTCAAACGCAACTTAGGGTACAACTATACTTACCTCCGGGTTTGGCGGTAAGCAATCGATCTTCTGGGATCGATTTATCGCGTCTTGTCTAGACGCGATAAATCGATCCCGGAAGTGCTCACCGTCGACACCGGTACTCCTGCTCCATGAGAGGAGTACGCGGAGTCGACGGGGGAGCCTGCCTGCCGCGTGTGGACCCACGGTAAGTACCTTGTAGTTCGAACTAAGATACTTCGACTTCAGCTACGTTATTCATGTAGCTGAAGTTGAGTATCTTAGTTCGAACTGGGGGGTTAGTGTGGACCAGCCCTTAGACACTCAGGGCTGGTCCACACTAACCCCCCAGTTCGAACTAAGATACGCAACTTCAGCTACGTGAATAACGTAGCTGAAGTCGAAGTATCTTAGTTCGAACTACAAGGTACTTACCGCGGGTCTACACGCGGCAGACAGGCTCCCCCGTCGACTCTGTGTACTCCTCTCGCGGAGCAGGAGTACCGGTGTCGACGGCGAGCACTTCCGGGATCGATTTATCGCGTCTAGACAAGACGCGATAAATCGATCCCAGAAGATCAATTGCTTACCGCCGAACCCGGAGGTAGGTATAGACGTACCCTAAGGCTCCTTTGTCTCTCTGAAAGTCAGTGGAGTCAACAGAGTTGTGCCACTGCACACCAGCTAAGAATCTGGCCCATTGTTTCTACCCAGTTTGTCCAAGTCAAGGCCCTGATCCTGCAAGCTGCTCTGCACAGAAACATACCTGCACCAGAAAAGAGCCTCTTACTTCTCTGGGGCTCTGTGGGTAGGTCTACACTGCAGTTGGACACCCACGGCTGGCACATGCCAGCTGACTTGGGCTCATGGGGCTCGCGCTAATGGGCTGTTTAATTGCAGTGCAGTGTAGGCATTCAGGCATGGGTTGGAACCCAGGCTCTAGGACTCTGCAAGGTGGGAGGGTCTCAGAGATCAGGCTGGAGCCGGACCTAAACGTCTACACCACAATTAAAGAGCCCCTTAGCCCAAGTCACCTGTCACAGGCCAGCCACGGGTGTCTAATTGCAGTATAGACATATCTTGAGTGGCCACACGGAAACAGACTACACCAAAATAGAACAACTTGCAGCCAGTTCAGGGCCCGTGAGTTTAATCTAATTTGTGAGCAACTTGGGGCAGGACCTGTTTCTTTCTTCTCTCTCTAACATTCCATGCACATGTAGGGAGTTGTACTCAGATGTTAAAGAATTGCATATAACAAAGCTTTAATGAAAGACTTCTAGTGTATATTTCTTCTTGGCTGCATTTATGAATGAAGAGAAACCGTACAGAGACATTAAGTTAATCTAAATATTGTGAATCTTCCCCTTAGGACCAGATTGTCATACACCAGCCTCCATTTCCGTGGGCGCAAGTAATACTGCACTTACAATAGTCTGCATTCATAGTATAGGTTACTCAGATTTGTGGACACAAACGGGTATAGATGGCAAAGTAACATTAACTGCAGGTGCAATTAACAGCGAGAACAACATTGCACCAGCAATTTGAGCATGCAAAGCTGTAGGGTCCAGTTAAGGCCAGGTTAAAAAATGGACCTTACTTGTCTTAATACCATAAAGTACTGTTGGATAAACTTGGTGCAATTCCTTTTTGTTTTGTTAGCTAGTTTGCTCTATTTCTCCCTGACTTTCTTCTTGATAGCCCATGGCTCCCTGGAACTGAACCAGTGATTCCCACTGTTTGAGAACAAAAGGTCTCCTTACAATCATCAGCAACGTGGAATCTTGCCACTTCCATTGTATGCCACTCACTTGGCAAGTTGGTTAGATGACACAAGCTCCCCCTGGCATAATCCATCTAGTTGTCTTTCCCCAAAGGGCAAAATCACTTTTATTGATGGCCAAAAATGGTACAAACCACTGGGATCAGAAGGGGTTTTACTGAAGACTTAACTAGCAGCGCCAAGAGTTAAACTTTGTTTTAGAGGAAAGCAATTGTCTCTGGGGCTGTATGTTCAAGCTGATTCTTGTTCAGATTCTGATGCTTTCATCCACATTTTGGCTATGAATAATAATAATAATACTTAGTACCTACAGAGAGCTTTGCATTTTTTCAAAGCATGGTACAAATATTAACTAATTAATCAAGGCTTTTCAAGATCGCTTGCTGCTGCTTCCTTTCTGGAATTTTATTTCTTATGAATAAAAAGGTCCAAATTTCACCCGTGACTCTATTCCCATCAGACCAAACGAACCATGGGAGGCTTGGGCCTGAAAAAGAGTTTAAAAATAATGTATAAAAGCCTGTGGGAGGTTTAAGAACCTTGCTGTGCTACTGAAACATAGGAATGGCCATAGTGGATCAGACCCATAGCCCATCTAGGTCAGCATCTTGTCTCTAACAGTGGCCAGCCTGAGATAATTTAATAGGAAGGTGCAAAAAGCCTTATAGAAAGCAGCTATGGGATGATCTGCCCCTCACAAAGGTCTCACCCCACTTTCGAACAGAGATTGATTTAATCCTGGAAGCATGAGATTTTATATTTTATTTGAAAATATAGAATTCTGCTATTGCCTTCCTCTCCCACCATCCTTTCTTCTTTTCTGGAGCCCCTGCTAAGTGAGAGAGAGTTCCAACACCGTTGGCATCCCTCTGATCCCTCGACAGGAAATCTAAGGCAGAAAGAATGACAGTATTAAACAAAAAACTCTCTAAATATCTGTCTGTGAAATGCTTGTAACCCTCTCTGCCTCCTTGGTTTCAGTGAGTTTGATCCATTTGTGGTATTGTTAGACATAGTGTATAAAATGACAGTAGTGAAACAGTTGGGTTCATACTGTTACGACAGAACAGCTCCTCTAAAGAGTTTCATTAGTAGAGCGCATCAGAATTTTTTCACTGAAATTTTTCATGGGAAATTTTGAGTTTTTGTCAAAACCAAAAGATTTCTGGCTGGAAACCAAAAGATTTCCTGCTGGAAATGGGAGTTGTGACTCCTGGGAGTTGTGGTTTGTTCCTTGTGTCTCCATTCTTTGCTATGGGCCAGGGTCCCCAGCTGGACTAAATCTCCCATAGTGCATCGGGGTCTCCCTTTTTGGTTGGGGGAAGCTGTGAAACATGGAATTAATTTGGGGAGGTTCTATGGCCAGTATTATACAGGTGATCAGACTAGATAATCACAATTATCCCTTCTGGCCTTGGAATCTATGGAGTTGCTGGCCTTGGAGCCAGTACTCAGATCCATATAAATGTCTCTGCTGTCTCAAAATCTTGCTAAACTTTTGGTTCAGTATATCTTAGATTGTGAAACTCATTGCAACAATTTATTTTTTTCACAATTGCACAATTATCTCCTTTTATCCTATATCTGTTGCCTTTCCATTTCACTGAATGTCCCTTCATTCTTGTATTATGAGTGAACAGAAGAGCCAGATCTACTTCTCTAGACCGTTCAGTTATTCAGTAATACACTTATCATGTCCCTTCTTATGTTTCCTGTCTAATGTAGACAATCCCAGTCTTTTCAATATATCTCTTTGTATGGAAGTCTGTCCATACCTATAATCATTCACCCATCTATGAATCCCCCGTACTACTGATATCATTTGTGATACATTAACCAGGGCTGAACATAGTATTCCGGTCCAGTCCAATTCCTGGCATGGCAATATAAGATTTCCAATATTTTCCTTCCTAACATGCTGTTTTCTTTTTTGACTGCTGCTGTACACTGAGTAGGGGACTTCACTGTGACAGCCACAGTGCTGTCCAGGTCTTGACCTGGAGCTGTTATGGGTAATTTAGAATACAACTGACAGACTTTTGAAAGCTTCATGGGTAAATCATAACCATCTTTATCACACTGAGCTCCAGTTTCAGTAGCCGTTGAGTGTTTTTTAGGCCTGCTTGCCAGTAAATCAAAATGAACACATTTGGAAGACCACATTGCACCTTGGACAACACTCATTAATACTTTGTATCTTATCAGTTTAAAACGCATTTAATTAACAACTTCCAAATCTTTCTCTTTAGAGAAACAAGCAGGGGATAAAAGCTTTGATAATGCAATGTACATTTTATAGAAGCAATGGTTGCTAATTGCAGTGGAATATTTTTAGAACAGCATTTCCTTCATCTACACTTTATTATTTCTTCATAACAGCCCCAGGAATAACATAACCAAGGAAGAGGTAATTAGCAAGTTGTAGTTCTAGGTGAAGAAGACATAGCAGCTGTCTTCACCTCTTTCAGTCTGCTGTTCCACCTACATACTCCAAACCCAAGATTTTCCCACTTTCTTAACCACCATGCATTTATCTGCAAAAGTTTGCAATAAGGCAGTTAAAATGACTTTGTGATTTGTGTTGTATTTTAATTCTTAAAGAGGTTTAAAATTGCTGTCATTAATTTTTCTTAGTTCTGCCAGCAGTCAAATCTGCAACTGATAAAGATTTTTATTAAATTTATTCTGTGTTTTTTTTTAAAAAGTGCTCCACTGATTGTGAGGGGTTTTTTTTCTTCCAAGAAGAAACAGATGCCAAATTACCTCACAGATGTTAAAGAAACAAGATGATATCCCAATTTTTTTTTTTTAAATAAGGGTTAGTTCTTCACTGGTGCAAACTAAAGTGAGTTTAGACTAGAAAAATACATTAGCAAATATTCAGGGACTTATTTTTCCCCTCTATTTCTTGGCTTATGACAGCAAATCCAATAAATAGATTAAAATTAGGATTGTATGAATTTTGCTAGCATGTGTGTAGAACTGTGGTTTGCTTAACCTGCAGGTAATGCAGGAAATTTCAGGGACCCATATGTCTTCTGTTGGCAGCGGGTGTTTTACAGTGAAGCTCATGAACACATTTTGGGATGATTTACAATGCAGCTTTAAGGGGCTTTGGGCTACAAATCTGTAAGTAGATCCCCCCACACTCTGTACTACAGCATGTTTTCTCCAAGTGAGGTGTTTATCCCTGCATTGACATGACTTGCATAGGACATTGATTATTATAAAACAGCATATTCACATCATATTGCTTTGTGATTTTCTGGCTTTCTGTGGCAGAAGGTTATTCTTTCAGCAATGGTTATCAATCATTTTTGTGCATGTAGATTTTTCTTTTTCTTTCTTTTATCTGTCTTTTATTTTTTTAACATTTCGATTATTCACTAAAAGGCAAATGCCTGCTCCACAGCTGAAATGTATTATTAAAAAAAATGTAACATCCATTCTGATCACATTCTAATTCATGGGCTGTGATTGACTTGAAACAGCTTCCCCAGAGTGAAAGGGATGCCTCTGATTTCTTGATTCAAACTCTATCGCTCATGATAGAACTACTTGTAAAAGAAGCCTGATGTTTAAACTGTGCTATTTCTACAAATGTTTTATGCATCACCTGGGGTATGCATTCTTTTCTTACTGCATAGACAGAAATAATGGTATGTGGACATCTTTCAAATGTGGGTGCTTAAAATTAGATAAAACCATATTTCGGCACATAAGTGGCCTAATTTTCAGAGATGTTGAGCACCCACAGCTGTTTAATTATTCATACGAATTGTGTATTTTTTATTTATTAAATATGTATATTGCAGTAGCACCTGAAAGCCAGACCCAGGTCAGGACCCCATTGTGTTAGGTGCTGTACAAACATATGATAAATGTCAGTCTCAGAGCTTCCAACCTAAAAACATTAAAGCCCAGGGGCTCCGCTGGTGTTACTCATTATAGTTTTTCTTGGTATTGGCTCTCATGTTCTAGGGACACTCCTGATGGGATCTTCTTAGGATTCAATTAGTGGGACAGATTATCATGAAGCATTAGAACCCCTGGCAAAGGGGAATATCAGGAGAGTACCAACGAAGGACCAGGCAGTGATTATGGACAAATGCCTTTGTGCTGGGTCATTGTGCCTCTTTCTCTGAACAGCAGACACAGTAGTGCCACATGCACCAAACTGGTACCAGTGCAACAGTTGATGCTGTTCAGTTTCTGCGCTGTCCTTTTATTGATATTGTGATGACCTCAGACGGCAGAGGCCTGGGTTGGAGAGACATGCTCATCTTCAGCCCTGAGACTAAGTGAGAGCAATTCAGGTCATACTGAGTGATGCTCACATTAGCAGCGAGATCTTTCTTGTGATCCAGACAGTAGGTGGAACTCTGCAGCAGCAGCAGCTGTTCTGAGTGTGTTGTTTCCCATCCAACTTGCCTAGTATTTTGATCCTGCTGCCGATGATGGTGTTTAGTGGGTAGTGATGCAGCTGAATTCCACTCTGTGGCCTTTTTGGCTAGTCTAAATTCTGTCATACCCACCTGAAGTCCTTCCTGTTTCATACCAATCTTCTTAATGTGCAAGATCTGTGATTTTTCATTTGTTGTCTTGGGGATACTCATAGAGGCATGAGGATCATCTATCAGACTGTGGTGATATATGAGTGTATGCCCACTGGGTTCGTTTTTGGGAGGAGACAGTACTGCAGCAGCAACAGCATCCATCAAGATGGCACACTATGCATGTGCAGTTCTCAATGCTCCTTTCTGTTGCCTGGGTTCATGGCCTCAGACAATGAGGCTAATGTGATGCATGTGGTATGAGACAGTGAGTTTGCCCTTTAAAAAGCATATTTAATAAAACAACCAACAACCTCAGGAAATGGACCACTTCTGCTCTCCATTTCTTGTTGGAGAAGAAATATGCAAATATTTTTGCAAATATGAAATCTGATCAAAAATCACTTTTTTTTAAAAAACAAATGCTGCCCTAGAAACCATCTCTAGAAAGAGCAGCAACTGCTTTTGAAAAGCTCACACAACATTCTTGAGCCCATCAGCACCACAGTCTGGTAATGTGTTGCATGTGAAAATTGTCTTCTAGGAACAACTGTAAAGACATGTATTTTGTAGGTGACCTGTGTTTATGAAGACATTTGTCAAGAAGCACTCTCCTATCTAGAGTGGTCTCTTTCTTTTACAAATGTATCTTTTGTGTGTAAACAAACCTGCAATAAATATTAAAGAAAAAACAGCTTTTCAAAAAAGCAAACAGGATGTTAGGAATCATTAAAAAGGGGATAGAGAATAAGACAGAGAATATATTATTGCCCTTATATAAATCGATGGTACACCCACATCTTGAATACTGCATACAGATGTGGTCTCCTCATCTCAAAAAAGATATACTGGCACTAGAAAGGGTTTAGAGAAGGGCAACTAAAATGATTAGGGGTTTGGAATGGGTCCCATATGAGGAGAGATTAAAGAGGCTAGGACTTTTCAGCTTGGAAAAGAGGAGACTAAAGGGGGATATGATAGAGGTATATAAAATCATGAGTGATGTGGAGAAAGTAGATAAGGAAAAGTTATTTACTTATTCCCATAATACAAGAACTAGGGGTCACCAAATGAAATTAATAGGCAGCAGGTTTAAAACAATTAAAAGGAAGTTCTTCTTCACACAGCGCACAGTCAACTTGTGGAACTCCTTACCTGAGGAGGTTGTGAAGGCTAGGACTATAACAGCGTTTAAAAGAGAACCGGATAAATTCATGGTGGTTAAGTCCATTAATGGCTATTAGCCAGGATGGATAAGGAATGGTGTCCCTAGACTCTGTTTGTCAGAGGGTGGAGATGGATGGCAGGAGAGAGATCACTTGATCATTACCTGTTAGGTTCACTCCCTCTGGGGCACCTGGCATTGGCCACTGTCGGTAGACAGGATACTGGGCTAGATGGACCTTTGGTCTGACCCAGTACGGCCGTTCTTATGTTCTTATGTATACACTGCTCTTCAATCATTTGTGATTCAACAGAAAACAAACTACTATTGCCTTTCTACTGTCTCTGATTTCTCTCCCAAATGATTGACATACAGTGTGCATTCATAACAGGCAAATCTTCAACTAGATCCTCAGCTGATATAAATGCAGGTAGTTCCATTAACTGCTGCGAAGCTGTGCTGACGTGCACAAGCTCAGGATTTTGATCTTTGGCTTTGGGCTTGTTTAGATAAGCAGTAGCAACCAAAAACTTGGATGCTTATGCAAGCTATCTGAAACCTCTAGCATCTACAAAATTTGGAAAGAAACCTTGCAAGAACACTTTTGTCTCAAGATGTCTGTTACTACCTATTCTGGACATGCTTGTGGCAATGACATGATGAGACTGGCTGTGTGCTCCTGTAAGGAACCACTAATGCCCACGTGGAGGCTTCGTGCACGGCTGGCGCCTGGGTATGTATGTGGAGGGAAGAGCTGCCACTGCCAGGTGCTACTTGCCCTCCTGCATGGATGGGCAGGAATGGGCAGAGCTTTAGCTCCATCCTCTCCAGGGAAGCAGCCTGTGCATTGAAGCTGGTGCAGAGGGGGAACTCATCTGTGCCAGTGAAAAGGCTCGTGGAAAATACTTCCCTCCCATGAAGCAAAGACTAACCAGGAACCAGATTGTGACTGAGTCAAAACCTGCTTTCTGCCCTGCTCATACGCTGCCCCTTAGTCAGGATGGACTGTAGCTTTGAAATCCAGCCCAGTATGAGGATGGACTCTCTCATGGGGTGTGCATGAAATGAAAGAAAATACAGTCTTTCATGACACAATGGGAAAAATCATTAGAGTCGCATAACAAAGTGCTCCAAACCCAAGGCTAAGTTTGAATGCACAACCTTAATTGAGCCTACTAGTGCATGTTCATTATAAAATTATCTTTAATTACATGATGGGGTGGGATGTAGAAACCCCACACTGGAGAATAAGGGATTAAGAAGTAGCTTTGGGCCCAGGTGGCCCCGCCCAGACACACCTCCAAAGCCTGCATAAACTGGAGGCAGAGCTTAAAAGGGGAACCAGAGTAGCTCAGAAGGAGGCAAGCCGTGGAAGGGAACAGACCTGTGCCCTGAGCTCTGGGGAAATAACAGCCCAGGAGCTCTTGTTGCCTGAGACCTGACCACACTGACCTGCACACGCCTGCAAAGGAGAAACTGGAGACTGTTTGGGAAGGTCAAATACTTTATTTTCATTCAGTTCTTTAATTTACCCTATGGGAAACAAAGGGGAACTCAGGTAGGAAGTGATCCAGGGAGACAGCTATTTAGCAACCCAAGCTGTATAATGTATCTGACCACCATTGGTCCCTGGATCACAGTCCAGTGGGGAGGAGAGGCCCCCGCTCCCTTACCAATCCCTCAAGGTGGGATAACAATGAGTCTATCCCTTGGCAGGGAATCCAGCTGAGGAAAACCCTGAATACTAGTCCTGGAGCTAAGGAGAAAGTCCTGAAGCCCTCACGGGCACCACCAGGCTTCTCTGTAGTTGGTCTTTTCTTTCTGTATATCCTGAAAGGGGTGGGCTAGAACATGTGACCCAACCAGAGCGCTGAGCCACAAAAGAAAGGGACCGGCCCCACAGGACAGAGTGTAGAAGAAAGGAGGCTCATCGGCCAGACCCCTGACTGACCACTAGGCAACACTGCCAGTGTGGGGTCACTTTTCACACATGATCACATACTAACACAAACTTTCTGCAACCTTTGCTTTGCATTTGCAGCATCTTAGAGTAGTGTGTACTGTACTTTTATCCAAGGTAACAAGTTAATTTGCTTGGATCAGAAACCTCTATAAATAACAATTGTAACTAGGCTACCACCCTATCATCCATTTATCTTGTTCAGCAGAACAGTCCAATAAGTCAGAAGGACTCAAGAATTTCCTTAATCTTTTAAAGCATGCACAGTACCGTATTTCTTTTTTTTAATGGGCAGCATTTGGAAAAGGAGTAAAGAATTAAGGGAGGGAAACTACAAAGATTAGCAGAGATTGTCATGGATTTTAAGACCCCTGTAATGATCTAATCTGAGCTCCTGCATAACACATGCTATAGAATTGTGCCCAGTAATTCCTGCATTGAGCCCAATAACTTCTGGCTGACCTAGAGCATACTTTTAAGAAAACCACTTAATCTTGATTTAAAGATTTCCAGTGGCGGAGAATGCAGCACATCCCTAGGTAAATTGTTCTAATGGTTAATTACCCTCCCAGTTAAAAAAATTGCACTTTCTTTCCAGTTTGACTTTATCTAATTTCAACTTCCAACCATTTGGTTTTGATCTGCCTTTGTCTGCCAGATTAAAGAGCCTGCTACCATCAGAAATCTTCTCACCATGTAAGCATTTACAGACTGTGATCAAGTCACTTTAACCTTTTTTTTCTGATACTGTTCTTGGAACATTAAAAAGGTAGGGGGGAAAGGAAGAATTAAGGTCAAATTCTGTAACTAGATGTGCTTGGACAGCTCCCACTGAAGGAAATGGGTGCTACTGCTGTGTACAACTGAGGCTGGAATGTGGCCATTAATTATTTGTAGAGTATGGTTTCGGGGAAGTACTGTGAACATCAAATGAACAGCATGCTGTCTTTGTTCATCCCGGCTAAGTAGGTATCCTGTGCCCTCTGCTGGCATAGTAATACTGCTGGCTGAATCAGATACAGAGCAGCAGCTGCAGTCATTCCAGCCAAAGGGAAGAGGCAAACGGCATTGATTTTAAAGATAAAGGAGTAGCCGTGGGATTAATACCATCCACCCTCTCTCTCTTATCCCCAGACCTCATTTTTTCAGCACCGCTCTTTTGAGCCTTTTAAAGATATATTTTGTGTTTCTCTTTCTTGATGATTATTTTAGGTCAGAGATGACTTGCTTTTTTGAAATGACACCACAGTGAGCAATCTGCCTTTTTATGTTATTGATTAAAAAGTAATGCTTGGTTAGCAAGCATCTCAGGAAAGCTGTAACACTTTTAAGTTACTGCTGTAAACATTCATCTAATACACTTAAATTAAAGGAGGAAGTCACTACTGGGACTGGAACACATGTATCCAGTTACCCCAGCCTGGCTGTCTTTAAGAGCACTTTTAATGGCTTGTGGCAGCAGAGATTCTGTTCTGCTTTACTTGAACATTAGATAGAATTAACCTAGTTTTCTAACTGTCCCATGTCCCTTTCTCATAGCAATCAGCTTCCTTCATGAGTCTGCTGCCATTACAGACTTCAGACTCACAAGAGCTTACTGCATTTTTTTAAAAGGATCAAACTGATTCAAGGCGAGGGTGTTCAGTGCAGGCATGAAATTTGCTGTCTATCCTTTGCCTATTCATGGCTAATGGCACAGTCAGTCCAGGCTCCCAGTTCAAACTGCTCACAGCCAAGCCTACACAAGTGAGATCCAGTCCACTTAAGTAAATGCCTCGAGTGTACTTGCCACTCCTACTACTCAGTTGAGTTTGTGAGAAGACAACATTGCATTTGTAATAATAATAATTAATGAAAATGGGGGCTGAGTTGCCATAATGATGAGTTCAGTATAAGGACCTGAACAGAACAGAATGCTGGGTAAGCTTTTGATGTGCAAGTCAGATTGGGATGCTCACCTCAGTGTCTTTGATATGCCCCTCTCTCCATATCTCCTCTGTCACCTGGTGATTGGCCCTACTTCTCCTGAAGGGGGCCAACTCCACCTGTGCCAGAATAAACTGCCTCCCAGACTGAGGGAGATGGGGTTAATGGGATCAGGTGATAGCCTGATGAACAGCTGGGCTTCATAAAAAGGGCAGAGAGAACTCAGAGAAGAGCGACAGGACCAAGTTAGCCCATGTGGAAGGACTCACACAGAGATACGGTCCACAAGGAACTCCAGTCAGTGACAGACCGCGAGAGGAACTCCAGGGAAAGCAGCCCAGGAGTCAGCACTCTATAACAGAGCAGGGAAGGACACAAAGGTATCCAAGGAAGAGCAGAAGAATCACTTGTTTGTTTGAATTTTTGTCTTCCTGGAGAGGGTTAAATTTGTTTAGGGACTTGGCCAGAGAGCTGAGCCATATCACCAACACCGACCCATGTGGACAAGGCAGAGGGGACCACCTCAGGGCATGAAACCTGCAGTGCTATGTTCAACCAGAAGGGGGTGCAATGGGATGGTCACACCTCTGACCCCCCTCACTCCAGCAAGCCAAACTAAGTCCTTCTCCCTCTCCCCTGCTCTCCACCATCCATTTATCTGATTCTCAGCTGGCCCCTTGAATTGTCATCACGTGATCTGAGGCTTCACAGGAGAAACCCAACAGTTCCTCAGCTCTGAAGATCCCATCAGGCTAGAAGAGATGTCCAGACCTCCTGAGCTCCCAAGACAGGCATTTAACAAAAGCTCAGGTGTCTTTTATATGATGTGTGTGAGAGAGAGGGATGAGAAATCTGTCCAGAGTTTTCCAACTTAAAACAAGGCTCTAGCCCACTTTGAAGTTTAGCCAAAAGTTCAAATGCCTGATCAACCTGTTACATGTGTAACTCCTATTGAAATGAATGGGAATGGAGCATACACAAATGGTGGGATAATCTGGCCCTAGGCTCGTTGTCTTTCTCTTCTCCTGAAATTTGAAATCAAAGGGTTGTTTGTTTGAGCCTCTCATGTCTCTACCCTTTCCCTACCCCTTACCTGTTCTTCTCTCTTTACCCACTACATCTGTACTTACCTTTCTTCACTGCCATTTCTTACCACCCCACATTGACACCCTGTGCCCTATTTTTATATCTATGACCCTTGTGTACACTAGGAACCGGTGGCATTCTTTGATGTAAATTGAGGCACAAAAACACACAGTAATCATCAAGGCTGCCTTTACCAAAATTGTTTTCAATGAAAACTGGCTTTTCAAAAGATACTAACATTTTTGCCTAAATCTTTGTATCAAAATATTCTGTTTTATGTTTCTTTGTGAATTTGGGGGGGTTTGGTCAAAAGGTTTCATTTCAATTAGAAATTTTGATTCAGTTTGAAACAAAAAATTGTTGTGAATTTGGTTTGAATGGAAACAAAAACAAATCAGTTTTCATGTTTTGGTTTTCTGTACCTCTTCTGGAGCCAAAAAAGTGAAGGGAAAAACATGAAAAATATATTCCGTTTTTAATTTGATTCAAATTGAAACGATTTTTCATTTTGAATCAAATGACAATTTTTTTTCACTTTTTGTTTGGACAAAAAGTTCCATGAAAACTGTCAAACAAAATCAAAATTATTTCCTATGGTGTTTTTTTGTGTGTGAAAATTAATTGCCATTTATTTGAACAGCTCTACTAACAGGTGGAAGGACACTGAAAGTCAGTCTATTATCCCATTACAGAGGCAGCAAGGTAAGATAATTTCTTTGGCTAGCACATCAGTTGAAAGTGCTCTTCAGAGCTGGCTGTGGGTTTTGTGGAAAAGAAGACATCTGGGGGATTAATTCAGCTCCCTACCTACTTGTGATCAGCCTGAGCTCCGGGACCCTCCCACTTCACAGGGTCCTGGAGCACGGGCCCCAGCCCAAGGCAGAACATCTGTGCTGCAATCAAACAGCCCATTAGCCCAAGCCTTGCGAGGCTGAGTCAGCTGGCACGGTCCAGCTGTGGTTTTGAATTGCAGTGTAGACATACCATTAGGCAACATAGGTCTAAGACCTCCATTGGCACTCCCCTAGTCTTATGTCATTACATTGAAAATCCTACCATGATTCCAAGCTTTCCAAACTCACTCCCTCTGAAGTTGGGATTCATGTAGCACACTTGAACAGAGCAAGTTTGGATGGCTCCTTTTTCCCCCCCCCCTGAACTTTCTCCTACCTTACGTAGCCACAACACTTGGGAGACTTTCTGTTGAAAGTCTGCTTTTGCTCTTCAGCCAACCAATTGACAGTGATGAGGGGTCGAGACCAGATGCCATTGATGAAGAGATCCAGAAAAATATGGAGCTGATACAGAGGAAAAGCAGCTACCAGCTGAAACCTCAAGGGGAATTCCAAAGAGCTGGTGTAAATGCTACATATACCTGGAGCCAAAAGAAACAGAAGGTATAAAATATTTCATTTTCTAGAAGGTAAAAAGGGATCCTACTGCAAATGATAGCCTCCTCAGTGAGGCTATGGAGGCACAAAGAAACTGACAGGCATGGCCTCCACCTGTGTCCTTGGTTTCTCACAGTAACAAGGTTTGGCTCATCTACCAAACCTGTTTTAAAGGAGGTTTGCTTCAAATACTCTCTCTCTCTCTCTCTGTCTGTCTGTCTGTCTGTCTGTCTCTCTCTCTCTCTCTCTCTCTCTCAAGAAGTCATGATGATTGCTTATGAATCTGGCTGTTGCTGATTAGTTAGCAAATATTTCTCTTAAAAAAACACACTAAGTGCCAGGTTTCTACAGCTGTACAAATGCCACTGCTGATCTAACTACAGAAACTGCCATATGCCAGTTAGGATGGGTTTAGGAGAGAATCTGCAGGAAAACATTCCACTGCTCAAGTGAGAAAGATGAACTTCTTTACCTCCAGAGGTTCTGGCATAATCTCTTCACTAGAATGCAAGAAAAAATGGACAGCTACTTGGATGCTTGTGCAATCCTGCTAACTAGAATTAGATGCTTAACTATGCTGATTTGTGCTCATATGCACATGTATTATCCCATCACTAGTTGCAAGGGACTTTACCAAGGACTTTCCACTGAACTGAGTAGGGATCATATGTGGTTAGATCCTGCTCAAGGGATTTTCTGTGGTTGCCAGGTATTTGGTGCGGAGGGAGAAAATGGCAGATCTTGGCCCATCACATCCTTTTCAAAATATATATTCTTTCCTTATCAGATTATAAGAAATCCAGAAAATAAATCCCACGTGTGTTTTAAAATATAGACAATAAAACAAAATGTTCTGAATATCAGTAACAGGAAAAATTATCCCTCTCTTCCCCAAGCAAGCAAAAGGAAAGTAATGAATAAACCCCCACTTAACTTGTCTGTTCCTTACATGGGCATTATAAAAACACCTTCCCCAAATCCTCCATCCCAAGGACAGCATTTCCACTGCAGATCACAGCTGGGGAGTGCCGGGGATGCTCTTTCCATGGGGATTTTCAGGCAGGACAAGGTAATGGTGTGAGTGTGAGCTGCATTCAGCACAGATTGACAGGTCCCAATCTTGTATAGGAAGGCCACTGCAGTGCAGACCAGTTTAGAGGCTGTGGTTAGCTTGTGCAGGGGGCTCCACACCCTGCCTCCTAGCTGGAGTGAGGATTCATCCCCACTCATAACCTGCCTAAGTGGCTGCTGCATGCAAATCCCCTTTATTTGGGCTTTGTGCAAGGGAATCGTGTTTGGCACTAGATGCTGTTACTCCCCTGATTTCTGCCTGTGTAAATCATGCAAGACCTGGCAACCTCAAGAATATTAAGCCTATTATGAAGTTTATACTTCAGTTTTTCATAAGCCACTGAACTGGATAAAGAAACCAGCCATTCTTCCGTAGATGGCTGAGTTTCACTCTTCCAATTGATTAATGCGATTCTTTTAGCAGATATCAAGGCATTATTCCAAACTATTCTTTGTTCCTTAAAAATGGTGCTACTCAAAAATATCAGGTAATATCCTCAGGGCAAGAGTCATTTATATTTGGTTTCTTCTGAGATGGTTTCTTATTATAATTTTACCCTCAAAATCCTGGCTTCATCACAGTTCCAAAACTATATGAATTCTATTCTTGATGTTAGTTTTACACCTTTAACATCTATTTAATGTCCAGGACAACAGATTTGTAGGGATGTCTTTCTCTATGTGCCTATTCTTCTCGCTGATTTTTCTTTTTCCTGATGATGTCCTCTGTTGCTTTTCTCTTTGTGCTAAAACATGAAGGCTTAATTCATTAATGATTGCAAAAAGTTTTAAATCAAGCTGGATAGCACATGCTGTAGAAATGTAATGCATTTAACTCCAATAAAATGTTTGGACATGGAGTTTATCTGAAAGATGCTATTAAAAATAAGTTGTAGGCATTTGTATTGCATTGCCACTGTACATAATCCCATTCTCATAGCACTGCTTACAAAGAACAATGAGAAATAGCATGGGAATACCTATTTCAGCATTAATTGGTTTTTCCTCCATGGCTGGACCTCCAAAATAGGGTTACCATCCGTCCATATTTCCCCGGACATGTCCGGCTTTTGCGTCTCTAAATAGCCGTCTGGGAGGAATTGGTAACAAGGTTAAAATGTCCGGGGTTTTTGCTCCCTCGCCTCCCTCCCTCCCTTCCATGCAGAGTGTGGCTGCTGATTGGGCGGCTTGGCCGCTTGAGCTGCTCCCATTGGCCTCCAGCAGCCAGAGCCCTCCCCTGCTCCCCCGCTCCCTCTATCTGCAGCCCTGTGTAACACACAAACTGACCCACCGGGCAGCGTGTTTTGCAAACACGTGGAGCCAGAATGGTAAGGGGAGTCCGGGGGGGGGGGGGCAGTCAGGGAGCGGGGGAGTGTTGGATGGGTCCCCGGCCTCCACCTGCCACCCCCCCTCCGCGCGTCCCCCCCCGTACCCCACCCTTCCCTGCCTCTCCCTTGCCTGCTTGTACTGCTAGAGCCAGCAGCAACTGCTGTCTGCTGCCCCCGGGTCCTAGCGTCCCCCATCCACTAATGGGAAGACAGGCTGCCCTTACCCTGCCCTTCCACCCTAGCCCTGAGCCTCTCCAATGCCCCAAACACCTCAGCCCCAGCCCTCATCCCCCCCGCACCCTAATCCTCTGCCCCAGCCCTGAGCCCCCTTCTGCATCATGAACCCCTCATCCTCAGCCCCAACCCTCATCCCCTCCGCACCCTAATCCTCTGCCCCAGCCCTGAGCCCCCTCCTGCATCATGAACCCCTCATCCTCAGCCCCAACCCTCATCCCCTCCGCACCCTAATCCTCTGCCCCAGCCCTGAGCCCCCTCCTGCATCATGAACCCCTCATCCTCAGACCCACAGCCCTCACCCCTGCAACTCCTCCTATCCCCAAACTCCCTCCCAAACCCCCTCCCCCTTCCCACACACCCCCTCCTGCCCTCAAACTCCCTTCCAAAGCCTGCACTCCCCCTTTGCACCGCCTCCCACCCCCAAACTCCATCCCAGAGCCTGCACCCCTCACCCCCTCTTGCACACCCACCCCCTGTCCCAGCTTGGAGCCTGCACCCAGCACCCAAACTCTATCCCAGAACCTGCACCCCTCCTGCACCCTAATCCCCAGCCCAGGACCTGCACCCCAGACCTCCTCCCCCCACCCAACCCCCCTCCCAGAGCCTTAGGCAGGTGTGTGTGGGGGGGGTTCTGGGCACCACCAAAATTTCTATAACCCTGCCACCCATGCGAGTGGATAAGGGTCTGGGCAGTCAGGGGACAGGTAGGGTCCTAGGGGGGGCAGTTAGGGTGGGGGATTCTCAGCAGGGGGCAGTCAGCAGACAAGAAGCAGGGGGGGTTGGAGTTCTGAGGGGGGCAGTCAGGGGGTGGGAAGTGGGAGGGAGTGGATGGGGGCGTGGCTAGGGCGGGGCTTCCCCCCCCAGTGTCCTCTTTTTTTTGATTGTGGAAATATGGTAACCCTATCCAAAAGCCTGACACAGCTGTACCTGTTCTGTGAATAAACTGTAGACTCAAATTCTCAGTGCATTCAGGCGCACTAAATTCAATTTAAAACATTACATATGAGTTATTGTATGATTTATCTGAAGTGCTTTCATATCAATAAAGGCTTGAATTGACAGATCCTGGGCCCAAACCTGGAGTCTTGGTATGAGAAGTCCCATTGAAATCAGTGGGAGTATTTGCATGAGGAGGGGCTACTGTGTCTGGTGCCAATTGGACTACAGTATATACAACTATCTGTTCTTGAGATGCTCTGACAATCACACTATTGTGCTTTTCTTTCAATGCTGCAAGTCTTTGAGATCTTTGTTCAGTGTGTGCAGTGTAATATGGAGGCTGCAAACAGAAAAGAGAAACCAGAGTTTACTTGATTCAGAGTAATGAAATTGTGCTTTTTTCTAAAAAAAAATCAATAAATAGGAAAGGAATAACATCTGTCTGATTATTTTCTCCCCAACAGCAGCAGAGAACAAGTACGATCTCAAAAATGAGATGGGTTGCTCAGACTTGATGCTCTTGTTATTTTTGTTTAATCCGCTGTTATTAGAATGTGCTTTCTGTGGGAATTTGCCAGATCTTCCTCTAGTATTCCACAATGGCAAATCTGATTAAGACCAGTGTTACTTTTACAAGCAACTACAGGTTCACACCAAACATGTACTAAAGTATTCTGTGGTAATTGTCCCAAACTCTAATTTAGAAGAGAGATTCCTGCAGTGTTTGGGCTGTAGATAGATGGTGAAATCCTGGACCCATTGAAGTCGAAGGGGGTTTTGCCATTGGGATTTCACCCAGAATATCATAGCATGCTGTTGTATTACTGCAAGGGGTGGGTTGTTTCGGTTTGAGTAAGGGGTGGTGGGGTGGGAGTGGGAGTGGCAGTGTTTCATGTTAATTTCCATAGTGCCCAGGGGGCAGCTCAGAATGCAGACCTGTTGTACTAGGCACTGTACAAACATAATGAGAGAGTCCCTGCTCCAAAGAGTTAACAGTCTAAATAAGCAAGACAGAAAACTACTTGCTCTTCATCCATAAATCTCAAAGAAGGTCACCATGGGGAAACAGAGGCATAGAGCAGGAAAGTGACTTGTCCAGGGTCACCCAGCAGGTCAGTGGCTAAACTGGGACTAGAACCCATGTCCCCTGAGTCCCATACCAGCAGGCCACACTGAAATGGATAGACTAGTCAAATAGAGTGAGCAATGTGATGGCTGTAAACATCATGTTAGTTATTTTGGGGGGGTTATTTTGAAGATCCTTTCAGTGGGGCTATGTTAAGGTATGTCCTCCTGTGTGGGGGGATTAGCTATATCCACAAAAACGCTGCTCAGCTGCCTTCAAAACCTACAGGTGCCTAAAGTCACTCAGTGCCTAGCAGCTGAGCCCCCAGGTGCCAGAAAAGTGATTCCTAGCTGTGGATTTAAAGCAGAGGTAGGTGCATCCCTGCAGCGTGGACTTAGTGAGACGGTGGGGGCTTAAGACTCACCCCTCTCATCAGCTTTTTCCCATGGGCTAGCTTAGATGGCTACCTGCCTACTGTGCTGGCTCTTGTGGATCCCTGAGGCACGTATCACTCCTCAGGAACTGGAGAGGGAGCTTAGGTGCTTAACTCACGCTTTGTGGATCTCATTGTTGTTCCGGTGATCTGCCAGGCACCTAAATGTTAGAAATTACAACAGTCCTTTTGTCGATCCAGGCCCTTGCCTCTCTGTGCCCTAGTTCTGTCTTCGGTGCTACTGACCTCTTTGTAAAGCTTTGATATCGACTGCTGAAAAGTGCTATATAAAAACTAGGTGATGTTATCTTCTAGGGTGAACATAGCAGCTGGTTAGCAGCTCGTAGTAATACTACATACTCAACAACGTATTAGGGTAGGAAATGAAGAACAATACGGTACCCAATGGCAATTGCGCTGATGTAACCCTTCTGCCAGTCAGAATTGGCAGCAACAAGTTCAGTATCTAGGGGTTCCTTTTCAACAATACAACACAAAACCAGCTTGAGCCCCCACCCAGTGACCTGGGACAATTACACACCACCCTCTGGGCACTTTTGAGAGGCAATACTTCCCCTCTCGCAAGCACAGAGTCTGAGTGTAGCAAAACTTTTAATAAAAGGAGGGAAGTAACTCAGCATTAATTTGGGGAAACACTTCAACTAGGTTCATAAACATAAACCATGAGCAAAAGACCCACCACCAAGTAAGTTGGGCAGTGTCCTTTTCCCCTCAGGGTCTTAAGTCCAGCAACCCAAAAGTCCCTTTAACGTACCCATCCCTTCTCTGTACCAAACTCACAGTTCCTGTCCTTGGCCAGTGCAGCCCCAGAGTTCAGAGATTCATCCAAAGAGTTCACCTCCCATCCTGTGGCGGAGGGGGGGGGGTAAGGAGGCACCTTACACACTGCACTGCTTGGGCACTCGCTCACTGCCCCAATGGCCGATTGCCGCACCTCTGTGGGGCTCTGCTTCGGCCCTCTCCACCAGCCACCCTGCTGGCCACGCCTCTCCACCAGCCTCCCTGCTGACCACACCTTTCCACCAGTTGGCTACTCGCCAAGATGTCTTCAGGGCCTCCCCACTCAACACAGCTCTCAGTGATTTCAGCTGTTAGGGCACCTCACTGCTAGTGCACACTGGGCAGTCTCTTGCAATAGAGACACTGTCCCAAAGTAAATCTAATAGTGAGACCTAGGTATCAGTGAGCTCAGCTCTGGAACACGTAACAAGACTCTCAATTGAATCTAAATTAGCTCTTTATATCATGGAGAGAGAACAGGTCAAATAGTGTCTAGGAACCCCACACCACCAGGTACAAGTACTTGTCCTCACCCTTTCTGAACTCATTGGGCTTTGGAACTCATGTCCGCTGCCTAGCAAATGCCATTCAGTTGAGAGTGAGTCCCTCCATCAGGGTATGCCAGGTACAGTTCTGCTGCCCTCGGTTTTTCATAGATTCATAGATTCTAGGACTGGAAGGGACCTCGAGAGGTCATCGAGTCCAGTCCCCTGCCCACATGGCAGGACCAAATACTGTCTAGACCATCCCTGATAGACATTTATCTAACCTACTCTTAAATATCTCCAGAGATGGAGATTCCACAACCTCCCTAGGCAATTTATTCCAGTGTTTAACCACCCTGACAGTTAGGAACTTTTTCCTAATGTCCAACCTAGACCTCCCTTGCTGCAGTTTAAGCCCATTGCTTCTTGTTCTATCCTCAGAGGCTAAGGTGAACAAGTTTTCTCCCTCCTCCTTATGACACCCTTTTAGATACCTGAAAACTGCTATCATGTCCCCTCTCAGTCTTCTCTTTTCCAAACTAAACAAACCCAATTCTTTCAGCCTTCCTTCACAGGTCATGTTCTCAAGACCTTTAATCATTCTTGTTGCTCTTCTCTATACCTTTTCCAATTTCTCCACATCTTTCTTGAAATGCGGTGCCCAGAACTGGACACAATACTCCAGCTGAGGCCTAACCAGAGCAGAGTAGAGCGGAAGAATGACTTCTCGTGTCTTGCTCACAACACACCTGTTAATACATCCCAGAATCATGTTTGCTTTTTTTGCAACAGCATCACACTGTTGACTCATATTTAGCTTGTGGTCCACTATAACCCCTAGATCCCTTTCTGCCGTACTCCTTCCTAGACAGTCTCTTCCCATTCTGTATGTGTGAAACTGATTTTTTCTTCCTAAGTGGAGCACTTTGCATTTGTCTTTGTTAAACTTCATCCTGTTTAACTCAGACCATTTCTCCAATTTGTCCAGATAATTTTGAATTATGACCCTGTCCTCCAAAGCAGTTGCAATCCCTCCCAGTTTGGTATCATGTGCAAACTTAATAAGCGTACTTTCTATGCCAATATCTAAGTCGTTAATGAAGATATTGAACAGAGCCGGTCCCAAAACAGACCCCTGCGGAACCCCACTCGTTATGCCTTTCCAGCAGGATTGGGAACCATTAATAACAACTCTCTGAGTACGGTTATCCAGCCAGTTATGCACCCACCTTATAGTAGCCCCATCTAAATTGTATTTGCCTAGTTTATCGATAAGAATACCATGCGAGACCGTATCAAATGCCTTACTAAAGTCTAGGTATACCACATCCACAGCTTCTCCCTTATCCACAAGACTCGTTATCCTATCGAAGAAAGCTATCAGATTGGTTTGACATGATTTGTTCTTTACAAATCCATGCTGGCTGTTCCCTATCACCTTACCACCTTCCAAGTGTTTGCAGATAATTTCCTTAATTACTTGCTCCATTATCTTCCCTGGCACAGAAGTTAAACTAACTGGTCTGTAGTTTCCTGGGTTGTTTTTATTTCCCTTTTTATAGATGGGCACTATATTTGCCCTTTTCCAGTCTTCTGGAATCTCTCCCGTCTCCCATGATTTTCCAAAGATAATAGCTAGAGGCTCAGATACCTCCTCTATTAGCTCCTTGAGTATTCTAGGATGCATTTCATCAGGCCCTGGTGACTTGCAGGCATCTAACTTTTCTAAGTGATTTTTAACTTGTTCTTTTTTTATTTTATCTGCTAAACCTACCCCCTTCCCATTAGCATTCACTAGGTTCGGCATTCCTTCAGACTTCTCGGTGAAGACCGAAACAAAGAAGTCATTAAGCATCTCTGCCATTTCCAAGTTTCCTGTTACTGTTTCTCCCTCTTCACTAAGCAGTGGGCCTACCCTGTCTTTGGTCTTCCTCTTGCTTCTAATGTATTGATAAAAAGTCTTCTTGTTCCCCTTTATTCCCGTAGCTAGTTTGAGCTCATTTTGTGCCTTTGCCTTTCTAATCTTGCCCCTGCATTCCTGTGTTCTTTGCCTATATTCATCCTTTGTAATCTGTCCTAGTTTCCATTTTTTATATGACTCCTTTTTATTTTTTAGATCATGCAAGATCTCGTGGTTAAGCCAAGGTGGTCTTTTGCCACATTTTCTATCTTTCCTAACCAGCGGAATAGCTTGCTTTTGGGCCCTTAATAGTGTCCCTTTGAAAAACTGCCAACTCTCCTCAGTTGTTTTTCCCCTCAGTCTTGATTCCCATGGGACCTTACCTATCAGCTCTCTGAGCTTACCAAAAACCGCCTTCCTGAAATCCATTGTCTCTATTTTGCTGTTCTCCCTTCTACCCTTCCTTAGAATTGCAAACTCTATGATTTCATGATCACTTTCACCCAAGCTGCCTTCTACTTTCAAATTCTCAACAAGTTCCTCCCTATTTGTTAAAATCAAGTCTAGAACAGCTTCCCCCCTAGTAGCTTTTTTAACCTTCTGAAATAAAAAGTTGTCTGCAATGCAGTCCAAGAATTTGTTGGATAGTCTGTGCCCCGCTGTGTTATTTTCCCAACATATATCCGGATAGTTGAAGTCCCCCATCACCACCAAATCTTGGGCTTTGGATGATTTTGTTAGTTGTTTAAAAAAAGCCTCATCCACCTCTTCCACCTGGTTAGGTGGCCTGTAGTAGACTCCTAGCATGACATCACCCTTGTTTTTTACCCCTTTTAGCCTAACCCAGAGACTCTCAACACTTCCATCTCCTATGTCCATCTCTACCTCAGTCCAAGTGTGTACATTTTTAATATATAAGGCAACACCTCCTCCCTTTTTCCCCTGTCTATCCTTCCTGAGCAAGCTGTATCCATCCACACCAACATTCCAATCATGTGTATTATCCCACCAAGTTTCAGTGATGCCAACAATGTCATAGTTGTATTTATTTATTAGCACTTCCAGTTCTTCCTGCTTATTACCCATACTTCTCGCATTTGTATATAGGCATCTAAGATACTGGTTTGATCTTTCCTCCCAGTTTTGTCCTGACCCTCCTTTCTCTCTGCCAATATAGCCCACACTCCCTCTTGTTTCCAACCCATCTCCCAGGTCTCCATGTTCCCCACTTACCTGAGGGCTTTGCTCACCTGTCCCCATCGAACCTAGTTTAAAGCCCTCCTCACTAGGTTAGCCAGTCTGTGTCCAAATAGGGTCTTTCCCCTCCTCGAAAGGTGAACGCCATCTCTGCCTAGCAGTCCTTCCTTAAATAGCATCCCGTGGTCTAGGAAGCCAAAGCCCTCCTGGCGACACCATCTTCGCAGCCAGGCATTCACCTCCATGATGCATCTGTCTCTGCCCGGGCCCCTACCTTTGACAGGAAGAATCGAAGAGAATACCACCTGCGCTCCAAACTCCTTCACCCGTACTCCCAGAGCCCTGTAGTCACTCTTGATCCGCTCAGTGTCACACCGCGCAGTATCATTTGTGCCCACATGGATGAGTAGCATGGGGTAGTAGTCAGAGGGCTGGATAATCCTCGACAATGCCTCCGTAACGTCTCGGATATGGGCTCCCGGCAGGCAGCATAGCTCCCGAGATGAAATGTCAGGGCGACAGATGGGCGCCTCCGTCCCCCTCAGCAGAGAGTCTCCGACCACCACTACCCTACGTTTCCTATTCGCAGTGGTGGCAGCAGACCTCCCAGCCTTAGGGGTACGAGGCTTCTCCTCCTTTACTGTAGGGGGTGATGCCTTCTTTCCTGTATCAAGAAGAGCATAACGGTTACCTATTACCACAGCGGGAGGGTTCGGAGCAGGGGTGGAGCACTGCCTGCTGCCAGAAGTAACCAGCTGCCAGTGTCCACCCTGAGCCATCTCCTCCTCCACCAGTGGTGTATCAGCAGTCCTGTGTACTGGGACAGCTACCTCAGCTGTCTCCACATGGACACTGTCCAGGAATTGCTTGTGGATTCGGATGCTTCTCAACCTAGCCACCTCCTCCTGTAGCTCTCTCACCTGCTGCCTGAGAGATTCCACCAGCAGGCACCTTTCACATTGGATGATCCCCCCAGCCTGGATACCAGTAAGTGGAAATTGCAAGTTACAGTCTCTGCAAAACCACACCAGGATCTGGGTAGAAGCATCCATGCTCAGGCGCTCTGTCTGGCTACAGGCGCAGGTGGAGGAGACAGAAGCAGTGCTGGCACAGGTGTTGCGGGTCTTCCTAACCATCGTAAGCCTCCCTCTGTCAAACTCCCGTCTGCGGCCCCCTGTCCGCCCAAAAGGGTGCTGTATTGCTCCTTCTTCACCTGGAGAACTCCCTTGCGAAACTCCCTGTTAGCAGCCCCTGTTCGCAAAAAAAAAAAAAAGAAAAAAAAGAAAAAATGCACACAATAAGGATAACAACCCTTTATTACTCCTGCTCCAATAACAAGGAAACTGGGGATCCAACACCAGCCACAACTGATCATTTGGGCAAGCAATCCCATCATGCTGAGCATCTAGGCAGGATGGGTGTGTCCATGCAAACGAGATCAGCTTCTGAAGTCTTTTTCCGCAGTTCTCCACTAGATGTCAGGGAAGAGCTTACACTGGGAATGAGCAATGTCAACTGAGGCACCTGAGCTGGGTTCTCCTCATTATAGAAGAATGAAGGCAACTGACAGGGTGTTCTCTGAGAAGGCTCTGGGATTCTGCAACTTGGTCCCCACACTTGGTGACCTTCTGCAAAAGACATCTGTTTGATGGGGTTTCTGGAGATGACTGAGGATGTGCGTCCCATAATCATGAAGGGGTGGAAAGGAGTTCTCTAGGTGTCTGGCTGGCTGACTTCCTGTGAAGTGACTAATATGGTTGGGATATTATTGTTATTAATCACAGGCTGCCTAGGTTTCTTTTTTGTATTTTTAAATCTAAATAAATATAGTTAAACTGATGGGTTAGATCTGATAGCAAACAAAATCTGATTTTACAAAAACCCCAACAGTTTAGGAAAGTTTGGGAAACACACGTGCCACCAATCTATTATTATTTATGATTTGTATTCTTGTCATGCCTAGGAGCCCTACTCACGGCTCCTGACCCCACTGTGCTAGGTACTGCACAAATACAGAACACAAAGATGGTCCCCCAAAGAGCTCAGAGTCTAAGACAAAAGACAATAGATAGATAGATAGATATAGACACATGGGGGAGTCCAAGTAAACAATGAGATACGATGTCCATCATTGTAAATTCTTTTTTAAGATTGCTTTAATAGACTCAATTGTTAGTTTGGTTGCTGATCATCAAAGTTTCCATTGTCACTAACAGCATCATGAGAACACTGGCAACATTCAAACCTATTATAATTTTATGTTCTTATTTATTGCCCATTTGTTTCTGCCCACAATGCGCGAGGTGCTGCACAAACATGGAGAAGGCACAGTCCCTTCTCCAATCAGCTGAGGTTCCAAAAACAATGGACAGTGACGGACATCTTCAATGCATCAGGCACAAAGGAACAGATGCTCTGCTTTGGTAGTGGACTGAGCTGATAGCCATAAGCCCTCTTTGTTGTCCTGGAGCTGGCTGAGGAGTGATGGCTTAAGCTAGACAGTCCAGAGGCAATTCTAATTTATTCCCAGCTGTCTAACACTACAAGGGACCGTTCTAGCACCCGGGAATGGCCAAAGGTATCCTGCCTACATCCCTGTATGTGTGGACTACAAGGGGGCTGACACAGAACCACTGTTCAAGCTCTTCCCCACTACAGGTATCAGAGGGGTAGCCGTGTTAGTCTGGATCTGTAAAAAGCGACAAAGAGTCCTGTGGCACTTTATAGACTAACAGACGTATTGGAGCATAAGCTTTCGTGGGTGAATACCAATTTCGTCAGACGAAGTGGGTATTCACCCACGAAAGCTTATGCTCCAATACGTCTGTTAGTCTATAAGGTGCCACGGGACCCTTCCCCACTACAGGAATATTCAGGTAACTGGTTAAGCTGGTTTTCCAGGTCCTTTGCACCACAGGGCTAGAAAATGCCCCCAACTCTCTTCTCTTTATTATCAGAACCATATGTTCTTCTTGCGATGCTCTGGCCAAAAGGGGTATATAAACAGGGGACTATAGGGTAGGCAGGTTATACTACTTCTGAATTTCGCACTGGTGTGACAACTACTGGAATACTGTGCCCAGTTCTGTTGTCCACTATTCAAAAAGGATGTTAATAATCCAGAGAGGCTTCAGAGAAGCGGCATGGAAAGTATTACAAAATTGGAAAATATGCTTTACAGTCAAGGCGTTCAATCGATTTAACTTAACAAAGCAAAGGTTATGTGGTGACTCGATGACTGTATGTAAGTACCTACAACGGGAGCAAATATTTGAAAATGGGCTCTTCAGTCTAGCAGACAGTAGTATAATGAGATCTAATGTCTGGAAGCTGAAGATCAACAAATTCAAATTGGAAGTAAGTTGCACATTTTTAACTGTGAGGGTAATTAGCCATTCGAACAACTTTTAACATCAAGAGCGGATGTCTTTCTAAAGGATATGCTCTAGTTCAAACAGGAAATGAACAGGGAAGTTCTATGGTCTGTGATATGCAGGACGTCAAACTAGATAATCACAGTGGTCCCTTCTGGCGTTTGAATCTCTGAAATTAATGGAATTAATATAATAATTGTGAGAGAAAACTCAGTCCTGCAATTGGTATTCTCTGTCACTAAAGCACATGGTACAGAGGAGACGCTGGTGTTATTTACTTAGCATGTCCAGGGCAGTCACAGAACAAATGATGTGTGTTTTGTCTTTAGACACTAACGGTCCCCTATTCCCATTCCCATTCTCCAAACATAATCAATGGTAGTTTTGGGAACAGGCTCGCTGAGTGGCTGGGTGCAGATATGACAGCGAATCTTTCCTGCATCAGACTCATTGGACGTAAAAACTTTTACTCCTGGGGGGAATTCTGCACCACTGTACAATGCAGAATTTGTGCAAAATGAATGTTCTGCACAGAATTTTTTTTCCCTGCAGAATTGGCGCTGCAGAGCTGCTGGCCACCATTAGGGGCCTCTGGACTTGGTAGAGCCTGGCTCCCCAACTCACAGTGTGGTGGAAGGCACGAGTGGGCTGCCATTACTGGGTTTGTTGGCCCAGCTTGGTCACATGATATGGCCAGGCCCCCTCCCTGTACGGCAGCTGCTGGAGCTGGTGAGCTGCGAGCTGTGTCTGTGGGGAGAGGCAGCAGCTGTCAGTCTATGGGCTCTTCAGTCTAGCAGACAGTAGTATAAAGAGATCTAATGTCTGGAAGTTGAAGATCAACAAATTCAAATTGGAAGTAAGTTGCCCATTTTTAACTGTGAGGGTAATTAGCCATTCAAACAACTTTTAACATCAAGAGCGGATGTCTTTCTAAAGGATATGCTCTAGTTCAAACAGGAAATGAATAGGGAAGTTCTATGGTCTGTGATATGCAGGATGTCAGACTAGATGGAGCTGGGAGCTGCAGGGAGAGCCTGCTGCTTTCTAGAAGGGGAGACTGAGGGCAAGGGGGAGACCTGCTGGGGGGGGGGCATGACTTGAGCTGTTCTGGGGATGGCCGAACCTTTAAATTGTGCTCCCCCTCTATCAGCAGATATGGGCCATCTCTGCCGGGTGGGACATTAATGAAGCTGTGCAGAGTGTAGCTTGTGGCTGGGCTCAGGGTGGGAGGGGGGCGTGGGCATCCGGGCTGGGGGCACCCTGTGGCTGGGCTCTGGGGGAGGGAGTGTGGGTGTCTGGCCCCACGGCTGGGCTCTGGGGAGGAAGCGGTGTGGGTGTCTGGACCAAGGGGGCCCATGCAGCCCCCTCCAGCACTCCCCAAATACCCCCTCCCAATACACACACACAGACACACACCCCTCCAGCACCTCACAAATACCCCCTCTAGCACCCCCCAACCGTACCCTCCCTTGGCAGTGACCTCGATTTGGGAACTTGAAATATGGTAACCCTACAGGGGCAGGGCAAAAAAACAAGAATTGACTACCCCGGAGGGGCAGAGTTTTCCCCTAATATGTGTCCAGCTGGCACATGTGACACCCAGATTGAGGTCCCCGGCAAAACATAACAGAGAAACAGGAACTGGGTTATCGTAGGGGTTTCTTTAACTCTCTGCTCCTGGGGGGAATCTTTTCTGCTGTCCGTATTGGTAGAGATCCTTGCTGACAGGTATTTTGAAATAAATTACCAAAATAATTTAAACTGGCATGATTATATTGTGTTATTTTGACAAATAAAATATCCAAAATTTTGCAGAATTTTTAAATATTATGTGCAGAATTTCTATTTTTTGGTGCAGGATTCCCCCAGGAGTAAAAAACAAGGACATCTAGATCCACTTCACAAGTGGCACTAGCTTCTCTTTTCAATCACTAATTTTGATTATTCTCTCTGAGGAAAAATGCTTTGCATTTACCATCCACAGCACTTCAGGGTGCAGATTTTCCAGACCAGACGTGCTGTGTTCAGTGCAAGTCAAGGGAAGGGAGAGCAGAAGAGTAATTTTAAGGCACCTTTACCCTTGCTTCGTCCTGAAGTTGCAAGCAATAACCTGCAGCCTGCTCTGATTTACCCAGGTGCCAGCAGTCACCAGGATTAAGGTTGGTTGGAAATTTTCTGTCAGAATTGATTTTGATGGAATATTGGATTTTGACTAATTTTTCCATGAAAGGTGTCTGGACTCTGTGGAATACTAGTTTTTAATTTAAAAAAAAATTGCCCCAAAATCAAAATATCTTGGCTGAAAACTGAAATATTCTGATTTGGAAATTCCTCCATGGTGCCTCATGGAAGTTGTAGTTCAGTGGCTTCCTGTCTTCATTCTCTTCTATGGGTCAACCTCCATGGCCAGACTACATTTCCCATAATGCAGCATGGCTAGGGACTCCTACAATGTGCTGGCTCCCTTCTCCAAGAGGGCAGACTGTGGTGCATCATGGGAGAGTGGGTGCTTGAAGACCCACAGGACTGCTCCCATGAGGCACCGTGGCAGCATTTCCAAAATTGAAATATTTCAGTTTATGGCCAAAAATCCAAAGTTTCCATGGAGGGAAAAAGACCCCCTACTTTTGGAGCAGCTCTACCCAGGAGTTGCTTTGGAAGCTGGGAATCAACCAGGAGTGGGATTACTTATGACTTCACCTTATTATTCCAGGCCATGCCTCTTACACCTCCGGCAAGGGAGGAGGAAAGGGAATAGGAATCTCTGCAGTCTCCCTCTGATACCCACGTATTCCCATAGGCAAGAGGAATATTCTACTGATAGTGAAGCTGGGATTAAATGCTGAGAATGCTGGTATTGTATACTCAAAGTAAGGCTCAGATTTTCAAAGGGCCCAAGAATGTGAGGCACTCAAAACTCATTGAAATTCAATAGGATTTAGGTGCCTAAAAACCTTGGGCTCATTTGAAAATCTCAGCCTCTAGCCAGTTAATCACCACAACACCTGAAGTTTTATCATCCCTATTTTAAGGAAGAGAAGATTTAGGTGACTTGTCCAAGACCTCGGAGGGAGAAAGAATCAGAGCTCTGATATGAGTTCAGGGATTCCCAATCCGCTGCTCTGACTGTACCTCTCACTAATAGCCATGAGACTGGTTCTGAAAAACAATAGCCAATATCTGCAACTATTTTCTGCAAGAGGGAATTCACCTTTGCCCAGTTAAGATATAGTTAAATACCCCTTTTCCAGGGTAAACTTTTGAAATCTCTTCATTGCTCAAATGAGTTGCACACAAGCCAGAAAGAGGCAGAAATATTAAGATAATCAGTTATCCATTAGTTTTGCCCTGAAAATTGTATTAATTCATTAAAACCTCATGAAGTGTACAAGAAAGTGCCAGTGCACACAGAATTAAATAGGTGTTGTAAATAGAGCCCTGCACAGATACAAAATTTGTATCCGCATCCAATCCACGATCCACAGAAATGGTCTGCAGATACCCACATCCACATCTGCGGCTGCAGATATCCGCTGATAGAGAGCGGATATCTGTGGATTTTCAGGGCTCTAGTTGGAAACAAGTATCCTTGTCCTGGCCCTCGTGGCAGCCCTCACCTCAGTTTCCCCTTTGGGTCCCCAATAATGCCATACGAGTTTATCCTGCAGTGCATCCTAGTTTATTAACAAAAGCATAGTGCATGTCATCTTTGAAACACTGCTTCATTCTCACCATACCTGGACTCTTGGGCAATCCTCCTCTGTCCCACTGCCAGGACAGCCACCCCAGCCTTTCCTTCTGGGATGCAACACCACCCTTCCCATCGGGAACTCCCACGCCCTCTCTGTTGGGAGCATCCTTCGCTCCCCCTGGCTGTCTCATGGCTCCTGCTCTCCAGCAAGGAGACATCAGTAGGTAAGCGGCTCCTCCTTCCTTCAGCTCTTTCTAACCCTTGGCTCTAGCTCTCAACTTAGAGCCAGCAGGCATCTCCCTCTGCTGCTGCTGCCTCCACTGTTCTGCCTTCAGCCCTGGCTCTCTAGTTGGTGAAACCTGCCAGCCAGCCAGCAAACCTCTCTTGCTGCTCTCTTCCTTTCAGCCCTTTCTCAGGAACCTCCATCTCTCTCTAGCAGCTCTCATCTCCTGCTCTTCCTGACGGAACCAGTCTGCTCTGACTCTCTGGTTATTGGTTTCACCAGGCCTCTGATAGCCCCCCAGTGCTGTTCTCCTTCTGAATTGGTCCAAACAGGGAGCACCCAGAGTGGAACAGGAACACGGAGCCCAGTTTCATTTAATGGGCCAGCTACCCTGTTACTGGTGCCTTGCTGCTCTTAGTGAAAGGTGGGAGCATGAGGCAGGCCAGGACTTCCATCAGTGGGTCTACATGGATTCACTGGACCACAGGCACTGCTCTCCCCCCATGCACAGGATTGTAGACCTGGGCATCCTCATACGTTCCAGACCTTTTAGCCATTTTCTTGGCCCAACGTCACTGTGTTACATCCACAGACTGTCTCACTGACTTCAGACCTGCTGCTCAGCTGCTTTTGGGCCTGTTCTGGTTTCTGGTGGGAAGGAAGGCAGGAGTTTGCAATCAATTAATAAGAATCCATACAAATCCCCTCTGAGAACATGTGACCAGTCCTTCTGCTGGGAAAGGGTCATTTTGCCTGCCCCACATATTCCAATCTGCATTTCCTTTGGCCAATGTTCCACACCCACAAGTCACAGTACATCTTGTTTTTTTGTAAATCACATGTTTAGAATGTATCCTGATGCCGGCACAAAAGACAGCAGGAGCAAAACAGCTGAGATGCCTGTTTGGAATTATCTTCTCTAAACCAAGTGAGATCAGTGTATCGAATGTTGCAGATTTAAGAGCAGCATATCAGACTAGACTGAAACTACTGATTTGGAAAAGAATTGTGCTCCTGATACGATTCTGGGAATTACAATTTGACATTGTTTTGTCTTCTTTTTTTTTAATCCTGGTGAATGCCTACAATGTATCTTTTTTTTCTAACCCCAGTAAGGGCTTTCTTTTGTTCACATTAGCAGTTTTACATGAGCCTTCATAATTGTTTCTTATAAAATAAGTTTGATTTCTATCATCCTGGTTAATGATGTGCTACATTGTTTATAGGATAATGCAATGAACGCACACTGAACTCATCCTATTATCCCATAAGTAATGCAATAAACTGCTTAACAGGGCAATTAAATCAAGTGATTTTAGTTTAATGTCATTAGATAATGTTCAAGAGTACCCAACTTTTTGTTTGGAAGATAAGCTTACCCTCTGAAATATTGAAAAATGGACCTTATTAATGTTTTTGTTTGTATTCCCCAAGGTGCTAATCACACAGCTTTCCGAATGGGAGAGAACTAGTATAGCCTCTAGTAACTTGTGACAGAGCAATGGATTTAATAACCTTGAAGATGTCCCCAGGGTATTATGCAGCAGTGTTTGAAGCTTAGAAGAAAAAGACATTTCATTATATACAGATGGTAGAAAATCAAATACATGAAAGAAATATAAAGGTTAAATAAATTATATTGTTTAAAAAACTTCAACCCACAGTATCAAACCTGATTTGAATTTTTGAAGGGGGTCTAAGTGGATAGTTTTTTGGATGACATTAATTCTTTCTTTTGTACTTTAATAGAATTTCATTTCCCCCCCACACCTGAAAATGTAATTTAAATACTCAGCACCACATGCAATTTCATTGGGAATGGTTCCAGTGGAATTAAATCTCTGTCGTGCATCTTAAGTCTATTCTAATGATTACTGCTCTACTGAGTATGTAATTTAAAGTCTCGTGTTAATACATTAGATGCTGAACACCAGAAACTTGCGCTTTCCAACGTCACAGTTGAAGAGTCATCTTGCTTACTGCCAGAGAAGTCTACTTGCAGTTGCATTTCTAGGGAACAAAAGTGACATCTAACAGTTTCTGTGCTTAATCCCAGTTGCATATTCCCTGGTCATTTTTAAGGGAACCAGTTACCATTGGGGCAGGGACTGTCTTTTGTTTTGTGTTTGTGTAGTAGTGCCTAGCACAATCGGGTCCCAGTCCGTGACTGGGGCTCCTAGGTGCTATGAGAATACAAATAATAAAAATAATAATAAATACTTTCTTATCTTATTTGTAGATGTCAATGAGGACCACAATTTTTAAAAGTGGGAAGCAAAATGTAGGCTCCCTATGTGGGTCTGGATTTTTAACAGAGTTTAGTTCCCATTTAGGCACCTAAATAACAACCAGATTTTTTTTAAATGCTATCATTGTGCCATTCCCATTGTGATAGGACCAGTTTTGCAAAAGGAATCCACACACACTACGCTTCACTTTTGAAAATCTGCCCTCATATGTGAATGCTGAGCTCTTTGGAAAGCCAGCCCTTAAGTCACCTAAAAAGGGGAGCTGATTGTCGAAAAGTGTTGAGCACCTAACCAGGGCCGCCCGGGGGGGGGGGGGGGGGGGCAAGTGGGGCAATTTGCCCCAGGCCCCCACTTTTTTTATGGAAGAGGCCCCCGAAATTGCTTTGCCCCAGCCCCCTGAATCCTCTGGGCGTCCCTGCACCCAACTGCTCCTACTGATGTCTGTGGAAAATGCTGAGCGCTCAGCACTTGTGAACAGTCAGGCCTGTCGTGACTAAATATGGATTTAGGAGCCAAACTCTAGACTCCGATTTTTGAATCTTGCTGCTGAATTTGCAAATGCAAATGCAAGTGCCCACTCTGTTCAGTGTTTCCCTTATAAAACAGATCTACTCATAACTTTTAGTATTGTTGTAACTACAGCTGGTTGGCTTGTTTGTTGCAAATCATATTTATTTTGAATTTAGCCTTTATTTGATTCAGTATGCCAGTCATCTGCAAACAGATCCTTATCACTATGAATGTATTCGTTATTCATAAGTATTTGCTGTATAGTTTAAGCAAAGAAGTTTCAGCCTGTTGTATGAATATTTCATGAGTAACAATAATACTTAACATTTATACAGTGTTTTTACCTGTTCAATGTACAGGCATTTTCAAAAGTGTCCTAGGCCTGGTGTACGCTTCAAGGTTAGGTCGATATAGCTATGACGTCAGGGCTGTGGAAAAACTCACAGCCCCGAGCACTGTAGCTATACAGACCTAACCTCTGGTGTAGACGCAGCTAGAAGAATTCTTCTGTCAACCTCGCTACTGCCACTCGGAGAGGTGGATTACCTACCGTGATGGAAAAACACCTTCTGTTGCTGTAGGAAGCATCTACACAATGGTGCTAGTGCAGATTGCAGCTGTAATGCCCAATGTGTAGACATGCCCTTGAGAGTTAAATGCCTAAGGCCATGTCTACACTTTTGTCGGTATAACTTATGTCGCTCAGGGGAGTGAAAAAAACACACCCCTGAGCAACATAAGTTACACTGACAGAAGCGCCGGTGTGGACAGCACTATGTTGGCAGGAGAGCTTCTCCCGCTGACAAAGCTACTGCTGCTCGTGGAGTGGTTTTATTATGTCGATGGGAGAGCTCTCTCCCATCAGCACAGAGCAGCTACACAAGCAATCTTACGGTGGCGCAGATGCGTCAGTACAGCTGTGCCGCTGTAAGCTTGCTAGTGTAGACATGGCCTAACTCTCATTCAAGTCAACTGGAATTAGGTACCTAACTCCCTGGGGCCTTGTGAAAGTCTCACCTGTAACCATCAGAAGACTCCAGTGATGTAGTTGGATAAATATTATCCCGTTTTTTAGAGACTGGGAAACTTACCCAGCAAGGTAAAATGACTTACCTAGTATTACACGCCAAGTGAGCGAAACACCCAAGATTAAAACACAGGACTTCCTGACCTCCTTGCTATTGGTGGTGTGTGACTGGACAACTGAGGTAAGCTACGTGGTATTGCTTCTGCTCCCTGATTGGGTACTGGATACTTCTTAAAAGAGAAACTAGCAAATGGTGACCAATGAATAGAGAACAACAACTGAGGTACTAGAGCTGCTCAAGACACTTAGAATTTTGGAATTTGTTGACAAAAAGGCTGTGTTTTTGTGAAATACTTTCCCATTTTTGACCAGTTGGAAGGAATAATTCCTAAACTTTTCATTCATTAAATATTTGGGATTGTTGAACAATGAATAAAACAACCTCACAATTAGAGAACCAAACTTCCATTCACAAAAATGGCTTTGTTATGTTTTTAGGCATCCAGCCCTAGTCGAAACTTCCAGGGCCTGATTCTGCAGTCCTTAATGAGCCATTGAATTCAGTGCCTTCATCTGGAGTTTTGGCTAAGTAATAACTGCACAATGGAGACCGTCAGCACTAAACTCAAATGATTCAGTAGGGGTGACTTTAATAATAAAGCCTTTAAAAAAAAATGACAGCTACTGTGTAATATGGGGACTACAGGTCCTGTGGATCACATCTGGGTAACTTTTTTTTTAAATGTCTGTCTGCTAGCATAATTAACTAGTAGTTCTAAAATGTAATTTATATCACTCAAACAGGTCAGAATTACATTGTACTTTAGAGAAGCGCAGTAAAATGGGAAATGCAAATTTGAACTCATGTAAGTTTTTTAAAAGTGAACACTAAATCCTACTGGGACTCTGAATTTGACAGAAAAATTATAGGAATGATCCATGCTCAGAAAAAGAAATGCAGATAAAGGGCCTGATCCTGAGAAGTCTTCAGCATCTGAACACAATGGGCCTGATTCCCAGTTAATCTATCCTGCACTTCAGATGGGGATGAAGGAGAGATTAGATAGGGTGACTTTAAGCCACCTTTGTGCTCCCTGTGTTGCAGCACTGTGCAGGGTCCTGGCTGACTCCCCATGTAAACTAGAGCAGCCACTTGGATGCTATAATTTACACTGTTTCCCGTGGCCTCCTATGGGCATTGGAAGCAGAGAATAGCTATAGTGCAATGCTCTCTGGCCATCCCCTCCCCAGCCCGCCCCCTACATTAGAGGCTGGGAGCCCTTACACCATCTGTACATTGGCTGGGGAGGCCTTATTCATAGAGGATATTGCATGTAGTGGCTACCACCCATCTGAAGACCCCTTTGTGCTGCCAGAATGTCTTGAGCATAACAGGCTCAGGCCCAATGAGTGAAATTCAGAGAGCCAGCACTAGGAGGGCACTTCAGTGGGACTTACCTGCCGCATAGCTCGTGAGCTGGCCCACTACAGATGGGTTAGTTTCACCCACAGTGAACTGGGGCTGCTCAGCACGTCTCAGAATCCAGTGCAAAGTTTGCAACAAACCAACACAAAAAAGAAGAATTCAGCTTGCGTTTGACTAACAGGGCGGTGGGGGGACTAGGCAGCTCCTGTGGTTTTATTTTGGCTGAAGTACTTCTCCTTAGTATAGAAATCTGAATAGATATTACATAACAAGTATCTGTTTGGATTGTTTCCCTGCTGCCCTGCCAGGTATGCTTTATTTCCCCTTACATGGCTTCTCACAACCTGTTTCTGCTGGGATTTGAATACTACATTACCATACCACCTCATTATTTCTGGTGTTATCTGCATACTGAGAAAAGGAACCGTTTCCCCTCCATGAGAGCAAACAATAAACTCTGTCTGTCACTCCTCCACCGGGAGGCAGCTTGAATTGTTTTGCTAGAAAGCCCACGGAGGTGGGATAAGAGGAAACCTCAGAAATAGGTAAGTAAAAATGGCATAGAAAAATAGCCATGAAAAGAATACGGTCCTGATTCCCTTCTTGGATACCCCGGATTTAAACTGGCATAACTCCACTGATGTCAATGGACTTACTCCTGGTTTACACCCTTGTGAATAAGAAGGTGAACAAGACCCTACATCTTTGCTGAAAAAAATGCCGTTAAAAACATGAAGATCTAGCAGATATTTTTGTTCCGTTGGCTTTTGCTTTACCGTTAATGAGACATGTCTGTCTTAGCACAAAAGGTCTTGAAGATTTGTACATAGTAATGGATCATTATTCTAGTCTCACATAGGATGAGGAGGGGAACCTAGTATTGATCCTATTGTTGTTCTGCTCATAGGCTATCAGCCAGAACATCGTTCCCATTGCCAGCTGTTAAGGAGAGAAAATCCATATGATGATATTTGGTCTAAGTGAGATACAGACAGGAGTAGAAATGTAAACACTCCGGAGTCTTACTTCAGCTGGATTTTTTTTTTTACAGTCCCCTAGAGGGTGAGGAAGGATGGTCTAGTGGTTAGCATACTGGATTGATATTCAGGAGACGTGGGCGCAGGTCCCACCTCGGGCATCAACTTGCTAGGTGACCATGAGCAGGTCATGAGGACTTGTCCACACTTAAAATGTTGCAGCTGTAGCGCTTCAGTGAAGACACTACCTATGCCAATGGGAGGGCTTCTCCAAGTGGTGCAGTTAATCTACCTCTCTGAGAGGCAATAGCTAGGTGGATGGGAGAATTCTCATGCTCTCTACACCGGGGGTTAAGCTGGTTTAACTGCGTCGCTCAGGGGTGTGGATTTTTCACACCTCTGAGTGACATTGTTATACTGATCTAACTACCTCATGTAGACCAGGCTTTGCTGATAGTGCTTCCTGACCTTGCCAAATGGTTGTGAGGGTAAAACCCATTAATGACCAGCAGGTGCTAAGACAATTCAGTGATGATGACCATGTAACTACCTAGTGAAGCCGTATGTCCAAATGCTGTCAGAGCCTGCAGAAACTTTAATGGGCTTTTTTTTTTTTTTTTTTTTTTTGCTTCTTACTAAATAAGGGTTATTATTTTTATGATCATTAGAACTTGTCTGCCATGCTGGCAAATTATTTTACTCTGGCAATAACTTGTTGGCAATAGAGTACATTTTGCAGAGAGATTGATTCTGGAGATATGGCTGTGGGTGGCAAGTCTTCTCAAATTAAATGGTGTAAAAAGCTAGTTGGAAAATGAGGGGGAGAGGTTAGCTCAGATGTTTGAGGGCTGTTTGCAAGACCTGGAAAAGCACACATTTCAAAGTAGCTTTGATTTACCATACTCCAAAAAGAGAATAGGCAGTGGAAGGGGAAGACTTAGCTAAAAGTAGCAGAAACATTGGCACATGAAATACATTTCAGCTACACAGCAAAGGGAGTCAGAGAAAACCTAGGATGGCAGGTTAGGGGATTGCTAAGAAATAACATCTGATAGTTGCAGCAGGAGAGTTTCTGTGTAACAGTGCCAGGCTATTGGGCATTTAATTGAGAGAGTTTTACAGCACAGTATTTGCTGGCAGGGAAAGTGCATGCCCAGAAGTAGTTACAGTTTTATGTCTCTGTGTCATGAACATCTGAGATTGTTTTTCTTCCATCCATAAAGTGTATCTCATCACTAACTTTGCCTCCCCAAGCCCCACTATTCCTCTTCTTTCTTTCTTTCTTTCTTTCTTTCTTTCTTTCTTTCTTTCTTTCTTTCTTAACTGAGCCCCTTTTGTGCTGATAATGTGGACTACACAGATGTTTACAGTTTCTACTGTGCACACATTTCTCTTGTTTTCCTGTCTCTCTATAAAGGCCTCTGACTTCAGAACTCTTAAATCCTAGATTAGCAAACTCTGGCTGATGATCCCTGCAGAGGAATTGGGGTATAGCTACACTACAGCTGAAGTCGATATAAGTTATGTCGCCCAGGGCTGTGAAATTAGCAAGCGACATAACGTATGCAGAATTAAGCGCTGATGTGGACAGTGCTATATTGGTGGGAAAGCTTCTCCCGCTGACATAGCTACCACCGCTCACTGGGGCTGGAGTCATTCGAATGGCTTCCAGCGGCGCAGCTCTCTAGTGTAGCCATAGCCTTAGAAATATCTTATACCCGGGGGGGGGGGGGGGGGGGTGCCTAGAACACAGTCCCAGGAAGGCTGACCTAGTGCTCTCACAAACCTAATTTAGTGCTCTGACTTCATACTGATGAAGGACAAACTATTTGTTCAGCCCTGGATCTAGATCACCTACAAAGGTCATTGCCTTTCTCTCTCTGTCCTTCTATGGTGTTTGTTAGAGGGCTGTTCCCTCAGTGGCGGATTTAGAGTTAGTGGGGCCCTGTGCTCAGCTTCATTTTTGCCCCCCTCCCCGGGACCCAGCCAAGAAAAAGACCATCCTCTCTTATCTCCCCCCACCCCTGTTTTTCATTCTTGTTTTCTTCCTCCTCCTCCTATATTATAAGTAACACTGGTCTACAATTTTTGAGAAGTCGTCTGCTTCAGCGATAAAATGTGCTATTTATTATGTATTTTGATGTGCTGAATTCAAATATGACAATTAAAACAACTGATTGGCTACTGTTTCTAAGATATTTAAGTTTTTACATTTTATGTCTATGTATATTGTGTAGATAGTAGAGTTTTAATCATAAATTGTAAACCTAGGTCTTTTCATGTGTCTATGGTTGCTTTGCATGATAATATTTCACCTGTCCTGTTTATGTAACACTTTAAAAATCAGCAAAAGGGTTATATAAATAAAATTTATTATGAAAAGGCAAAAAACTATTCTGTACATAGTTTAGTCCTATTCAGTGTCTTCTCGGCGCTTCTTGGCTTGTCTCTTGTATTCATTAAATGGAGCATCTCTTGTCACTGTCCAGCAATAGTCTGCAAGCATTGATGGGCTCCATTTGCCCTGATAGCGTTTCTCCATTGTTGCAATGTCCTGGTGAAATCGCTCGCCGTGCTCGTCGCTCACTGCTCCGCAGTTCGGTGGAAAAAAATCTAGATGAGAGAGCAAAAAATGTATCTTTAGTGACATGTTGCAACCAAGGCTTTTGTATGCCTTGAGGAGGTTTTCCACCAACAACCTGTAGTTGTCTGCCTTGTTGTTTCCGAGAAAATTTATTGCCACTAACTGGAAGGCTTTCCATGCCGTCTGTTCCTTGCCACGCAGTGCATGGTCAAATGCATCACCTCGAAGAAGCTCACGAATCTGAGGACCAACAAAGACACCTTCCTTTATCTTAGCTTCACTTAACCTTGGAAATTTTCCATGGAGGTACTTGAAAGCTGCTTGTGTTTTGTCAATGGCCTTGACAAAGTTCTTCATCAGACCCAGCTTGATGTGTAAGGGTGGTAACAAAATCTTCCTTGATTCAACAAGTGGTGGATGCTGAACACTTTCCCTCCCAGGCTCCAATGACTGTCGGAGTGGCCAATCTTTCTTGATGTAGTGGGAAGCTCTTGCACGACTATCCCATTTGCAGAGAAAACAGCAGTACTTTGTGTATCCAGTCTGCAGACCAAGCAAGAGAGCAACAACCTTCAAATCGCCACAAAGCTGCCACTGATGTTGGTCATAGTTTATGCACCTCAAAAGTTGTTTCATGTTGTCATAGGTTTCCTTCATATGGACTGCATGACCAACTGGAATTGATGGCAAAACATTGCCCTTATGCAGTAAAACAGCTTTAAGACTCGTCTTCGATGAATCAATGAACAGTCTCCACTCATCTGGATCGTGAAGGATGTTGAGGGCTGCCATCACACCATCGATGTTGTTGCAGGCTACAAGATCACCTTCCATGAAGAAGAATGGGACAAGATCCTTTTGACGGTCACGGAACATGGAAACTCTAACATCACCTGCCAGGAGATTCCACTGCTGTAGTCTGGAGCCCAACAGCTCTGCCTTACTCTTGGGTAGTTTCAAATCCCTGACAAGGTCATTCAGTTCACCTTGTGTTATGAGGTGTGGTTCAGAGGAGGAGGATGGGAGAAAATGTGGGTCCTGTGACATTGATGGTTCAGGACCAGAAGTTTCATCCTCTTCCTCTTCCTCGTCTGACTCAAGTGAGAATGATTCTGGTGCATCAGGAACCGGCAGTCCTTCTCCGTGGGGGTACTGGGCGTATAGCTGATGGAATGTTTGGATAATGCACAGTCCACTTTTTCTTCTTTGACACACCTTTCCCAACTGGAGGCACCATGCAGAAGTAAAAATTGCTGGTATGATCTGTTGGCTCTCTCCAAATCATTGGCACTGCAAAAGGCATAGATTTCCTTTTCCTGTTCAACCACTGGCGAAGATTTGTTGCACAAGTGTTGCAGCATATGTGTGGGGCCCACCTCTTGTCCTGATCTCCAAATTTGCAGCCAAAATAAAGGCGATAGGCTTTCTTAACCATAGTGGTTATACTGTGCTTTTGTGATGCAAAAGTCACTTCACCACAAACATAGCAGAAGTTATCTGCACTGTTCACACAAGTACGAGGCATCTCTGCTCACTTTGGCTAAACAGAAATGTGTCCCTTTGCAAAATCAAACACTGACAAATAAGAGAGCACGACACTGTATGATTTCTAGAGCTGATATAGGGCAATTTGTTCAGCAGAGTGATGTAAGCTTCGTTATGATTGCATCATCCATGACTTCTAGGAATAACATGATGCAATTCATATCATGTATGACGCAATACCAGCTTCAGATTGCATCATTCATTGTTTTGCCTAAAAAGCAAGTACTGTCCAAACCCAGTCATAGATCCAGTCAAAGATGTATTTTAGTCACTTCTGGTGTAAATTGAGATCCCTTCCCTTTATAACTCACTTATCCTCTGCCATTCCCAAGTCAAGGGTCATATATACTGACCCAATAGCATATCTTGAAAACTAGAGCCAATCAACAATTTTAAGCATCATTTTCGTTCTCAGTGACCCAGAATTAGTAAAGTTTGACTACATTTATTTCAGAAGCATTTTGGCTGTAGAGCAGTGTTAGGAAGTAAATGAAAATAAAGTGAGGTACCTTGATTGTTTTTGTAGTCTAACTTTTTTTTCACAGACCACTTGAAAATTGCTAAGGGTCTTGGCGGACCACTTAATGATCTTTCCAAATATTGTTTGTACTGTTAGCTAACTATTGTAAAGTGCTTTGGATAAGAGCGCTTTATAAAAAAAAACGTAAAAAAAAGTTGGGTTGCGGGGTCTAGCCAGGAGTTAAGATGCAGGTTGGGGCTCAGGGCTGGGGCAGGAGGTTGGGGTGTGGAGCGCTTACCTGGGGCAGCTACGGTTTGGTGCGAGGGGTGCAGGTGAGGATGGGGAGGGGTGCAGGAGCTCCTGTTTGGTACTCAGGGTGGGGGTGGGGATGGGGGGGTGCAGGAGTCAGGGCAGAGGGTGTGGGTGGGGCTGGGTGGGTGGGGGGGTGCAGGAATTAGGGAGGTCAGGGGCTGGGTGTGTGCAAGGGGGGTGCAGGAGTCAGGGCTGGGGTTGTGGGGGGGTGCAGGAGTGAGGGCAGGGGTCTGGGGGGGTTGTGTGTAGGGGGCAGTGCATGAGGGGGGAGCTCAGGGCTGGGGCAGTCCCAGTCGTGGCTGCTGGGTTACCTTACCTGGCTCGCTGGTGGATGTGGCCCTGCCCCGCTGCTGCTCCTGTTTGCTGCCAAAGGGAGCTGTGGCGGCAGCAGCACATGAGAGCTGAGACCCCCCTGGCCTGCCACTTCCTTCCCCTGGCTTTTTGCATGGGCCGCCAGCAGCAGTGCGCGCCAGGGACTGCACCTGCGCTGCCCGTCATCCAGAGGAGCAGGGCAACAGGACAGGTGCAGACGGACGCCCCACCAGGGGGGGCACACACCCCTCCCCTGCAGCGCGCCCCTCACCTGCCTGCCTCACCTGGTTGCCTGCTGTGGCGCGTGGGGCCGCCAGCGTTAGCCTGCAGCAGGAGCCTGGCTCACCGGCTGGGAGAGCGCACCGCACGCCGCGCCTCCATCACGGCTCTTAAACGGCTCCCTCCCTGCTCTCCCCTACAGCTTCTGTCCCCGCACTGGTCCCCCCCGCAGGGAGTGCTGGACAGTGCTGGGCTGCCTGGCCCTGGGGCCCCCTGTAGTTGAGGGGCCCCATGCCAGGGCACAGTGTGTTTCATTGTAAATCCGCCTCTGCTGTCCCTTCACCCTCCCACTTCCCTGGTTCTTGTCACGCAGACAGCAAGCAGCAAAAGACCAGAAGTCCGAAGCGCAGACAATGCAATATTTATTGGGTTTAGTTTCCAAGCAAGCATATTCCGAAGCCCTTCACACCAGTCGGGCTTATCTCTATACGTCGATAGAGCCTGTTCCCCAGTGTCCCTCTTCCCAGCTCTGACACCACAGAGCATTTATCCCATGTCCCCCTTCCCAGCTCTGACACTGCAGAGCCTTGCCTGTGTTCCTGTTCACTGTTCCCTATTCCCTGTTCCTGCCCCCCCCTTAGCAAACATTATTCCAATTTCCCTTCCACTTCCTGTTTGACCCCAGTTTATATAGTAATATTCTCAGCTATACCTTAACCAATCATTTTACTTAAATTTAACTAACCAATCCTAACATATTATAACACAATTCTCTAACCAATTATATCCCTCTACCCTAATTAACTTACACCTAGCAAAATTAATTATACAGCAGACAGAAACAATTAGAGAACCAGACAGGTTAACAATAGAAAAGTGGGGGCCATAAAGATAAAATACAGAAATGAGGGTTTCACAACCACAACCATTGATAAGTGATTTCTTGCCAGACAGGATGCTATCAAATTAATTTTTCTTTAACCATCTTAAGATCTGTTTATCTGGCGGGGATGGGCACTATCAGGACAGGATCGTTTCCTAACAGCCCAATACCACCTTATTTCAATGTG
Source organism: Emys orbicularis (assembly GCF_028017835.1). Classification (NCBI taxonomy): domain Eukaryota; kingdom Metazoa; phylum Chordata; order Testudines; family Emydidae; genus Emys; species Emys orbicularis. The sequence goes on from NC_088683.1 coordinate 344,945,477, forward strand.
ACTGGTTAGGAATGTGAGGTTGTGACTACGCTTCCCAGCTTATGGCTGCCCCTGCTGCTTAGCCAAAGGCCTTAGCCTAAGAACAAGTCCTCAGACTATCCTGGTGAGAGACGGCCCATACACAGGCAGACTGTGATTTTGATTCTTTGTTTTTATACCCCTGTACCTAGCTAAGTGATAAAAATACACCTAAGTTCTTAAAGTATAGGCCTTTACAGGCAGGCCTGAATATCTATATTCTAACAGTGTTCATATGTTTCTCTTGGTATTTTCAACTTGGTATCTTAGCCTTCCCTTCAAATTAGAATCTAAGAACACATCCTGACACAAGGAAGAAAGGAGAGCAGCAGAATACGGACCCTGGACTTCAGAAAAGCAGACTTTGACTCCCTCAGGGAACTGATGGGCAGGATCCCCTGGGAGAATAACATGAGGGGGAAAGGAGTCCAGGAGAGCTGGCTATATTTTAAAGAATCCTTATTGAGGTTGCAGGAAAAAAAACATCCCGATGTGTAGAAAGAATAGTAAATATGGCAGGCGACCAGCTTGGCTTAACAATGAAATCCTTGATGATCTTAAACGCAAAAAAGAAGCTTATAAGAAGTGGAAGATTGGACAAATGACCAGGGAGGAGTATAAAAATATTGCTCAGGCATGCAGGAGTGAAATCAGGAAGGCCAAATCACACTTGAAGTTGCAGCTAGCAAGAGATGTTAAGAGTAACAAGAAGGGTTTCTTCAGGTATGTTAGCAACAAGAAGAAAGTCAAGGAAAGTGTGGGCCTCTTACTGAATGAGGGAGGCAACCTAGTGACAGAGGATGTGGAAAAAGCTAATGTACTCAATGCTTTTTTTGCCTTTGTCTTCACAAACAAGGTCAGCTCCCAGACTGCTGCACTGGGCAGCACAGTATGGGGAGGAGGTGACCAGCCCTCGGTGGAGAAAGAAGTGGTTCGGGACTATTTAGAAAAACTGGACGAGCACAAGTCCATGGGGCCAGATGCACTGCATCCGAGGGTGCTAAAGGAGTTGACGGATGTGATTGCAAAGCCATTGGCCATCATCTTTGAAAACTCATGGTGATCGGGGGAGGTCCTGGATGACTGGAAAAAGGCTAATGTAGTCCCCATCTTTAAACAAGGGAAGAAGGAGGATCTGGGGAACTACAGGCCAGTCAGCCTCACCACAGTCCCTGGAAAAATCATGGAGCAGGTCCTCAAGGAATCAATTCTGAAGCACTTAGAGGAGAGGAGAGAAAAGTGATCAGGAACAGTCAGCATGGTTTCACCAAGGGCAAGTCATGCCTGACTAACCTAATTGCCTTCTATGAGGAGATAACTGGGTCTGTGAATGAGGGGAAAGCAGTGGATGTGTTATTCCTTGACTTTAGCAAAGCTTTTGATATGGTCTCCCACAGTATTCTTGCCGGCAAGTTAAAGAAGTGTGGGCTGGATGAATGGATTATAAGGTGGATAGAAAGCTGGCTAGATCATCGGGCTCAAAGGGTAGTGATCAATGGCTCCATGTCTAGTTGGCAGCCGGTATCAAGCGGAGTGCCCCAAGGGTCGGTCCTGGGGCCGGTTTTGTTCAATATGTTCATTAATGATCTGGAGGATGGCGTGGACTGCACTCTCCGCAAGTTTGCAGATGACACTAAACTGGAAGGAGTTGTCGATACGCTGGAGGGTAGCGAAAGGATACAGAGGGACCTAGACAAATTAGAGGATTGGGCCAAAAGAAACCTGATGAGGTTCAACAAGGACAAGTGCAGAGTCCTGCACTTAGGACGGAAGAATCCCATGCACTGTTACAGACTAGGGACCGAATGTCTAGGAAGCAGTTCTGCAGAAAAGGACCTAGGGGTTACAGTGGACGAGAAGCTGGATATGAGTCAACAGTGTGCCCTTGTTGCCAAGAAGGCTAACGGCATTTTGGGCTGTATAAGTAGGGGCAGTGCCAGCAGATCGAGGGACGTGATCGTTCCCCTCTATTCGACATTGGTGAGGCCTCATCTGGAGTACTGTGTCCAGTTTTGGGCCCCACACTACAAGAAGGATGTGGAAAAATTGGAAAGAGTCCAGCGGAGGGCAACAAAAATGATTAGGGGGCTGGAGCACATGACTTATGAGGAGAGGCTGAGAGAACTGGGATTGTTTAGTCTGCAGAAGAGAAGAATGAGGGGGGATTTGATAGCTGCTTTCAACTCCCTGAAAGGGGGTTCCAAAGAGGATGGATCTAGACTGTTCTCAGTGGTACCAGATGACAGAACAGGGAATAATGGTCTCAAGTTGCAGTGGGGGAGGTTTAGGTTGGATATTAGGAAAAACTTTTTCACTAGGAGGGTGGTGAAGCACTGGAATGGGTTACCTAGGGAGGTGGTGGAATCTCCTTCCTTGGAGGTTTTTAAGGTCAGGCTTGACAAAGCCCTGGCTGGGATGATTTAGTTGGGGATTGGTCCTGCTTTGAGCAGGGGGTTGGACTAGATGACCTCCTGAGGTCCCTTCCAACCCTGAGATTCTATGATTCTATGAACAGAAGACAATTATTACTGTTTATTTATTTGTCTTATGGCAGCACCTAGCCCCAGGTAGGCGCTGTACAAACACAAAACAAAAAGACAGTCCTTGCCCTAAAAAGCTTACAATGCAATTATAAGACCAGAGACAACAGGTGGCTACAATAAACAGATGGGAGCAGAAGGAAACAAGGACACAGTACCGATCAGCCAGGTAAGCTTTGGTCTCAGCACACCAGCTGCCTAACCACTGGCAGACTTTTTCTAGCCATCATGGGAAAGGAGAAATGTGAAGCAGGACAATGTGGGTGGCTTTGTGGATGGGTACAGGGAGGTCTTCCCACGCATGAGGGTCAGCATAGGAGAAAGCACAAAGGTGCGCTCTTATATGAAACTGTAACAGGTAGGCATTGAATGTTGGCACCATTAGCAGAGCATCTCAAAAGCATATGAGAGATGATCAGTAGGCTGAGCCATGAAGGGCCTTGAAAGTGACAGCAAAACTATAAAGCGGCAAATAATAAATGTTATTTTTTCCTACCCAGGTCACAGGGATGTGTTAATTTCTAAATTCAAGGATTAATATGTGGGCATCTTTTCTGAGCAAAAACATGCATCTCACACATTGATCTAAACAGAGTCAGGCTCAGTCTGAACTGAACCCAGGGTTTAAATAGCCATAGAAACAGCCTATCCTCTTGCCCTTAGAGATTGGCTGGAATAAGGCACATTTTGGGGACCATGTACCTAACCTTTGACTTAAACTAGTGCTGTCAGTCAGGTACCTTGTGTGAGTGCTAGATTAACTCAGAATTTTTCCCAATATGAATGTCAGTAGACTAAAAGGGAAAGGGAAAGCAGCTTCCTGGTTCATCAAACTAAGTAAAGAGGAGAATGAATAGAAAAAGCAAAAGAAATAGGGAGTTATTTCCTTGTATTCATCCATGGTGCAGCTCCAACTGAAGCCAGGGGGGCTTTGGCCCTTGAAGTCTAAAGCTATGATGCTGAAATTGTGCAATGCTCTGGATTAGGAAAACCCAAAGAAGTTTCATGAAATTTCTATTTTGTGCACTACAGAGAAAGATATGGCTAAGAGAAGATCTATTTTAAATGTCTGGCTGCAGTCATACCACTGTAGACTGCGATCTCATTAGACCTTCTAGCTAAGCAGAGGAGAGATGGGAGAAAGGGCACACTAAAGCAGATGGCACAAAGAGAAAGAACAAGTGTGACAGCAAAACAAATATCATGTCAAAAGAGGGGGGGAATAGAGCAAGAAAACTGATTAAGCCAGTCAGAAAACAGAGGCGGCAGTCACAGAAATTGTGCTACCAATTAAAAATAATTAGCTTCTCAATGTGGTTTTCCACAGATGAATGTTGCTATGTAAGTACAAAATCTGCTGATTAGTAATAGTAGTTAAGTATGCTTTTTGTGGAAGGTTATTGTATTTGCACAAGCAGAAATGAAAAACCAAGGGTAAAAATGACACTAAACCAGTGGATCTACAGAAAATCTGTTGAATGAAAAGCAAAAAGATCAAAAATATTTTCCAATTCTGCACTATTTCTTAAATCCATTAACTATTTGTGTTTAATACAATTAAATACCATGTTATTGACCTACAGATCTATAGGCAAACCAAAGAGGTTAGTGGTAAAATTGTTCAAGGAGGATCCTTTAAGATAACACTGAATGCTTTTGACCTTTAAGTGTTGAAGTATTTCTGTCGTCATGAAATCTATTCTCTTAAAGCTCCCTTATTGCATACACAAATAAATACGTTCAATGAATCACACATGGCCATTGCTAATCAAATCACTTAATACTTGAGTGGTAACTGTGCAGATACTACGGTGATGCTGAGTGATAGAAGCCTGATGAGAATAGACTGGATAGTATATAAGACACTGGTAGGGAAATATAAGATAAAGGATAAATAAAAACAAATAAATAAATAAATAAATGTGATACTGAGCCATTGATTAAAGAGGATCTATGTTAGATAGCATAAATTCTAGTGGCCCTTTTGGTATTATGCCAACCCATTTCCTAAACTGTAATTTATGGATTTGATGCACCTTTGCAAATAAGGCTCTTTGTCTCACAAATATGGCCTTATTAGTCTTTGAGCCTAATTCCTACCACCACCCGCAGTTAAATGTTACCCCTATCTAAAGTTCGGTTCTACAGTATCTAAATGTAATTATATTTCTGCAATTCACTCTATCCCATTATCAGCAAATAAAGACATTACCGAGCTCATGAGCAAGAGCACATCCCTGACAAGTCTTTTCCCCCTATTATTGAGTAATGGAAAGTAACTGCTATTCTCATCGACTCAAGGATTTTCTATTACTTGTCTAACACTAAGTCTGTTGTGCAGTGTAGACATAAAGATAAAATGTGGTCTTGGAGAGTGATTGATTTATTGTCCATTAATTCTCAAGTCAATTGTATGAGGGTAAAACCTTTTAGGTGCTGCCACTGCAAGTGCATCAGACGTCATCAGTGAAATATCAGCAAACCTCTCTCCCCTTTTTAGTCTGTAAACTCAAAAGATGTAACTGAAGGCACAAATTGCAGACAGTGGGTTGCACAGAGCAGAATGTGACCTGCAAAAGCTTTAGTACTACTATTGATTCATGAGCCAGAACAATCACAACTTGACCTTTAGATCCCAAGGTGAGTTTACAGGGGCAGCAGTTAGAAAAATACTCATTTTACTTGTGGACTGACCAGATGTGACATGGAGTCAATGAGACACAAACAACATGGAACCCCACAGTGCTGTTCTTTACACAGTCATTTTAAAGTGTAGACCCACATTTCAGGGTGTGCGTTTAAAATGCTCTGTAGAGCTTCAGTCTTCTAGCTCCTGTTGACTTCAGTGAGAAACGGAGGCAGCTAAAACTACATGCAGTGCTTTGAAAATACATCCCCAATGTGATTTAGCTCTTGCAGCAGATTATAACAATGGGATTTTGTAATCACCCTGCTCTGTAACAACACATACTCTGCTCATCATCTCTATTCAAAATGGAAGCCACATTTCCTTTTAATAACTAAAATGGGTGCACTGCTTCTGGAGGTGCCACTTCAAAGCGGGGGGGGGGGGGGGGGTGGTCAGCAGATAGCATTTGACCTGAAAAACAGAAGAAGTGCAGCAATGCCAAGAAGAGGAGCAGGATTTCATATGTACTTATGGGATTGCTTAAGGAAAATATCTAAGAGGTCAATGTGGAGCATAGTTTGGAACTCACTGGGCAGATCCTCAACTGGTAGGAATTGTCATCGCTCTGTGGGTGTCAGGCTGCACACACGTACAGTTCATTTGTGGCAGGTCCTGATCTGTAAGTCCTAGTGGCAAAATGTGATAGTATTCTATAGCCAGCTGGTCACAAACTCCAAATCCCAGGGTGAATGCACTGAGGTACATCCCCAGCTGCTGCAAACTGGCTTGGGCTCTGGCCCACAATTTCTGACTGATGCATGTAAGGAATGGATAAGTACACCTCTACTGTGATATAACGTGACCCGATATAACACGAATTTGGATATAACACGGTAAAGCAGTGCTCGGGGTGGGTGGGCTGCGCACTCTGGTGGATCAAAGCAAGTTCGATATAACGCGGTTTCACCTATAACGCAGTAAGATTTTTTGGCTCCCGAGGACAGCGTTATATCGGGGTAGAGTTGTAGTAAGGATGCTTCAAAATTCATTTTAAAAAGTGACAGGTGGCTGATCTCCTCTTCCTCCTCAGCTGATAAGAGAAGTTCTTGGGACAGATTTTTGGCTGGTGTAAATCAGCATCGCAACACTGACCTCAACAGAGCTACACTGAGTTACATCAATTGAGGGCCTGGCCCATTGTCCGAAATGACTTTTCACCCCTCCTGTTCGGGACTCTGTGTGGGGGGGGGCTATGTGACTTTGTGGCAGGGGGAGGACGGTTACAGATCCCCTGCTGCGTGGCTCTGTGATCCAGGATAAGGACCGCTGCATAAGCTCTGTAACTGCCCTCCCCCGCCACAAAGTCACAGAGCACCCCCCACCCCCCACAGAACACTAAAACCACCTCCCAGACTGACCAGGGTAACTAGTGACTGCAATGTGTGTGTGCCCTGCTCAGGGCCGGCTCTGGCTTTTTTGCCGCCCCAGGCAAAAAAGCCTCCGGCCGCCCCCGCCCCCCGCCGCGGGGGGGGGGGAGGAGGGAGGGCGGCCGGAGCCCCGGGGGGAGGGCGGCGAGCCCCGGCGGGGGCTCCGCTCTCCCCCCGGCGGCCGGGGGGAGGGCACCAGGGGGGAGGGCGGCTGGAGCCCCGGGGGCAGGGCGGCGAGCCCCGGCCGGGGCTCGGCTCTCCCCCGGGCGGCCAGAGCGCCGGGGGCAGGGCGGCGAGAGGGCAGCGAGCCCCGGCTGGGGCTCGGCTCTCTCCCCAGCGGCCAGAGCGCCGGGGGCAGGGCGGCGAGAGGGCGGCGAGCCCCGGCTGGGGCTCGGCTCTCTCCCCAGCGGCCAGAGCGCCGGGGGCAGGGCGGCGAGAGGGCGGCGAGCCCCGGCTGGGGCTCGGCTCTCTCCCCAGCGGCCAGAGCGCCGGGGGCAGGGCGGCGAGCCCCGGCTGGGGCTCGGCTCTCTCCCCAGCGGCCAGAGCGCCGGGGGCAGGGCGGCGAGAGGGCGGCGAGCCCTGGCTGGGGCTCGGCTCTCTCCCCAGCGGCCAGAGCGCCGGGGGCAGGGCGGCGAGAGGGCGGCGAGCCCCGGCTGGGGCTCGGCTCTCCCCCCGGCGGCCAGAGCGCCGCGCCGCCCCCCTCCAGGTGCCGCCCCAAGCACCAGCTTGGTTGCCTGGTGCCTGGAGCCGGCCCTGGCCCTGCTGCTGTCCTGTCCAATTACCAACCCCCTTCCCCCCCCTCAGACAGACTCTCCTCTAAAGAACATGATGGAAACAGTAATTAACAGAAACGTATTTTTTATTAGCAACTACACATGAAACTGGGGGGTGAAACTTGGACGGGGGCTTGGGTGAGGGGGGAAGGAAAGGACTTGTCAAATTTTGGGGAATGAGAGCCTTCTAGTACTAGAGCAGTCTGCAGGGGTGGAGTGAGAGTTTTCACGGCCCCTGCCGCCCCTCCTTCTTTGGACTTTGGGTGAGGGGGGTATGGGACTTGGTGGCGGGGGAGGGCGATTACAGATAGACTGCAGCGGGGCTCTGTCCTCCTGCCTCCGGTCCTGCAGAACATCCACAAGGCGCCGGAGCGTGTCCGTTTGCTCCCTCATTAGTCCAAGCAGCGTTTGAGTCGCCTGCTGGTCTTCCTGCCGCCACCTCTCCTCCCGTTCCATGTTTGCTCGGTGCATTTGGGACAAGTTCTCCCTCCACTGTGTCTGCTGGGCTGCCTGGGCTCGGGAGCAGCCCATAAGTTCCGAGAACATGTCCTCCCGTGTCCTCTTCTTCCTACGCCTAATCTGTGCTAGCCTCTGGGAGTGTGATGCCAGGCTAGGTTGTGAGACAGTCGCAGCTGTGGGAATGGGAAAAAGGGAGTGAATTCCTCAGAAAGATAAATTTAGTTGTGAACAAATAACATAGTCTTTCTCTGTGAACAAGACCATGCACAGCACCTATCACATGTGCACTCAGGACAAGGTCGAATTTTCGGCCTTCGCATTCAGTGCCTGGGGTCTTGCAGTGCAGATCAGAGAAGCGGGACAGGACACCGGAATTTGTGTAGCAGGCCGACATGGTAAGCCGTAGACCTGTGGCTGCTTAAAACTTTGATAGTTGCACTGGCTTCCTTTCACATTGAAAGCAATGCCAGTCCCTGCTGCCAGCAATCCGGCAAGCATGAACTCTGCCCCTGTCCCACCCCCTCGCGGCTGTCCCAGGGAAAGATCCCTGTATGCTGCCCCTCTCCCGCCTCCACCACGTGGCTGTAAACCACCGGTTACATTTCTGTAAAGGAACAGGCAAGCAGTGCCAATACTAACATTCCCCTACCTAATTCAAAGCAGGTCATCATGAGCGACATCACAATCATGAGGATTTCAGAGACGGAAAAACAAAGGATGCTTCGGGAAAGCCTGCAAAGACCAGGGCCGTATGCCGCCATGCTCTGCAAGGCAATGATCCCGGAGTACTTGCTGATCTCCTGACGCGGAAACGTCTCCTACTACGGAGGACCCAATAAGGCCGCTCTCCCCAGGAACCTGATGCACAGGCTTTCCAATTACCTCCAGGAGAGCTTCGTGGAGATGTCCCTGGAGGATTGCAGCTCTATCCCCGGACATATAGACCGGATTTTACTGTAGCTGCACTGCCAGGGACTAAACAGTAGAGCGGCTTGGGCAGAACAATCATGATAAAGCGGACATTGTTAGATTTTTTCTCAGTAGTTGCACTGCCAGGGACTGAACCGTTAAGCGCCTAGGGCAAAGTAATCATGCAAAACCATTGTAAATATTGTTAATATTCCTGTTCTGTTAAAAATAAATGTTTAAATGTTTTAAACACTTACTGAGTGATCCTTCCCCTGATTCTGTGTCCGGGTTAACGGCTGGGGACGGTTGGTAGGGGATCTCTGTAAGGGTGATGAAGAGATCCTGGCTGTCGGGGAAATCAGCGTTGTAAGCGCTGTCAACTGCCTTGTCCTCCTCATCTCCTTCCTCATCTTCCCCGTCCGCTAACATGTCCGAGGAAGCGGCCGTCGACAATATCCCATCCTCAGAGTCCACGGTCAGTGGTGGGGTAGTGGTGGCGGCCGCACCTAGGATGGAATGCAGTGCCTCGTAGAAACGGGATGTCTGTGGCTGGGATCTGGAGCGTCCGTTTGCCTCTTTGGTCTTCTGGTAGCCTTGTCTCAGCTCCTTGATTTTCACGCGGCACTGCGTTGCATCCCGGCTGTATCCTCTCTCTGCCATGGCTTTAGAGATCTTCTCGTAGATCTTTGCATTCCGTTTTTTCGACCGCAGCTCGGAAAGCACGGACTCATCGCCCCACACAGCGATCAGATCCAAGACTTCCCGATCAGTCCATGCTGGGGCCCTCTTTCTATTCTGAGATTGCACGGCCATCTCTGCTGGAGAGCTCTGCGTCGTTGCCAGTGCTGCTGAGCTCGCCACGATGTCCAAACAGGAAATGAGATTCAAACTGCCCAGACAGGAAAAGGAATTCAAATTTTCCCGGGGCTTTTCCTGTGTGGCTGGTCAGAGCATCCGAGCTCGGACTGCTGTCCAGAGCATCAACAGAGTGGTGCACTGTGGGATAGCTCCCGGAGCTATTAGCGTCGATTTCCATCCACACCTAGCCTAATTCGACATGGCCATGTCGAATTTAGCGCTACTCCCCTCGTTGGGGAGGAGTACAGAAGTCGAATTTAAGAGACCTCTATGTCGAACTAAATAGCTTCGTGGTGTGGACGGGTGCAGAGTTAATTCGATGTAACGGCGCTAAATTCGACATAAACTCCTAGTGTAGACCAGGCCTTAGGGGATTTGATTGAAGTTGTCAAAATTATGAAGGACACACTGAAAAGGGAAGGGATCATCTAATTAAATTAAATTAAATTGGAAGTAAGCTTAGAATAAAAAAGGAAATACACCTGTATTCAAGTTCAGTCCTCTAGATTTTATTGTTGGAGGAGGTCATTGATTTAAATACTGTGGCTGGTATTTTTAAAGGACTGGATAATTTTATGACCACTCTTAACACTTGTACTTATAAATGGCTGTATTTTAAAGAATCCTTATTGCGGTTGCAGGAAAAAAACATCCCGATGTGTAGAAAGAATAGTAAATATGGCAGGCGACCAGCTTGGCTAAACAGTGAAATCCTTGCTGAACTTAAACGCAAAAAAGAAGCTTACAAGAAGTGGAAGATTGGACAAATGACCAGGGAGGAGTATAAAACTATTGCTCAGGCATGCAGGAATGAAATCAGGAAGGCCAAATCACACTTGGAGTTGCAGCTAGCAAGAGATGTTAAGAGTAACAAGAAAGGTTTCTTCAGGTATGTTAGCAACAAGAAGAAAGTCAAGGAAAGTGTGGGCCCCTTACTGAATGTGGGAGGCAACCTAGTGACCGAGGATGTGGAAAAAGCTAATGTACTCAATGATTTTTTTGCCTCTGTCTTCACAAACAAGGTCAGCTCCCAGACTGCTGCACTGGGCAGCACAATATGGGGAGAAGGTGACCAGCCCTATGTGGAGAAAGAAGTGGTTCGGGACTATTTAGAAAAACTGGATGTGCACAAGTCCATGGGGCCGGATGCGCTGCATCCGAGGGTGCTAAAGGAGTTGGCGGATGAGATTGCAGAGCCATTAGCCATTATTTTTGAAAACTCATGGCGATCGGGGGAGGTCCCGGATGACTGGAAAAAGGCTAATGTAGTGCCCATCTTTAAAAAAGGGAAGAAGGAGGATCCGGGGAACTACAGGCCAGTCAGCCTCACCTCAGTCCCTGGAAAAATCATGGAACAGGTCCTCAAGGAATCAATTATGAAACACTTAGAGGAGAGGAAAGTGATCAGGAACAGTCAGCATGGATTCACCAAAGGGAAGTCGTGCCTGACTAACCTAATTGCCTTCTATGATGAGATAACTGGCTCTGTGGATGAGGGGAAAGCAGTGGATGTGTTATTCCTTGACTTTAGCAAAGCTTTTGACACAGTCTCCCACAGTATTCTTGCCGCCAAGTTAAAGAAATATGGGCTGGATGAATGGACTGTAAGGTGGTTAGAAAGCTGGCTAGATCGTCGGGCTCAACGGGTAGTGATCAATGGCTCCATGTCTAGTTGGCAGCCGGTTTCAAGCGGAGTGCCCCAAGGGTCGGTCCTGGGGCCGGTTTTGTTTAATATCTTTATTAATGATCTGGAGGATGGTGTGGACTGCACTCTCAGCAAGTTTGCAGATGACACTAAACTAGGAGGCGTGGTAGATACACTAGAGGGTAGGGATCGGATACAGAGGGACCTAGACAAATTAGAGGATTGGGCCAAAAAAAACCTGATGAGGTTCAACAAGGATAAGTGCAGAGTCCTGCACTTAGGACGGAAGAATCCCATGCACTGCTACAGACTAGGGACCGAATGGCTAGGTAGCAGTTCTGCAGAAAAGGACCTAGGGGTCAAAGTGGACGAGAAGCTGGATATGAGTCAACAGTGTGCTCTTGTTGCCAAGAAGGCTAACGGCATTTTGGGCTGTATAAGTAGGGGCATTGCCAGCAGATCGAGGAACGTGATCGTTCCCCTTTATTCGACATTGGTGAGGCCTCATCTGGAATACTGTGTCCAATTTTGGGCCCCACACTACAAGAAGGATGTGGAAAAATTGGAAAGAGTCCAGCGGAGGGCAACAAAAATGATTAGGGGTCTGGAGCACATGACTTATGAGGAGAGGCTGAGGGAACTGGGATTGTTTAGTCTCCAGAAGAGAAGAATGAGGGGGGATTTGATAGCAGCCTTCAACTACCTGAAGGGAGGTTCCAAAGAGGATGGAGTTCGGCTGTTCTCAGTGGTGGCAGATGACAGAACAAGGAGCAATGGTCTCAAGTTGCAGTGGGGGAGGTCCAGGTTGGATATTAGGAAACACTATTTCACTAGGAGGGTGGTGAAGCACTGGAATGCGTTACCTAGGGAGGTGGTGGAGTCTCCTTCCTTGGAGGTTTTTAAGGCCCGGCTTGACAAAGCCCTGGCTGGGATGATTTAGTTGGGAATTGGTCCTGCTTTGAGCAGGGGGTTGGACTAGATGACCTCTTGAGGTCCCTTCCAACCCTGATATTCTATGATTCTATGATTCTATGATTCTATGACACCATAATGATAAGGACAATCAAATCTCATTCTATAGCACATAAACTTTTCATCTGTGGGGACCAGGGAAGTTTTTTTCCCCCCATGCCATAATGGAGCCATTATCGGTTTTCTAGTTTGTCTTCCTTGGAAGGATCACATATTGTCCCCTAGCAGCTGGAGGATGCTTGGTTAGATTGACTGATCGTCTTATTTGATAGACACTGCTAATCACTAAACACAATTCTGTATTTTTCATTTATTTTCTTTAATATAAATCAACTTACTAAATGGAGTCACTAAAATTAATTTAGCAACATGCTTAATATCCTCATCCACTTGCATTCTTTAACAGATTATTATTATTATTTATTTACTTATTTATTTGTATTATCATAGCACCCAGGAGCCCCAGTCAGGGACAAGGACCCCATTGTGCTGGGTGCAGTACAAACACAAATCAAAAAAACAATCCCTACCCACAAGACTTTGCAGTCTAAGTAGAAGAAAACAGACAACATCTGGATATGGATAGATCAATGGGAGAGTACAAGGAAACAATGAGACAATATTGGACAACACAGAATCATAGCATTGTAGGACTGGAAGAGACCTCAAGAGCTCTTCTAGTCCAGTCCCCTGAACTCAAGGCAGGACTAAGTACAATATTATCTAGACCATCCCTGACAGGTGTTTGTCTAACCTGCTCTTAAAAGCCTCCAATGATGGAGATTGCACAACCTCTCTAGGCAACTTATTCCAGTACTTAACCACCCTGACAGTTAAGTTTTTCCTAATGTCCACCCTAAACCTTCCTTGCTGCAATTTGAGTCCATTGCTTCTTGTCCTATCCTCAGACATTAACATGAACAATTTTTATTCCTCTTCCTTGTAACAACCTTTTATGTACTTGAAAACTGTTATCATGACCACCTCAGTCTTCTCTTCTGCAGACTAAACAAACCCATTTTTTTCAATCTTTCCTCATAGGTCATGTTTGCTAGACCTTTAATCATTTCTGTTGCTCTTCTCTGGACTTTCTCCAATTTGTCCACATCTTCCCTGAAATGTGGCGCCCAGAACTAGACACAATACTCCAGTTGAGGCCTTATCAGCATAGAGTAGAGCAGAAGAATTACTTCCTGTGTTTTGCTTACAGCACTCCTGCTAATACATCCCAGAATTATATTTGCTTTTTTTTTTTTTTTTTTTGCAACAGCATTACACTGTTGACTCATATTTAGCTTGTGATCCACTATGACTCCCAGATCCCTTTCTGCTGTACTCCTTCCCAGGCAGTCATTTCCCATTTTGTATGTATGCAATTGATTCTAAGTGGAGAACTTTGCATTTGTTCTTATTGAATTTCATCCTATTTACTTTAGACCATTTCTCTAGTTTGTCCAGATCATTTTGAATTTTAATCCTATCCTCCAAAACACTTGCAACCCCTCCCAGCTTGGTATGGGCCACAAACTTTATAAGTGTACTCTCTATACCCTTATCTACATCATTGATGAAGGTATTGAACAGAACCAGAACCAGGACTGATCCCTGCTGGACCCCATTTGATATGCCCTTCCAGCTTGACTGTGAACCACTGATAACTAGTCTCTGAGAATGGTTTCCCAACTAGTTATACACCTACCTTATAGTAGCTCCATCTAGGTTGTATTTCCCTAGTTTGTTTATGAGAAGGTCATGTGAGACAGTATCAAAAGCCTTACTAAAGTCAAGATATACCACATCTACCATTTCCCCCCATCCACAAGGCTTGTTACCCTGTCAAAGACAGCTATCAGGTTGGTTTGACACAATTTGTTTTCATCAAATCCATGCTGACTGTTACTTGTCACCATATTATCTTCTAGGTGTTTGCAAAATGATTGCTTAATTATTTGCTCCATTATTTTTCCAGGTACAGAAGTTAAGCTGACTGGTCTGAAATTCCCCAGGTTGTCCTTTTTACCCTTTTTATAGATGGGCACTATATTTGCCCTTCTCCAGTCCTCTGGAATCTCTCCCATCTTCCATGATTTTTTGAAGATAATCGCTAATGGCTTAGATATCTCCTCAGTCAGCTCCTTGAGTATTCTAGGATGTATTTCATCAGGCCCTGGCGACTTGAAGACATCTAACATATCTAAGTAGTTTTTAACTTGTTCTTTCCCTATTTTAGTCTCAGATCCTACCTTATTTTCACTATGTTCTCTATGTTAGACATCCAATTGCTACAAAACTTTTTGGTGAAAACTGAAACAAAAAAATTGTTTAGGACTTCTGCCATTTCCACATTTTCTGTTATTGTTTTCCCCCTTCATTGAGTAATGGGCCTACCCTTTCCTTGGTCTTCCTCTTGCTTCTAATGTATTTGTAGAATGTTTTCTTGTTACCCTTTATGTCTCTAAGCTAGTTTAATCTTGTTTTGTGCCTTGGCTTTTCTAATTGTATCCCTGCATGCCTGTGCTGTTTGTTTATATTCATCCTTTGTAATTTGACCTAGTTTCCACTTTGTGTAAGACTCTTTTTTTTTAGTTTCAGATCACTGAAGATCTCCTGGGTAAGCCAGGGTGGTCTCTTGTCAGACTTCCTATCTTTCCTACGCTGTGGGATATTTGCTTTTGTGCCCTTTATAATATCTCTTTGAAAAACTGCCAACTCTTTTGAACAGTTTTCCCCCTTCAACTTGCTTCCCATGGGATCTTACCTACCAACTCATGGCCTCAGCATCCCAGCAGCCTAATCGTTGTCAAGTTTTTTGTAAGCTTCACTGTAGAGGAAAGTTTTAAAGAGAGATTTGCAGGAAGATAATGAGTTAATGAGATTAAATATGCCTTGCAGTCTGCACTGGCCTGTAAAACGATATGCTGAGAGCATTGATCTGTGTTTGCTGCTTTGGGATGATCGCTGATACCATAACTAATTGGCCAAAACCAATGGTGGAAGAAATTTACTTTGGATCAATATCTCAGTAGCATTAAGAGTGTGAATTTTCAGCATGATGGTGGAAAGATAATTCAGACTGAAGGACGCCTGAGACTTTATCTTGATAACTTGTTTCCCATCCACCCTTGAAAGAAAAGGGTGGGTGGGAAAAAATGCAAGAATGGGAAGAGGCAGTGATTGATAGTATGCTGTACTACCTCTTACTGGAGTTTACTTCTTATATAGCATATGGGGTTTATATTTGAAGGATATAATGTTTCAAAGAGCCTCTAGCGTTGCTTTATTGTATCTGCTGTTTCATTGCAACGTATGGTTGTAGGATTATTACATTTCAGACTCATCAACTCTTGATAACGAAGCTAATGTGAGTCCTGTGTAAGTACTGTATTCACTGACCAATACATTTTTCAGAGTCTGGTTGCCAGTCCATTCATAAAGAAGAGTCTGTTCATAGAGGCTGGGTTTAATTAGGCTACTGGTGTGCCCATCATGCTGACCAATACTATCTCATTTTTTCCCTAATACTCCCTAATGTCTGTCTGTATCCATCTTTTGTCTCTTGTCTCATACTTAGGCTATGTCTACACTGCACACTCCTTACAGTGGCATGTAGAGTACATACATTGCATGCCCTCATAGCACAGGGTATAAATAGCAGTGTAGATGCAGAGGCACTGCTTAGGCCAGTAAAGACCCACCTGAACCTCTATGACGTGTACTCTACGTTGCTCTCTACATGCCCAAGCAGTGCTTCCCCCATCTACACTGCTACAAATAGTGTCCTGCTGCCTCCCCACTGCCAGAGTCTTTCCCCACCTCAGAGAATGGCTCCGGCAGTGGGGAAAGGCTCCCTGCTGCCAGAGTTTTACCCCGCAGCCTCCCCTCTGACAGAGCCTTTCAATGACTCGTGTAGCTACACACTGCAGTGCGGACACAGCCTGCTTTTCACTACAAGCTGTATCTACACATACCCTACATGCCGCCGCAAGTGGTGTGCGGTGTATACATAGACTAGGATTGTAAGCCCTTTTGGGGCAGAGACCATCTTTTTGGTCCGCGTTTGTACAGCACCTAGCACAGTGAAGTCCTGGGTGCTACAATAATACTGCTAATAAAGGGTAATTAGAGATGGAAGGAATCAGATTGGAAGAAATTTGAGAGTGATTAGATCCAGGATATTGGTTCAGGCTAACTTCGGGGTTGGGGGAGAACATCCTTCCCTCTTCTTCCTGAATTTTTACCCATTTCTACAAATGTACTTCAATATATGCAGTGCTAAATCAAGTGAAAAGCAATATAAGAAAGACTGGGCTACCATGAATCACAGTAGAGCACACAGAAAAACTTCAGCATTTCAGTGAAATTCTTCATTACAATTTCAATGAGAAAAACAAAATGTTTCATTTTCTGACTCCTCGAATCACTGCACATAATGTGTAGCCAAGTCAAAGCCCATCATGATGTTAAGAGAGTACAAAACGAATAAGGTAAAAGTGGGCTAAGAATATTAAATTACATGTTTTTGAAATCCTGGGAGAACTTTCTCATCTCATTGTTTCGGCCCTTGCACTCCTGAGCTCTCCGGCCATGGATGGCCCTGGAAGTGCTGGATCGCACAGAGAGGTAACCCCAGCTGCAACAGGAATAGGAAATGGAAAAATCTCACAAGAAAGCCTGGTCTCAAGAGATTTAGAGACATGCTCTGCAGATTTGTGAATTGCAAGTAGTCTAGAGAAGCATCCTCAGATTTGGAGCCTTAACCCCTCCAGCCCTTCTGAGCTTCAGCCATCTTATTAAATTTCTAAGGAAAAAGTTAATTTAGCAAATATCTGAATTATATTTTCTGAACCAGAATTTTAAGTCCCCCCTTCCTGTTTTGCACCCATGATTTTCAGGTGCTAATAACTATAGTAGCTATTGATGCCCTTTGGCTCTCTGATTGTCCCTGCAAATAAATGAGTGGAAGGCAGCGTGATTTTCAGGTGCTAAGCACCTGGAGGTTTGAAGCCCCTTTTATCTGGGTGCCTAAATATGGATTGAGCTTCCTAGTTAATCAGGTCTGCAAATGTCCCAAATCCTCTGTTACTATGTCCACTTAGCGTTACCCCAGTTCCCTTGAGATCCAGTGAACTTTTCCTTCCTCTACCTCATCCCAATTCCCTGCTTTCCCAAGTTTAGGTGTCAGTGCTGCCAAAGTTAATATGATTCAATGAAGGGCAGTCAGTCATTCCTCTGCCCCATGGTGGCTCCTATTGTTGCTGCAGCCTTGCCTGGCTGCACAGCCTTTGCTCCTGACAGCCTTGCTAGGCTACCTTGACAGAAGAAGGTGGAACATCCATTCCCTGTGGTGTTGCTGGGATCCTAGTGTCTCATGCATCCCTGCCCTTCTGTAGCACCTACAGCCAATGCAGCCCTGCACAGACGCTGACCCTCAAGTCAAGGCCTAGATAGGCTACCCCAGAGGAAGGGGGTGGAGCCTCAGACAGCATGATAGGGCTGATGTCTGCCCTAATGCCCGAGATGGTTTGCTCACCCTTTGTCAGTGTCAAGTCCTTCTGTATCAGATATGGACTGGTCATAGAGCTGGCTTATACGCACCAAGTGTGTTCATTAAACGATCCTTGAATACTCTGCAGGTGTGGTTAAGGTTAGCTTTAAATAAGGTGTTTTACACACAGTACCCCCTAGTGGCTGAACAGTGTAATACAATTTAGCATTCCATTGCATCTCCTCCTTTAGGTTCTACTTTCCTACCATTTACAAAATATACACTATCATGCTATCTTTCAAGATAGGTCTGTTAAGTGTCTGGTTTTCTAATGAACAGTTTGGTCATCTCACTGTCCATTCGTTGCAATGATTGGCTGTGGTCGGTCTGGAATTCTTGAGTCATCTTCTTGTTCTGTATCTACCATCTGTAGAGTTTGCTCTGTTGATTGTTCTTTCTGAAGAACAAACTGTAGATGTCAACGGTTGTTGAACTCTCCATTGTCGGTTTTGATCACATATAATCTGGGCACTGAATTCTTTTTCTTTACGACAGCTGGAGTTATCCATCCTTTTTCTCCATCCAATTTGACATGAACACAGTTACTAAGTTCTAGGCCCAGCAATTCTGTAACAGAGTAACATCTGTTGTAAAAGTGTTCATAAGCTCTTTTAGCCTTTTTAGCCGATTTGGCTACTCTCGCCATGCCTGGCCACTTTGGAGATAGATTGTTTTACAAAGCTGGAACACTAGTTCTGAGTTGTCTTCCTTTCAGGAGTTGTGCTAGATTATATCTGGTAACTGCTCTTGGTATTGATCTGTAACTCACAAGAGCAAGGAATGAATCTTCCTGCTGTAAGATTTTCTTGGTTGTGTGTACAACTCTAAGGCCAGGTCTACACCCAGCCGCTAGTTCGGCGGCTGGGAATCGAAGTTCTGGGTTCGATTTATCGCGTCTGGTCTGGACGCGATAAATCGATCCCGGAAGCGCTCGCCGTCGACTGCGGTACTCCAGCTCGGCGAGAGGAGTACCGCGGAGTCGACGGGGAGCCTGCCTGCCGCGTGTGGACCGCGTCTGAACCGCGGTAAGTTCGAACTAAGGTATGTCGACTTCAGCTACGTTATTCACGTAGCTGAAGTTGCGTACCTTAGTTCGAATTTGGGGGTTAGTGTAGACCAGGCCTAAGTCTCTCCAGTCACTTATGGGTAATGTGGGCTTCTGGTAATATTCTGCTGCTGTGAATTGTGATCGGTTGCCTGTCACTAGCTTTTTTGGAATACCAAAGTGAGCAAAAGTGCACTTCAGTTTCTTGATAACACTGCTACATGCAGGGCCGGCTCTAACTTTTTTGCTGCCCCAAGCAGCAAAAAAACCCGCCGCCCCCCGAGCCCTCCCGCGCCGAGCGCTGCGCCGCCGGAACCCCCGCCCCAGCGCCGCGCCCCGCGCCGCCCCCCCCGCCGAGTGCCGCGCCGCCGGAGCCCGCCCCCCCGCCGAGCGCCGCGCTGCGCCGCCAGAACCCCCCCCGAGCGCCGCTCCCCGTGCCACCCCCCCCCGAGCGCCGCCGTAGCGCCCCCCTCCCGCAGAATGTCGCGCCACGCTGCCCCCCCGCCACCCCAAGATTGGCCACCCCTTACCAGGTGCCGCCCCAAGCATGTGCTTGGTTGCCTGGTGCCTGGAGCCGGCCCTGGCTACATGTTATAGCTTTCAAGTGCACTGTTTCCATATAATGAATAAATAGCCCATGATGACCAGATAATGATGCCCTCTGGTTTTGACAAGTTTAATTGTCCACACATGGCAAAGTAGGCTCTTGTCAGTTCTTTTGTGTCCTTTAGATACTCGGGCCAGCTGCCTCTCATGTAATTTGAGCTTCCGTGTCTGTTGAGGGTGCTTTCTGTAGCTGGAGTACTCTCCTTTCTGACACTGGTCTGTATGTGTCCACAACATCCGTGTATGCCTTTATGTCATCATCGAGCTCACAGGTAGCGAGTTTAATGCTGGGCTCCATGACAGAGTGTTTGCTACTACCAGATATTTCCCAGGAACATATTTAGCAATTGGGTTAAATTGCATTAACCTAGCAATAGATGTTGGTATCTCAGCAGTGCTTGCTCCAGGTCTTTTCCATTGATGAAGGTTACAAATGGTTTATGGTCTGTTATCAGTGCAAATGAATCCAGTCTGTAAAAGTTCTCACATGCCCATAGGCTTTCCAGACACTCCTTTTCCATCTGTGTGTATCATTTTTCTGCTTCTGTAAGTATGCGAGAGCTATATGCAGCTGACTTCCAGTCGCAGCCATGTTGTTGAAACTATACATCATCTAAGCTATCGCTGCTTGTATCTGTGACTATTGTGGGTTTGTTCACATTGTAGTACTTGAGAACTGGAGCTGTCAAGATAATTTCTTTTACATTTTTAAGACAATTTCTTGATTTATCCCCCATAGCCAAGAGGTGTTGGACTTTAACAGTTCGTTCAGTGGGTTTGTCACTGTAGGAAGGTCTTGTAGGTATTGACCAAAGTAATTTCCATCCCCAGTATACACCTCAGTTCTAGTACATTAGCTGGTGTACTTTCTCCAGTTGCTTTTACTTTCTCAGGGCTAGGCCTAATTCCATCTTTGTTTATTGTCTGTCATAAAAACTCGATTTGGGGTAGTCAGAACATTCATTTTTCCTTGTTTAGGTTCAGTCTGGACTGACTGATTAGGCTTAGGACTTCATTCAGGGTTTTGGTGTGTAATTCCATCAAAGATCCACGTATCACAATATTGCCCATGAATATTATAACTCCATTAGTGTTTGGTAACAGTTCTGCCCTCTTTCTTTGAAAAATTTCAGGTGCATCGGTAATCCCAGCAGGTAATCTCTGAGGCTAGGTCTACACTACCCGCCTGAATCGGCGGGTAGAAATCGACCTCTCGGGGATCGAATTATAGTGTCTCATCGGGACGCGACAATCGACCCCCGAATCGACGCTCTTACTCCACCAGCGGAGGTGGGAGTAAGCGCCGTCGACAGGAAGCCGTGGAGGTCGATTTTGCTGCCGTCCTTACAGCGGGGTAAGTCGGCTGCGATACATCGAATTCAGCTACGCTATTCGCGTAGCTGAATTTGCGTATCTTAAATCGACACCCCCCCGTAGTGAAGACCTGCCCTGAAAGCAAAATCTCCTAAAGAGTGCGATAAATGTAGTCAGTTTAGCACTTTCTGTGGCTAAAGAAATTTGCCTGAGGCATCCAGTTTGGGGAGGAAGTCATCCAGTGCAGAGAGGATATATTTTGCTCTCAAAACTGCTTCATTAAGTCTTTTAAGAGCCACACAGATTCATATTTTTCCATTACTCTTTATAACTGGTACACTTTATGAAGTAATGGGATTGAAATCCTGCAAGGTGTATGTACACTGCAAGGATCAGCCTTGTCTCTTAAAGTTATTATTACTGGATCTCCTTTCAAAAATCCAATATCACCAAATATTCCATCGAGTTCTTCCACCTTTCTCACCAGGCCCATTATGGCTGCCACGCTGCGGCTGAGAAGGCTTTGGTCTGCAGTCCTTTGATCACATACACTCTGGATGCCTAGCTTTTGTCTTTGTAAATTGTTACTGTAGTGAATGGGCCCATGCAGTTCAGAATACCTCCAGGGCTAGTAAGAGCTGTCAGGTGACTTCAGCTCTGGGAAGGGCTGATGGTGATTTTAAGCCCTTTCTGAGATGACTGTGCATCAGCTTCTGAGTCAATCTGAAAGTCAATAGCTTTGCCATTAATATTCAATTTCACTCTCCAGGCAGGCTCTATGTCATCACACATGATAGATCCCAGAAGCAATGAGTCTCAATTGTCTGCAATATGAGTCAACTCCCTGACTGCTTTGCTACAGCAAACTGATGCAAAACATACATGTTTCTTGCATTTATTATACTGTGTGCCTCTGGCTGGACTTGGGATCTCCTGGGATATGACTTTTTCCACACCTTGTGCATGTAAGGTGGAATTTGTCCCTTTTAGCCTAGCAGTTCTCTTGCCTTGACTGAGAAGTTTTATGATACTGACTTTTAACACTTGAGTGTCTGCTTACAGTTTCTAAGCTAGTTTCAGGTTTTTCAAATTTGTCCATTTGCTCTAAGTTTTGCTGTCTCACCAGCTAGATGGCTTTGCTCTCTGTCTCACTGTGGCTAGGGTTAAATCTCTCTTCAACTGTCGATTCTGTGAAAGGTTTTTATCTCTTAGCCAGATAACTAACCCGCCTCTGATATTTTCATGTTTTGCATTTCCAAAACCACAGTTTTCAGCCAATGTATGCAGTGCTCTTATCAAACATTCAACATTTTCCCCTACTCCTCTGGTGAAAACATGCTTTTTCATAAACCACATTACTCTGTGGTATAAAGCAGTGTTTTTCAACCTTTTTTTGGGCAAAGGCACACTTGTTTCATGAAAAAAATCACGAGGCACACCACCATTAGAAAATGTTAAAAAATTTAACTCTGTGCCTATATTGACTATATATAAAGTAATTCTCTTGAATAGGAATCAAATAAACACAAAGAAAGTATTTTATAATTACTTTATTATGAAATAGTAAGTAAACAGAAATATGAAAAATTATAAAATACTTTATTCAGTGCGCAACCTGGGCCTGTTTGGCTGAACACAAAGCTGATATTCTGGCTGGAATCGAAGAAAGACACACACGTAGCTCTTCGTCAACAGCTCTCAGTCTCTCTCTGTATTTAGTTTTTATAGCAATCATGCTTGAAAAGCTCATCTCACACAGATATGTAGTGGAAAATGGGAGCAATGTCAAAATAGCTTTGTTTGCCAGAAGGGGGAACTCCTTGGCAGTATTTTTTTCCCACGGCACACCAGGCAACATCTCGCGGCACACTAGTGTGCCGCGGAACAGTGGTTGAAAAACACTGGTATAAAGTATGCATCATACATAGCCAGAGCCCTTTCATAGTCATCTTTGTGACTGACTTCAGTAAAGTCAAAGGTTTAAAGATATGCTCTGCTTGCTTTCCCCAGCATAAATTAAAGAAGATACCTGTATATCTCCAGTTTCTTTGTAAAGTTTGTTTGCAGTTCAAAAACCTGCAAAATACTGCATCCAGCCTGTCCATTGTGACTGGTTTCTCAAAGCTGAAGTTCTCTGAGGCATTGAAGAGTGGCATGTTGATGAGATCCTGCAACCTTTGTTGCTGTTTTCCTTCTGTTTCTGTTCTTAGTATACTCTTGACACCATTTCATGTACTTCTGTACCAGATATGGCTTGGTCACAGAGCTTGCTTATACACATCAGATATGTTCATCATAATATCCTTCTGTGATCTGCCAAGTATAGCCAAGGTTAGCGTTAAATAAGCTACTTTACACACAGTGCCGCCTAGTGGCTCACCAGTATAATACAAGTATCAGAGGGGTAGCCGTGTTAGTCTGAATCTGTAAAAAGCAGCAGAGGGTCCTGTGGCACCTTTAAGACTAACAGAAGTATTGGGAGCATAAGCTTTCGTGGGTAAGAACCTGAAGAAGTGAGGTTCTTACCCACGAAAGCTTATGCTCCCAATACTTCTGTTAGTCTTAAAGGTGCCACAGGACCCTCTGTTGCTTTTTACAGTATAATACAGTTTAATATTTCATTATAGTCAGCAAGTTTTAGTCTATGGAAGAGGTCCCCAAACTGTGGGGTGCATCGCCCTAGCGGGGCATGGAGGAACATTGGCGGGGGGCACACGGTGGGGCTGGGGCCAGCCCCCATGGGGGGAGGGGGAGAAGGGAATGCCACATTTCCAGCCCTGCGCTGTCCCCAGACCAGTTCCGCCCCCAGCCTTGCTCCTCCCGCAACCTTGTTCAGCCCCGAGTCCTGCTCTGCCCTCAGTCCCTCTCTGCCCCCAGAACAGCTCCACCCCCAGCTGCAGCTCCACTCCGCCCCTGCTCTGCCCCCCAGCCTGGTTCTGCCCTCATTCCCTCTCCATCCCCAGACCAGCTCCACCTGTAGACCCAGCTCCTCCCCCATCTCCAGTTCCACCCCCAGCTCTGCCTTCAGCCCAAGCTCTGCTGCTGAGAAAGCCTTGGCTGTACAGTAATGGGGGGCAGCACAGACAGACTTCGCTGTTGGTATGGGAGGGGGCAACTGGAAAAGTCTGAGCACCACTTGTCTATGGGCACTGCTGCATAGCCATTGCTCCTGAAGTCCAAGGTGGCCAGAAACCTGTTTTTCTTCAGTGTTTGGTGCATTTGATTTGTGGCATTTTCTCCCTGTTGCAAATCTCACAATAGTTACTCATCCATTTAATGTGGCCTCCAGGTTAGAGTGACATAATAGACTCTCTATGGGACTACCACACAGAAGCTACGGCTGATTCAGAATGCTCCACTGACTGCTGATTGTTTAGTAATGTTCACCAGAAGAACCATATGCGCCAGACCTGCACTAGCTCCTTATTCCCATCTAGGCACAATTCAAGGAATTGATAGTAATAATTATTAAGCCCTGTATGGTCTGGGTCCTAGCTACCTCATTCCTCATGCACCTTTACTGCAGCAGGGACCAGCTGATATGATCTTGCTAACAATTCCTGTACATGAAAGATTGCAGTCCAGTAACAGGGTGCTCCGGAATTTGTTTCCCTAATTGTTCCAACAGAACCAGTATCTGTTGACCTTCAGGTCAAAAATCAAAGCTCATCTGTTTACACAGCTGTTTGCCTGAGATGGTTATGATGGGGTCTATTATTTACCTTCACAGACTGATTTGTGGCGAGCCTCTTTAGATGCTGGCTGGCCACTAAAGCCCTAATCTTGTAACTGCCATCACCCAGATGGATCCTATTATGTGCATAGATGACTTCATTCTGAGTCCATGCCAGTGCAAAGATTGGCTTGTGGGATCAGGGCCCATCTTTATATTGGTTTTTAAGAATGTTTGTACATGTGCCTAGAGACAAACATGGTGGGTGCTTTGATTTAAAGATACATATGTTTGTAAAGTGCTTTGAGACCATCAGTGGAGGGGGAGGGATAGCTCAGTGGTTTGAGCATTGGCCTGTTAAACCCAGGGTTGTGAGTTCAATCCTTGAGGGGGCCACTTAGGGATCTGAGGCAAAATCAGTACTTGGTCCTGCTAGTGAAGGCAGGGGGCTGGACTTGATGACCTTTCAAGGTTCTTTCCAGTTCTAGGAGATAGGATATCTCCATTAATTTAAAATAATACACCTCTACCCTGATATAACGCTGTCCTCGGGAGCCAAAAAATCTTACTGCGTTATAGGTGAAACAGCATTATATCGAACTTGCTTTGATCCCCCCAGAGAACTTCTTTACCGCGTTATATCCGAATTCATGTTATATCGGGTTGCATTATATTGGGGTAGAGGTGTATTAAGAAGTACATTAGGACTGGTACTGATGTTGCACACTGATATCACTAAAGCTCTCCCGTGATGTCATGAGCAAAATAGCCAGCCATAACATGTACATAGCTCATTTAATCTCCCAAGTGCTTTTAACTAATTCCTCCTCAGAGCACCACTGTGAAGTCCCATAAATAATCTCAGTCTCACCATTTTACTGCTCGGGAGGCAGGGAGGGCTCCACAGAGAGAACCAATCTCGGAGCCAGGGTTAGAGTTCAGGAAATCCTGTTTCCACCCCTGTGCTTGGACCACAAGATCACAGTCAGAAGGACTGGTAATGGGGGCCTTTAAAGTTTATTTTTGCAACCAAATATATATCTTTTGTGGGGTGGTGAGGGGGGATTTCCATGGCTCAAGTGGTAGACAATGGGCGTGGGGTGCCAAAATGCACTTTGTACCTGCCCCATGATGACAAAGGGTCTATCTCTTTCTCCCTTCCCACTGGCTGGATTAGTGGCTGGCAGGTCCGCTTTGGAACTCTCATCCACAAGGCATCTATCTCATTCAGTCTGTCCTCAGGGAGGAACTTCCACCCCTAACCCGGTGGGCACTGTGAATATTCAGTGACTTCAGACCCCATATGACCATAACAGAGCTGATTGAGACTTAATTGAATGTCTTTTTACACACCACTGAGCTGAAATCACTGATACCTAGGTTTGAGCATTAGATCTGCTTTGGAATAGTGGCTCTGATGCAAAAGACTGTCCAGTGTGTACCAGCAGTGAGGTTCCCCCACTAACAGCTTAAATCACTGAAAGCTGTATTAAGTGGTGGGACCTGAAGGCATCCTGGTGGATGGGCAATTGACTGGTAGGGCAGCTGGTAGAGGGACTGGAGCAGAGCCCGACACAGAGGTGCAGTGATAGGGCAGCTGGCAAAGAGGAGTGGAGCACCAATCGGATGGCAGGGCGGCCGGCGAAGAGGAGTGGCGTGCGAGTGCCCGGGCAGCGGAGCGAGTATGGTGCCTTCTTACACCCCCCCTCCCGCTCCACCCAGGGTGGGAGGTGAACTCTGCAGAATTGTGTTTACCAAGATGCACCTTTGAACTCTGGGTCTGCATTGACCAAGGACAACAACTGTGAGTGGAGTTCAGAGAAGGGACGGGCATATTAAAGGGACTTTGGTTGCTGGACTTAAGAACCTGAGGGAAAAGGATGCTGCCCAACTTACTTGGGGGGGGGGGTCTTTTGTTCATGGTTTATGTGTATGAACCCTGTTTGCGGTGTTTTCCCATTTTAATGCCGAGTCACTTCCCTCCTTTTATTAAAAGTTTCTTTGCTACACTCAGACTCTGTGCTTGCGAGAGGGGAAGTATTGCCTCTTAGAGGCGCCCAGAGGGTGGAGTGTTATTGTCCCAGGTCACTGGGTGGGGGCTCAAGCCTGTTTTGTGTTGTATGGTTGAAAAGGAACCTCTAGATACTGAACCGGCCCTTGTTGCTGCCAACTGTCACTGGCAGAAGGGTTACAGATAAAATCAATAATAGTTGGTCAGTCATTTTGCTGTGAGGATAATAAATATGAAATGGAACAATACATTCACACTACTGTGTCTCTTTTGGGTAATGTTGATCGCTAATTTGGCTCTTGAACCACTGAGGTCTGAGTATCACGGCTCTAAGTGCGCCATGTGGCACTCAGGTTAGATGCCATTAAGGTAGACCAAGCATCTACAGCAGTGCTACAGGGCTGCTTCAGAAGGTGCACAAATGCGTTAGTGTCTGGTTACAGCAGCTCCTGAGGCTTTCTGTCACGGGCATTACCTTGGGTATCCTTCCATTACCATCAATGGGTATTAGATCAGGCCTTGTGAGAGCTACTGCACCCGTGTTTTGGCCAACGGTCAAAAGTGTACAATTCCAGAGTTAAGAGATGTACCTACCCTTCATACATAAACCCTGCCTGAGGCATCACAGCCTAGCTATGAAATCGGGGAAGGAGGACGAAGTAAGAGCTCTGAATAAAGATTTACTTATGGAAAATAAAATTAGCAGGAGAAACCTAATACCAAGCCAAGGTTAACTGAAAAATATAATTAAACTTCACATTGGCTTTAATAAAATACAGTATTGACTTTGCTCTTTAAAGTAGATTATGCTGTTGACATTAGAGCAGTACAATAAACAAACCGCTAAGCCTTTTACTAGCAGAACAGAAAATTAAAGCTGGTTAAGACAAGCTAAATAAAACGAGTTTATTCAGGACTGTATAAATGATCAATAAAAATTCCTAATCACTCTCCTGCAAAAAAGCTAGATTATTTGATCTGCAACAAAACTGGGGCTGTGTCAGCAAGTTGGATGCAAATCAAACACCATTCAGACATCTCAAAAACTCTGGAAGTGTGTGCTCAGAATACAGAGGAAAGCCAGAAACTCCATGAGGCCTTCTTAAGGTTGTGGAAAAATAAGTTAGACCTGTTTCCTACACTATGATCAACTTACTGAACCAAGAGTCTATCATCAGCATGATATATCATAGCCAAAACATCATCCCTGGCTTTCTGTTCTTATTCCCCATGTATATTTTAACAAAGCCCTTTTTTGTTTGACGTCTATATTCTGTACATAGCACTTAGCTAAACTGTTCATTTTGATGTTTTATCACATTGCATTACCTTTTAATACAAACCCAAATGGCTGCTGAAATGGTCTACGATAATTTAAGGGTTGCCATGCACAGCAACACTCCTGGATGCAGTCATTTTTATATACAAAGGCTTATTGTAATGCTGTGATCAATAACGATGTTCACTCAGGCATGGGGTGAGTTTGTGAACTATTAATATTTTATAATCTGGCACCTTAAATCACAGTCCACTCCTACCTCAGTGAAATGCATTTTCCAGACCTGCTCATATCCTATAAATAAGGATTACAAAACCTACACTCTGAAGGAGCTATTAAAGAGTTTCCAAGCAAACTTCCAAAACAACAATACATCATTTAGATACACTATGAAAAAATGATAATGCTCATTTAAGTCTGTTGCCACAGGCTACATGTTGTTCATAGTGAAATCTCAGTGATCACATATTTACAAGACATGTATAGCCACTTTCTTACTATGCAAGGATGTATTAATAAGGGCCCTGATTCTGGAAAGCATTTAAGCACATGTTTAAATTCTTCCCTCTTTAGGCCTGTCCTTAAACAAGTGTGAAAGCATGTAGGCTTGCGTGGCCTCCCCCGCTGCCAATCGCCTTTTTGCTGTCACACACCTGGAACAGCAGTCTATATAAGGGGAAATTAGCTGTCTTTAGGGCTCCAGCCCTCAGGCGCGGTAGAGCAGTGAACAGTTCAGGGGCCCAGGCCCTGGGGCAGGGCGGGGCACCAAGCACAGACTAGGGGGCTCCAGTAAGGGGTGAGCGCCCCAACACAGTCTAGGGGGTTCCAGTAAGGGGTGAGCGCCCCAACACAGTCTAGGGGGCTCCGGCAAAGGAGGGGAGGAGTACTGCCACCCGAGGGGAGGGTTGGCAGGGGGGACCTGGACCCGTCCAATTCCACTGCATCCCAGCCCAGGGCCCTAACAGAGTAGTCTGCTACTGGATCAGCAGGGAATCCACCTGCAACACACTGACCGTGTCTTTGGTGGCACCACAGCCAGACGGTAGTCTGGTTCTCCTGGGCTGTTTCCTATACTCCCCTGCGGTTGTACTTTCCAAGGCTCGTCCTCCATCTCCCCAGAATACTCAGCATCGGGACAGCAGAAGTCTTCTGCAGGCAGTGGGGAGAACACGTCCATCTCCTTTGGGAGCTGCCTCACAACTGAGCTACAGGGCCTGCCTTTTATACTTCTTGTTCCTGTCCCACCACTCTGCTTATGGTGTGGAGAGCGTGGCCTTCCTGGTTCCGCCACCCCTCGCTGTCAATCTCCGAGAGTGGCCACGCCTCTTCTCTACAATGTTCTTATATCCCATTGATCTCAGTACTTTATTAGTGAGGAGGAAATAATCTCTGGAGAAACCATGTTGCCACTTTTCTCCTTTTTACCACTGCTCAGTTTCCCAGCTGGGAAAAGGTTACAGCAAGGGACTCATTTGTACAGAGTTATGCTGCATTGTGTCTCTCTCCATGTCACTCTGCTAGGGTGAGGCTGGGAATAAGGCAGGAGTGTGGCCAGATTATCCATAACTACAGGATACACTGAGCAGAACTTCCTAAGGAAGGGGAGTGCCGCACAGAGGCTGCATTAGTGGCCATGAAACGGCTCTACTGCTACATGGGGGCTGGAAGCAGAGGATTCTGTCCCTGTTATGGAGAACTGGATATTCCTTGTTTTGTCAGGCTTTGCTAAGAGGGTGGGGATAGGCTCAGGGAGAGCTATACACACAGATTTGAAGGCAGAATTTAACCCTTATTTATAGCATTTTCATATTTAACCCCTTACTTGCAGTATAATTCCTGGAGTAAATATACACTTCTCTGTTACATGTCAGCAGCCAAACCTGTACACTGAAAGACACACAAACGCCTTCTAAACTTGTTGTCGGTAAGAAACGTCATAGGACAACGCCATTCAGACGCAACCATTAAAGTAATTAATAATTCAATTCATTCATAATTTTTACTGAAAAATAAGGTTTTGAATGTGACTAAAATTGCTGTCCAAGGAACAGAGAGTGTCTGCCCTTGGTGCAGTGAGAGAGCAATCCCTTCTCGAGGGCCAGACACAAACGCAGTCCCTGCTACTGGAAGCCTATTGGGGGCACAAATCACACCAAATGAGGCAGGGAGAGAAGTGAGGTCATCTGCTCTGAGGCCCCATCCATCTGTGGGAGCCTCCTGGAACTTCTGCTCAAGACTAAAGATCCATGTGACTTAATGATGTTTAGCACTTAAAAATAAATAAATAAAGTAACAAATGCAAGTGAAGCTGGGAATATCACATGATGGCACAATCCATGGGACTTTCCATGATATGCCATGCAATAACAGGCCTCATCTTCAACTGGTGCAAATCGGTGTCGCTCCATGGACATCGCTGGAGCTACACTGATTTATACATGGTGTAGAATTAGATTTTGGAACTCAGTGCCACACAGTGAGGCTAAGAACCAAGAAAGATTCAAGGAGGTACTGGATATGTATATGGATGTCAAGAATATCCCAAAGTTACACTAATTAATAATGATTACAATGTTTTTAGAAGGGTTACTAAACCTCATGCTTCAGGATTTAAACCAATCTCTTTATTTAATTTAGTTGGGAATTGGTCCTGCTTTGAGCAGGGGGTTGGACTAGATGACCTCCTGAGGTCCCTTCCAACCCTGACATTCTATGATTCTATGATTCTATACCAGCTGAGGACTTCGCTCAGCATCCTTATCCATTCAGGCCCTGACCTGAAGGGACTTGGGGTGTGAGGCAAAGGCCAAGGAAGTCAATGGAAACACTCCCGTTTACTTCCATGGGTTTTGGAGTAGGCAAATTTTAGAGAGAGGGATGGCAAATGCTGATTTCTTTTATTTTTTAACACTAGCTACCCAAATAAATAAAGCCCAGACAGGCCCCACTGTTTAGTTCTTGAATTAATTGACAATCCTACCTCCTTAGAATATAT
This sequence comes from Emys orbicularis, assembly GCF_028017835.1. Classification (NCBI taxonomy): domain Eukaryota; kingdom Metazoa; phylum Chordata; order Testudines; family Emydidae; genus Emys; species Emys orbicularis. Next base: position 344,976,175 of record NC_088683.1, read on the forward strand.
TTTATATTTAAAAAAACTCTGCACATCCCAGTGCAAGTGAAATATGTTTCCATCATTTCAGTGCTGTTATTTTCTTAAAATATTGTTGGGCTTAACATGGAGACTGGCTTCGAAAATCAGGTCATACCATAGAGGGCTTCAGATATTGGTTTTGGTTGAGTCTTTTTCCATCCAGCTGTGTTTGTGCTTGGGAGCTGTGTTTGAAATCAAGGGTCATAATCTGCAGGCAACTATGCTGGGAAACATTAACTGGCCTGGTAAGTGGAGTGGGTTTGAGTGAAATGCCATTCGCAGCTGAGCAGGAATTCTATAGACTGGATAAAACTGTGGGGTGGAGTGTGACAAACTGAAAATATTTAATCAGAAAACTTTACAATGGGAGTTTTCTTTAGGATATTAATGATTAAAACATTTATGTTTAAAAATGAAGTGATTTCCCCATGCCTTCTCCCCTATTTAAACAACCCCCTTTTTAGAAACCTAATTCAAGGGGCTGGATGGGGTGAATAGGGGAGCAGCTCTCAAAATGTGAACTCTCCTTCATCTCCTATCCCAGTGCATTGAAGCTGTTCTTGTGTTTGACATTCTCATTGCTTATAGACTGTATTGAATACTAATAAAGTAGGGCTAGATTGTGACTTGGAGTACATGCCTCTAGCAGCGGGTATGGGAGATGCCAGACATTTTAGCCAACACCAGGGCTTTGACCGGGGACTTCTCTACAGCTTGAGCTAAATAGCCCCGCAAGGGTAGCAAGTGTGGATGGGATCACTTTGTAGTGGCTTTAATCTTTCTGGTGACTGATTTAATTTCATTCATCATTATAACATAGGAATTACATTAGATTAAATCAGTGGTCCATCTAGTCTAGTGTTGTATCTCTAATAGTAGCCAGTACCAGATGCTTTAATGAAAGGTTCAAGAAACCAAGCAGTAGACAGTTATAGAACAACTTGCCTATAGGAAAAAAAAATCCCTAATCCCCCTTAGTTAGTCTGGTTTATGCTCTGAAGCATGAGGATTTTTACCCATTCCAATCTTGGAGGTTTTATTTAAATCAGTACTACTGTAACTGAATATTCTCCCTGTCCATATAGCTGCCCAGTTCTGTTAAATTCTCAGCTTCAATAATATCTTGTGGCAATCAGCTCAACAGGCTAATTGCATATTGTGTGAAAGTGCATTTGTCTCTTCAGTGTGTGTGTTTACAAATTGTCTTGACTATGTATGAAAGGACATTGTTTAACTCGGCAAAGAACTAGAATTTACCCCTGTGTAAGCCTTTGGGCTCAGTCCTGCATGGTGCTAAGTGCTCTCGCTCCAGTCAAGGAAAGCACTTAAGCATGTGCTTAAATTTAAGCACATAAGGAGTCCCATTCACTTCAGCAGGACTTCTCCATGGGCTTAAAGATAAGCATGTGCTTAAGTGATTTTGCTGGAGCAAAGCCAGAATGCTCCACACCTTGAAGGACTAAGCCCTTATTGCAAACTATTTGGAGCATTTAATAGAGGTTTGTACAATGCCTAGCACAATGGGGTCCTAACCTAACAGACATACTGGCACTGCCATAAATCTAAATGATCAATAGTGTGTAATAATATATTTCACTTTACAGGCTCATACTTTAAAAATGCCTAATGCCCTCTTTACAACAGGCCTTAAATACAATCTTATGATCAAATACAGTCCAGATCTCCAATATAATATTAGTTACCAGCTTGTGTGTCTTTTATAGCCTACACATTGTGATTTGGTGATCTGAATTCATTTCCTACTGGACAAATGAATTCAGCAGAAATGTGATTATTTTTTAAAGCATCAAGTTTTTGGTTACTGTTGTTAGAGTTTGTGTAACTTTTCTTTTCATTAGCATTATGTATATATTTCCCCCACCAATTGGTAAGGCAGCTGTTTGTTTTTGTTATTATTATTTTATTTATGTTGGTCAGCTTTGCTACCTTTAAAGTTTGTTTGCAACCCAGCAGTGCATAGCTGAGGTCTGGAATCTTCTCCACCATTGCTTTGAAATACAGGGAGACTCTGTGGTTTGGGGGGGGGGTTAAACAGTACCTCACAGAACAATATTCTCCCTGCTTTTCCCCTGGTGCAAAAACAAACAAAAAAATTGAAAGCTTGCCTGGAATTTCAGCTAATGCAGTATACTCAAAAGAGAATCAGTCAGCAGGTAATTTTCAAAAAAGCTCAGCATTTGGCCTAACTCGGCTGCCACTGAAGTCCATGGTGAAACTGACCTTGATTTCAGTGGGGAGCAGTTAGGCCAACAATGAAAGCCACCCTAAATGTTCTTAATAGCAAAGGAAGGTTACAACTGTTTAACCAAACATTTCTCTCTGGTTTATTTAGAACCTTTTCTACTGGTTGATGGCCAATACATTGGTTGCTCTCATGGTGTCAGGGACCAGGATGTGGGCAGTTGCAACTAGTGGTTGGAGCAGGAGTCAGGCCCAGTGGTTGGAGCAGGAGTCGGTAGCTGGGAACAGGAGCCCCGCATCAGAACTGGAGTAAGAAGCCAGATGCTAGAGCCAAGGGTCAGAACCATATTCGGAGACCAGATGCCAGAGCTGAGTGTCAGAGACTGTGACCGGACTCCTAGGAGAACCAACTGAGGTCACTCAATTAGAGTGAACTGCAAAGAATGGGGCAGACAATCCCCAAAGCTGGTGGATATTCCAATACATAGATTTATCAAGCCAGCACAAAACAGTTTCTATATTACCTCACTGGTTACCCAGAAACCAACAACACAGTTCCCTTAAAATAAACCAGCCTCAGGCCTCCATCCAGATACCCAAGTCAGGTATGATGCGGATTACTGAAAATCTTACTCATCATATAAAAAAGTTCTACCAATCCCAAAGGATCGGACACATTAGCTCCCAGGTTAATGAATATTTCAGATCTTAACCAAAACAGGCTTACAGACAATTCTTATTAACTAAACTAAAATGTATTTAAAAAGAGAAAAGAGAGAGCATAGGTTAAAAGATCAGTATACATTCAGACATAAATACAATTCTTGAGATTCAGATTCATAGCAGAGATGGTGAGCTTTGTAGTTGCAATGAGTTCTTTCAGAAATAGTTCATAGGTGATAGTCCAATGTTTGTATTCAGGGCAGGCCAGTCAGGACTGGGATCTCAGTCCTTGTGGCTTAGGCTTCCCCTGCATGAAGCCTCAAGCAGATCTGAGATAAACAGGATCAGGACCCAAACCATTTTTATACAGTTTCAGGCCCTGTTGTCACAGCCTGGAGTCCTTCGGCGAGCAATAGGCACTCATGTGGATTTTGAAGTGGACCCATTTCCTAAGCAGCGCTAGTAATTATCCACATAGATTAACATAAGGCAATTGCCTGTTTTTCCACCATTCGCAGATGATTTGCTATACATTCCAATGAATGATGAATACAGTGATATCCTATGTTTACAGTTCATTTAAATGTTAAGATGTTCTTTTGATCTCTGAATTAACAGAATACAGCATAGACAGGGAGTCTTTGATTACATTGCCGATCTCTACCAATATATATGTAAATACACAAAAACACAAACATTATCTACCCATATGTTTTTAAGGGTTGAATCTGAGTCATTTATCCTGCATGATGCTTAACCCTTTCTGGTTGTGTGTCACAGAGACAAAGTCGGGAATTTGAGCCAAGTGTGAGAGCCAGGTTATTTGGAGTGAGATAAGGCAGGAGCAGGGCTAGAAGAAGACAGGGGCAAGGATGGGAACAAACATGCAGATGATCTATCACAGACATGGGTGAATGCTTTGGGCAGCCAGCACCCTGCTGGTGGTGGTGGTGGTCTTAAGGGCAGGTCTGCTGACCCCTCAGCCATTTAGGTGGTTGGCCCAATTGTGCTTAATAGATTGCCTGGAGGCTAAGATATCACGTAGTCTAGCTGCAGGTCCTTGCTCCTGACACATGGCTAGCTTCTGTAATCAGGGAATTTGCTGTCTATATTTAGAGGGGATTATAGTTAAGGGTAAGATTTTGTCATGGATATTTTTAGTAAAAGTCAGGGACAGGTCACGGGCTTCAGTGAATTTTTATTTATTGCCCATGACCTGTCCTTGACTTTTATTAAAAATATCTATGATAAAATGGGAAGGGGCTGGGCAGCAGCGGGGTGGCTGGGAGCTCCAGGGCCCCCACCATTCAGTGGGGGCTCAGAGCTCCAGGGTTCCCCTTCCCCTCACAGCGGAGGAGAGCTGCAGGTCCCCCTGCCCCCTCCCCAGCAGCAGGGAGCTGCGGGAATTCCCCTGCCACCGCCGCAGTAGGGAGTTGCTGGGGTCCCCTTGTCCTTCATCACAGAGGTCACTACTGCTTGTCCACCTTCTACAAAGAGTGATATTATCCCCAAGACGTGTCATAGACAATATGGCCCAGGAGATAAGAACATGAGAATGTTCCATATTGGCTCAGAACAATAGGCCTCCCAGCCCAGTATCATGTTTCTGACAGTGGCCAGTGTCAGATGCTTCTGGCAGTTGGAGGTTTAGGACATCCAGAGCATGGGGTTGCATTCTTCACCATCTTCACTAAGAGCCATTGATGGACCTATACTCTGTGGTCTTACCTAATTCTTATTTGAACCCTCTGATGGGGTGGGCTAAGCCAAGAGGCTCCCTGCTGGAGACCTCAGGGTCCTTCCACACTCATCCCAGGTAAGAAGCAGTGGAGAGGTCCTCCAGCAGGCTAGAGTGGCTGCAGGGGAAGCAGCTAATCAGGGCTTAGGAGGGCCATATAAAAGGAGCTGCAGAACAGAGCAGCAGTTAGCTGCTGCTTGGACCTGAAGAAGAAAGGACTGCATGCCTAGCTGGCTGAGGGAACTACAGCACAACACGCAGATAAGTGGGGGCAGGAACCAGGAAAGTGAGAGGCTCCTGGCCGGCTGCTAGGACTGAGCCAAAGACAGTTTGCTAGCAGGGACTGGGGGAGCAATGAAGGAGCTCCTGGCTGGCTGTGGGGATTGAGTAGGGACTGAGCCTGGGGAAAGCCATAGGAAGATAGTGTCCCTAGGGGGGAAACCCTGGGGATAGGGCCCCATACCAGGACTTGGCTGGTTTAAAGACCATGGACACACCCAACTTGTGAGAGGCGGGTGCTGACCTCGTTACAAACCCATTTTTACTCTTGGTCTTCACAACATCCCATTGCAACCCACCCCACAGGTTGATTGTGTGTTATATGAAGAAATACTTCTTTTTGTTTGTTTTATACATGCTGCCTATTTATTTCATCAACTCTTCACACTCAGCTTTGGACTTAACTATCTAGAGTAGTTTTGTATCATCTACAAATTTTGCCACCTTGACCATTCACCCCCTTTTCCAGATAATTTATAAATACGTTGAACAGCACAGACTCCAGATCCTTGGGGGACCCTATTATTTACCTCTCTATTGTAAAAACTGATAATTTATTCCTGCCTTCTTTTTGCTATCTTTTAACTAGTTATTGATCCATTTGAAGACTTTCTCTCTTATCCCAAGACTGCTTAGTTTGCTTAAGAGCCTTTGGTGAGGGACCTTGTCAAATGCTTTCTGAATGTCCAAATAGACTATATTGACTGGATCACTCTTGTCCACATGCTTGTTGACTCCCTCAAAGAATTCTAATTGATTGGTGAAGCATGATTTTCCTTTATAAAAGCTGTGTTGACTCTTCCCCAACATATTGTTTTTATCTGTGCCTGATAATTTTGTTTTTACTATAATTTCAACCAATTTGCCTGGTACTGAATTTAGACTTACCAGTCTTTAATTGGTATGATTGCCTCTGGAGCTGTTTGTAAAAAAAAAAAAAAAAAAAAAAGGCATTACATTAGTTATCTGGTTCAGAGGCTGATTTAAGCAATAGGTTATATACCACAGTGAGCAGATCTACAATTTCATATTTGAGTTTCTTCAGAACCTTGGATGAATACCATCTGGTTCTGATGACTTATTATGATTTAACTTATCAATTTCTTCTAATACCTCCTCTATTGACTCCTCAGTCTGAGCCAATTCCTTAGATTTGTCACCTAAAAAGAATAGCGTGGGTCTAGGAATCTCCCACACACCCTCTGCAATGAAGACAGATGCAAAGAATTCATTTAGCTTCTCTGCAATGGACTTGTCTTCTTTTTGTGCTCCTTTAGCACCTTGATCATCCCAGTGGTCCCACTGGCTGGCAGGCTTCCTGCTTCTGATGTACTTAATTTTTTTTTGCTGTTAGTTTTTGATCCTTAGCTGGTTGTTCTTTGGATTCTTTCTTGGCCTGCCTAATTATACGTTTACATATGACTTGCCAGAGTTTATGCTCCTTTCTATTTTCCTCACTAGGATTTGACTTCCAGTTTTTAAAGAATGTCTTTTGTGTCTAACTGGCTCTTTTACTCTGCTGTTTCGCCAGGGTGGGATTTTTTTGGGTCTTTTTACAGGTTTTTTTTATGTGGGAATACATTTTGTTTGAGCCTCTATTAGGGTGTTTTAAATAGTCTCCATGGAGTTTTCAGGCATTTCACCCTTGTGATTCTTCCTTTTAATTTCCATTTAACTAGCTTCTATATTTTTATGTAGTTCCTCTTTTTGAATTAAATACTACTGTGGTGGGTTACTTTGGCATTTTCCCCCCTACAACGATATTAAATGTAATTACATTATGGTTGCTATTACTGAGTAGTTCAGCTATATTCACCTCCTATACCAGCTCCTGTGCACTGCTTAGGACTAAATCAAGAATTGCTTCTTCCCTTGTGGGTTCCAAGGCAAGTTGCCCCAAGAAGCAATCATTAATGGTGTCAAGATATGTTATCACTGCATCCCTTCCTGAGGTGATGTCATGCTGTCTGGAGTGGCTCACAACCGTGAATGACAACCTCAGGGCAGACTGTCAAAAAAAAGGGCAGAAACCTGAAACTGCTTGTGTGTTCTGTAATTAGATTTCATCAACCCAGTAACAAGTGTGAACTCCTAAAGCACTATAACAGTGTTACCTTGGAGTCACAAACAGTCCCCTTGGGCATGCCAGTCTATCTTGCCACCCAGGCAAACTGGACTATATGATAGATGGTCACTTTACACCAAAAATCACAATGATATTCACATTACTCCCAGTCCCAAAGGACCAGTCACTTATCCTAGGTCATTTGTAGTCTCATCTCAAACCAAAAACCCCTGTAGACAATCCTGTAATAAACAAACTAAAGATTTATTAACTCTCATTTGTTTTCTTAGTCATTTACAAGGTTAAAACAGGAAACATACACACACAAATGAGTTAGTCTTAGATTTAAAAAGATAATATATAATATAATATAATATAATAATAAGCAGCTCTGTATGTCCTCTAGGGCTGACCTATGCCAAGCAGCATGTGGATCTCTTGTTTATGTTTAGGAACCTTTGCACCTCCGAGTCCAGACAGAATAAAGAGACCCAGTTTCTCTTTGTCAGGGATTTTTATTCCCTTGTCCCCAGAATCCAAGCTGATGGGATCAGTTCATGTGTAGATGTCACCTGCCTGGAGCTAGTAAGGAATGCAGTCAACAAGATCTGTCCTTTGATGCTTACACAGTGCCTCATTTGTCTTCAAAGGGCCACCTTGTGTGTAGGAGGAGCTTTGCCTTAATTAATGCTTCTTCTCCTGTTTGGTGAATTACACAATTAGAGGTTTACAATGCAAACATGCAATAGAACTTTATATCATGGGATACAGATATTATTAGTAGGATTAATACATGCAGCATCCTACAAGTATTCCATAAAGTCAAAACACTAAACACATTCTGGTAACACTAATATCTATTTTTATGACACTAACCCACAGCTAAGCCAGATTGGTTTCCAGCTATGCATTTATCAGTGTTCAGTGAGGCCCTGGACCTTGGCATGAGTTGGCATCTGGTCTGCCAGCGTCACAGGTGACATATACCCAGTCAATATGAGGACAGTTGAAATCCCCCACTATTAGTGCATTTTTGCCTTTGCAGCCTCTCTAATCTCCCTGAGCATTTCACAATCACCATCACCATCCAGGTCAGGTGGTCAGTAGTATATTCCTACTGCTATTACCTTATTGTTCAAGCATGGAATTTCTATCCATAGAGATTCTATGGTACACTTAGATTCATTTAAGATTTTTACTTTATTTGACATTATGCTTTCTTTTGCATATTGTGCCACTCCCCCACCAGCATGACCTACTCTCATTCCTATATATTTTGTATTGGTATTACTGTGTTCCATTGATTATCCTCATTCCACCAAGCCTGTCTTATCAATATCTTCATATCTTCTAGTTCATACAACTTAGTATTCAGACTTCTAGCACTTGTATACAATATGTCCATATGTATAACATTATGTCCATATTCAGTTGCTTGCCTTCATGTATTCCCACTGTTGACAAAGCCGTTTGTAGCTTTCACACATGTTAGCAGGTCAAGGTAAAGACTGTGGGGGAGTTGAGGGTTTACCTCAACCTGCTAATGTGGAAAAACTACAAACTGCCCTGTCTTCACTAGGATTTTACCTCATATTATTTACCACATATTAGCTAACATGAGTGAAGAACACACCCTTTGCCCTACTGAAGCCAAGGCCATTGAAAGTCAATGGAACTAAGCTCCTAAGACACTTGGCACCAGATCTTTAAAGGTATTTAGGCACAAAAAGATTCAGCTCGGCACTTTTGAAAATCCCACTGGGTGCTTATCAGCATCTTTAGGTACTAAATATTTTTTAAAATCTGGCCTTTAGATACTTCTGAAAAGGTTACTGTAGATCAGAATCTGACCTTTGATACGCAGGCCTCTCTCTAACTGAGTTAAAACTGACCCCAGACAAGATTTGGTTTCAGCACAAACCTCTGCATGGCCCTTTCCACATCTTTTGCAATATTTCACCCTTACAGCATGATGTGCAGATCAATACACTTAAGGTTCCTAATTAAATTCATTTGCTGTTTGATTAAGAGTGTTTACGGGGCAAACGTTCACCACAGCAAGAAGGACGTTGGTTGTTCCTGTTTGTGACAGCGTGGCCAGCTTCCTCCTCCTCCCCTCACCTTTACCTCCTCCTGCATGGGAAGAGCCTTTAGTAATGACACTTCATGACAGGTAAACTCGCTCCCTCTTTCTGTCTGTGGCATCCAATCTATTTTTGCATCTGAAGCTACACTAAAGAGTAAGGGCCCAATTCTGCCCTCAAACACATCTGTTCTGCTCCCACTGGAAACAACAGGCCAAATCGATCACTGACTTAGATAGCCTAGTACGTTAGGATTGCTTGGGCTATAAATGGGAGTTGGTGTGTCTTGCTGAGGACAGGACTGGCTCCAGGGTCTTTTTGATGAAGCCTCTGATTGCTTTTCACATTTCCAAAGTTTGAAATAGTTGACTCTAGGGTGCCTTATGCAGGGCCAGATTTAGGGGCAGGCGACTGCCTGGGGTGCCAGGCTTGGGAGGCACTGGGCTGGGGCTTCTGTTTTTTGTTAGAGATAAAAGGGAAAATAGAATGTTTGAAGTAAAACGTTTCAGGAATTCCATATGTGGATTCATTTTTCACTAACTTCCTAGAATGTTCTGGACCTTTGTAGAATCTTGTGGAATCTTCCAGACTTTCTGAGAACTATATTTTTTATTTGCTTAGATATGGCATGAATAAATACAGATTTACAGATCCTATTGTGCAAATTTATCTTGTATGACAGGGATAAATCATGCATGCAAATTGTGCATCAAAGTCATGAAATGGGCTACAAATGCAATAAAAAAATAAGGTATTCAAAAGTTTAACAAATGGAGAGGTGGGGCACTGAAGATGCTCCTCTCATGGGGCGCTATTTGGTCTAGGGCCAGCCCTGGCCTTGTGTGTCTCCTTCACCCACAGAGAATGCTAAGGGCTCGGTCCTGCAAAGTACTAAGTAATTCTGCAGGTTGCTGAATGCCCTCAACTCCTATTAAAGTCAGGGTGTGTTGAGGACATTCACTACTTCAGAGGGGTGCTTGATACCTTGCAAGACTCAGCCCTAACTGCAAAAGATCCCAGAGGGGAGCACTAGAATGATATTGGATTCCCTCAGTCAGTAACAATTATTGCATCACCTACCTTGTTTACCTTTTCTCAAGGGCGAATATGGCTAAAAAGAAGTCCACATGGCTAATGTCTGCTGTCTCAGACCAAAGGTTAGTTGCAGATTTAAAACGCCCTGGAGGAAAAAATGTTGCACACATAATATATATAATAATTAATCCATGGATCTAAAAGTCTTCCCGTTAATGGAAAAGTCCTGCCGCTTACAGAATCGTATCAAGAAGCTGTTGCCATAAGCAGCAGGCAAATCCTCCTCTGCAACCAAGATTTAAAATGGCAACAAAACTATTTGATAGAGTGCTAGACAGTGAGAGTAGAAGGAATATATTCTGTGTGCGTGAGCGCGTGCATGCATGGGAGAGAAACCGAGATGGAGACAGAGAGAGACATACAGACAACACGCCACAACATTCAGATAGAATATACGTGATTCCAAACAAACACTCGTTCTGACTAAGCTGCTCCGTCTCAGCCACACCCTGCCCTCCATGACTGTATATTTTTCCATTTAGGGTGGACACAGCAGCACAGGTATTGTAAGCTTTCTACTGTACAGGTTAACAGTACAGTAGAAATGCCTAATGATATGCCTTGCTCAGTGATTCCTCATCTTAAGGTTGAAACACTACTCCAGGTGGGGCATGAAGCAGAGGAGCAATGAAGACATGGAAAACTCCATAACCCTGGATCCATCCTCAAATGAAAATTGCAGGTACAGTAGTAAGCCGTTCTTCAGGAGACACCCAAGCCGGTGAGATCAAATGTACATGACTGCAATAGAATCATATGGGCTCCGACAACCTTGGGCCAGCAAGCTGCTATCGCCTCCTTTTGGGTCACTACAGTGTAGGACGAGGCAAAGCTATTCCTTTCTGCCCTGCTTTGATACCAGCCACACAGGCCTTTGCAAAGGACTGCAGAGAATGTGATGCTGACACATTAGATTAAAATGTCTAGGTTTCATGTAGGATTCCTTAATGCTTTGCAAGAGACGTCTAGAGTATATTCGTTCTGGATGGTTTAGCACCCAGTTCAAGTCACCTGCTAGAATCTTTTCCCTTTGGAAGCCAGCAAGTGAATATATGCAGTTTATGGAAATGTTCTCAGAATTTCATGAGGTTGGCATTGGAATGATCCCCGGACTGCTTCTCAAAATTTTCATGAATTGCTAAATACAAGAAAATGAAAATAATGGCCAACTTTACTGTGATTAATTTGGCTCATTATCATAACGTACTAAAACATTGGTGGTGGGATTATCAAATGCACTCAGTGTTGGCCTAAATCTGCTCTCACTGACGACAGTGTGAGTTTTACCACAGATTTTAGTGCTGACCAAGTTAGGCCGATACTGAGCATTCTTGAAAAGCCCAGCCTTGAGCAGCATCCATGTCTTCCCAATGTTAGCCCCTCACTAAAAGGTCACTGCTTTTGTAATCACCTCACTGAGATTTTAATGTCTTGGGATCATGAAACTTGTGGAATTAGTTTAAACAGAAATTATATACCTCTTTAGTGTTCACCTAATGCTTCCCTACCTTACAATGCCAGCCCAGAAAAGAGACTAGACACATAAACAGTGGAGTAAGAGAAGTGTTTGAAGAGAGACCTAGCAGATGTCTACAGGATTTGAAAACATTTCTGAGGTGGGAATACCATGACTCTCATTTTGCCCATGCACAGTACACTCATAAACAGTATTACTATTTATTTATTGGTTTCAGAGTAGAAGCCATGTTAGTCTGTATCCGCAAAAAGAACAGGAGTACTTGTGGCACCTTACAGACTAACAAATTTATTTGAGCATAAGCTTTCGTGGGCTACAGCCCACTTATATTTATTACTATAGTTCCTAGGAGCCTTGGTCATGTACCAAGATCTCATTGTGCTAGGCGCTGTACAAAAAGATGGCCCATGGTCCAAGGTGCTTACAGTCTAAGTATAAGATGGGACAACAGATGGATACAGACCGCCAGGGGAGTACAAGGAAACAATGAGACAATACTGGTCATTTGTTAAGATTTTGTCATGGTTATTTTTAGTAAAAGTCATGGACAGCTCACAGGCAATAAACAAAAATTCACAGGAGCTATGACCTGTTTGTGATTTTTACTGGGTGACATACGAGAAAGCACAAAGGTGCATGTTTGAAATTATAGCAAGTGGGCAGTGGAAGGTGGAAACATGTTCTTTGGCTGAAATGTAGAGATTTGCAGAATGGAGCTGGCATTGTTCAAAGTGTGCATTAGAGCTGAGCAAAATATTTCCTTGAAGTTTGACACACTCATAATTTTCCCCTTTACAAGTTTGCTTCATGCACTTGTTCCTCTGAAGTTTGTAACACTCAAGCAAGAGTTTTTGCCCCAGACCTTCTGAATGCTGTGAAAATGTTAATGGGGATTCAAGGGTTGGCTGGCTTCCGTCACGTGGTTCAAGCCAGATAGTTCACTTTCTGGTCCCCTGTCTTGCTGAGCTTGTTCAAAGGGTTAGTGTAACTCACTGGTCAGTGTGTGTCATGTGTTCCCCGGTGAGCAGAGGATGTGAAGCCTTTAGATACAGAAACACATGCTTTTAGATGGAGGTGCCTGGTTCTGTGTGCCAACCAAAATGGCAGTTATCACATCAGCAGAAGCCATTTTGACTTCTTTTCTCAGTGGCAGAGTCTGCTGCCTCTGAGCCAGTCAGGGAAAAAATGTTGCTGTTATTTTTCAAGTTTTTGCGCCTCTAATAATTTTTTTAATTATACAGCCTGGGAGTTGATTTCTTTTTCCCCGGTATTTGTGATCCTAATTAAGCCATGCATTTATTATTAACACTGCCTCCTATTTTATATGGGGGAACAGCCCTTAGAGAATCTGTTCTGTTGCAATGTGACCCCTGAGGCCTCGTGTCTGTCTAATTATTGAGGCCTGCCTGTATTCCCCTCAGGCACTGCCCTGTTTAATCCCCATCACTTATACAGCCTGGGACCAGTTTCTTTTCCTAGTATTTGAAGTTGAAATTAAGCCTTATGTTTATTATTAGTGTTTCATTTCATATGGGGAACACAGGCCTCGTGAGGAAGATCAGAGAGCTCTTCTGCTCTGTTGTAGTATCAGGGGCATTCCCCACAATGTGGGTAGGGTCAGCAGCGAAAAGCATAAACAGGAGATAGTTCTAAAGTAAAAAAAAAAAAAAAATACAGCACTTCTCCCAACAGGCCCTATTACCCAGGGGCCACAGTAGGGTTTCACACAAGAAAGGACAAGTCTCTGAATTGCTGCTCAGAGCTGTAGTTCCAAACTTAATTGGGAGCAACCAGCAATGAGGAAGGTGCCTGTCTGAGCCAGAGACTGGAGATGCGGGCTGTCCACCAACAAGATGGGGCTGCTACTAAAATCAGACAACAGGATGCCACTGATGTGTCACTTCATCTTGAACTGGATGATCATGCCGGCAGGCCTGTCGAGAGAAATTTTGGGGCTCTGCTATATCATGTTCACTGGGGTCCCACTCTCTCCCATTTCACTTTATTCACACAGACGTTGGACATTTTGTGGAAGCTCTGAGCTTGGGACCCTGGTACAATTGTTCTTCCCCACCTTGTCTCCACTGCATGCTGCGATGGAGCCTCTGGATGATGAGACGGTGGGGAAGTGTCAGTTGGGTACAGAGGAGGAGCAGCAGCCCAGTATTAGTGGCCATGAGGAGGCTACTGGTAGGCGGGAAGTCTTTTCATCCACAATTTCTGTACTGCCAGGAAAGAGCCTGTACTGCTCCGAAGGCAGAACAGCAACTGCAGCATCATCATTTTGATGATGATATTGCTGTGCTGGCCTGGCTAATATCCCTTCTTTGTTTTCTCCTGTCTCCTCATCACCACTGTTAATGTCATGACACCAGTAATGGCAGCAGCCTGGGGAGGGGACGCTCGCTCATTTAAAGCCCTAGGGCTGAATCAATACAGTGTACTGATCAGATACAATGGAGCTGTTCTGTGTGCGTGAATCCAATTGTACCTACACTTTCTTGTCCAAACTTTGCTTGCTGCTTTTTTGGCCATACTGCTACCTTTGTTGTCTGTGGACTAACACTCCTGATCTGTGTCACTGTGTCTTACTCACCTGTATCCTACTGCTGACTCTGTATCCTCTATCATACCTACTCCAAGGACTTTAACTCAAGTGCGTTATGAAAAATTACTACAAAAATGGCACGTTTTCATTAAAGGAAGCTTCTCACTGCATGTACCCAGAGTCACATCAGCTTATTTAACTGACAACAATATTTCTCACTACTTTTTCGTCCTGTCTGCTTTTCAGAACTAAGGTAGCGGGAGCTGGATTTTATGCTGGTTGGCTCATCATTGACAGAATTGCTAACTAAGCTCCAATTGCAGAATAATCTATCACGGGTGATGGTGCATGAGCCAGAAAACAAACACGCACACCCACACGCGCACACCCACACGCGCACACCCACACGCGCACACCCACACCATGACTTTCAGCTCCCAGGTGGAATTTGCAGAGCTGGCAGTTACAGAAACCATCTGATCACATTGATATGGAAGCCATCAAGAGACAATACACTTGGAAAATCACGGTGCCATTTTTACAGTCACATTATCGAGTTGAGCAGCACTTTAATGCCAAGCTGACTAAAACGTTGGCACTTGATTTACTGGCATCTTCACTTGAGGAAGGGTGAGGCAATGGCAATTCACCTCCCAATCACAACAGGCATGTAGATCAGTTGTTATAGCACTGACTCGGGGAGGGGGGGCATTGGGTGAATTGAGGAAGGCGATTTTGAAGAGAGAAGGGGTAGAAGGTCAGTACTACCACAGCATCCAGCAGGATGCCACCACATGTACGTGCAGTTTCCAGAAATCACATGGCGCTTGTGATCTGTTTTACAAGTTTAGGGAGACAATAGTTGAATGGTCAGCCAGCTCCTCTGTCTGCTGGGAGGTGTTTGATGATGGGTTTGTCCAGAGTCCCTGCTTTGCACACAGCATGCTTACCCCACCCCTAGAAATGGATTTAAGGAAATTGGCAATTTCTGCTTGAAATTTCACAAGCACTAAAGCAGAATTTTACCTTTTTCACAAGTGTCAGTGCAACTATCACCAATGAAAAGGGTGTGGGGAGTAAATTTACTATGCCATGTTACTGTTCTTTTTATTATTTAATTAATAAACAGCTTATAAATTATAACATTTCCATTATTCAAATAAAACGAACGATAGCATGAAAGGATAAAACAAGAGGAACCATTAATGATCCTCACTATAAAGTTCTACTCTCTGTCTTAGGTACTTACAGGTCTCCATTACTGTAGTATCGAAGCACCTCACAATATTGAATGTATTTATCCTCACAACGGGCCTGTGAGGCAGGACAGTGCTGTTATCCCCATTTTACAGATGGGAACTGAGGCACAGAGAGAATAAGTGACTTGCTTAAGGTCACACAGTAAGTGTTTGGCAAAAGAGGGAATTGAACACAGGGCTCCCAAGCCCATGTCCTAACCACTGAACCATCCTTCCTCTCCTGTAGATTGTGTCCTCACTTGATTCCCTGTTCAGCATGAGCCTAACTTTTTTGAAGTTTGAATAGGATGATAAAGTACTCAGGGAAGAACAGGCTGGATTTTGATCTGGTATGTTGTGTTCAGACCAGCTCTTCACCTTGAGAAGACTTATTGATAAAGTCATAGCATACCAGCAGAAGATGGTTTTTATCTTCCTTGATTTTATGAACGCATTTGATAGCATCCACAGAGAAGCTCTCTGGAAGATACTGAGACACTATGGAATCTCAGCAAAGAATTTGATGAAATTTTGGTATAACGAGTCTGTATACTGTTTCAGGGCAGGTTTCAGAGTAGCAGCCATGTTAGTCTGTATCCGTAAAAAGAACAGGAGTACTTGTGGCACCTTAGAGACTAACAAATTTATTTGAGCATAAGGTTTCGTGGGCTACAGCCCACTTCTTCGGATGCATAGAATGGAACATATATTGAGGAGATATATGTACACATACAGAGAGCATGAAAAGGTGGGAGTTGTCTTACCAACTCTGAGAGGCCAATTAAGTAAGAGAAAAAAACTTTTGAAGTGATAATCAAGATAGCCCAGTACAGACAGTTTGATAAGAAGTGTGAGAATACTCACATGGGGAGATAGATTCAATGTTTGTAATGGCTCAGCCATTCCCAGTCTCTATTCAAGCCTAAATTGATTGTATCTAGTTTGCATATCAATTCCAGCTCAGCAGTTTCTTGTTGGAGTCTGTTTTTGAAGCTTTTCTGTTGCAAAATTGCCACCCGCAATTTTCAGGGCAGAGAACAGAGACACAGAACAGTTTTCTAAGATTGCTATCGGTGTAAGACAAGGTTGTGTACTATCCCTACTTCTGTTCTGCCTTGTGTCACCATGCCTCAGTAGGTCACAACTGAGAATACCAAATTCAGGACAAGCTGTTGAGAAATAGGGCAGACATATCCCCAAACTGGTGGTTATTCTCCCATAAGATATACCAAACCAGCAACAAAAGTAAACTTCTCTCTCACCACACTGGCTAAAAAGCAGTCAGAAATGTAGCCTCCTTAGATATTCCAGTCCTGGATTCAACACCCAGATACTAGACTTAATGATGAGTGGTTATTTAAAACCAATTTCATCAACCAAAGGGTTCTTCTGATCCCAAAGGACCAGCCACATAGCCAGGTCACTATATAGCTCAGATTTTACCCAATAATCACTATGTTGCCAATCCTTTAGTATCTAATATCTAATAGAATCATAGAATCATAGACTTTAAGGTCAGAAAGGACAATTATGATCATCTAGTCTCACCTCCTGCACAACGCAGGCCACAGAAGCTCACCCACTCACTCCTGTAACAAACCCCTGACCTATATCTGAGCCATTGAAGTCCTCAAATCATGGTTTAAAGACTTCAAGGTGCAGAGAATCCTCCAGCAAGTGACCCACACTGCAGAGGAAGGCAAAAAAACCCCAGGGCCTCTGCCAATCTGCCCTGGGGGAAAATTCCTTCCCGACCCCAAATATGGCAATCAGCTAAACCCTGAGCATGTGGGCAAGACTCACCAGTCAGACACCCAGGAAAGAATTCTCTGTAGTAACTCAGATCCCACCTCATCTAACATCTAACCCATCCCATCACAAGCCATTGGGCATATTTACCGCTAGTAGTCAAAGATCAATTAATTGCCAAAATAGGCTATCCCATCGTACCATCCCCTCCATAAACTTATCAAGCTTAGTCTTGAAGCCAGATATGTCTTTTGCCTCCACTACTCCCTCATAAAAGACTAGAAAGACATGTAACCCTTCTGCCAGGCAGAGCCAGCAGCAACAGGACCAGATTCAATATCTAGGGGTTCCTTTCCATCAATACAACACAGAACCAGCTCGAGCCCCCACCCAGGAACCTGGGAAATTTACACACCATCCCTGGGCGCCTCTGAGAGGCAATACTACTCCACTCACAATCACAGAGTCTGAGTGTAGAAAAGAAACTTTTTATAAAGGGAGGGAAGTAACTCAGCGTTAATTTTGGAAAACACTGCAAACAGGATTCATAAACATAAACCATGAGCAAAGACCCATCCCTAAGTAAGTTGGGCAGTGTCTTTTTCCCCTCACGTACTTAAGTTCAGCAACCTAAAAGTCCCTTTAATGTGCCCGTCCCTTCTCTGCACCCCGCTCACAGTTGCTGTCCTTGGTCAGTGCAGACCCAGAGAGTTCAGAGGTGCAGCTACAGAGTTCACCCCCCACCCTAGGTGGGGGCCAGGAGGCACCTTACTCACTGTGCCTCTCTGCCAGCTGCCCTGCACCACTCCAGCCACTCATTTGCCAGCTGACTGTCAGTCACCTTCTGCTGCCACCTGCCTTTCTGCTGTGACCTCTGCACATCAGTCTCAGTGATTTTCAGCTCTTTGCATGCTGGGCAGAGGCACTGCCCCCCCTCTCAAGTGATTTCAGCTCTGATTGAGTATTTAAAATAACAAGAGGCTCCTAATGAAGCCTATTTAGCTCTTTCTTTGAACAGTGGGAAGGAACAGGTTAAACCAGACCAGGAGGAACCCTTAGGAATGGGTTGCACTTCTCCTAGCTAAGCCACCTGTCTCCACCTCTCTTACCTTCACAGGGCTCTCAAACTGGGGGTCAGGACCCCTCAGGGGGTTGCATGATTATTACATGGGGAGTCGCGAGCTGTCAACTTCCACTCCAAACCCCGCTTTTCCTCCAGCATTTATAATGTTGTTAAATATATAAAAAGTGTTTTTAATGTATAGGGGGGGTCGCACTCAGAGGCTTGCTATGTGAAAGGGGTCACCAGTAAAAAAGTTTGAGAGCCTCTGATTTAGACCCTTACAGACATTTGAGTCTAGAAAGAGGGTTATGTGAATCCTGAAGTCCATTATAAACTGAAAAGATTCCTTGATCCTGCAGAAGTCTAGAAAATCTTGTGCATTGTTTTATGGTAGTAAACCACACCCAGAAGAGAGCAGTATAGAGAAAACACCAGATGGTTGTCTTGATGTGAGATTGGAAGGCAAACTGAGGCAGTGGGTGGCCCCAAAAACCGGCTGAGTAAATCCTGCTACATTCCTCAATCACATACCATATGTACCATTCCCCTTTCATATTCCCTCCCAATGGTTATCTGGAATCCAGATGGAAAAAGCACCAATGAATACAAATTAGTCAGTTGTGGCACTTTTTAATTAAATTTACCCCAAAGTTGGCTACAAGTGGTTGCTGAGACTGATGAAAATAGAGCTCCTAAGTCTTTTCCATAAACCTCACCTTCCCATTTTGGAGCATCGTTACCTGTTTGGCTTGACATTAGTCTAGTGTAAGGGCAAACTTCTGTTCACCTATCTGTATGTAAAATCTCTTCACTGCTTTGCTTTCTCCTCTCATCGCGCAGAACTCCTATTGATGAGAGTGGCAGATCTGCGCTTGTTGAAATGACAGAATATTAGAGATGTGATCCATCATGCAAATCTTTGCACAGAATTTTTGCCTTAATTAGGTTTTCTTACAATTAATCTATAATAAACTGCATTTACTAACAGGATATTTATTCCAAAAAATGGTTTCCTGTAACGTAGTGACTGTATCTTTAGATCAGACATTTGTAAAATAGACTATTTGGGTAATAAGAATTTAATGAAACTTCCTTCTCCCGTCCCCTCCTTTGGAGGACATTGAATTCAACAGGCTTAACTCTGACAATGACTGATGTCTCACAAGAGATGATTTGCATGGAAAACGCTGGGGTCTCATTTTAGTTCCCATGACAAAACAGAACAGTGATTTTTATCATTTCTGAGCCATTTATATTCGCCTGGAGCTACGTGACACAATGGTAATTCTTGTGAATGCAGCAATTCATCAGCAGCAGTTCATCCTCTACATAAGTGGCATAACTTTGACTGCTATGATAGGCTATGGGTGTGACAATACCATATGTGTAAACCTGCTTCACTAGGAGAAAGGTCTAATTGATCACCTATTTCCTAGAAAGAGTGATTATTTTGTACAAGATGGTTATTTAGGTGGAAAAGAGGATGCACAGACCTGAAAACAATGCCTTAATCACTTTGCCAATCTAGTAATAGGCGACCTTTTTATATTACAATCTATCTCAGTGGCATTTGTTCCTTCTGCCTAGTAAGACACTGAGCTAGCAAATTACTTCTATGCAATTCTTCTCATTCTAAGACACAGCAACTGTTAGGAGCTTCTAGATCTGGTTAAAACCTTGTCTGGTTCAGACAGTGTCTGGATTCAAGTTTACATGTGAAATCTGTTATAGCACCAGTAAAAAAGACCCACCTCGCATGAACCAACCAACCAAACAAAAAGTTGCAGAAAGGTCAAGCAATGCTAATGTATAGCTTCTAAAAAGAGAGATCATTAAATACACTTGCATGTTAGATTTATTATCCACACAGGCATTTTTAAAAATGTAAATAATCAGCCCCTGGATCAGGGGTCAGCAACCTTTCAGAAGTGGTGTGCCGAGTCTTCATTTATTCACTTTAATTTAAGGTTTCACGTGCCAGTAATACATTTTAACGTTTTTAGACGGTCTCTCTCTATAAGTCTATATTATATAACTAAACTATTGTTGTATGTAAAGTAAATAAGGTTTTTAAAATGTTTAAGAAGCTTCATTTAAAATTAAATTAAAATGCAGAGCCCACCGGACTGGTGGCCAGGACCCGGGCAGTGTGAGTGCCACTGAAAATCAGCTCGCGTGCCACCTTTGGCACACATGACATAGGTTGCCTACCCCTGGCCTGGATTATAAAGATTTATTTTTTTAAAGGTCTAGTTTCTAAAAGTCTCTTAGTGCAGCTCCCTCTTTACTGACAGTTACTCTTCTGTAACAGACAAATTTCTGGATGGGCAAATCATTCTTAACAACCCAAATAAATTTGTTAGTTTCTAAGGTGCCACAAGGACTCCTTGTTGTCTTTTCTTAACAACCCTGTTACTGAAGTTAGATTTTAGGCAAGAGGTAAAATTTTCAAATGCACTGAAGTGAATTGAGCTCCATTTTCAAAAGTGACTTAAGGCCAGATTTTAAAAGGTATTAGGCGCCTACAGAGGCAGATAGGTGCCTAGTGGGATTTGCAAAACTGCCTAAGAATCTAATTCCCACTGAAATCAATGAGTATTGGGTGCTAAGTCCCAGATCCTCAAAAGTATTTAGGTGCCTGGGTCCCATAGGAGTTAGGCACCTAAATAGTTCTGAGGATCTGGGCCTTAGGTACTTCTGAAAATGGCACTTAGGCTCTTATGCCACTTAGGTACTTCTGAAAATATTACCCAGGGTTCATTTGTGTGCTTACTGTAACCTACTTTATCCGACTTCTCAGAAAGAACCAGACTGGAAGGCCAATATAGACAAATATTCATATTTCAAGCCATTAATGGTTACATGTCCTGCTTCTCTTCTAAAAGGATTTTTTTAAAGTAATAAACTTTCAGAGGAGAATAAAAGCAGTCAGGTTCCTATTTTGACCAGTACAGAACACCAATCTAATGGGTCTTCCTAAAGCACGAATGCCTAATCATGTGCTAATGTGAGTGGATGCTTCTGAAGTACAGCTTTTATTTCCACTGGACACATGCAGGGCAAAGGATGCAACGTTCTTGATTTCAATAATCTCGCTCCCCCCGTTTTGAAAAAAACAAGCAGAATTATAATGTTGAAATAACTTTTCTGCTCTCTCGCTCTCTTGGTGGTTTGGCAGACTGGTATAATAACTTACTATGTGCACCAGATAATGCCACCGACATCAGTTATGGCTGATGGGGGATGAAGGCTTGTCCTTGTTTGGGGTTTTTTGTGCTGCTGTTTACTGTTCTTGAGAATTAAGACCCTATTATTATTAAATCTGACACTCAATTCTATTACCTTATCCACATACTTTAAATATCTCTGTTTCCCAAATGCTCACAAACACCTTATTTCTTTTAAATCTTCTCTATCATTAGGGACAATTGGAGTTTTAACAGTATCCGTTTCTCCCCCATATAGTAATAGGGTTCACTTATCTCACCCATAAGCACTAAAATTCGTCTGTAAAATTATTATCCTACCTTGGGGCACAAACAAACATGTGGGTGGTTTCACTGCTTAATGTAGCCCCTGCTCTAAGGAATGGGAAAAGCAAGAGCAGTGGATGTCAAGAGAGAGGTATGTTAACAGAGCTATATGGGGAAGCATTCCCAGCTATCTATGCTTGTAATTTGCTTTGCTCAAATCATGCGGGTTATTAGTCCTTCCCTTTTGTATGCACCAAAATAGCTCAAAAGTATTTATTGTGAATAAAAGCCTGATTTTACAGATTCTAGATCTTCTGACTGTCAGTCATAGCCTTTGCAAATTGCCTTCCTCCCTCCACCCACATCTTCAGAAGTAAAGTTAGGTGAAATTGTCAGACTATTTATTTATTTATTTTTTGCCAACAATTGTAGATTTGAGTCAACTGAAACATTTTGCCAATTCATGTTGAACTCTTTTAGCTGAAAAAATAAACTCCAAAGAAGTCAAAACATTTCATCTCAGCATTTTGAAAATGAAACGATGCCACTTTGCATTTTGAATTTTACTTCAATATTATTTTTTAAAAATTTAAAAAGGAAAAAAAAAACCTCAAACAAAATGTTTCCTTTTGGAAAAACAAAAACAATTGTTTTTGATGCTTTTGGTTCCTCCACCAAACTGGAAAAAAAAAAAGAGTCCATTAGCGGTCCCTGGTTTCCCACAGTGTGAACTGACTATTACAGGATTTCTCAAACCAGGTTTTAATAGAGCCACCTCCCATTTTTTACCACAGACAACTTCCCTTTTCCCATCCCTGTGGCGCATTAGGAAAGGATCTAGTGCATTTTTAATGTCTTTTAGCAGCTAGAAAGAAGAAGGAACTAGCAGGATGTGACCCACCAGCTCTGCAGACCAGTGCCAACTACTTTCCAGACCACTAGAGGTCCTTGGAACACAGCTAGAGACCTCCACACTATTATAATTAGTTATTAATACTATTTACTCTAAAATATAAACCAATACATTATTCAGCAGCTGTAAAAACTTTATGTGAAACCTCGCAGAAATTGCTTAGACAAGTTGTCCTTAAAGCTCATTAGTATTGGGCCTCAATAAGACCCCAGTCAAGGACTGGAAGATTTGGACTGCTATTTATATTCCCCTAATTCTTCCATGTTTGCTCTGTTTGCCAGTGCAACAAAGCTCAGTATTTATATTAAGGAGGTTTTGATTTTTGCCTTGTTGAAGGCATTCTGGCTCCTGGATATTCTGCCTGAGCTGGAATTTACTTTCTGTCTCCCTCCCCTGTTCCCTGCAGTTTGCCTCCTGCTGACAGATGATCTTTCCCTAGCTGAGGTATTTTTCTCCAAGTGTGAAATTGATTCCAGATGACAACTGAGTGTGTCAATCACTTTCCACTTTTGTCATCTTCAAAGACTCCTCTCCCCCTTATTTAAATTGTATTTTCATAATTGAAAATTGCTTTCAGATGACTTAATGAATTCTTGCATTTTATTATTCTCTGAAAGGAAAGGAAATACTGCAGGATTCAAATGAAAGCACTTTTATAGGGAAGCGTTTGCATCAAGCTACTTGAAAACAACAACAAAAATGTCTGCATCATATATTTGTTTACAAACACATACAACAAAAAAGGAAATTGGAGGAGTGGTAGAAAAAGCATCTTTCCCCCATGCAACATATTTTTTTAAACAAGTATTAAATTATATTTTGGTGAGGATATTTTTTAAAGCTTCTGAACACTTGACATTACCAGCAACTTCAAAATGGCTAATGTGGTCCATGGATCAGCAGAGATTTGTATGCTTTCCAGTTCATGTAGTCTTGCATCTTTTTCTCCAGCATCTCTTTAGAAGGATAAGGCTGAACCTGGAAAACATAAATGCTGATGGTAAAATATACTGTGTAATCTCTATTAGCTATCCACAGCTAATCTTATGACAGTAAGTAGAGTAAGGCATACACTGCTTTCATATGACTACACAGCAGTATCATTGATCACTGGGGCTTGAAATGCAGACTTGCAAAGCAGTAGGAAGATAAATACAGATGGACTATTAAACCATCCAAAAGCTTTTCATTATAGTGATTGTTGTGCAAAAGAGTTTTCCCAAATACATATGCAGTATACCAGTGCATTATGGGAATATTTAGGATTATATATTGAATTAGACTGTGAGCTACTGTTTCTTTATATTCTATTTATATTGGATACCTAGTGGGTATCCAAACTTGAAACTAAGTATCTCTCTTCAACTGAATGGAGGTCTCACAATGTTTCAGGATGCTGTTTTCATTTTTTATAAAGCCAGACAGTGAGATGACATGTTCAAATAGACTGAGCATGTGGCTAAGAGCCAGGAACTCCTGAGTTCTAATCCTGGATCTCAGAGCAATTTAGTGGGGCCCATTCTCTGCTCACATTTACATGTGAATCTGGAATAACTCCACTAAGGGCAATGGAGTTAACACCACTTTTATCCCGGTATAAATGATGTCAGAATCAGGACCACCGTGTTTGTCTAGGCAAGACACCTTATCGTCTCCTTGAGACAGATTCTGATCTCACACTGATTTTCCAGCACTATGGGATGGATTCTCAGCTGCAGGGGCACTTTGCCAATGAAGAACTGACATAGTGTAATAAAGCTTCGCCACACCCCCTCCCAAGCCAAAACTGCATAGCTGCAACCTAGTGGTGGCACAGATGTGTCGTTATGAAATTCCCCGATGCCAAGGAAATTCTCTATTGGCGATTTGTGGCTGGACTATGTCCCCCTTACACACAAAGGGGCTATTACTGGGCTTGAAAATATAGCCCTGGAACTGTTTAGGCTTTGGTGGACTTACTCCTGGTTTAAATTCATTTCAAAGCCAGGCCTTGTCCCAGTTTCCACATCTATAGTAAAGGGAACACAAATATTTATCTACCTCACAAGGACGTCATGTGGATAGATTAAGTAAGAGCACATTGAAACCACAGAGCCCTGTGGAAGTGCTATTATTATGTTGCAATGTAACCTACTACTACCCAAATAGCTGAAAACAATTAGTTGATGGATTTTCAGATCTGGCAATGCATATCTGGGCCACTGCATTTACAGCACAGAAAATGACTCACTTGAGTAATCTGCGGACTAGGTTCAAGTGAATACATCTTGGCTTCTTATTCTCTGCCAGCTTGTCACAAAACAGTTCTATCAAACAAGGAGCGACACCTTTTTCAAATAGCCTTTCCTTAAATACCATGGGTGAAATTCTGCACCATGCCCCTTAGAGGTGCAGCACGGATCTCCTAGGAGTGGGAGGGGGAGAACTAGTTTAATATCCTACCAATCCTGGGCTGCTTTGGTGGCCTCCAACATAATTAAGACAATCGGGGGCGCCTGTTTCGGTAGCATCCCAGCGCTGTCTGTTGGGTCACAGCACTGCCTGCAATCGCTGCAGCGCTATCTGCTGCAGCTGCACCCCCAGCACACCTCTACAACACAGCTTGCATGAGGGGCCTCAGAAGGCAGCTGTCTGTGGCAGTGCCTGCACTATGGGACTTCTCCCCCAGCCAGACCCAGGGCCCCATTATACACCTCCAGTCCTTTTACCCAGGCCTGAGGCTCTCATCCCACATTTATAATAATGCTTTATGTGGACACCCACAAGTACCAGGAGGCTGCTTTTCATAAGTGCATTTTGCAATGGAATCCTGTTTGCTGGGAAAAGCTGAATTGGGGCAGGTCACATGTCACAGCTCACTTCGCCCACTTCCATTCCTGGAGAGCCTATGGGAATACAGGAGCACTCATGCAAATTTAAATTTGCCATTAGGTTTGCAGTGAGATTCAAACGTGGTAAAACTGTGTTCTTTTGAACCCAAACCTTTTAGCATATCAGGCCCCACCAAACCGATAAAGATTGCAAATTCTTTTGGAAGTAAACTGGGAAGGGTTTGCACAGCTCCAGTAATCAGTGTGTTGAAAGGTCCCTTAGCTGGCCTGACAACATTAGCCTGCACTGGTAGCCACTGTTGTGTGGCATGTTATTAAACGAATAGTTATTGATTAATAAATTATGGGAAAAGAGCATATGAATATTAGTTCAAAGGTAGCAGGAGTCCCATTTTGAGCCTGCCTGTATTTCAGTGAGTTATTGCCAATCGTTCACATGTATTTTATGTTAGGAAAGAACTCCACTGAGCCACAGACACTGAAGTAAGAGTCAGGAAAACATGCATTCTGTTTATGATTCCATCGCTGATGTACTGGGAGACCTCACATAAGGCATTTTATCTCTTTCTGTAAAATGGGGATAAAGGCATTTATCCTCATTTGCAAAGGGCTTGGAGATGTATGGATGAAAGTGACTATATAATTAAAATGCCAACGTAATTCAAATTGAGCAAAGGAATAGTAAACTGATTCTGAGTGTGTTGAACAGTATCAGTGAAAAATAAAGGTATGGTGAAGAAATCTAACACTTAGGTTTTTATACCTGTGGTACCTGTGCCACCCTTTATACACAAACTACAGTAATCTACTGCATTGGTCCAAAATGCTGCAGCAGAACTATCATCAATTTCAGTGTTTTGGGCCATTACTAAAGAATCCTGCTGTAACTTCCAGGATGACACAGGAATGAAAAGTTCATTATAAAATTATCTAGAGTCTTTAAACCACCATGTCTAATGCTTAACTGTCTTATTAGGTTCTTGCAGGTTTTTATTCCACAGAAGAGTTAAATACAGCAAAGTTGAGCTTCCTTGACAATTTAATTTTATCTAAAGGTTTCAATCTGGCAAAGAATGAAGGAATCATTCTTGCTATAGAAATGTGATGATGAGGATATCAAGGAAAAGAAAGGTAATAATAAAAAAAGCTTTTGAAGTAAATGACTTGAATGTCTTTGAGACTGATTTAAGTCACTGTATGTATCGGACAGTACTAGTTGCATCTTTAAAGAAGTGCAATTAGGAGATTAGATGCAGCAGCTTGTAGCTGTAACTACAGTAAGATATAGATAACGCATGTCAAGAGTTATTTCCTTTCTAGGCACCGTGCTTTAAGGAAGCTGAGGAAGGTAGAACAAGATGTTTCTAAATCTAAATAATTCTTTTTATTAGTGGTTCCTGATTAATAAAAAGCCTTCAAATGGAATGGAGGCCAAGGTTATATAGGAACATAGGAATTGCCATGCTAAATCAACCCAATATCTAAGCCTATCTTGGACAGAGGCTAGTGCCAGATATCTCTGAGATAGGAGAGTGAACATTCATGCAATCAGATGAGCACAGGCAAAGTTTCTTTCTATCCCTGACAATTAGTAGTTAATGTCCTCTAACATGAGACTTGCTTTCCCATATTAATTTTGGTTTGAATTATCAAAGGTGCATAAGACAGTTAAGCACCCAACTGAATTTCATTGGGACCCTTTGAAAATGCCAGTCTTTTATCCCAGGTATAATCCTTTTTCTGACTGCTGCTTAGCCCTTGTGGCTTTGTATGTCACAGGCTAACCATGTATTAAAAATAGGGTTATTTTCAATTTTTAATTTTGTTACCTTTTCATTCCCTCTGATGTCTCTTTGTTCCTATGTCATGAAAAAATGGCAAATAAAGGCCCTGAGTCCGAGACTTTGTATTTCTTAGTCTTTAACTAGAGTACTGAACAGCATAGCAAAACCAGACATCATTGAACTGCTCCTCTTTTACATCATGGAGGGGGCCTTTTAATGGTGATGTACAGGACAGCTTGCTTCAAGAAAGTGAAAGCTGAAATCTAAGATCCATTAATATAATTACTGTATTTAGCTCATTTCTAAGCTACAGTCAGAACATAAAGTTGCTGTGCTGGTAGAGTAGCCTGCAGCTTCTTCAGTCTCTAAATGGCAAAATAATGTTAAAGCAGTGGGAAATAATGATCCATGATGCAATAAAGTCTCATTGATTTTAAATCCCCAACTTTCCTTCCAATAAACATACTGCATTTTATTTTTTTCAAAATCAGCAGAATAATAAAGGGTTTGTCTCAACTGCCATCTGATTTTTAAGGCTTTTTAGATTAACGTAACTCTCTTGTATGCAACAGCAGCAACTCTCAGCAAAGGCCTTTAGGCATTTGGAGACATAATCTCTTCTCATTTACCCCACAGCAGACTCCATTGACTGGAAATTAATTGAAAGGAGAATGTAGCTCTTTGAGTGTAAATCCAGTGCATGGAAGGTTATTACACCTAGCAATAAGACTTCACTTAAAGATGAAATGCATTAGATGCTATTTCAACCTGATCTGAACTATTTATAAATTCAACTTTATTTTTTTGTGGTTTATTACTTATTTCACAAAATGTCATGTTAATCTGGATACAAACAGGGAAGAATTAGTAGGGGAAGCAAAAGTGGATGGGAACCTGGGAGGCAGTGACCATGAGATGGTCGAGTTCAGGATCCTGACACAAGGAAGAAAGGAGAGCAGCAGAATACGGACCCTGGACTTCAGAAAAGCAGACTTTGACTCCCTCAGGGAACAGATGGGCAGGATCCCCTGGGAGAATAACATGAAGGGCAAAGGGGTCCAGGAGAGCTGGCTGTATTTTAAAGAATCCTCATTGCAGTTGCAGGAACAAACCATCCCGATGTGTAGAAAGAATAGTAAATATGGCAGGCGACCAGCTTGGCTAAACAGTGAAATCCTTGCTGATCTTAAACGCAAAAAAGAAGCTTACAAGAAGTGGAAGATTGGACAAATGACCAGGGAGGAGTATAAAAATATTGCTCAGGCATGCAGGAGTGAAATCAGGAAGGCCAAATCACACTTGGAGTTGCAGCTAGCAAGAGATGTTAAGAGTAACAAGAAGGGTTTCTTCAGGTATGTTAGCAACAAGAAGAAAGTCAAGGAAAGTGTGGGCCCCTTACTGAATGAGGGAGGCAACCTAGTGACCGAGGATGTGGAAAAAGCTAATGTACTCAATGATTTTTTTGCCTCTGTCTTCACGAACAAGGTGAGCTCCCAGACTGCTGCACTGGGCAGCACAGTATGGGGAGAAGGTGACCAGCCCTCTGTGGAGAAAGAAGTGGTTCGGGACTATTTAGAAAAACTGGACGTGCACAAGTCTATGGGGCCGGATGCACTGCATCCGAGGGTGCTAAAGGAGTTGGCGGATGAGATTGCAGAGCCATTAGCCATTATTTTTGAAAACTCATGGCGATCGGGGGAGGTCCCGGATGACTGGAAAAAGGCTAATGTAGTGCCCATCGTTAAAAAAGGGAAGAAGGAGGATCCGGGGAACTACAGGCCAGTCAGCCTCACCTCAGTCCCTGGAAAAATCATGGAGCAGGTCCTCAAGGAATCAATTATGAAACACTTAGAGGAGAGGAAAGTGATCAGGAACAGTCAGCATGGATTCACCAAGGGGAAGTTGTGCCTGACTAACTTAATTGCCTTCTGTGATGAGATAACTGCCTCTGTGGATGAGGGGAAAGCAGTGGATGTGTTATTCCTTGACTTTAGCAAAGCTTTTGATACGGTCTCCCACAGTATTCTTGCCGCCAAGTTAAAGAAGTATGGGCTGGATGAATGGACTGTAAGGTGGATAGAAAGCTGGCTAGATCATCGGGCTCAACGGGTAGTGATCAATGGCTCCATGTCTAGTTGGCAGCCGGTTTCAAGCGGAGTGCCCCAAGGGTCGGTCCTGGGGCCGGTTTTGTTTAATATCTTTATTAATGATCTGGAGGATGGTGTGGACTGCACTCTCAGCAAGTTTGCTGATGACACTAAACTGGGAGGCGTAGTAGATACACTAGAGGGTAGGGATCGGATACAGAGGGACCTAGACAAATTAGAGGATTGGGCCAAAAAAAACCTGATGAGGTTCAACAAGGAAAAGTGCAGAGTTCTGCACTTAGGACGGAAGAATCCCATGCACTGCTACAGACTAGGGACCGAATGGCTAGGTAGCAGTTCTGCAGAAAAGGACCTAGGGGTCACAGTGGACGAGAAGCTGGATATGAGTCAACAGTGTGCTCTTGTTGCCAAGAAGGCTAACGGCATTTTGGGCTGTATAAGTAGGGGCATTGCCAGCAGATCGAGGAACGTGATCGTTCCCCTTTATTCGACATTGGTGAGGCCTCATCTGGAGTACTGTGTCCAGTTTTGGGCCCCACACTACAAGAAGGATGTGGAAAAATTGGAAAAAGTCCAGCGGAGGGCAACAAAAATGATTAGGGGTCTGGAGCACATGACTTATGAGGAGAGGCTGAGGGAACTGGGATTGTTTAGTCTCCAGAAGAGAAGAGTGAGGGGGGATTTGATAGCTGCTTTCAACTACCTGAGGGGGGGTTCCAAAGAGGATGGAGCTAGGCTGTTCTCAGTGGTGGCAGATGACAGAACAAGGAGCAATGGTCTCAAGTTGCAGTGGGGGAGATCTAGGTTGGATATTAGGAAACACTATTTCACTAGGAGGGTGGTGAAGCACTGGAATGCATTACCTAGGGAGGTGGTGGAGTCTCCTTCCTTGGAGGTTTTTAAGGCCCGGCTTGACAAAGCCCTGGCTGGGATGATTTAGTTGGGAATTGGTCCTGCTTTGAGCAGGGGGTTGGACTAGATGACCTCCTGAGGTCCCTTCCAGCCCTGATATTCTATGATTCTATGATTCTATGGTACTACTATGAAAGATTTTCAATTACAGCAGTGCGAGAGAGCTTATTTCTTGTAACACTTCTCTTGTCGCACACTGGCAAAGTATTTGTTGCTTGCTGAGTAAGTTGAAGAAAGGGCAGGGAGTGATCTAAATGTTGATTTATTTCCAAAGAAGAATAGAACCAAATACAAAACTGTAGTTTTTCCTCTGTTCTTTGCTTACTACAACACAAACTCTGGGACTGTGGCAAAATGGTCCCTAAAGCTCTGATTATTCTGCAAATGTCAAGGGGGCTACTTGTGTGAAAGGTTAAGCGTGTATCTCAGGGCAAGGTGTCTCCAGCGGTGCAGCTGTAAGCTCTCTAGTGTAGCCGCTCAAAGTGGATGGGAGAGAGCTCTCCCGTCAGCTTAAATACTCCAGCCTATGCATGTGGCAGTAGCTGTGTTGATGGAAGAAGCTTTTCCGCCAACATAGCATCATCCACACCGGCGCTTATGCCAGTGTAACTTATGTCGCTAAGGGAGGTGGTTTATTCACACCCCTAAGCGAACATAAATTATGCTGACATAAGCTGCTGTGTAGACATAGTCTTAGAGTTTTCAAGAGCAAGGCCCAAATGACAGGCAGGCAACATCTGCATGATCAGACACAGCCCATGCCCATAGGGCCTGATCTGAAGCCCAATGAAGTCATTGGCGGTCTTTTCATTGACTGTAGTGGCTCAGGCCTGTAGTGTAAAATATATATTTCATACAAGACACAAGGGCTGTGCATACGGGTCTTTACTTGGCCAAGAAGCATAGATTTATAAACATAAGGGATGTGCTCCAAGGCCCGTAGATCTTCAGTGGCTCATGTTATGGAGGGCCAGGAAAGAGGCTTCTCCACATTCTTTTATGAGAGCCAAAAAAGGAACTATGGCCCAGAGCCACAACAGGAGTTTGGTGTTGCCATGCTGAGTATTGCAACACTTAACTTTTAGGTGGCCAGCCACCCAGTGGCTTCCACAAACCCTGAGTGAGGCGTTGAGGCTCCCATACAATCCATGGTTAGAGAAAGGCACCTAAGAATGGGATCCACAAATGCCAGCACACTAGGTGGGGAGCTGCCTAAATTAGCCAATTGCAGATGCTGAAGAGAGGGGTGTGTCCTAAGCCCTGCCTCTCTCCAGGAGTTAGGCAGCCAGGTCTGGGCTGGAGGGAAGCACCTCTCTCTGGAATCCACAGCCAGGAACCTGCTCCTGGTGTCAGGAGCCTAGGCTGTTTCTTGCAGGAACAACAGCAATGGACACCTAACACCTCACAAAATGGGTAGGGGGGCACCTCCCTGAACCTTTGGCCCAGTGGTTAGGGAACTCACCCAGACTGTGGGAGAGCCTTGTTCAGTTCCCTTCTCTGCCCTATGAGAAGCGATTGCCAAGGGGGGTTCCCTACCTCTGGACTACGGGATATTCTGATACAGGACTCTCTCTCTCGCTCTTGTTGAAGCTGTTCCACTTCAGATAGTGAATTAAAGATGCACTGGGTTAGAGAGAATGACCTCAATAGTCTGGTATTCAGGGCACTCACCTCAGAGGTGGGAAATTCTCATCCAACAGAGGGGGGAGGAATTGAACCCAGTTCTCCCACATCCTAGATGAGTACCCTAACCACTGGGCTAAAGACTATAATGGAGCCTTCCTCCTGCTTGCCATTTTGTGTGGAGTTAGGCATGCTCTGAGCAATCCTACTTAATAATGGCTGCAGACAAGGGAGGTGGGGAAACACTTATCTTCAGCTGATTAGCGGATCACACTGGGGCTTAGGCATCCTGAGACAGCAGCCTCCATATTCACAGGGAGCACAGTAGGTACCTAGGTGACTTCTACAGCAAAAATGGATGTGTCAAGTGAGTTTAGGCACCTACAAAGTTAGGCAGCAGTTGAGTGGGGTTTTTATGGCTCTCATTGGTTCCTAAGTCTGGGACTTGGGCAACTAAGTCTTTCTGTGGATCTGGGCACATCACTTTTGGCCCCATGTTCGGTTGGTGTCCCAATTTTATTGCAAGTCTAGTGACATCTGATGTTTTTCTTAAAGCTCCAACTCTCCGTCAAAGAATTACACAAGCCTCTTAGCTTTCCTCTAAAAAAATGTACATTTCTAGCCCTCTTGTTTGCAGGAAAAGCTAGAAAATGTGATCTGAATGTACCCCAGTAGCTCAGAAACCAGAAGGCAAATAAAGAGCCTATTGAAAACAAACAAACCAACAAAAAACCCTCATGATTTTGAATCAATCTAATGATTTTTTTTTGGAGGCCATGATTGTTGGAGGGTTGGGGTTAGCAATACCGCCCACCATTTTTCAGGTGGGTCCTGTCTGGACAGGCTCGCCAGTTCACAGCCTATAGCTCTATCTGAAGATTAGAGCACACAATATATGGAATGTGAGACAATGCTGGCTAACTCACTAAGGTCTATGGTGCTTTTGTCACAGTCCCTGACTGTTGTTTTAAACTTGGGTTTTCTGTATAGTTTGTTGTTTTATGTATTCAATTAACTTAGTATTAACAGTAGAGAGAACACCAATCTGATAAAGAGAAAGTGTGCAAAGGGAATGATCTGACTGGAACTCTCATTACTGGGGGAACGCGCAAACAGAGCCAGTGCTGCTCTTAAGGGCAGATGCCAGTTGTGTGTGTAATAGTGGAGTTGGCTGCTCATTTGCCCCTGTTTAATAAAAATTGCCCAGGCCCAATGTAGCACACTTGACTGAGTGTACACGGCGGAGTAATTACACTGATGAGACTAAATGTAAGTCAGAGCTGGGAAGTAATGACTCCAGAACAGTTAATTATACTGTAAGCAAACACATTAAAAGCCTGCCAAGAATGTGAGGGTGAATGTAGGGTTATTCAGCGGGACAGTGAAATTCTAAATGGAAAGCCGAGGGGATGCACAGCTTTCCAGCAATGTAACAGAAAGGATTTTTAACAGCAGTAATGGCTGTTGGGAATGAGTGTGAGTGTGTGCATCATTAGCATCTCCATAAAATGTGTTCATTTCACATTCGCACACAATCCTTTGCCCATTTCCGCCAGCCGTTGCTGCTGTTAAGCAGGACATAAAGCAGGACCCGGACATTGATGGAAAGTGGTGCAGCCCCTCTGTTTTCCATTTGAAATTTCACTGTTACGTGACATTGCTTCCAAGTTATTATGGGTATGTATTGTTTGTATTCCAGTAGTGACCAGAGGCCTCAGTCAGCAGTGCGGCCCCACTGGGCTACGTGCTGTACAAGCACGAATTGAAAAATAGTCCGTGCCTCACCGAATTTACAGCCTATGGCCTTGGTCCTGCAGTCAGTCCCATGTGGGTGGACACTGTACAGACACATGGCATCCCATTGACTTAAGTTAGGCTCCAGTCCTGCAATCCATCTGCCCATGTGGATCGAGTTAAGTACTGGGGCTTATATTCAAACAAAACTCAGTCAAATGGGAGAAGACAGTTGAATGGGATGTCAAACAAGTCAAACAAGACCGTCGAATGGGATGAAAGAGGGTGAGGATGACAGTGATAGGAATATGTAGTAACATGTTAGGATAAGTAAAACAATAGGAACATGATGTAACATACAGGGAGAAAGGATGTGTCTAGTGCTTAGGGTAATAGGCTGGGACTTGGAAGATATGCATTTAATTTCCTGCTCTGGCACAGACTTCCTGTGTGATCTTGGACAAGTCACCTAGTCTCTCTGTGCCTTTAGTTCCCCATCTGTAAATTGGGGCTAATACCTCCCAGAGAGGTTGGGAGGATAAACACTCTTGTCCATGCCCAGATCATCTTCTGCCTTGATTGCCGTAATCTCCTCTTCTCTGGCATCAATGTCTGTAACCTTGCCTCCCTCAAGTCTGTTCAAAATGCAGCTGCAAACATCTTCCTGGCTCACCCCTTGGTCACTGCTAGAGCTGGTTGGAAAATTTTGTTGTTATTTTTTCCTCTGTGGAAAATTTTGACCTTTCCACACACAAAAATAATAATAATAAAAAAAATCTTTGTCTGAAAACTTTTAAAACACAAAACTTCAGTTCTGAAAGCCTGCCGCAGAGCCTCCATTGAAGTTGTAGTTGAGACACCTTGTGCTCCTGTTCTCACTACAACTCCCATGATGCATCACGGTGGTGTCTCTTGCTGAGCCATACAGAGAAGTAATCTGGCTGGGGTAATCCCTCTCTCTGTGCCTCTGTTTACCTTGTCTTTTCTATGTACACTGAAAGTTCTCCAGGGCAGGATCTAAGGGTAGGTCTACACAGCAAAAGCTGTATGTGGGCGAGACTACCCCAGCTAACTTGAATCCAGCTAGCATGGGTAACAGTATCAGTGAAACATGGGCTTCAGCGTGGCCCAGCAAGGCTGGGAACTACCCAGGGTTCATGCTGGGTTTGTACTACTCACACTGCACTGGATGTAGTGCTAGTGTTACTCCCGTTAGCTTGATTTAAGCTGGCTCAGGTAGGCTAGTGCATGCTCAGTTTTTGCTGTGTAGACATACCGTATGTGTTATTAAAGTGCATAGTACAATGGGACCCTGATCTTGGTTGTTGCTTCTAGATGTTAATGTAATGCCAATAATTAATAAAAAGTTCCTCTCTTCATTTGTTTAATCTGGAATATCTGCCTGTGGGATCTTCCTTTTGTGACGTCTGAGCACATATGGTCAGACTCTGAGATTGCTGAGCCATATGTCTTAGCAGTGGAGGATTAATTACTTTAGCAAACACATGCGTAAATGCTGAATGCATAGACAGTGATGTCTGGCTGCACTTTCCTCAGGTGCCCTCTACTGAGGCCATCATAATCAAAATTCTGTGTGAATTAATCCTGTTTGGGTTATGTTCCACTCTGGAATTTTCTCCCAGCCAGTGTGTTTTTCTCCCAAGAAAATGGTATTTCTCATCTGAAAACACCATCCTTGAAGAGAACCAGCACAGATTATTTCTATTAGTCAGGCTCTTGGAGCATCTCTTTTTCCTCAAGTAGAAAATCCATCAACTGGATTATTTTCCTCCACTGTTTAATTTAATATATTATTGGAAAATGTTTAGGCAGATTTATGAAAATGTATCTTTTGCCTGAAGGTTTAATAGTATATAACAGATATTCTCCACAGGATGTTATAAATAGATACCCCATAGTATCTATGCTTTCATGAACAACATTGATTTAAACCACTTACGGTAGTCAACAATTCTAAATCTTTTTTCAATCTACCTACAACCACCTCAGATATCCATAAAAGCAGGTGCTAGTAAAATATACCCACGTTTAAAAGTTAAGGTGCATTTTTAATATATATTGGGTAGTATCCCTTCAAATAGCTATAAACCCTCTAGTGACACTTTCTGTCAGTTTAGTAGCCTGCCAGAGCAGTAGTGGATATGTAGCTAGGCCTTGCATGGTGCGTTTATTTAGCAAACATGGTTATTTAAACCCCACTATGGTCCTGTGGTTGCTTCATATTTTGTGTGTTGTGTAAGACAGATGTGAAAGACAAAATAGTGGGCCAGAAACCACACCATCCAGGGATCCAGGAATAAACCTATTACAGGACAAAACGTACACCCTAAACATGTCTCTGAGTAAAGTCAGTTTCACTATTTCCCCTGTATAGACAATAAATCAGTTTCTCTCTTGCTGAAAACATCTTGACATCAAAAAGGCTGCATCTTGTACATAGGGTGACCACCTTTCCAAAAGGCAAAAGCGGGACACATGCAGGAGTCCCGCTCCCTCTGTGTCCCTGCCCCTGCTCCTCCTCTTCCCCCAAGGACCTACCCCATGGCCAGGCCGGAAGCCAGAGCCGGGCCATGGTAAGTGTTGCCCATAGAGCCCGTCACACTGTGGGGAGCACAGGACCCTCCACCTGTCCTGACAGCGGGGGACTGGCATACCTTAGAACAGCCCCCCAGCCTGTGTCCCCTCCCCACTGGGTGCACTGCCCAGGACAGGTGGAGGATCTGGGGCTCCCCACAGTGGCCTGGGCTCCCTGGGTGGCTCTTACTACTCCCCAGCTCCAGCTTCTGGTCTGGGCATGGGGCAGGCCTCAGAAGGGAGAGGAGGAGCAGGGGGCAGGTCTCGTGGCGAGAGAGAGATAAGGCCCACCTCAGTGCCCCCCACCAGGAAGAGGCTGGCACCACCCCTGAGCCTCAAGCAGACACATAGCGGCACCACAGGGAATCCAGGACAAATGCTGTTCTGGAGTCATTCAGCCCGGGACCAGGACTTGAACTCTATATTTCGGGACTGTCCCACCCAATTTGGGACGAACGGTCACCCTACTTGTACATCCTGTGTTTGTATCCATTTTCTCTTTTAATTCCAAAAGGGATAACCCGGTACTGGACTCCAAACAATCCTGTTTGCTTGGAAGTCATAACAATAGTTTAAGTTACTGGGGAAGGAGGGATTTGTTATTGTTTTCTTACACAGGTGTACAAGCAAAAAGATTCCATCTAAGTGCAGACACTTTCGCTCCACCTGCATGCCAACTGCCCCATGCCCAGAAGTATGTTACCGTCTTGGGAAATCTGTACAATTGGGAATGTGCCTGCCCAGCAAATCAGTTATTCTAAGCTCTTATACTGTTTCTGTGTGTGTTGTTTGATTGTATTGTGGCATTAACAAGGAAAATGGCATGACACAAAAAGGTAAAACTTTATAACCAACCATATGCAATGAGCACGGTTCAGCAATACACCCATTTTTGGAAGCATTCGAGTCACCTCAGGCAACTCTAACATTTCTAGATAATCGCTATGGTCTTAACGCTAGAACTCTAGACTAACAAGACTTACGACTGTGCATAATTTATGGAGATAGTCCTCATCCATGTGCCTTTTGAAGAACTCCTTTGATATCACAATACACTCCGCTCCATCAGAAACCAGGGTCATGCTAAGTGTGTCTTCAAAGACTGCATACACCAGGCCCTATAAAAACATTAGTATATTATTATTTATATTGCACTAGCACCTATTCTATATTATTCGGTGTAGATTCTCAGCCTGCCCTCATCACCCTCATATCTGAGCATGTTCCAGTAGCGCATTAAGCAATGTGACTAACATCTGTTATGTATGGTTCATTCTCTCTTTCTCTCATCCACTCCCAACAGTGACCGGGGCCCCATTATACTAGGTGATGTACAAATATAATGAGATACAGTCCCTGCCCCCAAATAACTTACAATCTAAATGGGGAAGACAGAAGAAAGGAGGAAGGGAAGACTGAAGCACAGGTGAAATGACTTGCCCAAGGTCACACAACAGGTTAGTAGCAGAGATGGGATTAGAACCCAGATTTCCTGACTCCCAGTATAAACATCCTGGCTACTGCATGATACCACCTCCATAATTACAACCACTGGAATTTACTGTCCAGAAGATTCAGATAAGCATTAGTATATTTTTAAAATTATTTATGTGAATGTCATGAATTTACATGAACCCCAAAATCCCCCCCAAAAAACCCACAACCCCAGCCCAAGTAGAGTTTGAACACCAAAAGGAAGAAATGCCATAGATTCCATGAATCCTACTATGAGATTCTGCTATTGCTATTGACTTTACATGCAAGGCACCAAAGTGCTATGGTGATGGGTGGCAGTATAAAACCCTAAAATAGAATAAAATATGACCTATGCCCAATGGGCTATTTACACAACAGGAGATGCTCTTCAGTGGCCTGAGTGTGCTGCCGCCATAGCATCCCCAGTCCTCGTTGGAGCAGAGAGAGATTGGGAGTGAAGCTTGCATCTTCTGCATGGCTGCGCAGAAGTACTGGATGAACAGCATAGGGATATTTCAAAGTGAACTCTCAGCAGATACAGTCAGCACAGCCAAGTGAACTTGGTCCTAAAATTACTTAAGATCATATAATAGGCCTTTATCGCTCAATGTTACAAGGACATTATACCACACAGGGACAATCCCAACTGCTGCAAACTCAAAACTCTCACGAAAATCACATGATCAGGCCCCGAGTGGTGATTTTCTCCCTTATCCACCCCCACCCATAGCTAGCACCATCACAATTCCTGCCGATACTCTGAAATGCCAAGGCCTGAAGATGACTAGGATTTAATTTTACTCCACAAAAATATTGTAGCTGTGGCACAGTGCCATTGTGTGGGAAGTCACTTTGTCAGTAAGTTGTCTCTCACAACTTCAGTCCCAGAAGTACTGATTTTGGTATTGCTGCTACCGCTAAGGAAGATGATACAAAACATGGGAGAACCCAAGAAGCAGGACCCATGTTACAATGCTGGAAGCCTATGAAAGCAAAAAAGGCCCCATAACTGCCTCCTCCAGAGAAAGAAGTAAACAGTACAGCTCATCTCCCTCAGAAACACACTTAGATCTTAAGTCTCACACTAGCCAACAGCATGGCACAGGGTAGAATTTTAATTCGGGCCCATTCCTCCAGCTATACCCTACATTGTCTCTATAAAATAAGTGCTCAAGGTGATCCAGTGGTTATATCCTGCAGTGCACTTTACAAGTGTCTCCTGTTGTGTTGAGTCAATATTGCCCCCTGCTATTGGTGGAAATTCAGGAATTACCCAGCCAGTCAGTTC
Source organism: Emys orbicularis (assembly GCF_028017835.1). NCBI lineage: Eukaryota > Metazoa > Chordata > Testudines > Emydidae > Emys > Emys orbicularis. The sequence goes on from NC_088683.1 coordinate 345,015,125, forward strand.
TGGTGGAGCTCCTGTGTACCGTGGAAGTGATATTCTTCCCCATTGACCATCACTTAGTACATGTGCATTCACTGACTTTCAGGTCATGAAAAGACAATGTTGTTGGCTTTAGATCAGGCCACTCACCCATCTTCCTGGTTAGAGAAATACAGATCTGGTGTGTGTAACAAACTTCAATGGCCAAGTGTGACACAGGGCCAGAAAGGGTTAAGCAACTTGCATACTAATTAACCCAGATTCAACCTTTAGAGACATATTAGTAGATAATGTTTGAGTTTTAGTGTGTTTACATATATATTGTTAGAATGTAACCAAACAGTTCCTGTCTATCACGGTTAATTCAGAAATCAAAAGGAGATATTAACATTTAAATTAACTGTGAATGTAGTGATATCACTGTCATGATTTCTCTTTGAAGTATATAGCAAATCACCTGCAAATGGTGGGTGATAGGCAATTACCTTATATTAATCCATCTAGCTAATTGCCGGTGATGTTTAGAAAATAGGAGGTTACTTCAAAGACACTGTTGTTCGCCCAAGGACTGCATGTGGTCAAGAGGCTGCCTGGAAAATGTATAAAGGGCTTTTGGGACCTGATCCTTTCATCTAAAATCTGCTTATGCTTCACCAGGGGAAGCTTGAGTCACAAGATTGAGGTCTCCAATTTCATTTTGGATCGCCCTCGTGTTGAACATTGGACTGCAACCCATAGACTAATTCTAAAAGGACTATTTGCAACACTTAAGCTCACCATTTCTACTATGAAACTGACCTAAGAACTCTATTTATATCTATATGTATAATGAACTTTTAACCAATACTCTCTCTCTTTTCTTTTTTTAATAAATTTTATTTTAGTTAATAAGAATTGGCTGTAAGTTTGTATTTGGGTAAGATCTGAAATATTCATTGACCTGGGAGGTAATGTGTCTGATCCTTTGGGATTGGTAGAACTTTTTATATGATGAACAAGATTTTCAGTAATCCTCATCATATTTGACTTGGCTGTTTGGGAGGAAGGCCAAGGCTGGTTGCTTTAAGGGAACTGTGTTTTGGGCTTCCTGGTAACCAGTAACGCATTGTGGACACTGTTTTGTTGCTGGCTTGGTGAATCCAAGTATCAGAATAACCACCAGTTTTGGGAATTGTCTGCCCCATTCTTTGCAGTTTGCAGTAATTAAGCAAACTTAGCGTGGCTCCACTGGGATCCCAGTCACACCAACTTATTCAAAAATGGGTACTGATTTTGGGTGCCTTAATTTTTTGAGTGCCCAACTTGACACACCTTTAATGGGCCTGTTTATCAGAGGGTGGCTCCTCAACCCCATTCAGGTGCCTCAAATATGTCACTGCCAATCACTAGCCACTTCTGAAGTTCTTGGCCTGATGCTTTTATTTTTTATAGCCTGCACCTTTGCATTTATAAAAACTGTCTGTAACAACAGCTATCATTTTATTCTCACAGTCACTAAAGCCTGCTGTGTGGGAGACAGATGTTCTCTCATGAAGACTTTATTTTTGTTCGTTATTTTCCGTAATCTAAAATAGGACACTGTAGATTGACAGTGTGTGTCTTGCTCTTGGTGTGAGCAGAGTTGTCAAAAACAAATTTAAATGGCAAACGTGTGCTGGGACAAGGTGCTGAGGCTCCCTGGGAACTATCTGGAGACCTGTCTTTTTAGATTCCAGAATACAAATCACTCCAGCATTCGTCACAAGACAAGAAGCATTAAAATCTCAAAGGAACATCCAGTCCATTAGCACGAAACTAAAAATAGTAGGATGGGCTTTTCTTAAAAATAGAAGTGTTCTGTAAGGAGACAAGAAGCAATAAAAGCTACCCACGAGATGTATTTATGCTGAGAAAATATTGAAGGAGTAGCTGCCTCTTACTTGCTGTTTCACTTCTGAATTACTTTTGTTGTTCTTTAATACGCAGCTCCAAAGTACACACAACCACAGCTTAACATAGGAGTAATATAGGCCCCAGTTCTGTATTTCATTAATGCAAACACAACACCATTCATCACACAGTATGGCAAGGGTGTAAGTAAGAGCAGAATTTTGAGGTTTTCTACCGACCCTTAATTACATTTACTGCTTATGTGTTTACATGTATTGGAATAAGACTAGGGGTTCCAAATACAGATCAGGACCCCATAGTCCTATGCAGAGTAACCCACAAATTATTGTCTTTTGCTCTTCGCACACCACAGTCCCTGACCCAGGGAGCTTATAGCTTCTTCTATAGCCCCAACCTGCAAACCCCTTTGTGCTTACCTTTATTCACACAGGGAGTCCTGTTGACTGCAATGGAACTATACACATGCTTAAATGTAAGCACACAAATCACTGTTTGCAGGATGGGGCCCACTGTACCTAATTTACAGTTCAAAAGCAATAGTCTAAATATTAAAAACTCAGATTTTAGAATCATAGAAATGTAGGGCTGGAAGGGATCTCAAGAAGCCATGTAGCCCTGGCCCCTGTGCTGAGGCAGGAATAAGTATATCCAGACCATCCCTGACAGATATTTGTCTGACCTGTCCTTTCCAAAGGATGAGGATTCCGCACCTTCCTAGGAAACCTGTTCCAGTGTTCAACTATCCTTATAGTTAGGAAAAGTTTTTCCTAATATCTAACCTAAGTCTCCCTTGCTGCAAACAAAGTGGATTATTCCTTGGACAGGAAGAACAACTGATCACTGTCCACTTTATGATAACCATTTACGTATTTGAAGAATTATCAGGCCTCCCTTTCTCCAGCCTTCTGTTCTTTAGAAGAGACATGCCAGAGTCTTTCGCCTTTCTTCATAGGTCATGTTTTATCATTTTTGTTGCTCTCCTTTCGACCTCTGCAATTTGTCTACATCTTTCATTAAGTGTGGTGCCCAGAACTCCAGCTGAGGCCTCACCAGCCATAAGTAGAGTAAAACAATCACAGCCCATGTGCTACATACAACATTCCTGTTAAATACATCCCAGAATGACATTTGCCTTTTCCATAACAGCACCACACTGATGACTCACTTTCAATTTGTGATCCACTAGAACACTCAGATGCTTTTCTGCAGTACTAACACCTAGCCAGTTATTCCCCATTTTGTATTTGGACATTGATTTTTCATTCAAAAATGAAGTGCTTTGCATTTGTCTTTACTGAATTGCATCTTGTTGATTTCAGGTCGATTCTTCAGTTTATCAAGGTAATTTTGAATTCTAATTCTGTCTTCTATAGTGCTTGCAACCCCTCCAAGCTTGGTATCATCCGCACTTAGAGTGGAGGAAAGTGATCAGGAACAGTCAGCATGGATTCACCAAGGGCAAGTCATTCCTGACTAACCTGATTGCCTTCTATGATGAGATAACTGGCTCTGTGGATGAGGGGAAAGCAGTGGATGTGTTATTCCTTGACTTTAGCAAAGCTTTTGATACGGTCTCCCACAGTATTCTTGCCAGCAGGTTAAAGAAGTATGGGCTAGATGAATGGACTATAAGGTGGATAGAAAGCTGGCTAGATTGTCGGGCTCAACGGGTAGTGATCAATGGCTCCATGTCTAGTTGGCAGCTGGTATCAAGCGGAGTGCCCCAAGGGTCGGTCCTGGGGCCGGTTTTGTTCAATATCTGGAGGATGGCATGGACTGCACCCTCAGCAATTTTGCAGATGACACTAAACTGGGAGGAGTGGTAGATACGCTGGAGGGTAGGGATAGCATACAGAGGAACCTAGACAAATTAGAGGATTGGGCCGAAAGAAATCTGATGAGGTTCAACAAGGACAAGTGCAGAGTCCTGCACTTAGGACGGAAGAATCCCATGCACTGCTACAGACTAGGGACTGAATGGCTAGGCAGCAGTTCTGCAGAAAAGGACCTAGGGGTTACAGTGGACAAGAAGCTGGATATGAGTCAACAGTGTGCCCTTGTTGCCAAGAAGGCTAATGGCATTTTGGGCTGTATAAGTAGGGGCATTGCCAGCAGATCGAGGGACGTGATCATTCCCCTCTATTCGACATTGGTGAGGCCTCATCTGGAGTACTATGTCCAGTTTTGGGCACCACACTACAAGAAGGATGTGTAAAAACTGGAAAGAGTCCAGCGGAGGGCATCAAAAATTATTAGGGGGCTGGAGCACATGACTTATGAGGAGAGGGTGAGGGAACTGGGATTGTTTAGTCTGCAGAAGAGAAGAATGAGGGGGGATTTGATAGCTGCTTTCAACTCCCTGAAAGGGGGTTCCAAAGAGGATGGATCTAGACTGTTCTCAGTGGTAGCAGCTGACAGAACAAGGAGTAATGGTCTCAAGTTGCAGTGGGGGAGGTTTAGGATGGATATTAGGAAAAACTTTTTCACTAGGAGGGTGGTGAAGCACTGGAATGGGTTACCTAGGGAGGTGGTGGAATCTCCTTCCTTAGAGGTTTTTAAGGTCAGGCTTGACAAAGCCCTGGCTGGGATGATTTAGTTGGGGATTGGTCCTGCTTTGAGCGGGGGGTTGGACTAGATGACCTTCTAAGGTCCCTTCCAACCATGATATTCTATGATTCTAAATTTTATAGGAATACATCATTCAAGCTGTTAATGGAAAATATTGAATAGTATCAGACCCAAGACAGACTTCTGCAGGATGCCACTTGATATATCCTCCCAGTTTGACAACAAGCCATTGCTAACTACTCTGTGTACAAAAATAACAGGAGTACTTGTGGCACCTTAGAGACTAACAAATTTATTAGAGCATAAGCTTTCGTGGGCTACAACCCACTTCTTTGGATGCATATAGAGTGAACCATATATTGAGGAGATATATATACACACACATACAGAGAGCATGAACAGGTGGGAGTTGTCTTACCAACTCTGAGAGGCCAATTAAGTAAGAGGAAAAAAACTTTTGAAGTGATAATCAAGATGGCTCAGTACAGACAGTTTGATAAGAAGCAAGTGTGAAAATACTCTGTGTACAATCTTTCGATAAATTGTGCACCCATCTCATAGTAATTTCATCTAGGCCATATTTTCCTTGTTTGCTTATGAGATGAGAATGTCATGTAGGACAACGGCGGGCTACTCTACAGCATGTTTTGACCACATAGCATTGCAATCGGCTGCATGTAACTTGACAACTGCTGAAGATATTGTCACACATTTCTTGCTGGGTTTCATTTTCATTGGTATTTAGTTGTTTCACATTTGTATATCCTTATGGTGATGCACAGGGCAAATATTTTATTTTAATATTTAATAGGGGAGATGAAATCTATCCTTTGCTTTCTAATTTCTGTGTTGGCTTGACCTCAGACTGCTCTCAACTACTCAGACATAAAGCTGGAGTAATTCCATTAAAGTCAGCTGTTGGAACTGAGAGCAGAATCTGAGCTCATGGATTTTTCACTATGAAGAATGACAAACACCAGGAAGCACAATGAAACTTTTAGTATCATTATGTATGTCCTGCGTAAGCATGTGCTTTGCTGAATCAGGGCCAAAGCTAGGGTGACCAGATGTCCCATTTTTAAAGGGACAGTCCCATATTTAAGCCCTCCTGCAGGTGTCCTGACTTTTTCTTAAAAACGGGCAAATTGTCCCATATTTTCTGCCCCCTCCTCCCCCCATCAGTACTGGTAGGTCCTGCTGCTGGCCGGATTCCTGCTCGCCAGCCGCCCGCCCACCAGCGGTGAGTGGGGGGGGGGGGGGTCCAGTGGCCGACAATGGGGGTGAGTGTGCAAGGTTGGTGGTGGGGCAAAGATGCAGAGTGTGGGGCCAGCCGCTCCCCATGCTGATCCATCAGTTCAGCCCCACACTGCGTGCCGGATCTCAGCCAGCAGGGCCCTGCCCCTTCTCCTGTTTCTGGCCGGCAGCAGCTGCAGGCTGCGAGCTGTGGTGGCTGGTGCGTGCGGACAGGCGCCAGGCAGCAGCCGGTTACGGGTCGCCTCTGCTGCCCACCCATCGACCCTTTACGTCCTCCCCCTCTCACTGTCCTCTAGCTGCTTTGCCTCTTCGCCCCCTCCAAGCCCCACTGCTCGTCCATATCCCCAGTGGGGCGCGTCCAGGTCCCAGTGCTGTGCAGAAAACCAGCTCATCAACAGCCTGGCCGGCAGGCTCCTTCCTTCCCCCACTGCCTCTGGCTCGGCTGGCGCCCTGAGAAAATCCAAGACCCTCTGGCCTGGGGCCACTGGCTAGGAGGAGCCGAGCCCTACATGTGCCAAAGCCCTGCACAGCACTGGCATGGGGAAGCCTCTCCGCCCCTCAGCTAAGCTGTGGAATGGCTGGCGGGTCGGGGGAAGCAATTTCCAGCCTGTTCACACACCAAACCTGCAGGCTCCACAGCACCCTCTTTACCACTCACTCACCCCCCGCCCTGGGTAGATCCTGTACCTTTGTGGAGCCCCAATGACTTCATTCAGACTCCATGCAAGCATAAAATTTCAGGATTGCTCATGTGATACTGATTGCAGGATCGGGCTCAGTGGAGGTCTCCCCTTCCCATCTCCTTTTCCATCTACAATCTCCATCAACATTCAGCTAAGCTCTCCGGTACTGGTAGCAGAGCTTGTAAAGCCTGCAGAGTTTGTAGAGCCAGTTTAAATAGTAGGATGTTTTTGAAGCAGCATTGCCCCAGAGAAGAACAATGAGATGATGGGTAGGTGGTTGGGTGTAGGGGGAAAGAAGAGGCACATCCCGAATAGCCAGCATCAGCTGACCCAACCTGATCCCAATTCCCCTCCACTAGTTCCCCAATCCAGCATCAACTTCCACACCCAGACATCAGCACACCTGCCAGCCTCAAACCCAGCCCTGCACCCAGCCCCCACCACTCCCATCATCTCCAATGTTCTACCAACCCCCAGCAGCACTCCCCACCAAGCGCTTAATAAAATCACCCATGTGTTCTTGCCAGACTCCCAGTATCACAATTCTTTGCCACCACAAGCGATTTGGTAAGTCACTGAAGAGAAACCTGTCAGTTAGTTTTGGGTCCTATGTGAAAAAAGGGTTGAGAATGACTGAAATAGAAAACTTGAGTCTCTAGGGGCTTGATTAAACTCTCACTTGAGATGCGGAGCCTTTCCCATTTAGTTCACCAGCCAGAATCCAGCCCAGTGAACAATTTGAGTTGCGCCAATGTAAATGCAAATCAGGAATATCTCCACTGAAATCACACTGAAACCAGTGAGAGAAGAATCAGACTCTAGTACTGTAAATTTTTCATATCTGACAAGCATTATATTCACTTTGATTGATTTTAAATGGGTGTATTAGTGTTCTCACATGTTGAACCTGTATCAAAAATTAAACAACTCCCAATGGGATTCTTCTAAGATTACATTCTGAAATTGAACTTCACTTGAACAACAGAGTTTAAATACCTGGGGATGGAGCTAGATTTTAATATTCATACAGAAGAGTAAAGCACTGAAATGTGTAGTAAAGGTGGTTTGCTTCTTTTACATCTCATGTACAGCATAGACCAAATTTATTATCCCTAGTATAATTCCACTGACTTATACCAGAGATGAATTTGGCCCAGTATGTATAGAAGTTTCTGTACAGTTAATTTTGACTTTGCATTCATGTTGGTGATGTATGTACCAATCAGTGTTTCACATTATCTGCTTGGCAAACTGGAGGTTGTTAAATCTATTTGTCTTTTTTGTTAGGATTTACTGAACTGTCTGACTTGTCACTTCCTATATACAGGTTATTTCAGTTGCTGGACTTGATCTCTAAAGGCTTAAATAGAAGATTACTGCCATATCCATCTTTTTAGTCATAATTTGATGACTGTAGCAGCACTGAGATTGTTAAGCATAGTGGATTTTCTGCCTTTCTGCTATAATACTGATCTTGATCAAAATGCCATTTGGGGCAGTACATCTTTGGATTGCAATGGATTTCTAGTTGAGGTAAATTTTACACCATCTCTGCTTTCTTTTAAGTGAAAATTGTTCTACTGGGATTTGAAGTAGTGTAATTATTTGTAATTTATTATAGAACGTTTCTGTTTCAATTCTTATCCTTTAGGAACCACTCGAAATTGAGCTTTATAAACCTCAAGTGATTTTTTTCAAGCCAAGTACAGTAATTGACAAAAATAAATACCAGATCTGATTACTCTGACCTTCAGAACTTCACACCGATCTAGTAAAACTGAAGGCAGTTCCTGCACACAGGAAGCAGACCAGAGACCAAATTCTTCTCCCACTTAGCACCTCCAATCAAGCACAGGGGAGCTGTATATAGCAGGAAGTTAGTGCAAAATCTGGACCTTTTATTTCTTTACATTTGTAAAATATATCAATATACAAGGATTTCAGAGACAAAGATCATGTGCAAAACATAAAATCTATTACACACTTTTCTCTCTGTTTATAACAAACAACATTACATGTGTATAACCATCCCTTTATCCCAGTCTACAAGTTCATTATGATCTAGCGTGATTACACACTTTTCTCTCTGTTTATAACAAACAACATTACATGTGTATAACCATCCCTTTATCCCAGTCTACAAGTTCATTATGATCTAGCGTGATTATATCCTGTAGATATAAATGAAGATACAGGGCCTGATTCGCCATTATCTTCACCTGGTCTAATCATATAGCTCTGTGTAAAATGAGTGTAAAGTGGATATAAGAAAGTACCAAACAAGATCACACTCATTTTGCAGAGGTGTGAACAGCTACCCCAGATCTAAGGCAGTGAATAATCAGCCCTAGCATCTGTATTTAAAATGTTAGTAATTGGTATGGGTGGGTCCCCAGATTATTAAACTAAACCTGATGAGATTTTTCTGAAAGTTCCTTGCTTAATACCCAAACTACTAGACCAAATGCCCTTCCTTACTGATACTACAGTCATGTAGGGTCCTCACAGAGGTTTCTCAAGGTCTCTTCCTGCTTGCGTTTCCTGTTCTTAAAGAAACAGGCTCACCCATTAACATGCTTCACAGTTATTGTAATAGAATGCTAAACTATAGCCATTAGGTGGTGCTGTGTGTAAAATACCATATTTAAGCTAACCTTAGATATATCTGGCAGATCATTAAAGGATCTTATGATGAACACATTTGGTGCATGGAAGCAAACTCTGTGACCAGTCCATATCTACTACAGAAGAACATGACATGGTGTCAGGAGTAAACTAAGAACAGAATCAGAGGGAAAACAGCAACAAAGGTCACAAAAAGAAGGAACAAAGTAACAAAAGTGGCAGGATCTCATCAACATGCCACTTCGTTGCCCCATAGAACATCAGCTTTGAATTACCTTCACAATGGAAAGTCTGGAAGCAGTATTTTGCAAGATTTAGAATGGAAAACAAACTCCACATAGAAACTGGAGCTATATAGGTATCTTCTTTAATTTATGCTTTGGGGAAGCAAGCAGACCATATCTTTAAATCCTTTGACTTCACAGAGATGATTATGAAAGGGTTCTAGCTATGTTTGATGCTTACTTTATAAGAACATAAGAATGGCCATACTGGTCAGACCAAAGGTCCATCTAGACCAGTATCCTGTCTTCCGACAGTGGCCAATGCCAGGTGCCCTGGAGGGAATGAACAGAACAGGTAATAATCAAGTGATCCATCCCCTGTCACCCGTTCCCAGCTTCTAGCAAACAGAGACTAGGGACACCATCGTTGCCCATCCTGGCTAATAGCCATTTATGGCCCTATCCTCTGTGAACTTATCTAGTTCTTTTTTGAACCCTGCTGTAGTCTTGGCCTTCACAACATCCTCTGGCAAGGAGTTCCACAGGTTGACTGTGCGTTGTATGAAAAAATATTTCCCTTTGTTTGCTTTAAACCTGTTGCCTATTAATTTCATTTGGTGACTCCTAGTTCTTCTGTTACTTTATACCACAGAGAAATGTGGTTTATGATATATCATATTTTCACCAGAGAATTCAATAACCAGGGGAAAATGTTGAATGAGCCAAAAGCCTTCACAGCCGCAGCGTGGCAGCCACCATGGGTCTGGTGAGAAAGCTGGAAGAACTCAATAGACTATGTGGTGATACTGGATTTTTGAAAGGAGATCCAGTAATAATAACCTTAAAGAAACAAGGCTGATCCATGCAGTGTACATACACCTTGCAGGATTCCAATCCCATTACTTCATAAAGTGTAATGTTAACTGAGCTAAAGAGAATGGAGTGGATTGGCATAACTTAAGAAAATATCTCAGCCAACAGCACAGTGCACCCCAATGGTACCAGTTATAAAGAATAATGGAAAACATATGAATCTGTGTGGCTATTAGGACTTAATTAAGCAGTTGTGAAAGTACCCTCTCTACACTGGATGACTTCCTCTCCAAAGTGAAAGGAGCTACAATATTCTCCAAGCTGGATGCCTGGAGTGTATTGTGGTAAATTCCTTTAGCCAAAGAAAGTGCCAAACTGAGTACATTTATCACACCCTTGCTTTTGAAGATTACCTTTTGAGATTACCAGTGCACCTGAAATTTCCCAAAGAAAGATAGCAGAACTGTTTATTACCACAGATGGAGTTATACATGGGCAGTGGGTATAATAGACCACGGATGGCTAAGCCTTCCCTTGCACAGCAGCTGCACACTGGATTGTGGGTTTTGGCGGTTTGCACTGTCTGGGCTTCTGCCAGAGGAAGTTTTATTATGCATGTAAAAAGCTCAGCAGCAGTTGCAACCCGCCCACTGCTGCCTGGCTGCTCATCTCTCTCCAGGCCCCTCTTTGGAGGTCCCCGCTGCCGCTCGCTGGTTCCTCCTCTCCTCCCCCTTTGCTCGCCCCCACTGATGGTCCCTCCTTCCCGCCTCCCCGGGATCTGGATGCCTTTCTGTCCTCCCATGGGTACATTGGCCTCTGTGTACCATGCCCTCTTAATGTGGGGAGAAGCTGCCCATGCCCAGGGGACATGGAGCCCCCGAGGGGCAGGGTCTGGGGCAGGAGGGCTGCAGTGCAATGGAAGACAATGCAAGAATTCCAGACCAACCACAAGCCAGTTGTTGCAACTAATGGACATCCAGATGACTAACCTGTTATGCATTCGGGTTATGCAATTAGAAAATCACTATTATTCAGAGACACTTAATAGACTGACCCATACTGAACTTAAGAGATAGCATATTAGTGTATAGTCTGTAAATGGTAGGAATGTAGAACTTAAAGGGGGAGATGTAATGGAATGCTAAACTGTACTATACTGTTGAGCCACTAGGTGGCCCTATGTATAAAATACAGTAGAACCTCAGAGTTACGAACACCTTGGAAATGGAGGTTGTTCGTAACTATGAAATGTTTGTAACTTTGAACAAAACATTATGGTTGTTCTTTCAAAGGTTTACAACTAAACATTGATTTCATACAGCTTTGAAACTTTACTATGCAAAAGAAAAATGCTGCTTTCCCTTTATTTTTTAATAGTTTCGTTTACAATACTGTACTGTTTTTTCTTTTTTTTCTTCCTTTTTTTCTTCCTTTTTTTTGGTCTCTCTTGCTGCCTGATTGTGTAATTCCGGTTCCAAATGAGGTGTGTGGTTGACGGGTTAGTAACTCTGTTGTTCATAACTCTGAGGTTCTACTATACCTTATTTAAGCTCACCTTAGCTATATCTGGCAGAATGTTAAAGGATCTTATGATGAAAATATCTGGTATGTATAAAGAAAGCTCTGTCACCAGTCCATATCTGGTACAGTTATCATTATGTGCACTAAATGTGCGCCAAATCCTGCTCGGTCCCCAGTGTTTGGCTGAGTTTGTGGCTCTGACCCCGGGCAGTGGGATGAGATGTGACAGATTTATATGTATTATGTGACTACCCCTGAGGGCTTTCCCCCTTCAGGATAAAAGAAGGCCTCCATAGCTCTGAAGTCTGGCTCCAGTGGGTACTGCCCTGCAGAGGCAACAAGCACCAGAGTTTGTGTAATTTACTCTTGTCACTTCCATACCCCTAGCATCTATGGATTTAGAGAGGTAGCTAGAGTATACACCAGGATGTACACCTACACCCAAAACAAACCATTCTCCTTTCTGGCAACCAACTACCCTATTCATTTTGCACCTGAGATCTCCATATTGTCTCTAATCAGGTCATTTTCTCATCCTCCCACTTAGCTGTTTTCCCTGTACTTATTCACCTTCCTGTTCTTTAATGAAAATCGCACTGCTCCAATCCAGCTCTACAATCTAATTCTGGCACCTTCCATTAGTGCCTTAAAACGGAAAGGGAGGTGTACAATGGGGCAGCATGACATTCCAACATCATTATCTGTGATGCTATTCTGACCCTGTTAACCTGGGCGAGAAGAGACAACCGGTTCTGAAAGCTGCCTTCTGAACCTGTTGAGAAATCATTTCTTGGGAAAATAATGAAACGAAATCCTGCTGCAGTGACCGGAGGAGATATTTTGGAAAAGTGCACAGTGGAGCAAAGTACAGGTGTGCTGCAATTGCTGCAGCTTGTGTGGGAGCTAGCCTCTTGAATTCTCAGTCTAAAGCTTCACCACTTATCAGGGAACAAAGGCAATAAGAAATGTCGACTGTTGCAGGAACTTAAGCCAATTTTATTCTCTTGCTCTTTGACAGAGAGGCTCTTTCCTCTACAACCCTGTCTCGAGAGGCAGGTGCTGCTTAGTTATGAAGTAGGAGTGAGGTCTCTCCCCCCTCCACCTACTCAAACATCTGAACGAGCCAAAGAAACTCAGCTACATTTTCATCCTCTGAAACACCTAATTATACAGCAGGGTACTCAGGTAAGTTATGTGCAATTATTTCCTTGAGCCACCTACAGAAAGAATTATAATTCACATCTTCAAGTGAATGATCAAACATCTGGCCACCAATAACCAGGCAAGATGGCTTTTTAGTTTCTGATCTGCCAACTAATAAGTGTTTATTCAGAGAGTGTTTTCACTGCTGTAAGTACTAATTAAGACCCATTTGCTGCCTCTAAGTGGGGGAAAAAAATTTTTTTGTCAAAGGTAAATCACAGGTGAATACAAAATGGAAACCAAATAAAAATTCCCCTTGAACTTTGCATCCTTGTGTGTCTAAGTTGCCGAGCAGGGAGCAGGGAGAGGGAAAGAGTGAAGTGGAGAACATAATTATAATAAGCCCCAATCCAAAATCAATGGAAAGTCTCTCATTGACTTCAAAGGGCTTTATATCATGATTTTAATAAATATCTTCACATATTTAAAAAGCCTTCAGTCCAAAGCACTTTATAAATGACAGACGAGTTATTTCACCCACCACTGCATTTCTGCCACCTCTGGGACAGAATGTGGCAGCCATTTAACAGCAGTGCCACATGCTAACATAGGATGTGAAGAGAAGAATTCCTTATCCATTTCAAAGTGCAGGGGGAATTTAGCTAAGTGTATAGAAGATGTGGTTAGCACACCTCTACTGGCAGAAAGAAATGCATGAGCTCAGTGTCTATTTAAGGTGCCTGAATAACCTTTTATTAAATACAGTAGATAAAATAAACTGAAGAATATGCACAGTATGACTACAACCCAGAAAAGTAAAATAAATAAGCAATCTCTTGAAGTGTGGCAAAACCCTAAATTACTAGAGCTGAGAAAAAAGAGAGAACGTGTGTTTTAAAAACAAAATCATTAGGAAATGTTCATAATTGTTATGGGGAAAGTTGCAAAAGGACTCATGAAAAGACAAGTGGAGGTGACACAGCAGTCTCTTCAAGTGGTTTTTGGGGGCTAACCTTACAGGTCATCAGTTCCAAACTCCCACCCCTTGCTTCAGGGTGAAGAACCCTCATACAGCTTTTGAGGAGGCAGGAATTCATCCAAAAATTCCCCCTGGCACTTGAGGAGAGAGGGGAGAGCTCTGCCTGCTTCCTGCAGCAGCACTGATTGGCTGCTCTTCCCCAGGCGGTTGGGCAGGCAGCCAGTCAGGGGTTTCTACCCCCACGTCCCAGGCAAGGCTGAAATTCATGCAAAGGCTGGAGCTTCTGGCATCACTGGGAGACTGGTTGATGAATCAAAATTGTGTGATTCATGAGAGTTGGGAACATTGCAGTCAGGGCCCCTTCTTCCCTTTGGGCTCTGGGCAATCCTCATGTGCAAGGTTCAGGATGCGAAATTACAGCAGAGTCTTTACTCTGAATCTGCCTGTCCCGGTCTGGCAATGGTCAGGATGGCACTTTTACAAAGTTAGCAACATTCTTCTTTCTCGATCTTCCTTTTTCTTTTCTTAAAGGTGACGGTGCTCTGCAGAGACAATTTATCAATTCCATCTGCATACCACTAAGGCTGCTTACAAGGTTGCTTTGCTTTGGTAACCACAGCCAGGGGCCTGAACTCTCTATTGTAATTCATTGGCTCTGCTGTAGTTACAGCAAAAAGGTTAATTTATGTGAGCATCTTTAGGGGAGAGTGTTTTGTCCTTTTTAACTAGTCAAGTAAAGCTAACGCAGCTATTTTACATTTATATTTATAAAAGATACCCAGAGCTCTGCCAGTTTCAACCCTTCCACCATCAAAATCTCCATTGTTATGCTGTAGGCGCAGTCTGGTAGGTTATCTAAATTAATGACAGAGAGGATATGTTGTCCTGTTTGGAATGTGCCAATCACTTCAGAAGCACTTCTGGTGTCTTTAACAGTAGGGGTGCACACCTAATCATGGGAATGGTGGGTAATTGGCTGTCTCACCTCTAATTATAATTCCGTTTCAGCAGGAGTTGATGTGAGGTGTTCCAAGTACTGGAACAAACTTGTTTTTCTATCTTCTTGCAGATTTCACTTACGTTATCATAATGATGCCGCTTAACTCTGAAACACTCAGGAGGCACTTCATTGTCATCTCTGACAGGCAGATGTGATACCCAGAGTCAAACAGACATTGAATTTAAAAAAACAATAACTGAACTGGTACGAGCCTGTACCTTCACCCTGTGCATACAGAGAGCCAGCACCCAGGGTATGCACCACTTGAGTCCGGCTTCAAACTTGTTTCAAGTGCTGAAGTGGGAATTAAGAGAGGCCATTTGCAGGGAGGAGCCTTTGACCTGATAGGAATACAAACTCTATTGCTAGGAGTGGGAGGATGCATTACTGCTTAAAGCATTGCACTAAACCTAAGCGAGCCTGGAGTTGAGCCCTGGTTGTACCACTGACTTTGGGACTGGCCTTGGGAAGTCACTTAGGGCCAGATTTTTAAAGGTATTTAGACCCTTAAAGATGCAGACAGCTGCCTACGGGATTAGGTGCCTGAATCTGCTTTTGAAAATCTCACCAAATGCCTACCTGTATCTTTAGGTGCCTCAATACATTTAAACATCTGACCCTTAGTGGTGCTGCGCCTTCATTCATCATCTCTAAAATGAGGATGCTGGAGGATAATTATGCTGCTTTTCTCTCACCCCTTGTCTGCCTAGACTGTATGCTTTTCTGAGCAGAGATTGTGTATGACTGTGTGCCCAACATAAGGGGGATGGGCCCAATCTCAATGGGGGCCTTTAGGGGCTATAAATAAATAATAATAATGTTCAGATCTGAATTTAATTATGAGAAATTTGAGGGCATGGACTCTGTCTTCTGCATTTGTACAGTGCGAAGCCATAAATCAAAACAGATAAATAACATTAACTGTACATAAACAAGCCCCTCATATTCCAATAGAGGGCAGAGGCACATATGTAAAGAAACCAGTATGTTGCATACTGTAGTTCATAGTTAAGATACAGATTGTCCTTGTTCTCATTTGAGAGCATTTGGTGTCCAGAGGAGTTATAGTCAATGGTTGGTCCCCGTTCTATATTGAACTGTGGCCCCATACTCCCACAACATATATGCAATCAATATTAATTAAAGGATACATATGGTGTTGACATGCAAACAATGGGGTAAGGTTTACAAAAGAAATTCTACTGTGTGTGAAACCAATTGTATCTGATTCACTAAAACTAGAAAATATGACAAAAGGTAATTTCCATGCAAAAATACCATTTCTACCCTGGCTTCCCATGCTCAGTGAGCAGTGTGTTTATGGAATATTTACTGGGCTTTAGGCAGACGTTGAGTCTGCTTGAAATCTCAGAACATAGGGTTCTGGGAGCTGAGTACCGTCAGCTCCTCTGTTTCAGGCAACCACTGGATTTTTGTTTGCTGGGCAGAACTTAAAGGGGATTTTTCTCCTCATGAAGAGGTTTGATCCCAAGCACACTTACCCCAGTGTAATCAGGGGCAACTGCACTGACATCAATAATCTCACTTTAAGATCATTGGTGTGAGATATGAGTACAGCCCCAACACTCTGATTCTCTGTTGCCTTGTCAGTTGTATACCATTTACACGTGTGGAAATGAGTACAAAGTGGGTCTAAAACTGCAAGGGCCTGATTCACATTTACACTAAGGCCTTGTCTACACATAAAAATTGAACTGTTTTAAATAGGCCGGAATCGTAAAAGTATTGCAGGCCCTCTAGTGTGGATGCAGTTATGTGTTTACAGCAGTAAATATTTTTCCTGTATGAGAAGGGGAATAGGCTATACCAGTACAAGACCCTGTAATATAAGACCTTTTATCTGTTGCGCTCCCTTGTGGCAGGATGTGGACCTACACGACGTGACTTCATTCACCCCTATGCTGTGTTTGTCAACTCCTTGTTATGACTCAGCCCTCTGGCCTGGTCATAATAGTCTATGGCATTGGAACAATTTGTATAGTGGGAGTGCTGAAAGCCATTGAACAAGACTGTAAACCCTGTATATGATGGAAACCACTTCTAGCCAGGGGGTGCAGCAGCACCCCCAGCACCTCTAGATCCAGCACCCCTCTAATAGTCTCTGTCCCCTTCAGGATAATGGGAGTCATGGTTCTAATGGGGGTTAGACAGCCCTGGGTCTCCTGGGTTTAGAGCCTTCTTCTTCAAAGTCCTTGGCTGGAGTAGGTAGGGAAACCCAGGCCCACCCATTCCACTAGTTTCCAGCTCAGGGCCCTTTTTTGCAGCAGCCAGAACCAATCCTTCTCAGTCCCTTGCTGCTCCCTGAGCTACATCATACATGTAGGCTGTAGGCTTCCCCAGCCTCTTGCCCTGCTTCTCCCCATGTGGAGTGTTGGTTTCTCAGGCAGCTTCTCACCAGTGTGCTGGAGGAACCCTCTCTCTGCAGTCCCTCTCTGGCAGCTTCCTCCTCAGGTATTCCCTCTAACTGAGGCCCTTAACCTTTTATCACACCCGAGTGCTTTCCTGCCTATTTAACTGCTCCCAGTTATTCTGTGAGTTAACTACTCCCAGGTCAACCTGAGCTGCCTCATTCTCCCCTTGTGGAGCCTGGCAGAGGTAGCTTGGGCCCCTGACCCCTTCTGACAGACATCTTTATACCAGTATAACTGTGTCCACACTAGGGGTGTACCAGGATAATTATATTGGTAAAATAACCACACCTGCAAACAAAATAGTAATTCCAGTACAAAAACAAGGAGTAGGTCAGGCCTTAAGCCTCTTTACAGTGCTTTGGAAATATAGCAAGGCCTTACCATAGAATATCAGGTTGGAAGAGACCTCAGGAGGTCATCTAGTCCAGCCCCCTTCTCAAAACAGGACCAAACCCAACTAAATATAGTATAGTAGGTTTCAATTATATTTGCACCCACTTTAAGATCCTTGTAAACTTCTAGAGCACTGTAAAGGGACATTAGGGTAAATGAGACTCAGGCCCTAGCATTCTGATTTGATTACATTTTATGCTCAATTTGCAAAGATATAAATGAGGGCCCAACGTGCAGGGCAATGGAGAATCAGGCCTACTGTACTGAAATGGTGCAGAGTGCCACAGTCTCCAGTGTGGCCGAGCTGTAGTCAGCAAGATGGGGGGGGGGGGTGCAGGGGAAAGGCAAAGAGAGCTAAACACCTTTATGTTTAAAGATAAGCTGTGGGAAGGAATAGCTCAGTGGTTTGAGCATTGGCCTGCTAAACCCAGGGTTGTGAGTTCAATTATTAAGGGGGCCATTTAGGGAACTGGGGTAAAAATCTGTCTGGGGATTGGTCCTGCTTTGAGCAAGGGGTTAGAATAGATGACCTTCTGAGGTCCCTTCTAATCCTGATATTCTATGTTGGCTGCAGTGGAAGCTGGAGAGTGGGGTGCTCCAGCTCTTTGCAGGATAAAGCCCAATGTTCTCAGGTGTTTGGGCAAAACCTGATCCTATTGCAATCCTAGTAATATTGCCACTGACTTCAACAGGACCCAAATCTGACCACTGCAAAAATAACTAGAAATTTGGATGCTTAACCAGATTGGCCTAAGACTAACACAAAAACAGCTTGTCTCATGGAATTTTTATCACATCCACTCCCTGTCCTGCCTGGAACCTGGCATTGCAGAAGCACATGGGAATAAAAACTGGCAAACAAAAAAAGTCAGGACAAATTTTCAAACCTCAAAAATGTTTTGGTTCCATGTTCAGTTCAAGTTTTTTTAAAGGTTTGGAGGGTATTTAATAGAGCTATTTAAAAATGGATGATTTTTTGTGAAAATTTTATCAAACATTTAATGGAAAGTGTAGTTGAAATTTCTAAAATTTTGACCAGCTTATCCCAACCCATTCAACCATCCCTAATGTTAGTACCGATTGTGCATGTTCTGTTGCTATCAAAAACCTTTTCGGTACCAGCATCCAATCTGGGAGTTCTCCTGCATCTATTACCTTATCTAGGTGTGCAATATTTATTGCTCTGATGAGAGATGACAATTAATCCTTGAATTTACAGGCACTATGGAAAGAAAACCATTTGGCAAACCAGTAGGTTTATCAGCATAGGCAGTGGTCTATTTGTTCATGGGATATGTGTGTACTTTAAAGAGAGGAAAATCTACACATCACAATTATCCTATGTGGATTTGTTGGGGAAGAGTAAACATGGTTTTTGTAAAGGGAAATCATGCCTCACCTATCTACTAGAATTTCTGAGGGGGTCAACAGGCATGTGGACAAGGGGGATCCAGTGGATATAGTGTATTTAGATTTTCAGAAAGCCTTTGACAAGGTCTCTCACCAAAGGCTCTTAAGAAAAGTAAGCTGTCATGGGATAAGAGGGAAGGTCCTCTCCTGGGTCGGTAACTGGTTAAATGATAGGAAACAAAGGGTAGGAATAAATGGTCAGTTTTCAGAATGGAGAGAGGTAAATCATGGTGTCCCCCAGGGACCTGTACTGTTCAACACATTCATAAATGATCTGGAAAAAGGGGTAAATAGTGCAGTGGCAAAATTTGCAGATGATACAGAACTATTCAAGATAGGTAGGTCCAAAGTAGACTGCGAAGAGTCACAAAGGGATCTCACAAAACCGGGTGACTGGGCAACAAAATGGCAGATGAAATTCAATGTTCATAAATGCAAAGTAATGCCCATTGGAAAACATAATCCCAACTATACATATAAAATGTTGGGGTCTAAATTAGCTGTTACCACTCAAGAAAGAGATCTTGGAGTCATTGTGGTAGTTCTCTGAAAACATCCACTCAATGTGCAGTGGCAGTCAAAAAGGTTAACAGAATATTGGGAATCATTAGGAAAGGGATAGATAATAAGACACAAAATATCATATTGTCTCTATATAAATCCATGGAATACTGCATGCAGATCTGGTCACCCCATCTCAAAAAAGATATATTGGACTTGGAAAAGGTTCTGAAAAGGGCAACAACAATGATTAGGGTTATGGAATGGCTTCCATATGAGGAGAGATTAATAAGACTTGGACTTTTCAGCTTGGAAAAGAGATGACTAAGGGGTGATATGATTGAGGTCTATAAAATCATGACTAGTGTGGAGAAAGTAAATAAGGAAGTGTCCCACTGTTCATATGTAAGATATGTAACAAAAATCCAGCTGAGAAATACCCATCTTGATCTCCAAGATTTATATCTCACTGTAAAATTGCTCTCCAAGTGTCTAAGCTCCCCCCCCCCTGCTTTTTTTGCTGTGAAACGGATCCAAACTAGTACTTGTAAAGTCTCACTTAGAAATGAAATATGAGATCATTTTCAAGCTATAAAAGTATATTCTGCTCTTACAACAAAAGAATTGCCTTAATTAAAGCTGTAGTTCTGTTTTCATTGTTCCTTTTCTCTTTAATTTAATGGCCCTGTTAATGCCATAAGGTCAATAAAGTTAGCAGTATGTTGAACTTATACAACTGGTGGAGATTTTTGTCAAGCTTTACTGCACATAAGAACATAAGAACAGCCATACTGGGTCAGACCAATGGTCCAGCTAGCCCAATATCCTGTCTTCCAACAGTGGCTTAGGGACACTTCAGAGCATGGTTTTGCATCCCTGCCCATCCTGGCTAATAGCCATTGATGGACCTACTTCATGAACTTATGTAGTTCTTTTTTGAACCTTGTTATAGTCTTGGCCTTCTCAAAGAGTTCCACAGACTGACTGTGCGGTGTGTGGAAAAAATACTTCCTTTTGTTTGTTTTAAACCTGCTGCCTATTAATTTCATTTGGTGACCCCTAGTTCTTGTGTTATGAGAAGGAGTAAATAACACTTCCTTATTTACTTTCTCCACACCAGTCATGATTTATAGACCTCTATCATATCCCTCCTTAGTCACCTCTTTTCCAAGCTGAAAAGTCCCAGTCTTATTAATCTCTCCTCATACAGCAGCTGTTCCATACCCCTAATCATTTTTGTTGTCTTTTTCTGAACCTTTCCCCAAATTTTTCCAATTCCAATATATCTTTTTTGAGATGGGACAACCAGATCTGCACCCAGTATTCAAAATGTGGGCATACCATGGATTTATATAGAGGCAATATGATATTTTGTCTTATTATTTATCCCTTTCTTAATGATTCCCAACATTCTGTAAGCATGTTGTGCCATTCTGATAGTCTACTCAGTGAGGAGCACCTACCTCTGCAAATAGACTCACTGAAGTTAATGGGAGTGTTCATGCAATAGAGCACTATTCAACAAAGTGAGGAGATCAGAATCTGGCCCTGACCACGTAAAAGTTTCTGAAGTTTTCCCAACCCCCGCCTGAAAATTGAAACCGCAGACTTTTATTAAAAGACTTCAAAAACTAGACTACTTTTTATATTATGAACTGAACTAGGCTCTCTGTTGCTTTGGGGCATTCAGTCAGCTACCTTGCATAATTCAAATCCTTAAAGCCCCAAATAATCCAAGTCTATGCTCAGTTTGAAGAAAACCGACAGAGGAAAATAGTTGTTCCGGATATTTCCAATACCATATGGCAAATTGCATTTTCTGCCGGTATGCGGCACATTTTAACTCCAAGGAATTTGTAATTATATTCCACTAATTGGCTCCATTTATTTCTTTAGCAGGCTTCTCTTTCTGTAAAAAAGGGAATGAAGTTCTATCTTTACCTGCTATGATTATCACTTGTATTATATGTGTAACTGTTCTTAGAGGAAAAGGAATGTAAAAGGCCAACTAATAAATAGGCACGAAACATGTATCAAATGAGGGCAGCTCTTTTGTCTAAATGCTCCATATCCAAGAGATACGAGTTGTCCAATTATCCCCTATGTTTTCTTTCAGGGTCATCTGAGCGCTAAGTACATACTTACAAAGATATCACCTGTTTGGAGAGTTTGAATGTGAATGTATTTGTGTGCAGCTGCCGCTCCTTCCTTTATTCTAGTGCTCTCTTCTGTGTCCGTAATCACAGCCTTTTGGGTGTACCTTGATGCTGGTTGTCGGTGCTCAGCTGTTCTTTTTTCTTTCTGTAGCACTGGCAAGAGGCACTCCTCTTTATTAAAAGTTTCTGAGAATGGAACCTTCTGACTCTCAGGTTCCCTCTGCCGAAATGACACATAAAGTAATTCACTTCCATTGGATCTAGAAAATGGATCTAGAAAATGCCCTTTAGAAATGCACTGATGTTGCCATTTCAAGACAGGAGTTGATAATACACCATTATCACGCTCAGTGTGGACTGTAATTTTCAAACTCTCCTGGTTTCAAAACCAGAATGTTATCTGTGAGACTGGAAAGAGAGCTGTGGTAGTAACCCTGTCAGAACAGCCCATGAATTGAGCATCACTTAATCCAGACCATAAGTGAGTCTCACGTGAAGTTTAAGCTTTGTGCCGACTGTCTCCATAGGAGAAAATTTCACTCACAGGGAGGAAAATATTATAGACCAGATTCTCTATTAAGTACAGCTGGGGAGGAAAGGTTCAAAAATGGCTTAGTGCGTCCCAGAACATGGGGGTAGCCTGATAGCAGAGATCTATTTTTCCACTGGTACAGTTGATGATGCCCTAAAAATCTATAATGATGTATGGACTGCTCTTATAGGGGTTGTGTCACTTGCTGTTGCAGAACACACAGAATCCTGTGCTCCAGTTTTAGCTGGTAAGGGAAGGAGAAAATGGGGCTTTTTAAATGTATTTTATTCAATTTCGCTTCCTATTTTTCATAGGCAATGGCTCACTTGATTTACATTTTCAAAAGTGGCCACTGATGGACCCACAAACTGAGACACCAATAATCAAAGGTCAATTGAGCATCTCCTTCTCCCTTTGGATTTGATTGGCAAACCTTTATTTTCTCCAGTAATCTCATTGAGGTCAATGGGACTATTGGTGTCAATAAAATGAGTTTGCAGTATTGGGAAACTTGGGTGTGATCCATGGAGGTACTTAGGCATCTAAGTCCCATTTTTAGGCACCACTGGGATCTACAACACTCCAGCTCGGCTGCCGCCTAACCGCTTAGACACCTAAACTCACTCGGCACCTAAGTTTTTGCCTCTGAGTATGCGCACTGCAACCTCACACCAGGCACCTGGGCACCTATCTCCTACCTGAGGATGCGCACTACTGCCTTGTGATAGGTGTCCATATGCCTAAGACCCAGAGCAATTCACAAACTGGGGAAGATAGGTGTTCGGCCTCCTAAGTCACATGTGGGACCCAGTCTGGTAGGTGGGCTCAGAGGCTGCCTACCAGTCAGGTGAGTTCACACAAAACAGCTGGATTGGGGAAGAGAAGGACTTCCATTATAACTTTTAGCCTAGTGGATTGGTACTAACCTGGGATATGGGAGACCCGTGGCTCAAGTCCCCCCTTCTCTTGAAGGAGGGGAGAAAGAAGGGATTTGAACATGGCTGTACCACCTCACAGGTGAGTGCCCTAACCACTAGGCTACAGAGTCATTCTAACTCTTTTTCTGGCTCAATGAATATTTAATTATTTAATTTAAGTGGAACAACTTCAATAGGAGAAATTGAGGGTGTCCCACCTCAGAATATCACATTGGCCAGTGGTTAGGGCACTCACCTGAGATGTGGCAAATCCTTCTCATCAGACGGGGGGGGGCATTGCACCCCATATTCTTCACAGAAATATTATGATGATATGATTATGACATAATCATAATGTATTTTATGCAAGATAAGTCATGTGAGGTGTCATTGGAAAGGTTACGATTTGCTGACTATGATTATCCTATTTGCATGCATGTATCATTTTTGTATCTGAAGTTATGAATGTTGACTATGTATCTGTATTTCAAATGTAGTTACATCTCGGTAACAGTCACTAAGCAAGATGTTTTCAGTCTATATTGTGGGTGGGGAAGGGCATATTCATGGCAATGAGCCATTAGGAAAAAACAATAAGCCTTAGGAGACGCTTATCTCCCACCTGGAACGCTACAGACAGCCTCTGAGTAATGGCTGCTAGGACTCTACAAAGACATGTGATGTAACCACATGTCTCTAGACTCCATCTTGGGATGTCAGTGTCTTTCCACAGACCGCTTTGGGGACAAAGGGTTCCCCACCTTATATGCAAAAGCTAGATAAGGCGGGGAGTGACATCATCTGTACAATTCCCTGTGCAGCGCAAGACGGTATAATTTTGGGTTTATACTCCAGAGGTGGGCGGGCCTAAGGAGCTGGGAGTAGCTTTCCCATGCAGGGGCTGGTCAAAGATCCTGCTTGTAACTGCAGCTGGGTGTGTCCCTACCTGTATCGATGCTGGTGAAAGTGCAGGCTGGAAGGCTTTGTAGCTTGTCACAGCATTAGAGGGAGCCCAGGCTGGTGGATCAGGGGGCTTAGTCATACCCCAATTCCAGGTGGTACCCTGGGGGAACTCATCACAGGGGGGACTTGAACTTGGGGTCTCCCACCACCTGAATACCTTCACTACTAAGGTAAAGTTTATAAGGGGGGTTGTTTCCCACATGCAGGTGTTTAGTTTCGAGCCCTGCAGGCAACCTAGTCGGCCGAATGCCTATCTTTCCCTGATTCATGGATCACAAGCAGAGCTAAGTGTCTCCCTGCAGCCCGGACTTAGGCACCTAACTCCATGAGAGGGGTGGGGCCTAGCACATACACCTCTGGTTGGCATCTCCCATTGGCTAGTTTAGGCAGTTCCCTGCCTAGTGTGCTGGCTTTGTGGTTTGTAGTCTAAGGTGCCTATCTCGACCGGTTCATTGTATAGGGAACCTAGGCACCTAACTCAGGCTTTGTGGATTGCAGTGCTGTCCTGTGATTTTTCTAGGCACCATGATGCTAAGGCTAGGTCTACACTACCCGCCTGAATCGGCGGGTAGAAATCGATCTCTTGGGGATCGACTTATCGCGTCTCGTCAGGACGCGACAATCGATCCCCGAATTGACGCGCTTACTCCACCAGCGGAGGTGGGAGTAAGCGCCGTCAACTGGGAGCCGCGGCAGTCGATTTTGCCGCCGTCCTCACAACAGGGTAAGTCGGATCTGATACGTCGAATTCAGCTACGCTATTCGCGTAGCTGAATTTGCGTATCTTAAATCGACCCCCCCCGTAGTGTAGATGTAGCCTCAGAGGTGCAATGTCTAAGTCCCTTTGTGGATCCCACCATTTATCTTCAACTCTTTCTCCTCTTTATTAAGGCTGCCTTACTAATGCTTCTCCTTCTTTGATCCCTCCAGGAAAAACCCATATAGAGAAAGGATGGTCTTGTAGTTAAAGCACTGGACTCAGACGCAGGCAATTGAACTCCTAGCTCTGCCACAGATTTCCCATGTGGCCTTGGTCAAATCACTTAACCACTCTGTGCCTCAGACCCTAACCTTCTGCTTGATGTTATACCCTTTAATTGTCTTGTTTATTTAGAATGCAAACTCTTTGAGGCAGGAGATATCGGTGTGTTTCTATTGTGCCTAGAAGGATGGGTCTCTGATATTAGTTGGGGCCTGTGGCTCTACTATATGACTAATATTAATAAAAATTCTCTGTGGACCTTAATATTCTGACATCCTCATAGACCACAGACCATCTCTATTTGCTTCACTCCATTGAAACCGGCATAATAGGATGCAACTCCTTAGATTTATTTATTTTAATGTCATTGGGTAAAACTGGAAATGTACAGACTGAGTTTTCCACTAGCCAGATGGATTTCCATATGTATTAATACCAATTTTTGAGTGAATCATAATAGTTCTTGTACTTCAATATAATCATAAGCTACTCTCTGCCATGAGCCATTGAATACTTTTGATAGGAGTTTGTCAGAAAGCCCTAACGGGAGATAAGGGCTCTTTAGGGGATAACTATACAGTTTGGATAATGCACAGTGGACATGGATGCTTACCATGCTGGGTACTGAGAAGGACAGGTGATTTTTGCTGTCTGCTTATAGTTTGGTTAAATTATTTAGCTGTCTTCATTTGACTCATTAAAATCTCCACACACTGGCCTAAATCACAGTACCTTTTGCCGATGGCAAAACTCCCACATACTTCTATAGGAACTTTCTCTCTCTGTCTGTCTTTCAGTTTCACTCTCTTTCAGTCTTCCTCACCCCACCAAGCACTCCCACACTCTATGGAAATAGGAGCTGAGAGCAGCAGGGTCTTTGTCCCTGTTCCTCCACAGGATGCACATGTAACGCTGACAGACTATGGTCGTTGGTGGCCTTGTTCAAACCTGGCACCTCTGGAGCTTAATGCATGGGGCTCTATTGCATGACCTAAAAGACACAACTCTCTGAGCCAAGGCTGTAGCAGACTCATCAATCTCCAACTGATCTAGCTGCCACTAGAGGGGGGCAGTCTGTCACACCAAGCATGGTTTGCACAGAGATGGTTCCCTTCCCCCTGTCCCTACCAATAGAGTAGAAAGGGCCTGAGTGAGCAGATATCTGATGGGCAGAACTGAATACCTCTCCACATGTCCACTAGTCTCCCCTGTCAGGGGAGAGAGTGGAGTTTGGCGCCCCATGATTCTGTTGCGTGGTACTATAAGCAAGAAACCATTTAAGCTGTTCAGCAGCTGGCTTGAGGCACTTCATCAGGCTGGGCACAGAACAGTGACACCATGGATGGCAGGTATAACAGGCCAGGAAGGCTAAGCCTCTCCTAATCCAGGCCGTAGCGGGGGCTCAGCTTGGGCTGGTGGCTCAGGATGGCTCGGACTGGCTGGCGGCCTGGGGTGATAGGCTGGTCAGTGGCCCAGGAAGGCTCAGGACAGCCCAGGAGTCAGACCAGTGCTTGGGCCAGCTGGCAGCCCAGGGGTTGGGCTAGCTCAGGCCAGCCAGTGGCCTGAGACTTGGGGCGAGTGGTGGCCCAGGACTCGGGGCAGCTGAGGTGGGTGGGCCAGTGCTTAGGGCAGTTTGGCCAGGGCTCCTTTGGCTGGGGGCATGGGGGCAGTGGGTGAGGGGGGTGGAAGGAGCAGGGTAGGGGTGGGGCCTCGGGCATAAGCTGGGGGGGCTCCATGTAGGGGTAGTTCATGTGCAGTCCATCAGTGACCCCCACAGTGGCAGCAGCCCTGGGTGCACCCACATTGACATTGATAGGAGTTGTACCATGTGAATGAGGTTGGTACTTGGGGGCTAAGAATATGTATTGGAATGGTGCAGCTGGTGTATCTGATGTGGTAGATGTTCTGGACAACATTCTGGGTTCCACTCAGACATGGATTCAGTGAAACATGTAACAGGAACCAAAATTTGACATTTATTTGAAGTAAGGGGCTGTCTCACCCCTACACAAAGATCCCAATCCTGCTCACTTGAATAATCTCTTTGACACCATTAGGATTAATACCAATTCCTTGTTGGAACTGAGATGATGAGTATTAGACAAAAGGTTTGTATTTCCTACTCTCATTTTATACACAGATAGACGGAGACATAGGGCATCTAATTGACCTTCCAAAAACCACAGAGCAAATCAGTGACAGAATTAGGAAAAGAATTCATGAACCCTGCTTCTTAGTCTTATATTTCGACCACTAAACCAGAGCCAGGGCCGGCTCCAGGCACCAGGCAACCAAGCTGGTGCTTGGGGCGGCACCTGGAGGGGGGCGGCGCGGCGCTCTGGCCGCCGGGGGGAGAGCCGAGCCCCAGCCGGGGCTCGCCGCCCTGCCCCCGGCGCTCTGGCCGCTGGGGGGGGGGGAGAGAGCCGAGCCCCCGCCGGGGCTCGCCGCCCTCCTCCCAGGGCTCCGGCCGCCCTCCCCTCCGGCGCCCTCCCCCCGGCCGCCGGGGGGAGAGTGGAGCCCCCGCCGGGGCTCGCCACCCTCGCCCCGGGGCTCCGGCCGCCCTCCCCCCGGCGGGAGAGCGGAGCCCCCGCTGGGGCTCGCCGCCCTCCTCCCAGGGCTCCGGCCGCCCTCCCCTCCGGCGCCCTCCCCCCGGCCGCCGGGGGGAGAGCGGAGCCCCCGCCGGGGCTCGCCACCCTCGCCCCGGGGCTCCGGCCGCCCTCCCCACGGCGGGAGAGCGGAGCCCCCGCCGGGGCTCGCCGCCCTCCTCCCAGGGCTCCGGCCGCCCTCCCCTCTGGCGCCCTCCCCCCGGCCACCGGGGGGAGAGCGGAGCCCCCGCCGGGGCTCGCCACCCTCGCCCTGGGGCTCCGGCCGCCCTCCCCACGGCGGGAGAGCGGAGCCCCCGCCGGGGCTCGCCCCCCCCCCCCGCGGGGGGGGGCGGCGGAGGCTTTTTTGCCTGGGGCGGCAAAAAAGCCAGAGCCGGCCCTGACCAGAGCAGCCTCTCTCATAAATATCAGGCCCACAGCATAATTTATATACCTCTGAGATGCGAGACTTTCCTTATTAACTCCCAACTGTGCATATTATTTATTATTATTTCTTTGTTATTATTTGTACTGCAGTAGTACCTAGAGACCTCAACTTGCTTGGCACTGTGCTAGCATGTAGTCAGAGACAATCAATGCACCCAAGCATTTACAGTCTAAATAGACGAGGTAGGAGAAGGGGGAAATGTTGTCATTAGAAAATAATAAATTATTATTAGAAAAATGGGGGAGGGGTTCCTGTGGAAAATTTGGATTTTTCATTGAAAATTCAAATACTGACTCTTGACCAAAAAAGTGAAAACTTCCCCATCTTGGAGAGGTGGCACAGCATGGGAGTCTCTAGCAGTGGTGCATCGTGGGAGATGTAGTCTGGCTGGGGAGCTCTGCTCACAGAGAAGAACGGGGATCTGAGGCAACTAAATTACAAGTCACATGTGCCATGGTGGTGGCATTTCTAAATCAAAATGTTTCCATTTTCAGCCAAAATATTTAAGTTTTGGGGCTGTAGGTTTTTATTAATGAAAACTATAAATTTTCCGGACATTTTTGCAAAAAGTTTAGTTAAGTCCAAAACACAATTTTCTGTCAAAACAATTTCAGTGGAAAATTTCCAACCAGCCCTTTATGGATGGGAACCATAGAGGTATAGAAGAAGTAAGTAATCTGCCCAGGATCAAATAGGAAATCTGTGGCAAAATCAAGAATAGTACCAGATCTCTTGAGCTCCAGGAGATTATTTTAGTCATCAGACCATTCTTCCTCTTGTGCACAAACTAACACACAACATGTGCTCTTAAAATGCTTAACCTAGTGTCCCAAGGGTTTAATATCTTTTTCTCTGTTTAGAGATGGAATCTTCCAGTAGCACTGGGAAGCAGCTATTGTAGCCTACTGAGAATTGTGTTATGAATGCGAAGGATTCACTTGGCTTTCTCTCTAGTACTTTACATTGTTATCTAAAAAAATTATTGCTTCTCTTTAACTGGAAAGTGGCAGTGCTACAGTGTGGCCAGCCAGAATTAACATTTTTTCTATTAGATTTTCAGCATGAAATATTAGGGCACGCTTTTAAAGTTTCAAATTGCAAATATCATCATTAATTTTCAAGTTAATGTGGTCAACCTTTCCCACATGGACAGCATTTAAATGAAATTAGTGAAATGAGCTACAATACCTTGGTCAGGGCCTCGTACGAATACCCTTCATCACTAATGGGCTCACAGTAGAGTTGGGCTGTAATTAATAACATCTTTGGTTACTAATAACATCTTTGGTTACTAAAAACAAACACCATGAACTGAGTATGTCTCTATCATGATCAAGGCCTTTACATATAGGAAAGACGTCTATGGCCATTTGCTGTAACTGGCCAAATAAATAATATAATATAATATAATATAATATAATATAATATAATATAATATAATATAATATAATATACACGCATACCTATGTCTTCAAAGCAGTGGGTAGGATATTTTCCAATTAAAGGGACAAATTCTCCTGTCTGCATCCACAAAGGATGGGGAACCAAGGCCAAATGTGTCATTCACATCATTTTGCACTTTACTTGTTCAAAGTGCTTTACAAACATTAATTGCTTAATAATCCACATGACATACACACTTTTCCCCAGAGGGATAAATTGACTTGTCCAAGACAGTGGTATGTGTACCTTGGAGGTATGCAGTGGTCTTCCAGGGGGCACATCAACTCATCTAGATAGAATATCAGGGTGGGAAGGGACCTCAGGAGGTCATCTAGTCCCACCCCCTGCTCAAAAAAAGACCAATCCCCAGACAGATTTTTGCCCCAGATCCCTAAATGGCCCCCTCAAGGATTGAACTCACAACCCTGGGTTTAGCAGGCCAATGCTCAAACCACGGAGGTATCCCTCCCCTCTTATAAAACTAGTTGTCTAGTTTTACAAGAGGCTACATAAACGTCACTAACAAACTAAAATTTCATGCAGACAATGACTTGTTTACACTGCTCTATATACTATACACTGAAATGTAAATACAATTACACAAGACAAATCAGACTCCTGAAAGGGACACAGTCATTTGGAAAGGTTGAAAGCTACTGGTAAGATAACCAAGAGAGGAAATCACAAGACTGGAACCTAGATCTTACAACTCCCTATCTACCTGACCACACTGCCAGCCCTGACAAGATATGCTGATGCCACAATATGTTCTCTCCCTTCATTTGATCCTTTGTAAGCCTATATCTTGGTACTGGAGCTGGTCAGAGAAAGGAAATTCTATTTCATGGAGGATTTCGATATTTCAAAATTTCGTTTTACTTGGCTTTGGAATGAAAA
This sequence comes from Emys orbicularis, assembly GCF_028017835.1. Taxonomy (NCBI): domain Eukaryota; kingdom Metazoa; phylum Chordata; order Testudines; family Emydidae; genus Emys; species Emys orbicularis. Next base: position 345,045,457 of record NC_088683.1, read on the forward strand.
CCTGGGCTAGGGCTCCCCGACTCTCAGCTCCCTGTCAGCCCGCCAGGCAGGCTGCCTTCGAGCCAGGTGGGCAATCTGGCCCGAAACAAGGCAGGTTTCACAATCCGCCTGGCCGGCAGGATTTTGTCACAATTTCTCCAATCAGCTCTAACTGGGAGCAGGTTTCCCAGGCTGGGCGGGGGAGGACAGTGGCAGATCTGAAGCATTATCTCCCCCCCATCCCCCCCCCCCCCCCACGCAGGCTTAAGATAAGGCTTACAAGATCAGAAAACCCCTTTGCGGACTAAACTCATGGATGTCAGGGTCACCACCAGTGATGGCTACATGGCAGCCTCACTCTTGGAGTTAAGCCCTGGACTGCCACACTGATGACTGTAGGCTTCTTTTGGTGTCCTGAGAACTGTGGATTCAGATATAACTGAGAGCAGGATTTGGCCCCCTATCTTTAGCTTTTGCTTCTTTCCCTGAATGGGTTCATTCAGAATTACAAAGAGAGGGAAGAATTCTCCCCTAAGCTACGTATGGTGGATCTTGACCTCAATCTTCTCTTCTCCCTACAGAAGCAAGATTCCTATTGCTATCTGTGGTAGTTCTGCACCTTTAGAGATAGCAGAATACTGGAGGTGAGATCTGTCTGGATGCATTTGAGATGGATATTTTGCCCAAAAGGGAGGAAAAAAAGAAGTTACCTCACAGTGTGGGTCATGCCTGACATGAAATGTTCTCATTTGCTACACTATTCACAGTGTAACTAAATGAAAGTTTAAAAAATAATATTGTGACAATGTGTTAAAAGAAAATTGAATCGATGGAGTTACAAATCATAAATAATAGCCAGACATGGCATAATGGAGTGGAGCATCATAGCCAAATATTCTAAGGAGAAAGAATTAGCCTGAACCAGGATCAGAGCCACATTGTGCTATTTACTATAAATGGAGTAAGGGTACAGCTACACAGCAATTAACCACCTGCAGCTGGCCTGGGTCAGCTGATTCGGGCTTGCAGGGCTTGGGCTGCAGGTCTGTAAAATTGCTGTGTACATGGTTGGGCTCGGGCTGGAACCCGACCTCTGGGATCCCATGCGGGGGAAGGATTCCAGAGCCCAAAAGTCTACACTGCAGTTTTTAGCCCTGTAACTCACACCCCACAAGCCCGAGTCAGCTGACCTGGGCCAGCTGTGGCCATGCCGCGGGTCTTTTATTCCAGTGTAGACGTGCCCTGTCCCAAAGAGTTTAAATTCTAGACAAAGTGTGGGAGAGGAAACAGAAGCACAGAGAGCTGAAATGACTCACCCTAGGCCACCACTGAGAATAGAACATGGGTCTCCTGACTGGAGCTGGGTGAAATGTTTTGGACAAATAGTTTCATCACCAAAAATTGCAATTTCAATCGACTCAAAACTATTCACAAATTTGACGCAAATTCATTGCATAGTTTTGGCCAAAGAAAAAAAATGGGACCAGATTCATGAGGAGGAATATATACTTAATCCAGTGGTTAGGACTCCTCTGGGATATGGAAGACCCAGAATCCCTGCTCTGGAGCAGGGACTTGAATCCAGGTCTTCCCCCTCCCAGGTGAGTGCCCTAGTCACTTGGCTACAGTCAGCCACTTTCTCACTATCTTTCCCCACTCCATAACTATTTGAGAATTTTATACAAAGTGAAAAAACGTCACCTACCTCAGCATATCCTATAGCCTGTGATGTATTGTTGGAATTACAACCTATCACTTTAATATTAGGAGGAGTGTGTAGGGGGTTTCCTGGTCCTGGTTGTAAGTTGGGGGCTCTGTAGGGCAGAATGCAATCAGTCTGTGAAAAGCCAGCCTACAGAAAGGTGGAGTGAGTCATGCCTCTTTGCCTTAGGGAGCAGCCTGCTTTGTCTCTCTCTGTTTTGGGGTTCTTGTGTGTTATCAGTTTGAATTCTAAAAAATAAAGTGGTGTCAGTTTGCAATCTTCCAGCAAGAGTAGTTTATATTTTTATCTAACTTCTATGTTTATATGCTGTGCAACGTAATATTGGCCAGAGGTTAGGGAATGCCAGTGCAGTAATTTGGCCAGCTCTGCTCCTGACTCCCCGGCCAGTGCCAATTCTACTGGACCATGCTGCCTCTGTGAGGCATGGCAGTCTCGACTGTTGGCTATGCACTAGTATAGTATTGACTGTATTGAATTTCATCCTGATTTCCACTGGTACGAGATCAGAAACAGATTCAGGCAAAAACATAGAGTTACAGTAATGCAGTGGAGGAACTGCAAAGACAAGTTAATGGGCTGAGCATGCAAGAATATTAATCAAACGAAAAGGAAGCTCATAAATTCTGGGAGACCGCTCACAAAGTCTCCACAGGCATGTCCACAAAAGGGACATCTCTAATGAATCTTGTCAATGCATGGAATGTAGAAAATTACATTGCAGAGTGTGAGACTTGAGAAGCTGATTGTCACTGTTTAAAAAAAAAACAAAAAAAACAAATGCTTCCATTAAAATGAAGACTTACAGTGTCTAAAAGACTTTAATGATAGCCGAGGTTTAGAAGATGTCATTGCCTTCAGGACCCGCAGCCTCCCCTGAAAGAAAGGACTGTTTTTAGCTCTGTGTAATTGCAGGATGTCTTCTCACTCCAGAGTGAAGGGGATTATCTCCAAACATAAGACAAATAATAAGAAATTATCTTTCTCTTCCAGGCAGCTAATTAAACAGGCCCAATATCAACTGTAATTTCTGCCGTATTGTAGCTACAAAAATTATTGTCAGGGACCAAAAAGCAGTAGGAATAAAGAATATATCACAGAAACATAATGAGGTAATTATTACCTAAATATATAGAGAAAAATGTCTTATGTTTGCAATGTAAAACTCTCAGTTATGGATTATCTTTTTCTCCCACCGATGTTTATTGTATTCTCTCTCTCTGGCTTACTTTTTCTCTCTGTACAAGCCACTGTACAGTGCTTTCTACCCAATACCTTTCCTTACGTTGGAAAGATAGGGTCAGCAGGTGCTTTTCATAGAGTCCTGTAAATTTCAGATCCTTTTCATGAATGTACAGGCCAAATCAAGGAGGAAATGTGAAATTTTATTTCTGAGTCATTTAAATGGAAAATTTGCACAACAAAACTCTCAAGGATCTAACTTAATTTCCCTTCTAGAATGTGAATGGGTCTTACTTCTTACAAAAAGAAATTCATGGCTACAGTGAAAAGAATCCTAAATATTTCAGAAGACAATTCCAAATGTATGTCACAATACTGTTTCCCTTTAGACCCGAGCAGCTAGTCAAAGTTTGAGGCCTTGAAGGTTGAGCAGTTAGGAGCAGAAATTGACAGTGGAGTCTAGTATTGATGCAATCGTGTTTATTTACAAGAAACGCACAAGTCCTGCTCCTACAAAGGCAGGAGGAATCCAAAACAAAAGGAGCAATTTCTGAGCATACAGACCCCTGATCAGAACAACGGGGGGAGGGATAGCTCAGGGGTTTGAGTATTGGCCTGCTAAACCCAGGGTTGTGAGTTTAATCCTTGAGGGGGCCACTTACGGATCTGGGGCAAAATCAGTACTTGGTCCTGCTAGTGAAGGCAGGGGGCTGGACTTGATGACCTTTCAGGGTCCCTTCCAGCTCTATGAGATAGGTATATCTCCATATATTAATACCCAGTCAAACCCTCTATCCACCTGGTGCTAGTTTCTGGGCTGACTCTATCCAGCCTTGTTTAGATGTGGCCTTTGAATTGTCTTTTACAACTATCTTAAATGAAGGGCACATTCATACCTCAGAGGGGCAGCCATGTTAGTCTGTATCAGCAAAAACAATGAGGAGTCCTCGTGGCACCTTAGAGACTAATAAATGTATTTATTTATTTATTTTATATCAATTTGTTAGTCTCTAAGGTGCCACAAGGAATCCTCGTTGTTTTCATTCATACATCAGTTTCAACAAGGTTTTAACTCAACCCATAGCAAGGTTTGACTCAGTTTGTAACAACAGAGAGAGAGATTTCCTGCTTCAGTGAGCATCACGAATTTTTTTTATTGCCATTGACGGAAGACACTGAATTTGATTTAATCTCCGTGTCTCTTCATGGAACATACCCTGACTGTTTTTCTTTTCCCCCCACAAAAAAGGCTAAATAGGAGCGACTCCATTTGCTCATGTTGTTGTGGCTCAAGCTTTAGTCCAGGTTCAAATTCTACTGCTAACCCATGGGGGTGGTCATAATTTACATCTTGAGTCAATAAATTGTAGTGTTCATCCAAGTTAGGAGGGAAGTCCTCCTCCATTGAGCTAGTAAGCCTCTGAGCTCACCTATGAGATCAGGGCCCACCTGTGAGTTAGGCAGAGGAATGCCTAGAGTGAGGCGGTAGGAAGCTTTTACTGCTGAATGAGTTTAGGTGCCTACAGGGTTAAGGGGCAGCTAAGTGAGGATTTTGTGAATACCAGTAGTACCCAAATCTGGGAATTAGGTGCCTAAATCCCTTTGTGAAACTATTCCTAGCTCTCCATTCTCTCTAGGATTACATTCAAAATACCTCCATATGGGCTAAATTCTGCCTTCGGCTGCAAACAGAGCTCCAGATGGAAGTCAGTAGAAGTCGTGTGCAATCTCATTGCAACTTGTCTGTCCAATTTCAAAATGGGGCTTTTTGTATTTAAAGTTATCCAAGTACTTGAGTTTAAGGCACATTATTTTATTCTATGCCCTTTCTCTCTTCCTCACACCCTCAACTTGAGGTTCATCTCCATTATTAAACTGATCATTATTGTCAAAGGTAGCTCATTTTGTGTCTTTGGCTCCACTGTATGGAAAAGCCTTTCTGTATTTCTCCACGTCATTGATTTCTTTTCCAATGCCAGTCCTGTCTTAAACCCTCCCTACCTCTCTTATCTTGCAGGCCTCTGATTCCTGTCCCCAGATGCCTTCCATTTTTATCCGGTCAACTTTTATGCTCATAATCATTTAATATATTTATTGATTGTTCATGGAACACTGAGTCTTTATGTGATTGGTCACACTGTATATTTGAAACTGACTAATGCTGGTGTGCAGTGATGTGATTCCTCCCCCTTACCCCAGCCAATTAAAAAGATGCCACTTAAAACCAAAATTACGTGGCTGTCTTTTTTTTTTTTATGTCTACAGATTTTTACAAAATTTCTTCTTCCTGCATTTCTGTGTTTGACGTGCACTGCCATTAAACTACTTTTCAAAACCTGCTTGCCAGTGCTCTTCAACCCCTCCAATGTTCAAACATTCTGTCAGGGCACAGAACTATCAGTGGATTTAAAGAGCCATATGGCAATAATGTGGCACTCCTGTAACAAAAGAAGGGACTCTTCCAAGAGAGATGGCACTTGCAGCATTCGGCTGCCTGCCCGTGTAAAACCATTGTTGGTTGGCACCAATGGCCCAAAGAAACTGGCATGCCATCCTAACAGAAGGGCTTGAGTATAGGCAGCCAAGAGACCATATATGAACATCAAATGTGTTCTAAGAGAATAGTTCATCGCCAAGAATATATCAGTGCTTGTCTGTCTTGTGTAGTCAAGGAGAAAAGAAAACCTGTGCGGTGAGCATGGTAAGGGTTAGAGGCCCTCAAAAAAATCACCCAGTTTATAGCAACAGTCACAAAATGCAGCTGATATCATTGACTAAAATTCAAGAGACTCATTACAGGTTTTTTATATTTTTGGTATTGAACACCAGAATGTGGTTGTTGTTGGTATTGTAATAAACTCACTAGTGTATACGTGTACCACTGCCCTCTGCTGGGTAGCAACAGAACTGCTAAAAAGCATGTCATAGTGACTCATAGGCCCCATACTGCTAGAGGTAACATATTCTCCTTTAGCTTGAAAGGAAAGGGGACAGCGCTTCTGAAGTGGGAGGATATATGAGTTTTATTCCCACAGTTAGCCATGAAGTTGCATGTGGGCAGCACAAGGATAAATTAGTAGCTCTTAGAGATCTTCACAAAATCAACGGGAATTTTATTTTTAAACTAATACTTCCAGTATGAAAGTAACCCTGTAGTAGTATAAATTAAAACAAAATAATCTACTGCATATAAGTCAGTTTTTAAAAGGTGGCCGATGAAGATACTGACTAGAACTGGTAAAAAAAAACAAGAAAAGAAAAAGTCCTTTATTTTTTCAGTAGAATTCAGCATTTCAAAATTTAAAAGTTGATCAGAAGTCAAAAAAATTCCAACAAGCTCAAGAATGGGGGTGAGAAGATCCAGAAATTTTCCCACTTTTTAATGTAGAAATTTAGAGCCAGCTGTAATTCTGAAACTACAAGTTTACACTATAGCAGTGGTCTCCAACCTTTTTACGCACGGGATCACTTTTTGAATTTAAGATCAACCCAGGTTTTCCCCCGCCCCTTCCCCGAGGCCCCGCCCCACTCACTCCATTCACCCCTCCCTGTCTCTCACTCAGCAGAGTGTTGGGGTGCGAGAGGGGGTCAGGGGTGCAGACTCTGGGAGGGAATTTGGTGCAGGAGGGGGCTCCGGGCTGGGGTAGGGGGTTGGGGTGAGGGAGAGGGTGCAAGGTGTAGGCTCCAGCCAGGAGGCCCTTACCACAGGTGGCTCCCGGCCGGCAGCACAGCACGGCTCAGGCAGGCTGCCTGCCTGCCGTGGCCCCACGCCGCTCCTGGAAGCGACTGGCTTCTGGCATGTCTCTGTGGCCCCGGGGGGCAAGTGGGGCAGCAGGTCTCTGTGTGCTGACCCTGCAGTTCCTGGCCAATAGGAGCTGCGGGGACGGTGCTGGGAGTGGGGGCAGGGTGTGGAGCCACCTCCTTCCCTCCCACAGGTCACAGAGATGTGCCCGCAGCCAGCCGCTTCCGGGAGCAGCATGGGGCCATGGGCCCGGCAAGCAGGCAACCTTCCTGAGCCCCTCGGTGCCACCAGACTTTTAGTGACCATGATCGACAGGTTGGTGACCACTGCACTATAGCTTTAAGAATGATCCAGACCTCATCCACTAATTGTTACAAAAAATCTATTAAAACATTTATCTGGAAAACATGCACTGGGCTGAATAATTCTTTGCAAACAAATTATTGGGCAAATTTAGTATCCCTCACCTTTTTGTGTGTGTGTATATGATTTCCCCCCCCCCCCCCCGCCTCATATTGATCCTGAACACAAGGAGGCAATTTTTAGCCATTTTAGGCAGTGTAGATATGGTTGTCACTTCACCTGATTTGCAATATGTGGTGTGAAAATCCATATAATCCTGGTGGAGGTCTGTGCTTCCAAGAGAAGACTGAGGCCTTGACTCAGCAAAGCATTTAAGCATGTGCTTAACTTTAAGCATCCTACTCAAGTCAATAGGACAAGTCATGAGATGAAAATTAATCATGTGTTTGGCTGAATCAGAGATACAATCAATATGATTGATAACATGGTCAACATGACTATCCTAGAGGTATTAAGCAGGTGGATTCATTTCTATCAGGCTGGTTAATTCTCTGCATTAGGAAAGTATTGCAGGGGGCCAAAGAAAAATACAAGTAAGGGTTTTCTTTTTTCTGTGCTGACTGATACTACTCAGGATTATAGCTGACAAATCTTTGAGGTGGGATGTGCTAGACAATTGTGCATCCATGTCTGAAATCCTCGCTTTGTCATAGAGTCAAAGAGTTTAAGGCCAGAAGGGACCACCAGATCTGACCTCCTGTATATCACAGGCCTGCAGGGCCGGCTCCAGGCACCAGCCAACCAAGCATGTGCTTGGGGCGGCACCTTGGGGCAGGGCGGCGCTCAATTTTTATTTATTTATTTATTTATTTGGATTCGGCGGCACAGCGCTCGGAGGGGGGGCGGGGGCTTCGGGCGCTGCTTGGGGGGGCGGGGCTTCGGGCGGCGTGGTGCTCGGAGGGGGGGGGGGGGCTTCGGGCGGCATGGTGCTCGGAGGGGGGGCGGGGGCTTCGGGCAGCGTGGTGCTTGGGGTGCGGGGCTTCGGGTGGCGTGGTGCTCGGGGGGGCAGGGTCTTGGGGGGGGCGGGGGCTGGCGCGGTGCGGTGCTCGGAGGGGGGGCGGGGGCTTTGGGCGGCGTGGTGCTGGGGGGCGGGGATTTCGGCGGCGCTTGCAGGGGGTGTACGGCGGGGCGGCGCTCTTCTTTTTTGCGTGGGGCGGCAAAAAAGTTAGAGCCGGCCCTGCAGGCCTGTATATCACAACACTCAGCACCTGCACACTAACCCCAACCACTGAAATTATACCACATTTGTGTCACTTTAGCTATTATTTAGCTATGTTAGATGCATGATTGCCCTTCTGATTTTAGTTTGTCCTTTCCATGGCTCAGGTTATATGTAAACTGTTCTCACAATGCTTTTACTGTGTGCGTGCAGAGGCAGAGAAAGGAGGTTAAAATACTCAGTTATTATTGTTTCTCACACTTTTTGGAAAGGCTTCTCTTTGACAATTAAGAACAAACAGGTTTCATGCCCAAAGCATTTTCATAGATTTATGTTGGCTTGATTTTTTTCTTGTATTGTTTACATCGTCGGTGCCATTTTTGTATCGCATAACCAAATACCCACAATACCATTCTTAAACCAATTAAAACTAGAGGGTATGCAAGGACAATCAGCATATGATTTGCCTGGGGTATATTAAAATGAATGTGAGAATGCCGTAGTGTGTGTGTGTGTGTGTGTGCGGGGGGGGGGGGGGAGGGGGGAGCAGCTCACTTCCATCTGCATTTGGCCAGAAGATTATTCCTATCCTATTAGACACAGTCTTGGCCACATTCATAACCTCCAGGTTTGATTATTGCAACTCATTATTAGCTAGGAATAAAGCCACACACCATGAAAAAGCTCCAACTGGTACAAAACACAGCAACCCTTCTGCTTATCAATGCAGGTCACCATCAATGTATCACCGCAGTGCTCCAATCTCCAGTTCAAAGTCTGTCTTCAAATTCAAAGGCCTCAAAAGGATTAGTGAGCGATTACATCTACTCTCCACAGCCCTGTCCTCATGTGATACTTGGATTCCGTGGGAACAATGAAACTGTCAGCCAATATCAGGAGATTCATGAGCATGGAAGACAGAACTTTCACAGGAGCTGGACCTAGACTATGGAACTCACTGCCACAAAGAATAAAAATGACCACAAAACTAAACATTTTTCAGAATTAAATGCAATAAACTTATTTCTCTGACTTAGCTTTCCCACAATAATTTCCACACATGGAACGGACCACTCCTTCAGACACACGAACATAAACAAAATAACTTACTACAGGCTAATCAAGCTATTTCTCTGACAGGCTGAGAAGAAAGAATGTGACATGTTTTTATTTATAAACACATGAAGAAACTCAGGTAACATTGCTAGGGACCATATAAATACACAGACAGAGCTGTCCATTGATGTTAGCAGTGGATGGTATGGAATTATCCGCCTTGGCTGGAGTGAAAGCAATATTCTAGCGTGGTTTACATAAATTCTCAATAGGCCAAATTCAATGCTGGTGTTGCAGCTCAGATGAAGTCAATAGATTTACCCCAGGTCTGAGTTTGGCCCATTAATTCTTGTAACAGAGGCACAGTATAAGTAGGGACTGCTCTTCCAGAAACATAAAACAACTCTGAACCTAAATGCTTTCATTAAAATTCTGTTTCCACTGGGTCCTTTCACTGTTCCAGAAAGAAAAGATAACTTTTACTTTTCCAAATACACCTCAATCAGATGAGCCTGAATGGATCACTTGCTTTATCTTAGCCCTTCCTTTTCTCATTCAGGCCTTTAAATTAACAGCTCTTGACTATACCCAAAAGCAATTTAAACTACAGTAATGTATTTAGGAACTTTGCCGCGTGGCCCAACAAAGGATTCAAAAATCCCCTGACTCTCCCCTTGAGTCTTAATCATGTGCCTCAGAATATTTTTCCAGTGAATTTTTCCACATGCTGGTAGATTTGTTTGTTTTAACTCCGTTAATACTCTGTTCTGAATGCAAACCATTGCTAGGGGCTATCTTCTTGATTCACCCAATTAATCCCAGCATGTATTAGAATGTGGGTTTCAGAATATTTGCTTACTATACTTCATTGTATTTATTTATCACAAATTACATCTGTAAAATTGGGATAATACTTACTACTAAAAACAAGACCTCAATTCTGCTGCAACTGCTGGAGCCCCACTGACTTCAGTGAAGTTTTGCAGATGGGAAGCAATATGCCCATGCACTACCAACTGCTGCATCAGAGCCTATAATTGTATCATAAGGCTATTCTATAGCATTAATTCCATCCAGGGATATGTATCAAGGATTGGTTAATGTTTGTATCACATTTTGGAAATGCAAAGCACTATATTTAACAATTACTGTTATGTCAAGTATCACTAGATCAGGGATCGGTAACCTTTAGCATGAGGCCCATCAGGGAAATCCGCTGGCGGGCCGGGACGGTTTGTTTACCTGTAGCGTCCGCAGGTTCGGCCAATCGCAGCTCCCACTTGCTGCAGTTTGCCGTTCCAGGCCAATGGGAGCTATGGGAAGCGGCAGCCAGCACATCCCTTGGCCCACACTGCTTCCCGCAGCCCCCATTGTCCTGGAACGGTGAACTGTGGCCAGTGGGAGCTGCCATTGGCCAAACCTGTGGATGCTGCAGGTAAATAAATCATCCCAGCCCACCAGCGGATTTCCCTGACAGGCTGCATGCCAAAGGTTGCCAACTCCTGTACTAGATGATGCTGTTAAACATAGTCTTCCAAGTTTTTTCTTAGCACCTGGGCAAATTTTCAGTCTTGGGAAGAAATCTTTTAGTGGTGATGGTGGTGATGGGTTTTGTTTTGCTTGGTTTGTTATGTAAGGTACTGCAATAAGGAAGTGGTCTTTGGAGAGGTAGCTGTGTGAGCAGCAGAAAGAGTTTGTTCTCTGACTTGGGCTCTGAGAATCAGGCATTAGTGTTGGGTTGAGATTTGTGAAAAAAGATATTGTTCCACATGCTTTTGGTTACCACCTCTGTTCCTGGACTGGTGTATATAAAGCAAGTTATACTTACAATATATCTAATATATATATTCCATTTCTTAGTTGCCAATTGATTAATGCTGGTTCCATTTCTCACTGTCATTGCTGGTCTTATGTAGATGGACAGATTACTATAGATTTATGAATACACATAATGTTCACCATATTGTGGCTTGCTACCCCCTTCTGGATGTCTCCAACTGCCAGTGGATCCTTTGTTGCCAAAGAGCTTGGTTTGTTTAGCCTAACAAAATGAGGGCTGAGGGGAGACATGATTGCTCTCTATAAATACATCAGAGGGATAAACACCACAGGGGGAGAGGAGATATTTAAGTTAAGGGACAAAACTGGCACAAGAACAAATGGTTATAAACTGGTCATCAACGAGTTTAGGCTTGAAATTAGATGACAGTTTCTAACCATCAGAGGAGTAAAGTCTGGAACAGCCTTCCAAGGGGAGCAATGGGGGGAAAAAATCTAACTTCTTTCAAGGCTGAACTTGATATGTTTATGGAGGGGATGGTATGATGAGGCTGCCTACAATAGCATAGGGCCCATCCACAACTGCTATTAGCAAATATCTCCAATGGCCGGAGACGGAACACTTGATGGGGAGGGCTCTGAGTTACTACAGAGAATTCTTTCCCAGGTATCTGGCTGGTGGGTCTTGCCCACATGTTCAGGATTTAACTGATCACCATATTTGGGGTCAGGAAGGAATTTTCCCCTAGGTCAGATTGGCAGAGACCTGGGCATGGGTCACTTCCATGGTTTGCACTAGAGTAAATGGTGGATTCTCTGTAACTTGACATCTTTAAATCAAGATTTGAGGACTTCAGTAACTCAGCCAGAGGTTATGGACCCATTGCAGAAGTGGATGGATGAGGTTCTGTAGCCTGCAATGTGCAGGAGGTCCAACTAGATGATCATGGTGGTCTCCTCTGGCCTTAAAGTCTATAAGTCTATTCTATCAGGATGCAAACTTGCTGCTAAGTATTGCAGTTGTAGTTCCCAAATGAGATGGCAAGACTGGACACTGAATAATAATTCCACAAGTACACTAGGATTTTAAAACTAGAAGATCCACTCTGTTGGTTCACTGCCACCAATGATAAAGCTGATTAAGGCTGGTACTTTACAAAATAGTATAATATATAACTTATTGTTAGAGTATCAGCATTTTCCCCATGGTTCTGTGGCCTTTCCTACTTTCAGCAGAAGTGGTAGTAAAATTATATATGAAACAGTAAATCAAACGCAAATGCTGATGACCATTGGAAGAACAGAAGATACCTCCCTAGCGGTAAATATTATGGATTTACTTACTGTTTTGATCACATAAATTTTGGATGATGCCTTTGAATCCTTTGTAATGACTGTTCCTGGCCTAAAAAGTGATGGAACACAAATTAACTTCATGGCTGTAGTGATGAGTTTGTCCTCAAGAAAATAAATGCCAGTAAGGTAAAATGAAGAGATTATAAAAAAAATAAAATGAACAGATCAGATTGTCACTTTAACAGCTAAAAATAAATAGGACCATTACTAGCTTCCATTGCCCTTTGCTAGAACTTGGAAGAACAACAATTATTTCAACAACAGTAAGTTGTGAGACACTGAATCAAGGGCCAGTACAGAATGGCCTATCCCAATCAGTTATAATTTTCTCCCTTTGAAGGACAAGAAAGTGCACGTATTACAAAAGAGCCCCATCTAGAATCTAACCATAGTGATTTGGTTCATTTAAAACTTAGGTCAAAATTTTCAAACAACAGACTAAATAGGCCCCTACAGTATAAATGAAGCCCCGAATTTCAGATTTGCTTGCCTTCAGTTAAACATCCAAACCCATGTTTAGGCACCTAAGCAAAAGTGAGGGCTGACTTTCAGACATGCTTGACACCCCATCATTTGTATGAAAGTTGAGTAGAAGCTCTGTATTATTTGAAAATCAGGCCACTCTTAAATAGATGGCTGAGTGTGGATTTAGATGCCAAGCTTTAACCATCACATTTTGAAAATCTGGGGCTTAATTTATGCTATAGGGGCCCTATCCTGTACATCCTGTTCCCACTGATAATATTCCCACTGATCTTCAGTGGAAGCAGGATTGATCCCTTTGTATGCTGCTGGGGTGCTGAATTATTGGTCAGGCTAGGATATATGTTGGTTTCTGAATATATGTTTGAGGAGCACTTTATAACAACAGCGTCTATGTGGTAGGTGTGCATTTCATGCATTTTGAAGGAAGACACATCCTCCAAAAGCTTTTTGGGTGGTAGGAAGGTGGCTATGATGACAATCAATAATACTCTGAAATTCTATAGACATGATGCATTAATTACTCTTCAAAACAACCCTGTGTGCTAGGAAAAAGTTCATCCAACGTTCACTTTATAATTGGGGAAACTGAGACATGGCAACTTGGCCAAGATCACACAAATGGTAGCAGAGAAAGTGAGTCCAAGAGTCTGATCCTCAGTCATATGATATGACCACTTGGTATGGGACTGGGGCTGGTAAGATGGGGGACAGAATGGGAGGGTTTGCTCTTCATGATTCTGTTATTTATTATCATCTGGGCACTTTACATGGCTCCAGTTGAGATAATCAAGATATGATAAAGAAAGACCCAACATCTTGTTCCTCTGATGTCTACCAATTGGCTAGGAATCCAAGAATCAGTCAATGGGGCAAAGAGGTGCATCTCAGAGCTGCTTTAGAAGAGAACCCAGTGGGGGACAGATGTGCTAAACAGAACATTTGGGGAAATTTATACGAAGTACTGAAACTGACAGAAATGGGAAAATATTACTAGGGCTGTATGTTCAAACTATATTTCAATAACATTTTAAAAGCAGAAAAATAAATAGGTCTGACATTTATCCATAAACTTTCTACAAATACTAATAAAAAATCTGCCTCTTAGTTATCCCTTTGCCAATAGCAAGATCAGCTAAAGTTGTTTTTTAAAAGCTGCATTTATGGGCTTCAGAAATATATATAAAAGAAGAGAAAAAGACCAAAAGCTCAAAAAAAGTAAGATTCTGCTACCGTGTCTACTGATCTTATTCTGAAATAAGTCTTTTTATTCTTGGTGTTTAACTGAAAGCAGGAAGGAAAGCACACAATGTCAAAGAGTTTATTCTTCGCTGCCAGAACCTTCTCATGGGAACATAAGAATTGCCATACTGGATCAGAGCCACGGTCCATCTGGTCCAGTATGTTCTCTCTGACAGTGGCTAGCACCAAGTGCTTATGAGGAAGTAAGAATCCCACAGTAGGCAGATGTGGGATAATCTGTCCCCCACATTAGGTCTCATCCTGGTTTCTAATAGTTAGAGATTGGCTTAAGCCCTTAGGCATGAGGTTTAATATCCCTTCCAGCATTTATGTTAGCATTATTATGATAACTCTGGATATTCTTGTTATCCATGTAAATGCTCAATCACTTTTTGAATCTTGGTAAATTCTTATCCTCAATTACTTCTGGTGGTAGTGAGTTCCACAGGCTAATTGTGCACTGTGTGGAAAAAGTAATTCCTCTGATCAGTTTTGAATTTGCCTCTTTTAATTTAATTGAATGTGCCTTTGTTCTTATGTTGTGAGGCAGACAAAACAGAAGCTCTCGATCTGTTACCGATCATTCATTTTATATACTTCCCCTCTTATTCATCCATTCAACACAATATAGTAGATAAAACATGAGAAGTAATTGAATAAAATTAGACACGGTCCAGCCAATCCCCATCAAACTTTAGGGAAATTTAGAACTGGATCTTTCTCTTGTGGTTTCCATAGGGTAGAACTACCACACACAAAAAATTCCTCTCACCTAACAAATAATATGGGGGGAAACCTTCCACCTGTTCTCCTTAAAACGTTCTATGCCTCAACTATGTTCAAAATTGTCCATTGAAATATTTTTCAACAAAATAATTTTTTTCATGTCTGTTTCCCTTTTTGAGTTTTGACTGAAAAACTGAACAGGTGAAATTGATGATTCAGAGCCATGGTGTCTCATGGGAACTGTAGTTTGGTTACTTCCTGCCAACAGTTCAGCAAGATGGGAGATATGGCGCATCATGGGAGCTGTAATCCAGCCAGGGAGATCAGCCGATAGAGAGGAATAGGAGCATGAGGTGTCAACACTACAACTCCTATGAGGCACCACATGGTAGCATTTCTGAAACAATTTTGCTCCCCCTGAAAAGTCAAAAATTTTCAATGAAAAATTTAGATTAAAACAATTAGTTCATCAGTTTCCCATGGGGGGTGGGGGTGGATGGAATCTATTTACTGACTAGCTCGGCTGATCATTGCCAATTTAGCTTGTTTTTCTTTTTGTTTTCTTATTAAGTTAGTCAACAGTAATAAATATATACTAAATCTTATTGAGGTAAATGGGAGTCATTCCATTGACTCCAGTGGACTTTGGATTGGGCCCTTCATGAATTAAGGTTTCATAGATGCATGTAAGATCCCCAAAAGACAATGGTGACAGCCTCAAAATCCCAGCTTGGTAGCTTTCTGGCATCAGTCTGTTTCATTTGTTATGGTTCCAGCAGCAACTTACCTGAAGAAGGTGAAAGCACAAATTCTGGGGTTATTGTAAGGCAGCTTTTCAACAGGCCATCCTGAAAGCAGTTCAATTTTGCGCAGGAAATTCATGAAATCTGGTCCCTCGCCAGATTCCCTGTTCAGAAATATGTTTAAAAACTCCTATGAAGAAAAAGGAGACTTTTTAAAATGCTAAAAACAATGATCACATAAGCCGGTCCACCACTTGTTCAGGGAAAGCCCCTGACGGGCCGGGCCGGTTTGTTTACCAGCCGCGTCTGCAGGTTCGGCCGATTGCAGCTCCCACTGGCCGCGGTTCGCCGCTCCAGGCCAGTGGGGGCTGCAAGAAGTGGTGCGGGCCGAGGGATGGGCTGGCTGCCCTTCCCACAGCCCCCATTGGCCTGGAGCGGCGAACCGCAGCCAGTGGGAGCCGCGATCGGCTGAACCTGCGGACGCGGCAGGTAAACAAACCAGCCCGGCCCGCCAGGGGCTTTCCCTGAACAAGCGGCGGACCGGCTTTGAGAACCACTGTTCTAACATGACATGGCTACATTAGACACAACCCTAAGCAGCCCCCTAGGAGGCGTTCTGACTTGGACACACAGCAATGAAATACCACTCCTCCTTGCTCCTAGCAGGTAGTAACTTACTACTGCAGGTAGCAGTTTACTACTGGCCTATACCAGGTGCAAATTACTGCATCCCTGCACCAGCTCAGCTACTCTGGCCAGTAAGCAAGGAAAAGTGGCCGCAAGGGTCTGCTCATTCCCCATTCATTCACTACCTCTATCTGCTCCACAGAGGGAGTTAGCAGAAAATTTGCCCAGTTTACTCCTGTGCGGTTTGACTGAAGACCATGTAGGAGTATAGACCATGTAGGAGGTAGACCATGTAGGAGTATAAAGGTGAGTTTTCCTTCCTTTTACTCCTTTGCATGGGCATGTAATCCAAGTCACACACTAGCCCACAGTGAGGAATGTGGTAAAGAAAATATTGTAGGTCTGTAATACTCTTACTTTAATATGTATTTAAGATGAATGATAATGTGTGATGGGGAAAGAAAAGAAATATATGCCTCTTGAAATACTATAGGTTGAAATTATTTGGCTTAGAGAGAAAATGTGTTAAAGAGCAGCCAAAGTTTAAAAAAAAGGGTATTGATAAGAATGATGCCTGTGTGTATGTGTATACACATCTATATACCATCAGAATCTACTCCTTCCATATCAACAGGAGCAATAGTACACCAATGACTATTCAGAAGCTTTCCTGGATAGAACACGTTCTTTTACCATCTCTCATCTCTTCCTTACCGTACTGAGTGTGGGAGGTAAGGATTGGCAAGGACGAGATAAGAATTCCTCACTAGGTGACAGTAAGAGAACCTGCCAACCCAGAAACTGCCAATCATGGAAATAAGGCCCTTCAGAGGCAGTAGAAATGAACAGGGGTGGGTTCGAATTAGGTCACATTTGGTGGGGACGTGAGGTTGGCTTCACTTTGATCGGAAAAAGGGTTGGCATGCTGAGCCCTGAAGCAAAAGTCTGATGACTTGCTAACACTAGGGTATAAAGGAAACGGATCAAGCTATCCCTCTCTTCACTCTGTCCCATAAAATGAGAACAGGGGGCCAAACCATGAAATCAATGTCTGGTAAAATTAGAGTATCTGAAAGGTAAATAATCCCTTGTAGCAGGAGGCCACAGAGTCAAATACTGTGGCTGAGTTTTTTAAGAGTGTATAATTTTTATGTCTGATAATAAGAGTTGCAGTTACATGTGCTAAAATAGGTGTAATTAAATCTCCTTCAATAAGGAATTTACCTTCTCCAGACATATCATTTAATAGGTGATTAACTGAATAGGTGTTTTTGAACTGACCACAGCTGGGGACAGAGCATTGGCCTGGCTGGATCAAGGGTAATTCCTATGAACCTAAAAGAAAAATCACCACTTTTCTGGTGTGTTCTAGTCACAAGCAACATTAGAATAACCAATCAGTCAGAGCAGAAGGCAACAACTATTGCTCAGGGAATAGAAGGCCAGGATCCCGTCCAAGGTACAAAGCTTATTAGAGGAACAAACATCAAATCAGCATCTCCAGGACCTGATGGGATTTGCTAAGGGATGCTAAGCTAGGAGTCAGCATATTCTCTGGCATAGATCCACAAGTCATTAAAATCAGAGACGCTACCAGAAGACTAGAGGAAATCTGGAAGTAGTGCCAATAGTAAAGAGTGGAGGGATAAGGGTAATAGACCAGAAAAAATTGGCCTCTGTAGCTGTAAATATGTTGGAATTAATCCTTCATTAGAAATAAGATGTTTATTAAAATAATCTAAAGGGGAAAATAGGTATATTGGCTGCTGTTCAAAACAAATCAGTGTTTACCAATGCTGATCACATAGAGATACCCGAGTCCCTTGGTTTTCCGCTTTACTTTAAAGGAGATATCTGTGATGACTGTGTGATAATGGTTGGTAAATGGACACTACCATAAATGCCAACACGGAGCAAAGGAAAAAAATGACCTTTTCAAAAGGAGCTATGTTTATAAATTATTAGGTCACATTTTGGAGCTATGTTTATAAATATTGCGGAAGGAATCAAAGAAATGGTCTAAAATTAAAGTATCCATAACAATGTGAGAACACAGGTGGAGGCTGGCCTAGCAAACTAAAGGCAGACAGTTACAGTTAATAGTAGCAAATCTACAGAGAGAGAGAGAGGTAACAGAAATCTCCTTTAGCTTCCTAAGTCTCCTAGCCACTGGAAAGTCCAAGGATTTGGTGCTGCCTCCTCAGCAATCCTCAGTCTTGTTGGAGCAAGGAGTAAAAGCTTGGGACTGGAGAGTTTAACTGAGAAATCGCTTGCATTAGTGGACAGCACTATCATGAGTCTGCTAATGTAGGGCAGCTGTTGGCGAAAATATATGCACAAAGACCTAACTGGTAGAGGTGCGGGCAAGGTTTATTATATTGCACATGAACATTCCTAACAGGAATCCACACTGGAAGAAAAATGAACTGAGCTAGAGTCTGAGGCAGTATCAATCTTCCCCATTCCTACAGCATTACTGGAAATTACAAAGAACTCACCCTAGAAATCACTTCCAGAGACAGAAATGGATATAAACCTGCTGAAGTGGATGTTTTATCCCAACAGTCTGTTTTAATCATAGTGTAAACTGCTGCCTCTGTGAAATTTTCAATGTAAACCTTAGGGCTATCCTCATTACTGGCTAATATGAGTTACGGCTCTGCCTGGCCACCTTCTGAGAATAGTGAGTCTGAAAATACAATAACAGGGTCCCTTTGAATTTAAGGACAGGTAACTTTTGTTTACTGAAGGAGAATAATGACACGTTATTTTTCTCTCTAGGGTTGTATACTTACATATGATTAATCGCCTGTAATTTGGCTGATCAAATACTATGGCACAGCCATGCTAATGTATGAAGACTAGAGGACCACACACTTTGTCACTTTGCTTGGCTGTACTGTATGCCCAATGAGAGAACAGCATGTGGAGCTGCTGCCTGCAATATGTATAGGCAGCAGCAGGGGATGCCAGACCATTTCCTCTCCCTGTAGCAATGGGGGAGGAGGAGGAATTGTGGAGTGAATGGGGGAGGGGTAATGAGGACTGGGGGTAGCAAAAGTGATGGGATCCATCACAGACCTGCCCCAGGCCCTGCACTCACATTGACTTCAGTGGGCTTTGGATGAGTCCTGCAAACCACTACCCATATGAGTAATCTGTACAAATACAACAATAATAATCACCCCAGGGGGTCAGGAAAAATGGTTTTCTCTCTCCCCTCACCCCACGTACAGCACTGCAGAATGGGCCAGGTGAGTGCTGGAGTTGTTAGCATTCTATGAAAATTAGCATGTGCATTTCTAAAGATATGCAGATGTGAGCGCTCAAGGAAAAATAAAACATGGAATCAAACAAAGCATTTTTAACCTCAGTAGGCCAATTTTCCCAAAATGATATGTATGTCTACACTGGGGGGGGGGGGACACAACAACTGCAGAAGTGACTCTTAGAACTGGGTCCACAGAATTGATGGTCCCTGGAAAGTCCTTGCAGACCTTGATCCCAGGTGTCCTTCACCACCACCATGCTTTATTATATTCTTTCAGCAGGCCACAGCCTGTAATGTTATGTACATATCTTTACATTCCATAGCCAGCTTCCCTACCTGCTTCTAGGGAAGGGAGCAGTACTCACAGCCACCAGTGCTGCCTACCTCCACCTTCCTTCACTCTCTCCACTCATATCCCAAAGCTTCCTTCCTTTCAATTTATACATTCCCAACCGCTGGGGTTGCTTCCTCCCTCAAATTAGCCAGGTACAGCTGGAGATCGAGGATCTGACTCTCCTCTCATTTACATCAGTTTAACTCTATTGACTTGAGGGTAGTAACTCCTGATTTAGACCATCTTAGGTGAGATCAGAATCAGGTCCTGAATGCCTTGATGCCATGGCTCATCAAACAAAAAAATTAAGAGCCAGGTTCTTCTCTTTTACTACCAGGAGGAAGTACTGTACTCTACTGATTTCAGTGGGGCTATTTGTGGAGATAGATAATATTCCACATGAATAAAAGTGGCAAGGTTTGTCCCCAAGTGATTTTTCACAATTTTACTAAGCTAGTGCCACTGCTGTCAATGGGTCTATTCATAGGAGTAAAGCCTACTCCCGTGAGCAAGTAAGGGCCTGGAGTCATCCCCCCTAATTGCACTATGAGTGAGAGAACAATCAGCTGCTCACTGAACTTGCAAGGTACCACATGCTCTTGCAAGGCACTAAACCACCCTCAACTCCAGATGAAGCCAGCGGCAGTTGTGGGAGCTCAGTACCCTGCAGAACTGGGCCCCTGGCAAAATAAAATAAAATTATCACAATTAAACATGGTATCTCACCTGAGTAAGAAACTCACCTGTCTAGAAACAGCCAACAGGGAAACAGTATCATGACAGATAACTGTGGCGTTTCTCCTAGCGTCCGTCAAGATGGCAACATCCTAAAAAGAGGATAAACAATACATCTGAATTATTAAAGAGAGTGGCTATAAAAACGCCTTTTTAAAATATAAGATAAAATAAAAGAATATTTCTATGTCTATATTAGTGGGATAAATCATGGCTAACGAGCCAGTCAGAGCTGCAGGGTGCCGCCAAACTGAAATCTATAGACTATCAGAAGCAAACAGCCCAGAACTCTGTGAGAAATAATAGTGTAATACATGTGCTGAACCCAGAGGGGTTTTCTTCGACAGTGAAGATTGCTCTTCTGAGGTCAAATCAGTTTCTTCAGGTCCCTGGTAGGACTATTTGAGTTTAAATGCTTTATGTCTATGAGCTGCCCTTAGCAGGATCCTCTTTAGCATATTTTGGTGAAGTAGTCGCAGCACCAAACTTAAGGTCACATCAGACTTTGCATTTTGAGGGAATAATTCAAAAAGAAAAGTTTCCTGACCTGCAGCCCATGAAGGGTGAATTTTGTGGAATTCAGGACCAAAGCTGAACCCTCCGCTGTTACCAGTGATACTCAGGGTTCAAAGTTATTGCCCTGCAAAGGAATGCATAACCCCCACAAATGTACTTTCTGAGCAGAATATGATGCAAAAGGACCCCAGGCATTGACGCTATGTACACTGGTAGGCACCCTACTGACTCTACCTGATTTTAGGCCTAAATCTCACTAGTCCTTTGAATAATCTTTCTTTGAGGGGAATTAACCATTGGAACAGATTGCCAAGGGATATGGTAAATTCTCTATCTCTTGAAGTCTTTTAATCAAGATTGGGTGTCTTTCTAAAGGGTATGCTTCAGTTCAACCAAACATTGTTAGGCTAGCTACCAGAATCGGATGGTGAAATTCTATAGCCCGTGTTATGCAGGAGGTCAGACAAGATAATTTTAATGCAGGGCTTGAGTCATGCCAGAGCGCTCTGGAATGACGTTCAGGAGAGCTAGAGGGGCTTTCTGGGACTTCCAGTACTATCGCTTCTGAGTAGTCAGAAGTAATGGAGATGAACTTAGGGACTCCTGTATTTAGAACTCGCACACTCTTATAATGGTCCCTTCTGATCTTAAAATCTGTGCATCTAGAAAGTTCGGTAGCGTTGTGCCTCTGGACCTTTTCTTTCTCTTGAACACAAGGGAGACAGGAGCATTTTTCTTGTTAATTATTTACGTAGCCCCAAAGAGAGGAAGATTACAGTGTTGCACACAATGCTAAGCCCTCCACAATAAGAGTAGGAATGAGGCACAGAAAAGATGACTTTCTGGTCCCCCAAACACTGGAGAGAAGGAAAAAAGGATCCTACTATTGAATTCCTCTGATTGTGACAGGCCCCACATCCAAATTCTCCTGAATTTCAAAAATCTATACACTTCCTTAAAAACTGCCATAAGAACAGAAAATAAATACAGAATTTATTTCTTTTTTGAAAATTTTCAATCTCTAGCTGAAACTCGGGGCCACTGAGGGTCCAGGTGTAATATTAATTTTATATTTCTTTTGCATACTAATGGAAAAGTTTTAAAAGTTTTTCTGGATGACATTAGACCAGATTCTGCTCTTAATTATATTCATGCAATCCCTTCTAAATCAACAGCTTAATAGGGGTATAAATGACAGCAGAACTATCAATAATAATTTGTTATATTGTGTGTATCCAACAGAGGTACAACTGGCAAGGGAAATCAAAACATTCAGATTTTAATACTACAGCCAGTCGGAAAATGGGTTTTTTTTCCTGCTGAAAATTTTGATGAAAACAAACAAGAATTTGTTGCCCAAAACCTGAAAACCAACATTTTTTTTTTGGTTTTCCGGAACCATCACTGAACATTTTTGGTTAAAAACAAAAAGAAATTGGGTTTTCACATTCTGACCAAAAAGTCAGACATTGGCAAGGAAAGCAGACACTTTCCTCAAAAAAATTTCATTTAGTTTTGGCAGAAAATTTTCAACCATCTCGATTCAATACATTGAATGGATCTCTGGGTTCAGCACAGTGAATGTACCTCTGAAAAAAATCTGCAGATTTCCCTGTTTTCTCATTGTGGGCATTGCCTTCAACAGGCTTTGGAACAGAACCCTAATGTGGCATACTATAATGAAGTAAATGTAGGTAGGGGATGTCTGGAGCAACGTGAGAGGTTCATAGATTCTAAGGCCAGAAGAGTCCACTGTGATTATCAAGTCTGAGTTCCTGTACAACACAGGGAATAGGACTTCCCTGAATTAATTCCTGTTTGAACTAGAGAACACCTTTTAGAAAAACATCTAAGCTCAATTTAAAAGTTACCAGTGATGGAGACTCCATCGCCACCCTTGGTAAATTGTTCTAATGCCTAATTCCCCTCACCATTCAAAAATGTATGCATTCCGGCCTGAATTTGTTTAACTTCAACTTCTACCCATTAGATCTTGGCCAATGCAAATACACTCTCCTCTTTCATCTATTCCAGGGGCGGCCAACCTGAGCCCGAGAAGGAGCCAGAATTTACCAATGTACATTGCCAAAGAGCCACAGTAATATGTCAGCAGCCCCTCATCAGCTCCTCACCCCACTCCCAGCGCCTTCTAGGACCGCCAGCCCCGCCAATCAGCACCTCCCCCTCCATCCCCGCACCTCCCAATCAGCTGTTTCATGGCATGCAGGAGGCTTTGGCGGGGAGGGGAGAGGAGCGAGGGCACGGCAGGCTCAGGGGAGGGGGCGGGAAGGGGTGGAGTGGGGGCAGGGCCTGTGGCAGAGCCAGGGGTTGAGCAGTGAGCACTCCCCGGCACATTGGAAAGTTGGCGCCTGTAGCTCCAGCCCTGGAGTCTGTGCCTATACAAGTAGCCACATATTAACCTCTGAAGAGCTGCATGTGCCTCTGGAGCCACAGGTTGGCCACCTCTGATCTATTCTATGCACCAGCCCCAGATCTGGAGCTTCCAGTAAGATCTGAGATCATAGTACCATACTGAAGTTATTCTTGAAAAAATAACTTTCTTTTCAGTCTGATCCAAAGCTATCTTGAGTCAGTGGGATTCTTTCCACTGGTTTCAGTGAGCTTTATATCAGACTTTGTACATGTGAAGGGTTCTTCTGTATACAATTGCAACATTGGGTAAAAACAAACAAGCAAGAAAGTACTGATGTACCCCAAAATATTTCCCTTTCTTCAGAAAGGCAACCGTGTTGGCATAAAGCTCTCCTGTCTGTTTGTTGACAGCCACTTTGGTGACCACAGCTGTGCCTGAGAGAATCAAATAGAAATTCTGCGGGATATGGCCTTGCCTGATGACCACTCTTCCAGGCCCGAAACTGAGCAATTGAAAAAACAAACAAACAAACAAATAAACAAACAATATATCTGTATCCAAGCAAACGTATTTCTTTTTTGTTGTTGTTAAGCACTTGGGCTGAGGGCCAAAGGGTGATTGTGGTTATTATTGTTATGGTGGCATTTATGGGGCACCTTGGGATGCCTATCATACCATTACATTATTATTATGACAATAGGAATTCTATTGTTTATACATTAAGTATGGGATTTTCAAAGGAGACTAAGGGAGTTAGGTACCCAAATCCCATTGAAATTCAGTGGGATTTGAGCATCCTTGGGTAAAATTTTCAAAATCTTCTAAGTGACTTAGGCCCCTAAGTCCAATTTCCTAAATAATTGAGGCACCTAGGGCCCAGATCCTCACAGGTGTTTAGGTACCTAATTCCATGGGAGTTAGACACAAAAAGATCTTTGAGGATCTGGACTGAGGATCCTAAGTCTCATTAAAATTCAAGTGGAATTAGGCTCCTAAGTCAGTTGGGACCTTTGAAAATCTTACCCCAAATAACTCCTTTAGATTCCTCTGAAAATTCCAACCTATGCTTGTTAAAAGCCTAGAGCGTGGAATAAACAGCTAGATAGAAGAAAGACAGGCAGACCACTGGGTGACACCAACAGGAGTTTTGTCTGAAAAAGGAGCTCAGGATAAGGGCCACCATTTTATGTATTAATGTGTTTCTTTTAAATCTTCCTTTACCCCCCGATATGCCTCCTGATTTGTTGTATATGAAACATGCAGTGCAAAATACAACTCTAGTCCCTCGTCACATTCCATTTTTCTCCAAGTTTGGCAGGTATAAAATTAATATGGTTTAAATGGCAGTCAAATCTTTATGCTTCTTTTTAAAAACAGACCTGTTTGAAATACAAATGGCGCTATTACAGTATTGATCTGCAATACACCTTAAACCCCCATAATGGCTCAGAAAAGGCAGAGAGTTGTGATTTTAAGGTCTCCAGCAGAATTTATTTGTATTTGGTTATAATATACTCATTTTTGAATTTTCATTTGGAGTACAGGTGTTCTGCTCTAAATTCATCTTCTTGGTTACAAGGGATCAAAAGCCCACTCTTCGCTGTGAAAGGAAATATTTAGAATGCAGTTAAATGTACAATATGCTGTCAGGTGAGGTGTCTTTGTAAATACTTAATTCTAAATCCTAGATCCATTTGCGTGAGACCTGACAGTTCTCACTAGAAGTGGAATTTAGGTCATCTCCATCTCACCAATCAGAGGGTTATTTTCTTTGATCATGAGGAAAAGCTGATAAGAATGACTGTCACATACTGCTTTATCATCCTGGCAAACCTTGCAGGCTCTGTAACAGGTATTGTCACAGTTAAATGCCTTGTTTTATGCTGGTTGAGGATAAGTCCATAAAACTGTGTGTGTGTGTGAATATATATATATATATATATATATATATATATATATATATATATACACACACACTAACATCTGCAAGTTTCTATACATAGACTGAATTCAAATGGGAGTTTTGCCATAAACTTTAATGGAATCAGGACTTGATTCAGCGGTGAATATACTGGTTAAATGTATCTACAGTAAGCAGAGAATTAAAACAACAGGACAATATCATAGCTCTTAGTACAAGAATAGACATCAATTCTGAAAAGATTTACCCTCATGCTTAACTTTAAGCACATGAATAGTCCCATTGATTTAAAACAGGCCCTAGCAAAGGGGACAGGGATTAGAACTTCTGGGTTCTCTAGTCCCTTCTCTGCAACCAACTAGAGCCACATGGCAATAAGCTACAAGTGACTTCTCTGGACCTCAGTTTACCCCTTTGTAAAATGGGGATAAAATTACCTACTTTATACTTCAGTTGTGGGATTTCATTAAGGTTTGTAGAGCGCCTTGCCTGAAAATTAGTGTCTAACAAAGTATTAGTATCATGATGGGAGTATTAGAAATTAAATGGCCTGTTTTTCAGAGCTGATGAGCACCACAACTGTTGCTGATGTCAGTGGGAGCTCATTTCCTCTGAAAATCAGGTCAAAAACTTTTGGGGCTTGATTCAACTCGCTAGCATGTGGGCTTGTATTTCCACATACCTAGAAAAATCTATTATGCTTGTGCATGCACATGCTCGAATGGATTTTCTGAGACTTATGGAGATATGTCTCTGAATATTGGAGAGCAAAATTGAGTCTTTTGATATCAAACTTGTAGATATAGAGCTTAATTTCCTCCTTTTTTTCATTTTTTTCTCATCTTCCCTTAAAGGCATTCATCCCTAGCCTTATTGTAGTTATCTCTTGTGGCCAGTTAATGCAAGTCTTTGGTACCAATGGAAGTAAACTTTCCTAGTGTGGGACTCTGTTACTGCAAGTTATAAAGTTATACACTGTACTGGTGTCAGCATCACAAGACTAATGTTTTCAAAAGCAAGCATACCTAAGTGATTTAGGAGCATAAGTCAAATTTTCAAAAGTGATTTAATACTTCAGGCCAGATTTTTTTTAAGGCATTTAGGTGCCTTAACTCCTATGGGAGTTAGGAGCCTAGGCACTTTTGAAAGTCCCATTAGAGGCTGGATCTGCAAAGGGGACAGGGCGTGCTTGGGGGACGGGGCGGGAAGAGGCGGGGCGGGGATGGGGCAGAGCAGAGGTCGAGCACGCCCCGGCACATTGTAAAGTCGGTGCCTCTGTTAGGCATTGCAATGCTGAGCCTAACTTTTAGGCACCCTGCCTCCTAGTGGAATTCATCACCCTGAGTTAGGTGCCCAGGCTCCCTATACAATGCCTGGGGAGAGTCAAGCCCCTAAGAAAGAGTTTCACAAAAGCCAGTAAGCTGAGCAGGGAGCCACCTAAGCTAGCCAATAGGAAATGCTGAGAAGAGGGTTGTGGCCTAAGCTGCCTTCCTCAGAGGGAGTTAAGCACCTAACTCCACTTGGGATTCACAGCTGTGAACCTTATCATGGAGTTAGACGCCTAAGCCAGGTCAATCCTTTCTCATAAAAAGCGTGGAGGCGGATGTGTCCTGCCTTATACTTTATAGCCCCGTAGTCAGAGCACTCACCCAGGTGGTTAGAGAGACAGGCTCAAATACCCACTCTCCCTGATTTGGAGCAGGGACTTGAACCAAGGTCTCCCACCTTCTCCGTGAGCACCCCTAGCCACTGGCCTATAGGCTATTCTGGGGTGAGTCTCGGTCTCTCCTGTTGAAGTTGTTACACCACCAAGCTGAAAAAAAATATTGGGTGCTCAGCACCCACTGGCAGCCCCCCCGATCAGCTCCTCCCCCTCCCCTTGGCACCTCCAGCCTGCTGGCAGCCCTGCCGATCAGCTCCTCCCCCTCCATCCCAGCACCTCCAGCCTGCCGTGGATCAGCTCTTCAGCATCGTGCAGGAGGTACCGGGGTGGGAGGGGGGGATTGAGGGCAGAATGCGCTTGCAGGAGGAGCGGAATGGGGTGGATTGGCGGATTTGGGGGAAGGGAGGGAGTGGGGGCGGGACCTGGGGCAGAGCAGGGGTTGAGCATCCCCCCACAACTGAGAAAGACAGCGCCTCTGGCCCACTGGCATAAATTTAGGTGCCATGGGGGATTTACCAGTGGAAACTTAGGAATCTAGAAACTTTAGACACCTACAGAGTTAGGTGACACCTGAACAGGGGTTTTGAGGATCTAAATTTTGGACTTAAGTTCTTGAAGTGGTAACTGGGTACCTAAAATCTTTTGTGGCTCTAGCCCTAAGTCCCCATCTGCATCTTTAGGCACCTAAAATAGCTTTGAAAATGTTACACTGAATGTCCAATTTTGAGCTGAGCTTTCATCACACTGGATCGAATTCTCCCCTCACTTATACCAGTTTTGTGCTATATTGACTTAAATGGTGTTAACCCCTGATTTATACCAGTGTAAGTGAGAGGAGGTGCATGCCCAGTTGATGTTTCCTTGGCTACTTGGCAAGATTCTGAATCCAGTTTCACTGGTGTAATTCATCACCCTGAGTTAGGTGTAATTCCAATGTCCTCAGTGGATCTGCCTGGATGGTGGTGCAATTGAGATTAGAACCTGGTTTGCGAGATGAAAAATCACTGCTTGAGTTTAATTTTAAAATCTCGATCTAAACAACAGCACCAGGTAGTAAATAGGCAGACTACATATGAATCAAGGAAATGTACTACCAAGCATCTCAGCATCTGTGCAGTCCCTCTATTATTAAAAATACCAAGGCATGTAGTTATGTGTTCATCCATTTGTAAGCTTACAGGAGCTAAGATATATAGATCCAATATTTCACTTTGCAGAAACGGTTTATTTCCAGCAGTAAATATGATGTTTGTGAAATGAGAATAGGCTATTTCGATCTGTTATAAGCCCACTGAATAATTGAATTATTATTCACTGGGGGGCAGGGTAATTTGTTACCTGTAAGATTCCAGTGCTCTGAATCAAAGCAATTCTATTCACAGTGTCATTTTCTGAAATAATAGCGCAAAGCTCTCCAAAAGAGAAAGCGATCACTGAATGGATTTTGTTGAAATAATAGCACCGGTGCAGCACTCCTCTCGCCTCATTCATTGTTACTTTATTATATGGCTAAATAGCTCAGTCCGCTCTGCCTCACTGGAGTGACAAATAAGAAGAAAAGAAACGATATCTATGGAGGAAAGACGGCACAACATTGAATGACCAAATATTAAGTCGTCACTTTTAGGCCCATTAATGAGCAAATGACGAAGGGCTGACACATTTTATAATGAAAAATATAATGAAATAAAAAAGAGGAAATTCTCCACAGGAGGCGGTTTGTGCTGTGGGTCTTTTAGAAAGACAGGTACTGACTAGAAGTGGGTTCCAAACTGCAGTATTATTAATCCCGAGTATTTAAAAATCATGAGCCAGGCCCCAGAAAAATCATGAGACTGGCTTGAAAATTGTGAGACCTTAAAAAATAATAATTAGGGACTTATTGCTAATTCTATCCAAGGGACATAGATGCCCCCCCCCATCACCACAGTATGTGAGCACCTCACAAGCTAAAATGTTTTGTATTCAAACATGCTAACATCGCCATTACAGATGGGGAACTAAGGTACAGAGACTCAGTGACTTGCCCAAGGTCACATAGCCAGCCTGTGGTGGAGGAGGAAATTAAACCTGGGTCTCAAGTCCCAGTTTAGTGCTTTAACCACTAGACCATCCTGCCTCTCATCCAGCCTTTCCTCCTTCTGAGTCTGTAGGGTGCACTTGAGTCATATTTGTAGGCTTAACTCCACAACCATGAGAGCTAGAAACTTTGGGTTCTTTATGGGGCTGTCAATTAATCGCAGTTAACTCACATGATTAACTCAAAAAATTAATTGTGATTTAAGAAATTAATCACGATTAATCGCAGTTTTAATTGCACTGTGAAACAAGAGACCACCAATTTAAATTTATTAAATATTTTGGATCTTTTTCTACATTTTCATATATATCTTGTATTCTGTGTTGTAATTGAAATCAAAGTGTATATTTTGATTACACATATTTGCACTGTAAAAATGATAGAAGAAATAGTATTTTTCAATTCATCTCATACAAGTACAGTAGTGCAATCTCTTTGTCCTGAAAATGCAACCTACAAATGTAGATTTTTTTTGTTACATAACTGCACTCAAAAACAAAATAATGTAAAACGTCAGAGGCTACAAGTCTACTCAGTCCTACTTCTTGTTCAGCCAATTGCTAAGACAAACAAGTTTGTTTACATTTACAGGAGATAATGCTGCCCTCTTCTTATTTACAATGTCACCAGAAAGTGAGAACAGGCATTTGCATGGCACTTTTGTAGCCAGCACTGCAAGGTATTTATGTGCCAGATATGCTAAACATTCATATGCCCCTTTATGCTTCGGCCACCATTCCAGAGGACATGCTTCCATGCTGATGACACTTGTTAAAAAAATAATGCATTAATTAAATTTGTGACTGAACTCCTTGGGGGCGAATTGTATATCCCCTGCTCTGTTTTACCCACATTCTGCCATATTCATGTTATAGCACTCTGGGATGATGACCCAGCACATGTTGTTCATTTTAAGAACACTTTCACCGCAGATTTCACAAAATGTAAAGAAGGTACCAATGTGAGATTTCTAAAGAGGGCTTTGGAGCTGTGCTTCGGCTCCGCTCCAGCTCCAGGCAAAACCCTGCAGCTCCACTGCTCCGGAGCTGCTCCACGCTTCAGCTCCGGGCTCCGCTCCAAAGCCCTGTTTCTAAAGATAGATACAGCACTCGACCCAAGATTTAAGAATCTGAAATGCCTTCCAAATTCTGAGAGGGACGAGGTAGGGAGCATGCTTTCAGAAGTCTTAAAAGAGCAACACTCTGATGCGGAAACTACAGAACCCAAACCACCAAAAAAGAAAATCACCTTCTCCTGGTGGCATCTGACTCAGATAATGAAATGAACATGCGTTGGTCCGCACTGCTTTGGATGGTTTTCGAGCAGAACCTGTCATCAACATGGATGTATGTCCCCTGGAATGGTGGTTGAAGCATGTGCATCTGGCACGTAAATAGTATCTTGCGACGCCAGCTACAACAGTGCCATGAGAACACCTGTTCTCACTTTCAGGTGACATTGTAAACAAGAAGTGGGCAGCATTATCTCCTGCAAATGTAAACAAACTTGTTCGTCTGAGCGATTGGCTGAACAAGAAGTATGACTGAGTGGGCTTGCAAGCTCTAAAATTTTACATTGTTTTGTTTTTGAATGCAGTATTTTTGTACATAATTCTATATTTGTAAGTTCAACTTTCATGATAAAGAGATTGCACTACAGTACTTGTATTAGGTGAATTGAAAAATGCTATTCCTTTTGTCTTTTTACTGTGCAAACACTTGTAATAAAAAATAAATATAAAGTGAGCACTGTACACTTTGTATTCTGTGTTGTAATTTAAATCAATATATTTGAAAATGTAGAAAACATCCAAAAATATTTAAATAAATGGCATTCTATTATTGTTTAGCAGTGCGATTAATCATGCGATTAATCATGATTACTTTTTTTAATCGCTTGACAGCCCTAGTTCTTTATAATGAAATCTGGGGCCTGAGCTTTAAGAAAATACCAAATAACATGAGACTTGTGACAAAATCGTGAGAGCTGGCAACATTAAAACAGAATACACTGAAAGCTAGGGAGAAGGGTTTAAGTTTGAGCTAAATGTTATGGTTTACAACCATCTTCAATCAGTCCTAAGGTTTGGTAGACACATTATTGCTAGATTATTGATGATGATGATGATGATGTTATTTGTGTTGAGGTAGTGCCCAAAGACCCAGGTCAGAATCAGGATCCAGTTGTTTTGGCTCTCTGTGAACACATAGGAAGACCTGGTCCCTGGCCTGAAGAGGTTATGATCTTAGGCCCAAATCCTGCAATTGGGTCTGCACGGGCAACCCGTAGCACCCATTCGGAAACCCGCTGACTGGAAAAAAAATGTCCACCTGTGCAGATCCAGTTGCAGAATTGGGGCCTAATTTAAGAGGAGATGTGACAAGACATATCAAATAATAGGAAGGAAAGAACAAAAGTAACAGCAATGAGAGCACATTGTTACATAGCTAGAACTAGCTCATGTGCAGACCTTGAGGGTTCAGAGTCATTCAATTAATTATTTTAACTCGTGCCTACTTCATTAATTTCACAGCACTTGCCTCCTTTGTTTTAATCTCCATCAATTTTCAATGACTGCCTATTCCTTTATATACTACCTCTCCTTGATTCCTGTTTTCTGCTTCTCTGCCTGTTTTCCCTTAATCTTTTGCCTATTCGAGATGAAATTCTGCCATCAACTATGTTTCCACAGCACCCACTGAAGTCAATGGGAATTGCCATACATTTACCTTCATCTCCAGTGGCATCACAGCAAACTTACCATTCATACCAACCCATCTGAGCCAGTTTTTCCTGGATGTGGACTGGGTATTCAGAGAAAGTGCTGACTGTTGCCTGCAAAGATAGCATGGCCTACAATTGGGGAAAGAAATAGAGAGAGTGGGTTTCAACGAATTGCACTGTTCAGATAAACTAGCCCTGAGGTTGTGGGAGAAGGCGAAGAGCAATGGTGAATGTGATTGTTCTCCTGGGAGTCAACAGGGAACTGATGTGTGCAAACAGATGCAGTTTTGCCTGTGTGAACCAACATCTCATGAAGGTTTGATCCTGCAAGGTGCACAAGAGTATTCAGCTCCTCATCGGAGGTGCTCAGCACTTCACAATATCAGGCCTTAAAGAGGGGAAATTACAAGGCTTTAAGGCACAGAAATTAATCTGGCCAGTACTAGTGCTAGTTCAGGGACCAAGTGGGAGCTGGGTTACAGCTATTCGGGAGTTGTGGGGGCTGGTGCAGCCTTGGTGGAGGCAAGGGCAGCCTATAATCAGTGGGGCATGGGAAAATTCCAGCCTTGCTTCCTCCTGCCTATGATCTAACCTCTCCCTCTCATGCTACACCCCACCTTCACCCTGCCCAGGAACACCCCTTGCACTGAGGCTGCTTCAAAGTCAGTGCAGAACTGGCCACCCTAACTTTATACCTGGCATGGAGGCCCCGTGTTCCAGGGTTATCCCCCGGGAGATGCTTCTATCTGACCTACAGTCCCCTTCCCCCAGCCTAGTTGTCAGAAAGATACAGGGCAATGATGGTCCTTAAAGCCAATTCCTACAAGGTGTTGAACAGCTCCTGTGTGGTCCTAGGAAGCTTCATTTCCATGAGAGGGATGAAAATGATTGTGGATATTACTGGACTCACAATCGTATTTACAGTACTTACAACCATTATTAAAACAAAACAAAAACACAGTATTCTATAGTCAGTTGTAAATGCTACACCTTACAGTGATGTTAATACAGTGTTGTGGACCATGACTGTCCAATGCTATAGAATCTTTTATAATGGAAGAAGGCATGAAAACAAAAAATGACCCTTTTAAGTTTTCAGTAACAATAATATAATTTTTGGTTCGCAAATTCTGACTTTTCACATTTCATCTCTGGATTTTGATATACGTATACGCACAGTGCTACATGTATGCATTTCTTTTAAGATCAGAGTGAATAGTAATAGACATAAAACCATGATTGTGGTTTTTAAGAAGCATGGCCAAGCTTTTCAAACATGACTAGAGATTTGGGGTGTGTCAGTCTTTGGATAACCAACTTGAAACACTGAAAATGAGCCTAAATTTTCAGAGGACAGGTGCTCTGCGCTTTATGAAAATCCAAGCCTCTCTATTGGATCTCAAGCTGGGCTTCCAAAAATTGAGGCAATTAAAATCATTAGTCATATTTGGAAATCTTGGCCTAGATCAATAGTTCTCAACCTTTTCCATACCAAGATCTTCTTTTCTATACTGGGATAACTACCACCCTTCCTAGGACCCCTGCTACCATCTACTCAGCCTCTCTCTGACACTCCTTCCCATTTAGCAATAAGGGAAGTATAGAGTGGTCATGTCCTCCAGGCTGAGACCCCATGGATGACGCCATGCAAAGTGCTGAAGTCGGTGGAAGTTGAGGATGCCAAACATGTCCTTAATATTGGCCAGCGCCTTGGAGGGTGAGGCCCAAGGCCAATGAATGTTAATGAAAGTTGCAGGTATTCAGCACCTTCCACAATGCCCCGCCTGTCAGGAGTTAGCGCTAAGATCCAAAGATATTCTTCAGAAGAGTTCAGGCGCTAGCACAATGTCTTGGCCAAATTCCAACTTGAATAGTTATAGTCTATCATCTTATATCCCCACTGCTGTCAGGCACTGGCTCCTGGTCTGCAGGTCTGACATGGTGGGGAAATACCTGAGCCTGGGGTGTCATCTGACCCAGGCTCTGCTCCAGGATAGGCTGCTGCCGCATGCCTGAAGGCTGAGTCACTGCAGACTCTGTGGGAAGAGTTAGTTCAACTGGGGTGTTGCTGCATGCCTGAGTGGTGACTCACTGCAGCTCTGTTGGAAGGGCAGCTGAGTGAGCAGCTCTGGTATAGCTGTGGGCTTGCCTCACAACTGCAATTGATCTTATTAGCCATGGTGGGACATGAGGCCGTAGATAGCCCCACAGGTAGACAGGTGCACTACTATATTATTTAGAGATTTAAATGCTAGAAATAAAACCTGAATGTGCATTTGCTTGGAAAAAAAGCAGTCAGTTAAGTAGGAATAAAAAAGAAAAGAACAAGTCAGGTTAAAAGGAAATGTGAAGATGGTAGGGCAAAAATCACACCCTTTTGTGTTTCTCTTATTGAGTATAGAAGATCTCTATAGACTATGTAGGAGAAGAAAGGTTCCAAATCTCAGAACAGAACTGCTCTCCTGGAGATTGTATGTGGCAGACATCAGAGTCCATTATGGCAAGTGCAACTCAGAAGTATCCTGTAGTGTAATAGTTATCACACCCCATAGTTTAAAGGCTACCACATACAGTACTGTGGCTTGTTTTCAACTTTTTTCTCTGTGAACACATTTAGGTTCATAAAGGGAGCTGCATTCTGAAAACAACTCCATTTACATCCAGGCATGTCTGCGATCCTGACAGTTCAATAGTGGTGCCTCATGAATATTGTGCTTCATGAATAAAAACTGGGTGAGAATAGCCTTGTTTGAGCACAAATCTCTGATTGCCTCCAAACAAATGGAAAGCTTGAAGTTAAATATACAGTAAAGTGAGTTATTTCCAAACATCCACAGCTCTGTGTTTGATCTGAATGGAATAAGTCTGCCTGAGACAGCTGCTTCTAGTCTGCTCTCTGCCAATGATATTTTCAATCTCTCTCTCTCTCTCTCTCTCTCTCTCTCTTTTTATTTGCAGGGTTTTCACCAAATCAAAGCCCCTCAGAGCTGAACCACCCCAGAACTGGGGAGAAATTCAAAGCCAGATCAGTGCCTTGAGCCAAGGGGTATAAACTGAAGTAACTCCATGGAAGTCAACAGAGCGATGCCAATTTACAACATCTGAGGAACTGACTCTTTATGTTTTGGCCTGGATCCAAACACCCCCGGTACTTTGGGAAATTTAGGACCCATATCAATACTTCGAAGCACAGGGGCCCACATCACTTGCATCAACAACTCAGCTTTCTCAAACCTTACCAGCTTGATGCCTTCTGAGGTTCGGTTTTCTGGTGGCCCTGAGAGGATGGCCTGCGCCTCATGGCTGATAGTTGTCTGAGAGAAGAGAGGGGGAAGAGCAAGCCCCAGTCAATTAGTTACGGATACTGATCACCCTGTGCAATCCATTGTGTCTGGGAGACCAGTGAGGTACATAATTTAAGTTTACATATGTGCGAGCTAGGTCAGAAATCAGCCCTTGTTCTTTAAGGCATGAGCTGATTGCTTCTTAGGGCCGAGAAGGGAATTTTCTTCTTATGATAAAGCATAGCACCAGTGGTCTGGTGCAGCATATTTACCTGCTAATAGGGTGGGGTGTGGAATGTGCCTTCCTCAGAAGCATCAGGTATTGGTCACTAATCAAAGTTAGGTATCAGTCTAAGGCTGGGATTTTCAAAGATACCTACAGGAAGTTAGGTGCTCAGTTCTTAATGGAATGTTGGTGCCTAACTCTCAGGTTCTTTGAAATATCTCAACCTCAAAGGGTAGCAATTCTGCCGGGAAGAATGAATCCCATCCCAATGACTGTTGATGGAACTACTCCATGCTTAAAGTTAAGCATATGCTTACATGCTTTGGTGAATCAGGGCCTGCATGAATGGCCACTATCCACCCACTGACAGTGGTTGGTAGAAACATTTGATACATATTAGTGAGGTCAGTGTAATGAATTACTTTTTTCTGCAGGTCACTTTTAATTTTTAGAGGCTTTACACTGAGCAGAATAGAGGTTTTCAGAAGCAGAAGTATCATCTCGTCAAGTTGAGGTAGTTTGGAAGACTCTCATTCTACATTTATTCTTCAATCTCTAGGGTTTTGGGGGTTTATTTTCAGTAAGGAGCACAGACTCGACTAAATCTCACAGATTTGGAGAGCTTTCCCAAAGGCTCCACAAGCCTGGAAATTATAATGCTCACAAAGCTGTGCTTCTAACATCATTGATTTTATTAGTGCGTCCCTTAAATGCATTGTTTTAAGACCTGTTTCTCCAGAGACCTCTGCACGTGACTCACTTGAGTAGTTCCTATTGAACTGTCTGCATAGCAGGAACTGCTCATATCAGCAAAATGACTCACGTGTGCAGGTCTTTGCAGGATCAGGCCTTTCAAATGCAAGCTCCAATTATCCACCCCTTATTTACACATTGGTTGCATACAGTACCTCTACTTTAGCTTTAAAATAAGAACAGTCAAAAAGGAGGTTTTCAGTCTCTGTCCTGGATCCAGTGAACTGTAGCCGAGAAAAGGATAACAGTTCAGCTCTAGATTCTGCATAGTCCCTGCAATTAAAACAACAGCAACATAAACACCCATACAAAATTATCTGTATGAAACATAATGAACATTCTAGTAATCTCAAAACCTTGCTTTAAAACTTATATTCAGCAACATCCAAAGAAAGGGGTAACCTTATTCACTGCACCCTCCTCATTACGCAAATAATTGACATTTAGCATAGGATATAGCCTTTCTTTGTCAATTATTGTTAAATTTAATCTGTACAGGCATGGCTGAGAAAATGCTAAATCCCAAAATAGAGACTTCCAGATTTACTGGGGAGAAAAAAAGCAAGAAAGCAAGATTTAACTAAACAAACAGAAGGTTCTGAATGTGTCTGCGAATAGCATGAAGTTTTTAATATAGAACTGGTAGTGTTTGCCTGAAAAACTACACTGTGATAGCATATGATGATTCTGCTGGGAAGAGTTAAGTAGGTTTTGATCATTCAGGGGTGCAGCTGGCTTGTCACCCCACTGGGGTAATGAGGGAGATGGGAGTAGCGTTGGGCAGGGATAGCTAGGATTTGGGATAAGGGATGTGAGGAATGAAACTTGGGCCACATTTTTGAAATTTGAGTGCCTAAAGTTAGGCCCCCAAGTCCATATTTAATTGGAAGGGTCTAAAATTTCCCATCAAAACATTTTTTCAACTAGAAGTTTGGTTTTCAATTAAACAAACATCTTTGTGGAAAGGGTCTGCTTTCCTCAAAAATTCTTGATTTTTTTTCCCACCAGAAAACCAAAAAGTCTCAAACCAAAATAATAATAATAATAATAATAATAATTTTTTTCAATGAAAATTTGAAATTTTCCACCAAAGTTTCAATAAAAAATGATTTTTTCATTTAAATTTTCCATGGAAAACAAAAACCCATTTTCCAACCAGCCCTAATATTTAGACAACTACATATACGTGGACTAATTGTCAGAGGTGCTCTGCAGCCCTTCCTTTTACAAAGCCAATGGGAACTGCAGGAGCTCAACATTTTTGTTCAAATATGGACGTAGGTGCCTAATTGTAGGTTCTAAAGTTTGAAAATATTGGCCCCTAAGTGCAGCCAAAATGGAGGAAGAAGCCTTAAGTTGGACAGAGTAACCATGGGGCAAGCTACACCTGATGAGAGGGCTTAGGGTAGAGTTTTATGTCAAATTATTTTGGAATTACCATTGGGTTTTTTTGTTAATAATCCATACCTCAGAAGCGGTGATTTTATTTTGCATCTATAAGAACACAGTTTTGTTTGGAGTTGGGAAGTCACTGGTTTACATATACAAATAAATGAGGATCCGTTGATTTAATTGGAAAGATAGGCTTGTTGACTGGAAATAGACTGGGGATGACTTTTGTTTCCTTTGGTTTACGACTTTTATAGAAAAGTGCCCAGTTATAGGCACAGAAGGAAAGTTATAGTTCTTGGGGCCTGATTTGCAGAAGTATTGTGCAACCACATCTCCAGCTGAAGTCAATGGAATTCCAGGTGCTTCGCACCTCTGGAAATCAGGCCTCTAAATCCTGCTATTGTTCTGTTGACAGTGATAACTATCTATTCAGTTGATGGTTGAAATGTTCTCTCTGAGCTCTTCTTCCTGCACATGCTCTTTATTAAAGTGATGAACTTGAGTTTGCTAACACCATTAAGAAAAAAATTTCAGTAGTTTCAGGGGACCTGAGCCTTTGAAAAATACATTCATTCTGTTTGCTACTCCGTTCCTAGATATTTAAAACTGGGTGTTTTTCCAGTCCAATTTTTCTCATTCCCATTTTGCAAAAATTGGGGCAGGCTCATGGGCCAGCTCAGAGAACAAAGGGAAGAAGCTTATACCTCCCCTATTCAGAAGTTGCAAAGAGCCAGTTCTGCCCCGGGTAAGGCTAGAGCAGCCCTGCTGGCTGGCCCTATCCAGCGCCCGTGATTCAATGACCCCGTTGGCCATTCCAGGGACTCAGAATCAGCAGAATGCAAGTCTGCCCAAGCCTTGCCTCCTCCAGCTCCTCACAAGCCTCTTCCCTCTAGTCCACTATGCTCTGCCCTGTCTCAAATGCCCCCTGCAACCAGAGCTGGTGATGAGGTCACTCTGTGCCGGGCACAGATCCTCACACCTGGGGAGCCCTCACACCTTCCCTTCAGCCTCTTTGTACCAACGTTGCTGCTCAAAAGAGCCATGGCACAACAATGAATCTGGCCCATTGCGCTGTGTCTCCCCCCTGCCCTGGAGTAAATGGGGGCGATGTTCACATAGCCATTTTTGGTTAACAACTTTCTAATATTCACAAATGGGTTTGTTTATCGCAGAAATGTATTTAGTTTGTGCCCTGGGTTCACTGATAACATCAGCTCAGCTCGAGAAAGAGGGGGCTGCTGCTGTAGATAGCAGAGGTGTTTCAATACACTGAACTAGGCTCTGCCCCCAGTTCAAGCGGTGTTATCCCAGGGTGACTCACCCACTGTATTTCTATGAGCCCTATTAATACAAGACTAGGTT
Source organism: Emys orbicularis (assembly GCF_028017835.1). Classification (NCBI taxonomy): domain Eukaryota; kingdom Metazoa; phylum Chordata; order Testudines; family Emydidae; genus Emys; species Emys orbicularis. The sequence goes on from NC_088683.1 coordinate 345,084,249, forward strand.
CCTCTTTCATCAGGGGAAGTTCTTTTCCCAGTTCAGGTAACTCAGGCTATGTCTACACTAGAGAGCTTAAAGTGGTGTAGCTGCACTCTCGAGTGTAGCTGCTCTAAGCCGACCAGAGAGAGCTCTTCCATCAAGTTAATTAATCCTCCCACAACAAGCGGCAGTAGCTACGACATAGTGCTGTCCACGCCGGTTACATTCTGTCAATGTAACTTATGTCTCTTGGGGAGGGGAGAGTATTCACACCCCTTAGCAACAGAAGTTATACCGACGTAAGTGGTAGTGTAGACATAGCCTCAGTTTTACATTCATGCAGGGGTGGTCCAGGAAACAATCCTTTCTCCCCACTCCTCCCCTATCCTCCACCTGCCATGGAGCTGCTACATGGAGGCTTGTCCAGCCTAATCCTTACTTTTGTAACCCCAGTAACTCAGTCATCCTCTGTAAGATCCAATGCCCAGAGGACCCCGGTGTACCAGTTCTTAGAGCCCCATCACACTCCCACCGCTGCCACACAGGAAATCCCATAGAAATGGGCTACACATCATGCAAGGTGTGTGTATTCACGGTGGGGGGGTCTCACCAAATCCCACCCCCCAACACACTCACACACACATTGTGCAGGTCTATATCTGTTCCTATTGTGCCTTTTGCTCCTTACACAACAAAAACAATGGGCACAACTGGGTCTCAGATAACTGTATTTACTAAGTATACCCAAATGTGCCAGGCCTAGCTATGTACAAACTGCTGCTCTGACTGATTTCTGGTGGCTTCTAAGATAAAAACATGATGAGCCCCACTACATGGTTCACAAACTATTTAAAGTTCCACTGCTAGAATAGCTAGTTCCACTGCTACAAAAGCGGGGTCTGGATCTGTTCCATGAAAGCCCTGATTCAGTAAGGTTTTTAAAAGTACAAGTCTAACTTTAAGAACTGGTGTCTAAGCATGCAACACTGTCATTAGTGTGAATGAAGGTCTTTATGGCCATTTAAAAAACTCTGTTGGTGATGGACTGGTACTTTAAAAGGTGATACTAGTAATGTAGAAAACTTTTCCCCCATCTGGTTAGATCATTCTTCAGGAAAATCAGATCCTGGACTCTCTCTAGTCTTTCAGTGCTTAGAGTCCTTGGAGAGCTTTCATATTTAGGTTTTCCAGTTAGCTTTTTCTTCGGATTAATACTGGCTCTGACTAGCACAAGATCTCAGTAGAGTTTAGCAGGTAATCTCTAAAGCCTCAGTCAAAAAGAATTGAACGGGGTAATCCTAATAAACTTTCTTCTGAACTTTTGTAGGTGATGAGAAGAGAGAGAGAGAGAGAGAGAGAGAGAGAGAGAGAGAGAGAAATAGTTCTATAAATGTGTATGTGTGGGTAGATAAATACATGATAGTTAGAAAGAGAGAGAGCAAACATGATAATATTGTGTAAAAATTATTGTGTATAAACTCATTAATAGTATTTATTATTTGTATTCTCATAATACCTGGAAGTCCCAGTCAGGGACTGGGGCCTACCCACACTTAATGAAAAGATGGCCACTGCCCAAAAGAGTAATACAGTTTGACAATTTGTGAGGTACGCAGTCATCCCAAACTCACGTCTATACAACCTATATGTCATGATGTAATAAATACAATTAAAGCTATAGGCAGCTGGGTGAAAAAAGTATAAACATGTTATTGTTAAAGCTGACTGAAATTTGGAATATCCATCCTGTGGGAAATTCCAACATTGCAACATTTGTTTTCATTGCAAATAGGAATGAAAAACTGAAATTTCACATTTTTTGCAGAACAGAAATTCCAAAAAATTTCTATTCAGCAATGTTAAAATGTTTTATTTCAACATTTGTGATCAAGATGAAACATTTTCACATTCCTGAAATCAAAATGTTTCATTTTGGCTTATTGAGCTGAACTGAAATGCTTTGTTCTGAGTCAGTTCAATATTAAACTGCATTTTCCCATAACTGCCCAGTGCTTCATGGGAGCTGTAGTTCAGGAACCTGATGCCCCCATTCTCTCCTAAGGGATTGGCTCCCTGGCTGGTCTACATCTCCCAAAAGGCAATGTGTTGATAGGGAAATGCAGTTTAATGTTTTTTTAACTGATTCAAAACTAAACATTTCAGGTCAGTGCAACAAAATACCATTTTCTGATTCAGGTCAAACTAGCCAGAAACGAGGTATTTCATGTTGATTTTTCTAAAGGAAAATCAATATTTTTGGAAAAAATTCTTTTTTGTGGAAACTCCATTTTCCACAAAATGAAAATTCCAAAGGAAAATTCTCAACCAGCTCTAGTCATTGCAAATTCTGAATGTACATATATGAATGTAACCTTGTTTCACATCTTTTATGCTCACTTTTCACAAGCATCCCTGAGAGCAATGATTAATGCATATTGTTGTGATGGACGGTGTTAATGGCTGCATCAATCACAAACCTCATTAAAGCTGATGGGTGTGCTAAGCACCTTTTTTCAGGCTAAATAGAAGGAGTAATTAAACCCCTTTATGGAGTGAGATAGCTAGAGACAACCGAAACTACTGTCCAAGGTAATTGGCTGCATGGCAAAGTCTGAACAGTCTAAACTGTTTGATCTGAGAGGTTTCCCTGGGACTTATGACAAACACACGGGCTAGAGCACGGGTAGGCAACCTATGGCACGTGTGCCAAAGGCGGCACGCGAGCTGATTTTCAGTGGCACTCACACTGCCCGGGTCCTGGCCCCCGGTCGGGAGGCTCTGCATTTTAATTTAATTTTATATGAAGCTTCTTAAACATTTAAAAAAACTTATTTACTTTACATACAACAATAGTTTAGTTCTATATTATAGACTTATAGAAAGAGACCTTCTAAAAATGTTTAAATATATTATTGGCATGCGAAACCTTAAATTAGAATGAATAAATGAAGACTCGGCACAGCACTTCTGAAAGGTTGCCGACCTCTGGGCTAGAGGATTATTTGGCAAAGGGTGGGTGTGGGAGAGGGAAGGAGGGAAAGGCTGAGAACTGGAAGAATACTACTCTTGCCATCTGCAGGGTATCAGGAGGGTTGACCTGAGAGGGAGCAAAGAGACAGAACTCCTCGGACACATGACTCTTTGCAGAGGCAGGCTTGGAAATTGTGAGCAAGGAAATTGCTGTTGTTTGTTCCCACTGTTTCAGGGAAACAGGACTTTGCATACTTTTTTTTGTAAATAAACAGGATTGCACCAAAGAAATATCTGACTAATATAATCAATTTCTCCTCCTAACACATACAACCCACAAGACCCCAATTATTGGCTGGTCACTTCTTGGGACAAAGAGGCAATAATATGAATGTTTTCAGAACGGGAATTTTTGGCTCAGAACACATTTATTTAATCAAAACGCTAAACCTGCTTCGTGACAAAACAAAAACATTGTTCTGGCAAAAGCTAAATTAGTTCTTGAAGATTACAACAAGTGATCCAGGCCCTTATTCAGCACATGCTTAAGTCCTGATGACTTATACCCTATTGTCTTCAATGGGCCCTATGCATGTGCTTAAAGTTAAGTGCTTTGCTGAGGACCCACATAAGAAAACTGAAACATTACCATGTGACTCAGTTGACCAGTCATACAGCACAAATGGGGGATACTCACACAAATACTCACTGTGAATAATTCACAAACAATGATAGCTTGAGATTTGTTTACACAAACAATTTATGGAACAATTATAAATAATGGATACATTTATAAAAAGCAAGGTAATACCCAAACACAAAAAGAAACCAAATTCTCTGCATAAATTACTTTTTGCAAATTGTCAGCCTGGCTCTAAATTATGGATAGAAATATATGAAATATAAAATGTTCTCTGACAGATGTGAATAGGGAACTCTTTATTGTGTGAATGTTAATCACATCATTATTTTGCTTCACCCGACTTACACTGCTTTCTGCTCATCTTTTCAGGAGTGGCTAAGTGTAATTCAAATATTTAAAAAACCTGTTCAGTTTGATCTCTGTTAATGTTAACTGCAGGGTTTCATTTCCATCTGCCACAGAGAAAGTCTTACCTGTACATTTTAATGAGATTGCGAATGACCTGGATGACCAAAACTGCCCTGCGGAATTTACGGAGACACTATAACACAAAAGGAAACATGTTTTTGTAAACAACTAATAAGCATGTTTGTTCCTGTGAATGTTCCAGACAGCTTGTAAGTAATGGCTGGTCTAACTCAGCAAGGTATGCAAGGTCATGTGACCAGACCACATGTTGCTGGACTCCATCTTGGGATGTCAGTGTTTTTCCACAAACAGGTCTGGGAACCAAGTTTTGAAACAAAGGGTTCCCGCCATATGCTAAAGCTATATAAGGCAGTGAGTGACATCATTCGTGGTTCTTCACTCCCCACACAAGAAGATTCCTGGAAATACCTGAGGAAAAAGACTGAACTGGGGAAACTAAAGGGATTTCTAGCCTGTGTATGAAGACCTGAGAAACCCAAGCTGTAAAGCTAAGGCAGCTTGTGCCATAAGGGTCTGCCTGTACCATCACTTAGGGTGAGAATTTGCTATTCAAATTCCATCTTTCTAGTATCTTGGACTTAGAGTATGTCTATACTACCCGCCGGATCGGAGGGCAGCGATTGATCCAGTGGGGGTCGATTTATCGCGTGTAGACTAGATGCAATAAATCGCCCCCCGAGCACTCTCCCGTCAACTCCTGTACTCCACCAGGCCGAGAGACACAGGCAGAGTCGTCGGGGGAGCGTCAGCTGTCGACTCACCACAGTGAAGACACCGCGGTGAGTAGATCTAAGTACATCAACTTCAGCTATGTTATTCACGTAGCTGAAGTTGCATAACTTAGATCGATCCCCGGGCCCGTACCCAGTGTAGACCAGGGCTTAGTTTGTGTTTTGTTTATTTGCTAGGTAATCTGCTTTGATCCGTTTGTTATCACTAATGATCACTTAAAATCTATCTTTTGTAGTTAATAAACTTGTTTTTGCTTTATCAAACCAGTGAGTTGGAGTGCAGCACTTGGGAATCTTAGCTCAGAGGGGCTGTTGCATATTCCTCTCCACATTGAGGGGGAGGCGAACTGGATAATAAATTCATACTGGTTGGGGTTTGGACCAACGCAGGCCAGTACTGCTCTGGGGTCCTAGGCTGGGAAGCTGGGGGGTTATTTTGGCTGTAGCCTCTCTAATGTTGGTTCACATGCAGTGGCTGGTCAGAGAGCCAGCATGTAACTGCAGCTGGGTGTGTCCCTACCTGTGTGTATGCTGATGGAAGTGTAAGACCGGGAGTGGGTCTGAAGCTTGTCACAGCAGCACTGTGTGAGAGGGAGCCCAGACTGGTGGGTCAAAGGGCTCAATGGAACCCCTGTTCCAGGTGGCACCCCTGGGGGAACCTGTCACATCCGCACTCCCAGCCAGAGCCCTCACCCCTCCCGTATCGCAACCCCCTGCCCCAGCCCTGTGAAAATGAGCGAGTGAGCGAGAGTAGGGGAGAGCAAGCGACGGAGGGAGGGGAGATGGAGTGAGCAGGGAAGGGGCTTTGGAGAAGTGGCAGGGCAAGGACGTGGCCTCGGGGCCGGGCTGGGGCAGGGGTGTTTGGTTTTCTGAAAATAGAAAGTTGGCAACCCTAACAAAGGTACGTAGAAGAAGTAGATTACAGAATCAAGGCTTAAGTGTAAATGTGTGGTGCTGTAAATTATTGTCTTATTAATAATAATTAATGCTGATTAATGATAATTGATTATTATAGTCGTTCCAGTGGGAGCTCTGCTAAGGCTGGAAGTCACTCTTACATAATTTTCCATCCTGTTTTCCTTTCCTTTGCAGAGGGATACTTGCCCTTGTCAGTAATTTTTTTGCTTGCCAAGTAGTGGCCTAACAGCCAGAGCTGAAATAACTAACAATGGTGCCATGACTGGATTCACAGCATACGCGTGATGCATAGGGCCAGTATAATAACGGATAAACACAATACAATTCTATAGCAGGTGGTATCCAGTTTTTCTATTGTGAATTGTATCTGCTGCAAAAATATACATGATTTTAATAATTGGTGGTCTGGATTTAAAATGCCTTTCAAAACCATGCCCTCTCCGAACTGAAAAGGGACTTGGTGTGAATTCATAATTATTATGGTACTGAGACTAGGCTTATCCAAGGTGTCAAAGGTAATCGTTGGGCTAATGAGATTTTATATGAGACATTTTTACTGGTAAAAAAACAAGCTGGTCTCAGCTCTTGGAGGTGACCAAGGGAGACATTTGAAATGTGCATATCATAATGTGACCTGATGACAGGGAATGTGAGCAAATTGAGCTTTTTATGTAATGGAGACACAAACAGCTTAATCAATCTCTTAATTGTGGGAAGAAGTGATTGCATCTTCCTGGGGTGATTTAATACATTTTGTAACCTGTTTTAGGAGGGTTATTTGAAGAGACCAAAAAAAACCCACCATATTTAACTATAAATAAGGGGCTCTTCTGGCACAAATAAATATGTCTCTCACAGATAGTGGCAGGCCAGTCACATTCTTATAATAGTATAGAGACACAATCATCTTTCATTACTCTGCACCTGCTGGCTTAGAAGCAGCCCAAACATCGCTTTTGTAATATTTGTTAAGGCATATGTGAATTGATAGTCCGATCAATTTGTATGCTTGCTTTTTACCTATAATGAGACAATCTGTGCTGAACAAATAGGGAGAAAAAAAGATGTGTATGTTTTTTTTTAATTTGCGAATTGTGAAGTGTCTTTTTGTTCAGCCATGTTTTTTCACTTTTTTGTTTACTAGTATTTATGGTCAGGAATTTTCTGTCAAAATGATTTTTCAGTTGAAAATACAGTTTCCACAGGAAAATTTCCATTTTGCTGATTTTTTTTTTACAGGAAGATTGAAACAACATATTTTGTATCAAGTCAGTTAGACCCAAATTGAAACATTTTGGTTTGCCTAAACTGAACAAAAATATTTTGTTTTGAGTCAATTTGACATTAAACTACATTTGCCTAAAGTGCTGTGGATGGAGCCTTATGGGAGTTGTAGTTTGGGTACATCATCCCTTATTCTCTCTTACAGTTTTGCCAAGGAGCTCAGATGGTGTCTCCCATCATGCACTTTAGTCTCTCCTCTGACTGAGTCATGTGGTGCATCCTAGGAGATGTATTTTAGCTAGAGAGCCCAGTCCGTAGGGAAGAATGGGGACAAGAGGCACCCAAACTACAACTCCCATGAGGCACTATGGGGCAGATGCAATTTAATGTCAAATTGACTCAAAACAAAACATTTCCAATTCAGTTCAACACACTGAAATGAAATGTTTTGATTTGGAAATATTGAGATATTTCATTTTGATCGAAAAAGTGTCAGAATGAAATGTTTTGACATTTCTAAATCAAAATTTTTCTGAACTCTTCCTTCTGTGAAAAATTTTGATATTTTGACTTTTTGTGTGATTTGGTATAAAAACAAAAGTTGAAATACTGGAATTTCCTGTGAGATGGAAACTATGATTTTCCACTCAACTCTAATGGGGACATTTCATTTGTTATTCTCAAACATATCTTCAAAATGTTTGTGAATTCCAAATGTTTCACAAATCATAGCACAAATGATTGTAGATCTGAAAATTCAAACCACAGGTTTGTTCTTCCTTATTCTTTTCTTTTTAAAAAATTGTCACCCAATCATAGAGCGGAAATGACACAACATGAATAATAACAAAAATACTAAATAGTCAAAAGCAACAGAGAGTCCTGTGGCACCTTTAAGACTAACAGATGTATTGGAGCATAAGCTTTCGTGGGTGAATACCCACTTCGTCAGACGCAGAGATCTTGGAGTCATTGTGAATAGTTCTCTGAAAGGGATAGATAATAAGATAGAAAATATCATATTGCCTATATATAAATCCATGGTAAGCCCACTTCTTGAATACTGCGTGCAGATGTGGTTGCCCCATCTCAAAAAAGATATATTGGAATTGGAAAAGTTTCAGAAAAGGGCAACAAAAATGATTATGAGTATGGAATGGCTTCCGTATGAGGAGAGATTAATAAAACTGGGACTTTTCAGCTTGGAAAAGAGATGACTAATGGGGGGGGATATGATAGAGGTCTATACAATCATTACTGGTGTGGAGAGAGTAAATAAGAAAGTGTTATTTATGCCTTCTCATAACACAAGAACTAGGGGTCACCAAATGAAATTAATAGGCAGCAGGTTTAAAACAAACAAAAGGAAGTCGTTTTTCACACAACACACAGTCAGTCTGTGGAACTCCTTGCCAGAGGATGTTGTGAAAGCCAAGACCATACCAGGGTTCAAAAAAGAGCTAGAGAAATTAATGGAGGCTAGGTCCATCAATTAGCCAGGATGGGCAGGGATGGTGTCCCCTAGCCTCTGTTTGCTAGAAGCTGGGAATGGGCAACAGGTGTTGGATCACTTGATGATTACCTGTTCTGTTCATTCCCTCTGGGGCATCTGGCATTGGCCACTGTCAGAAGACAGGATACTGGGTTAGATGGACCTTTGGTCTGACCCAGTATGGCCATTTATATGTTCTTAATCAAGTACTTTCTACTCTGTGTTCCAGACATCAAATAAACCTGACTGCTTTTACAATACTGGCTGAGAATCCGTGCAGATGCTGAAGGTGTAGGGTGACCATACGTCCCATTTTGGTTGGGACAGTCCCTTTTTAAAACCCTGTCCTGGCTGTCCCAACTTTTTTTGGCAAAACTGGACATTTGTCCCATTTGCTCTTGCCAACTGATAATTACATCACAAGTCATAATCAGTTGGCAAGAGCAAACGGGACAAATGCACAGTTTTGCCAAAAAAGTGGGGTGCGAACTCTAGTGGGGCACAGAGGAACCTGCCCGGAGGATGGGGGGGGGGGGGGCTAACAGCAATACGAGCCCTGTGTGGGAGGGAGGGCTCAGGAGAATGGCTTGCGTTGGGCCAGCCGCGCGCGGGCAGGCAGCAGGGGATCTTGGGGCATTCCACGGAAACAGTTTGGCCTGTTCTGCATGTAGGGAGCAGAAGGGAGCCTAAGGCCGGCCCCACGTGGGCAGGGGTTCGGGCTGGCCCCATACACGGGGGTGATGGGGAGAGGGGCGCCTTGGGTGAGCCCCAAGCGTAGGCAGGGAGGGCTGGGGTGGGCCTTTTGAGGGGGCAGAGGGGAAGGAACAGGGGGCCTCAGACCGGGCCTGTGCAGTGTCCTGTTTTCCCTTTCAGAAAATATGGCCACCCTATGAAGGTGGAGTGCATTGCTCCCTTTGGGGATACAAGTCTCTCTCAGGTGTCCAACTCAGGTGGACTCACTGAAGGGATCTCACAGCATGAAGCAGAGGTGCTGCAGGCTCCAAAATTTGGTCCAAGGAGGTGGTGAAGCCAACTGGCTTACCTTTACAGTGTGACCCTAAGCGGGCTGGCACACTGAAGGGGTCCCTCCCAGGAACTGTTCAAGAGCACCGGACCTGTGGATCTGTGACACAAGGTCACAGAGAAGATCAGTGGCAAAACAAGCAACACAACTCAGGCTCCCTGGGTCCCTGTCCAGCACTCTCTTCATTGGACCATGCTTATGTTCTTGTACACAACTTTTTCATGTTAACTTAAATAACTGCTCCTCAAATCCCAGCCCTCCACATCCCCTCCCCAAAACCCCTGACCCCAAGCAAAAATTACAGCAAAATAGCATAGCCTCTAATGCCTATAGTCAACTGCAAACTCTGTCCAGGCTTGTAGGATATGGTTTACCCAGCCACTTATTAAGGGATTCACATTCCCACATGCAGCTGTTGACTTCTGTGCAGTAAGAGAACTCTCCAAAGCAGAATGGCTGATTACCTATGGCAGCTAGATTGTAGGACTACCATATTTGTGGGAATCTCAGAGTCTCAAAACATTCTGGTAGGAAAATTCAGGGTGGGCTGAGATCTCTATGAAGTCCACAAGGGATCTCACTATTGTGACCTAATTAACCAAGGTAGCGCTTACATACGCAAATCAAAGGCATAGAGAAGATCCATAGATTGTACACCAACCAGGTTTGCAACCAGCAGTTTTTCTGCATCAAGTGAAAAACAAGTCTCCCGTTGGATGAGCCAGCAGTGCCCTGGTAAATTCTTTTCATCACCCCAATAAACGTCACAAGTCATACATCTGAACGTTTTCGAACAGTAACTTCAACCTGGGCCCAGTGAGATTATTACTCATAGCAGGAGTGGGTTGGCCCAGGCGTCCCAGAATGCGGTGAGCATCTTGCCTTGCCTTGGTCTTTATAGCCAAGCAATAGTATCGGCCACTTATCAGCTAGGCCTCTTCTGTGCCCGCCACTTGCTCCTCTACCTTGTCCCTCCCTTGGTGACAGCTGTTCTGGTGCCATGAAGGGAGGAAGGAAGGAAGGAAACCATACCACAGAGAATCTAGGATGGACTTAGAAAGTAAGTTGTGGCAGAAAATGATAGCTCTATTGAGTACGGGGAAAGATGGTCCAGTGATTAGACTATTAACCTGGCATTTAAGAATCCCCGGTTCAATACCCTGTCCAGCCACAGACTTCCTGGCCAAATCACTTAGGCCAGGCTTCTCAATGGATATTGTTAGGCATCTAAATACTTTTGAAGCTCTGTGCCTCATTTTCCCACTTGTTAAGTGGGGTAATAGCATTTCCCTACATCACAGGGGTGTTTTGAGGATAAATATATTAAAGATTGTGAGATGCTCAGACACTTCAGCAGTGGGTACCATATAAATACCTAAGATAGATGGGAGGTTTTTCTAAGGTGGGAGATACAGTAGCATGCTTGAAGGCAGAGGGAACAGAGCTCTGAGAGGTGTTCATGAGGAACTGAGGCACTGCTGTGCCCAGCTCATCCCTTGATGCACATCTGTCTTTCAGTATAACTGGGGGAGGGGAGGGGAGGGAAGGGAAGGGAAGGGGAGGGAAGAAACCGGAGGGAATGAATAGGCAAATGTATTTCTTTTTTGCCTGGGTGCCAAGAAAGTAAAGTGAAAGGACATTAAAGAAACAAGTAAGAAACTTGTCTGAGGGGAGAGAGTTTCAAGTGGTGAAAGCAATTTAGTTTGACATCTGCATTCTGCATTTTATGGGGCCTTACTGGAGAGAAATGCACAGAGCTTTTACTGGGTTTCATTTAAGTATGTACTGTGTAGGCAGTTTAGAATACATATGCCAATTATGGGAGAACACCTGGTGTATATGTGAAGAACAATTTAGATTGCGACTAGCTGAGTATCGAGTTAGGAAACTGGATAAGGTGGATACACTGTGTTAATCTATTATTAGAAATGATGACTTCATACAGTCTGTTGCCATTTCAGCAGATAACTTGGAAGGGACTTTTCCAATCCTTTCCAATGAAGCTGGAGTAAGGATGTTTGTACTGTCAATTTACCAAACGCCAGTGTGGGTGACATACAGACTCAGATGTGGCCATTCCTATGCTGCAGCAGTAAACACACACCATTGGTCGATGTGACAGGGCAGGCTCCTCTCCCACCCTGGGGTCCTTCACAAACAGTTTTTGACACCTCTTGCTTATCAATATCTCTGTGAGTCTTATTAATGTCACAATCCCCATGCAGCACTTCTAACTACACTGTCCTTCAACCCTCAGTCTTTTCTCCAAAAAAAGGAGGGAGCAATCTCACCAGTCAGAAACCTCCCTTCCTATGGACTCTACCAACCCCTCCTCTTTCCTTTGCACGTCCTTCTTGTGCTTTTAACTAGCTCCCCAGGTGGTGGGATAATTAGCTCCTTAGCTCATCACTGCCCCCCCCCCCCCATCTGCTTAGGCAATTAGGTACTGTCCTCCATCAGGCCTTTCCTGGTGGAGCTAATTAATGTTTAAGTGATAAGCAGCTGGGTCAGCTACTGGCTCTCAGCATTTCTCTCACACTTGGTTGTTCAGACAGGTGGCAAATGTGAGAAAAGCCTGGCTATTGACTTGCAGCATGCACTCAACTGGAAGGGTTCCTGAGGTTCTTCCTCCCTTCCAGCAGGCTCTGCTGTCTCTCCAGCAGCAGCCTGCAGCTCTGTATCAAGGTCTGCTCCAGGCAGTGTGGGACTTCTGCTTTACCCAGGCCGACCCTACCAGTGCAGGTCTGGTCCCTTGCACTAGCCTCCCGCGAGCGAGCTGTGCTGCACCCGTTTTATGCTCCACCTCCATTGCTAGCATGCCCAGCAGACGTGGCTGGGCAGAGCCTCTTGGGCTCAGAGCTGCTCCTTAACTCTCTGTTCCCTAGTGTGGGGGTTGTATACCCCATCACAGGGGGTTACGTCTGGATCTAAAAACATAAACCTCTACTTGTTTGAACTAAAGGACCAGGTCTATTAGCTTGGAGGCACTAGCAGACTTATAAACCTCTCTGTGGTCCAGCCGGCTGTGTGGGTTACACACATTATGAGCTAGCTAAGAATGCTGAATTCTGAGTGGCCAAAAAGAACAGAAAACTCCTCCCTTTTAAGTGCACATATGCTGGCCAGCTTGGAGACAGTGGAGCCCACTCTTGCCACTAGAAGGGGAGGTGGAGGGAGGTTCAAAGCAGCGATAGGGTGGTGATTCCCCTGGGAACCAGATGGGGAAGCTGTGGAGCCTATTGTAAATCATGAGAGGTGATTATCCAGATCAACTCACATTTCCCATCCCTCTGGCGGGGTATAGGAATCCTGGTGCTGCTGAGGTGGGAAGATCTGATAAGGGCTGCTTAACCTGACAGCTATCCCTGGGGTCAGCAGCAGGGACTGGGTGTGACGGGATCCCTGGAGTGCAACCTGAACTATGTGACCGCTAAGCCCTCTGTCCCACCAGCCTGGGCTCCCTCTCACACTGTGATGCTGTGACAAGCTGCAAACCTCTGGCAGGTACTGCACTTACACAGACATCCACTGGCAGGGACACACCCAACTGATCTCCCAGCCACTCATGAACTAACAGAGATGCTCCAGCCAATTCCCCCACCTCCTCAGTCTTGCACCCCTGGACTATACCATTTTGCCCTGGTCAGAAGCCTGATCAGTATAAGTTTATTACCCGGTCTGCCCCTCCCTCAATGTGGAGAGACATGCACCAGCCTTGTCAACTGAGCTGAGATTTCCCAAGCACTTCAAGCTAAATACACTATTTTAAGTAAAGTATAAAACAGATTTATTAACTATAGAAAGAGGGATTTTAAGTGATGATAAGTGGTAGGCATAAAAGGTCAGATATAGTTACCAAAGAAAATAAAAGATAAATGCACAATCTAAATCTTAAACCTTATTACACTAGGCAGTATTTAGATCAGCAATTTTATCACCCCACTGGATGTTACAGTTCATAATACTCAGGTTTCCCTCTTAAACCTGGACCCGTCTTCTCAGATGAAGTTTTCATCTCCGCAGCATTCTTGTCACTTCCAGCGTAGGTGGGGAAGGAGAAAGGCAAAAACATGATACCTCAGTGTCCTATTTTGTATCCTCAGTCCATGTGCCTAGAAGACACTAGCCCAGATACACCCTGGTGGGCTTTGCTGAGTCACTGAGCTGGGCAATCCCCCTGGTGTGGTCTTGTGCAACAGAGTCATGGAGTTGAGCAGTCTCCATTGTGAGGTGCTTGGGCACGGTCTTTGAATTGTAAATCCCTAGATTGCAACTCCCCTGCTGATTAAGGGTCATTGAACACCCTCCTGGGCGGGGATCCTTTGTACTGTCACTCGCAAATTTACAGCATATTTCAGTAACAACTATACAGCAAAATCTCATCACTTCATACACACTAATGAGACACAGATTTGGACAGAACAAGTTTCATCAGATCATGACCTTTCATATGATATAGTACACGGCATGCTTTGTGTGAAATATCACAACCATATATAAATGATGAATATGGGGGATCCAGAGTGCTGCTTTGAGGAATAGAGTGTCATGCTGGGGTTTCTTTAGGATAAATATAATGGAGATATCCTATCTCCTAGAACTGGAAGGGACCTTGAAAGGTCATTGAGTCCAGCCCCCTGCTTTCTCTAGCAGAACCAAGTACTGATTTTGCCCCAGATGCCTAAGTGCCCCCCTCAAGGATTGAACTCACAACCCTGGGTTTAGGAGGCCAATGCTCAAACCACTGCTCTTGTTCTCACAATGACACTCCTTCTGGGCACAGACAGGGTGGAAGAAGAATCTGCCTGATTTGACTGCTGAGGGGACAAGAACTGGACTGGGAAGGGGAGGAGAATGGGATGCGGGGGGAATAGATTGGGACAAGCAGCCTGGGTGGAGGAGGGGAGGCTGGTGGGGAAGGACAGTGAGAGGGAAAATGGGACTTGGAGATGGGATAGTGGGGAGATGGGGAGCCAAGGAGCAGAGACTGGAACTGGGAGTCAGGGAGAGACTGTGACTCGTTGGACAAGGAGACTGGATCTGAGAACGAGGGGAAACTGGGTTCGGCTGGGCAAGCAGACTGGGACTGGGAGCCAAGGGGCGGAAACTGGCAATAGGAACCAGGGAGAAAAATGGGAGAGGGACTGGAAGCTAGTGGGGTGGGGAGATTGAGATAAGCTGAGGAGCCAGGGAAACTGGTACTGGCTGTGCAAGGAGACTGGGTCTAGGGGGAAAGGAGATGGGGGGAGAATGAGACAGATTTGATGAGGAACTGGGATGTGTAGGGAAGAGAACAGGGACTAGCAGGGAAAAGAGATCAGGGACAAGGGAGCTGGCAGGAGGAGAAGAGACACTGAGATTGGACAAGGAGCCCAAGGAGAAAAACTGGGATTGGCAGCAAGTGTGGATGGACAATGTGAGCCGGGGAGGGAGGAGGTCATCACTGGAGGTTGGGGGAGGAAAGAGACAGATCCGACAAGGAGGGGAGAACAGAGATTGGCTGGGCAAGGAGACTGAGGGCAAGGAGCAGGAGGAGTGGAGGGGAAGTGGAAATGACTAGGCAAGGTGACTGGGACTGGCAGGGCTGTCCTTAGGCCCCGTCCCCACTCCACCCCTTCCCCCAAGCCCCAGCCCCACCTCTTACCGCCCCTGCTCCGCTCCCCCTCCCTGCCCCCACTCCACCCCTTCCCCCAAGCCCCAGCCCCACCTCTTTCTGGCTTCAGCCCCCCCTTCCTGCCCCCCACTCCACCCCTTCCCCCAAGCTCCCACCCCACCTCTTTCTGGCTTCCGCCCCCTCCCCCAAGTGATCCCGGGAGCTAGCAGAGCGGTTGGGCTGGGGCCAGGTCAGTCGCTGCTGCCAATGCCAGGCCCCCCGCTAACCTCCCAGGCTGCCCTGGACCCCTCTTCCCAAAGCACGCCCCCCCCCCCAAAATGCGGGGCTTGGGGCGGTTGCACTGGTCCGTCCTGTGAACGGGACGGCTCTGGGGACTGGGACGAGAAGCCTTAGGGGTGAACACTGGGACTGGCTACATGAGGAGAATTATACTGGGACAAGGAGCTGGGTTGGGGAACACACAGGGACAGGTTGAAGTGCTTGGGGCACAAGGGGTCCAAACTGGGGGGAATGGGCAGAAGCGTCTGTGCCCACACAAAAAATAGTATGTGATTATGTTATTAAGGACCGTATCATAATGATATACAGAAAGGGGGCAAATAAAGGTTGCCCAGGCAACCTTAACATGTGTATGTGCCTTACAGTATAATGGATGGTCCTGTGGTTAAAACGTGGGCCACAGGAGATCTAGGTTCTGCTCCCAGCTCTTCCACAGCCTTCCTGCATGACCCTGCACAAGGCCTTTAGGACCTGATTTTCAGAGGTGCTCTTCACCCCATAGCTCCCACAGACTTGAGCTGGAAGTGCTCAGCATTTTTGGAAAAATCAGGCCCGAGATCTTTTTGTGTCTCAGCTCCCCATCTATAAAGTAGAGATACTACTACTTCTCTCCCTCCCAGGCATTTTGTGGATATACCCTATAATGTGGGGAGGTGCTCAGAGACTATGGCCATGTGCATCCCAGAAAAGCCTAAAAATAGAGAGAATAAAAATTAACTTAAAACTTAGCAAAAAAAACCCACACTTTTTATGGGCACTGGTAACAATAAAAACCAATCATGCCGGCATCCTCCATTAGAATACGCACCCGTGACCTAGCAGCCTCGATTGCTTGGCCCACAGAACCATAAGGCTCTGGGTAGAACTGCAGATCAATGAAATCATTCACTGACTTGTCTCTGGGTATGACAACTGACAAATCAGTTTAAACTCACAAGTGCTTATTTTGGAACAACACTCAGTGGAGAAACTCTAATGCATTTGTGCAATCCCCAATCATGTGGACTGGCCATTCTGCTCACCTGTATCTCCCTTTTTAGATTCTTGTTGACCACTTAATGGCTCAACTCAGGGTTTGAGTAGCTGTTTGTATCCAGAGATCTGAAAACGGGATGGAAAATCCTGCAAGTAAAACTTCTGGGATGGGTCAAGCTGGTGGAGTTTGCAGGTTCACAAAACCCTTGAGCTATTTTTTAGGTTTGAAGAGTTTGCAAAAACTAGTTTTCATTTGTGAACAGTTCTCAACTTTTTCAAGGGTGATTCCTTAAAAAAGTGTATTTTCCTAGCTGAAAGGAAGTCTCCGATACATGTGTTGCATTAGGGTTGGAACTCATTCACCTCTTGTCCTCCACCAGCAAAATTAGGCTGCCACAAATGGATACCCTATATTTGGTGTCATTCATTAAAACTGTTCTCTTCTCCCACTCTGTTCCTTTATTCACTGTCTCACTAAGCGCAAGAACTCATCAACTTTTAACCTGAGCTTTCAGATCCAAATGAGTTTTACTGATCCATAATAATAGAGATTTCTCAAGTCAATAATATCTGTAACAATGGTTCACTGGCATCAAACTCTTTTGTAGCACTGGGCTTCTGGAGAGGCAGAAGGTGCAGTAGGAAGTAACCCAGGCAGCAGGATTGGTGATACCCTTGCCCATGCTGCACACCTAACCTGCCAGCCCCAAGGCTCTGGGTTGGAACCTAATGGAGTGGGAGGGCTGGATTCCCTTACCGCCAACCCACAGAGTTGAGTCACTAGATGCTTCTGCCAATTGTGGACTTGCACCACTAGGTGCCACTGCCTACCCATAGACTCTGAGCCACTAGGCACTACTGCCAAACCATGGACATGAGCCAGAAGGGGATATAGGGAGCAAGTGCTCTAGGGACTTGCATCACATCCCCACAGAAAACCCTGCCAGAGGCATCCATTGCATATGTGTGTGCGTGCTCACACACACACACACACACACACACACACACACACACACACACACACACACACACACAAATACATTAGATACATAGATAGATAGATAGATAGATAGATAGATAGATAGATAGATAATGTAATATAATCACCAAGACAAAAAGCTTACACTAAAAGGGAGTTAAAATTGAGAGTACACATCAGTAGTTTATGGGTTAAAGATTTTAAGAGGATGTTGTAATTATCCCAAAACTGAGTACTATTATAAACCCAGGAAATTCATAGTTAAAATGACAAATAAAAGAAATCAGAAGGGTCTGTTAAGCTATGAAAATACCGAAACAATCCTGAATGTCATAGAATAGCTATGGAGGCATTAAGTCTGTGGTCCCAGATTCAGTTAAGCAGGAAAACAATATGAATATGCTCCATTCCTGCCCTATTCCCATGCTGTTCGCAGGCACCAAAACCCAGTCCCCGTTGGGGATTCGTAGATTCTAAGCCCAGAAGGGATCACTGTGATCATCTAGTCTGATCTCCTGTATAGCACAGGCTGTAGAATGTCCCCAAATAATTCCTAGAGCGTGTCTTTTAGAAAAACATCTAATCTTGATTTGAAAATTGTCAGTGATGGAGAATCCACTATGTCCTGGGTATATTGTTCCAATGGTTAATTATCCTCACCTAAAAATATGCGCCTTATTTCCAGTCTGAATTTGTCTAACTTCAACTCCCAGCCATTGGATTGTGTTATACCTTTCTCTGCTAGATAGAAGAATTCATTGGGATGGTGGCAGACCTGGTGCCAGCTTATGCCAAGGCCCCTAGGCCTCACCGAACGCTGACGAATGCATAGCTGGAAACCAGTCTGGCTCACCTGTGTGTTCGTGTTGTTAAAACAGCTGTTAAGTTTATAAGAAGGTGTTTAGTGTTTGGACTTTATGAAGTGCTTGAGAGTTGCTGCATGCATTAATCTCACTTACAATATCTGTATCCCATGTTAAGTGTTTGCTTTGCAACTATAAAAGTGTTTGCGATGCAAATGGAAACCCACCACCACCAATCAGGAGAGAAGCATTACCAAGTGTGAAATACTACTTTACTACAAGAGACGTCATTTCCTGCCCAACAAAAGAAGGCCTATAGACACTAGATGAAATATTGTGGAATGTCAGTGGACAAAAAACTTTGTTGATTGCTCCCCCTCCAAAAAAGAAGGGATGTGCACAGACCCTCATCCCATCAAAGTTTGAACTCTGGGTGAAGGGAATAAAAATCCCTGACCAGAAGGCACTGTAGCACTGTGCTACTTTGAATTTGGAGAAGGCAATATTTCTAATCTTAAGCAAGGGATCCCGAAGCTACTTAACTTGGATTAGCCATAAAAGGACAGATAGAGCTTGCACATTACAGCAATTCCTAGTACCTTTTGAAACCTAAGACTGTAACTCATTTGTGAGAGCATATTTACCTGCTTTAACCTTGTAAATAACGCTCTAATTTATTTATCCTAGTTAATAAATCTTTAGTTGTTTATTACAGAATTGGCTACAAGTGTTGTCTTTGGTGAGAGATCTAAAGTACAATTGACCTGGGGAAAGTGAATGGTCTTTTAGGACTGGAAGTAACCTGAATATTATTGTGATTTTTGGCATAAGGGATCATCTATCACAAAGGCAGGCTTGGCTGGACGGCCAGATAGGCCGGAGTGCCTAAGGGGACTGTCGGTGATGCCATGGCAAGGTCACTGTAGTGTTTGAGGAGTTCACTCTGGATACTTGGTTGGTGGAATCTAATTATAGAACACACAACCAGTTTGGGGTTTGTATCAGGCTGCCCTGAGGCTGGCACCCACATTCATGAGCCACTCCAGACAGCTTGACACCCATCACCAAATATTTGTTCCCCATGCAGGTACTTACAGATTGTAATCAAGTTATCACTTAACCTGAATGTAGGCGCTCGATCCCCTAGTGGGACCTATCATGTTGTTGTCACCTGTCGGTGGCAGATGTAGTGTGCATTGGATAGTGGCTCATCCAAATGCGATACTGGGGCAGTTCCATTCCTCTGTTGTTAAAATGTGGGGGGAGGCAGGCCTCTCTTTTTGGAATATACAAGTGTAACTCCTGTGGGTTTCCTTGTGAGCCCTGCTGGGCTTTCCCTGCAAAGCTAGAGGAGGAGCATGCAAGTGCCTCCTACCTATGCAATAGTGATTCCAGGACATCTTAAGCTTTTTATCTGGAACTCAGGACTGTAGCTGCAATTGCCAGACCCTTGATATGGGCCAAGATGATGATGATGTCTATCAAACTCTCACAATGTGGGCAGTAAAGAAGTAACCGTGGAGTAACATTACCTGGACTGCATGTCCTGTGTGCTGCATCTTCCACTCCAGCTTTTCTTTGTGAGAAGATAGCTTATACTGGAATGTTTATGTTAAATGTACCTGGGCACCCATAAAGAAACAGGACAAGCAATGTGGCCGAGTAAGCATTGCACCGAGAACTTTAAGCCTTTCATATTGTAAACTTAATGTCGCATGAAAGGGCCTTTTTGTATGGTTTTTAAAACTCTTTGTGTGCGGTGCAAGTAATAGGTAGTCATTTGCCCCAGTTTGACAGTCCTGCTCAGAAAGGGCCTAGGATTGAAATAGTAGGGATGTCAAAGGTCCATAGTAGGTCAGGGCATAAGAAGGGGAAAGCTTGCATAGTGCTTTGCCTTCCTATAGCTAGCTCACCTTCTTTGCATTACACTGTTGCGTCTAGAGGCTCCAAGCAAGGTCAGGGCTCCATTATGCTAGGCACCATACAAACACATAGTGAGAGACAGTCCCTGCCTACAATCTAACTAGACAAGACTGAGATTAGGAAGGGAAACTGAGGCCAAGGCCACACAGCAGTTCAATAATCAAACCAGGTTTCCTAACTCCCAGTACAGTATCCTATCCACTAGACCACCACAGTGCTTCTCTCTTTCACGCAATACGTACATTATTAGGGCTAGATCAAAAGCTCACTGAAGCTAATGAAAAGACTCCCACTGGCTTCAGTGGTATTTGGATCAGGCCCGTTGTCCCGCTCATCCCATGTCTGAGCACTGAATTCCTGCACCAATATTTATCAAAGAGAATGCAAAACACCTTATTAATTTTATGCCCATTAGTCTGATGTAAGATGCCTGATTAATTCTGGCGTATTTGGGTAATTGTATGCCATTAATAAAGCTGTAGCCTTTCCATTCTGAGCACAGTGCTACAGGATTACTGGGGAGCTGACTTGGGAAGGCACGGATGCAGTGCCACTTTTAATATTTACATCATTAACTGCATTGTGAACTACATCTTTAAAAGCAGGAACATATTTTCAGTCTGGTTTCTCATTTCCCCACCAGTTTATTTCAAGAATAAATAAATAAAAATGCAATGTTCATAGGCTGTGGTGCCATTAATTTCAGAGATGGCATAAATCCTCTGGATCAGCAACTAAGGTGAAGCAATGAAAACAAGCTCAATGATTTCTTCTCAGTTCTTCTAGGCAGGGAACAGTTCATGCCCACAGTTTAGCGGCAAAGAAGCTCAGCAAATTTATTAATGCTCCAGAAACTGGCAATCAATCCCTTCAGGTCAAAGATGAGAGGTACTGGTAGGCATCAGGGCTTAAACAGAAACCCTTCAGTAGGTCACTTGGAATTGGCTTTGGATTATAGGGATTCATCTCCTAAAGCTACAGTTTCTAGTTTCTCTCTACTGCTCTTCCCAAGACCCAAACTGCCACTTTTTAAAGGGAAAGACTTTATAAAATGAGAAGGGGATTCTCTCTCCCTCCCCGTCACTCTTGGGCCTGGTCTACACTACCCGCCTGAATCGGCGGGTAGAAATCAACCTCTCGGGGATCGATTTATCGCGTCCCGTCAGGACGCGACAATCGATCCCCGAATCGACGCTCTTACTCCACCAGCGAAGGTGGGAGTAAGAGCCGTCGACGGGAAGCCGCGGAGGTCGATTTTGCCGCCGTCCTCACAGCGGGGTAAGTCGGCTGCGATACGTCGAATTCAGCTACGCTATTCGCGTAGCTGAATTTGCGTATCTTAAATCGACCCCCCCCTGTAGTGTAGATGTAGCCTTGGATATAACTGACCTATCTCATTGCAAAAGGAACATCTAATCAATGACACAAAAGAACCTATAAACGTATCTGTATTAAAATAAAGTACCCTTAAATGCTCACCTCTTGGGAAGGTAAAGAACAACGCAAAGCACTTGACACTGTATTCTGTACCTGGTAGCTGCCATTCATTTGATTCCCAGGCAGTCTAACGTGTTCACACTCAGAAGCCTGTAGAACAGGGAATTGCGGAAGAAACATCTCTTGCTTTGTGCTTTCTGTTCTTTCAGAGTTATTGCCATTGCATTCCTGGTCAGTATCAGCTCTGTCATTTCCAGACTCTGTTTTATTCATCAGACAACTAAGAGCAGCCCAAAGAAAAAAATAAAGCTGATTGCAACTTAAAACAGATAACAGTGGCTTATATTTTATGTGCTATTTTAGAGGGGGGGGGCGTGATCACATAAGAAATCTTTGCTTTCATGCTGGGACCTTCTAGCAGATGCAATTTATTTTCTACACTACCTGCATTCTCTAGTTAACAATTGCTGTAGATTAAAGCCTATTTACAGGCTTGGTATATTTCAGTCGCAAGTTGAAAGGAAGGACAGAATAAATTACAGGATGCTAAGAATTCAATGGAAACCAGTGTATTGTATTTAAGATCATGATTTCTTTCTGAACAGCCTGAGCAAGTTGGATGGCACAGGACTAAACAATAGACACCTCCTTAATAGGCCTGGAAACATGGCACAAGGGAGTCAGGCCATACAGGGGGTTGCTGCAGACCACTCTGTGTTGTGCAATGGAGCTCTGTGCTCTGAAGGTGCATTGAAGGGAAGGGGATTGTGGGCGAACCAGGGAGTGACAGGTGTGTAGCCAGTGGGTCTGCTAATAGCACCAATCCACTGAATGATAGCCCTTCATATGACAGTGTGCAGCAGGCCTTGACACTCCTATAGCCCAAGGCTGATACTAAGAGCTGAGGACAGCATGAGTAGGTTCTCTGTGATATACCTTCTGATTGGCAGGGGGGATTCTACCTCTATACCCAAACAGATCCCTCCACACAAAGTGCTTTTACTCAAGCTTTGGGCTCCATTATGCAACTCTTACTCACATGGGTCGTCCTACTGGTGTCTTACGTAGGTAGGGTCACCAGACAGCAAGTGTGAAAAATCGCGACAGGGGGTTGGGGGTAATAGGAGCCTATATAAGAAAATGACCCAAAAATCGGGACTGTCCCTATAAAATCGGGACATCTGGTCACCCTACACGTAGGTGCTCCCCAACATGAGTAAAGGTTGCACAGCTCTTTTTGTTTGGGACCAATATTTGGCCCCATGTGAATTACACTGGGACCTGATGATTTGGGGTTGAAATAAATATGCATTCCCAACTGAAATGCATTTGATGGGTTTGTCTCACTCCCCGCTGGGCAGAACAGCAGCTTCAATTTGAGTGTGTCATTTTGTTTTGTAATTTAGCAAATTCAGTGGAAATGTACGAAGCTCCTTTTGGGAACAGAGGAATGGACATACTGGGTCAGACCAATGGTCCATCTAGCCCAGTATCCTGTCTTCCGACAGTGGCCAGTGCCAGATGCTTCAGAGGGAATGAACAGAACAGGGAGATTTATTGAGTGATCCATCCTGTTGTTCAGTCTCAGCTTCTGGCAACTGGAGGATTACGGTCACAATTTTGCATGGGGTTGCACTCCTGACCATCTTGCCTAATAGCCATTGATGGACTTATCCTCTATGAATGTATCTAATTCTTTTTTGATCCCAGTTATACTTTTGGCCTTCACAACATCCTCTGGCAACAAGTTCTGCAGGTTGACTCTGCACTGGGTGAAGAAGTACTTTCTTTTGTTTGTTTATTATATTCACTGGGTGACCCCTAGTTCTTGTGCTATGTGAAGGGGTAAATAACACTTCCTTATTCAATTTCTCCACAACATTCATGATTCCATAGCCCTTTATCATATCCCCCCTGAGTGGTCTCTCTTCTAAGCTGAATAGTCCCCGTTTTTAGAATTTGTCCTCATATAGAAGCTGTTCCTTACCCCTAATCATTTTCATTCCTCTTCTCTGTACCTTTTACAATTCTAATATATGTTTTTAGAGATGGGGCAACCAGAACTGCATGCAGTATTCAAGATATGGGTGTACCATGGATTTCTATAGTGGCATTTGATATTTTCTGTTTTATTATTTATCCCTTTCCTAATGGTTCCTAACATTCTGTTAGCTTTTTTCACCACTACTGCACATTGAGCAGATGTTTTCAGAGAACTATCAACAATGACTTCAATATCTCTTTCCAGAGTGGTAACAGTTAATTTACACCCCATCATTTTGTATATACAGTGGGCTTATGATCTCTAATGTGCATTACTTTGCATTTAGCAACATTGAATTTCATCTGCCATTTTCCTGCCCAGTAACAGTCTTCTGAGATTCCTTTGTAACTCTTCTCAGTCTGCTTTGGATTCAGCTATTTTGAATAATTTAGTATCATGTGGAAATTTGGCCACCTCACTGTTTATCACCTTTTCCAGATTATTAATAAATATATTAAACAGCACAGGTCCAAGTACAGATCCTTGAGGGACCCAGCTATAGTCCACTTTCCATTTATTCCTACCCTTTGTTTCCTATCTTTTAACCAGTTACTGACCCATGAGAGGACCTTCCCTCTTATCCCATGACTGCTTGATTTTCTTAAGAGTCTTTGGTGTGAGAGCCTCTTCATAGGTATCTGAAAGTCCAAGTACACTATATCAGCTGGAACACCCTTGTCCACATGCTTGTTGACACCCTCAAAGAATGCTAATAGATTGGTGAGCCATGGTTACCCTTTACAAAAGCTGTGTTGACTCTTCCTTAACAAATCATGTTCATCTTTGTGCCTGATAATTCTGTTCTTTATACTATCATTTCAACCAGTTTGCCTGGTACTGAAGTTAGGCTTACCGGCCTGTAATTGCCAGGATTGACTCTAGAGCCTTTTAAAAAAATCAATGTTACATTTACTATCCTCCAGTCATGTGATACAGAGGCTGATTTAAGTGATGGGTTACATATCGCAGTTAGTAGTTCTGCAATTTCATATTTAAGTTCCTTCAGAACTCTTGTGTGAATACCATCTGGTCCTGGGGACTTCTTATTACTATTTAATTAATCAATTTGTTCCAAAAACACCTCTACTGTCCCCCCTCAGTCTGGGACAGTTCCTTAGATTTGTTACCTAAAAAGAATGTCTCAGTGTGGGAATCTCCCTCACATCCTCTGCAGTGAAGACCAATGCAAAGAATTCACTTAGCTTCTCTGCCGGGGCCTTGTCTTCCTTGTGTGCTGCTTTAGCACCTCAATCGTCCAGTGGCCCCACTGATTTTTTTGGCAGAATTCCTGCTTCTGATGTACTTAAAAAAATTGCCGTTAGTTTTTGTGTCTTCTGCTAGTTGCTCTTCAAATTCTCTTTTGGCCTTCCTGATTCTACTTTACACTTGACTTGCCAGAGCGAAGGTTCCTTTCCACTAGGATTTGACTTCCAATTTTTAAAGGATGCCTCTTTGCTTCTAACCACCTCTTTTGCTTTGCCATTTATCCATGGTGGCATTTTACTGGTTCTCTTACTGGTTCTTTTAATGTACAGTTTTCTATGTCCATTGGTAGTGTGTGTGTGTGTGTGTGTGTGTGTGTGTGTGTGTGTGTGTGTGTGTGTAACATCCTGGTGTGGTAAAGAAAGTAAAACAATTTCAGCAACCTGAGATGCTGAGCAAAGCTTAAGCCATTCAATGAAAAAAATACTTTTAGCTCCCTAAGCTGTCTTGCAGGCCCTGAACTGTAATCAAGCAGGACACAAAGGATCTGATTCTGCTGTCTCTTGTACTAGTGTTACACTGGTGTGATTTCACTGGAGTTACTCCTGACTTACACTGGTGCACACTATAGCAGAAGCAGATCCCAAACCTTGCAAATCAGGACTATTTTACATGAATCAAATAATTTGTTAATGTGATGACTTTTTATTTATTTATTTTTTTACCCTTCTGATATCTGCTCAGGATTCACAATGCACCAGTCAGTCAAGAAACTAATTCGCAGATTAAACAAACAGTATCACGGAGCACATTGCTAATCTCAGTTTACTAGCTAGCATGGTAACCAAATCCCCTATCATCCCTTACAAAATGATTCAGGCAGATTAAATCTGACAGGACAGCATGGGGTAATTTGTGCTGTGGTTGCATGCAGTAGACTAGTTTTTAGATAAATTCTCATTTCCAGGGCTTTTGAACACTTAGCTTTCAAACTCTGACACATAAAAGGAAAAAAATCATTTGAGAAAAAATGCTTTCTGCCTTTCTTCTCTCTCTCTCTCTCTCTCTCTCTCTCTCTCTCTCTTTTTTTTTTTTTTTTTTTTTTTGGTTGATTCCCATCTGAAGCAGGAAAAGGAAATGTAGATGGACTGCCATCTATTGGCATGTCCATACAATTCTCCCTTATAAAAACACTGGGATTTTTTTAGTTAGCAGCTTATGACTAAACATTATTTATACAGATTCAAATGCAGTTAACCCAACATCTGGATTTGTCCATATGCAGTATTATTATTTATATAACCCTGTCAATTTATGTAAATATGAAAAGGAATTCAGTGGCTGGGGTCAGTGATAGCTTTGGAATCTAAGGGCCAGGGATTCCACTGGTTTAAATTGTCAGAGCTCCATTGAAGTCAATGGAGCTTATGTAGTCTTATACCAGCTGAGGATCTGGCCCTTCCACAGAACAGATCTATCACAGGCAGCAAACAGTGCAATCTTCCCTAAAAACCTACTTCTTTCTCCAAACTTTCCTTTATTGAACACCTAACCGACTATGTCTCCAAGCCTTCGTGTAATGGAACTGTTGTCCTGCATCTTCCCAAAGTATCCAAGTTGCCCGAGTTAGACTGTAAACTGTTTAGGGCATGGACTTCCAAAAAATATTTTTAAAAGCTGAATAGCTGGCCCTTAGATTCCAGAGCTCTCATTGTGCCCAGCCACTGAATTCCTTTTCATAACAAACCCAGAAGAAAATACAACATACCTGCTTTCAGGGGAGAAACCTTCCATGACTTACTTCTTCTGGCACTAAAATTGGCTGGTGTTACTACATAAGTAAAACAGAATACCAGTGAGCAGCAATAAAGCATCTCAAAGCTATTTACCAAGTTGATAACTTGATGTTAATATCTGTTAGATCAGCATGGTAACAACCTCTAGAGGGTGCGTAATAAACAATATTATCAGAGTTTGAATGCAGGGAGTATCAGATTCCATTGCTGACTGACAAAGGGAGAGAATGGTTTATTTACTATTAGGAAACCAATTTGTAGTGTTGTGGTGTTGCTATGTCTGTGTTTACTAGGAAATAATATATAGCTTTCATACTCGTGTGCTGTTACACTTCTTTCTTTGTCAATTCCAAACAGACAGGCAGCAAAGCAAATATTGCATAGCATGGATTATTTTCAAATAGTTTTTAACCTCTTCATTACTGTGGAATAGAAGCCTGACCCAATCCGCATCACAGCTAACAACAATAATAATTACTGATAATACACTTAAAGCCAAATTTGAAAAGTAGTAATTCACCCAGAGAAAGACATGCCTATTTTGTTCATCTTCAGATTCCCCTTGTCCAAAGACAAGAATTACTAAAAGCATCATTGTCCGTGCATCCATCTTATGGGTGGCCATGGCTCCATGCATGCTGCTTTGTGCGTAGATTATTCCTGCAAGAAACAGGAATAATCTATGTGGGGTGAGGTGCTTTGGGGCATTTAGGAATTACCATCCAGGGATCAGACATGTGGCCCATCTAATTCAGTTTCCTGTCTCTGACAGTGGCTTCAAATGTACCAGGTTGCTTCAAATTAAAATGCAAAAACCTGGCAGCAGTTTTGGAATAATCTGCCCAGAGGGGAAGTGTCTTCCTAACCACATCAGTCAGAGGCTTTTGTATGGTGTGAGGCTTGATATCCCTTCCTTAACTTATTTTATCCTTCCGTATGTAATTCTAGATGCTCTTGTCATCCATATAAATGCCCGGTCCTTTCTTGGAATCCTGCTAAGCCCTTGGCTTCAGTGCTATCTTATGACAATGAGTTCCACAGGCTTCACATTGTGGGGAAAAAAATTCCCTTTTATTACTTTTGAATTTGCCACCGTCAGTTTCATTGAATGTCCTGATGGTGCTTGTGTAATGAGAGAGGGTATAATAAAGAAACACAAAATAATGAATGGTCTAGGGAATAGATCAGACAATTCTCTTCACCTTATCTTATTCACTCTAAGGAGAACAGTCCCCATCTGTTCAGTCTCTTTTCAGATGGATGTTTGTAATCATTCTTGTCACCTGTCTCTATCTCCACCCCTGCTATATCCATTTACAGCTGGGGTGACCTATAATTATACATTAGAGCAGTGGTCTCCAAACTTTTTTGATCGCGCACCCCTATCAGTAAAAAATGTTTGAGCACGAACCCTCTGCCGCGCCGGCTCTACCATTTTTGCTGAAGTGCAAAAAAAAAAGCCGCTCGGACTCCCGCCTGACGAACGGGGGAAAAAAGCGTTCCTCCTGCCGTGCACTCCCAAGGATCCTCTTGCGCACCCCACTTTGGAGACCACTGCATTAGAGCCCTGAAGCTGCATTGAACCCACAGGCCCATGCAGACACCCTGTGGATTCAGTGCAAAGGCCTGCCTTCATCAAGCTCATTACAGGATCAGGACCTAGTTTTTAAGCTCTTAAGCTCTTCGGTGTAAGGACTGCATTTTTGTTATGTGTTTGTACAGTTTACCCCTTTCAACTTGCCCCCTCCCTCACCTCTAAAAAATAAAATAAAAATCTAAACAAACAACAATGACAAAAACCCTAGCAAACAAATCAAACATACAAAAACTTAACCATACCCCAAGTGAGTTTTAATACCCCAAAATGTCCAGAGATTCCATGAAGTCCACTAGGGACTTTGATATTGTTAATTGATTTTTACATGAAATGCACTCTGATACTAGGGTGATGGGTGACAGTATGGTAAAAATACACATGATCATCACTTCTGAAAATCAGGCCTTTAAAGTGTGAGGGGTCTGCAAATACTCCGGGCCTTATTCTCCTCTCACTGACCACAGGATATATCAAGAATAACTCCATTAACTTCAGTGAGTACATGAGAGCAGAATCAGGCACTGTGACATTGTCTTGGGAGAGTCGTGGGATGAACAGCCTGGCTGACCGTTTGAACATCTGTTTTCTGGAATCCTGTGGAAGTCATGCACTGACCACATCTATGAGAACACTAGACTTAAACTGACTTCTTTGGTTGTATAATAATTCTGTTTAAAATTACCCTATGTCAGTGTCAAATAATTTCTCTCCCTTCAGAAAATAACTTAGCATTGGAGTCCTAGATCATAGATTCCAAGCCCAGAAGGGATCGTTTTGATTATCGTGTCTGATCTCCTGTGTAACACAGGCCATAGAATTTCCCCAAAATAATTCCGAGAGCAGATCTCTGTTCAGAAGCCTTGGTAATAGCTTCGAATCACTGCCATATCTGTCAGTGATAAAAAAATATATATTCTCAAGAATCTTACAGAATGACTGATCATGTCCACGCATTTCGAGAAAACCATTTGAAAACACTTAAGGGTGTAGTCTTGGGGTTCTTGGAAATATGCAGTGGGTGTGAATAAGAGGTGGAAGAGCATTATGTACTCAAAAGAATGAAGATAAAATTTTCAAATGACTTAGGCACCTAAGTCCCATTTTCAAAAGGTATGTAGGGCCTAATTTACAGAGATATTTAGATGCCTCAAGATGCAGATAGGCACCTAGCAGAATTTACAAAACCACCTAAGCTGAAAGTCAATGGGAGTTAGGCACCTAACTCACTTAGGTGCTCTCGTAAATTCCAATAGGCACCAATCTACATCTTTAGGCACCTAAATACCTTTGTAAATTTGGCCCTTAGGAGCCTAAGTCTCATTGAAAGTCAATGGGATTTAGTCTCCTAAACAGCTTAGAGACTGGAAAATGAGACCTATGTTACTTAGGCACTTTTGAAAGTTTTACTCTGTATCTGTTAAGCACCCCAATTTCAGAGTTGTATGAAACATTTCCGAGTAAGCGCTCCCCTTCAGTCTTTTTTGGATTCCTGTCTATAGTTTTCAATTGTCATCCAGAGGAATAATATGCATGAAGTGCCCCTTTGTCAAATCTGCCTGTCCTTTACAAGAGCCGAGATCAACCTTGACCACTCTGTGCAGCTGGCATTGACAGCATCCTTCTGGACTTCCTTAAATATCTCAGGCCAAGAGGGCATGACTGGATGGCAGCACTATTCACAGGAAGTCATCACCACCAGCAAAATCCCAACAGCTTGGAGATGATCAAAGGTCATCACCATTTTAAAACCTGGAAAGCCTCTCGAGGACCCCAAAAGCTACAGCGCTATCTCTCTCCTCTGAACAACATACAAATTACTGCATTGGTTGATCCTAGCTAATCCCCCAACCCCCATCCTGGAGACCACAATCCCCCCAGGACAGGCAGGTTTCAGGATAGAACAAAGCTTCTGTGACCAACTGCTTGCACTGACTACACATATTGAGGCTGGCTTCCAGCAGACGCTTAAAACAGTCACAGCTTTTATTCACTTGTCATCAGCCTAAAACATCATCTGACGCAAGGGCTTACTGCTGATGCTATGCAACCTGCTTCAACGTGACCAGACATTTCGACTCATTACATCAGTGCGTTCAGACAGAACGTTCTGTGTCCATCTCAGAAGCCAGGTTAGCAAAAAGTGGAATCTGCACAATAGCCTGCCACACCGATCATGCTAGCACCATCCCTTTTTAGCATATCTAGAAGTGTTTGCCCAAAATGACATGCCACAAGTTCCTCTATGCTGATGACCTAGCACTAACAACACAGGCTGCAACATGCAAGGAAGCTGAAGACACCTTTACTGCTGATCTGAAGATGATGAAAAACTACTTTTGGTACTGGCGGCTCACAGCCCATTCATCAAAAATGGTGTCGTCAGCTTTCCGTCTCAGCAATTCTGAAGCTAAAAAGATGCTGAACGTAAAGTTCTGCGGCGAGGCAATCGCCCAGAATCCTGATCCCAGCTACCTAGGAGTCACTCTTAATTGCAGCCTTACCAATCAACAACATCCAGGGGCGGCGGGTATAATAGGCCAGGGGACACTAAATGCAACTATGAGACTTGTAACTGGCACCCTGAGGTCCACTGCCTTCACTTCCAGTCCTTGCAAACCCTCTTCCTCCAGGTGTGACATTAAGACCAGCCCAAGGGCAGAGAGCAAGGGGCACCCTGATCTATAGCAGTGAGTTTCAGCTAGCCTGACCATCCCAGTGTGCCCCAACTCACTATATAATCTGTATCTAAAAGGTGTCACCTCTCTGCAGAGAGTCAGCACAGGGTTTATGCAGCACTTAGGTCCCACTGAAGGCCTATTTTGAGCTCTTAAATGGGACTTAAGTGATGCATAGGACTTATGTTGCCCCTGTGCATATTTCCTGCACAACTGACATGGAATATGCATTGCCACAGCATCTAGATAAGGATTTTCTTTACACACTTTTCACCAGGACCATGTAAAAATGTGATCAAGACACAGATGCAGAGGCTCATTGTTGATTGCACAGAATCTTATTATATGCTGTCTGAATATTCAGAGGCAGCTAATTAAAGGAATGGGGTGAAGCATAGCCCCTTTGGAAGATGTCTCTAAAAGAGATACCCCTGCCCTTAGAAACAGTTATGTGATGCTGCTGAGAATACTGAAATAAATTAGAGCTCCCAGTGCACTAATCCATGCTGGAGTAGTATTTCAATACATGTAAAATATGGATTTATTTAAACATTATGCTATTCAAAATGTGCATCACTTTCCCTTAATGCTACACGGTGCTCTTCAGAGAGGTTATCGTTTTGGATAGAATTTATAACACTGGTTTCATTGTCCATACATTTTTCAAAAGTTGTTTCATCCCTAAGGCCCTGATCTTGCAAGCAGTATTTCAATGAGCAATACCATTGACTCCACTGGGACTACTTTGTGAGTAAGGAAGGCAGGAAGTGGCCCTAAATCTTCATTGTCATTGCCTGCATTGAGTGCAATGAGAGGGAACTGCTGCAACCCGTGACTGGTCTAGCGAGCGTAGGAGAAGAGAAGATGTACCATCAGTGAAGAGAAGATTATAAACAGTAGCATTCTCCCAATATGATGTGAGCATTCTTTGTTTTCATTGAAACCGCGGTATAAGACATTGTCTATTAGTGACTGCAGACTGATTTGTCTTGACAAAGGTGTTGAGTAAGGGCTCAGGTTAGCACACAAGTAGGATATGCTCAGGGTCAACGTTAACTGCGACCCATTGCAGAGTAGCCTACATGATGGGAGACAAAAATAATCATTTCGGTTCAAAACCAGCCCCCTGCCCTACAGGTGCAATGGTCCCCACCAGCAGACCTAAGGCCCAAATCCTCAGTAGTATTTAGGCACCTAACTCCCATTGATTTCAATTAGAATTAAGAAACTAAATATCTTTGGGGGGTTGGGTCCAAGTTCCTGTGGTCAGGGGGGCAAGAATCCAGGAGGGCTGCTCTGAGCAGGTACATCCCTGGCCTGGTGTGGACATCATGTGCACAGGCACTCCCTGCATGGCAGCATACTGTGGGCATGTGGGATGGGACATGAGGGGGTGGAGCCAACAAGTGATATTCTGCCATGCTGAACTTCATCCTCCTCTGCAGGAAGAGCCACATAAATGCCTATGGAAGCTACTTCAGCCTTGAGGTTTCAGCAGCTTCTGCCAAATGGCTCCACAGTTCGGTGGCATGCACATCTGCCTGGCAGCCATCTTGGGGACCCAAACTTTGCCCTGAAGTGCCTGCAGTTCATTCACAGACAAAGCTCCTGCTTTCTTCACTGGGAACTTTGTCTACCTAGGGACTGCAGGACTGAGCCCTAATTCAGTGGGTTTACCCTACCAGGGGTTTTAACTTTTCTTATGTATTTCTTTCCATTTTTAAATTACCTCAATACACCTACTTCTTACATTGTCTGCTTCCAGATCTCTCACCTGCTCCATGTGCCATGGCAGGAGATGAGTGGGTGGGCTGGCGGGGAGATGCGGAGAACAGAGTAAAGTCTCAAGGACTAACTGTAAATTTATGAAGCACTCTGATTTCCACATTGCTGTACGACTGATTATTATTTTGCATCTGCTGTTGTAAGCCAGTAAATATTAACCAGCCTTACTGATCATCTGTGTTTTTCAAAAGAATGCAGACTTTCCTGTAGGCAAGTTCTTTGAACATCACAAATGGATGACTTTCTATGGTCTTTTGTAGCGGGCAATTAATTTTTTTTTAAAGAAAGAAAGAATCAGGCTTGCTTTGTAATTCATGCACTGTTTTTTTAAAAAAAAGAATGGCATAGACCTCTAGTTCATGTAGTGCAGAACTGAACAAAACAGAAGTGTGACAATGTTCATTTAGTTTTGTGATTTTATTTGTGCCAGTTTGTTATTGCTGAACGAGAAACAACAAAAATTATTTTTCAGACAATGGAAAAGGCTTGTGTTTTTCAAGATGAAAACTCATCTACTCATAAATGATTAGTTAATTTCTCATTTATTTTACTGCCATGTTTGAGTGTTCAATCTGAGATGCCTGAGCTACTGACTTCCTTTGTAAAGCACTTTGAGATCTGCCACTGAAAAGCAGTACATAATAGCTAGGGTTTTTTTATTAAATGGACTTGATTTTCAGAAAGTGCTGAGCATCCAGGTTCTGAAAATCAAGCGCCTTTAAGGCAACTCAGCTTGAGCATCCAAAGTCACTAGTTGCTTTTGCCATTCTTGATCCTAATGCATAGTTGCATAGTTCTCGCAACTTATCACATATGATGCATCAGAATGACAGGTACAAGTAGACTGGCAGATACAAGGCAAAAGCCAACTTTTTAAACCAGTGCCAGAAGTATTAGTTCATAATTACAGTGGACATCACTGAAAAGTGAAACTTTGCCAATAAATACTACATAGTTACCACATTCTAAATATAACTGTGGAATCTCAGATCATTAGTAATTTCTGGTGAATGCTCATCATCACATGCTCCGGGAGCTAAAAAGGTTATTGATGCAGTCATTGCCAATAAGAGGTAGGACCAGTACTGAAAATGTTCTCACATGGTGGAGACATCTGGTCAGCTTTTAGCAGGAGCTCCAGAACTTCATTGCCTGAATCAACTGAAAGTTTGAGCTTCAGATTCAAATTATCTGCTGGTCTAAGTGGGTGCAGCTCCATTGAAGTCATGGAGATGCTCCAGATTACCCCAAAAGGGAATTTGGCTCTTGGTTCCTACACCTGTGGTTGAGACACCTCAGTTAAAAATCACTTACATTCCAGACACATCTCTGGCACTGATGTCAGTAGATGACCCTGCTATGATGTATGTTCTGCATATACCAGGCCATGATGAAATTTCCGGTAATAATACCCCACAAACTGGACATCATTCAACAAAAATCAGAAGACCCGCCAGTCCCTTTAATTTATGGTTATTAGTGACAATGTCCATCTTTTGTGTCAGAATAATCTCTGGGCTCAATCAGAACCTCTGATCTCTGGAGCTGAACGATTCGCTGATCAGCAGCACGGCCCCCGGAAGCTCCATCAGTGTGTGGAAGAGGCTGTCTTGTTTCAAGAGTGTGCTTTTCAGAAACCATGGAAACACTGAGAGGAAACGGCCTCCAAAGAAAGCACTAAATCAGCAAAAGTTCAGAGGAGGAGGAGAGAGCTACCCAGGGAAACCCTTTGGCCCAGCTGTTGATGGACACACTGGAACCTGATCCCAAGACTGAAGCACTTGTGAGGCAGACTGACAAGCACGATGGCCACCCACCGTCCTCCCCTATGAGGAAAAGTGACCTCGGCTCATTGGAGTTACCATCCAAAAAAGTGAAAGGAGAAGACCTTACTCAGATAAATAGACTATAGAAAATAGCAGTCAAGGATGGGGCGTAATGAGGTCGGAACTTCCCTGGAGTTGCGTAAATCTAAAAACAGGAGACTTATAGCTCATTTCTTTTCTGAAAATTTCTCAACAGCTTGACAAAGCCTTTCTAGAGGCCTTTGAGAACCTAAACATTGGTAGCCCTGTGGCATAGAACTAACTGAGCCAGTGTCACATAGTGAGTATAAAAAAGTCGTGTTTCTGTTTCTGTTGTCCTTAATCACTCTTAAGGAAAAGTTTCTGCAGAACTGTGACGGCTGTGTTATAGATACACCAGGCCAGTGACATCTTGACTGTGTGAAATGGACTTCAGAGGGCAGAAATTGCAAGTCCTGTATGATGACCCGTGTTTGGAAAGCTTATTAAACACGGCTATTTCCATAGGTTATGCAATCCAATGTCTGTGCTTAACCCATGAAAATTTAGCAATAGGGGTGACTTTGCTAATGCTGTGTAAAGCACTCGAGACCCCAACAGTGTTTTAAACAAAATTACTATACTGAAAGATACCCACTTAGTGCATTATATTAACTGACTGATCCGCACAAGAAGTTACAGAACTCTTAAGGGAAAAGACTAGTTGTAAGAAATCTAAAAGGATTAAGGGAATGGTGAAGGAACAAATGTGACATAAAATATAATAAAACTTGGTACCTTTCAATAAAAATATCTATTTAAAAGGTTTTTGTTACTATCTGTGTTTCTGGGTCTGTGTGGTCCTTAAATAAGATGAAAGTTTTGATGGGGCATTTTGCTTTGTTTTCAAGGGCTATATGCCTTTTAAAGAAAAATAATTTGTGAGATCGCAGCTATTGTGCATTTAAGAAAAGAGACCTGTTTACAGCAAAAAGCTGAAATGCATATAGTAGAATCCAGGGGAAAATAAAATCCCCATTTGATAAAAATAAAGCAAAAAGCTCCTATAGTTTGTATAAAACATGAATGTGTGAGACGTGCTTGAGAACAATAGTGCTAACTCAACCCCTTTGAACTATATTGGTTTTAGGGTGACTAGACAGCAAGTGTGAAAAATCAGGACAGGGGGTGGGGACCCTATATAAGAAAGACCCAAAAATCGGGACTGTCCCTGGTCACCCTAATTGGTTTAACCACAACCTATTGAAAAAATGAGGTTGTGTGGAACTGTTGCCTTCAGAAGTAATCAAACACCCATGTTTCCTTAATAGGGTTAAAGATATTATGCCCGGTTGGGAGTTGGAAAAATTATCAATAATTAGGTTTGATGGGCATTCACCCACAGAAAGGGGGGAGGCAAGCTCTGATTAATATTAAATTAAATTAAACCTTAGGAGTTTGTAGAACGCTGTTATCAGTTATAGTAAAACCTCAGGAGTCTGTAGACACTATGGGTTAGTCTTTATAGCAACTCAGAGTCATTAAAAGTTTTAAAATAACATATTTTCAAAAATAAACACCAGTCTAACCCGAAACTGAAATGTTGCAAGGGTTCTCAAACCTCCCCCATAGTTATAAAATACACCTCTACCCCGATATAACGCGACCTGATCATAGGCGTGCGCATGGGGTGTGCCAGGTGTGCCTGGGCACACCCTAATGCAGGGGTGGGCAAATGGCCCCCCTCTCCAGATGCGGCAAGCCGCGGGGTCTGCCGCATCTGGCCCCTCCCCTGCCTTTCTCCCTCCCCATGAGTCCTGCTGCTGCGCGCGCAGCGCTCTGGGGGCCGGGGCTGCACGCTCCCGTGGGGCAGGGTTTGGCTCTGTGGGGAGGCAGTTACCTCCCCCCCTCCTGGAGCCATGCTGCCCCGTGTGCAGTGCTCTGGGGGCCAGGGCTGCGCGCGCTCCTGCGGGGCAGCGTTTGGCTCCGCGGGGAGACTAGGAGCCTCATCTCATGCCATGGTAAGGAGTCCGGGGCCAGGGGGGTTGGATAAGGGGTGGGGGGAGGGAGTCAGGGGACAGGGAGCAGGGTGGGTTGGATGGGGGTGGGATCCCGGGTGGGGGTGTTAGGGGTGGGGGGGTCTCTGGAGGGGGCAATCAGGGAGCAGGGGGGGTTGGATGGAGCATGGGAGTCCCAGGGTCTGTCAGGGGGCGGGGGGTAGATAGGGGTCAGGGGACAGGGAGCAAGGAGGATCCTGGGGGGGCAGTTAGGGTGGGGGGGCCTCTGGAGGGAGTGGTCAAGGGACAAGGAGCTGGGGGGGATTGGATGAGTTGGGAGTTCTGGGGGGGGGGCTGTCAGGAGGCAGGGGTGTGGAGAGGGGTTGGGAGAGGCAGGAAGCAGAGGGGGTTGGATGGGTCGGGAGTTCTGGGGGTCCTGTCAGGGGGCGGGGAGCGGTTGGATAGGCGTGGGAGTGGATAAGGGTCGGGGCAGTCAGGGGACAGGTAGGAGGTAGGGTCCTAGGGGGGCAGTCAGGGGACAAGGAGCAGAGAGGCTTAGATAGGGGGTGAGGTCCTGGGGGGCAGTTGGGGCAGGGGTCCCAGTAGGGGGTAGTCAGGGGACAAGGAGCGGGGGGGTTGGGGGTTCTGAGGGTGGCAGTCAGGGGGCAGGAAGTAGGAGGGAGTGGATGGGGCGGGGCTAGGGCGGGGCTCCCTGAGTGCACACCCTAATGAAATGGGCTGCGCACGCCTATGGACCAGATATAACACGAATTCGGATATAACGCGGTAAAGCAGTGCTCCGGGGGGGCGGGGCTGCGCACTCCGGTGGATCAAAGCACGTTTGATATAACGCGGTTTCACCTATAACGCGGTGAGATTTTTTGGCTCCCAAGGACAG
The DNA here is from genome assembly GCF_028017835.1 of Emys orbicularis. Classification (NCBI taxonomy): domain Eukaryota; kingdom Metazoa; phylum Chordata; order Testudines; family Emydidae; genus Emys; species Emys orbicularis. The sequence continues at coordinate 345,121,442 of NC_088683.1, forward strand.
CGTTATATCGAGGTAGAGGTATAAGAATACAACATAAGCACAATAAAATATTTAAAAGCTGGGGATATTTGTGGGGTGTTTATTACGATTGTGCTACATCCATTTTTATTTAAAACAAACTAGAACTTTAAGCACAAAAGAAACATTTTTAAAATGAAAAAATTAAGACAGACATTGACGTCTGCAAGGTCCTCAGTCAGGAAAGGGTACAGTAACATTAAGGATTGTTGCTTATGGTGATTTACTGTTTAGTATTATAAGAAGGTTCTGTTGTGCTCAATTTGTAAATGAAGCAGAAAAAATACATTTTAACTAAAAATTAGCCAAAAGCAGCCCTGTTGTGTAGACAATTTAATTCTCACCCACAAATCACAAAAGAGAATGTTTGGGGAGGGGTGCATATTTCTGTACATTTCTTTAAGAGCTGTCATGATCAAATCAATCTGCTAACTACAGACATTGATGTTTGTTTTGTTTTTGAAAAAAGAGGTAGTTTGGTCTCAAAACATGAGCATTTTTGGAGACAGTCTTTTTAGAACAGAAACCATCTTGAACAGAATGGCTGCTACTGGACTGCAAGCCAAGGCATGTTGCTTGTTTTATAATTCTTCAAATATATATTATATATTCTTACTCTTTGTACACATTGTTCTTACTAATAATTATACATGTGTTTATTGCAGTGTGATCTATTTAGTATGGAAACAGCAACTTCAAGCTGTATTTCACCGGGCAGGTAAAATCCTATTTTAACTATTGTTGTGTTTAATACTGGGTTGGGTTTTTTCAAAACCTCCTATTAAACAGGTTGTACAGGAGTTTTGTGCATTTGTGGAATAATACTAACTAAAATTTTGCTTATTCTTTAGGCAAAAGGCCCAAATACATGTGAGGGGAAACAGAATAACCATGTGCCTTCCTGTTATGGAAGGAAAATTTCAGAAACTTGCTTTTAAATGTGTTTTTAAAATGGAGTGGGTTTTTTTAAGTTAGTTTTGATACTTAAATTGTTGTTTGTGAGTTAGGAGCATGTGCCACGTGTCTTTTTTTTTCTATGGGAAAATGCATGTGTCCTCAGGAAAGGAGAGTACATAAGTGTGAGGCTTTCAAAAGTATTTTGTTGCAAACTGTTTGGTTGTGGTGCTTAAAATACTGGGTTTTTTACTCTGTGCAAAATGTGGTCTGTGTGTGTGTTTAAATGGTTTTTAAAAAATTGGTTTTAATGTTTAAATTGATTGTTATTTAGGGGCATAGGCAAGAGCTAGGTGTGTGGGGAGGTTAAAGTATTTTGTTGCAAACTTTGTTTTGGGGTGCATGGGGGAAATTAGGTTGTATTAAAAACGTGTGTCTATGTTTTGGAGAAACACTAATGGTAGGAAAAAAACCAAAACCTATGGGGGTAGTGTTGTGTGAGGCTGTTTGTTTTACAACCTGAAATGGCTTTTGTAAAGCAATGACTTTTAATAGAAGAAAAATACCCCAATTAGTATTTTATTTTTAAATTTTACAAGACTGCTTCATGTGTGTTGTAATAAGTCCTCCCCTCCCCTCTGCCACCGCCCGAACAGTCAGAACAAGAGAGACCTTTCAACCGTGGTGTAAACAAGCTCAAAAGAAAAAAGAAAGACAGCTGAAAAGGAAAATTCTCGAGTGTCAACAGATGACAGACGGTTGAACCGTAGTAAATATATTTCGCCTATTTGGTTGTTTAAACAGGTTTGTTTTTAAGCAAGTACATACATGTGAATGGGTTTTGGTGAGAAAAAGAGATTATAGAGTTAAGGTTTAGTGTGTGTGGGAATTTGGTAAAACGTTTATTTGATGCTAAATTGGAACATCTCTGTTTTCCTAATCAGGCCTGGGCAACTCTCCTGATGCCATAGTCAGAGCTACAGAGACACTGCCAACAGAACCAACAAAGAATCTGCTCTGAGACCTTTGACAACAACCCTAACATGAAACAGCAGAAGAGCACAGACAAAGCATCAGGACAGTCCAAAGCTCAGATACGTCAAGGCAAAAGACAAAAGAAAAGACTCTGGTGAAAAGCAACAATGCAAATGCACCTCCAGTTCCTCATAGGTTGACATCACACCAAGCCCTGAGAAATCTACGAGAGAAAACACAAAGATTCACAAACCTGAAGCATGTGCTTTAGAGGTTGTGAATAAAAAAACAAGGATTGAAAGCTCATGCGATGCAGGGGTATCTCTTGTGAAGTATCTGAAAATTGTTATGAACTATTCTCTTACCTCAGGAAGCTAAGCACAGCGCGTCAGTATTCTAAAAGGAATTGGGAAACACATGACACTTTGTTCAGAAAACTAATGGCCAGTGTATCCTCAGGGGTTCTAAAAGAAAGGATGACTGCAAACTACATCAAAAATGCCAAAGCTCTTGTGGATGACTTTGAAAGATACTTCAGTTTTCCAGAGTGTGGTTCTGGTTTTTCAGCCGTCATGACTAGCAGTGGAAAAGGGCCTGGGTAAAAGAAGCATTCTCAAAGGTACACATCAGCTGAGGGGTAAACAAACTGGGGGTCAGTGTTTGTATCTACAGGGCTTGGGGGACAACCAGACAGTTGCCAAAAAGTTAAGGACCAGGGTCGTTGTAAAACATTTTTAAAAATCTAAAGAGGTGATAAAGAGAAAAACAAAAACAAAGATGCCCCCTAGTGGAAGCTCTCAAACTGTCATGTCTGAGAATGAGGGGGCTGCATCTGGCCCCGGGCTGCGAGGGGGCAGTGATAACTCTGAGTCTGATTTAGAAGATTCCCCAGAAGGCTCTGTGTAGAGGTTCCCATCTACTCCTGACGATACTTACAGTGGCCCCTTGGAAGCTGACTCTCAGTTTCTGATGTAGGGCTGTGCAGTGATTAAAAAATTAATCGCACTGTTAATAATAGAATACCATTTATTTAAATATTTTGAATGTTTTATATATTTTGAAATATATTAATTTCAACTACAAGACAGAATACAAAGTGTACAGTGCTCATTTTATATTTTTGATTACAAATATGTGCACTATAAAAAACAAAAGAAATAGTATTTTTCAATTCACCTAATACAAGTACTGTAGTGCAATTTCTTTATCATGAAAGTTGAACTTACAAATGTACAATTATATTAAAAAAATTGCATTCAAGAATAAAACAATGTAAAACTTTAGAGCCTACAAGTCCACTCAGTCCTACTTCTTGTTCAGCCAATCGCTCAGACAAACAAGTTTGTTTACATTTGCAGGAGATAATGCTACCTGCTTCTTGTTTACAATGTCACCTGAAAGTGAGAACAGGCATTCATATGGCACTGTTGAGCCATCGTCGCAAGATATTTACATGCCAGATGTGCTAAAGATTTATAAGAACATAAGAACATAAGAACGGCCGTACCGGGTCAGACCAAAGGTCCATCTAGCCCAGTATCCTGTCTACCGACAGTGGCCAATGCCAGGTGCCCCAGAGGGAGTGAACTAACAGGCAATGATCAAGTGATCTCTCTCCTGCCATCCATCTCCACCCTCTGACAGACAGAGGCTAGGGACCCATCTGTCCCTTCATGCTTCATCCACCATTTCAGAAGACATGTGTCCATGCTGATGACTGGTTCTGCTAAATAACAATGCAAAGCAGTGCAGACTGATGCATGTTCATTTCCATAATCTGAGTCAGATGCCACCAGCAGCAGGTTGATTTTCTTTTTTGGTGGTTCGGCTTCTGTAGTTTCCGCATTGGAGTGTTGCTCTTTTAAGACTTCTGAAAGCATGCTCCCTACCTTGTCCCTCTCAGTTTTTGGAAAGCACTTCAGATTCTTAAACCTTGGGTCGAATGCTGTAGCTATCTTTAGAAATCTCACATTGGTACCTTCTTTGCATTTTGTCAAATTTGCAGTGAAAGTGTTCTTAAAATGAACATGTGCTGAGTCATCATCCAAGACTGCTATAACATGAAGTATATGTAGAATGCGGGTAAAACAGAGCCGGAGACATACAGTTCTCCTCCAAGGAGTTCAGTCACAAATTTAATTAATGCATTTTTTTATAAGTGTCATCAGCATGGAAGCATTTCCTCTGGAATGGTGGCTGAAGCATGAAGGGGCATGCAAATGTTTAGCTATCTGGCATGTAAATACCTTGCAATGCCAGCTACAAAAAATCCCATGCGAATGCCTGTTCTCACTGTCTGGTGACATTGTAAATAAGAAGTTGGCAGCATTATCTCCCATAAATGTAAACAAACTTGTTTGTCTGAGCGATTGGCTGAACAAGAAGTAGGACTGAGTGGACTTGTAGGCTCTAAAGTTTTACATTGTTTTGTTTTTGAGTGCAGTTATGTAACAAAAATCTATATTTGTAAGTTGCACTGTCACGATAAAGAGATTGCACTACAGAACTTGTCTGAGGTGAATTGAAAAATACTATTTCTTTTGTTTATCTTTTTTACAGTGCAAATATTTGTAATAAAAATAATAATATAAAGGGAGCAGTGTACACTTTGTATTCGATGTTGTATTTGAAATCAATATATTTGAAAATGTAGAAAAACATCCAAAAATATCTAATAAATATCAATTGGTATTTTATTGTTTAACAGTGTGACTAAAACTGCGATTAATCATGATTAATTTTTTTAATTGTGATAAATTTTTTTTTAGTTAATTGCGTGAGTTAACTGCGATTAATTGACAGCCCTAGTCTGATGTAGAAGACACACCTGATGGTTCTGTAGAGGAACCCCCAAACACCCCATAAATGCAGATGCAGACAGATGTGTATATGGAGCAAGTGAGAAGCTGGCAATGGGAATTACCTGGATTTAGGGCTACGGTGTATTACGAGGAATTTTGTTTTCTCAATCTTGAGTGAATACATTCAAACTGGCAGGTTGTGGAAGCCACACACAGGGGAATACAGCTAGTTCTTGATGATGTTAATGGTAGGCCAGCCTTAGATAATTTTGTGCAGTTTCCATTAGAGTGCCATAATTTAAACAATCCTTTGTTTTCAATAAGTAGAACTAGGGATGACCTGTCTGCTTAACGGCTACAGAGTAATAGAGAATATAGAGTAATGTTGATGGGACATTAGGCCTCGTTTTGACAACTGTAAAAAACAAGGGTGGGGGTAGCTGTACAGTTTTAAATCCTATCCTCAATTGTCTAATCATTCATAAATAGAGACAGTATTTAGTAGATCATCTGACCTACTAAACCGGTACCAATCTGTGTTTTGCGGGAGGCCTCTTGGCCATCATGTGCGACAGTAAACCTACAGCTGCAGAACGGTTAGATGGGGTGAGATAGCTGCTTGAGAAATTGGGGTGGTCAGATTGAATAAAGATTATGCTCGATGACGTAGCAGTGTTTGAACAGCATTTACAAGTCAACATACAGATGGTGCTTTATGCAGAGACAGGTGTGTTTTTAAAAAAAAAAAATACAGGGGATCCTTTGTATTGTATGACTTTTTTCAGCCTGCCTCAAAATGAGCATTCATATGGGGTTCTAGAGATGAAAAAGTTATTTGGTGTGAGAAATTATTGTGAGGTTTGCCACACACTGTACAGTCACAATCACTCTTGCAGGTATCGGTTCTGCCTCTGCTTGAGTGTGCAGACAGTATGGGCATTCAGCTGAGATACCCTAGCAGGAGACTGTATTGCAGGTCCACAGAGTGGTTAGACAGACACATAAACTTGGCATCGAAAAACCAAGTCAAATGTATGCGTAAAACCTAATGTACAAGTGTCAGTCTTGTGTGAATAAGGGGCACAAATGCAAAGGGAGGTGCTGTAAGCAATGACAGGGTTTGATCTCTGGTGATGTAGACAGTCACCTGTGTTTTATGGACAACATTAGAAAGACTGAATCATCAGAAAAATATACTTTTTTTATGATTTTGAATGGATGCAGAAACAGGATTGCATGTGCCTAATTACATTTTTGCTATGACCTTAAAGCCAGAAAAATCCTGGGAATTTAAGGGTGACGAGTGTCTTTCTACCTTTGTTAAGACCTTTATTGGCAAAAGGTTCCAGGACTACACATTCAGAATGCACAATTCCAAAGGTTACTACTGCATTTTACTTATAATGGCTATTCACATTATCCAAAACCTCCTGAGCAACAGAATCAGAATTCTTTGGTGTTTCTGGGCATTTGGCAGTCACACTTGGTTCCTGTTCTGGTAGAAACAGACTTATTTTCCCTTTATCTGCATTGCTCTGCCTCATGTACATCAAGTATCTTTGAAGCACAGTGGTGTAAAGTTTAGCCTTTTTCATATCCAGCTAAGAACAGCCTTAATTTCAACGTTCAGTAAGCAAGTTGCTGTGGTTCTGACATTTTCCTTCACTGGATGGGGAACCCTTAATTGCTCCAACTGGTGGGTAAACATCTGGTACATTTCTTCTGCATACTCTATTATTGATTAGTCAAAAGCCCCTTTATCAGAGAGAGAGCAAAACTTAACAGAGATCTGATAACCCCCCTGGACTGCTTCAGCAGCTGCTTCTTTCTTTTAACTGAGACCCTTTCATTACACAGAGTTTTTATAAATTTGCATCTCTTTTTCAGCACACACACTTGATTCTGTGTCAAAGATACATTTCATTTTAAGGTACTGAGTGCTATTTCTGAGATGGGATTTAATAATCTCTAGCTCTCTCTTCAAAGTGGCACGACTTTTCTAAAGAGACTATAGAATATTCCACCCATGCCACCCAATACATCATGGGGACCTCATGATATCCAGGAAGGGCATAGGAATAGTTTCTGTAGACAATGGTCCCTGTAATTTTTTAGGGTCACCATAGTGTTTTGCTTTTTTCTAAAATGGCTGTCTCCAGGGGCCTAGGTACAGCTTGTTGATCACCTTCCTGAAATTAAAAGAGGTGTGTCTGTTCTGGTCTATCTTTATTTCAGTGGTGATGGTGTTGATGTGGTGTTTACTGACAGGGAGATAAATGCAGTTTATCATACGGGATGGTGACAAACTTGTTGCTCCTTCCTGGGATGGTGTGATGGGGTGTGCTCCCACACTGGCCCGGCAAGAGCTGAATTGGGCCAGGTGGGCCCAATCAGCTAATTAGTCTACAAACAGGCTGGAGGCAGCTAACTAGAGAGAGGCTCACCTGTGCGAAAACAGGCGTGGCCTACATAAGCCAGGAGGCTGACAACAGAAGGGGCTGCTGGAAAAGGCTGCAGTCACTCCCTGGGAAGAGGAAGAAGTGTTTGGAGGCTGCAGAGACAAGTTGCCTCAAGTAACTCCCTGGAAGGAGGGAAGGAAGAGACTGGCAAACTCACTGAGGGTCCGCAGATTATGTCTAAGGGGTCCGCGATAGGTTGTTATTACCATAGAACAGTGATTTTCAACCTGTGGTTAGCTGTATTGTAAAATTCAAGCTAGTGTTTTGGGGGAAAACCCCAGAGCTGGCATTGCTGGGCAAAGTGACGTAAAAGCCGCCGTCACTCATTTTTTCTCTCTTTGTGGGAGTAATTGTTTTCTTTCATGTCCTAAATGGAGTATTCTGCATTTGTCCTTACTGAATTTCATCCTATTTACTTCAGACCATTTCTCCAGTTTGTCCAGATCATCTTGAATTTTAATCCTATCCTCCAAAGCACGTGCAATCCCGTCCAGCTTGGTATCATCCACAAACTTTATCAGTGTACTCTCTATGCCAATTGTTTTAGGTCTATTGATTTCAATCGAGAACTGTTTTTTCCTCAGCTAAGGATCTAGCCCGTCTTTTACAACATATCTGATTTTGATTATTATGATAGTCCCAATTACTTTTGACCCATTGACCCAATTACCCATGACTGCCCAATTACTTTTATTACTGCCCATGAAAAAAACCCAGCTAACCATATCAAATTAATTATCCAGAGGACAAATAATAAGTCCGTTGATACCCTGAACAATATTAGATTTGAGAGATACTCTTAGTCTTCAGCTATGAAAGGTGAGCAACTGCATGTCTCAGGCTATCTAACAACTCTGTCCGTCTTTGATTTTTCTAAGGTCTTATCACCAACATATTTAATTGCCAGACTCACTGCCTGAACAGAGGAACTCAGATGGATGCTTTAGAAAGAGCTGGAGATAACTGGGTGGGACTTCCCATGTTAAAGTTAAATATAACTAAAGAGATGGCAATACAGATAGTTTAAAAATTCTTTAGAGCTCTTGGCAAGTTAAAAAAAATCTCTTTCATCTACATTAAAATATCCTGTGAAAAGAGAATGACAGTAGGTCATGCTTGTAACATAACCTACAGTCTGCCTAAAGCTCTCTGGAAAAAAATATTTTAAAGGTAGTTTGACTAGATATTTCAAGAAATGTCAGCAAGTTAATCTTAGCTAATTTGTTTTGTATTCTCTGTTCAGAATTATGGAATGGTTATTCATGCAACATTCTGTGACTCCATTCTTCTTTTGCTCCTGCTTTTGTTTACATATCATTATAATTCCTCCTTAGAAATTGAAAAAGCTTATTCCAACTCTGCGGGCTGTGCTCCAATGGGATACATGTTAGTTTTTCTTGATCTGTCAGTGAGTTTATGGTTCAGTCCCTCTTCTTATGCATTCGCCTCACTTCAACATATTAATGTTTGTGAAAACACGTTGTACATATTTTTACATGTATGGGAAGCCTTCGACTCCCCATTCTTTGTGTTTGTTAGAAATTCTGCAAACTGTCTCTGCCACATAAAAATAAATAAATAAAGAGATCAACAGCTAGCCTTTGGCTCTCTGTGTACTTAAGATAGCCGGATTGAAATTTAAGCACATCCGGTTGGACTAAGAAATGAACCAGAGTGCATTGTAGATGGATGTGCAAGTCAAAATATAGCTCCTACACTCAGCTTCCTACTGAGAATGGAAAAATAGTGTGGACACCCTTGCCCTGTGAAGCTAACATACTGCATAGTATTGCTAACGTTCTGCTCTTTGAGATCTGGAAGTACTCCAGTCTGCCTTCTAACTGAACAGAACATTGTTTACTTAATATAATTTCAAGCTTACCCTGAATATACCAACATTGTTTTTTGTTTCACTTCATCATGGAGTAAAGTAAAATTAAACTTCCCTAGTAAAGCAACATTTTGAATTAGCTCACATGGGTCTGTTCCTGTAATATCCAGTGCTATGATGGTCTCGGATTTCACATGCCATATAGTCCTGCTGAAGAGTATCTGCATCAGTAAGTGCCTTGTGACACGGGTAACTGTCCCAAATTCAGGCCCTATAGATATTAAGATTGCTATAGAACCCTATAAATTCTAAGTTTAAATGTTGCAGAACCCTATCTGTGTCATCTGTATTAAGTTCTAAAGGGCTTTTCCATAAGGGACACATTACTGCTATCCTTCAGATGAGCCAAAACACTGACTCCAATTGACTTTCAATGGGAGTTAGGCACCTAACCTGCTTAAGCAAATCTGTAAATCCCACAAGATGCCTATATGCATCTTTAGGCACCTAAATCCCTTTGCCCTTAGGCCCTGAACTTGTGATCAATAAGATATCCCATAATACTTTTCATAACAGCGATGTAATTGCATTGCACTTCTGTAGGGAAAAAATCATCTATTATTGCTTTTTGTTCTAAAAGGGTCTACACATTTAAGAATGTGTTAGACTATGGAGAAGATCCTCAGCTGGTAAAGTGGCAAAACTCTATTGACATTAGTGGAGCTATTCCAATTTACACAAGCTAAGGATCTCCTTCACACACATGATCATGGCTCCATAGTTAAAGTTGTGACAGGCAGGGGCGGATTAGGGCTTTGTGGGGCCCTGGGCCAGAGCAAGTGGGGAGCCTCTCCCCAACCCCTTCCGCCTGCAGTCTCCCACTCCCCCTGTGCTCCAGCCGGGAAGTGGGGTCACGGTGCAAGGGCTTGTCCCGCTCCGCCTGCCCGGTGCTCCTGCTGAGCAGGTGGGTGGAGCAAGCACCCCCGCCCCAACCCTGCTCCCTGGCAGGAGCACCGGGGAGAGGCAGAGCGGGGCATGGGAGCACCCATTTTTTCAGGGGCCCCAATTAGCCAGGGCCCCTAGGCTTGGGTCCCATTGGCCTAGTGGCTAATCTGCCACTGGCAACAGGAGTATTTTATAAGGCCTCCCTTTGGCCTCCCTATGCCATTGGCTTGGTCTGTGAATTGCCAGACTGACTTATTTGAATTATGCCTCTTTATTCCATGCAGAACATAGGGTCTTCACTACTGCCTTCCATCTCTGGTGATCTCTTGCTGCAGTATTAGCTTCTTCCCATATCATTTTGATGACTTTCAGGTCTGTTTTCATTGTACATTTCCAGGTTGTCCTTGGTCCACCTAGTCCCCTCTTGCCCTGAGGATTCCAGTCCAGTGCATTTTATGTTGCTTGGTTCTTTCTTCCACGTGTGTCCTAGACCTCTCCATTTTTGTTCCATAATATCCTGTCCTATCAGTTTCTGTTTCATCTTCCTCCAAAGCTCTTCATGTGTGATTTTTTTTTCTAGCCACCTGATATTAAGGATTTGTCTAAAGCAGCTGTTTATAAAAATGTGGAGTTTAGATAGTAGGGTCTTCAGAAGTCTCAAAGATTAGATTGCCAAAGCTAGTCCTCAGTCCTGCAATAAGATCTGCAAAGGCAGCCCTTGATGCCTGGGGAGAGTCCTGTTGACATCAGTGGGACCCAAATATAAGGGTGGACCTGTGCAGATCCTGTTTGCAGGACTGTGGCCTTTCTTTGTAGGCAAAGGAGAGCAAATCTACACAATCTGAAGAAAATTGGTCAAACCAATTTCAGTTACAAGTCATTTTAAAAAACCCACCAAACTATTCTGATTTGAAACATTGACAGTTGTATAACATTTCTGTAGATCTTGCCTGCTGAAAAATGACTTCACTATAATTTTAGATATAAAATATCATGGAGACATCTACAACAACACCTTTCTTCTAATGTAGTCAAACAGCCCAAAATGACCCTAGTAGGTAGCAGGGCTAAGTACAGTGGCATTCTGATGGTCTCTTGAGCGTCATAGGTGACTTTATATTGCCCTACTACAAATATAGTTGGAATTGGTATGCAGCTTCGGTCCCCACAGTCAAAGAAAGATATAGGCAACTAAAATGAAAGGATGACTATGAATAGAGAAGCTAGGAGCTTAATGTATACAGTCAGAAAAAATGAGCTTGAGGCAAGATGATAAAACAGTTTAAATAACTTGGAGGAAATAATACCATGGAAGGAAGAAAATTATCCACATTATGTAACCATGCTAAAGTAGGAAGTATGTATTATGGCTTAAAGATAAAAGCATGCGAAACATTCAGTCAAGGCATTATGAATATTCTTATGAGAACAATTGGACATTGGACTAGCCTCGCATGTAGCTGAGGTTCCATCAGTGGTGACATTCAGGACTAGATCAATCATTAAGATGAAAAGAAACACCCTGTATGAAACAACCAGATGATCCAAGAGGTCTTTTTTGACCTCAACATCTATGATTAGAAGCCATCTCTGAATACAGACACTTTGTTAGTGATAATGACTCTTTATAAGCTACAACCCATCATGATAATATTGAAGCTGCTATTGTAACTAAAAGTCATGCTAAGCATTCTTTGCTGTCCCTTATATATGCCTGCTGCAAGAGGACTCAAACGTGTTATATCAGCTGCGTTACAGCAAAGCTTCCTTTTCTGTAGATTTATAAACAATTTTCTGCATTACATAAACAATATAGCCACATAAAAGATAAACTGTGCTTCTTCAGTCTAACCACCCCTACAGCAGTGTTCTATGAATCACAGTCTGTTTATTGGTGGGCTAACATAAATAGGCACAATTCCTGGCACAAATGACACAAGGCATAACAAAATAGCTATCTCTGAAAGATGCTATGGGAGTCCTTTTTTTGTATAAGCAACTCTTTCCAAAAGCTCAGTTCCCATGATTCTTTGTTTCTGATGTTTTTTTCAACAAAAAAGATAAGGAGTTGCCAAGTTTCTGCGGTATATAGGTAAGATTGGGACTAAAATGAGTGATGTCCCTTAAACTGAAGTATACATGAAAGGTATGTTCTTGGAAGAGGCAATGACATCATAAGTGGTAGGCAGTCATTTTCTCAAGCTTTCATAGTCAATAGTTGTATGTAGTGTTGTTGTAGCTGTGTTGGTCCCAGGGTATTAGACAGACACGGTGGCTGAGGTAATATCTTTTATTCGACCAGCTTCTGTTGGTGAAAGAGACAAGCTTTTGAGCTTTCACAGAACTCTTCTTCAGACCTGGGAAATGTACACAGAGTGTCACAACTAAATATAAGGTAAAACAGATTATTTAGCATAAGCAGTTAACTTTGAATTATCCCTTGAAATATGAATTAAATAGCCAGTTAACACCCCTCCAGGCAAAGGGAGGAAAGGAAGGAGGAAGGCAGCTGAGGAGTGGTGGGTTGTTAGTGGGTTTATAGACTGTTGTAATAAGCCATAAATTCAGTGTGTCTATTCAGTCTATGCTTTTTAGTGTCTAGCAAAGTTATGAATTTAAACTCCAGGCTCATCCTTTGAAAGTGTTGTGCAAGTTTTCTTTGAGGATGAGGACCAATAGGTCAGATATAAAGTTATCGCTTTGTGAAAAGTGTTCACCCATGAGTCATATGGTGTTTCTGTCTTTTATCATTTTCCTGTGTGAGTTAATTCGAGAGCACAGTGATTTTCTAGTTTCACCCACAATAGTTGCTACTGGGGCATTTAGTGCACTGGATGAGATACACCACATGCTGTGATTGGCATGGATACTGAATGGTGCATTGTGGGGGCTGTTGATCATTGTAGCAGTGGAGGTATGTCTGCAGGTTTAGCATCTGTTGTTTCTCGCAGTTGTCTGATGCCGCTTTGAGTTGGTGGGTCCTGGTCTGTGGGAAGCTTGCTTCTGATGATGAGCTTGGAGAGGTTGGGGGGTTGTTTGAAGGCCAGAAATAGGGGTTTAGGAAAGATTTATTTCAGGATAGGGTCCCCATTGAGTATGGGTTGAAGTTGTTTGATAATACTTCCAGTGTAGGGTGGTAGGTGTTAACCGAGGGTAAAACAGGTTCTCTCAGGGTATTTGGGTGGCCCAATCCATTATATGATCTACTTCTATACTGGAATGTCCTTGTTTGTGAAGGTGATTTTGAGTGCGTTAACATGTATATCCCAGACTTTCTCCTCGGAGCACATTCTGTGGTATTTGAGTGCCTGGCTGTTGATAACAGATTTCTTGGTGTGTTTGGGGTGGTTACGGGATCAATGAAGGGAGATGCGGTGATCCATCTGCAAGTTCTTGCATATACTTGTCTGTAGGGTTCCATTATACCCTCAATATGCTAACCTCTTCATGGGCCACCCTGAAGAAGAATTTCTGGACAATGCACTATGAAACCAATGATATACCAATGATATTTTCATCCTCTGGACAGATGACTTAAACTCCCTCATAGATTTCCACCACAACTTCAACAACCACCACCTGTCCATTACACGCTCTCTGGAACATTCCCACACCAGCATCAACTTCCTGGGCACGATGATCAGCATCAGTAATGTGATTACTCTTTATCTGACCTATCAGTCCTCATCCTCACAGGAAACCTGCACAATGCTTTCAAAAGATGAGCTTGGGAGCTTAAATTCATAACTTCTCTAGACACTAAAAATCATGGACTGAAGAGAGACACTGGTTTTATGACTTGTTACAACAATCTATAAACTACCAACAATCTACCTCCACCCCCCACCCCTCCGCAGGTGCTTCCTTCCCCCCCCCCCTCCTTTCCTCTCTTAGGGCTTGTCTACACTTCTGACTAAATCGGCATTGCTGCGATTCATGCAGCGGTGTTGTTTTAGCAGGTCTGGTGAAGACAAGCTAAGTCGATGGCAGAGCCCTCTCCTGTCTACGTCTGTACTCCACGTCCCTGAGAGGCGGAAGGTAAGTCAGCAGGAGAGCATCTCCAATCGACATAGTGTGGTGTAGACACTGCTTTTAGTCAACCTAAGTTATGTCGACTTCAGTTATGTAACTGAACTAGCATAACGTAGGTCAACTTACAGTATTAGTGTAGACAAGCCCTATAGTTGGAGGGTGTTAACTGGCCTCGTTACCTTGAATGGTCCCTTGAATAACTACTTATGCTAAGCAATCTGTATAACTATGTTGCTCAGGGGTGTGGAAATCCAAACCCCTGAGTGACATAATTATACTAATCTAACCCCCAGTGTAGAAAGTACTATGTTGATGGGAGGACTTCTCCCTTCAACACAGCTACTGTCTCTCAAGGAGGTAGAGTACCTATGCCAACCAGAGAAGCTCTCCCTTCAGCGGCTTCACTAAGTGCTGCAGTGGCACAGTCTCTGCAGTGCTTTAAGTATAGACAAGCCCTCTGTGTGTCTTGTCTCTTTCACCAACAGAAGTTGGCCCAATAAAAGATATTACCTCACCCACCTTGTCTCTCCAATAGTCAAGGCGGGTGAGGTAATATCTTTACCTAGTGTCAGGGGAGGTCTACACTTAAAATGCTGCATCCGCGCAGCTGCAAGGGTGCAGCTGCACTGCTGTGGAGCTTAAGTGAAGACACTCCTACACTGACCGGATTGCTTCTCCTGTTGCTGTAGTTAATCCACCTCCATGAGAGGTGGTAGCTCTGTCGACGGGAGATGCTTTCCTGCCGACATAGCGCTGTCTACACCAGGGGTTAGGTTGGTACAACTGCATCACTCAGGGGTGTGGATTTTTTACACCCCTGAGAGACACAGTTATACCGATATAAGTCTGTAGTGTAGACCAGGCATCAGTGTTGGCTGTGGAGTCTGAAAGAGCAGTAAAAGTGAGGTTAACGAGCACAGAAAAGCCTCGCTGCTCTTACTGATCAGAATGTTTTTCAAATGCAGAATAATAAACTCAAATTATGAGACAGTTGTAATGAAGCTACCCACCTCATCATCAGAAGCCAGAAAATAGGCTGAAGTGGCTAGATAAGCATTTTAATCACTGCTATAGTTGTACATTTGAATGCTACACAACTGACAGCAACATACCGTATTAAACAGCAGCTCCCAGACAAGACAACAGAAGAAATCTGCCATCATGTGTGGACACTAGTACTGGGGCACTGTCCCACACAGAAAAAATTAGAAAAAATCAAAATTAAACTACCTTCCTCCCAATCCGATGTGCTAATCTCATTTTTTAATCTAATGTATGCTTTCCTAGATAAAGGATCAGTTCCAGGGCCGCTGCTATGTGCATGTTCCTTTAGAGATCTCCAAAGCAACGGGACCTCACTGAACAGTCTATCAGCCACCACAGCCACTGTTCTGAATTAGCGCCTCATCCTATGAGGTGCAGAGCTACTCCTGAAGGGTACTGGGCACCCTGACTGCAGTGATGGAGGATCATTATTCAGGACTAGACTCTTACTGAGCACATATAGAATTAGGGTAAGTTATAGTGTCGCATTTCAAATTTAACTTGGAGTTGCCAGGGGCCATCATATCACCTTTCCTCCAGCTAGTAGACTGGTAGAGTTGGCCATCTTCAAGGCTGCTCTCAGTGCTTTTCTGCAGATCAATAAACAAGACAAAGGCGAATAGTGCAAAACATTAAGGCAATATTCCAGTTCAAGCAACTACAAATCTTAACCTTTTCAGTGCATCCAGTTTCCCCAAGACTGCTGGTTAAACCAACAGACTACCGCCTCCTTGTTGTGGATGAAGATCAAACCTCAATGCTAATTATTGCTAGCTGTCTGGCTTTTTCACACCATGAATCGTGAAGTTTTGCTGTTTCACCTGCAGGACCTGGCAGAAGTAAATGGAGTCTCCTTGAGATGTTTGTGAGCTTTCCTTTTTAGGAGACCCTAGAGAATGATGATGAGCAGCTATTCGTCTTACCTGAGGATCTTCACCTATGAAATCCTACAGGGCTAAATCCTGCCACTCCTCTTGTTCAAGATCTATATGAGGTTTCTACGGTAGATAGGATGCTATGGGTTACAATATGCAACAGATATCCTCACCTATCATGGATAGTGCAGGTTTACCCTCAACTAAAGTCCTCTCTCTTCCACTTCTGAAGGAGTTGCATAGCATTGCTCTCTGTTCCTTGACTCCCAGATAGCAGTGGTGTCAAAAAGGGGTTGTTTGGGGTTTTTTCCAGGTGCCCTACAGACAAACACCCTTTTCTCTTATATGAGGACCCAGCCACACTGATCCATGCTTTTTTTCACCATCAGACTGAAAATTTTACTGGCTTCCATGGCTGCCATTGATGGGTTCCCCACGCACCACGGGTGTACTCCTCTGTGGCATGTGAAGGCTGTGGAGATGGAAAACTGCCATTTAAATAATAATTTACAGTGGAAGATGCCCCACAACAGAGCTATTGCCCATCCCCTATTCTCCTCCTTAGCTGATCACAAGTACAGTTTGCATATTTGGCCATGGAAAAGCTGAGGGATACTACTGCATAACTTCTTTTCCCCTCTGCCTTCTCCTCCATCCACCTTCCCCTCTGTGTCATGCATTGAAGGGGATCATGTAGCCTAGGTAAAATATAGATTAGAAATAGCTGTTGGGTCATCTAGTTCATCCCTTGGGCATTGTATGATTGTGCCCTATGGCATATTTGCTAGTGCTGTATCTCTTCCAGCTTTGACTGTGATGGGGCTTCCCTTACATTCCTAGAAAAACTATGTTATAGGAAGCTTATAAAATATAGCTTCTTGTACCTTTGACAATAATATACTCATCCGTACTCTCACAACGTAAGCATTAGCCTCTCAAGTGACTGTGTTATCATCTACTCTTCTGCCTTATTCTTACTCTTCTGTTGGTCTTGCCTTAACTAAAGTTATAAGCTGCTTGCAGCACGAGATTTAGGTCAAGATTTTCAAAAGTTACTAGGCTCATTTCAGATATCCCAATTTTTTGGGTGCCCAATTTGAGACTTCTTAAAGGGGCCTGACTTATTTTTTTAAGAGAATGGGCAGTCAGCACTTCCTGAAAACCAGACCCCTTTTAAGGCATTTCAAGGTGGGGACCATGGAGCTGATTCAACAAAGCACTTAAGCATGAGCTCAACTTTAAGCATCTGAATAGTTCCACTTAGGTCAATGGAACTATTCATGTGCTTAAAATTAAGCATGTGCTTAAGAGTTTTGCTGAATCAAGACCCAAAATCACAAGGCATTTTTTGGAAAACTTGGCCTCTATCTGTGCTGTAAAGAATCATAAACATGGTTCTGGATTTATAAGTAATAACAATTCAATCTAATAGTTTTCACTGTTAGCCATTTCCCCCCGATAGTCAACCTTGATTAAGTCTGTAATTTTATTATTTTGTTTTACCAGATAAAGCAGTCCCTCTCCCTTTTTGGAGTTTATACCTTTCAAATATTGCTAGACAGCACATAAGTACTATAGAAATAATTACAAAAATATAACCTAAGATATAAATTTATTATTATTTTACTGTATACAATTTGTTTCATTAGCATTCAATTGAGTTTAGGATCTCAGTGTGCTGGGTGCTCTACAAACACAGAATGAGACAGTCCAGACAGATATAGATAGATAGATTCTACCTTTTGTTGTCTTTTAACCAACCTATAGGTATTTAATTCTTTACTTAAACTGAATCACTTATTGGGCTTTAAATCAACCGCTCCAATCCCTTCATTATTTTTTCCCTCTTCTCTCCATACTGCCGCAAATCATGTTATACTTGCTCTGTGGAGAAGGGGGGAGAAAAACCCACAACAAAATAATACTCTGTTGCTGTAATCTTGGGTGAATGTCAGAACATCAGCAGGAGGAAAATATGAAAGCAGCAGACATTGAGCTGTAAGAAGCTGTCAATTTCAAAATTATAACACGGGCAGGCCTTTCTTTTAGGCTGTTCCTTTCTGGTTTGCCTCCCTCTGTAGCTTGGCAGCCTTGGTCTGCTTGCCTTATGAGTTGGGTAGAGAGACTGACCCCCTTGTACTGCCATTTCAATTTAGGGAGAAATAGACTACATGGAACAGTATTTTTTCCTTTCTCTGCTCATTTTATCATTTTGCTCCTTCCTCATGACACCTTAAAACTCTTCCCCCATCCCAAAACTGTCCACTAAGTAAAGAAACCTTGCATAGTTACCATAGAAACTACAATCACTGAGATACAGA
Organism: Emys orbicularis; assembly: GCF_028017835.1. NCBI lineage: Eukaryota > Metazoa > Chordata > Testudines > Emydidae > Emys > Emys orbicularis. The sequence continues at coordinate 345,139,637 of NC_088683.1, forward strand.
ACAATTTCTTAAAGAAGACACAGTAGGACAGTGCACCATCAGAAGTTTGATGCAATGCTTTCAGGAGGAAATGAGGGCCAGCTGTGCTCAAGAGTCTGAATCTCCCACAATTTTCACTCTGCACTATGGAATTTTACTGCTGACAGAAGAACAGATCTTTGCAGTGACTTATTGTGTCTCTCACCATTATCAGGAGGTGCGATAAATTAGAATAATTAATACTTAGCCCTTGACATCTTCAGAGTATTGTACAAACATTTGTTAATCATGATAGGCTTGTCCAGTTGGGCCCTGCAACAGCCCAAATCCACACATGTTTCTGGCTACCTGTGTTTACTGTGTGCACACATACGGATGCATGTGTAAGAGAGCCCTAGAAGATGAAATAATGCAATATCTGATCTCGTGGCAACTCCATTCTCCGAAGCCTGATATGCCATGAGCAAAACAAATCTTTCATTACTTCAGTCCCATCAATGACTCCCCTTTGGCATAAAAAAAAAAAAAATCTGTGAAAAAAATAATCACAAACACAAGCAAATAACAGAACCCACACACATTCCCAGTACACATCTCAGGGGCAATTGCAGGCACTTTGCTATTAAATAAGGCTGCCAAAGAGGGGAGAAAAAAATCAATGGTCTTTGTCCGGGCTACTATGAAGCGCTGTTCTCTAAAGAAGTAATTCCATCATACTGAATATGTCTGCTACAACTGATGTTTAACAAGAACTCTGCTGCCACCTTCTGGTTGACAGAGGCATTTATAATTTATTTCAGTGGTTCTCAACCTTTCCAGACTACTGTATGCCTTTCAGGAGTCTGATTTGTCTTGTGTACCCCAAGTTTCACCTTACTTAAAAACTACTTGCTTACAAAATCAGACATAAAAATACAAAATTGTCACAGCACACTGTTACTGGAAAATTGCTTACTTTCTCATTTTGTCTATATGACATTTTAGTTTGTATTGACTTTGCTAATGCTTTTTCTGTTATCTGTTGTAAAACTAGGCAAATATCAAGATGAATTGATGTACCCCCTGGAAGACATCTGTGTACCCCCAGGAGTATGTGTACCCCTGGTTGAGAACCACTGATTTATTTTACCCATTGTCCTCACTAATCTTGTATCCTATGCTTTAAAGTTTATTTGCTTCTATTTTTAAAAAATGTGCGCTATCTATACAGTTCATTTTTCAATAAATTATGCAATATTCACTTTCCTGGGTGTATATGTAAGTTTTTTCCTGCTTTGCACACAGGAGTTCTAGATCTTCCTATCGTTAGTCATGAGGATAGTCCCACTGAAGGTAATCATCCACTTAAGCTCCAATTCTACAAGGACTGTACATGTTTAAATTTGCACTGTGTGGGTTATTCTCACTGACTTCATGGTAGCAAGAACAAACACCACAGTTGTTGGGGGGGTTTTGGGAGAGGGGTGTAATTCAATGGGACTGCTCACAGTGCATAAAGTTAAGCAAGTCCACTGCTGGCTCATGGACTAAACAGTGTTGCCCACTCTTTTTTTATATATGGAATATTTGGGGGGTTTCTTAAAGCCCCAGTTCCTGGAGTCATGTGATTACATAAAAGTCTCAGATTTTTTTATTTTTTTTTAATAAATTTCTAACCTTAATGGTGGAGGAGACAAGCCTGAAGATCTGAGTGTTCCTAAAAGGCTCAGAAATCAGAAAGTAAAACAGAAGTAACCCCATATTTATTATTTTTAAACATATGATTTGTAAGTCAATCTTATGATTTTGGGGGGCCTGATTTTTTAATACTCGGTGTTGAGGAATATTCACGTGAGTGAAGGGTTGCAGGATCAGGCCCCAGAGATGTATTTTCCATTTCTAACGTCTATGATCTGATCCTGATTCCTATTACCACATGGATTCATACCACTCAGTGACTTCATTTGAAAATGGCTTTGGGTCACAATGTGGATATTTTGTGTCTGTTTAAATATTTTTTAGTCATGTGTTATTTTCTCTTGTGTAGGGGGAGTTATACTTCTTTAAATTCTCTCCTGGCGTACATGTCTGTATTTATTCCCAGATACCATTACACTTCATCACTGTTTTGGCTGGGGAACAGAAAGAAGAGACTGTTATAGCTTATGCATGTCTGCAAGCATATGACAAGGTATTCATTTGCATAATTTTTTAAATTACAATTACAGCTTTGCAGCTAAAGGTTTCCAGTCTTTCTTGTTCTGTTTCTGTCCAGTTCTGTGAAAGCAAGAGAGACTTATAAAGGTTTTCAGGGCAGCACCTTCTGAGCTTCCCCCTTACTAAACAAGGAGTAAGTTCAACTATTTGTACTTCTTAATGAAAAGTGTCAGATCCTATGGTCAAAAACTATAGTCATTTGACCTTAGGGGGCAGATCCCCAGCCACTGTAAAGTGTCAATGGAGATATGATGATTTACATCAAATGGGGATCTGCCCATAGGCAACTAATCTGGACAGCTAGCCCTGCCCATCCTTGTAGTATTTTGTGTGCCTATCACAGAGTATGTCTATACTGTAATCATGGGATGAGAGTTCAGCTCGTGTTAGCTATAATCTAGTGTAGGGGTAGGCAACCTATGGCACGTGTGCTGAAGGCGGTATGCGAGCTCATTTTCAGTGGCACTCACACTGTCCGGGTCCTGGCCACCGGTCCAGGAGGCTCTGCATTTTAATTTAATTTTAAATGAAGCTTCTTAAACATTTTAAAAACCTTATTTACTTTACATACAACAATAGTTTAGTTATATATTATAGACTTATAGAAAGAGACCTAAAAACGTTAAAATGTATTACTGGCACGCAAAACCTTAAATTAAAGTGAATAAATGAAGACTCGGCACACCACTTCTGAAAGGTTGCCGACCCCTGATCACAGCCCATGACTGCAGTGTAGATATAACCACACTAAAGGTTTTATCCTCAAAATACCCCTATGAAGTAAGGAAGTATTATTACAGTTCACGGTGGTGCTCAGAGGCAGTGGCAGATTAGTCACTGGGCCAATGAGGCCTGTGCCCAGGGGCCCCAGCCAAATGGGGGCCCCCCGGAAAAATGGGCACCCATGTGCCCCGACCTGCTCCACCTGCCTGGTGCTCCTGCCAGGGAGTGGGGTCAGGGGCACAGTGGCTTGCTCCCCTCCCCAGCAGCAGCGCCGGGTAGTCAGAGTGCAGCAAGCCCCCATGCCCCGACCCTGCTCTACGGCAGGAGCGCGGGAGGGTGAGAGGGACTACAGGCGGAAGGGGTGGGGAGGGGCCCCCATTTGCTCTGGCCCAGGGCTCCACAAACCCCTAATCTGCCTCTGCACAGATGCACAAAGGGATTAGGGGTGACATTTCAAAAGTACCCAAGTGACCTAGGAGGTTAAATCCCATTTTCAAAAGTGATTTAGGGACACAGGTCTTGATTTTTAAAGGTATTGAGGTGACTAACTCTCACTGACATGCCTAAGCCACTTTTGAAAATGGGACCTAAGCTCCTAGCCTGTTTTGAAAGTTTTACCCTAAGGACTTGTCTACACTGGCACTTTACAGCGCTGCAACTTTCTCACTCAGGGGTGTGAAAAAACACACACACACCCTGAGCACAGCAAGTTTCAGCGCTGTAACGTGCCAGTATAGATAGTGCACCAGCGCTGGGAGCTGCACTTCCAATACTGGTAGCTATGCCCCTCGTAGAGGTGGGTTTTTAGAGCGCTGGGAGAGAGAGCTGTGCCACAACTACACAAGCCACATTGCTAGTGTAGATAAGCCCTAAGTGACTTTCTGAAGATCACACAAGACGCGTGGAGCAACACCAAGAACTGAACCACCGCTTTTCCTGAGTCACAGAGCAGTTCCTTAACTCCAACCCCAACCCCAACCTTCCTGCTCAAAGCCAACCTGTGTTTTAGCATCAAGTATTCAGATAGGTCATTTGAAGCAAGGGCTCTTTACTTTCCTCCTCAGAAAAGCTGGCACTTTAGAAAATGGCAACAATCAATAACAAAAAACCCACGCTCTCTTGAAATGCCAGCTGTTCTGCAAAGATCTGCTTCTCCCTTAGCTGTGACAGCTTCAAACGTTCTGCCTGTCAAGTCTGAGCACATCAGTTGAGCTGGACAGTTTCTCACAAGCTCTACAGGCTTTAGACTCTCTTACCTTTTCAAGAATTTGTATTTACATTTAAAACCTCTGGTAAATATAGGCTGACACAGATGCAGAAGGAGTGATTGTTTTCTTAACACTGTAGAAAAATGCTAAATAAAATATTTATCGAACTTAGGTACTTATAGGGCCCCCAATTACCATACTATCTGAGCAGCTCCTCATAATCTTTAGTGTGTTTATCCTCACAACATGCCAGTGATGAAGAAAACACTCTTATCCCCAGATCGGGAACTGAAGCTGTCAAGGTTTCTTCCCCACTCTGAACTTTAGGGTACAGATGTGGGGGACCTGCATGAGAAGCTCTAAGCTCAATTAACAACTTAGATCTGGTCTGGCTGCCACCACTCCCAAGCACTAATTCCCTTCCCTGGGTAGCCTTGAGAGACTTCACCAATTTCCTGGTGAACACAGATCCAAACCCCTTGGATCTTAAAACAAGGAGAAATTAACCATCCCCCCATCTTTCTCCCACCAACTCCTGGTGGATCCAGATCCAACCCCTTGGATCTAAAAACAAGGAAAAATCAATCAGGTTATTAAAAAAGGCTTTTAATTAAAGAAAAGAAAGGTAAAAGAAAACCCTCTGGGAGAGATTAGCATACTAGCTACTCTCACAGACAACAGATTCCAAACACAGAGGATGTTCCCCTGGGCAAAAACTTACACAAAAAATACCCAAATACCCAATTTGATTATTCCTCTAATTGCACAAGACAAGTTACAAAGAAATAAACATAAACCTATTTATTCCCTTCACTAATACTCACTACTTGATAAGGGGCTGATATCTGGAGCTTTCCCACTCAGGTCAAAAGTGAAACTGAGCCAGACAAAGGGAACTTCCCTCCTTCCCTTTGAACCATCTTGTCCTCCCATTGGTTCCTCTGGTCAGGTGTCAGCTAGGCTAGGTGAACTTCTTAACCCTTTACAGGTGTAACCCTTCTGCCCATCTAAGTTGGCAGCAACAAGGGCTGGGTTCTGTATCTAGGGGTTCCGTTTCAATAACGCAATGCAAAACCGGCTCGAGCCCCCACCCAGTGACCTGGGACAATTACATACCACCCCCCTGGGTACCTCTAAGAGGCAATACTTCCCCTCTCGCAAGCACAGAGTCTGAGTGTAGCAGAAAATGTTTAATAACATGAGGTAAACGACATCAGCATAAAATTGGAAAAAACACCACAAACAGGATTCATAACACAAACCATGAGCAAAACCCACCCCAGCAAATTGGGCTGTGTCCTTTCCCTTTGGCTCTTGAATCCAGCAACCCAAAAATCACCCAGAGTCCCCAAAGTCCAACACCCCCAAAGTCTCTTGGGTCCAGCAACCACCCAAAGTCCCAGAAGTCCAATAACCCCCCAAAGTCTCTGTCCCTGGTCAGTGCAGCCCCAGAGTAAAAGGGGGGGCACGCAGGGTGTTAAGGGACACCTTACGTGATCCAAGGCTGGCCAGCCGTCTGTTTCTCCGTGGGGGTTCTGCCGCAGCCTTCACCACGAGCCAGGCCACTTTCCTGCCATCCCACGAACTGCTCCGCTCTACAAGCTGCGGAGCGGATTCACCACCAGATATCAGGGTAGAGCTCATCCTGACTCTGCTTACACAGGTAAAAGAGGCATTAACCCTTAACTATTTGTTTATGACAGAAGCACAGAGAGACAATGGCCCAGATCCACAAAAGGACTTAAGCACCCAAGTTAACCAATTAGGTGCCACTGAGATCCTCAAAACCCCTGCTCAGTTGTCAGTGCTGCCAATTCCTAGGTGTCTAAGTTTACACCGTTAAAGTCCCCTGGGCACCTACGTTTTCAGTCTGTGACACGTGCACAGCCAGCCAAAGTGTGAGCTTGCTTAGCAGCTCTGCACGATCTCATGCGCAAGGCAGAAACCACAAAGCCTGGGACTGGGAGCAGAAGCCCATGCGCCAGGCTGCAATGCATTCAGATTTGCTCTGGCCATCCCTTCGTCATGCCAGCAGGGAGGGGCTCTGCCTTTACACCATCCAGTTCTAGTGACTTCCTCTCCACTGGTGGAGGTGTGCTCTGCCCTTGCCCAGTACTGGGTGGGGGACCTGGCCAGAGCCTGACAGAACCTCAGCTCCCAAACCATCAGTGGGGAGGCAGTAACTGGAGCTGGGTGGCATGGGGCAGAGTCGGAGCCTGCACTGCAGGGGCGGTGGAGACAGGTGGAGCGGTATGAGACAGTAACAGCTTTACTAAAACACTGCCCCTCAGTGACCCAGCTCAGTTACCCGCATTTCGGTGACATCGTATTAGTATTCAAAAGAACTCACACATTACAGCTTTGCCAAGTTGAGATCTCTGGCCTTGGCATGACCCTCAAACTAGGGGCTTGATACAGTAGATATTCTCAGACCGCACCTAACACCTGCTACCTGCCAGCCCCCACAGCAGCGGGGCCAGATGCTGGACACAAACAGGTGCAGGGGCTGCACAACCCATGCATAAAAGACACATAGGGGCCACAGGCATAGTACAAACATGAGAGAGGTATTGAGTGTGAACAAGAGACAGAGAGAGCAGGTAGAGCTAGACATAGGTCAGGAATGGAGAACCGATTAGAGGAGCAGGGGGTTAGTTAGTGTGGCACTTAGAGGGGCACAGAGTGGAGGTCAGGGACAGCTGGGGTAGCCAGATAGGGTGGGGAAGGGGAACCACAGGAGGGTCTGGACAGGTCTAAGGAGCAAAGATGGACACTTGGGGGGGGAGGGAAGGGGGAGACTTGAGAGCAGCAGGAAACACTAACCATGATCGAAAACAGAAACTTCATGCTCCAGCACCGCCTGTGACAGCAGGAGGAGGACCACAGGCAGAGGGCAGAAGCAACCTGCCCCGGAGGAGCCCGGAGGGATGCCTCACCTTCCACGTGCAAACCCTCAGACCTACTCCCTCAGCCCAGTTTCACGGGGCTATCAGAGCACACCTGCATACAGTGCTACAGGCTCACCCCGGCTGCTCTGCTGAACCTCCAGGAGGACATCACTGACACAACCCTCAGGAGCCGCACACTATCCGTGCCCACATGGGTCAGTACCATCCAGGCCATAATGGACTCCAGCTCTTTCCAGGGTTCACTGCCCAGACAACTGGCATCAGCTAGTCCACCACCTTCAAGGTACTGAACCAGTTCTGAACCAGTTCCTGGGGGCCATCATTAACCATGCCACGGACTGCATACAGTTCCTGACTAACCCAGTCACCCAGAGGAGAAACATGATGGACCATGAGCTCTAGATGGCACATATGTCAACATCAAGTAGCCCACACCGGATGCCCACACCTATATCAACAAGCAGAGAACACATGCCATGAATACAATGGCAGTATTCGATTCCCACGTGGAGTTCCTGGACCTCAGGGCGAAATACTCTAGGTTGTGTCATGACGCCTACATGTGGACCCTCTTCCTCCAGGGAGAATTCCCCCATGGCATGGCTGTAACAGGCTCCCTTCTTTACCCTTTGGACCACCACAAACAGGCTAGATGATTCCAAGTTTACAAGCACCAGTTTTATTTATTGGGTTCCCTTCACCAGTACAGCCTTGTGCAGCAACATAAAATTGGAATAAACTTCTCCCTTAGCCTACTCTCTGGGGAGGGAGAGTGTGAGATCTCACCATCCTGAGAACCTGTATCTCCTAGCCCCTGCCAGCTTCCCCCCTGCACTTCCTTTCTATCCTTTAACTGTTCCCAGCTGATGGCTTGATGGCTTGATGGCTTTCATTAGCTCATCAGCCTCCTACCTCATTAAGCCATTGAGCACATCATCACACACACAATCTGGGGGGAGAATTGCTAGTACCCTAGTGGCCAGAGTGCTGGGTCAGCTGTAGCCTCCTAGCACTCTGTCCCAATAAGACATAGGCAAATTTCCCCCCTCTCAATAATCTTCTTACTTTTTTTCCTTAGGGCCAAATAACAGCACCACATGCACAGCTCTGCAGGCGAGCAAGGGGACATAAGGGCTAGCAGTGTGTGTGTGTGGTGGGGGAATGTAGCCTCTGCAGAACCAATTTACCCAATCTCACTCTTTCGGCACCATGCCATTTTCTGCACAAGGATTTGTTGGTCTCCTCGACTCTGGAGTCCCCTCTCTTAGGCACCGATGTCTCATTGAGGCCAACGGTACCACATCAACAGCTATCTCCCATACCATCACTATTCTCCAGTGATGAAGATGAGGAAGTTGAAGGGGTATTCTCCCCTCACCATCCCTGATCAGAACACCTATTGCTGTTGGACCATTATGATCATGGTTCACATACACTCACGACATGCCACCTTGATATGGCTACCCATGGATGGGACCACCCATGCCCTTCCCTGGTCACTGGCCATATTGGAGTCCCTGGGGGTCTTACAGAAGACACCATAATAGGCACCCCAACCCATGTAGGGAAGACACCAGATCTCTGCCTCCACCTTTGGAGACTGTAGCGGCGGACACACGGGAGGAATCCATGGCAGAGCAGGAAGAGTACACCGCTCCCGACACCTTGCCACCCAACAATAATTCTTCCTCCTCACCGGACAAGGCTATTATGCCTCCACCACCAACCACGGCAGATGACTTTACCCACTTTTGAGACTTGTTCAAAAAAGTGGCTAATGAGCTTAAGATTCCTCTGGAGGAAGTGCCGGAAACTCAACATGAGTTAATTGATATCCTACAGACATCTTCATCCTCCAAGATAGCATTGCCAGTCAATGGGGCAATCATGGAAACTGCCAAGACAGTTTTCAGAGTAGCAGCCGTGTTAGTCTGTATCCGCAAAAAGAACAGGAGTACTTGTGGCACCTGAGAGACTAACAAATTTGTTAGTCTCTCAGGTGCCACAAGTACTCCTGTTCTTTTTGTCAAGACAGTGTGGCAAACTCCAGCCACAATTCCACCAACTTGCAAAAGGGCGGACGGAAAATATTACGTTCCCTTGAAAGGATCGAAATTTCTCTTCACACACCCAGCACCCAAGAAGAGATTTACAGCAGGGTGCACTACCAGACAAACTAATGCAACATCTGCACCTCTCCCATTGATATTAGACTACCTCCTAGAACTACCTCCTAGAACAATCTGGCCTCTCCATTAGCTCAATGAAGGTACACCTGGTGACTATCACTGCCTTTCACCAAAAGGTCAATGACACTACAATCTTTGCTCACCCAATCACCAAATGATTCCCCGGGGGTATTCAAACTCTCTATCGGGATGTTAGACCACCCACACTACCCTGGAATTTAAACTTAGTCTTAACAGCCCTGACTCGGAAACCGTTTGAACCTTTAGCAACCGGCTCTTTCTTACACCTGTCCATTAAAGTGTCATCCTTAGTAGCGATCACATCAACGAGACGTGGGAGAAATCGGGGCGCTCGTGGCAGATGCACCATATACGATCTTTTTTAAGGATAAAGTCACTTTACATACACATCCTAAATTCCTACCCAAAGTACACTCATCTTTCCATGTTAACCAACCTAAACAGCTTCCAACTTTCTTTCCTAAACCACATGAGAACTCGTTTGAAGCTGCGATGCACACCCAGGACATTAAAAGAGCACTGGCTTTCTACTTGGACAGAACCAAGCCATTTAGAGTTTCACCAAAACTCTTTGTATCTATCGCTGAACACTCCAAAGGTTCCTCCATATCCACACAGAGGCTCTCTAAATGGATATCGAGATGCATTCACCTATACCATCAATTAAAAAGCACACAACCGCCATCAACTATCAGGACGCACTCTACTAGATCTATATCAGCGTCCACAGCATTCCTAAACAGCATTCCTCTTATAGACATAGCAAAGCCGCCACCAGGGCCTCCGAACACACCTTTGCTAAAGATTATGCACTCATGCAAGGCCCTAAAGCAGACACCCAGCTTGGCCAAGGGTACTAGCCACAGTTATCTTACCAACTCTGAAGCCTCTACCATCCTAAGAGGGCACTGCTCTACAGTCACCTGGAGTGAAGCATTCACAGAGACATCTCTCTCTCAAAGAAGTGGTTACTCACTTTGTGCAGTAACTGAGGTTCTTCGAGATGTATGTCCCCATGGGTGCTCCACTACCCACCCTCCTCCCCTCTACTTCTGAGTTTGAAGCAAGCTCTGTGGTAGACAAGGAACTGAGGAGTCCGGGTACCGTGCGTGAGGCAGGCACTGCGCATGCGCGACCCATATGGGCATTGCTGCAAAACTCTCTGAGTGAAGGCACAGGAACACACCATCACCTGGAGTGGAGCATCCACAGGGGGACATATCTCAAAGAACCTCAGTTACTGCATAAGGTGAGTAACTTTCTTTAGTAGTTCCTCTCCTGAATGCATCATGTGTTTTAAGTGTCTATGAATAATGTATCATAAAGTTCAATGCTTGATGAATTCTCAGCATACCATATATAATTACATTTAAAAACATGTTAAAAGAATTTTAAGTTTCCAAAGTCTAGCACTCAAAAGTTAGGAAATGCCAAAATTAACTCTGCCTGTGCAACCTTAATTTGGCCCCATTGTGCATGTGCATTAAGCTGCAATCTTTAATTCATTAATCACATCCTACTTTATCCACATGACCTCTGCCTCTTTCAGTGCACAAGGTGGACCTGGCTCTGGGAATTAATCCTGTGATTCTCACACTCTTAGGCTAGGTCCTAGGATACAGCATCTTGTGGATCAACCAACCCTGCTTACAACAGCTCAAACTGGGTTTGCGTACTAGTGGCTCTTTCCTTTGGGACGAGTCATATACAGTGGTATATACAGTGACTCAAGACTGCACTTTGATACAACGTATTGTTTTGTCTTAACAGTAGGAACAAAGCATAACATAAGAGAAATGGTATTTAAAACAGCAAAAAGTCTGTTTGCATGTCTGTCCTACTTAGCGTATGTCTACACTACGAGAGTAGTTCGATTTTACTTAAAGCGAATTTGTGGAACCGATATTACAAAGTCGAACGTGTGTATCCACACTACGGACAGTAATTCGACTTTGTGAGTCCACACTAACGGGGCAAGCGTCGACATTGGAAGCGGTGCACTGTGGGCAGCTATCCCACAGCTCCCGCAGTCCCCACTGCCCATTGGAATTCTGGGTCGAGCCCCCAATGCCTGCTGGGGCAAAAAATGTGTCGAGGGTGGTTTTGGGTAACTGTCGTCATTCAACCGTCACTCCCGCCCTCCATCCATGAAAGCGCCGGCGGGCAATCAGTTCGCGCACTTTTCTGGTGATTGACAATGCGGACGCCACAGCACTGCGAGCATGGAGCCCGCTGCGATCATCGCTGCAGTTATGGCCGTTGTCAACACCTCACACCTTATCATCCACCTTTTTCAGAGGCAGATGCTGAGAAATCGGGCAAGGAGGCTACGGCAGCGCGGTGAGGACATTAAGTCTGAGAGGGGCACAGACCTCTCGCAAAGCACGGGACCCCGCGCCGTGGACATCATGGTGGCAATGGGTCATGTTGATGGTGTGGAACGGCGATTTTGGGCCCGGGAAACAAGCACGGACTGGTGGGACCGCATAGTGCTGCAGGTCTGGGATGAATCACAGTGGCTGAGAAACTTTCGGATGCGTAAGGGAACTTTCCTGGAACTTTGTGAGTTGCTGTCCCCTGCCCTGAAGCGCAAGGACACCCGGATGCGAGCAGCCCTGACTGTCCAGAAGCGAGTGGCCATAGCCCTCTGGAAGCTTGCAATGCCAGACAGCTACCGGTCAGTCGCAAATCACTTTGGAGTGGGCAAATCTACCGTGGGGGTTGCTGTGATGCAAGTAGCCAACGCAATCGTTGAGCTACTGCTGTCAAAGGTAGTGACCCTGGGAAACGTGCAGGTGATCATAGATGGCTTCGCTGCGATGGGATTCCCAAACTGCGGTGGGGCTATAGATGGAACTCACATCCCTATCCTGGGACCGGACCACCAGGCCAGACAGTACATTAACCGAAAGGGCTACTTTTCAATGATGCTGCAAGCACTGGTGGACCATAGGGGACGTTTTACCAACATCAACGTCAGATGGCCGGGCAAGGTTCATGACGCTCGCGTTTTCAGGAACTCTGGTCTGTTTAGACAGCTGCAGGAAGGTATTTACTTCCTGGACCACAAAATAATTGTTGGGGATGTGGAGATGCCTATAGTGATCCTCGGGGACCCAGCCTACCCGCTAATGCCCTGGCTCATGAAGCCCTATACAGGTGCCCTGGACAGTGAAAAAGAACTCTTCAACTACCGGCTGAGCAAGTGCAGAATGGTGGTGGAGTGTGCTTTTGGACGTCTGAAGGGGAGATGGAGATGCTTACTGACTCGCTCTGATCTCAGCGAAACCAATATCCCCATTGTTATTGCAGCTTGCTGTGTGCTCCACAATCTCTGTGAGAGCAAGGGGGAGACGTTTATGGTGGGGTGGGAGGTTGAGGCAAATCGCCTGGCTGCTGATTACGCCCAGCCAGACAGCCAGGCGATTAGAAGAGCCCAGCAGGATGCGCTGTGCATCCGGGAAACTTTGAAAGCTAGGTTCCAGAGTGAGCAGGGTAACCTGTGACTATTAAGTTTGTTTAAACAGAAGCTGAACCTGCCCCCGTTTCTTTACCCAGTTAATGTTGACTATCCTCTGCAGTTACCAACCCCCTTCCCCCCCTTCCAACACACCTTTAAAAATAAAATAAATGAAACTTTGTTCATTAACACTGTTTTCTTTATTAAGGATTTCGTGGTAAAGTGTTGAAACTGGGATGCAGACTGTGGTGGGGAGCGGGTGTAGTGATGGAAAGGACGCTTCTAAACTCGAGGAATGACAGGCTCCTGCTCCTAGAGCGGTTTGCAGTGGTGGACTGGTTGTTTCAACGGACCCTGCCACCCCTCCTTTTCGGGACTCTGTGTGTGGGGGCTGTGTGACTTTGTGGCGGGGGAGGGCGGTTACAGATCCCCTGCTGCGTGGCTCTGTCATCCAGGCTAAGGACCGCTGCATAAGATCTGTAACCACCCTCCCCCGCCACAAACTCACATAGCCCCCCCACACAGAACATGAAAACCACCTCCCAGACTGACCAGGGTTCCTAGTGACTGCAATGTGTGTGTGACCTGCTGCTGAACCTGCCCCCGTGTCTGTACCCTGGTAAAGGTGACTGTCCTCTCCAATTACCAACCCCCTTACCCCCCTTCAAACACACTCTCCTCTAAAAGAACATGATGGAAACAGTAATTAACAGAAACATATTTTTTATTAACAACAGTTAGGGGATGAAACTGGGACAGGGGCTTGGGTGAGGTGCTTTTGGAGTGAAGGAAAGGACTTATCAAATCTTTGGGAATGAGAGCCTTCTGTTACTTGAGCAGTCTGCAGGGGTGGAGTGACTGTTTTCACGGCCCCTGCCGCCCCTCCTTCTTGGGACTTTGGGTGAGGGGGGGATGGGACTTTGTGGCGGGGGAGGGCGGTTAGAGAGAGAATGCAGCAGGGCTCTGTCCTCCTGCCTCTGGTCCTGCAGAACATCTACAAGGCGCCGGAGCGTGTCCGTTTGCTCCCTCATTAGTCCAAGCAGCATTTGAGTCGCCTGCTGGTCTTCCTGCCGCCACCTGTCCTCCCGTTCGCTGTGTGTTCGCTGGTATTGCGACATGTTCTCCCTCCACTGGGTCTGCTGTGCCGCCTCGGCTCGGGAGCAGCCCATAAGTTCTGAGAACATCTCGTCCCGTGTCCTTCTCTTTCGTCGCCTGATCTGCGCCAGCCTCTGGGAGGGGGATGCCGGGGTAGGTCGGGAGACACTCGCAGCTGTGGGATGGGAAAAAGGGAGTGAATTCCTCAGAAAGATACAGTTTTGCAAACAATGAATATAGTCTTTCTCTGTGAACAAGACCATGCACAGCACCCATCACATGCGCACTCAGTACAAGGTCGAATTTTCGGCCTTCCCATTGAGTGCCTGGGGTCTTGCTGTACAGATCACACAAGCGGGGCCGGACAACGGAATTCGGCTAGCAGGCGGACATGGTAAGCCGTAGACTTTTGGCTGCTTAAAGCTTAATTTATAGCAGTGCCCTCCTTTCATGTTCCAAGCAATGCTCCTAGCGTTGGCCAGTTCCTGCTGCCGGCAATCCGGCCAGCATGAACTCTGCCCATGTCCCACCCCCCTCGCGGCTGTCCCTGGGAAAGATCCCTGTATGCTGCTCCTCTCCCGCCTCCACCGCGTGGCTGTAAACGGCCGGTTACAGTTATGTAAAGGAACAGGCAATCAGTCCCAATACTAACATTCCCCTAATTCAAAGCAGGTCACCATGAGTGATGTCACTCTGATGAGGATTTCGGAGACAGAGAAAGACCGCATGCTGCGTGAATGCCAGCAAAAACCAGGGCCGTATGCGGCCATGCTGTGCGAGGCAATGATCCCGGAGTACTTGCTGCTAGCCTGGCGCGGAAAAGTTTCCTACCATGGAGGATGCAATAAGGCCGCTCTCCCCAGGAACCTGATGCAAAGGCTTTCACAATACCTCCAGGAGTCCTTCGTGGAGATGTCCCAGGAGGATTTCTGCTCTATCCCCAGACATATTGACAGAATTTTCCAGTAGCTGCACTGGAAAGGACTAAAAACTAAAGCGCCCAGGGCAAACTAATCATGAAAAACCGGACACGTTGACAAACTTTTCCAGTAGCTGCACTGGCAAGGACTAGAAACTAAAGCGCCTAGGGCAAACTAATCATGAAAAACCCATTGTTAAGATACCATTCCTATTCTGTTCAAAATAAATGTTTAAAACACTTACCTACTGATGTTTCCCCTGATTCACGGTCTGGGTTACCGCCTTGGGAGGGTTGGTAGGGGATCTCCGTGAGGGTGATGAAGAGATCCTGGCTGTTGGGGAAATCAGCGTTGAAAGCGCTGTCGACTGCCTCGTCCTCCTCATCTCCTTCCTCATCTTCCCCGTCCGCGAACATCTCCAAGGAAGCGGCCATCGACAATACCCCATCGTCAGAGTCCACGGATAGTGGTGGGGTAGTGGTGGCGGCCGCACCTAGAATGGAATGCAGTGCCTCGTAGAAACGGCATGTGTGGGGCTGGGATCCAGAGCGTCCGTTTGACTCTTTGGTCTTCTGGCACCCTTGTCTCAGCTCCTTAATTTTCACGCAGCACTGCGTTGCATCCCGGCTGTATCCTCTCTCCATCATGGCTTTGGAGAGCTTCTCGTAGATCTTCGCATTCCGTTTTTTCGAGCGCAGCTCCGAAAGCACGGACTCATCGCCCCACACAGCGATCAGATCCAAGACTTCCCGATCAGTCCATGCTGGGGCCCTCTTTCTATTCTGCGATTGCATGGTCACCTCTGCTGGAGAGCTCTGCATCGTTGCCAGTGCTGCTGAGCTCGCCACGATGTCCAAACAGGAAATGAGATTCAAACTGGCCAGACAGGAAAAGGAATTCAAATTTTCCCGGGGCTTTTCCTGTGTGGCTGGTCAGAGCATCCAAGCTCGGACTCCTGTCCAGAGCGTCACAGAGTGGTGCACTGTGGGTTAGCTCCCGGAGCTATTAGCGTCGAATTACATCCACACCTACCCTAATTCGACATGGCCATGTCGAATTTAGCGCTACTCCCCTCGTCGGGGAGGAGTACAGAAATCGATTTAAAGAGACCTCTATGTCGAAATAAATAGCTTCGTTGTGTGGACGGGTGCAGGGTTAATTCGAGTTAACGCTGCTAAATTCGACATAACCTCCTAGTGTAGACCAGGCCTTAGGGTTTCCCATCCGCCTGAGCTAGAAACCTAAGAAGGCTGAACTGTTTCAGAGCCTATTGTTGTGTGTGTGTGTGCGTGTGTATCCACCTGAGCTAGAAACCTAAGAAGGCTGAACTGTTTCAGATCCTATTGGTGTGTGTGTGTGTGTGTGTCCGCCTGAGATAGAAACCTAAGAAAGCGGAACTGTTTCAGATCCTATTGTTGTGTGTGTGTGTGCGTGTGTATCCACCTGAGCTAGAAACCTAAGAAGGCTGAACTGTTTCAGATCCTATTGCGGGGGGGAGGGGGGGGGGTGACCCTGAACAGCTCCCAAACAACCACCTTATAATCTTTTATTGTCCTTTAGATATTTTGACTCCCAGCACTGTCAAAATAAGTCTTGTTTTGGAGACTTTGGTGGAGACTGGCATCAGGAACCAGGGCCATCAGCACATCCAGTCTGGAAGCATGGCTTGCAGCAGAGCTAATCTCTAGGCCACTTAACGAGCACCTGAAAGGCTATGTTGCCTGATTGGTTGGAAGAGTCAGCTGTCTGGCTCTTAAACCCAGCCGTAGCAGTAGTTCAGTGGCTGCTCAAAGCATTTGCCTGTGGCAGTGATGGGTCCTGTGCCTGCTTGTTCCCAGCCATGCCTCACTCCAGATAACCCACCTCTGACCCTCAACTTCAATTCCTGACTTCAGCTCTGACCCTCGGTTCTGGAATCTGGCCCCAGTTCTGACCGGTGTTGCCAACTTGGAGATTTTGTCGCTAGATTTATTGACTATTTGATTTCCCTGGCGAGGAAATAAGTGTCAAAGCATCCAGCGACAAATCTAGTGACTTTCGTAACTGATTACAGTAATAATCAAAGAAGTCGCCGGTTTGTATAGTCACAAAATCATTCACAATCAGCTCCATAATGTTAATAAAATCCATTCTACACTCATCCTACTACACCAAGTCAATATCATTACATCTACGCAGCCTTAACCAGATGCGACGTGAGTGGTGCCCACCTGATGATGATGGTGTACTGTTGCAGTTGCTTGTAGCCAGCAATGGCAGTTACAGAAAGTAATGTGCAAAAAGCGGTAGTATTTAAGCAATAATAATTTTTGCAGTCTATCCGAAACAGAGATGTCAAAAGACAAAGCAGCGTACACTCAGCAATTCGGAGAGGAGTGGCAGTCTCAGGAGTAATTTAGGGGCTGGCTAAAACCCGTGCAAGGAAACTTGAGCAAGGCTTACTGTAGTTATTGTAAACCTGAACTGTTTGCAAAGGATAGTGACATTAAAAAGCACAGCCTTACCTCAAAGCATGTGCAGAAGGCTCAGCTCTTTACCAGTCCAAAGCAAAAGTACATTGACTTCAAGCCTATCAACAAACAAAAGGTAAAATCAGCATGTAAAGCAGAAGGCAAACTTTCAATATTGTGGAGCATTGCTCTTTTTTGACATGTGATCATTTGAGCGATGTCTGCTAAAAAGCATTTGGTGACTCAAAAGCAGCCTCTGAGTTGACACTGCACAAAATGTACAGGAAATTATAGAGGAAGTACTGGCACCACACTTCAAACATGCTGTGTTAAGTGACTTAGGCAACCAAAAATACAGCTTTATCCTAGACGAAGCTACAGATAGTGCATGGATGCAATTAAGAGTAATTATACGATATTTCAGAGAGAAGCAGGGCAGAGTAGTGTCTACATTTCTGGAGCTTGTCTCACTAAATCTGGCGATGCAAGGGGCTTAGCAATGGCCCTCGTCAATGTAATTGAAAAATCAGGACTGATACTGCAAAACCTTGCAGGAATCGGAACTGATAAGGCATCAGTGATGACAGAAGTAAACAACGGGCTTTATAAAATACTGAAAGAGGAATATGGATTACCTCATCTAGTTCTCATTCGCTGCATATGTCATTCTTTACAGCTTGTGGTATCCCATGCACCTGAAGAAACTCTTCCGAGAAATACTGAATTCCTTATAAGGCAGACATAAAACTGTTTTTCCTTATCACCCCATTGACAGGAAGCATGCCACCAGGTATATGAAACTATAAAATGCGGAGAAGAACCTTTGAAGATTACCAAAATGTGCCCCACACATTGGCTGTCTAGTGAACCAGCTGTAAGCAGGATTCTGAACCAATGGGAGGAACTGAAGATACGCTTCCAAGGAAGGGCAGCTGCCATGTAGCAGAAATGCTGTTTTCCATGTACAGTGATGAACAGAACCACATGTATTTAATTTACCTGAAGTCTCTTCTAGTGGAGGTGCAGCACACAGTCAAGACGTTTGAGGATGAGAATACAGACCCTGCTAAACTTCTCGACATATTGATTAATCTCCTAAAGTCTGTTTGTGGAAGGGTTCTGACCCTTACAGCACAAACTGACATTCTGACTACTCTCATTGAAAATCACTTAGATCTGTCACCTTACTTGGGCTTCAGTTTTGAAAACTCAGTCAACGAGTCCAGGCTGTCACCAGAGGACATAGATGTGCTCAGGAAAAGATGCATTGCCTTTACTGTCCAGCTCAGCAAAGAACTTCAGCACCGGCTTCCACTGAACATGAAAACACTGCAAATGATGTCAATACTGAGCTCTGAAGAAGCACTTTAGACAAATAAAGGTATACGGGAAATGAGCTAGCCCAGCTCTTTGGATTAAATTTCGAGGTCATTGACAGAATTGTGACCCAGTGGAGAAATATACACTTTACCAGGTGGGAAAACACATCTCAAACCATTGCTTTCTGGGCCAAAGTCAATAAATTTTGTGTCACAGGAAACATAAATCCCTTTGCAGACCTTACTCACTGGCAATAGCGGTACTTTCACTACCTCATTCTAACGTGGAAGCTGAATGTCTGTTTAGTCTCATGAACGTTGTCACATGAAAACTGCATAACCATCTGGGCATAAACACAGTGAACGCTATCCTGATTGTAAGAACTGGACTGAAACTGTTCGGAGAATCATGCTGCACTTACAACCTTCTTGACTCTGTTACAAGACTAATAGGAAAAACTGCAGCCTACTTTTTTAAAGCAAAACAACCATCTAGCAGCAGTCAGGAACCTGAGCCATATACCAGTAATCAAGAGCCATCTACATCTAAAGAAGGGGAATGGGACTGGGACGAGAATACTTTGGAGATTTAGATATGCCCATTGCTTAATTTGTGATGAAAGAGGTGCCAGGGGGGCTCAGCCTGGCAAGCCCCCACACAAATTAAGCACTACCCGGAGGTGCCTGTCATATGTTTCTGATTGGTATGAAGGACCTTCTGCTTTGAGGCTAGTGAATATTCCCCTTTTAATTTGAGTTTCGTTTATAAGCAACACCACGTTATTGCAACTGTGGGGTTATTTTGTTTTGTTCTGCTTTTAATTACAATTATTTGATCCAGAGAGGAGGTGAAGGAGGATTTACAAAGCTCAGCTGTGGGGACTTTGCTGTTTGCCTAATCGAGAGTCCAATTTCCACCTGTTTAAGGGGGCCTGGCTGTGATGGCCAGACCTCTCCTGGCCCTGATTAAATGCTCTCGCCCTCTCCGAGGCTGTTCAGCAGACCCAGTTTTCCTCCAATGATTCAGAAAGCTGTTCTTTTTCACTTGCAGCCACTCAAGCATGGTGTGGAACCTGGTTTTGTATGTTTCTAAACTAAAGAGAAGGATTATCAAGAGGAGCTTGGACAGGGGGAGAGAGACTTAGGCCTTGTCTACACTACACAGTTTTGTCAACAAAAATCAGGTTTTGTTGACAAAAGACTGGAGGTGTATGTACAGCTATGCTCCTCCCGCTGATTTAACTCTCCTGATACGCTGACGTAATAAAACCACTTCGATGAGCGGCATAGAGCTTTTTGCAACGAATTTAGAGTGAAGCATTGTCAGTGTAGATAGTGCGCTTGCTTATGTCACCCTAAGTGGCCTCCAGGATGTGTCCCACAATGCCCATCATGACCGCTCTGGAAAGCAGTTTCTACTCCACTGCCCTGCAGCCAGGTACACAGGCATGTGCACCTCTCCCTTTAAAGCCCTGGGAATTTTTGAAATTCCACTTCCTGTTTGCTTGGCCTGGACAGCTCACATTGCATCTTCCCACCTGACCATGCTGGCTTTCCACAGCAAACACGCTTCTGCCTGGAGTACACCAGAGTTGCTTGATCTGTTGGGTCTGCGAGGAGAGGAGGCTGTGTGGGGAGAGATTGCTTGTAGCATGGATGAGAAGGGGCATGAAAGGGACATGCAGCAGTGCCGTGCTAAGATCAAGGAGCTGAGGCAGGCGTACCACAAGGCAAAAGAGGCCAACCATCATTCTGGTGCGGCGCCGAAAACATGCCACTTCAAGGAGCTGCATGCCATTTTCGGCGGCGACCCCCACCTCCACCACCAAGAGCCCCATTGATACTTTGGGGGGACTGGAGGCAGCGGCCAGTGGAATCAATCCCGAGGACGAAGTGGTGGACAAGGAGGTCGAGTTGGAGGAGTATGTTGGGCAGGCTACAGGGTCATCAGGTGGCATGGTGAGCCAGGATCTCTTTTTTACTTCGGGGGGGTGGGGGTAGTTTGAGCCAGTCCCAGGAGTCAGGCTTTGGAACTCCTGAAGCGGGAGAGGGGAGCTCCGGTAAGTACTCATTTTGCTTTGATGCTGCATGGTGACATGAGGTAGAGGTTTCCTTTATTTTGTTACACGGTGCACATGAGAGAAGGGATAGAAATAACAAGACTAGGTACATTTGCATCTGCTTCTCATTCCCCTATGCTGCTACACAGTGGGGGGCATGAGGAAAGATTTGTTAATGCACACCGAGATCTCCTGGGAATCCTCCATAGAGATCTCTAGGCAACTTTCCTGCAGACACTCTACAATCCTCTGCCAAAGGTTCCATGGCAGAACTGCTTGGTTCTTCCCCTGTTGTAAGAAAATTTGCTGTGCCAATCAGCAATTACTTCTGGAGGAACCAAAGCAGCACATAAGCGAGCAGCATATGAACCCGGTCTGAAGCCGTACACATTCAGAAGATACACCCTTGCCTCTTTGATTTCCCTTGGTAGTGTGATTTCAGCTTCGATCACACCCGCCTGTGGAAAATGGTGCCAGTATTCATAATAGTGTCCCTAGGTGCTTGTAGTGATCCCCTTCTGAAACCACACAAACCCTTTGTCCCATCTTGCACCTTCCCACCCCGGGCCAAACTCACCGTATTTACTGCTCTCACCATGATGCGTGCTTGCCAAGGGAAAGTGAGAAAGAGGTGTATGTGGCTTTTATGATTCAAGACTGTGAGTGCCCACACAATGCTGACTCTATGTATTGTTTCTTTTGCTTCTGCAGATGTGCGCTTGGTGGAGCTCCTCCATCAGATAAGGAGGAGGACAAGAGGGAATGAGGAGCATGGATTGGTAATGTGTCCATGGTAAAAATTTTGAGGTCCATGATAATTTTTTAAGAAATGTTCATATTACAAGCTCTGTTGAAAAAAAGTACATGATTTATCTATGTACATCTTACAATTACGATGCAAATGGGCCAGATCTGGCATCTACTGCTCTTCATAAAGTGACAGTGAAGCCAAGATTCTACAGTCACTATGGTTACTGTAGAATCTTGTATCAGAGGGGTAGCTGTGTTAGTCTGGATCTGTAAAAAGCGACAAAGAGTCCTGTGGCACCTTATAGACTAACAGACATATTTGAGCATAAGCTTTCGTGGGTGAATACCTGATGAAGAGGGTATTCACCCACGAAAGCTTATGCTCCAATACGTCTGTTAGTCTATAAGGTGCCACAGGACTCTTTGTAGAATCTTGATGACACTTAACAAAAGAGGCTTTGTTATCCAGTCAGACAAAGCATTAGCTACGTTCAATGTTGTGTGCATTTTTTCCCCTCATTCCAGTGGGGAAAAAGACATGCACAACATGGCGCTGAATTTAAAAAAAAAGATCGTTCAACCCAGCTTGGGAAAGAGAATATTTTATGTTCAAAAGACCCACAGATTGTTTTATGGAGTGCAGAAGCTGTGGTCAACTAATGATACAGCTCAAGTCAACTGTAGCTTGCAACCATTCTGAGAAGTGGTGCAAAAAAATGTCCAAGACTTCAAACATGTTGAGTGTAGAGAAGGACAAATTCATCGAGGATGCCAAAGCAAAAAGAGGAAGCCAGGTAAAGTTAATGACCAACTTTCTTAACCGGGAAGTCAAAGATGCACAGAATGATCTTTGTCTTGCCTACAGTTTAGCAAAAGCCAAATTGCCATTTACAGCAGGCATCGTCTTCAAAGAAATCGCCAAAAAAATTGACCCCAAATCTGCTCCTTTTCAAAGACCGCACTGAAGTGCCAGAACTGTGGCAAGAAACACCAAGGATTTAGATGGCTACCTTTACAGTGAAACTGTTAAAGCAGCAGTAAATGCTCTGTTTGTTAACTTAATGTGTGACGAGAGCACCGAGCACAGTGACACGAGTCAGCTTAATATTTACCATCGCTTTGTGAATGTTGACACAAGTGAAATTCGCTCTGAGTTTTTGAGCTTAATTGAAATAGCTGAACGCTGTAATGCTGAAAATCTGAATGCAGCCATCGTTGGTTGTTTGGAAAATGAGCAGAACAAGTACCCTGTGGAGAAAATTGTGGGATTTATATCGAACGGAGCATCTGTAATGATAACCAAACGTGAAAGTGTTTCAAAGTGACTGAAAGATCGCTTTGGTGATTTATTCATCCAGCACTATATGACCCATCGCCAAGCCTTAATGGCTAGAGATGCTGAATCAGTCATACCTGACTTTGTGAAAGATACGATCAAAGCGACACAGACAGTTCAGTGGGGCTGCGAGAAAAAAGTTTAGACAGATCTGTGAGCTGAATGAAAAGGAATATTCAAATCTGGTTAGCTACAAAAAAATTTGCTGGTTAATTTTGGCTGCCTGCATTGAGAGGTTTGAGCTACTGCGGGATTCTCTAGTGCAATACTTTGAGAGAGAGTCATTTGAGAATGGGTCACTAAATTATAGAACAAGTTGCCAGAATATCTATGACATGCTACAGTCTCCTAAATTCATTCTGTATCTCAGTTTCCTGAATTGGATTTTGCCACTTCTCACAGCAATGAATTTGGCACTGCAGAAAGAGAACTCTGATCTGTACAATACTTACTGCTCTCTAGAGAAGTACTGCAAGGTCATTTTGAAGCCGTTTAAACAGCCTTCAAATGAGGATTCTATGCTGGAATCTTTCGTATCTCTAAGCAACCTTTCTATCTCTAGTGACAAGGTCACAGAAATGCTCAGGGTGTGTGAGGAGCAGCACTATTTGCCAGAAACAGAGATTGCTCAGGTAAAAGCAACGTTCATTGAATATAGAAAGAAACTTGCATAATGACAGGTTTCAGAGTAGCAGCCGTGTTAGTCTGTATCCGCAAAAAGAACAGGAGTACTTGTGGCACCTTAGAGACTAACAAATTTATTAGAGCATAAGCTTTCGTGGGCTACAGCCCACTGAAGAAGTGGGCTGTAGCCCACGAAAGCTTATGCTCTAATAAATTTGTTAGTCTCTAAGGTGCCACAAGTACTCCTGTTCTTTTTAAAGAAACTTGAACAGGCATTCAAGGCCAGGTTTCCTGAAAAGGACTTGGTGAAATGCATGCTTTACTTGAGGAAGACATGTTTTGAGAAGTACTGCAATCATCTGATCAGGCTGCTGGTGAGCATGGAGTGTGGAGAGAGACAATAAACGAAAAACTAGAAATGGATAACCAGGAGAGCTGACAGGGACAGGAGCCAATAATAAAGGGTCAGGAGCAGATGATAAAGTTCATAGAGGACCAAACAGAGATGCTCAGGTCCCTGATTGTGCTGCAGGTGGAACACATGCGTGCTCAACTCCCCCTGCAGCCCATACAGAACTGCGTTCCATGCCCTCCCCAAACACATTCTTCGCATGTTTCCGGCCCATTGCAGTACCCCTTTTAATAAAAATGTAGTCTTACAAATACAATGATTATTTATTTGTGGCTATAATGGTGTGCGCTTGCCCCGCACTGATCTAGCAGGGATTAACTTCATTCTGTGGGCTGACGAGGCCATGCTCCCTCAACCCTGCTAGGCAAGCTCCGGCTGGAACACAGGAATAAAGGTAGCTACTAAGCTGACCACTGAAGAGGGAGGACATAGGTTGCCGGCTCCAGCCCAGGAGCCACTGAGTCTTCAGACAGCAGAAGCTAGGCATGCTGAGACCCAGGTGAGCACCAAGATGCCAGAGGACACCTGTGACAGCTTCGAACCACCAGGAGCTGCCCGAGCCAAGTAACCTTGAGATGATGGGGACGCACAGACCACGACACAAGGAAATGGGGTAGGAAGTGGCCGAGGGGGGTGACCCATTGTGCCAGGCACTGTCAGTGTGTTTTGGTCAGATCTCCGCTGACCCAGTGGCAGAACACTCTGCCACTGTTAGAGAACACTCTGCCACTGGGCTGGGACCTGGTGGAGTTGGGTGGGCCTGAGTTCCCCTACCCTCTGCTGCCAACTCCACCCCAGGATGGCAGCCTCCCCACCTTGGGCTCAGAGGCCTGCGTTTGTCTGCCGTCCACCCGAGCCAGGATGTCAGGTGATAAGACTGTTTTTGGCTCTGCCCTGCTCAAGGGCCTGAGCCCCTAGACTGTTTGTTTGGAAATCTGCCCTGCCTGAGGGCCTGAGCTTATACTGTTTGGTGCGCCACCCTCCCTGAGGGAGAGGGCAGCCATATTGACCCTGGCCAGTAGGCCACACAGCCCTGAGGGAGAGGGCAATTATATTGACTGTAGCCCTTGGGCCACACAGCCCTGAGAGGGAGGGCCGCCATACTGACTGCCCAGTAGGCTACACCACCCCAAGGCTACAAGTGGTCGGGTGGACTCAGCCATGGGGCTATAGCTATTACCAGAGAAAACTCTCCAGTCTCTACTTTGTATTTCTGATCTCCATTCTGAATAAGCAAAAATCATTCCACTCTGAAATGGATGCTGCAGACCCTGAGCATGCTCGGTAAAAAGTTAGGATTTCTAAAGAAGAAGAAAAAAAGTGCCCTGGCAAAGAGCCAAGTGTATGTGAGTGTGGATGAGCAGAATCATAGCTCTGAGGTAAAGGACATCAGTGAGCATGTGCAAGATTGGCAATTATTAAGCATGAGCAAAACATGCCCAGCAAAGACCTGACAGTCAATGGTATAGTACTACTGAGCATGTGCAGTAAGGGGTTACAGAGAGGTCAGTCAGTTAAGCCTCTAGCTGGTCAGAACCCACTCATACCAGCCACAATTTGTTTTAAAGGTCAGAGCTGTCAATCAGAATTCTGAGGTAATGGTCAAGACTGAGCATGTGCGAGTGAGGAACTGTATCCAAGAATAGGAAACGATATAAAGACAGAGCTACAGTGTAGCATACATTTTTTGGAGTCCAGAGACTGCATCTGAAGAGGCAAGAGCTGTGCAGGAGGAGCCGGAAAGCCAGAGACAAACTGCTTTAGGGAGAGAAAAGAAAGCTGGAGTGGAGCAGAACTGGCTGACCAGGAGCCGAACAGCAGTGGCAGTGATTTGATTTTTAAAAGAAAGCAGCAACAGATTTATAGAGTAAGCTTAGCACTCTTTAATGCTAGTTTAGTATAAGTATAGTTTAGGATAGCTTTTATAGTATTTAATATGCGTGTGCTTGAAATGTGTGTATGTGTGTTTTAATTGTATTTTATATACATGAACTTTAAAGCAATTTGAGATCCCTATCGGCAATTTGTTGCAAACTGGCCACTTGCAACAAATTGTTTCACTTAATATCATTTGAACTATATGCTATTGTAGTTCAAGTGCTCTTTACTTGCAATAAGGGATTTGTGTCTCAAAGATGTTTGTGCTTTATTTAGAATTTTTAGGATACACTGCATTAGGGATTAGTAGTTATTTTAATAAAAGATACTTTGTTTTGGAAAGATTAATGCCTGTGTCAATTACTTTATCGGAAGGTTATATCCGTGTCCTTTGAGTGTTTCCTTAACAACCCCAGGAACTTTTACCTCAGAAAGAACAGATTAAGGGGGCAATAGGCAGACTAGTGGAGCAGTGCCTAAAACTCATTGTTCAGGATAACATAGCAACCCTTACCCCACCCCAAAAGGGAACAAGGCATGCTTGCCCCACGACTATAACCTACACAAGGTGGTTGCAGAAGAAATTCATACACAGTGGCAATCAGCACATTTACAGACTACAATTAATGCTCAGGCAGGAATCATTACAAGGGTCATTCGAGGTGGCAAGTAAACAATGCCTGGCCGAATGCATTACAGAAAGACACATTACTGGGGCTCATTGTCAAAATGCTGCTTCAAAGCCTCCCTAATTTGAATAGCCCCTTGTTGAGCCACTCCAATAGCCCTGGTGTCTGTCTGTTCAAAATCAGCTGCCAGGCGATCCACCTCAATGCTCCACCTCTGGGGAAACGTTACCCCCTTTGCTTCACAAATGTTATGCATAGCACAGCAGGCTGCTATGACCATGGGAATATTTTCCTCACTGAAATCTAATCTGCCAAAAAGGCAGCACCAGCGCCCCTTTAATCTGCCAAACAAACATTCTACAATCATTTGGTACCTGCTGAGCCTGTTGTCGAAACTCTCCTTGCTGCTGGCAAGGTTTCCAGTGTAAGGCTTCATGAGTCATGGGAGTAAGGGGAAGGCTGGGTCTCCCAGGATCACTATGGGCTTTTCCACATCCCCTATTGGAATCTTCTGGTTTGGAAAGAAAGTCCCTGCATGTAACTTTCTATACAGGACAGTGTTCCAAAAGTCGAGTGTGGTCATGCACCATCCCTGACCACCCCGCTTTGATGTTAGTAAAATGACTGTGGTGATCCACCAGCACCAACAATATCATAGAGAGGGAGCCCTTTCTGTTAACGTACTCCAACGCAAGATGGTCTGGGCCAAAATTGTAGTATATGGGCCATGTATCACTCCGCTGCAGTTAGGGAATCCCATTGCCGCAAAGCCATACACTATTTCCCACACATTGCCCAGAGTCACAGTCCTTGGTAGGAGTCGATTAATGGCACTGCACATTTGCATCACCGCAACCCCATAGTGGACTTCCCAACTCCAAACTGTTTCACGACTGACCAGTAGCAGTCCGGAGTTGCCAGCTTCCATATAGTGGTCTCCACACTCCATCATTATGGCACCTCCCATTTTGGTGTCCTTGCACTGCAAGGTGGGGGCAAGCTCTGCACAGAGTTCAAGGAAGGTGGCTTCGCACATAAAAAGTTCTGCAGCCACTGCTCATCATCCCATACCTGCATCACAATCCAATCCCCCAACTCAGTGCTTGTTTCCCAAGGCCAATAGTGACAGTTCACCATGTGCAGCTGCTCCATGAATGACAACACCAATCTTGAATTGTTTCTTTCCATGGCACACAGCAGGGCAGGCACCATGGATTCCTGTTCAGATTTGCAGCTCATGAAATACTGCAGGATCAGCTGCGTTGTGTTCATAATGCTTATTGCAAGACTGGTGAGCAGTGCAGGATCCATGCTTTCAGGCAGAGATGGTGAACACAAAGTTTACAGGGGCAGTTGAAAAACAGCATGAAACATTGTCAGAAGCCCTTGGAATTATGGGATGGAGAAAACTGCATCATGCGGCGGTGATCCCATCCCCGTGATGCAGTGTGATCCATAACAATTTTTATAGTGGGGGTGCTGAGAGCCCTTGAACCAAATTGTAAACCCTGAATATAATGGGGGTGCAGCAGCACCCCTAGTTCCAACACATATGTCCCTAACAAGAGTTATAACCACAAAGGTTGTAAAGTAGAGACACCCTGATGCCAGAAAGTTTTAGGGAGGATACAGAGACTCAACAAAAGATATAAGTTCTGACCAGCAAATTTATGCTGGCCATCTGCACAAACAGGAAAGGTAATAAATAAGCTACAATTTGGGCATGAAAGATAAAATGGAAAAGACTTGGGCAGGGAGAAGGAAATGTAGGTGCCAGTGCATGATTGCTTAAATTTTGTTACCTATGGGGTTGGTTTAGCCCATGAAAACTTATGCCCAAACAATTTTGTTAGTCTCTAAGGTGCCACAAGTACTCCTCATTCTTTTTGCTGATACAGACTAATATGGCTACCACTCTGAAACCTGTCACCATGCAAGGCACTAGAGTTAAAGAAGACAGCTAGTTTTACCTATATAATGTAAATGAGAAACAATGCTCTTTGGGAATCAACTCTGGACTGTAGTACAACAAGAAGCTATGACACATCATACCCCCCTCCATCACTGTGGTGTGTAAGGGTGCTGGAACCCCCAGACAAGTGGATCCTGACTGGCCATCAGGTGTAATTTGTCTGTATATTGGGAGTGGTGAGCATAATAGATTTGCTTGGCAAATGTATTCTCTGTGTGTTGCGAATAAATAGATGTTCAGAGCACAGCCGTGTAAGACTCTTTCACTGGGAAAAGGTCCCGCAGATCCATAGAGCTCTGAGCCCTGTGGGTAAGGATGGGTACTTAAATTTACCAGGTTTCTCCCTGAGCCCCAGGGGAAAGGGTAGGTGCCTTACGCTCTGAGCCCTCAGAAGGGAAAGGATCGGGGTTCCTAAATTAACCAGGTCATGTCTTGAGCCTTTGGTAGGGTATAGGCAGGGTGCCCTATATTGTGCAGGTAACAAAACCAGTGACAAACGGTTGAACCATTAGGACACATACATGGCTTCAGATAAATCAAAAATAGAAGATCCTGCCCAACACTATGTTACTAGTGATGAGACAAGCTCAAAAGCTTTGGTTTGTTTAAGCAGCCAAGCAGATGATTATCTAAACCTTATCTGAATTATCCATATTTCTTAAATTTTCAAAACCGGGGTGAAAATCTCATAATAGGATTTTGGCTTCCTATCAGGCTTGGAAATGGCATATTTGATTTATAAAGTTTTAAATTAGACAGTTATTGGTTACCTACTGGTTTGCAGCATATCTTATTAGTATTTTATGTGTGTCGAATATATGTAGTTTCAAAAAGCCATAAATCATAACTCATTTTTTGGTTGGCTTGTAATGTATTCCAAACAAACAAAAAACTCCACTCCACAGGAAGAAAGGCATAGCTCTGAAAAGTAAACTTCAGAGAAGGGATTAGCTCTGGGATAAGATTCATGACTAACAGAGCTTTTAAATTGCTTTTTCATTTACTTTAATGTGATACGCTATAGCAGGTTCAGCTACGAAACGAAGACATATTTGACAGATCTGTGTCTGCGGGATCTAAGGGCACATTTGCACATCAGGCATTGAAAAATAAGGCGTGGAATGGCCCATGATGCATTTATAAAATTCCAAGGCTTCTGAGGATTCCGCCTCACCTGCAAGCTCTGTTTGCGACTGGTTAAGTCAAATATAGTCACTAAGGATAGAGACATGCTATTAAATTTCTAATCAAACAAATATCATGCTGGCAAAATAAAGCAAAGCATGTTCAATGGGGTTGTCGATTAATTGCAGTTAGCTCACATGATTAACTCAAAAAAATTAATTGTGATTAAAAAAAGTTATCGTGATTAAGCACAGTTTTAATCGCACAGTTAAACAATAATAGAATACCAATTGAAATTTATTAAATATTTTTGGATGTTTTTCTACATTTTCAAATATATGGATTTCAATTACAACACAGAATACAAAGTGTACAGTGTTCACTTTATATTATTATTTTTATTACTAATATTTGAACTGTAAAAATGATAAACAAAAGAAATAGTATTTTTCAATTCACCTCATACAAGTACTGTAGTGCAATCTCTTTATCGTGAAAGTGCAACTTATAAATGTAGATTTTTTTTTGTTACATAACTTCACTCAAAAACAAAACACTGTAAAACTTTAGAGCGAGGTGGGCAAACTATGGCCCGCGGTCCGAATCCGGCCCTCGAGCTCCCACTAGGGAGCGGGGTCTGCGGCTTGCCCTGCTACAGCGCTCCAGCTGGGGAGAAGGGTCAGGGGCTGCTCCATGCGGCTCCCAGAAGCAGCGGCATGGCCTCCCTCCAGCTCCTACGCGTAGAGGCAAGCAGGGGGCTCCGCTCTGCACGCTGCCCCCACCCCAAGCGCCGCCCCCGCAGCTCCCATTGGCCAGGAACCACAGTCAATGGGAGCTGCAGGGGTGGGGCCTGCGGACGGGGCAGTGCACAGAGCTGCCTGGCCGCACCTCCGCGTAGGAGCCGGAGAAGGGACCTGCCACTGCTTCCGGGAGCCGCTTGAGATAAACGCTGCCCGGAGCCTACACCCCTGAGCCTCCTCCTGTGCCCCAACACCCTCCCCCAGCCCTGATCCCCCTTCCACCCTCCAAACCCCTCGATCCCAGCCTGGAGCACCCTCTTGCACTCCAAACCTCTCATCCCAAGCCCACCCCGACAGCCAGAGCCTGCACCCCTTCCTATACCTCAACCCCCTGCCCCAGCCCTGATCCCTCTCCTGCCCGCCGAACCCCTCGTTCCAAGCCTGGAACACCCTAATACACCCCAAACTCCTCATCCCCAGCCCCACCCCAGAGCCTGCACCCCCAGCTGGAGCCCTCACCACCTACCCCCCGCACCCTATCCCCCACCCCAGCGCCCCCTCCCTCACCCTGAACTTCTCATTTCTGGCCCCACCCCAGATCCCGCACCCCCAACCAGAGCCCTCATCCCCTCCCGCACCCCAACCCCAATATTGTGAGTATTCATGGCCCGCCATACCATTTCTATTCCCAGATTTGGCCCTCAGTCCAAAAACTTTGCCCACCCCTGTTTTAAAGCCTACAAGTCCACAGAGTTCTACTTCTTGTTCAGCCAATCGCAAAGAGAAACAAGTCTGTTTCCATTTATGGGAGATAATGCTGCCTGCTTCTTATTTACAATGTCACCTGAAAGTGAGAACAGGCGTTTCCATGGCACTTTTGTAGCCGGCATTGCAAGGTATTTACATGCCAGATATACTAAACATCTGTATGCCCCTTAATGCTTCAGCCACCATTCCAGAGGACATGCTTCCATGCTGATGACACTCGTTAAAAAAATGCATTAATTAAATTTGTGACTGAACTCCTTGAGGGAGAATTATATGTCTCCTGCTGTTTTACCCACATTCTGCCATATATTTCATGTTATAGCAGTCTCGGATGATGACCCAGCACATGTGGTTCATTTTAAGAACACTTTCACTGCAGATCTGATACAAGATCTATTTTATGGATGGAAATGAAACTAAAGTGGGGCTTTTGCTGACCCTCTGCAGAGGCTTTAAATTCACTCTTAAAGAATCATTCTTAGTCCGCAGGCAATAAAGCAATATATATACCGAGGGACAGAGTAAATAAATGATTTGTTTCCTTCCTACCTTCTCTTGATAAAACAAGCCTTTTGAATATTGGAAACCGTTTAAGTGTCATTTTCATTTGAAAAGGAAGCATAAGAATACAGTATTTTTAAAATACAGGCATTGCTTTGTGATTTTAAGTGTATACTATCCTCTGGTTATCAGTAAGGCAACATATTTAAAGAGGATGATTGCTCTTGGCAACTGGCAAAAAAATAAATGTATGTTCTGCACCTGCATGATGCAAAGGAAATTATATTCCTACTTTTACAATAACAATTGGTCTTAATGATCCTTCCCACTGAAGTTAATGGGGCTTTATCATTGACTTCAATGGGAGCAGGCACAGACACATGGCATTCAAGTTTTTAAACTAAGGGCTGGGGGAAAGCCAATAGGTGTGGAGGAGCATATGATTTGTACAGACACACCTCTTTCTGGAGGATTTATTAAATGGGATACTGTATATCCTAGTAAAGAGGAAAGGATAAAAGTTGATAAATTACAGGTAAGAACTGAAGAGCAACAGTCAAACGCAAAACAGTCCCATTCAATTACATCACATGAAGGCAGACAACTAAATATTGACAATTTTTATCAGTGCTTGTATACAAATAAAAGAAGTGTAAATACCAAGATGGGTAAACTTGAGAACCTGGTATTAAATGAGGATATTGACATAACCGGCATTACGGAAACTCGATGGAATGATGATAACACTGGTCTACAATTTTTGAGAAGTCGTCTGCTTCAGAGATAAAATGTGCTATTTATTATGTATTTTGATGTGCTGAATTCAAATATGACAATTAAAACAACTGATTGGCTACTGTTTCTAAGATATTTAAGTTTTTATATTTTATGTCTATGTATATTGTGTAGATAGTAGAGTTTTAATCATAAATTGTAAACCTAGGTCTTTTCATGTGTTTATAGTTGCTTTACATGAGAATATTTCACCTGTCCTGTTTATGTAACACTTTAAAAATCAGCAAAAGGGTTATATAAATAAAATTTATTATGAAACAAAAGGCAAAAAACTATTATATACATAGTTTAGTCCTATTCAGTGTCTACTCAGCGCTTCTTGGCTTGTCTCTTGTATTCATTAAATGGAGCATCTCTTGTCACTGTCCAGCAATAGTCTGCAAGCATTGATGGGCTCCATTTGCCCTGATAGCGTTTCTCCATTGTTGCAATGTCCTGGTGAAATCGCTCGCCGTGCTCGTCGCTCACTGCTCCGCAGTTCGGTGGAAAAAAATCTAGATGAGAGTGCAAAAAATGTATCTTTAGTGACATGTTGCAACCAAGGCTTTTGTATGCCTTGAGGAGGTTTTCCACCAACAACCTGTAGTTGTCTGCCTTGTTGTTTCCGAGAAAATTTATTGCCACTAACTGGAAGGCTTTCCATGCCATCTTTTCCTTGCCACACAGTGCATGGTCAAATGCATCATCTCGAAGAAGTTCACAAATCTGAGGACCAACAAAGACACCTTCCTTTATCTTAGCTTCACTTAACCTTGGAAATTTTCCACGGAGGTACTTGAAAGCTGCTTGTGTTTTGTCAATGGCCTTGACAAAGTTCTTCATCAGACCCAGCTTGATGTGTAAGGGTGGTAACAAAATCTTCCTTGATTCAACAAGTGGTGGATGCTGAACACTTTTCCTCCCAGGCTCCAATGACTGTCGGAGTGGCCAGTCTTTCTTGATGTAGTGGGAATCTCTTGCACGACTATCCCATTCGCAGAGAAAACAGCAGTACTTTGTGTATCCAGTCTGCAGACCAAGCAAGAGAGCAACAACCTTCAAATCGCCACAAAACTGCCACTGATGTTGGTCATAGTTTATGCACCTCAAAAGTTGTTTCATGTTGTCATAGGTTTCCTTCATATGGACTGCATGACCAACTGGAATTGATGGCAAAACATTGCCCTTATGCAGTAAAACAGCTTTAAGACTTGTCTTCGATGAATCAATGAACAGTCTCCACTCATCTGGATCGTGAACAATGTTGAGGTCTGCCATCACACCATCGATGTTGTTGCAGGCTACAAGATCACCTACCATGAAGAAGAATGGGACAAGATCGTTTTGACGGACACGGAACATGGAAACCCTAACATCACCTGTCAGGAGATTCCACTGCTGTAGTCTGGAGCCCAACAGCTCTGCCTTACTCTTGGGTAGTTCCAAATCCCTGACAAGGTCATTCAGTTCACCTTGTGTTATGAGGTGTGGTTCAGAGGAGGAGGATGGGAGAAAATGTGGGTCCTGTGACATTGAGGGTTCAGGACCAGAAGTTTCATCCTCTTCCTCTTCCTCGTCTGACTCAAGTGAGAATGATTCTGGTGCATCAGGAACCGGCAGTCCTTCTCCGTGGGGTACTGGGCGTAGAGCTGATGGAATGTTTGGATAATGCACAGTCCACTTTTTCTTCTTTGAAAGACCTTTCCCAACTGGAGGCACCATGCAGAAGTAACAATTGCTGGTATGATCTGTTGGCTCTCTCCAAATCATTGGCACTGCAAAAGGCATAGATGTCCTTTTCCTGTTCAACCACTGGCGAAGATTTGTTGCACAAGTGTTGCAGCATATGTGTGGGGCCCACCTCTTGTCCTGATCTCCAATTTTGCAGCCAAAATAAAGGTGATAGGCTTTCTTAACCATAGTGGTTATACTGTGCTTTTGTGATGCAAAAGTCACTTCACCACAAACATAGCAGAAGTTATCTGCACTGTTCACACAAGTACGAGGTATCTCTGCTCATTTTGGCTAAACAGAAATGTGTCCCTTTGCAAAATCAAACACTGACAAATAAGAGAGCACGACACTGTATGATTTCTAGAGCTGATATAGGGCAATTTGTTCAGCAGAGTGATGTAAGCTTCGTTATGATTGCATCATCCATGACTTCTAGGAATAACATGATGCAATTCATATCATGTATGACGCAATACCAGCTTCAGATTGCATCATTCATTGTTTTGCCTAAAAAGCAAGTACTGTCCAAACCCAGTCATAGATTTATTCATAGATCCAGTCAAAGATGTATTTTAGTCATTTCTGGTTTAAATTGAGATCCCTTCCCTTTATAACT
This sequence comes from Emys orbicularis, assembly GCF_028017835.1. Lineage (NCBI taxonomy): Eukaryota > Metazoa > Chordata > Testudines > Emydidae > Emys > Emys orbicularis. The sequence continues at coordinate 345,174,025 of NC_088683.1, forward strand.
CACTTATCCTCCGCCATTCCCAAGTCAAGGGTCGTATATACTGACCCAATAGCATATCTTGAAAACTAGAGCCAATCAACAATTTTAAGCATCATTTTCATTCTCAGTGACCCAGAATTAGTAAAGTTTGACTACATTTATTTCAGAAGCATTTTGGCTGTAGAGCAGTGTAATCAAAGGCATATGGTAATACCAGGTGTGATAGACCCAGACCAGTTGGGAACAGCAGAGTAGCAGAAGGGAGATATACTGGCCACTGGATAAGTAGTTTTCTGTTCCCTGAGTGACCAGAGCAGGGGCTGCTCCAGGCTAATAGACCACCTGACTCCAATTAACCTGCTAAGAGTCAGGTGAGGCAGTTAAGCACCTGACTCTAATTAAGGCCCCTCTGATGCTATAAAAGGGCTCACTCCAGTCAAGCCAGGGGGAGCCAGGGAGAGGAAGTGTGTGAGGAACTGGGAGCAAGAGGTGTGCAAGAAGCTGAGAGTGAGTAGGTGTACTGCTGGAGGACTGAGAAGTACAAGCATTATCAGACATCAGGAGGAAGGTCCGGTGGTGAGGACAAAGAAGGTGTTGGGAGGAGGCCATGGGGAAGTAGCCCAGGGAGTTGTAGCTGTCGTGCAACTGTACCAGGAGGCACTCTAAACAGCTGCAGTCCACAGGGCCCTGGGCTGGAACCCGGAGTAGAGGGCGGGCCCAGGTTCCCCCCATACCTCCCAACTCCTGATCAAACACAGGAGGAATTGACCTGGACTATAGCTTCTACCAGAGGGGAAGGTCTCTGGACTGTTTCCTGACCCACAGGGTGAATCTGTGAAGCGAGCAAATCCGCCAATAAGCGCAGGACCCACCAAGGTAGAGGAGGAACTTTGTCACACAGGCTACAAAATGTATAGTTCTTCTTATGTAATTAGTAATTTGATATGTCGGGTGGCGCCTTTTTTTATGTGTTCGCTCCCCCTGATGTTAGAACCTGGCTACGCCACTGCCACCCACGCAGGGAACAGGCAGCTTGAAAGGTCAACCAATCAGAAAAGGTCAGAGAACTGAACACAAGGAGACGGCTGGGAAGCTAGAAGGTGTGTGTGGTAGGAGAAGAAGAAAGAGAAGGAGAAGATCATCAAGAAGAAGCAGCAGCAGAAGAAGACTAGAGAGATCAGAGGAAGAGGGAGTAGAGCAGAGACTGGAGAGTGCGAAAGAGTGACAGAGCGGAAGGACCTTAAGATGAAGCAGAGGGATTGAGAGATTAAATCTGATTTTTGCTTAATTCAAAAGGACCGCTTGTGTGTATGCGTGTCAATAAAGCTGGTTGCCTGCTTCTGAGTGAGAACTGCCCCACCCCATCCTGTAAACAGCTGGCCACTCCTTGCAGAATGGTAATTGTTAATTGTTTCGTGCTTGTTTAATGCTATATTGTAACACTGTTTTATGCATATGCATCAGGTACTTATATGCTACATTGTAATGCATTTAAGGTTATTGTATTATAGGCCTTAAGCATATGTATGAAAAGTTCAGAGTGTACTGATATTGCACGATTTTTTTTAAGTACCTGTAATCCAGTTGTGCCTTATTGCCTACTATACATTGTAATTTCTTTTTCTTTTTCCACTTTATTAGATACATTGTAACTATCTACTTTCTTTTAATAAATAAAACTCTGTTTTTGAAGTATTGCTACTTGTGTGCCTATTCTTGATTGGAGGGCTGTATCTGTGTCCTTTCCAGGGTTAGCAGGATTAGCCTGCTCTGGGGAGTCCTCTGTAGGTCAGAGACAAAATTCCTGGTAATATCCTGGCAATTCCTTTAGGGCTGGTCACTACCTTTCTCCCCATTTGGACAGAATAAATTAAGAAATCAATTTATAATCATAGGAAGACCAATACTGAAGTGCCTTGAGTCCAAAATTTGGGGTAACAAATTGGTGTCCCTGATGGGGGTGGGCTTGAAGGTGCTATTAAAACCCTAAGGCTTGAAGGTATTATTTTAAGGCCTAAAGAAAGGTTATAGAACTCCCTACTGGATAAAAGGACAACAGACAACAAGCAGTAATTTTTCCCTTTTCTTTTTCTTCCTCTTTTCTTCTCTTCTATTGTTTAATTTTCTTTCTCTATTCTTTCTTTCTACTGATTTCTTCTATGAGTTCAAGAAAAGGTAAGTTACATCAAAGGTAAGAACATAAAAGGTAGGTAATTAAGGTAAACGAAAAATTTCATTTATAAGATCTCAAAAGCAAATGCTGTACAGTAGATAATCCTGAGACTATGGTGAAACTAATTGCTTTCCTGTTCTGAGGGACAAGAAGGTAGAATTTGTTTGTGCTTTCCTATTCTGAGGGATAGGAAGGTAGAATTTTCCTGTTCTGAGGGATAGGAAGGTAAAGTTTCTCTGTGCTTTCCTGTTCTGAGAGATTGGGAAGTAGGAACCTTTGAGGTTTCTTTTTTTTTTTAATTATTTTACTTTCCTGTTCTGAGGGATTGGGAAGTAATATCAAAATGACCATGAAAGGGAAACTGAGTAATGTGGAAATCCATCAACCTCAACAAAAAACTTGCACAGATACAGACAGACATCATCTTCCTCTCCAAATGCAAACAGATGGACATCATACCAAATGGACTGAAGGTAAAAAATCCATTGCAATCAACATGCTACACTGACTATGGTGAGAGACTGTGCCACACACTCTCAAAGAAACTGAGGAACCACCTGATCAGCATCCTGTACAGCAGACAGGAGAAGATCAAGAATGAGCTCTCAGAACTGGAGACTCTCATACAATACCAACCTTCCACACAAACTTCCACGTGGCTGGACTTTACAAAAATGAGACAAGCCATTTACAATGCACACTTCACTTCTCTACAGAGGAAAAAGGACAGTAAGCTATCTAAACTCCTACCTGCCACAGGGGGCTACAACAGTGGTATCCTCAACTCATCTAACAACATTGTCAATCTTTCCAACCACACACTTAGCCCAGCAGAAGAATCTGTCCTATCTCAGGGACTCTCTTTCTGTCCCACCATCCCCACGAACACGATACAGTTCTGCGGTGATCTGGAAGCCTACTTTCATCGTCTCCGACTCAAGGAATATTTTCAACGCACCACTGAACAGTGCACTGACCCACAGGAACCCTCCTACCAACACTACAAGAAGAAGAACTCTGCGTGGACTCCTCCTGATGGTCGAAATGATAGACTGGCCCTCTACATAGAGTGCTTCCGCAGACGTGCACAGGCTGAAATTGTGGACAAACAACATCACTTGTCCCATAACCTCAGCCGTACAGAACGCAATGCCATCCACAGCCTCAGAAACAACTCTGACATTATCATCAAAGGGGCTGACAAAGGAGGTGCTGTAGTCATAATGAACAGGTCAGATTATGAACAGGAGGCTGCCAGGCAACTCTCCAAGACCACATTCTACAGGCCACTATCCTCTGATCCCACTGAGGAATACCAAAAGAAACTACACCATCTGCTCAAGAAATTCCCAGCTACAGTACGGGAACAAATCTACGTGGACACACCCCCAGAACCCCGACCAGGGGTATTCTATCTGCTACCCAAGATCCATAAACCCAGAAACCCTGGACGCCCCATCATCTCAGGCATTGGCACTCTTACAGCAGGATTATCTGGCTATTTGGACTCTCTCCTCAGACCCTACGCTACCAGCACTCCCAGCTATCTTCGAGACACCACCGACTTCCTGAGGAAACTACAATGCATTGGTGTTCTTCCTGAAAACACCATCCTGGCCACCATGGATGTAGAAGCACTTTACACCAATATTCCACATGAGGATGGACTACAAGCTGTCAGGAACAGTATCCCTGATGAGGCCACAGCAAGCCTGGTGGCTGAGCTTTGTGACTTTGTCCTCACCCACAACCACTTCAGATTTGGGGACAACTTATACCTTCAAGTCAGTGGCACTGTTATGGGTACCCGCATGGCCCCACAGTATGCCAACATTTTTATGGCTGACTTAGAACAACGCTTCCTCAGCTCTCGTCCCCTAGTGCCCCTCCTCTACTTGCGCTACATTGATGACATCTTCATCATATGGACCCACGGAAAGGAGGCCCTTGAAGAATTCCACCTGGACTTCAACAATTTCCACCCCACCATCAACCTCAGCCTGGACCAGTCCACACAAGAGATCCACTTCCTGGACACTACAGTGCAAATAAGTGGTGGCCACATAAACACCACCCTATACCGGAAACCTACTGACCGCTCTACGTACCTACATGCCTCCAGCTTCCATCCAAGACACATCACACGATCCATTGTCTACAGCCAAGCCCTAAGATACAATCGAATTTGCTCCAACCCCTCAGACAGAGACAAACACCTACAAGATCTTTATCAAGCATTCGTAAAACTACAATACCCACCTGGGGAAGTGAGGAAATAGATTGACAGAGCAAGACGAGTACCCAGAAATCACCTACTACAGGACAGGCCCAACAAGGACAATAACAGAACACCACTGGCCATCACATACAGCCCCCAGCTAAAACCTCTCCAGCGCATTATCCACGATCTACAACCTATCCTGGAAAATGATCCCTCACTCTCACAGACCTTGGGAGGCAGGCCAGTCCTCGCTTACAGACAACTCCCCAACCTGAAGCAAATACTCACCAGCAACTACACACCACACCACAGAAACACCAACCCAGGAACCAATCCCTGTAGCAAACCTCGTTGCCTACTCTGTCCCCATATCTACTCTGGCGACACCATCAGAGGACCCAACCACATCAGCCACACCATCAAGGGCTCATTCACCTGCACATCCACTAATGTTATATATGCCATCATGTGCCAGCAATGCCCCTCTGCCATGTACATTGGCCAAACCGGACAGTCCCTCCGCAAAAGAATAAATGGACACAAATCGGACATCAGGAATGGTAACATACATAAGCCAGTAAGTGAACACTTCAATCTCCCTGGTCATTCTATTACAGATTTAAAAGTCACTATCATTGAACAAAAAAACTTCAGAAACAGACTTCAAAGAGAAACAGCAGAACTAAAATTCATTTGCAAATTTAACACCATTAATCTGGGCTTGAATAGGGACTGGGAGTGGCTGGCTCATTACAGAAGCAGCTTTTCCTCTCCTGGAATTGACACCTCCTCATCTATTATTGGGAGTGGACTACATCCACCCTGATTGAATTGGCCCTGTCAACACTGGTTCTCCACTTGCGAAGCAACTCCCTGCTCTCCATGTGTCAGTATATAATGCCTGCATCTGTAACTTTCACTCTATGCATCCGAAGAAGTGAGGTTTTTATTCACGAAAGCTTATGCCCAAATAAATCGATTAGTCTTTAAGGTGCCACCAGACTCCTTGTTGTTTGAGTAATGAGGATAATTCAGAAATGATATTGGAAAACAGCTTGGAGAATTTTGTAAAGAAAATTGGATGGGGTTTTTGGAAAGAAGGTGTTTTTATTGGGCCTGGTGCCTACCAACAATTATGCAAGCAATGGGAACAATGGATCCAACCAAAGAAGAAAGGCTTGCTCTCAAGGGAACCAAGCAAAGAGGAAAAGAAACAGGTTGCCTTGCAAGGACTCTTGCTTACAGCTACAACTTTAGATATAGAAATTAATAAAGCATTGAAGGAACTAAGAGAACTAAGAAAAGAGAAAGCTAATCTAACAGCAGAAGGTGACACTTTGAGAGCCTCTATTCTGACTCAATCACTTCAGATGGTTGTCACAAAAGGAATTAAGTAAAATAAAAGAGGAGCGGGAGAAGCTAACAGTAGAATTTGAAGAATTGAAATAGAAGGCAATCAATAGACAAGTTGCAATGAAATTGGTTGTCTCAGATGAGAAAAAGGAGAGAAAATTAAATCATGAAGCATGTAGAAGGAAAATTCACACATTAGAGGAAGAATTGAAAACCAACAAGGGAGCCATAGCAGCAATAAAATCCCTACATGATGAAGAGGAGGAATCAGATGCAGAATACATGGGTCCTCCTTGTTATAATGAGTATCCCAAGGAACCTATGCCAGAATTTTACAGCTCATCAAGAGAAGAGCCAGAAGAATATCAAAGGCCACCTCCCATAGCTCCAATTATTACCTACACAGTAACCAAAACTACCACACAAGGAAACAGAGGAGGTATAAAAGAGATGGTAGAAGAAAGACCCTATACCCCTGAGCAAATTAGAGCTCTAGGAAAGTCCATGGGTCCTTTGAACAGAAACAGAGTGATTGGATGGTTAGCTAAGACAACAGGGATACCTGGATTAACAGGAAGTGCATTAATAAAAGAATGCATGAATTCAGATGAATTTGCTGGACTTCCTTATGACATCCAGGGAGGAAGAGAAGGTGATACTGATTTAGTAGGAAGAGACATTTTGAAGTTTTTCTCTCCTGGAGAAGATGCAGTGGTATGTTTTCATCAAGAGAAGCAAAAACCAAAGGAAAGACTTGAACCATATCTAGCCAGAAAGAAATTGTTGTATAAACATGCAGGAATCATTCCATTGGGATATCAACTAATATATGATTCTCCACAGTTTAAAAGAGCATTAATGCTAGGCTTTGATCCAACCATCAGAATGGCAATGATCCTTGATGATCCAGCACAAACCCCTCTGCATATTATAGAAGATAAAGTAAGAAGACTGTATGAAATACAGAGGGAGACCATGCTACCTTCAAAACCACCTCAGAAAGGAAAACTTGAAAAAGTATCAGTAATAACTTTCTCTAATAATGGTCCCAAAGGACAAGGAAATCAGCAGAATCAATGAAACAAAGAAGGGTAAAAGCCAGAAAAAGATAGGAACAAACGTTGTGTTCCTTATGAAAGGAAAGGCAATTCAGGAAGAAATTGGCTATGGAGAAAACTGCTACAGTATGAATCCTACAAACAAATTGATGGGTTACCTACAGAAGAACTACTTCGAAGATTAGTGGACCATGAGAATAGTGAGTCAATGGCTCCATCACACCCTAGAAATCAGGTATAGGGAGCGCCCCCTATCGCCCCAATATTGGTAAAACAAGATCAAGTTAATTTAGTGGCACATTTACAAACAGATGACTGGGGGGAGACCCACTGTATAGGTGGAATTTAATAGGGGAGTGTTTGGACAAAATATGTTGATAGACACAGGTGCCACATTTTCTTTAGTTAGTACAAAGAATAGGGATTTATTTGGATCTCCTGTGATAGTCAGAAAGTTGCAGGGATTTAATAAAGCAAGGAGTACCATTTAGTGCTCCAATTCATTTTCAATTAGGGAAAAACCAAAGTAAAGAATAGTTTGGTTTGATGAATTCAGATGGTGATGAAATAATTGGTATTGATATATTAGGTAAACTTGAGGTGACTGGATTTGGTAAATAAGGTATTATGGGAAATACCTTCTAATAAGATCAGAACAGATGATTGACCAATTGTTATTGTTACCGAAATGTCGGGTCCGCCTAGCTGAGAGCCAATAACAGCCAGACAGGGATAAGGAAAAGGTTGCTTTATTCTGCAGAAGAAAGGAGAGCTTTGCACCTTGGTACAAAAACTCTAACTCATACAAAAGCCAAAGATCTTTTATACACTCAAACACAGGCCCTGGTCATGTTAACATTTGATTGGTGGTTAACAGACCCTGTACTTCTGCTATCTGGTCAGTGAAAACCAGTTTGGGACCAGCTCCAACTACCTCAAGGCCTTGAAAGGGAAGACAGTTGAAAAGTTCAGGCTACTGTGTACTTGAGGTGTCTGCTTCCCCCTAATGGCCGCTGGCTGCCATAACGGCTGCTAGCTGTTAATGGGGGGGATCGCCGCTGACTGTCACATTATCGAGGAAGGATATAGGTTAGCTGCTATCAAGGCTGCTGAAGAAATAAAATCGCCTGATTGGTCAACAGAGGTTCTGGAAATAGCACAAAAGTATAAGGAAATCTGGACAACCAATAAGGCTGAATGTGGAAAAATAGAAGGTGAAGTCTTGATCACTGGACCTGATCCCCCACCTCAAAGACAGTACAAGGAAGGAAGGATCTAGTTTAATGAAAACTATCCAAGGGCTTTTGGATCAAGGAGTAATTGTAGAGCAACAAAGCACAGATAATGCTGCTATTTGGCAAGTTTTAAAACCAGATGGTAAAGCTTGGAGATTAACCATTGACCTTAGGCCATTGAATAAGGTAACTCCAATGACTGTTCCTGTGGTAGCAAAGTATCCTGAAGTAATTGCTCCTATTATGGGAGGAGCTCAAGGGTTCACTGTCCTGGATTTAGCGAACCCATTCTTTGCAATCCCTTTGCACCCAGACTCTTGGTACAAATTTGCCTTTACTTTCCAGGGAAGAGAGTTTTGTTTCACCAGAACCCCACAGGATTTCTATAACAGTCCTGCTTTCTACTACATGCACGTGAACAAAATGTGGGATAACATGCCTAGTAAGGAGAGCATCATATCATATGTAGATGTCATCCTTATAAGCACAAAAATTAAGGAAGAAAATTTAGAAATATTTTATCAAGTGTTACAGAAAATAAAAGAAACCGGGTTTGAGGTAAACCCAGAAAAGGCTCAAATATGCCAACAGCAAGTAAACTACAAAGGAGTAACGTTGGGACAAGAAGGACGATCACCAGATAAACAACAGATAGAATTGTTGCAAAAATTACCAGCCCCCACAGATGTATCTACTTTAAGGTCATTTTTGGGTATGAGTAATTTTTCCAGAGAATTTATAGAGAATTATTTAGAGAAAGCTAGTTCCCTGTATAAGTTATTTTAAAAGGGTAATAACTGGGAATGGGGAATAGAACAGAAAAAAGCTTTTAGGCAGCTCAAGAAAGCATTAGCACAAGCCACACCTTTAGCATACCCAAAAGTAGGACAACCTTTTGTGCTTCAATTGGCTACTACTAGTACTATAATGAGTGCTGTATTGAGTCAAGACCATGGTACAGGTCTTCGACCAGTGGCATATGCCTTCAAGGTTCTGAATGAAGTAGAACAAGGATGTACTCCTTGTGAAAAAGAGGTATTAGCATTGGTTTGGACTCTGCAACATTGGGAGTATTTAGTAGGACTATCCCCAGTGCTTCTTAAAACATCCCATTCTCCCATGTCTGTGTATGTATGTCTTAGCAGGAAAAAATAATGATGGGCATGTATCTAGTCTTAGATTAGCAAAATGGACATTAGCCTTGCTGAATAAAAATATAACAATGGAAAAGGTTCCAAGTCTATCACCAGTTCCTTGTGGCTTCATAATTGAAGGGGAACAACATGAATGTCCCTTACCAGAGATTCCTCCTGAAGGACCTATATTATTCCAGGGTGGAACAATTCTAAGTGGGATCATGGATAGAGTAGATGTAATTTGGTTTGTGGACGGGTCGAGCTTTTACGAGGAAGGCAAGGTATACACGGGGTATGCAACTGTAAGGATATTTGATGAAAAGGTCTTCAAGGGATAGTGTTTACCTCATTCAGCACAGGCTGCTGAAATTGTAGTTCTAACAGTAGCATTGGAAAATACGCCAACAGATGAAACTGTGGCTGTTTTCACAGATTCTGAATGGGTCTTAATGACTATTGTAGATTGGATGCCTCAGTGGCAAAAGAGGAGCATGAAATCAGCAGATGGTAAATACATTGTTCATGCTGAAAAGTTGATATATTTGTGGGAGTTGGCACAGCAAAGGACACAACCAGTATTAATGGGAAAAGTGAAAGCTCATAAGAAAAATGTTGAAGGAGCTCAGTGGAATAAGAAGGCAGATGAACAAGCAAAAGAAGGAGCCAAGGAAGGGATAGTATGGCAGCCACAATTCCAATCGATCCCAGAAGCTAAGATAGAAGGGAAAGAATAGAACAAATTGATTTAGTAGCTTTACAAAGAAAAGACCCTGAATTACAAAAATTGGTGTCAAAAGAAAGACACCAAGGATGGAAAATCTGGCAACATTAAACCGGATTAGTATTAGCAACCAAAACAGAAGAAGATATGTCTGTATGGATAGTTCCAAAAGAAATTAGAACTTAAATGATCTCACTGGTACATGATAATGGGCATATGGGAATAGATAAAACTCTTGATAGACGGCAAATGGTAGGTTGGTGGCCAAATATGAGGGCAGATGTAGAACAATATGTAAATAATTGTTTACCCTGTGCAGCAAATAATGCAGATACTAAAATAACAAAAGGACCACTAGGATATCAGAGAATAGAGGATCCACGGGCTAGGGTTGAAAATTGATTTTATTGGTCCACGGGCAAAAACTGCAAAAGGAAAGCAGTATTGTTTGGAAATAGTGAATCCTTTTACTAAATGGGTGGAAGCAATGCACTCAAGAAATAATAGTGTTAACTACAGCTAGAGTTCTGGTGGATCAATTTATTACAAGATGGGGTGCCCTTAAAGAAATAGATTCAGATCAGGGACCTCACTTTTCCTAGAAAAATTAGAGGATTGGGCCAAAAGAAACCTGATGAGGTTCAACAAGGACAAGTGCAGAGTCCTGCACTTAGGACGGAAGAATCCCATGCACTGTTACAGACTAGGGACCGAATGGCTAGGAAGCAGTTCTGCAGAAAAGGACCCAGGGGTTACAGTGGACAAGAAGCTGGATATGAGTCATCAGTGTGCCCTTGTTGCCAAGAAGGCTAATGGCGTTTTGGGCTGTATAAGTAGGGGCATTGCCAGCAGATCAAGGGACGTGATCATTCCCCTCTATTCGACATTAGTGAGGCCTCATCTGGAGTACTGTGTCCAGTTTTGGGCCCCACACTACAAGAAGGATGTGGAAAAATTGGAAAGAGTCCATCAGAGGGTAACACAAATGATTAGGGGGCTGGAGCACATGACTTATGAGGAGAGGCTGAGGGAACTGGGATTGTTTAGTCTGCAGAAGAGAAGAATGAGGAGGGATTTGATAGCTGCTTTCAACTACCTGAAAGGGGGTTCCAAAGAGGATGGATCTAGACTGTTCTCAGTGGTACCTGATGACAGAACAAGGAGTAATGGTCTCAAGTTGCAGTTGGGGAGGTTTAGGTTGGATATTAGGAAAAACTTTTTCACTAGGAGGGTGGTGAAGCACTGGAATGGGTTACCTAGGGAGGTGGTGGAATCTCCTTCCTTAGAGGTTTTTAAGGTCAGGCTTGACAAAGCCCTGGCTGGGATGATTTAGTTGGGAACTGGTCCTGCTTTGAGCAGGGGGTTGGACTAGATGACCTCCTGAGGTCCCTTCCAACCCTGATATTCTATGATTCTACGATTTTTTATAGGAGAAATTACAAAAGGATTGTGCGAGGTTTTTGGCTTTAAATAAAGGTTGCATATAGCTGGACATCCTCAGAGTTCAGGACAGATAGAAATGACCAACAGAACAATAAAAACCGCCCTAAGGAAAGTGGTAAATCAACAGGGTAAAGATTGGGATCAGAAACTACCGCTAATATTGATGGCCATCAGGGGAACCATAGTGTTAAATGGCGTAACTCCGTTTAAAGCTATGACAGGAAGAGATCTGAGGTTGCCTGAACAATGGTGGGTAATGGGTACACCCCCAGATGGATTACAGCCTAGGGTGTTAACAGACCAATGGATGTAAAAATTACTAGAATCTATTGCTGAAATACATGAAAACTAGCAATAGCACTTAAACCAACGGTTCAGCAAACGGATAGGAAAATGGGACCAATCCTGCAACTTCAGGAATGGCAGATCGGTGATAAGGTCATGTATAAACGCATAAAAGAAAAAGGCCATGTCCTAAGCTCTATTTGGGAAGGACCAGTTAGACTAGTCAATAAAGCAAGCCCTACAGTGTATCAATTGGATATTCGACAAGGAAAAAGAAAGGTGTCAAAATGGTTTCACGCATCACAATTGAAAAAGTGGAAGGGAGAACAAAATTAGATATAATAATCTCTCTCATTATAGGATCAGAAAAAGACAAGATAGGAAAACTGCAGAAAGAAGGAGTATTGAACGAGATGTGGGATGAGGAAGATTGGTACCCATCTGCAGCTTCCGCTACCTGAACTGAGCAAGAGTTAGATGAGTTCCTGGAAAATCTGCCCATTCTTGAACCAGCTAGTCAGAGTTCGAGGGTGGACCAATCATCCCAAAAAGCTACAGTTTTTCAAACAGAAGGATAACCCTTGAAAGTTGTAACTTCATTAGGAAAGGATCAATGTAGGAGACTAATTGCCCCGATGAAATTAGAGGGAATAAAAATATTGCAGATAGGCTATCTAGACATGGGATCTTCATATTCTGTGTTGAACAACATAAATAACCCCTCAGATTTCTTACCCTGTATTTCCTCAGATGTAGCTGAAGTGCGAGGAATATTGGGAATAAAAAATGAAGTTCCTGTAACAATCCCATTGAAAGTGAATATAGGGAATAAGGAAATACAGAATATACATTTTGGAGTTATGGAGTTGGGACAGAATGGGACTTGGAATAATAGGCATGGACATCCTTAATGCATTATGATGTACAATAGATTTATATAAGAATATTCTGTGGGCTAAGTGAAAAGAATATTGTCAATAAAATATATGTAAATACAAATAAAGTAGAGATTTGTTTTTATTATTTTTATTTGATAGAGAAAGAAAAAGGGAAGAATAGAACAGATAATTAAAATGGCAGCTTGGTTTGAGGAAATCCCGAATATGGAGGAAGATGAAATGGAAGATTTAATTGATGATGAAGAAATAAGAGATTTATTGAATGTAGCTTTGCCAGTAGATGAATTTATAAGACTAGATGCAGCAGTGGATGAAAGAGATACAGATGAAAAAAGTGGGATTGAGGAAGAAGAAGAAGAAGAAAGTGCTCCCCCTCTAATTGTGTCTCAGATATATTTAGATCAGAATATTGTCAATAAAATATATGTAAATATGAATAAAGTAGTGATTTGTTTTTATTTTATTTTTTATTTGATAGAGAAAGAAAAAGGGAAGAATAGAACAGATAATTAAAATGGAAGCTTTGTTTGAGGAAATCCCGAATATGGAGGAAAATGAAATGGGAGATTTAATGGATGATGAAGAAATAAGAGATTTATTGAATGTAGCTTTGCCAATAGATGAACTTATAAGACTAGAAGCAGCAGTGGATGAAAGAGATACAGATGAAGAAAATGGTATTGAGGAAGAAGAAGAAAGAGCTCCCCCTCTAATTGTGTCCCAGATATATTTAGATCAGTACCTGAGACCGATGGCTCCAATCCAAATTACTGAAGTAGAAATTGAAATGCTCTGCTATATGGATACTGGGTCATTGGTTTCGATAATAAATACAGCAGTAGATGTGGATATTATACGATATATGTCAGGGGATATGTACACACTTATGTGACTATTGGAAAAACAAATATTTATTCCCTTAAGCATTCCTCTATCTATTGACATAGATATTCAACAAAAGAATTCTGAAAGAACTCAAATGTGAAATTGCAGAACTATTAACTATGATTTGTAACCTGTCCTTTAAATCAGCTTCTGTACCCAATGACTGGAAGATAGCTAATGTAACTCCAATATTTAAAAAGGGCTCTAGAGGTGATCCCGGAAATTACAGACCAGTAAGTCTAACGTCAGTACCAGGCAAATTAATTGAAACAATAGTAAAGAATAAAATTGTCAGACACATAGAAGAACATAAATTGTAGGGCAAAAGTCAACATGGTTTCTGTAAAGGGAAATCATGTCTTTCTAATCTATTAGAGTTCTTTGAAGGGGTCAATGAACATGTGGACGAGGGGGATCCAGTGGACATAGTGTACTTAGATTTCCAGAAAGCTTTTGACAAGGTCCCTCACCAAAGGCTCTTACGTAAATTAAGTTGTCATGGGATAAGAGGGAAGATCCTTTCATGGATTGAGAACTGGTTAAAAGACAGGGAACAAAGGGTAGGAATTAATGGTAAATTCTCAGAATGGAGAGGGTAACTAGTGGTGTTCCCCAAGGGTCAGTCCTAGGACCAATCCTATTCAACTGATTCCTAAATGATCTGGAGAAAGGGGTAAACAGTGAGGTGGCAAAGTTTGCAGACGATACTAAACTGCTCAAGATAGTTAAGACCAACACAGACTGTGAAGAACTTCAAAAAGATCTCACAAAACTAAGTGATTGGGCAACAAAAGGGCAAATGAAATTTAATGTGGATAAATGTAAAGTAATGCACATTGGAAAAAATAACCCCAACTATACATACAACATGATGGGGGCTAATTTAGCTACAACTAATCAGGAAAGAGATCTTGGAGTCATCGTGGATAATTCTCTGAAGACGTCCTTTTAGTGTGCAGCGGCAGTCAAAAAAGCAAACAGACTGTTAGGAATCATTAAAAAAGGGATAGAGAATAAGACGGAGAATATCTTATTGCTCTTATATAAATCCATGGTACGCCCACATCTTGAATACTGCGTACAGATGTGGTCTCCTCATCTCAAAAAAGATATACTGGCAGTAGAAAAGGTTCAGAGAAGGGCAACTAAAATGATTAGGGGTTTGGAACGGGTCCCATATGAGGAGAGATTAAAGAGGCTAAGACTTTTCAGCTTGGAAAAGAGGAGACTAAGGGGGATATGACAGAGGTATATAGAATCATGAGTGGTGTGGAGAAAGTGAATAAGGAAAAGTTATTTACTTGTTCTCATAATATAAGAACTAGGGGCCACCAAATGAAATTAATGGGCAGCAAGTTTAAAACAAATAAAAGGAAGTTCTTCTTCACACAGCGCACTGTCAACTGTGGAACTCCTTGCATGAGGAGGTTGTGAGGGCTAGGACTATAACAGGGTTTAAAAGAGAACTAGACAAATTCATGGAGGTTAAGTCCATTAACGGCTATTAGCCAGGATGGGTAAGGAATGGTGTCCCTTATATGCCTCACGGTGCCATCCTCCCCGCAGAGGAGAGACAAGTTGCCGGTGACTGCGCGGCCCCTCTTTCAATCAAGGGGCAAACCAGCGCTCATGGCGCGTCGATCCCCAACCCTGGTGCACCTCTTCCTGGCACGGCCCACCCATGCAGGGGAGCCGCACCGATTCCCAGCCTCTTGGCACTGCTCTCTGGCAGCCCAGGGCACTGGTCCTCCGTCGTCCTCCTACTCTGAGACCTCAGACTCTGAGGCAGAGTCCTATTGCTCCGATAGGACCAGGACCAGGAGGTCCAGATCCCGCCGCGACCACCAGCCCTACCCGGCACCGTGGCCTCTGCAGTGGCAGCCTTCGACACAGTGGCCCTTTTGGACACCCTGCGCATATCACCAGAGCCAAGAACAGGTCCAGGGCCCAAGGTCCAGGTCGGCGTCGGTGTCCTCAGCGTCCTTTGTGGCCCCCCCCAGGCAACGCCAACACCACTGGTAGCAGCACCGCCAACAGAAGTGCCGACACTGCTGTTGCCCCCTACAGCTGCGGCACCGACCCTCCCATCAGCGGCACCGCTGGCGGCTACAGCATCGATTCCACCAGCATTGACGATATCAGCACCGCCGAACTACCAACTTCAGCACAGCCTGCCTCGGCACCGATGTTTGCGGCCCCTGCGGCACAGCAAGCTTTGGAATACCGCGTACCGCGAGACCCATGGGGCACTGAAGGGAGTGAGCAGGGCCCGCTGCCAGGCCTCTCCTCATCCTCCCCAGATGAAGCTGTGGTGGGGACATCAACGGCCTCAGCTCTGAAGGATAACAGGGCACTCCAGCAGCTCTTACGTCATGCTGCCCAGAACCTGGGCATACAGGCGGAGGAGGTGGTGGAGGAATCCGACCCAGTCATCGACATCCTCGCACCCTCCGGTCCCTCTCGCCTTGCGCTTGATAAAGACAATTAAAGAGACAACAAAAACCCTGTGGCAGACCCCTGCATCGCTGGCCCCTACAGCTAAGAGGAATGAGAGGAGCTACTTTGTCCCTTCTAAGGGATATGAACATTTATACACTCACCCACTCCCCGACTCCCTGGTGGTTGATGCAGCCAAACAGCGGGAGCACCAGGGCTACCATAGCCCCTCCCCTAAGAATAGGGAGGCAAAAGGACTCGACCATTTCGGCAGGAAGATCTACTCTACTGGGGGACTACAGCTCCGCATTGCAAATCAACAGGCCACTGTGAGCAGATACACGCACAACACCTGCGCTGTGATGGCCAAGTTTGCAGAGCTGTTACCACAGGACTCTCGTGCAGAGTTCTCGGCATTGATGGAGGAGGGGAAGCTGGTCTCCCGAGCTTCCCTACAGGCGGCATTGGACGCAGCAGATGCGGCCTTATGTACAATGGCCACGGAGGTCTCTGGTCTGCTCCATGAGGTCCAGCAAACAATCCAGGACCTTCCCTTCGAGGGTTCAGCCCTCTTTTCCAATAAGACGGATAAGAGACTCCACAGTCTGAAAGACTTAAGGGCCACCCTTATATCTTTGGGGCTCCATACTCCAGCCACTCAGCATAGGCATTTCCGGCCACAGTCTCCCTCAAGGTTCTACCAACCCCAGAGTCGCCAGAACACTCCTCGTAGGAGGAATAGGAGCGGTAGAAGGAGGCAGCACCCCTCCTCAGGCCAGGGCCTGAGCCAGCCCAAGCCAGCACCTGGCCCCAGACCATCTTTTTGAATGATCAGTCGAGGATGGCGCACCAGTACTACAGTTGGATCCATCCTCTCTTACCTTTTCATCCCAACTATCCGCTTTCTACAGAGCATGGTCCCGTATCGCCTCAGACTGCTGGGTGCTCCGCACGGTAGAGAGAACATAAGAGCGGCCATACTGGGTCAGAACAAAGGTGCATCAAGCCCAGTATCCTGTCCTCTGACAGTGGCCAATGGCAGGTGCCCCAAAGGGAATGAACAGACAGGTTATCACCAAGTGACCCATGCCCTGTCACCCAATCCCAGCGTCTGGCAAACAGAGGCTCGGGACACCATTCCTGCCCATCCTGGCTAATAGCCATTGATGGACCTATCCTCCATGAACTTTAGTTCTTTTTTGAACCCTGTTATAGTCTTGGCCTTCACAACATCCTCTGACAAGGAGTTCCACAGGTTGACTGTGCATTGCATGAAAAAATACTTTTTTGTTTTGCTTTAAACCTGCTACCTATTAATTTCATTTTGTGACCCCTAGTTCTTGTATTATGAGGAGTAAATAACACTTCCTTATTTACTTTCTCTATACCACTCATGATTTTATAGACCTCTATTATATCCCCCCTTAGTCACCTCTTTTCCAAGCTGAAAAGTCCCAGTCCACACCCCAATCAGGCCACGGCTGGCCCTATAAGAGGGCTGAGGGCCAGAGACTGGAAGACACTCTCTCTTTAGCTTCAGAGAGAGAAGGACCTGGCTGCATGGGAGCTGAGAAGGGTACCTAGGGTGAAGCAGTGCTGGGGAAGGGGAAGGGCAGAGGGAGCTGGGGACCTCCAGCCTAGCAAAACCCCAGGCTGCAGGCCTAGTTAAAGGCCTACAAAAGGGTACTGGGGCTGCAGAGAGGCAGCCCAGAGATAGGCAAAGGCAGCAGGTCCTAACCCCCTTGCCGATGATGAGTGGTTTACAGACTGCCGTCCGCCCCAGGGAGCGGGGGTTAGATGATGACTGGCAGTAGCCACTGAGGCAAGGTGGGGGTAGAGGTTTGGGGGTTCCCCTGGGAGGGGAGACCCAGAGACAGTGGGTTGCTGCTGGGGGCAGAACCTTGAAGTAGAGGGGCACCGGGGTCCGGGAGGGACACAGGGGCCAGCAGCAGGTGAGCCACCGGCCTGCAGAGGGCGCTCTGGGCTGGAAAGAGCTAATTCCCGAGACGACCAGCAGGAGGTGCCACGCAGTATTGGGAATAGTAGTATGCTGAATAAAGTTTATTTTATTTTTCGAAGAATTACTGCCTGAGTATCAATCCTTCGAGCGGAAGGCTGTATCCATGTCCTCCCAAGGGTCAACAGAGTTAGTCTGCTCTAGGGAGTTTTCCAAAATTCAAAAAGAAACCCCTGGTAAAACCTTGGCAATTCCTCTAGGGTAGGTCATCCCCTTTCACCAACCAAAAACTGACCAAGTGAGGACTGAGTTACTAATATAGGCAGACAGGCCATTGTGGGGGTGCCTTGAGTCTGATTTTGGGGGAAACACTGCTGGAATTGATGATGCAGAAAAACACATAAACGTGCAGAAGGAAGTAACACATACCCTCTTCCCGGGAGAGAGCCCCACAGTCATATTTCACCAAGAGAAGCAGCAAGGAGGGGAGAGAGCAGAAAGTTATACAGCCAGGAAGAAGTTGGCACCTGGGACTGACAAATGTCAATAACCCAGATTTTGTAGCCCTTCCATTTAGACAGTCCTTGATCCCACAATTCTGTCCCATGATTCATGTGGCCCTGGTGAAATATTGAGGATAGGGCATCGCAGGCCTCTGACGTACAAAAAAGATGTTCACCCTCTTAAGAGGAAACCTGACAAGGTGGCCATAATAGCCCCTCCATGTAACACTCTCGGAGAAGGCCACAAAGGAAGAGAAAGAGGAGACAGACCTTATAAAGGCAGGATCCTTGACCGAAAAGGGGGGAGATTTGGAAATGGTTCTTAAAATATGAGTCAAAGGAAAAGCTAGACAAACTGTCTACCCCTAACTCCTAGCAAAGCTGGCAGAGCATGAACTGGCCAAGCATAAAGGAAAAAGTCCTAATGTGCCACCAGTTGTCATCCTATAGGGAGGCTGGATGCTCCGAGACTCCCCAATTGTGGCACAATTGAACTCCAATGGGTGGAGGACAGTTTATGTGGAGTTTGCAGGAGGGGCATTTGATCAAAATGTATTGGTAGATTCAGATGCCACCTATTCCTTAATCAGTACCCAAAACTAGAACCTGTTTGGACCTCCAGCTGGAATTAAAACCTTACAGCAGTTTAATGTGGCAGAAACATTGTTCTTTTTTGAAGGAAAATCCCATATAGTGTGGGGACAAAGAAAACTAGGGACAATTCACTTGATGGATTTGGGGGCGGGGGGAGGAATCCTAGGAACAGATGTTTTGAGGGAATTGAGAGTACTGGATGATTTTGCTAATAGGATTCTGTGGGAAATGCCTCCTGACACATCCTGGGAGCTTATGGAAATTTCAGCAAGCTATTGAATAGCAGTCCTTAAGGCAGTGGTGGGCAACCTGTGTGGCCTGTGGGCCGCATGTGGCCCACGAGACATGTGACAGCCAATCAATGTGCTGCTACGGTTCAATCGGCACACCCCGCAAATTCTTGGCATGCAAGCACAGTTAGCCAAACTACCCTATCCCGAGAGACCGTCTTGGTTACGATACCGGTGGTCTTGTGAGGTTGTGCTTTTTTATGTTATTTTTGCCGGTAATTTAATTTGTCCCTAATTATACAATGGATCACTTTGTGTTGAAAAGGCATGATTAAAAAGGAGAATCAAGTGCAAAATCAAAAAGTACAGAGGAAGAAGTAGCAGCCAAAAAGAGTAAAATCGGTGACAAGGGCAGAATGGTAAAAGAGAGCTGGGAGATGGATTATTTTGTTATTGAACAGAAAGGGAGGCCATTTTGCTTAATTTGCAACGAGGTGATATCAGTTCTAAAAAAATACTACATTAGGAGACTTTATGAAACATGCCATTCCTCTCATGTAGCAAAATTTCCGTTAGGTTCTGCCCGATGTGCTCGACAGCTTTCAAATCTGAAGGAAGCCAGGGAAATGCAGAAGCAGGTACTTAGACGAGCATTAAATGAGAGTGATGCAGTGATCTTGGCTAGCTTTCGTATTGCTTGGTTACTTGAAAAAAATGGAAAGCATCCTCAGATGTTTTATTTGATGGGTTTAAAAACCAAGCGGAAATTATTAAACGTGTTAAATGTCTGCAACTCAGCAGGCGTACTGGGAGTTGCAAAGTGCAAGATATAGCTGCCGATCTGTCAGAGCAGTTTTTCAGAACTGTACATTCAAGTGTGGCTATCAGTGTAGCGCTGGATGAATGCAAAGATTTTAACGACATTGCTCTGCTCTGCATATGGGTTTGTTGTGTTGACAGTGATCTGAATGTGACAGAAGAATTTTTAGATCTCTTGGGAATACATGGCCAAGCATGGGGCTCAGTATTTTTTGAGGCATTTACTGATTATTAAACGTGTTAAATGTCTGCAACTCAGCAGGCGTACTGTGAGTTGCAAAGTGCAAGATGTAGCTGCCGATCTGTCAGAGCAGTTTTTCAGAACTGTACATTCAAGTGTGGCTATCAGTGTAGCGCTGGATGAATGCAAAGATTTTAACGACATTGCTCTGCTCTGCATATGGGTTTGTTGTGTTGACAGTGATCTGAATGTGACAGAAGAATTTTTAGATCTCTTGGGAATACATGGCCAAGCATGGGGCTCAGTATTTTTTGAGGCATTTACTGATTTTTTCAAAGAGCACAAGTTACCTTTGGAAAAAATTGTATCAGTTACAACAGATGGGTGCCCCTCCATGACAGGAACACACCATGGCTTTGTGGCTTTGTTGAAAGCTTGTGTACCTGACATAATTGGTGTGCATTGCATAATACATCAAGAAGTGCTCGGCGCTAAACTTGACAAGGAAGACAGACTGAAAGCTGTAATGGACAAAGTGGTACAGATTGTTAACTTCATATGCAAATAGTCTCACCTACTGATGAGGAAGTGCTGGCAAATAAAATGAATGCAATGGGAGCTAATATAAAAGATTTAGCTACTACACCTACCAAGGTATCATTCAACCAATTAAGCTCTCTACAGTACCAGGTGGCATATATCCTAGAGGAGTGAGAGCAGTCCCAAGAAAAAGATCACCGTCACCTTTTGCTGGTTGTCATCACCCTTCAAGCTAATGTTTCTTTGGCTATGGCATGTATGCAAATGCAAGTGTAGATAATTGATGTGGTAAAATATATGATCCATGATGGCATAAGTGGGGTATTCCTAATAGAAATAAGAAGCATTATTTGGGAAAATTCTACCCAAACTGAAAGGGAGTTACAGTCCTGGTGGAAAAAGGTAAATTTCACCTATAGCAAGGAGTCAAAAGAAATCAGTCTTTGTTTTGCTCATGTCAAAGGTAGAAATAACATGAGTCTCCCTCATTACAGCTTTAGGCCTCAATATTAATCAGACTGTGATGGAGCCCATAAATCATAGAATGTGGGTTGTAAAAGATAACCAGAAATGGAAAACAGTGGAATTAGAATTGTTTAGAGGAATCTGGAATTGGATATGAATGTAACTGAAATGCCCTCCAGTCATAGGATGTGTGTTTGGAAACAACGAAAGAGAAATACCATTATCTATTAACCCATTTGCAAATAATGATTCTATGCTTGTGTATATAGGTGATCACTGCATGTGTCTTAAAAGCTGGCGTCCTAAGCTTCTTGTAAACTACATGAAAAAGTAGCTCATGATCCTCTTGAGAATAAATGTTTTTGTTCTGCTGTAGCAATTCAGGGATGCGACCTTGAATTTAAAGTGCCTGAACTTAAAATATAATCAGTTAAAAGTGACATAGACTTTGTACTCTGCTTTAAAACTGGTACCCCTTGGAATGGATTTAAAAGTTCTACAAATGTTGCTTTGTAGATTTGCAGAATTTTTTAAATTTTGGCACACAGCAGCTGATTGCCACAGGGTCACATAATCTTTAAAAGCCTAGAGAAAAAGCTAATGAACGGGGCAGTACTTTATTACAGAATCTGGCCCTCTGGGTTCAGCCATCTATGAGTTAGTCTGTCTCTAATATGAGCCATCTCCGCCAACAGTACTTAGATCTTATTTCGAGCTTGTATGAGATTTTTTCAGACTCTGCCCTCAGCTATTCCCAACTCTGCTTTCCTTCTCCCCCTCTGCTCCTCCCTTTGCTGCTTCCCTTCTCCCCTTTACTTCCTCCACTCCCTGTCTCCCTGCCAGGGGGAGCCCGCCAAGGGGAGGGGGGCAAGGCTACTTTCCCAAGCCAGGGTGAGGAGCTCCCCGCTGCTGTTGGCAGGAGAGGGGGCTGTATTCCCTGCCCCCTCCGTGCCTTAATTACCCCCGTGTCCTCCCATTCCTTCCTGCCCCGGACAAATCTGCTGCGACGTGCCAGTCTTCCTTCCTACTCCCTTTGAAACGCTCCCTAGCCAGCGTTTCTCACTGCGCACGCGCTCTTAGTCCCGCCCCGCTAGCGAGTTCTCCTCCTTGCTGCCAGTTCTAGCCCCCACGTTTAGAATCCCCTGTCGTTCCATTCCCCCTGCTGCTACACATCGCGCCTGCGCACTTGTCCTCCTTCCCTTCTTCCTAGCCCCTCCCTCTGGCAACTCTTTTCTGCCCCATCCCTTAGCTTCTATGCAATACGCCTGCTGCGCCTGCGCTCCCCTCCTAGAGCCGGCCCTTCGCCCCGTCCCCGAGCTACTACGCGTGCGCTAAACCCCGCTGATTCTCGTTTTGTCCCGAAATTTCGCGAAGGTTTCCGAAGGCTCCGCTCGGCTTTTTCCGGAGAGACTCGAGAGTGAGGCGGAGGCCTCGTCTCTGCCCCGCCGCTTCCTGTCTCCCGGCTCGTTGCTGTTGCCGGCTCCGGTAACCGGCGCTTCAGCTCTGCCCGCCATGTCCCAGCTCTGCTACAACCGGGGCTGCGGCCAGCGCTTCGACCCCAGCACCAACACGGAGGGTACGAGCCGGGGCGGAGGGGGCTGCGAGGCGTCCCCCTGCCGCTGTGTACTTGGGGGCTCCTGGCGTGAGGTCTTAAAGGGGTGGGGGTGGCGGTGTCCCATTGGGTTACGGGAGGTGATGGAAGGGGGCTGGCCAGGGGAGCAGGGGCTGCGCTGTTTTGGGGGGGGGAGCCTGGGGGGGAGCAGGGGCTGCGCTGTTTTTTGGGGGGGGAGCCTGGGGGGGAGCAGGGGCTGCGCTGTTTTGGGGGGGGGAGCCTGGGGGGGAGCAGGGGCTGCGCTGTTTTGGGGGGGGAGCCTGGGGGGGAGCAGGGGCTGCGCTGTTTTGGGGGGGGAGCCTGGGGGGAGCAGGGGCTGCGCTGTTTTGGGGGGGGCTGGAGGGGAGCAGGGGCTGCGCTGTTTTGGGGGGGGCTGGAGGGGAGCAGGGGCTGCGCTGTTTTGGGGGGGGGAGCCTGGGGGGGAGCAGGGGCTGTGCTGTTTTGGGGGGGAGCCTGGAAGGGAGCAGGGGCTGCGCTGTTTTGGGAGGGGGAGCCTGGGGGGAGCAGGGGCTGCGCTGTTGGGGGGGAGGAGCAGGGGGGAGCAGAGGCTGTGCTGTTTTGGGGGGAGCTGGGGCTGTGTTGTTTTTTTGGGGGGGGAGCAGGGGCTGTGTTGTTTTTCGGGGGGGGAGTCTGGGGGGGCTGTGCTGATAGGGGAGGCCTGTTAAGTGGGGTGCTGTGTTTGTTGGGGGGAGCCTGGTAAGCAGGGGGGGAGAGATGTGCCGATATTGGGAACTTGGCGGGTGGGACAGACAAATAACACAAGTATGTAGGGACAAAGTTAGAAAGGCTAAGGCACAAAACAAGATTAAACTAGCTAGATGCATAAAGGGTAACAAGAACACATTCGGCAAATACATTAAGAGCAAGAGGAAGACCGGGGACAGGGTAGGTCCATTACTTAATAACCGGGGGAAAACAATAACAGAAAATGTGGAAATGGCAGAAGTTCTAAATGACCTTTTTGTTTCAGTTTTCACCAAAAAAGTCTAATAGCGATTGGCTGTCTAAAATAGTGAATTCCAGTGAAAATGAGGTAGAATCGGAGGCTAAAATAGGAAAAGAACAAGTTAAAAATTACTTAAATAAATTAATGTATTCAAGTCACCAGGGCTTGATTAAATGCATCCTAGAATACTCAAGGAGCTGACTGAGGAGGTATCTGAGCCATTAGCGATTATCTTAAAAAAGTTACGGACAACAGGAGAGATTCCAGAAGACTGGAAAGGGGTGAATATAGTGCCCAGCTATAAAAAGGGAAATAAGGACAACCCAGGGAATTACAGGCCAGTCAGCTTAACTTCAGTAACCAGAAAATACTGTAGCAAATAATTAAGCAATCAAACACCTAGACACATAGAAGTTGATAAGTAACAGTCAGCATGGATTTGTCAAGAATAAATCATGTCAAACCAACCTAATAGCCTTTGACATTGTAACAAGCCTTGTAGAGGGGAGGGACTGGGGGGGGGGGGGGGGGGAGGGTGGGAGTGGTTGATACTGTGTCTCGTGACCATCTCATAAACAAACTAGGGAAATACAGACTAGATGGTGCTACTATTAGGTGTATATAACTGGTTGGAAAACCATTCCCAGAGAGTAATCCTCAGTGGTTCATAGTCAAGCTGGAAAGGCATATTAAGTGGGGTACCACAGAGATCAGTTCTGGTCAATATCTTCATCAATGATTTAGGGCTGGTGTCATTCAGACGTGTGAAAAAGACATCCCCCAAGTGAGGTAAGTTACATCGATCTAAGCGCTGTCCACACCAACGCTATGTCAGCGTAAGACGCTGTCCCACCAACATAGTTTCTGCCTCTCGCAGCGGCAGAGTAATTAATCCGATTGGAGAGCACTCTCCCGTTGGCATAGCACGACTTTACAAGACATGCTACAGCGGCGCAGCTGCATCAGTGCAGCTGTAGCGCTGTGGTGTAGACTTGCCGTTAGATAATGGCATAGAAAGTACACTTATAAAGTCTGTGGACGATACCAAGCTGGGAGGGGGTTGCAAGTGTTTTGGAGGATAGGCTTATAAGTCAAAATGATGGACAAACTGGTGAAATGGTCTGAAGAAAATAGGATGAAATTCAATGATAATAAATGCAAAGTACTCCACTTAGGAAGGAACAATCAGGTGCACACATACAAAATGGGAAATGACTGTGTGGGAAGGAGTACTGTAGAAAGGGATCTTGGGGTCACAGTGGATCACAAGGTAAATATCAGTGAAGAATGTAACACAGCTGGAAAAAAAAGCAAACATCATTCTAGGATGTATTCGCAGGAGTGGTGTAAGACACGAGAAATAATTAGTCCGCTCTACTCCGTGCTGATTAGGCCTCAACTGGAGTATTGTGTCCAGTTCTGGGCTATACATTTCAGGAAAGATGTGGACAAATTGGAGAAAGTTCAGAGGAGAGCAACAAAAATGATTAAAGGTATAGAAAACATGACCTGTGAGGAAAGATTGAAAAAATTGGGTTTGTTTAGTCTGGAGAAGACAAGACTGAGGGAGGACATAACAGTTTTCAAGTACAGTAACTCCTCACTTAACATTGTAGTTATGTTCCTGAAAAATGCAACTTTAAGTGAAACGATGTTAAATGAATCCAATTTTCCCAAAAGATTTAATGTAAATGCTGGGGGTTAGGTTCCAAGGAAATTATTTTGGGGCAGACAAAAGGTATTATATCCCGTACAGTACTGTACTGTGGTTTGGAAGTGCTCCTGTCTTACCTCACACAGAGGCAGCCCGCTAAAGGCAAGGACCCCAGGAAGCACCTTCGCAGCAGCGGCGGCGGCTTCCCCCAGCAAAGTCGGCAACTGTTCTCTGGGGATGCTCTAAGCCCTCCTCTTCCTGTTCCCGCTCCACTCCAGGCCCACCTCTTCCCACCCCCACTCCACCTCCTCTCCTGAGCAGCCGCATCCCCGCTCCCCCCAAAGACCTAAGCTGTTTGGCAGTGGGGGAAGCGCTGGGAGAGAGGGGGAGGAGGCGGAGAAGAGGAACTTGTGCAATGCTCCCTTATAAAGTCGCTTCTCTTCCACAGAAGCTTACAAACAGTGGACAGAGCAGGGAGCCAAACGACGTTATAAGGGAGCATTGCACAAGTTTAAACGAGTATGTTCCCTAATTGAGACATAACTTTGAAACAACATTAAGTGGGAGGACTTTTATGTACAGTAACTCCTCACTTAAAGGTTGTTACAAGAAGTTAGGAGAAAAATTGTTTTCCTTAACTTCTGGGGATAGGACAAGGAGCAATGACAGGTTTAGGTTGGACATTAGGAAAAACTTCCTAACTGTCAGGGTGGTTAAACACTGGAATAAATTGTCCAGAGAGGTTGTGTATCTCCATCATTGGAGATTTTTAAGAGCAGGTTAGACAAGCACTTGTCAGGGATGGTGTAGATAATACTTAGCCCTGCCATGACTGCAGGGGACTGGAGTGGATGACTTCTCAAGGTCCCCTCCAGTCCTATAATTCTAAGGCGGGGGCTCACCCATCTTGTTTCTCTAATATAACTAGGACTGACTGGGCTACAACAACAGTGCATAATTGCAGTGTAGACATACCCACAGGTAACAAGTGGTCAGCCAGTTCTGCACATGGCCTGATTATATCCTTGTGTCTCTTTCATCAGTGATGTCCTGAGTTGGAACAAAGCAAAGGATACGTGCTGGCTGTAGCTAGTTCATGGGATATGGAGCCTTTGGCTTCGAGGACACAGACTTGGATCTGGTTCTGTTTGTCCATTTTAGAGTTTGTGCAGTGAGGGAAACTGATGCTTTATCCTATGATTAAGGTTAAGATTTTGTCTGTTATTTTTAGAAAAAGTCATGGACAGTCGCAGGCAATAAACAAAAATTCACGGAAGCTGTGACTTTTACTAAAAATAACGGGAGGGCTGACTGCTGGGCAGGACTGACAGCCTGAACCCTGCCGAGGAGGGAGGGGAATCCAGCTCCCCTGGCAGCTGACCGCTGTGGGGGCCCTGGCTTATAGATTGTGATCATGCCACCTCTTAACTTTCACTTGGTTAAGCTAAACAGATGGAGTTCATTGAGTCTTTGGCTATAAGGCATGCTTTCAAATCCTCTGGTGTTTGTGAACACCAGATAAGATTTAAGGCAGTGTGGAACCTTAGGTGCCTTTGGTTTAGGAGGATTGAATCCATCTCCCAAACAACTGTAAATAGTCATGTTGAGTGTTGCAAAATTGAGTTGAGAATCAGTGCCCTTCAAATGGACCAGGCTGACATTTGTCTCCCTTTCTACTGGGATACCAGTTAAGGTTAGCTCTATATGAGTGCTGATCATGGTCCCCAAAAGATCCCCTAATAAATGTAGTAAAGGTAATTTTATTTATGTGCTTATATTGTGGTGTATATGGCCCCCCCCAAAAAAGTTTCTACTTTAAGGAACTTAGTCTAAATAGGCTATATATGGCTCCATATATACTCTCTGAATGCTTGTTCTGTCAAGTCTGAATTTGCTCTCCTGGGGAGTTTTCTTCAGTTTAAAAGAGTAATGGGAAAGGGGTGGAAGGTGGAGCTCATGTGCAATGTGAGATTCAAATGTGTGGAGTTCTGGCTGTAATTGTGTTTAGATTAATAGTTGCAGGGTTTTTTGGTTAATTTAATTTGCATTTTCAATTAGTATGGCATTTTTCTTTTCTTTCAGATTCATGCACATATCATCCAGGTGTTCCAGTCTTTCATGATGCTCTAAAGGTGGGTATGCCAGGATATAGGTAGTGAAAGGTTCTTTAAATCCTTAGATAGTGTCTTTGTATCAGTAGTGCTGTGCTCCAACTCAGTCAATGATGTAGCAAATGTCCTTTCTCTGGAATTCAATCAAAACCCCCCTGGAAATGGCATTTATCCAAAGTTGAAAAAGAAACTGAATATTGGCTAGACTCAAGCAATAAGTAACAGGTACATTGTTTGACCACTCACTGCAGCAGGTGATTATTATTGTTCTATTATTAATCTAAAACTGAGCATGTTGTTTAAGCATTACATATCCTATATCATTTTGTGACAAATGTATTGCCTTACCACAGCCATGTAAAAAGCACTGCATGTAGAACTGTTTTTGATTATAGACATTTTAGAATTTCAGTACACATAATTTAAAAGTTGTTATTCTTTGTATTCTTTTTGCATTTTAAAGAAAATTATGTCTCTCAAAAACTGACTAATACACTTTGGAAAGGTTAGACCTTTTTCTCAATAGTCCCTTGTTTATATCAACAGTTCTTAAACTGTGATCTGTGGATCATTGGTGGTCCAGGAAGCATTTGTTGATGGCCTGCAGGGACCAGGCTGGTCATATGTTGTTGATTCTCCTCAATTTTGGAAGTAGTTTCATTAAGACAGCAAAAATATATTAAATACTTTTATTTGTCCAGGTAAGCAATTAGTGTAGTCGCCATGGAGATACTGTATGGAAAAATCTGAGAATTCTTGGCTTGTATAAAGGCCAAGGTCTTCATTAAGGAATTCTGCCTATCTGACGCTAAATGAAGTTAATGTGAAGTTTGGAAGAGGCAAAATGATAGCTTTAAAATATTGACTGCAAGAAATAAGGAATGAAAAAAAACCCATAAGAAGAACATCTCAAACCTATAAGGTTCGTGAATTTGTGAATGATTATACAGTGTGGGAGAGGACTTGAAAAGAGACTGTCTGGCATCAGCTTGCTATAAGGAAGAGGTGAGAAGCAATAGTTAGTCCCATGAGGAGAAGCCAGAAGGTGGAGGAGTGGAATTTCCTCAAAACCTTCCTCTTTTCCAATTTTGTGCTGAGGCACCATCAGAAATGGCCGTGATTGAGAGGAGAGATGTGCCCAAGATAACTATTCCTTGGTAATGATAGGAGTGAGCAGCACAGCTTACTAGCTGGCTATGAGTAGCTATTGAAAAATTGATTGGCTGAAGCTGAATACCAGAATTTTAGACAGAAATAATATCCAGAATATTTACTAACGGACAACTTATCCTAAATTCTCAATTAGTGAGGGTCAATCTACACTCATTGCTATATTTGCTTTCCACAAACTACTCTTAGTATAACTCTTTACGAGTGATGTACCCAAATATTTGGATGCTAATATTTTAACTGTATCGCTAAATGTATTAACCTCTATTTGGGATATTGCAGATTATATATATATATATATATATAATGATTTTTAAACCAAACTTTGTACTTTTGGATAATTTAGGCATTATAGATGTATAGACACTCTTTCTTTAACCTGTGTATTAGATAATTTTAACATTAGCTTTAATAAAAAATTTAAATCAGCACTTGTTACAAAAAAACTACACATTCTATCTCCCTTTTTTCTTCTCCCCTCATTTCCTGGTCTCACTGAAAATTTATAGTGAGCCCCATTGGGTATAATTTTCCTTCTAATATGTGTCCTAAATAACCTAAACAATAAATGCTGTCTTGCTGTTCACAATATATTGCCTGTGTAAAGGATGAATGTTTAGAGGAAACAGGGAGCATTATTTTGCAGTAGTTCAAAGAAAGAAAGTGTCTCCCATCGTCATGTCTCTTAATCTGCTGCAGAAATACATTGTTAGTCAAAGTATCTTTTGTAATACCAAATTAAAGGTTCTTTGAGTTTCCAGATAAGTTGTTTTGTGTAGTGCAGTAAGATCTGTTTCTCTAGCATCAGGACTGTCTCATCTGATATAATAAATGTTGGTTTTGAGTTGACCTAATTTGAGCAGATGACTGTCTAAATCAAAGATGACACTAGAGAAGGGGGAATGAAGGAGGCTGACATAAAATAGGTAGAAGTCTTTACATTTTCAAAAATACAGAGATGATCAGCAGTGTTCAAGGGAGAAGAGAGTGTTAAGACAGGGGTTTCCAAACTGGGGGTTGGGACCGCTCTAGGGGTCGTGAGATTATTAAATGTGGGGGGTCGCGAACTGTCAGCCTCCACCCCCAAACCCCGCTTCAACTCCAGCATTTATAATGGTGTTAAATATATAAAAATGTGTTTTTAATTTATAAGGGGGGTTGCACTCAGAGGGTTGCTATGTGAAAGGGGTCACCAGTACAAAAGTTTGAGAACCACTGTGTTAAGACTATAAAGCAGCATATGCTGGAAAGAATTATCACTAACCTTTTGCTTCTAATAAACTGTTACTGATAAACTGTGTTTGCATTTCTCTCATTATTTTATTCCAAATTTTATAGGGCTGGTCATGTTGTAAGAGAAGAACAACAGACTTCTCTGACTTCTTAAGCATTGTGGTATGTATTGGTGATTTTTTTTTTTAAATATTATTGCAGTTTATATAGCTTATCTGTTATGCTATCAAAAATGTTTGGTATCAAAAATCATAGAATTAGATGTTACATTAAGCAAATTTTTAAATGGATACATCTTGTTAAACCAAAATTATTTTGAATCAAACAGAGTGAAGCAAGGCACTCTTTCTCCTTGTGGACTACTTAGATGTTAAGTTTCAATTTCTAAATTTCAGAAAATTATTAATTGGTTCTGTCAAAATGCGTTTATAATATTATAAAAATATGAGGCCAGGAGAAGAAAGGAGGGTGTTTTTACACTCATTTGTCTAAATCAGAGGTTCTCAAACTGTGGTCCACAGACCACCAATGGTCCACGAGCTCCATTCAGGTGGTCTATGGATAGTTCCCTCTAAGGTGCGCACCTGGGTGGTCCCGCACAAGAGAATGAAGGGCCACCCACCTAATTAGTGGAGCTGTGCAGGGTGAGAAGGGGTGGGGTGAATTTGGGATGTTCAGGGCTGCGTCGGCCAGAGAAAGAGGTGACTTTCCCCAGCTCAAGGGCTGCGGCTCTTGGGGAGAGACGGCCCTCCTTCTCAGCCCCAGCTCGGGGGCTGCCACGGCGGGGGAGAGGGGGAGAGACCCCCCCGCCTTCCCAGCCCCAGCTCGGGGGCTGCTGCAGTGGGGGAAAGAGGGAGAACCCCCCTCCTTCCTAGCCCCAGCTTGGGGGCTGCCGCGGCGGGGGAGAGAGCACATCTGTTGCATTAGAAAGGTAAGACTGCTGATATTAAAATATGAGTTGTGTGCTTTTATCTGTAGAACAAAAAAAGTGGGTTTTTTTTTTAGTATGGTGCTTTTATAAGGCGCTTTACAATAGTTAGCCAACGGTGCAAACAACATTTGGAAAGATCATTAAGCGGTCCGTCAAGACCCTCAGCGATTTTCAAGTGGTCTGCGGGGAAAAAAAAGTTTGAGAACCACTGGTCTAAATCATAAACAACTAAAGAGATTTTGCTCAAACTTAAAAAAAAAAAAGAAAAAGAAAAAAAAGCCTCTTAACAAGTGTAGAACACTTCATATAAGTGTTCCAGAAAGTTTGTTTATATATCTGAAAACCAGGAGATGCGGATGTCAATTAAACCATTTTTCAACTTTAGTTATAGCATTTGTTGCAAAGCAGCCACTAGAACTGAGCAAAGGTTGAAGGGTGAGGGTGAAAAATCAAATTGCATTAGTTCATTAAACTTGGATAATAGTTTGTTTTTGGACTTTGCACATGAAGTAGGTTTTGTTCATTTGTTTTGTTTTGGGTTTTTTTCACATATGTTTCTATGTCATCTACAACAGGGCTGTACAAAGGGTCTCCATAATAGTGAGAAACCCCCTGAGCCTGTGAAACCTGAAGTCAAAACTACCTCTGAGCGAAAGGAGCTAGCTGAACTGAAACCTAAATTTCAGGAGCATATAATTCGGGCACCAAAGCCAGTGGAAACCATTAATAGGCCAAGGTACGGTATATTGAACTGGCATTTGTGCCAAATTTGTTTCCAATGGCTAACTTAGAACTTGTTTTGGTTATTGCCATTGATTTTATTTGGAAGGTACTATGGTGACAAGCAGCAGCATTAAATCTTAAAATAGATATCCTAACCCTTCATTATATATTACATAATTTTCAAGTGGACATTAATTTAGTAAGTCAGACATTTTTTCAAACCTAGCAATGACAATATTTAAATTGCAGCTTTTGGTTTTATATGGCATCTCTTATACGAATTAATTCAAAATATTTTAGTTACATGCTGTGGAAGCATAGGCAAATGAAATGACCATTGTGTACTTGAGAATAGCTTGTACACTGTTTTTAGATGTCTTGGTAGGATAATTGGCAACAATATTGAAGTTATTTCTAATTTTGATCTGGACTTGCCTGAACTATGGACATAAAGGGCCCTTGGTTAACATCTCTTCTGAAGGACAGAAACATAATACAGAACCCCTCAGTGTTGTCATTGTATAGGAGCCAAAGTCTAGTGTGGAACTTTGTGGTCAAGAGTACTGATAACTGAGCTATATTGACATGTATATTCTAGTAAGAATATCACTATTTCTATTTATTTCTTAACTTTGTAATCAGACCTTAACACACACAATGAGAAATTAAACACATACGTTAGTTAAATTTGTCAATTTAGCATTCTGCCACAAGAAGTAAAGCCACTCTACCAAATCAAATAATGTGACTTTTATCTAAATCACTCTTAACTTTCACCTCAGGTTCCTTAATGCCTGTGATTAAAATATGGGCTGTGTCTACTCTTGGGTTTCAACTGTTCTGTTCTAAGATACCTTCTTGTAGATAAGGTGACAGATAATACAAATAATAATAAATGTTGTCATAGTGCCTAGGAGCCATAGAGAAGGAACAAAACCCCATTGTGCTAGGTGCTGTACAAACACAGAACAAAAAGACAGACCCTGCTCCAAAGATCTTACAACCTAAGTGTAAGACAAGACAATATAGGAATACAACCAGATAGGGAAGTACAAGGAAACAGTGAGATAATGTGTTAGCATAAGCAGTGATCTCAGCACACTAGTGGCTTAACTGTTGTCAAGATTTTGTAGGCATTATGGCAAAGGAGAGTTTTAAGGAGTCTAATGAAGTAGCTCTGCAAATGTTTACAGGGAATTGCTCAAGCATGGGGGACAGCATGGGAGAAAGCATGAAGGTTTTTGTTTGAAAATTTTCAAAGTCTGCTAATGGAGGATGGCCTCATGCGCCTATTGGAGGCAGGAGTCAACATCTCATTATTGAAAGAGAATGGGGAGAGGTCATGAAGGGCCTTGAAAATGAAGACATGCAGCTTTTGTTTGATACGATAAAGAAGGGGGAGCCAGTGGAGAGATTCAAAGAGGGAGTGACATGGCCAAAGTGAAGGGCTGGGTAAATGATCTTTGTAGTAGTGTTCTGAAAACATCTTTTAGGGTACAGCTGCTGTGTGATCTTCTGAGTGTAGCCCTGGCTAGGGTGACCAGATGTGATGAAGAAAATATCGGGACACCGGGGCGGGGGGCAAAAAAAAAAAAAAAGCTGAGTGATCCTGGCGGTGCAAAATATCGGGACAAAAATTGCGTCCCGACCAGGGATCGGTCGGGACGTGGGACAAACAGCTCAAAATCGGGACGGTCCCGATTTTATCGGGACGTCTGGTCACCCTAGCCCTGGCTCTAATAAAACACCAAGATTGGGAATCTGAGTCACATATAGCAGCTGAAGTCCCTCAACCTAGAGTACAGATATTGCCTTTGACAACTCTTCTAGTTGATTTTCCCAACCCACTAACATCAATTTGGTCTTGACTGAATTAAGACTCAGCCAGCTTGCCATCATCAATTGTACTATTTCATCATGAGATTTCATTCTCTTCCCTGGAATTATCTTGCGGGGAAGGTATTTTGTAGTGGCTGATTGAGATGGCTTTTTTTTTCTCTATGTCATGTCAGAGTGATGGTGAAGAGTATTCTAATTTTGTCACAGCAGAGGTTTGAAAGATATCCCTTGTCATATTACATAATTTATTTTGACCAAGATAACATGAATACATTTAAATATTTTAGCCCAGATGAGCCAATGACAAGTTTACAGCTGAAAGTATCAGCTTCCCTGAAACAAGCACTAGATAAACTGAAACTATCATCAGAGAATGAAGAAGGAAAAAAAGGTAAGAATCTGTACCAACAAAATGACATGCCAAAGACACACTTGTTGCCATTAGATAAATGGTAGAATGTCTCACATGCGAGTGTTTCAGAATTAATGACTTTACAAAGGTATTCAAGAACCACATATTCCAGCAAACTAGTTCCACAGAAGGCAGCAATTAAATTGAAACTGACACCAGGAGAGAAACATGTTTCCTTACGCAGTTTATTCAAACCGTCAATGGTGTGTATTGTATACACCTTACTTCTTACTTCAGGAAGTTAGGTATTTGTTATCCCTGGCATATTTTTCCAAACAGTTTCAATGGAAAAACTGTTTTCACTTGGAACAATAGACTTTCCAGGTAATTGAAAATAGATTGACCCAGATGATCAAGATTGGATGTCTTTCTAAATGATATTTTCTAGGAGTTGTTTTGGGGGAGTTCTATGGCTCTGTGTTTTAGAGGAGTTCAGATTAGATGGTCAGTGCTCCCTTCTGGCCTTGGAATCTAGGAATTAAAATTGTATGGACTCTTTGTAGATATTCCCATATTGTTTACTCCGAACTAAAGCCCTCTTTCCAAGGGAAATGGCCCTGCCTTTCTAAAAAAAAAATTCATAGAAGTTCTAGTTGTCGAGATAACGTCTACTAGGACTGCTATTTTGGCTGTTTTAAAAATCTATCACAATTAAATCATTGCATAATAACTCCAAAGAGGATGTATGCGATATATAATGTAAAGAAGAAAGTCCTTTAATTTATCAACAAAACTATTAATTTAAATACTGGAGAGTTTTAAACTCTGGGATAGCCCAGTATCAAGTAATTATATTTCTAATATGGTAGCACTCTATACAACATAGCCACAGTTTTCAGAAAGAGGAGTTCATATTAAGGCACCTGCCTGTGGGTCCCTCCCCCCCCAAAGTGCTGAGCAGTCATCAACTCCCAATAACCTCCAGAACTGCTTGTGTAATTCCTCCCTGAACATTCCAGCATGCAAGGCGAGTGCACCCTCTTCTGTGCTCCCTTATGTGGTGCACAATGCTTCCCTCAGCACACCAGCTCAGTGTGCAGATATAGAAGTGTATTGGGGTCATGGTCCTGTCTGATCTCTGATCGCATTAGGGAACATATAGGAAGTAGTTTCTGTATGTATTTCTGACAGGCCTTTGTGTAGGGTGCAGAAAATGAGGGATGCTCCTTGTACTCTTTCACCTACCACCTATGGACATATGGAAGGGTCTGTCAGAATCTAGACTTTAACTTTAAGTAAACTAAATATTTTATATTTATAAAGTGGGATTTTTATATTTATAGTAAGGATATCTATATACCTTAATTTTACAGAAGAGGACAGTGATGAGATAAAAATTGGGACGTCATGTAAAAATGGAGGCTGTTTGAAGGTAAATAGCTGTTTTATTCCTTCTGTTTACGGTAAACCTATAGAATCCTAAGAACATGAACAAGTCAGTATTTTAAAACACATTACAAAGTAATTAAGAGTCCAAACAAGGTCTACAAGTCTGAATAAATAGATACACCTTTCAACATATTCAAAAGGTCAAAATGTAGGTTCTTTTGGACCAATGAGTTAGTAATCTCAAGAGTTGAGGCCCATCACTGAGGTTTCTGGGCCCCAAATTAAAAAACGTAGGAGTTTGTCAGTCTGAGCATCTCTGATACTTTAGTTCAGCAGTTAAAAATTAGGTGGAGTGAGGTGGTACCAAACTATGAAAGACTTTATTGATAAATATTTCAAATTTCTCCTGGCAACTAGTGAAGTTCTGCAGTCTATGCAGTACCTACTAATTGAACAATCTTTGCTACCTACCTGAAGAACACTAAGTAAGGAAGCAACCACATTTTACACTTCAACCATAAAACCATTCTTCCAGTACCACCTAAATTGTCTCAGGACATATCTACACTGCAATTAAAAACTTGTGCCTGTCCTATGCCAACTGATTTGGGCTCAGGCTTAGGGGCAGTTAAACTGCAGTAAAGACATTTGGGCTTGGGCTGGAACCCGGCCTCTAGGACTCTGTGAGGTCCCAGAGTTCAGGATGCAGTCTGAGAAAGAATGTCTACACCGTAATTAAACAGCCCCTTAGCCTGAATCCCATGAGCCCAATTCAGCTGGCGTGGGCCAGCTGAGGGGTCTTTAATTGCAGCGTAGACATACCCTCACTTTTTCCCCTTCCATTGAACAGGAGGGATGCAAACTAAAAATCTGTAACAACCACAAGGTCTGAAGGATTCTTTGTTCTTTATCATTGAGGCTCTCCTGGTGAGGGTGGTGTTTGCACATGAGTTTGTGACCCTCTCCACTGGATTGCAGTAGTCCTGTCAATTGGATTACGAGGGACTGGTATTACAATAATAGATCCTTGTGTTGCTAAACACCTAGCAGTACATTGGGCTGCTTCCTTTTATGGTGCTTCATTTTGGTGACTTTTTTTCATCGGTGAATGACCTCATTTTAAGCTTGCAGTTTTTTAATAATGCACCAGATACATTACTTCATCACCTGTGTGTGTGTGTGTGTGTGTGTGTGTACATGCGCACACTTGGTTCACTTGTGAAAAATGTGAAAACAGAGTTGAATAGTTCTGGATTTCTCTTTAAGAAGAGGTTAAACTAGACTTTGAGTACTAATAGCGATACTATCCCGATATCTCAGTCAATATAAAGGATACTTTTAAAGCTGATGGGGGGAGGCACTTTTTATGAACATTGAATGAATGTCTCTATTTGAGTTTATTTTGCAGCATAGAGGAAGAAAGAGCCCATTTTTGGTTTGTTTCAAATGTATTAATACATATTGGTCAGTGTTTGCAATCTGTTTTGCTAATTGTTCTGGTCTAATAGTTTATTTTTTACTTCCTGAAAAGAGAGAAATCATTTTTAAAAAAATTGTGTTTCACCAGACATTTGAAGGACCACCGAGTACAGAAGAAATATGTATATACCATTCTGGAGTACCTATATTCCACGAAGGGTTAGTATTATGCAATTAATAGAATTTGCTTACATAAATTCTCTATAATCACTCTTTCTAAATACATATGCAGTTGGTTATTTTTAAAAGGAAAGATGTTTACACTGTTAAAACTGTTGATAGTGCTAAATGTTTCTAAATATTTGACTTGTGTATGTATTATGGCTAAGGTTAAGATTTTTTTGTTGTGGTTATTTTTAGTGAAAGTCAGGGACAGGTCACAGGCAAACAAAAATTAATGGAAGGCCGTGACCTGTCCCTGACTTTTACTAAAAAAAAACCCTGACAAAATGGGAATCTCTGGGGTCCACTTGCTGCCCGTTATTTCCAGGGTTCTCCCGTGGTGGCTAGGAGCTGAAGCAGAAAATGTCAGAGGTCTCTGGAAATCATGTATTCTGTGACTTCCACGACCTCTGTGACACAATTTTAGCCTCAATTATGGCTTGTTAAATTATTTTCTTTTAAAATTCCTTCAAAGGATGAAGTACTGGAGCTGTTGTAGGAGAAAAACTTCTGATTTTAATACATTTTTGTCTCAAGAAGGCTGTACAACGGGAACACACGTGTGGACTAAAAAGGATGCTGTAAGTAGTACTAACTTTGCCATTGGTAATTGGTTACTTAACTTCCTAGTCATTAAGAAAGTATGGTGCTGGGCTGAATTCCAGCTTTAGTTAAACAAAGACTAATAATTCCCCTACCTCCAGAATTATACAGTTTCTCTAATATGTGTTGATGAGTGTTGGGAGCAGTTTAATGAGATTAATAATGGAACCAAAACTAATCTGAGTGAAATACTGTACATGTCTGTATACAACCACACCTTTTATTGAAACATATTGTGAAATAACAAAATAAAATAAACCCACTGTTTGTATGCATTGTCATATTTCTAAACAATTCTGTAAGGCTTTTTTAGGTGATAGACTTCCCAACCCAACACTTATAAATGTTACGCATATGCTAACAAAGAGCCCCCAAAAAATTTCACAGAGAAACATCTTCCTAAAACTAGGACTAGAATACATTTAAATAGACTAAAATAATCTTGCTTGCCAAAATCTCATTCACACTGGATAAGCCACAGAAATAGTGAGTGTTCTAGGGCTGGGACTGGTGGGAATATTACTTTTCTATCCTCTCCAAACACCATTCTTACACTGGGTTTTATTTTGTTCTAAAGCATAGTGCGTTGCTTGGTTTGATTATTTGTATGTTAGGACACAGAATGTGCTTTTTGCTTATAGCTGTTCCATAGCAGAGCTGGGAATAAACCAGACAGGTTAGTATGGACTTGTATTTTCCTTTGTTTTACTTATGGTAATATTTGAAGAAGTTGTGTGAGGATGCTACAAGACTAGAGTGGTGTTACACTATGAAACAATGTAGCTGAGCACTTTCAAATTTAGAAATACTATCCCGTCATGTTCTGCTCTTAGATGTGTATACTCAGCTCCAGTGTCAATATCTTCTCTGCTCCTGACCTACAAAATAAGATCCATACAGTAAATGTAGCATTGTTAAAAGGAAGAAAAGAGGTGTACCTAGGTGCTATCTCTTCCCTTAGTCATTTTTTCCCCCCAAACCCACTTAATCTCTTGGAAACACAGAATTCTTGTCAGTTCTCTGTCACTTCCTGATTGTAACTGTATTCCTCAGTTTTTCTTGAAGTAGAAAAATGAGGATAAAAGGACTTGAGTGTGTGTGCAAGGGGGGTGGAGAAATCCCTTTAAAAGGAAAAAGTTAAACCTCATTTTTAGTTGTAGCAACTTCACTAAAATAGCTGGCTCCTAGCCCACTGGGGCTAGTAGCAAAATCATGTGTTTCATGGCAGTCTGTATTCCCAGCTGGCTGGTCTCTGCTGTGGGAAGGTGGCTGAAATGCTGTCACTAATGCTTTCATACAGCCTAGCAACTGCCTCACTGGGACAACCACAGTATATTAGCTGTACTAGATGCTCTAGTTCAAGATAGCTATGTTGCAATCCACTGGTCTGCAGTGCTGTGCTCAAACTTCTTTCCTCTTTCTTCCAGCAAAGTGTAAGTACCATTACCTGGGAGTCTAGCATACTCTTTCTCTTCTTTAACTTCACCCTCCCACAAAACAAGAAAGATGGGCCCCTGGGAAAACCTTGGTTTGTTTCCCACCTGGTACCTCTTTCCACATTCCATCTCTCCCTGGGTAACTCTGTTTTTATTTCTTTAGCAAAAGAGTTGGGAGTCTGGTTTCCTTTCCTTCTGTCTAGAACAGAAAGTACCAAATTCAGGGAGCCCAGAGATTTTTTTTGTTTTTTGTTTTTCTGTCATGCCATTGAATGGATTTAGTCTTTCCTTCTTCCTGGATACTCCTTTTTTAGTGTGTGACTTTCCTCCTTCCTTCCCTTGTCCCGTTCTCTGTACTCTTCCCACCAGAGGCCACTGTGGAGTGTTCTGTGACATATTTGTTGCAGCAGTAATATGAAGCCCTCTCTCCAGTACCCTTTTACTGCCCAGTTCAAGTTTAGATAACAGGCTGTCCAGTCAATTACTGTGAGATTTTTCTCATTCCCACTAATACTTCCTTCAAGCATTAGAAAGGGTATGAATCTGAGCGTCTGATCTTGCACAATTGGTACTTCATAGATGGTATAAAAAATTCCTCTTCAGCTGGCCTCTGCAAATTCCCAATCTAGGAGATATGCCAATAGTATAGCTTGAACTGGTGGAGCGTTCTAGTAGTAGTGCCCATTGGAATGCTCTTGTATCTCTTTGGCTCTGACCTTCTAGAGGGTGGGGCTATATAAAGGATGGGGGTTGTAGTCTATTAGAAAGTTTTAATTCATGTCACTTCTATTTTGCTGGATGGGATGCCTCCCTAATGTTACAGGATGGAGATACTTGACAAGGAAAAACTATATACTAGGATAGTTTTTCTTCACCTGTCATACCTTCCGCCCCATTCTATTATCCTTGCTTTTGTATATACATCTTTATATCTCTAATATTGTTAAGTTTTGAGTCTGCTTGTCCAATGATAGAGTTAAGAAGTGGCTCCTTGCTAAAGAGAGATTTCTCCACTGAAATTTTTTTACTTTTGCCTAGAAGGTAGATCTATAATCCTTTCTGTATGGAATCTTGATATGTAGGATGGGAGAGGACCCTCAAACACTTACCATTATGTAATTTTTCCTTAACGTTAGTAGGGTTCCTGCGCACACATCTAAATGCAGAATTTAATCCTGTACTAGTTATATTTATTCTCATTAAAATGTTGTCCTACATGACAATTTTCAGAGCAATTTTTTAAAAATGTATCCTGAATGTAGAGTTCCAATACTGTATTTTTCCAAAATACACCTTTGTTTTGTAGGGGAAAAAAGTAGTTCCATGTAGGCATGATTGGCATCAAACTGGAGGTGAAGTGACTATTTCAATATATGCGAAAAATTCACTTCCTGAACTTAGCCATGTAGAAGCAAATAGCACAATGGTGAGTATCTTTGTTTTATTTTAAATAAATAAATATTTCCTGTTTTTCTAAACTTGATGTTTAAATATAGCAAAATATAAATCGTTTGGATGTACTCTTGTGCATAAATATTAAAACACAATCTTTTTGCTCTTTTAAGGAAACAAGTAAAATGCTGTAACAGTCTTCTTCTGTGAGACATAATTCTTTTTGACAGTTTCAGTCTTGGTAGACTTGCAGGTTCCTAAGCATTTTGTGCCTTTTTGTTCCTTTAGACAAACTTCTTAAATTTAAATCTTTACAAAACATCTTTAAAAAGTTTACATAATTTTATTACCAAAATATTTTCTAAATTTATATTCTAGGTTTTTAAAAGTAAGCAGACTCTCTCTTATGATATGTAGCTTCACAGATACTGCGCTGTGGTGCAGATTTTTACAATGAAATATTCTAATTTGTGATTCCGTAAATACACATTTTGGAAAATTGTATTGCCTAATACCGGCATCATCATTGATATCTTCTTCTACAGGTACATCATGTTGCCACACGTGGCTCTGATCCTGCATCAGGAGCCATTTGCGCAGACCGCTGTTTGTGTGGAGTCCTGGTGACTTCAGTGATGTAGGATTAGGGTCCTAATGTCATACTTTTATTTTAAACTTAGTCACTTGACATTAATAAATCTCTTCTGTATTTTTTCTCGTTTAGCTAAATATCCATATTATATTTGAAGGAGATAAAGAATTTGATCACAGTGTGAAATTGTGGGGAGTAAGTATAACAACCTTGAATGTTTTGTTAAGAGTTTTACTCAGTTTCACGCTCAGCCAAAGCTTTTTTCAGAATAGAATAGTTTTGTTTTTTTCTAAAACTACCACACTTCTACAGGTCTGGATTAACAAAAGAAGTTCATTTGTGCAGGATTTACCAGTCTAAGCATAATTGCAATATGAGTATTGCAGAAAACTTCTAGGGCCAGACCTTTCCAAGTATAGTTGCATGTAATTGCATATGCCAAACTTGTGCGTGCATATAGTAGCATGCGTATTCTACATACATATGCATGCCAGTTTCTCTCTTCACGGCTCACAGGAGGGGTTCTTAATAGATGGACCACGGGTCAAATCTGGACCGTCAAATGCTTTTGAATGGTTTACTTAAAAAAATAACAACAATAATGATTATATTTTCTCTGGAGTTTGAACTTTGGCTATACCTTGACCAAGAAATTTGGACCTTGAGAAAAAATAATCGATTGCCCCGGCTTAGAGTGTAGGAAAGGGCTGAGGCTGCACAACTTTCCCCGGAACCCAGAGGCAACTGCACTTTAAAAGCTGATCTCTCCCTCCAGTGGACCGCTTCCTGGGACCTCGGGGGCAACTATGTTTTATAGATTTACTC
Source organism: Emys orbicularis (assembly GCF_028017835.1). Taxonomy (NCBI): domain Eukaryota; kingdom Metazoa; phylum Chordata; order Testudines; family Emydidae; genus Emys; species Emys orbicularis. Next base: position 345,215,587 of record NC_088683.1, read on the forward strand.
CGTTTTTTTAATTTTGCAAATATTTGGGGATGGAACAGTCCTAGGTAAATTCCATCCTATACTGTTGCCAGACCCAAACATTTGGAGACTGCAAAACTCCCATAATGCGTGCTGAGCATATAGTAATTATTTACATATTTCCAACAGTCTTCTTCCTAAATTTAAGTGAAACATACTTGTTCTGTTCCAGGTAATTGATGTGAAGAGGAGTTATGTAAACATGACAGCTACGAAGATTGAGCTCACTATGAGGAAAGCAGAGCCCATGTTATGGGCAAGCCTTGAACTACCAATACCTAAAACACAGCAAAAACAAAATGAAGATATTACAGATCAAGAATGAATCCTAAAGATATACAGACTGTTTCCTGATTGTGAAAGTGGTGACTTGCTACTGTAATGCATTTCCTTTTAAGACTATTTTATATACGATCACTTTTTACAATACATCTTGCATTCCAGATCAGGGCAAGCACTCCGTTATGTAAAAACCTAGTGCTTGCCCTGATCTGGAATGCAAGATGTATTGTAAATTTATTGGAGCTCAGTCCACACTGTGCATTAACATTTCAAGCATCGTATTTGGACTGGAGCTACCAGAGTAATCGATGTTAGACTACATACGGTTTGCTATATATCTTCTTGTAATAAGGATACAAGATACGAGTCTATGGAATGATTAGCATGATTCCCATGGTCTAGAATAAACACATTTGTTATTCAAACATCAGTAATAAATCCAGAAAGAAAGTAGGTGCTACTCAGATTCTTTCCTTTTGTCTTGTGAAAGTGACAATAATGGCTGCATATTCCACTTCTCAGTGGTGAGGTCACTAGTTTTTGAAGGGCTCAGGTAGTTACTAGCTTTTTCACCATCTTGTCTAGATCTGCTCTGAGCAGTTTTAGATTACATTTGGTAAAAGCACTGGTGCACTATCAACACTAGTACTGTTACCAGTAAAAGTGCAACGGCAGAAGACTTGCCAAAAAAATTGTTATAACTGGAGCCAAGGAGGGGAGGAGTTCATGAAAATTTCCCCCCACTACCACCCCCATTTTGATTTCTAAATTTTAAATAATCCTAAAACAAAAGGAAATGGAGCAAGGTAGTGGTTTGATAGCTTAGCCTCCCAGCTCTGGAAACCTACACATTAGAGACCATCTCAAAACCACTAAGCCAGTTAATGTAAGGGATTTTGAAAGGTCTCTAACATTTGTTAGCTACCACTCCAAAACACTCACAGTTGTTCATCCGTCTCAAAGAGGGTAAATATTGAAGCAGGAGAGGATAGTGTAGACGGTATTTGATGGGTTGGCTGAGCTGTGTAAGGAAGATTAATGTTTCCATGCAGTATGCCTAAATCTAGCTATTGAGGGATATTGTCTTTCTCGGAGTATTAAATTCACTAAAGGAAAAGTTTTTAAAGAAAAATTAAAAAAGTAATAAGCCTCAATGATATACCAGTTTCATGTAAACACAACTGGATTATCCTTTTTTTTTTTTAAAAGATGGTTATTTAAATGTTTTTATTTTAAATTCTTTTGGTTAGTATTTCCAGAAGAAAACTAACAGCATATTTTTGTTTTCAGTTCAAGGGTAGAGACCTTGCTGCCAAAATCCTGGGATATTGTGAAAATATGTGACTGAGCTCTAGGCCATAACTGATGCTGAAATTGCATCTATAAAAGTAAGTTTGGGGCTGTAATTAAAAAAAACAACTCGATAGATATGTAGATCACTATTCATATCGGTGTGTGTAGGTCAATTTCTATCTAATTAAAACTTACCGTAGAAAACTTTAAAGCCCCAATCCACTTTACAGACTCAGGCTATACACTGGAGTTGGAAGACGTAATGTACCAAGGGTCTTGGACAGGATCGTACTTGGTATGGCTAGCCTCTCCTGATGCCACAGCTACACTTCATGTGGGTATGTCAACTCAAGCTAGAAACTACACCTTCCAGCTCCAGGATAGACATACCCTCTCTCATGCAGGGACATAAGCAATTCACGGGAGTGATATGACAAATGCTTGTAGAATATCAGGGTTGGAAGGGACCTCATCTAGTCCAACTCCCTGTTCAAAGCAGGACCAATCCCCAGACAGATTTTTGCCCCAGATCCCTAAATGGCCCCCTCAAGGATTGAACTCTCAACCCTGGGTTTAGCAGGCCAATGCCCAAACCACTGAGCTATCTTGATGCATAGTTATTTTTCCATCCTGACAGACCTGGAATGGGGAGCCAAAAGAATTTTTACAGTTGGCAAGATGGGAGTGTGTGGTGGGTTTATGTATATAACAGTGAATATGAGAAACATCTTCGAACGCTTAAGAAGCAAGGTAGTTTAATCTTTAGGGTTTTTCATCTGGGCTTAATTTTTTTTACCTGTGTAGACTTGAGTTCAGGGTTCCGTCTACAGCAATACTTAAAGACATAACTAATGCTGAAAAATGGGTAGGAAATATAGAATAATGCATATATTTTTACAGAGAAACTGCCTTAGTGTTTGAGGCTGGGACTTCCAAAGGGGCTGAGGAAGTTAGTTGCTCAACTTTGAAAACCCCAGCTCTAGGTGCTACACAAAATTATACAGTTAAAACAAGGCATAGATAAAAAGTTAATGTAATACCATGTAAAATGCCTTAAAGTAGTAGGGTCCAGGCTTTCAAAAGTATATACATGAAAGTACATCTGTATTCTTTGCATGTGGAAACTTGTGAGAGCTCATCAGGCATTGTGTGTACACACAAGTGCATGCTTTTCTAAGTCTAATATTGTGGCATTACTTACTTCACTGGAGGGAGTATTCTAGAGACCCAAACAGTAGATGCAAGTATACAAGCTATGCTAGCCATTCCTCTGCAACTCTACCGTCTTCATTGCTTTATGTGTTAGGAATAGCAGTTGTTGCAAGACACAAGCGGAACTCTGAACTTGGATACAACAGGGACGAGCACTGCGTAACCACCAAAATAAAATTCTGGTTTTGGGTGGCAAGTCAATGTGCGTATATCTGTAATATAGTCTTACACCCATTCTGTTAATTTTCTAAATCTTGAACTGAATACCTGGGATTTTTTTTTTTTTAAATCTTTGCAGTTCACTACAGTATTATTAGTTGACGCATCATGTAAAATCCATTTTAGGGAGCTTGTGTCAGCTAATAAGACAAAATTGAGCCAAACTCACACTGATTGGAGTGCAGAATTTGGGTCTTAGCAATTATCTTCTTCACCCCAACCATGTTTATACTATGTTCTGGTAATACGCAGAATAAATTGGTGATAGCTAATGGCTTGAGGGAAACGCTAGTAAATATTACACCTCTGCTCCCCTTTTGCACTCAGCCTGATAATTAGACTCTGAAACACAACTAAGAGGAAAGTCAGGCATTACTTCTTGTGTTCCGTGTCTTTAATAGAAAATTGTAGATCCTTCAGAGCTCGATAATGACATAATCAAAACTTTCCCATCAGTGTAATAGTAATAAATTAGTTTTTTTTTAAAATAATATTTCTGTTTAAGGAAGTTCAAACATAGTTTCTTCTCTTAAAATTAAAAAAAATAAGACTTTTATATATAATGAGAGCTTTGCACTGGCCATAATATGGTTTTAAGAATAAATGGGCCAAATTCTCAACTGGTGTAAATTGGCACAAATCCATTGACTTCCATGGAATTACACTAATTTACAACATCTGAAAATATAGCTTTTTTCCTACTCCTCTGCATGTTCCCCCAGCAGCATATTATTGAGCTATATCATCTTTGCTTGAGAATTAGAAAATTTTGAACAAACCTTGCCAGTGTCCAGAAACTATCTTTGCAACACTGCAGATAGATTGTGTCTTCGAGAAATAGAAAGATTTTGATCTGATGGTTACCTTTTTTAGGGGAATTCTATTAGTATGACACTGAACTCTGTCAGCAAATAGGAAGGGAAGGTGAATCGAGGTTATAATTACTACACTAAACTATTAAATATTTCAGAAATCTGTATTTAGAGAAAAAAACAAAGCTTTTAAAAGAGGTTGAAGAGGAATTATTTTCTAACAAATAGATATTTTTATCATTAAATTATAATGACATTGTAAATATCTGCATAAAGTAAACCAAAATCACCTTGGTCTGAATGATTCCTGGCAGTCAAGATTGCCATATCTCAGCTTCATTGTGTTACCTTTAACAGGTTGGTTTGCCTGCTGCAATCTGTGGAAATTAGTTTTATATTTTTATAATACACAGAACTCTTTCAAAACTATACTGTATTTATTGTATATTCATGTCAGACTTGGCTATACAGTTGCTTGTAAAGCTGTTCACCTCCAAATTCTTAAATACCACTAGAGTATAGACTTACCATTTCTCAAGTGAGATTTACATTTTTCCCTACTGTTTTGCCTGCCTAATATTACATATGATTTCTGTAGTTATCAGATTTCAGAACTATTTTCAAGCTCTGATTAGTGTTTTGAGCACTGGACCATTCAGTTACCATCACTTTTTGATTCTACAGAATATTAGTGTAATTTTACAAAAAGTACCCATCCACAGATGATGGTTTTTTGTTTTTTTGTTTTTAACATTTATATTATCAAGTCATTATTTCAGCAGTTTAGGACTGTTTTACTAGGAACTTTTTGCCTTGAAAAGACATCTACTTATTTTGTGTAATGATGCAATTCTTTGCTTGTATTCTTAAACATGGCATGAGGACTGATGAATACTGTAGCTGTTAAATTTGTTGTTTATTTTCCATATTACTACCACAAATTGCACTTATCCACATTCAGAAAAATGATCTTTTACATTAATGAAGTACTCTAGGTGTCTGGAACACTGTTTTAGGATGGTAAATATTTTGCCATTACAAAAAACATGTGCATTACTGTTTTGTCCATGTTTTCTTCTGCATGGGTGTCTGATTTGTCCTATTCATGTAACTTGGTTATTTGAGCTTTTTCTTGGTATGCTCATGTCTTCATGCTCTAGTTTTGAATAAATTCTTATGTTACGCTGGTTATACTTTTGTTTCTGGTTACTTCTGTATCGAGGGAGAACTTTCTTTGGCTCTGCTGTACAGTGACACAATACAGCATTTCTTAGGTACTCAGAAGTTCTGTTTCTACAGTGTGTTTCAGTATGAAGACTAACTCCTGTGTTGGAATGTTTTTCTACCTGAAAAAATTCTTTTTTAAACCACCAAAGTAAGCAGTATTTTTCAAATTAAGACTGCTGCTACTAGCTTTTCAGTATGGGGAGTGTAGATGGGACTGGAGGCAAGTGGTCTCTCAGCTCAGCACCAACTTTTTGGAGTTGCAAACAACGCGGAATCAATACATGGGCTCTTCCCAAGGATACTGGAAGTACCCTTGCTATGATGCCAGGTCTGAATGGAACACTATCAATACAAAGTTCTGCCAGTTGGCCTTTTGACAGCACCTCATGTGTTTTTTCAAAATGCTCACAGTTGTGGTGGCACACCTCTGCAAACAGGGAATGGCAATGTTTCCCTATGTGGATGATTGCCTATTAAAAAAACAACCACCCAGGCAGATGTCATGGACACTACACACACAATCACCCTCTTCTCACGGTTGTGACTACAACTCAAAGTACAAAAATCAACAATGACATCTGTGCAGAAACTGGACTTCATCAGAGTGCATCTCGACGCTATAGAGGCCAAAGCATCACTGCCACCGACCAGATTCCTCACCATAGTCAATCTGACCTCCATCATACTGAAGAACCCACATATCGGCATGGACCTGCCTCCAACTATTGGGCCACTAGGCAGCAACCACATTTGTGGTGCGACACGTGCATCTTCACATGCGCGGCCTTCAGGGCTGGTTAAGAATCGTCTACATACACAAACACAGCCTAAACCAGGGATCGTCAGCCTTTGGCACATGGCTTGCCAGGGTAAGCACCCTGGCAGGCCGGGCCGGTTTGTTTACCTGCCGCGTCCGCAGGTTCAGCCGATCGCAGCTCCCAGTGGCCGCAGTTCACCACTCCAGGCCAATGGGGGCTGCGGGAAGCGGCAGCCAGCACATCCCTTGGCCCGCGCCGCTTCCCGCAGCCCCCATTGGCCTGGAGTGGCGAACTGCGGCCACTGGGAGCTGCGATCAGCCAAACCTGTGGATGCGGCAGGTAAACAAACTGGCCCGCCAGGGTGCTTACCCTGGCAAGCCGTGTGCCAAAGGTTGCCGATCCCTGACCTAAACAAACGCCTCGTAATGCTGCTCAAAGTCAAAGACTCACAATGCTGCTGGAAGCAACCGAATAATGTGTGTGGGAGTCCCTTTCACACAGACTCCGCCTTCCATGATTCGCACAACCGATGCCTCCTTGATAGGCTGTTGGGCTCACCTGCATCATCACACAATTCAGGGCAGGCGATCTCCCGCCAAGAACTGTTACACATAAATCTGGAACTGCATGCAGTTAGCAACGGGTGCTTGCACTTTCTTGCATTGAACAGGAACAAGACTGTACAGGTAATGACAGACAACATTGCCTGCATGTTTTATATAAACTGACAGGGAGGGACCAGGTCGCATTTCCTATGCACTGAAGCCATTAAACCATGGAACTGGTGTATCTGGCACAATGTCAGCATCTCAGCCTTGTACCTTCCAAGATGTCAAAACACCCCAGTGGATACGGTGAGCAGGGAATACTTCCAGGACCACAAGTGGGAGCTAAACAACACAGTCCTGCAGAACATATTCAAACACTGGGGTCACCCATGCATAGACCTCTTCATGACCTCTCAGAACTGCAAATGCCCACAGTTCTGCTCAAGAGCAGGATTGGGCTCCCGTTCCTTGGGCGATGCCTTTCTCCTCAAATGGGATGTGGCTCTGCTATATGCGTTTCCCCCTATCCCCCGCTATTGAGGGTAATACACAAAATAAGAGCTAACAAGGCCAAAGTCATCCTGATAGCCCCACATGGCTCAGACAAACTTGGTGCTCATACGTGCTGAGGATGGTGGTAGGTGCACAGTGTACTCTTCCACTCTTGCCGAACCTTCTCTCATAAGATGCCAGAGAGGTTTACCATCCAAACTTAGAGAGACTTCACCTGAGAGCCTGGCTCCTAAATGCTTCCAGCACGACAAACTGACCTGCTTGGAACAGGTGAAAAGACATATTAGTAAACAGTAGGAGGACAACCACATGAAATACTTACTGCATAAATTGAAGAGATTCACAACCTGGTGCCAAAACAAACAAGCCTGACCTGTTATCTCCTCCTTATCAATAGAATACATGCTAGAACTAAAGAACTCCGGCCTATCCCTCACCTCACCACTGTTACTGCTTTTCACCACAAGGTGGATGAGATATTGATATTTGCCCATCCTACCACCAAACGCTTTCTTAGGAGCATCAGAAATGTCTACCCTGAAGCATGAGTACCTACCCCACCTTGGGACTTGAACTTGGCACTATGCTGCCTTACCAGGGCCACATTTGAAACATTAGCAACATGCTTTCTAATACATCTAATACATCAGTGAAGGTGGCATTCTTAGTTGCTATCATGTCCACCTGATGAGTAGGAGAGTTAGGATCTCTCATGGTGCATCCACCATATACCTGTGACGGGTTGAATCACAGAAACCCTCTTGGGAGCTGCCACCTGATGTGCCAAGACTACTTCTGCCCCTGCTTGCCCTGACCATGGCAGAGGCAGTATACCTAAAATTCATTTTTAGGCTCCCCTATGGGGCAGACACTCCTGTGTCCCCCAAAAGGGAAAAAGACCCTGATCCAGCTGTAGGCTTACAGCTCCTTGGGGTCTGTTCCCACCGCAGCAGTCACCAGGACCCCAACTTCCAGCTCCAGGATACATGTCTCTGTGCACCTCTTCCACTCCATTACAGCCAGTTCCTGCTTCTGGGTCTTAATTGCTTTGTTTTTTAAGTCCAGGGTTTGGTGGTGGGTAGCCTTTTCTTTTTCCAGGGCAGCCTTTTCCCGGGCAAATTGCACATCAATTTCAATTTGTCTTCCCTTGAGACCGTCACTCAATGAGCTGGGATACCACAGAAAACCCCCTCCTGCCAGAACAGGCATCCCTCCACTCCTGTCTTGCTAAGTTAGACACTCCATTCAGCTTCAGCACAGACACCGAGGTTGGGCCACACCTATCTGCAGTTCACTGAAACTGAGATGCACTCAGCTCAGGGGCCTCTTGGTTAACAGAGATTTTCCCAGTGTTCAGCCTTTCTGGGCAATTTGCAACCTGTGCAGTTTTAGCTTCTTCTGATCTTCCCTCTTACTTATTTTGCTTCCTTTTCTGTCCCTACTTCCCTTACCTAAAATAAGCAAACCTGAAAATAACAAACCAGTAACCACTTTCTGTTCTCCAGCCACCACACTTAAAACTCACTTAAAATCACTACTCAAAGCAATCGGCTGTGCACAGATGCTGCTCGACTACACCACTGTGATGGGTTAGATCACAGAACCCCCCTTGGGAGCTGCCACCTGATGTGCCAAGACTACCTCTGCTTCTGCTTTCCCCCCCACCATCGGCACCGGTTCAGTTGGTACTTCAGGAATTCAGACATTCAAGAGAACTTACTGTATCTGACATACCAGAGTCTCCCTTGCTCCCCTTACCAAGTCCCCTTCGGACATGGGAATCTTTACAGGCACTGTGTCATGCACCTCCATTCTCCAGTGGGGAATCAGAAAGTGAGCTGGAGCAGGTCATCTCTCACCACTCTTCCCACACTCCTTATGGTGCCCACTATCAACTTGGGATCCCTCAGTCTGTTCCTCAACTACCATGGTATGGCCAACCATGGGCGCTGTCACTGGTATCTATCCCACCACCCCTGTGGCCCTACTGGTATCCCTGGGTGGCATACAGTTTCCCTGCCTCCCAAGCATCCAGCAAGACCCACCATGAGCCCTTGAGGCATTCTCCCTCAGCCATGCTATGTACAGCCTCCGAACCTCCAGAGGAGATCATGGAGGAACAGGAGGGCAGATTTGAAGAGGAAGTCACACCAAAGACCATCTTTTCCTCCTCTCCAGACAAGGCAGTGCGGCCCCCTCCCAACATAAGCTCTTGGACACCTTGCACTCCTCTTGCTGCAGAATAGTCCGCCCCATCAAGGAGGTTCTTCTGGACCCAGCCCAGCTTATATGGCAAACCGCGGCATCAGTCATGCCTACCTGCAAACGGGCTGATAAGAAATATTACATCCCAGATAGGGATATGGAATTTTTTCCCCATTTCCCCCCTCCTAATTCTATTGTTGTGGATGCCATAAACTCCCATGCCAACACCAAATGAGATCCACTCCCTATGAGAGGGATTTGAAAATCCTCGACCTACTCGGGAGAAAGGCCTCTTCCTCTGCCACACTGCAATTCGGAATTGCAAACTATCAAGCTCTAACAGCAAAGTATGACTACGTCAAGTATCCAAAGCTTAACGCTTTTATTGATCAGCTCCCAGAGTCCCGTGAACGGTTTCAGACAATTGTTAATGAGAGACAGCTAGTGGCTAAGACAGTACTCCAATCAGCACTTGATGCAGCCAACGCAGCAGCTCGGTTCATCTCCACAGTGGTGGTTATGTGGTGAGTGTCCTGGTTGCACCTATCTGGTTTCCCTAAGGAAGTGCAGACTACTGTAGAAGACCTTCCTTTTGGAGGCACCAGATTGGTCGCCAGGAAGACTGAGGCATCCCTCCATATGCTTAAAGACTCCAGGGCCGCTCTCTGCTCATTAGGGATTTAAACTCCTGGACAAAAAAAAAAAAATTTAGTCCACAACCTCAGCATAGATCCCACACTCGGCATTTTTCAACTCAACACTACTATGAGCCTGAGGAAAAAATCCAGATTACCTAAACATTAAACCATCAGGCCTCTAGTCTTCCTTTTCACAACCATCCACCTCAAAACATCAGTTTTGACATATTGGTCAAGGCACTGATAGACCACTCCCCTCAACACCAACTGCAGCTGATGAACCCATCACACCTATTTGGGTACTGCCTTGCTTCGTTCCTCAAAAACTGGGAACAAATAATATCAAACCAATGGGTCCAGGAAATCGTCCGCAATGGATACTCCATCCACTTCACCTCCTTTCCTCCTCCTCCCCCCTCCCCACCACCAACCCTTCCCTGTCCCTCTTCAAGGACCCTTCTCATGAGAGTTTGTTACCACAAGAAATAGATCTCCTCTGTCTAGGAGCCATAGAACTGGTACCTCAGCATCTATAAGGCAAAGGTTTCTACTCTCGTTATTCCTGGTAGACAATAAAAAGGGAGGCCGGAGACCCATACTGGACCTCAGAGCACTGAAGAAGTTTGTCAAAGCTCAAAAATTCAGGATGGTCATACTAGCAGTGATTATTCCATCTTTGGAGCCAGGAGATTGGTTTTTGGCCCTTGCCCTCCAGGATGCCTATTTCCACATATCAATCAGACCTTCCCACAGACAATTTCTCAGGTTTACCTGGGGCCACGACCATTACCAATACAGAGTACACCCCTTTAGCCGCTTAGCGACTCAGAGAGTATTCTCTATGGTCCTCTCCATAGTGACGGCTCACCTATGTTCCCAGGGGATCATAATCTACTCCTATCTGGACAATTGTCTCCTCAGAGCCCGCTCTTTCAGCGAGGCCCACTGGGTTACCCAAACCTCTGTAGACTTGTTCATAGAACTGAGTCTACAGATCAACATTCAAAAATCAACGTTCACCCCGTACGGCGCTTAGAGTTCATAGGGGCCAACCTCAACTTGTTACAGGCAAAGGTGCTCCTTCCACAACACAGATTCCACACCCTGGCCATGCTTATAGAGACAGTACAAATCAGCCCTCAAATATCAGCCAGACACTGCCTCCAACTTCTGAGGCATATGATGGCAGGCACATCTGTGGAACCTCATGCCAGACTTCACAGAGGTATGGATTGGATGAATGGACTATCAGGTGGATAGAAAGCTGGCTAGATTGTCTGGCTCAATGGGTAGTGATCAATGGCTCGATGTCTAGTTGGCAGCCAGTATCAAACGGAGTGCCCCAGGGGTCGGTCCTGGGGCCGGTTTTGTTCAACATCTTTATTAATGATCTGGATGATGGGATTAATTGCACCCTCAGCAAGTTCGCAGATGACACTAAGCTGGGGGGAGAGGTAGATACACTGGAGGGTACAGATAGGGTCCAGAGTGACCTAGACAAATTGGAGGATTGGGCCAAAAGAAATCTGATGAGGTTCAACAAGGACAAGTGCAGAGTCCTGCACTTAGGAAGGAAGAATCCCATGCACCGCTACAGGCTGGGGACCAACTAAGCAGCAGTTCTGCAGAAAAGGACCTGGGGATTAGGGATGAGAAACTGGATATGAGTCAAGTATCAGAGGGGTAGCCGTGTTAGTCTGAATCTGTAAAAAGCAACAGAGGGTCCTGTGGCACCTTTAAGACTAACAGAAGTAGTGGGAGCATAAGCTTTCGTGGGTAAGAACCTCACTTCTTCAGATGCAAACTTGCATCTGAAGAAGTGAGGTTCTTACCCACGAAAGCTTATGCTCCCACTACTTCTGTTAGTCTTAAAGGTGCCACAGGACCCTCTGTTGGATACGAGTCAGCAGTGTGCCCTTGTTGCCAAGAAGGCTAACGGCATATTGGGCTGTATTTGTAGGAGCATTGTCAGCAGATCGAGGGAAGTGATTATTCCCCTCTATTCAGCACCGGTGAGGCCACACCTGGAGTATTGCATCCAGTTTTGGCCCCCCACTACAGAAGGGATGTGGACAAATTGGACAGAGTCCAGTGGAGGGCAACGAAAATGATTAGGGGGCTGGGGCACATGACTTACGAAGAGAGGCTGAGGGAACTGGGGTTATTTAGTCTGCAGAAGAGAAGAGTGAGGGGGGATTTGATAGCAGCCTTCAACTTACTGAAGGGGTGTTCCAAAGAGGATGGAGCTAGGCTGTTCTCAGTGGTGCCAGATGACAGAACAAGAAGCAATGGTCTCAAGTTGCAGTGGGGGAGGTCTAGGTTAGATATTAGGAAACACTATTTCGCTAGGAGGGTGGTGAAGCACTGGAATGGGTTACCTAAGGAGGTGGTGGAATCTCCATCCTTAGAGGTTTTTAAGGCCGGCTTGACAAAGCCCTGGCTGGGATGATTTAGTTGGTGTTGGTCCTGCTTTGAGCAGGGGATTTGACTAGATGACCTCCTGAGGTCTCTTCCAACCCTGATATTCTATGATTCTATGACATGAGGTACCTCCAGATGTGGTTCAGCTCAGTCTTCAGGCCGAACAGAGACAAACCTCTATCACTGCCCACCAAAGTCAAACGCTCCCTGAGCTGCTGGAAAGACCCAGCAAGTGTCTGCACAGGGATTCTTTTCTCACAAACTTCTCCATCGTTACCCCTTACCACTAACTTATCCCTCATAGGATGGGGTGCACATCTTAATAACCTTACAACACAGCGCAAGTGGCCATACACGGTGAGGTCTCTTCACATCGACCTCCTTGAACTCCTAGTGGTCAGGAATGCCCATGTGCACTTCCTCCCACTAATCAGGGGTACACACACGCACACGAGTCTTGACAGACAACATAGCATGTATGTACAACATAAATTGACAGGGAGGCACCAGATCTCCTGCCCTTTGCACAGAAGCACTAATGCTGTGGAACTGGTGCATTTCCCACAACGTCACGGTAGCAGCAGCCTACCTTTTAGGTATACAAAACTCGATAGCGGACAGTCTTAGTCACAAGTTCCCACATGATCACAAATGGGAGGTAAACCCAGCAGTGCTTTGTGACCTATTTAGGTGGTGGGGGACACCAACCACAGACCTGTTTGCCACTTACCTGAACAAGAAATGTCCACGCTACTGCTCCAGGGCAGGAATAGGACAACACTCCTTGGGGGGGTGCTCTCTTTCTTCCATGGGCATGGGCAGCAAGTTCTATGGGCCCGTGGTGCCTGCACCCCCTCCCTCCACACCCCCTCCTGTCCCCAAACTCCCTCCCAGAGCCCGCACCCTCTCCTGTCCCCAAACTCCCTCCCAGAGCCTGCACCCCCTCCCTCCGCACCCCCTGTGACCCCCAAACTCCATCCCAGAGCCTGCATGCCCAGCCCCTGCCCCAGCCCAGAGCCTGCATCCAACACCCAAACTCCGTCCCAGAGCCTGCACCTCCACCCCCTTTCCCACACACCCCCTCCTGCCAGCAAACTCCCTCCCAGAGAGTGCACCCAAACTCACTCCCAGAGCCTGCACCCCTCATCCCCTCCTACACCCCATCCTTTGCCCCAGCCCAGAGCCTACACCCAAACTCCGTTCCACAGCCTGCACCCCCTCCAATCCCCAAATTCCCCCCCAGAGCCTGCACCCCTCACCCCGTCCTGCACACCCACGCCCAACCCCTGCGCTAGCCCGGAGCCTGCACCCAGCACCCAAACACCCTCCCAGAGCCTGTACCCCAGCCCTCCGTACTCTCTCCGAGAGCCTGCACCCCTCACCCCCTCCTGCACCCCCACCCCTTACCCCAGCCCAGAGCCTACACCCAAACTCCAGCTCAGAGCCTGCACCCGTTACCCCCTCCTGTACCCCCACCCCCTGCCCCAACCTGCACCCAAACTCCATCCCAGAGCCTGCACCCCAGACTCCCTCCCAGAGCCTAACCTCTCACCTGTCCTGCATCCCAATCCCCTGCCCCAGCCCAAGACCTACACCCCAGACCTCCTCCCCCAACTCCCAGAGCCTTAGGTAGGTGGGGGGAGAGTTTGGGGGTGAAGTTTTCTTGGGGGGGGCTGGCTCTGGGCATTCTGGGCACCATGAAAATATCTACAAACCTGCCGCCTCTGTCCATGGGACAGCGACCTTTCCCCCCCCCCCCACTATCAAAAGTCCTATTGAAAATGAAAAGACAGAGCAAATGTCATACTGATTGCTCCCACCTGGCCAAGACAGACCAATCTCTCTCCCACCCACGCCATACCTCCTATCACAGAACAAAGGACACATTCTCCATTCCAATTTGCAGATACTCCAACTCAGGGCCTGGCTCCTTCATGATTCCAGCACATAGAAAGATCCTGCTCTGAGGAGGTAACAAAAAGTGTTACTACACCGTAGAAAATAGACTACCCATCGTACTTATCTGCAAAAGTGGACCAGGTTTGTTGTAATTCCAGACAAATTTCCCTGACATCTGCTACTCTCCCAATAGTCCTAGATTATATACTTACTCTCAAAAAACCAGGACTATCTGTTCACTCAGAGTTCACCTAGCAGTTGTAGCAGCCTTCCATCAACAAATAGAGGGATACACAATGTCTCACACCCAACCACATAGCGATTCTTCAGGGGGTATAGTAAACCTTTCCCCCCCAACCCAGACATCCCATCCCACATGGGACCTAAACCTAGTACTGAAAAGCCTGACTAGACCGACCTTTGAACCCATGGCTACTTGTTTGCTCACATAGCTGTCGATGAAGACAGCCTTCCTGGTGGTGATCAGCTCAGTGAGAATAGAGGAAATAGCGGCACTGATGGCATACCCCCACTATACAATATTCTTTCGGGACAAGGTTACTCTCAGACTGCACCCAAAGTTCATCCCCAAGGTGACCTCATCTTTTCACATAAACAAACTGATTCATCTCCCAACCTTTTACTCCAAGCCTCATTGTGATAACAGGGAGGCAATACTACACAGGCTAGATGTTAGGAGAGCCCTGGCCTTTTACCTGGATAGGATGAAGGCTTTAAGGAAGTCTCCTAAGCTTTTCCTTTCCATTGCAGAGAGGTCTAAGAGCGCAACGTATCGGCGCAGAGACTCTCCAAAGGGGTCTCAAACTGTATCAAACTCTGCTATCAGGCTCGCAACATAGCATCTCCATCCAGAATGCGCACACTCTCCATGAGGTCGATTTCCTGCTCTGTCGCTTTCCTCGAGAATGTCCCTATCTCGTAAATCTGTAGAGCCGCAAGCTGGGCATCTGCAAGTACCTTCGCAGAACATTATGCAATTACCATTGGAAATGGAGTCCCCAGTATCTTCAGCTCCATAGTATTGTCATCCATAACAGATTTGACTCCAAAGCCCCAGGCTCCCACTGGGGATGCTGCTTCGGAGTCACTTACCGTGGAGCACCCATAGGGACACTACTTGAGGAAGTTTCTTACCTTGTGCAGTAATGATGGATCTTCGAGATGTGTCCCCCATGGGTGCTCCATGCCCCTACCCTCCTCTACTTCAGAGTTCTCTACTGCAGAGTCTTTGACAAGAAGGAACTGCGGGGATTCACCTGTGCGCTGGTTAGCCTCGTGGCAGGGCACGGGGGCGGGACAGCACATGTGTGGACCGAACGGACACTGCTACCAAAGTTCTCTGATCAGCAGCGCAGGAATGCAAACACACCTACAATAGAGCACCCATAGGGGGACACATCTCGAAGAACCATCATTACTGCACAAGGTGAATAACTTCCTCTTCCAGGGTTCAGGTTGTCCAGTGTAATTCTCATCCAGTCAACTTTAAAGTTAAGTATTGAGACTGGTGATCAACTCAAAGTCTATTCTCTCACCAGTTCAGAAGGTAGAGTTTATAGGGGCAGTACTGGACTGCACCCAATCCAGAGCGTTCCTTCCAAAGGCAGGGTTTTAGACCATTTGATCTATCATTTGAGATCTCAAGACTTCTCCAGTCACAACTGCATGGAATTGCACGAGGCCTCTTGCACATACGTAACCCGGTATGCTAGATGGGGTCTCAAACCTCAATAAGGTTGGCTGACCTCAGTATTTTTGCTGAGCCATCACCATTGGAACACGACTCAGGGAGCCACCTCACATTTTAGAGTCTCTAGACTGGTGGGAAAACCCTGCCAACATTTGCATAAGCGTTCCATTTGTCCGTCCTCAGTCATCGCTAATGTTAGTAATGGATGCGTGTGCCCTCGGTTGGGGGCTCATCTGGGTTCTCTTCAGTCGCAGGGTTTTTGGTCCGCAAAGGACCCGACTCTTCGCATAAGTGTCAGGGAGTTGAGAACTGTCTGGCTGACATGGCAGGTTTTCCTCCCCCTTATCAAGGGGGAAAGACCTGCTTATTCTCACAGACAACACAGCGGCAATGTTCTATCTCAGCAAACAAGGTGGCACCTGCTCATTTCTGCTTTGCCAAGAATCAGTTCATTTAGGGGATTTTTGCATTGCCAAGTCGATTGATCTCAAAGCTTCTTACCCTCCAGGAGTGCAGAACAAGCTGGAAAATCACCTAAGAAAGTTATTTACGAGTCAACCATGAGTGGTCCTTTCATCCAAATGTAGCCTGTCCATTTTCCAGTCCTGCAAACTCCCCAGGTAGATCTGTTTTCAGTGAGATACAACAGGAAATACCAGCAGTTCTGTTCCCTATGTGGTTCCAGTCTACGTTCCCTAATGGATGCTTTCCTGATACCCTGGAAGAGCAACTGCCTGTACGCTTCCCCAGTTTGACTCCTTCACTAATAAAAATCAGACTGTATCATGCCTGTGTCATTCTAATTGTCCCAGCATGGCTGAGACAGCACTGGTTCTCCACACTTCTGTCCCTTTTGGTGAAAGAGCTGATAACTGCTTCCATTGGATCGAGATCTAATTTCCCAAGACCATGGTCGCCTGCTCTGTACAAACCTGCAAGCACTCCATCTAATGACATGGATGCTCCAGGGTTAGATCCTGTGGAGGAATCGTGTTCAAAAGAGGTTCAAGATCTGCTGTTGAATAGCAGAAAGCTATCTACTAGATCTTCTTGCCTTTCTAAGTGGAAGTGTTTCTCTATTTGGTCTCAGTCTGGAGTTTGAAGAATGCAATGGCAAATCTAGCATATTTTGGACTATCTTTTATACCTAAAACAGCAAGATTTGGCAGTTAGTTCCATCAAGGTCCACCTAGCAGTTATCTCGGCCTTCCACCCTCAGGTGGATAACTGCTCTGTCTTTTCTAATAGAATGTCAATAAGATTTTTGAAAAGCTTTGAAAAATTGTATCCTTAGGTATAAGATCCTAAATTTGGTATTGTCAAAGCATGAGAGTCCTCGTTTTGAGTCTTTTGCTCTTTACTGTACCTTTCAATGAAGGTAGCACTTTTGGTGGCCATCACTTGTGCTAGAAGGTTAGGTGATCTGCAGGCCACGATGTCTGGCCCTTTTAATGCTGTTTTTTTTAAAGACAAAGTTTACCTGCATTCTCATCTGAAGTTTTGTCTCAAAAGTGGTGTGTAGATTCAATATTAACCAAGCAGTTTACCTAACTTCATTCTTTCCCAAACCACACTTGAATAAAAATGAGGAAAGGCTATACTCTGGTTGTCAAGAGAATGCTGGCGTTCTACCTTAACAGGTCCAACCAGTTCCTTCCCAGCTCTTTGTAGCAATCACAGACAGGATGAAGAGGCTCCCAGTTTCTGCACAGTGGATATCATCTTGGATAGCCTCATGTATTCGCCTGTGCTACAATTTGGCTAATGTTATCCTGCCACACAGAGCAATAGCACATGCTGCAAGATTGCAAGTGGCTTCTGCAGCCTTCCTGGCTAAGGCTCCTATCCTAGACACGTGTAAGGTGGCAACTTGGTCTTCAGTGCACACATGTGCTCCCATTATGCCATCAGTCGGCAAGCTAGAAATTATGCCAGATTTGGGCAAGTTGTCCATCAGTTTTTGTTTAGATAGACTCCGATCCCACCACCTGTTTTCATGGCTTGTGAGCAGGGCCGGCCCACAACATTTTGGCACCTGAGGCGGGGAGCACCCTCGCTTGAGCCAAAACTTTTAAAGGTATCAGTTCTGCCTTCTTCCTGTTCTACTCCTCTCATGGTACTGCTCTGCTATCTACCCCAATAAAGGAGAACTAACAACTTAAAATGCCTTGTTCAAAAATTTTAAGTAACACTTAACTTTCAAACGCCTGAACAGCAAATGTAACTTGTCTTGTCTGCATAGTAAACACTGGCATTTTTATCTGTTTGAATCATCAAAGTGATGCTTTCTATGCCTTCTTGGTTGCAAAGATTTGAACTGCTTCCTGAAGGTCCACAGTCTGGGCCAGCTCATGCTCTATTGAGATGGTTGCAAGACCGACCAGCCTCTCCTGTGTCATTGTGGAGCGTAGCTGTGTTTTTATTAACTTCAGCTTGGAGAAGCTACGTTCTCCACTGGCAACTGTTACAGGAAGTGTTAGAAGTATGCGCAGAGCAACAAAAGCATTTGGAAAGAGGGTGGTCATCTTATTTGTGCACATATATTTCAGAACAGCCTTTGGAGTTGATCCTGCTGAAATGTATCTTGAAGGGGCTTTCAGTTCATCACCTAAATCACTCGCATCAATATCACGCATGTCATCATGTGTCAACACTGTCTCTAGTGCCCTGCATTGCTGGTGTAGGTCTTCTTCAGGTATAGTGAGGAGTTTTGGAATATCATACAACATCCCAAATATACTGCTGTGTTCCTTGAGCTGCATGAAACGTTCTTCAACTGACTGTATTGCACAATCTAGCACTTGGTTAAAGAATTCAACTTTGAATTGTTGTTTGGGGTCTTTTATGGGATTATCCTGTGTCTCATAATCAAAATGTCTTCTTCTTTGGTGACTCTTGTATTCTTGAATGGCTGGGAAAATAGCTTCAGTGTGAAGTTCCTCTGCCAACTTCTGTGCACTCTTCAAAACGTTTTGAAATCCCTCATCTGACCGGTAAGACTGTAGGTATGACTTTGCTTTGTCCAGTTGTTCCATTGCTCCAGATATATCAAGGTCAACACCTTGGAGTCTCTTGCTTACAACATTTATTTCAAAGAGTATGTCATGCTACAACACTAAGCCACACCGAAATTTGAAGTGATGTATGTTTCTGGTGATTCCATTTTCCTCTGCCACTGTTCTCCCACGAACAGTTCCTGTAATAGCATTATCCTCCAAAATGGCAACTATGGCATCATCTATCTTCCCAATTTGGTGTTTGATAGGCTTTATCGCCTCCACTTGACTTTCCCATCATGTAGCACTCAGTGGTTTCAGTGTCAGAGAGGATGTTCCCAGACGTTGCTTCAAAATTTGCCATCGGTGAGTTGATGCAGAGAAAAATACATAGATGCTTTAAATTACATTAAAAAATTCAGCAGCCTCACTAGAAGCTGATGCTGCATCACTGACCACCAAGTTCAATGAATGAGAACTGCATGGAACAAAAAAAGCTCGAGGGTTTAACTCTCAGATCTATGTCTGCACTCCTCTGTTCTTTCCTCTCATGTTGGCACCATTATCTTAGCCCTGACCTCTCATGTCAGCTATCGCAATTCCCGTATCTTCCAGCTTTTTAGGAAGCACATTTGTCATACCAGCTCCTGTAGTATCATCAATGTCAATAAATTCTAGAAAATGCTCTCCGACAGTCACCATTGCAGGGACATTTTCACTAGGTTCTGTTGTTGTTACAAAACGCAACATTAAAGTAATTTGTTCCATATGGCTGATGTCAGGTGTGCAGTCCAGAATAACAGAGTAATATCTTGCTGATTTCAGATCTGCCACAATCTTCTGTTTGACTTTTGTTGCCAGTAACTGTATGATCACATTTTGAATTGTTTTTCCACGGTAGTGGTGTGTGTACATTTCTTGGGTGGTGACTCTTCTTAGATGCTCCTGGAGTCCAGCATCAAACTCAGCCATTAGCTCCACAATTTTAAGGAAGTTTCCATTGTTTGGCACATAGAGCTCATCTGAAGTGCCACGCAGTGCTAGGTTTTGGGTAGCAAGCATTCTCACAATGGCAATGAGCCTTTTCAGAACTTTTTGCCAGTAAAGAGACTCTGATGCAATCTTCTCTTGATGCTGATCATTTATGGTGGCCTTTAACCTTAGTCTCATCTCAAGTTCTTTCTACCTATGGAATGCTCTCTGGTGATTTGCTGCCTTCTCATGGCATGCCAGGTTTCTAGTCAGATTTTCCAGTCCTTTGTTCCTGTCCAACTCAATGTGGCTGGAACATTAGACTGGAAGAGTTTGCAACAAAAACAGTATGCAGCATTCTGGGTTTTTGAGTACATAAGCCATGGCCTCTCCACTTTGTCACCATTGGGGATTTCACGCCAGTAATGTGTTGGATGGAAACTTCTATTTTCATTGTCTTTGGGGAACATGAAGTTTTTCACTTGCTGTGGCCCATGCAGTACAAGGAAGTCCCTCAGGCTACTGCTCAAGTGGGTCCACAGTCCTGGATCATCTAGACTTAAGGAACTAAACTCAGCAGCAGCTCTTTCTTGCGCCTCCACCACACACTTCTCCGATCTACACTTTTCTTCAGGAATGTGCATGGTTACATCCATTTGAGATGGAGATATGGATGCTGCAGTAGCTGCCAGGTCACCTGCACTCTGACTAACTTGAAGATCAGGCATCCCCTCACCACTCACATCCTCACTGGGGCCGGAAGGCTCACCGTGAACATTTGTGCCTATGTATCTCAGGAGACCTCCTTCCTGCTTAGATAGAAAAGCTTCCTTTGTTTTCTTTTTTTTTCTGAATGCTGCCCCAGAGGGGCGTTTTCTTCTTTCACTCATGACTGCTGTTCTGTGCCAGCTATAGTGGCTCTCAACACTCAATTGAAGGGAACAAATAAGCAGGCTGGTAGCAGGGCCTGAGTGAGGGAAGATATCAGCGTCTTAAGGGCCTAACTGGCTCCTACTACTTCAGTTGACTGCCTGTTCTCCTCAAGAGGGTTCAGGGAAGCGGCAGGAAACAGGAAGCTCCATGAGAAGCTGGTGTTAATCAGTCCAGGTTCCTGAGGGTGCTAGAGAGGTACATAAGAGGCTCCTCCTCCTCTCTCTCCCTGCAGCTCCTGCTGCTTTCTGTTATTCCCTCTCACCTTTTCACCTGCCTGCCATGTCTCTTGTGCCTTCCTTCCTCCAGCACAGCGCTCCACCATCTCTGTGCATCTAGAGCAGAGAGAATACATATGTACCAGCAGCAGACACAATTTTCTCCACTCTGGGTCCTAGTGGCACCCCCCCACAGTCTAGCACCTGAGGCGGCCGCCTCAGTTCGCCTCATGGTAAGGTCAGCCCTGCTTGTGAGTCACCAAGAGTGGAATGCACGTGTGTAATCACTCAAAAGAACAACAGTTGTTAACCTGTTTAGTACTGTTGTTTGAGACGTTGCACATGTCCATTCCATGACCTGCCCACCTGTCCCCTCTGTATCAGAGTTTTTCCAGCAGAAAGGAACTGGGGGGAGATCAGGTGGGCTCCACCCTTCATACCGGCAGCAGAGGATGCTTGATCTTCATCAACAGGTACCCAGAGGGAAAAATTTCCAACAGCTGTGTTTAGGGCGTGCACACGCCCAGAGTAGAAAGGAAATGTGCAGCATATCTCAAAGAACAACAGTTACTGAACAGGTTAGTAACAGTTTTTGACCAGAAAAGTAAAGACATCCCATTAACTTAGGGGTATATAAAACATTTTAAAATTAACATTTTCTACTTGGCTCTTCAGTATAAATGACCATTCTGCATGATGATTCCCTCCACTGCGTGCAGAGACACCAATGGAACCAGGAAGATGGCAGGAGACATACTGCCAGTTTACAGGGGTGTTGTCGGGAGTTGGCCAGGAAGAGGAAGAAGTTGCTAAACCAGCCATATGCTGCAGGCAGAAGGTACCATGTCCTCCTCACAAACTACTTAAAAATCTATATTTGAAAAATTATTCCATGTTTAAATATCAAAATTACAGCCACTGTTATTCAAACGTGAATCTCAGCATAGCCATACCTTTTACTTACATAACTTTAGGCTAAAAATATTTTAATTATTTTAGGACAGCTTTTGGCTTTGATAAACATATTGTAAAGCATCAAAGTTATGGTGACTTTACTGCAAATATCATTTTGGTATAAAATGTTCCATAACCTAACAGCCTATATTTTTTTTTCTAGAGAAACTGCAGTCATGTATTTGTTCAAAAACAAAATGAGCCTTTCTGCTTTCAGGAGTTTCCTGTGTAGAGACTTTTTTATAGCATCTAATGCTTTTTAAATAAATGGAATGTTTTTTAATCAAATGATATTGTGCTTAATGGAGAAAACATTTTAACCAAAACTCTACATGTCCTTCATTAAATTTCCTTTATGCCCACTTTTGTGACAGTAATTAACATTAAGGGCACCCACTAATGAAAATTACCTATAGTAAAAGCACTTGGTTCAGAATTATTCTTTAATGATAATGGCACAAATTAATAGGATGTCAGCACTTGCATTATGAACTGCTGGCTTCAAAGAGTTTATAAATTGCAATGAAACACTCATTCCAGCCTGATAGCTGCAGTATTAACCATTTAGGGAGGAGTGATATTAATATGCTGTGCAAACAAAAAAGCTATAACCAGTGGAATAATTTATCCGGAGTTGTGGTGGATTCTCCATCACTGACAGTTTTAAAATCAAGATTGAATGGCTTTCTAACAGCTATGCTGTAGGAATTATTCTGGGGAAGTTCTATGGCCTGT
This sequence comes from Emys orbicularis, assembly GCF_028017835.1. Taxonomy (NCBI): domain Eukaryota; kingdom Metazoa; phylum Chordata; order Testudines; family Emydidae; genus Emys; species Emys orbicularis. The sequence continues at coordinate 345,238,148 of NC_088683.1, forward strand.
GTTAGGAGGTTGGACTAGATGATCACAATGGTCCCTTCTGGCCTTGGAATCTATGAATCTATTTCCAAACTTTAAGTGGCAAGGATTTTCAAACATAATTACAGAAAGATACAATGGAGTCTGAGATAATGTGCCAACGTTCAAGGTTAATACAGTAGAATGTAACTGCTCCAGAAGGAATAGTCTAAAGTTTAAAAAAAACAAAAACTTCAATCATATATTGTCAGGTTTACAAAACTATTAATAAAACTAAAACTCTTCCCTAGCTTGTTTTATGTAGCTATATAGCACTGCCACACTTAAATGCATTGCACATGCACCTTTTAATGTAATGATGCTACGTTTTTATGTATGACCATAGGAGCACTGAAGTGGGGATGAGAAGGAGTCTGACATCCCACTCGAAGAAAGGAAATCCTGTCCAAATGTAAGCCTGCTCCATTGTGCTTAGGAATTGCAAATATCTCTAGACAATAAAAAAAATCTGACCTACCTTAAATGTAGACACAGTGAATTAAAGTGACCATATAATTGATGTCCTTTCCTTTGTTATCATTTCCTCCTCTTTTAGTCTTGTTATATTTTAGATTGTGAGCTCTTTGGGCAGGGAATCCAGCTATTGTGTATTTTAAGTATCAGGCATACCTAATGCTATATAGAATCATAGAATATCAGGGTTGGAAGGGACCTCAAGAGGTCATCTAGTCCAACCCCCTGCTCAAAGCAGGACCAACCCCCAACTAAATCATCCCAGCCAGGGCTTTGTCAAGACTGACCTTAAAAACCTCTAAGGAAGGAGATTCCACCACTTCCCTAGGTAACCCATTCCAATGCTTCACCAACCTCTTGGTGAAAAAGTTTTTCCTAATATCCAACCTAAACCTCCCCCACTGCAACTTGAGACCATTACTCCTTGTTCTGTCATCTACTACCAGTGAGAACAGTCTAGATCCATCCTCTTTGGAACCCCCTTTCAGGTAGTTGAAAGCAGCAATCAAATCCCCCCTCATTCTTCTCTTCTGCAGACTAAACAATCCCAGTTCCCTCAGCCTCTCCTCATAAGTCATGTGTTCCAGCCCCCTAATCATTTGTGTTACCCTCCGCTGGACTCTTTCCAATTTTTCCACATCCTTCTTGTAGTGTGAGGCCCAAAACTGGACACAGCACTCCAGATGAGGCCTCACCAATGTCGAATAGAGGGGAATGATCACGTCCCTTGATATGTATAAGTAGGGGCATTGCCAGCAGCCCAAAATGCCATTAGCCTTCTTGGCATCAAGGGCACACTGTTGACTCATATCCAGCTTCTCGTCCATTGTAACCCCTAGGTCCTTTTCTGCAGTACCACTCCCTAGCCATTCAGTCCCTAATCTGTAGCAGTGCATGGGATTCTTCCGTCCTGAGTGCAGGACTCTGCACTTGTCCTTGTTGAACCTCATCAGGTTTCTTTTGGCCCAATCCTCTAATTTGTCTACGTCCTTCTGTATCCTATCCCTACCCTCCAGCGTATCTACCACTCCTCCCAGTTTAGTGTCATCTGCAAACTTGCGGAGAGTGCAGTCCATGCCATCCTCCAGATCATTAATGAAGATATTAAACAAAACCGGCCCCAGGACCGACCCTTGGGGCACTCCGTTTGACCGGCTGCCAACTAGACATGGAGCCATTGATCACTACCAGTTGAGCCCAACAATCTAGCCAGCTTTCTATCCAGCTTATAGTCCATTCATCCAGCCCATACTTCTTTAACTTTCTGGCAAGAATACTGTGGGAGACCGTATCAAAAGCTTTGCTAAAGTCAAGGAATAACACATTCACTGCTTTCTCCTCATTCACAGAGCCAGTTATCTCATCATAGAAGGCAATTAGGTTAGTCAGGCATGACTTGCCCTTGGTGAATCCATGCTGACTGGTCCTGATCACTTTCCTCTCCTCTAAGTGCTTCAGAATTGATTCCTTGAGGACCTGCTCCATGATTTTTCCAGGGACTGAGGTGAGGCTGACTGGCCTGTAGTTCCCCAGATCCTCCTTCTTCCCTTTTTTAAAGATGGGCACTACATTAGCCTTTTTTCAGTCATCCGGATTTTATTATTCAACATTTATATTGACAGCGTGCCTGAAGGCCTCACCCAGGTAGGGTCCATTGTGCTAGGTAGAGTACAAACATACAGTTCACTGCTCAAAAACTTCATTAATACAAAGTGAAGGTTGGAGCCAGTACCTCATACCCTCAGTGTTCTGCAAGGGTATTAATTGGAAAACACAGACTAAAGGTACACAACAGCAACTTTCACTTTGCCATCTGGAGTTGGCAAGAGCCACTGAAAATGTACTAAAGGATTATTCGGTCAGGACTATGCTATAGTAAACAGACATGAGGAATGCTGAAGTACATATGCCATTGTGTGTGGTATGTTGTCCACAGAATTATATTCTCTCGTTCATCTGTATGCCTTCCCTATGCTAGGGCCAGATGTATTGACTGGTGCAGGGATTGTTTGGAGCAGGTTGCCATAGCTCATAGGTACATGGACCTGTCGTTTCTGTGCTGAATTACACGAGTTGCACAAGTTGAGGAGCAAACAGTCTTTTCTTGCCATGGGGATTTGTACACTCTGGTACAATAGTGCACTGTGAGATAGAAGTGCAGGTCACACTTCAGAGGGAATCTTTAGGACAAGGGTTAAGGAGCGATAACATCTGGCAACACTAAGGGCCTGTTTACCCTTACAGTGCTGCAGCGGCACTGCTTAGTGAAGATGCTACCTATGCCTGTCAGCATAGATACTCCACCTCCCCGAGCGCTGTCTACGCCGGCGCTTATGTCAGTTATAACTGTGTCGCCCAGGCAGGGGTGTGGAAATTCCCTGGGCAACGTAGTTATACCAACATAAGATGGTAGTGAAGACTAAGCCTCAGGCAGTTTGTGTAAAGTACATCAAGTGGTTGAGTACAGACCAGGCATAGCCAGCTGCTGTTCACTAAGCATGCTCCAAGGACAACTTCTGCCAGTTTCTCCAACCATACCCATCTGGTGTGACATCGCAGTACACTGACAGAGTTCTGGGATGTCTGTTGGAGTGGGTTGGGGAGTGACTCAACATGCCTGTCTACACTGCAAGTGAAGGTATTATAGTAGCACGGATAGGCGTACCTGTGCTAGCTTTGATCTAACTCGCATGTGTGACAGCAGTGAAGATGTGGCAGCACAGGGTAGCAACCTGAGTACAATCATGTCAAGGAGCCTGGATATGTATGTGGGTTACTAGCCCATGCCATGTATTCACTACTATGGTTAGCTATGCCAGCTAGATTCAAGCTAGAAAAGTAAGTCTACACATGCTACAGTCACACCTTTTGTTTGCAGTGTAGACATACCCAAAGAAGCTGGAGTTAAAGCTGAGGTTTAGGACTAATGTGTTCATTAACATTATAAAAATCACAAATTTTTTATGTCAATTCAATGGGATCTGTATACCCAAAACCCTTGCTCATACAACCTCAGATTTTAGACTACTAACCCTACCCAGCTCCCCATGAGGCACAGCAATATCCAAGCCAATCTGAGTTGGCATATGGATTTTAGAACAATTAACAAATATAAAAAACCAGCTGTTAAGATTGAAATTAGTTGACTATTTAACTACAGTGATGTTACCCAATAATAAAGGACAGTCCCTGCTCCTAAGAGCTGATGGTCTAAAAGACAAGATAGATTTTTATCCAGGCCGTAGTTATCACAGGTCTCCATTTGCCTAGCCGTTATCAGGATGTGCTTTATTGGATGCGTTAGGGAAGAGTGGAGATGTGGGCAGCAACTTGGAAGACAAGGTTGGTGGCTTACAGATTTTGATCTGGAGTGTTTCCAACTCATAAGGGGTGGCATAGGAGAAAGCACTTGTCAGAGAAGTAGGCAATGGAGGTTGAATATATAACAACTGGTTGAGTGGGTAATTTGAATGTCCTCATTTGTGGGTCTTCTCAAAGTTGCAATAGATTGGGTGGGTGGAACGGATAGGCATTTCACTTTAAAGTGTGTCACTGCTGCTCAATCAATTGGCAAGTGGAGTATTGCTGAAGTGTAACTTTGGGTGCTCCCACACCCCCTACTACTAGCCTGAGGAGCAAGGGACTGAGATCTGGACATGAACTCTTTTGCCACACACAGACAGCTCCCATGTCAATCTTCAACATTATTTGAAAGTTTCCCAGTAGAGTTATATTGCTCATCAGGATTGGTCATTCTGAACCTTGTAAGTGGCGGGAGGCTGACATTGTACAAATTGTGATGAGCACTACACCTAAGAGTTTGATTATGTACAAGTGAAATGGGTCTGATGGTTTTATCTATGGTGAACATGTCTCTGCTTCTGTTTGGGACAACTACCAGAGCATCCATGAATGTTGTTCCAGTCTTTGAAAAGAAGAGTGCTAACAGCCGCAAACCGACAAATATGCATAGAGCAACGTAGCAAACCAAAAGCTCCCCCCTCAAGTTGCTACACCATTATTATTTGTGCTAGTGGCCAGGATGTGCTAGAAACATTCCATGAGTATAATTGACAGTAAATGTGGGCAAATTAAGTTTTCATCTGCTTCTCATATGAGGGAATATGAAGTTGAGTTTAGGTTGGTTTACCCAATTGTTTTTACCACTACACTACTGTACTCTTCATCTGTACCAGAAGGAATGTTCCTGCCCTGAGGAGCTCACAATCTAACAATGGACAAATAGGTGGACAGAAGTCAAGGAAGGGGAGCAACAAAAGTGGCTTATTATACAATCAAGACTGTATAAGGCAGCTGTAATGGGGTTTGCACCCACCTCTCATGAGTGCCCCCTTCTGATTGGGCTTGCCTCTGTTCTTTAGGTCTGGAGACCCCTTTCAGTGGTTCTCAGGCGGGTTTTCAGTGACTCGGCCGAGTCACACTGTCTGCACATTAGCCAGCACAAACCCCTTCCGGGATATACAGGCCACATAGGCCTATCTCAGTACCTCTCTGGTAGTGTCTCTCTCTAAGCTCTCCCTTGAGCTTTAGTCTTTAAGTAGTCTAGCCGTAGTATGGGGCTGTATCCCCAGGGCTTCCTCCCTAGCAACACTATCTTTACATAGCCCTCTCCAGGCTCAGTCCTTACTCAGTCCCTAGCAGCCAGCCAGGAGCCTCTCGCTTCCCCAGTCCCTGCCAGCAGACTTAGCTGTCCGTAGCCCTGCTGCTCTTTCAGGCAGCCAGGCCTGCAGTCCATTCTTCTCCTGCTCCATGCAGCAACTAACTAGTACACTGTTCTGCAGCTCCTTTTATATGGCCCTCCTGGGCCCTGATTGGCTGCTTCCCCTGCAGCCACTCTAGCCTGCTTGGAGGACCTCTCCACTGCTCCTGGGATGGGTGTGGCATAACCCTGAGGCCTCCAGCAGGGGGCCTTTGGGCCTAGTCCACCCATTCACACATGAAATGGATTTTTGAGGACCTAAAAGTGGAAAGTGCAGGGTCCATGTCTATGCTCAGTGTCTTGTTTATAATCATAAGACTCACTCTCTCCTTTCTTCTTCTCCACTCAGCCCTGGTCTACACTATGAGTTTAGGTCGAATTTAGCAGCATTAGATTGATTTAACCCTGCACCCGTCCACACGACAAAGCCATTTTTGTCGACTTAAAGGGCTCTTAAAATCGATTTCTGTACTCCTCCCCGACGAGGGGATTAGCGCTGAAATCGACCCTGCTGGGTCGAATTTGGCGTAGTGTGGATGCAATTCGACTATACTGGCCTCTGGGAGCTATCCCAGAGTGCTCCATTGTGACCGCTCTGGACAACTCAGATGCACTGGCTAGGTAAACAGGAAAAGCCCCGCGAACTTTTGAATTTCATTTCCTGTTTGGCCAGCATGGCGAGCTGATCACCACAGGTGACCATGCAGAACTCATCAGCACAGGTGACCATGGAGTCCCAGAATCACAAAAGAGCTCCAGCATGGACCGAACGGGAGGTACTGCATCTGATCGCTATGGGGAGATGAATCCGTGCTATCCAAACTCCGTTCCAAAAGACGAAATGCTGGAATATTTGAAAAAAGCTCCAAGGGCATGAAGGACAGAGGTTATAACAGGGACCCGCAACAGTGCCGCGTGAAACTTAAGGAGCTCAGGCAAGCCTACCAAAGAACCAGAGAGGCAAACGGCTGCTCCGAGCCCCAGACATGCCGCTTCTATGATGAGCTGCATGCCATTCTAGGGGATGCCCCTACAACTACCCCACCCCTGTGCTTCCGTCCTCCCCCACCCCTCCCGGGCTACCTTGGCAGTTATCCCCCCATTTGTGTGACGAATAAAGAATGCATGAATTTGAAACAACAATGATGACTATTGCCTCTGCAAGCGGAGATCAAAGGGGGGAGGGGAGGGCGGTTGGCTTACAGTGAAGTACAGTGAACCCAGGGGGCGGGTTTTTATCAAGGAGAAACAAACAGAACTTTCATACCATAGCCTGGCCAGTCATTAAACTGTTTTTCAAAGCTTCTCTGATGCACAGCGCGCCCTGCTGTGCTCTTCTAACTGCCCTGGTGTCTGGCTGCACGTAATCAGCAGCCAGGTGATTTGCCTCAACCTCCCACCCCGCCATAAAAATCTCCCCCTTACTCTCACAGATATTGTGGAGCACACAGCAAGCAGTAATAACGATGGGAATATTGGTTTCGCTGAGGTCTAACCGAGTCAGTAAACTGCGCCAGCGAGCTTTTAAATGTCCAAAGGCACATTCTACCACCATTATGCACTTGCTCAGCCTATAGTTAAACTGCTCCTTACTACTGTCCAGGCTTCATGAGCAATGGGAGCAAGGGGTAGGCTTGGGTAGGTGCGACCATGTGGTGCTGCCGACTGGGAGAGCAGCCTGAGGCAGAAGCCTCCAGCTGGCATGATATTCCAGGCAGGACTGAATCTCCATTAGACGAAACTTAAAGAAGAGAATGACCTGGAGTCATTCCCATTTTTGTCCAGGCGCCCCCGACCGACCTCACCAAGGCCGGCCAGGAGCACCCATGTCTACCCAGGCGCCCCCGACCAACCTAACCGAGCTCGGCCAGGAGCACCCACGGGACAACGACGACGGTTAGCAGTTGTATTGCACTGTCTGCCGTCCGCAAGGCAAGGCAAGGCAAGGGGATGCTGCTGTGTAGCACTGCAGTACCGCGTCTGCCAGCAGCACCCAGGAGACATACGGTGACAGTGAGCTGAGCGGGCTCCATGCTTGCTGTGGTATGTCGTCTGCATGGGTAACCCAGGAAAAAAGGCAAGAAACAATTTTTTGCCGTTGCTTTCACAGAGGGAGGGAGGGGGGCCTGATGACATGTACCCAGAACCACCCGTGACAATGTTTTTGCCCCATCAGGCATTGGGAGCTCAACCCAGAATTCCAATGGGCGGTGGAGACTGCGGGAACTGTGGGATAGCTACCACAGTGCAACGCTAGCCTCGGTACTGTGGACGCACACCGCCGACTTAATGTGCTTCGTGGGGACACACACAATCAACTGTATCAAATCGATTTCTAAAACATTGACTTCTATTAAATTGACCTAATTTCGTAATGTAGACATACCCTCAGTGAAAAGCATTCTGATTTAAATATTAGAAAACCAAGTTAATTAGAGTGGGTTTTAACATCAAGAATGAATGAGACAAAATCATCAGTGTTGTAATCCACTGAAGCACCAGGAATTACACCAGGATCAATTTGAACTATTATTGTTTCTTCCAAAGCCATTCAAAATCGTTGACTGACATCCATCCATCCTTGTGTTAGAAATATGCTAGTTTTGACTGTCACCAACTCTCAGATAACACACAGGCTTCAACATCAGACTTTTTTCCTTGGGGCACTAGTAGCTGGTGGCAATTCTTTCCTACCCTGACAATCTGCTGCCTACAGATTAAGGAAAGGGGGGTTATATCCGGATCCACAGTTCAAGGGCTGTGCTCAGGTTTCACTCTAAAAATATGGCCTAGTTTAGAGATGATGAAAATGGCTGCATAAATAACACATCAGTAGGTCATTGTAACTAAGTGTGACTTTATACGCCTATAGGGCAGAAGGAGCCGGTGCAAGCAAGAAAAGCATCTCTCAGTAGGATATCAGATAAAAGAGAGGGAGCCTGTTCTTGCTGACAGCCTCCTGTGAGCTGCTTTTCCCACTACTCTCTCTTTTTCTGAGCTGTGTTTATTTAGAAGTATATAACTCCTCTCTGAAACACCACACAATAGATTCAGAAATAATTAGCCAAACCCTGCAAGAGAAATAATGAACTATCTAATAATGAATTAGATTATTCGTTAAGGTGCCCAGAAAACCTATAGTTTTCAACCCTCACCCAGGAAAGAGATGAGCCTTAGACTGTGGCCTGATGGTCAATGAATTCAGTCTCTCACAGCCCACAGGAAACATTTTAATGTAGAGAATTCATCCTGAGGAAAATCCCCTGCCAACAACCCCCCCCCTTTTTTAAACCAGAGGATTAATAGGTTAGCAACCTACCTCCATGGATCAGCACTGGCAGTAGCAGGTACAGACACAGGCTGTGTGGTACATAGGTACAAAACCATTTAGGACATGTAAGTTGCACCTGTTTAAACTGACTTACTGATGTAACTCACACTGCCTCTGTATGTGGCTTCAAACCTGATTTCTTACTAGATTTACTGTTCTGTCGCTCCACTACTTTGATGGAGCTACTTTTGATTCTCACCTGTGTGAGATAGGAATGGTTTTAGGGTTAAGATGCAGTGGATTAATCATTGGTGAAATTCCTAGAGGCTTCTGTGAAGTTGATCCAAGAATAAATTATTGCCCAATGGCTGAATGTGTTACCACTTACTAGCTATTGCTCTGTGGGAGACCGATATCGCTTTGATAAGGCTCAAAAGATGCAGAAGTATTAGCAGCAAAGAGTTCAATAATGAAATGCTCCCACTTAATTTAAGTATTGTGTCTCATAGTTAAGGGGATCAGCCAGAAAAATTGATCTGAATAAACTAAAGATGTAAATTTGAAGTGATTTAGTGAAATCTCTGCAAGCTGCGTGGAAACTTCTTAAAGACACCATAATAGAGGCTCAACTTAAATGTATACCACAAATTAAAAAACGTAGTAAGAGAACCAAAAAAGTGGCACCGTGGCTAAACAACAAAGTAAAAGAAGCAGTGAGAGACAAAAAAGGCATCTTTTAAAAAGTGGAAATTAAATCCGAGTGAGGAAAATAGAAAGGAGCATAAACCCTGGCAAAGTGTAAAAATATAATTAGGAAGGCCAAAAAAGAATTTGAAGAACAGCTAGCCAAAGACTCAAAAAGTAATATCAATTTTTTTTTTTAAGTACATCAGAAGCAGGAAGCCTGCAAAACAACCAGTGGGGCCACTGGATGATCGAAATGCTAAAGGAGCACTCAGGGATGATAAGGCCATTGCAGAGAAACTAAATGAATTCTTTGCATCGGTCCCCATGGCTGAGGATGTGAGGGAGATTCCCAAACCTGAGCCATTCTTTTTAGATGACAAATCTGAGGAACTGTCCGAGATTGAGGTGTCATTAAAGGAGGTTTTGGAACAAATTGATAAACTATACAGTAATAAGTCACCAGGACCAGATGGTATTCACCCAAGAGTTCTGAAGAACTATCATTTAAATCAACTTCTGTACCAAATGACTGGAGGATAGCTAATGTGATGTCAATTTTTTTAAAAGGGCTCCATGAGTGATCCCAGCAATTACAGGCTGGTAAGCCTGACTTCAGTACTGGGCAAACTGATTGAAACTGTAGGAAAGAATGAAATTGTCAGACATATAAGATGATCATAATTTGTTGGGGAAGAGTCAACATGTTTTTTTGTAAAGGGAAATCATGCCTCACCAATCTACTAGAATTCTTTGAGGGGGTCAACAAGCATGTGGACAAGGGGGATCCAGTGGATATAGTGTACTTAGATTTTCAGAAAGCCTTTGACAAGGTCCCTCACCAAAGGCTCTTAAGCAAAGTAAGCTGTCATGGGATAAGAGGGAAGGTTCTCTAATGGATTGGTAAAAGATAGGAAACAAAGGGTAGGAATAAATGGTCAGTTTTCAGAATGGAGAGAGGTAAATAGTGGTGTCCCCCAGGGGTCTGTACTAGGATCAGTCCTATTCAACATATTCATAAATGATCTGGAAAAAGGGATACACCATGAGGTGGCAAAATTTTGTGGATGATACAAAACTACTCAAGATAGTTAAGTCCCAAGCAAACTGCAAAGAGCTACAAAAGGATCGCACAAAACTGGGTGACTAGGCAACAAAATGGCAGATGAAATTCAACATTGATAAATGCAAAGTAATTCACATTGGAAAACATAATCCCAACTATACATATAAAATGATGTAGTCTAAATTAGCTGTTACCACTCAAGAAGGAGATCTTGGAGTCATTGTGGATAGTTCTCTGAGAACATCCACTCAATGTGCAGCGGCAGTGAAAAAAAAAGCGCACAGAATGTAAGGAATCATTAACAAAGGGATAGATAAGAAGACAGAAAATATCATGTTGCCTCTATATAAATCCATGGTTCGCCCACATCTTGAATACTGCTTGCAGATGTGGTCACCCCATCTCAAAAAAGATATATTGGAATTGGAAAAGGTTCAGAAAAGGACAACAAAAATTATTAGGGGTATGGAATGGCTGCCATATGAGGAGAGATTAATAAGACTGGGGCTTTTCAGCTTGGAAAAGAGATGACTAAGGAGGGACATGATAGAGGTCTATAAAATCATGACTGGTGTAGAGAAAGTAAATAAGGAAGTGTTATTTACTCCTTCTCATAAAAAGGAAGTATTTTTTCACACAACATGCAGTCAACCTGTGGAACTCCTTGCCAGAGGATGTTGTGAAGGCCAAGACTATAACAGGGTTAAAAAAAGAACTAAAGTTCATGGAGGATAGGTCCATTAATGGCTATTAGCCAGGACCGTCAGGGATGGTGCCCTAGCCTCTGTTTGCCAGAAGCTGGGAATGGGCGACAGCGGTCACTCGATGATTACCTGTTCTGTTCATTCCCTCTGTGGCACCTGGCATTGGCCATTGTTGTATGACAGGATACTGGGCTAGATGGACCTTTGGTCTGACCCGCTATAGCCGTTCTTATGTTCTTAACTGCATTAAACCCTTGTGTGAACACACTCATTCAAGATAGGTCAGTCTCTAACCTGGTTCAAGCTATGGTCTCTCTTGTAAGGCTGAGAATACAGATGGCAATTAAAAGTTAGTTTTGCTAGAAATTTTTCTTATGTTGACACCTGTCCCCTAGGATCTGGACAAAAGCCACTAAAATAGCCACTAAATGGTTGATCACTGTTAACCTGGGCTGGATTTGAACCTGCCTTTTAGCATCCCCACCCACCCCATTAATAGTAAGGCTTTTTTCCTCCTGGTTTCCAGTGAAAATGAATTAAAAACTGACTGACCATTTTAAACAGCAGAGCTAAACTATTTGGCAGGGTTTCCCTGAAGTTATTTTTCTGAGAGACATCTAGCAAACCAAACATCAAGTTTCATCCAAATTTAATTTTGTCAAACTGCTTTATTGTCCCATATTAGGCTTTAAACGCTGAGGATTGGATGTTTTTCAGTTACATGACCCACAGATTGCTTCAGACAGGTTGAATAAATGAATCAAAACATAGGCACTGTGTAAATGGAGTTGTGGAGGGTAGTGTAAGTGATTTTTAATATTATCCATTTATATCGACAGCCTGAAAGACCTCATAACCCTTATATGCAGCCAGAGCCACAGAAATGCAGCCACCGTGGGAACTGAAGGTAAGCTACCATATTGCACACCCTGGGGAAGAGAGGGAATGTTGGCCAAGTCACTGAGGAAAATCCCCACTCTTAGAATATTTTCTTCTTTTTATATCCGGCGTATGGTTTCTGAAAAGCGTTTCAGTTCCCTTTTTGTCTGGTCATTTTACTTTCTTCCTTCATCCCTGGAATTTAAAATAACTATAAGTTTCACATTAAAGTTTTAACTGGGAACATCAGAAGAAAAAAATTGTGTGTCGTTTAGTCCTGTAGAAGTTGAAGGAGAAATGCCGAGCGTTCCATCCCTTCTGCTCAGAACAGTAATTAATAGCATTCTGGGAAAACACTTTCCGCCTCTGTCATCAGACATCAGCTGGTGGGTGAGAGCATGGTATAAAATAGCTTTCCCAATTAAAGAGGGCACGATGAATAACAGCTGATGAGAGGAAAGTGATGGCATGTTACAAATGGAGCAGATAGCTCATCACAGGAGGGATGGTGATTCTCTACTGGCTCTTTTCCCTCTTAAAAGCACCTGGGTAGTGATATTGCATAAGTCTGGGATTTTCAGAAGGAAAATTTCAAAAAGGGATTTTGATGCCTAACTCCCCCCCGATCCCCTTTGTAAATCTCAGCCTACGGGTTTTCAAAACTTCTGCATAGAAATAGATTTTTTTAGTACTTCATTTGATTATTAAAAATGGCATAAAAAGCATCTGGACCTACATTGTCCACTGTTCACTGATTATGGATGTGCAGCATGGGACACCTAGAACTGGAGTTTTCAGAGGAGGAGAACACCTAATACCATTGAAGTAAGTTGGGATTGTGGGTGCTCACCATCTTTTATAATCACACCCACAATCAAAGACTATGGGTAGGGAGATAAAGCCTGATGATGCACAGTATATCAATCTCTATGAGGGGATGGCTGTGAGTTTCTTGTACCTTTCTCTGAAGCATGTGGTGCTGACCACTGTCAGAGACATGATACTGGACTAGATGAACCATGGGTCTGATCCAGTACTGCAATTCCTATGCCCTAAATCATTGTCCACACTAGGAAAATTAGGTCATAGGCGTAGCCATAGTGGATCAGACCCAGTGCAAAAGCTGCCTCAGTGATGGAAGCTCTAGTGTGGACAGAGTTCAGGCATTCTTACCATGTTGTTTAATCCTGCTCAGAACACCATTAAGACACATGGTGTTAAACCCCTGAGCTCTGTCTGCATTATGACTTCCACCTGCTACCACTAACAAAACTGCACCAGTGGCAGGTTCTAGTTTCTCTAGTGCAGATGCAGCTTGGGAGCTTGATTTTCAGAAGTGCTCAGAACCCAAAAACTGAGGTCCCAAAATTAGTGGATCTTTTGCCAGTCTCAGAGAACCAACACTGGTTCCTTAACCAACAGTCCCATAACACCAACAGCTCTCACTAACTCCCAGGGGACTTCTGTATGCAAAAGGCTGGTTATATTGCAACCCGAGTAAATACTATGCACAAAGTGGAAGTCTAGTACACTGACTGCCATTTTTTAAGAGTTAGGCTATGTGTTCAAGCCTGCTGGTGCCTTGTCCCTATGCTACGTCCTTCAGAGTCCCTGCTGCAGCCTGCACGGTGAAGACTGCAATGGAGATCTGCCTCTTTACTTCTTCCCAGGCTTTGCGCTGATCCGCTTTGTTTTCTATATCGAACACGGCATCGTAGATCCCTGGGAATGACTCTCCAGCGTACTTGTTGTGGCTGCTCGGAGCAAAAACAATGTGCCTGTGGGGAAAGAGAAAAAAGCCTTAGGCGGGAAGGAGGGATATTAGGGAGAACAAGGGGAGCTACTGAGACACGGCTGGGGGGAATCCCTGAGAGAAAGAGCAAAAATTGTGCTAGAACTAGAGCTGTTTTTTTGTTTTAAGTAAATTTTCAGTGAATTTAACATCATTTGAAGTTTCAGTGGATTTTGGTTTCATTTTTTGGCCAAAATGAAAAATTACTGGCTCCCCCCTTTCATGGGAAAATGAAAAATGTTTGCCCCCAAGTTGAATTTCTCTGCTTAGCTGAAATAGCAGTACACTCTAAATGATGCAAAAACCTGAGCTGTCCAAAAAGTCACACTATGTGGGGAAAAAAAATGTGAGCAGCTCCAGCTGAAACCCTTGCAAGCACGGGGAAGGATTTAGTAGTGGGAGGGTGAGCGGTTGCTTCCTGGAAGGCTGTTGGCATTTGAGGACGCCTGAACACTATTTAGCTTAGAAAGAGATAAAGATTGGCTTTGGATTTTAAGAACATAACATAAGAACGGCCGTACTGGGTCAGACCAAAGGTCCATCTAGCCCAGTATCCTGTCTACCGACAGTGGCCAATGCCAGGTGCCCCAGAGGGAGTGAGCCTAACAGGTAATGATCAAATTTTTTGTGTGCCCTGGGATTGAAGGACTTCTGATTTGGCCAGAGGGCCACAACACTGGCATCCCTTCTCTCAGATAACTGGGTACTTCAATGAAACTGAGGCATTGGGGCAAAATGAGGTATAGCCTCATTTTGGTATAGACACCAAAGGGGGAAACTGTTCTATCACCATAGCTTTATGACTATACATCTTACAATGTACTTTCCTTGTAAGATAGAATAGCATTACGGCATTCAAATGAAAATCCTTCTAGGATATAAGCAAACCTTACTAGCTGACAAGAAGGATGGTCCAATGGTTAGCACAGGAGTTGGGAAGACATGGGTTCAATCCCTGCTTCACCCTGTGACCTTTGACAAGTCATTTAGCTTCTCTGTGTCTCAGTTTCACAGCTGTAAAAACTGGGCAATAACAGCCCTTCCCTACCTCACAGGGATGTGTGAGGATAAATGTGTTAAAGATTGTGAAATGCTTTGAAATTTAAGAGCAAAATTCAGAGACATTTAATATTACTAAAAATACAGTCCTACACCCAACAGGAGAAGCTCAATAGCCCAAATGTGTTGTTGAGCTACATAAAGGATGTAGATCACAACCTCATGTCTTTCGGCACCCTCTCCTTCTCCCAAATCTGCTCCACCGTCAGGAGGGATGGAATCAGCAGAGGGATGTCCTCACACTGCTGTAACCAGCACAGTTATTTTCATCTTATTTCTTTAGCACTGTCCTAGTTACTGTTCCTTGTAACCAAGCCCTCTCGATGCCACGGCGAAGGTGCAGGAGGTGTTTACATGAGAATTTCTATTTTAGGAAGCTGTTCATAATATGAAAAAGTTGAAGAGTCATAGCACAATCAATGCTTTTTAGTAGTCTGCATAACTTGTTGCCTTACCTGTAAAATTTCCTGCCTGGTAAACCAAGAGGATCGATGAAAGCTCTTTCCACAAACATCAGCTGATCATTCATGATTCGCACAGCAATTGGACTGCGGGGGATGAAGACAACAATGCATGAAAATGTATGAACTACATGGTTTTCTAGAGCTGGCTGAGAATTTTTCAACATTATTTTTTAGTCAGAAAAGCTGATTAGGTGAAACCAAAACTGCTCCTGGGAACATACTGGCTTTGATGAAACTTTCACGAAGAAAGGTTTCTCAGGCGAAGTTTTGGTCAAAACCAGAGAGAGAGGAAGACACCTTCAAACCCCAGAATAGGCAATGGCCTTGTGGTTAGGGCACTCACCTAGGATGTGGGAGACCTGGATTCAAGTTCCTGCTCCAAATTAGGCAAAGCAGGGACCTGAACCCAGTTCTCTCATCTCCCAGGTGAGTGCCCTAACTACCACACTATAGGCTTTTCACTGAAAAACTTCAAAAGTCTCAGTTTCATTCTGAGGCAGAACAATAAAAATTTCCAAACTCTCAAAAATATTTCTGGGATAGGAAAACCATTGCCAGCCCTGTTCTAGTTTACAAAGCACTAAACAAATATTAGCTAGTTACTCCTTCCTATGCACCTGATTAGGCTGACAAGTATCATGATATAAATGAGGAAAATGAAACACAGGTGTTACATGCGTTGCCCAGTGCTACAGAAGAAGATGGGCTCTAAACTGTGATTAGAATCACATGGTCTTTCAAACTAGGACTGTTGATTCCAGAAGATGCTGTTTCAGACTGATTTCACACAAACTTGAAGGAAAAAACTGCATGTTAGACTGGGGGAACTTCCCATTAATATAAGCAACAAAATGGGAGGCTGCCCTTTTAAGAGCAACGGAAACTTGTGTTTTATTAAAGTACTAGAAAGAACCCACCAAAGAAAGAAGATACTAACTTTTCACTAGCTGCTGCTTTACGTGAAAAATATGTTCATTACATTATATAAGATTTTCACTAAAATTATCACAAAGCTCATACTGTTCATTGGTGAGTGCGCCCAGGAAACAGAATGTGTTGAGATCCAAATCCTCACTCAGGCAAAACTCATATTGATTTCAAAGTCAGTTTTTGCTGACCAAGGCCTGATTCAGGATTGCAGGACTTGGCCCTCAGCAAACAAAGTTGAGGAGCCTGGAGGCGAATTTGTCAAGACTGGTTTATTTTAACTTACTTATTCACATCAACCTCTTTAAGTCTTCTGTGAAAATCAGCAGCAGCTTCTGTGAAATTCGTCACAGCAGAAAAAAGGGGACCTATACATAGAAAATCCTTTTTTACTTCAGCATCACACGAAGAGCCTTGAACAATAAACATTTCACTTACTGAGGAAAACTTTGTATTTATTTTATTTACTGACTTGACAAGGAATCCTTGGCTTCCCCATTTCTTCTGGATCTGACTTTTAAAGGGCTGCAGTGCCCTCTCATAACATGGAAAACCTATTTTAACCATGGCAGCAGTGCTGAGGAAGAATGTCTAATAAAACTTCTACAAAGAGGCATTAAAATAATATTTAATTTAAATATGCTGAGAACGATTCTTGGGGAACCTCTGGTAAAGCAAAAGTTCTGAGATTGGGGTGGATGGGGAGGAGGAAAACCCTGGATCTGCAATTTTAATTTTACTGCAGACTTTACAAGAAGAAACTTGACATGTATCAACATTTCCAGCACTTGTGCCTGCCTGTACAAGGATTGCACCATTTTCACCTTAGGAGATTTCCACCCCACCCTTTGCTTGTTTTATGTGAGCTCTTTCCCTGTCCATACCAAGACAGACTTGGTGTAATGAGATCCCGTTGGGGAGGAACCCTCCTGGCCAAGGCATAGGATGGTGGTAGAGCCATTCTACAGCTGCTACTCAACACCTGGATTGTCTCCCATTATGTGGGAGTGCAGGCCCGTTGGATCATTGTAGTTGCAGAACATCCCCCCCTCTCCCTCCCCAAGCTCGTCCCCACTCTTTCCCTGGCAACATGCCCAAGCCCTCTTAACGGCTACTGGCAAAAGTCCCTGTGGGACTGAGTTCTGTGGCATACAGGGCAGCCACAGCCCTTGGGGAAGGCTCTCCCTACGCAGACACAGAGCTGTACTGGTTCCACCGCAGCCAGGGTGGACAGGACTTGGATAACGGCGTCTATTTCATTTCTACAGCTAATTCTCCTACCTCCCTCTCCCCCCCCCAAAAAAATTGGTTCTGGTTCATTGAGCAACAGGGGCAAACTTGCAAAAAGGGGAAATTTTAGAACCTTGCCAAACATACAAGTTCTGTAGGCAAAAGGGAAGCTTCAGACTATTTCAAATTTAACCACGAGTTTCAGAAAGCCCTGGCTAATCTAAAGTAGCTCCCTCCATATAAAGCCACCTCCCCTCTGATTGTTTATATCAAGAGAGTTGAATCACCCCCCAATGTCATGTTTCTGTGCTTGGCTGCCTCTGTACACTGAATGAGAGCTGTGTGTACGTGCAAGGACAGCGTTTAGCCATTGTTGACATTCTAGCCACCGTTTCACAACAGCTCATGTTTCACAAGCAGAAGGAGAGGGCTGACTAGGGAAAAGGTCTCCTGAAAACATACAAGTTTATTTATCACAAACAATGCCAGTGTTGCTCACTCTACTTCTTTTTTAAAAATCACAATACTTACAAAATGTATGTTTCTTTAAGCTCCACTTTCTGGAATCACGTGATTATGAGAGAAATTTGTATTAAAAAAAAAAAAAAGTTTCTAGCCCTCATTGTTGCAGAGGAAAACTTGAAAACCTGAACCCGAAAGGCAAATAAGCTCAATTTATTACACCGCTACCTTGATATAACGCAACCCGATATAACACGAATTTGGATATAACGCGGTAAAGCAGTGCTCCGGGGGGGCGGGGCTGCGCACTCTGGTGGATCAAAGCAAGTTCAATATAACGCGGTTTCACCTATAACGCGGTAAGATTTTTTGGCTCCCGAGGACAGCGTTATATCGAGGTAGAGGTGTATTATTTTTTAAATAATGATTTTAAGCCAATCCCATGAGTTCACTGGGCCTGAGTTATGATTTTTGAATGTCTGGCGTTGGCAATATCACAATGCTATGACAAAGGCTAACAAAGTCATGTAAATGCATCATCCCAGAATACTATTGTGATGCTGAATCAGTGAGGGTTAAGCAACACAGAAGGCTGAGTGACTTAAAAGCAACCCTTAAGGACATATTAGAACAGTATTGAAATGGTAAACAGGGCCATTCCTTGTAGATAGACCCTTGATATGTGGGCTGGTATTGTTAGAGAATCAAGAATAGATACTACAGTAGAACCTCAGAGTTATGAACACTCAGGAATGGAGGATGTTCGTAAGGCTGAACAAAACATTATGGTTGTTTTTTCAAAAGTTTACAGCTTTGACTTAATTAATACACTTTGAAACTTTACTATGCAGAAGAAAAATGCTGCTTTTAACAATCTTAATTTAAATGAAACAAACACTGAAACAGTTTTCTTACCTTGTAAATCCTTTTTTAAACTTTCCCTTTATTTTTTAGTAGTTTACATTTAATGCAGTAACGCAGTACTGTACTGTATTTGCTTCTTTTTTTTTTTTGTCTCTGCTGCTGCATAATTGCATACTTCTGGTTCCAAATCAGGTGTGTGGTTGATCAGTCAGTTCATAACTCTGGTGTTCGTAACTCTGAGGTTCTATTGTCATATTTGTCTGTGTTTATCTTTATCTTGTTAGAAGTTTAACGTGATCTAATTAGCTTGTAGATGCTAAAATTTTGTTCCTGTTTCTAATGATATCATCAATGTAGTCTATTGATTCAGAGATCAAAAGGGAATATTATCATTTAGATGGGACTTGTGGTGTAATAATATTATTGTTCTCATTTCTCTTTGAAACTTGTAAATTCCACATAGTAAACTACCTGTGAACTGTTGGAATGATTAATTGCCTCATGCTAATGAATGTAACTAGTTATGGGTATATGCCTAGGAAACAGATTAGCTTCAAAGCAACAGTATGCATTACTTATTGTTCAGCCAAGGAAGGCCTGCTGTGACCACAACTGGCTTCAAGCTATAAAGAAAGCCTGGGGCCTGATCCTTGATATCTCAGATCTGCTTAAACTTTGACAGGAAAAGTCTAAGCCCGCAAGACTGAGGCCTCCCGGTCTACTCTGAATTAACCCTACAATTCTTATGGAAGAATTTGAACAAACACTGCACATGGACGGCCTTTTAAATTGACTCCAGAAGGATTTTTACAAATCAGCAGCCTCACCATCTCTGCCATGAAACTGACCTGAGAACTTAGAATCATAGAATATCAGGGTTGGAAGCACCTCAGGAGGTCATCTAGTCCAACCGCTTGCTCAAAGCAGGACCAATCCCCAGACAGATTTTTACCCCAGTTCCCTAAATGGCCCCATCAAGGATTGAACTCACAACCCTGGGTTTAGCAGGCCAATGCTCAAACCACTGACTTTGTTCATATCTGTATGTATAATGATCTTTAACCATAGCAACTCTCTTTCTTTTCTTTTTATTAATAAATCTTAGATGTATAGTTAATAAGAACTGGCTGTAAGCGTGTATTTAGGTAAGATCTGAAATATTCATTGACCTGCTGGGCAATGTGTCCAGTCTCTTGGGATGGGTAGAACTTTATATATGGTGAATAAGGTCTTTAGTAACCCTCACTATATTAGACTTGGCTGTCTGGGTGGGAGCCAAAGGCTGGACTGCTTAAAGGGAACTGTATTTTGGTTTCTTGGTAACGAGTAAGGTATTACAGAAGCTGTTTGGTTACTGGTTTGGTGAAAATAAACCACCAGCTTTGGGGATCGTCTCCTATTTTTTGCAGTTTGCCCTGATTGAGCCATCTCAGCGTGGCCCCTTCAGCAACCATGGTCACAACTGTGAATGAATTTTATTGCATAATATTGTGAAAACGATCTATAAATTAGCACTGTTAGATACTCTAGTATGATAGAGCAAAACAAAAGGAACAGTAAATAACTTTCAGTAGATTGCTAAAGCTGATCACTATTTTTTTTGCTGCAGGTTCAGAGAAGAATCACAAGCATGATTAAAGGACTGGAAAACCTGCCTCACAGTATCAGACTCAAAGAACTCCATCTGTTTAGCTTATCAAAAAGAAGGGTAAGGGGTGACTTGATCTGTATGTGTCTACACTGGGAACAGAAATTTGGTAGTAGAAGGCTCTTCAGTCTAGCAAACAAAAGTAAAACAAGATGCAATGACTGGAAGCTAAAGCTGGACAGGTTTACACTCAAAAGAAGGAACACATTTTCAATAATGAGAGTAATTAACCATTGGAACAGGGCTGTGGTGGATTTTCCATCACTGGAAACTTTTAAATCGAGACTGGATGTTTTTCTAAAAGATATGCTCTAGTTCGAACAGGAATTAATTCAGGAAAGTGCCTTTTACAATATATTTTGGAAACTTTATTCTTTAAAATAAATGTTTTAGATTAACTTTTGAAATAAAAATTCAAATAAGCAAACTGGCTCCATTTTTTTATTTTTCAGCTACCTGAAGCTATTTCCATATGCACTCATTCACTAGATAAAACCCAGTTCCTGCCCCTCATCTTTGGACACCTAGGGTCTCAAAGGCATAGGACCAGTAGTTACAGAGTAAAAGGCCACTGGGGCTTTTTGGCCTGTGAGGAGGATTCCTTCTTCTCTAATCCTGCAGAGAACTCCTGCCCAAGCTTGCGCTTTAATTTTTTTACCTAAGGTATTACCATAGTATCTGAGCATCTCACACTCCTTCATGTATTTATCCTCATCAGGTAGGGAAGTACTATTATCCCCATTTTACTGATGGACAGAGAGGCCAAGGCCCAGATATTTAAAGGTATTTAGGTACCTTGGCACAGATCCTCAGATGTCTAAATTCCATTAATTTCAATAGAAGTTAAGCACCAAAATACCTTTAAAAAGCTGACCCTAAGTGATCTGTCCAAGGTCAAACACAGCAGAGTCCACAGTTGAGCAGGGATTTGAACCCATATGTTTCAAGTGCCAGGCTAGCAGGCTAACCTCTAGACCACCCTTTCTCTACTCAAGAGATTCTGCCCTAAGTAAAGAATGAGGTAATATACAGCGTGACCGTGTTATAAGAGACATTTTGACAGTAACTTTTTAAACCTTCATTATATTGAGAAACTTAGGGAGATCTTAAAATGAGTTGTTTTATTCTGCTACAAGGCACACTGAAACTCAAAGTCCAGCTTCATAGATACAAACAACCATATTTCTTCCCTTTGTGTACTTCTAATTGATGCACTCAGGACATATAAACGTTTAATGTCTGCACGGTCATTACTCACCAAATGACACTCCGTAAGTCTCTACCTGTTCTTCATGTTTCTTGGTCAAATTATAGATTCTATTTGTGTATTTTCTTAAGGCTTCTCCATAATCTTGGCAGTTGAAAGGAATGACCTGGGAGTCTGCCAGTTCATACACCAGTCCTCCTCGTAACTGGGCAACAGTAAGCTGTTTCGTGAATGTGGGGTCATAAAATCGTTCTACTAACTCAAAAGTCTCATAGACGGTGTGGTAAACTGGGTAATTGCTGAACTTGTCTGCTCTCTGAAAAAGAATGAACAAAGTCTCAGATGTTGTAACTGAAGCCAGTTTGAGGGATGAAATTGGTCAGAAATGGCCAACAATAGATCACCACAACTTCCGTATCATGATAGCTCTTTTCCAGACACAGATGAATTACTGTCCTTACTGCTGTGAGGCTCCTATGAGGAAAAAAGCAATCCAAATTCATGGGGTACTATGGCAGAACAAAAGTGTGCAGCAATCCTTACTGTCTGTCTATGGTGGCCTCTTTCTGGCCCCATCCTGAGCTCCAATACCCACTGACTCATTGCCAACAAGCAAAACAATGTGGTTGTTTGAGTAGCACAAGTGCAAAACAGTAGTCCCGTTGGATCTTGTGCAATTCAGCCACCACCTACATCTCTTCCCTCATTTCCTCCTCATCATCTTGCCCCAGGACTATAATCTTTCCATTCTCTATTCTTGTCTTCTTTCCTTGTACGCTCCACTCTTTCATCCAGCATTCTATCCTTAGAATTATCTTCCACTTCTTACGTGCTGAGCTGCCTTCCTCCATGAAATGCATGCTTCCTCCCCCCTGAAAAAACAGCCTCCAATGCTGACCTCTTTCAAACATTGATCTCTTTATGGACAGTGTCTCTTTCCAACTGCTCTTGAACTAACAGAATATTTTAAAACCATAGGTTAGCTCCTCAGGGCAGAGAGCTAAGGCCTGATTGTCCACTCCATCCTGTGTAACCACTTACACTTGTGCTAAGTGGGTAGTAAAAAAAAGCTACAGCTCTGATTTGGAAGCACTTCATACCCATCTTACACATTTTAAAATGGCTATGGATACTGAATGGTAAAGAATCAGGCCCCGAGTTTTCTGTAAAGCATCATGCAAACATATGGAGCTTGACAAATAATGATCCTAGAATCTTTAAAAGAACTTCATTAGGATTGTTAGATATATATCTTCTGCATCTCAGCTTGATTTTTTTTTTCCTCCAAAAAGGTTCAGTTTTACCAAATGTCTACAGCCTGACCTAAACTTAAACATTTTTACTGACTTATCTATGTCTGTAAGGAGTGTGATTTTTTTGCTGATGCAGTTATGCTACTACATACCAGTATCTGTTTGGATCATTTTGCTTTACTGAATCAGAATAAGCTATACAGATATAAGCCCTTTTATGTCAGTGTAATTGTGCCTATATCTGGGGGAGAGAGCAAGAGAGAGTTGCAGCTTTCAGTATGCCTGTATGGTTAAAACGACAAAACTTTTAGACAAGGCCTCAGTCTTAAATTCCAGTTGGCCCTGACATTGTAGGACCTTGACCGTTAGTGCTAATGAAACACTTGTAAACTGGTTTAAACGTAAAACTGTAGTTTAAAGGAAAAATTGGACAAACCTTTCCCTTACTGTGGTGGGTTACAAGTGTGGTTTTTCACTTATGAGGCAATGTGTCACTAGAATGAAAGAAAATACATGCAAGGGGACAATGTGATGTGTGTGGGAATGACAGCGGCGACCAGGAGCTGACTCCATCTACACTTCTTCATCAAGGGCCCTCTTTGTGTAACTAGAGGTTTAGAATGCACACATCACCATCATGGGTGAATTGTCCTTCCAGTGTTTGTTTCTTCACAAATTCCAAAATTGCATTTCTGTGAGCACAGGACCAACACTTTGAAAGTTTTTTGTTTGTTTTTTAATTGTTGAATATCCCACGGTAGAGTCACTGTTCTCAAAATAAAGCCAAACCTCGGTATCAGTTGTTTTCAGGAAATCTGGATGCCTTACCCTGTTCTTTGTATAACGGGCTCTGCCTGATGTAATTCCCAGACGCTGAAAATAAGCTTCAAAATCACTGCCTGATCCCAGTTTGTTTATTCTACATGCAGAAAAGAAAAGGTATCAAAATGAGGCTACAGTTAGATCTAGTATGAATGATTATGCAAGGTGTTGCTAGCCGAGTTTCCAAAGTATTGTGGACAAGGCTTCTGACAAGCAAGGTCATAACGGTGAGGTAAGGCTATTAAGATGAAGAATGCATTGGAAAAGGATACAC
Source organism: Emys orbicularis (assembly GCF_028017835.1). Lineage (NCBI taxonomy): Eukaryota > Metazoa > Chordata > Testudines > Emydidae > Emys > Emys orbicularis. Next base: position 345,261,963 of record NC_088683.1, read on the forward strand.
ATTGAGCCTGATGTGAGAGTGCTGTAGAATGGGACCTGGGGCATCTTGGTGATCTCAAACATTAATAATCTACTGTCGACTGAAATCAGTTGGGAGACTATATAAAGATGTGTTTATATGTGGCAGACCACTGTACAATCAAAGCCTTGCAAATAGTTTCCATTGCGGAAGAGGCTGTTGCTGGTGTTAATTTCAAGTGGATAATGCCATCTGCTGGGCAGAGGCGGCAACACAGAGGAAAGGAAACCGAGAACAACACACACAAGTATATGGAGGAGGGGAAAAGCATGTCATTCTAGATCGGATTTGTTTATTTGTACATATACATGCTTCTACGAAATTAAATCTAATAAAGGCCAGCTCCTCAAATTGTTGTAGCTCCACTGAAGTCAATAAAACTATGTGTATCAGCCGAGGATCGGCTCAGGGAGTCTGATCCTAGCGCTTACTTAGGTGAGAAACCTCATTGAATTCATGTGAGCAGGGGCTACAAGATTGGGGCAACGGACTTGGGACACTTGAATCAAGTAACATTAGGGGCTAAATTCCATTTACCTTACTGACATGATTAGTCCCATCTTGTGAGTAAGGATTTAGCCTTAGCAGGCAGGAGCACGTAAACAACTGTATAGTTTCCATGGGGATGTTTTAATTTAGATAGCAACATTTACTGTAGATCACCTTGCATATTTAAAGGAATTTAAGTACACATTTGTATATATAGTAGGTCATGGCCTTTTATAGTCAACTGCATCAAAAAAGAATGAGAAGTACAAGAACAACTCTCCTTCTTTACTGTTGTAGTTTCTTTTAACGAAACATTTGTTTATCCTAACAAGAATGCAGCACTAGATTGTCTTCCAAAGTGTTATTAACAGGGCATTTAAACTTTTGGTTAGTAATTGGCACAGGTACCGCCAATGTGGCTTTGCAAAAACATTTCCTAAAGTCATCGATACTGCTAGCTACTCACCTGCTACCAGATAGTTTTGTATCATCACTATCAATGGCAACGATGCTTTTAAAGACAACACACAGTGATCCATTTGAAACACTGACGAGGGGGAAGGGGAAAAAAAACCCATACAGTTTCATGAACTTGCCTGGGATGACTTTTACTTTCTGTTGAGGGGTCCTTTTCAAGCCAGCTCTCATAGAGAGACTTGCCTTCATAACCCTCATCAGGGCTTGCAATCTGGGGAGGCAAAGCACATGCTCGAAATGAAAGTGTCTCCGCTTCCAGTTGAACTTTATCAAGAGGAGATGCATATCGTTAATCTGCATTATTCTTGATCTCAAATGTTAACACATATGTGGCTTTACGCATGTTATTTATAATCTATGGGTCCCGATCCTGAGCCACGTACATCATGCACTTGGAACAACTTGAAGGAGCGGGGCTTCTTGACACCAGCCCCATGCTGGGGCTGGCCAGAGCACTGGTGTAAATTAGAGCAGTGCTGAGGGTTGCTCTGACTTATGCCCATTGGACTACGGCCCTTAGGGATGCTCTGAGTGGCAGCCTGGGATGCCCCAACCACACTCCTTTCCCCTTGGGAATGCCCCCTATGGTAGGAGCTGGGAGACAACAGCCCTAGCCCACTCAAGGTTCTCCCTAGCCAGGGGCGATATTCTCCACACACAGGTTGAGCCTACATTATGGCTGCTTTGTGCTACTGGAGGAGTGAAAAGCAGATGCACTGGATGGCAGGATCTGGACCATAATAATAATTATTTATATAAGGGGAGTGCCTTGAAGTCCTGACTGAGATCAGGGCTCCATTGTGCATAGTAAGAGACAGTCCCTACCTCAAAGTATTTGGAATCTAAATAGACAAGACTGACAAAGTCAGCGTTATTATCCCCATTATACAGAGGGGAAACGGAGAGGTTTTATTCGATGACTTGCCCAAGGTCAAACAGGGTATCTGTGGCAGAGCTGCGAATTGAACCCAGGTCCCCAACCACCAGACTGTCCTTCAAGAGCGAGGACTGAAGATAATCTTGTCCTTTCAATACCGGTCTCAAACCGAAGTAATTTGACAAGCAGAGCTTGCAAAACCAGCCCGAGCTCGTTTACCTGGAAAGCTGGAGATTTCACAAACACAAGCACTACAAAGCTGGGAGTGAACCGTTTCAGAATACTGGAGGGGGTCACTTTCTGCATTGACTATCTATAGACATATATAGCTATAGAGATACACGCCAAACTGAAAATCTTTAGGGTTCCGACCTCTGAGATTATGCCTGCAGCTAGCAGAAAAACAAGCTTGTGAAATAACTGCCTGGCTGCTATCATTTCCCACGCACTTTGCTCAGGTTTGGGGGCTAAACTCAAAACGAGACCTCCGCAGGAGCAAGCTGAACTCTACAGTGAAGGGCTCCGTGCTCCAGTACAGACTTTATCCTGACATTATCGGCCAAACCATTATCAGGTAATGTAAAAACCATTTTTTGTCTTTTCCACAGCACAGGAATAGCTGAATAGAACCTCATGTTTGCAGTGGCTTACATCCAATCCTAGGCTCTCACATAGCTTCAGGGTTGATCTTTTATAGTGCCGATGCAGAGTTTGGCAGGTATAGGCCCAGGCTAAAATGTGACGAACAGGACAAGAGAACCCAATCCTGTATTAATGCAAGTGTTGCCATGTGGCTATTAAATGATTCCTGCCTTGCAGTAGGTGTAGGGCCAAAGAGAGAGGCGGGATCTCAATTCCATGCTGAGGATCATGCTTAAGCCCATCCCTCCTCAGAAATCTCTACCTCATGCACCACACTCCTCCTTATAACTTGTAAGGGAGAGGGGGGTAAAGGGGCCTTAAGACTGATTTCAGCCCAGCGTAAAGGATTATGCCGAGTGCATAACCTTGCTTTTACCCATAGCCTCCACTCACATCTGCACTGACATGCAACAACCTACCACACCTGCTGTGTTGGGGGGGAGGGGGGGTAGAGAAGGAGGGAAGGAAATTCAACCCTACACAGAGGGCCAGCACCTGGCGCAGGTTCCACTTCAACCCTTGTTTTGAAGGATTAAGTGGGGATTGCAGAGGTGCAAAGGTTCTGTGCTGTCCCCCTGCATAGGACAATCCAGGCACGGACTTGTTGCATCAGGGCCTTGTGGTACATGTTCTTGCTTTTCAATTATTTCCCCAAAGCAATGACATTTTAATTAGCATTTCAACACTAACGAACCTAGTCCCTCTGCATCCCAGTGGCCTATGCTTTTGTGGAAGGCTTCCATTGAGTCCAATTTTCCAATCACTACCGAAGTTGCTCCTTTACAGCTCAAAGGGAGCTACATGCACTATTATCAAAGGCACAGAAGATCCCTTAATCTCTCATTGAAATAAATGAGGTCACTATTTTAGATAAATTAAGATAAAAATAAAAGCTTGGTATTTAAAAAAAAGTATAAATTGAGCAGCTTTTTGCAATTCTTAATTTCTAAGGATAACTAGAGGTAGGTTGTCTGTGCTTGTTCTCTGAATTTCACAGAATCATAAAAATGTAGGGCTGGAAGGGACCTCGAGAAATCAGCAAATCCAACCCTCTGAGCCGATGCAGGGCCAAGTAAACCTAGCCCCTCCCTGACAGGTCCTTGTCCAACCTGTTCATAAAAACCTCCAATGAAGAGCATTCCATATTCTCCCTTGGAAGCCTATTCCAAAATTTAATTAACCTGATAGATAGAAAGTCATTCCTAATATGTAACCTAAATCTCCCTTGCTGAAGACTAAGCCCATTACTTCGTGTCCTACTTTCACTGGACATGGAGAACAACTGAAGAACATATCTGAAGACTGTTATCAGATCCCCCCCACTCAGTCTTCTTTTCTCAAGACTAAGCATGCCCAGTATTTTTAATCTTTTCTGACCGGTCAGGCTTTCTAAATTTCATCACTTTTGTTGTTCTCCTCTGGACTGTCTCCAGTTTGTCCACATCTTCCCTAAAGTGTGACGCAAGGGCTGCAGAGCCTGCCCAGAAGTGGGGGAGGGCAGAGCCCCCCCACCCCGCCCCTCCTCTTTCGCCCGAGGCCCCACCCCCAGCCAAACTGGAAGCCAGAGCAGGCCAGGAGCTGCGGACCAAGGGCAGGAGGGTCCACGGATCCCACAGCTGCCTGCACGCCATGCATGACTCTTACCCGGACCCAGCTCTGTCTGGGGGACCGCAGCCGAGCCATGGTAAGAGTCGCATGGGCAGCTGTGGGGAGCCACGCTGTGGACCCTCCACCTGCCCGGGGTAAGCGGGTCAAGAGCAGCCCCTGGCCCGTGTCCCTGCCCCGTGCCCCCTCCCCCGGGGCAGAAGGGTCTACGGTGCAGCTCCCCACAGCTACTCATGAGGCTCTTACCATGGCTGGGCTGCTGTGGGAATCTGTGGATCCTCCTGCCCTGGGGGGGGGCGGGGGGACAGTGCGGGGCGGGGACATGGGCTGGGCACTGCTCTCGACCCTCCCACCCCAGGCAGGTGGAGGGTCTGTAGCGCGGTGCCCCACAGCTGTCCAGGCTCCACAGCCGGGCTCCAGCTGCCAGTCTGGCTGGGAGGGGCGGGGCCCCTTGTGAAAAGTGGGAGGGCTATGGCCCTCTGGTCACCCCTATTCCGGTGCCCCGGGTGTGATGCCTAGAATTGGACACAATACTCCAGCTGAGGCCTCACCAGTGCTGAGTAGAGTGGAACAATTACATCCCATGTCATACATACGACACACCTGTTAAAACTTCCCAGAGTAATATTAACCTTTTTCACAACTGCATCACACTGTTGGCTTATATTCAATTTGTGATTCATTATGACCCCCTCCCCCTCAGATATTTTTCAGCAGTACTACTGCCTAGCCAGTTATTCCACCCCATTCTTGCTGCCTCCATGCCTTCCTGCCTTCAGAGCTCTTCAGGACAGAGATGCTGAGCCCTCACTGTGACCTTTATCCTTTAATGCTAGCAAAGGAACGCAGAGCCCAAAATTGCCAGTGAACTGAAAAATCCATTGTTCACACAGCTCTGCTCCTGGCCATTGCTGGACATTAATGAGCCTCTACCACTTTAAATGAAGAGCTTAAAATACATCTGGAGAAAGAGGAGAAGTCCTAAATGAGCATGTAGGGGAAAGTGCCTCTGTGCATCTGGTTAGGTTTGGGTATAGGACTGTGTATGGCTCTTTGACCTGTATAGCTGTAATGGGCTCAAGCCCCGTTCTTTGTTGATTTTCACCAGCCCTGCACTTAGAAGGATGAAGAAGTGAAAATGTGGCTCTCCACTCCACAAGCTACACAAGTTTTTGGCCAGTCCTTCCCTAAGGAATTTAGGGAGGTGAATAACTGCATTAGAAAATAAACAGTCACTTCCAGGACATAAAAAGGTAACTGCTCTCCTTAGGGTCCGATGAGCAGCTTTAGCTGTACCGGAGGAATAAATGCATCATAATCTTCTGTATCCTCGAGAAGGATGAGGATGTTCTCCAGTTGACTTAGACAAAGCAAGAAGAAACAGAGAGAAATAGGAAATGAGCCATTAGATTACCTCAGGGATGGGGACAGCAGAACAGAACAAAAACTGGGGAAACTGCTCTTTGAATGAAGACAAAAAGCAGAGAAAGGAAAAGAATCAGAATAATGTTGTGTCTTTCATCTACAAACTAATAAAAAAAACAACAACCCAGATCATTCCAAGACTGACTTCAAACAGCTTAGAGAATAGACAGGGCTTTTCAATGACAATAAGTGCATCCCTATGATAAACGAAGTAGTGGAAAACATGAATGAATATAACGTAGTACTGGGAATTCCCTGATACCGAGAAAGCATTCAATTACTGAGCGCCCCTGAGGCCCTTCGTTGTTCTATTCTACACTTATGTATTATTCAAGCTCTTAACAGAGGCATGGGAGCTTTTTCCAAAAGAAGACATGCTCATGTCTCTCAAGCATCTGATGGTATTTAGATGGAAGTTATCTGGCTAAACACAGATGCCTAATTTAAGGTGTGATGTAAAACGGTGGAGGCAGGCACCACTAACAATATTTTTCACCCAAAGCATTTTTAGTCTGTTTCTCTTTGCAGATGGCTCCCTGGTGAATGAGGAAAGGGAGCAATCCTAATCTGTTTCTTTCAGCAGTAGGAGTGTTTGCAAGTAAAACAGCCTTTCCTTCATTGTGAGAAGTGTTACTGCTGTGCTGATGATCCCACAAACACTTCCCTTTCCTCCTCAAAAGAGAGAGAGAAAAAAACCCAGGAAAAGTTGAAAAGGGAGGGGAATGCACAAGAAGGAAACACAAAGTTGAAACAGTTGAAGACGAAGAAGCACACAGCCTGGAAACCTTGTGCATTACTTTGTGCATAAAGAAGTATGATTTACACTTGAGAACAACCCAGACTAGGAAGAGTCTTTCATAGCCGGGGACACTAGATATCTCAGTGGGGGTCAACTTTTTGTGTCTGTGCCAATAATTGACATCCACTGCAGGGACCAATGAGTGGGTGATCTCAGTCCAGTTCCAAGTGAACAGATGTCCACCAGAAATGTCAAAGACTGGAGATGGAAAGTGAATTAAGCTATCTGCCTCTGGAGGTGGCTCAAGATGAGGCACTTTGGTGACTAAACTCCACTATTCACAAGCCCAGAATTCATACAAAAGACACTTGTATGGCAAGATGAAGCTTGCTCTATATATTTGAAAACTGTCAGTTCTCATTCTTAAATGAGTAGAATGAATTCACCTGAAGAGCCACATTTTATATGCATTCAAGGAGAAGCAGCATCCTTTAATGTGCCTGCCACCTACAGTAACAGAAGATCTAATGAGCATTACTAAGAAAGAAAGAGAAAAGGATAGCTATCTGGGACACCATTTGTACAAATTGGGTATATCTGACCCATTGGAAGAATAATTTAATCCTTTGATAAATACTGAGGCATTTTGGAGGGGGTGTGAGAAGAGCTTTAGGGGGATAAGATGAAGAGTAAGGAGGGCACCAAGCCAATTTGTCTTAAATCTCTTCCATTTTCAGGATTTCTTTTTAAATCCCATTTTTAATTCCTTCCAGCTTCCTGTCCACTTGTCCAATAACTTAGCTTTTAGTGGGTTGATTATCTTCTTCTTGGTGTTTAAAAATATACACTGTAGTATAGTTTTGTTTGCTTTAGTAATACTCTTCATCCTCCATAGACCACTGAAGAGCAACTGTGGGCCTGGATCATGTCCTAATGAATGGAAGTTTTGCCATTGACTTCAATGGGAGCAGGATCAGTGCCTCTGTAGGCTACAAACTAATCTGCAGTAAGTTTGTGACTTCAGTTATCAGAAAGTCATGTGCAGCAAACACTTCGCTTTTGTACCTCTTCTGTCAGATTATACACCAATTTGTAGAGAAGGGGGCTGCAGTCAACTCTTAAAGTGTAGTTGCCTGAAAACCAAACACAGACAGTGAAATCTTTTTTAAGTGGCTTTGACTCACTGCTAATGGACCAAACCCTGCTGTTCTCACCTGGGAAAAGCTTTCATTGACTCCAAGAGGAGTTTTAGCTAAGTAAGGACTGCAGGTCTTGGCGCAAAGCACTTACAAATACAGATTGTCTAGTTAGATTTACAATACATAAAGCACTTCTCCTAAACTCGTCTTTGCCACAGATTCCAAATACAACCATAAAAATTACACCTGCCGTTGATCCTCAAGCTCAACCCCCCTCCCCCGCCCCCCCTCCAAATTATACACACCCTCACCACACATACCAACCCCATTTGGTTCTTTCCTGTGTGAATAGATGCACCCTACAATGTGCCCTAAAAATCAGCAAATCTGTGCTATTTTGGATTGGGAGGAGGGAAAGCAAGTTCCAGGGTGGAAGTCCCCTCACAGAAGAAATCCTGCCAGCAGCTACTTTTCTCCTATAATGAAGGATTTAGCTTCTGTCTTATAATGAATGCCTGTGCTGGCCGCAACTACAGCAATGAGACACTAGGAGAGAGACCAGCTCTCAAGTAAGCGATCCCCAGGCCATTTAGAACTTTATATGTAAAAATTAAGACCCTAAACTTCACCCAGAAAACAGCAGTGCTCTGCAATCTGCATTGGCTGCCTGTCGTTTGCTCTCCACAAAATGCACTAGTTAACAAGCAGGTGTCTGCTCCTGCATTCTGCACCACTGTTAGTTTGCAAGTTGATTTAAGTCAAGGTAGAACACACTACAGTGAGCCAGTGTTCGGGTGACAAAGGCATAGATTATTGCAGCAAGGTCCACAGTCAAAAGAAACTGACACTATCTTTTAACCAGACAAAAGTGCAAAACGGCCTTCCTAGAAAATGTTAGATGATCATCTAACATCAGCTGATAGAGAATCCAATAATACCCACAGACTGTAAACTCTAGCAACAAATGGTGGGTACATAGGGATATATAAGAACTCTGCCATATCTGATAGTTTATGTTTTGTTAGAACAGTTAGCAGATTTTGATAATATTTTAGAGCAGTGTATTGTTTCTGGCTGAACAGACAAATGACATTCACATTAAAACTAGTCAGACAACTACAGTAATGTAATAATGGAAAAGAACACTGGGTTACATTAGCTAGCATAGCCAAGGAGTTTGTATATTTAGCAATTGGAAATTAGATGCAAGGCAGGCAACGTTCTCAAAGGACACCAACCATTTTCTGTGCGAAAGGACAATGAATAAGATAAATGTGCTGTACTGTACTTGGCATAGTGCAGAATGTACTGTGATGTACTAACTGATTCCTCCAAGGAATATAGATGCTATCACACCATTAGGGATTCAAATGCCTGGAGTCAGGGGAAAGAGGACTAATGTACTTAAAACAGTGCACTGAAGCGTGGCACCAGTTTTGTTTATTATAGGTTTCACAATGCTTTACTTTCATATTTTGCTTTGATACATAAACAAAGGCATCACTGCATAATCAAGATTTGGAAGCAAATTGGCACTGCAACAGCATGCTGGCTTCAAATAATCTCCAATAGATGTGTTACAATACACACTGAGAATATGAAGTAGGGAGAAAGCTATTATTTCAGCAGCAAGATCTTCTGTAGGCATGAAATATAGGCTAAAAGTCTGATCTACTTTTTACACAGCATGTAGGCTGTGTAATTGAAGGAACAGCTCTGATTTCCGCCCCTGTCCCCAATTCTTACTGAACATTTAGAAAGCAGGTTTTGTTTTTGTTTTTTTGTTTCCAATGATTGTGTGATGAAGAGAATTCTCTGCTGACCAAAACAAAACTGAACTATTAAACATTCATGGTGAAACCTACTTCACTCATGCAAAGAAACCAGAGTAATTGGGTTTTAATGGACAAAGTGTAGATAGAATGTGGCACCCTCTAACAAACTGAGGTCGCGGTGCAGCACAGCACCCACTCTCCCCTGGCTGCTACCCCGGGGATGGAATGGTAGCTGCAGCCCCAACAATAATCACTGGTGTCACTGAACACTGGGATGTGATGGGGTATTGATGTCATCACCCTGACTTAGATCACGTGGCTGGGGGCCTGCAAATAAAGTCCAGTTTCTTAGCAGCATTCCTGTGTGTCAGAACCTGAATACGCCCTCTGCAGGACCTGAGTGGTGTGGTCGGGCCAGCTGAACCATGCAGCTGTGGATCACTTCCCCTCTCGGCCACTCTCAACCTCCCCTTGTTGCTGGCGTGGGGCCCCCACCCCAGCGCACACAGCGCAGAGGCTGCCTATGCAATGGCTCCACTGGCACATCTTTGCACAGACAGAACACTGAGCTTAGCTCATGGCAGGGGTCTGTGGCAGCAGGGTGAACTCCATCCCCAGTGAACTCAAAGCTTAAAGCGATAATGTGAGTTGTCTTGTGATACTACAATACACTGTACCGTGAGACGTTACACCATAACTCCATTGAGTAAAAGGAGTCAGTCCGGTACAGTGAACATTGCCTTCCATAAACTACATAGCAAACTAGATACCAAAGCAAATGTAGCGATGAAATAGATTAAAATCCGAGTTAAACTGCTGAACTCATTAAACTATCAATATTAAACCCTGACCTTTTCAGGAGACATATTTAAGGTATATTTATATAATCACCTGCCTTTGGCGTAAAGATCTCTCCCCAAGTACATAGCTCATGATGGTGCTATTTGCCGGGGGGAAATAGTATGAGAACCGAGTTGGATTCTCTCTCCACTCTACTCTAAACTTGCCTCTGCCCTGTGCATTCTCAATATCCTGTTATGTACCTTGCATCACAAATCCTTGAGGCAGTAACAAATATGCAGCAAAATGTTAACCTACATCTAGGAAGCCAATAGATTTAAAAAAAATTTTTAGACACACCTTCTATAGAAGAATCTGTGTTGATGTAAGCAACGGCCCGTTCCTGAAGAACTTTAACATTCTCCTGTAGTTGTGAAAAGGGAAACATGTTTACTTTACTGATAATATGTGATCATGTAATGTTGCACCATTAATACTATAAAAAACAAAGAGGTTCTGGACCAGTCAAGGTGAGAGGTACTATATAAATGCCTAACTATATTAATGAATAAGATTGGCCAGTGGTCAGGGAGCATGACATTCACCTGTGCTAGCTGTGGTGTTTTTAAAAGTTGATCTTCAAGCCATTCATGAAATATTAGAGGTGCCAGCTGCAGCTCCATCAGAAGGAAGATGGGATGGGGAGGCTATTGGTGGTATTATTATAGTTGCATGGTGTCACTACAGGCCAGAATTAAGCCTGTATGGGTGCCTTTATTGTGCATTTCCATGGCTTGACTTGTCTGGATTTCTTTCAAGATTAAGATTAATTCTGAATTTTGTGGGTTTGCAACACTTGGTTTTGGGATAATTACAATATCCCTCTTCTGTGTCTTACCCTGAATTACTGATATGGGCTCTCAGGCTTAACTCCATTTTAACTAGAGCTGTTGAAATTTGGAATTTCTGTTCCACAGGAAACTCTTACATTTAAAAAAAAAAAAAAAAGATCTGAATTGGAATGAAAAGACAAAATGTTGAAGTTTCACAAAAATAAATGTGTTTCAAGTAAATCAAAATGTTTCATTCTGATTTTGACTATTTACATGTCACTATTTTTATTTTACAAATTGGTAATTAATTTTGAAATTGGTATTCTGATTGTAAGCGGTGATTTGGTACTCAATATTCTAATCGGTTTTAAAATCGGTACTTGGCTTTGTCAATTGATAGTCTAACTGGTTTCTTTTGGTAATCATTCTATTTGGTAATTTTCTATTGTAAAGTAGTATAATGTACAAATGATATAAAGAATCAAATGTAAAAATAAATATATGATAAAATAAATGATCTGATGGAGGATTTCCCCAATGTTGTGTGTGCATGTGAGAAAGAGAGAGAGGGAGGGAGGGAGAGACAGAGTGTCTGTGTAAAAAGAAAAATAAAGGGAAGGACTGAGCATGTATATATATTATATATATATAAATAAATGAAGTGATTCATTCAAATCAAGAGGCTAGTATATATATATCAAGAGGCAGATGTTTCCATAACTAGGTGGTACTGATACATTTTCAGATATTGTGTTCACAACCCTCACCTAATGAGCAAAGGGTTAATTTTCCTCAAGATTTAGTGGATGAAAGATTGTCCAGGTAAATAACTGCAGAGGACCTTTAATGTGAGCATTGACTAGCATCTCTAGAGTCAGAGTCTAATCCAGGATTCAGAGGGAGGGAATAGATGGCACCAAAATGAAGCTAAAAGGCAATAAACTAGAGACACTGGGGCTAAAGTCTGAGAGGTTGTTAGGGTCCAGAGATTCAGTATGATTCTGCCATTGGGTGAACAATGGATAACTGGGTATTAAATTATCAAACCAAAAGTACCTTAGGACAATGATTCACAAAAAGAAATTCCATTATACTCCTGTAGAAACAGACATGCCTGATGAGAATTGGTGTTTTTTAAACGTTTTACATTCACTGGAGCTCAGTCCTGTTAGCTATGAGTTTTTATGCTTCTTACTACTGGAGTTTAGTTGGGATGAATATTTACTCCACAAAGTTTAGTTTTCCTCAAGTCAACCGGTGTTACACTTTAATTTTGGTTTTCTTGTTAGTGACCAAACTTCCTCTGCATTAAGCAGAATGGGCAGGCAAGTCTATTTCAGTTGTATATTGGAGAATGTACTTGTGAAAGAAGTTCAAGGGCAGTGGGAACCTCAAATTTGCCATCAAGCAGGAAAACAGGATTCCTTTGGACATTAGGAATAAACATTTTCCATTTTCATTTGTCACAGTATTTTGTAGTTTTTGGTTTTGTTCCAATGTCAGCGCAGGGGGAGGGACTTAGAAGATAACCCCTGGAGGTCCCTGCCAGCCGTACATTTCTATGAATGTAGGCACATGAATTTAAATGCTATACAGCAGCATAAAATATAATATAGTTTTTTTAATGAAAAGTTATTTTGAAACAAAAAAAAAATTCAAAATGTCTCTAAACAAATTGTTTCAAAATGAAATTTCATCAAAATCAAAATTTTCCCTGGCCACCGTTTTTGATTTCAACAAACCAACATTTTCCAATGGAGAAAATTTTCCATTCTAATTTTAACCTCGGTTTGTCAGTGAGTTAAGATAAATTTTGATTAAGTCCTACATTTCTTAGTAGGGGTGACCAATCCACTTGCAGCATAAGAACTGAGGCCCAGATTACCTCACTCATCGTGAACCCCCATGAAGAGAGAAGTGGGAGGAAAACTCCATAGATTCCCCTCTCTGATGGAGAGATATGGGGAAACTCAGAGTCAGGCGGTCAGGGCTCCCACAACTGAATTAGCCATGGGTCCAGCACCCAAACCTCTGGGACCCACAGGAGGCAAAAGCCATCCACAAAAAGATGTCTGGCCCCTCTGACTCTCAATTTGTGGAGGCCATTTTGTTTGTTGAAGAAACAGATTTTCAAGCAGGACAGCAACTTACCATACTCTTCCTTAGTGTATTTGATTCAAAGCCAACAGTCCTGTAGTTTTTAAATCTTATGAGGAGCCAGTGCACGCAGACCATCATTATTAGTTAGTTAGCATTTATATTAGGGTAGTGTCCAGGAGCTCCCATTAGGATCCTGCTGTGCTACAAACAACTGCACCCTGACCCTACAAAGGGCTCTGTATAGACAGATCCCCCTGAATATGCATGGAGCTCCATTAATTTAAATGGGGTCTGTCCACATAGACTCCCTAGCAGGATGAGGGCCATATAGGCAGACATAGGCCCACACATCTTCATCAGTCATGCTTTTGTACTATTCTTTATTTACCTCAGCCCATTCTGTGGAACCTAATAGTCCAAATTCTTCTGCATCCCAGCTAGCAAAAATAATAGTTCTTTTAGGTCTCCAACCTGTAATCACACAATTAAATTTGACTTAAAGAGAAAAATTCTATTAGAGAAAGACTGCCACAGTTGACTGAGTCACTTAAATAAAAATTAGTACATCATGGAAAATGATGTATAATATGTATCAGTGAAAATTTGTCACCCCAAATTCTGCAGATCAGCACATCCACTGCAATATTTTTATTGTAAAGGCAAAACTCTCAGAGCACATAACGTTACACAGGCAAGGAGAGCAGAAATTCAACCAACTCACATCATATGTGATGTTAAGCTCATTGCAGATATGTATGTTTAGGAGCTCCCCCAGTTCCTCACTCACATGCATGTGCACACACATATAAGAAGTTGCAATACCTATTATGTGAAATTCAACCCTATGCAGAGGGCAAACAAAGTCTATGCATTTGCTTATTGGTAAATTCCACTTAATTTCTCAAAATAGTGTTTTTCATAGACCTTGTGTTTCACCTTCTCCATTTACAATGAATAAGTTACCTTCCATCATCATTTTGCCGAAACTCCGAGCAACTTCTTGAAGAACAGCTGCGCCAGTGGTTGGATCAATCCCACCAAATACCCAGGAGTCTCTATGTCCTCCCAGAATAATATATCTGTCTGGAAACAAAGATACAGAATCAGTCTTTAATTCAGAATACACTTGGGGTACCTATAATTCAGTCTTTCCCTTTAACCTCATTCCCCACCTTCCCAAACCACAATGAAAACTAATTTCATTGTTTTTAAAAAGCCCAGCCTATCAGCCCTACTGATCTTGTTGCAGTTTACAATCTGACACAAAAATGCTTTTTTAATTTTTCCTCCCAGTTTACAACCTTTGTACCTACATAGACTTGTTTTAAGAATCTTTTCATCCCTTCTCTTGGAACCACTGTTAGAATAAAATTACCTGGATCTGTCTGCTCAATGATGATTTGAGCAATTTTAGACTCTGTGATCTTGAGATGGAACCCAGATACAGAATTCAAATCAGAACACAAAATCAAATACCAACCACCCCAAAGTTTGTGTCCAGGGTTTCAATTTAAGCCACTATAAAGATACAAGCAGCTGAGAAATGTGGATCTAGACCTTGGTTCATATCTTGAATCTCCAAAGTTCAGGATGTTGTGGGATCCAGTACTTTGTTCAGCTCATGACTAGTCCATTATACTTTGTGTTGCACTAGAATATGTTGGTGTAAGACTGTATGAATGATGTGCTAGAGACCCTATAGAAAATGAGATGTCTCGCGCAAGCCTGTCCCAGTGAGCTGTTTATTGTAGCATTCTCATCTGTGTACCACTTACAGATCTCTTGGGGGAACATTGTGATGGGAGGGACAAGATGACCTAGTAAGTCTTTTCCAGTTCCAAATTTTATCTGATTATCTCTGAAAAGTTAAACCTCATGCCACCTAAGAACATCTTCACCAAATGCAAAAAGGTCACCTGGTTCCTCCGCTCCACTGATAGTGCCAATAACATTGTAAATTCGTGTTATTTTGTTGTGAGTGTGGACATGCATTCTGACCTTTCTGAAACACAAGCAAAATGAAGTAGTTATCCATGACTTGAGGAGGCATTTACTAGGGTTGGAACAGTGATAGATGAACCAATTTTAAACATGTTTTACAAACACAGTTACAACAAGCCCGTGTACTTCTGCAATAGCCATTTAAACACCATAGTGGAATGAGGTTGGATTAGCACCCACAAAAGGGTTGGGTTGTAGAGGGGATGAATTGTATTTTAGTTCCCCAAAATAAATGGAGTTTTTGCAGAGAGGAATGAATAAGGCCAAGGTAAGAAAAAATGTGTTTAGATATTTACGATTCTCTTGATGGCGAAATTTAAGAAAGTTAATTAAAGGACTAGTTACCATGGTCAAACTATCAAGAAAACACTGATTGAAACTTAAACTATAAAAGTTGAGAATACAGTCCATGTGTACAATTTTATCTTTAAAGCTTTAAGATTATAATCCAGCAACACTGGTCAACCAATTCCCAGCGACTTGCTATTTGACCTTGGCTAACATCTCAACTTCCCCATCTGTATAATAGGAATAATGAAACCTTATCTCTATAATAAACTGTTTTACAATCTATGAATGAAATTACTTATACATGGCAAATGATTATCATTTTACAGGATCTATACCAGGGCTGTGCTAGTTCCTTATTTTTATTTGAAACTGAAGGATGACAAGAAAAATTCCACCAATCACATGAATTCCTAGACTTTCAAAGTTCTTTATGAAATTTGTTACAATGGTTTCAAAGGGAGTCATGCCAATAATATCTCCTTGCAATACTTTTAAGATGGGGTAGATTAACAGCAGGCCAACAGATCACACTAAAAACAAAAAGTAATAACTGAACGTATATTAAATTTTGACCCAAATGATTGGACAATATTTAATAAGGGAATATGTTTTTAAAAATCTCATAAGAACTTGCTTCTTTCCTTTGTAGAAATATGATGCGTAAGTCTGATTAAATGGTAACTGGAGAAACAGTCATTAAAATTGCATGAAACAACTGAACGGTGAAAACCTTTGAATAAACTGAGTATTTCTCCAAGAACATTAAGACAGCAGATCAAAGTGATCAAGCTTTGCCAGACCATTAAAAAAATCATTCATCTATTAGGAACTCTGTAAAAGACAGGGAATGTTCAGTCCTCTCTCTCTTTGTGAAACAAAACACACATTTGTCTGCCCTGGGCAAAAATCCAACAGGGTCTCATTTGAAGTTATTTTCTCAATGGTAAAGCTCTCTAGCTGTCAAAACCAATACCTTCTTCAGCACAACTAATGGATTTTTGCCCAGAAGGGAAGCTAAGCCCAAGGCCTTGAGCCTGCAAAGAGTTAAACATGTAATAATCCCACTGGACTAAAGAGGACTACTCCCATCCATAAAGTTTACTCTGGTGCACAAGTGCTTGCAGGATCAGTGCCCTGAGCTTGTAGTATAGTGAAACCATGGGAGCTTCTCCAAGAACTGACTAAAAAGGACACTGTCAAGTAGGTTAGGATGTCAAAAATCCTATGAATAAGTAAGTCCTCAAGAAATGTGATTAGCAACCTAATACATGTTCTGTTCATTTTAATATTGTTTTTCCTCTCATTATACAGTTTATTGCTCTCCAGTGTGCTCAAAACATTTTGGATCAGATCCTCAAAGGTATTTAGGTGCCTAACTCCCACTGATTTCAATGGGAGGTAAGTGCCTAAATATCTTATGGATCTAGGCCTTTGTCCCTCTAGCAGGGGTACTACTCCCTTAAGGAACAGTCTGGCGCTTACAGCTGAAGCAAGTCTGGGTACATTCAAGGCTCCCTCTGCCCTAACCTGGGCTATTTAAACAGGAGGAGGAAACTAGAAGGCATGCAGCTTCAGAGAGCAGAAATGATATAGCTAATGAAATATTACTTTTAACTGATTTGACACACTTGGGTGTAAGCACAGTAATAGCATGGACCCAGTGCATGTAGGGATATTAGGCACTGAGCTGGCAGACAAAGTGGCAAAAAATGCTGTCAAACACCAGTAAGTTGATTTGGCAATCCCTTTAAGAAAACTGGAATTTAAAAATCTAATTAAAAATGAATTTAAGAGAGGAATGGCAGGAAATACGGGAAAAGAAATGGAGGGGAAAAGATTCCATGAAATATTCCCAAGAGTTGAAAATGCTGATATACTCCACGGCCCTGAGAGAAAGAGCAAAGTGGCTCTATTTAGAACTTTAATTGGCCATTGTGGCTTAGATAGTAATTGGTTTCTAACAAACATAAAGATGGATTATGTGGGATATGCAAGATCCAGAAAACAACTGATTATCTCCTTTGGGAGTGTGAAGAGTGTATCATCAAAAGGGGGTATTTATATGAAAAACTTAGAGGCCTTAAAGTCAAAATTCTCACTGCAATGCCTAGTAAGAGCATCAGGAAAATAAGGCCCTATTAAAAAATAAAGCAATATTGCAACTCTTTAAAGAATTCTGGAAAAGGTGAAAGTCTGATTCTTGAATTAGCTGTGATGTCCAGTGCTTGGCAGTCATAGACTCAACAAGTGAGTCTGCTTTGTCATAAAACGTAAGGGGAAGGAGGAGGAGGAGGCATGCAGATTACAATGGTTGTTGGTCTTTCTCTCAGGATCTTGGGGACTAGCATGACCAGGCCCCGAGACTTTATTTGCTGACTCAGTTCAGGAGCTCTGAACCAGGGCCCCGCAGTAAGGGCCCTTATGAACTTTGTTAAGACTGATCCTTCTCTGAGACCTTCTTAAAGGGGACATTTGTTTTATTACTTTGTTTTGGCTTCCCCTTGCTTGGATCCTTTACAGTCCCCTTTATCTCAAGTGTCAAATTTGTTCTGTCGACATTTTTGTTTGCATGTTTTCTAAATCTTCAGTAAGTTTTAACACACGCATGAAAAAAATCCAATTAAGACTTCAATTTTTTAAATTTGAACATGTCCTTGCAGTGTTGGAAAAAACACATCATTATGCCCTCCTGTTCATGATCTTTCAAACCACGTCCTGTCCCACTGGCAATGGAGTACTGTCCCTTTGTCAGTCAATGACAGCCACTGCTTACATGGCACATTACCATAGTAATGCATTTTTTAGCTTCATTTAATGCAGTTTAGTGGCTGGAAGCTAGGAGGAGGAAGCATCACCATGTGACCAGAGCAGCTCTCTGCAGACTATCAGCTCCTTGGCCCATAGTTTGTGACCCTCTCTGCCAGTGCCAGAGAGCCAAAAAATGAAATTGACCAGTTTTGTTTCACTATACAAGCTGAGTGAAGCATAAAGAGCAAACACAATATTGCAAACCCCGAGCATTCAAAAATATGAGTCACAGCCCCAAAAATATGAGCAGATTTTTAAAAGTAATATGTTTTGGGTTCTTTTTATTTCCCTTCTTGGGTTCACATTTCCAAGATTTTCTTTGCAACCAGAAAAGCTAGAAACTTTGGAGAGCAGCTGATCTCTGGGCCCCAGCCACGCCCATACTCCATAGCTCTAACTCCAAGGAATTCTCATAGAAGGCTTCCATGGGACTAGGGAAAAGGTGAAGGCAAGAGACCCACTGCAGAAGTTGTGCTCTGCTCTTCCACCACCATAGATTACCAATTTCTTGTCACCTTGGTCTTCAGAAACAGAAGGGAAGAAAAGAGCCCAGAAAGAGAAAGGTTTTAAAACGTTTGCTTTTCACTTGACAGTGGAAAAAAAAGTTAATAAAAAGGCTAGTTACTGTTGACCAATGCTAAATTTTGAAATTCTCAAGAAAATGTAATACAAGAGCTGAGAAGGGAGATATACATGGCCTCGTTCAATGCCTGTTGAAGTCAATGGCAGTGTTCCCATTGTCACTGAGCAGGCCCATTGTTTTAACATTTTATCTTTAAACCCTAAAGATCCTCATCCAATCATACTGCCTATTTCAGAAGGAAGTTAGTTTCTCCTCTAAGCTCCAAGATGTAATATTCCTCAGAATCCTACTCTGAAAGGTTGTGTTTGGTTTTGCAGTGTTCAATAAATAGGCAAAAGTGCTCAAACAGACCTTATAGAATAGCTGCCTGCAAATCCAGGCCCAATGTTGTAAGACACATTGAGGTTTCCCCTCCAGCTATTGTCTGGTGCTGCAGGTCCTCCCAGGATGCTGTTAAGTGAAAACCAAGACAAACACAGTTGGTCAATTTGCTAACAGTAGAAGTCTCCCCAGTGGAACAGCACACCTGAAAATGAGTGTGAGGAAGGATTACAAAGCTCTAAGAGATTGTGTTGCACAAACTGTATGTGCAACCATTTACTGTTTGTTAAGAGGGCCCGTAAATTAGCATAAACTCTATTAAAGTGCTTAGAAATTTCGTAAGCTAAAATGAGCGTTGAGTTAAAGCAGCAAAACTAATAAAATAAACTCCTGGTCTTATCTCTCTTCTGTGGCACATCTAGAGAATAAACTTGTGCTCCACTTTGTTTTTCAGTAAAAGACTATGAAGTGGGTTCTAGCCCACGAAAGCTTATGCCCAAATAAATGTGTTAGTCTCTAAGGTGCCACAAGGACTCCTCGTTGTTTTCAGAGCCAACAGTGGTTTGTATTTCTGTAGCATATGTTGCTACTATTATATGTGTCTGCGTGTAACACACAAAAGCAATAAAAAAGGGCATCAGTTTTACTATCTTTTAATGTAAAAAAGGCTTTTTGCAGTGTGCACACGAATACCGAAGCCAAGTACAAAGGATTGAAGTTTACCTACCGTAATAATATTTCTGCATCATGATATCCAATGGGATGAACTGGGATTTTGGGAATTCCCACTCCCTCATCAACTTCAGACCTGAAGGTATATTCTGAGAAACCAAGAATATATTGGAATATCAAATTTTGCTGTCTTCATCAGCTTGCCTTTTAAGTTGAGTTGTTTTTGTAACAATGAAGAGTCCCACAGTCACATCTAGGATCGATATATACTGATCCCTCCAGTCATCGAGCATCTTGTCACACATCAGAGATTAGTCCCACTGACTCCAGTGGCTACTGCTAGTTTTAATGCAGAACTTTCACTCCATATAAACAGAAGTTTGCAGTGTTTTTCTACCTGGCATTTATGATCAGCAAAGAAATACACATCCAAACAAGGTTATTACTCCTCTATGATGGTAGGCTATAATCCAGTTTCAACTAGTCCTCTTGAGAAACATAGTTCCTTGCAAATCTCAATAAATCCTAACTCATATCTACTGCATGGCCTATCCACATCTTGATTTACAAGTGCTATAAAGCTTGGATCATATGCAGAGAGATATTGGCTGGCAACCGTTTTTGCTTGAGAAAGGCCAGTTGGAATGATGTGCAGATAGAACCTGCTCCACACTAGAAAAATAAACTCTTGCTGGAAATTCTCTTAAACAGCAAGTCTTTTTGCATGGGTACGAAAAACAGTTTAATTGCTAGTGACAAGACCCTTTTCGATACCAGCAAGTGTCAGATGTTTAGAGCTACAAATCTGTCACTCACCTTTTGCTGGATAACCTGGCGTGAGAGGATCCCCTGCCCCATTCAGATTTAACACATTCCCGCGCTGGACTCCACCTCCAGGAAGGTTCCAGCCATTTGGATAAGGATCTACTCCAGGGGCGCAATAGTCAGCAGGGTCTGAATACAGTATAATGCCTTTGGCTCCAGCTAATATGGCATTTTTAACCTGCAAAATTATTTGTTTTAAGAAATGTCAAAATGTTTGTATTTGGCTAAGGGCTCTGCAACACGCCACCAATTGGGAGACACTTCAGAACTCTCATGTGGCAGAGCTGGAATCACTGACCCAAGGGAAGTGTATGTCAAAGTGCAGCATGACCTCAAGCATTGGACATAAGACTGAATCAGGAGAACCAGGTTCTGTTCCCAGCATAGCCAGATTTGCTGTATGACCTTAGACAAGTTATTTAACCTCTGTGACTCAGTTTCTCCAGCTGTCAAAATGGGATAATGACACCTACCTCTTGAAAATGCTTTGAGATCTATGGCTGAAAAAGGCAGTAGTGTTTACTGGTTGTATGGGCTATTAAATCCCCTAAACTAAACTCTTGCAAGCCCCTTCTGAGAAGTTTGCATTCATCTCAGTCAAAGTTTCAGTACTCCAATACAGCCATCTCACTTTACTGTTTTGCAAGTCCCTGTTAATACACATGATAAGCATACATGATTTTTGGATCAGAACTGGCTTCCGGCACTCACATGTTCTGGTTTACAGTAAAATAAAGAACAAAATTTCTCTTTGGAAGGAACTTCTGGCTTCTGAAGCAAGGGTTTAATGCTTAATCTGGCCCGCACTGACATCAATAGCAACACTCCTATTGATGCCAATGTAAGGAGCCTCAGACCTTTAATTTACTAATCTAATTATGATTTGAGAGAGAGAGAAACAAACAAATGAACAACAACAACAAAACAACCCCACAACACTCACTTTGTTTCCTCTGAAGATTTTCCCATATCTGGCAATGACAATCTTTCCAGTACAATTAATTCCCATCTCTCGCTCTAGTTTGAAAAAATCTTCTGTGCGGCCATAGTTCACGTACACCAGATCTGCCTATCCAAGGAAGAAAGAAGGCTAGAAACTAAAAATTATACTGTCATAACTGTTATAAAATATCTGTTTTTAGAATCATGCAACTTTATTTATTGAACATCTGTTATATAGTACCCAATATTTGCAGTTCTACAGGCTTGATCCGGCTCCCAGTGAAATTAATGGCAAAACTCTCCTAAATTATTTTTTTAGAAAGGCTTGTTTTATTGATGAACTCGCTATATAATCCCATGTTTAGAAGCATCCTCATTATCTGATGTTGAAAACTACAACACTGGATTGTTTTTCTGGCAAAGCATGTGCGAGCTGTTTATGGCATGAGTAAAGAAAAGAGCGCTATTCCTAACATGCGGCTGCACAATAGGTAGACTTCCTATTTTACTTATTTTTGCCCACTCATGTGATGTGACATGTGTGGTGAATGTTGTCTGGAATTATCCATCATAGAAGAATCAATCAGATTAACTTTAGAGAGTGTGATCTTTCAGAACTTCAGATTTATAACAAACAAGAAGGTTTACTCTTAATGACTAAAGCAGATAAACTTCAGACTACTTCCCCCCACCCCATCTCTTAGGTTTCCCCATTAGAAGGAACCATATAAGCCTTAACCTCTCCCTGAAGAATCTTTCTAACTAGAAATAGTAATATCTGATTTGAACAATTTTAGAGCATTTTTGTTAAATGGGTAACTTCTAGACTTTACTCTGTCCAGTACATACTGTCGCCATCCCTTAGGCTATAGCATAATGAACTTCAGTATTATCACCTGAGATCACTGCAAAAATATTTTAAGAAGTCAGAACAATACAGGAAAGGTAACTCTTTCCCAAAATATGATTTCAACCATCAGGACCCATAAGAATTGTTTTCATACCTCTGGCACTCCTTGAGCTGAAAAAGCATTATATGGTGGCAGCACACCAGTAATGTTTTCATATCCCTGAGGGGGCGTCTCAAACAACGATGTATTGAAAATCTACCGAAAGACCCAAGAAGAACAAACAGTTACTTTAGTAAAAGCTTTGGGTCAGATTCTTCCTCTGGGTAAGCTCAGTGAAGTCTTGGCACAATTTTGTGCACTAAATTTAGTTATTAAGAACAGTGTGCCATTTTATATAAAAAAATTATCAAAAAAAGAAATCATGTATAACTTAAAGTGAGAGAAGGATACATAGTTAGAACTTCATAACTGAACAAGAGGAGGAAGACAGGCAGACAGATAGATAGATATTTGTGTGGGTGTAAGGTTTTATGAATCACTACCTGAATCAAAACAGAGGAATAACTGAAGAGTGCTGAAAAGGGGTGATAATTATAGACACCTAGTTTGTCCCTATTATTATAGAGACTTTTTGTAATTTAGTGGTTACTCCTACTTAAGACTATTGCTCCTTTCCTACTACTTCAGTAGATGATCTACTCTCTGATTAGGTACAGCACCTTTTGTTACGACCCAAAATAGTCCCATATCTTTAGTGCTCATGCCACTCTTACTCACACAGTAAGATACTACTCAATGTGAATAAGGGTGGCAGGATGAGCTTTTACTTTGGATCTGATCATTATTATGTAAAAGAAAATCAATAAACACTTACAAATAGTAACTAATATTACAAGGGGTTCTGTGAAGATTTTATTTAAATAAAACAAACAAACAAACAAAAAAGTACAGGAATTTATCAGGATGAATTTTTGGGGGACTGGTTGTCCACTTGACAGAACAGTGGGGTTTGCATGTGCACATACTAAGGTTGCAGAGTCAAGCACTGAAAAGTTAGGAAATGCTAGATAACATGTGATCATGTAATTAAAGTCTGTATCATAATACATATGCATTAGGGGGCTGAATTAAGGATACACAGGCAATCTTAATTCTGGTATTTCCTAATTTTTCAGTGCTTGACTCTCCAACCATAATAATGTTCTTTTAATGTATTTTTTGTGTGTGTAATTTCATAGCTTGGAGGTGATAGTGCTCCAATGGGCATACACTGTCCTGCCCATTCACCCCAAACTTCACCCCTTCGGCCCCTCACCCTATACCTGTCCTAGTCCTGCCTCTTCCCCATCCAGGCACCTCATCCCAGTCCCATTCTCCTCACCTAGCCCGTCCCAGTTTCCACTCTGGAGGTTTCTCATTTCAATCCCCATTTCCATGCCAGCCACTTCTAGTCTCCCCCCTTTGGACTTTCCATCCCAGTCTCCCTACACTCCCAGTCTTCCCTTATTATCCCAGTCTCCTTGCCCAGTGCTTCTCCCACACGCTGGTTCCTTGTTTATGCTGTCTTAGAATATCTGAGTTGGAAGGGACCTCAGGAGGTCATCTAGTCCAACCCCCTGCTCAAAGCAGACAGATTTTTGCCCCAGATCCCTAAATGGCCCCCTCCAGGATTGAACTCAGAACCCTGGGCTTAGTAGGCCAATGCTCAAACCACTGACCTATCCCACCTCACTTGTTACCACTCCCAGTCTTCCTCACCAGCAGCTCCCCATCTCAGTCACCCCCCACCTTAGCTCACAGTTCCAATTTTCTCCACCCCCACAGGCTCCTTTTCCCAATCTCTTCTCCCTACCCTAGTCTGGCTCTTGTCTTCTCTGCATTCCATTCAAGTGGCTTTCTTTTTTCCACTGTTGGGATATCAGCAGAGGGACCCCTGTGAGCACAGGGGAGACAGCTGCCCTATTCTCAGTCCCGGTGCCCAGACTGCAGCAGCCCAAAGTCCTGGAAACTCCTACTCAGCCCTAGACTGGAGCATGCTCAGTGCATACAGAATCTTCAGGGAATTAGCTCTACCAAGTAGCTACTGATCATGTGCAAACCCCAATTCTTCAGAGGTTTACAACTTGACCAAATTTGGATAGATTTTTCACAGGGATAACAAAAGGCACATCCCTGACACAAAGGTAACCTCCCTGCCAAATTCCAAGTCTCTGCTCCAAAGCACAGGGGCTACAGAGCTTCTTAGATAAAAGGTCATCAGAATTTAACATGGGCAAAACAATATATTTTCCTCTAACCTCATTCTCAGAAACAGCTGTACTTGTTTGGCTGAAATTAAAAAAAAATAAAAAAATTTCAGCATGAGGCAGACACCCGGCATGGTAAATTTCAAATGGTTACAGTTTGGTAATGGCGTAAGTGACTGAAAAGAGGATCCTAGAATGGGAAGTGTTGGGCAACCTTAATAATGGCAGTACTACGTGCCCCTCCTATAACAAATAAATTGGATAAACTAAGTTTTCACTTAATTTGCACGGTTACTTGATATTTCATATTCTTTCCAAAATCTTAATTCTAGATGACTGATGTTGCCCCTGCATTGTACTACTGCATTCTGCAGAGAAGGTAGGCATGTAATGCATTCATGCATCATTACGTCTACTTCAGTGCACTAGGCACTTTGAGGGGGGGATCCAGAAGGAAAAAAAAACCAAACAAACATATGGAGTTGTCAAAAACTGTACCTGAAAAGCAGTGAAATATTGGTATTCGATCTTGGGGTGGGGATGGCTTCGCCATACACAAAACTTGCCTTGTGCTTGGTTTGCTGCACAGCGAAACAAGGAGGGTGCAATAAACCAGTAGATTCCCGTTGTGTGTTTGTAAGATGTAAGCAATCCCCACTGCTCTGTCCTGGCAGAAATTATTTCTAAATATTAGTCCAAGAGATTGGGTGACATAACCCAGCAGCAGTGGCTTTTCCTTTTTAAGATAGAGGCTTTTCATCAGATTATAAAACACAATGAAGATGCACAGGTGTGAGTGGGGGCAGAACCTGACCCCGTTTCTTTAAAGAGCTCTTCTACATACAGTTGACTAAAATAAAATCACCTCATTCCCTTGATCATCAATAATTGAGACATAGTTGGGCTGAGTTTCATTTGGGTAGGAAAGGAGGACATCATAATGAACCAGCTCTGCTGAATCCAATCCAAATTCCTTCCACTGGGCTTGAATTTGCTTAGCAAGGTGAAGGTTCTGTTCTGATCCTGCCAGGTGAGGAAACTTTGTAAACGAACTAAAATAAAACAAAGTCATGGGTAAGGAGAGAGTTCAGAAAAGCATTTGACAGATGAGTCCAAGTAGCCTAATCTTCATAACACATGCAAGAAGTAAATTGTTATGGTTAAGTCCCTTAGATGAAACATTGAATGGTACAACAACATAGTTACCAGAGCCTGAGGCAGGATAATGTGCAAAGAGATCCTTCCTGAGGCCCTAAAATAAATCAGCTTAGCTTTTCACTCTGAGTAACTGCCACAGGGGTTAGAGCACTCTCCTGAGAAGGGAGAGACAGCCTGCTCAAATCCGTTCTCCCCTTCTGGCACAGAGGAGGGAATTGAACCTGGGTCTCCCATATCCCAGGCAAGTGCTCTAATCACTGGGATAAAAGTTATAAGGTGGGTCACTCCGCCACCTGCCAGATTTTGAATGGGGAGGCAGCCACTAATCACACCAACCAGATTAGGCTCTGCATGCAAATTAGGTGGACGAATGCATGTGTTCCCCCATTTGTGAATTGCTCTAAGGCTTAGGTGGGAGACAGTTGGCCGAATGCCTAGAGGGAGGCAACAGCGTGCATGCCTAGAGGCAGAAACTTAGGCACAGAGTGAATTTAGATGCCTACAGGTTTAGGTAGCAGGTTTGTGGATCATTGTGGAGACAAAACTGGGATTTAGGCACCTAAATCCAACATATAGGTGCCTAAATCTGGGGTTTGGGTGCCTAAATACCTTTATGGATCTGGGGTTATAATTCCCAAACAAAAAACACAAATAAAATAAGTTACATATCGGTAATTTAGGGTTATCCTCCCAGTTAGGAGAATGTAAAGTAAATAGGGTAGAGACTAAATAATAATAATTTGGTCTTGCTTTTAGTTTAAACAGGCTCAATAAGCAAGTAAGGGAATATAAGTGAAAGCACAAGGCTGCACCACCCTCACCTTACCTTCCCTCCCACCACCCCCGACCCCCTGCAGCTGGTAGCCTTGAAGATAAGGGGCTAATCAAGCAAGGGGTTGCAATGGTTACCAAGTAGCTGGAGGGGAGGGGAGGGAAGGGAAGGGTGTAAGGAGGGCATGCAGAGTCTGCAAGAGAGTAACCATGACCAAAAGAAACACCGCTCCTTACCCCTCCCATCAGGTACAAAAGAGGTGGTCTTATCGACCTCAGACTCAGGACCCCCCAGAACGGAACATGACCATATATTTGTAGGGGTGGTACCAGGGGAGGGGCACTACAAGTATAATTAAGTTTGCCAAGAAAAGGGGGGAGGAGAGGAAGCGCCGTTGGCGTGCAAAGCTAGGGGTTAGGAGAAGAACAGGGTTCTATCAGTGTATAGAACTGTAGTTGTGGGAGGGAAAAACGAAAACTCTATTGGCATAGAAAGATAGCCCGACTGATGTGAAGGGTTTCGGAATATGTTTGCTTGTTTAGCCCCAATAAACCCACCAAATTGTCTGCAAACTGGACTCTGAACTGTTATTTTCCGGCAAACTGTGTTTGGGAACTGAGAGGGAGGAGGGAGCTGGACCCCTGCCAATACTCCACCCCTCCCCCCCCCAAATAAAGCCAGAAACTTCGACGTCAAAATTAAACGTAAAAGAAATCCAAAAATGTTAAGGTATAGAAATGCACCTAAACAGCCTTAACTTAGCCCCCTAATGGCTCCATGCAATAACCGTACAATTATGGATGCTGCATATTAATTATTTTGGTCCCATACTAAAATGATTTTTAAAGATACATTAGGGTTCACTTCATATGTTTTTTCTTGTGGTCTCACTCTCCTCCTTAGAGCAGTGATCAAATGGGTGCACAGTTAAGGTTATGTGATGTGGGAGGTATTACTTGTACCTCTGTATTTCCTGGCTTTTTGATGTTGAAGTTTTGCTTTTTCCACCCTGTGGGGACAGATTTAATAGCTTGAGGGAACGAGAGTGTGATGTGGAAGCCTTAATCTTGTATTTCTTTTACAACACCATTAACATAGTCTTTGGATAGTGAATTAATGTAAAAATTTCTGCAGTTCCTGCTTTATAGTTTGATTTAGCAAAAATGTACAGAAGATGTTCTGGCATCATGAAAACAAGCAGACTAGATACTGATAATTCCCTGTGGCCCAGAGATTTCAGCATAATTACTGAGAAATTTCACACTGTTTTCAGTGTGTACATGTCCTAGACTTTTGTATGTTCTCTCTCTCTCTCTTTCTCAACTCTCTAATTTATTATGAGCACCAAAAAACAAAACAAGGTCTATGTACTTTATTGGCTCTAATTCATGTTAGAAGTGAAAGCACTTAGGTTTAAAATAAATAAAATAAAATAAAATAGAAATCAAATTAGTCATGAGTTGTTTGGTGTCCTAGATGCATCCTCACACTCTCAAATGCTGAATATTAACATACGTTAGTAACTAACGTTGATTTATGTTATCTTTTGGGGATATTTTTGATTACATTATCCAAAAGTAAACATGTGCAAGAGTCATTGTTTTCATTTCCAGTGAAATACATGACAGAAGTAAAGGCTCCTGATGTGTTTTTTACTTTTCATACAACAAACTTAGTATGAAGGAACCACATAGCACAGTGGGGTTCAAATAATCCAGTTTACTAACTATGCACAACATGCAAGATCTAGTTACACATGCCCCAGCAAGGGTGTTGTGTCCTGGTTCGCTTCTGAAACATGGAAGACACTGAGGGCCACTAGAGGGCTCACACACCATTTAAAGGGATACTATCCAATTCCTGTACACTAGAGAGTACTTGTATAGGCAGTTCAACTGCATTCTTTTCCCCTCCCATGGTTAATATATTCCTACAGGATGAATTGCTTTCTACTTTACCCCAGCTAATTGGGTCACTGGGTGCTGAGATACAGAGATTAATGAATCACTAGCTATAGTATTTATCATGTAATAGCTGTCCATCTGCAACACATAAAACATTTTCCTTTTCCAAGGTATCTGAGACTAAAGCAAAGTTCTTTATTGATGTTAGGACTTAAATAATGTAAGATTCAGGGGGGAAATGTTATACTAGCTGGAGTTCGGATAATGGAAAGGCTTTTGTATAAAAAACAGAGAGCTTACAGAACTGCATAGATAACCTTAATAAAAGCAACATAACTAACAGCATGAATTTTTTAATGAGAAAATCATATTGTTCAAACCATAGATTTTTCAATGGTCTGGATGTAGATACGTTTTGTCTACACAGTCTTGCAACTCTATGTATACCTTTAACATCTACATTTATATAACAAATATATTACAAAAAACTAACTTGTGTAAATAGAAATATTTTATATATATCTCACATCCTCTACTTCTCAAGCTTTATCAGTCTATTTTGGGGAAAGGACACTTTGGAGTACAATAATTTCTAAAAAGTCAACTTGGAAAAAAACATTAAAATGAGAACATGTGTTTTATTACTTTTCTCAACATTGTGCACAAACCCATGTAATCCCAAAATATAAAAGATATCATAAAAACACAGCCAACAAATGCTCTTCCATGGGGCTAATGTTACAACTTATGGCTTTTGTGGCTGATATAATTATTTGAAAACCAAAAAGGATAAAGCTTACCGTAGAAACTGCTTGATGTTTTCTGCTTTCATTTCAGCCACAAGTTTCTGTCTCACATTTTGATAGGCATCTGCTGAGCTAGTTGTTTTTTTAGTAGGTTTCATTAACCAGCCTGAAAAATATCATTAAAGCCTGATACTTACCAACCCCTACAATGCTCAAGTATTTGTGCATATGGTTAACTTTAAACACAAGTAATCCCATTAAAGTCAATGGAACTATTCACATGCTTACATTTTAGCAGATTCCTAAGTGTTTGCTGGACAGTGGCCCAAAATATAAAAGGAACTACAAAGTAAAATGTTTATTGTTACTGGATCATGATGAAGTGACAGGTCACTTCTGTATTTATATGAGCACACATTGATAAATATAGAATACCATTTAACCAAATTCTTCTGTTAGCATTTTTAGACCTGTAACTTGAATGCAGTTCACAATGAGAGGAGAATCAGACCCATCACATTCACTGAACAGTGAGAGGGACTGACCCCTACCTGAATGAATCTGCTCAGGTATTTAACGTGAAGCATGTGCATGAGCATTTTCAGGATGAAAGCCTAGGATTCCATGACCTCCTGCCAGCCCCATAATAGTTATTAGGTGTTCAGGGGAGGAGGAAGGAGAGGGGGAAAGTTAAAAGTGTTTCCAAGTACTGCAACAGAGAGTCCTGTGACACCTTTAAGACTAACAGATGTATTGGAGTATAAGCTTTCGTGGGTGAATACCCACTTCGTCAGATGCAAGTTGGTATTCACCCACGAAAGCTTATGCTCCAATACATCTGTTAGTCTTAAAGGTGCCACAGGACTCTCTGTTGCTTTTGACAGATCCAGACTAACACGGCTACCCCTCTGATACTTCAAATACTGCATTGTCAAATACTGTCATTCCTTGCAAATTTTTGTGGTGTTGCTCCTCTGTAGCAGAAAACCCACATAAACAGGGGAAATGACTTCAATGAAAATGGCAATCCACAGCAGTGATGTCAAGTGCACAATGGAAAACTGAAAGAGACTCTTTCTCTCTAGCATCTTTCAGTAATAGTAGTCTTAAGTGTGTTCCGTAAAAAAGTTTCTTTTGAAAAAGGGCAGAAGTGTTGGGTTTGTTTGTTTGTTTGAGATTGACTACATTCTTTTAATGTTTAGCCTGATTAGTTTTAAGCATTTTTAGGCCCTATTTTGCAAGTGACTGTACAGTCAGACCTCTACATCCACGCAAAGCCCCATTGGAGTAAATGGGGCTCCCATAGGAGTGCAGCAACCCACCTGTGAGCTGCCAATTGACAGTCCCTTATTTCAAAACCCAAAGGTCCTGAGTTACTCTGCCCTTAAACTCTATGATGGCAGCTAATGGAAGCCACATCCCCACCTTTTACAATAAAACAATGAGGAAAAGCACAACCCTCTAATTTCCAAACTATTTTTCTTGAATCATCCTTGCTAAGAAGCTGCCAGTTCACTCAGCCAATTTGGTGATACACACACACACACACAAATCATGCAGGTGGCTGGGAATGGAAGGAAAAGACAACCTTTTTTGAAACCCTCTAAGGAAGGTGATTATTTAGGAAGCCTCTAACAAGCAGTAAAATCCCCCTGGTTGGGTGCTATTCTTAACCTTCACACACACACAGGGTAGGGAGGTTTAAAGTGCAGACCTGGTCAATATTTGGGAGATGGAAATAATAAAGGGGACTGTGTCTGGTGGAGGATGGTGTGCGGAGTGGTGGTATGTCTATAGAATAGTACCTGGGGAGTTGGGTGTGGAGGGCTGGGTGCCTAGGGGGTTGTGTGCCTGTGGGGGAGAAAGGGGTGCATGCAAGTATTTGAAGAGGGAGAGGTGAAGGAGACCATGTACTGGGGTGGGGGAGATAGGTAGGGGTGTGTGTGTGTGTAAATCCCCGGTTCAATCCTTGCCTGAGCTCTGGGGTCCCACCTACTCTCTGTCTCCTCGCCCCCCGGCCGGGAGGATCCGTACTCACCTCCCAGGAAGCCCAGCAGGAAGAGGGCCAGCAGCAGGGCGCAGCCCAGCCCCGTGCGCAGCGCGCCCTGCCTCCCGCCCATGGCTCCAGCCCAGGCACAGCGCGGGGCCAGGACCCCTCTCCGCCTCCGCCGGGTCTCCCTTCTCCCCGCGAGTGGCGCCCTGGCGGAGCGCAGCACGAGCCCATGTGTGATGTGTCACGCAGCGGGCCGATGCCCGCTGGGCCCTTCCCCTTTGGCAGGGAGCAGCGCCGCGGGTCCCTCCTTGTTCCCGCGGGCCTGAGCGGAGCGTGCCAAGCGAGGCCGAGCGGCGGGGAGCAGTTGCTCCACCAGAGGAGGCACTAGGAGGAAAATCTTGTGTTTGCTTTGGGGGCTGTTTCTGTTATAAGGCTTAGCAGCGCCTTTTATCCCAGACCCTCAATCTGCTCCCCACCAGCGGGGAAGTAATCGCCCCCATTTTACAGGTGGGGAAACTGAGGCACGGCGAGATGAAATCATGCCCAAGGTTAGACTGTTGTCAGTGGCGATGCAACTTGGGTCTCCTAAATCTCTGCCCCTGGTTCCTTGTAAGACTTTGAGGCAAATTTTATCCCTGTAAGGACATTTAAGATAAAACAAGTGTTTTTCTTTTACACCCACAGACCAGAAAATAATAGCAAGAAAATATCTATTTAAAATGTATCCAGAGTGACACAAAGGATATCAGTTGTTCTGAAGGACAATTTGTGAAAACTCTCTCTCCTGCTTTTATTTAAAAGTTACTCTTTCTATATTCATTTGCCATTTGCTATGGTAGAATGGGCTGCAATAGGAGATTAGGTTGATGAAGTATATGTGGGAAGGGAAGAAAAGGCTGGAAAAGCATGAAGGACTGTTGCTGATTCTGTATTGTTATTTATTGTCAGGTTAATAACAGGCGCAGTGATGAATAGTTGGACCAGCTCTAAATACAACTGAGTTCCACTGTCCCTGGGAATTTTTACAAAACTCATCCAATTAAGCTGATTGTGAAACCAAAAGTTGCAAAATTGTTGCTCATAATCAGCAGCCTTGTATGCCTTACCTGATTGATTCTAAAGGCTCTTACAGCCAAATCTTGCAGTTCTTACTTAGCCAAGTAAGTACTCCTAAGTACAACATGCTGTCAGACAGGCCCAGGGATTCAGACATCTTACCTAAGGTAAGTGGACAAGTT
Source organism: Emys orbicularis (assembly GCF_028017835.1). Taxonomy (NCBI): domain Eukaryota; kingdom Metazoa; phylum Chordata; order Testudines; family Emydidae; genus Emys; species Emys orbicularis. The sequence continues at coordinate 345,294,213 of NC_088683.1, forward strand.
GCTAATCAATCGCACATTTTCCCTTTAAAGCTTATTAGGACCCTGATCCTGAAGGTGGACTCCTAGAGCCTCACTGAAACCAAGGGGCACAAAGACCTGTCCACATTGGATCCAATTATAGGATTAGGTTATAGGTTAAGGTTGAAGGTGTGAAAGCTTCCTGGGGGCCCCTGGACACGACCTCAGCTCTCCTTTAACCACCCCACAGAAAGGATGATCCCAGTAAGGAACGCTAAAATAAATGGCTGTGCTCCACGTAGCACTCCTTCCTCAAACACAGGCAGCTGAGCTGAAGACATTCAAAAACAAGTGGACGATCTGGTTAATGTTTAGATCACTTCCCAAGGACTCGGCAGTGGCTTTTCAGAACAGACACTGATTACAATACAATTATATCACTTGGGGATTCTGCTCTCACTCACATCTTTAGCCCCTTAGTCAGATTCTGCCTGGTTTTCTTGGACAAGTGAGAAGCCTGTCCAGTTTTGTGATTACTATTATTGTTTTTAACCACTTGATGACAGCTTGCAAAGCTCTCACCGGAATTCAGAACAGAGAAACCTTCCACTCCAATAGCTCATTTGAGATGCCAGATGGAATTCCACCTACAGAAATGATAGCTGGGAGCACATGGTGTATTATTAGCATTGATGTAGCACCACAGGTGCATGTGTGGCATTTAACAGACAGCAAACTGACAGATTTCTGCTTTTAGGCATTAACAGATGAAGTTAGACATATTACTGCATGTGATGATGAACAGGGGAGTGGGAGAGGAGGATGAGAATGAGAGTAGCAACAGTTAGAAAGTATGGTATGATTTTATTGGTATGTATGGGTCTGTTCAGTGTCACAACCAGTACTAGGGTCAACAGTGGGGACTAAACCTAGGACCTCCAAGTGTAAAAGTAGCTCTACCACTTCAGCTACATGCCATCCTTAATTCCTCTAGCTGAGACCTATAGTATCTTATCTGTGGACCAGCCACTTGAAGGCCACATGCACTTTAGCCATTTATTAGTGTAATATGTTAAAATATTGTCCTGTGTCTAGAATAAAAGGGCGAGGTGGAGGTCTGTGTAAGGAGAGTCACACACCAAGCACATATCTTTGTTCTTCCCAGTGGATCATTCTAGAACACCTTCTCTCTCTCTCTCTCTCTCTCTCTCTCTCACACACACACACACACACACACACACACACACACACACACACACACACACAGTTTATGAATGCCATTAAGGAACCTTGTGTTGAAACGCCATTAAGTCATTATCCCACTTATCTGCCTCGTGGGAAAACAACAGAATCAACATATACAGGCCTCAGGAAAATCCATTCTCCCAGGGGCAAAGAGAAATTTTAGCTTGGTGAGAGGGGCTGGAGATGCTTCTATTTCTCTGGAAGGGAGGAGGGAGAACAGCCACCGAAAAAACATCATTTCTTTAACCGGAGGGGGAGCAGAGCAGTTGGAGCTGCAGCATTTTTTCCCAAGGATGGGGGGAATGGGTATAGCTTTCCCTGCTTGTAAACTGGGGAGAAGGTGCTCCTCCCTTGTTCTGTCCCTCCCTATCACACTTCTCTTCTCTCTCTCTCATTCTTTCCCCTCCTTTCTCTCCCTCTCTTATTTTCTCCCCTACAAATATGCTGCTCTGCTCTCAGAAACAGAAAGAGTTTCTCTTCTGCTGTATGTTGCAGGGCTGTGTCATTTTATTGATCTCATGCATGGTTGTGTTTCCTGTCTGCTTTAAGATGGTGCATATGCATGATGCATGGGGAGACAGGAGTTCTTGGTAACACTTGATAGCATCCCATCTCTTGATCATATTTTGTAAATTAATCCATTCAGTAAACACTGTTGTTTTTCTAAGTTACCACCACATTCTTTAATACTATTGCTCAAAACAAAGGAAGCACTGAACAATGTTAGTTAAAGTTTCTGCATAACTGGTTAAATTTATACTTGGCTTCCTTCTGCCTTTTGGCAGGTGCTTTTAAACACTAACTACAATTAAAATCATCTGCTGGCAATTGTGGGTGTACAAATCAAGGCCTTGATTAACAAGTTTGGTGAGTTTGTCTTTGGGAATTTTGAAAAGAGCAAATGTGCAATACTTAGCATCACAACACCTAAATTCCTTTGTGGATCCTGGCCATAGGCAACTTTTATATTTAGAGTTTTGCAGCCCTTTTAATGATTAAGAAATTGGTTTAATTCATGATTTAACTCAGCTGTCCATCTTTGTTAATCAATCTGAGATGATGAACTTCTGCACTTTGACAACCAAAACTGTACTCTATTTACGAACCTGACAATGTCTGAGAGTGAAATTTGCCTCAGTGCAGAAGCCCAACAAAAGGCCTTTAGGTTGTTTGGGTGAAAAGTAATTAGTACATAAGACTTGCACTGGACCCCTGTACCAGGGTGAATTTCACCCTTGAGCCTACATTCTGCAAATGGATCCATGTGGGTGCAATCCTGTGTCCACACAGATCCATATTCAGGAAGCATCCCTTAGTAAACTGCCAGGATCCCCACCTGGGAGGATCCCCACCTGGGTAATAAATCTCTTTGTTTGGCTTTCAATTTTTATAATCAAGGGATCGGAAATGTTACCAAACGTGCACGTCCCCGTGGCCTACACCGCTTCCCGCAGCTCCCATTGGCCAGGAATGGCAAACTGCGGCCACTGGGAGCTGTGGGTGGCCATACCTGCGGAAGGTCAATGTTAACAAACTGTCTCGCGGCCCGCCAGGGGCTTACCCTGACAGGCCACAGGTTGCCCATCACTGCTATAGGGGATAATAACCATGTAACTGAAGGGTGCAAACATAAAGGAGGGAGAGGAATAGTTTATGGTGCAACAAAAAGCTTGAGGTCAGGGGGAATGTCATCATGACAGTGAGAACCACTAGAACACGGAAGAATCTTCCAAGAAAACTGCTGGAAGCCTCATTTCTTGGGTCATTTAAAATTGGCAGGTCAAAGCACAAGGAACTACACCATAGGGAGAAATTCAAGAGGCAGGGGATTGGAGAGGTGACCTAACTTTGAAAGTCTTTTCTCTCTCTTATTTGAGTTGGCTTGTGTGCTCACTGGAGCAGCCACTGCTGATCATATGAGTAAACTGCGTGCCAGACTCATGCATGTTTAAATTTTTACTTTGTCCCACATTTTTCTTTCTCTACAAATTTTACGGCTGGCAGGTGTACTGTACTTATAGCAAAACTTGAAAGGAGAGTCTAAGGAAGACAGTAATAGTTTGGCCCTTTCAAAGTCATCAGTGTCTCCTTTGCTTCTCATTGCTTGCACGTTAGAAATACCTTGAAAACAGACAGACAAATAGATTTAGTTAGGAATACCTTTTGCACAGGATCATCATCCTCAAACTGAAAGCTTATTTGTGCTAGGTCATTTCATGGCTGACATTTATTGTTCCCATCCACCTTTTTATTAATAGTGACTGGGAGGTTTCTTGTTTCATCTTGTTTTTAAATGGCTTCAAGATGCTAAGAGAAAAGTAACATAGATGAGTCACCTGAGCGTTCAGCCCAGAACTCTCCATGATCACTACCTTTCCCCCATGCCATCTGTGACACCATTTTAAGGAGATATTCCCATCTCATTGTATGACTCTTTGTGCAATAGGGGAGCTGTAGGGGCATCACCTAGAGTGTATTTATGCAACGCTGTAGAGAATACTAGAAAGTTAACCAATATGTTAGAAAGAGTTGGAAATAAGGATGACTGTTCTGTTTTACTGATAAAAGTACTACAAGGTAATCATCAAAACAATCAGGCCAATAGATTAATTACATTGCACAACTGTGAGACTACAAAAATTGTGATTTCTGCAATTTAACATGTTAAGTGAAAAGGAAATCGGGGGGGGGAGGGTGTTGTTTTTAAACATGAGGTGGCAATTTGAAATGAACATCGTTTAATTTAGTATCTCACTTGAACAATGATCTCAACTCCACTCTCTCCTAATAGAGTTTCAGAGGTATCATACCCTATTAATGTTATTAAATGTAATGGAAGTGAGTGAGGGAGACTGACTGCAAATAACTGTACTGTTTGCAAAGAACAAGGTTTTTAAAATAATCCCACTCGTGTCTGTAAATGCTCTTCTTTTTGAGGGCTCCACAGCTGTCAACTCCAGTCTTTCACTTTTGAGTATGTTGCTGATATGCCCTTATGCGAGGTCCTTCAGAGTCCCTGCTGCAGCCTGCACGGTGAAGACTGCAATGGAGATCTGCCTCTTTACTTCTTCCCAGGCTTTGCGCTGATCCGCTTTGTTTTCTATATCGAACATGGCATCGTAGATCCCTGGGAATGACTCTCCAGCGTACTTGTTGTGGCTGCTCGGAGCAAAAATAATGTGCCTGTGGGGAAAGAGAAAAAATTACTGCACATTATGAAAATAGAACAAATGTTTATTTTCTGAATAAATCCTCATCCAATGAATATATCAGCTGTCAAAGCAAATCCTAGGTATCGGGAATGCAAATAAATAGGATTCTTTTAGCAATGACGCCTACACTATATAAAGCAAAAAACCAAAAATCTAAAATTCCCATTTCTCTCCCAGATATCTTCTAAGCACACCTACGAACACACTAAATTAGTCCATGTGAATGCCAGTGTCCTGGAGGAGTGGAGACACGGATTATAAATGTTTTTTTTCTTCCCCAATGTTTTTGATTAAAGGAAAAAAACGAACAACCGCAGTTTCTGGCAGCTGAAGAATACTTTGAGTTAGGAAGGCTGACGCTTAAAGCATCAGTAAACTGGCCTTGACAGATATTTATTCAGGAGTTGTTAAAAGTACAAGGATTGTAAATCTTAATGTCTGTTTTCTCTTGCTAGACTGCTTTTTTCAGGAAAGGTGAATGTTCTGCATTATGCTGGAGTGGGAGAAGGATGTAGAAGGTTCAACTAGGCTGCCCACAAAACAAGATTCAATGGTTCGGTTAAAATGTTAGAGACCAGCAAATCTATTTTTCTACTACTGCAGCGCTGCTCTTTCACTATATTTCGTACCACTATGGTCAGTCTACGGTTAACTGTTCCACGTGTTAGGGCACCCCCCTCCCCTTTTTTTTAGGAGCATGTTAGGGATTGATTCTACACTGCTTTGAAGTTTTGGATTGGACTTTAATGGGAACAGGATCAAATGCTCATGACCTGATCCAAAGCCCCCTGAAATCAGTGAAAATACTCCTGTTAACTTTAACGGCCTTTGGATCAGGCCCTTATACAATATCACTGAATTTTATCCTAATATTCAGACTAATTTTTCCCTTTCTTTTTCTTATCTTATTATACTTATTTATGCCCCCTTTTCCCATGCAAAATAATACTTTTCCATTCTTGTTCACACTCTGCAGATACCTGTAAATCACAAATGGTTGACATTTCTTAGAGTTCTTAGGCAAAAAACAAGTAAAGTTTGTTGTAGATAATGTTTTCCTACCTGTAGAATGGCCTGCCAGGTAAACCAAGAGGATCAATAAAAGCCCTTTCTAAAAACATGAGCTGATCATTCAATGATCTTACAGCGATTGGGCTGAAAAGAAAGCAACAGACTGTCTTAGCCTCAGAGTACTTTGAACATGTGCATCCTGTACTAAAACTTTCACAGCTTCAATACATATCTAAACACAGCTTGTAGAATTTAATGAGTGTAACACCTGTGAAGCCAATCACAGTTAGGTCAACAGATCAATGTCGATCTACCCTGAGGATCTGGCACATGATGTGGAGGTTCTGTAAGGCTGTTCTTAGGTGCTAAGGAATGTGCTGTAAGAAGGAAAAGATAATTAAATACTTTCTCCCAAGCTGTCCCTTATATTTGAAACTCTCTCCCACTGTCATGTTCAAGACAACCACTCCCTCTCCATACAATTCTTTTTTAACACTCATTTCTTCCATGAAGCCTATCAAAGTCAAGCAACTTCAGTATAAATGCATGTATTTTTTATATAAAAAAACCTTTCAATTTAAACAAAAAAGGAACTTTGTTAGAATAATTTTGGGGCTGGTCTGTGAATTGTGTTGCCTGAATTGTTCGGTATGTTTGTTTAAATATAAGTTTCTTGGAGCAGAGATTGTGTGTATCTGTGTGTTTTGTGCAGCATCAAGCACTCTACTGATGCTTAACAAATAATAAATAATGTATTTACCAATGGGACTGGAAACCTGTGTGCAACGTGACATACTGCTGAGCTTTGCAGTGGAATCACTAGGGCAAAATCTCAGCTACATTAGTATAAATCTGGAGTAACTCAACTGTAGTCAGTTCCAAATTTACACCAGTATAAACAAAAGCAGAATTTGGTCACTGCTTAAGTTCAACTCAAATTATGTTAATGTAATTGCTCTTGGACTGAGGTATCCCATTTGATATGGTGTAGCGACATTCAACAACACAACACATAGCAAAAATTCCATCTTTGCCATATGGAATGATTAAGGTTAATAATTAGTGTTCTGATCTTAAAAAAAAGACATCAAGCGTTTTTTTAAAAATGATGAAACAAAGTTTAGTTAGAGTCCATTTGTTTCTACTGATATATTTCAGTGGTTCAGAAAAAAACAAAAACCAACCAACCAGCTAAACAAAAACAATCCGTCCATTTACAAATGGTGAATCTTAAAGTGTAAGCCTTATAATTGATGATTAACAGAAATTCATGTTCCTAGAGTTAGGGAGAGGTGCTGCAAAAATCAAAATAAGTAAGAAAGGAGAGAACTAAGAAAGCAGCAACATTTTTATGTGTAAATGGGATGTAAAAGAAACAGCTGACCAATTACACACAGCTTTAATGTGAGGACCAGCTCCTCAGCGGGCATACATCCGCATGCTGCATTGAAATCAGCAGCCTTTTAGAGTTAATATGTTGCATCTTTAGCACTGTGAGCAGTCCTGGTACTAAAGAGATGATCATCACACAAATGCCTATAAATAAGTCAAATGCTGTTAATTTATTTAAATTCAGAATGGCCACCATCAAAAAGCCAATAACTATCTATCCTGGATCTGCTTCTCATTTGCAGTAAGGCCCTGTTTCACCACTCTGGCTGTTGGTCAGAAAATGAGACCATGAGTGGCAGAAAGGGACATTAGTGTAAATGAGAATCTGGTACTCTAAGTATAACAGAAGACTGGATAAACATTTGTGCTTTAATGGCGTCCCGATTCTTATAACCCTTAAAGGGACCCAATTGGTACAACCCTCACTCCCATTATTGGACACTTGTTAATGAGATAATTTATATAAGTGTTCACAGCATGAGTGAAGGCTGCCCCATTAGGCCTGAAAAATTTAATTATTTGGTTTGATGGCTAAGGAACCTGTAGAACTTACTTATTGATGTCTACTTGCTGCAGTCTCCTGTGAAAGTCAGTGGCAGCTTCTGTAAAATTCTTTGCAGCAGAAAAGAGAGAGTCTGCAGAGATGGGAAAGGAAGAGCTTAACTTTGAGGTCTGTTTAGCTTTTGCCAATGAACCAACATGATCATATTAATTCTCATAGCACAAAGAGCAAAATGAAGTGTGTGTGTACAGTTCGGACACTCAAACAGCAGAAATGCCCTCACTATCACATGACTGCACATGCACGCTGAGAGCTGACAGAGCTCGCATGAAGGTGTGGGAGTTGGTTAGTGTGGTTTTGTTTTTAAGTGTTGGGTCATTTGAAGAATTATTTAAAAAAATAAATAAGGCCTGGTCCACACACGGATTTTACTGGTATAACTATACCAGAACCAGTCCGAGTGTGGACACAGTTATACCAGTATAAAGGTGCCTTATGCCAGTATAGCGTATTTCCCTTCTTGTACAGGTAAGTCATTTTAGCACTCTAAATGTCAATGGTATTCCTTGTATTTTTATCAGCAAGAGTTTAATTGGTGCAAAGCACTGCACTAGCTCCTATTACCTGCACTCACTTGGCTTTAGGCATTATGGGCCACACTGTAGCTTGGGTAGTGTATATTTGTATCTCCAAACATTGCAGCCAGGAGGGGCATTGGGGTATGGAAACTGCCTGCCCAGGTGGTGACTCCTTTTCCAACCCACAGAAATGCCAATCTAGGAGTCTGCAGGGTGAAATCCTGGCTCCACTGAAGATAGGCAAAGGGCCATGCAGGGCAGGATTTAAGATTCCTTGGGCATGGTGCTCAGTTTAAGCAGGAGAGGGTTGCTGGCAGTGTTTTTTTTCCCCCCCCCTGTGAGGGACCCTCAGTATTTCCAACCCCAAGAGTTCAAAAATCTTGAGACAGCCTCCAAAATCATGAGATTTTAAAACCAATCACAAGGGGTTTTTTGAGCAATCAATTTTGTAGTCACTTTGTCTTCTGGTGTTCGAGCTTTTAGGAGTAGCTTTTTCAAGCTTTTCTCAGCAACCATCAGGGCTAGAGACTTACTTTTTGTTTTAAATGAAAGTTGAGATTTCCCCCATTGTCATGTGACTACAGCAAATGGCGCTTTGAGAAAAACACCAAATATCATGAGACCCGTGATAAAAATCACAAGAGTTGGCAACTCAACTTTGTAATTCCTTCCCCCTGATTTGTTGAGATTAGCGCACAATTGTTGACCATCAGGGCCACAATGCAAAGCCCATTTATTTCTCTGGACATCTGGCTACAGGTGGTGACCTGGAGAAAATGGGGGTTTGTTTATTCATTTGCTCTGATTGTATGATTGCATTTTGCAATGAGGGCTGGGCCTTTTGTATTATAAGAGGTTTATTTTAACTGATATTCAAAAGGGTCTTGTGCAATTAGGTACGTGGTTTCTTTTAAAAAAAATAAAAATAAAATCATTATTTTAATTAGATTGTAATCTTCTTGGGGGCAGGGACTAGTTTTGTTCTGTTTGTGCAGCACCCAGCACAATGGGGCCTCGGTTCATAACTGGGGATCCTACATGCTATCACAATACAAATAATGAACAATAATAAGAGGAAGGGTCTGGTGGAGGGTGGTACATACCAAACGACACGCTGTACGTTGTCAGTTCCATTTGATGATTCTTTGACAAATTATAGATGACTTGAGCATAGTTCCTTAAAGCCTCTGCGTAATCTCTGCAGTCAAAGGGAAGGACCACAGAGTTGGCCAGTTCAAATACCAGCCCTCCTCGTACCTGTGCCACTGTCAGGTGATTCTTAAAAGTCGGATCATAAAATCTCTCCACGATCTCATAGGTGTCATAGACACTGTGGTAAACTGGGTAGCTACTGTATTTTTCCACTCTCTGAAAAAAAAAATGAATTTAAAAATGTGTTATTTATAATGCCGGTTTGGACAGCTCGACTATCCTGCAAAACATTCCCTCTTGTGTGCCTGTGTCACAGCAATCCTCTTTGTTCATATTTTCAATACTCCTCTTCATAGGGGAAGACCTTGCTTAATAGACTGTGACTTGTTATCCTATTGTAATTGCGCATGTCTCTCAATGGGGACACAGAAAGAATCAAAGCAGTCATGGTTGTAAAAAAAATCACTTCAGCATTCAAAGCTTTCTTAGAGCAACTGGCCATAAGCAATTCTGTGTCACTACCCTGTCATTTACTTTGAACTAAATGCCTTTATGATTTGGTTGGTTCATGCCAAATTCACAGTTATTATTATCACTATGTATGAATTATTGCGGTAACAGCCAGGCACCCCAGTCCTGGAGCAGGACCCCATTGTGCTAGGCTCTGTACAAATAGAGAACAAAAAGGCAATCCCAGCCCCAAAGAGCTTACAATCGTTGAATCGCAGCTGATGGTGTTCAGTGGGTTATGAGGGACAGTGATGAGACGAGGAGTACTTGTGGCACATGAGATGGTGTGATGACAGACTTACCCAGTTTTTGCTGTAACGTGCTCTGCCTGAAGCAATGCCAAGCCGCTGAAAAAAGACTTCAAAGTCATTGCCAGAACCCAGCTTATTTATTCTTTTGACAAGAAAAGGGAACAGATCTTGAGTAAAGTATCTAAGTACAATGTTTAGTATGTTTCAAAACATTGTATTAATAAACTCCCCATTCCTGTCTCTCGCCTATTTCATCCCTTCCACCCCATTCCAGGGCATTCCCCACCACACTCTTCCTCTAAACATCTCCTTAACATAATCTCTGTCATTCCTGAGTCGTCTATCACCCACCATGTGCATCTCCTAGCAACTCTGCTGTTCACAGTGGGCCAGACTCATCACATGGAACTCAGTGGAGTTAGTGCAGGGAAGAATTTGGCTCCAAATCCACTTCCTTATTCTTGCTCACTTAGGGGCCTCTCTGACATGGAGTCTCTACTGAACCCTGGTCAATCCCTGCCTCTCATCTGAGGGAAATACAACAGCACAGAGCAGGAATCTACACAAGAGATGCGGACAGGCCTAGGGGAATAGACCCATCGCCCAGCACCTCCTAGTCACGACTTAACAGGATCAACATTATATGTTATGAGGGGCAATCCCAGTAGAGCTGAAGGGGGCTAGTGCTACAAAAAGCAGCCCTGACCCTTTCTCACCCAGACAAAGTGTCTTCTTTAGGCTACAGAATCTAAGGCTTTCCATGTGGTTGGCAGTAAGGGTTAGGGGATGATGCTATATTGGCCCAATCCACCTCCCTCTAACTTCTGCTTTTTCCATTTGAGAAAATATTTCTATCCCTACCTAGCTAGCTGCAGAGACCTTTACTGAGAAGATTATGGGGGGCTATAGGGCTTGAGCCTTGCCTTTCAGAGAAGCACAACAAATGATGAAGTAAGAAAGATGGAAAATTGTTGATGTGACCAGACTGAAGAAAACCGTACAAAACAAAACACCAGCTCCAAAAAATTCTGGCTAGTTTTACTTCCTCCAGGCACTGAATAAAATGCAGACTCCAAGGGCTGCTAAACCTATAGCATTAAGGGTCACTGTTTCTTTTCACACACTAGTTATGCTTTCTCGGAAACAAGGCTAAAATGACAATAAAACGCTGCTTCCTACTTCTAACCATAGAACAATTACACTTAGGTCTGACTTCAACCCCAGATGGGCTGTGTTGTAATTGACACCACACCCACAAATGTTCTGGAAGCAGATAATCCCATTTTAGCTGTGGTTTCCTAGGGAGTTAGACACATCCTGGAACCTATAAGGAATCATGTGGCTAAAGCCCTGCTATACTGACAATTTACTCTCTCATATGTAATTCCTCCAATTCTGAGTACGGGGACAGATCCACAGCTGGTGTAAATTGTCGCAAGTCCATGGATCTTTGACAATTACACCAGTTCTGAGGGTCTGCCCCACTATTTCTTTTAAGAGTTCAGCTTTCCATGTGGCTAGAAATACAAAGAAAACCTATTTTGCAATCCGCAGTAACTTCTGCACATATCCTTTGTCACTTACCTGGGGACATCTTTATATTCTGTAGATGGGTTTTTTTCATACCAGCTCTCATAAAGTGATTTGCCTTTAAACCCCTCATCTGGGCTTGGTATCTACAGAAATACATTTTAAAAAAAAAGAAAGAGAGATACAATTTTAAGTGTTATTAAGCAACAAATTCACAATCAGACACGACATAAAGTCGACTAGTTAGAACAATGACTAAGCCACTGACTCAGGTACCATGGGCAAATCACTCAGCCTTTCTGTGCTACATTCTACTTATTTGAAAAAAGGGTGTAATAATAGTTACCTATCTCACAACAGTGCAGTGAGTCTTAATTATTGTTTGTGCTGTGGTTTGTGGTGCTCAGATGAAAGGTGCTACAGACACACACAAATATTAATAATAATTAAGCTCATGTCATGCCTCTATTTTTAGTGTGTCCTCTGATTTACTCGGCAGTTTCAACAACTTTAGGTATATTTTTTTCAGAAAGATTGCTACGTTTTTATTTCTTTGTTTAAGGAATTACTCAACAATAATAACACAGCACAGAAAAGGTATTTGCATTTACCTCTTTAGGTCAAGATCAAGATTCTTAAAGAAGTAATGTGAAAGCATTTTGTCATGTATTGGCCCAGGATAGGGATGGTGTAAGTCTAGTATTGCTCAGACATTAGCAACCAATAGGTTGTGATATCACTAGGCCTAATTCTGTGTACTTTGCTAATGGTACTCAGTTTGAGTATGGGTTGTGGAATCAGGTTCATTGTTAGGTAATTGGGCCAACAGTTTCAAAAGTGTGGGTGCTCAATCTGAGATGCCTTTGGTTTGATTTGTAGAGGCGCTGAACACATACAGTTTCCACTGGCTTTAGTGGAAGCTGTGGATGATCCACATCAATGAAATTTAGACCAGAACTATCTCAAGTTGAGCACCCGAAAACTGTGGCACCCAGTGTAAGCAGGCTCTTTTGAAAATTTGGTCCACTGGCTTTCAGTTGTCAGCAGTGACTATGTTGATTTGTGTGATGACATATACAAACCCCACACTGGCCTGGAAAGGGTTAATGAACTGCTGTGGGCTCAGTCAGCCCTGCCCCGCTACACCTTGGAGGGAAAGGCTAAAAGGGGAGAACCCAACCTAGTTGGGAACTGGATGGAAGGGAGAGCAGACTTCCTGCTCCCACTCTGTGAGAGAGGCATGGCTGGGGCCAGGGACTGGGAGGAGTGGTAGATGCGCTGGCGGGTAGGGATAGGATACAGAGGGACCTAGACAAATTAGAGGATTGGGCCAAAAGAAACCTGATGAGGTTCAACAAGGACAAGTGCAGAGTCCTGCACTTAGGAAGGAAGAATCCCATGCACTGTTACAGATTAGGGACCGAGTGGGTAGGCAGCAGTTTTGCAGAAGAGGACCTACCTAATAAAATTTCACACAAAATACTGTTAACTTGGAATTAAGGTTGCACAAGTGCATTTTTGTTTAATACAGTCACTAAAAATAAAGGAAATCTCCAGTTCAGCCAACTCTAACATCCACACAAAGCTCAGTTCAAAGGCTTTACCTGCCAAACATCGTAACAGTCAAACATACCCACCTCCGCAACAAACTCCCTTTCACTTTCAACAAATGACCACCCAAATACAGGTCTGTCGCATCTTACGCGCATTTAACATGTGCGATTTCAGCTTTACGCGGTCGGCAAACATTAAAAAAAAACAAAAAAAGAAAGAAAAATAACAATTTTAATACTGTACCTGCAGTGCGGGCGATTCCGCCGCCATTGAACTCAATGTAATTTTGACTATACGCGGTTTTCGCTTTACACACTAACCGCGGAACGGAACCCCCGCGTAAGATGAGACTCGCCGTAATACACACCCAGTTCCTCACCAATCACATTCCAGCTGCATTCAACCAGTAAACCGTGGGATTTGAATCACATTGTGATAGTGTCTTCCAGGCGGCCTAGTGGCTAGACTACTGGCCTTTCAGTTTGTAAGGCGGGCGGGGGGGGGGGTAAGGGGACCTAGACACACCCTCTCTACCGGGTCCCAGCCCCTAGCCCTGTGCAGATCAACCCCTAAACAGGTGAGATGGGGTCTCCCTCCCAGCGGGGAGTCAAGACCCACTTCCCTGGGCTACTTCCTACAAGTCTCTTCAATTTGGAGCGTGGCCCTGCTAGTCCAATTGCCCCGAGTGCTGGGGCTTTTTTGTAGCCTCTCCTTGGCAGGGGAACTCTTACTTGGCGCAAGTGGCTGCGCTGGCTGGCAGGTCACTGATCCATCCCTTCGGGCGGGCAGACAGAGCGCTCCTGACTCCTAGCCAGTCATCCCCCAGTTGAGCCAGGCTCCCCTCTTTTCTCCCCACTCCAGGCATGCATTGGCTGTAGGTCTAGTGGGGTGGGGCTAGCTGAACCCAAAGGTTTTATTTAACCCCTGCTGTGCCAAACACCAGTTTCTCTGCCCCCTCACACATGTTTTAAGGGAAAAACTCAACATAACCTTAACTATGGAGTCACTACTGACCCCTCCAGAGTACCAGTATATAAGAAATGTGAATGGGTGACATTATTAAACTGAACTCTTGATGGCCAAATTCTACTCTCATTACATCTGGTCAACCACACTGGTGTCTGTGGTGGCACTGAGGTAAATGAGAGTGGAATTTGACCATTGAGGCCTAACTATCTGATGATGCCCATGACAGATTTCACTACAATCAGCAGAAGCCCTGACAACCGTGCAGAATTTTGGCCTAAGTCTCTTTGTAATAAGAACAGTTTCACATCCAGTACAATAACCAGCTCCTATGGGTAGTTACTGTTGCTACCTTCGTTGATATTTTAGTGTATCTTTACCTCTTTGGTCAAGCTGTACACCAGGCTGTACATCAGCGGAGTACAATCAATTCTCAGAGTGTAGTTTCCTGAAAGACAAGGGCAGCGTTTACAATAGAAAACCAAGTCTGCTCTGTGTCTTTGTGGAGGGAGTAGGCATGTCTGTAATAAGAGGAGACACCAGGAGAAAAAAGCAGGATCTCCAAAGTAGATAGGGCTGCCAGCTGTAGGGTGCTCAGTGCATTCACACTGGCTTAGGATTTGGGCTGAATTATGCTTCAGCTAGCACAGCAGCTCAGGGGTCCTGCCTTACACCCCTGTGCTGGCTACCCATATCACGGATAGCCGAATGGGAGGGGAAGCTGACTCTACAAAGCTACTGGGAGGGGTGGATAGTCTCCCTTTCCTCCCCACAACACCATGTGTCAGATAGTGTAGTTATATGCCCAGCATAGTATACTCCCTCCCTGAAGCAGGAGGGTAATTGTAACTCTGGGTCACCATCTCCCTCCCAAGCTGCTCCTGGGCCAACACAACAATGCGCTTTTCTTAGGGCTCACGGCAAAGCCAGCACGGAGCCTCAAGTGAAGTTGTCTCAATTTCATCTACCTCCCACCTGCCACTGCTATAGAAACACAAGTATACACCTTCAACTGAGGAATCGGCATTGATATAGGCCACCCCACGTGCTTGTAATAGTTTGGCATTTTCCTGTGGTGGGGGAAAAAAATAAGTTAGTTAACTTTTCTCCTCAAAGTAACACTGTAAATTTTAACTAGAATCTTGCAGCTTTCCAAACTACCACAATCCAGCCCATATGATACTTTTGGGCCCACACGTCCGTCTTGACTCCCAAAGCAAGTGGACTGACTGACACACGAATCAGTTTCTTTCAGAGCAAGGTGAACTGCATACAAGAGTTTTTGGATAAGTATTTAAAGGTGAGATTTGGGGCCCATTCGACCCAAACTCAAGGTTTTGTTTAGTTAAATGGAGCAGATTCTCTGAACTACTATAGGTGGCACCTCATGCCTTCTTCACTGTTAGGAACATACGAATGGCCATACTGGATCAAACCACCTAGTTCAATATCTCATCATCTGCACTGGCCAGGAACAGCTGCTTCAGGGGCAAGTGCAAGAAACACTGCAACAGACAGTTACGGGATAACCTGTCACCAAGGGAAATATCCTCCTAATCCCATTAGTCAG
This sequence comes from Emys orbicularis, assembly GCF_028017835.1. Classification (NCBI taxonomy): domain Eukaryota; kingdom Metazoa; phylum Chordata; order Testudines; family Emydidae; genus Emys; species Emys orbicularis. The sequence goes on from NC_088683.1 coordinate 345,309,644, forward strand.
AGGTTTGCTTATGCCATAAATCTTGCAGGTATTTATATGCCTTCCAAAATTCTTGCTGCTTTAATATTTACTATTACACCTCTGCATCTGAATCTGCTAAACTTCTGGCCTCAACAGCTTCATGTTGCAATGAGTTCCATAGGCTAACTGTGTGCTATATGAAAACAAGTCATTCTATCGGTTCTGAATTTCCCACCTTTCAATTTCATTTAATGTCCCCTTGTTCTTGTGTTATGAGACAGGAAGAACAGAAGTTCCCAATCTCCCTTTTCTAGATTGTTCATTATTTTGTGAACTTTTGTGATTTATAATTACCATGTCATTCAAGAGAAAACAAGAAGATTTTGCTGTAAGGAAAACTGTGGATGATAAAACAGCAAGCCAGTCATACTTCACATGCTGAAAAGGAGCCTCAATGCAAGATTTATGGGCCTTCTTTGGAATGATTTGAGTTAGAACAGTCTTTAGCTTGACCTTGTGGGTGCTTTTAAAGTCAATGAACCAGTGTCTTCCTCTAAGTGGTTGTACAGAGACATGGTACCCTTGATTCTGAATATTATTAATACAGATGGATTTATGACACTGGGTATTCACAATCTCAGTATGAATCAGAAAGTTCTAGGGCAGAAGTCACTCTTAATAGGGCAGCAACCAAAACAACAGACCTGATTCTGATCTCGCTTACTTCAGTGTAAATCTCAAGCAGCTCCACGGGAGTTAATGGAATGACACCTATTTAAAATTGGTTTGAGAGGAGAATCAAGCCCAATATCTCCAATTGGCAGGGTCACTACCTGCACGTATAGGTTGGTATATTCTCAGACACACTTTGTTTTGGGATGTAGCATTGTTACTTTGGTCATATTGTAGGTAGCACATGTGGCCTCTTCAGATGAAATTCACACTGAGGTTGCTCATTGCTAAAGCTGAGAATAATTTACTTTATTTCTGGGGAAGGGTTATTACTAGGGCCCTACCAAATTCACGGCCATGAAAAAAGTGTCACGGACCGTGAAATCTGATTTCCTCCCCCCCTATGAAATCTGTATAGTATAGGGTAAAAGCACATAAAAGACCAGATTTCACCGGGGAGACTAGCATTTCTCAAATTGGGGGTCCTGACCCAAAAGGGAGTTGCAGGGGGGTCACAAGGTTATTTTAGGGGGATCACGGTATTGCCACCCTTACTTCTGCACTACCTTCAGAGCTGGGTGACTGGAGAGCAGCGGCTGCTGGCCGGGAGCCCAGCTCTGAAAGCAGCGCCCCACCAGCAGCAACACAGAAGTAAGGGTGGCAATATCATACAATGCCATCCTTACTTCTGCACTGCTGCTGGTAGCAGCTCTGCCTTCAGAGCTGGGCTCCAGGCCAGCAGCCGCCGCTCTCCAGCTGCTTAACTCTGAAGGCAGCGTCACTGCCAACAGCCGCGCAGAAGGGTAGCAGTACCACAACCCCGCGGATAATAACCTTGTAACTACCCCACAGCTCCTTTTTGGGTCAGGACCCCTACAATTACAACACCGTGAAATTTCAGATTTAAATAGCTGAAATCATGAAATTTACAATTTTTAAAATCCTATGATTGTGAAATTGACCAAAATCGACCGTGAATTTGGTAGGGCCCTAGTTATTACTTGAATGTTGCGGGACTGTTTTTTTGGTATTTAGCAATACAACCTTGGACACTCTCTCACGTGTTGAGTGTATATGAACATGCTTCATTGGAGGAGGTTCCAAAAAGTGGGGGAAAGATCTACCATTGTACAGAACTCTCTTAGATCACTTATTCTTGATTTACCTCAGCCCACTCTGTAGATCCTAGCAAGCCAAATTCCTCCGCATCCCAGCTTGCAAATATCATTGTTCTTCTGGGCCTCCATCCTACAATAATACAAGATTTAAAGCACCAGGAGAATTACTCCAGAGAAATACACTGTGAGTGTATATCAAACGGAAACTAAATCATACCATGAGTAACAACAGTTTGGGTCTCAGCTGCAAGAATGATGTGTGGCGCAAAAGGCACACTTGGGGAATCTATCCCCAAAATCTTTTGTAATTTTACTCATAGTTTGCAGTACAGACATTTGTCTTTGCTCAGTACCTGAGGTGATTGACATTTTCCTAAATTCAACATTTTGGCAAATAACTGGGGAAGACTTTTTGCAAAAGTGTTTTGATTTTTTACAACCAGCTCTACTCAATACAGATATTAATTTACTGTCCTCTTTCTTTTCAATATACATCTTAGTACTTGTTCCATGTCTAGTGCCATAAAGGCTTCCCCTGACCCTCTTCCCAAACACCAACTCTCAAATACCGAGGATTCCCCGTTGTGGCTTTGATAGATCCACCTCTAAACAATGATCTTTGCATGTGACTTGAAGCCATGGTAATCTGGAGCGGGGTATATTGCAATGTGTTTTTATCTGTATCTACTTTATCCAAGCTCTCCTTCATGCCACTGCTATTACTCCCCTTCCTGGTTGGTTTCACTAAACATTGTTTCCTATTATGTTCGGTAACTAGGCAGTGAAGGAAACAAATTAACCTCTAACTGGTTTTAAATGCTGTGGTTGGGCAAAGAAAGCTACTGTAGCACAATGTTCCGGTTATGTCAGGACTTCTGTCTCCAGGATTTCAGACTCAATAAAAGGAGACTCCATTTGTTCTGGCAGCTGACTTTTAATGGTGTTGATGTTCCTCACCACCCTGGAGTATAACTAGGAACCTTGTATTTTTAAACTTGTTCTCCCATTAATTTTCCACTGTGTATCCTGTACGTATTCCGGGTCCCATTCACACTGGTTTAACACTAATGTACACTTAACTGATTTGGAAGCTATAAATGTTGTCTTCTCAGACTTGGTCCACACTGGGGCGGGGGATCGATCTAGGAAACGCAACTTCAGCTACGAGAATAGCGTAGCTGAAGTCGACGTTTCCTAGATCGAATTAAGTTTACTTACTGCGGGTCCACGCGGCGCAGGCAAGCTCCCCCGTCGACAGCGCTTCCTCCTCTCGGCGAGCAGGAGTTCCGCAGTCGACGGGGGAGCACTTCTCGGATCGATTTATCACGTCCAGATGAGACGCGATAAATCGATCCCAGAAGATCGATCTCTACCCGCCGAATCAGGCGGGTAGTGTGGACCTAGCCTCAGATTCTTGCTTACTCTCTTATGGCATAGTTCCATAGATTTTTAAGGCCAGATGGTACTACTACATGATCTAGTCTGACCTCTTGTGTATCACAGACCGTAGAATTTTAACCAGTTACCCCGTATGTCATATTTACTTCCCCATCTTCTACACACTACCTGATTTTCTTCCCTAGATGAAACTTCCTATACCCATCACCATTTTGGAACCCAAGGGTGTCATAACATCAATAATTTGATTAACTAATTATAGTTAAGATAACAGTGATTAGCAGCTTCAAAGCACTGTAAAGATGAAAACTGCTATACAAGAGTTCAGTAATTTCTATCATTTAGATACTTTAATTCCTTGCCAAAGCAAATTTACCACACTATGAATGAGAGAGGCACGTAGGCCAAGATCCACGAAGGGACTTAGGCATTGCAATGTAGAGCATGTCTACCGGCTCAGACTCCTGCACACAACTTAGGCTGCTGAATGCCTAACATCCCTGGTTTGTGAATTGTTCTGGGGCTTAGGCATGAGAAACAGATCTGGGCACCTAAAGCGTGGCTGCAATGTGCATGCTCATAAACAAAAACGTAGGCCCTGAGCGAATTTAGGCACCTACAGGGTTAGGCGGAAGCTGACCAGCAGTTTTGTGGATTACAATGGTGCCTAAAAATGGGACTTAGATGCCTATATATCTTCATGGATCGCATCTTTGGATACCATAATTATAGGGATTTTGAAATATCTACAATAGATAACTGAAGAGTTGACAGCAAATTCCAAATATGAAGGTCTAAGGCCTTGATTTAGCAGAGCACTTAAGCCCGTACTTAACTTAAATCAACTGAGAGCAGAAATTTGACCCTTAGTTTAAGAAAAATCTGTAAATGGTTTTGTTTGCTTTATTCTTTAGTCACATACCTTCCTTCTTCAATTTCCCATAACTTCTCACAATCTCATGAACCACAGCTGCCCCGCTCTGAGGATCAATTCCACCAAAGACCCAGGAGTCACGGTGGCCTCCCAGGATGACGTATCTGTCTGGAGAAATTAATGATGGGGGTTTATTTGGAGGATCTCTTTCCTGCAGTAATAGTGTCAATAGAGAGTCACTATGTATTCTATGTAGGTTTGCAGGCAACAAATACATCACTTTAACAGTTTACTTCACATGTGGCAGAATGGCAGGAGCCACTGTAAATCTCTTTGGAAAAAAAATTACAGGAAAGTTTATTGCTGAACTGCAGCTGGTTTGTGGCTTATTTATATCAGCATCTGTAGAAGTTCTAAACTTAGTAGCACTTTAACCCCAAAAGATGTTTATAACAGACACCATAACAATAACTAGTTCCAACTGCAGTCTAAGTTTTTAAAGTTGTTGCAATTTCTGACATGCATCATTTTCCAAAATATTCATCATTTGGGCTTTTCATTTTCTATGCTGTCTCTTTGCCTGAAGTTTAATCAAGTCACATGAACAAGCAAACAAAAACTGTACGAACCACCAAATCTAAAATAAAACTGCACACATTTAAAAACTGTATCAAAACCAATAACCTTCTGGGTTTCTATTTATCTTCATTATTCTGTTTCAAATCCCTCCTTAAAACTTTCCTTTGCTATGACAGACACTCCATCATACACCTTATTGTTGTGCATTTGATGATCAAAATTGGCCCAGTATTTACATTTTTACATCATGAGTGTTCTTAACTCAACAAGTTTTAAAGACACTGAAGTAGTATTTTCTTGCCCTAGGTGAGAGGTACATTACAATGAGGGTTAACCAAGTCACAATGGAAGATGTAGTTGACATGATATAGTATCAAAGAAAGAATAAATTCTACTGTCTTGCTTGATGTTGTTACAATTGTGATTCAGCCCAGAAATGGCTGTATTGTGGTTGCGGATGACGTGATCTTACCACCCTATAAATATCTGAAAATGAGTTCCAGGGCTTTCAGATCACATTGGATAAAAGATGCCATAATATAGTACACATAAGCCATTAAGGGGTGAAGCCATTTCATTGGCAAGAACATGAATGTCTTTTCAAACTCGTAAAGATCTAAACTTCCATTTATTATTAAATTCCCACAACTCTCTCATTAAAAAAATCCATTAGAGAATGTACTTGCAATATTGCTTGCCGCAAATGTTTATATCTAGGTTATGTTCCCCTTGGAAAACCAGTTTTTATAGTGAAAGTGCTGACATAACCTAAACTGTATGAGTGCTGCTGCAGGAAATCCCCAATGTGTACAAACAGACGTGTTCACCAAGTAGAATATAGAGAAAACCCTCTTCCATGTCCTCTCTTTTTAATTACTTATGTTTAATTAGGTGTATCTGCAGTTCACTGCACCCACAGATAATTTATAAGACAAATGGCTTTACCTGGTTCTGTTGCTCCTCTGATGGTACCGATCACGTTGTAAATTCTTGTCACTTTATTGCTACTGTGAATGTGCATTTTGACCTTTCTAATGCATTGGAAAGCAAATTTAAAGAGAGAACTCATCAGATTACTTAATAAAACATTATATGCTTTAAAATGTATGATATATATTGTTCATAGTGAGAGATTAAGGGCAGAATTTTGCTCTCAGTTAAACAAATGTAAATCTGGAAAAAGTCCACTGAAGTTGCTCCAGCTTTATATTACTGAAATTGAGGACACAATTTGGCATTGGAAAGTTACCTAATCACATTGTTGGTGCTATGATTTATGCTGGCAACATGCTCTTTATACTGGTTGGTGCTATGATTTATACTGGTAACATGCTCTTTATACTGGTTGGTGCTATGATTTATACTGGCAACAGACTAAAAGCTCTGAACTTAAAATAATGTTCTGTTAGCAGCTGTTTTTAAAGTTGGGAGGGAGAAAGGAAAAATAACATATTTTATAAATATTTTATTAAAAATCTAGAGGTTGGTTCCTCTGTCACGTAGCCAGAGTAACTCCACTGCAGAGAATGGAATCACAGGGGTTGGAGTCAGTGAGACATCAGGCCCCAGAACATCAGGAGACATTCTAAGTTGTATCACAAAAATGTCTTTTGTTCCATTATGTACCAGCCAACCTAAGGGGCAGCATCTGACTCTCAGTGCAGTCCTGTATGTCTTTAATCTCATTTTCCTGATGATTTGACTATAGTAGGAGGAGGAGGCCAAGTGGTTCATCTGAGGTCATTACAATAGTTCAGCCTGAACGAGAACTCCAGGATTCATGTGGCTTCTAGCCGTTGGCTGTAATTCAGTAGATCATGTGGCCTCAGTCATAGCCACCTGAAGCAAAAATGAGGCCTTGCAATTTAAGGAATGACACATTACATTAGAATTTTCAGAACAATGTACATTTGAGATTAATAACATCCTTATTTTATATGATGCAACAAATAGTCCCAAAGCTGAAGACAGATTAGTTCAAAACAGACGTGAGTGGAACTTTTATTGTGAGGCCTTCAACTCAGCCCTGATTGATCAGAGAGTTTGCTAAGATCTGGAAACCTTTCAAATGAATTTGGGCCACGGATTGCTTGAACCTTGAACATTGTATGAATTTGCATCAAAACCAGGAGACACTCAGCCGATGTTTTGCTTTGAGTTCACTTTAGCCCAGAAACAACGCCATATGCCCTGACACCAAGGAAAAACTTGCAATGACCCCCAAATGTCAAAACTTGCAGAGCTCTAGTTCAGAGATTTCACTAACTGTTGTTATATTTCCCTATCTATTAAAATGTCAATGCTTTATGTAATGCAAAACTGACCTTGTAGAGTAACGGCTCATGAAACCAGGACCAATGTTGTAAGACACATTCAGGCTTCCTTTCCAGCTGCTGTCTGGTGGGGCAGGTCCTCCCATGTTACTGTTATAAAAAAAATCTGTTTTTTATTATTTATTATTTGTATAAGTGTAGTGCCTAGGAATGCCAGGCATGGACCAAGCCTCTACTGTGCTAAGCGCTGTACAAACACTGAACAAACCCCCCCAGACCTTACCTCAAAAAGATTACCATCTAAGCTTTATAACAAAAAATGTATTGAATAGGCTTCTAAAATGGAGGGGAATTGGATTGGATGATTCAAGTGATCTTTTCTTGCACCACTGACTATGGGCTAGATTCTGGTCTCAGTTACACCCTTGTAAATCCAGAGTAACTCCATGTATTTGCATCAGTGGAATGACAGAATTGGATACACTAAGCTGATGTTTTGGCTATTCAATTTAAATTACATTTCAGTGATACACATGGACTTGTGACGAATGTAGTTTATTTAGCTTCAAAACGTGCTAGGGTCTTGAAAAAACGTAGACTAAGACCAGTCCTTATTCTAAATAGTGAACAATCCAAAGCCCCAAACTAAGTCAATAAAAATCAGTGCCTGCTTAGCTGTCTGTGTGAATAGATGCCTTTTTTAATATTTATATATTTTGCTAAGTGCATATAAGAAATGGGGTAATCTTCAGGGTCTATGAATGTCAGAAGGTAGCCCTGATTCTGGCATTCTGGCCCCAAATCAGCATAACACTTAAGTGTGTACTTTATTTTAAGCATCTGTATAAATTCATCCACATTCAGCAAAGCTATTAAGAATATACTTTATGCCCAGGAGCCTCTAGGATGGAATCTATGGAAAATGCATTTGTTTTATAAATAGGAAGAACTAGGCATTCTGATCTTTATATAATAAATAAGAACCAAATGTCTATTGAGGGTGTATGTTTCATATATGTTTTTAAAACTAACTCTCTAGATATTTACAACTCAATTAAAGGCAAATTACTAGTTGTGCTACATTGCCAACTACTGACTGGCTCATCTGATCATAAAAAGACAGTTTCAAACTCACATCACTTTTTTATGAACTAAGCATAACGTTTTGTGGGAAAGTGATTTGGGAATACAGTATTCCTTAGCAGGTGGGCCTGAAATATGTGCTTACACTAGGACCATATCAGTGAAAGCTAGGCATAGACTGATTTTTAAACTTCATCCAAACAGGGCCTAATTGTGCTCTCTTATGCAGGTAGACAGCTCATATTTGCTTCAGGAAAGGTCATGCACATACAGCTAGGGGAATAATTCAGCGCAGGAAGAATGCCTAACATAAATGCAAAGACCAGTTATAAGCAAGTTATATGTAAACCCGAGATTGACAATATCATGCACATTGTCTGGAATTGCCAAAAGTTTTGGATTTGTGTCGCTTTTAACATTGTATCTCAGATGGCTTAAACAGATGTAAAATCAAATATGTTGGACTTTTCCTGTCAGAAGCTAGGAATTGTATTATGTGTTACTAGAGAAAAGAAACTATTATATCAACAGATTAACGCCCAACTGATGTACAAAGTAGAAAAGCAAAAAGATAAATGTGTGGGAGCCTATGTCCCATTGAAAGTCAATGGACACTAAGTCACTCTGACATTTTTTTCAAAAGAGAAGGAAGTAAAAAAAGAAGTTTATGTTGCTGATTCAAAACGTTTAGTTTTTTTTAAAAAAAAATGTCTTTTCATGCTTCCATGATGATACACCAAATACCCAAGAGTTACAACTGGATGCGGGGGGAAGAAGGAGGGGGAAGGGAGTACACAACTTTACAGTACCTCCAGGGCGCCAGGATTTTCATGTCCGCCTTGCCCATAATGACCCTAATGTTCTAATTTTTCCAAATACTCTTGCCAAGGTATTTGTGAATGTGATCTCTGACCTTTTTGTTCTCAACACTGAACACTAGCTTATTTCTGGCTCAAATAAAGATTTCTGCAAGAGGGGGAGAGAAATAACTTTTGTAGAGCAAGGAAACAGAAGAAAGAAAAAGACTGAAGAACTTGTACCAGCACACAGTGTCCCCTTCGTCACTGCTCACTAGAATGATCTCTGATGCACAACCAAGTTGGAAGCTATTGTTTTAAGATTACTTAGGCTTAAAATTTCACAGATTAATTTTCATAAAGCTTGTAAGACAGACAGGTCCACAGAATTTTTATACATACACTGTAAGCTCTTTGGGGCATGGACATTGTTCACCTTTATTGCCCTGATCCTAAATGTGCTTATGCACAAGAGTCACTTTATGTGAATAGATCCATTGAGTTCAACAGGGTTATTTATGGACATAAAGTTACTGTGTGTGTTTGCAGGATTGGGGCTTGTTAACACAATACACAGCACCATCGGACTCTGAGCACTATCATCAATATTAAATAATTAGGGCTGTCAAGCGATTAAAAAAATTAATTGTGATTAATCGCACTGTTAAACAATAATAGAATACCATTTATTTAAATATTTTTGGACATTTTCTACATTTTCAAATATATTGATTTCAGTTAAACACAGAATACAGTGTACAGTGCTCACTTTATATTTATTTTTTATTACAAATATTTGCACTGTAAAAAACAAAAGAAATAGTATATTTCAATTCACCTAATACAAGTACTGTAGTGCAATCTGTTTATAATGAAAGTTGAACTTACAAATGTTGAGTTATGTACAAAAAATAAGTGCATTCAAAAATAAAACAATGTAAAACTTTAGAACCTACAAGTCCACTCAGTCCTACTGCAGCCAGTCACTCAAACAAACAAGTTTGGTTACAATTTGCAGGAGATAATGCTGCCCACGTCTTGTTTACAATGTCACCTGAAAGTGAGAACAGGCATTCGCATGGCACTGTTGTAGCCAGCATCGCAAGATATTTATGCGCTAAAGATTCATATGTCCCTTCATGCTTCAACCACCATTCCAGAGGACATGCGTCCATGCTGATGACGGGTTCTGCTTGATAACGATCCAAAGCAGTGCAGACCGGCGTATGTTCATTTTCATCATCTGAGTCAGATGATTGATTTTGATGATGATCAACCAGCAGAAGGTTGATTTTCTTTTTTGATGACTCGGGTTCTGTAGTTTCCACATCGGAGTGTTGCTCTTTTAAGACATCTGAAAGCATGCTCCACACCTAGTCCCTCTCAGGTTTTGGAAGGCACTTCAGATTCTTAAACCTTGGGTTGACTGCTGTATCTATCCTTAGAAATCTCATTGGTATCTTCTTTGCATTTTGTCAAATCTACTGTGAAAGTGTTCTTAAAATGAACATGTGCTGGGTCATCCTCCGAGACTACTATAACATGAAATATATGTCAGAATGCGGGTAAAACAGAACAGGAGACATACAATTCTCCCCCAAGGAGTTCAGTCACAAATTTAATTAACGCATTATTTTTTTAACGAGCATCATCAGCATGGAAGCACGTCCTCTGGAATCGTGGCCGAAGCATGAAGGGACATATGAATGTTTAGCATAATTGGCACGTTAATACAACGTGCCATGCGAAGGCCTGTTCTCCCTTTCAGGTGACATTGTAAATAAGAAGCAGTCATCAGTATCTCCTGTAAATGTAAACAAACTTGTTTGTCTTAGCAATTGGCTGAATAAGAAGTAGGACTGAGTGGGCTCTAAATTTTTACACTGTTTTGTTTTTGAGTGCAGTTATGTAACAAAAAACCCCCTACATTTGTAAGTTACACTTTCACAATAAAGAGATTGCACTACAGTACTTGTCTGAGGTGAATTGAAAAATACTATTTCTTTTGTTTATCATTTTTACAGTGCAAATATTTGTAATAAAAAATATAAAGTGAGCACTCTACACTTTGTATTCTGTGTTGTAATAGAAATCAATATATTTGAAAATGTAGAAAAAAATCCGAAAATATTTAATACGTTTCAATTGGTATTCTATTGTTTAACAGTGCAATTAATCGCGATTAATTTTTTAAATCGCAGTTAATTATTTTTTAGTTAATCGCATGAGTTAACTGTGATTAATCGACAGCCCTATAAATAATGTAATATTAAATAGTAATAATAATACCGCACATCCTACCAAAATCTAAAAGCAAAAGCTGATCGTTAAACTCACCCCAGCACCTGGCCTCAGGGCAAATAAATGAATGTCCTAGAGAATTATTTGACTAAACAAGGAATCTGATGGTCACTAGCTTTATGTAATTGCACCTAGAGTACAACTAACATGATAGGTTTAGTCTGGAAGCTAACAACAAATGAGTTTTGCCTTACAAGAAGGTAAGAATTTTGCTGAATGAATGAGAAATGCTAGATGAACACTGGGTCCAAGTTTTGGCTGGTTGGCATCGTTTCACATTCAGCTGATTTAATACACTGTAAGAGAGTGCCTGTATCTAGCAATGTGGGGATGGCACACAGGTCCTTACCCATCCTCCAGACATGAGAAAGAAATGTTTCACAGGGTGAATGGTTGATTCATTTGGGGGTGTCACCTCCCAAAAGTAGGTGACTTGACAGCCCTGCTAATTATTACACTTTGATTACTTATTCAAATTAAGGTACATTTTATAGCTTCAGTAAAACATTTATTTATTCTGATTTATTTAAAATGCTCTGGGCACATACCCAACATACACTAACAATCTAATAAAATGCTTCCTTACGTTTTTTCCCTGGAGGTCCCCATAATAGCAAACAAACTACTTTAGTAAATGTGCCAGAGGAACAGTATGAATTATTTTCTCTCCTTCTTTCAAATACCTACATGAATTTCACCAGACATTCTTATGAAGCTTCCCCTTGTCTTCCATTTACTTACCGTAATAACTTTTCAGCATCATTGTAACCAATGGGATGGACTGGAAGTTTCGGAAGACCTACAGCCCTGGCTTCTTCATATCGATAGGTGTACTCTGGAGGTATAAGGCTGCTGTTTATTTTATCTGACTTTTAAGGGGGAGTCATACAACATGTAGCACAGCACTACATAGAAATCAGGAATAATGACCCTGCTGTGCTAAAAATGAGGCCAAGATTTCTACAAGAACGCTGTTCTCTCCATGACATAAATACAGTTTCATAGAGACCTCAACGCATTCTCCTTGGGTGTCCACAACCCTGCATCCCATTCCCCAGTCTGTTGTGTGTGCAAAATTCCCACATTTGGAAGCCATTTCTGAATACAGTTCCTTGGTAGGAGGGCTGAGAGAAGGATTTCCTTAACATGGGAGTGGGAGGAACCCTGGCTGGGGGGGTAAAGGGCATACGGGGCTTTCTTGCAGAGAATATCATTGGATCTAGTGCAGGGATGGCAGCTGATCTCCTACTTTCTCCCCACTATCTTTTCCTGCTGCACTGAGAGGCACAACAGTAGGGATGGGAGGAGAGATGGCCACAAACAGCTCTACAGGGAAGTGCGGCCCCATCAAAGGGCCAAGTGGCTGAAAGGGAAACAGACCCAGTCTTGTAGAGCTGCGGATCTAACGATACCTCCGCTCCATGGGGATTATGCATTTGGGCTTCGGCCACCCGTAGTGTGCGGAAATGAAGGGGAAGAGACAGAAGGTTTAGTACATATATCTGTTTAAACACACACACACACACGCATAGGGTATTGTACATATTGGGTTCTGGGAAGTGGGCAGGTGCTAAAGGATCCCCCCCAGCCTAAGGGGAGGATCTACAGGACCTGAAACCCAACTGATTTTGGGGGACAACTAATAAAATAACAGGCACAGGAGTGAGGTCAAAGGGTCAAAAGAAGGGAACCTGATGGGGACACCGAGCAGAGAATGGCGGACAGCGCCCACTGCTCCTCAAAGGCATCAAGGGAGCCAGTGGACGCCGCCCAGAGGAACTCTGCCCGGATACGTGACCGGACAGAGGATCGGAAACAGGCCCCACAGTCACAGGAGTCTCCATCGGCCAACCTCCTCTCCCTGGTTTTATAGATGGCCGTTTTAGCCAGGGCCAGGAGGAGGTTGACCAGGAGGTCCCGCGACTTTGTGGGGCCACGGATAGGGAGTGCGTAAATAAGAAGGTGAGGGGAAAAGTGCAGCCAAAAACGTAACAGAATATTCGTGAGGAGCCCGGTATAGGGGCTGCAACCTGGCGCACTCCAAGTAAACGTGTGCCAGGGTCTCCCTCACGCCGCAGAAGGGGCAGGTATCCGGGACAGGGGTAAACCGCGCCAAATACACGCTCGTGCTCACGGCCCCATGAAGGAGCTGCCAGCTGATATCCCCAGCGGGCCTCGGGACCAGGGTGGAGTATAAGCTGGCCCACCGGGGCTTCTCACCCTCCACAGGTGGCAAGAGGTCCTGCCACTTTGTGTCGGGGCGGGACACGAGGGTGAGGAAGTGAAGGGTGTGGAGCACGAGCGTGTATAGGTGTTTCCTTGGTGCGCTCTGGAAGCGGACCGGCTGCAGATTGTGCAGCCGGCTCACGGAGAAGGGGCGGGGGGGCCGGTTGGGTCCACGGGGAAGGGGCCCGATTAAAAGGTCCGGAGGGCCTGGGGTGGAGGGTGGGCGGGGCGTGCCCTCGTGCAGGACCCGGTCGAGGTAGGCCCGAGCAGTGGGCGGCAAAGCGGCCCTCACCTCCTGAAGTACGCGCCGGGGAGTACAAAGCCTGGAGAGCCCCATGCGCCAAGCGAGCGTCAGGGGATCCAGCCAGTCTCCCCGGTCATAATCCAGGGAGTCTCCGACTCTGGTGACTTCTGCCAGGACCAACCTCTGGCGCACCGAGGGGGACTCCGCCACCTGCACACGGAACAGGGGGTTGTGTAGCAGGGGCTCCGCGAGGAGATCTGCCCCCCCGGTGGCCGCCACGGACCTGGTCGCTGAGAACCGTTTCCAGGTCCGGAGGAGGTCCTGGTAAAAGACCGGCAGCCTGGAGAGGTCGCGCGGAAGACCTCTCGGATCGATATAAAGGAGCTGCCGGTCGTATCAGAGCCCTCGGAAGCAGCGCAGGAAGGTGTGTTCCAGTACTCTCCACGCCGGACTACCTGCACCATAAAGGAGCCTCTGCAGGGCCTGGAGGTGGAAGACATGGACCTGAGTGCATAGGCACTTCAGGCCCTGCCCTCCCTCCTCTAGGGGCAGGTGGAGGACCCCTGCAGAGACCCAGTGCAGTCCTGGCCAGAAGACCTCCAGAATCGCCCTCCGGAGGTCGGCCAGGAAGCCCGGGGCCAGGACCAGGGTGTTGAGCCAGTACCAGAGCATGGACAGGACTAGTTGATTGAATACCAGTGCCCTCCCTCGAAGGGAGAGGCTCCCGAGTAGTCCTGTCCATTTCCGGAGCCGCTCCGTCACCCTGCCCTGTAAACCGTGCCAGTTCTCCGGCGGAGACGGATGCGTGGCAGAAAGGTAAACGCCGAGATAGAGCAGTGGACCCGCGCTCCACCGGATGGCCTGAAGCACGGGTGGGAGGGAGCTTGCCTGCCACCCGTCCCTGCATAGGGTATTGTAGCGGGGTGAACACCCGCGCCTGCCTGGAAGGGCTTAAAAGGAGCCCTGGAGAGGGCTGTGCCTGGGGATGGCTGATTGGGGAAGCAGCAGCAGCTGGACCACGCCCCAATCAGGCCTCAGCTGGCCCTATATAAGAGGCTGGGAGCCAGGAGCTAACAGATTCCCTCTAGCTTCTGAGAGGGAGGGACCTGGCTGCAGGGACCTGAGCAGAGTACCTGAGTGGAGCAGGGCTGGGGAAAGGCAGAGGAGCTGGGGAGCAGCTGGAAAGCCCCAGGCTGCGGCCTAGCAGAGGGCCCATGGGTACTAGGGGTTGCAGAGGGCAGCACAGGGGCAGGCAAAGGCAGCAGGTCCAAACCCAACCTGGCCTATGATGAGTGGCTGACGCTGCAGTCTGCCCCAGGGCACGGGGGCTAGTTGGTGACTGGCAGTAGCCCACGACTGAGGCAAGGTGGGGATAGAGGGCTGGGGGTTCCCCTGGGTAGGGAGACCCTGAGAGAAAGAGGGGTTACTGCTAGGGGGCAGCACCCCAGAGAACAGGGCACCAGTGTCCAGAGAGGGACATGGGGGCCAAGCAGCAGCAGGACACTGGCCTGCAGAGGGCGCTCCGGAGGCTGGAGAAGAGCTAATTCCCGAAATGACCAGCAGGAGGTGCCGCAGGGGTGAGCCCCTCTCCTCTACAGGTATATATATTACCCTAACAAAACATGTGTATGTTGCCCTGTGACGGCTGGCCCCAGTGAGCTATGAGTTGTACCAGCACAGAGGGTGTCCCCTCCCAGTCCAGTATTTGGGCTGTTAAACGTTAGTCATAACCTCAGTGTTATTCCCCCATGCAGACTGTTCTCTCCAATGCTGCCCACTCTGAATCCTCTGACAGCATCCTGCTCCCTCTTGTGGGTCCCATGCAGCAGCACTCTGTGAAGGAGGAGCCCAAAGCTGCCCCCTCCATGCAATGGCAATTACAGATGGGTTTATATACATCTGCTCCAAAGGAATGAGGAATGTCCTGTCACCCTCTCCCACTCTTCCTGAGACCAGACCCCTTTGGGACCACCTGGCTCTCATCAGAGCTTGGGCCATGGCAATGGCTTCTTCTCGACGCCACTCACCTTTTGCTGGATAACCTGGCGTGAGAGGATCCCCTGCCCCATTCAGATTTAACACATTCCCGCGCTGGGCTCCACCTCCAGGAAGGTTCCAGCCATTTGGAAAGGAATCTACTCCAGGGGCACAGTAGTCAGCAGGGTCTGAATACAGAATAACTCCCTTGGCACCAACCAGCTCAGCATTCTTCACCTAAAAAGCATATCCCGTTTCCTTATTCAGTCCTTGACAGCTTGACACCAATGCATGAATTCTCCAGGCCATGGTCCCAAAGCGAGAGGAGGGTACGTGGCATTTCACAGAATAGACTCTTTGATTCTTTGCTTTGAGGGAACTGATTAAAGCAGCATCCCCTTTTAGATTCCTCAAAGGAGGGATGAAAATGATGACAAGTCCTAGGACAGGAATCTCATTTATTACCATTCTGGCATTGTAAAGGGCTATAAATTATATTAACACTCACTTTAAGGCCCCTTGACACTACCCGAGTGGCTTAAAGGGATTTTAGTGTAAATAAGTAACTGGCCCATAATTATTCTCATGTCATGCAATTTCCTGGCAGCCAGTAGGTTTGGTATCCTGCTGAGAAACCTGATACAGCATGTGCATAAGGGACTTGGTGCTACTTAGAATCCTCGGCAGGAGATATGTGCAATAACATGGAAACACCACTCCCAGCATACTACTGTACCAAGCGTAATTCTAGTTTGTTTCCTGTCACCCAGACAAAAACAAGCAGCTGATTACTGAAATATTCAGTGCACAATATAAAAATCTGACAAGTGTTAATACAACCTGAAATCTTAGTTGCTAAGTGAACGCTTTACACTGAATATCTCCGGGGTGGGTTTCAGAATCGTAAACCATACGAGACAGAAAAATGTATTACTCCAGTATTTGAATCTGCCATTTGTTTGAACATGTACATAAAGCCAAAGAGTAACTGTTTATCTTTAGGCTTACAGGGGCATTAGATCAGCTCTGTGCTGTTTTGACAAAGGGAAGGGAAGGGTTTTCATATCTGTGTTTCTGGCAAACAAAATCAGTGTTTAACTCTGGCCCACAGATGCTTTGAGATGCTACAGATCTCATTTTGGCTTCTTAATCTATTTTGCTGCAGGTAACACAGATCAACATAGTAACGGAGTGGCAAATAATCTTCAACTGAGGTTGTAAGGTCCAGATATTTTAGTCAAAACTTATCATAACCATGCCCAGGACATGCTCACTTTTCATGAGCCTTTCCCATTCAGCTGGATTCTTGACCACTTGGTGTTCTAGAAACAATTCAGCAATATAGACTATTATTTATATTATCTTTCACTTATGAAAATGACACAAGTCAGTTGTCCCTTCAATGGGCAGAAAATATTCCTCAAGAGAATATCACAAATCTAGGTATCCCTATTAAAAGATTCAGTATTTGGATTGCTGGGTTAACTGAAAACTGTGTAAAATTACATGTAATGTCTAATCCTATTCAAATTGAAGTCAATTGGATTTTTAAGAGAAATATGATCAGACATATACAGGCTTTCTATTGACTATGGGCCTGATTGAGGAAAGCATCCCTTTCAAGAAAGCTCTTAAACATGTGCTGGATCAGGGCCTAAAGAATTTGAGGAAATCTATAGGTGGGTTTTTTTAAACTAAAAAACCCTCTGTTGGGCTAATCCCTGCCCAATTTGGGGAAATCTTTATACCAAAACATGCTAGATACATTTTAAATAACAGCTGAATCTGTAAAAATGGGTAATTTTAAACAAATGTATTTATTTATACTGTCAGATGTGCTTGTATACATCTCCTACTCAGGAAGCATCTTTTGAGCATAGTTTGATAAACACCTCAATTATGCTAAGATCGCCAAAAGATTCTAAATATGGCCATCAGTTACGGAGAAGGCATATCTTAAGCATAACCTGAGACTAGAGATCAATGATAGAGTAGATACATTACCTTATTTCCTCTGAAGCTTTTCCCATATCTGGCAATGACAATCTTTCCAGTACAGTTAATTCCCATCTCTCTCTCCAGTTTGAAAAAGTCTTCAGTACGGCCATAGTTGACGTACACCAACTCACCCTAGTAGATGAGAGGCACAGTGAGAATGGGGATATCAGTGAGCACAAGAAAGGAGATGTGCTCTAATAAGGGGGCAATCGGGGAGCAAGGAACTCAAATTATAACCCTGGGTCTGATGTGGGATTAAAGAACCTGAGTCTGCAAGCTGCTTGAGCACCTTTATCTCCCATTGGCTAAAATGGGAGTTGAGGGTGCTCAGAACCTCACAATGGGAGATAAAAGTGCTCAAGCAGGCTCTTTATCTTCCTGATCCTGTGCCCACTGAAGTCAATAGCAAAGCTTCCATTAACTGCAGTGGTACAGGGTTGAAACCCCATCGGTTTCCCCATCTGTAAAGCGGGGACAGTAATACCTAGCTACTTCACAGGGATGTTGGGAGTCTTAATTAATTAATATTTGAAGATTAAAAGTACAGCATAAGGGTTTCTAGGTATTATTTTTACGAAGGTAATGCTTTTGGCTTTGCTTTAGTAACAAAGACGTTAGAAGACATTAGTTCTGTGGGTGGGTTGATAAAATGCTTGAAATCTTTGTCCCAAACCTATTGGAACATTGCACCCCAACTCCTTCTTTTCAATGAACTCAAGAATAACATGGATCTGCTACGACTCTGTTAATAGCAGATCCATTGTATTCTTGCGCTTACAGAAAATGAGGAGTTGGTGCAATTCTCCAGTAGCTTTGAGGCCATTTGTAAGTGGGTTTATGGCAAAATGGATACTGTATATTTATTCTGGGTGTGCTGTAAATCTTTATGTTGTCATTTGGGCTTGGTTTACACTGAAAAGTTATATAGGCATAACTGCATTGGTCAGGGGTGTGAAAAAAACCTACCCCTCTAACTGACATAATTATGCCAACAAAACCCACAGTGTAGAAGCAGCTATGTTAGTGGAAGAGTGCTTCTGTCTACATAGCTAATATGATTGGGGGAGGTGGTGTTCCTATTGAAAAACTCCTTCTGTTGGCGTAGGCTGCATTGACGCTAGGAGGCTGTGCCGGTACAGACTCCATAGTGTAGACACAGACTGAGTCAATATGAGTTCTCTTACATCTATTTTGAAAAAGAATTGCATGTTAGTTTACTACTACTATGCTCCAACGCCCCAGTCGGGCACAGGGTACTAGGTGCTGTACAAATACTTGAGTAGTCACAATGTCTGCCCCAAACTGCTTACAATCCAATGAGACACCAAAGTAGGTGTGACAAACAACAGGACGGAATGGATTAGAGAGGACACAGGTGACCATTCTATATTATTTTTGTAATTTTAGCAGTGTGACAGGCATATTTCAGACAAGTATAAAAACACGAGGCCAGAACTTTGGCTGGTGTACTTGGGCATAACTCCAATGAAGTCAATGGAGCTATAACTCTCACCCACTGAGGACCTGGTCCTTGGTTACTGCCTGAAAAATCAGTGTCCAGGTAGATGTCACACAAATGTAGCAACAGAGGAAGGAAGATACCACAATGATGGAACACCGGACTGGATGGGACCTCCTGGGTCATCGAGTCCAATCCCCTGCTGTTACAGGCAACCCCATCATATAATCCCATTCAGAAATTTATCTAGTTCCATCTTTAAAGCCAGGTAAGTTTCTTGCCCCCACTACTCCTTTTGGGAGGCTATTCCAGAACCTTACTTCTGATTAGAAACCTCCTAATTTACAGACTAAATTTACTCCTGGTGAGTTTATATTCATATGTTCTTGTGCCAACAGTGTCCTTCCCTCCCTCGTGTTTACCCTCCACAATCTACCTATAGCAAACAATTATATACCCACTAATTTTTTGTTTTGCTAGGTTAAACAATGGGCTTTTTTAAAATTTTGGGTTTATGAATACTTCACTGAGGAGAGGACCAGGGTTTGCAAGCCTATTGGAAGAAGTGCATACATTGGGAGGCACTGAGGACCCCTCGAGGAGGTTCCTTGCATAAGAGGCAACTTGGAGGCAAGAGTGGGAGAAGAACATGAAGGGGATGCCAAGTTGGGCATCTTGGTTGGAATGAAATGGATGAGTAGGGGAATCAGAGAAGGACAGAGTGGAGAGGGAATGGGAACCTGGTTATGCAGAGCCTTGAAGGCAAGGACATGGTGCTTGAGTTCTAGGTGGAGGGTGAGGGGAAGCCAATCAAGGGTCTGGATGTGGTCAGAGAAGTGAACAAAGAAGAGGATTTGGGTGACAACTTTTTGGGTAGATTGAATGGGACGAAGGGGACTGTCAGGAAGCCCAAAGAGGAGAAGGTTACAGTAACTGAGTTGAGGTATAGCCAAGGTCTATCGGCACAAGAGTTTTGTTGATGGGAATGGAGAGGAACAGGTGGATTTGGAGGATTTTGCACTCTTTCCCCAGCCCCTTTTTCACCCATGAAAGGGCCATTAGACAGGAGAAGAGAAACTCTGAATGCAGCAACCGTAGCAGTTGCAAGCAGAGTTGGCTGAAATGTTACCAGAGTTTGAGATGAAAACACTAAACAACCCTACATCTTGACAAAAAAAATTGGGAGGATGCTGAACTAGCAAGAGAACTAGTTGGAATTCTTTGATTTGTCTACAAATTTTAATACTATTTTAACAAAATATTCATGAATATTTTTACCATCTTTTCAAGCAACATTTATAGCTGCATCCTGCCAATTCAGCCACTCACAGGCTGGTTTCCTACACTTTTGCATAAAAATAGTCCTTTGTATTTACATTTCTTCCAATAGTTAAATCACTTCCATTGAATCAGAATCAAGTGGTGGCCTGGTTGAACCTGAAAGTTTGGGAAGATGGTCTCCTATTTGCTACTCTATATACAGGTGTTTGTGAAGTATGGAACAATGGTATCTATTTTGAAGCAGTTGCCATCCTAGCAGCATAAATAAATACACCTGTACACAGAATGGCAGATTTTTCCAATCTTTCACATTCAAAAATAGCCTTGGAGCTTGGGTTTTAATGGAGCTATTTAGTTACTGGAAGAACATATATAATGAATTATCTGTATGCATTACTGTGCACATGAACAGTTATTTTCTCCTTTAATTCCAAAAAGGTACTACAGTGAATCTCTTCACTGTGGGCTGCTGGCCTCGAGAAGCATATATTTCTATAACACAGTCGTATAAAATATGACCCACTCAAGAATTGTTCTTGAAGGGTCAAAAGGGGGATATGTAGTAGTAGGATTTTGTTTGTATTTTTATAATAAAAAAATAATAATGTAGCATGTATTAAATGTATTGGTATATGATTTGACCATATCCGGACACCACCCTTTTTAAATAGCAGAAAGGAATTGGTAGAGACGCCTCAGCCAGAATCTGTGTCTGGGCTTATTTCAAAGCAGTAACAGACCCTTTAGGGTCACCACTTCGTTGTAGGTTTAGCATTTTAGAATACATAAAAGAATGCAATAATTGTTTTTCTCTTGCATTGCAATTTGAGGTTCCTGTTCAAATGTTCTGTGTAAATCAATTCTGTTTTGTGTGTGAATGAGAAATGTGTATGTTTAAAAAAATAAATGTAAAAGCCATCACCAAACCAAATGTTCTAGAAAGGAACTAAGAACAGACGCAAGAGCACCAGAAAATTACAACACGCCCCTATTAAAATGTCAAAAAAGGGCAAATTAACAACTCTAAAATAAAACAGGCACCTATCAATGGGGACAAAATAGCTGTAATCAAAACCAGCATGGGGTAACTCCCTAAAAAACTTAATAAAAAAATAAAAAGAACAATTTAAAAAAACAAGCACTCAAACAACAATTAATTACAGCATGACGGTGCAAAACTCATTGGTTCCAATAAAAAAAATCCACTTTATAAACAAGATGTACTATTTACATCTGGGATTATGCAAATTTCAGGGACAAACTCTGCTTTCTGATGTAAATCTGGAGCTACTTAATTTAAATCAATGGACGTACACTGGTGTAAATAAACATATTTTGGACCTATAGCCTTGAATTCATTTAGATGGCTGATTTCTCTCTTCCCCACTTCTTTTTTTTTAATTTCTGCTGTGAAGTGCCTTAGGGTTTCTTTGGAGGGGGAGGTTTGTAATGGTCTCTGTTAAATTTATGATGCCACATGCTGTAATGAGCATTCCCCCACATTCCTAATGATGTTAACTGTGGATTTGAAGCAAGCACTTTTAACAGAAACAAAGAAAATTACTTTGGAACATTATACAATCAAACAGTTTCCTTGTGATAACCAGGAGTCGAGTCTAGTCTAACTGTGCTATGTTGCTTCCTGGTCATGTGGGTGGGGGGCTCAAATTGTTATGGGTGCAGCATATTTTTCAAATGGTTTGTGCTTTTTAAAAACATCCCATTGCTTTTGTCCAACAGGAGTCTTGTTAAATACAGTTCTCATGTTGGATGTTTGGGAGCATGCAGGGTGCAAAGAAAAAAATCCATATGCAATTTTACCTTAGTAAGACCCGTGTCTACTTGGACTCCTGGCTCCTTCAAAAGATTGTCATCTTTTCTATAAAATGAACCTCCATATATAACAAAACTAGGGCTTTCAGTAATACCACTGGGAATCGCGCAGTGAGTGTAGATCCCTTCAGAACACTGTGATGATTTCATAATATTACAAGCAAGTTCCAGTGTAAATTATAGAAATAGCACTTCAAAAACGTGCAAAATTATGCAAATGGTGGGAACTCATTGTGGACTCTGTTCTAAAGTCTTGCAAGATTCATTAAATTTAATGGCAGAGCTCATGGGTTTGGCAGGTACCCTCTACCCTACCTGTTTGCAAATTCAGTGTTGGATTCTGCCAGCCTTTCCTGACTGGATTTTTTGTCTAAATAATTACATCTACATTAGGGCTTTTGTCAGCATAGCTATTTCTCTAAGAGGTGCAATTCCTTTCCACCCCCCTCCCCACTGACATAGCTATGCTGGAAAAACTTTTAAGCATACACCAGGCCTAGCAGTGAATACTCAGGTAGGCCCAATTCTGCTAGCCTACTGAGGTAGGACATGGCCTCTCTCATGAATAGTCCTACTGATTAAAGATTAATTATTAATAGTCTCTAATGGCCCAGAGATGAAAATGGCCTACCAGGTCATCTAACCCTCATATGACTAGTATACTTCACAGCATATTTTTCAATCTTTTGTCCAGTTCAGTTTTAAATATCCCATGGGGAATTGTTCCACAATCCTAACTAGATCATGCTGTTAGGAATTTTTTTCCTGATGTTCAGCCTCAAGTTATTTTTTCTTAATTGATTAAATTACTCTTAGTTGTAGTAAGATGAAGCCCTGGCCCAGAGGTCCGGTATGAGGCCTAAGGCCTGAACTAAGCTATTGGTCAAGACTTTGCTAATATAAAGCAAAGTTAAGCTGTGAGCCAGAGGCAGGCCCTGCTCACAGAAGCTGGCAAGGAAAGGGCTGATGTTGCACAAATATACATACCTAAAAAATACTGGACACTAGAGATATAAACATATGCCCTGATGGTACCAGAACACTCGGATACTTGCACATTCCACACAGATAACAAGGACAGGGTCAAAAGGGTAATATGATGGATAGAGTTGTTTTGTTCAAACCAACATGTACAAGGTGAGAGGTGACACCTTACTGCGTAGAAGGGCTGTACCTTACTACGTAGGGGGGGTTGCACCTCAGTACGTCAGGAGTAATGTGTAACTTGTTTGTACCTGTGTATAAGAGTGCACCCCTGAGTGGATGTCTTTGTCTGGCCTAGGGGGCAGTGGAGAGTCCCGCCACTCACTGAGCCGGTCCATTGTCAGGGGGCATATATTCGTAGTATGTCCTGTAGAGTCTGCAGGAAACTATTACTGTGCTTCCTTTGACAATAAACCTGGCCGGGTGCCTTCGTACCTTCTCGGAGTCTGTGGTCATTGGGGGTTCTCTCGGGGTCTGCTGTGTCAGCGATCTGCAGAGCCGGGGCAGCACACAGAGGGAACACGCATGCAGCCAACTGTTATCAACAATGAACAGAGCAGAGCACCACACCGGTAGCATCTGACAACATTAGTTGTACCCCTTTGTAGCACCCTGCATAACCTCTCCCAAGTGATCAGTTTTACACCCTTTCAAATGTTTGTAGACAATTATCACCTATCAGATCTTTATAGGTTTTTCTATGGTGTCTGTCACTGTGGAATCTAAGCCCTAGCAATTAGAGACAGCATGATGTGTTTGCAAACAAAAGGTTTGTCTATGCTGGAAAAGTAAGTGGTATTTTAAAATGTGCTAACTAATATATTTATGGAGTTATTCATTTCAAGGCCAGAAGAGGGCCACTGCATCATCTCGTCTGAACTCCTGCACAATACAGCCATAGGACTTCACCAAGTGGTTCCAGCATCAAACCCATATATTTAACTAATGTTGCCAGCTCTTGTAATTTTATCTTGGTTCTTGGGATAGTTGGTGTGTTACTTAATGCACCACCTCCCAGAGATAAGTGATTATGAAAAAAAACACACACAAAAACAGCTTTCATTTTTTTTAAAAAAATAAGTTTTTGGCCCTCATGATTATGGAGAAAAGCTGGAGAATGTGACCTGAGTGCATTCAAAAGGCTGAAAACCAGAATCCAAATAAAAATAATCCCAATTTAAAAAAAAATCTTACGCTTTTTAAACCAATCTCATATTTTCTTTTGCCACCTGACTCCTTTGCTGTTGGTAATTAGAGCTGAGTGAATAATTGATCTGGTTTGATTTGAACCAAAATGATTTTTTTTTAAATTTTCATAGAATTGAAACATTTTGAAATAAAAAAACCAAAATGAAATGTTTTAAAATATTCAAAATATTTCATTTCTACTTTTTAGATTTTCCCCCCCAGAAGCTATTTGTTGAATTTGACCCAAACTCACTAAGAATTTCAGACTCCAAAATGGATTTTTCAGCAGAATTTCTATTCCTCCAAAATCTTCACCCAGCTTGATTGGCCACCCTGTTAACACCACTCAGAACCTAGTGCAGAGAAAGACAGCCATGTTTAAAAATGTGGCTGGTCATGGCGCTAAGTGATGCTTAGAAATGTAACACATTTAAAAACACTACTCATTTTCCCAGAACAGATAACGGCAATTCTCACCCTTTCCTTAGGCCCATTCTATATACTTCAGTATTTTCTTTTCTTTTTGTTTTCTTGTCTTCTATAGTACTTCCTCTCTTCAGATTTCATAAGATGGAGGATGCTGTTACTGAAGGCAAGTCTACACTACAAAATTAAGTCGACCTAATTTATGTTGATGTGCAGACACTGCAGTAAAACCGATTCAATTATATGTCCACACTACACTCCTTGTGTGGGTGGTGAACCTCCTCACCAGGAGCGCTTGCACCGATTTAACTGCCAGTGTTGAGCACTGCGAGACGGTTTCTGAAAGTCAATGTAAGCAATGCAGTGCCTACACTGACACTGTCTTGACCTAACTACATCAACTTAACCGCTACACCTCTTGCAGAGGTGGCATTATTAAGTCGGTGTAGTGGGCGAGTTACATTGGTAGGAGCTACATTTTAGTGTAGACCAGGGATCGGCAACCTTCAGCATGCGGCCCGCCAGGGTAAGCCCCATGGCGGGCTGGGCCAGTTTGTTTACCTGCCGCGTCCACAAGTCTGGTCGATTGTGGCTCCCACTGGCCACGGTTTGCTGTTCCAGGCCAATGGGGGCTGTGGGAAGCGGCGCGGGCCAAGGGATGTGCTGACCGTGGCTTCTCGCAACCCCCATTGGCCTGGAACGGCAAACCGTGGCCAGTGGGAGCCACGATTGGCCAAACCAGTGGACGTGGCAGGTAAACAAACCGGTCCGGCCCGCCGGGGGCCTTAGCCTGGTGGGCCGCGTGCCGAAGGTTGCCGACCCCGGTGTAGACACTTACAGAGTTAGATTGATGTAAGATGCCTTATATCGACTTAACTCTGTAGTGTAGACCAAGCCTCAGAGAAGGCCTTTTCTAAGAGGTCGTTCTTGCATCTAGACCTGAACATGGTCAGAAAAACTAAGATGATGTTAGGCTGCATAAAGAATAGAATGATGAATAATATGGAGAATATTATAATGACTTTATATAAATCAATGGTGTGACCTCATCTGGAATACTGTATACAGTACTGATCATCCACATGGAAAAAGGGTATTGAAGAACTGGAGGGGGTTCAGAGATGAGTGATAAGAATGATCAAAGGTCTGGAAAAACTCTTGTGAAGACAGCTAACAGATTGCAATTATTTACCTTAGAAAGGAGACAAATAAGAGGGAACCATGATAAAAGTAAATAAAATAATGAATGGCCTGGAGAAGAGAGATCGGGAACTTCTGCCCTTGTCTTGGAACAGAAGAACAAGGGGACATTTAATTAAATTAAAAGGTGGGAAACTCAAGAAATAATTTTACACAAAATGTGTGATTAAACTGTGGAACGCATTGCCACAGGAAGTCACTGAGATAAAGCATTTAAGAAGATTTTAAAAGGGAATTGGATATTTATATGGATAACAAATATACCCAGAGTTATGATTAATAACAAACATTTTGGAAAGGCTATTAAACCTCATGCTTTGGAGTTTAAGCCAATCTCTAACTATTCAAAAGCAGGATGAGATTTACATGGGGGCAGATTACCCCACATCTGCTTACTGAAGGGTTCTTGCACCTTCCTCAGAAGGATCTAGCACTGGCTACTGTCAGAGACAGGATACATAGGTCTGATCGCATATGGCAATTCCTATGGTCTCCTCTGTTCCACAGCTGCAGTCTTGATACTGAACTCCGCTTTGTCTGTACACAAGAGCCTTATTCTGTGCCCATCTAGTTGTAGTGTCCCTGTAAAGCACAGCTGTCTTAAAGGTCATGAATGGTGGTCTTTGAGGCAGCTTGCACTCATCCTGTTATGTGCCTTGTGGACCAGGATCTTAGTCACTCCCGTAACAGATAGGCTGGCAGTGGAGCTCTCAGCACAGTGCTAGGATTAGGGCCCTACCAAATTCACGGGCATGAAAAACGTGTCACGGACTGAGAAATCTGGTGTCCCCCTGTGAAATCTGGTCTTTTGTGTGCATTTACCCTATACTATACAGATTTCAAGGGGGAGATCAGCCTCTCTCAAATTGGGGGTCCTGACCCAATAGGGAGATGCGGGGTGGGGCCACAAGGTTATTTTAGGGCGGTCGTTGTAAGGCAGCCTTCAGCCGTGCTGCCTTCAGAGCTGGGTGGCAGGAGATTGGCAACTCTTGGCCAGGCACCCAGCTCTGAAGGCAGCACCCCGCCAGCAGCAGCAGAGAAGGAAGGGTGGCAATACCATACCATGCCACCCTTACTTCTGCGCTGCTGCTGGCGGTGGCGCTGCCTTCACGGCTGGGCTCCCAGCCAACAGCCGCCGCTCTCACGCTGCCCAGCTCTGAAGGCAGCGTCGCCACCAGCAGCAGTGCAGAAGTAAGGGTAGTAGAACCACAACCTCCCCTACAATAACCTTGCGACCCCCCAAAAAACTCCTTTTTGGATCAGGACCCCTACAGTTACAACACCTTGAAATTTCAGATTTAAATAGCTGAAATCATGAAATTTACGATTTTTAAAACCCTATGACTGTGAAATTGACCAACATGGACCATGAATTTGGTAGGGCCCTAGCTATGATGTGTTCTTGTCTCTGTTTGTTGGCTGGGGGAGTGCTGCTCCAAGCTGCATGAGCTTTTGCTTCCTGGTGGAGGTCCCATTTATAGCTGCAAAGAGCAAGTTGCCATCTTCTTCTTCAGCTGTGTGCATGGGACCAAATTCATAGGTAGCATAAATGTGCTCATCAAAAATATTTTTATGTACCGTAGGTATGCAGCAACCCTGATGGGGTGGCCGTACTGTATCCAAAGAAGGGAGAATTCTATCAGAAACAAGGCAGTCACCCCAAGTCTGCCTTCAGTTCAGTAACATTATTTGAACACGCTCCCAAGAGCATGCCAGGGAAGCACAGCAAGCAGGATTTGGCCCATAAATACAATGAGCTGATAATGGAGTGGGCATCCCTGGCTAAAACATAACTCACAAGTGAAAAGGGGCTCCGCATCTTGTGCAGTTGAACCAATCATATCTTATGTTGCCTCTCCTAAAGGAGCCCATGTAATGTTCCATGATTGATACAGAAACTATTAGCGATAGTATTCAGACTAATGGGAAGGCCACTGTGCCTAGGCAAGGATGGTCTTGTGGCTTGGGCACTGGACTGGGACTCACCAAACCTGGATTTTAATTCTTGACAGCGACACTTCCTGTGGGCCCTCAGGCAAGTCAGTCCCCTCTGTGTATCAGTTCCCCACCTATGAATGGGGATAATACTTTCTCCCACCCTCTGTTTGCCTTGTTTGCTTAGATTGTAAGGTTGTTGGGACAGGGACTGTCTCTTACTATGTGCCTGGCACAAGAGAGCCCTGATAGTGTTTGGGGCCCCTACGTCCTACAATTATACAAATAATAAATAACAGGGGAGGCAGTTGGCACTGATGTAGACCGTACTGTATCTGTTGTATGGAGAAACTAAAGACTTGAAGCTGCCAGGTCTGCTGACTTGGAACTTCTCACAAGCACTAAAACTAATTGTATGGGGGGTAGGGGTAAAAGCATATAGTTAGTATAAAAAGAAAACCCATCATCTAGAATTTTCTGATATGTAATGGAGCAGCCCATTGGAATACTTTATTGTTGATAGCACTAGCTCGATGTATGAAGATTTTGCCAACTCTGTGACCACAAGGAAGGAACAATTAGCATCCAATTCTTTGAAGAGAAAGTCTGGTGTATCTCAGGCATCATTTTTTTCTCAGATAACATTCATGTATTTAATTTTAATTAGTTTTTCGAAAAGGCAGCTTCAGCCTCTCAGATCTATTGGTATTGTTCCCCTACTTTCTATCACTTATTGTGGCTCACTAGAGACCAAATAAAATGACACAGTCATAGCGTTTTTCTCAGGATACTATTTTATGACAGGCGGTCATAATCCATGAGTGTTCCTATACACCATGCTCCAAATGTCCTGCTGCAGTTCTACAAAATCTCATTAACTGAAAATTCCCTGGTGAATAGAGTTTATCTGGTCTGATTTTCCAGCTACCTCTGAATATTAAACCAAACTGTGAGCAGGATACCTTTAATTTTCTGGACTTGAGCAGCCTATTACTAAACTCCAAAAAAAATAGTAATTAACAGCCTGAATTAAATAGTCAAGAAAGGTATTGTGCACAAATAAATCTTTTCTAATCTTACAAATCGCTGACTAAATCCACTAATGAGCAGCAAGGACATAACACAGGAAAGCTCCTGCTCTACAGACTAGTTTTACAAGGAAGCCTCTGTCCTTTGGAACCCTCTGCAAAACAGGAGGTACCAAAAATAATACTCCACGGAATGTTCTAAAGTGCAAATGTCTGTTAACATAAGAGCATTGGGATTTAACAAGAGCCAGATTGTACCTGATTCTTGCCCATATGTGCCGGGCGGGGGAAAGACACAAAAAGCTTTCCCTAACTCCTCTTCTGCAGTGGGCAGCACAACTGACTGGATGCAGAGGGCAGCAGGACACTATCCTAAGAGGTGGTGCTGTATGCACATTCCCCCTCATACAAAATTATTTCCAGATCCATTTGGTATAGTCAGTGCCCTCAAGGAACCACTCACCCTAAGACAAGGGTAGCTTGCCTAGAATTTTTTGTAACCAAAACTTTCCACACCACATGGGGGTCTGATCCTGCATTCCTTATACTCCAGCCACCGTCAATGGAAGTTCTGGGTGCATAGGAAATGAAGGATCCAGCCCATGATGAGGGCCATATGATTTCTCATCATTCCTGGAAATGTGGTGCTTTCTAAGAAAGACACGGCAGTGACATTGGCACAAGATATTGCCAGGTTGGCACTGTGGCAGCATTCACAGAAACACTGGTACTTTCAGAAGCAACACAGCAATAAGGCACCCACCATTACTCCATAGATTGTGTGGCTGATTAAAGTATAACCATGCAGATACCCATGAGCTCCGAGCATTTCATCACCAGCTAATGTTTCATACAAGTGTCTTTTGAAGGAGCTGGGGTACGGGTTAAATATTCGTTGCTCATAATAGGGCTTGTCTATACTGGTAAAATGCATCATGTTAGAAAAGTTATTAAACTCATATTGTTTAGCTAACATGATGGTAAAAAAAAAAAATTTGCCCTGAGAGGCCGTGGGGTAGATTTTTAGAGGCATAAAGGACACTTAGGTGCTTAATTCCCATTGAAATTCAATAAAGTGCTTATGTGCCCTTTGACCTTCTGAATATCTACCTCCATGTCTACCTTAGGAGAAATATGTATTTTAACAGTGCGAGCTAGCACATGGTATTTTAATAAGTATTAGTCAGCTGTGTTTGCTGGTTAAGCTAGCTTGTTTTGAAATATGGCTGTCCTTGTCTACACTAAGGACAAAGTCGCGTTTAACACTGTGCTAATTAAAACATGTCAGTTAACAATTTCTAACATGACGTATTTTCCCAAAATAGATAAGCCCATAAGTTACAAAGTTTCTCCTTGGACAAAATCCTGTCCCCACTGAAGTCAATGGTAAATTCCCATTGACTTCAATGGGGCCAGGATCCCTTATGTTTCATATGGCACATTTATATGGCCATCTTCTGAGATATTGAAGCTCAGAATTTCTATTGATGTCAATGGAAGCTGTGGGTGCACAACACCTTTGAAAACAATGTTATTTATTTAGATACCTAAATATGGATTTAGGATCCTGACTTTTTACCCAAGATTGAAAATATTAAATTAAGTTTACAGTGATCACTGGGGTAGAATATAGCAGCCAACAACACTAAACATCTTTTTTTTAGGAAGAGAGTCAAAAAAGGAACATCTTCAACTGAAGCTAGAGGGCGAAATTTAAGCAGGCAAATATAATTGCCTAATTCAAAATTTTCCCACTACACAAGGGCTAACACTTTCTAGGGATGATGTGGTCTCATGGTATGAGTGTAGGGTAGGGTTGCCAACCCTCCAGAATTGTCCAGGAGTCTTCAAGAATTAAAGATTAATCTTTTAAGATTATGTCATGTCATGAAACCTCCAGGAATACGTCCAGCCAAAACTGGCAGCCCTAACATAGGGCGGGGAGCCTGGAATTTGAGAATTCTAACCTCTTTACCTCTGGTACCCCTTGGGCTGAGAAGGCACTGTATGGTGGCACAACATCTGTAACAGTCTCATATCCTGGAGGGGGAGGCTCAAATAATGATGTATTGAAGATCTAGTTTGAAAGAAGAAAAAGACATAATATTAGAAAGAGGCACAGTCCAAATGGGCATATTTCTCAGATGGTTGTGGTTTAGATCAATTTAGTTCTGCTGTCTAACCCAGGGTTCCTCCTGCCCAGCTATTGGGCATGCGCTTCAGGTTGCAGGCTTAAGCCCTGATCTTGCAAAGAGAACTAAGTAGGGAGACCCCGCACCAGCATGGAGCCCCAATAAAATATGCATGGGCACAGTGGCCCACCCATATGGCGCTCTCTGCACAATATGCAACCCAAGGTTAGACACAGTGGTAAAAAGATCGAAGTTTTGTATACACCACAGCTTCTACCAGCAAAGGAGCTGCCCTGGTGATGAACTACACATCCAGTTTTTGCTTGTGTATATACAGCCTTAGTCCCACGCTCTAGCCCTAGACACACACGGCCACCCTTACAACTGCTAAGTTTGAACACAGCACAATTACCTCCACTGTAAGTATGTGACTAATGAAGCTGAACACAGCTTTTCTCCTTATATTTGGAGTGGCAGTTTAAAAATAACACAGTAATAAGCAGCATTCATGTAGTGCTTCTTCCATCCATAGACCTCAATACATTCTACAAATATGGGCAAGTATTAATAATAAATGGAGATATACCTATCTCATAGAGCTGGAAGGGACCTTGAAAAGTCATTGAGTCTAGCCCCCTGCCTTCACTAGCAGGACCAAGTACTGATTTTTGCCCCACATCCCTAAGTGGCTCCTTCAAGGATTGAACCCACAACCCTGGGTTTAGCAGGCCAATGCTCAAACCACTGAGCTATATACAGTAGGGAAAATTAAGGTACAAAAAGATTAAGGTCTCAGTTTTGGTCCAAAGCCTGTCAGTGACAGTCTCTTACCACTGACTTCAATGATCTTTGGATTGGGCCTAACGTGATTTTCATACAGTAAAATATTAGCAGAGTGGAGGATAGATTTCCCCTCCCTGCACCCACAGTTTCTTATCCCAAGGTACATGAAAGTGAGTTTTTCCCTCTTAGGGCTTGTCTACGTGGGGAGCTAATCCTGATTAAATTATCTATGTGGACACGCTTATTCTGAATTATCTTAATCCTTCAGTGGACTACAATAATTCAAATTAAGGCATTCCTAATCCAGAATAAGAGCATCCACAGAGTGAGTTAATAAGGATTAACTATTCCACTTTAAATTCACATCCTACTCTAATCCAAATTAACTTCCCTGTGTAGACAAACCCTGAGATGCAAAACCTGATGTCTTCTTTACCTCATTTCCATGCTCATCAATAATTGAGATGTAGTTGGGATTCGTTTCATTAGGGTAGGACAACAGGACGTCATAGTGAACCAGCTCAACCGAATCCAATCCAAATTCCTTCCACTGGGCTTGGATTTGCTGTGCAAGGCGCAGGTTCTCAGCTGTGCCTGCGAGGTGAGGACGCTGTGTAAAATTACTAGGGAAAGGAATGGGCATTTATTAGCAGTCAATACTAGGAACTGGACTTTGTAATTAGAAGTGAGCTTCTTGATTTAACTGGAAACAAGTACATTTTAAAACATATAAAAAGCCATCAGAACTGCCCAGAATAAACCAGCTACCCTGTCATCCCTGTACTTATGGTTTTAAGTCAGTTTTATAAACGTAGAAATCAAAGACTTCAGTTTCCCCCCAACTATCACTACTTTCCCCTTCTAGAAAGCAGTGTTGCCTTGTGCATAGATCACTGCATTGAAAATCAGGAGACCTGGGTTCTATTCCCACCTCTACTGTTGGATGAGGCCTTCACCGCTCTGTGACTCAGTTTCTCCATCTCTAAAACAGGGATAATGATACTGACCTCCTTTGTAAAGCACTTTGAGATCTACTGATAAGAACTAGATATTATTATTCCCCTGTACTACAGCCGAACAAACACTGAAGAACCTGATTTACAAATTTACTCAAAATCTGATCTCTAAATTTGATTTGCTACTGTTCATGGGGCCATATGAT
Source organism: Emys orbicularis (assembly GCF_028017835.1). Taxonomy (NCBI): domain Eukaryota; kingdom Metazoa; phylum Chordata; order Testudines; family Emydidae; genus Emys; species Emys orbicularis. Next base: position 345,342,556 of record NC_088683.1, read on the forward strand.
ATGCAATATTCATGATGGTCTTCCCAAGTCTTCATGAATTTTGGCACAAATGATTATTTGTCCAAAAAATCTTCCCCTCTGGTGGGACCCACAGTCCAGGTCACCTCCTCTTGTCTCAAATAGGGCCCTGTGGATTGCAATTGTCTACAGTGTCTCTTGTAACAGCTGTGTGACAGCTACAACTCTCTGGGCTACTTCCCCATGGCCTCCTCCCAACACCTTCTTTATCGTCACCACAGGACCTTCCCTCTTGATGTCTGGCAACGCTTGTACTTCGCAGTCCTCCAGCAGTACGCCTACTCCCTCTCAGATCCCTTGCGCCTCTTGCTCCCAGCTCCTCACACGCGCCTTGCTAACTGAAGTGAGGTCCTTTTTAAAACCAGGTGCCCCGATTAGCCTGCCTGTCCTAACTGATTCTGGTAGCTTCTTAATTGGCTCCAGATGTCCTAATTAGCCTGCCTTAATTGGTTCCAGCAACTTCCTGATTGTTCTGGAACAGCCCATTATCTTACTAAGGGAAAAGGGACTTGCTTAATCTGGGGCTAATATATCTGCCTTCTATCACGGGGTTCTCTGCTCGGTGTCCCCGTCTGGTTCACTTCGTTTGACCCTTTGACCTCACTCCTGTCCCTGTTCTTTTATTAGTTATCCCCTGTAATTTTTTGGTTTCCAGGTCCTGTGGACCCCCCCTTAGGCTGGGGGGGGGGGATCCTTTAGCAGTGGGCGGGCTTCACCCGCCCACTTCCTGGATCCCAATAGGATCACGGGGTTCTCTGCTCGGTGTCCCCGTCTGGTTCACTTCGTTTGACCCTTTGACCTCACTCCTGTCCCTGTTCTTTTATTAGTTGTCCCCTGTAATTTTTTGGTTTCCAGGTCCTTAGGCTGGGGGGTGGGGGGATCCTTTAGCAGTGGGCGGGCTTTGCCCGCCCACTTCCTGGATCCCAATAGGATCGCTCTCCTGTAGCCATCTGGCCTGACCCTGTCACAGTATCTAGTGCAGGGATCGGCAACCTTCGGCCCGCGGCCCGCCAGCGTAAGCCCCCTGGCGGGCCGGGCCAGTTTGTTTACCTGCTGCATCCATAGGTTCGGCCGATCGCAGCTCCCACTGGCTGCGGTTCGCCGTTCCAAACCAATGGGGACTGCAGGAAGCAGCGCGGGCTGAGGGATGTGCTGGCCGTGGCTTCTCACAGCTCCCATTGGCCTGGAACGGCGAACTGCGGCCAGTGGGAGCCGCAATTGGCCGAACCTGCGGACATGGCAGGTAAACAAACAAACCTGGTGGGACGCGTGCTAAAGGTTGCCGATTCCTGATCTAGTGCTTCCTTTGTTTTACATTACTTACTTAAATACTTACTTTTTTAATTACACTGATATTGCTTTTTGAAAATACTAATTATGTACTTTTAAATACATGCCATCTGCCACATTTAGGGTACCCTTGTGTACAGTGACATCTGAGCCCTAACCGGGGGAGAATTCCTGATACTCTAGTACTCTGGTGAAGCTCAGGCAATGCAACTTTTACAGAGAGCAGTTACTAGCCAAGCCCTAGAGTCACTATATTAGTCAGTAATGCAATATTATGTGAACTGCAGAGATATGATTGAGAACAACTTTGACCCTTGCTCCCTAGATCAATGAGAACAGAGTTGGCAAACTGAGCACTCTGGAAGACCCGTGTTCCTCTACTTTTACAAAGAATGTTTGTGGATAACCCAACATTCCCTGAGTTAATATTAAGCCCATGTTCTAACATGGTGTTGTGGCAACTGTTCTAGTAGAGGTGTCAACTCCTGGGTGATATGTAGAACTGAGGCCCTGACCATTTGTGGTCATTAAAGAGCCAGTCACATTTTTCATTAGAGTTTTCATTTAACTCCCAGGATCTTGGCTAAGGTCCATTTCAAGTAATTGAATTCTCCATCCTTATATTCCCTTTGCTGTTTTAATTGGATGTGGTGTTCATTTCCTGCACCAATCTGCTGTTCAGTATTACTGTTGTGTAACTGCCACATTCTACCTCAGAGCTGCCTGCGTTTTGAAAGCTGAGGCAGCAATGTTTGCTGTGGGCATAGAGAGAGGGAGTTCTGATGGCATAAAGCAATCCTACCGCAAGAATGTTTAGCAACCATCTTACTTCGGTAATAACCAAATCCTGGTTTAAAATTTTATTTCCTATACAATCCTGGGCATTTAGCCTGAGCTTATTTAGTCCAGGGTAATTTAATAATTGCAATGGTTTGAGGCAAATGCATTTAACATTAAATCAGTGGAATTGCCATGATCTCATCAAGTGAGATTGGTTTTCTAAGAACATTTAAACCTAGGCCCAACCATGTGTTTTTTAAAAGGTTGGGAGTTATATGTAAGGCAGAATCCCTAAATCACTGATACTTCTTACACTGAAAGTTAAGTACTAGCAATAAACAGAGGTCTCTGGTCTGTACCTGACTGGAATTAATAATAACTTCTAACAAATGCTGGACTCCATTAAGAGACTACTAATAAATTTACCCAACCATGTCATATAAGTTACTAAATGTGTCTCAACTTTTCCCTAATTAAAGTTTCTAGAATAAATTATGGAAATTAAGGACTATTATCGGGTGTTGTTGTTTTTAATCTATGCTCCCCCCCATCCCTTGTACCATTGTCTGAATTTTCAGGAGATGCTAACAGCCTTCCAGCCAGGCTTTAACACAAGGACAAGATTATTTAAAACATTATGGACCAGATCCTCAAATCCAAAATCAGTGAGAGCGAGGTGACTAAATACCACAATCTGGGCCTACCCTCCTAGTTAACATGCCTTGGGATGGGTGAGTGGAATAAGCCTTTTGGATTAAATGTATCCTTAAGAAGGAACTTGAAGGTGTGAGAACCACAGATTTATTTTGTGGTAATTGGTCAGATTTTAAATTGACCAGCTGGTATCTACCCCATCTCCAGATGCCCACATCAATTATTCTCATCACAAAGGAGTAGAGCTTAGAGGCATGTCAGAGAGGAGATTCCAGACATAGGGTCCACATGGAAGGAATTGCCAGAGTAAGAGTGGCAGACGAAAATGAAAAGGACATGTGACTTGGACATAGCAAATGTGAGTAGAAGACAAGAGCAGACAGGTAGGAGGGGCTAACCTGCAAATAGTCTGGAAGGCAAGGACCTGCTGCCTGGTTCTCCTCCCATTTACACTGGTGTAACTCCGCTAACTTCAGTGGAGTCACTCCTGATTTAGGTCCCCGATCCACTTATATCTCCCTTTGAAGTCAGAGTATTGCCTGAAAATTGATGCAGGGTAAACACTCCCCTGCAAATGGAACCTGGCTGCAGTGGGGATGTGATGGGGTGGCAGCCTTGACCTCTGAGTCCTCTGATACTGTTCACCACCCCAGAGAAGCACAGAGTGGGGTCTGACCACACTGAAATCATTGGACCTATAGAGGGACCACTGTTTCCCACAAAAGTTACGAAGCAACAGGAGGAGCTGTGATGGGCTCCACTGTCAAACATGACTCACATGGGTATTTTAGACAGAGGCTATAACCCAAAGTCTGTTCACAAACCTAGTCATTGTACTAGTTGATCACAGATGAATGTTGTGGATAGATAAGTACAGACTTCACTTACTATAGAAACTGCTTAATGTTTTCAGCTTTCATTTCAGCCATAAATGCCTTCTTCACCTTCTCATGAGAAATAGTGGCTGTTACCTCATCAGTTGGTTTTGTAAACCAGCCTGCAAAATACAACGATAAGCGCACTAGGAAAACATTATTTCTATGGCCCATGACAATATCCTTCAGTATCAGTTCAAGATTTTATCATGCCTTTTATTATTGGATTTATTACACTAGTGTTTAGAGGACCCAACCAAGATCAAAGTCTGATGTGCGAGACATTGAACCAACACAAAGTAAGAGAGCTTATAGCCTGGATAGATAAGACAGATGGAATGGGAAAAAAGGAAATATTATCCCTATTCATCAGTGCAACCCTACTTGACTGTGGATTTTGAAGAGTTCCATCTACTGTCCCATAAGCACCAGGCCACCAAATGACTAATCACCTTGGTTCAATTCATCTCAGCAGAAAGACAGCATCTTTAGAAAGATGCACAGAAACAAAGAAGGACGTGGGTTGCAAGTTCATGGAGTGACATGTAAATCTCTGTGACTTTGGGCTCTGCATACTCCGGACTTTTCTCCTATGAAACATTGGTTATTATAACGTCTCCTTAAACAAAAGTTAACTGTTGTAATGATTGTTTTGTTTCTGATATTTAAAGGGCAAGGATTTGTAAACTTATTCAAACGTCCTAAATAATTATTTTAAAAAAAATCAGTTAGAACAGTAAAGACAAAGGATGTGCTCCACCAGGGACATCTGGTTATAGAAACTAGAATTCCAGTAGTTCTGAGTTCCATTTTTTAAAAGAGCTCCCCCCCACACACACAGTTTTCTGTGTGAATACGGCAGAGATTACATCGGTAACTTCAAAATGTAGAAAGGGGAATATACAACAGGGAAAAACCCTGCAGTGATAGAGAGGGTGACTAGCACAACCTAATACATATGACCATCTCTCTGAACAGAAAATAATTCAGTTAAGGCTTTCTAGCGATACAAACCATGAATAAATGGCAAAGAAACCCCCAAGATTAAAGATAGGACTTTTTGGTCCTTTTCTTATACCTTTTTCCATTACTGCTCCCTTTTAACCTGTGGAATTGGGGGAAAATGGAAGTCTCCTATGGAAAATGCTCAGTTCAGTGGTGGGGAAGATGAGGAGTTAAAAGAAAAACCTCCCTCCAAAGGAAAAAGTGTATGCTCTCTACCAGCCAGTCTGTGGCTATTCATCTGGGGCTCTTTGTTTCAGTGTGTTTGTTTCATTCTTTCAGTGTGCGTCTCTCTTCTGCCTTTTGTTCTGGCCCTGTCTCTGCTATTCCTCTCCCTAACAAACTGTGTGAAACAATCACACCTAAAACACCAATTCCCCCTCTCCCCCACGGCCGCGCGCTTGCTTGTGAGCTCAGTTGCTGCAAATCAGGGGCTGATCTGGCTGCCATAGTCCGAGGTGTTGCATGGGGCGCTTTACCCTGCAGTGAGTGACTGCAAAGTGGAGCGGGCTTGATCTCCTGGAGCAGTGGTTTTCAAACTGCGGGTCGAGACCCAGTACTGGGTCGCGGAATGTAAGGCACTGGGTCGCGGCGGCTCTAGTCAGCACTGCCAACTGGGCCGTTAAAAGTCCCGATGGCGGTGCTGCCCGGCTAAGGCAGGCTAGTCCCTACCAGTTCTGACACCGCGCTGCGCCCCAGAAACGGCCAGCAGCAGGTACGGCTCCTAGGCAGGAGGGCCACGGGGCTCTGCGCGCTGCCCCCGCCCTGAGCACCGGCTCCGCACTCCCACTGGCCAGGAATCGGTCAATGGCAGCTGTGGGGGCAGTGCCTGTGGGCGAGAGCTGTGCAGAGCCGCATATACGCCTCCACCTAGGAGCCGGACCTGCTGCTGGCTGCTTCCGGGGCGCAGCACGGTCCGCAGCGCCAGGACAGGCGGGAAGCCTGCCTCTGCTCCCAGGCTGCGCCACTGACTGGGAGCCACCGGAGATAAGCCCGCACCCCAACCCTGTGCCCCAATCCCCTGTCCCAGCCATGAGCCCCCCTCAAACCCAGGGCCCCCTCCTGCATCCCAAACCCCTCATCCCCAGCCTCACCCCAAAACCTGCACCCCCAGCCCAGAGCCCTGACCCCTCCCACGCTCCAATCCCCAGCCCAGAGTCCCCCTAAACCCAGAGCTCCCTCCTGCACCCCAAATCCCTGGCTCCACCCCAGAGCCTGCACCCCCAGCCCAGAGCCCTGACCCCCTCCCGCACCCCAACACTCTGCCCAGCCAAGCCCTCTCCCACACCCTGAATCCCTCATTCCCGCCCCCCCCCCAGCCCTCACCCCAACCCCTCCCCCCCCCCTCCAGCCCCTTCCACACCCCAGACCTCTCATCCCCAGCGGGCATCAAAAATTTTCTTCAACTGGGTCGCCAGAAAAATAAGTTTGAAAACCCACTGACCTGGAGAAGGGCGAACAAACCTCGCCTGACCTAAAGGGGCTCACTCCCTATGTGGGCCTGTAAGGAAGCCCCCACCCCCTTTATCCCAGCCAGAGCCCTCCTCGCCTCCCCGCCCCAAAGCCTGGCCCCAAGCTCGCTGCACAGTACCGATGAGGAAGCCGAGCAGGAGCAGCGAGGCTACCCCCAGGCTCAGGGCACAAACGCGACCCCTGCTGCCCCGCGGCGAGGTCCGCTCGGCGCCGCTCCGGAGCGCGGTCCACATGCTGGCCCGGTCGGGCTGCTCTGCGCTGCCCGGCGATCCGGCCCTAAACTGGGCGCTGCCGCTTGTCCCCAGCCCGCTCCGCGCCGGGGCGAAGTCCGGTTCGCTCCCGCAGGCAGGGACGGGAGATTCCGGACTACGGCGCCTCCCTGAACCCAGCCCGGGCCCCGCCAACTCTCGCTGCGTGGCAGAGGCGCCTGCCCTGGGAGGCAGCTCCCCACGTCTCCGACCTCTTAAGGGAGCAGGAATTTGCAACGTGTTTCGGTTAGAGACGGGCTCAGATCAGCCCCTCCCCGAGTCAAAGGCCCTGGGAAGATCCGGATCCTGAGCCAGACTTTGCAGCTTCTGCCTCTTGCGAATTGAAAAGAAGCCGGGAGACAGACATGCGGGAGAGGGAGAAGATGATCTGAATGGGGTTTGGGGATGCTAGCGTGGCCGAGGGGCTCTTTCTCCAGTTCCCTCTTTTTACATACCCCACTGCCCCTCCTTCTACCTGTTCGCTCACATCCCACTTGTTTATGTCTGTCCATCCACTCTGACAGGCTTCATTTCTGCCTCTAGATAAATTCCTGGAGGATAGGTCCATCAATGGCTATTAGCCAGGATGGGCAGGGATGGTGTCCCTAGCCCAGGGGTGGGCAAACTTTTTGGCCTGAGGGCCACATCTGGGTATAGAAAGTGTATGGCAGGCCACGAATGCTCACGAAATTGGGGGTTGGGAGCTCAGGCTGGGGTTGAGGGCTCTGGGGTGGGGCTGGGGATGAGGGGTTTGGAGTGGAGGAGGGTGCTCTGGGCTGAGACCGAGGGGTTCAGAGGGCGGGAGGGGGGTCAGGGCTGGGGCAGGGGGTTGGAGCGCAGGGGGGGAGTCGGGTGCAGGCTCTGAGCGATGCTTACCTCAAGCTGCTCCTGGAAGCAGCGGCATGTTCCCCCCTCCAGCTCCTACATGGAGGCGTGGCAAGGCGGCTCTACATGCTATCCTGTCCACAGGCGCCCCCCCTCCAGCTCTTAAGCGGATGCGTACTGGCGGCCAGAGGGCTTCGCACACTGCCCACACCCCAAGCGCCGCCCCCTGCAGCTCCCATTGGCCAGGAACCTCAGCCAATGGGAGCTCTGGGGGGCGGCACTTGGTGCAGGGGCAGTGTGTGGAGCCCTCTGGCTGCCCCTACGCATAGGAGCCAGAGCGGGGACAGGCCGCTGCTTCCGGGAGCCGCGTGGAAAGCCTCCAATCCCACATTCTGCACTCCCTCTTGCACCCCAACCCACTGCCCTGAGCCTCCTCCCACACCCCGTACCCCTCCTGCACCCCACCCCCTTGCCCTGAGCCCCTTCCTGCACACCGCACCCCCTCCCACACCCTGCACTCCCTCCCACACCCCAACCCCCTGCCCCAGCCCTACATTCATGGCCCTGCATGCAATTTCCCCACCCAGATGTGGCCCTCTGGCCAAAAAGTTTGCCCACCCCTGGTCTAGCCAAACAATTCCAGATCATGTAAAGTGGGGTAATTTGATAGAGGAGAAGCCGGATTGTGGATGTTGCTGGGGGTTGTTAGGTCTGTGTGTTTTCTCAAATGATCTACAGGCCTGTTTGGGGGCCCTGTGCTAATATTGCATTGAAGCTGTTTTATATCAAATTTTGTAATGCGCCTAGAGCCATAGACAGGTGCAGTGACCAAGTCTGAATAAACAAAATAAGTAGACCACAGGGGCATTATGAGTTTAATTCAATAATATTTGTCTTGCACTTTGAGGTTGGTAAGCAGAAGGTGTTATGTAAGTGCAAAAGTGTGATATATTACACTCAGGATTATAGAGTTCATATGTGAAACCAAACAGATAATTTGGATAGGTGGAACTGGCACAAGAATGAGGGAAGTTAATATTTCTTCTCCACCTGTGATCTAGCAGAGAACCTGTTACCAAACTCTACCAGCTATTCTAATTTGTTAGTGAAGCATGGGGGTGGAGGCAGAATGACTTTTTTTTCCTTTATTTTTTTCCAACTTGAGTAGTTTGAAGGCCAAAAAACCTGCTGTCTGTTAAAATGCAGGACACAGATAATCTCTTAGCTGGGATCATTCAGTCTGGTGACATTGGCATGGTACAGTTGTCCCTGGTACAAATAAAACCACTTCTGGTTAATTCTATTATTTGTTTATTTGTATTGCAGTAGCACCTAAGAGCCTAGTCATAGACAATTAATTAATTATAAGTCTGCAATTTTCCTTTGCAGTGGCTGCAGAGTTTCTAGTTTAATCTCTGGTAGAGGTTGTGGCTGTGAGCATGTTATTGTATTAATTTACTCTGAATAAAGTTCAGGAATCTTTGCTCTCTGGGGGCTTTCTGATGGAGTGTGAGACCACCCATTAGAGTTCCAGAGCTAAACTGGTGATGGTGATGGTGACTAAAGCAAGATGCATTCGTCCACAGAAAGGCCAAGGTTAATAGAAAAGCCTGGGAAACCGCTGAAGCTGGCTAGCCTGCCTGCAACCTATTAAGGAAGAAAGAACAGGAGTACTTGTGGCACCTTAGAGACTAACAAATTTATTAGAGCATAAGCTTTCGTGGGCTACAGCCCACTTCTTCGGATGCATATAGAGCGGAACATATATTGAGGAGATATATATACACACATACAGAGAGCATGAACAGGTGGGAGTTGTCTTACCAACTCTGAGAGGCCAATTAAGTAAGAGAAGAGTAAAGGTATGTCTACACTGCATTTAAACAGCCCCTAAACTGAGCCCTGCAAGCCTGAGTCAGCTGGCACAGGCCAGTCCTGGGTGTCTAATTGCATTGTAGACATACCCTCTATCAGCTGCTGGGTGTGGAGACAAGAGGTTGTTTTGGGAGCCTGGAAGGTTAATTCTACCGTAGCAAACAAGTCAGCTGAAGAGACTGTGAGTTTGTTTTTGTTGTCTATGTCTGAATTGTAGTTTCTGAAGTAGTTCCATTTACTTCTGGGGGCAACTTACGGAGTAATGTACTACCATTCACCTGCAGTCAGGATCAGCAGCTAGCCCTGTATCCCTGTGTATAAAAAGGCAAGTATTTGCACTATCCATCTCCCAGGAGTGTTGTGAAGATTAAATTTACTTTGAAAATGTAAAGCAATGTAAGTGCCAAGTATTATCCTAAAGAGCCCATTAATTAAACCCGACACGTCCTCTGGGAGATAGGTTATTGTTACATGCTTTATGGATGAATTAAAGGAGATGTATAGAGATTGTATCAATAGGACAGCAGGAAATGAAACATAGGGGACGCATACTCCTACCCTCCCTCAACCAAATTTGAGCCACCCACCTCCCATTTTGTACCTGTCCAACAGAAGGCACTGAAGCAACTTGTGACTTTTTTTATTACATGCAGATTTTTTCACTCCATATCCCTTTCCTGATGTATTTACAACCTAGGTTATAAGCTCCTTGGGGCAGGGCTCGATCTGCACACAGGATGTAGACTTATTGCAACACCTAGTGCTTAGGTGCCCTGCTGCCTAGTGGAATCCACAGTCCCAAGGAAGATGCCCAGGCTCCCATAGGAGAATTAGGTGCCTAAGATTCGGATTCTCTGAAGACCGCAAGCTGAGTTAGCCAATAGGAAATACCAAGGAAAGGAGCAGGGCTAAGGCCCGCTCCTCAAAGGTAGTTGGTGCCTAACTCTGGGGTGAAGGGAGGCACGTCCTTCCACTTGGGGTTCACAGCTATAAACCCTCTCCTGGAATTAGGAGACTAAGTCAGGTCAGTCCTTTCTTCCCACCCCCTCAAAAAAAGAGAGAGGCCCCACAACCTTAGAGTGAGGACACTCAACTGGGATGGAGAAGACCTGTTTTCAAATCCAAGCTCTGCCTGATTTGGAGGAGGGACTTGAAACGAGGTCTTCCCATCCCAGGGGCTGTACAGACATTCTCTCTCTGCCCTAATGATTAGTGAATTATTTATACAGAGTGGAACAGCTTCAACAGGAAAGAGTGAGAGAGACCCAGGCCAGAATACCCAAGGCGCTTGCCTGGACGGTAGGAGACCCAGGTCTGAATCCTTGCTGAGTCTGATTTGGAGCAGGGGCTTGATCCTGGGTCTCTCAGAGGAGTGCCCTGGCTATTGGATGTAAATACACATACATCTTTTGTGTGGCTTAGGTCATGCAGGTGAAATAGGTGGCGAATCGCCTCGTTTGTGAATCTAGGCATGAGCTAGGGTGCCAAACAGCTTGGCAGTTTTGCACATGCCTAATGGCAGAAACATTGGCACCTACAGGACTTTACTGGTGGAAACAAGTGCCTACGGAATTTAGGTACCTATGGGGATAAGCGGCAGCTGAGTATGGGTTTGGGGGAATCTCATTGGCTCCTAATTGTTGGACTTAAGTGCCTAACGGCCACTTTAGTGCCTAAGACCCTTTGTGGATTAGCACTTAGTGATTTAGGAACATAGTTCCCATTGGTTGCTGTCAACGCTGATTCCCCACTCTGGCACTTCGAGTGCAGAAGGTGGGGGCCTGCAAGGATTCTAAAAATTAATACTGGCCACTCCAGGCTTGTATTAAACTCCCAAGGTTACAGCTTTTCTCTGACCTTGGATGGGTAGATGCTGCCACCACTCAAGTGCAAAAAAACCCCCCTTGGACCCAGGAAGGCACACTTGGGAATTCCTTCCTGTGGGGTACCCTCAAGCCCTTTCTCACACACACACCCTGGGAAGAGCTGAGAAAGAAAACAAAGGAAATCAGCTGTTGCCACCAGCTACTTAAACAACATGTGCACAAACCTCTTAGGAAACCAAAAATCCAATCCTGTTCTTAAAAAAGGTAAATTTTATTAAAAACAAAAAGAAAGAAAATACATCTGGATCTTAGGCTTTTGCTAGATTTAAAAATACCACTTACAAAAATTAAACATAAAGAATAACCTTCTTGAGGTCCAGCTTAAAGGTTACAAGTAAAACAAAAGCATTTGAGTTAGCACAGAGGAGTCCAGTAGCCATAAGAAATAAACAGAAATAAACCTAATCGCATCTTTCTAAACATTCCTGATCTACTTACACATCTGGGGGTTTCAAATAAGTAGCTCTAGGTATGATCTGATGATTTTTCATACCTGGCTTAAAGCTTCTCAAACTGCTGCCCTGTTCCCCTCTTCCCTGGAGAACAACAACAGACAAAGGGGGAGTCTTGTTTCAATTTTAAAAAGTTTTAGCCATCCCATTGGCTCTTTTGGTCAGGTGCCCGCTCCCTTTCTTTTACTTAGCCAGGGAGACTTTTTAACTCTTTACAAGTAAAGCAAGCAGAGAACAACTACCAAGAGGGACTTTATAGCTAACTGGCTGGTTGGGTGTCCATAGAAGGGAGCTACCCCCTGCTTTCATTTATCACAGCTGCCAATGAGACTTAGGTGCCCAAGTCGCTTTAGCACGTCTGAAAATGTTGCCCCATTTCTGTATTCTATCTGTAAAGTGCCATGCACACCTCTGGCACTACAAGCAAACGTTAAATTGTATTAGTACATTTCTTCCAACAGAGCCTCTCACAACCTGCAGAAGCAGGAATGCTGCTGATTTGGCCTGTGGTGCTATAAGAGGAACTTTGTGTAATGATAAAAATCAACCTGGCCAATGACTTTCTGATTTTAATTTCACTCCTAGGTTTTTCATTAGTTATATTTATTAGCCTTCCTCTACCCTCCAGAGTTTGTGCTTGGGAGCGTGTGAATACTTGCATTGCAAGGATAAAGTCTCAGCCGCAGAGATTTTACTTATATAAAATAAAGAAGATATGCTAGCTTCTGCTGATCAGTTTTACAGTAGCTACTACTCACTCATCTTCCTTCCAATTGCTTTTCTCCTTTGGACTATTTTCCCCTTAGCAGATTCATTCATTTCATTCTCTATCACTTTTTAAACAACACAGGTACTAGGCCCAATACTTCTCTCAGTGAAGTCAATGGGAGGCTTGCAGTTGACAACAATGATAGCCACAATGAACTGGCCCCATAGATGTGTTCTTGCAAATAGCTTCAAAGACCCATTCAACAGCTTCAGACCCCCAGCTCCTCTCCTTTTTAACTCTTATTTGCATTTGGTATCACTACCCCCTGTTTAGCGAGTGATGTTCAAGTTAGGGTGACCCCCTGAATTAGGGTTGGGTCAGTACAGTTGTGCTGCCCTTTACTCATACAATAAGGATAACAACACTTCATTACCCTTGCATTCAATACATTTAAAACCGTTATTAAAACGAATGTTTAAAAAATTATATAATACATAGATTGAGACAACAGTGTCTGTACATCTGGGTATAGTGCTTAGATTATCCACAAATACAGAGTTTGTTTTTAAAAGTTATATGATACATATAGTATATAATCAGTAATAACCCATATTTAGGTGAATACATTTAAGAATATAGTTTATATATTAGCATCCAAGTATTCCGGTACATCACTCATGAAAAGTTGTACAGAGATTTGATTGTGGAAAGCAAAATATATCAATGAGTGAAGATTGTCCCTCAGTAATTGAGAATTTAGGGTAGGTTCACCATTTAGAAAATACGATCCATGAGGAAAGTATTTCAGTTACATTCCTGACTGCGCTTCTCATATTAAAATGAGTCTTAATCTAAAACAGCCAAAACTGATCACTTTGGCAATGCAGGTCTATCGACTGATCCCCAAGCAGAGTAAGTGTGTCTATGAAAATACAGTCAACTCCTGAGGTCTTTTCCCCCAGTTCATCACTAGATGTCAGGGGAGAGCTCATTCAGACTCTGCTTACATATCTATTAGCTAGGATGCTACCTGCATGATTAGTACCTTCATATGTGTTTGAACAAGTTCATCTGATAGCAAACATTTACCCACTTAAATCTTCCACTCAGAGTATCCACATCTCGAGCAGCTTTGGTGCATTAACTCAGAAGCACAGATCCATTTCTGTTGTATGGGAGAACAAGGCATCATGACCTTAACATTGAAAACAAGTTAAAAATGTATGAAACTTTAAATTTTCATTTTATTTTGCTGTGTGATCGCAATCCAATGTGAAATAGAAATTTTTTTATCACACCCTCTTCAATATTTCAAAGCAAAGATGACACATCTCCGTGGAATTATATATGGTCAGCATGGTAAACATGTTCAGAATGAATATTTGTTCCTTCGGTCTCACTCTTTCCTGAATTCAGGAACAGATTATAGATTGAGACTCTTAGTGTGGCTGTAGTCTGAAAAGTGACTATAAGTAATTATATTCAGCTCTTACTGTAGCACTCTTCAGCCCTCTATCTTGAAACAGTATATCAAGGAGGGCAACTCTCTTATTTTTTATTGAGTCTGAGGCACAGAGTTACAGTGAATTGTCAAAGGTCTCAGAGAAAGCTATTGGCAGAGATAGGACTAGAACCCAGGTTTCTGATTTCCAGGCCTGTGTCTGGTCCACAGGATCACAGTGACTCCTTCCTTGTTCTAGCTGTCTGCTCCCCATATTTGCTGAATTGACTGAAGCCTGGTCTACACTACGATTTTAGGTCGAATTTAGCAGCATTACCTCGATTTAACCCTGGACCCGTCCACACAACGAAGCCCTTTTTTTCGACTTAAAGGACTCTTTAAATCGATTTATTTACTCCACCTCCCACAAGGGGATTAGCGCTGAAATTGGCCTTGCTGGGTCGAATTTGAGGTAGTGTGGACGCAATTCGACGGTATTGGCCTCCGGGAGCTATCCCAGAGTGCTCCATTGTGACTGCTCTGGACAGCGCTCTCAACTCAGATGCACTGGCCAAGTAGACAGGAAAAGGCCCGCGAACTTTTGAATTTCATTTCCTGTTTGGCCAGGGTGGCGAGCTGATAAGCACAGGTGACCATGCAGAGCTCATCAGCAGAGGTGACCATGATGGAGTCCCAGAATCACAAAAGAGCTGCAGCATAGACTGAACGGGAGGTACGGGATCTCATCGCTGTATGGGGAGATGAATCCATGCTAGCTGAATTCTGTTCCAGTAAACAAAATGCCAAAACATTTGAAAAAGTCTCCAAGGGCATGAAGGACAGAGGCTATAACAGGAACTCGTGGCAGTGCTGCGTGAAAATTAAGGAGCTCAGGCAAGCCTACCAAAAAACCAAAGAGGCAAATGGCCGCTCCGGGTGACAGCCCCAAACATGCCGCTTCTATGATGAGCTGCATGCCATTCTAGGGGGTGCAGCCACCAGTACCCCAACCCTGTGCTTTGACTCCGTCAATGGAGTAGGATGCAACATGGAAGCGGGTTTTGGGGACGAGGAAGACGATGAGGAGGAGGTTGAAGATAGCTCACAACAAGGAAGCGGAGAAACCGGTTTCCCCAACAGCCAGGATCTGTTTCTCACCCTGGACCTGGAGCCAGTAACCCCCAAACCGACCCAAGGCTGCCTCCTGGACCCGCCAGGCAGAGAAGGGACCTCTGGTGAGTGTACCTTTGTAAATATTAGACATGGTTTAAAAGCAAGCATGTTTAATGATTAATTTGCCCTGGCATTCGCGGCCAGTACAGCTACTGGAAAAGTCTGTTAACATGTCTGGGGATGGAATGGAAATCCTCCAGGGACATCTCCATAAAGCTCTCCTGGATGTACTCCCAAAGCCTTTGCAAAAGGTTTCTGGGGAGGGCAGCCTTATTCCGTCCTCCACGGAAGCCATCAAAATGCGACCTTGTAACGAAAGCACATGTGCTATGTAATGTTAACAGCAAGGTTTACCGTGAAAGAGTGTACCCGTTGTTCTATAAAATGTGTCTTTTTAACTACCACTCTCCCTTTTTTTCCCTCCACCATCTGCATATGTTTCTCCTTCCTAGAGGCTAGCGAAGATTAGAAGGCGAAAAAAACGCACTCAGGATGAAATGTTCTCTGAGCTCATGCTGTCCTCCCACACTGACAGAGCACAGCAAAATGCATGGAGGCAGACAATGTCAGAGTGCAGGAAAGCACAATATGAATGCAAGGAGAGGTGGTGGGCTGAAGAGAGTAAGTGGCGGGCTGAAGATGATAGGTGGCGTCAGCTTGCTGATAGAAGGCAGGAGTCAATGCTTAGGCTGCTGGATCATCAAACTCATATGCTCCAGCGTATGGTTGAGCTGCAGGAAAGGCAGCAGGAGCACAGACCGCCGCTACATCCCCTGTGTAACCAACCGCCCTCCTCCCCAAGTTCCATAGCCTCCTCACCCAGACGCCCAAGAATGTGGTGGGGGGGCCTCCGGCCACCCAGCCACTCCACCCCAGAGGATTGCCCAAGCAACAGAAGGCTGTCATTCAATAAGTTTTAAAGTTTTTAAGTTTTAAAGTTTTAAAGTGCAGTGTGGCTTTGTCCTTCCCTCCTCCCCCATCCCACCCGGTGCTTCCCTCCTCCCCCACCCCTCCCAGCCTACCTTGGCAGTTATCCCTCTAGTTGTGTGATGAATTAATAAAGAATGCATGAATGTGAAGCAACAATGACTTTATTGCCTCTGCAAGTGGTGATCGAAGGTGGGAGGGGAGGGTGGTCAGCTTACAGGGAAGTAGAGTGAACCAAGGGGTGGGGGGTGTCATCAAGGAGAAACAAACAGAACTTTCACACCGTAGCCTGTCCAGTCATGAAACTGGTGTTTAAAGCTTCTCTGATGCGCACCGTGCCCTCCTGTACTCTTCTAACTGCCCTGGTGTCTAGCTGCGCATAATCGGCGGCCAGGTGATTTGCCTCAACCTCCCACACTGCCATAAACGTCTCCCCCTTACTCTCACAGATATTGTGGAGTGCACAGCAAGCAGTAATAACAATGGGACTGTTGGTTTCACTGAGGACTATCCGAGTCAGTAAACTGCGCCAGCGCACTTTTAAACATCCAAATGCACATTCTACCACCATTCTGCACTTGCTCAGCCTATAGTTGAACAGCTCCTTACTACTGTCCAGGCTGCCTGTGTATGGCTTCATGAGCCATGGCATTAAGGGGTAGGCTGGGTCCCCAAGGATAACTATAGGCATTTCAACATTCCCAACAGTTATTTTCTGGTCTGGGAAGAAAGTCCCTTCCTGCAGCTTTTGAAACAGACCAGAGTTCCTGAAGACGCGAGCATCATGTACCTTTCCCGGCCATTCCACGTTGATGTTGGTGAAACGTCCCTTGTGATCACCAGTGCTTGCAGCACCATTGAAAAGTACCCCTTTCGGTTTATGTACTTGCTGGCTTGGTGCTCCAGTGCCAAGATAGGGATATGGGTTCCGTCTATCACCCCACCACAGTTAGGGAATCCCATTGCAGCAAAGCCATCCACTATGACCTGCACATTTCCCACATTTTCAGCAGCTCTTTGATTGCATTGGCTACTTGGATCACAGCAGCCCCCACAGTAGATTTGCCCACTCCAAATTCATGCCCGACTGACTGGTAGCTGTCTGGCATTGCAAGCTTCCACAGGGCTATCACCACTCGCGTCTCAACTGTGAGGGCTGCTCTCATCTTGGTATTCTGGCGCTTCAGGGCAGGGGAAAGCAAGTAACAAAGTTCCATGAAAGGGCCCTTACACATGCAAAAGTTTCGCAGCCACTGGGAATTGTCCCAGACCTGCAACATTATGCGGTCCCACCAGTCTGTGCTTGTTTCCCGGACCCAGAATCGGTGTTCCACGGCGTGAGTCTGCCCCATTAACACCATGATGTGCACATTGCCAGGGCCCATACTTTGTGAGAAGTCTATGTTCATGTCTATGTCCTCATCACTCTCGTCACCGCACTGCCGTCGCCTCCTCACCTGGTTTTGCTTTTGCAGGTTCTGGTTCTGCATATACTCCAGGATAATGTGCGTGGTGTTTACAGTGCTCATAATTGCTGCAGTGATCTGAGCGGGCTCCATGTTCCCAGTGCTATGGCGTCTGCGCTGAAAAAAGGCACGAGACGATTGTCTGCCATTGCTCTGACGGAGGGAGGGGTGACTGACGACATGGTTTACAGGGAATTAAAATCAGCAAAGGGGGTGGCTTTGCATCAAGGAGAAACACAAACAACTGTCACACAGAATGGCCCCCTCAAGGATTGAACTCAAAACCCTGGGTTTAGCTGGCCGTTGATTTCATGGAGGGAGGAAGGGATGGGAAGACCTCGTTTCAAGTCTCTCCTCCATCTATCTTTTACATCTCAGGCTGGCAGCAGATGGTGCAGTACGACTGCTAGCCATCGGCATCTCCTGGGTGCTCGGCAGAAGACGCTGCATTACAACTGCTAGCCATTGTCATCTCCTGGCTGCTCGGCAGAAGATGGGAATGACCTGGCTGAGTCACTCCCATGTCTGCCCAGGCGCCCCTGACCGACCTCACCGAGGTCGGCTAAAAGAGCACCCAGGAGTATGATGACAATGGCTACCAGTCGTAATGCACCGTCTGCTGCCAAAAGGCAATGAGCTGCTGCTGTGTAGCAATGCAGTCCCACGTCTGCCAGCACCCAGGAGACGTACGGTGACGGTGAGCTGAGCCAGCTCCATGCTTGCCGTGGTATGGCGTCTGCACGGGTAACCCAGGAAAAAAGGCGCAAAACGATTGTCTGCCGTTGCTTTCACGGAGGGAGGGAGGGAGAGGGAGGCCTGATGACATGTACCCAGAACCCCCCGCAACACTGTTTTTGCCCCATCAGGCATTGGGATCTCAACCCAGAATTCCAATGGGCGGCGGAGACTGCGGGAACTGTGGGATAGCTACCCACAGCTACCCACAGTGCAACGCTCTGGAAGTCGACGCTAGCCTCGGTACTGTGGACGCAGTCCGCCGAGTTAACGCACTTAGAGCATTTTGTGTGGGGACACACACAATCGACTGTATAAAAATGATTTCTAAAAAAACGACTTCCATAAATTCGACCTAATTTCATAGTGTAGACATACCCTGAGAAACTAGTTTTTATGACTGTTGTCGTAGAGACAGGACAGCTCTGGAAAAGTGAGTTGAGTTCTGCTTGTCCTCATGCACTGACAACAATAT
Organism: Emys orbicularis; assembly: GCF_028017835.1. Classification (NCBI taxonomy): domain Eukaryota; kingdom Metazoa; phylum Chordata; order Testudines; family Emydidae; genus Emys; species Emys orbicularis. Next base: position 345,360,860 of record NC_088683.1, read on the forward strand.
TGCCAGCAAAGTTCCAACTGCTGGATCTTCGATTCTGGAAGAGAGAGGCAACAGGGAGAAAGCTCAACTTTCAGATCTTAGGATGAGTTTGCAGTAGTAGGAGTTACAAGAAGAAAACATTCTTTTCTCTGAAAACTGAACACATTTGAGGAAGAACAAGCATATAGAGCCCCCTGATGTTACTGTATAGTTAGGTCTCAGACCACCACAAACTTCAAATGATATAGGCACATAATGGTACCTAACTAGCGGCCTGATCCCACACCCATTGAAACAGGTGACAAATTTACATGGACTTAAGACCAAATAATATTGGTTCCATATGTTTGTTAAGGATTGGTCCAGAATGGGAGATCCAAATCATTCTCCCAGATTCAGAGAAGTTCCAGTCTGGATCCAAACTTCATGATTCAGAAACCAATCTAGAATGGACTGAACCTTCAGCAGGAATCCGAATGCTTTAAGGAAATTCATTTCCAGATCCAGATCTGTACATTGGGGCCTGATCCACTGCTGCACTACTCCAATTTTATCCTGGTGTAACTCCACTCAAATCAAGGGAGTTGCAGTGGTATGAAACTGGAGCAATGCAATGGCGAATCAGGCTCTTGGACTTTGTGGCTTTATGTAATAAGTGTGCTAGGTACAAACAGATAAACTTGCAGCCTCCTGGGTTAAAAAAAAAATGCAACTGAGAAACTGATCAAAGAAAATGTAAAGGTAGAGCAGAATAAAAGAGGATCGAGCGCAGGTTAAGAAGGAAAACAAAGTGAAGGAAAGGATTAAATTTTAATCCTTTTAAAATAACTGTCACAAAACTTATGTGGTAGAAGCAAAACAACTTGCTCCTCCTGCCTTTGGGGAAGGCTAGGAGTTGGAGCCAGTATCTGAAAGGCGAGCTCTGTAAATATCTGACAATAATGCTGCTGCTACACGGGTAGAATCAGTGTATTAGACAAGAGGGAACAGAAATCCTCAGCTGCACAATCACACAGGCTGCTCTGTCCAGGAGTGGAAGGAAATACTCTCTACTGATCCTTGAAAGGCACATCGCTAAACCTACAGCAGAGGTGAATCGAGCAATAAAACAGATTAATTGAAATGAGGCTCTGGGAGTTTGCAGGGTGACTGGAAATCAGTCCTCCTTCTGGGTCCACTTCTTCCCTTAATCATTGCCAGATTAATCACTTCAGATGTAGATAGTTCCCTCCCTCTTCCTGCTAGAGAGGAGACTGTTCACAGAAGGCGGGTGGTGGTGGTGGTGGTTATGTTTTCAGCTCTTCTGTGGTTCAGTAAGACTGCTGAAGTTACTGCTATCCATCTCTCTGCCTCCAAATGAAGGTCAGTGCAAACTAGTGACTATGCAGAGTCAAACTTTCCTGCTTTCCTTCTGTGATTTTTGTTTCTTTGAGAGGTTTGATGATGAAACAAAAGCCAGCCACTATTTACAGATGATGACCCCGGTGACCACCCTTTCTGTGAGTGCTGTCAGAGGGGATGGGGGTGACATCCTCAATGCACCCAATCTTCATTCCAGAATGAGCTAGAGCTCTGAGGGCTGACTGGGCACCAGGTCCAGGAGTTTTGGTCCTATTTCCACCTGTAGCTTGCAGCTTGATGTGAAGGGCAGTGATGCCCAGCTCCTTGCACCTCTGGGCAACATCCTGGGCTGCGAACATAGCAGCATAGGGCGAAGACTGTCTCTGTCGGCATTCACCTACATACCACCAGTCACTTGGCAGATGGTTTCCTTGATATGCAAGGCAGGCACAATGGCTCAGAGCTACTATCCTATTTCACTTTCAAGTAGGAAATCACTGCCAAAGGAGTCCTTTCCAGGTGGTGCTGTTGCTATGCAAGAGACATAAGGCTTGATCCAGCTCCCATTGAAGTCGACGGCTGAACCGATACTATGTTCAGTGATTGAGCCCAGGTGACAAGCATACATGGACAGCAGAAGGGGAGTCAGTGGGAATGGACACATTTAGGGATCATTACAATGAAACAATTAGGAAGCTCTTTAGAGAAACAAAATGACTGTTGGAAGCCTGAGAAACGGACATGGCATCTAGACGAAAAAGACCATGCAGGCTCCTCTGAAACAGCCATGTCCTAGCTGGAGAGGTGCAGAAGAGTCTGACTAATATACCAACTGAAACAAACTTCAGTGGCTGGTTTGATGCTTGGAAGAGTACCCCAGTGTTGGCCTTACTACATATCCCCAAAAAACCCAATGAAGCATTTCTCAACATCTCTGAAGGCAAAAGTAAATCTGGTCTGCAGCTTGATGGAATTCCTCCTTGTGGCAGTTCCAAGACAAACCATTTTAAGGTATTAGAGTTTTCTTTGTTGCTATTGTTTAAAGGTGGCCGTCCACATTTTATCAAGGATTATACTTGTTTTAAAATTTATAGAGAAGTTCATATTGTCTATACCATCTACATCCTCTTGCCTATTATTAATTTGTATTACAATGACACCCTAGAGGCCCCAACTGAGATTAAGACCCTGTTGTGCTTGGTGCTGTAAAAACATATACTAAGCATCCCTGCCCCAAGGATCTTACCGTTCAGCCATGAAGAGAAGTCATTTAACATACTAGAATCTACTCCAAGTAGTGCGTGTGCTGAGACACCACCCAGATGCCTTTTGAAGGGTCCATTAGAACAATTTGCCTAGAGGTGTGTTCAATGCTCCATTGCTGGCAGTCCAAGTCAGGACTGGATATGTGTTTCACAAAGATGCTCTAGCTCAAACAGAAGTTATGAGCTGGATACAGAAAACACTGGATTAGGTTCTTTCGCTTCTACTATGCAGGTGGAGGGGGTTAGATTAGATAAGCATAATTGTCCCTTCTGGGATTAAAATCTATAAGGATTAATAATGCCTAGTAAAGTAGTAACTGCTTTTTATGCATGAAGTTATGAAAACTTCTTAAAGGGCTCCATCTAGCCAGGGTAAAGAAGTATGTTGGGAAAGACCAATAGTCTTTGATAGGCCCACATACCAATTAGGGAGAAAATGAAAAACTTGTATATTGAGACTTGAAATGACTGTAAATGAAACATTTATAACTACCCCTCTAAAAAACCCATAGAATTTAATAGCAAATTATAGCTTTTTGAACCATCCCATAGAATTCACCACAGGATTATATCTTTGTTATAGAATTCAGTGCAACAGCAGTAAACCCCAACATACCTACTACAACCATCCCTGCTCATAATACCAGCACACAGCAACCTAAATGCCCACTTACTTCGTAAGCCCCACTGTCAACCAGTATTTGCCAACCCAGCACTACCTAGTGCCCTAAGGCCAGGCCTCTCTACCCACAGTCATTAGGTACAGGTCTGTCTCATCTTATGCTGGGGTTACGTTCCGCAGTCAGCGCGTAAATCGAAAACCGCATATAGTCAAAATTACATTGAGTGTAATGGCGGGCGGAATCGCCCGCACTACAAGAACAGTATTTAAATTGGTTTTTTTCTCTTTTGTTGTTGTTGTTTGTTTTTGCTGACCGCGTAAAGCTGAATTCGCGCATGTTAAATGCGCATACGATGCGACAGACCTGTACTCGCGGCCCATAGTACAGTGGCTGGTGGTATGTGGATTGCAGGATGGGTGTTGTAGCAAAAAAGGGTTCACTGGTGGAGTGAGAACAACTGGAGAAGTGATAATGTTTTCTGGGAGCAACTGAAGGCATAAAATGAGAAAACATGAAATTCACTATTCACGATCAAAAGATTTGTAAATAAGACATTTCTCTTATTTGTATGTAGTACTTACATTTAACCACCAGATGACACCAGAAGACTATCAACTAAACTGATCCCATTTATCTCCTATTTAACCAATTTGACCTGAAAGGAGAAACAGAGCTTCTTTTCCTTCATGGACTTATACAAAGAAAAATGTTACTGTAAAATGAACAGAGTGGGCCAGATTCTACCCTCATTTACACTGTGTCTACACTAGAGTTAATCCACTGTTTACAGCCTGAGGAGGATCAGGCCCACGGGACCCTTATCAGTGTAAAGCAATGTTCATGTAACGGACTTAAATCCAAAAGAGTAAAGACACTCAGAGTCGAGGCTGTGGTTGCATTCTTCGCACACCCTTTTTTGTACCTTTGGTGCAAATTGACATAGCTCTGCATTCACTGAATCTGCACTGACTTACACCAGCCAAGAATCAGGGGCTAGCTTTACAGGAGTCTGTGATCGGTGTGAGCTGTATTATACGCACCAACACAATTGGGTGTGTTGACAGTGGAAACCTCAATTTTTAATTTCTCTAATTTTGTGAGTTAATTGTTTGTATTTCTGGAAAGCCCAAAAGCCCCAACAGAGATTGGGTCTCGTTGTGCTAGGCATCCTACAAACTCACCAGTCCCTGCCGTGAAGAGTTTACAATCTAAACAGACAAGACAGACTAAGGGTGGGTGAAGGAAAACAGAAGCATAGAGTAGGGAAGCCCAAGGTCATATGGTAGGTCAGTGGCAGAATCAGGAATAGTGCACTAGACTAGAGACTCCAGTTCTATCTACTAGGCTGCACTGCCTCCGTTGAACTTGGACCTTGAACATTTTATTAAACAGAGAACATTTATTCCCATTGTTTTCCTGAGCTCTGAAAATATGCTGTAACTTCACTGCAGCCAGATATTAATATAGAAATTACTTGGCCGGGCAACCACAACCACAAGAATAACAAAGCCAGGGAACGGAGTTTCCCCATGAGTCTGCAGATGTGCAATTTCTGCTTGGGTTTTGTTCTGCCTGTCTGCTCTGTTCTTCTGAGCAGGCAGGATGTTTGGAGCATACAGAAAAAAGCGAGATTTTAATCCCCTACCTGCTCCAAAGGATGGCAGTGTGGGGAGGCAATGCATCACAGACACAGATGCAAATTCAAATGAGGCCAAATTACACAAGTGTAAATGGAGAGCAAATCCATTTGTGTTAATAGAATGACTCTGGATTTACACTGAGGGGGAATGTAAATCCAATTGGACTCCAATCAGCCTCAGCAGTAGTAGTCTGAGAACAGTTTTATTTCTTAAAATAAAAAAGCTTTCAATGGAAGTCTGAGGCACTTCTCTCACTGGGCCTCATCCTAATTGACCTCATTGGGCTTTCAATCTGGCCCATAGCCTGGCCTATATTGTAGGGGCTTTTCTTCATCAGTGGATAAACACATTAGATTAGTTACAGGCTCATCCTGGAATCCTGGGAATGTGGACATGGTGACTGGGGTACTGGATGTGGTGGTCATGGAAGGGTGGGAAGCTGTAAGTGTGGGCAGTGAAGATTGTGACTAGAGCATGACCACATTCTTCTTCAGGCCCTGCTCATTATTGGCTGAGCGAAGCAAACCTCAGCTCGATGGCATTTTTCTGCATCTCTGTATGTAATGCAGTAAGTTTCGAAAAAAGCATCCGATCAATTAGTGCATTAGTGGGATCTGTTGACACTCTAATTCTCCACCCTCTCCCCAGTTTTACACAGCTAACGCAATTGAAATCAATGGTTCCAACACTGTAAACATGAAGTAACAGAATAGAGAAACAGGCCCTATGTGTCATGCATATTGTGTTGCATATGCTTCATTGAATACTGGCACACCTTATGAAAAGCTGTTCCTTTTAATGTGACACTTTATAAACTTTATTGGTGATTTGATAGATAGATAGATAGATAGATTAGATTACATACACACACACCACTAAGTAGAGCAGGTTGAAAAGCAAAAATATTTTTTTCAGGAAAATGGCAAAATTCTCAGTTCAAAGTGTTTGAAAATACAGTAAGCAGATATAAATATACAGCACATGAAAAGATGGGGAAATTATTTTTTGTAGTGACCCAGCCACTCCCAGACTTTATTCAGGCCTAACTTCAGAAACAGACGTCAACGAGAAACTGCAGAACTGGAATTAATTTGCAAACTTGACACCATCAAATTAGGCCTGAATAAAGACTGGGAGTGGCTGGGTCACTACAAAAAAATATTTTCTTTCTGTTGAAGGAACACCTTCTTGTCAACGTTGAGAATGGACCACATCCACCCTAATTGAATTGGCCTCGTTAGCACTGACCCCCCACTTGGTAAGGCAACTCCCATCTTTTCATGTGCTATATATTTATACCTGCTTACTGTATTTTCCACTCCGTGCATCTGATGAAGTGGGTTATAGCCCATGAAAGCTTATGCCCAAATAAATTTGTTAGTCTCTAAGGTGCCACAAGGACTCCTTGTTGTTTTATTCAGTGTTGTGGCCCTTCCCCTGCTCTGCATGTAATCCAAAGAGGATATGTCTGCTGCAGCTCTTGCACCTGTGATTTAGGCCCTGATTTTGCAATGAGATATATGCAGGTGAATCTTTGCATCTGCACAATGCTCCATTGACTTCAGTGGGGCTCTATATAGGCACAGTGCAATACCTGCACTACAGGGTCTAGGCCTAGAGGTCTGACATTCAATCTCTGATGACCAAGTTAATGGCCATTGCCCATATACACACTGTCAGGGGCAACATGGAATTAGAGGCTGAACCTTGGCTGTTAAAACCATTACAGTGCCAGGGATTATCAATTAGTAACTGTCTAAGATTTTCTGCCTTTCCAGAAAATGGAAAAATGTAAATTTATAAAATGTGGAGAGGTAAAATCCACCCCCCTACTTTGAAATAACATTAGTATTCATAACATAAAACTGTGATTCTAGTGAAGATAGTATCACACTGGAGAAGTGGTTGAAAAGAATATATATGTGTGAAATATATGTTTTAATCATCTGCCACATATATATGTATGCATGAGTATATCTTTTCTTTGATTTATAGCCCTCTAATGGCAGTTCCATTACAGACTTCTTTCACTTGCATCAGTCAGATATGCAGGACGGGAGCTGAGGATGTCATGCTGCTATTACTATAGAGGAACTGAAATTATACAGCACACCAGGAACACTAAATCATTTCCCTAAGTGATCACTCCTCCTTGCTTATTCATGGCTGGTTGCAAAGCCAAAACTAAAAAGAAGATTACTATATGATGCTACAGTACATGCTCCTTCTATACATAGGCAATGTCCTCTCAGTTGCTTAAGTGTGTTTTGCCATTGTACATCACTAAACTTTTGAAAAAAAACCACTCCTGTGATATTTTTTCTAGCTGATCATTTGCCTGGCTGCTGAGATATTATATAGTCCTAAAAGGACACAGGATAGGTTGGTGGGGGATGATCTACAGCTGTTAGCAGTAGTGCTCAGGCAGAAAATTGCTTCAAAAGGACCGTTTGAACTTTGTCCGTGTCTGCTATTTTGGGGCCTGATCCTGCCACCCTGGCTCACATGAGCAGCCCTGTGTGCTTCCCTGGGTTACTCATGTGACTAAAGGTTTCAGGATTGGATCCTTGTGCCTGGTGTGGTGGGAGACTGCTGGGTTGTGGGAACATCGGACACTGCAATAGAAGAGCTCAAGTGGTTATTTTTACCAGATGTTAGATGGTATTATATTCTTGCATACTGATGGTTTGTTTTTTTAATAATATGAGGTTAGGATGTTTCTGTTGGAGAAGATTTCTGTTTATCTTCCAGATGAGTAACATGTTAGTGCTATCATTGGGATAGCACATTAAAATGGCTCTGGTTTTAAACAAGCACTAATAGACTTTCTACATTATGTGCTGCTATATATTCCATACATAATTCTCAGCTGTTACATCAGCAACTGGGAGGCAGCATTGTTACCGGATAGAGCAGAATCAGAGTCATTGGTCAAGAATATCCAAAGTAACTAGTGATTTGGGTGTACTATTTGAGACACTGCAAAAGGGCTTGATTTTCAGACAGAGTGAGTATTTTCCCTCTAAAAAGAACAGGAGTACTTGTGGCACCTTAGGCCTGGTCTACACTAGGCGTTTATGTCGAATTTAGCGCCGTTACATCGAATTAACCCTGCACCCGTCCACACCACGAAGCTATTTAGTTCGACATAGAGGTCTCTTAAATTCGACTTCTGTACTCCTCCCCAACGAGGGGAGTAGCGCTAAATTCGACATGGCCATGTCGAATTAGGCTAGGTGTGGATGGAAATCGACGCTAATAGCTCCGGGAGCTATCCCACAGTGCACCACTCTGTTGACGCTCTGGACAGCAGTCCGAGCTCGGATGCTCTGACCAGCCACACAGGAAAAGCCCCGGGAAAATTTGAATTCCTTTTCCTGTCTGGGCAGTTTGAATCTCATTTCCTGTTTGGACATCGTGGCGAGCTCAGCAGCACTGGCAACGATGCAGAGCTCTCCAGCAGAGATGGCCATGCAATCTCAGAATAGAAAGAGGGCCCCAGCATGGACTGATCGGGAAGTCTTGGATCTGATCGCTGTGTGGGGCGATGAGTCCGTGCTTTCCGAGCTGCGCTCCAAAAGACAGAATGCAAAGATCTACGAGAAGATCTCTAAAGCCATGGCAGAGAGAGGATACAGCCGGGATGCAACGCAGTGCCGCGTGAAAATCAAGGAGCTGAGACAAGGCTACCAGAAGACCAAAGTGGCAAACGGACGCTCCGGATCCCAGCCACAGACATCCCGTTTCTATGAGGCACTGCATTCCATCCTAGGTGCGGCTGCCACCACTACCCCACCACTGACCGTGGACTCTGAGGATGGAATATTGTCAACGGCTGGTTCCTCGGACATGTTAGCGGACGGGGAAGATGAGGAAGGAGATGAGGAGGACGAGGCAGTCGACAGCGCTTACAACGCTGATTTCCCCGACAGCCAGGATCTCTTCATCACCCTTACAGAGATCCCCTACCAACCGTCCCCAGCCGTTAACCCGGACACAGAATCAGGGGAAGGATCAGCCAGTAAGTGTTTTAAACATCTAAACATTTATTTTTAACAGAACAGGAATATTAACAATAACAACAATGGGTTTCTCATGATTAGTGTGCCCTAGGCGCTTAACGTTTCAGTCCTGGGCAGTGCAACTATTGAAAAAAAATCTAACAATGTCCGGTTTTGCATGATTGTTCTGCCCAAGCCGCTCTACTGTTTAGTCCCTGCCAGTGCAGCTACAGTAAAATGCGGTCTATATGTCCGGGGATAGAGCTGAAATCCTCAATGGACATCTCCACGAAGCTCTCCTGGAGGTAATTGGAAAGCCTTTGCATCAGGTTCCTGGGGAGAGCGGCCTTATTGGGTCCTCCGTAATAGCAGACATTTCTGCGCCAGGAGACAAGCAAGTACTCCGGGATCATTGCCCTGCAGAGCATGGCGGCATACGGCCCTGGTCTTTGCAGGCTTTCCCGAAGCATTCTTTCTTTTTCCGTCTCTGAAATCCTCATCAGAGTGATGTCGCTCATGGTGACCTGCTTTGAATTAGGTAGGGGAATGTTACTATTGGGACTGCTTGCACGTTCCTTTACAGAACTGTAACCGGCGGTTTACAGCCACGCGGTGGAGGCGGGAGAGGGGCAGCATACAGGGATCTTTCCCTGGGACAGCCGCGAGGGGGTGGGACAGGGGCAGAGTTCATGCTTGCCGGATTGCTGGCAGCAGGGACTGGCATTGCTTTCAATGTGAAAGGAGGCCAGTGCAACTATTAAAGTTTTAAGCAGCCACAAGTCTACGGCTTACCATGTCGGCCTGCTACACAAATTCCGGTGTCCTGTCCCGCTTCTCTGATCTGCACTGCAAGACCCCAGGCACTGAATGCGAAGGCCGAAAATTCGACCTTGTCCTGAGTGCGCATGTGATAGGTGCTGTGCATGGTCTTCTTTACAGAGAAAGACTATGTTCTTTGTTCACAACTAAATTTATCTTTCTGAGGAATTCACTCCCTTTTTCCCATTCCCACAGCTGCGACTGTCTCCCAACGTAGCCTGGCATCACACTCCCAGAGGCTAGCGCAGATTAGGCATAGGAAGAAGAGGACACGGGAGGACATGTTCTCGGAACTTATGGGCTGCTCCCGAGCCCAGGCAGCACAGCAGACCCAGTGGAGGGAGAACTTGTCCCAAATGCACCGTTCACACATGGAACGGGAGGAGAGGTGGCGGCAGGAAGACCAACAGGCGACTCAAACGCTGCTTGGACTAATGAGGGAGCAAACGGACATGCTCCGGCGCCTTGTGGATGTTCTGCAGGACCGGAGGCAGGAGGACAGAGCCCCGCTGCAGTCTATCTGTAACCGCCCTCCCCCGCCACCAAGTCCCATACCCCCCTCACCCAAAGTCCAAAGAAGGAGGGGCGGCAGAGTCCGTGAAAACTCTCACTCCACCCCTGCAGACTGCTCTACTACTAGAAGGCTCTCATTCCCCAAAATTTGACAAGTCCTTTCCTTTCCGCCTCACCCAAGCCCCCGTCCAAGTTTCACCCCCCAGTTTCATGTGTAGTTGCTAATAAAAAATACGTTTCTGTTAATTACTGTTTCCATCATGTTCTTTAGAGGAGAGTCTGTCTGAAGGGGGGGAAGGGGGTTGGTAATTGGACAGGACAGTCACCTTTACCAGAGTACAGAGGCGGGGGCAGGTTCAGCAGCAGGGCACACACACATTGCAGTCACTAGTTACCCTGGTCAGTCTGGGAGGTGGTTTTAGTGTTCTGTGGGGGGTGGGGGGTGCTCTGTGACTTTGTGGCGGGGGAGGGCAGTTACAGATCTTATGCGGCGGTCCTTATCCTGGATCACAGAGCCACGCAGCAGGGGATCTGTAACCGTCCTCCCCCTGCCACAAAGTCACATAGCCCCCCCACACACAGAGTCCCGAACAGGAGGGGTGGCAGGGTCCCTTGAAACCACCAGTCCACCACTGAGGAGCCTGTCATTCCTGGAGTTTGGAAGCGTCATTTGCATCACTACACTACACCCGCTCCCCACCACAGTCTGCGTCCCAGGTTCAACACTTTCCCACGAAAACAGTAATAAAGAAAACGGTGTTCATTAACAAAATTCAAGTGATTTTATTTTTGAACGTGTGTTGGAAGGGGGGGAACGGGGTATGTAACTGGAGAGGATACTGAACATTTAGTGGGTAAAGAAATGGGGGCAGGTTCAGCTTCTCTGTACACAAACTGAAAAGTCACTGGTTACCCTGCTCACTCAGGAACCTAGCTTTCAAAGCCTCCCGGATGCACAGCGCGTCCCGCTGGGCTCTTCTAATCGCCCGGCTGTCTGGCTGGGCATAATCAGAAGCCAGGCTACTTGCCTCAACCTCCCACCCTGCCATAAAGGTCTCCCCCTTGCTCTCACAGAGATTGTGGAGCACACAGCAAGCTGCAATAACAATGGGGATATTGGTTTCACTGAGATCACAGCGAGTCAGTAAGCTTCTCCATCTCCCCTTGAGACGGCCAAAAGCACACTCCACCACCATTCTGCACTTGCTCAGCCGGTAGTTGAAGAGTTCTTTTTCAGTGTCCAGGGCGCCTGTATAGGGCTTCATGAGCCAGGGCATTAGCGGGTAGGCTGGGTCCCCGAGGATGACTATAGGCATCTCCACATCCCCAAGAGTTATTTTGTGGTCCGGGAAGTAAATACCTTCCTGCAGCCAACTAAACAGACCTGAGTTCCTGAAAACACGAGCGTCATGAACCTTGCCCGGCCATCCGACGTTGATGTTTGTAAAACGTCCCCTATGGTCCACCAGTGCTTGCAGCACCATTGAAAAGTAGCCCTTTCGGTTGATGTACTGGCTGGCCTGGTGGTCCGGTCCCAGGATAGGGATGTGAGTTCCATCTATAGCCCCACCGCAGTTTGGGAATCCCATCGCGGCGAAGCCATCTATGATGGCCTGCGCATTTCCCAGGGTCACTACCTTTGAGAGCAGTACCTCAACGATTGCGTTGGCTACTTGCATCACAACAACCCCCACGGTAGATTTGCCCACGCCAAAGTGGTTCGCGACTGACCGGTAGCTGTCTGGCGTTGCAAGCTTCCAGAGGGCTATGGCCACTCGCTTCTGGACAGTCAGGGCTGCTCGCATCCGGGTGTCATTACGCTTCAGGGCAGGGGACAGCAACTCACAAAGTTCAAGGAAAGTCCCCTTCCGCATGCGAAAGTTTCGCAGCCACTGGGATTCATCCCAGACCTGCAGCACTATGCGGTCCCACCAGTCCGTGCTTGTTTCCCGTGCCCAGAATCGCCGTTCCACAACATCCACATGACCCATTGCCACCGTGATGTCCTCGGCGCTGGGTTCCGTGCTTTCTGACAGGTCTGTTCTACTCTCAGACTTCAGGCCCTCACCGCGGTGCCGTAGCCTCCTCGCCTGATTTATCTGCATCTGCCTCTGGGAAAGGTGGATGATAAGCTGCGAGGCGTTGACAACGGCCACAACTGCAGCGATGGTCGCAGCGATGGTCGCAGCGGGCTCCATGCTCGCAGTGCTGTGGCGTCCGCGCTGTCACTGACCAGAAAAGTGCGCGAACTGATTTCCCGCCGGCGCTTTCAGGGAGGGAGGGCGGGAGTGACGGATGGATGACGACAGTTACCCAAAACCACCCTCGACACATTTTTTTCCCCAGAAGGCATTGGGGGCTGGACCCAGAATTCCAATGGGCAGCGGGGACTGCGGGAACTGTGGGATAGCTGCCCACAGTGCACCGCTTCCAATGTCGACGCTTTCCCCGTTAGTGTGGACTCACAAAGTCGAATTACTGTCCTTAGTGTGGACACACACGTTCGACTTTGCAATATCGATTCCACATATTCGATTTAAGTAAAATCGAACTACTCTCGTAGTGTAGACATACCCTTAGAGACTAACAAATTTATTAGAGCATAAGGTTTCGTGGGCTACAGCCCACTTCTGAAAATCAGGCCCTTTTACTGCGTCTTGAGACAGGTATCTAAAATCCTGCTAAATCTTGGCCCTCACTCCTTGTTCTGTCCCCAGCTCTGACACTGACTTGCTGTGTGAACCTGATTGTCACTTGGCGTATTTTGTTAACACTTCTGGAGTATGGGTATAACATCTAATTATCTCAGAGGGGGTATGGAGAGTGAATGAGCATTTGTAAAACAATTTGAGCGTTTTTCTTCTGCTGAAAAATCACAATATATTGGTAACAAATAAATGGGCCTGATTCTCCATTATACTGGAGTAACATCATTGATTTTAGCCGAGATAAAAGCCTCGTATCTTCAAAGAAAGCTACGATGAGAAAGATCACATGCATTCTAGATGGTTTTAGAAGAATCTATTTCTTCCCATGAAGTTCTCTTACTAAATCCCATACAATTAACTGATTTAGTTTTCCCCAGTTATAAACTGGACCTGTCAAGCAACCCTATGTCATTTACAGTCAATAACATCAGCGAAACCAATAATTAATGCAACAAGGCAACTCCGTGTCAACAAAAATAAATAAGAAACCAGCCCCGTTCTGTAGAGACTGGCTGAGCAGGCAATCACTGCCGTGTACCCTGAAGCTTGGGCTTTGTCAGACCCAAGCATAAGTCTGAGTTAAGGACCCTTTGCTGAGGGGCTAGATTCTAGCAGCAGGCCAAGCCACACTGAGTCACGTAGCAAGGTCTTTGCAGACATGCCAACTCTCGCAAATTTATCACGAGAGATGCAATTTGTAAGTAAAGTTAAGCCTCACTCATGTTCTCGTGATATAATTCTCAAATTTCGGGGTGGGGTGGGGGTGGGAGGGTTCTACTGGTGTGATTTGCATGAAGCTTCTCATTGGGGCACCTCCAGAGGCAATACCTCTAGTTTGCATCAGGGACTCTCATGCTTCCTTTGGCACTTTGTGCCCGCTCCCAGCAGCACCACATGCTCCATCATGTGACGAGCGCCGGCCCTTCGCTCCCAGCGCTGAGGGGAGCTGCAGCCTCATTTTAGGATTTTTTGGGTCACTATTTTTCAGCCGAAACTATTTGCCAGTTCCAACCTCCATTTGCAAATAGTTTCAGTGGCCCCCCAAAATGCATGTTTTGGTAAAATTACTATTTGCCTAATAATAATAATTAATAGTAATATTAATTCACCCAGCTCTGATTGGAATCGCTTCCAATGCTTTGTATTTTTGGTTTCTTTGGTTTTTTTGCAGTATAGCCGTACCCTCTGTGACCTGGATAGGCAAGGGTTAACTAAGCAACATCGGAGTAGCGGGAGCCAGGCGTGCTTTCATTAATAGATCCCTAGAGTAGCTGTCTGGCCAGAACAGGGTTAATATAAAAGCATCCATACTGCAGGAGCATCTAGTTTAGTTGGCCAGTCGAGGTGTCCAGAAGCATATGTTTGCCTAGGGTCCAGAGATGGGTTACAATTCGGCCCTGTATACAGCATGGAGTATGGCTCACATGCTGGGATCATCTAGGTTTATCTCACCAAAACAATTCCTGTCATTGCAGAGGCCTCAGACATTGGGGTCACTTGGTCTTTCCTGTTCTCTGCCCCGGGTATGCAATAGTTTAGTCTCTTGAGGAAAGAAATGCTTTGGTCGTAAGTCTTTGGACTTAATAAAGAGGTACCTGGGTGACATTTAATTATACAGGAGGCACATTCCATGTAAAATCAATAGCTCAATAGCTTGCATGGAGTCTCTGGAACAGCTTCTTGTTTGGGGTCCAAACTCTGCTTGGCAGAGGCTATTTACATGTTTAAAAATTAATTTTCTCTCTTTTAGGAGAGGGAAGGGTGTTGGCTGGTAGGGGTCTAGGGAAGCAGGAGATGGTGTCAGTGTTATGAATCATTCTTATGGTGGAAAGACTTTTTAGAAGGTTTGCAATGTTCCCTAAAGATGGTCAGACCTGGGATTTGCCTGATCTCTGGATTTCTTCTCTCTCCAGTTTGTTTCCCCCCATCTGCTCCTGGAGAGTCACAATGGAACAGCTACAGAGGGTCCTGTGGCACCTTTAAGACTAACAGAAGTATTGGGAGCATAAGCTTTCGTGGGTAAGAACCTCACTTGCATCTGAAGAAGTGAGGTTCTTACCCACGAAAGCTTATGCTCCCAATACTTCTGTTAGTCTTAAAGGTGCCACAGGACCCTCTGTTGCTTTTTACAGATTCAGACTAACACGGCTACCCCTCTGATAATGGAACAGCTGATTTTTATAGCCTTCATGCAACCGTCCAAGGTAACTTCTCCTCAAAATTAAAGAGCTGAGCGACTGTCTGAGATTCATGATGCTGGTTGAAACACTCTCTTACTCATTGTGTAGGGTTTCTTTCTCTGTAATAAAAACCTTGTCAACTCTTGCATTATATATGGATTTTCCTCAATCCTGCTCCATACTAGATAGCTGGATTTTTAAAAAGCCTTCAGCTTATTGCTTACTGTACTCTTTACATCCTTATTTAACCACAGTGGGCTCTTTTACCCTTTTTTCTGGTTAAAATCAAGCAAAGTACATTTGGTGTCTCTCTCTATTACTAGTAAGTCAGTGAACGGACATGCTTTCGATCATTAGAAATCTGGTTTAGCTCCCAGTTTTAAATGAGGTTGGGTCAACTTTACTGCCAATATTTACATATTGAACTATGTGATCTAATGGTTAGGGCAGGAGACTGGGAATCAGGAACTCCTAGAGCCTGACTATCCTTCCTAAGTGTTCCAAAACAGGAAAATATAAAATCCATCTTGTCATCTCACCAAATCCAGTAACAACTAGGGACTGTGGCTTTGATGAAGGTTTGTGTTCCACATTTAACAATCATCAGGGGGTAACCGTGTTAGTCTATATCCACAAAAACAACAAGGTGTCCGGTGGCACCTTAAAGACTAACAGATTTATTTGGGCATAAGCTTTCATGGCTAAAAAACCTCACTTCATGCTGCAAAAGCACCATCCTTTGCCACTCCTGGACACCCAGCACTTATAGCATGTTCTCTAACCATAGCACTGTCACCACCACTGTCACCAGGGCGAGGCGCAGACAGGTGACACAGGAATTTTCAAAAATGACTAAGCAATACCTATGCTGTTTTCAGTTCAGCTGCATCTTTAGATACTAACCTATGAAAATCTGGTCCTAAGAGACTTGCCCAAGGTCCATCAGGAAGTCTGTGGCACAGCAGGGAGTTGAACCTATGTTTACCAAGGCCTTGGTTAGTGACTGAATCACTGGACCACCCTTCCTCTCATTTACCTATGTAGATTCAGCTAGACTTTCATGAAGGCGAACAGTGACTCCAAAGTGCAGCTTTAAGATTAGGCAGAATTGTAAGGCTTTGTCTAAATGACACAATCCAGCCCTTATTGACTGATGACAGTGATTTGTGCTGTACAAAATAGGATGTGGCCCTTGCCAAAGGAACTTGAAATCTAAGCCCTGAAATAATATAGTTCCAACAATAACAATGCACCAGGTAGCCAGAACTGGATTTATCAGAAAGGTAGTTTAAAATGGATAGTCAATAATACTAAAGAAGCAAGACTTCTAACAGTCTTAAGGTTAATCAAATTTAGTACCTAAACCTTTGACAAGAGTCCTTATTAAGTGTATGAAATCAAATGTCAAGAAAACTTTTTTTTTGGTTCAGTAGTTTGACCATATATGAAAGTGAAAAGCCTGTTCATAAGTATAGTTTTGTGTAGGCAAATTTTCCAGTGCCCAGTGCAGCTACTTGTTCTTGCCAGCCGGTCACTTGTACAATACAAAGATATACGTTCTTGGGGTCCTTGAGCTGATGATGGCAATACCATTGCAGGTTGTATTTCTTCATGGCTATCTGCACAATAGACGCTGTCATCTTTCCACGTTAGTCAGGCATTGAGGAATATGCTTTTCTGGTCATTATATGTATTAAACACATATTGGACAGGTTGTTAACTTCACCGCTCATTGATCAAGCAATAATACAACATATTATATCATCCCGCTGGCAACCTTACCCTGGAAAATCAATCATTAGCTGTCTAAATTGGTACTTTTTCCAAGGAAAGATCTACAGTAGGCCTTAAATGGTTTGCTTTCCCCTCTTGGTTGGACATTGTTATTAGGTTGTTAGGTATTAGTTCTGAATTCACTGCTCAGTTTAAAAAATCATCCATATTGCCTAGCTTTGCTGGCTTCAGAATTGGAGGGACATGTGGTGCTTTTGTGGGTTATGTTCCTCCGTTATACCTGAAGTTATGATCCTCCTTATTGGGAGCAAAGGCCTGCAGATAAACCTATTTCCTGAGTTGCCTCTCCATATTTTCTATAAAGGAGTCATTCCTCTGCACTGTTGCAAAGAGGCAGCTGGGCTTAAGTTGATAGAGTCAGAAACTAATCAGAATTTGCAGTTGTCATCCAAGGGTCTCGAGCCACTTCTAAACACTAATTAGAGCAGACACAAAACACTATCGTGAAGCAGGTCAGATGTTTGGCTGTGCGTGTGCATTCTCTTTGCTTGCTGCACTGGCTCTGGCCAGATAGCCTGTATGGCAGCTCCGATCGAACTACCCAATAACCACAGACCTGTTCAGTAGCGAAGACACTCGGTTAGGTTTATTGCCAATGAAGCACGGGGCTCAATGGTTACAGGTACACTACACATGTATGCCCGGGACAATGGACCTGTTCAGTCACTGGCGGGACTTTGCACTGCCTCCTAGGCCAGATGAAGGGTTAAAGCCAGGTATCCGAACATTTATAGACTGAGACAAAGAATCTAGGATAAACAACCTACGTATCACCTTACGCGTTTCATGACGTTTGTTACCACCCCTTGTACTTTTCTCCTGATGTTTCAGACAAAATATCCCTATTCCTCACTTTTGTCAAACCATTTTATCGTGTGCTAGGGTGGGGTGTTCTTGTGCTGGCCTGCTGGAATGTGTTTACATATTCAGTGTGTTTTAGCAATGCTAGCAATACTGGTGCCCAGTTCGTGTACTGGACTCTGACTTTCAGGCAAGCATCTGCTTTTGGCAGGGCCTGACTGTTTCTCACAGTATAACTTTTGCTGACTTTGGTTCAGGCCTCAGGCCTTGCACCAGGCCCATGCTTCAGGCTCTCTCTTTCTACTATATTAAGTATAAATACTAGAGCAGATTTACATTTCCTATAACAAATTCTAATTCAGACGAAATTTGGCAGTTTGGGATTTAGATGAGGAATTATGAATTCATTATTTTGTATTCCTGTAGAGCCTAGGAGCACTAGCCCTGCACCATGACCACTTTGTGCTAGGCGCTGTACAAAGAGAACAAATGATAGTCCCTGCCCCAAGGAGCTTAGGTATCGAAGTGTAAGACGAGACAAAGCTTGATTAGATAAACAGCTGGGAGAGTACAAGGAAACAATGAGACAGTATTGGTCACCATGATAGGGTGGTCCCCGCGTACCTGTGGACTAACCATTGTCAAGCTTTTTGTAGGCATGATGGCAGAGGAGAGTTTTTAGGAGGATAATGAGGTCGCTTTGCAGATATTTATGAGGAGTTTCTCCCAAGCGTGAGGGCAGCATGAGATAAAGCACAATGGTGCTCATTTGAAAATGTAACAAATAGACAATGGAGGCCGGTGTCATTGGCCAATCAGAGGAGTCAACATCTCTATAGTAAACAAGAGATGATAGGTAGAGTGGGGATTGAAAGATAATTGCTTATGTAGCTGGAAAGCATGTATTATTCTGTCAAAGACATACAGTTGGGATATATTTTAAAATCGGATATACCCAGAATTTGGGCAGGGAAGATTAGCATGGAGGTAAAATGGGTGAAAGGAAAATCTAAGGCCTAAATAAAAGTTGTACTGCTTAATTATGCTGGTATAGTTTAAGCAGTACACTCCCCTCCTCCCTCCAGTGGGGATGCAGGTATACAGGTATAAAGGTGCTTTGTACTGGTACAGCTTATTTTTGTATGGGAAGGGGAAGAAGCTATCCCCGTATAAATACATCTATTAACCACATAATTGCTTCCATCTGAGGGTTTGTGTTGGTGTGACCATTTGGTAGAAAAAAATCACACCCCCTAACCATCATAGTTATACCAATACACAAACTGGGTGTAGACCAGTCTTACTCTTGTGAATGACATTCTGCTCAATTGGTCATCTCCAATAATTATGTATTATGTAATTATGTATTATGTATTAATATACAGGGAAAGTGAGGCACAGAGAGGCTAAATGGCTTTGGGTCACACAGCTAGTTAGTGGCAGAACTTGGAATGAAACCCAGTCCCATGTTCTAATGGTCTGATAAGGCTCCCTCTCCAAATGCCCTGGAATGTCCAATCTTATAGTAACAAAAAACTATTTCTGGGGTGCCCATTGGAGTGCTAAGGCCCCCAGGGCTGAAATGACGAAGCGTTGGTCGTGGTAGATATTAGTGCAGTATATTTTTCCTGACTTAGTAACATTCTACACACATGATTCTCCATGCCCTCCAAGCAGAGGAGGCCACAGGGAACTGCTGTGGCTCCTGAACTTAGGAACTGCTTAGGATCAACACAAATTATGGACCTTACACTAGTGGAGGATCAGGCATAGCAAAACTCTGCTCCACCATAGCCCTGCCACATACCTCTCCATTCCCTTATGCCATTGGAGAGGTAGCTGGTGTGAAATGTGGCAGAACTGCAGAGGAGGAATCCTCCCCTGACCTGCTCTAGCCACCGTGTCCTACATTTGCAGCACAAAGTAGCTTTCATGGATGGAAGAATCCATCCCATTGTCAGGATATATAACATTTGCTGGGTGAGAGTGTTATGTATGATTACTAGAAAGATGAGGATAAGGCTTGTGTTCCAAGTTCTGGAACAAAACCTGCAAACAAATAGCTTTTTCAAGTTAAGATAAGTATCAGAATGAGTAGGATGTACAGCACTGTGTGCCTTAAGAGTTTCCTGCTTCATGCTTCCAGCATCTGAGTACAGCTCTGTACCAGTCTACTCAAAAACTGCCTTGCTTTGTACATGGAGTAACAGTTTTTCAGGTACTAGCTACTGCTAGATATACCATTAAATAACAGAAGCACTTGTCATGACTCCTTGGCAAGGCCATGTTGAGTTTTATCATATATAAGTGCAGGGATGGGCAACCTTCGGCCCGCGGCCCGCCAGAGTAAGCCCCCTGGCAGGCCGGGCCGGTTTGTTTACCTGCCGTGTCTGCAGGTTCGGCCGACTGCGGCTCCCACTGGCCGCGGTTCACTGCTCCAGGCCAATGGGGGCTGCGGGAAGTGGCACGGGCCGAGGGATGTGCTGGCCGCGGCTTCTCGCAGCCCCCATTGGCCTGGAACGGCGAACCACGGCCAGTGGGAGCCACAGTCGGCCAAACCTGCGGACACGGCAGGTAAACAAACCGGCCCAGCCTGCCAGGGGGGCTTACCCTGGCGGGCTGCGTGCCGAAGGTTGCCGATCCCTGTATAAGTGTATAGATATGAACCTGCAAGCCAAATGGGATGTCCAGAAGGAAATAATGTCATGAACTGATAAGACAGCAGCTGCTGAAACATGATTTGGTGATTGAAAATCTACAAATTGAAGACCAAACTATGAATCTTCAGCTCTTATGGATATGAAAGCTGGAAATCCACTGAAAGGTACAGACAGACATCAAAATGCCTTTGAAAGCGAATGGCTTAAAAATACTAGTTATTAAATGGAATGAGTTCATAACAAATGCTGAGGTTCAGCAGATAATTCTACAACCTCTTATGTCTAAAATTTTTCAGAAAAGAAGATGGGAATAGCTGGGACATGTGCTAAGAATGAAGTCGGGGCATCTGCCATTGCAGCTGGAGGAACCGGCCATGGGGGCCAACTGAAAGAATCCTCCTGTCAAACAGTGCTTAGAGAGGGAAAGTTCATAGGATTTAAGAACACAAAAGACACACAAAGAATGGCCTAGGATAGACGGGGATGGTGGAACCTTGTTCGTGCCCTAAGTGGCATTGGACAGTGCAGGAAGGATTCAGATTCACGTGTATGTAAAGTTGAAATGCATGCACGATCATTGACTGCACTCCATCAGTCCTACTAGCTGTCGTGCGAGATTCACCCAAGCACAGATGGCCCACAAGGCTGTCAATCACTGTCAGACAACTGCATCAGTCTATGACTGGATTTTAAATATGAGGCTCTGGGCCACCGTGATCTTGAATTCAAAATTATTGGGGCCAGATTCTTCCCTGACTTCACCACATGGCATCCTACTGACTTCAGTAGAGTTACATGGGATGTAAGTTAAAACAGAGTTTGGTCCTTAGATGTGGAAGCTATAAACGAAGGTCTGGACAGGTGCAATTGGCTGTCATTCAGATTGAAAAGACTGTTAGTCTCAGTCAGCTGGGATGCTGTGCTGTAAGCTTGGCTTTGATAGAGAGGATGATTGATAACTTATTTGTGAATTAATTAAAACCAAAATGTTTCTGATTTACCATCCACATGAGGGTTACTGCAGAACCTCTTCTTGTTGGCATTGATTCAGAATTCCCTCTAGCATAAACAATATATAGTCATAGTGGGCAGTGTTATACCAGGTTTATCCTCTGTGCCTGGGGGAAAATACGTTTCATAACCCACAAGAGGGCTTAATCTCTTATGAGTCATGGCTCTCTCCCTTCCTGAGGTAAAACTAATACTGCACATTTACATACAGGAGATTGTACCATTTATTGTACAGGGGGAAATCTTTTTAGAGACTCTTTACTCTTTGGGAGTGGGGATTTATTGCTTGCATGGAAAAACCAGCTAACATGAGTCCAACAGGGTTCAGGGGGAGATAAAGATGTCTAATACATTTGAGAAACCTCTGGAATACATGTGTATGTAAGATGATGGGGAAAGATTGCATGATGCAATATTGCATTTGAGAATTAATTCATTAACCATGTTTATTATGGGAGTGCCTAAGAGCCAACCAAGAATGAGGCTCCATTGTGCTAGGCGCAGTACCAACACAGAGTAGCAAACGGTCCCGGCTCCCAAAGAATTTACAATCTAAATTGACAAGACAGGCAAAGGGTGAGAGAATGGGTCTAATATACAAGCAGAGGAAGCACAGTGATGGTGGCAAACGTTATGTTAGTTCCATGGTATTTTTGGTGGGAGGATGGGTTCAGTTAGGAGGGGATTAACTTCTTCTTTTGTATGGCAAGAGAGGTGATTAGCAATATTCAGACAAATTTCACATTGCTAATCATATCGCGAGATCGACAAATCAATGTCCAGCAGCCTTTAGAGGACATTCATTGTGTTAATCAATCACATGAAACAGGAGCACCATGTGAAATCAGCTAAATGAAAAGAAAAGGAGGGGGAGGGGGCGGAGGCAGGGCAAGTGTAGAGTGAGACTGTGAGGGAGGGGAAAGGAGCATCAACCTCCCAGCAGAGGGCAGATCAAGACCAGGCACAACTGTAGCAAGTGCTCTGAATATCCAGATGTCCCTGCTTTGTCTGCTTCTATGCTTCTGCTCCTCTACCGACTGGAGTCTCTCGCTGGCTTCTCTCTGCAGTTTTCTTCCAAGGTCACATGGCAATGGGAAGGAGGGGAGGTACCAGCTGGGTTCTAGTGCTTTTAAAGTGGAGGGGTTCTGCAGGGTCGGATTTAGGGGCAGGAGACCCAGGCGACTGCCTGTGGTGCCAGGCGTTGGCGGCACTGGGCTTGGAGTGCTGTTTTTGTTGTTAGCGACAAAAGGGAAAATAGAATGTTTGAAGTAACATGTTCCAGGTATTCCGTATGTGGATTCATTTGTCACTAACCTCTTAGAATGTTGTGGACCTTTGTAGAATCTCGCAAAACTGTCCAGACTTTCTGAGAACTATATTTTCTTCAAACGTCCTAGAATATTGTCAGCCACACCCTCACAGGTATAAAAGGGACGGGGCCTTGCCAATCAGTCAGTGAGATATAAGAATGAAGTGAAGTGAGAGCTGAGCTGCAATATTGGGAACCTTGGTTTATTGTGTAATTGTGAAATTGTACTTGTGTTTTAAGACTTGAAGAGTATTAGTAGCGACTAATAAAGGACATATTTAATGAGACACCAGAGATACCTGTAGTAGGAAGAGAGCCTGAGACATAAGCCCTTGTATTAGAGGCCTGATATGAGGCAGGACCTGCTCACAGAATCTGGCAAGAACAGGGCTGATATTGCAGAAATACACATTCCTAAGTAGCGCTAGTCACAAAATACTTATGCAAACACATCTCGATATTAAGTGGTACCAGAACATCCTGATATCAAGGATGGTACAAAAACATTCCCCAAGGATAACAGGAACACACTGACCCCTCTTAAAAGATAAGGTCAGGATGATAGTATGTAGCTTGTTTACATCAGGGTATAAAGATGTATCTTAGAGGGAGTATCTTTGGCCAGCCTAAGGAGCAGTGGAAAGTCCCGCCACTGACTGGGTTGTGTCCATTGTTACAGGCATACCTATTTTAGTAGCCTCGTAGAGTCTGCCAGGTACCATTACCGTGCTTTGTCGACAGTAAACCTGGCTGGGTGTCTTCGCTGAAAACCAAGTCTGTGGATTTATTGGGCAATTTAACTGAGGTCTGCTATCTCCTCTATCTGTGCAGAGCTGGGACAGCACACTGAATGAACACACACGCAGCCAACATCTGACCACAATACTTATCAAACCCTATCTATGCAACAATATAAAATAAATACTGTTACTTCTTTTGCCATGCTTAACACATAATGTTTGATGACTTTCTAAGACTGCAGAACATAGACTTTTGCTCTCCCTAATACTGTCTGTTTCCCCCCATAGAAAAGAAAAGATGCCCCTCGAAGAAGCCTTCAGGAGCTCAGTAGGGGAAGCGAAAAGCTCAGTTGCAATCTAGTTTGCAACAAGGGGCAAATTTGATGGAAAAATATCTGAAACAGAACAACATATACCAGGTTTTAGGCCGTAGCGATTGTTCCAGTGCAGACGCCATACAGCTGATCAGCGCAAGCCTGGGAGGGAGGAGGAATGCGGCGTGCTTGGGGAAGAGGCGGGGCCAGGGCGGGGATTTGGGGAGGGATCCAATGGGGCAGTGAGGGGGCGGGGCTGGGGACGGGGCCAGGGCGGGGATTTGGGGAGGGATCCAATGGGGGAATGAGGGGGCGGGGCTGGGGGTGGGGGGGCGAGAGCCCCTCCGGGCTCCACCTGTGCGCCGGAGCGGAGGGCAAAATTGCTTGTTTGTCCAGTGTCCCAACCGAACATCGGTCGGGACGCGGGACAAACAAGCAAATATCGGGACAGTCCCGATAAAATCGGGACGTCTGGTCACCCTACAGCCATGAGTGGTGAGCACAGGTTTTCGAAGCTCAGGCTCATTAAAACATATCTTTGATCGACAATGGCTGAAGAGAGACTGACGTCGCTTGCTATTTGATTGCTTGAAAATGCCATTGGCCAGTGTTTGGACGCAGTGCTTCAGTTTGCGTGGGCAAAGGCAAAACAAGTGACCTTTTGGACTAAAGGACTAGGGTTAACATTCTAAGGCCAGGTCTACACTACCGCGGTAGTTCGACAGCTGGCAATCGAACTTCCGGGTTCGATTTATCGCGTCTGGTCTGGACGCGATAAATCGATCCCGGAAGCGCTCGCCGTCGACTGCGGTACTCCAGCTCGGCGAGAGGAGTACCGCGGAGTCGACGGGGAGCCTGCCTGCCGCGTGTGGACCGCGTCTGAACCGCAGTAAGTTTGAACTAAGGTATGTCGACTTCAGCTACGTTATTCACGTAGCTGAAGTTGCGTACCTTAGTTCGAATTTGGGGGTTAGTGTAGACCAGGCCTAAGGCTGTCACCTGCTGTAATCTTGTCTACCCAGTGTTGGTGCACAGTTCAATTTCTTCATGTTAGTACATTTCAGTTATTCTTAACTTTAAAAAGTTTCTCTACGCTTAGAGGAAACAATTTTTTATTTGCTTATATATGACATGAATAAAGACAGATTTACAGATCCTAGCATGCAAATTTATTGTCTTATATGACAGGGATAAATCATGCATGCAAATCTTACATCAAAGTCATGAAATGCAGTACACAGGCAACAAAAAATAAGGTATTCAAAGCTTTAAGAAATGGGGGGGACACCATTTGGTCTGGGCCTGGCCTTGGGGTTATTGGTCTAAGGGGGTGGTGAGGAGAGGGGTGGCTCTGGCTACGACCCATTCCCCCACCACTCCTCCAGTGCAGCAGTCCCTGCTTTGGCTGCTTCTGGTTGGGAAGCAGTATGTGATCACATGTTTGAAGATTCTTGAAATGTATCTCTACAGGGGAGCAGACTTAAAATCGTATGTGTAAACTTTAGCATGGCGGGATTTGAATGTCTGACCATTTACACACTTAACTGTATATTACTATATATATGCACACGCTGTTTTTTATTATGTGTATATGAAACTTTATTCACGTGCCCATAGGCAACTAGACTTCACTTTATATAGTCAAATATTTTGTTTCTCTAGCAAATAATTACCTCCTAAAAATATGATGGAACATTTATGCCTTTAATACCAGAGTGACAGTCCTGCCCAAGGCCTGCTTTAATCTAGATGCTTCTCTACTGCTGCTTGTAAAGCTTTGATTGCAGTTAGATCAATATGTTTTCTGCTTTATTTCTTTTAGCTCACTTAGAGGACTTGCTGAGGTTACTTATGTGGAATTGGTTTAAAATACTTACCCCTCAGCTCAAAGAATCTTTCTACTTCCTTCTTTCAAGACACTAGGAAGGATTATCCTTTTATTGTGTTAATCGGTCTTAGTTAATTGTCTGCTCCTACTCCGGTTACCTACTATAGTTTCCCTTAATTCCAATGAAAACCTATCAGCATTCACAGTCACTCCTGTAACAGTCTGTTAGAAAGTGTGTTGATGAAGTATGGCTGATGAATTCCCAGCACCAGCTGTTCTTTCCAACTGCTGCTGGATAAATGAGAACCATATACAAATACATTGCACAGTGATCATCATGAACCAGCAACATCTGGTCCATTTGCAGGTGCCCCTATGCTGCCTCCATGTATCATATTAAACTTAAACTTTCTGCACTGAATGACAAGGTAATTAAGGCATGCATTTTGTATCAAACTCAGGAAAAAAATAGTTGAAACCAGGGCCCCCGTTATTAGATGAAGGGAGGTGACTGAAAGTAAATGAGCTTATTTTGCTGTTGTTTCAGACGCAAATTTGAGATAATTGGGGTCTGGCCAATTGGAGCTTACCTCTCTCTGGTTTTGTGCAAAGGAAAGTGTTTTGCTTTGGCAAGCGATGTACCTTTGAATGCTTTGATTTGATGACTACTGGCATTACAGTCACAACTGATAGTCTCCTACTGTAAATTTGTGGAAACTCTGAGACTTTCCAAAACTCATTCTGTCTCTGAACTTAGGCCAGGCTTAACCATTGTAAACTTGGAATAATGCCACTGATATCCCTGGATCTACACTGGTATCATGGAGAGAAGAATTTGGCCCTGTATAGATGATATGCTCTTGATGAAAGGGTTAAGGACTGGTTATTCTGTTTGACAAGAATACAATGAAATCCAATTCTTACTTGTTTCTTCTGGAGGATTTGGTCTGCAGAACTTTATCTGTCAGTTAATGTTGTTCTAATCTGGGTGGTAATACCAACGCACAAGTTGCTTGTTACAGCTGGGATAGGGCACAGTAGTGAGCTTACTCTTACCAGATTATAATGCCCTTACTCATGTTGAATAGTATCTTGCTCCATGAGTAGTGGCATTCAAATCAATGGGACTGCTTGTGCAGTAAGGTACTACACATTGTGAGTTAGGAGATCACAGTCTAGCCCCCTGCAAACTGTAGAGGCCCAAGTCTGCTGTTGGTTACATGGATAGAGTTCCTATTGACTGCAGTGGGAGTTGCATCCATGTAATTAAGCGTGGAATTGAGGACTTCCTGGCTCTGAATATTGCATGGAAACATAGGCCATATTCTCCTTTCATGATGGCATAAATCCAGCATAAATATGAGCAGAATTTGGCCAACAAGTTCATCAACCATTTGCCCAATGATGTCCTTGCTGATGTACTGGGAATAATGGAAGAAATGCTCTATCTAGCCACATCAGAGCAACTCTGGATGGTGACTATTATTCAAGCATACCTAACCAGTAAATATGGGTTAGAGTTTATGGCAATCTAACAGCTCTGCAGTGAGTAGTCGGACTGCAGAACAATATTTAACATTGCCAGCTCTTGTGCTGAGCAGTAGTTTACAGCGACGGCTCTTTGATAGCCTCCTCCTTTTTAAAAGGCTTTCTCAGGTCAGGGTTCATGATACTCCTGCATGATGGTTAATTTAGCATTAGTTGTTGCTCTCATTTTTTTAGAGCTTACAGACACATTCCATGTACCATGATGCACTTACTGTAAATGAGGCTACAGATGCCACTGTTGTGCTGTGTGGAGTGGCTCCCGACTGTGAGTGCCTATCTCTGGGCAGATTGTCAAAACCAGGCAGGGGTGAAAGTAACTTACAGGACTTACCGGTACTGCCGGAGTCCTGGGGGGCATGGCCTCATCCGGAAGAGGTGAGGCCTCTCCAGATTTAAAGGCCCTGGGGCACCGGCTGTGGCTGGGAGCACCGGCTGTGGCTGGGAGCCCCAGGGCCTTTAAATCAACCTGGGGCTCCCAGCTGCAGAGGTGGCTGGGAGCCCCCAGGGCTCAGGGGCAAATTAAAGGGCCCAGAGCACCGGCTGCTGCGGAGCCCCAAGCCCTTTAAATCCCGGCCCCAACCCGGCAGCAGGGCTCGGGCGTGGATTTAAAGGGCCCGGAGCTCACGCGGCTGTGGGGAGCCCCAAGCCCTTTAAATCCCGGCCCCAGCCCGGCGGCCAGAGCTGCGGGCGGGATTTAAACGGCTCTGGGCTCCCCGCAGCAGCGGGGAGCTCCCAGCCCTTTAAATCCCAGCCCCAGCCTGGCCGCTGGAGCTGCGGGCGGGATTTAAAGGGCTCTGGGCTTCGGCCCTTTAAATCCCTGCTGCGGAAGCTGGTGTGGTCTGCCATGGTGTACTGGCTCTTGCCGGTATGCCGTACCGGACCATACCATCTTACTTTCACCTCTGAAACCAGGGCAGATACGCCAAACTGGTGGGGCATTCTATAATTAGATTTCACCAAGCCAGTAAAAATGTGACGTCCTGGATCATTATAACAGTCTCATCATGAAGTCAGAGACACCCTTCGACTCTCCTGTCTATCTTGCCACCCAGGCAAACTAGACTTAGGCCTTGGCTACACTTGCGAGTTACAGCGCAATAAAGCTGCCCAGAGCACTGTACCTCACTCCCCGTCCACACTGGCAAGGCACATACAGTGCTGTGTCTCCGTGGCTACAGCGCTGCAGGTACTCCATCTCCCCGAGAGGAATAAGAGATGCAGCGTAGTGGCTACAACTCCGGGGTGTCAGTGTGAACGAGGAGTTAACTTGCTGCGCTGTGATAATCCCCTTATCAAGTTGCCACTCTTTTCATTGTTGTGATCGGCTCCAGGAATGCGGAAGTGCCGTTTCAAAGCTCCGTACCAGAGAGAAAATGCAAATATTTTGCTGTTTGCTTTGAGTGAGTGAATGAGAATCGGGGGGGCAGGGGTGTTGGAACTTGCAAGGCAGGGTGCTGACACACTCCCAGCACCCCCAAAACACTCTCTCTCCCCCCACACTCCCTGTCACACTCCACCCCACCCCACCCCTTTTGAAAAGCACGTTGCAGCCACATGAATGCTGGGATAGCTGCCCATAATGCACCGCTCCCAATGCAGCTGCAAACGCTGCAAATGTGGCCACGCCAGTGCGCTGTCAGCTGTCAGTGTGGACAGACTGCAGCGCTTTCCCTACTCAGCTGTACGAAGGCGGGTTTAACTCACAGCGCTGTACAGCTGCAAGTGTAGCCATATCCTTAGTGATAAATGGTTACTTACACCAGAAATCACACCACATCCAGGTTGCTTCCAGTCCCAAGAGACCAGTCACTTATCCTCAGATCAATGGATACCTTAGATCTTACAACAAAGACAACATCTGTTGCCAATCCTGTAATAAACTATTTAAAGGTTTATTAACTAGGAAAAAGAAATAAGAGAGTTATTTACAGGTTAAAGCAAACAAACATATACACACAAATGAGGTGTCATCTAAATCCTAAGAGTGACAGAGTTGTAGTGATGTCAATTCAAAGTGTCTTTCAGGGTGGGGACCCTGGAGGTAACCCCTGGGGATCTATGGCATCAGTTTGGTTTCTCTGGACTTGTGAGAGTTCAAATAGCAGAGATGAAAAATCTTCACATCAGCTATATTTATTTCCCTCTTCCAGCATTCAAAGCGGTGGGAGGAGGCCTTCTGCACTTACTACTCCATGGGTGGATGGGTCAATTAACAAAGCTTTTGTCTTATAAAGGCCCACTTAAATTTTGATAGTCTTCATGGCTGGGCAGAGGGAATGATTCCCATGGCTGAGTTCACAATTTTAGAGCAAACATTTTCAATGGTTATAAAGCAAAATGTTTATATTTTCCTATAACATGGAATACAGACATTACAAGTGAGATTAATGCATGCAGCAACTTACAAACATTTCACAGAGTCTAAACACTAAATTAACATACAGGTGAAATAGTCTGGTCTCCACCTATGAGTTTGTCAGTTCTTAGCTAATGCCTGAAGTCTTGCAAGATCTGGCATCTGGCCTGCCAGTGTCACAGCCACAATGAAAATTTAAGAGGACACATTTACAGGGTGGTTTTTTTTCCCTATTCAAAGAGTTGGTATCAATTCAGATAATGGTTTTTTAAAAACATGCAAAATTCCACCTTAAAACAGTATGACAGAAAGCTACTGAGTTGTTACTGCTTGTTTCATATTCCAGCATACAAGGACCATAGTTGAAGAGAGAACTGCTCCCCATGATTATTAGCTTTTTTCCCCTCATCTATAATAATATCTGTGTGTCAGACTATCTAAATTTGATTTGTGTCTCTCTACTAGAGTGCTTTTGTTTGTCATAGTATGGTTAGGGTCATGCGCTGGACATGCGATGTTCTTCTATGTCAGTGATATGGTGGCTGACTCCTATGGTGTCCAGCTCTTGAATGAAAGGGCTCATTATGGGAGGAATTCAGTGGACCAAGATCCAGGCTCTCACCTGGCTCTGCCACTGACCTACTGGGGACCCTGGGGCAAGTCACTTCATTTCTCTGGGGCTCATTTTCTTCTGTTTTAAAATGGATTAATGATGCCCACTTCCTTTGTAAAGTGCTTTGAGATATATGGATGCGTTATATTATGATTATGATTATTAGCTCTTGGTCCAGAGACAAATCTTTGATTAGTTTGCCCAATATTCCCATCTCCGTTCAGATGTACTTTGCTCTGCAGTGGTGAATGTCTGGGCATGTTGTTGAAGTGAATGATGTAAACTTTAGTGAGTTTGGAGCAGGTGTGCTGGCATTGATATTTTGTAATTATCGGCAGTGCTGTATCCTCTCTGGCCAATATTGTAGAGATTGTTTATTCTTATGGATAACAATCCCTTTTGATTTTTGTGCTAGTTCTTGTACACTCACTATCCTGAGCAGATTTCTAAGGCTTTCCATCTATAGTGGGATGGTTGACAGAATACTTTTCTCCCCCTTTCTAGGAACTGGTAGTTTTTGTTTCTGAGGGTTATAGAGTTTTGCTAGAGAGAGGCTCTGGAAGTCAAGTTGTTTCTATTTCCTTGGGTTCATTGATCTTGTTCTTATTCTACATTCTATTTTCATTAGCATAAGAGACAGGTGCTATTACTTTACTGTGTGCACTCCTCATGTGCATGTGTAGGGGTGTCTATTCCAGACCACGTTTTAATCTGGTAGCCTGGGTCTTCTCTTTTTCTTACTTTGCTTAGTTCCTTCCAGGAAGTGTTTCCCTCATTTTGAAGTGTCCTTTCCTCTTCCTTTAAGTTTTTAGAGTGCTGATCTGATCAGGTTGTTTCCTAGAATTTGAACACTGAGTGGTCCCTTTCTGTTTGTTTTTTAAGCTTATCATTTCATCCAATAGATGCTGTTAGTTGTTAAATCCCTGCTAACTCTTTTTTAAAATATAATTTTCCTAAATTCTGCTTCAAATGCTGCACTGCTGTCTTGTAGAGTTAGATGATTATTCATTGTAGTGGTACTTTTGCTTTGGGTTTTTCTATTTTCCAGGGGACTTGTAGCACAAGGGGTCTTTCGATTTGGCCAAGTTATTTGTATCAGCCCCACTTCGCTTTTCATTTAAAGATTTTGTGCTACTGCATTTTTCATTTATTCTAAGTGGTTTTGTATTGGCTCTTTCCTTAAGTAAGTACAAATATTTCTAGATGTTCATTTTCCTATATTGTGTCTGTCTCAGTTTCATAACAAATGATGCTCAGAAGTTTACTTTCCACCCCTCCTGACTTCTACATAATTATTTGTATCCTTTCTTTGTATTCATTTATGCTTGTCATTATACTAATTGCATAGCCTTATTCCATACATTCATTCTTTCTGGGTTTCAGAGTAGCAGCCGTGTTAGTCTGTATCCGCAAAAAGAACAGGAGTACTTGTGGCACCTTAGAGACTAACAAATTTATTTAGTTAGTCTCTAAGGTGCCACAAGTACTCCTGTTCTTTATTCTTTCTGGGGACATCTTTGTTTTACTGCCCTTTGTAACTAAAATCTGGGTATAATACTTCAGGGTGCTCTGTTGATATTCATACCCTCTCTTTCCTGAGAGAGTCCATATGATTCTGCTGGCATTTGGATTTCTTGGCTGTAACTAACTGTTGGCGATTTAGATCAGAGAGGCATCATTCAAGTTTAAAGCAAGCAAGCAGACCCAAGCCACCCTTCAAGCCCCAGCTGTGCCAGAGAGGGAGTCTGGGGTTGATGCAAAGTAAAAGGGTAATAGTTGACTCATGGTGATATAAACAATCTCTGCATTTGGCGAAGGCATAAGAGTTTGCTGTGCATTACAGTTCTGGGCTGTCAGGCTGTGGCTGAAAAAAACAGGCAGCTCCTTACACAATTGGTTACTTGCTCAGTGAGGGTTGGTTGCTGCCATGGCACATGTGGCAGCTGTAGATCTCTCCCACTTCCCTGATAGTGCCTCTTCTGATGCTACATCTTTGGACGAGTCTGTGATGCAGACCTACAGGAATGTTTAGACTTCGTTTTGACTTAAGACCCATCGTTCCTGCCTCCCTGTTCTGGGTTTGAACTGATGGTGTAGAGGTGAAAGGTTTTGTGTCCTATTAGCAGTCTCTGAAGTGAAAAGAAAATTTTGTATCCAGTACCTGAGGGCAACTTTTCAAGAGTAGCCTCTAGTTTTTGGGTGCTTCTGTTTATGAGAGTGCCCCAGGCACTTTAGACTGATTTCAAGAGGTGCTGAGCTCTCACAGCTTCTGTTGAATTCAAGTAGAGTTACTGACACTCATTAACTCTGAAAAGCAGGCACTCAAAATTACACACTGCTCTGGGTAATTTTGGCCTTGGATTCTAAGACCCTGATCTTGCAAACAGTCACTTGGCATTCTCATTTACTACAGTGTTACTACTCATGAGTAATTTTAAACACATGCGTGTAAGTGTTTGAGGGATCAAGGCATAATGGCCCAAGATTGCTCCCACTG
Organism: Emys orbicularis; assembly: GCF_028017835.1. Taxonomy (NCBI): domain Eukaryota; kingdom Metazoa; phylum Chordata; order Testudines; family Emydidae; genus Emys; species Emys orbicularis. Next base: position 345,393,400 of record NC_088683.1, read on the forward strand.
AACACCATAGAAGATTCTCCATCATCTTCAATAGGAGCAGACCCTCATGTATAATAAACACTTGCTTAAAAAAATATGTCCTCCTTTTTTAATTCATCAATATTTTGTTTCAATGTACTTGATGCATGAAGACCTAGACCAGGAAAATATGTAGGTGTGAATTACCAGAGGGTTTCTGCAGTTTAGCACTAGGGAAACATTCTCTTATGTTTGCTTGTTTCTAAATTATTTCTGGATAATTAAGCAATTAATGAAGCAAAAGTTCTAGACAGTTTTCACCTAATTACCTTTGTAATGTCTCTATTTGCAAATTGCATTAAGAATGTTTTATCTTCCTTTCAGCAAAACCAAAATCTTCCTGCTTTTGCACCCCATGCATGCACCGGCACTGAATTGTTTTCTTCCTTTATGTTTATCATCATTCTCCTGGCAAATCCCAGAGGGACGTGGCCTCCTTGCAGTTCGAGCGCCACCCGGATCGATCCCTGGCTAGGTCATGAAGGTGATCTGGCTGGATATTCAGTTTCTCTCAATCACTGGCAAACTTGTTCTGCCCCTGAAACTTTTGGCGTCCACATGATTGCTGGTCATGCAGTGGCATTCCTTGGTTCACATGCTTTGGAATTCATTGGTCTTACATTCTAATGATATGGCCATATCAATAAAGCCACCAAAACCAAACCAGTGCTAATGGAGGTGGTTGCTTGGTGTTAAGGTACCAATTTCCTCATTTTGATAGAGAAGGCAGCTTTAGCTGTTCCAGACAATTTTTCAAATGTGCTAGGCACCAATTTTATATATTCCACCAACATGCAGGAATGGCCCATTCACAAGGTTTCATTGTCATTTTTGCCTCAGTGCCTTTTGGGCATTTCAGCTACCAGGACAATTGACCAGACTGTTATATGCAGTCAGCTTTGATATAAATACCCTCATGAACATACTGACCCTGCAGGGGTCCTTTATGTTTCTGCAGGCAGAGAAATTAAATATAAAATACCACTTGTAAATCAAGGAGGCATGCAACAAACTGAAAGCAAAAACGCAAGGCAATGAATTGCAGACTTACAGAGTCTTTCAACTTCACAATTAAAATAAATATCCATAAAGCATTGAGTTACACATTCTTATATCATGTAATCATCCTATAACAGTCTTAACATTTAGAATGTAAACTCTGTAAAATGGTGAAATGTATGATATTCCATCTCTCTTTTGACCATGGGATGCACCTTTATTGATGACTGAACTATTTTAATCAGTTTTTTTCATAATTAAAAATGTTAGTTTCTTTTATACAGCGCTTTTCATCCATAGATCCTGGAGCACTTTGTAAAAGTGTCATTTTATAGGTGATAAAATGGACGCCCGGAGGGGATGAGTGACTTGCACAAGCTCATGCAGAAGGCTAGTGTCAGAGCGGCAAATAGAAACAAGATCTCGCTCCATGCCGCCTCCCTATAAGAGATCGTGGCCATACACCTTCCCCCTTGCCTGAATCATACTCTGCTTTCACAGAAGGCTTTCCATATGGCAGAGGTTTTCAAACTGTGGACTGCTCCCCTTTAGGGGTGCGCAGAGGAATGCTTGGGGGTGGGGGGCAAGCGGCAACACAAGGGGGCGCCCTGGGGTGGGGAGCACCACTTTCACCGCCAACTCACCTCAGCAGGCGATAGAGCCTTGCATGTGTCTATTTTTGTCAGTGTTGGGGGCGGGGGTGGGGGGGGGCAACCAAAAATTGTAACTCAAAGCGGGGGCTCAGCTCAAAAAGTTTGAAAACTGCTGCCATACAGAGTAATATAATATGCTTAGCAGGAACTTCAATTGGAGACCCATAACTTTACCCAGTGAGTCTTAAGTCATGCATATATTCTTAGTAGAACATGGTTCCCTTCATGTCACACCTGCTCTGCTCCTGCTGCAGGGTGAGTGAATGTCTTGCGCTTTAAAAGCGTAGGAGTGAGAGGCAGAATGCTAGGGCTCTAGCCCTGGTTCTTATGCAGCTCATTTTATCTTTGTGCCTCTGTTTCAGCAACTTGCAGGATCAGGCTTTATGTGAAATCTGGCTTAATGCTACGAGGTCAAAAAATGAAAGCAGATGAAGAATGTAAGAATTGTGCAGTGGTTAGAGTGCTCATCTGTGTCCTGAGCAGCCAGGATTCAATTCCTGCTCCACCAGACTTCCTGTGTGATCTTGGGCAACCCACTTAGTCTCTGTGCCTCTGTCAGATGGGGATGATAATTACTTCCCTATCTCACAGGAGTGTTGTGAGGATACATATATCAAACATTGTGGAATACTTTGTTTCTATGGGAATGGAGGGCCATAGTTGTACCTAGATTGTATTTACCACTACAATGTTGCAAGCTCTCATGATTTTATCCTGAGGTGCATGATATTTGGTGTTTTTCCTGAAGTCCCAACTCCTGGTGTCAAACGATTATGTGAACATCTTTGTTTTCATTTTTTAAAGATGTTTCTAGCCCTTATGGTTGCAGAGAAAAGCTTGAAAATACGACCAGTATGTGCTTTAGAAGCTCAAAAAAAAAAAAAAAAAAAAAAAAAAACCCAGAAGAAACAAAAAGGGCTTCAGATTCATCATTTAATCAAAAATCTCATTATTTTTAAGCCAATCTCATGAGATTTGGGGATCTAACTCATGATTTTTTTAATGTTTGGGGTTTTCACTACTCTATTTATTGTAAAGAACCTAAAAAATATTTGTAACTTTTGTGTTAAAGGGGCATAAATTCTTTAAGAAGTGAAATAAAGAACTTAATAATAATTTTGCTAAAATGTGAAAATAGCACACTATGTAGCACTGTAATGTTAAAATTAAGCCTTGCTACGTGCTATAGAAATAGCCAGATTTGGATCTGTTTCAGAGTAGCAGCCGTGTTAGTCTGGATCTGTATTCCTCAGATGTCTTGGAGGAGTTTGGATCCATTCTGCAATGTGCTCATGAGCTGACTACTATGGAATTAGCCCCCCGGTGAAAAGCCATATTTTACTTCAATATGTGTTAAAAGGTGAGAGAATTAGTTTTCTTACCCTGATTTATCTTAGAAATTCTGCAGTCTGATGAGATGCATCCCACTCAGGGGGAGGAGAACTTTTTGATCTGCAATAATTACTTATTAACTTGGTTGAATTAACAAGAAAAACTGAGAAGCTGCTGAGTTTCCACATACAATAGAACAAGTGACAGTTCGGTCCCTGAAGCTCAAATTGGGATGTGCTCTCCTCTGAGTCAGAGTACATCTATCTGGAACTCATTTGTGAGTCACATGGAACATCTGGGGCCTGATTCTCCTCTCCCATCAGTGTAAGTTTGGGAGTCATTCAACAGCCCAATAGGGAAACCTCCACGGAAAACTGGTAAGAAGGGAGATCAGTAGCATGACAAGGTAGAGAAGCTGCAGCCTGTAAAGGGTTAAGAGGTCCCAGTTGGTCACATGGTTGCTTAGGACAGAGTGTAAATGGAAGGGGAAACTGGGTCAAAGGGGCATAATGGGTAAGGTGTTCCTTCTCATCTCCAGGCTGGCTAAAGCAAGGAAAGCCTCTGGGAAATTATTGCCCTATGAGGAAAAGACCTTAAAAGGACTGAGGCATGGAACATGTAGTGTATTGTAAACTGTGTTAAAATTACAAGCTGTCACTTCAAATGTAAGGGGTTTCCTGGTCCTGCTTACAGGCTAGGGGACTCTGTAGAAAAGTGTTCAATCTGAGTCAGTCTGCAAAGATCCAGCCTAGAACAAGGTGGGTTGCGTCGTGCCTCTCTGCTTTAAGGAGCAGCCTGCTTTGTCTCTGTCTGTTTTTGGTTCTTTGTGTGCTAAGGTTCTGGATTTTAATAAAGTAGTGTTATCTTGCAGCCTTTCAGAAAGAGTATTTAGGTTTTTCTTTAACATCTCTCTTTGTATGCTGTGAAACATAACACAATCTTATTTCCATTCCTGACTGATGAAACCACCTACCAGTTTACATTAGGATTGTAAGCTCTGTGGGGCAGTTACAATGTTTTTGTTATGTAATTGTTAATCGTGTAATATGATGGATCTTATCCAGCACTGGGGACCTTAGGGGCTACTGTATCATATTACAAAGATAGGAGAACTGGGCTGAATACAGTGTTGTCTTTGACAGCCAGGCACTCTGAAAAATTGAAATGTATAAGGGCTGGAACCTATCAAAATCGAAAACCACATTCTTACATTGTGTGGCTGTATGAAAAACCACTCTGAGTGTATGTAACATGTCCTGGCAAAGGATAAAAACAACACGGCAATGAAATACATTATTACTGCCTGTGTTTATGTTAAAGTGAAATAAATAAAAGAGTCTTAATGAAAATGACAACACACTTTCTAGATATAAAGCATATATCATCACAAGGCCACTTGAGGTTTGGTCTCCCTTTCCACAGGTGCAACTTGAACCTGCATTTCCGCATGTAACCCGGGCTTATCCAGTGTGGTGCTCTGTCTCCCATGGATTCCTGGACTAAGGGTAGGTGGGAAACAAGAATTTTGTTTTGCAAAAAAAACCCGCCTCAGATTTTTGAATCTGGTTTTCATTCTGCATCAGAATGAAAATGACTTTTGGAATTTTTTTGTGAAAAAATGAAAGAGAGAGAGAGACCAACACCGACCATCACTCTAGAAAATCGAAGTGGTTGGGGCACTCACCTAGGCTGTGAAAGAGCAGGGGCTTGAACCTGGGTCTTCTACAGCGCCCTACTGCTCAAGCTATCAAGTCAGTCTCTCTGGACTAATGAATATTCACTTTATAAATAAGTGGAACAGTTCAGCATAAGAGACTGAGAGACTGGGGTTATAACTGGATTTTAAAAAGAACTACATAAATTCATGGAGGATAGGTCCATCAATGGCTATTATCCAGGGTGGGCAGGGATGGTGTCCCTAACCTCTGTTTGCCAGAAGCTGGGAATGGGCAACAGGGGATGGATCACTTGATGATTACCTGTTCTGTTCATTTCTTCTGAAGCACCTGGTATTGGCCACTGTCAGAAGACAGGATGCTGGGCTAGATGGACCTTTGGACTCACCCAGTATGGCCGTTTTTATGTTCTTTTGATTGATTCTATTGTTGAAGTCGCTGCTTTGCCTGATGTGGGGCTGGAACTTAAACTTGGGTCCCTCACTTCTCACATGAGTGACCTAATCGCCAGGACTATTGAGGGCATGGGGAGTTGTGCATGCACCTGCTCACTCGATCTCTCTCTCTCTCTCTCTCCCACCAGAAATTCAATCCTGTACCTCCAAACCTTCACAATGAAAGGTTTGTCAGACTGGCACGCTACAGCCAAAAGGTTCATTTTCAACAAAGAGGCATTTTCAGATGAAAATGTGTGAAAATGTGTGGAAAAAAATATCCCAACTAGTGCCAGACTGGCTCTTGTAGAGGTTATACAGCCTTTGATCATCGAATCATAGAAGATTAGGGTTGGAAGAGACCTCAGGAGGTCATCTAGTCCAACCCCCTGCTCGAAGCAGGTCCAATCTCAACTAAATCATCCCAGCCAGGGCTTTGTCGAACGGGGCCTTAAAAACCTTCTAGCCATAGATTTAACATAGATCTAACAGAGCAGGCTCTTGTAGCTCAGACAGTAGAGGTTTATGCTTTTTAGATCCAGAGGTTCAATCGCTGCTGCTGATAATTCTCCCAGGGGTATTTTGTTACATGCACATACAAAAAAATGTCAGGTTTCAGAGTAGCAGCCGGGTTAGTCTGTATCCGCAAAAAGAACGGGAGTACTTGTGGCACCTCCTGTTCTTTTTACAAAAAATGTGGATCCAAATCAGATCCTCTACCTGATTTGTGGCCCCAATCAGAAAGCCAGTTCAGAATAAATGTCTTGGAAAGATCTTGTTCAATTAATATAAAATCAAATGGACACCCTGCCTAATTTTTTAATCTAGGGTGAATAAATGCAAACTGTGTATATTATTTTTTGTCCAAACTGGTATGGACAGAAGACACCACCAGTACTCTACGTGCTAATGATTACATAGTCAGCTCTCATGGTGAAATTCACCCGCTACAGAGAGTCAGCCTAAAGTCTATATTCTACTCACATCATTATTAAGCCCTATGGCACTGAACTAACACAATGGTCTCATTTATATTGATGTAAATCTAGAGTAACTCTATTGAGTTACACCATAGTAACTGAGAACAGAATTTGGCCATATAAATATTTTTCCTACTTATACAGAACAGGTGTTTTCTCTAGTGCTTCTGCATGATTACATTTGAAGACAATGGAAATTAATTAGACAGTTATGTGCTGAAATTCATGGCTATTATGCAGAATGGCCCCCTGCTAACACACATTCACTCACTCTGTCTCTTTCCTTCACTCACGGGGAGTCTTGAAATCAAAGAGTCAAAACATTACATTATACTTTGGATGAAGCACTATTGTTGTTGCTGGCTTGGTGCCAATTAAATCAAGCTGTACACATAAATAGTGCCAAGGGGGCTTTGTTGTTGTCACTATAATTAATGTAATCTATTAACTGGAAGTCACAATATGGATAACAGTATAAATACTCCAATACTGTGCTAGGCTTTTTTTGTGAACCTCATCTTTTGAACAATCTTAAAAAACCTAGGTGATGTTCTCTAATCCCACATGTACTACATCTGCTTTCCATCCTACAAGAAGAAGAGCTCTGTGTTAGCTCAAAAGTTTGTCTCTTTCACCAACAGAAGTTGGTCCAATAAAAGCTATTACCTCACCCACCTTGTCTCTCTAGTATCCTGGGACCAACATAGCTACAGCAGCATTACAAACGGCAATATTATGTTAGCTACGGTACACACTCTTGTTTTACTGTTACCAACTGTAAGAGATGGGATTTATAGAGGCTTACAAATAAGACAGTTTGTTTCAGTGGCAATCTCTATTGAGCGTTGTCTCTTACATAAGCTATGGAGAATGAAGACTACAGCATTACAAATTTATAGGGAGTTTAAAGAGGATAACAGTACTTCACCGTGTCTCTGCAAAATGTTGAGCAGAATCACTTTCCCTAGACAAAGATTGCTTTCTTCTAGCTTGAGCTGCTCTCTATGTTCTTTCCTGCACCTACTATCTCCTCTCCTGCCTCACTCGCCAATGCTAGCACAATGACACTTGATTTCTAGTGGTGAGGGTGATGCTACTGGGAGAGAGAGAGAGAGAGAAGAGAGTAATATCCCATTCCTTACTGTGCAGCACCCAACCCATATCTGGCGAACGTGCTGTTAGGGAAATGAAGCTCTTGGGACAAGTAAGCATGCATAGTAAATACACGCACCAAGCATTAATAATGGTGGAAATGGTGCACCCGAAGATGCCTTCTCTAATGAAACTGGGTGAAATTCTGGCCCCACTGAAGTCAATGGGAGCTTTGTCATGGCTTTTGTCAAGTTTTTATCTTTTAAAAAAATTTAAAATTTTTTTAATTTTTTTATTTTATTTATTTATTTTTTTTTAATTTATTTTTTTTTTAAAGTTTTTATCCATTATGAAAAGGGGGCTTAGGATGGGTTCTGCAAGTTTAGCACATCCCTACTTTGCCATTATAGAATGTACCTTCTTGTCACATCATAGCGCAGGGATTTCAATAGAGCTACAGAGCAGAGATTTGGGTCTTGTGTGTGATATATACCATGGATATTTCTGGTCCCAAATTATTGTGAATATATGCATTCTCTCTCTCTCTCTCTCTCTCTCTCTCTCTCTCTCTCTCTCTCTCTCTCTCATATGTCCCTACATACAGGAATTACAAGGTAAAATTCAGTGCAGGAAGCTGGACAATATGTATTATATTGATTCCTTCTGGCCTTGAAATCTAGAGTTGTAGGTAAGGAGGACTCTGTTATTTCTCATTGTGGGAGTGGGCAAAGAGGATTATTCTTGCTGGGTATCTGGCTGTCTTGGATAAAGGTTGGTTCAGATGAATCACAAGGTACCAATAAAAATCTTTTCACTTCAACATTTGACTCATGTGTCTACAGCTGAGGAAAATCTTGCCTCCCCAAAATATGCTCACATTCTAAAGGACATATAGCAAAGCTTAGTCAAAATGAAAACATAATGCAGTAGAACCTCCGAGTCACAAACACCTCCGGAATGGAGGTAACATTTCATAACTCTGAAAAAAATGTTATGTTTCTTTCAAAAGTTTACATCTGAACATTGACTTAATAGAGCTTTGAAACTTTATTATGCAGAAGAAAAATCTGCTTTCCCTTTATTTTTTAGTAGTTTATGTTTAACACAGCACTGTACTGTATTTGCTTTTTTTCCCCTCTGCTGCTGCTGCATGATTGTGTACTTCCGGTTCCAAATGGGGTGTGTGGTTGACTGGTCAGTTCATAACTCTGGTGTTCATAACTCTGAGGTTCTACTGTAGGCCAAACATATCCCTGTTGGAACTCCGCTGTGGTTGTGGCAACAAGAAATGAATTTGGACCAATGAGAAAAAAGAGAATGACAAAACAGGGAGAAAACTGGGTACAGTTAGTTTGATAGGGTCTGTTTTCTTGGGCTCTGCAACATTTGGACACATTTGTGTCAACACTCATGTATCTCGCTCAGGGAGGCACAAGCTGTTCATGGAGTTTTTATGCTGCAGCCACCTTTACCAGCATCTTTGGGTAATTATCCATCAAAAGAAGACTTTGTCACTTGTTTTTCTCAGGTTGTTATTCAAATATTTAAAAAACACGCAATAAAATCCCAACACCACCATGCCACACTTACATAGCCCCATTGATCTAAATATTTAGAAGCACTTTACAGATATTAGATAATCCAACCTTGGTTCCCCCAGTACAAATGGTGTTTTACATTCTGTACAGAGCGGTAAACTGAGACTCAGTTTACAAGTGACTCACTTAAGGCCTCAGAGCCAGGAAGAGAGCCTATTAGTTCTGGTTCCCAAGCTTTGCTCAAATCACTATTTCCCTGTTACTAAACAGCCTACCTAAAGACTATCAGCAGATGAAGAGCTGGCAAGATCTGCAGAGCTTGTGTTATCAGTCAGGCAAATGGGCTCTAAATGTCATGCAGACTAATGATATACTGCCCACTCAGGACTGAAGATTGCCCATTAAGGATAGCTAATCGGATAATGATTTAAGATATGTGTTTATGGGCAGAGTGGAGCACTGTGATACCAAGACGGCAAGAGCCGTTCCCACTGAGTGGATTAATCTCACGCACAATATTTTTTCTCAGCAAGAACTCTGAGAATTGGCTGAGAAATACCAGCTGAAACCCCTCAGTCAGATCTGGACAGCTGTACACATGCCACTACTAAGTCATCTGCAAGAACACACTTTGTATTAGCTGCTTTCTGTCGTGGGAGTAGTGCAGGGGCTGCATTGAGAGGATGTAGCATCATTATCTTGATTTTCCACTTCCTTCACCATTTCTCATGCTTCTGCATTTTCTCCTTCATGCTACACAGTGCTACCGAATGCCAATGAGAATATTTATTCAATGCCCGTTTGCCAATTTTAAGTAACTTGGTCATGGAACCAAATACTCATATCAAAATCTTTTAAACAGTGCGTGGTCCAAACTAACTCCCTCTATCTAGGCAGTCTTGGACCTTACAATTTAGATCAAGCCAGAACTTCATGGTTCTAGTCCATGTCTAGATTAGATTTTAGACAAAAGCAGTGGGAGGATGGTATGTAGGGTTTGTAATGATATGGTATGTAATGAATGCAACATATGGTTGACTTGAGTTCATTTACATCTTAAACTCATATTTTCAGTGATTAAAAACAGTCTGGGCATTTTGAGGAAAGCAGCAGTGCATGCCATATAATGACCAAACAATGAAAGATGCTCTCTAATTATACCACATATGGTTTTCTTGCATATTGAGTTAGATGTGCTTTGCAAACATTACTTTATTTATTATTACAGTAATGTCTAGAAGCCCCACTGAGATCAGGATCCCATTGTGCTAGGCACTATGCAAATGTGTAGTGAGAGATGATCCCTGCCCCAAAGAGCTTACTGTGTAAATATACAAGATGGACAAGGGTAGAGAAAAGGGATGCATTAACAAGAGTGTTGTATGTAAGACACAGGAGATAATTGTTCAGCTCTACTTGGCAGTGGTGACGCTTCAGATGGATTATTGTGTCCAGTTCTGGGCTACTACACTTTAAGACAGATGAGGACAAATTGGAGAGAGTCCAGAGGAAAGCTACAAAAATGATAAAAGTTTTAGCAAACCTGATGTATGAGGAAAGGTTAAATAAACTAGCATGTTTAGTCTTGAGAAAAGGAGACTCAGAGGGGACCTGATAACAGTCTTTGAATATGTTGAGTGATGTTATAAAGAGAAAAGTGATCGATTGTTCTCTATGTCCACTGAAGGTACGACAAGAAATAATGAGTTTAATTTGCAGTAAGGGAAATTTAGGTTAGACATTAGGAGTAACTTTCTATTTATAAGGATAGCTAAGCTCCGGAATATGCTTCCGAGGGAGGTTGTGGAATCCTCATCGTTAGAGGTGTTTAAGAACAGGATGGACAAACATCCATCAGGATGGTCTAGGTTTACTTGGTCCTGCCTCAGTGCACAGGGCTGGACTTGGTGATTTCTCAAGTCCCTTCTAGCCATTTGTGGTACTATGGAAATACAAAGAGATGATTGTCAAATGTCACGTTAGCTCCACAAATATTTTAATATGCTTTGTTTTAAATAATGAATCCTCAAAATGCCCCTGTGAGGAAGCTAAGCAAACACTACGATAGCCCTTCTCCAGACTGGAAAACGGAGGCATGGAAGTGAAGTGATTTGCCATAGGAAGTCAGAGTGAGGATTTTGAACTAGAACTGAGTGAAATGTTTCAGACAAATGGTTTATTCACTGAAAAATGCCGTTTCGGTCTATCCAAAACTATTCATGAATTTGGTACATGTATTTCTGACCATTCACAAAATGGTGATGCTGCTCTACCTCCCCCTCCCCCTGACTCATAGTCCTTAGCCCCAGGGGTAGGGCATGCACCAGGGCTGTGGCAGAGGCAGGTTTGAATCCCTGTTCTAGAGCTGACACAAAAAGAACTTGTCTGATTCACCAAATGTTTTTTAAAAATTCAATTTTGGTTCAGCCCAAAACCAATTTTTTTTTCTTCAAATTTTTTGGAACTGCCACTCAACTGAAAAATTAATTATTCACCCAGGTCTACTTGGAACACAGGAGTTCCTGCCTCCCAGCCCTGTGCCGACGTCTCTAAGAACAAGCCTTTCTGTTTGCATATCATCTTTTAAAAATGCAGTCCTTTTATTATTTTGTTTAAGCTAATATCTGAACACTTGGGCTTTTGTTTGTTTTAAAGTATAGGTATGTCTTCAACATGGGGCTTATTTATGATGTCAGCTTTTTTGAAAGTGCGGAGGACTGAGAAAATATGCAGTGGGGCTAATGATAATATTCAGCCCAGAGATGCACCTGCTGGTCTTGCACTACCACTTCACAACACTAAACACTAATGTTTCACTTTGGTAGTTTGCCTCCAGAAATCCCATCTCTGAGAACCAAACAGCTTAAGGTCTGCCACTTAGGCAAATCTTTCAGAAAATGGTTTGTTTTTTCTTAAAACAAAGTCTACAGATGTTTGAGCAATGCTCTATTTTAATGTGATGCTTCAGGTTTCTTGATGGATGATGTGACAATAGGAATGGTCATTACATCATATGTTCTAAATACATTAGTGAAAGAACTGATTTGCCCCACATGCATAACAAGGCTCAGATTCCCTCCCTGGGGTTTGGCGATTTCATTATCAATCCAAGAGAATGGTGTTCCAGTAGTGTAATGTTAGCAGAACCTCCAACATTTTACAGCCTGATTTTCAGAGCACCTGCAGCTTTCATTGTCATTGACTTCAACTGGAGTTGAGTGCTCAGCACATCTGCAAGTCAGGGCATTAGTGTATGCAGATGATTGGTGATTTTAATAATAGCTCTTCTATCATAGTGGGAAAATTAACAAAATCTTGCCCCTTTTTTGCTCTTGCTTAGTCCAGTGGGCAGTGGAATTACTCCACACAAAGTCAAAGGAGTCATTATGAATACGCGTTGATATAAATGAGGGCAGAATATGGCCCATAGAATGAATAGTTCTTTTGAAGCATCTATTTAAAAATTACAACCCAACTCTCTTTTGAATGCTGCCAGAGGTGCTCAAAGAATCTCAAATCCAAAATCAAAATCTCAAACAAAACTTCCAAGTGTCTCTTGATGTAATGCAAAATCATAAATGAGCCCAGATGCACTCAGTGTTGGACCCAGGTGCACTCAGAAAGCTTGGGAATTTTAATGAACTGTTTGACGTACATCGTCTGAGATTTGACACAGGAATCTGAAAGCAGGTGCAATGAGGTTTGTCTGATTGTGAACACTTCTCCTAGATGTACTGCAAACCATTTGATTTTTCTGAATGCATTTGCCATGGATAAAACTTTCAAAAATGCCTATGTCCCTTTTTCAGACGTGACCCAGGCACTTCAGACACACTAGGTCCCATTGACTTTCAATGAGACTTAGGTTCCTAAGTGATTACGTCACTTCTGAAAATGGGATTTAGGATCCTAGATTACTTAGAGTTTTGAGATTTGTACTTTATATCTAGTGCTAAGAGAACATAATGACTAAAATGGACTTCAAGATACTATTGGAAGAACTAGGAATACAAGGAAAAATCAAAGAAAAAATGGCTACTGTGCGTATCCAGTTATATGTAAACGCAGTGGAAGAAAGATTCCAATCCTCCTTACTGCTCGCTTTATTTGGCCTAAGGACAATGGCCTTCTTTCCCATTCTTTCTTGAATTATTTTCCCCACTATGTACTCTCTTGATCACACTGCACTCATGTAGTTTTCTGATTAGCACTCAGAACATAACAACAGCAGATAAGTGCATAGAGCCAGATCATCAGCTGTAGTAAATCACCATAGCTTCGTTAACCTCAGTGGCGTTATGCTGATTTATTCCATCTGAGAATCTAGCCCACAAACACTTGCTGATAAAGAGCCTGTGAGACGCTTCCATGGTTAATGGCAATATTAGCAGTTACACTAATTTTACCTTCCGTACTGACATCATCAGGTCTCCAATGGGAATTTTACCTCTGTTAGCTCTGCAGGGATTAGCCATTATTAGCACTGGTCAGATTTTCTCTACACCTTGCCTTCTACTCAGAAGACTGGAATTACTGGAGCTCCGCAATGATGGACAACACGGCAGAATGAAAAGGATACGCAATATGAGAAAGAATTGCTGTACCAGAAACAAAGCCACTATATCCATTTCATGAGTACCCGATTCCATTTCAAGGGCCACCAGTCAGTTTTCAGCAGATTTAAGCAGGCCTGCTAAACTGGGGAGACAGGAAAAAAACCAAACATTAAGGGATCAGAAACCAACAGGACCTGGGAAAAGTTAGAATCTTATATTAAACACAGAAACCATTTCTTCTCCATATGAAACAATAAAAGTGAACAACTCAGATATGCTCAACAATGATATTTTGGATATAGCAACAAAGGCAGAAGGATCCTGGTCTATTAAAAGGAAGCAAGTGATCTATAGAATGGTAAAAATAAAACTCCCTAAATCATTTAAAATTCATGAAGACAGTAAGTAAATTACTGAAGCATTTTGCTACAATAGATCTTAGACTCTGGCTTCTGACCCTGGTTTGTCTTTGGTTTTGCTCTTTGATTGTTGTCTGTAACCTGGTGCCCAGCCCTGATCTCCTGGTAACCTGACCCTGCCTGCCTCCTGATGCCTGACTCTGTTTGCCCTCTGGCCTGTCTTGGACTCTAACCTCCAGGTATCTGACATGGCCTGACCCCTGACTCCTGGTCTGACCACCCTTCTCCCAGTCATGACCATGAGCATGTGAACCACGGAGGCTTCATTACCATCATTCTGCAAGGCTTGGTGGATCACAGAGAGATTCATGAATACTTGTTGGGAGAACAGGAAAGCCAGGGTGCGGAGGGGATCAGTCTGTACGTGAAGGGTGAAGCAGGGACTTTACTCCCCAGAGATGATATTGTGATGAAAGGGGTATCTGTGCCAACTTTTATTTTTTATTATGCCCTGCTTACTCACTCATGAAACCATACCTCTGCGTTGGTAGTCCTGGAAAAAGAAAATTCACTTTCAACCTCAGTAGCTGCAGGATGGTGGTGGAGTGGACATTTGGCAGGCTCAAGTCCCATTGGCATTGGCATCCAGCAGGGTTTGTAGGCAATGTGGAGCGCTCTGTTTATATGTGAAGGTAAAGGTGAGTATTTCCATGACAAGTAGGCTCAGGACACTTTGATTTGCAAACTCTGTACAGTTGCTGGCGGACATCAACTCTGCTGAAAAGCAGGATGTGTTCCAGCACAGAAAACATACCCACAACTTTCCCCATCCCTGATGTGTATCACTAAGAGCTACTCTACACTATAATTGCTACAGCAGCGCAGCTATATTGCTGTAGCTGCGTTGCTGTAGCGCTATTAGTGCTACTCTACACCAGGTCCGTGTAACTTATGTCACTCGGGGGCTGGCTTTTTCACACCTCTGAGTGACTTAAGTTATAACAAAGCAAGTGCTAGTGTGTACAAGCCCTAAGATATTTCTGAACTTTGGGGGAGATTTCCACAGTCATCCCAGCAAAATTTTCTACACCATTCAATGACATAGGGTAGAAACTGTGAGTCTCATTCTACCACCAAGGACATTGGTTCACCTACACAGGACAGAAAAGATACACACAGTGAAATAAATTTGACTTAAACAGTGAGGTAGATGGTCAAATGTTTGTTTAAAAAAAAAGGTTTAATACGAACAAGTAGAAGAACCTCTGTGTGCAACTCAGTCTTAACAGGCAGAGGATATCACAGTACCACGCAAACACACAGATGTCCCAGTGGCAGCAAAATATTTCTCAAGGCAGCATATTAAAAAAACAACAAAACAATTTCACAAGCAGTTTTCTGTACACTGTGTCAGAAGTCAAGAATTTGAGAACTTTTATGTTGCTTCGTTTCTAAAGGAGAATTGCACTGAAATTTTAATCTCTTTGAATAGTTAACCTCCTACTCATTTGGGAGAACGGTGAGGCATGATGGCTCTGGGAGCCACGCAGGGGTTTCTCTGAAAAGGCTGGTAATTGTGGATTTCCTAGCACATCTGCCGGCCCAGCTTTGTCCTCCTGCCTGGTCAGGGGGCTGTTTGGTTGCAGAGCTACCAGTGTAGCTGCAACATGGCCTGCAAATGAAGGAGGAGGAAGAGGAGACTCATGAGCTGGTCCTGGGGCCTTAGCAGGCAGACACTGCACGCTGTTGCACACCAGTCCAATTAGCCATTACATAAAAGTATGTTCCCATTCTGTATGCGGCCTCTCCTCTTCCAGGTCCACACACCTCTTCTTCTGCTGCAGAACCTGCTCTTCTTGCCCTCAGGAATTCAAAACACTCCTGATTTCTCTGCTCTATCACAGCAAACATGGTCCTTCTATGTCATCTTCTGCCTTCTCTGGGGTTCTGCTTCTGCCCTCTTGGTGGGATGGTTTCACGCTCAGGAGTTGAAGGTATTGCCAATTGAATAAGAAAGAGAGCATTATATTTTGGGCCTTGGGTAAATCTAAGGACTTTCTCCAACAATCTAAGGACCCTTTTTATTTTTATTTATTTATTTGTTTGTTTGTTTTTGCCAGAAGCTGGGAACGGGCAACAGGGGATGGATCACTTGATTACCTGTTCTGTTCATTCCCTCTGGGCATCTGGCATTGGCCACTGTCGGAAAACAGGATACTGAGCTAGATGGATCTTTGGTCTGACCCAGTATGGTCACTCTTATGTTAACATAACATAACTTTGCTTTAGAAAGCCACGATTTTGATGTCTTTAAACATTTAAAGCATGCAACCCATCTCCACAATCTGTGCCCTGGTCCTTAGCGTGCTGTGGCTGCTCATGAGATACAAACACATTGAATTTTTAACAAATGTAAATGTTCACCATATCATCAGGGAGTGGTGGTGCTGGGGTGAGGGGTGGAGGGGGGTAATTCCTTCCTGGGGCTCTGTTACCAGTTATATATTTTCCCTACAAGGCCGGTCTATCTTTGGAAGATGCAGTGTTATTTCAAGTACCTGAATGGAAAACAGAAGTGGCTGTTCAATCCTGTGATGGGGATCCCTCAATCTGTGCCAGGAAGATGTTTGTGAGAATGGTCCCCACACTACATATTAATGAATGGAGAGGTTTGATGAGTTATAAAGGTGCCCAAACAGTTTTGCCCTCCCACTGACCCTCAAGGACCACTTAGAGTTCATGCTGAATGAAAATTTGCTTGATCAGGACTGGGAGAAAATTAGAATGGAAATCAACATAATTTTGTGTTAGCGTAACACGGACAGATCCCGTTGGTCAGTGGGTGGGATTGAACTGGGAACCTGTGGAGCGAAATGCATGAGCCTCTACTGCATGAGCTAAAAGCCATGGCTTTTAGCTAAGGCTGTAGAGCAGACTCATTAATCTCTAAGTGGTCTTGGTGCCACTAGATGGGACAGAACACCACACCCAGGTGTGTGGGTTACACTAGGATGGGGACTTTCATCCAAGAGGAGACTTGACCCACACACATCCCCCACTCATCCCTGAGATCCCTGCCTGGGTGCCTGGCTAACCACTGTAAAAAATGGAGAGGAAAGGGGTGAGAGACTGCAAATTTTCTGGGTCCCAGGACAGTTCGTATAGCACTGCAAAACTTCCCCTCAGATAGCTTTAAACCCTGGTTTCTGTTCCACTGTGAAACTGGACTGTAACTCCCCTTCTCCACGTGGCCCCAGAAGCCTGCCTGGCTGCCAGGAAGGAGAGGGAATAGAAGGGTGAGACATTGCCACTTCACTAACTTTCCCGTGACCCAGAATTGCAGTGGAAATCTTTCCCTCAGCCAGCTCTAAAGGTCCAGACCTAAGTCATGCACCTGAGACTCTTGCTGTCTGACAGGTGGCTGAGAAACAGACACAGGGTCACACTGTTGTTGTTGTTTTTTTCCTTTCCAAAGTTTTTACATGATGCGGTCTGCAAGGCAAGCCACATATCCTGTAATTGTGGTTCTTCAGAAATGTTTGAGAAACCTATCTTGCTGGAGGACCATTTTGGGGCCGGGTGTAGCAGGGGCTGACTGGAGGGGGAACGTTGGAGGAGGTTTGTAAGGGGCATGGGGTGGGACAGTGGCGAGGCTTCAGCACTGTACTGCACACACACAGAGACACAGAGCAATGCATGACCTATTATCCAGAGAGGGAAAAAATGTGCACATACATTCAAATGCCCTTGGTTTAAAAAGTTGAAATTTGCCACCGACACAAGGCAGGAGTTTGGGGGTAGGGCGGAGGTAGGTTGTTCTAATTTACCAGTCTGGGGTTCTGGTCCCTGTCAAGATACCAGTCCCTTTTCAGGGGTCTCACTGAGGGCTTTTTCAACCTGCACCTCTGGGAAGAATCACCTCTTCCTCACATTCCAGGAGTTTGATGTTCCCGCTTCCTCTTCACCCTCGCCCTCATCACGGTCCTGTCGGATGGTCAGTCCAGCTGGGTTCAGCAGGGGATAGTGAGGCGCAATACTGGGGGCCCGTGAGAGCACATGGTCCAGTTCCTCATAGAACAGGCATGTGGCACGAGCCCTCCTGGTAGCGTCATTTTCATTGAAAAATGGAGGGGAAAAAATTGAACAAAATAAGCAAGTAGCTTTCTTCAAAAACTTCTCCAGGGGGCGGGGGGCGGATGGTGCAATCAGCTCTGCTCAATGTGTATAGCTTTTCTCCTTATGCTTCCTCTCAGGGGGCACATTTAGAACTGGTTAAAGTGCTTAGAACATGTTTCAGTTTGGTCCAATGTCTCCAAATCCCTTCCACGTCCTTCATTTTCCTTTCCTAACCACCCTCCTAAAAAGAACCTCTTTAAAAAGAACTGCAGGTAAAGGAAATAAGAGAAATGGCATCTGACATTTAACAGGTTTCCAGGTATTAGACCTATATTTTCAAAAGCGACTAGTGATTTTTTGGGGGGAGGGGGTCTCAGTTTCTTGGGTGCCCAACTTGACCACTGTAAGGGTCCTGATTCCAGAGGGCAGGTGCTCAGCACTCTCTGAAAGGCAGAGTCCCTTAAGATGTTCCTTCCTGGACACTCAGAAACTGAGTCAACAAAAATCACTAGTTACGTCTAAAAAAAATAAATTAGACCTGAATATTTAGTGACGATCAATAAAATAATAGAGCTGTATATCGCAAATATGAAGTGAAATGGCTGTAATAACAATCTGCTGCATTTTTCACACAGGCATCTCAAAAAGTATTTCATAACCATTAATTAAACCTCCCAGCACTCTTGCCAAACGACTGAGGCACAGGGAAACTAAGTGTCTTGGCCAAGGTCACACAACAAGTCTGTGGCGAGACCTAAGAGTCTCTGCATTCCAACAGCTACATTCTCTGCTGGTGTAAGAAGCAACAATGCTGTTGATGAATAGGATTTGGCATGACATCTCCTGTTCTATCCTCTATAAATCGCACCGGTCTAATCTTTGGTAAATGTAAAGTTTTTCTTAGGTCTGATCCAGTATCTGATTTCAAATGCCGGCTCTGATCACCAGACTGCATTTATGATTCCTAATGAAGGGTCATTTCCTTTGAGGATTATTTCTTGACCTATTGGAAAAATGTGTAGAGGAATGTTTAGGAGGATGTTGCATGCTTGAGTGCACAGAACAACAAACTGGCAAGGAAGAAGGGGGGAAAGTCTCTTAATGGGGTACCCTCCTATGAACTGTGTTCATTCTATAATTGGGCTTTCTTCATTTGAAATCTGACATCTTTGGGTCACAATGTTGTGCTGTTGCCATTGTTTGCTTGGTTTAAGTCATGTAGAAAGAGCTTGCAGCTCAAGCATGAAAAACCTTTTCTTCCCAACACCGTAGGGAGCAGGTTTGTTCTTTGATCTGGCTGTGGTCTGTTGTTGTAGACCTTTCATTAGTGACCTCTCCCCTTCCAGCGTTCCTTCCAAAGAGTCTGCTATTACTTACTGCAGATATATTTAATTGAAACTGTGTCCCTCAGCAATGGGAAGTCTTAGCAGAGTGTTACCATTGGATATTTTTATTAGGTTTAAGATGTTTTATGAATTGATATGAAAACACTGACATCTTCCTTCAGTAAGCTGACAGAGATGATAGTGAGTTCAGTATATAGATTTTGGATCAGATATGAGCTGAGAGAGAATTGTTCCCTTATCAACAATGGCCTATTTGCCTAAGCAAGATGATTCTAGCAATGTTTTGATACATGCTACTAGATCTTGTAATTCCTTGTGTGAATGGCTTGTTTTAGTAATCTACACTATAGTAACACCTGGGAATGCTTGTTTGTGCCACAGCAGTCAGCAGAAAATGGACAAGGAACGGGAAAAGAGGAAAAGGCATTTGGGGAGTTGGAGGTGCCATTCAAAAATTTGTCAGTGCTACAGTGTGAATTAAAAACAGGAAACTTGCCAAGGAAAAGATTTTCTTTAGAGACTTAATTAGTTGACATGGCTTGATTCTCTTCTCCCCATGTGAAATAGCTGCCAATGGATCTCTTGAATGAATAGAGCACTTAACTATTTAGTTGGGTTCACACCATATGCCACTGTCTGTAAATCCAAAATCCTTCACAACCTAATTCTCTGTTTACAGTTCTTCTTTCCATACAGCTTCAGCATTAACCAACCAGGGAACATAGTCGAGAAATGGATTTTTGTTTCACCTTGTCCTGAGAGATTCAGGTTAGAAATGGTATCTACTGTGTTTGAACCTCAGAAAGGAAGCGGCTGAAACTCAAGGCAAGAGCTGTGCATTAAGTTATGGAGTTGGATTTTCAAGCTACTTTCTATTATGCAGAGTCTATGCTATATGGCATGTTTTGTAATTATGATGTCGCTAACAGTAATATTAGATGAGAACACCGGCCATGATTTGCCGCTGTGTTATTCCAGTGAGATCAACAGAGTGACTCTGGTGTAAAAATGGAATAAAAGGGTAGTGAATCAGGCGCTTTTCTATGGGTTTTAAGTCAGTCCATAATGGAGTGGTATGTATTTATTTTTATTTACTTAGAGCCCTGGAGGGGCAAGTTATTTTACATCTATGCACCTTAACATACAATGAATGTATTTAAATTTAGTCTCAGCAGCATTAAAATCTGTTCCACAGGAACTCAGCCAGCCGGTCACTTACCCCCTTTTGTTATCTCAGAAGTACACCCTCAGCCTTCTCCAGAGACCCTACCATGCAGATGTCTTTCACAGCATGCCCAGAAAGTCACCAAAATGCGGGCTATTTCAGACTAAGCAGGGGTGCAAGTTGCAGAGTCTTGGAGTCCTCACAGAGAAAGCCCTGCCAGCTGCCCCCTCTCTTTTAGAACAAGGGGGATCCAGCTGAGGTGCCCAGGCTGACTGCGGGTGTGGCAGGATGGCACAGGGAGAGCCGTGGCCCTTGGGTAGGCCAGTCCCAGGCTATTCCAGGCGTGTCATAGCCAACCCCGGGCACGGCACCCAGGGGGCCAACAGGCAGTAGAGGCACGTGAACCCATGGCTCCCTCATCCCTGGTGAGTGCCTGGCCCATCGGGCTGTTGGGTGTTCTGGGATAGGGCCAGGGTTTTCTCTGGCCAGAAATTCCATCCTGGACCCGAGACCCCTCCTGACAAAGCATTTGGCTAAACCAACCCTTCCTTGTGAAAAGTTTAATTTCTGACAAATCGGCATATTCCAAGGAAAAACTGTTTTGTAGAAAAATCCCCTATGAAAAGTGACGCCAGTCCCATTCTTGGTAGATCTGTGCCCTCTATTTGCTTGCTCTTTCACTTTTTAAACTTCCAGAGCCAACACAGGTTCTGGACAGTGAGCTGGAGTCTCTTCTCTTCTTGTACATCAAGAGAATTAGTGAAACACAGAGTGAAACACCAGAGTTATGAACTGGCCGGGTAACCACACACCTCATTTGGAACCAGAAGCCTGCAATCAGGCAGCAGAGACCCCTCCCCCTGCCCCAAAAAAGTAAATCTTGTACAGTACTGTGTTAAACGTAAACCACTAAAAAAATAAAGGGAAAATTTAAAAAAATATTTGACAAGGTAAGGAAACAGACTCTGTGCTTGTTTCATTTAAATTAAGATGGTTAAAAGCAGTATTTTTCTTCTGCATAGTAAAGGAGCTATATTAAGTCAATGTTCAGTTGTAAACTTTTGAAAGAACAATCATAACAGTTTGTTCAGAGTTGCAAACATTTCAGAGTTACGAACAACCTCCATTCCCGAGGTGTTCGTAACTCTGAGGTTCTACTGTACTGAGCTTCGATTACATCTGTGTATAGGCGCTGGGGTTCTACAGGTGTCGCTAAGGGGCTAATTTGGCATGTAGAATGTTTAATACTCTGTCATGGACATGCAGTGTGACTCTGGTCAAGTCACTTAGCCTTTCTATCTGTTTCCCCTCCCATCGGCTTGTCTGTTTAGCAGTATGTGCTTTGTGTTTTGCTCTGTGTTTGTACAGCCAAAGATAATGGGATCTCATAATACAAATAATATTTTGCTTAGTGACTACCTATTTCATAGAACTGGATGGTCATCAAGTCCAGCCCCCTGCCTTCACTAGCAGGACCAAGTACTGATTTTGCCCCAGATCCCTAAGTGGCCCCCTCAAGAATTGAACTCACAACCCTGGCTTTAGTAGGTCAATGTGCAAACCACTGAGCTATCCCTCCCCCCCACTGAGGAGATTCCACCATTGGACTTAAAGGGTGTACAATTTAAAACTTCTGAGGGATCTCAGCTCACAGTGACTTCCTCTTAATTATGCAGCCAAAATTTCCTTAACTATGATAGATGTGGTGGACCACTATATTATCTGCCCAGCAAAAAGCTGCCTGCTTGTTCCCTCTAGCAGTGGATTAATTCATTACCCAGGAATTATCCTGTACTTTTTGCAGTTTAGAGTAGTCCCTTGCACATTCATTTTAATGTGAGGTTTTCTTTATAATTATTCAGTTGCTTCACTGAATGTAGGGAATGATTCCCTCCAGTCTTCAGTCATATAACACTTAAAGACCTGACAATTTATTGTTATTACACAGAAGGTATTTTAAGTGTGCGAACAGTGCTCAATGTCATTAAAAATAGATTTTAGGAAAGTATAAATTGCTTATTATATGTATAAATTACTGTGGCCCACAGATTCTCTTCCCACAAAACAGTATGAGAGGGTAAACTAATGTACAACAGTCAGAACCTTCTATCCCACAACTCCCAGGTCCATGAGACCCAGGGACAGGGCTTAGTAAGACAATGAAGGGTTACCCAAACCTGTGGAACATAACCAGTAACATGGAGGGATTCTCTCACTGCATTAATCCGTTCCCACCTGTACTGCACAAGTAATCGTGCTGCTATGGGTCACCAATCTCTAGCTGTGCTCTGTGATGCTGTAGAGGAGAGTCAGAGGGTATGTCTACACAAGAACTGCAGGTGTAATTTCCAGCTTGGGTCCATGTATGTATATGCACTAATTCTACTGGAACTAGCATGCTAAAAATAGCAGTGTGGCCATGGCAGGGGTTTGAGCTAGCTGCCCACATATGTGCCCCGGGGATTGGGGGGACTGTACTCAGGCAGGTTGCCCGAGCCACCACAGCCACACTGCTATTTTTAGCACAGTAGCTTAGCAGAGCTAGCATGTGTATGTCTACCTGAGCTGTGAATCATGCCTCCCAGCTGCTGTGTAGACAAACCAAGAGAGCATTCAATAGAAGTCAGTGCCAGCTTGAGCTTTCCCACAGACTTTTATCTACCAGTCAACCCCAGTTTTGATGCAGAACACTGACCCTTTTTCTGCATGGCATGTCTTTTGTGGAGCAGGGGAAGAGAGAAAGATAGTGGTATAGGATGGACATAGAGGAAATAATTCCTTGCAGATACTTTCCTCTTCCATGCATCCACGCCACTGTTTTTCCTGTGGATTTTCTTTTTTGGGTGAACATGTGGGACCCAATCCAAAGTGCTAACTCCAGGAAAGACTCCCACTGGAATGTCTTTCTAACCAAACCATCTGAGAGCAAAAGAGCAGAGTAATGCCAATGGATCAATCAATACTTAACTGTGCTTCTTTCCAGCAATAGCTGCAGAGAAGTAAAGACACATGTTCTTGATCCTAGCAGAGTATGTGGCCCCAAACCCAAAACATCAAAATTTTGTGGCTTTCTGGCTCCCAGTCTATGCCTTCTGGTCCACCCTTCATTCCAGGCCCTGGTCAGAGGGGGAACAAGGAAAGGACACAACAACCAAGAGTTAAGGTTTCCTTATCTTGAGCCTGATATGTCATATTTGATTCCTAAATGTCACATATTCTCCATTTTTGTGCTCTATATTATCCTTTATGTATCTCTTTTTGGTCTGGTCTTTTTCCACCGGTATAACTATGTTAATTAAGGGTGTGATATTTATTTATTTCTCTATTAGTGAGATAGTTCCTCTTGTGTAGACAGTTATACTGATACAAAGGTGCTTTGTACCTGTACAGCTTATTTCCCTTCTTGTTCAGGAATCAGCTATACTGGTATAAGAACCAACAGAGGGTCCTGTGGCACCTTTAAGACTAACAGAAGTATTGGAGCATAAGCCTTTGTGGGTGAATGCCCACTTCATCAGATGCAAGTTGCGTCTGATGAAGTGGGCATTCACCCACGAAAGCTTATGCTCCAATACTTCTGTTAGTCTTAAAGGTGCCACAGGACCCTCTGTTGCTTTTTACAGATTCAGACTAACACGGCTACCCCTCTGATACTTGGTATAAGAACATATATACCAATCCAATCACATTTATATCAGTACAACTGCGTCCACTCTAGGAAGGCTGTGTCACTTTAACTATACCAGTAACTCTTGTGTACGGACCTGTCCTTTGTATAAAAGGGTACTTCTTTGGTGTCATAGTGATATGGTTCCCAGCATTCTGGATGCTGTGTCTAACCTATCAAATGCTGTTTTAGTCCATTTAGCATAGCCATTTGCATTTCCTGACAATACTATAGCATGTTCATCCTTTAATGACGCACGCTGCTAACAGATGATCAAAGATTTTTGGAGAGCGACTAATATCTTCCCCTGGATAATGAATTAACCATCAGTGTTAAAAACTGAATCAGCATATGTAAATATACTTGACCTGTACTTCCTTTTGATTTTTTTTTTTATTGTTGGTGGAACATATTGAATTTCAGTAATACATGCTGTTGGGTTTTTCTCTTCTGCTGAATATGCATGCACATGGGGGTAAGATTTCAGTTATTTTAAATGTAAATGTTTGATTGTTTTGGTTTTTTTTTTTTAAATAAATTCATGAGCCAGAACACTTGGGTGCATAAGATAGGTAAGAATGAGGAAGAGGCAAAATTCAATATCACATTTTTGGTGCTTTGCAGATGGCAAGATTTCTACATAAGCCCTGTGGCCTGAAGCTCAAGAGGGCAAGGGTCTCTCTGCTCTCATTTGTTGGTGAGCGGGTGGAAGGACAGGCACAGAGCTGCTTCATCTGCATAAGCTACTTAGCTAGCCATAGAGAAGCTCCAGAGGGGAAGGGTCTCTCTACCATAATCTATTAGTGAATGGTGGGTGTCAAGAACTGGGCCATGGGCGGTCATGTTCAGTGGTTAGAGACGTAAGCAGTTAAGCCTGAGGCGTTGACCCAGAGTCGGTAGGTGGGGTCCAGAGCCAAGGGTCACACCAAGGTCAATGCTATTAACTGGAGCCAAGGGTCAGGCCAGAATCAATAGTCAGGGGCTGTAGCCAAGGGTTAAGGCAGAGTCAATAGCCAGCAACCAGAGGGCAGGGTGGGGAGGCAGGAACCAGGAGCAAGGTACCAGGAACAGGGTGAGGAAACAGGAACGAGGAACAAGGTGGGGTCTGTCTCAACAGCAGGTCAGGGATCTGCCTTGTTGCACAGATGACTTCCTGGTTCTCCCTCCAGGCCTAAATAGTAGATCTGGGCCAAACAGACATCATGGGAGGGGCTGCTGGTCATCTCTACCATGGGCAGCACTTCCTGCAATGATTGGTCTCCCAGAATCTATGGTGCACTGATGTGCCCAGGCTGCTTGGTAGCAGTGTGGTAGTGCTGCAGACCTTGTTTCAAGTCCTACAAATCCTCCTACGTGTGGGGGAAGTATGGCTGCAGCGAGAGCTTCATATATCTAAGCTTTCTACCTAGAATTACTGTAGTGACACTTTGGGAGTTACCATCACTGTATACACAGTCTGAACCGGTGGGGTAGTGGAACTGAAATGGGGGGGGGGGAGGGGTGTGTGAAATGGAAGGCTCCAATTAAGGGTTTTATAGTCCATTAGTTCTTCTCCCTGGAAGATCCTGCCCTTTTGTGAGAACTCTATGTGGAGAGACTGGCAGACTGAGGACTTTGCTGTGACAGCTTTTGAGGTGATGCAACACAGGGCTCTTCATCAAAGCCACAGAGGACAGCAGCAGGCCTGAGTGAACTCTGAGGAGGCTCCTCCTACCCAGCCACTAAATAAAACTGGAATTACTATAGCTGAGTAGGTAGTGGAGCCTCAGGACAGGAGCAGGCAGTGCTTCCCAAGGGCCTGAAGACAGGCCTGCTACAGTGACCCTCACAAGTCTGGGACTATGCTACCCACTCATACCAAACCTAGAGTGGGGTTTGCTGGATGGGAGAGAGAGAAGTCATGTGATAAAAGGACATTTACTTATTGGATGTTCACAGCAGAGGGTGGGAAACAGTATTGATTGTCTGCTGCCACAGTTACCATGGGGGAGTTTATCTTTCAGATAGAAATATTGTTGCTGTGTTTTCCCAAGCTGATGCTCTATTCTTTCTCCTGATAGAATTTGCCTTGTTCATCTGCAGACTTGGTGCTTACAAGTGGGAAAGAACTGTGTATTCTCTAAGATCTAGCTGCCTATTCATTCAGTTAAACAGAACATGGCAAATATCTGTAATAGTGCCATCTGTTGCCTCCCAAAACTTTACAGATTAATCACTTGGGCAGTTGATTTCCTTCTCACTGCTGCTTTGTTTATTAAATCCCTGATTTGTCAAGGTACTTACACATGTGCCTTATTGGAAGCACCGTTGATTAACAGCATGCAACTTCAGTAGCAGGGCCGGCTCCAGGCACCAGCCTGGCAAGCAGGTGCTTGGGGCGGCCGCTCCGGAGAGGGGCGGCACATCCAGCTATTCAGTGGCAATTCGGCAGACGGTCCCTCACTCCCACTTGGAGCGAAGGACCTCCCGCCAAATTGCCGCCGCAGATCACGATCACGGCTTTTTTCTTTTTTTTTTTTGGCTGCTTGGGGCGGCCAAAACCCTGGAGTCAGCCCTGTTCAGTAGAATACCTCAAATGCTTCAAGTTTAACTACATGGCTAACCTGAAGCCTACAGGCTACTTTATTTTCTCTCTCAACATATTTTAGTAAAGTTCCTATAAGAAAGATGTATTTACATTTCTAAGACAAGTATTGTATTCTCAGAAAGCATGCTGATAATGAGTCTTCTGCAAGGAAATAAACATTCTGGAGATTGTATCACCTGAAGTAACTGTTATGTTGCAGGCAGATATGAATAGGGCAGCTATAATTTCTTTTCAAACAATATATAGAAAAACTTGATGTACAAGTTACAAGGAAAATAGATTTTTTTTATTGTCAATCAACCATTGATAGTCTGTCATCTTCTCTTGCTATATTCTCTTTTGAATGGCATGATAGGCAGGGTCTATACCACAACAACAAACTATTATGTATAAAACAATTATACAATTCTTAAATCTAGTTTTTCAATCATTTTACTATAAGAAGATCAACTATCCATTTGAAAACCCCTGGCTATTAATATGCGACTGTGGTTATATCCTCACATATTTTCCCTAGAAAGTCACCCAACTTAACTATGTTTAATGAAGTATTAGCCAGTAACCACAACAAAAGTGTGTGAGAGCGAGTGAGAGAGGTTTTTTGTTTTTTTTTAAAAATAAGTTTGAAAGTTATTAACCATGACAAGAACACTGAGGCACAGTTTTGGAGACAAGGCATTCTTTGGAAGGAAGGTGTCCTTACTAGAAATTACCACTCTTGCAATTAGTTTGAATGAACTTGTGAGAGCCATCTAAAAAAAAAAAAA
The DNA here is from genome assembly GCF_028017835.1 of Emys orbicularis. Lineage (NCBI taxonomy): Eukaryota > Metazoa > Chordata > Testudines > Emydidae > Emys > Emys orbicularis. The sequence continues at coordinate 345,420,685 of NC_088683.1, forward strand.
AAAAAGTCAAGGCTTGAACAGGGAGTAACACCAAGTGGTGATCTCTGCAGCTCAGGGCTGAGGGTCACTGATAGAGTATGTTGAAGAAGTACCTCAAGGCTCTTTTTATTTATTTGTCTAGGTGTTTAGATGGTCACTGTGACACTGCACCCCATATTCTTCATAGTGATATTGTTATGATAATAGCATAATTATGATGTATTTTATGCAAGATAAGTCATGTGAGTTGTCATTGGAAAAGTTATGATTTGCTGAATATGATTATCCTATGTGTATTGTGGCAAAGTTCCTCCTCTATCTTGGTGGGTCCTGCGCTTATTGGTGGATTTTCTTGCCTCAGAGATTCACCATGTGGGTTGGGGAACAGCCCAGAGACCTTCCCCTCTGGAAGAACCCACAGTCCAGGTCAATTGGGAGGTTTGGGGGGAACCCGGGCCCGCCCGCTACTCCAGGTTCCAGCCCAGGGCCCTGTGGACTGCAGCTGTCTATAGTGCCTCCTGTAACAGCTGCATGACAGCTATAACCCCCTGGGCTACTTCCCCATGGCCTCCTCCAAACACCTTCCTTATTCTCACCACAGGACCTTCCTCCTGGTGTCTGATAACGCTTGTGCTCCTCAGTCCTCCAGCAGCACACCCTCTCACTCTCAGCTCCTTGCACCTCTTGCTCCCAGCTCCTCACACTCGCACCACAAACTGAAGTGAGCTCCTTTTAAAACCCAGGTGCCCTGATTAGCCTGCCTTAATTGATTCTAGCAGCTTCTTCTTAATTGGCTCCAGGTGTCCTAATTAGCCTGCCTGCCTTAACTGGTTCTAGCAGGTTCCCGATTACTCTAGTGCAGCCCCTGCTCTGGTCACTCAGGGAACAGAAAACTACTCATCCAGTGACCAGTATATTTGTTCTCTACCAGACTCCTGTAACCCACTGGTCTGGGTCTGTCACAGTATGCATGTATTTTTTTTTATCTGAAGCTATGAATATTGACTGTATCTGGATTTCAAATGTGGTAACACCCACTAGGCAAGATACTTTCAGTCTAGATAGCTGGTTAGGAAGGGCTTACTCAGGATAATGAGCCATTAGAAAGAACAATAGGCCTTAGGAGAAGCTTATCTCCCACCTGGTAAGTCTTCCTGAGAACGTTCCAAACAGCCTATAAGTAATGGCTACTATGATTCTACAAGGATGTGATCAGACCATATGTCTCTGGACCCCATCTTGGGATGTGAGTATTTTTCCACAGACTGGTCTGGGAACCAAGCTTTGGAACAAAGGGTTCCCGCCATATGCAAAAGCTAGATAAAGCAGGGAGTGTCATCATCTGTGGTTCTTCACTCCCCACACAAGAAGACTCCTGGAAACACCTGAGGAACAAAGACTGAACTGAGGGACATGCTGGACCCAGGCTAAAGGGATTTCTAGCCTGTGAATGAAACATCTGGGGATTCCAAGCTGTAAAGCAAGTGCAGCTTGCCCTTAAGAATCTGCAGCCTGCTTGAATCATCTCTTATGAATTAGAAGATTCTCATCCTATCCAATCTATTTAGTATATTAAGTCTCAGTTTGCATTTTTTGTTTATTTGCTAGGTAATCTGCTTTCATCTGTTTGCTATCTCTTAGATTTTAAATGATTCTATCTTTTGTAGTTAATAAACTTGTTTTTGCTTTATCTAAACTAGTGAGTTGGAGTGAAGTGTATGGGAATCTTAACTCAAGGGGCAAAAGCTGTTGCATATTCCTCTCCACATTGAGGGAGGGGGCAAACTTTATGAGCTTATGCTATACAGTTCCCTGTGCAGTGCAGGACAGTATAATTTTGGGCTTATACTCCAAAGGGGTAGCATGCCTGGGGTGCTGGGAGTTGCCTTGGCTGTAGCCTTCCTATGCAGGGGCTGGAGGGCTTTGCAGGTTGTCACAGCAGTACAGTGTAAGAGGGAGCCCAGGCTGGCGGGTCAGGGGGCTCAGTGGTACCCCAGTTCCAGGTGGCATCCCAGGGGGAACCCGTCACAGTTGCCATCCCTATAGTATCTGATTTTTCATTGTATCATGATCATTCATGGGTTGATCCTTGTTACACCCAAGTGAAGTAGGGAAGCAGGAAATGCACCATTCTAAGAAGTGCACCAGTTGTGTGACAGGAAGGTGGTGCAAAAGTTTGGGTGCTTGCCTAGGCCACAAGAGACCTGGTGTAGCGGAGTTGAGACTCACCAGCATGGCGCCTCCTGCTGGTTGTCCAGGGAATTAGCTCTCCAGCACTCAACACGCCTCCTGGTGGCTGGTGTCTCACCTGCCGCTGGTCCCCATGTCCCTCCTGGTGCCCTTTAGGGATCTGCCCCAACAGTACCCCACCACACTCTGGGTCTCCCCTCCCAGGGGAACTCCCAACCCTCTCACCCACCTTGCCTCAGTGGCTACTGCCACTCATCATCTAGCCCTCGCTCACTGGGGCATACTGCAGTCTGTCATGGCCACTCATCATCAGCAAGGGTGTTTGGACCAGCTGCCTCTGCCTAACCCCAGACTGCACCTCTGTAGCCCCAGTACCTTCTTTAGGCCTTGCACAAGGCCTGCAGCCTGGGGAGTTGCCAGGCTGGAGCGCCCCAGCGCCTCTTGCCTTTCCCCAGCACTGCTCTAGCGCTAGTACCCTGCTCCCAGACAGCTAGATTCTTCTCTCTCCACTGCCCTTTTATAGGGCCAGCTGTCTCCTAATTGGGTGTGGCCCCAGCTGTGGCTGCCTTCCCAATCAACCTACCCTATTGGCTCCCTGGGGCAACCCAGGGCTGTTTTTACCCCTTCAGGGCTGGAGTGGGGTGACTGCCCCGCTACACCAGGGTTTAATTCCCTGCTCCACTATGGACTCTGTGCATGATCTTGAACACATCACAGTGGGGATACTAGCACTGCCCTACCTCAGAGGGGTGTTGTCATGCTACCTATATTAAAACTCGGAAGGGCTCAGATACTACAGTAAAGGGGGGGTAATATTAATACCTTAGAAAGAAGTCATGTACCCATTTTACAGATGGGAACCCAAGGCATAGAGAACTTAGCAGACTTGCCCAAAATCACACAGGAAGTCTGCGGCAGAGCCAGGAATTGAACCCAAGTCTTAGTCCAGTGCTTCAGTTGCAATAGTATCACTACTTCCCATCCTGTACATAAAGATTTTCATGCTCTGGAACTGTCAGTCTTGTTCCTTTTTCCAGCACTAAAATCGTTCCATTGGTGGGGGTGGAGGAAGGGCAAGTGGCAACAATAATGAATACCCAAGTCCTCACTCCTTTGAATGTTCCTTGGAGGCCCTCCTCTGGACTGGGCCCAATGCATATGTATTGTTTCAGTGGAATTCTATTTGATCGTCAGGAAAAAATGCATAAAACTTTACTGCTGCTTTGGGAGGTAGATGGTGTGCATGGCATTGAGCATGAATCTAACCTGTCATTAGCTCAGTTACGAGGCCCGAGTAATTGCGCAGTGAAATCGTGTAAGTGGACTCAGAGTGAATTAAGTACCTAACTAAATAGTTTTAATCAGAATATGAACAGATCTCTCAAGACACCACTTACCATAATGCTGGGTCTCTTTTGTTTTTGTCCAGATCACTAAAATGCACCACTCTCTTTTGTGAGGTTACTTAATGCAATTCTTAGTGTTCAAAAGCTTTTGATCTATTAATAAAATATAATCATCTGTTCCCCCTATTGCCCTCCCCAACCACCTCCACAAAAATCCTTAGTCATGTCCATCTAATACTGAGACCTAAAGCCAGCTTTCACTGATTCTGGTGTGGCAGTATGGTAACTTAGTCTTATTCATGTATTGCTCCCCCACTGCAAATCTTAACACTTCAGACAAGTAAATTGTATGACATGTTGTATATACAGGTGTAGTGATACAGAGTAGCCTCCCTCCAAGCCTAACACCGAGAGACCACTACACTCCCCCGAACCAGCCCCACTCCCCATGCTGGAAGTGCAAGGACAGGACAGGAAATATAAAAAAAGGATCCTACAGCTCATTTGTGGCTGAGCCAGGGAAGGAGGCAGACATCTTGAGCCCTCTGCAGGACTCCGGGACCAGGCACTGAGCTGTGCCATGCCCTGCAGCCAGAAGAGACTAAGAGCGGAGAGGAGTTAACAGGACTGCCGTTGGCTGTCTACCTCCAAGTGACTGAGGACTCGCTGACTATGGAGCCATGCTGATGGAGGGTGGTAGGAAGTAGCGCAGGAGAACCAGACTTTGGTCAGGTTATGCTGTCAGGAAATGAGGCAGCAGAGTTTGGCTTGACCACCGATCCAGTGGTGGGACTACCCACTACTAACAGGGCCCTGGGCTGGGATCTGGTCGAGTAGGGTGGGCCCGAGTCCCGCTACCCTTTGGATGGGGATTGGCCACACACTCGCTGTAGGCCCTCAGGCCCAGACTGTGATTGCTGTCTGTCCTAGCTAGGAGGCTAGGCTAAAGACTTCTGACTGCTCTGCCCCACCCTGGGGGTTGAGGACAGAGCCATTGAGACTGAGGGACCCTTACACTAGGTAATCAACAAATACTGAAGGCTGGGGTCTGGCTGTCCATGTGTTGGTGTGCTAGGGTGGAGAGGGAGCAAGGAGTCTTCTCCCCCCCCCCCCATCATTTGTGCCCCAGTGCCAAAGTAGGCCATGACTGTGGTGGTGCCATGCCTGAAGCTACTGCTGCCAATGGCACTACTCTCCCCAAAGCAATGGTGGGAAGCTGGAATATAAACTTACTCCTCTTTATACTGGTCAGTAGAGCTGGGCCAATGTGTGTATTAGCACATGCTTTATCCTTCAAAAGGGTGGCACACACTTCCCCAGAGCTTTGTATTTTGGGAGTTGCTCCAAGTATGAGCACTGGCATGATTTTCAGAGATGTTGAACACCTGCAGATACTATTGACCTGAACTGGGGTTACTCAACAACTCTGAAGATAAGAAACTTCTGTTACTCTGCTTGAATTTGAATTTAGTAGCCTAACCTTGGGTTTGATCATTTTCTCCCCTTGTTTGTGCAAAGACAAAACAAATTTAAATTGTAATAAAAGAGAGCACAGGACTAATAAAAAAAGCATTAGGCTAAAGGTCTAAGGTTCCTGGTTGGGCCCTGGGCTTTGGCAAGACATTTATCCTGACCATTTTTAAAATAGAATGGGATTATATGATGGGGTTGCCTGTGACAGCAGGGAAGTGAACTTGATCCCCAAGTACCAAGAGGAAGACAAGCAGGAATATAAGTGTTGCTTCACTTTAGGCTGGAGTATGTTTCAGGCCAGGTGCCTGTCAAGGAGAAAAGACTAGAACAGGGGTTCTCAAACTGGGGGTTGGGACCCCTCAGGGGGTCACAGGGCTATTACAGGGGGGTCACGAGCTGTCAGCCTCCACCCCAAACCCTGCTTTGCCTCCAGCATTTATAATGGTGTTAAATATATAAAAAACATGTTTTTCATGTATAAGGGGGGCCGCATGCAGAGGCTTGCTCTGTGAAAGGGGTCACCAGTACCAGGGCCGGCTCCAGTGTTTTTGCTGCCCCAAGCGGCAGGAAAAAAAAAAAAAAAAGCCGTGATCGGCGGCGCTTCAGCGGCAGCTCTACCGCTGCCACTTCATTCTTCAGCGGCAATTCGGCGGCAGGTCCTTCCCTCCGAGAGGGACTGAGGGACCCGCCGCTGAATTGCCGCCAAAGAGCCGGACGTGCCGCCCCTTTCCCTTGGCCGCCCCAAGCACCTACTTGCTGCATTGGTGCCTGGAGCCGGCCTGACCAGTACAAACGTTTGAGAACTCCTGGAATAGAACAATCCTGTGTTCCTAACTGTCAGTGATTCCTTAAGACTTCCGTTGTAGTCAGGATTTAAAATCATATTTCCCCTAAATAGTAACAAGTCCCCACACTTGTTCAACCTCACTGAACTAGGTAATCAACCTAGTGGGGAGGAGGGATAGCTCAGTGGTTTGAGCATTGGACTGCTAAACCCAGGGTTGTAAGGTCAATCCTTGAGGGGGCCATTTAGGGATCTGGGGCAAAAATCTATCTGGGGATTGGTCCTACTTTGAGCAGGGGGTTGGACTAGATGACCTCCTGAGGTCCCTTCCAACCCTGATATTCTATGAATCTAAATTTCTCCTCTGGTTTTGGTGATCAGGACTATTTCTTGGGTATACTTAAACGTCAGAAATGAGGTAGATTATGCCTCTCTCATTCATTATTATTGTACTTAAGTTGCTTGTAGGACCCCCAATCATGGACCAAGACCCCATTGTGCTAGATGTTGTAAAAACACAGAACACAAAAACTGTTTCAGCCCCAAAGAGCTTATGGTACCTACTTGCACTTGTTTGCTTTATGGATTGCTCCTTCTTTATCTGTTCCCTAACTGGAAGAATACAGCTTCTAGTATTTACTTACATACAGCCTTCATAGGGCCAAATTCACTGCTGGCTTAAGCTGACCCAGCTCCATTGACTGCAGATTCACTAAGGCCAGCAGTGATTTTGGCCTAAGTCTTTTTTATATAATAGAAGGAAATTGATTTCCCTCCTCTTCATATTCTGCATATGCAAAGTGTGCCTTTTGATAGGTCACACAGGAGCGAGCAATGCTACCAACATCAGATAATATGAAAATATTTTCAGGCATCAGAGGTAGCAACAGTATCATGAACAAACTGTGCTAGGGCAGGCAAAGATTCACTAAATGTGGCATGAATAATAACATACTTAGCAGTTACAGCGTTTTTCACGCTCAGGACTCAAGTTGAGTTTAAATGAGGATAAGTGTCATCAGTCTCATTTTGACAGAGAGAAACCAAGGCACAGAGAGATGAAATAATGTGTTTACGGTCCCACGGAGCGTTAATGGCAGATCTGGGCATAAAACCAAGCCCCCTGTGTTCCAAGCCCAGTGTTCTATCCACCAGGCTTTGCTGTCTTGTGCTACTGTCGATTCCTGTTACACACTACTGGAACTTCCTTCTTCGACATACTGTAAAGATATTAAAACTTAAGCAAAGCAAAGTTAAAGTCCTCCACACCCATACAAAATGCCCTTTGCCTATAGTTAAAATCAGCTCCCAAGTAACTGAGTGATGCTAATGATACTAGAGGCTGTTCAAGTGATTATGTTTTTGTTGATAAATACTCTGAGGTCAAGTACAAATACCCATCTGGCTGCCAAGAGAAATCATATTATATGCCCATGTAAGTCCAATATTAATGAACAGGGACATCTTTACCGAAGGGAAAGTTGAATCTCACTTTTTTCATACACATGTTTTTTTCTTCTTCTTCAAATGTTTTAGTATTTAAGAGACATTACAGAGTTTGAGAATTTACTTCAGGAAAAATACTATATAAGCCTACATTAAAATATACAATATTGATCTGATCCAGCCTTCCTTGTGTATGCAGGGTCTGAATGAACTCTCCCCTGTCAGCTAGCTGGGAGGGGGAGAGACTTCAGGAGCAAACTGTATTTACATGAACACACCTACTCTGCTTAGATATCCAGCAGATAGAGTAGTATGGCTCAAAGTGATCAACTTTGGCTGGTGTTGGGTTACAAATCCCTTTAGTACTGAAGGCATGGGTAGTGAAATGCTGTTATCAATGTTGAATAAATGTATGAATAAAGGGGAGCAGAACTGTACTTAACCTGTCCCAAATGAGGGGGTCACCCTCAGCTGAAAGGACCTCATTAAGCCAGGGGCTTGAATGCCAGCCCCCTGTGAAAGTAAGAGGGATGAGGACAGGTATCCCAGCCAGGAGGCCTGGCCTCTTCCTAAGGGTCCCCAGTCTGGTTTAACCCATTCCTCCCCACTGTTCAAAGATAGAGCTAAATAGGCTCTATTAGGAGCCTTTGTTGTTTTAAATGCTTAAAACGAGAGCTGAAATCACTTGTGGTGGGACAGTGTTTCTGCCCAGCCTGCTATAAGCTGACAATCACTAAGAGACTGACCTACAGATGTCACAGGAGAGAGGCAGGTGGCAGTGGAAGGTTGGCCAGTGGGAGTGGCGAGCAGTCGGCCGGCAGGAGTGGCAAACAAGTGGTCGGCAAAAGCTGAACAAGCAGTCAGCTGGTGGGAGCAGAGTGACTGCTGGCAGGCTGGCCATTGGAGAGGAACCATGGCTGGCGGGGCAGCCAACCAAGCGCTCAGATGGTGGAGCAAGCAAGATGCCTTCTTCCCTGGGTGGGAGGTGAACTCACACAGATGCACCTCTGAACCCTCGGTCCTCACTGACCAAGGACAACCACTGTGAGTGGGGTGTGGTGAGGGAGCAGAGAGGGGCACAGAAAAGGAACTTTTGATTGTAGCACTCAAGAACATGAGGCAGAAGGCTCTGCCCCACGCACTCCGGGGTGGGTGTCCTGCTCACAGTTTTATGTTTATGAATCCTGCTTGTGGCATTTTCCCTAATTAATGCAGGGTGACTTCCCTCCTTTCATTAAAAGTTTCTTTGCTACACTCAGACTCTGTGCTTGTGAGTGGGGAAGTATTGCCTCTCACAGGAGCCCAGGGGTGGTGTGTAATTTTCCCAGGTTACTGGATGGGGACTCAAGCCGGTTCTGTGTTGTATTGTTGAAAAGGAACCCCTAGATATTGAACCCAGCCCTGGTTGCTGCCGGCTCCACCTGGCAGAAGGGTTACACTTGTACATCCTAAACGCTTAACGACTTGGGCTTGGTGCAGAAGAAATAAACTTAATGTTATTTTTATAACAAAGTTCAGGTTTCTGGTTCTCCCCAGGGAGAGTAATCTGCACCAGCTATATACCTGGGGTAGATTCTTGCCCCTCTGCCCTGGCTCAATTACTCTGGCTTATGTGTTGTGGATTGAGAAATGGAAACCAGGCCTCCGTCTACCCTCACCCATCCCCAACATATATGCACAAGAGATTGGTAGCAAGCCCCTGGAGCACATGCCACTTATGATACAGGTAGCCCAGGAAGGGGACTAAGTCAGAAACTTCCACCCCCTTCCTCTGTCTGCATATTCATACAGAGGAATAAGTGACAAGCTCTCTCCCTAATTATATAACTAACAATAAGTCTACAGTTGAGTGAAAATAATTATATATAAGCTTGCATTCATTCAGATTCATAGTCCTCCTGTGTGGTATTTGTGCTTTTAATCTATCACAGTATGAATTATGCAATACTAAATGTATCTATTGTTCTCCTATTTCTAAAGACTCTTCATCCTTACATCTCTTCAGCACAGCTGTTCCCTTTTTGAAGCTGCTGCAAAGCAGTATTTTTCTTCCCTTTTGTGACTTCCCAGGGATGTTATATAGTCTTTCTGGGAAAAGCACTTTAAGATATAATGTGAAGGCTTGTTTAACTGCTCTTTACATCTGTGCTGGAAGAAAACATTCATCCATTATGTTTTATAGTCTTCTACGGGATTTACCTCAGTAAAGCAATGGTCACTACCATTGTTAAACTGGTGTAACCTAGAAACTTTAAATGAAACATAAAGCTCTTTCATTAAATGTAGACATCTGACTTTGTTACTGGAGAAGAGAATGTGCTGTGAGATGTTTGTGATTTCAGGGTAACTTTTTCAAATGCTGTATACAGTATTAATAGCCGTGTCAGTCCCAGGATATTAGAGAGACAAGGTGGCTGAAATAATATCTTTTATTGGATCAACTTCTGTAGGTGAGAAAGACAGGCTTTCGAGCTACACAGAGCTCTTCAGGTCTGGGAAAGGTACTCAGAGTGTCACAGCTAAATACAAGGTCAAACAGCTAGTTTAGCATAAGTAGTTAGCACATATTCTAAGAGACCATTCAAGAGACCATTAACAGGGTACTTAACCTTGAATGCTCCTTTAGCATACGTGTTAACTACTTATGCTCAATCTGTTCCATCTTGAATTTAGCTGTGACACTCTGGCCATGTCTATACTACCATTTATGTCGGTATAATTTATGCCACTCAGGAGTATGAATAAACCACTCCCTTGAGCAACATAAGTTACACTGATATAAGTGCCGGTGTGGACAGCACTGTCGGCACTCCTGCTGACATAGCTACCGCCACTCATTAGGGGCGGATTAATTATGTTGACGGGAGAGCTCTCTCCCGCTGGTTTAGAGCGGCTACACTAGAGATTTTACAGCAGCGCAGCTGTGACACTGTAAGCTCTCTAGTGTAGACATAGCCAGACATAGTACCTTTCTCAGTCCTGAAGAAGAGCTCTGTGTAGCTTGAAAGCTTTTCTCTCACCTACAGAAGTTGGTCCAATAAAAAATATTACTTCAGCCACATGTCTCTCTAATTTTCAAACGCTGGCACTTAATCACAAATAATTGTGTGTCCAAAACTTCCATTAGGGCATACAAAACTGTTACATGCACCTACAAGTATCTGATTGCACGTGCACCTATCCTTTCTGCAAGTGCAAAGGTAGGTTTGGATGCACAAGGACCTGTGAGAAAATCTATTCTGCAAACACAATTTGAGCACCAAGGGCCAAATTATGTTGTCAGTTACATTGTGGTAATCCAGTGAAATGCACTGACATGGTGAATTTTATTCTGGATTATGCCAATGTAAATGACAGCAGAATTTAGCTCCAAGTTTGTAAAACTTTTCCCTAAAATTCCTACCTGCATTATATCTGTAAAGAGCTGCAAAGAGGAAGCCATTTGCATGGCACAACAAGAAGTTTTGTTGGCTCTACAAAAGTCACGACTAGTGCTGATCAGAAATCTTCCACTGAATTCTTTCGACAGAAAATATGGTTTCTGCAAAATTGAAATATCTCTTTTGGGGGTTGGTCAACCTTTCTTCTACCCTGCTGGGGTTCACAGGCTAAACAATGGAGACAAGTCACGTGAGTGAGTGCATATGCATCAGTGTGATAAGAAGGGGGATATGTATTGCTTCACTGTAGACTAGAGCAGATCTAGAGCAGATCTGGGTGTGCCGTGGGAAAAAAATATTAAACCATGCTTGAATGTCGGAACTGGTTACTAAAATTTTTGAATCCCACCACTGATGTTAAGGACTATAAATAGCTCAGAATATCAGCTTTGTGTTCAGCCAAACAGGCCCAGGTTGCGCACTGAATAAAGTATTTTATAATTTTTCATATTTCTGTTTACTTACTATTTCATAATAAAGTAATTATAAAATACTTTCTTTGTGTTTATTTGATTCCTATTCAAGAGAATTACTTTATATATAGTCAATATAGGCACAGAGTTAAATTTTTTAACATTTTCTAATGGTGGTGTGCCTCGTGATTTTTTTCATGAAACAAGTGTGCCTTTGCCCAAAAAAAGGTTGAAAAACACTGGACTAGAGTATGTTTCATTTAAGACCAGGAGCCTTTCAAGGAGGGAAGAAGAGAAGTAATAAGTCCCAGTGATGGGAGAGAGAGGAGCCCTATGTTGGAAGGAAAGAAGCTACCTGCTGAATCAAGTTATTCTAACTTCCCCCAATGACTATTTCTGCTGAGAGTGTTGTGTAGCCTCCGTCCAAGTCACTTTAAAGTGGGCTGCAGTAAATATGCTGGACTGAGACGCTTGCTACTGGCAGAGACTGCTCGCAGAAGTGGAAGAGGGAAATTGATTGGGACAGGTTGCTGCTAGTGGAGGTGATGGGGAGCAAATGAATGAGGATTTGGAGGGGTTGCTGCCCAGAAGATTGGGATTCTGATCAGGAGCCTCAACAAGGAATGATGAGGAAAATTGGTTTAAGGTTTGAGGCTCTGGAGAAAAAGGGACAAATGATGAGGGGGCTGGATGCTGATTGGTGCTTTGGTGGCTTGGGGTGGCTACCTGGAGAAATGGGAGTGCAAGACACAAAGAATATAAATAGTGACAAACTGAAACAGATGAACTTGTTAGAACAGAAGTGTCAGATCAATGTACAGGTCCTTTCCATAGGTGCTGGAACTAGGGGTGCTGCAGCACCCCCGGCTTCAAGTGGTTTCTATTATATACAGGGGTTACAGTTTGGTTCAATGGCTCTCAGCATCCCCATTATACAAATTGTTCCTGCACCCCTGGCCCTTTCTTTTCCCCCCCCCCCCCATGTTAAAAGTTTTATACACTTTCTTTAAAAGAACGAAATTAAATGAAAATCTATTCCAATTGAGAATTTAACAAATGCAAGGCCATTCAAAAGTAAAAGTCCCTAAGCAGCGTGAACTGGCCTTATTGCTTAATACTGCCTGAAGTATTCTGGATAACTTCTCATGCTGGTAATGTATGCTTTGGTGCAGATGTTTATAAGTAACTAAGACTCCTGTGGGAAAGCTAACATGAGAATTTTCTAACTCTTGTGCATTTAAACTCTCAATATTCCCATTGTTGTTAACATGGGGGGGGAGGGTTGTTGTTGTATTGCGTCTACTTCTTCTTAGCATATGCACAACATGCCTCAAGTGTGGCATGTGACCAGGATTCATCACCGAATTTGGTCCGCTGGTTGGATCATTAGCTTCCCTGACCTGAGCTGGGTACTGACAGGGAGTGTGATGTGAACGCTGATCCATGTCTCCCATTGCCTCTATTAATGAATTAATCAAATCCTTGGATGAATTGCTAGAATAGGTTCATAGCCAGCTGACTTCTTAGAACTAGCCAGCTCAGGCTGACATCTTAGAACTAGCCAAGTAATGCAAAAGTCCTGTGAGGTCATCGCTTCCAATGTCTGAACATTCTATGCTGTGCTACTGTTCTGGGCACATCCTCTCCTTCCTTAGGTACATGTAGGCCCCTTCCAGATAGGCAAATATTTTTTAAAAACTCAACAACTTGGTCCAGAAGAATGGAACAAAAACAAACAAAATATTATATCTAGCCAGGAAAAAATAAATCAGAGTTTGTATCAATCCAGTCTATTTATCTCTATTGGAGTGGCTGGTGGTTGTTTTTCTTCTGCTCTTTGACTATTTCTTCTCAAGAAGCTTGAATTCCAAAACTTCCTGAAATACATACTGTGATAGTAATAATATCTAAGCAACCTAAAATCCTTAGCTACTGCTACTTACACTATTAATATTCAGAATTCATTGTACCAGTTCACATTCACTTATGCTAGAGTTGTCCTCGGAATTACTGGATGACTGCTAGTTTAAATCACATTTAATGTATTACTAAATATTAATGGTTTGATGATGGCTAGTAGTGAGAGAGCTTGCCACAGTCTGAATGTGGAATTTTCCCTTACTTTAGTGATTGCCATTAAAAAGGCAACATGTCCCTGCGGCCCGCCGCTTCCCGCAGCTCCCATTGACCGGGAACGGTGAACCACGGCCATTGGGAGCTGCAGGGGGCCGTGCCTGCAGACGGTCAATGTCAGCAAAATGTCTCGCGGCCCACAATCAGATTAACCTGATGGACCACATGCGGCCACCTGCCGCAGGTTTAGAGCCAGTTTAGGATCAGATCCAACCCCATTCCTTTCAAGCCCATTTCCAATGTCATCTATATTTGAAGTTTAAGGTGCCAGCAATTCATACACTCATAGAGAGAAGTTTTTGAAGCAGAACCTCTTGATATTCTGAACCAACCATCCCCTCTAAGTTTGTTCCATGCATGGCTTTTCTTTTATTCTGTCTAATTGAGATACTCTTTGTTTTTTCTTGATCTCTTTTGGCTGTTGCAAGAACCTGGATTATGTGTATCTTTGTGGGTTTCTATAATGGCGTGGTAATTATTTTCATGCATTCTGTGAATTGCTGCTTACATTTTAATGTTTTGCTGAACTAGCAATAGCTAGTTCATTTTTCATAAGTAACAGGGACTGGGAGTTCTTCCTTTCATTATTGCCAGGGCTCTTCTCTTCCAGTACTTTCTGTTCACCATTTTCCTCAGTTTCTTTCTTAGCATTCTCACATTGTTTCAAATGACCTTTCTGCTATTTCTCTTTAGCTGTGGTTAAATACCAGTTCTGTTGCTATAATTATAATTCTTCTTTCCCTTTATCCCATTCTGCCTCTTGGTTAGCTTTGTGCTCTGCAGCCATGTGACCTGAGTCTTTGATATAGTTGCCTCTACCTGCCTGGCAATCAAATATTTTTCTGATATCTCCTTGCAAATGATTTCTTCAGGCTCTTTCAGGGAATCCCTGGTGGATTCTTCCTTCTCCTACAATACATCTTCTTGATTGTTTCAGTATATGTTTCCATATCTTGCTTCTCAGATACCCTTTCACATCACTTTTGCTTTCTGAAGCTTCATTTCTTTTCTTCTCCCTGTGTTTGTACTCCCAATAGGTCATATTGTGTCATCAGTTATGAAATAGGATTCTTCCCTGGAATAAATGGGAAGTTCAATGGCACTGTATAGCCAAGTGTTGGTGGGTTTTTTTTAGTGAAGATCATTATATTTTTCAACTTGCCGGTTGATATAAGCTACTCTTTCTTTTGCCCACTGGCCACTTGCAATTACCATAATGATCACATGTTTCTTCGAGTTCAGCCTTCGTTTTGTTCAAAGTACAAAACCTTTCTTTAGGTCTTTGCTTCCAGTTATTTCTTGGGCTTTTCTTTAAGTAAAGCTCTTGCAGTTCTTCCTCAAAATCTTCTAGTGAACACTTTCTCTGCAACCACAATACAGCTTTCCTGCATCATCATCTACTCTTTTGTCTGTCTCATTTATCTCTTAACTGGGAAAAGGATATTTGAAAGAGAGAGTTTTTGTTTACCCTTTTCTGGTATTTTCTTCTTACATAGTTCACTGGTGATTTTATTAGTTGCTAATATTTTCTTTTACATCTACCAATGTCTTCTCATTTTGACCAAACCCTGTCAGTTATCTTTGTTTGATTATACATTTTATTCCTGGGGGGGAATTCTGCGCCTAAAAATTCTGCGCACAATATTTTAAAATTCTGCAAATTTTGTCAACATAACACCACATAATCATGCAAGTTTCATTTATTTTGGTAATTTATTTCAAAATACCCATCAGCAAGTATGTCTGTAACAATAATACAGACACACAAAAATTCCCCTGGGAGTAAAGAGTTAAAGAAACCCCTATGACAACCCAGTTTCTGTTTCTCTGCCCCCTTTCCTCCACAGAGCCCAGCTGGGGGGGCCAGACACCCACAACCCCTCCCACCCAGAGCCAACCTGCAGCCCACTCCCCCAGCCAATACACTCAAACTCCCTCCTCCCCAGAGCTGACCGCAGGGCCCCCCCCAGCCCAGATACCCATCCCTCCCCCCCAGAGCCCAGCTTCTGGCCCCCCCTTTGCCCAGACACCTGTCCCCCTCCACCGCCAGAGCCCAAGGATTCAGATGGAGAAACAGTGTGATGCTCAGTCCCAGGCTTGCCCAGAGTTTCCTGCATTCCCTCAGGGCATGCTGGGAACTGCAGCTGTCAGAAACCCTCTAGCTCCCTCTCCATCCCCCCAGCAATGTCTTCTATGTGCAAGCTGTGCTCTGCCGAGTTCAGTGGCCCCTAGTGGCAGCCAGCAGCACTGCAGCCCATTTCTGTGCGGGGGAAAAGAAAATTCAGCGCGCACGTTAATTTCTGCAAAATTCTGCATTGTGCCCTGGTGCAGAATTCCCCCAGGAGTAACATTCCTTGTCCTACTTCTCACTTTTCATATACTTGCTTTAAGTGTCTAAACTGTATTATTATTTTCATTACAGAATCTCCTGTAGGACCGAACCAAGATCAGAGCTCCATTGTGCTAGACACTGTTCATTCACACTTTTGTGCTTTTTGACCAACTTCGCTGCATTTCAGATGATTTATACATCACAAAAGTGCCTCAAATGGTGGCTTAAAAACTCTCTCCCATCACTATTCTCTCACGTATGTTTGGAGAGCCAGGTGACTCCAGAAATGTGTGGCATGATTGTCTGTATTGCAGCTCCCTAACTTTCTCCAATAGCTGCATGTACACTCGGCTACAGAAGGGTCTGAGCCACAGAATTAAGATCCAAGTTTGAACAGCACAAATTTCAGAGGTATTTGGATCCCAAGATTTTTGTTTGGTCCACTATAGACATAAGGAATTGACACAAAATTCAGGTCTGGAGCCTATATTGGGTTCCATAAGCCATACACCCTTAGCTTCAGGAGTATTTGAATATGGTTTAGGCTAAGCTCTATTTCTTTCCTGAACATTTCTCAACTAGATACCTTAATGCAGTTTGTGATAGTGCCCATTTGCAGGAGTTTTGGAGCCCAAATTCTGCTCCACTTTAAGTCGGTGTAAATCTAAAGTAACTCCAATGAGTTACAAGAACTTACCCTAACTGAGAACAGTGTAACTAAGAACAGAATTTGGTCTTGAACGTTTTCATCAGAAATATCTCCATTATTGATATGGTCAATAATGTTATTTCTTAAGAGTAAAGCATTTTATTTTTGATTTAATTTAGTTAATTTAAAATTTTAATTTATTTATTTTAAACTAACATTTCTAACTAACTAATCTCAAGAGGTGATTGAATTATTAGTGGTTTGAAAAGTATTTTTTTTATAACTGTACAAACAATACAGTCAAAAAAGGCACAGTGGTTGTCAAATGGCTAAATTCTGCTTATTATCTATTTGTATTACTATAATGCTATGGACCAGAACCCCATTGTACTTGGCGATGTACAAACAGAACAAAAGCACTTCCAATCTAAATATAAAAAAAGACAACAGATGGACACAGACAGGGGAGGACAAGGAACCAATGAGACAATATTGGTAAGCATGATAGGCAATAGTCACAACATACCTATTGCCTAACTGTTGTCAAGTTTTATAGGCATCACAGCAGAGTGATTTGGAGGAGAATAATGAGGCAGCTTTGTGGATGTTTACAGGGAACTCCTCCTCCCCAAGCATGAGGGGCAGCATGGGAGAGAGCATGAAGATGCTTGTTTGAAAATTTAACAAGTGGGTAATGGAGGCTGGCCTCAGGGGCCAATCAGAGGCAGGAGTCAACATCTCGATAGTGAATGAGAGATGATGATAGGTTGGGTATGGATAGGCCATGAAGGGCTTTGAAAGTGAAAACAAATATTTTCAAACTTAAGATGAGATCCGAATTAAAAACCCTTGGTAAACCCTGCTCTTTTACACTGACACAACTGCACGGTACCTGTGTAACTGGGACCTCGTCTACACTTAACATTTAGTTTGACAAAGCTATGGTACCCAGGAGTGTGAAAAATCCATACTCCTGAGTGCCAGATCCATGCCAACCTAACTCCCCGTGTAGATGCAGCTAAGTCAGTGGAAGAATGCTTCAGTGGACTTAGCTACCATTGCTCCAGAAGGTGGTGTTCCTATGGTGATGGAAAAACCTCTCCTGTCATTGTACACTGAGTCTACACTACAGGGTTATGCTGCATAGGTATGGCACCATTTGTAAAATGGAGATAACAATGCTGATGTCCTTTATGTAGTGCTTTGAGATCTACTGAGGAAAAGTGCTATATAAAAACTACAGGAGTACTTGTGGCACCTTAGAGACTAACAAATTTATTAGAGCATAAGCTTTTGTGGGCTACAACCCACTTCTTCGGATGGGTTGTAGCCCACGAAAGCTTATGCTCTAATAAATTTGTTAGTCTCTAAGGTGCCACAAGTACTCCTGTTCTTTTTGCGGATACAGACTAACACGGCTGCTACTCTGAAACATATAAAAACTAGGTATTATTATTATTTTATTTTGTTACTTGCTTCTTTCCAGATACAATATGTTTAGAACATCTTTGTTTTCTACTTGTCTCTGTTTCTTTGTGTGTGCAGTGAGACTGAATACTCTGGTCCACTTTGCAATATCCAGACTCAGTTAGAGCAAGGGCCGGATTGTGACCCCTGTTAACTCAGTGAAAACCCACAGAAACACCATTGAAGTTATTCAAGTTCTACAGTTGTGTAAATAAGACCAGTCTGTGGCCTTAAATGAGCCAAGTCACATACACATTCCAGTGAAACCATCCCTCTCCAATTGCTGGGTGTTCCATCCTCTGTTTCTGTTCTCTCTCAGGTACATGTAGACCCTCTACAATCACACAAATATTAAAAACTCAACAACTTGGTCCAGAAAAACAAAAATATTAAACTTAGCCAAGATAGCAAAGAAATTAGTCCGCACTACTCCAGTATCTGTTTATCTCAATTGGAAGGGCTGTTGCTAGTTGATTTTATTTTTGTTTTTTGGCTGCTGCTTCTTCTCAAGGACCTTGAATTCAAAAAATTGCTGAAATCTAAACTATGGTAGTAATTATAACTAAACATCCTAAAGCCCATCATTATGACTACTTAAAATAATACATAAATAGACAAACATTAACTTTCTTCTAGATTTCTGGTGCTGTTCAGCCTTTCCCCTCATTTTTTATTTTCTATTTTACCACTATTTAATGCTTTTACTTAGCCAAAAAGACACAGAAAAACTAACTTACTTTGAATTGAGGTACCTCTCAGTGCTATTTTTTCCACATTCACTTTTGATGAAACTCTTTGCCTTTAGAGTCTCTTGTAACTTTGTAGCAGTATCTTTCATCCACTCAACTGTAAGGTTCAGATCCTCAAAGGTACTTCACTTCCTAATTTCCACTGATTTCAGTGGAATTAAGGAGCTTAAATATCTCTGAGGTTCTGGGCCAAAGTTCTAAGCCCCTGAGGCAGGGGCATAGGTGGTGGGTGAAACTTCCCCTGGGGGAGGCGAGCTCCTTGTCCTGCCTCTTTTGCCCACAGCCCTGCCCCTACCCACCGCTGGCTCACCACTCACCTCTTCACACACACACACCCGAGAGTCCCCTCCGCTCACCTCCTCCCCCACCCGCCTGCAGCTCACCTACCTGCTGCTCATCTCCTCACACCCCCCACCAGACCCTTTTCCCCGTCTGCCACAAGACCCCCACCACCACCTGCTGTGCAGCTGGCTTGCCGCTCGCCTCCTCACCATGCTGCTGCCCACCCGTGATACCCTCTCCCTTTTTCACCTTAAAGCACTAATAACGTTCCCCAAGGGAACTGAACATGCAACAGGGATAGCTCAATTGCCAGATAGATTCTCCTCTGCGTGGCAGGGAGTTCGGTGTATGCGCTATAGAGAGAGACGAAAAGCCAGGCTACCTGCGCCAACCTGAAGACGGATCGCTCCTTTTGAAAAAGTGCTTGTCATTGACAACCTGCATTAAGGCAGTAGTTTAATCACTTTTCTTACACAGAATTCCCTGCCAGACTCGTTTACTTAAACTGGATTTGAATAAAATGACTAGATCAAGAAATAAACTCACTGGCAATGTCAGCTCCTCCTTGAGCCAGGTAAGCAGTTACTTCTTCTGGGTACAGAGACTACTGAAGGCTCTCATTTGGAAGCTGTTTTTAACCCCAATAACACATTTTCCTACAATAGAAAAGCCGGCTGAACATGGCTAAAGGCTTCCTGGGTGTTGGCAAATGCCTGTTAAATGGCTTCATGACCACTTCAATGGCTCTTTAACAGTGTCAGTGATCTCTGCTACTAGGTCTCTGGAAGGCTTTTTCACTGTGTAAAGTTACTCAGGGATCCCTTTTGCTCGCCTCCTCACTCTCCCCACCCCCCTCTGACTGCCACTGACTCCCTGCTTGCATTCTCTCTCTCTCTCTCTCTCTCTCTCTCTCTCACACACACACACACACACACACACACACACAATGGGGAGAGATGCGGCCGGCAGCTGCGGGGACCTCTGATGGGGGAAGGGGGTGGGGTAGAGGACAGGAGGAAGATTCACCCAGGCAGCAGCAGCAAGCCATGGGAGAAGGGTTAGAGCAGGGAGGGGAAGAGGCGGGAGGGGGTGGGGATTGCTGTGCGAGGGGAGGCAATGCCTCCCCTTGCCTATTATACCTGCCACCCATGGGCAGGGGCTACCGTTTTGAAGAAGGGAAGTTTCGTGTGTCTAGAGAAGGACAGAACAGCAAATTCCCTGCCAGTCTGCGGATGCCAAGACATTATAGAGGGGGCTTTTTATTATTGGTTTAGCACTGACAGGACACAAAGATGAAGGCAGGCCTTGACCTTGAAGAGCTTTTGAGAAGGCAGCGCACAATAGGAAATTGGAGGAAGGGAATAATTAAAGGCTTCAATGGAAGCTAGGAGCCTAAATATCGTTGAGGATCTGTGCTTAGGTATCTCATGTTAGGCACTCAGCCCTTGAGGCACTCCAAATTAGTAGGCGCTTTAGCAATTTTTAGCATTGCTCTCTATGCTTTAGCTCCCTAGCTGTAGAATGCGATTAGTAATACTTTCCCCCACCTCACTAGGCGGTTATTAATGAATTTGTATTCATGTTTGTGAGGTGCTTGAATTCTCCAGTAATGAGCACAATAGAAAAGCTCCCCCCCAAAATAAAATATCTTCTATTCAGTGCGGCGTTTGGATGGCACACAGCAATTAAGTCATGGGGCCACACATTGAATGAAGAGGACAAAAATAAATATTGAGCAGCTAGCTGACTCATTTGCTGAGTTCTGGTCATCAGAGGGTCTATTTAAAAATTTTATTTATTAAGAATAGAAAGAAAAATCAGCTAAAAACAAAAGAAACAGCCTGATTAACTAATCTTATACTTCACCAGGATTAGTGTGCCTGGGGAGAGCTTTTTTTCCTTTTTCAATTCTGACCCTTTCAGCCAGTCAACTTGTCATGCACCTTAGTCCTCTGATTTTTCCCTTCACAGCCCTGTTAGACCTTTCAGGTTTCTTTTATTATATCATGCACCTCTCTCAAGTAGTGTTCGGTAGGTCTGCCTCCAAAATCAATGTTCATTAAAACTCTTTCAGTTCCACCTTTGCATGTTCCTACTATGTAAACACCCCCTCTCAGTTGCTTCTCCCCCTCCGCTCCCTTCATTTCCTCCCTATGACTGGAGGGGAGCTAATGGACTACTCTACCTTGAATTGTCCCTTGAAATATGTGTTAACTACTTATGCTAAACAATCGGTTCCATCTTGTATTTAGCTGTGAGGCTCTGAGTACATTTCTCAGACCTGAAGAAGAGCGCTATATAAGCTCAAAAGCTTGTTTCTCTCACTGACAGAAGTTGGTCCAGGGATAGCTCAGTGGTTTGAGCATTAGCCTATTAAACCCTAGGGCTGTGAGTTCAATTCTTAAGGGGACCATTTAGGGAACTGGGGTAAAAATCTGTCTGGGGATTGGTCCTGCTTTGAACAGGGGGTTAGACTAGATAATCTGCTGAGGTCCCTTCCAACCCTGATATTCTATGAAAAGGTATTACCTCATTTACTTTGTTTGGGTCTGTCTAAGGCATTTATATGGCCCCCATTAGCACAGACTTGGCACCTCACAATCTGCTGTGAGATAGGGCAGTGCTATTATCTGCATTTGACAAACGGGGAACAGAGGCACAGAAAAAATAAGGGCTAGCTCCACAAAGAAATAGCCATGTAGTTAAAGCACTTGCCAAGGTGTGGGAGACCCAGGTTCAAATCCTCACTTTCCTGAGAGGAAGGCAGTCCAGGCCGCCTACTTCCCCAACAAGTGCCATAACCCCTAGGCTACGTGGCATTCTGGGGGTGGGCTAGCCACAAGTGACTTGCCCATGGTTACACAGGAAGTCTGTGGCAGAGAAGAGAATTGAACCTCCATTTCCTGAAGGGTAGACTAGTGCCCTAACCACTGTACCATTCTTCTAATGCATCCTTTGTTTTTTCCAAACTCCAAGGCTTCCTACCTTTTCCGCTGGCCTTGACCAACATGCTTTAGCAAGTTAATTGTCTTCTCTGAAGGTGTCTCCCTGAAACCAACTTAGTCTTCTTTTAAAGATGCTGGAGTTATGTAATCTGACAATTCATTCTTAACATTAATTCAATTCTCTATCAAATATACATTGTAGACAGATTAATTGATCTGTCACAGGTAGTGACAGGGATGCTTCATGTTTCCTTAGATGCTAAACAGCCTTTCAAGTTTAAGATAGTTCATGCTGGTCTCTTGCTTTAAAATTCTCCCGTTAGCCTTGAAGCAGTAAGAATTTAATTTTGTTCATGCTACTACATCCATAGATTCCTAGAGCTCTAATAATTCTAATAGGGTGCACAGATTTCGCTGATAAATGAGTTCTCTCCTGTATGTCTGAGGTCTTTTTGAAACCATCACAGCCTGCTAAATTATTGAAATGCAGAACCAGAGTTGTTAGTCACTTTATCCTTTGTTGTCATTCAACCAGCTACATTTTTTTTTTCTTTTTATGGAGGCTCCTCAAGTTTAATTTTATCTAATTCTACCCTCAAGGGTTTTTTAATTTTCAACTAATTCCTTAATCAATATTTCAAGTAAGAACATATAACAAACAGTAGACTCCTTGGTTAGATAACCATTCATTTATATTTGGGGGGAGGGAGAAAAATGAATTCTAGCCTAAACCTGACAAGTGGGGTCAATATAAATCTTTGAACCCATGGAAGATGTATTATTTTGATTCGGTGTAAGCCACCATTTTGCTAAAAACCTAATCTGGGTTATAAAAAGAAAGCAATTTAAAACACACGGTCTGAAAGACTCATACCATTAGAACATCCCTTTACCTTTTAAGAATTCTCTTGAAAAAATATAGGAATATAGGTATTATTGCTGTGGCTTTTTACGAGGCATTATTCTAGCCCTTCCTGTTCATGAACAACTGCATTTGGGAAAGCATGAAAGCCTTTATGAAAGACACGTGGCAAATCGCAGTTCCTGTGTTTGATCCATTACCATGAAATACATATAATAATGTTTAATCACAAATGGAATTTTCTGGGTATATTATCTGAATTTCTGATAGAATTTACAATACAAAATGGCCAGTTTGAAGCTACAGGTGAAACTGGTTCTTGTAAACATTTTCAAATGATCTTATTTCTGGTGGATTGCTGGCTGGTCATAATAAAATAATAGTGTTATTTCTGCTTTTCCCTGAGGAAAAATTATATACCCCAATCGAAGGACAGTGATCTGATGTATGTGTTAAAGAATGGAGGCTTATTAGAAAGGTGCAACCCTCACCAGGAAAAGTGGCATAAAGAAAAAGAAGAAGAAGAAAAAGAGAAAGAATGGAGGCTTATTAGAAAGCTTCCATACTTGTTTCAGTTTTCTGTTCTAGGTACTTATAGTTCCAGTCACTGTAGCGTTCAAATGATCACCATCACCAACACTTCCCTGCCTCACAACAGCACCATGAGGTATAGAAATATTGCAGATCAAGAAATGAGCACAGAGATAAAGAGACTTACCCAGTCTCCAAATGTGTGGCAGGACAAGAATGTAACCCAGATCTCACGAGTCTCAATCAAGTGCCTTATTCATAAGACTGTCCTTCCTTTCTATCATTGTCAGTTACAGTGGGTGCTACTAAAAGCACTATTACTAGCAGTTATGATGTTCTAATGTTTGAAAAGTAGCACATAAGCACAAATGGCTGCAATGATACACACAAACAACTCCAGTGGCAGCCCTGAGACCTCCAACAAATTTGGAAAATTCTCCTGGAACATTTTTTTCAAAGTTGGCAAATATGCATCTCAAGACCATTTTCTATATGAGCTTAGCTTTATTAGCTCTGAAATGGAACCAATAAAAAAGAAAACTTCAGGCTAAAATAACCCAGGGAGCTAATATTTGCTGTCACCAACCCATCAAATCTTTCTAGGAAGCTTCTTGTAGCACTTTGAATTTCTTAATTTTATATCTCAATGAAACACCATAAAGATAGTTCTTAGTGTAGCATACTAGTTAAATAGAAAATCTCTGAAAACAATGTTGCAAGATTTTATTGTGGTGTTTTGGGTTTTTGTTTTTTTACTGTAGGGTGGGAGAAATGCAATATATACCTTAGTTTAATACCCTTTCTTCAAAATGACAGGTTTCAAAATTTGTTAGTCTCTAAGGTGCCACAAGTACTCCTGTTATTTCTTCAAAATGTTGTTTATATTGTACAATAATGAACGCCTATGAAATGTCTAGTTAAATTAGTCACATTTTCTACACTTCAGTAAACATGTTCTCGGGAAAACAGTTTAAGTTGGCCTGGCAAGTGAATTTTCAAAGTAACTCAAGAGACAGAAAGGTGACAGTTACAACTGCACATAGTATATACTGTTCATTCCTTTATTTACACCTCTCAATCTGTAATTACACTTGCTTTTAGAACGTAGGTGGTGATAAATGAGTTGTTTAAATCCACCCTGGAATAATGTTCCAACTACCAAGTGCTATTTTTTCCCCCCAAAATTCAGGAACTCTGCACACACAGGTTGTTTTCCTAGTCTTTGTTCTCATAAAAGGAACATTCAGTTAGCAATCAGCATTCTTTAGGATACATGGGTATTTAGTTTCTTTCAGTAACATGAGCTATAAATAACAGCTGTTCATTGCTATAGGGAGGGGGAAAAAAAAAAGAATGAAGCTGTACTCCAGCTCAAACATTATCTTGGCATACACCAGGCAATTGTGAGTTTCATGACTACAGCCTACAGCATACTTATACAGTATAATATATAAGCACTTAAGAATCAAATATTTTCCCACATACGACTATAATATCTCTGTGTAGATATGGTAATATACTTATCTGACAAAAAGCAACCACAACAGCAACCACCCAGCAACTTTATGCTCCAAAGCACTGGGTAGTTTTGTCCAAAAAGTAGCCTTTATACTTTTTTTACAGTTAAATTGCTATGATTTTGAAAAATAAAGTATTAATGTAAAATCAGTGCTCCTGTTAAACATTTTGAAATTGAGAATTAAGTATGATGCTGCTGATAGGTATTTGCACTGGGAAAACAAATTAATAAAAATTCAAAATGTTACTTGGCCTTTTTCTGTTCTGTGATTTTATTTTGAATGTTTATGTCAGGGAACTCATGGCCATGCCAAATGTGCGCCCTTACCAATAATAAATAAAATATCATGTATTCATGCAAAGATACAGTCAGAGTCATAGAATTTAAGGCCAGAAGGGACCACCACATCTGACCTTCGACATTGGTGAGGCCTCATCTGGAGTACTGTGTCCAGTTTTGGGCCCCACACTACAAGAAGGATGTGGAAAAATTGGAAGGAGTCCAGCGGAGGGCAACAAAAATGATTAGGGGGCTAGCGCACATGACTTATGAGGAGAGGCTGAGGGAACTGGGATTGTTCAGTCTGCAGAAGAGAAGAGTGAGGGGGGATTTGATAGCTGCTTTCAACTACCTGAAAGGGGGGTCCAAAAAGGATGGATCTAGACTGTTCTCAGTGGTAGCAGATGACAGAACAAGGCGTAATGGTCTCAAGTTGCAGTGGGGGAGGTTTAGGTTGGAAATTAGGAAAAGCTTTTTAACTAGGAGGGTGGTGAAGCACTGGAATGGGTTACCGAGGGAGATGGTGGAATCTCCTTCCTTAGAGGTTTTTAAGGTCAGGCTTGACAAAGCTCTGGCTGGGATGATTTAGTTGGGGATTGGTCCTGCTTTGAGCAGGGCATTGGACTAGATGACCTCCTGAGGTCCCTTCCAACCGTGATATTCTATGATTCTATGATATCACAGGCCACCAACACCACTCAGCACCCGCACAACTAAATCCAACAACCAAAATTAGATCAAAGTATTACAGCCCACCAGAGACTCGGTGCCACAGGGGGGACCGAGTGCCTGAGGCACCAGTGCCTGAGGCCCCACAATGGCAGGGAGGGAAACAGATAAATCTGGCACGTAACCTGCATCAACATGCTGCAGAGGAAGGCAAAAACCCTCCAAGGTCACAGCCAATCTGACCTAGGGGAAAATTCTTTCCCAGACCCATGTATGGTGGTCAGTTAGACCCCAAGCATGTGAACAAGATCCATCCAGCCAAGAACCTGAGAGAGAACATGCTTGGTCAGAGCTCTGGCACACCCTGTCTGGTGTCCCATCTCTAGACATAGCTATCCCTGATGCTTCAAAAGAAGTAGATTAAAAATAAAACAAAACAAAACAAAACAAAAACCCAAACCAACCAATCACCACCACTACCAAACCAGAATACATTGGAGTGGGGAGGGGAATCCTTTCCTGAACCCTGCAGGTGGCTGGCTGAAACCCTGAAGCATGAGCAGGGCTGGATTTATAGCTTACGTGCCCCTAGGCACAGTATCTTCAGTGCCCCCCCAACCCCCGCCTACAGCTGACCTTCATGTTTTCTGTAAAAAATGAAACTTTTAACCCACTTTTCACTAGAACAGCAGCGCCCCGAGGCACATGCCTACAGTGCCTAATTGGAAATCCAGCCCTGAGCATGAGCTTTTAGGAACATAAGATGTGACCCAGATGTAAGCCCCATGCTGATGAGCCTTGTCCCCCTGCCATCGCAAGCAATCCTGTTGTATAATCACACTCATAAATTTGTCCAGGTCTCTCTTAAACCTCATTAAGTTGTTTGCTCCCCACAGCTCCTACTGGGAGGCTGTTCTGGTACCTCATTCCAATGATGGTTAGAAACTTTCTTCTAATTTCCATCCTGAATTTGTTCATGGCCAGTTTATATCACATGTTCTTGTGCCCACATTTTTCTTTAGCTGAGATAGCACTTCACCCTGCCTGGTATTTATCCCTCTAATATATTTATAGAGTGCAAACATATCCCCTCTCCACCTACCTTTTGATATAAACAAGCCAAGGTCTTCTAGTCTCCTTGTAAAATAGACTGTCCACTCCTCTGATCATCCTAATAGCGCTTCTCTGGACCTGCAAGATAACAGCAATGAGGCCTCATGATTTAAGACATATGATGATCGCTGCTGTAAGCCACTCTGGCAGTGGTATGTGGTGTTTCCCCTCTATTTCCTGGTTCACTAGAGCATAATAACCTTCTGCTGCTGGTAGCTAATGAAGTTACTCCTTTATCTAACATGGTAGATGTCTGTACTATGGTGCTGAAGTCCTCCAATTCAAATCCTGTGAGGTAGAAAGGTTATATTTGCAGTGGTCAGGAGCAAATGCCTCCACTCCTCCCACCCACCTGTGCAGCAATGGACAACATAGATTATGTAGTCAATCGGCGGTTTCTTTCTCTCTCACATCAGATATTGGCTACACCCAGGAGGAAGCACACCAGATTTATGAAGGATCGATAGAAAATAGAAAATCCTGTGTTCCTAACAGGCTATGGAAGGATGTTTTGCTATCCAATTATATTCAGAAATGTATTTCTCACTGATCCAGAATTTACTCAGATGTTTGGTCCATTAAAGACCTGAGGGTAACGTTCTGTTAGAGCACCACATGCTGTAGAACTGAATGACGATTGTGTGAGTATTCTGAGGGCAGAGAGCCCAGTTCTACTTCCACTGAGGTTGGTGGAGCTTTTATAAGTGACATCAGGGCAAAGGGAAACAGGACTATAATGTTTAATTGGAAATAAGTGAATCACATGGTGTTTTTAACTAGAATGCATCTTTGAGGTCAGCAAAGTATGTCAATGCTTTCTTATGATATTAGGGGTCTACGAGATAGAATACTAACCTACTACTAGATGTGCAAAGATTTGGAACAAAATTAAGCTGAAATGTAGAGGTTTTCCATAGTGGAAGAGACAAGAGATGAGAGGGAAGAGCAGTTCTTGGAAATTTGATTAAAGCCTCTTTTTTTTTTAATGCCTTCTACCTAACCTTCTGTTTAGAAGAGGGACACTAGAGTGTTTAGGGCCCTCGCCTGGGAATTCAGAGACCCAAATTCAATTCCCTGCTCCACCACAGACTTCCTGTGTGACGGTGGGTAAGTCATTTAGTCTCTCAGTCCCCAAAACTGTAAAATGGGGATGATAATTAATGTTACGTTTAGTCATGAGTATTATTAGTCATGGACAGGTCACAGACAGTAAACAAAAATTCACGGCTCGTGACCTATCCATGATTTGTACAATATACCCCTGACTAAATCTTGGTGGGGAGGGGACGGCCCGGGAATGCTGCGGGTGCTCGGGGGTGCGGCCTGGGGGGCCCCATGAGTGCTGGGGTGGGGGGTGGCCTGGGAGGGCTGCGGGTGCTCAGGGGCGGCCCGGGACCCTTGCTGATGCTGGGTGGGGGTTGGCGGGGCTGGCAGGCTCCCTACCTGGCTCTGTGCCTCCCCGAAAGCAGTGACCTCCCTCAGTTTCTAGGTGGAGACATGGCCAGGCAGCTCTGCGCGCTACCTCCACCATGAGCACCGGCTCCGCAGCTCCCATTGGCCGGGAACCATGGACAATGGGAGCTGTGGGAGCAGTGCCTGCAGGTGGAGGCAGCGCGCTGAGTCCCCTGACCGCACCTCCACCAAGGAGACAAGGGACATGCTGGACGCTTCTGGGGAGCCCCCCCGCATCCCCCGAGGTGAGTGCTGCCCAGAGCCCTCACCCCCTCCCACGTCCCAAACTCCCAGCCCTGAGCCCTCCATCTGAACTCCTGCTGCTGCTGTGGGAGGAGGGCGCAGTGGTCTGAGACTGCCCCAGCAGTGGCCGGTGCGGCTGGCCCAGGGGCTGCCTGAGCTGCTCAGGCGGCACCCGAGCCAGCCAAACCAGCCGCTGCAGAAGTCCCGGAGGTCCCAGAAAGTCACAGAATCCATGACCTCCATGACAAACTCGCAGCCTTAATGTTAATAATACTTCCCTACATAATGGAGGTGTTGTGAGGATGAACTCATTAATGACTGTGAAGAGATACTATGTCTGGTAGGCATAAAAATAGATAACTCCTTGATAGCCAGGTTGAATAGTTCTTCCCAAGATGTCAGGAACAAAAGGCAGAGGACAATAAACTCCAGCAAGACTCATTATAGGTAATTTGATCTGGTGACCCTATACAATTCCTATTCAAGGTATCCATCTCTTTAAATATACAGTCTGTATTGTTCTGTGTGTACAGATGTGCAACAGCTCCAGAGTTCAGGGTCTGTAAATGTCCAACTGTGTCTAGAGGCCTGCCTTTACGATTGCTTTTCAGATAGAATTGAAAGCACTATTAAGGTTGTTCCTCACACCCATCTTGGATATAAAACAAAGTAATATTTGAAAATGAGACATTTAGGTAAGAATACCATGTTCAGCTAAATAACAAGACCAGCTACTGAAATATCTTCCTTTGTTCGGGCACCTCTTAATACTGCTGGTATTAACTTTGAATAAATAAACTTATAGATTTACACATTTAGGAGATATCAAACCTCAGCTGTCCAGCACTCCTTGAAGATATCGGGTGTTTTGCCTACAGATGAACTGTAGAATTGGGCTAAATTATTTAATTCCTTTTAGGAACAATTTAATTCCAGGAAAGAATAAGGGGTTTTGGTTCTGGCAAAGCGCTGACTATGAATAAATAACACAAAATTTTTTTCTACCCATTACCCCAGCCTCATTCACATACCCTTAATCAGTGAGAAAATGTTAACATGTTTGAATAAGGGGGATTGGGAGGGATGGAACAAACTTGTCAGGAATGCAACTAGCAAATTTTTCATTGTACAAAGTCATTACAAAATGTTACCTCTCATTGACCTTTGATTTTGATCATCCTTACACACTGGACACTTGAAAGTGAGTTTTGTTTAACCCTTTCACAGCTGCCAGAATGTGCATTTATGGTTTCCTAATAGTATGTCAGGTTATACTGAGGTATAGTACATTAAGAAAGCACTAGCCAAAAATATTTGCTCAAAAGCACCTGGTATATCATTCAGCACTTGAGTGACTTAAGGCATTTTGAATTTTGTGTGTGTGAGTGAGACAGCAGGAGAAGGAAAGAGAAGCTATTGTAGGGAAAGTCTTTTTATAACATTGAAGTGCAAAAATACTAAGGAGTGCCTGCTGCCATATTAAAGGGCCAGCATAATGGAAAATAAATGTCATTAATCTATTCTAGATTACCGAGTGTTCATAATGTCTGAGACGAAGAATGAGCAATAGAAGAGAAATTCCTACTTTGGAAATTAGGGCAATTTTTTCCCCCAGGCCATCCATCTCTAATCCCAGAGATTTTCCCCAGAATGAGATGAAAATCAGGAATATTACACAATAATATTGAGAATCTGAGCTGAAGAAATTATGGCGTTGTTTGCTAGTAGTAGTTCTTGGGGTGATTTTTAGGGTCAGTAGGCAACCACGTAGAAGTTACAACTGACATATATAAACGTGATAGTAGTGAGCTTTTCAGTCAGATGCCATGAGGAGAGAGCAAAAGAGAATGTTTTGGAACCATAAGATTCCCTTGCATAGAAGAAAACAACATGATATTTCAAAGACTGTGGGAATTTAATAGCTGTCTGAATATCCAGACAAAAGCCCAACCTATAATATATAAGAAGTTAAAGGTTATGATGTTTGCAGGGCCGGCTCCAGGCACCAGCTTGCCAAGCAGGTGCTTGGGGCGGCCACTCCGGAGAGGGGCGGCATGTCCAGCTATTCCGCGGCAATTCGGCTGACGGTCCCTCACTCCCGCTCGGAGTAAAGGACCTCCCGCCGAATTGCCGCCGCTTTTTTTTTTTTTGCGCCGCTTGGGGCGGCAAAAACCCTGGAGCCAGCCCTGGTTGTTTGCCATTCAAAAGATAATTTCTCTTAAACTGGCAAGAAGGTATCAGAGACCTATGACCCAGCTGTCACAATACTGTTAAAGTGCTCCGTTAAACAGTTCCCATAACTCACCCAAAGTGGTAACTGCCTTTCATCGGTGTGTAAAGTTCGTAAGACGCTTTGGGATTCATCTGGATTCAAAACACTACATACAGTAAAATGTAAGTCATGTATCTCAACATGGAAGAGACGTCAAATGTCCACTGGAGAGGGTATCTCAATAAACCACCAAATGGGCTGAAAATAGCTGACATTTGCCCAATTTTACACCCAGTTATACTGCAAAAGAATGGCTTGTTTTGAAAGAGATGTTTCACCAATGTCTCATCATCTGTTACATGTAAACTACATACACACAAATAAGTCATAAAACTACAAAGAGAGTTTGAAATGGAAATTCTGATATTGGCAGCCTTCCATGCCAGGGTGGATTCTAATGGCTATAGTTAGAGTAAGTGCTGGGGGTGTGGGGGAAGAGGGAAGACGAGAATTGTTGGCCAAATTTTGTTCTCCGTTACACTGATGTAATTCCATTGACAATAGCAGTGTTGTCCATGTTTACCTCTGTGCAAGGCCCTGACTCAGCAAGCTTTTATGCTGGTTGCCCTTGGTTCCTGTTAATGTGCATGGAGGATAAGTGGAAGGTCCTTGGTATTTTGCAGTACCTGAGATTGTAAATACATTAGGCCCTAATGATTAGGGCAAGGACGCATTATGTTGGTTGTATGAAGAGATATGTATATTCACACTGCAAATAATTGCTACTATTTATTATTATTTTAGCAAAAATGTTGGACTCAGTATGATAAAGGATATGATTAAGAAATTGGAACAATAATAGGGATCTTTCTCCAGAAGTGCAATCGGGATTTAATTAAAAGAAGGATTTGACAGTATTAAAGTCAGACTAAGATTTCTGGAGATGAGTCAAGTGAGCTGGTTCAGGGGACTGGTAATGGGTAATGTAATCTTTAATGTCTAGATTGCTGGTTTCAGTGCAGCCCAGGTGGGTAATGACCAAAACTTGTTAAGTTGGTCAGTGGCCAACATGACATGAATTGGCATTTTTTGTAACAACTCCTAGATTTATTCATCTCCCAAAATCACTACCTTGGCACTGTTTCGAAGCCCTGTTGTAATCACAGCAGCAAGGCTAAAGATGACAGGAAATGGGAACAGAGACAGAATAACAATGCCAAATTGCACCAGATGGAATTACCATCCTGTGAAGTGACCCCTTCCAGGTCAGCAATGAAGCACAGGATGGGACAGTATTCTGATGCTTATACAACTGTTGCCATGCTGGACTGGTTTTCTGGATAAATACAAGACTTTAAGGTAAAATCCTGGCCCCACTGAAGTCAATGGAAAACTCTTATTTACTTCAATAGGGCCAGGATTTCACATGTAATCTCTGGGGCTCTTGGTTGGGACTCTTCATGATCACTATTTAAACTATTTGAAAATGACATTCAG
Organism: Emys orbicularis; assembly: GCF_028017835.1. NCBI lineage: Eukaryota > Metazoa > Chordata > Testudines > Emydidae > Emys > Emys orbicularis. The sequence continues at coordinate 345,452,690 of NC_088683.1, forward strand.
TGGTATAGCTGATGGGACTAGTGTCTTTAATTGACTTGAATAAGTAGAGGGCCTGGCTAATTCAGGCCAGATCCCATCACCCTTACTCATGTTGAGTAGTACTCTTTCATTGGGATTATGCCTAGAGGTAAGATACTACACACACAAGAATCACAGACTCTGGCCATTAAGCATATTGTAAGATGAGTTTTGAAATGTGACAATATACAGTTGGTCCAGTAAAAGTTATTACCTCACCCACCTTGTCTTTAGGGATGAAATCCTGCCTCTACGGAAAATCAATTGGAGTTTTGCCATTTATTTCAGTGTACCAGGATTTTACTCTCGCTATTTAGACAGCATAAAATTGGACAGCTTCTTGGGGTAAGAAGAGACTTTCTAGGAAATGTAAGACAGAAAAATTTAGAGCAGCACGTTCATGGTGCTTCTTGTCGGCACATTCTGTTTTCCCTTTTCTGTTTTAATTTTAGTTGGCAGCTTCTAACTTGCACTTTTGAGTGGTTTCTTGATGAGGGCTAAAAGTCAGCTTTAGTCCATTTAGTCACAAGTTAATTTCCTCCCGTCCTCTGCCTCTGCCATTCCAATTTAGTTTTGGCATTGTCTCTGTCTCGTTAATTTTGTAGTAGTGACGTGCGCAGCAGTTTGGCTGAGATTAACAAGGAAGAACTCTCCCACTTCTTAGATCTGGGGTTCTGACACTTGTAGCATTGTTGATCCCTAAGAGTAAAGTTTTTCCAGGAATTGGGCAATTATGAATACTTAATCAATGTGATATTTACTAAAGTAACCACTGTCCCCCCCATCTCTCTACACACCTGTTTAATTTAGTCCTTTGTAAAGGTCTTCACAATTTCTAAAAACAGCCTGCAGTTGCATGTTGTATAATATTCTTTTAGGACTTCACAGCTAGATAGGACTGGACTGGGCTGGATTAGTAAATGAATAGAGACCTCTTTGGGACACCTATATATGTCTACAGTGCAATAAAATACCCGTGTCATCTGACTTGGACTCATGGGACTTGGGCTAAGGCAGTGTTTCTCAAACTGGGGTCGCCGCTTGTGTAGGGAAAGCCCCTGGCGGGCCGGGCCAGTTTGTTTACCTGCCCCGTCCGCAGGTCCGGCTGATCGCGGCTCCCACTGGCTGTGGTTCGCTGCTGCAGGCCAATGGGGGCTGCTGGAAGTGGCGGCCAGTGTGTCCCTCGGCCCACACTGCTTCCAGCAGCTCCCATTGGCCCGGAGCAGTGAACCGCGGCCAGTGGGAGCCGCGATCAGCTGGACCTGCGGATGGGGCAGGTAAACAAACCTGCCCGGCCCGCCAGGGGCTTTCCCTACACAAGCAGCGACCCCAGTTTGAGAAACACTGGGCTAAGGACTTATAAAATTCCAATGTAGACGGGCCTGGGTTCGGGCCCAAGCCCACTATGCATAGCCCCACAGCCCATGCCCCGCAAGCCTGAGTCAATTGATACAGGCCAGCTGCAGGTGTTTAATTGTACTGTAGACATACCCCTAAGTTCTGCTTTCTGAGCTGGCACTGAATGAATGCCCTGTGTTGCCGGAGATGCCGTCTTTTGGAGATATAAAACAGAGTCCTGATCATTAAAGATCCCATGGAACTTTTGCAAGAGCAGAAGTGTTAATCCCAATGGCCTAGCTAAATTCCATCTTTGGAAATTATGTTCTACCTATCTAAAATACTGGCAGCAATTCCACCTGGTTTCTCCGCTTCCTGTCCTAAAATGTTGTGTAACATTGCTGTGCACTGTTAAATAGCTGCCTCATTCTACCTTAGAGGTGGCTGCATTGTGGGTGAAGTTAATTCCTGTGTAGGCCTTACCTACTCCATGGGGTTGCTCTCAGGCTTAGTTAATGTTTTTGTTAAAGCTCTTTCAGATCCTTAGAAGAAAAAGGCCCTCCTATGTATCTACTATATGGCAAAGTATTCTTATCCAAAGAGGGTGTTCCTAATCTAGGGGTGTGTTCTCATCCCAAGCTATTCAAAATCTTTATTAACAATCTGGAAGAAAATAAAAATCATTACTGGTGTCATTTGCAGCTGACAACAATTGGTGGAGTGGTAAATAATGATGGTGAAAGGTCAGTTATACAGACCAATCTGGATCACGTGGTAAGCAAGGTTCACTTGAGCAATGTGTTTTAATACACTCAAATACAAGGAACAAACAAATACATCTAAGAACAAAGAATGTGGGTCACATTTACAAAATGGAGGAATTATATCCTGGACTGCAGTGACACTGAAAAGGATTTAAGGGTCATGGTAGATAACCAACTGAACATGATGTCCTAGGGTAATATTGTAGCTAAGAGTCCACAAGTAACAACTGGACGAAGGAGAATATCAGGTAGGAGTAGGGAGGTGATATTGCCTCCATTTATGAATTAGTGAGGCCATTACTAAAATACTAAATCGAGCCCTGGTGTTCCCACTTCAAAAAGGATGTTGAAAAATTGGAAAGGAGTCAGAAAAGAACTATAAGAATGATTTCAGGTTTGGAAAACATGATTTTTAGTAGGAAACTTAAAAAGTTCAAGCTATTTCATTTATCAAGAGAAGATTAAAACGTGACTTGATCATGGTCTACAAGTACCTAATGGGAGAAGAGACTTCTGATAGTAGAGAGCTCTTTAATCTAGCAGAAAAAGGACTAATGAAATCCAGTGGTTGAAAGTTGAAGCTAGACAAATTCTGACTGGAAATAAGGTACGCATTTTAACAGTGAGGGTAATTAACCATTGGAACAACTTGCCTAACGAAGTGGTGGATTCTCCATCACTTAAAGTATTTAAATAAAGATTTGGATATCTTTCTAAAGATATGTTCTATCTCAAACAGAAGTTGTTGGCTCAGTACAGAAATTACAGGTGAGCTTCTTTGGCCTGTGTTATGAAGGAGGTCAGGCTATACGATCATTTTGGTCCCACCTGGCCCTAAAAATCTATGAATTATTATATTTACTATATACAACTAAATTCGAATCTGCTTTTACTTGTACTGTACTGTACTGTTCTGCAAAGCTCTGATCCTACTTACATTGAAGTCAATGGAAAAACTTCAGGGGAAGTTGGATCGGGCCTTAAGCCTTTTAAGAGCTATAAAACTTTGCCATCTTAATTTTCTTCTCACTGTGTGGGTCAGTTCTGTAAAGAACCTACAAACCCAAGGCAAGTTTTATAATCAGTAGGACAAATGAATGCAAATAATACTTTTCACCGGTTTGTCATGGAATGCACTGCAGCTGTATTTATTATACACACTTTCCCTGCATGTGCTGCTTACTTGCATTCCATTATATTAATCAGTGTTACTGCTGTGCGCTGGAGTTGGTGTTCAGTCTTTTCTTGTTTAAAGTAGGAATGTGTGGGAGGTTATTTGAGGACATAATGTTACATGACCTCATGCTATATTTTGTGATACTTGTAGCATGGAATTTAACAGTGAAAATTGGGCTCAGTGGTTTGGAGGGCTATTAACAGAAGCAAAACTTACACTGTTAATGTCATTGCTAAATTTAACAAACACTTTCTCTAATGGCTAGTTACTGGTTTTGCTATTTCTATAAGAATCAAGAACCAGCTCTTCAATTAGTGCAAACTGTTGTTGCCCCACTGAAGTCAATGAAGTACACTGATTTACATTTGTGGAGGCTCTAGCCCCAGATCTTCAGAAGCAGCTATCGCTTCAGAACCTAGGGAGACCGTAAAGTCAGTCAGGGAGCCATTCCTAACAGAGTTGATTGTATGGCATGCAGCAGATGAAAAGATCCAGTTTCAAAAAAATAAGAGAAATGATACAAAATGAAATGCCCTAAAGGACAGGTGCCCTTTGTGTAGGATATTCCTCTTACACAGCATTGAAAACAGTGATATAAATATTGGACATCGTTCTAACCTTGTGACATGATACTGAATCACACACTATAGACAAACAGCATATAGCTTAATTTTAATCAGAATGTTTTTAACAAATACAGGAAGTCATGCATGGGCCAGTTCTTCTGTTTTATTTTTACATTGCTCCAACACTTGCAGTGTTCCTGTTTGAATCTATTAATTGTTTTTTCAAGGGAGAGCAAAAAACTCTGAAGCGAGGGGTTAGATGAGGAGGGAAATCTTTAGCGCCGCATAAAGCTGTACCTGTGTAAACAATAATAACGGAGTGCTTTTTTGAACAAAGTCCAAGTAACTAGCTGTCATTGTTACTTTGCTGTTTTCAAAGAGTAGTAGTAGTAGGGGAAGTGTGGCCTATTTGCCTGGGATGTGAACGACTAGAGTTCAATTCCCTGCTTTACCACACTTCCTGTGTGACCTTGCACAAATCATGTAAGGTAAAATTTTCAAAAGCGTCTATGTGACATAGGAGCCTAAGCCCCATTGAAAGTCAATGAAACTTAGGCTCTTAAGTCATCTAGGCCTAGATACACAAAGATATTTAGGCTCCTAACATCCATTGATTTCAATGGACATTGGGAACCTAAACAGCTTTGTGAATCTGGGCTGTAGGTGCTTTCAAAAGTTTACCATTAGTCTCCCTGTACCTTCCCAATCTGTAACAGCACTTCCCTACTTCAAGGGGTGTTGTGAGGCTAAATATGTTAAAGACTGTGTGGTGCTCAGGTACTTTGGTGTAGGGGGTCATGAGTATCATGGAGAGAGACTAGAATAACAGTAGACTTGGATGGTGGATTTAGGTTTAGTGTTACTAATCTAGAAGAAACAGTCTCATCATAGAGTGTTTGAAGGAAGAAGAGTACTGTATTGAATACAGTGCTCCATCCAGTGTTTTCCAACCAACACACCTAGTTAGACAATGGATGAGGTGGAACAGTATGAAAATGGGAGAAGAGCCACCGTGCGTTTAGGACAGTGTGGTGAGGATGAGTGAGCATCAGCTTCAAATACATGTCACAAAATATATTAAATAAAGAGCTAAATATATAACAAAATATATTAAATAAGACAGCACTCTTATTCCCTAAATTAACTTTGAGAGGCCTCATTAGCACTCATTTACTTATTTATATCACTTTATACCCTGTATTATAGTTTCATAGAGTTTTAGGTCGAAAGAGATGATTCTCTGCTTCCCCAGTTAACCCTTCGATCTCCCTTCAGGAAAAGCTTCTCATAGTAGCTGGGCTCTGCACACCACTCGTAAACTCAGATTTTCTGAAGAAGGGAGAGAGCAAACTCGAGTCAAGGGCTCTCAGCTGAAAATGGCATGCCACCCTGCCTCCTCTCATGTACATTTTTGGGATGTTAGCTCACGTGCCTCAGCTGTTCCCAATGATTTGGTAGATATATGGAGAGGGGAAGTTTGTAATTCAGCTAGGACCCAAACAGTGCTTAATTTGTGCCAGGGCTTGCGAGAGGTGAGCCCCAGCACCTCTAGGTTTAGCAGTTCATAGCCCTGGCACCTCTAGGCTTGCTGCATCAGTTATGAATGTAAAAAACTTGCTTGAATCCTGGCACCTAATTGCTCGAGCCCCAGCACCTCTTTCATTAAGCACTGGACTCAAACTATTAAGGGCTGAAGTGAACTCCTGGAAATGAGATGGTGGCCAGTACAGTCACTGAAACATGTGTCTTCTGGCAGAAAAAGTTCTGCATCAACTACATTTCCCGAGACATCTCCAAGAAGAACATGCTGTGTAGCATATTGTCAAGTCTGCAATAACACTTCAAATTATTTGTTGTTTTATGTATATGGTGGTAGTGATTAAGGCCTCAACCAGGCCCTATTGTGCTAGGCAATGTACATCCTGCAAATTTTATTTTCAGTTCAGAACATTCCCCAGATAGTCAAAGGGGGAGGGATAGCTCAGTGGTTTGAGCATTGGCCCACTAAACCCAGTGTTGTGAGCTCAATCCTTGAGGGGGCCATTTAGGGATCTAGGGCAAAAAGTCTGTTAGGGATGGTACTTGGCCTTGCTACTGAAGATAGGGAACTGGATTCAATGATCTTTCAAGGTCCCTTCCAGTTCTATGAGATAGGTGTATCTCCATATACTATAACATCTAAAACTATTGTGCAGGGCAAATGTTATCAATTGGCTCTCTTTATAAATTGCTTCAGTTTTTCTATACATTCCAACAGAAATGAGGGGAGAGAAAAAAAAGAAGAAGAAAGAACCAGGTAGTTAACATCTTTTTTCTGATGTCATCACTGCTCTGGCCTCAAATGTGTTTTTTTGCTTGCTTCCAGCATTCTTAGCAATAGCACTGTTCAGTATAGCTGCCCTCCTGAGCCCTGCTCTTCCGGGACCTCAGTTTAAGAATTAAGCAGCTGCCAAAATCACTCAGCATTCTGGGGCTGGGCTCATAACACAGGCAAAGAAGCAGCAGCAGACTCAGCACCCACTGCACTGCCAGAGCAGCTGTACTGGAGAGTGTTGGGTGTGGTTCTCCCCTCAATCATTTGACTTCAGTGCCCCATTCCTTCCCCCCTCTGGGAATCTCATGGGGCAGGCTCTCCCACAACCTGCAGACAGAGGGGGAGAGAGATAGGCCTGTGCTTCTCCCAACCCTCCCTGGGCCAGGCACACGGCTCTAGCGACCAATTCCCCCTTCTAGGGGCAACATGTAGGGCAGTTTCCCCCCCAATTCTAAGGGCAAGAGTGGAAAAGAGCCAGGTTGGCTAGGCTTCCTCTCATCACATCCTGATCACCCTACTTCACTCAGGAAAAATAGGTTTCAGAGTAGCAGCCGTGTTAGTCTGTATCCGCAAAAAGAACAGGAGTACTTGTGGCACCTTAGAGACTAACAAATTTATTAGAGCATAAGCTTTCGTGGGCTACAACCCACTTCTTCGGATGCATATAGAGTGAAACATATATTGAGGAGATATATATATACACACACATACAGAGAGCATGAACAGGTGGGAGTTGTCTTACCAACTCAGAGAGGCCAATTAAGTAAGAGAAAAAAAACTTTTGAAGTGATAATCAAGATGGCTCAGTACAGACAGTTTGATAAGAAGCAAGTGTGAAAATACTTACAAGGGGAGATAGATTCAATGTTTGTAATGGCTCAGCCATTCCCAGTCTTTATTTAATCCTGTGTTGATTGTGTCTAGTTTGCATATCAATTCCAGCTCAGCAGTCTCTCGTTGGAGTCTGTTTTTGAAGTTTTTCTGTTTTAAGATAGCCACCCGCAGGTCTGTCATAGAATGGCCAGACAGGTTAAAGTGTTCTCCCACTGGTTTTTGAGTATTATGATTCCTGATGTCAGATTTGTGTCCATTAATTCTTTTGCGTAGAGACTGTCCGGTTTGGCCAATGTACATGGCAGAGGGGCATTGCTGGCACATGATGGCATATATCACATTGGTAGATGTGCAGGTGAACGAGCCCCTGATGGTATGGCTGATGTGATTAGGCCCTATGATGATGTCACTTGAATAGATATGTGGACAGAGTTGGCATCGGGCTTTGTTACAAGGATAGGTTCCTGGGTCAGTGTTTTTGTTCAGTGATGTGTGGTTGCTGGTGAGTATTTGCTTTAGGTTGGGGGGTTGTCTGTAAGCGAGGACAGGTCTGTCTCCCAAGATCTGTGAGAGTAAAGGATCATCTTTCAGGATAGGTTGTAGATCTCTGATGATGCGCTGGAGAGGTTTTAGTTGGGGGCTGAAGGTGACAGCTAGTGGTGTTCTGTTATTTTCTTTGTTGGCCCTGTCTTGTAGGAGGTGACTTCTGGGTACTCGTCTGGCTCTGTCAATCTGTTTTTTCACTTCAGCAGGTGGGTATTGTAGTTTTAAGAATGCTTGATAGAGATCTTGTAGGTGCTTGTCTCTATCTGAGGGATTGGAGCAAATGCGGTTATATCTTAGAGCTTGGCTGTAGACAATGGATCGTGTGGTGTGTCCTGGATGGAAGCTAGAGGCATGTAGGTAAGTGTAGCGGTCAGTAGGTTTCTGGTATAGGTAGGTGACCTTGTCACATAAATACCACCCTATACCTTGGGAGACAGACCAGTGTGCCTCGCCGCTGCTCACATCCTGCCCTTTCCTCCTCTCCCATTCGGGAGCAGGGCCCGAGGGCAAGTCCGGGCAGGGGCTTCAGCAGATGCAACCGAGCATGCTGAGCGAGAGCCTGCCCCGGCCGGCCCCCCGGGGGGCAGAGCAGCGCGGGGAGGGAGAGCAAGGGGGCGGCGGCCGGAAGGCGGGGAGGGGCAGCGGCAGGACTGAGCAGCAGCAGCAGCAGCAGGAGGACCGGCTCAGCGGCTGGCCCCTGAAGCCCTGCCACAGGCGCGGGGCTCGCACCATGGCTCCGTGCGGGAGCAGCTGGCTGGCCAATGAGGGGAGCAAGCACCTCTGTCTGGTAGGATGCTGCGGAGCTCGCCGGGCGCAGCCCCCCGCGCACGGCGCTGCCTCTGCCCGCTGCGAAGTTCGCTCAGAGAAACTTTGAGCTCCGAGCCTCTCGCGGGCTGGGGGACCGCGGCCGGCCAGGGCTCCGCGTGCGTGCTGGGGAGCGGGGCCGCAGGGAGCCGCCTGCCTTGTTCCGGGCACGCCTGTGTGTGCACATGGACCTTACATGCCGTGCGTGGCTCTGTGTACGTGGGCACGCACGCAGCCCTGCCTGAAATGTACCTTACACGCGTGTGTGCATCGCACGGTCCTGTGTTCTCTGGGTCCCATCTGCACGCGCATGTCTGGTGTGGTTGGGTGGCTAATGTACATTGTGTGTACCAGGGATTTGTCTCTGTATGTCGTGTGTAGCTATGTGTGTGTGAAATGGTTTCCAGCATATAGAGGACAGGGCTTACAGTTTGGTTCAGTGACTCTCAGCACCTGCACTACAAAAATTGTTTCAGCACCCCTATAAATAAGGGATAATGAATGTGTATGTATCAATGCATGGTGCATGCGCTTTTGATCTATGTTATAGCCACTCTCCAGGGTTGGGGCAGAAAAAGCATGGATCTCATCAGAAAATGTGCTTTTCCTTGCTTAGGTCTCATAATTTGTCTTTTCTTTCGCTATGTATTTATTCTTTGACTCTTTAATAGCAGCATCTAACTCCATAAGTTTTGATGGACAGTTTGCATGCAAGATGCTACATAAGATTCTAAAGGACTCAACCTCGAATTCAAACTTTTGGGAGGCTGGCTGAAAACAAAAAGTTTTACAGCCAGCAGGGGCTGTTTTTGTAATGTCTTTCCGCTCGTTTTCTCATTCAGTGGCAAAATCCTTAGAGAGCTCATTGCATGTGTGCTGTGTGATGGAAAGAAATATTGAGAAGTTCTGGATTGTACATGTGCCTTTCACTTACATGCATTCTTTCTTGTTGTCTTGTTCGTTTTAGCTTTTCTGGCTCTCCCTGAATGTCTGGCTCTTCTGGAAAACCTTCCTGCTGTATTACCATGGGCCACAGTACTACTATTTACATCAGATGCTAGGTGTAAGTGATCCTTTTTCCAAGGTGGTGGGGTGGGAAGTCGGGGGGCAGAAATGCTTTGCTGAGGGACGAATTGGGCTGCTTAGTAGCCCTTGAAGGTGTGTGTGGGGGGCAATGGAGGATCAATAAGAAATTTACTATGAGATTGTTGACATTTTTGTGGGGTTAGCAAGTTGATAGTGTTGAGAACAATCTCTGTGTTGGAGTGAATAAAGGGTAAGGAGCCAGTGCAGTGGCTAGGAAAGCCAACTGCAGGCACGCTTAAAAGATCTGACACTGTAAACATGATCAGAGATGACTGGGGCTTTAGTTTTTAGTCATCATAACATTAGCAAGCTTGTGGGCTTGTTCCGGTGAACTTTTATGCCAGTTCTCATTATGTATATTTCTTAGGGGAGTTGTTTTATTAACTATCTTTCTGCCTCTGCATCTCATTCTCATGCTTCCTGTGTGCTTGGTTAATAAATAATTATAAGCCGCATTATTTTTTGCCTTAATTTTTGGCTATCAGTATGAAAAAGATGGCATCTACTGGTATAATGCCTTTGCAATGATGACCCACAAGAAATAGTTTCTAGGTGGTGAGATGTAGGTCTATTTCTTTCTTGAAGTTATCAGTATCTCCTGAGTAGGTACAATTAGCTTGCATTGTAAACTGTCCAGAGGGAATGTACAAAGGGGAAAAAATATAATGAGGAAAATCTGGCCCTTGGTCTGTCTGTGTCTTAGTCCCCCATCCATAAAATGCGTATGAATACTTCCCTAGCTCACAGGAGTGTTGTGAGTACAAACACATTAAAGGTAGTGAGGGGCACAGACACGGAGCTAATAAATAGGACCTTAGATACATCTATTAGTCAGAGGCTGATGAGAAAGAAGGAGTTCCTGGTTCTGATTCAGGAACACTACCTGAGTAAGAATTCCAGCATTCTCTCAGTAACCAGTGATGGAGTAGTGCTTGTTATTTGCCTGTGACTACTAAATTTAATCCTTTGTCCATATATAATCTGACCCAGGGCCAGATTTTCCTCATTATATTTTTTCCCCTTTGCACATTCCCTCTGGACAGTTTACAATGCAAGCTATATAATCTCTCTCTCTCTCTCTCTCTATATATATATATATATATAAAGCCACCAGGCTTACAGTTACATTAAACTGAGTAAATAAAAATCTATATTTTTAAGCGGAGAAAAAAAGCATGGGAAATAATTTAACTGCTGAATAATGCTCCCCACACCCTTTTTTTTTGCCCACCCATTTTTGCATAACTCTAAAATGGCCAACTAGTCATTAATGGAAGAAATTACCTTCTGGGCATGAGACCATACTGGAGAAATTGCATCCCCAAAAGGAACTTGTTCGGGGAGTATTACATAACTGAAAATGGAAGTGAAAAGAGATACTTTAGCTATACTGGTACGTCTGCACATAGCATTTTACAATATATTATGCTGATGTCTTCTTTATTTCTTGCTTGGAATATGTTCCAGATGATACAATGGCTTGAGCTCTCATTTGCTGTTGCTTTATCATGATAAAGACTTTGCTATTTGAGGCCCAAGTTCTCCCTGCAAATTTCTGGTGCAACTCCATTGAAGTCTGTTTTTCCCACTACAGTCTGGAGGGAATTAGGCATCTTGAAACTTTGTTTGCTTTAACATACTATTTTGTATTTAATTGCCTTGTAACCAAGGGATGCCAGATGTGTTTATTAGTCTGCTTCTTCCAGTAGGTGTTTCGTGTAGCAAAAATTGTTACTAGAAGCTTTTATTTTTTCCTTTATTATTTAAGCTTCTCTTCCTGTATTGGGGTTTCACAATATTGTTTAAGGCTTTAACTCAGTGTCCAATTGTCAACATAGTCCATGTCTGATTTGGAGGCAATTTGCTGCCTATTATATTGTTCTGTCTGCCTTCTCTTTCTGCCATTCTGGTGTTTTGCAGAGTTTCCTTTAACCCTTTGTCCTCTCTTCTCAGACTCAACAGTTCAACAATGCTATTAGGGTTATCATCTGTTAAGGGCCAACGAAGAGCTCATTCTTTGCACTGTACAGATCTTTAAGATTCATTCTTTGCTTTTTTAATTCTTTTCCACTCAAGTGGCAGTGCTCCCATCAAGGGTGTCTATATGAATGTTTTTTGGGAGACCTCTCGCTGTTGTGCTACCTCAGATGGAGCTTCATCCATAGTAGCAACATTGGGAGCATTAATGCACACAGGGCTCAAGAAGCCCCCAGCATTTTTACCACTGTCTCTTCTAGAACTGTGGTAAAAATGTCGGAGTCCTGTCTACATTACCATTGGAGCTTAGATACGAGGGCGGTGAGCACAGAGTAAGTACTTACATAGAAGAGAATAGGTGCAGTGATATCTGTGCAATGGAGGGATATTTCCCCTAATAGTCTAGCATAGACAAGGCCTTAGAATGAACGTAGACACACTGAACCTTGAAGAGCTAACTTTACTTTCAACCAGTTTTGCCTGGGTTGATTAACTCCCCGAGATGGAGATGAGTACAGTGTGTTTCCTGATCGTTATTGATGTTTACATTGTGGTCTACATGACAAGGTGTGATCCTAATGACAAAGGAGGATGAATTCAACAGAAATGTGGAAAAAAGGGGTGGGGAGAAGGAGGAAATCCCCGAAATAGCAGCACTTCTCAATAAACCGTGACCCAGACAGTATTAGAGATCCAAACATCTCAAAAGAGAAGCCTCTTTGGGCCTGATCCTGCAACCTGTGCCCTTTGAGGTGCTGAGCACGCTTCTCCGACAGCTGACTCAGTGGTTTTTTAGGGCACGCAGTATCTGGCAGGATCATTCCTTCATGGTCTTCTGGTTAAGAGTGTATAATAGAGTCCCATTCTTCAGAAAGGGACTATGTTCCTTCAAAGGGAGCGTGATATAAAATGCTCACATACCTAGAAGGACGATACATACATGACAAGAGGCTGATCTTTATTTTCTAGCTTCATGTCACTGGCTCTGGGTCAGGACACTGTTACATCTTCCCTGTTTTTGAAAAATAAAATGCAAATAAAATCCTATATCAGCCCAATCCCCTCCCCGCAAATGAATATGGCTAGGTAATAAAACACAAAGAGATATCTAGGCAGGAGATCAGTGTAGGCTCTGATGGCTTCTGTTACACTTCAGACAATGACTTACTTTGCTCAGGTAGGTTGTGTCATTGTCTCCAGCAGAGTTACAGAGCTCATATGGTACATGCAAGTAACATATATAATGTGTACATGCACTGGCTATTAAGAAAGAAACAGACAAAACACCAAAAACAGTCTCAGAGGAGTGGCCTGATTAATGGGTTCCAAGTGGCGTGGAAAGAAAATGACTCAGACAGTTAGCCACAAGAATTTAGAGCTTCAGTATTGTTATGAAGACCATTCCCCTATGTTGGGGAAGGGACTAAATCTGCTGCTGATGTTTGCTTTCTTCTGCCCCTTCCCTATTTTGCATTGCATTAGATTCTGATCTCAGTTACACCAGTGTAAACTTAGAGTAACTCTGTTGATTTCAGTAGTTACTCCAGATTTATCCCCATTGTAACTGAGATTAGAGTCTGGTCCCTAATTTATATATATACATATATAAAATAACATTAGATATAGATGTATCTGTAAATATATGACCACGTGTCAAACATTTAAAAACTCTCTGACTCCAGTGTGCCCCCAATGACTTAACATAACTTTAAAAGAATTGCAATTAATTGAGGATGGGATTACATAGCTCTCTGCCCCCAAAGTGCCCTCTTTTAGGAACAAGTACAAGTTAAAATGAGGTGCAAAAATGTTCTGGTAGATTTTTTTCCTCCCACTTCCATTTTCTGGAAATAAATAAATCCAGCCAGAAAAAGCTGTTTTTGCCAGAGTTCCAGCCAAATTTGGCTGACTCTAGGGGTATGAATAAGTTTTCTTTAATAAGCACCTGATCTCAACCAAGATCAAACTCCAAACTTTTCTTTCATCCCAGATTGTAAGGTGTGTGACATTTTATGTACTCTGTGATCAGGAATAAGGAAAAAATACACAGTACAAAGAAAAGGCAAATGAGTAAAAATTAAGTAAAGTTTGCAGTGGAGCCTGCCTCACCCACAGAGATCCTATAAATAATTTTGACTCAGAGAAACTGAGGCATGGATGGACGTTCACTGATGGACTCTTAGTCTTGGTCCTTTTATATTGTGCTTCAAGATGGGTTTAACATGTGAAATAATACCCTACTTATTGAGGTCTTATCTGTGAGCTCCCTTCTAATGCATTCCCTGAACTTAATATTAGGTTTCAGTGCATGGAATTGTGACATTAACTTTCATCTTAGTGTTGTTGATAACTTTGGTTGAGAACTTTGGGGCATCATGTGGTTTATATTAATGATAAATAGTTTTAGTCTCTTCTCGTGCTAATGCTGAAATATCCTGCTTAACCCAAGAAAAGCATATTTCCTCCATTACAGCATTCCTCCAGCATCCCTAGCAGCAGCACCAGAGAACCAGGAACCAGTTGTGACTCCTTGGTTCTTTACTTCAGCCCAGGTTAGAGCAGCCTGGGGACTACCCTGATTGACATGTGCCAGCTGGCAGTGGTCCCCATGGGACCCTACGTTGCTGGGGATAGCTGGAGAGCAGTGCACTCCACCCATTCCTGCTCCCCACTCAGACATATCTATACATATTCTCTCCCCCCTCATCCCCATACACTTCCTTGGCTCATACTGGCTTTGTGCTTGCCTAGAGAGAAAAGGTGATTCAGTGTATTGGATGCTAGCTTGTGACTCTGGTTTCAATTCCCTGCTCTAGCACAGACTTCCTGTGTGATTTTGGGCAGTCATTTCAGATACTTCTACATTGCAAAAAAACACCCCGCGGTGGCTAGTCTCTGAGCCCAGGTCAACTGACTTGCGTTTGTGGGACTTGTGCTGCACGGCTAAAAATAGCAGTGGAGACATTTCCGCTTGGGCTTGAGCCTGGGCTCTGAGACCCTTCCCCCTCGCTGGGTCTCCAGCTCAAGTGGGAATGTCTACATTGCTATTTTTAGCACCGTAGCAGGAGCCCCATGAGTCTGAGTCAGTTGACCCAGGCCCCTAGACTCACTGCTGAGAGCTTTTTTTTTCTTTTTTGCAGCATAGATGTACCCTTAGTTGCACCCTCAGTTCCTCATCTGTAAAATGGGGATGATAGAACCTCACAGGAGACAGAGGACTCCTAGCAGCAGCAGGAGTTGCTTCCTCCTTTTGCTCTGCATGAAACGATTTAATGTGCTACTTATGTGAAGTAATATCTTCTCTTTCTAGACCATGCCAGCCTGCCAGGGGACAAGAGAGGATTGTATGCCTGCTATTTTATAGTTAACAGGGATATGTTCCCCTGTTAAGATTTGCCTTGGAGCAAGAATCTTCTCTTCCTCTATCTTTGTTTAAAAATCCAAAGGTCCACTCTTTTGAGCCATTTGTTACTACATGATAGTTTTAAAGTCGCCCAGGTAGCACAAAGGAAGTTGAGAGACCATTTAGGGATCACTTGGAAAGAATGAGTTACTTGGTGACATTTTTGAGCTCTTGGATGTTTATCAAGAGAAGCTTTAGCTCTCCAATTTATTTCTGGACCTTCCGTAAACTGTGGTTCTAGACATTACTCATTGTGTTGCTTTATCCATAGTTTTCCAACAGCTCATGAGCTTGTCACAACATTGCCCAATTTGATTTCTGCTCAGTAAAAGCTTACACGAAGGATTATTGAAACCACGTGACATTTTCCATCAAAATACTTCAATCACACTTTTTTGGAAGTGTCCTGCTTTTTTTGAGAAGTTGTTTCACCTTTTGTTTGTAATAATGTTGATGGAAATAAACCTGAATTAATAGGAAGGCAGTGCATTATAGGCGAGTATTTATTAACTAACACTAAGACAAAATACAAATAATGGTCGCTGGCCCATTTAGACGGCAACCCGATTCCAGCAGAGGGCACTTCTTAATTTTTCATGGAAAGGCAGGCTGATTCTCACCCTCCTCCACTCTTGCCTGTCCTCCCTCTCTCTCCCCCATAATGTACCTGGGCAGTTCAGTACACAGAGACTAGGGGCCTTATTCTCATTTCATTTGCACCTTTATAACTCCATCGCTTTCAGTGTTGCCTTACAGATTTACACCAGAGTGAGTGGAGAATTCTTAGGGGGTGGTCATGTGGGGGGAACATCTTGGGGGGGGTCTGAAGTTATGGGATAGATGGACATGCATACTCATGAGTGAGAGGAGTTATATCCTACTGTGGAGAACATATGGAGGCAGCAAATGTGGGATGTGTCTCATTAAGGGACAATGAGCTACTAGTGGCCTACTTACTATCTCTGTAAGTAAGGGAAACCTGCAGCCTTCTCCATGGACATCTCCTATAGCACATACTTGTTTCTACCCCAGCTGTACTTTGACATAATATTGCTGATCATAAGGAACTGGGTGACAGTTGGTTTAACATATTTCACTTTCCTCTGGGTTAACAGAAATATATTCCAAAGACTGTTGTGTGACAACGGTCAGAAGGAATAATACTTTTTTGTGGCAATTGTGATAAACTCTTTGCTATGAGCAGATCATAATTGCTGTAAAAAAAAGGCCCACTTTTCCAGCAGGACAGAAATGCACAAGAGTTGCTGCTAGGGTATGTACAAAAAGCAGAGTACAGCCACCAGTGGGGTCCAGAATCTTTGTGGTCAGTTGGTGCCAATACAGTACACAAAGACCTTGCTGCTTCTCTTAGTCATGCTAGTGTAACTGAGCTGAAGTCAGCAGAGTCATACTAGTGTAAAACAACTGTAAGTGAATTCTGAATCAGGCCCAACAACTTTCTGTGAGTTACTTGTGGGAAGTGAGGGATGTGTGAAAATCTATGTGTGACAGGATCCCCGGGGTGCAACCTGGGAATGTGGGGCCACTATGCCCCCTTTACTTCATATTCTGGGTTGTCTCTCACAATACCTTACTAGTGGCAAGCAGTAAACCCTTCCAGTACAACCGCATGTGGAGCCCCGCACCCAGCTAGATTGCATGAATGCTCCCAGAGCCACTCATGGTCACACAGAGAAAGGCACCAGCCAAATCCCCCAGCTCCCAGCCCTGCACCCTAGGAATATACTATCTTGCAGTGCTCAAGACCCTTTCTTGAGCAATGCAAGGTTATTAATTGATTCACCACTTCATCAATGGAAAGTGGATATACACCAGCCTTTGTGACCTGAGCAGATTTACCAAGCAGTTCAGTCAAACTCACTCGTAAGGATAAACATTAAAATAAGTTTATTGATTACAAAAGATAGATTTTAAGTGGTTATAAGTGATAGGCAAAAAGTCAGAGTTAGTTACCAAAAAAAAAAGAAAATATAAGCACACAGTCTAAACTCTCAACCCTATTAGACTGGATCAGACAGTTTTTCTCAAGCCAGTGGATATTGCAGGTTGGTTACAATCTTTCATATGCAGGCTTTTCCGTCTTAGCCCGGGGACCAGTCTCTGCTGCTCCTGCGTTCTCATTGCCTTCAGCGTAGGTGGAGGAGAAGAGAAAGTACTAACCATGGGGCCACTGTGTTCAGTTTTATACCCTTAGTCCATGATGTGCATAAGTCCAGGCATTGCTGAGTCACCAGGCAAGGTTGGTTGAGCAACTCCCCTGGCATGGCCTTGTGCAAGTGAGTCACTGAATTGTAACTCCCTTGCTGGACAATGGCTGTGGATGGTTGTTCGACACCCACCCGGGCATTGGTTAGCTCCCTTGTCCTTGTCTCTGGGGCTCTAATATCTGGGCAGTTCCCTAACTCTCAGCATATTTTTGTGACAACCATACAACAAAATCTCATAACTTCATATGCACTAATATACATATTTAGATAGAACTCTCAGCAAATCATAACCTTTCTCCTGATACCTCACATGGCATGCTTTATATGAAATATCACAATTATATATAAATGATGAATATGGGGGCTGCAGGACACTCCCCCAAGGTATAATGTGTCACACTGTGTTTGTGCAAACTAGTGATAGACAAACCAGTTCAGATGAAATAAAATAAAATACCCACTCTGCATACTAAAGCAGAACTGAGCCATTTTGAAGTTTGGGGAAAAAAGTCGGGGCAAACTTTCCTGTTGCACTCCTCCTCATTTTGATGATGGAAGATGGGGTGCTGAAATGCTGCATACAATGCTTTCCTTAAGTTATTTCCAGCCTGCATGATGTATACATGGTTGAGATTTTTGGGGCGCTCCTTCAATTGGAACCATTAGAGTATGTCTACATAGTCCCGGGGAGCAAGACTCCAGATCGGGTCAACAGACTTGAGCTCCCTGGGCTTATATTACAGTGCTAAAAATAGCTGTGTAGTTATTGCATTAACAGAGTCATAGCATGCAAGTCATGGGAGGTGATAGTACCGCTCTACTTGGTGCTGGCTAGGCCTCAGCTGAAGTACTGTGTCCAGTTTTGGTCACCAATGTATAGAAAAGATGTGGAGAAACTGGAAAGAATTCAGAAGCAAGTGACAAAGATGATCAAAGGGATGGAATGCAAGCCATATGAGCAAAGGCTGAAGGAACTGGGTATGTTTAATTTAGAAAAGAGGAGATTGAGGGGGGACATGAAAGCGGTCTTCAAATATTTGAAAGGCTGCCATAAAAAAGATGGAGAAAAGTTGTTCTTTCTTGCCACAGAGGGCAGGATGAGAGGCAATGGGTTCAAACTACAGCATAGCAGATTTAGATTAAATCTCAGGAAAAATTTCCTAACTGTAAGAACAGTAGGACAATGGAACAAACTCCCTAGGGAGGTTGTGGAAGCTTCTTAACTGGAGGTTTTGAAGGCTGGATAGCCATCTGTCTTGGATGGTTTAGACACAACAAATCCTGCATCTTGGCAGGAGTTAGCTTAGATGACCCTTGCGGTCCCTTCTAACCCTATGGTTCTATGATTCTGACAAGACATAATTTCACATATTTAATAATGTTCAAGACAGTAATCACCCTGGGCTCAGCTAACAATAGACATGGGATTCCACTGTAATTTTGTGTGAGATAATCACATCTACTTATTATTATTTATTATTTGTAATGCCTAGGAGCCCCAGTCATGGACAAGCACCCCATTGTGCTAGGCACTGTACAAACAGGACAACAAAACAAAACATGGCCCTTGCCTCTAGGAGCTTGCAATCTGATAAAAGTGCTGTTAGATAATGGCTGCATGGATGCTGTACATTTCAACCCAAGCAGAAATATCCTGTTCAATATCCTTGTGATATATCACATGTGCCAGATAACAGAAGTTATAAAGTTTACCAGTTGCTTTGCTTATTATTCTTGAGCTTTGGAATGTTTACTTTTAGCACTCTCATTTTATTTCTGGATTTTCCATAACCTGTAGTTCAAATAATTGCCGTGTTTCTCATTTCATCATTGAGATTCTCTAACCCGTTCTTTGTGTCAAAAGCCTCTAGTGAAAATGTTTAAACACTTTGATGACAGTTTTTTTTAAAATTATTCCTTTGACACACACAGCTCATTTCTAGCCTTCCTTGACAGAAATAATAATGAATGAAAATAGCAACAAACTTCACTTCTCCAGAATTCAGCTTACGCAAATATTATGCCAGAGTGAAACAGAAGGATGTCAAGAGCACTGCCACTTTTCTGATACTCCAAAAATATTTGTGAGGTTATAAAATGATTCATTTTGAATAACGTGGGAATCACTTTAAGCCTAATCTATGGCAAGGAAATAGAAATACTGTATTTACTATGAATGCCACAGTGTTCAAATGATATTTTTTACCCCCTTTGAACCATGGGTTGACGACGGTGGCCTCTTTTACCTAAATCCCACTTGTCCTTGTTCCCATGGAAGCAGTTCAGTTGGTATTCAGCAGAGATCTAGATCCCTGATATGGCAGGGAGCAGGTCCAGGGTGTATGTGTGTGGTGAGTGGGTGGGGGGTGATCACTCCTTCATGCCATCATCACAACACTAGGGACATTTGCGAGTCTGTTCATGATAATCCTCCCTTCGTTCTCTGGAGGCTAGTGTTCGATGAGGGGAACCCCTAGCAGCTCAGCTCTAACAAAAGGAGCCAAGGGGGATTGGGAGCCAACGTGGAGGCACAGACGCTCCAGCCAGGTGGGCCACTCCACTGAAGATCTCATACAAGCTGTGCATATTTCAGGTACCTGCTGGCTTTGTGGCCAAACTCACTGCAAAGAGATGGGGCGTATATGGGAGAATCATCCACTATTACAAGCTCTGGCATGCAACCTTCCACAATTTCCTTTCCCAGTACAGGGGACGCCGGGCCCAAAGTGTGCAAGTGATTTCAGATCCTTCTCTATGAAAGGTACCATGTAAAAATAAGATCATTGTTACCATCACCTCCTTCCTGTGGCTCCGTGCCTGATAGGGATCCACAGGATTTTGTCCCCTCTGTCCTTTATACAATAATCCGTAATCAATACTTAGGCATCTCTTCATCTATCACTGTAATGCAGCCCCTCTGGAGTGGAATGTGGCACTCCTAAGTAATACACAGCAACCCTAAATAACAGGACAGGAATCAAAGAATATTTTTTCCTGTTCAGACTATGATGTAGAGGATGAGTTAATACTGTTTGGGCAATATAACTGCCCACGTCAGAAATCGGCCAAGAAACCAGGGTTATTACCTCTGCCTTTATAACATGTGCCTGGGATCTTTAATGACTATAACAGGTTTAGAGCTTAGTTTTATGCCTCATCAGGAAGACAGCGCCGCCTCTAATGTTACAGTGGATGTAATCTTGGTAGACATGTACCTGTGTGAATTCTAAATGAGAAGTGTATGTTCATTATTTTATTTGAGAGTGTATGTATATGTAATATTAGAGCTGTTGGAAAAATTGTATTTTCCACAAAAAAAGTTTAGAAAGAAATGACAAATTTTCATATTTTTCCAAAACTCTTAACAGTTTTTTTTTTAAATTTTTCAACTAACTGTAAACTGACCCTCCTCTCCTAGTTTCCCCCTCTCTTTTTTTCTTTCCTTTTCCCCCCTTTCCTTTATTTTTTCCCACTAAAGAAAGTGAGAAAAACCTAAAATTGTTTTGATTACATTTGAGGTTACATGTTACAAAAATAGCTATATTTTATTTTTTTTTGAAAAAGGGCAAACATTTCCATTAGCCATAACCTATAAATTGATACTATATTTTTATTTTGATTTATATTTTAAAAATACACATACATAAAACTATGCAAAAATGACTTGTCTTTTAACATGTATACTTCTTTAATTCATTTTTTTTGTGTGTGCGAGATATTGTGATTCTACAGAAGTCCCTTAGGAGTAAAATTTCTTTATCTACTGACAGTCTAACTGCATCTTTTGTAAAAGCTAACAGAAAAATGCAAATTCAAACTAATAACTGCTGCAAATTGCTAAATTGCTACATTTTTTGAATTAGCAAACAAATGAGCAAACACAGTACAATAAGACAACAAAATACAGGGTTAAGGCATCACAAGGTGTACTTTGCTCATTTATTTGACGTGTGGTTTAGGTTTAATTATTTAGGATCCAAGTGGACCGGTAAATGTTATGTAGCATATTTTATAAAAGCTTTAGTGAGTGGAATTCCCAGCTATCAACTCCCCACTGCTGATTTGGGGTCCAAGTTAGGGAACATGCTTATTAGCACCGGGTGACTTGGTAAGGACCTACTGTGAGTCTATTCCAACAGTCTCTGAAACTGCACAATTATTTCCATTTTAGCTGAATTAATGTATGACATTTTTCTTTGGCTCATTTATCACAAAGTCATTAATTTTTAGTTAAGTGGCTAATGAGGATCTTCATGCTGTGTAATCCTTTCCTTCGCTTTAACTATGCCTGTTTAACCCCTCTGGTCACTTAGAGGATGGTTGCTCCGTTGACGTTAGTGTTGCTTTTGATTTATTCCATTCCATGTACTTGTGAGCATTGCTTAGGGTGGCAGTTCTTTCCAAGTGAGATGTCACCTTTTGACATAAAAAGAGGCCAGTCCAATTCCTGCTGAAGTCAAAGTGAGTCTTTCCATTGACTTTGGTGGGAGTTGGATCAGGCCCATGATTAGGTCAACAAATCCTCACAGTAGATTTTCTCTCTTCTTTTACGTAGCTAGGTCTGAACTATAGCTATAGTTACTTATGGGGCTGAGTCCTGCCCCTTATAAAAACTTTCTAGATTCTTCTGCTTTCAGAGGCAACAGCTGGGCGTCTCCAAGCTCCTCTAGGGCAGTGGTCTCCAAAGGGGTACGTGCACCCCAGGGGGTGTGCAAGAGGATCAATTGGGGTGCGCGACAGAAGGAGCACTGCTGGAGTGGGGGGGGGGGGAAAAAAGGGCAGCCGGAGGAGGGAGGGAACGAGCGAGCGGGGAAGCTGCCCCCCCCAGGCAGGGCCACCCGGAACGCAGGGGCTTTAGGGGCTGCAGGGCCCTGGGCTAAGGGGTCCCAGGGCCCTGGCCTGCAGCTCTAAAGCCCCTTTCAGAATGCAGCCCTGAGTCCTCCGGCCCGTGGAGGAGCAGGGGCAGCCGCACAGCCAGCTGGCTGGAGAGAAGCAGTGCTTTGAAGGGGAAAGCACCGCTTCTCTCCGGCCGCTGGCTCTGCGGCTGCCCCTGCTCCTCCTTAGTCCTCCGGCCCGTGCTCGCAGGGCCGCATTCTGAAAGGGGCTTTAGAGCTGCAGGCCAGGTCCCTGGGGCCCCCTTAGCCCAGGGCCCTGCAGCCTCTAAAGCCCCTGCGTTCCGGGTGGCCCTGTCTGGGGGGGCAGCTCCCAGAATCATGGCCATGGGGGTGGTGCCGCGCTGCGCAGAGCCACCTGCACACCCTCTGCACCAAACAAGAGCTGCCCCAGGTAAGTGCTCTGCACCTCCTGCCTGCCCCAGCCCTGAGCCTCCTCCCGCACCCCCACCCTGAGCGCCCTCCCGCACCCTAACTCCCTCCCAGACCCCGCACCCCCACCCTGAGCGCCCTCCCGCACCCTAACTCCCTCCCAGACCCCGGATCCCCACCCTGAGCGCCCTCCCGCACCCTAACTCCCTCCCAGACCCCGGATCCCCACTCTGAGCACCCTCCTGCCCCCTAACTCCCTCCCAGACCCCGCACCCCCACCCTGAGCGCCCTCCTGCCCCCTAACTCCCTCCCAGACCCCGCACCCCCACCCTGAGCGCCCTCCTGCCCCCTAACTCCCTCCCAGACCCCGCACCCCCACCCTGAGCGCCCTCCCGCACCCTAACTCCCTCCCAGACCCCAGATCCCCACTCTGAACACCCTCCTGCCCCCTAACTCCCTCCCAGACCCCGCACCCCCACCCTGAGCGCCCTCCCGCACCCTAACTCCCTCCCAGACCCCAGATCCCCACCCTGAGCGCCCTCCTGCCCCCTAACTCCCTCCCAGACCCCGGATCCCCACTCTGAGCACCCTCCTGCCCCCTAACTCCCTCCCAGACCCCGGATCCCCACTCTGAGGGCTCTCTTGCACCCTAACTCCTTCCCAGACCCCGCACCGCACCCTGAGTCCCCTCCCGCACCCATACCCTAATCCAGACCTTCGAATCGCTGTATCATAGTGTTAAACCAGGATTTTCAGAAAAAATGAAGCATATTCAATCACATTGCTCTCACTAAAAAATATTATTATTAATCATACTTTTTTTTGTGAGAGCAAAAAGGTTTTTTGTACCATTAATAAATAAAATACAATAAAAATTATTTAAAAAATATTGTTTATTTCATCTTTATCTCATCCTTTTTTAATTTCTATTTTTTTGTATGTTTTATAATGTACATAATATATTAGTATGGTAGTACATGTAAATACTTTATACATAAATAAATATACATATATTGGGGGTGCGTGCTCAAAAAATTTTTACTGATAGGGGTGCGCGATCAAAAAAGTTTGGAGACCACTGCTCTAGGGAAGAACAAAGAATTCTTTTAATTACTCTACAGTAGGGTGACCAGATGTCCCGATTTTATAGGGACAGTTCCAATATTTGTGGTTCTCTCTTATATAGGCACCTATTATCCCCCACCCCCGTCCCGATTTTTCACACTTGCTATCTGGTCACCCTACTCTACAGGGTCTTCAAAACTGGTCCTTTGGGACAAATTTAGTTCATTTTGTAAAGCCACCTGAATTTCTGACATTAAGGGTGCAATAGATCTTTTGTTACACTCTGTCATAGCCCCCCCATATCCATAGTACCTGAGCCCCTCACAGTCATTAGTGCATTTATCCCCACAACTCCCCTATCAGTTAGGGAAGTACTATTATTTATTTATGGGAGTAACTGAGGCACAGAGAGCCCAAGGTCACATAGGAAACCTGTGGCAGAGCAGGGAATTGATCTGGGTCTCCCAAGTCCTAGCCAAGCACCCTACTCACTGGACCATACTATCGCCCTATAATCTGACTCTTGCTGTATTTGTTCAGCTAGGATTGTGTATTAGCAGAGCTTCAGCATCTGTCCTCAACCTGAACTGCAGCCTGGTCCTTTTACCGATGTGCCGTATTCTCCTGGCCTTCCTCCGAGGATCTCAGAAGGTAAACAACATTTAGAATACAATCAGTTAACAAGGACCATGCACATAGACAGATTCCTGAGAAACAGTAGAAAGGTTATAGTACACACATATTTAGTTATTATTCATTTGCTTGGCTGTTTATAGTGCTACTCTGCAGACAGGTATCCCCTAGATGTGCATGGTAGATGCATTGTATGTGGCCCCAGCTCCGGATCCCTTTGAAGCCAAGGAAAGTATTCATATTGACTTGGCTAGTAGCTGGGTTGGACCCAGTGCTAAGAACATTTCTTGCTTTGGTAAGTAAGGTCATCATGTGCCTGTGTGCACAAGAAGACTGAGCGCAAATGAAGCCTTACCCCCATTTTCCTCTCTTGCTCAGTAGCTGGTGTGTGCTTTGAATATCAGGACTATTTGCTTCTACCTAAACTCAGAGAAAAGTGGGCTGCGGGCTGTGGCCCCACCCCAAGCCATGCAGCGAGGAAATACAGAGCACCAAGAGTAGAAAAGTGGACATACCTCCCTTATTCTGCAGCTCTACGCTGCCTCCAGTGTGAGCTATTGGACATGATTGAATCCCAAATAAATAACCTATTGGGCATCCCGAAAAGAGAAATCTGACAAACTAAAGAAGGTTTGGTCTCTCTAAATATCCAGTAACCAGTAATTTCCATGGGTTGTGACTCAAATCAGTAAAATGTAAAAAAAAAAAGTAAAATGTTACTTGTGACAAAAATCTAAGTAACACTGTTCAAGTAATACAGACATACTGGATGCCTGAGGCACTTTTTGGATGGTTGCAAATTGAAGATAACTGTAGTCCTTATCCTGTGTCCTCTGCCTTGTGCCTGACAATGATATGAGGTGAACAGATGCACAGTGTAAACAAATACCTTGTCCTGTGCTATTGGTCATTTACATTAAAAACCTTCATTCACTTTTAGTGTATAGACTCATAGATCATAAGGCCAGAAGGGGCCATTATGCTGATCTAGTCTGATCTCCTGAATAACACACACCAAACAACATCTTCCAGTAACTTCTGCATCAAGCCCATGGAGTTACCCTATTGTCTCTAATCCTGTTCCTACTAAATGTAGGTGTTGTGATCAAATAGCGTTAAGCCTCGTGTAAAAGTTAATTTGACAAAGAAATCACATCTAGAACATCAATTACTTTTAACTTTATTTTCCATTGCTTCATTTTAGAAGAGAGATTGCTTGAATTCTTTTCTTACTAGGTTGCCAGCAGGAAAACAAGAAGGCTGTTGGATAAAAGTAAAACTTTCCATGTAACATGTGGTGTTACTATATGTGTCTTTTCGGGTAAGATTTTATTGTGCTGAGCACTAGCTCATGTGGGAAGCATATTAAACAATACAAGTCACTTGTGGCTTTTCTTGTGCAGTACATTTTGGGGTAGTTTTTCTCTGTGTTTCTTTGTTTAGACGTGTGAATGTTTTCTCAGAATTTTTGAAGCCTGGGATCTAAATCTGCGTGGAAAGACTTTCCTTAAAAGTTACAGGTTCTGAAGTGTCAGTTCTTATTTCATATATGAAATCAAATTAAAAGCTGCCATCCTAACTGATTTCAGACCACATGTAGTCAATTTAAATGAGGAAGCATGGATGTTAGAGATGAAAAGACCCATTGCAAACATGTGGGCAATATACGTAAATATCACAAAATATTGCCACTTTCAGTGAAGTGTTAACATAGCTTTGACACAGTCCTTGGATTCAGTCTCCCAATCAGAGAATTATAATGGGAAAATAAACTACAGTACTTCAAAGGTTCAAAATGAGTAGTATTTTCATATCAGCCTATCTGTCCAACTCACTTAGTACAAAAATAGCATATGGGGTCTTAGGACTGATCTTGTTTCCCCTAAAGTGAATGGGAGTTTTCCAGTCGACTTCAGTCAGAGCTGGATCAGTTCCATAAAGAAGGTTCTTATATAAAATCTGCAGGTCAGTAAATTTAATGTTCCAAATATGCAAAGGAAAATGATAAACAGGTAAAAAAACAAGAAGAAGTCCGGTGGCACCTTAAAGACTAACAAATTTATTTGCCAGTAGGAGAACACTTCAATCTCCCTGGACATTCAATAACAGATTTAAAAGTAGCCATTCTGCAACAAAAAAACCCTTCAAAAACAGACTTCAAAGAGAAACTGCAGAACTACAATTCATTTGCAAACTTAACATCATTAATTTGGCCTTGAATAGGGACTGGGAGTGGCTGGGTCACTACAAAAGCATTTCCCCCTCCCTTGGTATTGACACCTCTTCATCAATTATTGGGAGTTGATCACATCCACCGTGATTGAATTGGCCTTGTAATCACTTGTAAGGTAACTCCCCTCTCTTCATGTGCCAGTATATTTATGCTTGTACCTGTAATTTTCACTCCATGCATCTGAAGAATTGGTTTTTTACCCACAAAAGCTTATGCCCAAATAAATCTGTTAGTCTGTAAGTTGCCACTGGACTCCTCGTTGTTTTTGTGGATACAGACTAATGATACTACTCCTCTGATACTTGATAAACAGGTAGTTTATATATAAAGGCTAGTAGTAGCATAGACTAAATGATAATGATGTAATCAGCCTAGTAAATCACTTGGGACCCAGATCTACAAACAACAGGGATCCACCTACACATATGAGCGATCCGGATTAAGGGCTTCACATAATCTTCAAAATGCAGCTTAGTGAACTGAGATTTGTTCTGTTTTATAGTCTTACATGTTGCCGCACACCTGGTGAATGTTCTTAACTTCTCTGTGAACTATACTGAAGAATTTTTGGCACTAAATGCAGCAAACTACCGTGGTGAGGTGGGCGATCTGTTCTTTTATATTTTCCTTGAAATAGATGTAACTTGTATGGTGCCTTATAGTTTCCATGAGTGATCTATACAGTGGTGCTTGTCTTGTATAATGTGAAAATGCAGTATCCTGTTGATTTCCCCCCCCTTCCTTTTGATGGCTAGAACACTAGGATTGGAGTCAGGAAACCTGGCTATGCCACTGACTTTCTGTGCGACCTTGAGCAAGTTACTTCACTTATTTATTTATATTTTATTAATCCCCCCCTCCCCCAAAAATAAGGGGAGAAAAAGACAAAAAGAACAAAAAAGTAAAGGAATGGGAAGGGAGGGAAAGGAAAGAAAGGAAAGGGGGAAGGGAAGGAAAAGGAGAGCAACAGCTTGGTTTCTATCTGCTAGGAATTAAAGATTTCTAAAAAGTTAGACCATATCTTTGCCAATTTGTCTTGGGGTCCTTCTTCTCCAAAATGTTACCTGCTCTTTAGCTGCCAGGACAGCCACATTGCTGAGCCAAGCTTCTGTCCCTGGAGTCAGGCTGCTTTTCCGTTTATGTAACATGAGTTGTGTGGCTGCAAGCACTGCTCTAGAGAACCAAGCTTTTCATGGAGGTGGAGAGTTTCCAGGATGATGGTTTAATTTTTAAGGTGGTATCCATTATCATGTTAATCCTCCTACCGACTTCTAACCCAAAGGATTGAGAGTCCCCAAACATGTGAGCCAGTGTGATTCTGGGGAGACCCACATCTTCAGCAGCAGTCTCCACCAGTGCCTTGCTGTGTGCCCTTTGGCAAGTCACTTCACTGTTCTATGCCTTAGTTTACTGCCCTCACTGCGGCTGGACAGTCCTTGTTGAATCATTTATGCTGCTATCATTGGCCCTGTCATTAAACCTTATAAAATGGGAGAGGCAGGAGAATAGATGTTGCATTTGCAGCATTGCGCAGACAGTGTAATGTGACATATGGATTGAAGGATGACAAGATTTGGGCCAATCTTGCTCTCATTCAAGTCAATGGCAAATCTGCTGTTGGCTTGAATGGGAACAGTATCAGATACTTTTATTGTGGCTTTAGTTGTCTGCCTGAATTAGGCTGGAAGCTGCATTCTGCTTGCAAAATGCCATACTCAGCTGACTTTTCTATCTCTGATGTATCCCCCTTAAGTCATATCAGAATGTAGGGCCAAAAGTCATTTGGGGGAAACACTCTGGCCTTAGGAAGTCTTGCCTTTGCACTGCCTACGGGAGTAATGCTCCCACAGGCTTCCCCACTGTGCATTGCTCCCTAACTTTTCTTTGGGTGGTAGGCTTTGCCCGAAATAGGGGGGGAATAGGAATCATTTAGTGCTTACAAGGCCAGCATTAACTTATGCTCACAGAATCCTTCTGAAGTTGAGTGGAGGAATGATTCCATGGAAGATGACGGTCTCCTTTGCTCCATAATTGCTTCTTCCCGCAGCCTGTCCCTCTCACCCATGATCCTCATGGACCTGGTCTTCACTACAAAAAAAAAAAAAAAAAAAAGTGTGTTCTTAACTTGAATTAATGAACCTGAGGCAAAATCCCAGTGGAGGCAAGGTAGTTAGAAATTTTCATATGAGTTAGCAGGTTGAGTTATGGCCTATGGAGGAGCCTCGTCTTTAACTCAACCAGCTAGTTCATACAAAAACTAACTAAATGCCTTGCCTTCACTAGGATTTTATCTCGAGGTAGTTAACTCGAGTTAAGAACCCACTTTTCCCCCCCTCTGGTGAAGACAAGGCCATAGAGCGGCTTCCACAGGATCAAGGGGATTGTGGAAGCATGCTGTAGAGTTGGCACTCCGCCCTTTCCCCTCCACTCAGAACTGCTGCTCTTTCCCCCACAACCTCCCACAAGGAAGTGAAGAGAAGAATTTGGCCTGATAGTGTGAACTCCTTGAGGCAGCCATGTTAAGCTCAGTCCTGCTCCCAGGGAAGTCCATGACAAAACTCCAGTTGACTTCAATGGGAGCAACATAGTTGCCCCATGTTTTTATATTCAGCTTCAAAATCTCATCCCTCTCCTAAAACTATTCGGTAGCTAGGGAAAGTTGTTTTGTAAAATGATTATCTATGAAAGCAGAAAAGTGTCTGATTGTCTCACTACTCTGCTTTCTTATTCAGTGTGCGGTTGGTTTTTGCAGGGTTGGCAAAAGGTTCAGTTTACACTGATGGAGCATAGTAGTTGTCATTGTTCTCTATTACCAGTTACACAGTCCACTTTTACAGTCAGGTTTAGGGATCGACTGTCGAAGTGAGGCATGTGGAATTTATGAGCAGTTTCTTATATTAAGAAATATAAAATGATAAATAGCAACTGATTTTTGTTCGTTTTTTGTGTCTATTTTTCAGGACCCCAGGAAACTCCTTTTCACTACCGGTAAGTTGGTGATGTTCTGTGCAGAGTTGATAAGCTGATTAATTAGTTTAGATTTCATATTGCAATCAAACCAGAAATATATTGTCAGCCAGACAATGGTCTCATTTCCACCCATAGTGGGATTTACCTCCATGTCGCTTGGGACAGAGCTGGGATCACAGTGTCCTTAAAGGTATTTCCTAAGTGTCCTTAAAGGTATTTCACTGTATCCACATAGCAACA
Source organism: Emys orbicularis (assembly GCF_028017835.1). Classification (NCBI taxonomy): domain Eukaryota; kingdom Metazoa; phylum Chordata; order Testudines; family Emydidae; genus Emys; species Emys orbicularis. The sequence continues at coordinate 345,482,150 of NC_088683.1, forward strand.
TACAAATGATCGTAGGGACCTATCCTGCTCCTGTTCCAGTCAAAACCAAAACTTCCATTGACTTCAGCGAGAGAAGAATGAGACTTTTAGTTTTTGGAGAAGAGAGAAAAGAAATCAAAGGTTGGACCCTCTAGAGCAGTGCTTTTCAATCTGTGGTCCCTGGTCACCTGGGGGTCCACACACTACGTCTAAGATTTCCAAAGAGGTCCGCAGCTCCATTTGAAAATTTTAGGGGTCTGCAAATGAAAAAAAGTTGAAAACCACTGCTGTAGGGTCTCCTGTCATGGAGCAGCATTGATGGAGACAGGGAGTAATGGGGGATGGCTAGTCCAGTTTGTTGCTCCAAGTTGATACAGGTTGCTCAATAGATCTCTCCTAATATTTAGAAGAGGAGTGAGTCTCTGAAGGAGGCAAACTGAAGGGCTAGGTTGTAGCCTGAGCCCGACTTTAGGGGCTTTTTGTTGTTACAGGACAACTGACCCACTTCATCGGCTTACCTGTCCTTTATGGACAGCCCAGTCCTGTAAGGTTTAGCATTTGCAAGGTACTGAGGAGCCTCAACTTCCCTGCCTGACTTCAGTGAGAGTTGAGGGTGTTCAGTCCCTCAGAGGTGAGATTAACCCTAAACGAAGGGAAAGCTGCTGCCTCACAGAGTGTCAGTGGATAATAACCCCTCCCCCCAAATCGAGATGGCTGCAGGGAGAATGTAACTATTTAAAAAAGATAACAGGGATCTAATTGAGGATGTGTGATACTGATTCAGTAACCTCAATTAGAATATTTAGAAAACACGCATTAAATATAATGGCTTGTATTGCTCTATTATCTGCAAATCAAAAAAATAACTCCCATGACTGTTTGCCATTTTTCATCATCATGCTCCAGACAAAATATTTAGTTTCTGTGTTGGTGTTATACAAATCTGCCGTTTGTTACATCAAGCACATGACGAGATGAACCTAGGTTTGCTTACCCAGTAGTCAGGAAGGAGGAGTTATAGAAACTCTTGGAGTGGTGTGAGCAAAGTCTTCAGTGCTGTTGTTCTGCAGATGAGTCAGTGGAACATAGTTTCAAACAGAGATTCTACATAATATTAAAACCAAATTTCTGTATTATCCAATGTTAGAAAAAGAAATGTAACCAAAACACTGACTGGTTGTCTCAGCTGGTTTATGTCAGGATCAGTTCAGCTTTAGAATGATTAAACTGCAACATGGAAGCAAGCAACTAGAATCATAAAAATAAATGAGCAAAGAGGTTTTAGCTGCATGCACATGACAGAGAACAATGTACTCCCATTATGGAATGGATTCCCTGGGCCTGACGCAGGCACTCCTCACTCAGACACAACTCCCATTGACATCTACGGGGTGTGATGTTCTACTGTGTTTCACCTTGTTCACCCCTGTTCAGAATGAAGACAGAATGCTGCTATTCTGATTTGGTAGGGGTTGGTGCAAGACAGCATAGAAACAAGCCAAAAAAAAAGTTTCATTTGAAGGGACTGCAGGATGGGGTCCCGTGTCTCTCGCTCCTGTTGCACTTACTGGAATTAGAAGTCTATAGAAAACACAGGTTTCAAAGGTTCTAAGCCAAATCCAGACCAGGTGTCAGCAGGTGCAGCTTCCATAGAAAATCGGTGATATTCTAAATGGTGGTGTAAGTCTGTTGGCTAACTGGCATAGACTCATAGACTTTAAGGCCAGAAGGGACCAGCATGATCATCTAATCTGATCTCCTGCACATTGCAGGCCTCAGAAGCTCACCCACCCACTCCTGTAATAGACCCATAATCTCTGGTTGAGTTAGTGAAGTCCTCAAATCATGATTTAAAGACTTCAAGTTACAGAGAATCCACCATTTACACTAGTTTAAACCTGCAGTTGACCCATGCCCCATGCTGCAGAGGAAGGCGAAAACCCCCAAGGGTCTCTGCCAATCTGACCTGGGGGAAAATTCCTTCCAGACCCCAAATATGGCAGTCATTTGGACCCTGAGCATTTCAGCAAGACCCAATAGCCAGACACCTGGGAAAGAATTCTCTGTATTAATTCAGAGCCCTCCCCATCTAGTATCCCATCACTAACCATTGGGGATATTTGCTGTTAGCAGATTGCTACATGCCATTGTAGGCAGTTCCATCATACCATCCCTTCCATAAACTTACCAAGCTCAGTCTTGAAGCCAGTTAGGTTTTGGAAGGCTGTTCCAGAACTTCACTCCTCTGATGGTTAGAAATCTTCGTCTAATTTCAAGCCTAAATTTGTTGATGGCCAGTTTATATCCATTTGTTCGTGTGTCCACATTGGCACTAACTCCTCTTCCTCCCTGGTATTTATCTCTCTGATGTTTTTATAGATAGTAATCATCTCTCCCCTCAGCCTTCTTTTGATAAAAGTAGTGCTGTTGGCATTGATGTGGCATTCAGTGGGTGTTCAAGGTGAGGGTTGTTCACAGACTAAGGAGGAGGAAGAGGGAAGGTGCATCAAAACCAACATCTAATAGGAGGCGCAAATAAAGTATAAGCAGTGCTGCCTTGATCAGGGAGAGGGCCTGAGTGCACATTGTACAGCCCACAGCCTCTCCATGAATGACCCTGCTTCTGTGGATACCCTGAGAGCTGTGTGGAGCTTGGGGAATGCACTGCATTAGGGTGAGAGCCTGCAAGGTGGAACCCCCCTCTCCCTAAGGGAGTAAGGGGAAAACCTTGTGTCATTTTCATTCATTTTCGTTCCCCTTCACTTCTCAGTGTATTCACTCATAAGGGATGTTTTGGCCTGACTCTAAATCAGTAATTTAATAGCATCCTTCTTTCAGCCCATTGTGCCCAAGTGTTGAAGTCCTGCCCCATTGAAGTCAGTATCAGGCCTTCCATTTTCTTCACTGAGGCCAGGTTTTCATTTATGCTCTCCAGCCTAGAGATATCAAAACCATGCAGGAATTGCATATCCTACAGTGTAGGAATCAATACTTGGCACAGATGGTTTGAGGCTTAAGGTGTGGGGGTTTAATTTTTTTTTTAGTATAATTTTAAATTTTTAAGAGTTTAACTTGTAAAAAAAAATAGCAGAAACATTCAGGTAAGAATGCAGCAACCATTTCAAATCGCCGTTGTTGTTGTTTGAATTGTGGTAGGTCCTAGAGGTCCCAATCAGGATTGGGGCCCTGTTGTTGTTAGGTGCTGTACAAACACATTGGTAGACACTGTCCTCACCTTGAAGAGTTTACAATCTAATTTGAGACAGGAGGCAACAAGTGAAACGACAAGAGGATGGAAGGAAGGAAGGACAGGAGTAGCAGCAATAAGAGTACAGGGGTGCGTAGGTAGCTATTGCACAAACGGATAGTTCCCATTCATCTTAATTTTAAATAAAATGAGCTATCCCTGACCAACCATTAGTTATTATTATTGCCATAGTGCCTAGGAGCTCCAGCCATTGTCTAGTCCCCATGGTTCTAGGTGCTGTACAAACTTTGAAAATCAGATGCCAGCATTAATGTAGGTAATTTAAAGTCTTTGTCCTATCACTCTGGAATGCTGACTGCAGCTCATCTTCGCAGGTTTTGTTCTACAATCAACAACTTCAAACATTATACTATGTCATGAAGACTAATTGCAGCACTTTTCCCATTTCAGGGTAAAATGGGTCTGCAAATGATCGTAGCAACAGCTGGCATTGCAGTTGGTTTGCTTGAAATTCTCTTTCTGTGACCAATTTTTAATTGTGCTGTTTTGGAGAGCTGTACAGTTAAAAAAATATATAACACTCAAAATTAAAATGGAAATGTTCTGCAAGTAACTAGCTTTGAAAGAGATTTCAAAAGCTATTATAAAACCAGCCTTTACAGCAAACTGAAAGCCTGTGCTGTTAGAAAGGTACCTGCTGAGATCCAGCTGGTTCGTGGTGCAAAGGGGGTACAAGAGGAGAAGCGAACAGTAAATTGTGAATTTTAGAGGTATCTGTATATACATGGACTAATGCAAGGAAGAAAACATATTTTCCCCTCTCCAGATGGAGAATAACAGTGAAAATCTGTTTTGCACAAAATTCTCTGAAACTATGTTTATTTGGAAAATTGATTCTTAGAAATAAATACATTACACAAATCAAATAAATCATTTTGATCAATACATGATTTGTGTTCCTAATACAGACCGACACTTTAAATGGTCATAAAAGATGAGGATACCTTTTCCTAATACAATTTTAAATCTGTGTGTGTTTATGTTGCAGTTCCAGGACTGACTGGGGTCCTGATGGTGTTAGTTTTATTCCTAATGTGCACCGCTTCTACATATGCTATCAGGTAAGACTTTATCTGATTATTACGTTGAACATCACAGTCTGAGAAATCGTATTCTGCCGCAGATTAGAAGGAATACAGAGCAACTACAATGATATGTAACAGGCATTATATAAATAGAAGGAAAATATCAAATATCTTGTTCTATTTGTTGCACTAACTTGTAGGTGAACTAGCACATTACGTTTTGGAATCAATATTTGTACAATAAATATGAAAACTGACGATGTTTTCAGAGCGTAGATGTATTTAAGGGACATGGTCTATTGAAATCTAGACAATTTTACTCTCCCCTGTCACTAGGGTGACCAGATGTTCCAATTTTATAGGGACAGTCCTGATATTTGGGGCTTTGTCTTATATAGGCGCCTATTACACCTCACCCCCATCCCGATTTTTCATACTTGCTGTCTGATCACCCTACTGTCACTGTGTGAAAGATCCACAGAAGCAAAACAGGAAACTGACTGTACAGTGGTACCAGTGAAACTAATTGTACACAAAGTGCTGTCAAATGCGCAAAGTAAATAAACTGGTGGAAAAATCAGAGGTTAATGTAGTTTTTCTTCATCCTTTCTTGGGTGTTTCTTGTAATAATACATCGATAAAATATTTCAGATAGAAATGTGCCATTTAATTGACTTAGTGTCTTTTTAAGGGGATATTAAGAATTCTGGGTACCATATTTCATAACTGAACACAATAATTTTTGGTCACAGCCTCAGGTAACATTATTAATGGAGATGATAGTCTAGAGAGAAAATGAGCAGGGAACTGTATCCCCTTTTTAGCGCAGAGTCCTTAATGCTGTATGGTGCCTGCTCCAACGACTTAAGTGTCAGATTGCTTAACACCCTGCAGGATTGAGTTTGATAGCCTTCATAGCCTTAGGCCCTGATCCTGCAAACACTTAAGCACATGCATAACTTTTGCTCACGTAGCAGTCCGTATCCAGTACTCACTTGAGTAGATTAATGTTTTTGCAGGATCAAGAATCAAGTGTTTGCAGAATTGGGGTTTTAGATCTCGATTCAACAAGGTACGTACAGATGTGCCTAACTCAAAGCATGAGAGATTAGTCCGAATTATGTCAGTTAGGCATATGTAAGTTACATTGCTGAACCAGCATGTCTTAGCTAGCTATTATTATTATTGTTAGGCCCTGATTGAGGAAGCAATTGAGTATGTACTTAAGAATCTTTCCTGAACAAGGATGCTTTCCTGAATCAGGACCTGAGGAACTGGCAGCCACAGATGGAGCTACAGAAGCACTGAATTTAGACTGCAGTGCTGCTAGACTCAAGATAAGATCTCAGGATAATTGGGCAGGATGTAAGCTATACTAAAGGCTTTGCCTCCAAAGCCAAATCCATTTCATAAAAGGTGGAAACACTAAACGATCACTTCATACTGATACAGCTCTGCAGGGCTTTTCCAAAAGCAAAAGTCTGTTTTCTCCAACAGTAGCATTTGTTTAAATAAAAAAAAAAGAGAGAGATGCAATGCAAACATTCTTGGAAATAATGAAATTACTGTGATCAAAATTTAAAACTGTTCCTGATCCAGGCAACAAAGGTTTCCCTGTTTCCAAGACTGTGTACTAGTTATATCCCGTTTTGACTATGGCAACCTCCTGCCCTTCAGTCTCCCCTCCCTAAAACTCCCCTCCCATCAAAAACTCATTTTCTGCTCTTAGTGCTTCGACAATGCCTCTTCTTCTAGATTCATTACAGTGGCATCTCCTCTTCTGTATAAAGATCAAGCTTCTTTTCTTCAAGCATTCCACAGTCTCTGCAGCCACCTATTGTGTCTAAGCCCGTTTCTCCTCCTGTAATCCAGTCTGCCCCTTCACGTCTTCTTTGTCTTCTCCTGAAAACTCTTTCCACTTCTCTTTCATGCCGTCTCTATATTTGCAGAAAGTAAAGGCTTGATACAAATTTGAGGTGAAAGGGAAAAGCAGTTTCTGACATATGAATTTTAGAACAAAACCAGTTGAATACACTTCTTGAAAAATCTTCTTAATTTTTTAAAAAAAATTTCTTCCATGCAGTAGCTCAGAACCAGCTTGTGTAGCAACTCTCCATTTTTCATTCAAGGACCATTTGCTAGGAGGGAGTTTGAATTATTATAAAATGTAATAAAACATACAGAAAAATGCTAAAATGTGATCCAATTACAAGTTAAAGTTATTCCAGGACCTTTCCCATGAACTCAATCACTAAAATATAGGATGCCACTTATTCAGGGCTTCCTAAATAAGCTCCAACTACCCCCACACAAGCTATCTTCTCAATAACATGTAACAATAGTCATTCACATTATTATCTTATAAACCATCACATACACATTTCCTTCCAATGCAAATCTACACCCACCCACATACCAAGGCCAGTTTCCCAAAATAGGAATTAACACACAATTTGAACTCAGGTTTTCAAGAACACTGATTTCTAGGAAATTAGATTTTGATAAATGTCTATTTTGAATCACAGATAGTAGATAAGAAGCAGTCTGATATGTTTTAAATAGCAAAAAAGTTCTGATTTAGTAAACAGAAATAACGTTTATTTTTAGGCAATATAAGCTGTCTAGGTAAAAAAGATATAAGCTGTCTAGGTAAAAGGAGACGAAGACATTTCAAGAGAGGGACATAGTATATGTTTGCAATGTCTTAATAATAGTTTCTGAAATTATATAGTCAGAGTTAAGGTTGTGTTTGATTTTATTTTTGATTTGTATTGTGGGTGGGGATAGGGGTTTGTATTGGAAGAGAATATGTTGTGCTGCTGTGTGGGGTTGGAATGTGCTGTGTTGTGTATTTGTGAAGATAGGTAGCTTATGGGTGAATATTTCCTTAATTAGCGATTTCCTAGTTTTTTTGAGTGATAATTGTATTCATGGAGAAAGGAATAAAGTTAAGTGACAGTTCACAGAGTTTTTATGTGGGGAGAATTTCCCTGGTTTTTAAAATCATCAATAGAAGGAAGTCCTTCTTCTCCTTTGTCCTGCACTCCCTGCACTTATGTGGCACTGCTTGTTCCCTGCAATTTACCTCTATGTGCCCTGGATTCCAGAACACCCTCTCTGTATGTCAACTCTAACTCCTGAAGTATCTTCATATTTTCCCTCCTGTTGCCCTTTGCCCCAGTTCCCTGCATGTGCACCATGGATACCTGCACCTGCTTCAGTCCTTCTCCCCTATCCCTCAACTCTCTGACTGCCTCCCCTCCACACACCTTTTTACCCACTTCCCATTACACCCATTTGTATTTAAAATGCTTAATAGCTACTTTCAATATTTTAAAATATAAATGTCTACAAGAGCATCAGGGCAAATGGTGTGGCCTGAGGGAGCCAGTATTGGTGGCAGAACTGTGATTATAGGCTGAATTTTGGGATCAGGGAGCCATTATGGCAGCAGGGGTGGGAAAGAAGGCTGTGTAGAGACCTGGGAAAACAGGCTAGTCTCCATATCTTAGCTCCTTGCATGTGCCCCTAGTCCCTGCTCTCCTTCCCTCCCTTCCATGCCTACCCAGTCCCCTGACCTCTTTCCAACAACTCAGTGTGGGCAAATGTGCGTGTGTATATTTTTTACATAACTGAATTGGATTTTGGACCATAACTGAATTGGATTTTGATTTTTCTATGTTTATAATTTTCATCTAGATACACAGAGCTGCTTGTAATTAGCGATGACTGAGTGTAATATCTGAGAATGGCATTAAACCACAGTTTATTCTTTACAGGCTTTCGAACTACGATATCTTCTGGTACACACACAACCTTTTCTTTGTCTTCTACGTGCTGCTGCTGGTGCATGTTTCCGGGTATGTAACAAAATAAACTGTCCCTGTACCTTAAGCACAGTGAGGAGGGTACAGCTTACAAAGAAGGGCATTGAGGCAGGGAGCTAAGTGGCATCTTCCTGACATGACCTTGTGCTGGTCAGTATTTCACAGTGGCAATTGCTCAGGTAAAGCTTGTGTTGTGGTTGGAGCATCATTTGGTACAGCAGATTAGAACACAGCAGGGTCAAAACCTGAACCAAACCCCGCTCCTTGCCCATTCCACCAAATTCTGGTGTTAACTAAAATAAATGTTGTTTAGCTCTGTCTCCAGAACCACCCTGGCTGAAGTGAAGTCACTCTCTTCCCTTTGTCTTTCCTTTCTCCACATCCCCATTGCTGTAAACACAACAGTTATTTCTCTCTCCCCAACCATTTTAAACAACCAATCTATGGGTATAAATGACCACACAAGTGTTACGAGTGGGGGGCTTGGGCAGTCAGTCCTAATGGCCAGAGCCAGAGTCCAGGGGTCTAAGTCAGGGGTTCCAGGATCAGAATCTAAGAGTGATAGCTGGAGTTTGGGACTGGGGCCGGGGTTTTAGTACTGATGCCAGTGAGCAGGGATGGAGCCAGCATTCAAAGGGCAAAGCCAGGTCTGTAGCCAGAGTCAGAGTTCAAGCACTGAAGCCCAGGATCAAAGCCACAGTCAGCGTCCAGGTACCAAAACCAGAGGTCGAAAGCTGGAGTTGGCCTCCCAATACTGAAGCCAGGGGTCAAAGCCGATGTCAGAGTCCAAGTACTAAAGCAGGGTCTGGGCTCGGAGTCAGAGTTCAAGGGTGGAAGCCGAGGGTCCAACCTGGAGCCGAGGGTCTGAAAGCTAGCAGAGAGGCAGATCCATCACAGTGGCTGGCAGGGAAGTCAACCTTATTGCAAAGATTCTTCCTAGAACTCCTCCTGGGTTTAAATAATGTGCCTGGACCAATCGGGGCCATGAGGGAAGCTGTCAGTTCGGCCTTCTGTGGTGATACTTCCTGTGGTTTTATCTCCACGGGAAGTATGCGGTGATGCCTACAGGTTTCCCATTGCTGTCAGGTAGTGGCGTGGAGGTGTCACCTGTCCTGCAGACCCAGGTTCTGGTCCCATCCCCACAGAACCTCACAAGGTGCAAGACTGTGGAGTTTCTCACATCAATGCAATTCCTTTGGAACAGATCCTTAGCTGGTGTAAAACAGCACAGCTGCATTTGAATCAAAGCAGCTGCATCATTGACACCAGCTAAGGACCTCGTCCATTGACTTTCCTGGAATTACTCCTGATTTAGACTGATATGAGATGAGAAAGAGACAAGCTTTCGAGCTACACAGAGCTCTTCTTAAGGTCTGGGAAAGGTACTCAGAGTCACAGCTAAATACCTATAGGAGTTGCATTGGTGTGAGAAACTGAGTACCTTTCCCAGACCTGAAGAGCTCCGTGTAGGTTGAAAGCTTGTCTCTTTCACCAACAGAAGTTGGTCCAATAAAATATGTTACCTCACTCATCTTGTCTCTCTTTGTAGGGTCTGAAGGTAAACAATGAGTAGCTGTTGGATTTTACAAGTGGTTAAATAGAGCACTGTAAACTTGAAATCTAGAGAATTTTTTTAAAAAAGAGTTCCAAGTATCAGGTTCTTACATTGGACCATGATTCCTGACTTTTCCATGTTTTTTTAAAAGGTTCCCCCTGCTCCTTCACTGTTGCTATATGAAAGACCCAACAGGGGAATCTGACAAACTAAGGCCCCCATCTCGCACTGAATAAAAGGCAGGTGGTTCCCTGTGCAGACCCCTGTTCTTGCAGGACTGAGCCTGCCTGGCTATACAGGGGAATTGGTGACAATGACTCTGCACAAAGTGCTGTCTGATACACAAACTAAAAACTAGAGGAAAACATTTTTCCTACCCTCCATCAGTTATAGTAGATGTAAGATGTAACTTGTAACAATAGAAGCTAAAAACATTTCAAACAGAAGCATGTTTTCTTCACAGATTTTTTTTTATTATGATTAAGGAGCCCTTGTCGTAGACTAGGACCCCATTGTGCTAGGTGCTGTACAAAATGATGATCCCTGCCCCAAAGAATTTACAATCTAATTATAAGATAAGAAACAACAGCTGGAGAGAGACAGACAGGTGAGAACACAAGGAAACAACGAGACAATATTAGTCAGCATGATAGGCTGTGGTATCATCAGCACACCTATCCGTTGGCAAGGTTTTTTGGATAAAGTTACCGGTACCAGTTCTTAATTCCTGAGGCTAGATGGAGCATATAACTAATGTCTTTTTACACAGCATCCTCAGCAGCCAGCCTGAAAGGGTAGATTAGAGTGGAGCAGGCATCAGGACTGAAACATCTAGGCTACTGACTAAAAATCCCAGTGGAGTCAATGGAGGCCTACCTCTCTCTGAGGTGGAAAAGCTGCATTCCATGCAGAAAAACCTGTGTGGGCAGCTTTTGAATGAGCAAGGTTTAAAATGCAAGGACCAATCCTGCTCCCACTGAAGTCAGTGGGAGTTTTGCCATTTATTTGCAGGGCTCACTCCTCCTTCCATTGATGCACTTTTGGTAAGATTAGGGACTTGCCCTGGTGTCTTTATTCAAGATGTCCCCAACTCTCATGAGGTGCTGCCTGCAGCTCTGTAAGCAGCTCAAGTTCCATGATGGGTTATAGTGTGCATAACTGAGTAGGGAGCAGGCAGCAGTGGTGTGTGTGGGGACCATTGCTAGGAAGTGCATTAGGGTTTTTTTGTAGTCACGTTCATTCTGGATCCTCTGTTTAAAGATTGCCTGCCTCCCCACCCCTGGGCACTGGCAGCTGGAGGAAAGACTGTCAGCATGACACCAGAGGAGCTGAGCTGTCAAGGAGCAGGGGCATGGGCAAGGGGTCCCAGGGTGTCTGAGATTTGCATGGGAATGGCAGTTCATTCTTCAGAGGACAAACCTCTTCCCACCACTGGAATGATTTGGGGAAGATTCTGCAAGGGGATTTTTTTAGGATATCCCATGCCCTTTCCTCCCAGATCCTCTCCTGGGGGTTCTTCCTAGTTCTACTCTATGTATATTGTTATACTGCCTGGGTCTGTATCTGAGCACCTCCCAGTAGTGCATTAAGTGAGACGACTAACATCTGTCATGTATGGTTTGTTGTTTCTTTCATCCTCACCCCAGGGGGAGAAGAGAACTAGCCTTAATAATTAATGCATGTGCTGTTGTGGTACTTTTTGCAACAAGACCTGCAAAGAATTTCAGTGACTTAATGTACAGATACCCCAAACTTTAAGTAGGCTTTGGTATTAAGCCAACAATAGCAAAAAGTCAATAGGAAACACAAAACAGATGCTGTCACGACATTATTCTACAAACATAAGGATTACTAAAACATTTGGAGCCAGCTCTTCTGCTGGTGTCAATTGGGCTAGCTCCACTGAAGTCAAAGGAGCTACGCCAGTTTGCACCAGCTGAGGATCTGACCTTGGTGATATTGCTATAGTTGTCAAAGGACTTAGACATCTCCTACAGGGTGAAGAATTCTTAAGATTCTACCCATACATTGTCCTCGATCAAGTCCAGAAGTACCAGAGCTTAACTCACCCTGGGACACCAGAGAGAGGATGCCAAGATAATCCTCAAAAAACCCCAAACATAAATCATACGTCATTGCAGCTAACTCAGCTTCAGTAGGACTAAATATTAAGTAATTAATTAAATTAATGTATTAAAGTTAAGCACATGCTTAAGTGCTTTGCTGGAATGGTGCCTTCATGGCAAATACTTTATTAAATACTGGCTGGTGATCTGAAATCTGGGACATGTTTGTAAATTTTATTTTCCTGTGTTTCAAATATATTCTTCATCGGAGATTGTTTGGAGGAGGGGAGAGAAGTGACTAATGTGGTGGTACTGGATTTATCAAAAGAGCACATAGCTTTCTCAGTGGCTGTAGCTATGGTAATAGCTTTTATAGTTTATCAAAGAATCAGTGCCTTTGGACAATGATTCATGATTGTGTGTCGCTTTTAGTAGATAATCTCTTGTGTATTGGACACAACATGTCAAAAAGTATAATATTCAAAGAACGGGGTTAGTCTTTCATTTATATAATGTGGTTGTGGATGTAGTGTAGCTTGATTGTTTAAGATTCCATTTTCAGTGAATGCTGAGGCTACGCTACATAAAAGCAAAAATGCTATTATCAAAATGGAGTTTTTATAATCCTGACATGACATGAGAGGTGACCAAATTATATATGTATATATATAAACTTTTAAACGGTGCGGGGAGGGAAGGATTTGTCTGTACAGAGACGTAGTGTGCAGCATGCTGGGATGTAATTCCAGTGGCCATGTAAAGTGGCCATGTAAACCCTGCTTCCAAGCACTAGATGTTCCAAAGTGCATTTTGATGTGCACTACAGAACTTTTCGTGTGCTGCAACAGGATCCCCATAGCCATTTAGTGGTGGCAGGCTGGTGTGCAGTAGATTTAAATCCCAGCTTGCTGTGCACTACATTTCTGTATAAAGAAGTCTGAAGAGTGGCCTATGAGAGGAAGAGTAGCCTTCTTTCTAAGGAGACACAGGATTTCGGGTTCAATTCCCAGCTCTGCTGCAAATATCCTGGGTCCTCTGAGGGAAATCTGGTAATTTGTGCCTTAGTTCACCATTTTACAGAATTTTTCCTTTTTGTCTGTATTGTCTGTTTAGATTGTAAGTAGAACTAGTCAAAATAGCCAAAATTAGTTTCATGAAAATTTTCAAATTTATAGACTTTTTGAAGTACTCGAAACCAACCATTTAAAAAAAAATTGTGATTCCTTTTCAATTTCTTTTGTTCAAAATTTTTATTTCAAATGTTATCCAAATAGTTAACAACAATTTTGATTTACCCAAGACTGGGTTTTTTGGTAAATAAGATTTGTCTTTACGGAACAGCGCTGTTTTTGATAAACATAAAATGTTGATTATTGAAAACGTTTTAGGAATGGTTAAGAATTGAAAAAAAATAAAGACATGAAATCTTTTGAGAAAAAACAAAAAAAATTAAGCAATGTCAACAATTTTTTACAAATTGGGAAAAGGGTATCTTGTGTCAACCAGCTTTAGTTTTAAGATCTTCAGGGCTGTTGCTATTTTATGATGTGTTTGTACAGTGCCTAGGTCAATAAGGCTCCGATCTTTTTGAGGGTGTCTTTAGCATTATCACAAATAATAATAATGACACTGGCCAGATTCTCAATTGGTGTCAATGGAGCTATGCCTATTTAGTTCTGTCACAATATTAATGGTGATAAAAACAAAATTTCTATACAAATATTGAGCAGAAGGTAGAAAAATATCACTGGTTCTGTTCTTTCTGTAGATTCTCACAAAAATCACAGAAGTTAACAATGGGAAAAGGTTTAATATGTTTTTCTGAGGAAATTCTAGCCCCTTTCCTTGCAAATCTTCCCTGAGGATATTGTCTGTTGTTTTTTCCAGCCTAATTTTACGGTTGGGTCTTCCAACCTTTGAAATGTATTTCACAGCTAAGTACAGCATGCTGTCAAGAGAGGCAGTGTAGACAAATGGCTACAGCACTTAACTGGGACTCAGGAGAACTGGGTTTTATGCTCAGCTCTCCTATTGTCCTGCTGGGAGACCTTGAGCAAATCACTTCATCTGCCTCAGTTACCCCATCAGTAAAATAGGTGTAATGATACTGACCTATTTTGTAAAGTGCTTTGAGCTCTATGGATGAAAGGCACTATATAAGAGCTAGGTATTTTTATTGTTGTTATTAATGAGCTAATAACATTGAATAGGTGGAAGATTCAGTGTAGTGGAATTGCAGTTCACTTTAGGAGCTTCTGAACGCATAGCATAGCACTAAAGTGCTACCCTGGCAATGGCACCTGTTGTATAGAATGTTGCCAACCATGACTAGTAGGCTTCAATCAGTGACTTCACTTTCAGCTCCCACATTTATTAGTTATCTTGTAGAAATTGCAAAACCAGAAATTTGTCATGTGAACCATCAGAAAATTCTCACTTGCTCATCTTGCAATTCTGAAACACTGATAGCCCCAAAGATCTAGTTAACCCAGTGTTATTTTTTGGTGTTGCAACTTTTTGTTTAATTAGTTAGAAATAATGCCTAGAGACACTCTATCATGGGTGCCTTATAAATGATTCGATTACCTTGTGCCAAGTGGTAGATGAGTTCATGCCTGGCAGAGTGAAGTGCAACCATTAAAGGGTTTGTGTGTGACAGTTTGTAATGGACAAATATTAAAAGTGTGTTTTAATATCACTATCCCACTTTGGGTATCCCCTGTGTTAGAAGTGACAGAGTATACGAAACTTATCTCATCTATCTAGCCCATTACCCGGATATCTGAGCATGCAGGGGGAAGCCATAGTTGGGCTTCCAACGCTCTGGTGGGGTGAGTAGCTAATGCTATCTTAAATGTCTGAAGTGCTTCTGTATGCACCAATCACCAGTGTATCTGAGCACCTCACTATCTTTAATATATTTATCCTTGCAACACCCTGTGAGGTAGAGCAGTGCCATTATCCCCATGTAACAAATGGGGGAACTGAGGCAATAGGATCTAAAAGACTTGGCTAAGGTTACATAGGAAGTCTGTAGTGAAGCAGGGAACTGAATCCTGGTCTCCCAAGGCCCCAGTTTGTGCCCTATCCATTGGCCCATGTTGGCAGCATGTATCATGTCAGGAGGGCAAGGTTGGGTTGGGAAGGTTGCCGCCACCACCATGCTTCCCTCCACTCCTGTGAACCAAACAGCGCCAGGATGGCTGCTGTGTGGGTGGGGCATCAATTACATGTTTCAAAGGTGGAACTAGGCACATCGCTCACCACATTGTACCCAGCACTCAGGAGGTATAATGCTACAGACAGACAGGTATAATGCTACAGATGTTTCACCCAGGCATTGCTGCACAGGCCATAAACTACCTCCTCTCCCCAGCAAAGCCATGCCTCTTAAAAGGTATAATTTAGCCATTTATATTTCTACCATCCCAGTCCATAATTTTGATATAATTCAAGCCCAAATTCTTTGGGTGGCAAAGGAAAGCTTCAGCAGAACAAGGAGTTATATTACTTATCTCGTTACCTTCCTAATGATTCATATAATGTCTGGAGGAATCCTAGTTTTCCTTTAGTATTTTTCCTCTTTCTGTTCTCTAGCTGTGTCTGTAAAATTCCAAGCACGTTCATTTTAATATAAATGTAACTCTCACCTGAGAAACATGCACAGCTCCAGAAGTATAATTTGTAAGGTTGGATCCCTGCCTTTTGTAGAAGTTTGGAATGTCGTTGCTGTGGCAACGCTGTCAAAGCTGCTAAGCAGTTACAGCTGCTCAGTGCTTCTGTCCTTGGAGCTCCAGTGTTATCAGCACTAGCAGAGAGCACAGCTTGCTCATTCAGCAGACCTCAATGTTACTCAGAGAGAAAGACCACAGACACAGTTCGGTGACAAAGGCACTCAGCCAGGTTTATTGCCCTCAAAGCACAGTCCTAATGACTCGCACAACTTGAACAAATACATTAACACATGAGTGCCCTGCGGCAAGGAGCCAGCAGTGGGAGTCTCTGCTGTCCCCATGGCCGCGCAAAGGGCTAAGGCAAGGTACCTTGACATTTACAGACTGAGGCAAACAACTGGGATTAACAAGTTACGTGTTGCCTTACATGTTTCATGACATATGTTTGTTACCTCCCCTTGCACCCGGTTCTTAATATTTCAGACCAAACATCCCTATTATTCTGTAAACCATCTTATCTTGTACTAGAATGTGGTGTGTCTGTACTAACCTTCTGAAATATATTTACGTAATATATCTAGTGCCTGGTACACTAGCAGCAACTTTGCCAAGTTTATGTACCGAACAGTGAACTTGTAAGCGTCAGCTTTAATACATGGCCTGACTTTGGTTCACAGCCTCTGGTTCAGGCCTCAGGTCCTGCACCAGGCCCAGTACTCCAGGCTTTCTGTACTACACCTTTGATGGAGGACTGTAATGGGGTTCACTCACTGCAAGAGCTCCTCTTCCTAGCCAGGCATGGCATAGAGGCTTTCTTCCCATATGGCGGCCCCTGCCGATAGTCAATCCATGGCTGCAGTGGTCTCTCTTTCCATAATTCACAGTGCTCCCTCTTTGCGATTCAGCCTTGCGGATAGATCACTTATATAATCTGCCCCCTTCCAGGGTATCAAAGTCTCACCAGACCAGATGTCTGGGTGGCACCTCCAACCGTGCTGTGTCATTTCCCAGTGACTGTTAGAGGAACTCAGGCTCCTCCTCTCCCCCCGCTTTCTTATTGTTTCCCTGGGCTTCTTCCTACCTAGGCTTCTCAGGCTTTCTTTCCCCACAACTCCTCCAGTTGATCCTGCTTCCCAGGCCAGGATCCCAGGGCTTATTCTCCCACCTGGGTTTCCCCCTCCTCCCCTCCTCTCTGCTCTCAGAGAGTGACTACAGACTCTCTCCTTGTGGCCTCCTGCTACTAAAGACTTCCTCTCTTTATATTCCTTATCCAGCTTCTCCCCCAGCTGGGCATCACCAGCCATTAGTATTCATAAATCCCTCGGCCTCCCTTTACGTGCAACTATGAAGATTAATTGGCCCCTTCTGGGGCCTCCTTAACCCCTTCAGGGCCAGTGTGGGGTGAACACCCCATCATAATGACTTTTTTCATTTGACAAGTGGATTTTCAAAAGCACGATGTTGCTCATGTATGATGCTGTCATGCACAAACATGAAATACCCTTAATGTTGGGAGTGCCCCCTGCAGTTTATAATTCTGCAGTATTGATAGGCCACTTGTATTTAAGATTGCATTGAAACGAGGGCTTGTGTAACACACAGAATGTGGCTGAAAATAGCGTTGGTGTGATTGAATTGCAAATGCAACTATTTAATTTCTCTCCAAGGCCCCCACAATTTCTCCTACCCTCAAGTAGTATCAGGAGTGCCAGGTGGGTTGCAGAACCTTCACTCTAGTGACAAAGGGATCTATTGTTGGAACGCTTCAAGCTAATTCAAACTCCTGAAGGTAAAACAAAGTAAAAATGCTTGTGGAATATCAGCCTTTGATCCGCTTTGTGATGGCCTATAACATGCTCTACAAATTGAGAGAAGTTTGTTGATTTTGATTGCTGTTTCAGTGTCTTTTTTGTTTGTTTGTTTGTTTGTTTGTTTGTTTGTTTCCTGTAGAGGAGTGCTTAAATACCAGACTAACCTAGAGGAACACCCTCCTGGCTGCTTTCATCCTAACACAACTCTCCAAGAGGATATTCCAGTGCCAGGGATTTTTGAAGAGCCTTTTCCTGAATATGCTCCTGAGCCTTTCCCAGCAGAACCAGAACCATTTGTACAAAATAACGTTGTGAGAATTTGCACTGAGGAACCCAAGTTCCAGTCGCACTTCCCAGAGGTCTGTATGATCCAATGTTTCAGGTTTTACAGGCAATGCCAAGTCTTTCAGTCAGCCACAACCACTAATTATTACTTCTCTGGACAAGAAGTTTTAATAATGGAAAATATTATTAAAACCTTTTCAGGCATCCATAGATTTGGTGGCATGAAACAATCTGTATTAAATTCTTAGAGCACAATACAGAATGGTGAACAGTGTACAGTGGGGAAAATTTTAGGGACCTTTGATGAGCATTTTGAGACTTTAGCTTAATTGAAACAATTAACCTCCACTTGTACTCGTTTTAACCATATACATGTAAGTTTGATTACACATTACTTAGGTGTAATCATTATCAAAATATAGATTTAGCTTCGTAGTAGAAATTAGATAATCCGTGTAACTATTTCATTATTGTTGTTATTGCTGTTATTTATATTACAGTAGAGCCCAGAGTCCCGTATCAGCATTAGAGCCCCATTGTACTAAGCACCATACAAAACATAAGAAGAGACAGTTCTCGCTGAAGATCTTATAGACTAAGACCATGATCCCGCCACAAACTGCAGGAAGATCC
Source organism: Emys orbicularis (assembly GCF_028017835.1). Classification (NCBI taxonomy): domain Eukaryota; kingdom Metazoa; phylum Chordata; order Testudines; family Emydidae; genus Emys; species Emys orbicularis. The sequence continues at coordinate 345,500,273 of NC_088683.1, forward strand.
TTTTGTAGAGTGTTGCTGAAGTCAATGGGTCTCTGTGCATGCAGAGTTTCATCAGCACAGAGGGCTGAATTAGGGCTTAACGGAAGACAAAACACCATAGGGGGCCCTAACACACATCAGGAAGTGAAGGGAGGGATAGCTCAGTGGTGTGAGCATTGGCCTGTTAAACCCAGGTTTGTGAGTTTAATCCTTGAGGGGGCCATTTAGGGATCTGGGGCAAAATCAGTACTTGGTCCTGCTAGTGAAGACAGGGGACTCAACTCAATGACTTTTCAAGGTCCCTTCCAATTCTCTGAGATAGGTATATCTCCATATATTTTTTACTGTTAGAAATTAAAGAAATATATGAGTAATCCCTACTGGCCACCTGCGTAGCCACAGTCAGTTGGCAAATCCCGTTGACATCATCTGGTTCTTAAGGAGGGATTTGAAAGAGGAGAGGGCAGCGGCTTGACAGGCTATAGTTAGGGAGGGTGATCCATGCAAAAGGGGCTGAAGGGAAGTGTTATACGGGAGGTCAGGGCCGGCTTTAGGAAGTGCGGGGCCCAATTTGAACATTTTCAGCGGGGCCTCGGCAGGGATGACTAAAAAAAAAAAACCTGTTCCATAACAATATAAATATATATTATGTACATTGCGTCATATATGCTGCTGATCGGTTATTAATGAGCTCCATTTCACATGTGTGGGTCCCCGCCACTCCCTGGGGGTGTGCTAGGGTGACCAGATGTCCCGATTTTATAGGGACAGTCCCGATTTTGGGGTCTTTTTCTTATATAGGATCCTATTACCCCCCACCCCCATCCCGATTTTACACACTTGCTGTCTGGTCACCCTAGGGTGTGCACATGTGTGGGTCCCAGCTGCTCCCTGCCCCCCTCATTGAAGCAGGTGTGCAGGGTTACTGCCCTGGGAACTGCAGGGCACCACTGGACATGGGGCTGGCTGGAGGCAGGGCAGGGGCTGACTGGAGGTAGGGTCTGGCTGCAGGCAGGGCAAGGGGTGCGGGGCTGGCTGGAGACAGGGGTATGTGGGGTGGGCTGGCTGGCTTCAGGCAGGGCCGCAGGGTGGTGTGGCAGGCAGGGCCGGCTCTAGACACCAGCAAACCAATCACGTGCTTGGGGCAGCACATTTTCAGGGGAGGCATTCCGGCCATCTTTTTTTTTTTTTGCTTCGGGCGGCAAAAGCCTAGAGCCAGCCCTGGCAGCAGCGCGTCCTGCGCGGGGGTGCCCTGGGGCCGCTGCGGTTCGCGCTGCGGGGGGAGCAGCGCCGCACCTTGTGGCTGGGCCGGGCAGGCTCCGAGCGGGGGACACTCGGGCTGGGGGCCTCCCTGCGGGGCACATGGAGCTGCCTGCAGGTGCCACAGGGCGGTCGCCCCCCAGCGCCGCAGCCGGGGCTGGGCGAAGCGGCCTGAGTCGCCCAGGGACTGCGGCAGGGCGGCCAGAAGCAGCAGCAGCAGCGGGGCCATAGATGGTGGGGCGCTGCCGTGCGGGGCCCGCATCCTGCTCTCCGGGGCCACGCTCCCTCTGGGGCTACCCTGCCCTGGCTCCTCACCCCCCTGCCGGGGCGGTCCCCTGGCTCTGCCCTCCCGGGTCCCGGCTGGTCCTGGAGGCAGAAGCCCTGGCTGGAGGGACCCTGGGCTGAGGGTTTACCCAGATCCTGCCAGGGCCGGACCGGGTGGAGGCGAGGGGGGTAGCGGGTGGAGTCAGCACTGGTGGGGGGGAGCCCAGCGCTGGGGCGGCAGGAGGTGCGGGGGGGGGGGGGGAGGGCAATGGTGGGGGGGGGGTGGTGAGAGCCCAGGGCTGGGGTTGGGGGCAGCCAAAAATGTTTTTGCTTGGGGCGGCAAAAAACCAAGAGCCGGCCCTGGTGGCAGGGGTTGGCAGGGCTGGAGACAGAGGAGTGTGGGACTGGCTGGCTTCAGGCAGGGGAGTGTGGCAGGGGTTGGCTGGAGACAGGGCAGGGGGTGCAGGGCTGGTGCGGGCAGGGGTGTGTGAGAGGCTGGCTGGCTTTGGGCAGGGCCGCAGGGGGGTGCGGCAGGGGTTGGCAGGATATAGGGCAGAGGGTGCGGCAGGGGTTGGCTGTGGGCAGGGGGTGTGGCAGGGGCTGGCTGTGGGCAGGGCAGGGGGGTGGGACTGGTGCGGGCAGGGCAGGGGGTGCAGGGCTGGAGGCAGGGCGGGGGGTGCAGCAGGGGCTGGCTGCGGGCAGGGGGTGCAGGTCTGGCTGGAGACAGGGGCTGGCTGTGGGCAGGGCAGGGGGTGCGGGGCTGGTGCAGGCAGGGGATGCAGCAGAGGCAGCTGGAGCCCCAGCCCATTAAATAGCCCCCAAGCCTCCCACTATCCCAGGGCTCTGGGGGCTATTTAAAGGGCCCGGGGTTCCCCTCCTTCTACTGCCCCGGCCCTTTAAATAGCCGCGGGAGCCCTGGGGAAGCAGCGGGGCTCCGGCAGCTATTTAAAGGGCCGGGGCGGTAGAGGCAGCGGGAGCCCCGGACTTTTTAAATAGCCCCCAGAGCCCCGCAGCCCTACCCCAGGGCTCCAGCAGTGGGGCTCTGGTGGCAATTTAAAGGGCCTGGGCCCTTTAAATTGCCCCCTGGGGAAGCCAGGCCACCCCGGTACGGCGCACCGGCTCTTGCCGGTACGCTGTACCGGGGCTTGGGCGCGGGGCCCGATTCAGGGGAATTGGTTGAATTGGCCTAAAGCCGGCCCTGCAGGAGGTGAAATTAGATGATCACAGTGGTCCCTTCTGGCCTTGGAATCTATGAAATGGTCCTTTTGGAGAAGAAGGCAAAGGAGTGATTGAGGCTGGTATTGTAGGCAGAGTGGAGGGGGAGATGGGATGAGATACATGAGTGAAAGTGGAAATGGGAGAGGTGGGAAAAGTCCTAAAGGTGATTACAATAAGCTTGGATTGGATGCAGTGGAGAACAGGGAGCTATTGGAAGGGTTCAGGGACGGGGGTGACGTGTTCAGAATGATGGGCCAGGAGAGATTATTTTAGCTGCAGTGTTTGAAAAGAACCTGAGTGCAGAGGTGGGGGAGGTGGGTGCCAGGCAGGCTGTAGAGGAGGAGGCTGCAGTAGTCTAGCTGGAAGATCATGATGCCTGGAAGACAGAGAGAGCAGCGGGAGCCTGGAAATGTGATAGAGGCAGAAGCAGCATTGGAAAGCATCTTAAGGCTGGCCACATCTCCAGTATTTGTTAAGGATCCTTTATATTGTTTGCTGCCCAGCTCTTGCAGAGCAGGCATAGTCCCTGGTCTTGCAAAAAGCTTCACCCCTGAAGTCAAGGGGACTCCATGCAGGTGTAAGGAGACACACTGGGAAATGCTGCTTTAGAATGGGTCCGTGTGCCTCCAGGCCAATATGTCTGGTGAACTCTTTTCAATTCTTTCAGTCGGCGCGCTAATATTCAAATGGAAATGAATCTGATGCATCAGGTTTACTTGTATCACCCTGTCTCTGCTCCATGTGTCCTTCAGGGCATCCAAACAGAGTCCGCTCTGGGCAGGGCCGGCTCTAGGATTTTTGCTGCCCAAAGCAAAAACAATTTTGGCCCCCCCCCCCCGGTTTTTAATTACCCCCACCCCCGGCCCCGCCTCAACTCCACCCCTTCCCCAAATCCCCAGCCCTGCCTCCTCCCCCCAGGCTCTCAAGCCTGGGAGGGAGGGGGAGCAGCGGCGCGCGAAACAGTTGTTTCGCGCGCCGCGGCCGCTCGGGATCTCCCCCTCCCTCCCAGGTTTGAGAGCCTGGGAGGGAGGGGGAGACTCCAAGTGGCCGCGGCGCGGGCGCCGCTTCTCCCCCTCCCTCCCAGGCTCTCAAGCCTGGGAGGGAGGGCGAGTAGCGGCGCGCGAGCGGCAGCGGAGGTGAGCTAGCGCGGCCGGGGCACATTTTTAGGGGCGGCATTCTGGCGCTGGCCATGCCGCCCCTAAAAATGTGCCGCCCCAAGCACCAGCTTGTTTTGCTGGTGCCTAGAGCCGGCCCTGGCTCTGGGAGATGAGTTAATATAATTATAATCTGTGTATTATATTTGGCGCCAGGTGACATTATTATCTGTGTAGCCAGGGGAAGCTGGCTGGACTTAGAAGTGCCTTATGCTGTGAGAGCTACTAGGGCTAAAGAAGTCTGCTGCATTTCTAAGCTCTGTGAGCTATTAGACTTGCTAAGGCTGTAGATGCCTGTGGACCATACAAGCTCTGCAACTTGTGAGAAATGCTGGTATTTTGAGTGTGAAAATCAGAGGGGAAGGATGGATGTGTAGCTTAGGCCCTGACTGGTACACAGCAGAGCTGGATTTAGTCCATACCTCTGCCAAGGGCTCCCTAAGGGATGTCTACACAGGTAGCGGCACCAAGCCCCCCAGCCCAGGTTGACAGCCTGGGGCTGGTGGGGTTCGTGCTACCATTTTAAAAATAGCTGTATAGATGGCACTTTGAAGTTGTGGTGTGGGCTGGAGCTTGGGCTCTGAAGCCCCCTCCGCCCCCCAGCTTCACATCCCGAGTTCCAGCCTGAGCCACAATGTCTACACAGCTATTTTTAGGGCAGCAGCGTGAGCCCCGCTAGCCCAAGTCTGTTGAACCAGGCTGGGAGGCTGGCTGCCGCAGACTGTGTAGGCACACACTGTGTGACCGTGGGCAAGTCACTTAATCTCCCTGTGGCCAAATCCCATCTGTAAACTGGGACTAAGAATGCTTCCTATCTCCCACCCTTTGTCTATTTAGACTGTGAGGGTAAGATTAACAAAATTACTTAGATACCTAAACCCAAGATGTAGGCACCTAAGTCCCAGTTTGTGCTCCACTGCAATCCACGAAACTCCTGCTGAACACCATAGGCACTTAAATTCACTCGGTGGCCACGTTTTTTGCTGTAAAAGTTCCCTCAGCATCTGTGTTTCTGCCTCTGGGCACACGTACTGCTGCCTCCCTCTAGATGTCCGGGTGCCTATCTCTTGCCTAAGCCCCAGAGCAATTCACAAACCAGAGAAGGTAGGCAGATGAACACCTATGTTGTGTGCCAGGCCCAGTTCAATCGCTGAGCTCAGAGGCAAGTCCATACAAAACAGCTGGGGTGAAGAAGGGAAGGAGAACTTCCTTTATAACTTTGAATTTAGTGGTAAGGGTATTCGCCTGGGATGTGAGAAACCTGTGATTCAAGCTCCCCTCTGCCTGATGAGGAGAAGGGATTTGAACAGGGCTCTAGCACCTCTCAGACGAGTGCTCTAACTGCTGGGCTATGGAACATGCTGATGTGGGAATCTCTCCTATTGAAGTTGTTCCACTTTAATTAAAGAACTGAATAATTCAATATTAATTGGGCCAGAGAAAGATTTAGAATGACCCTGTAGCTTAGTGTTTAGGGCAGTCACCTCCTCCTCCTCCATTGGGACTACTTGCAAAGTAAAGCGATGTCTACATTTATGGCGGCATGTCAGAGTACAGACATTGCATGCTCAGCTAGCATGCTGAGGCGAGTAGAGTAGTGTAGAGTGCCCGACCTGCCTGAACCCCCAGGGTATATACTCTACACGGCTCTCTACGTGCCCAAGCAATGCCTCCCATGACTACCCTGCTATTTTTAACAGTGTAGTGTCTTACTGCCTCATTGGAGCCTTTCACGTGACATGGAGAATCACAGAACCATAAGGTTAAACACGAGGGTTATCTAGTCTAATCCCCACATTTTGATCTACACACGGCAGTGGCACGTGTGGACACAGCCGGCCTTTCACTGCAGCCTGTAGCTATATGTGTAGTGCCTGTATTTCAGATGCCTAAGACATTAGTCAACATAAGGATGGTAGAACTAGGCTGTGTAAGGAGTCATGTTATTTTGAAATCAAAAAAGAAAAATATTCCTTGGAGTAATATTTTTGTTTTTCTTCTGCAGACTTGGCTTTGGATTTCTGGACCTTTGTGCTTATATTGTGCAGAAAGGCTCTACCGCTATATCCGCAGTTATAAACCAGTCACGATAACTTCAATGATAAGCCATCCCTCTAATGTCCTTGAACTACGAATGAGGAAAGAAAACTTTAAAGCAAGGCCTGGTCAGGTGAGTTGACTCACAGCACATAAAACTACAGCTTCTCTTATACAAGGGTTGAGGGATGCTTTTAACTTTGGGGTATTGTTAGTAGCAGCTATGACCGAACGTTTTGAACGTATCTTTTTTACCATTCGTTTTTCTCTGGGTGATTTATTTCAGTACATTATTCTACACTGTCCAAGAGTGTCAGCATTAGAAAGCCATCCATTTACGCTCACAATGGTAAGAAATCCATTTATTTTGAGTTATTGCATTTTAAGTAGTTTCCTATTTATTTAGTTTTGGTGAGTGAGTGTTCTCTCTCATTCACAGTGAAAATTCCTTGAATAAGAGCTTCTGGTTCACTTAAGAAGCTACCTGTGAATATAAAGTGATGTGATTGTTATGTCTCTCAGCACTTTATGTGTATTTAATTTTGTCTACTGTTGAGAAAATGATAATAGGAACCTATTTTCTAACTTCCATTAGTGGAAAATAATAATAATAATAAAAAATCCATTCTATTTTGCTCATTCAAATATAAACAAAATAGCACTGAAAATCTTTATGTGGAATTAGGCACAAACTTTCATTTTGTCTGTTTGGTGAAATAAACTTAAACAAAGACATTGCATCAGTTTCTTTTAGTTTAGTCCATAAGTAAGTTCTTTTTTCAGTCTTCTACTATGTTTGTGATTTGTTGTGAAGTTTACCAGTGATGTAGAACCAGTGAGATGGAACAGTTGGAGAGTATGGGCCTATTTCGTCTTCTTATTATGACTGATTTACCCCGTTGTAAGTGTGAAAAGACCAGAATCAGACCCATTTCATTTAAATATTAAATATCTTTTGATTGTTCTCCCTGTATTGAAGTTGACAGAAATAAAAACTAATAGGATTCATTAGTAATATTTGCACAGTGCCTGCAAGATGCAAAGCACTATATAAATGCTAGTTCTTATTAAATTAGCCCACTCTGTGGAACAATCTTTTATGGCCAGTGTGATGTCAGGTTGCAGAATAACAACGGCAGCTAGCAGCTAGCATGGAATCGACCATTATAATTAAGGACACTTGACCAGATCCTGCAGATTTTACTCTGGCAAATCTTTGAATTGACTCCTATGGGAATTTTGCCAGAGGAAAGACTGCAGAAGTGGGCTCAGTGGCATAAACTGACATAAGTTCATTGACATCAAGTTGATTGGACTAGTTGAGGATCTGGCCCGCTATTTGGAAAAGTCTATTACAGTGATGGCATCCATTGCAAGAAGCAAATCTCAAGATTCGGTGAGACAGATATAGTTTCTCAGTCAATGTAAATAATTGATTTATATTCGAATACAGTGTTATGTATTTTCAGCTGAGTACAAATATCTAGTTGATAGATTAGTTTAGATCTGTAGCAGAAGAGATGGTAAAGTAACTTTCTCTTATGTACAATGCATTCTATACTAAAGTAGGGTGATATTAACAGCCTATAGGATAGGGCCATCATTGTCTATTAGCCAAGATGGTCAGGGATGCAATCCCATGTGCTGGGAGTCCCTAAGCCTGTGACTGTCAGATGTTGGGACTGGACGAGAGGGGATGGATCACTCGATAATTGCCCTGTTCTGTTCATTCGCTTGGAATCATCTGGCACTGGCCCCTGTCAGAAGACAGGACACTGGGCTAGATGGTCCATTGGTCTGACCCAGTGTGAACGTTCTTATGTAACATAGTATATACTGCTTTAAATATTCCTTCATATTAAATTGCTATTTTGACATTAGCTCTGATTTTTATTGCCCCAAATGTATTTCAGTAACTCTGTAATTACACTAGAGTCGATGCTATTACTGGGTGGTTTATTGCATAGCAAGGACTTGAAACATCTAGACTTAGAATAGTCTTCTCTGTCCAGCTTAGGCAGGGGACAGTCGTTTCCAGATGTCTTTCTAGGTCATTGTTCTGCTTGGGCTGCTTCTTTGCTTAGAAAGCTTTTTTTCACTGCAGTATAATGCTAGACATGGGACGAGGCTTAAGGGTATGTAGGCAATATCTTGACTCAGTATTTTTCCCCCTGCTCCTGTCTGACCTACTTGTAGGTACCAAGCATTAATGATTTCAGTGTGAGTTTTGCCAACTTTTCTTATTCTTTTACATAATAATAATCTCTTCTTGTTGTTATTTTATAGTGTGCATGGTGCTTAATAGACAAGTAAAAGTGGTAGACCTGGGAGCTTACAATGTCAGTATTGGACATAATGCAGCAAGCAATGCCATTAGACAAAGGCTGGAGGGAAGGGGAATATAGGCACAGAAGGAGGGCTATGCATCTTTATTGGTCCCTCTTTAAAAAACAAACAAAAAAAGGTTCAATATGTTGCTGCTTGGATTAGAGCCTGGTATTAAGTAAGGCTGGGGTGGAAGCCCAATACCTGCTCCCATTGAAGCCCCTAGCAGAACTCCAACCTGTCTCTGTGTACACTAAATCAGCCAAGCGAGGTAAATAAGATGGCATTTTGTAAAGAGGTGGAGTAATTTGTGCAATTTAATAGTCCTCTCCCTCCCTGCCCCCCCCAGTGGAAAGGGTAAGGCGTGAAACTCGTACGTGGATTTGGAGAGGCAAAATCCATATCACTACCTAGGGCTCAGAGCTGCTTCCCTGCCTACCTCTACTGTGACTGCTATTTTACCCTCTAAGCTGGATCTGCAGTCAAAGGCTTCAGTGCCACTTGTGCACCCTGTTGAAATCACTGGATCCATGCAGTCATTGATCCTGTGGCTCTTCCTCCAGCCTGCTCCAATGACTGAAACGTTTTGCTACTTGAAAACACATTTTTCTTTGCTAATATGAAAATTCCATTTATTTTTATCCGTTCTTTCATTTTGTCTTGCTCAAGATTTCAAGTTTCCAGAGGGGTGGGAAAGAGGCTGCACAGCTTCTGCAGTCCCCTGGAGGAATCCTGCTGGTCAGCTCAGCAAATTCTTTTGGGGGCTCCCAGGTAGCTCAGAATAGAATAGACGTTGCACCATCCTTGAATAGGGTACATCACCCTCCCCATTGCCTCTCAGCTACCTTTGTACAACTTTTGTCAATATGCTCTCTATTAAGCAGATTTAAGAATATTTATTTCCCTAGGTCCCTTTCAGAGCATCGAACAGTCACTCCCAAAGTGCTGTTTGGTGTGGCATTCAGAAACTCTTCTACTTGGACCCTTGTGTGCCCGATTTCCTTACTTTAGATGAATATTTCCTATCACTTTTCAGAACAAAACCCCGGTGGAGTAAAACAAAATAAACATGGATTCTTTCCTTTATTGCAGCCTGTGTGCCAAGGCTTCTGAACTCCCACAGGGCCTTGTTCAGAGCTCATTCAGATCAATGGGAATCTTTCCACTTACTGCAAGGGGCTTTGGATCAGGGCTACAGGCTTATTATGCACTTTAATAGGGGGGTTACCTAACAAGGTAACAAAAATGTTCAAGGCATTTTACCTTTTTTTGTTGGCAAGGATATTTAAAAAAAAAATTGTATATCACTTACTTTTAATTAGGATATGAGATGTTTCTCTCTCTGTGTTACACAGATTAATCTTGTGAGTCCTATATTTCTGTGTAAATATATATTTTTGGCCAAGATTTTCAAAAGGGGCTAGTGATTTCTGGATGCCTCCATTTTAGGGTGCCCAATTTAAAATTCCTTAAAGGGACCTGATTTTCAGAGGGCTGATGCTCAGAATACTATGAAAATCAGGCCCATTTAAGGTGTCACAAGTTGGGAACCTCAGAATTGAGGCACCCCAAATCAGTAGTCACATCTGGAAATCGTGCCTTTAGTCCCCAGGACATCTCTCTACATGTGTTAATTGCTCAGCAGTTTCTCTGTGATTGGGAGGGTGGAATTTATGCATTCTGTCATGCAGTTTAATGCTTAACGCCTGGAGCCATCTCTTAAGGCTCTTCAGTAATAGCAAACATCAACAGTTATGTTTGTTTCCAACACAATAGTGCTGGTCCTGTAAAAGTTCAGTTTAGATTTCCAAAGCATTGCTTTCACTCTTTTTGGTACCATCGGATCAAAATTCTCCTCCCCTTTCTTTCCCCCTTCCAAAAAAAAAAAAAAAAGACACATTTATGGGGCTGATCCTCTCATTTACACCAGTTTTAAAATGATTCAACTCCACTGTTGTCAGCAAAGTTGCTTTTGATTTTAACTACGCGAGTGAGAGGAGAATCAGGGCCAATAGTTTATATGGAGAGTTTTGTAGAAATCTTTGTCTTTTGTTTCTTTGAGGCCTTGTCTACACTACGAGAGTACTTCGATTTTAGTTAATTCGACTATGTGGAATCGATATTACTAAGTCGAACGTGTGTGTCCACACTAAGGACAGTAATTCGACTTTGTGAGACTTTGTGAGTCCACACTAACGGGGCAAGCGTCGACATTGGAAGCGGTGCACTGTGGGCAGCTATCCCACAGTTCCCGCAGTCCCCCCTGCCCATTGGAATTCTGGGTCGAGCCCCAAATGCCTTCTGGGTAAAAAAATGTGTCGAGGGTGCTTTTGGGCGCCTGTCGTCATCCGTCCGTCACTCACGCCATCCCTCCCTCCCTCCCTGAAAGCGCCGGCGGGAAATCAGTTCGCGCGCTTTTCTGATTACTGACAGCGCGGACGCCACAGCAGTGCGAGCATGGATCCCGCTGCGACCATCGCTGCAGTTGTGGCAGTTCTCAACGCCTCGCAGCTTCTCCTCCACCTGTACCAGAGGCAGCTGCAGATCAATCATGAGAGGAGGCTACGGCACCACCGTGACGGCATGAAGTCGGACACTAGCTCCGACCTCTCTGAGAACATGAGACCCAGCGCCCAGGACATCTCGCTGTCACTGGGTCTTGTTGATACTGTTGAACGGCGATTCTGGGCCCGTGAAACAAGCACGGAATGGTGGGACCGCATAGTGCTGCAGGTCTGGGATGAATCCCAGTGGCTGCGCAACTTTCGCATGCGGAAGGGGACTTTCCTCGAACTGTGTGAGTTGCTGTCCCCTGCCCTGAAGCGAAAGGACACCCGGATGCGGGCAGCCCTGACTGTCCAGAAGCGAGTGGCCATAGCCCTCTGGAAGCTCGCAACGCCAGACAGCTACCGGTCCATCGCTAACCAGTTTGGCGTGGGCAAGTCTACCGTGGGGGTTGCTGTTATGCAAGTAGCCAGGGCAATCGTCAAGCTACTGCTATCTAAGGTAGTGACCCTGGGAAACGTGGAGCTCATCAGAGATGGCTTTGCCGAGATGGGATTCCCAAACTGCGGTGGGGCAATAGATGGGACTCACATCCCTATCCTGGGACCGGACCACCAGGCCAGCCAGTACATCAACCGGAAGGGCTACTTTTCCATGGTGCTGCAAGCACTGGTGGACCATCGGGGACGTTTTACCAATATCTACGTTGGATGGCCTGGCAAGGTTCATGACGCTAGGGTGTTCAGGAACTCTGGTCTGTGTAGACGGCTTCAGGAAGGTCTTTACTTCCCGGACCACAAAGTAACTGTTGGGGATGTGGAGATGCCTACAGTCATCCTCGGGGACCCTGCATACCCGCTAATGCCCTGGCTCATGAAGCCCTACACTGGCGCACTGGACTCAGGGAAAGAACTATTCAACTACCGGCTCAGCAAGTGCAGAATGGTGGTGGAGTGTGCTTTTGGCCGTCTCAAGGGGAGATGGAGAAGCCTACTCACTCGCTGTGATCTCAGCGAGACCAATATCCCCATTGTGATAGCTGCTTGCTGTGTGCTCCACAATTTGTGTGAGAGCAAGGGGGAGACCTATATGTCGGGGTGGGAGGTTGAGGCAAATAGCCTGGCTTCTGATTACGTCCAGCCAGACAGCAGGGCGATTAGAAGATCACAGCGGGACGCGCTGTGCATCAGGGAGGCTTTGAAAGCCAGGTTCCTGACTGATCAGGGTCTCCAGTGACTTTTTACTTTGTGGACACAGATGCTGAACCTGCCCCCGTTTCTTTACCCAGTTACTGTTGACTATCCTTCCAAGTTACATACCCCCTTCCCCACCTTCCCAACAAATAAAATCTGTTCCGTTTTGTTAATGAACAAGGTTCTCTTTTTTACTGTTTTCGCGGGAATGTTTTAAACCGGGGACGCAGACTGTGGCGGGGGGCGGGCTTAGTGTTTTGATGCAAATGATGCTTCTAAAGTCCGGGAATGACAGGCTCCGCAGTGCTGGATTGGTTGTTTCAACGCAGCCTGCCAGCAGTCCTGGGCGGGACTGCATGTATGTGTCGGCCAAGTGACTTTCTGGCAGGGGGCGGAGGGTAACAGATCCCCTGCTGCGTGGCTCTGTGATCCAGGATAAGGACCGCGGCATAGGATCTCTAACTGCCCTCCCCCGCCACAAAGTCACAGATCAAACCCCTCGCACCCCAGAACATGAAAACCGCCTCCCAGACTGACCAGGGTAACTGGTGACTGTACTGTGTATGTGTCCTGATGCTGGACCTGCCCCCGCCTCTGTAGCCTGCCACAGGTGACTGTCCTGTCCAAGTAACAAACCCGTTCCCCCCCTTCAGACAGAATCCCCTCCAAAAGACACTCTCGGAAACAGTACTTAACAGAAACAGATGTTTTATTATGAACCGCACATGAAAAGGGGGGGGAGGAAACTTGGACGTGGGCTAGTGTGAGATGGGTAGGAAAGGACTTTTCAAACTTTGGAACGAGAGCCTTCCATTGCTGCAGCAGTGTGTAGGGGCCGACTGAAAGTTTTAACGGCCCTTGCCGCCCCTCCTTCTTTGTACTTTTGGTGAGGGGGGTGTGGGACTTGGTGGCGGGGGAGGGCGGTTAGAGATAGACAGCAGCAGGGCTCTGTCCTCCTGTCTCCGGTCTTGCAGAACATCCACTAGGCGCCGGAGCGTCTCCGTTTGCTCCCTCATTAGTCCAAGCAGGGTTTGAGTAGCCTGCTGGTCCTCCTGGCGCCACCTCTCCTCCCGTTCCATGACTGCTCTGTGCATTTGTGACAAGTTCTCCCTCCACTGTGTCGTCTGGGCTGCCTGCTCTCGTGAGCAGTCCATAAGTTCATAAAACATGTCTTCCCGCGTCTTTCTCTTCCTTCTTCTAATCTGCGCTAGCCTCTGGGAGTGTGATGCCAGGCTGGGTTGGGAGACAGTCGCAGATGTGTCTGTGGGAATGGGAAAAAGGGAGTAAATTCCTGAGACAGATAAATGAAGTTGCTAACAAAGAACATAGTCTTTCTCTGTGAACAACACCATGCACTGGACCTTTCACATGCGCACTCAGGACAAGGTCGAATTTTCGGCCCTCGCCTTCTGTGTCTGGGGTCCTGCAGTTGCGATCAGAGACGCGTTGCAGGACACCTCTACTTCTGCTGCAGGAAAACATGGTAAGCCGTAGACTTGTGGCAGCTTAAAAATGTAATAGTAGCACTGGGCTCCTTTCGCACTGAATGCAAGGCCACTCTCTGCTGGCAGCAATCAGGGAAGCATGAGCTCTGCCCCTGTCCCACCACCTCGCGGCTGTCCCCGGGAAAGATCCCTGTATGCTGCCCCTCTGCCGCCTCCACCGCGTGGCTGTAAAGCAGTCCCAATACTAACATTCCCCTCCCTAATTTAAAGCAGGGCGTCATGTGTGACATTACACTCATGAGGATCTCGGAGACCGAGAGGGGAAGGATGCTGCGTGAGACCATGCAGAGGCCTGGGCCGTATGCCGCCATGCTGTGCCGCGCACTGATCCCGGACTACCTGATGGACTCATGGCGTGGGAACGTGTGTTACCACGGGGGACCGAACAAGATCGCCCTGCCGTGGAACCTCATGCGCATGCTGGAGCGGTACCTCCAGGAGAGCTATGCCGAGCTATCCCAGGAGGACTGTCTGTCCATTCCCGGGCACATTGACCGTCTTTTCATTTAAGTTCAGCATAAGGGACTACAGAGTGGAGCGTCCTGTGGTGGCCTAATCATGAATATCCGGACAGTACTTGATTTTCTATACATAGTTAGGAGTAAATAGTTCACTAAGCCAACTAAATCATGAACAACAAATTACTAATATACTTAATATTCCTGTTTTGTTATAAATAAAAGTTTCTATGTTTAAATGAGTGACTGAAAAGCCCATTCTTAACAATATAAATATTCCAGTTATGTTACAATTAAATGTTTAGATGTTTAAAGCACTCACTGCTTGATCCTTCCCCTGATTCGGTGTCCGGGGTAAGGGCTGTGGACGGTTGGTAGGGGATCTCGGTAAGGGTGATGAAGAGCTCCTGGCTGTCGGGGAAATCAGCGGTGCAAGCGCTGTCGACTGCCTCGTCCTCCTCATCTCCTTCCTCATCTTCCCCGTCACCTAACATTTCCGAGGAGGAACCGGCCGTGGACAATATCCCATCCTCGGAGTCCACGGTCACTGGTGGGGTAGTGGTGGCGGCCGCACCTAGGATGGAATGCAGTGCCTCGTAGAAACGTGATGTGTGGGGCTGGGATCCGGAGCGTCGGTTTGCCTCTTTGGTTTTTTGGTAGCCTTGTCTCAGCTCCTTGATTTTCACGCGGCACTGCGTTGCATCCCGGCTGTATCCTCTCTCTGCCATGGCTTTAGAGATCTTCTCATAGATCTTTGCATTCCTTCTTTTGGAGCGCAGCTCTGAAAGCACGGACTCATCGCCCCACACAGCGATGAGATCCAAGACTTCCCGATCAGTCCATGCTGGGGCCCTCTTTCTATTAGATTGCACGGCCAACTCTGCTGGAGAGCTCTGCATCGTTGCCAGTGCTGCTGAGCTCTCCACGCTGTCCAAACAGAAAATGAGATTCAAACTGGCCAGACAGGAAAAGGAATTCAAATTTTCCCGGGGCTTTTCCTGTGTGGCTGGTCAGAGCATCCGAGCTCGAAGTGCTGTCCAGAGCGTCAACAGAGTGGTGCACTGTGGGATAGCTCCCGGAGCTATTAGCGTCGATTTCCATCCACACCTAGCCTAATTCGATATTGCCATTTCAAATTTAGCGCTACTCCTCTAGTTTTCGAGGATTACAGAAGTCGAATTTAAAAGAGCTCTATTTCGAACTAAATAGCTTCGTGGTGTGGACGGGTGCAGGGTTAATTCGATGTAACGGCGCTAAATTCGATATAAACTCCTAGTGTAGACCAGGCCTGAGTCTCAGTTCTAGATCTTCCACTCAGGGGTATTGAATTTCCTCATTTTATAGATGCTTAACCACAAAGATGATTATTTGCTAACAGCATGAAACCACAATACTAGTAATTTATGGTTGCACATGTTTCCTTTTTACCAATGAATGACTTCAGAAGAGGGATTCCTATTTAAAATATTCATTGCAATATTAGAAGAGAAGTAGCTTTTTATGTAATACGTTGGCATCACTTCTTGTTTTGGCACGTGGTGCTTGGCTCTATGCCTTGAGGCATACAGCCTTACATTTTGCAAATGTAAAGAGCTGTAGAAGATACAGGGTCCTTTCATGTGGTCTCAGTTAAACCCACTAAGGAATCAAAGCAAGCCACAGTCTTTTACAAGCTACAATATGTAGCTTGGCTAATAAATAAACTTGCATCTACCCTAAATATCATTAAGTATATTGTATGGGGTAGCTGTGCTAATTTAATTATGTTGACTTTCTTGTGGAGGTGCGATGTAGCTTATTTTTACAGGACTAAAAATATGTGCATCATTTTGGTATGTCTTCACATGGAGTGTTGACTGTGTTAAGCTTTATCCTGCACCAGGATCAGTCACTGAAAACCAAATTTCAGTTTTGGATCTGAGCTAAAGGTTGGAATGGTTCAGATCTGAGGTTTTGATTCAGGCTATTATAGAGGTGTGAGCCAGCCACAAGGTTTGGATCAGGGCAGAACTTTCCAAAAATTTAGGGCTCCTTGGATCTCCTCTACCTTTTAGTGGTGCTCCCATCTCTAATTAGAATTCAACACTGTATTTCACAAAGAGGGGCTATTCCTTTCAGTTGTTTTGGTGTGACTTTAGTCCTGTATTGATGACCTTGCAGACTGACGTCCTCTGTTCTAGCACATACAGAAATAGAGAAAGCTCTTCAAAAATATCATGCCAGTGTGCCTCATTCATAGCCTGGAAGCACCACCTCTGATGGAAGAGATTCCATGGCGCATTCAGTCCTTGGTTTTGCTACTGAGACAGACAAGGAGGCTGACATATAATTGCCTATTGTGGTGGTTTTAGAGACTTGTCCATTGCGCCTGTTATGATGATCTGAATCAATTTCCGATATGTCCATCACCATGGCATCTAGGCATTATGGCAAAGCTGAATTATCACGTAAAGTGGCTTCATTATCTTCCGTTTTATGCCAGTAAAGTGTAGCTGATACTGAAACTGGCGATTCTGTTCTAAATTCAAAAAGATTGGGAGCCAAAGGGCTGTCCTCTTTAGTGTCCAACAGGGGTTTCTTAAATTTTATACTAGAGAGATTTCAGTAGTTCAGCACTTCAGCATACCAGTATATCGACACGTATTATTGTAGCCCCTAGAAGTCCCAACTGAGATTGGGACCCAACTATGCCATGTGCTGTACATATGCATAGGAAGGGACAATCCCTGCCCCCAAAAGCCTGTAATCTACTTAGAGAAGACAGACCAAGGGAAGGACTTTACAGATGGGGGAATGAGCTGTAGAGACATTGAGTGACTTGCTCGAGGTCACAAAGGGAATCTGTGGCAGAGTTGGGAACTGAACCCTGGCCTCTGGAGTCCCTGTCTAGCGTTTAAATGGCAAGACCATAATTCTTTTCTTCATGAAGGTTATTCAAGCTGCTCATCCAGTATGCTCATTCTGCTCCTCTCTAGCATGCAGAACATCATTTAATTGGAACAGGGGGAGCAGTAACTTGATTCCTTTAGCAAGAAGGGGTACATTCCATAAGCCCTCACTTCTCTTCTTTAACTTGCTCACATCACACTGTGTCCCTCTGTTTCACTTTGGGTCATAATGGAAGGCGAGTGAAAGGGGGAAAAGGGAAGCTTTTTATTCTTGGTTGTTTTTTTTTAAGGTACTGAAAACTATGCAAGCACAGACCCCTCTGAGCTAGAGCTGATGCTGCTCCCTGGCTTTACACATCTCCTGGTAATGTTGAGGTAGTTCTGTTGCCCTGCTTTACAGTCCGAACCAGTACCTGGTGTCTGCTGGAGACTGTCCCTTTGGCATTGCATTTCAGATGGAGGCTCCATTCAGTTTGGGGCCAGGTCAGTTCACACGTATGGGCTTTGGGACTTCATCTGACAGTGAGAAGGCAGGACCGCTGTTGGTATTGCAGAATTTTAGTCACCACCTGTTCCTCCCCAGCATCACAGTTTCATTCTGCCATTCTCAGAGAGAACAGAAGGAGCTGTTTCCTCTCAGTCCTTCCTAGAGCATGCTGACCTCCCATGAACAAGTTCCAATCTTAACATGGCTGAAATATCAGAGGAGACACAGAAGAAATCTACTTTCTTTGAGGCACTGAAATCCAGTGGCACTGAGGTACTGTGACATTGTATCTCTCTTGACTGTAGAGCTCTGTACTGCCATTTGCAGCAGTTATGGAGACCACAATAAATCTTAGCCCACTATTTTCAAATTCCTCAGTGAGAGAGGAACAACTGTCTGAGGCCCGAGTACCTCTAGTGCACATAAGTCAATCATCATCTGTCTGTGACTTCACGCATGGAGATTTCATCCTTTCTCCATCATTTCCTCGTAACCCAACTGTGACAGGTTCCCCCCGGGGTGCCACCTGGAACTGGGGTTCCAGTGTTCCCTCTGACCCACCAGCCTGGGCTCCCTCTGTCACTTTGCTGCTGTGACAAGCTGCAGACCACTCCCAGTCCTACACTTGCACCAGCATTCGCACAGTCAGGGACACACCCAGCTGCAGTTACATGCAGGCTCTCTGACCAGCCACTGCATGTGAACCAACAATAGAGAGGCTACAGCCAAGATACTCCAGCTTCCCAGCTTAGGACCCCAGAGCTGTACCGCCCTGCCCTGGTCGAAACTCCGACCAATATGAATTTATTACCCGGTTCGCCCCCCCTCAGTGTGGAGAGAAATATGCAACAAACTTGTGTTACCCAAGCTGAGATTTCCCCCCAAACACTTCACTCAAAGGTACACTGATTTAGATAAAGCAAAAAGAAGTTTATTAACTACAAAAAGATAGATTTTAAGTGATTATAAAGAGATAGCAAAAAGATCAAAGCAGATTACCCAGTAAATAAACAAAACCTCAAACTAAGCCTAAAATACTAGAAAGATTGGATAGGAATTAGGAATTTCTCACCCTGACTGATGATACAAACAGGTTTGCAGATTCTTAAGGCACAAGCTGCACTTGCTTTGCAGCTTGGGCTCCCCACCCTGGTTCCAAGTCCTTTTCTTTCAGAGCTTCTCTCATGTGTTGAGTTGTGGGGGAGTGAAGAAAAGAGATGGTGTCACTCCCTGCCTTATATAGGTTTTCCATATGGTGGGAACCCTTTGTTTCAAATTTGGTTCCCAGACCAGTTTGTGAAAAAATACAGGTACCCCAAATGGAGGTCAGAGTCATGTGGTCTGGTCACATGCCCTTGCAGAGGCATGGCAGTCATTATTTACAAGCTGGCCGAAACATTTACAGGAAGGCTAAGCTATTGCACAGCCCCATTGTCTTTGTTGATGAGCCATCAGCACTGGCTGGCTTCTTCGTTGTTGTACCTGAAAGGCTGGTGGTGGGTGTTTTCCAGAGTAAGCCCATTTGAAATACAGATCCATAGTCAATATTTATAACTTCAGATACAAAAATGATACATTCATATAAATAGGATATTCATAGTCAGCAAATCATAACTTTTCCAATGACACCTCACATGACTCATCTTGTACAAAATGCATCATAATTATGCTATAATCATATGATAATAATATTACTATGATGAATATTGGGTATAGTGTCACACCGATTTTCTGTTGTTGGCATTAGTTGAAGCATGTGCCACCCACCATAAATCTTCCAACACTCATTTGTAGCTAACATTAAAAATCCACACACTGTTAAGATCTGAAGGCTCACTGTTAAGGCTTCTTTAGTCCAACCTACCCAGGTCAGAGTGACTCTAGCCTCTTCTCTTTCTGTGAATAACATGATGATGCTAGCCTGTTTACTCTTTGTGAGTAGCATTTTTGTGTGGAGTGCCTTTGGACTTAGTATAAATCAGCTCCAAAGTGCTGGCCAGGGTCTTATTAGTGATTGCAAATGGTTTACAGCCTCCACTACTGAGCCTGGTTATGACTGGGCCTGACTTTTCAGATGAATATGTCTTATGGTGGAGTGTCCTTCAATGAGTCTGTTTGCACGTATACTAAATGCATAGATTCCATGGCCAGGTCTTGACTCAAGCGATTGAGCTGTCTTTGTGTATGTCTACACTGCAGTAGATGTATCTGAGATAGCTTTGATCTAGCTAACTTGAATAACAGTGGGGATGAGGGGTTGGTGGTGAAGGAGGGTGCTCCGGGCTGGGACCGAGGGTTTGGGACCCAGCCCCACCCCAGAGCCCGCACCCCCAGGGGAGCCCTCTCCCCCTGCACCCTAACCCCTTGCCCCAGCCCAGAGCTCCCTCCTGAACTCCTCATTTCTAGCCATTCTGGCCCCACCCCAGAGCCCGCACCTTCAGCCAGAGCCCTCACCCCCTCCCGCACCCTGACCCCCAATTTCATGAGCCATACAATTTCCATACCCAGATGTGGCTCTCGGACCAAAAAGTTTGCTCACTCCTGCCATAGACAATTGTTGAAATGTAATGTTTTCATTTAGTATTATAGTATGCCATCTATCCCTGTCTCTTGACTGAGTGTTTGATCACAAATTCCGCAAATGAAAAAAAAAAAAGGTTGAAAATCACTGTATTAATGTGAAGCAAATCACTGTGGTAGTATTTGCAGTTAAAAACCTTTAGACCTTGCCTTTTTAGAATTGCAGTTTCTGTCTGAGCAGAAAAATTGAGGGATCCATTTAAAGTTGAGTTCTTTATTCATGTACAATGTTGGATAAATCCAATCCATGGCTTGCTGCATGTACCAGGGTTTCCTTTGTATTATGTAGACTTGTTTCCATGGGTAATAAGGCATGTTTTTATATAGAGATATTCAAAATGTCAGCACAAAATCCAAACATGTATAAAGGAACGAGCAGAGGTAGTTGCCAAACCTTGTTTGATTAAACATACTCAAAATATAAAATTATATAAAGGAGTGATAGTTAATGAAGCCGAGATAGAGAATTACCTGAGATAGGTTTACTTGTGTACATGAAAAAATTTAATATCGCTTCTAGGTGTCTCCAGGCTATTGTTTATTTATGTATTTTCCATCCTCATGAGCTTCTCCTCTGCACTCTGATCTTCCCTTATTTTTTTTTTTACTTCCCACTTTGACTCAGAAATATGTATAGTTCAGTTGACCTAAGGGTTTAAACAGCCTGACAAATTTAACTTAGGCATGTGTGGGTTGAGGACTAGTGCTCTGAAGCTTTCGAGTCCGTGCCTGACACCTTGTTACAGTAATCTGAACAAATGAAAATGTGAACGTTATTTAAACAAATGTAAACAAGAACGTGGAAGCAAATGCTTCCTTTTGCTTTAGTGAGGTAGGTTTTTATTTTACAAAGCCGTGGATTGCATTATTGTATTATTGGAGGCCTGATCCAACATTCATTGAAGTTAATGGGAAATCTGCCATTGACTTCAGTGGAATTTTAACAGTCCCCCAGTGAAGTTTGATTTTCAGTGTCTTTCAAGCAAGTAATATAGTATTATGCAAAGAACAAAACTGGGAAATATTGGAGATGCCTATATACTGTACGGTAAACTCAAGAAACAAATGATGTACAACAGGAAAAGCCCAAGGGCCGGATTCCGAGATACCTAAAATTTTTAAGTTGTTGGAAGTTTTCCCTTGTAAAAACTAGGTAAGGACCTCAGGAAGTGGCCTAATGCTAGCAGATTAATACAAGAAAAAACCAAATCTAAAAGTGATAGGATTTTAATGAGCTTTATTAAGTTCCTAATCCTTTTGCATATGGTAAACTTGGCTTTATGAGATGATCCACAGAACACTCAGGGAGATGCAGATATTGTGAAGTATATTGCTGGCAAACTAATGCAAGTCCCAAGGGCTTCTCTGCTTTTCATACAAATAGAAAATCTAACAGCTGTGTGGAAAAGAATTTAAGTGCAATAAAAATAGTGTAGATTAACCTTTCTCTTGCTCATTGTGTGCTGCCTTACATCCATTTGCTTTTAGATTTTTGTTTTACGCATCCAGTTTATCTAAACAAAAAAACTTTACACACGTAGACTTATACTTTATATACTTACAAATATCCACCTATAACAGCTACAAGAACTGAGATCTTTTAGGGTTTGCTACATAGTCATTGGTACTGTACATAGTCCTGTACAACCAAATTATAATGTCTGCAGACACTTCTCAGTTAAATTAAGTCACTCATAAGGCCAAGTTCCCAATATGGAGAGAGTTTAAACAAAGCCAAATTTGCAAAGTAGCCCACAATAGAAATAAATGGAGTCACCTTGAAGACTCTTCCCATACAGCTCATTTTTTCAGACATAAACGTCTTAAAAAAAAACCCAACAACCTTACAAGCACCTTTTTCTGACATCTGTCTTTTAAACTGTGTGATTCATTAGTTAAAACTGGGGTAGCCTGATTTAACATGGTTCACTTTCCATGAGTCAAACCTAAGACTAGCTGTTCTGTATTGGCTGTATTCTTTATATAGCATGCCTGTATTTGTCATCATTCTTCCTCATTGTTTTATAATCTCAGGATAAATTGTTTTGGGAATATTTTGATCAGTTTTCTGTGAAAACCAGACAAACTATGGCTCACTGAACTTTTGAAGCCCAAATTCTTTTTGCAGCTGATTGGCAATGTTGAAAATCCACCCGCACCTCCCCCACGAGGGAAAGAAAATCTAG
The DNA here is from genome assembly GCF_028017835.1 of Emys orbicularis. NCBI lineage: Eukaryota > Metazoa > Chordata > Testudines > Emydidae > Emys > Emys orbicularis. The sequence continues at coordinate 345,522,312 of NC_088683.1, forward strand.
CTCAGTTGGGTTTAGTTCTGTCATTTTCTCATATACATTAACTCTTAAGTGCCTTTCTGTCTGAGTTGCATAACTGATCTGACCGTTTCCAGGTCACAAATTTGGACAATATAGCAAAGGTTTGCAACAGAGCAGTTTTATCCTTGGAGGCAATTACCATGACAGTGAACCAGCTACAGGAGTGCATGGTGTTTACAGTGCCTGCCAGGATGTCTCCAAATTCCAGTTCAGAATCATATTGCGACTCTTTCCCAAAGTGAAATAGCCTCTTAGAAGGAATTTCTCTCTGCTTGTTCATTTGTGTTAATCCAGCTCTGCCGTGACCTTTCTTTTAGCTGTCGAAATGGGGACAGGGCTCCTTTTCATTCCTCTGCCAGCCAAAGCACACATCATAGCTGTCGTTGCCAATAAACGACTAGTCCTGTTCCCACTTCTGCCTGTGCAGAGGGCCCCTGGGCAGTAGATTCCGAGCAGTTCCATTTCATGAGGGGGGCAGAATGCAGGGGGGCCTCTCCATTGGAGGCACATGCCTTGCATTGGTGCCAGCTCAGCAAGGGATTCTTGCACAGCCATCAAGGGTGGGTGGTTTGGAGAGGTCTGAGATCCAGATTGTCTGGCTCCTCACTTTTGCTGGAAGTACTAGGGTTATGGAAACCACTCTGTGCCTTAGGCTGATGTTGATTCTATGTAGTGTGCCACAGTCGAAAGAGGATTCTTTCCCTCTTCCCGCCTTTGCTATCCCCAGTGACAAGCCGAATTACTTGAGGTAATCCAGGAAAAAGATTTCTCTCAAACTGGAGGTATTGTTTGGCTTAGTGAGTAAGGTTCTGGACTGGAACTTAGGAGGCCGGTGCTCTAGTCCAGGCTCTGCTACTGTCCTGTCATGTAACCTCTGATACCTCTGAGCCTCTGTTTCCTCTGTGATGATGATGAACTTTCTACAGTGCTGCCTGCTGCATCCACCAGCCAATGACTCCTCCGCAGTAATAGTATAGCCAGAAACATATGCCAAAGGCTACCAAATCCATAGTGAACCACCACAGAGGGTAAATTTATAGGCAAGGGCCATCTACTGAACATGCCCCTGGTTGTAGGGAGAGTTCTAGGCTGGGAATGGGTACCAGCGGTGTCCCTGAGGACCCTAAATACTGTAGGTTATATAATTTACAAGACCTATCTGTTTTCAATTCCTGTCTCTTGTGCTCTCACACATATGAGACCAGATTCTCCATTGCTCTGCACCTTGTGTAGTCACTTACATTGGTGTAAAGTGGGTGTAAACTGTTACCACTCTGATTTAGTAGCATTTTACACTTTCTTTGCACTAGAGAATCTGGTCCAGAATTTTTTGATGCTGCTAAATAAAATCAAGTATATTTCTAGTATGTATTAGTACTAGTAATAAATTAAACTTGGATTAGTTAAATTAAGAATATTATCCATATTCTTTGTGTTGCTGATTGAAATAAACGACATCTACAGATGAGTGCTAATCCATATGCTGGTTTATGAAGACAGAGTCTTCCAGGGATTGTCACAAATCCACATGATGTCCCCTGAGTGCTAGATTTTGCATTTGTATCACGGAGTTAGCTGAACATCACATAGAGGCAGACGACTCCCTATTAAACATGCGTCTGTGAAGGCTCAGTAGGTTTTTTCCCAGCAAAGGATGCAGAATAAATTATATTCCATAAATTTGATCCAGTTATAGGAGGTTAAATCCAGTGTTACAAATGGCAGAATGCAAAACAAACAAACAAAAAGGGTGTGTGTGGGAGGGCACATTCTACATCTCACTCATCATTAAACCTCTTAGCAGTAAATCTACCATTTCAAATACAGAAGACTTTTATCTCTGAGGGCATAGGGCCATGTTCTCAGGTGATGTAAATCAGCACAGCTCCATCAAAGTCAATAGAACTGTTCCAATTGACACCTATTGAGGTTCTGTCCCATAGTCTTTGGAGGATGGCTGAATGCCTACAGATGAACATTTTAGCAAAAATTGCTGGAAGATCTTATAACATGTCAAATATTCCACTTTTTTGAGATATGCATGTTTGGTTTGAGGATGGAATAAGATGAGCATAGCTTCACGTAATCATAAGAACATAAGAACATAAGAAAGGCCGTACCGGGTCAGACCAAAGGTCCATCTAGCCCAGTATCCTGTCTACCGACAGTGGCCAATGCCAGGTGCCCCAGAGGGAGTGAACCTAACAGGCAATGATCAAGTGATCTCTCTCCTGCCATCCATCTCGACCCTCTGACAGACAGAGGCTAGGGACACCATTCCTTACCCGTCCTGGCTAATAGCCATTAATGGACTTAACCACCATGAATTTATCCAGTTCTCTTTTAAACTCTGTTATAGTCCTAGCCTTCACAACCTCCTCAGGTAAGGAGTTCCACAAGCTGACTGTGCGCTGCGTGAAGAAGAACTTCCTTTTATTTGTTTTAAACCTGCTGCCTATTAATTTCATTTGATGACCCCTAGTTCTTGTATTATGGGAATAAGTAAATAACTTTTCCTTATCCACTTTCTCCACATCACTCATGATTTTATATACCTCTATCATATTCCCCCTTAGTCTCCTCTTTTCCAAGCTGAAGAGTCCTAGCCTCTTTAATCTCTCCTCATATGGGACCCGTTCCAAACCCTTAATCATTTTAGTTGCCCTTTTCTGAACCTTTTCTAGTGCCAGTATATCTTTTTTGAGATGAGGAGACCACATCTGTACGCAGTATTTGAGATGAGGGCGTACCATCGATTTATATAAGGGCAATAATATATTCTCAGTCTTATTCTCTATCCCCTTTTTAATGATTCCTAACATCCTGTTTGCTTTTTTGACCGCCTCTGCACACTGCGTGGACATCTTTAGAGAACTATCCACGATGACGCCAAGATCTTTTTCCTGACTCGTTGTAGCTAAATTAGCCCCCATCATATTGTATGTATAGTTGGGGTTATTTTTTCCAATGTGCATTTTGTTGCCCAATCACTTAGTTTTGTGAGATCTTTTTGAAGTTCTTCACAGTCTGCTTTGGACTTAACTATCTTGAGCAGTTTAGTATCATCTGCAAACTTTGCCACCTCACTGTTTACCCCTTTCTCCAGATCATTTATGAATAAGTTGAATAGGATCGATCCGAGGACTGACCCTTGGGGAACACCACTAGTTACCCCTCTCCATTCTGAGAATTTACCATTAATTCCTACCCTTTGTTACCTGTCTTTTAACCAGTTCTCAATCCATGAAAGGACCTTCCCTTTTATCCCATGGCAGCTTAATTTACATAAGAGCCTTTGGTGAGGGACCTTGTCAAAGGCTTTCTGGAAATCTAAGTACACTATGTCCACTGGATCCCCCTTGTCCACAGACAGTTTATTTGCAACAATAAATTTGCATAATTTCTCGCATTTTAATCAGGTTGGTACATCAAATAAGGTTCATTCACAGCTCTCTTGTTCAGAAATATTCCATTTAACATTTTCCAAGGTCTTCTTTCGCTATAACAGTCCTAGAATGTAGTTAGGAAATAACTCTACCTTCTCAATTTGGTAATCTAGTGAATACGTCTTTTTAGAAAGACTAAAATACTGTTCTTAAAACAACTTGTATGTCCTAGGAGTGGATAATCCTAACAAGTTTTGTAATAGCTAAATTATCTTCCAGGGATCTTGGAGAAGAAGTTTTATTGTCTTTGACTAGAGCTGCAAAAAGCACGTCATGCATTCCTGAAGTCACTCAGACACTTGTACACCTCTACCCCAATATAACGTGACCCGATATAACACGAATTCTGATATAGCGTGGTAAAGCAGTGCTCCGGGGGGGCAGGGCTGCGCACTCCGGCAGATCAAAACAAGTTCGATATAACGTGGTTTCACCTATAACACGGTAAGATTTTTTGGCTCCCGAGGACAGCGTTATATCGAGGTAGAGATGTAGTTTGGCTAAAGGTCATACACATACTTTTTAGGGTCCCAATTCAGGAAAGCACATAAACTTGTGCTTAACTTTAAGAATATTCAAGTCCCTTTGACTTCAGTGCAACTTAATCACATGTCAATTTAAGCATATGCTTAAATATTGTCCCGAATATACTTGTTTTCCTCAATCAGGAATTAGAGGTACTCTATTTTGGAGACCAGAGATGCCAAAGAGTTTAGGTTTAAATTTCAGATGTTTAGGCATGTGTGCATTTACTGTAATTGTGTGCAGAGACCTGTCAATGGCATGTGTTATTTAGACATGCCAAGGCTTGCATATTTTCATGCCTACAATTCTGAATGACAATGGCTGTGGCTGGCTCGGGTCAGCTGACTTGGGCTTGGTGCTAGAAATTGCTATGTAGATGTTTGGGCTCCAGCCCGAGGCCGAATGTCTACACAGTAATTTTTCAGGCTGGGAACCCGAGCCTTGGGTGAGCCGCGAGTTTTTTTTTTTTATCCCTGTCTAGACATACTCTCAGAGGTCAGATATGGGGTGATTGTTTTATAAAAAGCCTTTTCCCATGGATGATGTGGTGTTTTTGTCGTTTATCGTTTTTGTGTCTGAGTTCATTTGAGAGCACAGTGATTGTCTTGTTTTACCCACATAGTTGTTATTGGGGCATTTTGTGTCCTGGATGAGGTACACCACATGCTGTGATAGCCATGTGTAGGACCCATTGATCTTGAAAGGTGGGTTGTTGTGGAGGGGTGTTGATTATTGTAGCAGTGAAGAGATGTCGGCGGATTTTGCATCTGTTGTTCTGGCAGAGTCTAGTGCTGCTTTGAGTTGGTGGGTCCTGGTCTGTGCGGAGCTTGCTTCTGATGATGAACATCAGTCTCTAATGTCCACCCAAACACTCGTTTGTCTGGCAGTCTGGGAAATGCCAGGGTTCTCAAGTTTAGCTGATCTCAGAGGAACAGAACATGTGAATCTACTATTTATGTAATAAAAATATGACTAGGGCTTTAAAAACTAGGCTCTATAGATCCTACATGATGGGTTTGTTTCCTCTATGAAGATTTAATAGCACAATAAGGTTTTCTAGAGCCCTCCAAGGGACCCTTAGGCCTGTGGTGTCAGCATATACTTCCTAAAATGTGAGAAGAAATAAATCCTGATGTTACGGGGTTATTGTTCAGAGTACTGCAAAAGGGAATTATTCACATAAGTCATGTAAAGGACAATGGGCTTGAACCTGCACCCACCTGAGTTGAGGGGAGTTTTGCCATTAACACTGGATGGGGGGAGGTTTTAACAGGAGAGGAAGGATAGTCTTTTTTTCACATTGGACATTAACAGTGACTGGGCAGGGTTGGGATGCGGGGGTTGCTTCTTGCCTCAGTTAAAAGTGAAAATTAATCTTTCTTAAATATTCATTAATTTTATTTGTTTTTAATCTGGTTTGGCACTTCTGCATTTCTCTATAAAACCATGCTTTGTGATGGTCGGGCTGCAGGAGGGCAACTGGCACCTCCTGCGGGCGCTGGGCGTGAGATTCGGGGGCAGCCAGGCTTTGGGGTGGTACCTCCAGTGGGCGCCGGGCACAAACTTGTCTTGTAGAAAAGGTGCTGAACTGGAATTCCAGACATCTGGATTGAACAAATCATTCCATTTTCCTGGGTAGAGAAATTTATCCACCGAGCAGAGATCCGGCACAAAACCCACCTGAAGACTTAAGCTCTGCATCGGGGTTGTACTGGAGACCTGCTGGCAAACAGCTGGGCAAGGGTGCTGCATGCTCCATGTGAGCTTCAGAAAAGCTGCAATAGGAGCGGGCTAGGTGAGGAGCTGCAAACTTTACCTTTGCATGGATAAAGTGGGCCTGTAGCAGGGTGCTGGTGCAGAGGCACCTAATTAGCCCATGCTCAGCCAGCCCCAATCAGGGGAAATAGGTTGGGGCTTGGGAGAAGTCTGGTGCCTGGCCTTTAGAACTGGCTGCACCTGTGGGCCTGAGGGTTCAAGGGCTATAAAGGCTGGCTGGCAGCCAGAAGGAAGGGGGGATGGCTAGGGGAAGGTCAGTCTCCGGGCTGAGGGCAGGCTCTGGGTGGAAGTGGAGATTGTAAGGCCTGCAAACTGTATATAGTATATCACTAGTGGTGGGAGAAGTCTGTAAATAAAGCCACGGGTGCTGCAGAAGGAGAAGTCTCTCTGTGCGTTATTGGAGCAGCCAGTGGGCCCCAGGAAGAAGGCCGGGCAGGGGACCTCTTACAGGGCCCATTATTCTGTGCTAGTGATTGCAGTCCATAGGCTGTCTGACCAGTATTGGCCAGGCAAACATGCCCATCAGTGGCAAGTGGGTGAGTGTCAGAAGACAGGATACTGGGCTAGATGGAACTTTGGTCTGACCCAGTATGTCCGTTCTTATGTTCTTATGACATTAGGAGCCTAAGTATCTCAATCTTTGTGCCCCATCTATAAAATGGGGTAATAGCACTGCCCTACCTCTAACTGGCCCTCCGCATGGAACTGGAAGCATTTCTGAGAATGCTACCATGGCGGTCCTGGACTTCAATATCTTACCTAGCAGCCTAAATTTGGCCTCCAGGACCTGTCTCTGATCCTTCCCTATGTCATTGGTACCTACATGTACCACAACCACCGGCTCCTCCCCAGCACTACACATAAGCCTATCTAGATGTCTCGAGAGATCCACAACCTTCGCACCAGGCAGGCAAGTCACCATGCGGTTCTCCCGGTCATCACATACCCAGCTATCTGTTTCTAATGATCGAATGGCGCATTACTAATACCTGTCTCTTCCTAATAGTTGGAGTTTCCTCCCCCGGAGAGATATCCTCAGTGCGAGAGGATACCATAACATCATCTGGAAGGAGGGTTCCAACTATGGGATCATTTCCCTCTGCTCCAGTTTGATGTTCTCCTTCCCTGAGACTTTCATCCTCCTCAACAGCACAGAGGCTGTTGGACTGGGGGTGGGACCATTCTACTGTGCCCCAGAAAGTCTCATCTATGTACCTCTCTGTCTCCCTTAGCTCCTCCAGTTCCGCCACTCTGGTCTCCAAAGCCCGTACACGGTCTCTGAGGGTCAGAAGCTCCTTGCACCGAATGCACACACATGCCACCCACCCAAAGGGCAGGTAATCATACATGCTGCATTGGGTGCAATACACTGGAAAACCCCCACTCTGTTGCTGGACTTCAGCAACTGATTTCAGAGTCACACTGTAAATGTGTGGTGGAGCAGGGACTTGGACACAGGTCTCCCAAGACCTATGCCAGTATTCTAATTCCTGGATAATCCTTCCTCTCTAGAAAAGTTGTGACTTTGCCAAGTCCATACAGTCAGTCAGTGTCAGGTTTAGGGGAAGGCTTCAGGAGTTCCTGGGTTCCAACCCTCCCCTCAGATCCACACATATCTCTAAAGCTTAGAAAAATAAGATAAGGAAGAGTCCCTTATCCTTTGCTTTCTCTGTTGGCTCTTGTTTGTGTGAAAGTTAGTATATTTGGATCTATCATTAATTGCTAAAAAGGAATGTGTTAGGGTGTAGTAGTGCTGCTGTAGCTTCAAAGGAAACTGATAGCGTTGCTGTTAAGTAGGGAAAAGAATATTCTTTTCTAAAGGAATAGCTGCTTATTTCTTCTTTGTGTTTAAAATCATCATAGTCCTGCAAGTCATCCTGTTGATGAGACTCTTTCTAGCTAGCAAGGAGTTACAGATTTGAAGGGCCAGATCCTCAGTTCTGCTTCATCCCTTTTGTGCTGCTTTGGCAGTTCAAAGAGACTGTGCGGGTAGCTTAAATAGCTTGGTGTGGGGGGATTCTTCAGGTGGCATCTGTCCAGTGTAAGCAGCTGTGTGGCCTCCAGAGTAGGGGCATGGCTGAAGTAGAGTATTGCCTACTCTTTTGATTTTATCGTGTGTCCCATGATATCTGGTGTTTTTCTTAAACTCTGACCTCCTGGAGTCATTTGAATACAAGAGAATCTCAGCTTTCATTTAAAAAAAAAGAAAAAAAGTAAATGTTTATCCTCCATTGTTGTGAGGATAAGCTTGAAAATGTGAACCCTAAAGGTTGAAAAGCCAGAAGGGAACTAAAAAGAACTCCTAATGTGTGATTTGGAGGCCTGGCTAGTGATTTTTGAATGCTTGGGGTTGGCAATACTGAGCATTGCTGCACTCCTGCGATCCTCCGTTACCATAACTGTCCCTTGTGAGCCATTGTAGCTGGGCTCAACTTAGAGGAGTAGCTATTTGAAATCACATCCAAGTTGGATACATCCCAGCCCTGTTCCAATGAGAGATGAGAATGTTTGGAGCCTTAATCAGTCTGTTCTAGGCCTTCTGCATTTTACTGAAGTTGCAATTGCTTTATAATAAAAGGACAGCTCCTCATCTGGTGTAAATCACTGGAGCTACTCATTTACACCAGCTAAGGATCTGGTCTGAAAATTGTGCTTAAATCTCAGTTTATTTAATTATTTTTCAGAAATGTTCCTTAACTTATTTCATTTTTTTCAGTGTCCGACAGATACCAAAGCAACATTTGGGGTCCATCTTAAAATAGTGGGAGACTGGACAGGTATGTAGAAACAAACTTTCCTTTTTAGGCACAAATACCTTCACTTGAAATTTTATCTCCTGAAGGCTTGAATACAATGATCATACTTTGATTATGAAGATTTCTCACTAGAAGTTATTCATATTTATTTGTCAAAAGTTGCCTTTATTGCTTTATCAATGCCACCGCTGACTTTTTCAGATGTGTATTTCTTTAGATAACACATTTTTTTAGTACTAACAGATGTTCTGATTGTCAGCTAATTATTAGTAATGTGCTTCAGTCTCTATGCTTTTTACAATAGCCTGCTGCCTCTGTGCCAAGTGTAATGGTGCCTGCAGAAATGCTGAAATGTGCACTCCCTTGATAAGGGGATTTTAATACCAGCAGTCTGGTTGACTGCTGGGTTAATTAACACCTATGGCACACTGAGATTACAGGTTGCTTTCATGTTCTCCTCTGCTCTGTCAATATTCTCCAGACCACAGGTGTCAACCTGGATTCCATGCAGAGGAGAATTCTAATTTGCTGCTCGAGGTGACAGCTGTTTACTTAGGTGACAGTTGTCATTGGTGTCTGATGGCTGATATTTTCCAGCTTTGCATTTTCTGTCTTAGGAGGAAGCCGGCTCATTTGTTTTTTGTAGAGGAATGTCTTCTATATTCACTTACTCTGGTTCATCAATGTGGGGTGGGCTTGGTACCCACCACTTCTCCCCAGGACCAGAGAGCCGCTTAAAGAAAAAACGAAGTGGGGAGGTGTTAACTAACTGATCTTTCTTGAGGGGTTGGGAACTTCAGCAGGTGCGACTGGCTGCCTGATTTTAGTAGACATGGTTTTGTATGTTATACTCCTTTCCCTCTGCTTAGTGTTTGTGTTATCAGTTCAGATTGTAAGCTCTCTGGGGCAGAGACTCTGTTCTGCTCTGTGTCTGGACAATGCCTAGCACTGTGGGACCCATTCTCAGGTGGTCCTTAGGCTCTACCATAATAAACCTGGTTAATAAATAAGAATAAGAATAATAGACAGTTGTACTTTCCTTCAGGTCTGTCTCCTCCGCTTGAATTCCTGTTATTTACAGCTCTCTTCCTGTATCCCATCATTACATTTCAAATAATTTACACCCGATACCATTGAGGGCTCACGCTGTATTGCAGAGAGGTCAATTAAACGCGCACATAAGAACATAAGCGTAAATTAAAGGGATGCGGTGGTGCAGATAGATGGTGAATCAGAGACGCTCTGGTTAGTTCAGAGCAATTTCCCATGTCCCTGGCTGCTGCTCCTGCTACCTGCACCTGTGAGATGCCGTGAAGAAGTGGTAACCTGGGTTGCTTCTGGCTCGAACGACTTGAGGGAGCAGATATACCATGCTGCTATAGGCATACCTACGATAGATTGTTGTTGTTTTTTTTTTGGCTAAGTCACACGTGGGTTTTGTGCTTTTCTAAAAATTGAACGGAAAACCCTGTGGCCTGAGTATTTGGGGGCAGGGAGGCAACTGCACGTGGGTAGGAGATGTGTGTAGCGCTGAAGTCAGAACAGGTTTGAAAGAGTGATTACCACATCCCTAATCAGGCGGTGACAGAAGGATAATTGAGCTGGCAACTCCTTGTGGGAGGTTTCTGTTGATGGAACATCATTTCTTGCCTAGGTTCCAGCAGATATAAATTTAGCATCCCAGTAGATGTAGGAAGTAGCTTCTGAATGAATAATTATGACTTCAGAAGTACATTTTCAGGCCAGGAGCAGATATTTAATAGATCTTCAGGCAATATAATTACTCACTCCTAAGAATTAGTGATTTAATACAATGGAACATGGGATGCATTTGAACAGCGGGGGGAAAATGTAGTTTTGAGACTCATTTAAAGGGCGTAGCCTGTGGGCCAAATCTTCAGCCAATGTGTATCAGAGTAGTTCCATTAAAGTCAGTGGAGCCAGGCCAGTTTACACCAGCTGAGGATCTGGCACGTTAATTAATACCTTTTCAGAAAGGCTGTGCATGGTCTCCCATTTTGTTGGCAGAACATGCATCCTGAAGATGACTTTTGGGTGCAGATAAGAGTACTTTTCATTTATGGTCATATGGTAATAGTACTGGAGATCCCATTGTGCTAAGCTGTGCAAAAACATATTGGGAAACAGACACTGCCCCCAGGGGTTTATGATCTAAATCAGTGGTGCCGAGCCTGATTACACAGGAGGGCCCCATAAACCTAAGCACAGCCTTGTGTGGGCCAAACAGATTCAACGTATTTTAATAAGATTTAAAATCACTTGTATTGATTTATATTTTAAGTTCAGCTTGTTTCGTGTGTATTTAGATAGGCTGTGTAAACTAAAATGATGTAAACATGACAACAAAATGCTAATGAATTGGTGTTAGTATATTGTGTTGAAATAGGGCGCGGGTCTTACGAAATGCTCTGGTGGGCCATGTGCAGCCCCCGGGCCATAGGTTGGGAAACCCTGGTCTAAATAGATAGGCCAGACAAAGGGTGGGAGGCAAGGCATAATTATTCCTTGTTTACTGATGGGGATCCGAGGCATAGAGAAACTAAATTACTTGCTCAAGGTGATACAGGGAGCCTGTGGCAGCACCAGAATTAGACCCTGAGTCCCAGTCTAGTGCCTCAACTACAAGACCAATCTTTTCTCCTGTATTTGAATCCATAGCTACCTGATTTGTATACATTTAGGGCAGTGGGGCTTGGTGGAGTGTGTAATTCTGTCCCTGGGAAAGAACAGCCACCTTGTTGGCCTTGTAGAACTGCTCAAACATCCGTGGCTGCAGGGCTAGACTCTGCAACTCCTGGATGCCACACTCATTGTTCCAGGGCCACAGTTTGGTGTTTAACTGGCAGAGAAAGAAGAGATGTTATCCTGGAAGACATCTGTCTGAAAGGGCTAGATTGGTGCCAAAAGAAATTCCTTGTGTAAGATTTCTTAAAGGAAATCACAATCCATGCAAGACTTCGTTTCCTTTTAAATGACTTGATGGGGGCTTCTAATAAATCAGTCTGCTTATGCTTAATGAAATACAATGTACTGGGTATCACCCCAAAACTTTATCAGGTAAGGTCACAAACACAGGTGGGGCTTTGGCACAGGCTTGCCAATAAAGAATGCCCAAGTTCTAATTTATCCTCTGGCAATGACTCTTTTTGTGACCAGGGGCAAGCAATATAACCTCCTCCCCTTAATTACCCTGTTTGTAAGCTGCTTTCCTGGCTCCCATAGATGTTGTGAGGATTAATGAGTTGATGTCTATAAAGCATTTGGCAGATGGGAAGTGCCATCTAAGTGGTACATTAGCCCTGGTCTGCTCTTAAAACTTTTACCAGCAGAGCTGTGATGGTTAGGGGTGAGATTTTTTTGTTGTTGCTGATATAGCTATGGTGGTAAAAGCCCTAGTGTACACATAGTTTTACCAGTATAAAAGTGCTGTGCCAATATAGTTTATTTTGCTTCCCAAACTGGAGTAAAGCACTGTTGGACCATGTAGCGGGGTGGTTACCCGCTCCAGCCCTGACAGGGTAGAAGCCAGCCCTGGGAGAGGGCTCAGGGCTAGGAGAAAAAGCCCAAGCTGATTGGGGAAGGAGCTACACCTGGGCCACGCCCCAATCAGCGTAGCTGGGCCTTATAAGAAGGCCAGGGCAGCCAGAAGCTGAGCAGAGTCTCTCCTCTAGTTGTGGAGGGAGACTGGCCTGGCCGCAGGGGAATAAGAGGGTACCTGGGAGTGAAGCAGGGCTGGGGAAGAGCCAGAGGAGCCGGGGAGCTCCAGTCTGGCAACTCCCCAGGCTGCAGGGCCTGGTTCCAGGCCCCTAGAGGTACTGGGCGGTAGAAGAAGGCAGCAGGTCAAACCCCCTTGCCTGTGATGAGTGGCTTTTATACTGCAGTCTGCCCCAGTGAGCGGGGGCTTGGTGAGGACTGGCAGTACCCCAGACTGAGGCGAGGTGGGGGTAGTGGGTGGGGGTTCCCTGGGGAGGGGAGACCCACAAAAACTGTTGGGGTATTGCCAGGGGCCAGCACCCCAGAGAAAATGGGCACCGGAGTCTGGGAGGGACACGGGGGCCAAGCTGTGGCGGATCACCGGCCTGCAGAGGGCACTCCAGGCTGGAAATTGAGCTAATTCCCTGAGAGACCAGCAGGAGGCGCTGCAGGGGTGAGTCCCGCACACTTACAGACCAGTATCTACCAGGAGAGGATGGAATGTTGCCCTAGGCAATTTGCCATCTGTAAAATGGGGATAATAGCACTTCCTACCTCACAGGCATGTTGGGAGGACAAGTGCATTGAAGATTGGGAGGCGCTCGGATACAATGGTGATGGGGGCTATAAAAGTACCTAAGATAGCTTTGCCACTTTAATTATGCCAGCATAGTTAAAGTGCAAAACTTTTCAGTGTAGACAAAGCCTTATAGTCTCTCCGATTCAGTAGATAAACATTAGCTGATTAACACCTGTTTGTTCTGCTTCTCTACTTTCTGGCTGGTGACCCTGTTCTCCTCCAGACCCGGGAAGTTTGTTAGCTGAACGTTTACAGAAGTCCTTTAAAAAATTTTTTGGTTTAATATTTGTTGTCAGCTTTGTCGCCTATTATGCTCCTTTCTCTTGCTGCTCCTTCAAGTACCATTGCTAGTTGTGCTTTAAAGCTGACATTTCAACTAACCCCCCTGAAGGGAATCGAGAGACCATAGGCCATGATGATCTGTCCAGCAATACAACAGCAGCAAAAACAAAACACCACACTCTAGCAAACAATGTGTCTTGCTCATTAACTGTACTTCAGGTCTTTAGACAGAAAGTGATCTTGATAGCATTGAAATAGACGTGCTCTTCTGCAGCTCTGCAAGATGTTGTCATGGAAAATAAATATACAGCACACAAGAATTAAGGTGAACTGTATTTTTAATAAATCCAGTAAAAAGACTGCAATATATTACAATGTCTGGGGACAAACTAGTTAGGGTTATATTAAAAGCATTGGTTTTGTACTGTGCCTTAATAACTTTTATTCTGTAACGATATCATTCTGCTATCAGACTGTTTATCCCGTTAAAGATGTTTGCAAGATGGATCCAATGTTGCTGGGTCACAACACATTGTTACAGGGACAGTATAATAGCATTGTGTTGGCCTTCAATTGAATTTGGTACTCTTACTATCCTGTACGTTAGTACATTGGCCCAGGAAGCGGTAGACATGTGACTTTGGTCTGCTTGGTTTGGAGATGAGGATAAATATTGCGGTGAGGTTCCTCAGCTTTAGGTATTGACTCTCCTGGTTTGAATCAGATATAGTATGTTCTTTATCATTGTTGCCAACTCTTGCCATATTTGGTGTTTTTCTTAAAGCTCCAGCTCCTGGAGTCAAGTGGTTTCAAGAAAATCCCAGCTTTCATTTAAACAGGAAAAAAATAAATCACCGTTCCTCATGGATGTGAGAAAAGTCTGAAAACATGAGCTGAATGCATCCTGAAGGCTTCAAACCCAGAAACCAAATAAACTTTCATGCTTTTTAAGCCAATCTTATGATGTTTCAGAATCTGATTCTTGCTATTTGAGCTGGAAAACTGGCTTAAACAGGCAGCTGGGGATTTCTTGGGATGGGGAATCCTCATGTAGTGAGACATGGCTGCATGGGCTCTGTGTTAACCCCTCACAGCTCTGAGTATAGGAGGTATTCCTGGGGGCAAGTTGTGACGTGCTGTGAGCCATTTCAGCCAGAAAAAATGTAGTGGTAAATGTAGGAACTGGAAAGAGCGTGATATTTCATTTTCAGAAACCTAAAGGATACAATTAAAACTGTTGAGATAGCCGACCATGTAATCGATAGTCACCACAACCCTAATTGAGTTTGGTTCAGAATGGAGAGAGAGAAAGAGAGGGGATGTGGAATTTGAGTGAAAGAGGTGACAAACTTGTCCCATTATCTTCATAAGTTATTGATTGCTGCTGAGTTTCTTTTAAAATATCCAGTTGCTAGTTAGTAAACAAATAAAGGATAAAAACAGTGATCAACATTCCCTCAAGATCCCTTCTGTTTTGGGTCTATTTCATTTCATGCTAGTACGCTTCAATAATGTTCCTCTTTTGTTACATTAGATTTTGCGAGGAAAAGCAGCAAGAGAGACGATGCCATGTTCAGAGCTGTACAATCAGTCACGCCAGCAGAATTAAATCTCAGTTTAACGTTCCAGAATCAGCAACAGTGGGACTCTGTTAGGCACACTAAGGCTTTAGGCTTAACTATCCGATTTTCAGACTGAGAAGTCCCACATTATTGGTGAAGCCTTCTGATCTTGCAGTTCAATAAGGATCTGATTCTGCTACCCTTACCCACAGCCCCACTGAATTTACTGCTTCCATGCGTTAGAGTTGCAGAAATGAGCCATAAAGAGCTTTGATTTTGTTGCTTATTTTATTTTATTTGTATAATTAAATAGAGCTGGGCGAAGAACTGATTTGTCAGTTTGGTGCAGTTCTGAAAAATTGAAGGAAAAAAAAAAATCAGTTGAGGTCAAACCAAAACTGAAATTGTGGGGACTTTTCAGTGAAACAGAGTCTGTTCCAGAGCAGGGATTCAAACCTGGGTCTCCCACATCCCACACGATGCTCAGATCACTTGGCTGAAGGTTATAAAGATGCGTGGGAGGCCCAGCAGCACCTTCTTGTCTGGCTGTTTTGTGAATGGCCGAAACTATTTGTAGCCAATTCATAAATAGTTTCGGGTTGACTGAAGCTGTGTTTTTGGGCAAACAAACTAATTGTCTGAAAAATTATGCCCAGCTCTAAAACTGAATATTCGTAATAAAAACATAAAAATGAGTTAGCTGTGTCATTAGCCAAAGATTGCCATAAGTAATGTTTTACTCTTTAGAACCATTTATGTTCATTGATTTTATTATTGTAAATAGATTAAAATAAATCATTAACAGAAAGGAGTCCAGAACAAATTTCGCTTACTGGCTAGACATTGAAAGCCTCTGTGCTCTTTTTACAAAAGGAAAGTTAATGACAACAAGTTTACTTTTGTGAATTTTTTTACTCTTAACCTGGATGATTTTGCTTAAACTGATCTTCATCTGATTTGGTATAAAACACCCTGTTATTTGAGTCAGCTTTGCTTGGAGTAGTCTGTTTCCTAATTTAAAGGAAACGGTCAAGATTGTTCGGCTTGAAAATTAGCCTATAGCAACAGCCTTCCTACAATGAAGGTCCTATTTTGACAATTCCTGTTATGGCCAAACCTCCATTTTTTTACACTTCCCAAACTCTGTGACTTCTTTTAAAAAAAATAAAGAAGAGGACGTAACGTGACCATTAGCAATTATCTTCGAAAAGTCATGGAAGATGGGAGAGATTCCAGAGGACTGGAAAAGGGCAAATATAGTACCAATCTATAAAAGGGGAAATAAGGACAACCCAGGGAGTTACAGACCAGTCAGCTTAACTTCAGTACCCGGAAAGATAATGAAGCAAATAATTAAGTAATCAATTTGCAAACACCTAGAAGATACTAAGGTGATAAGTAACAGCATGGATTTGTCAAGAACAAGTCAAGTCAAACCAACCTAACAGCTTTCTTTGGCAGGGTAACAAGCCTTGTGGATAGGAGGGAAGTGGTAGATGTGGTATATGTTGACTTTAGTAAGGTTTTTGATACTGTCTTTTATCACCGTCTCATAAACAAACTACAGAAATACAACCTAGATGGAGCTACTATAAGGTGGGTATATAACTTGTTGGAAAACCGTTCCCAGAGAGAAGCTCACAGTCAAGCTGGAAGGGCATATCGAATGGGGTCCCGCAGGGATCAGTTCTGGGGAGCCTATGATTCTATGACTGAATGATTTAGGTTTTTCTTATGTTTCAATATATTATGTGTAGGAGACTATGAATAATCTTGTAGTTAAGACACTGAACTGCGACTTGAAAGATCAACTGCGAGTTGAATTTTCTGATCTGCTTCATCTTGTCTGACTTGGACACTTTATCTCTCTGTGCCCCTGTTTCACGTTTTGTAAATCAGGGACAGTAATATTTCACAGGTGTGTGGTAACTGATTTTTTTTTTTTTTTTTAAATTACTTGTGGCATCCACAATTTGCTGGCCGTTGTCCACATGTGCTCAGATAGTGTCTGCCACAAAGAACTTGTAAGACTATTTAAAACAGTCTAATGATTGTTGGATGGCAGTGCATGCATTGTGTATGTATGGTACATTCATTTGCAAGTATCAAAGAGATCCAGTTTGTCAGATAATTGGAATAGGAGTTACTCTTATTATTTGGTCTTCAAAACAATTATGCTGCTTAAACTTTGCAAATATAGTAAGAGAGAGAGGGCCATTAGTAGCGTTTGCTACACTTTACTAAAGAAGATCATTAGAATATAAAGGTCCAAGTCCAGGTAATCCTGTGGATTTCTAAGCAAAGGTCCACCTTTTGTACGGTCACCTCTCTCTGTAATCATTACCAATATCCTGTATGCTACATTATGGGTTATTGAAGAAGACAAGGTCTCTGTCCTGGGATTTTCTATGCTAAATTAGACAGATTTTAATATCTCTGGTTCAGAAATGTTCAGTGGTGTTCCATCCTTCATGTGCCAGCTTTCCCTAGAGGGGGCATGGGTGCTTTAAACCATGAATTTATAGTGCCTGGCTGAACTTTCCAGTCCTGTGTGTATCTTTAAGTACCTTAGGTGCTTGTGGATTTCCAGGGAGACATGGAGGTGCCATCTGTTGATGCATGACTACGTCTCTAAACATGTCTCTGAACATGCATCCCCCTAGATATGTAAAATTTGAAAAATTAAAAAAAAATTACAATATTAACTACAGTAATAAAGTAGTTATTTATAGCTTTGTAGATTTTAAGACCAGAAATGACTACTGCGATTGTCTACTCAAACCTGCACAACACAGGGCACAGAATTTCACCCAGTGAACACAATCCAGCCCAATAATTGGTGGTTGAACTAGAGTATCCCATTAAAAACGTTGCATCTTATTTATAATTTGAATGGTTGTGACTTCATCTTCCAGCCAACAGATCTTGTTATTCCTTTGTCTGCTAGATTAAAGATCACCGTAAAGTCAGATATCTTCTACATGTGTGTGGGTGCATATAAACTGTGATCAACTCACATTTGAACCTTTTCTTTGATTAAAAAAATAGATTGAGCTCCTTAATTGTCATCATAAATCATGTGTCAAGACATCAGATCATTCTAACTGCTCGTCTCTGCATGCTCTCCAGCTTTTCAACATCTTTTTTAAAAGTGCACACTAGAACTAGACTCATTGTTCCAGTAGTGGTATCACCAATGCTATATATAGTAATATCCTGGTCAGTATTCTCCGTTCCTACATCCTAGGATTGTGTTAAATTCTTTTTGCCACAGCAGCCTGCTAGGAGCTCACATTCAACTGGTTACCAGCAAAGACTACTCCTCCTCCCAAGTTATAACAAGCACCACCGATCAACTGCCATGGCTGCTAAAATAAAAAACTATAAACACCCCAAGCCATTAGGGTGCAGGGCACGGCTCGAGAGATGACATTAGAGGTGATGAAGCCTAGAATCAAAAGTGTCATTTTGTGACAACTAGCAATTGTCTGTACATGTCAAGGCAGAAGCACTCAATTCAGGCAAGATGCCACCAGTGAAGACTTACTTTTGAAGGTTGATGGTTACATATTTTAGATGGTCCTGATTGTATGACAAAGGATTTGGTGGTCTCAAACCATTGTAGAGTGAACAGGTGTTAGGATGACTATACTTCTCACTAACTGCATTCTCAGCAGAGTTGAAGTATTTGAATAGGCATGGACACTGAATTATCTTCTCCCCAGTAGATGTGGTCACTCCAGATCAGCTCTGAGACATTGGCAGGGCTGTGTGGAGATAGTGGCATTTCCCTTTTGCTGTCCATACTGTATACATTCTGTGATTAACAATAATAATAATAAAGGCTTGAGTCTTTGTGGCTGTCAGTCCAGCAACTTCTGCGAGCACCAAATTCACCAGAATGTTGCACCAACTTTTGGAATTTCAGATGAGCAAAATGGGGGACAGTTTTCTGGTTGAATTTCTAGTGCATGAGCAAAAAATAACGGTTGTAATATGATGAACATGGCACCCCTTAATGAGACAGGTGATGATTAACTATTAACTAATATTTAGCAGGTGATTAATAGTACAAGAAAATACAACCATGTGAGAGATTTCAACAGAAGGGCAAGTGCTTATCAAAAATGTGACAGACATTGCAGCCTTGTGTGCTATGCATGGCAATGAAAGGCATGAGGGTCATGCTAAGCAGAGGAGGGTGTGCTGTGACAGTAATTAGCAAGGGCTTGGCACAACCACCATGAAATGCAACATCTGACAAGCCATTGTTCACCATGCTTTTCATTTCACTGACATTACATATACTCCAACCTCCTGCAGCTCTTCCTGCTTTCGTTTTGAACCCCACTTCTTGGTAACAGTGAGGTCGAGTATCATGTGACCTTTGGCTTATGCGATGTGACTTTTTTACTAAATTGGTCCAGGATAAACTATACTGAAATCATCTTTCATATCGTTTGTTGCAACGCCAGTTATGCAGCAGAAACATCAATATTTACGCTACTGGGGAAATGATTTTTTTTTCTGCAGAAAACTTTAATGAAAACCAGAAAATTTGTTTGTTTACATTCTCACAGATTGAGGCAGCTGAACTACAGCTGCCCTGAGGCAACACGGCAGTATTTCCAAATCAAAATATTTTCATTTTCAAGCAAAATATTTTGGTAGTCAAATTTTTGGTCCCCCAACGCCCACCAAAATCAAACTCCCATTCTGTTATAGGCCAACCTCCCAGATCAGAGTACATTTCCTGTGATGACCAGAGTCTCCCCTCTTGGAGAGGAGAGGCGAAGCATCATGGGAGTCCCTGGCCATCCTGCATCTTGGGAGATGTAGTCTGAATGGGAATCCTGGCCCATAGAAAAGGATAAGGACTCGAGGCAGTGCAATAGTGTAGCCAAATTGAAATATTTCGGGTTTTGGCTGAAATATTTTGGTTTTTGAGTGCTTGGGTTTTTTGAATAAAAATTGCAATTTTCATCAGAAAGAGGACACTTGTGAAAAATTTTGTTTTGTCAAAAGCCCAATTATCTATCCAGATACATCTCCCATGTATTTCAGCTAGTGCTGTTCCCACTTCGGAAGATCATCAGTGCACTTTCAGTAATTAGCAGGGAGCCTGTTCTGTGTTTGGAAGCAGATGTACTTAAACACAGTGGGAGTTTGCTTGGCTATTTCTGACCCAGTTGGAACCAAAAAATATTAAACAGGGCATTGTGCAGATGGAATAGAGCATAACCACCCTCCCTGGGGGAGCATCATGAAGGATTGTGCCTCAGGAAAAGCATCCTGCTGTGTGCATGCCTGGTGGGGAGGAAGGAACTGAGTTTGATCGGGTTTTTGGAGAGGGGCTGAGGGTATGCTTCCCATAACAATGGAGTGGTGGAAAGGAGTCTTAGCAAGTGTCTGGCTGGCTGCGTACTTGTGAAATGATTACTTTAATACTACTGGGATTTTATTGTGATCTCAATAATAGAGCTTGTAGAGCCTTGATAGGCATCTTTATATTATTTTGAATCTGAATAAATAAGTTGGTGGGTTGCATTCTCATTTCAATAAACAGAATTTGGCATCCTCCCCTAACATGGACTGAATATATTCCCTTATGTGTTTTGAGTAAGAGATAAATGTCATTTCCTCAGGGAAAATTCCACATACACTCCCACACACGTTTTTCAAAAACATAACCAGAGATACTGTGTTTCCTTCAGTGACTACCACTGGACTACTGACTGCATAGTCCATTCTCCCAAGGATCTCCGTTATGCTACAAGTATTACTCAAGCGCTGCTTCAGCTCAGCAATGATGGGCTTTTTAAAAAGTGAAATAACAATAATTTGAATAATGATTTATTCTAATGTGTATTATTGAATGTCTGTATTCTGTGAAATGGGGTTTTTTAGGGTAATTGCGCCCCATAATTGAATTGCCTGGGTATCTAATTTTGCTAATTGTAATTTCTTAGTAATTCAGTGGACAGTAAACCAACTGTTTAGCACTTAATTCATTACCTTCTGCCATTTCTGTTTGCAGCAGACTTGACTTTTCCTCTCAGGCTTGTTGTGTTGCTTGATTTATAAGGGCGAGTGGATTCTTTGTAGGATTTAGATATTTTTAATGCTCTGTGGAAGGTACTTGAATGGGCACCATAAGAGAATTTAGATCTATAGATGGATGGAATCTAGATACAAGTTAGATAGGTAGAAAGCAAGTGACTTGACGAATTGCAAAAACATTCATGTTGGAAAAGTACATTGCTACACACCTTTCCCAAGGATTGTAAAAGGAACTGTGGTCTAAATAACATTTAACCAACTGTGTTTTAATCTGGTAAATGTCTCAGCACAATTCACTAATGTAATACGGCAGAGTAACATTTACAGCTTAGTCTTGTTCTTATTCAAGTCAATGAAAAAATTTGCTGTTGACTTGAGTAGGAGCAGACTTTGTACCATGTCAAAACTATTGTATTTAGTATTCCCGTTATGTTCCTAGAACCATTGAAATTAAAGATGGAAAAGGTTATCTAAGAGCAAATCCTATAGTCTTTACTAAGACAAAACTCCCACTGACATTAGTACAAGGACATTGGGATCTATAGATTGTGAATATAGAAAAAATAAGTTAAATATTAGTTAAAGAAGAAGAAAAGTATTAAGATTCATCTGTAAACTGTAGTCTACCCTTAGGATATTGGCTGGCTAAAGTTATTAGCAATAACTTCTTTAGCTCAGTTTTAAGACATAATAGCAGAAATGTACATAGAATGAGATAAAAACAATAGTTAGATTTATTACTTGACACATTATATGCTTTACTTTGTGCTATGCATCCACATGAAATAAAGAGAAACTAATATATCATGTCTGGTTTCATTTTCCCATCATCAAATGATCTCCTTCACACAGGGTATTGCACTTCATGAGATAGAATAGGAGGTGGAGCTTCAGATGTGGTGAGGTCTTGGGAAAAGTCATGCATTTCTTCCTGTGATCATCCCCAGCTGACTATTAAAGTTTATTCAGAAAACAGGAACTTAATTAGGATCCAGCTGAGCTCTGATTACTTTACAGTGCCCTGTGTTTTCAGTGCAGCCATGGTGGGGGAAGCTTTTGCAGTTAAACTTGTAAGTATTCTGGGAAAGTCAGAGTTGAAAACACAATGGGAGTGATACATTACATATATGATGTATAATTAATTATATATTGTGTGTATATATAATGTATGTATGTTTTTGTTCCTTTATTCAACCCTTGTTTCTATTGATTTTTATCCCCTTTGGTTAGATAAATATATGGCTAGACAGGGATTGGAGGCATTGGCCCTTCAGGGTACACAGTGGTATTGTTTTTTCCATATGTAGTGGCTGAGAATTCTATCTACCTTCCATGCTTCTATGGCCCCATATACCATAATATATGAGCACCTCACAATCTTTTTGTATTTATCCTTACAATTTCCCTGTGAGGTGGGGAGGTGCTATTATCCCCATTTTACAACTGAGATGCAGAGAGACCAAGGGCCTGTCGACACTGCATTTTAAAACCCGCAGCAGTGAGTCTCAGAGCCTGGGTGTACAGACTCAGGCTCGTGGGGCTTGCACTACGGTGCTAAAAGCAGATATGTAGATGTTCAGCTCAAGCTGGAGCTTGGGCTGTAAAGCCAGGGGAGTGGGATGGGCTTCAGAGCACGAGCTCCAGCCCCAGCCACAACCTCTACCCTGCTGTATTTAGTGCCATAGCACAAGCCCGGTGAGCTTGAGTCTGTTGACCCAGGCTCTGAGACTCACTGTTGCAGTGTAGACATACCCTAAGTGACTTGCCCAGGTCCGCACAGGAAGGGTGTCTTGAAGTGCTAGGCTAATGCCCTCACCATTGGACCATCCTTCTTTCATTCTGTTGTTCCTTCTTGTGTGAACTTGCTTGCTTCTGAAGTTTTTGAAAACTTATTTGTAACAAATGTAGCCACCATGAGTAAGAAACAGTACAGAACAAGGAAACTCTCAGTTAAAATGGCATATTTTCCACTCCATAAAGCTCAGCCTACTGCATTTGTTTCATGAGTGGAATTCTACGTGATTAAAAAAATTACAAAGGGATGGGAGATTTAAAAACACTTTGCACCAATATTTATATAGTGTGGTTAGATGTTCGGTTGCGTGTGTGTGTTCTTTCTGTGTTCTCTGTGTGCTGTCCCTCCCAATGCCCACAAGCTCCATGAAGGTACGAAGGCACCAGGCCAGGTTTATTGTCGATGAAGCACGATACTAGTATCCGGACCACTAATACATGTATGCCGGTAACAATGGACCAGCTCAGTGAACGGCAGGACTTTCTGTCCCTCCGTAGGCTAGACAAAGACATTCCCTCTGAGATACATCTTTATACCCCGATACAAACAAGTTACGTACTGCCCCTCTGACATAGTTAGTTACTGCCCCCTGACGTGGCTAGTTATTAGCTATCACCTTGTACATGTTGGTTTAATCAAAACATCTTTATTACGTACTGTCATCCTGACCTTATCTTTTAGGAGGGGTTAGTGTGTTCGTTATCCTTGGGGAATGCTTTTGTACCATCCTTGATATTGGGATGTTCTGGTACCACTTGATATCGGGATGTGTTTGTGTGAGTACTCTGTGCCTAGCACTTCTTAGGAATGTGTATTTCTGCAATATCAGTGCTGTTCTTGCCAAATTCTGTGAGCAGGTCCTGCCTCCTGCTCAGAGCTTGTCTTTGCTTTATATCAGTAAAGATTTGACTACTACTTTAGGACAGGCCTCAGATCAGGCCTCTGATACAAGGGCTTATGTCTCAGGCTCTCTTCCTACTACAGATAGTATCGGTCTCTCTCTTCCCTCCCCTGCCCTGCCACCTAGGTTTGTATAGGGGAAGCCCATTAATACTACTTTAATGTTTTATTGGAATGGAATGTGAACACACTTTGTTCAGGGGATGGTTAATTGTATGGTTTGGGGATGTAAGGAGCTGCAGAGTACCAAAAAAATAGTGGATGAAGGGGATGATGCATACAATGGCCTTTTAACAGCCTCAAAACACCCTTTGGATATCTCAGAAATTACAGATGGAAAAGGCCATGAGTCCAACCCTGGAAGTGCAAGATTATTCCCTCCAGTTCTAGTGCTTTGTCCACTCTAATTTTAAATGTCTGAAGCCATTATATAGTAGTTAGTTGTGTATTTCTCTTGAGTGCCATAATGAATGTGTATTTGAAAACTGTTTGTGAAATGATCCAGTAATTATGGTCTAAAATAAGATCAAATGTGAATGGACAGGCCAGCTGGTACTTTGCAAAAGATCACAGTCATGGGGTGATGTTTCTGCTGGTGATGGATGCAAAGTTTCAGCCTGGGATGGAATTCATTCCAGTATTTTGTTGCTGCTACTTGAATATGCTAGATGCAAAGCAGGGCAGCTGCTGCTCACTTGGACAAATGTGTATAAAAATATCTTACACTTCTGAGCATCTTGATGGATCTGGTTAATGTTTTTTGTAGTGTGTGTGTGTGTGTGTGTGTGTGTGTGTGTGTGTGTGTGTGTATATATATATATATGTGTGTGTGTGTATATATAGTGACAAAGTTCCTCCTCTATCTTGGTGGGTCCTGCGCTTATTGGCGGATTTTCTTGCCGCAGAGATTCACCATGTGGGTTGGGGAACAGCCCAGAGACCTTCCCCTCTGGAAGAACCCACAGTCCAGGTCAATTGGGAGGTTTGGGGGGAACCCGGGCCCGCCCTCTACTCCGGGTTCCAGCCCAGGGCCCTGTGGACTGCAGCTGTCTATAGTGCCTCCTGTAACAGCTGCATGACAGCTACAACTCCCTGGGCTACTTCCCCATGGCCTCCTCCAAACACCTTCCTTATTCTCACCACAGGACCTTCCTCCTGGTGTCTGATAACGCTTGTGCTCCTCAGTCCTCCAGCAGCACACCCTCTCACTCTCAGCTCCTTGCACCTCTTGCTCCCAGCTCCTCACACTCACACCACAAACTGAAGTGAGCTCCTTTTAAAACCCAGGTGCCTTGATTAGCCTGCCTTAATTGATTCTAGCAGCTTCTTCTTAATTGGCTCCAGGTGTCCTAATTAGCCTGCCTGCCTTAACTGGCAGGTTCCTGATTACTCTAGTGCAGCCCCTACTCTGGTCACTCAGGGAACAGAAAACTACTCATCCAGTGACCAATATATTTGCCCTCTACCAGACTCCTGTACCCCACTGGTCTGGGTCTTTCACTATATATCTATATATATCTATATATATATATTATATATATCTATATATATCTATATCTATATATATAAATTAATTAATATAGTGTTTGATTTTTACACACATAGTCACTGAAGCCATGGCCATGTGCTGGTCTCAGTGCATCAATGTTCATTTTATAATGAAATGAATAAATAAATCAGTAGCCTGACTCCAGTGTTGGACTGTTCCTGGTCCCCCCCCACAGGTTTACAAGGACTGGAGAGAGCACAAGGAGAATTCCCCCAAATCCTCCTACACCCAATTCTGAGCAGGTACAATGGGAGCCCTTTGTTGTGGGTGCACAGACTTTTCAGGGCAAGTACCAATGTCAGAGCTTAAAACATTTACATAAAAAGATTAGGTATGTTTTAATTAAAGTATAACTCTCTTTTTTTTACTTTTTCTATATTCATTCTAAGCACTATTAGCCTTGTAGCACTTTATATGAACTTGTGTTGAGGAGTTAACTGTACCTTCACAAGGGAAAGAGGTATAACGTGCAGTATGTCTGAAAGGAAGGACAATCTTGTGGTTAAGGAACTGGATTGGAACTCAGAAGATCTGGGAATAGTTCCCAGCTTTGCCATGGGCTTTCTTTGTCACCTTGGGCAAGTCAGTTAATCTCTTGATGCCTCACTTCCCCTTCTATAAAATGGGATTAATAATACTACCTCTTTGCCACCTTTGTCTGTCTTGTCTGTTTAGACTGCAAGGTCTTTTGGGCAGGAGTTGTCTTTTAGTATGTGTTTGTACAGTGCCTAGCACAATGGGACACACATTTCAGTTGGGGCCTATGGATGCTACTGTAATTAAAGTAATTAGGGCTAGTAGAAAATATCCAATCAAAAGTGTTTTACAATGGAAAATTGGGCTTCTGACAAAACATTTTTTTTTTTCATGAAGTGTTTTGTCATCAAAATACTTTGGCCCAAAGTCAAAAGATTTTGAACAAAAACTTGTGGGTTTCAAGTTTTCACCAAAAACTTTAAAACTTCTGTGGGGAGATTATTTTTTCAGACCAGCTCTACAAATAATAATATACCCAGATCATTCTGTTGTACGAGTGAGAGACTGGAGAAAGGAGAGGGATTGGTCAGCATTCTTAAATGTCTGAACTAAATACAGGACAGATTAATTGTGTGCAAATCATAGCAGTTAGGGCGGATAAAAATGGTTTCCTACATGTTAGTAATAGCAAAAGGAATTTGTTTCAGGGATTTTGTGGTTTGTGCTCTAACCACTTATGAATGTTGTATCTCACTAAGTCTCTTCCCCACATCTCAATCTTACCTAGAATATTTGTAATATAGACTTTCTTCAAGAGGAGATGCATGTTCAGCATTTCCTTAACTTCAGAAACTCAGATATTAATAAGTCACAGGACAAAAACAAACAATGGACACTGCACTCTTGTGACCTCTTATGGCTCAGCATAGTTGCCATTTTAAGCCCTTAACTGGCAAAACCATCATCTTAAACCCTTCTTAATTTTTTTTAAATAGGGCACTGAGGAAGTGCTTATGACAGTGCTTCTAAATTTGCAGAGCTTGGAGACAAGACCTGAGTGATGGGTCTGACTTCATTTTAAAGCCCTTGACAGTTTTTTGAAAGCTGACTTAGCAAAAAAAAAAAAAATATATATATATATATATTTTTTTTTTTGCTAAGATGGTAAACAGCAGCTTAAGGAGCTATTCATAACAAGTGGGGTGCATAAAAATTTACATAAAACTAGGCAGGTGTTTTAAGTTTGAAGTTGATGATGGCTGCAAACGCCCATGTAGCTTAGGGTAGAATTGAGACCTGTGTCTCAGAGGAAAGCAGAAGTGCTATAGATAATTACAGAAGCATAATTACAAATATTCCAAGCTATGAGTGCATCCCTATGGGGAGAACTTTGGAGTGAGCTAAGCATTTGGATGACAATGTTCTATTCTGCATCGCTAACAAAGGGAAGCATTTTTGCTCTTGCACTTCACTCATTTTACAGTCACTTTCTAATTACATTTCTGTTCATTCTTATTAACATTGATTTAAAAAAAAAAAACCTAGTAATTGTACAGATATGCTTAAGCAGCCTCATATCCTGTAAAAAGCAATTAACTTCAGTTGTACTGTTAATCTGGTCCAGTGCACACAATGTTTCCATTAAGAGTTCAGGGACATCTGAAGCTCTCCAAAAAAGGGAGGAGGCTTAGGTATAGAGGGGAACAACACCTTAAACTGTATTTGTGCACTATTCTGACTTAATGGATCTCTTGTCAACATGCTTTTTAGTAACAGAGGATTTTTTTTCTGCCTTCACTAGCATAGATTATGTACTGTTATTAATTCCTATGTATTTCATAAACGGGGGGACACAGGAATGGGATTCAGAAGACCTGGATTTTTATTCCAGCTCTGTCACAGATGAACTATGTGACCTTGGGCAATCACGTACGGCATGATCTTCTGAAGTGTTGAATTAATGGGAGCTGCATGTGCTCAGCACCTCTGAAAAATCAGCTTTAACCTCTCTTTGTTATACTGTGCCCATCTATAAAATGGAGATGATAATGCTCATTTACCTCCCAGGGATTTTTGTGCAATTTAATTGTTATGCACTTTGAGATCCTTGACTGATAAATCTTAGAGAGATGCAAGGTATTATCATCAGGCTATGATTTCCATTCAAGCCACTTTGTATCACTAATGGCACATTTTGGAATAAGGAAACATGACTTGGTAGACAGTTTGGAATGCTCTTATTATACCATATTTTCCAGTCATTACCATTTAGTATTGTTACAGATGACTGTATCACACAATCCTATTTGAGAACGTCAAGGATGGTGATATAATTAAAAAGGAAAATGGTGCATTTCAAATGACAATCTGCCTGTGTAAATTAACTACTAGAAAACAGGGTAATTACAAATTTTATAAAGTATTCTTTTCTCCATTATATACAATAATTCCATGGAAGTAAATGGAATTGCATGTGTGTAACCGAGGACTCGTGGTCTTTTGGAGACAGGAGGCCAAAGCAGAATAGGACATGTCTTTTCAGAGCTGCCGTGTACTCAGAACTGCAGTAGAAGTCAGTGGGAACTGTAGATGCTTAGTGGGGATGGAAAGGGGTTTTGGTAGACGTCTGTCTTGATGAGATCCTGTTGAATTGATTATTTTAATGCTGCTGAGATTTGATTGGTGGTATTAATGGTGTGTTAGGGTGCCTAGAGCCTTGGATAGGTCTCTTTTTAGTTATTTAAATCTAAATAAACACAGTAAAATAAAAGCACAACTCCCTGCCCCAAAGAACTTAGTCTAATTTAGACATTCATGGAGGGGAGGGAGAGAGAGTGAGATCATTAGTAGTTCTTTCTTTCTGTGAATAATTTTCAGGAGCTGGAGGTTGCACATGCTTGAGGAGATTGTAAGATGTATGCATGGTTGTGTGAGAAGATATTCCTAGCCCATTGGCATGGAAGGAGGATACAAAGACCCATCCACACTGGGAAACTGGCTGTGGTTTGAAATGGTTTTCTCAAACTCATCTGGAAAGCAGACTCCAGTAAGAGAGCTGTGCTGGCTGGTTCCTGCCAGTGTGATTTGGCCACATCCTCCTCAGCATTGGCCAGCACAGTCACATTAGTTGAAACCATTCTCAAGATCACCTTTTCAAATGCAGCACTGCAATACAGCCAGGTGGCAGGCATCAATAAGAGAGGCCAGGGGCATAGGAAAGAGAGAGAGAGTAGGGGAAGATGAGAGCAGAGATGTAGCCTGTCTTTTGGTCTGGGATGTGTCACCTAGGCTGTGGCCTGTTTCAGACAAACAATGGTGGTATGACATGTCTACTCCCTTACTGAGAGGTGTCCTACCTGCTCTCGAGGCCCTTTTCACAGTGTTCAGATGCAACTGAGTTCACTTATACATAACACTTTCAAAACCCTGTGTAAACTAAACTAGAGAATGTTCCTAACTTGTACCTACAACTTGTATTGATCTATCCTTGGGTGATATGTTAAAGCCCACCTTGTGACCAACATCCATGGGGTGGAAGGAGCACCCCCTCCCCTGAACATATTGAAGTGCACCTTGCATGTCCTGTTCAAAGGCCAATCACTGTTGTAGTTTGTTGCAGCCATGTGGAGCAGGAAGACTCCTGCAATGAGTGCAGCATCAGCCTTTACATGGTTAGTCAATAAACATAGAATTTGGCTGACTGCATCTTTAAACCAGTAAACAAACACACAAGGTAACTGCCTGGTTGTGGCACTTTAAACAAAGGCCCTGACATGACCCCAGGGTTCTGGGTTAGGACTGAGGTGCTACTCTCCATTCCCAGCTTCACCCACCATTCCCCTGTGATGAAGCAGGCAAGCCTTCTTAACTTGCCTGATGGCTCCTGATTGGTTATTGTCTCTTCCCAGCCCTCTTCTACACTCCTGGATGACTAAGTCTTGTTGGTACTCTGGCCGGAGTATGTCACCATGGTGATTCATGGGAGTTGCACTTCTGATGCCTCATTCTCCTATTTTTTTCTATTGGCCAGGCTCCCTGGTTAGAGTGCATCTCCCATGTAGCACCACAGCCTCCCCTCTTGGGGAGGGGAGGCAATGCATCATGATAGTCGCATTGTTGCAGTGTATCATGGGAGATGTATTCTGGCCAGGGAGCCTGGCTCATAAAGGAGGATGAGGAATGAGGCACTCGAACTACAGCTCCTGTGAGGCAGTGTGGCTGCATTTCAAAGTTGAAATGCCTTTGTCTTTGTTCAATAACATTTCTGGTTTTGGACATTCACCTTTTAGTCCAGAAAAGAAATTTTCTGCAGAAAGTAGAAACTTTTCTTTCTCTCTCACAGACAGAGTCATTTAATAGAAAACCCAATTTTCCATCAAAAAACAATTTTGAGGGAAAATTTCCAACCAGATCTAGGTCTTCCTTATGGGACACAGTGAATATACCCTCTTTCTTCACTAGGAATACATATCACCCATGGAGTAGGTAGGGTGAACTGGGATGTTTGGGAGGCACTGAACTCTGCAGTGACTCTTGAAGGCATAATTACATAAGAACAACCATACTGGGTCAAACCAAAGGTCCATCTAGCCCAGTATGATTCCCAACATTCTGTTCGCTTTTTTGATGTTTTCAGAGAATTATGCACAATGACTCCAATATCTCTTTCTTGAATGGAAACAGCTAATTTAGACCCCATCATTTTATATGTATAGTTGGGATTATGTTTTCCAATGTGCATGATTTTGCATCAACATTGAATTTCATCTGCCATTTTGTTGCCCATTCACCCAGTTTTGAGAGATCCTTTTGTATCTCTTTGCAGTCTGCTGCCTGGGACGTAACTATCTTGAATAGTTTTGTATCATCTGTGAATTTTGCCACCTCACCGTTTACCCCTTTTTCCAGATCATTCATGAATATGTTGAATAGGACTGGGCCCAGTACAGACCCCTGGGGGACACCACTATTTACCTCTCTCCATTCTGAAAACTAACCATATATTCCTAACCTTTGTTTCCTATCTTTTAACCAGTTATCAATCCATGAGAGGACGTTCCCTCTTATCCCATGACAGCTTACTTTGCTTAAGAGCCTTTGGTGAGGGGACCTTGTTAAAGGCTTTCTGAAAATCTAAGTACACTATATCCACTGGATCCCTCTGGCCCACGTGCTTGTTGACCCCCTCAAAGAATTCTAGTAGATTGTTGAGACATGATTTCCCTTTACAATAACCATGTTGACTCCTCCCCAACAAATTATGTTCATTTATGTGCCTGTCAATTTTGTTCTTTACTATAGTTGCAACCAGTTTGCCTGATATTGAAGTCAGGCTTCCCGGCCTGTAATTGCCAGGGTCACCTCTGGAGCCCTTTTTAAAAATTGTCATTACATTAGCTATCCTCCAGTCATTTGGTACAGAAGCTGATTTAAATGATAGGTTACAGACTATAATTAGTAGTCCTGCAATTTCACATTTGAGTTCCTTTGGAACTCTTGGGTGAATACCATCTAGTCTTCTGGTGACTTATTACTGTTCAGTTTATCAGTTTGTTCCAAAACCTCCTCTAATGACACCTCAATCTGGGACAGTTCCTCAGATTCGTCACCTAAAAAGAATGTCTCAGGTTTGGGGATCTCCCTCACATCCTCAACCGTGAAGACTGATGCAAAGAATTCATTTACCACAGTTTCTCCGCAATGGCCTTAACATCCTTGAGTGCTCTTTTAGCATCTCGATCGTCCAGTGGCCCCACCGGTTGTTTAGCACAGTGGTTCTCAAAGCAGGTCCGCCACTTGTTCAGGGAAAGCCCCTGGCGGGCCGGGCCGGTTTATTTACCTGCCGCGTCCGCAGGTTCGGCGATCGCAGCTCCCACTGGCCGCGGTTCGCCGCTCCAGGCCAATGGGGGCTGCGGGAAGGGCGGTCAGCACATCTCTCGGCCCGTGCCGATTCTGAAGTACTTAAAAAAAAAAAAAAAAAAAAAAAAAAAAAAAAGTGCTATTACTTTTTGAATCTTTAGATAGCTGTTTAACTTGAGCCTCTATTATGGTGTCTTTAAAAGGTTTCCATGCAGCTTTCAGGGATTTACTTTTGGTGCTGTACCTTTTAGTTTCTGTTTAACTAACCTCCTCATTTTTGTGTAGTTCCCCTTTCTGAAATTAAATGCTACAGTGTTAAGCCACTGTGGTGTTTACCCCACCACAGGGATGTTAAATTTAATTATACTATGGTCACTATTACCAAGCAGTCCAGCTATGTTCACCTCTTGGACCAGATCCTGTGTTCCAGTTAGGACTAAATCAAGAATTGCTTTTCCTCTTGTGGGTTCCAAGACTAGCTGCTCCAAGAAGCAGTCATTTAAGGTGTCAAGAAATTTTAACTCTGCATCCCTTCCTTAGGTGACATGTACCCAGTCAATATGTGGATAGTTGAAATCTCCCATTATTGTTGAGTTTTTTATTTTAATAGCCTCTCTAATCTCCCTGAGCATTTCACAGTCATTATCACCATCCTGGTCAGGTGGTCAGTAATATATCCCTACTGCTAATTCTTATGAGAGCATGGAATAACTATCCATAGACCTTCTGTAGTACAGTTTGATTCATTTAAGATTTTTACTTCATTTGATTCTATGCTTTCTTTCACATACAGTGCCACTTCCCCACCAGCATGACTTGTTTTGTCCTTCTGATATATTTTGTACCCTGGTATTACTGTGTCCCATTGATTATCCTCATTGCACCAAGTTTCTGTGATGCCTATTGTATCAATATCCTCACTTAATACGAGATACTCTAGTTCACCCATCTTATTATTTAGACTTCTAGCATTGGAATATAAGCACTTTAAAAGCTTGTCACTTTTTAGCTGTCTCCCATTACATGCTGTAATTGAATAAACCTTTTTTTACATCTGTTTCTCATCAGATTCTACCCGTATTTTATCTTCCATCCTCTCCTCCTTACTAGGACATAGAGAATCTCCATTAATAGATTCTCCCCAAGTGACGTCTCTGTCCGAACCACGTGCTCCTCCACACCTATCGGCTTTCCCCCAGACCTTAGCAATCTAGACCAATTCTAGCCCATAATGAAACATATTGCCCATATTACATCTATTAGTGGTTACTAAATGTTGCTTTATATTTAAGAGTGTAATTCTTGGATGCAGCCATGCAGGAAACTAAAATCTCACAGGGAAGAGTCAGAAATTCTTATGTCAATGAGTGCAACATTTGAAATTTTAGTTAGCTAAAATGTGTAAAAGTTCCCCAATGAGCAGGCATATGATGAGACCCATGTGTGTAGAAGAGTTTCAGATTAGTTTACTGACATTAGTTTATGGAAATAAAAAGGTTGTTTTTGGTCAGACTCATGCCACAATTTGGGGACTGTTCAGCCATCAGCAATTCACATGAAAGCTGCAGCATCTGAGCGTAACTCCATTTTGCATAGAGATGGCTGTTAGCCATTTAACCACAGAGTGGTATTCCACTTTGTGGTGATAGACGTGTGTGTGTGTGTGTGTGTGTGTGTGTATATCATGGATCAGAAAATACTGATTTACTGTAGGATTCTTTATAGGCATCTGTTGCTGTGGTACTTGGCTGCGTGTCTTCAAAATAAATACATCACACACTAATTTAAACTGCCCGGAAGATGTAACATTAAGCAAACGCTTAACCAAATAGATGTCATACACCATGTTCGGAAGGCCAACAAACTCAAGTTCTGGAAGGTGGCTGAGGGAGTGGGTTCCACAGCCAGGTATTTGCCACAGAAAACTCCCCCCCTTCTGGCCATCCACCATCCACATCTAAAGACTGTTGATAAATGTGGTGTCAGCCGTTGTTATCTGTAAGGTAGCTAGGTCCCTGATTATATAGACCTCTACAGATTAGTACCAATAACTTGAATTGCATTGGGAAAGAGATGGGAATCCCATGCAGTTTGCAGAGCGTAGGTCTAATGTGCTCACTTTCCGTTTCACTGATTAGATGGACCACTGCATTCTGTACTGGCTGAAGCTTCAATGGGTGTTAGGCCTCGTCCATAGAGCACATTGTGGGGTACCAACCTAGAGGCAGGAAGGTCCTAGAAAGATGTGGTACAGTTAGTGTTATCAAGTCACTGCACTTCCCTGAGAAGCCAAGAACAGACAGGTCAAAAAAATAATTGAAAACGGCAACTTCTTGGACAAGGGATTGAGCAGACACAGCCCCCACCAATTCTTGACACTGATTCCCCTCCCAGTCAGACTCACCTCCATCTTTACAGGATTGTGCTTCAGTCGCGTCAGTCTCCTCCAGATCCCTGTCTCAACCAGGCACAGGGAAAGCAAAGAACCTGTGCCATCAGACTCTGACATAAAGGAGCCAAAGAGGTGTAGTGTAGTGTATGGATGGCACTGTATTCATATTCAGCTGGTAGAGTGACAAAATGAAACCTCTGAAAAACCACACGTGAGAATATGGATGGATGCGAAGTGACTCTTTGAGACCTCCTAGACTGTAAGGAATGAAGCCACTGTCCCCATCTACCTTGCCAGATCCTCCAAGCTTGTCAGCAATTTGTTCAGTATAATTTGGCCAGCTATATCAAAGGCTGTTGACAGATCTAATCAAATCAACTTAGACATTTAACCTTTTAAAATTGACCCCTTCACGAACGTGGTGGGATCCTTTCCAAATTAGAATATCACAATAATACCTAAAACTAGAGTAGAGACTGCTATCCTCAGTTGGGGCTTATAGGTGCTACTGGCTTGGAATACAAAAAATAACCAATAGTAAGTACAAAAGCATTATTATTATAAAATGTAATAGAAAAGAGTGATTTATAGTGTTTTCAGTGCATTAGTGGAAGCGTTTTGATTATTAATTATCTAGCTTTTGTACCTCAGTTAAAACAACACCATAGAAGAGAATGTATGTCGGGTACTGCTTGCTTACTCATGAGGTGAACTTTTATAACGTGAAGTCACAACCTTAGATCTATTTTTTTTCCCCTTTGACAGAAAGATTTCGAGATTTACTGCTTCTCCATTCAAGTCAGGACACAGAGATTCTACCCAACTTTCAGCAAAGGAATTACCCCAAGTAAGTAAATTGCCTCCTCAGGAGAACCAGTCTTTATTAATTCATAGTGAGGGAGAGAAGCATTTATAGCACTATAAATGCTTTCAGCATAAACTCCTAAGGCAGAGCTGTCAGGGAGCCTCCCATAGAATAAGCCTAGTGCTCTTCACGACTGCGTCAGGAAGAAACAGACATATCTTGCAAGTGCACCCAGCTGTCACAGAGGAGTCAGTGGCAGAGTGTGGGTGATAAGCTGCACGGATCAGTGTCTGGTGGAGCTTCATTTCACTTGACATTGTGTGTTGACATAGGCAGATGTTTTGTCACACTAATCCCTGCTCTCGTCTTGTGGGATTCCATCATTTGTGCTGACAGACTCATTTGGATTTTAACAAGCTATCCTATGGAATCATGCGAGTGCTAAAAACAGTTTGACTGCCCTTGTTAGGGACGCGTGGGCAGGCAAGCCAAAGGAACAGCCGTGCATGCTAGGGAGCAATCAGTACAGCATCCCCTCATGTCATGCTTCTCTATTATAAAAGCAATGCCATAAGTGATGTGGGGGAGTTAAGAGATTACCCCCATTAGAAAGTTTGTCTTTCAGCCTATAAATCCACTCAAAGGTTTTAATGTGCCGTATCTCCTTTAACATTGCTCCTGACAAAAATCTCATATGGTGCAATAATATGTTATTTTACTGAGTGTCTTGAACAATAATGATTGATTTAGTTGGGGTTGGTCCTGCTTTGAGCAGGGGGTTGGACTAGATGACCTCCTGGGGGTCTCTTCCAACCCTAATCTTCTAGGAGTCTATGATTCTAATGCTATTCCTACAAAGCTAAAGAAAAGCAGAGTTAAATAATAGATAACATTTTTGCCGACTTAATTAAAACAAAGAGCAAAAAGAGAAATTGAGTCACATGAAAAAGGAAGGAAAGCGCTTTCAGAGTCAGTGAGGTGGAAAGACATGGGAAGGCTGTTCCGCATGGCAGGAGCTGCGGAAGTGAAGGTTCTCTCCTGAGCCGTGGCCAGATTGCTTGGAGGAATGGCGAGAAGGCCAGCGTTAGATGAACAGAGGGAGCAGGGTTGGGGAGGAGAGGTATGTGAAAACGGCTGAAGCAAGTCCAAGAGCAGTTTTGAAAACAAGTGGGTAATTTTTGAACTGAATCCTGAAATGAATGGGAAGCCGTTTGCTGTGAGAATGTAACTCTTGTGTACTGTAAATTAAGATTTAAGGCTTAATTTCAAAATGGGATTAAAGTTCACTATGGAATTTTAATGCGTGGCAGCAGGATCCACACGGGTAGTTAATGTGTGGCAGGCTAGTGCAAGGTAGATTTACACCTAGCTTGCTGTGCACTAGCAGTTTGTATAGGCAAGCCCTTATTTTTCTAGAACATGCAATAATTAAAGAGTTAGATGTTCATCACTTGCTGAAAACAAAGCATGTCCCATGGGCACAAAAAACTTAAAATACCTAGGGTAAAATCACGGCTCCACTGAAGTTGATGGAAAGTCAGTGCCATTGACTTTCTGAAAGCCAGGATTTCATTGCCAAAATCTACCTGTTTTGTGGGTTTGTACTGCAGACTATCATCAGAGTATCTGAGTGCCTTCCATGTAAAATAGATGGACATAGCAATATTCCGAGTAACCTTTATGGAGGCTCTGGCTGTGCTCCCTTTTTGTAGTATAGACACTGTTTGGGCTATGGTCAGTTTTTAGCTTTGGTTTGTTGCTTCGTTGCACTCTTGAAAGTTTTTTGCCCATAGTTATCTTTGCCTTGCCCTTCCCTTTTTGGATTTCACAGGCACATTCTCTTCCCCAGTGTAATTTGCTTGGTTCTAATGATAACAGTGATAACACCTGCGGACTGATTCAATTATGTTTGTATTCTATAAGGAATTATGCACTGAGGAATAAACAAAGACATCAGTGTTTTTATTTTTTGCAGTCAAGGTCTTTGACTATGTAACTGTGTAAAAACAGTAAGATTTATGGCTGGTATTCCTGAAGGTACAGTGTACTTGTACTGTAACTAATGACTAGGTCTGCGGAGATGCTGAGCATCTGCAGTTCTTTGCTGAAGTCAGTGAGAACTGCAGGTCCTAAGCCTCTCTGAAAATCATACAGTAAATCCTTTTCACCAGCATCTCATGCTGTTTATATTACTGAGCTGTAATGCTGTTTTAAATTGTAATGTTCCTGCATTATCGTACAACAATATGATTGGCTGAACATGTACCATTGCTTGACAAGAATGACTGATCCTAACACATGGAATCAGCCAGGGTTTGGCAGCTAGTTACAAAAAAAATCTTTACAGATGTTTTCATAAGTAATTGACTGCCGCTTATAATGTCATTAATCAGTACAAAATTGTTTGCTTGTTACCGACATGAGTCATTGGCTGCAGTTCATTTACAAACTGGTTGGTGACTATTGATGCATCCTGATTTTTCTGGGAGATCAGGTAGAAGCATATGTTTGAGCTCAGCAATATGGGGAACCTAGTCAGCCTCATAATGAAAGTGATCATGAAATCATAGAGTTTGCAATTCTAAGGAAGGGTAGAAGGGAGAACAGCAAAATAGAGACAATGGATTTCAGGAAGGCGGATTTTGGTAAGCTCAGAGAGCTGATAGGTAAGGTCCCATGGGAATCAAGACTGAGGGGAAAAACAACTGAGGAGAGTTGGCAGTTTTTCAAAGGGACACTATTAAGGGCCCAAAAGCAAGCTATTCCGCTGGTTAGGAAAGATAGAAAATGTGGCAAAAGACCACCTTGGCTTAACCACGAGATCTTGCATGATCTAAAAAATAAAAAGGAGTCATATAAAAAATGGAAACTAGGACAGATTACAAAGGATGAATATAGGCAAACAACACAGGAATGCAGGGGCAAGATTAGAAAGGCAAAGGCACAAAATGAGCTCAAACTAGCTACAGGAATAAAGGGAAACAAGAAGATTTTTTATCAATACATTAGAAGCAAGAGGAAGACCAGAGACAGAGTAGGCCCACTGCTTAGTGAAGAGGGAGAAACAGTAACAGGAAACTTGGAAATGGCAGAGATGCTTAATGACTTCTTTGTTTCGGTCTTCACCGAGAAGTCTGAAGGAATGCCTAACATAGTGAATGCTAATGGGAAGGGGGTAGGTTTAGCAGATAAAATAAAAAAAGAACAAGTTAAAAATCACTTAGAAAAGTTAGATGCCTGCAAGTCACCAGGGCCTGATGAAATGCATCCTAGAATACTCAAGGAGCTAATAGAGGAGGTATCTGAGCCTCTAGCTATTATCTTTGGAAAATCATGGGAGACGGGAGAGATTCCAGAAGACTGGAAAAGGGCAAATATAGTGCCCATCTATAAGAAGGGAAATAAAAACAACCCAGGAAACTACAGACCAGTTAGTTTAACTTCTGTGCCAGGGAAGATAATGGAGCAAGTAATTAAGGAAATCATCTGCAAACACTTGGAAGGGGGTAAGGTGATAGGGAACAGCCAGCATGGATTTGTAAAGAACAAATCATGTCAAACCAATCTGATAGCTTTCTTTGATAGGATAACGAGCCTTGTGGATAAGGGTGAAGCTGTGGATGTGGTATACCTAGACTTTAGTAAGGCATTTGATACGGTCTCGCATGATATTCTTATCGATAAACTAGGCAAAGACAATTTAGATGGGGCTACTATAAGGTGGGTGCATAACTGGCTGGATAACCGTACTCAGAGAGTTGTTATTAATGGTTCCCAATCCTGCTGGAAAGGCATAACAAGTGGGGTACCGCAGGGGTCTGTTTTGGGACCGGCTCTGTTCAATATCTTCATCAACGACTTAGATATTGGCATAGAAAGTACGCTTATTAAGTTTGCGGATGATACCAAACTGGGAGGGATTGCAACTGCTTTGGAGGACAGGGTCATAATTCAAAATGATCTGGACAAATTGGAGAAATGGTCTGAGTTAAACAGGATGAAGTTTAACAAAGACAAATGCAAAGTGCTCCACTTAGGAAGAAAAAATCAGTTTCACACATACAGAATGGGAAGAGACTGTCTAGGAAGGAGTACGGCAGAAAGGGATCTAGGGGTTATAGTGGACCACAAGCTAAATATGAGTCAACAGTGTGATGCTGTTGCAAAAAAAGCAAACATGATTCTGGGATGTATTAACAGGTGTGTTGTGAGCAAGACACGAGAAGTCATTCTTCCGCTCTACTCTGCTCTGGTTAGGCCTCAGCTGGAGTATTGTGTCCAGTTCTGGGCACCGCATTTCAAAAAAGATGTGGAGAAATTGGAAAGGGTCCAGAGAAGAGCAACAAGAATGATTAAAGGTCTTGAGAACATGACCTATGAAGGAAGGCTGAAAGAATTGGGTTTGTTTAGTTTGGAAAAGAGAAGACTGAGAGGGGACATGATAGCAGTTTTCAGGTATTTAAAAGGGTGTCATAAGGAGGAGGGAGAAAACTTGTTTACCTTAGCCTCTAAGGATAGAACAAGAAGCAATGGGTTTAAACTGCAGCAAGGGAGGTCTAGGTTGGACATTAGGAAAAAGTTCCTAACTGTCAGGGTGGTTAAACACTGGAATAAATTGCCTAGGGAGGTTGTGGAATCTCCATCTCTGGAGATATTTAAGAGTAGGTTAGATAAATGTCTATCAGGGATGGTCTAGACAGTATTTGGTCCTGCCATGCGGGCAGGGGACTGGACTCGATGACCTCTCGAGGTCCCTTCCAGTCCTAGAATCTATGAATAATATAGGCCGTACCCTCATTCCCCTTTCACCTTTTTCCTATTCTGTGCCGATTTCCATTGTATGAATAGTTAATGGAAGTTGAGTCCATATAAAGCCAGATCCTGTAAATCAGCACCTCTGCATTGACTTCAGTTGAACAACACTTCTTTGCATTAGCTGAGGATCTGGCCCATACATTCATCTTAATATGAAGGCATCATGGGATCTAGGCAGTTTGCTGAGCTTATAGAGAGAGAGAGAGCCTGGAAACAAGGCAGGGTAGAATAGAGGAAAAATTGTGAATAGCTTGGCTAAGTAATGTCCAGTGGTGGGAGGGTGAACATGAGACCAGCCAAAAAAATATTTGATGGGTGTAAACACCAAAGAAAGAGAATGGGAACTAAAGATCCCTAGCACCTCTCACTAGGTTCTTGGTACATCATACTCTCAGCTTCTCACTTTACTAATTTAATGAGTTTATGAATGCTGAGCTTGTCGAGTGACCTGTCTGTGCCTGCTGTCTGTGGCAGTGAAAAAGGAGAAGAGAGAAAGGAGGGTTGGCCATCTGTTCCAGATTTTACTAAGATTCATAGTTATTTATTATAGTAGTGCATAGGGTCCAACCAAGAATGTTGTCCCATTGTGCTGGGGGGGAGGGGGGGATAGCTCAGTGGTTTGAGCTTTGGCTCACTAAATGTAGGGTTGCAAGCTCAATCCTTGAGGGGGCCATTTAGGGATCTGGGGCAAAATCTATCAGGGACAGTACTTGGTCCTGCTGCAAAGGCAGGGGACTGGATTCAAGGTTCTTTCCAGTTCTATGAGATAGGTATATCTCCATATATTATATTATATCACTACCCATTGAGCCCAATGATCTATCCAGCTTTCTATCCACCTATAGAAATACCTAGGACCTGTTCCTCCACTCACACTAGTGTATATCAGGAGTAACTCCATCTTCAAAGAGTACTACATATGTGCAAATTCAGGACCTTTAAGTTCACACCTGCAGTGTCCACACTGGGAAGTTACAGTGCACAGTGCTGTTGACACCCCCTTAGTCTGAACTGCAGGGCAATGTAGCCATGCCCTTAGGCTCCTAACTCACTTAGCTGCTTTTGAAAATGTTGCCCTTAGCATAGTCTTGTAAGAGCACACCTCAAGTTGATAATGAGATCTGACTTGACTCAATATCCTGCCTAGCTTATGAGCTATCCTCCTTTTACACATGAATCCACAAATGAGGCAAGAGTGAGCAGCAGCAGTGCTGACACTAACTATAAAAAATTGGTCTTGAAGAAGACAAAAATATGTTAATTAATCAAGTTGTTGATTCTGATACTTGGACAATTCTTAGAGAACATCCAGCTTAGTTCTAAACATCCTGGGCCTGATTGTCCTCTCACTTACACCCATATAATTTCCTATTGACTTTAGTGTAGTTACTGCTGATGTGCCCTGCTATGAGTGAGAGGAGAATCAGCGTTCATGTAATCATCTCACATTGCCTAATGGCAAACTTCTGAAAGGGGCCGAATTAGATGCTTGTCAAAGGTAAAAAGAAAATGATCAGGGGGAAAAAGATAAAAAAGCTGAGAGTCACTACATTTGAATAGGGAATTATGTTGTTAAGTTAAGCATGCTAGAAAGGAGGTAATACTGCACAGAACTGTGCTAATTAGACATACCAAGCCCTTATATAAAATATTCTCAGCACTATCCACTTCTAACAAGTTTCTCCCTACTTAAAAGTTACCTGAAAAGAAATAATTAAACTACATTTGTGGCCCCTTTGCATCCTCATGGTATTACATAAGGCCTGATACAATGTTTTAAAGTAAGTTGTGTTTTTCTCTCTTTTTTTTTTTTTTTTTTTTTTTTTTTTTACCATAGATATACCAGTAATGTCAAGTCTTATTTTCCCTGTCTTGGAAGGAAACTTCTTGGATGATTTGTAGATTTTAAGGCTAGAAAGGACCATCATGATAATTTAATCTGACCTGCTACATAACACAGGTCATATAGCCTCACCTGGTAATTTCTGCTTCAAGCCCATTACTTGTTTGACCTAGAGCATATATTTTAGAAAGATATTCAGTCTAGTTTTAAAGACTTCAAGTAATATAAAATTCACCACCTCTGTAGGTAACATTTTAGGTATCAGCAGCTCCTAGGATGACCAGATGTCCCGATTTTTATAGGGACAGTCCCAATTTTTGGGTCTTTTTCTTATATAGGCTCCTATTAACCCCCACCCCCTGTCCCAATTTTTCACATTTGCTGTCTGGTCACCCTAGCACTGACATTGCTTCAACCTGGAGAGGGCAACAGGCCCAGTTGAGGGCAGTTATACACTTTCTGTTGGGGGAGTGTGAGCACCTGGGTGGCAATCACTGGGATAACAAGGTAACGGGTAGAATATAAGGGGAAGAAACAGAAGGCAAGGGTGCAGTTTAAAGGGTGGGCCTGGGCTGGGGGGAGGGAAACATACCCTTGCATTGTATGGCATTACTGTGTAAGAGAGGAATAAATATTCATCAACAGTCTGGTGTGTGATTGTGAAACTACCTGACCTAGCTAGGGAGTGAGGTTCACTGGGTAGTGCCAGAGGCACTCTGTGATACCCTGAGTGTTCAAAATCAGGGCCT
Source organism: Emys orbicularis (assembly GCF_028017835.1). NCBI lineage: Eukaryota > Metazoa > Chordata > Testudines > Emydidae > Emys > Emys orbicularis. The sequence continues at coordinate 345,564,215 of NC_088683.1, forward strand.
TTTTTCTAGTCTGAATTTGTCTAGCTTCAGCTTCCAATTGCTGGATCTCTTTGCTTTTTTTCCTGTGAGATTAAAGAGCCCCCTACTATCAGAAATCTCTTCCCCCTGTAGATAATTGTAGCCTGCGATCAATTCACCTCTTAACCTTAATTTGATTAAACTAAATGTAGGCCCCTTGTTTGAGGAGCCTCTGAACCCTATCAGAGGTATCCTGATTAGACAGGCCTCTGCACCAGTGTTTCTCAATGACCTGTCTGTGAGATCTCCCTGACACAATTTAGGAAGGCAGCAAGCTTGTCCGTGGTTTCAGAAAGGTTGAGAGACACTGCTGTGTGCTGGCTTGGAAGGACTGCAAATTCCATGATGCAGTGGTGGGCACCTGCTGGGACTGGACTGAGCTTCCTGGGTCAGAAACTGCTGCAGAAGGGGTGGCAGGCTCCATTTCCCAGGCAGGGAGCTGGAGCAGAGAGCTGCTGCTGTATGGGGTCTGGGCCAAGGAAAAGCGGTGACAGGGCCCTTTTGTTGAGTTGCCAGGGTTGAAGACACATGACCAAGGGTAAGACTACATTCCAGTTGACATCTTGTCAGTGCTGAGCCCTAGGTCATGGACTCCTTCGCCACAGCTAGGCACTGAGAGCGGCAGCTGTGGGTTGTGCGGCAGATCTGAATTTGGTTTACAGATGACTGAGGAAAGAGTGAGTTACTGCTGAGCTACACTCTCTGGGTTGAAGAGGTGGTGTTAAGACTCAGGGTATGTCTTCACTACCCGCCGTATCGGCGGGTAGCAATCGATTGATCTGGGATCGATATATCGCGTCTCGTTAAGACGCGATATATCGATCCCCGAACGCGCTCACCGTCGACTCCGGAACTCCACCAGAACGAGCGGCGGTAGCGCAGTCGACGGGGGAGCCGCAGCCGTCGATCCCGCGCCGTGTGGACCCCAGGTAATTCGATCCAAGATACTTCGACTTCAACTACGCTATTCGCGTAGCTGAAGTTGCGTATCTTGGATCGATCCCCCCCCCTAGTGTAGACCAGCCCACAGTGTAGCTACATTAAGTTTAAGAAGAAATGAGGGGGAATTTATGATATGGGCTCTTGCTCTCTGACACACGTTACTGCCAGCTAGTACTGTGTAGCGTAGGCTGTCACAATACAGAATTGCCTCACTCCTTCTTGTTTCACCTGGGACTGCCTTTGCCAGACTTAGAGTGCTGGCCTGAACTCCTGCCCACCCAGCACTCCAATGCAAGAGAAGGCCCGGGATTATAAACTTAAGGAACCGTGCAAACTCATGGACGGGGTGAGTCTCTATATAATGCTAAGAGTGTTGGTGAGGTGTATGTTGCCTTTGACTATTAGTTGAACTATTGCAGCATCACCTACTGACCTGGTACAATTGTAACAGTTAACCTATATTCATCTGTTGCATTTCCCCTTGTATGTTGTTAGGATAACTTTTGGTGAGCACAGCAATCATCTACAGACTTTCAGGAGGGGAGTCACATTGTGATGATTACATGGCTATCAATTACAGTCCATGCACATTTTGATGGTTCCATTCATGTTTCATTTGCCTTATGGGTTCCTTTTTTTGTGGGTTTTATGGCAAATTTATTTGCCCCTTGTAGACAGCACAAAAGAAACATGTTTTTATAGGAGAGATTTTAACAAGAAGAAGGTTGCTTGGTGGAGAAATTGAGAGGATGCCCATATGAAAGGGGGAAGAGAAACTAAGGGATGGTTGAGGCTTGTGTTGTTAGTGGACTAGAGGGAACTGGGGTGAAGGAAAACAGGGCAGGGTGATGTGGTGTGGCAAGGACTAGAATGCAAGAGCAAGGAGTTTGAACTTGATACAGAGGATGAAGGGGAAGCTGGTTTGGGAAATACCATGAGAGAGTTATTTGTGAAAGGTCCCAGAATTGTGCCAATATTTATAATTAAGCAGTAATTATTAGTTATCATTACTGATATTTAGGTATCACCCAGAGTTCCCACTCAGGTTTGGACCTTCATAATTCTGGCCACTGTGCTAACAGATTGGTTAAAAGAAGGATCTTGCCCTGAAGAGCTTACTTTGAGTCCTGATTCTAAGAAGTGCTCCTTAGATCTGTTATATTGTATTAGTGAAGCCTACCCCACCTTCGGGGTATTACCAAATGATGGTAATAACTGGTATCAAGGTGAAAAAGATCACGCCATAGCAGTATCCATGTTAATAAAAGTGCCAGGATTGTGTCTGGATTAGGCAAAACCACAAAGAATTGTGGGATTAGAATCCAAGAAAGAAACAGCACAGCTGCAGGTTTTGGGGCCCCAGACAGAGAGAGGGCAAGAACTCTGCCCTGTCCTTTGCCTGCTGGGGCCCTGATCCTACAATGAACTCTGTGTGGACAGATCCCCACTGAATTCAATGTAGGTTACATCAGAATCTGTCGAGTCATTGGAGCTGTACATGAAGCTCATTCCAGGAGCAGTCTTAGTCTTAAACATGGTAGTAATAGATTTCAGATACTACAAATGCAAGTATTAAAAAGATAGGATGGAATCTTGCCCCACTGAAGTCAGTGGAGTTTTGCCATTGACTTCAAGGGAGATAGACTGTGGGTGAAATCCTAACAAATTTTGGAGACGCAATTACAAACACTTTGAAAAGGTAGATGTGAGAGAGAATCTGTGCAGTGGGAGTTGAGTTGTACATGTATGTTAGCTGTTTTAAAGTTCCATGTCGCTACATATACTCTTTTAAGCTTTAAGTCATCTAAATTTCAACAGTTCGACTTTAGCTTTGGCAGGCTGTATAGTATAACATAGTTGAACTGTTTTATTCAAAGCATCTCATTACTTCTAACTGAGGGTGGGGTTTGCTGACTGGAAATAAAAGATTCATAAACCTTTCAAAATATCTGGGAGATGAAATCATGAGTTTGTTAAAAAATGACTAATATAAGATAGCCATAATAGTGTACAATATATAACTTTTGTTGGTCGAAGGGAGAAGCTTTTGAGTCTTACAGAGCTAAGGAGGAGCTCTGGGATCTTGGGACCAACACTGTTATAACAGCACTGCAAATATCATGCAAGATAGGACATTACAACTGATTTTGCTTTTGCTTATTTGGTGATATAAAAAAGCATCGTTTTTTGATAAAGCTGTGTGCTTACTGATTTAATGTATACCTGCCCCCAGTGAGAGTAATTAACCACTTATGTAGGGATGTGATGGAGTCTCAGATAGATGAGGTGGTCATCTACAGCCGAGATTGGGAGGCACACCCTCGCACAATTTGTCGTCATACCTTGGTCCCTATGGAAGTCTGGGCTAACTGCAAACCCAGCAAAGTGTAGGATTGGAAAAGAAGAGACCACCTATTTGGGATATACTTTGGGGAAGGCCAGGTCATTTTTGTAATAACTTTCCGTGAAAAAATTTGAGTTTTTGGCAAAAAAAAATAAAATAAAAAAATATGTAGGCCAAAATCTGGAATATTTGGATTCTGAAATGACCCCACATGAAGTGCCTCATGGGAGTTGTAGTTTTGGTGCCTCATGTTTCCATTCTAATTTATAAGTGGACTCTGTGGTTGGACAACATCACCCATGATGCACAACAGGCTTCCTTTGCAGGGCGGGGTCACAGTTAATCATCATGGCTGCGCATTACAGGAGATGAACCCAGCCCACGGAGGAGAATTGGAGCACAAGGCATCCAAACTACAACTACATGAGACACCACAGTAGCATTTCAGAATTATTTCAGTTTTCAGATGAAAATCAAAAGTAATTCGTTTTTTGGGCATTCCATTTGTGTATGAAAAAGCAAAATTTTCTGTCGAAAGCAGACACTCTTCATAAAAAATAGTCAACAGAAAAATTTCAACTAACCTAAATGACTGGGCCAAGATTGGTCTATTATAGCCTTCAGTTTTGTAAAACACCGTTTTGATGGTTCCAGATTCCTTTAAAGTTTGCCAGCCATTTTATTGGACACATGTCACAGTAAGACATGTTGGCTTTTCAAGAGCTTGACCTGGTTCTCAGATTACATTTTCCCTGTTTTGACATGAGGAATGTATCTTCGTATAAGAGATGAGAAACTATTCCTCCTCTCCAAGGAGGATGTAAATTAATTATTTTCAGAATTTCTTCCAGGCTTTACGCCCCCATTGGCTCAGTAATTTTTAATGACATTTTAACATCTAAGTCATGGGTTTTCCTAGGGTAAACAAGCATCTGTGTGCTCTGTGCTTAAAACCAGTTTAAGACTGACTTATTACTCAAAAGTGTTTGCTTTCTTATACTAGGTCAGCTTGAAATTAAAGGGAGTGCATTTTTTGTTTTCTCTGGCATTGTTCTTCTAGAGAACATTTTTAAAACAAACCTCTTCAGGTGCAGAGAAGCTGCTCTGTGCATCCAGGGCAGGGATCGGTAACCTTTGGCCCACAGCATGCCAGTGTAAGCCCCCTGGCAGGCCGGGCCGGTTTGTTTTCTTGCCGCATCCGCAGGTTCGGTCGATCGCGGCTCCCACTGGCCGTGGTTCGCCGCTCCAGGCCAATGGGGGCTGCGGGAAGCAGCGGCCAGTACATCCCTTGGCCCGTGCCACTTCCCGCAGCCCCCATTGGCAGGTAAACAAACCGGCACGGCCCGCCAGAGGGCTTACCCTGGCGGGCCACGTGCCAAAGGCTGCCGATCTCTGATCTAGTCTACACGGGAGGTGGGGAGAGGGGCAACCAAGCAGGCTAGAGGGAGCAGTTCTCCTTGCAGAGATACCCAGGAAATGGTAACATGGAGGTATTATCTCCTCTGTAGATCTTTCCAGTTTTCTTATAGACATCTGTGCCCACAGGGGGCCAGGATGCACCACTAGGGGGGCAGAGCTGCCAAAGGGGCAGCGTGTATGACCTTTGCGTGACCTGGCTGCACAGTAATCTGGTGGGAATCCACCAGGTTTGGGTGCATCACCCTTTGGCTTTTTCCTCGGCGAGGGCAAACCCTGCCCATCAGTGGGACAATGCAGGGAATTTCCCTGGGTATTCCTCAGAGATGTCCCCCTTTCAAGTCCCCTGCATTGGGTTTGAGCATGGGAGGGGCTGAGCTGATCCAGTCTTTTAATTTGTTATGAAGACAACTGTGATCTAGAGTAACTGAGAGACAGTACAGACGGAAATCATCTCACCCTCGATGGCACTATTTCCAGAATCACTTTTGAGACCAGAAATGCACTTTGACACTGTGCTGGGTCTCTCAGGAGATCTGTCAGTGGAGTCAAAGGCAAAGTGTTCCCAGTTCAGAAATATGCATCATTCTTGCTTCATAAAATCTACCTGGAAATATTTTTAACATGTTTTATAAACTTCAGTATGTGTGAACAGTGCCAGACTGATCTCTCTGGAACCTGGAATCCTGTATCTCAGAGTGAGTGTAGCACACATTAGTGTCACTGCAAACTTCCCGTGTTACCCCACCAGTATGACTCAGATCTGACCTAGAAGGAAAATCTCTGATTGAGAAGGTAATTTTGACTTATTGTCCATTCAATCCATGGCAGTTCTGCTGCAGATGTCATTGGGTTTCCCAGATGTGCTGGTGATTTTCCAATGAAGACACCTGTCCCTTAGTATCAGTATTTTGAATAAGAAGGGTCTTGTCACATAGATAACTGAATATCTACTTGGTGGTAACAACTTTTGAGCATTTCTGACCTGTGTTGAATTTTAACCACTTACAGAGGATGTAGAGAGATGGTCTAGGTATAATTAATGCTGCTTCATTGCAAGGGGGGGAGGGAGGGGAATATGGACTAGATGACTTCTTGAGGTTCCGTTCCAGCCCTACATTTTTATTATTGTTCCTGAGAGTAAATACAAGGACGAGTTAGGTACAGAAGCCCACTTCATCTCTCCCCTACTCTTCATATTACACAAGAACCAGCAGATTATAATGAGAATTAAAATTGGAGCAGCATTTGTGAACCTTCTGTAGAATCAGTCTCACATCAATTTTACCTGAAAATTATTTCTGTAGCAAAGCTCTTTATAAAAATAATGAAGGCCGTAATCAGCTCATATTAATAAGGCAACATTACCTTCTTCTAATTAGCATGCGCAAAGTTTGCCATATCAGTGGAAATACAACACAACTTGTTAATAAAAGGGCTTCTTATTATGGAAATCCTTGCTCCAGTTTCATTGCACTGCTTGTTGCTTTGGGCAAATCCATGCTCTCTTTAATGACACTGTTTTATCCATATTACTAATGATTTTATCAAGATAATTATTCTCTGATTTTGCGGTTGCAATTAGAGTAAAATAAAACCAGAAACCACAAAACTTTGTACTGCAGACCAGACAGAATTACTATATGTCTACGGCCATTTGTTCTCAGTACAAATGTATCGTGTATTACAAAATTTAAAAAAATAAGTGAAAATCAGTGCAAAAAATGAATGTAGTAGATGTCTGGGTAAATATCAGGATAACTATCACTCTCTTCTGTCCCTCCCCCGTATCCCCCTCCCCACCAAAGCTTTAAAAAAAACCATTAAGTTCTAAAAGATAGTCAGGTGTGTGTTTGTTTTTAATTTTTGACCCATTTTAGCATGAAAAGTAGTTCACCAGCTTTTATTTGCTTTGACTGCGGATAACTATCCATTTTATCTATAAAGCTGGTATCGTGTATGTAGTGGATGTGGGATTGAGAATAGTACATACACCGAAGCTCAAGTCATTCTGCTATTTCTGACCTAGCTCCCCACTCTGGAAGGAGAGCTTACTGATTGGTAACCTGCGAGCCACCAAGTCTGGAGAGTTCCAGCACTTTCAAAGTTTAGATGAAAATTGGTAAAAACCAATAATGGCTTTTGTAAAACCTGGGAATATTTTGGTAAAAACTGACAACAAAGGGCCTTATATAGGACTCATACCCAGAGAGCTGGACATAGGGTTTCTGGAGCTGAAGGATTCTTTCTTCTTGAACAAAAAGAATTATGAATAAAAGACACAGGCTGATGGCACTAGCAGCTTCCTTCTCAGTGCTGTGGGCCAGCCACAAAGGGGCAACACCATTCACTCACTCAGATACACAATGCCTGTGCATTAGCACCTCAGGGTTTGTGTCTAGCACCTACATTTTTCTCAAATTTCCTGAGCAGGATGAGTGGTTGTTTGATAGAATTTGTAAAAGAATCCAGGTTCTTTCACTGCTAGGTTATGATCGGAGCTGGTTGAAAAATGCCCTCTTCTCTCTCCCCCTGCTCTCCAGATATATTTTATTTACTTATTTTGAAAACTTTGACCAGTTGTAGGTGTTCGTTTTTGCTTCAGTCCCAGACAGAAGTGACTGAAAGTCATTGCTAATATCTAGTCTGTCTGATGGGCTTTGTAGAAATGACTTGATGGGTCTCCATCCAGTTCCTAGGTGGCAGGTGCCTGTGTCACAAATGTTCCTAGAGATGTTTTAAAATCAGGTGCATTCTGGTTTTTAAAATGAAGGTATATGAATTTCATGTTCGATGAAAAGGGAAACATGGAAAAGATTATGGTCCATAATATTCCCGGCTCTTGAATATGTGAGCAAAGAGCAAAGAAACCTCCCATTTCCCCCTTTATACTCCCATGTGGGACCTAAGCAAAATTATATTCCACAAGCTGTCTTCAGTGCAGGGGTCACTCCCTCCTTGGTGTACCAGCCACACCAAAGGTGGTTTGGAGGGGTTGGGAGGATATTGGGCCATGATCCCACCCCTGTCCCACTCCCTTTTACACTAGTCAACATAGCTGGCTGGATACACAGAAGACAACCCCACCTTGCTTAGAAGAAGCATGAGCCCTGAAGAAGCACAAGGAGATTCATAGATTTTTAAAGCAAGATATGACCATTAGGAGCATCTAGCCTGACCCTCCTCTATAACACCAGCCAAGGAACTTCACCCAGTAATTCCTGCATGAAGCCCTTAACTTCCGTTAGAGCTATAGTGCATCTTGTAGAAATAGAGTGCCAGTGATGGAGGATCCATCACATCCCTAGGTAAGATGTTCCAATGGTTAATTACCCTCACTGTTAAAAATGTACACCCAAGAGATTAAGCCTAATAGGCCAAATCTGGTCCTAGGAAAAATGCTTTTAAGCCCATGTTAAATATGATGTAAGAATCATAAATACTTTTGAACAGCTGGACAGTTAGCATCTGGAAAACACTATTAGCAGGTGTACAACAGGAAAAGCCAGTCAAATTGGGTGCCAAATCCATCCTGAGTGTTGCTGAAATTGTTCTATGAGGAGAATTGGAGACTAAAGTAGGTAAACCCCAAACACAAGCCATTAGAATAAAGAATTTTTAATGAGCTGTTGCGCAGATACAATATACTGGATGGTGTTTAGAGTCCCTGATTATTTATTCCCTTCTTGTGGAAATGTTTTAAGGGATAAAAATGTGGCAGAGAGGAAGAAACTTGTAAACTACAGCACAGGTTTAGTGGGCGCTAATGTAGTCTTATGTTGTTTGTTCTAATCACATAATTACTGGTAACAGTCTCTTCGCCTAACGGAAAGCACTGCACCTGTGAAATGAGGCTGTCTTTGTACTCACTACAGTAGAAACTAATGAGATTGTTTTTCTCCCACCGTAATGGCAAAAGCTGCACAGAAGCGGGAAATGGGTGACGGGATGGATCACTTGATGATTACCTGTTCTGTTCATTCCCTCTGTGGCACCTGGCATGGCCACTGTCAGAAGACAGACTACTGGGCTAGACTGACCTTTGGTCTTACCCAGTATGGCTGTTCTTATATTCTTAACCAAAAGGTAAAGATATTAAAATAATATGCTTTGTTTTTAGAAACCAACAGGCTTCATGTGACATTTTGTTTTATGACTTTATTTTCCATTTCTGTGGAGGTATCTTATGTCCTATAAGGAGTCAAACAACATTTGCATACAGTACTGAGACTTATTTAGCGCCACTCATGTGGGTGCATATTATGGGAACTTCCCCACTCCTTAGTAAGCTTCTGTAAGCACCTTATTATGCGCACTGTGTCTTAAAGCTCTCTACTCCTGGGGGAATTCTGCACCTAAAAATTATGCACACAATATTTTAATATTCTGCATATTTTATTGTCAAAATAACACAATATAACCACACCAGTTTCAATTATTTTTGTAATTTATTCCAAAATACCTGTCAGCAAGTATGTCTGTACAGTCAGGGATAACAGAAGAGCTGAGGGAGAGGGAGGTAATTGCTCGGAGGGAGCCTGGGAGTGAACCTGGAGGGTTGTTGGGTGCGGGTGGCAGAAGTATGGAACAGGGTTTATTTTGGGGTGAGGGATTGTTAGGGAGTTGGGGAGCCTCCCCCATGCTGACCCTTAGCCTCTCCCATTCAGTCAGGCACATCTGCACATGTCCCCATGTGTCCTTGCACACCCTTCCCCTGTCCCTATGTAGCCCTGCACCCCCACTCCTATTCAGCCCCTTGCTCAATATTGTCACCCCACTAGCTCCTGTGCCCCCGCCCCAGTCTGTCCCCCCCACTAGCTCTTCTGAATCCCAGTTTGTGTGACCGCCCCCAACGTCCCCGTGTGTCCCACTCTGTCCATCCCCCCCATATCCCATGGCTCCTCACCTGGTCCTGCAGGCAGGGCGCTGTGAGGAAGCAGCCTCTGCTCCCTCCCTTCTCTAGGGCTGGCTGCTCCAGCCCATGAGCCAGCTGCCCTCTCTTCTGGTGCCACATCAACCCCTGGTGGGCAAACGGTGTAATTGTAACATGATCCCTCTTGCCGCGTCCCTTCGCCTCCCATCAGAATCAATTATTCTGCAGACGGGGAAAAAATCTGTGGGGGACATTAATTCTGCTCCTGTGCAATGATGCAGAATTCCCCCAGGAGTAGCTCTTAGGAAATATTACTGTAGGTGATCTGGAAGCTAAACTCTTGAGTGTTTAAGATATAATTACCCCTCCTTTCACAGTAGTTCCTTGTGAAACACTTTATTTCTGAATTATCCTCATATTGCTCCTGTTTACAGAGTTCTGCAGCTCCTAGGACAGTCATTTAAAGCTGTTAACTTATCTCAGGACCCTCCCATACAGAATTTGAAATGTCTCCAGTTGTTTTCAAGATTTTGTGCAAAATCAACACATTGACATTGCCTGGTGGAAAGCTCAAAATCTATAACATTTTCTCTGCAGAAATTTTTATATGGTTAAGGAAAATGGAGAAATGGATGTGGTCAGTGGCAATTTTGCAGCACATGGGCTGTCAGTTTGGACTTCCTGCAGAGTGAGGGACAATTGAGTGTGTCAGAATTGGCCCCTCTATATTTTTACACCATGTGAGAGTAAACAAATTTAAACCATGATGTGTATTTTTAACTTGTCTGAGGGAGATAATGTGAATCTTCTTGTTGAAACAACATTATTATCTTTCTGGATGAGTCATAAAACTGATGTTCTGGCTATTTGTGGATTATAAAGGTTCAGTGATGCTGTGTGAGCCTGAAAATCTACCATGGAACTCTCCCATCACTGCAAAAATGTCCAGGGAATCCAGATACACAGGATTGGGGCTGGGCTTAGTTAGAGTGAATTCCTATATCAGTAGAGCCTACAGGAAAAGTGACACATAGAGCATCTATTTACTTTGCCCAAACCCAGGAATTGGGAACTAGATTCATCCTGGGATAAGAGACATTCTTGCAGAGCTGTGAATTGAACTCAGAAGTCTTAAGTTTCAGTCCAGTGCCTTAATCACAAAACCATCCTTTCTGTATTGTTACTGTCTATGGCTAAAATGCTATCACATCATACTAGAAGAGTCTATAAATAAAGTCTCAAAACCCATTAGTTAAAGGCTGACAACAGCTAAGTTATTCAATGTCTGTGTCTCTGTTCCTGTCTGGGCAGGGAGAGCAGGTGCTACCATATTAATGGATCACAGCTGACAGGAAAAGTATATTAAGACATTGGCCAAAATATTTTTGCTATCTTTAAATTAAAGGAAGACAAAGAGGAAGCTTTCCTTACATAGAGCAATCATTCTGAGCTGGCCTCTGAATTGACCCCGTTTTGTTCAAAGGAGACATGTATGTGAAAGTTGGCCCCAGTTCATGTGGCCTCAAACTTGGCAGTGAACTTAAGAAGAAAAAGTTTTGTAGTTTTGAGTTGAGTCCAACTGATTTGGAAGGGAGCAGAGTGACACGCCATTTCATGCTGCCCTAGACAAAAAGACAGAAGTCTGGGTTTGTGTATCATCACCCTTTAAGCATTTAATGGGGAAGGTGACTGAATTTGAAGGAACAGTTTTATTTTGTGTGGTGAAAACAATTTTAATGAGCTTGTTTAGCAAACAGGGCCCTGATTGTACACTAGGGGTCTCTGGGTGCTGCAGTTATATTTCAGAAAAATAATGATATGCTATAGGTATTGATTGACATGGAGTGGATGCCTGCCTTTTGCTGTGTTGATGCACAAGGAGGTGTAGGAGAGGATCCTCTTTGCCCTGCACAAGTAGCTGCAGCATATTGGGCTAGTCTACCTGCCTGATCTCTGTGTCCTCAATGGAAAGTAGTTTCTAGGTCCGGGTGTCTGCTAGCCCTCCAAGCTGGCTAGCACATGTGCTCCCATTAGCATCAAGCACTAGCCAGCCGAATGCTGGTCAGCATCTGGTTCCTACTCAGAAGGACAACAAAGTGCATCTGAGTCAAGGCACTGTTCCCTGCCTCTCCCCATAGAATTGGGCCGTGGGCCAGTCACATTCCTGTGGCACTGAGCTTTCTCTCTGCTCCCTTTCAGTGTGCCAGTCAAGGCAGGATTTTGCTCTTTTGTTTTCACATTATTAAACAACCTAATCGAACTGACCGCTTTGTTAATAGCTGGATCCTTGAGATTCACGTGGATGTTTGGCATCATGATCCCCATTTTTGAAACTCTTGTCCTTATTGGAGCAGATCCTCAGCTACATGCAGTGTCTGCAAGGCACCCCTGGAGGGGATGGTGCAAATGTGTGATTGTATCAGCTGTACATCAGCAGAGGATACCTCTTACAGTGGGTAATCCCCCATAAGTAATTAGGTTGGATCTGCAGTCAGATTATGCTACCATAGCAAAGTAGTTGTATTGCACCAGAATGTTTGGGCCCTTAAATCTAATGTTTTGGGCTCTACATGTAAAGCCTTTAGTGTAAGGGAAAGCATCTTGCTTTGATGAGTAAACGGACCCCAACACCAACATTTTGTTACTTTACCCGTTTTACTTCTGTTTTTAAAATTGATAGCTGTTCCTCCTGTTATATCCATTTTATGTTGTCCAAGAAGATGATTCTTCTTACTAAAAATTTTGAGAGCTATTTTCCCAAACCCCTTCCCTATTGAGCAACTTTTGTGGATGCAACACTCAAGAAACATTGCTTCTGAAAAAGAAAATTATTTTAACAAAAGATGCTCCTGAGTCAAGTATCATATCATCATTATTACTGGTAAAATTTGTCATGGCCATGTGAGAAACACTCAAGAATTCCAAACGAATTAGTAGAGGAAATTGCATACGTGTTAGCTTTTCCCACAGATGTCTTCACACTTTCTCCCATGCTGCCTCTGGCACTTGGCAAGAATTCCCCATCAAAATGTACAGAACCACCACCTTATCAGTTAGGCTGGTGATCACTTATAACTATTACTTTATAGGAACACATGTATGTGTACTGTTATCTTCTCCTTCCTCCCCCCTTATGGACTTATTGTGAGCTCTCTATCCATCTAAGTTACTTATACAGCCCTCATTCCTGTTGTATTTGAGCATCTCACAACCTTTAAACATATGTCCTCACAAAACCCCCGTGAGATAGGGCAGTGCTATTATCTCCATGTAACGGATGGAGAGTTGAGGCACAGAGAAAGTAAGTGACTTGCCCAAGGTCACAGGGGAAGTCTGTGGCAGAACAGGGAATTGAACCTGGGTCTCTTCTGGCTTGGATTTAGTGCCGTAATCACTGAACCATCCTTCCCCCTCTGTGGCAGATTCATCTTTGTGTTAAATGTTTGCACAGTGCCTAGTGCAATGAGGCCCTGGTCTATGTTTGGGGTCCCTTAGATGCTGCCACAATAGAAATAATAGTAATAGCATTAGTAATACATGTTGACGTCTTGGCAAAGAGGTCGTGTGTAACAATTAGGGAAAAGGTAAATATGATCTCCGAGTCTACAAAGGGGCAGCGACAAAATGATGAACCTGTTAGTCTGACTTTATTTAAAGTATTTTATTGTTATTATTTATTTGTATTACTGTCATGTCTAGGAGCCTGAGCCATGGACCAGGACCCCATTGTGCTATGCACTGTACAAAGAGAGAACAAAAAGACAGTTCCAAAAAGCTTATGATCGAAGTAAAAAATTTGAACTAATATTTGAAATAGCAAGGGGATGCCACCGAAGAGAAAGGAATAGGAGGGACACATTGGATTCATAATGAACAACATGGATTCATAAAAGCCAGCTCATAACTGATGCACAGGTAGTAAGCTATCTGAAGAAGAGACAGCCTTTTTAGAGTGTGTGTGTGTGTGTGTGTGTGTGTGTTGCTTTGCTTTGGGTATTGGTGCCCCCTCTCTGTTTGCAGTCCTTGTGTGCTACTGCCAGGACAATAATAATAGCTGATTTTATTAAGTACAATTTGGTGGACCAAGGTGCATAAAAATTGATTTGTAATTTTAAAAAATCAGAATTTTGTATCTAAATCGGATTTATTTTTAATTTAAGGTAAATTTAAATATATTTTTAAATAGACTTATTTAAAATTAAATGTGAAATTGGCAATCCATGTTAAGGCCTAAATTTATTGTAATCTATTAAAATCCTTTAAATTAAATACAGAAATATTAAGTGGTATACATTTGCTGCAAGTTTGAAAGTCAAACCACTGAACGGGTGGAAGTCACTGCCTAAGCATCTGGAACCAGAGTTTGTTGAAGTGTGAAGCCAGCTTTTGACAGCAGTAGCCTCTTCCTCTGCAGCTGCAGAAGGAATATTTTCTTTATTTCAGTTAATTCAACTAGTTCAGTACAATGACTAGCTCATTCAAAGTTACAAAACCAACTGGGAGTTGAAAAAAGCAGGAAAGCTTGTTTTCTTCTTCTTCTTTATGAGCAAACTAGGTGTGAGGGAATGAGATCTTCTAGTTTCTAAAATCTTGAAGGCCATAGTGACCAGAAGTAATCAGTTTGCTTCACTAACTACGGATAACATTTTCTTTGTTTAATTAATCAGTTAATTTTAAATACAAAACATGTTTTGATAAACTTTTTTAAGTTTCCAGCACATTTAAGGTAGTTTTATTTAATTAACTAACTAAAATGAATAAAATTGCTGTTTTATGCATTCTTAATTGAATTTGAAATTCCATCCAAACAGCGTGGCACAAATCACAAGTTTAAAAAAAAATAACCATCATCTAGTAAATAAGAAATGCATCTTTAACCATTTTCTAAAATAAAAAAGTAAGCATCTGCATGAATGTAAGTTAAGCAATATCACTTTAAATAAATATGTATAGATATAGTGTATCCTCATGGTTAACAAACACCAAATTTAATGAAAAGGCTATGTTTCATTGCAAATAAACATGTTTTAGGCTGACTCATTAGTTGATAGCCACTTTCTTTAGGAAAATAACTGAAAATGTAGAAATGCAAAACACGATTAAAATTGATTATTTAAATCAACGTTTCCTGCCCGTTGAATTTAAAAAATCAGTAATGGAGTGCATCTCCTGGAGGAAGATCATGTGTTTGCGGGTTGTAGCTAGGTGGAGAAGGATATCCCTTTGTGCTGCCAATATCCCCTTGATATTGAATTGCAGCATCTTTGAGAACTGGCCCCGGGGCTAGTGCTTGCGATGCTGGCCCTGAAAGGTGCCCCTTCAAAGGACATCTCTTTCAGGCTGATTTTTGCTTGGAACGTGAGTCTGCATTCTGCATTTTGTCTGCTTTTGTTTCACTTTGCACCACTCACAGAGGACACCATCAAAAGATAGTATATATGCCCTGTCAAATTTTCTGCAAATCAGTTCAGGCAGCTGCTAAGAAACCAATCCATAGAGGCTGTCGCTGACAGTATATCCCGGGCTGGTCATCAGAGGAGAGTAAGCTCTACCAGAAGTTCAGATTCGCTGGTAACAAATAGGAAGCCATTAATAAGAGCAAGGAACTCATTCAACTGCTGGTTCAAACCAGATGTAATCAATGGAAAGAGACACTGACAAAGATGGACTTTAATCATTCTAGCCAGAAAGCCTGGCAGACCATCAAAAGACTTTCTGAAGACACCATCCTCAGCACAAAGGAGTGTTCAATCACCAGAAATGCTGTTACATCCCACCCCAAGGCCGTACACAGAACTTGGGTAAGTCAAAACTGCTGTGTAGTCAAAACTACTGTTACAGAGTTGGCCAGCTCCTGTGCAGATTCAAAGCTGAGGCTCCTTTTTCAGATAAAGATCTGTAGTGTGCCGTAGAACTTATGAAAACAGGAAAGGCTTCTGGCCTGGATTATGTCCATATAGAGTCCCTACGTCACGTAGGCCCAAAAGCTGGCTGCTTTAGTTCTTTAATTGATATTTCTAGGACAACTGCATCCCTAGGAAAACTGCTGGAAGATTCCAAGAGCTGTTGATCCAAAAATCCTGCACAAGGCAAAGGCCATAACCATTCTGAAACCATGAACACTGCTGGGAGATCCCAAGAGCTATCCACCCATCTCTCTCCTTTGTGTCACATACAAGAGTATGGACATACTGATTCTGATGCGCATCAACAAGGTTATTAAACCACAATTGCCCTTTGTTCAGGCTGGCTTCAGATGAGGGCAGTCCATCCAAGATCGAGTTATTCACCATAACTTTACATCTGTACAATCGCCTGGCCAATCAACCCCTTGTGTTGAAGATCGTCCACTCCCTTTCCAGACAGTTGTCACTTATTTAGGAGTCAAAACTGGACCGTATCTAAATCTATCTACAAGATTTAAAGAAAAAGATCACCCTCCTGCACTGCCTTGATCCAGAAGCTAGCAGGAACCTCTTGATAAGCAGAAGCAAATGTACTACAAGTCTCAGTCAGAGACTGGCACTGGTATTTGCTCCAGCGGAATATTTGCAGCACTTTGGGGCAGAAGTCAGCATATGCATCTCATTGATTCAGAGTTGAATACAGCCACCTCTCTCATTAGCGGCTGTCTTATATGTGTTGGCTGATATATCTTCCCCCAAAACTCCCATGAGATGCCATCACCCTTAAAACTGCATGGAGGACTATGACGGCTGGAAACAGCCTTCTGCACACAAGGCTGACAGTGGTTCCAATAGGTGCAAGTAAGCAGTGCACACTTCCCACAAGAAGATCAGCTCACCTCCAAAATAAAATGCCTGCACCTCCAATTCCTGCTGACTTGCCATATCTAATGTCACAAAATCCTTTTGCAGCAGCCATTCGTGCATTCATGCCCAGTGCTGCGGTCCACTGCCAGTCTCGGATGAACAATGGTGTATCAGGGCTGGCAGCTGTATTCTTGCAGAGGGACAACACCTCTGGGAGAAACAGAGACACATTCTGACGAACTTCAGAAGCCCTAATTTACACCCACCAGTTTACAACCTGGGGCACAGATCCTGGACTAGGCTTAACAGACTGCTGACTGGAACGGCCAGAGTTTCTGCTACAATGCAGAAATCTGGTTTACCCCAATCCTCTCAGGTGACTGTGGGGCAGTGATGCAGATGGTCAAACATGTGGTAAAGGAGTGCTCAATTACAATATTGGAGAGTGGACTACATACCTGGCCCCCTTCAATGATGCCGTAGGTAGATGGTTGAACTATCTAGATACCAGGTTGTGACACACAAAAAGAAGATTTAAATCATGATTAAAATTGGTGATTTTAATCACTACATCCTGTGGTGAACAAAGGTCATATGGTAGAGAAAAGTGCTTGATAAAGTAATTTTCAAATCACCTACGGCCAAATCTTAGTCCCAATGAAATCAATGAGATTTTCCCCACTAACTTCTTTGGGTCCAGAATTTGACCTACAGAAAATTTAGAAAAATACTGCATAAATAAGAGTTCTTTAGTATGGATTTTAAAAAAGGTGGCTGACAGATTGCAAGCAGTGAAGTTTTTAATCAGACTGTTTCAAATGGAGTGAAGTATCAAAAATGCAGCAATCTATCTTGGGACTTGTTCCTTTCAATGTATTAAGTATTGAATGACAAGGAGGGAAATGTAAATGTCATATTCATTAAAACCTCAGGTGATATCAGGCTAGTAAATTCCATCTCGATTGGCTTGAAACTGCAGAATGATCTGGCAAGTTTAAAGAGGTTAGTGGAAGTAAAAAGGAGATGAGCTTTAATATGCATAAATGTCCAATAATACACCTGGAGCAAAATAATCAAAAAATATAAAGGGAGACAACTGCTCAAAAAACAGTAATACAAAAAAATGAGCTAGGATAGTACTTTGCACTGTCGAGTGGCTTCTATCAAGGGATCACAAAGAGCATCACAAACATTAATGAAGCCTCACATCACCTAGATATGAGAAGTATTTTTATCCCATTCCCCAGGTTGGGAAGAATTCAATGTCTTCCTCAAATTGTCACAATGAATCAGTGCGAGAGGTGGGAAACCTGATCTCCTTTCTCCCTGGCCTCTGCTCAATCCACTGGACCATAAAAAGGGGAGATGAGCTCATATGCTGGACCGAATCCTGCAAATGGTTACCTCATCCATCCTTATTCCTTCACGGCTTCACACTTAGGAAGGATATGACATCACTGTGATGACAATAATTGCACAGGATCAGGCCCTCATTTGGTTCAGTTTCTTATAGTAACATTATCCTATGATCTATGAGTAACACTATCCTATGAGAGTGTTTCTCAGTTAGTGGTAATGACCCCCCAGGTGATGAAGGGCAATCTCGAGGGTCAGAAGGCTTTGAAAAATGTATCGCATTGTAAAGCAAAGAAAATCTCACTTCCCCACTCTCTGCACACCCTTCCCCTTCAAGGTCAGATGTTGTCTGTCAACTTCTTGAAAACACAAACATATTCTATAGGATTATATCACTTTTCTCAGTGAATCATTATTTTCCGCTTACTTTTACAGTAAATATAAAGGGGTCCTGAATATTTTTGGCTTTAAAAGGGCTCAGCAACCTGAAAAGATTGAGAAACTCTATCCTAGGACATGCAGACTATACTACTTATGAATAATGATGCTGTTATATACAGCCTTAGCAAGACTGAGGTTGGAATGCTGCATAGTGGGCCCTTCACTATTTGGGAAAGAAAAATTGTTGGAGGATATTCAGAGAAGGGCAACTAAGATGTCAAGTAGCTACTCAGGGCTGTAATAATTGGATGTGGTGGAATTCTCTGGTAGCACCATCAGCTTTTATGCATGGACTGCTCTCTGGGTTCATCCCTCGGCCTATGTCACCTCCAGAAACTTCCCCTAGAGGTCCAGTAGATCTTGCTCTTCTCTTGCCATTTTATTTACTGGTGTTGCCCCTGACACCAGAGCTGAGGATCAAGGCCAGCTTGCTCCTAGTGTTGCTTCTGCTCAAGTCCCAGTCCCAACCCCAGCTTGTACCTGTACTGGCTTTGGACCCTCGTCAACGCCTTCTGACAGTGACTGACTCTGGTTAACGCTTCAGCTTCGGCTTCTGACTGCCAGCTCTGACTCTAAGCTACACCTTCTGACTGTGACCTTGGTTTACCCCCCAGCTCTGGGATTCGGCTTATGTCCCTCCAATATTGAACATTACTTTTCTCTTGGACTCTGCCCTGCTGGACCCAGCTCTGACCAGTAGGTTGAACTTCCATTTCGACCACTAGGCCTGACCACCCACAGCCTGATACCCTACATCTGGTTCACTGCAGCTTTCAGTGGATATGGATCCCATCCATTTTTGTCTTGCTGGTTTTGCATCTTCCTCTCCAGGAAAGAGGCTATCAGCAAGATACTGAAACTATGGAACTGAGGTAGTCTGACTACTGATGGAACTGCTGGAGGCCC
Organism: Emys orbicularis; assembly: GCF_028017835.1. Lineage (NCBI taxonomy): Eukaryota > Metazoa > Chordata > Testudines > Emydidae > Emys > Emys orbicularis. The sequence goes on from NC_088683.1 coordinate 345,583,284, forward strand.
TTTGCCTTTACCTCCCACTAACATGGAGAGCTCAGTTCCCATCTGCTCACAGTGGTCTTCAGAGGAGGTCCCACAGCTTCTCTGGCACCTAGGCTCAGAGAGAGTCTTCTGCCTTCTGTAGAGCCTCAAGCCTACTGGATTTCTAACCTCTTTAGCTGTTCCCATTATTGTGCCCCAGTGAGACTGCCTATCAGGGAAACCTTCTCTGCTCTGGGTAGGTCAGTTCAGGAGAGGATCTTTCCATCAAAAGACCCTGATTGTGAGAGAATTCCTTGCTGATTCAACAAGGGAGTTTCTCCAGAGGGATGATGGCTTTTTGCCTTGGTTAGTCTCCTTTACTTACGCAGCTCACCTTCAGTGTGTGGAAATGGTTTATGGATACCTTTCTTTGTAGTTTATTAAATATTGTGTAGCAAAGGATTTCTACTTAGCTATGCTATATGTTAAGTGCCCCTTGTCTTTGTGGCCCCATTACAAGTCAGTTATGCATTCAATGATTTTTGTTCATTTTGATCTGCCCTGTTCTAAGTGTCTAATTCACTGAAGAATTTACCATATAAACCAGCCTATTCTCTTTCTCTTTCTCTGTATTCCTTTTGCTTTGAAATTACACCTGCTGCATAGTCAGAGGAGCCTGGAATGGCTGAGATTGGCCTAGATTTTGGCATTTCTGTTTTTGCCACATGTATTGGGATATAAAACCTGTTCTATCAGTTCACTCCTCCAGTGCTCATGGAGTTTTCTTTATCTTCCGCCTTCCTTCTTGCAGATATTTAACCTGGATTTTACACACCTAAATCTGTCTGTCAGGCTAAACCGTAGAGTTTGACAGGATGATGTTAACTTCTCTTACTCATGTCCCTTGAATGGGGGGAGGGATAGCTCATGGTTTGAGCATTAGCCTGCTAAATCCAGGGCTGTGAGTTCAATCCTTGAGGGGGCCATTTAGGGATGTGGGGCAAAAATCTGTCTGGGGCTTGGTTTTTCTTTGAGGGGGGTTGGACTAGATGACCTCCTGAGGTCCCTTCCCACCCTGATATTCTATGATCTGGGGGCCTAGTTGAGAGATCCTTTAAGCCCTGTGGGCAGTTAGCTAGCTGTATGCTTTACCTCTCTCCCCTGTACTCAGAAAAATTCATCCATAATGATGATTAGTGTCATTCTCCTCCTCCTCCTCCTCCTGAGTCTTACTGCTTGCTACTCCTATTTAGTGCAAAGCTTGCATTGTAAAATGGGAGAAGATTATACATATGAGAAGAGGAAATTACCTACCAGTAATTCTGTTTGTCATAGTCTTCCTCTTCCAGCATCCTACATCCCACCCACCCACCTATCCTTGGGTTGGTCTCTTGGGTGGTTAGATTTCTATCTATCATCTAGCCTTTCCTTCTTGATTGGTAGTTCTCCACTTCTGCAGCAACTCAGCATTTCAGAATTTGAAAAAAAAACTAAGTAGCACTGATCAGAAAATGGTGATCAAGATATGTTTTTGATGAAAAATAGGAAAATTATGGTATCTTCCCCACTTTTGGACAACCTCACAGAGCTGGTTGCAAATTTTTTGTTTGTTGGAAAACTGGGACAAAATTTCCATGATTTTATTTATTTTTTTAGCTGCTTTGCCAGAAAATAATGTTTGCTTTAGAGGTAAGATGCTTCCTTGAGCAATGCAAAGCAACACAAAACAAGGTTTTTATAGATGCAAAGCAGCTGCATGAGGATCTGCTTCTTAGCACAGCAAAGTTCTCAGTGGCAGCTGCTGGTGAATCCTAAGGCAAAATATAAAATACTTTATGCTGTGATTTTTTTTCAAACTTGCAAATATCTCAGCATTGACAGTACTGCTTGGTCTCTTGGCTGGTTAGATTCCTATCTATCTTCTATTCTTCAGTGTTAGTTCAAATAGCCAAGAATCATGTGTAACTGTTGGAGGTGGGAAAAACTTGAATTGGAGTCTAAAGAGAGCAGGCTGATTTCTGCACTTATTTGTATACCGTGTGCAATCCTAAATGGGGGTTAATGGCATTGACTCAGCATAGAATTTGGCCTCGTGAGCGTCAAGTGTCTGAATTGGTGATGCCAGCAGCAGAGCCGCCCAGAGGATTCAGGGGGCCTGGGGCAAAGCAATTTCGGGGGCCCCTTCCATTAAAAAAAAGTTGCAATACTATAGTAACATATATTTGGAAATGTAAAATATAACCAGTGAAATACATTCAAAAATTAATTTTTAATAATTTGAAAATACACGAACTACATTATTTAAAAACGTTAAATGCTTTAATGGTATGTATACATTTGCAATTACATAATGGGCTGTCGCTGGGTGATGGTGATGGTTGGTGCCAATGGGCTGTCGCTGCCTGGGGGTGGTGCTACTGTTGCCCAGGGCTGGGTGGGGAGCTGGGTTCTGGGTCAGGGGGTGTCCAGCTCAGAGGGGCTGGGCTCGGGGCTGGGGGGGGGGCTGGGGTCGTGGGGTGCCCAGCTCAGAGGGTCTGGGCTCGGAGCTGGGGGTCAGGGCTGGGGGGGGGGGAATGGGGTCGTGGGGTGCCCAGCTCAGAGGGGCTGGGCTCGGAGCTAGGGGTCAGGGCTATGGGGGGGATGGGGTCGGAGGGTGTCCGGCTCAGAGGGGCTGGGCTCGGAGCTGGGGGTGGGGGGTGCCCGGCTCAGAGGGGCTTACCATGCTGCCTCCCCCCTCTCCCAGAGCCTGAGCGAGCCGCGTCCAGGAGCTCCTGCCGCTCGGCCCACCGGAGCTCGCAGCTCCGCCCCCTTACCACGCAGCTCCGAGTGGGAGGACCTCAGGCCCCGCCCGAGCCACGCCGCTGCAGCGCTGTCCAGGGCCGCTCTTGGACGCGGTGCGCTGAGGCACTGGGGGATGGGCGGAGGCGGGGGGGAGCCTCCGACAATCTCTCGTGGGGGCCCCTGTGGGGCCCAGGGCCTGGGGCAAATTGCCCCACTTGCCCCCCTTGCCCCCCCTCCCCCGCCCCCAGGCAGCCCTGGCCAGCAGAGGCAGGGGACAGTGATTACACTGACAGAACAGAGTATTGTTGCTGCTACGGAGAAGTGGTCAGGCTGTGTGACAGACAGAAACTCCAGTGTGGGTTCCAAGCATCGTAATACAGGGGATTATGAGTTCCCATAGTAATAAAAACAGGACAACAGGGAAAAATGCATTGCTACTGTTGGCTATTTTAAAACTAAATTATAATTTATTGTAGGAAATGGACAATCACCATGACACTGAATACATCAGTAAATAATATACAAAGGAGAGATTTTAAATCCAATTGACATCCCCTCAACCACCTTCAACATCTCTTTTCAGGACTGGATTCAATATAAACACCTCAGCTTTCAGATTCCTACATGCGTTTGCAGATGCCCAAGGAAACCTTCTGGTATCCCTATATTATATCTGAATCTAGCCTTCAGAGAGACAAGTTATACTAGTCTGTTCTCAAAAGGCTGACACTATTAAAGATGTAAATGTTTTGCTCGTTTAACTTTTATTTATTTAGGCAACACTGATGAGACAATGTTGTGGAAGAGAAAAACATTTCTCAGGCAGTTTAGGAGAATATCAGATGTAATTAGGAAAGTAATAAGGAAATAACAGAATATTGGATTTCTTGTTCTAATGAAATTAAATTATATGTAACATTTAATCACAGGAATATTTTAGACACATTCTGTGAAGAAGCAATAAAAAAACTCTCAGGAAATAAAATTAATATAACATTAAGAATATTGAACCAAAAATTTTGGTACAGAAAATCTGCATACAGGTCTGTCTCATCTTACGCTGGGGTTACGTTCCGCAGTCAGCGCGTAAAGCGAAAACCGCATATAGTCAAAATTACATTGAGTGTAATGGTGGGCGGAATCGCCCGCACTACAGGAACAGTATTTAAATTGTTTTTTTGTTTTTTTGTTTTTTTTTTTGCCGACCGCATAAAGCTGAATTTCTGCATGTTAAATGCGCGTAAGATGCGACAGACCTGTACTACTTTGAGAGAACAAAAGCGTCTTAATTCGTGCAGTTCATATACAGGCTTTTACAGACCTTTTTACTGCAAAAAGTAGATGGACTAAAGTCTTGCTACCTGCCTACTATAAAGACAGTAATAAGAAATGTTGGTTCTCTGTTTAAGTACGTTGAATAAATATTGTGCAGTTTCATTCAATTATGAAGGAATCACTGCAGGTGTGAGAGAAGCTAGCAGTAAAACACCTATTGCCTCCCAGCTGGCGCAGGATCATGCCTTGACCAATGAAGGGTGGGATTTTCAAAAGCATTCAGCATTGGTCTAGCTCTGCTCCCATTAACTTCAATGAAAGCTTTAGCAATGAAGCAGTTAGGCCAGCACTAAGCATCTTTGAAAATTTCACCTTTAGTTATGTATAAGGCCACTTTCTCTCTAAAGTTATTTTTCGATCTGTCTACCTCTGTATTTACACTGGTATCTGAGCCCCAAAACTGCACTTATGTGGAGTCTCATTGATAGCTGTGCTACTGGATACTAATGGAGGATTGGGGCCTAATTTATTAAATGTTGTGGTATCAATAAATACAAATGAATGGGGATTTCATTGACCGTGAATGAGTGAACATTTTGGCCTTAATACTCCACTCTGGCCTGCTGTGTCAGACAGACTGGAGAGGGTGGAACTGTGGCTCCCAAACTCAGGACCATTGTAACTGGGTAGGTACCCCCATTAGGGGGTCACCGGGTTGTGGGGGAATTAAGGCAGGGGATTCAGGACCTGAGTGGCCTAATCTCTCACATTGCCGTAACGGCCCTGGCTCCTAGGGCAGCACGACCTAGTGGTCAGAGTCCGTGGCACCTGCCCTCCTAGCGGGGCAGCACAGCCTAGTGGCCAGAGGAGAGTAGGCCACCATCCAGGGTTGGGTGGCACCCAGGATAGGGGGACCCAGGCCCTCCTTACTCGCCCAGGGCCCTGTCTGTGGCAGGTGTATCCACCACAGGATCAGCAGGGGTCCTTGCAAAACATGCTAAGTCCATCCCCAGTTCCACAACTGGATCAATGTCTAGTTCCCCTGTGCTACTTCCTACCCTTCCTTCTGAGTCTGGCCATCTTGAGGCTTCCACTGTCTCTCTTCCATCAGTAGTGGCAGGCGGCTGGGAGTCAGTTGGAGCTCAGCCCGGCTGGCTTCTGTGTCTTGGAGATCTAGCAGTCTCTGCAGGAGCCTGCAACACACATCTGCTCCCTTCAGCTTCCAGCCAGACTGAGCTGAGCTACTCATTTATACCTGAGTTCCAGCTGGAGCAAGCCCAGCAGGGGCAATGGGGCATAGCCTCCTTGACCCACGTTGTGTGGTTAACCCCTGCTGAACCAGTGCAGGGTAGGTACATCCCATCACAGCCATATAGCCCCTGTGCAGATTAGGGCTGGAGAATTGGATGTAGCAAAGCTGCTACTCCACACCCTCTTTGATGCCCTCTCCATCATGTCCGTGCCCCCGGCACACTCCCTCCTTCATCGTATGGCCAGGGATTGTGGGCAATTGACACAGGAGAGAAGATTCTTTACCAACCATCTCCAGCCACTTTGGGTATGTCTACACTGCAACTGGGAGGATGTGATTCCTAGCCTGGGTAGACCGACTTGCACTAGCTCAGCGTGAGCTAGCACACTAAAAACAGAAGTGGGTTCCCTCTAATTTTTCCCACCCGCGTGCGGAATGAATTTTGTTATGTGCACCAATATGGAGGTGATGTGTGACTCATCAGCTTCATATTGGTGCACATAACAAAATTCAGGTGGTGGGGGTGGGGCCAAGGGGTTTGGAGTGTGGGAGGTGGCTCAGGGCTGGGGCAGAAGGTTGGGGTGCAGGGGTGTGAGGGCTCTGGCTGGCGATGTGGGCTTTGGGGTGGGTCCGGGGATGAGGGGCCCAGGGTTGGGTACAGAGTGTGAAGGGCTGGGGGTGCAGGCTCTGGGGTGGGGCCGGGGATCAGGGGTTTGGGGTGCTCCAGGGCTACTGGAGGACTCCCCCCTGCACGCTCTTCCTGCAGCAGCACCTGGGCTGGGGGAGAGAGGCGCCCGTCCCCGCCACGGGAGCACTGGGGCTGCAGGATAGGCGCCCCTCCCCCGGACCCAGCAGGTCTGGGCCGGGGGAGGGCTGCCTGGGCTGCGCCGACTGCACCTGGGGCTGGGCCAGGCAGCTCCGGGGCTGTGCCGTGCCACGCCGCCCCAGCCATGCCTAGGTCTGCGCCTGGGCCCGATCCAGCCGCGCCTGGACCCAATCCGGTCACGCCTGGGTCCGGGCCATGGCAGGTCCAAGCTGCAGGGTGAGTTGGGGCTGGGGGAGGGGCTCCCCTCCCGTGGCAGGTTGGGGACCAGGCTAGGTGGAGGCCAGGGGAGAGGGGAGAGGCGCCCCTCCCCCTGGCCATGGCAGGTTCCTGGGCTGGTTCCCTAAGTGCCTGCACTGCACTAAATAGGCTGCTGGGCGGCCGCGCAGCTTACAGGGAACTTAGGGTGGACATTGCAGCACTGGCGGCAGCTCAGGCTGGCCACTTGAATCCAAGCCCACTCAACGCCCCCTGGGTCTGTACTTGAGTGGCTAGCCCGAGCCACCACATGTGATGCAATGTCCACACTGCTATTTTTAGCATGCTAGCTCTAGCATGACTCTGTTTACCTGGGCTGGGAATCATACCTCTCAGATGCAGCGTAGACATACACTTTGAGACATTAGCAGAGAATCCAACTCCTTATTTTAAAGCATTCTACTTTTCGGATATAAAAATGTAAATTGAAACAAAGGAAACCCATCCCAAGCACCTGTGTTAAGAATCACAGCAGGTCCACCACCTCCAAATGCCTGTATGCGGGCTGGGTAATTGTGCACCCATTGGTACACACAGATTGAGTGCCAATTTCCCTGTGTGCAGAGAGCCAACAAAGCCTATGTCCCAGTTACGTCCTGCTTATATCCCGAGGTCCTTCTGCAAAAGGAGAGAATTTCTTTTACCTTTTGTGTACACAGATTTGTGGGTTTGAAGGTGCATTAGGTACACACACACTCTTGTCGGCATACACACTGTATCCTACTTGGAAATTGTATCCTATAAATGCAAGGGGTGCGGCGGGGTGGTATTGTTTAATATTTTTTTTTCCTTATTTCAGGAAGCCATGTAACATTCTGGGAAATTTCCCAGGCAGGCTTCTCCTGTATGATGCTTTAAAATCCTACTAGATAGCTTCTGAAATGAATAATTTCCACCTCTATATTGCAGATTAGTACATGTCTCAGTAAAAAGACCTGATTCTGTCTGGAAGGGAAAGAAGATAATCTTTATGGTCTAAGGGAAAATATGAAAGGAAAGATTTGCACAGTCAATAAGAGAGAAATCTAGTGGAGATGTTTCAAAACAAAATGTTTGCTAGAACTTACACTGAAATAATAATTTGGAATCGTTCTGTGAAAATAAAATATGAAGGTAATTGATTCCATGTGGTTTTTGAGCAAACCTTTTATTATAACTTAGACATTGTACCAATAAATACCCTAAAGAAAGCGGATTCTATAAAAAGGGGGGGGAACCTCTAAAAGCCACTGTGCATGGTCTAAGAAAAAAGCAGTGCTTGATATTGAAAAGAAAGAATTGCATAGTCAATCTGATAGAAATTGAGCACAAGCCGTTCAAAATAAAAACCCTAATATAAATTGAATTAAAATATTAGTACTTTGACATCTGATGTAAAAAGAAATATATGAAGCTAATTGGACCCACTGGGTTTTCAAAAAGCTGATGTCTAGGTGGTTGCTGTTTTCTTTAATGAAAACATCGTCCTTTTCAATGTCAGGAGAACACAAGGGGATTTCCAGTTTCACATGCCAGATGTCACCTTTTGTTACACTTTAAATCATGAAAGCAATGCATATTGTAGGTCTGGAAATGTGTCCAAACCAAGGCGGACTCCCATGTTATTCAATTGTTGCTCTGTGTAATGTGAAAAAAGACTAAGGATATTGAAATGCTGTCAACAGTTACAAGTTTTCTGAGCACAGTGCTTTCAGAGTTTAGGTTAATTATTTGAAGTTTAAATTACAATGTACGATACAGTATATTACCTTACAAAGACCAAACAACTACTTGGAGATCTGTTTATTAATTTGCCGTGCTGTTGCAAGTATTCTGTAATAATGACAAACATGATTTACTTGGAAGGTAAAATAATGTGAACCTCTATAACTTGTACTAATATAATCTAAGCAACCTGTATATTGGGTCAAATATTCAAAATGAGGCAGGAACAACTGTCCACATACCTTTGCACACTGTATGCCTAATTTATGTTCCAGATATACCCAGATTTAAAGTTCCAGTTCTGTCCCATTTATCATTTTTATTACCATACTCCTAGGCCAGGACCACATTGTGCTAGATGCTATTTAAAAACAGAACAGAAGGATAGATCCTGCCCCAAAGAGCTTACAATCGAAGTGTAAAACAAGAGACGAGATGGCTACAGACAGACAAATGTGGGGGGGGACAAGGAACCAATGAGACAGTGTTGGTAAGCATGATAGGCAGTTATCTAGGCACACCAGCAGCCAAACTCTTGTCAATTTTTTGGAGGCATCACGTCAAAAGAGAGTTTTTAAGGAGGGATTTAAAGGAGATATTGAAGTAGTTTTGTGATGTTGGAGTCCTCCCAAACACAAGGGGCAGAATGGGAGACAGCACAAAGGTACTTGTTTGAAAATGTAATGCGTGGGTGATGGAGACTGACCTCCTGGGCTGATCGGAAGCAGGAGTTGACATCTGGAGAGTGAATGAGAGGTGATAGGTAGGGTGGGGATAGGCTGTAAAGGATCAGGAAGTGAAGAGAAGCCGCTTACGTTTGATGCAATAGAGAAAGGGGAATAGAGGAGAGATGTAAAGAGAGGGGTGACATGGTCAGAGCAATAGACGGGGGAAATGGTCTTTGCAGCAGCATTCAGAATGGATAAGAGTGGAGTAAGATTGCATTTGTCAAGGCCAGGGAAAAGGATGCTGCAGTAGTTGAGAAGTGAGATGATGAGAGCCTGGGTGAGAGTTTTAGCTTTGTGGATGGATAGGAAAGGCCGCATCTTAGAGGTGTTCTGCACATTTTACTCAAGTGTGTCCAAGTCCTTTACAAATGTTAGTTAAGGAACGTTTCTCTGCTGAGTGTGAAGCGGCTGGGATGAGACTCAGTACCTCCAAATCGGAGGTCATGTTCCTCTCCTGGAAGAAAGGCTGCTCTTTCCAGGTGCGGGGGAGGAGGAGCGGGGAGGAGGAGTGGGGAGCAGCTGCCCTTAGTGGAAGAGTTCAAGTATCTAGGGGTCTTGTTCACAAGGGTTGGCAAGCAGGAGCGTAAGATCAACCAGCAGATTGGTGCAACGGCAGCAGTGATGCTGGTACCATACCAATACATGGTGGTGAAGTGGGAGCTGAGTTCTCAAATGAAGCACTCGGTTTACAGGTCTCTCTACATCCCCATTCTCAACTGTGGTCATGAGCTTTGGGTAATGACTGAAAGGACGAGATCACAGGTACAAGCGGTGGAAATGAGGTTTCTCCGCAGGGTGGCTGGGCTTACTCTCCGAGACAGGGTGAGGAGATTGGCCATTTGGGAGGGCCTCGGAGTAGAGCCCCTACTCCTTGGATCAAGAGGAGCCAGCTGAGGTGGTTCGGGCACCTGATAAGAATGCCCCCTGGGAGGCTTCTGATGGAACTCTACCAGACACATCCCACTGGGTGGAGGTCCCGAGGCTGACCCAGGACATGCTGGAGGGATTATATCTCCTGGCTGGCCTGGGAACGCTGAGGAATCCCCCAGGAGGAGCTGGAACCTGTTGCGGAGGAAAAGGAGGTCTGGTCCTCCCTACTCGCCATGCTGCCGCCGCAACCCTCACCAGGAAAAGCGTCATAAAGGAAAAAGAAGAAGAATCATCCCTGTGAGGCAGGTAAGTATTGGTCTAGCAGACTACAGAGGGAGAGACTAAAACCTACAAATTTCTATTTATTTAGACTTAATCCAAAGCCTATTGAAGTGAGTGTGAATCTGTCCATTGGCATAACTGGTCTCTGGGTCAGGTATCTGGGGTACCAACACTCATTTCCTTGGGTGGAATCCTGTCCACACTCAAGTCAATAGGAGTTTTGCCTCTGACTTATTTGGGGCTAGGATTTCACCTCTGGTGTTTTACAAAACTTAAATAACGTTCAATACTCAGATTCCAACCATTTTTCTTCACGATACAAATTCTGATACTACCTTCATCGGAATTCTATATGAACTCTTAAATGAACTCCCTTATCCAGCTTATTGCTCCATTAACATCACCTCTGGTCCCCTAACTGCTCCCCAAAGCCTTGAAAAAAGGCAAGACATAGCAGCAGCATTTGCAGTTGTTTAGTGGAATATAACAGAGGTGTTATACTTTTACATAGTTCATCCACACTCCAAGTTTCTTTGAGGGTTTATATATATATACCATGCCATGATTCTTCCTGAGGCACATTTTCCCCCCCTGTGCTTCCCCTCTGCTGTGTTTAGAGATGTTGTGCTAGAATAATTGAGCAACCCTTAAGCCTGAAAATTAATAAATGTGAAAAATGGTAATTCATTTGAATTGCTTTGCTAGGGGGAGTTAATAAAACTTTAAGATTGTAATCCCTTTATACATTTTAAATTAATGATGTTTTTAAATAAAAACTTCTCTGTAACAGGATGCATCTGAGACTAAGTTCAAGACAAGAAATCAAATCAGCTCCCTTTGGCTTGGCTGTCTTAATAGAACACGGTTAGGTTTCATTTGCGGCCATGCCGGTTTTTATGCAAAACTTCTCATTACTATCAGTTGAGTGGGGGGAAGTGTTGACAGGACTTAAAAGATACTTAAGACTCTCCATATGCTTGTGAGTTTGAATCATTAGTCAGTTCAGTAAAGCCTTGATCCTTCAGTATGGGAGTTTTTCCATTGACTTAAATGGAAGCAGGGTCCAGCTCTAATTGCTCATACATGCAGCTTTGCTTTTGCTCCTTTTGGAATTCTCTAATAAAGCCTGATGTTTATGGCCCTAGTTCAGCAAAGCAGCACATATGCATATACTTAATTTTAAGCATATTCTTAAGTGCTTTGTATAATAGGCATAGAATTCAGCACTTTTTTAAGTAATTTGCTGATTCTGGGTCCCGTTTTGCAAGGTGTTGAGCAGCTTCAACTCCCATTGACGTGACTGGGATTTGAGGGCATTCAGTATTTCCAGGAGTTGTTTAGCCTTTTGTAGGATCAGGCCATAGTACGTTGCCCTCGATTTTAGACCATCTGAAGCAGATCTTTGTACAAGCCTGCGGAATTGCTGCAATGTGGTGTGAAGCTATTCTCAGAAAGGATGCCAGGCCATCATCTTTGAAGTCCAATTTGCCTGATTTGCTTTTGGTTTTTCATGATTTTGGCCATGACACTGTATATTCAAGGAAGAACCAAAACCTTTGTAGTAGAAAGAAAAAGAAATTCTTAAAAAATGCAAGGCAAGTATTTGCTCTGTGCTTGTATCCCTATCGTCTTGGCTGTGATCTTGTTAGATCTCACAAGCTAAGCAGGGTCTGGCTAGGTTACAAGGATGAGAAACATCCAAGGAATGCCTATGGGCTGCAGGAATTGGTTCTGGTGATTCAGTACAGATATTTTTTTTCTACACCAATACCCCAGAATTAGACCTCAACTGTCTTAGGTATTACTGTGCTGTTGGAGGTGCCATTTTACAGATGAGATGTACATCTGAGAGGCATACTATTTGTCATTAAAGCATCTGTGGCAATTTTCTCTAAGGGTAAGTCTATACTGCAATGTAAGCCCAGGGTTTGAATTCAGGTTCAAGCCTAACCCCCTGTCTATCTATGCACAAATGGTGCTAACCCAGGGTTCAAGCCATATTGCTTTGCAGTGTAGACACAGCCCCACTGGACCCTGGGAGTCCACCAAAAATATTCGAAAACCCCATTGGCTGACTTTCTTTGTTCTCTGGACAATCAAGTTTGGTGAGCAGTCAAATTTTCCCGCACTGCATCATGAACAAAGGGCTAGAGCAGCCACATTTTGGTAGGGTGCTAGGCAAGCTGGATATGAGTGACTGGCCTTGAGCCCACATAATGTAATGTAGAGGCTGGAGCCCCAGGTTGGGACCCAGGGTTCAACAATTCCTAGCCTGGGGTTACAAATGAGGGTTGATGTTCAAGCCCTAAGTTAACAAATCCAGGATCTGCTCATTCGAGTTCTACTAACCCTGGGCTTACATTGCAGTCTAGGTATACTTTAAAGTTCTCTGTTCCAAATCCCAGTTTGATTAATTACGGTTTGGCTATCTACATTCCCACTTCTATTTCATTTAGGTAACAGATACTTCTTTACCATCTCTATTAAATGGCTGTGCAGTGTTGCAATGGTCTGTTCAGCAACTGCTGTACTCCACTCATTACTGAACCGATGACAGTTCTTGAGTAAAGTTACCCATTTATATAGTTTATATATCAATTTGGTACATTTATTAAGTAACTAGAGAAAAATGTTGTAGCATATTTTATGAAAAGATAGAAACAAAGTCCTATTTTTACAAGATGCATGCACACATCTTGCTAAATTTCTTCCCTGAAATGAAGTTACCTGTCCATATTTCTTCCTAATCTGTTTTTGTGCCATGCTCATCACTGTGCTGTCTGGGGACCCGATATTGATTAGCACTGGGATTTCATAAAGGTATTTATGAAATCATTAATAGGATCAATAAGGTAATAGCCCCAAGACTTTAAAAAAGAAATCTAGCTAGTTTATAGAAGGATCAGTTGCTAATTTGAGGAGATTCAACCAGGTAAAGAGGGGAGGTTGGCAGTACTTCTGATGTTGTTGCACCTTTGTTTTGTGCAATGGCAAAAGCAATTATGGAGGTATAATGAGAGGCATATATGATGGTAAGTGAAACACTAAACATTATAAATGGTGAATTAGGAAGAGAAATTATATAACTTTACTGAAAATGATGAAATTAAACATTTAATATGTTGATTTCATTTTGCATGTAAGTGCATGTGCACTAAAAATCAATTAAATCAAAATAATTGTTTTCACGGTCACTTTTTATATTAAGGTTCCATTCACAAATGGTTTCTAAATGGTTAATAAATGATGAATAGCTGCTATAAGCATATCAGAGATATTCATAGTAGGGGTCATATGCACTTCACTAGAAGATGTTATAGATGTTTACAACCCATGGTTATAAGCTACCTGTTGACTTTGGGGATTTAATAACTATAACAATTGATTAACCATTTATTAAAATAGCTAGGAATTATCTACTAACACTTTATAAACTATTTTTAAATGGGACCTCAGTATAAAGTCTGACCAATTTGGGGTAGAATGTTTGTTCTGGGACAAATAAGGTAACTTGTTTTCCTAAATAATTGCCATATGAATAATATATTTAGCCGAACACACAGACACTGCCTATATGGGATATTCTGGGACTATATTGCTAGGAAGAGATGGGATCCACCTAACAAAGAGAGGGAAGAACATCTTCGCAGGCAGGCTTGCTAACTTAGTGAGGAGGGCTCTTAAGTAGGTTCGCCGGGGGATGGTGACCTAAGCCCAGAGGTAAGTGGGGGAGTGGGATCCCGGGAGGAAACGCAAGGAGGAGGGTACAAGACGGGAAGCCTCCTGATTCATACTGAGAAAGTAAGGCAATTGGCTAGTTATCTTAGGTGTATGTACACGAACGCAAGAAGCCTGGGAAACAAGCAGGAAGAATTGGAAGTCCTGGCACAGTCAAGGAACTATGATGTGACTGGAATAACGGAAACTTGGTGGGCAGTTCACATGACTGGAGCATTGTCATGGATGGGTATAAACTGTTCAGGAAGGACAGGTACGGGAGGAAAGATGGAGGAGTTGCATTGTATGTAAGAGAGCGGTATGATTGCTCAGAGCTCCAGTTTGAAACTGGAGAAAAGCCTGTTGAGAGTCTTTGGGTTAAGTTTAGAGGCGAGAGGAACAAGGATGATGTTGTGGTGGACGTCTGCTATAGACCACTGGATCAGAAGGATGAGGTAGATGAGGCTTTCTTCGGACAAGTAACAGAAGTTTCCAGATCACAGGCCCTGGTTCTAATAGGGGACTTCAATCACCCTGCCATCTGCTGGGAGAGCAATACAGCAATGCACAGACAATCCAGGAAGTTATTGGAGAGTGTTGGGGACAACTTCCTGGTACAAGTGCTGGAGGAACCGACTAGGGGCCGTGCTCCTCTTGACCTGCTGCTTACAAACAGGGAAGAATTGGTAAGGGAAGTAGAAGTGGGTGGCAACCTAGGCAACAGTGACCATGAGATGGTTGAGTTCAGGATCCTGACAAAAGGAAGAAAGGAGAGTAGCAAAATATGGACCCTGGACTTCAGAAAAGCAGACTTAAACTCCCTTAGGAAACTGATGGGCAGGATCCCCTGGGAGGCTAATATGAGGGGGCAAGGAGTCCAGGACAGCTGGCTGTATTTTAAAGAAGCCTTATTGAGCGCGCAGGAACAAACCATCCCGATGTGCAGAAAGAAGAGCAAATATGGCAGGTGACCAGCTTGGCTTAACAGTGAAATCTTCGGTGAGCTTAAACTCAAAAAGGAAGCTTACAAGAAGTGGAAATTTGGACAGATGACTAGGGAGGAGTATAAAAATATTGCTGGAGCATGCAGGGGTGTCATCAGGAAGGCCAAGGCACAATTGGAGTTGCAGCTAGCAAGGGGTGTGAAGGGTAACAAGAAGGGTTTCTACAGGTATGTTAGCAACAAGAAGGTCAGGGAAAGTGTGGGACCTTTACTGAATGGGTGAGGCAACATAGTGACAGATGATGTGGAAAAAGCTGAAGTACTCAATACTTTTTTTGCCTTGATCTTCACAGACAAGGTCAGCTCCCAGACTGCTGTACTGGGCAACAGAGTATGGGGAGGAGGTGAGCAGCCCTCAGTGGTGAAAGAACAGATTAAGGACTATTTAGAAAAGCTGGACTTGCACAAATCCATGGGTCCAGATCTCATGCATCCAAGGGTGCTGAGGGAGTTGGCTGATCTGATTGCAGAGCCATTGGCGATTATTTTTGAAAATTCGTGGCGATCAGGGGAGGTCCCGGACGATTGGAAAAAGGCAAATATACTGCCCATATTTTAAAAAGGGAAGAAAGAGAACCCGGGGAGCTACAGACCGGTCAGCCTCACTTCAGTCCCTGGCAAAATCGTGGAGCAGGTCCTCAAGGAATCCATTTTGAAGCATTTGGAGGAGAGGCAGGTGATCTGGAACAGTCAACATGGATTCAACAAGGGCAAATCATACCTGACCAACCTGATTGCCTTCTATGATGAGATAACTGGCACTGTGGATATGGGGAAAGTGGTGGATGTGATATATCTTGACTATAGCAAAACTTTTGATACGATCTCCCACAGTATTCTTGCCAGCAAGTTAAAAAAGTATGGAATGGATGAATGGACTATAAGGTGGATAGAAAGCTGGCTAGATTGTCGGGCACAGCGGCTAGTGATCAATGGCTCGATATCTAGTTGGCAGCCGGTATCAAGCGGAGTGCCCCAGGGGTCAGTCCTGGGACTGGTTTTGTTCAACATCTTTATTAATGATCTGGATGATGGGATTCATTGCACCCTCAGCAAGTTTGCAGGTGACATTAAGCTGGGGGAAGAGGTAGATATGCTGGAGGGTAGGGATATGGTCCAGAGTGACCTAGACAAATTGGAGGATTGGGCCAAAAGAAATCTGATGAGGTTCAACAAGGACAAGTGCAGAGTCCTGCACTTAGGAAGGAAGAACCCCATGCACCGCTACAGGCTTGGGACCGACTGGCTAAGCAGCAGTTCTGCAGAAAAGGACCTGGGAATTACAGTGGACGAGAAGCTGGATATGAGTCAGCAGTGTGCCCTTGTTGCCAAGAAGGCCAACGGCATATTGGGCTGTATTAGTAGGAGCATTGCCAGCAGATCGAGGGAAGTGATTATTACCCTCTATTCGGCACTGGTGAGGCCACACCTAGAGTATTGCATCCAGTTTTGGTCCCCCCAATACAGAAGGGATGTGGACAAATTGGAGAAAGTCCAGTGGAGGGCAACAAAAATGATTAGGGGGATTGGTCACATGACTTACGAGGAGAGGCTGAGGGAACTGGGGTTATTTAGTCTACAGAAGAGAAGAGTGAGGGGAGATTTGATAGCAGCCTTCAACTACCTGAAGGGGGGTTCCAAAGAGGATGGAGCTAGGCTGTTCTCAGTGGTGGCGGATGACAGAACAAGAAGCAATGGTCTCCAGTTGCAGTGGGGAAGGTCTAAGTTGGATATCAGGAAACATTATTTCACTAGGAGGGTGGTGAAGCACTGGAATGCGTTACCTAGGGAGGTGGTGGACTCTCCATCCTTAGAGGTTTTTAAGGCCCGGCTTCACAAAGCCCTGGCTGAGATGATTTAATGGGTTTGAGCAGGGGGTTGGACTAGATGACCTCCTGAGGTCTCTTCCAACCCTAATATTCTATGATTCTATTATTCTATTCTATAAGGGCTCAAATCTCCCCTACCTTTACACCTGAGCCCATCAAAATGGTGCTGTTTTATGCTTACTTTGCACAAGTGTAAATAGCTACACTAAGTGTAATGCAAGGAAGAACCAAAGACCTAGCTCTTTTTTGTATAAGTCCACCTATTCTGATACTTACTACTTCTGGTTAGTTTGGTTTCTCTAATATGAGTCAAAAACTGCATCCAATCCTTAAATATTAATAAAAAGATAACCTTGATTTATGTGAAATTGTTCAACACATTTTATAGAGTTGTCTATAATTCTTCTAACGACTGGGGCTGGGATTTTCAAAGTTGCCACAGAGAATTAGAGGTAACGTTTTTAAAAATGCCTAAATCCCATTTCAGAAGTGATTATTGGCTTAGGAGCCTAAATTCCATTGACTTTCAATGAGACTTAGCTTCTCAGTGCTTCAGTGACTTTTGAAAATGGGACTTAGGCTCCCAATCACATAGGGTAACATTTTCAAAAGTGCCTAAGTGCAGACTTCCTATTGAAATTCCCTTTTTAATTTTTTTTTTAATTGAAATGCTAGAGGTGTCACACCCTGTTGCCATTCTTGGTCATTCGGTCATCCTTTTATAGTCTTTTACTGTATCATTTGTGCTAATGTATGTCTCTTCCTGGGCATGATCAGAATGTGCAATATCACCCCTATGTTCCCTGGAGTCATTATGCCCATGTGAAGTATAATGGACACCAGGGGAAGGTTGCAGGGGAGTGGATCTTGCTACACTTATGAAAATGTAGAGTAGGCAGTTGAGCCATCTCAGCCATGCCTGATGTTCAGGAAGCAGGCCTCCTCTGGGACTGCTAGCCTAACGGGCAATGCAAGGCAGTGCTTCTTGCCTTCCCCAACACAACCAGCCATGTTGTTACTGTCTCCACTGTAGGGCAGCCATAGTTTGGCCCTCTCTGTCCACATCATTGAGAAATGTGCCATCACATGTAATCATGCAGAGTCTCTAGAGATTCGGTATACCTAGGGTTTTTTTTTGCAGTCTTGACCTAGGTTCCTCTCTACAGCCTCCACCACATACGCTTTCCCAGGGAAAGCTTTCATCTTCTGAGTCCCAGAAATAATATTTAACTTAAACTGTTTCTGTAGAGGCTTTACATTCGTTGCACTCTTTTTATTGTATTGTATTTTAATGTGTTTGTTGAAAAGTATTTCTGCTTTTTCTGCAGGCTATACATAGACGGTCCTTTTGGGAGTCCCTCTGAAGAATCCTTGAATTATGAGGTTAGCCTCTGTGTGGCTGGAGGCATTGGAGTAACTCCGTTCGCATCAATACTCAACACGCTGCTGTATGTGAGCCTAACCTCTTTAAAGCCATTTTCCCAGAGTTACTTCCGTGTTGCATATTGTAAATGCTTCCAGCATGTGCGTAACACCTATTCATGTAACACTGCCCTCCTGTGGAGAGAGGAACAGGGAGGAGGACTGAGGTCTGCCATTGAAAATCCCAAATCCGTTCACGCTGGCTGTTCATGCCCAATGAATGCTAAAGGTGCAATGCTGAAAAAGTACTTTGGGTTGGACAGTGGTCCCTAAAGGTCTTATAGACAGAGCTTCCCATTCAACTGCCAGTGAAAAGTGAGTTTGAGCTCTGCCAAGTCCATGGGGATATTTGTTTACAATCCCAACCTTTTAATTAGAAAACTCCCCAGTCTGTGTTAGAGTAAGGTCAGGGACAGAGATAACAGGGGTGCTGAGAGTCAGGACTGAGGTGCATTTTCCTCACGTGGGGAAGGTTGAGCAGTATCAGTGTGATGTATATTTGGCTTCAGTCACAGCTCCTTGCTTATCATTTTCAAGAACACTTAAGCTAGGAGTTTTACAGGAACTCAAAGGAGTCAGGCATGCAGCTCCCATTGAACTTAAATGGGACTTGGGCACCTAACTCTCTTAAGCCCCTTTGAAAATCCTAACCTTAATTGCCTCTTTTAAAATTATTATTATTGTTAATTTAAAACATTTTAAAATCCAGTAAGACAAAATTTTCAGTGGCTCTCTGTGAGTCACCGGGGCTGTCAAACTTCTACCAATCCCACTCTTACACAATGGGAGATAGCTTCATTATTATTTTTATTACGTGTATCACACTGCTGTCTAGTAGCCCCAGTCACGGGCCAATACCCCACTGTGCTAGACACTGTACAAACCGAGCAAAGACGGTCCCTGGCCCAAAGAGCTTACAGTTGAAATTAGCTTACGAAGTGTTTTACAATTCACACATGACGCACTTGTTCAGAGATCAGCTGGTAGCTGGAGTGAAATTAAAACCTTTTAAAGCCCAATTTTCAGAGATGCTGAGCTCACTCAGCTCCCCTCAATCTCAGTCGGAGTCATGGGTGCTCAGCGCTTCTGAAAATCAGGCTTTTATGTGGCAGCTCCTGGTGCCCTGTGCAGCCCTCAAAGAACCTAACAGGTTCCCTACTAATTTTCATCTCTGAAAGTCAATTGTTCATCTTGGAGCAGGGGCCTGGACTAGATGACCTCTTGAGGTCATGCTCTTTCGAACGGGGAGTACCATTTTCTGAAGTGCATTTTCGTTGCTGCCAAAAGACTGGAGTCCCGATGGATATCCTGATTATTTTCTCCAGGATGGATTTATCCCTGACAGCGTTGAGCAAAAACGTCACGTCATAACTATGGGCCAGCAGTAGGTAATGAGACTGCTGCCTCTATCAGCATATTACTAGAGGCAGTGAAAGGCTTGTACAGACGTTGCCACAGCAGCTTAGTGTCCAGTGAATGTTTTCAATATCAGATAAATGGGACGCTTCCAAACACTGCATGCCATAGCCCAGCATTACAGTGAACCAATCTTGCTTCCATGCACTGCAATATTATACAGTAGCAACAGCAAGATATGTTTTGCTGTTAATATGTAAGGATATCAGCAATACAGAGCACCTGTCCACTGGATAGGCTGCCTGTTGTTTTTTGTCCCTTCATAGAAATTGAGATCAGCGGGGTGAAAATGATAACTGTTGTGTGCAAACTTGAGGGGGTAGGCAGGCAAAGCCCTTTTTGCTAAGGACATGCAGCTGTGGAGGATATCGGGGTATCCTTCAGGACTAGGATGCAGCCTTTTGTTGTCTGTTTGGTTTTGATTTTGATATTTTCTGAGCAGCTGGGGTCTCCCAGCCTGGGTAAGCTCCACTCGGGTATCTAATAAATGTTGCCTATTTATTATAAATCATGATTGTTTTTTTTAAAGAGAGTCTGAAGTTTTTTGGCATGGGTCAGGTGTCTATAAATTAATGATTAATTACAAGTAGTAATATTCAGTAACATGCGTATCAGTGGACATGGCATGTCGTACACACATCTTTAGCTGTGTAATGATACTGCACGTTTATCACGTCATAGCTTACTGTAGGTAGACCCAACCATGTACACCTCTACCCCGATATAACGCGGGTTTGCATACAACGCGGTAAAAAAAAAAAAAAAAAAAAATTAATGGAGATATCCTATCTCCTAGAACTGGAAGGGACCTTGAAAGGTCATCAAGTCCAGCCCCCTGCCTTCACTAGCAGGACCAAGTACTGATTTTTGCCCCAGATCCCTAAGTGGCCCCCTCAAGGATTGAACTCACAACCCTGGGTTTAGCAGGCCAATGCTCAAACCACTGAGCTATCCCTCCCCCCAGCTCTGACACACTGTTCTGAGCAGCGTGTTAAGGGTGCCGGGCCTGGCCGGGGCCGAGGGGTTGGATAAGGGGCAGAGGGTATCCGGGGCGTTCAGGGGCTCCCCCCCCCCCCAGGGTCTAGGAGGCACAAGCTGTGGGAGGGCAATTTTGGGGGCCCTGCAGTCCCCCCTGCACTCATCGGCAGCGGCGGAAGCGGAGAAGCCCAGCCCCACCCCGCTCCACTCTGCCAACTCCCAGCCGCGGCGCTCCGCTACCTGCCGCAGGTGAGTGCGGGACCTTTCCCCAACACCCCCTCTCTCCCCAGCGACATGGCTGAGGCTGGGGCTGGGGCAAGGAAAGCGGAGCGGGCTGGGACCGCATCCCTCCACTTCCCGTTCCCGCTGCCGGTGAGTGCGGAGGGCGTCCTTTCCCCAACCTCCCCACACTCACCGGCGGTGGGAAGCGGACGGCCGCGGCTGGGAGGTGGCGGAGTGGAGCAGGCTGGGGCCACGTTGCTCCCAGGGGCGGCTCCGGGCACCAGCGCAGCAAGTGCGTGCCTGGGGCGGCAAGCTGCGGGGGGGTGGCGTGCCGGTCACTGTGAGGGAGGCAGTCAGGCAGCCTTTGGCGGCATGCCTGCGGGAGGTCCGCCGGTCCTGCGGCTTTGGTGGCGGGTACGCCAAAGGCGTGGGACTGGCAGATCACCCGCAGAAATGCCGCCGAATCCCGGTGACCAGCGGACCGCCCGCAGACATGCCACCAAAGGCCGCCTGACTGCAGTGCTTGGGGCGGCAAAAAACATAGAGCCGCCCCTGGTTGCTCCGCTTCCCGCCGCTGCCGGTGACTGCCTGTCAGGGGGCGGGGATGTGTATAGGGATCGGAGCAGTCAGGAGACCGGGAGCAGGGGGGTTGGGTAGGGGGTGGAGTCCTGGGGGTGATTAGGGACAGGGGTCTCTGGAGGGGGCGGTCAGGGAACAAGGAACGGGGGGGGGGGGGCAAAGCAAGTTCAACGCGGTCTCACCTATAACGCGGTAAGATTTTTTGTCTCCCGAGGACCGCGTTATATCGGGGTAGAGGTGTATGTTTGACTTGCCATTCACTTCACATGCATGCATGATGCATGCCACAAAACAGTACAGATCAACCTCGCGTTGATTCAACCTAGCTCATTCCCATTGGCGTGTGTTTGCTCAAGTCAAAAGTCTGAATTGATAAAAGGTGGTCCCCAGTATATCCTCTTGTATATCTTTCAGTTCATTTATGCTGAGAGACATTAATTTTCTTTAATCATTTCAGAATGATGCGCTGGAGTAAATGACTAGAGTTTATTACTTACGTACTGCACATATGATACTGTATTTGTGATCTCACCCCATATGGTCAGACCATTACCTTGGTTCTGGTTTCTCCCAGCACAAACGACATGCAAAATAGGGAGAAATAACATTTGTCTGCAGAAACAACAAGGAGTCTGGTGGCACCTTAAAGACTAACAGATTTATTTGGGCATAAGCTTTCGTGGGTAAAAACCTCACTTCTTCAGATGCATCAGGTTTTTACCCACGAAAGCTTATGCCCAAATAAATCTGTTAGTCTTTAAGGTGCCACCAGACTCCTTGTTGTTTTTGTAGATACAGACTAACACGGCTACCCCTGATACTATTTGTCTGCAGGACAGCATTGTACGTACAGCAGCTGGTGTCAGGACATTAAGGATGCTGCGCTCCCACTACGACACACAAGGCGTGAAGCCCAGTGCAGCCAGCACCTTTCTGCAGGTTATGGAGAGTTCACACAAGGGGTCAGAGCCCCCACACCCTGTGTGCTATGGGATATTTGCTCCACAGCGCCTCTGCAGGCCTGCAGTGGAGGGTTTAGGCATATGGAAAGGGACGGTGGCATATCCATCAGTTACACAGATGCGTTAGCAAAATGGCCCAGTTGTTAGGGTTGGCGGGTGCCCGGTTTTCGACCAGAAAGTCCAGTTGAAAAGGGGACCTGGCAGTGTCTGGTAAGATGTACAGACTGGACACCAAAAGTCTGGTTACCATGGGCAGGGCGAGGAGGCATGAGGTCATCAGACTGTGCAAGCCCCTGCTCAGCCAGGACTGCCTCCTACCTGCATCTCATGGGCAGACAGGCAGGCTCTGCATCAGGCTGCAACTCTAGAGCAGAGGGAGCCCAGCTTGGGCGGGAAGGGGGAGCTGGAGAGGATCCAGCTGTGAGGAAAGGAGAGGGAGGAGAGCAGCTGGGGGGGGGGGCAAAAGGAGTGAGCCAGGGCAGGGCTTGGAGGAAAAGGAGGGGCTGGGGTGGGGTCTTAGGGGAAGAGGCAGGGCAGGGCGGTCCAGTTGTTAGCAATTATAAAGTTGGTAGCCCTAATGCTGGTATATGGGACCATAGCAGCTACTGTAACTCATGTTGTGCAGTAGGAGATGTGGAGCAGCTATGCCATTATCCCACACCTTGCCCCCTGGACATGGCATTTGGCCTAATACACACATATACTGCTGAATTTTGGAAGTCCAGAATGCAGCTGTGATGGTCTCCAATGGGTCTTTATGATCTGTAAATAGTTTTAAGGGGAAGGATTTTGTCCCCTAAATGGCTAAATTATAGGTAAGTAACAATAACATAAAGTCAGCCATGGCTGATCTGAGAAAAAATCATGCAGACTTTTTTTAAAAAGCTATTGATCAGTAGGTATTTTTCATGTTTATGTTCTAGCCTGGTTCATGGTGATCATCCCTCTTTTACTGAATTCATGTTTTGTCTCCATCTCCATTAGGAAACCTGGGACAAGTGTCATGTTTTCTAAACCAAATGCCAAACTTTGTCCATGAACATGCTTTATTCATTGAAGCTCTTTGGGGAGTATACCTTTGTCTAGCACAATGGGGCTCTGACCTTGTTTAGGCCTCTGTGCATATAAAGTAATAATTGAAATCATCTGATGCTTGCATGCACCTGAATGCAGAATTTGGCCCTAACTTTGCTTTGGAGTTGCATTTTGTGAGGTTTGCATTCACCAGCATCACCTCCTCTGGGACGAACTGAGTTTGTGGAATGAACTCTGCCTTATAATTGCAATAAAGAATCCACACTATGTATTTGAAATGCACAGGCAGCTTTGCTTTTCGATAACAACTTTCATCTTGGTTATGATGCATGAATCAACATTCTTACTGTAAGTCATATATGCAGTCAGTGTGCAGTATATACTGTTCGGCTGTAAAGACAGTATCCGTAAAGCGTGTTGTTCTGTGTTATGGGTTCAGTATTTAAGTACATCCTTTTAGACTGATTTGGGCATTTCAGTGTGATGGGGGAAAACTAACTTCACTTAATGGAAATAGAAATTAACATTTGACCAATGAATATAGAGCATATTAATTAATGTTAATTAATTCCCCAAACATATCATTTTCATTTTAAAGTGATGACTGGCAATGCTACAAGCTCAGAAGACTTTACTTTATTTGGGTGTGCAGGGAAATCCAGTCCTTTCGCTGGTTTGCAGATTTGCTGTGTATGCTGCATAACAAGGTAAAGGGGATGATTACACAGGGTTGGTTTTAAAGGGATACTGACAATAAACACATCTGTTTGAATATTTAGATTAGTAACAAAAGTGTTTCCATTAAACATGACTAGAGAAGGCTGGGACTTCAGAGGGACCAAACCAAGTTATGTGGTTTGGCAGCAAAATGGCAGATGAAATTTGTTGTTGATGTACATGGAAAGACTGGTTCAAAGAGTCATGTGGGACAAAACAGGGGTGAAATCCTGCCTCCCCTGAAGTCAATGGAAGTTTTGCCATTTCCTTCAGTGGAATCAGGATTTTACTCACACTTCCCCCCCCCCCCCCAAAACAGGCAAGGATGTTGGGACAGGCCCTGCAATCGGGGTTATGTGACCCTTCTTCAGGGACACACAGTCTCCTTGCATGGTCAGGAAGCTTGCTAGAAGGGAAAAAAAATGCATCTAGAGAGTCTGGGTGCATCCTTTCCTTTGAAGAAAAGTGAAACCCCAGCTCATCTAGTGAGCAGACTGAAGGAAGGGGGTGGGTGAGTGTTTATGGGAGTTGGAAGTCATCTTCAATTCTCAAAACAGAGATCAGGTGGATTTTCAAACTATTTTAAAATCTTTTTAGAAGAATTTGTTCACTATCCTGGGATGTAAAGAAGCTTCTGGGTAAAAGAAAGATATGTAAATGTGTCATTTTCATTAACGTGTCCACTGCATCTTCTGTGAAGATCAAGCTTAATCAGGGTACTGGACAAGAGCAACTGCATTCTTCTCTAAGAGGAGACGTATTAATTCACTTGATGTTTTTCTGATCCTCCCAGCTTTGGCAGGAAAACCGCCCAGACTACATAAACATCCAGCTGTACCTCAGTCAAACAGATGGGATACAGGTATGTGGCTAAATGCTGTTTATAAACCTAACTAGATCTGTTGGTGGTAGACAACACAAACTGCCAATTAAGCATGAAATGGAATGATTGCAGATGGTTTAAGCAGACAATAAGGGCTAACTCTCTCAGTAAGATTGCATCACAAGTCCAGCCCCACAATACTAGAAGAATGAAGTCTGGTAGCATTCAGTTGATTATCAATGGGCAGAGATCCATATCTCCCTCCACTAGGAAATAGGTCCTTCAGGCCAGGCCACAGACTAGACAGTTGGCAGAGCTTTGTGGGAAACTTGCATCATTCCTGGGCTGAGGATCAGGCTGGAATAATTCTAGCCCCAAACTTTTGAAAGCAAACACATTGTGAGAAACTGGCTATTTTAAAAAATCCCAATTGGTTTCTTTTTGTGTTTGTTTTTGTCTCGAATGTTTGAAGAAGTCAAACTTTTTAAAGTATGCAGCCAGAAAATGTACTGAACTGTTCACGGTATGCCAGTTTAGAGAGTTGGATTTATTCCCCACTGGCTGGAACTTTGTGTAGCCATTTATACATGGGATGCGGTGACCTGGATGTTAGCATTTTACATCCATTTTGCACTGATGTAGCACGGATGTAAGGGCCCGCTTCTTCACACTCGAAATTAATGTGAGCTTTGCCATTAACTTTGATTGGCATCAGATCAAGCCTTAAATTACTACACAAGGTGAAAGGCAGTCAAGAATCAGGTCTATTGGGTTTCGATCTCCTTTCTAGCAGATGAAGATAAGATACAATTTATAGTTCTGATGAGAACTACTCCAATACACAGGGCTTGCTGCTGGGCTCCAGCTAAATAATCTGCCAGCAACAATTCTGAACAATCTTCCAAATATTCAATGCTAGTTCCAAATAACTGGATGGGATATCTCTGCCGGCATGAAGATAATTCAATATATTATTAATTAACAGGCAAGAAATGACTCGGTTCAAGTCAAAACATCCAAGATGAAGCTGAATGTCAATGAAATGCAGTTTAGAATATTTACTCTTAAATTATGTGTCCAGTAGCTACTGACTTTGTATTAGAACTCCTTTTCTTTTTTATGGCCGTTTGGTAGAAAAGGTGGCATCAAGTATAGAACTGTATACAATGAGGGCTAAATTTTGTCTTCAGTTACACTGGCATAAATCCAGATTTGAACAGTTACTCCAGATAGTTCAAGGGAGCACTGGATGCAAGTCTCCATTGCCCTGCACTTGTGCTGTCGTTGACACCAATCCAAAGTGAGTGTAAAACGCTACCAAACCAGAATAGTGTCACGTTTTACTCACTCTGCACTGAGTGACCCGAGATGCAGGACACCAGAGAATCAAGCCCATTTTTTATTTTTTTTTTGCAGAAAATGCTTTCAGCCATGGTAAAAAAACAATGTAAAATGGTTCAAGCTTAGAATGTACTTTTGTATTAGTATAATAGACGGTTTAGATCATTCGATTATGGGGTGAACGCAGAAAATCAGATCAGATATAATTCTTCTCTAGCCACATGTTACATTATATTAGGACAGTAAAACAAGGAACGGTAATGCAATGCAGTGAAAACAGGTTTGGCTTCATAAAGAGAGGTCAGCTGGGATTTTAGTGAGTTAGAATCGCTAGAAGAATCCTGTGCTCACTCCAAGGACCCAGCTTTGGTGCTTGATGCTGCTGAGGCTGTTCAAAGCAACCGGTAAACCATCCTCTAGGGCAGGGGTAGGCAAGCTATGGCATGCGTGCCGAAGGCGGGCACGCGAGCTGATTTTCAGTGGCACTCACACTGCCCGGGTCCTGGCCACTGGTCCGGGGGGCTCTGCATTTTAATTTAATTTTAAATGAAGCGTCTTAAACATTTTAAAAACCTTATTTACTTTATATACAACAATAGTTTAGTTATATATTATAGACTTATAGAAAGAGACCTTCTAAAAACGTTAAAATGTATTACTGGCACGCGAAACCTTAAATTAGAGTGAATAAATAAAGACTCGGCACACCACCTCTGAAAGGTTGCCGACCCCTGCTCTAGAGGTTTCCATTGTCATTTTTTCAGCCCCAGTTAGCTTAGGTGTTACTTGTACCAATAGTAGGTAAAAATACTTCAGACAGAAATGTAATTTTCCTATATGGACAGTGTCCCTTTAAGGGTAGCAGTGAAGGCAAACTAGGGAGTGAGTAATGAGAATATAACTATTGCTCTATGTATTAATTGACAAATTGGTTTAAAAATAATGTGGAGACTAATAAGCAACTATATAAGAAACCGCACACAACCCTGAAGATGGCTATTCAAAAGGCAAGGAGCCGAGGTATTGATGCCTAGAAATGGCTGCAGTTTAAGTCACTTGGTTTGATACTTAGTTCAGTTTTTTACATTTCAGCTATTTGGTAAGTCAGCCAGGGCATCTACCAGACCAGTATGCAAGCTCTGAGTGATGTGTAACAATGTACAAAACACACAGCAACTGAATTTATTGTTTCTCACAGAAAATAATTGGTGAAAAATATCAGGTCCTGAACTCGAGGCTTTTGATTGGACGACCTCGTTGGAAACTCCTTTTTGATGAAATAGCCAAGTGTAACAGACAGTAAGTACCAATCTTGATGGGTTTTACCACAGCTTGAGGGATGGGGATTGTGTGTGTTTAATAAACAGCTATATTTGTATGGAAATGACTTCGGGGTTTATCTTATCATGTGACATTCAAGCTACTGATGTTAATATTATCGAATGTGTTGCAGCTGAAAGATGGACTGTAAAAAAAAAAAAAAAAAAAAATCTTTCAGTTTGAGCTATCAGAGCAGTTCATCTTTTCCTGCAACTAAACCGTTCAGTGGCCCAGGCAATAAAAATCATATTTCTGTGTTACTACACAGAGATTGTACATGTTTTAATCCTTTGCTATAATCAGTATCTTGCTTGCAACGTATGCCAGTTTTATATTGAAAGATATAATTGGTGCTTTCTGCAGTTACTTTTACAATTTACAGTTTGACTAAAAGAAATGCAACAGTAAAACACCAGCCGTATTCTACTGTGTTATGTCTTTGTTCAGAAGATACATTTTCTTTGGGGGGTACCAGTGCTATTTATTGTCTGTTAAGAGCTGACTCTGTAATCAGTACTGTACGAGGCAGAGCTTACAGTCTAGACAAGGCAGATGTAGAATAAATGAGACACACACCAAATTATTGAGTCACCTCTTCTGGATTTAATTTAACCCAGTTGTTAAACCAGCCTCGTTGATGCTGTGGTTACTGAGGATTAGATCCTGAGAAGGATTGGGCCCCAGCAAATCTTATTGATCTCAGTGTGAGTGCTTGGTATGTGATATCTCTCCGGGTCAGGACCTAAGATCTGATCTATACACTGTGGTACTAATCTGGCTATTCCCCCAAAGTAGCAAAGTGCCTAGCACAATGGAGCCATGCTCCCTGTTAGGGAGTTACTGTAATGCAAACCAATATATATGAATACTACCACTCAGTGATGTGCAGGAGGAAAGGCAGGAACTGGGGCCTAGGTAGAGGTGTGTACTTCCTGTGCAACATGGAGAACAGCTCTGCAGGGGCTTAGCTCTGGGCAGTCCTGCTCTTTATGGTGGGGAGAGATAGGGCATGGCAAAGAAGAGGGCGGAGGGTGTGAGAGGTGGATCTGCTGCTAGGTTGGTCCTGTAATCACAGCCTCCTGCATAGTTTGGGGAATGTTAACCCTTTAAGTGTCATTCTTATTTCTTTCTTAATCTTTTGTCCATTCTATTTTTAAAAGACCAAAATAATGGGAGCCTCCATCATTTCTCTTGGGAGACTCTTGCACACCCGAATGCACATCACTTTCAAGACGTTTTTCATTTTTCCTTTCTACATTTCATCTCATCACCCCTGGTTAGATCCTCAAGTACCACTTTCCCATACATCTTTGTATCTCTAAGATGCCCATCACCTTGATTTCTAAGCAACATGTCTTGTACTACCTCAGTAATGCTTCTGCATCCTTGACTGTGTACACCTTTTACATTATTTGTAGACTCTTATTATGTCCTTCCTCAGCCCATATCACCCCCTTGCTAAGGTCTATAGACAAGCTCTGTAAGGCCACCATCCTGCAGACACTTGAGTTAGGTGTGCGGTGCAGGTAAGGAGTCTGTAGCGGGGTGGTCCCCCGCTCCTGCCCTGAAAGGCTTAAAACAGCCAGGGAGCAGGGCTGGGGCAAAGGAAAAGCTACAAGGCTGATTGGGGAAGCAGCCACAGCTGGGCCATGCCCCAATCAGGCCACAGCTGGCCTGTATAAAAAGGCTGGGAGCCAGGAGCTCAGCAGTCCCTCTCTCTGCTTTCAGAGGGAGAAGGGCCTGGCTGCATGAGCTAGACATAGGGTACCTGTAGTGGATCAGGGCTGGGGAAAGGCTGAGGAGCTGGGGAGCTCCAGCCTGGATAGCCCCAGGCTGCGGCCTAGTAGGAGGCCAAGGGGTACTGGGGGTTGCAGAGGGCAGCCCAGGGCTAGGCCAAGGCAGCAGGTCCAAACCCAGCCTTGCCTGTGATGAGTGGCCTATACTGCAGTCTGCCCCAGGGAACGGGGGCTAGTGGGAGACTGGCAGTGGCCCTATTCTGAGGTGAGGTAGGGATAGTGGGTGGGGGTTCCCCAGGGAGGGGAGATCCTAGTACTGAGGGGTGTACTGCCAGGGGGCAGCACCCCAGATAAAAGGGCACCGGGGTCCGGGAGGGACACGGGGCCAGAGGACAGGCGGATCACCAGCCTGCAGAGGGCGCTCTGGAGGCTGGATTGAGCTAGTTCCCAGAAGTCACCAGCAGGAGGCGCCGCAGGGGTGAGTCCGCTCCTCTACAGAGTCCCATTAACTTAGAACTTACCAGGTGCAAGATCGGAACTTTAACCTTTCACCATAATTCAATTGTTCAGCTTCCTGACCTTTTTTTGCTTCTTCTCCTACTTCTTCTTCCCATTTTTCAGTAACTCCCTCCGAATGGCCCTGGTGCAATATGCATACCACTAAATAAGGGCAAGACAAACAGTTCTTCTTTTAGCCAAATAAGTCTAGCGTTGGCATTCAGGATTCCGGACGTATTTGCAGACACACACATGGTTGGTTTGCAGTCTTTATTTTGTGACATCCAAAGTATTTCCCAGTTTTTATTTTACATTTCTACTAAAAAAGAACAGGTTAGACAAATACCAGTCAGGGATGGTCTAGAGATAACACTTAGTCCTGTCTAAGTGCAGGGGACTGGACTAGATGACCTATTGAGCTCCCTTCCCCTCCTATCATTCTATGGCTATGGTTACTAAAAGCCCAACATAAACAAACACGCAACTAGGGATGCTGTCATCAGTTCAGCCATACCATTGGTTTTGGTTGCTTGACTCCCAGACAGGGAAAGCTCATGTCTAAGTGTCTGAGGTCTGCTAGAATTTAATATTTCTCTGCATAGTTAACAGATTAATTCAATCCAGCATCAGGTTCATATTCTTTCAGCTCAACTAAGAGGAGCAAAAGTGCACCATCTACTGTTGATAGTTTATACCACATCTACAGTATTTGCACTGGGACAATTCGGTGTGTATGTTATGCAGCCAGTTTTCAGGATTTTCGTGCAATCTATTTGGGGAAAGGGTGGTGCCCTTTTTTGTGGTTCATTTATCTTCAGGATAAAAATGTGCTATATACTTCTGAGATCTTATCATAGCTTTTAAATGTTGCTTGGTCCAAAGGGCAATATGCTTCTTCCATAGAGCTAAGCATGAGCTAAACAGAAGAAATTAAAACATGTGGGGAAAGAAGGTCTGTAAAGATAAGGCACATTTTCTCCATGCTATAAAAGACAATCATCTCTAAGGAATGTAACGCATGGTTTGGAATCAGAAAATCCCAAATCCTAGCTCTGGCTCTTATTATATTGCCAGTCACCTCACCTCACCCTCAATTACTCCACGTGTAAAATGGGAATAATAATGCTTACCTGCCTACTTGCCTCACAGGGGTGTTGTATGGATTGATGAATTAGTATTTGCACAACACTTTGAAAATATAAAGTGCTATGGCAGTGCTAAGTATTACTGTTAAGGGTGGTCTGGAGGATAGGGCATTGACTTGACTGGGACTTAAGAGCCCTGGATTAAATTTCTGGCTCAGCTACAGACTTCCGATGTGACCTTGGGCACGTCACTTAACCTTTCTTTGACTCAGTTTCCTGTTGTAAAATGTTCCCTACGCATGGAAGTGCTGTCAGGATAAAAATCTGTTAGTGATTGTGAGAGGCTGAGATACTGTGGTGATTACGGTTATGTAAGTGCCTAGAGTGAGAGATACTACACCTCTACCCCAATATAACGCTGTCCTCGGGAGCCAAAAAGTCTTATCGTGTTATATTGAATTTGCTTTGATCCACCGGAGCGCACAGCCCCCCCCCCCCCCCCCGAAGCACTGCTTTACCGCGTTATATCGGGTCGCGTTATATCGGGGTAGAGGTGTATATTAGTTTTACTCAACAACTCGCTGTACTTGATTAAACTAATGGATACAAATGTTTAATAACATTAAGGCTTTGAATTAAATACACAATAAGATAAAAATTCAGATTCAAGGCTTACTTGCCCTTCTCCTCCTCCACAAAAGCACATACTATCTGGTTTTCAAAAGTGTTCGGCACCAACAAAGCCCGTTGAAGACAGTCAATAATTTGCTCAATGCATCTGAAAATCAGGCCACTTATTTTTCTCCCCTTGTCAGTAATGCAACACTGGACCATGATGACAATGGAATTCAATGTAAATACACAACAGTGCAGGGATGGGGGGTGCTGAATGTGTATGGAAAAATTGTAAATCGTGTGGGATCATATAATTAAAAATGGTATTATGATGCACCTGCACAAGGCCATCGTTTTGGTTGCACATGCAACTTTTTTGGTGACATTTCCTGCCTTTTGCAATGCTAGTGTTCGCTTCTCTTCATTGCATAAAGTCAGTGGCCATCTGTTATTCAGGTTGCCTAATTATGGATTTAACTGGCTAACTTTAGATACCTAAATTTGAAATTGTGGGCCAAAGACTTTTTTCTGTGATTCATTTTCTTCTTTCAAAGGCACATTTCCATAAGTTTGTCAGTATCCTTAGACTATACTTTTTTTTTCTGTCTAGCAGCGCAGACTTCCTTCAGTGCCGTTTAGGGGATGATGCAGTTAACTGTGATGTGAACTTAACTGCACACTAAAATAGATTATATATACCAGCAAGCTGCCACTGTCATTCTCTGCTATATACATATGCCTTAATTATCAAAAGTGGCCACTGATTTTGGGTGCCTCAGTTTTTGGATGCTGAAACTGAGACTCCTAGAACAAAACTGCCATTGACTGCAGTGGGAGTTTACACTGCATAAGAATTGAGTAAGGACTCTGGGATCTGGATTTGATCCAACTACATTAACAATTGTGTGCCTTTTGAATAATGAATTCCTAACATAGAACACGGATTACTGTTAATATTCACATCATCTGTCCGAATGGTTCCTTGGAGCTGCTATGGTGTGCACTAGTATTGTGGATAAATGGTAATGAATGTAACTGTACATTCTAGATCTTCAATAACAAATGTATAATAAGAATCCACATCTCTGCATGTGCTTCTTAAAATTTGGTAAATGTTCATTTCAGCTTTTTCTTTGTCATTTTAAATAATCAAGAATCATACAAATGTAAGGCTGGAAGGGACCCTGAGAAGTCATCTAGTCCAGCCCCCTGCACTGAGACAGGACCAAGTAAACCTAGACCACCCCTGACAGGTGTTTGTCAAACTTGTTCTTAAAAACCTCCCATGATGGGGATGCCACAACCTCCCTTGGAAACCTATTTAACTACCCTTATAGTTGGAAAGTTTTCCCTAATGGCTAACCTAAATCTCCCATGCTGCAGATTAAGCCCATTACTTCTTGTTCTACCTTCAGTGGACATGGAGAACAATTTACTACCCTCCTCTTTAGAAGAGCCCTTAACATATTTGAAGACTGTTATCAGGTCCCCCCTCAGTCTTCTTTTCTCAAGACTAAACATGCCGAGTTCTTTTAACTTTTCCTCATAGGTCAGGTTTTCTAACCCTTTTATCATTTTTGGTGCTCTCCTCTGGACTCTCTCCACTTTGTCTACATATTTCCTAAAGAGTGGTGCTCACAATTGGATGCAGAACTACAACTGAGGCCTCGCCAGTGCTGAGTAGAGTGGGACAGTTACCTCCTGTGTCTTGCATATAACACTCCTATTAATACACTCCAGAATTATATTAACCTTTTTTGCAGCTGCATCAAGTTGTTGACTTATATTCAATTTCTGAGCTGCTATAACCAGGGATTTGGAGCAATCAAATTTTTGAATTGCTCCGCTCCAGCTCTGGGCATAAAACCTACTGGTTCGCGCTCCAGCTCCGGGCTCCGCTCCAAAGCCCTGGCTATAACCCCCAGATCCCTTTCAACAGTACTACCACCTAGCCAGTTGTTTTTCATTTGTGCATTGATTTTTCCTTGCTACGTGAAGTACTTTGCATTGTTGAATTCAGACAAATTCTCCAATTTGTCAAGGTCATTTGGAATTCTATTCCTGTCCTCCAAAGTGCTTGCTACCCTCCCAGCTGAGTGCCATCTGCAGATTTTATAAGCATACTCTGTTCTCTATTGTCCCAGACATTAATGAAAATATTAAACAGTACTGGACTCAGGACTGACCTCCTCTGCAGGACCCCACTAGATATGCCCTCCCAGTTAGACAGCAAATCACTGATAGTTCTTCTCTGAGTAGGTTTTTCCACCAGTGGTGCACCCACTTTACAGTAATTTCATCTAGACTACATTGCTCTAATTTGCTTAAATTGCTCATGTGGGACTGTGTCTGTGTCAAAAGCCTTATTAAAATCAAGATATACCACAGTTACTGCTTCCTCTTATTCACCCGGCCAGTAGCCCTATCAAAGAAGGAAATTAGGTTGGTTTGGCATGATTTGTTCTTGACAGATCCATGCTGGATATTTCTTATAACCCTATTATCCTCCAGGTGCTTACAAGTTGATAGTTTATTAATTTGTTGCAGTATCTTTTCAAGTATCAAATCTAGGCTGACTGGTGTATAATTCCCCACATCCTCTGTTCCCCTTTTTAAAGATGTGTACTATGTTTTCCCTTCCTCAGTCTTCTTGGACTTCACCCGTCTTCCATGAGTTCTCAAAGATAATTGCTAACAGTTCCGAGATTGCTTCAGCTAGTTCCTTAAATTCCCTAGGATGAATTTCACCAGGCCCTGCTGACTTATCTAAATATTCTTTAACCTGTTCCTTACAATTTTATAATAGTAATTTTATAATAATAATAATGTTTGTAATAATAAGGCCTAGTTAATTTACCTTTATAGAATACTAGTCTAAAAAGTGAAAAGTCAAATTTGGTAGAAAATGAACATTTTCTAACTTAAGTGTCTAATATTGGGCACCCACATCCGTATTTAAGTGCCTTAATAACTTGCATGATTTTGGACATGCTGGGTTCATAGTCCCATTTTAGTTATACTCATATTCCCTCTTTTTTCCTCTGAACTGTGCCTAGGAACTAAATCACATAGGACTGGATTTTCAGCAGTGATGAGTAACCACAGATCAAATACCACCGACTTAAATTACAAAAAAAGCACACAAAACCCTACATTAAAAGAACATTAAGGTTCCATGGGTGAGCACTCAAAAGTGAGGAAATGTCACAAATAAGGTTGCATGTGCCTCCTTTACTCTGTCCCTTTGTGCATGTGCATTGCAGTGTAGTCTTCAGTTTGGGATCAGAATCTGGAGCATATTCAGCAGTACATTCTGACTGTGCTGTTCTAGTGATGCAAAGTTGCCATAAACCCAGTTTAACTGGCATTAATTGAAGACAAGCCAGTAAGCTAATTTATAACAGCCTTTTGTCACCAAAGTATATCAGTGAATCTAGGCTCATGATTTTGGTCACAGATTAAGGGCCATATCCTGTTTTTGGGTCCTCACAAGACTTTGACATGCATAGCAGGAGGGCAGAATTTCAATCTGAATGTTTAAGTCAAGAACATTGTAGCCATAGAGGCATTCTGCTTCTGCTAGAAATAATGCATGATCTGGTAGTACTTCCTTTTAATTAGCGTATTGAATCATCATAGACTTGATTGTGATCTCACGGTGGTATAAATGAGAAGTTATACTAATGAAGTCATTGCAGTGACACAAATTTGTAATAGTGATGGTGATTGAGCAATGGGAGTGGTGGATTCTTGATCTTTTGATGTCTTCAAATCAAGACGGGATTCCTTTCTGGAAAATGTGCTTTGATCAAACACAAGTTATTGCACTCAATACAGGGATAAATGGGTGAAATTCTATGGCTACTGATATACAAGAGGTCAGATTAAATAAACTAATGGTCCTTTCTGTCCTTAAAATATATGATACTAGTGTAATTCTGTGGCATGTGAGATTAGAATCCAGCTCTGTGTGCCTTTTAGACATGATTCACAATTTATCTGGCATGTGGTGACTCACTTTTCATTCTTGATAGGAAAACTGTTGGCGTTTTCTGTTGTGGACCAAATGAAATCTCCAAGGTACTCCACAAATTGAGCAACAGCAGCAACTCCTATGGGACAAGGTTCGAATACAATAAAGAATCCTTCAGCTGAAAGTCTTGGGACTAACAGGACTCTATGGAAGAAAGAAGTGCAATTATTTTTTGTAAGAGCTTTGTGCTAAGCAGATACAATGTACCAAAGAGTAGCAGGTTTTCTTATTTATAATTATTTAAAATTCTGAAATAAGGAGGACACAGCAGAGTACCAAGTCACATCAAGTGTTTATGCTCAAAGCCAAAAGGGCTCAGAGAAGATTTGTTATGATGGTGGGGATGATTCATTTATCAGTGTGTAAATTAATTTAAAAAAACGGAAACAAACAGTTGCTTTTATGGCTGATTCAAGAACAATCCATGGAACATCTGAAACGTCTCCACTTCAGCTTGCTAACCTCAGTCCTCTGAAATTGGGATTGGTTAAATGAACACCAGATTGATCAGAATTAAAAGTGCTCTGCAAGACCGACGGTGCTCTTTACTGGCACACAAATAAAACGGCTTTGAAATGGAGAAACTCCAGGCAAAAATATTAGATGATTTAAATATTGCAGGTTGGGATTCTGTATGTAAAATATGAAAGTTTATTCTCCCTAGCCTGCCTCCATACTGAATAGCTGTCTGGTAGGGATATGTGTGGAGGGCTCACCCCAGACTATGGGAAAATGAGTGCAACCTTATGAAATCTCTGGGCCAAATCCTATGGTGATGTAAATGACAGGTGGGTGTAAATTGGCCCATAGGGTAACTAGTTTGATACTGAGTGAGTTCGCAAAAAGCGTATGATTTATGCACTTGGAGTTGGATCAGGAAAAACAACTAGCAGGAGAAAGCAAGGGATATTTCTGCTATACCCCCAAGTCACCATGAAAGTCACACTCACTTTGCGCACGCACACACCGGTGAATGAGTTCAAGCTGGACTTTTTAGGTGCCTCTGCTGATGAGTTTACAACTCACGTACTCCAGAGTGACTCAAATTGATTTCAGCCTCTCAACTGACTTCAGTGGATTGATGCTGATTTACACTGATATAACTGAGAGGAGAATTGGGGCAGATGTGTCATTTGTATCACCATTTATAATATGGTAGGAATTAGCCTTAATTGCTGTGACCCTTTGCTTTGTGTGTGCTGATGGAAGCCTTGCCCAGTCTACAGAATGTTGTTGTTGTTGTTTTTTCTTTTCCCAGAGCTTCAGAACATGAGCTCTCTCTCCTACCATCCATTTCCCAATCTGTACATAATAAGCGGGGGAAATCAGAACCCACTGATTCTGAGGAGCAACATTTCCCCTATCCCGTTGCCTTGGCCTCCTTTATTTCTTCTTTAATCCCCCAGTTCTGTTTCCTCATGGTCAAGTTCTGCTCTGA
Source organism: Emys orbicularis (assembly GCF_028017835.1). NCBI lineage: Eukaryota > Metazoa > Chordata > Testudines > Emydidae > Emys > Emys orbicularis. Next base: position 345,619,984 of record NC_088683.1, read on the forward strand.
GGATAATAGGGGACTAAAGACGTACACAATCGGGATCAGTATAGTTCCATTGATTTTAATAGAATGTCATTGATTTTGAGCGGATCTGGCCCTTAATCTTCCCCCAAACCTCAGGAGCATCACCTCTAGAATGCTTGTGGCATACACTGAAGCAGGAGGGTCTCAGCACCACTCATAACTGTGGCTCTCCCATATGTTAGCACTTTGCACTTTGATTTAGTTTATGGCTTTCAACTCACCCTTTTTTTTTTTTTATCACCTGGACTTTTTAATTTTCAGCATACAGACGCGGCCCTGCACTGGTGTCTGTTAATATCAGTGTCTGCATTAAGAGGGGTGCAGTCTTTCAGTAGCTCATATATTGGCTTGTCGCATGTGTGACAATGAAAATGAGGTTGGTCTCTGCTTTTGCAGCTGCTGCTCAGGAGACACCATGACTGGAATAGTAGGACAGAAGGGCCTTGGTAGAGAGGTGTGGGGAAAATGGCCTGGCACTTGTCTATGCCAAAGATAGACAAATGCCACCAGCCCCTGGCTTTACTCAGTTTGGAGTAAATGGAAGGGGAAGAGTGGTTGTTTTCAGATTGGCTAGGATTTGCAAAGGAGCCTAAAGGAGTTAGGTGCCCAAATCCCTTTGAAGTTCAGTCACTGCCTAAATCCCACCCACTGATTTTTGGACCTAATTCACTAAATGATTTGTAGATTAATAGAGTTTTAAGGCCAGAAGGGACCATTATGGTCAGCTAGTCAGACCTTCTGTAGATAGTTACTGCAATGTAAAAGTGGAGAATCAGACCCTTTATATTAATAATGAATATTTCTATTGCCATCTGTATTAGCTTAATATTAAACATAGTATAATGCTGCCAGCCACCTGTGTAGCGATGAGATATTGCCATGCACAGAGGGAGGGGTTGTGGTTAGTTTATGACAAGCAATATCATAACTGTATCACCTCATCTCAAAAAAGATATATTGAAATTGGAAAAGGTTCAGAAAAGGGCAACTAAAATGATTAGGGGTATGAAACAGCTTCTATATGAGGAAAGATTAATAAGTTTGGGACTTTTCAGCTTAAAAAAGAGATGAGTAAGGGGGGATATGATTGAGGTCTATAAAATCATGACTGGAGTGGAGAAAATAAAAAATAAAGTGTTATTTACTCCTTTTCATAACACAAGAACTAGGGGTCACCAAATGAAATTAATAGACAGCAGATTTAAAACAAACAAAGGGAAGTATTTCTTCACACAGTGCACAGTCAGCCCGTGGAACTCTTTGCTAGAGGATGTTGTGAAGACTAAGGGTTCAAAAAAGAACTAGATAAATTCATGGAGGGCAGGAATTGTGTCCCTAGCCTCTGTTTGCCAGAAGTTGGGGAATGGGTGACAGAGGATGGATCACTTGATGATTACCTATTCTGTTAATTCCCTCTGGGGCACCTGGCATTGGCCACTGTCGGAAGACAGGATACTGGGCTAGATAGACCATTGGTCTGACTCCGTATGGCTGTTCTTATGTTCTTATTTGTTAACCACAAGTGCAGATATAATGGTTATTATTCTGTTGCTTTAGGTTCTCTAGCAACAACCTACAAAAATGTTTATGGTTGCTTGCTTTCTCTCTGGTATATAGCTGTTCCATTAACATACAAAGAGCAAACACTTTTCTAGATTGTATAGTTTGGCACAGCTCAAATATAAGTGATGCCTTATAATTCAAAGAATAATGCGCTATCCTCTTAATCCAAATGATAGGAGGAGCTGGTACTGTCCTTATGCAATTTTGAAAACTAGTATATAGCTTGGGAGGGTTGTCAGAACTGGGGAAAAATAGTTAGAACCTTTGGGTTCGACTTCTATCTAAGGCATTGGCTTTTCTGATCTTGGGGGGCATCATTTTGCCTTCCTGTATCTCAGTTTGCCCAGCTATAAAATGGGGTTAATACCATCTATCTCAGAGAGGTTTTGTGAGGCTTACTTGATGTTTTTGAAGCACTTTGGCAGTGCTACAACAAAAGGTGCTTTTGTCTTTATTTGCATTATTATTTTTTGTGGTGCTCTGAATCCTGGATCTTTCAGCATTGCTCAGGTCTGAGTACTCTCTCCACATTGTGGTGTGAATTGAAGAAGAGGCTCAAAGCCTGAATGTCTTTGCTTTCCTTGAGGCATGCTTTTTACAGCAGCAAAAAGATTAAGGGGTGGGGATTGTGACACTGAAATCTTGCCTTGTTGACTTCAGTAGCAGCAAATGTTATTGACAAATAGACCTTTCTGGAGGCTGTACTACGCACATGTGCTTTTGAGTGTACAGATTGGCAAAAAACAGTGCAGTGCCTTTCTACTACACAGCGTTTTCACCCCTAGGCCAAGAAGATATATAAAAAAAAATAATAATAAATGCCAGGAAAGTAAGTAAATGCTGGCAGTACTTAATTCCACGTTTACAGCTCAACCGGATTTACATAACTGAATGTCTCTTCGTGCTTTGAAACATGCCATATAAGCCAGGCTGTCAGGAGCTCCCTACTGCTAGAGAGAATTCCTCTGGGTATTGTACCATTTCTTGCTTGATACTTCACAAAGCTGCAGACCCACCAGCATTTTCACAGCAGGTGCCTTTCTCTGTCTGCCTTGTGTGTCACCAACCTTTCAGTGCTTTTATTTTTGTACATTTAAAATGGCATGAACTCCTCTCATCCCCTGATTGAAGCCACCCCCACTGTCTTGTGTGACATTTTGCCCCCTCTCGCAACCCCTGAGGAGCTGGGCTTGGTGCAGAGACTAGTGCAGCATTTACATTGGCAGGTGCTGACTCTCTCAAGCAGTCACAGTAAAGTCACTGGGGCTTCTCATGTGAGTAAGTGCTCACCATTGTGACTAAGGGTTGCCTAATTGAGACTGAATGGGGACAACTGGGGACCAGGTAGGGTTGGCTAAGGTTGATACCCATCCCCACCATTTGCAGGCACATTCCTGAGTTGCACTGCCACTCCGGACCATGATTTCAGTCCATGTGCTGGTAGTAAGTGCTGCTTCTCCTACAGGGTTGCGGGATCTGGATAGTCAATGTCCTATGGCCCCTTTCTTGGCCTGTCCATAAATCTCCCTTCTCAGCAGCCTATTTGGGGCCAGCATGGAGACCCCTTCCATAGCACACAGGGTGTGCAGTCACACACGCAGTCTCCACCACAATCCCACTACATAAGTTTTGTCGAGATCCTTGTGTGTGGGCTGTCTGCAGCGTGGCTGAGTTTCAGCCCTCATGCTTAGTGGGGTAAACATCAGGGAGGGAGAAGCGCTAAAGGTCAACATTGGCATAAGAACAAAGGGCTGTTAACTCGCCGTGAGTACATTCAGGCTGGAAATTAGAAGAAGACTTCTAACCAGCAGAGGAATGAGGTTCTGGAATGGCCTCCCAATAGGAGGAGTTGGGGCAAGAAACCTAACTGGCTTTAAGATGGAAGTTGCTAAATGGGATTATAGGATGGGGTTTCCTGCAGAAGCAGGGGACTGGACTGGATGACCCGGGAGGTCCCTTCCAGTCCTGTGTTGTTATGTTGATGATTTTCATGTCTCATGTTAGTAGATATGCCATACCAGGGACCAGTTCTGATCTCATGCTGACATAACCCATACCTCTAGATTCACATCCGTCGCAAACAAGATCCGAATTCATCCCAGGGCTTTAAATCCTACTGGCATGTGAACGGGAGGAGAATGGCCGACAAGGAGTTGGCTGGGAAGGTATAAATAGTGAGGATGACAGGCTTGGGAGGCGTAATTCTAGACCCACTTTAAAATAAATCATAGGAGTAATGGTTTAGCAAGAAGTTTGTTCTCCGAGCTGCAGCCCAAGAGAAAACCCTACATTCAGAGAGAGCCAGCCCACCAGGTTATGGTTTTAAACAGTAAGACATTGCTTGAAGAAGTCTGCAGGAGGCTAACAAGTTGCTGCTAGTAGCAGCCACAGTGCAAGAAGACAGTTATTAAAAAGCAAGGTTTACTTGTAACAAAATAACTGGTAGGAAGATTAATTTCTACTTCAGCTGAGCAGTTATTTCGTATGCATGTCAGCATGATTTAAGAAAAAGCTGGATCTGCTCCTCTGTAGATTATACATCCCATTTTACTACCATTTTTTTCACAAAGGCAATATTTTTAAAAGAGTTCAACACTAAAGTTTGGAAGCTAATAGAAATATCTCAGGCTTGCAAGCTGAACTGACCTTTACTGTAATGGAGGTGCATCTTGCATGGGTATGTAGATTCCAACTGGAGAATTTCCACCATGCTCTGAATTTTAATATCAAGCATGAATCTCCTCGTCTGCTGGTGGAAATCAGGAGTAATAACGTGCATTGAGGCTACTGTGAAGTTGCACTGGTGTAAGAGCATGTCACTAAGATGAGACTCTTTGGTCCCCAAGATGAGCCTGATTTGTCAAGGAGTTGAGCTGAGCAAATCCTGAAGGTTTTAAGGATTCTCCAGTTAAGCTGAGGGTGCTCAGTGCCATGAGCTGGTCAGAGTCGGGCCCTCTGACACCTTTCACTGGCTCAACATGTGCAATGCATTGTCATACCCAAAGGTTTCAATCAACGAATGCCATTTCTTCAAGTGCTTATATTAATATATGTTGATTAATAATTAATCACTACTGTATTAATCACATTACCTATCTTGTAGCACTGAGGGGAGCAGTTACAGTATCACGAAAATCCATCACATAATGTGCCAAGTACATTATGGGCCCACTTCTGAACATCCTCAGGGCTGGCATAGACTTTCTGGGGCCTGGGGCCAAAGACCAAGGGCGTCAGCCCTGGACAGCAGGGCTTCGGTTACAGGCCCCCTTCCTGGGCGGCTCCCTTGAGCTTTGACCCCTGGGGCTCAGGTGGGCTCAGGCTTCCATCCCCCCTCCTAGGGTCTTGTAGTAATTTTTGTTGTCAGAAGGGGGTCTCGGTACAATGAAGTTTGAGAACCCCTGCTCTAGATGCATACCACTATAATGGGGGAAGTGCGGAAAGCAACAAATCAAATGACAGCCTGGCTTTTAGCGGAGACCTTGAAAGTCTGAGCACAAATCACCCACACACAACATAAGTGCATTCCTCTATGTCTCCTGTCAAAATCTTCCTGTCCCCCAACCCGAGACGTCCACCTTTTGCCAGGTGATTCATAATATTCTTACCCGGAGGGGAAGGGGGAAGCCATGTGAAGATCCTGAAGCTGCAGGTTAATGGTGTCATAATATATTAATCAAATGATCCTTCAAGAAAAAGCTCTGTAGCTAGAGAGGAGGGAGAAGGATATTTTCCTCAGATGGGGTAGATAGGAAATATTTAGAGCCAGGGAGCAGCCATGATGGGGAAGGGAAATTTTCCCTTGTTTACCAGACCCCATAGGAATGATTCCCATTGTCAAATAAGGTGCAGATATATTATCCCAAGGATTGTGAACTAATGCTTGCAAAGAAAACCCTTCCTATGCAAAAATCAGAGTGAAAATACCAGCACTCAGAGGAAATCTGGAATAATTTGGTAAATGCCTTTGAAATACAAATACCACTGGCTATTTCTAATTTACCATTTTTAAAAGGCCGTATCAGTTTCTGTCTTTACTGCATTTTATTTTTCGGAGTGCTCTGTCTTTTTAACTCCTTCACTGCCACACTGTTTGCAAGCACAGTCCTTCAGCCCAAGTGGCACTGACAGTTTGATAAATAAATCTTGGGTTAGTTGCTGTTGACCCTAGGTAAGGACAAACTTGAAAATGAGAAGCAGTGTTACATAAATGTCTACTGTACATAGCAACACTGAGGGGAGAAAAGCTGCTGCATTACTTCTGGTGCACCAGTAGCACATTAAAATTCTGTCATTGCAAGGTCACAGTGTTAGGCTGATATTCCTCCACCCCTGGGGAAGAGTGAGAACCTTCTTTTCACACTGTAGTAATGTAGCCAAGAATATATTCATCTATATCAGAGCATTTATTTCAGTTTTGAAATACTGCATCATTTCTTTCAGTGATGAAGAATCCTCTCCTGGTTCGGAGTAGAGTTGTTGGCATGTTAGAAATGTAACACTTGCTTTGAACAGAATAAATAAAGCATCCCAGCATTGCCTTCTCCCATTAATAATCCCAGAGCAAGGCAAAAGACCAGACAGCACATGTAGTGAGTGGAATGTGTCCTGAGTTGCACTCAATGCAGTGCGATTAGGAATGCTGCACACCATTCTCTGTAAACTCCCAGGAAGAGGCAAGCTATAGACAGAGGAAAACAGCAGATTGGAAGCGGAATACAGCACCTCTGTGAGTAAAGCTGGTCGGGAATTTTTCAAAAAAGTTTTTCTTTGGAAAATGTTGATTTCTCAAAACTAAAACAGAGAGCGGAAGTGTTTGGGTTTTGACAGCAATTTCCTCAGGACCAGGCTGGAAATTCACATAAGGTGGAGAGAGAGAGACCACACCAGAATAGCCAATAGCCCATTGGTTAGGCACTACCTGTAGCAACACAGGGTTCCATTATTTCTCTCCTCACCCACCAAGTACATTTTATTCAAACTGACCTGTGGAAACACCATCTCATCTCCAAGTTTACATATGTTCCCAGCCGAAACACTGGGTTAAAAAAGTAGGCATTTCCAAAGGAGTGTAAGGAGCCTATAGTGGGATTATCCAAAGCACCTAGGCACCTAATTGTTGTTGAAAGCCAATAGGAATTGGATGCTTAATTCCCTCTAGTCTTCTTTGAAAATCCCAGGCTTCAGGGCCGTGGTTCTCAACCCATTTATCATTGTGGACTGCATATGCAGCTCTCTATGTATTACGTGGGCCGCATCCACACAATATATGTACTACCTGTATGGCCCTGAGGATGTCACATGGGCCACAGCTGTGTGCTGATTGGGCCGCAGGTTGATAACCTGCTTTAGGGTGTGTTTCAGTGTCCCACGAACAACTGAAAATATTCATCTTTAACAACAGCTAAAAAGGTCGGAAATTTCTCACTATCACTCCCACCCGGCAGGGACTCCCCCGTTCTCTGCTTCCATTAGTGCAGGGAAATTCCACTTCCCAGGATGTGGAGATGCTCAGCTTCAACCAGACCCGTGCCTCCACGTAGCTCTCTCCCCTCCCAGGCCTGCCCCTTCTTTATATGCCCGATCCCGGGCACATCGAAATCCGTGGGGGTTTTCCCATTCACTTGAGTAGGCATTGGCTTGATTCCTGTGTACAGGTCCCTGAAGAGTGCCTTCTATGTGGCTCAGTGAAAGGAGGGAGAGTACCAGAAGTAGCTGTGCAGAGAGGAGGAGATCCATGGGCACAGGCTGTCTGTGTGTGCCAGCTTAGGGGAGGGGATCCAATCCTGTTAAACCCTCTCCCTTCCTTGGTCAGCGGCAAAATTCAGCATGATTTCAGGGCTGTGCTTTCACCCCAGACGTCAGGCCCTGCACGACACTTGGTACTGAATGACAAGCTTGCTTGGTTCCATTACGCACCCTGTTTCCACATAGCTCCTGTTTAACTGCTAATACTTCCCTCCTTTTACCGTTTAAACATTTCCTCTGTCTTCACTTCAGGAAACCTGGGGACATGTAGTCTACAAAGAGAAAAAAAGAGGGTTGTGCTGTCAAAGAGCCCTACTCCCAGCCTCTATGCTCTGCTCTGTGTCCTTGAGAAGAAGCACTCAGGCTGTGTTGACGCTCTAGAAAAAGGCAGTGTTTTCACTGAGGCACCTGCTTCAGCCAGGAGGCTCTTCCATCTACGCATTCATCCATTTGCCTGGAACTCTGGGATCAATTACTTTTTTCTTTGGCAAGAAACACTGGTCTCTCTGGGCCAGCTTGTGAGACCCTTAATCTCACTGCGTTGTACAAGCAGCCTCATTGGTTTTAATGGCCTCGATTCATGGTGTAAAGTACTATTCGAAGTGAGCAAAGTGGTCACAATCTGGCCTTCTGACCATGAAAAGCTTCCTTTTAAAATGAAGGAACTGTCAGATATCCTCTAATGGTTTCTGCAGGTGGTGTGGGATTAGAATGGGACCCACCTGAAAAGAAGGAAGAGAGGGGACCTGATTCTTCCCTATTTTACAGCAGTGTAACTGTATTGTTTGGGACAGAGTTACTCCTGATTTACAAGTGATGGGAGAATCAGTGTAAGTTCTGCTGCCCAGCATGGAACAAGGAGAGTATCACACATTGTTATCGACACCAAAGCAATGTAAGGGCCTGTGTTTCCTCTGGAGAAGGAGCCTTCTGTAGCCAGTGCTGCTGCTTACTTGTGCTGCTCTAAGGACAAAAATAATGCATCAGAATGATTAAGGGGGATGGGTCCCAGGCAAACCTATCACTGCAACTAATGCTGAGATAAGGGGGGGGGGGATTTGGCTCATCTTCCTCTATGCAATTATTCTCCCATTACATGAATAATGCACACCGTTGAAAAACAAGGGCTACGTGTTGAGACTTCCAAGGAACACACATGAGGTAGGAGGTATCAGAAGCATGGATGAATGCCTATCTTTCCTGTATATTTTGATCTTGATTGTTACTCTAAGGGCTGAATTCTCTTGTTGTTTGGGGAGGGAGGGATTGTTTTGTTTTGTTTTTTGTACTCTCTTATTCCTAGGTCAGATGTAGGATTCTCTTTCCATGTCAGCTCTTTCTAAATTGTTTGGTGCTCATGGGAGGCAATGTAGATTATTGGTGTGGTTAGAGAAGGAAACAGTGGGTCAGAAATCTGGGGGTCTATTGCCTGTTCTGCCACATGTGACATTGGTCAAACTGCACAACCTAGGATTTGGGCAGGAGTTTAAGGGATTCAGGAATTTCAATGAGAATTTAACACATAATTGCATTAGGTTCCACTTTTAAAATCACAGGCTAAATATCTCAGTCCCTGAGTCTGCACATCTGTAAAATGGGGGTAGTAATATATACTTCATAGGGCTGTTGTGACAATCAGTTATTGTAAAGCACTTTAAGTTCCTCAGATGAAAAGTGCTATGGATTTGCCAAGTATTACTATGCCTATTGTTATATCACAGGGCCATGAGTCACTGAATCTTTCCACATTACTAATTTATATAGATAAATTGCAAGATTCTTTTGCAATAATGCCCCTTTTCTAAAATTACTGAATTACCATTTTATCTCGATGGCCATCCTGACAAGCAAACCATTCATCTGGGTTCTTTTGCTGTTCACGTGTCGTTGAGCAACATTGTGTTCCATTATATTACCAAGAGGTACTAACTTGGGTTCATGCCTTGTATTGTATTTGACAAAGCACTGTACATTTACTCATGTAATTACTGCACTGTATTCTCAAGGTATTCACTTTACTGAAAACATCATGACTTTGGAATAAATAAAACATTCCACCACTATCAAAACATGATAGAGCAGCTGAGTTGAGAACTGTTTTTAATTCATGACATACTGCTTTAATTAACATAGAAGCACTGTGTGTATATATATTTGTTAGTACTAGAAGTAAACTTGGAGCATTTTGCATGACATATTTTGGAAACACACTCATTTCATTTGCCACCTATTGGGATCTCAAACAAATACACAAACAGTGGAAACAGGAAACTGGGCCAAAAATGTTCCTGTTGTAACACCAATAATGAGATCAAATCAAACACAGAATGGATTTGTCCCATTTGAACATACGAACACCATTTCACGAACACTAGCTTCAGAAACAATGCCAGTCATCTAAGCTCTGAATATCTCTTTTAGTAGAATGTAAGGATAGAAGAAAACTATAGGCAGGGTTGACATAGGCTGATTCTGCACCTACTGAAATCAATGGCAAATCTTCTGCTGATTCCAAGTGTGACCTTAAAAAAGCTTCTTCTGTTATTAGCAATAGTAAGGATTTCAGAAAGATCCCATATCCTTACAATGGGGAATACTATTAGTGGTCCCTGTTGAGCAAAGCACTTAAGCTCATACTTAACTCCTGGCATGTGCCTAAAGTCCATCCTTGTTCGATAAAGTATTTCAGGATGTGCTTCCCTTTAAGCACGTATTTAAGTCCCACTGAAGTCATTGGGGTTTAATGATGTGTTTAAGGTTATGTATGACTTTTTCTGAGTCAGGACCAGAACCAGGAATCTCTGTCTCAAAAATAAATAAATAACTGCTTGATCCAACCTCCACTGACTTTGGTGAGGCTTTCCATTGACTTCATTGGGAGCTGGAACGAGGCTCCAGTACACCCACTGTCTTGTAGAGTCTCAATTCTGCAAAGAGCTGAGAGCTACCAAGAGGTGCCTGGTGCCCCTAATTCTGAACGACTTCCGCCTTTCAACACGTTGCAGTATCAGGGCCTGACGTGAAAATGATATGATGAAAATTCTTTTTGCCATGGAAAAAAACGGAAAGCAATTTGTGTGCAAACTACTTTGACGATTTCAGAATCGTTGTCAAAAATGATACTTTTTTGTGAGAAACCAAAAAGGAATTAAAAGTAATTAATTAAAATTAAAAGTAGAAATTGTGCCTTGTTACTTTTTTACACCAGTGTGGTGGTGGCTAGGTTGGTTATTTTAACAATAACAAGATGAAACAAAAGACATGTTAAATTGTAAATCATGTGTAAAGGTACAATTAGGCAGGCCAAGAAAAAGTTTAAAGAGCAACTAGCAAAAGACTCAAAAACTAGCAGCAATAACATTTTTAAGAACATGAGAAGCAGGAAGCCTGCTGAACAATCAGTGGGGCCACTGGACAATTGAGGTGCTAAAGGAGCACTCAAGGAAGATAAGGTCATTGCAGAAAAGCTAAATTAAATCTTTGCATTGGTCTTCTCTGCAGAGAATGTGAGGGAGATTCCCACACCTGAGCCATTTTTTTTTCAGATGACAAATCTGAGGAACAATCCCAGATTGAGGTTTTTGGAACAAATTGATAAATTAAACATTAATAAGTCACCAGGACCAAATGGTATTCGCCCAAAAGTTCTGAAGGAACTCAAATATGAAATTGCAGAACTACTAACTGTGGTATGTAACCTATCACTTAAATCAGCTTCTGTACCAGATGACTGGAAGATAGCTACGGTGACACTCATTTTTTTAAAAAGGCTCCAGAGGTGATCCTGGCAGTTACAGCCCGGTAAGCCTGACTTCAGTACCAGGCAAATTGGTTGAAACTATAATAAAGAACAGAATTATCAAATACATATGTAACACTGACAGAGTCCAGTCGTCGCTGGGCGGGATTGAACTGGGGACTAACTGGCTGTTAGCTAAGGCTGTAGAGCAAACTCATTAATCTCTCTCTCTTAGTGGTCTCTGTGCCACTAGATGGGACAGAACACCACACTCAGGAGGTGAGTGGGTTACACATAGATGAACACAATTTGTTAGAAAAGAGTCAAAATGATTTTTGTAAAGGGAAATCATGTCTTGCCAATCTATTAGAATTCTTTGAGGGGGGTCAATAAACATGTGGACAAGAGGGATCCAGCGAATATAATGTACTGTACTTGAACTTTCAGAAAACTTTTGACAAGGTCCCTCACCAAAGGCTCTTAAACAAAGTAAGCAGTCATGGGATAAGAGGGAAGGTCCTCTCATGGATCAGTAACTGACTAAAGATAGGAAACAAAAGGTAGGAATAAATGGTTTTCAGAATGGAGAGGGTAAATAGCAGGTTCCCCCAGGGGTCTGTAGTTGGACCAGTCCTTTTCAACATATTCATAAATGATCTGGAAAAAGGGGTAAACAGTGAGGTGGCCAAATTTGCAGATGATACAAAACTACTCAAGATAGTTGAGTTCAAAGCAGACTGCGAAGAGTTACAAAGGAATCTCACAAAACTGGGTGACTGGGCAACAAAATGGCAGATGAAATTCAATGTTGATAAGTGCAAAGTAATGTACGTTGGAAAACATAATCTCAACTATGCATACAAAATGATGGAGTCTAAATTAGCTGTTACTGATCAAAAAAGAGACCTTGGAGTCTTTGTGGACAGTTCTCTGAAAACATCTGCTCAATGAGCAGCAGCAGCAATCAAAAAAGTGAACAGAATGTTAGGTACCATTAGGAAAGGGATTGATAACAAGACAAAGTATCATAATTCCACTATATAAATCCATGGTACTCCCACACCTTGAATACTGCATGAAGTTCTAGTCGCCCCATTTCGAAAAAGACATATTCGAATTAGAAAAGGTACAGAGAAGGGCAACAAAAATGATTAGAGGTATGGAATAGCTTCCATATCAGGAGAGATTTAAAAGACACGGATATTTTTCAGTTTAAAAAAGAGATGACTAAGGAGAGATATGATAGAGGTCTATGAAATCAAGAATGGTGTGGAAAAAGAGAATAAGGAAGTGTTATTTATTCCTTCTCATAACACAAGAACCAAGTGTCACCCAATGAAATTAATAGCCAATTTAAAACAAACAAAAGGAAGTACTTCTTCACACAATGCACAGTCTGTGGAACTTGTGGCCAGGGAATGTTGTGAAGACCAAAACTATAACTGGGTTCAAACAAGATTTAGAAATGTTCATGGAGCTTAGGTCCGTCAATGGCTATTAGCCAAGATGGTCAGGGATACAACTTCATACTCTGGGTGTCCTGAAGCTCTGACTGCCAGAAGCTGGGAGTGGACGACAGGGGATGGATAGCTCGATATTGCCCTGTTCTGTTCATTCCCTCTGGGGCACCTGGCTTTGGCTACTGTCGGAAGACAGGATATTGGGCTAGATGGACCTTTGGTCTGACCGAGTATGGCCGTTCTTATGTTCTAAATTCCTTTTCGGGGATTTTTTTATTGTTGGAGAAGAAACACATGGAAAAAGCAAATATCCCAGCTTCTACAGCAGGGGTGGGCAAACTACAGATCTCAGAAGCAGCCCCCGGGCGGGGGGGGCAGAGGGCTCCACATACATTGCCCTTGGCTCCAGGTACCACCCCCCGCAGCTCCCATTGGCCGGGAATGGGGAACCGTGGCCAATGGGAGCTTTGGGGGAGGTACTGGAGGCGCGGCAAGGGCAGCGCACACAGAACCCTCCGCCCCCTCTCCCCCAGGGGCCGCAGCACTTCCTCGAGCGGCGTGGGGCTGGGGACAGGACAGGCAGGCAGGCAGGGAGCTGCCATCCCGGAGCCACTTTAGGTAAGTGGTGCCGGGACGGAGCTCGAACCCCTCCTGCATCCCACCCCCCCAACTCCCTGCCCTAAGCCCCCTGCCTGCACCTTGCACCCCTCCCACCCCCCAACTCCCTGCCCTGAGCCCCCTCATACACTCCGCACCCCTCCTGCACCCCAACCCCCTGCCCTGAGCTCCCTGCTGCATCCTGCACCCTTGTGCACCCCAACCCCATGCCCTGAGCCCCCTCCTGTACTCTGCACCCCTCCTGTGCCCCAATCCCCTTCCCTGAGCCCCCTCATGCACCCCGCACTCCTCCTCTGCCCCAATCCCTTGCCCTGAGCCGCTTCCTGCACACTGCACCCCCACCCCATACTCCCTCCCACACCCCAACCCCCTGCCCTGGCCCTGCATACAATTTCCCCACCCAGATGTGGCCCTCGGCCCAAAAGGTTTGCCCACCCGTTCTACAGCATGCATGCTTTAGAAATAAAGAAAAGTTGATCTGTCAAGACTTGTTCTTGCCCAACACTGGTGGAATGATTAAAACTAGAGCGGGTCAGAAAATGAGGGGGGCCATGGAGGGAGTTTTCCCCCACGGAAAATTTAGATTTTGTCAAAATACTATTTTATTTTTTGTTTGGCAGCTGAAAAATTTTGCCACAAAAAAGGTGTTGGTTTGCCAAAAAAAGTTTACTATGGGAAGGGGTTCAGTTTTCTGACCAAAAAAAAAGCTAAAATTGTTGAAGAACATTGCCCCTTTTTGCAAAAATGTTTGTTTTAACTGAAAACCCCAATTTTTCCTTGGGGGAGCAGGGGGGATTTTAGATGGAAATTTTTTGACCAGCCCTAGTTAAAACAAACTGAAACAGCAGGGGGAGCTCCCACAATGACAGCCAATGAGTCTGGGGGAGCTTGGTCTCTTAGTTTTTAGCACAGGGGTCAGAGCTGTGTTCTTCCATTGGCTCCTTAATTTAATCTCTGCACACGGGCACAGTGTGGCATATAAATGCCGGGTAAAATGTGATGAGCAGGTGTGACGCTTTGTACCTTGGGGGAACACCCTGCACTCCCATGTTCATCCTTATAATATGATTGTGTGGTATCCAATGCAAAGTTTGTCATGTCGGCTGTCTTCGGAAGGCTCATGATGCGCTGAGCATTGTTGTTATAGTAATGTTATAGGTTGTAATTTCATGTATTTAGTTATGAGGCTGAAAATGTGTTCACATGGCTTAAAACAAGCCCAGGCAAAAACTTTCCAGGAGCAGAGGCCCAGGCAAAACTCTCCAGGAGCAGAGGGGCAGTTCACACCTCATCAGGGCATGTATGGGACAAACCCAGCCCAGCCTCACAGGAACAAAGGACACTGGCCTAGGCAGCAACAAAGGATCTGTTGGACTCTTGAGTGAGTCACCCTTCCTTGGTCAGTGTGGGACTACAATGAGGTAATATGATGAGCGGGAGGGATAGCTCAGTGGTTTGAGCATTGGCCTGCTAAACCCAGGGTTGTGAGTTCAATTCTTGAGGGGGCCACTTAGGGATCTGGGGCAAAAATCAGTACTTGGTCCTGCTAGTGATGGCAGGGGGCTGGACTCAATGACCTTTCGAGGTCCCTTCCAGCTCTATGAGATAGGTGTATATCTCTATCTATCTATATATATATGTTTTTTAATGCTCACCTGACTCTGAAGGGGTGGGGCAAAGCCAAGAGGGAAGAAAGAACATGATAAAAGGGAGAGACATTTGCCATGCTCCCTCTCTCTTCCACCTCCATCTACAGACACCACCACCAAGCGACTGAAGGGCTGATCAAAGGGGAGAGCCTGGCTGAAGGGCAACCAGCCAGCCTGTGGTGAGAAGCATCTAAGTTTGTAAGGGCACTGAAAGTGTTAAGATCAGCTTAAAATGCATTTTGCTTTATTTTATTTGACCAAATCTGACTTCTTGTGCTTTGATTTATAATCACTTAAAATCTAACTTTTGTAGTTAATAAATTTATTTGTTTATTCTACCTGAAGCAGTGCATTTGGTTTGAAGTGTGTCAGAGACTCCCCTTGGATAAGAAGTCTGGTGCATATCAATTTCTTTGTTAAATTGACAAACTCATATAAGCTTGCAGTGTCCAGCGGGCATAACTGGACACTGCAAGACGGAGGTTCCTAGTGTTGTGTCTGGGATCGGAGATATTGGCTAGTGTCATTCGGTTGCACAATCCAAGCAGCTTACATGCTAGAGGCTGTGCGTGAACAGCCCAGGAATGGGGGTCCTCACAGAGGAGCAGGGTAGGGATGGCTCCCAGAGTCGAGGATTGGAGTGACCTAGCAGATCACCAATCCAGATAACACTGGGGAACGTAACGGCAGGATAATGGCAGCCAGGCTGATCCTGCATTACAAGAGCACTGTGCCACAAGCCACACTTATGCCTGTGTCTCCTCACACACAGCCCTAGACATCCCATGCTCAGGGAGCAGATGTGCAAGAGAGTTAATACTTATTCCTGCTCAGTCTGGAAAATGGCACCGAATGCTTAACCACAAGTGCATCCATCCATAACCTGCCTTCATACTTGCCTTGGAACACGGCAGCCTTCCACTGCCTGTTGTGCATATTGCAGGGAGTTGCAGGATCAGGGCACCGGAATAATTTGCGTAATCAACACATCTGTGATTGTGTCTCCAGAATTTCTGCCATCTCTCTCTTTTGTTCCATAAGCAAAAAGTAATTCAATGTCATGTCTGTGGTTTGCGTTCTTTTCACCTCCCCCCAAATTTCGTTCTGATTACTTTCATGGTCATATGATTTACACACAGTCTTAGTAATGTCATGGCTAACATATGAGTGTAGTTAATTACTGTATCTAGTCATGCTGAAGTGTATATTCTAGTGCTGTGAGGCAGTAGCCAAGGGCTTGTTCCAGCTCCAAAAACCAGACTTTAGTTTTCCTGAAAATGTAATGATTTTAGATCCAGGCATCTGACCTTTTTAAGGATTAATTTTCCAAAGGAAGCTTTCTCTGTCTCCTACTCAGAGCATGGCATTTCCATCAGGGACACTGTTCTGACTCCCATATCAATCGTCTTCAAGAAAACACCCTAACTCCCCCAAACACAATTCTGAACATGACAGCTCCCACTGACATCGGTGAACAATGCTCTATAGGACCATGAGCTGGTAAAAGCACAGGCTGAAGTTTTCAAACCTGGGCACCTAAATTTAGGCTACCAAATACATATTTAGACACTCAGGCCAAGATTGTCAAATGTACCAAAGGCCCAGATCATCAAAGGTATTTAGATGCCTAACTCCCATTGAAATCAATGGGAGTTAGTCACCTAACAGTACCTTTGAGAATCTGGTCCGTAAGTGATTTAGGAGTACAAGTCCCAGGGAAAGTAAAATTTTGCCCCTAAATTGAAATCATCCGATTTTGAGAAGCACCAAAGACTTCCTGCTTCCAGTGCAGTCAGTGGAAGCTGCAAATGTTCACCATTGTTAAAATCAGACCATTTCCATTTGGGTGCCCAAATGTGGATTTAGGAGTCTAAATTCAGGCACCTATGGGGTGTTTTTCAAAGGTACAAATGGCAATTAGGTGCCCCTCTTAACTACCACTAGGTTTGAAAATCTAGAGCACAGACTATAAAATTAGACAAGTGCAACAGATATACCACAGTATCTGAATTCCCTGATGGGTCTAAAATAGGGCCTGATTTTCCACTGCCCTGCACCCTGTGTGGTCATTCACAGCAGTGCAGAGTGAATTCAAAGTGGATGTAGATCATCATCATTCTGTTTTGATTGTCTCTTTCCTCCACACTTTGCACTGACTACATAAGGCTCAGTGCAATGACAAGCCAAGTCTGTTAGGCGTAGTCCACACACACAAGTTGTACTGCTTTAACTCTACCAGTAGAGTTAACGCGGCACAACCCCCCTATTGTGGTTGTAGTTATACTGGTATAAAGGTGCATTTATTACTATTTGTATCATCATAGCACCAAGGCATCCCAGTTCATGGACCATGGCTCCATTGTGCAAGGTGCTCTGCAAACACGGAACAAAAAGACTGTCCCTGCCCAAAGAATTTATCATCTAAGTTCAAACATAGCTTACATACAGGAAGGGGAATAAGCGGATCAGAAGTGACTACAGAGCTCTGGGAGTAAGGGTGAAGGAGTTTGGTGCACAGGTGGTGTTCTCTTCGATCCTTCTGGTCAAGGGTAGGGGCCCAGGCAGAGACAGATGCATCCTGGAGGTGAATGCCTGGCTGCGAAGATGGTGTCACCAGGAGGGCTTCGACTTCCTTGCCCATGGGATGCTGTTCCAGGAAGAAAGACTGCTAAGCAGAGATGGAGGTCTACCTATCGAGGAAGGAGAAGAGCATATTTGTATACTGACTGGCTAACTTAGTGAGGAGGGCTTTAAACTAGGTTTAAAGGGGGCAGGTGACCAAAGCCCACAGGTAAGTCAAAATCATGGAGACCTGGGAGAAGGGTCGGAATTTGGGGGGAGCATGGGCTGTTATAGCAGGGATAAAGGAGAGACAAGACAGAACTGGGGGGGGGGGGTCAAATCAGTATCTTAGATGTCTGTATACTAATGCAAAAAGTATGGGGAATAAGCAGGAAGAACTCAAAATGCTAGTAAATAAAGACAATTATGACATAGTTGCCATCACAGAGACCTGGTGGGATAATACGTATGACTAGCATATTGGTATAGAAGGGTACAGCTTGCTCAGGAAGGACAGGCAGGGAAAAAAGGAAGGAGGTGTTGCCGTATATATTAAAAATGTATACACTCGGACTGAGGTTGAGATGGAAATAGGAGACAGACTTGTTGAAAGTCTCTGGGTAAGGATAAAAAGGGTAAAAAACAAGGGTGATGTCATGGTAGAGGTCTACTATAGACCACCTAACCAGGAAGATGTGGATGAGGCTTTTTTTCAACAACTAGCAAAATCATCCAAAGCGCAGGACTTGGTGGTGATGGGGGACTTCAACTACTCACACACCTGTTGGGAAAATAACACAGCAGGGCACAGATTATCCAACAAGTTCTTGGAATGTATTGGAGACAATTTTTTATTTCAGAAGATGGAGAAAGCTATTAGGGGAGAGGCTGTTCTAGATTTGATTTTGACAAATAGGGAGGAACTGGTTGAGAATTTGAAAGTGGAAGGTAGCTTGGGTGAAAGTGATCATGAAATGATAGATTTCATGATTCTAAGGAATGGTAGGAGGGAGAACAGCAAAATAAAGACAATGGATTTCCAGAAGGCAGACTTTAGCAAACTCAGCGAGTTGGTAGGTAAGATCCCATGGGAAGCAAGTGTAAGGGGAAAACAATTGAAGACAGTTGGCAATTTTTCTAAGAGATGTTATTAAGGGCACGAACAAACTATCCCACTGCGTAGGAAAGATAGGAAATATGGCAAGAGACCACCCTGGCTTAACCAGGAGATTTTAAATGATCTAAAAATCAAAAAAGAGTCCTACAAAAAGTGGAAATGAGGTCAACTTACAAAGGATGAATATAAAATAACAAGTATGTAGGGACAAAATTAGAAAAGCCAAGACACAAAACGAGATCAAACTAGCTAGAGACATAAAGGGTAACAAGAAAACATTCTACAAATACATTAGAAGCAAGAGGAAGACCAAGGTCAGGGTAGTCCCATTACACAATGAGGGGGGAAAAACAATAAAAAATGTGGAGAGAAGTCTATGAGAAGGCGTTCGACAGCATAGAGACTAACGCCATTCTTGAAGCTCTTTCAGAACAGGGCATCAGCGCAAAATATATCACATTACTAAAGGAAGTGAACTCTGGCTGCAGCATGGACATATCGCTGTTTGATACTCCCCTCCGAATCCCCATCGAGAAAGGTGTGAAACAAGGAGATACAGTTTCACCAAAATTATTCACAGCCTGTCTTGAATTGGTCTTTCAACGAGCAGACTTGAAAGGTGGTATTAATATCAATGGCGAGCAGCTAAACCATTTCAGGTTCACAGATGATATAGTGCTGATAGCTGAAAATACAGCCCAGCTTGAGAGAATGCTTAAAGAACTGAACGCAAAAAGTAGTCAAGTCAGATTAAAAATAAATCAGTTGAAAACAAAATACATGAGATCAGGTGTTCTGCCAAGAACCCAAATAACTCTAGGAGGAGAGCAGATACAAGAGGTTGATAAATACGTTTATTTGGGCCAGGAAGTCAACATGCGTCACAATCAGAAAAGCTGGATGGTGCGAATTCAATGACATCAAGGACATCCTCCAAGGAAAGATCAGCAAAACAATTCGTGCAAATCTTTTAAACTCGACCATGCTTCCAGCGATGTTATATGGCCATGAAACATGGTCACTGACAAAGATTGAAGAACATCAACAGAGGGCAAGGGAACAAACATTTTTGGGCATCTTGCTCCGCAATCACATCCCCAATGAAATAATTAGGCGGCAGTCTGGAGTGCGAGACGTTGTTGAAAGAAGGCTCAGCAAAATGCGGTGGACGGGACATGTGGCCCGACTCAGCGACAACAGATGGACCGCAGCTATATCTGAGTGGTTCCAAGAGAACAGAAATGGCCACGCGGTCAGCCTCCAAAGAGGTGGGATGATTTCCTAACAAGGAGATATGGACAAGCATGGCGAAGGATGGCCAGAGGGAGAGAAAATTGGAAGACGTGTTGTGATCGGCTCAGTCTGATGAAGGACTGACAGTCTATGCAGAAAATGTGGAAATGGCAGATGTGCTTAATGACTTCTTTGTTTCGGTTTTCACCAAAAAGGTTGGTGGTGATTGGACATTTAACATAGTGAATGCCAGTGAAAATCAAGTAGGATTAGAGGCTAAAATAGGAAAAGAACAAGTCAAAAATTACTTAGACAAATTAGATGTCTTCAAGTCACCAGGGCTTGATGAAATGCATCCTAGAGTACTCTAGGAGCTGACTGAGAAGATATCTGAGCCATTAGCGATTATCTTTGAAAAGTCATGGAAGATGGGAGAGATTCCAGAAGACTGGAAAAGGGCAAATATAGTGCCCATCTATAAAAAGGGAAATAAGGACAACCTGGGGAATTACAGACCAGTCAGCTTCTGTACCCGGAAAGATAATAGAGCAAATATAAAGCAATCAATTTGCAGACATATAAAACATAATACGGTGATAAGTAACAGTCAGCATGGATTTGTCAGGAACAAATCATGTCAAACCAACCTGATAACTTTATTTGACAGGGTAACAAGCCTTATGGATAGGGAAGAAGCGGTAGACGTGGTGTATCTTGACTCAAGTAAAGCTTTTGATACTGTCTCGCATGACCTTCTCATAAACAAAGTAGGGAAATGCAACCTAGATGGAGCTACTATACGGTGGGTGCATAACTGGTTGGAAAACCATTCCTAGAATGTAGTTATCAGTGGTTCACAGTCATGCTGGAAGGGCATAATGAGTGGGGTCCCCCAGGGATCAGTTCTGGGTCTGGTTCTGTTCAATATCTTCAGGAATGACTTAGATAATGGCATACAGAATACGCTTATAAAGTTTGCGGACAATACCAAGCTGGGAGGGGTTGCAAGTTCTTTGGTGGACAGGATTATAATTCAAAATGATCTGGACAAATGGTCTGAAGTAAATAGGATTTAATTTGATAAGGACAAATGCAAAGTACTCCACTTAGGAAGGAACACTCAGTTGCACACATACAAAATGGGAAATGACTGCCTAGGAAGGAGTACTGCTGAAAGGGATCTGGGGGTCCTAGTGGACCACAAGCTAAATATGAGTCAACAGTGTAACACTGTTGCAAAAAAAGCGAACATCATTCTGGGATGTATTAGCAGGAGTGTTGTAAGGAAGACACAAGAAGTAATTCTTCTGTTCTATTCCATGCTGATTAGGCCTCAACTGGAGTATTGTGTCCAGTTCTGGGTGCCACATTTCAGGGAAGATTTGAACAAATTGGAGAAAGTCCAGAGAAGAGCAACAAAAATTATTAAATGTCTAGAAAACATGACCTCCAAGGGAAGATTGAAAAAAATGGGTTTATTTAGAGAAGACTGACAGGGGACATAACGGTTTTAAGTACATAAAAGGTTGTTACAAGGAGGAGGAAGAAAAATTGTTCTTCTTAACCTTTGAGGAGAGGACAAGAAGCAATGGGCTTAAGTTGCAGCAAGGGAGGTTTAGGTTGGACATTAGGAGAAACTTCCTAACTTCAGGATGGTTAAGCATTGGAATAAATTACTTAGGGACGTTGTGGAATCTCCATCATTGGAGATTTTTAAGAGCAGGTTAGACCAACAATTGTCAGGAATGCTCTAGATAAAACTTAGTCCTGCCACGAGTGCAGGGGACTGGACTAGATGACCTCTCAAGGTCCCTTCGAGTTCTATGATTCTATAAATTCTCTTTAAAGCAGTATAGCTGTTTCTACACTAGAGGTTGTATAGCTATTTTGGTAAAGATCACATTCTGAACTAAAATAATGATACCAATACAAAAACTGTGTCTATACCAGGCCTGTGAGTGTGGGAACCATGTCAAAAATATTAAAAAATATAGGGTGCTCTCATCGTCTAGGTATTTAAGTAACTGTATAAAAAAATTACTGTATTTTTTTGAGTTCATTATGGACAGTGGAGGTCATCTGAAAGTGAAATCATCTCACACTAAATTTAATGCAGTAGCACTAATGGAGTAGCTTTTTCCACCTTGCAATCCCACAGTAGATTTACCACATGAAAGTTAGACTTTCAGGTCAAACCCCTCCACTGTCCTTATTAGCAGATGTTTCTGAATCTTTCTACTGGGTGAAAAAATAGTACAGTAGAGTTTTGCATCTTGTATGAAGGAGTCCCATACAAAGAGGCCTTTTAAAAGCTAGGTTTGCAGAAGGTTATATTCTTAAATTCTGCATATCTGTTATTTATTTGAAATGGCTTGACATTGCAGACCATCTGATTGAGTCTGTGGACTCTGCCAGGCTCACTCAGTGGAAGGAGAAGCGTAACTTCACTTATTCCAGCCAGAAATGCGGGAACCTGATCTGCTGGCTGGGGGCTGCCCAATCCTTCACACCAAAATCTCCCACAGGTTAAGCCCAGTGAGATTGCAAGCCATTTATTGCCGGTAGCAAAGGTTCAGCTGAAGAAGCGATTTGAATGCAAAATATATGACAAATGGTGTCAACATCAACATTAGAATGTGGGCAGGAGTCAACCAGAGCCATTCATGGCTGACGAGCTAGATAAGGCACTTAACTCCATCAAGCCAAGCACAGTGGCAGGGTATAACATCTTGCCAGAAGTCCTTATGCACCTGGGACCAAAGACATCACAGTGGCTCACTAATTTCATTAATGAGAAGAAGCTACCACGCACTTGGCATCAAGCAAAGATTATCGCCATTCTCAAGATGGGCAACGACCCCCACCACATGGTGAGTTACCACAAAATGGTCTTGCTGTCAGTGTGTTTTAAGGTGTTTGAGCACTTGATCCTCCAACAAAGCACTCTGGAGTTGGACGATGTCTTGCAGGTTGAGCAGGCAGGGTTCAGGAAAGGATCCTGTAATCAAGGACCCTTGGCCTTGACCACTTTTATCAAAAATGTTTTTCAACAAAATTTAAAGACAGGAGCCGCCTTCCTGTATTTGACCGCTACTTATGACATAGTTTGGCACAGAGGCCTTTTGTGTAAACTCTCTCAAGTTGCCCCATGTTGTGGGGTCGAAGTAGTAGAACTCTTCCTCCAAAATAGGTGGTGCAGAGTACACATGGGTGATTATTGCAGTTCCTGGAAATGTCAGATTAACGGTCTTCATCAAGTTTCAGTTCTTTCACCAGTGCTGTTCAACATGTACATCAACGACTTTCCAGCAATACTCGCAGACAAGTTTATCTATGCTTGTTAGGATATAGATATTCAGGCCTGTGTGTAAAGGCCTATACTTTAAAAATTTAGGTGTATTCTTATCACTTAGCTAGTTATAGAGGTATAAAAGAAAGAATCAAAATCACTTTCTGTATGTGTATGGGCCTTCTCTCACTAGGACAGTCTGAGGCCTGGTTCTTAGGCTAAGGCCTTCGGCTAAGCAGCAGAGGCCAGCCATAAACTGGGAAGCGTATGGTCACATCCTCACATTCCAAATTAGTCACATTGAAATAAGGTGCTATTGGGCTGTTAGGAATACAATCCTGTCCTGATATTCCTATCACCTCCAGAGAAAGGGAAGAGCCTAGAAGATGTAAAAGGAAACTTAGTTTGATAGCATCCTGTCTGGCAAGAACTCACTTATCAATAGCTGGGATGTGAAATCCTCATTTCTGTATTGTTCTATCACTGTAGTCTCCACTTCCATATTGTTTGTCTGTATAATCTCTGTCTGGTTCTGTGATTGTTTCTGTCTGCTGTATAATTAATTTTGTTGGGTGTAAACCAATTAAGGTGGTGGGATATAATTAGTTAAATAACCATGTTACAGTATGTTAGGATTGGTTAGTTAAATTTCAGTAAAATGATTGGTTAAGGTATAGCTAAGCAGAACTCAAGTTTTACTATATAGTCTGCAGTCAATCAGGAAGTAAGGGGGGGAATGGGAACAGGGGGAGGGGGAATTGGAATCATGTTTCGCTAAGGGGGGGCGATGGGAACAGGGAATGGGAACAGGGAGACAGGCAAGGCTGTGTGGTGTCAGAGCTGGGAAGGGGGACACTAAGGAAGGAAATTGGAATCATTGCTTGCTGGAAGTTCACCCCAATAAACATCAAATTGTTTGCTCCTTTGGACTTCGGGTATTGTTGCTCTCTGTTCATGTGAGAAGGACCAGGGAATTGAGAGGGTGAAGGAAGCCCCCTAACAATGCTGACAACATCTGCTGCAGCTATCAAGCTCGCTCCTCAGAAACTGACAAGGTCCTGAATGATGATATGAAGCTCATGGCAGGCTATTGTAGTCAATGACTCCTGCAGCTGAGTTTTTCTTAGATGGTTTCTAGTGTATTTCATCTGCATAATGCAAGCGCAAGCCACAAGTTAAATATTTTCTTAAATGGCCAATGCCTGCAGCACAACCCAAAACCGGTTTACCTCAGTGTGATAGGTCATTGGATAGGTCATTGATGTACCGCAACCACTTGAAGAAGACAACAGCCAAAGTTAGCACTTGGAACAACTTGCTCAGAAAACTAGCCAGCTCAACCTGAAGTGCGAGTGCCTAGATGCTTATAACATCATCCCTTGCCTCCTGCTATTCAACAGCAGAATACTGTGCTTCTGACTGGTGTCGCTTGTCTCACCCGAGGCTGGTTGATGTAGAGCATAACAGAGCTATGTTTACATGCAACTCTATTGCCCTGGCTGCCAATACTTAGTAACATATTTGCTGTGAGGGGGCCTCCATCATGCTTCTGGCCAAGATCCATGAGAACTGCAACTTGTCTCTGTATTCAGACATCTTCAACCATCCACCAGTTCGCCTGTCTTCTAGACTCCCCTTATGGTCACTTATGCCACTACAGGATGTGACAATGGAATCTGCTTGGCATAACGAGTGGTCAGTGATGACAGTTGTTAATCACTCTCTTGTCACCAACCCAACCATCTGCCCACCAGGTTTTGACTTGCCAAGTGGTTCTGCCAGAACTGGTTTTGAACAGGACAGGGCAATTGTGAGGCCAATCTCTTCAAATGGAGTTTCTCTAACGACCCGCGATGTAGAGGCGGTCAGTTTCAGACTATGTTGCATATCCTTGACGAGTGCCCTCAGACTTACTTCAATGACAGGCTACCGGCTCTTCACCTGACTGATGATGATGCTATCAAATGGCGGGGCACACTGGGCATACACCTTGAATGGCTTGTACAGTAAAGTGAAGGTGGCTAACGTCATTAGTGTTGTAAAACAGCTTGTCAGCAACTGATGGAGAAAAACAAAATCTGATTACAGGAAGGTTTTGAGTGGTATGCAAATCAAGGAAAGCTCGGTGCACAGCTCGTTCTCATGAATTAAAAAGCTCTGTAAACTACTTTCCTTTATATTTACTGCAGCGATGTCAGAAGTGTGCTTGGGAAGATGTACGGCAGCATGAAAATGTATTGTGGTAAAAGGCTCCCACTTACACTTGGCATGAAGCTATGAAACCTAAAAGGAATATTGTTAAGCCGCTACAGAAAGGAAAATGCTTACAACTTTGCAACCTAAAACACTGCTGCAGTATTTGTGTTCCTTTAATTTAAAATGATGAGAAAAATTATGTTTTTATACATTTTATAGGCACAATTGTGATATGTGGGTGGAGTAAGAAGATATCCCCTCATAACTCAAGCGAGCTGTCCTCACTGCACGTCAGAGCTCAGTGGGGAGAACAGCCTCTGCAGAACTTGCCCTGTTAGAGGAAAAGGTTCGGGGGTTGGAGATGCAGGTAGAGACCCTGGTAGAGTTTAGAAGGGGGTTTGAGCAGCTAATGGAGCAAAGGCAAGGGGTGGCTGAAGGGGCATGCTCAGGGGTGCAGATGGAAGCGGGGGCTATGGTCTGTGAGGGGGGAATGTCGGTGGGAGAACAAGAGCAGTGGAAGCATGTGACCGTGAGAAGCAGGCCAAGGAAAAGGAGGGCTAGTGAGGGGGAAATAGAACTCAGGAACAGGTTTGGGTGTTTGGCTAACGAGGAGGGGACGCAGCAGGTGGTACCTGATGGTGGGAGGCAGAGGAAGAAAAGAAGGGCAGCTAGTCCAATACACAGGGGGGAGGAGTTGATGGAAGTAGCATCAACACTTGGCCCCGGGAGGATACAGGATGGCAATAGGGGGACTATAAGGGAAAATAGAGACAGACAGGAGTTACGGCCACAGGGAACAGGGGATAGATTGGTAGATTGCGCTGCCCCCAGGCAAAGGCAGGTTTATGTGATTGGGGACTCCTTACTGAGGAGGTTAGACAGGCCTGTGACCAGGGCGGACCCGGAAAACAGAAGGGTGTGCTGTCTGCCGGGCGCTAAGATACGGGATGTGGACCTGCGGTTGAAAAGGATCCTAAAAGGAGCGGGTAAGAACCCCTTGATCATCCTTCATGTAGGAACGAATGACACGGCTAGGTTCTCGCTAGAGAGAATCAAGGGAGATTATGCCAGGCTGGGGAAGACGCTTAAGGAAGTCGAGGCTCAGATTATCTTCAGTGGGATTCTGCCTGTTCCTAGAGAAGGACAGCAAAGGGCAGACAGGATTGTGAGGATAAATAGCTGGCTAAGGGAGTGGTGCTATAAGGAGGGCTTTGGGATGTATGGCCACTGGGAGGCTTTCGGGGACAGACAGCTGTTCTCGCGGGATGGACTTCACCTGAGTAGGGAAGGAAATAGACTTATGGGAGGGAGGCTGGCTCATCTCATCAAAAGGGCTTTAAACTAGGAACTTGGGGGAGACGGTTGGGAGATGTCCAGTTGATCTCCACGCCAGATTCCAACACTGAAAAAGAGGGCGAGGAGAAAAGCACAGATATAGGTAGGGGTAGGGAATTGGACATAAGAAGGAGGAGGCAGATGGACACTACAGGGTCCGTACCAAAGTGCATAACTAATGGGAGAAAGGATAGACAGCATACGGTAAGATGTTTATACACCAATGCGAGAAGCCTAGGTAACAAAATGGAGGAATTGGAGCTCCTGGTCCAAGAACTGAAACCTGATATCGTAGGAATAACCGAAACGTGGTGGAATGGTAGTCATGACTGGAGTACAGGTATGGAAGGGTATGTGCTGTTTAGGAATGACCGGAAAAAAGGTAAAGGTGGGGGTGTGGCATTGTATGTCAATAATGAGCTAAAATGTAAAGAAATAATAAGTGATGGAATGGATAAGACGGAGTCTGTCTGGGCAACAATTACACTGGGTAAAAGAACTACTAGAGCCTCCCCTGAGATACTGCTTGGGGTGTGCTATAGACCGCCGGGATCTAGCCTGGATGCGGACAGAGAACTATTTAATGTTTTTAAGGAAGTAAAAACTAATAAGAGCTGTGTGATCATGGGGGACTTTAACTTCCCAGACATAGATTGGGGAACAAATGCTAGTAACAATAATAGGGCTCAGATGTTTCTAGACGTGCTAGCAGATGAATTCCTTCATCAAGTAGTAGCTGAACCGACGAGGGGGGATGCCATTTTAGATTTGGTGCTGGTGAGTAGTGAGGACCTCGTTGAGGAAATGGTTGTAGGGGACAACCTTGGCTCGAGTGACCATGAGCTAATTTGGTTTAAACTAAATGGAAGGGTTAACAGAAATAAAACTATGACTGTGACTAAGGTTTACGATTTCAAAAAGGCCAACTTTAATAAATTAAGGCAACTACTTAGGGAAGTGGATTGGGCTAACATACTTAGAGAGCTAAAGGCAGATGAGGCCTGGGATTATTTCAAGCTGAAGTTGCACGAGCTGTCCGAGGCCTGTATCCCGAGAAAGGGGAAACGGTCAGTAGGCAGGGGAATTAGACCCAGCTGGATGAGCGGGCGTCTCAAAGGGGCGATTAAGAAAAAACAGAAAGCGTACAAAGAATGGAAGAGAGGAGAGATCGGCAAAGAAACCTACCTTATTGAGGTCAGAGCATGTAGGGATGCGGTGAGAAAGGCCAAAAGCCGTGTAGAGTTGGACCTCGCGAGGGGAATTAAATCCAATAGTAAGAGGTTTTATAGCCATATAAATAGGAAGAAAACAAAGAAAGAGGAAGTGGGGCCACTGAAGCTTGCAGATGGAGTGGAGATTAAGGACAATCTAAGCATGGCACAATATCTAAATGAATATTTTGCATCGGTGTTTAATAAGGCTAATGAAGGGCTTAGGAATAGAGGGAGCGGGACAGAGGGGAATAAAGGAGGGGCAATTGACATTAAAGTATCAGAGGTGGAAGCCAAACTTGACCAGCTAAATGGGACTAAATCGGGTGGACCGGATGATCTTCATCCTAGAATATTGAAGGAGCTGGCGCGAGAAATTGCAAGCCCCTTGGCAATAATTTTTAATAAATCTGTAAACTCGGGGGAGGTACCGATGGACTGGAAAATAGCTAATGTGGTTCCTATTTTCAAGAAGGGGATAAAAAGTGACCCGGGTAACTACAGGCCTGTTAGTTTAACTTCTGTAGTATGCAAGGTCTTGGAAAAATTTTTGAAGGAAAAAGTAGTTAAGGACCTTGAGGTGAATGGCAATTGGGACAAATTACAACATGGGTTTACGAAAGGAAGATCGTGCCAAACCAACTTGATCTCCTTTTTTGAGAAAGTAACAGACCTTCTAGATAAAGGAAATGCGGTGGATCTAATTTACCTAGATTTTAGTAAAGCGTTTGATACTGTGCCGCACGAGGAATTACTGGTTAAATTAGAAAAGATGGGGATCGATATTAAAATCCAGAGGTGGATAAAGAACTGGTTAAAGGGGAGACTGCAGCGGGTAGTACTGAAAGGGGAACTGTTGGGTTGGAGGGAGGTCACCAGTGGGGTTCCTCAAGGTTCGGTTTTAGGTCCGATTTTATTTAATCTATTCGTTACTGACCTCGGAACCGAATGTAGGAGTGGGCTGATAAAGTTTGCGGATGACACAAAGTTGGGAGGTATTGCCAATTCGGAGAAGGATCGGGATATTTTGCAGGGAGACTTGGATGACCTTGTAAATTGGAGTAACAATAATAGGATGAGATTTAATAGTGGGAAGTGTAAGGTGATGCATTTAGGGATGACTAACAAGAATTTTAGTTATAAGTTAGGGACGCATAGGTTGGAAGTGACGGAGGAGGAGAAGGACCTCGGAGTCCTGGTTGATCGCAGGATGACTATGAGTCGGCAATGTGACGTGGCTGTGAAAAAAGCTAATGCGATCTTGGGATGCGTTAGGCGAGGTATTTCTAGTAGGGACAGGGAGGTGCTGCTTCCGTTATACAAGGCGCTGGTGAGACCTCATTTGGAGTACTGTGTGCAGTTCTGGTCTCCTATGTTTAAAAAGGATGAACTCAAACTGGAACGGGTACAGAGAAGGGCCACTAGGATGATCCGAGGAATGGAAAACCTTTCCTATGAAAGGAGACTCGAGGAGCTCGGTTTGTTTAGCCTAACCAAAAGAAGGCTGAGGGGGGATATGATTGCTCTCTTTAAATATATCAAAGGGATTAATACCAAGGAGGGAGAGGAATTATTTCAGCTTAGTAGTAATGTGGATACGAGAACGAATGGATATAAACTGGCCGTGGGGAAGTTTAGGCTTGAAATTAGACGAAGGTTTCTAACCGTCAGAGGGGTAAAATTTTGGAACAGCCTTCCGAGGGAAACGGTGGGGGAGAAGGACCTCTCTGGCTTCAAGATTAGGCTTGATAAGTTTATGGAGGGAATGGTTTGATGGGATAATGTGATTTTAGTCAAACAGGCATTAACGGGCCATCGCGGGTAAAATGAGGGTCCGGCTGTAGAATCTTGCCTGTATGCTCGGGGTTCTGCTGATCGCCATATTTGGGGTCGGGAAGGAATTTTCCTCCAGGGTAGATTGGCAGAGGCCCTGGAGGTTTTTCGCCTTCCTCCGCAGCATAGGGCAGGGGTCGCAGGCTGGAAGATTCTGTTGTGGGTGAGTCAGCTTTTGTGGCCTGCATCATGCGGGAGGTCAGACTAGATGACCATATTGGTCCCTTCTGACCTTAAAGTCTATGAGTCTATGAGTCTATGAGTCTATTATGCCTTCGGGGGGGCGAGGGAGGTGGTGTAATCTGTGCCAGATATAGGGCTGCTGCAGATTAACTTCCTGGAGCAAGATAGGGACCAGGAATCATATTGTGACTCTGAATCACAGTGTGGGTCTGCTCCTGGAGTGGTGCAACTATGCACTGCCTCTTACTCTGGGCTTATGGTAGAAACACAGCCTCAATGCATATTATATATCTCATAGAATAACAGTAGACTCCAGAACTTCCTCCACTAGTTAGTGGACTTCCAGTACTCCGGGGTATGTCTACACTACGAAATTAGGTCGATTTTATAGAAGTCGATCTTTAGAAATTGATTTTATACAGTCGATTGTGTATGTCCCCACTAAGCGCATTAAGTCAGCAGAATGCGTCCTCAGTACCGTGGCTAGCATCGACTCATGGAGCGGTGCACTGTGGGCAGCTATCCCATAGTTCCCGCAGTCTCTGCTGCCCATTGGAATTCTGGGTTAAGCTCCTAATGCCTGATGGGGCAAAAACATTGTTGCAGGTGGTTTTGGGTACATGTCATGAGTCTCCCCTCCCTCCGTCCCTCCCACCGTGAAAGCAGCTGCAGACAATCATTTTGTGCCTTTTTTCCTGGGTTACCTGTGCAGAAGCCATAGCACGGCAAGCATGGAGCCCGCTCAGCTTGTCACAACCCAATGGTCCCCTCCCCAGGGGGTCCCCTGGGGAGGCAAATCAGCATTGTATGTTGCTAACATACAATGTAAATCAGCATTGTATGTTGCAGGCAGTGCAAGTATTTCGGGAAGGGTTAAAGGTGTGAGTGTGGAGTGAAAGGTTCCTTTCCAGGTTGCAAGAGGCCGAAGAGGGAGGGAGGGAGGGAGAAGAGAACGGGTTAACTCGACGCCTCAGCTCAGTCCAAAGATAAGACGCTGGCTCCAGTCCAAGGTCGCTGTGCTTGAACAGACTCTATGCAGCCAAGAAGCCTGCAGCTGTATTTGTATCTTACCCAACCCCAGCCAACTGTGAGAAAAGAGAAGTAAGCTGAACAAGACTGCAGGGGATTGCAAAAACTAGTGAGACAGTGAAGGCCAGCGAGGGGGAAAACAACAGTTTTGCGTCCCTGAAGCCGGTGTGTTTTGGGAAAGCTGAAGAAGCCACAGAAAGCCAGTTTGGACTGGTACAAAGAGCACGGGGGACAGAGGTCCCTGAACGAAATGCCCCCAAAAGACCCCAGGACTTAAAACCCTCCTGAGAGCTGAAGCAAATCAGAGATTAACAGCAGACCCTGGATAGCCTGTGCACAGGACAGAACTCTTGTCTACCCTTCCCCCTCTTCTTCTTCCGTTACACCCAGACTTGGCCAGCCTGGGGTTGTTTGTGTGTGAGTATGAAAGTGGGTTAGGGCTCGGGCACTAATGCTTTTTTCCTTCCTCTGAGTGACGTGGGGGCGGACCCATCACTCACCGCTGTTATTTTATTAATAAACCCTTAAAATTTAGTCACTTGGTGAGCTCCTTCATCTCCTCCCCTAACGATCCTGCGGCCTCAGCCTGATCACCTGATGCCTCAGGCAGATTGGTAAAATAAATCTGTCACATTTTTGGTGGAGAATTGCACGGCGGGGGCACCAACTGTTCTGTCCTTGATATTTCATGTTGGCCTGCCCAGCACTGGGCCTTTCAAGTTGAGGATTTTGTGATAAAGGTATGCCTACCCTCAATCGTAGCAGAAATGGAGAGAGGTTTAGCATTCCTTTCTCCACCCCAGTCCAATCTGGGCGGTGGGGGAAATAGTTGCAGGTGAGTATATCCCCAGTTGTAGTATGGCAGGGCAATAGGAGGAGGACTTAGCGATCCTCTCTCCACGCTGGTAAAATCCTCGGTGCATGCACCCTCAGCCATAGCATGACTGCACATAAGAGGAGAACTTAGGGTTTCTCGCTCTGCCCCTGGGTTTTTGCATGGGGTGTATGGAGCCTCAGTGGTAGAGGCCGAGTAATACAGAGGGAGGCTTAGCGTCCCTTCCTCTGGCCCAGTGGGGTAACATTGTAAGCCCCAGTGCCAGCTTGGGCAGCGTGAAATCTTAAGTGACTAGAGAGATTTTAAGAATGGTACCAACGGATTGTGATGACATGTTTAGGAAATGGAAGGGTTCAACTGCAGACTCGGGTGTCCCGCAGTCATGGGCGATGGCGGCGTTCACGGTGGGATCAGGGCTGGATGCACAGGCATTAGGCAGCGTGGATACGGGAGTCCAGCTGCCTGGCCCGCTGGTGTCACGGGAGGCTGGTGGTCTTGATGCCCGAGCTACAGAAGTGGTGACAAAAATCCGGTTGCCTCTTTCACGGGGGGGGGGGGGGGGGCGAGGACCTCTCCCGGCTGGAGAGGACTCTCACCAAGGTGGGATATAATCCTTGGGGTTCCATCGCAGAGCTTCAGAGAAGAGTGCATTCTTGGCAGGATTTGTTAGACCTATATGCTGAGTATGAAAAGCAGAAGAGTAAAAAACTAGGGCAGCTGAGGGATTGATATGGACTGCAGCAGCCATGTGGTATCAAATGTTGTCGGGACAGAAAGAGGAGTTGGGGAGAAGGGAAGCAGTGTGTACCCGACAGCTAGTGGAAATTGAGCAACTGAAAGTGCAAATTACTAACCAGGCGGCAACCCAAGCTTACGCCCAGGACAAGTTGCTGGCCTTGAGACAGGACTTCCAAGCAGAAAAAGCAGAACACACCTGCCTGGAAGCACTGGCTAAGCAAGTACTGGTCCTTCAGGGACTCGTCAAAGATTTGACCATTCATGCCCAGCATATGCCGCAGCAGCAGTGTGTTCACCATGAAAAGGAAATCGAACAGTTGAAACGCCAATTGGCCATGCGTTCTGTCCAGGTGGCAGCCATTATGGTGGGTGAAGGGGGAGAAGGTTGTATGTACGGCGCCCCCAATTATGAAGAAGAGCACCCCATGGGGTGATTATGAAGAGGAAAGGGACCAGGAGGGATGGGGGCTAGTTGAGGAGCCCACCCTCCTTGCTAAATTGGTAGCTGAACAAAGCTTGTGCCCATGGAAAGGGACGGTTCAACGAGAAAAAACAGGATCGGGCCCAGACAAGCAGGCAGGCAACAAATAAAGAAATCAAAAAACAGGTTGGAAGCCCTGAGGGCATAGTGGCAGGAGTAAGGAAAGGAGTAATTGCAGACATGGGGAATTCAGATCCCTGAAATAGTATTTGGAATGGTGAAATCTGAGTTGATGAAGGTGTCATTTGGGGAGATAAGCAAGTGATTTAAGGAAAGAGAGTGAGAAGTTAACTCTGCAGAGGCTGGAGGGAATTAAGCAGTTAAATGTTGTGAAAATGTCAAAAAGGAAAAGTGTTACGAAAAGAAAATTCTTGGTTTCTTTGCAGCCATTCTGAAGGAAAAATGGGCCCTTTTCCAAAGAAATGTCTGTAAATAATCCAGGCAAAGAGACTATATAATTGAAATCATTTGACTATGAACAATTTAGTCAAATTTGCTAAAAGAATATGAGGGGGTTCTATTGGATCTTAAATGCCCCAAATGTATAAAGGGAGTGTAATTTATTTATATAGCTATATACATTTATTTATTTATATAGCCTCCCCCGCCGCGTTGTTGGGCATCTGGGTGAGGAGGATATGGAACTTGGGGAGGAGGGCAGGCAGTTATTCAGTGGATGCAGTGGCAATCTGTGCTCTTGTTGGCTTTCCTGCAGCTCCACCAGACGTCTGAGCATGCCCGTTTGCTCCCCCATTAGCCTCAGCATCGCATCCTGCTTCTTCTCATCGTGCTCACTTAATGCTTTCCTGGACTCTGCCACTGAATGCCTCCATGCATTAAGCTGTGCCCTATCAGTGCAGGAGAACTGCATAAGCTCGGAAAACATGTCATCGCGAGTGCGTTTTTTCGCCTTCTAATCTGCGATAACCTCAGGGACGGAGATGATAGGGGGAGCATAGAAACATTTGCACCTGTGGGGGGATAAAAAGGGAGAGTAAAATTTAAGATGATACATTTCTGAGAACAAAAGGGAGACTCTTTCACAGTGAATCAAGCAATTCACAGCAGACAGCACATGTGCTTTTGGTACAAGGTCACATTTTGCCTTTTATATTGAGCACCTGCCAGTATGGTGACACATCACACACGGCTGGGCAACAGAATTTGGTTTCCACGCAGCCATGGTAAGCCAAAGGGTTGGCTTCTAACGCCTTCATAACATGTGGGAATGGTTTCAAACTGCAGCGCCCTTCTTTCCCATAGCAAGCAATGCCAGTTGGGTTTGCCATTTAAAAGGAGGGGCTGCAGTTTTTGGGTGGATGTGCAGCACACTCTTCCCCCCACCCCATCACGAGGCTATTCTCTGGGATGATCCCTTCACCCCTCCCCCCGCTGCATGGCTATTCTCAGGGGTGATCCCTTTTAGCCAAGCGCAAACAGCCCAGCATGCCCAGGGTCCTTTTACTGTTCCCTTACAAAAATTCCCCTATTTCAACCAGGTGACCATGAATGATATCACTCTTCTGAGGCTAACACAGAAAGATATAGACCGAATGTTGCTTGAATGTGACCAAAACCCAGGACCATTCACTGCCATGCTTTGTGCTGCAATGATTCCAGACATCTTGCTACTGGCTTGGCATGATAAAGTGTCCTACTCTGGAGGACGAAATAAGGCAGTCCTCCCCAGAAACCTTCTGCAAAGGCTTTCAGAGTACCTCCAGGAGAGCTTCATGGAGATGTCCCTGGAGGATTGCCGCTCCATCCCCAGACACGTTAACAGACTTTTCCAGTAGCTGCACTGGCCGCAAACGCATTGCACGTCTTCAGGGCAAATCAAACATTAAACACTATTGCTTTTAAACCCTGTAGTGTAGTTACAAATGTGCACTGACCAGAGGTGCCTTCTCTGGCTTCAGGGTTGGGGATCCCGCCTTGGGAGGGTATTGGCTCCAGGGTGATGAAAAGGTCCTGGCTGCCGGGGAGAACAGATTCACCACTTGCCTGTTGCGCATTCTCCTCCTCCTTCTCCTCCTCTTCCTCATCCACAAAATCCTCCTCCCTGTTGAGTGAGACTCCCCCCTTGCAGGTGTCCACGGACAGTGGTCAGGTAGTGGTAGGATCTCCCCCTAGAATGCCATGCAGCTGATCATAGAAGCGGCATGTATGGGGCTCTGACCCGGAGCAACCGTTTGCCTCCTTTGGCTTTTGGTAGGCTTGCCTGAGCTCCTTAACTTTCACGCAGCACTGCTGTGTGTCCCTGTTGTAGCCTCTATCTGCCATGCCCTGTGCGATTTGGCATATATATTAGGATTTCTTCTTTTTAATCAGAGTTCTGCCTGCACAGATTCTTCTCCCCATACAGCAATCAGATCCAGTGTCTCCCGTTCGGCCCATGCTGCAGCTCGTTTGTGATTCTGAGGGGACCTGTGCTGCTGAGCTCGCCACGCTGACCAAACAGGAAATGAAATTCAAAATTTCCCAGAGCTTTTCCTGTGTATCTGGCTAGTGCATTGGAGTTGAAAGTGCTGTCCAGAGCGGTCACATTGGAGCACTCTGGGATAGCCCCGGAGGCCAATAACGTCAAATTGCGTCTGCACTACCCCAAATTCGACACAGCAAGGTTGATTTTAGCACTACTCCCCTCACTGGGGAGGAGTACAGAAGTCAATTTTAAGAGCTTTTTAGGTCAACGGAACTGGGTTGGTTGTGTAGACGTATGTGTTATAAAATCGATCTAACATGGCTAAATTTGACCTAACCCTGTAGTGTAGATGAGGGCCTAGTTGCAGTATTAACTCCCTTGCCCCCATGAGAGAAGAGGGAATGTACAACCACAAAGGGGAAAGCCTATTTATAAACTAGGCACAAAAAACCCCTCAAGAATGAGTGAGCAAGAATAAACTTGTTTTCAGTAATTACAAAAGCAACTGAATCTGTAAATCCAAGTTTATGAAAGAAAGAAAGAAAGAAAGAAAGAAAGAAAGAAAGAAAGAAAGAAAGAAAGAAAGAAAGAAAGAAAGGAATTTTTAACAACCCAGCATTGTTAGTTTTCAACTCACTGTGGAGACTGGTTCAAAGTGACTTGCACTCCACTCATACTTGTACACACAGATGGTGAATTGCATGTTTGCCTCTTTGGTGAGGGCAGGTGCTAAAAATATGAATTTCAGCAAAATACAGGCGGAGGAACAACAAGAGTGACAGCTGTTCATTTTCCTTCCCTTTCAAAACAAGGTTCATAATGATGCTGCTAGAAAGCGCTCAGCTTCAAAAATTAAAGAATTTCACGGAGACAACACTTTTCAACAAAAACCAGAGAGATATAATGCTGATTACATTATAATCAAGCTGCCAGGTATCCTGACTTCTGAATGACAGTACTTTTTGCTTTAATAACGCCTGGGTGAATTCTGTGCCACTGCACAAGCGCAGAACTAATGTCCCCTGCAGATTATCCCCCCACCCCGCAGATTCTGATAGGGAGGCAAAGAGAAGCTGAATTTACACCTTTTGCCCACTAGGGGCTGATGTGGCACCAGAAAAGAGGGCAGCTGGCTCGCCAGCCAGAGCAGCTAGCTGCAAAGAAGGAGGGGGCAGAGGCTGCCTTCCTGACAGTTGCCTGCTGGTGGGGCCAGGTGAGGAGGCACGGAATATGGGGGGACAGACAGAGTGGGGGACAGGAGACTGCTGGGGGGGTCACAGACTGGGGTTCAGAAAGGCTAGTGGGAGGACAGACTGGGGTGGAGGCACAGGAGCTAGTGGGGTGACAACATTGAACCAGGGGCTGAATGGGAGTTGGGATGTAGGGCCACATGGGGATGAGGGGAGTCGAAGTGGCTGAGTGGGGCTGCAGGGACACATTGGGACAGGGTCAGCTATGCCTGGCTGAATAGGGCGTGGGGGTGCAGGGACACATGGGAACGGGACAGGAGGGTGCAGGAACACATGGGGACATGTGTAGATATGCCTGGCTGAGTGAGGCTGCAGGGAGACATGGGGATGGCGGGAGTGGAGGTGCAGAGGCACACGGGGACGGGGCAGATATGCCTGACTGTATGAGAGAGGCAAGGGGCCAGCCAGGGGATGCATGGGGGAGGCTCCCCAACTCCCTAACAATCCTTCCCCTCCCCAAAAAAACTCTGTTCCATACTTTTCCCACTTACACCCAACAACCATCCAGGGTCACTTCCAGGCTTTTTCCTAGCAATTCCTTACCTTTCAGCTCCTCTGTTACCCCTGACTCCCCCAAGCCTTTGCACTGCTTCTAAGGGTGTGGGAAATATGTTTCTGTATTGTAGTTTAAATGAATTATTACTCAAAGGTTAGGGTCCACTATTATTAGAATTACAGTTCAGTTGGAAACTCCGACCTGCATGGCTGCAACACTCACACCTAAGAAAATGCTTCTGCATTTGTAATAGTTTTATTAACACAGTTAGAAAAGTTACAAACACTCCAATCCAGCAAGCTAGAGATAATACAGAATGAGCATCTGAGCATTTATATATTCACACTATCCCTTGCAGAACAACCTGAAGTGTTAGTCATTATCATCCTCCTCAGCATCTTCCTCATCACCATCACCTGTTGCTGTCACCCAAGAGCTATATCTCTCAAGGCACATAGGCTGGGATACAACTTTTGTAAAGTGTTACGCTGATGCTTATGCATAATGCATATTCAGCCAGGGTTCATCTCCTTTTCCATATTTGTTTTCTCACCCTATGATGACTAATATATGTAGGCTAGCACATAAATATATATCATAATAATATGTATTATCCACACCATGTATATATTAGTATGCATTAATCACCAATAACATTAAGCACAAATATTGTAATAGTGATATAGCCTAAACTGGCCTATACCATAATCCTGTTCACTTATGCTAAGTATCCCATAACTCCTTGCATTTGCTGAAGTAAGCATTTGGCATAAGCAGATAGGCAACTTGTCAAATCAAGACACATTTGTTCCATGTCTTAGTGCAAGCTAGGGAAGTATCTTGATGGATCAATGCCTGGAAAGCTGGTATCCAAAACAAAAATAAGGAAGGAACAGAACAACAAGTTAGGGAACTGGGACAAACTGGTGGGTTGGATTTCAGTGATGTGTAAAGAAATGTGTAACTTATAAAGTCATATAAATAATACCAGCTGAAATGTGCAACTTGGGGAGCATACCTGCAGTGTAAGGTGAATGCAACAGGACTGACTGCTCTTTGGAGACTGGTATTGTATAGAACCTTTTTTCTATATTATATTAATAAACCTGACTGATATTGGTTATCTGGGATCTTGAATGTACACCTCTACCCCCGATATAACGCGACCCAATATAACATGAATTCGGACATAACGTGGTAAAGCAGTGCTCTGGGGGGGCGGAGCTGTGCACTCCGGAGGATCAAAGCAAGTTTGATATAATGCGATTTCACCTATAACACGGTAAGATTTTTTGGCTCCCGAGGACAGCGTTATATCGGGGTAGAGGTGTATTTCATAACAAACCAAAGTGTAGTCAAGCAATTGACTATACAATTTATCAACACCCTACTTTTTTTTTTTTTTTTTTTTTTAATGGAGATATCCGATCTCCTAGAACTGGAAGGGACCTTGAAAGGTCATCGAGTCCAGCCCCCTGCCTTCACTA
Source organism: Emys orbicularis (assembly GCF_028017835.1). Lineage (NCBI taxonomy): Eukaryota > Metazoa > Chordata > Testudines > Emydidae > Emys > Emys orbicularis. Next base: position 345,658,479 of record NC_088683.1, read on the forward strand.
GCAGGACCAAGTACTGATTTTGCCCCAGGTCCCCAAGTGGCCCCCTCAAGGATTGAACTCACAACCCTGGGTTTAGCAGGCCAATGCTCAAACCGGGGTGCCCTTCTCCCATTGGTTACTAATCCTTTTACCTCAAGTTTATTAGCATATGCATCCATTAGTTACCATGGTATCCATGTGGTTGGATACCTGCTGATATTCCTAACTTTAAAATATTGAAAACTGGTATAAACTAGCATCTTGTGGTTTTCTGTCAGCAGTTTAGTCATACTTGTGTATTACAGCATTCTATCTTGTGATACCTTATGATCTAGGGTTATTCTTGGTTAGCTGCTTATGCTAAGGTTTTTGGGGGCCATATGCCTTGATTAGTTTAGCTAAACTATTGTCTTACAGGCCTTGAGGCTTGTAAACTCATTGCATTACTACCTTAACTTATACCAAAGTCTTACCTATAAGCTACAATATAACCCTGGCAAGGATTTTTCCAGCACAATGATTATCTACAGATAATGCCAGAGTGATTATCACAGTTTGTCCTATCACTTTTATGTTTGCAAAGGTGAACACTTTTGGCATCCTTTAAGTCCTGTGGCACTGACTCCTGCTCCCAGATAATGTGGAAGACCCTAGTAAGATGTAATCTCCAGTTCATCAGTATGAGGGAGTCTGGGAGGGAATGAGAGCCATTCTGAGGTCTCCCTGCTAAGAGAGCATGTGGAGGTGTAGGCTGTCAGTCACTCCGTTGAGTGGAAAAGGGGCTATGAAGGCCAAAGAAAAAACCTACATGGGTTTTGGAAGAAGCTGTGAAAGGACCTGGATAGAGACAGCTGGCAGAATGGGAACCCTGGGGTGGGGAACTTGATATGGACTTTCAGGATAGAACAGGAGGGTTGACAATAAAGAGTTTTCCTGAATTACCATGTGCAGAGGGGTTCTGAGGTTAAAGAGCCAAACATAGTCAAGTCCTGTAAAGGAAGTTAATGGACTGTAGCAGAATGAAATAAGAGATCTTTGGTAAGGGAGCAGAGGTTTAGAATGTGAATTGGTCACTAGCTTCCTGTTTTGGGACCAAAAACTGGGAATTCCAAGGCAGGATGGTCAGAAATTCCAATTCTGTCTTCCCACCAAGGAAGAAGATCACACAAATGTGGAAAACCTGTGAACAAGGATGGATTGGTTCAGACCTTTTCTGCAGAGCCAGTGACGTTACCTAGGGTGAGTTTTGGTTTAGCTGGAGACTAAACTACCTTATTAGTGAAGGAGGCTGATGCAGTAGTCACTTGGGAAATAAGAGACCTTACCACATTCCCCTATTAGACTTACCATAGATAATGATGCAAATTATGAGGTAACCTTCCTTAGTTACCTAAGACAATAGGTAAGTTTTTAAGGGTGATCATCGAAGCCCTAGTTTGTTAGAGATACACATGGCAGGATTCAGGGGCAGGGGGAGAGGAGTTCTCATCCATTTTAATTCTTTGAAATGACAGATTAATTAAAAGTCACAACTTGTACATTTTGAGTAGGGCCTTGCAGAAGCTGGAGCTAACTCTGCTCAGAGATCCTGTGTGTCCTGTAATATGGATAAACCAGGCAAGGAATCAACAAATGCTGTGGTCTTCTGGCTAAAATCAATCTTGAAATTTTGGATACACAAAATCAGAGAAACAATCTCTTTTCTGTTAAGAGCTGAAGTTAAAAGTTAAAAATTCTTTCCAAAGCCTTTTAGAGTAGGCAGTCTAACCCCCACCACACCTGCTGTAACACAACATAACTAAAGCTTAGCGCTCGTTGAATTTTTTTTGGAAATTACATCAATTTGTTTTCCACTGAATTAGAAAAAAAAAATCCCCCCAAAATTCATCACTTTTTTCAATCAGCTTTGCTAAAGATAGAACATTTAGCCTAGATACATTCACATACACAATTTGAGAAGCATTTGGAATTATAAAATCTGTCTAGATGGAATTTTTAGTCTACTTGCAAAACCAGTTTAGACCAGAGACTGCAAATTTCACATGGAGCCCACACTAAACATTGTGTTCATCTGATTTTAATACAAACCCATAAATGTATAATATTAAAATGTGTTTCTTTTCCACAGTCACCTAAGACAGTGGTTCTCAAAGTCGGTCCGCCGCTTGTTCAGGGAAAGCCCCTGGCGGTCCGGGCCGGTTTGTTTACCTGCCGCGTCCACAGGTTCGGCCGAGAACCACAGACCTAAGAGAAGTCAAGTGTTTTGGATTGTATGAACTGTTGGGGTACCATTGAAAGCAACTAAATATGAAGGCCCTGAAATTGAGACACCCCTCAAAATGCTTTCACAGGAAAATTTCTAATCAAGTTTCTCTGCCATGATTCACTAATAAAACTGGATTTTGAATTAAAAAAACATGTTTAAAGAAAAGAAATGTTGACATTGAAGAATCATTATGTTTTCCATCACTCCCCCTCCCCTTTCTAATAGATTATGGGCAGCACAGAATAACATATTCTGACTTATAACATTGAAATCCAAAATGAAGACTTGTTAATGGTAAGATTAAGATTTTGATAACTGTATTTTTAATGATTTGTAATTATGACTAATGAATGGATACAGATGAGGTAACTCTTAGGCCGTGTCCTTGCTGGCATAAGTGTGGTTTTGCTAATTCTTCTTTTGCACAGAATTGTTAATCTTCTTAAAATGTTATTGCTGATGAAACAAATTGTGCTGGAAGATGTAAGTAAAAGATATGCAAACAGGTAATGATAAATAACCCCTCCTCTTTTTTCTGGGTAGACCTAGGGAAGGGTGACACAAAACAACATAACTCAGAAATTACAAATCCAGCAGGAAAAATACAGATGTTGTGTAACTGAAGCTTGCGCATGCATAAAGTACAGGTTACCTAAAACCCAAAGGGTTGATATGTTAAAAGCCGATTGCATAAAGGGTAAGTAATCTGTAATGTAGAAACATGTAACAGACCTAAGTGAACATGGGCCCAAACAGGAGAAACACCAGACGAGAAACTGAAGAACGGGACTGAAGGACCAGACCTAGTGATCAGAGAAGGTGGCAACTACCATTGAAGGTGGAAAAACTTCCCCATGTCCTAGAATGTGGTAACTTGGGCCCACTTATCAATTCTGTCTTGTCTGTTATTATTTGTCTGGCAAAAATGTATGTCTGGACACTACATGACAAAATTCTGTCTGAAATTGTATAAATAAAGGTGAAAATTGATTTAGTCCAAACCAGGTGGATTTGTGACTCAATTTCCCAATTTATACCCCCAACATTGGCATCCCTGTGTGGGCATGAGTCCAAGACATCTTATTGTCACTTCTAGGTCTTAGGGATTGTGACCTAGAGATTCTGGGTATTTAACAAGGCTTGGGAGATGATAGGGAGAAGTGCCTCTGGCCTCCACCTGTCAAACACCCAGACAAGAAAGTAAGTACTTATAACAATAATGGAGGAGTATATGAATATAAGCTCCCATAGAGGGAGATTTGTTAAAAATGTTTTAGCCAAGGAAGAGCATTGGGACATGGTGAAAAAGATTTTTAAGAGTAATGTTGTGATTAAGGAGAAATATAAAAACTCCCAAGAAAGGAGAGTGTGTACAGAAGAAGTATATCTAATGGTCTTGTATCTGTCGAACAAGTTAAAAGTAGTTAAAGAATCCTGCAAACAGTTAAAATATAGAATAGAAGAGCTTTGGCCAATGGCCAAGTGACAGCCACAGTGTTTCCTCCTGGAAAAAATCAACGGTGAAACTAAAAGCAATACAGAATATGCAGTTATTGGAAGACAAAACACACAGTAATATGTCCAAGAATATGAAATACAATCAACCTATAGAGAATTTAAGGAAATGTAAGGGTACTGACACTATTGTGGACTTGCCCCATCCATACCTTTGGGGAAAGGATAATAGCTAGCCTGATTTTGTACTCCCTTCCATAAACTCTCTTGCTCAAATGCTGGTCACTGATAATTTTGATGATTATAGACTTTTTGAATTGTTTGTTAAAAGGGATGTGTTAAGTCATGGAAGGTGCTGGAGGCCACTCACGACCCGGATCCGTGAAATTATGTTTGTTAATTTTTTTTGCTAAAAAACAGAAAAAAAGATTGAGTAAAACTGCAGTTTGGCAATGTGAACAGTTTAAATGCGTCATTGGCTCACAATCTGAAAAATAGAGAGGAAAAATTCCAGGAGTGTCAAACCCCAGTTAAAGAGGAAGGTATGTGTAAAAAATGAATTGGCTTTTGAAAGATTTCCACTAAAAATCCATTTACCTTAATATTCAAAGAGCTTAAATCTTTGATGATTTTAAATATGTAATTGCAAAGGTAAAGTAAAGGTGTAAATTAGCTGTTACCATTCAAGAAAGAGATCTTGGAGTCATTGTGGATAGTTCTCTGAAAACATCCACTCAGTGTGCAGTGGCAGTCAAAAAAGCAAACTGAATGTTGGGAATCATTAAGAAAGGGATAGATAATACGACAGAAAATATCATATTGCCTCTGTATAAATCCATGGTACGCCCACATCTTGAATACTGCGTGCAGATGTGGTTGTCCCATCTCAAATAAGATATATTGGAATTGGAAAAAGTTCATAAAAGGGCAACCAAATTAATTATGGGTATGGAACAGCTTCCATATGAGGAGATATTAATAAGATTGGGGCTTTTCATCTTGGAAAAGAGATGACTAAGGAGGGATATGCTTGAGCTCTATAAAATCATGACTGGTGTGGAGAAAACAAATGAGGAAGTGTTATTTACTTCTTCTCATAACACAAGAACTAGGGGTCACCAAATTAAATCAATAGGCAGCAGGTTTAAAACAAACAAAAGGAAGTATTTTTTCACACAATGCATAGTCAGTCTGTGCCAGAGGATGTTGTGAAGGCCAAGACTATAACAAGGTTCAAAAAAGAGCTAGATAAGTTCATGGAGGATAGGTCCATCAATGGCTGTTAGCCAGGATGGGCAGGGATGCAAAACCATGCTAGCTAGATTGGTATAGGAATCAGGGCTGGCCTTACCATGAGGACAACTGAGGCGGCCGCCTCAGGTGCCAGACTGTGTGGGGGCGCCACTAGGACCCAGAGTGTAGAAAATTGTGTCTGCTGCTGGTCCATATGTATTCTCTCTGCTCTAGATGCACAGAGATGGTGGAGTGCTGTGCTGGAGGAAGGAGGGCACAAGAGACATAACAGGCAGGCAGGAGAAAAGGTGAGAGGGAATAACAGAAAGCAGCAGGAGCTGCAGGGAGAGCGAGGAGGAGGAGCCTCTTATGTACCTCTTTAGCACCCCGAAGAGCCTGGACCGATTAACACCAGCTTCTCAGGGAGCTTCCTGTTTCCTGCTGCTTCCCTGAACCCACTTGAGGAGAACAGGCAGTCAACTGAAGTAGTAGGAGCCAGTTAGGCCCTTAAGATGCTGAGGGCCCTCACTCAGGCCCTGCTACCAGCCTCCTTATTTGTCCCCTTCAATTGAGTGTTAACAGCCACTATAGCTGGCACAGAACAGCAGTCATGAGTGAAAGAAGAAAACGCCCCTCTGGGGCAGCATTCAGAAAAAAAAGGATAGCAAAGGAAGCTTTTCTATCTAAGCAGGAAGGAGCTCTCCTGAGATACATAGACACAAATGTTCACGGTGAGCCTTCTGGCTCTAGTGAGGATGTGAGTGGTGAGGAGATGTCTGATCTACCAGTTAGTCGGAGTGCAGGTGACCTGGCAGCTACTGCAGCATCCATATCTACATCTCAAATGGATGTAACCATGCACATTCCTGAAGAAAAATGTAGATCAGAGAAGAGTGTGGTGGAGGCGCAAGAAAGAGCTGCTGCTGAGTTTAGTTCCTTAAGTCTAGATGATCCAGGACTGTGGACCAACTTGAGCAGTAGCCTGCGGGACTTCCTTGTACTGCATGGGCCACAGCAAGTGAAAAACTTCATGTTCCCCAAAGACAATGAAAATAGAAGTTTCCATCCAACAAATTACTGGCGTGAAATCCCCAATGGTGACAAAGTGGAGAGGCCATTGCTTATGTACTCAAAAACCCAGAATGCTGCATACTGTTTTTGTTGCAAACTCTTCCAGTCTAATGTTCCAGCCACACTGGGTTCTACAGGAACAAAGGACTGGAAAAATCTGGCTAGAAATCTGGCATGCCATGAGAAGGCAGTAAATCACTAGAAAGCATTCCATAGGTGGAAAGAGCTTGAGATGAGACTAAGGTTAAAGGCCACCATAGGTGGAAAGAGCTTGAGATGAGACTAAGGTTAAAGGCCACCATAGATGATCAGCATCAAGAGAAGATTGCATCAGAGTCTCTTTACTGGCAAAATGTTCTGAAAAGGCTCATTGCCATTGTGAGAATGCTTGCTACCCAAAACCTAGCACTGCGTGGCACTTCAGATCAGTTGTATGTGCCAAACAATGGGAACTTCCTTAAAATTGTGGAGCTGATGGCTGAGTTTGATGCTGGACTCCAGAAGCATCTAAGAAGAGTCACCACCCAAGAAATGTACACACACCACTACCTTGGAAAAACAATTCAAAATGAGATCATACAGTTACTGGCAACAAAAGTCAAACAGAAGATTGTGGCAGATCTGAAGTCAGCAAGATATTACTCTGTTATTCTGGACTGCACACCTGACATCAGCCATACGGAACAAATGACTTTAATGGTGCGTTTTGTAATAACAACAGAACCTAGTGAAAATGCCCCTGCAATGGTGACTGTCGGAGAGCATTTTCTAGAATTTATTGATATTGATGATACTACAGGAGCTGGTATGACAAATGTGCTTCTTAAAAAGCTGGAAGATACGGGAATTGCGATAGCTGACATGAGAGGGCAGGGTTACGATAATGGTGCCAACATGAGAGGAAAGAACAGAGAAGTGCAGACACAGATCCGAGAGTTAAACCCTCAAGCTTTTTTTGTCCCATGCAGTTCTCATTCATTGAACTTGGTGGTCAGTGATGCAGCATCATCTTCTAGTGAGGCTGCTGAATTTTTTAATGTAATTGAAAGAATCTATGTATTTTTCTCTGCATCAACTCACCGATGGCAAATTTTGAAGCAACAACTGGGAACATCCTCTTTGACACTGAAACCACTGAGTGCCACATGATGAGGAAGTTGAGTGGAGACGATAAAGCCTATCAAACACCAAATTGGGAAGATAGATGATGCCATAGTTGCCATTTTGGAGGATAATGCTATGACAGGAACTGTTCGTGGGAGAACAGTGGCAGAGGGAAATGGAATCACCAGAAACATACATCGCTTCAAATGTCTGTGTGGCTTAGTGTTGTGGCATGACATACTGTTTGAAATAAATGTTGTAAGCAAGAGACTCCAAGGTGTTGACCTTGATATATCTGGAGCAATGGAACAACTGGACAAAGCAAAGTCATACTTAGTCTTACCAGTCAGATGAGGGATTTCAAAACGTTCTGAAGAGTGCACAGAAGTTGGCAGAGGAACTTCACACTGAAGCTATTTTCCCACCCATTCAAGAATACAAGAGTCACTGAAGAAGAAGACATTTTGATTACGAGACACGGGATAATCCCATAAGAGACTCCAAACAACAATTCAAAGTTGAATTCTTTATCCAGGTGCTAGATTGTGCAATACAGTCAGTTGAAGAAAGTTTCATGCAGCTCAGGGAACACAGCAGTATATTTGGGAGGTTGTATGATATTCCAAAACTCCTCACTATACCTGTAGAAGACCTACACCAGCAATGCAGGGCACTAGGGACAGTGTTGCCACATGATGACATGCGCGATATTGATGAGAGTGATTTAGGTGATGAATTGAAAGCTCTTTCAAGATACATTTCAGCAGGATCAACTCCAAAGGCTGTTCTGGAATAATTTTGCACAAATAAGATGACCACCCTCTTTCCAAATGCTTTTGTTGTTCTGCGCATATTTCTAACCCTTCCTGTAACAGTTACCAGTGGAGAACACAGCTTCTCCAAGCTGAAGTTAATAAAAACATATCTATGCTCCACAATGACACAGGAGAGGCTGATTGGCCTTGCAACCATCTCAATAGAGCATGAGCTGGCCCAGACTGTGGACCTTCAGGAAGCAGTTCAAATCTTTGCAACCAAGAAGGCCCAGAAAGCACCACTTTGATTATTCAAACAGATAAAAATGCCAGTGTTTACTATGCAGACAAGAAAAGTTACATTTGCTGTTCAGGCGTTTGAAAGTTAAGTGTTACTTACAATTTTTGAACAAGGCATTTTAAGTTAGTTCTCCTTTACTGGGGTAGGTAGCAGAGCAGTACCATGAGAGGAGTAGAACAGGAAGAAGGCAGAATTGAGACCTTTCAGAGTTTTGGCCCAAATGAGGGAGCATGGGGGCATCATTTGAGCTCCCCGCACAGAGTGGCTACATGAGCGATCTTACAGCAGCGCAACTGTATTGGTACAGCTGTTCCACTGTAAGCTTGCTAGTGTAGACATGGCCTGAAGTAGCAGACTTTCTTAGGGCAGGTCTTCACTACGGGTGGGGTCGATTTAAGATACGCAAATTCAGCTACACGAATAGCGTAGCTGAATTCGACGTATCGCAGCCGACTTACCCCGCTGTAAGGACGGTGGCAAAATTGACCTCCGCGGCTTCCCGTCGACGGCGCTTACTCCCACCTCCGCTGGTGGAGTAAGAGCGTCGATTCGGGGATCGATTGTCGCGTCCCGACGAGACACGATAATTCGATCCCCGAGAGGTCAATTTCTACCGGCCAATTCAGGCGGGTAGTGTAGACCTAGCCTTAGTCATTGGAGCCAGCCACAATATGATACTATTCTCTAAAACCAGTGTATGACAATAGGATGAATGAGCAGAGATATGTGAGTTGATGCTGCTGGGGAGAGATCTGAAATGGGATTACTAACAGCCATTTAGAAGTCTGCACTCCTGAGGGTGAGGCATTTCTGTTGAGGTTATTCAGGTAAATACATCTCATTCTGTGATGCATTGGTCATTTGTAAAGAGCATGAACCCATCTTTCTTTACAAGCAATTGCAAGCCAAAAACTGTCCACAGCTGGCAGACAGCTAGAACTAGGCTTCAACTCTAGCTTTAGAAGAAACACAACTCTAAGAAAAGACTAATTGAAACTTTTTAAACAAATGAGGAGCAGTTTTTGAGAGGCTACAGCTTGATGCTGATGGCACTCAATCAAGGACAAACACATTATTACTGGAGGTGGAAGGGAAATAATTCTTCCTTAAAAGAAAAAATCTGTCTCCAGATTACTCACTCTAATCAGAAGCACAAGTATTATTCTTCCCTTAAATTAAAAGCAGCTGAACAACAGAGTATAATATCCCCAGTCTTGCAATCAGATATAGACAGATGACACTGGTCCCTGTCTGAAACCTGTGAATCTGCTCACATGGCTCTGGTTGCAGGATTGGGGCCTAAATTCAGAACAACATTAGAAAGTGCAAACAAAATAGCAGATGACCAAAAGCAGGAGCCATCAACCTGGGAAACAGTTTGGTTCCATGAGAGTTCTGTTTAATTAAGAATAGGGAATACCTGGTATATTTGCAGGAAGCAAAGTAACACACATTAGTTTTTATTAGGAAATGTTCTATGGGAAGATTTTGATAATACAGTACAGTATTGCATGTTCCATGAGCAATGATATTCAGGACATTCCACACCCCTTATGCAGTGCATCTCAGCAAGATATTCTGTAAACATGTACCAAACAATGCATGCTTGATTTAGTGTTAGCACCTTAACATCATTGCTGGATTACAGGCGGCTTTTATAAATTTGACTGATAAGACAAATTGTGATCATCTTCACTTTCCATGAGTAAGGGCTGTGTTTCTGCAGTGCTTCCCCTTCTCTTCTTCCTACACCCCAGAACAATGAGTCCTGTGATCAGAGCAGTAATTATACCACCAACCACAGCTGCTCCGACCAACCACTGCCAGATCTGACGGGCTTGCTCCAGGTAGGGCATCAAAAACTCCTGGAATGAGTCAACTGCAAAAAAAATGACAAAACTCATTTTATGTTATGTAATGCACTGTCAATTTGTGGAAGCTAGCAGTTATATGATAGCTCATGCTGGAAGACTCTGAATAATAATAATAATAATGCTTTGTATTGCTGTAGTGCCTTTTATTTCAGAGTCACACAGTATTTTAAAATCTTTAATAAATCAAGTCTCTCCTCATTCAATGAGGGAGAGAAGTATTATCCATAACTTACAAATGGGAAAACTGAGGCACAAAACCTAGCAGCCCCTAAATGACTTCACCCAATGTCACATAGGAAATGGATGAAATTAAGAATAAAAGTAGTGCCAAAAATTTCAAATGTAGGTGCCTAAAGTTGGGGACATAGCTAACTCCATTAGTGAATCACCTAGATAAGTGGCCTAACTTTCAGAGGTGATAAGGAGCCACAGATCCTAATAGCACTAATGTGAACTGCAGGTGTTAAATATATCTGAAAACAAGGCCATTTACTTAGGGCTAGTCTACACTTACCCGGTAGTTCGACGGCTGCGGATCGAAGTTCCGAGTTCGATTTATCGCGTCTGGTGTGGACGCGATAAATCGAACCAGGAAGTGATCCCCGTCGACTGCGGTACTCCAGCTCGGCGAGAGGAGTACCGCGAAGTCGACGGGGGAGCCTGCCTGCCGCGTGTGGACCGCGTCTGAACCGCGGTAAGTTCGAAGTAAGGTATGTCGAATTCAGCTACGTTATTCACGTAGCTGAATTTGCGTACCTTACTTCGACTTGGGGGGTAAGTGTAGACCAGGCCTTAGATGCCTAAATATGGATTTAGGTACCTCATTTTTGGCACCAGTTTTTGAAAACATTGATCTGGATCTCCCTCCGCTCCCCCCCCCCCCCCCCCCGGCTGTGTCTTAACCACTGGATAATTCTTCATCCTGAATCTGACCCTGCTTCTACAAGCTGTGCGGTACTTCTCAGTCTTTGCAGTAAAGCTGTGATTCTCAAATGCAAACAGGCTTATTCTGTCCTAGTTAAGAATCAACTGATTTCTCTTCAGGGATTATTTCAGTCCATTATCCCAAGGGCACCATGAGAGTCAAAGTTCTCAGTTTAGCTCTTCATTATGTAGCACTATAAATGTACACAAGACTCTGGAGTAGAAGACCAAACATGATACTGTTCACCCAATGGGGTTTATATTCTATGGGGTTGATTCTCCATTACCTTGTCTGTTTTGCAGGCATTTACATCTGAGGAAAGTGAGTGCACAAGGCTACCATGCTGGTTTGGTAATGTTTTCCACCTATTTTATACTCACTTTGCGCAGGTGTAAATGTCTACTCAAGGTGCCAGGTAGTGGAAAATGCATCCCTCAAGGTAAAGAATGGGGTGGAGTCCCTAAAGTCTGAGTTAGTTGCATTATCAGAGTGGACAAAGAGGCATTCTTTCTGAAACACTATGAGCCTGAGTCTGATCTTGGTTATACTGGTGAAAATCTAGAGTAACTCATTGACTTCACTGGTGTTGCACTCTGGATTTGCACTGGTTTAATTGATGTCAGAATCTGGTCACCCAACTCTAGTTATTTTCACTGGTGGGAACGAAGAGAATGAATCTGATGCGAAATTTATTCATCAGTTTTAATTACAGCTGAGAAAAATATTCAATGAAACCAGGCCAAACTTTGGATGAGCTCCTCATCCCCCTCTGGGCTCTTTATGCAGGATAAAAGGTCCAGAGTGGTATAAAGGGTTGTCAAAGCCATGTATCTGACTGGTTGAGGATTCTCCCAGGCCGGAATTGAAGATGACAACCATAAGTCTGTCCTCCAAAGACCTCCTCGCAAGCCCTGCCATAGGGGACTTGCCAGGGGCAAAGCTGGGGGCGGGAGAGGCATGTTGAAGGCAGAACTGCTGCACACAGCACTTCAGAGATTCCTGGTGGAGCTGTGGTCTACAGGGGACCGCAACTTAGGCCCCCAGGCACTTCAGCCCCTGGTGCAGCCCCAAAAATGGGAGGTGGTTTGCCATCCACTGAAGACTCCTGGGATCCATTTAAAGTAGACCCAAGATGGTCTGTGGTTTCCCTGGGAAAGTATGAACTTCTGCAATCTTGACTGACTTGTTTTGATGAAACCAAAATGTCAAAACCAAACTCTGTGGAAAAGGGCAAAAAAAGCCACATGAATCAATACTGGTATTAATGCTGGTGTGACTCCTTAGTGAAGCACAACTGGTGAATTACCAGTTATAACCACTTATAAGTTATGGGTGAGGAAAGCATAAACTGCTGGATGACTGTACACCTGTGCAGTAGGAAATTTGCTCAGATGTTTAGAAGTAAGGGTGTTGATAGTAAAAAGGCGGGGGTGTTAGTGCTGTTGGATATTAAATATGGAATACCCTCTCTATAGTTAAGGATTCCATTTTAAGTCTGAATTGGACCTCACCTAAGCCCTTAGCTATTTTCATTTTAAGCTTTGCATGTGTGGGATATGGCCAGCAGATTTTTAAAGATAATATTTGAGGTGACTTAGACAAGCTGTTCTGGAGAAATGAGGCTCAGAAAGCATAAATATTAATTATGCTTTGAACATCCTCGTAGCATTCTTGCCGCTTTTGTCCCCAAATCCCTTGTCCTAGAAACTTCAACTGAGGTTCACTCAAAGCACCCTTTTAGAAGGGAAAAGCAGTGCTGGGAAGCTGTATCCAGGTGTATTCCAAATGGTCAATTGGTCTCTAAAGGAATTTCAAACAGCACTCAATGACTAGTGGGGACCAACACATTCATCTGAGAAAAAATAACAAGTCTCTCTAGCCCTTTTCTTATGAAGACAGCCTCCAAAATGAAAACCAAATCAATCTCTAACATATCTATCCTCACAACACCCCTGTGATATAATCCCCATTTTACAGATGGGGAAACTCAAGCAGTGAAAGATTAAGTGACTTGCCCAAAGCCATGTAGGAAGTCAGTGGTAGAACAAGGAGTTAAACCCAGGTTTCTTGGATCCCCAGACAGCACCTTAACCACTAGACCATCTTCCATTGCTAGAAAGAGTTTTCCCTGTGATGATCACATCAAAATGAACCCCCTCTACTGCTCTCTCTCTAGTGCAGGGTTACCCTTTTGTAGGAACATTTTCTCCCAGCATGCCTTTATGGGACTAGCCCTTACACTCAGCAGAGCCAAGCAGCTACAACTCTAAAGGGGCCATTTTGGAGCTGGTTGTATTTTCCTCTCTTCTAGCTGGTAAGTACCTGTTTTATTTTCCCTTTCTTATTGTTGAGTAGACGGCACTTTCTCACAGTCACAGCTATTTTCCATAAAATACAGGGTTTGTTGCTGTTTTTTTTAAAAAAACTATCCTATCCATTTTATACCAGCCAATGTATGGGTTTCTTTTAGCTCCAACCTTAATTCTGAATTTCCTGGCTGCCAAATGATTGTTTTTTGTTTGTTAATACTGTTACTCTAAAGTTTTCTTTTTACCCTTAAGTTTCTAACAATGGCTATTAGAGAGGCAAGGTGGGTGAGGTAATATATTTTATTCGGGCAGCTTCTGTTGGTGAGAGAGATAAGCTTTTGAGCTACACAGAGAACATCAGGTCTGGGAAAGGTACTCAGAGTGCCACAGCTAAATACAAGGTGGAACAGATTGTTTAGCATAAATAGTGAATACGTATTCTAAGAGCCCGTTCAAGGTGAAGTAGCCAGTTAACACCTCGACAGTCATAGGACAAAAAGGGGAGGTTAGCGGGTTACAGATTGTTGTAATAAACCATAAATCCAGGACCTTTATTAAGTGAATGATTTTTAGTGTCTAGCAAAGTTATGAACTTAAGCTCCCAGGCAGTGGATGTGCTCTTTATCATTCCAATCACTTCCCTATGACCTTGTCTTGCTCAGTTTTTTTCCCACCTGTTCGGCCACAGCATATCTGCACTGAAAATTTCTGGCCCGTTGTGTCTCATATGTTTAGACAGTAAGCTATGTAGGGCAGGGCTGACTTGTTGTCATTCCACAATGGGGCCCTTATCCCAGTTTGATGCATCTAAGAGTTACGGCAGTGCAAACAATAACTGGTATCAATACACTCTCTGGTACTTGACTCTAGTTCAATGTTTTTTGTCTGAGAATAGGGAGAAAAGAAAAATCTAAAAGGGGTGATAAAATAGATGCTTTGTGGAAGGGTAACAGGAGGGAGCGTAGTTCTTGAGCATTTTAACATACCTAAGGACTTATTTAAGAAGTATTAGAAGCTACTTATGTAGTCGTCCTTATGAGTCTGGCTAATATGTAGAAAGAGTATGAGTGGCTTGCTAGGAAGTATAAAAATATGAACCCAATTTTTGAGAAAAATGTGAGATATTGAGATCTTAGTTACAACTTATTCTAGATGAAGCCCTGCTTCTCTTATTTTTTTATTGGGCTCTTTCAATCCCTTCCCCATTTGTGTTATGCCTTTTGCTATAAGATTGTGAGTATAATGAGAACTGTGTTGTTTACATATATTGTCTTGGGTTTTTAGGTCTGTGTGTACTTGTGTGTGTTTACACACACATCACAGAATCAGGAAATATTTCAGCTCCTTAAGTAAATTGGAGCAGGAAACTTACCATGGAAATCTTGATACTGCCAAAATGGCACTGAAAATGAGCCTTGTTGCGCGGTCCTCCTTCCTGCAGAGTTTGACTGAAACAAAATATGTTCCTCCGTGGCTTCTTAAAACCTTACACTATGCTGCAACCATCTTTTGACTCCATCATTATCGATCTGGAGGACAAGGGCTCCTCATTTGTCAGCCTTAGCCTTGGTAAAATGTAATGTGGCACGGGGACAGATGGGGCTGCCACATGATCTAACAGAGGGGAACAACTACTGTCTTCCATTTTACCACTGACTTAAAAGCAGTTAAGCATGTCTCTGCCCTGTTTTAACCTCAACCTGCACAGGATTTCTCTAACAAGCTAGAAGCCAGCAGCCACCTCCAGGCATCTACTGCCTGTTTTCAGTTTCCTTTGCCACAGAAAAGATCCACGCAATCGCTACCTTGAAGTTACCATGGCAACTTGGATGCCAGAGCATGGAGTGTCCCCAGAGGCAGTGCTAACCAACTGGGAGCCCTAAAAAGGAATATTTTGCCCCCCTACAAACAACACATACTACTAGTTAATAGGGGGTCCCTTTGAGCTGCTCAAGCACCTAAGCAATTGCTTAGTCTGCTTATGCCTACTGGTGGCTTTGGCCCAGTGATCTGTAATGCACACCAGTAAAAATACGTTTGTTCCTGTACATGTATGTCTGCCGATTAGAACCCCCCAGAATTCCAAAGACCCAGTTACCACAGTCAATTACTTTAATCCATAATACTGCCAGGTCAGAGAGCACGGCAAAAATGGCCCCTCTGAAACACTCAGAGTAAAACTGGGTGATTAGGAAATGCCACTGAACTGAAAAATCCATTAAATAAATAAATGAATGAATAAATAAATAGTTTGGGGTCCAACAGAACATTTTTTTGACCCCAAATGAAATACTTCATTTCAGTTTTGAGCATTTTTTTAACAGTTAAAAAAATCTTTAAAATAAAATTAAAGGAATTTTCTGAATGCAAAGTCATTTTTAATTTAAAAAAATCAAAATGTTTTGTTTGGAAAATGTCAAAATGAAACATTTAGATTTTGGATTTTTTTTTTCGGGTGGAGAAGGCTCTGACACAGACAATTCAATGAAATCAACATAAATTCACAAAACATTTTGGTGTCGCTGAATCTGCATTTTTCAACAAAAAAAGTTTTGGGTGAAAAATTTAACTCCGCTCTACTTGAGAGACACTTTGGTGAGTCAAATTCAGTTTAACTTATTTGTTTGTGTTTTACTTTAATAAACTTAAAAGAATGCTCATCCTAAATGCTAGGTGTCGTTGTCATTGATTAAAAATGAACTCTTAATTAAGCTATTGCAAAACCAAAGAGCAGCCAATCCCCTCTCCTGACATCTAACCATCAGTTAGTAACAATTACCAGCAAAATCTCCCAATCCCTCAGTTTTCCAGAGACAAATTAAAATAATAACCCCAGCACAGTCCCCACATTCCATTTCTTAACTGCCTATTTTTAAAAACAAACAACCCTGCAATCATTCAATGTGTCTCTGTTGCATTCGTGGAACTATATGGACTCTCTCTGGTGGCTGCTAGGAGAAACACTCCTATTCCCCAAAACAACGAGGAGTACTTGTGGCACTTAGGAGAAGTACTCCTCGTTGTTTTTGCTGATACAGACTGACCTGGCTACCACTTTGACTCCTATTCCCAGTGGCTGGTCTAGCACAGTGCTTCCTGGAGATTTTGCCAGGGTGGTGTTGCCCTGAAAAATAGGCCGGTGCACTATTGGTACAATAGAACACTAATAAAGAACAAATCCACCTTTAAATTTAGAAGTCCTTTTAGTGGTACACAGCTGTAACAAACCTGCTGGGACTTGGAGGATGGAGCACAGGTTGCAGGAGAGAAGAGTTTGGAGGAAGCACCAGAAAGTTAGTCAGTGTGCACATGATTAGGATGCTAGTTCAATTGCAGCAGCTCTGTAAATAGTTCTCTTAATAAAGAGTGTGTTTAGTTTGATAAGAATAGTCATTTTGTGTTATTACTTGGTATGTGATGCATGATACAACAGACTTGTAAACATTTCTTCTACCCAATCTGAGTCTAGGATAAGACCATTTCAGGGTTAATTTTGGACACATCAAAACCAAAATTCAGCTGCCTAGCAAAAGGGAAAAAACAAAAGCCATTGAATCACTTACTCATTCACATACACCCCAGGATATATTGGCAATGACTTGCTGCTTCCTGTCACATGCATTTCTATCGCCTTATCCAGTTAGCTATTTGACACCAAGTTTAAAAGCAATATTTGAGACCACAAAGAAATTGTATGCATCTAGCTCAGCCTTGCAAAATTCTGCTTCCCCAGGGTGAGTCATTGTTTGTGTTTGTTTGTTTGTTTTTTCTTGATGGACAAAGAAAGCGTCAGTTGGATTTTAATCACCGTTAGTTATGAGGGGGGAAAGGCCAGGAAAGTAGGGTTTGGTTTTTTTTTTTTATTTAGCCAGATTCTTGTTTGCTTAGTCCACTTTGCACTGTGTAATCATGGCTGTAGAGATGGTCGGTGGAGAATTCCTGCTGTGCAAGGGACATTTTGGGGGCAGGGCATTGCTGAGGGGGTAGAGCATCGTGGTGCTTGATCATCCATTGTGGCAATTAGAGTGGCTCCCTTGAAGTTCTAACTTGTGTCAAAACTGGGCAGATTAGGGAGCCATGACTGGGTCCCTGGCAGGCCTCCTCTCACTCTGCTTGGCAGCAGTTGAGAATCAGTTCCTGTGTGTGTAGGCTGGTGAAAAGTTTTATGATCGTTTTTAAAGGCTGAAGCTGGGAAGAGCCTTCTACCTCTCACTGCAAAATCACATTGCAGTAGGTTCCAATCCACACACCTACCACTGACGACACACGCATATAAAATGGTTACTGACAAAAATGGGTTACTTTTGTATCTTTAAGTGATATCAATCAAATGTTCCCCGATGTATCTATAGCACAATATAGCATGTTTTCTTCTGATTTACCCAAAGTTAACAATTACATTGACAAAGCTGCTCTTTAACAGCTTGCTCATCTTTACTCCAAGAAAGAAGGCTGGCCACAGCTATACAATATCCAATGTTCTCCAGTTATATATTTTTTTAATTTGTTCCTGGCTTCCCAAATGATAGTTGCCTGCTACAAAAGGACGTGCAAGTAAGGAGAGGTGCTGACTTTTTACAATCCATATTTCCTGTTATCAGTTAAACAGCTTTAGCTAACATCCAAACTTTCCACTCCTATTCTCTCCTCTCCAAGGCTCATTTTTAACATTGGTTTCCTCCTCCTTTTCCAATTAACCTTATTTTTCACTTTCCAGAGCCTGAGGAAATTCCCATGATTGAATCACTGTCTCATCTTTTCTTTTCTTTTCTAACTTGATAGTCTAATTCTTTTTTTTCAGTCATGCAGTTTAGGGATTTAAACTGCATCCCAAGAGGACATTTAACACGCACTGTTGATTTTAATTACATACTATCATCCAAGCATCTGCATTTTATCTCACCTAGCTGTTGCTATTTTATTGTCAGCTCTCCAATTCCAAACTGAGCCCTTTCTATTCTAGCCATAGTGTATGCTGCTGAATACCTCAAAGATGGAAAGGGTCATCAAGGTCTCTTGAAGTTGGCATGGGTCTGTCTGTGTGCTACTATGCTGCTGGTCAATTTGCCATCACAGGATACTTTTGAGTGGAGATGACAAAGTTCGATTCTGGAAATGGACTTCCCCAAAGTCATGGGTGTCAGCAGTCTTGTCTCTTTAAGAACTCCTCAGACTAGGCCTTCAGGAGCACACCCAATATCCACCAAACTGCAAAGCTGCACTGCAGGCCTATTAAGCATCTGTGATGCTGGTAGGCCAGATACCAGCTCTTGCCAAGAACTAACAAACTCATAGCTGGAGACCAGTTCACCTCTGTTTTAGTTTTGCTCAAAATAGGCATTAGTCTTATAGGAATGTATTTAGTGTTTAGACTCTATGGAATGCTTGTAAATTGCTGCATGTGTTAATCTCACTTGTACTGTCTCTATTCCATGCCACAAGAAAACATGTAAGTTTTGCTTTATAACTTTGAAAATGTTTTCTCTGAACTTCTGAACCCAGGCACGGGAATCACAATTCCCTTTTCCTAGTTAATAAACTTTTAGATAGTTTATTACAACATTGGCTACAGGTGTTGTCTTTGTTGTAAGATCCAAGGTACCAAGTGATCTGGGGTAAGTGACTGGTCTCTTGGAACTACAAGCAACCTGAATGTGGTGCAATTTTTGGTGTGAGTGACCATTTATCACTAAGTCAAGTTTGCGTGGGTGGCAAGATAGACTGGAGAGTCTAAGGGGACTGTCTGTGAGTCCATGGTAAGACTCTTATAGTGATCCAGGAGTTCACATTTGTTACTGGCTTGGTGAAATCTAATTATCGACCACACCACCAGTTTTGGGTGTCTGCCCTGTTTGTGGCAGTCTGCCCTGAGGTAGGAACTCACAGCTGTGAGCCACTCCAGACAGTATCCATACACCATTTTAATCATTACCATTTTACTCTGCCTGCAGCCCAGCATCAACTGCACCTCTCTTCACCTTAGGGTGACCAGATGCCCTGATTTTATAGGGACAGTCCTGATATTTCAGGGCTTTGTCTTATATATGTGCCTTTCACCCCCCCACCTCCTGTCCCAATTTTCCACACTTGCTATCTGGTCACCCTACTTCACCTGTATCTGTTGAAGTTACAGCATCAAACACCTTAGTTAAGTATTTCAAAAAGGGAAACTTGTAGTTAGGCTCCTAGGTTTATATTTAGGTATCTGCCTGACTCTTCAAAAGTGTGACTCAGCCAGCAACACCTAGTGAGGTCACCAAATATCTCCCACTGAGATTAAGGGGAGCTGTTGGGTGAAAGTTGGGTATGTGTCTAAAAATGGATTCAGGAGTTAGCTTTAAGGAATTATTTCTGGAAATAACTTGGCCCGGGCTTCAAACACTAGTACTCAGCATCCTGTTTGTACTATAATAATACATATTATGGCAGGCATCACCAGGTGGTGCTGTTACAGTCTTCCAAGTCTTTTATTAGCATACAAGCAAATGTTCAGTCTTGGGAAGATAAGCTGTGTGGTGGCGTTAATTTTACAGGCAAGTCTCATCTTACGCGCATTTAACATGCGCGAATTCAGCTTTGCGCGGTTGGCAAAAACAAAACAAACAAAAAAAGAGAGAAAAATAACAATTTAAATACTGTACCTTTAGTGCGGGCGATTCCGCCCGCCATTACACTCAATGTAATGTTGACTATACGCAATTTTCGCTTTACGCGCTGACAGCGGAACGTAACCCCAGCGTAAGATGAGACTCGCCTGTATTATGCAAGGTGAGTGGGATAGTGGGCTCTTTGCCTCAGCCTGAGTTAATTCTTGGGGCAGAGTTGGTTCCTGGGACTGGGCTATGCATATTTGCATTGTAATTCATGAAAGAAGGGATTACTCTTTGTGATCACCTCTGTTCCAGGAGTGGTGCATGTGTCTAAATAAGACACTCTGAATATATGCAGACTCCACCTTATTGATTTCTTCTCCACTGGGAAGCTAGCCTGCAAGACTCCAGACATCTACTACTACTCAGCAGAAGTGCAGCAATATAATTCCTGTCCTTGACTGACCCTTTCTCACTGGGTCCCTTTCCATCTTTATATGTCTCCTACCTCCCTGCTCATGTTCTATCTATAATCACAATTAGTCACTTCATTTCAACATCTCAACTGAATCTCTGCTATTGTCACATCACGCCTTTCCTCCATCTGCTTTGAAATAAAACTTTTATTTGACCATTCTTCATTCTCCTTACTCCTGTCCCATTGCCCATCCTCCTACTCATCAGCAAGGTTCTGCATAAGCTTCTATCTCTTCTCAGACCATGATCTATGAGACAATCGTCACTGCTAATTTTTTTTTTTGGCATTGTACCTTTTCACTGTACCTACCATGCAAATCAACCGTAGCTCCTTGCCTTTGATCACAGAGTCCTCTTTTCTAGTCCTTCTTGATCACGTTGCAGCATTTTGGTGTCTTGTAGCACATGAGCTCAAACAAGAAGCCAGCACTTGTCTCTCTGAGGCTATGTCTACTCTTCAAGTTGGAGACTCAAATAGACATACCTGCACTAGCTCTGATTGAGCTAGTGTGCTAAAAATAGAAGTGGTGCTGTGGCAGGGTGAGTGGCAGGAGGGCCTAGCCATCCTCAGTAAAATTCTATCCGAGTCACTAGGTACGTACTTGGGCAGCTGGCATCTCTGTCACTTGTGCCACTGTGGCTCTGCTTCTATTTTTAGCACGCGAGCTCGATCAGAGCTAGCATGGGTATGTCTCCTCAAGCTGGAAATTATACTTCCAGTTCAAAGTGTAGCTATATCCTTACTGTGAATCCAACACTTCTAACTAGGGAAAAGCCCAACTCCAAACACTCAAACCCACCTGAATCTTTGGATATCCAGAATCTGAATGTTGTTGCTCTGGCCCATTTTTAATTTTGAACCAATTATTTCTTTCTAATAAAGAATGACAACTTAGGCTCCAGCCCTGCAAATGGGACTGAAGAGGAACTTGAGTGGCACATAGACATTGTGCAGGTTCTCTGTACAGGTATGAATTTCACCCTTACTGCTGATCTTTCAGCAGAAATAAAGAACCATCTTAACCCACCCTTCTGCAAAGCAACTAGAAAGGACAGACTTGATTTTGTCTGCAGTGTAGTTGTAGCTGTGTCAGTCCCAGGATATTAGAGAGACAAGATCACTGCGGTGGTAATATCTTTTATTGGACCAACTTCTGTTGGTGAAAGAGACATGGTTTCTAGCCAAACAGAGCTCTTGAAAAAGAGGTCTCTCACCAACAGAAGTTGGACCAATAAAAGATATTACCTCACCCACCTTGTCTCTCTAATATTGAATTTAATCACTTTTAGTTCTTTTTTATACCAGATTCCTCCTGTGTCTGATTTCCTGTATACTTCTGCAATGCTAATGTGTTCTGCAGTGTTTTGAACTTTCCCAATATTTGCCATTTTTTCTTAAAGCCCCAGTTCCTGGAATTAAGCGATTGATGTGAAAATCACAGTTTTCATTTAAAAATAAATGAAAGGTTCTAGTTCAAGAGAAAAGCTTGAAAACATGAACCCTAAAGATTCAGAAACTAGAATACAAAATAAGCCCCAAATGTATCACTTAAAAAAAAAAAATCTCAAGAAGGGTTTAAAAAAAATCATAGGAGAAACACTGATTCCTGCTTATGCTGTAGTTCTAAAATGGTCATCAGATTAGCTAGGGCAACGATACTTGAAATAACCAGCCATAAAAATAAGCTTTCAGGGTAGCAATGAATCACAAGCTGCTAGACTGTGTTTAACAAAAGAATTGAATGAGCAGGCTGAGCACTATTTTGGAGCAGTTTACTAAGCATGCAGAAGTCAGACCCTGTCATGAGGAAGCAAAATCTTTCCAAGGGCCAGAGCTGCCTGAAAGTACTGTAGTATTGTTCAGACAGAGTAAAAAAAGCGATTAGGGTAAACGTTAGTCTTGCTAAAATGTCTCTGCTGCCTTTGATATATGATTACTGGACTCTTGGCTGCCGATTGCGTTTGCAACTGAACAGACACATTCACAAAAGGTTGCACAGTTCCTTGATCTCATTCATTTCTTGATACTTTATAAAAGTCTTGATCTTCTAGCTGTACCTTGTGTCCCAGGTTTGAGTCCCTGATCCAAATGCCCCTCAACATTGGTCTAATCATCCCAGTGGCCTATCTTGGTAATCACTGAACTTAAGTCCAAGATTTGAATGCTCCTCAGCTCTGGGGAAAGTTTAGGTCTCGAACAAAATTTGTCCTTTATCTTAGTGCATGCAGCTCTTATTGAAGCCTACACTGCTAAATGGCTCCATCCTACATATCAATACTATTTCTAAACAATGCACATTTAATCTATTTTAAGTAATAATAAAGACCCTCATGCAGCCCTTTAGTTGCATTCTGTAAAAATGACACTGTGTATCTCATGGTGAAATTCACCCCTGTGCAAAGAGGCAGTACAAAGCTCATGAATCACTTAAGTCCTACTTAAGCTTTATTTTGAGAACTTAAATAGTTCATTGGCCATTTGCTGGGGTGAAGTTAATCCTCGATAATTAAGATAACAGATTTATTAAGTTTCCAAGTATAAAAGGTGGTTTTCCAGCTGCCGGTCCTGAAACCTGAGCCTAGGATCTGAAACTCCATCCAGGTTCTGTGTCTCTTGCAATTATCACCACTAATAAAGAATCTGCAGGACAGATTCTGCCCTCAGTTATGCAGTTACATGGGGCCAGATCCTTGGCTTGTGTAAATCGGCATTGATTTATGGAGCAGGGCTAATTTACACCAAGCCTGCGGCCTTTGTATTAGGCCCTCAGTGAAACCTGACTTAGTCCTGCTGTACTCATTGGGTTTGCACTGGTATAGCTGAAAGCAAAATATGGCCCTGCCTTTGGACATTTTTTAAATAATTCTGTTGATAATTACAGTCTCCCGTAGCTGCCTGTGTTGGCTGTGCAGTACTGACAGACGACAAACTTCCTTTGGTCACTAAACCAATCAGATATGACTGTGAATACTCTCACTGAATAAATCTGATTAAGAAGGCACCTTTTGAACTTAGTCTCTTTACAGATATATGCTATATAAAGGTGGCAGATTCAGAATCTGCTTATCACTAAACATTACCTGGGTCTGCTAGATATTCATAATCATATCCCAGCTCCCTTGATGGGGTAAAAAATTCTCCATTTCTGTAGAGAGGAATAAATGGGACCATGTAATATTCACGATTGTGTCCAATGGGTGCATTGGCTGCTGGGTAAACTTCTCGCAGAGGTCTGTGTCTTCTAAGCCATTGTTCAAAAATACTGTAGAAGAAAGAGAATGTGGATTAATACTGTAAATAGACAACAATGCTCCTCTTTGCAACAACAGAGAAACTCAGTGGGCCTGATTCGCTACCTTGATCCCTAAGGAGTGATTAATACCTGTCCAAAGTGAATTTGGGGGTATGTGTAAAATGCTATCAAATCAGCATGGTAGCATTTTACGCCTACCAGGTTCTCAGCACAGCTGTAAGTGCCTGCACAAAGTGCAAGCCAGTGAAGGCTCAAGCTTGGTATCTGCAATGCTGTGCAGATACTGGTTATGTTTTATAATTCAGTGACTGTAATTTATGCAGCACTTATAGTGTAATTACACTGTGGTTGTGCTTTCTGATAGTTAATTTCTACTAATTCACATAACCAGAATGTTAACTATGGGACTGAATTAAGTATATTACTGCCCCTTTGATTTCATACTTAATATGTGTGCTCTTTAGAATCTAGGCACATTATCTGTATTGCATTCACATTGTAATCAGTCTAAGCATTCATTTATTATAGCAGGGTGGTAGCACTATAGTTAAGGTTGAGACTAGCTTACTCTTGAACAACTGATTTCTCCAAGTGGTCTAAAATCCACATGCTTATTTAGATTGTCTTGAAAACTGCTGGGCATCGTGATGGCTTGGGGCAGTGTTAGTGGTCCAAATTGGAGGTGGTTTGAACAAGGTGGTTTGACATACAGCCCCTCCCCCCTCAAAATCAGGTGATATCAAAATGTCATGGTTCTTAAAGCTCAGGGCGCCATGCTGTGGCCACTGAACCCGAACAGCAGCACTGTACTGTGAGTTGGAGTCCTGGTAGCTTTCTGAGAATGTATTGTGCATATTTATTGCTCAGTTCTGTAGGAGCTCCTTCTGGAGATTATGCTCCAGGAACAAAGTTTCTGGCTTATGAGCTGATATTTCAAAGTGCTCTGATATTCACATGCATGCTCAGATTTTACTTAAGAAGTATCATCTAGGAAAATGACATTAAATAAATAGAGGGAGGACAAAAGTTTGTGGTAAGCAGCAGCATTAGGGTAATGAAATCATGTGGTAGGGTCTTCATCCATTTCCTGAACAGTGGGACTGACTGGAGGAAAGTAAGTAGCTGTGACTCTCATTGATGTCAGCATGACCAAAAGGGGTTGCTGAGCACCAGGAAAAGTTCTATTCTAAGGACTGGGGTAAGGTTGACATTGTCTGATACAGTGCCAGGATACAGACACACAGCAGTAACTTAAGTTTATCACGAAAAATAAACACAGACACCATTTTCACAATTACTCATCTCATCTACACAAACCAAGGGATCACACATAGAGTTCTTGGGGAAAGGGGTGTGAAGGAAATGTCAGGCACTAGAAAAATGTAGTCACGTGGGCCAGGGTCCTTTTAAAAACAATCATAGAAATCTTCCAGTGATATTTTTTACCCCACAAACTGCTACATAAAAGTAAGCAGTGGAAAAGCTACAATAAACTTTTACAAATGATACTCTAACCCAAAGGGCAGAATGTTTGGCCACCTTTCTCACCTCTTGTTAAGGTGGCACCAGATTTTCATTTTAACTGTGGTGATACTATCACTCCACCATAATATTGCTGTGGCATATTAGGAGTAGCGGTATGAGCTGTGGTCATTTGGTCAATGGTGTCCTCAGATAACCCCCATCCCTCTCTCCCTCAATAAGGAGCTGATTTTAATAGTCAGAATGCTCTAAAATCCACAAGCATAACTGATTGCCTTGAAAACTGGTATGCCACAATGGAGGCTAGTATACAGTTTGTGATGCAAATTTGGGGTAATTTGACCTAGGGGTTCCCAAGAATACACCCCCCCCCTCGGTAACAGGAGCATCTTTTAATTTTTAAAATACTCTAGAATCATTGTGCATAGTGAGATTCTCAGAATGGGTATACTTCTTGGTACAAATTTGGAGTCATTTGGTCAAGAGATTCCTAATATATAGCGCCTCCAGCCCCCATTAAGGACCTTATTTTATTAAATCCACATGCATAGAGAGATTGTCTTGATCATTCATATTTAACAGAGGTTGGGTTGACAGTATGAGGGGGGCGGGGAGGAAGAACACCTATTGAGATGAATGGGTTAGTTCACACTTAGAACTGTTGTGTCAGGCGGCATTCATCTCCATGGGGTATTCTGATTTGTCTGAGAAGAATGGGTCACTTTACATCTCTCCAATTCTCCTGTGCCATTGAAGCTTGTACAGAGCCCTTCTCCCTATATTAGCTCCCTTGCTGGTATGGGGCTCTCCTCCATTCTCCTTTCTCCTCAGAGACCATCAGTTACCACCTGCCTTCCCCCCTGTAGTCCTACTGGGGGCATGGATGGGCCAGGAGGAGGGCAGAGGTCATAGTTGAGTGACAATGGGTATTTCCTGGAAGCCTCTCTCTGCCCCCTAAAAGATGATCCTCAGTCATGACCTCCTCATTCCCACCACTTCCTCAAAATAAAAAAAGGGGGGAAATTCCCTGTTTAAAACTTTGTCAATGCAGAATTAAGGTCAACCAGCAGTGCTTTGTACCCTTCCAGAACAGTGAGTGTACCTATGCTTAACCTTCTAGAAACCAGGAAAGAAAAGTTAACATAAGACCAACATAAACCTCTGAAAACTAGGAAATGTGGCATTAAGGTACACACTAGCCCTACCCCCCAATCCTCCGCACGGGAACCTGCGAGTTAATTCTGCTAAAATCTGATGCAGGTTTCTGCTCAGAAATTCACAAGGTGTTGAGTGGTACGGGGAGAAGCTGTTCTGTGGCTCCGATCCCTTCTGTTCACACCAAAGCCTTAGGGTGCCAAGGAGGAGGTCATGAGGTCTTTTGAGGTAGGTCAGTAAGGTACGGAGCCATGGCTTGGGCCTTTTCGGCATGAGTTTGATCCCCTCTACGCTACGCAGCTGTTAATTTCATAGAATCATAGAACTGGAAGGGATCTCGAGAGGTCATCTAGTCCAGTCTCCTGCACTCATGGCAGGACTAATTATCTAGACTATTCCTGACAGGTGTTTGTCTAACCTGCTCTTAAAAATCTCCAATGATGGAGATTCCACAACCTCACTAGGCAATTTATTCCAGTGTTTAGCCACCCTGAAAGTTAGAAAGTTTTTCCTAATGTCCAACCTAAATCTCCCTTGCTGCAATTTAAGCCCATTGCTTCTTGTCCTATCCTCAGAGGTTAAGCAAAACAATTTTTCTTCCTCCTCCTTGTAACAACCTTTTACATACTTGAAAACTGTTATCATGTTCCCTCTCAGTCTTCTCTTTTCCAGACTAAATAAACCCAATTTTTTCAATCTTCCCTCATAGGCCATGTTTTCTAGACCTTTAATCATTTTTGTTGCTCTTCTCTGGACTCTCTCCAATTTGTCCACATACTTCCGGAAATGTGGTGCCCAGACTGGACACAATACTCCAGTTGAGGCCTAATCAGCGCAGAGTACAGCGGAAGACAGACATGAGAAGTAATTCTTACAACACTCCTGCTAATACATCCCAGAAGGATGTTCACTTTTTTTGCAACAGTGTTGCACTATTGACTCATATTTAGCTTGTGGTTCACTATGACCCCAAGATCCCTTTCTGCAGTACTCCTTCCTAGGCAGTCATTTCCCATATTGTATGTGTGCAACTGATTGTTCCTTCCTAAATGGAGTACTTTGAATTTCATTCTATTTCTCCAGTTTGTCCAGATTATTTTGAATTTTAATCCTACCCTCCAAAGCACTTGCAAACCCTCCCAGCTTGGTATCATCCGCAAACTTTATAAGTGTACTCTCTATGCCATTATCTAAATCATGGATGAAGATATTGAACAGAACCGGACCCACAACTGATCCCTGCGGGACCCCACTTGTTATGCCCTTCCAGCATGACTGTGAACCACTGATAACCACTCTCTGGGAATGGTTTTCTAACCACTTTTGCACACACCTTATAGTAGCTCCATCTGGGTTGCATTTCCCTAGTTTATTTATGAAAAGGTCATGCGAGACTGTATCAAAAGCTTTACTAAAATCAAGATATACCACATCTACCACTTCCCCCCCATCCACAAGGCTTGTTTCTGTGTGAAAGAAAGCTAACATGTTGGTTTGACATGATTTGTTTTTGACAAATCCATGCTGACTGTTACTTATCACATTATTATCTTCTAGATGTTTGCAAATAAATTGATTGATTAATTATTTGCTCCATTATCTTTCCAGATACAGAAATTAAGCTGACTGGTCTGTAATTCCCTGGATTGTCTTTATTTGCCTTTTTATAGATGGGCACTATATTTGTCCTTTTCCAATCTTCTGGAATCTCTCCTGTCTTCCATGACTTTTCGAATGCCTCAGATATCTTCTCAGTCCGCTCCTTGAGTATTCTAGGATGCATTGCATCAGGCCCTAGTGACTTGAAGACATCTAATTTGTCCAAGTAATTTTTAACTCGTTCTTTCTCTATTTTAGCCTCTTCCGATCCTACCTCATTTTCACTGGCATTCACTACATTAGACATCCAATCACTACCAACCTTCTTGGTGAAAAGCGAAACAAAGAAGTCATTAAGCACCTCTGCCATTTCCACATTTTCTGTTATTATTCCCCCCCCCCGCCGCATTGAGTAATGTGCTTACCTTGTCCTTGGTCTTCCTCTTCTAATGTATTTGTAGAAAGTTTTCTTGTTACCCTTTGTCTCTAGCTAGTTTGATCTCGTTTTGTGCCTTGGCATTTCTAATTTTGTCCCTACATATTTTCAATATGTTAGGTTTTGTGTCTGAAATCCCTGTCCTGATCTCCAGGTGCCTACACTGCAATAATCTAGTCACACAAGGGGAAATTCACACATTAGCAGCATGCTCATGGACGGCTCAGGAATCTCCTTGAATGGGGAAGGGAGTGATCAGATACAAGGGATAGCCTGTCCACCCACTACATATGGGAGAGGAGGGCTCCATGCTGGCTTAGAAATTGCTGTTGCAGAGGCAAACTTTGGGGACAAGCTAGGGGCGGGATCAGGGATTCAGAGGTTGGAACCACCAGGAAGGTGCAAGACAGAGCTGTGAGTCACACTTCAATCCAGCTACAGTGACTGGTGAGGGGCTGTGGAGAATGCTCTATGCCCTGGCCATTAGTTGGGGGATGTGTATTTCTACCATAGGTAATTTAATCTTTATCAGTTCAGGGAAAGGGTTTCTCCAGACTACCCCAACAGCTGAACTCGGCACTAACATGTCTTTAAGCTACACAAGGTTTCTGCATGCAAGTTGCACCTTTCATCATCGGAGAAAAATGGCTGACTTTAATTCAGAAACATCCTGCTTATGCCAGCAAATTAAAGCTCTCTCCCAACCAGGCAGAACTAGGACCAGAACCTCAGTTCTTTTTTAGGACCAAACAATTTAATAGATGAAAGAGTTGCAGTGTTCATCCACCTTGTCAACCCCCCAAAATGAAGGTATTAATCTTGATTAAATTCTTCATTTGTGGCTCTCATCTTTTTAGCTAATTTCATCAGCCTTGTCTAGAAGAACTCTCTTGTCAGAATAATAATGCTCAGCTGAGGCAATCAGATTGACAAAATTGAACAATTATTTCAAAACTTTAACTTCTATTTAAACAAAAAAAGGAAGTTGGAATAAAAACTCTGATCAGCTTAAACTTCCAGAAAACAGTTTGCAACATAAAGAGGTTCAGTGACCACTAAATAAATGTGCAAAACCATGCAGGATGGATGGTTCTGTGGTTAGAACACTAGACTAGGGCTTGGGAGACCTTGGGTACATGACTTAGTCTCTGTGTCTCAGTTCTCCATCTGTGAAATGGGATAATAGTACTTCTCTGTCTCATAGAGAAGTTGTGAGGTGCTCATATACATATGGTACTGGAAACCATAGCAGTATCTTTAGACAGAAGTAGGAACTAAGACCAGGATTTTTGAAGGTGGGTGGGTGGGTGGCTGTCTCAACTTATGGGTGCCTTAGTTTTTGAATGCTCAGCCTGGGATGCCTTATGGGTTTCTGAGCACCTTGGTTCTGAACATCCAGCCTTTGTAAGGTGTCTTGAGTTCAGAACCTAAATTGCGAGTCATTGGAAAACCTTGCTCTAACCAATATGCAGTTTTACAAACTAAAAGGGAGATTTTTCAAAGGCACAACAACCGGCCAAACAATGCTTATGCCTTTGAATATTATTATTTGTATTATGGTAGCACCTTAGAGCCCTAATCATGGACTCCATTGTGTTAGGCACAGAACAAAAAGGTGGTCCCTGCCCCAAGGAGAGATCTCCCACCAAATCAATACATCACACTTGCATTTTGCCTTTGTTGACAGAATCTGGTCTCTTATATAGTGTAACCAGCGACAATGTGGGCTAGTAGGTACAGCAGGGAACTGAGAGTCGGGAGACCTGACTTCTGTTTCCTGGCTATGCTAATGACTTGTTGCATGACCTTGAGGAAATCACCACACCATGTCACCATGCCTCATTAAAATGATTTAAGGTTCTCCGATGACCGATGCTATATATGTGCAATGTGTTGTTATTACTGTAGCAAAATAACTGAATTCATAAACAGACATTTAGTACCATTTTAATAATAATAGGAAAAACTAAGGGTAAATAAGTTCTGGCATAGGCTTCCTAGGGAGGTTGTGAAATCCCCATCACTGGAGGTGTTAAGAACGTGTTGGACAAACACTTGTCAGGGATGGTCCAAGTTTATTTGGTCCTGCCTCAGTGCAGGGCTGGACTTGATGACCTCTCAAGGTCCCTTCTAGCTTTACATTTCTAAGATCCTATTCTGAACTTCGCCACAGACCTGCTCTGTGAATTTCAGCAAGGTCACTTAACATCCAGGTGCCTCAGCATCACCAGGTGAAAAGGGATGGTAAATGATTCCCCAAGATGAAAGGTAATGAAGACTCCCACTAGGTTGACACTTCAATTGTTTGAATTTTCATGCATGATTGTGTTCTGTTGAAATGTACTTTGCTTTTGCAAAGAGCTTTGATACGGTGAGTTGTAAGGGGCAGACCTTTCCCGTACAAAGAAAATTAAACCCATCCATAAAAAGCAGGAATATAACATTTTCCTGTGATTACATATCAGATGGATTTGAATCTTTTCCTTGTAGCACTGTCCAATACATACCAGATTATAGAAAAATAACTGAAATGAGCCTTAGTGGAAAATTAATTTTAAGAAGGTTGGTTTAGGGGATCGGGGGCAGGGGGAGGAGGAAGACGAGTCATTTGATGGTGATTTAAAAAAAAAAAGCCACCCAAAAAAATTGCTGGATATGTATTGTTCCATGAATAATATATGCAGCACAGATTATGGCTAATGAAGCAATGATTCAAGAAAATGAATAAGCGTATGATAAAAATAGTCACATTTGCTGCCAGTGAGAAAGATAAAGGATAGCATAAACTGCATTGCTGCATGTAATTTCATTATGGTGTTAAATAATGTGCTCTCCTAGAACATGTTGTGCACAAGAACATATTGTGTACAAGGAGAGAATCTTAAAACCTGGAACAAGTGATGTAGAATAACTGGAGAAGTTATTTCCCTTGTAAGTCCTCCGCTGTGGTGGATTCTCTGTTACTGGACATTTTAAAATCACAGTTAGATGTTTTTCTAAAAGACATGCTGTAGTTCAAGCACAGTTATTGGACTTGAAGCAGGAAGTCATTCAGGGAAGTCCTATGGCCAGTGTTATGCAGGAGGTGAGACTAGATCAGTAATTTTCAACCTTTTTTCATTTGTGGACCCCTAAAAAATTTTGAATGGAGGTGCGGACCCCTTTGGAAATTCCAACTGTGGTTCGTGGACTCCTACCATAGAAATCTTAGGGCTTGTCTTCACTACTTGGGTAAGTCAACCTAAGTTAGGCTACTCCAGCTATGTGAATAATGTAGCTTAGGTAAGTAGAAGTAGCTTAGGTTGACTTACCCGGGTGTCTTCACTGTGCAGCGTCAACAGGAGACATTCTTCAGTCGACTTACTCTTCTCGGAGAGGTGTAGTACTGGAGTTGACTGGAGAGCGCTCTGCCATCCATTTAGTGGGTGTTCACTAGACCTGCTAAACCGACCCCTGCTGCATCGATTGCAGCAGTGTCGATCTCCCCGTAGTGAAGACCAGCCCTTAGACTGAAAACTGGCTGAACAGAATTAAACTATAAATGTTGCATGTGCTCAGCAGAGCATTTGACGCAGCATGAGAAAGGGTGTTAAATGCAGGTTTCTATGGTAAAGACAACACTTCTGGGTTTTGACCTGTAGATGGGGGTATTCACATACTTTTGATCAGAAAAATGGAATGCCTTTTCTGGAATCTGAAACTTTATTTTCATAGTCACCTTGTGTGGACCCCTTAGACATAGTCTGCGGAACACCCGACTGAAAACCACTGGTCTAGATAATCACAATCATCCTTTCTGGCTTTCAAATCTACAAAAGATTCACCTCTCAACAGTTTTACATCAATGTCACACCACAAACATACTGTAGGTTTTGCATTTAGTAAAATAGATCTAGCAAGAATGGTGTATTTTCCTTTGGAATTTACAGCTTTTATTCTTTCTAAAACGGAAAGAAAAAGGAAAACAAATGGAGGGAGAATTTAACTACAGTCCAGTTCTGGCATGCATTGTGTCATGCAGTGGTCCCCATTTACATAGTTAGCGCTTGTCATCAGATACTATAAAGTCACCACAGGTATTTCTTATTCTTAACAGTATATTTACACTGCAATCAGAGGTGTGATTGCAGCACATGTAGACATATCTGAGTGGGCTATAATGGCAGAGAGAAAGGAGAATCAGGGCAAAACTGGGAGGCAAGATCAAACCAGTATCTTAGATGCCTATATACAAATGCGAGAAGTATGGGTAATAAGCAGGAAGAACTGGAAGTGCTAATAAATAAATACAACTATGACATTGTTGGCATCACTGAAACTTGGCGGGATAATACACATGATTGGAATGTTGGTGTGGATAGGTACAGCTTGCTCAGGAAGGACAGACAGGGGAAAAAGGGAGGAAGTGTTGCCTTATATATTAAAAATGTACACACTTGGACTGAGGTGGAGATGGACATAGGAGATGGAAGTGTTGAGAGTCTCTGGGTTAGGCTAAAAGGGGTAAAAAACAAGGGTGATGTCATGCTAGGAGTCTACTACAGGCCACCTAACCAGGTGGAAGAGGTGGATGAGGCTTTTTTTAAACAACTAACAAAATCATCCAAAGCCCAAGATATGGTGGTGATGGGGGACTTCAACTATCCGGATATATGTTGGGAAAATAACACAGCGGGGCACAGACTATCCAACAATTCTTGGACTGCATTGCAGACAACTTTTTATTTCAGAAGGTTGAAAAAGCTACTAGGGGGGAAGCTGTTCTAGACTTGATTTTAACAAATAGGGAGGAACTCTTGAGAATTTGAAAGTAGAAGGCAGCTTGGGTGAAAGTGATCATGAAATCATAGAGTTTGCAATTCTAAGGAAAGGTAGAAGGGAGTACAGCAAAAAGAGACAATGGATTTCAGGAAGGCAGATTTTGGTAAGCTCAGAGAGCTGATAGGTAAGGTCCCATGGGAATCAAGACTGAGGGGAAAAACAACTGAGGAGAGTTGGCAGTTTTTCAAAGGGACACTATTAAGGGCCCAAAAGCAAGCTATTCCGCTGGTTAGGAAAGATAGAAAATGTGGCAAAAAAACAC
Organism: Emys orbicularis; assembly: GCF_028017835.1. Classification (NCBI taxonomy): domain Eukaryota; kingdom Metazoa; phylum Chordata; order Testudines; family Emydidae; genus Emys; species Emys orbicularis. The sequence continues at coordinate 345,691,827 of NC_088683.1, forward strand.
CTTGGCTTAACCACGAGATCTTGCATGATCTAAAAAATAAAAAGGAGTCATATAAAAAATGGAAACTAGGACAGATTACAAAGGATGAATATAGGCAAACAATACAGGAATGCAGGGGCAAGATTAGAAAGGCAAAGGCACAAAATGAGCTCAAACTAGCTGCAGGAATAAAGGGGAAACAAGAAGACTTTTTATCAATACATTAGAAGCAAGAGGAAGACCAAAGACAGGGTAGGCCCACTGCTCAGTGAAGAGGGAGAAACAGTAACAGGAAACTTGGAAATGTCAGAGACGCTTAATGACTTCTTTGTTTCGGTCTTCACCGAGAAGTCTGAAGGAATGCCTAACATAGTGAATGCTAATGGGAAGGGGGTTGGTTTAGCAGATAAAATAAAAAAAGAACAAGTTAAAAATCACTTAGGAAAATTAGATGCCTGCAAGTCACCAGGGCCTGATGAAATGCATCCTAGAATACTCAAGGAGCTAATAGAGGAGGTATCTGAGCGTCTAGCTATTATCTTTGGAAAATCATGGGAGACGGGAGAGATTCCAGAAGACTGGAAAAGGGCAAATATAGTGCCCATCTATAAAAAGGGAAATAAAAACAACCCAGGAAACTACAGACCAGTTAGTTTAACTTCTGTGCCAGGGAAGATAATGGAGCAAGTAATTAAGGAAATCATCTGCAAACACTTGGAAGGGGGTAAGGTGATAGGAAATAGCCAGCATGGATTTGTAAAGAACAAATCGTGTCAAACCAATCTGATAGCTTTCTTTGATAGGATAACGAGTCTTGTGGATAAGGGAGAAGCTGTGGATGTAGTATACCTAGACTTTAGTAAGGCATTTGATACGGTCTCGCATGATATTCTTATCGATAAACTAGGCAAATACAACTTAGATGGGGCTACTATAAGGTGGGTGCATAACTGGCTGGATAACCGTACTCAGAGAGTTGTTATTAATGGTTCCCAATCCTGCTGGAAAGGCATAACAAGTGGGGTACCGCAGGGGTCTGTTTTGGGACCGGCTCTGTTCAATATCTTCATTAACAACTTAGATATTGGCATAGAAAGTACGCTTATTAAGTTTGCGGATGATACGAAAATGGGAGGGATTGCAACTGCTTTGGAGGACAGGGTCATAATTCAAAATGATCTGGACAAATTGGAGAAATGGTCTGAGGTAAAAAGGATGAAGTTTAATAAATACAAATGCAAAGTGCTCCACTTAGGAAGGAAAAATCAGTTTTACACATACAGAATGGGAAGAGACTGTCTAGGAAGGAGTACGGCAGAAAGGGATCTAGGGGTTATAGTGGACCACAAGCTAAATATCAACAGTGTGATGCTGTTGCAAAAAAAGCAAACGTGATTCTGGGATGTATTAACAGGTGTGTTGTGAGCAAGACACGAGAAGTCATTCTTCCGCTCTACTCTGCGCTGGTTAGGCCTCAACTGGAGTATTGTATCCAGTTCTGGGCACCGCATTTCAAGAAAGATGTGGAGAAATTGGAGAGGGTCCAGAGAAGAGCAACAAGAATGATTAAAGGTCTTGAGAACATGACCTATGAAGGAAGGCTGAAAGAATTGGGTTTGTTTAGTTTGAAAAAGAGAAGACTGAGAGGGGACATGATAGCAGTTTTCAGGTATCTAAAAGGGTGTCATAAGGAGGAGGGAGAAAACTTGTTCACCTTAGGGCAGGTCTTCACTACAGGGGGGGGTCGATTTAAGATACGCAAATTCAGCTACGCGAATAGCGTAGCTGAATTCGACGTATCGGAGCCGACTTACCCCGCTGTGAGGATGGCGGCAAAATCGACCTCCGCGGCTCCCCGTCGACGGCGCTTACTCCTACCTCCGCTGGTGGAGTAAGCGCGTCGATTCGGGGATTGATTGTCGCGTCCTGACGAGACGCGATAATTCGATCCCCGAGAGATCGATTTCTACCCGCCGATTCAGGCGGGTAGTGTAGACCTAGCCCCAGTCTCTAAGGATAGAACAAGACGCAACGGGCTTAAACTGCAGCAAGGGAGGTTTAAGTTGGACATTAGGAAAAAGTTCCTAACTGTCAGGGTGGTTAAACACTGGAATAAATTGCATAAGGAGGTTGTGGAATCTCCATCTCTGGAGATATTTAAGAGTAGGTTAGATAAATGTCTATCAGGGATGGTCTAGACAGTATTTGGTCCTGCCACGAGGGCAGGGGACTGGACTCGATGACCTCTCGAGGTCCCTTCCAGTCCTAGAATCTATGAATCTAGCTAGCTCAAATAACAATAGCTGTGAAGCTGCAGCAGTAGAGACTGGGTATTTACTCAAGCAGCTAGCCTGTGCTGCCATGATGTCACTGTTATTGTTGTTCAAGCTACTTAGATCAAAGCTAACTCAGGTATGGCTACATGTGCTGCAGTCACATCTCTGACTGCAGGGTGAACATACTCTAGGCACTGGGGGAAACTGGTATCTCAGGTATCACTGTGTCATCTGGTGAACTGTTGGTGAATGGCGAGCTATAACTGCTGATGTTTTGAAGTTGAACCACAGTATATTACAGCGTAATTTTTTTAACTTGTCTATTGGGCACCATGGGGACTCTCAGTCGGGTTGTCGACAGATTACACAGACCACAAGGCAAGTGCATAATTAAAAATTAAGACATTGCACATGGCTTTTGTTAGAAAACCAGCTGAGGTTTCCAAGAGTCTGAACAGTTATCACAGAAAAACAGAAGCTTTTCTTTTAAGATGTGTACTGGACAAAAAAAAATTCAAATATCATATTTTTAGCCCACCAGAGGGTCTCCCATACCTAATATTATGGTAGTAAATCTCTGTGTACAGTATTTATCCACACAGGTTGACCATGTATCCCAGAAAAACTATTTTACTCTCTTCCCTCCCCCCACTCCCACCAAGGGAGTTTTTTTGGTGTGGTGTTTTTGTCTTTTGTTTGTTTGTTTGCAGACTAGACTACCCAAAAAAGCCAGGTAATATTCAGATACTATGGGAAATTTAAATATCTAGGTAGAGTGATATTGACAGCAAGCTGCATACACATCCCTGAAAAGGTGGAACATCCAGACTCAAAGATATAAAACATTTGTGTTTATCTTGGCTTTTAAAAATACAATTTGTGCTGAACCTAGACATGGGAGTGCTCTGACCAGTAGTCATAAAATATCAGGGTTGGAAGGGACCTCAGGAGATCAGCTAGTCCAACCCCCTGCTCAAAGCAGGACCAATCCCCAGACAGATTTTTGCCTCACATCCCTAAGTGGCCCCCTCAAGGATTAAACTCACAATGGTGGGTTTAGCAGGCCAATGCTCAAACCACTGAGCTATCCCTTCCTCCCAAACAAAAATTTGGCTCAAATGAGTATGCTTATTATAATTGGGAAATGGTACCTAATGATAGGCTATGACTGTCTTTGCACGTACACTGGTGGACGTCAAGTGTAACTGGATTGAAGGCCAGAGTCCTACACCAGTGCAGAAAGGATGCGAGTTGGAGGAGAATCCGAATCAGAGTTTTGTTTTTAGCTGGATGTGGGTATGCTCAACTAAAGAAGACAAGGGAGTTCCAGAAAATATAACTCCTTCCCTCCAGCCCTGCTCCCAGGAACCTGTGTATCTTCATTTCAGGAACTGAACTCAAAGTGAACATTCTTTAAAGCTCCAGTGTTCAAATTACCGTAATTTCTCCCACTTAACCCTCATTTTTCATACCTTTGCACTTCTTGGAGCAGATATGCTGGAAATAGCACAAGGAACCCAGCTGTCGTGGAATTGCTGGTCTATTATTATGTATGCAAAAGCACTTGAAATTCTGGGTGCGTATCCAAACTTTTCCCAAACTCTAAGCCTTTTGAGGTGTGCCTATGGATGCAAAAGGGGTCCCAGTTTGCAGCAGAATATTTTGCAAGCCATTATACAATAATAATTGTTATGCATTTATTGCCTAAATAGAGAATCAGGCTCTCTTCTTAAGAGTCTCTTCTCACCTTGATGAGTAAAAGTGGCCTGGCTTAGCTAATGCATGCTAAGCCTGGCCTAAACTTGACCCTTTTCTTAGGCTATGTCTACACTACAAAATTAGGTCTAATTTATAGAAGCCGGTTTTATAGAAACCGGTTGTATGCAGCCGATTGTGTGTGTCCCCACATAAAATGCTCTAATTGCATGAAGTCGGCGGACCGCGTCCACAGTACCGAGGCTAGTGTCGACTTCCGGCGCATTGCACTATGGGTACCTATCCCACAGTTCCCGCAGTCTCCGGCGCCCATTGGAATTATGGGTTGAGATCGCAATGCCCGAATGATGCAAAACAGTGCCGCGGGGGGTTCTGGGTACATTGCGTCAGGCCCCTCCCCCTCCATCACAGCAACGGCAGACAATAGATTCGCGCCTTTTTACCTGGGTTACCTGTGCAGACAACATACCACGCCAAGCATGGAGCCCGCTCAGCTCAGCTCACCGTCACCATATGTCTTCCGGGTGCCGGCAGACGTGGGACTGCATTGCTACACAGCAGCAGCAGCTAACTGCCTTTTGGCGGTAGATGGTGCAGCATGAGTGGTAGCCTTCATCGGCGATCGGGATGCTGGTAGCTGTGGGGCTGGCAGCCGTAGGGCTGCATTGCACCAGCCCCTTGCCTTTTGGCAGTAGATGGTTTATTACGACTGGTAACCGTCCTCGTCGGACAATCATGGATATCAGTCATAGTATATTATTTTCTGCCAAGTATTGTCTGCTGAGCACCCAGAAGAGGCCGAGGGCGATCTGGGTGCTGGCAGACATATGGCTGGCACACGTGGGGCTACATTGCTACACAGCAGCAACCCCTTGCCTTTAACCGTCCTCGTCGGACAATGATGGCTATCAGTCGTAGTATACTATTTTCTGCCAAGTATTGTCTGCTAAGCACCCAGAAAAGGCCGAGGGCGATCTGGGTGCTGGCAGACATGTGGCTGGCACACGTAGGGCTACATTGCTACACAGCAGCAACCCCTTGCCTTTTGGCAATAAATAGTATATTATGATTGGTATCCGTCATCGTCATACTGGTAAGCGCCCAGTATTTGCTGCCAAGCACCCTGAAAATGCCGAGGGCTATCAGTCATGCTGCACTGTCGTCTTAAGATGTAAAAAATAGATTTGTTCTGTATTCATTTCCTTCCCCCCTCCCTCCGTCAAATCAACGGCCCGCTAAACCCAGGCTTAGGAGTTCAATCTCTGGGGGGGGTGTGTGTGCATTCTGTGTGACAGTTGTTTGTATTTCTCCCTGATGCACAGCCACCTTTCTTGATTTTAATTCCCTGTACCTGTACGCCATGTCGTCACTCGCCCCTCCCTCCCTCCCTCCCTCCCCTGGTCTTTAGATACTAGTTTCGCGCCTTTTTTCAGACCAGACGCCATAGCTATCACTGGGATCATGGATCCCGCTCAGATCACCGTGGCAATTATGAGCACTATGAACACCACGCGCATTGTCCTGGAGTATATGCAGAGCCTGGACATGCCAAAGCAAAACCGGGACCAGCCGAGGAGGAGGCGATTGCAGCGTGGCGACGACAGTGATGAGGAAATTGACATGGACATAGACCTCTCACAAGGCACAGGCCCCAGCAATGTGGAAATCATGGTGTTACTGGGGCAGGTTCATGCCGTGGAACGCCGATTCTGGGCCCGGGAAACAAGCACAGACTGGTGGGACTGCATCGTGTTGCAGGTCTGGGACGATGCCCAGTGGCTGCGAAACTTTCGCATGCGTAAGGGCACTTTCATGGAACTTTGTGACTTGCTTTCCCCTGCCCTGAAGCGCCAGAATACCAGGATGAGAGCAGCCCTCACAGTTGAGAAGCGAGTGGCGATAGCCCTGTGGAAGCTTGCAACGCCAGACAGCTACCGGTCAGTCGGGAATCAATTTGGAGTGGGCAAATCTACTGTGGGGGCTGCTGTGATCCAAGTTGCCAGGGCAATGAGAGACCTGGTGATATCAAGGGTAGTGACTCTGGGAAACGTGCAGGACATAGTGGATGGCTTTGCTGCAATGGGATTCCCAAACTGTGGTGGGGCGATAGACGGAACCCATATCCCTATCTTGGCACCGGCGAACCAAGCCACCGAGTACATAAACCACAAGGGGTACTTTTCAATGCTGCTGCAAGCCCTGGTGGATCACAAGGGACGTTTCACCGACATCAACGTGGGCTGGCCGGGAAGGGTACACGATGCTCGCGTCTTCAGGCACTCTGTTCTGTTTCGAAAGCTGGAGGAAGGGACTTTCTTCCCGGACCAGAAAATAACCGTTGGGGATGTTGAAATGCCTATCGTGATCCTTGGGGACCCAGCCTACCCCTTAATGCCATGGCTCATGAAGCCGTACACAGGCAGCCTGGACAGGAGTCAGGACCTGTTCAACTACAGGCTGAGCAAGTGCCGAATGGTGGTGGAATGTGCATTTGGGCATTTAAAAGCGCGCTGGCGCAGCTTACTGACTCGCTCAGACCTTAGCGAAAAGAATATCCCCATTGTTATTGCTGCTTGCTGTGCGCTCCACAATATCTGTGAGAGAAAGGGGGAGACATTTATGGCGGGGTGGGAGGTAGAGGCAAATCGCCTGGCCGCTGATTACGCGCAGCCAGACACCAGGTCGGTTAGAGCAGCACAGCAGGGCGCGGTGCGCATCAGAGAAGCTTTGAAAACTAGTTTTGTGACTGGCCAGGCTATGGTGTGAAACTTCTGTTTGTTTCTCCCTGATGAAATCTCCGCACCCCCACCCACCCGGTTAACTCTACTTCCCTGTAAACCAAGCACCCCACCCTCCCCTCCCCTCCCCTCTTCAAGCACCACTTGCAGAGGCAATAAAGTCATTGTTACTTCACATTCATGCATTCTTTATTAATTCAGCACACAAATAGGGGGATAATTGCAAAGGTAGCCCGGGATGGGTGGGGGAGGAGGGAAGGAAAAGGACACACTGCACTTTAAAACTTTAAAACTTATTGCTCTGGAAATCATCTAGGCTGGAGTGACTGGGTGGCCGGAGCCCCCCCCACCGTGTTCTTGGGCGTCTGGGTGAGGAGGCAATGGGACTTGGGGAGGAGGGCTGTTGGTTACAGAGGGGCTGTAGCGGCGGTCTCTGCTCCTGCTGCCTTTCCTGCAGCTCAACCATACGCAGGAGTATATCAGTTTGATGCTCCAGCAGCCGGAGCATCGACTCTTGCTTTCTGTTTACAAGCTGACGCCACTTCTCCTCTTCAGCCCGCGTTTCAGCACGCAACCTCTGCTCTTCAGCCCGCCACCTCTCCTCTCGCTCATATTGGGCTTTTCTAAAATCAGTCATTGACTGCCTCCACGCATTCTGCTGTGCTCTGTCAGCGTGGGAGGCAGTCTGTAGTTCAGTGAACATTTCGTCACGCGTCCTTCGCTTCCGTTTTCGAATATTCACTAGCCTCTGTGAAGGTGAAACATTTGCAGCTGGTGGAGGAGAAGGGAGAGGTGGTTAAAAAGATACATTTTAGAGAACAATGGGTACAGTCTTTCACGTTAGATTTTGCTGTTCACATCACACAGCACATGTGCTTTCGTTACAAGGTCGCATTTTTCCTCTTATATTGAGAGCCTGCAGGTTTGGTGTGAGAGATCACTCACGCAGTGCCAGGCCACAGATTTCAGCTTGCAGGCAGCCATGGTAAGACACAGTCTTTTGGCTTTTTTAACCTTGTTAACAAGTGGGGATGGTTTAAAACAGTACTGCTCTCATTAACCATACCAAGCACCCGTTGGGTTGGCCATTTAAAATGGGTTTGCAATGTAAAAGGAGGGGCTGCGGTTTCAGGTTTAACATGCAGCACAAACCCAACTAACTCCCCTCCCCCACAAACCCAATTCTCTGGGATGGTCACTTCACCCCTCCCCCCCACCGCGTGGTTAACAGCGGGGAATATTTCTGTTCAGCAGAGCAGGAAGGGGCACCTCTGAATGTCCCCTTAATAAAATCGCCCCATTTCAACCAGGTGACCGTGAATGATATCACTCTCCTGAGGATAAGAGAGAGCGATAAGGAATGGATGTTGTCTGCATGCCAGCAAACACCGGGACCATACGCTGCCATGCTTTGTTATGCAATGATTCCAGACTACGTGCTACTGGCCTGGCGTGGTAAAGTGTCCTACCATGGCGGACGGGATAAGGCAGCCCTCCCCAGAAACCTTTTGCAAAGGCTTTGGGAGTACATGAAGGAGAGCTTTCTGGAGATGTCCCTGGAGGATTTCCGCTCCATCCCCATACACGTTAACAGACTTTTCCAGTAGCTGTACTGGCCGCGATTGCCAGGGCAAATTAATCATTAATCATTAAACACGCTTGCTTTTAAACCATGTGTAATATTTACAAAGGTACACTCACCAGAGGTCCCCTGTGTGCCCACAGGGTCTTGGGTGAGTTCGGGGGTTACTGGTTCCAGGTCCAGGGTGATAAACATATCCTGGCTGTTGGGGAAACCGGTTTCTCCGCTTCCTTGCTGCTGTGAGCTATCTATGTTCTCTCCATCCTCATCTTCCTCGTCCGCCGAACCTGCTTCCCTGTGTCTTTCTCCAGTGAGGGACTCATAGCACACGGTTGGGGTAGTGGTGGCTGCACCCCCTAGAATGGCATGCAGCTCCGCGTAGAAGCGGCATGTTTGCGGCTCAGCCCCGGACCTTCCGTTTGCTTCTCTGGATTTGTGGTAGGCTTGCCTTAGCTCCTTAATTTTCACGCGGCACTGCTGTGCGTCCCTGTTATGGCCTCCGTCCTTCATGGCCTTGGAGACCTTTTCTAATATTTTGCCATTTCTTTTACTGCTTCGGAGTTCGGCCAGCACTGATTCATCTCCCCAGATGGCGAGCAGATCCCGTACCTCCCGTTCGGTCCAGGCTGGAGCTCTTTTGCGATCCTGGGACTCCATCACGGTTACCTGTGCTGATGAGCTCTGCATGGTCACCTGTGCTCTCCACGCTGGGCAAACAGGAAATGAAATTCAAACGTTCGCGGGGCTTTTCCTGTCTACCTGGCCAGTGCATCTGAGTTGAGAGTGCTGTCCAGAGCGGTCACAATGAAGCACTGTGGGATAGCTCCCGGAGGCCAATAACGTTGAATTCCATCCACACTAACCCAATTCCGACCCCCTAAGGCCGATTTTATCGCTAATCCCCTCGTCGGAGGTGGTGTAAAGAAACCGGTTTAAAGGGCCCTTTAAGTCAAAAGAAAGGGCTTCGTCGTGTAAACGTGTCCAGGCTTAATTCGATTTAACGCGGCTAAAGTCGACCTAAACTCGTAGTGTAGACCAGGCCTGAGTGTAGATGCAGCATAACACCTTAAAATGGATTTTAACTGAAGGATGAGACAATGAACCATACATGACAGGTGTCACTTAATGCACTACTGGAAGGCTCTCAGACACTGCAGTGTTGTGTATCCTGTAAGACCCTATATGGAATAGAATACTATTCTAAGATACATCAGGGCCATCGGATAGACTAGCAGGAACCTACTACTTCATTCGTAACATTCAAGCTAAAGATTACCCTGCACCTGTATTAGGAAAAGGTTGAGTTTGTCAGGCTTAGAGAACACTTTAGCTAGGTTTGAACTAAACTCAAGCATTTTTCCTATTCAAAACAGTCTGTTTATTAAATGAGTCCAAGTCAGCAGTATCTCCACAGAAGTGTAGGAGGAGATTCTGTTCCTTGATATAGATACAACTGTGAGCCTCTTTCTCGTCTCATTTTCAAAATGATGTAACTCTGTTTGCTTAGGTAGTTGTTCCTAATTCACACCAGTGTCACTGGGTATGTCTACACAGCAACTAGACACCTGTGACTGGCCTATGCTAGCTGGCTTGGGCTCGGGTTGCAGGGCTGTTTTATTGCTGTGTAGACTTCCGGACTAGGGCTGGAACCTGGGCTTTAGGACAGTGCAGGGAGGGAGGGGCGCAGAGCTCAGGCTCCAGCCTGAGCCCAGAAGTCCACACAGCAATGAAACAGCCCTCTAGCCTGTGTCCCGCAAGCCTGAGTCAGTTGGCATGGCACAGTCACAGGTTTTTCTTTGCTGTGTAGACACACCCAGTAAGATCAGAATTGTGTCCTCCTATAGTGTGTAAAAGACAAACTACATATAAGGGGGACTATGACATAACCTGCTTTCCAAAAGAGGAGAAATAAGGATTTATAAATGCAACGCTGTGTTCCATGAATAAATTGTTAACTTAAGAATCATCCTCCGAAAGGTCTTATCTCTATTTGGTTCAACAAAGCCACATTTTGCATCTGGGGGGATGGAGAGAAAGGAAGGGGAAATCGCTTGAAATAAGAGATGGTACAAATGCCAGCTGCTCCAAAGTTTAATAACTAGTTTCCCCTGAAGAAAAAGATAACAATATAGTGTCCAAGTAGATTAAAATGGATGGCCACAGAGGTTGCTGGATTGCCTATATGGATCGTACTTCTGTGCTCTGTAATTTATTTCTTCTGAGCTTGTCATTATTAAGGTGCACAAGGGCCCATAAGCATATACATCACAACCATAGATCATTTCTTTTTTGATGAATAGATGCTGCCTGCATGTGGGTGAGAAAAATACCATGTTTTCCTGTGATTTTTACAGTATGATCAATTATGGCAGCTATGACCGCAAAGGTACGGTGGGAAGGAAATTCAGGGTCACATTGGTTGTCTGTATCAGAGTTCGTCTGGATCAACTGTACTGTGGAGAGAGCTCTCTTCTCTCACAACGAGATTTCTCTCAGCAGAGCCTGAAGGCAAAGTAACCTTTTCTTTTAAAATCACTAACTGTTTGCATAATATGTAGCCCGGACAGTAATCCATTCTATAACTGCCCCAGGTGGGTTGGGATATAGATACACCTTGGGTGGTAATGTTATGGGACCTTCGCTTACATTGACCGTACTCGCTTGAGGAAGTGCTCACCAGCTGACAGATTGCTACGGCCAGAAGGGCTAGTCTCACCTCCTGCATAATACAGGCCAGAGGACCTCACCCTGCCTTTAGCCAAGGGGGTTAGGGTGCTAGTCTGTGACTTGGGAGACCTGGGTGCAACTCCCTGCTCTGTGTGACCATGGGCAAGTTGCTAAATTTCTTTGTGCTTCAGCTCCCCATTTGTGAAAGGGCGGTAATAGCTCTGCCCTACCTCCCAGGGGTGTTGTGAGGATAAATACATTAAGGATTGTGAGTTGCTCAGATACTGTGATAATGGAGGCCATAGAAGTACCTTATCTCAATAGATGTAATGGTTCCAAAAATCACTACCTAGGCGTATGATTCACCTCTCAAACACAGACCCTAGCGTACTGGGGCATTTTGTGAGAGATCCTGAGGCACAACGCCCTCTCTCAGCTCCTCTGGGACAGCACAGCCAGCCCCCAAATCAGAGATGTGCCATAAAAGCCACAACCCTGTTTGGTTCAGCATCGATAGTGCGCTCAGCACTGTGTGAAAAACCAAAAGGAGACCATCTCTTCCCAAAGAGTTCACAGCCTCAGAAACAGACACAGAGAGGAGAGGTTACATTGTGAGACCCACAGGAGGGAGGGAAACCTTGAACGTGACTGAAGTGATTCTGATAATGAAGACTGATTGGCTTGCTCTGCTTTAGATGTGCTTAATCAACACCTCAGAGAAAAGTGGGGTTTAGATTTCCTTTAGCTACTGTAGTTTTAAGATGAAAACCATATTTTCCAAAAATTGCTGTCATACACCCTTGTACCAGCCTCCAGGAACTTTGAAAGCCCCTAACCAAGCCCTCCTCTGGCCCACCCTGACTGTGCTCACTTTGGTTTCTGTGATGTCCCGTCTGTGACATGGTGGCTTTCAGCACAGCAATGGCTGCTAATAAAGCAATTTTGTTATTCCTTTGGGAAGTGCTAGGGATATGCATTGCTGCCTCCCCGCTATCCAACACATTTCCATGCTGCAGAGCAGTCTGTTAGATGTGCATTGTGCATGCTTGCCCTGGCACACTTCTCAGCACGGGTTTTGTAATGTATGCAAGGGGGAGAGAGGCAGAAAATCTGACAGGCAGCTGCCAACATGGAAGCATTGTGAAAAATGTAATTAATTTGCGTGTGGGCTTTGAGAATAGGGAAATATCCTGAGACTGCTTCATAGCCTAGGACATCTTTGAGCATAGAATCATCTTTCTCTAATATTCTTTTAGAGTGAGGCTAAGGGAGTTAGGTACCAAAAATCACAGGTGTCTAACTCCTTTAGGCATATTTGGAAATCACAGCCTTAATGTATTTTCATATTGGCAATTAGTGTATCGTTATTTGTATTACAATAGTGCCCCAACTGAGATCTGTAGACACATAGCAAGAGAGAGCTCCTGCCTAAAGAGCTCAAAATCTAAACAGACAAAGGGTGGGAGGGGAAACAGAGGCACAGAGATGAAGTGACTTGCCCAGGTCACCCAGTGACTGAACTGGGAATAGAACTCAGGTCTGCTGACTCCCTGTCCACTCTGGCTCAGTTCAACTAGCTTTACATAAAAGGAAAGTGTTATGTATATATTAACCAGACGCAAGGTCATGCTGGGGTTGTGAAGGGAAACTGTGTGATCTCTAACAACCCACAGAAAAAAGGGTACAATTGATACTCCTGAGGGAATTCTGTGCCACTGCACAATGCAGAATTTAATGTTTTTTCCCCAGAATTTCCTTCCCCCCACAGAAATGGGCTGCAGTGCTGCTGGCTGCCACTAGGGGCTGCTGGACCCAGCAGAGCCCAGCTTGCACATAAAAGACACTGACTGGGGGTGGGGGAGGGAGCTAGAGGGTTCCCGGCAGCTGCAGTTCCCAGCACACCCTGAGGGAAGGAGACGGCGGCAGGCAGTAAACTCCACACAAGCCTGGGACCCAGCATCAGGCTGTTTCTCCCTCTGGATCCCTGAGTTTCTGAGGAGTGGGGTGGGGGGGTGTCAGGGCTGGGGCCCCCATGGCTGGGTCTGAGGAGGAGGGGGCAGATGTCTGAGATAGGGGAGCTCATGGATGTGTTCTGGGTGTGTGTGTCTGGGCTAGGAGGGGCCCATGGCTGGGCTTGGGGGGAGGGACGGTAGGTGTCTGGCCCCCCGGCTGGGCTCTGCAGGAGGGAAGGGGCAGAGAAACAGGAACTGGGTTGTCATAGGGGTTTCTTTAATACTCTACTCCTGAGGGAATTTTTTTGTGTCTGTATTGTTACAGACATACTCGTCAATAGGTATTTTGAAATAAATTACAAAAATAATTGAAACTGGTGTGATTATGTACTGTTATTTTGACAAATAAAATTTGCAGAATTTTAAAATATTGTGCACAGAATTTTTAACTTTTTGGCGCAGAATTCCCCCAGGAGTACATTGAATATTGCTGCCCCTTTTGACCCAAGCAATTAGCCACTGTCCTTGGTCTTGGTGGTGGTTTCCATTAGTAGGAGAAGTTGATGGATCAGTCAGGTATGTCTCTGTTAGGATCTGTTTATTGACAAAATTCTCCCTGAGCTTTTCTCAAGGTCATGCTACAAGTGTTAATCTGGCTGTCCTTGGTTTTCTTCTGCCTTCTCTGCTTCTATGGTGTTTCTTGACTGCTTCTCTCTCTCTCTCTCTCACACACACACACACACACACACACACACACACACACACACACACACACACACACACACACACACACACACCACCACCACCACCACCACCACCACCACCACCACCACCACCACCACCACCACCAAAACAATATCCATCTCCCTGTATTTGTGTTCAGTCCTCAGTGAAACCCCTCCACCCACAGAGCTCAGTTTCTGATAGACCTTACATATGACATATGTTTTGGGTTGTGGCTCCTATGATTTGAGCTATCTCACTCCAAACAGGGCTTAACTTCTTACATTTGTCCTGAATGAAGGGCAGCTTTTACATTCATCAGCTTCAGAGAGATTCCACCCAACTCCCAGCATGATGATACTGTATATCATCATCATGCTGAAAACTGTTATGGAATGAACCAGCAGTTGGAAACACTAGGGGCTATATTGTTGCAGAACATCACAGCCCTGCACTGGAAGCAGCACAGAACAGCCCCAGAGGCCGTTCTTGTACCGCTCTTGAAAGCATTGCAGAGTCTAGCACTGTGTAGTCCTTGCTGTCCCTGAGTGCAAAGACTTTAATTGTGCCTGGCCGTTCTGCTGGGGGCAAGTCAGGGAGAGACTTCTCTTATGAATGAGCTGGGAACAGACTAGTACTAACCCTCCCAGACACAGACAGATCAGGACCATGAGTTGACAAATCCTTGACATGAAATGTTATGGGTTTACTGTGACTGTGGATGGTGGTGCATTATTAATGGCTGCCTCTTGAACTGCCTTTGTCTAGCAAATCTAATATGACTCCAAGCCACAGTTCATGCAGTTCCAGAGAATATTATTTGTCACATATGTCATCATTTTTTGCCAATATATCTGACAAAGCAACATGAGACTCCCTGAGCCCCATTGAGTGAAAAATGTAATAAAACTTAGCATTTACTCAGTGTTTTTCATCTTTGCAGCGCTTTATAAATATTAACCAATTAATCCATGTACTAATGTCATACAATCCCTGTTTAACCACTATGGTTAAGGTACTGGACTCAGGTGATCCTGATTCAGTTGCCAGCTCTGCTACACGCTTCCTGTGCGACCCTGGGCAATTCACTTAATCTCTCTCTCTCTGTCTGAAGTCTCCATGAGCAGACGGGATAATACTATCTTTCTCCCCACTCTGTCTCTTTTTTCTATTTTGATTATAGTCTCTCAAGGTCAGGGACTCTAGCTCACTTTGTGTTTTAGAACAGGTTGGAAACCTGAAATGTTTCTCATAAGAAATTTCAAATGAAAAATCTCTGATAGTAATTTTTCAGCTGAAAAATTTCAGTTTTTTCTGCACACCATTTTGAATTAGTTTGAATAAAATCATTTTTTTGAATCAGCATTTCAAAATAAGATAACATTTTCCTGCCATTTTATGGTTTAATGATATTTTAAGATGAAATGAAAAAAAGCATTGCATTTCAAAATATTGATTAGAAATGAAAGCTTTTATTTTGACATTTCTGTGAGGAAAATTGAATTTTTTTTAGTTGGAATGGACGTTTTTCCAGAAAAAAATTCTCAACAAAATGTTTTTTTGGCAGGAAAAATACCCACACAAAATATTTTAACTATATAAAGTGCCTTATACAACAGGTCATTAATTCAACTGGGGCCTCTACATGTTATTTTAATACAAATAATAATAAAAATAAGCTGAAGAGCACAATACTAGAATGAGATTGCACCGAGACATATAGCTCCAGCCTGTCAGTTCGGCAGCCATCCAGAATGGGCTGAGAGCACCTGGGGAAGAGGAATAGGACAGCTGGCATTGCTGTATAGCCTTGACCAGGCAGAATAGTGGAGTTCTCATGGGGCTCAGAGGATGATAGCTAGGGGAGTGCCAACTGTACCTGTTTGGAAGAATATCAGTGGCCTCCTCTTTCAGTGTCTCCCTCTCTAGCAGCCTTTGGGTGGTAGTATGCTTAATTTTACATCCTTAGACGGTAGAATGTTCACACATACACGTGTGGACACACATCACTGTGTAATGCTGCCTCCTAAAGCAAGAATCTAGCCCTAAATGGCAGCTAGCAAAAAGATCATCATACAGCCAACAGCAATGTCAAAATATGGACGCCTACATGTTTATTGTGATGTGAAACTTCAAAGTCAGTAATGTTCCAGTTAGGCTCTGAGACCATCATTGAGCTTAGTGAAATCCAAAAATGTATCCAATTGCTAGGACCTCAGTTTAATTTGACGGTACTAAATTCTATTATTTGTGAGACTTGGGTGCTACTAATGATGGCTTGGTTGAATAGGTGTATCCAATCCAACAGTGCTGTAAATAGGCTGACAACAAATCCAAGAGAGTTGTGGATAGGGCTGGTCAAGCAATGATATTTTTTTATGGCGAAAAATTTCAAATAACCCCCCTTTTTAGGAGTCATCAGTACTTTTTTGGGGTGTCATTGAATTTTTTGGGGAGGGGGAAGGAGGCTGTTGAAAACCAAAACCCAGAAATGTGGGGGTTTTGGCTACCAATAAATTGAAAGTTTGAGGGTTTGGAATCTTCAGTTTTTTAACAAAAACCTGAAAGGTTTTGACAAAAATGGAAATTTGTTGATGAAAATTTCTGTTTTGTCAAAAAAACTATTTTCTGTCAGGAAAAAAAACAACACCCAAAGCAAAATGCGGCATTTCTATCCGTCCTAGTTGTGAACAAGAAGTTCCAGGGCCTTCTGCTCATTATCCATTAATATCACATGACCACTTGTCCAAATGGGGTCCATCCTTTGAGTCCAGCCATTTCAAGAAAGGATGAAAGCCCTGATGAGTTATGTTCAGGCTTGCTTTGTGCTTATGACTTATGCCACTAGTTAAGGGTCAGCAACAAAATCCCGTGGCCTGAGACCAATTCTGAAACTCCATTTCTAACACTGGATGCTTTGTTTGAATCATCCACATAATAACAATTAATAATTGTTATGAATCACGTTTATTATGTAAACATGCCTAGGGATCAACTAGTAGTGCCTAGGGATCAACTAAGAGTGTAGTTTGTGATCCACCCTCAGATCCTTTTCTGCAGAACTCTTTCCTAGGCAGTCATTTCCCATTTTGTATTTGTGGAATTGATTATTCCTTCTTAAGTGGAGTACTTTGCATTAGTCCTTATTGAATTTCATTCTATTATTTGGGACCATTTCTCCAGTTTGTCAAGATCATTATGCATTCTATTCCTGTCCTCCAAAGCACTTGCAACCCCTGCTAGCTTGGTATCATCTTCAGACTTTATAAGTGTACTCTCTATGCCATTATCCAAATAATTTATGAATATATTGAATAGAACCAGGCCCAGGACAGATTGCTCTGAAACCCCACTCAACATGTCCTTCCAACTTGACTGTGAACCATTAATAACTACTCTCTAAGTACAGTTTTCCAACCAGTTGTACAACCATCTTATAGTAAGTTCATGCAGATCACCTGCTTTTAAAAATTAGATTCTGGGTTTGGTCCTTAGTTACCAACTAACGAGCAAATAATAGGTGAAGAACCCGATCCTGCATTGACGACAGAGCTGCTGGATGGGCACCAAGTTACTCCAGTCTAGCTGTATAGGTGGGACTGAAGAAGGGACTGTATTGCTAAGTATCCCATTAGCATAAGGCACATTGCAGACACATCATTTTCCACCTAAATCTGCTGCCCTTCCCCTTTTTATACCCTGCACACTTGCAGGTAGGGGAGAGTGTGAATAGGAGACCCACTATCACTCAGTATGGAAGACCACCCGTAGTGCTTGATGAATTTCAGCCCTGCCTCCCAAGATCCTACCCACACTTGGGGTTGAACATCTCATGGCAGAAGACCGAGGTCCAGAACATCAGAGCTGGACCACCAGAACCCCCCGTGCAGGTGTAGTCAAGTACCATGGACAGAGTTCGTGAATTAATCTACCTAGGCTACAAGCAGAGTTCAAATGGTTTCAGCAGACCGGACGTTCTTTGATTAATGGGTCTCACCACCTCCTTTGTGAAGTCCATGTCTCACCTATGGATGCAAAAACATCTTTGACTGAGACATAGTTCAGGATCTATCAAATCTGTATTGTTATATGGGTCAGAAACCTAAATCCTCTTACAAGCGGACTTGGAGTGTCTAGAGGTATTCCAGTGTGCTGCCAGCACCAAATCCTGAAAATACAGTGGTTTGGCTTTGATTGAAATGTCACAATCTCACAGAGATCTAGCCTTCGTCAACCGCTCATTATTTTCAAAAGTGGCATTGCTCTTTGACTGTCACCAGGATGGACAAAATCATCCCAGCATATTGTGCTGTCAAACTTTATCAACACATGTAAGGGATGCATGTCATGACGCTACCTGACGCCATCTGCAGGGCCACACCAGAGATTTGTGGAATCACAGGATTGAGCCAGATCTGGGTACTTCACTACACAGTCCCTAGTGGAGCACCATCAACCATGGTCACCCTGGCTGGTGCAACGGTCTGCAATAGATTATACGTGTTTGATGATGCCTAGTGCTTTGCTTGCACTTGGTAGACTCCACTCTACACTTGTGCTGGAGCAGAGCAACCATGCGTATCCTGCTGTGCATCATGTGCCTCTATGTAAAATCAATTAAAATTCATCTATTGCCCTACTTCTATGGCCCCCATAACCAGAATAGTTGAGCACTTCATCATCGTTAATGTACTTGTCCACACAATAACCCTGCTAGATAGAGAGACACAAGATGCAGATTCTCAGAGTTATGCAGACACCTAACTTCCATTGATGTCCATGGAAATTAGGCACCTGAGTCACTTGTCCAAATTCACACAGGGAATCTGGTGGAGTGGGGAATTAGACCTGAATCTCCTGAGGCTATCACCAAGGCTATCACCCAATGCACTAGACCATCCCTCCTCTCTGAAAAAAAGTTAAAGATATAGCACAGTTCTCTGCCTCTACGAGGGTCTGAAGGTCGACAACAGTGGTTGGTATCACTGTCTGTGTGTACCTACTTGCACTATAGGCTTTTTGTTTTTTAAATCTCCCTTCTATAGGCCATCACCTCACAGGTCTCCTAATGTTTACTAAGTACTCCAGTGGGTAGGGAACTCCTATTGAAGTCTTTAGGCAGAGAGGGTTAGAAATAGAAACCCACTGACCCAACACTGTAATTACAATCGGAGTTCTAATGCATTCTGACTGAAGCATAAAAGTTGAGCTTGAGACAAAACTTTCCCCACTGCTGCAGTGATTATTGTTCTCTCTTTCTACACTATTCTTTGTATGCCCACCTGCCTCTCAAAAAAGGAATCCTCCACAGCCCTTAGACTATGTAGGAGAGGAACAGTTTATTAAATGTACTGTACTTACCTATCAGTCACCTACTTACTAATTACAACTAAAAGCATGATTAATCTGTCATGGATAAGGCTGCTAAGTAACCCTAATCATGCTAATGTATTTTTTGTCACTTATGCAAAAGGCAGCATTATTACCATTAGCTGCAAGTGGTGGTGACATTTATTCTGCCACAGACAGTATGAGGTTGCACCATAGCTTTTGCATTGTCTTCACAGTTGTGTGCGGTGATTTACTTCGTCAATACCAATAGGATCCCATGATGTTTTCTTTGCAAAGTTTATCTTAGAAAATTGATAATGATTACAGTTTTTGAAAGTGTTTCCAGAGGCTCATAATAACTAGGAGTGAAATTCAGCATGGGGGCCTATGCAACATGTAAGCCTTGGTCTCAGTGGGACTGAAGTGATGCATAGATCTTGTGCTGGTCCCTCTGTGTGGGGTGAATTCCACCTGGGAGGACTCTGTGGCTCTAGGCATATAATAAATTCTGAAATTATTGAAAGACTGGGCACTGGTCATCTGCTCTGAGGGTTGTGGTCTCATGTCAACTATCCTGTTCAATGTGTCCTGGGGCAGTTAGGATGGTCAGTGAGGAAATATGGGTTGCAGTGTGTGGAAGGCATCTCCTTCATCTCACTGGACCAAGCACTTCCCCCTCTGGTGATGGCGGTCCTGGGATAAATTAGCCCCAGCCCACTCTGGGCAGCATTCATCCTCCCCCTTTCTGTGCTCCTTTGGCCATATTCCCTGGGTAGGCCCCAGGGCAGGCCTACAGGATGATCCTCCACCAAACAAAAGGGGAATAGTCCCATAAACACAAAACCAAAGGGTGATACCTTCCCCTGCCTCCTCACTGGGGCTGGGGATTGCCCTGTAGTCTGCCCCAGGGTACCAGTCCTTCCCCTAGCAGGCACTCAGGTTTGTCTGCTTCCCCTATGGGGAGAAGCCGTAGCCTCCCCTCCTGGAGAAGCTTACTTTCCTGCTGCTACTATCCTGGTAGCAGATCATCTTTCTCTCCTGGTTTTAAAAGGTCTCAGGCAGCCCTTAACTGGATCCAGGTGTTCCTAATTGACCCGAGGTAACCCCTTCTCAGCTTATAGGGAAGAGGCCTTTAACATTCTAGGGCTAACATATCTGCCTTCCCACACCGTCTTGCAGCTGTCCGGCCTGAATTTGTCACAAGTGTCTTTAGTACACAGGTGATTCCTAGCTTTATAGTTTCACCTCTCCCAGCCCAGCTAACTGATTGATTTACTGAGCAGAGTGATGTATGGAAGAGGACAGGGCTTGGGAAAACCACTCACCCTCATGAGCAGGAATTTTTCTGTGGGGGAGTGACATCAACTTTTGCAAAATTCATTTTAAAAGAACAAAATTATATTTCTAGGGCCAGATCTTCAGCTGGTGTAAATCTGGCCTGGTTCCACTGATATCCATGAAGCTATTTTAATTTACATCAGCAGAGGAACCCTCTGTGCCTTCCCAAGTCTGCAGACAGACTATTCCAGTGTCTCTGCTGCTGCTCAGAGCTTCTACAAGTACAGCAGAAGGAGATCTGACCAGAATCTTGCCATTTTCCATTGCTGCTATTCAGAACCATGTGGGCAGCCACATAGCTGATAAGAATCTGGTAAATTTCAACCTATTTTAAAAGCATTGCTCATCAGATATTTATGATTTTGCAGTTGTCTTTTGATTAACTGGCCATGTCTCTTTCTTGCTTGCTTTCTGGTCTTTACAAATGAATAGCAATGCTATAGTACAAATATTTGTAGACACATATATAAAATCTATTTTGGCAAACAAAATATTTTACATTTTTAATTTCAGCTTCAAATCTTGGAAAGTCACAGAAATCATAGAAGTGTAGGGCAGGAGGGGACCTTGAGAGGTCATCAAGTCCTTTACCTTGCACTGAGGCAGGATCAAGTAAAACCATCCCTGACAAGTGTTTGTCTAACCCAGGGATCGGCAACCTTTGGCACGCGGCTTGCCAGGGTAAGCACCCTGGTGGGCCGGGCCGGTTTGTTTACCGGCCATGTCCGCAGGTTTGGCCGATCGCGGCTTCCACTGGCCGCAGTTCGCCATCCCAGGCCAGTGGGGGCTGCGGGAAGCAGCGTGGAACGAGGGATGTGCTGGCCGCCGTTTCCCGCCGCCCCCATTGGCTTGGAGCGGTGAACTGCGGCCAGTGGGAGCCGCGATCGGCCGAACCTGCGGACACGGCAGGTAAACAAACCGGCCCGGCCTGCCGGGGTGCTTACCCTGGCGAGCCATGTGCCTAAGGTTGCCGATCCCTGGTCTAACCTGTTCTTAAAAACCTCCCATAACAGGGATTCTATAACCTCCCTTGAAAGCCTATTTCAGACCATAACTAGTTAGAAAGTTTTTCCTAATATCTAACATAAATCTCCCTCCTGTGAAGTAAGCAGATTTCTTCTTGTCCTACCTTCAGTGGACATGGAGAACCATTGAGCACTGTCCTCTTTATAACAGTCCTTAACATATTTGAGAACTATCAGGTCCCTGCTCAGTCTTTTTTCCCTCAAGACTAAACTTGCCCAGTTTTTTAACCTTTCCTCATAGGTCATGATTTCTAAACCTGTTCTCATGTTTGTTGCTGTCCTCTGGACTCTCTCCAATTTGTCCACATTCTTCTTAAAGTGTGGTGCCCAAAACTAGACACAGTACTCCATCTGAGTACTGAGTAGAGCAGAACAATTACCTCCTGCATCTTAAATGCAACACTCCTGTTAATACAACCCAGAATGATATTAGCCTTTTTTGCAACTGCACGTTAGGGACTAGGACATAGGTGGTCTGGCCTACTGGTCAGAGCAGGAGTCAGGTGTAGTGGGCAGAGCAGGCGTCCAGGTCAGGGAACTGAGTTGAGAGTCAGCAGCTGAGTCAACTGCTGACTACCAGAGCCAAGGATCAAGCCAGAGTTGGCGTCAAAAGTCAGAGCTGGGGGTTAGAGCCAGGAAGCTAGGCAAGGATCAGGCACGGAGCAGGAGCACAGTGGGAACTAGGAGAGAAGGCAGGGCCAGGAGTGGAGCAGAAATCAGGAGCAGGATTGGGTGTAGAATGCAGACATGAGCAGGGTCTGCTGTTGCTGCTACTGCTATGGTAAATCACCTAGTTGCTCAGTCAACTTCCTGTGCTTCCTTCTGGCTTAATTAGCATAGCTGGACTAATTAGTGGAGCTGGTCAATCCTCCAATCAGCGCTTTTGTGCATGATGCCTTGGCTGAGGTTGTAGTCCTGCTAGCTCCTTGGCCCTTGGGGTTTCAGAAGACTTCAGGTGGCAGCCAGCATGTGATGGCTGTCTGGGAACTCACAGCCCTGCACGTCACATGTTGGCTCTTATATAGTCTGTGATCCATTGTAACCCCCAGATCTTTTTCTGCAGTACTACCATCTAGCCAGTTATATTGTGTTTGTGCATTTGATTTTTTTCCCCCTAAGTGTAGCACTTTGCATTTGTTTTCATGTGTCTGGCTGGAGAATCTTGCCCGCATGCTCGGGGTTCAGCTGATCGCCATATTTGGGGTCGGGAAGGAATTTTCCTCCAGGGTAGATTGGCAGAGGCCCTGGAGGTTTTTCACCTTCCTCCGCAGCATGGGGCAGGGGTCGCTTGCTGGAGGATTCTCTGCGACTTGAAGTCTTTAAATCATGGTTTGGGGACTTCAACAGCTGAGTCAAGGGAGAGAATTATTCCAGGAGTGGGTGGGTCAGCTTTTGTGGCCTGCATCATGCGGGAGGTCAGACTAGATGATCATAATGGTCCCTTCTGACCTTAAAGTCTATGAGTCTATGAGTAATTTCATCTGGTTGAATTCTATCAGTTTGACAGCAAACCATGGATAACTACTCTTTGAGAACAGTCTTTCAACCAGTTGTGCACCCACCTTAGAGTAATTTCATCTAGACCATATTTCCCTAGTTTGCTTATGAGACTGTCACGTGGTACTTTGTCAAAAGCCTTACTAAAATCAAGATACATTATGTCAACATCTTCCCTCCATCCACTAGACTAGTTACCTTGTCGAAGAAGGAAAATAATCCTTCTCTTAGCAATTTTGTCCATTGTTTGCAGAACTGAAGTTCTTTTCCTGTTTCTAACGAACCTGGCTTCCTTCGGTTTGATTTTCTTTTTGTCTGCACAACTACAGCTTCTTTCTGTTCCAGCTGAAGGCTTTCACAGTTTTGTGTGTCGCACTGAAAAGTTGGATTTTGACATTTTTGTTTATGAACAATCGATATGATTTTTTTTCTTGTGAATGATCGATTCAAACAAAATTAATATTTGGAATTGAGAGGAATTCCATCTGATCATAGCAATGTTAAAGTAAATCACATTTTTGACTCAGACTCCTTGACACTGAATAAGTTTCTATTCACCACAAAATCACTGAATTATTATTAATACATTTGTCTAGTTTTTCAACACTCTTTTAATACGGTGAACATAAAAGTATGAAAATTAAAACACGATTGCTGTCTATTAGACTAAATTAATGAAGAGCTCAGTTATGTATGTCTGAAAATATTGTAAGTTTAATAGCATCTAAATTATCTGAAGTTTGATACTAATGTAAAAAGCACATTTTAAATACACAAAACAGATCAGTTTTACGAGGAAGAGTCAAACTCACCTGTCAACGAAGGCATGGTGAAGGATAAAGATAGGATCGTTAGCAGATCCTTGTACCTGGGACATCGAGCCATTCATATAGATGTGAAGTGCATTATGTAAACTGCTTTGAGACATGTTCGCTATTCCAGTCTGTGGATTGGCAAAGCCTATATGTGAAGAGGAAATCATACACTGATATGAAGATGTGCTTAATTATTCTTTCAGTAAAACAGAAGCTCAAAGTACCTACTAATTAGATTTCATTTATGTTCAGCTCTTTAGTATAATACTAAGATAAATGTTTAAAGAAAGAACACTAGTATACTTGGAAAGCACATCAGAGATGACATTAGAAGAAACTAAATTAAAACTATTGCCATAAAACTAAAGCAACATGCCATTACATGAACTACTTAATTGATTTATATTTTTAGTTCTTTGTCCAATATTTCTGGCTGTTAAAAAAGCATTCTAAGATCCCAATCTTGCAAATATTTATGCATGTGAGTAACTTTAGTCATATGAATATGAAATTTATTTGGGCCCAAACCTACTAAGGGAATTATTTAACTGACTTACTGTATCTCTGACAAATCACAGATAATTGGTGAAGCAGTAAAAGTCTGAGAAAAGTAAATGAAAGGAGATTGACCCTGGCAATTACTAGTCCATAAGTCAAAACAACCTGTTGTGTTTTGTGATACAATTAGACTGCAAGCTCTTTGGAGCAGAGATCATAGTTTTATTATGCGTGTACAGTGCTGAGCACTTTTCCCTGACTGGGGCCCTTAGGAACCACCGCACTGCAAAAAACAGTAGTAGTAAAAGGATAGAACAAATAATTGGCTATGTAAGCCCCTTCCATAATCAAACCTACAGGACAGGGTTCTGGGGAAAGAAGTCTCTTTGAGGGTTGCCCTGAGGATTGGACTTTTAAAGGCCACTGGGCCCATCCCCAAACCCAGCAGACCCTGGAGAATATGTGACACCTGGCCCCTACTCTAGGGGCCATGTGTCCCCTTACTGGTTCTGGCCCTGGTAGCCCCTGGTGGTCCCTTCTGGCCTTAAACTTTATGAGCCCTAACCTAGCTTCCTGCTAGCACAGGTGATCCCTAGCCAGCAGGAGATCCATCAGAGTGTCAGTACGGCACTGTATTGTCTCTTTCTGGGAGTCTCCACGGCTATGTCTATACTGCAATTAAAATCCCATGACTGGCCCATACCAGCTGACTTGGTCTTGTGGGGCTCAGGCTAAGGGGCTCTTTGATTGCGATGTAGACATTCGGGCTCGGGCTGCAGCCAGAGCTCTAGGACCTTTCCACCTCGCAGGGTCCTAGAGCCCAGGCTCCAGCCCAAGCCCAGGCATTTACACCTCAATTAAAGAGCTCCTTAGCTCAAGCCCTGCGAGCCCGAGTCAGCTAGCACACGCCAGTCACAGCTTTTTAACTGCAGTGTAGACATACCTTATGGTGTCAGGGTTAGGATAATCTGTATAGGCCCTCCTGGGTCCTGTCCTACCCATAAGGTTGGAGGACTTTCTAATTGCACAAACCCAAACACCCTTGCCCTGCCCCCTGCCCCACCCCTCTTCTGCACCCCCCGCATTCAGCCCCCCCCCCTCGCTCTCCCCCACCCTCACTCACTTTCACTGGGCTAGGGCAGGGGGTTGGGGCAGGAGGGGGTGAGGGGTGCAGGAGGGGGGTGCAGGCTCTGGGGTGGGGCTGGGGATGAGGGGTTTGGGGTGCAGGAGGGGGCTCTGGGCTGGGGCCAAGGGGTTTGGCATGTGGGAGCAGGCTCAGGACTGGGGAAGGGAGTTCAGGTGTGGGAGGGGGTGCAGGCTCTGGCTAGAGGTGTGGGCTCTGGGATGGAGCCAAGGGGTTTGGCGTGTGGGAGCAGGCTCAGGACTGGGGTGGGGGGTGCAGGCTCTGACTGGGGGTGTGGGCTTTGGGATGGAGCCAGGGATGAGGGGTTTGGGCTGCAGGAGGGGGCTCAGGGCTGGGGCAGGGGTTTGGAGTGCAGGAGAGGGTGCAGGGTCTGGGAGGGAGTTAGGGTGTGGGAGGAGGTTTCTACCTTGGGCAGGGGTTGGGGTGCAGGTGGAGGTGCAAGGTCTGGGAGGGACTTAGGGTACGGGGGGGTTCTGACCTGGGGCAGGAGGTTCGGGGTGTGGGCGGCGCTTACCTCAGGCGGTTCCGGTCGGTGGTGCAGCAGGGCTAAGGCAGCCTGCCTGCCTGCCTTCCCTGGCTCCACGCTGCTCCCAGAAGCAGCTGCCATGTCCAGCCCCTACGCCAGGTGGCTCTGAGCAGTGCGTGCTGCCCATGCCTGCATGGGCCTCCCCCGCAGCTCCCATTGGCCATGGTTCCCAGTCAATGGGAGCTGTGGAGCCGGCGCTGGGGGCGGGGGCAGCACGCGGAACTTCCCTGATCACCCCTGCACCTAGGGGCCGGACATGCTGACCATTTATGGGCAGCTGCGCAGAGCCAGGGCAGGCAGGGAGGCTAATTTAGCCCCACTGCGCCGCCAACCAGACTTTTAACAGCCCGATCAGCGGCGCTGACTGGCGCCACCAGGGTCCATTTTTAACCAGGCATTCCAGTCGAAAACCAGACGCCTGGCAACCCTACCTACCCACTGATGCTGTAGTGGGGTATTACTGAGGTTGGTGTTAAACATGGTGTTTCTTTAACCTAGCCTACTATGCTTCTACTCTCTCTTCTGAATCACTCCTTAAAACACTCTACCAGAACACACACAAATGCTAGGCCTCCCTGACACTGAAGTATATCAGAACAGACAGAAAATCTTTTAAAAATAAAAACTTAACAAAAAGAGTGGAACTAACAAGATGCCTTCAGCGCTAAACTTCAGTGCTCCATCACTTTATTGTCACATCTCATCCCCGTCCATACATTTTACATTGTTTATTGAGATTGTAAATGTAGTAAGGCAGAAACCTTGTCTCTTTGTTTGTCCGGAAAGTGCCTTGCATGCTTTGAGAACAGCATAAATCATAATATCTCATGAGTGACCTGGGAGAGTGTTTTATTATATCACGAAGCAGTAAAGTCATGGGGGAAGCAGAGTGGTCTAGCACAGTGTTTCTCAACGACTGGTCCATGAACTGCTGTCGGTCCCTGAGAACTCCCTGACACAGGTTAGGAAGGTAGCAAGTTGGTTCCTGGAATCAAAAAGGTTGAGAAACACTAATCTAGTGCAGAGGGCCCTAAATGGGGATTTTGGAGACCTGGGTTCTACTCCCAGCTTTAGAATTGATCTTTTTGTGTGGTCACTTCACGCCATCTGTCTTTGTCTTGTCGGTTTAGATAAGATCTTTTTGGGGTCAAGGACTGTTTCTTACTACGTGAATTCGTGGTGCCTGGTATAAATGGGGCCTTGATCTCATCTGAGGCCTCTAGGAGCAAGTGCAGTGCTTCTAATAGAAGGAATAGTCCCTCTCCATAAGACTAGAATTTTGAGCTCATTTCCAGTTGTTGAATTCTCACAATGAGGTTGCCAAATCCAAGGGAAATCCGAGAAGAAGAATGATGATCCAAGAGACTGGAGGAATTGACTTCTGAGGAAAAAATTAACAGTTCTAGATAAGCATAGCTGGAATAAGATGAAAAAGGGGCACATATCTGAAGGGTCTGGACACAGCAGGAGAGGAGTGGAATTACCTAAGGCGGTATATAGGGAAATAATTAGTAATTGGATGAAATTAATATCAGGGAAATTTAGATCAGGAAAAGCTTCCTGATAGTAAATATTAAGCTGTGCAATAGTCTCTGGAGGGAAGTGATGGGAGCCACATCACTTAGAAATTTTAAAACTGGATTGGAGAAAACACTAGAAAATGTGTTGTATGGGGCAATCTGGCATGGACAAAGAGGTATGTTCTACTTCAGCCAGAAGTTATTGGGTTTGCTGGAATTACTGGTGAAATTTTATGGCATTTTTTTTTTCAGGAGACCACATTAGATGATCCTAATAGTTCCTTTTGGTTTTAAAAGCTATTAATCTAGGTACTTAATAACATGGTAAGTTTCTTTCAGATCTGACTTCTAGGAAATGTTCTATGAAAATCAGCTGAAAAAAATCTACTTGTCAGTCTTCTTAAAATGGATAAGACTTCAGGCCCTTCACTTGTATCATACTACAGCTCAATATGGGGGGCGGGGGTGAAGGGAGATTGGTAGAGTACTATTTATATTGCTTCTAGAGTACTCTGGCCAGGAAACTAGATGTTCTGCATCAGTCTTAAAGAAGCTTTGACAAGTTTCAGCCCTAAAAATGATGTTAGCACTTGAGTTATCGTATGAAAAGGGTTATACAGAATACTTCTGTATACTAAGATGCACTTAATCAGGGCAGCCTTTTCACAGGGACATCTCCCAGAGAGTCAATTTCGCCTAATGTGGACATTGTCATTCATACCAGCTACTGATTAACTGGGACAGTATTAGCACTAAAGGCTTAGGTCATGTTTAATTCTAAACTGTGGGCTCTTAATGTGGAAGATTTCATATAAATATTAAAGAAAGAAGAAATAATAATTAAATGCAGCGAGTATCACTTTTACCAGTGTGCTTTTACACAGTACGACCTTTATTATGATTTCATTTGAATTCTTTTCAGACTTGTTTGAAAGGGTCTCAGGGCAACCATTTACTCCGGGCAATGGGTGATGAACCAGGTTGAGCCAATTCAGAGAAATCTACAATACGAAAAGACTTTCATAGCACTTAGGGAAAATTGTACTTCCACGAGGAGGAGAGGGTGTGAATCTGTAATTCACCACTATGATAAATCTCAGAAGTTCTTGGAGGGAAGCCCCATTAGAACGTGATGTGCTAGAACCAGTAGTTATGGCTGGAGCTTATGTTATTGAGGTCAATAGGAACTTTGCAAGTGATTTAAATTGGAGCCAAATAAAATTCTTAAAGACCACATGCCTGGTTCTTCTCTTGCTCATAGCACTGTAAATCAAGAAATCAGTGGTTCAATGGAATTGAACTGACCTCAGTGGAGCTGTGCCAATGTACACCAGTTGGAACTGTGGCCCAAAGTTTATTAGATTGAGCCGATAGTGCCACCTACAGTTGCCCAACACTTTCCATTATAATTATAGACATGCAGTCTTCATAAAGCATTCAAGTGTATCAGGTGTCTGTCTTTTAATAGATGCTATTTAATTATACTAACAACAGTCTAGCAGCAGAGATCAGGAAACTCCATATACAATCAGTCAGGGACACAGCTGTATAAATATAGTGCAAGTCAAGTGGTGTCTTCCTTCACTACTCCTCATTTGCTGCTGAATTGACAGCACTAAGTGCATTTGGTAGATTTCAGAGTGTATTAGGGGCTTTGATAGTATTATCAACATTAATTACTGCAGTGATGCGGCAAATGTCCCATACATCATACCACCTCCTGCATTCTTTTGGTGTATTATTTAACATCTGTGACACTCTATCACTTAACCACATTAAGCTATTTAACTCTTTTCAGGGTTGTTGGATTTTATAAATGCACTTAAGTAAAATTCACTTTGCACTATTTCCAAGTCAAGTACTAAGGACATCAATCACTTTGAAGGTGAAATTTCACTCTGTAAGGTGCATGCCTGGGTCGCATTGACTCCAACACATCTAGGGATGTACATCTGGGATGAATGTGGCTGTAAGAAGAATTCCATGTTGCAGAGAAGCACCCACTCAGACTGATGTATCTATTTTAAATACATGAGAAGGGGAAAATAAGGCTGTGTCTCTGCTATGGGCACTAATGTAGCATAGCTTCAATGCTGTAGCTATGCCACTGTAACCCCATAGAATAGACTCAAATTACAGCAACAGCAGGAGATTTCCATCAGCTGTAGGAACCAAGCAACCAGTAGCTAGGTCAACAGAAGCATTCTTCTATCGATCTAGCTGTGTCTACAATCGGGGTTAGGTTGGCATAACTACAGCACTCATGGGGGTGGATTTTTCACACCTCCGAGTGCCATAGTTATGTAGACCTAAGTTTTAAGTGTAGATCAGGCCTAAGATAAATAACATGATTCTGAGGGTCGGATCTTCAGCTGATTATGGAAAATACTGGCACTATACCTGTTTACGTCAGCTGAAGCTCTAGCCCTTAGCGATCTTTTTATAGGAGACATTTCAGGGCTAAATTCAACAGTGCATAATCCATCCTTTTTCAGCCAACACTCCTATTGGTTTCTGTTGGGATCTTGCTGGAGTGAGGAAGTCATAAGGACTGCAGAATTGCCCTCAGGAGCTATAGTCAACAAAAAGTTCAGAGCTGTCTGATTTGGACAATGTCACCCCCCTCTGCGGTGATTGGAAATGACTATCATGGAACTTCAGTGTGACCCTGGAGCCAACAGTATCCCTGAAATGTGCCCTTGGTGATGACACTCCAGGGTTTGGCAACAGTCTCTGATTGCGGAGCACAAACTTACACCTCATTGTTCACAAGTTTGCCCCCCCCCTTTGTACTAAGCATGTGCCAGGAGTGATGTTCATATAGGCTAGGGCTAAAAGTATGACAGTGCTACCAACACCAAACCATAGACAGAAAAAAGCGCACATCTCTGCCTCGGACAGCTATAGTGATCCATTTTTGGTTTTAGGTGATGCATGTTAACAGCCAGATTTATATTCCATACTCTACCCGCATGCCCCATATAATCAGGCATGTTTCCCAGGCAGAACTAGCATTCACAAAAGCTTTTAAAATGTTTGCCTCTCCTTTAAGGGGCATTGCACAATCTACCATTGACCTGTTATTTTTCAGTTCCATTGGATGGCCATTTCACCGTGTGAGTGAACAGCTTGTGCTCTAAGCTCCTTTGGGTGCGGGTTTTATTGGCTGATGTTGACCTTTGTTTTCCGTGGCATTGTGGTTGGTACTCTGATGTAACATACATTTTGTCAGCCTAAATAGTCTTCTTTTTAAGTTAGCCATTGGATTGCAGCTTATGTTGTTGATAGCTACATATAATAATAATACTAATAATAATATCTAGCTCTTACATAGAGCTTTTCATCAGTAGATCTCAAAGTGTTTTACAAAGGAAGTCACTTTCATTATCCCCATTTTGCAAAAGGGGAAACGGAGGCACTGAGACTTACTCAAGGTCACCCAACAAAACTAGTCCCCAGAGTTCTAGTTTACCAGTTTAATCACAAGACCACACCATAAACTTTATTTTAGCATATGATTAGTCTGATACTTATCTCACATTGGCGTAAATTAGGAGTCATTCTACTGAAGTCAATGGGTTTGATCCTGAACTCCAGTTCCACTCACGTAAAATTGGAGTAACTCCATTGAAGTAAATGGAGTTATTCTGGATTTACACTAACTGAAATCCGAATCTGACCCTATGTGGAGTTACAGTGGTACAAAAGCTGTGTAAATAAGATCAGAACCAGGTGCTAAGTATCTGGGCTCAAGAGCTCTTGTAAAGCTGTGAGGGTAACAGCAGGTATCTTGTAATGCAGTGGCAGAGGAAATGACTTCATAAGCAGTGAATTCATAAGCAGAAGCAACAGGCTGGACTCTTCAAAATAAGGCTTTATTATAATCAAATCAGAGCTACATAAGATAACGGAGAGCTAAGTGCTCCTAGCAGTGTGTCTGGTGAAGCTGCTGCTAGACTGTGTCCAACAGGTTCTCATTAGCACCAGTCCAGTTCTCTCTAACATGCTTTGCTCTTAAAGGCACAGTGCATCCTCCTAACATCTCCCCTGTCCAGCAAAAGCAATTCCAAACAATTTAGCGTACATAACAACTTTTTCTCTACAAATAGCACAACAGCTCAACTTTGTTAGCAGTACTCCAGGAGCCTTTCAGGTGCCCTGCACAGACTATCAAATCGGTGAGGTACCACTTTCAGCCCTTGCACTAGCGGACTCAGCAAACTGCTCTGCTTTCTGGTCCAAAAGATCCTCAGTGGTTTCCTCAGTGCTTTGTCCTGTAGCTGTCAGTGAATTATCTCCCTCCTTATCTCCCTCTTCTTCAGGAAGATGTTGTAGATGTCTCTTGTTCCTCTGAAAAGTATGTCCATCAGGAATCTATATCTGATCAGATCATGGGGTGACCTCACGAGTCACTGCTGCCCTCTGTGCCCAGCAAGGACCATCATGAATCCGCACAGCATCGCTGAGCTTCAACGGCTCTAACAGACTCTGTCACAGTGTGTCTTTATTTACACTTACGTTACTTATACACATCTAAGTCAATATTGCCATTAAAGATTGCTACTAAGTTAGGGAGTCTGGTTCTCAACTTCCTGCCAAACAATATCTCTGCAGGTGACAGTCCATGACTCACTGGTACTGCTCAATAGTTCAATATAGCCAAATATGGATCTGTACCTATTTCAAAAGTCATTTAACAATTTTCGCACCATTCTCTATAAGGCTGTTGGGTTGAGGGTACTTAGGACTTGAAGGTACATGCTTAAACCCATATACTCTAGTTAATTTTTTAAATTCATGTCTATCAAACTGTGGACCATTATCAGACATGATAACTTCAGGGATTCCATGCATGGAAAATATGGATTTCATGCACATCATAACATGTTTTGATGTGATATTTTTTTAAGAAAACAACCTTGCGATAATGAGAAGAATAATCCAAAATCAAAACCTAGTCTTTACCTGCATATGCAAAGAAATCCACACCAACTTTAGACCATGCCCTGAACTGTTCATTGTTTATCTAGACTGTTTTTCCTGTTTAGGTTGATATTTTTGACCTTTCACACATTTTAACAGTTTTCTTTATCTTCATTTGTGGCCAGTGCAGTGTATCTCTGGCTCTGTGTTTACATTTCTCCATGCCCAAGTGTCAATGTATTGTTGTGAGCATGTCAGCTTGTAACATCTTAGGCACTACTGTTCTATCTCCTCTAAACAACATGCCATCAATAACAGGCAGTTCTGCTTTGAACTCCATATGCCCCCCCACACATCGCCTATGACTTCAAGGGTTTAAGAAGATTGCTATTTTCTGCTGATCTTCTTTCCCACCAAAGCCAGCTTGAATCTCTTCCAGGAGTCTGCTGCAGTCCCTGAGAGTTTCAACTCCGTGGGAACTTTTAGTTGCTCCAGCTCTACCAGGACTCCTTTTCTCCTTCACCAAAGTGCTCACTCTGGTACCATGTGCTGTCTTTTGAATTCATAAGAAGGAGAAACAGGTTGGACTCTAAGTAGTAAGGCTTGATTACAACTTTGCCAAGGGGAACATTTCTATTGTTCCTTTTGCTACTTTTTCACACCAGAAGGCTAACTTAGACCTAAACCCATGCTGTGCTGGAGAGAAGATGCTTGTTTTCACCTTGCATTTTCCTGTTCAGTTCATTGAGACAGCAGAATCTATCAATCAGATAGGCAAGCTTTGTGCAACATCTACACAGATTTGATTGCTGATGTGCCATTGATTTTTCCACAGTTAGGAAAATTTTGACCTCCTCTCTCAGCTCATACAAGCATGAGAGAACTTTTCCATGGTTAAACCAGTGTATTTCAGTATGCAAAAGTAAACTCGGGTGCTCCACTCCCGTTTGCTTACACAGCAAGGCGAAAAGGCATGATTTTAAGGGCTGTGAATTTGTAAAGTTCACTATCTTTACTGCTCCATCCAACACTAACAACAGTTCTTTTGGCGGTGTTTTGGTGATGAGCGCTTCACAGTGCAGGAAACAGTGGCTCACCAACATGGGGTTTTGTTCCCTAACCTTGCTTACAAACTCCTTCACTTTGCCAGTCATGGAAGCTGCTCCATCGGTGCAAATACTGATACAATTTTTCCAGTGAAGTTCTCCTTCCTCAAAGTAGACTTTTGTCACACTGAATATTTCCCCTCTAGTCAGGTGACCTGGCAGTTCTTTGCAAAACAAAACCTTTTCTTTGATACTATCTCCATCAACGTACCTTGCATTAGCCAAAAATTGAGCATGGCCACAGATATCTGTCAATTCGTCAAGCTGCAATGCAAACTTTCTGCTTGATTTTAATTTTTCTTGTATCACCATCTCAATATCACTGACATGTCATCAATGCAGAGACTTATGGTATCTGAAAGAGGAACTTTTTCAATTTCCTTGGCTGCATATGCACCTAACAATTACTCTCATGATTTCTTTGCATGCTAGTAAAATTAATGTTTCTGCGATTGTATGTGGCTTTTTTGCCTTTTCTACAAGCTCAGTGGCCACGTAGCTTGCTTCCAGCACTTTGTCAGAAACAGCTGCACAGTCGATCATCAGTCATGCTTGATTTTCATTCTGATCCCTCAAATGCATAAAAAAAAATGTCCTTTTTGGCAAGGGATAAATGTTTGCTTGTAAGGTGTCGTTTTAACTTAATTGGCACCATGGCATGGTATGAAAGTTTCTCCCTGCACACGAGACATTGTGGAAGAGGGCAAGATGGTTCCCCTGTAGACTAAAATCCATATTGCAGATAGCTCTCACAGAAGTGTTGGTTCACCACTTTTACTTTCTTAGTTTTATGTTCATCCCTGCAAGTAGAGGTGGAACAGCCAAAATCTTTTTTCTTCAAATATTTGTCCATTTTTGGGTCAAAAATTTGAAATTCAATGCTGTAACTTTCGAGATTTGTAAGATCTGAAAAACACACTGACCACCATTTGATTCCCATAACGTCAAGTTCATATGAGTGTAGACGCAATGTTACGCTATCATAGGCCATTCTTAATGTATATTCATGAGCCGATCAAGGCTAGTAGGGTTAAAATCAAAACCATGGTGGCTAATGTTAGATTGTGATCTGTCTTTTGTGCCAGAATTAACATTTTCAACAGTGGAAACTAACATTAAAGCTAAATATAAGAACTCTGGACAAAAGCATGCTCAATGGAGAAAGTGGCATGCACTTGAGAATAATATTTTGGCATGACAAGCAATTAATAATTAATCGTTTCTTCTCATTTCCAAAATGTGTGTAACTTTCTCTGCTGTTTTTAAATGCAATATAAATAATGACAGTGTTGTTCTGCGTCAGGCTCATTCTAGCTTTTACCCCCAGTCAAATGTAAATATAAAATTTAGGCTTGAGTTGTATGTCTTTTTTTTTTTTTTAATATGCATCATCATCAAAGGCTCATTACAGCACGTTGCGTTCATCAGGGCACGCCATCTTTGCTTACTTTTTATCCCTCTTAACCTCACTTTGGGGACTGGAATGTGACACCTGCGTAATATTGAAAGGGGCCTCGTCCTGAGAAGCAAACGTACAGAATGCGATCCGGCTCCGACACTAATTAAAATATCAGGGAAGGTTTAGTTCTCACATGTAGTTTTTAAAAAAATCCCACGGCACGCCTCTTCAGGCCTGATGGTTGGGAAACACTGCTCTAACATGTGCTCTGCTCTTAAAGGCACAGTACATTCTCCTAACAACAGTGGCAGTGTTATGCAAGCTGGCAATTTAAAGCTTGCCATCTGAACACAACTAAAAATTAGCCAGTCACAATGACACACCTTACTCATGGTCCTGAGCATAAACTTGCGCAGTGATCTTCTATGCCTATCAAACATATTTATTCAAGGAAGGAGCCTCAGCCAAAAGCATCCAGACTCCCATTCTTCATGTGGCTTTGTGTCTATGTTTCATAGGATGGGACATGATCCTGTCCCTTTCAAAAGTATAAATAGCTTCTTGAACCACATAGTCACAAGGTTATTGGCCGGATTCTGTGTTCACTTACTCATGATTTACATTTTTGGTGTAACGCCATTGAATTGACACCAGTGTAAAACTAATGTAATAGGAGAATTAGGTCTGGTGACTTAGAGGTGGAGGGGAATGAATAGATCACAATCTATTAGAGTCAAAGTCCCTTAAGGCATTCAGGGGAATTGCAGTGTGCAAAAGTCCTATGCAATAGCTTTATGCGCACATAAAAAGTGTGCATCATTTTTGCTGAACAAAACCTGTATATGCTGTTCTGAAAATCTGGTCTTATATTTTGCTATTATTTGTTTTTCTGTTTAACTCTATTAGAAGAAGAGAGCTGAAAAACTTACTTGAAATTGACATTGTATCGGGTCGTGGTTTGGGACCAGGTGTCATGTGAATGCAATTACGGTTCTTGTATCGACCTAGTCCCGTGTCAATACCCCTGCCCCTTTCCAACACCCTCCACACCTGTTCCCTAGCAGGGTGGCTCCATTTAGACTTTGCTACAAGAGCTTCCAATAGCCATGACTTCGCTCTTAAAGGAGGATCCCCAGAACAGACAGAGAGAACCTGCAGAAGTGGACTGTGTTGCCTTCTTTGTGTAATCTCTGCAGAACGGACAAGGTGAGGAGGTTCATGCTCTTAGTGTCACCACAGACTCAACCTCTCTTCCCCAGGCCCATCTTTCCCTGAGGTGGATCCTGGAGCCTGTGAAGACCCCTCTGCACTGTTCCAGGAGCAGGGTAGTATCTGACCATCCTTCCCACCCCCTTAAAACCAGAACAGGAATTATCCTATCATGGATCTCAATGGGCCACTTAGTCTCCATTGGAGTGTAGTCGATGCTCCTTCACTGGAACCATTTAAATCTGGACTAGACAAAGCCCCAGTTAATATACTGCCAGCAGCCATCATTCACCGTCTTTCTATGATTCTTTTAAATTAGCATATGTGTGTGGTGGAAGAATAGGTGTTGGGTTAGAAGAAAGATATCAGTGTCGAACTTCTGAGAGGTTATTATAAAGAACAGCGGATTTGCTGTATATATTATAAAATACGCCTCAATGTCCTTTCAGCTGTAGCACAATCCAAATTAAAGCAATAACCCATTCACAGTGTTGGTGGGAGCACACGCTATGATATTAACAAGTCTCAACACAAACTGCTGTGACTGTGCGCAGCAGCCATGAAATTAAAGTGACGAAGATACAGCATTGGAGAAAGGGTTCAATGGATTAATCAGACAAAACATTGATTGCTAGTTTAGCAGACTGCAAAATAAGAATTAAAATAGGTCTTCCCAACCTATTCAGGTACTGCAGGTTTTCAGTTCTTTCTTGATTCTTGTGCAATTTTGTTGAACATCTGTGCTACTGCCTTTTAATATAACTTTAAGAGCTATCCCAGAATATATATAATATTTCAAAGTGTTTTGTGATGCATCTTGCATGAAGACACTATACAAAAATAAATTCTAATTGTAATATGAATCATAATGTCAATACTCTAACATTCCCTGCCTGTCTTTCTGACGTCCAGACACCAATTTAAGCTCAGCAGTAGAAAAAACTGAGCTCTTCATTTTTTTTTTCTCCAAAGCCCTTCACACTCCTTCCATTCTCATGAAGCAAGGACAACACTTTCATCCTACCTGTCATTTGGGCCTACAACCTGGGTGTCTTTTTTGACTCTTCTCTCTCTGTACTTTCACACATCCAGGCTGTGTCCAGGACTTGCTGCCTTTTCTTGTGCAACATCTCCAAGGTCCAGCCCTTCCTCTTTGTCCATGCTGCTAAAACTCTGACTTAGGCCCTCATAAAGTCATGTTTTGACTACTTTTATCTCCTCCTTTCTGGCTTTGACATAATCTCCCCCTGCCTCCCAATACTTAAATCCATTCAAAACACAGCAGCAAAAAAAAAAAAAAAATCCATTTTCCTGGTTCTCTGGCTTGTCTCTCCAGCCATATCACCTCCCTCTTTCCAAAAACTCCACTGCTTCCCTGTTTTCCACTGCATCAAGCACCAACTATTTCCGGGACTGGGGTCATTCAATGTCTGAAATCGCTTGCGGCTTCGATGGAGTTACTCCAAATTTTTCACCAGTGTGAGAGGAGACTTTGGCCCACAGTTCTGATCTGAGAATATTTCATTGTATGTTGTGAAGGAGGTAAAGTGTTTTATGCATAAATTTAAAGGCTTCAACTGCTGGTCCTTGCTGCAACTTTGTGTTGTGGTGGAATATGATCGTGGCCCTTTGTCGTCTCCATGTTCTGTGAGAAGGTTACATACCTGCCAACTATATGGGGCATTAATGGAAACATGACCTGCCCCATGCCCTGGGCATATCAGGCAGCACTGAAGCAGTTAATACACACATTATATAAATAGAAATAATCTTCCAGCATCATTAGCAAGGTAGCAAGATTCAAAAAGGGACTGGCTTATAGTTAATTGTGCCTTTTGCAACTTTTCATGAAGGCAAAGTTGCAATAAAATGTTAACATGCTACATCTTATATTTCTTATTACTTACTCAGGATCAGATTAATATTCAAGGAACTTGGCTAAAAAGATTCTGGCTTGCTAGCTGAGGTGCTCTCCTCCTCTGAATACGCTAAAAAGGGTGACCAAATTTCTAACTACCTATCCTTTTTTTGGTGCTTCTCTTGTGTAAGTACTTGGTGTAAAAGTTTGTCCTTATTTTACTATACCACTTCCATAGGAGGAGAAGTCACACTTTTCCAATAATGTGCATTTTTGGAAGGGATATTAAACCTCATATCTCAAGGCTTAACCTAATCTCTAACTATGGGTATGTCCACATTGCAAAGAAAAACCCACGGCACTGAGTCTTAGTGCCCAGGTCAGTTGATTTGGGTTTGTGGGGCTTGGGCAGCAGGGCTAAAAATATCAGTGTAGACATTCCTGCTTGGGCTGGAGACTGGGCTCCAAGCCCCTCCTCCCTCACTAGGTTTACAATCCCAGGCTCCAGTGCAAACAGAAACTACGCTGCTATTTTTTAGCCCCTCCGCCCAAACCCCACAAGTCTGAGTCAATTGACTGGGCTCTGACACTCAGCACCACAGTGTAGACACTTGCAGTGTAAACATACCCTGTGTAGATATGTCTACACAGCAGCTGGAAGGTGTGATTCCCAGTGTGGGTAAACGGACATGTGCTAGCTGTGCTCGAGCTAGCAGACTGAATAGCCGTGTTGCCAGAGTGGCTTGGGATAGCCACCTGAGCACACACCTAGGACCTTGGATGGGGTTGTACTCAAGCGGCTAGCCCGAGGCACCATGTATGCTGTACAATCACATTGCTATTCTTAGCCACTAGCTTGAGTTAGTGCTTGTACATCTACTTGAGCTGGGAATCGCATCTCCCAGCTGCTGTGTAGACGTACCCTTAGAGATTTCCAGGAGGAACTGTGACATCAGGTATATTATCAGTTCCACCCCATGAAATCAGTCCAAGCTGCCCCAGGTTTACAGGCTCTACTTATTTACACGTTACAACTTCCATCTTGAAACAGCATTATTCTATATCCCTGGAAAGGATCATCCTATGACTGGAAATGCCATAGTAGAATAAAATGTGTTACCTTCCAAAGTGTTTCTGAAGCTGAAATTGGCCAATTTATCCATGGACCCTGATTCGTATTGAGTCAACGTTAGACAAAATTCAACCTCCGCTGAAGATGGGAGCCGAGGTGTCCTTGTTTTATCATGGTTCCCAGGGTTTCGAAGTATAGGGCCTTCATTGGTGGCATTGCATAAAGCCTGCCGGCTGTTGTACTCCTCCGATAGGCTGCAAATTACCTGTGTAAAATATCAGCACAGTTGTCGTGGTTACAAAAAGGATAAAAGCAAACATTGTTTTACCTTTCAGAATAAGTTCTTTGACCTATAAAAACCCAAGCAGAAAATGCAAATATGATAACCTCTGTATAAGAAATGATGTTTGTATTAATTTCAGACTACAAAAATGACTCGTATGTAAGTGGCTCCCTTTCATATGACAAGCACATGTAAAATATTTAAAATTGACACACACTTAACATTTTGAAATTATGTATTTTTCCCCATATGAAATACACATGGCCTTGCCACTTGGGCTAAGGGCAAATTCAGCCCTCATTTAGAACATAAGAACGGCCATATTGGGTCAGACCAGTGGTCCATCTAGCTCAGTATCCTCTCTTCTGACAGTGGCCAATGCCAGGTGTCTCAGAGGGAATGAACAGAACAGGAAATCATCAAGTGATCCATCCCCTGTCATCAACTCCCAGCTTCTGGCAAATAGAGACTAGGGACACTCAGAGCATGGGGTTGCCATTGATGGGCCTAGCCTCTACGAACTTATTTAGTTCTTTTTTGAACCCTGTTATAGTTTTGGCCTTCACAAATCTCCTGGGAAAGAATTCCACAGGTTGACAGTGCATTGTGTGAAGAAATACTTCCTTTTGTTTGTTTTAAACCTTCTGCCTGTTCATTACATTGGGTGATCCCCAGTTCTTGTGTTATGTGAAGGAGTAAATAACATTTCCTTATTCATTTTCTCTACACTAGTCAAGATTTTATAGACCTCCCTCATATCCCTTCTTAGTCATCTTTTTTCCACGCTGAAAAGACCCAGTCTGTTTAATCTCTCCGTATATAGATGTTGTTCCACATGCCTAATAATTTTTGTTGGCTTTCTCTGTACCTTTTACAATTCTAATATACTGTATATACTCGATCATAAGCCGGTTCATTTATAAGCTGACCCCCCTCCCCAAGATGGATAAGTAAAACTGGAAAAATTTTATGACCCATTCACAAGCCGACCCTATAATTCAGGGGTCAGCAAACTTTGGCTCCCGGGCCATCAGGATAAGCTGCTGGTGGGCCGAGATGGTTTGTTTACCTCGAGCATCCGCAGGCACGGAGGTAAGCACCAGCTACTTACCCTGACAGACCGGGACAGCAACTGGTGGGGAAATTTTTTGGGGGAGAGAAGCTGGGGGTCAGGGGTGTAACCCCTGTGACCACCCGCGACATGATTCCACCCCTAGCCCGGGACCCCCACACTCTCCCCATCCCATCCCTTCCTACCTTATCTGGGGAGGGCCAGGGGAGGATGTCCCTGACCTGGCTGGAGCTGCTCAGGCAGGCTGGGCAGCACGGCCGCAGCCTGCTACGGCGGGCCAGACCAGGCAGCGCTGCCGCAGAATGTTCCAGTGGGCTAGGCCGGGGCCGCGTGGCCGCAGCGTGCTCCGGCGCCTGGGCGGCGCAGCCACAGCCTGCTCTGGGTGGCGGGGCCGAGCGGCACGGCTGCAGCCTGCCAGCCCCAGAGCTGCAGCTGCTTTGGAGGCTGGGGGGAGAGCAGCGTGGCCAGAAGTGGAGAGACTCTGGCCCCGCCTCTTCCCTTCTGTCTCTCTGGCTGTGCTGCCTCTCCTTGC
The DNA here is from genome assembly GCF_028017835.1 of Emys orbicularis. Lineage (NCBI taxonomy): Eukaryota > Metazoa > Chordata > Testudines > Emydidae > Emys > Emys orbicularis. The sequence continues at coordinate 345,732,608 of NC_088683.1, forward strand.
TCCCTCTGTTGGGGGAGGGGCTGTCTCCCACCTCTCCCTCTCTATACCCATTCATAAGCTGACCCCCGTCTCTGGTGCTTCCCTTTTTTATTAAAAAAATTCAGCTTATGAACGAGTATATATGGTATCTTTTTTGAGATGGGGAAACCAGCTCTGCATGCAGTATTCAAGATGTGAGTGTACCATGGATTTATATAGAGGCATTATAATATTTTATGTTTTATCTATCCCTTTCTTAATGATTCCCAACACTGTTAGCTTTTGTGACTGCCACTGCCCATTGAGCAGATGTTTTCAGAGAACTATTCATGACTACAAGATCTCTTTCTTGAGACGTAACAGCTAATTTAGACCCTCTCATTTTGTATGTATAGTTGGGATTATGTTTTCCAATGTGCATTACTTCACATTTATCAACGTTGAATTTCATCTGTCGTTTTGTTGCCTAGTCACCCAGTTTTGCAAGATCTCTTTGTAACTCTTCGCAGTCTGCCTTGGATTTAACTATCTTGAGTAGTTTTGTATCGTCTGCAGATTGTTTGCCCTTTTTTCCAGATCATTTATGAACTGCACTGCTCCCAGTAGAGACCTCTGGGGGACACCCCTATTTAGGTCTCTCAATTCTGAAAACTGATAATTTATTCCTATCCTTTGTTTCCTATCTTTTAACCAGTTACTGATCCATGAGAGGTTCTTCCCTCTTATCCCATGACCGCTTACTTTACTTAGGAGCCTTTGGTTACGGACCTTGTCAAAGGCTTTCTGAAAGTCCTAAGTATACTATATCTACTGGATCCCCCTTGTCCACATGTTTGTTGACCCCCTCAAAGAATTCTAGTAGATTGGTAAGGCATGATTTCCCTTTACAAAAGCCAGGTTGACTCTTCCCCCAAAATCATGTTAATCTATGTGCTAGATAATTCTGTTCTTTACTATAGTTTCAACCAATTTGCCCGGTAATGAAGTTAGGTTTATCAGCCTGTAACTGCCGGGATCACTTCTGGAGCCTTTTTAAAAAATTGGCGTTACATTACATTCCACAGTTAGTAGTTCTGCAATTTCATATTTGAGTTCCTTCAGAACTCTTGGGTGAATCCCATCTGGTCCTGGAGACTTATTACTGTTTAATGTATCAATTTGTTCCAAAACCTGATTCTGTTACTCAGTACACTGAGTAGTACCTTAACCGCAAGTTGTCCCATTGAGTAAGCACAGCTGGGCCTTAGTGCAAATAAGGAAAAGGGCATACTGGTTTGACTTCTTAAATTGTCTCTGTTTTATGCTCTGACACAGCCTTCCTGTGTGAATGTGGGCAAGTTGCTTAGGCCTGGTCTACACTAGGAGTTTATGTCGAATTTAGCACCGTTACATCGAATTAACTCTGCACCCGTCCACACAACGAAGCTATTTAGTTCGACATAGAGGTCTCTTAAATTCGACTTCTGTACTCCTCCCCAACGAGGGGAGTAGCGCTAAATTCGACATGGCCATGTCGAATTAGGCTAGGTGTGGATGGAAATCGACGGTAATAGCTCCGGGAGCTATCCCACAGTGCACCACTCTGTTGACGCTCTGGACAGCAGTCCGAGCTCGGATGCTCTGACCAGCCACAAAGGAAAAGCCCCGGGAAAATTTGAATTCCTTTTCCTGTCTGTGCAGTTTGAATCTCATTTCCTGTTTGGACATCGTGGCGAGCTCAGCAGCACTAGCAACGATGCAGAGCTCTCCAGCAGAGATGGCCATGCAATCTCAGAATAGAAAGAGGGCCCCAGCATGGACTGATCGGGAAGTCTTGGATCTGATCACTGTGTGGGGCGATGAGTCCGTGCTTTCCGAGCTGTGATCGAAAAGACGGAATGCAAAGATCTACGAGAAGATCTCAAAAGCCATGGCAGAGAGAGGATACAGCTGGGATGCAACGCAGTGCCGCGTGAAAATCAAGGAGCTGAGACAAGGCTACCAGAAGACCAAAGAGGCAAACGGACACTCCGGATCCCAGCCCCAGACATCCCGTTTCTATGAGGCACTGCATTCCATCCTAGGTGCGGCCGCCACCACTACCCCACCACTGACCGTGGACTTTGAGGATGGGATATTGTCGACGGCCGGTTCCTCGGAGATGTTAGCGGACGGGGAAGATGAGGAAGGAGATGAGGAGGACGAGGCAGTCGACAGCGCTTACAACGCTGATTTCCCCGACAGCCAGGATCTCTTCATCACCCTTACAGAGATCCCCTACCAACCGTCCCCAGGCGTTAACCCAGACACAGAATCAGGGGAAGGATCAGTCAGTAAGTGTTTTAAACATGTAAACATTTATTTTTAACAGAACAGGAATATTAACAATATTAACAATGGGTTTTTCATGATTAGTTTGCCCTAGGCGCTTAACGTTTCAGTCCTTGGCAGTGCAACTACTGAAAAAAAATCTAACAATGTCCGGTTTAGCATGATTGGTTTGCCCTAGGCGCTGTACTGTTTAGTCCCTGCCAGTGCAGCTACAGTAAAATCCGGTCTATATGTCCGGGGATAGAGCAGAAATCCTCCTGGGACATCTCCACGAAGCTCTCCTGGAGGTAATTGGAAAGCCTTTGCATCAGGTTCCTGGGGAGAGCGGCCTTATTGGGTCCTCCGTGGTAGGAAACGTTTTCGCGAAAGGAGACAATCAAGTACTCGGGTATCATTGCCTTGCAGAGCATGGCGGCATACGGCCCTGGTCTTTGCAGGCTTTCCCGAAGCATCCTTTCTTTCTCTGTCTCTGAAATCCTCATCAGAGTGATGTTGCTCATGGTGACCTGCTTTGAATTAGGTAGGGGAATGTTAGTATTGGGACTGCTTGCCTGTTCCTTTACAGAACTGTAACCGGTGGTTTACAGCCACGCGGTGGAGGCGGGAGAGGAGCAGCATACAGGGATCTTTCCCTGGGACAGCCGCGAGGGGGTGGGACAGGGGCAGAGTTCATGCTTGCCGGATTGCTGGCAGCAGGGACTGGCATTGCTTTGAACGTGAAGGGAGGCCAGTGCTATTATTAAAGTTTTAAGCAGCCACAAGTCTACAGCTTACCATGTCAGCCTGTTACCCAAATTCTGCTGTCCTGTCCCGCTTGTCTGATCTGCACTGCAAGACCCCAGGCACTGAATGCGAAGGCCGAAAATTCGACCTTGTCCTGAGTGCGCATGTGATAGGTGCTGTGCATGGTCTTGTTCACAGAGAAAGACTATGGTCTTTGTTCACAAAAAGTTTTATCTTTCTGAGGAATTCACTCCCTTTTTCCCATCCCACAGCTGCGACTGTCTCCCGACCTACCCTGGCATCACACTCCCAGAGGCTAGCGCAGATTAGGCATAGGAAGAAGAGGACACGGGAGGACATGTTCTCGGAACTTATGGGCTGCTCCTGAGCCCAGGCAGCCCAGCAGACCCAATGGAGGGAGAACTTGTCCCAAATCCACCGATCACACATGGAACGGGAGGAGAGGTGGCGGCAGGAAGACCAGCAGGCGACTCAAACGCTGCTTGGACTAATGAGGGAGCAAACGGACACGCTCCGGCGCCTTGTGGATGTTCTGCAGGACCGGAGGCAGGAGGACAGAGCCCCGCTGCAGTCTATCTCTAACTGCCCTCCCCCTCCACAAAGTCCCAAGAAGGAGGGGCGGCAGAGTCCGTGAAAACTCTCACTCCACCCCTGCAGACTGCTCAAGTACCAGAAGGCTCTCATTCCCCAAAATTTGATAAGTCCTTTCCTTCCCGCCTCACCCAAGCCCCCGTCCCAGTTTCATCCCCCAGTTTCATGTGTAGTTGCTAATAAAATATACATTTCTGTTAATTACTGTTTCCATCATGTTCTTTTAGAGGAGAGTCTGTTTGAAGGGGGGCAAGGGGGTTGGTAATTGGACAGGACAGTCACCTTTACCAGGGTACAGACGCGGGGGCAGGTTCAGCAGCAGGGCACACACACATTGCAGTCACTAGTTACCCTGGTCAGTCTGGGAGGTGGTTTTCATGTTCTGTGTGTGTGGGGGGGCTATGTGACTTTGTGGCGGGGGAGGGCGGTTAGAGATCTTATGCAGCGGTCCTTCTCCTGGATCACAGAGCCACGCAGCAGGGGATCTGTAACCGTCCTCCCCCTGCCACAAAGTCACATAGCCCCCACACACAGAGTCCCGAACAGGAGGGGTGGCAGGCTCCGTTGAAACAACCAGTCCACCAGTGCGGAGCCTGTCATTCCTGGAGTTTAGAAGCGTCCTTTGCATCACTACACTACACCCGCTCCCCACCACAGTCTGCGTCCCAGGTTCAACACTTTACCGCGAAAACAGTAATAAAGAAAACGGTGTTCATTAACAAATTTCAAATGATTTTATTTTTAAACATGTGTTGGAAGGGGGGGGAATGGGGTGAACGGGGTATGTAACTGGAGAGGATAGTGAACATTTACTGGGTAAAGAAACGGGGGCAGGTTCAGCTTCTCTGTAAACAAACTTAATAGTCACAGGTTACCCTGCTCACTGTGGAACCTAGCTTTCAAAGCCTCCCGGATGCACAGCGCGTCCCGCTGGGCTCTTCTAATTGCCTGGCTGTCTGGCTGGGCGTAATCAGCAGCCAGGCTATTTGCCTCAACCTCCCACCCCGCCATAAAGGTCTCCCCCTTGCTCTCACAGAGATTGTGGAGCACACAGCAAGCTGCAATAACAATGGGGATATTGGTTTCGCTGAGATCACAGCGAGTCAGTAAGCTTCTCCATCTCCCCTTGAGACGTCCAAAAGCACACTCCACCACCATTCTGCACTTGCTCAGCCGGTAGTTGAAGAGTTCTTTTTCACTGTCCAGGGCGCCTGTATAGGGCTTCATGAGCCAGGGCATTAGCGGGTAGGCTGGGTCCCCGAGGATGACTATAGGCATCTCCACATCCCCAAGAGTTATTTTGTGGTCCGGGAAGTAAATACCTTCCTGCAGCCGTCTAAACAGACCAGAGTTCCTGAAAACACGAGCGTCATGAACCTTGCCCGGCCATCCGAAGTTGATGTTTGTAAAACGTCCCCTATGGTCCACCAGTGCTTGCAGCACCATTGAAAAGTAGCCCTTTCGGTTAATGTACTGGCTGGCCTGGTGGTCCGGTCCCAGGATAGGGATGTGAGTTCCATCTATAGCCCCACCGCAGTTTGGGAATCCCATCGCGGCGAAGCCATCTATGATGACCTCCACGTTTCCCAGGGTCACTACCTTTGAGAGCAGTACCTCAATGATTGCGTTGGCTACTTGCATCACAACAACCCCCACGGTAGATTTGCCCACGCCAAAGTGGTTCGCGACTGACCGGTAGCTGTCCGGCGTTGCAAGCTTCCAGAGGGCTATGGCCACTCGCTTCTGGACACTCAGGGCTGCTCGCATCCGGGTGTCCTTGCGCTTCAGGGCAGGGGACAGCAACTCACAAAGTTCCAGGAAAGTCCCCTTCCGCATGCGAAAGTTTCGCAGCCACTGTGATTCATCCCAGACCTGCAGCACTATGCGGTCCCACCAGTCCGTGCTGGTCTCCCGGGCCCAGAATCGCCGTTCCACAACATCAACATGACCCATTGCCACCATGATGTCCTCGGCGCGGGGTCCCGAGCTTTGTGACAGGTCTGTGCCACTCTCAGACTTCAGGTCCTCACCGCGCTGCCGTAGTCTCCTCGCCCGATTTCTCAGCATCTGCCTCTGGGAAAGGTGGATGATAAGGTGCGAGGTGTTGATAACGGCCATAACTGCAGCGATGGTCGCAGCGGGCTCCATGCTTGCAGTGCTGTGGCATCCGCGCTGTCACTGACCAGAAAAGTGCGTGAACTGATTTCCCGCCGGCACTTTCAGGGAGGGAGGGCGGGAGTGACGGTTGGATGACGACAGTTACCCAAAACCACCCTCGACACATTTTTTTCCCCAGAAGACATTGGGGGCTCGACCCAGAATTCCAATGGGCAGCGGGGACTGCGGGAACTGTGGGATAGCTGCCCACAGTGCACCGCTTCCAATGTCGACGCTTGCCCCGTTAGTGTGGACTCATAAAGTCGAATTACTGTCCATAGTGTGGACACACACGTTCGACTTTGTAATATCGATTCAACATATTCGATTTAAGTAAAATCGAACTACTCTCGTAGTGTAGACATACCCTTAGTGTCTGTGTGCTTTATTTCCACATCTGGTAAATAAGGATAACCCCACTTCCCTACCTCGCAGGGATATTGTGACGATAAATACTTTGAAGATTGAGATACACTCATACTGTGGCAATGGGGGCCATATAATGATCTTAGATGGGAATATACTAAGTAATGTCATACTACAGCATGATTTTCTTAAGATTACATTTCAGCTCTGGGTAATGCCATCTAGAGTGCAGCTTTGTGCCAATATCGCCAATGCACAAGTGCTTTAAAGTTGTCCACCAATCATCCCCCAAGAACAGAGTGATGTTCAGGTGATGTAGAATCATGGGTCTTGAAGGGACCTTGAGAGGTCTAGTCCAGTCCCCTGCACTCAAGGCAGGATTAAGTATTATCTAGACCATTCCTGATAGGTTTGTCTAACCTGCTCTTAAAAATCTCCAATGATGGAGATTCCACAATCTCCCTAGGCAATTTATTCCAGTGCTTAACCACCCTGACAGTTAGGAAGTTTTTCCTAATGTCCAACCTAACCCCCCCTTGCTGCAATTTAAGCCCATTGCTTCTTGTCCTCTTCTCAGAGGTTAAGGAGAGTAATTCTTCTCTCTCCTCATTGTAACAACCTTTTATGTACTTGAAAACTGTTATCATGTCCCCTCTCAGTCTTCTCTTCTCCGGACTAAATAAACCCATTTTTTTCAGTCTTCCCTCATAGGTCCTGTTTTCTAGACCTTTAATCATTTTTTTTGCTCTTCTCTGGACTTTCTAATTTGTCCACATCTTTCCTGAAATGTGGTGCCCAGAACTGGACACAATACACCAGTTGAGGTCTAATCAGTGCAGAGTAGAGTGGAAGAATTACTTCTTGTGTCTTGCTTACAATGCTCCTGCTAATACATCCCAGAATGCAGTTTGCTTTTTATTCTACAGCGTTACACTGTTGACTCATTTTTAGTTTGTGATCCACTATGACCCCCAGATCCCCTTCCGCAGTACTCCTTCCTAGGCAGTCATTTCCCATTTTGTATGTGTGCAACTGAGTGTTCCTTCCTAAGTGGAGTACTTTGCAGTTGTCCTCATTTAATTTCATCCTATTTACTTCAGACCATTTCTCCAGTTTGTCCAGATCATCTTGAATTTTAATCCTATCCTCCAAAGCACTTGCAACCCCTCCCACTCATTATGCCCTTTCAGAGTGACTGTGAACCCATGGAAAAGAAGCCCTTGAGGAATTCCACCATGATTTCAATAATTTCCATCCCACCATCAACCTCAGCCTAGATCAATCCACACAAGCGGTCCATTTCCTGGACACTACTGTGCTAATAAGCGATGGTCACATAAATACCACCCTGTACCGGAAACCTACTGACCGCTACACTTACCTACATGCCTCCAGCTTCCATCCAGGACACACCACACGATCCATTGTCTACAGCCAAGCTCTAAGATATAACCGCATTTGCTCCAATCCCTCAGATAGAGACAAGCACCTACAAGATCTCTATCAAGCATTCTTAAAACTACAATACCCACCTGCTGAAGTGAAAAAACAGATTGACAGAGCCAGACGAGTACCCAGAAGTCACCTCCTACAAGACAGGGCCAACAAAGAAAATAACAGAACACCACTAGCTGTCACCTTCAGCCCCCAACTAAAACCTCTCCAGCGCATCATCAGAGATCTACAACCTATCCTGAAAGATGATCCTTTACTCTCACAGATCTTGGGAGACAGACCTGTCCTCGCTTACAGACAACCCCCCAACCTAAAGCAAATACTCACCAGCAACCACACATCACTGAACAAAAACACTGACCCAGGAACCTATCCTTGTAACAAAGCCCGATGCCAACTCTGTCCACATATCTATTCAAGTGACACCATCATAGGGCCTAATCACATCAGCCATACCATCAGTGGCTCATTCACCTGCACATCTACCAATGTGATATATGCCATCATGTGGCAGCAATGCCCCTCTGCCATGTACATTGGCCAAACCGGACAGTCTCTACGCAAAAGAATTAATGGACACAAATCTGACATCAGGAATCATAATACTCAAAAACCAGTGGGAGAACACTTTAACCTGTCTGGCCATTCTTTGACAGACCTGCGGGTGGCTATCTTAAAACAGAAAAACTTCAAAAACAGACTCCAACGAGAGACTGCTGAGCTGGAATTGATATGCAAACTAGACACAATCAACTCAGGGCTAAATAGGGATTGGGAATGGCTGAGCCATTACAAACATTGAATCTATCTCCCCTTGTAAGTATTTTCACACTTGCTTCTTATCAAACTGTCTGTACTGAGCCATCTTGATTATCACTTCAAAAGTTTTTTTTCTCTTACTTAATTGGCCTCTCAGAGTTGGTAAGACAACTCCCACCTGTTCATGCTCTCTGTATGTGTGTGTATATATATCTCCTCAATATATGGTTCACTCTATATGCATCCGAAGAAGTGGGTTGTAGCCCACGAAAGCTTATGCTCTAATAAATTTGTTAGTCTCTAAGATGCCACAAGTACTCCTGTTATTTTTGTGAACCACTGATAACTACTCTCTGGGAACAGATTTCCAACCAGTTATGCACCCACCATAGAGTAGCTCCATCTAGGTTGTATTTCCCTAGCTTGTTTATGAGAAGGTCATGCAAGACAATATCAAAAGCCTTACTAAATTCAAGATATACCACATCTTTCACTTCCCCCTTATCCACAAGGCTTGTTAGCTTTGTTTGACAGGGTATCAGGTTGGTCTGACATGATTTGTTCTTGACACATCCATGCTGACTGTTATTTATCACCCTATTATCTTCACGTGATCACAAATTGATTGCTTAATTATTTGCTCCATTATCTTTCCAGGTACTGAAGTTAAGTTGACTGGTATGTAATTCCCCGGGTTGTCCTTATTCCCCCTTTTATAGATTGGAACTATGTTTGCTCTTTTCCAGTCCTATGGAATCTCTCCCGTCTTCCGTGACTTTTCAAAGATAATCGCTATTGGCTCAGATATCTCCTCAGTCAGCTCCTTGAGTATGGTAGTAGTGCAGTCATAGCATCTCCTATGCATAGCAGCTCTTCCCCACCTCAACTGTTTGCATAATAGAAGTGACCTGGGGAAAAAAGATGTGTCCAGGTTTCCCTGTATCTTGGCTTCCATATTGATCTTGTGAAGCCTCACACAACTAACACAAGTTAGGACAAACCTGAGACTACTCTAACCTATGCCAGGAACCTACCTGATACTCAGCCTGCCCAGGACTGGGGAGAATTTAATGGCCTTTGGTAAGCAGGAGATCAGTTTAGATGATCTAATGGTCCCTTCTGGCCTTAAACTCTATGAAATCTATGAAAATGAAAAAGTGGAATCGTGGCTTAAAAAGTGGAATAGTGTGCTCCTCAGCTGTACCTGAGGATCTGGGCCAACAGCTATATCTGTGTTGAATGATTCTACCCCCTATAAAACAAACAAACAAACCAGAAAAACCTCTCTATCCCCACCAAAACACAAAACTCTGCGACCAATTGTCTGCCTTGTCTGCGTGCTTGGTCATGGCACGTGTGGAAAGCGGATGTGCAACAGAAAACAGGCCAGGGGGAAATTCCCAAAGAATGCCTTCATGCTTATTGTATATATGTATTTAATGAAATAAAATACTGAGCAACAAGAAGAGCAAGAGGCATCCTGTAAGCATGAAGTGGAAGGAACTAGGATTGTTCATCCTTAAAGGCAGTGTCAAGAACTGATGTATCAGTACTCCCCAAAATGCAAATTGCATTTGATTTATTTTTAATAAATAATTAATCTTATTTTTCCCGTAAAGCCCCCTCTTATGTCTTTAGAATGTAAGTAGATTGGGACATAGACTTTGTTACTCTCTCTCTATAGCTACACCTATGCAATTCTGTTGTCCTCATGACGGTCATATGAGTGTAACTGAGAGCAAAATACGTCCCTCATGTTTGTCTGTCATATTTTACCTTTTCTGCAGCAAGCTGTACCTTTTCTACACATGCAATGCTATACATTATTACTTTTAACAACAAATAATATACTTAAATTTGACTGGTGATGGGGCCCAAACCTCCCCCAAAGAATCCACGCCTTGCCCATAGAAGTTCAAAATAGGGTGGGGAGGTAATGGCTAACGATGATCATGATAGTGCTCCAGAAGGTCAGAGTTTAAATGTAGAATGAGCAGCTTGGATAGGCATGTAGTGAAAGGTACAATGTTTGCCAGTACAGATAGGCCAGGGGTGGCCAACCTGAGCCTGAGAAGGAGCCAGAATTTACTAATGTACATTGCCAAAGAGCCACAGTAATACGTCAGCAGCCCCCCATCAGCTCCCCCTTTCCCCCCCACTCCAAGCGCCTCCTGCCCACTGGCAGCCCCGCTGATCAGCGCCTTCCCCTCCCTCCTCGGACCTCCAGATCAGCTGTTTCATGGCATGCAGGAGGCTCTGGGGGGGAAGGGGAAGGAGCGAGGGCAGACTCGGGAGGGGGTGGGAATGGGTGGAGTGGGGGCAGGGCCTGTGGCAGAGCCAGGGGTTGAGCAGTGAGCACCCCCTGGCACATTGGAAAGTCGGTGCCTGTAGCTCCAGCCCCGCAGTCGGTGCCTAAACAAGGAGCCGCATATTAATTTCTGAAGAGCCTCAAGTGGCTCCAGAGCCACAGGTTGGCCACCCCTGAGATAGGCTCTAGAGAATTCCCAGCACAAGCAGTTCTAAAAACTGGGAGACAAGCCGAAGGCTATTAAAGTAAAAAATCAGAAGCCAAAGAGAAAGTCGTTTGCTTTGCAGAAGGTAAGATGTGACATTTGAACTTCAGAGAAAGGGAATCCTTGCTCTTTTCAGTTAGGCAAATTCATTTTATTTGTGTTTTTAGTCCTATGTACTATGTGATGCGGTTTTACCAATGTTGTTAAAGCTAATGTCACTAGTGGGCATAGCTTGTATATGCCAATATTAATATCTAGTATGACCAAGTCATACTAAAATCAGAGGGGTAGCTGTGTTAGTCTGTATCCACAAAAACAACGAGGAGTCCGGTGGCACCTTTAAGACTAACAGATTTATTTGGGCATAAGCTTTCGTGGGTTAAAAAAACACTTCTTCAGATGCAGCTTATGCCCAAAAAAATCTGTTAGTCTTTAAGGTGCCACCGGAGTCCTCGTTGTTCAAGTAGGGTCAGTAAATTATAGGGAGGAACGTTAAGAGAACACTTTCATGACAAACTGCTGCAAACTATAAAATATATGCAAATAATAATACTTAGCTCTTACAGAAGGGATTGAACAGGGCACATTCTATTTTATTAATTTTTTAAAAACCCTCTAAGTTAAAAGATTATTATTTAGGTTGCAAAGTCAAGAATTTTAAAGTTAGGAAATTCCAGATTTACCATTGACTGTTCAACCTTAATGATCCTAATGCACATGCCACAAGGGGAGAGACCATTTTTAATTAGATGATCACATGCTATTTTTTTCCACATGATGGGACCCCTGCCTTATTCAGTGCACAAGATGGATGCACAAGGGGTCAGAATGAAGGTTATGCAGGCAACAGTAAAATAGGCAAATCCTAACTTTTGACTTCTTGACTTTGCAATTAAATAAGGCCAGCACATACAGGTTACTCCACTGATTTACATCAGCTGAGTATCTAGCCCATAGATTCATGGATCCAGCTTCTGCTCTCTGTGTAAAAATCAGGAGTAAATATAATGCAATAAAATGTGTGAAAAAGAATGGCGATGAAACAAATATCAGGCCTTCAGTGTTCAAGGTCAGGACTGCATGTTCTGGGGGGAGCAAAATCAAGGATGATCCAAGTTCAGGCACCACTTCTCAGAAAGAGACAGACAGATCTGGAGGAGCCCTAAAGATAAAGCAAACAGGTTTTTACAGATTATTGTTAGTATTATAGTAATGCCTGGAGGCCCCAACCAAAATCAGCACCCCATTGTTTAAGGCCGTGTAGAAACACCTAGTAAGAGACAGTCCTTGCTCCAAAGAGCTTCCTATCTAAATAGACAAGAGAGCAAAAGATGGGAGAAAAGAAATTGTTGTATTCCCATTTTACTGAGCTGCAGAGAGATGATGTGACCTGCCCAAAATTCCATGGCAAGTCTGTGGTTGATCTGGGAATCCAACTCAGATTCCTCAAGTCCCAGTCAGGTCCTTACACATCCTTTCCCCTGGTCTTATTTTTGAAATTTATCAAACAAATTCATCTCTGATGTGCCTTCATTAACTTCAGTTGGGCCTTGTGTGTTAAAACTCCTAGGACTGCTGTTGGAGATAGGTATGTGTTGCCCTGCAATGGGTTTCATCCCAACAGCTGGATGGAACCTCACTGGAGTCCATGGGGCTCTGCAGGAGTCTGCCTGCACAGAGCAGCTTTTAGAATCACAACCTAGGAGGGTGCGCGAGAGAGACAGTCAAATCATAAATAAATTTAGGACACTCATATGCACTGGGATTTTTATCATTATTCATTCTATAAATAGATAAAGTCCCAAATATTTCCATCTGCCTCTCAACCTAGCCATCATTACTTGGCTGGCTTCTTATATGCATTCCAGCAGACGTGGGATGCTTATAAGAAATCAAGTAGCTCTGGGTCAAGAAATGTTGATTTAAGAAAAGAGAGTGAAAATGACTGTGACTTTCTATCTGTTTTGAGCCACAAATCAGACAATCTGGCCTTAAAATTAGACTGGGTGTCTTTCTAGCAATGGTATTTACTAGTTCAAACAAAAGTTACGGACCTAATGCAGAAATTGTTGGTTAGGTTCTGTGGCCTGTGTTATGTAGGAAGTCAGACTAGATGATCATAGTAGGCCTTTCTGGCCTTAAAATCTATGAAAAATGGGCCTTTGTCACCCCCTTTTCTCCTAATTCAAGATCAGGCCTCCCTTTTAAAAATTGCACTACTGACGTTTTTCTCTTTTGGAACAAATTCATAATTCACATTGGACAATGCTCACTCCTGCAAACATTGCAAGGGCCCGATCCTCAGCAGGCATAAATCAGTGCAGCTCCATTGAAGTTGGTATGAACAAGCACAATAGCTGCATTTATATAAACAGTTAATAGATAGCGCGCCAGTAGATGGCACTCAAGAATATGCAGCATAGTTCCTGGGTTTAATAAAACTTCTTGTTGTGCTCTGGAAATGGGTTCCTTTGTAGAGCTCTTCATGTCATCTCTTAGCACAACTCAGTGAACTTTGCTAATTTGCACCAGCTGAGGAGCTGGCCCCAAGAAAAAGGGTCTGATTCTCCACACTTTCAAATGGAATATTAAGGTTAGGAAATATTTGTAAAAGTTTGGTAGCATTTACTGTGACTCTCACACCTTTCTTTAAAGCTGTTGGTTTTTTACCGTAACCCTTAGGCCCTGATTCTGCAGTTGTCTCTGTGCAGACAGATCCCTACACCCATGTGGAACCAATTGTAGGACTTGGAGCCTTAGCCTTTCTTCAGCCTTGTTTTAAACTTTTGTAAATTGCTTATTTTCTTAACTGCAAATATTTCATTTTTTAATGCTGGCATTATTTGTGATACTTCTTTAAGGTTAAGCCAATGAGAACAGTGACATGCACTGCTTACAAACATCAAGCCAAAGATTTTATGTTAATTGTGATAAATATTTTCTCAAATACATGGGAAGCTGTTCAAATATATACCGATCTACACATTAAAGGGAGATTAAACTAACGGCTAGATTGAGCCTGTGCTCATTGCCTTCATTAGGGGGTGGTGCGTAACTCAGCCTCACAAATCTTTCACTACTTCTGCCTGGCTCTCAGGGGATAATAATTCACACCACCTCTTTGCTAGGTATATATTACTGCACTTCCCTTCAGCTCCACTGGCCAACATATTGAGTGGAGAGAGCCCCTCCCCACCTGCTTGCTTGGGAGTGGGACTGGGCATGCAGCCCCAGCTATCATCTCACGCCTGAAATAAAGATGCATGGAGGCTGCCCAGGGGTATGACTCTACATGGCTGCATTAGGGCCTGGCACAATCAGGTCTTCATTAGGTGGCATCCAAATGCAACTCACTCACCAAACGTAAGGAGATGCAAGAAGAATCCTGAGCTATTGTGAAACAGAACAAGCTGAACTTTGGAGATCCTATGATAATAATGTCCTGTCTTTAAAACCTTGCAAGGAACTCTGATAGAGATTATGCATATTTATACCCAAATAAGAGCACTTGAAGAGCTCTTTCTAACATTTGTGGGGCTGAAATATAGATTAGCAAATGGACTGAATAAAAGAAAAATTTAGAAGTAAAACTTCAAAGAGATTGTAAGAGACAACTCAACAAGGGCATAAGGTGACAAATTATCTTCAGTCTATGAATTTCTGACCCCTACTGCATATGCATAAATTAAAGGCGCTACTGAAAGTGACAAGACTGAAGCAAACCCAACCTCTATAAGGTATGTTCTCCATGTTCAGTGAACTCTGGTTGAAATTCCTCCCTATGCAGAGGGGCAGCCCAATGCCTGAGGACATCTTACTTCCCAACAGAGCTGGGGTTTGCTAGCATGGAATGGATATTATTGCAAATCACTGCCAAAAGTTTCGTTCACTCTTGCTGGTATTTCCCTTCTGGTTTGCCAGGGTATGACACTGTGCTGCTTTTCTGGCGCCAGGCCAGGCCTCTTTGGTGTGGCCAACCCTGCACCCCAAATTCACACTGACTCAGTCTCCTACAGGTCAGATCTCTTTTCACTGAATTATTAGTGTGCATTAGCATTGATGGAAAAACCTGACCTGGGAATTTCTAAACTTCTGATCATTTCTGTCATTGAGGTTATTTTTTTTTACTAGGCCATTCTTTACAGCTGTTGCTACATATGCGGGGAACAAACTAGCAACTATAGGCCAAACTCTCCTCCCAGATGTGAATCCAAAATAAATCCAGTGAATGAAATCAGTGGGATTACTTTGGGTTTACAGCAATATAACTGATGGGAGAATCTGGCCCACGCTTCTTGTTTGGGGGCTTTCTTTCTATTCATTTCTTTGTGGCATATAGAGCCTAATCTCCATGGAACACAGCATGTAGATTCATTTCTGCTTGGCATGTAGATTCTAATCTCTCTGTAACACAGCATGTTTCAGACTTAAAATCTCTGTAAGTAGACAGCAAGGAGACTAATCTTCATGACCACCTGATTGACAGCTACTTGCTCACAAACAGCTGTCAGGGTTTTATTTTTTTCTTTTGAAAATGAACCTGTGCAGCAGATATGGTCTTAAACTTCTTGTGTTGTGAGTTGCAGTCAGGGGCATAAGCAGTTTCTGAGATATGGGTATCTGTGGCTAGGAAGTGGGGTTGGCTTCAGAGCCTGAGCCGCAACTTCAAAGTGCTGCCTATACAGGCATTTTTAGAGCACTACTGTGAGCCCTGCTTGCCCAAGTCTGTCAAACCGGCCTGGGAAGCTTGCTTTCACTTGCTCCAAAATGCGGTGTAGATCTAGCCCTTGGCTAGTGCCCTATGCTCTGGAGCATCCTTCCTGTCCTGGTTTGGTCACAATAGCCAAATAAGCAGACAGCCCTGTACAAATATGTGAGATGAGATGTGAGGGGTTTTTTTTTTCCTAAGCAAATATCTTTAAAATAATGCTTGCAATTTTATTCAAAATTTAAAAAATAATCTGCTTTAGTCTAAGAACACACACAAAAAAAGGCACAATAAATACTGGAGCAAAGGAGGATTGGCTCTTTTTTCGTTTGGTGATTGGAGGGTTTTTTTTTTTATTTACAAGTTTGGATGTGGGTAAAAATAGTGTTTGGAATGATGCCCTGGTGGCCCCCTTAATTATGCAGCCATCAATCCATCTCTGCGATGAATAGACTGGGCCTAGTCCTTAGTTAATGTGCCCGACTATCCAATTTGCACACCCCATACAGGGGTTGCTCACCATTGCCGTCCCCGGGCACATCCAGGGTGGAAAAATACTACTGTACTGATTCAGCAGCATTTTATACATATTTGCACAGGTGTAAATGTCTGCATGGAGTACCAGGGTAGTGGAGAATCGAGCCCAGAGTGAAGACCTTACATTGCTGTGACTGAAAGCAGAACTTAATTCAGTCTGGTCAATTACTTCCTCTAGGTCAATCTATTTTTCAAGGTGTCAGAGTACACCAGGCCCAATCCAATCCAGCTGCTTTTCATTACAGGAGTGGGACAAAGCAGCCAATACTAGTGACTCCGGCTAGAATTTATACTGTATTGCCTTATTTTGTCTGCAATGTACCTGGCACCCAAACCCAATCGAATCTAACGCTCAATCTCAATAAACGGAGCCAAATTCTGCTTTCGCTTTCACCAGAGCGAATCCTTGGTAACTCCATAGACTTTAATAGAGTGACTCTAAATTTACCCCAGTGCACCAGAGAGCAGAATGTGGACCAGAAACATTCAAACAGGGCACAGTGCTTATTTCTATTAGCCAATATATTATCCTGAAGAACTAAAACCCCCAAAAATCACCTCTCCAACTTCCGTGCAAAGATTCTGATTTCTTTCTCCCTTGCCCTGGATTTGCATGCGATTGTATAGCTCAGTACAGCATTAATGAGTGCATATGGGTTTTATTTAAGACAAAGAAATCTAACGGCAATAGTTCAGCCATTACTTACAAACACCTGCAAGGATAAGGTAAACTCTAGAGGAAAAAAACAACCATATTAGCTGTTCCTAACAGAAGCAGGAGTCAGAAGTCTTTCTTATATGATAAACATGAGAAAAAAACGTGCACAGATAATTCACTCAACTAAGTGGTAGCAGTAGCATGCTGAAGAATAAAAGTGATGGGGGGGAGCTAGAATTTCAGCATGCAGGCATGGGTATCCATGTTGCCATAGCAACTTTGCAATGGAATAAAGTATTTTGCTCCTTTCTTTAGAAAGAGATGCTGTGCTACAAATAGGCACTTTACATTTTTTTTAAAAACAAATCCATAACAACCCCTTGAGTGTGCCACCGTGTCTTAATTTTCCTAATGCTGCAGAATCCGCAGTCATTATTTTATTACATTTTGAAAGGGCATTGTGGATTTTAAAAGGACACTGTGATACTTCTTTATTTTAAAGTCATTTTTAGCTGTTTCTCTTCCCCTCTCTATCATTTAGATTACCCTATTAAAAGCCTGAATTCCTACACATCTCTCAACTCTCCACTCCCTTATTAGTTTGTCCTTTGTTATTTGAGTGGCAGTGCTTTGGCAATCAGCATACACTGCACTAGATCTATGGCTGCCTTCCGGCTGAAGCGAAGACTGTTTGTTTCCTTTTAGTTTTATGGAATGAGATTCTGATTCTAGTGTCAGACTAAGGCACTCCATTGACTTCAGAGTTGCTCCATTGTAAGTAGAGCGGGTTGGGAATTTTCTGACAAATCTTTTTATGTCAGAAAATGGCAATTTATTGAAACAAAAACTTTCCATGAGAATGTATCTGTTGTGATACAACTTTTGTTGGGAAAAAATGTTCAGGTCCAGGAGGGAGGGAGCAAATGACTCACCTGAGAATGGCCCAGTGGTTAAGGTGCTCACCTGGCATGAAGAAGACCTAGCTTCAAGTCCCTATTCAATCTGATCAAAAGCAGGGACTTGAACTTGGACCTTTCACATCCTGGATGAGTGCCTAACCAATGAGCTATGGAGTCAATATCCTATTTCTTTTTTCTTTCTTTTTTGGGGGGTAAAAACCTTTAAAGATCTTGGTTTCATCCAAATGCAGACTGGAAAAAATGGTGGGGGTCTGGAATACCATTTTCTACCCATCTCTAATTTTAAGCCAGAGAAACATTTGGCCTCAGAGCTACTAAAGCAGTGGTCTCAAATGTATTTGACCATGCCCCCCCTTCTTTCTGTCTATAGTCGCTTATGTCCTCCCACAAGTGCATATACCATCACCCAGCTCTGAAGGCAGAGCAGAGAGCAGCAGCTGCTGGCCAGGCACCCAGCTCTGAAGCCAGCGCCACACCAGCAGCAGTGCAGAACTAAGGGTGGCAATGTGAAAAGTGATATTTGTCAATATCACTTTTCACAGCAGACTTAGCGCCCCATTGCCACCCTTACTTCTGCACTGCTGCTGCCACCTCCCGGTGAGGGACTTGGGGGCGGGGAAAGGAGAGACCAAGCCTGGGCTGCCTTTTGGTGAGGGTTTGAGGGGGCGAGGAAGGAGAACCCTGGGGTGGCGGGGCTCCGGCTGCTCCCTTTATCCCATCCCCTCCCCTCCCGGCTGTGCATGGCCCTTCTGCACAAGCCCCAGCCGCCCCAGGGCTGACAGCCAGAGCTCTTTTAAAAAGGCACACAGTTCACACCTCCCTCGACAGATTCCCGTGCCTCCCTTGGGGGGCCTGCCCCATAGTTGGAGAACCACTGTACTAAAGGAACATCAGTCTAACTTGTACCTTGACCACATGCTCCCCAAGTCAAACCATGATTCTACTATCTTGCCATCGTAGTTCAGGAGTAAATCCACTGACGTCAGTAAGTTACACATGAATGTTAGAGGGGAATCAGAGCCATTGAATGCGAAGTCATAGTTGGAACTGGTTTGAAAGTTTTAACAAATAGGCACTTTACAAAATATTACCAAGTGACTTACATGCCTAAACCCCATCTTCAAAAGTGACTTAGGAAATGTTGACAATGGGACTGTGAGGTGCTTTTGGAAGTTTTACCCCAAAACTAAACATTTTAAAAACATGCTGCATTCTCACCTTCCCCACACTAGCACTTTTGTGCTTAAGGCATACAAAGACTTTATTTTGACGAGATTTGTCTGGTAAGAGAAGCTTTGCTTCATTTATAGGATATCTGAATGACAGCCAGCCTGAAATGGTAAATTATAGAACACCGCTGGTTTTTAAATGTACTGTAGCAAAGCTTTTATGTGCTCAGATACTACATTGATAGGGAAGCTATACATATCTAGCTATATCAGTCAGACCTTTGAAAGGGTAAGCAAAGCACCGCTCACTGACCCCTCCTGCTTTGTAGGAAACAGTATTACGTACATGTGGAGACAGCTAGAAACTTGCTAATCCTGTTATAATACCTGCACCCTGTTACTATTGACCTGTCCTCCAGTGTGCTATATATGTCTTAATTAGACTTCACACTCCACAGGACAGGCACAATAGGCCTGATTCTAGTTTCACTTACATCAGTTTCACATTGGTGCAACTGCATTGACTTCATGTTATTCCTGGTTTAGACCAGTGAGAAATCAGACATGGGTCTGCTGTATTCTCTGGGTGAGATCCTGGCTCCACTGAAGTTAATGACAAAACGCCCACTGACTTCAATGGTGCCAGGATTTCACCCCATGTGTTTAAGTGCCACATGCACATATGGGACTATATAAATAAAGTTCTGCAGGACTTCGCTAGTTTCACTTTTTGTTGGAATGAGAAAACCACACTCTGAGACAAATGACATCTTTCTATATATTGGACCAATTTCGGTACTTTTACAATTCTGAACTGGTGTCAATCCAGAGGAATTCCACTTAAATCAATACTCTGATTACACTGCTGTAACTGAAAGGAGCCATGCATCAGTTCAAAATACAGGGCCAGATTCATTGGTATATTCTGCTACTTTGTGCTACTCTGGTGATGCAAAACAGCCACAAATCCAGTTTACCAGGCTGGCGTTAGCCAAGTTTGTCTTTGTTTTGTGACACCAGAGTATCACAGAGCTGCTGGAGCATATTGGTGAATTTGTCCGACAGTCCATTAAATCATGGAAACAAAGGACCAGATCCTCAGCTGGTGTAAACTGGTGTATCTCCAAGTAAGTCAAAAGAATAATGCCAGTTTGCACCAACTAAGGACCTAGCCTTTAAAGCTTTAAACTCCAAAAGTGCATTGCACTAGGACACCACAATGTATATTGGATGCACTTCAGCTAGACAAATAAGCAAGGCTTTATTGCTTTATAGATTCAGCTGAACTGTTTGAAATGTAGGAAGACTCTGAGTGCTAAATTCTTAGCCCATTTTAACAGGGAGATTAGCTTTTATTTTTCTTTTGAATAAATCACCGGACTTTATTTGGAAATGACTGCTGTTAACAGCATAGCCAATCCTTTTGGGTGCACTAAAGACTTTTCACTTTAAACTAGATAAGCTTAATTGGATAGTTTAAAAATCTTGGCTGGAAAAAGAGGTTGTGAGGGGGCAGGGGGTGGAAAGCCTTTCAGATTGCAAAGCACATTGATGACAACTCCGTGCCTTTGTTTCCATTGCTCAGACACTAACACTGCCATGAAGAGGCTGTACGCCGGCGACTTGCATACAAATGCCCTACTTTCTCTTAGCAGGATGTCTCTATCCAGCACTGTTGCAATGTCGTGTTATGCACCTTGCTTTAGGTGCAGTGATGCACCCAAAAGGTAATTTAGGATTTATTTTGGTGAACTAGATTTCCCTCTTGCCACAAGTCGATTAGCATGTAATGTATCAGATCTCTTAGCATAAAGCCACTCTTCCAGCCCTCCCTCCCTGCCAGCCAGTCCTTACCTGCCACGAGGAGAAAAAGGATGCTGGGCTGAGTAACTGAGGGTTAGTGGGGTGTCTGCCTCCCATCAATTCATCGGTGCAGACATTGCAGCCTTCGGCATCTCGCCAGTCCCAGTAAGGAATGGTGAAGTTCTCATCTCCTGTGATCTTCTGGATCTCGTGTTCCCACAGCAGCAAGAACAGCCGATGCCAAGGTAGAAAACCTGGGGCTTCATGGGCAAAATCAATATCCCTCCATACGCTTGACCCACCTAGCAAGGTGTCATGAGAGACGTAGTAATGCATCCATACGAAGAGGTCGTAAACGTTGATGTTCCTGAACATGGGGGTCGAGCCATTGTTCATCTGAGCATAGGTGCCACTGGCGATGACGTAGTCCTGGCTGGGGGTGTGCTTTGCCAAGTTGAGGTAGGCAAGGAACTTATTCTTCTCTCTGCTACTAAGCTGGAAGATGCTTCTTCTCATGAGCATCCTCCTATTGGCACAGTTGGGCCCTGAGAAGCCAAACCTGCACTCCCCGCAGTTGAATCCCATAAAGTTGCTGTTGCATTGGCATGTCCTGTTATAAAACACAGCAGGCCAGTCCTCTCTGTCGTCCACCCCTGTAAAGGGGAACTGCGGCCCGAGTGGGGCACGGGACAGAAGGATCTCCTGGCAGGAGCCCCTGCCAGAGAATTCCCCACAAGGGGACCCGTCCCCAGCCCACAGTGGGCAACATTCCTTCCTCAGCAGGCTCTCTGAAGATGCACAGGCTCGGGGGAACTGCCCGGATGAAGGCTGTAGAATCCCCAGCAGGAAACCCAGGGCCAAGAGACACATCCTCACACAACAGCAGGCAACCTTCAGTGCTGTGGCTCAGTGCATGAATAGATCTAACCCCTGCCACAGCCCTGCATATGAAATAAATTTTTCCCCTCCAGTGGGAAAGTTTCACTCCTGCCTTTTTTTTTTTTTTTAAACCGTGCACCCTTCAATCTCCTTCGCCATCTACTACACGTACACACAATTCTCTGTTAATCTGATTATCACATGTTCTGGGTGAAATCCAAGTGACTTATTTTCCCCTTTAGCATTCAACATACACAGACTTATTATAAGCAGTTATCTTCTGCCTGTCACATGACCCTTTTCCTCTGGCAACTGTAGACCAAGTAAAACTTGGATACAGAAATAGTGACAGCCGTTTTAATTCCTTGTTTGCTTATGTGCATTAGAATAATGATTTGGTTTAAAAAAAAATAGACAAAGTCTGTTGAATTAAATAAGCATAGCAAATCTCTGGATTAAAATAAACTTTATTAATTTTATTTTTAATCTATCCCCCTCAGTCTGAGACTCATAAAATGACCCTATTAAAATGAGGCCAAAGAGAGTGTGAAAGTAGGATCCAGTGCAGAATTAAGGGTTTGGTTTTGGTGACGTGTTCAGACTGAAAACACTTCTCTTCCTCCTAGCCTGGTTCACTGCAGAATAACTTCACAGCATCCCTTCTCTGACAGAAGGTTCCATTATAAACTTTTAGGGGCAGGTCCTCATCCAATAGCTATATTGAGATCAGTGCAGCTATGACAGTTAACACCAGCCCAGGACATGCTTCCTGGCTTCCTCCATTAGTAAAACGTTGTAGTAGGGAAATTACAGGGAGAAAATTGCAGGGGAGAGAGTCAACCTGGAACAGCGCTGCAGCCATCCATCCCCTGATCTGGAAAAGGGACCATGATTTCCCCTGGGAGGGAGTTTGCAGACACTGGATCTACATGTTGTAACTGATGTTACATTGGCTGTGTTCCAGACTATCCACAACCCTTTTCTTCTTCTCCGCTGGCCTAAGCAGAGCCTAGCTGTGCTGCACGCAGGGTGTGGGAGTGCCCCTCTATGCCTGCTTTGAAGCAGCACTGCAGTCATTCCACTGTGTGTGGATGGGGGGAGCCTTCCACTGCCCCTAAATTGCTGGGTGAATTGCACATTTAGAAATTTCCCTCCGTCTTGTCTTTTGTGAAACTGGGGTTTCTGTTATTGAGGGACATTTTTTTAAAAGCAGGGGGATGGGATTACCACTGACTGAGGATTGCTGAGAGTTTCCGTGTGGCTGGAGCATCAGCCAGGCAAGGGGAGGGAGAGCTTGGCTGGGAAATGTTGCCTTTTGCTGGAATCAGCAGGTCATCACATGATCCTGCTGAGGAGCACGAGGTGCCTTAATCCTGTTGCCGTCTATGCTCCAGCAATGCAGACAGATTATCACAGGGTCTCCTTGGGCTCGGGGCCTGCGGTTTGGGGTTGCTTTTTTAATTGCTTCTAGCCCCACTGACGTTTATCGTGCTCTCTCCGTTATTCATCTCTTTCCTTTCTCGTGCTAGGCTTGTTGTACATTGCATGACAGAACTCCCACCCATTTAGTTTTCGGTGTCCGGATGCTTAGGAAACACGTGCAATTCCATGTCTTTAACTAGCTCTGCTAGGTTCGCTGGTGTAGAGCCAGATAATTGAGAAGAGACACAGAAAGCCAGGCAGGAGGGGGGCTGGGGAAGGCTCTGGGTGGACGTTTCACATTGAAGCGCAGAGAGGTGCGCGCACACACACACGTGTGTGTGTACACATGCTTACTTTAGGGATAATGCTATTTTTCGTATTCTAATGGAGTTCCTTGTTCAATGGTCAGAAAAAAGGTGAATCTGAGGCTTTACCACTGTCCCCTGACACCACGTTTCTGAAACAGCTGATTTGCAGGAGACTCCATGGCGCAGAGTTTAGGCCCCAATGGGACAAGTTATAAACTTGTCTCTCTCCCCAACAGAAGCTGATCCAATAAAATATATTACCTCGCCTACCTTATCTCACATTGAATCAATGGCAGGATCAGGACTAGAAGGCGGATTTCTGGTCCCATGCTGTAACCTCTAAGCCGTGCCACCCCTATAGCTGTCATATGTTGCTCTCTGAATTAATGATGTGAGCCATACTGTTAAAAATCAAATTGCACAATCAAAATACAGAACTATAGAGATTGCACAAGAAGTCACAATGATGTGCAGAAATAGCTCTTGATTCCCACTGATTTTCAAATCTGTCCAGTGTGCTTTCAGCCCATTCTACTTCCTTTAAGGGAGAAAATGAAAATATATTTCTCATTCGGAAAAGGTCAGTGAAAATAATTTCAGCTCCAAACTGCTGACATTGCGGTAGTTCTTTTCTCGGTTTCATGTTTCTAGTAAAATTACTATATGTTCTTAAAGCCTTTTAACCTGTGTGTCACTGTGCTGATGCGATCTCTTAAAATCATCTTTTAAAAAGGTTTTTAGGCAATTCTGTGCCTTAAAGTTTTAATTGTCTCCTTGGGAGCTAAATAAATCAATCTGGGATAGTGAAAGGGGGCTGGGAATCACTCTTGCAGTTGCAAAGGGTTTTATCACTGATAATATTTCAGCATAATGTTGGATAAAGGGATGTCAGAAGAACTCAAATGAGAAAGTTAGTGCAGACCAAGTACAGTAGAAAGAAGAATCACGTGGGAAAAGAGTTGAAGATGTGGCATAAGTAAAAGGAATTCTTAGGCAATGTCTACACTACACAGCTTTTAGCAACATGGCTGTGTCGCCACAGCTGTGCTGCTAAAAGTTGCACAGTGTAGTCGCTGTTTGTCGGCGCTCCTGCCGACAAAAAACTTCCA
Source organism: Emys orbicularis (assembly GCF_028017835.1). Lineage (NCBI taxonomy): Eukaryota > Metazoa > Chordata > Testudines > Emydidae > Emys > Emys orbicularis. The sequence goes on from NC_088683.1 coordinate 345,756,995, forward strand.
CCCCAACGAGCGGCGTCCGCGTTGTCACAGGAGAGTGCACCTGCTGACAATGTGCTGTTCACACTGGCACTTGTCGCAGCAAAACTTTTGTCTTTCGGGGGGAAGGGGTTAACACCTCTGAAAGACACAAGTTTTGTCGTTCAGTTGCCAGTGTAGACATAGCCTTAGGAAGGAGCAAAAGGAAGAGCGAAAAAGTGGGAAGGACAGCATGAGATAACATAAATAGGTCCAAATTGTGCTGTCTGTTGCACAGGTGCTACTCCCTATTGGCTAGATTCTGTACCCTTACTCAGTTTTGGAGGACTCATAGATGGTCCCTTCTGGCCTTATAGTCTGACCTCCTGCACATTGCAGGCCACAGAACCTTGCCCACCCACTCCTGTAATAGACCTATAATCTCTGGCTGAGTTACTGAAGTCCTCAAATTATGATTTAAAGACTTCAAGTTAGAGACTCCACCATTCATACTAATTTAAACATGCAAGTGACCTGTGCCGAGGAAACTGCAGAGGAAATGAAAAAAACCCAGGGTCTCTGCCAGTTTGACTCAAGGGAAAATTCTTTCCCAACTCCAAATATGGCGATCAGTTAGACCCTGAGCATGTGGGCAAGACCCACCAGCCAGACACCTGGGAAAGATTTCTCTGTAGTAACTCAGAGTCCTCCCCATCTAGCGTCCCATTACTGGCCAGCGGAGATACTGGCTGCTAGCAGTTGCAGATCAGCTATATGCCACTGTAGGCAATCTCATCATATCATCCCCTCCATAAACTTATCAAGCTCAGTCTTGAAGCCAGTTAGGTTTATTGCTCTCACTGCTCCTCTTGGTAGGCTGCTCCAGAACTTCACTCTTCTGATGGTTAGAAACCTTTGTCTAATTTCAAGTCTAAATTTCTTGATGGCCAGGTTATATCCATTTATTCTTGTGTCCACATTGGTACTTAACTTAAATAACTCCTCTCCCTTCCTGGTATTTATCCCTCTGATGTGTTTATAGAGAGAGCAATCATATCTCCCCTCAGTCTTCTTTTGGTTACACTAAAAAAGTCAAGCTCTTTGAGGCTCCTCTCATAAGGTAGGTTTTCCATTCCTCTGATCATTCTAGTAGCCATTCTCTGCACCTGTTCCAGTTTGAGTTCATCTTTCTTAAATGTGGGAGACCAGCAACTGCACCAGTATTCCAGATGAGGTCTTACCAGTGCCTTGTATAATGGTACTAACACTTCCCTATCTCTACTGCAAATCTCTTGCCTGATGCATTCTAAGACTGCATTGGCCTTTTTCATGGCTGGATCACATTGGTGGCTCACAGTCATCCTGTGATCAACCAATACACCCAGATCTTACTCCTCCTCTGTCACTTCCAACTGATCAGTCCCCAGCTTATAGCAAAAATTCTTCTTGTTAGTCCCTAAGTGCAGGACCTTTTGAAATGGTGTTGTCACGTGCTGAGTGAGGGTGACAGAAAGGGAACAAGATCTGTGTGATCAAGAGTGCAGTTTGAGCCATAGGATGGAAAAGAGAGACAAACTGGGGTGATAACATAAGTACAAAAGTTTGATTCCAGATTCTATTTCATCCAGAACTCCAGTAGGTGGGTGGGTGAAGAATGGAAGGTTACATAAGATTAGATAAAATGTTGATTCTATTTTTTCAAAATAAGAGGTACAAGCCATTACTGAGTGGCATATAGGTAGCCCAGTATGTTTACATTACACACAATTAGGACTAAAGTATTTCATTTCTACTTAAAATGTAATCTTAAGGTAATAAAAGAAGTCAAATCTCTGGCTGTTCAGTAAGAGGACTTCACCAATTTCATTATACTAAGCAGGACTCTTTACTAAGAAGCAGATAATAAATTACCATGATCCATCTTTTTAGCCTAAAACAAATACCTACAGACTTATAGGAATGATATTTAGGAGATGAGGCTTAAACACACTGGTTTAAATATATGAAAGGAGCATGCTCCTGGCAGAGAAACGATTCTGAATGTTATAAGTAATCAAGTTTTACCTCCAGACCAGCATACTAATGTCCTGCAAGCACAGCTGATGACCTGATTGAGTACACATCAATCATGACTGGAGAGATCGGTCCCTGCTCTAAAATTCAAGGCAGACAGAATTCTATTAAAACCTGGGTAGTGCAGTCATTCAAATAAATTGTCCCAAATAGGCAGAGAAGAATCCAAAATCTGGTTGGTTTCCAAGGAGGAACAAGCCATCACAGACTAAATATTACAGGAGTCTTCTAGGATTAGAGGAGTTTTGATGAAAACAAGAGGTTTAGTAGGAAGCACTCATGTGATAGTCTGGATGAAGTCAGGTATAAAAGAACTATGCAGAAAAGGAGTCAGGCTATGCAGAAAAGGAGCGGCCACATTCAGAGAGTAACACAGCAATATATTGGTTCAAATTGGGTTTTCCAGGGACCAACAGATGGGGAAAAAAAGGAATTTTGATCTAAAAAGGCTGGATTTAAATGGACTCAGGGCCATCTGTACAATGGGTGCCCCAACACTTGCAGAAGGGTTGGAAAGACTTTGGCTTACTAGTGTTCCATAGACTAATGGGTAACTCCTGGTGTGTTTAGTGTATATTTAAATCTGTTTGTTATTTTTGTTTTCTCCGTAATGCTTTTACTTTAAGAATACATGTACTTAGAAAGATCTGTGTGGTAATTTGCAACTCCTGGTAAAACTCTGTCATTGTCCTCCGAGAGAATTGCACAGGGGCTGGCTTTCAGGGAGACAGAGGATGGCAGGGGACTGCATAGCCTTAAATCCCCGTGTCAGAAGGGTGTGGAACAAGGATCCTGGCCCATAGACAGGTGATGGCTGGAAACCTGAGACCTGACTGGGCACTCCTGGAGTGGGCCACAGAGAGGGAGGATACAGGTCTAGTTACTCTGAAACTGTGACAACAATCTCCAGTGACTAATACTCACCTTGCCTTGGCACACAATGGCCTAGTAAAATGTAGGAAGTGTAGATGCAATAAACAGTGGATATGTACATTTCTCTCTGAGTGTGTTTAAATACCCTCCCAATTTACTCATAATCTGCCAAAAGTTTCTTATGACTTCTGATGATGCTCATGAGAAGAATGCTAATAGTTCGTGTGTGTGTATGTGTGTTTGTAGGGAATACTGGAGCAAGAAGAATAACAACATTAAAAAATTTGGGTCAGTTGATCCAAGTAGAAGTAAATTGAGCTGTTTGAGGGGGAAAGGGAAAATATTTGACTATTTATTTTTTGAACATTTTTTTTCCAATTCTTGTTTTTCAAAATTCAAATGATTGACATTGAAAAACGTTTGGATTTTGAAATTTCCAAAAAATCTTGTCCATCTTTAAAGTTGATCAAAATAGGGTTGGGGGAGGGAGACAATTTGTGAAAATTTCATTGTAAGTTCATGGTGATAAATCAAATTTTGAAATTTAAAAATTCTGAAACTGAAAATGTTAACAAGCTGTAGTCAGAAAGATCTCATAGAGTCAGAATTTTAGGGCAGAGGGGACCACTGGATCACCTAGTCTGACCTCCTGTATATCACAGGCCACAAACACCACCTGCACCTGCACACTATACCCAACAATTGGAATTAGCTCAAAGTATTACAGCCCACAGAAACTAGACTATTATGCCACATAAAAACAATAGGAGGGACTGAAGTGCACCAGTTGCCCCAGGCCAACACAATGGCAGGAAAAGGATTAATTGAGATATAACCAGATAATCCTGGAAAGTGACCCATACACATTCTGCAGACATAAACTGGAACTGAGCCCCAGGGCTGCTGAGCAGTACCATCACAAGCAACCCCATCATACAATCACACTCCTAAATGGTCCAGCTCTCTCTGAAAACCATGTAAGTTGTTTGCCCCCACAACTCCTATTGGGAGACTGTTCCAGAACCTCACTCCCCTCATGGTTAGAAATCTTCCTCTGATTGCCAGCCTGAATTTGTTCATGGCCAGTTTATATCTATTTGTTCTTGTGATATCATTGTCCTTTAGCTTAAATAGCTCTTTACCCTACCTGGTGTTTATTCCCCTTGACATATTTATAGAGAGCAATCATATCCTCTCTCAGCCTTTTCGCTAGACTTTTCACTAGACTAAGTAAACCAAGCTCTTCCAATCTCCTCCCATAAGATAGGTCCTCCATTCCCCTGTTCATCCTCATAGATCTTCCCTGCACTTGTTCCAGTTTGAATTCATCTTTCCTGAACATGTGTGACCAGAATTGTACACAGCATTCCAGCTGAGGTTTAACCATTGCCTTGTACAATGACATTAATGTTTTTCTAGCTCTACTGGGAATGCTTCACCTGATACCTCCAATGATCACATTTACCTTTTTCTCAGCTGCATCACATTGGTGGCTCATAGTCACGCTGTGATCGACCCACACACCCAGGTCTCTCTCTTCCTCCTGTTGCTTCCTGCCCAGGTCTCTCTCTTCCTCCTGTTGCTTCCTGCTGATCACCTTCAGCTTATAGCAAAAGTTCTTCTTCTTAGTTTCTAAGTGCATGACCTTGCACTTTGTACTATGGAATTTCATCTCATTTCTGTCACTCCAGTCTTCAGTCATTCAGATCTTCCCATATAATGTTTTTGATATTCTCCTCCATATTGATGATGCCTCCCAACTTTGAATAATCAACCAATTTAATTAGCACACTCTGACTTTCTGTGCCAAGGTCATTAATACAAATATTAAATAAGAATGGTCCCAAGACCGATCCTTGAAGAATTCCACTAATAACCTCCCTCCAGTCCAATAATTCCCCTTTCAGCATAACCCACTTCTTTCTTCCCTCTAACCAGTTCCTTATCCACCTTATAATGCCTGTACGGATCCCCATCTTCTCTAATTTAACTAATAATTTCCCATGTGGTACCATGTCAAATGCTTTATTGAAGTACAAGTATATTTAATCTACTGCATTTCCCTTATCTAAAAAAATGAGTTATTTTCTCAAAGCAGGAAATCAGGTTCGTCTGGCATGATGTAACTTTGGTAAACACAGGTTACATTACATCCCCTTTACCATTACTCCATGAATTTAATTATTCTTTCCTTCACAATTTGTTCTAAAGCCTTACATACTACTGAGGTCAGAATAACAGATTTGTAATTGTCTGGATCACTTCCCCCACCCCTTAAATATTGGTATGACATTAGCTATTCTCCAATCACATGGTACCACCCCTGCATAAATAGATTTATTAAAAATCTTTGCTACCAGACTATAGGAGAGGAAATCTTGTGCATTCTCATTCAGGGTCTTTTCTTTAAATCATCTCATTTGATAAGGTGATGTTTTATTTCTCTGTAGAATAAGAAAGGGGTTTGGCCTGCAAGATCTGTGGCTGTTCCCAAGATCTGCACAGATTGGGATGCCTGTATTTGCAAATTGGATCTCAGCCTCCTGGCTAACCTCCTGCAGCTACCTCTTGAAGCACCTGCCTTCCAGAGGTTCTAGTGGACGGAGCAACTCAAATGAAATAACTCTGACTGAGGCTGCATTACAAGGGCATTTCCCAGAGGCCACTGGAGGAGAAGGAATGCTGCAGAGAGTGAATGTTCCCTACATTCCCAGTTCACAGCCTCTGAACGTGCTGAACCCCATGCAATTCTCATGCAGAGGCAGGTCTTAGAGGCAGGGTCACCTTGCTTCAAGAGCAAAAGTGTGGGAAGGTAGTTCATGGTTGGGGGTCTCTCACTTTATTTTGCTTGCCTGTGTTCTGTATAACAGAGGGATCACATGGCTGTTCATTCCTAGATCATAACCAGGGGAAAACGCATAGTAAGAAGCAGGCAATTTATAATAGCTTCACTCCTATTTCTATAAATTGAAACCTCTCTAGCATATGGGATGAGAAGAAAAAGGCATATATTATTCAGCATTCAAAAACCTCATTAACCTTCCATAACTCTGTCTGACTGCTCCAAGGTCCAACTGCATTGAAGACTCAGAAATAGTAGATGTAATCTCTGATTATTTTCCCCCCCTCCTAATGATCAGCCTAACAAAGAATCCAATTGCATCAAATTAGACTTTCTGTGTAGAAATTCACTAAGTGGTCCTTAGCAAACTATATAAATAAGACCTTGAAGTGTTTCTCAGTTTTCATGGAATGCCAAACAGAAATCTCAGCTCCTCATTTTGAAAAAGGCTCTGTGTGAAAGAAGAATTGATATGTAGCCTGCCTATGCCAGAAAACATTAGGGAAAATAAAGATGTTTTCACCCCCAAAATAATGTAGTTCTGCATTGATAAAGCCACAAAAACATGGGTGAAATCCTGCACCTATTGAGGCTAAAGGGAGATTTGGAATTGATTTCCCTGGGGCCAAGAGATCACCCCATCACTATTGTAGGACAATGCATTACCAGATGCATATTCACTGAAATCTATTCCAAACCTGGGTCACCAGTAGAATCAGCCAGGGGAATCCAAAGCTCTGCTCTGGTTACTCAGGCTGGGACCTGGGTTTGTCTTTTGAAGATGAAGAAATTGAGAAGTCAACAGTCGGTTTGTTCCCAGTGAGTACACAAGGGAGGATAAGTGTGCAAAGGCTCCATGCAGAGGATGTGATGCCAGATTTTGAGGGCCTCCATGAAATGAACTAGCAACACTAGTATTGAATTTCACTAAATGTTTTTCACAAACTTCTTCCATTCCTTATAGAAGATGGTGTTATATTCTCCTGCAGATGTTGAGCTTTCCATTATTTATAGCACATTCTGATTTTGAAGAAACAGTAGCGTTTTCTCTTCCTTAAAAACTTTCAGATAAACGTTTTTTGTCTAAGTGAAAAGGGTCAATAGGTCCCATACAGTGACATGCCCTCAGTGGAGATGACATTGATAATTGCTCTGGTGGGTTTTAAACATTATTAACTTTACATATAAATATTAATTACGGTTTTATAAACTGGATAAGGTTAATAGCACCAGCTGAACTACACATTCTGCGGGAACTGTGCACTGCTAAAACGTGGCTAGGATATAATTGCAGCATCGAAATACGATGAGAGAAGTATATTCTTCATTAAAACGAACGTTGCTTAAGGCTAAATTTTCTCCTCCGTGAGTAGTCTGAGAATACCCAAGGAGGTTTGTGGGGTGTAGGAGGAATGGAATATTCCACTCTCAGACTGGAGATTGCCATCAGAATCCTCTCTTGCAGACTTAGGGCTCCAGTTGCATCTGCTGCATTCCCTGCCCTATCCCCAATGTGTTCCAACCTCTATCCCCCATATTGGGGCACAGAGAGCCCCTGTGAAGCTGTTCTATATGTTTTACCGGAGGACTCATGGTATGTTTACTTGCAGTATGTTATTCAGCCACTGGATGGCTCTGTTGATTGGCCATTCAGAGTTCCAGAAAGGTTGTGGTAAACTGAGGGAGATAAAACTGGGACTCAAGCTGTTTTGAAGTCTTTTTGTTCATGTCTATTCTATGTAGTTGTTTCCTCTAATTCATTCATCCTGTTTAAGATTACTGTGATTCCAACAGGATGTAGCGTCCCACCACGGAACCCGCCTCCTAAATTCAACTCAGTCTCACTGGGTTGGTTGTGATCAGGATCTTCCACCGCCACAGGGATCAGGATGGGGGATGATTTGCCCACTCCCCAGTAAACTGTGCACATAAAGTACGTTCCTATTGAAATCGTATTAGGAAAATAACTGGTATATTTGCACAGTGAGTCATAGAAAAATCTCTTCAAGGTGTGTGAATTATTAAAACGTTAAGGCCAGATTCATCAAAGGGAATCAGTAATTATCGGGGCTGATATTTTGATATGAATTATGAAGCCCTTCAAAAATAATTTGTCAATAGTGAGTCAAAAAAATTAATAGCACTGACTCAGTTTCACAACACTTCCATTAGCATTCTTTGGGAACTGATAAAATGTTCTGTGCCAGACTGGCTCTTTGATGCCAAAAGGAGCCTTGTGGGGGGACCTTCATAATTTTTTCCTGGGTAAGTTAAAAACTACCCAAAGTGCTCTCCTTATTTCGAGGTCTGGCAGGTGCTGAGCACCCTCAACTCTCACTGCCATCAATTTCTGTGTGTTAAGATATCACAATGATAAACAAAGCATATACATACCTAGAAAGCAGATGCACCACAATATATATGTATACACAGAGAATAGCAATGTGTATGTATAATATGTTTGTGTATATAACTATACACACACACACACACACACACACACACACACACACACACACACTAGATTGGGGAAGTGATCAAATCACTGAGTTTATTAATCTTTGGCTAATAGAAACTGTGATGGAGCATGGAAGGGACTTTTTAGGACTCAAAGTTTACTGTGAATAGAGGCAAGACCTGTTTTTGGTTACACAGTAGCGTAGCCTGTAGTCAGTTTAGTCGGTTAAGTTTATAATTAATAGTTTGGAAAGCTGGTGTATTGTTCATTGAAGAGTGATTTTTTTTCTCTACTGATGTAAGGTTTAGCAACTAATTACCACAGGCCATTTTTAAATAATGAAATACGCAGCATTTTTGTGGATTTTCAAATTGGTAAAAATTAATAACATTTCATACTCTGATCCCTGTTTTTTACCCCCTGGTTTTGGTGCTTGGACTCAGACACTGGCCTTGACCCTGGCTTCAGCACTTGAACCCTGACTTAAATTCATGGACTCAGACACTGGTCCTGACCACTAGGCCTGACTACCCAAGCCTCAGTTGCGACACTGTGGCTCAGATCTCCAGCCACAACCCAACTCATCTGCTCTTGTCCAACTGCTGGGCTCCCTCCCTTTCTGAAGCCATACACCCAGCACAGGTGTGGCAGGGTGGGGCAAAATTAAACAAGGGCAGCTATCCCTTAAAGGGGCAGGCTGTCCTGTTACACCCCACATTTTCTGGATTTGTTCAACGTTTCTGCATTTAACTGAAAAGTGTCAGCTTTTTTATACACTAATAATAGGTTTCAACGAGTATAATTCATCTTTTGGGAAGAACAGACCTCAGCAATAGGTCAAAATTTATAGGAAACTAGACAAATTTGTTCTTAAAATAGGTCTAATATTAAATGGCCACTGTCAACTTAGTTTAGACAGTAATGGGGGGCAGGGAAGTCTTGCAAAATTATTTTTTCCCCTTGCTTTCTTTCAAATATGTACCAGTCCATGGCTCTAAGTACATATACATTCTCATTTAAGAAACAAATATATAGCTGTCAAACAAAGATGTGTGACTGGAAATAAATTCACCGGTCTTTTGCCTTTAAACAAAACCATTTGTTTGGGACATTCCTTTGCGGTACCATGGACAGAAACACAACAGCGTTGTGCTAGTACATGAAACCCAGAAAGTGAAACTAACTTGAAACGAACATGCATTGGATTCGTTCAGTTTCATTTTTTCTAATCTGTGTGAAACACAAAAAGTACACAAAGATTCTAAATGAGATATTTGAAAGGCTTTTCCAGACTTTATAATCTGTCAGTAACACAGGTACGTACATGTCTGTAAATATATTGGGCCAGAACTGGGCTGCATGGTAGAAAGCTTGGTGCAGCATGCATCAGGGGTTGTAAAGATGGCTTTAAGTTTTTATTGCTTTTCCCTGAGCCTGAGAGGTTTTTTTAGCACTGGGTCAGTCCCTAGCATTAACCAGAGCAGCCTTCAAGCCAATCTAATTATGCCAGCTCCCAATGGTCCCCAAGGGGCCATTCTGGCAGCTGTAACTCACCAGGCCATAAGGATGTCTTGATATGAGTCAACAGTGTGCCCTTGTTGCCAAGAAGGCTAACGGCATTTTGGGCTGTATAAGTAGGGCCATTGCCAGCAGATCGAGGGATGTGATCATTCCCCTCTATTCGGCATTGGTGAGGCCTCATCTGGAGTACTGTGTCCAGTTTTGGGCCCCACACTACAAGAAGGATGTGGAAAAATTGGAAAGAGTCCAGCAGAGGGCAACAAAAATGATTAGGGGGCTGGAGCACATGACTTATGAGGAGAGGCTGAGGGTACTGGGATAGTTTAGCCTGCAGAAGAGAAGAATGAGGGGGGATTTGATAGCTGCTTTCAACTACCTGAAAGGGGGTTCCAAAGAGGATGGATCTAGACTGTTCTCAGTGGTAGCAGATGACAGAACAAGAAGTAATGGTCTCAAGTTGTAGTAGGGGAGGTTTAGGTTGGATATTAGGAAAAACTTTTTCACTAGGAGGGTGTTGAAGCACTGGAATGGGTTACCTAGGGAGGTGGTGGAATCTCCTTCCTTAGATGTTTTTAAGGTCAGGCTTGACAAAGCCCTGGCTGGGATGATTTAGTTGGGGATTGGTCCTGCTTTGAGCAGGGGATTGGACTAGATGACCTCCTGAGGTCCCTTCCAACCCTGATATTCTATGATTCTATGTCACGTGCCTTTTTCCTGGCCTATTCCCTATGCTATTAGCGGTGGGAGTGGCATACGAGCAGCTAGGGAAGCTCTATGCCATCTGAGGGGTCCCCTGTACAAGGAGAATCTGAAAATGGTTGGCACCGCCCGATTTAAATCAGTGCTAACCCATTGGAGCGTTAGGGACCTTATTTTTGTCTTGACAATAAGCCTTTAAAACTGTTACGTATCCCATTAATTGGATTTAAGATTAATTATATTTTTTTGTTTTCCATGGAAAGCACAACGGTGTAGCTTTAAAGGCCAATAACATAAATATCACATGGCGAGTGAAATGCTGTAGACTAACACACTTGCCATTTACAGACAAAATGTACATGGAATGAACAGCCTTCAAAGAAATAATTTCAATATCTCATTCTTCTAAATCTTTCTGACTCTGATAATCCTTTAATTATAATGTGACTGACACTTCCAGTCTTAATGTGTCCTGGGCTGTGTAATAGATCATTTCAGTTACTAAATGTTATAGTTTTTGATATTGTACAGCAGACATTTTGCAATCCATCTCCCATACCAGTATAGGAGGGCAACAATAACAAGAGATTTAACATTACAAGAATAGAATTTGAGAAGAGATTTGGCCCAATCCTTCCCAATTGACTCAAGAAATGCAGGATTGCACCTAGAAGCCCCTTTCCTGCAAACAGCGAGGCATGTCTCTAACTTTGTTCAGATGAGCAGTTACACTGGACCAGGGTGAAGGAGTCATATGCTTTCTTTATGGTAACTTCCTTGCATCTCCCCTTCCCAGTATTCCATGAAGGGTGCTCGATGGGTACCTGTCAAGGCTGAATCCCCACTCTGTCACTCCAAATGCAGGAAGTGGGGCCCCACAAGGATTCTAAAAATTAATACTTGCCACTCCAGGCTTCTATTAAACTCCCAAGGTTACAGTTTGTCTCTGACCTTGGCTTGGTAAACACTGCCACCACCCAAATGCAAAAAAACCCCAACCCCTTGAACCCAGGAAGGAGCACTTGGGAATTCCTCCCTGTGGGGTACCCTTAAGCCCTTTCACCCCCCCCCCCCCCCCCGGAAAAAGCTGAGAAAGAAAACAAAGGAAATTAACTGTTGCCACAAGCTAATCAAACAACATGCACAAACCTCTTAGGACACCAAAAATCCAATCCTGTTCTTAAAAAAGGTATATTTTATTAAAAACAAAAAGGAAGAAAATACATCTGGAACTTAGGTTTTTGCTAGATTTTAAAAGAGCAATTCCAAAAAGTAAACACCCAAAATAGCTTTCTTGGGGGTTCAGCTTAAAGGTTACAAGCAAACAAAAGCATCTGGGGTTAGCACAGAGGAGATCCACAAGCCAAAACAAAGAAATAAACCTAATCATGTCTATTTAAACATGCCCTGTCCAATGATTTCTTCTAGGTATGGAAGATGAATTTTTATACCTGGTTAAAGCCTTACACAGCATTCCTGCTTATAGCGTTGCTGCTCTTTGTCTCCTTCTCTGGAGAACAACAGATAAAGGGAAAGTTTTCTTTCCCAATTTTAAAAGTTCTAGCCTTCTCATTGGCTCTTTTGGTCAGGTGCCCACTCCTTTTCTTTTACCTGTGGGCTTGTTAACCCTTTACAGGTAAAGCAAGCAGAGAACAGACACCAAGAGGGATTTTACAGCTAACTGGCTGACTGGGTGTTCATAAAAGGGAGCTACCCCTTCTTCCCCACACACTTCATTTATCACAGTACCTGTGCAGAGGTAGGGGGTAAGGACTCGGTTGGCTACGCGTGAGAAGTGGGTGGCCAAGTCTGGAGATTTTTCAGCCTGAAAAATGATAGTTTCTGAAAGCTACATAAAACTGAAAACAGAACACTAATATGGAAATGTTCAAACAACCTTAGCCAGAGCGGTAGCTGCCACTCCCACTATGAGACTGATGACATCAGCTCTCCACATAAGAACATGTGCAACCCACAGTCACAATAATGAGGGCTGCTGAGGCAAGAGCAGATAACTCAGCTTTAGTTCATATGATTAGCTATTCCTCTACCGCCCCAATCTAGCTACAGATTTCTGGTATGGTCACCACTGCAGAATTTATATGGCAAGTACAAGAATTAAAAGACTCGCTGTTGTCCAAGTAAAGACCATCATCCTTGATCCTCCCTTTGTGGTGTCTTATTCCATATATCTCCCTAGAAGGAAGGTGTGTAGTGGACAGGAAGGACACTGGGTAGCCATGTTGTCACTGTTTCTGTTGAGGGAAAGCCTTTGGAGGACGGGATTAGAACTAAAAACAACCTTGACAAATTAGAGAATTGGTCTGAAATCAACAAGATGAAATTCAATAAAGACAAATGCAAAGTACTACACTAGGGAAGGAAAAAATCAAATGCACAACTACAAAATGAGGAATAACTGGTTAGGTGGTAGTACTGTGGAAAAGGATCTGGCAGTTATAGCAGATCACAAAGAGAATATGAGGCGACAGTGCAGGATTGTATTTTATGTCCTTAGTGCTCACCTTATTAAAGGATTTACCCCTTCTATCAATGAAATACAAGAGATTTTACTGACACACGTTCTGATCCTGCAGTTGGATCCATGTGGACAGATCTTTATGCCCACATCAAATCACATTGAAGTCAATTGTTTGTTTGTTTGAACTCCGGTAGCACAGAGCAAACAGAGGGATCTTTGTATTGGCGGAAGGGTCAGCTGAATTCAGCTCACATGGCAGGATCAAGGCCATAACTTTTAATAACAAAGGGCTAGCTTTTTAGCAGGTGTAAATCAGTATTGACACACTGCAATCAATGAAGCTTAGCTGATTTATATCATCTGAGGACCTAGCTCAATATTCTCTTGCTGTGCATGCAAAGCTGCATTTAGTATAGTGGTCATTACATGCATTCATCTAGAGATGGACCAGCCCCATTCTCTTCTCATTTACTCTGGTGTAAATCAGGAGTAATCCCATTGAAGTTGATGAAGTTGCACCTGTGTAAATGATCACAAAACGAGGACCAATGTAACACTTTTCCAAAAGTTGTATATACCTAGCAAATATGAATGTTACTCTGGGACATTCCCCAGGGTACAATCTGGACAGATGGAGAGCTGTATCCCCTCAAATCTCCACCCTTGGGTGTCTTTTACACTGCTTCTCCGTGAGAGCAACCACTCCTGGTCTTGCTCTCACACAGCTTCTAGCATGCAAAGTCACTCCCAGTTGAATTGGAAGAGTGTGTTATCTAACCAATCATAAGTTACATTACAGGGTGACACCAGAAACTTCCCAGTCCCAGACTTGTTCCCAGAAATGTGCATCTTGTACTCCCCAGCTCTCTAATGGACAATGGGAACTCATTTCATCAATGGAAAATGATATGTACAAACCTTGTTATCTCAAGTGGAGGTTCAATCCAAACACATTGGTTTAAATAATAAAACAAGTTTATTAATTACAGAAATATAGATTTTAAGTGATTACAAGCAATGAGGCATAAAAGTCAGAATTGGTCACAAAGAAAATAAATAAATACACAAACTAATACCTATTTTAGCAAGCTAAATGGATTCAAAGCAAAGGTTTTTCTCCCCACCTGCTCTTTGCAGTCTCTTACTGGCTGGAAGCCTCCAAGCCAGGACCCCTCTCCCAGTTCAGTGTTTCTTCAGTCATTGTTGCTGCCGTGAGCAGAGAGGAATGGAGGAGAAAGGTAATTTGTGTTGTCTGTGTTCTCTATTCTTACACCATTCCCTTTCTTTGAGGATTATCTCCAGCTGGGGTGCAGGCAGCAGCTAGTTTGTTTACATGGGAACCGTCAGTTGTTCTATTATTAATATGTAAAGTTCTTGCTTACACCCCTCTTCTTGCCTTAATGGCCATTTAACTAGGTGATCGTCCACATGACTCTGACATTTGGTTAAGGTGTTGGTTTGACTATTGTTTTTGAGGAACTGGTTTGTGACTGTTTATCTAAACTTGGAGCATGTTACAGCAATGTTATGCTGTATAATCTTATAACTTTACATACAATGTTGCTACAGATATTTTACCAGGACAATAATGTTCAGCAGATTATGGGTTTTCAAACAATACCTCACAAGGCATACTTTGTACCAAATTTATCATGGTCCTGTAAAAAGACGAATATAGGGGTACAGTCTGTCATACACAAATACACAGAATGATGCTGGTCCACAGATCAAAGATGAAGGGGGGTGCCTATGTTGCTTTTTACCTTTTGCTGTCCCACAATAAAAAAAGTTATATATGACTCTTCCAAGTAGTGTAGGTAAAAGAAGAGAGGAAGACAATGAGTACTGTTCCTTGGTGTTGCTTTGGTGATTAGAAAAGTTGCACAATATTTCATGATCAAGATTTTTCCAGATATGTTTCAATAACATCACTGTCGTTGGTATGGAAATCATGGTTGGAAACATGACGGGAAGCTGAAGTTTCACAAATTTAGACTAGCTATAAGGAGCAAATTTTTAATAGCGAGAGTAATTCACCATTGGAACGACTTACCCAGGGATGTGATGCATCACTTGAAGGCTTTCAAATGAGACTGGATGCCTTTCTATAAGATATGCTATAGCTCAACCAGAAATTATAGGCTTGATGTAGAAAGTACTGGGTGAGTTTCTTTGGCCTGTGTTATTATGGAGGTCAGACTAGATGAGTTTAATGGCTCCTTCTGGCCTTAAAATCTATGAAGCAACCTGCAGTTGCTGTGATGCAGAAGCAACTTACATCAAGATTTGAAAGCACTCAAACAGATTTCACTGAAACAACTACATTGTTTCATTAAAATCCATTTGAGTGCCATTCCAAATCTTGATGTGAGTTGCTTCTGGGTGGTCATGGATTTTATTAATATTTACAGACTTTAAGACCAGAAGGGACTATTATGATCATCTAGTCTGACCTCCTGCATTTCACAGGCCATAGCACAATGTTCTGTAGAATTTGGGCAGCGAGGAATCTTGTCATAATGGCTGATGCTTGTGGGTGGCTCTCTAGTTGCCACAAGGTGGTGCTTCCCAGTGGCTGTGCTCATTACTCTTGTTGGATCAGAACTGGTTTCGTACTGTGGGGGCTTATTTCAGATCTTTCATACACCTACAGTTTTATGCCAAAAATAAGATGCAATCACTTGTTTCCTAGGTAACAAAAGCAACGGGCATGTGCAGTATTAACCGTATAGGCATTGTCTCTAAAATGGTAAAGACTGTTATCTGCCTTTCTTGTAATTTGTTAGTGCTGACATATTGAATCTCCTATACATTAGACTAAACAGCTTGTTATTTGTGTAGTTACAGAAAATGTTCTTATACTGATGTTTACATCTCAGAATCCATTCTGGGCAAAAGTGATTTTTGTAGGGGGAGGTTGATGCTCAAATATATGGGCAGTTGATTTCCCTTGTAAAGTTGGGGCTCTGGAATATTCAAAAGATCATTTTAAATGCTATTTTTGAACAGCACAACTGATGCTGGAACTCTGTTCAGCAACAAGTTTAAAGTCCCTAATCCTTTCTTATTGCAAATATTGACAATTTCCCAATTCGGCAAATTACAATCAAATGGGCAAAGCATGCAGTCTGGATACCTACCTAGGTACCTATGACTCCCATCTCTGGAGTATTTATTTTTCTTCTTTAAAATCATAATGTAATAAAATCTGCTAAATTAAGCTTGGTGGGTAGTTTTTTCACCCCATTCAAGCAGAACTCCTAGTTACAAAATGGCATTATTTTATTTGAAAGTCTTCTTGCAAGGTCTCAAACAGCTTTACTTCATTTGCATTGCATTGTCCTCACTCGCTGAAGACTCAGCCACTGACATGACTTACAGTGAGCTCTTCCCAAGTTAAGTCAAAATGATAAAGAGTGTACCACCCACATTCCGAGTAGCCCTAGTCCTCTGCCAACCTGATGGGATTTCATCTCACAGACTTACCTATTCAGTCTTCCTTGGTGTAGAAGTGTTGTTTTGCTTCCCTAACCCAGAAAAAAAGCTGTTATGTTCCTGAAACCATGGATTCCCCAATATCAATCCACAGGCTTCCACTGGTTCTCAAGCATCCTGTTCTTCCAGGGTCTCCACCTATCACAGATAAAGTGGAGGGAGAAAAAATCTGCACAAGTTAATATTATCTGGGCTTATGATTTAAAGGTTGTCCAGATTACCTGTATGGGTTTGAAGGGGAAGAGTCCAGTGGGCTACCCTGCTCCATCCGGTTCTGACTCACCCACCAGCTAACTGCCTTCCTGACCTCTCCAATTCTATAAAGCTGAAACTCCATGGATGGGCTTGTGAAGGGAAAGTGGGAGACAATGACACAGAAGCAGAATGCCTCACTGCAGAGGAGTCACTCTTCTCTGAGCATAGACATATGGGGATGAGGTCCGTTATTACTGTTGTGATTGTTATTCATTATTTATTATATATCCCCAATTAAATGCAATAACTGTTCTAATTGAACAGTGGTCATTGGCTTCAAGCACCACATTTTCAAAACCTGAGGCTATTGCCAATTCTTATACTTTGTCTTTCCTTAAAATAACCAAATAAGGACATCCTCGTTAAGGTTTATATAGAACACTTGTGAGAAGATTGTGACGCTCCTCTTGATCGGTCGTGTTTCTTGTTTTGATGCTTCCTGTCATAGACATAAATTCTACTCTCATCTGTCTAACCCACTGGTCAGTATGTGTTATGCCCTCCCCTCTATGCCCAATATACAGGGGATAACGGTCTGTTGCTCACTCAGCTTGAAAGCCTGTTTTTTTAGCCCAAGATATACAGACTCATGCTTTTCTCTCTGGAGATCTGAAGTTCAATCCAGGGGTTTCATTTCAGAAAAAAATGGGGGGGGGGGGGGCAAAGTTGTGTCAGCATCCCCACCTCTGCCTCCCACTAAGGCAGCAGGTGCTTGTGGGGAGTTAACAGGGGGGTTCCATCCTGGAGGAGGCAGGCCAATCATATGCTGTGGAATGCAGGGGGTGGCACCGAGACCACTTAGAAAGAGAGAGAGTGTGTGTGATTAACAAGTCTGCTCTACAGCCGTAGTTAAGGGCCATATGGCTTTTAGCTCATGCAGTAGAGGCTCATGCACTAAGCTCCAGCGGGCCCAGGTTCAATGCTGCCCCGGGTCTGTCGGCATTACAAAAGCACTGTACTAGCACCCCATAAGAGTTACAGGTACACTAACACATGTATGCCTGCGACAATGATATCAGGACCCCAGGATCCTGCCCCTCCTATGACGTCTCCTTTTACACATTGATACAAACAAGTTCTGTATTACACTCCAGACATTGTTAGTTACCACCCTTATTTTTGTACCTGTTACTTTGAACAAAACATCCTCATCTATTATCCTGCCATCCCATCCTTATCTTATGAGGGGTCGGTGTGTTCTTGTACCATCTCATAGGAATGCATTTACATAGTTACTTGAGAGATCTGTGTGGTTTTGTACCACTGGTGACATTTTTCACATGGTTTTTAAGCCTTTCTCATTTATTACAGAAACAATATTATTATAATTTGCTTCTAGCTGGAATGATTTGCTTATGATCTACACCATGGCAGGTTTATTTGCTGCAAAGGACTTTTTGAATGTGATGACATAGAAGATGTGTCACTATACATTCTCTGGAGAACTTCTCACTAAACAAATCATTACCAAAGAGATCCTGCTAAACTTCATTGCTTCGCGATATATATGTATGTGTATATCTAACCTAATCTAATCTCTCTCTCTCTCTCTGTATATGTATGTGTGTGTGTGTGTATATATGTATATGTATATGTGTATATAATATGAAAGCTGCATGAAACTTTAGCTTTAGCCCTTTAGTTCATTTTTTACAGTACAATTTTTAACAAGTATTACTGACTGACAGATAATTCAGAAGACTCCTTTTGCTCTTGGGGGGGGGGGGGAACTGTTGGCTGTGTCAATCTCAAAGGCAGACTGCAAATATATTTTTATATCCAAAGGTGAAGAAATTCTGGATTGATGTTTCCAAAAGTCTTGCTGTATCTCTTGAAATCTCTTCTCTTATCCTACCAGCAAAGCTTTTATATCCTTCATCTCAAGGATCCTAACCTCCCTCTGCTTCTAAGTGGGTCTCTTCTGCTTTATTTGTAACCAAAAAGAGTTGTCAGGAAAGTGGAAAAGTACAGCTAGTCCTAAATACACAGAATAGCTAAAGCTTCCTTATTGGGAAGGTCTTGGTCCCTAGAAGTAACACAAGAGAGAGATGTGCTTAAGTGTGGTCCTGACAAGCTAATTATAGGTATTATGTGAGTGCACCCATTGTGATTAATTGACTATTGGTGTTTAATGAGAGGTTGTTGTCTTTCTGGTGCCTTTTTATACATAGATTCATTTATACATAGTAACATGGTGAGTACAAACTCTGTTTTGGGTTGCTGCTATTTTCTGTCTGTTTTGTCTCTATTTCAAATAATAATAATTTGTCTTTGTTTAAAAAAAACCCCAATATATTGGGCTTACTTGTGACCCAGACTATATGTGTAACCTGTTGGTCAGTGTGTTTTATGTGTTCCCCACCTATAGAGTATATGACTCTGTTATAGCCGTACAAACTCATCTCTTTAGCGCTGAGGTTTCCTGGTTCAATCTTCAGTGTCAGCCAAGGTGCTGGTCATCACACGTATATCTATAAAAGAGAAAGAGGGAGTCTGAATCCTTCCCACCAACCCCTGCTTATATCCCTGCAGGTGGGTTGGGATTGGCAGAGCCTTGGCTCCTTCATTCCTATTCATGGGCCAGCACAGCTAGCATAGGCCAGCGATAAATTACTACCCTTGAGCGCAAAGGGGTGAGAAGCAGGGAGTCTCAGTTACCCCATTGGGAATGCTTCTTGTGTGATGCAACTATGCACCACCCCTTCTGTGGGCTGTGTCCCTGTGGCAAAGTCTACCCCATTTACTGCAACAAGCTGACATGAATGTTCCAAAGAAAACTGACGTTACAAAGCAGAGGTGCTCTTGGATTTTTTTAAAATCCAAGTGAGATCACATCTGCAATTTGTGTTTACATTGGTACACCTCCTGGAAGTGGGTGGCCATGTTTGTAGGTCTGCCATGTCTACTGTTTTTCTTTTTTGCCCTTTTAAGGTACAGCTAGTGTTTGGCCTCCTCCACAAATCAGCTGGAAAACTTAAGCAAGCTATTATGTTGCAGCAAGTAGCTAGCAGCTAACAATGGAGTTTCTGGGGGAGTTTGGCCTGAGAGGAGAGTGGTGATTTTGTGTTCTGAAGGTACAGTGATTTGTTCCAGGTGTGTGGCTTGATTTGGTGCTTGCTGATATCCCTTAATGAGGGTCCAGTGCTAACCAAGTGTGGCTAGCTTTAAAGCCCGTCACTAGAGAACATTGGAACAGAGAACAGCTAGCAAGAGAGATTCTGTGGGAGTTAGTAAGTGGGAGTTTGGGGGGGGGGTAGGGGAGGGATTTTATTCCCTTTCCCTGTATTTTTTTCTAGAAATAGGGTCTAGGAACAGAAGACAATGTGTCTACTGAGGCAGCACTATAGAAGTAACTTGAGGATCAGAGGAGACAAAGAAGATGATTGGATGTAGACTATGTGGGACATACATCATCCTGGAATGTGTATCTGATGGAAGCTACTTATGCATGAAATGTCACCCAATAGAACTCATGGCAGAGAAGATCCAAGTATTAGCGATGCAGCTGGGGAGGAAGAAATTCAGATGGGAATTTGAAGGAATAATGCAGGAAAGGAGATTGTGCAGATAACTCAAGATTTGCAGATACATGTTGATCAAAAGGACTGGGAGGGCAGACTGTCAGAAGAGTAGGGTGATCCAGGGAAGAAGGGCATAGCAGAGAATGAGAACAGCTAGTGGTGGTGAAATCTAGTTGAGTAACAGGTTTCCTGTGCTGGGGCATGAGGAGGAGAGACAGGCAGAAGATGGGGTGGTGGGGAAGAAAAGAAGGGAAGCCAGCCCCTGCAGAAGAAAGAGGAAGACATGTTGGAGCTAGCCAGGGACTAGGAAAAATGAGGATGATATACAAGGGACTGTGAGAGAGAACATAAGACAGATTCATACCAACATCAGGAAGAAACAGGTCTATGTGACCAGAGACTCCATACTCTGGAGAACTGACAGGCCTGTCACCAGACCATAACTGGAGAAGAGAAAAATGTGCTGTCTGCCAGGAAAAAGGAGATGAGATATAGCCATGAAGCTGAAAAGGATCCAGTGGGAGCAGGGGAAAATCCAATGATTGTGCCACATGTTGGGATGAATGACACTACGAGATTCCCACTGGAATGGATCAAGGAAGACCACACTTGGCTGGGTAAGACACTTAAAGAAGTGGAAACTCAGGTGATCCTCAGAAAAATATTTCCAGTCCTTAGGGAAGGAGGGTGAAGCATGACAAGGCATACACAGAAAGAAGATTCTTCTTGACTGACTGACCACTTGAGTACGTGGGGTATTAACTTTCTGGGATCAAGCCTGGCATGATTGATAAAAAGGGCTTTAAACAAGGAGATGAGGGAGAAGGTTGGGGGAGAGACTTATGTAATCTCCATGCCTGGCTTCAATACACAGGAAGAGGAAAATCAGCTAAATGAAGATATAGTAAGGAATAATGGGTTACTGCAGAGTAAGAATGTGGATAGCAAGGAGAAAGAAAGTACAAATATTGATTGGAATAGTGATCAGGTATGTGTTACAGTTAGTGAAAGGACTATATCTAATCCAGATAGAAAACTGGGTGAGATCTAAGGGAACCAAATGAAATTCTTGTGCATGAATGTAAGGGGTCTGGGCAATACAATGGAAGAACTGAAACTACTGGTGGAGGAGGTCAAACTACATTTTACAGGGATTAAAGAAACATGGTAGAATAACAGTCATGATTGGAATATTGGCATGGAAGGGTATGTGCAGTTTACAAGAGATAAGAATAAAGGTAAAGGTAGTGGGGTAGCATTATACATCAACAATGTAGTAAACTGTAAAGAAATAAGAAGTGATAGTATGGAGAAAACAAGATCTGTCTGGGTCAAAATTGGTTTGGGGGAAGGCTTGTAAAAGAGGTTCTATTAGGATAACGGTAGGGGTCTGCTATAGGTGTCAGACTCAGATAAGGATAGAGATCTCATTAATAGTATTAGAAAGATAAATACTGTTAGGTATTATGTGCTAATGTGAGACTTTAACTTCCTGGATATAAATTGGAGAATAAATGCTGCAAATGCTGGCATGGCCCAGTTATTCCTGAAAGTGATGGATGAAAGTTTTCTTCATCAAATTGTCACCGAACCAACAAGAGGTGATCCAATTTTAGACTTGGTTTTGGTAAGTAGTGAGTAGATGATAGAAGTGCTGGTTTTAGGAAATAACCTTGGATTGAGTGATCACGAATTGATTGAATTTAAATAAAATGGAAAGATAATCAAAACAAGGTCATCAAATGGGTTTTTTTTAATTTCAGAAGGGCAGATTTTGGGAAATTAAGGGAATTAGTTAAAGAATTCAACTTGACTGAAGAGCTCAAGGACTTAAATGTGGAGGCGGCTTGGAATTTCTCCAAATGCACTATACAAAAACTATCTGAAATTTGCATCCAAAGCAAGGGGAAAAAACTTGTAGGGAAAGCTCCAGACCCAGCTGGGTGAATAACCACCTCAAAAAGGTTATTAGGAATAAGTAGAGAGCTTATAAGGAATGGAAAAAGGGGTTTATCAGCAAAGAAAGCTACATCAGAGGTTAAAAAATATAGGAATAAAGTGAGAATTGCTATAAGTAAAGCTGAATTAGTTCTTGCCAAGGAAATTAATATAAATAATTGTTTGTTGTTTAGCTATATACAACAAAGGTTGTTTAACTACATACATAAAAAGAGAATCAGGATGAGGTTGGGCCACTATGCAGCGTGGATGGGAAGGAAATTAAAGATAATCTAAGTATGGCCCAAAAACTAAATGAATGCTTTGCCTTGGTTTTAATAAGGATAATATAGAACATGTGCATGAAGACAGGAAGGCTGATGAAAATGAGTGCATAGAAATTGAAATTACCACATCTGAGGTGGAAGAAAAACTTAAAGAACTTAATGCACTCAAATCAGGGGGTGGGGAACTAGTTAATTTCCATCCCAGAATACTGAAAGAAATGGCACATGAGATTGCTAGTTCGGTAACCAGGATTTTTAATAAATCTATATATTCGGGGGTAGTACTTTATGACTGGAGAATAGCTAATGTTGTAACTATATTTAAGAAAGAGAAAAAATGATCCAGGCAATTACAGATCTGTTAGTCTGACCACAGCAGTATGCAAGGCTTTAGAAGAAAGAATAATTAAATGCATAAAGGGGATGTAATGCAACATGGGTTTACCAAAGGTAGATCATGCCAGACTAACCTGATTTCCTGCTTTGAGAAAATAACTAATTTTTTTAGATAAAAGAAATGCAGTATATCTAATATACTTGGATTTCAGGAAAGCATTTGACCTGCTGTCTCACAGGAAATTATTAGTTAAATCAGTGAAGATAAGAATCAGTACAAGAATAGTAAGGTGAATAAGGAACTGACTAAAGGGGAGAAGGCAACGGTTTGTGCTGAAGGGTGAATTATTGCAATGGAAGGAGGTTTCTAGTGAAGTTCCTCAAAGATCGGTCTTGGGACCATTCTTATTCTATATTTTTAATTAATGACCTTGGCACAAAAAGTTGGAGTGTGCTAATTAAATTTGCTGATTATGCAAAGTTGGGAGGCATCATCAAGACACAGGAGGATCAGAATATTATACGGGAAGATCTGGATGACCCCATCCGAGTGACAGAAATAGGGTGAAACTCAATAGTACAAAGTGCAACATCATGCACTTAGGGTCTAATAATAAGAATTTTTGCTGCAAGCTGGGAGCTCATTAGTTGGAAGCCACTGAGGAGGAGAGAGACCTGGGTGTGTGGGTCGATGACAGGATGACTATGAGTCACCAATGTGATTCATAGATTCATAGATTCATAGATTCTAGGACTGGAAGGGACCTCGAGAGGTCATCGAGTCCAGTCCCCTGCCCGCATGGCAGGACCAAATACTGTCTAGACCATCCCTGATAGACATTTATCTAACCTACTCTTAAATATCTCCAGAGATGGAGATTCCACAACCTCCCTAGGCAATTTATTCCAGTGTTTAACTACCCTGACAGTTAGGAACTTTTTCCTGATGTCCAACCTAGACCTCCCTTGCTGCAGTTTAAGCCCATTGCTTCTTGTTCTATCCTCAGAGGCTAAGGTGAACAAGTTTTCTCCCTCCTCCTTATGACACCCTTTTAGATACCTGAAAACTGCTATCATGTCCCCTCTCAGTCTTCTCTTTTCCAAACTAAACAAACCCAATTCTTTCAGCCTTCCTTCATAGGTCATGTTCTCAAGACCTTTAATCATTCTTGTTGCTCTTCTCTGGACCCTTTCCAATTTCTCCACATCTTTCTTGAAATGCGGTGCCCAGAACTGGACACAATACTCCAGCTGAGGCCTAACCAGAACAGAGTAGAGCGGAAGAATGACTTCTCGTGTCTTGCTCACAACACACCTGTTAATACATCCCAGAATCATGTTTGCTTTTTTTGCAACTGCGTCACACTGTTGACTCATATTTAGCTTGTGGTCCACTATAACCCCTAGATCCCTTTCTGCCGTACTCCTTCCTAGACAGTCTCTTCCCATTCTGTATGTGTGAAACTGATTTTTTCTTCCTAAGTGGAGCACTTTGCATTTGTCTTTGTTAAACTTCATCCTGTTTAACTCAGACCATTTCTCCAATTTGTCCAGATCATTTTGAATTATGACCCTGTCCTCCAAAGCAGTTGCAATCCCTCCCAGTTTGGTATCATCCGCAAACTTAATAAGCGTACTTTCTATGCCAATATCTAAGTCGTTAATGAAGATATTGAACAGAGCCGGTCCCAAAACAGACCCCTGCGGAACCCCACTCGTTATGCCTTTCCAGCAGGATTGGGAACCATTAATAACAACTCTCTGAGTACGGTTATCCAGCCAGTTATGCACCCACCTTATAGTAGCCCCATCTAAATTGTATTTGCCTAGTTTGTCGATAAGAATATCATGCGAGACCGTATCAAATGCCTTACTAAAGTCTAGGTATACCACATCCACAGCTTCTCCCTTATCCACAAGACTCGTTATCCTATCAAAGAAAGCTATCAGATTGGTTTGACATGATTTGTTCTTTACAAATCCATGCTGGCTGTTCCCTATCACCTTACCACCTTCCAAGTGTTTGCAGATGATTTCCTTAATTACTTGCTCCATTATCTTCCCTGGCACAGAAGTTAAACTAACTGGTCTGTAGTTTCCTGGGTTGTTTTTATTTCCCTTTTTATAGATGGGCACTATATTTGCCCTTTTCCAGTCTTCTGGAATCTCTCCCGTCTCCCATGATTTTCCAAAGATAATAGCTAGAGGCTCAGATACCTCCTCTATTAGCTCCTTGAGTATTCTAGGATGCATTTCATCAGGCCCTGGTGACTTGCAGGCATCTAACTTTTCTAAGTGATTTTTAACTTGTTCTTTTTTTATTTTATCTGCTAAACCTACCCCCTTCCCATTAGCATTCACTATGTTAGGCATTCCTTCAGACTTCTCGGTGAAGACCGAAACAAAGAAGTCATTAAGCATCTCTGCCATTTCCAAGTTTCCTGTTACTGTTTCTCCCTCTTCACTAAGCAGTGGGCCTACCCTGTCTTTGGTCTTCCTCTTGCTTCTAATGTATTGATAAAAAGTCTTCTTGTTCCCCTTTATTCCCGTAGCTAATTTGAGCTCATTTTGTGCCTTTGCCTTTCTAATCTTGCCCCTGCATTCCTGTGTTGTTTGCCTATATTCATCCTTTGTAATCTGTCCTAGTTTCCATTTTTTGTATGACTCCTTTTTATTTTTTAGATCATGCAAGATCTCGTGGTTAAGCCAAGGTGGTCTTTTGCCACATTTTCTATCTTTCCTAACCAGCGGAATAGCTTGCTTTTGGGCCCTTAATAGTGTCCCTTTGAAAAACTGCCAACTCTCCTCAGTTGTTTTTCCCCTCAGTCTTGATTCCCATGGGACCTTACCTATCAGCTCTCTGAGCTTACCAAAATCCGCCTTCCTGAAATCCATTGTCTCTATTTTGCTGTTCTCCCTTCTACCCTTCCTTAGAATTGCAAATTGATGATGTGGTGAAAAAGGAAAATGTGATCCTTAGATGTGTCAGGCAAAGCATTTCCAATTGATAGAAAAGTACTAATGCCATTATACAAAGCCCTGGTAAGACCTCAGCTGGAATACTGTGTACAATTCTGGTCACACATGTTCAGGAAAAATGAAGTCTCACTGGAACAGGTGCAGAAAAGAGCTACTAGGATGATCAGAGAACTGGAGGGTCTATCTTCTGAGAGGAGACTGAAAGAGCTTGGCTTACTTAGCCTAGCAAAAAGAAAGCTCAGAGGGGATATGATTGCTCTGTATAAATACGTCAAGGGGTAAACACCAGGGAAGATGATGAGCTATTTAAGCTAAAGGACAATGTTGTCACAAAGCAAATGGATATAAACTGGTCATGAAAAATTTCAGGCTGGCAATCAGAAGAAGATTTCTAACCATGAGGGCTGTGAGGTTTTGGAACAACAACTTGTGGTTTTCAGAGAGAGCTGGGCAACTTAGGAGTGTGATTGTATGATGGGGTTGCTTGGTGATGGTATGGGGCAGGGATCAACATCTAGTTTATGTCTTATGTTCATAAATGCTTATGTTTCAGAGTTTCAGTCGGCCGCCTGCAGGGGTCAGGGTGGGATTTCCTCCCCCACACCATGCATCCTGGGAGCTTTTTTTAAAAAATCTCCTTCCTCTGAAGCATCAGGGATGGCCATGGCTAGAGACGGGACATTGGACAATGTGGCCCAGAGCTCTAAGGTGGCATTGAGCACTCTCTCAGGTGCATGGCTGGTTGGTTCTTGCTCAAAGCTCAGGGTCAAACTAATCGCCATATGTGGGGTTGGGATTTCCCCCCAGGTCAGATTGGCAGTGACTTTGGGTTTTTTTCACTTTCTTCTGCAGGGTGTGAGAGTGGGTCAGTTGTCAGGATTATCTGGATGTATCTCACTTAATCAATTCCCTGCCATTGTGTGCATCTCAGTCGTGGGTGCACCTCAGTCCCTCCTATTCTTTGTGTGTGGCACATCATCGTCCATTCTCCTGTGGGCTGCAAGACTTTGGTCTAATTAGGTTTAGTTTGTGGGTGCTGGGTGGTGTTTGTGGCCTGTGGTGTACAGGGCGTGAGACCATATGATTGAGTGGCCCCTTCTGGCCTTAAATTCTATGACTTTGTTTTTCTGATACCAAGATGAAAGCTCAATACAGGGACAATTCATATGAAATCAAAAAGTGGTTTATATAACCTTCCCCCCCCCCCCAAAAAAAACAAACCCAAAAAAACCCCAAACCCTCAGCTCTGGTACTAAAATATTACAAAGTTACCTTCTGTTCCCCTGGTTTTGCTTAAATTATTTTATCCAAATGCAGGTTCATCAAACTCTCTTCTAAACCAGCATTCTAAGGAATATTTTTCTCTCTAGATTCCGCATTTCATCCTAATCAAATGTGTAACTAGCTGCGAGAACTTCTTGGAGTTAACTGGGATTTTTTAGATCCTTTCTGAAGGTCAGAAAGCATACGGCGAACCTCAGCGCGCACAGGCAGAGGTAAGTATTTCTGTCAGCCAGACAGGTGGTAGGCACATGAGAAATCCCTACACTAGATTAGGTTAGACAAACAAATAGCTCAGAGTACTCCCATAGCACATTAGCTCTCTTGGAGCCACTTAAAGCTGAACCTGGCAGTTAACTTGACACAAGGGGAGAAGCAAGAATTTACATTTCTTCTGATCAGTGCTAGTGACCATTGCTGAAAAACAGGTTACTTCAGATAGCTGTCAATTAAGATAATTGACATACCATTCTTTTGAAAGACACAGGCGCTTTTTCATGTCCAGGGTGCCATCATCCCACTGAACGCCCCCTTTCTATTAATCTAGTTATCTACTCTCACCATGGTATCTGAGTAGCAAAGCATTTTAGTAGCAGATAGTTTCAGTCCATCAACCTCTGGGCACACTGCCTAGTACACCATGGCCTTAGATGAGGAAACTGGAAGAGAGACTGGGGAGACATTGAATATAAATGAGGTGTGATGGTTTACGTGACATCCCTTCTGTATTAACATAGCAACTTCAGACTTGAGGGTATCACCCAGCCTCGTAAGGGAAGCAACCCAGTTGTAAAATTCCTCAGTGGACACGGGCAATCATAAGGACAAATGAAACTCACGTGCACCTAGCTGATTTGAAATTAGCTACTGTGAGAAGGTACCTGGATTGGCAGACTAAGCTTTGTGATCTATGGGCAGGCAGAGTTTACCCAGAAAACAATACAAAGCTTGTCCTGAATACATCTTTGCTGCAATTGTGTAAGCAAATAGGCTGCTAATGCCTCTTTCTGTTCAATTATATATTGATGGGAACTATGCAGCTATATGTAACTGTATATTCATTTATTAATCCTGTTTTTGTGTCATTCCTCTCTTGAATGAAATAACTCATTTCACAAATCTAGGAGCTTGCTGACTGTTAAGAAGTCATCCCACTAGAAATTACAGATAGAAAACCCCATTAGCGCATTTGGTTCAGGGGTCCTCAGACTTTTTCATAGAGTGGAACCCATATGAAGAGACATAGTATCTAGTGAATAATCTCCACTTTCATTGTCAGTCCATTTGATAATTCTGTGGCAGCTACAGCAATTGCTACATGGGAAAGCAATGTCAGGAAAGCATAGTACCTTCTTCAGGATAGGAACTGTGCCTTCCTTTATGTGTACAATAGCACAATGAAGATGTTACTAGAAACAAATAACTGTAATATTTAACAATTCTCCCGTATTTTAACTATTCTACTAGTGTCTTTGCTTCTTGAGAGTGACTCCTGTTTTCTCTCCTCCTCCTCTGATATACCAGCAGCTACTGGTGGAGGCAGCTAAACTGACTCTTCCTTTTTGTTCCCTGCCACTTTTACAAATATTCAAGCTCCTCTTTGCCATGAGGCGCCTGTACAACTACAGAAAGAGCTGGAAGCAAAGAAGTGGATCCAGAACCTTGTGAACACCAGCCAGCTGTGGGCTGACAGATTAAGAACTGATCTAGTCTGTGTCCTTGCTAATTCGGGATTGTTTCCTCCCACAAACTGGTCCTTTGTCCAGTTGAATTTAAATATCTTGGGAGTGGATCAGACCACCGTGTTTTTTGAGGGAGAGGTTCTCTGGCAAAAGGGGATAGAAACATCAGTGTTTCAACTGAGATTCTGCAAATGGAATGACTTATTTGTAGCTTTGCTGTGATGTTTTGCCATCTTCATTCATGGAGAAAAGGTTTGGGATATATTTAGGATGATGTTCACCCCCATGGCCCGCTTACACCCTATTCTGATGGTTTAAGTGGGGCATAGTCCTGAAGCTGCCACTCCACGAACAGGTGAATGTAATCTGTTTTCTCTCCTCCTACTCCTCTGATGTACCAACTACTACTGGTGGACGCAGCTCAACTGACTCCTGTTTTTTCCCTGCCACTTTTACAAATAAAATAGACTCAACATCCTGAATCTCTGCCATTAATCTCTCTCCCCAGTGGTCCTTGACTGAGCAAAACTCCCACTGAAGACAATGGGCCCCAGAGAAGAACAAACCTACTCTCAAGACCCAGGGCTAGATTCTCCTCTGCCCTGCACCAGAGTTTCATTGACACCAGTGCAAAGTGAGTGTAAAACAGGACTGAATCAGAATGGTAATGAGTTGTTCTCACTTTGCATTGGTGTAAATATCTTCACACAGTTTGGGGCAATGGAGAAACTGGGCCCCCAACTCTTCCTCCTGTTCATCAGAAGGGGCAATGCTGGGAGCCACTTAGGAGCACATGTAGCAGTAAAAAACAAAAAACAAAAACAGAATGGGACTTAGCATTAGAGTTTCATCCACAATTCCTGGACTTTATACTAGTCCCTCATCATTAAGTGATGGTAGCTTCTAGTATGTGAATTTGTTACAGCTGCACAGCTGGGAGCTTCAGGACATTTCATCCTTCACCGTGACTGTTAAGAGCTCCCTGCTCGGATCTGAAACCTTTCAGCAGAAATAGGAAAATCAGCTTCATAATTTTAATTGGTATCACAGCTCCAAGTTACACACTTCTGGGTCAGAGAGAATGGCGTTAGCAGTCTAAGCACAAAGCTTGAAACTTCCTGGAAACGCAGGAGCTTAGCCCGTCTTCCGTCTGAGACCCACAAGTGAATTTCACGCATTTTACTGTGTGTGATACCTTTAAACTGAGGTCCTGTCTGCTCTAGGCAAATTCCTAAATGTAGAGATTTGCTGTGGTGCCTATAACCAAAACTTTCCGTTCCCACTGTGGCTAATCCTCATTCTGAGTTGTATTTAATTGGAGAAGTGATGCTTGTATGTAAATTGTAAACAGTGCTTTGGGCTTCTTTGGATGAATGGTGGTCGAAAATAAACATAAATGTGGATGGATACATGCATGTGTATAATAGTAATATTTAGTGCTAGTGGAAAAACAAGAAATGTCATGAAAATATCACAAATTTTCATCCGATTTTGTCAACATTTGAAAAATTTGAAACATTCAAATGAAAAAATAGTTTGACTTACCTCTAATAATAATAATAATAAATCATATTTGGCATTTATTTAGAAACTCTAAGTAAAGCAAAACACCCTACATTGGAGTTCCCAGTAGCCCTGAACACCCCTATTAGCATGATGTAGAACCTGGGAGAATGCTGCAGAGTTTCTGCTAACTCTGTGGCAGGTGCAGCTCATTAACACCACTCTGGAAGTGAAAGTGGCTCTCTAGGAAGAGAAAAGTTGGAATCAGGGTAGAGGAGGGTGCCTGGAAAAAAACACACACACCCTACAATGAGCTTGATCCTTCTTTAATTAGAGTCCCTGCAAACTGGTTTCTGCACCATTCACTTTCCTAAAATGACTCTTCATAAGTTCACCTGTGGCCATACCCCAGGGCATCTTCTCTGTACTCTCCCTCCACAAACTACTTCTCTGGTGTGGGGAAAAAATACCTAAAAGTTATCTTGCAATGTTTCAAAGTGCCTATTTAATTTTGAGCATCTCAAGTTGGGCATCCAGAAATGGAGGGACCAAAAGTGAGAGACCACTTCTAAAATGTTGGCCCTAGAAATGTTGGCCTTAGAGGGTTTGTCTACCCTCTGGTAGGCGGGGGGCCATGCCTACCAGCCGAGCAGACAGACAAGCTCTAGGTCTGCTCCAGCTAGAACATTAAAAATAGCAGTGTGGAGGTTGCAGCATGGGCCAGCTACCCAAATACAAATACTGAGCATCAGACAAGCTGGCTAGTACCACCCCTCCTGCCACAACATCCACACGGCTATGTGTAGCGTACGAGCTAGTGAGTCTGTCTGCCTGGGCTGAAAGCTGCACTCCCGGCTCCAGTGTAGCTCCAGAGAGATATTGGGCTCCAGGAGACAGGACACTGGCCTGCAACTTGAAAGCGCTGGTTTGTGTTACTGGTTCTGCCTGTGTAACCTGGTGCAACTCAATGCCTCCATTTCCTGTCCCATCCTTTGTCTATTTAAATGGTGAGCTCTTCAGAACAGGGACTCCCTCTTACTCTGTGTTTGTACAGTGCCTAGCACAATGAAGCCCTGATCTTGGTTGGTGCTACTAGAATATTATTAATTGTCCTATATGCTTCTATATATACATACATTGTGTATGCGTTTAAATTTTCATTCATTCACTATCACTTTATAGATAGTATTACTACATGCTTGCAGGGAGATGACTTCCACTGTATATTGTTAAAACATATACAGAATCTGGAACATACACAGGACAATTCTGTAAAAGAATATGTGCCAACAGAGAAATGAGTAGCCCACTTGTAGAATACAGAAGGTGGAGCAAATTTAAATGCATCATATTTTGGTTTTGTTTGCAAAGCCACCAAGCCTGTTTTATTGGGAGCTTTATCAGAAGGTTAATAGCATGCATAACCAATACAAGTGCTAAGGCCACCCCCATCCATTTTATTCAGCTAGGTTTTAATCTTTGATCCAGCTGCTACAAGCATCTGGCATGCTGAACTCAGGCAAGGGAATCTGACATGGAATGACACACCCGCGTAATGATAATAGTAATAATATAGTACTATAGATGTGTGTGTACTTGGCACAAATTAAGCATATGTGTTTAAGTATATATAATATATGTATGTTATATATAATATACTGTATATCCTACATTATCCTCTAGCTCAGTAGAATGAAATCCAGATGCCTAGGTCTCATTTGGTGGTAGGATGCATTCTGTTCTTGCTTGTTTATATTTATACTGTATAAATGTAGTGTAAGAACAGTATTTGGGAAGTGGGTAGGGGGAGAAAGGTAGTCAGTGATTGCTCAGTCGAACCAGGAAAATCTCTCCATTAAGCCCCCCCTCCCCCAAATCCCTATTGGAAGACACCCAGGCACCGGATAACTTCCCAGTTCCAGACAGGAAATTCATTTTCCCTCACCTTGATCCTTATCTGTCCCTATTCCCCCCCATCCCCCCTCTCTCCATCTCTGGTTTTGCTAAATATATTAGCCACCCTGTTCATCGGTGGCTGCAAGTTCCAGACCTTCTAGGAATTTCACAAATCAATCGCGCCGGCTGGTGTCAAAGACAAGGGGGGAGGGGAGAACAGCATGATGTCCCTCCCCGCTACCCCCACGCAAGTAGGGAGGGCGGGGGCAAGAGCTGGGAGGCACGTGCCCCGCGAGGGGGCGCTGCTGTGCCAGCCCTGTGGGCCCGGCTAGTCCTGACACCTCCAGAGCAGGTGTGACCAGTGTGGCTGGCAGCCGCCTTCCTTCCAGTTGCGCTCCGGAGCCGGCTGGAGGAAACACGTGCTAGGACACACACACACACACACACACAGGCGCGCGGTGTCTTCTGCATTAGGGACCTGGCTGCTGCCGCTGCCGGTGCGTTCGCTGCTGCAAGGAGCCGGCGAGAGCTTTGGAAGAATGTGAAGCCGGTGCCGTCTCCCAGGGGCAGCCAGTGGGCTGGGACTAACTGGAGGAGTCCTGGTAAGCACTCACCTTCCTGAGCCATCTCCTATCTTTGGTGTCCTGAAGGCTGGATCGTCGGGCCGGGGTGTTGTCCTCCTATCAAGGGGCTATGGGGTGTGTTTGGGGGGGAAGAGGGTCTGGGCTCCAGCAGCAATTCCTTCCTCCCCCCCCCCCCATGCCCTCCTTTCCCCCTAGAGCAAGTTTGAGAAAGTAGCCCCTGGCCGGACAGGTGTGCTCGGGGTTCGGGCGCAGATCAGAGGTAGTGTCCGTGCAATAGACCAGCATCCCCAGCCCGCTTGGCTGGTGCAGATCAGTTGGTGTTCGGGATCTGGGTCACCTCGTGTTCGCAGAGAATAATGTTTGAAGGAAAAAAAACAAAACCAAACCAATCCAACGAGTGGAAAGAGCCGGGAATGGCACAAACCCAGGCTGTGGAGCAGCGGGAACGGCAGCAAAAGTATGTTAATGCTATAAAATGGATGCACTAGCTAATCCTTCTCTGCAACGACGTCCTGGTAAATAGTCAGCCCCAGCAGCAGCCTCTAAAGTCCAGATCAGCTATTACTTAAATGACATTTTTACATAATAGCCTGGAATAAAGAGGAGGTTCCCTCCCCCTGTTGTTGTTGCTCCTGCCGCAGCGCTCTGGGAGGTGTTGAGTTTGTAGAGACTCAGCCCCCACCCCCTTCCCCGTAACCACACACCCGCTGTCGGGCTCGTGTTCCCAGGCGAACTGTTGCACAAAGGTGCAGCTGGATGTGTGAGGAGGGGAATTTGCTGGGGGTGAGCGTGTTTGTGCGTGTGTGTGTGTGGCTAAGGGTTGGACTGCAGGGAAGCCGGGGACGGAAAAGGATAGACGAAGACAGCAGAATTGGAAAGGAGTGTGTGTGTGGTGCAGGGCCCGGGGGTATGCGATGGGGTCTGCGGAGTCGCAGAGGTGCAGGGGACACTGACAGAGCGAAGGAGAGGGAGCAGAGGACGCTGATGAAAGCCGCGGAGTGAAGGAGGAGGGGAAGCAGGTAATGTGTCTGCGGAGCATGCGGGATCAGTAAAGGGAGGTGTGGGACGGAGGGCGCTGAAGTAGCGGGGCGGCGAGGGGCAGAGGGGAGCGGTACCAGGGCACGCATCAGGAGATGAAAGGCTGTAGGTCTCCAGCGCCGCTAGGGAGTGGGGCGGGTTTCAGGGGTCATGCGGGGAAGGGGGGGGGGGTGATACTGAAGGCAGTAGGAGGGGGAGGGGATACCTGTTCTCGGGAAAGGCGAGGGTGGGATAAAGGAGGGAGAAGAGGGGAACTGAGGAGACTGCAGCTGGCACGGATCCTGGCAGCAGAGTTGGCAGCTCTGAATTCGCCCTTGGTCGGTGCACTGCTTCTCGCCTGGCTGTGTCTGGCTTTGTCACACTGGACTGCTGTCGAAGTGGTATTGCCCCCATTTCACCGGGAGGCCTTGTCTAACCCAGCGGCGTACAATAGTGGGGTACCACCACCGGGGGGATCTGGTTGTAAAAAATATGTTGTTCTCCCCTCAAATAAGCATCAGGCAGAGCCAAGGGCGATCTCGCTGCTTGGGCTCCTAGAGGGATCTGTGCCACTTGGTGGCACTAAAAAGTTGCGATGAAGACCATGCTAATCTCTCTGCATGTAAATTTCAACCCCCACCCCCATCCCATGCCTCGTCCGCACACGCGGTAGGGTCTCAGGTGTGGACTCCGTGTGATTAAACCAGAAAGGACAAGAAAGAAATTGACCAGAAACCAATCTCCACTCTGCAGCGGTCTTTGTAGGGGGATGTAAAACTTTGTGGAGAAATAAGGTATCTGCCAGCCGAAACAATAGGGGCAAACTCGTATCTGGAGCTATTTCTGAGGAGAAAACACTGTGTGTACAGTGTGTGTGTGTGTGTGTGGGGGGGTCTATGTCGATATCTAAAGCTTAAGGTGCTACTTGCTCTCAGGAAGAAGGTTCTAGAGATACATGATTCATGGCTTTGGGTCATCCCCGATATCATGCATGGCACCGAATTAGCCCTGTTGGGAAGTGGGAGGGGGGAGCTGGAATACATTGAGTGGGGAGCCTTTAAAACCTTCATACACCTGAAGCAACTTCCCTGCAGTGCGAAATGCAAAAGGACTCAGATTGGGGGAAGGATTCAAAAACCAACCGGTTATCAAACCAGAGACGCTGGGAGTCTGTACGTGGTGCTGGGGAGGGGATAGGAGGCTCTGTCCTGCTAGGTTTGGGCAGCGAGAGGTTCTGGTGAGCAGAGAGCAAAGATCCAGCTGCTTTTTATCCAGAGAAACCACTGACGCCTCTTGCAAACGAGGCAGTGGCAATGCTGGGTGAGCAGTGAGGGAGCAGCGTGTTGCATGGCACGAGGGGGAGGAAATACTCGGTCCTCAGAGTCTGTCTGGGATCGGGAGACAACAGGATGTGCTGGCAGCTGGAGGAGTGACAGTGTTAGCCAAGTGGGGCCAAAGGCGCTGCTGCCGGATGGTGACCTCTCCAAAGAGACCTGAGGATTATTCCGCCCCACAAAGGTCTGCGATAGGATTTGCTATCTATGGCCGTGTTAACAATTGCAGGGGGCACCTTGCCTGCGCGTCTTGACTGTTGACACCCCATCGCAAGTGGCGAATGCTGCCATCCACAAGGTAATTCGGCCGGAGGGCGGGGGGAGGGGGAGGGTGTATCGGTCCCGTTGCAGCTAAAGGAATTCCGTATCCAGCAGGAGATCTCCCTCCCTTTCCCCCTATTGTTCCGTGCCGTGATCGCATGGCTTCTAAGCAAGACAAGACTGCACGTGATTGGGGTAGGAAGAGGAGCAGCGCCCTGCAGCGCGCTTCTCCTACACATGGCCTGGCTGTACTGTAGGTATGTCTGCTTGGGAAGCCTCCGTAGTGACATGGCTCTGCGGGCAGCACGGGCTGTGGTGTTCTGCACGCGGGGTGGGGAATGGGAGGTGGGACCAGCCAGTTAGTTACCTTGCGGCTTTGCAGGCGAGATCTTCCTCCACGATTAGGTGGACAAGGAACCTTTCAATACCTGGCTTTCCCTAGTTTTAAATGACCTGGGTGCTCCGCTCGGCAGGGGAGGCGTTTCTTCCCTGGGCAGGAGGGGCGGTGTAGTGGAAAAGGCAATGGGACTTGCTCTCCAGAGAGAGCGGCTCAGCGCTCAGCTGAGCCCCAGACTTCCTGCATGACCTTGGGACAAGTCACACAACCTGCTCTCAATTCCCCAGCGAATACTTGGGGATGATACCTCTGGTGTTACCAAAATCCACTGCTGATTGCGCGCCGCTCAGATACTACCGTGACGAGGCCAGATATTTAGAGAGATCTAGCTAGATCTAAAAACCAATACATAAATGCGTGTGTATAGGCGTATATTATAGCTGGCTACACCTGTAGGTAAGATTGCCCTATACTTTATAACCCCCTGTTTATGTGTGTGTATAATTCAAAACCTGTAGCCCAATTTGGCAGAGTTGTTACCAATACAGGTTCCCCGCCCCATTTCCCCAGTCCTTAACTTGTCTCTTGAAATCCCTAGCTTGGTGCCTGGCAGCTATCTGTCTCGGGAGGTGTCCAACTGTTAGTAGTCTGTTAAGGACCACAGACAGCTCCTTCTAATGCTTGGGGAGAATTGTCTGGACTGAGGATACAGCTCTTAGCAGCTGCTCCATGTAAAAGGGAAGGAAAATTTAGTTTGACTATCAGGTGAAACTCCCCATTGGTGAGATCTATTAGACCATGGTATCACTTCTCCAAAGGGAAGTGGTGGAAACCCCCATCCCTTGAGATATTTAGGCTAGAAAAAGCACTTGAAACTACCTATCAGGGAACAATCCTGAAAAGAGAGTGGGGATGCACTAGGAAACCTAGCAGGTCTCTTTTATCTTTGAGTGTATTATTATATTGCAAAACATTTAATTGTAATTTACAATAGCACCTCACAGAGGAGAAACACATTTAGATAGTAATGTTTATGCTATGTGGATGGGGGTATTGTTATAGTTTTGTTTGGCTTTTATATTTTAAATGCTAAGCAATCACCCTTTGGATCCTAAATATGTGCTTATATATATATATATATACTTATATATTTTGACATATATCTGCTAATTTAGTAAAGTGGCAATATGGAAATGCTCTTCATGCCCCCTTGCATAATGATTTGCTATGATGCCTTCTGCAGTTGTCACTTTCCCTTGCTTTCTGTTTATCACTTCTTCTGGGTCTGACGGTATTGTGAATAATAAAATCATTAAGCATAGTTGAAAGCACACTGGAAATATTAGTTTCTGTGTCATTCAACGTAATAGGGGTTTTGCTAATAACAGTAATACCTTGTATATATATTGTGGGGCCTTCTAAAGATCATTGGCTGTTTTACTGAAATTTTAGTTGCATATTAAAAACTGTATCAAAGAATTAAAGAAATGCAGAATAGATAAAGGAGCTGTGTGGGACTGTTATAGAGCAAAGAATACTAGAGGAGTCAGTATAATCCTTTATGATGGTACAATGTGTATTTAGAAGTTTACTACATTGGTCCATTTTCTGATTTTATGGTCTTGACTCTACATTTTCAATTCATGTCCTAATATTTGTAAATGGAACTACATAGTGGTTTTCATTTCCTGTCCCTTGGCGTACAGCAGTTTAATCTATTCTTAAAGGGCATGATCCAAAGCCCATTGAAATTCACAGTGCAATTAGTTCAATGGCTGGCAACTCTGATTTTTGGTCCTTTTTTTTAATTAAAGTTGAACGGCTTTTGAAATCTAAACACAAAATAACCTGGTTAATATAGGTCAAGGTTTCAAAAGCAACTAGTGATTTTGGGTGCTTCAATTTTTAGATGCCCAACCTGAGACATCTTAAAGGAACCTGATTTCCTAGCGTGGGTGCTCAGCACTTTCTGCAAATCAGGCCCCGTTAACGTGTCTCCAGTTCAGCACCCGAAATCACTTGGTCTTAATGTGCAGGGATAGTCTTCAGCCAACAAAAAACAGGAGATCAGAGTTAAGTCTTATCATCCTTAAGTTGCACTCCTTACCCAAGTTTAAATGCTCTGCCTATATAGTGCAGAGCATAGACGTCTTTATTCTGTTATGCACCCCAAACTCTTTCTGATTTCAGTGGGAGATTTGCCTGTGTAAGAATTGCACAATTGGGCTTGTGGGCCAATACATCAGTGACTGTTTTCAGATGCTTTCAGTTCCCATGTGATGAAAATCCTGAACTTTGAGTTCCCCAGAATTTATTGGTTTAAATCAGATAGGCTTTAAATTAATTTAATTGTTTTAACAATTGGGTGACAGTGAAGCAGTTATGTTTGGTGTATATGTATGCCTAGGAAGCATTTAATCTGCAGATCCGTGCATGAAGAGTATTTCTACATACTGAGTGAAATTTGTCATTGCGTATGTGTCTTGATCCCGCCAGGTGCTACGCATTCTGGCCCCAATCCAGGAAAATTTAGGTAGGTACCCAATTGAATCAAAGGGATTCCTCCTGTTCTTAAAGTTGAGCATGTTCTTAGGTGCTTTGCTGGATTAGACCCAGAGCCTTCATCACCTTGCAGGATCAAGCCCATACACAGTAGACTGATTTTCTGTCATATATAACTTAGGCATTTAAAAATGTTAAAAAATTATTCAAAGGCACTTAAGACATTACTAAACTAATAGGCATCGTTATCTGTAAGGTTACAGGGCTGTAGAGAAACTGTCTAGGAGTAAAATGATTTTCTTGTTTTCCTAATGTAAAATGGACCAAATCAGTTTCCCCCCAAACAATTTTAAAAAAAGTCCCTAACTGAGATTATACATGAGTAATGGTGAACTACAAACCCCATATAACAGGGGAGTATAACAGAAAAGCAGGCAGGCTGTTAACTCTACCATCATTAGTGGACTCTGCTATAATGTGAGCTGTTTGTATAGGAAATGTTTTACATTGTAAAGACTTAAGCAAAGTTACTTTTGCTGGAGCATAAAGCAAAGGAAGTCAGAGATGCCCCACCAAATAAACTCCCAACAATTCATGTTGTGAAGAAAGAGCAAATGTTCAAGACTCCTAGTGGCTTTTGAGGAATCAGGATTAAATGAATGGAAGTACAATGCAAAGTCACTTTATTGTTGTTATTTTTTTCTCCACCAATTATAATTTCAGATAGTTTAGTATTTCAGGTTCAAGTAAATAATTTTAGAATGATGCAGTATTACACACACAGTGCTGGAGATGTTAATTTACCGTGCTTTTAGGCTCTGTCCTTAGCACAAAACAGCTGGAATATTGCCCTACAAGGATATCTGAGGACTCCTTCTGACATGGGGAGTCCTAGGATGTCATAATGGCCACATGCCTGTCTCCCAACCTCTCTAGAGGGTTTGGGCAGGGTACATGTCAAAGGAGAAGGGAGGCAATACAGAGTGCTGTGTGCTCCATCAGATACGCAGCTGGAGTAAATTGGGGTAGCTCTATTAACTTCAATGGAGCGATACCAGTTTACACCAACTGAAGCGCTCATGCAAAAGGTTTCTCATTCCTGACAAGACAGCGGGTGTTCTGTTTCCACCATATATTTTAGTGGTTGCAGATTCCAGTGTGCAGCATAGGCTATATACACTGTTATACTGAGGGCAGATAGCTTTTGCCTTTTACAATATTTTCCTGGCCATGTCCAAAAAACTGGCATACACCAGTAATTCCATCTTTCTTATGTTGGAATAAATCGGGAGTGACTTTCTTGAAGTCAGTGGTGTTGTACCAGTGTAAAACTAGTGGGCAAACAGATCCATACCCTAAGTGTTTTGTTTGTTGGATTGCATGTGCATCAGTGAAGAAGAATAAGTGCAGGTATATTAACAGCAGTTCCCAATCCTTTACTATGCACATGTTCTTCAAGAGTTCACTGCCTTCCAACCTGAACACTCTGATGGGTCCCCTGCTCGATTTTATGTTAGAGATGTCTCCCAGGAAATGCCAGCGGGATGCTCAGCCTATTGAATCTCTGCTCAACTACTTTTTAGCCGAGGAGAACTTTTTAGCGAAGTTGGGATGTTCACCATGCTGACCCCGATGACATCCCTCAGTGCCCTGCCTGCAAAGACAGATGATCTCTCTTTAACGCTGGTGTAAATTCTAAATAACTCCACTGGTGCACTTAATGATGCCAGTGTAAATTCCATGTAATTTCACTGGCTGGTTTAAAGTCCATGGAAGACAGTGGGAGTCTCTCCACTGACTTCAGTGGGCTTTGGATCAGAGTCCTATGTACATCTCAAGTGACTCTGCTGGCTCTCTTAGTGATGTGGGTAAATTCCCAAGTAAATTTACTCTGTCACTTAGCTACTCTGGTGTAACTGAAATAACTGTCAACTCTGATGTAACTAAGATCAGAATCTGGCTCTCTGGCCCTGGCTCTGAGGAGTGAAAGAGTTTGAGGGCTCTCAGAGTTGGCCTTTGGGTCCTATGGAGCCCTCAGCCTGGGGCCCCCTTGATTTTGGTGAACTGGAAATGTAAAGGAGAACCTCAGCTTTTGTTTTCTAGCGCTCTACCTTGCAGAGATAATTTTGCAAATGAACACCAGTATAAATACATGTAAACTGGGGTTGAGAGGAATAGATCGCTAGACTCTACTTTCTGCACTCTGGGGCCCGGGAAGGCAAACATTGCCAACCTGACACCCCTTTCACATGCATAGTATGCAAATTGAGTTGGTTACCTGAAGCTGGAAATGTAAAGAATCATGTCACTAACCTGCCTGGCTGCATTGGGCTGGCCCTGGTGTGATAATAGTACACAGGAATTTGATACATTTGGTGGAGAATCATTGTTAAACAAGCTCATCCAAAAATACTCAGAGTGGCTCTGTTTGCTGAGTACACAGCTACCCAGAGAGCCAGGAGGTGAGCAGCACTTTATAATTGCACTTCCAGCCTTGCTCTGAGCAAGGGCCAGAATTTGGCCGTTTAACAATAATGCTTTGCTACCCGAGGAGCTGAACACAGTTTACAAACTTCAGCTGATTTGAATAATGGGGCTTGCAGTGGAATAAAGGGGGAAATAGACATGTTAAACATTATAATAAGCTCAATTAATTTATGGTGTAAGATTTTAATCTGTCCTGATAATTTACAAAAGTACCCTGGAGTGATCTGTCATCCATAAAACAGTTTACAACTGATACTGAATTGTCTTCAGAGGCACACAATAAACAGTTGGAGGATCTAAGATAAGTAGTAGCAACGTTCTGTAATTAAATTGAGACTAGTTAACCTGAATTGCATCACTTTTATTGCTTCACTGCAGAGGATTGTTATAGTGATATTCCAAGTCTTCACAGATTATGAAGCACTTGTTAAACTGATTTACAACAGTTTTGCAAGGTGTATTTCATTGCTAGCTCTTTCTATTAATACTGAAAATTACAAGGACTATTTATTTTCAGTATTATTTTATTATCACCCCTCTTTGAAGAAATTAATTTGCAAATGTTCAGCTAAACATTGCATGTCTGTACTTCTGTGCAAATAGTTTTTTAGAATGCTTCTTTAAAACATGACGTGAGGATAAAATGTCCAAATAAAGTTGGTTATCCTTAGACACTAATGTCTTTTGTGTTGGAATATGTGTTTGTTGCTTTCAGCGTTATGAGCTTTAACTTCATTGTGGCACAGGCTTGAACTATATACCTGTGAGTGATAAGGTAGGAATTTGCTAGATTCTGATCTCAGTTACACCAGTGTCAGTACCACATTCTTGCAGCTTCTTTTGTAATATCTGGTATGGGCCATTGTCAGAGACAGGATACTAGACTGGACTCAACTATTGGTCTGATCCACGATTGTCCTTAATTCCATTCACTTCAGTGGATGTGTATCAATGGAACTGAGATTAGAATCTGGTCTAGAATTTACAGTTAGCTCATTATTAATGGGGTTGGGTATGTGGTTTTCCTAACTGGCTCTGAGCCTTCAGAGCCACATGTGCTTCACTTTACATGCTGTGAATAGTCCCATTGACACAAACAGGACAACGGACAGTGCCTAAAATATGCTACGGTCTTGGCTGGATCAGGGCATGTAAGATACCTCTTTGAACAGAGTTCAGCAATGTGCTAAGCACCTGCTGTGAGGTTCTGAGTGCTTTTAAGTCCCTGTGACTTCGCTATGCTGACCAGGATATGAAGTCTTTGATGATAAATGAAAAATAAGTACCAAAGCAACAATAAAAAAAAAATCAAATGCAGCTCTTTTCTAGTCTGCAGTGCGGAGTGCATAAAATGTTTTGTGCACCATTGTGTCTGCACTGCATGTACGCTGTTGATTTTCTATCATGGGGATCTGTATAAACAGTTTATACTCCAAAGAGTTACACTTATCACTGGTGTAGGTGGGTTCAACCTTACAGAAATCAGTGGCATTGCATGCACTTATTACACCTGGTGAATTTGACCTACGGATGCAAACCAAGGAAACGCCTTTCAGCCAGTCTGATATTAGGACTAATTTACTACATCTATGACTAAATACAGAGTATTCAGGACACCTCTACCCCGATATAATGCGACCCGATATAACACGAATTCAGATATAACGCAGTAAAGCAGTGCTCCGGGGGGGGTGGGGCTGTGCACTCCGGCGGATCAAAGCAAGTTCAATATAACGTGGTTTCACCTATAATGCTGTAAGATTTTTTTGGCTCCTGAGGACAGCGTTATAGCGGGGTAGAGGTGTATTTAAAAATAATATGGATATTAATTAAAATGAGGTACTTAGTAGTTGCTAACAAAAGTGATTGTTTTCAAATCTGTCTGTCAATGGAAATCTATAGCCTTTTTTGAACCAGCTGAGTTTTGCAAAAGATTTGAAGGGCCAGATTCTGCTCCCATTTATATCAGTGTAGGTCTGGAGTGACTCCACTGATGGCAGTGGAGTTCCTTTGGATTTATACTGGTGTAATGGAGAGCGTAACATGGGCCAGAATACATTATTGTGCATCATATGTATATTCTGAATTACAATATTCAAATGTTCGAAAGGTTAAGGAGGAGATTTCCAAAAGGCACAAATGGGAAGTAGGGCACATCAGTGGGAATTAACTGCCATTAATGGGAATTAACTGCCATTTGTGCCTTAGAAATTAGCTCCTCAAAGTGCTTTTTGTGTATCCCCTTTAAACGGTCTGGCTTCAGTAGAGCTCTGTTGATTTACACCAGCTGAGGACCTGACCCAGCATAATGAAATGGTAAAGCACAAAAAGGTTTTTTAGCTTGCAAGATAATGAAAAAAGTAAATGTGTGATGTGTTGTTATCACCATTGACAGCAGAGGGAATAGACATCCTTACAACTGATTTTAAAGCTATTTCCCGTATCTTTTTTTTAAAGGTTATGAAGATTATGATCACATGTGCAGCTCTGCCTAGCTGTTCCCTTGGAGACGATGGTGGTTCCCTAGAGAATAGGTGGAAATGCCTGGTTAACCATCAGCTTCCTGCTCTTTTTATCCAAAAGATTCTCTAACTACTTTTTAACAACTCTCCGTTTTATTCCATCATGTTGTCTCTACCAGCTTAAACTATTTCCTAAGATGGTCCTTTTGCTGTTCCTTGCAATCCTGTTATTGAAGGAAGATGCCAGTGGGAACTTTGGGTTTTTGGTTTCTGCACAGTCCAATGAAAGAAGGGTGGTTGCACATATGCCTGGTGATATTATCATTGGAGCTTTGTTTTCTGTCCACCATCAGCCAACTGTTGACAAGGTCCATGAGAGAAAATGTGGAGAGGTAAGGGAGCAATATGGCATACAGAGAGTGGAAGCGATGCTTCATACCCTGGACAGAATAAATCTGGACCCAACACTGTTGCCAAATATAACACTAGGCTGTGAAATAAGGGACTCTTGTTGGCATTCTGCTGTGGCTCTGGAGCAAAGCATTGAGTTCATAAGGGACTCTCTTATTTCATCAGAAGAAGAAGAGGGGATAGTGCGCTGTGTCGATGGATCTTCAACATCTATCCGCTCCAAGAAACCCATTG
The DNA here is from genome assembly GCF_028017835.1 of Emys orbicularis. NCBI lineage: Eukaryota > Metazoa > Chordata > Testudines > Emydidae > Emys > Emys orbicularis. The sequence continues at coordinate 345,800,700 of NC_088683.1, forward strand.
TCGGCGTCATTGGACCTGGTTCTAGTTCAGTAGCGATCCAGGTCCAGAACTTGTTGCAGCTTTTCAATATACCTCAGATTGCTTATTCTGCCACGAGCATGGACCTAAGTGACAAAACTCTGTTCAAGTATTTCATGAGAGTCGTGCCATCCGATGCACAGCAAGCTCGAGCTATGGTGGACATTGTCAAACGCTATAACTGGACCTATGTTTCTGCTGTACATACTGAAGGCAAGTGTTCTGCATTTTTCATCCAAGCATGATTTTGAATTGCAAGCAGTAGGTAGTTAATTACTAGATGATTATAGCGTTGTCTCTTTTTTTTAACCTGTTAGTTCTGAATGGTGTGGATTACATACTTTAGTTTAAACATTAATTTCATACACTTGATGTGTCTCGGTGACATTGGGCTGGTATTGATTGAACAGAAGGTTTGAAATCCAGAGTTTCACAGTGTGAAATATGTTTTTCATATCATTTATCACTTACATAAAGTCCTTCAGGTGACATTTAAAAATTGGCTGGGTAATTAGCTTAATGTAGCTACTACTCAATAAAGCAGTTAGAATATTCATTATGTTTATGGTGGTGGCAACTGTTAAGGGAGGTAATTCTGGTCTTAGCAGTATGAGCTGCACTGGGGCATGGGAGAGCAGTGATAGTAGCTGAGCCACATGCTTCTCGTTAGCACTTGATGCCAGTATGAGTGTATGCATAAGAGACTTGGGGACCTGGCCAATGCTCTGAGTGACCACACCTCCTTAGGATCAAGGAGAACATTTTTCTAGGACCTCTCTCTAGTATTTAATGGACCACTAGGTCAATTTTTTGATCTATATCTGCTCCTCTGCATTTGGGGATGGGTGGGAAGAGCCTTCTTGCACCTTTGTCACACTCCCATGTTCCATGCAGGTGTGTAACAGGCCAGAATTGTGCCCTACATGCCTCTCCTTCCTTTAAGTTTCTTCCAAGATTAGAGATTTCACACTATACTGTGAAGTGCATGCAGTAAAAGCATGGGATAGGGAGGAGTGAAGGTAGACTCCAAATGAGAAAAAGAGCCTGATACCCCCATGGTTTACACTGGCTTACTACACTGGGGTAAGTGAGAGGAAAAGCAAGCCCAAACCAGTATAAGCCTTGCTTTTACATGCCTGAGCAACACCAGAGAGTGGGAGTGGTGTGGCAGTACTGGTCACACAGCATGGGGTAGAGTAAATGTGTAGTAGTGAGCATGCTGTCCAAAAGAACAGTATATTTCTTTGCCCAGCAAGTGTTGAACACGTCTGCAGATGTGCTATTTGCTTTATCACAACCATTGGGCAACAGCTCTTCCCCCCTCTCCCTGCCCCAAACACATACTGTGGATCTGGTGCTTCGATAGGCACTTTACCCATCTTTTTGCGGTAATGTTGACCTGATGCATGGGTGTGGTGACCTCCTCTACTCTGGCTGATACCTATAACACATCGTATAGGACTTAGACCTAAGTATTAAAAGACCATTAACCCTAGTGAATGTAAACTGTCTTAGAACTTATATGCAGATTTTTAAAAGCAATTTTTCCATCCTGATCATGAGGGATGATGAGTAATTGCAGTCTTATTCAGATATGTATGCATGAATACATTAGCAGTTTAATGTAACAGAGTATAAATCACACAGCATCATATCATGCGCTGAAGCTGCTATGGGCCATATGACCTCCACGTCGGACCTTCCCATCACAAAATGTGTGTGAATATCAGCTTGGGAGCATTATTTTAAAAAGGAGGAGGATATAAGTGATATATTAGTGTTGCATATTATCATATGATGTCACTTTTTTAACTCTTCCAACTTCTGCACAAGCAACGTCCCCGTTTTAAGGTCACACATCCAACACAAGCAGAGTTGAGCTTGTGTCGATGTCTGTCTCCACACGTCATAGACACACAACATAGACCAGACGGTAACATGCATCCCTTGATAATCTTACCACAGAAGGCGGTTACATAGCGGTGGTTGAATGTTGGGAATGAGGGGCATCGGGACACTGGGATTGAAGCTAGAGATCGCTGCTGTGGATGAGACAAGGGGGGTGGATGGGTTTGGGGATGGGAAGAAGGGACCCAACAACCACCAAATGTGTAATTAGTAAGATATTTGCTTATCGCCATCCTGAACACATGGAATAGATGGTGGCCTTTAAGCCAAAGCCTTGGATAGGGTGTGGTGTGGAGCATCACTGGAGAGATGCCCAGTCTCTCCTAATGCTGTTCTTTGCACAGATAAGGGAATGCAGTTTGTGCCAACCATTAATTGTGGAGCAAGAAGCCTCTCTGTCCACTTTTCGGTGTCCTGTTATTGCAAGCAGCCCCAAGAAAGGTGGTGGGGAAGCTTCTTGCTTGTCTTTCCATCCCTGCCTGGCCACACAGAGGCTGCCCACCATCTGGGCCTTTTTGCAAATTGCATCTGTGTCTGGTTTTGTCTTTTCAGATGGTATACTCTTTGGGGCAGGATTTTGTCTTCCTCCGTGTTGGAAAATGCCTTGTGCCCTTTGGATGCTGCCACCACCTGAACTAAAAAATAATAATTAACCTCCCCTCCCCCCCAAAAAAGTGTAACCACCGACAGAGAGCTGGATTTCCAGATGTTTCAAATGAATGCTGTGCTTTATCTTATGATCAATCTGTAGTAAACAAGAATCCACAAGCATAGAAGGAAACATCAAGGATTTTTCTTTGCTTAGTCTGGAAAGAATTGTTAGAGCCGAAGGGCAGATCCTCAACTGGTGAAATTCAGCAGAGCTTCATCTGTTTTACACCAGTTGAGGGTTAGATCCTCACTGTTCAAATGTATTGTTCGGTTAATTTTTGCAAAGCAGTTTTAAAGAACCTAACATTTGAAGTACTGTGTTTCCATAGGGGTGTTTTACATGGAAACAAAGATCTTGCCAAGTGGAAACCTCCAAGGCCTGATTACACCGTGTTTACACCAGAGTAGCTCCATTGATGTCATTGGAGGTACTCCTGATTTGCAGTGGGAGTGGGTGAGAGTAGAATCAGAGGCACACATTGGGATCCTACCATCTGATGTCACATCCAGATGATGAGCATGTCCTCTCTGTCTGAATAGCCTCAGAATTCCACAAATAAACATAAAACGCTAACAGCTTGCCTTTAAAATTGGCTATAGAAATAGGAATTCATTCAGATGTGCTGGGCACTTTCCAAACACTTGCTGCTGTCCCAAAGAGGAAAAAAAATGACAAAACACAGATGAAGATTGGGGAAAAGGGATTCAACACACACATACAAATAGATCTGGGTGACGCTATTCATGAGCCTTGTTATTTCCCCTTTTAAAAATATGTCTAAACTATTCCCAACTACCTATCTACCTAGTTATTTGTAGGTTTTATTTTTTAACTGTAACTCATCCTCGCCTAGTTTCTATTTCTTTTTAAACCTCCTGACTCTTGCACATTTACCTATTGATTTACACCCATTATTATTATTATTATTATTTCAAATATGAGTAAAAATGCTAAATCCCACTCTTACGCCTAACTGCTATCTTATCCATGATCCCCGCGCATTAACCATTGAGATGGCAGCCCCCAGCCCCTCCTTCAGGATCTTCTGTAAGCCTAAGTGTCGGCACTCATTCCCTTCTGCCTACGTGTATAGGCAGGGCACCGTGAGCCCTGACACGCAATCTCTGACTTCCTGAGGGGGAATGTTTCCATCCCCAGGAGGCAGAGATCCTTCACCTCATGGCTGCCCTTGGGAGAGGACCTGGACAGGGAGGAAAGTGAAGGGAAAGTCCATCCTGGCTGATTAAAAGATTTTAAGGTTAGAAGGTACCACTAGTCTACCCTCTGCATAACACAGGCCATAAAATTTCACCCAGTAATCCCTGAACTGGAGGGAAAATATTATTACTGTGACAAAGTTCCTCCTCTATCTTGGTGGGTCCTGTGCTTATTGGCGGATTTTCTTGCCTCAGAGATTCACCATGTGGGTTGGGGAACAGCCCAGAGACCTTCCCCTCTGGAAGAACACACAGTCCAGGTCAATTGGGAGGTTTGGGGGGAACCCGGGCCCGCCCTCTACTCCGGGTTCCAGCCCAGGGCCCTGTGGACTGCAGCTGTCTATAGTGCCTCCTGTAACAGCTGCATGACAGCTACAACTCCCTGGGCTACTTCCCCATGGCCTCCTCCAAACACCTTCCTTATTCTCACCACAGGACCTTCCTCCTGGTGTCTGATAACGCTTGTGCTCCTCAGTCCTCCAGCAGCACACCCTCTCACTCTCAGCTCCTTGCGCCTCTTGCTCCCAGCTCCTCACACTCACACCACAAACTGAAGTGAGCTCCTTTTAAAACCCAGGTGCCCTGATTAGCCTGCCTTAATTGATTCTAGCAGCTTCTTCTTAATTGGCTCCAGGTGTCCTAATTAGCCTGCCTGCCTTAACTGGTTCTAGCAGGTTCCTGATTACTCTAGTGCAGCCCCTGCTCTGGTCACTCAGGGAACAGAAAACTACTCATCCAGTGACCAGTATATTTACCCTCTACCAGACTCCTGTACCCCACTGGTCTGGGTCTGTCACATTACTTATTTTCCAGCCATGTGCTATACAAGCACACAGAAATTATCCCTTCCCCCAAGAATCTAAATAGACATAAGGTAGGAGGGGAAACAAAGAAGAGAAGTGAGTTGCTCAAGATCATTGGAAGAACTGGGTTTAGACCCAGGTCTCCTGAGCCCCAGCCTAGTTCCCTAGCTCTGACAGTACAATTTATTTCCTTACATAAACAGTGAAAGAGCGAATATCAGGTAAATCGTCAGTGTTCACATGCACCAAGAGTGATTGGTGAGCCACCTTTGGCTAATCCTAATGGTGCTGGAGTCAGATCTGCATTGGTTAATGCCTCTAAATCAGTAGGTTGTTGTTTCTGTCTATTGGAGGAACTACATATAAAAGTAGACTGTCTCCTGATGGCTACATTTCTGATATTGCATATAATAAAAGTTGTCTTGTATTAATAATCTTGCAGAGTGAAGGCTTAAGTTAATGAGGACAATTATTTCTGAACAGTAATCATCCAAGAGCTAAAAAGGACAACAAAACCGTGTTAAACAGCATTAAATGTGTGATGCTGGAGTGAGATTTTGGAACTACGCTTTTTGGCTGGATAGGGAGGAATTGGGCAACCATGAATCCTGTATTCCTAAAATGAATGTGGGTGATGAGCCAATATGTATTCATAGGAAATCTCCAGTAGGATTAAAGCACTTGGCTTTGCAAAATATCACCATGTCAGTGCTCTTTCTCCAGCTGCAGAGTTCCTCAAGTGTCTCAGCCCTTGTCACTACTGAGCACACAGGCAAATGAGTCAGACACACATGCCCAGTGTGCATCGTCTTTAACTGCACACTTTACCAGCTTGGTGAAAGCCCTGTGCAAAATGCATTGCACATGCCCAGCGGGCAGTTCGTAAAGGGTCATAATGGCATGAAAATCCTTTCTCATGGACCATTGACCAGTGAGGGCTGTTTCACTGGCAGGTTTCAAATTTCTACAAAAGAGGAAAAGAACTGAGCCGGCTCCATATCCCCTTTTCACCCCCTGGATTTAGGGTAGGGAGCTGATATGACTCCCAGAATGCATTAAAGCAGCCCATGCAGCTGCTCTGTCTTATGGCAGCCTCCCTAGGGCTGTCTATGGACTGTACAGCAGTCTAAAAGCTCCATTGCATTGATTGCTATGGGTACATTCCTGCCTGACCCCAACCTACCCACTCCCACCAAACCCCCCTATGCTGTGACCCAGTAGGGGCGGGGGGCTGTGTAGGGCCACTTAGGTTGTCCTTAGGCAGCTGCCGCACTTTAGGAATTCTCCCCTGGCTTACTGTGACTTTTTGGTGGCTGGAACAGAGTAGGAGGGGTGGAGTGGGGACCAGAATCAGGCGTTTAAACTTGTCAGACTGCTGGAAAGCATCTTGACTAGTCATTGTTTGAATCATTAATGAAGCCGTTAGTGATCTTGAAGGTGAACTAAAAGTTATGGATTTTGGTTTAATTTAATTTAGAATCAACTCACTAGAGATGAATGTTGCCTCCATCATATTAAAAGCTGACTGCGGTCTCTTCACTACTTGGGGTGTGGCTATCTTGCTGTAACACGATGTTATATCACACACATGCTTTACAATGCACACACATGCACTGAGGAGGATACACACTGATCTGGATGGCTATTAGCACAAACAGAAAATAATAGAGGCCATTAATATATCTTTGAGGCAACCCAATTTATTTTAAAAAATCCTTATTTCTGAGCCAACTGCTTATCCACCTTCTGTGGATGACACTTCAAGTAAACCACAGTAAGGATTCATCTAGAGCAATATCCTTGATTCTGGCTGACTGGATATATAACCAGCCTGAATCATGACCCAAACCACAAGGATGTGTAAGGCCTAAACCGTATCAACTACATTGTCACAGTGCCGGCGAACGATGGATGTGGGACAGCCACTGCTGTGTGCTCAGCAAAGGAGTGCAAGGTAATGTGGAAGGGCAATAACTGGGCACGTCCATTAGAAAAGGGACCTCTGGTAAACTGTCTCACAGAGTGACTCCACACGGCCAAAACTCAGCTTAGCAGCTGAGAGGAGACAGGTAAAAAAAGCAATAAAAAAAAATAAAAAAAAATGAAGATTCTAATTTTAATGATCCGCCCCCGGTATGTTTATTCAATTTTATCTGAGGCATTCCTCTGCTAACTTCTTCTATTGGTAGCTCTCGCTGAAACTGAAATCTTGAGGAGTTCCTACTAGCAGGCTGAGAGACGTGCATAGTACGTAGGGCACTGAGATAACTTATCGGAGACTGACGTCTTCTACCAACACGACAGTTTCAACATGGAACCCAGTTCTCAAATGTGGATGCTTAAATCTGTATTTGGGAGATTTAGGAGAGGATGGAGAGACGCTTTAGGAACCTAAGTCATTCCTTAAGTGCCTAAAGTAGCCACCTACGTGGATTTTGGCACCCAATTTTAGACACCTGTGTGTGAAGAGAGGGTAGCAGCAATGGATTCTACAAAGTGATGCCAGTGTGCCTAAAATTCTTCATGCCTATTCAGTCTGAGATCTCTATGTTGGGACTGCCATTAAAGACACTGGTTAGTGCAAATTGTTGTGGTGCTGCGACATGTATACCTGTCTGTTGGAGCCCAGACTGACACCAGAAAAGCCACTACCAGACAGGTAAACACGTCTGTTACCAACCTAGGCAGGATTTGAACCAGCAACGTAGAAGTGAAGTGCCTAGAATCATCCAGACACCATATTTTTTTAGCCTTTTAATCCTAGTCTGTGGCTTTATTGATCTGTTGGGAACAGCTTGAAGATCAAAATGTTTTAATGTGCTCAAAACCCACAAGTTTCAGTTGCTCTAGCACCAAAGTCACACAGCAAGTCTCCTTGGTTGGTCCTATAGCTCCTCTCAACACTTGATTAATAGATTTTAAAGCAAGTAGGTACCATTATGCTAATCTAGTCTGACCTTCTGCATAATTAAGTCCATGGAATTTCACCTAGTAATTTTTGTATGAAGCCCGTAACTTCTGTTTGAGCTGTTGCATGTCTTTTAGAAAGGTATCTAATCACCATTTAAAACCTTCAAATGGTGGAGAACCCACCACATCCCTAGGTGAGTTGTTCTAATAGTGAATTACTCTCGCTATTAACAAATTGTGTCCTATTTCTAGTCTGTATCAATCTAGTTTCAACTGCCAGCCACTGGATCTTGTTATGCCTTTGTCTGCTCACCTGCTCTACACTTATGAGGTAAGTCAATCTAAGTTACGCTAGTTACGTAACTTAAATTGATGTAGCTTAAATTGACGTACAATGGTGTCTACACCGTGCTATGGTGAGGGGAGATGCTCTTCTGTCGACATAGCTTCCACCTCTAGGGGAGGTGGAGTACTGACGTCAATGGGAGAGCGCTCTGCCATTGACTTATTGCGTCTTCTCCTGATCCATGAATCCATGGCAGCGGTGCCAATGTAGCCAGTAGTGAAGACAAGCCCTAAGAGACCTCTGCTTTCAGAAATCCTCTCCTCATGTAGGTACTTGTAGATTACGATCAAGTCACCTCTTAAACTTCTCTTGGGTCATGAATAAACTAAATAGTTCTAGCTCTTAAGTCTCTCTCTCAGCAAGGCAGGTTTTCCAGACTTTGTGTCATTCTTGTAGCTTTTTCTGAACCCTTTTCAATATCCTTTTTGAAGTGTGGACACCAGGACTGGGGCACAGTATCTCAGCACATTGGTTCCACAGATGATTTTCCTTTCTAGGCATGTCTTTCTTCATTGCTTCCTCTGCTAATCAACCAGCAGAAAGCTTCTTCTGGGTGTCAACCAGGCTGCTGTTAATGCTCACCTTATTGGCTAGCCAGCATATCTGCAGCCTGTAAACATGTACCATTTACTGCTGAAGTTTCCTATTAATCAGCCTGCAGCTGCCTCTGATAACCTACCTTTTCATCTGGTTCTTTCTTCTCACCTCTCCGGCTGTTTGTTTTTCTTGAATACAGTACCCTGTAGTTTGAAGCTGATAGCAGCATATCTGGTCATGGCAAAGGCTGTAAGGGACTTGGAAAGGGTGATGCCAAGCATCATCACAAGGTGCTCCGCAGAAATATCCATGGTGTCCTGAAGCCAGCTATTCGGCTCCTGGGTCACCGTGAAATCACGATGGTTATTTTTTCTTTTACTCTTCAAAACTGCCACCAAATGGAAAAATCCTTTATTTGCCCAGCTCTAATTACTCTCACTCACTCCCTGTCCCCTGGAAAAAGATGGTAATGAATAGGTTAAAAACCCCAAACATAACTACAAGATTATTCAACACACTTGTGTGTTTTTATGGCTGAGGTATGGAGTCCCTGTTTTGAATGGATTCTGTTTGTGTTTTGCCATATATATTTTGAAGTGAACAATTAATACTTACAGCACACTCAATTATGTGAGCATCTCTGAATGTAACGAAGGAGACTGCACTTTGGCCCAGATAGAGGTCTGCATGTTCTGTATTTTCCCAATGAATTTACTTATAGAGTCCACAAACCTTTCCAAGTGAGGTTCTTCTCAGAAAAAAATGACTACAGAAATAGTCTCAGAGGTTGCCATATTTATTGTGACTCAATGACTTGAGTATCACAGTTGCTGAGTATGCAAGTAAAAGGATGTTTTGTCTAAGTACCAGCCCTGAAAATTTAGCCTGGGATCTGAAAGTCAAGCTGTGCTCTTTCTTTCACCTGCATCATCACCAGTAATAAAGGCCAAATTCTGCCCTCGGTTACACCTGTGCAATCTTATTGTGTCCAACAGAGTGGCATAAGTGTAACTGGCTTGGATAGGTGCAAATGAGGGAAAACTTTGAATGAGGCTTTGTAGGTGAAAGTTAGTTAACAGTTCTGTTGATAAAGCTTGAGAAGGAATAGAATCTAGCTCCATTTCCCACTTTTGCATTAGGTCTGCAGTGCTAGCTGCAATTAAATATTGAAACACTGTATGACTCTGTGATCCTATGGAGCAAATTTGTGGAGTAAGAAGGTGCTACCGTATTTTTTGCATGGTTGCTTTTCATAGTAGAATGGAACTTTAGAATGTGTTAATCATTAGGCAATGCTTTTCCTTCTCTCTTTCTCTCTCTCTCGTCAAATCACCAGTCCACTAAGGGCCTGATTCAAAACCTATTGAAGTCAATGGGCAGTTTTTTTATTTACTTGAAAGGATTTGGACAATGCCCTAAATGAGAGGGCAAATCAAAATCCAGTATCTATCTATCTATCTATCTATCTATCTATCTATCTATCTATCTATCTATCTATCTATCTATCTATCTATCTATCTATCTATCTATCTATCTGCTAAAGGAGCACTCAAGGACAATAAAGCCATTGCGGAGAAACTAAATGAATTCTTTGCATTGGTCTTCACGGCTGAGGATGTGAGAGATATTCCCAAACCTGAGCAATTCTTTTAGGTGACAAATCTGAGGAATTGTCCCAGATTGAGATGTCATTAGAGGAGGTTTTGGAATAAATTGATAAACTAAACAGTAATAAGTCACCAGGACCAGATAGTATTCACCCAAGAATTCTGAAGGAACTGAAATGTGAAATTGCAGAACTAACTGTAGTTTGTAATCTATCATTTATATCAGCTTCTATACCAAATGACTGTAGGATAGCTAATGTGACGCCAATTTTTGGTTGAAACTATAGTAAAGACAGAATTGTCAGACACATGGATGAACATAATTTGTTGGGGAAGAGTCAACATGGTTTTTGTAAAGAGAAATCATGCCTCACCAATCTACTAGAATTCTTGGGGGGGAGGGGTCAACAAGCATGTGGACAAGGGGGATCCAGTGGATATAGTGTACATAGATTTTCAGAAAGCCTTTGACAAGGTCCGTCACCAAAGGTTCTTAGGCAAAGTAAGCTGTCATGGGATAAGAGGGACGGTCCTCTCTCATATATCAGTAACTGGATAAAAGATAGGAAACAAAGGATAGGAATAAATGGTCAGTTGTTGGAATGGAGAGAGGTAAATACTGTAGTGGTGTCCCTCAGGGGTCTGTATTGGGACAAGTACTATTCAACATATTCATAAATGATCTGGAAAAAGGGGTAAACAGTAAGGTGGCAAAATTTGCAGATGATACAAAACTACTCAAGACAGTTAAGTCCAAAGCAGACTGAGAAGAGCTATAAAGGGATCTCACAAAACTGAGTGACCGGGCAACAAAATGGCAGATTAAATTCAATGTTGATAGATGCAAAATAATGCACATTGGAAAACATAACCCCAACTATACATATAAAATGATGGGATCTAAAGTAACTATTACCACTCAAGAGAGAGAGTTTGGCGTCACTGTGTATAGTTCTCTGAAAATATCCACTTAATGTGCAGCGGCAGTCAAAAAAGCTAACAGAATGTTGGGAATCATTAAGAAAGGGATAGATAATAAGACAGAAAATATCATATTGCCTCTATCTAAATCCATGGTGCACCCACATCTTGAATACTGCGTGCAGATGTGGTCACCCCATCTCAAAGGAGATGTATTGGAATTAGAAAAGATTCAGAAAGGGGCAACAAAAATGATTAGGGGTCTGGAACAGCTGCCATATGAGCAGAGATTAATAAGACTGGGACTTTTCAGTTTGGAAAAGCAACAACTAAAGGGGGATATAACAGAGGTCTATAAAATCATGACTGGTGTGAAGAAAGTAAATAAGGAAGTGTTATTTACTCCTTCTTATAACATGAGAATTAGGGGTCACCAAATGCAATTAATAGGCAGCAGGTTTAAAACAAACGAAAGGAAGTATTTCTTCACACAATGCACAGTCAACCTGTGGAACTCTTTGCCAGTAGGTGTTGTGAAGGCCAAGAACTATTACAGGGTTCAAAAAAGAATAGATAAATTCATGGAGGATAGGTCCATCAATGGCTCTTGGGCAGGGATGGTGTCCTTAGCCTCTGTTTGCCGGAAGCTGGGAATGGTTGATGGGAGGGGGGCGCGGGGGGGATTACTTGATGATTAGCTGCTCGGTTCATTCCCTCTGGAGCACCTGGCATTGGCCACTGTCGGAAGACAGCATACTGGGCTAGATGGATCTTTAGTCTGACCCAGCATGACCGTTCTAAACTATCTAATCTATCTATCCTCATCCCACCATCACTATTGTACCTGAGCCACTCACAATCTTTAATCTATTTATCCTCACAGCTCCCCTGTGAGGTACGGAAGTAGTATCATCCTGATTTTCAGTCCTAATGTTCAGTTCGAAGGTGTCCAACTGTAAGGGAAATTGTAAAGCATAAATGCCACTGTGACTGACTGTCACTGAATGTGTTTAGAGATATCAAGCCTTATGCATGCTGTATAATAATTGGAATTATCCAATACCCAATTGCCAATACAGATTGGAAATGAAGTTCTTTCTAGGTCAGCTATGTAAGACTCAATAAGAATGTAAGCTCTATAGAAATAAGAAACTATGGAATAAATAAAGGTTACTTGGTCCACTGAGCTCACCTCTTTGGTTATATCTCAACCCCACCTCCTTGATCTGATTTTACTATCTTCATCTTTCTTTGGCCTTATGCCTTGTAACTAGAGCTGTCTGAATTATTCATGGCTAAATTGGTCCTTATTTCTACTCCCAAACTGACGCTGATTATTACAGATCTATGCATTATTCATAATTATTCAGTGAACAGTTTATGCAGACAGATTCCATTATATGGGCTGTTCGCAAGCTGTTCACTTAGGGCTAAATTGTGACATTAAGGACCACCTTGCAGGAGAGTTGATGTGTAAACTGCACCAAACAAAGAGGAATTGTGCTGAGAGTCAAACCTCTGAATCACAATTCTGGCTCCCAGGAATAGTAATTTACGATACCAGCAGTTAATTACTGCCCCCAGCTCATGCTGGCTCACCTACTCTGGCCAGTGAGTGGGGCTGGAAACAAAGCTCCAGAATTAAGCCAGCAGAAAATGTATTCTGAGCAGAATATTTGGCATGAGAAAAGGATGGGCCCATGGTTTTTGTGGTGGTGTCTAACCCAAGGAGGCTCAGGGTGGTGTCCTGGTACTTGGGAGAACCAATTCTATGCTCCACCACAGACTTTGTATGTGACCTTGGGCAAGTCATTTAGTATCTCTGGCTCAGATCCTCAAAAGTATTTAGGTACTTAAGTCCCATTGAAATTAATGGGAATTAGGCATCTAAATACCTTTGAGGGTCTAGGCCACTGTGCCTCAGTTTCCCATCTGTAAAATGGGGATAATAATCCTACCTCACAGGAGTGTTGTTAGGATAAATTCATGAAAGATGATGAGGCACTCAGATTCTGCAGTGTGGGGAGCCATATAAGTACATAGATGTCGAGACCTTATATAGATATCCTTATCTACCTCAGGTGTCTATAGCCTAGCTTCTAGGTGCTTACATTATCAAGAGGAAAATCCGTCTGTCAAGAAAACTCCACAGGGAAGACAGGTGGGCAGTAATCACTGTACGCTTTTTGGACACTACAGAAAATTGAAAGATTAAAAGCCTTTTAATATTTTTTTCTCATTCACACACAGGCTTTTCCTGCTTGAACAGTTGGAAGAGTGGGTGTTCCTGCCAGTGACTCAAAAACACCTTTGTGTGACAAGTCTCAGCCCACAAAATGCCAAGACATTCAATATCATTAAACACATGGGACCAGATTCTGCTGTGAATTAGACAGGCACAACTCCAACAGCATCTATCCATTTCGGGGACAAATGCACTAAAGATTTCTTAACGAGATTTTTAGAGACACGATAGACCTGGGGTGTCAGATGTCAAGGCCAGTTGATGTATTTTTTCAGCTTGCAATGACCTATTAAAATCCTGCAGAATCTAAGCTTTCATTTAAAAAAAGAGCAAATTTCTAGCTAGAACTGGCTGAAAAACTGGCTAAAAATTTTAGCGAAAATTTCATCCCTTTTTTCATCGAAGTTCAAACTTTCAACAAAAACCTGTACTGAAACATAGAGTTTTGAAATATCCCAGTCAGCTCAAATGGTTGCAAAGAAAACTGGCAAATCATGATTGGAGTAAAAAACAAACAAACAAACAATGTAGCGTTGTCTGCCTGAGTCTGCTAAGAGCCTGAAACAATGATTCTGAGATGTTCAGTGCCCTTCCCACCTGATAAATCTCACTGGGGTGTTAGCTCTAAGGTATGAGTGAATACTCCTGAATGTCAGTGTTAGCTATTTCATTACAGATCATTTTCTTAGATGGCATGTGGGAGGCTGTGGGAATGAAGCCTATCAGGTTTTAAATTGAGAGTGGGTGCCAGGAAGAAAATGAAGAAGGATGGGAAGAGGAGAAATACAAAGATGGGAAAGAAGAGGGGAATGGGGAATGGAGAAAAATAAAGGTCAGAATAGCAGAGGTCCTAAAAATGAAGCTATGTTCCCACCGAGCGATTCTGAACAAATGAGGATAATACTTAGCTCATGTATAGAGCTTTCTACCTATAGATTGTGAAGTGCTTTACAAATGAGTTCAATATCACTATCCCCATTTTACAGATGGGCAAACTGAGGCACAGAGCTGTGAAGTGACTTGCCCAGGGTCACCCAACAGACCAGTGGCAGAGCCAGGACAGAACCCAGGTCCCTTGTCTCCCAGTCCAGTGCTTCATCTACTATTCTGATCTGCTTCTCTATGATAAATAATAAAAGCTAAAAGATCTGCATGAATGACACCATATTCAGTCAGACCTTTTTGTGCCATCCTCCCACTGACATTTGTGGGAATTCTGCGGGAAAGTACACAGTCCTGATTTTATTCCTTCACACAGAGCTGTAGCCCATAGGGCTAGCCTGCTTGCTTGCTTTATTATATCCTTTCTTATGGGTTTGTTGTTTGTTTTATTATAATTGATTTATAGCTTTGTATTAGAGTATTTCTGGCAGTAATGCAAGGAACCTACAGGCCACATCCTGAATGATGAGCTAAAGCAAGTTAGCATCCATACGTTTGTGACCTTTGGCATAGATAAGTGGCCTACTGATTGTCATCTGTAAACTTAACAGGTACACCACAAAGAACATGGAAATAACCACCACCAAACTGATTCAGGCCAGAAATAACAGATGTGAGAATGAGCTAATTGTCATTAATATGTATGACTATATTATCAATATGTATGAATGTGCCAGCCTATAGAGTAAGCACACCCAGATATTATGTAGGTGGAGGACATTAAGTTTGGACCTGGGAGGTTGGGCACACAGCATGCAAGCTGTATAGGAGGGACAAGCCACCATGTTTAAAGTTTAAATTTAGGTTGGTTTTTCTTGGGTCTTTCTTGGCTTCGTTTTCTGACTTTCTAACTCTCTAGCTTCTCCTAAGTTTTCATCTTCCACGCAAGCATTGAGTAACCTGGCCATCAGACTCTTTTGGCATGCCAGAGACAAGGCTGATCCTTTGTCTCTTACCACCAGGTTCTCAAGGAAGAGTGTGAGTATGTAAATCTAGGGAGTTTTATCGTAACTGATACCACATGTGCCTCCAGAACAATACTATTTCATTTTTAATTCTGGTTGATTACTTTTCCATTTATGTCAATAAAAGTATCTAAGGCTGTATTTTGTTCTCGGGGGTATGTCCTTGTCATACATCCCAAAGGTCCTTGCAAGGTGCTGTGTAGGCTGATTCTGGGACAAGAACCGTATTGTCTTCTCATTAGATCAATTGGTGAACCTATAACCTATATTATATGAACAATAATATTAATTCCCTAAAATCAGGCAACACAGATCATAATTGATAATGGAATTTGGCTTTTTCCAGAGAATGAAAGTTACGTGGAGATAGATAATCTCAAAAAGTCAGGCTAATGCAAACTATTGAATACAACAATAAGCCACAACAGCATTTGTATTATAGGCTGTTGGTACACATCCCAAATACATTGTGAGCAGAAATAATTGAATTTTGCCTGGTCCAACCAGTTTTGTGAATCAACCACGTTAATTGCTGTTCATAATGCACCCAGATACTAATGGAGATAGTTGTTCTATAGATAGATATTTCCAACATGACCATGTCAAATTGCTATGGGTATGAACTGGCTTAAGTAAACCAAAGAAGAGTAATTGCTTCACTGTCCAGTAAAGGAATCTGTCTAAAGATCTGTAGCAGAGCTCTGCAAGCCAATGCAAACTGCCAAAAATAATGAGCTTTCCTTTTGTTTGTTTGCTTGCTTGCTTGCTTCTTTGCTGGATTTCTGTAAAAAAAAAAAAAAAACAAGTCTTCTTTGGATTTACCTCAAATTTTCCTCTTTCCTTCAACAAATAGAAGGCCATTTTATTTTGTGGAGGGAAGGAGAGAGGAAATTTCTCTGTAAATAGAAAATTCTCTGTAAAAATGGCAAATTTATGTGGAAATTTATATTATACTGTTTTCTAGCAGTGGAATTTTTGTATTTTTTTTTCTGCCATGAAATTGCTCCCATTAGTGGAAATCTCCGTGTTCACATGTAAACATTTGCAAAATGAAAATGTCGAGTTTTCCTGCACTTCTAAGCATTTGTGGGAGATGTTTTCAAAAGCACAAATATGAATTAGTTGCTTAAGACTCATTGACTTCCAATGGGAAATGGAAGCCTAAATACATGTTGTGCTTTTAAAATATTACCTCCTGAGAATCGCAGAGGAAACCTCTGAAGTAAAGGGACCAGGCCATTGATTTATTGTGCTAAAAAAAGGAAACAAACAAACAAACAAAACCACCACCAGAGATTTCTTGATAACCTGCAGGACTCTGGAAGAGATCTATTCTTTCCATTCAGAAGAACTGAATGTTGACCAGCTGCATATAGGATGTAGAAAAGGCTGATCACCATGGTTTTAAGAGCAATCCCCAAATCCTGTATGGTAGGATGCCAAGGCCATTATGTCTCTACTATTCATGCTGCCCTCAGTTCCCTGAGGAAATTGTGCAGGTCAGAAATATGCTTCATACGTGTATTCTCTTTTGAAATGTCCTTCTTTGTAAACTGTTTGTTTATTGTCCCAAAGGGTATAGCAAAGGTTTTGACTTATTGTGATCCTTAAAATAGAAAAACTCTAAAAAGTTAATCAGAACAGCTCATTCTGGTATGAAGGATTTTTTTAAAATTATATTTATTTATTTATTTCCCCCAAAATAAGGGAAGAACAGAAAAAAACCCAAAGAACAAAAAAGTAAAGAAATGGGGAGGGAGGAAAAGGTAAGGAAGGAAGGGGGCAAGGAGGGGAAAGGAGAAAGACATTTTAATTTCCATTTGCTAGGACTTACTCAAAAGTTTCTAAAAAGTTAGACCAAATCTTTTCAAATTTGTCTGAGAGCCGTCTTCTCCGAAAGGTTACCAAGGTCAGCCAAGTCACTGAGCCACCCTTCTATCCCTGGAGAAAGGGGTCAGTTCTTGGTCCAGTTCTGTTCAATATTTTCATTAATGACATGGATAATGGAGTGGAGTGTATGCTTATACAATTTGCAGATCACACCAAGGTGGGAGCGGTTGCATGTACATTGAAGGACAGGATTGGAAATTCAAAATGACCGTGACAAATTAGAGAGTTTGTCTGAATTCGACAAGATGAAATTCAATATAGGCAAGTTCAAAGTACTTCACTTAGGAAGGAGAAATCAAATGCCCAATAACAAAATAGAAAATAACTATCTAGGTGGTAGTACTGCTGAAAAGGATCACAAATAGAATATGAGCCAACAATGTGATGCAGCTGCGAAAAAGGCTAATACCACTCTGGGGTGTATTAGCAGGATTGTTATATGTAGCACATGGGAGATAATTGTCCTGCTCTACTTAGCACTGATAAGGCCTCAGCTGGAGTACTGTGTCCAATACTGGGTACCACACTTTAGGAAAGGTGTGGACAAATTGGAAAGAGTCCAGAGGAGAGCAACAAAAATGGTAAAAGGTTTAGAAAACCTGACCTATGAAGAAAAGTGAAAAAACTGGACATGTTTAGTCTTGAGAAAAGAAGACTGAGGGGGCACCTGATAACAGTCTTCATTTATGTTAAGGGCTGTTATAAAGAGGACTGTGATCAATTGTTCTCCATGTCCACTGAAGGTTGGACAAGAAGTAATGGGCTTAATCTGCAGCAAGGGAAATTTAGATTAGTTATTAGAAAAACCTTTGTAATTATAAGGATTGTTAAGTTCTGGAATAGACTTCTAAAAGAGGTTGTGAAATCCCCATTATTGGAAGTTTTTAAAAACAGGTTTGACAAACACCTGTCAGGGATGATCTAGGTTTACTTGGTCCTGTCAGAGTGCAGGGGTTGGACTTGATGACTTCTCGAGGTCCTTTCCAGCCCTACATTTCTTTGATTCTGTGATAACATGTGACCACCTTTCAGCACTATATATTTCTGAAATGTCTCCTGTCCATAAATATATTTTGATTATATTTGAAAAAATGGACCATGTTGAGTAATTTGTGCTGCTACATTGTACTGGTTGTTAGGGTTGCATGTCACCAAAGTCCTGAATTCACCTTGCTATTGAAGATCATACAGGGTGAAATTTACACCATTACATGATCTGTGTAAATCCCTACAACCAGTTGGAATGTACTTCTGCTCTTTGTAATAATGGCATCATGGGCCTCCAGATTTATTGCATATTCAGTTGCTCCCACATAAAATATGTTCAACTTGCAAGTAAGGAGATTTTGCTGCCAACTATCAGTTCTGTAAGCACAGGCTGGGCTCCTTGTCAAACTGGGTTCTTCTTTTGTCAAACGCCGCCTCTAGTAATAAAGGTTTTGCAGGCCATGATATGCTGCTATTGACGCTTGTGCAACCCCATGACCAAATTATGTATTGCTTTCATTATGATGGCATAGGTGTGGTTGATCGGAGTGAGTGGTCCGATTGCACGCCACCAACTCCCATTGATGTAAAAGAGAGCTGTGGATACTCAGCATATTTGGAAATCAGGCCAATAACCTATTCCATGTTGGCTCTGCAGGGCTAACAGAATCAGATACTTCTTTTTCTCAGGAAGATGAGTAAATATGTCTCTGCATAAACATAGGGCATAGATCTGTTGGGTAACAGGGTGCCATTTTTACATATTTGCTGTACAGAGCATAATCACACTTTAAATGCTGCTTGAGAGGAAGGATGGTCTTGTGGTTAAGGCAGAGGAGTTGGTCTCAGAAGGAAGGGGTTAAATCCCTGTCTTTGCCAAAGATTTCCTCTATGACCTTAGACAAGTTACTTAATCTCTTAGGGCCAGATTTCTAAAGATATTTAGGTATCTGAAGATGCAGATAGAATTTTCAAAAGTGCATAGGGGCCTAACTCCCAGTGAAATCCCACGGCATCTTTAGGCACCTAAATACATTTTAAAATCTGGCTCTTTGCGCCTTAGTTCTTCATCTGGAAAATGGAAATAAGAACATTTCTTTTCTCCCTCTCCGTGTCTTGTCTCTGTAGATGGCATGGCAGGGAATCTCTCTGACTCTGTGTTTTGTATAGTGCCTAGTACAAAGGGCCTTGACCAAAGCCTGTATGCATCAGCAGGTTAAAAATAATGATAATTATTAATTGTGCTTCCAAACAAGTATGTATGTCGTGAGGGCTGAATTTCACCCTTATGCCCTAGGATTGCTCCCCTCCTTCCACTCATCCCAAACTGAGAGACCTTCGCAAGCTTCTGATATTTTTTCCACTCCAGAGTCAAAGGGTTAATTGCAATTAAACAAAGAAGGATTGCAGAATATCAATCCATCATGTACACTGCAGGGGAGCAGTTCAGCATGTCTCTGGATCCTTCTGCTATTTATACACGGTGGAACATTTCAAATGGCTAAGAAATTGCATGTTTAAAACTGTCCATTGTCACAATACAATAGGCTTTTGAAAGCACGTTGGAAGCATTTTTATCATTATCTGCTAGAAAAGAAGAGCAACGTCTTGGCATTTAGGTGAAATCATTGATTGTTTGCCTTATTTATGTATTTTCCCAAGAACTCTTCTAGTTGTTTGGTAACTAAGACATTATTTTTTCTCCTTGCCTTATTGTGGTTTTGATTGTGTCCTCCTTTCAGTGGAGGCTCCAACTCCTCGATTGGAACGAAACAAAAATATTGTAAGGGCTTTATGACGTAGAGCTATTTCAATCAGAGCCAACATCTTGAATTGTGTTTGGAGGCTACTGGCAGCCACTAAAATACCAGTTTTATGCATTCGGTCCCTAGACATTAAAATTGCCTGGTTGCACCTGCAAGTTACCGAGGGCTGAAATCGCACTTGCTATTTACAAGCACAGAAATGGAGGCCAGAGTCAGAAAATCTGTTCTATAGTGTTTCCCAAACTTCTGTACTGGTGAGCTGCTGTATTTTTCTGCATCGTGAGAAAATGTCCAGTCTTTGTGAAGTAAATGAATGGAAGCTCTTTGGGAAGGGACTGAGTGTTCTTATTGTGAATGAGGGGACAGCACCGCGCACACCAGGTGCCATCAAAATACAAATGGTAAATAATTGCTAAATGTCCAAAAAGGTACAATTATTGTGCTTGTAAAACATGTGACCCTATTGCATCCAAAGACAACATGGAGTGGTCTTTTGTCCATGTAAATCTGGCACTTATGAGAGTCATGATAAATGGACTAACTGTCTTTCTTAAACAGGAGGCATTGATTTAAGAAAACAGCTATGAATATGGACATAAACACATAGGCTTCCATGCAGCTTGAGTCCCGGCTTAGTCTCTTTTGTTTACCAGCGCACAGAGACATCTAGTGGCTGTGTAATGTACTGCAATTAAATGTATCATAGTATCCAGAAGCAGCATTCAGAGGCCCGTTTATTCAATTTGCTAGTGATATTTGGTGTATTTGCAAGTGCAACATGTGTACATGCATTTTGAAAGATGCAACTGTTTCAACCACATCCTAAAATGTCTCCCCCAGAATCTTTAGAAATACCAGTGAGGAGAACAAACATCAGCAGTATTGACATGCATAATCTTGATGAAGAGAATAAGACATAATGAATTGTCAGGTTAGTTTAATTTCACTTCCCAGGAAATATCACTAATGAAGGTGGAAATTAGCGGAGCTGCACAGCTGCAAATTGGGGAAGGACTGCAACTGATGAGCTGAACAACTGCACTTACTGATAAATAAAACAGTGTGTGTGTGTAGCATGGTGTAACATCTATCCTGACATTCACATGCTCCAAGGGTCATGCCATGTTCACATTACACCAGGGGACCCAAAATCAAAAGGGGCAGGAAAAGGGAAATGTAAATGGTCTGTAATTCAGTAAGAAAGTTAGCTCTAGCTTAGGGTAACTGCTAGTTCATACCCTCACATCCCCTTCTCTTTTCAAAACCAGAACATAATAAAGAGGAGAATAAGATTGAATGGAGTTTGGTTTTATTTGGAGATGACCCCAAATACACTCAGATTCTGGGCTGTACAAAATCCAAATTAAACACTGAAAGAAATCAAGGCTTTGTAGGAAACTGAAATATAGTAATGTTTGTATCTGATGGTAAAAGACATGCAGCTAAAACTCAGTGTGTGACCTCAAACTTTATCCAACAGAGCAAGGATAACATGCAAACTTTAGCTCATAGAAAGGGCCAGATCCTCAGCAATGATAAAGTAGCATAAAAGGGAGTTGAAACTAATCTAATCATGGAGTCGAGCATTTCCCCAGCCTGGGGGGAATAGGAGCATTCTGTTCTGTCCTGTCCTATCCACTTATATGGCCCCCATTACAATAGTATCTGAGTGCCTCTGAGCACCTCACAATCTTTAATGTATTTATCCTCACAGCACCCTTGTGGTTTAGGACAGCCCTATTATCCCCATTTTACAGAGGGGGAATAGTATCACAGAAAGGGTAAATGACTTGCCTAAAGTCATCCAAGATGCCTATGGTGGAGCAGTTCTCCCAAATTCCTAACCATTGGCCCTTTCTGATTTTGGGTTGGTGGGACAGTCTCTAGGAGACAGTCCTAGACAGTGTATGTTGGACCAACCTTTTTCTCTTGTCACTTTATTTGTGCAGTGTTTGAACTTGGTACAACTGAGGATCCAGCCAAGAATGTCCACAACACACTCCAGGAAATGTATGTGATTTGAGGCAAATCCAGAGTTGTGTTGTATGTTTCTTGTTGAGAAACACATTTTTGGAAATTGAAGACGTGAGGAAATGCTGCTTTGTTTTGTGTATCTGCTAAGTACTATATTAAAAAAAAAGATGGGTAGTTAAAAAAAATGAAAAGGACTTCAAAAAGGGAGGCAGATAAAAGAAGGTGGTATGACTGGTGATGCCAAAATGGGAGACATTTTAGGAAGTAAAACGAAATACAGAATCTCTAGGTATTTGTGCAACTGGAAATGAATGCACGATCCACACATTCCTCTGTATTCTTAGTGGGTAACATTAAGTAGAACTTGTGCAGTTATATATATAGAAAGATCATATACCCAGCAGTGAGTGATACTGACAGTCGTTGGAGCTCCATCTTCTCGCTGAATGCTACAAATTTGATCAGGGAGTGGTTGTACCCACAAGCCCCGTTAAGGAATATTTGTGCCTCAGTGTAAGATGCAATGATGTGTGTGGTTTCTTTCAATATTGATGGTTCAAAATAATTTCTGATTAAGGCAGCCAGACAAGGAGCCAGTAAGTCAATGTGTCCAAAGATCTAAAATGGATTCTGATGTGAACAGCAGTGGCTTATGCAAACAAGATGAAATGCTTGTGACTATAGAGGGTAAATCTCAGCAGTCAAAGACATACAGATGGACTGATTTTTATAACAGGGGAGGCAGGGCTACCTATGTTAATAGAAATGAAGGCTTCATTAGGGCCTGATTCAAAGTTAATGGAAAGGCTCCCACTGACTTCCAAACAGGGGCGGCTCCAGGCACCAGCACACCAAGTGCGTGCCTGGGGTGGCAAACCGCGGGAGGCGGCCTGCCGGTCGCTGTGGGGGCGGCAGTCAGGGAGCCTTCGGCGGCATGTCTGCGGGAGGTCCGCCGTCCTGCGGCTTTGGCAGCAATTCGGCGGTGGGTACGCCAAAGCCGCAGGACCGGCAGACCTCCCGCAGGCATGCCGCCGAATCCGCGTTACCAGCGGACCTCCCGCAGGCGCGCCACTGAAAGCCGCCTGAGTGCCGTGCTTGGGGCGGCAAAATACATAGAGCCGCCCCTGCTTCCAAAGGCTTCGATTCAAGGCTTTAGTGAATAGTGAGTTGTACATGGATTGATTAAGTTGATGTTGCACATGGTGCCATTTTATCATCCACGTGGCAAATATGCAAAATACGTATATATATGAGACAGTAGGGTGGCAAAGAGCTGAAGAGTAAACAGCTGTCTGTGTTCCACCCCCTCAAAAAACCCACTATTCTCCCTTTCCATAGCTCCAGGGTGGAATTTGGTCCTTTATGGATTAAGGGCTGCTTAAGTGAAAGGAATGGAAAGAGAAATATCAATTTTCACAGCATTCACATACGCTCCCCTGCTCTCATGTATAAAACCAGGGCTTAAATTCATATAGAGTATTTCCCGGAGGCCTCCCCCCTTTTCTCCCCAACATGCTATAAAAACTCCAGGGGGATTGAAAATATTTACCAGAATTCCGCTCCGGACAGCTCCGATGGAATTTAAGCCCTATATATAACCACCTTCATGTAAAGGAGATGCTAGAATTCTGTTTTCTGTGCACCGCACCTATACATGTGAGGACTCTCCCTGCCTGTTCACCAGAGGGCAGTGTTGTTATGAATTCAGGAAAGCTGGAGTTCATTGCTTCCCTGATTTTAAGCTCAAAAGGGGGGGATCACAATGATCATCTAGTCTAACCTCCTGCATGACACAGGGTATATCCCAGTAAATCCTGCATTGGAGAGAATTATTCTTTCCTACAATATATGTAAGTGCTGTCAAGCCTGATAACTTGTGACTTGGCTAGTGTATATCCTTTAGATAGATGTCCTGTCTCAATTTAAAGACTCCAGGGGGTGATGAAGTAACTATGTCCCTTAATAATGTTGTAATAGTTACTTGCTCTTGCTGTTAAAAAGTTGTCTTTTTTCCAACCTGCATTTTTTCTAGCTTTGTTTTCCAGTCATTCTTCTACAGAACAAATAGGACCCTGTGATCACTCCCCTGATGGAGATTTATATTTGTTCTTTGTTTGGTGTTTTCTCTAATCCCAAATAATAATCCTGACTGATAGATGCCTTCTGATCTCTTGGCATACATTTACAGCTGCTCTAATGACTACAGTGGAGTTACTCTGGATTTACACCAGTATAAACAAAATCAGAATCTGGTCCTTAAAGTACACGTTGTGATCTTTATATATAGAAAATCTATCCCATGCTATTAGGAAAGATTGAGATGGGCCTTATGAGCATGCTAGTGTGAACTCATTTAGAGAAGGCCTCCAGTCTTGATTTCCAGTCAGCTTGTTTTTCAGCGTTTGGTTTCTCCTGCCAATATCACAGATTTCACCTTCATGAAAGTCATCTTGAAGGAAGAAATTAATCTTTCTGGGAGAGAGACTTGCCTGTTAGTGATGCTGAGCTGATTTTATTACAGTGTTATGTCAGGCAGTCAGTACAGATGGTTTGACTAACCTGCTAGAAATGAATCATAGAACTATAGAAATGTAGGACTGGAAGGGACCTCGAGAGGTCATCTAGTGCAGCCCCTTGTCCTGAGGCAGGATCAAGTAATCTAGACCATCCCTGACTGGTGTTTGTCCAACCTGTTCTTAAAAACCTGCAGTGATAGGGATTCCACAACCTCCCTTGGAAGCCTATTCCAGACTTTTACAAAGTTTTTCCTAATATCTAACCTAAATCTTCCTTGCTGCAGAATAAGCCCATTACTTCTTGTCATCCTTATAACAGCCCTTAACATCATTTATCCACATTTTTTCTATGAGAATGTCTTGTGGGACTGTGTCAAAAGCCTTACTAACATCAAGATCTACTGCTTCCCAGCTATCCAGTAGGCCAGTAACCCTCTCAAAGAAGGACATTAGGTTGGGTTGGCATGATTTACTCTTGACAAATCCATGCTGGCTATTCCTTATTACCCTGTTATCCTCTAGGTGCTTATAAATTGATGGTTTAATGATTTGTTCCAGTATCTTCCCAAGTATTGCAGTTAGGCTGACTAGTCTATAATTTTTAAAGATGGGTACTAAGTTTGCCCTTTTCCAGTCCTTTGGGACCTTACCGTCCTCCATGAGTTCTTGAAGATCATTGCTAACAGTTCTGAGATTGCTTCAGCTAGTTTCTTAAGTACCCTACGATGAATTTAATCAGGCCCTCCCAACTTGAATACATTTCACTGAATATTCTTTAACCCATTCTTTTCCCATTTGGGCTTGTGTTCTTTCCCCCTTGTTGAAGATCTGCTCTTTAATTATTGTTCCCCTCCAGGGAAGCAGGTAATTTACTTGCATCATCTTAGTTTCCGAAATTGGGATACTGAGCTCAAGGACTGACTAAGACAATCTGAGACATCGGACATGCCCCACCCTCCTCACCGTGGCCCCACCTCCCTCTTTGGGTTGCTGTGGCATCCACACAACAGCACTTTTCTGGGCTGGTGAGGGGCTTGCTACTAATCCCTTTTCAGTAGGCTGGGTCTCCCCCTCTCCCTGGACTCCCACTCCCTGTCTTCAGACAGATTGGGTCCTGCCCTGGAGGAGGAAGGACTCTGCTCCCACTCACCCATGCAGTGGACTTGTGTAGGGGGCCCCGGCTCATGACACCCCAGCAGAGCTGTGATGGGTGCCCTGTGTTGGGTGATGGTGGAATCCCGCAACGGCTTTCAAAATTAAGATGAATGAGACTGTACGATGAATGAGACATTTTACACTTTCTGTTTCAGGGTCTCTGCAGACTCAGAGAGAGGTCACTGCATCCCTTACATGCAGGGCATGTTTTCTAGCTTTTCTTTCCAACAAGGAGGGGTAGGAAGGTAATTTTTTAAAATGAAAGTTGAGATTCTAATCTATGCTGGGTCAGACTGATGTCCATCTAGGCCAGTATCCTGTTTTCTAACAGTGGCCAGTGCCACATGCTTCAGAAGGAATGAACAGAACAGGGCAATTATCGAATGATCCATCTCCTGATGTTCAGGCCCAGCTTCTGGCAGTCAGAGGTTTAGGGACACCAGAACATGGGGTTTCATTGCTGACCATCTTGGCTAATAGCCAATAATGGACCTATCCTCCATGAATTTATCTAATTGTGTTTTTAACCCAGTTACTTTTTGGCCTTCACAATATCCCCTGGCAGTGAGTTCCAAAGGTTGACTGGGCATTGTGAGAAGAAGTACTCCCTTTTGTTTGTTTTACAAACTGATGCCTAATAATTTATTGGGTGACCCCTGGTTTTTTTGTTATGTGAAGATATAAATAACATTTTTCTATTTACTTTCTACACAGCATTCATGATTTTATGGACTCTATCATATTCCTCCCCTTAGTCATCTCTTTTCTTATCTGAACAGTCCCAGTCTTTTTAATCTCTCCTCATATGGAAGCTGTTCCATACCCCTAATCATTTTATTGCCCTTCTCTCTACTTTTCCCCATTCTAATATCTTTTTTTTTGGTGGGGGGGAGGGAATGGGGTGACCACAACTGCACACAGTATTCAAGGTGTGGGTGTAGCATGTATTTATATGGTGGCATGATGATAATTTCTATCTTATACCTTTCCAAATCATTCTTAATATTCCGTTAGCTTTTTTGACTGCCACTGAGCAGATGTATTCAGAGAACTATCCACAATGACTTCAAGATCTTTCTTGAGTGGCAACAGCTAATTGAGTCCCCATAATTTTGTAGGTATAGCTGGGATTATGTTTTCCAATGTGCATTACTCAGCATTCATCAACACTGAATTTCATCTGCCATTTTGTTGCCCAGTCACCCCTTTTTGGGAGATCCCTTTGTAACTCTTCACCGTCAGCAGCACAGAATGCTGTTCTGGGGTGAAAGACTGCCAATGAGATCGCAGCTCCAGCTGGGGTGGGGAGTTCGAAATCCAAAGGGGCAATTGGAAGGATGAACCAGAACTGGGTCAGGAGTTGAGGGGATACAATAAATGAAGAACAGGGGAATAAAAGTATGGGACTGGGGAGTGAGAAGGACAAAAGAAGGAAAGTAGGAAAGGTTTCAGATCAGGAGAAGCAGGAAAAAAATAGACCTGGGTATGTGAGCAGGCACTATTAGAGAATGGAAGTAGAGGGAAATAAAATCAATTGACTTACCAGAGAAAGAGTATCAGGGGGAAAAAACCTGAAAGGAAATATAATGGGTGAAAAAGTGAATTGATCAAAAAGCTGTTAGATGAGAACCAGTCCTGAAAACAGTAAATGAGAAGCCCACCCACAAAGGACTTAAAGTACATGAACAGAGAGTGACTGTTTGAACATCTATTGGCGCAATACAGTTCAAAGGTGTCTAATGGACAAGTGAGGACCATCAGGTGAAGAAACCCTGCTTGTGGGTAAACTTGGTGAAAAGAAGTGCAGCCACAGGGACATCGAATCTAAGGAGCATTTCAAGCTGAAGAGAAGCAAAGAACAGGACAGCAAGCGCAGAGCTGGATTTACAGCCAAGGAGAGGAAGTGATACTTAATATACTTATTAAGTAGGCTTTTTTGGTTTTGTTAATAACAAATTATTTGGTACCAACTGCACAGCGCGTACAAGCTCACAAAGGTTAATGAGTTGGCAACATACAGTATATTATTATTATATGTAGTAAATCTTCAGTAATGTTCTAAATTCTTTATGCTTCTGGTACAATTTTGGGGTTTTTCCTTATAAAGTTCTAAACATTTAAAATGATCCCCTTTGTCTTGGGTTGCCTCTGCCTCTCCTCACAGTTAGCCTAGCCTAGCTGGGTCACCACACTATTATATCAGTATCCTCATTTAATACCCAGTTGTCTGCCTTCATGTGATGTAACTGAATGGGATGCTTTTTTGTTTGGCTATTTCTCTTCAGTTCTTTATCAGTTTCTATCCTCTCCTCTTTATCAGGGTATAGAGTATCCTCTTTAATAAATCCTCCCCTAAGGATGTCTCTATCTGAACCATGTGCTCTTCCACACGTGTTGGCTTTCACCCATCCCTTAGTTTAAAAACTTCTCTACGACCTTTTTAATTTTACATTGCAGCAATCTGGTTCTGTCTGGTTTAGGTGGAGCCCATCCTTCCTGTACAGGATCCTCCTTTCCCCAAAGGTTCCCCAGTTCCTACCCTCCTCCGAACACCATTGTCTCATCCACGCAGTGACACCTTTCAGTTCTCCCTGTCTAACTGGCCAGGTGTGAGGAACTGGAAGCATTCCAGAGAATGCTATCATGGAGTTCCTAGACTTTAATCTCTTACCTAGCAGCCTAAATTTGGTCTCCAGAATCTCTCTCCTACCTTTCTCTACATCACTGGTACCTTTGTGTATCAAGATAACTTGGCTGTGCATGATTTTATTTGTAATGAAGCACACTCAAGATAACCATGTAAAATAATGTAAAAACATATCATACAAATAACAAAAGTGTAAAAAGTCCCATTCCCCCACTGCCTCCCAGACCTGGCCAATCCCACCCCCATCTCTTCAAGTACAATAAGGCCATTGTGGACAAACTAGATGCATCAGTCTTCACGGTTGAGGATGTGAGGGAGATTCCCAAACCTGAGCCATTCTTTTTAGGTGACAAATCTGAGGAACTGTCCCAGATTGAGGTGTCATTAAAGGAGGTTTTGGAATAAATTGATAAACTAAACAGTAATAAGTAATAAGTCACCAGGACCAGCTGGTATTCACCCAAGAGTTCTGAAGGAGCTCAAATGTGAAATTGAAGAACTACTAACTGTAGTTTGTAATCTATCATTTAAATCAGCTTCTATACCAAATGACTGTACCAACGGCTAATGTGATGCCAATTTTTAAAACGGGCTCCAGAGGTGATCCCGGCAATTGCAGGCTGGTAAGCCTGACTTCAGTACCAGGCAAATTGGTTGAAACTATAGTAAAGACAGAATTGTCAGACACATGGACGAACATAATTTGTTGGGGAAGAGTCAATATGGTTTTTGTTGTAAAGGGAAACCATGCTTCACTAATCTACTAGAATTCTTTGAGGGGATCAACAAGCATGTGGACAAGGGGGATCCAGTGGATATAGTGGACTTAGATGTTCAGAAAGCCTTTAACAAGGTCCCTCACCAAAGGCTCTTAAGCAAACTAAACTGTTATGGGATAAGAGGGAAGGTGCCCTCATGGATTGGTAACTGGTTAAAAGATAGGAAAAAAGGATAGGAATAAATGGTCAGTTTTCAGAATGGCGAGAGGTAAATAGTGGTGCCCTCCACGGGTCTGTACTGGTCCCAGTGCTATTCAACATATTCATAAATGATCTGGAAAAAGGGTAAACAGTGAGGTGGCAAAATTTGCAGATGATACAAAATTACTAAAGCTAGTTAAGACCCAGGCAGACTGTGAAGAGCTACAAAAGGCTCTCACAAAACTGGGTGACTGGACAACAAAATGGCAGATGAAATTTAATGTTGATAAATGCAAAGTAATTGGAAAGCATAATCCCAACTCTACATATAAAATGATGGGGTCTAAATTAGCTGTTACCACTCAAGAAAGAGATCTTGGAGTCACTGTGGATAGTTCTCTGAAAACATCCACTCAATGTGCAGTGGCAGTCAAAAAGGTGAACGGAATGTTTGGAATCATTAAGAAAGGAATAGATAAGAAGACAGAAAATATCATATTGCCTCTATATAAATCCATAGAACGCCCACATCTTGAATACTGTGTGCAGATGTGGTCACCCCATATCAAAAAAGTTATATTGGAATTGGAAAAGATTCATAAAAGGGCAACAAAAATGATTAGGGGTCTGGAATGGCTTCCGTATGAGGAGAGATTAATAAGACTGGGACTTTTCTGCTTTGAAAAGAGACGACTCAGGGGGGGATATGATAGAAGTCTATAAAATCATGACTGGTGTGGAGAAAGTAAATAAGGAAGTGTTATTTACTCCTTCTCATAACACAAGAAGTAGGGGTCACCAAATGAAATTAATAGGCAGCAGGTTTAAAACAAACCAAAAGAAGTATTTTTTTTCGTACAATGCACAGTCAACCTGTGGAACTCCTTGCCAGATGTTGTGAAGGCCAAGACTATAACAGGGTTCAAAAAAGAACTAGATAAATTCATGGAGGATAGGTCCCTCAATGGCTATTAGCCAGGATGGGCAGGGATGGTCTCCCTAGCCTCTGTTTGCCAGAAGCTGGGAATGAGCAACAAGGGATGGATCATTTGATGATTACCTGTTCTGTTCATTCCCTCTGAAGCACCTGGCACTGGCCACTGTCAAAAGACAGGATACTGGGATAGATGGACCTTTGCTCTGACCCAGTGTGGCCGGTCTTACGTTCTTGTGTTCAAAGGGACGGACTTCAAACCCAACAAAGGGTAGGTTGAGGGACTCTGTGCTGGAAAGGGATCTGAGCTTCCTTTATTCCCTGTGACAGGTCGGACCCCCCTTTCAGGGGTGCCACCAGTTGTGCTGGGGTCCCACTGAGCCCGCCTGTCCCACCAGCCTGGGTTTCCCTCACTCTGGGCTGCTGTGACAGGCTCTCAAGCCCCTTTCCAGCACAGACACAGGCAGGGACACACCCAGCTGTCGAATCACACAGCGTCTGTGATTAGCTCTCTGTGGGAGGGCTCAGCTAGGGCAATGCCCAGTTCTCCTGTGCACACAGCCTCTGGAGAGTAAACCCAAAATGATATTGTCTTGTGCTGAATAGAGATCTATATCTCTATATCTACTGGGCAAAACCGTATGGGGAGGAGGTGAGCAGCCCTCAGTGGTAAAAGAACAGGTTAAGGACTATTTAGAAAAGCTGGACGTGCACAAGTCCATGAGTCCAGATCTAATGCATCGAAGGGTGCTGAGGGAGTTGGCTGTTGTGATTGCAGAGCCATTGGCCATTATCTTTGAAAATTCGTGGCGATCCAGGGAGGTCCCGGACGATTGGAAAAGGGCAAGTATAGTGCCCATATTTTAAAAAGTGAAGAAAGAGAACCTGGGGAATTACAGACCGGTCAGCCTCACTTCAGTCCCTGGCAAAATCATGGAGCAGGTCCTCAAGGAATCCATTTTGAAGCACTTAGAGGAGAGGAAGTTGATCAGGAACAGTCAACATGGATTCACCAAGGGCAGGTCATGCCTGACCAACATGATTGCCTTCTATGATGTGATAACTGGCTCTGTGGATATGAGGAAAGAGGTGGATGTGATATATCTTGACTTTAGCAAAGCTTTTGATACTGTCTCCCACAGTATTCTTGCCAGCAAGTTAAAAAAGTATGGATTGGATGAATGGATGTCATAGTTAGAGATTGGCTTAAACCCTAAAAGATGAGTTTTAATATACCCTTCCACAACTTTATTAGCGCTAACTACTACAGCAGTTATTCTTGTTTCCATACAAAGGCCCTCTTTGAGCCTTGCTAAATTCTTGGCACCCAACAGCTTCTGTTTCGAAGATTTCTTAGCTCTTCAGTATCTGTGGGTAGAGGCCAAACAGATTTTTCATTGTATGAGTCACTTAGGAAGTTCAAGTCCCATCTTGTAGGATACTGAGCACCTTGTGAGAAGTGCTGAGTGCCTTCAATTTATGCTGGGAGATATGGGTGCTCATTGTCTCTCGAGATTAGATGTTGCCACTTAGCACTGGTGGATGTAAATAGTTTATCCCACTATAGACAACTGTGGTCCCCATTAACCCAACTCCACTTGCTGCAGCTCAATTCAAAGCGGAGGGGAGTGACTAGAGCTAGTCAAAAAATGGGCAAAAAAAAATCTCTCTCTTCCCCCCCCCCAATTATTTTGATGAAATTATTTAATTTGAACAATCTCGACCAGCTCACTAGTTGGTCAAAAAAACGAGGAAAAAACATCATGAAATCTAAGTCAAAACATTTTTGTTTGTGTGAAATTTTGAATTCAGAACGTTCTGACCATCTCCAGGCAGCACGGTGGCAAAAAGAAAGGTGACGTACCCTGCAATCAGCAGGTGTATATACTGCTTGATTCCCTCCCCCCACACTCTACGTACTTTCCAAATTGCAGCCCTTTTATTCCTAATTGTGCTTCATTTTCTCACACCGGTATTCTCCCTGTAGTCAATGGGACTAGATTTTTAAGGTGACCATTAATACTTATTGTGCTTTTTATTCAGTAGCATTTTACAGAAGAGGTTAATATCATCATCCTCATTTTATAGAGGAGGAAAATGAGGCATAGAGAGGTAAGGTGACTTACTCAAGGTCATCCATTGGCTGAGGCAGGAATAGAACCCAGGTTTCTGGAATCCTTAGGCCAATGGGCTATCCAGTGCTGCTAGCCACACAAATATGGCCATCTAGTCAAGCCTCATGGGTAACATAAGCCAAAGAATTTCACTGGTAATTCCTATCCCAAGACCATAACTTGTGGCTGAGCTAGAGTGTATTTACTCCCAGGAGTAAGGTAAGCAGGATTTATTTGGTCCTTTATATTGCCGCAAACATATGCATATTAATAAGATGTGTAACAGCTCAGACTGCTTATTCTGTTTCTCAAACAACAGATGCAAATAAGCACATCTCTGGGGAAATGATTGATATGTAATTATGCTGTTGGTTAAGTACTTCACAATTGAAAAACACAAAGCACAAATGAAAAAAAGGCAAAAAAAAGCCCCAACCCCTTATAAAGTAACATTATTAAAACAATGTTCTCTGTGGTTCATTTCTATTTTAACAGTTTAAATAATAGCTTTACTTCTTTAAAAAAAATCATTATGCCTCAGGGATGCTGGATCCCATTCAGATGCACACCGTATGCTTCCAGCATGAGCCAAGTCTTGATCGCTCTACTCATGGCAAACAGTTACACTGAAATCAGTGTGATCACAGGTGTCCGGCATCATCTATGAAAGCTGTGCATTCTCAGGACCACTCAGGGACAGCTCGATCACATGCAGCACGATGTTCAAAAGCCCCTCGGTGGTACGTCGGTGACGTCTCCAATATCCACTCCTGCAGATAGGATCCATCATATGTCCTGTTGCACATGTGGAACTGCCTGGGAGAACCCCATCATTTCCACATAGGCCATGAGCTCAGCACTATTGTATCCTTTGTATTGTCTATGTGGAGTCTGAGGTCCCCGGATTCCTTGTGCTTGGTGGATTGCAGTACCACGCTGGTGAGCTACTCCACCAAGTTGACAGCGTTTCCCTCTGGTGGTCTGTACTCCAGTAGGAGTCCTAGGTTCCTTTTGTTCTTCACCTCACCGATCATATGGGTACACTCCAATTATTTTTGTTTCTGGGGAGAAACATCTTCTGTATCTGAGGTTAGAGAGGACCAGGACTGCTACTCCACATCTTTTCTTTTACCTGGTGCACTCTGAGGTCTGTCATGGCTTGTGTTGTATAGAATATCCTGTGGGAATGAGCTGTAGAAGATGCTTAGAAATCAGTAATAAGGTAAAATGCATTTTGTCTTCCTTTCACTGGCTCATCTTTTTTAGGGAACATTCTGTTTTAGTAAGTAACAATGATGACAGTTTTCCATGTAGTGTTTGTTTCACTGTTTATTGCAGTATGTTTGTATAGCATTTTTTATTATGGCATCTTTGACTTCCCTTTGAGCTAAAAAATGTAATGAGATCATTGAGGGCCTGATTCTTAGTGGGTGGGTGGTGAAAGCACTTAGCAACTCCCGGGGATGAGCCCAGAAGAATTAATGACATAAAATCTTGTCAATTGTAGGAACATAGGTCAAGATTCTCAAAGGTATTTAGGAGCCTAACTCCCAGCAATTTCAATGTGCATAAATACCTTGGAGGATCTGGGCCATAGGAATTACCATTTTGGATCAGAGCCCTGTTCCACCTAGTCCAGTATCCTGTTTCTGACTCTGGCCATTCCCAGATGCTCCAGAGGAAGGTATGAGAAACTGAGAAGTGAACGTTTGGAATAACTCGCTCAGGAGGTGAAGTTCTTCCTATCCCCTGTCAATTTGCAGTTGGGTTGTGCCTTGAAGCATGAGGGTTGAGTTCCCTTCCATTTTGTACTGACTATTGCAGTATCATTTTACTTTTGCTGGTAGGGAAAAATATGCCATTTCCAGCTGCTGAAAAATTATGTTATAGCATCACTGGGGCTTCCCAGGCCAATCGCCTTGACCTTGGTAAAGTCAATCTTTGTGCCTCAGTTCCTGAGATGTAAAGGGGGATAATAAAAACTTCTCACCTCTTGTTTAGTGATTAATATGTTGTGGATACACATTAATATGTTGTGTTTACATGCTTTCATGTAAACAGGTGAACTTACACTCAGTATTTTTTTCACTCAGACGATGGTAATGGGAGCCATATAAAACGTCTAGATGACTGGATAGAGAGAGATGTCTCTGTATCTGGGGCTCAGTCATTCAAGGTGGTGAGCATCTTCAGCTCCCAGTTACTTTAACAGGAGTTGTGGGCATGCAGCACCTCAGAGGATCGGACTCTTGTGGAGAGAAGAGAAAGAAATAGGAAAAGCCATGTTTGTTTTAACTCAAGGAAAGCAACTGAAAACAGGGACAACCCATCCTCTCTATGTGTTATCTGACACTCAGTTTATGTCTACACTGCAGTAAAACATACGTGGCTGGCCCATGTCAGCTGACTCAGGCTCAGGGGGCTTGGGCTATAAAGTTGTAGGGGGGTCCCAGAGCCCAGGCTCCAGCCTGAGCCCGAACATCTACACTGCAATTTTATAGTCCCAGAGTTCAAGCCCTACGAGCCTGAGTCAGCTGCCACGGGCCAGCCATGGGTGTTTTATTGCACTGTAGATATACCTACTGTGTTTACCATGGTGACAGGCAACATCTTTGCTACTAGTGTAAGGCAGCATGTACCACAACCATCCAGCCCCTAGCTGCTGAGTTCTCAGGGCCAGCAGTGACATCTCCACAGTGACTGATGCTACTTCCCAGTACAGATGCTCCCCGACTTACACAAGCGTTCCGTTCTGGAATGCCTTGCGTAAGTCAAATTTTGTGTAAGTCGGGAACGTATATCCGACAATTACGCAAAATAAAAAAAAGCTTACGGAACTTACGGAATTTTGTCCGTAAGTGCAGAATTGTGTAAATTGGGTTTGCGTAACCCGGGGAGTGTCTATAATGTAGAAGGTTGGGTCCTGATCCAAATCTCACTGAAGGCAAGGGAAAGACTCCCATTGACTCCAGTGGGGTTGGGATCTGCCCTTGAATGTGGCACTGCTGTAATACATACAGGCCAGTTAATGTACCACTTTGTAACCACAGTTAATACAAATATCACATCAGGTTCCTATGTATTTTAGAAACTCCATACAGACAAAGAATATGGCATTCAGGTATTCTTGTCTTCATGCAGCCCAGTAACCATGTTATGTGCAAAAACTGTTCCTGGTATCTCTTATTGCTATTGAGGTGTATTACTTATTATTTCTAGGGTCAGTGGGCTAGTATTTGATGGAGTTTGGGTGATGGTAAATTGAATGTCAGAAAAAGAAAGGGAGAAATAAAAAAAAAAAAGATGAGAAAGCTCAGCACCCAGGCTTCAATGCTGGAAAGGGCTGAGCAACCTCAACCCCAGTGAAGTCATTGGGAACTGGGGTGGGAAAGCCTTTCCTGGACATGCTCAAACACAAACCAAGCTCTCACCCCAAGCAGATTAGCCACGGCTTTTGGAAGCAGAGCGGAATCCTGTCTGGGTGGGCCCACACTTGCAGCTGACATTCTATTCTACACCAATAGCTGATGCCTGTTGTCAGCAATGGATACATGTTGTAGTGTGGACACGTCTGAGCTACGTAGTAAAAGGTAATGCAGAAAAATTAGCAAACAGTCCTTGTGAGACTTCACTGGGATTACAAAGAGTTGGCTAGGAACTGGTTAAACAGAATTCAGACAAACATAGAACTGACTAGCAAATAACCTCATAGTCATCAATTCCAAGTTCCTACAGTGGGTACCAGGCAACATGTATAGTATAAAACCACCTTCTCCCCAACTGGAGGGAGCTGTGTTTGAATAAGACCATGTTGAAGAAATTCTCTGCCTTGAAATCATCATGGCTACTCACATCCGTGGAGGCAGTCACTGTACTAACGAGTAGGATTTCAATGCAATTGCCTATATTCAGACCTGTGCACTTGCCCTAAATAAGGTCAAAAATCAGTTCCCTGTGCCAGTACTTGACATGCGGCTGTAAGAATACTGTCAGTGCTGATGCCAGCCCTCAGCTGCACATCTCAGCTGTTCCGGCTGAGGAATGCTAATTGGCATAGTGGTACCACATATCAACGAAGAGCCATGCATACGTGAATTAAATATTGATGAATGGAGTTTTCACTGGGAAGTTACCTTTTTATTCCAGCTGACATGTTGGTTTACATTAAAATAAGCCAAAGAATTTAGTTTTCCTTATCATTTCAGTTTAAGAGCCTGATCTTGCTCGGCTTACACCTATGAGTAGTAACTACTGCTTGACTACATTAGGATTTGCAGGATAGGGATCCAGTCTAAATGATTTGAAATCATAATTGCAAGATTCCAGGTAAGTGTCAGAAAAGCTAAACAAATACTTCCCAATAGAAGCTAAGAAAGAAGATCCTCACAGCTCAGACATTTTGGCTTAAGGGCATCGTTTCAGGATATAAGTTCACTGCCTTCATTATGTCAGGATGATCTAAGATAGCCAATAAAATGGCTTCATTTTACCTTTTACCTGCCTCCAGGCATTATTGATGATGTATCTGTTAACATAATTCCTTTGATTTCCAGTTTTCTACTACAAATAGCTATGATGACAATAGAGCCTTTTATTATCTCCTAGTAATTTTGTCTTTTCTTGACTAATTTAATGCCCGCTTCTGCTGACAAATAAGGACATGAGTAACTTTACTCACTACAGTAATACTATTGACTTCCAATGGAACCATGCAAATGCATAAAATGAAGCACACGCATAAGTCTTTGCAGGATCAAAGCCTTTTAAATTCTTGTGCGCAGAGACAAATGTCTTTATTCACTAGGGGACTGATGGAAAGACTTCCATTGACTTCACTGGGCTTTGGATCCGCCCCTATGTAAAGTGTCATGCACTCTTATGTTGTTATATGCTAATTTCCAACAGTTTAAAATTAAAATAAGCACAATCAAATAAGGTTGTATTGGGAATTTTATATATTTTATACATATAAAATATATAAAATTCCCAATACAACCTTATTTGATTGTGCTTATTTTAATATATATATATATATATATATTTCATTCATTTGATTTTTCATAACAACATGTTGATGCATACATTAAATGAAAGAAGAAAAAAAGAAGGAACAAGCCAAAGCAATAAATCTGATATGATGGGGAAAAAACCTCAACAGAAAAGCCTGTAAATCTTGTATGGAAATGGAAATAGAGCAGTTGAAAAATCAATTTGAAGAAATGAATGATGAATGTAACACTGCCATCTATTGGTTACTCTTTGCAACATGTGTTTTTCCTGATACTGTATTTTGTTCAGTGGAACTCAGGCTGGTGTCCCATTGTACACTGTACAAGCACACAGGAAAATACAGTCCTGATAATAGGTTAACAATAGCACTGTCACAGATTACATCAATTAGCTCATTATTACCCTACCTAGTTTCATAGATTCATAGAATTTAAGGCCAGAGGAACCATCAGATCATCTTGCCTGGCCTGTATTTCTAGTTTTGAATTTTCTTGGCTTCAACTTTTAGTCATTGGTTCTTTTTCTCAGTTTGTCCACTAGATTAAAGAGGCTGTTAGTACCCACTATTTTCTCCTGCTGAAGGTATTTATATATTGTACATAGTAATCTGTTTGACAAAGTCAACAGATTGAAAGCTGAACCTCTCCTTCATGAAAATGAAAAATTGCTTGTTGCCACTCCATCTCAGCAACCCCACCATATGGATTACATATCTTAATCTATACATCTTTCCCCTCTCCATCCTTACATGCTTTGATAAGCAGTGAAATAGTTAAAGGGTGACATTTAAAGTGTTGTCATTGGCATCTGAGCTATCATCTGTTGCCATGAATGTTGCAGTTCATACCACAGAGCTATTGCTTCAGCATCTCTGAAAACTCAGGCAGGTGTCTATCGTTTACATTTCCTTCACATTTTGCAGGTTTTCTTTGCAGTCATAACAGCTAGTGACTCCCATAAAAGAAAGCAGAGACTTTGGTGAACAACTGGGGAGTCTGCATCCGCCCCCTCCCTCCTTCATGTGCTCCACACTTTGGGAAACACTGAATTAACTATTGATTAGCTATTGTATCCCAGTGGGAGCTAGTCCTTTATGCACTTCACACTGTGAGAAACACTTGACTAGTTATTGTACAACTTGAATCATGTATAAGATTTGCTTTTCCGTATAAATAAATGAATTAAATTAAATCAGCTGTCACAGACTGCTCTAGCATTGAGCTGTCACCAAATAATCAGATTAAGGTTGTATGCAAATGAGAAATCTTGCACAATAACAGTCTGTTTGCTTGAATATTAACTTCATTCCATTTTGTATTTTTAAAGAGCCTTTTTTTAAAAAAAAAAAATCTTGTTAAACTGCATTGCATCAATGCTCATCTTTCATTCTCAAGTACCTTTCTTGGGACATTTTTTAACTGGCACCTTGTCTCCTAAATCTTTAGTCTTGGGCTGCTTAGCCTTCCCAAACCCTTAATTGGCTAGCTCTAACCTTGGCCTAGTTTAGCACAAACTTTTCCTATCTGTTGGCCAAGCACAGACATTGATTTCCCCCAAATCCAGAAAACAAAGACATAGTGAGACATTCCCTCATATCATCAATTAATTAGAAAAATTGTGAACTTTATTCTGAAGTTGTCCCAATTTTTCTTGAGTTTTATGAATCACCTTTCCTCTTTTTCATTAAAATAGAGAAAAATCCCAGAGAAATTTGATAGAAAACCTTATGTTTCAAGATAAATGTTTCTTCAAAGCAGCTTCTGGCTCACCATGTTCCAAAAATACCTAAGGTCAGAAACTATAAATCCTGTTCTATTCTGCTGCTTGGATTGCACCATCCCATAGTATCAGAACACCTCTAAAGGGGCATTAGCCAGCATTTTGGGTGTTAAAACATTTTGACTCATGCACCCAAGAAAAATCTCAGTGACCCTTAAAAAAACAACAGACAAACTCCACAGCCCACTCAACAGAGCATGCAAAGTCCTGTGGAATAATGAAAGGAGATGAATCCAAAGTGACAGAATTAGCAATAGCCTCATGAAGTTAAAGAAGACCCCTCTATGTGCATGCTCCTTACTTTGATCCAAATTCTCCACCCAGATAGTTACTTGCAACTCCCCTTTTGCTAAATTTGGCCTTTTAGCTGGATTTGTCACTCTACCACCTCATTAGGAAGATACCAGCACCTATAGATTCCAAGCCCTCCAGGATCCCAACAGAATTTTAGAGTTGCTGTTCCACTCTTCATCCATAGCAGAGAGCAATGTGTCCTCATTCATGCATGTAGCAAACATGGCACCATATAACAATCT
This sequence comes from Emys orbicularis, assembly GCF_028017835.1. Classification (NCBI taxonomy): domain Eukaryota; kingdom Metazoa; phylum Chordata; order Testudines; family Emydidae; genus Emys; species Emys orbicularis. Next base: position 345,839,999 of record NC_088683.1, read on the forward strand.
TATATTTAGAAACAGTAGCACTTCCATCTGAAAGGATGTCTAAGCGCTTGACAACCATTAAACTGAAATATGAATTCTATTCAGGGAATCTCTTCACCCACCACTGAAATCCATCCATCTCGAGGGTGAAAAGTGGCAGCTGTTTAATAGCAGTCAGAACATCCCACAACAGTTTAGCATGAGAAGAGAAGAACATTCTGAATCAAACAAGCAGGACCAGTTTTCGGTAGGCAGAATCCAACTACCCTTCATCGAATTTTGTCACTTCTCTTGTGAAATTAACAAATGTTATCCCAGCTATGAGACTAGTGTAATAGGGCAAATGTGACAATACTGGTTATAGTGCCAGCATTGCTTGATGTTCAGCCCTTGAGGTCTATTTGAAATGCACTTATGTGAATGTAAAACGCCCACTGTTCTCTCAGACAGAACTCTTGAATTATTCATCGGTACTTCGTTATCTCCATAGTGCAGTTCAAAGGACATGGAAGGCATGATGAGTTGCAGTTCTGTTTCTCAGCAGGGTGAACTGTTGTTACAATGTCAAGTTGATGTACAGTCTGATTATTTACCTGAGGAAGTAGAATTCAGCTGGCATTCCTTGTTGAACCTGTTGACAGGATTTCCGGAGTGAGATTTATTTGTTGGAAGAATTCCATTTTAGTTATGCAGCAGAATGCTATAGAACCCAGTTAGTCGTGGTGTGTGAACTCAGCCTTTTGCTGCAGGAGATTGCTTACCGCACACATTGACTTGCAACATATATATGTGCTCTCTACTGGGACGTGGGGATTGACAATGTCCTAAAGCAACAAAACATGACCTACCCAGAGGGTGTCAACGCTGAGGACACTGTCCAGGAGTGAGAGTCCTTTAAATAAAGTGATATTGTGCCTGGCAATTATTACTAAAATTAGGGATATCATGTCCATCTACCCAGCACCCTTATGCTTTCACAGCATCTGCCACTCATTTGGAAATTCCTGCCCTGATTGCTAGAATCAATTCTAAACACAAACGCTGTGTCCAAAGCAAGAGACGGGGCTGCAGGTAGCAAGCAGGAGCAGAGGCATCAGGGAATGTGCAAGGCAGCCCTGTATTCTGCAGAAGTGAAGTAGCCTCACAGAAGTTTGTATTCCCTGCTCCTTCTCCTGCAGCCCAGGTGCCAACCTTCATTGGCAGCTAGATGTGTCAGAGCAGCTCCATCGGCATTTGGATACCCCTAGTGTCAACAGAAGGTACTGCACCTTGCCCTGCAGTGCATCTGCCATATAACCCAATAATGACATTATTGGTGAGGCTGAGCTCCATTAGCTGCTAAGCAAAAGCTGCCCCTGCAAAAAGAGACCTGGTTGCTTCACATTTCTTGGAGGTTTAAGGAATTCAGACAAGGGAAGATGAGAGATTTGGATCTCTTAGAGCTCTCTGTCGGACTAGCCAGTCTTGTTCTGGATTCTTATTCAGATGGCTTTGGTGAGTTTTCCTCACATTTTGTGGGGGATGCGGGAGTAGAAGAGACTCTACATCAGTATATTTCTTGGCACTTTCCCTAGATTCCCCTCCTGTTTTATTGACTTTTCTGAGTTTTTCTTTTTCTTTTCAAATGTTCGGCAGATGTTTAGCATATCAGGCCAGGTGCTGAGCTGTTTTGAAAGTTGACTTCCAAAAGGTATTCAAATAAAATGCTGATACTGATATGTGGTTTCTGACTGATACATATTGAGTTTCCTGTTTGAAGTTATAACAAGCTATGCAGAGAAAAAAACCAAAGAAATGCTAGAATGGTCTGATATGCAAAATTATGAGGTTGATTGCCAATTAAAACAAAAAGTTCTTCTTTTATATACTCTCGTCTTATTCAGTTTTGTTAGCTGTCGTTTATGTTCCTAATATGCTGTTGCAATTTTAAAAAAAATCAGGTCCAGTATATTGACAATGGCCCAGATTTTTAAAGGTGTAGAGGTGCCTAACTCCGATTGGCTATAAATCTGTTCCTTTATTGCTACATCCCTATTTGATTTCAGTCAAATACTACTGCATAGTGCATTATTTAGCAGAATACTAACTGAATATTTGGCACACCAAACAGAATGGTAAAAGATGATGTCACAAACTATCATCCCGTGGGTTTGCCAATTGAGATTCGAACACTGGATCAAGAGCACAGTGAATCCTCTTCTTTTGGTTATGGCACAAATCCTGGGCTCCTTCTTGGTGTCCTTTACTGAGTCCTTACTCAGCAAACTTATATTCAGAGCTGGTCAAAACGCTTAATTTTCATTTCCTGGGAACATTTTGAAATGTTATTTGTTACAAACGTGTCAAACGATTAATTACAACATAAATAAGAGACCTGAAGAAGAGCTCTGGGTAAGCTCAAAAGCTTGTCTCTTTCACCAACAGAAGTAGGTCCAATAAAGGAGATTACCTCACCCAGCTTGTCTCTCTAACATAAATATGAAACACTTTGATGAAGAAAAGAAGGTAAGATGTTTCAGACAGTGCTAAGGAGCAGCTGGCCTTAATGATTTTAAAAATAAAATTTTAAAAAGTATTTTAAATATTATTTTATGCCATAGTATGACACGTCAGTAATAAGTACATATTATGCACTACGGTTAATACTGACAGGTCATGGAATAATGTAAAATATATATATATATATATAAAAATTCTAAATTACATTTAAAATTTTTCCAAAATGAATTATTTCCTAAATATTTTTTTCATTCAAAATTGTTTTCTATGTTATCTTTTATCAATATATATATGGTTTTGTAAAAATAATCAGATCAAAATTATTTTTTGTCGCACAAAAGCTGTTTCAATAAAAAATTTCCAATGCGCTCTACTCTTACTAACGTTAGTGGGCATTTGCCTGAGTCAGAACTAAGCAAACAAATCAGTAAGGATTTTATGTTACCATAGAAAACTGGGTTAGCTTCATAACAGAGTGATAATAATCTGTCTCAATTCACTCTATACATGCTGATGTTTTCATGCTGCCTCTTGTAGTGCACTCAACACTCTTGAATTTATTTGCACTATAGTTGATAGCACTATATAGTCTTTGATGTAGAGGAAGAGCAAAATGTGGATTTTCACATGACAGAATGAAAAATAATCTCACTGTCTAGAAAACTACAATATTGCGGTTATATTGTGTGTGTGTGTGTGTGTGTGTGTGTGTGTGTGTGTGTGTGTGTGTGTGTGTGTGTGTGTGTGTGTGTGTGTGTGTCACACACACACACACACACACACAATCTTGTATTCTATCAGTTCCATTGGGTAATCAAACAAAGAGCAGCTACATTGCTTTTGATATAATTTTTTTTTTTTAAGAAAAAAATTATGTTGGAGAGGCTAACATGCATTCCTGGACCAAGATTGTCAGAAGTTACAAGTGATTTGGGGTGCCAATATTGAGATACTTTTTCTAGAGGCTGATTTTCAGAGGGTGGGTGCTCAGCACTTTCTGAAAATCAGACTCCTTCAAAGGATCCACAGTTTGGGCACCTACAAAATCACTAGTCACTTGTAAAAATCTTGACCCTCATATGAAAGGAAATGTGGCATGTGCTTAGCATATTCATACTATCAAACAAATGACTATCCTTGACCATTGGATACAATGTGGAAGTGCATGGACCGCATGATCAAATGCAATTAGGGATGTACAAATAAGACAATAATGATTAGACAAAATTGATTAGGGGGCTGGAGCACATGATTTATGAGGAGAGGCTGAGGGAACTGGGATTATTTAGTCTGCAGAAGAGAAGAATGAGGGGGGGATTTGATAGCAGCCTTCAACTACCTGAAAGGGGGTTCCAAAGAGGCTGGATCTAGATTGTTCTCAGTGGTAGCAGATGACAGAACAAGGAGTAATGGTCTCAAGTTGCAGTGAGGGAGGTTTAGGTTGAATATTAGGAAAAAACGTTTTCACTAGGAGGGTGGTGAAGCACTGGAATGGGTTACCTAGGGAGGTGATGGAATCTTCTTCCTTAGAGGTTTTTAAGGTCAGGCTTGACAAAGCCCTGGCTGGGATGATTTAGTTGGTGTTGGTTCTGCTTTGAGCAGGGGGTTGGACTAGATGACCTCCTGGGGTCCCTTCCAATCCTGATATTCTATGATTCTAAGACTAAGCCCCCTTCGTCTCAATATATTATTTAGCATTGTCTCTCATCTGTCAGTGAAATGATCTCATCTGTATAATCTCCAAAACTTGTCTCTTTCACCAACAGAAGATGGTCCAATAGACGATATCACACACCTTATCAATTCAAAATTAGGTCATTATGTTTAAGGACCTTTGAATCCCTATAACCTTGATTGATTCTCTTCAATCTGGTCCTGAGCAGGAGAAGTCTGAACATTAATCTGCAATTTAAATGGTACAGATTCAGTATTTTATTGTCTTGAAAACCTCATGCAGTTTGAAGTAAGCTGAAATATTGTTATTGTTGAGGGCCATGAGAAATAAGGCTTTATATCTAACACAGAAAGCAGAATGAATCTCAAAGACACAGATTATTTAATTTTGATCTCCTATCTTTTAAATTAAACATTAAAAATGCATGCTTGAAAACCATACTGAGATCCATTTGCTTTCTAGCTTTAAGCACCTGGCCACACAACTGGCTCCATTTCAGCTTAGGCAATTACATTCTCACTACACTAATGTTCTCTGCCATTTCAAGTGGTTAAATCATCCTTATCATTCTGTCCTAAACCTTGCCTTACTATTTGATAGTTGCCGCATTATACTCTAGACATGGCTCCTGTGAAACAATGATGGCATACAAAACACAGCAGTGTCCTTCCATAGAAACACCTTACTGTGTGATTACTTCATTCCTCCTAATTCTCCTCAGTTCAGAGTGGCCTTCTTTTAGAAGCTTTATTCCCAGCATGCCTTTCTGTGGGCTGGCCCTTTAAATTTGGCAGAGCCAAACAGCTGCTGCCCTAAAATGGCCATTTTGCAACTGGTGGCATCTTTTTACTACATCTCCCTCTTTTCCTGCTGGTATGTCTATTTAATTCTTGTCACTTGTTCATGAGGAGTGGGTACAGTCAGAGTGTGCTGCATTTCTGTGGTGGATGAAGTTGGTCTAATATATTCTTTGTGCCGCAGTTTAGAGTTGTGATTTGGGATCCTTTAGAATTACACAGAACTCAAATGCCCAGTGGACAAGCCTCTGGGTGCTTGGGAGAACTAAGTTGTCAGGTTTTGGGAAAGTTAAAGCATCAGATGTTTTGTAGTTTAAAAAAAAATTCTCTGTGGAATTGAATCAAATTGGTCTTGTCAGCATTAATCATTACTGCCTTAGCACAAAATGCTTCTTTACCACATAACAACACCTTTTCTTTATTTCTAATAGATCACTTTTCAAACCCACTAACCAGCTGTCATGTGGCATATTATACTGTTGTTGGATTTAAGGTAGCAAAAAAAAAAAAAAAAGTAGTTTTAAAATGACACTGAGACCATGCCAAAATCTGAAATCTTTACCCATGATCTCAGCTATAAATCCAAATCTGAAATGTTTGCTTTGGCCCATGATAAAGATAAATTACTGTATGTTTAATAAATGCAAATAAGAGAAGTGTCTGAAACAAAACTCCAGTTCCAACCACAGATCTGCATCCAAACCCCCTGTGAGTCTGATTCTTCTCTTCTATTCATTTTACTCCACTATAATTCCAGTTAGTTCAATGATGTGTGCGAGTGTAACTGAGAAGAGAATTTGTCACTATATTTCTATGACACACAAAAAGCTACATTTAAAAACATGAAGGTTGCAAAGTCAATACATCCAAAAGTAAGCTTGACTGCCCCAGCCCTAGTCTTTCCCCCAGGCTCCTGGTTTGAGTCCCAGTATCTCTCCCAACCCTCCCATTTCCAGGATCCTGGCCCAGCAAATCTCAGTTCCCCCTCCTGACTCCACCTCTGATCTGTGTCTCTCCTCCCCATTGGCCTCCAAATCATCCCTCCCCACCCCTGTTTTTCTCCCCACCCACACACTGGCTCCCAATTCCAGGCTTCCTGCTTGTACTTCTTATCCAGTATCAGTCTCTGTCCCTCCACTCCCCGACCTCCTCCCCTCAATAATAGTCTTGGAAGATTCAGGATCTGAGCATGAGCTTTCCCAAATCTGGGTATTATTCACTGTTCAGATTCAATAAATTTCTAGATCTGTGAACCCAAGATCTGAGGGGTTGGCTGGCCCTATCTCTAATGTAAAATAGCACCTAGATGCTTCAGAAATAAAAAAAAAATAGATTAAATGACAAATACATAATACATTTGGACAGAAATATTTTATTTTGGTTGGGATTTTCAAGGGAGCCTAAGGGAGTTAGATGCCCAGCTCCCACTGAATTTCAAAGAGATTTTGGAACCTAATTCCCCATGGCTCCTTCAAATAACCCAACTTTTGTCTTTGTTATACACGTTATATCTTCGAAAGTTGTTATTCCATTTGTTGCTCTTGGATCATTTAGAGCAAGAAAAGGATAAGACCCAACTTCCATTCCCTTTAGTGCCAGCAGGACTTACCATTACTTTGTCATTCAATGTCTATTTTTTTAACTGGTGGATACTGTTTCAGCTGGACTAATTCAAGCTGAATGTGCCACAGAGTTTAGGAACATGTTATGGCTGGACTTGTGCTAATCATTTATAATGAAAATCAAAGGATCCTAAAAGCCAATGGAACTCACCTAATTTTGGTTCTAACAGCAAAACTAGCCAAGGTTCACTTGTATCTTTCGCTGAATCTTTTTGCTCTTTTTGAATTCCAGAAGCAGGAAAAAAGGGAATTGTGTAAAAGTGTTTCTTTCAGAAATAATTGAAACACTTGTTCTCTGTGAGTTTTGCAGTTTCTGGGCTTGTATGAACCTCATGCCTCATGAAATTGTGCAGAAAGAGTAGTCAAATGTTTTTTTAACTGAAATATGATTTCTTTAAGCCCCAGCTATGGTTCCTATCCATTACATTGCCCATTTACCCACCAATTTGCAGTTAACTTGGGCAATTGCTTTCTCCTTATTCACATAGTCTGTCCCCAAAGAGATACTATATTCTCTGGGTAGCAGCCGTTTGGTTCGTGCTGGTTTGTAGCACATGGAACTACTGGGAATCCAGATTTCTGTCTTCAGGGTTGCTGTTTCATAGATTCTAGGACTGGAAGGGACCTCGAGAGGTCATCGAGTCCAGTCCCCTGCCCGCATGGCAGGACCAAATACTGTCTAGACCATCCCTGATAGACATTTATCTAACCTACTCTTAAATATCTCCAGAGATGGAGATTCCACAACCTCCCTAGGCAATTTATTCCAGTGTTTAACCACCCTGACAGTTAGGAACTTTTTCCTAATGTCCAACCTAGACCTCCCTTGCTGCAGTTTAAGCCCATTGCTTCTTGTTCTATCCTCAGAGGCTAAGGTGAACAAGTTTTCTCCCTCCTCCTTATGACACCCTTTTAGATACCTGAAAACTGCTATCATGTCCCCTCTCAGTCTTCTCTTTTCCAAACTAAACAAACCCAATTCTTTCAGCCTTCCTTCATAGGTCATGTTCTCAAGACCTTTAATCATTCTTGTTGCTCTTCTCTGGACCCTTTCCAATTTCTCCACATCTTTCTTGAAATGCGGTGCCCAGAACTGGACACAATACTCCAGCTGAGGCCTAACCAGAGCAGAGTAGAGCGGAAGAATGACTTCTCGTGTCTTGCTCACAACACACCTGTTAATACATCCCAGAATCATGTTTGCTTTTTTTGCAACAGCATCACACTGTTGACTCATATTTAGCTTGTGGTCCACTATAACCCCTAGATCCCTTTCTGCCGTACTCCTTCCTAGACAGTCTCTTCCCATTCTGTATGTGTGAAACTGATTTTTTCTTCCTAAGTGGAGCACTTTGCATTTGTCTTTGTTAAACTTCATCCAGTTTAACTCAGACCATTTCTCCAATTTGTCCAGATCATTTTGAATTATGACCCTGTCCTCCAAAGCAGTTGCAATCCCTCCCAGTTTGGTATCATCTGCACAGTTAATAAGCGTACTTTCTATGCCAATATCTAAGTCGTTAATGAAGATATTGAACAGAGCCGGTCCCCAAACAGACCCCTGCGGAATCCCACTCGTTATGCCTTTCCAGCAGGATTGGGAACCATTAATAACAACTCTCTGAGTACGGTTATCCAGCCAGTTTTGCACCCACCTTATAGTAGCCCCATCTAAATTGTATTTGCCTAGTTTGTCGATAAGAATATCATGCGAGACCGTATCAAATGCCTTACTAAAGTCTAGGTATACCACATCCACAGCTTCTCCCTTATCCACAAGACTCGTTATCCTATCAAAGAAAGCTATCAGATTGGTTTGACATGATTTGTTCTTTACAAATCCATGCTGGCTGTTCCCTATCACCTTACCACCTTCCAAGTGTTTGCAGATGATTTCCTTAATTACTTGCTCCATTATCTTCCCTGGCACAGAAGTTAAACTAACTGGTCTGTAGTTTCCTGGGTTGTTTTTATTTCCCTTTTTATAGATGGGCACTATATTTGCCCTTTTCCAGTCTTCTGGAATCTCTCCCGTCTCCCATGATTTTCCAAAGATAATAGCTAGAGGCTCAGATACCTCCTCTATTAGCTCCTTGAGTATTCTAGGATGCATTTCATCAGGCCCTGGTGACTTGCAGGCATCTAACTTTTCTAAGTGATTTTTAACTTGTTCTTTTTTTATTTTATCTTCTAAACCTACCCCCTTCCCATTAGCATTCACTATGTTAGGCATTCCTTCAGACTTCTCGGTGAAGACCGAAACAAAGAAGTCATTAAGCAGATGAGATGTTGTGAGATGTTTTGTGGGTATTTTCTTCCATTCTCTTAAACAATGGAAAGCTTGCAAGAAATGAGTAGTGAGCATTGTCCTTTTATCAACCTTGCTCCCAGCCCCGGCTCCAAGCTTAATGCATGAACTTGGCACTCTCCCACATCAAAATGCTGTGTAACAATGATAACCCCTCCAATCAGCCGTGGGCATGTATCTTTGTGAGGAGGCCATGCCAATATGTTCCTTTTTATTACCATGTTGAATGTCTGCTATGAATGGGATTCCTTCAGTGCTTCCAAGACCTAACAGTAGATTAATTATCTTGATTAAATTATTTATTTTGCTTGAGTCCACTGAACTGGCTAAATGGAGAGCTTTATTGAGCATTCCTACTACTTACTCACTGGCCCTCTTCAGTGTATTACAGCAGGAAACAACATCATTTCTACTATTAAATCGTTAGAAAACTGCTTCTTTCACACCCACATGCTTCCTGGCAGAGTTCTAATGCCTAGCATTCCTTCATCCACCGATTTCAAAGTGCTTTACAAAGGCAGCGAATTATTATCACTATTTTATAGGTGGAGTAATGACATTACTAAAGTGATGAGTCAATGGCACAATTTAGCAGAGAACTCAGGTCTCCTGTCCACTGGGGTATGGTCATCTCCCAGATTGGAAACTAGTGATACGTAATCTGAAAGAAAATTGAAAGGTAGTGTGCTCTGGAAAACAACTTTTGGACCAAGACAATGGGACGCCAGAACCTGTTACAGGCGTATTTCTCAATTAAATTGGTTTTAGTAAAGAAGAGAAACTTCTGTAGCAATATTCTGGAATATGATGTGAGACTACAAGGCCATATTTAGGAACATTTAAACATCCTATTTGAAAACCAGTCACCAGTTTCTTGAATAAATCAGATTGTGAGCTCTCTACAGCAGGGACTGCTTGTCTGTCTGTATTCATATAGTACAATATACATGGCACAATAGGGCCCGATCTTGCTTGAGATGTCTAGGTGCTATTGTAACATAAATGTATAATAATTATTTGTTTGCATGAAGAGTAAATAATGAACATTCTAACAATGACATTGTAAACACAAACTTCACTGTAGGGGAAAAACATTATCAGCACATGTTGTTGGCTTTGGCTTTGGCTTTGGGGAAGGGCTAATCTAGTCTAGGACTTGGGACACCTGGGTTCAATTCCCTGCTCAGCTACAGATTTCCTGTGTGATCTTGAGCAAGTCATTTGTCTCTCTCTGTGCCTTACTTCCCTATCTGTAAAATAGGGATAATAGCAGTGCCCTACTTCACTGGGGTGTTGAGGGTAAATACACTCAAGTTTGTGAAATGCTCAGGTATTATGGTAACGGGGGCCATATAAATACCATAGATAGAACATCTTGACAATAATTATTCACAACAATGCTTTGGCTTTAATGGTTGTCAGATTTACCTTAGAAAAGAACTGCCATATGTTATAGCAATTGTTTCCTTGCTTAGCTGAGAAATGATATAAATGAACTTAAATGTCTAGCAATTAGGGCTGTGTTATTATGGACGTGTTGTTGTCAAGAAGGCAATACATCCAAATCTATCAAATAAACACATAAATTTATGCTGGGAACAGTGGCAACAAAGATAATAATTAGCATTTGCAGCCTTTCATTTATATGTATATTTAGGGCATAAAAATTCTAAAATAAGCTCTGATAATGCCCGTTACCTAATATTCTTCAATCGTAAGAGATATGTACTTCCACTGAACTCAATATAAACACTAGTTATCACCAGAATGCAAACAAATTGCACATCATTAACACCATTTAATCTTTTCCTTTGTAGCTTTGTACAGAATGCAATCAATTTTGGTCCATAATTTTCTCCTTGTCTTTATTTTCATGGCAATACTTAATCATAGCTACAGGACCAGAAAAAAAGGATAACTAGGTAAAATGCTAATATTGAGCTAAATGGAGTAATGGAAGCAAATAAGGAGAGGCTGCTTATTTTCCTTCAGCTACAAAGCACTTTGGTGTTAAAACCTCTTGCAGTTGTCTTGTGAAATACAGGCAACCTATTTAGGGGCAGATCCTTAGTTGATGTAAAGAGACATAGCTCCAGTGAAATCAATGCATCTATCTGCTAAATGGAATTGGCCTCTAACATCAGCTATCTTCTCCCTGTGTATGTATTTATACTGTGATCAAATCTCCTCTTCCTGACAGCTTTTGTGTCCCATGCTTAAAGTTTGCCCCAGCGTAACCAACATAAACTCGTAGATGTGTTAGTTAGCATTCTGATAAGTGCTTACTTCTTCAAAATCTCTTAGGCTTTCTGGGCCTTTTCAGTTTCATCTTTGAGTGTAATCAAACCAGGGATCATTTTTAAATGCAAGAAAATTGAACCGCTAAGGGAATAAAGATAGTGTTAATTGGTTGCATAATATAAAAATATTGGAATGTGCCTGGGGGGTTGGGGTGCTAATTAAGAAAAGTTGCGAAAATAGCTAAAGGAGAATATAGTTTTTATAGCTAGCGTACAGTACACTAGTTCAAAAGCAAGACAAGTACGTTGAAGGTGAAATGAATTCAGCCAGAGATCAGATTATGCTCTGGTTGCCTTAAAGTTGGATGTTAGCATTATATACTTTTTATACATAAAATATAGTGCATTTGCCTAATTCTAAATGAAATACAGAAACTTATGTGAATACACATCTCCAAATCCTCCTTAGTCATGCAGTCTTTCCATTGAGAGAATGAGATGCAGCATAAAAACAGAGTGATCAGACTCATGGTTGGTTAGTGTCATGTATGTTCCATTATTTTTAAAAAAAATCCTTTAGTATACACCAGTTCTATATGATGGAAAATGAATCACAAAATAGGATCAGAAAAATCTACTTTGTTGGTTCAATTTAAGCCCCTATCTTTTTCAAGACTGCACATTATTGTTTTCTCACTCACATTTTATCTATCCTGACCTTCAATATTTATAGAAAGAGTTTTTTCATGATCTCCCGTGGCAATCTATTCCACTATCAAGTTGTTATTACTATGAAACATTTGAATGTGTATCCCAAACACCAAACCTTTTTGAGACTATCTATCACCAATATGTTTTAATGATTGCTGTGAAGACTTAGTAGTACAGACACAGCTGGGACTTGAGAGATACAGCACTAGCTAGTTACAGGTTAAGAAATAATTATAAGATTGTATAGCATTTAGTTCAGAATTTTAACTACTTTTAAATGTGCTTTAGAAATTCCATTGGCTTGCACTATATGTATGCACATTCCACCAACTGTTAATACCAGTGGTGCAAGTAAGCAGGTACAGTCAGGTAGGCCATACCATTAAGCTATTTATTGCCAGTACGCTGTACCGGAAAGACACATTTTCAGAACCGCCCGGCAGCCTCCCGTTCTGCTCCTTTCACTGCTGTGGTTCCCAGGAGAGCCCTGCGGTTCAGTTGAGCGGATACCGATTTCTAGTGGTTCAGTTCAGCGGATACTGATTTCTAGTTGCTACAAGAAATTGGTATCTGCTGAACTGACCCTCAGGGCTCTTCTGGGAACTGCAGTGGCGAAAGGAACAGAATGTGGCCCCCATGCCAGCAGCTCCTCCAGGGCAGCAGTGCCATCCCCAGCCCTGCCCCCAGCCCTGTCCTTCACCAGGGCTGTGCAGACCCCAGACAGGAGATGCAGCTGCAGTTCCCGGGAGAGCCTTGCTTTCAGAAATCAGTATCCGGCATAGTGGGAAGATAGAGCCCTCCTTCCCCCACCCCCCAGGTAACATGGGATGGGGAGGGGACTGGGAGAGTATGAGGCCCCTGGGCTGGGGGCAGGGCAGGGAGGAGTCATGTGGGGGGGGTCACATGGAGAGGTCACGTGCCCCCCCTTAGATGGTGCCCCCCTTTGTGTCCCTTCCATGAGTCGCCTATGCGTACCGGTAAGAATTAAAAGCTACTTTCACCGCTGGTTAATACTATGCACTTGAATAATTGCTTCTATCTAAGGATCTCAAAGTGGTTTAGAAACATTCATGAAATTAGGCCTTACAGCATGCCTGTGAGATGTGCTATTATCCCCATTATACAGCGGGGAAGCAGAGCCATAAAGAGGTTACATGATTTACTGATGATCATACAATAAATGGATCTCCCGAGTTGCAGTCCATGGCTGTGTGTAAACTGAGGGTTGCACATTAGGGGAATGATTTCCCAAGGCACAATGAGCAAGTACGTGCCTAACTCCCATTGAAAATCATTGGGAGAGGGGCGCCTAACTCCCATTAATTCAATCTGTCCTTTAGCTCTGTTGGTGAAATGGTCACTGTTCACCCACGTGGGTAAAGAATAAAATGAATTGGGAAGCTGAATATTAACAAAGCAGAAAAAAAGTACTTTATGAATTAGACTTCTCTGCACTGATTGCATTACATACTTGGCTAATAATGAATTGAATTTAGATTAAGGGTTTGGGGGTCCTTAAATTCAGAGGCTAAGCAGAAAACTTGTGGAGATTAAAAGTGTTTTGTGTGGCAGACAGTGGATTGTCCATTGATTAATCTTATGCAGAAAACTTAATATAGAACAGTGGGAAGAAATCATTAATGTCATCTTCAATGGCAAATCAGAATAAAATTGGAAGAAATAGAGCTTTCAGTAGTCAAATCCTGTAGCCTTTTCTCAGGCCAAATGCCCATTGAAGTGGGTGGGAATTTCAACTGAGTAAAAACTGAGGTGTCCCATGCTGCCCTCCCAGCACAAACAATAGAATAAGGAAGTCAGATTCTGTGACATCTTTCTCCTTTTCCCCTCACCCCAAGAGGGTTCTTCAGGGTTACAGCTGCTTCACGTCACAGATGAAAATACCATAAACAGGCATTCCTTGTGGTATCTGTGCAATTCCAGTTTGCCCATCCCTGATCAGATGAGAAAGAGAATGGAGTGCATGTACGCTGTACGTACTGGTAACAGGCTATCACAAAGGGCTATTTACTGTGCATAAGGCTTGTGACTTGCTGTAGGGTGTTCCGGAGCAAACGAGTAGCTTTTATTTATAGAGTTCTGTGACTGCTTGAGCCTGCTTCCAGTTGAAAGTTAGTGACCAAACTCTCACTAATGTCAGTGCTGTAGGATTTAGCCTGCTGCGTACATAGCACTGTGGGAATGGGTGAGCTGTGTCATATGGTTACCTCCGAGCACAGAGAATCAGTAGAGTGCAAAGAAAGAGTGGTGCATTGTCATTAGAGCCCAAATCCTGGACTCTTTTGAAAAAGCCCAAGTAAACAGCCTTTGCATGGGGGATTATCACAGGGGTCGAGGGAACATTGTTTCCCCTGATCCCAGACCATGAAACCACCAGCAGTTCCACTCTGAAGCTGTTACTGCAGCCATTAGTTTGTACTGGTTTCTGCTCAGGAGCTCCACCTACACTTGACGTTTTTGCCTAGTAGATCCATGTACCTAGCTGTGGCCTCAAGTTCCCCCTACCCCACTCCTTGGTGACCCTCCCCTTGGCCCACCCCACACCTCCACTGCAGCAGAGAGGAATACTGTGGCCCACAGCGAGGCAGAAGATGCAGAATCTCTCTGCCTGGGCTCACCATCCCCTGCTCCCTGCACAGCAGAATGGGGGCAAGTTCTGTTGCTTTTCAAGCCTTGGGTAGCTTCACAAGGGGCTGTCATGATAAGTTACTAGTAGGGCTGGATAGGCTGTCTGAGGGAGAAGAGAGAGGAAACTTGATGGACATTAACTGGGAAATTAGCCCAAGTGTATGGAGATGAAAAAAAGACATGCTAGCAAACAGGGGACTGCAAACAGGAGAGTTTAAGAGGGGGAGAAGGAGACCCCCCTGCTGAACGAACAAGGTGCGAGTACTAACCTTGGGGTGAGTGAGTTTTTTTGGCTGTTTGCGTGTTTCTTTCTCTTTCTGTTATTTCAGTTACTGGATCAGTTGGATTGTGCGTCTGGGGACTGTTTGAGTCTTTGTTCCCTGGATCATCCTTGACCATCTTTGATAAGCCTCAACACACCCTCTCCCTGTGTGATTAAGGAGGGGGTAGGGCTGAACTGGGAGAGAAGGTCTTAAAGGCAGAGGCTAAACAACCAAGGGGATCTAGTGAACAGTGGACCGCAAACAGGGGAGTTTGTAGGAGGGAGCTGTAATATAATCGCTCTGGTTAGGAAAGGCCTCATTGCCAGTGCCAACGCTGCTCCTGGCTCCTCCACCTGCACCTGTATCCAGACAGACCACCTAAGACTGGAGACCTCTACCCAGATCCTGGTATGGATTTGCAGAGACTGTGGCCTGCATTTCCCACTCTCAGAAAGCCAGGCTGGGGGGACCATCCAATGCAAAAGGTGCCTGCTGGTGGAATCTCTCAGGAGCAGGTGGGAGAGCAGGAGGAGGTGGCTAGGCTGAGGAGCATCCATGCCCAAGAGGAATTCCTCGAGAGTATTCACATGGAGACATTCAAGGCTGAGGAGGTTATCCAGCAACAGAGGACTGCTGTTACACCACTAGGGGGGAGGATATGGCTTTGTCACAGGGAGGACACTGGCAGCTGGTTACTTCTGGCAGCAGGCAGTGCTCCACCCCTGCTCCCAACCCACCCACCATGGTGATGGAAAACCGTTATGTTGCCCTGGCAACGAGCAATGAGGAATCACCCCCAAAGGTGGAGGAGGAGAAGCCATGTACCCCCAAGGCTGGGAGGATCACAGCCACCACTCCCAGGAGGAAACGTAGGGTAGTGGTGGTTGGTGACTCTTTTTTGAGGGGGATGGAGGCACCCATCTGTTGCCCTGACATGGCATCCCGGGAGGTATGCTGCCTGCCAGGGACCCATATTTGAGACCCTATGGAGGGAATGTCGAGGATCTTCCGGCCCTCTGACTACTACCCCATGCTGTTCATCCATGTGGGCACTAACAATACTGCAAGGTTTGACCCTCAGCAGATCAGAAGTGACTACAGGACTCTGGGAGCAAGGTTGAAAGAATTCGGAGTGCAGGTGGTGTTCTCTTTGATCCTTCCGGTCAAGGGTGGGGGCCCAGGCAGAGACAGATGCATCTTGGAGTTGAATGCCTGGCTGCAAAGATGGTGTCGCCAGGAGGGCTTCGGCTTCCTTGACCACGGGATGCTGTTCCAGGAAGAAGGACTGCTAAGCAAAGATGAGGTCCACCTAGCAAGGAAGGGAAAGAGCAATTTGGATATAGACTGGCTAACCTAGTGAGGAGGGCTTTAAACTAGGTTCAAAGGGAGCAGGTAACCAAAGCCCGCAGGTAAGTCAAGAACATGGAGACCTGGGAGAAGGTTTGGAATTTGGGGGAAGCATGGGCTGTTATAGCAGGGATAAAGGAGAGACAAGACAGAACTGGGGGCGAGGGGGGTGGAATCAAATCAATATCTTAGATGTCTGTATACTAATGCAAGAAGTATGGGGAATAAGCAGGAATAACTCAAAATGCTATTAAATAAAGACAATTATGACATAGTTGCCATCACAGGGACCTGGTGGGATAATACACATGACTGGAATATTGGTATAGAAGGGTACAGCTTCCTCAGGAAGGACAGGCAGGGAAAAAAGGGAGGAGGTGTTGCCTTATATATTAAAAATGTATACACTTGGACTGAGGTTGATATGGAAGTAGGAGACAGACTTGTTGAAAGTCTCTGGGTAAGGATAAAAGGGGTAAAAAATCAAGGGTGATGTCATGGTAGGGGTCTACTACAGATCACCTAGCCAGGAAGAAGAGGTGGATGAGGTGTTTTTTTTTTAAACAGCTAACAAAATCATCCAAAGCACAGAACTTGGTGGTGATGGGGGACTTCAACTACTCAGACATCTGTTGGGAAAATAACACAGCAGGGCACAGATTATCCAATAAGTTCTTGGAATATATTGGAGATAATTTTTTATTTCAGAAGGTGGAGAAAGCTACTGGGGAGAGGCTGTTCTAAATTTGATTTTGACAAATAGGGAGGAACTGGTTGAGTATATGAAAGCGGAAGGCAGCTTGGGTGAAAGTGATCATGAAACGATAGAGTTCATAATTCTAAGGAATGGTAGGAGGGAGAACAGCACAATAAAGACGATGGATTTCAAGAACACAGACATTAGCAATCTCAGGGAGTTGGTAGGTAAGATCCCATGGGAAGCAAGTCTAAGAGGAAAAAAATAGAAGACAGTTGGCAATTTTTCAGAGACATTATTAAGGGCACAAGAGCAAACTATCCCACTGTGTAGGAAAGTTAAGAAGTATGGCAAGAAACCACCCTGGTTTGAACAGAAGATCTTCAATTATCTAAAAAGCAAAAAAGAGTCCTACAAAAAGTGAAAACTAGGTCAAATTAGAAAGGATGAATATAAACAAATAACCACAAGTATGTAGGGAGAAAATAAGAAAGGCCAAGGCACAAAACAAGATCAAACTAGCTAGAGACATAAAGGGTAACAAGAAAACATTTGACAAATACATTAGAAGCAAGAGGAAGGCCAAGGACAGGATAAGCTCGTTACTCAATCAGGGGGCGGGAAACAATAACAGAAAATGTGGAAATGGCAGAGGTGCTTAATGACTTATTTGTTTTGGTTTTCACCAAGAAGGTTCGTGGTGATTGGACATCTAACATAGTGAATGCCAGTGAAAATGAGGTAGGATCAGAAGAGGCTAAAATAGGGAAAGAACAAGTTAAAAATTACTTGGACAAATTAGATGTCTTCAAGTCACCAGGACCTGATGAAATGCATCCTAAAATACTCAAGGAGCTGACTGAGGAGATATCTGAGCCATTAGCAGTTATATTTGAAAAGTCATGGAAGACGGGAGAGATTCCAGAAGACTGGAAAAGGGGAAATATAGTGCCAGTCTATAAAAAGGGAAATAAGGACAACCCGGGGAATTACAGACCAGTCAGCTTAACTTCTGTACCCAGAAAGATAATGGAGCAAATAATTAAGCAATCAATTTGCAAACATCTAGAAGATAATAAAATAAGTAACTGTCAGCATGGATTTGTCAAAAACAAATCATGTCAGACCAACCTGATAGCTTTCTTTGACAGGGTAACAAGCCTTGTGGATGGGGGGGGGAAGCGGTAGACATGGTATATCTTGACTTTAATAAAGTTTTTGAAACTGTCTCGCAAGACCTTCTCATAAACAAACTAGGGAAATGCAACCTAGATGGAGCTACTATAAGGTGTGTGCAAAAGTGGTTAGAAAACCATTCCTAGAGAGTGGTTATCAGTGGTTCACAGTCATGCTGGAAGGGCATAATGAGTGGGATCCCGCAGGGATCAGTGATGGGTCTGGTTCGGTTCAATATCTTCATCAATGATTTAGAAAATGGCATAGAGAGTCCCCTTTAAAGTTTGAAGACGATACCAAGCTGGGAGGAGTTGCAAATGCTTTGGAGGATAAGATTAAAATTCAAAATGATCTGGACAAACTGGAGAAATGGTCTGAAGTAATAGGTTGAAATTCAATAAGGACAAATGCAAAGTACTCCATTTAGGAAGGAACAATCAGTTGCACACATACAAAATGGGAAATGACTGCCTAGGAAGGAGTACTGCGGAAAGGGATCTAGGGGTCATAGTGGAACACAAGCTAAATATGAATCAACAGTGTAACGCTGTTGCAAAAAAAGCGAACATTCTTCTGGGATGTACTAGCAGGAGTGTTGTAAGCAAGACACGAGAAGTAATTCTTCCGCTGTACTCTGCGCTGATTAGGCCTCAACTGGAGTATTGTGTCCAGTTCTGGGCACCACATTTCAGGAAGGATGTGGACAAATTGGAGAGAGTCCAGAGAAGAGCGACAAAAATGATTAAAGGTCTAGAAAACATGACCTATGATGGAAGATTGAAAAAATAGGGTTTGCTTAGTCTGGAAATGAGAAGACTGACAGGGGATATGATAACAGTTTTCAAGTATGTAAAAGGTTGTTGCAAGGAGGAGGAAGAAAAATTGTTTTTCTTAACCTCTGAGGATAGGACAAGAAGCAATGGGCTTAAATTACAGCAACGGAGGTTTAGGTTGGACATTAGGAAAAACTTCCTAACTGTCAGGGTGGTTAAGTACTGGAATAAATTGCCTAGGGAGGTTGTGGAATCTCCATCACTGGAGATTTTTGAGAGCAGGTTAGACAAACAATTGTCAGGAATGGTCTAGATAATACTTAGTCCTGCCATGAGTGTAGGGGACTGGACTAGATGACCTCTCGAGGTCCCTTCCAGTTCTATGATACTATGATTCTATGCAAATTCTGCAGAAGCTGTTCATGCTGGACATGGTGAGCAAAATCTTCCCTTGCCTTCTGGCCCAGACATCCCCAGGGAAGTCAATGAAGATGCGAGGTGTGGAAATCAGGATTCCCAGTTTCTCCACTACCTGGTATCCCTGCAAACACAACTAAGTTACCCAGCAGCATTCATTTTTGCTTGCTGATATTTGAAAAAAACCATTGTTATGTGCATAACAGACACACTCTGAGAACTGACTGTATTTAATGCTATTGTACAGCAGAATCAGGTTACCATTTCTGATCATTTTCAGTGCTTGGAAGAAGGGTGGAGGAGCCAAGGGAAAAAGTAATAATAGATTAGCTGAAGGAACTACAGTACACTGATTTTTTTTCTTCCACTGCAGAAGCATTGTCTGAAAGCTATGTCAGCCTTTTCCTGTAATTGAATGCATGCTGTAAAAGACAAAACTGCCCCAATAAAACTCTTCCATCTCCATATTCAGCAGCCAGCAGATTTGTCTGAATAAAAAACCCCTTCAACTTAAGCACTAATCAGCATAAAAAATATCTAGTGCCCTTATTGAAGAGTATATTTTAAAAACCCAGCTGTTCTACGGAGGATTTGAGATTTTCTTTGTTTTATTATTTATATTGTTTAGTGCCTAGGACCCCAGTCATGACCAGAAGCCCCTTGTGCTAGGTACTGCATAAACACAGAACAAAAAGACAGCCCTTGCCCCAAATAACTTACAATCTAAGTATAATTTCTATGGTAACACACTTTGATGTGATGCTTTGATTTTGGATACAAATACACTGCTATTTGATTTTATTAATAATTTTGTGCTTATATGGAGCAGTGCATCTTATCTCAAAGTACAACCTTGCTGGGAGCCAGGTAAATATTACATACATTTTGAAGCATAGAAAGGTTCTGTGACTTTCCCAAGATTACACAACATCTCAGTGACTCCACAGTAGCACACAAAAATTGTGACACTTCCCTCCTTCTCCTTCCCTCCCCCAGTGCCTTGCTCTGATCACTGGACCCCACTCTGCTGCTGTTTCAGAACGGAATTTTATGCACAACTTGTACTTGGTCAAGGGAAAAAAGCATGAATTTGAGAACCACATTTCTGCTGTCCAGGAAATTTACCTGATTTTTGTAGGTTTTGCATAGTCACCCTGAAAAAATAAAAATGAAAAACCTTTCCAGGTGAAAAGGGTGGTCAGGAAGGGTGGGCAGGGCTTTTTTCCAAGGTTTCTTGATATGTCCTACTAAAAATACAATCATCATACATGGGTGTTTTTTCAATCTCCCTTGTTCTACCGATTGTGCTGTTCCAGCAATCTTTGTAAGCATGCCATCCAGGGACAAGTCTATTTTGCTGGCTGACTAACTTTCTTATCTAATCTTCTTTTATGACCAGTACCATTGTGGTACCTAAGCACCATTCCATTGCCTTCTGCAAGCTTCAACTCAAATACACTTGATTTAAGCCAGTTTCCTTGGTATTTAAAAATGAATAGAAATATTAACTCTGGTTAATATTAGCCCTACTGCGCCTTTGGGAACTATGGGAGCTGCCAGAAATTCTGGGACCCGACGGCACAGATGGGGCTGGAAACTGAACTGGGTGTCTGCATGCTCCTCTTCTTGTTTGATTGCAGCCAAATTTAGTATTCCAATTCCATGCATTCAAAACTCATGTGTCAGCCTCCCCCCCCACCCTCAAAATCATGTAGTTGCCTTAAAAATCATGCTATTTTGAACAAACCATACATGATGGATTCTTTTTATTTGTCATTTAGTTTCTGAGTCTGTAGGGTGCACTTGGGTTGTGTTTTCAAACTTTTCTCTGGAACCACGAGGGCTAGAAATCTACTTTTTCTTCTAAATGAAAGCAGAGTCTCCACTAATCACATGAATCCAGGATCTTGTGCTTTAAGAAAAACTTTCAGGTGTCATTAAACTTACAGTAAAATTGTGAGAGTTGTCAGTACTGGGTATAGGGCAAGCAGCGTCCTTATCACATTCACTTTTCCTAAGTGTTCCTCATTTCACAGACAATTATGTTTTGAGGCTGATTTTGGTGACCTATCCTGCCATCCCACCACTCACATACATTTGAGAAAGCTTGATATACCATCCAGTAGAGGGTAGTGCTACACACACCAACTAGCTGTTTTAATTAGATAAGAAATATTGTTGATGTTGGCCTGGTGAACGTAGAGATCTACAGGCCCTACGTACAATGTTCTGTCAGACAGATGTCTTATTAAAAATGTGTTTGGAAACAGCTGCTAATGAAGGAATTGGGGGGTGGGGGTGGGGGGGAAATTACTGACACTGTTAAATCTCTTTTACATCTATTTAAAAGTGTGACCACAGTGAGTGAGTGATTTGGAAGCAAACTGGGGAAGCTTTTAAAACAAAACCTACAACTAATTTGCTTTTGAATTAAATATGAAACAATTTAAAACAAAAGAAATGGAGCGGGGGGAGAAAAAAAGTCATTGGCACCATTCATCCTATTTTGTTTTCTAGGGGAGTACAGTTTCTATAAAATACAGAAGCCTCTTTTCTTGGTAAAGCAAGAAAAATAAATACAGAGTGAAGGTTTTTACTTAGAATTCTTCATTTAAACACTGTTTTGTGTTTCTCTATTTTCTTGGTAGCGTGGGGTAATTTAAAAAATATTACATCAGCATCACCCTTTGTGTATCTGATCCTAAGTGCTTAATTTACATAATGGTATACTAACTAATTGGAGAAGTATGGTCCAAAATATCTAATATATCCTTATTCCAGGAAATGGCAATGCCATACTAAACTCTATTCATATTAACATTCTAATAATGTGGAATTTTAAGAGAGCAAATTTAGCAATTCATCTATTAGAAAGTTGTTTAACCTTTCGTGGATGATGTGCATATTAAGTAGCCTTGCTTTAGTATATGCGGTAGTGAAAACCACTGTTGTCTGGAAAATTCAATAGGAGGAGATAGAGGAAATCATGCCAAGCTAATGGCATTCAATATATTCCATAGATAAGAGTAGAACTCTCATAAATTTGGTCCCTCCCATTCGACTGTATCTTTACACAAATTTGGTATAGTTCCACAAGGGGAACCGTATTGTAAGAAACATTATCAATGGAATTATGGTTATGACTAGATACTATTAACCTTGTATTAAGGGAATGTAAACATGTGCCAATTGAGGTCAGGGCTCCATTGTGCTAGGTTCTATACATACACATAGTGAGAGACACTCCCTGTCCTGAAGAGCTTGTAGTTTTAACATCTCCATTTGCACTGATTGTTTGATAGCTAGAAAGCACACTATGAGCTCAGCACTTTCTTCACCAGAACTCTATTATCAAGGATCAGGATCACAGTTCCTTTGTTACAATAAATGAGTTTGTTGAATAGTGAATACAAAAAGGGTGGTAGTGAAGCTATAAGCACACACATGCTGGGAAATTCAAATATATTATTATTTGTGTCACAGTTCAGGTCAGCTGTGCCTGTATTCCCCACTACTGTCTACCTAAGGCAGCCCTCTAGGCTTTCAGCTTCTCCACCATTGCATCTCATGGGTGCAGACGCATGTCTCTCTCCCTTCTGACTGGGGTGTTTCCAGGCTGAACAGTCCCCTTGGCTACCCTATGGTTTTCCTCAGCAAAAGTCAGTCTGCCTAAACAGGCCTGCTTGCTTTCTTTTCAGAGACTAACAGGATAATGGCCCACAGTTCTAAGTTACCATACAGATAAGCAAGCACATTTGATTCTTAAGGGAGAAGCATTACAGAGAAAACATATTAAAAACAAGAAAAGAACCCCTCTCTCTCTCTCTCTCTCTCTCTCTCTCTCTCTCTCTCTCTCTCTGCATGCTAACAAGCTTATTAGAGACCACCCCACCTCCAACATGAGCTCTGGCAGGTGATTAGTCTTTCAAACCCCACAAAGGGGTCTCTTCAGTGGTCACAAGTTCTTATGGCCTCCGCTCAGAACTAGCACACCCATGAAAAGTTTAGCTGATCCTTTATACAGTTTGAGAGGTCTTTGACCTAGAGTTTCCAGGAGCAGGTAATCAGCAGACAATGGATTTTTCTCCCCAGGGCATAGCTTCAAAAGGCCTCCCAAGTACCTCCTAGGAAACCCAGTTCATATGTATTGTCCCTAACAATTCTTTGAAACTCCTAACATTTCCCTAAGGTTTACAGTAGTCAAATCACCTAGAAAAGTTATATAAACAATTGCATTTTTAATACAATGGATCTCAAAGGTATTAAACTTACTGAATTAAGTTAAACCTTATTGAATTATGGTTTATCCAGGATATTTCAGGAAAATGCCCTCTGTCACAATTTGTACTCTGGTAATGCTTGGAATCCCCAGCTAGGTCAAAGCTCCATCACACAAGACTTACCCTGCCTGCTCCAAAGAGCTTATCATATTTGTTTAAGACCAGATGGGTTAAACAAACAACCTTGGGAAGGGAGAAGGACAAGGACAGTGCTACTAGCACATTCTTTTAGTGGAACAAGTGCATGCACAATGTAAAGGCATTGCGTATTGGGTAGGGGAGTGTTAATGGAGATAAATCAGCACATTAAAAGCAGTAGTTTCAACTCATCAACTGGCTAGCAGTTAGCAGCTGTCAGTGTTTTCTAAGCATCATAGTAGAAGAGAGTCTTAAGGAAGGATTTGAATGAGGATAAGGCAGATTTTGGGAGAAAGGATTTCCACATGTGAAAGTTGTCATGGAGAAATCAAGAAGGTACTTTTCGGAGAAGCCAACAAACAGCAGATCGGAGTTGTCATCATTGGACTGGAGCAAAGTTGTGACTCCCATAGTAACTCTTCCAGCTGGCACAGACAGGCCCAAACTTTCAAACAGACGTGCTTAAATGCACACACGTTTTTATACGCACCTGATTTTCACACACAGCTGCCCTCCCCATAGTGCACAGGTTTGTGCATGCATACGTAGACATGACCTACATCTCACCACCCATACACCAGAACAGTTTGTACACTGGGAACATGTGCATCAGTGGTAACTAACAGTGTACAAAAATGCACATGCACACACAGAGGAACATGCCTGCCTGAAAGCTTGGACCACTCTGTGTAGATGTTCTTCATAACTGTGTATGATGTCAATTTCTCTGCCTTGATCAAGGCCCCATGTATTCTGCATCACATTGACCTTTTGCTCTTGTGATCTGCCCTCCACTGCATTTCCCCTTTGTCATACTTATGTGGTACAAGTCCCACAATGCCATTTCCTTCTTGGAATTCATGGCAGTGAAGGTCAGAGTGGGGTGTGTATAAAGGTGTTTATGGAATAATATGTGTGTTACATACAATGCATTAGTTTTTCTAATCTGATATGTTAATTTCAGAACCCTACAATGTTTTAATTAAATAATTTAATTAAATAATTTGACTTGATGATCATAGATCACAAACCACAAGAAGGAAAGTGCACAAACTTTATTTAATATTGGTATAAATTAATGAAATTGTCATAGGTGCTGGAACTAGTGGTGCTGGGGGTGCTGCAGCATCCCCTGGCTTGAAGTGGTTTCCATCATATACAGGGTTTACAGTTTGGTTCAGTGGCTCTCAGCACCCCCAATATAAACATTGTTCCAGCACCCCTGCTAACTGTGCTGTGGCTAATTAAAGACAAGGAATATGAAAACCCCCTGTTACATAACACCATTCTTGTGCTCAGTCTGTTTTGGGAACATAAAGAGACTTCTAGGCTACACCATTCTTTTGGAGCTGCTGGGACCCAGCATAACCGAGAGTGGAATCTGGTCCATGTTGTTTACTGTGAGCAGCTAAATACATTGTTGTAATGTCAGTGTCCAGCTAAGTTTAACATTCTTAACTATGGACTCAACACAGGAAAGCATCGTTATTCAGGACTGTACTTGTCTAAGTTACACTGAAGTCATTGGGACTTCAACATGTGATTAAGTGCTTTGCTAAACCAAAACTTAATTGCTCTAAGACATAAGTGCTTGGATTCAGCAAAGCACATAGATTAGCATGTGCTTAAACATTCAGCAAAGCACATGCTTAAATCCCACTGAAAAGTAAGCACACGCTTAAGCACTTCACTGAACTGGCGCCACATATCGCAGCCTTCATGATAACCGCCAAAAGGATAATGGGATAAATCATTTTAAAAAATAAATCAAGTTAGCTCATTCGTTTTGTACCATGCTCTTGATCATGGAAAAAAGAGATTAAAATGTTATCAGAAAATATTGTCCCAGCTAGAAAATGTCTTTCTTCAGGAGACGCCTCTAACATTGCATGTACAGATCTGAGACCCTGATAAATATCTTAAGATTAAAAGAAGGATATTTATCAAGCAGACTGTCATCTGTATTGTTGGCATTCTCCTGTATGACCTAACCTGAGAGGTGAGAAGAATATTGATTGCCAGCAGAGCTGGAAATCTCCTGGTTGAAATGTAGCATGTGATGGTCACTGTATACCTGTATGCAAAGCTGTAATCTAAGTGGACCGCTCAGACATATAAAACTCTATTTGTTTGAACAGTTATAGTGAATTTCAGAGTCAAAAGTAAGTGCTGTGAGGTCTGGGTATTGTTTACTTGTCTTTTGGACACTACTATTGTCCCTTTAATGCCTTATAATGTTCCTTATGATATTAAAGAGTCAGGATTTTATTGCGATCAATAAAAAGTGAATTTTTTACTGAAACCACTGGTGACAGACAGACCCGGATTGTCTAGCTCACAGGCTAACAATATACAGCCTATGATTACTAATGTCACCCTAAGTCTTTGCTTGGACTAAGTAAACATAAAAGGGTCTGATGTCTACCTTATAATGTACCATGAATGGCATTACAGGATCAAGTTAATTATGGTATAGGGAAAATATATAGGTTTTGTTAAAAGTGTGGTAGTCTGGTTGAAATATGTCCATTCAGTGAACTAGGAAAGAATGACTGTTAAGCTAACCTCATATTTTGTTTGTTAAGTTGTAGTGGTAGGTGTTCGGCAGCAGTCTCAGATTCAGAGAATCTGACAGTGTCGCCACATGAATGCCCCTGGTATGGCCCCCCAATAGGGCTACAGAGTGGGCTCTATTATGTGCCTAACCCTAGGAAAACCTATGATTGTGGTGGAAGGACATGAGAAGAAGAAGCTAAACTCAGAATTGCATTACCTGCTATCAGAAAATAATTGACAGCATCTTGGACACTGTGCAGTAACATGCTGATGTCACATTTATATGAGGACATCATCATGAAAGAAGCAGAGCCTTTGATCACAGCTGAACCTTGTTTTAGGGGACAGAGCTTCCCAATTCAGCAGGTCTATAAAAGCAGCCAACTGTCCAGCCAGTGGCACAAAGTCAGCAAACAGAGATGAAAACAGGAAGGTCTGAGTGAGAGTTTGGAGAGGATGTGTGTGGTGTTTTTCTGTGTTTTTTCTTCTTCTTTCTTGACAGGAGCTTAGGCAAGAAGGCTCTGACAGCTGCAAAGGCAGCAATGATAGTGAGCCAAAGAATGGAAGAGACACGGAAGATCACTGGATGTGGAAGCTGTGGGATGTACATTATTCTGGAGGTCACCTGAAAGGTGCTTTGTTTGTATGAAGCATCACCTGATAGATCTGATGGAAGAGAAGATCTGAGGTTTGGAGATGCGGCTAGAAACTATGGCTGAGTTTTGTAGTGGATTTGAGCGGGTAATGGAGGGAATGAGAGAAAAGGCTGTAGAGAAACCTCAAGACTTGCAGATCCATGCTGGACATGTGAACTAGGAGGGTTGACTGGATGAAGAAAGTGGCCAGTGGAAGCATGTGAGTACGAGAACAAGGCAGAGGAAGGAGAAATGGAGCTGAAGAACAGGTTTGCTGAGTTGGAAAATGAAGGGGACAGGCAGCCAGTAACAGAAGATGGGAGAGCAAGGAAGAAAGGAAGAGGAGCTAGTCCTGCAAGATGGGACAAGTCAATGGAGGTAGCCAGAGTTTGAAGCCCCAGGTGGATAGAGGATGAATCACAGAAGATTGCAAGTGACAACATAAGACAAGAAGACTTGCAACCAGAAAGAACAGAAGGGGGAAAGCCAGAGAATCACACCCACACCAGGAAGAGGCAGGTCTATGAGATTGGAGACTCCCTACTAAGAAGAAGGTTCCGAAGAAGGCCTGTCACCAGAGTTGATCTGCAGAACAGATGGTTGTGCTGTCTTCCAGGAGCTAAGATATGGGAAGTGGACCTGAGGCTGAAGAGGATCCTAATGGGAGTAGAAAATTATCCACTGATTGTCCTTCACATGGGAACAAATGATACTGCTAGTTTCTCTCTGGGACGTATCAGTGAAGACTAAACCAGGCTGGGAAAGATGCTTAAAGAAATGGATGCTCAGCTGATCTTCAGTAAAATTAGAAGAACAGGTTGTAGAGGACAGCCCTGGTTCGAGTGATCATGAGTTAATTCAGATTAAACTAAATGGAATTATAAACAAAAATAAGTCTGCAGCTATGGTCTTTGATTTCAAAAGGGAAAACTTTAAAAAAAATTAAAGGAATTAGCTAGGGAAGTGGAGTGAACTGAAGAACTCAAGGATCTGAACGTGGAGGAGGCCTGGAATGACTTTAAGTCAAGTTACAAAAACTGCATCTTAAGCAAGTGAAAAGATTTGTAGGGAAGGATGGCCGACCAAACTGGATAAACAAGCATCTCAAACAAGTTACTAAGAGAAAGCAGAAAGCCTACAAAGAATGGAAGATGGGATGGATCAGCAAAGAATGCTGTCTCTTGGAGGTCAGAAAGTATAGGGATAAAAGTGAGAACTGTCAAAAGCCAAGCAGAGTTGGACCTTGCAAAGGAAATTAAAATCAGTAGTTTAAGGTTTTTTAGCCATATGAATAAAAAGAAAACAAGGAAAGAAGAAGTGGGACTGCTAAACACTAAGGATGGGGTGGAGATTAAAGATAATCTAGTTATGGCCAAACATCTAAACAAATACTTTGTCTCAGTTTTTGCCTCCTCAGTAAGGGCAAGGGGGAGATTAGGGAGCAGTGGCAGGAGAGCTAAAGGGAATGAGGATATGGAAACAGAAATTTCCTCATCCAATGTGGAAGCCAAACTCAAACAGTTTAATAGGATCAAGTCAGGAGGCTGGATAGTCTCCATCCAAGAATATTAAAGGAATATTAAAGGAACTGGCACACAAAATTGTAAGTTCAATAGCAAGGATTTTTTATGAATTCATTAACTTGAGGATCATACCGTTTGACTGGAGATTTGCAAATGTAGTATATATATATATTTAAGAAAAAAACAATTGGTTCAAATGAGCTTTTCCTTCTGAACTGTAAGCTAATTAAAGAGAAAAAAAGATCAACGTTGAAACAAAATGTTTCAAAAAATTTTAAATGAAACCAAATTTTCAAACCATATTTTTTTCTATTTCTCAGTTGCAGGGGAGGAGGGGCACATGGGTGGAGATTCTGACTTTTTGTCCTGATTCAGGATGGGAAAATTTTTCAAGCTCTCAAAAATATTTTCAGGACTGGAAAGCAGTTCCTTGGCCAGCTCTTTGCACCAGTAGTCTCCATGTAAACATCCTCACGTTATCGTTACCTTGTCCTCCTTCCTCCCGCCTCACCAAACTGAGGCACAGGCAGGTTAAGTGACTTACTCTTGTCCAAGGTCACACTCAGCAAGCCAGCAGCAGAACTGAGAATAAAGTATCAAATCAATCAATCCAATATTGTCTTGTTTCCTTGTGCTCCTCTCTCTGGACTCATCTGTTCTCTCTACAGAAGGGATGTGAACAAATTGGAGACAGTCCAGCGGAGGGCAACGAAAATGATTAGGGGGCTGGGCACATGAGTTCCGAGGAGAGGCTGAGGGAACTGGGGTTATTTAGTCTACAGAAGAGAAGAGTGAGGGGAGATTTGATAGCAGCCTTCAACTACCTGAAGAGGGGTTCCAAAGAGGATGGAGCTAGGCTGTTCTCAGTGGTAGCAAATGACAGAACAAGAAGCAATGGTCTCAAGTTGCAGTGGGGGAGGTCTAGGTTGGATATTAAGAAACATTATTTCACTAGGAGGGTGTTGAAGCACTGGAATGGGTTACCTAGGGAGGTGGTGGAATCTCCATCCTTAGAGGTTTTTAAGGCTCGGCTTGATAAAGCCCTGGCTGGGATGATTTAGATGGTGTTGGTCCTGCTTTGAGCAGGGGATTGGACTAGATGACCTCCTGAGGTCTCTTCCAACCCTAATATCTATGATTCTATTCTATGATTCTTATCTTATACTTACACTGTAAACGCTTTGGGGCAGGGATCATCTATCTGCTCTGTGTTTCTTCAGTGTCTAGCACAATAGGGCTCTGGTCCATGACTGGGGCTTGTAGGCCCTACAGTAATACAAATAGATAATGATAGTAACAATAATAAGGCCTTCATGTTCTGATTCCCTGCTGTAACCACAAGACTACTCAGCCTACAAATGTTAACATTCACCCCAGTGTATTCAGCCTAGTGCAGGGGACATGCCAGTGGCCTTATATGTCACCTAAACCACACTTCAACCCTGCATTAATGGAAGCCCTGTCCAAGCCCCTGTACTGGGGTGAATTGCACCCTTCATGAAGATCAGTGATGTGCATGTGAAAATGGGCACATGAAAGCCTGCGACAGATGACTCTCTAGGAGTATATGGGGTTTGGTTTGTAAGAGCATAATTTTCATAATAACTCTCTAATTCTCTGGGGATTAAGGCAATGGAGCTCGAAATGACAAATATGCCAGAAGTAGAGCAGGAACTGCAGCAGCACGGCAGGAGACAGGGACAGGGACTTCTGGGCTTCCTTGCACCACCGACCCCTCCTTGCCATGACCAAGGGAACTACCTGAGAACATCATGTGCTAGAAGCACCCACCCACCCTCAGGCCATCCAATCCAATGTTTCAGGGCTGGAGTTTAGAAGCTCTCATGGCTTGTAACCACTGGAAAAATTTCCACAGGGGTATGGTGGATTCTCCATCCCTTGAAGTCTCTAAATCAGGGTTGGATGTTTTTCTAAAAGAAAACGTCAGCTCTTGGTCAGCCAGACATTATGGGCATGATGCAGGAACCACTTGGTGACATTCTATGGTCTGGGTTATGCGGGAGGTGAGAGGAGATGTTCATAATGGTCCCTTCTGGCCTTGAAATCTATGAATTTCTTGCCTTGCCTTGCCCACTTTTAGAAGGCTTGCACTCAAAAGGATGTTGTGAGAGATGGTCCGAGTGCCCTCCCCACTCGCTTGCACATGGTGTGCAAGGGAGTGAAGACTGAATAGATCTTCCCCTGTTGCCCTTATGCCCCTTAAAGTGCTATGTAGACCACAATACAACACCCACAGCTGGCCCAGGTCAGCTGATTTGTGCTGAGATGCTGTACAATTGCAGTATAGATGTTCACATGTCAACTAGAGCCTGGCCTCTGGGGCCCCACAAGGTCTCCATGGCAGTTTTCTAGCCCTGCAGCCTGAGCCCTGTGATCCAGAGTCAGCTGACACGGGTCATCCATGGATGTTTTACTGTTATTAATACCCAAAGAATATTAAATAATACCTACTCTGTGGTCCTACTTCTAACCCTTTTGTGACTAGACACTGTAGTCTTGATAACATTTCATTGGGTGGTTACTGTATTTCTGCTGCCACCCAGCAGAGAGAGAAACTGAATTTTGATGTATTCCCATTACTCCCAGCAGAGACATTATGCGTTTTCCTATGTGCTCAATAAATCAGCAGACACTGAGGGAAAATCTTTCTTAAATAAATTCAAATACATTAATAATAGTTCTACAACATCTCATTTAAAGTTTCCTGTGTGTTTGGTAAAGGTTTTTCTACTTATCTGTTGTTTTTTTTAAAAAAGAAGAAAGCCTAAAGGGGGAAAAGGAAACTATAGGCCAACCTCTGTCAGGCAATCCACAAAGATGTAGAGAAAGAGAGGTGGTGAAGTACTTCTGCTGTCATAAGGCGATTGAAAAAAATAAAGCTACCCACAATTCTGTGTGTTCTGTTATTTACGATACGCCACAGTGAGATTGTGTTACACATTCCTACTATCAGGAATCACAGCAACTGCATATGTTACCATTTGAATCTATTTAAAGAGCACCCAACTGCACTCTAGGTTAGACCTGCAACTGTTGTGGATGGAAAGTGTTAGCTAATTAAGCATTCCAAGTGAATTAATACATGGAGGGACTCCTTGGCTTGCCTGGGACTACTGCAGACTTCATTTGCTAACACCTTTTACTTGTGACTCACAGGTAAAACCCTGGCTAGCGCTCTGTTTCCCAATAACAGATGTGCTGTTGCTTGCAAAAATTAAAAGTTTAAAATGTGCTACTAACCCCCCTTGTAAAATACATACAATGTAGGAGAACAAGAATTACATTATTCCTTTATTCTGGCTCTTGGAGGAAGGGCTTGGAAGAGTCCCACATTTTCTCATTAACAAAAGAGAAAAGAAAGCAGAAAAGAACCTAACATTGCAGTTGTTGTGCACCCACAATTATCATTGATGCAACATTTATATAAGACCTAAAGCGTTTATTTTGTTCAGACTCTACCCTACCATGAATTGATGTTATGAGAGTGAATCAGCAGGATTGGATTATAGAACTGGAAAAAGTAAGAGAGAGAGAGAGAGAGAGAGAGAGAGAGATTTTCAATAAAACCAGCCCTTTTAGGGGTAAATTTTCTGTTTATCAAAATCTATTTTTGTTAGGCAAATAGGGGGGAGGGATAGCTCAGTGGTTTGAGCATTGGCCTGCTAAACCCAGGGTTATGAGTTCAATCCTTGAGGGGGTCACTTAGGGATCTGGGGCAAAAATCAGTACTTGGTCCTGCCAGTGAAGGCAGGGGGCTGGACTCAATGACCTTTCAAGGTCCCTTCCAGTTCTATGAGATAGGTATATCTCCATATAATACAAAAAAATGTAACACTGGCAGATCCCTCTGGAGCTAAATGAATGAGCCTTATTACATGAGCTAAAAGCCACATGGCACTTAGCTAAGGCTGGAGCAGACTCATTAATCTCTGAGTGGTCTTGGTACCACTAGAGGGGACAGAACACCCCACCCAGGAGGTGTGTTGGTTACACAAGGAAAATAGTTTCCATTGCAATGCTCTCTATTTTCTTGTGAGGGGTGCCCAATGCATTAATATATTACTGAGGCTTTCAATCAAAATATTATCACACAGAATCTAATTGAGCATAGAGCCATTACCATACCATACCATACAATGATGATACGTGGATTCTAGATCTTCTTGGGCTGTTCCAGTACATGAAGCTTAAAACATTTTAAGCCTTAAGCACCAAGTTTTTGTATGCAAAGTTTTGGGTTAGATATGACTTGGGATTAGAGATGGGCAAAGACACAGTTAATGGATGTTCGAAGGGCGGATTTTGGTTCAAGCCCATGTCTATTGTGGGTATTCAGAACCTCTGCACTGAACTCACAAATGGTATCTGCATAGGTTGCTATTCAATCTAATTATCTAGCTTCCTTACATAAATATGAATCTGAGCTTTGGGTGTCCAAAATCTTGCACACATGATATTGAGTGTTTGACAATTTGAATGTGTAAATTTGAGCAAGCAAATTTCGATACCTCTGAAAATTTCCTAAAATCTCATTTTCGTTAGCTATAGCCATCATTTGACACTTCCACAAGCATTTATCTTGAGGATAATTTCTGAGAGTACTGCATTCCCAATTAATACTACTTCAGGTGTCACCGAGGTGGAATTCTAGATTGCCTGTCAGTATTCTGGCATTATCCATGAGTTGCTGGTTAGACTACTAAGGTATTTTGGTCTCAGTTGACTTCCAGTGTTCTCTCGTCCCATTGCAGAAATTAAAGGTGAGGTGTCAATTTAACAGAAATGTTTCTGTTGCAAATAAGACTAATTTGTCCAGTTTTAATCTCAGTTGATCTCTTCCTTTAAAACAATTTCTGCTAGATAGCTTGGGTCCAGCTGTACTGCACACAGCACTAGTTGATTCTCTGTATGTGTGTCTGAGTGCATACAAAGATTATGTAAAGTGTAACTTTGCACCTCTCAATCCTCGGCTGGGCCCCCGGCATAAATTAGGACATCTTGAGAGGTGCTGTAACTCATGGCAGCAGCTCACGGCCAGATTTTCAAATTACCATTGGTAGGAGGATGGCCTGGAGCCATATTGGCCAGTGATGGCAGCGAGACTATCCAGTTGTAAGGTGGCACAAAGCAGACTCTTTTCTTAGAGACAGTGATAAGAGACCTAGACCTAGATCTCACATGCAGGCTTGAAGACTCCCAACTCCTACCTCCAGCTGTCATGGAACTTTGAGACCCTGGCCACTGAGCATTCTTGTACTAAAGATTCCTGCTTTACTGTCTGCTAGTCCCTTCCCCTACATCTCAGCAGAGGGCAGGTTACAGTTGCTTATTGTTTTATTAAATTAATCTCATCTTTATTATTTGTTTCTTTCACTGTCGTTCAAATGTTCTGCTTGATTTGCATTGTAGCAGGTGGTTTAACTAACTAGTTGGGCGTTCCCCAGGTGGCATGCAGCCTTTATGGCTAAATCTATATCATCCCTGTGCCTTCCCAGTCTGGGCATAGGGGACACAGTTGGAAGATGAGGTGGTGCAACCAAAGCATTGTCCTTCTGAGCCATTGCAGCTGGGGGTAATTTAGAGCAGCCCCGAGATTGCTGTGGGCCTCAGATGTTCAGGACAAACTCCATCTGTTCAGGGGAAGTAAGTAATGGTCTGCCAGAGCGTGTTATCCATCCCCCAATTTGCTCAATCCACAGAGGGCACAACTCTGATACAGCCCCAGCTAGAGAAGCTGGACTCATTAGCTCAAGCTCTATCAGATCATGCTTCTACCTTGGTTCACTCCTGGTGTATCAACCAAGATGGCGGTCATCACATTACGTGTCCCCCATCTTTGCCCAGTCCAGAGGATATGAGTCTGTTACAGCTCCCAGCTAGACTTCACTGAGACCAACCAGACAGGTTTCTCCGTCAGAAAACCCACCAGCTGGCATGCCAGTGCTACTTCTTGCAAGTCATCCCATAGACTCATTGGTACCCTGGAGGGGGGGTTATAGAATTGTGCCCCTTGTTTTCAGGATCATTAGAGAGGACATGGATTAAACTCTTAAGCTATAGGGACCGACCTATCCTCTTTCCCCTAGTGCTGCATTATCTAGGTCAGGGTAAAAGACACATTGACAGGGCAGTGTGAGGAATGTCACTCTGCTGCTGCCCATGCTAAAGCTATCCTGTGACTAGAGCGAGATCACCATTGCTGTCAATCCAGTACGGTTCATAAGTACAAAATTGAAACAGAATTTTAAATGAAGGTGGAGAAGAAATTCCCCAAAGGGTTGTGTGAGGCTAATGCAGAAAAGAAACAATTCCTCTGGTTCTTTCTCAGTGCCTTTTGCTATGGTACACAGCTCAGCAAGCTTCTGAGTGCTTGTCAGTTTGTGGGAGTGCAGTGGAAAACTTGATCCTTTGTCCTAGTGGAGTAGTTGCTGGAAAGCAATGTCTATAACAGGATCAAAATGCTGAACAGTTTGCTTTAAAAACAAACCTTACGTAATCGGCTTTTTACAAATGTTTTTTCTAATTGTTTTCTTCCAGAGAAGGTAATGGCTGGGCAGACGTAACAAATTGTACACCCTCAGAATATCATTAATGATAATCTGGATACACTTTGTATTAAGGTTCCATTTATAAAGGGCTAATAAGTTATTAATAGGTATTATAATCGTTATGGACAGGAGTAGTATGTGTTATAGATAAGCACGTAAGTAGGTGTTATATATGGTTACAAACAATGGTTGTAAGAAATCTATTGGATTTTATAACAATCTATAACAACTGACTAACCATTGGTTAAAATATATGTTAATCATTTATTTACGGTTTTAAAATATAAAATATGACCAATAATCTTTTGGTTTTAAAAGAAAAATTCCATGCAGAACATCCAAGGGCCCATGTAACCCACAGCAAGCTAGAGCTAAATTCTGTAGCAAGGTGTCTAGATTCCACAGAACTTGGGTAAAATCGTCATCATTAAGCTTTAACGTTAACAGTCCATTAAGATGCATGGAGCAGTTTCCACCTCCCAGTTCTTGTTTTGGGCTGTCTGCAGACTCAGGTAGACATCACTCCGTCAGTTTAAATTGCTTTGCCTTTTCAAGATTATCTCCTCAGCCCTTAGGGTAGAAACATATCTACTGTTAAGTAATTAAAGCTGAGATTCTAGAGTACAATTCTGCAGCCGGGGTAAATTTGATGCCAAACTCTGTGGCTGCAGGATCATGGAATACATAAGGCTCTATGCATCTGCCTGGCTAACTTGTAAATGTGTGTTTCACTGTGGCTATTGGGTCCCACAATCCTCCTGTTCCTGTGCTGCAGTTCTCTCTCTCTCTCTCTCCAGCCTCTGATGCAGATGTTGTCAACCCACAGCCTTCCATCTTCACAGTCATGACTGAGTTTTAAAAAATCCACTCTTCTTCGGATACCAATCCATGCAATGTTCTTGAGATAACTAGCTCTCTTTCTTCCTCTTCCTGGCTTGCCTGCGATCCTGCCTGGTAGTCTGACTGCTGGACCTGAGTTACTCTGCGATTGGCAAGCTATGTGTAATCAGAAATACGGTATTCTTTCCCTAGGGTTTCAAGTAGTTGTGCTCTTTTTAAATTTAGGTTATCCAGCTATGCTTATCCAGGTTTTTATAACACCAAAATGTGAACACTCTGAATCATCCTTTTTAAGTGCCTCGCTCCCACATCCATATGGGAGGGTTCAACAATAAAGCACAGATGTTCATTTTTAACTTTCGACAGCAGAGAAGTCTGTGAAGTTGTCAAATATATTGCTGCAAGCTACATCCTTCTCTTGATTTCTTCGTCACAACTTCCATCTGATATTGTCAGACTCCCCAAGTAGGGGAAGTTATTCACTTGTTCCACCAATTGACCACTGAGGGATAAGTGTTGCCTACCTCATGTGTGACTGTGTTTACTTATTAGCATATTTGTTGTCTTCCTAGTGTTGATCATCGTTCTGTATTTCTTTCTGGCACTATTCATAGTGATGAACTGTGCTGTACTTGCCATTGTTCAGGCACCAATGGGTAATTCCCCCTTCCCTTCATGACATGCCGGTTGGCAACCAGAGATTCCTCAGTTTTCTAACAAGAGGTGTGTGTGGGGGGGGGTCTGGCTATTAGCTCCCCAGTTCACTTTCTGCTTCCCTGAAGAGCAGAACAATGCAGACAACCCCCTTCATGTTTGCCTTCCAGCACAGTATTATAGGTACTGTTTCTTCAGCATTTTGCCAGATAGTTGAAGAGTGGGTGAAAAGGGGGCTCCCATCAAGGAAAGCAGAGTCTGCAGTTGCACCAGTTATGAAGACATAATGCAAAACCTATCCTGGCTCCAGCAGACACTTGGAGAATGCATAGGCTAGAGTCCAAGACTACCATCCCCCAGCAGGGGTAAATATCATTCTAAGTCCTGTTTTCCTTTGTGACCCAGGAAATATATTTGCCCAGTTTCAGTAACCCTATTGAGACACAACAAAGGTGTTTCTAGGTCTAGAAATATATTTACTTCTAAAAAGCCTGAAGCTCAGACTTCCATACTTCCCACCCCACATCCTGCTCAAATTAGGCTACTTCTCATGTGAATTTGAGTGACACCTTCTGGAATTTCCTAGGATATGACCAAAGTAATTCAACTTCCTTATTAAGGAGTGGTATTAGAGATGGGCAGGAAACAGTTTTCCCATCCCATGAAAATTGGTGATATATCAAAAATTTCCCATCCTGAATCGGAACAAAAAGTCAAAATCTCACATTTAGCAGACTGAAAATCTGAAAAAAGTTGGTTCAGGTCAATCAAAATGTTTTGTTGAGATTTCAACCATTTTTTACATTTAAACAAATATAATTAATTCATATTTTAAAATAAAAAGTTGTTTCAAACCAGACATTTTTTATTCTAAAAATGTCAAAAGCAAATGTTTCAAAAATCTTGAAACTTTTCTTCAAATTGTTGAGTTGAGAAATGCATCAAAACTGACCCTTTCCGGTGAACACTTTCAGTTGTGACACATCAGCATTTTTTGACAAAAACCAAACCAAACCAAACCAAACCAAACCTTAGTCAGAAAATTCCCAAACAGATCTACTGGTCATGCAAAGCTGCCACTTGGTGGTTCCTGCACACTACACCTCTACCCCGATATAACGCGACCCGATATTTGGTGGTGATGGGGGACTTCAACTATCCGGATATATGTTGGGAAAATAACACAGCGGGGCACAGACTATCCAATAAGTTCTTGGACTGCATTGCAGACAACTTTTTATTTCAGAAGGTTGAAAAAGCTACTAGGGGGGAAGCTGTTCTAGACTTGATTTGAACAAATAGGGAGGAACTCGTTGAGAATTTGAAAGTAGAAGGCAGCTTGGGTGAAAGTGATCATGAAATCATAGAGTTTGCAATTCTAAGGAAGGGTAGAAGGGAGAACAGCAAAATAGAGACAATGGATTTCAGGAAGGCGGATTTTGGTAAGCTCAGAGAGCTGATAGGTAAGGTCCCATGGGAATCAAGACTGAGGGGAAAAACAACTGAGGAGAGTTTCCAGTTTTTCAAAGGGACACTATTAAGGGCCCAAAAGCAAGCTATTCCGCTGGTTAGGAAAGATAAAAAATGTGGCAAAAGACCATCTTGGCTTAACCACGAGATCTTGCATGATCTAAAAATAAAAAGGACTCATATAAAAAATGGAAACTAGGACAGATTACAAAGGATGAATATAGGTAAACAACATAGGAATGCAGGGGCAAGATTAGAAAGGCAAAGGCACAGAATGAGCTCAAACTAGCTACGGGAATAAAGGGAAACAAGAAGACTTTTTATCAATACATTAGAAGCAAGAGGAAGACCAAAGACAGGGTAGGCCCACTGCTCAGTGAAGAGGGAGAAACAGTAACAGGAAACTTGGAAATGGCAGAGACGCTTAATGACTTCTTTGTTTCGGTCTTCACCGAGAAGTCTGAAGGAATGCCTAACATAGTGAATGCTAATGGGAAGGGGGTAGGTTTAGCAGATAAAATAAAAAAAGAACAAGTTAAAAATCACTTAGAAAAGTTAGATGCCTGCAAGTCACCAGGGCCTGATGAAATGCATCCTAGAATACTCAAGGAGCTAATAGAGGAGGTATCTGAGACTCTAGCTATTATCTTTGGAAAATCATGGGAGACGGGAGAGATTCCAGAACACTGGAAAAGGGCAAATATAATGCCCATCTATAAAAAGGGAAATAAAAACAACCCAGGAAACTACAGACCAGTTAGTTTAACTTCTGTGCCAGGGAAGATAATGGAGCAAGTAGTTAAGGAAATCATCTGCAAACACTTGGAAGGTGGTAAGGTGATAGGGAATAGCCAGCATGGATTTGTAAAGAACAAATCGTGTCATACCAATCTGATAGCTTTCTTTGATAGGATAACGAGGCTTGTGGATAAGGGAGAAGCTGTGGATGTGGTATACCTAGACTTTAGTAAGGCATTTGATACAGTCTCGCATGATATTCTTATCGATAAACTAGGCAAATACAATTTAGATGAAGCTACTATAAGGTGGGTGCATAACTGGCTGGATAACTGTACTCAGAGAGTTGTTATTAATGGTTCCCAATCCTGCTGGAAAGACATAACAAGTGGGGTTCCGCAGGGATCTGTTTTGGGACCGGTTCTGTTCAATATCTTCATTAACGACTTAGATATTGGCATAGAAAGTACGCTTATTAACTGTGCAGATGATACCAAACTGGGAGGGATTGCAACTGCTTTGGAGGACAGGGTCATAATTCAAAATGATCTGGACAAATTGGAGAAATGGTCTGAGGTAAACAGGATGAAGTTTAATAAATACAAATGCAAAGTGCTCCACTTAGGAAGGAAAAATCAGTTTCACACATACAGAATGGGAAGAGACTGTCTAGGAAGGAGTACGGCAGAAAGGGATCTAGGGGTTATAGTGGACCACAAGCTAAATATGAGTCACCAGTGTGATGCTGTTGCAAAAAAAGCAAACGTGATTCTGGGATGTATTAACAGGTGTGTTGTGAGCAAGACACGAGAAGTCATTCTTCCGCTCTACTCTGCACTGGTTAGGCCTCAACTGGAATATTGTGTCCAGTTCTGGGCACCACATTTCAAGAAAGATGTGGAGAAATTGGAGAGGGTCCAGAGAAGAGCAACAAGAATGATTAAAGGTCTTGAGAACATGACCTATGAAGGAAGGCTGAAAGAATTGGGTTTGTTTAGTTTGAAAAAGAGAAGACTGAGAGGGGACATGATAGCAGTTTTCAGGTATCTAAAAGGGTGTCATAAGGAGGAGGGAGAAAACTTGTTCACCTTAGTCTCTAAGGATAGAACAAGAAGCAATGGGCTTAAACTGCAGCAAGGGAGGTTTAGGTTGGACATTAGGAAAAAGTTCCTAACTGTCAGGGTGGTTAAACACTGGAATAAATTGCCTAGGGAGGTTGTGGAATCTCCATCTCTGGAGATATTTAAGAGTAGGTTAGATAAATGTCTATCAGGGATGGTCTAGACAGTATTTGGTCCTGCCATGAGGGCAGGGGACTGGACTCGATGACCTCTCGAGGTCCCTTCCAGTCCTACAATCTATGAATCTAAGATATAACACTAATTCGGATATAATGCGGTAAAGCAGTGCTCAGGGGGGCGGGGCCGCGCACTCTGGTGGATCAAAGCAAGTTCGATATAACACGGTTTCACCTATAACACGGTAAGATTTTTTGGCTCCCGAGGACAGAGTTATATCGGGGTAGAGGTGTATATATAATCTATACATGTCTTAGAATGAGCCCCTGAGGAAATGGTCTAGAAGGCAAAGGGTAGTCATTGGTGCAATAGAAAATAATTCATTACATGACACTGCAAGTTATCACCTCCACATTTATAGAAACAATTCCAAATATATTCTGTGTTCTTTTACACTCTTTGAAATATTTTTATGCTTATTGTTATTGGGAAATAATGAAGGAAAATACCATTCCATTTTCTTTTAATAAATTTAATGTGGATACATTTATATCAGCAATTTGTATATGACACTGGAGCACAGCATTTAGATGTAATGAATGTAAATAGATAAATGACAGGAAACAGGGGAGATTTTTCACATTATTTCAGCAATTCTTGACGCAACGCATACACCTGTGTTATCACTCAGCCTATTAACATAATCCAATTCACTTCAACAGCTGCTACAGTCTCCTCTGCAGTTTGAAGTGGAGATCATGCATTATTTAGGGAAATGCTGCTCTGTGACTTTGTTAAAAGAAATCTGGATCACAAAACTTAAAGATTAAATCTAAATGACATATCCAAGTCCCTGCAAGAATAAATGAGTTGCAGAATGTGTCTCAATTATTTTCCAAAGACAAACTCATGCATTAATATAATTAATTTAATAATTCTTTATCGGAACTTGTCTGAGAGTTAATAATATAACCTACAAATAGTTATGCAGAGCATACAATGTTCTGAGAAGTCAAAAATGTTTGTGCCTGGAGTAAATATATAACATATTTAAGGTCGGTCTGTCTGTCTGTCTATCTACTTATATGGCCCTTCTCAGTGTTGTCTCTATGGACCTGCTATGTTTACAGTTTTAACAAACATTAATGTTTATTTTTAACTCTTCACAAATATACAAGATTTTCAAAAGTCCTCAATGTTCATCTAACTCTGTTCTCATTGAAGCCAATGGTAGAATCCCTATTTACGTCAATGGGCAGTTAGGCCATTTTAATTAGGGAGTTAGGCTTTGGAAAATTCCAACCACACTATTACTTCACTCAGTTGCAGAAATCCAGTTAAAATTCACTTAAAA
The DNA here is from genome assembly GCF_028017835.1 of Emys orbicularis. Lineage (NCBI taxonomy): Eukaryota > Metazoa > Chordata > Testudines > Emydidae > Emys > Emys orbicularis. The sequence continues at coordinate 345,881,144 of NC_088683.1, forward strand.
CCCACATTTCCCGCGCGAGAAAAATAATATTCTTGTGGACAGAGCTCCTTTTTCGCCAGATGTAATATTGATGTATGTTCTTATTTACTTACATATTGTGCAGTAGGAGAGTGTTGTTCTTTGTCCCTCTCTAGTAACTTCTGAGTCTGCTCCTGCTTTAATTTTTTACATTTTGAGTTCTGCATATTAATGAGATCCTAGTTGCTAAAATCTTGATTGTTCTTTTTCAAACAAGATGAATGCCAGGCTATATATGTTATAAAATGGCATGTGGCTTACAAATCTAGAAGTGGTGATGGACAAACCCAAGTGAAAACAGAGATGTAATAAGCAGAAATTAGAAACGAGGGCAGAGTTAGTAGTGGATATGAATCAGATATGAATATTGTAATGTTTGCAACTTGTAGTAATGCGGTGTCAAAACAATCACACCATGTTGTAGAATTTTGTTACTCTTAGATTTCCTAAGCATAGTACTTCAAAAGTCTAATGGAGGGAAGGATTTTGTTGTTAACTGAAAGAGTGATGTATCCTGTTTACTCACAACAACAGCATATCCTGTTTCTGTTTATAAGCTGCATCAATGCAGACAGCTGTAACTTGCACACGTTACACACTTTTGCAGGCAAATGAACCAATGGGACCTCACTCAACTTTAGGGACACTATGTTATCCCAATATAATTATTATTAAATACATTTCTAACGTATGCATCACTATAGTCTCTGGCTACTCTTCACATATATTTTCTTGTGGAAGGATTCCTAATGAAGGGGAACATAGATCTCACCTTGTCCTTCATCATGTCTTTCTTTGAACACATTTTGATGTAAGAAGAGTCAGTGTAATCCTGACTAGCCATTGGGAAAATGACGAGTTCTACCTACTTTGCAATGTTCCATTGTTTGACATGAGGAACTGAAAGGCCCACAGTCCAAGGAAAGGATGTAACTATGCAGAAAGCAAAATCGCACTGAGAGTATCCATTGCAAGAACTTCCTCTCCTGTGTGCAGCAAGGATCCAACATCAATGCGAGAGGAACCTCCAGGCTCACAGGACCATGTTGCAGGATTGGCAGCCTGATGAATGTTACTCACACTCTCAGCCATGTACACTGGGACACAAAAACACCTTTGGCAGTTCTCATGGCATGTACAGAATCATAGAAATGTGGGGCTAGAAGGGACCTCGAGAAGTCAGCAGGGTCCAGCCCCCTGCGCGGAGGTAGGACCAAGTAAACCTAGATCAACCCTGACAGGTGTGTATTCAACTTGTTTTTACAAACCTCCAGTCGCGGGGATTCCACATCATCCCTTGGAAGCTTATTCCAGAGCTTAACTACCCTTACAGTTAAAAGGTTTTTCCTAATATCTAACCTCGAAATCTCCCCTTGCTGCAGATTTAGCCCATTACTTCTTGTCCAACCTTCAGTAGACATGGAGAACAATTGATCACCATCTCTTTATAACAACCCTTAACATACTTGGAGACTATAATGTCTCCCCATAGTCTCCTTTTCTCAGGACTAAACATGCCCAGTTTTTCTTAACTTTTCCTCATAGGTCAGGTTTTCTAAACCTTTTATCATTTTTGTTGCTCTCTTCTGGTCTCTCTCCAATTTGTCCACATCTTTCCAAAAGTGTGGTGCCCGGAACTGGACACCGTACTCTAGCTGAGGTCTCACCAGTGCCAAGCAGAGTGGGACAATTACCTCCCTTGTCTTACGTACAACATTCCTGTTAATACACCCCAGAGTGATATTAGCCTTTTTCACAGCTGCACCACATTGTAGATTCATATTCAGTTTGTGATCCCATATAACCTCCAGATTCTTTTTCAGCAGTACTACCACATAGGCAGTTATTCTGCATGTTGTGGTTGGGCTTTTGAGTTTTCCTTCCTAAGCATAGTACTTTGCATCTCTCTTTATTGAATTTCATTTTGTTGAATTCAGACCAATTCTCCAATTTTTCAAGGTCGTTTTGAATTCTACTCCTCTCCTCCAAGCCCCTGCCACTCCTTCCCAGCTTGCAACCCCTCCCAGCTTGGTGTCATCTGCAGATTTTTATAAGCATACTCTCCACGCCATTATCCAAATCATTAATGAAAATACAGAATAGTACTAGATCCAGGACTGACCTCTGTGGCACTCCACTAGCTATGCCCTCCCAGTTTGACAGCGAATCATTAATAATGACTTTTTGAGTAAGGTCTTTCAGCCAGCTGGGTGCCGAACTTATAGTAATTTCATATAGACCACATTTCCCTAGTTCGTTTATGAGAATGTCATGTGGGACTGTATTAAAAGCCTTATTAAAATCAAGATATGTCACATCTACTGCTTCCCCCTATCTTATCCCCTATTGTTCTCCCATGACACTTTACCCTAAAGTAGTTGTCCTCCTTAGTAAGGCCATTAAGAAAATGTAGCTAGTGTCTCCATGGCTCCCAGAGGAAGCTCCACCGAAAAAAATGTCCCCACATTTTTCGGTTCAAAGTATCCCTTAAAATCTTTCTTATGTATGGTAGCTTTTTCATGGGGAATGAAGAAAGTCATTATTAGATAGTGCCTGGCTTCTAGTTTAAGCAGCTAACTGGGATAAATGAAACAGCTTGTCTCTTCTAGCTCTTCACAGATTTTCTCTCAGGAGATGTAGTTTTATATCTTACAAAGAGCATAGTGCAATGGCTTGGAATTTCTCCCCCTGCCCATGATGACTGTAAAGCAGAAGGCTCTTCTCAGTATCTGTTCCCCAAGAGGTGATAAAGTGGAATAAACTTACAGCACCTTTTGTTCTTTCCAATAGTGAGAGGATTTTAGAGCATTGCTAGGCACTCCCGGGTGTCAGGCATTCCATCCTTAAATTGGTTTATAAATTATCCTTGCAGTTTGGGGTGTAGTTCCTAAATTAGAGCCTGCTGTAGCAACATTCACTAACCCCCACTCCTCCCATCTGTTCTCTGCATGGCAATGACTTTCTAAAAGAGCCTGTTGGGTGTAGGATGAATACTTAGGCAAGGACTATGAGGCTTTTGTTGCTAATGCTTTTAGTGTGGGTTACGTACTCCCCTCTGTACCTCTCGGAGCTATAAAAGTGTGTCTTAAATATCAGTTGCTAATTACACCATTCTTAAGAAAAATTCGAGTGCTCAAGCTTTCATTAGCCCACACAGAAGATTTTCTTTGTGTGCGATCATGCGTTTAGCTTGTAGCCCTGAGTGAAGGGCATGCACTGGCATACTCCTCTTCCCAGGGAAGGCATCAAGAGGAGCACAATGGCTCCCTCCCAGTTGCAGGAAGGGAGTAATTTGTGACACTCGTTAGGCGATGCGGCGTACTCACCCTTGCTCAGTCATCATTGTGCAACATCACTGGCCACTGTGCTGAGGGGACTGAGTCATGGGTGCACCTCCTCCTTGCCCATTCATTCCCATGAGGGAGCCTGGAGGGGTGGTCAGCCTGGAGCTCCCCTAAGCACTGAAGCTGTGATCCACATAGCCCTAATACATGCTGCAGAATGCAGATGGGGTGAGTCCTTAGTCCCATGCCCCAGTGCAACCACTTACGGACAGGACACATTCTGGCCCTTTGTGCTGTATATGTATGTGCATTACCTCCCTCGTCTCATAGCTGAGCACCCTAGTTTATAGCTGACTAACCAGAAGGGCAGCATAAATGACTAAAACCATGAGCCACAGCTTTACGTACACATGGGAATGGATTGCTCTATCCTTTAGTGGAATGAGGCTTTTTTTCATTAAAGTCTACGTGCAGCATTGAAAGATATTGCAGACTGACATTCAAGTTTCCCAGTTCCCCAGGAAGATAGGCTACTTCTTACTTGAATTTACAAAATCAGGGCACCTTTATGCTCCAGGGGAAATTGAGGTATAAGTTTTATATTCGCCCCATTACTTTGGAGTATACACAGCTACTCAGGGAGGTAGTCAAATGAACACAATATACTAGCTATGATCATCCCAGAGCTATAGAGAGAGGGCTTATTGCTTACTGTCTTATGATGGCCTCTCCTGTGCAGCCTGTGGTGGGGCTCCCCTTATAAGACGTCAGTTCCACCCATTCCCTTGCTTTGGGGTGGAGAACCCTCATGCGGTTTTTGGGGCAGGCGGGAATTCATCCAGAAACCACTCAACCTTTATCAGCAGCTGTCATCTTTATCAGCAAACACACAGTCCCTCAGTCACCAGCCAGGGGCCTCCTTCACTTTCGGCATCAGCTGTTTCTCCTGTGTGGTGGAGATTCATGGAGGCCACATGCTCCGGCTCCTCCCTAGACCTGTCCCCAAGCCTAGAGCTCAGAACTTGGCCTGTTATGTCCCTGAAGCAGCAGCCGCTACATGTGGGCAACTCATGCAGTTCCTTCTCCAATCCCAGGAGAGCTGGCAGCAGGGTGTAGTGGTGAGATTTCCTGCCAGCTCTCTATCCAGCCAGAGGTCTGTTTGCTCACCTGCCCTGCCAGTGAAGGCTCTGGGAATGGGCCAGTTTTCATAGCACAGCTGCTAATCTGTGGATTGGGTCTTCACATAGCCCAAAATTCATTGGCCCATTTTGTTGCCACTGCAAACTCATGTGTAATTTGCCGTCTGCTTTTACCCACGATCTGTGTTACCAGGTTTATTTCTCCCATTGAATATATGTGTTCAGGATTATATTCCTCCATCTATAGAGTTGTCCCCATTAATGTTTACCATTTAGCAAGTAATTAATATCACCACAGAATGCATCTATGCTCGTTCCCATATTTTGGGGACGCTCATGCATGAGTTGCTTTAAAAGGGATTTGAATAGCCATTTGTAGGAAATAAATATGGAGGAGCAAAAATGCTAATTGACTGACAGTTTTACTTTCATACAAATGCCCTTTTAAAAAAAGAAATGTATATGCTAACTGTCATTGATAGTTTCTGCCATTGATAGTTTATTCCATATTGTAACTCTTCTATGTGGAAAGAAATTCTGCCCAAATTAATTTAGTGCCTGTCTCTTTTTCAGGTTAAGTTCATGGTCCCTTTTTCATGTCTTTGGCACTTGCTCAAATAGCCTTGTAACATTATCCTTCACCCTATCCTTCACTCTACATCAAATAGCTTAAGTCAAACTACTAAATCAGTTTAAATTGTATGGCTCTTTTGCTTTGCATTGACTTGATATCATCCATGGTGTCAATTGATGCTAAAAGTTGGGAAGAGCTAGAATTCACTGAGAACATTAAACACAAGTCACAGGCAAGACTAGCTTTGCAGAAGAAAATGGTAATGATTTGCTCTGTGGAAGAGGAGTAGGTTGTTTGAGCAAGGGGAGATAATTATGTAAAACTCCTGGGTTATATTCTACCATTAGTAACACTGCTGTAACCCAGAGAAACTCCATATCAATGTAATAGAGCAGAATTACCTGTTTGTGTAGCTCCATGTTGAAATTTTGTTCAAAAAATTTAATGTTTATTTGCATAGGTTAAAATATTTTGCATATAATGCTCATCTTCACCTGAGAAATTTTGTTTCTATTTCGTGCAGGTGAAAGCTGTGGCTCAGCAGCCATGTTAAATGAAGTCCTCTGATTATCTGTAAGACAAAAACAGGGCAAGCTTCTCCACAAACTGTTCTCCAAGCATGCCTCAGCCCTCCCCTAGCATAGAAGCAACTATAAATTTCACCCATTTTTCAAATAGATGGGAGGTTGCACAGGATCATTGTGCGTGACTATCTCATTTGTAAGCATTGCTTTCATTACTTGAACACACACTCCTCCCTCAGAGCCATGAACAGAACTCAAGAATCTTGATATCTAGCCAGGGATGTAGGTTTTTTATTTGGGGGTGGTGAGGGGGTGGATATTTAAAAAACACAATTAAACTAATAGCTGTTAAATATCATTTTAATAAATAGTTTTGTACCTTGACTAAATTTGTCCACTTTTAATAAATTGAGATAAATGAGCTTCTGTTCCAAACTCAATGTTATTTAAAATAAATTAATGCAATCCCTATTTTTGAGGGGTTAAAGCCTCCAGTTGTGTATGCCCATGTACCCAGCATTCCATTTCTAACAATCCATTGGCAAAATGTGTCATGTCCCCTTCTAGAAGTTGTTATATATGGAGGATAACTGCCTACTTCTGCTACCAATTGTGCCTTCACCTCTAGAGGAAGAGGTCTGTGCTGTGGATCTGAAGATCCTAGTCTCAAGCCACGCTGACTACCCCTGTGAGGAAAAAATAGTATATGATCATGTAATACACACAAGAAGACAGAATTATGGCTGCAAGCATACAGACCCCATTTACCTATAATGGTCAGAACTGGTGATTTAATCATAGGAACCCAATGCTAAATTTTAGAATGTGTCTATTACACTTACCATATTCTCTTTACTTATTTTTAAAAGCTGTACTTGAATAGAGGAAAAGAGAGTCAAACCACAGATTTTAACTTTTATTTCACTGAGATCATCCTGTTACTGTTTTAACTGGAAGAAATGTACAATCCTTTGACCAGATCACAGAAACAACAGCTGCCATCTGTCACTTATGTATCATACCGTGTGTTCAGTTAAAGAAACGTTCACTTAACTGGCAATTATTTAACATGCAGTATCCTCCCTGAATTTGAATTGGCTTATTCAGAATCTGATCATAATGTGATCTCTGATATTCTAAGATTCAGAATGCTTAATAATTTCCTCCATATACTATGCCAACACTTATTCTAAATGCCCTAGAGTCTGAGTTTTCCAAATATGAAATGGTTAGATAACATACAATAGAAGTATCAGAGGGGTAGTCGTGTTAGTCTATATCCACAAAAACAACAAGGAGTCTGGTGGCACCTTAAAGACTAACAGATTTATTTGGGCATAAGCTTTCATGGGTAAAAAACCACTTATTCAGAAGTGTTTTTTTACCCACGAAAGCTTATGCCCAAATAAATCTGTTAGTCTTTAAGGTACCACCATACAATAGAAGCAAATTCATTTGTTGGGTGGGGGGACAGATGACAGACTGCTTTATAAGTTATATATTAACATCTCACAAAGATATTTGATTACCATTATATAAATTCTCTTATTTTCTCCATTATTTAATTACTTATTTTTTTTCTGGTCCTGTAAAACCAGATTAAACAGGTGAATATGCAGAACTGTGGAAAAATAAACGTTTGTTGAGTTCATTATCAATTACTTTATTTTACCCAATGTAATTCTTGCATCTATGTGTGAATCCTTGTTTCTTTCTTTGGGTTAATATTTTAATTCAGGTACAAAGCAGAGTCTTAAGGAAAATAAACAAAGGCTTAGTTAGACATACATTAGGAATTTTTCTTATAGATCATTTACTGTGATTTGAGTGTCAACCTATTTCAGTACAGCTTCTCTAATCCAATAGAGAAAAAATAAAAGAGTTTACCCTATCCAAAAATGGACTATTTTCAAGGCATGTAACATACTTCTGTCTTTCACACAATTTATTACACATTAGAGTGATCTTATCAAATTCTTATGAGAGAGGTTTTAACAAGATCAGAAAATGTCACAACACAGATCTATTCTTGCAGTGATAATGGTACGAATTTAGCTCAATCTAACTACATGTCAAGATTCTGTGATCTACCTAATCGATTATATCTGTTCAAAGTGTTTCTAGGGAGTTCATCACTGAAGCACCTAGGCACCAATATTAGCATCATGTTTTTCTCTAGGTACAATTTGCTACAATTATTCATGAAGGATCAGAATGAAAAATTTATAGTGAATAATTCACAAATCTAGCCTTTTTTATACTCGTGGAACATTCATAAACAGATTGCGATATCCTCAATATTTTTGTTGGCTCAGTCCTTTCTTTTTAGTGATTGTTTTTGTCTGTTTTACTCAATGGATTCTTGTAAACCATTTGCCATGAGTATTTTCTACTGAAAGTTTGAGCTATGTCTGTTAGCTGTGAATGTAGGCAGTGTAATTGTAGCTGTGTTGGTCTCAGGACATTAGAGAGACAAGCTGGGTGAGATAATATCTTTTTTATTGGACCAAAGTCTGTTGGTAAGAGAGACAAGATTTCAAGATGGACAGAGCTCTTCTTCAGTTCTGGTAAAAGTACTCCCAGAGTCACAGCAAAATGCAAAGTGGAACAAATTGTTTAGCATAAGTAGCTAGCACATATTGTAAGGGACAGAGCAGCCTGTTAACACCTCTGCAGTCATAGGGGAAAAAGGGGGGGTCAATGGGTTATGGATTGTTGTAATAATCCATAAATCCAGTCTCTGTTTAGTCCATGATTTTTACTATCTAGCAGAGCAATGAATTTAAGCTCCTCGGCTCATCTTTTGAAAGTGTTGTGCAGGTTTCCTTTGAGGATGAGGACTGAAAAACATGGGCAGTGGGTATGAGAGTCTTGGGGAGGCCAAGCCTCCCCAAACAGGGCAAGAAATGCTGGATGCAGTGCACCTCCCTTTGGAGGTGTGCCGGCCCACCACCTTTGGAGTGCTGCCACCAGAAGCTGCCAAGAAGTGGGGGGGCCACCGGCACCCATATTGTGGTCCCACTCTCGATCCACCTCTTCCTGCCCCCCACTGTGCCTCTCGCCCCGAGACCCGCCCCACCTGCCTCTCGCTTCTCTCCGCCCCCTCTCTCCCCATCGCTCACCCTTGAGGGGAGGGAGCAGAAAGGAGCAAGGGGCCTGAGGTAGGTGGTGGGCGGAGGGCGCCTTGGTGGAGGGGAGGGAGAGGGCAGGTGGGGGCACAAAGGAGGAGAGGCGTGGGTTGGGGGCCACAGTGGGGTAGAGCAGGGGCAGGAAGAGGCAGAGCGGGAGCTGGGCCTTGGGGGGGGGAGCAGGGAGGGACTGTGGGTCAGGGCCTCAGGGCAGAGTGGGGGACAGGGCCACTGTCCAGGCGCCAGTGGCCCCTCCCACTTCTAGGGAGCTTCAGTCACTCATGCCCAGCCTCCCCAAATGCAAAAGTCACGTGCTGCCTATGCTGAAAGCTCAGATGTAGATTGCTCACTTTGTGAAAAGTGTGCACCCACAGGTGATGTGGTGTTTTTGTCTTTTATCATTTTCCTGTGTGAGTTCATTTGATAGCATAGTGATTGTCTGGTTTCACCCACCTAATTGTTATTGGTATTGGGGCATTGTGACTGGTTACAAAAGTGACAGCATATTTAAGTCACATGAAGGAACATAAGCCATAACCAAGATGAGTGCTTAAAGCCACTGTGGCTTTCAATCTTTCAAGAAGAGGGAACAATTTAAATTGTGTTAGTAGATAAAATGTTAAACATTTTCCTTTCTGGGCCGTGCCTGATATATCATTCCTAGGTGGTGGTGGTTGTTGTTGTTTTGTTTTAAAGCTACTATCAGATTTATTGACTAAGTAGAACTTACATTTATTTTCCCCTGGTCATGTTCATACAACGTAATGATTATATTATTCACTGTGCTGACTAGGCAGATTGTATTCAGAGCCTTGTGCTGTTCATGGGATTCCCTGTGAAGGTGTAACCTACACATATACAGTGTCTCCCTGTCCCCTTCTAGTGGATGGGTCGCATATAACAGTTTGAATCCACTACAGCCTTTGATCAAACAGACTTTGGTCTTTTAACTTAGGCAGTAGAGGCTCATTCTTCTAAATCCTGAAGTCCTGTGTTTGATCTCTTGTCAATGACTTCCCTGGGCTGTTGCGTTTCAAGCACATCAGGTGTATGTATATATGTGCATGCATATATGTAGATATAGCTATTGATTTTTTAACTGTGTCATTAATCCCGCATTTCCAGATTTTCCTTGCTTTGATTCAATATAATAACCCAGAGGAGTCAATTCAGGGCCTGATCTTGTACCACTGAAGTCAATGCAAGCTTTGTCATTAACCTCTATCGCTGTAGGATTTCAATAAAGAAACATGTGAGGCACTATACATAAGCCTCTGAGGGTAGACTGAGATCTGATTATTAATCTTATGTATTTGTACATGGCTATCAGTGTCAGTGATTTTAAGTTGCTGAACATTTTGCATAGAGTTAAAGAAATAATATAAATAATGCAAAAATTCATAAGAGGGAGGTTGAGAAAACAAAAAATGACTAGATTGAGTTGGAAAAGATATAAAATGGTTAGAAATGCCTTCATGCATGAGGCCAAAATGAGTATCCAGGGATAACTATGTCGTGTTATGATTACCAGAATGGAAAAATGGGGGATCGATATGAAGGGGTGATTATTGTTTCACAAAAAATCATAGAAGATGTTACTGAAAACACAACTGTGAACTGGAACAGGAAAATAACAGCCTTTCTGTACAATGTAACCAGTTAGTCCTGCAGTTATATAAGTTCATATACTGATTAACCCAAATAGAGATACACTCAGCACATAAATGATTTTTAAATTACCTCTTGGTCTTTTCAAGTGTCCGGAAGTCAGGGTTCACCATTTCAGAACTTGTGAGAAGTCTCAGTTTAGTGCATAGCAGGTAGTTATTTTTCTTTTAAAGATTTGCAGGTTAACTTAGTTAGACCTTTCATAAAATGGAAAAGAAATTCCATTAATGCAAGTTCCACTGGAGCAGGTCTACAGGGGTTTGGGTAAGTGTCTCTTTCACTATATGTTATGGTTTTGCTAAGGTTTTCTTAAGTATTATTATTTTATCCCCTTTGGGATAGGAAATCATAATGACAATCCTTTGTAAAACCACATCACTTAGTTAAATAAATAGCACTTTTCTGATCCAATTTCCATGATCCACCAAGGTTTTGTTCTGGTTGTCATTTCTTAGACTTTAAGGCGTTAAGGGACCATTAGATCATGTATTCTGACCTCCTGTGTAACACGCCATGGAATTTCACCCAGTTACCTCTGTATCAAGCTCAGTTGCTTGTGCTGGATAAAAGCAGATCATCCAGTCTTAATTTAAAGACTCGAAAGATGGAGAATCCACAACTTCTCTTGATAGTTTATTCCAGTGGTTAACCACCCTAACTATTAGAAATGTGAAACTTATTTCTAATTTAAATGTATCTGGCTTTACCTTCCAGCCATTGGTTCTTGTTATGCCTGTCTAGATCAGTGGTTCTTAACCTATTTACCATTATGGGTTGCATATGCATCTCACTAGTTATGTGGACCGCATCCACACAATATATATACTACCTGTATGGGCCGCAGCTGTGCACTGATTGGGCCGTGAGCGGGCCACGGGTTGACACCACTGGTCTAGATTAGAAAGTCCTTTAGTACCCAGTATTTCTTTCCCACCCCATGAAATTTCTTATACACTGTAATGAAGTCACCTCTTTATCATTCTTTGTGGGATATCTCACAAAGCAGGAGTTGGGGTCCAATCCAACTCCCATTGATGTCACTGGAAAGACTCCCTCTGACTTCAGTAGGAGTTTGACTAGGCCCATGGTGACCTGTAACTATAAGGAACCCGAAGAAAAAGTTAAGATTTCAAATTAGATATGTGCTGAATGCTCCTCTTGCCTTCATTTGGGTCATTTATCTACCTACCTTAGGGTGTTGTACTGCTGTCCATCTCCACTGTATCTGAGTGTTTTCCATGTAAAAATAGCTTGGCAATAGTGAAGTCCCAAGTGGACTTCATGGAGTCTCTGTTCCTTCTCCCTGTTAGAGTTATAAAAGATCAAGTGTAAGGTGTCTATCAGGGGTAGGGCAAGACTATGAATTTTGCTCTGGTTGTGTTGGAATTGCTTTACCAAATAGAATGGTTTTGATGCTTTTCCTAACGATGATCAGACTCTGGATCCATCTAATCTCCCCCGGAAGTCATTGCTCAGCTCAATCCCCTCAGCTGAGAATGCTTTGTCTCATTTGCCGTGCTCTGGGCTTTGTGATCTGCATTGTCCCCAAAGAGCATAATTGGCTTGGTGGTGCAAAGGTGGAGACATGGTCTCTAATCTAGCTATCTGGATCCCTAAACTGCTTGAAGATTAGGATTAAGATTTTAAGCTGCAACCTGAAGCTGATTTGGGGGGGCCAGCAGAGGGGTGCTGCTCAAGGCAGCCTAAACTGTGGAAAGCTTTCAGCACTTACTTCTAGTTAGTTAACTTTTAGATACTTGATCATCATTTTTTAAACCGACAAAAGCAGGGACATTCAAATTTAAGATTTCACTCTATCCTTAACTCACCCCAATTATGTTAACATATTTGTTATGTTATGATAGCTATATGTATGATAGCAGTCCCACTGGTGGAGACTTCTGTAGTCCACATGTATAAGGAGATCAGGTAAGGACAGACTTTCAGCCATAAATTCTAGTTTACTTGCTTTTCTGTGGCGGAGTCAGGACACAATATGAACTGTTATTTCAGTTGGATTCACTCATTATCTGCCACGGGTGTTGGCTGTTAGTGCACAGAACAGCTTTAGCTTGGCCATGGAAAATTTTGAAAAATGTCGTTCATTCTGTAGCTGCAGAGTCATGCAGCTTCTTCATTTGGAATTTGATAGTCCCTTTTTAGGCCTGTGCACCTTCCCACCACAACTCATGCTTGGTCAAATATCTCTGACAGAATCCCGATTTAAAATATATTAGATGATGCTGTGTGTCCACCTTCAGCCGTTTTTCTAATTTAGGTGAAAATTGGCCTTCTGCAGTGGAGCAAATTAGGTCAGGCAGAGTCTGTTTCTGGCTAGTGTGATCTGCTGACAAAACACGCGCGAGTCCCCAAGTTGGATATACAACCAGGCAGTTTGTTTGGTTGCATTAATCAGGTTGCTCACATTGACTCTCAGCTGACAGCTGTAAACACTGAATCTCTTTAAAAATTGAATTTTGTGCCCATGAAAAAGTGTGTGATTGATAGCCCTGGAAACCAAAGTCTTTTATATAGCAATAGAACAGAGGCAATAAGAGAAATGCAATGTGATCTTCCCTACCAGAGTATCAGAGTAGCAGCCGTGTTAGTCTGTATCCGCAAAAAGAACAGGAGTACTTGTGGCACCTTAGAGACTAACAAATTTATTAGAGCATAAGCTTTCGTGGGCTACAACCCACTTGTCATCCGTGAGTCTGAGCTGGTGAGACCATTTATAGGCATGAGAGGAGAGAGAGTCATTCAGTTCTTCATCCTCACTGCTCACACTACCAACACATGTATCAGTTGTAGTGTTGGGGTCCACAGAACATACACCATCATGTCTGCAAGGAAAATGGACTGATTGAACCAACCCATTTCCAATGGGCAAAAAACAGCTGTTGGATGGTAATGATTTTGAATCACATATAATTCTGACAGGTTTTGGAAGAGAAAACCTTTGATTTCGTTTACCACTTACAGTGGTCATACATTGCCACCATCCAAGGACTGAAATCTCAATAAAGAGGGTAAGAAGTTTTGCCAGGGATAAATTGAGACATACAAGTAATTTACTACATGGTGGAATAGTGCAATGTAAGAATAAAGAGTCTATATATATTGTGAGAAGCTTAAGCTGGAACGAACAGCATGTTTTCTTCTCATAAAATTTTCCTGGCAGAACAAAAACATATTTTGTAAAATTTGAACACACTATTATAATATATTGCACATTTATTCTGCAGTGTAAGAAAAATCCCACAAATTAAATGTAAGATTGAAGACTGGGTTTTGAAAACTTTTCCAGCTTTGGAGCAGAGTTTATTTATTGAAAAGCAAACAGCCTGTTTATTACTTTCTACAAAGAACTTCACACTGCTTTCAGTGCCTTAACGTTCTTTCTACTCCCTTTCCATGATCTTCCCCAGAGGTAACTCTTACAGTGCCACCAGCACCACTGGAGAACTATAAAGGCCTATAAGGCTGTTGTGACAAGACTTCATTATTAAGAATGTTATTTAATTTTGAATGAATGACCTTGGTGGAGAATGTTTTCAGAGCAATAATACCAGTTATGTCTGGGACTGCTCCAAAGAGTCTAGAAAATTGTTTTTAATTTGAATTCAACATGAACTTCATTGCAAATACTTGCTAGAGCAGCACTCCGTATGATATGCCTATAGGGATGCACTGATAAGAACACCATAACTTTGGGCTTGAATAAAAGTTTATTATTTGTTTTGTTTATTATTTGCATTATCATAGCACTTAGGAGCCTAATCATGGATTAGGACCCTGTTGTGCTAGAACCAGTACAAATACAGAAACAATGAGAATTCCTTCTTCAAGGATCTTGCAATCTAAGTATAAGATAAATGGCAGATGGATGGAAGGCACATAAAAGATGGATAGACACTGACAGAGAAGAACAAGGAAATAATGAGATAGTGTTGGTCAGCAGGAGAGGCAGTGGTCTCAGCACACCATCAGCCTGTTGTCAAGTTTTTTGTAGGTGTCACAGTAAAGAGAGTTCTGAGGAGGGATTTGAAGGTGCATATGAGGTAGAATAAAAGGTTCTTCTTAAGGTTTTTATGAATTTCCTACAAGCCTTCGTGGAGATTAGCAATACTACTGTTAATATTTATTTTACTATGGGCCAGAGCAGTGAATATCTTTTATAGATGTTGGTTTTAGGTTTTATTTAAAAGCAGGCACAACTGGCAGCAAAGTGCCCCCTCACATCATGCCGAAGCCTCTCCTGAATCAATAACTCATTGCAGTATTTAGGCATTCCTAAAAGATCTCCCATTCCAATACTCATCATAATCAACAAACACATGCGGTCTACTGAGGATCGTTGCGCCAGTCAGAGTGACCATGGTTGATGGGTCAGACTGGCCCCTGCTCAGGATAATGAGCAAAGGCTAACAATGGACCCAGCAGATGAGGGTCAAGTTCCCCAATGGTGGTGAATGTGATGAGCCAGGACTGCGAATGCATGGGCCACATAAGGCAGAAGAAGAGCTAGACCTTCATAATGGTCATCCGCATCCTCAGTAAACAATGGCATGTGACTGAAGAACTCCTGGGAAGGGGGATGGTTTCCCAAAAATAAAACCCCTCTACGTCTCTCAGTCCCAAGGATTTCAGTACTGACCCAGCTAAATACTACCTATTTTGCGACAGATCATAGTACGGCTGCAAGCATAAAAAATATAGTTGAAAAGATCCCTTTAATTTCAATAGGTAGAATGAATATAGCATTCTATTTCTAAGCAACAAAAGTCTGTTACTTGAAAATTTTTGAAGTGTCCTTGAATTATATTCTGCTGGTGGTGTTCTTTAGGCATTTTATAATTGCTTCTATGTATTATCTAGGGCTTTAAAGAGGAGTTTTAAAGATAGTTCACCATATCAAGTTTCAAAGGTTTTCAAACTCAGTTTCGCTCCATTCATTGCGCACTTGTTTTATTTTTTGAGGCCAAGATGCGTTACTTTACATTAATATTATGTTTTATTTTTCTCTTGTCAGCCTAGTTTCAAAGCAAATCTGAGTTCTTTTGAAGGTAGTTAGGAGCTTTGCCTTCTAAATTCTTGCTAGTTCTTTTGGTATTAAAAGGGATTATTTTATACTCTCTTAATTTGGCCTACTTTTTACTGTTTTGCATGTTATGGTTATTAGAGTTTTCAAACTTGTTGGCCTGGAGTTTCTTCATGTAATTTTTATCCCCTTAATTTGAATATTTATCCTGATACTCCTACAGTTTTTTGGGAACCTCACATGAGGTCTGCTGTGTGCATTCCTTGAACTTCCATTTATGTTGGAGGAATGAAATATCAGGCTCATAGACCAGAATTTTCAAAGGAGCTCAACACAATGCCCATTTTGTGCCTGATCCAGCCCCACTCACATCAATGGGAACTTTACCACTGAATTCAACAGGCTCAGGATCAAGCCATAGGTTCTGTGTGCTTTTGAAAATGGTGGCACTTAACTAGATGTCTAAATGGTAGCTGAACTCTTTAGAAAATCTGTTGCCAACTATAGTTGCTGAATACTTGGAAACTTGGCTCTGAGCTCTTTTGAAAAGCTGGCCCATGACCATAGCAAGTTGCTTTATCATGGTTCTGTTCATAGTTCAGCATTTTCAGCTTCATCCTTAGTGCCTGTTGAAGGCAACGTAAGCCGAAGGCATTCAACAACTCACAAGACCATGTCCTAGGTAGTATTAGCAGATTTTCAAAAGTGATTTTGAATGCCTCAGTTTTTGGGTGCCCTACTCGAGACCCTGATTTTCAGACATGCTGAGCACCTGCTTCCCCAGTTGAAGTCAATGACTGCTGCAGGTGTTCAACATTTCTGAAAATATAGATGTCTCAAATAGAGCACTCAAAATTACTGGGCACTTGTGAAAATTTTGACCTAAGGTTATAAAGCTTGGGTTAAAATAAATCATTGAAAACTTTCTTTTTATCAGGTTGTCTTTGTATTTCATTTCTCCAGTCAATGCCTATGAAAGGTGCCAGCTTAAGAACATAGGAAACTGAACTCACCTATCCATTGAACAGGTATAATGTAGTAAGCAGCCATTGAAATGCCCACACACTGTCCCACAATTGTGTCTTAATCTAAATCTGGAGAGATCAGCTTTAGAGGTAAATACCATAAGTCAGTGGTGGGCAACCTGCAACCCACGGGCTGCACGTGGCCCATCATGGTAATCCACTGGCAGGCCACCAGACCATTTGTTTAAATTTGGATGGCCGCCCGCAGCTCCCAGTGGTCACAGTTCACCGTTCCCGGCCAATGGGAGTTGCGGGAAGTGGCGCGGGCTGCAGGGACATGCTGGCCTCCACTTCCCACATCCCCCATTGGCAAGGAACGGTGAACTGCAGCCACTGGGAGCTGTGGGTGGCCGTGAAAATGTAAACAAATGGTCTGGCGGCCCACCAGCGGATTACTCTGACGGGCTGTGTGCAGTCTGGGCACCGCAGGTTGTCCACCACTGCCATAAGTTCTGTAGTTTAGTCTCTCTACCCACTTCATTCTTGGCCTCTGTAGTTTTGAACATAGAGGGAGTGCCACTTTGATACTAAGAAACCATTTACCTTGTTGGAAAGTAGGTAATGAAGGTGATACAACATAGTATTAAGAGTGCTAAACAACCATCACTTAATTTTTGTATGGATATATGAAAGCTTGACAGTCAAAATCCTTTATTTTGTGTTGTCCATATACTTCAGCTAAAGAAGTAGGAACTATGATTTAGATGTGACTTGTCCTAAGTATTCCCACACATGTTTTCTCCAGAAAATCAGCCCCTTTACAGTTAAGGTCAATTCACAGCAGGTGTGAAGCAGGCAGAACTCCATTGACTTCAGTGGCAGCTGTAGGATGTTCAGCAGCACCTCTGAAAAAAAGACCAAAGTATAATTTAGGTGCCTAATTATGGAATTAGCTCCAATTTTGGCCCTATTAAATAGAATAAGAAAAATATAGGGCCTTTGATAAATCATCAAGTGCTGCCCCTTGTGCTAAGGCAGGACCAACAAAACCTAGATCAGCCCAGACAAGTGTATGTTCAACTTGGTCTTAAAAACCTCCAATGATGGGGATTCCACAACCTCCCTTGGAAGCCTGTTCCAGAACTTAACTATCCTTATAGTTAGAAGGTTTTTTCCTAATATCTAACCTAAATCTCCCTTGCTGCAGATTAAATCCATTGTTTCTTGTTCTACCCTCAGTGGACATGAAGAACAATTGATCACAGTCCTCTTTATACCAGACCTTAGCATATTTGAAGACTGTTATCAGATTCCCCCTCAGTAGTCTTTTCTCAAGATTAAACATACTCACTGTTTTTAACCTTTCCTCATAGGAACATTTCTTCACTTTGTCAAATATGTTCTTTGAAATGTTTCCTCTCCATGATGCTTGGGGCACTTTTTCTGGACTAATGGAAGACTTGTTGCTAAAGTAAGCTACAGACTTTGACTATGGGTTGGACACTTTGGACCTGATCCAACTCCTGATGAAATCAGTAGAAATTGACTTCAGTGGGAACTAGATCAAGACATTTGAAAGTAAGAGCTGGCTTTCCTTCATAGCACTTCCATCCCTATAAAAATAATAGCATTCCCATTGTTGCTGATGATCCTGTGTTTGTACATGCTCTCTCAACTGATTAGCTGTTTTAGGGGTTGGGCTTGTCACATGATACCCCACAGGATCCACAAACATGGCTATTAAAAGTCCAGATACAACCTAAATTGCTCCTGGCCTTTGATTTGTATGCATGTATGCATTTATTTATTTGGTAGCAAAGTCACTGTTACCAACGCTCACAATTGCATTGCAAGTCTTGTGTTTTTAGGGGTTTCTTTAAAGCTCCATCTCCTAGGGTCATGTGATTAGATGAAAATCTCAAATTTCATTAAAAAAATAAGTTTCTAGCCCTTATGGTTCCAGAGAAAAACCTGAAAACATGATCCATGGGGACTCTAACGCCTCAGAAACCGTAAGGTGAATAAACAGAATCCCAAGTATATTATTTTTTTTTAAATCTCATGATTTTTAATTCATAATTTTTGGGGGAGCCTTACTCCTGATATTTAAACATTTGTGATTGACAATATTGGACTCAAAGATAGTGACAGTCCACAATAGGGAAAGACATTGCTAAATCCTGTTTTCAGGACATCATGTGAAGGATTCATTAACTCGTAATTTGTGGAAAGGCTATAGTGCAACTGTGAAGATTTTAGAATCTGAGAGCTTTGAACCTGATCTGATTGGTAGAGCAGCACTTGACATCAGTGTTCCTCTGTGTGAGACAAAAGTCATTTGTAAACAAACTCTGAGACATTAGTGATGACATTTGAGAAATAACTGAAAACTTGTCCTTGTGATACCAAAACAGAAAAAAAAAATGATTCCAAATGAGTCAGAAAAAAAAATCTTAGCTCTTGACTCAACCTCCAAAGGAATGAGTCAGAAACTAAATATACCAAGTAGGCTAAAATCATGAAAAAATAATTTCAGCAGAAGGAGGAAGAAACAATGGTATATTTAAACCTCGGGGCTTTCAACTTAATTCAGACACTGGCTGATGTGATCAAACCTTGGGAACTAATTCATTCGTATGAAAAAGGGCACAACGTATTTTAATCAATTTGCTCAGGTATAATAGAGTAATTTGATCACCTAGCTCTAGAAAGTTATTCTTCAACAAGGGAAGTCAGAATTCCAAGTGAAAGGGAACAAAAAAAGAATACCCTCGAGGAAGACACATGTAATAACAAAACCGCAGTCACTGGGAGTGCTCAATGGAGAGGGCTTCCAGAAACAAGGCACTTCTTTTGACATTATAAACACTACATGTGCTATGATATACACAACTGGTAGTTACATGTATTGCAAAATCAGCTGCTCATTTCAAAGAGATGGAAAAGGACTCTAAATACTACAGTGAGTACCCAGACACTACAATTATAGTACTTCAGAAAGATGCATATAAGAATATAGGGCATGATTCACCACTGCTTGCCTCTTGCATAGGTATGGAATTTGGGACCGGACCCTAATTCTTCATTCACTCAAGTCGCATTTTACACTCAATTTGCGCAGGTGTAAGTGACTAGCTATGGTTCAAGTCAGTAGAAAATCAGACCTATAACCTTTATACGTTCATAGTGAGCATCAACTGGAACATAAATAGCAACAGAGGGTCCTGTGGCACCTTTAAGACTAACAGAAGTATTGGGAGCATAAGCTTTAGTGGGTAAGAACCTCACTTCTTCAGATGCAAGCTTGCATCTGAAGAAGTGAGGTTCTTACCCACTAAAGCTTATGCTCCCAATACTTCTGTTAGTCTTAAAGGTGCCACAGGACCCTCTGTTGCTTTTTACAGATTCAGACTAACACGGCTACCCCTCTGATACTTGGAACATAAATGTTTTCATGGTGGAAAGAGGAATTAAGGACATCATCAACCAGTCCTTCTCCCTCCACTCCATAACCAGCACCACATAAGAGTTCAAACAAAGCAGACTTGGGCCTTTATAATAGACTGTCTGTTTAAGAAAAAAAAATGAATTTGTGTCCCGTCCTGACTTGTTGAATGAATTCTTGTTCAATTTTTCACTCTTAACATGTGGAGTTTGGAAGAAGTATTTTTTCATATAATAAATATTGGGAGCTTGTGGATGGAGGAGAAGGAGGGATATGTATCTTATTCTGTTTGATTTCTTCTTGGTTAGTGAATAAGAAGAGATAAATGGCGTACATATGGGAAGACACACAATGAGGAACTTTTAAAATATGTATAGCTTAGAGATGCACAAGTTATTTGTGGGATTCAAGAAATCTTCAGAGAGTCCTTGAGTTGTATAAATATTCATCCTATAAAAAAAAGAACAGGAAGAAAATGTAAGGAAAAAGAGTAGTGGCACAAAAGCTAACCCCATTAGCTTGACATGACTAATGTACAAGATAATGGGAAAGAATCTGTACTAGGCAGACGGTAAAATGATCATAGTTACAGCCATCGTCTAACAGCAGATTATCTGTATGAGTCAAAAAGAGAGGATCTGAATAACTTAATGCTATTTTTTTATTCTTATCACAGATGGTTGCAATCTTTGCCATTTAAAAGAAAACCACCTAAATTTGGCTTTTCACCAGTTAGGTGAGAAAAGTAATATATAATATCACTCTGTTCACATGTTGCAAATTGTACCATGGAGTGGGTAGTGGTGGTGCGGGGGGAGGGAGGGGGGAAAATCCCCCTTTTCTATTGCAAAAAGAAAAAAACCTCTGTAGGCTCAGAGAAATCAAATCAAATTAACAGTCAGAGACAAGCATTTGGGAACAGCCTCAGGGTCATACCTTCAGCTGGTGTAGATCGGCATAGATCTTGTAAGGTCAGTAGACTGCATGTGTTTGATGATTATGATGAGGATCTGGACCGCTAAGTATTGAACTAAAACCCTGGATCTTAACAGTCCTGTACTTAGGGGATACTTCAAATTCAGTCTAGATACAGATTATGTAAAATGGCCTTTATCTTTGTAATGGGCGGAACCAAAAGCCCTGATCTAAATAGCCTCTGAAAACTTTGGTGTGTTCCAAACTGAGATTTGGATGTAAATGCTGTATCTTGTGCCTGTCTCTAATGTTCCATCAAAACATTCTTCCTACTGGTAAGACTGAACTGTTGAATATGTATTGGTGACCTTTCTACATTGTCCATTTTGAAATATCATCAGTGAAATGAACTATTTAAGGACCATGTATAAAAAGGTCACAAATCATTTCTATAGGGTTTTGGGGAAAATTTGGTCAGGAATTAAAATACATTTACTCATTAAATAAATGTTTGTTGTTCAGGCAGCAATATTATCTGTTGAGCAACTACAGTAGCTTCCTATCCAAAAGACACTCAGCCTACAAGAAGAGAAATCTGAGTAGAAGGATGTGGTTTATTTAGAAAAACAAATCAATCCAGGTCAGAGGCTGAGTATTCAAAGTAACTTTTTTTTAATTTTGTCAGCCCAATAGTGGTTAGTGCTGCCCCTCCCACCCATATGGATCTCACTTAGCTTTGCAGCTAGTTAGTCCTACATTCTCGTTCACTGCAAAAAAGGCAAAAAATGTGTGCTCTTAACTCTGGTTAGTTAACCCAAGTTAGCTAAACTGGGTAAAAGAGCAGTGAAGACACAGCACCCTGGCTTTTAACTCAGGTTGGCAGCTCGAGTTAAAGCCAAGAGCCGAGCCGGAGGTTGAACTTGAGCTGAGTTAAAAGCTGAGCTGTCATGTCTTCGTAGCTATTTTAACTTAAATTAGTGAATCCAAGTTAAGAACACACCTTTATTTTTCAGTGAAGATGTACCCTTAGTCTTTCCTAGCTAATCCTCCACATTTTATGACCCTTTTGTACCATTGTAACCCCAGTCCCACACATCTGCTCCACTGCACTTAGATTTTCCAATGAACCATTCCTGCCTGCTGTATTTTGTGTTGCCTCACCTTTATTTATTTAGCCATCCTAAAAAAAACAAAGAAAAAACCCCTAGAATATTATTTCACTAGCAAGTTGCATTGTAATAGCCCTTACTCACTTTGATTATTGCCTTACATCATGAGTACTCACAATGAAGTCTATGGGAATAGTGTTAGTTGGGATGTACATTGTCTGTTGTTATTGTTGGAGAATAACAGAGTTCTCACTTTTTGTTTGGGTACAGCAAGTCAGATACTTTATTTTCTCTAACAATTGCTTAGAGGGAGAGAGCTAAATAGGTCTCTCTACAGGTAAACAATTACAGCAAACCTTTATACCTTTCATTACAGACAATAATAAGCAACAGCTGCATTTTGTTTATACATAGGCCATCTCGATATCTTATTTTTCTCACTTGTTTTGACTCTAGTCTACATACAATATTTTCTACACATTATCTACACAAGGTCGCAACAACTTCTCACACAGTTCTTTCCCACTTGCCTCACACAATCCTCGCTTCTACAAATCTCACGTTATTAGGGTTACAGTTAGCCTGACTCTTGCTAACGAACTGTCATGCATTGCATCCCCTTCCTGTCAGTTCTTTCTCTGCTTCCACATTATTTTAGAAAGAAAAGGTTGTTACTTCTCATTGTCTTTAGTTATTCTCAGTCAGTCAGTTTCAACAGGTAAATTTTACTCTTAAATAGTGTATTATTGGGATGCTACTCTTGCATTATGGTAATGGGTGGCTTAGAAATACCTAGAAAGGTTGGGTGAATAATGGGCACAAATCCAAATTATAATACAAGTGGATATTTCTGATCAGTCAGGACACCAGTTACCAGTCTGTCATAATCAGTTTGTTTTGGTGACTACTGTTTATTAATTATATTACAGGACTGGGACCCATTGTGCTAGATACTGTATAATAATAAATACTGTTTTTAATAAATAATGTCAATTATCCATAATTGCCCCTCCACCTTGCCATCATTAACTGGCTGATTTTGTTTTGTAAATTTCACAGCAGAAGAATCCCAGCAAACCCCATTCTTTAATTGATGTCAATGGGACAAATATTATACTAGAAGTTGACCAATAAAGGCTTTGCTGAACGGGGACCTTGAATAGGAACTTGGAGAGTTTAGTGGCCTTATATGTTATTTCAAGAAGAATGTTCCATGCCTAAGGGAAACCATAAGAGAAAGCCAGGGGATTTATATGGGGGACTACAGCTGTGCTGGAACCAGAATTTCATTTGGTGGGAAATTCCGTGATTTTGAAATGTATTTTCATTCCAAACTGGAACAAAAGGCCAAATTTTGAAATTTCCCATGAAACGAAATTAAAAGAATAAATCTGTTTGGGTTAATCACAACATTTTTTGGTTAAATAAAAGCTTTTTTATATTCTTATTGGGCAAGTCACTTATTCTTATTATCTTGTATGATGATAATAATAACAATAAATAATATGATTTTTGAAAAGAAAAGTTGCTTCAAATTGAAAAATTGAAACATTCCATTCTGAAAATGTTGAAATAGAAAGTTGTCAACATGCTTTTTTCCCCCCTACATGAAATTTTTGTCAAAATCATCATGTTCCTGTGGAAATTGTTGATTTTGACAAAACAGCATTTTCCAAAGGAAAAATGTGCTGACAGAAATTTTTCAACCAGCTCTAACAGAGACATTAGTATTGTATTGTAAACAATATATACAAATATTAATGGACCCATGAACTTTGGCTCCAGAAATGAAAATATTAGTCAACCTTTAATCCTTTAGGCCCAGATCCTGCGAACACTTATGCACATGCTTAACCTTAAGCATATGAGAAGCCCCATTAATGCCAATGGGTCTACTCACATATGCCCTGATCCAGCAAACCCTTAGGCATGTGCTTGACTTTACTATCCTGAGTAGTCCCAAAGTTAAGCATGTGCATAAGTGTTTGCAGGATTGACACCATAGTTATTTAAGCCTGTGTGTATGTTCGGCAGGATTCGGGCCCTAGATGGTGGTAGCAGTAGTAGAGCTTTTATCAAATGCTCCATGGGATCCTCTCTTTGCTTGTCAAAAGAGAGAGATATTTTCTTCAAATGTTATATTCAGCCATTTCCAAATTTCTCTTTGGTTCCTCTTCTTTCTTCGTTTTTCACTCATATGAAATTAACAATATTAGGATGATTGTGGCATACTTTTTACCTTCCGATATCCACTTCCTTCCTTTAGACTTGTACACTTTCTTGTCAGAAAATGTAAATGGTAAAATGCATGTCCAATAAACCCAGTCAAAAACAGAACTGATGTTTACTGAACCCAGAAAACAGCAGCACCAATATTAAATTGTATAATAATTGTATTTCCATTCAGAAAAAGATATTAAATATTGAGGGTCAAAATATTCTGAGATTAAATTGTTATTTCTTTTATTATTTGAAAAGCCCCATGTTGATTTATTCCTCTGGTCTAGCATGAGGTATTTGACTGACATAGTGTGTATTCATTAACAATATAATGTGAGCTGGAAATGATGTCTCTGAATTATTTTAATCAAAATGCTTCTCTGAATTCATTATACATAATTGAATATGAGAGAGAGAGAAAGACGCAGACTCCATGAGAAAAACAACAACCCTATTTTATATGGTAAGGTATATGGATTTCCTCTGCTTCATATGATTTGTGGTATATTATATATTATCATGTGTGACTAAGTTCCTCCTCTATCTTGGTGGGTCCTGCACTTATTGGCAGATTTTCTTGCCTCAGAGATTCACCATGTGGGTTGGGGAAAGCCCAGAGACCTTCCCCTCTGGAAGAACCCACAGTCCAGGTCAATTGGGAGGTTTGGGGGGAACCCGGGCCCACCCTCTACTCCGGGTTCCAGCCCAGGGCCCTGTGGACTGCAGCTGTCTATAGTGCCTCCTGTAACAGCTGCATGACAGCTACAACTCCCTGGGCTACTTCCGCATGGCCTCCTCCAAACACCTTCCTTATTCTCACCACAGGACCTTCCTCCTGGTGTCTGATAACACTTGTGCTCCTCAGTCCTCCAGCAGCACACCCTCTCACTCTCAGCTCCTTGCACCTCTTGCTCCCAGCTCCTCACACTCACACCACAAACTGAAGTGAGCTCCTTTTAAAACCCAGGTGCCCTGATTAGCCTGCCTTAATTGATTCTAGCAGCTTCTTCTTAATTGGCTCCAGGTGTTCTAATTAGCCTGCCTGCCTTAACTGGTTCTAGCAGGTTCCTGATTACTCTAATGCAGCCCCTGCTCTGGTCACTCAGGGAACAGAAAACTACTCATCCAGTGACCAGTATATTTGCCCTCTACCAGACTCAGTGGTCTGAGCATTGGCCTGCTAAACCCAGGGTTGTGAGTTCAATCCTTGAGGGGGCCACTTAGGGATCTGGGGCAAAATCAGTACTTGGTCCTGTTAGTGAAGGCAGGGGGCTGGACTCGATGACCTTTCAAGGTCCCTTCCAGTTCTAGGAGATAGGATATCTCCATTAATTAAAGAAAATGTGGAAATAGAATGTTCTGACCTAAGCAAAATGCTTCATTTAAATTTGTTCTCTGAAATAAAATTTTATTTACCTTTTTGATCTATAGTATTGACCATATTTCAAATACCACAGGGGTGTTCAGATACACATTGATGTGTGCAGTATAAGAATATGGGTCAGACCTTACATTATCAATACATTGATAAATAGTTTATAAGGGGCTGTTAAATGATTAATAGATGTCTTAATAAAATTTAAGCAATTGTTGTACCACAGGTCAATAGGGTGTTTATAACCATGACATATAACTATAACTTATGCTACTCGTGTTTGTACTATGTTTATTACAGCAAGCATTTGTTTGTTAACCCTTTATAAAGTACTCATTATTAAGTATGACCTGAATATGTAGTGTTTTCCCTTTGGTCTGAGTGGTTAGCCAAAATTTGAGGCTTTGCAGAGTTGTTTCCATTAGGATCATATAAGCCAGGTGTATTCTTGGTGGGTGGTTTTTCAAGAACAACAACAACAACAACAAAACCCAAACTTTTCTGTAGAAAGCAGACATTTTTTGTGAAAAATTTAGTTTAGTCAAAAACCCAATTTTCTGTCAGAAATCTGTTTCAATGGAAAAATTTTGACCAGACCTACTCAGGAGACTCCTTTGTTCTCTTCCTAGCTCTGCTAATGATTCATGTCAGGCAAGTCAATTAACCTTCTGTCTCATGTTACTGACTTGTAATTTGGGTATAATACTTTTCCAAGTGACAATGGTATGAGTGAATCCTAATTCATTAGTGTTTTAACAATGCTTTCAGACCCTTCTGTGACACGCCATACCTCAAAGTAGCACCCTGTAACCCCCATATTCATCATTCAAATATGTTGTGATATTTCATACAAGGCATGTATTTCATACAAGCCATGAAAGGTCATTATCTGCTGAATCCATTATCCTGTCAAAAAGTGTATATCATTAGTGTGTTTGAAGTTATGAGATTTTGCTGTATGGTTGTTATTGAGATATGTTGTACATTTGGGAGTCGCCCACTGCTCATTCTCCAGTAACAACAAAGGAGGGCATCCACTCCCAGGAGGGTGTTTAAAGGAACATTAATCAGCAGGGGAGTTGTAAGCAAGGGGTTTACAAGGCTGTAAGTGAGCTGTGCAAGCATCACACAGTGGGGGATTGCTCAACTCTGTGACTCAGCAAAGCCCACCAGGACATGTCTGGACTAGTGTTTTCCAAGCACATGGACTGAGAATATAAAATAGGGGATAGTGGCATCATCCTTTTACCTTTCTTCCCCCCCACCCCCCTATCTGTGCTGGAAGCAACAAGAATGCTGGGAAGACAAAGACTTGAACTGAGGAGACTGGTCCTATGCTTAAAAGGGAAACCTGTGTATTAAGAACTGTAACCTACCTGCTACATCCAGCGGGGTGAGAAAAACTGCTTGATCCAAATGCTGCCTAATGAGATTTAAGATTTAGACTGCGCTCTTACCTTTTATTTTTTTGGTAGCTATCTCTGACCTTTTGTGCCTACCACTTATAATCACTTAATATCTATCTTTCCCTAGTTAATAAATCTGTTCTATATTTTGCCTAAAACTGTGTTTTGGTTGAAGTGCTTGGGAAATCTCAGTTCGGTTCACAAAGGCTAGTGTGTCCTCTCCACATCAGGGGAGGGGTGGACTGGGTAATAAACTTACACTGGTCAGGCTTCTGACCAGGGCACGATGGTATATTCCAAGGGTGCAAGGCTGGGGGCTTGGGAGATTTGGCTGGTGCCTTTCTCTGCGTGATTCATGAGTGGCTCTGGGAACATTCATGCAATGTAGCTGGGTGAGAGGCTCCACATGCTGTTGTACTGAGTGATAACATCACCTAGGAGGGGTTGCTACTTGTCACTAGCAAAGCTTTGTGAGAGACAGCCCAGTCTGGTGAGTTAAGGGGGCACAGGGGTACCCCAGTTCTAGGTTGTACCCCAGAGAGCCCATCACACTTTGGATGAAAGGTGCTCTATAAAGGTAAAGTATTATTTCATCTGGATCTTATCCTTTAACACAGTTCCTTAGGGTTATTGAGACTGAAAAAACCAGGTTTTCCTTCAAATGGCAGACACTTTCTGTTCACTGTGGACATAGATGCAGTGTACAGACATCAAGAAAAGGAAGATGTTAAGTGCTGATCCCATTTCAGAACCTCCTTCTTTTATTCTTCGGAACCCAGAACTATCAGGACTTCTAGAGCTGTAGCTCAGAATTTGTTTCCCCACCTTGTCCAAAGTTCTTACAGCCTGAAAATCAATCAGGTTTATATTCAAGTCCTTCCAATAGGATTTACTTTGATATGCCAGTAGCTCTATATCAAGCCATGGTGATACAGGTAAACTGGCCATTGGGCAGGTCCTTTACAATTTTACCGCTCACAATACTAAGGATGTGTAATCAATATGCAGAAAAGGTCTTTCTATCTCTCAGAATAACTGTCATCTGAGATGATTACTCAGTTCCTGGAAGGGTCTTGTACAGTATTTTTGTACTAAGAATGCCTGGAAATCATGGACCTTTCAAAGTTAAAGGATCATCCACATTTCTTGGCAAGACAAAGTATTAGTATTAGAGCTACTTGGCTTATGCCCACATTTTCAAAAATGTCCACTAATTTTGGGTCCCTCAGCTTTTCATTTCCTAACTTGAGAAACCTATGTTGTGTTTGAGCTTTCATTGTCTTAAACTGAACTGAGTCTCATCTGTGCAGATCCCACAAATAAAAGAAACTGGTTAGGCTGGAAAATAATTCACCCAGGACACCATTTCAGGCAGAGATCTCTCTTCAAAGAGATTTGGCATCAGTTGGGGTGGCCCACTGACAAATCAATTCCCTATAGAACTTTACAGATCCAATGTTTGAATCTGTGTATTAGAAAATGGACTAATTTACTGTCTGAATTAGAGATGGGCTCCAAAAGTTCTAATCTTGGTTTGAACTTCCCAAAGTTCAAGGATTTCTGGACACAGTATTCCAGTTCAGACTCATCAGTAATTTAACCCATCAATTTCCACCTCTGACTTTCTTTTTAAAAAGCTTCGTTGGTGGCACTCCCTCTGTTACCCGGGGTTCTTTCAACCCAAAGCTCTTGGTAACTTTTACTCTGTGCGAGGAGGTGTCAGGAAATAAATCAGGGGAGACACAGCCGTCCGACCGATAGATGGCTGGCACAAACGGGACAACACAAGAGTGCTTTCACTTAAAGCTAAACCTTTACTTAGTCTCAAGCACTTACACACGTCTGCAACAAGATTAGTAAAACACCCCCAACCCTTGATAATTACCAAAGCTGAGTGTGGCTCTCGAGGGGCACAGTGGCAGCCCGTCTGCCGGTGGGGAATACAAGATGCATCCAGAGGGAGAGACCAGTCCCCAAACAAGTCCCCCTATCTCAAGCTTTTTCCCCTTATTTATACACTAGTAATAGAATGACATGTCCCTTAAAGAAACCTTGCTAAGTAAGCAGTTTCAAGCAAGAGGTTCCTTCTGATTATTGATTAACCAGGTGTGGGTTTTTCCAGAGTCTGCAGTTCTGAGACCCCAATAGACATTCCTGCTCTTTTAAAATGCATGTATCAGCAACTTCAACACAATTCTTATCAGGAAGGACGCGGGGTCAAGCTGCCCCTTCCGTGGCACCCCAAAACCCCCTCCCCTCCTGCCTTGGTCAAGCTGAGTTTGCTGAATGGCCAATTTACAGCTTGCTGACTAGGTTGCTTTTTAACAATAAGCCATAGTGGTTTTAGGCACTTAACTGGTTTGCCGAAGTCTCCCCGTACACCTCCTGCTAGGGGATTCAGAGACATTGAAGCATTGTCCTGTTGATTCCCCTTCATTACATTAATCCAGGACAAGGTAGCACTAAGAACTGTGTGCAGTATTGTTCCTGAAACACCTGCAAGTTTTCAAGTGAAGCAAGAAATTCTTCTTCCAGCATTTCCAAGACTCCGAATATTGTCTGTCCACTAAAGTCTTCTCTGAACAGGACAGAGAATCTGGATACTCTCCATTCTCTTTCCAAATATTTTAGGGGAACAAATGGACGTACAGATTTATAGATTCCAAGGCCAGAATTGACCACTCTGATAATCTATTCTCACCTCCTGTATAGAGGCCATAGAACTTCCCCAAAATAATGCTTGTTTGAGCTAAAAAAAAATCCTGATTGAGTTAAAAAAAATCCAGTGTTAATGTAAAAATGCCAGTGATGGAGACTCCACCACCACTGTTGATAAATTGTTTAAATAGTTAATTGCTCTCAGTGTTAAAAATGTATGCCTTATTTCCAGTCTGAATTTGTCTAGCTTCAACATCCGAGCATTGGATCGTGTTATATCTTTATCTGCTAGACCAGGGGTCGGCAACCTCTGGCACGCAGCTCGCCAGGGTAAGCACCCTGGCAGGCCGGGCTGGTTTGTTTACCTGCCGCATCGGCAGGTTCGGTGGATCGCTGCTCCCACTGGCCGTGGTTCACCGCTCCAGACCAATGGCAGCTGCGGGAAGCGGCGCGGGCCGAGGGATGTGCTGGATGCCCTTCCCGCAGCCCCCATTGGCCTGGAGCGGCAAACCACGGCCAGTGGGAGCCGCGATTGGCCAAACTTGCGGATGCAGCAGGTAAACAAACTGGCCCGGCCCGCCAGGGTGCTTACCCTGGCGAGTCGCATGCCAGAGGTTGCCGACCCCTGTGCTAGACCGAAGAGCCCATTATCAAATATTTGTTCCCCATGTAGCTATTTATAGTATGTAATCAAGTCAACCCTTAACCTTAGTATCTTAAGAATGATATTTTAGCTTATTAAAAATGTAGAAAATGTTAAAGGGCCTCCACACACAAACTGTACATAATTTATACTCAGAGGAAGCATATGTTTCCGCTGTTGAAAAATGAATCAGACTTTCACCTTTTCAATGCCTCTCAATCAGTGCTGTGTTACTTTTTACATGAAGGACTTAATGCAATCACCAAGAAACTATAATTAAGGAGAAGAAAGAAGGCAAGACTACAAAACCAATATGCATAACTAAAGTCTTCTTCAGGACTAGCCCTGGTTTTTTTTTAATGCAATTGCTTCCTAGCCTGCAAGACATACTTTATTACTTCATTAGTTCTTTAAAAGCTATAGAGGTATTAATATGTAAATTCAAGACAATCATTTCAAGACAATACCACTGCAGATAACAAAAGGTCCTTTATTTCTAGTATCAAATGGTGTAACAGCATTTTTATTTTTGTTACATTCATAGGGAGCCAGAAAGCCTATGGAGATGATAAGCGACTTGTTTATTAGCTGCACCTAGAGAACAGGGCTTGTTAAAAATGTCTGTGATGTTGGAGTGTATTGTGAAGTTTTTAAAACATACACTAACTTTTTAGAAGTCCAGTACACACAACAGGAGGGTTTCTTGGTGATCTGCCTAGAACCAGATCTACTTTCCCTATTATGTATTATGACTAAAGTAAAAGACATGACTGAGTTAATTTGTGGTGAACAATTTATTGGGTGTATTTAGCTACTTTCCCTGTTGGTAGAATATCAGTATACAGCAGCACTTATTATAAAAACAAGCCCAAGGACAGCATGTTAGAATTAGAGCTGTCTGACAAATGGAATTTCTGTCCTATGGAAAAGGTCAAGGTTTTACCAAAAAATGTTGTCCCAATTCAGGAAAAAAGTAAACCTTTGAAATGTTTCATGGGACACAAATTCAAACACATTCCTTTTGGAGAGAACCAACAGGAAATGTTTCAGCTTGCTGGCTGACCACTCTGATGGGAGCAGACCTTATCCATGGTGCTGCCTAGGGGTCCTAACTATTCCCCTTCTCCGGCATTTCTTGCCAGCAATCACTCCATCACTGTGGTGGTCCCGGCCCCCCAGCCAGGTCACCAATGGAGTTAACCCCCTTCTAGGGTAAGAGTCCAACAGAATACATAGAATCCAACATCCACACAACAGAAAGGGTCTTCAGCCCACCTCCTGGCATCTGTTGGTGGCATATCCTTGACTCAGCGTTTACAAGGTATCTATTCTATCCTTGTCTCTGGAGAGGTGGGGTGGGGGAAAGAGAGCAACAGGGTTTATGCCATAGGTGGGCAATCTGTGGCCCATGGGCCACACGCGGCCCGTCAGGGTAATCCGTTAGCAGGCCGCCAGACCGTTTGTTTACATTTGCACAGCCACCCGCAGCTCCCAGTGGCTGCGGTTCGCTGTTCCCGGCCAATGGGAGCTGCGGGAATCAGAATCAGAGAAATACAGAACTGGAAGAGTCCCGACCATTCACCCTCACTGAGGCAGGATTAAGTTTACCTAGACAAAATATTTGTTTAGTTGTTATCATTTATTTATTGTGTGATGGCATTTGGAAAATGCATTTTAAAATTCCATTGCAGCACATATTGTTTTGCATTCAGAAAAGGCCCACCTCCCTTACAGACTCTTTCCAGATATGGTTGGCACGGTAGGACTTTTTCTTTGAAAATGTCAATCTTTCCTAAATTTCAGGGAAGCCAGAGAGAAAGAGATACGTTTCGCTATGACTGATACATGTCTGCATGAATAACTAGCATCTTCGCTGAGAAGACTCCCTTGAGGATATTGATGTCCACATCGATGAAATATCCACACACAATGATGTATTATCTTGGCAGATTTTCCAAAATGAAACTTACAGAACTAGAGATGGTTACTCCTGTCAATGTGTATCAATAAATAACAAAATAAAGGGATACATAACCAGAAAAACTATGCTCAAATAATAGTAAGGACTGACAAATGCACAAAAGCAAAACAATTCATTGTGAAGGCTGAAAGTCTATTCTTAATTTATCCTATTGTGGTTTGTTATTCTAGCACATCTATGGTGTGCAGGAGGAGGTGATTATTCCTGGTCATACAGGGCACTGGAAATCAGGATTTCTATATTTTACTCCTGGCCCTGCCACTGGCTTCTTTGTGACTTTCATGTGATCTTTCTGTGCCTCCTTGTGCCCTTTTGTAAAATGGGGTTAATACTGACCAGTTCCACAGGGATGTTGAGGCATAATTAATATTTTAAATTGCATTGAGATTTCTAATGAAATGCACATTACATACAAATTAGCATTATATCTGAGTCATCCACAGTTGGGAACTCCTACAGTATCTTGACTTAAGGATAAGGTGAGGGACAGGCAGAATTTCAGCCCTCATTGTGAATTTACTTGATTTTATAGGTTTAAACAGACTCCCAATGTTAAATGAATATTGTAGACATAGTGATAGGTATTTGCATATCTTGCACATATTCATTCATTTTTAAAAGGTGTGTGACTTACCCAGCATAGGAGCCATTTTGGTCTGTTCTGCTAATATAAATTCTCAAAAAAAATGTATTATATTCTTGCTAAATAACAGCTTCTTTATGTTATTATGAAATGTCAGTAAAATCATTGTTCAGACACCCATTTCAGAACCATTATTCAAATCTTTAACTCCATGAATCTTGGTAGTCGTTGTTTAGCAGGGAGATGTTATCGTCTTAATACAAAGGAGTAATTTAAAATTTTGCCATAGATTTTCACCCCCAATAAATGGTGATTGAACTGAGATAATCTTTTAGAAAGACTTCTGTGCCATGGATTTAGAGACAGGAAATCTGAGTTCTGTTTCTGGCTCTGCAACAGACTTTCTGTGTGACACTGACCTGTGTGTCACTTAGGACAAAATTTTCAAAAGTGTCCACTAATTTTGGATGATTTGGATTTTGAGTGTCCAACTTGAGGCATCTACAGGGATAGATCTGTGGGAAGGTGCTGAGCCCTCCTGGAAGATTCTGAGCATATGCAGCTCCCATTTAATTTAATGGGAGTTGGGGTTGCTCAACACTTAAGTAAATCAGGTCATAGCTGTCTCAAGTTGGACACCGAAAATTACAGGGCCCTTTGAATATCTAAGTCTTAACCTGTCTAGGTTTCAATTTACCAGTTTGTAAAATGGAGAAAATCAGTGGAGCCGGGACACTGTTCCAGTATTATCCACTGAGCTCCTCACCCTTCACCCTCACCCTGCTCCCCAACACCCTTCCCCAGCACCCCACCAACCTGATCTCATCCTCCTTATGCCACTGCCCCTTGGTTAGGGTGGCATCTGGTTGTGTGCGGGTGGAGGTTAGAGGAGTGTAGGGCAGGGGTTAGAGGGCCAGGCTGGCAGGGATCTCTCCAGTCCAGGATGCTGCTATTTAGGGCTACACCACTGGAGAAAATACCTCAGCAGGGGATTGGGAAGTTTGGCTTCATTAATGTTTATAAAGTGCTGTGATCTGCTCAAACAAAAGAAGCAGATATAAGTGCAAAGTATTATTATTAACTGAAAGGGTCCAACTGTGTTTTTCTTAATTGTTCATATGCTTGTTCTCTTGCTCAGAGGGGTTTTAGTGACATGAAGGCATCCTTTATAATTGAACGTTCCAGATGCCAA
The DNA here is from genome assembly GCF_028017835.1 of Emys orbicularis. Classification (NCBI taxonomy): domain Eukaryota; kingdom Metazoa; phylum Chordata; order Testudines; family Emydidae; genus Emys; species Emys orbicularis. The sequence goes on from NC_088683.1 coordinate 345,915,012, forward strand.
AGTACATACTGAAATACATAAAGTTATGATGATTACTTATGTATCCCAAACCCTCACATTTTCAAACTTGGTCACCTACATCAAACCCTTTGGATGCTTAAATATGGATTTAGGTGCCTAACCTCCGGCACATAAGTTTGAGAGGAGAGATTTTCAAAGGCACAGAGGCAGTTCCTTTAAAAGTGGCCACCTGATAGTGTTGTCCCCAGTTTCTAGCACTGTCTAAAGCAATGTATAAAAGTCTCAATGGTGCCACCAGCCACATTCTGTTCTCAGTGACCCCTGTGCAACCCATGCATTTCAATGCAGCTGCATGGGGCTAGGGGGAGTAATTGAAGGAAGCGTGTAGATCTCTGAGCAGAACTAAGACTTGTTCTCAAGAGCTCTCTGTACAAGGTTATTCTCAAGTGCTCTCCTACAACTGCCGATAGGTTTTCAACACTAAAGTGTGCAGGCTCTCCCTGGTGCATAGTGTGTTCTCTTTCAGAACAAATGAGGGGAAAGGCCCAATGCTTGGCTCTTAGGCCTTTCTCCAGGCTTTTCTCTTTCTCTCATTGTGCAAGGGAGTTCAGTTTCATGTACAATATATACCCGAATGATTACTTAATTAATTAAAACCTTCTGTCCATGGCATTTTGGAAGAGCACACTTTCTCACCTGAATTATGAGCAGACACTGATAGTGGTTTTCTGAAACTCGAATGGTGCATTTTTGCTATGGACGTTCTGAGGATAAAATGATTGTGTGCCCCTGAAAACTGGGAATGGCCCCTGTTTTCAGGGCCTATCCCAGTCAGTTTTACAGAAAAACTCAGTGTTTTGGAATGTGCCTTGGTGATATCACATCCATGTTCCTTGTTGTGTATTTGTTCATTCTCAAGGATTTCTTAGACATCTACTTTTTGACCTTCAGTAAAGCATTAATAAAAGCAGAGAATTGGAAATTATTAGATGTGACCTTTTCCATGCTCTGCCACTAATGTACAGTGTGATCTTGGGCAAGTCACTACGTCAATCTGTGCCTCAGTTTCCCCAGCTATAAAATGGAAATAAATACCTACCTTTGGATAGCTCTTAGAGATCCTTGGATGAATGGTCCAATACAAATGGAAAATATTATTAATTATTATTATTTATGATTATTAGTTTCAGGCAATAGACTGTGTCTTGTTTCTTTAATTTTTTTAATTAGCTCAGTTCTCTTGTTGTCTTCCCTAGTGGATTTTACCTAATTCTTTTTTGTTTCAAGAGGATTCTAATTTCACTGTGCTATAGCAATCTTCCTTTAAGCAATTTGACACTGATAATAATACTAGTAATAACTGCTACTCCAGGTTGTTGGAAAATATGAAAAAACTGAATGAACATAGGAAATGCCAGATTGCCTCAGACCCATAGTCCACCTAGTCTTAATCCAACAGTGGCTACCACCAGATGCTTCAAAAGAAGACACAAGAGACCCTGCAGTAGGTAGGTGTGGGGTAATCCCCCCTCCATGAAGAAGGTTTCATCCTAATCTCTAATAGTTAGACCCTAACGAATCAGATTTTATATCCCTTGCAAAAATGTTGTTAGCATTAGTCAGTATAACTTCATATTTTTGTTCGCCATATAAAATCCAATCCCCTTTTGAATCTTGCTAAATTCTTGTCCTCAGCAACGTTCTGTGGCAATGAGTTCCCACAGTCTAATTACGTATTGTGAGGAATCCATTTTGAATTTGCTGCCTTTCAGTTTCATGGAATGTCCATTCATTATTTTATATACTTTTATCATATTCATGAACACTTTCATGTCAACATTTTCAAAAATTAAAAAAAAAAAATCCTTCAGCTTTCAGTAGTAATTTTGTTTGTATAATCAGAGTGCCCAAAGACCCCACTCAGGGTCAGAGCCCTGTTGTGTTCAGGGCCTCAGTTCAATGCACCATGCATATTGGAAGACATGGCTCTTGCTCCAAAAGGTTTTAAGTGTCAGATTTGAATCCTACAGTTGACGGTGTGCAGGCACATCCCTGCAGCTAAACTGAGCCCCACTGGGGGACTTCACACAGAACCATTTGCAGGAATGGGGCTTTAGGCAAAGTATTCAGGGTGATGGCAGGCAAAAGTCACCTTAGATCTTTATCTTTTTCATACTTATTTAAATATTAGTTATATAAACATTGTAACACCTTAGTTTCCAGAGATTTTTTCATGGGGACTGTAGCATTCCGGGTGCAAGTGAAGGACGAGATTTATAGACTAATAAAGGGGAATGGGTAAAAGGAGAGGGAATATGGAGGAAGGGCAGGGAGATAGGAAGAGGAAAGAAAAGAGGGAAGCTCTCAAAAGGCAGAGTTTGGGGGAGATAGGTTGGGCCACGGAAGTCTTGCAGAGATAGAGGGAGCCACCTATCAATGGTAATTAGAGCTGGCAAAAATCTGAATTTCTGTTTTGTGGGAAATGCTGATATTTCAACATTTGTTTTCATCCTGACTTCAGATGATTAGCTGAAATATCATTTTTTTTCATTAAAAAAAAATTCATTTTGAATCAGGTTAACATTAAAGTGCATTATCCTATGGTGGTACATTATCTCATGGGGGCTGTAGTTCAAGTTTCCTGACACCCCTATTCTCTCCTATTGGCCAGGCTCCCTGGCTGGACTACATCTTCCATGAATCACCATGAGTCCAGAACAGGAGCACTATCTTGCACCATAGTCTGAGCTCCCTCCACTTGACAAAATGGATGTTCATTAGTTGATGATGGTGGAGAGATCCTGCTTGCAGGAGGTCCAGCAGATTCTTCTTGTTGGTTGGATATTTTCCACTATGTCCATCTACCTCTCTAAATGGACAAGGTTTGCAAACTGGGCACAGAGGTACCAGCAGCCCCCAATGCATCCCGAGATCCAGGTGGTCTTGAAGTACCTGTTGCACCTGAAGCAATTAGGGTTCTCACTGAGTTCACTGTGGGTTCATCTGGTGGCAATTTCAGCTATCCACCCTCCTATTGACCAATCATCAGTCTTCTCTCATCCTATGGCAATAAAGTTCCTGAGGGGCACTCCAGGATATATTTGCCAATCAGGGATCCAGCCCCTGAATGGTACTTTAACCTGGTTCTCATGAAATTGATGGATGCTGTCTTTGAACTCATGGTTACATGCTCACTGCTTTCTCTCTCCATGAAAATGGCCTTCTTCTTGACAATCACATCTGCCAGGAGAGTCAGGGAGATACAAGCCCTAATGGCAAAGCCACCCTTATACAGTCACCTAGAAAGACAAAGTATCTATGAGGCTGCATCCTTCCTAATGTAGTGTCAGAATTCCACATCAATTAGGTCATCCACCTACTTGTACTCTTCCCAAAGCCTCACTCCAGGAGAATGGAACAGAGGTTGCACATGCTGGACATGCATACAGCCATGTTGTTCTACCTGGACAGGACAAAATCCTTCCAAAAATCTCTCAGGTTGTTTCTGGCTCATGCGGAGAGAATCAAGGGACAGGCTATGTCTACTCAGAGGATATTGAACTGAAAAGCCCAATGCAGTCAAGACATGTTAACAACTAGTGTCCAGGCAGCTGCATGGCAAAGTAAGAGTCCACCATACCAGGATTCAGTCCACCTCAGTGGCATCCCTTGTCACCCTGTCAGTTCACGACATCTGCAAGGCAGCGACCTGGTCACATTCACAAAACACAATCTATGGGTGCAAGCAGCCCAAGATCTAAACCCAAGATTTAGAAGATCTGTGTTGCAGTCCTGTACTCAGAGGCTCCTAATACCCAACCCAGTGAAGGTTACAGGTTTGGAGTCACCAACTGTGGAATATATAAACGGACTAGCACTTGAAGAAGAAAAAGTTGTTTGCCTCACTGTAACTTATGTTCTTTGAGATATGTAGTCCCAATACATAGTCCATTACCCAGCTGCCTGCCCCGCTACTCCAGAATCCTGACATTGTGGGCTCTTGTGGTAGTGAATGTGCAGAGGCAGGGTGAGGTGGCTCCATCCTTTATATCCTCAAAGAGAGGAAGAGTTATGTGCTGCTCCAACGTGTACTGCTGACTAGATGTACTCTCCAACATGTGTGCACTCAACAACTGTGAAATATATATACGGACTAAACATCTCAAAGAACATGGCATACTGTACTGTACTCTTTTTCTTCTTCAGCTGTTAATAGCCTTACCTGCAAGGAATGTAAACTCTTTTTCTTTGACTATTGGCATAGAACATAGTTTCCTTCCCAGTTATTTTCTATGTGATGTTTCCTGTATTACTTAGAGAGATGTCACTCTAGCTCTTCTCAAGATGCCACCTTATATGCCTCCACAAAGCACCTCGTGACTTGAGAGTTCCAAGGTTGCAGGCAATCATGAGTCTGTTATCTGATAGTGCAGAGTGCAGCCATCCTTCCATTTGTATGGCTGACTCTAAGAATTGAAAGTGGGAATTAAAATCTGAAACTGAATTAAAAATAGAATCTCTTAAAGCCAATTATTATCTGCTGTCACAGTTAACACTATTGTTGAACTTAGTCTGAATGGATAAGAACATCCTTTCTCTTTGAATGTGAACGGATGAAAGGGGACCAGTGTGAAAGAAAAACTGTTTAGATGTTCTATTAGACTCTTCCTGCTGTGGGTATGTCTACTAGGGAGTGGGGTGAGCTTCAGAGTCTGAGCTCCAGCCCGAGCTGTGACTTCAAAGCACTGTGTACACAGCTATTTTTAGAGCACAGGTGGAAGTCCTGTTAGCTCAAGCCTTTCGACCCAGGCTGTGAGGCTCATTCCAAAATGCTGTGCAGACATACCCTGTAATGCTTCACATTGTAGTAGAGCAAAAGGTGCTTAGGTGAATCTCCCTAACTCACATACCTCTCTCTCTCTCTCTGTCTTCACATTGAGTGAAAAGTTTAAAGCAATTGCAGGGAAGAACATCATTCCACATAGAGGGCTGGCATAGTTAAATGTGATAACCCCAAGAAAACGGATTGAGAAATTTGGACTCATTTCCTCTTTCCACAATTCCAAAACAAAACTCATCTGAAAAACTTGACTAACTTTTAGGGGAAATAATATATTGGGGGAATTAATGTCTTAACTGAACCTGTGGGTGTCATGGAGTGTGTCCTTTTAAACCAGCTGCTGATGTGAGAGGGTATAAAATTATTATTTGGGTAAATCCATCAGGTTTATAATAGACTATATAAGCATAGGAATAGTAAATAGGAGTAGAGAGGTTATATCACCTCTGTATTTTGAACCAGTGTGACTGCTGCTAGAATACTGTATCCAGCTTTGGGCTCAACAATTCAAGAAGAATGTTGATAAATTGGAGAGGAGTGCAAGAAGGATTGGAAAACATGACTTATGGTGATAGACTCAGGTAGCTCAATCTATTTAGTTTATCAAAAAGAAGATTAAGGGATGATTTGATAATAGTCTATAAGTACCTACATGGAGAACAAATATTTGATAATTGGTTCTTCAAAGATAAAATATATGCTCTAGGGACTATTTCAGGGAAGTTATATAGTCTGTGTTATACAGGAGATAAGATTAGATAATATAATGGTCCCTTCTGGCCTCGGAATCTATGGGTACATCTACACTGCGACAGCAAGTCTCAACACCTGGGTCAACTGACTGGGGCTCTTGCTATGGGGCTTAACATAGCAATGTACACTCTGGTTGGAGACCTAGCTCTGAGACCTGAGAGGTGGGGGAGGGTTTCAGGGCCATGCTCCAGCCTGAGGGGGAACATCTACATAGCTATTTTCAGACCTTTAGCGTGATCCCCATGAGCCCAAGTCAGTTGACCTGGGCTCTGAGAGTCGCTGCGATGGTGGGTTTTTTGCAATGTAGATGTACCCTATAAATCTAGCCAACAAAGGTATAACAAAATCTAATGTCTGGAAGTTGAAGCTAGACAAATTCAGACTGGAAATAAGATGTCAATTTTTAACAGTGAGGTTAAGTAACCATCAATTTAACAAAGGGCGTGGTGGATTCTCCATCACTGGCACTTTTAAAATCAAGATTGGCTGTTTTTCTAACAGATATGCTCTCATTCAAACAGGAATTAATTTGTAGAAATTCTATGGGCTGTGTTATGCAGGAGGTCAGACTAGATGATCTCAATGGTCCCCTCTGGCCTTAGAATTTATGAATCTATAACCTTTTAAATGAGCATGATTCTCCAGGCTAGATTTTTATTTAAATAGTGCAGAGATTTCACTGGGCTTAGAATCACAGAATCATAGAATATCAGGTTTGCAAGGGACCTCAGGAGGTCATCTAGGCTTGGATCGGTAAGGCTGAAGATAAGAGAGAATTGCAGGACGGTAGGTTGCTGTATATAAGAATGAGTAAGAAATCAGATGAAACCACCTGAAATATTAGTCTGCATAAGTAATCCCCTCTCGAATTCCTTTGTGACTCTAAATACTGGAGTTATGAGATGTATTCTAAACTGAACGAGATTGACAGTGTTTGAAAAATATTTGTTTAAGAAAGGTATAAAGTACCAAGAATATTATATTGTGCAAAAAAGTGCCAGACCTTCAAGGCAGGGATTGTCTTCTTTTCTTTGTCCAACAGCTAGCACCTTTGGATCTTAGATCATGACTTGGGCTTCTGGGAAAATGCTGCAAAGAAATGCTGATTATTTTGCAAAACATGCTCATCTTTTACTGTTTCCTCATCCCTCCCACTCAGACTTTTGTCTGTTTCTTCCATCTGTTGCATCTTGTCATAATCCTACAGTGTGGGCTCTCTTAGACTGAAACTATATTTCACTTGTTTGCACAGTACATAGTGCAGTGGGGAATCTTTATGTGATACTCTAATACAAACAAATACTAATAACAATAAAACAGCAGGTAATGACACAGTAGAGCAGGGGTCAGCAACCTTTCATAAGTGGTGTGCCGAATCTTCATTTATTCACTCTAATTTAAGGTTTCGCGTGCCAGTAATACATTTTAAAGTTTTTAGAAGGTCTCTTTCTATAGGTCTATAATATATAACTAAACTATTATTGTATGTAAAATAAATAAGGTTTCTAAAATGTTTAAGAAGCTTCATTTAAAATTAAATTAAAATGCAGAGCCCCCGGACCGGTGGCCAGGACCCAGGCAGTGTGAGTGCCACTGAAAATCAGCTCGCTTGCCGCCTTAGGCACGCATGCCATCAGGTTGCCTACCTCTGCAGTAGAGTATCTGACATTGACATGATCAGCTAGAGACAAGTCAAACCTAGGTTACAACAAATAATATTGACCCAAATCTTCATGTAGTAAAGCGAATTGAACTTTCTTAAGGTTCTAATATATTAATTTTCTTATTTTATATTTTTTTGCTTTTACGCTTCTGCACAAGGTTTTCTGTGCTAGATCCAACCACTGCTCCGTCTTGTTTGCCATCCTGCCACCAGTAATCATCAATGGTTTAGACTCTAAACTTTAGAGGAAGGAGAAGAAATCCCATAATACTTTTAGCCAAATGTGCATACCCCTGTAAGGGGTTGATAAAATGAGATTTCTTTCTGACTGCATCAGGTCTGTCAGCTTATGCTTTGAAACATGAGGTTCTTCGTTTCCAGATAGTTCTAGTAGTCCAATTTTATCCAAACTTTATGCTGCAAGATCTCATGGGAAAGTTTGTATTTATGAGATTTTCAGAGTAGAGATCAGATTGAACAGAATCATCCTGAAGTTTTACAGTTTGTTCATGATATAACATTGTCACATTGTAATATACTGCTTCATCTCTGTGTGTGTGAGTGTGCGCATGTGCATAGGATAGGTAGCTGATGTCTAGTGGCAAGCTCAGAGGGTTGAATAGAGACCTATTCTGGTGGGGAAAAAAGCAGTTTCCTTTAGCTTAGATTAGAAAGCTGTTTGGTTTTGTACCTGAAGGACAAGGATACTAGTCACAGCTCCCAAATGTGGATGATTCATATAATAACTGAGTACTAGTATCAATTGCTTCTACAGAGAGGAAAAGCAGCATAATGTGGATAAGCCTTATCAAGGGACCATACCTACGAGCAAAGTGTATCATCACCTAGAGTGTTATCCATATGGGAGATAATACATTCTAAACATTTTACTTACATGCAGATTCTGTCACTTTCGGGCAATGGGCATCACTGCAGAGGTTTGAAGCTTAAGGTCCATGATAACATTGTTTTCACTTATGAGGCTAATTTATATTGGCTTATTATAACTTTTGGTTAAAATTACCCACATTATTCGCATGCCCTTCAAAATTACAAACCATTCCACATGCCATGGGGATATGTGGCTATGCAAAGTAGCTCTTCTTGTATGTACCAACAAAAACAAGTGTAAATCTCTCCTGAAACATATTTGTCAGCAAATTAAAGCTGCTGATAACAAATTGGAAATCTATGGCACAGAAATATTACACACAGCTTTGTATCCGATTAACTAGTGTTCCTCCTTTCACACACTACATTCCATAGGGAGCATGTGTTCAAGGCAGTGACCAACTATCTGGCTCTGGATCAGAAAGCGTTCTGTTTTCTGGGCTAATTTTGGAATCAGTCCAGCTGAGAGCATCATTACTTAAACTCAAATCTATTTCATACTAAGGTTAACACATTATGATACCTGCACATTGTGGGCATTAATTCTTGTTACATTTGAGCAGTCAACTCTACAGTTTTCAGTGGCTAGCTATGCCCAGTTTGAAATGTTAATATGTTTCATAACATCAAATTCCACATTGTGTCTTTTTACTAAACACTTCATTAAAGCAGACTGGACAATTAAAAAAGCAGATGTGGTCCAATAAGTCTTTATAACTAAGCTTGTCAAATCCACACCCACCAGACCTATTACTTGCATTTCTTTGAAAATGGTAAGTAAATGTTGGTTTATTATATGGACAGGGCTAGATCTGAGGTAAACGTTCATTTAACAGTGCGGGTGATTAACCACTGGAACAAACTACCAAGGGAAGTAAGTGGTGGATTCTCCATCTCTTGATAACTTCAAATCAAGACTGGTTGCCTGTCTGGAAGATCTGCTTTAGTTAGTACAAATTATCAGGCTTAATACAGCAGTAGTGAGGTATGGCCTGGGATATACAGGTGATCAGAACAGATAATCCAGTGGTCCTTTCTGGCCTGAAAAATCTCTGAATTTCCTTGCCTAAGAGCTAGGTTTTTGGAAAACTATGTTATTACGTAGCAACATCAGCTGGTTTTGCAGTGAAGTTTCTGGGGGTTTAAATTTCCCAGGAATTGTTTTAACAGCTTTATTTAAAAAAAAATTTGTTCAGGTAAATGAATAGAAAGCTTTTAAAATGGAAAATAAATAGGTTGGAAGGGTCATCAATTTATTAAATGAAGGGTGTGTAAGTAGTCCATATTCCTTTACTAACTTTGATATTTTGGGGGGAAGATTCTTTGAAGCAAATTTTACAGCCAACAGACAGTATGTCACTCCCAGTGTCTTTGCTTTGCTTTGTCAAAAAGACTTGTCAGTGACTGTGCACTGTGTACAGGCAATATGTCAACACCAGTGTCTTTGTACCTTGAGAGTGAAATTCTGTGTAAAGGGCCTTCACAAGTCCTGTGAACAACTCAAGTCCCACTATGGGTAAATATCAAAGATTTAATTGTTGACATGGCCTGTTGGAGGAGATATAGTTTGTCAGCATGTTTTCTCCATCAGCCTCGATTTCAGATAATTGTCTGATTATCAGATAATGGGAATTTCTTAAACAGTTTACTCTTCTTGTCCTTGAAGACAGATTATTGCATGAGTCAGTGTCAAAAATCGAATCCTCTTTTAATCTTTCTGCTTTTATAAAGTATGTATCACTGTGGTCTCAAAGCTCTGTAGGTGAATTAAAAAATAACAATGACATTTACATGGATACGGTCAATAAAACCAACATATGTCTTGAATTTTAATCTATAATGTGATTTCATTGGGCTGGAAAAAGGGAGAAAACAAAAGTTAGATGCCTCGAAAAAGTCAAAGAGGAAAGCAATTTTAAAGTCTTCTAATCTAAGGCAGTCCTTGCTCAATTTCTAGAAAATGCCCAGGACAAATCCTAGTTGCCAGTGAAACTTACTCTTAAACAGTTCCAACTACGAGGGTTTGATTTTCATTTGAGTTATGAGATCAAAATCTGATTTATTATGAGACCTTGGTTGCAGTCTCACCAATGGAGAGGCTACCAGCCACTCCATAATAAATCATTCACATCTTTAGATCGGGGCCTAAAATTCCTAAAACAGGCTGTGATTAAATGAATTTCTCTGTCCTCTATTACTTGTAGGAGGCCCTTTATGTTTCCCCCCCCCCCCCAATTGCAACCTGCCAATAGAGGACACGTGCTCACATACATATATAGGGACAGATTTTCAAAAACAACTGGGGTGGGATGGCTCCTTTAAGGAAGTCAGGCATAGCTCTACCTGTGCCTAACTAGCTGCTTTCCAGGTGGTGAGATAAAAGACCAATAAGCAGCTCAGTTGTGGGGGAGAGCAGTTCCTCTACAGCAGTGGCTCTCAACCTTTCCAGACTACTGTACCCCTTTCCGGAGTTTGATTTGTCTTGTGTACCCACAAGTTTCACCTCACTTAAAAACTACTTGCTTACAAAATCAGACATAAAAATACAAAAGTGTCACAGCACACTAGTACTGACAAATTGCTTCCTTTCTCATTTTTTACCATATAATTATAAAATAAATCAATTGGAATATAGATATTGTACTTACATTTCAGTGCTTAGTATATAGAGCAGTATAAACAAGTCATTGTCCGTATAAAATTTTAGTTTGTACTGACTGCGCTAGTGCTTTTTATGTAGCCTGTTGTAAAACTAGGCAAGTATCTAGATGGGCTGATGTAACCCCTGGAAGACCTCCATGTACCCACAGGGATATAGTCTGCAGAAGAGAAGAATGAGGGGGGATTTGATAGCTGCTTTCAGCTACCTGAAAGGGAGTTCCAAAGAGGATGGATCTAGACTGCTCTCAGTGATAGCAGATGACAGAACAAGGAGTAATGGTCTCAAGTTGCAGTGGGGAGGTTTAGGTTGGATATTAGGAAAAACTTTTTCACTAGGAGGGTGGTGAAGCAGTGGAATAGGTAACCTAGGGAGCTGGTGGAATCTCCTTCCTTAGAGGTTTTTAAGGTCAGGCTTGACAAAGCCCTGGCTGGGATGATTTAGCTGGGAATTGGTCCTGCTTTGAGCAGGGGGGTTGGACTAGATGACCTCCTGAGGTCCCTTCCAACCCTGAGATTCTATGATTCTATGATATGTGTGCCCCTGGTTGAGAATCATTGCTCTACAGCATTCTTAGACCCTGGCAGTCTACAAGTCAGGGAGCGGTGGTGCCTCTCCAAAACTAAGGTTAGATCAGCTTCTGGTATAAAGACCTTTCTTTCTTGTCTATTTAGATTATAAGCTGTTCAGAGCAGGGTCTATACAGTGTCTAGCATAAAATGGTGCTGTGACCTCAGCTGGAGCCTTTAGGGGCTACTGAAATGCTAATAATATTCAAAGGTGCATCAGTGAAGCATATAGATATCTAACTGGTAACTACCTACCTACAGCTAAAAGCCTATGTGAACGTAAAAATAGAGGCGGGAATAGGCAGCAGGTAGACAAGGGTGGTGAGTTACTCTGACTGTGGGCTAAAGTGCCACACCTTTAATGAGGTATATAAATAATTGCAAACCTCCTCTCTCCCATCTTCTCTTTTTCTTCTCTTTCCATGTCTGTGCCTCCTTTATTAACATACAACTAATTTCGTAAGGTGACAGACTTATAAAAACATTGAGTTTAACCCTGCATCAGGACCAGGGTGCTATGGTATGGCTTGATTTTTTTATGATCACACTGAATATCTGGAGTCAACCCAGTGTTTCTCGTATATATTTTCATCGGAAGAGCATCCTCCCCTGTGTTTCATCGCTGATAGAAAATTCAGATGGAATATAATCTAGGGCAGGAGTCTGAGGCAGAATTGTAACTTCTTTCTAGACAGAATTCAAAGGCAATAGATCATCTCTGGAGCTGCCTCTCACAAAACGGCTTTTCTGGAATTCACCCTAGAGGTTTGCGTAAGTGACATTTTGCAATGAAGAAGCTTCACTGATGATGGATGTTTGTATTAAACTCGACATCAGGTGTCTAACCAGGTCCATAATGGTGTCAAGAGCCTTGCAAGCTAGTGGTCTTGAACAAATAAGGCTGACAATAAAGCTGTGAAAGAGTGTTAGAGATCAATGGAGGAGAAAACTTTTGTAGCACAGCCTGTGCCCCCACAATGGGAAAATAAATCAATGCTAGCTGCCTCAATGTAGCCTACTTCGATGTACGCATCAACGTTTTCTCCAGTGAAGATGCAAGTTAACTCCTTCTACCTCAATGCTGTGGGTCAATGTCAGCCCACAATGAGGTAGCTAACCTTGATGTATTTTTCTGGTGAAAATTAGTGCTGTGTGTGTGTGTGTATAAGTAACACTGACAGACTCTGGTCATTGGCGGGCGGGATCGAACCGGGGACCTCGGAAGTTTAGTGCATGAGCCTCTGTGGGTCTCAAACTTTTTTACTGGCAACTCCTTTCACATCGCAAGCCTCTGAGTGTGACCCCCCCAATATGTTAAACACACTGTTTAATATATTTAACAGCATTATAAATGCTGGAGGCAAGCGGGGTTTGGGGTGGAGGTTGACAATTCGCGACCCCCCCATGTAATGACCTTGTGACTACCGGAGGGGTCCCGACCCCCAGTTTGAGAATCCCTGCTCTACCGCATGAGCTAAAAGCCAACTGGCGGTTAGCTAAGGCTGTAGAGCAGACTCATTTTATCTCTCTCTCTAAGTGGTCTTGGTGCCACTAGATGGGACAGAACACCACACCCAGAAGGTGTGCGGATTACATATACACGCACACAGATGTTGCCATTAAGCTCAGCTTTTGCCAACAGTTACCACACAGTGTTACCACACCATTGATTGTTTAAACTCTGCTTGAAGTAGGCAATAATTGTGTGCATTTGGGGGCTAACGTTGACTTTTTAATGATGATCTCTGAGTGATGCTAGGCACTGTACAAACACAGAAAAAAAGATGGTCCCTACCTCAAATCTAAGTAACACTGTTGTAAATTTTCTTTGTGCTGAAGTTTTTCAGGCTGGGGAAGAATGATTTTTCTCTTTTGCAGATTGGCTTGTTCTCTTGTTAGTGATTATCACTTTTTTTTTTTATTTTGGAAATAAATTTCAAATACCTGTAGTGATGCTTCATTGCCCTTTTCAATTCCATGTAACAGATTGTGCTTAACTCACTGGATCTCTTTGTTCTTGTATTTCATATAATTGGGAACTCTATGAACTCCACATAATGATGTTTAAGCAACTTGCTGCCTCTCACTCCAGACAAAAGCAGTTGGCAGCCAAATAGGACTGAAATTTTGCTGTTGCAACCGGTGTAGAAAAATAATCATGTTTGGAATCAAGATTCTCACTTCGGCATCTCCTCTTAACCAGAAATAGTTTACAATCCCCCAGATGACTAGCTGTTAAGAAATATGTTTTTAATGGAAATGCTTTTGGTTACGATTATTTCCTGAATACTGTGGATTGCATTTTCTGCTCCAGAACTGTTGCTGATCTGTTTCCTTTGCAGGAAAGACATGATTTCCCTTCCACTATATTTTGAAGTGTTTTCTGTAGTCTAGCTTTAGAAGTCCCATGTGATAAGAGGTCTGTCACTTCACTCAGGAGACTATTACACAACGTGGTACGTTATGGTTGGGATATTTTTTCTTTTTACCTACATTTCTATATATTTTCTTCTTTCTTTCTATCCTCCATCCATCCATCCATCCATCCAGTTACTTCTGATTACATACCTATTTTCCATTCTAAATCATTCTTCTCTCGGCTTGGTGCTTACAGCCTTCAGATATTTGTAGGCCATTATCATATTCCCTGCCCCCTTCTTATTTGAAACTAAGGGTATGTCTACACCCAGCCGCTAGTTCGGCGGCTGGGAATCGAAGTTCTGGGTTCGACTTATCGCGTCTTGTCTGGACGCGATAAGTCGAACCAGGAAGTGATCGCCGTCGACTGCGGTACTCCAGCTAGACGAGAGGAGTACCGCGGCGTCGACGGTGGAACCGCGGCGTCGACGGGGGAGCCTGCCTGCCGCGTGTGGACCGAGGTAAGTTCGAACTAAGGTACTTCGAACTTCAGCTACGTTATTCACGTAGCTGAAGTTGCGTAGCTTAGTTCGAATTGGGGGGTAAGTGTAGACCAAGCCTTAGCAAAGTTCTACTTAGTTCATTCTTTCAGTATATAGAAAGGGACTCATATTCCTTCTTCATGCCAAGATGCACCCTGCTGTGGCAGTGGGCATTTTTTCAAGCCATATCTCATTGCAAAGTTATGTCCCCTGTAATCCCTAATTTCTGCTACTCCAGGTGTCCCTTACATATTGACAATAAATAAATCTTGGATTATTTCCCCCAGATGTTTTAGTTGCAGTTTTATATGTGAAATTTAGGGTTTTTAAACTTTCTACCCAATGTTACTCCATTGTATTAACTCTCTGTCCTAATTGGCATTCTCGGCATTTAGTGTCATCTGCAAGTTTCATTAACATGCTGTTTACTTCATCTTTGAGATCATTAATGAAGATGTTAAATAAGACAGATGACAGTTAAGCACGTCATATGAAACTATCATCTCATCTTCACTCAAGCATTTCAGAGGCTAAAGGAGTATCAATTCTGATGGTCATTTCAGCCATCTGCTATGTGGACAAAAGGCTTTTGCATCACATACTTTTTCAGGAGAGGCCAAAGTTTTCTGAAAAACAGCATTAATCTTTTATGCACCCACAGGCAAAACCTGTCTGCTGTGCTGCTGTCTGTAAATATTTTGTTGAATGGCTTTCCTTCGAGGGCTGGTGCTGCAAGTGGCAAGAAATAAAGCAGTAAAACTGGCCCAGAGCACCTCTGTTTTGGTGTCAGTACTATACTGGGAGTCAATGACAATGAAAATGGTAGTCGTTGGTTAGATCTGGCTAAATGAGCATAGTAGATATTGATCCATCTTCGCAAGTGCCTTGATCATTCATTAATCTGCCACGCCAAGTGTCAAAACTGATCTTGCAATGCTGCTACGTGCAGTGTGATGCCAACTGGGATATATGATCAGGAACATGTAGATCAGTTCCCTTGATTGCTGCCCCTTTCCCCCCTCTCCCCCAGGAGTGGCAGCACTTGGCATTTTTGTTCTGGGGTTTTGTTCCTGGAGAGAATGTTTGTGCGTAAAGATATATGACACAATAACTAAACGAATGGAAAAGAGAAAACAATATCAATATATGCTGTTCCAAAATAGAATGAAGTGGGATTAATTTTAATCCGCCAAGCCTTTTGCCTGTAGGTAACAGATTGGAGTGCAGGCCCTAGTGGTCAAAACTAGAGCTGGTCAGAGCATTTTCATCTGAATATTTTTTCATTGAAATATGCTGTTTTATCAAAGCTGCGAGAGAGTGTGAGTGAGAGAGAAACCAAGTCCCAGCCCAGAACAGCTGGTAGCCTAATGGCTCGGACACTCATCTGGGATGTGAGAGCCTGATTCAAGTCCCTGCTCTGCCTAACTCAAAATGCCTGATCTTTGGGGCTATTTTGGTGTGTGTTTTGACCAGAAATCCCATTCTGGACCTGAGACAATTTTGTCAAAACTAACCCAGCTCCCTTTCAACATTCAGGCAAGTTGCTGGCCCAACAGCATAGGTTCTCTTTATAAAAGAAATTTCCTCCTCCACAATTTTTCTTAATCACCAGTAATATCTCCCAATATTCTTCATATTAACTCTTTCAAAATCTTTTGTTAAACACGTCTGTGAAATTCAAGCAAGTGCAACTTTACCGTCCAGTTGTCGCTCTAGATATGTGCAGACTCCTATGAGATCTCACTGCATTACCAATCCTCATACAAATCAAATCAGGAGAATAATCAAACCCAAACTTGCCCAAAATGAACACATTAAATAAAATTGTATATAATTAGTTAAACATAAAATTAACATTTTCTCTGTTTTAACATGGAGAGTCCTCGTCACCTTCTACAATAGCTTTAATAGTCTCAGATGTTACTTAAAATAGACATTTAGTATGACTAAATCGTATAATAAATACGATTCAGCCATTAACACAAATAAGCAAACGTGAACATGACTCAAAGCGATTCAAGCAGGTTTGATGCTCAGATTCTACAGTAATGAGGGCACCCGAGTACGCTAGATATATAAAAGCTACAAGGTACTGAAAAAAGTTAAGAACTAACAATTAGAGCTGAGCAAAATTTGGAATTTCCATCCCACAGTAAATGCCAATATTTCAACTTCTGTTTTCATGGCAAATTGGGACAAAAAGTTGAAATTTCAAAATTTTTCACAGAACAAAAATTCCAAAATAATTCGATTTGGAAATGTTGAAGCATTTCATTTTGACATTTTTGACTGAAACAGAACATTTTGACATTCCTGAAATTAAAATGTTTTGTTTGTTTGTTGAAATGAACCAGACTGCTTAGTTTTGAGTCATTCCAATATTAAGTAGCATTTTCCCATAGTGGCATATTGCCTTGTGGGGGTTGTAGTTTGGGAGCATGATGCCCCCAAAATCTCTGGCTGGACCACATCTCCCAGGATGTAACTGCAATGCACCACACAAATCTTGGTCAGAGGGAAATCCACACTGCGTTATGGGATACAGTCTTTCAGGGAGCTTGGCCCATATAGAGTAGGGGATTCAAACTACAGCTCCCTTAAGGCAATGCACTGATAGGGAAATGGACTTTAATATTGTATTGAACTGATTTGAAATGAAACATTTTGGGTCATTTAACAAAATGAAATATTCTGAATTGTGTTAAATGGACCCAAAACAAAATACTTAATTTTGATTTTCCAAATTTAGGCAAAAGTAAGATGTTTCTATGGAAACATTTGGTTTTGTGGAAATGACATTTTCTGTCAGAATAGTTTTCTGATGGAAAATTCCCGACCAGCTCTATGAATAATATAAGTGAAAGTGACAGGCGTCCATGTTCCAGTCTGCAACACTCTGTGGACACAAAGTAACTTGCCTGTGAAGGGAGCTGATTTTCACTGAGATAGAAAGCAAGTAATGGACCAAGCCCCAGCTATATTACAGACCAAATTCCAGTTGATGAACCATTGCTCTCCTCTGGAACAAGGCAGATCACAAAATCCAGGAGAGAAGGATGCAACAGCTAGGGACAAAGTGTTCTGAGTTTAGAGGATATATTCCAGAAGAGAATAGCCAAATTCAGAGTCCGGCCACAATTAGGAAATACTACAAAACCTTCCTCTTTGACAAAGACTTTCCGCCATAAGAGGGATGACACCCTATTTAAGTGCCCCTATTTAAGTCTCCCATTTAAAGAAACAAACTACAAGCCATAGATAAGCCTTGTTTGATAAATATGAGTGGAGTAATTAGTTTCACACAGTTTAATAAAAATCACTAGAAACAATGGCAGCATGGACGACAGCATGGACTAGTCACTTGAGTACATATCCAGGATCCCAGGCAGGTTTGTGTAGCCTGTTCTGCCACCCATGCTGTTGAAGCTTCACTAATACAGTATTGTAGTTGGAGATGTAAGGCAGCTTGGTATGTCTACACACACTCCAGTCTCAGCTTGGACTGCAGGGTGAAAATATCCTTAGAGGTTTATACATCTGCCCATCACCACAGTATCACTGCTATTGTTACCCAAGCGAGCTTTGGTCTAGCTGGATTAAAGCTAGCTTGGCTCAGGTACGTCTACCTGTGCTGCAGTCACAACTCCTGATTGCAGGGCAGACACAAACGGAAAGTGCAGACAATTGTTAATATCTTTAGACTATAAACAAGGAAAGCAATCTGAGACGCCATCATGTTTCTGCAATAGGTATCACGCTTGAAGTCTTGTACTAGACGTTAGCACCATGGAGGACTTCAACCATTATTCAGGGCAGAAGGGAATTACAGAGCTGTAGTTAGAGCTAGTTAATAAAGTGGATCAAAGGTGACCAGTCTACAAGGAAAGCTATTGACAAGACTTCTCTGGGGTTTCTCAGTAAGTTCTGCTCTGGGGATTCTCAGTAAACAGGAGTGTTTTAATGAGACTTTCCATTTAAATTTTAAGCTGGGAAGTGACAATTTTAAAAGGAGACACAAGTTAGATGCATTAAACTGTGGAACTTGGTCAGAGTTTCCAAATGGGGGAAAGACTTTATTCATTTAAAGTAGCCTAAAAAAGATGTGCAATTTCCCCAAAAGGATGTCTCATCACCAAAGGAGATAATGGGCAGATGTATTTAATTTAATTAACTAAATTTGAATGTCAAGATTCATGTATTGTATTTTGTTTAGTGTATGTGATGTAGTTACTCAATTAAAAATATGAAATATTTTAATTAACAAGAGACAATAATAATCATTAAAAACTAAGAATAACTAGTAGAGATGGTTGGGAATTTTTCAATGAGATTTTTTTCACAGGAAAATGCCAATTACAGAAACTTTAATGAAAGGGTTGGTTTCAACAAATTTCTCGACTTGAAAAATATTTTGACAAAATTGTTTAGTAATTGTCAACGTTTTGTGTCAACAGTTTTTAATTGAACAATTGCAGATTTCCTGTTCAGAATCACTATTTCTTTTTAAATTTAAGCTAATTATGACCCAAAAAGATAAGATTTTAAAATGGTCAAAACTGAAACAAAACATTTTGAAATTATCAAAACAAAACCAAATCGATCTGAACCATTTTTTTTTGTTTGGATTGCCAGCTTGCAAAAATGTTTGAGATTTTGACTTTGCCCTAATTTGGGACAGACTTTATTTTTCTAAATCTTGAAGATGTTTGTGAGACAGGAAAACCCTTTTCTGCCCAATTCTAATAACTTACCCCCATTTCATGCTGATCTATCCTTTTATTTATTATTGTTACGTTAGTGCTCTGAGTCTCCAGCTGAGATGGTGGTCCCACTGTGCTATACAAACACATAGTAAGAGATTATCTCTGTTCCAAAGAGCTTACAATCTAAATAGAAAGATCCCACTAAGAGTGGTAGAGGGAACCGAGTCACAGAGCAGGTCAGAGGCAGAGTTGGGAATAAAACCCTGGTTTCTCAGCTCCCGGCCCCTGCTTTATGCATTAGAATGCATTCCCTTTCCACCTATTTGTGGTTTTCAGTAAATATACGAGGTTTGAGTTGGGGATGTTGTAGGTAGATCTCTCAAATGAATTCAAGTAGGGATACTGATTTAGTTGGGGATTGGTCCTGCTTTGAGCAGGGGGTTGGACTAGATGACCTCCTGAGGTCCCTCCCAACCCTGATATTCTATGATTCTATGTTGCCCTCTGTTTCTCCTTAGTTATTTGTGCTCTGTTAGAGCCCAGCTCTAGCTGCTACCCCGTTTATGCAGCTGCTTCTTCAAAGTACCATTCCATTGCCATGGCTGCTCAGTTCTGCTGAGGGAGTGAAAGCCTTTGAAATGGTTTCAGAGTAGCAGCCGTGTTAGTCTGTATCCGCAAAAAGAACAGGAGTACTTGTGGCACCTTAGAGACTAACAAATTTATTAGAGCATAAGCTTTCGTGAGCTACAACCCACTTCTTCGGATGCATATAGAGTGAAACATATATTGTGTGTGTATATATATTTCTCCTTAATATATGTTTCACTCTATATGCATCCGAAGAAGTGGGTTGTAGCCCACGAAAGCTTATGCTCTAATAAATTTGTTAGTCTCTAAGGTGCCACAAGTACTCCTGTTCTTCCTTTGAAATGGATGCATCTCCATGGCACAGCCTGTCCAAGTAACCAACAGGAAGGGAAGCCAACTCTCATTTGTTACAATTAATTAGATAGAATTAAGCAAAGATTTAAACAAATGAATGATTCCCCCTTCCCCCCGAATGCTCATTACTTTGACTAGACAGCCTGGTAATCCCCAGTTTCTAAAGCTTCCACACCACACAGAGAACCAAGTGGCTTCCTCTGCAGCAGCCCTATGAAGAGAAAACTCTGCCAGTGTCACAATTCAGGGCTGAGTTCAAAAAGCTGAAGTGTACCAGAGGATAAACAGGGAGGGCCTGATTCTGCTCTCAATTATGCAGGTATAAATCCAGAGGGAGTCCAATGGAATTGCTCCAGATTTACACCAGTGTAGCTAAGCAGCATTTGGTCCTATGTCCAGGGTGACATGAGCCTTCAGAGAATCTCTTCAGGAAAAAAAATCCAAACCAAAAAACTGCCAGTGGCTGAAGCCTCTCACAGGAGAGAGCTCAAAAAGCTTTGAAAATACCCAGGCTTATACAATGTCTAGGTTTAGAGCAAGGGTGGGCAACCTGTGGCTCCGGAGCCACATGCGGCTCTTCAGAAGTTAATATGCAGCTCCTTGTATAGGCACCGACTTCGGGGCTGGAGCTACAGGTGCCAACTTTCCAATGTGCCGGGAGGTGCTCACTGCTCAACCCCTGGCTCTGCCACAGGCCCTGCCCCCACTCCACCTCTTCCCGCCCCCTCCCCTGAGCCTGCCGTGCCCTCCCTCATCCCCTCTCCCCTCCAGAGCCTCCTGCATGCCACGGAACAGCTGATGGGGAGCTGAGGGGGAGGTGCTGATTGGCGGGGCTGCCAGTGGGCGGGAGGCGCTGGGAGTGGGGACGGGGGGATTGATGGGGGGCTGCTGACGTATTACTGTGGCTCTTTGGCAATGTACATTGGTAAATTCTGGCTCCTTCTCAGGCTCAGGTTGACCACCCCTGGTTTAGAGCAATTCCGATGTCAGGAGATGGAGAAGATCAGCATTTCCATTAGAGTTCATTGGAAATATTACAGTGGGAAGTTTTTCCTCTATGAAAATCCTGGTTTGTTGAAAGTAAAATGTTCTGTGGAAACATTTTCGGTTTGAAGAAAGTTTATTTCTACATAAAAATGGAAAAAAGGCATTTAAATAACAATTTTACATTTTGAAATGATGCTGTTTCAATTTTTTTTATATCACATAATATAAAATTTGTAAATAGTTGAAATAACGAAATGTTTCAGTTTTTAACCAAAGTAAACATTTTGATCTGCACAAGATGATTTTTTCCCCCCAGAATTTCTTTTTGCAAGAAATTTCACATTTTGCTCCTTTTTGGAATAGATTTGTTTTTTAATCATGGAATTCTCCAGGAAACTAAAAATCCATTTCCTGTCCAGCTCTAATTGCAGTCATGTTGATATGAGGAGTGATGTGATGGATTCTCTAACACTGGCGATTTTAAAATCAAAATTGGATGTTTTTCTAAAAGATCTGCTCTAATTCACAAAGAAATTATTTGGGGGAAGTTCCGTGGCCTGTGTTAAGCAGGAAGTCAGACTGGATGATCACAATGGTCCTGCTGCAGCTTTGCTCCAATGTTCTCCACACCACCATATTTGGGCCTAGCACAGTGGTTGGTGCATAGAGTGAGCAGAGGCTCTCTGGTGAGGTCACTATGTCACGCCCATTTCTGTGTGACAATAATGAGTGGGCTCTGAATTTATGGAGAGCCTTGCAATGAGACCTCCACCAATAAAGTCCCCCTGGAACTCAGGATCAGGTGCTACAACAGAACTCTTCCAGAGCAACAGAGCCTGATGGCACATGCAACCACTTGTTAAAGCACTTTAAGGCATTACATTAATTTCTCAGGTCACCCACAGTCATGGCTACTCAGAGCAACCCCACCATGTTTGTAGATGTTTCAGATAGGACTGCCAGTTTTAGTTGGATGTATTTCCTGGAGGTTTCATTACATGACATAATCTTTAATTAAAGATCATTCTTTAACTCCTGGAAACTCCAGGACAATCCTGGAGGGTTGGCAACAATAGTTGCAGATCACCTTGTTCACCGGATGGCCTTTCCAAAGGACAGTCCCATTTGATCCTCCCCATGTTTTTAGTATTAATCACCTTTGATCCTTTTCGTTAATTGGATCCAGCCCTATTAATTAGTCCAAATATCCCTTTACCTCTCAGGGTGGTAGCTATTGTGAGGAGACGGGGAAGAGAATATCTGTAGGGATTTATTGGCTCTTGAGAACTAACATAATATGCTTGCTGGATTTAATCTGAGCCAATTGATTTCACCTCTCCAAAGGAGAGATTAGTCACTGAGTCAAGAAAACCTCTTACACTATTTGTCCTGAGAGCTGTTGATGAGTTAGTTACATTTCAGAATGTTTATCTGATCATATATAGTACCACTGCTGAAAATGAAGCTGGTTAAATATTTAACACAATAATATGTTTCCATGCAAATTAAGAATATATCTATATCTATCTATCTATCTATCTATCTATCTATATCTATATATACAAAGCCTAAAATAAGGAATAAGGTCCAGCTTTGCCAAGGTATTTGGGCACCTAAAGATCAAGATAGGTGCCTAGTGGGATTTTCAAAAGCACCTAAGCAGTTGAGATACCTAATTCCTATTGAATTTCCTGACATTCAATGTAATCCCATCTGCCTCTTTAGATCCCTTTATAAATCTGGTCCTGTCCTTACTATTAGCAATGGCCAAACTTAAGAAAAGTCATAGAATCATGCGAGAAGAAACCCAGTAGAGCACTGGTACATTTTCTAGTTATTTCCCCAGTCTAGTTTTAAATGTCACAAATGATGAGGTTTCTAACAGCCGTGTAGTCAAGAGTAAACTTGGGTAAACTGAGTTTACCCACTTCTCATTTGGGGAATATGGAATTTAGTTAAGGTAATTTTACCACTTTTTTGTTTTATTTTGTTTTACAACTGCACCACTGGTTTCTCCCATTTCGCTTTGGGAGACTGTTCTACATCCTATTACCCTTGACTTTCAGGAAGATTGTCCTGATAATCAGACAGCATGTTGCATTTTAATAATTTCTTCCCATTGCTCCAACTTATATATGAATCATTATACATATTCAGCTCTTTGAATACCTCCTGAAAGATGCTGTACCTTGTTAACTCTCATGGAAACCAGTGAATTTTAGTACAAGATGGGTGGCTAAATCTGCTGTTCTGCTTTGAAAATCTCTACTAGGATCTCTCCCTACCTATCAAAAACAAGGGTAGCGCTTCTTGATTAAAGAAATACCCTCCCCATGTCAGGTAGGATTATCACTAGCTAAATAAATGATGCAATACATTTCTTCATTTTTGACTGACAGTTCTGTTTTCCTATAAAATTACACTCTACGGTGATTTGACTTCTCCCCAACATCTGTATCAATTTTATATCTTAAAGTTCTCCAAATTGCCTCCTTTTTAGTTCCCATGCGTTAAGCCTCATTTCAAAATGGAACAGATGTTTGATAACAATTTGCATTTACAGATTAGGACAAAAAGCAATAAAACAATTTTTGTGGCTCTACCAAAATTCTCTCAGCATAGTATTTCAGTCAGCTGTGGAGCCTTTCTTTATTATCTTGTATTGGTATCCTCTAATCTGATAGAAGCAGATGTCAGTGTATTTTGTTTATTATTTTTAGACTAAAACCCTTGTTGCTTTTGCCTTATAATGCAGATTAGATCTCAGAGGTTTGTATTAAGAGGGTTTAATTGGCTCAATCGCTGGGCAGAAGGAATAGTAGGAGTAGAAAGTAATTTGCCAGACCCCTTTCTATCAGATCCAAGTATTATATACTGTACTACATTCACTTTCATCCTGGGCGGAGGGGGGAGAAAGAAAAAAGCACAATCTGTTCTTTTTAAGCTTCTTAATAGTTACTAGTACTGATCCAGCTGAAGCTGAGCTAGCAGGTGGTTATAGTTATAACATAGGTGGTAATGCACGTACCTTATATTGAACCAAATTGTAAATCATCTGCTAAGTCATTAGCAGATGATGTAATACATGATTTATTTATACATGTTGAGACATATGGGAGCAGATATTCAAGAGCTCAGCTTTCATTTATTCACATTAAAAAAGGGCCAGACTTTCAAACGTCCTCAGCAATCACTTCTGGCCACATTTTCAAAACAGATCAGCACCCAGTGAAAATCTGGCCCACATTCTAGTGTAGAGTCAGCTACAATATAAATTCATAGTTATTAAGTGCTCTAATGAAGAAACTGTTTGGGGGGGCAGAGTTTGAATATAAATCACTAGTTTCTCATTGCAGATTCATCTCTAGGTGTGGTTTGGTGAGTCTTAGGCCTTGTCTACAAAGTGTAACTCAAATCGACGTAGCGTAGATCTACTTATCGCGGGGACCGCGCTATGCAACGTCGACAGGAGATGCTGTCCCGTCGACTCCCCTTACTCTTCTCGATCAGGTGGAGTACAGGAGTCAACGGGAGAGCGATTGGTGGTCAATTTAGCGGGTCTAGTGAAGACCCGTTAATCGACCATCGATGCATCGATTGACACAGCATTGATCCTCCGGTAAGTGTAGACAAGCCCTTACATACTTAAATGGTGAAACAAAGTAACAGTAAATCAACTTCTCCTTTCTATTTCTTACCTGGGACAAGTTTTGATCATTGTTAATGATTGGCTAAGAATTGTGCACACCTTCTAACCCTGCCTCTCCCACCCCAGCCCACTAGTTTGTGGCACCCATCTATTTACATCTTATCTTTTTAATTTGTAAGCTCTTTGGAGAAGGAATTATCATTTTTGTATGTTTTGGACAGAGTCTATGTGATAGGGCAGATAGGCCCCACGCTGGTAGGAAGGCGGTTAATGAGGACCTGTGGGCATGGTTGCCCCAACCCTGCTTCACCTACAACAGTTGTCAGGAGTGGAGAGGGGATTTAAATGGAAGAGGCCCAGCTCAGTTAGGGGCTGACCAGGAAGGCAGAGCAGAGCCCTGTTTCCACCTCAGTGAGGGAAGCCTGGCTCTAGCCAAGAACTGGAGACAGCTTGCTATCTGGGTGAGCCTCCTGGTGGATGGGGCGATTGGACCCAGGAAGACCGACAAAGGGGACTGGCTACACAGAGATGAGCCCTGAGTAGAAGGGTGGGGTCCTGCTGACGAATCCTTGGATGACCCTGGTTTGAAGTTCACAAGTTTCCTTTCATTTTGGACTCTAATGCCCCAGAAGGGGTGGGATTTAAGTATGTCATAGGCGGAGGGCTTAAGGCATTATGGCGGCAGACCCATGAAGGGTGGCACCAGACGGACAGGGACCCGTAACTGGGTAATTTGCACTTTGAGGGGCCATAAGGGAACGCTGCCTAGGCAACCCAGTTGCAGCTTAGTACAACGGGGCCAACCTGGTTGTGGCCCTATATTACTACCACAACATAGATACCACATTTCATTTTTTTTTACATAATTTCAATGGATAATATCAATATGATCAATGTTTAATTTTAAGCATTTTTAAAACTTATATCAATTTCAAATTTCATAGTTGCACAAAATTATGGGTTTTAAGCATTTATTTTATTTTCAGCAACTCAATTTTTCACAGTTGTGGGAGGAACAGCAAGTGGGGTCAGACAATAATTATTTAATGACAGTAGATGCTGAGATTCAAACAGTTAAAGCTTTCTAACCATTAAAGAACACATTGTCAACATCACATGTCAAAATGTACAAAGTAAATATCCTTAAATCAAACTCTAAGAAGTTCTCAAGCCGCATTTTCTTATTTTATCTATCTGTAAATTTAGATTATTATCGATGGAAATATTTTTTCATTGGTTTGGGTGTTTAGGGTGAAATCGACATTTACCAATAAAAATCTAATCCTTCCAAGCCTACACATAATATGAATAAAATCTGGTTTCTTTGAGAAGCCTTATCAAGCATCTCCCCTTCCACGAATTCCCCAATCTCCAGCTCCGTTCCCCTTGAGGGAAATGTGTGGCAGAAACTCTTGATGAAAACTTCGCATTGCCTCCTACAACATTTTCTGCCTTTCCTGTTTTTTTTTTTTTTCCTGGAGGAGAAACATGGCTTTAAGGAAATTCAGACTAATTTGTTTTTGTGATATAAGGGAATCTAACAGTAATGATTATTTTTCCACCAAAGCGTGTTCATTACCACTACAGTATAGCTAAAATTAAAGATACATACCTCATCAAAAGTACTCCGCAACAGGGGAATTCTCTATGAATAATTAATTAAGTAGTTTAATCAGCAACGATTATGACAAGTGGATTTGTACAAGTACCTTGATGCAAAGCTGCATTCTGTTTTTGTTGAATCTTCCTCAAGCTCATACCGCGCAGCTAGAGTTTTCCCAACTTGGAAACTCAGTCACTTTCAGAGTTAGAATATCAGGATGTTTTTCTTCCGAATGCTGAAAATCTGCATAATTTGGTAAGTGGCCTCATTATTTTGAAGCACTTTCTTTCATTTTATTACAGGCACCATGTAGCGGGGTGGACACCCGCTCCTGCCCTGAAGGGTAAAAGCAGCCCTGGAAAGGGCTTCAGCTCTAAAAGCTGGGCTGATTGGGGAAGCAGCCGCAGCTGGGCCATGCCCCAATCAGGCCTCAGCTGGCCTTATATAACAGGCTGGGAGCCAGGTGCTCAACACAGTCTCTCTCTAGCTGTAGAGGGAGATGGGCCTGGCTGCAGGGAGCTAGAGACAGAGTACCTAAGTGGAGCAGGGCTGGGGAAAGGCTGGGGAGCTCCACCCTGGAAAGCCCCAGGCTACAGCCTAGCGGAAGGCCAAGGGGTACTGGGGGCTGCATAGGGCAGCCCAGGCATAGGCCAAGGCAGCAGGTCCAAACCCAACCTTGCCAGTGATGAGTAGGCTGATACTGCAGTCTGCCCCAGGGTATGGGGCTATATGATGACTGGCAGTAGCCGTACACTGAGGTGGGGATAGTGGGTGGGGGTTCCCTGGGGAGGGGGAGATCCAGAACTGTGGGGGTACTGCCAGGGGGCAGCACCCAGAGAAAGGGGCACCGGGGTCCTGGGAGGGACACGGGGGCCAGTGGTAAGGTGGATCACCGGCCTGCAGAGGGTGCTCCGGAGCTGGGATGAGCTAATTCCCATGGATGACCAGCAGGAGGCGCTGCAGGGGTGAGTCCGCTCCTTTACACACCACTTACTCTATGGTGTAACAAAATTACAAGGCCTTGAAATATTATATGACCAGTACATCTGTGACCTAATCGTATTTGACTATAAAAGAGTCAATGATTGGGATGTTCATTGAGACATCTGAGTTTGGGGGGAGGGATAGCTCAGTGGTTTGAGCATTGGCATGCTAAACCCAGGGTTCTGAGTTCAATCCTTGAGGGGGCCATTTAGGGATCTGGGGCAAAAAAATTGGTCCTGCTAGTGAAGGCAGGGGACTGGACTTGATGACCTTTCAAAGTTCCTTCCAGTTCTATGAGATGGGTATATCTCCATATATTATTAAAAATGCTGCATTGTAGTTAAATGTATCCTCAGTTTTAGAGCAAGCCTCAAGGTAATAGTTTGTACTTACACTTTCATCTGAGGAGTTCAGTGTTTTACATCTTGAAAAGATCCGGTTCTGTAGGTGAATTACAACTGGTTGGAAATTTTCCACTGAAAAGGTTTTTTTAATGGAAATGCAGTTTCTGCAAAATCAAAATTTCCCATTAACTAATTATGATTTTGCTGATAATTTTTGAATTTTCTGTTGGGAAAATCAAAAGACAATATACTTTTTTTCCCAAACCAACTTGATGTCTCATTTTGGGTCCATTAGCCATTAGTTTGTGTTGGACTGAAGTGCTGCAGGACCTCATGGGAGTTGTAGTTCGAGTACCTAATACCTCCATTTACTCTATTGGCTGGGTTCCCTGGCAGGACTACTTTTCCCATGATGTACTGCAGTCTTAGCCTCTGGATGAACTGATGCATGGCCTCCCGTGAGCCACATGACCATGGCACATCATGGGAGATGTATTCTGGCTCAGGAGCCAGGCTTATAGATTAGAATGGGTCATGAGAGATGCAAGCTACAGCTCCATGAGACACCACAGCAGCTTAGAGGAAAACAAACTGACATTGAACTAAGCCAAAATGACACATTGTAACATTCCCTGTTTTGTGAGAATTGATGATATTTTGATTGTTCATCCAGATTTGAATCAGGGAGAACTTCTGATTTTGGACCAGTTTTAAGCCTAATATGGGAGAGAGGGTAGTTTTGTGGTTAAAACTCTAGACTATAAACCAGGAGGTCTAGGTTGAGATCCTGGCTCTGCCACAAACTGACAGTATGACCTTTCACACACAAGTTACTTGATCTCTCTATGCCTCATTTCTCTTTGTGTAAAATACTTCCTTTCTCTTACCCTTTGTCTGCGCTGTCTATTTAGAGTGAATGCTCTTCAAGCTGGAGCCAGTCTCTTATTATGTTTATTTATGGTGCCTATCACAATAGGCCTCGAGAGTCTACCATAATACAAATGATGTTCATTTCATAGATGTGTTAGCTGAGTTGCAGAGGGCTGGAATGACTTGCCCAAAGTTGTAAAGCTAGACAGAGGCAGAGCTAGAAGTAAAACTCACGAGTCCAAATTCCTGGATCCAGCTCTAACCACTCAACGCGATATCTTTCCATTGTCACTATTTTAGTGTATTCCTGTATTATGTTGATATGCTGTAAAGTTTGCCCCTGGTTAGAGCTTCTTTCTCTGAGGCGCCAACACAGATGAGTTGAGAATCAGCAGTTCCCAACAGTAGTCTCACTTTCCTGGTCTCTAAGGGTATGTCTTCACTACTGGCCAGATTGGCGGGCAGCAATCGATCCAGCGGGGATCGATTTATCGCGTTTAGTCTAGACGTGATAAATTGATCCCTGAGCACTCTCCTGTTGACTCCTGTACTCCAGCTCAGCGAGAGGCGCAGGCAGAGTCGATGGGAGAGCGGCAGCAGTTGACTCACCATAGAGAAGACACCACGGTAAGTCGATCTAAGTACGTCGACTTCAGCTACATTATTCACGGAGCTGAAGTTGCATAACTTAGACCAATCCCCCCCGCCAGTGTAGACCAGGCCTCACTGTCTTCTTCTTATTTGTATTGTGGTGGTGCCTCGTAGTTCCAGTCATGGACCTGAATGCATTGTGCTAGGTGCTAGGTGCCATTCAAACAGATAACAAAGAGATGGTCCCTGCTCCAAAGCGCTTGCTCTCAAAAACAAGGGGCAACAGGTGAATACAGGCAGAGAGACAAGGAAACAATGAGACAATATTGGTCGGCATGTTAGGCCTCAGTCTCAGGACACCAACGTCCAAATCGTTGTCAAGTTTAGCAAAGGAATGTTTTAAGGAAGGATTTGAAAGAGACAATGAGGGGGTTTTGTGAACGTTTACAAGGAGCTTCTCCTGTGCGTGAGGGGCAGCATCGGAGAAAGCATGAAAGTTCTTCTATTCTGGTTTGGATTTACGTTTCTACTTTAATAAAAAAACAAAAACGAAAAACAGCATTTTAACTTACCATGACCCCTGTGTCTTCTGTTTTACCACTTTTTCTCTAGAGATGCGCAGAAAAGGACCTTTCCTCAGAGGATTACTTGCGCCACGCACACATTATTAGCGTGTTTAAAATACTGGTATGCTTCAGATTGCGTTATGTACAAAGTCACATTTTTTTTGCTAATTAGTCTTTTTTAACATTCAGAATATTTTAAAGCAGGAAGACAACAAACAAACAATTAGTTCTGAACACTTATTTTTACCTTTTAAAAACTGCCAAAAACCTCAAAGCAACTGAGCTAATTCAGTCAATTTAGCAGACTTTGAAGGGTTAGGTTAGTTCTGTGATTTATAAACATTTTGTTGTAAGCATTGTGTTCTCTTTTTAAAAGAATATTTCTTAATGGTACCTTGTTAGTGTCAGTGATGTGAGCACCGTTAAAATACCAAAGCATGTAACCTGATTTTTTTATTTCCTAATATGGAAAACCTTCTTGAAATTTTAATCTATTTATTTACAGTTTGTGGGTTCTTTTGTTTCCATTTAGGAAACTATGGTGAGAGTGGAATGGAAGCCTTCAAAGATATGTCGGCCAAGGAGGGGATCTGCATTGCCCATTCCTACAAGATCTATAGCAATGCTGGCGAACAGAGTTTTGACAAGCTGTTGAAAAAGCTAAGGAGCCACCTGCCCAAGGCAAGAGTGGTTGCCTGCTTCTGTGAGGGCATGACTGTGAGAGGGCTGCTAATGGCCATGAGGCGCTTGGGTCTGGCTGGAGAGTTTTTGCTTCTAGGCAGGTGAGTAACCCTGTATAATGATAGGCGTTCAGTGATATGCATAGTACAACTGGGTCATGTGCACATGCTTGTGCGTGCATAAGCACACACACACATAAGTTATGTACTGTGCATATGTGTTTCCTGAAGTTCAGAATATCATTTTAGCAGAATCTTTGTCATCTATGATATAGATACCAGAGAGGTTTGTGTGTATACATTACACTGTACACAGAGTCCCTGTTTGGAAAGTATTGCTGCATAATACAGTTTTTCAGAGAATGGCTGTAATATATAGATAATTATTTCTGATGTATGTTATCCTTGTTCTTTGCTACATGATTTTAAAATGCATATAAATATGATCCCATTAATAACTAAAACTATGTCTGATTTGAACGTTTTAAGACACAGCTGGTCTAGTCTTTGTGTGGAAATGAAATAAAAGTCTCTTCAAAATGGAGAGATTATTTATGAATGATTATTTTCCTTTGGTGGTAGTTCTGTTCCATTAGCATTGTTCTAAAGAAAGTATTCAGCTGTTGTTTCATATGATCTGGTGGTCAGGCATCCTGGCTCAAATGCTCACTTCCATCTGCATGGAAAGGGGAGAGAGGAAAATATTAGCTGCATTTAGCAAGCAGGAAATGAGACTATGGTGATTGCACAAAGAGGAAAGGTGACTGCTGTATGTGCAGTGTGCCTCTGTGTATTTGCCACACATTCCACATAAACTAATGGACTTTGGGTGCTGGAAGGCGGGTGTGCCAGGCTACATGAAGAGGTCTCAGAACAGTCACTTGACTATGGCATGCTTTCCCTCCAAGGAAGTGCAATTGGAAAGGCGAGCATATGCTGCCCTAAGAATGAAGGTTCTGTTGGAAGGTTCACAAGCATGCTGTACAGTTGGCAGAAAAAAGAGCAACATGGCATTGAAGCCGGCTGTACTGGAAGGGTGAGCCTGTGAAGAACGTGGAAGGGAAGCACCTCCGTGCAGTTGGCTTGGAATATATGGGGCTTGGGCCCTTGTCAGCTGTAGAAACTAGGCCTCTATCCACTTCCCAGATCACGCTTCCTGCCCTTTTTACCATGCTGCCTATTCCTCTTTGGACGGTGAACAATGGAGAATAGCATGGCTACATGGGCCCCTGCCTTCTCCCATTGACCCATCACAAGAACGAAACAATCGTCACACCTTTTTGAATAATTGTAATTGCTTATTTATTTCTGCATCTTCAACCAATGTGAGTCCGTTACTATGGCTATTTTTTTCCTATTGAGGTTGCTCTGTTGTATCATCCATGTTGTCTTGCCTTATTCCATTCATTTGTGGCCTGATTTACAGAGAATCTGACTTCAGTTACACTTGTGGGTACTCATCGCCTTTTATACCTCCTTTTACACTTAACACATGGTGGTGTTTCAGGCCTCACATTTTCAAAAGGACCTAAGTCTGACTTTCAAAAGTCACTTTGGTGCTTTGTTCATGTAAACCTCAAACTCCCACTGATTTTATTAGGAGTTGCTCATTTGCAAAGTAGTAGGATTTGGTGCCCAGTGGGTCCTCTGTGACTGTGAGACAGAGTCAATGTAATGGATACTTGTAGATCTTAGATAAAAGGAAAAAAAGAGAGGTTAAATATACGTGACCTCCTACTTCTGCTAAATGATACAGTATGTTTCCAGGTTATCAGGGCCGGCTCCAGGCACCAGCGCTGCAAGCGGGTGCTTGGGGCGGCATGTATGGCTCTTCGGCGGCAATTTGGCGGCAGGTCCCTCAGTCCTTCTCGGGAAATGCTGCCGATCACATCTTTTTTTTTTTTTTAATTTAATTTAATTTTATTTTTTGGGGGTTGCTTGGAGCGGCAAAAACGCTGGAGCCGGCCCTGCAGGTTATATTCGTGGGTTATCATGTCTAGTTGTAAGAATGTTTGAGGTGGCATATTGGGATGATGGTTTATTTTAGAAGTCTAAATAGTAAACAGCTTTGGATTAAAAAGAAGACTCTATTCTGTTGGAATGATTTATGCATTTTCTTGCACCTGATAATACTAAGTTCATCTCTGAATAGGCTGCATGAATTAGGGATTTTTCAGTGCATTGGCAATTTCAAAACGTCAAAAAAATTCAAGTCGAACCAACAATTTTAGAAAGGTTTGGTGAAATGAAAAGTTTAAAAAAACATTTTGGTTGAGTGAAAAAATTTGTTTTGACAAAATCAGAAACGTTTTATTCAAATTTTTTTTAATGTTTTTTAATTTAAAACAAATGAAATTAAAGGAAATTTTTTAACAAATAGTTGTTTCATGCTTAAAAATCAAACGGTTTTATTTAGAAAATGTCAAAATCAAACATTTTGATTTTTTTCTGAATTTTTACCCCCCACCCCTCCAGCAAACGTTTGGCAAAACTAATATGAATTTGCAAAGCATTTTGGTGTTCCTGAATCTGCATTTTTCACTGAAAAAAGTGTTGGCTTAAAAATGTCTCCCAGCTGTATCTGAGAAACATATTTCTTCACAATTCAGAAAGAGAAATATGGGGGGGGGGGCGCTATCATTTGCAATAAAAAGCCCATGGTGATGAGTAGGATATAAAATCAGTGGTGCCCAGTATCCACTAGGGACAGCTGAGCTGGGAGAAACTAATTGCAGCTACCCAACCTGGGCCTGCTTTAAACGATAGCAAGCTGGCTGGAGCCCCGAGGGGCTGTCAGCCAACTGGAGATTAATGGAGTGCCGCATGCTCTCTTTATATCCTGCTGTCTCCAGGAAATGATCCTAGCATTACCTCTGATCCTGGAGGCTGCACAAAGCTCTGTGACTGTTGGAAACTCCCCCTTCACTGGAGCCATCCTCATTTTGGAAATCTGTTCAGCAGGCGCAATGTAAAGGGACTGATGCATGGCTCAGGATGAGTCTGTATACCGTAATACATTCCCATTGCTGCAGCTAGTAGAGAATCTATTTCTTTTCCAGCTTGTTATTGTCTAAAGATGACTTGTTTCAGCACAATAGCATTTGTTTGACTATAAAAGAGTCAATGCTTGTTTCAGCTGAACATTTGAGTCGTATTGGTAGCATGGCATGTTTATTTGATAAGTGAGCAGCAAGGTTCCTGAGAGGCAGTTTAATCAATAAGCTACACCTCGACGTACATTAGTGAGCTCATGGGCAAGCCCTGGGTGTGTTGCAAAGAAGAAGGCCTAAGGCCAACCACTCTGCCACAGCGCAGTGAGCCTAGAAATACACACCATGGTGTGAGGGGTGACAAACAGGAGAGATTTCAGAAACTGCAGAAGACTTTTTGAAGCATTAGATAATGTCTAGTGGTGGGGCCTTTTTGTGCATTATTTCTGTGAGGGGGGAAAAAATGTGGCTTTTAAGAAGAGCTTGGAAAATGGCTTCTAACCGTGGGGGTTGAGGTAGGGGGCTGAATCATGAACCTGATTATGCATCTACCCAGGTAAAGCAGGGTCCAAAGTGCCACCTCAATCCACTGCACAAGTCCAGCGTCACCAGACATGCCTGGGGAAAGAGAGAGCAGCTACTGGTGGGCTGCAACTCTTCTTCCCACACAGGTAGGTGGGCAGGGGTGGGAAGTGGCTGGAGCTTTGGACCTGCCCCCTCCCCCATATACCAGCTAGTGCAGCTTAGCCAGGACAGACCACACCAAGGTCTAAGCTAGTCCACTAACCACGGGGATATCCTTCCATCATGGGTTTACTCCCCTTGCCCCCTCAAGTTTTTACACACAGTTACCTTGCATAAATCATTAATAAGGCTACCTTTGTCAGATGTCATGGAAGTCACGGAATCTGTGACTTCCAGAGACCTCCAGGACATTCTCTGCTCCAGCCCCAGAGGCTGCAAGACTCTGCAGCTGACAGCCAGTGGGACCCTGGTAGGGTTCCAGCAACAGGCGACAGAAGCGGGTTCCAGCAACGGGCAACAGCCTCGCACAGGGGAGGGGGATGCCTTGGGCGAATGGCTGGGGTGTCCCGTTTTCTCTTTGGGAAATATGGTCACCCTGCAGCTCCCAGCCGCCATGGGCAGAGGGGGAACCCCACAGCTCCCAGCCACCACGGTGGTGGGAGAAACCATGCAGCAGCAAAAGTCAGACAGGTCACGGCGTCTGTGAATTTTTGTTTATTGCCCATGACCTGTCCATGACTTTTACTAAAAATAACCATGACAAAATCTTAGCCTTAATCACGAGTATGATTTTTGATGCAGACAGAACTTGGGCCTGGAGTCACATGCCAACTGAACTTTGGTTTTCTCTTACATAGGTAGAACAAAGAACAGTGACCAAAAACTTTGTGAAAAAGGTAACTGTTAATGAACACTAAACTCTCAGCATTCTCGGTAGTAACCGTGATTGCATTGCCTGTCTGTGATAGTATTCTACAGAGATGAAAGATAGAAAATGTTTAAGTGACAGTAGCCCTCTGAGGCTTATTTTTTTTTAATGCATGGAAAACATTTTAAATGCTCAGCAAATGTTTACCTCATAGGCCTAGTGGGATTGGATTCAACCCCAAATGGAAAGGTGAGTACACAGAATTTCAAGTGTAAAAAATTATGTGCTATTTTAACCCTGCAATTATTCAGTTTAGTAGAAATGTGTACACAAGGCTGTACCCATCTGTGCTTATTGCTTGTGGCTTCCTCAAGTCACCAGACAGGAAATATTACAGATGGCACTGATTAGAGTACAAGAAATACATCCATTAAACAGTGTATCTGTCTGCAGAACATATTGCAAAAAGAAATCTGGAGTATTAATTTTGTTGGGTTAAATCATTTTATTCTTAGTTATGTGGCTAAATTACAGTTTGGTTGATTGGGTCAGGGACTGGCAATATCAGCATTCTGTTCCTCGTTTTATTTAATACTCATTTCTAATAGCAAAAGTTCTGTTTCATACTGTGCACCTGGCTTTGTCTACTCCTCCTCACCATCAGTCAAGACTCTTTTTTTTTTTTTTTTTTTTTTGATATTTGAACAAAACTTCTACAATAGCTGCTAACATGACCACTCTGTGCTGCTAATCCAGCCACTGTGCTGCTCAAAGTGTTATTCTGCAGTGAGGCTGCTCTCACGTGAGAGAGGCTAACTCAAGGCGAGTTAACTGAAGTGTAGAAAGTTCCAGTTAATTCTGCAGTGAAAACATAGCCCTAGTTTCTTTTCCTCTCATTCATACCTGACACTTTCTCACCAGTACAGCTGAGGACAGGATTGAGGCTTTGGATTTATTGTTTTTCGGTATATTTTTTTTAAATTCAAATCCACTAATTTGCATCTAGCAGCAGTTCCCCATGCTACTTAACTATCAATAACTTTCTCTTTCCAAAAAAGAATCTTGCAAAAAAAAATTTTTGCATTCCTTTCTGAATAGCTTGGTTTAGGATAATATCCCTGACCATACAGTGGTTTGAAACAAAACAAAACCAAAAAAATCAACCTTCTCCTTTGTATAATAGGGCTAGATCATGCCCTTTGGCATAGTCCTGGGAAGGTGCCTTGGGAGGCATCGTGCCTCAGACCCACTCCTGTGAAGCACAGTTTCTTCAGGACTTTCCTCTTGGACTGTGTGTGTAATTTAAAATTGCAACATCCCTTTATGAAGTACAGTATACTTCCTGCCTGTGCATCCATCCAGCTCCACTAGATGGCATGTGGGGGAGGGGAAAGAAGTCTGCCACCACCAGCCCTCTCAGTCCCTTGCCTCGGGGAAGCATGGTCCCTCTGTTCCATTGAGCGCTAAGGGGCTATGATGGGGATAACAGTAATACAGCCACATAAAGTAGGAGGGAATTTTATCCCTCTTCCCTCCCCCCGCTTCCCTTCCTGGCTATGGCAGGGGTAAGGGCACGCTAGCCCTTAATTTGTTGAATTTGCTAGATTTTTGTGGTGCTCAAGAAGCAGGC
Source organism: Emys orbicularis (assembly GCF_028017835.1). NCBI lineage: Eukaryota > Metazoa > Chordata > Testudines > Emydidae > Emys > Emys orbicularis. The sequence goes on from NC_088683.1 coordinate 345,951,180, forward strand.
AGGGTTGTGCATCGGGAAGAAGCTGCATCTCTGTGCAAGAAATGGCTGAGCGTGCAACTTAGCTGCGCAAGGAGAAGCTAACTGAGCAGGAGCAAGTCAGTTTGGGAAGTGGGATTGATCACAAGGAGCTCAGCTGTGCCTACGTAGGACTAGATGTGTGTAAGTGGCTCAGCTATACATGGGTAAGGTCTGGCCAAATGCACCTTAGTGTTAGAAAGAGTGGTCTAATTCATAGGGGCATTAGTCTAGCACTCAGGAGAGCTGGGTTTCATTTCCAGTTCAGCAACTGATCTGTTGGTGATCATGGGCATATAATGTACCCTGTGCCTCAGTTCCCTCACTGTAAAATGGGGATAATATCTCCCTATCTCACAGGGGTGTGGTGAGGATAAATTCATTAATGAGGATGAGGCACTCAGGTGCTACAGCAATGGAGGGCCATATAAATACATAGGTAGCATGTGAGTGGCTGGAGTGAAGAGAAGAGGGGAGCAGTGTGTGAAAAACTTAGTGGGCAGGAGCCTGGTTTCTGCCTGGGAGAATCATAGAATCATAGAATATCAGGGTTGAAAGGGACCTCCGGAGGTCATCTAGTCCAACCCCCTGCTCAAAGCAGGACCAATTCCCAACTAAATCATCCCAGCCAGGGCTTTGTCAAGCCGGGCCTTAAAAACCTCCAAAGAAGGAGACTCCACCACCTCCCTAGGTAACGCATTCCAGTGCTTCACCACCCTCCTAGTGAAAAAGTTTTTCCTAATATCCAACCTAGACCTCCACCACTGCAACTTGAGACCATTGCTCCTTGTTCTGTCATCTGCCACCACTGAGAACAGCTGAGCTCCATCCTCTTTGGAACCCCCGCTCAGGTAGTTGAAAGCAGCTATCAAATCCCCCCTCATTCTTCTCTTCTGGAGACTAAACAATCCCAGTTCCCTCAGCCTCTCCTCATAAGTCATGTGCTCCAGACCCCTAATCATTTTTGTTGCCCTCCGCTGGACTCTTTCCAATTTTTCCACATCCTTCTTGTAGTGTGGGGCCCAAAACTGGACACAGTATTCCAGATGAGGCCTCACCAATAAGGGGCAGTTCAGGAAGGCAAATGAAAGACCAACTGGTAGGAAACTCCGATCTGTGTGAGGAATGTCTGGTTAAGCATTAGATATGGGGATATATGAGAGAAGCTTAGTATCACTGCTCAAAGATCAAAGCAAGATTTCTGATCTGAGGGAAATGACTGTCTCAGTAATTTAAAAAGTGACCTTTACTAAGAATTACTAAATGTCTGTATCACAAAGAAAGACCTCATAGACTCATAGACTCATAGACTTTAAGGTCAGAAGGGACCAATATGGTCATCTAGTCTGACCTCCCGCATGATGCAGGCCACAAAAGCTGACCCACCCACAACAGAATCTTCCAGCCTGCGATCCCTGCCCTATGCTGCGGAGGAAGGCGAAAAACCTCCAGGGCCTCTGCCAATCTACCCTGGAGGAAAATTCCTTCCCGACCCCAAATAAGACCTCTTGGCAGAGGGTTTAGCTGTTTCCTTCCTGAAAGACGTATCAGCAGGGGAGGTCACTGTCACAACTAACAGGCCTGATCCAGGGTTTGTACAAGTTCCTTTGCTTAGGTGCTCATTTAAAATAAATGAGGGTGTGAAATTTTAGAGTCCTGGAAATATTTGTGGTCAATTCATTTTCACTATTTCTTCCAATTTTGGGGAAAGGAAACCAAAATGTATCTCACTAATAGTTCTAGTGGTAGAGCCCTCAGCAGAAATGTGGAAGTAAAATTCCACACAAGCGTGCTGCCATCCTCTTTTGGGCTAAAATAACCAGGAGCTAAAAATGGCTTTACAGTGTGTTCGTGTAACCCACTGGGGTGTGTGCACTACAGGTTCCCTCTGTGCTCAATCCACAGAGGACAGGAGTCTCTTACAGCACCACACAAGGTTTGTGAGCTCTTTAGCTCAAGCTGTAGCAGTTAATTCTTTTTAGCTCCAGAAGTCCCTGGTTCAGTCCCCAGTCTATTAGCAAAGCTGGCAGCTGTTACATTAGTACCTATTAATTAGATAAATACTACTTTTAATCAATATTAGTTGTAAGTAATTAATTCAGAAAAATTACTTGGGGGCAAAATGGCTTAAAGGGGGTGCAAGGTCTTCCCTCACACCTTGCACAGTGTCTGGATTGCTGTCCTGTGCAGAAGGAAAGAGCAGCTTCCATGGGGCTGTTCCTCTCCCCACAAGTGAGTGGATGAGGAGGGGACAAGGCTTTGGATGAGTCGCCTCACACATGCATGCCAGCCCATGGAGCTGAGCTAGTGCAAGGGGTGGGGTGGTGAACTGCATCCCCTAAAGAGCTGCAATAACTTACTTATCCCTGCATGGAAGGAATTGTTACTGAGTTAATTCCTTCCCTCTGCTGCTCCTGGAGTGACATTGCTATGCTCTGTCTCTTATACAGCATTGAAAATTAGATCACAATTAGATTACTTATCTGTCGTATAGATTATGTCAAAGGATGAGAGGTGCCAGAGCCTTTCCCCACTGCCAGAGCCATTCCCCACTGCCCCCCACCTGCTGCAGCCTTTCACTTCAGGAGAGAAAGGCTCTGGAAGAGGGGATGCAGCAGGACACTACACTGCTAAAAATGTGCTTGGGCGTGTAGAGAGCCATATAGGGTATATAATCTGGGGGTTCAGGCATGTAGGGCACTCTACTCTATTGCCTAAGCTGTGTCTCACTGACTACACTGCTGTTTATACCAGTGCTAGCTGGACATCCCGTGACTGTATTCTACATGTTGCTGTAGGTGAAGACATGATTTGCCTGACCCAGATCCAGGCCCCCACCCCAATCTTTCTGTGTTTAAAATCCAGATCCAAATTTTGTGACTCAGACCCCATCTAAGAAATATATAATCCTGTGGTCCGTATTTATGGGTTAGCATCTGGTGGGGCTGTGGGAGTCAAAGTAGTAGGATTTGGTGCCCAGTGGGCCCTCTGTGACTGTGAGACAGAGTCAATGTAATGGATACTTGTAGATCTTACAAGAAAAAAAAAAGTATAAATTTGTTTCAAATAATACTTCTCACTGCACCTTTATGCAAATCCTGAATCATCTCAATGTGCTGTGGGACAAATGTTGGACAAATGTCATAGTGGGCTAAGCTGTGACCTTGGAGAAGTATGTGCAATTCTTATTGATGCCAAGTGGAGATGCACATGCTTCTCTTCTCTGAGGGAGAGCTTGACCTCATATAATTTAAAGGCAAAAATGAATTTTTCATAGTGGTCTAGATAAAAAGATGAGGCATAGTCCAGTGACTAGGGCATGGAATTGGACTTGAGACCTGGGTTCTCATCCTGGTGATGTCATTGGCCTTCCATGTGGCATTGCACTGCATAAATCACTTCTCTGTGCCTACATTTTTCCCTCCCACAGTTTGTCTTTCTTGCTGTTCAGGGCAGAGACCGTCTCTTCCCACATGTAGGTACAGCACCAAGCATAATGGTGCCACAGTCCTTGCTGGCACCTCTAGGTGCTACCAGGCTACAAAAGGTTAATAATAATAATAATAATAATAATAGCAATAAAGAAAAGGTATTGGGTCATAGCTGTTCAATGAGCGTTCTTGTGGCTTTTCACTTTATGAATCTGTTTGTAATAATTAGTGTAAAGCAGTGGTCTATGCTGCTACTGTAATAACTCTTTAATGGTGACAATGTTACTTTGCTTCTCATGCCATTCTAACATTGCATAATAAAAGGCCCCAGCATGGCTACCTCATGAATACAACCCTGTGCCCAGATAAATGGTTTACTTATTGAAGGTTCTAGTTCCCTCCCTCACTCCCATTAATACAAAATGTGGATTTCATGTGTATTATAGGAATAGGCCACTTATATTGTAAACTACACCTCCATGAGGGCTGCATTACCTTATTTTTGATATGCAAATAAACCATAAGCACATAGGATTTACATGAAATATTTATTCATACAAACGCACAAAGACATTGGAAAAAAGACATGAGAAGAGAAGAGAGCAGGTAATCCTGAAAGTTTTTGTTAGGGTTCAATTCTCTCAATAGATGAAAGAACAAAATCCCTCAGAAATAAAGGCAAACCCACATGAGGCAACCCACACAAGCACAGCCAGCAACCTAACAATGTGACAGCTTCAAAGACAATTCCAAGCTGCCAACATATTTGCATAACAGGCGCAGTAGATGGAGTTGCTGGGATACTGTCTTCATGTGGGGGTCAAATTCTGCCCTCCTACAATATGTACACACAGCTGATTTTACACTCATATATGCCTGCATGTAATGCCCTGCTTTGCCCAACAGTCTGTTAAAATAGAGAATAGGAAAAAGAATAGACATGTATAGCACAGGGTGCATTTAGGAAGGTGTCAGCCCTCTTGACCCTATCTTAAATACTGCATTTCTCCTGTTCTGAGAAAGATCTGAAGTGGAGGACATTCAGCTAGAGATTTCTAGACTGAGGTCACCCTGGGTTGAGAAGGACTAGGACACCTAGGTTGAGAAGGACTAGGACTCTCTCTGCTTAGAGCAAGACTGAGGACACTAAAAGTACTCCTGGGAGTCCTGCAACTTAAAAACAACAACAACCCCAAACCCAAATTGGTTTCCAGAAAGATGGTCTAAAGATGAGAACCCAACAGAAGAAGAAATGTAGTGCTTTGACACCACAGTGGGCATTCCACCATTTGTCTGAATAAAAAAAGAGACCTGAATACAAAGACAGATTTTATAAATGATGAAAATGGGACTGAGAATACTGGATGCCAAGTAGCTTCTGTCTTAGAATGATATACGGTCATATACCATGGAAATGATCTCACGTTATGTCAGTCCTCATCTTCCAAGTTTACTGTCTATAGAAACCTGTCTATAGAAACTCTGAAACCTGTCTATAGCATGTTATTTAATGAGGAAAAGTGATTCTCAAAATGTTGCCCACTTTTCCCCCCCAGTTCATTCAATAATTGGTACCCAACTACAACTCTGTTTTGCTTTTCTTTTCATTTAATAATTTATCATAAGTATTGTATTGACATTTCTTACAGTTTCGTATACAGGACTTGGAAAAAATATATGTTTACTCATTTAAAGTGCCTATTCTTAACCATAGAGGAGAGTTTAATCTTTCTGCAAACTACTATTAACATTATGGGGAGCCATACATTGTACTGGGAATATATTCCAATGTGGTTAACTGGGAAAAGCTATTTTTAAAAAACTCTTGAGAAACATTCCAAATACTTGCAGAGATTGTAGATTCAATGGTAGCATTATGAGACCATTGTCAACAAGGTAACTGTACTGGTAGCCATTAGTTTCTCAATTCCATCACTGCAGGATTGAAATATTGATAATTGGTGGATATGATTGTAGTAGTCTATTCACTTTAATGAGCTTTGGATCAGGCCCTTAAAAGCTTCAATACCTGAGTGTTAACATAAAAATATGTCTAATATTTCTGAGAGATTTTAGGAGGAGCTGTCTGGCGTAACCCTCTTCTTGCTTGATATATTTTTAAGGTTTTGTCATCTTTGTTATAGACCTTACTTTTCAAAGGCTAAGACTTTGTTTCCTAAATATTTCCTCGGAGATAAAACGTAACATAAAAATATAGAAATTGATACACTAGGTCAAAATAGTGGTCTGGTGACTCCAGTGGCCCATAACCAGCTGCTTCAGATGAAGGTGCAAGAAGCCTTGCAGTAGCTAGTCCAAAAGCAAATATATATATATATATTTTTTAAAATTACTGATGTTTTTCCACTAGCTGTTCAAAAATAATCAAAAGCCATAATGTATTCTTTTGATAGTCAAAGCAATTCTGGACTATTGAATAACAGAATTAGGAGATGCTTTCCAAAGTGTAATTATAAAGCAATTAACATTTAAGAATCATTTAAGAACTCCAAAATACAGCTATGTAAATAGCCTTGAGTAAAATGTTTTAAAATATCATAGTTTATCCCAGTGTTTCTCAACTTGTTCCATAACAGAAGCCTTTACTTACTCTGTGACTGCCCAGAGTCTGCCTCTCATTTAGCAATATGAGGATGGCAAGGTGGTCATGACCCCTTGCTAGCTGTTTGACCTACCTGGGAATTGAGACACGCTCCCCTCTTCCCCTCCTCCCCCCCGCGGCTAGGCTGAAAATACATGGTCGATGATATGCCTATAAAAGTAGAAGTCAAGAGCAGTGACCAGCGTATATATGTAAAACAGCTGGGGATCGTTGGCACAATTTGTGAGGATGCTGGAAAAGCCACATGGTTTGGGGTGAAAAACAGAGCATTTAGAATCAGTACAGGAATATGACAATTTTCACAGGTTGATGGACAATGGCCCTGATCCAATTAAGCACTTGCTAAATTGTAAGCATTTGATTGGTCCCACTGAGTTCAATTGTTATTAAGTAGTATCATTATTCTTTTGCATGCCACTGATGCTGAGCTTGGCACAGGAGCGTTGGGAAAGTAGGGGGATAAATTATCAGCCTTCTGTGGGGTTCTTACACCTTCCTCTAAAGTTTCTGATTTCAGGCCACTGTCAGAAACAGGATACTGGACTAGATGGATCTCAAGTCTGAACCAGTATAGCAATTCCTATGTTGTTAAAATGGAATAGAATCAACCTATAATATCAAGAGAATTATATCCCCACTATAGAATTCCATAGGATAGCTATCAATTTCTGTAGGTCGGTGGAGTCATTTTTGTTGAGCTGTATTAAATTTGAGTAAAACCTATTGGTTCCACCTCTGTTAAATTCTGTATGATATTTTGCTATTGGAGATTAAACTCCAGAATTTGATAGCGTCCATAGTAGTTAACAGTGTTGATGTAGCTGTGTGGGTTCCAGGATATGAGAGAGACGAGGTGGGTAAGGTAATACCTTTTATTAGAGCTATTGCATTGCTCAAAAGCTTGTGCCTTCCACCAACAGAAGTTGGTCCAATAAAAGATATTACTTCACCTACCTTGTCTCTTTCATTAAACTCCAGAGTAACCCTTGGCATTTTGGGCAGGCCTGTGAAACAATTTTTCCTTCTACACAATAATCATGAGATTCCCACAGGATCATTTCTCTAATCACAGTGCTGGCCTAAGAATTTGGGGGCATGCTAATGAGACAGTGCTTTAAAACAGAATGGCTTATTTTTACCTAACAAGAGGGAGGGTATGACAAGGTGCTAAGCAGAAAACTGCTGAGCCAACCCTTTGTCACTCCAGCTCCCATTAAGGGACGTGAATTGGAGCTGAGTAGACCACCTGGCCCTGTTTGGGGAAGCTGGAACAGCTGCTGCCTCATCAGTCTGGGGCTGGATAAGAGCCCCAGGGGGAGGAAGCCAGGGGGTAGGAGCTGGAAAGAGGGAAGCTGTAGTAGAGAACAGGCAGAGAGGGGAAGCAGAGAGAGAGAGAGAGAGCTTGTCCTCTCTCTCCTGCTGGTGGGCTGTAAAAAGGGAACTACATGTATGGTGGAAAGGTGGTGGGAGCACAGCCTGTAAATAAAAGCACCAGGTGAACACTGCACTAGAGGTCTCTGTGTGACTTTTTCAGCCCAGCGGGGGCAGAAGCCAGGAAGGCCCTGCAGGGACCCTGTTACAGAGGGGTAAAGAGGAGGAAGAAGGTTCTTTAGGTTTGCCGTAGGGAAGCCCAGCTTCTTGTTTGGAGTTATGTGCATAGCTGGCAACATTTAAAAACAAAACAAAAAAAACAGTCTGGAAAGGACAATGATCCAGTAAGCAGGGAGCCTGGGATCTGCTAGGCCTGCAGCCATTGGGCTTTTCAAGCATTGACTTCTTCATCAGCAGCCTTTCCACTACTGATTCCCATAAAGCAGATGATTTTACACATGGGGAAACGAAGGAAGAAAAGTTACAGCCCAGATAGTTGATAGTGGCCTCTGATTTGGAGTACCTCCATTTTTGAGTGGTCAATTTGCAGCCTGAATATCAGAGGCGCTGAGCATCCACTCAGAGCCCTTCCCCTGATTCGGGAAAGCACAGACCTTCTCTATGTGCTTAAAGTAAAATGGATAGGGAGGCTGTACTGAATTATGGGCACTGAACTATTCTTGAAAATCTAGTCCCAAAGTCTTTCAAGTTGGGCAGAAAAAACAAAAAACAAACCACAACCCCCAAACCCGGAGGCATCTCAGTCACTGACTGCTTTAAAAAATTTTGGCCTCCTTGCCCAAAGCCACAGAAGGAGTGTGTGTCAGAGTTGGCATTAGAATTCAAGATCTTTTATGTTTGCCATTCTCAGCATAATATGAAGACACTTGAAAGGTTAAATCCAGATGGGTAGACACTATGGGAAATATTTTTTACAAGGAAAGCAATATTGATGGTGTGTCAATCATTCAAAATATTTTCTATTTTACTGTCATGGTTTGGATTATTTTCTTGCAGGTGATATTGTTTTCTGTCTTTCATCAGAACTATAGTCCTGCTTTTTGGAACACTGTATCCAGCAATAAAAGGACTAAGTACAGTCCAATACGCTCTGGGGATTGTGATAACAAGCACAGTATCCAACACTAAATAAGATAGTCTGAGTACAATACTAATACCAGACAGTAAAATACATTTCAAATACACCTTATGGTACTATAGATAAGTTGCTAAGTTTCTAAATATCATTAATACTTATGCCCCTTAGATGATGATTATAATTTGAGGGGGGACTTCAAAGGCAAAAAGGAAATTAGGTCCTCAACTCTCCCATTGACTTTCAACAGAAGCTTGGGGCCTTACTGCCCTTTGTGCCTTCGAAAATCTTACCTAAAAGGCAGCAGCCTTTGGTCCTGTGATGGTTCTTTGGGTGTGCAGGACAGTGAGTTAGGTTGTTACCCTCCAGCAAGAGAGAGAGACTTGCTTGTGCTGAACTGGGTGTCACCTCCCTGACACCTCCAGGCCGTTAGCCACCCAAACTTTCTACTCTGGGCTATGCAAGCCCTTGCTTTGCCTTGCAGGTTAACAATAGGTGTACCCCAATTGCTGAGCTCCTTTGAAGCATTTCCCGGTAGCGTCTACTCCTTTATCCCCTGAACACTCACAGTAATACTAGGTTTGCTGTCCCCAAGGGAACAGTGTACATACCAGCTTGGAGGATTCAACTCAGGATCAGATCCTTGTATAATACCACAGCACTGAGATATAGTGAAAATAACATTAAGTTTAAGGTCAAGATTCAAGAGACAGTGAGTAAGAATAATGAAACAACAGGTTCCATATAACACAAAAGTGTAACACACTTTCTAGAGACTAAATTTAACAGACTAATCTCCAGTCTAAATACGCTTATCTCAACTTCAATGTCTTCTGCCATGTTTCAGCCAAGCCTGGTTGAGATCCCATTTTTATGAATGTAAACACACTGTCCATTTACTTCTTAGGAGCAGGATAAAGGGGTGTCTTCTTGCCTTCCACTTATATCCCCAAAGTTCATTGTTTGTACCCCAACTCAGGAGAACCTCTGTGATTTATTCTCCTGCCTTCCTGCTGACTTCACATCCCCTCTAACTTTGTATGTAAATAGCTCTCTCTTTAGAGCTTAACTAACATGTGGACTGACTGACAGAGGTAAAGAAATATCCTTTGTCTAGAAGAAATCTGGTTGTCAACTCTGCCTTGATACAGACTTAAGGAACATATTTTTAGCACACATACCTAACTCCTTACGTAGAATTTGTACATACATTTCACAATGATATTAATGCTCAACATCAGAATATTCTTGTAACACCTGTTACTAGTTGGCATTGAGGGGTTCTTAAAGTTACAGGTTTCCACCCCACACAGAACATGCTGTCTGAAAGATGGATAAATCAAATTGAAGTGCACAAGGAGTTGTTTCATATCAGGTAGAGTGGTGATGCTTATAGAGATGAGTTACCTCAGAAGAGTAAGTTTTAAGGAGGCATTTGAATAAGGAGAGGGTGTGAGCCTGTTATTTTTGATGGCTACTTTGCTTTTCTTCAGTGTTAATGTTGTTTGTTTTATTTGCATTACCCTAGAGTAGAGCTAGTGAGGAATTTTTTGACAAAATGTATTTCATAGGAAAATGCCAGTTTGTGGAAGCCAAAACTTTTGTGGAAACATACTGGTTTTGACTACATTTTGTTGGGAAGGCTTCTGAGGTCCAGGATGGAATTTCTGGCCAAAATGAAAGAATGATTAAGACCAGAATAGTCAATAGCCTGGTGGTCCGGCCACTCACACGGGATGTAGAAGGCACAGGTTCAAGTCTCTGCTCTTGAAATCTTTCATAAAACAGGATTCTTGTTTTCCAGCCAGCCCTACCCTAGAGTCTCTGAAAAAGATCAGGGCCCCATTGTGCTATGTGCTGTATACACACACATAATAAGATACAGCCCCTGTCCAAAGAGTTCACAGCCTTTGGCCTTAATCCTGAAAGTTGCCTCATATGGGCAAGCAATAGCAGATGGAAGGGGCAGATTAGAGAACAGCAATGGAAACATAAGGAAATAGATACCAGTTATGTTCATCTTCTATGATTATTATGTAGTCATGAGAGTATTATTTATTTTATTTACTTTAGCTCCATACCTGTGTTTCATGTGTCCCATTTTGTAATCAGGAGTTGAAAGCAGGAATCAGAAATGGAGAGAGGCTTTCCCCACTGTTCATACATTTAAAATGATTTAGAAGTACACCTCTACCCCGATATAACACTGTCCTCGGGAGCCAAAAAATCTTACCGCATTATAGGTGAAACCGCGTTATATCGAACTTGCTTTGATCTGCCGGAGTGCGCAGCCCCGCCCACCCGGAGCACTGCTTTACCGCGTTATATCCAAATTCGTGTTATATTGGGTCGCGTTATATCGGGGTAGAGGTGTATTTAAAACACCCAACAGACTTGACCATAAAAACATTAGCTATGCAATGTAGATTTATACTGACAATTCCATTTTACTAGTATCTGTGAGTGATTATGAAAGAATCTTGATAAAAGTCATAAAAACTTCTGATTTGTAAACTTGAGATATAATTCATTTCTCTATTACTCTATTAAAATGACAAAGTAGCAAACATAGCAAATGCATTTCCCTGAGTATGACTGAATTGATATTTTCTACTGAAGCTATTGTGTCTCCAGAGGTTAAGGCTGAAGGCGACTGATAACGTGGATGAAATACTAAAAACCTTTAAAGCTCATTCTGGTAGAATTCAGCTCACTAGATACTTGAAAAGACATTGTAAATCTTGGCAAAAAGAAACCATTTTCAGGAGAAGGGGGGGGGGAGGGAAACTTGTCTCTGCTCAAAGAATAGGGCCCAAGCTGAACTCTCTTGATCTTTATCTTTTTAATTAGAAAAGCTGTCATAAATAAGAAGGTAAACTGAACTGTATTTTGAATTGTCAAAGCAGAGACAGTAAAAGTAAAAAATGGACTTGCAAAGGGCCAGATTTCACAACATTTACCCATGTTGAGTAATACTTTATTCTGCGAGTAATATCCCTGAAGAAAATATAGCTACTCTTTGAGTAAAGGACTACTGGGAAAATGTATCATGTTAGTTAACACATTAAAGAACAAATTTTAACTGACACAATATTAAAAACAATTGAGCATGTAGTGGAGATAGTGGAGATGTTTGCTGGTCATGGTTAACCCGAGAGCCTCACTAAGATTAACCATGTCCACCTACATTTTTAAACATGACTAAGACTGTGCTTATCCAAACTAAAGACAAAATCATTTTTAACATCCTGTTAGTTACAACATGTTAATTAACATGTTTTCTGACACGATACATCTTCCCAGGATAAAGATGGCCAAAAGACGACAGAATCTGGCTAAAAAAGGAGGTTTGGCATAGCAAATAGATCAGCATGTTAACAGCTCCCATGAACTGTACTATAGCACAAATATTTAGTGCACAAGTTGAATACTCAGAAATTGATCTTCTAAGCATAAATAAGCTTTTCTGACTTGACAAGCATTACATTGTCGTATAACGTCAGGTCAGCTAAAACATAGAGATGGTTAGTGATGAAATATAAAGCTTTAAGTAATCCACACAGATGCGATACTTCTTACAAAAAATATATACGCTGAAGTGTGTTATGCTAGAACCCCAGAAATTCACACTAATGTTTAGAAAATCCAATGCAGTTTTGTGAATCAGGACATGAATAACCACAGTGAAAAAGCATCACAAAGGGCACTTTGTTTATGTATTTTTATCAATTGTAGTTTAATGTTAATGATTTGATATTGTACGGGATGCTAATAAATGTATTAGTGGTTTGTGTAAAAAAACAAAAAAGTCTTAATCAGATTGCTCTACAGCATCTGCTATGAAATCGGCTCCACTTAGTTTAAACAGTTGAAAGGATTACCTGTATTTTCTCTTTTCATTAAAAAATACTTAATAATTATGGAACCTAAGATCTAATATCTTTTTACTTTTGTAGCGATATCAGTGTCAATAGTCTAATCACCTACTGCTCAAGGTCCTTTCATTGGGGGTGGGGGCACACAATGCTAAAATAGTCAATCTTCGCGGAAAGTTAATTAGCATTTCCTAGTCAGGTCCTCTATACTGGTCTAGTCTAGTCTAGTCTATGTACGGTTTTACACCACACTAATCACTGTGGCATCTGAGCACTCTCCAATAGTGCATTAAGCAACATGTCAGCTATTGGTTGTTCTCTCATCCTCTCCACAGAGAGGAGCGTGTGCCAGGGGATGTATTGTTCTGGTAGTTTGTGTCCTTTTAAAAAAAAAATATATAAATGTATCTGTTGCCATGTGTTTATATTCGAGAAGGCAAGATCAAAGAAGTGCACCTTGCAGTTGGAGTGGAAAGTGGGGCTTTTGTTGATGGTTCTTAGTTTCTGGGAGAGCCATCTCACAGTCTCAGCCCTAGAGGAAGAATAGAGGACCCACACTGTTGAGCTTTACTTTTATTGTAGAGATGTCCATTGTGCAGTTGTCAGCCACAGTCTTCATCCTGAATCTTTAGACAATCTTTTAGATAGCCAGGGCCCAGGCCATGGAGCTCTTTGAAGATAAGGACTGAGACCTTGAACTTGATTTGATAGACTATGCAGAAGAATGCAGGATAGGTTTGATATGTTCACGGTAGCCTCTATTGCTGAGGAGACACGCTGCAGCATTTTCTACTAGTTGGAGTTTCCTAAATGCTGAAGGTTTCATGCCCAGGTCTATAGCATTGCTGAAATTCATGCTGAAAGGCATGAATAACTGATGCCACTCTTCATCCGCCAGGATGGGACAGAGTGTCCTAGCCAAGCGGAGATGGTAGAAAGCAGCTGCTGCTATGTGAGAGTTCACTGTGTCACTGGCAGACCAGGTGCCAGCTCATGCCACGGTTCCCCATGTCTCAAACAGAACACAGACAAATACAGAGCTGGAATCAGTCTAGCTCACCTGTGTGTCAGTATTGTTAAAATGGGTATTAGAATTATAAGAATGCGATCAGTGTTTAGACTTTAAGAAATGCTTGTAAATTGCTGCATGCATTAATCTCACTTATAATATCTGTATTCCCATGTTATAATGCAATATATGTGTTTGCTCTGTAACTGCAATACACCAAAGGAGAGAGAAGGATTAATGAGTGTGAACTACTAGTTTCAACAAAGAAGGCCCATCAACACCAGACAAACTATTGTGGAACATCAGAGGACAAGAGATCAGACTAGATGATCCCGATGGTCCCTTCTGACCTTAAAGTCCATGAGTCTAATGTCCCCCCACTCGCACGACCACCCTTCCCCATGAAAAGGAGATGTGCAAGTGAATTCCTCCCAAGAGCTAAATTTGCAACTTGAAGCAGAAGGGGGAAGAAATAAAAAGATGTAACAAAGAGGAACTGTATCTCTTTGCTACTTGGACTCTAGGGGGACACGTTTGTCTAGGCATAAGAGGCCCCCAGTGTTTAGCCTGGGCTAGCCCTAAAAGACTTATAGATCTTGATTATTATAGAAGTCTATTATTTTTTGAAACTTAAGACTGTAACTCATTTATGTTTACCTGCTTTAACCTTATAAATAACTCTCTTATTTCCTTTTCTTAGTTCATAAATCTTTAGACAGTTTATAGGATTGGCTACAAGCATTGTCTTTGGTGTGAGATTTAAGGGACAATTGACCTGGGGTATGGGACTGGTCTTTGGGACTGGGCTTAACCTGAATATTGTTGTGATTTTTGGTGTAAGGGACCATCTGTCACAAAGGCAAGCTTGCCTAGGTGACAAGATAGATTGGAGTACCCAACAGAACTGTCTGTGACTCCATGCTTAGGCTGTTATAGTGCCTGAGAAGTTTACACTGATACTTGGTGAAATCTAAGTATATAATTCACAGCCAGTTTGAGGTTTGTGCCCTGGTTTTTAACAATCTACCCTGAGTTTGTACTCTTAAGCCACTGCAGGACAGCTTGACACAGGTGAAGTCTTGGCAGGATACACATACCACAGGTCAATTAGGGTTATAGATCATACTCCCAGTGCTGTTAAGGTTTAAACTTGATATTGAGAGTTTTTAAGGTTAAAGAATATACAAAATGAGTGAACCACAGGCATATGATGGTCCTGGGAAGCAAGACCTTGAGCAGTTATGTAAGGAGAGGGGAACATGCCATTTAAAAAAAAAATCCCAGTTCAGGAGCTGAGAGCTTTGCTCATAATTTCTGACCAAGGGGAGCCTGACAGAGAGAGGACCCTTTGCCCAGACACTGAGGAGGAGACCAGTGTAGTGGAACTGGCCCAGTTGCAGCACCTGAGAGCCAGGAAGAACACGAGCACAAGAGCCTGATGGCGGAATTGCAGATCAGGCAGACCAAAGCAGTCGAGGAGAAAGCCCACCAAAGACACATGGAACAAGTAGCAGCAGTTAAAGCCAGCGGAGAAGTTCAGGAGAGAGCACACAGCAGGTAGATGGAAGCCCAAACATTTCAGCTCAGAATTCTGGAGCAGCAAAAGGAGCTTCCCCAGCCAGTGATTATAGCCCCTCTCAACATAAGGGAGTGGGAGAAATTCTGCCCAATTTATAAAGAATCTGACTGTACGATAGAGTTCCTGTCCACCTTTGAGAGACTGTGGGATGCACAATATCCCAGTGGATAAGCAAATATCTATCCTTGTAACCAGGTTAACTGGGAAAGCCAGGCAAGTTTGTAATGATATGGAGGAGAGTGATGCTAAGGGACACATGCAATTTAAAGAAAATGTGTTGAAAAGATTTTAAATGACCCCTGAGACCTATCAATGAAAGTATAGAAATCTCAGAATGTTTGACAATATTACTCATGTTGAATATGTACATAAAATGTGTAATTTTATGAGAAAAGGGATAATGGGAGTGGAGGCTGAAGGTGATTATGGAAAACTGATTGTTATTGGTAGTTACAGATGAGGTAAAGGCAGCTATCTGTGACCCCAAAAAAATAAAAATCCACAGTTTTAGAGGCTGCAGAAATTGCTGATGAATCTGTTGAATCAAGGGCCAATGGGGGATGCAAATCCCAGGTGGAGGGAAATCCCCATGTTACCCAGATTAAGCGGGGGGAAGGGTTTGGCTATAAACCTTACCCCAGCTTTGATTTAAAAAAAAAAAAAAAAAACAAGGGAGCCAGGCTTTAAAGTCCCTTGCCAAAAGGGAAGGCAGGTAGTCTATTGTCACTGTGGGGCTCCCAACCATATAAAATGATAATGCCCAAAATTTAAGATAACCCCATGATCCTCACCTCCACGTGTCCCAGTGAATGCCACTACGATTGCTCCAAAGTCAGCAGTAGAGGAGAAGAAAATCCTAATGAACTGTATTAGGACTGAGTGTTGGGAGGGCAGTGAAGATTTTATTAAGGATGCTAAGGTCAATGGCATAGATTGTAAGGGCTGGAGGGATTCAGCGTCCCAAGTCACTTTGGTCAGGGTAAGTTTGGTAAAGGAGGAAGACAGGCTTCCTGGTAAAAATTTAAATGTATTAGCTTTGGCTAAGTTCCCTGTAACTGTACCTTTGGCCAAGGTTTACCTTGAGTGCAAGGATTTTAAGGGAGATGTTGTAGACATGAGGAATCTGTTTCCCACTTATATTTTAAAGGGCAATGGCCTTTTACCCATGTCTAAGCAGGTTAATGTTATAACCCGCAGCCAGAAAGAGTATGGCTGTAACTCACCTGTCTCGTCTATGGACAGCAGGGAGGCCTGTGAGGGGGAGAGAAATATTCTCAGTCCTTTGTAAACTGAAAGTAACCATTTGTCCCCAGAGGCGAGATTTGGAGATTCTATTGCTTTGCCAGAGTCTGCTCTTAAGTGCAACTCAACAGGAGTTCATTGAAGCCCAGGCAAGGAGAGCAAATATGGCTCAGAATAATAGCCTGGCTGGGGAAGGAAAGGGGAAGTTTTTTCTAGAGGGAAGTTTCTTGTACAGGGAGGATCCCATTGGGAAAAAAGAGGTGACCTGATGAGGTTTGCAAGCAGGTGCTTGTGCCTGATAAGTACAGGACAGAATTGCTGCAAGTAGCTCATGATTGCCACTTTGCTGGACACTTAGGAGTGGAGAGAACCTGTGATAGGCTCAAACAGAATTTCTATTGGCCTCACATGTTTGAGACTGTAAAAAATTACTGTCAGAGTTGTGTCCCATGTCAGAAGCATAAGAGGTTAAAGGAACTCTGCAAGGCATCTTTGCAGCCATTGCACCTCCTGTTGGAAATTAGGGTTTCACATTTGTTAATGCTTCTCTCCTGTCCGTGATGTACAGTTACAGAGCAAACACTTTAAATATTACCTTATAACATGGGATATGGATATTATAAGTGAGATTAATGCATGCAGCAATTTGCAAGCATTTCTTAGTCTAAACAAATTCTTATAATTCTAATACCTATTTTAACAATACTAACACACAGGTGAGCCAAATGGATTCCAGCTATGTATTTGTCGGTGTTCATTTGAGACTTAGGGACCTTAGCATGAGCTGGCACCTGGTCTGCCAGTGTCACACTCATCATCAGCGAGGAATCCAAGAATACTCCTAGACTGCAGACTGAATAGACCAATTGACCATCTATCTTCAACTAACAGAGATTGCACTGTTGCTGCAAACTCTTCCAAATTCTTTCCTCTCCCCACCAGCATCACTTCTGTCTCACTCAGGTGTAGCTTCAGCCAGCTATTCTACATCTAAGGGCTATTTTCATCTGAGCACTGGGCCATCTCGATGGTAGTGGTGTCGTCCTGTGTGGTGAAGAATAAGTAGAGCTGTATATCATCGGCACTTTAGTCTGGGTCATCTGACAAATTCACTTAGTGGATGCATGTAGATATTAAAAAGGAACAGAGGGAGAAGTGATCTTTATGGAACTCCACAAGTGAGGGGACTAGTGGTGGAGGTCCTTCTATTGTTTCATGGTTGACTGAGCTTAATACCTCTTCTTCAGCCACTGGCAGGAAGGATCTGAGTTTTCTATAGGCCAGGAGGAATAGTGTCCCTGCCATGGGTGAGGTGATCCTAGAGGTTTCAGATTTTCTCCTACATCAGATTGGGGGAACTGATAGGAGCTGGGGTAAACCATTTCCATATCTGGAGGTCCCTAGTCCCACCAAGTATGCTGAATATGATGGATGAGTATTAGAATCTTTCTAGCTGTCTCTTTCCTGTCTGAGAGTTGGGAAAGTCACAGTTTTCTCCTAAAAGATCATGGGAGACTGAGCATGTTGAAGACCCTGGACATCTCAGGGAGCGAACAAAGTATGGCTTCCCTTCAAAATGTAAGGTCAGACGGGGCCATTGTAATCATCTAGTATGACCTCCTGCACATTGCACGCCACAGAACCTCACCCACCTACTCCTGAATTAGACCCCTAACCTCTGGTTGATTTACTGAAGTCATGGTTTAAAGATGTCAAGTTACAGAGAATTCACCATTTACACTAGTTTAAACCTGCAAGTGACTCGTGCCCCATGCTGTAAAGGGAGGCAAAAAATAAAACAAAAAAAACTCGGGTCTCTGCCAATCTAACCTGGGGGGAAATTCCTTCCAGACCCCAAATATGGTCATCAGTTGGACCCTGAGCATGTGGGCAAGACCGACCAGGCAGATACCTGGGAAAGAATTGTTTGTATTAACTCAGTCCTCCCCAACCTTCACCTAATTTCAAGCATAAACTTGTTGATGGCCAGTTTATATCCATTTGTTCTTGTGTCTGCATTGGCACTTAACTTAAATAACTCCTCTCCCTCCCTGGTATTTATCCCTCTGATGTATTTATGGAGAACAATCATATCTCTACTCAGCCTTCATTTGGTTAGGCTAAACAAGCCAAGCTCTTTGAGTCTCCTCACATAAAGTAGCCTTTCCATTCCTCGGATTATCCTAACAGCCCTTCTCTGCATCTGTTCCAGCTCATCTTGAGATGAAGTTGTTACTCAGAAGAAGCTGTTTGTCTTTCTCTGAGGCTGGTATTGACAGTCTCATAGGTCTCTTAAGTGACATGGCTGTAGAGAAAAGGCACTATTTCTTTCCAAGATAAGTCAGAGAATTTGTTACATTGTAACCTCAACTTTCATCCAACAGGCTTGAATACAGCCCTTTTATAGAATCAGGGCATACCCTGGGGTGACGTGTTCACCTCTCCTGCCACCTTTATTTTTGAAGCGTCGCTATATACTCAAGTGGCAGATATGCTTCTTGGGGAGCAAACCAAATTCTGTCAGTGTTCACCTAGCAGATGGATACATGTCAGTTTCTCCATGGTCCATCTCTATGGATGATTGTTCTTCTTAGACAGATCCTGAGAGCCGAGCCCCAAGAGTGGGATTTTTTTACTGTTAACTTTGGAGAGAGAGAATTACTTACCTTTCATTCTTTTTCTAGAAGGTATGTGCAGAAATAAATTCATGTCTACTCGCCCACCTTCCCTGCATTCTTGAAAGCGTGTATTGGCATCTCTTAGTGCTTTCTACTTTTCTCTTGAAAAGGAACTGACAGTTAAAAATGCCATGGAACTACTGAGCTCTCTAAGCAGGGACAGAATTTTCTGCCCACAGACACAGAGGAAATCAGCCGACCTCAAAACTTTCTAGCTTTGGGAGTTCCTGGCCTGGCTTCTGCTGGAAGCACAAGACCCAAGAGTACCATTTATACCATCTCAAAAGAAATATTACAGGTGGGTAATTTTCTTTTCCTGGTTTCTGCATTTCCATTTCTGGCTTCTAGTCCCATGCTGCCTCTTTGTCAGCTGACAGGGATAATAATCCTGGCATTGCTTGACTTTCTAGAGCTTTGGGCGTTTTAGATGTTCTCGGAGCCAGGCTACGATAGTTCTGTGTTCATAAAACAACAAAATTGCTCTGCTGTGATACAGATTGCCTCATAATTCCTACATAAAGCTGCTTTAATTTTATACTTACTTTGGACTCTGCCTACAGACTGGTACAGCAAAGTCCACATTCTTACACATAACTTTCAAGTGTCTTACAGCTTATATGTTGGTGACATATGAGTGTTTATCACAGAAAGCCCAGAGATCTTCTAAAATGTTCTCTAGACTAACATAGATGAAAGACATTCTTTGAGCTGCTTGCTTTTGGATATAAATATTGATTAAGCAAAAGCCAGGATTTTAGACAGCCATTTGCATAAATGATCTGTAGCACTGGTCAAAATATTGAAAACAATTTTTGAGAAAAACACTAGACTTTTCATTTTGTTTGAAACTGGCCTACTTTCCATTGGAAAATAGTTTGGGAGCTGTGTGTGTGTGTGTGTGTGTGTGTGTGTGTGTTACCAAAAACTGACAACGTCAACAATTTTCCATACAAAATTTCATTTTTGAAAAAGGCCATTTTATTTAATGGAAACAATTTTTTGTCCAAAAAATTATCACCCATTCTAGAAATGTGTGTGTTCTGGATAAAAACAATGCTCCTGTAAAGCATTCTGAAAAGAGCCATTCTCCGAGAGTCAGAGGACCTCCTTGAGTTCAGAAAATTAGGTTGCTTTTTGTTCAGTAGCTATAAAATTTTGCAGCTAAGAATTTGGTCTTTATACTTCTGCTTATGTTTTTTTCTGTCTGCATTGCCCACAATTCACTATGTTTGTGTCACATTAGAGATGTGGTCCTCATCATCACTGTAACTATGCCACGTAAATGGGCTCTTGCATCAGACACACCAGCCGTAAGCAATACCAATAAACTTTTACTGTTTTTCTATACAGAGGCAGCGCTAAGATGGCTACTGCTATCTCAAAATTGTTAAGGTAGGCTGTTAAGATAGACTGTTCATTCTGTGCCAAGCCACACACAGTAACAATAAGTAAACTCCATGAAGTAACTGTTTTCTGTAAGCATATATGAGTGTTGTATAATTTCTGCAGCGGCTCAAGAATGCTTTCTCCAGTGCTGCCCCTCACTCTTGGGAGAAGCTCCACATAAATATCTGCAAAACTCACTCCTTATCCTCCTTCAAAGCCCCCCTTAAAATGCTCCATTTCCACGATGCCTACAAAATCTTTACAGTGGTTAGGCTGCTGGTGTGCCGAGACCACTGCCCACAATGCTGGCCAATGTTGTCTTATTGTTTCCTTGTACTCCCCCTTCAGTACGTCTCCACCTGTTGTAGCTACTCTTATATAGCTTACTCTTGTAAGCTGTTTGGGGCAGGGACTCTCTTTGTTCTGTGTTTGTACAGCACCTAGCACAATGGGGTCCTAGTCCATAATTAGGGCTCCTAGGTGCTGCAATAATACTACTACTAATAATAATTAATAAATAATTATGCTTAATAAAGAGGCTCCATATCTACTTGTTTCAGATATTAGCACAGAAAGACTTTGTGCATGTGCATCCAATCCTTTTTGGGGGATCCTCCATCACAACCCTGGAAAATGTTTTTCAGGAGAGGACATGTGAACCAATCACTTAGAGCAGAGACTGCTCTCAGCTGTTCCTTTACATAACTGATTCCAAGGATATCAGATTTGCTGTGCAAACCTTAGGACACAATCTATTCCTTATTTCAGAATTAATGTCCTAATCAGCTATCAGGATATTAGATCTAAAAAATGTTTCTATATGCTTAGGTATTTAATTAAGTTGTAGTAAGTGACCCTCTACATTGAATTTGGTGTTCCTGCAAATATGGTTGTTCAAAAATCAATTGAATTGAAATAAATGCCCTGTACTTGGGCTAATGCTGATTAAAGAATCTGTCATGAAGCACTGAGTTATCTCTATCTAGAGCTAAATGTGTTGCAAAAAACGTTTCCCTGCTTTTCCTATATGTACCTCACTCTTTACCTCAACCCAGTTTTCAGAGATGAAAAAATTGTTTTGTTTTGTGAGACAGTCACAGAAATTAGACTGTCCATTCAGCTTAGCTTTTTTATGTACTGTATCCTTGAGGTGTTAGTTTAGAGACAGAAATGAGATCAGCCAATTAATCTGTGTTTGAATCTCATGCCAGACAAATATTGATTGTAGAGGGGAAATTCCTTGTTCAGTAATTTTCCATAGTTCCATTTTAAATAGTTGTTTCAATATTGAACATTATGGTATGTTTGTCTTCTGGCTGTTGAAGTAGCAGAAAAATAGGACCGAATCTGGCTTGCATTTTTCGGTACTGGGCTTCCATACTGTCATTGTTAACCACTGGGTCAATTTTTACAAGATGAGTGTTGCCAGTAGAAGATTCTAGGATTATAATTATTATAATTGATTTGTTAAAAATTCTCAGTGATGTACAAGGATGCACAAAATGAAACCAGTCCCTGTCCCAAAGAACTTAAATTCTGCCATCAAAAGCTTTATTTTCAAATGCTTTGCATAGCTTATAATGAGAAGTGTTTCTTATCTTTAGACCTTTCAGAATGCAAGGCTAAGCAACAAGAATGAACTTTTCCTACAATCTGCACTTGCATTATTAAATAGCCTGGTATATTTACAGTTCTCTCCCTGATATTTGGTTGGCCCTGGGATATGAAATAAATGTGATCTGGAAAAGAGAAGAATTTTAATGGAGAGGGCAACTGCAGAGTGTGGGACATGATCAGGTGTGTGGGCAGTGGTTCTCAAACTATGAACTGAAGGGAGATGACTGGCAATATAGTCCTGGCTCTCCTTTCCATCTGCTAAATCACATTAAATGAAGTCAAAATTTATTAAGTGCTTTCCTAAAAATGTTCTTCTGTGTCAACATTTGTTGTAGCTTCTCCCATGGATGTTCTGTGATTTCGAATGAAGGGGAGGTTGCCCATGTGATCATGAACAGAACGAGTGGTGGTCTAAGAGGCCACTTTTTGTAGAGGTGGTTGGGAATTTTCCTATGAAATTTTTGCTGGAAAATGCCAATTTATCAAAACTGAAATTTCATGAGGGAACGTGTCAGTTTCAACCAATTGTTCATTTTTGGGGGGGAAAAGTTCCAAAAAATGTTGAATTGTCCCGTTCTGACACTTTTGGAATGAATCCTTTCAATTTTTGGTTTGAAATGACTTTTTTGTTTTAAAATGTTAGTTATTTTTAGTTAAATTTTAATAGCTCAAAATTGAAACAACACATGTGAAATGTTTTGTTTTGATAATTTTGAATCAAGCCCAATTTTTGGGGGTGGGGAGGGGTCGTTAGCGAAAATTTTTGAGATTTTGACTTCTTGTCCCAAATTGGGACAGGAAAAAGTTATGAATCCTCAAAAAGTCTCATGGGGCAGAAAAACCATTTCCCACCTATTTCTAATTCTTTCAGTGTAGAAGTGGTTCACCCTATGAAGAAGTATGAGTCCCGCTGCAATTAGGTCTTCTGTGCACCCTAATGTCTATTGGAATAAATAGATTTTTCCCCCCGTCACAGTAGTGTCACGGTTTAGAGCTACTGCACTTGTATTCCCCCCTATAGTCCACCAAAGGTACCCACCCACTCTCAGCCTTCTGGCTTCCCAGACAACACTGCTCTTGGGAGGAGACACACGCGTCTCTCCCTCCTGACTAGGGTATTTCCAGGCTGCACAGTTCCCTGCCCACATGCTGAATTCCCCAGCAAAGCAGACCCCCTCAGCAGGCCTGCTTTGCCTTCTTTTCTATAAACAACATAATTGCCCACGGTTAAGTTACCACACCGCTTTTTCTAAGCACGCACATTTACTCTTAAGACGAAAGCTATCAGGAACCAGGATCTGCAGCAGAGCTCGTCTCCAGGCAGCCTCATCAGTACAGCTGGCCTGCAGCAGCTGCCTGATTAGCCACTCAACCTGATTGGCTGCCGAGGCCAGCAGGCTGACTCTTAAGCCAGCAGCAGCTCAGTGGCTTCAGTGCTCCTGCCCACCACTGTGCCTGCTCCTGTGCTACCTTGTTCCAGCTGCTCCAGTCTTGCACCTAGTTGTGCCTCTGTCCAGTCCCTGCCTTGACCCCTTCCTTTCCTGATACGCTGCTCGCTCCAGTTCCTGACTTCTGGTTCAGACCCCTGGTTCTGGCCCCAGACTATAGACTCTAGCTTAACCCCCTGGCTCTGGTATACCACTTTGTACCGGTTTTAACCCTGGCTCTGGTGACTGACTACAACACTGACTCTGGCCACTTGGCCTGCTGCCTGCTCCAGTCACTATGCTAGACTGCCCTCATCCTGGCCAACTGACCAAAGCATTACAAAGAAAACATACTGAAAACAACTAAAAGAACCTGCAACTGATGCTAATAAGCTCCAGAAATACTCCAGCTCCAACAAGGGCTCTGGCAGGTGAACAGTTCTTCAAACCCACCAAAGGGTGTATTCTGTGGTTACACGTTCATAACCACCTTGGCTCCTAACAACCACACCCATGAATCTGAGAGTTGCTTCTTTATACAGTCTGGGGCTTTGATCTGTCCTCATGTAACAAGTATCAGAGGGGTAGCCGTGTTAGTCTGGATCTGTAAAAAGCGACAGAGAGTCCTGTGGCACCTTGTAGACTAACAGACGTATTGGAGCATAAGCTCCAGACAAAGTGGGTATTCACCCATGAAAGCTTATGCTTCAATACGTCTGTTAGTCTATAAAGTGCCACAGGACTCTTTGTCCCTCATGTAACAAGTGATCACCAGACAAAAAGTCCCCTCCTCAAGGCAAAGCTTCAGAAGGCTGAGTTCTTGTGTAACTGGAGGGTTTATATTTGCATACACCTCCCCTAGAGATTTCATGGGAAACCTGCTTCACTTTAAAAGTTCACATTAGTCATATTTCCCCCAAGAGATGTTACATGTGATTCCACAATAATACATAAATATTTGCATTTTTAATACAACAAATTCCTAAAATACGTAAACGTAATTCAATAAGGTTTGTCCAGGATATTGCAGGAAATTGCCATATCTGTCACTAGTAGCAGAAGTGATTTGGGGCATTCTTCTTTTAAATCTGGATTTAGTTCTATCCGTGAGTAGTTGAGGGAATGAATTATCTCTTCTTTGGTGGTTTTCATTTGATTTTATGCTTGTGCATATCTTTGACTCCAGTGTCATCTTAAAAACAATAAGCACAGTAATTGAGAAGTCTGTCAGATAAATAAGCAGTTTGTGAATGAATATCCCATGATGACACAAGTTTAAAAACAAGCTCTTCCAGATTGGGTGTTTTGCCATGGCAGCTGAATTTTTGGCAAGCCAGAGAACTCAGAGGGAAGATGCATTTATACTGCAAAAAAACCAACAACCCAAAATGTGGTAGCAAGTCTCAGAGCCCGGGTCAGTTGACTTGGGTTTGCTGGGCTCAGGCTATGGAGCTAAAAATAGCAGTGCATACATTCCTGCTCAGGCTGGAGACCCACCTCTCTTGCTGGGTTTCAGAGCCTTTCAAAACAAGGTCACTGAACTTTGGAAGATATTAGCAAGGACAGAAGCCATCTTTGGCGTCCATCACTAGATGAACACAAGGGAACAGACCTCTTGCAAGCTGAGAAAAATGTGTCTTTCAACCAAGGGAGGGGCTGAAGTCTCTGGAAACTGAATATAGGTGAGAAACCTACTTAGGCAAAGATCTTTCACCTAGAAAGACAAGGGATACCAGCACCTTATGCTTCTGTGGAAGGTCCTGACTAATAGAAAGTCAGCCATGGCTGGGAAGGGGGAAGATTGGTGAGAGAAACCATCTTGAACAAAGCTTGTACCTTGCTAGATTAAGTTTTAGACTTTTAGATGTGTTTTCACTTTTATTTGCCTGTAACCATGTCTACTTTTATTTTTATTTTTTACTTAGCATCACTTAACCTATGTCCTATTGTTATTAAATTTGTTTTATTTTTACTAGAAACCACCTCAGTGCAGTGTTTGAAGGGAAGGATGTATTCACCCAAGTTAAATTAATAAACTGTAACATATCTTTGGTTTATTTAAAGGAGCAACAAACCTTATTGTTTTTCTGGTGGAAGCCAGAGTGGAACTGTGGGGCTGTAGACAGGCTGCCAGGGTCAGCGCTGCTGAACCAGGGCTTTCTAGCACACTCTTGTAGTCTGGCTGTGAGTCCCCCATACTGGCAGCTACAGCAGCAAAGCATTGTAAGGCACCTCAGCATTACAGCGGTAAGAAATGACACAACCCCGTTCTGGTCCGAATTGCACCAAAGTGAGATAGTTCAGAGGCAAGTTAGAGAGAAGTTAGGACATAACCCCAGGTCATGGTGTAAACATGTTTTGGTCCACTCTGGTTTTTACATGTGTTTTAGATTAAATGTTAATGTTTTGGCAAATGCTATCTATATTGATGTAGGCACTAATTAAGAGGCTGTTTAATGTTAAGTAGTCAATGGGAAAGTAGAAAATATTTAATTATGGAAGCAGAAATATAGATATGGTAAAAGATGGATTTAATGTTAATTAATGTAGGGTGTTTTTATAATTGATTATATAAAGAGTAGCACACTAATTTTAGATTAGGTGCACCCATCCACCATAAAGGAACTGATAGAGAAAGGATTATACCTATTCTCCTCATTTAGGAACTGAGCACCCCTAAATGCATCATTTCATCTTTGAATGTGAGTATAAATGCAGTGTCTGGTTTTCTTGTCAGACCTGTTTGCTTAATTACCTATTTTATATTAAATAAAAATTTCATGTTAGCACTCATTGTGTCATTCACAGTCCTCCACTAAATTAAATTATCTGTAACCTCCCTGGAGGCTTGAACCTTAAAGAATTCTGTTTGGTTTTATTCTTCATTTTTTAAATTACTATTTGGGCACACATAAATCAAAGAATACAATCGTTATGTTGGCTAGGAGCTGTGATTTTTCTTCACACTCCCTCCTCACATAGCTATGCCAGCCAAACTTTGTAGTGTAAACTTGAGCTTTACTCCCACCCCTCCATCGCTATCTGGGGACAGCAAGTAAAATTATCTCTGGTCCTGAACCCCTGGAGCATCAGCAGTGGGGCCAGCAGGTATGCAAGAGACACCGTTTCCAGGATTAAGCACTCCAATAGGGGGAAATTATTTTGTCTTGTATCTAGCTAGGTACTTATATGGCCCTCATCCCCATAGTATTGAGTGCCTCACAAACATTAATGAATGTATCATCTCCATAGCCCTATAAGTTAGGGAAGGAAAACTGAGCCACTGAAGGGTGAAGTGGCTTGCCCAAGGTCTCACATTTGAACTTAGAGCTTCTGAGTCCCTTAACCACAAACCATCCTTCCTCCTTTTGTCTGTAAACTGTCTATTTAGGTTCTAAGTCATACAAGCTGTCCTAGCTGCCTGTAGATTATCCAGCATTCCTTTGGTTGTCATATCAATAATAAATAAAATAATATGCAAGACTCACATGTATGCCATCTTTTCTAACTTCAAAAGAGACAAATGGGATTTCCTTTTTCTTCCTCCCTGAAAATTTGTAATCAAAACAATTTTTTGCTCCCAGACTGAATCCCTTAATGACAATTGTTGTCCTAGAATCAATGATGCAACTCATTACATACTCCTGGAAAATGTTTATAGTAACCATTATAGAAAGTACTCTTGTGTCTACATAGATGATACCAAGCACTGTATTGTAAAGTGCACATTTAGCTGAACATGGAATAAAGCCAATACAATCTTTATTTAAACTAAAATAAAAAATAAAAAAGCTTTCATCCTGACCTTCAGTGTCTTTGAGAAAACCAGAAGTAGAAATGGTGGGGAAATAAGAGGTTACAAACAGAGATATATATCATACACTGTGTGACACGGTAGAGGGAGAGACAGACACTGAAAGATGGAGCCATTTAATAGCTATAAAACAGACAGAAAGAAAAAGTGAAGTGAAGGAAGGAGAAAAGGGTGAGGAGGAAGAACAAAGGAAGAAATTGTGCTAATGGGACAGATTCTTAGCTGTGGCTCTGCTAGCAGAAAAGCTGTCTTAAAGGGACTAGCTAAAAACTTCCCCTAATAAGTCTGTCATTTGCTGGCAACCCTGTCCTTGTGATGGGCGGCGGGGGGGGGGGGGGGTGTTGGGGATGGTGTGTGTGGGGGTTGGCTTTGCCTGAATTGTGGGGGGCACAATTATCCACTAAGCTTTTCTGGGTTAAGCCATGGGATCATTTTGACCCCAGACAGCCAAGGAGCAGGGAAACAGAAAGGTGACCTAGTTGTGTTCTGGGATTCTGGTTTGTGCCTGTGTCTTGTTTAGTTAATACGAAAACTAAAACACTTCCAGTAGGTGACATAATATGTCTTCAGTTTTAATCAGTCATTTTCCTGCACCGATTTCAGGAAAAGAAATAATTAACAATCCTTGCAGTTTTAATTGGTAGTGATTAGTGCTCCCTACCGCAAGAGACACATTCTAGTCAAAGACAATGGGGAGTGTGTTGTGAAGTACTGTGTCTATTCATTTGAAGGAGTGCATGAGAATGTTAATTAGAAAACTGCTCAAGCTAACAAATCCCATAGACCATTCTGCAGAAGCATCTTGTAGAAATGGCAACATAAAAGTACCCCTTTGGCAGGGCCGGCTCCAGCCGACCAAGCATGTGCTTGGGGCGGCACTGGTAAGGGGCGGCCAATCTTGGGGTGGCGGGGGGCGCTCAGGGTTTTTAGTTTTTTTGGGGGGGGGTTCGGTCGGGCGGGGGTGGGGTGGGTTGTTTTGGCGGCTGGGGGGGGATTCGGCAGCGGCGCTCGGGGGCGGTGTGGCGTCGCGGCAGGGCACTCCGCGGGGGGGGTGCTCGGCAGCGCGGCTCGGTGGTGGGGGTGTTTAGCGGCGCTCGGCGGGAGGTGTGTGTGGCGGCGGGAGGGTTCGGCGGCGCGGCGCTCCGCGGTGGGGGGGTGTTCAGCGGCGCTCCGCGGGGGGCTGGGGGGTTCGGCGGCGCTCCGTGGAGGGCTGGGGGGGTTGGCGGCGCTCCGTGGGGGGCTGGGGGGTTCGGCGGGGGGGTTCGGTGGTGCTCCGCGGGAGGTGTGTGTGGTGGCGGGAGGGTTCAGCGGCGCGGCGCTCCGCGGGGGTGGGGTGTTCAGCGGTGCTCCGCGGGGGGCTGGGGGGCTCGGCGCCGCGGCGCTCTGCAGGGGACTGCGGGGGGGGGGGGGGTTCGGCGGCGCTCCGCGGGTGGCTGGGGGGGTTGGCGGTGCGGCGCTCTGCAGGGGACTGGAGGGAGTTCGGCGGTGCTCCGCGGGGGGCTGGGGGGTTTGGCGGCGCGGCGCTCCACGGGAGGCTGAGGGGGTTCGGCGGTGCTGCGCTGGGGAGGTTCGGCGGTGCGGCACTCCGCGCGGGGGGGGGGGGGTTCGGCGGCGCTCCGCGGGGGGCTGGGGGGTTTGGCGGCGCGGCGCTCTGCAGGGGACTGGAGGGCGTTCGGCGGCGCTCCGCGGGGGGCTGGGGGGTTTGGCGGCGCGGCGCTCTGCAGGGGACTGGAGGGCGTTCGGCGGTGCTCCGCGGGGGGCTGGGGGGTTTGGCGGCGCGGCGCTCCACGGGAGGCTGAGGGGGTTCGGCGGTGCTGCGCTGGGGAGGTTCGGCGGTGCGGCACTCCGCGCGGGGGGGGGGGGGGGTGGCGGCGCAGTTCTGAGGGGGTGTATTATGGCGGCGCTATGGTGGGCGGCACTCTTTTTTTTTGCTTGGGGCGGCAAAAATGTTAGAGCCGGCCCTGCCTTTTGGGACCTGAAACAAGTCCAGGTAAAGATATTCCTTTTTAAGGTATGCCATTAGCATTCGTGACAAGACAATAACCCAACCCACTCAGTGACAACAGAATATTTTGCAACATAACATATGATTATTCAAGCCCCCAAACACAGAAGCAGTAACACAAGTTGGCTTCTTAGTTGCTGCCATTTGTGGGCGATTTCAATCGGAAACAAAGGCAGCTGGAAATGACCGTAATGCAATAGAAGGCTTTGTTGTATTGTATTATCTCCCAATAGTGAGGAAGCATAGTATTCCACTGTGTTTAGTGGAAATGTGTTAGAAAACTGACTGTTATAAGATGTATGTAACTTTGGGAACTGATTGATTTCAAGGGTTTTGGTGAAGCCACCAAGAGTCTCCGTTCTGGGGTCATGTGGAAGGTCTGTGCCAATAAGGGCACATTTACCCAGCAATTAAACAACTGCAGCTGGCCTGAGTCAGCTGACTTGGACAGCCAGGCTTTAAAATAGCTGTATAGACGTTTGGGCTTAGCCTCGAGCCTGAACTCTGGGACCCTGAAAGGGGGAAGGGTCCCAGAGCCCAGCCCTCCAGTCCAAGCCCAAATATCTGCACAGCAATATTTAGTCCTACAGTCTGAGTTAGCCGACCTGGGCAGCCACAGGTCTTTTATTCCAGTGTAGATATAGAAATCTTGTGTAAAACCTTGTGTCGGATTTAAGGTGTGATGTTAGCACCTTAGATACACGTGCTAACTAACAGTTTTAAAGGTCTTGTCTGGACAAGGCACAATGCTTTAATACATGCTAAACTGGTCCTGTTTAGTAAAGCATGTGTTGAAGGCAAGATACCTTGTCAAGTCTAGACTTTTAAAATATGTTCC
Source organism: Emys orbicularis (assembly GCF_028017835.1). Taxonomy (NCBI): domain Eukaryota; kingdom Metazoa; phylum Chordata; order Testudines; family Emydidae; genus Emys; species Emys orbicularis. The sequence goes on from NC_088683.1 coordinate 345,981,186, forward strand.
TTAACATGTGTAGTCTAAACTAGGTTTAAAGAAGTAATTTTAACTAAAGCCCATGAGGGGACTGGGTTGATACTCCTGCCTGAAGTCATGCTGTCTCTCTGAACACCCTTGCAAGGATCCCATACAACGCTACTGAAAAGTTATTCTAAGATAACATTAGTTTGTGGATTTACAGCATCAGCCTAATGATCAAAGAGAAAAATTCAAAGATTCTCCTTTATCTTGAACATTATATACATGAAAACAACAACTGAATGGTCCCAGTACATAGGAAAGTTCAAACCACAATAGTGGGGAGAGGAAAAATTAAAATGACGGAGGAGGAAAATCTAATACAGTCATCATCCGCTTTAATATTGGGTCTCTTCACAAATTTTGATAATTTCCAAGCTTTTAGAAATCGAATCTATATTCAGGTCTTTGATTAATTTAAACGGCTAGGCTGGCAAAGCCTTAAATAAAAAGATATTAAATTAATACATTTTCCCATGGGTCTGTATTTGGTATAGCAGCTTTAGTCCAAAGGTTTAATTTTGCTTTCCTTAAAACAAATAAAACCTGTATTTTTTCACTAGGAGGTATAAGCAATCAGTCAGTCATTGGAACCATAACTAAAGCATTGCAGTAATCTGTGTGAGAAATTCTAGAATTTCTTTCTGGCCCCTTCAAATACGAATGCATACTGGAAGCATATTTTCAGTCTACATTTCAAATGAATAATGAAAGAGATTCCATGCAACAATGGGTTTTCCAACTATTTTGGGGAAAAGTTGGCAGTGTAGGATTTATGATGTCTTCAACTATTCATTTTTGTGCTTCTAAATGAAATGGTGAATATTTACTCTATTGTCACCTAGGCCCTGATCCTGAAAATTCTTTTGCATGTGCTTAACTTGAAGCACAGGAGTAATCCTTTGGGAGTCAGGATTGTGAATTTAGCAAACTTAATTGAAAAAATTTCCGTTTTTGCTTTTTTAAGTCTTTGGCAAAAGCTGGAAAATTTCAAATAAAATGAAAGTTTTATTTTAAAAGAGGCTATTTTTCATTTAAAAAAAATTCAGATGAAAAATTTGACCTGCTCTATCTCTAGCTATAGAAATACTTTCTGAATAGTAACCAGAAAATACATGGCTTAAAAACACAGAGCCTGATCCTTCTCCCACTGACTTCAATGGCAAAAAGACTCCCATCACTACTGAGATCACAGTTGGGCACCAAATGATACACAACAAAAAATCACAAATATCTTTGTTTGATTTTAACGTAATTTCTTCAACAATAGCTAGTAGTGCATGGATTTCCAAGGAAATTTAACAGTATAGAAAGTTTGAAGGGGAAATGACAGTTGTTTTCAAGCTAAGGGCAGACAAAGAAATGTTAGAGAAAATTCAAAATTTTAATCCTGGTAATTTTCTAATGGCCTGTAACTCATAAATCATTGGCATTTTCTCCAAACTTTGCAGAAATATTCTAGAGTCAATCTGGCAATTGTCAAGCCCAAAGCAATTTTCCAAGGCAAAATTATAGTAATGCTTTAATAGGACTTCATAATGGAAACCTCTCTATAATGTTTAAGCTTTTTAATGATTGTACAAAAACTGTAAATGAAGGAAAATAAATGTCCCCATCATTTCTGATTATATCTTTTTGGAGTAATGCTTTGCAGTAAATGACCAGTTCTGTATTGCTGTGGATGAAATCTATAATATTCCATTAGCATTCCAATGTATTTTACCATTAAGGACCAAAAAGTCTGTTTTGTCCCAATCCAAGGTAAGCGTGTGGACACCAGGAAAGGCTACATGGAAGTTGTATAGAGGATGAAAACCTCCCTCCTGGATGTGGAACCACCCTGACTCATTACTGCCATCTCAGAGCTGTGGTAGCTTCCATGACTGTTGCCCTTCCATTACATGTATGTGTTTGTATGAGGTTGCATGATGGATTTCTGAAGTTGTGGCTCCAGTCATTCCCCATCCCACCTCCATGTTTGGGTAAATGGAGTCCCTGCAAAAGGCCTCTCCTTGAGGACACAGATGGTGCAGATACTACACCTGCTATTTCACTTGAAATGGAAAAGCACCCATTTTGTTTTATTCAGGACCCTTCTTTTGCTCAGAAAATTTGGCCATAACTGCAGTAATATGTACTTATTCTAGATATTAGTTAGTCTACAGGAAAACATATTGACTTCAATTAGAGTTCTGCCTGTGTAACCATTGTTCTGTGGGCGTTACATGTCCTCCTTCAATCGCTAGTTTACAAGGCTATGTGCCTACCACCAGCTAATGGAGCTACTCCTGTAGCTCAAGCAATAGAGTGAAAAGTTCTGGGTTCTATTCTTGGTGATGACCTGGTGATATGTATAGGATCTGCAGGCAAACAGATTTTTTTGCCTCACCTGGGCCGGGATTGCAAGGAACATACTCTTCAATCAGCCTCCACTTCAGTCTCGGTAGTCTTCTGTATACGGACTTAGAATCACAGTAGGTAGACATAACAGTAGTTAATGCTAATGAAATGTTATATATTCCATCCACAGCGATTCAGAACTAAACATTTACCATGAAGTGTTACTGCAAGAAGATGTGTTGTGAAATGGTGGGAATGTTTATTTTCCTCCAAATAAATCTGTTGCAAATGCATTAAGATGTTTAAATGTAATATAGTGCCATAGTCATTCTGCAAGCTGTGCCGAATGTCTAGAAGGAAATCTCACTATGTATTTCTAAAAGATGCATAATAGAGGAACAAAGCAACATTAATTAAAAATATACACTGCCAGGTGACAATCGAGTTAGCTTATCACTTGCAGATTTTGGAAAGCTATCTGTTCAGTCTCAAGCTTGGATTATTTATCACATTTGGTGTTTGTCTATTCCTTTGCTTGAATTGTTATTTAAAATAATACACAGTAAGTGAGCTGCTTCTTGTTGAGTGGAATCCATCTTTAGAATAAGATTTTCAGTCACATGCTTAGCTGATCCTTAGGCTGAGCATGGAAGCTACTTAAGGGCCTTCTGTGGCCCCATTTGCCCTGGGCGACTTCCTCGCATAGCTCATAAAATATTTACACTACTATTTTTGTTTGATATTTATATTATTTTATTGCCCAGAGACCCTGATCAAGATTGGGACCCAGTTGTGCTATATGAACACATGGGTAGACGTGGCCCCGGCCCCAAAGGTTTATACATGCTAAGGACAATATTTATAATACAATTTTCATATTATGGTCACACAGTTAAGGTTGTTTATAGCTGACCCTAATCAACCAGAGGCAGGTAGAATGCAAAATTAACTTGAAGTGTTAATTTCTCATAGCTTTGTCTCTAAACAAAAAGGGTAGTTTGTATTAGCTTTAAAGGTTTGGGGACAATGAAAATTATTCTATTGAAAATATCTGTGATCAAGAGAAGCTATTTTTTGTTCAGCTACTTGCATAATTTGACTCAGCGGCAATTCTGGGTAGGACAGGTTGTAATTGGAGCAATTTATTATAGCTTGCTTTTGATCAGAAGATCATGTCTCCCAATAAGTGGGTGAGAGAATCTGCCTCTGTAGTGGGGCTTCAACTCTAAATTCGAGATTTAGTTTTAAATGGATCTACCAATAAGAATAATTTTGAGGGGAAAAAAGGGGGGGGGGGAAGTCATCAACATGAGCAACACAGGGAGATGAGAAATAGAAAAGGGTGAACAATAATAAGAGCATGTAGATACTCAGTGAGTCTTGAACACATCTTGATGGTTCTGATATATTAGGGGTTTTTTGGATAATTAATTCTCTTCTGATAGGTGACACAGCAGAAGTGAGTTCTTAGGAAACATGTGAATGACGTTGTCTAGCAAATGGCTTTTAGGAATGCATTCCACTAAACAAGATATACAGGGAGGAGTGGAAGATGAAGGGATTATTGAGGCTGGCATCACAGTGTAAACTGGGGAGTGGTGAGGGAGAAGAAAGGAGACCAGGTCAATTATAGGCCAGGTCTGAGTGAAAATGAGGACTAACCACTTGAATTTGATATGTGGAGCTATGAGGAGTTGATGGAAACATTTGAAGAGGGAGGTGACTGGATTACTGGTTTTACAGCTGTGTTCTGTGTTCAAATAAATATTTTACTAAATAATAAAATGCTTTGAACCAGGAATGTGTTCCAGGCCGTTATCCGCTCTGCATATCTTTCCTGTCAGAAGGTGTTCAGTCAGTGACTTCTCACTCAGCTCTCCTGCGGTATTTCCTTTAGATAATAGGAAAATTAGAAACAATGCCAGAAGCTTTCTCTGTCCCTGGTATAACCAAGGCTCGTATGTTCTTCTGTCATTTTAGTTTTGTCAGTTTGTCACAATGAATGTTTTTGGTTGTAGTTTCTTCTCATTTGCAGTGGGAAAGGCCTTGTGAAGGAGTTCATTCATCTCTTCGGGTCGGGGTCTAATGGGCCAAGATCTTCTGTCTTCAGGTCCTCCCCTCAACTGGATTCTCCATGCCAGAGGTAGACGTCTGCCTTTGGCATGGCCTAAGAGTTGGTAGTAGAACCCAGGCTCACACTCTCCATTGGGTTTTGATCCAAGGCTCTGTGGTAAGCAGCTAAATCCTGCACCCCAAAGTGGTATACTGCTGCCTCTCTGGATCTCTGCCTACTAGTCCCCTCTCTTCCCAATGGATAAAGTACATAAGAACATAAGAACAGCCAAATTGGGTCAGACCAATGGTCCATCTAGCCTAGTATCCTGTCTTCTGACAGTGGCTGGTGCTTGATGCTTCAGAGGGAATTAACAGAACAGGGTAATTTTTGAGTGATCCATCCCCGGTTCACCAGTCCCAGCTTCTGGCAGTCAGAGATTTAGGGACACCCAGATCATGGGGTTGCATCCCTGACGATCTTGGCTAATAGCCATTGATGAACTCCATGAACTAAAGTAAAGTCATTAAATAACTGAACTCAAAGATAAAGTCTCAAGCCTTCAGATTGTTGTAAGTCCCTCCTTTGTGGGTGTGACCAAGTTGCTATAGCCAGGCATCAGATAGCAGGAACTCCTGCAAAGCTCCTTCCCAGGAGCTCAGACTGTAGGTCACTACCACTGTCTGCCTCCTATTGAGCTGTTCTGCTCCCTTTTTAAGCTCATCCTCCAACCCATGTATGTTTTGCAGATGTGGTGGTATGACCCAGGGACCTCTTGGTGCCAAATGGCAGAGGGTACTGTGAGTTCATAGGGTTTTACAGGAATCCCTTGTTTCAGATATATGTATAAAAGTACACCACAGGATGGCATGTGAGGTCTCTTCTGAAAGCCAGTAGCGCACTGGCTATCATAAACTTTACAAAATGCATTTGTGGATAACATTTAAGGAGTTATGTATCTATACTAAAACTTATGTTAAAGTCTTGGAATTCAGTTAAAGTCTTGGAGCCTTGGGCATGTTCCTTTCAGGGGGAGGTAGCCGACACTTATCTCCCTGTCTGATCATTTGTGTATTGTCTGAAAAAATCTATAAAAAATCTACAGGAAGAAACAAAACAGCAGGGGTGTGTCCTGTTTATGAATGAAGACAAAGGATGGGACCTGTATATTTTGGAGGGGCAAAGGAACACACAGGGTCCTTCACCTAGGAGGCAGGCGATCAGCCTGCCTGCCTCATGAAAAGAGGATCACCGGCAAGCCTGACTGTAAAACATTGTGAGGATTTCGGGTGAGCAATACTCTACAAGACATTAGAGTATCCAAGTAATTAAGTCTAGGCTCTAGAATGCATGTTATGATTTTATTCCATTTTATTTTTGTAATTATTTTTTCCAGTACTTCTACTTGGTATTACTTGAATCTTTGCTGTGTTAACGCATGCTTGATTTCACTATAAATGTATCTAATTGCGGTGTGTTAAGCAGAACAGTGAATTGCAATAGAACTGGTAAGCTAGGGTAAACGGTTTCCTTAGAAGCAGCAAATCTGTGAATACTACAAGTGTCCAGTGGATCAGAGTCTGGACACTCCAGGGAGATGGTTGGGGGTTGTAGTGTGCCTGATGCTAACTAGTAGAGAGACAGTGAGGTCTGCAGAGGCCTAGACGGGGGTGCTTGTGTTGCCAATGGCTGCTGGTGGTGGGGAACTGACCCACAGCAGGCACAGACAAGGCTTCCTCCTGCTAAGGGCAGGTGATAGTGAGGTGCCTCACAACCCTGGGTGTCCATAGGAAGCATCACAGGCAGGGTGGGGACATCTGGGCCCAGAGCAGCTCTTTAACCGCTTCTTTTCCAGTTTTGGATTTGTACACCACCTCACAGCCCTGCGTGGACAGAGGTGTGCTGATTCCTTTCTGTTCTGTGCTTCCATCTGGCAAGCTGTCTGGAATGGCTCAGGAGTGTAAGTATCAACCTCTGAGCATACTGTTGAGAATCAGGACATACACCCCAAATTGGCTGTGAGTTGTATACTTAGATTTCACCAACCAGGTATCAAGTGTAAACTCCTCAGGTATTACAACAGCCTTAATGTGGAGTCACAGACTGGGACTGGGGCAGCTGAGTCCCTTAGCTCCTTTGAAAATTTCAGCCTCAGTTATTAACAAACTATTCTGTTTAACAACATGGTATTTCAGCAGCGGTAACATTATACTTTTGTGTATTGACAAATTTACCTAAAGAGATTAAATGAAAGAAGTAACTGTTTAGATATTTAAAACACATGCCCAAAGATTAATTTACGCTAAGAAGGAATGTCCGTTATCTCATAAGCAGGGTTTTTTTTATAGGCTTTTCTAGTATTATGGTTAATTCTGAAAGAGAAAAGGAAGGACTGGATATATTTAGTGGATTTTTTTAGAAGGTTGAGTCTAGAGAGATTTCATTTTTCTAATTCCTTAGTGACCTTGAACTATAAAACCCTTAACCTGAGCCAAAAATGAATGATTTATTCGATGCCACAGGAAGGCACAGCAATCTGTCGGAGGGTAAACATGCTTAATCATGAGTGAGAACCAAAAAAAAAAAAGGATAAATCGTTAAACTACATACAAAGAGTAGCTCATTTGCTCTGAGCAAGGATACTAGAATCTCCTGTCAATCACTGCAATGCTGCAGTTGAAAGGATGGAGTGAATGCCAAACCTGTGCACTATGGCCAAGCCAGAGAGAAAATTTCCAGCCTCAAAGCTACCAGGTGGTTTCCAAATACTCTTAAAGCTTCCGATTTCCATTCAGTGTAGTGTACTGACAGCTGGGGCTGGCCAGAAGACAACAATTTGTGAAAAATATCCAAGTTCCAAATGTTGTTTTTGTTCTGATGTGGAATGAAACGGAGACCTTTCAAATTTGAGAGAGCAAGAGCTAGAGAGAGAAAGAGAGACCCCTCCTCCACTCTGGAATAGTCAGTAGCTTCGGAGTTCGGGCACTCACCTGGGATGTGGAAGACCTAGGCTCTAGCCTCTGGGTTGTAAGATGACACTATTGCCTGGTGGTCTAATGTCTCCTGTTAGAGGTGTTCCACTTTCTGTAAATATATATTCATTAGGCTAGAGAGAGAGACTGACTCTCCAGCCCAGTGGTTGGGGCGCTCAGCTGGGATGTGAGAGATGAAGATTTAAGTCCCTGCTCCTAATCAGCCAGAGCAGGGACTTGAATCTGGATCTCCCCCATCTCAGCTGAGCGCCTTGACCTCTGGGGTGAGCCTGTCTCACCTAATATATGTTTCAACCAGGTCTACAGAATATCATCTCTATGGCTAAATACTTTATCCTGCACCAAGGCTGAATTAATGGGCTGGGGTAGGGAATCAAATTCTCCCTCACAGGTGAAGGGAATGTTACAGGAGCTGGTTTGTAGCATCCATCCATCACAATGTCCTGAGCTGGGTGAAACCATGTTATGGGTTGAGTTAAAAACCGATTGAGATTGGTAGGTGTGAACTCACCTGTTAATTAACATTACTGTAAGAATCAGCCCCCACCTAAAACAAGAGGTGTGTGTAAATCCGCCCAGAAGCTTTTGGCTACATATTATTTTGGCTGCGGGGAGGGGGAAGAGAGAACCTACAGAAATTGACATAAAACTGAAAAAGACAGAGAGACCGAAGCAGCAGCTGAAAGCACAGTGGCTACCTCTGGAAGAAACCTGCGGGGGAGGTTTTTGGGTCAGGGTGCAGGTTGAAAAGAGTGCTCTTGGTGCTGTGACAAAAGAAGTTGTTTCCTACTGTTTGATTCCTTCTGTGTTCAGAGACACAGGACTTTGTACACTCTTTGTAAAAAAAAAAAAGTAAACTTCATCAAAAATATACCTGACTACAACCGATTTCTACTCCCAGCTAGAATATCCACAAGGTATTTGACTAGCCGCTCGGGTCAAAAAGGAGCAACATATATAGAGAATTCCAATCACTGTAATATCTACGTGCCAGCCTCAGTTCTTCAGTAGTGGTTATGTGCAAACAGTGTATGCTGGGCATGTCCTGTCTTTATCTGGAAGGATTCTTGAAGGTGACAAATTATATGAAAAACTCTTTTGTGTGGCAAGCCAAAAATGGCTGTAGGTTTATGGCTATGGCTTGCTGCTCGTGAGCAGCCAGCCATGGGCTTGCCACAGACTTTAATGTTTCTGAGTAGAGTTGGTTGGAATTTTTTTTAAAAAAATTGGAATTGAAATGTTTTTTAAAAACTATTGATTTTGATGAAATTTTGTTTCCAGAAAGTGTTTTGATAACGTTGAAATGTCCCATTGTAACATTTTCAGAATGGAACGCTTTGATTTTTAATTTCAAGATGACTTTTCAAAATGAAATTCATTGGTTTTTTAAAATAATTTGTTAAACGTTAAAATAGGTCAAATTGGAACAAAATGTTTCAATTTATTTGAAACAAAATCTTTTGGCCTGAAACTATTTATTTTTCCAGAATTTTGTTTTGTGGGAAACTATTTATTTTATTTTATTTTATTTGTGCAGCAGCTGAATCCTTTCCGCTGTGTGGGGAAATTTGGTCATTGGATTCACCTACTCAGGTATCCAAAACCTTTGCCCCAACACAACACTGGTTTACCCCAAAACACATCCGCATGCTGTTGCAGGTGGAACCCCATTCCAGCACAACTTTGTGGTGTGCTAGAGACATGGAATTTCCTGTATATATCATGCCCATATTCAGTGGAAGCAGAATGGTGCTTTTGCGTAGTGAGTCTTTATGCTCCCAGGGGTGCATATTTGCCTATTTATGAGAAGAATTAGAATAGTGCAAGCAGACATAATTAGAAGTAACCAGATGAAATTGAAAGGAAGAGTTAAGCAGAATACCTGGATGTTGATATATATTAAACTGTGGAACAAGAGATGTGTTGAAACTCCCATTGTTGCAACATTTAAAATTAGACCAGAGAAAACATGAGAAAATGTAATGTAGGGGACAAGCATGCACTAGACAGGGGAGTAGATGAGGTGAACTCTGAAAACTTAGCAAAAGTATAAGAGGGAACAGTTCTGCATTGGAAGGGAGATGGAACAGATGACCCTGAAAAGTCTTCAGTGTGATTATTCACATACATAAAGTTATGCACATGCCTTAAGTGCTTTGCTGAACCAGGGCCTACGTGATTGATGCTGACAGATAAAAAAGATGATTTAAAAAGAGGAACTAAGCAAAACACAAATATGTTACCTAAGGATTTTACGATAATGGAAGGAGCTGTCAGTTCACCCTATGCAGACAACTTAAGTGAAACTGACTGTGATAGCTATCTCATCTTTGTCTTATTGTCCAGGAATAATGCCATGATATCACTACAGGAAATTAGTCTATAGATGATCTCAGTGCTAGTTTCACCTAAGGACCTGAAAAAGTATTTACCTGGTCTGAAATGTTTCCAAGGCTCAGTTTCACAAAGCATTACTACATCTAAATGTAGACATTTGGTTTACGTGGGTAGAAAACAATGGAGAACTTGGCCCTGTAACTTTTTGAAAAACTCCAGAGTATGTTCTAAATTGATAGTTTTATATCTAATTATTTATATTTTAAATATAATCACACACTCATAGTCCTTTTAAATGGACCGATTTCTCAGAGCTGAATAACTTCTTAAGGCCCCATTTTCTTTCTCTCTCTCTCTCTCTCTCCCCCCCCCCCCTTCAAGGCTACATCTTACTCTCAATGGACCCAGTCCAACTCTCAACAAAGTCAATGGAAGACTCCGGTGACTTTCAGTGGGAATTGGATTGGACTCACTGTTCTTTGTGAATCTACTCCCAAGTATCTTTCCTTCGGTTACTAGATAATTCATCTCTCCACTCTAGTATCTCCTGCTACCTTACTGCGCTAGCTACACTTCTTTGACTCTCTTCCAAACAGCATTAATTATATATCTTCGTATAGACAGAGTTCACCATCTGAATAATCAGCATAGCAATTTACCAAGCATGATTAATCCAGTCTATCATGAATGCAATTTTCCTGTTACCAAGGGGAGACAATGAGAGGTCCCAGTCCCTTTTATTTAAGGTTTTAGGATCACTAAAATGACAAGTTGTAAGTCTATTCTAAGTGGGGTCTTATACAAGGATCTACATTGTAACTCTACATGAAGTTTACAGCAATCTTAGTGATCTGTAAAGATAATTTTCAAATTTTTCAAAAACACCTACATGACTTTGGATCCTAAGTCCCATTTTTAAAGGTGATATAGGCACCTACATCCCAGTGACTTTCATTGTCATTTAGACTCATAAGGGCCAGATTTTAGGGTACTTAGGCATCTAAAGAGGCAGACAGATGCCAAGTGGGATTTTCAAAAGTTCCTTATTCCCCAAATCCCACTAGAGCCCAGAGTTTTAAATGTATTTAGCTACTGCTGCACTCAGCATTGCAACACCTTAACTGATTTAGGAGCCTAAACCACATTTTCAAAAAGGACTTCAGTGGGATTTTGGTTTCTAAGTGCCTAAGTCTGTTTTGAAAATGAGATGTAGGCTCCTAAATCAGTTAAAGTGTTGCAATGCTGAGTGCAGCAGTACCTAAATACATTTAAAAATCTGGGCCTGTGTGCCTATATGTATCTTTAGGAACCAAAATACCTATAAAAATCTGGCCCTAAGTGCTTAATTCACTTTTGAAAATGGGACTTAGGCACTTCTAAAAATTTTACCCAATATTATTAACTACTTGTATTATTGTAGCACTTGTTCTGTTGTAAAGAAGTTTCAACAATAAAAGTGAAGGGACATCATATCTCTTTGGAACAGAGGTAACTTGAGGACTAAAATGAGCAACATTCTTAGAAGGATGTCCCTTCTGATTTTCAGACAGTGCTGAGCACCCACCCTCTAAAAAACAGGCCTTTTAACGCTGCGTCAAGCTGGGCATTCAGAATCACAAGTCACTTTTTTGAAAATTTAGGAGCCTGGATTTTTTCTTAAATCTTATGGTTAAAATCCTTTTTGGCACATAAGTATCAACTGCTATAATCAGGTCGGAGAGCCTGGGTGCGGGAGCGTGTCCCACTGCAACAACTGTCTTGCAATGGAGAGATTTCATGCAGAAGAGAGAGTACTTTCAGTGTGATACAGGCTGCCCAACTCAAGTCATGTTCACTTGGCACCTACAGTAACCACTATGAATCAAACAAGCCAAGAGACTGGGAGAACATTACTAGCTTCAGAAATGGGTATTATTGTGGGCAGCCAAGAGACCATCTGTGAGTATCAAATATGCCTGCTGCTGATGGCTAGAATCCCAGACCAAAAAGACCTTCCATATGTGATAAGGGGTCAGACCATTGAATTTCCCGCTCTGGGCTGGATTAATTTGCACAAACACAATTTAAGAACAGTTCCTGCCACTGCTCTGTAAGAGGCTTTGGTCCTGTTGAATCATGCATTAAAGGGTGGAGAGTTGATTTGTAACAATATCTGCATGCCCACCACTGGTTCAATTCTTTGTATAAGGCATCCATGTAATGTTCCTAAAATGGTCCTGCACACTAAACAATTAAATAGGTCAAACAGGTGCTAAACTACATTTCAGGGTCTTATGCAGACACAAGTGATGAACAGCATTTCTGCTGAATAGAGCCTGGTAGTTACTGAGGGAGATAATATTGATATAACACTTAAATTTCAAAATAAATACTTTAGCAAGGAAAGGGAAAGTTTAGATTCCATTTTACAAAAAGGATAATTTGCTAAAACCCAATATTTTCCTTAGCTTGCAAATTATAATATGTCATATCCATAATGGTGTCTATGATATATTTGCCCAGTTTTCTTTTCACTCCACCTTATATCTGTGGGGATGGAGGGCTTGTCTACATGGGAAGTTATATTGTTACAACATAAGGTATGAATTTACATCACTCTATATCACTCATATTACTCCCCCTTTGGGCACTCTGTTCCAGAATGCAGAGTGACTTCTTCCCTTTTTTTTTTTTTTTTTTTTTTAGCTATCCTGGAAAAAGCCACTCTGATTCCAGACTTAGTGTCCACAGGGGGGTTATACCTGCATAGTTATAGCACTATAAATTCACACCTTATCTTATACCAGTAAAACCTCCTGGGTAAATAAGGCATAGGTGGACTTTATACCTGCTAACACTTCACATCTCTAAATAGGGATATTTGGATAGACACATGGGGACATATCTTTTCACTCCGTTGAAATGCATTGGAGAAGGAGAGGGAGAATTGAGCAAGTGGAAAGATGATAGTTTTTTTACTAAAAGAAAGAGACGGTTGTGCCTAAATAGGGACCATTTGCAGATACAGTCCTGGTCCCTGAAAATTCTATGAGGACTGTAAGAAAAGAGTGTTTTATGTTAGAGGAAAGCAATGGCATTCAATGGAACTCTCCTTTCAGGGCAAGAAACACCCTGCAGGTCAAAATAGGAATTTTCAGGCTAAAATTCCTATGTGTAGCTGACATGCCCAAGGCCCAATCGGGTGAAATTCACTCCTGCACAGTCAGCCAGCACATAGCTGTATGCCATTGGCACTGAAGTGGGGCACAGGTCTTGGGGGGGACTCTCTGTATAGGGGTGATTTCACTGACAAGGAGTGAGTAGTTAAGGTTAGATTTGAACAGTCCTCTTCACAGCTTGTTGCACAAAATATTTTCCTAAAGGAAATAGCATTCATTGGCCACCATCTTTTGTTGTCACTGTTACTGGTGCTTTCAACTGCCACCATTAAGCAAGTGTCTTATCTTTGAAAACTATTCTAATATACATTTATATATAAGAAAATATGAATAACCCATGATAATGGTCCTCATGTCATTAGCAATCACTGATGTAGAGGTCAGCATAATTCTAGATATTAATATCATTTCATTTCTGGCTCTGGTCTAGGATGCATGTTGATTGCTTCTCTTGGTGCAGCAGGATAATCAAACCATCTGAAATACAAGAGCCCAGTGCCAAGCAACGCTTATTGTAATATTTTTTCCCCCTTGGAAAGATACTTGTGTTTTCTTGTGAAAAGGCAATCTGTTTTCTCTCTATGTTATGGGCATCGATTGTTCACCAAGATGAAGATGAAGAATTGGAGGAGAGAGATTGCAACAAACAAATTAGATAAAGTCAGGGGAAGGGGTTGGAAGGTTGGCAACCACAGAGACACAGCACGGGGAATTTGAAGCATTACCACAGGTTGCTGTGGTTTTAAGGCATTATTTCCAGTTGAAATAATTGCATTCTTTACTGCAGTGCATCATGACATTTTATGGGAAACAGAGTGAGATTACACAGTGGGGAGCAAAGTTAACCTTGTTGTGACACTGCACCCCATATTCTTCATAGTGATATAATTATGATATGGTTATAGCATAATTATGATGTATTTTATGCAAGATGGGTCATGTGAGGTGTCATTGGAAAAGTTGTGATTTTTGGAATATGATTATCCTAATGGAATGCATGTATCATTTTTGTATCTGACGTTATGAATATTAACTATGTATCTGTATTTCAAATGTAGTTACACCTGGGTAACGCCCGCTATATAAGATGCTTTCAGTATCGATAATGGGTGGGGAAGGGCCTATTCAGAGCAATAGGCCATTAGGAAAAAACAATAGCCCTTAGGAGAAGCTTATCTCCCACCTGGGGAGCCTTTTTGAGAACACTACAGACAGCCTCCAGGTAATGGCTGCTAGGACTTTTCAAGGACATGTGACCCCAGACCACATGTCTCTGGACTCCTCTTGGGGTGTCAGTGTTTTTCCACAGACTGGTCTGGGAACCAAGCTTTGGAAACAAAGGGTTCCCGCCATATGCAAAAGCTAGATAAAGCAGGGAGTGACATCATCTGTGGTTATTCACTCCCCACACAAGAAGACTCCCAGAAACACCTGAGGAACAAAGACTGAACTGGGGGAACTGCTGGACCCAGGCTAAAGGGATTTCTAGCCTGTGAATGAAACATCTGGGGATTCCAAGTTGTAAAGCAAGTGCAACTTCCCCCTTAAGAATCTGAAGCCTGCCTGTATCGTCCCTTAGGGTGAGAATCTGCTAATTCATATCCAATCTATTTAGTATATTAAGCTTAGTTTGCCTTTTTTGTTTATTTGCTAGGTAATCTGCTTTGATGTATTTGCTATCCCTTATAATCACTTAAAATCTATCTTTTGTAGTTAATAAACTTGTTTTTGCTTTCTCTAAACCAGTGAGTTAGAGTGAAGTGTATGGGACTCGTAGCTCAAGGGGTAAAGGCTGTTGCATATTCCGCTCCACACTGAGAGAGGGTGCGAACTTTATGAGCTTACGGTGTACAGTTTCCTGTGCAGTGCAAGATGGTTTAATTTTGGGTTTATACTCCAGAAGGAGTGTGTGCATGGGGAGCTGGGAGTTGCTTTAGCTGTAGACTTTCTATTGTGGGTTCATTGCAGTGGCTGTTCAGAGAGCCTGCATGTCACTGCTGCTGGGTGTGTCCCTACCTGTATGAATGCTATTGAAAGTGCAGGCTGGAGGGCTTTGCAGCTTGTTGCAGCAGTACAGTGTGAGACGGAGCCCAGACTGGTGGGTCAGGCGGCTCAGTGGTACCCCAGTTCCAAGTGACACCCCAGAGGGAACCCGTCACACTTGTGTCATTGCTACTTGATTCTCGGTCAATAGAAAATTTAACTAATAAAATGAAATAATACACACAACCATAGATGCAGCGGATAAGAGCATGATCTGGAATGGAATTTTTCAGCATGCCACTGCAAAAACAGTTTAAATATCTTATATAGACAGGTTTGTTCTCTACTGCTCTTTCCTGCTGCCTTCATAGTAATGATAATGTTAATAACAATCACAATTGCTTATATTTGTAGAACCACTTTCATCCCACAGCACTCTCCAAATGCTAGTTCAAATTATGGCATTGGTTACCCTGATGTACCTCCACTGAAACCAAGAAACCTACATTACAGATTTACACCAGAGTAACTAAGAACAGAATCTGGCCCTTAAACTATGTACAAGGATCGCTTTTCCACCACTGATGGGCAACCACCTCTTCAGTGGAATGTAGCAGCTGGAGGCTGTCTGGGGTGTTCTCCGGAAGGCTCCCCAGGTGGGAGAGAAGCTTCTCCTAAGGGCTATTGTTTTTTTCTAATGGCCCATGGCCCTGAACAGGCCCTTCCCCACCCACTATCTCGCAGAATATTTGGGGATCAACAGTGCAGAATAATTTATCCATCTTAAACTATAGGGGGAATTAAACAAGGCAGACTGTAACTACTGAAGGTGAAATGAACACTTTTACTTTCCGTTTTTAGAATTTTTCTGCTAAACTTTGGTGCATTTTGTTACCTCATTTCCTTACTCTTCAATGCTGTTTTGACCACTTGTTTTGTCCTTTCTGACACCCGGACTGAAAGCTCTTTGGGGCAGAGATTGTCATCTTTGATATCTGTCTGTAAAACACCCAACACAACGAGGCCCTGATCTTTGAGTGAGGTACCTTGGTACTGTGATACAAATAATTAATAATCATCATTTTCATAGGTATTTTATTTTTCTTAAATGCTGATACTCCTCTGCTAAGTTGTAGCAGATCTTTGAACCTTGCAGTTTGGTTCCCCATTGAAGAAGAAATCAATGTCACAGGAGATGGTTATTTTCTTAGTGTAATTTGTTTACAACACATACACCAGCCCTTGAACAGAGATGATCAAACAGCACACAGACCATCTCATCTTTCAGGAATCAAAGTCCCAGTAGCAATGCCCAGTTCCCAGGAAGTAACTATGTCCCAAGAATTTACACCAGTTGGAGAGATTAGGGTGGAGTGCAAACTACCATTTGCCACAGCTCCTGCAAAAGAAACAGCATAACAAAGCTAGCAATGCAGCATTTTTCCAAAGACTAAACAGTGCTTGCATACTAAGAAAAAGAACTTGTAACACGAAGTGTAACAGTGCCATTTGATTACTCTTGCCATAACGGTATTTTAGCTGTATTTGAGCCCTTTCCTTGCCAAAGAACACAATGAACTCAACACCCTGTACATATTTTTAAAGAAAGAAAATCCCTTGGGGCCAAATTCAGAGGTGGCACTGAAGGGAAGCAGCATAATATGTCTGTCAGGGCTATGCAGGAGCTCTTTAGTAGATGCTGTCTGGGTGTTGTGTTGAATCAGCATATCTCCAAGTTGGTCTGGCCCCATCCCCTCCTGTTCAGCCACCATCCACTCTGGAGTCTGTGCTGACTGGCTCCAGTTCTTCTACAAAGTAGGGACGACTTGGTGCCTAATTCCCATAGAAATCAAATGGCTCAATTAAAATCAATGGGAGTTAGGCACCTAAATGTATTTTGAGGGTCTGGGCCAAAGTGAATTGCTCAGATTCAGAGGCAGAATCCACGATAGAACTCAAAAGTCCTGACTCAGCCTGAGCAGGCATGATTCTCCACTCTGTTCCACTGCTTTAGAGCCATTTTAACTTGAACCAAGTGAGCCCAGAATGGAGAATCAGGCCCATTATGCTTTACATGAACAAAAGGAGCAATTCTCTTAATACTTAATGTAAGAGGCTGTAGCAGTAGGTACTCAGAATTCATGCCACTGTGACTTGTAGTTAAGTTTGCCTCTAGGTAAATCTTGTTCTGCTTTATGGGATCATAACTTTTATTGCATTATTTTTGTGACCCTTAATATCAATCAGATAGTTATTATTGACCTGGACTACATAATAACTAAGCCAAAAAAGCAGATTTTTGTTTTGAGGAGGTAGAAAAATTTTGAAGCGTATCCAAAGGAACCATGAACCAGATTGCCCCACAAAAGCGTGATTAACTATGTCATATGATGTCAGTAGTAGTAGTGCGTATTATGCATTACTCCTTACTGCTAAAACCTAGCTCTTATATAGCAGTTTTCATCAGTAGATTTCAAAGTGCTTGGCAAAGAAGGTACATGTCATTATCCATATATTACTACTATGTTATGAAATAATATAAAAATGAAAAATGAAATAAAATGAAATTTGAGAATTCCAAGCCCGATTTTATTTAGAAAATTTGATTTGTAGGAAATGTCTAAATATTTGTTTTTGTTCTGATTCGGACCAAAATCAAATTTCAAAATGTCAACATGTCCAGCAAACCAGAAATTGAGTTTCAACCAGCTCTATTAGGAAGACCAGCAATTTATTTGGACCTGTCAGAAGAAAGTTCCTGTCCTAACTCTCTCTGCGCTTGGGGCCAGGTTGGAGAAATGGCTGGCACAGAGGTGAATAAAAGGTAAAATAGCGGGATGCATTTGTGTGTTTCTTTTCCCTCCTCTCCTGTTACCCACAGCTACAACCCAGGCCCTGCTCATGCACAGCTATGTCCACATGAATACAGAGCAACATTTAAAATGGATCAGCCCTGTAGCTCAGCATTTGTAAATACAAATGGACCAGCTGTGACTTCCAGGCTGAGTCAGGGTAACATGGGGGGGGGAGTCCACTCAGTGCATTGTGTTATAGTATAAATGGCAGTCAGCCATTATCGTTTACCGTCTACATCAATTACTGCAATGCCAACCTGTTTTTAAGCATAGCAAAGGTTTACTTACATCCTTTGATAACCAGTTTCTGTCACACCTAGCCTGGTTCCAGACAGAGCTGAGGTGCTGAATTTAAAGAACACTTAGAATTCTTACATTTGGATGTATGCATTTGGTAATTTGTATGGCAATTAAAATAGTTCTCTAAAATTAGCTTTGTTGGATAGATAGCAGCATTGGCTGAGCCATGAATAATACAAGAAGTCTCACTGTAGACTTCAGGAAATTCTCACCATATGCAAATCTATAGGGCACTGACTATAGGATTCCCCTTAAAGACTCTCAAACATTAGCAGAAGGAGAATATCTGTTCCATTTCACTGTCTTCATTGTCACTTTAAGAGCATATAACTGATTCTTAACTCTCATTTCTCTGCTAATAATAACCCATGACTTCCTATTTTTTTGAAGATTCTTTTTTGGAAGGCAGGTACTTTGTAAACTGAACTATCAATCAAAGGCCAGATTCTGATACCTTTCCTCTCACTTCGTATATTCTTCTGCAAGTAGTTCCACTGAAATTAACAGGGAAAGGTGTTACCAGCATGAGTAAGGAGATCAGAATTAGGCCCTAAATTAGCTAGGTATGTGCACAAAACCCTTTGAGTGAAGTAGGTGAGTTTAAAGAGACAGGTAACTATTTAAATATCTTTCAGTAAAAGAAATGTTTTCATCCTATCCTCTTCACCCACTTGAAAAAGACCATTGGGTGAAATCTCTGCCAGGGACAGTAACATCTGCTGAATAAAAGTAACAAGGAGACTTTAACCGTTGTTGCCATTGACATGGCTTGAGGAGTGGAAATAGACATAAGTGGATTCTGAGAATGTAACTGCCTTTCTGTTAGGGAAATCATGAATTCTTTCTGATTTGGGCAAGATTTGCTATCTTTTTGTAATTAGATGGACATGTTGGGCAGGAAATATGTTGGACAATATGAGTAAAACACTACTGGTTACATTGATCAGTAATGACAGAATTCTTTTTGTGGAGCTTAAGTGACTCTCTTTCCTTAGTCATCATTAATAAATTTCACGTTTTTCTGTACACAAAGATAAGCTGAAATAAAGTCGTGACCTATAAAACTTAAATCTGAAGGCTTTGGCCTCTGTTGGTGCCTTGATGAAGTATATGAAAATGACAAAATGTCAAAGAATATAAGCAGCAGAATCACCCTTGAGCAAAGCCATTCTTGGAAGATGATATTAAAGATCTTCCAGCTGGGTTGTAGCACTGCAATCCTTCGGCATGAGAAAAGTCCTGGTGCACCAGTGAAGTGTTGTGTCAGAACCCAAGTGTTACATCTTAGTTTATGACTGAATTTCCATTGCAGAAACTTTAATAATGGCAAAGGGAGCATACTGTGAGAGAGGCATAGCCTGGTGCTCTTTGAGTGACTCCTGAGTTGTGATCCTGGCTTTGCCACGGGATCCTTCTGTGGCCTTCAACAAGTCATGTGGATCCAGTTTTGAAAATCAGGAAAATCTGCCCCTAAATCTCAACTTCTGACAATGCTTTGGTACCGCTCAGGTAAATTATTGTTCAGCTGGATTAACAGTAAAGTGTAAATGTAAGTGCTAAGTTTTATTCTGAGGTTCACAACTGTGAGAAGGAAGCACATTTTTATCATCTTTATCATAACTTATTTATGGTTATGAAATATAATACAGAATCATGGTTATACTGAGAATCCACTGAATTCTTATAAATATTTGAGTTAAGCCAGTCACAATTAGAAAGTCCACTCTCATTTTAGAGATATTACTAATTCCAGCAATATTCTCCACTTAAGTATAGTGCATATACCTCAAACCAAAATTAATTTTTAATTGTGACCACTATAGTTATAGCTAGAGCTGTTAAATTTGTGCTGCAGGGAGGTTTTCAACATATGCATATGATATCCAGTACTGGTACAGAAGACTTTTATAATGAGGGCCAGGAAACAGATTCAGTTCAATGCATTTCCGTGACTCCTAATGGCATGTCTGTGGCAGCCTACAAACCTACAGTAATTACAGTCACAGTAATGATTTGAGCTGCTATTCACTAGCATACAATTCCCACAATCTGGCTCTTTGCTCACTTCATGCTGCTTTTCTGCTCTGATAATCATTTTTATCCTCATGTTGCTTTTAAAAGCACATAAATGCTCTCTGCCATGCTTATTTTTTGAATAACTAATGAAATAAAAGTGAATATCATCCAGCATAACCTATTCCTATGCCCTTTTGATAAAGTTGTTTCAATAAGATCTTTGTTTCCATCAGGGCCAGTGACAAGAAATAGAATTCTACTGTGAGGGGGAAAAAATCTTATTTTTTTTATTTTAATTTAGCCACGTTGAAATCTGTCAGCCATGTAGAACTGCATGCTAGGAACTACACATTTAAATCAGAATCATTTATATCTTTTTCCTTTTTGGTATCCCAACATGGCTTCTCAAGAGGAGTGTTGTGGGAGGGGTGTGTATATATTGCCTGTGTGTTTGCCTGCCTTGGCAATGCTTGTGTTCCACATCATTTTAAACCAGTGCAATGGGGATGGTATTGAAATTGTAGCTTCCTGCAGAAGTCAAAAGGCAGAGCAGAATGGCATGAGGTCCCAGGTCACCAAACAGACTAGGTAACAGTCCAGCAAAGGAGTAACCTCTGTGAAATTGAAAGATAATTGAAAAATGCATTTTTATCAACCTCAAAACCGGGAAGGAATATCATGAGATTATTTCCACTAAAAATTTGAAATCAAAGTAATGAATTAATATAATAATTTACAGATGAGCAATTTTTAATTATGTCTAAATAATATTTGTGATCACTTTTATAGTTTAATTAATGAGTATAATAAAAACCACCTAGTCTGGAATTGTACATGATTTGCAGTTATTGCTACATTAGAAAGGAAGTTTGTTAGCTAGATTACTATTGGAATATTTTGTAATAGACATAATAATATTCCCAAATTGTGCCTCTTTATTGCTTATGTCAGTGTCAATTGCCATATTTTAATGTAAATCAGAAGATAGTTTTACATCTTAATGAAAAGTGCTAACTTTTGTTCAGACCTGAATGAAGTGTGAGAGAGTATAAAGGTCATACGTATAATATGCACTTTCCAGGACAGTCATGGGAAGGTCCCAGCAATCTTCAGTCTTTACTCTGTACTGGATCTAATATTGTCAGGATATTAGTGGGAGTTGTAGTAACATTATTGCCATCGTGAAATCATTCTCCTTCAGGCTGAGGTCTAGCCATGTGTGATGGCTGCCATCTTGGACAACACTGAGGTTGAAACGGGGACATTTAGATCTGAAACTGGGAGTCTCCACAGCTTGAGTTAAATAAATAGGGTCTTTAGCAGCAGCCTGTAACAGACTTGCATTTTCTGTGGATCAGGCACAGAGTGGGAAGTGTAACACACAATGATCAGTGTGTTAAACATTCTCACAGCCACAGTAATAGACCTCTTTTGATGGCTCAGCCCTGGAGGTGAATGAATCTGACTGGAATCCACTATGAGCGATAATAATATGCAAACATTGGATTGCTTCATTCATGCAGTTGAATTATTATATCAGATTTGGTTCCCCAGTATCGACACACTTTGCAATGATATCTTTCACGGATGATGAACTGGTGATAGCCAATGTTTACCTCTCAGACCTTTCCACAGCCTTTGGTAAAGTGGAGTTGTTGATTAATCCACAGCTCATGGTTGCTTTACAGTGACTTCCCTCCTTGGATTCAGTAAGGACCCAAAGGGTTGTGCTGATCAATTTTTCATTCTCTTTAAGGTCTCTTTCTTGGGGCCCTCCAGAATTCTTGTTTGTCATCTTCCAGTTTAACATATGAGGCTGCTGGGTGAGACTGAGATGTCTGGTGCTTCAGTATCACCAACATGAACCTCAGCTCTCTATCTTTCTCTCTCTTCAAATCTGGATAGACCAGTCTCCTTGATTTCCCAGTGCCATTCTGTGATGAAAGCTAGCTGGCTTAAGCTCAGTCTGGATAAGGTAGAGATTATGCTGAACAGCTGGAGGAATAGATGGGACTTGGAATGAAAATGAGACCTTTCAAAACTTTCTGAGAGCAGACACCTCAGAATAGCCAGTAGCACAGTGGCAAGGGCACTAACCTGGTATGTAGGAAACTCCCATTCAAGTCTCTGCTCTGAAACAGGCAGAAAATCTGTGGTGGAGCGGTCTCTCTCTTTCTGATCTTGACCACAAATTCCATCCTGGACCTGAGAAAGTTTTAACTGAAACCAACACTTTCCACAAAACATTTTGTGTTCAACAAAATGGAAATGTTGGACAAAAACATTTTGTTAAGATGTTGCAAGAAGCTCATTGCTTGGTGACTCCAAATTTCCATTCTAACCAGTACAGAGATCACCAAAATATGAACAAAATAACTATCTGCAAACTCCATTCTTTGGAAGGTATAGCCAGAAATGTCAGCATGGTCAGACATCTATAGAAACTGGGATTACAAATATCTGCTCCTTGTGGTCTGTCATTTTTGATCAAGTATTTGCCAACTGAAACAAACTGTCAGGGGTTCTTTTGTTGTTTTTTCTTTGTTTTGGTTTGGGTTTTTTACATGATACGTTGTGACTTGATTCACCCTGATTCTGTTTGAGGCAGGCTATTTGGTTCACTGACAATGTGAAAACAGGCAAATTGGCCTTTTGCCAGCATGTGAATTTCATACTCATACCCTATTTGCAGTATTGCTAGTGCAAAAAGCATGGCATTAGTACTGCTACTTCTCCCTTGCTATTGCTATAGGTGCTTTCTTTCCCTTCCTTGTCTCCATTCCCTTTCAAATTCTTTTACTTTTGCTGATCTTCATGTATCGCTTCCTTTGTTTTTCTGTGTCTGTTGTTGCTTCTGCCGTGTTCCTCTGTTCTTCTTTCCCCTTGCTCTTTCTTCCTCTCTTGTCACCTCTCCTTCTTCATCCTCAAATTTTCTTTCCTCCCCGTGTCTGTTTTCTTTCCCCATCCCCCATCTATTCTAGCCCCCAGTCTTTCGAGCCCTCTCCCACAGACCAGTACAACCTTTCATGTACACTGCATAATGGAGGGTGGGGAATAGGGGGATTCAACACCGGGAGCATTAGGGAACTTGGGAGTAGAGCACAGCTGGGAGTCTGTTCCCCTGTCCATGCTGCAAAGGACAAGTATTCTGCTTCAGCAAGATCATTGGGTTCTCCTGCTCTTTTGTGAAGGGACTTTAGGAGATGGGATGATTGTTTCCTCATCTTTAGTAATGGAGAACAATGAGAGGAGATTCATTCCCCCAGTGCATAGCAGCCAGCCCTCAGCATGCCCTGTGATATTGGTAGAGCAGTGAGTTAGTGAACCTGAGCAGCAAGTAACAATTGAGGGTTACCCTGCCAGTGCGAGTCTGCTGTGTATGACATGCACCCTACTCCACATCCAGCAGCCTACAGAGTAAGGGAGGCACTTGAACACATTGATTGGTTGACCGAATGCCCTTGAAAACTAGGAATATCCATGTGTTCAGGCCCTGTCTCAATCTTCCCATTGACTTTACAAAACAACAACAACAGTGTTTAATCCCAGTTTGTGACACCCCGCCACAAGCCCTATTGTTGGTATTCCCTCTGAGACCTCTTCAACTCAGCTTATCCAGTACACCTCCTCCAGTTCTCGGAGAACACTTTATCCAGTTCTCTGGAATCCAAGAAATCAGGTCAATCTGGACTTGTCACTGTGGTTTCTTCATTGGCATGCAATCAAATTACACTTGAGTTCGTCAGGCTTAAGTGTAGGGGTGGTTACAGTGTACACCGCAATTCCACAGTATGTAAATATACAGGTAATACTATTGGTTAACATGTCATATTGCACACTTTATGATTGATCTATTCATTTTTGCAAGCAGTTCCTGTACTGATCATGAACTGTCCAAGATCTGCAAAGTATGCTAGTAAACAAAGCTGCACCTATAAGCTTATCACACATTACTCTTCTATTTCTTTATCTACCAACTACATATTATTTACAAGGCTACTTGTGAGTTTATGCTTCATCCACCTCTGTTCCCTTACTTCTTTTCCTTACTTCTTGCATTGTTCATGAAAGGCTGTTATTTCCACTACTTTCCCCCCTCCTTCTTTTTAGTACAACAGTGTTTTCATTTCAGACATATTCTTTTCTCTTTTTGCCTGCGCTTTTTCAGGCTTATTACCCAGCAACAGATTCCCAAGACTACAGTGTTGGTTACTAATTATACAGCCAGTAAGAGCAAACGGTGTCTGAACTATAGGATCTAGGAGTGCTTCCTCTGGAATGTCGCACCATGGGTTAATTGCTTTTGCCATGATGGTGTCTCTCGCTCATTATTTTGTTCAGATATGATCTCAGTGATGGGTACCAACTGTTCTAAAGTGTGTTCCACTAACCCCTTGTTTTATTTCTTCTATTGCCTGAATCAAATGAATTACATGTTTATTACTGTATATATCACATGCACTATTATTATTATTTATTATATGTTCAAGGCTATTGTATGTGATATACACAGTAGTAAACATGTAATTCATTTGGTTTAGGCAATAGAAGAAATAAAACAAGGGGTTAATAATAATAATAATTAATAATTAATCCAAAATAATAAGGTGCTCAGAGGTTCTGACCATTACGTTTTTTAAGATCCAAGCTTAAGGAGGAATAGGATGCCAAAGCTTGGGTACTGCTACTAAAGCATCTTTCTACAATTTTTACTTTGCCTATATTTCAATTACATTATAAAAAAACTGGTAGGGGATATAATCTTTTTATTTATCACCACAGGAAATTCAGGTGTGAAACAGCATATAGGCCAATTCAAATGACAGTCCCTGGATCCATACCAGAAGAGGTCCCCTTCAGCCACCACACAATACTTGCCGTTTTAATTTACCAACTTCCCAGCATCTCAACCATAGTGCACAATTTTCAGTCTGTTCTCTCAGTGTGAACTCACATGCCAGCAACTCTGTCTGTTAAGACATTACACCTGCACATGTTAATGTCCCCCCAGGCGCAAACAGCAGTACAAATCTGGGGCCTTGTCAATGACTAGCAATGTTATTTGGGGAGGGAAAACAAACTCCTTCCACACCTGCAGTGTTTCACATTTAAATTCAAGGTATTGGACCCTGGTTAATTTCCTTACCCTGCACCCATTGGTGTCACCTCTCTTCTACAATTTTTTTAACTTTTCTGTGGTGATAAATGAAGGCAAGCTTTCTTGCACCTTATCACTTAAGGCTGCTTTTACTTGGTGTCGCATGTATCCTCCCAACGTACTACACATCATTATTAGAACACATTGACTTAATCCCATACTTCCTTAAAACAATTACAACAACATGTATATTAATATTAAACTTCATTAATGAGTCCTTGCTTGTGCTCATTCCATGGATGCAGTACTTTTGCTCCTATCTTTTGCTGAAATGCTTGGTTACGTTACCACAGCATCTTTGTTAGCTTGGTTTCAGAGTAACATACCGATGTCAAACAGTCCGGTTTCCATGCTAACCCTATCAAGTTTCTTTCAGTGAAGTTGCCTTCCACCTTGGTGGTCTTCTGAATTCTAAAGTCCTTTCAACAGTTCTTAACCTATTCCACCAAACTCCAGTGGACACAATCCTTTGAGTAACTACAAATTGGTAAAATTCAATAACACTGAAACATAAATAAACTGAAGTTCATTGTATAATATTTCCTTAATAGGGTTTAACCCTAAACCTTTTGGACCTGTTTCCAATGTAGGACATATTAATCTCTTTCTTGTTTTTTTTTAATTTACAAAACTTTACCATAGAGTTTTTGTTTTTACTCCCTTAGTAACATTTACTTTACACATTTTTGAACAGGATTTCAATGGTTAGAGGTTTTGTCATGTTTTTCAATGATCACTGCACCATTCAAATTGGCTTCATCATCATCCATAATTAATAACCCATTCAAAGAAAACAGAATTTGGATGCATCCGAAGAAGTGGGTATTCACCCATGAAAGCTCATGCTCCAATACGTCTGTTAGTCTATAAGGTGCCACAGGACTCTTTGCTGCTTTTACAGAATTTGGATGGCACTTCTGAATAGGATTTCAGTGGTTACGCTTTACTCCTTATATTTACTGATTTTCTTTGGTGCTGGGTTGGTTTCTTCTTTTAAAGCACACAACCATCCTAAACAAAGAAAACACCACTGATCATGACTCCTCTTTGGAGTTCTTATAGGATTTTAATTAAGTAGCATGCCTTGTTTACATTTCTTTTACCCCTTTTACTGTATACACTGAATGTTTCATAGGAATACACACTCCTTTCATAATTGAACTTTTACTTTTTATTTGCTATAACATTATATTAGCCATATAAATTTAATTATGTATTATATATTATATATTATTATTATTAATATTTTTCTGCAGCTCTTTTAGCTGTTGCTTTATTACTGAAAAAGTAATCCGGGGGGGTCTCCCCATTATTTTCTGGCTGCCCATTTTAGACCTTATTTTCATTTTTACTGATTTTCATATTTTACTGATTTTCATATTTTACTGATTTTCATATTTACTGATTTTCTTTGGTGCTGGGTTGGTTTCTTCTTTTAAAGCACACAACCATCCTAAACAAAGAAAACACCACTGATCATGGCTCCTCTTTGGAGTTCTTATAGGATTTTAATTAAGTAGCATGCCTTGTTTACATTTCTTTTACCCCTTTTACTGTATACACTGAATGTTTCATAGGAATACACACTCCTTTCATAATTGAACTTTTACTTTTTATTTGCTATAACATTATATTAGCCATATCAATTTAATTATGTATTATATATTATTATTATTAATATTTTTCTGCAGCTCTTTTAGCTGTTGCTTTATTACTGAAAAAGTGATCCGGGGGTCTCCCCATTATTTTCTGGCTGCCCATTTTAGACCTTATTTTCATTTACTAATTTATGTTTAACATTTATAACCTTATTTTTTTTTAAATGTTAAACTTTATAAAAGCACTGAGACACCCAAAGTGTTAACTAACAAAGTTAAGACTGCCAGGAGACATGGGCTGCTGCCCACAGAGTGTCTGTCAGCTTTGCAACAGTGAATGAAAGATTTGGGTGGATTATGAATGGAATCTTTTAAAAACCAATTTATTTTACACATACATTTTACATTTTCTTTTTAAATAGGTATTTTCTTAAATTCTGTGGTCCTTTGCTGTGCTGTAAACAGTTTATTACGAGAAACCAAATACATATTTTAAACTTGCCAACTTAATTTTTTTTCTCCGACTTTCTTTTTCAAAATTAGGAGGTGTTCCCCCTCTTTTCTTTCTTACAATACATTGTTTGAGCTGATCAATGCCCCTTGTGTTGTTCTTAATTGTTTTTGTACACAGCTATGTGCAGGTTATATTCCTATTAGTACATTTGGAAGCAGTCAAGCCATATAGAAATCCCTATTTCCTTTTTAGTGATATTGACTAAATCATCCATAGTCCAGTAATTCAAATCAAAATGTCGCTCTGTGCATGCAGCATACAACTGATTATTCACAGACATGGAAGGAAGGGCCCATTTCCTTCAGAATAGCTGTAAAGGCTTCCTGGGGAAAAAAGCATAGTGGTAGTAGTTGTCCTTACCTGTCCTGCACTTTGCATAATTTGTTTGATTTCTAAGGATTTTACCGGGCATGACTGCACCAAGTTATACTGCCATAACTGGGTTTTATTCTCAAACCAACCACTCTTCTTTTTTTTTAACATCCTCTTTAGTACTTTATCACTTCCACTACCCTGGTCTATCTAGTCCCCTAGAAGCTCTGCAGTGTTGATTTGTGCAAAAGTTTCTTTTAACTGCACATTCCTTTTTCTTAAATCACTCACTTCAGTTTGTCATTGTTTAATAAGACACTTCCAAAGACCTCACTAGCTACTAAAGTCTCGGACCGTAAATCTTCTATGTTATCTCCCAGAGTAACAGATTTCTCAGCCAACTTTTCTTGGTGGCTTGACGCTTATCTTTTAAGTTTTTTGCACTTATTTCTTAACTTAGTACACTTTGCCTACAAAGCTGTCTTCACTACATACAATCCTTGAACGACAGCAGTCTTTTACTTTGGATTTATGCAAATAGGTAACAGACATTGTTTTCTCCCTGACCTTCCAGGAATCTTTTCCATTGTTTCCTCCTCTACAACTTTGATTTGCGCTTTATGCTGTCTGCATTCATCGCTCAAGGTGGCACATTTCATTTGTAAAATTTTAGCCACCAGAAATAATCCTTGTGAAACTGCTGCCTTGATGTGGTCTCCCTTTGCCTTAGGATAAAAAAACTAGATTCTATTTTTTCCTCTTGCTGCCAATGGTTTCTATTTTTTGAAAATTTCAGTGTCATTCAGCAGACCTTTGCTGTGATCTGCCAATAATTTATTTATGGTATTCAATGGACCTCTGCCATGCTCTGCCAGGCATTCTTTTTGTTTTTAATTTACTACCACTGTCTGGAGTTCTTTTTTAACCCAGTACAAGTCTCCCCCTAATACTTCTCTGAGGAGTCCACAGGGTCTACCCTTACATTTAACCCACTTCTGCAGCATGGTCCTAACATCCTCACATTTAAACCCTTAAACTCTTCCGGTGCCATTTTCCTTACTGTTAGGTAGCGACCCTCACACTCAGAGGTGTATAGTTAACCCACTCCAGACGAGTCGATTCCGTGTTTACTCCACCCTGGTCATTGAGGTTACTTTACTTGCTCCAGACAAGTGGCTCCCAAGTTTCAGCACCAATAATGTGATTCTCTCCAAGACCTTTTTCCACTCGGCCTATCCAGAACACCTCGTCCAGTCCTGCCACTTATCCAGTTCTCTGGAATCCAAGAAATCAGTTCAACTCCGGACTCATCACTGAGGTTTCTTTATGGTCATACCATCAAACTGTACTTGAGTTGATACCGCACATTCAACTTACCTAATCATGAATCAGCTTATATACACACTTATTTAATACTTCACATTACACACTTTATGATTGGTCTATTAATTTTTGTAACCAACTCCTGTACAGCTCATGAACTGTCCACGAGCTGCAAAGTATGCTAGTAAGCAAAGCTGCACCTTTCATGAAAGACCAACACCTATAAGTCCTCCCAAGGAGCATCCATTCTGCACAAATGCACATCCCCGTCTGCACACTTATTCAAAGAGACACAATGGTTGGGGAGGAGAAGATGGGTATAGCTTGGTTGAGTATGGGGAGAAAAAGGACTGGACACCCTTTCTCTCTTGCCTACTTATTGGACACAACCATCCTTCCCCACCTCTCTGACCTCTTCCAATCCTTCCTCCATGTGACTGCCATCACAGGTATCCTGGTTTTCACTTTGAAAATCAGGGCACCGTACATATTCCATCCAAACTTATTAAAGAAGGGGGCAAATTGCCATGTGAACAAAGGAAGTGGCTGACACTTGCCCAGAAGGCCCATATAGATCTTCCTGGACATCTCAGCAGTGATTAAACAGCCCTTTCTCAGAGTTCTATGTCTATCGGGAGAGTATTACAGAGGCAACTGTGAATTATAGAGGTCCATGTGTACGCATACAGGTTCTGAGGCCATTACTGTGTTCAGGAGAGTCAAGACTGGGGGCTGGTGGTGATTCCAGCTGCTGTCTCTCTGCTGCTGCTGCTTCTCTGTCACCTCTAGCCACTGTCTCTACTCACAGATCCCACAACATCATGTTCTGAGGTTCTGCCACTTAAACCAGCTCTTAGCCCTGGTCTACACTACTAGTTTAAGTCGAATTTAGCAGCGTTAGATCGATTTTAACCCTGCACCCGTTGACACAATGAAGCCATTTTTGTCGACTTAAAGGGCTCTTAAAATCGATTTCTGTACTCCTCCCCGACGAGGGGATTAGCGCTGAAATTGACCCTGCTGGGTCGAATTTCGGGTAGTGTGGACGCAATTCGACGGTATTGGCCTCCGGGAGCTACCCCAGAGTGCTCCATTGTGACCGCTCTGGACAGCACTCTCAACTCAGATGCACTGGCCAGGTAGACAAGAAAAGAATTTCATTTCCTGTTTGGCCAGCGTAGCGAACTGATCAGCACAGGTGACCATGCAGAGCTCATCAGCACAGGTGATCATGGAGTCCGAGAACCGCAAAAGAGCTCCATCATGGACTGAATGGGAGGTACTGCATCTGATCGCTGTATGGGAAGACGAATCTGTGCTATCTGAACTCTGTTCCAAAAGATGAAATGCCGGAATATTTGAAAAAATCTCCAAGGGCATGAAGGACAGAGGTTATAACACGGACCCACAGCAGTGCCGCGTGAAGCCTACCGAAGAACCAGAGAGGCAAATGGCCGTTCCAGGTCAGAGCCCCAGACATGCCACTTCTATGATGAGCTGCATGCCATTCTAGGGGGTGCCCCTACAACTATTCCACCCCTGTGCTTCCCTTGTCCCCCACCCCTCCCGGGCTACCTTGGCAGTTATCCCCCCATTTGTGTGATGAATTAATAAAGCATGCATGAATTTGAAACAACAATGACTTTATATTATATATATATATGGAGATATAACCATCTTATAGAGCTGGAAGGGACCCTGAAAGGTCATCGAGTCCAGTCCCCTGCCTTCACTAGCAGGACCAAGTACTGATTTTGCCCCAGATCCCTAGGTGGCCCCCTTAAGGATTGAACTCACAACCCTGGGTTTAGCAGGCCAATGCTCAAACCACTGAGCTATCCCTACCCCTCCTACAGTTTATTGCCTCTGCAATTGGAGATCAAAGGGGGAGGGGAGGGCGGTTGGTTTACAGGGAAGTAGAGTGAACCAAGGGGGCGGGTTTTCATCAAGGAGAAACAAACAGAACTTTCACACCGTAGCCTGGCCAGTCATGAAACTGGTTTTCAAAGCTTCTCTGATGCACAGCACACCCTGCTGTGCTCTTCTAACTGCCCTGGTGTCTGGCTGCGCGTAATCAGCGGCCAAGTATTTTGCCTCAACCTCCCACCCCGCCATAAACGTCTGCCCCTTACTCTCACAGATATTGTGGAGCACACAGCAAGCAGTAATAATGATGGGAATATTGGTTTCGCTGAGGTCTAACTGAGTCAGTAAACTGCGCCAGCGAGCTTTTAAACATCCAAAGGCACATTCTATCACCATTCTGCACTTGCTCAGCCTATAGTTGAACTGCTCCTTACTACTGTCCAGGCTTCATGAGCCAGGGGAGTAAGGGGTAGCCTGGGGTAGGTGCGACTGCGCGGTGCTGCCGACTGGGAGAGCAGCCTGAGGCAGAAGCCTCCAGGTGGCATGATATTCCAGGCAGGACTGAATCTCCATTAGATGAAACTTAAAGAAGAGAATGACCTGGAGTCATTCCCATTTTTGTCCAGGCACCCCCAACCGAGCTAACCAAGGTCGGCCAGGAGCACCCACAGGACGACGATGATGGCTAGCAGTCGTATTGTACCATCTGCCGTCTGCAAAGCAAGGCAAGGGGATGCTGCTGTGTAGCACTGCAGTACCGTGTCTGCCAGCAGCACCCAGGAGACATACGGTGACAGTGAGCTGAGCGGGCTCCATGCTTGCTGTGGTATGTCGTCTGCACAGGTAACACTGTTCTACAGCCAAAATGCTTCTGAAATAAATGTAGTCAAACTTTACTAATTCTGGGTCACTGAGAACGAAAATGATGCTTAAAATTGTTGATTGGCTCTAGTTTTCAAGATATGCTATTGGGTCAATATATACGACCGTTGACTTGGGAATGGCGGAGGATAAGTGAGTTATAAAGGGAAGGGATCTCAATTTAAACCAGAAATGACTAAAATACATCTTTGACTGGATCTATGAATAAATCTATGACTGGGTTTGGACAGTACTTGCTTTTTAGGCAAAACAATGAATGATGCAATCTGAAGCTGGTATTGCGTCATACATGATATGAATTGCATCATGTTATTCCTAGAAGTCATGGATGATGCAATCATAACGAAGCTTACATCACTCTGCTGAACAAATTGCCCTATATCAGCTCTAGAAATCATACAGTGCCGTGCTCTCTTATTTGTCAGTGTTTGATTTTGCAAAGGGACACATTTCTGTTTAGCCAAAGTGATCAGAGATGCCTCGTACTTGTGTGAACAGTGCAGATAACTTCTGCTATGTTTGTGATGAAGTGACTTTTGCATCACAAAAGCGCAGTATAACCACTATGGTTAAGAAAGCCTATCACCTTTATTTTGGCTGCAAAATTGGAGATCAGGACAAGAGGTGGGCCCCACACATATGCTGCAACACTTGTGCAACAAATCTTCGCCAGTGGTTGAACAGGAAAAGGAAATCTATGCCTTTTGCAGTGCCAATGATTTGGAGAGAGCCAACAGATCATACCAGCAATTGTTACTTCTGCATGGTGCCTCCAGTTGGGAAAGGTGTGTCAAAGAAGAAAAAGTGGACTGTGCATTATCCAAACATTCCATCAGTTATATGCCCAGTACCCCACGGAGAAGGACTGCCGGTTCCTGATGCACCAGAATCATTCTCACTTGAGTCAGACGAGGAAGAGGAAGAGGATGAAACTTCTGGTCCTGAACCATCAGTGTCACAGGACCCACATTTTCTCCCATCCTCCTCCTCTGAACCACACCTCATAACAAAAGGTGAACTGAATGACCTTGTCAGGGATTTGGAACTACCCAAGAGTAAGGCAGAGCTGTTGGGCTCCAGACTACAGCAGTGGAATCTCCTGGCAGGTGATGTTAGGGTTTCCATGTTCTGTGACCATCAAAAGGATCTTGCCCCATTCTTCTTCATGGAAGGTGATCTTGTAGCCTGCAACAACATCGATGGTGTGATGGCAGCCGTCAACATCGTTCACGATCCAGATGAGTGGAGACTGTTCATTGATTCATCGAAGACGAGTCTTAAAGCTGTTTTACTGCATAATGGCAACGTTTTGCCATCAATTCCAGTTGGTCATGCAGTCCATATGAAGGAAACCTATGACAACATGAAACAACTTTTGAGGTGCATAAACTATGACCAACATCAGTGGTAGCTTTGTGGCGATTTGAAGGTTGTTGCTCTCTTGCTTGGTCTGCAGACTGGATACACAAAGTACTGCTGTTTTCTCTGTGAATGGGATAGTCGTGCAAGAGCTTCCCACTACATCAAGAAAGATTGGCCACTCCGACAGTCATTGGAGCCTGGGAGGAAAAGTGTTCAGCATCCACCACTTGTTGAATCAAGGAAGATTTTGTTACCACCCTTACACATCAAGCTGGGTCTGATGAAGAACTTTGTCAAGGCCATTGACAAAACACAAGCAGCTTTCAAGTACCTCCGTGGAAAATTTCCAAGGTTAAGTGAAGCTAAGATAAAGGAAGGTGTCTTTGTTGGTCCTCAGATTCGTGAACTTCTTCGAGATGATGCATTTGACCAAGCACTGCGTGGTAAGGAAAAGATGGCATGGAAAGCCTTCCAGTTAGTGGCAATAAATTTTCTCGGCAACAACAAGGCAGACAACTACAGGTTGTTGGTGGAAAACCTCCTCAAGGCATATAAAAGCCTTGGTTGCAATATGTCACTAAAGATACATTTTTTGCACTCTCATCTAGATTTTTTTCCACCGAACTGCGGAGCAGTGAGCGACGAGCACGGCGAGCGATTTCACCAGGACATTGCAACAATGGAGAAACGCTATCAGGGCAAATGGAGCCCATCAATGCTTGCAGACTATTGCTGGAGAGTGACAAGAGATGCTCCATTTAATGAATACAAGAGACAAGCCAAGAAGCGCCGAGTAGACACTGAATAGGACTAAACTATGTACATAATAGTTTTTTGCCTTTTGTTTCATAATAAATTTTATTTATATAACCCTTTTGCTGATTTTTAAAGTGTTACATAAACAGGACAGGTGAAATATTATCATGTAAAGCAACCATAAACACATGAAGAGACCTAGGTTTACAATTTATGATTAAAACTCTACTATCTACACAATATACATAGACATAAAATGTAAAAAGTTAAATATCTTAGAAACAGTAGCCAATCAGTTGTT
The DNA here is from genome assembly GCF_028017835.1 of Emys orbicularis. Lineage (NCBI taxonomy): Eukaryota > Metazoa > Chordata > Testudines > Emydidae > Emys > Emys orbicularis. The sequence goes on from NC_088683.1 coordinate 346,015,305, forward strand.
TTAGTTGTCATATTTGAATTCAGCACATCAAAATACATAATAAATAGCACATTTTATCTCTGAAGCAGACGACTTCTCAAAAATTGTAGACCAGTGTAACCCAGGAAAAAGGCGAGAAACAATTTTTTGCCATTGCTTTCACGGAGGGAGGAAAGGAGGGGGGCCTGACGACATGTACCCAGAACCACCCGTGACAATGTTTTTGCCACATCAGGCATTGGAGCTCAACCCAGAATTCCAATGGGCGGCGGACACTGTGGGAACTGTAGGATAGCTACCACAGTGCAACGCTCCGAAAATCGACGCTAGCCTCGGTACTGTGGACGCACACCGCCGACTTAATGCGCTTAGTGGGGACACACACAATCGACTGTATCAAATCAATTTCTAAAAAAACGACTTCTATTAAATCGACCTAATTTCGTAGTGTAGACATACCCTCAGTGATTTCAGCAGCTAGTGGGGAACCTCACAGCCAGCACAGTCTCTGTGTTGTCTTTCACTATCTCCACACAAGGTCTAAGGTTCAGCTCCTAGACCTGCTCAGCAGTGACATCAGCTCTCAAAGTCACCAATCGGAAACAAGAACTCTGAGCTGAATCTAATCAGTTCTGTCACTAAACAATCAAATGGTCTCTAGGACTTTTTAGGCAGAGTCCACACCACCAGGTAGGAACACCTGCCCCCCCACTCCCCATCATCAGTGGGATTTGGAATTCCTACCCCCTGATTAGTGAATGAGCTTCAGTATAGGGTGACCCCCTCAATCAGTGCATGCTAAGCACAGTTCTGCTGCCCTTTACTCTTACAATAAGGATAATAACATTCCATCACCCCTGCATTCAAATTTAAAATTTTTATTAAAGCTAATGTTAAAAAAAAATATGTAATACATAGGCTGAGAAAAGAGTGTCTGTACATCTGCATATAGTGCTTAGATTATCCAGAAATACAGAGTTTGTTTTTAAAAGTCATATGATACATAAAGTACATAGTCAGCAATAACCCAAATTTAGGTGAATACATTTAAGAATACAGTTTAGATATAAGCATCCAGGTGTTCGAGTACATCACTCATGAGAAGTTGTTCAGAGATTTGGTTGTGGAAAGCATAATATAGCAATGAGTGGAGATTGCCCCTCAGTAATTGAGAATTAGGGTAGGTTGTCCATTTAGGAAATACAATCTATCAGGGAAGTCTTTCAGTTACGTTCCTTACTTCTCATCGACACTCCAGCTCATCCCTCCTTGTATTTCCAATGTCCAGTGATGTTTTCTATGTAGATGTCCCTTGACTATCTGATGGCATCTGACACCATGAGTTGCCACATCAGCTGAGCGGAGCGTTGACCGATTCCGCATTCTCTCAGCACTCGCTCGTTACTGGGGTCCCATGCACCCAAGGCTCCGACAATCAGCGCATCTGTCTAAACCTGGTAACCCTTAGCTCTCAAGGTGTCGCCAGAGAGGCGTATTTCTCCACCTTTTGAGCTCGGGCATAGTGGAAGGCCAGAGTCCTGTTCTCGAAGGGCACTGTGACAGCCACCATGATGATCTTCTTCCGGTCCTCATTGGTGATGACGATGTCCGATTGCAGTTTTGTAACCCGAAACCAGCCAAAATTGATCATTTTGGCAAAGCAGCTCCTTCTGTTGTGCTCCTAGCCAGAGTAGGCGTGTCTATGCAAACATGATCTGCTTCTGAACTCTTCTCCCTGCAGCTCATCACTAGATGTCAGGGGGGAGCCCAATCAGCTCCTGCTTACACTTAACTTCAGGGAAAGTATATGATGGTATTGTATCTGAAAAGCTGCTATTTTATAAATCTCTGGTCCTATTGCTTTCCCAGCTTTCACATTCCAAGTTTTCTTCTTGATTTATTTTAGATAATAGTACATTGAGTTGCACTTTGGTTTAAGAGAAAAAAGATATATTTTCAAAACCATTTGGAGTGTCAGACTTTTGTAGTTTGCCGCAAAGCACTATGTGCTGTAAGTGATTGTTCTTAGAACAACTTTATGGGTATTTTCCAGGGAAGTGTCATGTCACCAAATAGTTGGCAAACTGTAAAAACACAAATGTGAGTTGTTTATCACAGAAATAAATAATAGGGACCTTTTGCTTTTAGTGTATATTTCTTTTGGCTATAGGACTTAGTGGGCACAAAACTGCAAATGGTTTTACAGACAATTCCTGAGGTCGGAGTTCAAACTTAGATCTTGGTCTACACTTTCAGGGCTTTGAAAAAATTTGTTCCTTGAGCCATGTAGTTAGGGTAACCTAACCCTCTGAATCATCTGGCATTGGCCACTGTTGGAAGACAGGATACTGGGCAAGATGGACTATTGGTCTGATCATTGGTATGGCCATTCTTATGTTCTTGTGTTCATATGTCCACACTCAGCAAGTTGCAGGATTGCAGACTCAGATTGTAATTAGGCTCTGAGGAGGAGGAAATGCCTCTAGTGCAGGGGTTCTCAAACTGGGGGTTGGGACCCCTCAGGGGGTCGCAAGGTTATTACATGGGGGGTCGTGAGCTGTCAGCCTCCATCTCAAGCCCCGCTTTGCCTGCAGTATTTATAATGGTGTTAAGTATATACAAAAGTGTTTATGGTGGGGGGGGGGTCGCATTCAGAGGCTTGTTATGTGGAAGGGGTCACCAGTACAAAAGTTTGAGAACCACTGCTCTAGTGAACATCTCTGATCATTAAGGCTAATATTTTTATCACAGATATTTATAGTAAAAGTCTCAGACAGGTCACAGGCAATAATGAAAAATTCACAGAAGCCTGTGACCTGTCCCTGACTTTTACTAAAAATATCCATGACATAATGGGGAGCCTGGGCAGCTGGGCATAGGCTGGGAGCTCCAGGGATCCCCACCACCCATGGGGACTGGGAGCTCCAGGGTCCGCCTCTGCTGGCAGCTCTGAGCTGCGGGGGTCCCCCCTGCCTCCCGCAGCGGCCGGCAGCTGCTGGGGTTCCTCCCTGCCACCCGGGGTGGTCAGGAGTGGCAGGGGTTCCCCCTGCTGCTCCCAGCAGCTAGGAGCGGCGGCGGTCCCCTCTGCCACCCATGGCAGCCGGCAGGGGACCCTGAAGCTCTCAACCAGTGCTGGCTGAAGTCATGGAGGTCTTTGGAAGTCACAGATTCCATGACTTCTGTGACCTCTGTGACTAAATCACAGCCTTACTGATCATTATCTGAGGAGGCAGAAGAGCTGATCAGAAATTTAATGTCAATGTTTATTCCATTGAAAATGTGGTTTTTGTAAGACATGAGAAAATGTTGATGTTGCTGAGAATTTTTGATTGTCCACTGGGACATTTGTTTTTTCAAGGGGATTTTTTTGGGTCCATTCAACATTAATCTCTGTGTCTGCCTGAGCCACCACATCACCTCATGCTTCATGCCCCCAGTCTCCCTGTAGGTCAGGCTACATCTCCCATGATGCACTGAGGAACTTCAGCCCTAAGGAATCATAGAATCATAGAATCATAGAATATCAGGGTTGGAAGGGACCTCAGGAGGTCATCTAGTCCAACCCCCTGCTCAAACCAGGACCAATTCCCAACTAAATCATCCCAGCCAGGGCTTTGTCAAGCCGGGCCTTAAAAACCTCCAAGGAAGGAGACTCCACCACCTCCCTAGGTAACGCATTCCAGTGCTTCACCACCCTCCTAGTGAAATAGTGTTTCCTAATATCCAACCTAGACCTCCCCCACTGCAACTTGAGACCATTGCTCCTTGTTCTGTCATCTGCCACCATTGAGAACAGCCGAGTTCCATCCTCTTTGGAACCCCCCTTCAGGTAGTTGAAGGCTGCTATCAAATCCCCCCTCATTCTTCTCTTCTGGAGACTAAACAATCCCAGTTCCCTCAGCCTCTCCTCATAAGTCATGCGCTCCAGACCCCTAATCATTTTTGTTGCCCTCCGCTGGACTCTTTCCAATTTTTCCACATCCTTCTTGTAGTGTGGGGCCCAAAACTCGACACAGTACTCCAGATGAGGCCTCACCAATGTTGAATAAAGGGGAACGATCACGTCCCTCGATCTGCTGGCAATGCCCCTACTTATACAGCCCAAAATGCCGTTAGCCTTCTTGGCAACAAGAGCACACTGTTGACTCATATCCAGCTTCTCGTCCACTGTGACCCCTAGGTCCTTTTTTGCAGAACTGCTACCTAGCCATTCGGTCCCTAGTCTGTAGCTGTGCATGGGATTCTTCTGTCCTAAGTGCAGGACTCTGCACTTGTCCTTGTTGAACCTCATCAGGTTTCTTTTGGCCCAATCCTCTAATTTGTCTAGGTCCCTCTGTATCCGATCCCTACCCTCTAGTGTATCTACCACGCCTCCTAGTTTAGTGTCATCGGCAAACTTGCTGAGAGTGCAGTCCACACCATCCTCCAGATCATTAATAAAGATATTAAACAAAACCAGCCCCAGGACCGACCCTTGGGGCACTCCGCTTGAAACTGGCTGCCAACTAGACATGGAGCCATTGATCACTACCCGTTGAGCCCGACGATCTAGCCAGCTTTCTATCCACCTTACAGTCCATTCATCCAGCCCATACTTCTTTAACTTGGCAGCAAGAATACTGTGGGAGACCGTATCAAAAGCTTTGCTAAAGTCAAGGAATAACACATCCACTGCTTTCCCCTCATCCACAGAGCCAGTTATCTCCTCATAGAAGGCAATTAGGTTAGTCAGGCACGACTTCCCCTTGGTGAATCCATGCTGACTGTTCCTGATCACTTTCCTCTCCTCTAAGTGTTTCATAATTGATTCCTTGAGGACCTGCTCCATGATTTTTCCAGGGACTGAGGTGAGGCTGACTGGCCTGTAGTTCCCCGGATCCTCCTTCTTCCCTTTTTTAAAGATGGGCACTACATTAGCCTTTTTCCAGTCATCCGGGACCTCCCCCGATCGCCATGAGTTTTCAAAAATAATGGCTAATGGCTCTGCAATCTCATCCGCCAACTCCTTTAGCACCCTCGGATGCAGCGCATCCGGCCCCATGGACTTGTGCACGTCCAGTTTTTCTAAATAGTCCCGAACCACTTCTTTCTCCACAGAGGGCTGGTCACCTTCTCCCCATATTGTGCTGCCCAGTGCAGCAGTCTGGGAGCTGACCTTGTTCGTGAAGACAGAGGCAAAAAAATCATTGAGTACATTAGCTTTTTCCAGATCCTCGGTCACTAGGTTGCCTCCCTCATTCAGTAAGGGGCCCACACTTTCCTTGACTTTCTTCTTGTTGCTAACATACCTGAAGAAACCCTTCTTGTTACTCTTAACATCTCTTGCTAGCTGCAACTCCAAGTGTGATTTGGCCTTCCTGATTTCACTCCTGCATGCCTGAGCAGTATTTTTATACTCCTCCCTGGTCATTTGTCCAATCTTCCACTTCTTGTAAGCTTCTTTTTTGCGTTTAAGATCAGCAAGGATTTCACTGTTTAGCCAAGCTGGTCGCCTGCCATATTTACTATTCTTTCTACACATCGGGATGGTTTGTTCCTGCAACTGCAATAAGGATTCTTTAAAATACAGCCAGCTCTCCTGGACCCCTTTGCCCTTCATGTTATTCTCCCAGGGGATCCTGCCCATCTGTTCCCTGAGGGAGTCAAAGTCTGCTTTTCTGAAGTCCAGGGTCCGTATTCTGCTGCTCTCCTTTCTTCCTTGTGTCAGGATCCTGAACTCGACCATCTCATGGTCACTGCCTCCCAGGTTCCCATCCACTTTTGCTTCCCCTACTAATTCTTCCCTGTTTGTGAGCAGCAGGTCAAGAAAAGCTCTGTCCCTAGTTGGTTCCTTCAGCACTTGCACCAGGAAATTGTCCCCTACACTTTCCAAAAACTTCCTGGATTGTCTGTGCACCGCTGTATTGCTCTCCCAGCAGATATCAGGGTGATTAAAGAGAACCAGGGCCTGCGATCTAGCAACTTCTGCTAGTTGCCAGAAGAAAGCCTCGTCCACCTCATCCCCCTGGTCTGGTGGTCTATAGCAGACTCCGACCACGACATCACCCTTGTTGCTCACACTTCTCAACTTTATCCAGAGACACTCAGGTTTTTCTGCAGTTTCATACTGGAGCTCTGAGCAGTCATACTCCTCTCTTACATACAACGCAACTCCCCCACCTTTTCTGCCCTGCAGAGAGACCACATGCATCATGGGAGACATTGGGGTTCAGGGGCTTGGCTAGAGCACCTTACACTCCATCTAATACTGTTGCCTTGAGGTCCATAGCCAACTGGTACAAATTAGAGCAGGCCTAACCTGTACCCGGGCACACAATCAGTGAGCTGCTAAGTAGTTGTCAAACTGTCTGGAATGGTTCATGACCATGAGTGCCAGCCTCAGGACAGACTATCAAAAACCCGGGCAGACACCCCAGATGCTGGCTGTATGTTCTATAATTAGAATTCACCAACCCAGTAACAAATGTAAACTCCTGGATCACTGTAACAGTTTTACCATGGAGTCATAGACAGTCTCCTTGGGCACTTCAGTCTAGCTTGCCACCAAAAAAATCACAAAATATTCAGGTCACTTACCCCAGATCAATTTGTACCTTAGATCTCACACCAAAGACAACGATGGTAGCAAAACCTATAGTAAATCAACTAAGGATATATTAGCTAGGAAAAATAAATGAGAGAGTTATTTGCAGGTTAAAGTGGGCAACATATAAGCACAAATGAGTTGCAGTTTTAGAAAAAAGTGACAGAGATGTAGTCATCTGTCCACGGAATGTCTTCTAGGGCTAACCCAGGTTGGTCCTGGGGCTCTCTTCTTTTATTTTTTAGCTCCAACCCTTGCGAGAGTCCAAACAGCAGAAAGATAACCATTGCTTCTTGTGATTATCTATATGCTCTTCCCCAAGAGTTCAAACCGATGAGAGGAGGGCTCCTCCACATAACTTCTTCATGGGTAGATGAGGCAATCAACACAGTTTTTGTCCTTCCGTGGCCTATTTAGTCTTGATAGTCCTTCTTGATGGGTGGAGAAACCACTCTTCCTGCCTAGGTTCACAAGTTCAGAGCATGCATGTTTTAAAGCAAAACTTACATATTCCCTTATAGCATAGGATACAGACAATACAAGTAAGATTAATGCATGCAGCATTTGATAGAGTCTGAACATTAAACAGATTCTCACAAGTCTAACACCTATCTTGAACAATACTAATATGTAGGTGAACTGGTCTGGTTTCCAGCTATGAACTTGTCAGTGCTCAGTTGATGCCTACGGATTTAGCAACAAATGGTACCTGGTCTGCCAGCATCACAGTGGTCATGGGTTCTCAGCGCCTCAGCTTTTCTCTCTTCTCCAGGGCTGCCCTGGGTGCTGCGTTTCGCAGGGAGGCTTACAGTAAGGGGAGCTTCCCTAGATTCTGGCAGAGCCAGTCAAGGTACTATCCCACTCTTCTGCAATGGGATAGCTATAACAATTCTCTTCCCTCTCACCTGCAATGCAGCAGGTGGCCAGAAGGGGAGCATTTGAGCAGCTGCAGCAAATTAGAGCTTAAGGCTGGAGAGTCAAAATATGGGAATTATTATTTTTTGTGAAAATTTGAACAACATGAAAAATATTTCTCCAATTTTTTGGCAAAATGGTTTGAAATGAAAAATATCCATTTTGAAATTAATGGAATCTAAACAAAAAAATCATTTTCATTTTTTGGGTTTCCTTCCCTTCTCCCCTTCCCCCTCCCCCTTTTCTGCCCTTCTCCAGTGGAAAAAAGGGGGGGGGAATAAAGAGAGAGAAAGGGGGGAAATCACAAACCTTTCTGATATTGCTTCCATTTGATTCGAAGTGAAATGAAAATAAATGGTTTAATTGAAAAATCCAAACATTTCTCAAGATATATAACTTCTTTGTGAAAATGTTCAGAGTGTTCAAAGAGCCATTTTTCAATGAAAAACCTTTTTGATGAGAAATTTTTGACCAGCCCTAGAAGGGTAATCAGTTCCTTCGAGCACTCCTGTCTCATTTGGGGAAGTGGTGGAAGACAGAGTTCTCGCTCTGTAGCAGTGGATCTGATTCAAATGCGTCTGTTTTAAAATTGCAGGGTGCAGCAATTTCTGTTTGTAATCAGATACAAATTTCCTTCTTAACACAGTCAGACTTTGGAGTCACAGTCAGAGTCTCAAGTGCCAGAAGTGGTCATCAGTTCAAACCCCACTGCTGCAGGGCATTGGAGATATTAACCTGAGTCAGAGGGGGGATGCTACTTCCTCATCGGCTATATTTAGTCTCACATGGGAAGTATCCTGGAAAAGAGTATGTTTTGACGAGCAGCGTTGTACTCCGACTGTTTGCCAAGCTGCGAAACAATTATACTGCTGATCCCTTCACTGTACAGGGAAAGACCATTACGGAGCCAAGAAGAATAAAGAGCTTGCGTTTGGTGGTGACACCTGTGTTTGGATAACTGCAGCCAATGCAAACTGCACTGGGCTTTCACTCATGAAGAAGCGTGGAAATCCCAATTGTAATTTGGGGTCATGAGTAGTGATAGGAGTGATTTTTCGCCTGAGATAGTATTTTGGGTTTTGCTTGCCTGTTTGATTTTTTGAAACATACATTTTTACTAATATGTGTGAACAAAAGGATCCCTACTAATATGTGTAAACAAAGGACAAAGACTCTGTGTATGTTGCTTCTGCCTAGCCAGATGGGTTTGTTAGTATAATGGGATTGGATAAGAGCAGTTAAAATGTTACTGGGCATGGTGGGAATATAATATAGGAGCACACACTTGAAGACTGCCTCAACTCCTATCTCAAGGCAAGGTCAAGCATCCAGTCAGGAGGGGCAAGCGGGGTTTCGGGGGGAAGGTAAAACACTAAAAGGCCAGAGAAATCCCTGCTCCTGACGGTAGCACAACCTCACTCCTTACCCCTCCCATGGAGTACAAAAGAGGTGGGATGAAGACCCCAGACCCACGACCCCCCCAAACGGAACATGACTATAAATTGTAAGGGATGGGACGGTGGGCGTGTATTGCAGGTATAATTATGCCTACTAAGGGGCGGGACGCTGGGAAACAAGGTTCTGTGGCATCAGTGTTATGGACATGCTTGCTGGAAAATAACACCAATAAAAATCGCATCGCCAGCACCTCGAACATCTGGACTTCTGCTTTCTGGCTGCATAACAAGAACCAGGGGAGAGGGTGAAGGGAAAGCCCTCTAACAAGTAGAAGAAATTGGAGGTGGTTTCTATGGTTTAAACTGTGATTACGGATGAGGTTTATTGTTGTTTGTGCCAATGGACATTATACTGATACACACACACACTCTTTACAGCTTTTTCCCCCATGCTGCCATGCACAATTATAGATAGAAACATCAAAATGCTGTCAGATAATTGACAAACCTATCAAAACATTGATGTTCTAGATTTGCAAATCTGTGTGTCACTGCTTGTCCAACTGCAAAACAGCAATTGCATTTTACATATAAACATCAATTACTAAAATGTATTTATTGAAGGTTTATACGGCTGCAATAGAGGTTACTAATCCTCAACATGTATTTGTCATATTATTTCCTTACGTAGCTGCTATAAAAGAATAAAATGGGGCCTTGCCCTGAGGACCTTTCAATCTAAGGATTTGATCCAGAGAACACTTTTTTTCCCCATCTGTCTTTATAGGTCCAATCCAACTTCCATAGGCTTTTGATTCAGCAAAGCAATTTTGCTTAAGTCCATCCTGATTCAGCAAAGCACTAAATACATACTTAAATCCCACGAAACATTAATCTCATGCCTAAATGCTTTGCTGAACTTGACTGGGAATCTTTCCGTTGACTTCACTGAAAATTCGATCAGTTCCTTATGTGACTAGTCCTATTGATTTCAATGGCATTATTCACATATGTAAGGAATGCTTTTCAGGATTAGTCCCTAATGTAGAAAAAGGAGTGGGCAAAAGGATGCAACACACTCTCATTCTTTTGTTTGTAATAATAAAGGGACATCATCAATTAAAAAAATTACACTTCTGTTTAAAACTGTTTTTCTTGCTGTTGTTATAACATACACATAAGCTTACTAGAACTTTAAGTCATTAGAGACAAAAAATAGATCTCTATTTTTCCAGTTTCTTTACTCTGACAGCACATTGGTCCAGATCCTCAAAGGTATTTAGGCTCCTACCTTCCATGTGGGCCGTTTTCCCTAGTCAGTGTTATGACTTCCCCTGTGAAGTCAGTCAGTGACCAGAAAGTAAACAGTATTACCTTGCATTTCCATGGGGCCTTTCATCACTGGCAATTTTTAAATCCAGATTGGATGGTTTTTTCTAAAAAATATGCTCTAATTGAAACAAATTAATTCAAAGAAGTCCTGTGGTCTTTGTTACACAGGAGGTCAGAGTAGATCAGTGGTTCTCAAAGCTGGTCTGTCGCTTGTTCAGGGAAAGCGCCTGGAGGGCCAGGCGGGTTTGTTTACCTGCCGTGTCCGCAGGTTCGGCCGATCACGGCTCCCACTGGCCGCAGTTCACTGCTCCAGGCCAATGGGGGCTGTGGGAAGGGTGGCCAGCACATCCCTTGGCCCACGCCACTTCCCGGATGCGGCAGGTAAACAAACCGGTCCGGCCCGCCAGGGGCTTTCCCTGAACAAGCGGCGGACCAGCTTTGAGAACCACTGGATTGGATGCTTACAGTGGTTCCTTCTGTCGAAATAATCTATGAATGCATGATCTATAAAAGTAACCAAGTGCTAGAGCACCCCTGACTTTAAGGTAGGTGGTATTATCCTCATGGGCTTCTGCACAACAACAAGAGAGAGAATTTTTTTTAGAAGATAGCAAAATGTGATTGCAAAACAATTGGCAAAGAGATTTGGTGGCAAGTGTAGTACCAGAAACGAACATTAATTTAGTCTTTGAAACTAACTAGATTTCAAATTGATAATGTCACTGTAGCTTTTCTTCCTATGATTCTTGAGTGTGGTCTTTCTACCTTTGTTAGCCTTAGCTAGTTATTTTTTATATGCCATGCTGTATTGTCTATTTTTGTTCAGTCTTTTTAAGCATTCTGAATATATACATTTTTATTATACATTTATTTCTCTCTTTTTAATATTTTCCTGAATCCATAGCGATTTACTCACTTAGGTGCTGATACTGCACCACAGAAGTTAATAGGGGTTTGCCAGTAATGTGTGTGGGAGCAGGATCAAGACATTAACTCTTTCCTACATTTGTGTAACCATCTTTTCTGTTCTTTTCCTGAAAGGTTAGTCCTTGCCTAGTTAGAGCTTTCCCAGCCTCCTCCTTGCACCTCCGTCATTAAAATAATGTCTTCTTCCACCTGCTCACCCCAAACCCCCTACCCTGTGTGAATGAACAGTTCATTAAAAGTTAGCTCCACTGACATCAGAAGGTCCATAGAAAAAGGGAGCTGTTGCCCTGGAGTTGTGCATAGCTTGTATTATTTCTGCCTTCAATCACTAGCTTCATGCCACAGGCCTAAACAAAATGCACATTTAAAAGTGAACATGCTCAAGTTCTCATGCTGCTGGAAGCAGTTTAGAGAAACTGACAAACAAGAAAAAACAAGCTTCCTCCATGCTGTGCTGCTTGTTTCATGCACAGATTCATTTATTGTCTAGATATTGGAAGCATTAGAATTCAGTGCTTTGCTTCATTCTCAGAAACATTGTTCAGCACTCTTAAATCGATGCAATCCGATGGGTAATTCATAGCTGGAATTAAATCTAACTGTACTTGGGCTTTGATCCAGCAAAGCACTTAGCATGTGCACATCTTTAAGCATACAAATAGTCCCACTGAAATCAATTAAAGTTATTATGAACTTATCAAAAATAACTTGATTTGGGGACAGGATGACTTATTTGATTGCTAACAGGATAGGTAACCTATCACCTTCAAAACATTCTCTCACAGCCCAGGCCAACAGTGCCAGGAAGCTATTATCTTATGACTATTCAGGACCCTATATTATGTGAGATGAGTTTGGGGTCACATTCCAATTTCTCATGCACAGATATCCATATTGCAAAAATCCCCATTGCAACTAGAACATTTTATCCCTCTCAGAACAGAAGCAAACAATTTCACATCTTTCCCAAGACTCAGGCTCCTTACAGAATTTGAAATGATTGATTTAAAATCTGATGTGTGGATTATACCATTTTAGTTCGTGTAAATGGGCATTGCTCCACTGATGTCAACGGAGTGATGCTCATTTTCACCGTCTGACAATCTGATCTCCATTATCGAATGTTGTGCCTGATTCTGTGATCCCTTGTTCATATGAGTAGTCCCATTGACATCCATGTGTAGGTTGTAAGCACCTTGAAGAAGAGTTGATGTCTACTTCCCTGTCTTGTGCAGAGCTGGGCAGACTTCAGGGCTCTGCCAATAATAATAATAACGCTTATGAAGAAGAATGAACTTGAGTTCTCCTTGATTTTTCTGCATACGTTACCACCTAGACACGGTCTTCCAGAAATACAATACTCTAGGTAGAAATCCTGGCTCCATGCAAGTTGATGGCAAAACTCCCATTGACTTCAATAGGGCCTGGATTTCATCCTCATGCTCATAATACAGAAAGGGAGGGCAAAATATCAGCTTCAAATGTGAAATACTTGGAGTTTCCCAGCTTTGAATCTTGACAGCGTTGACTCAGCTCATCATTCTTTCAAGGTAGATAGAATGTCTTCCATGCACTTTAGTCTATGGGGCCTTTCAGATGGGACATTTAAAACCTCTGTATACCAAGGTATTTTTTATTAGAGTGGGCATTTTGTCCTTGACCGAATCTTCCCCTCTTTATTCATTGTTGTTCTAGGTATTGCTAGCCAGCCTGCTGCCCTCTATTCCAGAGGTGGCTACATTCCAGCTGCGAACTAAGTGATTGCTTTACATGCAGAGTTTATAAAGTGCTTTAAGATGCCAGGCACTGTAACAATGAAAGATGTCATTAAATCTTCATTCCAATACTATAAAGTGATCCTTAAAATAAGTGATTTTGTTGAGATGCTTGAAACATGCATAACATTTTTGTGATAGTTTTCAATTATCTTTCCAAGGTAAACAGTTATTGTTTACAACACCCCATTCCTTAGTCATAGCCTGATTAAATAATCTATCATGTTCTCTCATTGTTTGCACATCTTTTTGCTGCATTTCTCAGATCATTTTTCTGATTACTATCCATTTAAATTGTTTGAACACAGAGGGTCTGATTATTCTCTTGCCTGGTGCCATACATGACATCAGTGGGGTAAATCCTGATTTACACTGATGTAAATGAGGTAAGGCCCAGAGTCTATGATGGTCCAGTTCTGTCACCCTGACCTCCATTGTGAAATCCCTTGCTGCACAATTAGTCCCATTGATATTAATGGGATTATTATAATTTATTAGTCTTACTGCCGTGTCTAGGGGCCCTAGTTGTAGACCAGGACTCCATTGTGCTAGACAATGTACGTACACAGAACAAAAAGATGGTTCCTACCGTAAAGGGTTTACAATCTGAGTACAAGACAAGAGGCAACAGATGGATAAAGTGGAGTTAAAGGAAACAATGAGAAGATATTAAGTATCAGGGGGTAGCCGTGTTAGTCTGTATCTACAAAAACAACAAGGAGTCTGGTGGCACCTTAAAGACTAACAGATTTATTTGGGCATAAGCTTTCGTGGGTAAAAACCTCACTTCTTCGGATGCATAGAGTGAAAGTTACAGATGCAGGCATTATATACTGACACATGGAGAGCAGGGAGTTACTTCGCAAGTGGAGAACAGGGAGTTACACTGTTCTCAACACTGGTTCTCCACTTGCGAAGTAACTCCCTGCTCTCCATGTGTCAGTATATAATGCCTGCATCTGTAACTTTCACTCTATGCATCCGAAGAAGTGAGGTTTTTACCCATGAAAGCTTATGCCCAAATAAATCTGTTAGTCTTTAAGGTGCCACCAGACTCCTTGTTGTTTTAATGAGAAGATATTGGTCAGCATGATGGGAAGTGCTCTCTGCACACCAGCTGTCTAACTGATGTCAAGTTTTTTGTAGGCATCATGCCAAATGAGGGATTTGAGTAGATCATAAGGAGGAATGTTAGAGAGACAGTCTGAGATTTTAGTTTGGACAGAAGGGGATGGGTCTGGAGTAGAGATGTAGATCGGTGAGTTGTCATCATAGAGGCGGTAGTTGAATTTGTGTTTCTGGAAGAGATTGCCCAGAGATATAGTGTACAGAGAGGAGAGGAGAGGACAGAGCCCTGGGGCACCTCTGCAGATAGCTGGAGGAAAGATGAGGGGAATCCTGGGAAAGACACATTGAAGGAGTGATTCGAGAGGTAGGAGAACCAGGAGAGGACAGAGGGAGTCAAGAGAGAACAAGATTTTAAAGAGAAAGGCGTGGTTGACCGTGACTACTTATGGAATAAGAATTCATTCAATGTAGATAAGGCTGACAGAAATGACACCTTAATGTGTCTATCACGTACAAATGAGCCAAAATAAATGTAGTTGCAGATCCATCTCTCACCCTTCATAATAAAATTCTGTAGAACTTCCCTGGGGCATAACTGCTGGAATTAGGGGTGCTGGGGGTGAGGCAGCACCCCCTGGCTTGAAGTGATTTCTATCATATTCAGGGTTTACAGTTTTGTTCAATGGCTTTCAGCACCCTCACTATAAAAATTGTTCCAGCACTCCTGTCCTGGGGAGACCCAGATTAAACTCTTGTAACTGTTTTATTTAATATTACTTAATACTATTTTAAAGAGATGGATGGATGGAAAACCACATCAAAAAAATTATGATATTTTGGAAATTGTGTAACCTAGGCAGGGGACTAAAATCTCTACCATCACTGGCTGTTGACTTACATTCACAATAGATATGCATATATTAGAAAGGTGGTGTTAACTCAAAAAATATCATGAGTATCAAATCAGTTGTTCCTACAAGGAAAAAACATAGCTGAAGGAAAATTAATGCTAAGAATGAAGACCTAGAAAAGTCATAGAATCCTCATTTAAAGGTGCATATGCCCACCATAATTTTGGTTCCCATGCTTACATGTGCAAGAGACTGTTCTCTGCACATTGGCATGACAACTTTAACTTGTCACACTGTACCTACCTATGTGTCAGCTTTTCCTGCTTGAGAGGACATCTCTGTAGAACACGTGTTGGCAAGAGCATGTCTTATATTTTTCAATGCAGCTATATTTTAATCTCAATAGACAGGAGTGCCCATGGACACTTAATTCTTCAATGTTTTGCTATTAAAAAAACAAAGTTGTAATATATTCATACCAAGAGAACAATACTGAAGGAATTTGCATTTCCTCAACACAGTTTCTAGTTGCTAATCCTTTCCTCATTTGCATTGTACAACTGTAATGGAGTACATCCAAAGTTAGCAAGGCACTTAATATGCTCATAGCAGTATTAATTTTAGAAATGTCTGTTGACCAAATACACTCTGTTAGCCAATGTGTTCTGCCTGTGATAACAGGATACCAAATGTGGAGTACAGCTCCAATCTATTTTTCTGAAAAGAAATTAGGAAGTAATGTGGTGTGTCTTCATAAAAGTGAATTGTATTTCAGAATTACATGGCTCACTGTGGCATTGATCTCTCTCTGTTGTCATCTGATTTACAAGTCGTTTCTTTATATCCTATTCGGAGATAACATAACAACGGTAAGCTGATGGTGGCATTCACATTTTGAGGCACCCTTGTGGCAGGAAAGTACAGCAATCCAATCATAAATAATGAGCTTGTTTCTAACCTCACTCTTGTTTGACTTTTGTGATGTTACCCCTGGTTCTCACTGGTGTTAGTGAAAGGAGAATAAAGCGCAATGAGTATAATTAATACATCAAACTGCAGTGGTAATAGTACCTTACTTTTTTTAGACTCAACAAAAACATCAATTTTATATTGGTGTTGTTTACATTGTGTTTTGTTTAAGCTGATTGGGTCAAATAGTTGACTTGTACCCTGTACAATACCATTCACATCCATAGGACATCTGGGGAAAGTCAGTGAAGAATTTCACTCCTCCTAATTAAGATTGCTTCTGCAATAGCATAATCTATCATTGGCCCATACGCCATGCAGAATTCCATTCTAATCAATGCGACTCGGTGCAGGTGTAAAGCAGATCGCAATGCATTCTAGCAGATCGCAATGCAAAACTGAGGCCTAAATATATACTGTATTAGTTTGTGCAATATGAAAACATATGGAAGGTTTAAAGAATGCCCCAGTTGGGAATGAAAGCTTAGCAAAATGCATCACTGAGCTTTACATTTTTATAAAATCATAATGTGGATAACATATTAGTGGATGAAACATGAAACTGTATAATGCAACTTCTATCAAACATTCTTGGACAACTGCATCTAAAAACCTGGGTTCCTCTTTAGTGCTTTTAACTACTAACAAAATCTAAAGGCTAAAGTACAGTAATCACTATTTAAAAGAAAACTGCCTAATGTGAATGTTGTTTTAGTCCATTTATAGTTGTGTACTGCATTGTCTTGCTAAATTATAGAAAATTACATCCCATAATTTTCATGCTGCCTTTAAATTGCTTTATATGAATCTCCCAATTCATCTTTGATTTTATTTCATTGTACTGTATCCATTGTATTAGTTTTACAAAACATTATTGTTCCTTGAACATCCCTGGTTTATGATAATTAGCTTGCCCCAGAGTCTGATGGTGAGCATGCTATTGTCTTTGATGCAAAACTCTTCAAAAGAGCAAGCTCTGTGGCTTTATCTGCCTCTGCTATTTGTAATCATTAATTGTGCTGCCCTACCAAAGAAAATTAATGTTTTCCAAAGTCCATTTCATTGGAGCAGAGAAGAAGCTTTTATGATAACTGGCACCATGGCAGAAAGAGGCAGTGGAATAAATGGTTCATTACTTTTTAATAAAAAAGAAACTGTGAATAAGGCAGAGTCCTCCTGGCTTAATCAACTGCAATTATTGTACAACTGTTGGTCGGAGTAAAGAAAGTAAAACAAATGCAGAGATTGTTCTGAAAACTGTCTCAACCTTGAATGGAATTATCTAATCCATGACACTCTTTAAACACTACCACAAGCATTAAAAATTGTCTGTGATCCTACAGCTAAATCTGCATGCAAGCATATAGATACTATGTTTTGTGGGAGAGTGCATTATTCTTGTTCTTTGCATTTAGAGATAGACCCAAGCAACCACTTTGTCCCAAACCCCTTCAGCTTTGGGGAGTATCAGAATCTGAAGCTGGATCTATATTTCGGCTTTGGGCCCAAAGGTATGAACCAAAACCCTGGTTCTAAATCTCCAACTGATTTTGGTAGGTGTTTTATCCCTGGCATAAAACCATAAAACAGCTGTAAGTGGAAACAAAATGTCAGCAAAATAAGCAGCCATGTGCCAAATTACCTACAATTTTTTAGATAAGTAATTACAAGGTACTAGCTAATATAAGGAGATTGAAAATATGTTGATATCCACGGCCACTGGTACTGATGGTGAAAAAGTTATGGAATTATTGGAATTATGTTTGTTTCCCTCAGGCCTAATAGGAACATTGGGCCAGATTAATGACTGCAGGAGAGATCTCCTTGATGCAATAGAAAAGGGTAGGAATAATCAGTGATCTTGTTATTCTTCTTGGACCTTTGTTAGTTGATTCTATACAGTTCATGTGGGACGGACATTTAGTTAGAAACCGTTGAAATTTCAGATATGCATAAATGGTGCTTCCACCTTTCAGAATGGCTCAAATGGTCTTTCCTGCTTCATAGGTGGCAATATACATACTGTCTATTCTTTCACCGTCTTATCACATGCCCTGTACTGGCACAGCTATTTCCTATTCAAACACTCTTCTAGTTGGCACTATAAACATTTACACAAGAAAAAGTTTTAGTCGAAATAGAATTGAAGAGTTCACTCATTTACTGTGCCTATATCCACTTTAGATACTTATAGGACCTTCAGATCTAGTATCTGAGCACCAAGTGGAATACAATGGGTGAACTAGTCCTGGCAAATTAGGAACTGACTTGAAATCAGACCTGAATCTGAAAACTAACTCAGGGACTTGAACTCTTAATCCCCTTTCATCTCCCTGTTCCCTTCATAGGTTAGGACCTCAATCCCTTCTCACAGCCAACCCCTACTTTCTCTTCCAGCTCCTATCCTGATTTCTGACACCATCTCACTGCTATTCTGGCATTTCAAGAGTTTAATTTGCAATGGCTGGTACATTGGGATCCAGTGGAGGGGGCCAGAGTCAGGGGTAGGATTGGAAGAAAGAAAGGGCAGAGGGCAGTCAAAGGAAACAGAATGAGATTGGATTGGACTAGAAGTTAAATGAGTGGGAGGCAGCTCATGCTTGACTTGTGGGAGTCTGGCCTCTGTAGGTTCAGTTAAAGTCTGGATGAGGAGAACTTGTAAATGTTTATCTGAACTCTCTCATCCCATTATTGTTACTAACACTGCCCTTCAAGGAAGGTTTTTGGGCTTTTATACTAGTCTAACTCCCTAAAATACCTTTTAGTTTGTAATATAGTATCTTGTTGCCTTGTTGCTTTATATATATATATATATAACCAGTAGTTTATTAAATAGCAATATATCTTTGAGAGAGAGAGAGAGAGAGAGAGAGTGTGTGTTTAAGAAAGCATGGCTTGAGTTGTCCTTAGAGTGGGAACACCATTCTGCTCATTGGTTTGCAAACAGACGCACCAAGGATATGAGAAATTCAGAAGCAAGTGAGATGTTTGCTCTGGTCTTTTGCTTGCCAATAGATATTATGCTCTTCCAGCTCAAGCCAAACTATTTTATTGCTGTTCTGCTGTCTGAGCTTTGGGAACAAACACAAAGGACTGGGTGCACCTCTGTGTGCTTGGAATTCTTTACTTCAATATTGCAAGCCAAAATCATAGGAGGACAGCTCTGGAAGAGGTAGAAGCTATGTGCGGGTGTGTGTGTGTGTGTGTGTGTGTGTGTGTGTGTGTGTGTGTGTGTGTGTGTGGAGGTGGTGTTGCACTTGCAACCACTGCTGGAAGTGGACAGAGCTACCCTCAGAGGCTTCCATTTTTGATTCGAGAGGATCTAGGGGGCAGTGTTAGGCAATTGCTTTTATGGCCTGAGGGTTCCTTTATGTGGGTTATCATGAGTATCTAATTTGTCACCCCTGTTACTCAATGTGTTTGTCAGGCTGGTTGGAGAGTTAGTGAGGACATATGGACTGAAGTGTTTTCAGTGTGCTGGTGACTCCCATCTTTATAACTCTCTCTCATCTGATGCAGAGAGTCAGGGCCGGCTCTAACTTTTTTGCCGCCCCAAGCAAAAAAAAAGAGTGCCGCCCACCATAGCGCCGCCATAATACACCCCCTCAGCACTGCGCCGCCACCCCCCCCCCCCGCGCGGAGTGCCGCACCGCCGAACCTCCCCAGCGCAGCACCGCCGAACCCCCTCAGCCTCCCGTGGAGCGCCGCGCCGCCAAACATGCCAGCCCCCCGCGGAGCACCGCCGAACGCCCTCCAGTCCCCTGCAGAGCGCCGCGCCGCCAAACCCCCCAGCCACCCGCGGAGCGCCGCCGAACCCCCCCCCCCCGCAGTCCCCTGCAGAGCGCCGCGGCGCCGAACCCCCCAGCCCCCCGCGGAGCACCGCTGAACACCCCACCCCCCGCGGAGCACCGCGCCGCTGAACCCTCCCGCCACCACACACACCTCCCGCGGAGCACCACCGAACCCCCCCGCCGAACCCCCCAGCCCCCCACGGAGTGCCGCCGAACCCCCCAGCCCCCCGCGGAGCGCCGCCGAACCCCCCAGCCCCCCGCGGAGCGCCGCTGAACACCCCCCCACCGCGGAGCGCCGCGCCGCCGAACCCTCCCGCCGCCACACACACCTGCCGCCGAGCGCCGCTAAACACCACCACCACCGAGCCGCGCTGCCGAGCACCCCCCCCCCCCCCGCGGAGTGCCCTGCCGCGACGCCACACCGCCCCCGAGCGCCGCTGCCGAATCCCCCCCCCAGCCGCCAAAACAAAAACAACCCACCCCACCCCCAGCGCCGCCCGACCGACCCCCCCCCCCCAAAAAAACTAAAAACCCTGAGCGCTTGGCCGCCCCTTACCAGTGCCGCCCCAAGCACATGCTTGGTCGGCTGGTGCCTGGAGCCGGCCCTGCAGAGAGTACAGCTGAGTATTAGGGGCAAGATTAGATGACAGTGAGCCAGTGAAGCCCAAAACTGAGAAGACAGGTGTTAATAATGGATTGGGGAAAACAAATCAAATGTACAGCTGAGACTATATCAGCCTCCTTGACTGAGACTGTCCTTTCATCAAAGTTCACAGCTCAGGTGTCTGACTGGCTGCTTCTAGACTAACAAATAGGGTCAGACATCAACCTGGCTTTTTATACATCTTCTCCAGCTAGGACTGCTGTGACTTTCTTTCAGATTTAATCCTTGCTATCAGGATCCATGTCTCGTCTTACCTGTGGATTGGTTCCCTGCAATGTGCTCTGGATGGGTCTACACCTAAGTCCATTTAGAAGTTGAAGCTACAATAGAAAGCATCAGCCCACTTCCTTTGTAAGGTCAAGAGAAGATCCTGATCTTTCTGTGACTTCCATCTAATATCACTGCATCTAGTTCTTGTTATGACTGGCTGCTTCGTCCCGTCGTGCCTTTAACCTGACAATGTATTTTGGTTCTGCGTAATTCAGTGCAAGGAAAACAACTTGTTAAATACATTGACAATACATTGACCTTCCGTGGTCTGTTTCCCTCATAACACTGCTGAATCCTCCTTTTTTAGGGTCTGTGCAGTTTTGGGAGGCTTGTCAGTAATGAAGAAGTTTCTCTTAATAGAACTGTGTTGGATTTTCCTCAACAGTGGTCGTTCCTTTTCTGACAAGTCTTTGCCAGTTATCCCTATCCTGGGCTGCTGTGTCCCAGTGTGTGTTGTCGATGCCACATCCAGGGCCGCCCAGAGGATTCAGGGAGCCTGGGGCAAGGCAGGGGAGCTGCGGCACTTGTTCTCACCCAGCGGTGGTCCAGGTCTTCGGCTGCATTTTGGCAGCAGGGGGCCCTTCAGTCACTCCACGTCTTCGGCAGCACTGAAGGACCTGCTGCTGAAGACCCGGAGCGACTGAAGAGCCACCCACCGCCGAAATGCCGCCGAAGACCCAGACTGCCGCCGGGCCAGGGCTCGCGGGGCCCCTGCGGGGCCTGAGGCCTGGGGCAAATTGCCCCACTTGCCCCCCCCCCGGGCGGCCCTGGCCACATCTCTTGATGTTGTCCCACATCTTGAGGGTGTCTTTGAAACGTTTCTTTTGGCCTTCCCATTTCCTTTCTCCTTTGGTGAGTTCGGCGTACAACAGTTGTTTTGGTAAGTGTACATCAGGCAGGTGCACACAGTGCCCGCTCCACTTTAGCGGTTGTGTTTCAGTACCAGCACTTGATACCTTTGCTCTAGGAACTGCCCTGGCTACCTACGGTCTTCTGCGTGGGATTTAATACATTGTTTTAAGCTACCTAAATGACCCGGGATTCTCCATCCTGAGAGAGAGCCTCTCTCTCTGTACCATACTGCTGAAGAAGAGATCAGTAAAGAACATCAAACTGAAACTCTCTTGGTCTGTAAGTGAGGGAGCTGCTGGCAGGGTGTTCTCCATGAGGGCCCATCACCTTTGCCTTCTATCTATCTAAGGTACCTACATGTCCCCCACCTCACAATCTTTAATGTATTTATTCTTACAACATCCCTGTGATCTAGGCAAGTACTATTATCCCCACTTTACAGATAAGAAACTGAGGCACAGAGAGGCTAAGTGATTTGTCCAAGGTCACACAGATAGTCTGTGGCAGAACAGAACTTGTATCTGGGTCTCCCAAGTGCTGGGCTAATGCCCTAACCACTGGACATCATGAGCTCATCCCTTCCCTCCTGGTCTGAAATAGCCTGAATTTGTTGACCTTCAAGGCATGCTGTAAAGTCCATCTCTTTGAAGAGACATATGAGGAGGGCTGGCATGACTGGAGGTGAGTTTTCTCTAGGGAATTTCAGAGGAGGAAAATTTCATTGTTTTAAATGTGTTTTTACTGCCTCTCGGTTTTATGCACATGAGTGGGGTGGGAAGGGGAACGTGCCACTGTTTAGGTTTTGCAATGATTTTGTATTGATTTTTTAAGTGATTGCAAAGGCACCTAAAGCCAGGGTTTAATGTGTGTTTTGTTAAACCCAAGTAAATACATACAGTGTCTAGCTGCCCTATTTATTTTTTCTACTGCAACCACGTTTGGTAATAAAAAGCACAAGGAGACTATGTGTTGCATATGAAGTAGTGTTACCATTTTCTTCTTCCCAGCACACAAGCCAGTGTGAGAGGCACCAGCACCACTGCCCGCATCACCTACTGTAGGAGCTCATTGGTGGTCTTTAGCCAAGTTCCTGACCCTGCGTAGACTATGAGGTGATAGGCCGGCTGGCATTGTTTTTTTTTTCAACAGATTTTTTGCTAGTCTGGCTACTACAGTTATTTAGTTATCTTTCACCCAATATTGCCCATTAATATAATTTGTGAAGATATGCAATTTTAATTAGACTTGATACTATATTTTGAAGACATTGGTTACATAGCATCTTAAAGCATGTTACTTTATTTTGAAATGAAGATCTGTAAAGCCAGTGCTACTGTCACTCATCCTGAGTCACTGTGACCATCCAATCTGAGTTGCATTCACGTGGAACAGTGCCTCTGGGCCGGTGACTATTAGCTCTTCTCTTCATAGTCACTGCCTGGGTTTTTTTTTAGTTCAGAAGTTAGACATGATATGTAAATTTGATAAAAATAGATCATGATTTGGTCTGTACAGTCTGCATGTAAGTTTGTATTTTTGCAATAAATTGTAGGACAGTGTCTTTTAAAGCAAGATCCTTTGAAATGGCATTAAAACATCCAGCATGAAAATATCTGACATTTCCAGACAAATTGAGAAACCCGAATCATTCTGGTTTGATGCTTTTTTGCACCATCAAATCAGCATCTAAAATCAATGCTGAGCTTTTTTATCATTTCTCTATATCTCATTTTACTGACAGTTCAGCTCTCCAGATCAAGAACTTACAAGTACAGTATTCATTGTTTCAGTATGAATTTCACCTATCACTGTGGTGTACCAATGTTTCATCTGAAATTCACGTATTAATGAATGTTAGAAATCTCATTTATTTTCTGAGAAAACTGTCAACAACTTCTGAGCAACCTTTCAAATCAAGTCTGAAGAACTAACATTCAGTGAATTTCGGTTACAAAAAATGACATTTTTATTAGATCTCTCTTTTCTTTAAGATGTCTACTTTCACAAGTCATACATGTACTATACACTCCACTGTTCTGTATTTTCCAAAGGTATGATTTAGAATTCTCTACCTTTTAAGATAAAAAACCAAGAAAACATAGATGACAGTACTCCGTTTTGTATATAGCATATTAAACTGAAGCTGCATCCCAATGGAAGAAAGAAAATAAGAAGTGTGGGCAAAGGTGAAATTTGAAAAAAAAATGGACAACTGGTGAAGCACAGAGATACTGGATAGCTGTTCCAGATGGCAGGAGCTTCAGGAAAGAAGGCTCTCTCCCCAGGAGAGAATATGCAAAGGAACAGAGAGGAGGTACTAGGTGAACAGAAAGAGACGGGATGGAAGCAGAGATCAATATAGAAATTCTTCTCCTTTCATTTGCATCCTTTTTCCACTACTGTAGCTACATCAGCTCCAATGGAGTCACTTCAGAATTACACTGGTTTGAGAAGAGGTAAAATACTGGTCCCATTACAGTAATGGCAAAATTCCTATTGACTTCAGTGGGGCCAGAATTTCACCTCTGGTCAGCAAAGTAAGTTGGATCAAGCCCCCGGTGGCTTTAAAAACAAGAAAGGCAATTAATCAACCTAGTTTACCTATTGATTAGTCAGGAAAGATGCCAGTTCTTTGTGAAACTCAGTGACTTCTGTGTAGCAGCTGAGAAAATACACCTTTTACTTTGAATTTGATTTTCACTGAGCAAGAGCTGATTTTCTCTGTGAATTTGTCATGGCAAAAGAATGAGGTGAACATCTGAGACTGCTCCAAGGGCCTCGACTCTGCACCTTTGTGAAATGTGCGTTAATTTAATAAACTCATTTCATTTAAAAAAAAATAGGAATTTTGGGAGTGTGTGTGAAAGGAATGCAAGATGGGTCTCCCTGTGCATGCAGTGATATAATTGCTAAGTTTTCCCCAGCAAAATGCGTAAGCTGATATGCTAGGGAGTGTGTTTATTATTTAGTGCAAACTGAACCTGCTGGCTTATTATGGGGAGGAACTGAGGTGGGCATGTCAGGGGTGCTGGCAAAGAAGGGTATTTAGCTGGTGATAATCCCTGGCTGGCAGGGCACTCTTACCAGCCAGTGCAACATAGAACAACCTGCAGACTGCTCTAAGTTTCACCATAGGACAGTTCAGGGGAGGGGATGGAAAGATGGGAGAAAACCACCTCTGCCTTCCTCCTTTCTCAGCTGAGTTCAGCTCAGCAGCCACTGAGAATTCTTCCCTCTAACTCAGTTGCAATCAATGGCATTGTACATTGGTATAAAATTAGTGTCAGATCAGAACTGGTAAAGGCGCATTGCCACAACGAGTATGTCAAACTGGAGGTACCATATGGTGAAAGGAAATGTGTGAACATGGACTAGTGTGTGCCATACAGCGGAGTCTGTGGCAGTATCCTCGAGCACGGATGAAACTCATTTGGTAACAGACCCTTTAAAACTGATCTGTACCTGCATAAGCTACTGTACTGTACAGAAATGATCTACATTGCATATGAAAATGAGCTGTTTTATAAAAAGACTCCATGACATAAGCATGCTACAGTTATGAGCCTGCTGACATTTAGATGGATATGATGATTGTACCGCTTCAAAGATAGTCGCATAGTTTGCCCTGAACAACATGAATCAGTTCCACCGGAGCCGAGAATAGTGCTAATCACCTTCCCACAATAGAAATTTAAAATAATTCCTTCAATACTGAAATAAATTGTGAAATAAGGGCCCTTAGATTGCTGTTCAGTTTATAAATAATCACACTGAAAAGTCTGGAAATTCACAGGGCTGGATCTCAAACACTAATGAAGTCAATAGGAGTCTTTCCACTGACTTTAGTGAACTTTGGATAAGGCTCAAAGAAGGGGTTGGTCACTTAAAACCCATGAATTCTGATTTTCCTCTCACTTATATTTGTGTAAATCAGGTGCAACTCTATTGAAATCAATGGATTTATACGAGTGTAAAACCTCTAAGAGGGAAATTCGGCCCATGGGGTGTGTACTGAACAACAGAATTGGACTAAACTGTAGCTTTACAGGTAGTTAATCAGCATAGGGGACTGGTTGGCCCAGGGGGAGTTTGGTAACAGCACAGAGCCAGTTTTCACCTCTAGGTTGCTGGTTGGATTCCATGCCCGCTTGGTTAGTAGAAACCAAAATTTATCTACGGCTATTGACTTTAAGATGGGCTGTAAGAAAAGAATATGATGGTCTCTATCCAGCTGCCAGTGGAAAAATGCCCCCATCACAACAACCTCCGTTTGGTTATCTCCGCCCAGAGGCTAGGGATTGAATGTGTTTTCACATATCCTTTCCCCCCAGACATGGTCCCTCCGAAATAAGATCAAGGTTCTTTAGCTCTGTGCCTGCCCTTATTTGAATAAATTGCTCAATCCATTATCCAAGTCCCAATATCATACCTTCATTAGCACTAAACTCACACACACAAACTCTACAGATGGCCTTCAATGAGCAATTAGACTGAGAAATTTATTGCATCATAACTATTTTACAAGTATTTTATCTGTTTTCTTTTTATGGACAAATCTTTTCTGTATCTATTGTGATTAGACTTCACCTTGAAATTCTTTTAATGAGATAAATAATTGGGCTATTGTAGTTCAGTACCAGCAGATGAGGATTAGGTAATTTGATGGTAGTTATGATTGCTTAATAATATAGTGTTCACCATCCTATGATATAGCTTCAAATTCTGCTCTCTGATAAACTGTTGTAATTAGAGTAACTCCGCATTAGTGTCACTGAGAGCAGAGTTTAGAGCACAGTTCATCTGGAACTCATTCTAAATCAAGTTACCGTTTAGGTGATTCAGATTTTAATCATCACATGTATATGTAAAAAGCAGGGTGAAATTTTTAGGGAAAAACTTTTGTTGGTGACATATGCAGATTCAGCAATACTGGAACGTTTTGCCAATTCATGTTAGTTTTAACTAGGTGTTTCAGCCAGAAAAAATATATTCGGAAAAAATTGAAATGTTTAGTTTCAACAGTTTCAAAATGAAACATTTTGATATTTTGTGTTAAAATCACTTTTTGTTTTAAAATTTGTTTCAATTTAATATTTTTAAAATGCAACTATATAAAAAAATCAAATGTGAAACATTTAGACTCAAAACAATTTTTTTTCAACTTTTCAATTCACCAAAAAGTCCCATAAATTTTGTTTATGGATCAACCCCAAATACATTTTTTTCCTAATTTTTCAGAATGGACAGAAAAACTCCAAAATCTGTTATTCACACAGCTCTACTGATGATAAACATTGTTCGTTGAACCACAGCAGTTTTAATTTCATTAATAGGAAAAAGTTATCATCTTTTACACTCTTTTAAAATATTACCAACTTGATATATTCACTTTTGTGGATAAAAGGCTGTCATATCATAGACCCTACTGTAGACAAGCATGCAAGAAGATACCTTCTAGATTACAACTACCTGAAGCACTAATTTATCCCTTATCCTCTTAGTTAATATAGTATTATTTTAACTGAACTATATTTAAATGAACTAGGTCTGATTCCCTAAAGCAATAAGGAAGACAAACAGACTGACAAAATGAGTTTAAGACAAAATTACTGTTCCCAAAAATAGGCAACAAGACTTTGCAAGGATGGCTGTGGCAAGCTTTTGACACGTTATTTTTAATACAACTTCTTACACTAAGTGGCCAATGGTAAGTTTCTTACATAGTGAAGGAAAAGGGAGTTTTTCCCAAACATGGCTCCATTCATCTGTCTTTATCTGTGTCATTCATATAGATACTCGCAGACTCCCTGTTTTTCATACATCTCACTTCAACTGAACTTCCTTTTTGGAGAGTTCTCTCCCGTTTGTACTGGCATGTAGAGCTGGACATATAGCAGACTTTATGCTTTGCTGGCAATTCAAAAGCAATTAGTTTGGATTGAAGCAAAAAACATTTTTTGGGGGGGAATTTTTGGAGAATCAAAATGATTCATTTTGTTTTGATTTTGAGCATTTTTTATATTTTTAAATGGAAATTTTGAAATCAAAACTCATTTTGGACAAAAAATCAAAACATTTTCATTTAGGAAATCTCAAAACAAAATTATTTGATTTTTTTTCAGAGGGTTATTTTAGGTTTATTTTTGACCAAAACAAATTGATGAAATTGACGTGAAATCATAAAATGTTTGTGTGTAACTGGATCCACATTTTTTACTGAAAAAGGTCTTGTGTGAAAAATTTTGCCCAGCTCTATTGGCATGACAAAATGTAAAAATGTTGTCAAGTTTCATGTTGACTGGAGCATCTGTATGCGGGGCAGGGTTTGATACATGTCTGTTTCTGATTCAGTGGCAAGTATATTATCAGAAAGCTTCTACATTCACTTTCCTTTTCCTGAAAGTTCTGATTAGATTTCTTACACAGTATGTGCTGCATCTCCCTCTAATGGTCCTTCTAAAAGAACCATCTTTTTGTTCTGTGTTTGTACAGCACCCAGCACAGTGGGACCATGGTACATGATTGGGACTCCTAGGCACTACTACAATACAAATAAATAATAATGGTTAGTCTATATACAGGATAACATTGTTACCAGTTAATGGAGTTAGATTTTTAGCTCAGAGAGTAAAGATCTGTTATGAAGTTGTAGGTTACTGGTTCCAAAATATTGACCACCCCTGCTCGGTAACTATGTGTGTTTTTCTTTTGACTGGGACATCTTTATTTTCTCTTTCCAAGAGCCAGAAGAGAAATCTTTAGAATATTTATTTGTATGTTGTACAGTCAGTGAAATAAAAAAAAATTCTCCATTTCAATTTCTTTTCAGTCATATTGATTACATAGTCTGTCCTCTTTTGGCTTCCATGATGTCTTATCTATATTCCATAATTTCTATTTGCAGTGTGTTATCATTGCTTCGTTATTTGGTGAGACAATTTTAGCAGCATCATTTTGAAAGAGACTGAAGGAGATGACTATTTTGAGGGGACAGGTTGCATAGTGATTACAGAGAATCATCCTCATTCTTCTCTCCCTCATTCTGATGCTGTTGTGTAACCATCATTAACCTGTCACACTGCCCCACCCTGCCACATTGAGAAATGTGTGTGCTGTGCTGAAATCACAAAGCGCATTTCTCACTGTGGTTATTATTTCTATTAATGTAGCAACTAGAAGACCCAACTGCAGTCAGGGCCTCATTGTGCCAGGTACTGTCCATGCATAGCGTGTAATTGAGAATCCCTGCCCCAAAGAGCTTGGAGTCTAACCAGCCAAGACTAATATAGGGTGGGAGAAAATAAATATTATCCTCATTTTACAGGTGGGACCTGAGACACAGGGTGATCAAGTGACTTGCTCTGTCACATAGGGAATCTATGGCAAAGCCAAAGATTGAACTGAGATATTCTGGGACAAATTGCATGTGTGCAAGTCACTTTCTCTATGGGTAAAAGGTCCTTTATGCAGTCCCTGGGAGACCTACAAAACAGATCTATCAGCCAGAAGTACTCCATTACTCCATTGCTTTGAAACTTCATTTCCTATCTGAATCATGTTCCACTTGCCAAGGAGACATCTGCCCCTCCGAATAGAAAATACCTTCTATAGCATTTAGAGTAGCTGGAGTCACCGACTGCTCTTGGGAAGTTCCTGGATTTCACAGCACTGCAGTGGGAAGTTAGCTTTCATCTTTCATAGTTTGCCATGTCTCGGTTTCTTTGGGTCTGGGAGAACATACCCTCTAGTAAGTGCCCACAATGAGTGTGTTGTTCTGGATTGCTAATATTTCCTTTGATATCTTACCACTGCCACACCCAGGGCCGGTGCAAGGAAGTTTCACGCCCTAGGTGAAACTTCCACCTTGCGCCCCCACCCCCAGCCCTGCGACAGCTCCCCACCCCCCCCACCCCCCGCCCTGAGGTGCCCCCCCCCCGCGGCAGCTCCCCCCCTTGCCCTGAGGCCCCCCCCCCCACTCAGCAGCTTCCCCCCCCCCGGGAGCTGTGCGGCAGCTCCCCACCCCAGCTCACCTCTGCTCCGCCTCCTCTCCGAGCACGCCGCCCCCACTCTAATTCTCCTCCCCTCCCAGGCTTGCGGCGCCAAACTGCTGATTGGCGCTGCAAGCCTGGGAGGTGGGAGAAGTGGAGCGGCCGCTGTGCTCGGAGAGGGAGTCTGAGCTGCACGTGTCAGCGCACCGCCGGCAGCCCGGCCCAGGAACGCTGTAAAAAAAAAATTGGGGGCACCGCTTTTTGGCGCCTCCCAAATCTTGCCGCCCTTGGCAACCGCCTAGTTTGCCTTAATGGTAGCACCAGCCCTGGTCACACCTTGCACAGTATGCACATACATACCTGGGATTACCTTATGTATCTTCATCTGCTGAAACTGTTGAGCAATAGTTCATCCATTCAAGGGTGTTCACTGGTCACATCATGTTTCCTCTTGAAACCAATGCAGATGTGTGGAGGAGGCTGAGGAAATCTCTGTTTGAAGCACAGAAAGCATGTGAAGGAGTTGCAACTTCACCTTGCAACTAGCTTATGTGCTTATTTCTCATTGGGCCTCGTAGGTCTGGTGGAAGGACATAGCTCTATGATCATAAGGTCCCCTTCACATTTGATATGGGGGAATCTTTTGTAGTGAAATTAAGGACATTCCCCACTACGCTGCACAGAGATGCCTTCCTGGTAATTTTCATGTTGCCTCTACCAGGTGCCACTACAACACCCACTTCAGCACTGTGCCTTTTCTCCTCCAATAGGCTTTTTTACTGCAGCTATTACAGAAATACCATAAGGTTCCCTTATGTTGAAACAGGAGGCTTAGTTGAGTTATACCTTAAGCAGTAAGCATATTCTTCATACAACAGCTTTCAGAAATGCCAGCGGAGTACAGCTGTGCCCATCAACAAGTACTTTTGATCCTACTAGCTGCTTAATTTCCTGACTCATACTCATAATATTTTAATTGTCGCTCCATTCCTACATTGGAGGTATGGTTTGGGATTAAATAAATATATTTGTTTTTAAATGGTATGTGACCTTATGGGGTTTTTTATGAGTATCTTTTGTCCCTCCGTGGAAGAAGGGCAGCATAGGAGCTTCTGTGGTACCTTTAAACAGACTATAGATCCCCCTTCCCAGGGACACCTTTCTGCCAACAGAACAGAGTAAAGTGGCTCCAGCATAACGGAGACTCAGTGTCTTATGTTGTAATGATTATCTCAGTGAGCAACGTATACGCAGTGGGGCAAATTATGTCTGGAGCTGTATTCTCTACTATTACCCGTACACCACAGTCCTGCTCTGTAGTGGTATAACTCTTTTCATGATACTTAAGGCTTCAATTTCTAGCCAAATGCCTAGTTAGACCACTATAACATAATGAATAACAAATACAAGAAGTATGACAATTTGGGCAGAGGCATTGTGACAGTCTGAATCCCTATGTTTATCCTTTCGACAAGACTATGATAAATTTTGTACGAAGTATGCCTTGTGAGGTATCATTTTAAAACTCATAATTTGCTGATCATCATTGTCCTGGTAAAATAGGTGTGACAACATTGTATGTAAAGTTACAAGATTCTACTTTATGACATTGCTGAGACATGCTCCAAGTTTAGAAAAGCAGGCACAAACCAGTTTCTTAAAGACAAAAAGGCAAACTGATGCCTCAGCCTAGTGTCAACATAATCAAAAGGACTCAGACCCGGTTCAGTGGCTATTCTTTGGCAGGAAGAAGGGTGGGAGTGATACATTTATATCTTCGCAATGGAACACGTGGAGGTTCCCGTGCAAGCAGACATTCTGCCTCCTGAACCTCAGCTGGAGATGATTTTCAAATAGAAAAATAACTATAAGAAGTAAGAACAAAGGACACGCATTGTTACTCCTCACTTTCTCTCTGCCCACGACATCCCCAATGCCTGAAGGCCAAGGAAAGGTGCATTGGACTGGGAGAGGGCCTTGGTTGAAAAGCATCCAACCAGTAAGACTGCAAAATCATGCAGTGGGAGAGACATTTTGGTTTAAGTTCACTTAGCTTGTTAAGTTAGATATTAATTGTGTTTTACCATTTATTTTCTTGTAACCAAATTCTGACTTTTATGCCTCATTACCGGTACTTGTAATCACTTAAAAACTTTCTTTCTGTAGTTAATAAACTTGTTGTATTGTTTTATCTAAACCAGTATGTGTTCCATTTGAGATAACAAGATTTGTGAATATCATTTTCTATTAGTGAAATGATGGGCTTTCTATGAGCTTGTATTGTCCAGGAGGGTGCTGGATAGTACAAGATGCACATTTCTGTAACTGGGAATTTCTGGGACATTTATGGGACTGGGAATTTGCTGGTGTCGCTCTGCAATATAATGGATGGGTGGCTGGCTGGCTGGCTGGCTAGATATAGCACTCATACAGTATAGCTGCGGGTGATTTAGATGCTGGAGGCTGTGTATAGGTGGACCAGGAGTGGTTGCTCTCACAATGAAGCCGTGTAAAATGCACCCCAGGTTGGAGAATTGAGAGGACACAGCTGTTCAACAGTATAGATTGTACCCTGGGTATGTCACAGGCATAAAGGCCAAAAGCTCACTATTTTTCTGTATTCAGGTCTTTGAAGGTGGCTATCCAATTGTTTTATACTCTAAACAGCTATTATTATTCCTAGTAGAGACCCCAATCATACACCTCTGAACAAACTGTAGAAACACAAAACCTTACAAGTTGCCCCCAAGATATTATAATTGCAGTATTTGATATAGTTATACAAATAATTATTTCCTTACATCTGTTCTGATGGAAGTGACTTTTTAATTTCTTACTCTGAACCCCTTTTCTTTTTCTTTCAGATAGAAAGTAAAAATATTTGCACTCCTATTACACTTTTAATTCAGGAACTCAGAACAATTAACTAAATACAATAATTTTATTACTTCATGATCTATCAGTGCTTTGCATTGTGCATTGTCTGCTGCATTGTAAGCCTGTTCATTTGCAGTTAATGCTACTATGTTTCATTGTGTAGACAGTAAGCAATATTTTCCTAAAAACCTAGCACCAAGAAGCTTAGGGCACTGACTGCAGCCAATCCTAAACTAAAATATAGCACCTGATTCTGATTTCACATCAGTGTAAATCAAGTCAAGAGCATTACAATTGCATAAAAGTAATGTAAAGGGATATGAAACCAGGCCCTTTGTCTTTTTGAAGATATTTTTCTAAAGAATCAGTCATTTGTATAGCAAATCTACAGATCAGTTGGAATCTTTGTGTTAGTTTTAGGCAGTGGAAGGAGGGATGCATTCTTGGTGTTAAAATATTAACTCTTTGAGAAAGAGGGGCAAAATTCTCATCTCAGATCAATACAAAGGGATCTCAAATCCAATCTGTTTCTGACATCACTGAGATTTCAGTATCTGTAGATCATGACAATTAATGGAATCGTGGAAGGGGATCAGATACTGTAGGGATGAGGGCAGAGTAAGAACTTGAATAGAACAGAACATTGGAGTAGAGATCAACTGTGCAAGAACTAAAAGGAGAATTCTACTTTGAGAGGACACTCTCCTTGCTGGCTGATACATCAGCATTAAAGAAGGTCTTCTAACCACAGTTACTGGTATGGCAGCATAAAGCTTTCCAAACTCATACCTTCAGGACTCTTGAAGTCTCTGATTAGTTGCCTATGCTATTACCACTTTTCTGTTTTTTAGATTTTCCAATTCATGTTTTACTAATTCATCCTTCCCCATTATAAACTACATTCCCATAATGGCTAAAATATTGTATATGCCTCTGTTTTGAATTTTGGAGTTGGCAATACATCTGCTACTGCCTTCAGTGCACCCACTCTATAATATCCTAATTTGTCGTGTCTTGACTGTTATCATGGAATCACAGAAATGTAGGCCTGAAAGTAGGGTGACCAGATAGCAACTATGAAAAAACAGGACAGGGGGTGGGGGGTAATAGGCGCCTATATAAGTAAAAGTCCCCAAAACCGGGACTGTCCCTATAAAAACAGGACATCTGGTCACCCTACCTGAAAGAGACCTCAAGAAGTTATTAAGTCCAGCCCCCTGTGCTGAGGCCAGACCTAGTAAACCTAGACCATCCCTGAAAGGTGTTTCTCCAACCTGTGTTTGAAATCCTGTAATGATAGGGATTACACAACCTCCCTTGGAAGCCTATTCCAAAGCTTAGTTATCCGTATAGTTAGAAAGTTTATCCTGAGTTATAGGGACATCCAGAGCATGGGGTTGGGTCCCTGACCATCTTGGCTAATAGCCATTGATGGACCTATCCTGCATGAATGTATCTATTGTTCTACGCCAGTTATACTTTTGGCCTTCATAACATACCCTAATAATGCATTCCACAGGTTGACTATGCATTGTGTGAAGCAATACTTTCCTTTGCTTGTTTTAAACCTGCTGACTATTAATTTAATCAAGTGACCCCTGGTTCTTGTGTTATGTGAAGGGGTAAATAACACTTCTCTATTCACTGTCTCCACACCATTCATGATTTCATAGACCTCTGTCATATCCCCCACCCCCAGACATCTCTTTTCCAAGCTGAATGGGCCTAGTTTTTTTTTTAAAAAAATTCCTCGTATGGAAGCTGTTCCATACCCCTAATCATTTTTGTTTCCCTTCTCTGTATCTTTTCCAATTCTAAAATATCTTTTTTTGAGATGGGATGACCAAAACTGCACTCAGGATTCAAGGTGTGGGTGTACCATAGATTCATGTGGTAGTATTGTGTTGTTTACTGTGTCTTATTACCTATCTCTTTCCTAATGGTTTCTAATATTCTGTTAGCTTTTTTGACTGCCTCTGCACATTTGAGTGGAAGTTTTCAGAGAACTATCCACAGTGACTCCAAGAGCTCTTTTTTGAGTGAGAATAGCTAATTGAGTCCCCATAATTTTGTATGTATAGCTGGGATTATGTTTTCCAATGTGCATTACTTTGCATTTATCAACACTGAATTTCATCTGCCATTTTGCTGCCCATCTCCCAGTTTTGTGAGATCCCTTTTTAACTCTTCATAGTCAGCTTTGGACTTACCTGTCTTGAGTAATTTTGTAACATAAGAACATAAGAATGGTCATACTGGGTCAGACCAAAGGTCCATCCAGCCCAGTATCCTGTCTGCTGACAGTGGCCAGTGACAGGTGCCCCAGAGGGAGTGAACCTAACAGTTAATGATCAAGTGATCTCTCTCCTGCCATCCATCTCCACCCTCTGACAAACAGAGGCTAGGGACACCATTCCTTACCCATCCTGGCTAATAGCCATTAATGGACTTAACCACCATGAATTTATCCAGTTCTCTTTTAAACCCTGTTATAGTCCTAGCCTTCACAACCTCCTCAGGCAAGGAGTTCCACATGCTGACTGTGCGCTATGTGAAGAAGAACTTCCTTTTATTTGTTTTAAACCTGCTGCCCATTAATTACATTTGGTGGCCCCTAGTTCTTATATTATGGGAACAAGTAAATAACTTTTCCTTATTCACTTTCTCCACACCACTCCTGATTTTATATACCTCTACCATATCCCCCCTTAGTCTCCTCTTTTCCAAGCTGAAAAGTCCTAGTCTCTTTAATCTCTCCTCATATGGGACCTGTTCCAAACCCCTACTCATTTTAGTTGCCCTTCTCTATTGTATTGTCTGCAAACTTTGTGACCTTGCTGTTTACCTCTTTTTTCAGATCATTTATGAATATGTTGAACAGCACTGGTCCCAGTACAGATTCTTGGGAGGCCCCACTAGTTACCTCTTTCTATTCTGAAAATTGACCATTTATTCCTACCCTTTGTTTCCTGTCTGTTAACCAGTTACCGACCCATGAGAGAACCTTCCCGCTTATTCCATGACTGTTTACTTTGCTTAAGAGCCTTTGGTGTGAGACCTTGTCAAAGGTCCATATCAACTGGATCACCTTTGTCCTCATGTTTGTTGACCCCCTCAAAGAATTTTAATAGATTGGTGAGGCATGATTTCCCTTTAGAGAAGCTGTGTTGACTTGCAATAGCTATGATCAAAGCTTTGTGTCATATTTTGGTGTCAGCAGTGTACTAGCAACTCTTTCCACTTGTGACATGATTTGTTTTCTAAAGGATTTCAATTACTAACGTCAAAATAAAGTATAGCCCACTAAGTAGTATGGTGTAACATTGGACAGCTACTGTACATGCAACACTTGAACTAATGAATATAGCATCTATTTCAAAAGTGAGAGCTCTAGCAAATAGCTTTTTCAGATCTTCTTTCTTCTCCTTCTTTAAAAAAATTCATAAATAATGTTGGCCTCTGAGGCTCTGTCAATCCATTATATTTTTTTTCAAAAGCGAACAGATTCTTTTGTGCTTTAATTATATTCTGTGAGAAAACTTGACTGGATTTGATTTTTGTGAATTTCAATGTATTGTCACTGTTTATTTCCAGGTGTTTTGCATTTATTTCAAACAAGTATTTCTCAAGCAGGGTATTATTATGAACCCCTCTTCCCACTCCTTCTACCTCAGATACTCATTCTGATTTCAAAATGTTACAGACCAAATTCAAACCTGTTATTAATTTATACTACAAAATTACAATTGAGGCCTCCTCCCAGATCGGGGCCCCTATTGTGCTGGGCACTGTACCAGCACACAGGCAATGTGTAGAGGGGAAATTGAAACACCAATGGGTGAAGTGACTTGGCCAAGACCAGTGACAGAGCTAGGACTAGAAACCAGGGCCCTAGCTACAAGATGATACTGCCGCTCTACTGTCACCAGTCATTACTAATGTTTACTTATTCAAAATGGATTTTTCTAAGTCTATATGTGAAGAAGTCAAGCAAGACTGCCCACAGCAAAAATAATCTCCATCAATAATTAATTGTCACAAGATAATATCCAAAACCTGTTCAAGCAGCAAAGTCTGACTAAGTATAGGGCTACTGCTTTGAGAGATCCGAGGGGAAGATTTCCAAAGGTGACCTGTGATTCTGAGAACTTAACTTGAGATACTTTTAATGGGCCTGACTTTTAGAAAGTGCTAAGCATTTGCCCTCTGAAAATTAGGCCCTTTTAAGGTGTCTCAATTTGGATCCCGGAAAATGGACCGATGCCAAATCACTAGTCACTCTTGAAAACCTTGCCAAAGACTTTCAACTACTCAGTGTGCGAATATCCTAAAACAGTGATGCTCAACATTGAACAGCTGAAGAGCATTGGCCTGCTAAACCCAGGGTTATGAGTTTAATCCTTGAGGGGGGATCTGGGGCAAAAATCTGCCTGGGGATTGGTCCTGCTTTGAGCAGGGGGTTGGACTAGATGACCTCCTGAGGTCCCTTCCAATCCTGATATTCTATGATGCAGAACGCACAACCATCTAATCTAGGCTTGTCAATCTATCTTTTAGGGTTTTATACTGCTTCTCATCCCTGTAGTATCTGAGCACCTGCCACATAAATTCAATAGCAACTGTAAAGTCCCTAGAGGACTTCATGAAGTTTCTGGCACATCTCCCTTTCCAGGGTCAAAACTCCTGTTGGGGTAGGATTTTATTTTCCCTGGGAGAAGAAGAAGGGAGGGAAAGAGAACCACCCATGACAGATGTTAGTTCCAATATAGTTCTTTAGGCGATATATGGTGCTCAGTCACCACAATGATTAGCATGGTATAAGAATCTGAATAGAACAGAATAGGGTTGATCACCGCAGTTAACATTTTTATAAATACAGTGAAAATCTGGTTTTCATTTACTGAGGTGTTGCAGACTTTCAGATTAAAAACAACAATGGAAAATAAATTCTTTGGTTCTGTTTTGTGACCCTTTTAAAAAATATAACCTTACGCAGAGTGGAAAGGGAAGTACATGAAAGAATGGTGTCAGCTTACAGTAAAATCTATTGTAAAACAACTTACATTAAGAACTAATAGAATAAAATACCCAGTTGAAATCATCAATTTTGATTTAATTATCACAAGGCAGGCTGGAGGTTTCAGACATTTATAAAATCAGTGAAAGCAATGACAGGTTTGCCTACAATAAGCCAGGGGTCTGCTGAAGTGGTTACTTGCTAAGTGAAGCCACAACAAGTTTTACTGCAGATTGGTTTAGAGTAAATGACTAAGACAATATATTCATGTAGACGCTGAAATGAATATGAAGAAATTTGGCATCTGGATTCTGCTCAATTTTCAGGATTCCCTTAAGGTCAGAAGTGAGGGGAAGGTGGATTTTCAAAAGTGCTCATCTCTCAGCTAACTCTGTTCCTTTGAAATCAGTGGGCATTTTACTATTGTCTTCAGTAAGAGCGGAATTAGGGAACACTGAGCACTTCTGAAAATCCGTCTTTTTAGAGGATTTTTGTTTGCATGGGGGGGAGGAACTTAAATCCATTGATTTAGTATCTTTGGATGGGATTTTCTAAAGCACCTAGATGACTTAGGCCTAGTCTACAATAGAAACGTTTGCCAGTATTGTAAGCAAAATAAACTATTTTGGCAAAAGCACTTTTAAACCGCTATAACTGCATTTGCACTGGGGCTTTTCCAGCAATGCATTATTGTAAAAATGTCACCCTCTAACTGAAATAGCTATGCAGTCAAAGGTTTCTAGTATGGATCTTCTCTCAGGAGAACAAGTCTGCGTAAAAGTCAATAGGGCATTTGGTCATATGGCAGTTAGGACTAGATTTTTAAAAGTATTTAGGCATCTAACTCCTATTGAAAATCTGGCCCTTAGGTGATTTTAAAAATCCCACTCATTATCTATTTTGATCTTCTTTATTTACACTTCTTCCTGTCTCTGTCATATTGTCATAGTAGTACCTGCACCTTGAAAGCCAAGTAAATACCTATTTTTGTTCTTATACCAATTCTATGTTAGCCAACTGGAGGAGTGTCTTCTTAAGCCCTGATTCAGGAAAGCATCCCTATTCAGTTATTCTGTAAGCACCTGCTTAAAGTTAAGCACGTGTGTAAGTGTTTTTGTTGAAAAAGGATGGACTTAACTATGTGCTTAAGTAAGCCATAGAATCAAGCTCTGGTTTGAGATCTGGCGTGGTGAATCTTGGCTCTGAGATTCTGCAGTACTGACTCTGTTTTTTCCTTGAAGTATCTATGTATCTGACTTCTCACTGTATAAACAGTATGCCTGGCAGTAAGTGTTTGGAGGCTCACACCTTTATATAGTGGTTATCCTTTAAAAGATTGCTAATTATTCCTTGGGTAAATAGCTACATTTTCCTCAGTATTTGCAGTTTTACTAAAACTTATCTATATTTACTATTGGGAATAGCTAGAATACTGTAGTAGATACTGAGGTAAAGTTATTTAGCTATTGCAGGCATTACCAGAGACAATGGGAAAGCTTCAGGGCAAAGGGGATAAGAGAGCCCTATGCAGCTGTTAGTTCACACGGATAGAGGACAGTCAAGTTTCTACTACAGGTAGGATCAGGCCACAAAATTTGGAACCAGTTTTCAAACAGAGTCCAAGGATGTTCAGATCTGGGGTTTTGATTCAGATCCACTCTAGTTCCTGGAGTCAATGGAACTACACCAAGTAGTAAGCACTACATCTGGCCGTGCTTGAGTAATTGGATCCTAGAAACCAACCCATAATCCCTAATGTCAGTGGGAGTCTTGCCATTGATTTCAGTGGGAACAAGCACAGGCTGTGAGAGTAAGCCATATGGGCCTTGCATGCCTACTCAAAATAAAATGAAGATTCATGTGCAATGACATTTAAAACAAGCTGTGGCTCTTGAAATCTTTGTGCCATTTGGAAAGGAAAAGCTGGAATGTAAATGGGTGTATTTGAGCCATGCAGTTTATTATTTTAGTTTGGAGACCTTTCAATTATTCAGATATTACAGAGCAAGACCCAGCTACTCATTCATTGATAAATCTATGGCAGATTATGGTCTATGATCATAATTTACCATTGTTTTAAATCTTCAAACATGTGATAGTAACCTTGTAGATTTATTCTTATATAATTTCAGATTAAACCACATTGCACTGTGCCATGTATTATATTCAGCTGTGAAATATTTACAAAGTAATGTTACTTATCGAAATCCTATGTGAAATATGACTTTAATATATCAGAACATGAACCACATCAAGCTGTCACTTATTTTACTGAAAAGAAGATTCTGGTTTTACACGATTGTTTTCTGAAATTTATAGCCTCTTCTCTCTGCTGCTGTATATTATTTAATTCTGTAATGTGTTTTGGGATCCAGTTTGTCTGAAAGATGCTATACAAAATGAAGTTATGTTGTATTATTGCACTGTAAAATAACCATCTATCTAAGCTGTCTTAAATACTATCACAAAATATCATGAATCTGCCCTTAGAACATGAATTCTCCTTTCTTTTCAATTCCTTTTATTACCAATTTTATATTCAGAATATAAAACTGCAGCAAAATATTTGTAGAGTAGTATATAGATGTAATGCTAGAATTCACATGCTGTATTCATTACTCATATTGGTAATCATAACAAAAACTTTGGAATCCTAGTGACTGAGTCTGATCTTTTAAGGGCTTTACAGAAACATAACCCCATTGGTTTCAGTGGAGTTACTCTTTATTCCATTGTAAGATAAGAATCAGGCTCCAAATTCTTTCTTTGCAGTAGATGAAGAACCTACGTTAAGGGATTCATTTTGTTTTTATTTCAGTGTAATGAATGATGCTGTAGAGTATGTACCATGCAGTATGTGACTTTTCACTTTGTGCACCAACTACTGAAATCTTTGAGCAAATCTCTATTTTCATGCCCATGGGACTTATATTCATAGGTTGAAACTCACCTCTGGATTCTCATATACATCCAGGCCACGGTACACCAGTCTGGTGAATGATGGGCATTGAAGTGGGCATAAATTCCATTAAGTGAGAATCAGGCCCATCTGTGCGGAAAGCCCAGGCACCATCTAATGGTCTTGAACTAATAGTTTCTTCTGGCCTTAAAATCTATGAAGACCTCTCAGACCACTTTTAGCTTCACCTTCTGCAAGTGTAATCAAGTGGCGTGGCAGCTTAAAGGGGTCTCTGCACTTCTTACACAAGGGTAGGGTTAGTCTATTCTGTGGCTTTGGACATACTGATGTGGAGAGCAGCAGCAGCAAGGGCTGGGAGAGGAACGACTGTAACCAGAGTTTTGAAGACCCCATACCCTACGCCTTATAAAAGTGATCTCGGGAGAGGGCTCTAATCACTGCCCAAGGCTCTGTACCCTGGGCTTCAGCCCTGTGCCTTGGCCCAAAACTGGAGTGGATTCTTATACACAGCAACACTAGCACACTTGAAACCAGATTACTTGAGTTTTATCTGGATGACATACATTTTCACCCATGTGTAACGCCGACCCACAGAGGGGCCTTGGCAGTGGGGATCAAACCTGAGGCGTCTGGAGCTTAATGCATGAGCTTCTGCTGCATGAGCTAAAAGACGTGTTTCTCTTAGCCGAGGCTGTAGCAGGCTTATCAATCTCTAGCTGGCCTAGCCACCACTAGAGGGGGACAGAATGCCACTCCAACAAGCAGGGGTTACACACGTAAAATATTAGTAGAATACATGACCTGGCATCTGCTGAACTGAGGTGAGGGCAAAATGTTACCTTGTGTAATGGAAATCTCAGTTTGGATACAAGAATTTGGTACTTGCTGCTGTTGGAGACAGGAAACTAGCCCTTGGTTCTGATACAGCAGGGCAATTCCTATGTTCCTATGATGTAGAATTTGACATGATATATATATGGTCATAGAAGTCAATGGGAGTTCCTCACCTTTGAAAATCTGGTCACTGATTGAAGGTGTCTAACTTTAAGCACTCAAGTTAAAAAAAATTGGCCTAAATTAATAGTATTTTCCTTCTGATGGGAAAAAAATGTGTATTGTAAAATAAATTATGTATATCAAAATGTTTTCTCCTAAAAAAAATAAAAGATGTCAATGCCTTTCAACCCCTCATCTTCCCCCCTGCCCACAGTAAGGAAATAAGAACTACTTCAGCTCGATAAAATATACAGGAAATGAAATTACTCTGTGTTTTTAGATTACTTCACATTCTTAAGACGTGCAAATCTTCTTGTTTAAACTTGCTGTGGGTCCTGAAAGAGATTGGTGGCTTGCTGCAGCAAAGCATCTTTTATTCCCACTTCGCAAATCTTTCAATGTATATTATAGATTAAATCTGTCATTTCAGCGAGTTTATTATGAGACACAGTGTTCAGGAAGAAGTTGGCTTTGAATGCTATAGTGCAGATGATGTTACACTGGCTATGTGAGGTCTTTCAAACCTTTTGCCTCCTTTCTTTGTGCAAAGAACCTTTCTTACGATGTTCATATCTGATCAGCAGCAGGGAATGAGCCCATCTTCCAGGACAGTGATGTGAGGAAATTCATATTTGGGGACCATAACACTTGAGTAAGTTTGAATTTAGCTTAGGGAGATGGCAGAGCCTCATAAGAACATTCAAAAGCAGATGCAATTCAAAGCAGTGTTACCAGGAGGGAAACTATAAGGGGATCAACATAAGTGTTAGCAGGAACCAGCAGGAACCACTGCATGTGGAGCCAGCCTGTGCTGGGTGAGAACGCATGGGAGAACAGAGAGAAAAAAGCCTAATGGTCTGAGGACGGGGCTGGGAACCAAGGTGAAAGTCTGGCCCCACTGAAATCAATGGCAACATTCCTACTGACTTTAACAGGGTCAGGATTTCATCCCACAAATCCCTCTTGGGGTCTAATCCTAGCTCTGACAATAGAAATTGTTAGCTTATCTAAATATAGGGGTCATTAAGAGCTCCCTCTATAATATATACAGGGCCGGCTCTAGCCCCCTGCCGAGCGCCGCCCGAACCCCCCTCCAGCGCTGCGCCCGCGCCGCCCCCCCCCGCCGAGCGCCGCCGGAACCCCCCCCCCCGAGCGCCGAGCCCCGCGCTGCCCCCCCCCCCCCCGCCGAGCGCCGCGCCGCCGGAGCCCGCCCCCGCCTCCCACCGAAACCCCCCGCCGAGCGCCGCGCCGGCGGA
This sequence comes from Emys orbicularis, assembly GCF_028017835.1. Lineage (NCBI taxonomy): Eukaryota > Metazoa > Chordata > Testudines > Emydidae > Emys > Emys orbicularis. The sequence continues at coordinate 346,057,732 of NC_088683.1, forward strand.
GCGCCCTCGCGGAAGGCCGCGCCGCGCTCCCCCCGCCGCCCCTTACCAGGTGCCGCCCCAAGCATGTGCTTGGGTGCCTGGTGCCTGGAGCCAGCCCTGAATATATATATTTGTCAAATTGTACTATATATATATATATGTGTGTGTGTGTGTGGTGTATGTAAGTGTGTGTGTACACATACACACACACATAGGGTTTATTTTATATATTTATATATTTAATATATTTAAATAAATATATAAAATAAACACTATGTGTGTGTGTATGTGTACACACACACTTACATACCCCCCCATATATATATATATATATATATATAGTACAATTTGACAAATATATATATTATAGAGGGAGCTGTTAATGACCCCTATATTTAGATAACCTAACAATTTCTATTGTCAGAGCTAGGATTAGTATTTATATATAAATATATAAAATAAACCCTATGTGTGTGTGTATGTGTACACACACTTTACATACACCACACTGTCTATTGCCATAAATGTTTTTACAGACAAAAAATTGAATAAGTAAGATTCATAGATTCCAAGGCCAGAAGGGACCATTGTGACCATCTAGTCTGACCTCCTGTGTAACACAAGCTATCAAATTCCTCCAAAATAATTCTTAGAGCATACATTAAAAATGATTGTATATCCCTTCAGGTGAATTCACAGTTTTATTGAAACAAATGTTGTGTTCTGTGTTGCAGTATTCATCCAGTTTTAGTTAAAAGCCTATCTCTGATACCTGTTCACTATTGTGACTACATGTGAATTTATCACACATACTCCTGTTGCTTATCTATACAAGTTGTGTTTGGATATCAAATGGAAAATCATTCAGTAGATGGCAGCTCAAGCAAATCATCAATCCAAGAGAAATCCAATTAGATGTAAGCTATTTTTTCTCCTGGTGGACATGATGCAATGAAACATCCTATCAGTCAAGCACAAGTAGAGTTAATCAGCGGTAGAAAAATAGCCTTCATCATGTCCTATTATTATGGAACAAATTATAGAACCTTTGGGAAGTGGCTGCTGCAATGCCATCTTTGAGCTATTTCAGATCTAGGTTTGGGGATGCAGAAACGTGGCTTTGTGACACTGTTTTAAGGAAACAGATATTCACTGATTATTGCTGCCTACATCTTGGTATGGTACATAACTCTAGGTATTTGCTGTTATGTGGATATTAGGTAGACAGCAAGTGTGTATTATATTGTAATGACGAGTAAACAAAACTTAATGAACATATTCTGATGAGTTAGAATAAACATTTTATGGTACAGATATTCTTTTTTATATAAACAGTTTTTTCCTTAATGATTTTCTTTGCTACTAGTGGGGTTATGTTAGCTCTTTGGTAATCCCACATTTTTAAAAGCTGTGACTATCAAGAAGATTGCAATGTAAAGAGTTCAGAGTGACTTATCACCTTCAAAAAGCAATTCTTCATTCTGGTTAATGGAAGGGCAAGTCCTGTTATACAGGTGCAATATAAACAATCTTATTTCAACCCTTTTGACTCCCAGCGAATGATTATATGAAACTACTTTTTGGGCTTTGCTCAATAAACGCTAATGCCCTGTTTCCTAGACTAAATATTCTGATATGGATCTAATTAAATAGCTGAATATAGCTGACAATGCTAAGCATATTCTTCATATGATTTTATGTTCAATGTAATCTCAGATACAAAGGTAGGGCCATTACTTTATTACCTTTTTGTCAGGGTTACACATATTGAATTAAGAGTAGGCCCTTAGAAAATTGTCTAGGCATAGAGGTGTTTTTATTTTCAATCATTGGTCCATGATCCCTTTATTTTTATGTATCCAAGATTGTTGGTTGTACACCAATTGTTTGCTTGCCATTCAAACTGTTTGTATGCAGCATTCTTGTAGCTGTGTTGTTCCCAGGATCTCAGATTGAGATTTTCACCCACTCACCACTTTCTCAAAGTTTTCCTTTTGGTTGAAATTTCTATTGCAATTATATTATCATTGGAGAGACACACATTTAAATACAGAACTCTCTGGAGAGTAGCACAGAGTGTGTATTCTAAAACATTCGAAAAGATGGGTGAGGCAATGTCTTTTGTTGGACCAGCTTCTGTTGGTGAGAGAGACAAGCTTTTGAGCTTTCACAAACAGAAGTTGGTCCAATAAAAGCTATTACTTCACCCCCTTGTCTCTCTCATTCACAGCTGAGAAATTCAGGAGTGGGCAGATAGGCTGAAAAATGCCCTTGGTATTCTACAATTTAGCATTCATCTACCCATCTCCTTAATACCAAATATACAGGTTCCAGCATGCTCCATTTTAGTCTGAGCAGCTAGACAAGACAACTTGTATCAAGGTGGAGAATTATGTATTCTTTGAAGATCTCACTTCTGAACGACAGATGTCAGCAGCTGTAAATCTGTTCATTTTTATGTGAATTAGGTGCAGCCTTAGGCTACCCATATGCCATCACAGTCGTCCTTGGCTGGGCAAAGTTTGGACACTCCAAACTAATTAGTATCCTTGATCGCACGATATCTGCCAAGTTGATTGAAATGTTTTCCTACCAGAAGTCATCTTGGCGGAAACATCAGGTGTTATGCGCTTAAAAATATTTAGAGGATTCCTTTCCATTGAATGTCCCTTTTCCTTAAAATTCATTTCTTCTTATAACCTGCATGAAAGGGAAGACAAAGACAAGAAAATACAATCTTAAAAAAAGCCAGTCAGTGGCCCACCTATCTCCATTCTCCCCACACACTATCATTTCAAAGTGTTGCTCACCTGAATATAACAATTTACAGGTGCTCACCATGAGAAATAGCCATATTACATCCAAACAGATCCAAAAAAATTGGCACGTTAGCACAAAAGCACTAGGGCTCATTCCCCATACAATTTGGTGATAAAATGCTCCTCGATGAGCATTTGAAAGCAAGGGATTCATTATAAGATTGTCATTGCTCACAGTTCCAAATCTGTAGTGTTCCATGATGCTTAACATTTATCAATATAATAAAATTAAAATGCATTTATAGTCAACGCTTCATGTAAAGAAGGTGATTCCAAAGTGCTAAAATAGATTGTGCAGCAGCTGTATTTTTTAAACGTTATTGTTTTTATATCAAATATAAACACATAACGAAATGAAGCATATATAACTACACGGACAAGATGGAAATAGCATATAAATAACAAAAGTCTATGTTCATTATTTGCAAGATCTGGAAAAAAAACAAAACAAAAAATCTAACAACAACAAATACAGAATTTGAATCCTTAGAGGTCATGCAGAGCATCAGTTATTAAAGTGACTAAATAGATAAATAAGTGAGAACATAATCTATGAGTATCGGGGACTAATACATATAAACTGCAAACGTATGCAATAGTTTCATTTGTGACCAGACATCCTCATATTTTTTCAAAGTGTTTCTATTAGGCAGAGTCGTTTTTTCCATTAATGCAGTAGTAGAGAGCTCACTATCAGTCTGTGTATGAGGAAGGAATTGCAGATTTCCTTTTGTTCAAAATAACTCTTTTGGCCAGTTAAATAGTTACTGCAATCCACTTCTTAATGTTAAGTAGCAATATCACTCCTCCAGCATCCTGCATCTGAATTTTGATGATGACATGTTTGTTTATTTTTTAAAATTCTGATTATTTGGAACTGTCAAGTTGTGAAATAACTAACATATGTAACAACATGATTTTATAACTACCCTCATACTCTCACCACCCTTCCTCTCCTGTTGTGCATCACATTCCCCTGTTACATCTTGAACCAAATTAGAATGTAATTAGGATTGTACCAAGACAAAAAACAATAAAACATAATAATAATGCATTGATAACATCATGAGTTCGATAGCTGGCACAATGCCTCCAAGCGCACCCATTTGCAGTCCTTGCTACAACTTTGCCACGGTATAGTTTGGGCTCCCATCAGAGTGGTCTCTAGGGTACACCATGGGGGGAGGAAGGGCAGAGGGTATGGCTGACGGTGCTAGTGTAACCTATCCTGGCATTGATTTTTTGTCATTTAGTAACTGGTTCACATAAAAAGGAGTCAATTAGTGCTCCCAGCTTGAGGAGTTACTCCGTTAGCTCAAGCAGTGGTGATTCCAGTTTTAGTGCTGATGGTCTGGGGTTTGTCCTGTAAGAGAGGTTATTACACAAGCACACACAGCTTTTTGGATGCATTTTGTACAAGAAAGTGAATTCTTGTGCCCTGTCGCTTGTTCCCCTAAATCTCCCAGTACACCTGCCATGCAGCAGCTGTGGTTTTAACCCATAGAAATTAGAGATGGAAAACAACCTATTCAATCATCTAGTTCACCCTCACGCCTGTACTTTGGTACATTTTCTAATGTGTTATCCAGTCTGCTTATAAAGTAACAAGCGATGGAAACTCCACTACTACCCTTATTATTAGCTTATTGTATAACCTAACAGAATTTACTGACAGGAATCTCTCTCTGGAAGCAGTGTTACTTACTGAGAGAAGGCTAAATTCAATGGTTAGGGCATAAAAAGGTCATAAAATATGCCAAGGGATTGTAGCATTTTTGGTCACAAAAAGAAGCTTGCAGAAGTTGCAAGAGGAGACAGTCTTAAATCACAGGTACAATTGGTGGGTGGGTCTTTTTGGTTGGTATAAGCACATTATAGTTATTCAGACCTGCTGTAACGCCATTGACTTTATTGCTATTATAGCTTCACATGCCAGAGCTGAATATAGCCTGAAGTGTTTATCTGTGAATTTAACTGGAATTTGCACATAGGTCAATAATACAGAATAAGAGCTTCCAACGCAGGTGCCAACATTAAGTATTGTGACAGGGTCAGGCCAGATGGCTACAGGAGAGTGATCGAAGGTAGATACATTAGCCCCAGATTAAGCAGGTCTCTTTTCCCTGAGTAAGATAATGGGTTGTTCCAGAACAATCAGGAAGTTGCTGGAACCAATTAAGGCAGGCTAATTAATTAGGACACCTGGAGCCAATTAAGAAGCTACTAGAATCAATTAGGACAGGCAGGCTAATCAGGGCACCTGGTTTAAAAAGGACCTCACTTCAGTTAGTGAGGTGCGTGCGAGCAGCTGCAAGTGCAAGGGATCTGAGAGTGAGTAGGTGTACTGCTGGAGGACTGAGGAGTACAAGCATTATCAGGCATCAGGAGGAAGGTCCTGCGGTGAGGATAAAGAAGGTGTTGGGAGGAGGCCATGGAGAAGTAGGCCAGGGAGTTGTAGCCGTCACACAGCTGTTACAGGAAACACTGTAGACAGCTGCAATCCACAGGGCCCTGGGATGGAACCCGGAGTAGAGGGCGGGCCCGGGTTCCTCCCATCCCCCCAACTCCCTATTTGATACAAGAGGAGTTGACCTGGACTGTGGTTCCCACCAGAGTGGAAGGCCTCTCGCCTGTCCCCTGACCCACTAGGTGGATCAGCAGAGACTGCGGGGATTGTTCTCCTCCCTTTCCCCATGCTGGCCAGTGATGAGGTTAGCTGAGTGAACGGCAGGTGTGAGCCACTATCAAAAGTGGCCAAACTGCCGTGAATCTCTGAGGCGAGCAAATCCGCCAATAAGTGCAGGACCCACCAAAGCAGAGGAGGAACTTTGTCACGGTATTAAGATCCATATTTATCCAAAACTTTTGGGGAAAGTGTCTAGGTTAGAGATGGTAGATTTTTTTTTTTAAATGACTTTTTCAAAAATATAAAAAATATTTTAACGGAAAGATATTAGAGGTAGAGCTAGTCAGGAAAAGCTTTTTATTCCCATGAAAAAAAATTCTGTGAAGACAAAAACATGTTCACTTTCATTTAAAATTTTCTTCAAATATTTTGGGGTTTTCATTGAACAAACAAACAAAACAGCCTGTGCATATATCAACTCCAGCATAGGCAGAGTAAAAATGTAGCATAGGGAATGGTGCTATTCTGGATGGAAAGCTATTAGGTGCATATTACTAATAAAGTTGGGTATTTCAGAGTAGATGATAGACGTGAAAGACCAAAACAGAGAACACTCATCACTTGAAACTGTATTAATAGAATATTCAAACTTCCCACCTCTTACAGTAGCAATCATAATACTTTTACTTACATTAAAAAAGTCAGTACAGCCAGCTTCTATACAGCACTTTACAATGATAATCCTACTTGCCTACTCATATTTTAGGAAATCAACAAGTTTCTGTCATAAAGACCTAGACCATTCTGTGTCGGTGTCCTGCAGGATTTATTGCTGCTGTTATGTTTATTTGTAAGTGCAGTAAATGTGCAAGGCTTTGTAGTGACATTATTGGAGTGCTGCTATGGAGTAATACTGTAGTGCTTTTTAATACAAGTAAATTAGGCAACCCTTTTCTCCCAATGTGAAACTCCCCTCTTCCATTTTTTTCTAAGGCTTATTTTACACTAAACTCTCATTCTGACTCATCTCCTGAAAAACCAAAACCTGTGGCAATGTAATCATGCAAATAAGCAATAATGTCATATATGGAAAACTGTGGACCAAAATCTGCTCTGGAGGGCTCTAGTAAAGTCAGTGGTATTGTCTCAGATTTATACTAGCATAATGGAGCAGAATGTGGCCATACGAAACTTCACTGTTGCAGCATTTCACTATGGTCTGCCATATTTGCAAATAAACACATCTGTCATAGATTGGAACATCCTTTTTGACATCTGTAAGATACTGTACATGCAAGGTGTACACTCTTGTATGTTGCCAAATAAAATTAGAAAATAGAATGCACACATTCTCTGATCCTGATCATCTTTCTCATATTTTTGTTTTACAAAATAAACCTTTTAACTCTCTACCAAACTTTTCTTCAGGGTCAGTTTTTAAATGAAGATTGGCTAGCATATTGGTATTTTAGAAAAAGATCCTTTTTCCTCAGAACACACAGAACAATGATAGACTGGTAAAATATTTGCCAATAGAATCACCTGTATCACTAAACTAAATGTTGGTATTTGATGAATTTGCATACATGTGATATGTGTATATATATTCATATATATACTTTGTACACACCCATATTTTTTAGTATGTAAAATATGTGTGTATAGCTATATGACTATCTACACACACATAGGATGTATGTGTACAAATATATATGTATGTGTGAGTATAATACATTGAATAAGAGCTGAATGAATAACTGATTTTTTGGTTCAGGTGGCAAAAAAAAGTTTCAATGTTTTTTCAGTTTTTCTCACCAAAATTAAAAAAAGAGAAAAAAATTGTTTCTGGTCTAATTAAATGGTTTGTTCAACCCAAAATTATTTTTTTCAGGTTTTTTGTGTTCTTTCGAGTCATTTTCAAGTATTTTTCTTCCCCCTTTTTAAAAAGTTACATGAATTTAGAAACAAAGCACCACTTCAAAATGAAAAGTCAAAATGTTTCTTTTTGAAGTGGCTGAAAAGAGCCATTTTTACTTTAAAAATATCAATTTTTTCAGCCAAAACTATTCACCGAGTTCAACCTGAATTCACTAGTCATGTTGGTGCTCCAAAATAATGCATTTTTCAGTGAATTTTTGTGAAATTTGTTCCCGGTTCTATATATAATACATTTTTTTAGTGTTTCACTTTTAACAACCTGTTAAAGATCTGGTGGAATTTACTTTGTGATCTCTTGTTGTGAGTTTAGCTATAATTGACACTACTGAGAGCAATGCCAATTTTCCCCTCCTCTTTCATGATACAATTGTTTATTATATTGGGTTTGCAAGCGTTTTAAAATATTTTTTTTAAAAGTTCCATAAATGGTGATGCAGATACTACCGTACATTACAATGTGATGGTTTAATAAGAAAGCTCCAGTCATTAGGCTGACAGCACGGAATAAAAAGACAAAAGTTAAAAGAACCAGACAAGTGGAAGAGATGACATGATCCTGAAAACAGAAGCCCCTGCTGTGTACGTGTGTCTAGTATACGAGCAGCAGCAATGTCTGCTCATTGCATAGTCATCTTTCTTTTACTGATAGTCTTCTGTCATGACAAGATGATGAATAAGTTTTATGCATTACCACATACCTCGTAAAAATCTCCATGTGAGCCTTTTACCACTGCTGCTGGAACTGTTTATTTTTCCAGGCAGCCAGGATTTCCTGATGTTCAACCCTAGTTATAACTCCTTGTGGTAAGAAAATTTGCATATGGCATTTGATTTTTTTTTTAAATCACATTTCTTTGCACACACACACCACATGCATACAAAGGCGGAGTTAAGTAAAGGATCATACTTCAAGACATACAGAATTCTTTATTGCTGTCCCACAGTCTTTCCGATGGGATTTCCTTCTGATCTCAACCTTCTCATCTCCTGGCAAAGAGGTGGACATCTCTGCTTACTATGCCACTTTGATACGTGCTAACAGCCAGGTCCTCAGATTGGGGTGACTCCACTGATTTACACCAGTTGGTGATCTATCCCCAAACATTTAGGGACAAACCTTTGAGGGTGGGTGCAGAGAGCCACAGAAAAAGGTGGTTTGAGGGGATGAGCTAGAGGAGGAGTGGGGCCAAAAGCAATGGGAGCACATCAGTTCTTGGGCTTCAGTAATGTCTTTGGCCTTGGAAGTTCAGAATCCTTTCTTTCCCTCCTGCTCCCTCTTTTTCTCTCCAGGACACAACCAGGCTACTCAGGCTGAGGTTAAGAGTCATACCTCCTTACATGAATATAGACATACACTATGAAACCAAGACAGAAATGCATTTGGCACTGCCTATTCCAAGCTAAGTCGAGTGGTCATAAAATGGAGAACTTGCCCAAAGAGTTCAACTTTTACAGTAGGGGCCTGCATTGTTTTAAATGGAGAAACAAATAGAGCGATGCAGCCATGTACTCCATGTGCTTTGCAGTGCACAGTGAGGGCAGGTGCTGGTTTGCATTGTAGGAAAAGGGGCAGAAATCACTAGCGCACATACTCTAATGCCTAAGGCATTAGCCAAAGCATTAGACACAGCCAGGGAGAAATAAAGTAGCGTGGCATTGGGGGAAAAAGAGATGAGAGGCTAAAGAGAAGTCAAATGCTCCACCTGAAAATACCCACACAAAATCTCTCAGAGAGCAGATGGGAATGAAAGTACCCAGCATTCCACTAATGACAGGCATGGAGAGTGTAGTGCCAACCAGGATAACAAAGAGAGGCGTGTGTATTTACTGAGGACATGCCTACTCTGTGATATTTCTGGACCCAGCAGAGAAGGAGATAGACACAGAGGGAGCGGATAGAAACACAGCAGAGTGCTGTGCTTACTTTATTCTGGCTGCAAACCTGAAACTAACATGAAAGTGAGATTTTTCACGGGGGAGGGGAGAGTGCTCAAACATTTAAGGGGATGGGACATCACATTCTTCTACCCTACCTTAAAACACGTCCCAAGCACATATACATTATCGTTTACATGGCTAACAATTAACACAATATGACCTAACTAAGAGTTGCAGGTGGACTACTGCAGACTCTTGAACTGCAAGGGATTATTCTGCCCTGGAACAGCAATTTACTAGCTAAACAATTTATAAGCTCAGGTGCACAACTGGTTTTCACACTGCCTTGGGATAATGTGGTGATGGTGGTGTGACAGTGCCCTGAGCAACAAGAACAGTAGGTAGTAAGAAATCAGCTAGATTGGGTATGGAGTCAGCTGGATCCAGTACCAGAGATTCTTCCACCAAATTGTTGAAATTAGGAATTGTAACAAAAGCGATTCAATAGGAGGATCAGAAAGTTCTGCTGGAACATCCCTGGACTCTGGTACTTGTCAAGGCTGCAATTGGTCCATATATGATTTCCATAAAATGCTGTTGGATAATTTTACCATGAACCAAACAGATCCTGTTCATTTTACAAGTTCTCCAGGTACCCATTTCACTCCACAACTGTAGTTGCAAGCTCACACCAAGTCTCCAACTTGAAAAGAATATTGACAAGTCTCACGTTGAACACATGAGGCTATATCAGGATGTAACAGGTCCCAACAGATATGCAAAGATCACTTCAAGAAAAGAGTTGCAGGTGACTCCGGGGTACTAGCATGTGATATGTTCCTGTAGACCAGCAAGAAATTGTCCAGTTTCTGCTGATGTCTCAAAATAGACTTGTTAGCTTTTAAGGCATGCTCTAGCGTTTGTACAAAGTGTTCCACTAGTCCATGTATAGCAGGATGGTATGGAGCAGAGTGTATGTGCTGAATTCCATTTGAAGCTAGGAACCTCTGAAATTCTTCAGAAGAGAATTGAAGTCCAATGTCACTCACCAACTGTAATGGTAAACCAAATTTGCTAAACAAGGTATGAAGATGCCCAGTTGTCTTTGTAGATATAGCAGAAGTCATTCTGAAAACTTCTGGCCATTTTCAATGGGCATTGACAGCAACCAAAAACATATAACCTTCTAGTGGTCCACCAAAGTCCATGTGAATACCTTTCCAAGGAGTCTGAGGCCATGACCCAGGGTGTGGACAAGGTAGGCCAGGATCATACTGAATTTGCTGACATGCTGTACAGCACTTTGCCTTCCTCTCAATGTCTTTGTCAGTCCCTGGCCACAAGAAATGACTCCAGACCTTTTGACTTCATCTGCACAATGCCAAAATGACCTTCATGAAGAGCTTCCAAAACCTGAGATTGAAGTGATTTCGGAATGATCACTCACATTTCCCATAAGACACAAGCATTATTCACAGATAATTCACATTGACATGACACGAATTGTGTAAACTGGGGATTCTTTTGATCCAACATTGTACCTTCTAGTACCATTCCCTTCACAAGAGAAAGCACATCATCCTTAGTGGTTTCTTTGTTGATATCTGTGCTAAGTGACGTTACCGGGTTGTCTTAACCCAAAGCTATGGTAACTAATCTGTTATCCAGGCAATGTCAGGAAATCAATCAGTGGGGGACACACAGCACCTCCATCTGATAAATGATTGGTACACAAAAGAATGCTGCCACTCAAAAATCCTTTTTTTAATTGAGTACTAATCACACATCAAACTATAGCAAAAGTCTAGAACACAGCAAAATATAATTACCCAAAGTCTGAGGTGGTATGGAGTGACAGCAGAAGGGTTCTGGTGACCAGCCTTTCTCCTAGCAGCTGGAGAGGTAGCTGTCAGACTCCAAGCTCGTAGAAATCCAAACTTCTCTGAAGTATACACTCCCACTCAACTCTTTATAGGTTTATCCAGAAAAAAGCACATAACTCATAATGGCCCCTAATATGCTAACAATTTCCCTAAGAACAGCAAATAATAAATCATTATTCTACTTATCAGCCAAACAACTTCAGCAAGAAACTTATAATTACAGACACCAAGTAAGAAACTTACAGAGACTCTAGGTCGGTTATCCACTCTCCCTTCCATTCCCATAAATCTGTCATTTCACTGGATCTATCCGTGTTAGTAACACGGCAGCTGCAGCTGTTTTTGTCTGCCTAAGCAAGGCCAAATTCCTTTTCACTATGTGGTGTCCTTGCTTCCAGCTTATGGTGGCTGAGTATACAAGATGACTACAAGTTATGTCAAGTCCAAGTTATGCTAAATCCAGTTCTCTCATAACAGTGCTGGATAACCTATCCATCAAATTGAGATAGAACACTTTGTCTGAAGTGTCTTTGGGTTGACGGGAGCTTGGGCCGGGTAGATATGACAGTTCATCAGCATTGCCACGCTGAGTCCCTTTATGGAATTGAATAGTATAGGAATAAGCTGAAAGTAGCAATGCCCATTGTTGCATACGAACAGCAGTTAATGATGGAATTCCATGTTTTGGTCCAAAAATTGAAAGTAACGGGTAATGATCCATCAGTAAAGTAAAATATCTACCATGCAGATAGGCATGGACCTTCTGAATTCCAAAGATAATGCTGAGAGCTTTTCACTGAAACACTGTCCTCCACTAAGAGTAGCAAACAAATCTTCAGTATGAGGTAATAGATATTGGTCTGCACAAAAAAACTGGATTCAATGTCACTTTGAAATCTCCAAAAAATCGGACTGAGCTATTGGTCTTGATCACTGGTACAATGGGTGTAGCCCAGTGACAAGACTCCAGTGTTCACTAAATGGTCCAGATCAGCTTCCACTTCAGGCTTCAGAGCAGAGGCACAGCTCTGGGCTTGCAATACTCTGGCTGGCTGTCAGACTTAACAGTGATTTTCACTGACACAATGTTCAAGCTCTTTTTCAAAAACTTTGGAGTACCTGTCCAGTATTTCCTGAAGATTTTTAGGTGCTTTTGTGATTGCCTCAATATAAGTCCAAGTCACCTTGAGCTTCTCAAGCCAAAATCTGCCCAATAATGGTGGATGCTTTCCTTCAGTCACACACAAGGGTAAAACAACTGATTGTCCATCCAGCTGAACTTTCACCTGGAGTATCGCTTTTGGGACCAACTTTTTTCCAGTATAACTCTTCAAAATCATGGATGTTTCTTCCAGAGGAATGTGTGACAAAGTCTGTTGATAGGTAGATGCAGAAACCAATGAGACGGTAGCTCCAGTATCAAGCTCCATTCTTGTAAGAACTCCTTCAATCAAAGGTGTAACCCAGATGCCATCTCTGAATCCAGCTTGCAATAACACGTGTAGTGCTAAGTCCTGGTCAATGTCACTAGAGCTCTTGTCTTCTTCCAGATTATGAATTCCCAACTTCCATCCTTCATTAGGTTCAGTTGTCATAGATGTTTTCTTGAATATATAGTTACTCTGTGTTGCTGATTGTTGAACTGTCCCACAGCTCATAGCAATGTGTCCCTTCTTCTGGCACTTTCTGCAAATAAACTGGCATGCCCAGCAATCCTTTTCAGCATGCGTAGTTTGTGCACTACAACCACATGGAAATTCCTTATGTGCGCATGGCCCTCTGTCTCAGTGATTCATGAGATGAACTTTTTGGTTCACACTAAATTCCAGAGAATCCTTCTCTGTGGTCACCATTGCAACTCTACTTCAGCAGTCTTTTTGGATGTAAGCACTTGCATAGTCAATAATGTCTTCTGGACCTGGTCATTGCATTATCCGGAGACTAACTGGTCACGTGGGGCAACACTCAGTGTTTGTCCAAACTGATGGTGCTCTGACAACCTCCTGAGAGCAACATCAAACTGTGCTACTGACTCTCCACTTCCGTGATGTTGTTGATGAAACTGATACGTTTTGCTATCACTGATGGAATAGGAGAAAAATGTCCCTGAACTGCTGCAATAATTATGGTGTACATGGCAGTGCCAGGCACTGGAGATAATAGGTCACACAGAAGTCCATGTCTTCTCACCCATCACTATCAACAAGGTTGAAACCTGTTGTCCATCTAGAAAGGTGTTGCAGGTTACAAATTGCTCAAAATGTTTGAGGTACACTGCCCATGATTCACAGTTATCATCAAACTCACCAACATTGCCCACACCATTTCACTGCTCTCCTGTTGCCTCTTGGACATCTCCTGCCACAGGGAAACTGTTTTTATTTGTTACTGCACTATTTGTACCCCCTCTGCTGGCCATGTGCTTACATGGCAAAATGCAGAATTTTTCCTTTGGCTGTACTTGGTCTCCATCACAGTTGCTAACTTTCACGTGGTAAATAAGCACCCTGACTTTCACAATAAGCCAAAAAATCAAGCTAATCCCATTTCAAAACAAGGCCGAAACAAGCTAATCCCTAAGAACCCCAACACTCTCTGTGACTAGATCCCCCTAGCGTGCAGTCTGGGACTGTGGTGGGCCCACTGTGCATCTTTGACTCTCTTAGCCCCTTGTCCCTGCTTGCCCCTTGCCCCTGCTTGCCCCTCCTTGCCCCTGCTTGCCGGGAGCCAATCAAAAAAAAAGAAGCAACAAGCTACAAGCCAAACAAACAACAAGCCAAAAACTAGCCAACAAGCAACTCACAAGCAAATTAAGCCAAATTTCTGCATTTTTTTCATGGGTTTGGCATGTCTGGTCTCCCTCTGCTGGCTATAGACACTCAGTGCAGGCTGCTGGCTGTTTGCCTGGCAGCCTGCTTGCACATGGTCAACAAAGATGGCTGTTTACTTCCCCTTCACTGCTCTGTTTGAACAGTTCTAGCAGTATATGCAGAACTTGTATCCTTAGTTCTATCTTTATTTACCTACTTGCCCCCTCTAGCTGGCTGTCCCAGGAGCAAAAACAGCAGTCTGACACCCTGTGCCAATAGGTGAACTTTGTCCCCTTTTTCATAGTATTATTTACGTAGTTTTTCTTCTTCATGTTCAATCAGTGGGAACACTGGACACTGGTGGGATATAAATTCCTTGTCGTCAAATATTATATTTCTGGATCCAATAGAGAAGGAGAGAGACACAAACATAGAGGGAGCTGATAGAAACACAACTGTGCACTGTGATTGCGTAATTGTTCTGGCTGCAAAACTGAAACAAAGACAAGGTTTTGCACTGGGGAGTGGAGAGCGCTCAAACATTTAAAGGGACAGGACACTGTGTTCTCTATCTAAATTCTTACACTGTTGCACCCAAGTAGCCTTCATATGGACTGATCTTATTCTCTGGGCTGACGCTGCTCTAGACCATTTCTCTGCTGAAAAGATGAACCCCCTGTTTCGTATCTTAGCACAACCAGCATTTCAGTAGTTACAGCATATGCACTTACCCCTGTCTTTGTGCTGGATGCCTTCTTCTGGAGTCTTCTGTATCATTTCTGGGTCTTCATGGCCATTTGCTATATCATGCATAACACCCTTTACAGTGCACCTGAGAGGTTGCTTTATTAGTACTTCTGCATCTCTTTGCATGCATATTTTCCTATCTCACTTTCCTCCCTCCATGCCTTTTAGACCTCCTCAGAACATAAGGACATTGCCTGTAAAATTCTGTTGAAATATCTATATTTCATATGCAAAATCCCTAGTTCTCTGATGCACATAGAACCTAAGGGCTATTTCCAATGTTATTGAAACAAGGAGTCAGTTCATGTAAAACTAGGGAGGGGGAACGTGGCCTAAAATTCTCATTTCTAATATTTCAAAACTTTAATCATTAGTATCCCCTAAGCATTTTATCACTATTGCTTTAACAACCCATGACATTTACTATAGAAATAAGATCCTTTCTAAAGGTGTGGCATTGGAGTTTTTTAAACAATCCTATACAATTCTATAGTATGGACATAATTCTGCTAAGATGATTGAAAAAAAACTATAGAAGAGCTGCTATTTGTTGTTCAGTTCTATAGGACTTTGCCATATGGGATGGAAACATTTAAAGTCTTGCTGAACGTGAGATGAACATTTTGAATATACTAAATCAATTTAGATAATTCCTACATTTAACTGTTTAAAATGTTTTTTTTTATCGTAGCACCAAGCCAGACCTGTAAATGATTCCAGCCCTTGGGCTAGTAAATATCCTTCTGGGGGAAGCTAGACTTTTTGCCAGAATTGATTCCAATTAGCATATTCAGGAACATTAACTCCTGTTTCCATCCCTAATATTATCTTGAAGTCTTAGGATAAATTTCAAAGCAGGATGTTGCACATCTCTCTGTGATATCAACTAAAAATCACTGCTCACCTCTTTTCCTTCATAAATGTGTCTCATTCTCTCTTGCAGTAAATAACTCATTTTACCCTTTAATGTTTATTTTGAATCTGAAGCACTTTCTTTCCTCCCAGTATATTTCCTTCATCAGACTATTAGTTCTTTCAGGCAGGCACGATCTTTTTGTTCTGCGTTTGCAAGTACAATGTTTATAGACCTTACAATCTATGGTCCCAATCCTGCATGGTGTACAGGACAGGCAGACTTCTGTGCCAACACAAAGCCAATATCCCCAAACAAGCACCACCTCACTGAAGTGAACAGGGGTCATGCAGTTCCGGCAGTCTTCCTGCATGTTACAAAATGCATGATCGGGTTCTAAATAGGGACAACAGCTGAATGGGTGGGGGGCTGATGGTAATAGTAAAGAAAGGTTGCTTGTGTTAGTTGCAGTATTTCCAATCCCCAGGATTCAAAAACCAAGAGATGGTCTTTTTTTAAAAATTACAAGATGATCTTAAAAACATCATGAGATTTTCAAAAATAACTAATGTTGGGTTCTTTTTATTTTCCTTATAGTTTTTGAACCTTCAGAGTGCACATTTCCAAGCTTTTCTCAGCGACTATGAGGGTCAGAAACTCTCTATTTTCCCCTACGAAAACCAAGATTCTCCCATAATCCCATGGCCTCAGAAGCTGGCGCTCTATGAACAATACCAAATATGGCAATCTTGATAAAACAGCAGGAGCTGGCAACATTATGCTTAGATATGTATCATTTGGAGATGGAGCCAGATAAAAGTTTCAGAATTTTAATTTTTCTATGGAAAATTTTTGTCAAAATTTTGAATTTCTGTGAAAGAAAAAAAAAACTTGTGCATGGAGAATTCCACTGGAATGTTCATGACTTGTTTTGTGTATTTCTACCAGCTCTGCTTGGAGTTCGGAGTCAGAGTTCTGGGGGGGATTTTAAGTGAAATAAGTGAGGGAGAATCGCTAACAGACTGCTTGATGGCCATTATCATTTGGTAGTTTGCCATCGGCATCTCAGTTTCCTGTGATGCTTTTTTAGCCCTGATTCTAAAAGCCAGCTTCCTGTCTGGTTTTTGCAATGCCATTACAGATTCCGTGGAACTTTCGCTAAGTTGTCCCCTGGCTAGAATATCCCCAAACAAGCACCACCCCACTGAAGTCACCAGGGCTCAGTGCAGTGCAGAGGTGCACATGCACACAGTCAATTTCAGGATTGGGGCAGTGGCTTATAATGCTGGTCTGGATTCCTTGGGATACAAGCTTAAGAATACACTATATAAATAAAAAATGCTGATTACAAATGAATGCTCAGTGTAAGAAAATAGAAGATGCTGAATGCTACTAATAGAAGTATTACTGATACTTCACTGAACTCCACCCTCCAGATCTCTGGTGTGCGTGTGCATCTATTTGCTTCTATTGCTATTTGCAAAGGAGCACTTCCCTTGTTCTTTAGAATGGCGCATGAAGCAGTATCTTCACAGTGTTTTCTCTCTTTTATTTCTCTCTGCAGTGATGGCTGGGCAGACAGGTACGATGTGACAGACGGGTATCAGCGGGAAGCTGTTGGCGGAATAACGATCAAGCTTCAGTCTCCTGATGTGAAATGGTTTGATGACTATTACCTGCAGCTTCGGCCAGAAACCAATCTCCGAAATCCATGGTTTCAGGAATTCTGGCAGCACAGGTTCCAGTGCCAGCTGAAGGGGTATCCACAGGAGAATACTAAATACAACAAGACTTGCAACAGTAAGTAGTTGGATTTATTTATGTATTTATATTTAAAATCACTAAGGTTAAAGCCTTGATTTAACTAGATAATACCATGCCAAGGCAGCTAGATTTGCAGGAATGGAAGTCAGAAAGTCTGGAATTTTAATCCCAGATCTGCCACTGAGCGGACGACTTGTCAAGAAGTTAGAGTACTAGCCTGCTCATGAGATCCAAATCCAGCTCCCTGACCTGACACTGATTTCCTGTGTGACCTTACTGTCACTTACAGTAAAAATTCTCAACAGTATCTAAGTGATTTAGGAACCTACATCCCATTTTCAAAACCAACTTAGGCACTTAAGAGCTGATTTGGAAATGTATTTAGGTGCCTGAAAATTCAGAGAAGCAGCTAGTGGGATTTTCAAAAGTGAGTAGGTATCCAACTCCCATTGGTTTCACTGGGAGTTAAAGGTCTAGGTACTTTTGAAAATCTCACAAGGTGTCTATCTGCAGTGACCAAAATGCATTTAATTTAAGTCCCTTCATAATTAAGTCTAGTTGAAAGTCAATGGAACTTAGGCTCCTGAGTGCTTGTCACTCTTGAAAATGAAATTTAGGCTCCTCATAATCTGTTCACTATCAATTTGTGAGCAGAAAAAGAAGGGCTAAATTTGTCAAATTGGTCTCGCTGAATACTTTCTCCAGTTCTGACGCTTTGTCCAATGCTACCACATCAATGAACTCTGGAAAAGGAGCAGACTAAACTACGCTATAATACCCTTAACTGCTTTATTGTTGTTTTTTGCATGTAATTAACATAGTTCCGTATGGTAAAGATTTAATGGTGACAACTATTGAGATGCCATCGATGTGTCCAGGTTGTTTAAGTTGTCCATTTCAATATGCATTGTTTTGTACATATGGAGTTTATGCTCAATTTCATTGGTCATCATGCTGCTTTAGTTTCCTAAGTTTTACTCTGATCTAACCATCTTGTGTTAAAACTCACAAGAGGGCAACACAAGGCTTGGCTAATAACTCTGATGTTCACCTTGCAGAGTTTCTTTGAATGTTGCCCTCAAGAGCAAGAAGTCTGGGGGCTGCAGAGGTTGGCCTCAAATCCTTGTGTTTTTCTCATGATAGCTTCCAGTTCCCACAGTAGCAGCATGGCTTCCTCATGAAGTCAATGAGAGCTCAGCACCTCTATGAAAATCTGTCCATTTATTTAGGTGCTTAGGTATGGATTTAGGTGTCTGCCTTTAAGCACCCAAATTTGAAAGTTTGGACTTAAACTTCTGTCCAGCTCAATTTCCTCATTTGTAAAACGTGCTAACTGCAACTCTATGGGTCCTTTGTCCAGCTGACTGAAGAACAAGGGTGGTAGCCCCTATAGGAGCTTCCTCTGCTATTGGTGACAGAGGGGGAGGACAGGGAAGGCTTACCTGAATCGAGCAGGGAGGAACAGGAAGTGGCCATACCAGGTTGGGGGGAGGGTACTGACCTTCCAGGTGACCAGAGGAGGGTGTGGTATTTGTACCCCGAGTAGTTCCAGAGAAGCCCTCTCTCATTGGGATTCAGCTGGCACCATCCATCTTCCCACCCATAGAATCAGAGTAGAACTGGATGCCTTCAGGAACCACTGTGGGCATTACGCTAGTCACCTCTTTCCTTGGGGGATGGGAAGGAATTTTTCCCTCCCTGTCAGACTGGCTGAGGCAGGGTGGGTTTTTTCACCATCCCCACAGTACGCTTTGCAGGGAGGTTCACACATCACAACTTAGTAAATTAAAAAATGTGCCAGGTGTGCAGTGCATCCCTTAAGGAAGCTGCGGGAGGGGGATTCAGGGCTCCTATGTTTGGTACAGCAGGAAACCAGCCCCCAATAACTCCCATATGAGGGGAGGGCAGTGGGATCCCAGCAAGGGGCTTGCTGTAGCCAGGATGGGAAGTGGGAGGACTGGCCGCAGCACTCTCCAGTGGGGGAAACAGTTAAGGAAATAATGATGAACTGCACTATTTATTGCCAGGTACTCCCATATATTTCAAGTGAGTAAAGTTGTGGCCAAATTGTACCACAGACACTGTCTCCTGTTCTTCTGGTATGATTAGACAAAGGGTGTGATATTGATACTTGCCCTCCGTAGTAAAATGCTTTGAAGCCTACAGTTGAAAATAATATATTGTTGATGTGTCATATTTATCCTGCTATGAGTGCAGAATTTTGCCCTTAATTTCATCCAATTAAATATTTTCAGCTCAATAGGAGTTGCATAAAAAAATTATTACAGTATCTTCTAGCGATGCCAGTCAAAGGACTCCCAATTGTACCGGGAGCTGTACAGAAAATTAAAAAAAACACAGCCCCTACACAGAAACCACATAGTCTAAGACAGTGGCAAGAAGATATCGACAAGAAGGTGGGGTGGAGGAGGTGGGTGAGGTAATAGTTAAAAGAACAACTTGGTGAATAAGCAATACTCTTAGGTCACCACATGAGTGCAGAATTTGACCTATAGTCAACCACTTCATTTTAATGCAGTAATGTCATATTGATAATAATAGCTATTCATATAAACAATATATTTTTAAAATATTGAAATAAGTAATAGGCGTTATTGCCAAAATTTGCATATGTGGATGCCTAAATCTGGATTTTGGTACATAAATTTAGTCATCCATGTTTGAAAACTCTAGCCTGTGCTTTCAAATCCCTGTATATTGAGATGATGAGATAGATTCACCCTCACAAATGCGAAGTGTATAGATTGTGATGGAGTCCACTCACCACCACAGTGCCTCCTGCTGGCCATCAGAGGGATTAGCTCTGCCAGCTGGAGTGCCCTCTCCAGGTGGTGTCTCTCCCATCGTTGTCTCTGCCTGCAGACCTGCCTCAGTCCAACTACCGCAGCATCTTCTTCATAAATCAGTCCTCTGGATGTGTCACCATCTGTGTTTTCCCCCTCCCAGGTGTGAAGTAGCTCAGTTCAATAGTCTAGTCACTTCACCAGTTGCGAGTGGGAGAACCCTGGCCTGCCCACTACTCCGGGTCCCACCCCAGGGACACTGTAGATAGCAGCCTCCTGAACTTCGCTCGATGCTATGTCAATTCCCTGGGCCACTTCTCTGCCCTCTTCTCAGGGTATTCAGCCAGCAGCCAGCCAGGAGCTCCCTCTTGCTCTCCTGGTCCCTCCAAGCAACTGCTCTGTCCAAGGTGCTACCTTTCTTGCAGCCAACTAGGAATACAGTCCTCATTCCTTGGGCTCCCCACAGCAACTGACTGTCTCTGGCCTTGCAGATCTTTTTATGCGAGTCTGTTGGGCCCTGACTGGCTGCTCTGTGCAGCCTCCCTCCACTTGGCTGCTTCTCATGCAGCCTCCCTAGGCTGCTTGGAGGACTCACCTCCACTGCTCCTTTCTGGGACAGGGTATGGCAGGCTTCCAGGGGTATGGCAAGCCTCTTCCACTCCAGGGGTATGGCAGGCCTCCGGGGGTATGGCAGGGTATGGCAGGCCTCTTCCACTCCAGTGTGGGGTGAACACCCCATCACAAGATTCATGAGTGATGCTAGCCTTGTAGATCTCATTTTACTTAACACGGATAAGTAACAGTGAGCAGGGGATTGGACTATATGACCTCCTGAGGTCTCTTCCAACCCTAATCTCCTATGATTCTATGATCTGGAAATGGATGAAAATCCAAGTTCACTGTATGGGAACCTTCCAGGAGGTGCAGGTTTGTGTTTGTTTTGGCTGCAATCCTCTGGTGCGGAGCCCTCCAATCCTTCTAAACTACTGTTTGGCCTGCTGCCTTGCACAGGTTTTAATTCAAAAGGAGGTAGCAAAACAGATCCAGGAGCCATTACCTAGTATATTTAAAATCTTGTTAAAGGGGGGAAGTATTGATTGAGCTGGGCAGGTTTCTTAAACAGATCCTAACTCTCTTTAAATGTGTTAGGTACTGAAGTCTTTCATGAGTCAAAGGTTTGGGTTTGATACTCATTCTAGTGGCAAGGGATAATCTAGGCCATTATCTACATGTGAGGCCTAAAACTAGTGGTTTGTGTCTCTTTAACACTGTTACCAGACTGTTACCAGATACTTAACAAGGTTGAGAGGACTCACCAGTTATGGGAGTTCAGGTTCCAGCCAAGTTGTTAAATCTAGGCCCCTTCAAGTTGGAGTTCCATCACGCATTGCTTTTTTGGGGCTTTTTGATATAATGTTGGAGTCAGATGTAAATGTCATCTTGTTACATTGCAGCATTGAAAACGTATGTTGGCTAAACCCCAAAACAAAAAGCCAAAGTTGGTTTTATCTGGCTAGGCCACAGCCAACATGGGCAGGTCCCAGTGCCTGTCTGAGACTATACCTCTCAAATTTTCCTCATTTTGAGGGACATCACTCATTTTAGCTATCTACATTCCACACTAATTTGGCATCCCCTCACTTTTATGGTTAATTACTTTTATCAGAAATTTAAAAAAATTCATCAGACTGAAATTATAGAAAAATTCATTTCCGTTTTTAAAAGAGTGAATTTTAATTTTCCTCCCTGAATAATTTTTGTGTCCTTCAG
The DNA here is from genome assembly GCF_028017835.1 of Emys orbicularis. Lineage (NCBI taxonomy): Eukaryota > Metazoa > Chordata > Testudines > Emydidae > Emys > Emys orbicularis. Next base: position 346,079,603 of record NC_088683.1, read on the forward strand.
TTTGGCGCTTTGGCACTCATTCCATCCCACATTTGGGCCTTGGCAGGTTGAGACATGTTCTAGCACTAGAATTGATTAGAAATGTGCCCAAACCCACATTTCAGGGACCCTGTAATTCTCCCAAAATTCAGGAGGGTGATAGGTGTGGTTCAGATCCAGAGGTTTTCAATTTAACTCATTACAGAGATGCAGACCAGCTACAAAGTTTGGCTCCAGCTCTGAGCTTTCCCAAAGTTTGGAGGCATTCTGATCTGGGACTTTAATGCAAATAAATCTCCATTTTTTTAGAGTCGCTCAGAGAAAAAAACAGCCTGCAGTGAGGAGTGCTATATACAGTGCTATACCTCACTGGAGAAAAATGCTTGTGGTGTTCCTGGATTTAAAACTTTAATAATTCGGTCTCTTAAACAAATTTATTTTTCCTGCTACTGCTGCTTATTTCCAAATTCTGCAAACTCCTCTGAATGCTGACTTCAAAGATAACACTCGTTTTCTTCCACCCTAACCCCCCATCTCCCTCCTTCTATGCATGCTGGTATCCTTTGATATTATACATTATGATTTGATTCCTTACAACATCATTCCCTCTTTCACTCCCCATGGACTACATATCTGAACTTGAACTTGAACAACTCCTTGGAGTATCCAGTGTCATGGATTAGGTAGATGGAGTCTCTCTATCCTTAAGAACAAATGTAAACTATAACTAAATGGATGTAGGTCCTATAATGTTTCTTACCCGATGGCTTAATTAGACCAATTTCTTTAGTTTTTCTTTCAGCAATATATTTTCCCTGGTGTAGAATTTAAGTACGTCATGTAGTGTTTTGCAAAAGCAGCAAATTTTCAGTATAACAGCCACCATACAACATTATCTCCAGTAAGGGCCTGGCCCAGATTTTCAAAGATATTTGGGCACCTAAAGATGGGATTTTCAAAAGTGCCTAAGCAAGTTAAGTGCTTAGTTCCTATTGATTTCAATAGCCTGCTTAGGTGATTTTGCAAATCCAGTTAGGCACCTATTTGCGCATCTTTAGGTGCCTACATATCTTTGACAATCTGGCCCCTAATTCAAAACCCATTACAATCAAACTGAAACCCAGGAAAAGACTCATTTTGTTGGGGCAGGTCCTAAATGCAAATCAGGCTGTGAATAACACAAGTAAATATTCATCTCATGATACCAGTTGTTGGTGGTGTTGGGGTTGTTTTAAAGAGCATGTTTATCCTTTCAGGTCTACAGAACTCAGTTTCTTTGTCCATAAATCAGAATGCAAGATCTGCTCTTCTGGACACAAAAGCATATTAAATGTATCACTAGCACTTCAGTCCCAACGAGTGAAAATTAGAGCTGGTAAAAAAAATTCTTGGTGGAACAGTTTTCCACTGGAAAATGCAGTTTTGCTGAAATCAAAACATTTCTCAGGACTGTTTATTTGATTAAATTTCCAAGAGAAAACATGTAAAACAAATCATTTTGACTTTCTCATTTCAACTTTTATTTTATAAGAATGTTAATATTCTATTATATTTATATATTATAGAATATAATCATTTGACATTATTCAAATTAAACTTTTCAATGTTCCTAAAGCAACATTGGGAGGAAATTCTATTCTGACAGAATTTAAAACTGAATTGCAGGGGAGGGCATATTTGTTTTTGTACAGTGCCTAGCACACGGAGGCCCCATTCATGGTTCGTCCCCAGACACTACCATAATAAACAGGATTCATAGTAATTTCCTGTCACTAACCCACTAACTTAACACGAACACAATATAAAAACAATTTGATTCATATTTAAGGCTTATTTGTTTTGAAGGAGACCCTTGAGAGTCCCTCATTTTTCCCCATCTAATTCTCTCCACTTGGGCATGCTCTATCATAGCAATAACTCTTGCCAAGGCTCAGAGGGATGGACCTAGTTCCAGAACCTCTCAAAATTACCTTGCTCATCCACCAGAGGAGATGCTGAAGCGGGATACTAAGTGCATCATTGCATCAGGCCTAAGCAAGTTCTCTCTACAGTGCTTCCAGTCCCTGCTGGCTGAAAAAAGTTAAAAGCCAAACTGATTATCCACACATGAGAGCACTGAATACCATCAGGTTGTCTCTTCTTGCTTGTTTGATTTGTTCCTGTAGAGTTTAACCAACTGTTCTCACCATGAGTGAGACAGCAGGAGATTCCCCAGATTGGAGCACTGGGGAATGCAAAATCAACACACATGTTTGTTTCCTTCTTTTTAAATTTTTCACCTATATGAATGTGCAAGACAGAGCAAGTAAATCCTGAAAATCATGCAGCATGTAGTAGAAAAGTATCATATACTTTCCATGGATATTTTAAACCAGCACATGGAATTCTGCACCAGGGGCATCATTGTCTATTTAATAATTCTATAGGATGGTATAAAAATAGAATTTCATAGTTGTTCTCCATTAGATTCTATTGATTGTTTAAGAGTAATTTCTATTGAATGCTACTGGTTTCATTCTCATTACAATCTTCAGGAAGATCCCTACTGAGGATAGTAGTTCAGTATGTGCCAAAGTGTACATTCATGTGTATGTTCCATTCAAAGAGAATGGGACTTAAGTACATGCTTGGAAGTTTTAACTGTATGCTTAAATGCTGTTCTAAATGGGTATAGATTTAAGCATCTGCTGAAGTGCTTTCCAGAATCAGGGCCTAACACCCAGTTCAGCAAGGTATTTAAGCATGTGCCTTACCTTACATGCACAGTGCCACTGAGGAGAGTGGGAATACCTGTATGCTTAAAATTAGGCATGTGCTTAAACAATGCTTGGTGAACTGGCCTCAGATCACTTTAGACTTTGTAAAAGAATTACAGATGCAGGCCAAGTACAAAGTCTGGATCCAGCTGCAAATTTTCCCAAAGTTTGGGAGTATTCTGATTTGGGACTTTAATGCAAACAAATCTCCATTTTTTAGTGTTTCGGTATTGTTAAGAGAATTTATTTCCTTCACTTTGATTTTTAGATTTTCTCTAACCTCAGAGCCTTGATGTATTGCAGATCGACAGACACATGTTGTGGGGCAAATTTGCCCCTCTGTGGCAAGTGGAAGCAATCACATGTAGAGGAAATGCTTTCCCCAGTTACAGAAACCAGAACAGCTAATTCCCTCAGATTTCCTTTGACAATTGCTAGCAGCTTCTCTGAAGAGCTAAGCAGCCTCATTACAATTTATCAGGTGAACTGAGTGAGATCAAATGTGTAAAGAAAGGCTGGGTAATAATTCTATAAAACAGCAGCACAAAGCCCAATAACTAGAGTTCCTACAACTCAGAGTAAAGTTATTACATTTTCAAGCCGTCATTGGTAATAAGGCAGTTGGAATATCATTTTAAAATAAATATTATTGCTGATGCACATCAGATTCATTCTATCGGCCACTCTAATTAACAGCACAGTTTGTGAGCTGTTAATTTTGAGGCTGAGTAATTGGATAAAGTTGTGTGCATTGTAATGTAATACGCTTGTTCAATTTTCCACTTAATTTCGATTAATGTGGATTTTACATGTAATCTATCGTTACAGTTATTACACCTATTATTTTTAATTAGGAAAAAACATTACCTCAGGAGAATGAAACAAATAATTTGCAGGTTTAAAATAAAAAGTTCATACTCAGTCATAGACCTAGGAAATTTGGTTTCAGACAAGTTGAGTGCCCACCACTTCACTCAACGTTCATAGGAGCTGTGGGAGCGCAGCACCTCTGAAAATCAGGACCAGAGATGAGAGAAGGGAAAGATCTTTTATGTCACCTTGTTCATCTTTTGACCAGTATGAAATGGTTTTCAATGAGAAAACAGTTTTATAGATGTATTTTCCCCCTAGTGAACTTTCGCACCACTCCTACATTTTAGACATGATTAAGGACTAGATCGTAATCCTCTCATCCTGCCCCAGTAAAGGCCAAGCACATTGGTGCACTGCCCAACAGCAGGGAAGAAACCAAACTGTGCTTCTCAGAGCCACAATCTGGCCCCTGCTTCTCCAAGGTGGATGAAATCTGAGCTAGTTCTTTTACTAATGTGTGGTTGTAACCAGAATAGTGACTGTTTGGAAAAGATATTGTAGAGCTCATTATTTATTCTCCCTTATGACTGCCCACATCACAATTATTCCCATTACATATGAAATTGCTAGCGCCGCATTCACCATTCCTGCTTCAGGCCCGCTGACAGCAATTCTGGGCCCCAGTGCAGAACAGTCAATGGGCCCCCATGTGCAAATGCGGTCCGCCTGACATTTGGGCTATGCTGCGCCTGTGCTGGCTGGTGCCCAGCGAGCTGCTGGCTGCATTGCTGGGCGCGCTCTTCCGGCATGGCCAGGGCTTATACATGCCCACCCGGTAGGGTTGCCAACTGTCAAATCGAGCAAACCCAAAGACCCTTGTCCCGCCCCCTGCCCCACCCCTTCCCTGAGGCCATGCTGCATCATGGTTCTTCTCCAAAGCCCCACACCCTGCTCACTCCATCCCCCCTCCCTCCATCGCTTGCTCTCCTCCACCCTCACTCACTTTCACTAGGCTGGGGCAGAGGGTTGGGGTGTGGGAGAAGGTGCGGGGTGCAGGCTCTGGGAGGGAGTTTGGGTGCAGGAGGGGGGAGGGGTCGGGCTCTAGGAGGGAGTTTGGGTGCGGGGTGCAGGCTCTGGGCTGGGTCAGGGGGTTGGGGTGCAGGAGGAAGTAAGGGAGTCGGCACTTACCTCGGGCGGCTCCCGAAAGCAACCAGCACACCCCGCAGCTACCTTTGACCGCAGTTCCCGACCAATGGGAGCTGCAGAGTCGGCACTCAGGGCAGGGGCAGCACGCAGAGATCCTCTCCGCAGGGGCCGCAGGGACATGCTGGCCACTCCCGGGAGCGGCACGGAGCGAGGGCGGGCAGGAAGCCTGCCTTAGCCCTGCTGCGGTCCACTGTCGGCGGCAGCGACCGGGGACCCCAAGGCACTTTTAAATCACCCAGGCCCCTGGGCAATTGCCTGCTTTGACGCTCCCTCCTCCCCCCCCCCCCATCGACGGGCCTGTCCTGCTGTTTCTGCCTCTTCTATATTCATCAATGATAAAGATGGCTGTAATGTAGCTGACAGTTTTGCTGCTGATATGTGAGGCTGAGTAGCATCCAGTCTACTCTCCCTTGGCTGTATCAGTGCTGCCAACATGTTGTTAACACTAGTAGGTTATAAAGGAAACCCTGTAGGGTGCATCTCAATGTGACTATTACTAAAGTAGGCCAAAGGACCAAGCTTAAAAGGAAGGAAAAAAGTTAAGCAGCCTGACATTCAGCATAGCTAATGTTTGCAAGCTTGCATAAAATGCTGAATAATGGCAAAACAGATAAAGCAATGGGACACAATGGGGAATTATAAGATCTTGGAAGATAAATGAATGGATGCTGAAGGTTATTAATGTCATCTAGCCATAAATATACTCTGGATATAAAGACCAATGAAAATGAGCAGGATATGTAAGAAGTAATTTAAAAACAATAAAGGAGAGACATGTATGAAAGATGAAACACCAGGAAGAGGGAAGCAGCAGAAAGATAAGGGATTAAGGTAAGGGATTAGTACTGTCTACTAGAAGTAAAGCAAGAATGACAAATGAAATCTTAAATTAACGCATTTTCCAGGGACATTAAAATCAAGAGGTCACTAAAACACAGGAACATAGGAATTGCCCGTCAATTGGTCTCACTAATAGTTAAACATTTTCTTAATGCAGCATGAGGTTTTATCTCCCCTCCAAGACTTTTCTATTGTTGCATTAATTGTTATATTCTCAGGGAATATTCTTGTCAGCCACATACATGCCCAAACCCTCTCTGAGGAGAGACAGTGGCAGAGCCAGGTTTTGCAATGGGAGGGGTGGGGCAATGAGTCAGTGTTGATGCCACTTTCCCACATATGTTGTCATGCCTGCTGCATCCACTACAAACCTAATCTCAATTTAGTGCGGCGGGGAGGGCCCCGGGGTGGTTAGCGTGGGCAGGGCTGGAAAGCAAGCCTCCTGCACATTCACCTGGCAGCAGTGGCTCCTGTTTTATGGGACTGGGACTGGCTCCCCACTCTGGACATTGCAATCTGGTGCCCAGGATCGCAATGCCGTTCAGATTTGGCCTGGCTGCCCCCAGGTCATGAAGGGACAGGAGCTGGGCCCAGCCCTGCGAGACAGGAATCGCCGCTGCTGGGCAAGTGCAGAACAGGCTGCTTCTCCAGCACCATGTGAAAAATCATGTCAGATACCTCCTTTTGTCAACTGGACAATATACCTAAGGGCCGCTGGGCCAGGGTGGGAGGTTGGGGGTTAACAATGGAACTAATTGTGTGCTTAAAATTGATTGGAAAAAGGCAAATATAGTGCCCATATTTTAAAAAGGGAAGAAAGAGAACCCGGGGAACTACAGCCTCACTTCGTTCCCAGCAAATTCATGGAGCAGGTCCTCAAGGAATCCATTTTGAAGCACTCAGAGGAGGGGAAGGTGATCAGGAACAATCAACATGTATTCAACAAGGGCAAGTCATGCCTGACCAACCTGATTGCCTTCTATGATCAGATAACTAGCTCTGTGGATATGGGGAAAGCAGTGGATGTGATATATCTTGACTTTAGCATCTTTATCAGTGATCTGGATGATGGGATTAATTGCACCCTAAGCAAGTTCGCAGATGACACTAAACTGGGGTAGAGGTAGATACGCTGGAGGGTAGGGATAGGGTCCAGAGTGACCTAGACAAATTGGAGTATTGGGCCAATAGAAATCTGATGAGGTTCAACAAGGACAAGTGCAGAGTCCTGCACTTAGGAAGGAAGAATCCCGTGCACTGCTACAGGTTGGGGACCGACTGGCTCAGCAGCAGTTCTGCAGAAAAGGACCTGGGGATTATAGTGGATGAGAAGCTGCATATGACTCAGCAGTGTGCCCTCGTTGCCAAGAAGATCAATGCGTATTGGGCTGTATTAGTAGGAGCATTGCCAGCAGATCGAGGGAAGTGATTATTCCCCTTATTCGGCACTGGTGAGGCCACACCTGGAGTATTGCGTCCAATTTTGGTCCCCCCACTACAGAAGGGATGTGGACAAATTGGAGAGAGTCCAGCAAAGGGCAACGAAAATAATTAGTGGGCAGGGGCACATGACTTACGAGGAGAGGCTGAGGGAACTGGGGTTATTTAGTCTGCAAAAGAGAAAAGTGAGGGGGGATTTGATAACAGCCTTCAAGTACCTGAAGGGGGGTTCCAAAGAGGATGGAGCTAGGCTGTTCTCAGTGGTGGCAGATGACAGAACAAGAAGCAATGGTCTCAAGTTGCAGTGGGGGAGGTCTAGGTTGGATATTAGGAAACACTATTTCACTAGGAGGGTGGTGAAGCACTGGAATGGGTTACCTAGGGAGGTGGTGGAATCTCTATCCTTAGAGGTTTTTAAGGCCCGGCTTGACAAAGCCCTGGCTGGGATGATTTAGTTGGTGTTGGTCCTGTTTTGAGCAGGGGATTGGACTATATGACCTCCTGAGGTCTCTTCCAACCCTAATCTCCTATGATTCTATGATCTGGAAATGGATGAAAATCCAAGTTCACTGTATGGGAACCTTCCAGGAGGTGCAGGTTTGTGTTTGTTTTGGCTGCAATCCTCTGGTGCGGAGCCCTCCAATCCTTCTAAACTACTGTTTGGCCTGCTGCCTTGCACAGGTTTTAATTCGAAAGGAGGCAGCAAAACAGATCCAGGAGCCATTACCTAGTATATTTAAAATCTTGTTAAAGGGGGGAAGTATTGATTGATCTGGGCAGGTTTCTTAAACAGATCCTAACTCTCTTTAAATGTGTTAGGTACTGAAGTCTTTCATGAGTCAAAGGTTTGGGTTTGATACTCATTCCTGAAATTTAGTCAGTTCATTGTTATGACCTTTCACCACGTGGGTACAGAATCCCCTGTATAGAATGTGTCTGAGCAGAATGACAAAGTTGGCCAACTTTCACATATTTATTTATTTATTAACCAGAGTCAAGTTTCCTTACAAACGTTTTCTTTGTAAAGTTGAACATTCTTTCTAACAGAAAAAGATCACATTAATTTTCTGAATTAATAACTTGTCTCTTGTGCAGGGACAGATGAGTTAACCAGGGGAGCCCTGGCCACACCCTCTCATCATCAACCATGTGGGCTGCAGGAAGGAGAGACAGGCACTATTATTTCAGCTGTGCCCCACTGGAGATCCACGTAGCTAGCTTTAGGGTTGCTCTGCACTTGCAGTGCAAGGGATAATCTAGGCCATTATCTACATGTGAGGCCTAAAACTAGTGGTTTGTGTCTCTTTAACACTGTTACCAGACTCGACAGACAGTTAGATGCTCCTTTCCAATTCCACATATCCTGTTAACTTCCAGACCTACTACCAGAAATAGGAAGGTTGAGTTTTGAGTGACTCACAGAAGCCATAATCCTGAAAGGTTCTGAGTGTTCACAACTCCCATAGATTTCAAGAGGAGCTGTGGTTGCTTAGCCCCTCACAGGACCAGGTAGCAGTATGATATTAATAAGACCGCTTTGCTGGCAGAATATCAGTTTGCCAATTCCACTCAAGATTTCACTTCCATGGTAGCATCTTGGGTTGTAGTGGATTTCTCGATTCCTTACATAAGAACGGCCATACTGGGTCAGACCAAAGGTCCATCTAGCTCAGTATCTTGTCATCAGACAGTGGCCAATGCCAGGTGCTTCAGAGGGAATGAACAGAGCAGGTAATCATCAAGTGATCAATCCCCTGTCACCCATTCCCTGCTTCTGGGAAACAGAGGCTAGGGACACCATCCTTGCCCATTCTGGCTAATACCATTGATGGACCTATTCTCCATGAACTTATCTAGTTATTTTTGAACCCTTGGTTTCCCCATAAATCCGGAAACACAGAAGTTGATACATAACGTTCCTATTACATAGGCATCCTCCATGGCACTCCAGCCACAAAGGGCTGAATCAACTAGCTTTGAGATCAGTGGAAAGATTCTCATAGATGGTGGTCACTTCCAGGGAGCCTAGAAGTATTACAGTATGATTTAATAGATACATACTCACAAAAAATATAGGGTGAAAGAGTGATAACTGAAAATGAGGATGCACAGGTTCTATTGCTTCATTGAGATGGAGACCAACAGGATCATGATATGTTTGAAAGATGACCTGTTCTCTCCTCCCTTTATATATATATACTGCTTAGTGTCTCTTAAGAGGGTTTTTTGATATTACTAATGGATACACAGCAAAAATGTTTGAAGATTCATCATGTTTCTGTCTATGGTAATGACTAAACTTTGTGCTGTTTCCTAACAGGTCAGTTGACTCTCAAAACGCAACATGTTCAAGATTCTAAAATGGGATTCGTAATCAATGCCATATATTCTATGGCGTACGGTCTTCACAACATGCAGATGTCACTATGCCCAGGCTATGCAGGTCTCTGTGATGCCATGAAGCCTATAGATGGTCAAAAACTCCTGGATTCTCTCATGAAGACTAACTTCACTGGGGTTTCTGGGGAGGTGATCTTGTTCGATGAGAATGGAGACTCACCAGGAAGGTACTGTGAATATTTATCAGAAAGTGCAATGCCAGATATGCTGCTTTGTTATTTACTCATGATTTTAATCATAACCATAGAGGGCATCCCCAACAAGATGCTCACTCACCAAGGGAAGGGCTCCAGGTTGACTGTGCTCTTTACTCAGTGAGGAATAGTGGTTGCCAAGAAGCCCTGCCTCACTGAACGTACACTGAGTAAAGCATGGCTCTCCATGTGCAAACTAATGCATCATATAGAGGAGGAAGGGTTCTAAAGACCTCGTTACTTAAAAACATAGACCTGGTTTCTATGATCTTTCAGCCCAGTGATAGACACATTATTAAATCTAGCTCTAGTTATAACGTTTGGGCAACATTTTCTTTTCAAGTATGAAGAAGAAGGCTTTTTAGCAAGGTCTACCTCTATTTCCTAGCTTCTGCTTTGTCTTCTAGCTGGACTGGTCCCTAGTTCTTTCAGGACTCAAGCAACTGTGGTTAGCAATAGTGGGAGAATGAATCAGAACTCATCCCCACCTCTTCCCTATCTTAAATATCTGAATTAGGGTTGCCAACTTTCTAATTCCAGAAAACCAAACACCCTTACCCAGCCCATGCCCTGCACCTTCCCTGAGGCCCTGCCCCTTCCCGAGGCCCCATCCCCACTCACTCCATCCTCCCTCCCTCCTTCACTTACTCTCCCCCACTCTGTCTCACGTGCTCATTTTCACTGCAAGGCCCAAACAGGCATATTTATTGTTTTGACAGATGTATTATGCTAAGTTCAGGTTTCATTAAGGTTACAGGACGCTAGAGCTGGCAGCAAAATTGTCCAAAAGGGTAATTTAAAAAAAAATTAAATTTCACAACGGTTTTCATGATTCTTTCCCTCCCCTCTTCCCATTTTTCATAACCAGCTCCATGTTTTTTGTTCACTAAAGTTGTAATTTTATGTGTGGAATTAGGACCACACATTATCACAGCTGCAATGGTCCATTAAAGCAGGGCCAGCTCCAGGCACCAGCTAAAGAAGCAGGTGCTTGGGGCAGCCAATAGGAAGGGGCGGTACTTCGGTCGCTATTGGGGCGGCAGGTCTTCAGCGGGAATTCGGCGGCGGGTCCCTCAGTCCCTCTGGGAGCGAAGGACCTACCGCAGAATTGCCGCTGAAGAGTGGAGCGGCGCGATCGCGCTGCCACGGCTTTATTTATTTTATTTTTTTTGTTGCCGCTTGGGGCGGCAGAAAACCTAGAGCCAGCCCTGCATTAAAGCCCCACTCCTGAAGCCCAAATACAAATCCGTAAAGCACAACCACAGAAATGCACACCTGTCCATATACCTATATAAATAAATATGTAGAAACTGACTCCCACACCTACATGCAGATACACACGCATATTCATGTGTACACATCTAGCATGCGCAACACATATACAGTACTTCCACATTATTTAATATTACAGTTGTTGTTTAGTGCCTAGAGACTAAACTAAGATCAGAGCTCCAGGGTGGTAGGTGCTAGGCATACACATAAAAAGAGAGAGTCTGCAAGAAAGAGTTTATAATGTAGCTAGACAAAGGTGGGGAGAAATGTATGATACATTGGCTCTTCTGCAACAGCATTCACTTTTTAAGAAATAATACATTTCTTTTAGAGTTTCCTTCTCTTTTAAAAACTCGTCATGAAATGAATACACACATATTTTATGTCATCAATTTTTTTGTGGGCAAGCCAGCAAAAGGAATAAAAGTCAGAGTTAGGCTGCAAATTTTATTCACACAGGTATCCACACTTTCGGCAAGACACACACCTCCCTACACAAAGACACGCAGTCTCTTACACACATACAATACTTGAATCACACACTTGCCTACACAGAGACTCTTGTTCATACACTTTCCCAGAGGCTGCCTAAATCACCCAGCTGGGAAGGGAGGAGGGTGAGCTGGAGGGGAAAATATGGGGGTGGGGGTGGAGGAGATAGGGTGACCAGATGTCCCGATTTTATAGGGACAGTCCCGATTTTGGGGGCTTTTTCTTATATAGGCATCTATTACCCTTATGTAAATATGACAGTGTGGCTTGGCTTTATGGCCTCATTTTTTGCCCACTGTCTGCAACAATTTTAATTATCAACTTAAGCACTGAGTAGTCACTAATTTTTTTATAAATGCTTGCGGTGACTACGTTGCACTCAGCTTCACTATCTATTTTGAAATTAATTGATCATTTACTTTCATGGTCATGCACCAATGTCTTGTGCAATCTTGTTCTGTACAATTAAGATACTCAGTAAGGGAGAGGTTGTTAGCATAACCTTAAAAAAACTGCACTGCTCTCCAAGTATGCTGTTGCCACTAAGTAAACACTAAGATTACCAGGCTAGCAGGAGGGCTGAGTCAGTGATTAGGGTACTATTCTGGGTTAAAAGGCTCAGGTTCAAGTCTCGGCTATCCCACAGGCTTCCTGTGTGACCTTGGGAAAGCCGCTTTGTGCCTCAGTTCATCTTTAAAAGGGGCTAACAGTACTTCCCTACTTCACAGGGGTGTTGTGAGGACACATACGCTGAAGACTGTCAATCACTCAGACAGTACAGTAATGGGAACCATAGAAGAACCCAAGATAGAGCTCACAGAGATTACAGAACAACATTTTCCCTTTTTTATTGTTTCAGTTAGTTCATTTGGCAGCACTTTGTGTATAGCCAGTTTCACCATTTCCCCTGCTAGGCAGTTGTCAGTCAGTTTCTCCCGTATTCTATAGGGATCTTTCACACAGCAACAGGGAGAGAAAAACTTTGTTTAAAAAATGATAGGATAATAGGCTTATAAAACTGCAACAATAGGCAGGGGAGACTCAGTGGTCCATGTAGCACTAGAAAATACTTTTAACGTTTTTTTCATTGATTAGATTTTGATTTGATAGTGATCCTTTAAATTGAAAAGATTTAGTGAAGAAAAGGTTTGTATGTATTGTATTGTATTGTATTGTATGTATTGTATATTTTGTATCACTAAATCGAAAAGATTTAGTGATTCAAAACTACTCAAGATAGTTAAGTCCCGGGCAGACTGTGAAGAGCTACAAAAGGATCTCACAAAACTGGGTAACGGGGCAACAAAATGGCAGATGATATGTAATTTTGATAAATGCAAAGTAATGCACAGTGCCAAACATAATCCTAACTATACATATAAAATGATGGGGTCTAAATTAGCTCAAGAAAGAGATCTTGGAGTCATTGTAGATAGTTCTCTGAAATCATCCACTCAATGTGCAGTGGCAGTCAAAAAAGTGAATAGAATGTTGGGAATCATCAAGAAAGGGATGGATAATAAGACAGAAAATATCATATTGCCTCTATATAAATCCAGGGTATGCCCACACCTTGAATACTGAGTGCAGATGAGGTCGCCCCATCTCAAAAAAGATATATTGGAATTGGGAAAGGTTCAAAAAAGGGCAACAAAAATGATTAGGGGTATAGAACGGCTTCCGTATGAGGAGAGATTAATAAGACTATGACTTTTCAGCTTGGAAAAGAGGCGACTAAGGGGAGATATGATAGAGGTCTATAAAATCATGAGTGGTATAGAGAAAGTAAATAAGGAAGTGTTATTTACTCCTTCTCATAATACAAGAACAAGGGGCCACCAAATGAAATCAATAGGTAGCAGGTTTAAAACAAACACAAGAAAGTATTTTTTCACGCAACGCACTGTCAACCTCTGGAACTCCTTCCCAGAGGGTGTTGTGAAGGCCAATACTATAAAGGGGTTCAAAAGGGAGCTAGATAGATTCATGGAAGATAGGTCCATCAATGGCTATTAGCCAGGATGGGCAGGAATGGTGTCCATAGCCTCTGTTTGCCAGAAGCTGGGATTGGGTGACAGAGCATGGATCACTTGATGATAACCTGTCTGTTCATTCCCTTTGGGGCACCTGCCATTGGCCACTGTCAGAGGACAGGATACTGGGCTTCATGCACCTTTGGTCTGACCCAGTATGGCCATTCTTATGTTCTTAGGTTCTTAGTGACTGTATCCTAAACTCAACTGTTTGTTCATTTTGTATTTCAAAAGGTATGAGATTATGAATTTTAAGCAAATGGGGAAGGATTACTTTGACTATATCAATGTTGGAAGTTGGGATAATGGTGAATTGAAGATGGATGACGATGAAATATGGTCAAAGAAAAATACTGTCATCAGATCGGTCTGCAGTGAACCATGTGAAAAAGGCCAGATAAAGGTAAATAGGGTGCTTTTTATTGTATTGATGTGTTATTTGCATAGTCTTGAAATGTTACCCAGAATGTTTGTCAAAATCTTCAACCCTGAGAACCTAAAGTTAAAAATAGTTTTGGCACCTAAATAAAAAGTGCAAAAAGTTGTTTATGTGATTACTGCTTCTTGCTACTCTTTTCATAATTGTCTCATTATTTTCTTGTACTCCCCCATTGTCTGTCTGTCTCCATCTGTTGCCTTCTGTTTTATACTTAGATTGTAAGTTCTTTGGGCAGGGACCATCATTTTGTTCTGTCTTTTTGTACAGTGCCTAGCACAATGGGGTCTCAATCCCTGATTGGGGCCTATAAGAACCAGCCCAAAGCAAATAAACTCATAATAATCATCATTATTTAAGTGCTAAAATCTGGATTTAGGAACATAACTTTTAGTCACCCAATTTTGAAATGTTTAGCCTTAGCTCTTAAGAGCCCTTAATTTCTTCTTATTAACAATAATACACTAAACACAGGAAAAATCTTTCATTAATTATTAATAACACTGCTCTACAGCCAAAATGCTTCTGAAATAAATGTAGTCAAACTTTACTAATTCTGGGTCACAGAGAACGAAAATGACGCTTAAAATTGTTGATTGGCTCTAGTTTTCAAGATATGCTATTGGGTCAGTAAGAGACCCTTGACTTGGGAATGGCGGAGGATAAGTGAGTTATAAAGGGAAGGGATCTCAATTTAAACCAGAAATGACTAAAATACATCTTTGACTGGATCTATGAATAAATCTATGACTGGGTTTGGACAGTACTTGCTTTTTAGGCAAAACAATGAATGATGCAATCTGAAGCTGGTATTGCGTCATACATGATATGAATTGCATCATGTTATTCCTAGAAGTCATGGATGATGCAATCATAACGAAGCTTACATCACTCTGCTGAACAAATTGCCCTATATCAGCTCTAGAAATCATACAGTGTCGTGCTCTCTTATTTGTCAGTGTTTGATTTTGCAAAGGGACACATTTCTGTTTAGCCAAAGTGAGCAGAGATGCCTCGTACTTGTGTGAACAGTGCAGATAACTTATGCTATGTTTGTGGTGAAGTGACTTTTGCATCACAAAGCGCAGTATAACCACTATGGTTAAGAAAGCCTATCACCTTTATTTTGGCTGCAAAATTGGAGATCAGGACAAGAGGTGGGCCCCACACATATGCTGCAACATTTGTGCAACAAATCTTCACCAGTGGTTGAACAGGAAAAGGAAATCTATGCCTTTTGCAGTGATTTGGAGAGAGCCAACAGATCATACCAGCAATTGTTACTTCTGCATGGTGCCTCCAGTTGGGAAAGGTGTGTCAAAGAAGAAAAAGTGGACTGTGCATTATCCAAACATTCCATCAGCTATATGCCCACCCCCATGGAGAAGGACTGCCGGTTCCTGATGCACCAGAATCATTCTCACTTGAGTCAGACGAGGAAGAGGAAGAGGATGAAACTTCTGGTCCTGAACCATCAATGTCACAGGACCCACATTTTCTCCCATCCTCCTCCTCTGAACCACACCTCATAACACAAGGTGAACTGAATGACCTTGTCAGGGATTTGGAACTACCCAAGAGTAAGGCAGAGCTGTTGGGCTCCAGACTACAGCAGTGGAATCTCCTGGCAGGTGATGTTAGGGTTTCCATGTTCCGTGACCGTCAAAAGGATCTTGTCCCATTCTTCTTCATGGAAGGTGATCTTGTAGCCTGCAACAACATCGATGGTGTGATGGCAGCCCTCAACATCATTCACGATCCAGATGAGTGGAGACTGTTCATTGATTCATCGAAGACAAGTCTTAAAGCTGTTTTACTGCATAATGGCAATGTTTTGCCATCAATTCCAGTTGGTCATGCAGTCCATATGAAGGAAATCTATGAAAACATGAAACAACTTTTGAGGTGCATAAACTATGACCAACATCAGTGGCAGCTTTGTGGCGATTTGAAGGTTGTTGCTCTCTTGCTTGGTCTGCAGACTGGATACCCAAAGTACTGCTGTTTTCTCTGCGAATGGGATAGTCGTGCAAGAGATTCCCACTACATCAAGAAAGATTGGCCACTCCGACAGTCATTGGAGCCTGGGAGGAAAAGTGTTCAGCATCCACCACTTGTTGAATCAAGGAAGATTTTGTTACCACCCTTACACATCAAGCTGGGTCTGATGAAGAACTTTGTCAAGGCCATTGACAAAACACAAGCAGGTTTCAAGTACCTCCGTGGAAAATTTCCAAGGTTAAGTGAAGCTAAGATAAAGGAAGGTGTCTTTGTTGGTCCTCAGATTCGTGAACTTCTTCGAGATGATATATTTGACCATATCATCAAATATATGGTGGAAGAGGAAGAGGATGAAACTTCTGGTCCTGAACCATCAATGTCACAGGACCCACATTTTCTCCCATCCTCCTCCTCTGAACCACACCTCATAACACAAGGTGAACTGCGTGGCAAGGAAAAGACGGCATGGAAAGCAACATGTCACTAAAGATACATTTTTTGCACTCTCATTTAGATTTTTTTCCACCGAACTGCGGAGCAGTGAGCGACGAGCATGGCGAGTGATTTCACCAGGACATTGCAACAATGGAGAAACGCTATCAGGATAAATGGAGCCCATCAATGCTTGCAGACTATTGCTGGACAGTGACAAGAGATGCTCCATTTAATGAATACAAGAGACAAGCCAAGAAGCGCCGAGTGGACACTGAATAGGACTGAACTATGTACATAATAGTTTTTTGCCTTTTGTTTCATAATAAATTTTATTTATATAACCCTTTGGCTGATTTTTAAAGTGTTACATAAACAGGACAGGTGAAATATTATCATGTAAAGCAACCATAAACACATGAAAAGACCTAGGTTTACAATTTATGATTAAAACTCTACTATCTACACAATATACATAGACATAAAATGTAAAAACTTAAATATCTTAGAAACAGTAGCCAATCAGTTGTTTTAATTGTCATATTTGAATTCAGCACATAAAAATACAAAATATATAGCACATTTTATCTCTGAAGCAGACGACTTCTCAAAAATTGTAGACCAGTGTAATGTGTTTAAAGGAGAATCTCATGAAAAGATAAGTAACTTGCTGGATTTGCTAAAATCACAACTCTGTTTTGCTTAGGGACTGTCATGTTCCTTTTTTCATTAGCAGTCTGCAAGTTATGTTAGTCTATAATTAAGGGGGCAAAGGGGCTCCCCCGAATAGGAAGATGCAATGGCACAATTTGACATCTGTATGAAAAGAGCACAGGAATGTGGACATGATTCTACTCTCAGTGGAAGTGATGTGAATCAGGAGTAACTCACTGAAGCAAAAAGAGATAGCAATGTGTGATCAGAATCAGGCCATAGTCTGCAATAACAAGAAGTGTTCGTGGGGGTTAAACTTAGTGATCTGGCTTCAAAACAAGCAATACGTGTGGTGAACAGCGTCACTGTACTAGAGATAGGCCCAGGTCACAAGTTTTGGAGCTGAATCTAAACCTTCTGAAATTTCAGGAGTGTTTGGATCCAGGATTTGGTTAGTGCCTGACTCTACTCTTCACTATGGATCCTCATTCAGGAAAGCACTTAAGAATGTGTTTAAAGTTAAATGTTCTGCATCAGGACCCATATCTGTAATCTTCTTTCTTTTTACATTTGATTGTTGAGTATAAATCCCAAATTTTCTTTCACAGACAAAAGCCCATGTGCTAAAATAGGGGATGAGGCCTGGCTCTATTGAATTAAGTCAATAGAAGTTTTACCATTGACTTCAGTGGAGTCAGGATTTCACCCAGGGAATCTAGACACACACAAAGCAACAGTGTCCCATTATTCAGCAGCATCCAGAATGTCCCTTCCTGCATGGCCTTATGCAAACCAAAAACAGTACAACCCAGAACACCTGAAATATTCTGGAGACATCAAAACTCTTTGAAGAATCACAAGACTGACCAGCAGGAGAGTGGCCTGGGGGAAATAACTGCAGTTGAAAAAAAGGATGAGATTTAGTTAAATAGGGCTGGATAAATTGGGGGAGGAGTTACAGTGGAATCAACTGCAACCGATAGCAGTCGGATGTTAAAGAAACGGATAGTGAAGCAGCTGAAAAGTCCATTTAACAAACACATCTGACAGGGGACTTGATCCTGAGGTTTGCTAAGAGATTCTTACTCACTCCTGTGGGACTTGTGGGTATTCCCAACCCTTCACAATCAGAGGAAAGTTTTTGGAAATCTTCCAGTCTGTTTTCTCATTTACTTATTTCTTCAGGTGATTTTGCCCTTTAAGAATCTAATGTAAACAACCACCTCTCCTTGTAAACTCGCTCAAAGCCATTGAAGGAGATTTATTTCCCAGGTTTCTGCACTATACAACAGCCTTTCAGGACTTTGGTTGACTATGCTCCTTTGCATTTGATTAAAATCCCGATTTGTGACATTTGCTTGTGAAACCACATGCTGAACTGATCCCTACGAAGGCGAGACAAGTCAGCCCAATGCCGTAGTTGGTAGCGTTCATTTAAAAACGGATAGAATGTGATGAGCACGGACACTGAGAATACTTTATCTCAAAGAGGAAGGGACCTTTCCATCGCCCTGGGCAGATCGCCAGGGATCACAGATGTGTTCAACGCCCAAGAGAAGATACATGGGGATTTTGAGAAACTCACATTTGAATTGCCACGGTGCAGTAGGATGTAGCATGTTGAATGGAAAGAGATGAAAATCAGTCCTGAATTTTAAAATGGATACACATTACACTCTCCTTATTAAATGTTAATTTAAAACGTGGCTGATCTGACTCAGTTTGGAAAAGGGACCAAAAACCTGAATTTTCTCAGACTGATCACAAACTGAACTCTAGCCCAGCCCAATCCTTAGGGAAGCAAATCTGGTTTCCCACTTTTTCATGCTACATTTGGACTCGAACTGGGTGAATTACTGTATCTACAGTGAACAATATTATTCCCCTTTTTCTGTGTGAAAATGATCACTGAAGAGATTTAGACCTTTACAGCCTTGTTTGCTTGACAAACGATTTATCTGTACATATCCTCAAACATATCTGTAAACTATCCTCAGTGATTGTTTCTTCCAATGCCCATGAGTCACAGTTCATGCTGTGTGAATGACCACCCAGTTCTAATCAGAAGGATTTATAATGGTAAGAATAATATTAGCAAAAGGGGCTTCCTCAAAAAAATGTGCTCATCTCTATTAGAAACAATAAGTAAAAAAGGGACTTTGAAAATCAAATAAGGAACCTCAGCAGCATTAAAGAAAATCGATTTTAATAACAAATCTAATTGCTCTGTTAAATATCCATCTCAGGTGATCCGTAAAGGAGAAGTCAGCTGCTGCTGGACCTGTACGCCTTGTAAGGACAATGAGTTTGTCTCTGATGAATACACATGCAAGGCATGCCAGCTGGGCTCCTGGCCCACTGATGACCTTACAGGTAATTGAGTTATTGTGTTTAAAACCCAGCAAAAGTCAATGGAAATGTTCATACACTTTATACCTGAGTATATATGCACTACGAAATATATGCACTACGAAACTAAATATTAGGGGTGTTTAGATTTTGTTTAGCCTAGAGTTTGGCTCCAAGTTTGAACTGAGGCTTGCATCTGTATTCATGGTTCAAGCTGTTCTCCATGAATCTCTGTCACAAACCAGGGGGAAATTCATCAGAAGAGCTATTCCCAAAGTTCAGGAGTACTTGTGGCACCTTAGAGACTAACAAATTTATTAGAGCATAAGCTTTCGTGGGCTACAGCCCACTTCTTCGGATGCATAGAATGGAACATATATTGAGGAGATATATATACACACATACAGAGAGCATGAACAGGTGGGAGTTGTCTTACCAACTCTGAGAGGCCAATTAAGTAAGTGAAAAAAAACTTTTGAAGTGATAATCAAGCTAGCCCAGTACAGACAGTTTGATAAGAAGTGTGAGAATACTTACAAGGGGAGATAGATTCAATGTTTGTAATGGCTCAGCCATTCCCAGTCCTTATTTAATCCTAAATTGATTGTATCTAGTTTGCATATCAATTCCAGCTCAGCAGTCTCTCATTGGAGTTTTTGAAGTTTTTCTGTTGTAAGATAGCCACCCGCAGGTCTGTCATTGAATGACCAGACAGGTTAAAGTGTTCTCCCACTGGTTTTTGAGTATTATGATTCCTGATGTCAGATTTGTGTCCATTAATTCTTTTGCGTAGAGACTGTCCGGTTTGGCCAATGTACATGGCAGAGGGGCATTGCTGGCACATGATGGCATATATCACATTGGTAGATGTGCAGGTGAATGAGCCCCTGATGGTATGGCTGATGTGATTAGGTCCTATGATGGTGTCACTTGAATAGATATGTGGACAGAGTTGGCATCGGGCTTTGTTACAAGGATAGGTTCCTGGGTCAGTGTTTTTGTTCAGTGATGTGTGGTTGCTGGTGAGTATTTGCTTTAGGTTGGGGGGTTGTCTGTAAGCGAGGACAGGTCTGTCTCCCAAGATCTGTGAGAGTGAGGGATCATCTTTCAGGATAGGTTGTAGATCTTTGATGATGCGCTGGAGAGGTTTTAGTTGGGGGCTGAAGGTGACAGCTAGTGGTGTTCTGTTATTTTCTTTGTTGGGCCTGTCTTGTAGGAGGTGACTTCTGGGTACTCGTCTGGCTCTCAATCTGTTTTTTCACTTCAGCAGGTGGGTATTGTAGTTTTAAGAATGCTTGATAGAGATCTTGTAGGTGCTTGTCTCTGTCTGAGGGATTGGAGCAAATGCGGTTATATCTTAGAGCTTGGCTGTAGACAATGGATCGTGTGGTGTGTCCTGGATGGAAGCTGGAGGCATGTAGGTAAGTGTAGCGGTCAGTAGGTTTCCGGTATAGGGTGGTATTTAAGTGACCATCGCTTATTAGCACAGTAGTGTCCAGGAAATGGACTGCTTGTGTGGATTGATCTAGGCTGAGGTTGATGGTGGGATGGAAATTATTGAAATCATGGTGGAATTCCTCAAGGGCTTCTTTTCCATGGGTCCAGATGATGAAGATGTCATCAATGTAGCGCAAGTAGAGT
Organism: Emys orbicularis; assembly: GCF_028017835.1. Classification (NCBI taxonomy): domain Eukaryota; kingdom Metazoa; phylum Chordata; order Testudines; family Emydidae; genus Emys; species Emys orbicularis. The sequence continues at coordinate 346,100,541 of NC_088683.1, forward strand.
AGGGGCGTTAGGGGACGAGAGCTAAGGAAGCATTGTTCTAAGTCAGCCATAAAAATGTTGGCATACTGTGGGGCCATGCGGGTACCCATAGCAGTGCCGCTGACTTGAAGGTATATATTGTCCCCAAATGTGAAATAGTTGTGGGTGAGGACAAAGTCACAAAGTTCAGCCACTCTTTTTGCGGATACAGACTAACACGGCTGCTACTCTGATTCCCAAAGTTCTGAGCCACTGGATTTAGAAAACGGGCTTATTCTGGCTTTAGATCCAAACTGAGCCAAAATCATTGGGGCAGGTTCGGATATGAACCTTCCAAAAATGGGCAGGAGATAAGTTGTTGTATAGAAGTTGAGTGGGGTCCAATTTTAGGTGCCTCTTGTTTTTCTTCAAAACAGGCACAAAATAATTCTGTGAAATGTCAGTGTTTTCCATCCAAATTCTAGCCAGTTGAGAGACCCTCTGGACAACTTCCTGTGCAGATTACTCCTCCCAAAAACACAATTGATCCAAGAAGCATCAACATTTGTAATAGCTTTGGGTGCACCAGACAGTCTGAGCTAAAACACAGGGATGATGTCCTTCCGGCTCTGGATAACATGCCTCTGTGTTTCAGTGCAAGGAAGTCTGCAGAATATCTGTTAGCAGATTTTGAGACCGTCAGTGTGTGGCCTCAACACTGGTACTGCCCGGGTTTTCTCCTCGCTACCTAATCATAGCATTGGTATTCAAATATTTTTATTACATTAACACCTACAAATGCCAGCCACGGATTAGGTTCTCATTAGCTGGGCTGTGTACAAACAGGTAACAAAAGGCAGTCCGTACCCCAAAGAGCTTGGAATCTTGGTTCATGACAAGATGGATGAAACACATAGGTGGGGTGTGGAGAAGGGAGAATGAGATGATAATAGAGAGAGAGAGAGTGTGTGTGTGTGTGCGCGTGCGCTGAAGAGCCAGCCAGAATTTGGATTTAGGATATAGAGATGATCTTGATGTTGTTAGACTAAATATTTCTTTTGCTGTGTAGGAAAGCTATAGTACTGTAATGTGTGCACCACTGAGGTATCTATTTACCATATACACAATTTTAAATAAAGTAGATTTTTTTTAACATTTTCATGCTTACTGCTTCATATCAATATACGCACTGCTACATTTTTATAGATCATTCTTCTGCTTGATTAATTCAATTTAATGTGCTGAAACTGACAGGTGTACATATAAAACTACCTGTGGGTTTCTGTGACAAACAGTGTGATCTGACCCCTGCTCTTTAGCACTGTATTAAAAACCAGCTTCTAAAAAATGCTTTTCTGGGGGATCTGTAGGGTGGCTGGAGCAATAATGTTTTATAATCATATCTAAAGTCACCAGCTTTTTTTATAGCTTGTAAAGAAAATGCATTTCAGTCTAGCCTTGTTTTTAACATAAGTTTCGGGGCGGGGGGGGGGGGGGAGAGAGAGAAGATATTTTGTATTCTGGAAGGAAATTTCCTTCAGTTTTCCAAAGCACACACTAGTCTCCTTGAAATGCCCTTTGATGTTTGCTATTGCAGCAATCTGTGCCTCCTCACTGCAAGATAAAGCCGTGTCATAGGGAATAATGACAGCTTCACAAAGCTTCATTCATAAAAAGCTGATTGGAAAAAGTCTTTCTTCCACTATCTCCTTCAGATCAGAGTCTTGATGCTGTGCCTTCCTGGAAATATATCCACTCCACACCTGAAAAGGATGGCATCTCACTGTTTGCCACATATTGGCAGACCGCTATTGGCACACCTGTAGCATCTCACTGTTTGCCAGGTATTGGAGCACTGATAAAATCTCTCCTGGCTCATTCGACAAAATGTTGCTCCATCTTTCCTCTGCTCAATGGCCAGGATCCGTTTTATGCCACAGACTTGATTAAATGTAATGGGGAGGAGCTGGGACGTTGCCAGTGAGGAGAAATCGAGCTTGGTGTATCCCTTTACTCATATGTTTGTAGGACATCAGAACACAAATGTGTTCTGGTGAAAAACTATTGTCAGAGCAGAAAATGAGGATTAAGACTTGAAGGAAAAGTTTAAAGTCCAAATGTATTCGGGGGAGAGAGAATTTCTGTTGATAAAGGCTGTCAATGGAAAATAACTCTGACACCATCTAAGAGTAAACACTAAAGGCCAGGAAAACAGTGATATGTGGCCAAAATTTTAACTATGGGATCCCTCAAAACTTTTCAGCCATACATGCAACATTCCCTGGGTAAAATACTTCTCATCCCCTTAGACAATTCATGCTTTCCCTTCCCAAAACCCATCAGTTCCATATTCGTCCCACTCCCAAATCCATCTATCTTTCCATCTCCTCCCCAGCCTGATATCTCACAAACCCCTGCACCCCTTCCTCCCCAGTACCTCTTCTTGGGGGCTTCTTTGCATGGCAGCTGCTCTTCATAAACTGGTGGTGGTGTTTTTTCCTTTGGTAATAATAGTGGCAAGGAGGATGCCCTGAAGTCTCTGATAGTAGGGTGGTTGATTGGATGATAATGGGACTGTGCTGGTAGTGGTCTGGGTTGGAGGATGGGCAGCCCTGGCTTCTTGATTGGCACGTGTCCTCTGATTGCTGGAGGTCTCCCTGCAGTTGGTATGTAGGGATAGGGAAACAGGTGCCCCTTGGCTGGTGTGTGGGGAAAGAAAGCTCCAGGCTCCATTCCTTTGGGGGCCAAGGAGGAAGGCACTGGTGGGGGAGAAAGAAGTCTGGGTGCTGTGACTACAGGACTCTCACTCTACATCGGAAGCTTTGCCCAGGGCCGGCTCCAGGCACCAGCGCAGCGCGGCCCATGGAAGGGAGCGGCACATCCGGGTCTTTGGTGGCAATTCGGAGGGAAGGACCGGCCGCCGAATTGCCGCCAAAGAATGAAGCAGCGTGGGTGAGCAGCCGCCAAAGTGCCGCCGATCGCAGCTTTTTTTTTTCTCTCTCTCTTTGCCGCTTGGGGTGGCAAAAAAGCTGGAGCCGGCCCTGGCTTTGCCCCACCTTCTCTCGCCGAGCCCTAGTTCAGCTGGAGGAGGTTGAAAAGAGTGTGTGGAGCGTCTCCCGTGCTCGTTTAGAGGCACTAGTGGGTGACTCAAGAAGGGAGCTTGAGATATCTTAAAAGGGACTGACTTTCAGAAAGCTTTGATCACTCACCCTCTGAAAGTCAGGCCCTTTTAAAATGTCTCAAACTGGTCATCTAACAATGGAAGCACCCAAAATCACTAGTCATGTTTGGAAAATGTAGCCTTACTGAAGAAAAGGAAGCGCTAAGCAAGCAGTTCCACAGGAAAGACAGAGATGGATACTTTTCAAATTTGCAGTAGGACTCTTCATTAAATGTTATATTAATAGCATCCATGGTTATTCAGGGTGGCTCTCTTCCCCCATATAAAGGTTTATGAGACTATTACAGCCTTTAAGCTAACACAGCTGGGTCTTTCAGCTCAAGCAATAGTACTCATGGGTTTAGATCCAGAGGTCCCTCATTTAATGACCCACCCAAGGGTATTGTCTGGATTAACTCTACAGTGGAGGGAGGAGAGAATCCAAACATTTTCAGACAGAAACAAGGGGACTCGCTTAACAGGCCGGATCCAAATCCCAGTAAAATGAATGGTAGTCCTTCCAGGGACTGCAATGGAATTCGGATCAGAAACAATATCCCATTGGTTCTCTAGGTGATCACATTGTTTTTGAGGGCACAGCCTTCTGTGTCCAAAAAGAAAGAGTGGGCTCAGGAAGAGAGTTTCATATTAGTGTTGTTTGAAATTCCAGTGCTGCCTTGGTGTATCTTGGGGATATCCTGTTCCAGCTGACTCCTCTTTCTTTGTTTCCTTTTCCTTAATGGCTGATTTCAAAACTTTTTTTTTTTGGAGGGGGGAGGGAGTAAGTCACACTTTGTGTGACTTGTGAGACTGCGCAAGAGTGATAGCAACAAAGTTTTAGTAGCAGCTACTTTGGGGACAGGAACGGAAGGTAGATACTATTAATATCGGTGACATTTGATTCTTCTTCTTCTTAATGTACTCTGCATGTGCTGGCTATTTGATTTTCTTAGCTGGATTCAGATGAGATTAGGAGGAAAGATATTTCGCAATTCATTGAAATGTTTTCATTTTCTTTTTTCTTTCTTTCTTTGGATGGCTGTTTGTACACAATGACAGAATATCAGAAATAGGTTTCTTTTTTCATCACAGTTACAAGAAATGTTTTCATTTGATGTGACAAAATAAAGCAAGGACATTATTACAACTATGGCCAAGTCTTGTGGTCTGATGGTCGTATTGGACAGATGTAGCCAGATTATGACCCTGTTCTGAGCTCCTAGCTGTCAGGGATTAGGTTTGCGTATGGAGACTGCATTCTAACCCTGGAGAGGCAGGGACTGGGAAAATCTGCTTCACCCTTAGGCAGCCCATTTGATTACCATTTGGAGTAGCAGGGAAAGGCTGCAAAGGGTGTTGCGTTCTCTCCTCTTTGTCTGGGGGCAGGCGAGTAGGAGCCCTGGATACTTCATGAAAACTGGGCTTGGATTTAATAGTGTGGATAAACAGTGAGAAAATGGGAAGAGCCCAACCCCAGAAAACAAGATAACAGGCATTTGGAGTGCACTTTCCATAGAAGGAGCTTGACAATTCCATGCTGTATTCCATACAAAGCATTCTGTCAGCAAGAGCCCAGGATCAAAACTGATCTAGTTTTGTAAGTACTGAACCAAAATGACCCCTTCCTTTGTACTGTGTACAGTTGCTCACTCTCTCACTCTCTCTCACTGAGAAGATCAACAGAAAGTGACCAATTCCCAGGAAGCAATCACTGCTCAGTCTTGGTTTCTGGCACAGTTTGTATGACAGCTTATGAAGAGCACAGACCAGGGTTCAGTTGCATTGGCAAGTCTCTACGGATGCTTTGAGATGCTGATTGCCTGCTCCTGCCAGGTGCCGAGCACCCTCAACTCCTACAGAAATAACTGGGAGATGATATGCAAAGCACCTGGTAGGATCAGACCCTAGGTACTTAAGCAATAGAAGCTGCTAAAATCATGCATGCACACACATACGCAAGAACTATTTTACAACTGTAGCTCTCAGTTACGCTTCTTATGTCATCATAAGTAAAAATAAAGATACTGCAGTCAGGAATTAGCTGACAGTTCTGGTGATAATGCACGAGGCAGAACAGGATCTGGCTCATGTCTCATATTGACTTTGCCACTATAATGACATTCAAATCTTGCTTTTGTCAGTAATTTGAACAGCTGTAACTCAGACACACAAGGATCAGATACAGGGAGAGTGCAATTTTACACAATTGCTTTTATGACTCCAAACACTCCTCGGTACAGAACATTTATTGCTTCCATCGTAACTTATTGTTTTCTTCTTTCTTTGCAAAATTAGATTTGATCATTTGCATAAATTATGCTTTTGCCAGGCTTTGGGGGAAGAAGGAATGAGTGAAGGGATGAATCAAGGCGTAGGGCAGTTATATTGTGGTCTGGGATCATTGAATGGAGAAAGGGGTTTTTTTTCTCCCTTTTCTGGTTGAGGAGAGCTGCTGTGTCTTAATTGTTTAAGGTGCTTTATATTTAGTGAGGAGAGATTGTAGTTAAGGTGTTGGCCTTGGACTCAGAAGATCTGGTTTTAATTCCTGGCTTTGCCAAGTGATTTTCACTGGGATTGATCCAAAAGTCATTAAAGTCAATGACGGTCTTTCCACTGACTTCAATGAGCTTTGGGTCAGGCTCTTAAATCTCCTTGCCTGAGTTCTCCATCTGTAAAATGAGGTTAACAACATTTCCTTTCTCTCACCCTTAGTCTACGTCCACACTGCCCTACAGTTTGGACTATGGGGTGTGAATAACAGTGTGCACCAAAATGCTGTGCTGTAACTCCCCCGTGTGGACCCTATAGCTGCAAACTAAAAGATTCATAGTTTGCGATAATGCAATCCTATTTGAAGAGAGCGCCTGCAGCATCCACACTGGGGAGTTCAGTGCTGCACATTGGCATGCACTGTGCAGCTAAGTCCTTAGTTTATCTTATCCATTTAGATTATAAGGTCCTCAGAGCAGGACTATGTATTTATACATTGCCTAGCATAAGAGGGCCTCTAGGGTTTCAAAGGAATCCAGAGAAATAAATAACATTATCACGATCAGATCCCAACTTTTCTCACTGCTGAAGAAATTGTTCAGCGATGCAGAAGATCACAAATGAATGTAATTCGTAACACTGTAGAGAGAGTGCTCCAGCTAATGTCATCTATATTTTTCACAAAATGTAGCTGTTTCCAGTCAACATGTGAGCTTGCCTGTAATTTTCATATCTCAGAGACTGAGAGACATTTTTACGGGATAGAAGATCCTGCAAATCAGAGTACTGTGCACACAACTAAGTGTATATAAATGTTGCAGTGTGTTGGTGCGAACATCGTTTCCGCTTACAAGTCAAAGAGCAATAAAGGGGGAATTCTTGTCTGTCTATACATCAATTTATTTCTGAGGTGCTCATCCCCTTGGCCTGTAGGCAGCTACATTTCTAGCCTCAGATACATTCATGCAGCTTTATTCCACCTTTGTACCACCCCCCCCCCCCATCCAATCCTAGGGTGAGCCTGGGGTCAATTTGCTCTCAGCACAACATAGTGCTCCCTCAAGACAGCGCTAAACTTCCCCAGATGCTAAAAGCCTTTCCACCAACCCGAGATTGCCCCCAATGCACCCGAGGGGGCAGGAGAGAGGGCTGGTGTATTTATACCACCTGGGAAGCCCTTATGGCTCAGGAGTCCCCAGCCAACCTGTGAAGCAAGCTTTCCGGATGATTGCCCTGCCAATGAGGTGCAAGTAGGTGGAAGGTGTGTCCAGGCATATGTCTGGTGGAGCAGAAGTGGGCTCCTTTACGTATAATGCATTTTTCAGTGTTGACATTAGTTTAATCTTGGCCAATAAATCTGGCATAGTGTTCAAAACCTTTTTTCCCTTTTCCTTCTTTTACTTTACGTAATCCTCTCCTTCAAAATGCCATTCTCAGAAACCATTACCTGCAAATGTGTTTATACGATAACCTCGCTGATCATCATTTCATAAAAAACATTCAGTCTTTAAACTTAATTGTGGAATAAATCATTGCATATAGCTTAGCATCCTCCTAATAAAATGAAGGAGAATAAATAGCCTGAGTTTTCATCTCTTTGTGGGAATTTTATTAAGGGAATCTAAAAAAGAGTAATAAACCCTGAAAGGCGTGAAATAGGCTGGAACTGATGATAAGTGCATGCCATGAGTCACCTCTGTTGCAAAGTTAGGAGCCATCCTAAAAACAGTCCTTGTTTCTTTGTGCTGTGAATAAAGGCCGGTTGCCAGACAAAGATCATTTTCTAATGTTTTCTGCTCCAGAAATCTGCAGGCAGCATTGTGAATATAAAATACCAAAGTGATCCCAGCAAACATTAATTAAGTGATCCTTTGGTAAAATGGAAGATGGACCTATAGGTCGTTGAGGTCCTTTAGTCTTATAATGTATTGGGAAATGGTGGAATACACATGCAGGTGCTATCTTAAGAAAGCATTAGTGTGATTACATATCAGAAATCGGCTCTCCCGCCGGTTTTACACTGGTGTAACTTCATTGACTTCAGTGGAATGACTCCTGATTTATGCCAATGTCAGTGAAATTAGAATCAGCCCCCTAATCTTCTTCAGGATAAATAAGCTGCATATTCTCATTAAAGTGAATGGGAGTCACACAGGTAACTTTTATTAATGTTAATGAGAATGATTCATAAAAATCCAAATGTCCTTGTTACACTAAGAAATGGTGATAACTTCATTATTGCCATGAAAAGCTTTTCATGCTAAGACTGCTACAATACGGATGTCATATTAGTCTGCATTTAGTAACTAAGGGCCAAATTGTGTTACGCCAGCATGCCAGTAAATGTGTTCCTCTGTCTTCTTAGCTGCACTGATGTCAAAGGCTAAATGACCCACATCCTTATGGTATTTCCATGGGGAAACAGATCATTCCGCCTAGCACCTTTGCCACATACCCCATTGATTTTTTTTGACATAATGTGGATAATTGTATTTTCAATGACACTCATGTTTGGGTGCATGATACAGAAACAATGGAAAGAGACTAATTAGATTTAATATAAAAAGGGGTTATTTTTCATGGAATGAATTCTGCCTTTAATAACATAAGTGATATTGGCAGGAAACAGCTTAGGAAAAACATTAATATCCCCTGAAAATAAAGGAAAGAGACAAAGAGGCATTTTCTAGTGATAAGAACACAAGGCTCAGAAATAGAACCTTCTAAATTCTAGTCCAAATTCTTACATTTAGGGCTTGTCTACATGGGGTCACCCAGGAAAGTTAATCCAAAATAACTCAAAGTGAATAAATTCCAAAATGAATTAAACTAAACCGAGTTAAATCCACTTTAATTCTGAATGAGTTTGTCTGCACAGGGGTTTAATGCAGTTTTAACTAATCCACTTTAAATTCACACACTTGGTTAATCTCAATTTATTTTCCTGAGTGTCCCCATGTAGACAAGTCCTTACTCCCAATTGACAAGCCACTGTGAAGTCCAAATTTGCTACTTAGTCTGGGTTCCCCAGTTCATGGGTGCCCAACGTGAGACGCCTTTAGCTTGATTTTCAGAAGTGGGAGTACCATCAGATCCCATCGCTGAAAATATGAATTGTGGGTGATCCGCATTCCTGGAAGTCAGGCCCAAGGTGTCTCCAGGTGAGTAGCTGTTGTCCATTAAACCCAAGTAATTAAGGAAATCATCTGCAAACACTTGGAAGCTGGTAAGGTGATAGGGAACAGCCAGCATGGATTTGTAAAGAACAAATCATGTCAGACCAATCTGATAGCTTTCTTTGATAGGATAACGAGTCTTGTGGATAAGGGAGAAGCTGTGGATGTGGTATACCTAGACTTTAGTAAGGCATTTGATACGGGTCTCGCATGATATTCTTATCGATAAACTAGGCAAATACAATTTAGATGGGGCTACTATAACGTGGGTGCATAACTGGCTGGATAACCGTACTCAGAGAGTTGTTATTAATGGTTCCCAATCCTGCTGGAAAGGCATAACGAGTGGGGTTCCGCAGGGGTCTGTTTGGGGACCGGCTCTGTTCAATATCTTCATTAACGACTTAGATATTGGCATAGAAAGTACGCTTATTAACTGTGCAGACGATACCAAACTGGGAGGGATTGCAACTGCTTTGGAGGACAGGGTCATAATTCAAAATGATCTGGACAAATTGGAGAAATGGTCTGAGTTAAACAGGATGAAGTTTAACAAAGACAAATGCAAAGTGCTCCACTTAGGAAGAAAAAATCAGTTTCACACATACAGAATGGGAAGAGACTGTCTAGGAAGGAGTACGGCAGAAAGGGATCTAGGGGTTATAGTGGACCACAAGCTAAATATGAGTCAACAGTGTGATGCTGTTGCAAAAAAAGCAAACATGATTCTGGGATGTATTAACAGGTGTGATGTGAGCAAGACACGAGAAGTCATTCTTCCGCTCTACTCTGCTCTGGTTAGGCCTCAGCTGGAGTATTGTGTCCAGTTCTGGGCACCGCATTTCAAGAAAGCTGTGGAGAAATTGGAAAGGGTCCAGAGAAGAGCAACAAGAATGATTAAAGGTCTAGAAAACATGACCTATGAAGGAAGGCTGAAAGAATTGGGTTTGTTTAGTTTGGAAAAGAGAAGATTGAGAGGGGACATGATAGCAGTTTTCAGGTATCTAAAAGGGTGTCATAAGGAGGAGGGAGAAAACTTGTTCACCTTAGCCTCTAAGGATAGAACAAGAAGCAATGGGCTTAAACTGCAGCAAGGGAGGTCTAGGTTGGACATTAGGAAAAAGTTCCTAACTGTCAGGGTGGTTAAACACTGGAATAAATTGCCTAGGGAGGTTGTGGAATCTCCATCTCTGGAGATATTTAAGAGTAGATTAGATAAATGTCTATCAGGGATGGTCTAGACAGTATTTGGTCCTGCCATGCGGGCAGGGGACTGGACTCGATGACCTCTCGAGGTCCCTTCCAGTCCTAGAATCTATGAATCTATGAATCTATGAATTGGTGATTCTACCATTTAAAAATCTTCCCTTTTCTTTCAATTCCCACTCCCATCCCCACTCAGACCCTTGGAAATGCAGTGGTTTTTATATTGGAGCCACCAGTGTCTTTTAAAAAAAAAAAAAAAAGACTACAAAATAGTAGGCAAAATCTGTGACTGATATAAATTAGTCTAACTCCATTGATTTAATTGGCGTAACACCAGTTTATGGCTGCTGGAGATCTGGCCCAATATTATGTTATCAGCATGCATAGTATGCGTTGCCCCAAAAGAGAACAAAGTGCCCCATTAACATAGTAGACTGATAGTAGACAAACACTATGTAGGGCTAACTTTCCTCACCACTGACATTTACCCATCTCTGGATTGAAACATGGCAGGTATACATTTTTGTAGGCAGAATGCAGTTAACTGAGTTAGAATTTGGACAGAGTTAACACTCTACTCTTATCAAAAATGCCATGGGGTCAAGTAGTAATTACAAGTGGTCCAGTCCTCTATTTTACACATCATTCAACAAGGCCATTTGGACAAAGCATCACTATCATGTGTGTCACCTTGGAATCATGTGCTTATAGGGCCTGATCCAAAGCCCATTGAATTGACGTCTTCAATTGATGTCAATGGGCTTTGGATCAGGTCCATGGTTCCTGCAGCTGCTTGGCTAAATGCCCCTTTATGATTCTCCAACTGTAAAGGGCCATTGTAAAGACTCGTGATCTGAGATAAACACAGATTTTCTCCCATACAAATAATGGTGCAAATAGACAATAGATTTAATTACTGACAAAAGTTCCTTCTCAGTAATAACAAAAATGTTCTCTGCAGAACTCTGCAGAGTTCATTTTTTCCTGCAAATATGTACCTCCCTTGTTATTTATTTGTTTATTTGGTCCATCTCATTCTCAATCTGTAAACACTTGGCACCTCTGTTTAGAACAAGTGGTGTTTTGAAGCCAGGGGGACCTCAAATTGGCAAGCGTCCTATCCAGGTGCCAAGTCACATTCTCGAGTACTGAAACGAGCTTCCTTAGGCAATGGTTTTGCTTTACTGACATTCCCAGAAAGGAACCTTCCGTAATGAGAGCAGAGCCTTCAAAAACTCAGTGCACATTTGGAAAGCTGAACTTGGGGCAAAAAAATCTATGATCTTTAGGGAAGGTCAGCTGTGTTGCATCAGACACCTTTGACTGTAGTGAGAGATTCACCTATATAAGGGACATTCAGTGTGGGGCGCAGTATGGGCCTGATCCAAAACCCATTGAAGTCAATGGGAGTTTTTCCATTCACTTCAATGGTTTTGGATCAAATCCTAAATGAATGTAGGTAAAAAACCACATAAATTAGATAAGATATAAACAGCTCTCGGCCAGGGCCGGCTCTGGCTTTTTTGCCGCTCCAGGCAAAAAAGCCTCCGGCCGCCCCCACCCCCTGCGGGGGCGGGGGGGGGGAGGGCGGCCGGAGCCCCGGGAGGAGGGCGGCGAGCCCCGGCCTGGGCTCGGCTCTCCCCCCGGCGGCCAGAGCACCGGGGGCAGGGCGGCGAGCCCCGGCCGGGGCTCCGCCTCTCCCCCCGGCGGCCAGAGCGCAGGGGGCAGGGCGGCAAGAGGGCTCACCGCTCTCCCCCCGGCGGCCGGGGGGAGGGCGCCGGGGGGGAGGGCGCCGGGGGTGAGGGCGGCCAGAGCGCCGGGGGGAGAGTGGCGAGCCCGGCCGTGGCCCCGCTCTCCCCGGGGGCCGGAGCGCCGCGCTGCCCCCCTCCAGGTGCCGCCCCAAGCACAAGCTTGGTGGGCTGGTGCCTGGAGCCGGCCCTGCTCTCAGCTCACCGTGCAGCCCTCCGGCCTGGCCTGCTCCTCCTCACTCTGCAAAGAGAGAGGTGTCACTTCCTGGGTCCAGCCACATACAAAGTGTTTCCATATCCTCCCCTATTAGCTAAGAAAAGGGACTGAGGCATCTCTTCCAGCCTGGAGAGTCATAGATCAGCAACGTGGGAGCTGATGAGACCAGTAGTTAGTTTCCTTCTTAGGAAATATTTCATTCACTGTAGCGTTGATTGTTAAAGTTATGACTATGGGAAAATGGAATGACGTGTTAATGCAAGATTACAGGGCATCCATTAGTGTCCTCTCTCTCAAGTTTGTGTTTTCCTTAAGCACCTTTCATCGTGGTAACTAAGTGCATTTTGAACTGTAAGCCATCATTATTATAGAAGTAACAGTACAAAAATTGCATGTCTTTAATTTGATTAAATATTATTAGTATTGTTATTAGTGGTAATTGACAGAAGTATATGTTAGTAATAGCTAATCAAACAGTGTGGTCTGAAAAATGAGAATTTACAAAATAATCCATGCCAATTATGTAGGCATGGAACAGGTGTAAAGGGCCCAAGAGCCATATTATCCTTTATATGGGCTGCTCCTACATAGTGCAGGCAGTACTGTCAGGCTCAAGCCTTCAAAAATCCCAAGTCAATCTACAGAAATTCAAGAGATTGGCTTAAAACTCATGCTGTGGTTTTAATAAATACATAAATATTGGGGCTCTTTTCATTTTCCTTCTGGTTTGTGAGTCTTTAGGATTAATTCATGTCACGTGTTCAAGCTTTTCTCTGTAACCATGAGGGTTAGAAACTTACTTTTTTTTAAGTGAAAGTTCAGATTCCTACACAGTCTATAGATTCCAGCAACTGAGGCTTTAAGAAAAATACCACACATTGGGAGGCTTGCAATCAAATGAGTTGGTACCACTGGCTCTGTGAAGGAAACCTCAGATTTACGCAGCTAATCTTCCCTTGAGGGGGCTGTGGTTCCCTTGTGGGCCTGGCTGGGGATTTGGCCACAAGATAAACAAGATCCCTTGGGATTCTCAGAGGCAGGTGCATCTATTCAGAGGCCCCTGTGCAATGCCAATCAGCCCTTATCACAACAAAGCTCTAATGGAGCCGTCTCCCCACCCGGCTGCTCCCCTGGGAACAGCCCATCACCCCAGAAGAAGTTCCACATTGCAGAGGATGAAACCAGCCAAATCAAGGCTGACAATAGAGACAGCACTAACATAGGACTTGTCTCCATGAGAAAATTTATCTATAGCTGTTTGGAGCTGGTTTTATTAAATCGGTGCAATACCCGAGTGTGAATGGCCTTAATGTGGTTTAAAAGTGAATTATATTTGATTCCTTACTGGTTGAAACTAAATCCATATAAACACTAGACCAAAATACAAGTGTCCATGAGAAGGAGTTGCACTGATTTAACTCAACTGGTTTCTAAACCCGTCTAGTCAACTCGGTGCCATTGTCTTGTGAAGACAAGGCCTTACTTGCGAAATGTCTCATGAGGATGAAGGGAGGATACAGTGATGTAGAGAGTGATTGTTATCGGGCCCCCTGCTACACCCCAGCTGTGCATTCTGATCCCATAGAACACCCAAGAAGAGGAGCAGAAAAAGGGGTAACAGTGCTGAGGAAGCAGCCCTCTGTCCTTCCATGCCCCCTGAGAGACAAAGCAAGATCCTTGTCATCTCTGTTCCCACAGGTGGAGGCAACAATATAGTCCACAGAATATAACATACCTGATCGTGCTGAAGATGCGGTGCCTCACTGAGCTGTATATTACTACAGAGTAACTACGTTCAATTTCATGTAATATGACTGTGAAAATGGCTGAGAAATTATTATAACTACACATAAAAAGCCAAAATACACAGCATGATTATAGGTGGCCTGCTCAAAAGCTCTCAGGGTGGCCTAACTCTCCTCCCACTGAAGTCAATTGAAGTAGTCAATTGAAGCTAAGTGCTTTTGCAATTCCCGCTCTAAATGTCTGCTTGTACTGGCCTTTTTTAGAAGATGTCATCACGGGCTCAAAATAAGACGATCTATGTTACTAAAATAAGATAACACTGAAAAATGTCTCATGTGCCATCCTAGCAATGTCATCTTAACATTAGTCGATTGTCATTCTCTATGCATACGCCTCTGAAAAATTCTGGAAAGACTAAAATTAGATAAAATTAACAAGAAGAAACTGTAATTATACAAATCTGACTTTTTATATTTCAATTTGCCACTTTTTCTTTTAAAACAGGTTGTGATCTCATCCCAGTCCAGTACCTCAGATGGGGCGATCCTGAACCAATAGCAGCAGTTGTTTTTTCCTGTCTGGGTCTACTGGCCACCCTGTTTGTTACAGCTATATTCATCATGTACCGCGATACCCCAGTTGTCAAGTCATCCAGCCGAGAACTCTGCTACATTATTCTCGCTGGCATCTGCTTGGGTTACTTGTGTACTTTCTGTCTCATTGCAAAGCCTCAACGGATTTATTGTTACCTTCAAAGAATTGGCATCGGTCTGTCCCCGGCTATGAGTTACTCTGCCCTAGTAACTAAAACCAATCGCATTGCAAGAATTCTAGCTGGCAGCAAGAAGAAAATCTGTACAAAGAAACCTAGGTTCATGAGTGCCTGTGCCCAGTTGGTTATTGCATTTATCTTAATATGTATACAGTTAGGCATAATTGTTGCCCTTTTCATAATGGAGCCACCAGATATAATGCATGATTATCCAAGTATCCGAGAGGTCTACTTGATTTGTAACACCACCAACTTGGGTGTCGTAACTCCCCTTGGATACAATGGATTATTAATTTTAAGTTGCACCTTTTATGCATTTAAGACCAGAAATGTCCCAGCTAATTTCAATGAAGCGAAGTATATCGCCTTTACAATGTATACCACCTGTATCATTTGGCTGGCCTTTGTGCCCATATATTTTGGTAGCAACTACAAGATAATCACCATGTGTTTTTCTGTAAGCCTGAGTGCCACTGTGGCCCTCGGCTGCATGTTTGTGCCAAAGGTGTACATCATCCTCGCTAAGCCAGAAAGGAATGTACGCAGCGCATTCACCACGTCGACCGTGGTCCGCATGCACGTAGGGGATGGAAAGTCATCTTCAGCTGCAAGCCGCTCAAGTAGCCTGGTCAACCTATGGAAAAGAAGGGGATCGTCTGGTGAAACTCTAAGGTAAATTTTGCTAATATGTGAGTGTTTGGAGCAATTATGGTCTTCTGAGTGTGGAATAATACTAGTGGAAGGATAAATAGGAGCCAATTTAATTTACTTCACCTCTGCACTGGGATGTATTTCACCTAGGATGGGCAGATATGCGCTCCTGTGTTATCGCAGTTTCATGGTAGGTCTGTTTCAGGTAAAAAGCTGCCTATGGGTGAAGACCATTTTGAGTAGCAAACCAAATATAAACAAACATAATTACTAGCTTGAAAGCATCAGCTGAGTCAACTGCATATGTGTTAAAGGGAGGGAAATAAGATCATAACCCCCCACCCCAAGAAATATAAATTATGACCTTTTCCTGAACGTGTTCATTCGAAATCTCTTGCACTCTGATGAAAGTCATAGCCACTAACATACTGTATTTATATCTAGTCACAACAGTAAGACAACAGAATTGCTGCTAAAGCTACATAATCAGAGGTGAAGCTATCAATACAAATAGGGTCATTAGTAGCAACTCTTAAGCCTCCAGGGATTTATTTCATATGACTATTCTATCCCTTCTCTACCATTCTCTTATTTTCCTTTCTCTTATATACTCTTCCAATATTTACTCTTTTGCCCTCATCTACCTTCTCTTCTTTTTCCTAATACGTTCTCTTTTTCCATCCTCTCAGTCTCCTCAATTCCTGCTGTCAACAGGTTACAATCTTGCAACCATACTTTGTCCTGCCATTGACCAAGTACTACTTCCCAATGAAGCATTTGCCCTCAATGGTCATCAAGAAAACATGCATATTCAGGGTACAAGAACGATTGTAGGTGAACAGCAGAAGGAGACACAGTCTGGCCTTGGACATAGACTAGGGAAGGTCATTTACTTCTTTTGGTCCTTACCACTTGTGGCATGGTTGCAATGGGACTGATTTCAGCTGGCTAAGTGCTGCTATGTGGGAAAAGACCTGACTATGTAAAGATGCAGAAAACATACCTTTTCATTACTTAGCTATGGTTGTATTGCATTGAAATTACAGAGGGACAAATTCCATTCCACATTAAAATAAATGAGAGCCAGGGCATGCCTTTTAGGGTTTATGAATTGGATGCCCTCAGATATGCAGGCCCAATGGCCATTGAAATCAGAGGGAGTTTGCTTCCGTAGGCTTCTTGATGCGGGTCAGGGTCAAGTGCACATTTTATTACTTGTGCCGGGTGGAAGGAGGTGCAGCTTTTGGCAAAGGAACCCAGGCTTTTGTCACCTCAATTATTACAGTGTACTCTGCGAGGCGACTGCTTAAGACCACTCTGAAATTTCCGCTAATGCAGACGGTGCCTGTCTGTGAAGGGTTATGTTATGAAAGAAATATGTTACACGGGCACACTGGGATCAACACTCACTTCCAGTTCATTTCCAGGTGCAATTTAAGATGTGAGTTTTAACCTATAGAGCCTTAAATGAGTTGAAACGTGGGTACTTCAGATACAGGCTGTCTCCATGCAATACCTGGGCAGTTGAGATCGTTCAAAGTGCTCAAGCTAACAGCTCTGTGGTTTGTCTGTAAGGGGGTTCAAGGAAATTGTTCTCCATGAAAGAGCCTCAGCTGTGGAATATTCTTCCTGCTTTGGATCATTAGAGTCCAAATGTGTTCATGTTCAGGTCAGGCTGCAAGGCCTATTTGCTCACCCAGGCTTTTTCTAAGTAGTAGCGAGTAGCAGTTGGTTTGGTTTGGTGGAAGCTCTTAGTTTTGGGGGAGATCCAGATGGAGAAGTTTGCTGGACACTGACCTTAAATTACTGTTGTGTTTTTAACAGTCGATACACGTGCCCTGAGCATTGAATTCTAAAAAAAATCACAATAAACCATTAATTTGTTCTTCTTTATTGTTACTATTTTGCTGGTAGTGAGCTTGGCTCCATTCAGCACTCAGAATGCAATGTATGTATATACAAGAAGAATATGCCCCTAAACTATCAGATTGACATATCTGTTTGAAAACAGAACTAAATTAAGCTGATTTACAGTAGGGTATAAATTAACAGTGAGTCCATTTAATCTGAATTCTAGGGGGAAATATTTCCTTTATTTGTGAGGCGCATGGATAAATGACTTCTAAAATGTATGAAAGCAGACCCTCAGGCAGGGCCGGCTCTGGCTTTTTTGCCACCCTAGGCAAAAAAGCCTCCCGCCGCCCCCGGACCCCCGACGGGGAGCACGGCGGGGAGGGCGCCGAGCCCGGCCATGGCCCTGCTCTCCCCGGCCGGCCGGAGCGCCGCAGGGAGGGCGGAGAGCCCGGCCATGGCCCCGCTCTCCCCGGCCGGCCGGAGCGCTGGGGGGAGGGTGGCGAGCCCAGCCGGGGCCCCGCTCTCCCCGACCGGCCAGAGCGCCGGGAGGAGGGCGGAGAGCCCGGCCGGGGCCCCGCTCTCCCCGACTGGCCGGAGCGCCGGGGGAGGGCGGCCCCGCTCTCCCTGGCCGGCCGGAGCGCTGGGAGGAGGGCGGAGAGCCCAGCCGCGGCCCCGCTCTCCCCGGCCAGCTGGAGCACCGCCCCTCTCCAGGTGCCGCCCCAAGCACATGCTTGGTAGGCTGGTGCCTGGAGCCGGCCCTGCCCTCAGGTGATCCCAACTAGAATAGCTCCATTGAGCTCAACAGAGCTACGCCAATTTACAGCAACTGAGGATCTGACCATGAATTAAAAGGGCCAATAGAGTCCATTAATCCATCAGAAACTTTCTCTGTGTCAGGCCTTTTTTTATACTTTTTGGGTTTGCATTTTAAATTGTAATATTAAATTCATAGGGTAAATTTAAGATTCCACTCCTGAGTCTACCCAGGTCTGATGTCCTCTCCAAGGTGGAAAAGAAAAGCGCTCTCAACTTTAATTCTGCCAATTATACTGTATGAACACCTTTTTATTTAATGGTCAAACACTTCTCAATAATAATATGGTGTATAAAGTAACATATTTCGAGAATAAATCAGTACTATGTTCAACAATTTGTTTGGAACCTATTCAAGTCAACACTAAAGTACTTGCAATCAAAGAAAATATGCACCAGAACTACATGGCATATTTAAATAGCATAGAGGGGTTTTATTTAAATAGGGAGTGAGTCATTGTTGAGTTTTTAAGGAAACATGCTATTTAAGTCACCAGTGCAAGGAAGGGCCCCT
Organism: Emys orbicularis; assembly: GCF_028017835.1. Lineage (NCBI taxonomy): Eukaryota > Metazoa > Chordata > Testudines > Emydidae > Emys > Emys orbicularis. The sequence continues at coordinate 346,118,846 of NC_088683.1, forward strand.
ATCATTAACGTTTTGCTTCTTGACACTAATTTATACCACAATGTAGTGTTCCATCAAATTATTGTCAAACAGATAATGCCATGGCTCCATTCAAAGCTTTCATGTCAGCTGCAAAATAACAGATAAAGAGACTGCTCTTGCCTAAATAAAGTAGTACATCTGTTAGAATCCTAAATGACTTTTTGCATAGGGTGCTGTTCAATTCAAAAACTCAGAAATACCATGGCTATATGCTGAAATGAGCATTCAAATGCTGAAATATATAGAGAGTGCTACTTACAAAAATATTCATTACCCAATGAAATGAAATTCACGTTGTGAATTTAATGGGAGCTCTTCTGATTTTGCAGTATCCACCCAAATAAATTCCCTCCTCAATTAAAAGAAAAGATCATGTATCAAATCAATGCACAACATTAATTGAAGCAAATCCACAAAGATGTACAACACATCATAGCCAGAATCAAAGCCACACAGCCTACTTATCTTTCATCTAATCTTATTTCTGGATTTCTAGAGTACTTAGTCACCATAGTATCTAGGAGGTCGAGAGATGGGCAAACTGATTGAGGAAAAAAGGAATTCCATGTTCACTCCAAAAGCCTCTGCAATTTTTAGCACAAAATATCAACCAAACATTTTTTTAAGATTCTGAAATATTTGGTTGAAGTTTCTATCCTCATTTTTCATGGACGTCCATGTCCAGCCTGGATGAAACCACATAATGTTTCCACAAAATCTACTCTTGTAGCATTTCTAGCTGGGACCAGAAGCAAAAGATCTGGAATATATCTACTATTGCACAGAGATTGCAAAGAAGGTTAGCCAAGAAGGCTAATGGCATTTTGGGCTGTATAAGTAGGAGCATTGCCAGCAGATCGAGGGACTTGATCATTCCCCTCTATTTGGCATTGGTGAGGCCTCATCTGGAGTACTGTGTCCAGTTTTAGACCCTACACTACAAGAAGGATGTGGAAAAATTTGAGGGAGTCCAGCAGAGGACAACAAAAATGATTAGGGAGCTGGAGCACATGACTTATGAGGAGAGGCTGAGAGAACTGGGATTATTTAGTCTGCAGAAGAGAAGAATGAGGAGGGATTTGATAGCTGCATCCAAAGAGGGGTTCCAAAGAGGATGGATCTAGACTGTTCTCAGTGGTACCAGATGATAGAACAAGGAGTAATGGTCTCAAGTTGCAATGGGGGAGCTTTAGGTTGGATATTAGGAAAAAGTTTTTCACTAGGAGGGTGGTGAAGCACTGGAATCGGTTACCTAGGGAGGTGGTGGAATCTCCTTCCTTAGAGGTTTTTAGGGTCAGACTTGACAAAGCCCTGGCTGGGATGATTTAGTTGGGGATTGGTCCTGCTTTGAACAGGGGGTTGGACTAGATAACCTCCTGAGGTCCCTTTCAACCCTGATATTCTATGATTCTATGTTTCTATGATTCTATGATTGGAAGTGATGTTCCAATGGTTCTGTTATACCTAATTTCTTAGGTCTGAATCTCATGGGAAAGTTTATTCAGCAGTACATTTGTGTCTATATTGACCTATCCCTTAAAATGTACATTCCCAAAAGCACACAGGCATGTTTCCTTATGCCCAGCTCATGCTCACAAATACCGTGATAGGTGTGCATCCATCCAATACCTCCTCCTTAGCTCAGGCCTGGGCCATCACTTGCTCATTCATTTTCCTTTTGAAGGGTGATTTTTAGCTCTCCCTGTCCCCAGAGCTGGGAAGGTCTCAAATGCTCCTTCCCAGTTGCCCCCACTTAGTCCCACCACACCCAGATCCACTTTTGAAAAAGATGTAAGGGTAATCATCCTATGATTTCTGCAACCTTTTCAGGCAGCTGCTTCTGTCCTAACTGGCCACACCCTCTGTGATGATGTAGAAGCCCACCTGGGTGGAACTCCCATCAGCAGTCACACAAGAGACAGGGTCAATTGGGAGCATCAAATGTACACAAAAGCCACAAACAAGCAAATCAAGATTGGCCACTTACTCATGGTGACACTGATTGTTATGGAAAGTGAGGGTCCATTTTAAAAAAAGCATGAGACATACTGTAAAGCTAGTTGTAGAGATAGTTACATAGCAGGAGTATGTACATAGAATGGTACATAGTAGTCACTCAACAGCAGCTGACTAAGTAGATGGTCAACTAACCACGTGTTTCAACTCTTCAGCACTTGAAACTCTTCACTCACCCAGATCTGAACAGCAAGATAGAGCCTGTGAACAGAGAAGGATTCCAATTAATTTCTGCTTCCCATATGTAGAAGTCCACAGACAACTTGCAGATGCCCTTAGCATTACAGTTTAATAACAAAGTGTGGTAGTGATATCTCGCATTACTAAAACTTCATTAGCACATTGCTTAGATTTATAGATCCAAAGAGACCATTTTGATCATTTAGTCTGATCTCCTGTATAACACAGGTGATAGGACTTCCCCAAATTAATCCCTCTTCGAACTGGAGCATGCCATTAGAAAAAACATCCAATTTTGATTTTAAAATTGACAATGATCGAGAATCAACCATAGCCCTTAGAAAGTTGTTCTAATGGTTAATTATCTTCACTGTTAAAAAATTGCACCTTATTTCTAGTCTGAATTTGCCTAGATTCATCTTCCAGCCACTTGATCTTATCATACCTTTGCCTGGGGTCAATGTCAGGGTAACAGGTCTACAAGTTACTCTGGTCATCCCATTTACCCTTTGTAAATATTGGCATGACATTAGTTTCTTCCCATCATCTGGAACTTCCCCAGTGTTCCAAGACTTCTTGAAAATAAACATTACTGGTTGAGAGAGCTCTCAGCCAGCTCTTTCACAGTTCTTGGATGCAAGTTACCCAGGCTTTCTAATTTTTAAAATGTCTAGTTTGATTAGCTGCTGTTTAACATCCCTTCTGAGTTCCTGGGAGAAGGAAAAGTTCATTATGCCGTATTCTTAAAGGATTAAAATTAAACTGCAGTTTTCAAAGAAATTAATAAAGTATATTTTGTGATGTTTTCTCCTGATCTTTTATTATATTTGTCCACAATTTGTGAATTCATAAAATTCAGTAATTCACTATGGGACTCCCAATAATTGGTGTGAATTAGCAAGATTCTACTGACGCAAATGAATTGTGCAGTATTTTGAGAGTATTATTAATGAGTGTGATTAGTTGTTGTTTGTATTTCACTCTGGAGATTTACAGCATTACAACTAGAGACTCTTTAAATGTGTTTGTCTTTGCTGCAGTACCCTCAGCAAAGCCAGTGCATCACAATGAAGAAATCAGTCCTCTTTTCCACAGCTGCTGAGACAAAGCAACTCTTTTAAGAGACTCCACTGTCATATAAGAGTGAATTGTTGCTATTATTTGTTATTTAGAAGACTCTGGAGAGTGTCCTGAGATTCCAACCTATTGGGAAACCAGCCCATTCAAGTCAAGTATTTGTCATTGAATCCTGGCATTATACCAACCTGCTGTAGGATAGAGTCTACTATAAGCAATATTTTAGCCATTCATATAGTCCAGGTAGCAGATTTTGAGTAGTTGGAGGACAAGTCCATGAACCAGTGGACAGACTCTGAGACATGGACTTCAAGCTGTTGGGTCAGGTGCTGTCAGTATGCATATTCACCAGCAATGCAATGCCAGTGATGAGCCAGAGAGAGATTCAAATTCTATGTACCTTACTGAGATGAAAATCCTAAGGGAAGTAAAAGGATTTTTACCTGATATGGAACTGTTTAGCCGAGGAAAGAAGACAAGGCCATGCTGTGAAGAACACATGCCAGAATGATGCAGCAGGAGAAGACAGCTGATCCTTGCTGAAAACTGGGCCTTGTTGTTTGATGGCAGGCACTTGTTTTCCATATCCCCATTGAGTAAGAAGTTTGTTGTGAGAGTCGGCTACACCTTATTCTGTCAGAACACAAGGCATTTATTAGTACCAATGCCAATTTGCAAAGACACAGTTCCTGTCTTGATTAATCTGAGGTGTGGACAAGTTCTTGAACACATGTATAATTCTTTCCCAAGACCCAATTAGTTGAGGCATTTTTTGCCTACCAGTGTTTTACGTCAGGGCATAGTCTTTAAGAATCAAGACCACATCCATTATGACCAAAAGGCTGAGAAAATCTTAGTGGTCTGTTGGACTGAAAAGACTGATGAGTTAATAGGTACATCAGCTGGCAAGATAAATCGATAAATACAGAGATGACCTTAACAGAGCACTTCTTATGCATAGAAATAACAGGCTTTGGTATTTTATAGATTATTTGTTTACAGTTCTTACAAATTGTTGTAGTTCTACTCAGACTAATGTTCTGGCCCAAACACAAAGGTACTAAGAAGGTGGTAGTTTCACTATGTTAAGATCAGTTATAAGGATGGCTCCAGATCCACTTGTAATGACCTATCCCTACTTTGGGTCACCATTTATATTAACTACGCACACCAAAAGGGTTGTATGCTGTACTCATTTAGAAACAGAACAGGTTTGAAAGGTGACTGTATATATTAGGTGAACATTGTAAAATGCTGAAAAGAAATGTGATTATTCATAATTCAAACAAGGGCTTCCTGACTTTTAGAATGTGGATAATGAGAAAATTGAAAGGAAAATTCTAGTGTGGTATATAAGATGATATACTAGTTACTATAAATAATTATAAATAATAGTAAATCACTTTCAAAAACATTTGTCTTCAAATATTTTTAAAAGTCAGTCACAATTAAATGTTCTTTATGTCTCTGCCACTTACTATATTTCCCTGAAAAATTAAGAATGTTCAATATCAATAGCATTGTAATTGCCACTGGCTTGAGTAATGATTTTACTGCCCACTGACACAGTATGCTGTGTGACACATAAAGTACAACCTTTAACAGACACACATTTCTGCTCATGAGAAGCAGTTTCTCTGTTAGCAGTTTCTAGTGGTTAGATTTATCTTCAACTCCCTATCAGTCACAGGACTGATGGCTCCATGAAACTCAGGCTCCATTTTCACCATGTATGGTGTTTGCCTCCATAACTACTAGAACATCTGTGAGAAGCGAATGGCATCTCTAATTAGTTGCATTCTCACATAGAGAATTTTAGCTGTCTTTCATAGCCTGCCTTTTCTTCTACTAATGATCAGAGGTCAGAAGCAGAAAGCCTTTCTGTAGGATCTATCCTTGTGACTTAGGAGAAACCAGCCCTTAAGAGGTGACATACAAACAACGCGTCCCTTGACCCAGAAATGACTTGATGTTCCAGAGACAATACTCTTAGAGTAACTGTTAACTGTTGAAGAGAAGTGAAGAACTATAATGGATCACAACCCCATATCTTAGTAGAGGCAAAGTATGACTTCACTGCCACTGAAAATGTAATAAATATAATGGAAGTTGCTCAATAAAATTACTGCTTGAAAATGGAGAGGAGGATTCAAGAGATGCTAAGGATACTTTTTATTGGAAGAGAAGTTTAAATTGTGCAAATACAATTGGAGGAACAATTTAAATCGTGCAAATGCTAATTGCACACATGTGATTGCAGAAGTTGGCTTTTGAACTACAGCATTCCCCAAAAGCCTAGGGGCTAAAGCCATAGGTGGCATAAATCTGTTTAGCTCAATGAACTTTAATGGAGCTGTCAATTTACACAGCTCAGAGAACAATTTTGACAGAAGAAGGAAAAGAGTATGACTCTTCAAAGAAAACAGTCATCTCTTTGACTGGTTTGATTGCACTTACTAATTGCTCATTTTCCAAACAGATAATTTGGAGCTGTCCTAAATTCGTATACCACAAAAATTGAGATCTGGAAGTTGTTGACTGGTTTGAGTGATTCAGTTCTGCATAGATAATTTACTCCAGTGTCTTTCTGGGCAAGTGTGATAATGTGATTAATTAAACTTCAAGGATTGTAAAATAATTGGGGAATATTTTATGAAACTCTCTGAAGGGTATTAGGTCTGAATTATTTTGATGAATTGCTGCTAAAGCACTCCATCTGTATAATGTATTGATCTTCTTGAATGCTCTGATTACAATGAATTTTAATTTGTGTGCAATGCTAGAGTTGTTTGGGGATTTTTTTCTCAATTTAAAATTTAATTAAAACATTGTTGATAGATTGATATAAATTGTTTGGCTACATACACTGAGTTCACTTTCTGGAATTATTTTTGTTATTAAGACTTTGCATTGAGCATCATAGCTGAGTTGTACAAATTAAGTTACATACAAATTTCCTGCCAACTTTGACACAGTATGCGCTAGCAGGTAAAAGAAAGTCTCATCTTTATATCCTCATGAAAGAAAAGAGGAAACAAAGAAGGTGGGCCCCTGCAGTATTACTCTTTAAAAAAAAAATTGGTTACTATTTTGCCTCATAACAGCGTCCTCTGTTTATCTAATTTTTCATCATTGCACTAACCCACAAATTCCACTGAGCTGCAAGTAATCCTATGAGGATGGCACTTGTGCATGAATGCAGGCCATAGCTGCATGTTGACAGCAATAGGTAGCTATTGCCTGATGTACCTGAACTTCTCCAAACTAGTTTAGCACAATCTCTGGTTATTGGTATTAAAATGGCTACCCTTCAAAATCAGGCTTTACATCCATAAAACTTCTTTCATCTTCCTACAGTTTTAGTTTTGGGTACAGTTATATTTCTTTTATAGTCTGGTAATATGGTCCATGTGGTATGTTGCCCACGGTTGAGGTTGGTTTACAGCACAAATAAGTTGACCAAAAGAATTCATTGCTTTGCAGTGGTTTTTCTCCTTCTTGAGAAATTATTGCAATCTTATTTCTCCAAAATCCAAATAATGCAGTGGCAGAATAGAGCCCTGAAACCAGATTAGGAAGGCTGAAAATTGAGTAAAGAAGTAGCAGATTAATAATACGTATAGAAAATAATTAAAAAAGAAAGAAAACTGACTTGCTAGAAACATAGGATAGAGTTAAAACAGTGTTAATCAGAGAAGATCTTCCTTGCAGAGTAATTTACTGAATGCTGATCAATGGATTTTGGTGATTTTTCCATCTGTAAATATTTTGGGATTCCAAACCACAAGACTCAAGTAGCTTGAAAATGTCCAGCATGTTGTAATGTTTAACTCAAAGCCAGGATAAAGCATCATGCACTGTTCATTTTTCCTTATTTATTACTAAAAGTAATGAGGTCTTAGTAACGAGACCCCTCCCCCTGCCTATCTTGTTATATTTTTATGGGGAAATGAGGTGAGAATACCGGCTTTGTGCATGGACTAGAGTGTGTAAAACAGCAAGGTTCTACTATTACAGGGATTTTGTGGGTAGGATTTCTTAAGATCTATCTTTTCAATAGCACCCCTAGAGGAAGAAGATAAATGGGAGCACTATTCAGTCTGCACTGACAGTCTGCTCTTTCCATCTACCTGTGCAATCCTCAGAGCCTTTGTAGATCTCTACATCAAGAAAAGTCATTTTAAGTCACCAGTTGCAATTACATATGATTGTCTAATTATAATTGACTATAAAAAAAAAGATTACACCCTACATGGAAAAAAATAAATTGTAAACTTGGCTTTAAAGTAATTCTGTTTGTTGAAATTGTGCCACTAAGCAATTGTGCTTATATTCTGTTAAAAACAAACCCTGAAGTGTTCAATAGTATATAACTTGTTTTAGGCATTGCAAAACTATTATAATATAAGGGAGTGAGACCATTTTAAGGCAGTCACTGCACAATGGTACAGTATGGAGACATGCCATCAGGGTATGCAAGTTATTGCACTACTGAATTTCAAGGACTTTTGTGTGCTTTGTAGCTCAGTGTAGCAGATTAAGTGAATATATTAAACATTCTCCAGAGTTCTGTCTTTACCAGTTTAAAACTATGCAGAACTCTCCATGCACAAAATGTTTGTTTCTGTTATCTAGTGTGAAGGGCAGAGCTTATCCTGTTGCTGTGAAATGCAGAATCTTCATCATTTCCTGGTGACAGGGCCAGATAGTATTGAAAAATATTATGTGTGTATGAGCTGACACTGTTAAAATTTATCACTGTCTGGGAAGGTGGAAGGCTTGGTTTTACCCAAGTTTCTAGGTAAATTCCAAGCACAAATAGATTAAAAAGCACCATTAAAAGCAACTCTGGCAACAAAATGACAGCATTTCATCAATGCCTAATTATGGGCTTTAAATCCATGGATTATTAACATTATAGACTACTTCGGCTCTTCCTTACATGACACTTAGCGTTTGGGGATTTAAACATAACATGCTTATAGTTTGATAAGAAATATACTCCATATGCACAGAAAACCGGAATGAGGCAGTCATTAATCCTGAAAATGTACAAAGAACAAACTGAGGGCCAGGTTCAGCAAAAGCACCTAAGTAGTAATTTTGTTTCATTGAAGTCAGTCGGACTTAAGCATGTGCATAAATGCTTTGCTGAATCAGCACCTGAAAGACACAAGCAGTCTTTTCAGACCATATTAGCTTTGATTCTACAGGCCAAATTTTGCCTTCCTTTCATATGGATACCAGAAAACATGAAACACCTGGCCAATGATTACCCCTAGCCCTGCCTAACCTGAAAAATCCTGGAGAGTCTGCTCTGCAACGGGAGTCATGGAGGGGAATGAAGGAACTTGGCTAATGAGCCAGGGAGCAATTGACATGTTCACATGCACGCTTCCCCAACGTAGTCCTGACCGCAGTGCACAGCAAAAATGTAGTCATAATCCTAGAAGGAAACAAATTCATAAGAGGAGCTTTCTCCAAAGTGTTTACAACCAGATTGTAATTGTACCAATTGAGGTCAGAGTGACATCATTTCCCCCATAACTAGAATGCCCTACCCCCCATGCTAAGAATATTTAAGCATTTGTCTAGACTAGAGTTTATGGCCCTGTTTTAACGTGAGTTAGCTGATTGCCAGTCCGCTCAAATTCACCAACACAACTGTCAATCTCAGCGTAGACACTTCGCAAACATTTGGACACAAAGGTATGTGATTTACCCTAGTGTGGAGTTAGGGTCTAGTTCGGAGGCTTATTCAAAATGTTCAAATCTTGGGAGTCTGCAAAATGTACCTGGAACTCTCATGAGAACCAGTGTTCTTGCTGCATTTTAGTATCTTATACGTCACTCTACCATGAAATGAAGAGATGGGTGAAATTTTATTTTTAAACTTCAAATACAGATTAATCAAACATTCCAGGAATTTCAGGAAGTCTTGGTTTGGGTTCCTTTCTAGGAATGGTCTACTACAAGGCTGTTTGTGGGGGAAAAGGCATATTTTTTAACCATTTTGTCCATTCCTAAAAATAATGGCCAGATCTGACTGCGGTTTTTTTTCATTGCGCCCATTGAAATGTCACCTTTTCCATCCCTCCAGGCTGCACTTTTATGAGGACATTACTTCTGCCTTGAGAAGGAAAAACGTTGATCAGAGATGCTGTCAGTCTATGATTAATCAGGGCCAAGCACACTGTTGGCATTCAATCAATAATAACAATAAAATACCTGTATGGTAGTGGAGGAGCCATTTAAAATGCAAGTGGAGAGAGATTTATATCAGTTCTCTAATCTCCTACCCCAGCAAATTATCCTTGCTTTGTGGTGCATGAACAATGGGCTGAATTCTGCAGTCCCATTTAATCCTTATTCAGGCAATGGAATTCAGAGATTGATGATGAGAAGGATTTTGAGACAGGGAAACACTCTGACATGATCAGAGATTGGTTCTACTCTTTTTAGAAAGCATAAGAAAAAACTAATGAATATTACAGAAAAGTAGATCAAGATCTTCTATTTACCCTTTCTCATAATACACCAGGGATCGGCAACCTTTGACATGTGGCCCATCAGGGAAATCTGATAGCAGGCTGGGACGGTCTGTTTACCTGCAGCGTCCACAGGTTCGGCCAATCAGAGCTCCCACTGGCCGCGGTTCACTATTCCAGGCCAATGGGGGCTGCGGGAAGTGGCAGCCAGCACATCCCTCAGCCCACGCTGCTTCCCCCAGCCCCCATTGGCCTGGAACGGCAAACCACAGCCAGTGGGAGCTGCGATCAGCCGAACTTGCAGACGCTGCAGGTAAACAGACCGTCCCAGCCTGCTATCAGATTTCCCTAATGGGCCACGTGCCAAAGGTTGCCGATCCCTGTAATACATGATAAAGAGAGAGCCAATGAAATGTAGAGGTGGCAAATTCAAAACTGATAAAAGGAGAAAGTGTTTTACATAATCCTCAATTAACCCGTTTAACTCATTGCATCAAGATATTAATGAGGCCAAGAGCTTAGCAAAATTCACAAATGTATTAGATATTTGTAGAGAGACCAAGAATATCCTAAGTCATCATATTAATCTTTTTTAATTTTGGAAGGGATAGAAACCTTCATGCTCCAGAGGATAATTCAACCTCTAATTACTGGGGGCCAGGAGGAAACTTTTCCTGCAGGCAATTACCCCATAACTGCCTACTGCAAAGTTTCTTGCACCTTCCTCTTTGTAATTGGCACTTCTATTCTGTTCTATTCTACAGAGGCCCCCTGGGTTACGCAAACCAGACTTAGGCAAATCTGCACTTACGGAAAAAGTTCCGTAAGCTAGAAATAGGAGGGTTTTTTTGTTTAGTTTTGTTTTGCGTCATTGTCAGGTATACGTTTCTGACTTACGCAAGGCGTTCCGAAATGGAACGCTTGCGTAAGTCGGGGAGCAGCTTTATATAGGTTTTTATACCGTGCTCATAACCATAGTATCTGAGTGCGTTCCAGTAGTGCATTAAACAATGTGACTACATGTCTGGCACGTGTTATTCTCTCCTCCTCTCCCCAAAAGGTGAAACATGTGCAATGGAGTGTCTTGTGGTAGGGTATTATTATTATTATTATTATTTATAAATATGCCTGGTGCTATGTGTTTATATTAGACAAAGCAAGGCCAAAAAATGTGCCACTGGTCTGATCCATGATGGCAATTCCTAGATTCCTCTTTGCTTCCCAGTGGCTCAATTATTGCTAGTCTTCAATGGGAGTTTTATCTGAGAGAGGACTGCAGAATTAGGCCATTGTTTTCTTACACCTGAATATCCTACTTAGTGTTTTCTATCTAATATCATGATGTAGCACACACATCAACAGCTCACACTGTATTATCATATTTTCTTTCAGCCTGCAAGCAAACTCTTCTCTCCATAATACTCTGCTGATCACCCATAGAAAGTGAAGATCACCTTTAAATTCCCTCTCTAAGGTCAATGGGAATTTTGTAACTGGAGTGCGTGCAGAAGTGATCTGCACGATGGATTACTTTTGAAATTTCCTACTATTGATAGGATCGTATGGTGCATATCATTGTATATAAAACACTCCTACCTCTGGATGCAACTCACCCTTGTGCAGAAAACCAGCAGAAAACCTATATGCCCTTATGCCCACAAAATATAGCTTAAGTGGTACATGGCCCTTGTACTGGCCATCTGCACAGGAGCAAATCTCTCCTACCCTTTCTGCTGAATAGTCATCATGATGTTCTATAGTTCAGGTGCTTGCATAAAAAAGAAGAAATCATCTTGTACACAAGTAGTTAAGTTGAACTTGGCTTGGCCTCACTCCATATGACTGTATTTAAAGTGAAAAATAATTTTTGCATAGAACTTGTTAATGCTAACTGAAAAAATATATTGGAAGGGGTTTTTGTTTGTTTTTTGCTTTCAGATTTAATAATTTTTTTTAAATCCTTTGCATTTAACGACTAGGAAGAAAAACAAAACCTTTTATAGTATTTCCAAATAAAGACAACATTGGGGCAAAATCAGGACCCACATTCACTGCCCTCCATTGGCACAGAAACCCTATATCCTACAGAACCCCCATGGTTCCACTGCATGCAAGCATGCAGACTCTACCGAGGCCATGCAGAGAGACTCACAGCTTTTATGTGCTCTTTGATGCTTTCTCTCCATTGTAACATGAGGAGGACTTTAGGGAGTAGGTTAGGGAGAGATCTGTCCAGGGGGTTCATAATGACATGAATACACTGTCAAAAATTAGTGCTGCATAAGCAACCATGGAGCAGATCCCTTCTTTCAGGTCCTTGGAGCAACCCTTGATCATATCAAGACTCCTTTCACAAGTGTCATTGGGTCTCAAAAAGACTATAATCATTGGGATCTCCCAGCAGTCTTTCCAAAATCCAGTATCCTGATTATCACATTTATCCTGGGACCTGGGGGACAGAAAATTATCCTGTTTTCCTTATCTGAGCTACAGGTGTCCCAGCCTAGGTTTCTCACTATGACATCACCAATCAGGATTACTTATCTCCTCTTTTCTTCTGGTGGCTACTTTTCACCATTCAGCTCATAGTCAGTAGTTCGACCTCTAACCTCCCTGGGTTGCTCTTGGTCTTTTCCTCCTTCTGTCTTGTGGGGAGCAGAGTATCTGTTTTGGATACCAAGGTTAAATGTGTCTATATTTCTCTCCTGCGTTTCCTGCCCCCTTTCCTACATGATGTCACATTCCTCCTCCTCTTATTTGCTCCTCTCTCTTCTGTGTGATTCAAACTTCTTTCTTTCTTTCTTTCTTTCTTTCTTTCTTTCTTTCTTTCTTTCTTTCTTTCTTTCTTTCTTTCTTTCTTTCTTTCTTTTCTCTTTGAGCTAAGGTTCCTGTGCAGATGGAAGTACCTGTGTGATCCAATTTGACTTCCTTTTATATCTTTCAGTGATTTCAACTGCTGTTCAAGCCCCTCCACTTTTTCCTCCACTGTAGGAATCAACTTGCAATTCAGATGTATGTATCCTGCATGGTCTTCATTCATAATTGGGAGCACGGCACATACAGCACAATGGGTTGCCTTGGAGTCTTTGGTAGCGGTTCTTTATAGCATTGTTGTGTCTTCCTTCAGGATGGTGCCTCACTTGTTAGAACCTTTAAATAACACACGATTTTGCTACACTGAGCACATCCCACATGGCAGTCTCCAGCTCACTGCTACACTAACTTTTTGGCTGATCTATATTAATTCCTTCCTTTGCCACTCACTGTGGCACAGTTTCCCTACCAGCATTTACTGGAACTGCCACTCAAAGTACTGCTCCCTTTTTGCTTGCACTCAGATTGTTGCTGTCTTACTGCATTGCTGGCTTTGGATTAGTCTTTTGCTACTTGGCTTTCCTGCAGGTTAATAAATTGGCAACAAATTAGCTATATGGTTATGTTAGTGATCATGTCATGTTAACTAACTCGTGTCAAACCAAACAGATTTGCTTTAAAGAATTTTGCTAAACATGAGTGATGCAGATCACAGCAACTGACGATGGAATATCACAAGCAACTATTTAAAGAGAGGGGACCCAATTTTCAGTATGAGTATCTCTATAGGTTTTCTGAATCCCAAATTCAGGCATTTAAATGGGTACTTGAACCCATAGAACTTGAGCAACTAGGGTGAAATTCACCACTGTGCAGAGAGCCAGCGTAAGACCTTTGCATTAAGTCCCACTGTAATTCTGTTTTGAGGACGTAAGTGGTGTAAGTCCCCTGCTTAGGGATGAATTAGACCCTTGAGTACTAATTGCTCATCCAAGTGTGGGCTATGGACATTCACTCATAGTGTTAAATTGTGCTCAAGGTGTATCCAAACAGGGGTCAGTGTTCAGGCTTCACAAATGGAGAGAACGAGTTAGATGTTGCAGAGATGCAGAGCTCAGTGGTTTAGGGAGGGATATTAAGGTAGCAATGAGAATTCAGGCCTTGTTCTTTGTGGCCCACGAGCAACTAATTAACTTCTCTTTGCTCCTTAATTTCAAATTCTCTTTCCCTTAATCTGATTTACTTGGTACAAGTGAAACACTAGAAAGAAAACGCTGGTTTGGTTTTAACTCTGCAGAATTACTCCACTCCTACTAGAGCAAAGAAAGTGCTTGAGCTCACCTGTGCACTGCTGCTTGTGTTGACCACAGGCCTGGATGGCTTATGCAGCTTCTCCAACACCTCTAAGGCGGGCTGGTGCAATATTCACCATTGCAATAGCAACCTTCCCAAGTGTGGCACTCTGCACAGCAGCTGTAGCACAGGGTGGCAGCCGAGCACACAAATCACTTCTTTCTGTTTGCTCCTGTTGTTGTCATGATTTGTTAGGTACAAAGGCAGGAGGCTGGCCCAGCACAAGTCGGAAATAGAGTGTTTCACCCCAAAAGGGAGTATGGGAAATGGTGGGAGAGCTACAATGAGCAGGTAAGCAAACAGTGGAGTGGCCTGGGGGCAGTGTGATATGTCTGTGAGCAAGAGGAGCACCTCTGGGACAGTTCTGGCCCAGATCCTCTATCTGTAATGACTGTGCATCCCATAGAGTATGTCCAAAAGAAAAAAGCTTGGCCACCACTGGTTTACATGTTATGTTTGATCTGCAAAAATGCACCATGCTCATTTAGGTGATCGGAACCTCTTGTCATTCATGATGTTGTCATAATATGGGGCTCTCGTCAAGACAAACTTTAGACCTGATCATATACCCTTGGCCAGCCCATTAGATGGTAACAATAAGCAATGGTAATACAGTATCTAGTTGTCAAGTAAGTAAATTCTGAGTTCTATCTAAATGTGGGTCATACTTTATATAAAGGGTTACATTCATAAATAGCTTCTAAAGGGTTAATGAAGAGAGCTAGTTGGGAAAAAATCGATGGAACTGTCAGAATTGAAATGTTTCATGGGAATATATTGATGTCAACAAAATTTTTGACAGAAAAGCTTCACAATTGTTCAAAATCAAAATGGAGCATGACTTAATTGTTTAGTTTCATTTCAATGTTCTTGTTTTGTTTAATTCTGACTATTTAGCTTCATTTAGATTTTTGCATTTCATTACATTTAATTTTGACTTTTATATTAAATGTTACTATTATATTTCTATAATATGTTTAATATTATATGTATATTCACTGTGGGTAATATTTTATATGATATTATAATGTTTTGACATTAGTGAAATGAAACATTTCAATTATTTTCCCCCCTATATTTCCCAATCAAAATATTTAAAGATTTTTAATTTTCATCCCAGGTTGGGACAAAAACAAATACTGAAATGTTGGAATTTCCCATGGGGTGGAAATTCCATTTTCCAGCCAGCTCTGTTAACATATGACTAATATGATAAATGTGTTACAGGCGAGTAGCATGTGTCATACATGGTTATAAGCACATCGGTAGAAGGTAGCATAGATGATTATAAGCCATGATAATAAGCAACTGTTAGATTCTATTGCAGTCTATAACAATTTGATTTACCACTTCTTAAAAGATGTATTTAACCCTTTATAAACAACTTAGAAATGTAACCTTAACATAATACATGACCAAAGGGGTGAACAAAATGTACCTTTGGCTTTACTGATTTTTGTACCAGAGAGCCATCTTGTAATTGCAGGAAGGCATTCCAAGATGCACACAGCATGATGTTCCCATTGTGCTTAACAACGCTCACTCAAGCACACAAGGCATGTGATTATAACAGTGCACTCTCTGGGGATCCTGGCTGCTTAAATAATGTCAGCACCATTCATTCACATGTGGTTGTTCGAAATTTATCGACACCTGCTGTTTGTTTGTCAACCTGTCTCTGTTCTGCACTCTGTTCTTTGGGGATATTTTTAACTTGCATTGCCTGCAATTAGATTTGTTTTTTCCTTAAAAGCAAATTAGAGTCACTGAATAAGAGAGAATTGAAGAGGAAACAAGTGCATGTAAATGTGAAACAATTGTATTTCGTTTTACATAGTTTAGTTCCCCTTTTTACAAATACTTTACACATACATATATATAAACTACATGTATAAAACTATATATATATATATATATATAAACTCTCCCTATATTTTATATCTTCACAGTGAAGAATCTATGTGCATTCCAGAGTATAATCCATCTGAGCCAAGTAGAGATGAGAAAGAGGTTCCTGTGAAAGATGATGCCCTAATAGTCAGAAAGACTGGAAACTTTATCAGTGTAATACTTCTATAGCAAGACTGTCATTCATAAGACCTACTCAAACAGTTAAGAATATTTGTTGTTTAACAGATATTAGATTTGTATTTTATGGCTGTGTTTTGTTGTCTCCAGCCATACTAGCCCAAGCTGTGGTTCTATCAGCTCTCAGAAGCTAACTAGAGCTGGAACTAACTAGGATGGGAGACTTCCAAAGAAAACATAGGTGCTGCAGAAAGCAGTGTAGGTGGTGTTCTTCCTTTTCAGTAAGTATCAAACCCATATTTAGAGGCACAGTGATGCTTGAAGTCTTGAGGAAACATAGAAACACGGCTTTGATTATTTTTGGATGATTAAAATATCCCATCAGATTTTTTTTTTCACAACTGTAGGGGGTACTGACCAAATTACAGTTACGTCTTTTTGGTTTAAAATGCCCCATGTCATTTCAATTACACATTATTCACTTCTAAAAACTCTTGTGCAGTATTGCTATCGTATTCCAAACTAGATGTGGGTACATTTCTGAGGTGGATGAATTATCCTTATATTTGCATCCTATAGTAGGGTTTGGGCTTCTTCAAGTTGGAAAGTGCTATATAAATGTTAGCAGTTATTATTTTTGTGTTACTGTATGCAAGTTACTCTCTATGTAAGGGGAGTTAATCTGTTCTGAATCACATACAAGCATCTTTCACCTACATCACATAAACATCAATTATGAAATGGAATGTTTTATGAGGCTGTCGAAAAGTAGGAGTCTTGGTAGCATTGCTATGATTTAGAATTTAAATTACTGGCTTAATTAAATGCAACAAATAAGAAGCTGATCAATAATTCACAAGTGATTTTTCCAATGATGACATAAATCCCATGTGAATAAATGTCTCTGCAATAATATATCAGTCAAGCCATACACCCTAAATTACCTCCATGCTAGATACTCTGTGCAGACTGGAAATAATCAGACTGGAAAAATTTAAGACGAGTCTAGAGACTGAAAACAAAATCCAGATAGTGCTAAATCTTTCTCCCTGTTCTGCCTGGTGTGTGTGTGTGTGTGATTCTCATTTTAGAGAGATGTAATGGACTTTCTCCACTTTTACTCAAATAGATATTGTAAGTGGTGTAATGTAAAGCCCACTAAAATCAAAGGACAGACTGCCACCAGTTTCCATGGGCTTCGCATCAGGTCTCAGCTAAGCAGGGATGAAGAACTGTAAAGAATACCTAGCTACTGTAGGAAGTGGAGTTGATGGTTCGATAGGTGGAACTCCTCTCTCTGAATCATACTGACTTGAGGTGATGGAGCATTGCGATGCTGTAAGTGCCATATTTCAGACAGAAAATAAAACACAGGTCCTGACTGCTTGTGTTAATGAGCAGTCTCAGGGTCATCTCTGTAAGTGAAGAAAAATGTTAACTCTGGGGTCCTGACCAATTTCCAGCTTGGGTAATTATATTAGGCCTACTAGAAATCCCCTGGTAGTTTCAGTTAGATACTTCACTTCCTGTCCTAAACAGCTATGCATTGTTAAAACAGATGCTGTGATTTGCCTCTGTGGTTTGTATATCTATTTATAATTTGCTTTGGGTTCCTTTGGGATGAAAATTGCTCTGTCAATGTTGGCTGGGATTTTCAAATCTGTTAAGTTATTTGGATACCCAGTTTCCATTAAAATTAGCAGGAACTGGGTGTCCAAATCCCCCAGGCTGATATAAAAATCTCAGCCATCAGTTTTTATAGGGCGGACCTTAGACGTGTGCAGAAGATTGTACAAGCTTGCCAGCATAGCAAAGAGTCTAACACTTCCTGGGGGTACCCAGCATTGTGAGGCACCTTACTACCACCTGCCCTGAGCGTGAGGGAGCCTTGTTTGTGGCTGCTGTGGGTTGGTTCCCCAACTCCACCAGCCTTTGGCAACACAAGCACTGCCTTCCAGGCCTCCACAGGCCCTGCATTCTCTGTACAGGTCAGTGATAGGTCCTCTCCAACCACCCCTCTGGAACAGCCAGGCCCTGTTCCTCTGAATACTTTCAGAATTCACTGATCTGCTACTCTCTAAGAATAGTACACACCTGCTTACCAGTTACACCTCAGTATAACTACTCCGCTCAACTCCATCTATCTAAGAGCTGTTACAGTAAATACAAGAAGAGGTTTATTTAACAAGAACAGAGACTTGAGAAGAAGCAAGTAGAAATAATGAAAACAAATAGTTTACGTGTAAAATAAAATCATAACATACTTTCTGGGGCCTAAATGGAACTAACCAGATATTTTCCTGGGCTAATGAAGTTTAGCTCACCCAAATTTTTACAGTGGTTTTCAACCAGGCAGGCTGTGACCCTTCTTTCATAAGAGACAGAGCACGCTGGCAGTTCGTCTCCTCAGTGAAAGATAATTGGATGTCTCTTTGCAGTCTTAGATATAGTTCCAATAATCCATTGTCTTGTAAACAGGGCTTCCTCTTGCTGATTTATTTCTTTCTGTAACTTCCCCCTCTGGAAAAATCTCACAATCCCTGCCTTAGCATTTTGCTCAGACTGTAAATTGGCACCTATTGTGAACCATACAATACTCAATGTACATGTAGCCAGACAGATAGATAAACACCTCTTGCCTGTTTCCAGCCCCAAATCATTGGCCTTGAGAATATATTTTTCCAATATAGATATATAACTCCTTACATGTCATCTGTAAATACATGTTGCAATGATTATGAGGTCCAGTGTGACCCAGGCTTTCAGTAGAGACTTTACATGGCACTCTTTGGTGAATTAGTATGTAGATACCAGACCCAGGGTATCTCTGCTATGGTGTCTCTTCCACGAGGTCCCTGGGTCACAGGGAGTGTGCTGAGGAATAATATGAACGAAGTTCCTTGTTCAGTGTTAGAAGAAAGCAACTCTTTTTTATTCTTTGCCATTGTCACGTGACAGATCTGCAGTGAAAGTGCAATGGGTGCACAGCTCCCTCGGGAACACAGGCTAGGACAAAATGGATGCTTGCTTTGCATGATTCAGTGTTTATTTCCAGTCTGATTTCTTTGGTTACCTCTTATGTTTACAAAGCACACAGCGTAGGAGTCATTTAAGCTGTATGGCTTGATGGATACGTCACTAGTGAGCTACTTATGACAATGGAATTAGAGTGTCACTGGGCAGCCGTTCTGCAGAAAAGGACCTAGGGGTTACAGTGGACAAGAAGCTGGATATGAGTCAACAGTGTGCCCTTGTTGCCAAAAAGGCTAACGGCATTTGGGGCTGTATAAGTAGGAGCATTGCCAGCAGATCGAGGGATGTGATCATTCCCCTCTATTCGGCATTGGTGAGGCCTCATCTGGAGTACTGTGTCCAGTTTTGGGCCCCAAACTACAAGAAAGATGTGGAAAAATTGGAAAGAGTCCAGCGGAGGGCAGCAAAAATGATTAGGGGGCTGGAGCACATGACTTATGAGGAGAGGCTGAGGGAACTGGGATTATTTAGTCTGCAGAAGAATGAGGGGGGTGGGGGGTTGATAGCTGCTTTCAACTACCTGAAAGGGGGTTTGTAGCAGGGTGGACACCTGCTCCTGCCTGGAAGGGCCTGAGATAGCCCAGAGAGCAAGCAGCTACTGGGCTGATTGGGGGAAGTGGCTGCAGCTGGGGCCAAGCCTCAATCAGGCCTCAGCTGGCCCTATATAAGAGGCTGGGAGCCAGGAGCTCAGCAGAGTCTCTCTCTGCGTACAGGGAGAGAAGGGCCTGGCTGCAGGGAGTTAGACAAAGAGTACCTGAGTGGAGCAGGGCTGGGGAAAGGCTGAGGAGCTCCAGCCTGGAAAGCCCCAGGCTGCGGCCTAGTATTAGGCCAAGGGGTACTGGGGGTTGCAGAGGGCAGCCCAGGGCTAGGCCAAGGCAGCAGGTCCAAACCCCCCTTGCCAGTGATGAGTGGCCTATACTGCAGTCTGCCCCAGGGAGCGGGGGCTAGTTGGTGACTGGCAGTGGCCTAGTGCTGAGGCAAGGTGGGGATAGGGGGTGGGGGTTCCCCTGGGAGGGGAGACCCAGCATGTGTGGGTATTGCCAGGGGGCAGCACCCAGAGCAAGGGGCACTGGGGTCCTGGGAGGGACACGGGGGCCAGTGCAGACGACAAGGCAGATCACTGGCCTGCAGAGGGCACTCCAGAGGCTGGTGAGCTAATTCCCTGGACGACCAGTAGGAAGCGCCGCAGGGGTGAGTCCGGGACCTCTACAGGGTTCCAAAGAGGATGGATCTAGACTGTTGACAGAGCAAGGAGTAATGGTCTCAAGTTGCAGTTGGGGAGGTTTAGGTTGGATATTAGGAAAAACTTTTTCACTAGGAGGGTGGTGAAGCACTGGAATGGGTTACCTAGGGAGGTGGTGGAATCTCCTTCCTTAGAGGTTTTTGAGGTTAGGCTTGACAAAGCCCTGGCTGGGATGATTTAGTTGGGGATTGGTCCTGCTTTGAGCAGGGGGTTGGACTAGCTGACCTCCTGAGGTCCCATCCAATCCTGATATTCTATGATTCTGTGATTCTATGGGGGAAATAATGATGTGACTATTTATTCACTTTATTTGCTGTGTTTAATAAAGCTGGTCATTAAAATCCTAACCAGCCTAGACGGGATGTGCCTCTACACTTGCCACCACTGCTCTCCTGCTGATTGTTCAGAGGCAGCTGGAGCTGTCAATCAGGGTGAGCCCAGGGGGCCTGCCCACTAGTATCTTGCCAGAAATGTCTGCCTTTGCTGAGGTGGATAGATTGCTCCATTCAGACCTCTCCACTACTTCAGCAGTGAAACACTTTGTTCTTCCATCCTATGTTAATTCTGTTGCTCTCCGCTTCCTCTCCTGCTACTCCCCCAATTACTGCTCTCTCCTCCTCCGCAGCTGGGGAAGCTCAGTGGGTTGGCAGCTCCAGATTGCAGCTGTGGCAGGGGACCACTCAGGTTCCAGGTACAGGGGCTCTCTTTTCCCCTCAGCTTCAGGCCCAGCCTGCGTCTTCAGCTCGCAGGTCCCACAGGCTGTTGGAATTTGATGAGGACGACTCTACAGAACAGCCTCCTCAAAGCAGCGCTCAGCAGGCAGCAGCAGCAGCAGCTGAAGAGAACAGGGGGCCTGGCACTGAGCCAAAATGCACTCGTTCCGAGACTGATCCCAACAGCAGCTCAGTTGATGCAAAGTAAGACCACCAGCAGTAAAACCAGACTAATCCACCTGCCAACAACCACACGCGATTAAGGAGGGCAGGTGAGTAATGCCAGTAGAGGACATCAGAAGTGCTTCTCCTCTGTCCTGTGCCCCATGACCTCTCCCTCCTCAGAGGTACTGTTTTGAATATGGCTGTAACACACGCAAGCAGGCCTCATTCCTACACTTCAGGGAACCCTGCTCAAAAGTGTGGTTTGAGCCTGGCTTAAAAAAGTAAAAGGAGCCTTAAAAGAGGCATATCCTATGAGCAGTGAAAGGGCTTATCTGCTTATTCCCACTGTAGAACTTGTGTGGGTCTTCCTTCAAAAGCGATCTCGAGCATTCAAACGATTCATTAAATCTAAGGAGGAAAACAAAAAACAAAGAAATTCCTCATCTCTTCTTTCCCTGGACGTCCACACTTTCTTGGAAAGATCTTTCCCTCAGAGAAGAGGGACTCCTTGAGTCTGATTCAGAGAAATATAGAGCAGGATCCAGGGCACATTTCTGCCCAACCCTGGATAACAGAGTAATTCAAGACAACGGCAAAACAGATAGATAGCAACCCACCAAAGCCATCCACACAGAAATTCCAAAGGAATCTAGAAGCATCAGCTTTACAGTGCAAATGGCCAGGATTCCTTTGGTTGTCCATCAAGTTGAAGGAAATGGTCATTGCTGGCAGTGCCGTTTTCTAAGAGACCAAGTGGACAGAAAGGTTGAGACGACGCTCTCAAGAAACTGTACATTCTCTGTGGGCTCACTGGAGCTGTCCATATAAGCCACTTTTAGTTCACCCAAGTGTCTGTAGCATGGTGCAAGAAGTTGGATGGTTTGCAGTCTTCAAAGGATAAAGGAACTTAGGCCATTTCAAAATTTCTATCCACCTGAAATTGCTGATTGCCCAAGTGACCAATGCCAGGACACACACACAAAGCTCCAGTCAGGGAAAGCCAATTACTAGATAAAGTAGCTAATACCATTCACCACTTTTTCAGGGAGAATGATTATTTAGAGAGGTCTTCAAAAAGGTAGCGGCAGAGAACTCTGAGAAGGGACTCTTGTTATCCGTTTTCTTTGCATTTGAAGAATCCTTCTTGGCTGAAGGTTGGAGGGGTCTCTGATTAAACAGATGGAGTAAGACAATGCCCTAACTACATTGTTGCATAAAATAATATGATTATTTCTGTTCAAGTCTGTATGTGGGCACACTAGGCTAGGAATAGAAATGACTAAAGTCAATTTAGGTGCCAACCTTAGCTAACTGAGTTTTCTCCAGAAACAAGACTGTCCATACCTACACTTGCACCAAAATAGCTAAACCAGTTTTAACTGAGACCTTTTCATTTCTGTGAAAGTTTATGTGCAGACCAGGACTTTGTCAAGACTTGGATAAGAAATCCAGAAATCCACCACTGAAATCGGCAGAATAATTTTGGATTTTCAACAGTGTAACTGAGGACTGAATCTGGTCTGTACAGTTTTAGGCAGCATTTAAAAATATAATTTCATTTTATTCTGCTTTCAAGAAATGTACAGTTTTAAATGTATAGCTCTCTGTTTTAGGTTGTCTCATAAACATGGAATTCCATGGGTTTTATGTATATTTACATACTGTGGCCAACAGATGTTAGTAAGAAAATAAATGACTTATTTTCAGCTTGCACTGGCGCACAATAAATTACCCACTATTAATAAGAGAGGAAGACAGTATATCCACACAGTACTACTAAGAACCTTTCACCAAATTACTTATATCAAGCTCAAGTAATCCATGGGAATGACAATCTTGCTATAAAGTTAACAGAGAGTTTCCAGTTTATGTGACTGTCAGTATGTTTCCTTCTCGTTTTTCCCCTCCACAAAGCACAGTCACTGCCCTCATGCTTCCTTTGCTGATTCTATAATGGCAGTTGACTAAAGAGCATTACACATTATTTTAGATATCGAGAAACACAAGGCGCAAAACAATGCAGAATTTCAGTTACATCAACAACAACAAAGGGCAAAATAACATTTGCTAAATTAGTAAAGCAGAAAATATAGAGGGGAAAACATTCATTTGTATTGGCTTCATTTCTATTTTTTTTCTTTCTTAAAGAAATTGGTTTACTAGTCATAAATAAAAAAATATTGAAAGCCCAGTTAGAAGCCTAGAAAATAACGAGTGGAAGAGAAATAGGAATGTACACACGCTATTGTTCGACCAGAAGATGTAGACACTTGGAGAGGGAAGATGTGAATGTTAGGGACTTCAAAGACCCCATTTAAAGCCTTACATTTCTTGTACACGTTAGGTCATGGTAAGCCAAACTGGCTGAGAATAAAATTTATTAGGTGACAGGTTTTGAGGAGATCTTTCAGTATATAAAACTGAAGTTAGCCACCCTGTAAAAAAGAAATAAAAATCACAAAAATGTGCCACCACTAAATACCTTTCTTTGAAAAAAAAAAAAAGTGCCCAATGTGCATCGTGGGCTGTATATTGTGGCACTATCTCGAAGTTTGCATCCCTGGATTGTAATCAATGACCCATCCAGTGAAGCACAGCGGAACCAAAAGATTTGCACAACAGAGTAGCATATTAATATATCTTCTGTACTCCACAAGACATTTTGGCATTCATCTGGGAGCTGAAAAGAGTAAATATACTGTCCCCATGAGAGAAACTGAGAGGAAGCAAAGTTTCTTAGTAAGAAGAATCCCTGATCTAGAATATCACTGTCCAAAAGGTTCCCATCACTCAACAGAACATGGCATAGTCTGGCCCAATAAATGTAAACAACTGTTTGTGATATTCCATTAGCAGGCATCATGGTCTATGTCGTCCATGTTTATCTAGTTATTTCTCTATAAAATGTGTACTTCGTGGTGTGATTTAGTTAACTTGGCACTATGTAGTTGGAGTAGGAATTGAAAAGGTGATACTTTAATCAATCCTGCCCCTCCACTCCCCAATCACAAGGTGCATCACACAGCCCTACCAAGCATCACACAGCCCTCAAAAGATAAAAACAAATTACTTTTACAGAGAGATTAGCAAGCTCAGTTCTTATGACATTATTAATTTTGCATTAGGTCACAGAATAGGAATTAGGAGCAGCAGGATATAATAGAGAAGCTGGATGTCTGAAATTAATGTTCTAATTATTGCCGAATGTACTGTTGACTTTTCATGTCTGGGCTTTTTTTTAATGGATAAATTGCTATTCTCTTGATGCATGCTAAATTCAGCTGGTTATAACAAGGGACTTGAAATAGTTAAGGGCCAAACCATTCAGTCATTCCTCAGGAAAATTCCATAAGTAGCCAATGGTCCTTTTTTTAGCCACAGATGCAGCTAGATTGAGCCTTTACCTCTAACCCTGTGTAAGGGACAGTGCACAACTGCATTAACCAGGCCTGGCCCACAGAAGGAATTGGAACACAAGAGAGTCACAGCTGCTCCATGAAAGAGTTAATTTGCCACTGTGGCTCTCCCAGGTGAAAATTACTTCTCCCAGTTTCTCTCCTCCCCCCCTCCCTATGCTGGCTCAGCTCTTCACTCCCACCCCTCTATTTTAAGACTCTGTCAGCTTCTCTCCTAACTTGTCACAGAGGTGCAGGGGCTCAAGAAGTCTACTTGCACCTGGTCCAAGCACAGTAACCCAAGAGGCCATGCAGGTAGCTGGGGGGATATTACTCATCTTACTTCCCCTTTATGTCTCTTCACAACCGCATAAGGCTGGTCCGGCATCTGGCTGTGAGTGAACAGGAATCATGTCAGGCCCTTTGGCTTAAAGTGGCAGTCGCTAGTTATGAATCAGAATGACAGAATGGTGAAGAGTAGAATGGATCAAAGCTAAGGATAAGAATGGGCTGTTTCTTCTTGCCCTGTTTAAGGGGTCGCACATTACTGTGTCACCCCAGGCACAGCAGAGGGAGGGAACCATACTTCAGGTAAACACAAGTCCTTCCCTGTTCCCTCCTTCCGTCAAGGGGGTAGTGATTTGCTGCTGATCCATACTAGTCACACATTACTAGCCTCCTTCCCCCGCCCCATGAAAGCACAGCTAGTCTGGTTAGCATGCTGTGGGTGGTGGGGGAGAGAACCAAAGCTCCACGCACTCCCCACCCACTTGCTAGGAATGGGGGAACTGTAGGTGCACAACATCCACTTACTTGTGAAGACCTGATGTCCAGTGAGCTGTGTAGAAGTGCAAAGAGGGCTTGCAGGAGTGGAAATGGGGTATAATTCCCCCTTATGCAGTTATGCACCCACACAGGTTATCGGACAGCCTAACCTTAATTTGCTTCCAAACAGCTAGTACCCTAGAGGTTTAGGTTGTGTTCATCTGGTAGAGTTTGTTTGTAAAGAAAAGGTGTCATAGTATGTCACGTTACATGATCCACTGTATCTCCATATATTGTAACCATAGATATGATACCAGAAGGAGTTCTTTTGTTCACACTCACTAGAAAGTTTTTAGATCCCTGGAAGAGACAGTGAATCAATAGCAACTCCCTGCAATTTGCAAGCACCCTATAAAGCTCTATACGAAATTCCCATTATTCTAATACTGCAAACTATTTCATAACAAACTAAAATGTTGAAGTGTAGTCACTTCCAGCTTTAATACACATTGTTTAAGATAACTTGTCCTAGCACAACCAGGATCTCAAATTTGCTTGTCTTTCCAAAACAGTAATTGGTTGTTGCAAATATTTTGTAAGCCAAAGTAACTCATTAAAAATTCAGTTATTTTGTATATAAATCATGCCTGTATGTAATTTTGTATGTATGGACCTATGTTTTTATGTGGACGTCATTTCTTAGTCATTGTCTGTTTTTCTGGAGAAATATTTCCATTGCTAATGGTCTTTTTTAATCCTGAGAGTCACAGGTGAATGTATGGGCGTTATATGGGCTTGCCCAGGCACACGCTCATGGCCAATCTGACAGAAGGAGGGGAAGAGGTGAAAGGAGCAGTTGCATACTGTGTGTGAGAGAGATCTGGAACCCGCTCACTCTTATAGGGGGGTGTCTTGGTGCTGGGGAGGCTCTGAGCAAACAGTAAGGGGAGATGGGCCCGTCTCTGTGATGAGGGCCTGAAGGGAGATCAATTTTGGAGGAGGGGAAAGCAGGGTGTTGCCACTGTTTCTCACTGTCTGAAAACTCATCCTGCCATTGGGCCAGAAAAATGGCTCTTGTACAGTTTGTGGGTCACTTTTCCCTCAAGGACAATCTCCTACTCTGAGCTGACCTGCAATTAAAAATCCTGGGTGCATTAACTGAATGACATATCTGACCCAAGGCTGAAAATGAAAACTGCCCACCAGTCTCAGTCTCCAGCTAATGTCACTGCTTTGATGCCTCCAGCTGTGCACGGGAAGAGCGGATGCATCATGATCCATTTGTGAGTTTTGTTCTGAGGCTGAGGTAAGCTGTAAGGGGAAATTGCCACATTATTATTACACAAATGTCTATAATACAAGTATCACAGCCAGGCTGGCACAACTTCATTTCTCCTGTTCTTCAGTGATGTTTATAAGGCAAGAGACCAGTTGTTATTTTCAGCCTTTGCTCAGACAAGCTGGACAGGTGATGCCGCTGGGATTTTTAAATACAAGTCAGCAGTTTCTCCAGAAAGCAGTATATAATTAAATTTCACTTGACCGGGCCAGATTGTGGCTGTCCTGAGTTGCCAGGCAGTATGATCTTCTTTTTTTCCTAGCTTGGGATTACCTGAGATTAATCCATTGAAGAGTCACTTTTTGTACCCCAAATACAAAAGAAGTAATGAGAATCTATTTGTTGTGGGAAGTTAATTCACCAGGTTATTGTAATCATTGCAAGACAAACATCCTTGTAGCAGATTGCCACTTGTAGTCTCTGCTTAACTGGTGCATGCATCAGTGCTTATTCTTTTCTGTAGCATAATATTTTTTTTTACCATCAGCTTTACAACGCATCTGACATATCAGTGCCAGATTGTCAGCTGTCCGTGTCCGTGATTTCATGAGCTAGTTAAAGTGAGTCCTTGTGATTAAAAGCTAAATGTAAGCCATCATCGTCTCTCATTTTCATTCGCAGCTCTAATGGGAAATCGGTCACATGGGCCCAGAATGAGAAGAGCAGCAGCAGGGGAGCGCACCTCTGGCAAAGGCTCTCAGTCCACATCAACAAAAAGGAGAACCCTAATCAAACCGCGGTGATCAAGCCCTTTTCGAAGAGCACAGACAGTAGCCGACACAGCAGCAGCGCCACATTTCCAGAGACCAGTGCCAAAATGCTTTATGACGTCTCAGAAGCAGAGGAGCAATACCCAGCTCAGTTCCAGCCACAGACCCCATCGCCTATCAGCACGGTGAGCCACAGGACTGCCTCCATTAGCCGAACAGATGACGATGTCCACACATCCCAGACAGAACATGCCCAACGGAGCAGTTCCTCCCAAGGCTCTCTGATGGAGCAAATCAGCAGTGTGGTCACACGCTTCACAGCCAACATCAGCGAGCTGAACTCTATGATGCTTTCAACAGCCACGCCGGGGGCAATGGTGGCCACTCCTCTCTGCTCTTCCTACCTGATCCCAAGAGAGATCCAGCTTCCTACAACAATGACCACTTTTGCAGAGATCCAGCCACTCCCTGCCATTGAAGTCAATGGTGCATCACAGTCCGCTAGGAAACCTTCATGTGGCAGCATCAAAGAAGGTACTTCGGAGGCACCAGTGGTGAAGCAAGATCTTGAGGAGTTGGTGGCTTTAACTCCTCCCTCACCTTTTAGAGACTCCATTGATTCTGGGAGCGCATCTCCCAGCTCTCCAGTGTCAGAATCAGCTCTTTGTATCCCATCCTCCCCGAAATATGACAAGCTTATCATAAGAGATTACTCTCAAAGTTCTTCTTCATTGTGAATGTAGTTCAAGACACTATTGGATCTCGACAGCTACAAGCAGGTAGAGTGGGGACAGCCAAGCCTTCAAGATCTCCAATCTTTACACAGATACAGTGATAGGCATTGGGTCATCATGTGAAGAATGGAGGGGGCAATAGAGAATCATTCGATAAATGGAAACATCGGATTAATTATGCTATTTTAAAGAAACAAAACTATGAGCAGATTTTCGTGGCCTTACAAAACATGGGCTTTTAAGAAACACTGCATATATTTTTGAGGGCTTATAAGGAGTCTGTTAAATCAGTTACATACCAAGTGCTTTGCTTTAGTATAACAATGAACTGTGTGTACAATATATGAAAAAAGTAGACTGTAAGCAACTGTACAATGTTTTCTTTATTTACTCTGATTCCTTACCCAGAAGTGAACCTTGATCTATTATCAAGAATAGAAGACCAAACATTGAATGTACATTTTCTAACAGACTCAAAATCTGGCACCAATATGTCAGGCTCTTTTTTTTCTATGAAGATCTCAAAAAGCAGTAACGTATGTTTAGTAACTACCAAACTTTTGCTGAAGCGTATCATGCTGGTGATACCCTACGTGTAGATAAAAATAAACTGTGGCTTTGCAATGTGTGACTGCATATGGAGGGCTTTACAAGTGACTTCTCAACCTACAGATTTGTTTATGAAATTCTCTTCTATAAGTATTAAAAGTTAAATTTATTAACATTGTATACACCTTCATAGCAACAAAATGTGAGGACGATTTCCTGACTCTTTCACCACGTTGCCAGCCAATGATGGAGTAGCAAAAAATATTTTCTGGAGTACTGTTTTGTAATTCCCTTATCAGGACAAGTTGTTGAGGAGAATATTCTGTTTCTAGCAGTATTATTGAGCTATAGCATAGCTGCATTCCCTAGTGAAATTAACACATTTTTATGGTCATTCTTATGGTAATATTGCCAGTTAAATACTATACTTATTCAGGCTCCCATATCCTTTGCTTTTAAGGAAGAGGTAAACACTCTATGGTTTTTCTCAGTTATTATAAAGGTAGAATACTGAGAAAGCAGTCTGGATTATGATGAATGAATACTATCGATGGAAGGATTGTCATGATCATAATCCATTTACGAAAAAAAACCTGTGTCAAAGTCTGCTTAGAGGTGGTTTAGCTACTCTTCAATAAGCAACAATTTTAACTCTAGTTAGCTGCGGATGCATTGCAGCTCTGAACTGTGACAAAAGAAGATTTTCAAAGCAATACAGAGTGTATGTTCAAACAAGGGGGACCTAATGAGATACAAACTAACGGAGTCTTTCTTTGTTTCTTAGCATCTCATAGAAGAGGTGAGGGAATTATTGACATTTTTTTCCTGTATCAAAGTAGCTACAAGTACAGTTTAGTACACTTCATGCTGTCATGGCACTTTTTAAATGTATGCGGGAAGAGATTTAAAGTTTGAATAGAAGCAAAATAATTTTTGATAGCAATGATGAAACAATGCACACTATAATTTGCTTTCTCCCTTCCCTCCCCCAATGACACAGCTATCCTCAGGTGCCAAAATTTTGTGGTTTTTTTTATAAATAAGGATAGTATGAAGGGGCGGGTGATTTACTGTAATTCAAAGTCAAGTTGATGCAGCCTTATACAGAAGATAGCCTTATGGAAGGGAGCCTTGGAATAAGGCTGCTGTGTATTATTTTTTAAACTCCCAAATCTTATTTCTTTGCAGGTCTGCAAATACTTTTCAATCAAAATGTATTTTTTTCAGGCATTTTTTTTCATTCATGAAAGGTATAACAAGTATCTGATTAAAAAGTGAAAGCACGTTTGTTCATTTCAGCAAAGAGTATTACTATTCTATTTTTAGTTAGCTCTATCATGATTTTATGCCATGCATCCCAATTCTCCATTCAATTAATTTTTTGTAACAAAATAGCTGAATGATACCAGGCTAACACCCTCAGCTAAAATAACACCCTCAGCTAAACCTGATCCAGTATATTTTGCTCAAGGAGTAGTAATTCATTAGTTAACTAACTGCCTGTATCTTATGAGACACAGACCTTTTAACTTTTCTTAGTCCGCCTGGAAAAATGGGCATTTCAAATCAGGAACACAATATATATGTTCTTAGTAGGGACTCTAGACCTCTATGAAACTGTCTGAAGTATTGTACATGGAAGATTTGCAAGGTACTGTATATGTTTTCCTTTAACACAGAACTGCTTTGATTCATGGATAGTTTAGGTGGGTGGTTTACCTGCATTTCAAAGGGAATGTATTATTGTAGTATATATTAAGTCATTGCCCAATATCATTAACAGAGCCCCTCCCGCCCTTTACCCCCTCCCCCCACCACACACACACACACACACACACACACACACACACTCCTTAAACAAATGCCTCAGTTGTGTAGCCTGCCTTTCTCATGCTGGCAGGTACTTACACAATTATCCCTCAATGGGATTGCTTGCATGAGTAAGTGATTACCAATGTAAGTAAGGATTGTACAAGTGGTCCCTTAAAATGTGTTGTTAATCAGTCTTCTTTAAGAAAAAAGAAGGAGTAAGAAGGGAAGGCTATCAAATCATGATTCAATATAAATAATGCATTCACTGTTACACAGCTCCTAGGTCATAATTCTGAAGAATCATTTAGTCTAACTGGCCATAGTTGCTGTTCAGAGTTTGTTAATCTTTTTTATATTGCCAAGAATGCATTCATCCCTCAGTTTAACTGTTGGGTAGCACTTCCATCTATTGGTTGATTAGGACCCTAACATTATACTAGCCATCTTTTAAACATTCTTTGCTTTTGTCACTAAGGGTTCATTTTCCTTGTACTCCTGTTAGCTATAGAGGAAGTTCTGCATGCACAAGGAATGCAAGACTGGCCCTGTTGAAACTGTACTTTTCTTCTCTGTTTGACTTCCAAGGCTTTGATATCTAATCAGCAATGAAGAATAGCTCATTATTAGTACTAGGCATGGGATGGCAGAACACATTTTGTTGGGCAGGCTGGTCCTTGGAAGATTTACGTGAATTTTATAGGAGAGAGAGATTTTGTGGGAATAATGAGGAGCAACACAAAGGACAGAACAAGGAGCAATGGTCTCAAGTTGCAGTGGGGGAGGTCTAGGTTGGATATTAGGAAACACTATTTCACTAGGAGGGTGGTGAAGCACTGGAATGCATTACCTAGGGAGGTGGTGGAATCTCCTTCCTTGGAGGTGTTTAAGGCCCGGCTTGACAAAGCCCTGGCTGGGATGATTTAGTTGGGAATTGGTCCTGCTTTGAGCAGGGGGTTGGACTAAATGACCTCCTGAGGTCCCTTCCAACCCTGATATTCTATGATTCTATGACTGAAGCATTGGAAGAGGCAGAGGCAGCTTTATGGAACTGTAGGGTCCCAAGCAAGAGTCCAGAGGATTTGGTGGAGGAAGGGAGAGAAATTGGGGGTTCTAATAATTATTTTCACTGCACCACTAGTGTACTAGATTCTTTACAGGGAGATGTGAAGACAAGGTCCCCACCTGGAAGACCTCACAGTCTGAATAAACAATATGCAAGTAGATGATGGGTTACCTTCCAGTTCTGCTGCTGGAAAGGAAATTGTTTACACTGCAGGGAAAACACTAACATTCTTGACAGTGAAGACCCCCCGAAAAAAACACACTTGTTCTGAAGGCCAGCCCTGGAAGAGTGCAGGTCTGACCCCTCTCTGGAAGGCATGCTATTGAAATAAAGTGAGCAACTACAGCAGCCCCGTTACAACCATTTGTGTAAAGTGCTAGAAAAAATGAGGCAGAACTGTATTTGAAAATTGGCTGTTTATTGTATGACTTTGGAGATGTATCCCCTTCTATTTCTCATCTAAAAATATCTAAGATACTTTGTGATTGGCCTCCTATAGATATCTTAGACCAGAGGTTCCTAGATCATGGTCCATAGAGCACTTGCTGATGGCTCCTGAAGACCTGGCTAATCACATGGTGCTGGCTCCTTCTCCTGACTTCCTGCTGTGAAACTGCATTAAAAGACAGCTAAAAATATCTCAAATACTTTCCTTAACTTACTTGGGCAGATACGCAATTGCTGTGGTTGCTACGAGAATGTTTGTGATCACAAATAGGAGTGGAAGTCGTCTATGTGAGTGTGATTAGGAGGAGAGGTGATCCATGAGACAATCTCTGGATTATCATGTGGTTCACACTAAAACATTTGGGAACCTTTACCTAGAGATCAAAAGAGACTAGATAGAGAACATAGGTGCAAATGTTGATGCCTGAGAGAAAATTATCTTTATGCTCCAGACCCTACCAGACAGAAAGAGAGAAAATAGGGGAAGATTTTATCACAAACGTCAGTTTCTGAGAGAAGTCAGATTACTGTGTTTGTGATGAGTAATTATGGCTAGATCATTATCTCAACAGACACCAGTGGAAATCCACTGAGGTCAATGGAGTTACTCCAGGTTTATGTCAGTGTAAATGAGATGAGTCTAGCCATAGCCAGTGAAGTCTAGACATTGACTAGTTACTCCAGCAGGGGATGGTAGGAGGAAAGAGGTTTCTTAAGATTTTGCTTGATCCATACACCATAAATAGTTGATTAGATTAATTCTTAAGAGAACTCTTTTAGTTCAGTGGCTAGAACCTTCCCCATGGATTTGCTTTACCACTTACCTAGCAGGTATCCCTATAGACAAATAAAATTGTGGTTGGAAATGTCAAGGGTTGTGAGGATAATTTATCCATAAGTAGGAAACAGGTCATGGCTTTACTGCAGTTTCCTGATTCCCAGCAAGAGAATTAAAATGTTCCCCCAAGAGTCATATGCTACACTCCCAGTATCTACGACACATGTTGGACACTTTGACTGAACTACCTGAGGTCACTTTTTTTGCTACGGCTTATCAATACACCTAAGCTTTGAAATCGCTGTAGTTACCATTTACAATTTTATACTGTGAAAAGAATAAATAAATAAATTAAATAATACAGATCAGTGAAACATAAAGGTAAGCAAGAAATTCATCTCCTTGATGAATTGGCATACGTGGCTGGTTTTCTCTTGTCTGAGCAACGACAGTGCAAACTCTAAATAATAAACTGCTGAGTCACTCTGATCTGCCAAATGGGAATAAATATACTATGTATATTATATGTACTGATAGGGTTCAATGGCAGCTGCTGGTGGTATTTGTAATTAGAACTCTATATAGAATATAGATGTTTTAGAGAAACGGTGCCAATTCTAAAAGATTTGTGTGGGCTACAAGTGCTTGTAATTATTATTATTATTTTTTTATTTGCTAATAACTTATTATGAAAATCTGGTTTTAAACATTCTGTGAGCGTTTGTCCCTTTCTTATGTTGCTGCTTATACTATTAAAACAATAGAGAATGTAAAATTATTTTGATGTGAACTGAAAAAGATTTTTCATAAAATTTAACATTTTTATCAGCTTTGGTTTTGCAGTCTACTTGTAGAAATGTAATTTATTTTAGCATTTAAAAATACATTTGCTTGTTTCTTGGTTGTCTACATCATGTTATAGTTGATGTTTATGTAGAGTCAGGTACTTTTTGAACAGTATTAAAAAAATCCTGTGATATGACTTAAACTTTGATTTTTTTAATAAGATGTTATTCACATGTTTTTCTGTGGATCAGGTGAGGCAGCATACTAACTGTTTGAGGGTCATACACATGCCCACATTCTGCAAAGGGCTAACCCCTCCCCACCCCCATAAACACACACACACACACACACACACACACACACATGCACACAAGCATGCATAATTCACAAGGATGGGTTGGTTTATCCCATTTATAATTAGCAATGTTGGCCCTGATCCATAGATTCATTCATATATTTTTAAGTCCAGAACAGACCACTGTGACCATCTAATCTGACCTTCTGCATAACACAAGCCATAAAATTTCACCCAGTAATTCCTCCATTGAGCCTGCATTGTATGTCTGAACTTGAATATATCTTTTAGAAAGACATCCAATCTTGATGTAAAGACTTCCAGTGATAGAGGATCTACCACAGCTCTTGGTAAATTGTTCCAATGATCAGTTACCCACATTGTTAAAAAAGTTGTGCCTTGTCTTATCTCTAGCCTGAATCTATCTAGCTTCAGCCAGGGACGGCTTTAGGCCGATTCCCCTGAATCGGTCCCCGCGCCTAAGAGGGCCCTGCTCCCTAAAGAAGAGCGCTTAACTTTTTAATTTTTACTCACCCGGCGGCGGTCCGGGTCTTTGGTGGCACTTCGGCGGCGGGTCCTTCACTCGCTCCGGGTCTTTGGCGGCATTTCGGCGGCGGGTCCTTCAGTACCGCGGAAGACCCGGAGCGAGTGAAGGACCCGCCACTGAAGTGCCGCCGAAGACCCGGACCGCCACCGGGTATTCGAATTGGGCCCCATACTTCCTAAAGCCGGCCCTGGCTTCAGCTTCCTGCCACTTGATCTTATTATGCCTTTGTCTTCCACACTCTATTCCAAAATTCCCCTCTCTGTTACACCAGTGCAACAGGAATAATTTCACTGAGCACAGTGGAGATTGGTACCAAAACAATGTAGGCTCCCGTTCTTCTGATCAGGGCCTAAGTGAGATGAGACTCAAGCCCGTTATTTTCTGAACAAGTTCCCATAAAGTCTATTGGGGTTTTCTCTTTGCTACTTAAGGATGAAAGGGTGGGTTTTCAATGGCACGAAGGGCATGTAGGCCCCCAACTTCCATTAAAAATCACCCAGCTGTCCTTTGTGCCTTTGTTCATCTCAAAAATTCAGATCTCAAAGTAAACAATTCCACTGCAAGGAGAAATTTCTTCCAGCAAAATACACTGTTACATTTTAAATTGACAGTTGTTTAAAAAAACAGGAGAAATTTAAGCCATGTCAGCCCCATGCAGTCGAGGGTATGCACGTTTTATTACACAATGGCTTATTTCGCTGAGTTATATTTGTTTGCTATAATGTCTGGTAGACACATTCTGTGGAACACTGGCTTACTGTCCTTTTGATGGCAAAAGAAAACCACCATCCTTCTGATGGCAATCTCCTACTAATAGCTCTTCCGCTCCTGATTTGACACTAGTATTAACCGTGTGCCCCACTAGAGAGGCTAGTAAATGACTTCACTAACTTGAATCCTGTAGCTATTCTAATATCAGAGTTCACCGCCCTTACATGGAGCCCATAGTAATATTGTGTGGCAGCACAAGGGAGTAAGAGGGTGTACAGCATGCACTAATTCCCGCTATCTGGATCATGGTAACAGTGTAAGGGGGAAAGTGGCCCCTGCTTCATAAGTAGACAGATCAGGGCAAAAGTGGGTGGAGTCCCCATTCTCCAAACACCTCAGACCTGATGCTTGGTATTTCTCCCCCCCCCCCCCAGAGTAAGGAGGAACCTGGAAAACAGATGGTGAATCTCAGAGTCACCATGGCCCAGATCTTAAAAGGTATTTAGGCTCCTAGCTCCTGTTGGTTTCAAGGCATTTAAATACCTTTGAGGATCTGGGTCCAACTGCCTTCAAGTCTGCTCCAGGACAGTGCAACAACATGCCTCCCCTTGTGAGGGACTTGTGACGAAACCACAGTGGAGTGCATTATGTATTAGTCATGGAGTCAGAATTAGACTTGGTTCTTTCCAATAGCTGAAGACTTTAGTGATGTATTTACATTTACCCAGAGAAGTTCAATTTGTAAGCAGCATCTGGTTTTTAGTGAGGTCCTGTATTTTATCCAATTTTCTAGCCAGTCCAAGCTGGTCAGTTCTCTTGCTCAGTATCACACAGTAACTCAGTAGTTCCACTTGGCTCCATCCCCATGCTTCCTGGTAACTTGTTGACTACGATACCACATGGCTTCCTTAAACAACAGTGAAAGGAGCCCACCATTTCACTAATAAATATTGCCAGTTCTTTCCGGACACGGGCCAGCAGGTCTGCTCTCTGGAGGGAACTAGGGACTCTAGGTGAGCCTGGAGCTGCCAATAGGAAGGAAGCACCACAGGTGATGGGCATCCAACAACTTTGCTATATGAAAGGCAGCAGCAGCACAAGCTCCCCGACCCTATCTTGCCAGTGCTTACTCACATCTGATCTGAAGGAACTGCCTGAAGGGATGAAGGGCTAATTCAGTCTCTGAGACCACTCTGTCCACCAGAGAGTGCCAGCGAGGCTGCTAGGGGGAGTCACTCAACCAGTGCAGCAGAAATGAGCTCCAAGATGTCTCCATGACAGCTGTGGAGCCTCCTGTATTTGTGTTGCATACATGGAATAAGTAAGTTGCACAGAGCCGTAGTATAAAACTACACTATGAGACACAAATTAAAGAATTCATTGAATGGGTTAATAACAGAGGATTAGAGAACTTAAATGACATAGGCAATGCCGGAGAGGGATGTTTAAGGTTTGAAGAGAGATGGAGTGCAGATTAAGCAGATGGATAGAAGGCGGCTGTTTCAGGTGGCAGGAATGTGATGAGATTGTTGGAGAGAACAGAGAGGGGGTAGCTGCTATATGCAAAGAGAGCAGGGAAAGAAGTAAAGACAGACATGCTCCCGACACTGGCTTGGAGTAAGACCATAGAGTGTTCTGAGAAGGAGAGAATTTTTTAATTGTATCCTAAAATTAACGGGAAACTTGTAGAGATGTTTGAAGACATGGGTGATGTGGTCACACTCCTTGGTACACATGAAGAACTGCAAGCAGCATTCTGCACATGTTGACACCTGAAGATCTAGGATTTGGGGAAGCCATAGACACAGATATAAACAATGTTGGAGATGGTGTCCAGGCATTGGAATGTGTCGACAATATTACAAAGTAGTGATTTTGAGACATACCAATGAAGAACAGTTCAGGGTCAAGGCTCTGGAGACAAATAGCAGGAGTTCTGAGCCAAGGAGGGAGATACCAGAGATGGAGAATGGCTTCTGCATTCTAGCCATTTGTGTGACACCACAAGCAAACCAAAAAATCACACAAGCCAAATGACCTTGTGGTTAACGTACTGGACTCTTGGACTCAAGAGATGAAGGTTAAGGTCCCAGTTCTGCCACAAAAGCCCTGTGCTAACTTGGGGAAGTTATTTAATCTCTATCCTCATCTGTAAAATGGAGATAATAAGCCTATAAATGAAATGTCAGCCCATCAAGACAGGCAGAGGGGAGATGTCAAAGCAGAAGTCGTAAAACGGGTGAAAAGAGATGACAGTTCAGATATACAGCCTAAAAGTAGTACCTTAAGAGTAAAAGATGAGATAAATTGACTCAGAAGGAGAAGGGAGATAGAAAAAAGGAGAGCCCAAAATAGAATCTTGAGACGCCGTTAAGAAGAGGTGGAAAGGAAAAGCTATTCCCAGACCTGGGGAATGGTCTGTTATATAAGAGTGGAACCATGAAAGGAGGCCGCCAGAGATGCCCGCGCTACTCTGGAGGCTCACATGAAAATGGAATAGTCACTAGCATTGAAGGCTGCACTGAGATCAAGCAGAATGCAGATGGAGGAGCTGTCAACAGCAGAAGGGAGCTCATTAACTATCCTAGAGGAGACTGATTTCCAGCCATAGCCATATGGAAACCCAAAGAGAAATCTGTCAAGGATTGTGTTCAGTGTAAACTTACTGCGTTTCCTCCTAGAGTACTTTGCTCTGTTGGCTTGCATATTTTCACTGCTATAGATTGGCCAAAGCGGCACTGGATAATTATGCAATTCCACATAAAACGTTGCCCACAAGTTAGAGCAGCAATGTTTAAAATAAAAGGACTTCTTTCAGCAGATCAGCCTGACATATCTGGCTTAGTACAGCTTGATAAAGATTTTTAACGGTGTCAAACCTCACCCATATGTGAGTACCATCTGTTGAAAAGCTTTTGGGCCAAATGGCAGGCGCCACCAACCTCCATCTTAAAACAGACTGATGGAGTATCTTGGTTTGTGCCAAGGTTACTTACAAATCACTCCCACTGCCTTCAAACGAGCACTGTGAGGCAGTTGGAATTATGACTTCACTTTGTTACAAGATACTATGCATCATGGCTGTGCTGCTATTCAAATGGAAAAAAGCATCTGTTCACATGGGGGGGAAAGCATAGTGACAACCCAGTTAATACACATGTAGCTTCAATGAATTAGAATCCCCCAGTCTATACTGAGCCTCCACAGGACCAGAACGGAACATGGCTATGAGGGAGTCAACATTCTATTATAAATACTCATATAAATCAATGCTCTGAGCTCTCTATCAGTTCTTTACTAAATGTAAAGCTTGAATTTAGTTAAATGGTGCACGTACTTCTTACTACTGAGCAAAACTAGCTGTAGTACCTTTAAGGCACATTGAGCGCCAAAGCAAAAATAAACAAAGCACGTAAGGTTATGCAGAAAATTCAAACTCTGCTGCAATGGATTATATGAATAGGTAGTAAATTTATTTATTTTTTATCCTTTGGGAATCTGCTGATGAGAGCACATGAGATAGTGGGTTTCCAATCCCTTTGTTATCCTTTTACTATCCCGGGCAGACAAATCGACCACACAGTGGCAGACAGGGGCATTTCATTATCTGATTATTCATATTGCACCATTAGCAATTGTCTTGAAAACAGACCTGTAAGTCCTTGTTATCGCACTCCTAGAAGGAAAGTGCAGATAGGGGAACAGAGCAAAACATCAACAACATTATCCTGGACAAGGAAGAAATAGAGGAGCAGTGTAAATTCAGAATATTACCACTGAACTCACTGGTCATCTGTGTTATTCTGCACTTGTACTTGTGTATCAGACTAGAATCTGGTCAAGAGAGTTCAGATGAACCCAACAGGGGCTCCAGAGGCAAACCCGCCTAGAAAACAAATATGGAAACAGACACTCATGGAGTTTGACACAAGACTTGCTGTTTTATGGTTGGTATTTTGTTTTTCAGCTTCTATATTGGCTCATTTTCAATGCTGACCATTTTTTTGCCATGACTGTTGCCTTAAAAATTTATTTGAATTGTTTATTTGAATTGTGGCTGAGTAAACTTGAGCAGAAATTGGTCATTTAAAGAAATAAACATAAATGTTAAAAGTTCACGTAAACTGTTTTTTAAAAGCCTCATTTACCATTTTCACCCTGTCCTCTCACCTTGTTTATAACCTTCACAAAAAAGGGCCTATCACACTAATACTATTCAACTTAATAACTACAAAAGGAATGAACAGAAAATGATACAGGCTGTTGTTGACAGTGAACACTAGGAACAGGAAGTGAATTTCACAGAGAACCTCTTTAAAGAAACCTTGCCAGTGCTTCAAAAACTGCAGTTGGTGATGTTTTCTTGGTTGTTTTCAGTTTAAAGTGAAAAAATGGAGGATCAAATCCTGGTTCCAATGAAGTCAGCGGGAGTTTTGCCACTGAATTAATGGGGCAGATTTAGCCCAGAATCTGTTTATTGTAGTAGCTCATAGGAGCATGTATACATAGGCAGGTGTTATGCTCCCATTAAACAAGACAATTTTTTTCTTCAGTTCTCTCTTGCACCTGTGTGAAGACCGAAGCAAGCCAGCACTATGCATTTCAAAATTATTTTTCACAATTTATTTTCCTTAGTGACATTTTTAATAGAGACCTTCAGTGAACATTTTAATTCACATGTGCAGTTACAACATAAAAATATATAGATTCATCTAATGGGCACAATAAATGCAACATAGCATTTATGTTCCATGACTACAAATGGGTAATGCAAGCTCTGCAATTATTTAATGCTTATGCCTTCCTGACAATATAGTTCATGGCTACAGTTATTGCCTCTCCTGAATTAACTATTTGTCTTACTTAGAATTCCTTGTTCTGGTAGATGCAAAGTTGAGTTTCACAGCACTTTAAGTCAAGGACTACTACCTTCCGTAATGTCTGCTGTCTTTGTCTCATCACCAGTCCAAATGATTCTCCTAAGAGTTCAGTCTAGCTCCCAGCTCTGAAAATGCTTACACTCAACCTGCTCTCTCTTCAGAAAAGCCCAATAGTCTCCACTAACACTCACAACACCAGATTGGCAGAGGAAGGAAAGACAAATCCGCATACACTATTTATAAAACCAAAGGCTCCAGTTTAATTTCGTGATACGTTGAGAGGAATTAAATGCCTGGCACTTCACAGAAGGACATGTGAACAAGTAAATAATATA
Source organism: Emys orbicularis (assembly GCF_028017835.1). Taxonomy (NCBI): domain Eukaryota; kingdom Metazoa; phylum Chordata; order Testudines; family Emydidae; genus Emys; species Emys orbicularis. The sequence goes on from NC_088683.1 coordinate 346,159,123, forward strand.
ACTTTAATTCAAAGTAAATTTAAGTTACGTTAGATCAAAGTAAATTTGAAGAGAGGTTAAACAGCCTTTGCACCTGCTCTCATTCATTTTAGGCCACCCTCAAAGCCCACTGGCAAAAATCGCAAATGTCCCTACTTAGGGGGGAGGGATAGCTCAGTGGTTTGAGCATTGGCCTGCTAAACCCAGGGTTGTGAGTTCAATCCTTGAGGGGGCCACTTGGGGATCTGGGGCAAAATCAGTACTTGGTCCTGCTAGTGAAGGCAGGGGGCTGGACTCGATGACCTTTCAAGGTCCCTTCCAGTTCTAGGAGATGGGATATCTCCATTAATTATTATTATTTATTATATTTTGTTGGTAAGAAGACACTCATGAAGATTCTTCTTCTAGAAATTTACCTAGTAGTGAACTGGTTAAACAATAGTTAGACCAGTGGTGGGCAACCTGCGGCCCATCAAGGTAATCTGACTGTGGGCCGCGAGACATTTTGCTGACATTGACCATCTGGGGGCATGGCCCCCCACAGCTCCCAGTCGCCATGGTTCACTGTTCCCGGACAATGGGAGCTGCAGGAAGCGGTGGGTTGCAGGGATGTGCTGGTCGCCGCTTCCCGCAGCTCCCATTGATCAGGAACAGAGAACAGCGGCCACTGGGAGCTGTGAGGGGCCATGCTGGTGGACGGTCAATGTCAGTGAAATGTCTCACGGCCCACAATCAGATTACCCTGATGGGCCGCCTGCAGGTTGCAGGTTGCCCACCACTGGTCTAGTGTCATCAGTAGAGCTGGTCAAAAAATGTGGGGAAGGGGGAATGGGGAGGGGATTGTCCATGGAAAAAGTTTTTGGGTGAAAAATCTAAACTCAAAATATTTTGGCCACAAATTGAAATATTTCATTTCTGAAATATTGCCCTGGTGCTCCCATTCTCCTCTTTAGGCCAGGCTTCCTGGTTAGACTACGTCTTCCACGATGCACCACAGTCTGCCCTCCTCATTAGGGAAGGCGGTACACCATGAGAGACGTAGTGCGGCCGGGGACCCCAGCATACACAGGAGAATAGGAGCACAAGGCGACTGAAAGGGAACTCCCATGAGGCACTGCAGAAGTATTTTAGAATAGAAATATTTCAGTTTTCAAACATTCAGCTTTTTTGATAAAAATATCAACATTTTCCACAGAAATCAGACTTTTTTTTTCAAAGTTTTGTTTCGTCGAAAACCCAATTTGCTGTTGAAAAAAACAGTTTTCGCAGAAAATTTCCAACCACTCTTTGTCATCACCCCTGTGCTACTCGGTACTGGGTGGAAACTCTAGAGTGGAGGCACCAGGGACCATGTTTTAACCCATCTCCTGTATAAACACATTCAGATCCAGGTTTTTGTGTTAACTGCTCATATAGCTGGGAGGCACTATACATAGATCATGTTCTTTTTTCATATGTGCTGGTGACAAGCACTTTTTGCCCAGATAGAAGCATTTCCTTGCTCAGGCTTAAATATAGATATATATAGTTCCAAAAGCTGCAACAAAACTAAAATCAAACTCCTTCCTGTAGTCCTCTTTGGTTTAGTCAGCTTCCCACACAATGCAATTAGAGCTGTCAAACAATGGTACTGCTGAGAATATGGAAGGAGCAACTCTCCTGCGGAATTCAGCGCCCCTCTCCATTGCCTGTAATATTGCCAGTAACTGCATTGCCACGCCCCCACACTTGGACCCTTTCGATTTGCGTCCTGAGTGCGTATGAAGACTGTTGTTAGCATTGCAGAGGAAATGCCTGCAAGGACGTGCATTCCTCTCTTACTCCTTAATCTTGGTGGCTGTGTGGTGGAAGGGGGGTGGCTGTTATGTTTTCAGTGAGGGGTTGCAAACGCCCACACATAATGGATTCACACAGCAAATGGATTCAGACTCAAAGAAGCCCATCTCCAGTGGGCCCTTCCCAACAAAATGCTTGTGACTCCCATGTATTATTCACCTGAGGGTTAAGCAAAGCTGGGGAGCACAACAACAGATAGCAGCAGCCAGGAATCGCAACCATTCTGCCTTTCCTATGTTGCTAAATGGGAGAGAGATCCCAGCTGACTGAGCTAGGGCGGGGGGCAGCATCAGAGGCGGGGGGCACAGTATGGAAAAGGCTGAGAATCACTGTCCTAGCTGACTCCAATATATATATCTCCTTGAATTAAGACCTGATCTTGCTTCCATTGAAGTCCATGGCAAAATCCCCCTTTGGTGTCATGATGCAGGATTGGGCTTTTAATGAGTAAGAAACAGAGGTTCCATAGAACTTTTTAAATTACATTTGTTTCATTTTAAAAGTTTATACAGATGTCACAAAAGCTTGGTGACATGGGGAAATTTTGCATGATACACACCACTCATCAATTAAAATCTGGCTTTTTCAGCTGGAGGAAGGTGCTGTGAATTAAATAGACTCGGTGGTTTGAGCATTGGCCTGCTAAACCCAGGGGTGTGAGTTCAATCCTTGAGGGGGCCATTTAGGGAACTGGGGTAAAAAACTGTCGGGGGATTGGTCCTGCTTTGAGCAGGGGGTTGGACTAGATGACCTCCTGAGGTCACCTTCTAACCCTGACATTCTATGTTTAAGGTCTTGATCCTTAACATTAAAGTCCAGGGCAGTTTTGCCATGTGCTTTGGTGGCACATGGCAAATTTCATTTATAGGTAAGTAGCCTCTCAATATGGCTCAGCTTTTTCATCTTTGACATTGGTTACTTTATATACAGTGAAATGCCCCAAGCCACCAAGTCAGTAAGCACATGTCTTAAAAATGTGCTTAACTTTTTGGCTGACTCAGGACCCAAGTATGATTTGGTAGCAGTGGCACAGGGGCTTTGCAACCTCCAGAGCATGCACAGTATAATACCATGTATATTCGCACTGGGGCTCGTGCATTATAATTAAAGCTTTGGGAAATGACCACACAGCCCACTGCTCAGAGTGTGTCCATCATCCCCATGGTGCCTGGTCTACACAGGATATGAGGTTGCTGCAGCTACCCTCTAACTCAAACTGTAAAGGTTTGTGCTCTTGTCACTGGGAACTGGACCTTGGAGCTCCAGAGCTAACTATGATGCTGTTTATTACATATACAAATAAACCAGGAATCATGTGGCACTCCCCTGATTTCAGGCTAACAGACTTGAACCTGAGATTGAGAACATTAAGGGTCAGAAACCTTTTGAGCAAACCTGGGGCCCCGTTTTGAATACCGCATGGACATTATGGGGTTGCATCAAAGTCATTCAGTGTGCATGGGTTTACATGGAGTTTCAATGCAAAGCCAGGGGCAAGCCAGCAGTTCTCATCAGGTATTGTTTTGAGTTTCAGGGTTCATTCAAATATGAAAAGCAAAGAGAAATTTGGTGGTGGTTGGGGGGTAGTGGGTTCAGCCCCTCATGGATCAAAACCAGAGAGAACGTTCCTTTGTGTTCCTCTGCAAACAAAAGCCCACTGATTTTCACAGAGGTCTAGTAACATTTGAATACCTTCCTCTGTTTTTCCTGGTGGGTTAGGTGAAGTCTCTCAGGTAGATCATGCAGTGAGCAGGGCAGTAGTTTAGGAGCTGGGTTCAATTCCTGGCTCTGCCACAGACTTCCTATGTGACCTTGAGCAAAATGCTTAGCCTTTCTGACGCTTTTCCCTATCCCTAAAATGGGAATATTGTACGTCCGTACCTCACAGAGGTGTTACTCCAGAGGCATGCACAAGTGGGGGGGACGCAGGGGCATGGGTCTCCCCAGTAATCTGCAGGGATATGGACCTTCTCTGGCCCTGGGGCCACAGTAGGAGCTGACAGCTCCTCCTGCCCTGGTGACGTGGCAAGGGGAGAGAGCTCCTCCTTCCCCGGGGCTGCAGCAGGGCACAGAACTTTTCCAGCCCAGTGTGCGGAGGAGCTCTCTCTCCCCGCCACGGCCCCAGGACCAGAGGAGCTCTGTGACCCTCCCGCAGCCAAATACTTGTGGCTACATTTATTCAGATGGCGCCACGGCGCATGGATTTTCGTTGAAATGGTGAATGTACTGCTCTTTAGTTCTATGCATCTAATGTATGTGTCTGTGTTGATATGGTTTAATATATAGGACACTAACATTAATGTTCCCCCTCCAAAAGCGGTCAAATTTAAATTCCTGTGCACGCCTCGGTGTTACTCTGAGAAATACATCACAAATTATGAGGTGCTCAGGTACTGTAGTAATAGGGGCTGTATACGTACCTAAGCTAGATAGTCAGGCCCTTGGGAATTGAGCCAATAACTTAGCTAAAGTCTGTTCTTCTCACTTATGAAATGGCTTCACCAGTCTTGTGTGAGGAAAGTCAGCAGGGTTTGGCCCATATTGGCCATTCCTAAAGCCTGTCGGGTTGGTAATAAAAAATCTAACTGCAATTAGTGCTATATACAACTGTATTCTTGAGAATGGCTTGGTACGGCCTTGTCAACCAAGGCCAAGGGCTGACAGGCCTTGATCGCATTGCTGCGTTTTCCCACACGGCTGGATGTGTGATAAAGATGTTCTTTGTGCAGGCGCTAGAAGTGACTGCTTTACTTCATTATTTATTCATTTTTACTATTTAGTCAGCAGGAAAACTATTTGAATTGCCCATTTTGTTTGCTCCCTTGTCTTCCTTTACTACTGCCTCGGAAAGCAGATCAATGCCCTCTGATGTTACATTTCAGCAGAGTGTCAGTTTGCTTCATGGCATGTGACAGAGGGAATGTGTTCTCTACACAAAGAAATAGGTTTGGGTGGAAGTGGGTTGTTCCCCCACCCCACCCTGGTCGGTCCCCCTCGGGTCGGTCCCCCCACCCTACCCAGTCATCAAAAGAAAGGCCACTTAATAGGTCAAATATAATTTCAGGTTTTCATGATGTGTTGTTTTTTACTCAGAATATTTCTCTTTGTTAACTGTCAATTTGTATTTGACTGATAAGGATAAGCTCTCCAAGATTCAAGCCATAGTGATAGTGTCTGTAATGCTGGGGTTTGGCATTTTCAGGGACTTATTATATTTGTACTTTGACTAGTACTTTTATATTAAACCTTGTCCTATAAGAGAAATACAGCTGAATCCCTGAGGATGAAGTCCTACGGATTTGAACAGAAAAGGATTACTTATGATAATCATAGCGCATGTAATAAGCATGATGGAATAACGAGGGAAAAGGGGTTCAAATTATTTCCCTGGGAGGGCTCTTGCCCAGGTAACCAACGACTACCTGACATGTTTTACAGGCCCCAGGTGATGATCCCATCACAAATATATTGCCTTTGTTCTCCTCAAGTAAACAGAATTGCCGATTTTTAATATCAAAGGTAATCTGTGTGGATGGAGCATGATGGGTAAACCAGTCCCAAGGAAGGGGAAAAAATTGTTACTAGTACATGATGGGATGAAGCAGAACAATGAAAACATTTCCTAGCCATGAGCTTGCCAATACGAAGTAGAAGCTGACCCATCAGTCGAGTAATCCAAGAGTGGACTAGACAAAGTGCTCAATAGTATGAAGTAGGGAATAATTCTGTATTGACAGGAAGATGACTCAGATGCCCTAGCAGGTCTTTCTCCACTCTGATGTCCTTGGCTGTTTTTCCACGGCAAAAAAAGGGTGTGTTTTTACATCATGAGCTAATGCCAAATAAATTCCTAGTGGAGACAAAGAACGGATAGTTTTTTAGCTCCATGTAGCTAGTCGAGGTCAACCCAAGCTAGGTGGTATATAGTTGACCTTCATTAGTTTCATCGAGCTAAAACCTACCTGTGCCTTGTCTCTACTAAGGTTTTACATAGATTTTAGCTATCTCCTTTATTTGCACTTCTTTATTTGCCTTGATTCTGTGGCCCAGTATTCCAATCCACTATACCAAATCCTGCATTCCAGAGCCTTTGCTTTCCCATATCTTATCTTCCCATGATACCAGCAACCTGGCCAGGGAATTCTCGTTCCATACAATGTGCACAACCTCAAAAGTCCTCAATAAAAAAATCTTTTCACAAAAGATTTGAGGCTTTTGTATTTCCAAATGCTCTTACTTAAATCTTGAAGTGCATGTCAGTGGCATTAAAAGTACACCCAGCTGTTATTCTAGGCACTGATGTGCTTCCCGCTAATGGTCAGCTTTGTTAAAAACACATGTTTGTACAGCACCTAGCACAATGAACCCCCAATCCTGATTAGACTTGGGATGCTCACACAAAACAAATTAAGAGTTCTCATCAGTGATTAGTATTATATGCCCAATAATACAATTTTGATTGACTCAGCTGCTGCATCCTGGCTGTGCCTGTGGATTAGAGCCTGGTCCAGCCTTACTCACCTTACTCAAGCTAATTGATGTAAAACACAGAGGGCTGGTGTTCATCTGTGGCCTCCAATGAACAGGGGAAAACAGGGCCGGTGCTTCCATTTAGGTGACCTAGGCGGTTGCCTAGGGCGCCAGGATTTGGGGAGGTGGCATTTTGCCGCCCTCAGGGGCAATTCGGCGGCGGGGGGCTCCTTCCGCGCTCCGGGTCTTCGGCGGCAATTCTGCGGCAGGTCCTTCACTCGCTCCGGGACCCGCCGCTGAAGTGCCCCGAAGACCGGGAGCGCGGAAGGATCTCCCCCGCCGCAGAATTGCCGACGATGACCGGGAGCGCGGAAGGACCCCCCCCCCCCCCGCCGCAGAATTGACGACGACGACCGGGAGCGCGGAAGGACCCCCGCCTAGGGCGCCAAAAACCCTGGCGCCGCTCCTGGGGGAAAAGCTCCACAGCATCATTTGAAGGCAGCAGCAAAGGGAAAGTAAAGGGAAAGGAGGATGTCTAATTCCAGGGGCCTACAGAATGACATCTTAAAGAGCAAACGAAAACCAGAAAGGGTTTTCAGCTGAAAAAAAATCATGCAGAGGGGAAATGTCTGTCTATACATTTTTTTAACACTTCTATCAGAAAAATGGAAAAGAAACATCTGACTGTATGTTGGCACTTCTTCTGGGATTCTGACTTATCTTTTATAAACCTTGGGGCTGCCCTGGACCTTCAGCACAAACCCAGCATTGGGTGAGGATTTTATTAAGGCTGTTGGTAGAGTCCTTTGATACTGAATCTGTGCGCTACAACAGTCTGTCTACATATATGACCCCCGTTCCCACAGTATGGGAGCACTTGTGTACAAACCTCTCACTAGCTGGGAAGGGTTAATAGGAACCTGGGTGCTCAATTAGCTCTGCCCTACCTCACCTGCAAGCCTGGAGGGAGGCATTAAAAGGGGGGAGTCCAGTTCAGCAGGAAAAGGAGAGGATCTTTTGTGCTAACCCCTTGAGAAAAAGACCTGGCTGAGGCCAGGAACTATCCCAGGACTACCTGAAGGAAGGCCTGGCTCGGGGCTGGAAGATGACCAGACATTGCTAGATACCAGAGCCGCCTTATTGGCAGGTAGGCATGGCATTAGCAAGGGTCTCTTACATGTACTTTGTGCCTGGGTCTATGGGTTTTTCCTTTGGGGATATGCAGGAAGGAGTTCGTGGAAAGAAACAGAGGCAGGATGTGGTAGGAAGTGGCCCAGGGATTACAGGCTCTGTTGGCCAGACCCCAGAATAGAGGGAGGGCCTGGGTTCCCCAACTGGCCAACTGACAAAGATAGCATGGAGGACCTGGAGATAAGGGCTAGAAAACACTTCTGTTCTCAGACTGAAGATCCGGTGTGCAGTTGCGGAGCTATGGACGTGCGAGTCTTGGTTTACATCAAAGGGGAGGGACCATATGTGACCTGACCAGAGCGTTGAGTCATGAGAAGAGGCAGACCACTGCAGGGCTGGAGTGGCTGTTGGCAAGGGCACCAGATGGGGAGAGCCTGCTATTCAACACACAGCCACAAGGGGGCATGCTAGCAGTGAATCAACTCATTGACAGCACTTTACTAGCATTATCTTCACAATATCCCCATGAAGCAGGGATATATTATTAACCCCATTTTATAGATGGGGAGATGAAGCACAAAGAAACTAAGTGACTTGCCCATGATCACATAAGAAGTCTGGTAGAGCAAGGAATTGATCCCAGCTATCTGAGTCCCTGCCTGTTCCTTAGCTATTTCTTGTGTTCATACAGCGATTGACACCAGGGCCGGCTCCAGGCACCAGCCCACCAAGCTTGTGCTTGGGGCGGCACCTGGAGGGGGGCGGCGTGGCGCTCCGGCCCCCGGGGAGAGCGGGGCCACGGCCGGGCTCGCCGCTCTCCCCCTGGCGCTCTGGCCGCCTTCCCCCCTGGCGCCCTCCCCCCGGCCGCCGGGGGGAGAGCGGCGAGCCCCGCCCTCTCGCCGCCCTGCCCCCTGCGCTCTGGCCACCGGGGGGAGAGCGGCGAGCCCCGCCCTCTCGCTGCCCTGCCCCCTGCGCTCTGGCCGCCGGGGGGAGAGGCAGAGCCCCAGCCGGGGCTCGCCGCCCTGCCCCCGGTGCTCTGGCCGCCGGGGGGAGAGCCGAGCCCCGGCCGGGGCTCACCGCCCTCCTCCCAGGGCTCCGGCCGCCCTCCCCCCCGGCGCCCTCCCCCCGACCGCCAGGGGGAGAGCGGAGCCCCCGCCGGGGCTCGCCGCCCTCCCCCCGGGGCTCCAGCCACCCTCCCCCCCCCACCCCCCCCGCAGGGGGTGGGGGCGGCCGGAGGCTTTTTTGCCTGGGGCGGCAAAAAAGCCAGAGCCGGCCCTGATTGACACCCAGCTCTTTCTTCACTGAATGCCTGGTGCCCCTTGATGGGAACTGTTTTTCCCAGCATGCTTTTCTAGAGCTGCCCCTTTAAAGCTGGCAGAGCATCACAGCTGAAGTGCTAAAGAAGGTTTCTTTGTGACTTGCAGCTGTTGGCTGTATCTCTCTTCCCCCAACACCAGTTAGTATTCGTTGTGCTGTCTCTCTCTGGGGAAATGGCACACTAAGCCATGTATTTTATTTTATTTTGTAGATGCACTCAGAAATCAGTATGCCCATTTCACAAGTCTAATCAATCACTCAATCTCCATGCAAGCACAAGGCAGCGTTCAGTAATTAAGTCCTGGCATAGTAAATACTTCTCTACTTCTTGGTTCAAATTTTTCAGCTCGACCTGGCTTGCATGTGTAAACAGAGGAAATCAAACGTTTAACAAATCCTGCACTGGCCTTGATTTGTATCATGCTCAAGACTATTCACCTAAGAAGATGTCTGCTCTTTAGAGTCATTATTAAATGTCAGATGGTTTTCAGGGAGATTTAAATGCACTCATGCATTGTATCATGTTATGCAACTGATTTTTTTTCAACACCTGTGAAGTTATTATTGACAGACAAAGATTGCTTTATGAACTGGGGCATCCTTTGAAATTGCATCTGCCATACTGCATTAATGGGCCATGTTTCAGTAGAGTGGGTGTGTGGTGAACCACACAGAGCTACTTAGCATTCATGGAGACTTTTCTTTTCTCCCTTTCCAAAACAGTTCTTTAAGACTGGAACAAGTGCTACAGAAGCTGTTTGGCTTCCAAAGGTGCAGCTGGGGATAACTGTGCAGTAAGTCTGGTGCAAAGGAAGGACATTACACTGCTATTCACTAAACGGCATCCAAGGAAATAAAGAGAAACAAACAAATAAGAAAAAGGACTGTTTAGATGGAGACTCTTCACTGGAGAAATATTGGAAGGAATGTTGCTTGGTTGACATTCTTTGCTTTTATCCAAAGGCTGTATTTTTAGAGACAGACACTAGATCAGATTCTCAGTTGATGTTTATTGGCTTAGGTCTATTGAAGTCAATGGAGCTAAACTGCTTTATACCAGCTAAGAATCTGACCCAGTGTCTAATGTTATTTGTATTATTGTTGCACCTAAAGTCCCCAGATGAGATCGGGGGCCCTTGTGCTAGGCAATGTTCAGACACCTAGTGAAGTCCAGCCTTAGATGGAGCATAACTGTCAACGTGCTAATCGCCTTTGCCTTGGAGACAAAGAATCGAAACACGTTCTTTGCCATTTATAGCGACCAGCTCTTTCCCATGGTCTGATGGAGAGGGTGGGACTTTCAAAAGCTGTCCCCTTTTAAAATTTTGTATTAGTGGAATAAAAATCACATAAATTGTGATGACATCTATCTGATCACTTGGCTGCCCAATGCAAGTGGGTGGATCTCTTCTATAGAAATAATGTAGGGTTTTGCTGCCACAGGGGGGAAGGATAGCTCAGTGGTTTGAGCATTGGCCTAATAAACCCAGGGTTGTGACCACAATCCTTGAGGGGGCCACCTAGGGATCTAGGGCAAAATCAGTACTTGGTCCTGCTAGTGAAAGCAGCAGGCTGGACTCCATGACCTTTCTGGGTCCCTTCCAGCTCTCTATGAGATAGGTATATCTCCACCCCATTAACCTTTATTTTGAGTGTCACTGGCTACATCTACACTTACAGTGGCACTTAGAATAGAGACACTGCATGCCCAGGTAGCACGAGTATAAATAGCAGTGTAGATGGTTAGACATGGCTTAGGTGAGTAGAGTAGATTGACCTACAGATAGGAGCCAACTTTTACTTTTCCCTGGGGTGCTGGTTATAGAATCCCATGTCTGGAACCCTGTGTAGTGGGAGGGCCTAGGGTTCCCCTGTCAGCCATTGGTATGGTGGTGTGAGGCCAGAGAAGGGGATGAGGGCATTTAAGAGCCCTGAGAAAAGGGAGTGAGGACCACATGGCCCAGAGTTGGGGCCGAAGACCTGATACAAGGGCTTGGACACTGGTTTGTTGGATTTCTTGTTACCCTTCAGGGGGTGGACTGAAATTGTGACCTGGCCAGAGGGCCAACTCGCAGGAAGCAGAAGACCACTGGAGGACCAGAGTTGCCATTGGCAGGGGCACCAGATGGAGAGAGAATTGCTATGCCACGCCCAGCCACAAAAAGGTGCTCCAGGGTGAGTTATCCCTTTTACAGATAGACACTTCTTCAATTTTTACTCCATGCCATCTACACCTACTGAAGCTGATGTAAATGGTAGTCGCGGTTTCTGTTGTCTAACTAATCTAGCTCTGTGTACACTGGTGGCTGGTACACCACAGAATAGAATTCAACATCTTGGGATTAGTATATTAAGCCCTATATAGCTAGGTCTTAAATACCTCAGTACCCTTTTCCCTAGACCCCTTCCCAGTAACTGTGATTGTTCACAGCAGATTTACTCTAGGTCTGTAGGTGTAGTTATGACTGGACTGGACTGGGGCAGTTGAGTCCTGGCCCCAGATGTAGAATTTTCACTGGGACTAGGTCCAACTGTCTGCCTTTCCAGCATAACATAAGTCTCAAGCTCATCCCTGATTGCTTTTGGGCTCCCCCTCCTGGACTGCTGAGGCTGGCATTGGAATACGGCAGCAGCAGCCGTCGTAGGGAGAGTGAAGTCAGCATCAGAGAGTCTATTAGATGGGTGCAGTGTATCTCTTTCCTTGGTATGAAAAACAGCCCGAGCCCTGGTGACTTGCACAAGGAGAAATAAACAGATTGTGGGAAGCACATCAACTCTGCAGAAGCCAGGTGCTGCTTACCCTGTGTGTTGGTTACCGCTTCAGAAACACTCTCTAGCAAAAAAACAAAAACAAAAGTTCCTAAGGTCCAGATCTTCAAAGGTAATTAGGTGCTTAACTCCGCCATTTAGGGATTAGTGACATTTTCAGCACACCACGCAGCTTCCACCTTGCCCAGTAGGTACCTACCTTCTCTAGACACCTACCTTTCTAAGCACCCAAGCCCTGGTGCTACCCCATAACTACTGAGCAGATCCTAGCTCAAACCAAAGCCCTGAGACCCTGAAGTGGGAATCTCAAACTATAAAGGGGACACCTGACTTGCCAGTGGGGCCTGACCCTTCAGATATGCTCCGAGCACACCTAAGACCTGATCTCTGTCAGCCCCCACTGCAAGAGAGACAGATGCGAGCCACCAACAGGTGGAGGAGCAGCACAGCACCTGGGAAAAAGACAGATGGGGACAAACAAAAACCTAGGGCGAGTGTGAGACAGGTAGTGAGTGTGAGCGAGAAACAGAGAGAGAAATGGTTTCAGCTTCTAGGGCATGAGCTACCTACACGGCTGACCTGGCTTAGGCACCTAACTCCAGCAGTGGATTCATGGCTGCGGATCCTGAGCAGAGGGAGACACCTATCTCTGGCCTGTCAGTGCACCAGGTCAGCCACAGAGGTCTGGTCTAAGTCAGGTCAACCCAAAAAATCCACACTCCAAGCACCATAGCTATGCCAACCTCGCCCCCGCGGTAGATGCGTCTTGGTCAGTGGAAGAATGCTTCCATCGACCTAGCTTTTGTCGCTTGGGGAGGTGCAGTTCCTGCAGCCATGGGAAAATCCCCTCCATCCCTGTTGGAAGCACCTACACTACGGTGCTAGAGTGGCATAGCTACAGCAGCATAGCTGTGCCGCTGTAGCGCCCGTAGTGTAAACATGGCCTTAGGCACCTCTTAGGCACCCTCTCTTCCTCCCAGCTCTCTCCTTGGCATGTCACTCCTGGTTGGCTTGCTGGCTTCTGAGTATCCCTTTCTTAGGCACCTAACTCTCCATGCACTGTATGAGGAGCCTGGACACCTAGCTCGGGGCTGGAGATTCTGGTAGGCAGCAACATGTGTTAGGTATGGCAACACCTAAGTACCTTTGAGGATCTGGGCCTAAGTGACTTAAGCCTCTTAAGTCCCATTTTCAGAAGTGATGCAGGCACTTTGGAACCTAAGTATCATTGAAAGTCACTGGGACTTAGGCGCCTACATTCTAAACACGTTTCAAAATGGGACGTAGCCTCCTAAGTCACTTAGGTGCTTTTGAATATTTTCCCCCTCATCAGTTTTGACATGATTTTGCAACCTGATACTTATCTGAGTAATCTCATTGAACTCAGAGGGACTCCTTGTCTAGTATGTACAAATCAATGTGAATAAGGTTTCTAGAACCAGACCCAATGGATGAAATCCTGACCCCTCCTCCCATTCAAGTAAATGGCAAAACTCCCATTTACCTCACTAGGGTCAGGATTTCAGCCTATATCGTTAACTGAACTATTTTCTTCATATTGACACGCTTGAGCTATTCAGAGTTGCTGTGGGCTTACTCAAGGCCTGTTTCTGTATGGCCCTGAGCACCTTCCACTAAGAGCCAAATGTACCCAAATCCCCCGAAGTTCAGCACCCTGCAGATTTGAGCCCTTTGTGAGGAGCCCTGTCACGTTTGTTTGCTGTGGTTGCATCCCACCAGGTGGAACAACAATGCAGAAAGGAGAGACTGACACACCACAGCTTCCTTTGAGGGATTTCTGCAGAGATTCTTGAGGATGGTGCGAGGAATACAGCATGTGTGACAAGAGTAGCAAGGCACTTGCAAGTGGAACTAGTCATCAGTAAACATCAGTAAAACACCGAAAGGAACAGGATTTAAGAAGCTGCTGTCTACATCAAAAGGCTGCCTCGTGCAGAAGGAATCCCCAGTTTAGCCACATCAAAAGCCTTTACCAACAAGAGTCTCAAATGCATTGTGATCATCAATGGTGCCTCCAGAACTCGACTTACCTGTTACCTGTAATGGCCACAATTTCAAAAGTGACTTTAGGGGACTCAACTTGAGACGCCTTAGAGGGGCCTGATTCTTAGAGGGCCAGTGACCAACACTTAACATTCAATCTCCTTGAGATTGTCCAAAATCACCAGTCACTTTTGGAAAATCTTGACCAATGTGTCCAAACCTAGGAAGCAGCTCTGGAGCTAACTGGTTTTTCAGTAGTCAGTGGAAGTGAAAGGAACTATGTTCCTTGCTTTACTTTCTACATCCCCAAATGTACTTCACAAAAACAAACTCATCTCTGCTAACTAAATATGCACGGTATGGCAAGTTAATAAATTAGCTTAGATTCTTTATTGAATAGCTAACAAAAAATATATTCTTTACATAAATAATACACCAGTTCATTTTCTGGATAGCATGGAATGAATTTGGTTCAAACTGTAGTCATCCATGAGGTAAATAGTGTCCAGTTTTAGGAATAAAACATTTAAGGGCAAATTCTGCTTTCAGATACCCCATTCTGTGCATTTTCCATTGAAACAAAATGAAAGCTGCACATAGGGAAGAATTTGTCTGTTTTTCACAAGACTTTGTAACGCTTTCTAAAAGAGTGAAGGCCTCTGAACTCACTCTTGTGTTTTATTCATGGCACTTTAGAGACTAACAAATTTATTTGGGCATAAGCTTTCGTGGGCTAAAACCCACTTCATCAGATGCAGTGGAAAAATACAGTAGGCAGAATATACATACACAGTACATGAAAAGATGGGAGTTGTCTTACCAAATGGGGGGGGGAGGTCAGTGCTAACGAGACAATTCAATTAAACTGGAAGTGAGCTATTATCAACAGGAGGGAAAATCACTTTTGTAGTGGTAATCAGGGTGACCCATTTCAAACAGTTGACAAGAAGGGGTGAGTAACAGTAGGGGGAAATTAGTTTTTAGTGTGGAATCTTTGATTTTTGCATCTTTAACAATTTTCTTTAATAAACCTTGTATTATTTTGTGTCACGGAGGGAAGACTTTTGCCCATTGAACACTTTTGCCCGTTGAACAGTGTTTTTGTCCCAAATAGCTTGCTCACATCTCTTCTTATACTGACCATACTTCTTCATTTAAGCTAATGAATGGAGCTAATATTTTTCACACTGTTCATTAGAATTTATACACAGAGGAGGAAAAGCTAGTAGAAGGAGAGTTACATGGCTGTTGCTTACATATGAGGAATAATGGAAAACCAAACTGGAAGCTATCCTGGTGGCTATCTATTTCATATGATATGTTGTACAGTAATTCATAGATGCTAGGAGAATCAGAAATGCAGCTGCTCAAGGGTTTAAACAGAACACAGAGGGCTAGTGAGTCCGTTTCCCCTAATAAAATATGCTTCAATCCCTGAGAATACAAATCACTCGCAATAAACACAAGAGACACAATCTTGGGAGCCACTGTATAGTAATGAAAAGAGCAGGGTGAACGGCACTCAGATTGGATACCCTGGAAGTGGGATTTTCCTGAATATTGATTTTGAAGGACTTCTATTTATCACAAGCTGAGCAACAGCAGCTGGCCGTTGCAGGAACAACTGAACAGTCTATCAGATAAATATACCAAGTTAAAAACATAAATACCAGTAAGAAAACCAATAGTTAGTGACATGATGAACCAGCTATACAAAAACACTAGCTTCAGGGTAACTTCAATCCTTAGCCTTCCTGGCTCAATTTCCCCATTTTCCAGAGGAGGGATAATACTTATTTACCCACCTTACAAGCCAGTGAGAGGATTAGTTGGTTAATGTTTATAAAGCACTTTGAAGATGAAAAGTGTTATGTAAATGCTAAGTATTATTACAAGAAGTAGGAAGGACTTAACTTTATGTAAATTACATCTTGTCGTTGTGCTTTTGAAGTCCTAGACACTGCATGTAAGGATGTAATAATAGCTGAGTCGTAACAGGGTTTTTTATGTTGTACCAAAGCCAGGGCTGAATTCTCATCGATTTTAAGAAGAGGGACCATTAGACCATCTAGTCTGACCTTCCATGTGACACAAACCATAGAATTTCACCACTGTATTGAGCCCAATAACTTTTTCTGACAAAAGCAGAGCTCCAATATCATAGTATTATCTTCAACCACCAGAGCTCCAGATATCATGGAATAATTAACTGTGCTCATTTAAACACAGACATTGTTAACTGAGTTGTAAATTGGGAAATAGTCACTTACCTTGGGGAATTCTTTTAATCATCAAAACATTTTAACAGTGCAGCTGCCGGTGCAGAGCTCATTCCAAGATTGGGGCCTATGTGTCTTGGTCCTGTAATGAGAGACTCCAAACTTGATGCAGCCTTAAGAGTCCAGGCTATGAGCCCCTGCCACAGGATCAGAGCCTACAAGATTGTTTTTAACATGTACTAGAATATGGGTTCTGTACCTTTATTTATTTGAGTTTGAAATTTTGCCATTAAAATAAAACGAATGTGTGTGAGTGATTTGAATATAGTGAGCAACTTTAGTGGGGTGAGTGATCGGGTCTCCCTGCGCTTCAGTTGACGAAGTGGGTATTCACCCACGAAAGCTCATGCTCCAATACATCTGTTAGTCTATAAGGTGCCACAGGACTCTTTGTTGCTTTTTACAGATCCAGACTAACATGGCTACCCCTCTGATACTATCTTCACCTTATGTTTGCACAGCTCTACTTCCAAAAATCACACCACATTTAAAACAAGAGATACATTTTTATACCTGCCTATAGGGAGGCGATGTGGTCTGGAGAATAGCATGCTGGACTGTGACTTAGGAGACCTGCATTTTATTCTTGGCTCTACTGCTAGTTTGCTGGGTGCTCCTGGGCAAGTCAGTTCCTCTCTCTGTACCTCAGTTGCCCCATCTGTAGAATGGGAATAATATTTACCTTCCTTTATAAAGCACTGAAAGATCTACTGATGTGATAAGAGTGAAGTATTATTATTGAACCTTTGAAAAGTTTCTCAGATATTCAGTTACTGATGGCATGGATCCAGGCTATGGTATTACTCACTAACATGTCTGGCTTGAAATGAGACTTCTTTTTAGATGCTTTACAATTTGGGCTCCATGAAACTATGAAAAATGCTTTCTCTAATGCTCCTGAGTGGGAGGAGGACAAAGGTTCACAGCAGAATATATTGAAATGAGGCAAACTGTGAAGGGTTTGGTAATAACTCCTAACTTGCCCTCATTTAAAATTGTTTCTTCCATTATTTAATGTTATGAAGGCAGAAAATGAGTTCTATTGTGCAGTGTTGTATAAACTGCTTCTCTTTAATATTGCTCCAAGTAAGGTGCTGGATGTCACAGGGAATTGCTAATAGGTATGTCTACACTGCAATTAGACAAGCATGGCTGGCCTGTGCCAGCTGACTCGAGCTTGCAGTGCTCACGCTAAGGCACTGTTTCATTGCTGTGTAGATGTTCTGGCTCAGGCTGCAGCCCGAGCTCTGGGACCCTCCCGCGTCACAGGGACCTCGAACCCAAGCTCCAGCCTACACTGTAATTAAACAGCCTCTTAGCTGAAGCCCCATGAGCCCAAGTCAGCTGGCATGGGCCAGCCGCGGGGGTTTTAGTTGTATTGTAGACATAGCCTTTACCGCTAGATACTCCATTCAGATTCAGCCCAAGTGAGTGACCAAAACTGTTAGCTTTCTCTAAAATGACTTGGAGCTTTTAGTCTGGATCCTTCTGAACAGTGTTCATTGCATAGACCAAACTGGCATATAACTTTCTTGGCCATAACTAGTCAATGAGGTAGAACTGTCGTAGGCATACTCCTAAGAGGCAACTTTGTCTAGTGGTTATAGCACAGGCCTAGAAACTGAGAGTCCTGGGTCTACCATCGATGTGCTGTGTAGCCGTGAGCAACCAGGCCTGCCGGAAGGGTAAAGGGGTCAATTGCCCAGGGGCCCGGTGATTTAAAAGGGCCCCGGTGGATGGGATAGATATGTATTTTTTTAATAAAAATTAAGATTAAAAAAAAGAAAGAATTCCGGTTTCCTGCTGCTGCTGCTCTGTACAGAGCGCCGTCCCTCACTGTGACAGGAACAGTTTGCCAGAGCGCTGCTGCACCCTGCTGGTCTGGCAGAGCGTCAGCAACAGCAGCCTGGGAGCCGCGGAGTTGCTGCCTCCTCTGGCTGCTCGGAAGCCGCTGTGCCTGCCGTGCTGGCTCTCCGGCTGTGGGGCTGAGGACAGGGAGTCTTTAAATAAGAACAAGCTCCCTCTGTGCTACCAGATTTCTTCCCCCAGAGCTGCACCTCCTCGCCTAACACATGCCAGCAAGTTCAGCCACCCAATCGAACCGCCCTAAATTTGCCAAGAGGCAGCCGGGGCTAGCCCCCCCTTTGCTGCTGATAGCACTGGCTGACGAGCCGCTATCATGAGCACAGGATGAGAGACCACCTCCACCGCTCAGCTAGGGAATGAGACGTGGGTTTCCCCTCTGCCTTCACCTCTGGTCACCTCCTCGGAGATCTCCTGGTAGATGTGGTGCACCAGGCCTGCCATCTTCTCATTGCTCTGGGTGTTGATGTCCCACAGCACCAGCAGCGCAAGTATTGTATTGTATATTTTACCTTTGTTGGTCATATTCGGTTACATCGTGTATACCAGTTTTTTCCTTGTCTTTAGATTACACATGAATCATGATTAGGTGTTTAATTAGCCTACTTGATACTTTAGGTGTTTTTTTACTTTGTGCTTCTTTAAATGTTTTATATATTAATTAATTTCATTCCCTAATGTATTTATTTAATTTAAATATATAATTCAAAATAACAAATTCTACATCTTATATTTAGGCTCACAATTTATTTAATACTGGCGCTGTAACTGGAAGAAAAAAGTTAACTCGATCAAACAATGCCACAATTTACGCATAGTGGGTTCTAGGTGTTATAAATAAGATAAAAATTAGTATCATAAACCTCAGCCATCCCTTTCTAGGAGGGCCATTGACTGTTCTGCCCTGGGGCCCAGAATTGCTGTTGGCGGCTCTGGTCACAGGCAACCAAATTTTCAAAAGTGGTCACTGATTTGGGGCTATTTCCATTTTTTGTGGTGGTCTCCGGATTAATGCAAGGAGCGCTTGTGTTAAACAAAATTAACACATTCCTTTAGTTGTAATTTTTGCATCCATTTAACAGCACACAAACCAATGTGTACTCCTAGCCAGAGCAGGCAACTCTGACCTGATCAGCAGAGAGCTCTGCATTGTGCTGGGAAGGTTGGGACCCTTTGACCCGGAGTCATTATGATTTATATGAAAGACAACTGATAGTCCTTGGGTCCGGGAAAGAGATGACAAATTTCCCTGTAGCCTGGTGGTTCTGGGTCTCAGTCAGGATGTGGGAAAGCCAACTTCAAGTCTCTGCTCCAGTGACTAATTATTTATAAAAGGTGGAACTGCTTCAACAGAACAGATTGAAAAAGATACAGACCACAATATCCCATAGTCCAGCAGTTGGATCACGTATTCAAGAGGTGGGAAACCCATGTGCAAATCCCTGCTCCTCATCAAGCAGAGGGGTATTCCGTATGACTGCCTTAATCACTGGGCTAAATGTTATAAAGGAGGCTGCCTTCTCCGCACTCACTAGCTATTTTGGGAATCTAGTCCTCGTTGCTTTTTTTCAAAATGTCCAAATTCAAAACCAAAAACTTCAGGTTGGATCGAAATGAAACATTTAATTTAAACTTGAAGTTTATTCAACTTTTCAATTTGCCAAAAATTTCAAAAGAATTCATTTGCTCTTTGACCCAAAACAAAATTTAGATGTTTGGAACTTCCAGACAACTGAAAAATCCATTATTTTTCCAATTCTACTTGTAACCTTTGGTGCCAGAAAGTCAGCGAATGCTTTCACAAAGGACACAACAACAACAAAATTGTTGAAAGAAAAGCTGTCGCAACTTGCATGGCATTTGGAGGCAGACACACCAGTTGCAGGAAGGAAGAGTTTGGAGGAGGCAGCAGGAAGTTAGTCTGTGTTCACATGGCTTGAATGCTAGCTGCAGTTGCAGCACCTATGTGAATACTTCACTTTGTAAGGAACCAGCTTAGTTTTACAGGCCTGGAGTCTTCTCATGTTACTACCCAGAATATTTTACATGAAACAGGTTACACTTGCATCCTGTGTAGTCAATTACACATGGGAAAAGTCACAGTGGGTATAAAACAACATCACTCTGATGCAGTTTTGCACCCAGTTGGCATGGCCTTGGCACAGCTGTAGCCAATAGGAATTTACTTCTCTGGGAAGCAACATCAGAACCCAAGCAATGGACAATCAGGCCCTTTGTTTTTGTAACAGATTTTTCTTCCCCTTTGCTTTGCGCATTTAGTGCACTAAACTGAAAATAACTACTGCAGTGAAGTATATTCAGTAAATCCAAAGTATCACATCTGTCGACTGTAAATAAAACACTGAACATGGTCTAGTTTACATTATTATTATTTTTCTGCCAGAAAAAGATACGTTCAAAACTCATCAAGAGAATCATTATGATAATGTACATTTCAGACCAAATTACTAAAACAGCATTTAGAATGCTCTGGTGGGGTGTCTCTTCTCTCTCATTCTTTGCCATTTAAAAAGTGTCAGTCAGCCATACTTAGAAATATTCCATTGGTAAAATAGCAGCATAAACAGACAGTAAAGTATACAGTTAGATCACAGCATACACAAATGAATCCTTTCACAGGAAAACATTCCCTCAAAAAGAGATCACCAATGAGTATCGTTCTCTTTCTTTTCCTGCACCGAGCCCTACATGATGTGGGACTGGGTGGCATCAGATTACTATTCCCTTTATAGAACCTTACAGGAATACAAATACTCATCATAAAGTGAGAGGAGTAGGAAGTGTAGGTGGATGTAATGGGGACATTGCCACCAGATTCCTGTCCAGGACTTTGGAACAAAGGGGAGGGATAACTCAGTGGTTTGAGCATTGGCCTACTAAACCCAGGGTTGTGAGTTCAATCCTTGAGGGGGCCATTTAGGGATCTGGGACAAAAATCTGTCTGGGCATTGGTCCTGCTTTGAGTAGGGGGTTGGACTAGCTCACCTCCTGAGGTCCCTTCTAACCCTAATATTCTATGAGTCCATGAAAAGGAGACAGTGTCCCTAGAGACTCCGTTTTCTGGTTTACTCAGTGCATGTAGGGACAGGATTTTGTGAATGTAGTCACTGCTCTCAAGCCCTCATCCAGCAAAGCACTTCTTCACATGCTACAGTAATATAAATAATAATAACACACATACTTAACTTCAAGCACATGAGTAGTTGAATACAAATAAATAATTCCTGCATTGAGCTTAATAACTTGTTGAAGTCAATGTGACTACTCACTACAAGTAAGCACATGCATAAGTGCTTTGCTTGATCAAAGTCTCAGTTGCATAACTACATATGCCACAGCTATAATAGCAGGATATAGCATCAATTGTGTCTATGAAATGCACCTTATATTGGACATCTACTACAGCCAGCTGGTGTATTGCTGTATCTAGAGTTTCACTTCTGTGTGGCCTGCAGGCCTCATTGAAGTGATTTAGCTTTCAACACCTATCATGAATGGTCTAGTTATATTTAATCCAGCCTCAGCATGGGGGGATGGATTAGATGACCTCTTGAGGTCACATCCAGCCCTACCTTTCTCTCATTTCTATGATTTCACATAGCGCCAGTCATTTGCAGGACAGGCCTTTTAAAATCAAGGCTGGATGTCCTTCTGAAAGCTATGCCTTAGTTCATCCATAAGTCTGTCTATTTCTGTGAATGTACAGCTCTGTTACAGAACTCTACAGCAGGGGGGAGGGGAATGCCCATGGATCTGGATCACAAACACACCAGCAAGTTCAGAACCATAGAGATTTGGAGGACTTGGTATTACTCTGGTCCCTAGTGTTTCTGTGGTGGTGCTCTCCAGCGGTGGATCTGTCCCTGCCTTGGTGAGAGCAGGAAGTGTTGTCTATGTGGCATCATTCCCCACATTCCTAGAAGCCCATCGCTGCCCTTTTCCTAAGGCTTGATGGTGTAGGGACACCACAGTGTTCGGGTAGGGACTAGCTGTGGTCGATGTAGCTCTAGTCCTTGCATCTGGGAGACAGTACATCTTACAGCTGCCTTAACTCCCTCTGGGTCCCCTCCCTGGTTCCAGCGGAGTCTCCAAATTGCTGCTATGCAACTGCAGGTGGACTGGCCAATATCTCGAGTTATCCTGCCAAAGGGGAAGCTTGAAGGGCAAGCGAGACACATGGAGAGGCAGCTCCTCCCTCTCCAGATGTTGGGCACCCTGGATGTGCAGAGGTACTCTGCAAACTTTCCACACCCCTATGCTGCCCCCTCACTCTCTCAGCTTGAGCAGATGCTTCCTAGGAAATGTCATGGAGTTTTGCTGCCTCTCTGGCCCCCTTCTGGAGATCTTGCTGTGGGAGGCGGTGATTCTTTAGCCGAAAGGGATGCTGGAAACTGACATGCTGCTTAATGATATCCAAGTAGTCATTTATATACATAATCAATGCCTAACTGAACTTCAGGGCAATTACCCACACCATGCTGACCTGAAACGTGAATTAGAGGTCTTTAACCCTTCCCCAGGGGATTATGGAAGTCAATTAACTGCTACTGTAATGCTGGCAAATATTTTCTTTGCTGAAGTGATGAAAGCAAGAAGCATCCTTACGGTGGGTATTTACCAGATTAATGGAGTATATCTTCATTAATGCAATTTGTCAAATGTCAGCTCTAGGACACATGATCAAGCCAATTACCCTCAGCCTGTTGTAAGTCAGTCTTATACCTATTTATCCTTAGGCTTGGCCGAATTTGATTTTTATAATTTTGACAGATATCAACGTTTATTTTTAAGCTTTTTTCCTGATTTTTATCAATTTTAATCTTCACAATTGCAAGAAATTATTGGGGGGGGGGGTCAGGCAGCGGGGGAAGGGCCACAAAATAAATATTTCATTCAAGTAGATGTTGAGAGTCAACAAGTTAAAGCTTTATAACCATTAAAGCAGAAATGGTCAATTTCACATGTCAAAATATACAAACTAAATAGCCTTAAATTATACTCTAATTTGTCAAAAAACCATTTTTTTACCTTGCCTTTATGTAAATTTTGATTATTATCAATAGAAATATTTTTATCAGTTTGCGTGTGTACAGTGAAATCGATATTTACTGACATTTACTGGTAAAAAACTAATTCTGTCCAAGCCAGCTTACCCTTGTGGAGGATGGCAGTTATAGGACCTATTTGAAGGTCCTATAAAATAAAAAATATAGTGCAAACAGTTGCTGTGCAGACTTCCACTTCCCTTGCTAAAATATACTACTAAAATATACTGACCTGTAATACTGTGTGTTTCCTATATTGTGTGCTGGGCAATAACATGAAAGGACTCTAGGCTTGTAAAACAAAATGGGCTCTTCACGAGAACTATTTACAGAGATGTTGCAACTGCAGCTAAGCATTCAACCCATGCGCACACATATTAACTTCCTCATGCCTCCTGCAAACTCTTCCCTCCGGCAACCTGTGCTCGTCCCTCCACGCAGGTTGCTTGGCAGACCTCCACTCTCCTAGCTCTAGAACTTTCCATACCAGAGACTGCCAATTGTGTCAGACTTTGTAGTAAACTGCTGGTGATTGGACATTAGGAAAAACTGCCTAACTGTCAGGATAGTTAAGTACTAGGGAGGTTGTGGAATCTCCATCACTGGAGATTTTTAAAAGCAGGTTAGACAAACACCTGTCTGGGCTGGTCTAGATAATACTTAGTCCTGCCATGAGTGCAGGGGACTGGACTAGATGACCTCTTGAGGTCCCTTTCAGTCCCATGATTCTATGATATCCTAAACTCATTTTCCACTTAGACAAAGCAGGATTTGAACTGAAGTCTTCAGTGATATTTTATCTAGTCCAGATAGGATCTGAAACTAAATCAGCCACATGCACTCTGGGGATCCAAATGGCAATTTGTTTTTGCTAGTTTTTATTTTTAAATTAGGACTGTCAATTTTGAGCCATACAGTAGAACTTCAATTTTTAAGAACACCAATTTTACAAGTGTCCAGTTACGCAAACTAATTTTCCCAAGAGAAAAAAAAGTAAAATCACATAACAAAAGTGATGTCACTGAAGAACAAGTAGACATTGCTTCACATTCCAGTGCTTTCAGAGCACAGGAAATCGCTTTGTAGTGGTTAAAATGACAAGTGAGGTGGTATCGTAACTACTGCAATTTTGAAATGTTCAATTTTATGACCTTTATTTTAACTGTAAAATTTTAATTCAGAAATTTTTGATAATCCAGGCAGAACGTGGATTACTCCTTCTCATAATAAAGAATTAGGGGTCACCAAATGAAATTAATAGGCAGCAGGTTTAAAACTAACAAAAGGAAGTATTTCTTCACACAACGCACAGTCAACCTGTGGAACTCTTTGCCAGAGGATGTTGTGAAGGTCAAGACTATAACAGGGTTCAAAAAAGAACTAGATAATTCATGGAGGATAGGTCCATCAATGGCTATTAGCCAGGATGGGCAGGGATGGTGTCTCTAGCCTCTGTTTGCCAGAAGCTGGGAATGAGCGACAGGGAATGGATCACTTGATGATAACTGTTCTGTTCATTCCCTCTGGGGCACCTGGCATTGGCCACTGTCAGAAGACAAGATACTGGGCTAGATGGATCTTTGGTCTGACCCAGTATGGCCGTTCTTATGGATATCCTTTCCTACTGATCTTAAGCAGTTTTGCAACATCTCAGTGTCAAAATGATTCTCAGGACAGTCTTTGTTCCCAGGATGGGCTGTATGGGCCAAATTCTTCCAAAATCTGTTCTAGAAAAACCAGGTCAAACTGGGTGAAAGAGTCTTCTATCATTACTTTTTATTTGGTTTAAGACATGCCTATAACCTGTTTCAACATCAATAACCGAGGGGCTCATCCAGTATCACTTTTGTGTAGCACAGCTAGACAGCTGTGAGCATGAGTCTTCCAGATTCACAATAGCATAATTCCATTTAAATCTGTTAAATGGATGCAAAATTACAACTAAAGGAATGTGTTTATTTTTATTTAACACAAGCACTCTTTGCATTAATCTGGAGACCACCACAAAAAATGGAGATAGCCCCAAATCAGTGACCACTTTTGAAAATTTGGTTGCCTGTGACCAGAGCCACCAACAGCAATTCTGGGCCCCAGGGCAGAACAGTCAATGACCCTCTTAGAAAGGGATGGCTGAGGTTTACGATACTACTTTTTATCCTATTTATAACACTGCAGAGGATGTGAGGAAGATCCCCATACCTGAGCCATTCTTTTTAGGTGACAAAGCTGAGGAACTGTCCCAGACTGTAGTGTCAGTAGAAGAGTTTTGGGAACAACTTGATAAATTAAACAGTAATAAGTCACTAGGACAATATGTATTCACCCAAGAGTTCAGAAGGAACTCAAATATGAAATTGCAGAACTTCTAAGTGTGGTATGTAACCTATCGCTTAAATCAGCCTATGTACCAGATGACTGTCTAATGTGATGCTGATTTTTCAAAAAGGCTCCAGAGGCAATCCTGGCAATTACTAGCCCAGTAAGTCGGACTTCAGTACCGGGCAAATTGGTTGAAACTATAGTAAAGAACAGAATTATCAGACTCATAAATGTACATGGTATGTTGTGGAAGCATCAACATGGCTTTTGTAAAGAGAAGTCATACCTAACCAATCTATTAAAATTATTTGAGGGTGTCAACAAACATGTGCATTTGGACTTTCAGAAAGTATTTGACAAGAGCCCTCACCAAAGGCTCTTAAGCATAGTAAAGAGTCATGTGATAAGAGGGGGGTACTTGTGGACCTAATGGATGAGTAACTGATTAAAAGATAGGAAACAAAGGATAGGAATAAATGGTCAGTTTTCACAGCAGAGAGAGGGAAACAGCAGGGATCCCCCAGGGATCTGTACTGGAACCAGTGCTTTTCAACATATTCATAAATGACCTGGAAAAAGGGGCAAACAGTGAGGTGTCAAAGTTTGCAGTTAATTGTTCCAATGGTTAATTACCCTCACTTTAAAAAAATTGGTACCTAACATTGGGCTCCTTAGTCTATATTTAGGGTCCTAAATAAGTGGCCTGATTTTCAAAAGCACTTGAAGACCCATCAGCTTCTATTAATGTCAATGGGAGCTTCTGAGTTCTTGGGAGCTCTGAAAATTAGTCCTCTAAGAGCCACATTCCCTTCTTTCAGTAGTATCTATAGGAAGGGAACGAATCATGTATAAACCTGGCAGTAACCCACAATCTATTTAATCTGAGCAAGAAAGACTTGACGTCTTGCATTGAGGAAAGGTTTATCAGAAAAGCCAACCCAGGAATAACTAAAAAATAGATAAAGAAACAGAGTAGGGATCTAATTCTGCTTTCACTTTCATTGGGATAAACCAGGAGTAACTCCATTGAGGCCAATGGCTAACACCTCTGAAAGTCAGGCCTCTCTTGTTTAGGTGCCTAACTTATTTTGAGCAATCAACTTTTGAGCAAAGTTTTGAGAATGTTGGATTACATCTCATAGAGACCAACACTGTCTGACTCATGACTGAACCATTAACTCTTAGTGCTGATCAAATGTTCTTTGCCCTGAGTGCTTCATCCAAGGTTTAGCCTGGCAAAGTATTGCTGCTTTTGCTTTTTTCCTTCAAAAGTCTTTTGGTCTGCTGCCTGTAATCTCTCTGTTTCATAGATGTCTACAGTCAGCAGCACTCTTCTTCCTGGACCTTAGATACAGCCTCTCTTTCAATGTATATTGGCTCTTCCAGCTCCATTTAATGTACTTTGGAACCAATCGTTCTAAAATGAGGTACTTGCTCCATCCACCTCGGGAGCCCAATCTAACCATTTAAACTCTAAATTTGATTTACTAGAATCTCCATTGCCTTATATTTAATTTTCCTTACTAGTAGCTGGATAGATGACTTACTCATGCTGTACTGGAGCTTTCTAGTTCTTTTTAGGTCCTGGCAGTGTCAAAATGGATCTCCAGGTTTATTTCCTGTGAAACCTGGTTGTTTGTGGTTTCCCTGCTGGGCATGTTTGCTGGGGAAGGGGAATTCTCAGTGTCTTTGTTGGTCATTCTCCCTTGATAGTTATTTCAGACAGGTCTTGCCTCAGAAATTGCAGGTTTCCTTAGGGTTACCTTTCCTTTCAGGGGATACAGGGTTCCCCTCACTTGGTGCTGGCTGTGGCCAATTTTTGTATTGCATTCTAACCATGGCATTCCATATTATATAAGGTTTCAGAGTAGCAGCCGTGTTAGTCTGTATCCGCAAAAAGAACAGAAGTACTTGTGGCACCTTAGAGTCTTCTGTTCTTTTTGCATATTATATAAGTAACTCTGCACTGCATGACTTACAAAACATGGCCCAGCTCATGGAGAACTGGACCAGGGGTCAGAGACTTGGTTTCTGTTCCTCTGTCTGCCACTATGGGTATGTCCACACTGTAGCTGGGAGTGTGCCTCCCAGGCCAGGTAGACAGACAGCATTAGCTCTGCTTGAGCTCGGGCTGTGGGCCTGCTTAATTGCAGGGTAGGCCTTCAGGTTTGGGCTGCAGCCTGAGGTCTTGGACCCTCTCACCTTGCAAGGTCGTAGAGCCCAGGCTCCAGACTGATCCTGAACAGCTACAGCACAATTAAACTTCCCCTTAGCCCAAGCCCGAATCAGCTGGCACAGGCCAGCTGCAGGTTTTTAATTGCCGTGTAGACATACTCTACATATTGTGACAGAATATACCCCAGTGTTCACACCTACACACTATTGTAATAACTTTGTACAAGGCATGTCTTGTAAGGTATCATTTGAAAACTCATAATTTGCTGCTCGGTATCGTCCTGATAAAATATGTGTGGCAACATTGAATGTGAAGTTATCAGATTTCCCTGTATGATTTTATTAACACATGTTCCAAACCCCACAGCCATGCCCAAAGATAAGTTGGCAAACAGGTCTGTCCTAAACAAAGAAATATGTGCTTTACTTAATTTGTATTTAAGCAGTAAACAGAGTTATCAAGCAGGCTCCGTGGGTGGCTCTTATCATGTCCCGGCTCCGGCTTCCGGCCTAGCCAGGGGGCAGGGCCTCAGGGGGAAGAGGAGGAGCAGGGGGTGGGGCCTAAGGGGAAGAGGAGGAGCAGGGGTGGGCTCAGGGGCAGAGGTGGGGCTGCAGGGGGGGCGGGGCTCCTGCATGTTTCCCACTTTTGCCTTTTGAAAAGGCGGTCACCCTCAGTGTCTGAACAACTGTTTGACATAATAAGCTGGCCCATTGTTCCCTTTAAGGAATAGCAGACTTAAAATATTTTGTACTGTCGAGGAGAGGGCTGGGCAGTACAGCACATGCATTTCTAGGGGGAAATCTGGGACCGGGGTGTGTTGGGGTCACTCTGCAGTATAACCAAGGCTGGTGAGAGCCAGAGTGTATCCCAAGCATGGCTGACAGGCTGCAGTTACACACAGACACTCAGGGTGGGGCTTGCATGCTGGAAGGCTGTTTGTGAATGGCCCAGGTGGGAGCTACTTCAGCAAGGCATTGTAGGGCACCCAAGGTTGTAGGGCAGGGGTGACACAGCTGCTCATTAGTCTGGATTGTATCCGGGTGTGTCACACACATACAGACTGCTGCTCTGGCAGAGTCTGCTGGCTTCTGAAACATAGATGACAGTGAAGTACACCAGAGAGTGTTCACAAAGGGATACTACCCAATTCCTATGTACTACACCTTTCCTCGGGGAAACCAGAACGGTGTCTCACCAAATGGACAAGTTGACAAAGCTTTCCCTTCCCTGGGAAGCCTCTTATTATGGTTGCCATCCCCAGGCTAGGAACCCAGCTCCCTCTGAGCCTCTAGGCATGTTGTTGTTGTTGTTGCTGTTTATTTGTGTTGCAATACCGCCTACGAGTTCTAGTCATGGACAATGTCCCCGTTATGCTAGGTGCTGTAGAAACACAGAACAAAAAGACTGTCTTTGCCCCCAAGAAACTTACAATCTCAGCATCAAACAAGAGACAGACAAACACAAACAAACAGGGAGCACAAGGAAGCATTGAGATACTATTGGTCAGCATGGTGGGTGGTGGTCTCAGCACACCTACCACCTAACCATTGGCAAGTTTTTTGTAAGCATGATGGAAAAGGACAGTTTGAAGGAGGCTAGTGAAGTAGTTTTGCAGATGTTTACAGGGAGCAACTTCCCAAGGGGGAGGGCAGCATGGGAAAAAGGATGAAGGTGCTTGTTTGAAAATGTAACAAGTGGGCATCACGCTGGCATCGTGAGCCGATTGGAAGTGGGAGTCGACATATGGATAGTATATGAGTGATGATAGGCGGGGTGGGGCTAGGTCATGAGGGGCCTTGAAAGTGAAGATAAGTAGATTATATGTCATGTGACAGAGAATGGTGAGCCAGCAGAGGGGTGACATGGGCAAAGTGATGGGCTAGGGAAATGAGCTTTATAGAAGCATTCTGAATGGGTATGAGAATTCTCATAGACTTTAAGGTCAGAAGGGACCATCATGATCATCTAGTCTGACCTCCTGCACATTGCAGGCCACAAAACCTCACCACCCACTCCTGTAAGAGACCCCTAACCCTTTGGCTGAGTTACTGAAGTCCTCAATCATGGTTTAAAGACCTCAACTTACAGAGAATCCACCATTCACACTAGTTTAAACCTGCAAGTGACCCATGCTACAGAGGAAGGCAAAACTCCCCAGGGTCTCTGTCAATCTGACCCAGGGGGAAATTCCTTCTCAACCCCAAATATGGCGATCAGTTAGACCCTGAGCATGTGGGCAAGACCCACCAGCCAGACACCTGGGAAAGATTTCTCTGTAGTAACTCAGAGTCCTCCCTAGCTAGTGTCCCATCACAGGCCACTGGAGGTATTTGCTGTTAGCAGTCACAGATCGGCTACATGCCATAGTAGGCAGTCTCATCAGACCATCCCTTCCATAAACTTACCAAGCTCAGTCTTGAAGCCAGTTAGGTTTTTTGCCCCTTGGAAGGCTGTTCCAGAACTTCACTCCTCTGATGGTTGGAAACCTTTGCCTAATTTCAAGCCTAAACTTGTTGATAGACAGTTTATATCCATTTGTTCTTGCATCCATATTGGTGCTTAACTTAAATAATTTCTGTCTTTCCTGAACAGCACATACCCTTCAATACCTGTACTCCAGTCACGACTACTATTCCACCATGTTTCTGTTATCCCTATAATATCTGGTTTCACTTCCTGCACCATTAGTTCTAGTTCCTCCATTTTTTTACTTAGGCTCTTTGCATGGGTGTACAAACATCTTAATTGTTGCTGCTTGGCTTTGCCCACAGCCACATTCCTCGCCTGGTTGGGTACAGACATTCTACTGCCAGTATTGCCTTTCTGGCTAGTATCAGAACTATCCTTCCTCTGAATGTCCATTTTCCTACCCACTGCTGTTCCTTTCTTCATTCCTCATCCTCTCTTACTTGATTTTCCTTGATCAAAGCAGCTCCCTTTGAAGTCTGCCTTCTCCTTTGTATCCTACTCCTTCTTGATTAACTACAGAGGCTCTCCCTATAGGCTTAGCACTCCTGGCAGGTGCTGCGGAGAAAAACACATGTAAATTTCTGTCTTCAGGATGGAGCCTTAATTACTTCCTGCCCTGGCCCAGTGTGGGTTCTGAATATGCCATCGCTCACCCACTGACTCCAAGAGGAATTTTGTTGCATTAAGGTCTGCCTAATTTTGCCCTTAGTACTGGATTGTAATGTTGGATTTGGAAGTCATAAGGCACAGTAGCTGCAAACATCTGGAGCCTTTCAGTTTTAATGGCACGTCTCTTATAGCAAAACTCAGGAACAGCCTCATCAAACATTATGACTACTGGGCTAGTTAGAATGTGATATCACAGTTTGTCCTCAACAGCAGATGACCATCTTCTACCTGATGAATTCTCTGAGCCAAATTGTGCCCTTGGATGCATGGATAAGTCTGTCATAGAAGCCAATGGAAGTTTGATACAATCACCAAAGGACAGAAAATAGCCCTTAGGAAGAACATTGTGAACAGAATTACTTTCTCAACATTTTATTCTTTTAATTAAAAAGGAATGAGAATGTGATGGAAAAATTCTGATAGTAAACAGATGCCTTAAGCTGAGTAATTGCTGTAATTCCACTTTCCAAAAGTAACATATATAATGGAAGATTCAATATTTTCCTGCAATCCTTAGATCCCTAATTAGCCATTATTATTAATTCTTTCTATAGCATCAAAGACGTGACCAGTGCTTTAAAAATGCCATTTCTAACTATGAAACATTTAGTACCTAACATGTCTGGAATAGAAGTAATATGCTGAGCATAATCATTGAGTTATAGTCAACCCACTAAGCTCAACACAGTGCAAGTGTAGACACTGTGTGACCTGTGTCGACCCTAACAGTCCTCCAGCAGCTGTCCCATAATGCTTCATTCCCTGCAAAAGTGATCACTCTGGTCACAATTGTAAACTTCACTGTCCAGTGGTCATGGTGACTGTAGTACCTGAGTAGAGCAGGAACTTGAACCTACCTCTTCTGAGTGCTATATGAGCACCCTAACCACTGAACCATGCTTCTTCTCTAATTGCTCATCTACCTAAAATTTACTTGCATGATTTGCAAAAGGGACCCATTCTCTGCAAATCCTCTGAGCATCCCATAACTCACACAGCAGGAACTCTATGTTAAGAGCCACACACACTGACCTGGTATAATAGCAATTTTATTGAACCTACAAACTTACGAACAATTAAACACACTAGTATTCTTCTATGTCACTAGATGGTGACCTTTAATTATACCAGCATACAGCACTACAGACACATAGAGAAATTACTTTCTAAATGAAATTCTCTGAACACTCTGAGTTCAGCAACTGGGAAAATCAGGCTGGAGAGTGGGTCTCCTGTTGGGATCCCAAAGGTTGATGT
The DNA here is from genome assembly GCF_028017835.1 of Emys orbicularis. Classification (NCBI taxonomy): domain Eukaryota; kingdom Metazoa; phylum Chordata; order Testudines; family Emydidae; genus Emys; species Emys orbicularis. The sequence continues at coordinate 346,190,727 of NC_088683.1, forward strand.
TCCCCAAATCAGTGGCCGCTGTTGAAAATTGGGGCCTAAATGTGGAGTTGATCAGGGGTATCTTGTAAAGGCTGATTCTCAAAGCATAGGTTTGTGATACCAAGTTTATCTTACAGTGAAGGAAATCTTGCATGCAGAACACCTGTGTGCCAATGTCTATGACACAGTGCTCTAAAGTGACATGGTGATACATGGTTGTAATATCTGCAAGTGAATTAAATAAATGACAAATAATTAAATGCATTTGGATCAAGTCCTTGTGTTCTAGTGGGCTAGAGAAGCAGAGAAAGAGACTTCTCTTTCCCACTACCTTCCCCATGACAAATTGTAGAATGGTAGTGTAGTGGGGCAGCTACCCCACTCTGGCATGGAAGGGGTTAGAGCAAGCCAGAGAGGCTGCACAGAGTCCCAGCCAATCCTCGAAGGGCTTATTGGGAGCCAATCAAGTAGAGGCTTGAAAGCAGCCAGTCGGGGCAGGCTGGGCCCTATAAGAAGGCTTTGGGCAGAGAGGAGCTGAGTTTCTCCCTGGAGGGCAAAGGGAGAAGAACTGGCCCTTAGAGACGCACCTAAGACAGAGCAGGATCAGCAGAGGCTGGGGGAGCTCTAGGCTGATGACTGCCAGACTGGGGTTCTGACACACAGGGGCAGAGAAGGTGCTGGGGCTACAGTGGCCAAGGGAAGCAGGCAGTAGAGGAGAGTTGGAAGAGGGCAGTAAGTAGCTGCTGCTAGAGAGTCCCTGGGTCGGGGCCAGAGTAGTGGGCGGGCCTGGGCCCCTGACCATTTCCCCCCACTTGCCAGTGATGAGAGTGGCTAACCAGACTGCAGTTTGCCCTTGGAGGGAGGGGCTATACTGAGGACTGCAGTGAGCCACTGAGGCGAGTGATAGAACCAGAAACTGCTGGTCCCCCGGAAGGGAGGGGAGCAGCAGCGGAGTGGGCACAGCCAGAGGACAGTATCCAGAAGCGGATGCCACGGTCTGGGAGTGATGTGGATACGACTGTGAGGATGGTGGAGACCAAGAGAGTAACTTTGAGTGAGACACCAGTAGCGAAGGCGCCACTGCTGAAAGAGCTAATTCCCAAACCAACCGGAGGAACTCCTGTGGTGAGTCTGTGCCCTGTTACAGGTAGCAGAGTTGCCCAGAAGTCATAACTCAACCCTCAGGACTGCAGTAGTCCCCTTGACTCTATGATGGGAGAAGCAGACAACATATCCACAAATCCTGCCCCTTCACTCCAGCTTACCCTTACCTCCCAACATCTCATGCAAGCTGGAGTTAGGAGCAGGGTACAGAGTACAATATCACTGCATGCAGGGGGTGTAGACTCCTTGTTTGGGGTTAGAGAATCCCGTCCCCTTATTCAATGAAATCACTCCAGATCTGCTGCATCTAGGGACTTCTGTGGGCATAGAATGGGTGTGGGAATTAACTCTCAAAATGCTAGACTAGTGTCATTTACAGCTATGCACCATCTTTTAAGGAACAGTTCTCTGGTGATACACAAATACCTGCTGCAACTCCTTCCGCCTTCAGACACTTAAATGCTGTGGGGGTTTGTTTCGTCAGTGCTGAAATCTGTATGTTTGAGACCTTCAGTGAAATACATACTTTGGGGGAATGTCCCACTAATGTCATTTGCTTTACTGGTAGGTTATTCTTTTTAAAAGCCACAGAGGGTGAGATACTGTCAGGGAAAATAAATGACTTAGGTTAGATGTATTGTGTCATTATAAAGTTTATCTGCAATCTTTCATGTTTTCCCTTGTGCTTTCCTATAATGGTATCCTCTCAAGATCAGAGAGCCAAGCACTCCAGAGAAGCGTGGATGGAAGAATGGAGTAGTGTGTTTTGAGACAGAGAAGTGTTCATCTACAAAAAGCATTTCAGCTTGGCCTGGATTGTGTTTGATTTTTAATATCTTCTTCTGCTGCTTTATTTTCATAGCTCACTGCATCCACTATACTTGGTTGCGGCTTATTAAATATTGTGGCCTTCCTCTCACTTCCTCCAGTGCAACTTCATTGACTTTAATGGAGTTACTCCTGGTTTACACCAGCATGAGTGGAATCAGAATCAGCCCCTATGTGAGAAGCTTCAGGGGGACTAGTTGCTCCCCAGGGAATGCCTTTGAAAAAGTGGAGTTTCACACCCAGACCCCTAAGACACAATTGAACCCCATGTTGAGTTTTTCTGTGATTTGGTGCTTACATGGTCTTATGTTGTTTTCTTCTTACAAATGCTAGCTCCCGAGGAAAAGACCTTGCTGAACACCATTTTGATTTTCTTTTTTCTGTTGAGTCATTCCACCAATTTACTCAGTGGAATGGAAAGGAGCTGAAGGGGGATTTGCAGTTAATCTTCATTACTTTCAGTGTTACGGTTGCTGAGAAGAGAGCTGGGGGAAATTTCATGCAAATAGTAAATTCTAAAAAAAAAAAAAAGCCATTTCAGGGTGACTGAAACTATTTGTGAATTTGGCAAATAGTTTCAGACAAATAAAAATGAGGAATTTGTTGTTTTTAAGTCAAAACTTTTTGACATTTTCTAAATGATGTGTTTTGACATTTAGTTTCAAAAATGTTTCAAATTGACCTGAACTAGATGTTTTCATTTTGTTTGTTTTTGACCTGAATGGAAAAATCAATTCTAGTTGTGAGTAACATCGTTCCATTTTCGATTCATATAAAGCACTCACTACATCCATGATTCTTCGAACTTTGCCTTTGTCTTCAAGGGGAGCAGGATCAGAATTCAGTATCATCATCAACCCATTCCACTGATTGCTAAAGGCCTCCACTGCGGTTTTGTGTCCCAGTCCTAGTTTTGGTTCTCGATTTTTCCAGCCCTCCCTTGAGGTAGGGAAGGTTGAACTGAGCTCTGATATGAACAGCTAGAGTCTCTGCAATGACCAGGGAGAAATGTGTATGAGTGACATGAGGTGCTCTTCTTATCTCACCCCAGGAGCTGAGCACGTTACTCTGATTCTCCACTGCCCTGCACTTGTGGGTCACTTCCGCCTGTCCAAAGCAGGTGTAAAATGCTGCCAAATCAGAATTCTCTGCTCCGACGAGTGGTGATGTTTTGACCCACACTTCACAGATGTAAATGGCAGTGGCCCTCTAACTCTAATACGCTTCCAGTTCCTGAGTGAAGGACCAGTTCATCAGAGCTTGAGTTCTGATCGCTGCATAGCAGTAGATTGTGCTGCTACTTGGCCCAGACAGACTGCCTACTGAGACATAGCTAAACTCTCTTCCCCCATTTAATCATTTAACCTGAAAACAGACAATCAGTTTATCTTTGAACGTTGTAACTTGAGCAATTCTGTCATTTGTTTCCGTAGAGCACAAGATGGTTTAATCATCTGAACATATTTTAGTTTCACTTGAATGCAGCCCAGTTGGTTCTTTGTATTTTATTATATCATTGTCATTCATATGGTCTTCAAGGACAGTCAGATTTATCAATCAGAGCTCTAGGGACTTGATAGTTGGGGAGATTTCCATTTGCACACTGTTCCCCCCCCAAAAAATGATTTTTTTCTCCACTGTTTTGCCCTTTATATGGTCATTTGCACATGGGCAAAGTATTAAATATACATTCCTGATTTGGTAAGGTTCTATACCCTGTTTGCTCCAAGGTAAATGACTACACAAAGTGCAAGGCAGCTCAGAGCTACGAAGTAATTAACTAGGGATTGCCCTTTCTTTATTACCTTCTTCATGTGTAAAATGTCATTTTTCATCAGTTAGAGTGCTGATTCAAGTCAGAAATAACCCTCAAAATCTTCAGGTAACTCTTTGCTCCTCAGGGAAGAATTTGAAGTTATTCTTCAGCATTACAGTTTTCAAATCGGAACCCCATTAATTGATAATGTAACAGAGAAGAACTGCTTCTCAAGCTCCTAAAAACCTGATGAGATGAACTGATCGGCTAAAGGTGACAAAGCTATCAGTGCTTGATAAAATTAGGCTTATATAGGGTTAATGGTTAATATATATAGTGTCTGTGTTTAATCTGATTTGTCCACCTGAAGCAGAACTATATTGGATTCATGCCCTGCCTGTAGTAAGCTTGTAGTTCAAGAGGTCTCTCTTCCCTGCAGAGTTGTGGCCCTCGAGGATAAGGAGAACATAATCAAAGTGAATGGAGAATGTAACAGTGGTGGGGAGGGGAAAGAGAAAAAGGCATGAAAAAAATTACATCTCTGAGCAATGTGGATGACCCACCATGTGGGCAAAGTCCCTTTTGTTACAACGCTAGTAAGCTAATCACAGAGCCCCAGTTCCCACCAAATGTGACCCCCTACTGTGCCACTAGGGAAGGCCTAAGCTATACTGTGATTTTAGCCGACATTGTTGCAAACCTCCTGTGCAGACGCAATTCATGCCAGTGTAGTGTGATTTACCAGAGCAGTTTTAACCTGGTTTTCAAACCCTACTAACTCGTTCAGGGACAAATCACACTACACTGGTGTCAGTGATGGCTATGCTATATTATCTGTCTCATCAGTGTAGTGCTGAGTATCCTAGAGGAAGGATTGGGGCTGATTACGGCACTAGCCCAGGACTTGGGAGATACGGGTTCAATTCTCTGTTCTGCCACAGACTTCCTCTGCGATCTTGGACCAATCACTTAGGCTCTCTCTGCCTCAGTTCCCCATCTGTAAAGCAGAGATAACAGTATTTCCCTACCTCAAAGGATCAGTTTAAACTAGTAAACCAGTTTGAAAAATGCACACCCGAAAGATGCAGTTCAGATGACCTGATTCCTGGTGTAGACATTGCTAACACCTCTTGAGAGGTGGGTGGAAGGGAAAAATGGAAAAACCCCTTCTGTTGCTATAGCACATGTCTACACTGGTGTGGCACCATAGGTGTGCCACTGTAGCATCTGTAGTGTTGCCAGCACCTTAGAATCTGCAGAGCTGAACCCTCGTGCCTCGGAAGGTGGCTCCTTCCCTCTGGTTGATTGTGATGTGTAGCCGCTCCTTTCCCTGACTCATGCTGAGATGTGCATGTGTCTTGTGCTGATTATTGGGTTTGGTCTGGGTTCTCGCTATGAGGCAGCAGCTCCTAAACACAAGTTTTTTTGGGGGGTGGGATTGGGGGGAAGGTATCTAACGCTCAAAAGATTTCTGTGTTAAAGCTAATAGGCCCTGAATGTGACACAGAAATCTGTCACATGATCAATCTATTCCTTGTTGCTGCACTTCTGTTCACTGTCATCTAAGTAATTCTGTCCCAAGAGTGACTGATCGCGTTCACCACAGTGTTACCAAATGGGAGCCACAGAAGTCAGTGTGTTTTCTGAACCTGATGCCTCTTCAGACTGCACTGCCCATCAGTACCAGCCTTCCTTAGCTTGCTAGCCTCCCTCCAGCTCCCACTGCCTACCAAAAGAGACTCACTCACAAGTGGGTGGAGAGCCGTTTACTGGCTCTGGCCTATTCACCAGCACAGAGATTGGAGCTGGTTGAAATTGTTTTTGACCAAACAGTTTTCTGTCAGAATATACAATTCCGTCAAATGCTAAACATTCCATGGGAACATGATGATTTAAACAAAATTTTCAACAGGAAAAAGTAAAAACAAATAGTTTCTATTTCCTTCATTTCAAGACAGAGAAATGTTTTGCTTTGATTTTATCACTTTGATTCATTTCATTTTGACTTGTATATTGTATTATAATATTAACTTTAATAGTTTAGTTTTACTTATCATGTTAATTGCTAAAAATGTTTTGATATTATCAAAACAAAATGTTTGTACCTTGTAAAAATGAAACATTTTGACATTACCAAAATGCAACATTCTGATGGTTTGATATAGTTCAGAATTTTCACTCCATGGGAAATTTCCACATTTGGGTTTTTTGTTCCAATTCGTAAAGAAAAAAATGTGAAGCAGCAGAATTTCCTGCAGAACAGAAATTCCATTTTGTGAACAGCTCTAATTGGGATCCATGCCAGGGAAGTCTTGCTTAAGCCTCCACTGCTGCCTTGAACTGACCATTTCCAGCTGGACCTGAGTGAAGGAATAGGCTCATCCTTAGAGCTTGTCTACAGAGTGCTTTACTCTGCACCAGAGAGGTGTACATTTTAGTCTGCACTAATGTGTTGCACAGTCACTGGCCCATGTGGACCCTGCTGGCACACACTAAAGGTTCCCTAGTGGCCGTTAATGTAGACCCGTTTCAAACAGTACTACATGAACACACATTAAGGAACTTTTAGTGCGCACCAGCAGGGTCCACACAAACCAGCTAATGAACAATACGTTAGCAAGGACTAAAATTCACACCATTCTGGTGTGAACAAAAGCGCCATGTAAACAAGCTCTGAGGTGGCCAGTCAGAGGAGAAGTGAAGTGAGGCCAGTCAGGAATCCCAGCCTGGTTCTTTATTCTAGCAGCCACAGACTCCCTTTTTTCACCAGCACAATGACCGCTAGTGGTCCCAAACTTAGCTCAGAAATTAGCCAGTCCCCAGATGAGAGCCACTTGAAAAATGGTCCATTTCCTAAAGGATAATATGATCCAGTTTTGGCAGCCTTGAAGAGGTACAAGGACTCCTGTTTTGATCCTCAGTGGAGGCCCTATGGATCTTAAGACAACACTATCCACCTGCACTAGGATCAAAACAAAAAGTGTAAATTGTATGAAGTATTTAGCCCATAGCAAACCCTTTGATCCAATGCAGTACAATTTGGTATGCTCTTCCTATCGTTCAGTGCTGGTAAATTCAAATGGAGATCTTATTTTTCTAGCAATACCATCTATCCACATCTTTGTAACAATCAGCCACTTGAGGCCAAAGTTTCACAAAACTTTGTGTGTATGCAAACTATACAGTCGTGTAGGCAAACGTGCAAAGCCAGGCCCTAGGAACATAGTGCCTTGTTCTGCATATGCAGGTACACATCCTCCATCTTGGCTGGGGGTTAAACTATATCAGGGGTTCTCAAACTGGGGGTTGGGACCCCTCGGGGGCCACGAGGTTATTACATGGGGGGTTGCAAGCTGTCAACCTCCACCCCAAACCCCACTTTGCCTCCAGCATTTATAATGGTGTTTAATATATTAAAAAAGTGTTTTTAATGTATAAGGGGGGTCACACTCAAAGACTTGCTATGTGAAAGGGGTCACCAGTAAAAGAGTTTGAGAGCCACTCAACTACATGATCCTTGCAGTCCCTTCTAACCCTATGGTTCTATGATTCTTTACTGGAGATATGTATTGTACTCACATGGGCATATTTTGCCTGCCCAGCTTAAATGCCTATATTTTAAAATACAAATACTTTACACATCAGTGCCTTTCATATAAGTATCTCAATCAGTCATTAATGAATTAATCCTCACAACACACTATGAAGGTTCCCGTTTTACAGATGGAGAAGCTGAATCATGGAAAGGTAAAGTGACTCACCCAGGGTGTACAGGGATTTAGTGGCAGTGGCAGGGAATAGAACCCCAAACATCTGAACCCCTCTGCTTTCAATACTAAACTATGCATCTTCCTTAATCTAGCCCTTGATTTTTATGTAACTAATATAATTCAGATAGGGCCAGGTTCTTACAATGTTATACCCATTTAGCATCATACACTACAAGTAGATGGGACTACTTGATGAGTGAATAACTACTCTTGACATAAAAGATAGAATCGTAAGACTGAAAGGGACCTCGAGAGGTCATCTAGTCCAGTCCCCTGCATTCATGGCAGGACTAAGTATTATTTTGACCATCCCTGACCAGGCCCTCTCAGAGGCCCAGAGAGGCCTGAGCCACTTCCAGCTTTTGAGGCCTCTAACCATAATAAAAATAAAAAATGACAACACATGAAAACAAATTAAGGCACCAAAAAAAGAGTGAGCCATAATTTGAATATTTTTTTATTTAACAGTTGCTTTTCTGCCTTTTTCTGTGTGAATGCACTAATTATTGAGGGGAAAAATCTAGCTTTCGTGCAATGTCACAGTTGATATCAAGCATGGCGAGCCCATTCAAACGCTCTTGTCCCATGGTTGAATGGTGATAGTTCTTTACCTGCTTCAACACGAGAAGGTGCGTTCTCCTGAAGCCACTGATGCAGGCAAACTGACAAAAATACGCAATGCAGTTGTGATATTAGGAAACACCCCAGAGAGTCCAAGTTTGAGTATTTCTTGAAGTAATTCCTTTGGCTTGCAATCCAATTTAAAGTTTGTGGAATATATTCATTTGAGGAAGATGGCCTCGTCACTGAGATCTTTTGAGATTTCTTTGTTGTACTGTTGTTGAAATTGTTCAGCTGCAGAAAGTAGATCTTCATTGCTCAGTCTTGAATCTGGGCCTATAGACTACGAAAGCCTATGATGATGGCCAAGCTACCAAGCTAGGGCTCCACCAACCAACCAGTCACCTCTTTTAGCTACCATATGAAGATAATAATGAGGAATTCTTACACATAATTCTTTAGTCAACTAGACGTAAAACTATAAAGACCCTAAAATGTAACAATTCTCTACCTTTCAACATGCACTTGATCCATCACCAGCCACCAGTAGTGGTTTGTTTATATAATCAGCTGATCTGAGAGGATATGTTCATCACAGTCTAATCTTATGCCATCAGAACTGATATATTTTATTAATATTTATGAACATTTTTAACTCTTTCATATGACAAAATCTATATCAGTTAACAAAAAAATTATGTCTTTTACCAAAACACATCTCTTATTTGCTTAAATTTGCAGCTGTAAGCTGAGATAGTGTGTCACATTTTGGTCCGATAGGGATGCGCATAAAAACAAGTTGCAAAACTTATCAAATGCCAAAAAGTTAACAAGTGTCTAAATTTGAGGCCCCCTTTGAGCTTGAGGCCCAGGCCAAATGATTGGCTCTGTCCCTGATAGGTGTTTGTCTAATCTGCTCTTAAAAATTTCCAGTGATGGAGATTCCACCACCACCTCCCTAGGCAATTTATTCCAGTGCTTAACCACTCTGACAGTTAGGAAGTTTTTCCTAATGTCCAACTAAACTGCGTCAGAATCTGACCCATATGTAATAAACGTACCAAGAGCTGCAGACTTCTTTAATGCTAGTTTAAACTTTTAGGATTAGGAATCCTAAAATCTAATATTAAGGACAATAGTTAAACTCATTTTGAAATTACTTTTACACTTATCTTCTGAGATTCTAATACTTGGGGAGAATCATAAGTTAAAATTTAAAATACTGCTTTTGGCAGAATTTGTGCTACACTTGTTATGTAGCTTTCTGGTGTAGAGATTTTAGCTGGGGGGGGGAGAGGCTTCTTATATAAATCCTCTGCTTATAGTGGTTGGGTGCATAATTAACAAACCAATACAAGTGCAGATAATTAAAAAAAAGGCATTAAGAAGGCAAAGTCTAATTGTGGCTCTTAAACTTTATAAATGAGACAGAGCTATCAGGCAGAGTCAAAAAAGCCCCTTCTCAGCAGAGAATAAGATCTGCAATGCACTTTGTCCTTCAGGAAGGATGTGAAACTTTCTGACAGAAATATGAGATGGCAACTTAACTGAGTCATAATATCACAAGATCCAACAGTAAAAAAACACAGAGGAGATTAGGCACCAGCAACCCCCTTGCCTGTAAATATTGAGGCTGCTCAGTGCTAAAATATACCAAAACCCTAAGGTACCAGTAGCATGCCAGGTGTACTGTGACTGAGAGGCAAGAGCTGTAAGTGCTTCAGCAACGAGGCCTTGTAGGCACTAACCCTGGTGGGTCCCAATAACCACTCACACACATGGCTAAGAAATATGGTATTTTACTAGGGCTGGCAGGAAAGATTGCCCATACCCAACCGTAAACAGTTACAGTTCTAAGTGAGCACTAGAATTTAAATGTTTGGGCCCCTGGGGAAGTTCAATCAAGGGCTAGGTCTCTTCAGTCCTATTGTCTCTCCAATCCAGTCTCTATTCAAGCAAATCGGGGTTTGCAGACATCTAGGCCAGGCTCAGATAGAGGCTCTCACTGGGCCCTGCCCTGCCCTTAGGGTGACCAGACAGCAAGTGTGAAAAATCGGGACAGGGGGTGTGGGGTAATAGGAGCCTATATAAGAAAAAGACCCAAAAATCAGGACTGTCCCTACAAAATCGGGACATCTGGTCACCCTACCTGCCCTGCTGCTCCGCCAGAAGTCCCACACAGACCTGCATTCAGTTGTAATGTCCAGCAGTCACAACCTGTTCTACCACATCCAGCTCTGCATAGTCTCTGGGGAATCTGCCTGCATCCAGCTTCTCCCAGCTCCTGGGTAGCAATGTGGTATCTGCTACAAAACAGAGCCAGCCATCTAACTCCTGGCTCAGGATCTTTCCCTGGGGGGACGGGACAGGATGGGAGGGTCCCTCTTGGCCCTGGGAAATGGGAAGTGCAGTGGGGAGGGGCTGGTGGGAGTTGTAGTCCCCTGCTTAGCAGCTCTGCCATATCTCTCTTTTCATCCTGTTTATTTCTGAGTGATACCCTTCAGGCATTGTAATCTATTGGCTGCAGCTCAATGTTTCTGTTGCTGCAGTCTCTTTGGTTGTGTATATTGGGCACAATGTTTTAAATGGCCATTTGCCACAGGATATTATTTACATTCTTTGCACAGTTAGTGCTAGTCCCTATAATTTTAATGAAACATCCAGGGAGGTCGGGGGATGGCCCCTTTACTCCTTTTAGGGGCTACCTCACTTATGTCTTATTCAAAGGCACCACGGGGTGGGCATGTTTTGACCCCCATCCTTCTCACCAATGTTCCCTGTACACAGTATGCACATGGGGTCGTGCAACAATCCTCTGTAGGCCACGCACATCACAAACCATGCCACACACAACTTCCTCTGTCCTAGGGATAGGCGCTGCAATGGCCAGGCCAGTGACTCATGCCAGGCAGGGCTCTGCGACTGCTGTGGATGGAAGCAGTGGTACCCAAAGAGGCTGGGGCTGGATCGGGCCAGGGAGCAGGTAGGAACCAGGGTAATTGGGCCTGAGGCCAGAAGCAGCTATCCGTAGTGCAAGAAACAGGAGCTACTGGGACCCCACTTCCCAGCCTGGAGCCAGCTTGCCCTCCCGCTGGGTCTCAATATCTCCCCCCAGTCCCGAAGCAGAGAACTCACCCCGCTCCTCCTCCTAACCCTGACACCCCCACGGCCCACGGCTCACCAAGCAGAGCATCCACCCTGATACCATGATTTACCCCACTCCTCATACAGAACACCCACCCATATGTCCCCCCACTGCCTGGGACACCCAGCATTCCCCTGCTCCCTCTACCCCTGACACCCCTGTTCCCTCATTTCCCATGCAGAACAGCCACCCCAACTCCTCTTATGCCTGACATCCCAACTGCCCCCCACTCCCTATGCAGAGCACCCACCCTGACACCTTCTTCTCTCCCTGCCACCCCAGCTTTCCCCCCCAGGGACCTATTGTCCCTGGCTCTTCCCATGAGCACAGACTCAGCCGAGCAGCAGCTGTGACAGATTGACAATATTCTGAATGAACTTTACTGAATTAAGTTAAACTTTATTTAACCTTATTCAATACCTTTGGGGTCCATTGTATTAAAAAATGCAATTGCATAGGTGCTACTGTGGAATTGTATGTACCTTCTCTAGTAGTAGGAGGATGCTAATGTACTTTCTGTGTTATCACCCCTTTAAGCCACCCCCTGGAGTTCTCCAGAGGCCAACAAAGAAAGGATTTTTGAATAAATAGCCTGGTTTTAAACTGGCTAAGGGCCTTCTTCCTAATCCAATAAATGGACAGGACCCCTGGTCCACAGAGAGCACCAATCCTTACAGAAGGGTTGGAAGGACTTGGCCTGGGGCTTGTTCTGAGCTAAAGCTGTGATGAACTTGTGACAACAAAGGACACCCTGAGGTTGGGGTGTTGAAAGTCTGCTGCGGCTAGAGCCCATGTGAGAGTTGGGGTAATGTCTGGTAAGCTTGTTAGCATGAGTGTACTTTATTTAATGTTTCTAATATGTTTTTTCTGTAATGCTTTTACCTTAAGAATAAAATAGGCTTGCATAGAAAGAATTGTGAGATGCCTTATAACTGTAGCAATTACACCTGGTAATGGTCTCTGAAAAGAAAGTGAGTAGGTGTGCTTGGGCAGCCTGTCTCTGTGGGGAATAACACAGTAAAGGCAGGAAACTGTGCAGCCTGGAAATATCCCAGTCAGAAGGGAGAGAGACACAGGTCTTCAACCAAGGAAGGCAACTGTTGAGGAGCTGGAATCCCGAGAATGGGTGCCCTTGCTGGGCCACCGAGAGGAATACAGATGCAGCTGCCTTGAACTGTGACTGCTGCGTCACCTGCAGCTTCCTGTGGTGGAAGCGTTTGGCCCCCTTGGCTAGGGCCCTTTTGTCCTGTGGGGCAATAGTTTCCCTCTCCCTTCTGGATTTAGCTCAGCGACGCTGAGCTCAGGCCTCTCTGGGTGCCGGGGACGAGCCCGGGTGTTGGGAGCAGGGCAGCCAGTGACCAGGGCCGGCTCTGGCTTTTTTGCCGCCCCAGGCAAAAAAGCCTCCGCCCGCCCCCCCCCCCCTGCGGGGGGGGGAGGGGCGCGAAGCCCGGGGGGGGGCGCTCCGCTCTCCCGCCGGGGGGAGGGCGGCCGGAGCCCCGGGGCGAGGGTGGCGAGCCCCGGCGGGGGCTCCGCTCTCCCCCCGGCGGCCGGGGGGAGGGCGCCGGAGGGGAGGGCGGCCGGAGCCCTGGGAGGAGGGCGGCGAGCTCCGGCGGGGGCTCGGCTCTCCCCCCCCCCGGCGGCCAGAGCGCCGGGGGCAGGGCGGCGAGAGGGCAGCGAGCCCCAGCTGGGGCTCGGCTCTCCCCCCGGCGGCCAGAGCGCAGGGCGGCGAGCCCCTGCCGGCAGCCGGGGGGAGGGCGCGGGGGGGGGGGAGGGCGGCCAGAGCGCCGGGGGGAGGGCAGCGAGCCTGGCTGTGGCCCCGCTCTCCCCGGCGGCCCGAGCGCCGCGCCGCCCCCCCCTCCAGGTGCCGCCCCAAGCACCAGCTTGGTTGCCTGGTGCCTGGAGCCGGCCCTGCCAGTGACCCCAATCCCAGCGAGCCTCCTCAGAAAATCCACCCCTGCACACACACACATTATAACTGTCCATCCTGACAGACATTTTGCTTTCATGGAGATAGGGCATTAGTGTAAGGATCTGAGGTGAGGGTCAGAGTTAAATGAGAGGTGTACAGAGGGCCTCATCCTGACAGAAGAAGCCCTTAGCCTCCCAAGTCTCCTAACTGAAGGGAGTTGAGAGCTGCTGGGTTCTGAGCTCTCTGGAAAATCTGGATACAGGACTTCATTTATGTGCTTCAGTGGGAGTGGTTGGGCACTTAGCTCTTTTGAAAATCGAGTCTGGTATGTCCATCAGGACTGGCAACTCTCCATTACAGTTTGTGGGCTTGGGTGTGTTTAAAAACAGAAACTTGAGCCCCTGTCCTAAAAATAAAGTGTCCTTCTTTCATTAAGGGCTCCCCTACTTATTTCCCCATAATTCGAGCCCTGGGAACATCCCGTAAATACCACTGGAAATGTAACTACTGCGACTGGCAAATGTCCATTTGCATTGGCACCCAGTGTAGCTTAGCAGGATGTAAATAGGAAGCACAAGGAACTGGTGGGGGGGGAAGGATTTGTGCTTTCTGTGCCCAAATAAAGGGTCTGATCCTGCAAGGGCCTCAGTGCTGGCATCTCCCACTGAAGACAAGGGTACATTGAACTCTTTTTCATCTATATTGCAGTCTTTACTGCAGGCTTTATAACTTTGTTGGCATTGGGGACATTTTGCAAAAAATAAAAATAAATAAAAATATCTCCCCCTTGCTAATGCTGGTTCTGCATCACTGCTGTTGGAAACACTGGGGAATCTAGAGGGGATAGTTAATTGTCTTTCATTGGTATTTCAAGTTCTATGCCAATTAAACCTGTTCATAGCAAGATTAGATATCAGGGACTTTCAAGCTACACACTCCCACCATGACTAGTACCAGCCACGGAACCAAACTCATGGCTGGAAACTACTGCAAGTGTAAACTAGGCTCATGAGGCATAGATGATCTGATGTGAAGAAATAGTGATGTATCAGCCGTCAGAGGTTTGCAGGAGGAAGTGGCGAAGTCACAAGATGCTGTGCTGTGGTTTGGCTGCTTCAGCCCTTCTTCCAAGAAGTTTCGTTTGAATCCTGGCTGCTGGTTAATTTTCTGCATTTAACTATTCAGACATAATTTGACTTCCGGAGTAATGTTCAATTTAATTAGCTCTATAGCTAGCAAATGAGAGGCCAGTGGGAGTTAGCAGATTTTTATTTTTGAAGGAATAGGGAAAACTTCAAAGATGTCTGAAAAGGAAACACCAAGCTATTTATTATATTTGTTCTCTGGTTGCAATGACCTTGCCTCTTTCCCATTCTGTTATTAAACCCTGATTCCAAAACGGCATTTTAATAAACCTTATGTGCTCTTCACTTACTGTTTAACACTTGCCCCTTGCTCTTTTTTTCACTCTCTATTATTATACTGCAAAGACCGTCAACTTGTACAAAGTTGTCTGGTTCTAGGAAATATTTTACGTGCAATCAGGGCTCATGGGTATGTGTGAGGCACTGGTGAATGAGTACATTTCATTATCTTTTCTGTTAGCAAGGAAAGAAAATAGCTAAATGGCTTTTGAAAAATAAATGGTGAAATCGATTAACAATAGCAAATAGAACTGCGTGTTAGAGATGCCATGACTGCATGGTGTTAGAACACTATATACTAGCTATTGCATCTGTCAGGTACAAGTAATGGGTTAGACTCTCAGGTGCTGTAAATCTGTGTAGCTCCATTGACATCACTGGAGCTACACTGATTCCACCACCTGAGAACCTGGTACAGAGATGTCAGTAATTTATAGGAAGTACTATACACTTAAAAAGTAAGTAAAGACCAAATTCTGCCCACGGCAGCTGTACCCTGCTGATAAACTTAAGGAAACAATTCCCTCCACCATGTGTGTAGCTCTCATTTATTATGAATGGGAATTACACGTGCACATCAAAGGGAGTATAGAACCCTGAGGCTAGCTCCAACTTGCTTTAGAAGCGCAAAGGACTTTATCCTTGTTTTACTACAGCATATTTTATCTGGACATTTGGAGCATTTCATCATGAAAAGAATGTCCTGACCAGTAGTGCATTTTCCTGTAGAAAAGGATTTGTTAATTTCAATTTGTGGACACTGTAAAAATTAAAATATCTTTAGACCAAAAACAGCAACTCCCAGTCAGAATCCAGCTCAGGCCAGTGGTTGCTGATTGTTGTTGATCTCATGGCTTTTTGGAGGTGTATGCAAAATGAGTTTGGTGGTCTGTTTCCAGACTCTAACGGACAAAGGTCCATGTCCCAGCAACTGGCACTGATTGGTGGCTTCTCAGCTATCTCAACAGAGAGACTAAGAACTGATTAGGCAAGAATAACTGCGCTCTTGTCCACAAAGCTAATTCCCTCCCAAGCAAGATTGAGCCCTGTTAGCAGAACAGGAAGGAATCTGTACTCATACATCCATGATGTACCCGTTCTCTGGGTGAATGCAGAGGGATCTGGCTGTTTGATGTCTTGCTTCTTTTGAAGTCTTTAAATTTGTGCATTGTGAGTGTAAAATGCTAATGGATCAGATTAGTGTTTTATATATTTTGTCCTGATGTAAGGTGCAAAGCATTAGGGAATCCAGACCAGGAGGACTTCAGTCTCCAGAGTTGACTATCTGGTACTTTTGATGAGCCCACATAATTTAGAAAAGTTTCTTCAAATAATAAATTCCATATAAACTTCTTCCGCCTGCCTTCTCTAGCATAACCACAGAGTCGTCATCATCATCATCATGTTGCTATTACGTCTCTGGCGTTTAGGGCAGTGACAAAGCTCCTCCACTCCTGTCTGTTTCTGGCAAGTCTTTTAATGGTTCCCCAGCTGTGCCCCGGGTTTTTCAGCTCTGCTTCCACAGCTCTTTGCCATGTTGTTTTCAGGCGGCCTCATTTTCGCTTGCCTTCAGGTGTCCATCTTATTGCTACTCTGGTGATGGAATCAATTTCCATCCGAAGCACATGACCGATCCATCTCCAATGCCTCCTGGCAATGATGGTGCTCAGATCCTCCTGGCTGAACTGTGTCAATAGATCTTGGTTTGAGATGGTTCTGGGCCAAAAGATACGGAGGATTTTTCTGAGGTAGGTTGTATGGAATGAAGACAGTTTGGACATGTCATACTTTCTTATTCCCCAGCATTCTGCACTATAAAGTAGTGTTGAAAGTACATAGCTCTGATAAATCTTGAGTTTGGTTTTAGTGTTGTATGCTGATGATTTCCAGACTGTATTTAAGCTCCTGAAGGTGCTCCTGGCTCTATTGATTTTGTTCCGGATGTCCTGGCTTGTTCCACTGTCCTGGCTGATGGTGCTGCCCAAGTATGTGAATGTTTCTACATTGGTTGAACATAATCCTCTATCCGTACTGGTGATGGTGAGGAAATATTAAAGGTCATGATATCTGTCTTACTGCGATTGATTTTCAGTCCAATTTGCTGGCTGAATGCGTTGAGTTGAGTTGTTTTTTCTTGTATATGGTGATGGGTACGTGATAGGAGAGTGACATTAACTGTGAAGTCCAGGTCTTCAAGGGATGAGAAGAGTGTCCATTTAATGCCTCTTGGCATGTCTTCTGTTGTACGCCGCATTACCCAGTCGATGGCAATGTTGAAGAGGATTGCAGACATGACACACCCCTGACGTACTCCTGTTTTGACTTCAAAACTGAGCTCACTGTGATCAACACTGCATGTAAAGTTGAAATAGAAGCTTTTGATAACGTTGATTATATGGAAAAGAATTCCATATGCCCGCAGAATGCGCCACAGGCTGGTCCTGTGAATCCTATCAAAAGCCTGCTCAAAGTCTATGAAATATATGTAGAGTTGCTGTTGCCATTCTAAGCACTGTTCTATTATGTTTCGTAGAGTGAAGATCTGGTCTGTCCAGCCACGCCCTTTCCGAAAACCAGCTTGCTGTTTTCTGAGAACGCTATCAACTGCCTCTGATATACACTGGACTATGATCTTACACAATACTTTACTTGGCACAGATAAAAGTGTGATACCATGCCAGTTATTACAATCACTGAGAGTTCCTTTCTTTGGTATCTTCACTATAACCCCATTGGTCCACTCATCAGGCACTTTTCCCCTTTCCCAGACTGATGTAAATAGAGGGGCCAGGATAGATGCTGCTAATTTAGGATTTACCATGAACAATTCTGCATTCAAGTTATCCTTGCCAGGAGCTTTCCCATTTTTTAAGGATTTGATGGCTTGAATGATCTTTTCCTTAGTTGGGGTGTCTGTGTTGATATCAAGATGATCTTCTGCCTCCTGGATGTTTGCTTTCTCTTTAGGTGGCTCCCTGTTCAGCAATTCTTTGAAATGCTCTGTCCAGCACATTTCTTGTTTTTTTTCCGGTTGTTAGTAGGTGTCCTTGTTTGTTCCTAATGAGCGTGTTTGTTGGTGTCTGCCGTTTACCACTGATAAGCCGCGTCATTTTGTAGACGGTTCCTTGTTCACCATGAGCAGCTGCATCCTCTGCTTCTGTTGCTAGATTATCAATATAATGCCGTTTGTCTGTTCTCATAAGGCGTTTGACCTCCCAGTGTGCCTTGCTATACTGCTCGTAGTATTTGTCCTTTAGCTTCGGGGATTTTGTGTCTAAAACCTTTTCCTTCAGGGCTCATCTGGTTTCTGTGGCATTTCATGTGCTGGATGTAATCCACTCCTTCCTTCTCTTCTGCCTGTAGCCTAGACAGGCTTCACTGCTCTGTTATAAATTGCTGTTACTTTGTCCCACTTCTTGTTGATCTCTTCATCTGCCTTCCCCTCCTCTTCATCCAGGTCTGCAAGTGCTTGAAACCTGTTCTTTAACTTACAGAACCACAGAGTAGTGTGTACATATTAAAAAAAAAATCGTACCAAAGCAAAACACTTCACTGCACACACAATTCTCCCCCTGGGGAGTTGGTGAGAGAGAGAGAGAGAGAGAGAGACTAAGCCATGCATGACAGATGTTAATCACCTGAAGAAGAGCTCTGTTTGTACTTTCCACCAACATATTTTGGTCCAAAGATATTACCTCACCTCCCTTGTCTCTCTCTTGCCTCGTGTTGTTTAATGCACTATTGGAAGTAGGGTGACCAGACAGCAAGTGTGAAAAATCGGGATGGGGGTGGGGGGTAATAGGAGCCTGTATAAGAAAAAGACCCAAAAATCAGGAGTGTCCCTATAAAATCGGGACATCTGGTCACTCTAATTGGAAGGTGCCCGGAGGCTATACTGAGGAAGGTGGCATATGAACCTATATACAATAGAATTCCCCGATTTGCACAAGTATTTGACATAACTGCATGCACAAATTAGGCACACAACTGCAAGTACATTGAAACTTTAAAAAAATATAGCTCTTAATGCTGAAGCACTAATCAAATCCTTTTGTTCCCCAGCTCAGATTATATAAGGATATATGTTTGAATAGATAATACAGGGTCCTTTTCCTTTTGTGTTTTATTTCTGTATATAAATCACATTCTCTACAACATTCTTTGAGTTCATATTTAATTGAATAGCCTGTCAAGATTCACTCCACAGAGCGAGCCTGGTGGGAAGGCTGCACAAAGTAAATTGTGAGATTCTGAGAAATAATATTGTTTCATTTTGTTTTTTTGAAAATACACTAAGAAAAAGCCACTGAAATTAGGGATCCTCCACTGTGCAGTAATAATGAAAGAGCCAAAGCCTCTGTACAGCCGCCCACATATATGGAAAATGTTCACTTAATAGGCTACATCCGGCTCAACTGCTGGGTAACAATGGCTGCCTCTTGCGGGCTAAGAACTCAATATGAGAGGTGGGTGTTACAGGGCAAATTGTTGCTTAGTTCCTCTCACCATCATCTCTCTCCATGGTTAGTGGATTGTATTTTAAACCCCATGCAGACTACTGTGCCTGAGTCCTTTGACCAGTGTTTGGCATCACACCCATGTTCCAGTGCTGTGTGCGTCAGCCTGTCCTCTTTGGGCCAGGAAAGGGAAGGACTGTAAAGATCAGATCCTTAGAACTGCACCTGTAATTCCTGCTGAGCCTGCGGGGGCCTGAGCATCTTCAATTCCTATTGCTGTCAGTGGGAATTGAACTTCCCAACAGTTGTTCAGCATCTTGTATGACTGGGTCCAGGAAACTCAATGGGAGGTGCAAATGCTAAGCCTCTCTCAGGATATGGTCTCAAGTAATTTCAGTAGCATAACATAGTCTGCTGCTAAAAATAATTATCTTGTTATCTATAGCTATACAGTAGGATATGCTTGACAATGGCTTTCCCTTAGGTGCATCAGAGTAGAAGGGAAACCTAAATCCATGGAGAACTGCCTGGTTTTAGCTCCCGCTGTAAACTCTATGCTCAGCCCAGCTTTGCCAAAAGGTTAATGAATTATTTGAATGTTTGTGCACGCAGCTAGTCTATGCTAAAACATCCTTGTTGTCTTTCCTTCTCCCCACCTGCTTGTTGAATTCATTCTTCTGCTATATCTTGTCTTTTAGTATAATATTTTGGGGGCAGGGATTGTTTTTTATATGTTTGTACAGTGCCAAATACAATGAGGCCTGATTTGGCAGATGCCTGTGGGCACTACCACAGTATAAATAATCAATCTTCAAATGATTTACAGCTTTGGGCCAAAACTTTGAAAGGGGGGAGAAGGGGGTAATCTCATGGACTCTGCAACTTTGAATGTTTGGCTTTGCGTTTTCATGTTTGTTTGAAACCAAAGCTCAAGACAGAAGTAGGGAGTGGGAAGTAAGGGAAGCGAAAGTGCTGTGTTTAACACAGAGCTTTAATCTGTTAGAAAACAAGTATGGGAAATTCTCTAGTTTGCAATGTGACAGGGCAATTTCCTGCCATATATTGGGGATCCCATGTGGCATTAAGTGTATGAATGGTTTATGTATCATTATGGGCCAGCACTCCATAGAGGGAGGGGAGCCACAGCTCCTACAGCAAGTGAAAACAGCAGGGGATGATTCAGGCAAATTACTCAGATTCTAACACCTCCAGAGAGGTACCACCTCCTGGGGAGGCTCACGTATTCTGGTTCAAATTGGATTCTCCAGAGACCAACAGACAAAGAATGGACATTTGGATAAATAACCCTAGCTTAAGGTGACTCAGGGCCTCTCCCTGATCCAGCAGACAGGATCTGCTGTCCAAGAAGGGCCCAACCCTTGTGGAAGAGTTGGAAAGACTTTAGCCTCCTGAGGCCCCATAAGACTGAATGGTGACTGCTGGTGAGCTGTTAGCATGCATATAGGAATGTTTATTCATTTTTATATGTTTTCTATGCTATGCTGTTACTTGAAGAATAAATGTGCTTGCTTATAAAGAGCTGTGTGGTGACTTTTAACTGCTGGCAATACACAGTTCTTAGTCCTTGGAGAAAAAGCAAAGTGCAGGCACTGGCCATTTTATGCAGACTGGCTTGCTTGGGGTATTGCAGTGTAAACTATGGAGCTGTACGGCCTTAAAACCCCTGGTCAGAGGTATCTGCCCAGGAGAGGTAACAGCTGGGAGCTAGAAACCTTTAAGTGTGTGCCCTTGAGAGACCACATCGGGGGGGAAAACAGGTGCAACTGCTATATTTGCAATTCTCTGTGTTTTCCTAGCCAGGACCTTGCTTAATCTGTGGATGGAAATTGAGTGATAAACTCCCCACTGTCTTTTCATTTCTATGGCACAGGTGTGCTGAATTCTATGGAAACCTGGAAATTCTGTGACAGTGTGAGATGCACAGGAGAATATTAAAAAAAGGAAGGGGGTGATGGTGGTTCTAGTGTCAGAGATTAGTGGTATCTTTTTATATAACAATATTGACTGTGTTCACCTTCTAATATTTAATTTGTTTTAAACCCTTCTCTGGCTGTCTCTTCAGCCCTTTCAGGTTCTTTATTTCCAGTTTGCCGCAAGATCCAGTAAATGCATGGCACAAAACCCCAGGAGTTCTTGCTGTAGAATTCACGGCCAGTGTTCTGTACCCCTGCCTGTGTTTCTGGGGTGGAGAGGGAAGCAATGGGTGGGAGGGAAAATGATGGGAGACAACGACCCAGAAGTGGGGAGCAGGTGGGAAGACAATGGCAACAAATGAAGTGTGAAAGTCACCAGGGAAATCAGGTGGAAGCAGCAACAGGCAGGCAATCCACCCAAGAGGGTGGTAAGGGGAATTCTTGTAGCCTTGTTTGCTGGCAAACAAGAAAGTGGTGTGATCTCTTGACAGTTGTCTGGTATGTCTTTGGATAGAGGATTCATATAACCTTGTCCAATCAAATACCAACTATTATTCAAGAGCCCTGTAATGACCCTGGTACCGGATGAACCATCAACACACTGGTCTCCACAGCAAGAACTTTCCTGTTCTCTTTCCCCTTTGTGTGTGTGCAGGGTCAGGCAGGACGGCCTTGCAATGTAAGCACTTGCATGGGACACAGGTGATCTGGCTTCAATTCCCAACTCTTCCTGAGGCTCAATATCCCCTACTCTATTAATTTCAGTGTAAGTCTTGTGCTATATCTATTCTTCTTAAAGCCCCACTTCCTGGAGTCACGTGATTATGTTATAATCTCAGCTTTCCTTTTTCTACGGAGTAAAAGCTTGATATTGTGAACCCTGAAGGCTCAAAAACCAAAAGACAAGAACAGTTCCATAGGCTATTGTGATACACCCGCAAACACTGGAGATTTGTTTCCCACTTAACACTTATCCTTGTCCATTTCTTGCACTTTAATCCAGCTGTGTCTTCAGTTTTCCAAATCAAGCATGGAATCCCCTGGAAAAAATGTTTCTTTCAGAGAGCGCTTCATGAGCAAGCTGGACCTTTCCACGCACAGGCAGAAGGAGGGAGCAGTGTAGGTCTGTAAGGTGCTCATGTTTTTCTATGTAAGTTTTTCCAATGTAAAGGATCTCTTGGTTTCAGCACATACAGGGCCCACGTGTCCATTCTGCCAGCATTCTGCATAGCACAGCAACTGAGATGTAGGGACAAAGATGGCTTAATTCCACTTTAAAGCCTTCTCAAGTTCTGAGGCTGGCCCCCAGCATAAATCAAGGGAGGTTCAGGGCTGCTCTGATGTATGCTACACCTCCACTGACCTCTTTCCTCCAATCTGTCCCCTACACTGGGGCCTTTGAGTAGGAGTGATGACAAGTCAGCATAACAGCTCTGTTCCATCCAGGGAATCCTCAAGTGCCGTGGGTATTCTCCAGTGACCAGATCTGCTGGCTTCATTGCCACTTTATAGCACTGGGTCAGTGTAAAAGAGCCATAGGACAATGGAGAATTGGGCCTAGAGTTTCTTTGGAATTCTTGCCTCCTTGCAAAAGAAGCCAAGGGTGTGCTACCCTTTACGTCCATGGGTCCCCGGAGTGCCATGAAGGGGTTGGGAGGGAAAGGGAGAATCTGCTTTCATATGATGGGCCCTTGCCTCCACAATGCTGCCTGGATTCCTCTCTCCCTCCCTTCGCTTCTGCAGGAGCCCTGTCTCAGGGACTTTCCCAGATCTATTACAAAGAAGTGTGTGTGTGGGGGGGGGGGGGTGTTGAAACGCAAAGCTATGCAAGCAACTGCAGAGTCTGCAAAACTTTGCCCCAGAGGTTTGGATAGGGAGGAGGAATTGCCAGAAGTCAAGTCAGCCCAAACCTTCCTAACCTGTGGAAGCAGCATGCAGCATAGGCCAGACAATCCAGAGGGACTTCTGTGGGGTAGGAACAAAGGGAGCATGCCATAGATATGACATCTCCCCTTTTCCTGTGTTTCCAGAGTCCCTGGGTGTGGGTTTGTCTCTGCTCACAGAAGCAGAAGGGAGCATTTGGCCCTGAATTAACAGGTAGTATAAATACACGTACATACTGGCAGACCCTGTTGATATATACCATAGGGAAAACCAAGCATTGTTCTGAAGTGGATTAAGGGTGGAGGCAAAACCCTTGAGTTTCAGGCTTGTCTTTGAATGCCAATGTTTTTATGAGTCAAAATCGGATCCTATATTATGTTTACCATTTTTTTCCCCCATTCCTTTTCATTGTTGTTGTGAGGGAAGTTTTTTGTTTGTTTGTTTGTTTTTTTGCTTGTTAAAAGCATCCTCATACTAAAACCACTGAAAATGTAGCACACAAATAGAAATGAACTGGAACCTATTTAAAAAAAAATCAAGATCTGCGTATTCAGTGCTAAGATTTTGTAGGTAAAGAAAAAGGCTTAAACCAGGTTTACTGCTTCTGGAAGGTGCCAGCACAAGGCTCTGCAGTGTTTTAGTTAACCAGTGAATAGGTACAGCCCATGTGGGGTTAGTGTGACCTTTTCCACACCAGAAATATCCCTCAGACCTTGATGTGAGCAGACCTCCTCTCAGAGTAAGAAAACAGGACAGTCTTCATGTCAGTTCAATCCTCAGTGGCCACTGAATGCCAAATGTTGTGGAGGTTTGCGTCGGCGGCGATCCCTCGAGGTCGAGGATGATCTTTCATGGGTTTTATTTTTCATGGGTCCTTTGGTGACTGAGGAGTCCGATTCTTGAACCACAGGCTTGTTGGCAGACGTTGCAGGTGGTGCTGGAAGACAGGTTGGGCTGCGATTGCTGCGTGACTGTTGTCTTTCCTTTCTTTTCTGGCGTTTTTCTGTGACCAGGGCAAGGCGATTTTCCTCAAAAGTGGACGTTCCCTCTCTGACAAGTCTTCACCAGTTATCCTTGTCCTAGGCTGCTGTCTCCCAGTGTGCGGTGTTGATGCCACATCTCTTGATTTTTATCTTGAGGGTGTCTTTAAAGCGTTTCTTTTGGCCTCCCCGTTTCCTTTCTCCTTTGGTGAGTTGGGCATACAGCAGTTGTTTTGGTAAGCGTACATCAGGCATGCACCCACAGTGCCCGCTCTACCTCAACTGGTGCTGGATAATCAGGGCCTCAACCCTGACGTTGGCCTCTGTGAGGACACTGATGTCCCAACTCTGTGGCTGTGAGACTTGGGTGACCTGTGTTCCCTCTAATTTTTTAAGGCCATGTGTGGAATGAATTTTGTTATGTGCAACAATATGGAGGTGATGTATGACACATCAGCTTCATATTGGTGCACATAACAAAATGCATGTGGTGGGGCCAGGGATGAGGGATTCGGGGTGCAGGAGGGGGCTCAGGACTAGGGCAGAGGGTTGGGATGCAGGGGGTGCGGGGCCGGGGATGAGGAGTTTGGGGTGCAGGCTGACCAGGGACTACGGTGGGGAGAGATGACTCTCCCTCCCACCCCCAGCCCTCTGTCGCTGCAGCAGCTCAGGGCCACGGGAGAGGCGCCTACCCCCGGCTGCAGCAGCTCCAGTGGGGCTGGGCTGGGCCGAGGGAGGGGCTCCTCTCCCCTGGCTGCAGCAAGTCCAGGGCAGCTCCACCTGGGGCCGGGGGGAGGAGCACCTCTGCCTCCCGCAGCACCTCCGCGCTAGGGCCATGAGCTCCTGCATGGGGCTTAATAGGCAGCTAAACTGCCATGCAGTTTAGAGGGAACTTAGTGGGTGACCTATAGAAAACACCTGAAAAACCTGGAACACCAGCACCAGCACTTTCTTTGGAAGATCCTCAACGTAAAGTGGGAGGATCGTTGCAGACAAAGAAGAACTGGAAAATGTAGAACACTTTGCCTATCTTGGCAGCCATCTCTCACAGAGGACAGACATAGACATTGAGATTCAGCACAGAATTCGCTGTGCCAGCCTTGCCTTTGGCAGACTTTCTCGCCGGGTGTTCAACAATCACAACATCAGAACACATGCTAGACTTTGAGTTTATAAAAGCAGTAGTAATCCCAACTCTCCTCTATGGAGGTTTATGCCATTTGTTCATTGTGTACTAGGAACATTTCATACAGGCCACTGAACCACCATTTTGCAGTCAGGCAGTAACTGTAAGTCACTATACAGAAATAATGAGGTTGAGAAGACACGGCATCCCACTCTGATGTAAGAGACCTGAGTTCTGTCCAGTGCTGTGGCTGACCTGCTGTTAGACTGTGACCAAGTCACTTCACTTCTCTGGGCCTGTTTCCCTCCCTGCCCTTTGTCTGCCTTACCTGTTTGGACTGTAAGCTCTTGGGGGTATGTTTGTCAAGGGCCTAGCACTACAGAGCCTGGATATCATCCGGAGCCTTTAAGCACTACCATTACAAACGTAATAATCGACCTGGGCTGCATGTGAACTGACAACCCAGGTGAAAGTTTTCACAGAGATGAAAGTCTGTGTCCCGTTACCCATGCCCAAGCTGTTACCCAGGGTTCTTTCAACCTAAAGCTCTTGGTAACTTTTACTCTGTGCAAGGAGGTGTCAGGAAATAAATCAGGGGAGACACGGCCGTCCGACCGATAGATGGCTGGCACAAACAGGACAACACAAGAGTGCTTTCACTTAAAGCTAAACTTTACTAGTCTCAAGCACTTACACACGTCCGCAACAAGATTAGTAAAATACCCCCCAATCCTTGATAATTAAAGCTGAGTGTGGCTCTTGAGTGGCACAGTGGCAGCCCGTCTGCCGGTGGGGAACACAAGCTGCATCCAGAGGGAGAGACCAGTCCCAAAGAGTCCCCCAAAGGAGTCCCCTTATTTATACACTAGTAATAGAATGACATGTCCCTTAAAGAAACCTTGTTAAGTAAGCAGTTTCAAGCAAGAGGTTCCTTCTGATTATTGATTAACCAGGTGTGGGTTTTTCCAGAGTCTGCAGCGTTGAGACCCAATAGACATTCCTGGGGGTACATCCTGCTCTTTTAAAATGCATGTATCAGCAACTTCAACACATGTCTTATCAGGAAGGACACGGGGTCAAGCTGCCCTTTCTGAGGCACCAAAACCCCCTCCCCTCCTGGCTTGGTCAAGCTGCATGGCCACTTTGCAGCCTGCTGACTAGGTTGCTTTTTAACAATAAGCCAGAGTGGTTTCAAGCACTTTACTGGTTTGCCAAAGTCTCCCCATACACAAGCCATGCCACCCCAGCCACTAACTATAAATGATTAATTTTACAAACCATGTACAATGCCCTGTTCAGCCAGGAAGGAAGACACACCCTGCACAGCTCTCTCTCCCCTGGTGAGTTATATGAGAACTAACACATGTAGTAGATTTTATCAATAACGGTCACAGAGGAAATGTTTCTTACACAAAAACGGTGCTGTCCTCAGAACATGAATCCCGTTTCTATTGTATATGTTCAGTCTGGCACCTTTCATCATCATCATCATCATGGCAGACTGAGTGCCCCCGAATCAATTCTAGCTAGGTCCTTACGACAGTCTGGCTGGATGTTCAGTCTGTGTCATCCCTGGCAGTCTTATCACACCACTGAAGCTTTTGGCAACCATGTGATTGCTGGCCATGTTGCAGAGTTATCTGGCATCTTTCACATATATTCAGTTCACTTACGGGGAAGAGGGAGAAGGGGAATCCTCAGCAAATCTGACAAACAGCAGCCCCAACATTCACAGGGACCCATGCAGGCAGGCAGATAATTGTCCAAAGATGCATGCTGAGCAACCAGTTGCTTTTTGGTATGCACATATTTTGTGGGCAAAGCTCGGTTGCCCTGTAAAAGCGATTTAGCCCAGAAGCTTTTGAGTTAGAACAGCACAAAGGATGATATGAAAATTGGTGAAATTAAACTCCAGGAAAATTGAAATGATGCTTCTTATATCAAGCATTAGATATAAATGGGATGTGCCTGGGCATGTCACCAGCCTTTCCATCTTTGATGGAGAAATTGCATCAGAGGCTAAAAGAGGAGGTAATGCAGGTATCAGCAATGATAATTGGGCTTTTCCCACCTGAAGAATGAGGTCAGGTTTCAGTCCCATCTCCCCCCCAATGAGCTGATAAATGTTAGGCACATGACTTAATGGCAGCAAGACTGGATTACTACAAAGAGCTGTATTGTGGGCTAATGAAAAGGCTGCCTGGAGCTAGTACAGAATGGAGCTGCATGATAACCAGGGATGTGCCAGGGGATTCTGCATACATGTTGCTTCCTTCTCTGCTAGCTGCCTGCTGGTAAGCAGAATGAGTTCAAGATCTTGATCACATTTTAAGCTGTAATGAATGGATCCTCGGGATATTACTAAAATTCTGGCATGCTAAGCACTTACTGAATGTGGATAAAGGGCTACATAAGTGTTGATTATCATTACTGCCAATTTGCCTCCCCTTCTTAGGTCAGAGGTTAAGAGCACTTGGAGTGGGATGTCTGCAGAGAGAGTGGATTTTGTACCTTCTTCACTACAGCCCTGGAGTGCACTCCTCAGGCAGGGCAAACACTTGACCTTATCTAAACACAGATGTACATATAACTTCAAAAGGCACTCAGGATTTCAACTGAGTTGGTTTTAGGGGTTACTTGTAATGAGATTTTAGTTGGCTTTATGCATGGTGCGCAACCATGCTGCCACAAGCAATGCTGACTATTACTGTGTGGTGGCAAGTATCAGAGGGGTAGCCATGTTAGTCTGGATCTATAAAAAGCGACAGAGAGTCCTGTGGCACTGTCACGGAGTTTGGGGGAGACAAGACCCTGCACCCCCGGCTTCCTGTGATTCACCGTGACTCTCAGCCAGGCACTAGAACAGAAGGTTTATTAGATGACAGGAACACAGTCCACACCAAAGCTTGTAGGCATACACAGGATCCCCTTAGTCAGGTCCTTCTGGGTAGTAGAGAACTTAGCCCCCAACCTCGAGATTCTCTACGATTCCCCAGCCAGCCCAAGACTGAAACTCTCCAGCCCCTCCTTTCTGACCTTTGTCTCTTTCCCGGGCCAGGAGGTCACCTGATCTCTTTGTTCTCCAACACCTTTAGCTATCCCCTTGCAGGGCCATTGGTTGCCAGGAGATAGAGTGCCATTTATGCACACTGGCCCTTTGCTCTGCAACAATCTCACCCCCTAGAGACTTAAGAAATGCATAGGGGAAACTGAGGCACCCACACAGTATTCAGAGGAAACATAAAGAACAGTCCCACTTCGTCACAGGCACCTTATAGACAAAGGCCTGGTCTACACTAGGCTTTTATGTCGAATTTAGCGCCGTTACATCGAATTAACCCTGCACCCGTCCACACCACGAAGCTATTTAGTTCGACATAGAGCTCTCTTAAATTCGACTTCTGTACTCCTCCAAAACGAGAGGAGTAGCGCTAAATTCGAAATGGCCATATCGAATTAGGCTAGGTGTGGATGGAAATCGACGGTAATAGCTCCGGGAGCTATCCCACAGTGCACCACTCTGTTGACGCTCTGGACAGCAGTCCGAGCTCGGATGCTCTGATCAGCCACACAGGAAAAGCCCCGGGAAAATTTGAATTCCTTTTCCTGTCTGGCCAGTTTGAATCTCATTCCCTGTTTGGACAGCGTGGCGAGCTCAGCAGCACTGGCAACGATGCAGAGCTCTCCAGCAGAGATGGCCATGCAATCTAATAGAAGGAGGGCCCCAGCATGGACTGATCGGGAAGTCTTGGATCTCATCGCTGTGTGGGGCGATGAGTCCGTGCTTTCAGAGCTGCGCTCCAAAAGACGGAATGCAAAGATCTACGAGAAGATCTCTAAAGCCATGGCAGAGAGAGGATACAGCCGGGATGCAACGCAGTGCCGCGTGAAAATCAAGGAGCTGAGACAAGGCTACCAAAAAACCAAAGAGGCAAACGGACGCTCCGGATCCCATCCCCACACATCCCGTTTCTACGAGGCACTGCATTCCATCCTAGGTGCGGCCGCCACCACTACCCCACCACTGACCGTGGACTCTGAGGATGGGATATTGTCCGCGGCAGGTTCCTCGTCGGACATGTTAGCGGACGGGGAAGATGAAGAAGGAGATGAGGAGGACGAGGCAGTCGACAGCGCTGGCACCGCTGATTTCCCCGACAGCCAGGAGCTCTTCATCACCCTTACCGAGATCCCCTACCAACCGTCCCCATCCCTTACCCCGGAGACAGAATCAGGGGAAGGATCAAGCAGTGAGTGCTTTAAATATCTAAACATTTATTTTTACAAGAACTAGAATATTTATAATATTAACAATGGCTGTTTATTAAAGTGCTTAAACATGTAAACAATTAACTGCAAAAAAACTGGAATATTTACAATCGTAACAAAGGGTTTTTCATGATTTGTCTGCCTTAGGCTCTTCACAATTTAGTCCCAAGTATTTAAAATTTTTTTTACAATGTCCGGTAAGTCATGATTATGCTGCCCAAGACGCTCCACTCTTTAGTCCCAGTGCACCTACGCGAAAATCCGGTCAATATGGCCGGGGATGGAGGCGAAATCCTCATAGGAGAACTCCTCGTAGGTCTCAAGAAGGTACATTTCCAGCCTGTTCATCAGGTTCCTGGGTAGGGCGATCTTAGTGGGCCCTCCGTGGTAGGACACGTTACCGCGCCACGACACCATCAGATAGTCTGGTATCATCGCCCTGCAGAGCATAGCGGCAAACGGCCCTGGTTTCTGAAGGCTTTCTCGAAACATCCTTTCCCTCTGGGACTCCGAGATCCTCAGCAGGGTGATGTCGCTCATTACGCCCTGCTTTGAATTAGGGAGGGGAATGTTAGTATTGGGACTGCTTTACAGCCACGCGGTGGAGGGAGAGGGGCAGCATACAGGGATCTTTCCCTGGAACAGCCGCGAGGGGGTGGGACAGGGGCATAGTTCATGCTGTCCTGATTGCTGGCAGCAGAGACTGGCATTGCTTTCAATGTGAAAGGAGGCCAGTGCTACTAGTACAGTTTTAAGCAGCCAGAAGTCTACGGCTTACCATGATTGCACGCTACAGAAGTTCAGGTGTCCTGCCACGCTTCTCAGATAACTGCAAGACCACTGCAGGACCCCAGGCACTGAAGGCGATGGCCGAAAATTCGACCTTGTCCTGAGTGCGCATGTGAGAGGTGCAGTGCATGGTCTTGTTCACAGAGAAAGACTAGGTTCTTTGTACACAACTTCATTTATCTGTCTCAGGAATTCACTCCATTTTTCCCATTCACACAGACACATCTGCGACTGTCTCCCAACCCAGCCTGTCAGCACACTCCCAGAGGCTAGCGCAGATTAGGAGGAGGAAGAAGAAGACGCGGGAGGACATGTTCTCAGAACTAATGAGCTGTTCCCGAGCCCAGGCAGCCCAGCAGACACAGTGGAGGGAGAACTTGTCCCAAATGCACCGAGCAGTCATGGAACGGGAGGAGAGGTGGCGTCAGGAGGACCAGCAGGCTACTGAAAAGCTGCTTGGACTTCTGAGGGAGCAAACGGACACGCTCCGGCGCCTTGTGGATGTTCTGCAAGACCGGAGGCAGGAGGACAGAGCCCCGCTGCGGTCTATCTCTAACCGCCCTCCCCCGCCACCAAGTCCCACACCCCCCTCACCCAAAGTACAAAGAAGGAGGGGCGGCAAGGGCCGTTAAAACTTTCAGTCAACCCCTGCAGACTGCTCTAGCACTAGAAGGCTCTCATTCCCCAAAATTTTAAAAGTCCTTTCCTACACACCTCACAGAAGCCCCCGTGCAAGTTTCAACCCCCACGTTTCATGTGTGGTTCATAATAAAATATTCGTTTCTGTTAATTACTGTTTCCATGATTTTATTTTGGAGGAGAGTCTGTCTGAACGAGGGGAAGGGGCATGGTAATTGGACAGGACAGTCACCTTTACCAGGGTACAGAGGCGGGGTCAGGTCCAGGATCAGGACACATACCCAGTGCAGTGACTAGTGACCCTGTTCAATCTGGGAGGTGGTTTTCGTGTTCTGGGGGGGGGGGGGGGGGGTTGCTCTGTGACTTTGTGGCGGGGGAGGGCAGTTACAGATCTAATGCATCACAGAGCCCCGCAGCAGGGGAGCTGTAACCCTCCTCCCCCTGCCAGACAGTCACATAGCCGACACATACACGCTGTCCCGCCCAGGAGGGCTGGCAGGCTCTGTTGAAACAACCAGTCCACCACTGCGGAACCCGTCATTCCTGGAGTTTAGAAGCATCATTTGCATCACAACAGTAAACCCGCACCCCGCCACAGTCTGCGTCCCAGGTTTAAAACATTCCCGCGAAAACAGTAATAAAGACAACGGTGTTCATTAACAAAACAGAACAGATTTTATTTTTTGGGAAGGGGGTGAAGGGGGTATGTAACTGGAGAGGATAGTCAACGGTAACTGGGTAAAGAAACGGTGGCAAGTTCAGGTTCTGAGTCCACAAACTTAAAATTCACTGGTGACCCTGCTCAGTCTGGAAACTGTCTTTCAAAGCCTCCCGGATGCACAGTGCGTCCCGCTGGGCTCTTCTAATCTCCCGGCTGTCTGGCTGGGAGTAATCAGCAGCCAGGCGATTTGCCTCAACCTCCCACCCCACCATAAAGGTCTCCCCCTTGCTCTCACAGAGATTGTGGAGCACACAGCAAGCTGCAATAACAATGGGGATATTGGTTTCGCTGAGATCACAGCGAGTCAGTAAGCTTCTCCATCTCCCCTTGAGACGGCCAAAAGCACACTCCACCACCATTCTGCACTTGCTGAGCCGGTAGTTGAACAGTTCTTTTTCTGTGTCCAGGGCGCCAGTATAGGGCTTCATGAGCCAGGGCATTAGCGGGTATGCTGGGTCCCCGAGGATCACTGTAGGCATCTCCACATCCCCAAGAGTTATTTTGTGGTCCGGGAAGTAAATACCTTCCTGCAGCCTTCTAAACAGACCAGAGTTCCTGAACACGCGAGCGTCATGAACCTTGCCCGGCCATCCAACGTTGATGTTAGTAAAACGTCCCTTATGGTCCACCAGTGCTTGCAGCACCATTGAAAAGTAGCCCTTTCGGTTGATGTACTGGCTGGCCTGGTGGTCCGGTCCCAGGATAGGGATGTGAGTCCCATCTATAGCCCCACCGCAGTTTGGGAATCCCATCGCGGCGAAGCCATCTATGATGGCCTGCGCGTTTCCCAGGGTCACTACCTTTGACAGCAGTACCTTCACGATTGCCTTGGCTACTTGCATGACAACAACCCCCACGGTAGACTTGCCCACGCCAAACTGGTTCGCGACTGACCGGTAGCTGTCCGGCGTTGCAAGCTTCCAGAGGGCTATGGCCACTCGCTTCTGGACAGTCAGGGCTGCTCGCATCCGGGTGTCCTTGCGCTTCAGGGCAGGGGACAGCAACTCACAAAGTTCGAGGAAAGTCCCCTTCCGCATGCGAAAGTTTCGCAGCCACTGGGATTCATCCCAGACCTGAAGCACTATGCGGTCCCACCAGTCCGTGCTTGTTTCACGGGCCCAGAATCGCCGTTCCACAGTATCCACAAGACCCATTGCCACCGTGATGTCCTCGGCACTGGGTGTCATGGTTTCAGACAGGCGTGTGCTACTCTCGGAGTTCAGGTCCTGACCCCGGTGCCGTAGCCTCCTCGCCTGATTTCTCTCTATCTGCCTCAGTGAAAGGTCGATGATGAGCTGCGATGCGTTGACAACGGCCACAACTGCAGCGATGGTCACAGCGGGATCCATGCTCGCAGTGCTGTGGCGTCCGCGCTGTCACTGACCAGAAAAGTGCGCGAACTGATTTCCCGCCGGCGCTTTCAGGGAGGGAGGGCGGGAGTGACGGTTGGATGACGACAGTTACCCAAAAGCACCCTCGACACATTTTTTTACCCAGAAGGCAATGGCGGCTCGACCCAGAATTCCAATGGGCAGCGGGGACTGCGGGAACTGTGGGATAGCTGCCCACAGTGCACCGCTTCCAATGTCGACGCTTGCCCCGTTAGTGTGGACTGACAAAGTCGAATTACTGTCCTTAGTGTGGACACACACGTTCGACTTTGTAATATCGATTCCACATATTCGATTTAACTAAAATCGAACTACTCTCGTAGTGTAGACATACCCTAACAGACATATTGGAGCATAAGCTTTTGTGGATGAATACCCACTTCGTCAGACGCATGGTGGCAGCACCTACTAGCTCCCGTCAAGGACCAGGACCCCATTGTGCTAAGTATTGTACAAACACAGAACAAATAATGGTCCAGTTTTCACCAGCAAAGCTGGGTTGGGCCTAGTCTGTACTTGGAAGATTGGATATAAACTCAGGTAGATATAGAGGACATGTAGAGAAAGCACAGATGCTGCAGGAAGTAGTGCTGGTGATTCAATAGGTGGTACCATTCACCAGTATGCCAGCATGGTTCTAAGGTCACTGTGCTGCTGGATGTCCATACTAAGCTCCTGATTAACTGTGGTCATTATGAATCACATGGAATTTTATGCAAGAACTAGAGCTGCCATCTAGTGCCTTGCCCAAATTTCCACTGGGGTAATTACATTCTGACTATATGAAGGCACTCTGCATTGTCAATTGGAGATGGTATTCCTCACTTCCTGTCCCAAACTGGTGTGTAGCATAGCTGTGTCCTGCTAAGCACTTTGTCCCCTTAGTAGAGGAAGTGAGATATATAGATCTTGTCTATAAGGGGTTTCTTTGCACTGATAAAGATACACTCATGCTGTGTCCCTGCTCCCCAAGTGTAGCTACGTTGCACTGATGTAAACTGAGGGCAATAACCAGAGCAACTTACCCCAGTAATTTACTGAGTTAAGTCGCACTGCAGCAGCAAGCCACATTTCACACCAGTGTAGCGTGCCTACATTCGGGGTTAACGACCCTTTAACATTGATATAATTATATTGATTTTATTTTACCTACACTGATGAAATTACATCAGTGGAAATAACCCTAATGTAGAGGAGCCTGTAGTGTATTGTGATGTGTGGTGTTTGATTTGGGGTTTTTTTTGTTTGTTGGTTGGGTTTTTTTTGCTTTGTAAAACTCGGCCAGGTCCATCTGGATGAAAGGTGGATACAAGGAAGGACCTTAACCTGCAATAAATAATGCTATGGAAAATAGGGACTTGCAGATTTATAAACTGTATACATATATTGTTAAAAATCATTGTTTTGTAAATTACCCAAGTATACAAATCTTCAGATATAAGACAAGTTTCAGAAAGGCTCAAATGCTTGAAAATTGGTGAACAGGGGAACCCTTGATACATCCTTAAATCCCTCATGGGCCTGATTCTTACTTACATGGAGGCCCCTTTACACTGCTTTAGCTACTACAAAATTACATTAAATTAATACACTTACACCCTGTCAAAACTATAAAGGGAAGGGTAACAGCTCTCCTGTGTACAGTACTATAAAATCCCTCCTGGCCAGAGACTCCAAAATCCTTTTACCTGTAAAGGGTTAAGAAGCTCGGGTAACCTGGCTGACATCTGACCCAAAGGACCAATAAGGGGACAAGATACTTTCAAATCTTGGGGGGGGAAGGCTTTTGTCTGTGCTCTTTGTTTGGTTGTTGTTCGCTCTTGGGACTGAGAGGGACCAGACATCAATCCAGGTTCTCCCCATCTTTCTAAACAAGTCTCTCCTATTTCAAACTTGTAAGTAAAAAGCCAGGCAAGGCGTCTTAGTTTTACTTTGTTTTCTCAACTTGTAAATGTACCTTTTACTAGAGTGTTTATCTTTGTTTGCTATACTTTGAACCTGGGCTAGAGGGGGGTCCTCTGAGCTCTTTAAGTTTGATTACCCTGTAAAGTTATTTTCCATACTGATTTTACAGAGATGATTTTTACCTTTTGCTTTAATTAAAAGCCTTCTTTTTAAGAACCTGATTGATTTTTCCTTGTTTTTAGATCCAAGGGAGTTGGATCTGTATTCACCAGGAGTTGGTGAAAGGAAGGAGGGGGGGGAAGGGTCAATTTCTCCTTGTTTTAAGATCCAAGGGGTTTGGATCTGTATTCACCAGGAGTTGGTGAAAGGAAGGAGGGGGGAAGGGTCAATTTCTCCTTGTTTTAAGATCCAAGGGATTTGGATCTGTATTCACCAGGGAATTGGTGAAAGGTTTCTCAAAGCTTCCCAGGGAAGGGAATGGTGGCAGCGGACCAGAACTAAGCTGGTAGTTAAGCTTAGAAGTCCTCATGCAGGCCCCCACACTTGTACCCTAAAGTTCAAAGTGGGGATACAGCCTTGACACCCTTTACCATAGTAGTAAACAGGAGCCCTAGTTATGGACCCTATTGTGCTAGGCACTGAACAGACAGATGGTCCGTGACCCAAAGAGCTTACAATGTAAGGGCATGTCTACACATACAGCACTGCTGTGGCTGCACCAGCGCATTTGGTGCAGATGCTCTATGCCGACAGGAAATAGCTCTCCAATCGGCATAATAAAACCACCACCGCAAGTGGCAGAAGTTATGTCAGTGGGAGAAGCTCTCTCACCGGCATAGCGCTGTGCACACGAATGCTTATGTCAGTGTAATTTATGTCGCTCGGGGGGGAGGGGTATTCACACCCCAGAACGACATAAATATTGTCAACATAAGCTGTAGTGTAGACATAGCCTAAGTATAAGGCCATGTCTACACTACCACTTATGTTGGCAAAACCTATGTCACTCAGGGGTGTGAAAAAGACAATCCCTGAGCAACATAAGTTTTGCCGGCGTAAGTGGCAGTGTGCACAGAGCTTCTCCTGCCAACATAGCTACCGCTGCTCATGGAGGTGGTTTTATTATGTTGACAGGAGAGCTCTCTCCCGTCAGCATAGAGCAGCTATACAAGTGTTCTGAACAGCGACACAGCTGAATCAGTACAGCTGTGCCCCTGTAAGCTTGCTAGTGTAAACATGACCTCGGACAAGAGAACAAGTGGATACAACAGCTGGATGGGGGAAGCATGAGATAGTATTGGCTAGCATGATAGGCAGTGGTCTCAGCACCCCAGCATCCTAACCAAACTGGTGTAAAGTGGCCTTTAGTGTAAATAAGAATCAGGCCTAATGGCTCTATAATGGGTCTAAGCTGCTCTCATTTAAATAAAAAAGAAAGCAACAATGGGAAATAAGAAGGGGGAAATTGAGCATGAAGAGAACAGCAAGACAAAAGGGAAAGGAGAGGAGCTAGCGGGGGGGGGGGGGGGGGATGGAGAATCTGTGCTTTCATAACTCAAAGACATATGTTGGCCCTGCTCTTGCAGTGACATCCAGTCATAATCTGTCAGCATTAATCATTTAAAACACAATTCCTGACTTCTGTTTCTAAAACCACTATAGATTATTAAAAATAACATATTTTTTGTCTTCTTACACTTTTTAACATTTTTTGCTTTTTATTTTTTGTTCGCTTTGGCCATTGTAAATAGACTGGTCAATAGACTTCTGTCCCTTATAAATTTCACTCTCTGATTCCCATGTACTAATACAACACAGTCATTTGGGTTTACAACACTACCTCTCATGAGGGATTCCATAAAATTTCTTTTTGAATAAAGTAAAAAAAAAACCTCCACAAAACATTCAAACATTTCTATTAATATTGCCCAACATTTTCAAAAGGGACGAGTGATTTTTGGATGCCTGACTTGGAACCTGATTTTCAAAGAATACGTGTTGAGGCCTGGATCCATACAGAGAGTGTTACAATGCCTAACTTTTAGGTGCCTAGAGAATCACTGGAACAGCAAGGGAATCCACAAAGCCTGAATTAGGCACCCAGGCTCCCTATACAATGAACGGGGAGGGATAAGTGCCTAGGAATGGTATCCACAAAAGCCGGCATGCTTAGCGGGGAACCCCCTGGGGTAGTCAATGGGAGATGCTGCCTCTCTCATACAGTTACAGTTAAGCAGCTAACTCCAGGCTGCAGGGAGGCACCTATCCCTGCTAGCGATCCACAGCCAGGAACTTGAGTCACGGTAGCTTGGGCACCTAAGCTGGTTCTTGCCAGAAATGACAGAGGAAGAGGAGAGAGGCAGGGGTCCTTTACTGCTCAGGAGGGTGCCCTAACTACTGGGCTGTGGGATGTTCTGATGTGGGTCTTCCTCGATCCCTCCTGTTCAAGCCATCCACTTTGGATAAACCATTAGTCATTGGCCCAGAGAGAGCAAGAATGACTCTATAAGATGTTAGGGCACTCACCTGGAGGCCAGGAGACCGTCAGGTTCCCTTGCTCCAATGACTCGGTGGCTTCAACAGGAGAGAGTGAGGGAGTCCCACATTGGAATATCCCATATCCTAGTGGCTAGGCCACACTCCTGTGAGGCTCCTGTTCAAATCTTCTCTCCTCAGCAGGCAGAGAGGGGTTTGAACTTGGGTCTCCCACACCCTGGCTGAGCATGCTAACCACTGGGATGAAAGTTGTAAGGGAGTTCCACCACCTCCTCTGGCCAGATTTTGAATGGGGCCTGATTTGTAAGACATGCTTAGAGCCCACCTATTGGATTGGGCCCCTCAGGCACGATAGGTGGGTGAAATCCTGGCCCCGCTGAAGTCAATGGCAAAATTCCTATTGACACAATAGGGCCAGGATTTCACTCAATGTCTCTAATCACAACCACCTGGGCTCTCTCACTAGCTCGAAGAGCCATAATTCATCTCTAAGGCTTTATGCATAGCACATCCTCTGTATCTAGATTGCTCTAAATATAGTTTGGCCCAAACAATATGTGGTTAAAACTTGATGAGTAACCATGGCAGCAAACGGTATTTCACCCAGAGGCCTAGCCTGTCACATAGTTCTCTTCCTCTAACCCAGCGGTTCTCAAACTGTGGGTAGGGACCCCAAAGTGGGTCACGACCTGTCACGGAGTGTGGAGGAGACAAGGTCCTGCACCCCCGGCTTCCTGCGATTCACCATGACTCTCAGCCAGCCAGTAAAACAGAAGGTTTATTTAGACGACAGGTCTTGCAGGTACAGACAACAGGACTCCCTCAGTTAGGTCCATCCTGCGGGGGGAAGCAGGGAGGCCAGAGCCCCGTTGGGAGGCCAGAGCCCCATCTGGGCTCCCCTCCATTTTCCAAGCCACTCCAAACTGAAACTCCCTCCAGCCGTCTCACTCAGCCTCCCCCCGGCTCCTCCCACAGCCTTTGTCCAGTTTCCCGGGCAGAGGTGTCACCTGGCCTCCAACCCCCTTCCTGGGTTCTCATGTTTCGTGCTCAGGTATCC
This sequence comes from Emys orbicularis, assembly GCF_028017835.1. Classification (NCBI taxonomy): domain Eukaryota; kingdom Metazoa; phylum Chordata; order Testudines; family Emydidae; genus Emys; species Emys orbicularis. Next base: position 346,228,851 of record NC_088683.1, read on the forward strand.
TCCCTCAAGGAAAGTCTCCCATCCCCAGTGCAGACAGTCCCAGCAAAACTCCCCTGCAACCTTCCCAGGTCAGTACTCCCCATTTAGTATTCTAAGAACACATTAAGAACATTCCCACTTCGTCACACGACCCCATTGTAATGGGGCCGCCAGAGCTGGCATTAGATTTGCTGGGGCCCAGGGCCAAAGCTCGAGCCCCACCGCCCAGGGCAGAAATCAAAGCCTGAGCTCCAGCACCCGGGGCCAAAGCGGAAGCCCAAGGGCTTCAGCCCTGGATGACGGGGCTCAGGCTTTTGGCTTTGGCCCCCCTGTCCGGGAGACGGGACTCAAGCTTTGGCCCCTTGACAGGGATGGTAGAGCTCAGGCAGGCTCAGGCTTCAGTCCACCCTCCTGGAGTCGTATAGTAATTTTTGTTGTCAGAAGGAGGTCGCGGTGCCATGGACTTTGAGAACCCCTGCAAACCCCAGCTTTGGTGCACTACAGACAGCCTCTCCTAGCCACTTAACTAGTGTGGCAAATATTCCTTCCCCCCCGGGACAACCCAGAGCGTACTGCCCACATGCTGCTGGTGCAACCCTGTCTATGTGTTCTCCAGGCTGTTGGAGCAGTATGGAATAGTTGCCCACTTTTCCCCAGAATGCACTGACTGTTAGTCCAAAGGTGTACTGTATATTTAGAGGCTGCTGATTGTGCATAATGACGTGCTTTTTGTTGTTTTTTGCAAAACTATAACAGGTTCCCTTTAGCTGAAGCCACCAAAATGTAAAGTAAGTTTGTTAAAAGGCTTTAGTTTTGTGCCATCTCTAAAATTAGCAAATCAAAGGAATTTTGTACAAAGGGTGGTTGGGAGCTAGGTTCCATTATATCTGAATCTCCAGTGTGCACAGGAGGGATGTCAGATAAAAGGCATTGGGGTTGGACCATTTCTAATATAGATAATATATGTTGGTGGGGAGGCAGAAGGCAGGGGGTCTGTCCAGGAGGGAGTTTGTTTTTTTAATACAGTGTCAGAGGGTGAAAAACAATTAGGCATTGAAACTGCTGATAAACAGACAGGCAATTAGAGTAAGTTTTTTGAGGAGGATGTTACTCCCTCCCGCCCCCCCCCACCCCCCGCCCAACCCTTCAAATCTGATGGAAAAATGGAATGTTAGGTTTGACAAGATTTCAGGAAAACCGCTAGAAATTGACAAGCTCTTGACATACTTAAAATGCTTCAATTCATAAGGCAGCTTGGATCAACAAGCAAAGAACTGAAAGATGAAAATTTTAAAAAAAACCTCGACTAACATACGCTTTCAAAACCCCAGGAAGAAAAGCAATCATTAATATATAGGACATTGAACATTCCTTTTAAGTGCATATAGAGGTTAATTGCTACTTAGTGTAGAGGTCACACTATGCAACTCAGCATGCATATCCATCATATGTGTTACCTAAAATACAGCTTCATTTTAAGGTGAAGTGTGATTTGAGCTGGAAGGGCAGGCAAAAATAATAGGTTAAGAACAATTCTATTAAACAGTTGTATGATTGCAAATTTCCGTTGGTTTTCATTTCTCCTCAACAAGGAGCATGTTACATATCCTACTGAGACAAAAGCTTCTCTTACATTTGGCAAGCAGCTATAAATAACTATAAAAACCCAGGGGCTGATATTTAACTGAAATCTTGCCTTGTTCACCCTTACCTTATCAGCCTGCACAATGCAGTAACGGCTCATGAATGCATGTTACACCCTGGCCACTTGTCATGTACACATACACTATCTAAACTGTTATTTTCTGAAAGTCTCTTTGAGGTCTATTGCCATATTCTATGGTACTCAGATGTAACTGACGAGCTCCTTGTCTAGTATAGATGAAACCCTATGTGAGCAAATGTTTTAGTGAACTGATGACTAGTACCACAGAGTAGGAATATGTGCATAAGGGTGGGGAAAAGTGTTTGAAGTAAATACAAACTAACCCTAATCTGCAGTCCACCCATCAAACTAATCCTTGAATTTTTAAATGGCCTAGTTAGCCTTTGTTTCCTCATGCATATTGTGCATTTCGAGGTTCTAAACAGGTCCAGAAGGGGCTACAGTAGAAACTCAGAGTTACAAACACCAGAGTTACGAACTGACCAGTCAACCACACCTCATTTGGATCCGGAAGTACTCAACCAAGCAGCAGCAGAGACCAAAAATAAATATATAAATAAATAAAAACAAAGTAAATACAGTACAGTGCTGTGTTAAATGTAAACTGCTAAAAATAAAGGCAAAGCAGCATTTTTTTCTGCATAGTAAAGTTTCAAAGCTGCATTAAGTCGATGTTCATTGTAAACTTTTGAAAGAACAACCATAATATTTCCGCCCTTGGTATCCTGTTGTTAATTGATTTGTCTCGTTAGACTGACCTCACACTTGGTAAGGCAACTCCCATCCTCTCATGTATCTATACCTGCTCCTGTATTTTCCACTCCATGCATCTGATGAAGTGGGTTCTAGCCCACGAAAGCTTATGCCCAAATAAATTTGTTAGTCTCTAAGGTGCCACAAGGATTCCTCGTTGTTTTTTTATAATATTTTGTTGAGTTATGAACATTTCAGAGTTACGAACAACCTCCATTCCCAAGGTGTTCTAATGTATTCCAAAATACTGCAAGAAAAGCTTTTCTCATGAGAGTTCTAGTCCTACGAAGTAGCAAAAAGCAGTTTGGCTGCAATAGTTATCTGTGAAACTGCTGAGTTTCCATCTACAGCAAATTTACAGAAGTTCCTAATTTTTGTGTTTAGGAGGAAGGTTGTGTAATTTTTTATATTTTCACCATTTAAAAAACAAAATGCAGAAACAAAAGTTTTAAAAAATCTGACTGCTCCATTTGGTTCTTCCACTGACTTCATTCTGAGATTTAGGCAAAATACACCTCTACCCCGATATAACGCTGTCCTCGGGAGCCAAAAAATCTTACCGCGTTATAGGTGAAACTACGTTATATCGAACTTGCTTTGATCCACCGGAGTGCGCAGCCCCGTCCCCCCACACACCCCCGGGGCACTGCTTTACCGCGTTATATCTGAATTTGTGTTATATCGGGTCACGTTATATTGGGGTAGAGGTCTACTTAATTTTTGTGTCTCAGTTTCCCCATCTTTTAGAAATGGAGAACAGGTTTGGAAATAACCATGAAGCTAAAAATTTAACCAAGCAAACACTTGCAAAGTGAAATGCTTTAGATTTGTAACTACTTATTTACATGAGAGTTGATTGGAAATTCCAAATTTCATTTTTTCTCTGTTCTTATTTAGTTCCGACTGATATGGTTGTCCTGGTATCAGGATTTCTAGTTTCCATTGCCACCCACTTTTCCACTTGACCCGAGTACAGAGGCATAAGAACGGCCATACTGGGTCAGACCAAAGGTCCATCTAACCCAGTATCCTGTCTTCTGACAGTGGCCAATGCCAGGTGCCCCAGAGGGATTGAACAGAACAGGTAATCATCAAGTGATCCATCCCCTGTCACCCATTCCCAGCTTCTGGTAAACAGATGCTAGGGACCCCATCCCGGCCCAGCCCGGCTAATAGCCATTGATGGACCTATCCTCCATGAATTTATCTAGTTCTTTTTTGAACCCCGTTATAGTCTTGGCCTTCACAACATCCTCTGGCAAAGAGTTCCACAGGTTGACTGTGCATTGTGTGAAGAAATACTTCCTTTTGTTTGTTTTAAACCTGCTGCCTATTAATTTCATTTGGTGACTCCCTAGTTCTTGTGTTATGAGAAGGAGTAAATAACACTTCCTTATTTACTTTCTCTATACCACTCATGATTTTATAGACCTCTATCATATCCCCACTTAGTCGTCTCTTTTCCAAGCTGAAAAGTCCCAGCCCTATTAATCTCTCCTCATACGGAAGCCGTTCCATACCCCTAATAATTTCTGTTGCCCTTTTCTGAACCTTTTCCAATTCCAATATATCTTTTTTGAGATGAGGTGACCGCATCTGCACGCAATATTCAATATGTGGGCGCACCATGAATTTATATAGGGGCAATATGATATTTTCTGTCTTATTATGTATCCCTTTCTTAATGATTCCCAACATTCTGTTCACTTTTTTGACTGCTGCTGCACATTGAGTGGATGTTTTCAGAGAACTGTCACAATGACTCCAAGATCTCTTTCTTGAGTGGTAACAACTAATTTAGATCCCATCATTTTATATGTATAGGCATCAGCCTACAGGATACTAAAGAAACTCCAAATTAACTTCTCTGCTTTGGTTTCCTCATCCTTCAAAGTAAAAATAATAGCACTTAACAGGGATCATGTGTATTACTTAGATCGGGTTTGTAAAACCCTTTGAAGATTAAAGTGTTTAATAAGTACCAACCATTATGAGTGAAATCTTGTCTATATGAGAGAGGCACCAGTTCTGAAGAATGACATTTCCTTTAAGGAAAGCAAGCCATCCTTACTTGATAATGTCTTGATAATGTCACTTAATTTTACAGTCTTCACCATCTGCAACTCACTTTCTGTTTTCTTTACATCTTTTTTAAAATAGTCTGTCTGTTTAAATACCTGCATCAATACAAGTGAAATGAACATTTTCACTTTAGTTTCTCTACATTTAAAATATACTGAGCTCCAGGTAGTTTCTAAGATAATGGAATTTTCATTGCTTTAATTACTGTAATATTTCTTGTTATTCTGCCCTAATTAGAGCAGTACCTAACAGTTTTCTAATCAACACTAAATTTGCATTATTATTTTGTTGGCCCTCAAAATAAGTCTCAAGTAAACCTCCAGCATTCACATGTTAACAAGTGAAAAGGTGCAGAGTGAATAACTAGAAACTTGAAATCAGCATTGTTTGTTTAAGCCAAGAACAGATTTTTCAAGAGCAATCCTGTACATATATAGAGTCTAGAACCATGTGAGCCACCCTCAATGAAAAGTTGGCAGGATTCTTTTTATTTATTTATATTACTGTAGCACCTAGGAGTCCTAGCCAGAGACCAGGACCCCACTGTGTTAGGTGCTGTACAAATGCAGAACAAAAAGCTCCCAATGAGCTTAGAATTCATTAAATGACAAAACCCAGACAAGCAAACTAAAGGAATGATATTTACATGTCTACAACCAGATTCTCCTAGACTTGCTTTGGTTGAATAATACCCAAAGGTGAAAGTAAGCCGGTCCAGTCTGGCATACTGGAAAGACCTGGTATACAGGCGACCGTACCGGTAGGGCCGCTGAGGGGGAAAAATGGGGCAGCTTCCCCGGGGTCCAGGGCTCCCGGCAGCAGCCGGAGCCCTTGGCCCTTTAAATCGCTGCCAGAGCCCCGGGGCTCCCAGCCACCGCCGCCGCTACAGCGACCATGGGGCTCCGGCGGTGATTTAAAGGTCCTGGGGCTCCTGGCCACCGCTACTGCAGCTCCCATTGGCTGGGAACGGTGAACCGTGGCCACTGGGAGCTGCGAGCGGCCGTCCCTGTGGATGCTCAGGTAAACAAAGTGTCTCACAGCCTGCCAGAGGCTTACCCTGAACATGGCGCGAACCAAGTTTGGGAACCACTGTTCTAAACAGGGCCGGCTCCAGGCACCAGCCCAGCAAGCAGGTGCTTGGGGCGGACAAGGGGAAGGGGCGGCATGTCGGGCTCTTCGGCGGCAGGTCCTTCAGTCCCTCTCAGAGGGAAGGACTTGCTGCTGAATTGCCGCCGAAGAATAAAGCGGCGCGGTGGAGCCGATCGCGATCGCGGCTTCTTTTTTTTTTTCCCCGCCGCTTGGGGCGGCAAAAACCCTGGAGCCGGCCCTGGTTCTAGAGATTATGTTTAGACAGGAACCACAAGGAGCCACACCATCAGTCAGCCAGGGAACTGCAATGTCTCCTGCAGACCTTTGGGCTAGTAGATAACATACATAAGGAACATTAGAACGGCCATACCGGGTCAGACCAAAGGTCCATCTAGCCCAGTATCCTGTATACCGACAGTGGCCAATGCCAGGTGCCTCAGAGGGAGTGGACCTAACAGGCAATGATCAAGTGATCTCTCTCCTGCCATCCATCTCCATCCTCTGACGAACAGAGGCTAGGGACACCATTCCTTACCCATCGTGGCTAATAGCCATTAATGCACTTAACCTCCATGAATTTATCCAGTTCTCTTTTAAACGCTGTTATAGTCCTAGCCTTCACAACCTCCTCAGGTAAGGAGTTCCACAAGTTGACTGTGCACTGCATGAAGAAGAACTGCCTTGTATTTGTTTTAAACCTGCTGCCTATTAATTTCATTTGGTGACCCCTAGTTCTTGTATTATGGGAATAAGTAAATAACTTTTCCTTATCCACTTTCTCCACATCATTCATGATTTTATATACCTCTATCATATCCTCCCTTAGTCTCCTCTTTTCCAAGCTGAAGAGTCCTAGCCTCTTTAATCTCTCCTCATATGGGACCCGTTCCAAACCCCTAATCATTTTAGTTGCCCTTTTCTGAACCTTTTCTAGTGCCAGATGTTTGGAGGTTCTCTCACCCCACTGTTAGGCAGTACTCTTGGCTGAAGGCTACTCCCAACCAGGTCTCAGACTGGATTGCTTTGATACCTTGAAGGCCAGTGTGAATATGTTTGTTCGGTCTTTCATGTCTCCCACTCACTTTTCTGATTATCATTATATCTCTGTCAGTGTATCTCTACCTCTTCCTGCCTGTGCTTTCCACTGGGGCTCTAACACCAAATTATTACAGGACTTGAATTTCACCCAGAGGTCTGCTGTGTTTTGGCAGCATTGGTGACAGCATGACCCCCTGTATGAGTCCCTGAGGCAGTGGTGGGATGTCGGAAAGGTCCAGAGCCAACTGTTCTTCCAGCAGGATACCCAGGCTGCCACGTGATCCTTGCATCAGGACATGAGTGCCCTGCAACAAGACATCCTGGGCCTTAATGGCAACCTTGATGTGGGAATCCCGGTGCAGATTCACTAAACCTTAATCGAGAAGTACCAGCTCCTGAGCTCTCGTCTTGTTGGAAGAGAAGGTGACTGGTATGGGCCCGTTTTACTCTGCTCCATGAAACTGACACTCCCACAAGGTTCTTTTTCAGGTTGGAGAAAAAGTCTACAGACCATTGACAGATTTTTTGCCTACATCTGCCAGATGGTTGTCTAGGGTTGATGGATGTCTGGTCACCCTAGCCCCATTGCCATTGCAGAAGCAATCTGTTGCAGTCTAGCACCTCTCCTCAGGCCAGGCCCCAGGCATTAATGAGCTGCATCTTATCAGTCCTGATGTTTTTCTAGTGGTGCTGGAGTGCATCCAGGAGAAAGAGCTGCCCCACAGTTGCCGCAGGGCAATGATCACATTGCTGCACAGAAAAGGGGACCTCTGAGACTTACAGAGCTGGAGACCTAGTTCTCTTCCTGGTTCTGACTATAAGATTTTATCCAGGGCTTTAGCCAACCGACTGAAGGACTGTCTGGATTCTTTGATACAACCAGATCAAACATATTTTATTTGTACCTCTGTATTTTTGAGAATTTGTTTTTAATTCAAGATTTTTTTACTGTTAGCAAACTTTGTAACCCGGATATGAGGCTTGTTTCAGTGATGCCAGGAGAAGGCCTTTGATAGAGTTAACCATAGCTATCTTTTCAAAACATTAGAACAGAGGTGGGCAAACTACAGCCCGCGGGCCACATCCGGCCCGCGGGACTGTTCTGCCCGGCCCCTGAGCTCCTGGCCCGGGAGGCTAGCCCCCGGCCCCTCCCCCGCTGTCCTCCCTCCCCCGCAGCCTCAGCTCACTGCGCCGCGGGCGCAATGCTCTGGGCAGCGGGACTGCGAGCTCCTGGGGCAGCGCAGCTGCAGAGCCTGGCCTGACCCAGTCTCTGTGCTGCGCGGTCCGTGGCTGGCTCCAGCTGGGCGGCGCGGCTGCCTGTCCTGGTGCAGCCAGGCCGCCAGCCACCGGTGCTCCAGGCAGCGCGGTAAGGGGGCAGGGAGCGGGGGAGGGGAGTTGGATAGAGGGCAGGGGAGTTTGGGGGATTATCAGGGGCTGGGGGTGTGGATAGGGGTCGGGGCGGTCAGAGGGTGGGGAACAGGGGGGTTGGATAGGGCAGGGGTCCCGGGGGGGGGGCAGTCAGGAAGGAGAGGAGGGGTTGGATGGGGCGGCGGGGAGCAGTCAGGGGCAGGGGTTCCAGGGGTGGTCAGGGAGCAGGGAGAGTGGATGGAGCAGGGGCTCCAGGGGGGCAGTCAGGAAGGAGGGGGGGATTGGATGGGGCGGTGGGGGGCAGCATTGGGGTCAGTTAGGGGCGGGGGGTCTGGGGCGGTCAGGGAGAAGAGGTGGTTGGATGGGGCAGGGGTCCCGGGGGGGGGCAGTCAGGAAGGAGAGGAGGGGTTGGATGGGGCGGCGGGGGGCAGTTAGGGGTGGGGGGGTCCAGGGGCAGTCAGGGGACAGAGAGCGGGGGGGGTGGATGGGGCAGGGGTTCTGGGGGGGCCGTCAGGGGGCAAGAAGCGGGGGGGGCGTGGGATGGGAGCAGGGGCCGGGCCACGCTTGGCTGTTTGGGGAGGCACAGCCTCCCCTAACCGGCCCTCCATACAATTTCGGAAACCCAATGCGGCCCTCAGGCCAAAAAGTTTGCCCGCCCCTGCTTCAGAAGCAGTGTTCTCTTCATTTATTTCTTTATTGTACCACAATGTTTTTAATGTCTTAAAGATTAATGGGGTTCTTAGCCAACGCTTCCTGGTTTGTTCTTGGAGTGAGATACAGTGCTCGCATTTGGCCAGTTTCCTGCCTGGCTAACGTTTTGCTGGTTCGGGCAAAACTAGCTGTTTTGAAATCTCACCAGAACAGAATGGCCAGGGTAGAGTGATGTGAGGTGTTTTTTTTTTCACTTGCTTGTGTCACTGGCCTCTGAAATGACTGCATGCTCCATTCCCAGCCAGGAATCTCATCTCTGGGGATTTCCAAACCAGGCTTTTGACCTGCACTGTAACGAGTGTATAGTCTTGCTTGGAACTGCCCCCGGAAGAGTCCATGTACCTATTGGGTTCCGGGAAGTGGGCGGGCCTGCTGAAGGACCGCCCCCCCCAGCCTAAGGGGAGGATCTACAGGACCTGGAAACCAACTGATCTGTTCCGTGCACTGATTGTGTCCTGGCTGCGGATTGATTACAGCTTTTACAAATTGACTTGTAACTTGGACACTTTTTGGTTGACTTGGTGTGTTAACAATATTTTGAGTGAACTTGGTGATGCTGCTGCTTTAGTGATCCATGTTTAATGTTTCCTTAAAAGGTGTTTTGCTTTATTTTATTCATATATTTTTGTGTATATAATTTAATCGTATAACATTTTAATAGTTTTTAATGTAATTTTACGGGGATAAAGATGTTTTTCATAACACGTCTCCAGGGCCGGTGCAACCCATTAGGCGACCTAGGCGGTCGCCTAGGGCGCTAGCATTTGGGGGGCGGCATTTTCTTTGGCGGCGACCATGGCGGCCGGATCTTCGGCCGCCCCGGTCATCGTCGGCATTTAGGCGAAGGGAGCTGGGGTAGGGGGGTGCGGGGAGGGCTGCCTGCAGCAAGTAAGGGGGGGGCATGCAGGGGAACTCCCCACCCCAGCTCACCTCTGCTCCGCCTCCTCCCCTGAGCACGCCGCCCCGCTCTGCTTCTCTCCCAGGCTTGCGGCGCCAAACAGCTGATTGGCACCGCAAGCCTGGGAGGCGGGAGAAGTGGAGCAGCGACGGTGTGCTGGGGAGGAGGCGGAGCAGAGGTGAGCTGGGGTGGGGAGCTGCCGCACGGCTCCCTGGGCGGGGGGGGGGGGAGCTGCCACCGGGGGGAGCGCCTCAGGGCGGAGGGGGTGGGGAGCTGCCGCAGTGCTCGGGGAGGGGGCGGAGCAGAGGTGAGCTTGGGTGGGGAGCTGCCGCACGGCTCCCTGGGCAGGGGGGGGAGCTGCCATGGGGGGGCGCCTCAGGGCAGAGGGGGGTGGGGAGCTGCCACGGGGGGGTGCCTCAGGGCGGAGGGGGGTGGGGAGCTGCCGCAGTGCTCGGGGAGGGGGTGGAGCAGAGGTGAGCTGGGGTGGGGAGCTGCCACACGGCTCCCCGGGAGGGAGGGGGGGAGCTGCCATGGGGGAGGCGCCTCAGGGCGGAGCGGGAGGGGGAGCTGCTGCCGGGGAGGTGCCTCAGGGCTGGGAGGGAGCTGCCGCAGGGCTCGGGGAGGGGACGGAGCAGAGGTGAGCTGGGGTGCGGAGCTGCCGCACGGCTCCCCGGGCCGGGGGGGGGGGGTGTGGGGAGCTGCGGCGGGGGGGGCGCCGCAGGGCGGGGGGGGGGGGCGGGGAGCTGCCGCAGGGCTTGGGGAGGACGCAAGGTGGAAGTTTCGCCTAGGGTGCAAAACATCCTTGCACTGGCCCTGCACATCTCTCTCTCCCCTCCCCTGCACCCCACTGTGGAAAGGTCTCAGTTTCATTCCTTCTCTCACTGCAAAAAACAAAAAAGTCAGTGAAGACAAAGCCTTTGTAGACAGAGCTTCACTTTTCAAAACCATGCGACAAGAGGCAGGTCTACACTTAAAACATTACAGCTGTGCTGCTGTAGTGCTTCAGTGAAGACGCTGCCTACGCCGACTGGAAGGCTTCTCCCATCGGTATACGTACTCCCCGTGTCTATACCAGGGGTTAGGTTGGTTTAACTGCATTGCTCAGGGGTGTGGATTTTTCACATTCTGAGTGACGTAGTTATACTGCTCTAATTTCATAGTGTAGAGCTGACATAGGAGACAGACCTTGCAGAAAACTGTCCACAGACAAAGAATAACAGCAACAAAGTTTACTTGTTGAGATGTTTACTTCAGAGCCTACTCAGGACTATATAAATGCTAATGTTATGACATCCTGGCTGTCAAAGAAACAAATCCAAACTCTATTAGACTCCTGTTGAGTTTGTGATTTACCCAGCACTTTTTTATTAGCATTTAAATGGTCACAGCCCAGACACATCATCTGCTTCCCGCTCCTTCTCCCCCTTTGCCAATACAGAATTCTCTATTCTTGCTTATGTCATAAGACACTACACAGATCAGGGAAGCTAGCTAAACCTGTTAAAGAGACAAGGTGGGTGAGGTAGCATCTTTTATTGGACCAACTTCTGTTGGTGAAAGAGATATGCTTTCAAGCTATGCAGAGCTCTTCTTCAGGTCTAGGAAAGATACTCAGAAAAGTTGGTCCAATAAAAGATGTTACTTCACCCACCTGTCCCTCTAATATGCTGGGACCAACATGACTACGACAGAGACAAAACTATTAACATTTCTGTTCTAAACTATCAGGATAGAGCTCACTGCATTGAAATCTGCAAGACCAAGGCTGAATCTTATCTAAGGCCTAGTCTACATACACAGTGGTAGGAGTTTAAGGCTGTATCTACCCTCTAAAAACTAGGTGTGTTTTTTATATTGTGATAGTTATCTCAATGTACAGTCCTAGCAGAGACATGGCACAGGTAGCTTTTAATTCCATTTAGCTACTCAAGGTAAATGCCAGGTAGGGGATACAAGTTGAGTTCCACTAGCTATGTGGAGGTAAAATCTACCCGTGCCTTAGACAAGGATTGTATATCATTAGCTAGCTCGATGTAAAGACACACCTGTATTTGCAATGAAGACATAAGAACAGCCATACTGGGTCAGACCAAAGGTCCATGCTAGCCCAGTATCCTGTCTTCCAACAGTGGTCAATGCCAGGTGTCCCAGAGGGAATGAACAGAACAGGTAATCATCAAGTGATCCATCCCATCACCCATTCCCAGCTTCTGACAAACAGAGGTTAGGGACACCATCCCTGTCCATCCTGGCTAATAGCCATTGATAGACCTATCCTCCATGAACTTATCTAATTCTTTGTTGTTGTTGAACCCTGTTATAGTCTTGGCCTTCACAACAACTCTGGCAAGGAGTTCCACAGGTTGACATAGCCTAAAGGTGTGACTCTAAACAGATTTAAGTTAAACAGGTGCAACTTAGCGTGTAGACAAGCCTTCAGCGACCATCAGCTACAGGTGGAAAGGGAGGCACAAAGCACAGTCCAAACCCATATACAATCAATGTAACAGAGGACAGATTGAAGCTTGGTCTACAGTACAAACTTACATAGGTATAACTAATTCCACACCCCTGAGTGATGTAGTTATACTGACCTAAACTCTGGTGTAGACAACACTATGTCAACAGGAGGGCTTCTCTCATCGACATAGCTATTGCTTTTCGGGGAGGTGGAGTACCTACGCCATCAGCATAAATACTAAGCGCTACAGTGGCAGAGCGCTGAAAGTGTAGACAAACCCTGAGATAGAGATGCTTTCTGCTCCAAAATAAGAGGGAAGTGCAAGAAGGATATTTCCTCATATTATCAAGAAAACTTGCCTTCAGAAAGCGAGGAGGTAAACATTGTGCCCTGACACCATGGGTGAAAGGTGAGAGTCAGAAGAGATGGCATCATGCTATGTAGCCACCTGTCACCAGATCAGGAACAGTCAGAAATGGCAGTGCATATGGAAAACAAATTGTAGCTACCTCTGACATATCCATTAGGGATCTGTTCCTTTTTTATTTCGGTTCCTTGACAACATTTGTATAGCTTCTCATCCCAACGAAGTTTCACTGAATTGAAGTCATGCCAGTTTCCTTATCTGCAATGTGGAAGGAATTTTAGTTTACCCACCTTTGTAAAACCTCTAATGATAGTCTCTGAATAAGTGCAGTGTGTTATTGTTTTTCTGTTGCCCTGAACAAGGACATTTACTAGATGATGGTTCTAGCAATGTTGACATTGAAACTAATTCCTCCCCTTGAGGATGACTGGAAGAAATTCAAGCTGTGAAGTATTGGCATTGAAATTCAGTGCTCTGGTTTAACTAAAGGTGTGATTTTAAGCTAATTTAGTTAAACCGGTGCAGAAGACTGTGTGGACACTTTGATTTTGGTTTTAGCCAGGTATAGCTTAACTCATTTAGGAATTGATTTAAACTAAACTGATAAAAACCAAACAAAATAAGTAAATAACTAAAACAGTTTAAAAACACACCGTTAGTCAAAGCAATGCATTAATTTCAGTGTCAATACTTCATTGTTTAAATTTCTGCAAACTCCACTAGCATAGGTTATTTCTATATATCTTACTCCCCCTTGCTCCTCCCCAGAATCCATTCACTCATGCATAAATTGTCTAGCATCTCTGGTTGTAGACATAACCTTCAGAATAGAAAGCTATGCACGTTTGGAATCTGCAGACACAATGAAACAACAACCATTAAGAGAAATGTGAACTCTTTCATTCCAGGGTAAGGTGACCAGACAGCAAGTGTGAAAAATCAGGACAAGGGGTGGGGGGTAATAGGAGCCTATATAAGAAAAAGACCCAAAAATTGGGACTGTCCCTATAAAATCGGGACATCTGGTCACCCTATTCCAGGGGTTTGCATGTAAATGCTCACACAGTTAACCATTTCACTATTGATGTTCTGATCAGGAACACTCACTTCATGTGCTTATCCATTGTTACTGGATATACCTGTCATATGCTGGCAGTCTACTCATTTGAAAGGACCTTGTAAGCCACTGATGCCAGGTCTACACTACAGCCCTATATTGGTACAAGTACGTCGTTTGGGGGTGTGAAAAATCCATGCCCTTGAGTGAGACCTAACCTTCTGTGTAGACAGTGCCATGTCGACCGGAGAGCTTCTCCCGTCAACACAGCTACCCTTCTCTCTCGTCGGCGATGTAGCATCTTCACTAAAGCGCTTCCCCGTCGCGCTGTACGTGAAGAGAAGCCCTAAGGCTGCAAATTTGAGTATTCCGACGGGCTATTTAGCTAGTACATGTCCGTTTGAAAATTTGAACATGGATGCTTGCTACTGTCTGTAAAAATTATATGTGTTTTGTCTACTTAGAATGTAAGCGCTGCAGAATAGGGACAGTCTGCTACTCTGTTGTACAGTGCCAGCACAACAGGTCCCTCTTGTCAGCCGGTCCCTAGGCATTACTAAGCCTGATTAATAATTATGGGGAAATGGTGGGAGCACTAGACAAGCACTAGGCTGCCATGTAATTATAGTGCCCTCTGAGCAGAAGAGAAAGGCGGGTGGGAAAAGGGTTTTACATTTGCTATGTTTTACATTTGAACAAACTATTAAAATATGAGGGAGAACAACAAGTTCAAAACAAGTCAGGATTTCTCTGAATGTGCAAGTCACACAGGATGGTTTGTGTATCAGCTATTGAGCTGGAGGGGTTCTGTGGTTTGGGGTTGCACTTCCTTCTTTGTAAGTCTGGAGTTTGCAAAACTAGGCAGATTATTTGAATCATCAAAATTCAGTGGAAGGGATAGCTCAGTGGTTTGAGCATTGACCTCCTCAACTCAGGGTTGTGAGTTAAGGGGACCATTTAGGGATCTGGAGCAAAAACCTGTCTGGGGATGGGTCCTGCTTTGAGCAGGGAGTTGGACTAGATGACCTCCTGAGATCCCTTCCAACCCTGATATTCTTTAAAAAAAAAAGATTTGGGAGTTTGCTCCATCTCTGCAACAGACAAATCAAGGTGGTTTGAGTTTGATTCTGTAAAAACTGGTCATTGGAGAGTTGCCAAATCAGAAGCTGGGGTGGTTCTGATATAGGAACCAATTTGCTACTCTTTCATATGAACCGCCCCCCACCCCCAAATTCAGTGGGAGGTGGAAGAGGGAGGAACTGGCAACATTGGTTTTGCCCCATCTCTGAGGGGAGGCGGTATTTCTAACAGAGCTGGTTGAAAATGTTTGACTAAAGATTGTTGTTGTACTTCAATGGGGATTTTGTCAAAAAATGAAGTTTTGGATGGCCAGCGTTTGTGTGTGTGTGTGGGGGGGGGGGGGGAGGTGTTAAAGGGAAGAAAATACACCCTTTCCTGCCCAGCGCCAGCACACAATTTGTTCAGTGGGGGGGCGGATCTGCTACAGCCAGGTCTCTGCCTCTGCCGTGTTGTCTGAAGCCCTGGGGAAGCTCATGAAAGATGCTGGGGGACGGTGCGCGGCTAGCCCGGGATAACAGACCTGTCACCCCACGAGGGAGCTGGGTTTGCTGCTGCATCCGCCTTGCTGCACCCAGCAGGCCAGCTCCAGGGCAGGGGAGGAGGCCACGTTCCCCTTCTCCACGTGATCCCTCCGGGGCGGGTCTGGCCCTTGGTCCCCGGTAGCGCGTAGAGCTGGGGGAGGGAGGCCGCTGCTGCTGCTGCCCTTGCCGGACTATCTCCGCGCCGCCCGGTCCAGCTCGGCTGCCCCAGCAGCGGGGCTGTGTGGAGCCGCCGCCCGCAGGCATGGGGCGCTTAGCATGGTGCCTTTTCCCCGTCCTCCTGCTCTGCCAGCTCCGGGAGTCGCTGGCCGACACCCCGGCCAACTGCAGCTTTGCGGACCTGGAGGGCACCTGGGTCTTCCAGGTGGGGAAGGGGGGCCAGAACCGACACATTAACTGCTCCGAGATGGGTAAGTGCTGGGGGGCATTTATTCCCCCCCCCTTTATTTTCTTTCTCCGCCTGGTTTTCTCTTTCATTTTTCTTTTCCCCCCCTCTGATCAGCACGATAATCAGCTTGTGACAATCTCAGACAAACACGCGTTAGTTAAAATCCTTTTTAAAACGAACAAAAAAAAGCCCCCTTGGTGAGGTCCCTTAAGAGTGTTGGCAAAACACGTTCTTTTCCCCCTGGCTTTTTTAAAACCATGGGGCATGTCTGATCCACTCCTGTTTGAACAGATTCTTTCCCCCCCCCCTCCAAAATCTGCCCCCCTAATTCATTTAGTGGGAAACTAAAACCACACGGGATATTTTTGTAAAAGGGATTGTCTGGATTACATGACCCTTGGACCCCGTAAGAACTCCGTGGAAACTTGTGCATTTGTTTCTTCTCTTTAAATTACTTCTTTCTGGTTAATTTTCAGCTGGCCTGTTCTTAGGAAATTCCCACTCTGATGTATCAATTCAGATATCAAAAGAGGAAGTAGAATGAGAAATTGGGTGTTAGCCCCGCAATTCTGTAGGGAACTGAATGTGAGCTGTAAAAACTGTTTCAGAACTTTTCTCTTCCACATACAGGCATTTTTATTCTGTTACTAAGCAGCAATATGTTATGACAAATTCAGGAGGTTAGGAGGATGGGAATAGGGGCTAATAATGGAATTTCCCTCCCGTCTCACCATGTGATGCTAAAGGGCACATTGGTTACAAGTAAATCAAGCCTACAAATTTGAGTAATTTGTGGTTTATAAGACTTGTAACTTTAAATAGGAAAGTTACATCTGATTTCATTTTACTTGTCTTTTTGACCTTGCTTATGTCAGGAACAAGACTTTGCTACTTTTGTGTTTAAAAAGTGGTTGCAGTTAGTCTTGGATGCCTTTTCTAATAGGGGCATGGGCATGGATTCATAAAGATATTTAAAGTCTCTAACCCCCAGATTTAGGCACCTAATTCCCATTTTTAGAAGCCACTGTGATCTACAAAACTCCTGCTTGACTGCAGCTTAACCCTGTAGGTGCTTAAATTTGCTTGGCACCTACATTTTTGCAGTAAAGTGTGCCTGACCCTGCCTCTGGGCATACACCCTGCTGCCTCACTCTAGGGGTATTCTACACTTTGAGCTGAGTGTGTGATTGATTCCCAGCTCGAGAAGGCACACATGCCAGCTCTCCTCAAACTACTGGACTAAAAATGGTTGCTGTAGTGCAAGCAGTGGGAGGGGCTAACCACCCCAGCTAGGGCCCATCACAGATTCTCCTAGCCCCGCCCACCTCTTGTGCTGCCACAGTTCTGCTTTATTGTTAGCATGGGTATATCTCCTCAATCAAGGAATCACACCCAATCTCAAAGTGTAAATATGCCCGGACTCCTAAGCCCCAGAGCGATCCACAGAGCAGGGAGCTGCCTTAGAATCATAGAACCATAGGGTTAGAAGGGTTAGAGACCACAAGGGTCATCTAGGATAACCCCTGCCAAGATGCAGGATTTGTTGGGTTTAAACCATCCAAGACAGGTGGCTATCCAGCTTCCTTTTGAAAATCTCCAGTGAAGAAGCTTCCACAACCGCCCTAGGCAGTCTGTTCCATTGTCCTACAGGTTTTACAGTTAGGACGTTTTTCCTGAGATTTAATCTAAATCTGCTATGCTGTAGTTTGAATCCATTGCCTCTTGTCCTGCCCTGCGACCTGCCAGGTAGCCAATCTCTGTTCAAATCCCTTCTTACCTGGCAGACGAGGGACTTGTAATGAGGGTCTCCCACATCCCAGGCGAGTACTTTAGCCACTGGCCTAAATGTTTTGTGTGGGGTTCAGCCTCTAAGTGCACCTACTGGATTGCGTCCTATACTCACAAGTTAGGCAGAGGAATAACTGTCTTTCCCTGGTTTCAGACCAGAGATAGGCAGCTCCTACAGCTGGGGCTTAGGTGCCTCTCTCTGAAAGGGTGGGTCTTGGACACACTCCTGTCATTGACATCTCCCGTTGGCTAGTTTAGGCATCTCCCTGCCCAGCTTGCTACAGTTTGTGGATCACATTCTAAGGCACTTGTCTCTCATCATGCATTGTTTGGGGAGCCTAGGTGCCTAACTCAGACTGTGACTTTTAGGCATCTAAAAGTCAGTCACTGCAGTGGATCCGGGCCAGGGACCTTTTCTTTTAAAACAGTTACAGTGGTTTGGAACATGGCTATGTGCAAATCTGATTGCCGCCCCATATTTAAAAATGGTTTCAAAAATATTTTAAATGTCCTTTGTGGATGTGAATTTAATCAAGTGCCATTGGTGAAACTGTCCAACAGGTGCCTTCTCCCCTGGCCCAGTATGGGGAATGCACAAAAGTCATCTAAAATTGGGCCTCTTTCTCATATTGCCCCGTGGTAGTTTTATTCGGCATCTCCCTGCCCTAAATTCCATTCTCTGCTTCCACTCACTCCACCATCCATTCTCTGCATTTCACTCATCTGCCTCCATAAATTTTTATTAGAGAATATTTAAAAATAAACGGTATCTACAGGGAAGGGAGGTGGGAGAGAACTGGCCTGAGGAGAAGTCATTTTCTCTTTCATATTTTTCTGGGTTGACCATCTTTTATTTTCAATGGTGCTCTGCTGCTTCTCTTGCCCAGAGTTGAGATTTTAGTTGTGGGAAGCAAGCTTGGAGGAGGGATTCTGAGGCGAGGAAGGGTGCCCCTGTTGGAACTGCCATGCAATGTCTGTTCTAGGCTGCATGGCACTAAATGGCAGAGCAGTGATAATACCTAGCGACAGATGTGTGTGAAGAAGCCACTTCCAGCTTTGCTGTGATGGGGCCAATCATTTCACTGCTATTAATATCCAGAGTTAGGGAAGCTTGTGTAATAGATTCCACTTCAGTAAAATAAACCTATTCCTGCAACAGGTGCTCAGTACTTCTAACATGCCAAACCCAGATATATAAAAACCATAAGGCTCTGAAAGAAGTCTAGTGCACCAACAGGAAAAATATATCAAGCAAAAAACTGATCCTGATAAAAGTTTATCTGCCAATTTAGTGCTTTCTGTGTGTCACATGAGACATATTTTACACAGCAGCCCTAATGCCAGTATTTTATTTTCAAGTCTGGTAGTGTAACTTCGTAAGTGGCACAGTAAATTTCTGCTTTAACCCATCCATGTAAAAACTCTCATCTCTGCAGGACCTGTGCAAAAAAAAGTAGTTGTGACTCTTCAGAAGGTGGCTGTAGCTCAAGATGATCTGGGCAATTTTGGCTTCTTCACCATAATTTATAATCAAGGCTTTGAAGTTGTAATAAATGATTACAAATGGTTTGCATTTTTTAAGGTAAGTTTTAATTTTTGTTACATTTGTCTTCCCCCTTCCCCACCCGCCCAAAATCTGTCTGGACTCTGGTTTCTCTTCATAGCAATGTAGGGTGACCAGATGTCCCGATTTTATAGGGACAGTACCGATTTTTGGGTCTTTTTCTTATATAGGCTCTTATTACCCCCACCCCCGTCCCGATTTTTCACATTTGCTGTCTGGTCATCCTATAGCAATGTTGCCTAGTGGCTAGAATATGGCACTGGGACTCAAGAGACCTGAGTTCCATTCTTGACTCTGCCACTGGACTGCTGGTTGACCTTGAGCAACTTACTTCACCTAACTGTGCATCCTGTCCTCCCTCTTTGAAAGGGGAGTAACGGTACTGGCCGCCTTTCAGATCTACTTATGAAAAGCACAATATAAGGACTTCTAAGTATCTTTATATTAAAAAAACCCCTCAAACTATTCACCAGTGAAGGGTGTGGATTGCTGAACCAGACATTCTTGCTGAGCCAGCTATATTATGACAGGTTTCAGAGTAGCAGCCGTGTCACTCTTTTGTTTTGCCTTTGTTCTGATGAAAAGGAATGACAGTCTTTCATAGGGAAAATACTTTCCTGAGGGACTGATAGGATCTTGTCCAGAATGACAAATTTGGGTGTGGTTACTTTCCTAACTGAATGGGGAAACCAACATCAACTGGGCTGATGTCTTTGGATTGGTACTGATCAGCCTAGCACTCCAGGGCCTGAAATGAAGTATTAGTATAGACAAAATTTGTTCCTCTCTTGATTTTAAATAACGTAGTGGCTATTTTGTTGTATTTAGACCAAAATACTCTGTATTTAACTATTAGGGGGTAGCCGTGTTAGTCTGTATCTACAAAAACAACAAGGAGTCTGGTGGCACCTTAAAGACTAACAGATTTATTTGGGCATAAGCTTTCGTGGGTAAAAACCTCAGAGAAGTGAGGTTTTTACCCACGAAAGCTTATGCCCAAATAAATCTGTTAGTCTTTAAGGTGCCACCAGACTCCTTGTTGTTTTTGTATTTAACTATAAATTAAACTAAAAGTAAATGGGATCCAAAACAGTCCTTTTGTTTCTTTGATTCTTTATCATGAATAAAAGACAGCCTCAATTTTTGTTTTTTTTTAAATAGCCTTTACGCATTGCAAATAGCCCTCCTTTTGAGAGAGGGCCTTGGTAGGCGCTTTAGGGCTTCTCTGCATAGGGAAATTATTCCAGAATAAAGGCAGGGTGTGAATTTTAAGTGCAGTAGCTATTCTGGAATAGCCCCCCTCCCCTCCCCCTCATGGATATTCTTATTCCAGAATAAAAAGTGCCTTTTTCTGATTTAGCTTAATCTGCTTCCAAAGTGGGTTACACAAAATCAGAAAAAAGATATTCCAGAATAGCTATTCTGGCTAATTTCGCCATCTGGACAAATCCTTTTTAGAGGTGAATAATGTCACATGAGAGTGTAAACTGAGTTGCAGCTTCACACACACACACACCCCTTTCCCCCAGCAGGGTGGAAGGACCACAGCTAGGGGTGAAGAGTGAGGGGCAGCTTGGAAGACAGCTTCATGCTGCTTCATTATGCAAGTCTGACAGTGAGGGAAGTAAAGCTCTCTGATGAGCTAATCTGGATTCTCCATCACTTGACCTCTTTAAATCAAGACTGGATATCTTTTTTCAAAAAGATATGCTATAGCTTAACCAGAATGTATGGTCTTGAGGCAGGTATTACTGGGTGAGGTTCTCTGGCCTGTATATGCAGGTCTTCAGATTAGACCAGGGGTCGGCAACCTTTCAGAAGTGGTGTGCCGAGTCTTCATTTATTCACTCTAATTTAAGGTTTTGCGTGCCAATAATACATTTTAACGTTTTTAGAAGGTCTCTTTCTATAAGTCTATAATATATAACTAAACTATTGTTGTATGTAAAGTAAATAAGGTTTTTAAAATGTTTAAGAAGCTTCATTTAAAATTAAATTAAAATGCAGAGCCCCCCCCCGTTCCCCCCCCCCGACCGGTGGCCAGGACCCGGGCAGTGTGAGTGCCACTGAAAATCAGCTCGCGTGCCGCCTTCGGCACACGTGCCATAGGTTGCCTACCCGTGGATTAGACTATCATAATGGTCCCATCTGGCCTTGAAATCTATGAAATTTTAAAGATTATAAAGTAGGAAAGAATGAGATCTAGTTATGTTTGCTTTGCATTGCAGTTCACCTGGGACAATGCAAAGGTAAATCCTTAAATGAATTTTAATTACTTCAAGGCACTACGTATCCCACCATGAATTATGAATTGTTGCCGTTACTAGGGTAATGGAGCCCAGTGTATTGGCTTGTTTTCTTTCACGCACCTAGGACGGAACTATTAATTCCACCTGCCAGAATTGAACATAATAGTGTTACTTTCCTTGACAGACACGCTTAGGGGAAATACTAGACCAACACAGACAGTGGGATCCTTAGGCTGATGTCTTTCACATTAAATGTGAAGAGTTACTTCAAGAGCCAATAAAGTGAGCAGTTGAGACAAATGTCAGTTATCAAGTTACATCTTGATAAACTGTAGAAACAGCAAGTGGCTTCTGAAAGAAATGTAAACAAGTTGCATTTCGACAGGCTCCCCTGGTGCTGGGTAACAGTGCTGCTCCAGTAGCATTCACAAGAGATTAAACTTGGCTCTTGTGAAATCAAAGTTCATTTGGAGAGCACTAACTGAGTCAAGGTACCATGGAGGTCAGACTGATAAAAACACCAATCTGACCTATTCTTATATGTTTGTGAAAGCTGGTTTAGTGCCTTGAAATGTGGTGGTAACTGCTACCTAATGAGTATTCTGACTATGCCTCAAATGTTTGCATGAACAAGGAAGAATGAAGCTGTTTGAGATTCAGAGGAAAAAATCTGAGACTCCCTACTGCATGGCAATTTGATCCATTCCTGGTTTTGCGGATGTTGTTAGTAGTTAGAGACATAAGGTGCTTATTGAATAGGTAGGCTATTCGACCACTGTTGATTACTAATGTTTCAGACTCCTTCAGCAGGACATACCTGGGTTAAAGTCTTCGTTCTTACAAACATTAGGTGGGACTATTTGAGTTGATCATTAAGCAAATTATAACCAACTTGCATTTCAGAATAAGTCCCATTCTCATTTGGATTCCGTAAAGGCAATTATTGAGACAGTTTATAAAAGAAAGGCAAAGATCGTTTTGGAAACCATGAGTAAATAGTACAGATGCTTAGCCTATGTTTGCACTAGCACTTTTGTCGATAAAACTTATGTCACTCAGAGGTGTGAAAAAACACCCCCCCCCCCCAATCGACATAAATTCCACAGACAGAAGCGCCAGTGTGACAGCGCTATGTCTACAGGAGAACTCTCTCCTGCCGACATAGCTACCGCCTCTCGTTGGGGGTGGTTTAATTTACAACCTAGAGCAGCTATACGGAGACCTTAGGGCTTGGCTACACTTGCAAGTTAGAGCGTATTAAAGCAGCCCCGGGCGCCTTAGCTCCCGACCCGTCCACACTGGCAAGGCACTTAGCGTGCCTGGACTCTGCAGCTGGAGCGCTCCTGGTAATCCGCCTCCACCAGAAGCATAACGCTTGCTGTGCCTCGTCTGAAACACCCCAGCGTCAGTGTGAACGAGGTGGTGCGTTACTGTGCTTTGATCGGCCTCCGGAAATGTCCCATAACCCCCTTAAGTCAAGTGGCCACTCTTGTCATTGTTTTGGAATCA
Organism: Emys orbicularis; assembly: GCF_028017835.1. Taxonomy (NCBI): domain Eukaryota; kingdom Metazoa; phylum Chordata; order Testudines; family Emydidae; genus Emys; species Emys orbicularis. The sequence goes on from NC_088683.1 coordinate 346,251,437, forward strand.
TAACCCCTTTCAAAGCTCCGTTTCTGACAGCGGGCATGCTTATCTGCTCCGGGACAAAGCAAGCCATTAGTGTGGAATGTTGATTGCTGTGAGTGTGTGTGAGAGAGGTGTTTGTGTGTGTGTGTGTGTGGGGGGGGAGGGGTCTGAACTTACAAGACAGCATGCTGACACTCTCAGCACCCCAAAAAGCCACTCTCTCTCCCCCCACATACACAACACACTCCCTGTCACACTCCACCCCACCCCCCGCATTAGAAAAGCATATTGCAGCCACTTGAACGCTGGGCTAGCTACCACAATGCACTGCTCTTTGTTGCGTTATAAGAGCTGCTAATGTAGCCACTCCAGTGCACTTCCGGCTGAGAGTGTAAACACTCCGCAGCATTTTCCCTGCTGTGGTCTCCAAAAGCTGGTTTAATCCCATCGTTCTACATCTGCAAGTGTAGCCATGCCCTTACAGCGATGCAGCTGCAGCCGTACAGCTGTGTCACTGTAAGCTCTCTAGTGTAGACATAGCCTTAGGCTTGGTCTACACTTACCCCCCAAGTCGAAGTAAGGTACGCAAATTCAGCTACGTGAATAACGTAGCTGAATTCGACATACCTTACTTCGAACTTACCGCGGTTCAGACGCGGTCCACACGCGGCAGGCAGGCTCCCCCGTCGACTCCGCGGTACTCCTCTCGTCTAGCTGGAGTACCGCAGTCGACGGCGAGCGCTTCCTGGTTCGATTTATCACGTCCACACCAGACGCGATAAATCGAACCCGGAACTTCGATCCCCAGCCGCCGAACTAGCGCGGCAGTGTGGACATACCCTTAGTGTTCACAACTCCTGATGCAGCTTTTTCTAAGGGCTAGACAAGAGTTTGCAGTTTCTACAGTGGTTGAACAAGGGAAGAGGTTGTGTTTCTATTTCATGGCTGCAAGTTGGAAGTTAAGATGCTGAGGGATATAAACTTGTTGCATGCTTTGGGGGAAAGCATGTCTCTCCTGTAAATTTGCAGATCAGTGAATCATAGCTTTAGTCTGTTTCATATCTAAAGCTATCTGGGCCATTCTCATCTGATGTAAATTGGCATAGCTCCCTTGAAATCAATGGAGGTACATTAGTTAGCAACAGCTGATGATCTGGTCCACTTATCTTCTACTGTAAAATCTTTAGGGAAAGGACTACCTGACTCTTAACTTCACAGTGCCAGGCACACTACTTACCTATTCTAAAATATTCAGGACGTTCCAAGTTGAAATGCAAAATATTATTTTAACATTGATCCTTAGAAGTGTTTAGATATAACTGAAAATAAAAGGTGACCCGGAGATAGGGTTTGTGCCATTTTTAGCTTTAAAAGTTGAGACTCTTTGTTTGTTTTTGTGCTACCCTGGAAATGCCAGGAATGTCAAGTCTTGTCTTCTTTGTCTTTGTGGAGGATCCAGAGATGTGGATCCAGCTCTTAATTGAACAGGGAATGAGTGTTGAGTGTTTAGCAAGAGCTTTCATTCTCTTCAATAACTGCATCAGCTCAATGCAACCCACCAGTTAGTATTACTGCCCCCCACCCTGGGGTGCTGGAATAATTTGTGTAGTGGGGGTGCTGAGAGCCATTGAACCAAACTGTAAACCTGGCATATAATGGAAACCACTTCAAGCCAGAGGGGTGCAGAAGCACCCCCAGCACCCCTAGTTCCAGCACCTATCCAGAGAGGATGAGTTATTACAGTGTGAAAGAAAAAATCACTTCCCCTGTTGGCTTGCTTTAGTTGCTTGGTATCAGTAGTAACTAGTAGAATGATATTCATCAGTACAAAGTTCTGCAGGTAAAATAGGATAAACAAGAACTCAATTTCTAATGAAAAACAAACAAAACGTTAGTCAGCATAAAGCAGCAAGAAGAGGCACAAAGGAACTTTTTTTTCTTTTGCAGATCAGCTTTTAGCCTTCCCTGTTTAGAATGCAGGGTGGTAACAAAGGCAATGTCTACACTGGCAATTGAATGACAAAACGTTTGTCTTTCAGAGGTGTTAACCCCTCCGCCCCCTGAAAGAAAAAAGTTTTGCCGTAACAAGTGCCAGTGTAAACAGCGCGTTGTCAGCAGGTGCATTCTCCTGCTGACAACGCAAATGCCGTTCGTTGGGGGTAGAAGTTTTTTGTTATCAGGAGAGCCAACAAACAACGGCTACACTACGCGACTTAGAGGCTCGGCTGTGGTGGCACAGCCATGTCGCTAAAAGCTGTGTAGTGTAGACATAGCCTCTGTCTTGCTGGGATTATCTCGAAGAGCAAGGGTAAATATTAGAAATATCAGTGCAAGGAGCCAATTTTCCTGGCAAAAACTTATTTCTAAATATCTCTCTACTATTTGAAAACCTTTTACTTTAGTCAATACAAGTAAATGCTTGGTAGACTATCAAAATGCACTTCACCCTAACTTTGGAACCTCATAGCTAATTGGCAGGGCAGAAATTATTCTCTTAACATTACAAGATCATTCTTCCTCTGAGTTCTTCCCTTTGGTTTCTCTTGTTTTCTGCAGGATTATCATTGCTTTACGCATGGAAGGGCTGCAGAGGGAAACTTGAGTAGAAGAGTTAACTAAACTAGAAGCAGAAGTTCAAATAAAACATACATTGACCCTTGAGTCTACTAACGGCCCATGATAAAGGGGTGGGATTAGAAATTAAATGCCCCGCAAAACTAGTTTTGAAACCAAAGTTAGGTTTAATTGTCCCTTATGTTCCTATTCATGTCGTAAAATTCACTATATCAGCAGATCTAACTATAGAAGCTCCATGATATTGCTAAAACACACTTTGGTCTTGAAATTATAGATGGCACGAAACAGAATCTTTACTGTCTTTATACAGTGCAACCATCATGTCCGTAACCAGGGGCCTGGACACTTTTATTTTACAGTGTATACAGGATGTTTGAGCTCACACTGTTTTTATATATATATTTTATATATGTTTTATATATGTTTTATATATATACTATTTCACATATCATGCCAGCAGACATTATAACTCTAAAGTGTGAAGATGGTCATGTTTCCTCACCCCTTAAGTTAAGTTTGCCACTATTCATCTTGAAGAAATTGCAGAGTTGAGTGTCAGAAGAGCAATACACCAACATGAAGGCTGCCTCGCCACTGTTCCATGGACATCTCTGTGTTAGCTGGTTTAAGGCTTTGCAGCAAAGTCAAATGAGTTTGTTTTTAGTGTTCCTTTGACAAGCTAAGCTGTAACCTTGCTAGAAGTACAGGATTGAGCCTAGGATTGGTCTCAGTACCGAGGCCTTTTCTACACTGCAGATTTACCCTGGTTTCAGCCACACGTGTCAGACGTGGGGGTGGTGAGGGGGAGGAGAGATTATCAGACATCTGCCTACAGCAGGGTTCTTAAACCTTTCTCTAATGCATCTAGTACTGGCCACTGTCAGAGACAGGATACTGGACTAGATGGACTGGGTTATGATCCAGAATGACAATTCCTGTGTTCCCCCTAGTGTACACAGAGTAAACTGCTACTAACTGCAGTTTGTACTGGGGTAAGTCATTTAACCTTTAGCTCTTGCTCTTTTTCTGTAAACTGGGCATAATATTTATCTAACTCAGTAGTAGTAGAAGTGTTGTGAGCTTCTGTACAATGGTTATGACAGGGTATTATGCCTTAAGGATAAATATATGAAAAGTCTGACCTTAATACATGTCTGCTATTGATTTTTATATATATATATATGTATATATATATATAATTTTCCTTTGTTCTTGCAACCTACTTACCAGTCACCCACTGTAAAATTTTCTTAGGATCTCACTGATTTTACAAGTCACTTGTTCTTACGCCTGGGCACTGTGGGGAAATGAGTTGTCACGCCAAAGGAATGGACTGGGTGAGCTTATCCATATATTTTTGTAGCTTTCAGTAGTTTGTGTAAATATTACCTAGCAAAGGAGGGTTTGTTTGTGTTTAGCGTTTTGTGTGGGCCCAACTTTAGAATCTTGCTCTTCCCCTCCCCCTCCCCCCCAACCTCCTTAGCCTTGGATCCATTAAAAATGCAGAGTCCTACTGCATTTTGGCAGAGCTCCCATTTGTCACAAGTCATAGTTTTTATGCTGAATGTTTATTGCAACATATGAAAAGGGGAGGATCTTGTAGCAGTGGTCTCTTAAGACATGCAGTGCATTTGCAGTGTGCTACATAAATAGCAACCTACTGATGTCCCAAAGAAGGAGGAGCATTTAACTTGAGCCAGGTATACACTTCAGACCTAAATGGACTTAACTAATTTTGCTCAGGGGTGTGAAAAATCCACACCTCATGAGCAACGTAGTTATACCGACCCAACCCCCTGTGTAGACAGTACTACGTCGACAGGACAGCTTCTCCCATTGACATATCTACCACCTCTCGGGGAGGTGGATTTACTACACCAATGGGAGAAGCTCTCCCATCAGCGTAGTAGCATCTTCATTAAAGCGCTACAGCAGTGCAGCTGTACCACTGTAGCACTGAATGTGAAGACAAGCCCTTAGACTTTCACACCTATCACACAATAGGAGTTAATCCTGGCCTGCAACTGCTGCAAAGATAAGGCAGGTAGCTATGCTGTCCCTTCTAAAGGTGACTAATAAGATTAAGCCTCTTAAAACTGAACTTTTAATGAATTTTGTAGGTACCCACTATTAAGAGGGTCATGTAACTTTTTAAGAATGTATCTTGTTTTTTCTACAGGTCCTGAAATCTAGGCCCACATAGGATTGCTGTATGCTACATGTTGAAATCCAGCGTGCACTATATCAAACCTACCACAGATACCATTGGAACTGGCTTCTGTAATACAGGGTCTCTTCTAAAGTTTATCCGTTATCCTGTGTAATAAACAATTTCAAACTTTGCAATATTAAAACAGTAGGGTGAGATCTGGGGGATAAAATAAGTGTTATTCTCCCAAGCATCAGCTCTCTCATGATGCCAAAATAGGTGCCACTCACAGATCTTAATATGATTGCGCATCTCCTTTCTCTCCTGCTTTGATCAGCAGTGAAATAGTTACATCGGAGTTCATGTTGAAATCATGATATTAGTCAACAACCCATGGATATGAATGTGAGCAGTTCTCATTTCTTAGAGCTGTTTGTCAATTTGTAGATTCAGACAGACCTCAGTATCAAGGACACTTGACTTACATTTAAAAAGTTGATGTTTGCAACCATAAAGAACAGGCTCTTAAAGGTGAGTTACAAAGGGGAAAAAATGAGTTTGTGACCTTTCTTACTAAGACCCGAACAGTTTTTACAATGTGAATTTTCAGTGCTTGTTTCTCACGTAAGAAATTCATATCTTTAAAGCCTAGCACGTAATGACTAGAGAATTAGTAAAACAGTGACATCACAAGAGCTTAGCGTGTGAAAGTTGAGCAAGAGGGGAAGAATTTAGTCAGTGTTTAAATCTTTTATGTTAGTTTTTGGTAACACCTATTTAACCTCAGTGACTAATGTACATTTTGGGGGCAGAAAGTCTGCTAAAGACTCAACATCTCTGCCTCCTTAATTAAGGTATGAGCTAATATACAACCTCTGAGGCCTGCCCTCCTCCAGCAAAACCAGGGAAGACTAAAGTTTGACATTCATGATACAATTTTTTAATTTAAAAAGGGGGGTTGATGCCACCCTTATGTATTAAAGGTGTTTTTAAAAAATGTCACAAGCCCAATTTGTTTTAAAAAAAAATCCCAGTTTAGGTTCTGGAGCACAAAATGATGGCTAAAGTGCCTAGTTGCTAAGTGGCTGCAAACTGGCCTCACCTGACCCCAGCAAAACAGGAACTTGCTGGAACCAATGTAAGTATAAATCATGGGTCAATGGTGTAAGACATCACCAACATAGTGCATGCTGGGTATTTGCAGCAAGTAATAGCTGGTTGTGGGCCTAGACTTCAGGATCTGCCAAAGAAATAAGGTATGTTCTTGGTAGGTTTGAAATTTGAATGCACCTTGGTTTGGACCATTAGATTTGTGGATCATCTTTTAATCCTGTTAGTGAATTGAAATTAATAATTTTCACACTTCTGAATGTGATTTAATAACATGCACCTACTGTTTGCTTAGCCTTAATGTGTGAAATATAAATATATTCAGTCGTAAACCACCTTCTGCTGCGGAATAGCTGTTTGGTCTGCTCTCCTGATGACAGTGCAAAAATGCATTTCCTGTCCAGTAGTTTCCATTTGTATAGATAGTGAATCCAATATTAGGCAGCAGCATGCAATGTTATACTTCTGGGTAACATCTCGTTCTGTCAACATTTAGGTAGGCATTGCCCATTAGCGTGCCCTGGAGTCCTACTGCAATTATGAAATAGGTCTTTCTCAATAAAAATCTTAAGCATCTCACTATAAATTTCACAGGAGAAAAGGAGCAAATAGGGGGAAAATTGTTCAAGATGTTAGGCTTTGTTAAAGACGTTTGGCTTAACATAACTATTCCACGCTGGGCTCTGAACCATGTTCCTGAAACTTTTAAATGTTTATGTGATTGAGGCAAAAGAACTAACACAATCCTTGGATATTTAAATAAGGAAATACAGAGCAGGAGCAGGAAGACAGAATTACCTCTCTTTAGGTATTGCTATGCTCACTGCTGGCATACTGTGTTCAGTTCTGGTCTCTACACTTTAAAAAGGATGTTGAAAACTTAGAAAAGATTTCAGAGAAGATCTTTAAGACTGAAAAACATGCTTCATAATGGGAAATATAAGAAGCTCAACAGGAACAACTGTAATTATATAATCTAGAATGACCTACAAAGGGAGAAAATTTGACATTAAAGGAGTACTTTAATCTAGCAAAGGTATAACAATATCCAATGGTTAGAAGTCTTTAAATCAAAATGTGCTCCCACTGCACCTGAAGTTAGGGGCTCAGTGCTGGAATCACTTGGTGAATATCTGTGGCCTGCATTATACAGGAGGTCAGTTGGTTCCTTATTGGCACGGCTGGCTCCAGGTTTTCTGCCGCCCCGAGCGGGGGGGGGGGGGGAGCCGCGGCAGCGCGATCGCGCCGCTCCACTCTTCGGCGGCAATTCAGCGGCAGGTCCTTCGCTCCCAGAGGGACCCGCCGCTGTATTGCCGCCGAAGACCCGGACGTGCTGCCCCAATAGCGGCCGGAGTGCCACCCCTTGGTATTGGCCTCCCCAAGCATCTGCTTCTTTAGCTGGTGCTTGGAGCCGGCCCTGCTTATCGGTTCCTTCTGGCCTAAAATCTATGAAGTTAGAAGAATTCAAACAGAAAATAAGTTTTAAGTTCTTAACAGTGAGGATAATTAACCACTGGACCAGAGTACCATGGGATGCAGTACATTTTCCATCATTTGGAGTCTTTTTAAATGAAGACTGGATGCGTTTTTAAAGGCAGCTGTAGTTCAGACACTGGTTGTTTGTCTAGTTAGTGTTCATTTACATAGTAGGGAAGAATATTTCCTCCACACCAGGCGCTATTGGGTAAAATTCTACCTGTGTGTGCAGGAGGGCAGACTAGATGTTCAGATGGCTCCTTTTTGGCTTTAAAATCTGTGAATGTGCTCTTAAATCAGATTAGGTTGCAAGATATACTCCTGGGGGAATTCTGCACCACTGCGTAATGCAGAATTTTGCAGAAATTAACATGGTGCATGCAGAATTTCCTTTCCCTCACAGAAATGGGCTGCAGTGCTGCTAGCTGCCACTAGGGGCCACTGGACCCAGCAGAGCCCAGCTCACACATAGAAGACACTGCTGGGGGGGAGGGAGAGGGAGCTAGAGCAGTGTTTCTCAAACTGGGGTTTGCGAGGGTACTCCAGGGGGTCCATGGGCCCTGCTGATCAACTCCTCCCCCTCCCTCCCTCAACTCCTCCTCCCTCCCAGCGCCTCCTGCAAGCCAGGGAACAGCTGTTCAGTGGCATGCAGGAGGCACTGGGAGGGAGGGGGAGGAGCAGGGATGGGGCAGGCTCGGGGGAGAGGGGGCAGAAAGGTGGGGAAGAGGAGGGGCAGGGTTGGGAAGAGGTGGGGTAGGACCTTGGGGGGAAGAGGTTGGGGGGAGGCTTTGGGGTCCGTGAAAAGTTTTAAATCAAAATGGGTTTCCTCAGGTTGCTAAAGTTTGAGAATCGCTGAGTTAGAGGGTTCCTGGCAGCTGAAGTTTTCAGCACGGCCTGAGGGAAGGAGGCAGTAGTGCGCAGGAAACTCCATGCAAGCCTGGGACCGAGCATCAAGCTGTTTCTCCCTCTGGATCTCTGGGGAGGGAGGGAGTGTGGGTATCTGGGCAAGGGGGCTGGGGCCCTGCGGCTGGGCTCTGGGGCGGAAGGGGGTGCAGATATCTGGGCTGGGTTCTTGGGGAGAGAGGAGGGGGTGTGGGTGTGGGTATCTGGGCAAGGGGGGGCCCTGCAGCTGGGCTCTGAGGGGGGGACTGGTATCTGGGCCAGGAGGTCCCCGTGGTTGGGCTCTGGGGGGAAGGGGATTTCGGTGTATTGGCTGGGGTGGGGCTGCTGCTGGGCTCGGGTGGGGGAGGGGTTGTGAGTGTCTGGCCCCCCAGCTGGACTCTGTGTGGGGTAAGAGGGCAGAAAAATAGGAACTGGGTTGTCATAGGGGTTTCTTTAACTCTCTACTCCTGGGGGAATTTTTGTGTGTGTCTGTATTGTTACAGACATATTTGCTGCCAGGTATTTTGAAATAAATTACCAAAATAATTGAAACCGGTGTTGTTATGTAGTGTTATTTTGACAAATAAAATTTGCAGAATTTTAAAATATTGTGCGCAGAATTTTTAATGTTTTGGCGCAGAATGCCCCCAGGAGTAAAGATCTCATGGGATTTTAATGTTGCATTATCTGTTTGATGCTATGTCCTCTAGTGGACAGTGCTCTGCATTCTCTTCTCATCTTAAGTCACTGTTCTCTAGCAGCAGTTGTTCTGAAGAAATCCAGGGCTGAGCAATAAGGTAGAGCGTTACATACGTTCTTAGGAGTGTAGTTTTTCTGCTGGAAAAAGAAGTCTTAAAAATAAACGTAAAGAAGTTGGCAACCCACTTGTGTATCTGTGCTATTAATTGACAGCAGTTTTCGCTGTAAATTTCACATCCAGTTTGCAAAAGTTTATTCTGGCCTTAGTTATTCAGTAAAATGCCACACTATTTTCTCACGCAATTTGTATGCAAGGCTACTCATGTCTTAAAGATGACCTCAGAATTTTAATAAATTGGTCTCTTTTGGACTCCTGTCGTATGTATAAAGTATGCCTGAAAGGGGTTTTTAAAAGAAATTTTTTGTTGCTTTGTATCTGAGATATGAGGACTGTAAACTTATCTTCCCATGTTTTGTTGGATTGGTTGTGTATATATGAGGATGTATAGCTCTTGCCTTAATTGAAGGGGCAGAGATGCTGAATCTTTAACAAAAGTTTCCTGTCTCCAAAATGTTAATTGCACATTGGAGGTTACAATAGTTAACTAATAGTCTGATTAAAAATCTCTTCGTTTCTTAGGCTGTGTCTACACTTTATGATAAATGTGGGCTTGCACATTGGCTAACAGAAGATCCTAGTGTAGACAGGGCAAGCTGTAGGGGGGGGAAGCGATTTCCAGCCTGTTCACGACCCGAACCCGCAAGCTCCACAGCAGCCTCCGGGGCTTAGCACTCACTCACTTAGCACAGGATTGCTCCGTAGCCTAGGCACCCTCCCCTGCTGAGCCACCTCTCTGGCCTGGTTTGCTGAAGTCCCTGCAGTCAGGTTCCCTGGGCCCTGATGCACAAGGCATCCTTAGGGCTTAACCCCTTCCTGCCCATGCTGTAGCCAGAGGGGGCTGGCTTATGTCAGTGGCCAGCAGCAACCTGGAGGTGTTAGCTGCCTTTCGACACTGTGCGGCACGAAGGGACAAGCTTCTTCCAGCCATGGGGGGGGGGGGGGGGGGGGAGGGAGGGAAGGGGGCAGGGGGAAGAGAAGAGATGAGCTCTGCAAAGACACAGACCGGGTCATCCTCCTCTTCTCCCCCCCCCTCCCCCCACAGCTGGAAGCAGCTCCCATCCCTTCCCTCCTGCACAGTGCCGAAAGGCTGCTGCTGTCCACATTCTGTCCACAAATCTGGGGAGGGGGGGGCTGTGACCCTGTGTGCCCCCCCCACACGTGTTGCCTCAGGATGTGGCGCCAGGTACCAGGAGAGGCGGGTCCATCCCGGGGGCCCAGCAGGCATGGAGGGGAGGTTTGGTCAGTCACCACTGCTGTATGAGAGAGGTGCACGGGAGTGTGTGTGTGTCACCTCTCCCTGTGTATGTGGGGGCTAGGGGTGTGTATGTCACCCCTCCCCATGTGAACCTTAAAGCCTTAAAGATAAGAAGGTAAATAAAAAGAATCCAACTATGCAGTATTTCTTTTTAACGGGCTCAGTCAACTTGATGTTAATTTGAATGTTTATACTGCATAGTTCGGATTGATTGCTATTGAACTGGCTTGAATACGAGTAATTTTACCAGGTGTCCCGTATTCAGCATAGGGAAATGTGGTCACCTTAAGTCAAGATAAACCCTAGAAAGTGTTAAAACTACAACTTGCCTTGTCTACACTAGGATCTTATGTTAGCTAATATACTAAAACCCCACCGTTTGTCGTAGTATAGACATAGGATTCTTAACACATACTAGGGTTTACTTTGACCAGCTAATGTGTGTTAAAACTACAACTTGCCTTGTCTACGCGTTAGTTACCAAGTGTTAAAAACACATCCATGTCAAACAGCTGAAGTGAACATGTATCTTCAGTTCTGTGAATGACTACGTTGTTCAGGTTCTGAACTGCATACGCTTATAATAAGCCTGCTTGAGGGTATATTCTGCTATACCAGTGCAGCACTGGCATACAATACTCATTAAAAAGGGAAGGTTTTAAAGCCCTAGTTCCTGTGGGTTTAAGACATGGGGTTTCTTTTTAATTTAATCTGTAGTTTTTGCTTAAGTTCATGAAATTTCAGTGTTGAGTGTTCAAATTTACTGAAAATGTTATGAGGCAAGGAAAGAGGACAAAATGCCTAAGGCTGCTTATTAGAAGGATATGAGTCACTTGGTAATTTCACATTCTCCTATTGTAATATCCTATTTATGGTGCTGTTATACACCAAGGTGTTCTATTCATCTGAATAAAATCTGTCAATGATTTTCATTTCTAAAGACTGAGTTTTAATTTGCTTAAAAACAATGAAACCACTAAAAGATCCACATAGAAACTAGTCAGTTCCAGAAGACGGATGGACCTGCAACAAAGGGAATAAAATTGGGCTTGTGACCTCTTATGTTTCTTCATGATTTATAAAGAAAGCCTGAAGTTTTTTTCACCAAAAGAAGACAGGGAGGCAGTTTTAGACTATTAAAATGCAGGTCCTGTTGGACCTAGGTGTATACTGTTAGATCACATAAATAAATAGTGAGTGGGGTAGCTTGGGACTTCAGCCAATGTTGCCACCATCCTGTTTTGAACACAAGACAAATGCTGTGGGCCTATGTCTGGCTTGTTAGAAGGAGGATGGCAAGCAGGTGGATATGGATTGTTAAGATTCAAGGTCAATACTCCTCATGAACAGCACTATTCAGGCTATTATGGAGAGCCGAGTACAGTACACTCACAGTGAATGTTTATCAATGTAAAGTTAATAACTTTCTGCTTGTGATACAGAATGTCTGGGCTTTACCAGCACTGTTGTGGAGAATCCCTCCAGACTATAGAACAAATCCTTTGACTGTCCCCCCCCCTCACACCCCAAGGTATTCAGCAGACTGCATTTCTTTTCCCTCAGGCACTGTCTGTTTATTTGTACGGTAAGATGGGATGAATAGAACAAGCTAACAGGGCCGGCCTTAGGGAAAAATGGCACCCTGGGTGGACTTGCATTGTGGTGCCCCTACCTCCGCTGCTAAGTTTCCTCTAAGCTGCGCGGCTGCCTATTAAGCCCTGTGCAGGGGCTCAGGGCTGCGGTGGGGGGGAGAGGCCTCTTCCCCCAGCGCAGATGTGCCATGGCGGGCAGAGGCGCCCCTCCCTCGCCCCCGACTGCTGTGGTTAGAGGGGGCTGGTGGGGAGTCCTCTCTCCCTGCTGCAGCCCTGGGACAGCCTGCACCCCCAAACCCCTCATCCCTGGCCCCACCCCAGACCCCACACCCTCCCACACCCCAATCCTTTGCCCCAACCCTGAGCCCCCTCCCGAACCCCTCATTCCTGGCCCCACCCCAGAGCTGTCACTCCTAGCCAGAGCCCTCACCCCCTGCACCCAACCCTCTGCCCCAGCCCTGAGCCCCCTCCTGCACCCCGAACCCCTTGGCCCCACCTCCCCCACCATCAGAAGGGGCCCCGGTCTGCTCCGCTTGCGTCCCGAGATCCTGCTGGCTCTCCCCACCCACCACTGGCTCCTCTTGGCCTGCCCGCCATCTGGCCGAGGGCTCCTCTCCGCCCCCCTGGCCAGACCCCAGTGCATCTCCGGCTCTGGGCAATCTCTGCTTCCTACCGCCTGTCTCCCCGGAGCTGAGCCGCATGGGACTGGTGCAGAAGCCTGGCCAGTCTCAGTCAGGTGGCGGGGGTGGGGCAGGAACACAATGTGGGGGTCTTGGCTGGGCCCCTCCAGGCAAGTGCATCTTGAGGGAGCCTGGCCGGGGCAGGCCCTGGCCTGGCTGATCGTGCCACTCCAGAGGAGCCGGAGCGATTCCCTTCCCCAGGACCAGCCCTGGCTGTGCTGCCGGCTCAGCCCGGCAGACAGTCGCCTCCCAGCAGGCCGGTGAGTGCGGCTGAGAGGCAGGGTGTGGGGGAGTGGGTCTCTTGGGGGTCGGGGTGGGGGGCTGGGCTGTGAAGGGGCAGGGAAGATCTGTGTGTTGGGTCACTAGGAAGTGGGGGTTCTGTGGGGAGTGCTGGGCAGTTGTGGGGCTGTGTGCAGGGCGCTGTGCATTTGTGGGTGGGTCGGGGGGGGCGCTGGGCATAATGGGTCGGGGGGGGGGCTCTGGCCATAGGGAGTCGGGGGGTTTTGAGTGAGGGGGGGCTGTGTGGTGTGGCATAGGCCTGTCCCCGAGGGGAAGGGACATGCTGTCAGCACAGGGCTGGGGAGGCCACTGTGCGTCTGGCAACTGCCGGTTTGTAAATAGTGCCATCGCAGTGGGCGGAGCGGGGCTGCCCCTGCATGCCAGGCCCCATTGCTTCCAGCTGGCCTCTCGCTCTGGGGACTGACCTCCCCACACCATGCTCCATTGCCTCCCTGGGGGCCTAAAAATATGTTTGGCGCCGGGTCCACAAAAGGTTAATCCGGCCCTGCCTCTGCCCTGGGAACTCCCTACAGCCTCCTTCCAATAGCAGGTTCCCCAGGAAATCCCCAGGAAACAGCAGCAGCTGCTTTTGCTCCTGATTCAGCTCAGGAGCCCCCCCCCCCCCCCCCCCCACACACACACACACACTTCCTCTAAACCAGGGGTTCTCAAACTGTGGGTCGGGACCCCAAAGTGGATTGTGACCCCTTTTTAATGGGGTTTCCAGGGCTGGCTTTATACTTGCTGAGGGCTGAAGCTGAAGCCCCACCACCTGGGGCCAAAGCCAAAGCCCAAGGGCATCAGCCCTGAGCAGCAGGTCTCAGGTTACAGGCCCCCTGCCTGGGGCTGAAGCCTTTGGGTTTTGGCTTTGACCACCCCACCTGGGGCAGTGAGGCTTGGGCTTTGGGCCCCCCAACCCGGGGTGGCGGGACTCAGGCTTCGGTCCCCGCTCCTGCTGTTGTTCAGTAATTTTTGTTGTCAGAAGGGGGTCACGCTGCAATGAAATTTGAGAACCGCTGCTCTAAACCAAACATCCTCCACACCCCAGGCTAGTGGGATGTTTCCTTCCATTTACTGGCTGAACTCCCCCCCACTTCTCCAGACCCCCACATGCTGCTGTGTGGGGTTGCTACTGGCTGAAAGGATTATGGCTCCTCCCCACCCCATAGCTTCAGAGAAACTGGAGCACGCAGAGGCTAGGCTGTGTCTTTCCTTTGCCCTAAAGGATATGGAGAGACAAGGAGAAAGAGGAGGTAGTGTCTCTTCCCCCCCCCCCCCCCCAAAGGCAGAGGGGGTAGAAGGGCCGCACGTGTATGGCGTGGTCATCCAACAGAGTGTGTTGTGTGTGAGGGGTGCTCCTCAGCTGTCCCCTCCCCCAAACAGACAGGCCCCCATACACAACTGCTGCAAGGGATGGGAGAACAGGGGGATGGCTTCCTCAGCCAGGCCCCCCTTGTGCCAGTTTCCTGGGGGGAGACAGAGCCAGGGCTGGCCTCCTCAGCAGGGATCCCCCAGAGCAGCTTTGAGGGAGAAGAGCAGGAAATGAGGGGTATCCTCAGCCACCCCCCCAAATGGGGGGGAAGCATGCCCTGGCGCACCTCAGCACATTTCCCCCCTCCTCTCCCAGTCTGCGCGGCTCACTGGGCACAGCAAAGGGGACTGTGCTCCCACCAGGCAGTAACTAGACACACAGACACCCCCACCCCCACCCACCCCCACCCACCCCACCCCTGCAGCCAAGCAGGGAGGACCATGTCTTTCACGTGGGGGGGGGGGAGGGGGGAGCTTTTTAAAGTACTGGTGAAAGACAAAGGTTTTGTCTACAACTTCTCAGTGTAGACATACCCTCAGGTGACAACATAGTTGCAGTGGTTCCCCAGACACTCTAGTGTAAATTGGTCCTAAACAGAATCTCATCACCACCACTCATTTGACACTCCCTCTTTCTAAGGCTGAGTATTCTGCTTTCAAATCCCTGTTAATCCAGAAAGTATGATATCAAAGCTTTACTATAAGGCTGGGCGGAGAGATTGATCTCATTAGATAACTTAATCTTTACCCCACTTTTAACTCGTGAAATACCAGAGGGTGTAACTTTGAATGAGTGTTGGCTTTCAGAGATAAGATGGACAACATGGGAGCATTGAAGTTTTAATGCACTGGAAATAGTATTTGTATTTAGCAAATCAATACCGCATTTATATGCAAATGGCTTTCAGTAACACATCACCCTGTTCTTTGAAGCTGCCTTCTTTGAATCAACATTCATGGGGCCTAGAATAAATTTTTGTTTAAACTGTCAAGGTGAACCTGTTTCCAGGCTTACATACAGTTGACACCACTCACAAACTAGAGGAAAACTTGCCTTCTGGTCCAGCTCTCTAAAATGGAAAAACTAGGAGGTGCAGTGCTGTCTGAAGGACTGTAACGAGATACTGGTTGTTCTCTTTGCATGCCCCCTTCGGACGTTGAAAGAGCAGCCTCTCAATAAAGCAGTGTGTCATACCAAGGGTGTTTTGTCACGGTTCTTTCACTGACCGTATTGCCACAGTACCTGAGGGCCATAAGTGCAGAGGATTCTAATGTCCTGCGTAAACTACTGGTTTTAACCCAGTTTGTACCAGGTTAGGACTTGGTTGGTAACCATGGCACCAAATGCGGTTCACCCTTGGCAGAAGCCAAGCTAGAACCTGATTGTCTTCCTATAACAAGTTCTTAAGTCTAATTTTATTGTGTGGACAGGACTCTGTCCGGTGGCTGGCTGGCTTTCCTCCTAGGTCTGTGTTCTCAGATGTCCAGAATGCATTGCCCCACATGCACTGATACTACAGTTTGCATGTCCTCCAGACACACTATTACATGCTGAAGCAGGGTGTATGGCCAGTAAGATTTTTCCAGAATACAACTGATACATAGCTGTACTTGTTCTGTGGAGAGCGGTTTAATAGCAAATTACAGGTGTCACCCCTTAAACGCCGGAGTCTTGATGTGGCTGTATATGTGTCTAACAGAGTTTGTTTGGTTTACAGTACAAAAAGGAAGGACAAAATGTAACCAGTTATTGCCATGAGACCTTGCCAGGATGGGTGCATGACGTGCTAGGCCATAATTGGGCATGTTTTATCGGAAATAAAGTTTCGCCCTCTCCCTCCAGCATTCATGTGAACCAGCTCCCTCATCAGAAACCAAGGGAAAGGTGAGTGCACACAGTGAATGGAGGATGACTTTTTATTTTGAAATATGGTGACAACAGCAGTTGTGCTTTAAGTTCCAGACTAAAACGTGTGGACTGGCTCGGGGGCAAGATACAAAGCTATAGTATCACAGCAAGTTTGTGGTCCAAATGAAAGTAAATTCCTTAGGCCTGGGGGAAGCAAGTAGTGGTGATGGGGCAGTTTAGTGGACAGGGTTTCCATTTTCTTCAGATATGGCATGCTGTCTTTAAGCTCAACTGTAATCACAGTCAAAATGGAAAGCTACATTTAATCTGTTTTAAAAAGATCTGGAGATGTTTGTAAGCTTCCTGGACTAAAAGTGCAGAATCTGTAGCAATAAGGATGTCTACAGTTATTCCCGATTAAGTGTTGTCTGATGCCGGCCACTCATTTCCAGCTGCTAACAGCTAAGTGGTGAATATCCTTACTTTTCAACATAAGAAATTACTATGGTCACTGGATATTATTCAGTCACAAATCCAAATGGGAGGAGAGGCGGTCTTAGTCAAGCTTTGGATTGAGATTTGATCCACAGCCTGAAAAAGCTGGAGAACCTCTGTCTAAATAACCTGGTCTGCTTGTCCAGTTGGCTCTCTGAGGTACACTCAAACTTTGAACCTTAATCTAGCATCAACCCAGTTCTAATAGAATAGATGGACTTAGACTAAAGATCTAAAGCACTGGTGTGGGAATTTGAAAGAAGAAGGTTAGGAAGTGGTCATCCCTGGATTTTCTGAATGCAGAGAATAGAGGAAAAGTTCTGAATTTAAATCTTAAATCCAAATAATTCATTTCAGGCAAATGGTCCCATGTAATGTCCTCTTTAAACTACTGGGACTGCTTAAGGTAAAAGGGGAGAAATGATTGGCTTGATATTTGTTTCTCCCCCACTCCACAGGGCAAGTCTATGCTTAAAACGCTGCATTGGCTTAGGCTAGGTCTACACTACAGCGGGGGGTCGACCTAAGATACGCAACTTCAGCTATGTGAATAGCGTAGCTGAAGTGGCGTATTTTAGGTCGACTTACCTGGCTGTGAGGACGGCGGCAAGTCGACCGCTGCCACGCCACCGTCGACTCCACTACCGCCTCTTGCCGCGGTGGATTTCCGGAGTCGACGGTAGAGCCATCAGGGATCGATTTTATCGCGTCTTCACTAGACGCGGTAAGTCGATCCCCGATAGACCGATTGCTACCCGCCAATCCGGCGGGTAGTGAAGACGTGCCCTCAGCTGTGCTGCTGTAGTGCTTTAATGAAGACAGTAAGCTGTCTGGAGAGAGTTCTCCTGTCGGCATAGTTAATCCACCTCCCCAACAGGTGGTAGCTATGTCTGCGGGAGTGCTGTCTACACCAGGGGCAAGGAGTCACTATAACTACGACACTCGGGGGGTGGGTTTTTCACACCCCTGAGCAATGTAGTTATGCCAATATAGGTCAGTAGGGTAGACCATACTTCAGTATTACAGCTAGCTTACAAGAGCCTGCTCCTAACTGAGTGGCAAAGTGTTAAATTGTCTAATCACAGCAGTTGTGTGACTAGTGAGTAGTCTTCAGGCCAAACTTTTATCTTATTGTACTGTTCCTGATTGTCTGCAGGTTTTCAAGGAGGCCTTATGTACACAACTTTGACTTCGTGAAAGCTATCAATACTGTTCAGAAATCCTGGACAGCAACAACATACAAAGAATATGAAAACCTCTCCCTGGAAGAACTAACTAGAAGAGCTGGAGGTCTCAAGTCCAGAGCTCCGAGGTATTAAAGTTTTCCTACTTAGGTCACTCACGAGGCCTGCTGGTGAGAATCATTCTCTGAGTTCTTTGGAGCTGTGTTGATTATCATCAGCTATGGATCTAGCTCCTAGTTCAGATTATAGATAATATACGATGGAATCCAGATGTATTCAAACCCTTTATAGTATGATTGAGTGCCAGCATATTTGCCTGTTTGAGTCCTGATGATCCAAACATATCTGGCTGTCTTGCAAGCACTTCCGATGAATGGAAGTTTTTGCTGTTTGATCCGGTACTGAAATTGCCTCAGAATATACAGATTAAGGGAAGAGGTGATGACATGGGTGTAGAATGGGAATTTTAGAATTAGACTCATCACTCAGGTTGTGCCCACACACAGCTATGGCAGACAGTTAGGTATTTTTATCCTTTAAATAAAGTTAATTAGGAAGTTCATAACCTTCAGTCCAAAAACAGCCATAGACAATCATGGCTGAAATACCTACAATGCAGATTTTCAGAAGGAGTTCTCTGTCACTATATCAAATTGCCCATCCCAGTGTCTCCTTCTATAGATAACTTGGGGAGAATGCTGGCCTATATTTTATACATAGAGTAAGGCACACACCGTTCCATATCAGGCAGCAGGGGGTTGTGTAGGCACACTGTAACCTCTGATTTCAGTACAGTCTGACCAAACTTGTAACTGGTGGTAGAAATTGTTTTTCCTTTGAAATTTCCCATTGTGTAGCTGTTCCCTCCAGTACATTGGCAAGAAAGAGAGTAAAGCTACTTTCCCATCCCCTATGCCTAACATTGCTTTGCAGTGTTTTAGCTTTGCAGATGTCTTTTTTCTCTCTCAGATGGTTGACTCTCGTGGTGTTGAGCCATGTCCTGAGGTAGGAGGAGGCTGTAGGGAAGAAATATTGTTCATACTTTCCCCCCAAACTTCACTGTACTATAGCAGTCAAGTGTGCAGGTAGAATTTGAAATCTCTAACTTTTGCTACTCTGATTATGGAGAACTCCAAATATTTGCTCTGTGCATGCAGATAATGTTGGGGCTTTCCGATACGTTGGTAAGATTATGCGTTGTCCCTGTGAAGACGGTCACGTGCCCTCACAATCACAGAAAAATAGCGCTAGGTACAGACACACAAACATTAGACCCTCCATCGTCTGCGTGTAATGTTAGATCTCTGTAGTGCACTTGGAGCAGCACTTGTTGGGCTGATCTCTCCAGTCTGCTGTGAGTAGGAGTGAGCCTGATGCTTGTCACAAGAACTTGACTTTTAAAGGGAGTGGAATGCTTAACTGTGCAATCTTTTTGGCTTGTCTGCACTATGACTGTCCGCCAGCAATGGGTGCAGGTCAGGATGGTTTAGCTGCAAGCGTAGACGGGGACAGTCAGTATTCAGCACCACTTCAGTAGCTGTGGAGAAAGTTGGCTTCAAGTAGCTGTCTCCAAGCATGCTTTAACCATGATCATCGGAAGCATGGCTGGACACTTTGTCCTTGTCAGCGCTTGCAGTTAAACTGTGTTCACCTCTGACTGATGCACATTGACAGTAATTGGTGATTTTGTGTAGTTTCAAGAAACCCTATGTATTCTTAATGAAATTTTGTTGATAGCACAGATATTCAGTAGCTGTCCAAAGTCTGTTGTAAGGCTGCCATTCTTGATGATTTTGTGGTATTAGTTCAGCACTTCAAAACAAAAACAAACTTTTGGACTGATATAATTGCCCTAACCAGCAGATTGTTACGGCATAAATAAACCCTTATCCGCTCCAGCAGGGATTATGACTATTTTCTCCTTGCCATATTCCAACCCACTGAAGCTAAGCAATAAAGAATCACCTGTGAGACTTGACACCCATTCAGTGTGCATGGAGGGGGTTGCTAGCTCTAGATACTGATAGGCAGCAGCGGATTAACACACAGGTCCCGGCCAATTTGGGGGCCCCCGGGAGCATTGGAACTGTGGCCCTGCCCTCTGCTCATCCTCTTCCCCCCTGTAGCCCCGCCTCCTGGCCAGGGCGGAAGTTGGAGCCAGGCCAGAGCTGCCCAGGGAGCCCTGGACCTTTTGCCTGCCCTGGGCGGAGGGCTGGGGGGACCAAAGTCTGTGTCCCTGCCCCCCGGGGTGCACCATCCAGGACAGGTGGAGAGTCTGGGGGCACAGGGTCACCAGAACCAGGGGGGCCAAGGGGACTATGCCCTCCCACTTTTAATACAAGAAACCTGCCTTAGTGGTGGGCGAAAGCATGGAGCGCCGTATCATGAGCGTTGGCCCCTGCTCAGCCAGGGCTGGCTCTGTGTGTGGCTGCAGCTCCCAGCCCCAGATAACTCCAGTTCTGGGCAGAGGGAGCCCGGCTTGGGTGCGGGGTTGGGTTGCAGTGTCCTGAGACATGAAGTGGATGGATGTAGTTTTGGGGAGAAATTGTCCCCCCAAAACAGGGGTGAGGTGTGGCAGGGTGTTCAAGGGGTCACGTGCCATTACCCCCCCCCCATTTCTGTAGCTCTGAGCTGCTCTGCTCTGCCTGAGGGGGGGATTGGGGGAAGGGAGGTGGGGGGGGGGAGAGGCAGAGGGAAAAGAAGGGGATGAGAGGCTGGAGGAGGGAGAGGGGTGGGGCAGTGGTGAGGGGAAGGGAGATGGGATGGGGAAGAGGCAGTGGGAAAGATGGATGGGATAGGGCAGGGGGAGGACAAGGAGAAGGGGGATGGGGTGGGGAGAGGAAGCGGGAGGGGGAAGAGAAGAAGGAGGATGGGTTGGAGAGAGAAAGGGGGATGGGGAAGAGGGCAGTGGGAAGAGGCACTTTGCATCTGAATTGCCTGAGTGGCCACAGCTCCTGCACTCAGGTCACTGCAGCAGCAGCCCCCATCCCCATTAAACTGTCCCTCATAGCACCGGCAGCCCAGGTACAACTCCAGGCCAGGGGGGAGAGCCTGGGGTACTGGCTTCAGCACACACGTGCCCCCCAAATGTAGCGGCTCTCACTGCCCTTTAGGCAACGTTTAAATCCGTGGATCATGCGAGCCCTGTCCCAGAAGACTCTGCCCCCTCCCCCCCCCCCCCCCCCCCCAGTGCCCAGACCACTTGGCAGCTCACTCCACAGCGCCACTGGAGGGGGCTGCTCCCAGGCACCTGCTCTCTTGCTTTGCTCCTGGCGGTGCTGGTGCTGCTGGGCCGGGACTTTGCAACTTTTGGCTGCAGATTGTGGCAGCTGCAGTGCTGAGTGTAGGGGCCAGAGGGCAGCTGGAGATCCTACTGCACCCCCAGCCTGAGATCCCCCCTACCCCAGAGGATACATCCCCCTACAGACCAGGATCTCCTGGACACATCCAGTCCCCAATCCGGGATCCCCCCTTCCCCTGGGGACACACTGAGTGCCCCCCACTAACTGGGCCTCCTCCCTTCCCGGGGCACCTCCCTGTTGCGGTTTAAACTGCTTGCAAAAAGCCAAGCATGTCTGCACCCCTCCCCATGCACATCCTCGCTCCAGAGCCCAGGATGTGACATCCTTCTCCCTCCACCCTCAGGTGAAAGAGACACCTTCCCCCAAGACCATGGAAGTGAGGATCCCCCAGGCTGGGGCTGGCGTGTGGATCTCACACTGCTGGGAAGGTGTCTCCTGGGATTGTTACCCTGCTCTGCACAAACCAGTACTCCGAGTAACAGGACAAAATTAAGAGGAGGAAACTCAAAGCTATCAGGGGAAACCTTCCTGGCAGTGCGATCTCTGTCTTAGGAATAGTCTCCCAAGGGAAAGGCTGGAAACCCCAAGGCTTGGGACTTTTAAAAGGAGACTGGACAAAACATGTAAGGAACAGCCCTGCATTGGCAGGGAGATGGACTGAGACGAGATGATCACAAAGGGCTTTTTCTCCTCTAACTGCTATAATTCCATCCCACTATTCTGGGAGTACAAATTCTAGTACTAAAGTCCCACAGCCTGGATCCCATTGCACTGGGCTGGTGAATTCGTGCCCTGACATGCAACTCCTACTGAGCCAATAGTGTAGATCCTGCTGTTAGTGTAGCTGTTTGCAGGTGCCCTTGTATTTAGCTGAACCCTTACACTCAGGGGTTGAGTGCATCCCCGCCATATCGTGAGCATGGAATCTGACACTGCTACCCTGCTGTGTGGATCCCAGCATCCTTGTACTGTGAATTTTCGGCCTTCACACCCTGCTGTATGTATCTCATTTTGCTGGTAGTGCTAGTGCCAAGGTGTGATGACGACATTATGCTAGAAATATGAATCCTGAAAATAGTGTCCTGGTGTGATGGTCACTCTGGGCTGTTAATATGAATCCTCCATTCTTGTATGCAGTGTTGTTGTAGCCTTGTTGGTCCCAGGATATTAGAGAGACAAGGTGGGTGAGGTAATGTCTTTTATTGGAGCAAGTTCTGTTGGTGTGAGAGACAAGCTTCCAAGCTTACACAGAGCTCTTCTTCACTCACCAACAGATGCAGGTCCAATAAAAGATATTGCATCACCCACCTTGTCTCTCCAATGTGAATCCTGTCATTATGGCCCTGTTGGGTGCATCCTAATATACTGAGGGCATGAATCTTGGCCACTGGAGGAGGAGTGTACATCTTAATGCTAGTAGCCTGCTGTTTAGATCTTACTCCACTCTGAGCCTGGGCGTTTTAATCTTGGCATGTGTATTCTGATGCAGTGAAGTTTGGAAATAACGTGAACACAGGTCCGGCCATTACGGGTGGGCGCCGTGGTCAGGGGGGTGCTATGGTCAAGAGGCAAGGAGCGGGATTGGACTTGGGGTGTGAGGCAATGGAAGGGATCTTGGGACAATGTGGGGGAGGCAGTGGGGCCCAGGGGCAATGGGGGGCATTCCTCCACCACTTTGGCCTTGGCCCTGCCCACTTTTACAAAAGTTTCATCACCCGTGGGCTCCCCACAGTGAGTTGGCTCCCTGGGCAGCTACCGCAGCTCTTACCATAACCCGGCAGGGCCTCGGGGGAGAGGAGGAGCAGGGGGCGTTGGCCCATGGCAAGAAGGGTTGTGGGGGGCCCAAAAGTTCTTTGTGCCCAGGGCCCCAGTAAATCTTAATGCACCTCTGCTGTTAGGAAATAGTCTGTGGAAGGAAAATTGCTAGAGGTGTCAGTTCCTCATGCAATCTCTTTTCCTTTGTCTAGACAATGTGATGGTATGTTAATGTCAAATGTATGTTCTTGTGTTTTAGACCGAAGCCTGCACCGTTAACGCCCGAATTAGTCAAACAAGCTTCAGGTTTGCCAGAATCCTGGGACTGGAGGAACATTAATGGTGTCAACTATGTCACTCCTGTACGAAACCAAGGTACGAGGTTTTTCATAATCCCCATAATGAGACTGTCTGCAAATAATACCTCGTACTTAATCTATTGCATGTCAGTATCATGAAAGATCTGAATTTACTTTGCTGTATGGTCCCCTGTGATAGGCAGTAGAACACACCTGATATACAAACCCTCTGTTAAGGCTTGGAAAAGTTTTGTCTCTTAATACTTCCTGCCAAAGTAGAAGACTACTTCCTGTCAGACCATCCAGTTCAGTACAGGAGTGAAAGTCAATTACCATGGCTCTCTGTGTGGAGATCGCTAGCAAATTCTGTTTGTCCAAACTGTCATCATGATGAATTTCTGCCCACCACAATCTCAGAACTGATACAGTGCAAGTTCAGTTATTAATTTTTCTGCTAATTGCTGCTGACAGCATATTATCATGCAATTTTAACCAATAATCTCTTGAAGGATTGTTTATACCATCCTCAAGTCTCATTACTTAAATCATTTTAGGAATAATTAGTTACATGACTGATCCGTTACAGAAATAGGTGTCTGTTTATGCTTTGAAAAGTGTAGCACTGGTAAATGTCTGATACCCCCCATAAACAAAATGCAACCACTGTAAAGCTTTCTCCTCACTCCTGCACTAGTACAAATCTTCCTTCTTAGCTGGATTTAAAGGTTCAGTCTTACTATTATTTATCTGTAGTGGTTCAAAATCTCCTCTTGAGGCAAATGGAATGGTATATAATGCTATATAATGAAGTTGTTTCCTTAAACCATTGATCCCTTTCCAGTGCATGAGGGGGGTGTGTGTACGTGTGTGTACCAAAAAATTCCTAACAGGATTTTTTTGGGGGGAGGGGGAGAAGGAGGATGATGGGGGGGTTTATGGAATGTGAGAGAGTTGGTTCACAATCTGATCTGTTGCTGAATGATGATAGGAAATATTGAAACGCTTACACAGGGATTATCAACAGCTAACCGGTGTAAAGACCTATGCTTCCTTCGTATCTTCAGTTCACTTGAGAAATGTGGTATCGTCCCTTCTTCATTCAGTGGGTAACAAGATCTAAGGCAGCGGGTCTCAAACTTTTTTACTGGCGATCCCTTTCACATTGCAAGCCTCTGAGTGGGACCCCCCTAATAAATTAAACACACTTTTTAATATATTTAACACCATTATAAATGCTGGAGGCAAGCGAGGTTTGGGGTGGAGGTTGGCAGCTCGCAACCTCCCCATGTAATAACCTTGCGACCCCCTGAGGGGTCCCGACCCCAAGTTTGAGAACCCCTGATCTAAGGCTTCCTCTTCCTGAAGCAGCATTGTAATCATGTTCTCAGTATGGGGAATCTTGCTTTGCTGTTTTCAGGAATGGGAGTTGCCTAAACCCCCTCATATTGTGTTGAGAAAGCACCTCCAACATGTAAAGGAATTCAGCTGGACTGTATTTGCATGTCACATTCAGCCAGAAACGAGCATCTTTGGTATAATAAAGAGCAAAAAGACAACCTTATTAATATGCGTAGTGCTGACATATCAAATAACCATCTTCCTTACAATAATGAGCTATTGTAGATTGCAGAGGCATCAGACATCAATGGCTGTAAATAGTTATT
This sequence comes from Emys orbicularis, assembly GCF_028017835.1. Lineage (NCBI taxonomy): Eukaryota > Metazoa > Chordata > Testudines > Emydidae > Emys > Emys orbicularis. The sequence continues at coordinate 346,276,092 of NC_088683.1, forward strand.
AGTAAAACAATGGCACAATATTAAGATTTAGATGCTGAAAGTTTGAAAATGCACCGAAGACTAACAGAACCATGAGCAATAAGAAGAATGTTTTTTTTTCAAACAGCCAATCATGCTAGGCAAACTTTCACGTGCTAAGCTGTTGAGACACTGCTGCATTCACTGAAAGATCATGCTTTCTTCATCTGTTGACTATTAGAACCATGTGACTGCTACTATTGTCCCAAATGGACAAGAATTTCATAAGGACAAAGGTGTAGTCTTTGAAGATAATCCTTCAAAATTGCAGAGGCAGGCCTCCAGCCACAGTTTTCTTGGTTTGTAATCTTCGTTTATATCTATGATAGCACAACAGCATTACCCAGTATAATCAGTCACCTTTTTTTAGGTAACCTCCTTTACTTACTATTCAGTACAGTAACTGAATTACTGTCCCCTTTAATGCCAGCTAACACTTTAAGAGATAAAGGCCTGATGTACACTACAGACTTAGGTCGATGTAAGGCAGCTTACGTCGACCTAATTATGTCGGCGTCTACACCATAGCCTTGTTCCCTCCAATGTAAGTGCTCTACTACACTGACATAAGAACTCCACCTCCACTTATGTCAGTGTAGACACTGTTACGTATATTGGCTGTCATTCTTGTCAATTTCATGGCGCCCTGCTGGAGCGGTGATACTGATAAGAAAGGCTGGTAGGTTCCCTGCTTTGAATCCAGCATCCGGCTCACAGCTCAGACTGTCACCCCGGGGTGGGTGAGGGGTTCCAGCTAGAGCCCAGCTGCCCCCTGGGTTCTGGGAGGCAGAGCTCCCCACCGGGAGTGAGGAGCTGGGGAATGGGGGCAGCTGGGCTCCTTGTGGGCTGTCTCAGCCCCCCACACTGTTCCTCTTAAGTCGGAGGAAGCACTCCTGACAGGGACACGCACCACTGACAGAAGGAGGGTAGTGAACCATGGCAGGTAATCACTGCAGTGGCTGTAAGTCGACCTAACATAGCTCGACTTAAGTTTGTAGTGTAGACATGCCCAACACTCAGTTTGGCAAACAGAACAAAGAACTCTAATACAAATTAAGCTTCAATAAAATCACTGTCCCAGGAACCCCCCCTTCCCGTGCTTTAGATATCTTCTGCAGAAGAGATTAGTTTGAGAGGCCGCATTGCTGTCAGTTTCTACTATGGGAAAATATTGTTGAGCAATTACATTACAGTAACCAATTTAGCCCGGAGACCTAGGATTCTCAGTAAATCTCTGCTCTAGCTCCTGTAATCTTCCTCTCAAACCAGAGTAGGTGGAAAAATATAGTGACCTACTGATTCCTCACCTTTTAAAGGTGTTTTATGCCCTTTAATCATTTTTCATCATTTAATGATCCTTTTGCCACAGACTGAGTGGAATCTAATGCAGTGAAGTCTGTGATTGACTTGGAATTGAATTTGTGGGGAGCATCCAACATGCAACAGTTCCAGTAATTATCTCTGATCTCCACTGATATTCCATTTCTGTGTGGGTGCCATTTAGGAGCTTCCCAGAGTGTATTGCTGCCATTAATAGGGAGAATGTTTTTTTAAAAGAAGTTACTTCCAGGACAATGATTACATGAATGGACTCTTATGTATCTTTGCAAATGAGACCTGGCCTGCTGTGGCTTGGCCAATCAGCAAAAGATGGTATGATTGTGTAAGAGTGGGTGTCGCCTTTCACCACTTTGAACATGAATGCTCTTTGCCCAGCAGTGTGATCAGAGAGCAACTTCCACCCCCTCCTCTTCAGAGATGCATCCAACGTCTTAATGTTGAATAATGGTACAAAGTCCTGCTTTTATAATAGCCCTGCTTGATGCCCTCCTACATGCAGTTTGAGACATGAGGTAGTTTGGGTTTTGTATTCCCAAAGCCTCATTCCTTTTTTAAGCTTTGCAGTATTTTCCTTTGTAGTGGGCAAGTCAATTGGGGCCCTCGGTGAGGGGCAATAGTCAGAATAAGACCTCAGCTAAGCAACTCCCCCTCTGCAGTGAAGCTACTTCACTTTCAAAATTTCTCTTACATCACAGAAAACACCAAGAGGGGGCGAAGGAGCTAAAACTAAAAGGCAACACTAAATTTTGGTGTAAAATATGATGCTAGGTGATTTATCTTGTTGCCTGCCACCAGAGGGCAACTACTCTGAAAAGCCAGAGTATGACTGCATGCTGCTTGAGAGAATCACAAAATCCACAATATTAAACCTCACGCTTACATTGCCAGACTCTAAAACAAGCCATTATTTTAGAAGCTGCGGTATAAGTATAGTGGTGCAGTGGGAAACTATGGCTCTAAATATACTAACATGCTGAGGATATCTAGAATAGTATGTCCAGAGTTCAGTGGACACAGTCTCATAGGACACCTTATAGAAGGGCTTCCTAAAAAGCAGCCTCAAAGAGTTGGTTATGAGCATCTTCCGCACCATGCTAACCAATATTCTTTATATGACCATTCGGAGGCAACAGCTTAGCAATTATGCAGCTTTTAAAACTAGACAATTAAAAAGTTAAACTTAAAATTTTTAATAAGAGAAACTATATTAAAAAAAAAACCTTCTCTGTCTTGCTGCTTCCTCTTAGGAGACATCAAACCTGCTTTATGACCACAGCTGATCTTTAAAGGGATTTCTAAATACTGACTTCAGTGGAACTACTTTTGTGCTTACAGTTAAGCATATTTAAATAGCTTTCTTGAACTGGAGCCTAACTTTTGGTCAAACTGAAGACAATGTCAAAGCAGGGTTGACTTGATTCAACAACCTGTGCAATATGAGGGTCACCTCCCTTTACAGCACCCTGGTCTTGTTTAATTTACTGATGTTTTGTATTTCCTGTTTTCCTCAGCATCATGTGGCAGCTGCTATGCGTTTGCTTCCATGGGCATGTTGGAGGCAAGAATTCGTATCCGCACTAACAATTCTCAGACACCAATCTTCAGTCCTCAGCAGGTTGTGTCCTGCAGCCAATATTCTCAAGGTGAGTGGACTGGAGATGTTCCCCTGGTATTGAGGAGATGGGGGAGGAACAGCACCCCCAGGATTTTGTCACTACAGGAGAGGAAGGGTTGACAGTCTCTTCTCATTGATTGGCAACCATTTTTGTAAGCCTGTCTGTGGTCTTGGGGTGGGAAGCTTATTTGCTGTGAAATAGCAGCTTCAGAAAGCCAGGGTATTAGAACACGCTTCTTTCATGACTGAAAGAGATGACTAATTCTTGAGTGTCACATGCTTAGGACTACATTTTATGGTAGCTGACTTTGTTATACCAATAGAATAAAAACCAGCAGGATTTTATTAAGAGGGATAAGGCAAAGATGCCACATTTATTGTAAATATAATAAAGCAAAAGATAAAAGTAAACAACGTTGTTTGACCACTTATTTTTATCACTACTTATTCCTTATACACACACATATATAGATAGATAGATAGATAGATTTATTCACACAATTATTTATTTAAGTTTTGTATAAGTGTTATAGTTACCAGCCTAGAAGTTGCTCATGCCAAGTTACTGGCCAGGTATCTTGGTCATGAGGATGGAGCCGAGTCTGTGTCAGGTGCACCTGATGCTCCTGGAGGTTGGCAGCAGAACCAGAGACTTAAAATCCTCAGTCTTGAGAGTTCATTTTTATAGGAATTAATTCCTATGTTAGTCTATGGGAGCTGTTTCATTCTGCTGTTGCTGACTTAATCAGCAGATGGCACATTCCTGGGCACATTCCTGATGGCTCCATACTGTTCAAAGTTTGTGTTTCTCATCCTTCCAGGTGATGGGGTGGATCCCAGTTTACCCTCCGGGGGTTGTCTAATGGTCCACTTGACACATTCTTCAGCCGATGGATACTCCCTTTCTAGGCTGGCACCTCCCTAACCATTCATGTACATTAAGCATTTATCAACATACATTTCATATTTTAACCATATTTTAATTTACTGTTTCCACCACTTTCGGGGTGTGTGCTAATTTATTTGAGACTCCTGGCCCTTTAATCACAGAGGGTGGGGGTCTGTTTCTAGGAGCCGTTGCTGTTACAATGAAGTGAAAGTCTGTTAAGGGCTTATAGCGTTTGTTTACATTGTATCAGTTACAGAAAGTATCTTTCACAGGACAGATACAATCAATGGTTTCTAAGGACAGTAGCTTACAAGTTTTAACAGAAGACCCAAGAGATTTTTGTATTTGGTGAAACTGTTGGATTTTAAAGTGTGGGGGACAAATTATGGGGGGGGGGGGTCACTGTCACTTGGGGGAATCACTGTTGGTACCTTCTTTAATATCTCTACAACTTCTGTGACTCCATCATAGTGATCCAGATTTAATTCCAGGGTCATTAGAATCCATTTTGCCGTGTGCATGGGAATCTTGTATTGGAGTTGAACCACCAGTGGTTTGCTGAACACTAGCTAGTGGTCTGTGGAGACTGGCTACTCATTTGGTGTCTGCTATACTACTTTTCCAGCTGCTTGTGCAGGCATCCAGGCGCTTCATTGTAAACAGCCTTGGATGGCTGCAAAAAGCAGCTGGAAATAAGGAAAAGGAACCTGTCTAGGGGCATGTGCTGTGTTGGAGAAGGATCCTGTAATCCACCTGCAGAGGAGAGGGAATGTCTAGGGGAGCAGAGGAGATTGGAATTGGGCAGTGTGTCCAGGGGAGTTAGGAGAAGGCCACCAGACTGGGTAGCACATTTAGGGAGAAGGGAACAAAATGTCCCTGGAGCATGTACAGAGGGAGGAAGAACGGAGGGGTGGGGGGAGGCAAAAGGAAAAGCAAAAATCAGTAGACTGCGATTCACTTTTGGGGGAAAGGATACCACCCCCACGGTATATGACAGCTACAATACTTATGTTTTTTTACTGGTGCTATATTTCCATGTAAGGAATTGCTGTGGTTACCATGGGGATGTCATACCGGCACAAATGGCTAAGGAGATGGCTTGTGCAGTAGGGAAGAGGGAGTTAAGGTAGTCCTGGGTGTTAAAGGAATGTTAGGCATTGTTTCCTCTTGATCTCAGGGGAGAGATAAGAGTGGTTCCCTTTTAATTGTAACCGGCATTAGCCATGCTCAGTCTGATACAAAATATCGGGGATAATAAAGACTTGTGGTGATTTTTAAAACGATGAACTTGCAAAATTGCAGCTTCCTCTCCTAAAAGACCTTCTGCAAGGAATAATCAGATCTTTTCTGACTGTTTCAGGTTGTGATGGCGGATTCCCATACCTCATTGCTGGGAAATACGTCCAAGATTTTGGTGTGGTGGAGGAAGAGTGTTTCCCTTACACAGCCACAGATTCTCCATGCACTCCAAAGCGGAACTGTTACCACTACTATGCCTCTGAGTACCACTACGTTGGAGGGTTTTATGGAGGCTGCAATGAAGCCCTGATGAAGCTTGAACTTGTCATATATGGGCCAATGGCCGTTGCTTTTGAAGTTTATAGTGATTTCATGCTCTATAGAGGAGGAATCTACCATCACACTGGGCTGCAGGATGAGTTCAACCCCTTTGAGTTGACCAATCATGCTGTGTTGCTCGTGGGGTATGGCAAAGATCCAGATACTGGTGAGAAGTTCTGGACAGTGAAAAACAGCTGGGGAAGCTCCTGGGGAGAAAATGGTTACTTCAGAATCCGCCGGGGCACCGATGAATGTGCAATTGAAAGTATAGCAGTGTCCGCAACTCCTGTCCCAAAATTATAAAGCAAAACTCCTTTCCCCAGTGCCTCATTTCTGAGAAGCAAATTTCTCAGCCATAGGAATGTATTGATTATATTATGTACTTGGAAAATTTTACTGCAGTGTTTTAAAGCTTAAGAATTAGCTTTAATGAGATTTTTCAGAATCAAGTGAGCAGTTTTCACTCTCTACCACTGAGGACACTTCAAAATTCTGTTCTTTGTTTATGATACACAAAGATACACTTCCTGGCAGTAAATTCTCTAAGAATGCAATTGCCGTTAGATTAACAATAAGTGGTAGTTATTCATCATTGTATAAAGCCCCAATATTTTTTTTTCCCTTGGACAATCTTAAAACTAGATCTCAGAAGGAAATGATTGTTACAATAATCTATAATTACTTAAAGGGACACTTTTTAAAGTATTGTGCCTTACACAATAAATCAGGGAATCACTTGCCTTTTAAAAGTGGACATCTTAAGTGTGCATCAGAGGATGATTATACTGTGACTAAAGGGAAACTTTAAAGCTTTAAGTGTTTGGCAAATGTGCAAGCAAAATGTCAGATGTCAAACTCTCTGAACTTCAAAGTTCGTTTTACATATTGGCCTTTTACTGCATTTATGTGGCATTTTTTTAAGTTCCTGTTTTTATGAATGTCATTTGAATTCAATTCCAAGCTGATCCTCAATAAAAATCTGACTCTATTGCTGTGGGAGTTGTTCCTTGCTGAAGTTGATGCCTTTTTATTGCTATGACCTACACCAACAGCTTCAAAATTGAGAAGGGATATTCAGGTATTTTAGCATAAGGAAGATTTTGGGATGGGTGGGGGAGGGGAATTAAAATCATCTGGCCTCCAGCCAATTCTGTTCTGTATCGGTTCTTACACTGCATGGTGTTGCTCTTTAATGCAAGTGCAAGCAGAGTCTTTGTACAGCACCTAGCACAGTGCAGTCCCAGTCCATGATTACAGCTTCTTGGTGGTATGGCAGTATTAATAATAATCTGTGCATGAATGTAAATAAGGCTATGTCAGCTGTAATCCTCTACACCGAGATGTAATATCTCAAGCCCCATATGTATCTGCTCCCTTATTTTCATGTCCGTATGTAGGTAAAAAAAAAAGGAATGGCGAACAGGCATGATTGAAAAGATGTGAGCATAGACAGGTCCTCCTCTGCAGGGGGGAGATGTCACATCGCTTCCTCCTGCAACTAGAGAGGAATAATGTGGCAGATGCATAGCAGGGCCCTTATTAATGCAGGATTGTCCTCCATTCTGTGTCCTTGACTGGCTCATACTTTTTACCAGGTATACAACAGTAAATCTGTGCTGTGCAGAATCACACTCCTTATATCTGGACGGACACTCTGTTCACAGTGCCTCTTTGTTTATTTGTATTACAATAGCGGCTAGAGGCCCCAACGGAGATTGGGGGCCCCAATGCGCTTCACAAACTCATGGTAAAATGGTCCATGCCTCAAAGGTTACAGTCTAAATAGACAAGAGAAAGGGTGAAAGAAAGGCGCTATGATCCCTCTTTACAGGTGGGGAACCGAGGTGCAGAGATTAAGTGCATACCTCTCAACAGTCCCTCAGTGCATAGGAATTCCCAGACTGGATCAGTCCTGAGGTCTGTCTAGTCTCCACCAGTGGCCAGCACGAGATGCTTCAGAGGAAGGTGGGAGCAGCCACAAAAGAAGGCAGATACAGGATAATCTGCCCCTCGTTCAGGTCTCATCCTAAAATTGGCTGTAGCATCAGAGCTGTCTCACACAGAACCAGAATAGGCTCGAGGTCTTCCCTGATACCCCAGAGTCATCTGAGGCTGTGCTTCTACTTTTCATTTCCTTCTTCCCTTATTCCTGCTCTCTTCTCCTCTTCCATCTTCGAGTCAACATAATACAAGCAGACAAGCTATTTGTAGATATTAGCTACCAGCCTCACCCATCCATAGCCTGTTATTCTTCTATCATATTACAGATCCTTTAGGTTGCTACTGGGATCTAGTGTAACATTGAATAGCATTTTTCTGCTGTGGTAAAATCAATATTGCTTGCAGCACTCTTTCTCTTGTGCTTTACTATGGAGCTATTGAAATGCCCATTTTGTTTGCATATACAGAGGGCGTAACAGCTGGTACACTACAGCATGCTGCTGACTGCCACTAGGCTGGCTGGCAGTAAAACTGTTTTACTTCAGGATACTTAGCAATCTTGTTGGCTTGTTCTTGTCCACTAAAGATCTGCAGCTTACAAGCATTCAACTCAATTACTGTAACTTTGCAAAGGTGGCGTGTGCCCACATGAGCCACTGGGACTAGTTGTAACCATGGTGAATGTCTTTTTCCCACCACAGCCCTCCCTCAAGCTGTTGCAGTCAAAATTTTTCATTGTAACCTTTTCTGATGAAAATTAGTTTTCTCATCAACATGGAAATTTCCATGAGAAATGTCCAGTTCTGAAACTTCCATGCTTTTGTTGCAAAAACATTTTTTTGTTTATACTCCGCTTTTAATTCTCAACCCTCCCCAAAAAAACTTTAGTGTTTTTGATGAAAGACTAATTTTTCTTAATTAAAACGTTCCCATGAAAGTTTGACTAAAAACACATTTCAGGACCTACTCAGTACCTGTGCCTTATGGTATATAAAACAACCTGTTTAACAAGAAAAGCTTCATGGATGCAGGTACTATACATGATGAAACTAAACACATGCATTAAATTAGACACTGAAGTACCTCCAAAGTACGTACATACCGAAAACAGTGCCCATCACAGACCAGTTACTGGAGTATTGTGCTCTTTTGTGAGGATCAACTGATTGGTGTAGGCAACATCAGGATTCTCACTCTACATTAGTACCGCAGCTGTGCACAGTTGACCCAATTCAGGATATAACTTGCTCCAAGCAAATGCACTTGCAGTGTTGTGGACAACATTATAAACACCTGTGTGATTGTGAATGTGACCTGTATATTCCAAGTGGAAAAAGGCCTGTTTTCAGTCTCACACTCTGAGGCCACTACACTATGGATAGTCATGGTTTCACCCTTAGTAACACACTTTGAACATATTGTATGTTCAAGGATTCCTGCTCTTTGGCTGTCATCACTGTGTCGCCAACTCTCAACGATAACACTGCTCTACAGCCAAAATGCTTCTGAAATAAATGTAGTCAAACTTTACTAATTCTGGGTCACTGAGAACGAAAATGATGCTTAAAATTGTTGATTGGCTCTAGTTTTCAAGATATGCTATTGGGTCAGTATATACGACCTTTGACTTGGGAATGGCGGAGGATAAGTGAGTTATAAAGGGAAGGGATCTCAATTTAAACCACAAATGACTAAAATACAACTATGACTGGATCTATGAATAAATCTATGACTGGGTTTGGACAGTACTTGCTTTTTAGGCAAAACAATGAATGATGCAATCTGAAGCTGGTATTGCGTCATACATGATATGAATTGCATCATGTTATTCCTAGAAGTCATGGATGATGCAATCATAACGAAGCTTACATCACTTTGCTGAACAAATTGCCCTATATCAACTCTAGAAATCATACAGTGTCGTGCTCTCTTATTTGTCAGTGTTTGATTTTGCAAAGGGACACATTTCTGTTTAGCCAAAGTGAGCAGAGATGCCTCGTACTTGTGTGAACAGTGCAGATAACTTATGCTATGTTTGTGGTGAAGTGACTTTTGCATCACAAAAGCACAGTATAACCATGGTTAAGAAAGCCTATCACCTTTATTTTGGCTGCAAAATTGGAGATCAGGACAAGAGGTGGGCCCCACACTTTGCTGCAACACTTGTGCAACAAATCTTCGCCAATGGTTGAACAGGAAAAGGAAATCTATGCCTTTTGCAGTGCCAATGATTTGGAGAGAGCCAACAGATCATACCAGCAATTGTTACTTCTGCATGGTGCCTCCAGTTGGGAAAGGTGTGTCAAAGAAGAAAAAGTGGACTGTGCATTATCCAAACATTCCATCAGCTATACGCCCAGTACCCCACGGAGAAGGACTGCCGGTTCCTGATGCACCAGAATCATTCTCACTTGAGTCAGACGAGGAAGAGGAAGAGGATGAAACTTCTGGTCCTGAACCATCAATGTCACAGGACCCACATTTTCTCCCATCCTCCTCCTCTGAACCACACCTCATAACACAAGGTGAACTGAATGACCTTGTCAGGGATTTGGAACTACCCAAGAGTAAGGCAGAGCTGTTGGGCTCCAGACTACAGCAGTGGAATCTCCTGGCAGGTGATGTTAGGGTTTCCATGTTCCGTGACCGTCAAAAGGATCTTGTCCCATTCTTCTTCATGGAAGGTGATCTTGTAGCCTGCAACAACATCGATGGTGTGATGGCAGCCCTCAACATCGTTCACGATCCAGATGAGTGGAGACTGTTCATTGATTCATCGAAGACGAGTCTTAAAGCTGTTTTACTGCATAATGGCAATGTTTTGCCATCAATTCCAGTTGGTCATGCAGTCCATAGGAAGGAAACCTATGACAACATGAAACAACTTTTGAGGTGCATAAACTATGACCAACATCAGTGGCAACTTTGTGGCGATTTGAAGGTTGTTGCTCTCTTGCTTGGTCTGCAGACTGGATACACAAAGTACTGCTGTTTTCTCTGCGAATGGGATAGTCGTGCAAGAGATTCCCACTACATCAAGAAAGATTGGCCACTCCGACAGTCACTGGAGCCTGGGAGGAAAAGTGTTCAGCATCCACCACTTGTTGAATCAAGGAAGATTTTGTTACCACCCTTACACATCAAGCTGGGTCTGATGAAGAACTTTGTCAAGGCCATTGACAAAACACAAGCAGGTTTCAAGTACCTCCGTGGAAAATTTCCAAGGTTAAGTGAAGCTAAGATAAAGGAAGGTGTCTTTGTTGGTCCTCAGATTCGTGAACTTCTTCGAGATGATGCATTTGACCATGCACTGCGTGGCAAGGAAAAGACATCATGGAAAGCCTTCCAGTTAGTGGCAATAAATTTTCTCGGAAACAACAAGGCAGACAACTATAGGTTGTTGGTGGAAAACCTCCTCAAAGCATACAAAAGCCTTGGTTGCAACATGTCACTAAAGATACATTTTTTGCACTCTCATCTAGATTTTTTTCCACCGAACTGCGGAGCAGTGAGCGACGAGCATGGCGAGTGATTTCACCAGGACATTGCAACAATGGAGAAACGCTATCAGGGCAAATGAAGCCCATCAATGCTTGCAGACTATTGCTGGACAGTGACAAGAGATGCTCCATTTAATGAATACAAGAGACAAGCCAAGAAGCGCCGAGTAGACACTGAATAGGACTAAAATATGTACAGAATAGTTTTTTGCCTTTTGTTTCATAATAAATTTTATTTATATAACCCTTTTGCTGATTTTTAAAGTGTTACATAAACAGGACAGGTGAAATATTATCATGTAAAGCAACCATAGACACATGAAAAGACCTAGCTTTACAATTTATGATTAAAACTCTACTATCTACACAATATACATAGACATAAAATGTAAAAACTTAAATATCTTAGAAACAGTAGCCAATCAGTTGTTTTAATTGTCATATTTGAATTCAGCACATCAAAATACATAATAAATAGCACATTTTATCTCTGAAGCAGACGACTTCTCAAAAATTGTAGACCAGTGTAACTGGTGTTTTTCTTAAAGCCCTGCAGTCATGTGAATGCATCAGCTTCTCGGCTTTCCTTTTAAAAAGGGTTGTAGCCCTTATGGTTATGGAGATATGCTTGAAAACATGAATGTGTCTTGCTAAAGTTCAGAAGGCAAATAATTCCCAACGTATTTTTTTAAAATCTCATGGTTTTTTTTAAAGCTTGGGCATTGTACTGTTGTATGTGTGGGCATTGTACTGCTGTGTGTGTGTAAAATCTCCCACCATTACACTCCTACGGGCACTAATTGCAGTGGTGGTGTAGAAAGGACATTAGTATTCACTATTACTTATCACCATGTCATCTACACCTGCTTCAAGCCAGTAAAAACACTGGTGTCCCCTCTATACTACCATTCCACAGGGGCAGCTGAATATAGTGGCGGTCTTCCCATAATCTAGTGTGGCCACAGACTCGCTCAGAACCAGACTCATTTGTTTTCTTCTGGCTTGTAGTGACCTGTATTTAATTATCATATTTCAGAAGTGTCAAACACGCAGCCCACTTCAGCTATTTACATGGCCAGCATGAGTCACTTGGATTCTGTGGATTCTAAGATTTGGTTAGTTTTTGTTAGGGATTGTATGCTAAGAGGAATGGAAAGAATCATCTGCAAGGGATGGAGACATCAGGACGACGTGCTGTCTTCCTGGAACCAGGATGTGACTGCAAGATTGGATAGGATTCTGGAATTGGCAGGCAAGGCCTCACTAGTGATAGTGAATATCAGTGGAGACACTGTAAAAAAGCAACAGAGAGTCCTGTAGCACCTTTAAGACTAACAGATGTATTGGAGCATAAGCTTTCGTGGGTGAATACCCACTTCGTCAGACACATGCGTCTGACGAAGTGGGTATTCACCCACGAAAGCTTATGCTCCAATACATCTGTTAGTCTTAAAGGTGCCACAGGAATCTCTGTTGCTTTTTACAGATTCAGACTAACACAGCTACCCCTCTGATAGTGGAGACATTGCTTCACATGATGCATTTGCAGATTATAGACTACTCCAGCGAACTCAGACATTCCCCTTCTTCAGTGGCCTGCCAAGTGATTTCCTCAGAGATCATTCCTGTCCCACAAGCAAAGGAAGACAGAAGATTCTGGAAGTAAACCACTGGCTATGTAAGTGGTGTAAGATTGAAGGTTCTAGTTTCATGGAATATTGATCCACCTTTGTTGGGGAGAGGGAGCCTGCATAGTTTGGATGGCCTCCATCTCAGGAAAAGGGCAACCAATCTTCGGGGAGACAGGCTAGTCAGCGGACTAGTGAGGAGGGCATTAAACCAGCAAAGAGGCAGAACAACTGAACACTCATTTAGCAGAAAATCAAGGTGTCAAGAACAAAATTAATTAAGGCACGAAGGGATGTGAAGAGAAGAAACTCTTTCATTGTCTATACATCAATGCTAGGTGCCTGGGTAATAAGAGGAATTTGAATTGCTCACTTAAGAGCATAAATTCAACCTAGTTGGTATTACTGAAACTCATTGGAAAGATTTGTGTGATTGAAACGTTTATCACTAGTATAACTAGAGCTGGTCAGAAATTCTGTGATGGAACATTTTTCTGTCAGAGAATGTTGATTCATCAAAATCAAACTCTTCCGCTAAGATTATTTTTTTCCTGAAAACAACAAAAGTCATAGAAAATGTTGACAAAAACTATATATATAATATATATATATATATATATATATATATATATATATATATCCATACTGTAAAGATTTTCCTTCTAGAAAACTTGAAATCACAATTTTTTTTTAACTGAAAATGTCTTAGTTTTCACTTTTTTATTTTTGGTGAGCTTCCTCCTCCCATCCCAGAAAATGTCATTACAATTATATTTTTCTATTAAAATGTTCATTTTTTGAGGAAAAGCCATTTTTTGTCCAAATTACTTTTCAACCAATTTTATTTTTTTCAGCCAGCTTGACTTCTGGGTGTTGTAGTCTCTACAGCGATGGGTGGGAGTCAGTAACAATGAGCTATCAGAGCAGTGTGATATCACCATCCTATGCAGATGGGGCTGTTTAACTGTGTGTTGAAATAATGTGAGGGGCCTCAACAGTTCCAGAGCCACCAGACCTCTGGGATGTGATTTGAACAATGTAAAATGTTAATTTCCTGTATGTTTAAATAACAAAATTGTGAACATGGCTATAGCTATGTAATTCTCTGCTATCCCTAGTGTGATCATTTCTGATTTAGCATTGTTTCCCTCTGATAAGCTTTTCTGCTGAGCTTGGGCAAGTAAAGTCATGTGGGCTTGAGAAAAGTGTCCTCTAGTAGTAAGAGGAGGAAATGGGGAGTCAGGATTCTTGGGTTCTAATCCCAGCTCTGCCAATGACTCCCTGTGTCCTAAATCATTTAACCTTTGTTGTTGCAGTAGAACATACAGGCCATCGCCAGGTTGGGTCCCTTTATGCTAGTGTAACCCACTAGTGAGTGTGTGTTACACTAGGCCCTGTACAGACATATGATAAATGACAATCCCTGCCTCAAAGACAATCAAAAAGACAAGATGTAACAGGCGGATGGAACAAGCAAGCGGGCTGAGACAGGGTAACAAATATAATACAGTATGCATAAACCTCTCTGTAAATACAGGGCTTGCTACCTCTACATCACAGGGCTCCTGGGCCTTACTGCACGTGATTCACCACGGCGTTACAGGGCCGCCCAGAGGATTCAGGGGGCCTGGGACAAAGCGGGGAAGCAGACATAAAAAAAGGCGCCACCCACTGTGGCGCTTGTACTCACTGGGCGGCGCTCTGAGGCAGCGGCGGCGGCGGGTCCTTCACTCGCTCCGCGTCTTCGGCAGCACTGAAGGACCCGCCGCCAAAATGCCGCCGAAGACCCGGAGCGACTGAAGGGCCCGCTGCCGAAGTGCCGCCGAAGACCCGGAGCGACTGAAGGGCCCGCTGCCGAAGTGCCGCCGAAGACCCGGAGCGACTGAAGGGCCCGCTGCCGAAGTGCCGCCGAAGACCCGGAGCGACTGAAGGGCCCGCTGCCGAAGTGCCGCCGAAGACCCGGAGCGACTGAAGGGCCCGCTGCCGAAGACCCGGACTGCCGCCGGGTGAGTAGCCAGGGAAGGGATTCTCGGCCAGGGCTCGCGGGGCCCCTGTGGGACCCGGGGCCTGGGGCAAATTGCCCCACTTGCCTCCCCCCCTCTGGGCGGCCCTGCAGCGTTATTCCATTTACACCTGTATAATGAGTATAATCAGGCCTAATATTTGTAGAGTGCTCTGACAGCCTTTGATCCAGGCCATCCCCCCAATGCGATCTTTATGGCAGCTGTCAGGCCCCTATTTTCCTCCCTGTAAAACTTTCTCTCTCTCTGTCTCACACACACACACCCTGTTTGACAACTTTGTAATTTTAAGGCTGTTTTCATTGTATTTTTGTTAATTATCATGAGCTACTGGGGGAAAACACTTCAAAGGCAAAGTGTTTTTAAAATAACCACATAGGGATCATTTTCTGCTCTGCTCCTGAATGCCTCTCTGCAGCATATCCTGCATTTATTTGATAGATGGGAACTGCAGAGGAGAATGTGTGAACGGGAGCCATGGGCCAAAGAAGAATGTTGTGCAGAAGGTTAATGACCATTTAAGAATGGTTCCAAATGTCTTTTGAGTCACTTCTCTGTTTGAATGAAGGGTTTTTTTGCCATGAGGGAAAAGTTAGTGTAAAATAAATAAGGTAGTAAATCTGATACAGGCTAAAGGGGAAAAAAAATCACGATATGTCCAGTTTAAATATCATGCTGATGCCCACTCGCATGCGTCTGTTTAAAGTGATCAGCAGCTTTACAATTGTGAAGAATTTCCTTCTCCATCCCCACCCCTAGAGCACACTGGGAGAAGTTCACTTTCCTCTGGCTTCTCCTCCTAATTACCGACAGTTAAACTGCCTCCCAAGAAGCTAAACACATGAAATACTATCGTATCTGTTTACGTGGGAAATGAATATAATTGCTATAGCTGCCACATGGATCTTGCATGTGGAAAGGTGGCTCCTGCAACTGCCAGTGGGCTTGGGAGGTGGCCCTCATCTGTCATTCCTCCATCAAGGTATGGTGTGAAGTGAACTACAAACAAGTTTAAGACTCCCCTGCTATAAATTACCCTGCAGCTGCAGGAGTGCAAATATTGGTGAATCTGTGTCTTTCCTCCTCCAGTCTCTAAAATTCCATCCATGGAGGAGCTCTCTGCCATGTTGTTTGTCATTTTTTATTCCTTTAGAAGAAATTGAATGTAGTGCTTAGGCCGGGGGGAGATTGACAGCCCAGCAGATTGAAGTACAGCATGGGCAACAGCAGCAACAGCTTCCCTATACTGCCCTGCCAGTGGGCCCTTAAATCGACCTGAAGGGACAAATATAGTTCAGACTTCATTTAACAGATGCCATAGAGTTGAAGGCCAGAAGGGACTATGACATCATCTAGTCCAGGAGTTCTCAAGCTGGGGGTCGGGACCCCTCAGGGAATTGTGAGGTTATTATATGGGGGGATTGCGAGCTGTCAGCCCCCACCCCAAACCCCGCTTTGCCCCTAGCATTTATAATGGTGTTAAATATATTTAAAAGTGTTTTTAATTTATAATGGGGGTTGGACTCAGAGGCTTGCTATGTGAAAGGGGTCACCAGAACAAAAGTTTGAGAACCACTGATCTAGTCTGACAACCTGTATAGCACAGGCTCTGAATTTTGACCCAGATACTCCTATATTGAGCCCAATGACTTTAGTTGAACTAAATCATTTCAGTTCTAAGAAAACCAAACCTCGTTTTGTCCTTGGCCTTGTTGCTGCTAATTAGTAACAATTGCCATGGTGGCTGTTTTTATAATGGGGATACTAGTCCCATTATTATTCATTTATTTATTTGTATTTTAAACACTCCTAGGAAAAACATGCCCGGATTGTTTTGGAGGAACCAACTTGAAGCTATCATCTTTGCATGCACAAAGAAGCCAAGGACTAAACGAGCAGGAGAACAATCACCCTTCTCCCTACTAAGGCTATATCAATCCGTGTTTCTCAAATGTGGCCACCGAGGGCTTTTTGTGTGGCCACAGCCTCCTGGGCAGTGATTGGGGCTGGAGGGGGGAAGCCGTGGCCCCTCCCCCAGGGCTGTCAGCAGGGGTTAGGCCCTGCCCCCCTCTGGAACAAATGCCAGAGAAGCAGGCAGGTGGTGTGAGTCCCTCACCTTCCCTGGAGAGGTGGGATTTGGGCTTCCGGCGTCAACCCTGGGGTGACGGGTGGTGGGCTCCATCCACTGGTTGCAAGGTTTCAGGCTCTGGCTGAGGGGTCATGGCCCCGGTACGCAGCCATGTGGCAATGGATGCCAGCCCCTGAGCTCACCCTCCCCCCCCATCGCTCCTGGTCTCTGCTGTGTCCTCTGGCCCTGGGCTTCGGTCACACAGCTGAAGGGGTCCAGCCTCAGGCAGGGCCGGCTCTAGGTTTTTTGCCGCCCCAAGCAAAACAATGTTTGGCTGCCCCCCACCCCAGCCCTGGGCTCTCATCCCCTCCCCCCACCAGTGACCTCTCCCACCCGCATGCCCTGCCGCCCCAGCACTGGGCTCTCGCCACCCCACCCCACCCGCACCCCCTGCCGCCCCAGCCTTGGGCTCCCCTGCACCAGTGCTGACTCCGCCTGCTCCCCCCTCGCCTCCAGCCGGTCCAGCGCTGGCAGGATTAGGGTAAGCAGCAGGGCTCCCGGGCCGCGCCTCAGCCCAGAGTCCCTCCAGCCAGGGCTCCCGCCTCCAGGACCGGCTGGGACCCAGGAGGGCAGAGCTGGGGGACTGCCCCGGCAGGGGGCTGAGGAGCCGGGGCAGGGTAGCCCCAGAGGGAGCGGAGCCCCGGAGAGCGGGATGCGGGCCCCGCACGGCAGCGCCCTACCCTCTATGGCCCCACTGCTGCTGCTGCTTCTGGCCGCCCTGCCGCAGTCTCTGGGTGGCTCGGGCCGCTTCGCTTGTGCCACGCGGGGTGGCTCCCAGCCCGAGTGTCCCCCGCTCAGAGCCTGCCTGGCCCAGCCACAAGGTGCGGGCACTGCTCCCCCGCGGTGCAAACCACAGCGGCCCCAGGGCGCCCCCCACACACGATGCGCTGCTGCTGCCGGGGCGGACTCTAGGCTTTTGCCACCCGAAGCAAAAAAAAAAAAAGATGGCCAGAATACTGCCCCTGAAAATGTGCCGCCCCAAGCACGTGCTTGGTTTGCTGGTGCCTAGAGACGGTCTTGGCCTCAGGCTCACCACCACCCCATTGCCCCTGCCCCCAGCTGCCTCCTCTAGCTCCTCACCCATCCACCCTATTGCATCTGGCCCCCGCTGCCTCCCTCGGCCCCTCCATCTATCCCCCCATTGCCCGTGGCCCCCGCTGCCTCCCTACCCACGTCACCATCCAAGGTTTATTTTGTCTTCCAGCTTGCAAGGGCTGAGTAAGTCTCTTGTGAAGTGATATCTGTATGTTTGTTAATATCACTTGTCCCTGCCGCCCAGCTAGCTAGCAATTCTGCTGCCCTGAAAGAGATATTAACATACAAATATCACTTTTCACACAAGCAGACTTACTAGCTAGCAAGTCTAAAAAAAAAGCAACTAAGAAAGCAAAAGAAACAACAAAAAAGACACGAACATGCAAAGCACCGTATTTGTTTCTATTCTGTTTAGGTCCAGTAAAGAATAGAGACAACTGTGCGTTATTTTATTGTTGAGTCTGCAAGAAACCCTACATAAATAAATTACAATGATTTGGACACGTATAAGTGCATATTTATTTGTTTTTCTTAAAGTTAATTAAGTATTTTAGGAAAAATTGTCAGAGCGGCCACCAGCAACAGTTGGTGGCCGCACTCTGAGGCCACCAAAACTTTTGTTGTGAGACCCCTCTAGAGCTAGCGGTGTGATTTCCCTGCTCGTGTACACAAACTCACGCTAGCTCTCGTTCAGCTAGCGCCAGTATAAATAGCACTGGCTCCCGAACTGTGGCCCCGCCCTCCCCACATCGCCCTTTCTCCCTGATCTCCCGCCCCAGTATTGCCCCTTTCCCCCCAAGCCGCCACCCTCATACCACCTCTTCCCCTCCGAGGCCCTGCCCTCGCACTGCTGCTTTCCCCCAAGACCCCTCCCCCCACTTGCTCCTCTCCGCCCCCTTCCCCCGTGTCACTCGCCCTTACAGCCGGTAAAAAGTGATGGAGCCATGGCCCCCTGGCACCCCTGTTCCAGCGCCCCTGCCAGTAGGTATGTACTTGGCATGGCTCAGCCGTGCCTCTGCTGCTGCTACCCTTGCTCCTGCAGCTTCACCGTTATTTATACTCACACTAGCTTGATGAGAGCTAGTGGTGGGATGTGTACATGCGCAGGGGAAATCAAACCCCAGCTTGTAGTGTTGACGTAGCCTTAGTAGGGAGAAGTGTAACTGCCCTCCTTCTCATTCTATCCTTGGCTTCTCTCTGCAAGCAAAGGTGTAGGTGTTTTGTGCGTGGACAACTCTCTGTAAAGAACTGGATGGAACCATCGCATTTTGCTGTAAATGTGCCCAAAGACCCAGATACGATTAGGGCCCCACTGTGCTAGGTGCTGTACAATCTCAGAGACCATCAAGGTGCACTGGGAACTGAGATGAGATCGCAAAACTCTCTTGGCACAGGACAGCAAGTGGCCAGTGTGTACAATTTTCAAAGCCTCCTAAGTGACTTAGGAGCCTAAGTCCCAACTTCAAAAGTGACCTTTGCATGTCAGAGCCTAAGTCTTACTGAAAGTCAATGGGACTTAGGTTCCTAAATCACTCAGCTGCTTTTGGAAATTTTGCCCTGAATTTAAACTGGCGACAGAAGTGAGAGCTCTGTATTTGTTTTCTTTAAACTGCTTTTGATGACCTAAATTACAGTAAGCGACTGCACATGATGATGAAAAAGGAGTTGGAGGCTCTGTACCATAATAATAATACATAATCTCTGTTTTACTGGCTGTTCTGAGTAGCAAAATTTTAACTAAAAAGCCTCACACCCCTTCTGGGTGTGGCCCAAGGAATCTTGGGTGATCAGTAGAAATGCCAGGGAATTCAATTCCAGCAGGCTTAGCGCTCATTGCTGGTTGTCATGGTTTCTATAGATGACTGTGCGCTGGGAAAAGAAAATAAGCACCGCATGTTATGGCAGCTGGGAAGTTATTACTGATGTAAGGAATTAGGTTGGAGGTTTTTCCTCCCCAGAATGGGTAAATCCAGTACATTGACAGAACAGCGTCTTGTACTCAGTTGATTCTGAGTGGGCATGTGGGCAGGAAGAATGTGGGCCCAGAGCTTTCCAGGTAGGTCAGGCTGAAATGGGTACGTGCATGTGTACAGTACACAGAAACCTCCCCTGCTACCAGTTCTTCTTTCCTAATCATTTCATTCAGGTCAATTGGCTTGATCTTGCAGATGCGGTTTAGCATGAGAGACACATTCTAAATTATTCTCTCCTTCGTGCTAACATCTTTGTAGCAGGATAACTTAACCCTTTGCGAACCAGTTAGCTGTAGCTGTTAGCACCTCAAGATGTTTATGCATATGTTTACATTTTCAGAAAACTTCCCAGGACAATATATTCCAATCCCTCAGTTAACTCATTAAGTACTTTCTTACTGAGGCTGCTTTTAAAGGATTGACTAGAAAAGTCCTCACCGATGTCATATTGGAGATGTGATGAGTAATAAATTCAAGCAATATCATGAGTGAAAAAGCAAGCGAGAGAGTAGTTCTTGCACCTGTGAAATGTTGTAAGTAGATTTTTTTAACCCATCGTGGATTCTTGCTAATGCCCAACGATTCTGATACTCTGCATGTAATAAGGGAAGGTCTTCCAAAGGATCTAATTATCCCCATTGAACTGTTAGTTAATAAAAAATGGATGGGTAGTTCCTGTCACCAAAGGAATTGCACAAGGATTTCCTTCTAAATCTTCTACAATAATATGGCTGGTGAGGTTGTGCTTTTGTAAATCAATTACAATTCCTCCTCCTTTCCCCAAGCCCTGTATTAACCTTGAGATTATATGCACATGTTTAAATTTCAAGCAGGATAATAACTGTAGGAAACTGCATCCAGTAGTGGGGAAAAAAACAATTACAATAAATTGGCTAGAAGGCTAAATCAGAAATATTAAACTCAACAGACGGAGGATAAAATACAAGAAATCTGACACTTGTTTTCATATTTATTTATTTGGTGTGCATTCACCTTGGGGAAAGAAGCAGGAAAAACTGATTAATTCCTTGTAGCTGCTATAGGCTGACTTTTCAGGCTTATCATTAGCAGGGTGCTTTTTTGTTATTTATTTAATAAGGAAACTGACCAAACACATACAAAACCTCCAGTGGAATCCATACTAAAGAAGATCTTTAATAGGCAACCTTCTATCTCAAAAGATCACCTCAAACTATCCCCACATGTGCTGAGTACAATTCTGCTCTCTTTGTATTCAGCAACCAATTGTATGTTTGGGCCCTTGAGAAGTCACTTAAAACAGGTTTCACATTCACTTTCCATCTAGCTTATCTCCCCATCTAATCCCCACTGCCCTCCCCCCCCCAAAAGGAAAAATCATGGAACTAACATGACATTTGCCAGCCATCATATATGTGTGTGTTATATCTACAGCTGTTTGAAAAAACTTTGAGGGAGCCAATTTCCATCCAAGAATGTAGTTCTGTCCTAATTGAAATGCTTTGCAAAGTAGTATTAAGTTAATCAAAAGTACATTTTGGAGGAAAACATGGGAAAAGAAGTTCAGATAATGTCAAAACATCTCATTTCACCATTTTTTGAATGAAACATTTCTATTTTTTTGTCTTGAAATAATTTTCATTTAGAATGTTTTCTTATTTTGTATTGCATATTCTATACTATCAGTCAAAATCAAATCAAAATATTTTCAATTTTGTCTAATCAAAAGGTTTCAGCTGATCCACGTTTATTTTCTTTTTTGGAATTTTCCTTTGTGGAGCATTTTGAAATTTCCAGGTTTTCATTCTGATTTGCAATGAAGTCAGAGTTCAAAATCTAGATATTCTGTGTGCAACAGAATTTCCATTCTCTGCACAGCTCCAGTTATGTCCCAACACCTGCCCTGTGTCTGCCTTGTTGTTACACTCTCTTCAGCGACTCGAGAGCCATAAGCCATTGTGTTACCTCTCTCTCTCAGCAAGACAGAGCTTTGTTGGCACTTAAACTGTGTGACAGCTCCCTGCCACATCAGTCTGTCTGCCTAACCAGCAAACTCCTTGAGACTCTGCCAATCCAAACCTTACCTTGCAGGTAACATTCAGTGAGCCCCAATTCCCAAGTTCCTCAGACATGTCTCTATAAAGAGCACTTTCTCTGGGCACTCACAGAAATTATGAAGTCTGCTGTTGCAAAGAGACATACATACACTAGCCTGTTAGCCCAACTGAGGACACACTCTTTACCTCAATACACGGCACTGAGATGGTTTATAGTAAAACTAAGACTAAGTTTATTAACAAAGAACAGAGATTTAAGTTAATACTAAACAAGAAAAAGAGACAGGTATGGTTACAAACAAAACAAAAATAACACGCTATCTAGTGCCTAAAAATTAGCTTTAGCAAGCTACAACTTTTGCCTAAGCAGCTTTCTCACTTAGATCAAGCCCCTGAAGCCAGAGGATCTACTGATCACAGAATCAGAGAGTCCTGACCCCTTTGTCCTCTAAGTGATGGATAACCAAGGGATCCCTCCCCTTCTTTCTATAGTCCAGAAAACCTTTGAAATGCATTCTTTTGAAGTGTATCCCACTGTAATGATGCTGCCTTTGGTGGGACACTTCTGAAAGTATCAGTTCAGGACAAATTGCTTAGAGCAGGGCAGTTACAGCCCAAGGCTGGGGTTTATCCACTTCTAAGGCACACCAAACCAGACAGAGAGGACTTTGATTTTACCCCACTGGCTAACCATAAGTCATACAAGCAATTCCTTTAGACACTCCAGTTTCCCAGTATCACCACCAGTGCCACTCGTTATGGGGACGAATGGTTATGAAAACCAACACCCCAGTAAAAGAAAAATGGTTCTCACCATCCCAGACTCGGGTTAATATACAAATTAGATCTTATCCACAAATCATTCTATTGCCAATCCTTTAGAATCTAAAATCTAAAGGTTTATTCATAAAAAGAAAGGTTTCAGAGTAGCAGCCATGTTAGTCTGTATCCGCAAAAAGAACAGGAGTACTTGTGGCACTTATGCTCTAATAAATTTGTTAGTCTCTAAGGTGCCACAAGTACTCCTGTTCTTTTTTCATAAAAAGAAAGAAATATAGATGAGAGCTAAAACTGGTTACATGGAATCAATTACATACAGTAATGGCAAAGTTCTTGGTTCAGGCATGTAGCGGTGATGGAATAAACTGCAGGTTCAAATCAAGTTTCTGGAGTACATCCACAGCTGGCTCATTCAGTCCTCTGTTCAGAGCTTCAGTTTGTAGCAAGGTTCCTCCAGAGGTCAGAAGCAGGATTGAAGACAAGATGGAGAGGTTTTCAGGGCCTTTTATATTCTCTGCCCGTGGAAGGACACCCCTTTGTTCTCACTGTGGAAAATTACAGCAGCAAGATGGAGGCTGG
This sequence comes from Emys orbicularis, assembly GCF_028017835.1. Lineage (NCBI taxonomy): Eukaryota > Metazoa > Chordata > Testudines > Emydidae > Emys > Emys orbicularis. The sequence goes on from NC_088683.1 coordinate 346,299,136, forward strand.
AGTCATATGGGCAAGTCACCCATCCATGCATGACTCAGTTTGCAGGCCAACACCATCATTTACATGTTAGTTTGAACGTTCCCAGGAAAGCTCAGATGTGGATTGGCATCTCCCAAAGTTCATTGTCAGTTAAGTGTTTCTTGATTGTGCACTTACTGAGAAAAGTCCTTTCTCAAGAAGCTGACCAAATGCTTCACTGAGGCCACTTAGAATCAAAACACATTGAGATACAAGTACATAGCCAATATTCATAACTTCAACTACAAAAATGATACACACATTCAGACAGCATAATCATAACTAGCAAATCATAACCTCTTTATAGACACCTCACATGACAACCTTTGTACAATATTCCGTGCCACTACAGGACCTTGATTGCAACAATGACCTATATGGTTCCAGTTTGTGTCAATAACGTCACAATCCCCAGAGAAAATTTTCCTTCCCTGCTGTTTGTCCCTTCCTGTGGAATTCTCATCCCTCTGTTGTAAATGAGGCTTTCATTGTTTAAGTTCCACAATGCTTAATTTTCATTAAAGACACAGGGAGACAGCTACCTTCCCTCCTGGCTGGGAGAAAACCTGTTTCTCCCTTTGTTTGGTCACAGGCTGTAAAGCATAATAGCAGTGAGTATCCATAATTCCTCCTATAGTATTAACACAGACATTTCACAAGGATATTAATCACCAGTGTGACACCATCTTTCATAAAAGACCTTACTTGGTATATTTGTATACTACAATACTATTGTATACAATCAGTTGATTCAACAGCTCATTCTTTGGGGCTCAGACCCCCTGTTTTCCCAATGGGGTGTCTGGATCCTGATTCTCACACTTGTATATTTAGATTGTAAGCTCTTCAGGGCCAGGACTGTCTGAACACTATGTCTGAACACTGCCTCGCAGAATGAGGCTCCATTTTTGCATGGGCTTTGAGGCACTGCTGTAATAAACATGATAAATAACCAAAATCATCATATGGAGGAAGCTCAGGTCCAAGGTCTCATATACAGACTCCCAGCTTGTCAATGGTGATCACCACTCTATAACTCCTGCCCGCTCACTGGCTCTTAAATTATCAATGCCATAGAATAATAAATCTATACCTAAAAGCAGTTTAAACAATTTGAAAAATACTAACAAGCTGTGCATGCCCCTAATGCATAACTTCTGTTCTTTTACTCTTCTATCCCTCATTCTTCCCACCCTGCTCCCTTTCTTCATTCTTCCTTGCGATGCTACAACTAGCTTAGTGCCAAATTGTGCACATCAGTACACAATACACATAAATCCTGTTATGGTCATCGGTGTCTGAATATCTGAGGGCTGAATTTGCTCCTTACATTGTAAGTCCCTAGGGACAGGGACTCTGGGAAGCTAGATGCTCTGTTGGTGTAAATCGGCGGAGCTTCACTGACTTCAATTAAGCTTTGCCGAGTAATCTGGCTGAGGATCTGGAGCTCTCTTTGAGTTGCCTGTAGAGGGTCATGAAAACCTGTGGCACTGCGGAGAGCATAGTCAATTGAGGACTAAAGGGCCACTTAGGTCATTTTACCAACCTGCTGAAAAATATTATACTTTGTATACGTCTGGGTTTCTGATGTGTAAAATGCTGCCAGATTCCATACTCCTTTGGCTAGACTATATAAGCCACTTTGTGATACAGAAGTCCTTCTGATTCCAAATATAGGCTCTCCACTAGGCAAAGCAGTTTCTGTAAAAAGGAAAGCCTTAAATATGAGGCTGGAGAAATGGGGAGATGGACGGATAAGGTAAATTCACAGAATTAATGAGTTCCATTCAGGCAAAATAAAGGTTCTAATGAGAGCTGTGAGATACAAAGCTTACACAGTCTTTGTCATGCCTGTGCTGCCTCTCAGAGGAAAAGGTGTAAAGGGGCCTCTGTGATAATCCTTTACTCGGGCCAAAATCCCATTGATTTTAATAGGAATGTTTGCCCAAGTGAAGAATGCAGCATTTGACCCTTGTAGAGATGAGATGGTTATTCTCTTGGGACCACGTTCTGTGCTGGAGATGCATAAACTGTATACATTAGGGCTAGAATCTGGACCACGGTAGCAGCATGCTCTACCACTTTGATTCATGGCCTATGTCAATGCCCACTGAAGTCAATGGAGGTCTTCAATCAGAATCATATAGAAGCTGTGTTCTCCATGTTAGCTAGGGAGAGCATCAGGGCTGGAACCACCTTTTACTTTTTTATATATATATATACAGTACCTAGCACAATGGGGTCCTGAACCTGAAAGAGGTCTCCGGGCTCTACTGCAGTATGAATAAAACCCATAGAAATTGGTTACAGTATGCAACATGTTATACTTATTATCATACACCAAGCTGGAGTTCCCAGCAAGGTACCATAGTCACGTCTTCCACGCCAGTGGAATGTCATGAGAATTCATTTTTAATGTACCAGGGGAAGGATTATTATTATTCTTTTTTAACAATAGGCTCTTAAAAATGTTTCTAAATTAAGTTGTATTGAATCACTTTACTTTCCACAGAGGAAAAAATATAAAAGCCCTCATCTCTGCAGGTATAAAGCAATCCCTTTCTTTCTTGACCTTTCCCTTGCAAGAAGCAATAATAATCTTTTCAATAGCTCCTATAAATGGTAATCTAATGCACTCTGTGTCCCATAAAGGTAATAGGTATACAGTTCAATATGTCTCTGCTGCTTTGTAAGTAGTGGCAAGGGAGGGGTTACCGCCTCTTTAACAAGTGTTTAGATTGGGTCATCGCTCATGCTGTGCCTCTCTTGCATATTCTAATTTTACACCTAAATACACCTCTACCCCGATATAACCCTGTCCTCGGGAGCCAAAAAATCTTACCGCGTTATAGGTGAAACCCCGTTATATTGAACTTGCTTTGAACCGCCGGAGTGCGCAGCCCGCCCCCCCAAGCACTGCTTTACCACGTTATATTCAAATTCGTGTTATATCGGGTCGCTTTATATCGGGGTAGAGGTGTATTAGCAATCTGCTTTCTTATCAGGAGAGAATGATGGCATAGTAACCACTTGGAGCAAGTGGTGGGTGATGGCTCCATTTAGGCCTTTGAACAGTGAGTAATACTGGAAAGCTTCCGCTGGACTCTGGGCTAGAGCTGGGTGAAATTTTCCAAATTTAGATTTTTCATTAAAAAAAATAAGTTTTTTTTTTTTTTTTTTAAAGAAAACTTTTCCCATTTTTTATCCATCATTACTCTGGGTCAGATTACCCTTCCTCACAATTTCTAGAACTGTACCCCGAGAGCAATGCCATTGACTTCAGTGGGCCGACTTGGATAGTAACACATTGATCCTTGTGAGTCAGAGTGGCAGAATCTAGCTTTCTGGCACTGAATTTACTTGGAAATTGCCAGCAATGTTTGTTTTTGCACAACCTCTGTTGATATTTGTATGTGGTTATTGTCACAATTAAGCCTGTTGTTTCACATAATCAAGAAGAAAACATCTTTTTAAAAGATGAAGCTTCCATGATGGAGATTTATGTTTTCTAGCTTCTGGTAGGATTTGTCAGGAGAAGCACTGGCAATGATTCACGAATCCTTCACAGGACTTTGAAGAGGAATGCAGTGATGTACACAACGGTATTTTCTTTAATTTTGCTATTGTTTTCTTTGCCTTTATGCCTTCCTTTAAACTTTAACATCTCATATCCATAGGCTGCATCACTCTCTCCTGCTGGAAAGCCACGGACGGGACTCACGGCAAGGAAACCTCCACTAGGACCTCCTTTACAGAGATCTTTCCTGACTAGTCTGTCACTGATGTGGTAGGGCTTGCACTCCCTCCTCTGTCCAAAATAGATTATGGAGCCTATCAGGAGCTCCATGGAAGGCATGGGATCCACATGAATCACTTGGGATCTGCTGGGCTTTCCACACCTTATCACTGCAGCCTGTTAGAGGGCTTTCCCTTCACCCTCTCCCCTGGTTCTTGTCATGCAGACAGAAAGCAGAAGACCAGAAGTCCAAAGTGCAAGCAAAGTGATGTTTATTGTGGTTAGTTTCCAGCAAGCGTGTCCATAACTCTGACCCCAAAAAGCCTTGTTTCCCAGTGTCCAGTCCCCACCTCCTCATCAGGCATAATTATACCTGAAATGCACACCCTCGGTCCCACTCCTTACAATTTATAGTCATGTTCCATTTTGGGGGGGTCGTGAGTCCAGGGTCTTCATCCCACCTCTTTTGTATCCCATGGGAGGGGTGAGGAGTGAGGTTGTGCTATGGTCAGGGGCAGGTATTTCTTTAGCCTTTTAGTGTTTTACCTTCCCGCCCAATTCCCCCTGGCCCCTCCTGACTTGACCTTGCCTTGAGATAGGAGTTGAGGCAATCTTCAAGTGTGTCCTCGTATATTATACTCCCACCATGCCCAGTAACACTTTAACTGTTCTTATCTGTTCCCATTATGCTAACAAACCCATCTGGCTAGACAGAAGCAACTTACCCAGTGTCTTTGTCCTTTGTTTACACATATTAGTAAGGGTTCCTTTGTTCACATATATAAGTAAGAATGTAAAAAATCAAACAGGCAAGCAAGACCCAAAATTCTATCTCAGGCGAAAATACAGGCCTGAATTCTACATTGTCACTAGCACTCTTAACACTGCCATTTCTACCTGTAAAAAAAGAAATTCTTTAGCAATCAAGAAGATGATGTTAACATGCTCAGGAGTTTACCAGTGCTCCTTGCTGGGATTTCTGTTCTTCTGATTCATTGTCCTTTATGTTCTCATGCTTCCTCTATCCCCTCAGGTAATGTGTAACAGTTCCAAAAGCACCTATGAGCAAAATTTAGGCTTATAAATCACTTGGGTGTTTTTGAAAATTTTACCAAATGTAACTAGGCTCCTGTCATAACTATAAAGGGAAGGGTAACAGCTCTCCTGTGTACAGTACTAAAATCCCTCCTGGCCAGAGACTCCAAAATCCTTTTACCTGTAAAGGGTTAAGAAGCTCGGGTAACCTGGCTGACACCTGACCCAAAAGACCAATAAGGGGACAAGATACTTTCAAATCTTGTTGGGGGGGGGGAAGGCTTTTATGTGTGCTCTTTGTTTTAAGGGGTTGTTCGCTCTTGGGACTGAGAGGGACCAGACATCAATCCAGGTTCTCCCCATCTTTCTAAACAAGTCTCTCATATTTCAAACTTGTAAGTAAAAAAGCCAGGCAAGGCGTCTTAGTTTTACTTTGTTTTCTCAACTTGTAAATGTACCTTTTACTAGAGTGTTTATCTTTGTTTGCTGTACTTTGAACCTAAGACAGAGGGGGGTCCTCTGAGCTCTTTAAGTTTGATTACCCTGTAAAGTTATTTTTCATACTGATTTTACAGAGATGATTTTTACCTTTTTCTTTAATTAAAAGTCTTCTTTTTAAAGAACCTGATTGATTTCTCTTTGTTTAAGATCCAAGGAGTTTGGATCTGTATCCACCAGGAGTTGGTGAAAGGAAGGAGGGGGGAAGGGTTAATTTCTCCTTGTTTTAAGATCCAAGGAGTTTGGATCTGTATTCACCAGGGAATTAGTGAGAGGTTTCTAAAAGCTTCCCAGGGTAGGGAATGGTGGCAGCGGACCAGAACTAAGCTGGTAGTTAAGCTTAGAAGTCCTCATGCAGGCCCCCACACTTGTACCCTAAAGTTCAAAGTGGGGATCCAGCCTTGACAGCTCCATAGAGAGGTGATTGCTATTCCTTAAGCTTTGGTTATCTCTCATTTGACTGTTAGTGCCAGTGTTAGTTAATGGCGTAGATTTAGGCAAGTACAATATGAATTATTCTGCTTTTGTCTTCTGTGCTCCATGGTTCCAGAGAGGCTCTGGCAATGGACATCAATAGTTATAGATAAGAGACTCTCCAGCAGGTACTGAAGAGGTGAGATTGTGTGTTTGCATCACTGCGGAATCAGACCTGTTCAAGAATTTATGAATGCCTCACCCTCTAATGTGAATACTTCTGCCTCCAGGAATTTTTTATGCCAGTAACGTCAACCAACGGGAGTTTAGTCGACATTAGACTTGCCCTTAAGTTCAATTTATCATTTGGAGGGTGGAGGGGGACAGAGAATAGAGGCAGTTCTGTGGAAGCCCCTGGTAAAGCACCAGGGACAACAGAATTCAACTCAGTACTTTGTACCTAAGCGTACAGCCCTACGCAGTCACATATCTTCAGGCCACTCTAGAATGCTATGGAATCAATCCTGGAAAGTAATTACTAAATTCTTTAGGTTTCAGAGTGGTAGCCGTGTTAGTCTGTATCAGCAAAAATAACAAGGAGTACTTGTGGCACCTTAGAGGCTAACAAATTTATTTGGGCATAAGCTTTTGTGGGCTAAAACCTACTTCATTGGATGCATGCAGTGGAAAATACAGTAGGAAGATATATTTCCCCATGCTAATTCCCCCCCCCACACACACACACACACACTGTTACTCACACCTTCTTTTCAACTGTTGGAAATGGGCCATCCTGATTATCACTACAAAATTTTTTTTTCTCCTGCTGATAATAGCACACCTTAACTGATTACTCTCATTATAGTTGGTATGGCAACACCCATTTTTTCATGTTCTCTGTGTATATATATCTTCCTACTGTATTTTCCACTGCATGCATCCGATGAAGTGGGTTTTAGCCCACAAAAGCTTATGCTCAAATAAATTTGTTAGTCTCTAAGGTGCCACAAGTACTCGTCGTTCTAAATTCTTTAGGTAAATGGCAAAGTCTACAAGAGCTTAGTAATAGGTTTTCACCAACTTTGGCCAGCAATGATGTTCAAGAGTTAGACACCATTAAGAGTTTAATTGTTCCTATGTGGAGGTTCTGGGGACTTGTCCACTAATTGTCAGTCTTGAGGACATTTGGCCCTTAATGCCATGGCCTGTTGGTAGAGCACTTCCCTTTAACATCCAATGAACGTTCCATCACTTCTACTTGAAGCTTATAGCACTGAGTAAAGCCAGAGCTAGCAACGTACCTTAGGAAATTGATCTATGTCCACTTTTCCACTGGACCACAGAGGACAATGCATTCCCTCACTGAAAGCTGGGCAGGAATTTCATGTTTCCTTGGAGAGGTTGTTTCTTATGCATCAGGTTGGATGCACTGCACCAGTGTAAACCTGATGTCACCAGCTTGTCACGGTTTACATTGGTGCAGCATGTCTACGCTGGAGGTTTATTTTAACCAGTGCAGCTACATCAGACCATGGTCTGAGACAAGGCCTGAAAAGTTATTTTCCCCCTCCCAACTCTCCCTGCCTCTGCTCCTATGCTGATTCCCAAACAGGAGCCTTCTTTTCTCTGGAGGAGGTAGAAGCAGCTGGATCTCTCACAAAGCCCTGATATACGAGTTGTTCATGATTTCTCACATTGACTGTTGGCAGTCTTACAAATCCTACTTCTGGCCTGATATGGAGAAGTGTTAGAACAGGAAGCACAGATTCTGAAACAGCAGAGGGACAGATTAGACTCCTACACAGACAACTGCAGCTGGTTCCATCCCTACCATCTCTGCATGTGGCATTTCTCAAAGGAGGTGGCCCACATAGACATATGGCCCAGTTTGCACTGATTTACAGAACCCACAAGTTGCCACCCACAGAGCAGACAAGGTGAGCGAGGTAATAACTTTTATTGGACCAACTTCTGTTGGTGAAAGAGACAAGCTTGTGAGCTTAAACAGAGTTCTTCTTCAGGTCTGAGAAACATACTCTGAGCATCACAGCTAAATACAGTGTGGAACAGACTGTTTAGTATAAGCATACCCACAGAGCCATCAGTCATATGGATTATGCCCCACATCCTCCTAACAAACAGTTGTAGCTACAAAGGAAGGCCAAGAAATTCCATTATGCAGTGGAGGAAAATTCTTTCTTGGCACTTATATCACCCCAGTACCCGTGAGCGAGAGTGCCACAATTAAGCCTCTCATTTTGGATGACTGTGCTTCTTTCTACTCAAAATTAAAATGATCTGATATTGGAGAAATGTATGACTATGACGTGGCTGTCAATGGGAACTACCCTTACACACATTGCATCAGTAATATGATGTATGCAACCCATTACCCATGTCCTGTAAGGTTCCAAGCTCCTCTTCTGAAGTGCCAAGTGGCCTCAAATCCCGCTGGCTCCGAAAGGAGCTGAGAGTACTTTGCACTTTCCAATAACGGGTCATAGGACCAAGACCCCTGATCAGTTTTCTTGTGATGGCTGTTATAAGACAGGTTATTAACGTACCGTACAGCTCCTTGAGGGGCTTCACTATGCAGACAATTCCCTGTGTGGTGAGACAATAGCAGCAGGGCACAAATGAAGCAAAGAAGATTGTATCTGACAGAGCTGTATAAATAAATTGCACAAGTTCCTGTAGAAGTGGGCAACCAGTCTAACTCCTAACACAAATGACCCAATCATTTTGCTGGATGTTCCTTAAACTGATTCTATTGCTCCAGGTCTTTTCCTGTTGGGCAGAAGAATAACCCTAGGTTTTCAAAGCCATGTCTGAAGAATGGAGCGTATAAACTGTACTCTCTTTTAATATTGTTTTTAGTTTCTTCACTTTGGGGGCCAAATTCTCAACTTGTGAACATCGGTGTAGTTCCATCAAAGTCCAGGAAGTTGTGCCTGTACACGCTAGCTGAGGATCTGCTCCTTTACATTTACATTTTTTTGCAAGTGATGGTAGTGCTGGATTGACAGCCTTAGAGGCTGATGTTCTCCATGTAACATGAACGGTGGCTGTACAATCTTCACCAATGAGCCTCCAGTGTCTTCTAGAGGGGCCCCTCTCTAGGGATGAGAGGATTCTTCAATCCACATGCCCATTCTGGCTGTGGTCTCTCTGATGAGATGCGTGTGCTACTTGTGGTGGTGGGTCATGGTTTGGGCACTGATCCATTAGAAGCTTTGCCAGCTGATTTCAGACATAGCTATCTGGAGGGCAGCTGCAGCTTACGTCCATCTCTAAAAGTAAATCTCAAGCCTTGGAGGGGGCTAAAATGAACACACTGTTTGTTAGATGTCTGGTCCAAATTTTTGCTTGTAGCTTCATATTAGTGAGGCTGAAACTAGCTTGATTGGTTCACTAGACTCACTTCAGCAATTACACTTGCATCCAGTTAATTGAATCTGCCTTCACTGAATCTGTACTTTTCAGAATAACTGTGTACTATGGGATAGTTTTACTGCTGTACTAGCCCCAGGGACAAGACATTTCATTTTTCTCACAGTAATATTGCATCTTTGTTATTAGATTTATCCATGACAGATGTCCTTCCCTTTATTACTTTTCACTTGGACCACTTCCATGCTTTGCTAGGTGTCCATTAAAATGCACTAGCTCTAAATTACAGTGCAGCCCATCCACAACTTTTCTTTCCATTTACAAGCAGATCAAATCTGGGGTTTATACTGGCCCAAATCCTGATAAGTGGATTCAAGGGAGGGAGAGAAAAAGAAGTCATTGCAATGTGTCTTTCCCTCTTGGGAGACATTCATACTACAGTGATGGGCAAAGATACAGGATCCTCCGTTGATAGGAATGATGCACAGTGCTCAGCATCTCTCAGAATTTGGCCCATTTTAACCATGTTTGACCATTCCCGTCTAATTATCTTTCTAATAGGATGTAAGTTCTCAATCATTTGCCATTTGTAGTGAGTCTCTTAGATAAGGTACCCGATTTAGTTGCAGGTTATAAGATATTGTTCTCTGTTTTAAACACATTACATGTGTGTGAGTGAGCAGTGTGTGTGTGTGTGTGTGTGTGAGGAGGGGGGATTGGGGCCTTTGGGCAGCAAGACAAATACTAATGAAAGTAAGAAGACTGATAACAACATTAGCTTGACCTCCATATCATGCTACACTGTGCTATATAGTGCTTGGAATTTAGGATTCTTTGTGCCGTGTAGGCAGAGCCTGTAGTGCTACCTGTACTTAAGGTTGCCTGGCAGTTCCCATTACATGACCCTGTTACCAGTTGCTTATAGTTTTGCCAAACTTTATCAATTTGGGTTATCATTTGGGTGTCTGCCTCAGACAAAATTATTTTAAAAAGTTTCAGCTAAAACAGTTCAGCCATTTCAGAGAACAAATGTTAAAATTCTGGTGACCTTTTCCTTGAGATGTGCTAGCACACCCAAGCTTTGGAGCTGGAGCTTGAAATTTGACAAAGGTGTGACCTTTATGTCAAGCATGTACCTTTTGCCAAACCACCCGCATCTGACAGTGTTCTACGCCTTTGAAAAATCTAATTTACAGTTACCAAGTCTTGTGATTTCACTAGAGTCAGTCTCCCTATTATATTTAAATAAAGCCTGGGGCCACACACTGACTGAGGAGGAACAAAAGGAAGATTGAATACTTATTCACTGAATGAGGCATGAGTCCTGTGGAAAAAAATAGAATGGGAGCATGTATTTAAAGACTGTGATGTCATAACACGTGATGCAAGCTTTGGAGTGCTTGACGTTGCAACCTCAACTTTTTTCGGAGGACTTGCCTGTTTTTAGAACATAAATCAGTTTGGCTATAACAAATTAGTTTTGGATGTAAAGGCTTGCTGGGCCTGTCTACCCTATCCAGCTCATAGGAATGCCATAGAATCATAGAATCATAGAATGAAAGGACTGGAAGAGACCTCGAGAGGTCATCTAGTCCAGTCGCCTCCACTCATGGCGGGATTAAGTATTATCTAGACCACCCCTGACAGGTGTTCATCTAACCTGCTCTTAAAAATCTCCAATGATGGAGTTTCCACAACCTCCCTAGTGGATTTATTCCAGTGTTTAACCACCCTGACAGTTAGGAATTTTTTCTAATGTCCAATCCAATCCTCCCTTGCTGCAATTTAAGCCCAATGCTTCTTGTCCTATCCTCAGAGATTAAGAAAAACAATTTTTCTCCCTCCTTCTTGTAACAGCCTTTTATGTACTTTAAAACTGTTATCATGTCCTCTATTGGTCTCCTCTTTTCCAGACTAAACAAACCCAATTTTTTCAATCTTCCCTCATAGGTCTTGTTTTCTAGACCTTTAATCATTTTTGTTCTTCAAAAAATGGCTGGTGTAAAGTGCAAAGACTTTAGGACAAATGAAGAAGTTAGGACAAAGTTAGATGAAGAGTAGGATGTGAAATCAGGGTTCAGGACTGACTACATACAAAAATATTTCAATGGTGAGGACACTGCAGAAGACAAACAGATGATAGAATGGCAAAGAAAATAATGAAGACACAACCTAGGTCATCTGATCTAGAAGAGGACCACTGACTAGATGGCAGGACATCGCAGACAAAGACATGACAGGGCTGGGCTTAATGAAGGAACAAGCTATGGACAGGAATGAATGATGATGCTGTACTGCTCCAAGTTTCTGTAAAGTAATGCACATTGGAAAACAAAGCTTATCATCTACTGAGTGTGATCATCCTATTTGTATAAATGTACCACTCTTGTATCTAAAACGAGAAATATGAAATATAACTCTGAGGGCCTAGTGTAATTATGCAAAGTGGATGGACTTCTTTGCTGCACTGGGCACTAGATGGTCAGCAGCTTAGACTGCCTTAGAGTTACTTAGAGCCAGGGGGTCAAATTAGGGGGTGGAAAAGGGTGGTGGTGCTCTTTCAAACTCCAATCACAAAATAAATTCCACCTATTTGAATCATCAGAATGACACACCGTACACAATGTATTGTGCAAAGGTTCAAAATCTGATTTTGCATGGTCTCTGGACTCCACTGGGCTCCTTGAACTTGATTTCCCTTTCTTGGGGTTTGACTATGCCCAGGAGCTCTGGTGGGCTTGGTTCCTTCGTGACTGGGAGTGGGGAGGGTAAAAAGTGGTGGCATATCTCACTCACTTGTGGCACCAAAATGAGTCATCACTAACGCTTCGTTTTAGTCACGGGTATTTTTAGTAAAAGTCATGGACAGGTCACGGGAAGAAAACAAAAATTCACGGCCTGTGACCTGTCCGTGACTTGTACTACATACCCCTAACTAAAACTTGGTCCCGGGGGCCGTGTATGCTCTGGGGGGCACCGTGGGTGCTGGGGTGGGCAGCCCGGGGGCACCATCGGTGCTGGAGGGGTGGCCCGGCCCCCCCGCTGATGCTGGAGGGGGTGGGCGGGCAGCAGCGCGCGGTCCGGGACCCCCACTGGTGCTGGGGGGGGGGTGTATTGGGGGAAGCTTGGCGGGGCTGGCAGGCTTCCTACCTGGCTCTGTGCAGCTCCCTGGAAGCGGCCGGAATGTCCCTGCAGCTCTTGGGGGGGAGGCAGGGGGCTCTGCGCACTGCCCCCACCATGAGCGCTGGCTCCACAGCTCCCATTGGCCAAGAACCGCAGCCAATGGGAGCTGCGGAGGCGGTGCCTGCAGCATAAGCGTGCCCAGCCCATTTCATTAGGGTGTGCATCCAGGGAGCCCTGCCCTAGCCCCGCCCCTGCCCTAGTCCTGTCCCCATCCACTCCCTCCTACTTCCCCCCTCAGAACCCCCAACCCTCCCTGCTCCTTGTCCCCCCTGACTATCCCCTCCTGGGACCCCTGCCCCTAACTGCCCCCCAGGACTCCATCCCCTATTTATGTACAGGCGTGACTACCTGCCCTTTCCTGGTTATTATACGCGGCCAGTCCGCATCCACATCCAGTAATTAAATAAACTAATAATTTAAATTGGAATTTCATCCATTAATAAGTATTTATTATATAATTAAAACCATTCTATTGAAGAACAGATATTAAATAACACTAAATAAATTAATGTTCAAAACAATATTAAAAATTTGAAAATTTAGAGCATGGAAACCAAAATAGCTAAAATTTAGTTTTGGCAAGATACACGGAATGGAAACTCCGGGATCTTTACCTGTCACTGAATATAGCCATCATACCAATAGTGGAATATAAAACAAGTCTACATATACTCTCCTTAAAATTTTTACTTCTGTCCATTCCCAATAATTGTAACAAATCATTATTACCTTCACTCCACTTGCCACGCGCCCCAAGCACAAAACCAAAGAAGTGAATATTTTTACCTCCCGTTAAGTTTTTAATTTCTTCCTCTAACTCAAGATAATAAGCCACCTTCTCACTGTGGGCTTGTTCCAAACTTCCGGCATTATCCTCCCATCGCACTGTAACATCAACCACCACTGCTGTATCTCCTTTTATAAATATAATATCCGGCTTTCTTAACTCACCCTTACTATTTCTCAAATGGGGCTCTATCATTGCCTTCCACCCTAATTTACCAACCTTATCTACAACTGCAGACACTACTCTATTATGCCTTTTTATCCTAGCATTCTTAGTCTTATAACATTGTCCTGAGATATGGGGAACAGTCTCCCGCACTTTACCGCACCATCTACAAAGAGCATTCATACCTCCTCTTCCTCTTGCTAATGTCTCCCTGGAAGGATAAATATTTGCCCTAAGCTGCAATGCTGCGATATACGCTGACGATTTAACTTTACTAGAGTTTCTAAAAATCGAATTACTAATTAAATCATTTTTAAAATATTTTATCCCTATTCCCTGACATCTCAGTTCCGACCATCTTAAAAATTCCTCTTCCCTCCATTTCTTGGGATGAGATGTTACTGCACTAAATGACAATATTTTATCCACAAGATTTTCTCCTGCATATAGATAAGATAAGTCCATCCAATCATCTCTCGAGACAATATGTCTCCTCCATTTACGAATTAACATATTTGGGATTTGCACACTAAACTTAGTGAGAGCTAAACCACCATCCCTACCTCTAGAATAAAATATCCCATCTGTGGTACACTGAGGTAAATGTAAAATCTCTTTAACTATTTTTCTAACTAACACATCAAGATCGTCTAAAAGATTAAAAGGGGGTTCTATTAAAAGAAGATTATAAAATAGCTTCGGTAAAATATATGTCTGTAAAATTAATATTTTTGGGCCGGTTTTAATGGGGCCTTAATTAAATTCTCACTCCAATCTTTCAATTTTTCTTTAAGTACCGGTCCCCCTACACCTATCCAGGGATCTATTCTAGCTCCTAAATATTTTTCAAAAGCCCCTGGTTGAACATATTCAATCTCCTCTGACCCTATCTGCCAATTATCCTTAGGATTAACTACATAGGTTTTATGTTTAGTTAAAATATGAAAGCCTTTCATTTTCTTCACATTAACAGAGAGATTAGTATTTTTACAAAACTCCTCTAAGATACCCAAATTTTTAATCATTCCTTTATATGAGCTACTTAAAATTGCCACATCATCAGCAAAAGCCAATGACGTGACACCATTGCCCTTAACATAAAAACCACTTCCTTCTACTTCTAATCTAGTTAAAAGGGGATCCATAGCAATATTAAACAAAATTGGGGACAACGGGTCACCCTGCTTGACCCCCCTCCTAATTAAAATAGACTCAGTAACTTCATCACCCACCCATACCCTAGTTGTGCAATTATCATAAAGGTCCCTAATAATATCTATAAAATGTTCATCTATACCAAATCTTCTCAACCCAGCTATTATATGTCCGTGTCCCACAGAATCAAAAGCTTTAGCCAGATCTACGAACACTATTGCAATTTCATTCCCATTTCGTTTAGCCCCTTTAATCAAATTATCTAATATAGCAATATTTTCCTCACACCCAGGGGCGTATAAACCCTTTTTGTCTACTACATATCTTAACTGTTTCCACCAGTCTTTTTGCTAATATTTTGGTATAGATTCTAATCCAAACTGACCCAATTGTCAATGGTCTCCAAGATGTTAACTTCTTCATTTCCTCCTCATCTTGTGTCTTTGGTATTAAAATCGTTCTATTTTTCTTAAATTCATCTGGTACCTGTCCATTTAGAAACCATATATTAAAAAATTTTGTAAGTATTAAGGCGTCTAAATTAAAAATATCCCACAAATTGCTCACTTTTACTTTATCTGGGCCAGGAGCACTATCTTTTCTTATTTCTCTTAAAGCTATTCTAATCTCATCCACAGAGATCGGACTCATTAATATATCATTATCCGCATTCTCTGTGGATGATGGCCACCCTATCATATTACCATGTCCAATTGTTCCCAAAATATTCACATAGTATTCCTCAATTTCTTTCATAGGGATAGCACACTTAGCCTTATCTGGCTCTCCCATTATAATGCGAGTCAATCTTCTTCTATCCTTATCAAATAATTGTTGATAGAATTTATACTTAGCTTTCTTTGTAGCATATCTCCTAATTGCATTAAATTGCTTCCTTCTCCCCTCCTTTCTCATCTTCCCTTTTCCTTTATTCCTCAACTCTATTTGACTTTCATTTCTAGGGTCCTTTCCCTCTACTAATGAATAACATAATTTTTCCAACATTGCCCATCCGAGAGCTTTTGTTAAATCCTCCTTTAATAATCCTTCAATTTCCCCTAAACTATTTATTATTTCTCTTCCCTCCCTACTTTGTTTTCCCCGTTTACATATTTTCTCCACTAAATCCACTTCTGGATGTCCTTTTAGTGGGAAAATCCTCTCTCTTGGGGGCGGAATTTCTAATATATTTACTCTAATGTCCTCTACCTCAGTCACTTCCTCCCTATCTCCTGTTACCACTAACTTCTTCTTTGCTAATTCTCGTCTTTTATCTGATATTTGTTTATTCGTTTTGGTCCTCATCTCGCTCTCAATACATTTATTTATATTCCTTTTCCCAATATATTTCCTTTCCAACTGTATAAGCTGCGCAACCTCATCTTTGGTCCATATACGAGATCTAGTCGATCCCTCTTTGATCTTACTTTTAGCAGCCATATCTTCTTTTCTTTGCTCATTCCTCACAGCAGGGTGTCTATGTCTACAGTGTTGGCTCAATCCAGATCTAGTATGAAAACCAAGCCCACAGACCGAGCACGTATGGCTCTTCATTGGGGTATCCTCCTTCTTGGGTATGCACTTGGGGTAGTGGCAAGCTATATTATGATATTGAGAAGATTTTCCACATTTACTACATACAACTCGTATGGCTTTACTTTTATGAACCACATTAATGTGTTTGGCCCATTTACCAAATGTTGGTAATATCTGGGGACATATTGGACAATTAAAACTATCAACGGGATACTCTAAATAAAAAACCCCATCCTTCCACGAACTACTTTCTAATATATTTATATTACTACCAGTACTGTTAAGATCCTTATTACGATCCCTATTAAAATCAGTACTTGGTCTAAAACTATTTAATAAACTAGACCCATTAACTAAATGAGCATTAAGATATCCCGATTCACTAACATATGGATCATCAAATGTACTTAAATACTTAAAATCTGGATTAAAACTTTCCATAGTTAAATCATTAAAAGTGTCCCTTGTAAAAACCATCGGTAAGATAGATAAAATCTCCTCACCATGATCATCACAAACAGTCTCCTCTACCTCCTCTCCATGCTCCACTGGGAGGACTTGATTCTCACTCTCATGCTCATGAGACTTCATTATAGTCCACACCATTTTATCCATTGGTCCAGCGACCCTAATCACACCCCTAATATATTTAACACTGTCAGCCGGGGCATCAAAGCCAACAGCGGGGGCGTTATTAACCCGGTCCAGCGCCAATCCGGTATAAAAATATAAATTACTTTTTTCCATAGCTAAAAGATTTACCCTTCTCAGGGGGAAACTAACCCTTTCCAGGGGGAAACTAACCCGTACCTGGGGGAAACTTACCCTTTCCAGGGGGAAACTAACCCGTGCCTGGGGGAGACTACCCTTACCAGGGGGAATCTAACCCTTACCAGGGGGAGTCAACCCGTACCTGGGGGAGGCTACCCTTACCAGGGGGGCATCCATGTGGCACCATATGGGGCTGCCCAACCCCGTCCCACACCCCACTGAATGTGGGATGTGGGTTCGTCCTCCGCAATCCGCCTGGCTATCCAAGCCAGTTACCGACTCTCACCACGAGGAGGTAGCGGTTGGACTTGCAATCCAGAGGCTTTCCTCGAAGAGGGGTCCCAAACAGCATAATGTCGAGCTCTAACGGGCGTGTGATAAAAGGCTCAGATCTTGGTAGGGGTTGCCCCTATTGACCGGGCTCACGCCCACCCCCACCTCACCGATAACCCATTCTCTCACTACCCTCAGGCAACGTTTCCGTCCAAGCCCGACAGCTGAGAGGGTCCAGAGACGCATGGGGAGCCATTAAGAGAGCCATTAAGCCTCCCTGCTCCTTGTCCCCTGACTGCCCCCCTAGCACCCTACCTGTCCCCTGAGTGCCCCAACCCTTATCCACACCCCTGCCCCCAGACAGACCCCTGGAACTCCCATGCCTATTCAACTGCTCCCCACCCCCTGACAGGACCCCCAGAACTCCCGACTCATCCAACCCCCCCAGCTCCTTGTCCCCTGACCACTCCCTCCAGAGACACCCCCCCCACTAACTGCCCCCCCAGGACCCTCCTTGCTCCCTGTCCCCTGACTGCCCTGACCCCTATCCACCCCCCGCCCCCTGAGAGACCCTGGGACTCCCATGCTCCATCCAATCCCCCTGGCTCCCTGACTGCCCCCTCCAGAGACCCCACCCACCCCTAACCACCCACCCCGTATCCAACCCCCCCGTCCCCTGACTGCCCCCACCCCTTATCCAATCCCCCTGGCCCCGGACCCCTTACCATGAGATGAGGCTCCTAGCCTCCCCACGGAGCCAAACACTGCCCTGCGGGAGCGCGCAGCCCCAGCCCCTAGAGCGCTGTGTGTGGCGGCATGGCTCATGGGGAGGGGGGAGCATGTCTGACTCCCCATGGAGCCCCGGCCCCCAGAGCGCTGCGCGCGGCACCATGGCTCCAGGGGAGGGAGGAAGGCGGGGGAGGGGCTGGCGGCTTGCTGCGTTTGGCCGGACCCCGCGGCTTGCCGCGCCGGGAGAGGGGGGCCATTTGCCCACCCCTTCATTAGGGTGTGCCTGGGCACACCTGGCACACCCCGTGCGCATGCCTATGGCCTGCAGGCAGAGGCAGCGTGCAGAGCCCCCTGGCCCCTCTGCCTAGGAGTTTCAGGAACATGCCAGCCGCTTCCGGGGAGCCCCCCTGAGGTAAGCGCCACACCCCCACCCCAACCCCCTGCCCCAGCCCTGAGCCCTCTCCCACATCCAAACTACTGCTGCTGCTGCTGGGGGCGGGATGGGACACAGTGGCCCGAGACTGCCCCAGTAGCAGCCAGTGTGGCTGGCTCAGGGGCTGCCTGAGCTGGCCAGGCAGCCTCGGAGCCAGCTGCAGCAGCCACTGCAGAAGTCACAGAGGTCACGGAATCCGTGCCCTCCATGACAGACACACAGTCTCAATCGTCACTCACCTTAAATTGTGAAGATCTGTGGTCCTGCTTCTCCGTTCTTACATGAGGAATACAAAAATGTTGGTATATAAATGGCCATCACTAGGCCATTAACTCCTCACTGAGAAGAATGGGGCAGCTCAGAGCTTTGTGCAGACTCACTGAACATCTCTGCATCAGTTACAATCGGTTCATATTCTTGCGGTTTTCTTTACAACCATGAGAGCGAGAGACTTCCTTAAGAAAGAAAGCTGAGATTCTGGAGGAAAAAAGACAGTAGCTTTGGAGGAGTTCTGGTAGGGCATATTAGTGCATACAAGCAGTTTCCAATCCTTTTGTAACACCCATTTACTGTCATGTAACTTGTTGACTCACTAACTTTATTGATTGATTAATTGATTGGCTTTTCTATAGCAATCATCACCATATTATCTGACCAATGCCTAAAATGAAGCATCTTCATTCTACCCATTTTATTTCAGAAAAGCCAACTGCATGGAATTCTTTCAAAAGCAATTGAGTGCTGTGATAATTTTTAAAAAAGGACCATGCCCTTCAGACATGGAACAACCTATGAACTCGATAAATAATTCAGCATTAGGAAAAGAGGAGATGG
Source organism: Emys orbicularis (assembly GCF_028017835.1). Taxonomy (NCBI): domain Eukaryota; kingdom Metazoa; phylum Chordata; order Testudines; family Emydidae; genus Emys; species Emys orbicularis. Next base: position 346,318,093 of record NC_088683.1, read on the forward strand.
TTAATGCTGATATAAACTTGTATTCAGAAAAAAAAGCATGATTTTAACTTAATGGTAGTGTCTTGCTGATGTACTGCTCTAACTCATGTAGAAAGTACAATGGATCATGGCCTTCCATACAAGTGTTTGCTTTATGGCATGATTTGAGTAGCTAAGTGAAGTCCTCTCATCAAAATGGGTGTTTGTATCAGGGAGCTTTTAATTCTCATTTTTAAAATAGGATTATTAATGCACTAATCGATTTTAAAATTTGGAATCTATTTCCACCTGATGTTTGGCTCTGTGTGGGAAGATCCCCTGCACATAGCCCCACTGATATCAATTAGTTCCATGCAGGGGCAGGATTTTACCTACAAGCCCTTCATTGCAGGATCAGGACCCAAGCTACAGTATTAAGTCACTTTAAGTCCTTCTCTATACTGTGACTTAACTGTGCTAGAAAAATGTTCCCAACCATTGTGGATAGAGGTGTTTCTGAGGTTAAATAAACCTTGCTATAGACTCCCCCTAAAAAATTGTCTATAGCCTGTTTTAGTAACAAAGTCAGAACATAATTCAGGGGAGGAAACTCATCCAAGCCACACCTCTGATAACATAATTTCAACTGTCATATGGACTGGGATTTCAATGTCTTAGTACCAATGCATGTTGAAATTCTAACCTTCTTCAGAATAATAACCTTTGACACTTGACCACAGGAACAAATTAATAGCTACCTCTCTGGATTGCACAAGAGATTGTTTGCATATTAATGCAAATGTCTTTTCTGATAAAATGTCTGTCTGAAAGTTAATTATAACTTAAACACAATAATTTAATCAATGGAGCTCTATAGCTGTGTTTGGTAAGTCAACAGCCATTCCATTACAGGTGTGTTTGATGAGTCAATAGTCAATTCACCCCAAGGTATGTCTTCATCAGAAGAACTTTGGAAATAGAGAGAAATCCAAATTAATGCAATCTTTCTTGTCTTAAGGAGAAAAGTGGAAGGAAATGCACAGCTTTCCCTAAAACAGTATATTTCTTGGTAAAAGGATGTTTCTGCTATGTGTTAGCACCCCCATAACAGAGTCAGTGAATGTGCCATGACAAGTGAAGGAGATAATTTGTTAATGAAAGGTGAACTCTCTCTCTCTTATTTAGCAAGCTACAGATATCAAGACACAGCATAAGAAATAATCTATGATCTCAGAGTTTGGCAGAAGCCTAGGCTTAAAATTTCTTTTCTATAATTCATATTATTTTTAAAGAGAAAAATCTAAAGTACAAAATAGTACGGTGTCATTTGAGTTTTGTGTAAATCTTTTTTATTTTACTTCCTTCTCTGCTCTATATAATGCAAATTCTGTTGTATACTGTTTGACTGAGAGCACAGTCCATGCCATCTAAGACATGTGAAGCAATCAGAAATGCACTGATGGATGTTGTATAAAAACCTAGATAGTTAAGTGCATATGAGTACATGCATTTCTCATAGTCCCCATCAGCCTCTTTGACTAAAGCTATGGAAACCCAACTACTTTTGCATAAAGCCATTGCACCACCCAGGAAAATATTATTTACTTGTATTGCAGTAGCAACCAAAGACCTCGATGAGGATTGAGGCCCTACTGTACTAAGTGCTGTACAAAGACGTGATGAAATCCTGGGCCCAATTACTACTGACTTCAATGAGATCAGAACTTCATCCATAGTCCCTGGCCCAAAGTCTATGATCTCTGGCACTGATATCAGAGCAATCCTAAAAAACACTACTGTAGACAGGGTTACACATCTTCCCTCAAACTACTACATCTAGTTTGTTGCAGCTTTCTGTTCTTGTTATTTATAGAATGCCTGGCGTGTATGGAGCACCTACCAGGCCACTAAAAGTGACAAATTCCCACCACAAGGATTTTATACCTGAAACAGACCCGTAGCATAGCAAGAGATGACAATAAATATGGGTTGAGAATGGGGGATGCAAGTACTTGGATTACAAAGGTAAAGTAATATGAGAAACTATTATTGTCACATACGTTTTCATTTTTAAAATAATTTGTATTGACAATAAAATAATTAGTCTATATGTGTTTGTTAGAGGAGACACAGATTATTAAAAGCTGAACATTAAAGTACCAAATAATTTGACATTTTGTTTACAGTATGCTTATTCCCTGGATCTCATAGAAATAGACTGATGGACTAGTTAAGATGTATAGAATAAGGTCATGCACCAACAATAGAGAGAAAAGATTGTCTTGTGGTCCCTTCCAGTCCTACGATTCTATCATTTTTGAGTCTATTATTTTAAGAGGTCTCTGATGGCAAGAGTTTAGCAAGATTCAAAGAGGGATTGGACATTTTTATGACGAACAGGAATATCCAGCATTATAATAGCTAATACTAACAAGAATTTTGAAAGGGATATACAACCTCATGCTTCAGGGTTTAAGCCAAACTCTGATTATTAGGGATTGGGATAAGACATTAATATGTGGCAAATTATCCTACCCCTACCTACTATGGAGTTTCTTGCACCTTTGGCCATTAGTATTGGCCACTGTCAGAGATAAGATACTGACTAGATGGATGTTGGGTCTACTCCAATATGTAAATTCCTATATTTCCTATGTTCATAACCACTCTTTGCATCAGTTTTCTCGTCTGTGAAATAGGGTCACTAATACACCCTTCCTCACAGGTGTGTAGTGAGCACTTGGAGATCCTTGGCTGGTAAATGCTGTATAAGTGCAATTTATTTGTGTTCTAGAGATATGCAGGAATAAGAGTCACATGTTGTATACCCAAAGATAACAATGCAAATTCAATGCGTGGTTTGACAACACAGGATCGGGCCAAAGTTAACAACTGTTTGGATGGAGTATGTTGACTTTTCCCCTAAATTGTTGCCATTTCAGTCTGGCTGGCTACAGTCAACATAGCAGCTATTTAGACTCTGGGTGTGTCCAAAACACAGTGAGAAGGTGTGATCCCAGCACATGAAGGCATACCCAAGCAAGCCGTGATTGAGACAGCTCACAAAAAATAACAATGAAGCCAAGGCAGCACAGGGACGTTCCCCAGGCGGGCTTGTAAAGCTAATGCCATGCTGCTATGGCTTCACCGCTGTGTTTAGCAAGCTAGCCCAGTTAAAGAGAGGTATGCCACATGTGCTCAATCACACCTCCAATATACAGGGTGGGCATACCCTGCCAGTAAGATTTTGTCATGCATATATTAAGTAAAAGTCACGGACAGGTCATGGGCAATAAAGAAAAATTCACAGAAGCCGTGACCTTTCCCTGACTTTTCCAAAAATATCTATGATAAAATGGGAAGGGGCTAGGCAGCTGGGGGTGGCTGGGAGCTCTGGGCCCCCCCACCACCGTGAGGGGCTCAGAGCTCCAGGGTCCCCCCTGCCACCAGCGGTGGAAGGAAGCTGCAGGATCTCCCTGCCCTCTCCCCAGAGGTGGGGAGCTGCGGGAATCCCCCTGCCACCGCCGCAGGGGGGAGCTGCAGGGGTCCCCCTGCTGCCACGGGGTGAGTTGGGAGCTGCAGGGTCCCCCTGTCCCCGCACAGCAGCAGGGGAGCTGCAGGGGTCACCCTGCCCCACTGCGGTGGTGGGGAGCTGCAGGGATCCCCCTGCTGCTGCTGCAGTGGTGGGGAGCTGCAGAGATCCCCCTGCCACTGCTGCAGTGGAGAGCTGCTGGGGTCCTCCTGCCCCATGGTGGCAGTGGGGTGCTGTGGGGGTCCTCCTGCCCCGGGGTGGTGGCTGGGGAGCTACTGGGGTGCCCCCTGCTGGCATGGCTGGTGGGGAACTGTGGGGATTCCCCCCATGCCTGCGGCAGCTGGGAGCTGTGGAGTACCCCCACTGCCCCTGGCGGCTGAAAGTTTGGGGGCCCGCTGCCTCAGGCGGCAAGGGTATCTCACAGCTCCCAGTGGCCAGGGCTGAAGTCACAGAGGTCTTTGGAAGTCACGGATTCCGTGCCTTCCGCGACCTCCATGACAAAGCCGTAGCCTATCAGTGTCATTGTTCCACATAGAAGGGCTACAAACAAGAGTGGATTGAAATTTTTTGAAATAAAGGGTTTATTTTATCTTTAAAAACAAAAGAATTTTAAGAAAAACTATTGACTTTTTTGAAATTTTCCATTTTCACAAAATTTTTTGCAAAACTTTTAAATTCAATGGGTATAGAAGTTTTTATGAAAAATCTTATTGAAATGGTTATTGGAATGTTTTGTTTACTGAAAACCTGTATTTTAATAAATGAAAAAATTCACTAATCATTTAAATAAACATTTGGATAAAAACTTCTATGAAAAAATGTAAAAAAATTGAAAAAAGAATAAATGGATTAGTTCAAACTTGGCAAAATGGAAATAACTTCAAAACTTTTTTTCCATTTAAATATTTATAAATATTCTCTATCAATATACTTCCTATTTAAGTTCTCTTACCACATCCATTACCATATTTAAAAATCATCAATGATGGAAAATCCACCACGATCGTTGGCAAGTTGTTCCATTTGTTAATTACTCTCATAGTTAAAAATTTACACCTTATTTCCAGTCTGAGTTTGTCTAGCTTCAACTTCCAGCCATTGGATTGTTTTCTACCCTTCTCTGCTAGACTGAAGAGCCCATTATTAAATAGTTGCTCTCCATGTAGGTACTTACAGACTGTGCAATATTAATTTTATATCATTCTAGTTTTTTAATCAAAATGTTGTGTGGTACCAAGTCAAATGCCTTACAGAAGTCTAAGTATATTACTTCAACACTATTACCTTTATCAATGAATCTTATAATCTCATCAAAGAAATATCAGTTACTTCAACAAGATGTATTCCATAAAACCATGTTGATTTGCATTAATTACATTACCCTCGTTTAATTCTTTGTTAATTGAGTCACGTATCAGCTGCTTCATTATCTTGCCTGGGATCCATGTCAGGCTGATATCCCATTTGCCCTTTTTAAATATTGGTACAACATTAGCTTTCTTGTAGTCTTCTAGAACTTTCCCAGTGCTCACAGACTTATTGAAAATCAGTATTAAGAGTCCAGTGAATTCCTCAGCAACTTATAAAACTCTTAGATGTAAGTTATCTGGACCTGCTAATTTAAAAATGTCTGACTTCAGTAGTTTCTATTTAACATCCTCCAAAGATACTAGTGGAATGGAAAGAGTTTTATAATCACCATATAATAAGACTGTATCATCTGTTTTCCCTCAAATACAGAATAAAAATATTTACAGAACACTTCTGAATTTTCTGCATTATTACTGATCATTCTATCCTTTTCATCTTTTAATGGACCAGGATTCATTTTGTTCTTAATATACTTAAAAAACTCTTTTTTATTGTCCTTAACACTGCTGGTCATAGAGATCTTCTTGTGTCCCTTGGCTTCCCTTATCAATTTTCTACAATTCCTAACTTCTGATTACCATGATAGCTCTCAAAATGAAAGCCTAGGTCTCCTAGCCTAGGCAAATGGGACCACTCATACTGTGTAAAGTTAAGCATACATATATGTTTTTGCAGGGTTGGGGCTTTTGATTTTGACAAACAGAGCAATGACCACCCACATCCATATTCTGCAATACTGTCCTGTTTCTCATGAGTGAAGTTTATCAGCATTCCAGGAAAACGCTGCTGGAACTGGTGTGCATCATGTTTCATTTTAGATTCCAGTTCTATGAACAGGAAGAACAACACTAAATCAGTTGTGTGGAGTGGCTATGAGCTTGTTTACCCTTAAATGGTATACAATCTTAACTATTCCAGTATAGTTAAAGTGGTACAAATCCTCTAATGTGGAAGCAGTGATATTGATCTAAAGATGCTTTATATTGGCGTAACTATTCCTATACGGGAAAGGGAATAAGTCACCTTTGTACTGGAATAACTTCATCCACATGAAGGCTTTTACTGGTATAACAATTATGCTAAAAAAACCTTGCATCCTTAACCATAGGTATATCAGTAAAACTTTTAAGTGTATACCAGGCCTTAGCCAAGCTGTGATGATCTGAAAGGAAATTTCTTTTTCTTCTTTTTTTTAATGCCTGGTATGTTGCGTGCTTGTTGAAACACACAGAGGGGAAAATATCCATTATTAAAGGATGAGTGTTCTTAAAAATTGCCTTAAATCTAATTCACACATGAGGGACTCTCGGTGCAACAAGCAGTGAAACATGGCCCGGGCTGTCTATTGCATTGTCTTCCATGCAAACCCTTTAGTCCCTGTGGTATTACTTAGCCCACAGACACCTCACACTAAACTCTGCAAAAAAAAAAACTTTGTTGGAAGACTTTTCCTGCTTGATTTGTTCTCATGTTTCTTTCATCCTCCAGCTCGGCTGGCTGCTGGATCTGGGCGTTGCTGCTTCTGTGATAGGGGAGAGAGCCTCCACCTCCCTTCACTTCTTCCCTCCCTGGTTCCTCACTCCCTCTCTCCCCCTCAGCCTGGCAGGATCCTACCAGCAGAGCATGCAATCAGGGAGCAGCAGCAGCAGCAGGGAAGATGCAGAAGCCTAGTCAGAAAGAGCATCTCTACAAGCTACTGGTGATTGGGGACCTAGGTGTGGGCAAAACCAGCATCATCAAGCGCTACGTCCACCAGAACTTCTCCCCTCACTACCGGGCCACCATTGGGGTGGACTTTGCCTTGAAGGTGCTCAACTGGGATGCTGAGACGGTGGTACGGCTGCAGCTCTGGGATATTGCTGGTTAGTACAGAGGGGAAGGGATGTGACAGAGGGAGGTGTCCAATTCCCTTCCTCCCACATCTGTCTAGTATTGCACAAAGTATTAACCCAAAACAGCAACAAGCCTTGAACTGGGAACTACTGATGCTTTAAAAACAATGGAGGAGACCTAGGAGAGAACCCCTCAGGTTAGATCAAAACTTCAGAGCTCCCCCAAGGGTGGGGGAGGGAGGGTACGCCCTCCCCTTGGGGATTCAGTGGTAAGGAAGTTCTGTCTAGTCTCGCTCATCTTTTTCCCCAGCCATGTACATGCACACTGTGACAGGGGCACATTGACAGAGTCTCTCATCACTTTTATGATTTCCCCCTCTCATTCAAATTGTTCTCACCCACCCTGCCTGACAATCCTAAGAGGTTTTGGGGTTTGGGTTGGTTTATTTTTTGTGGGACTGGGAAAAATGGTCTCCTCATTGTGCATTTTCTGGAGGAAGAAAAGGCTCATCAGGATTGTTAATGTGATTTTTGTAGTTATTAACCGAGGAAAAGCTATTGTTGGGTTATTTTAGCAAACTTCTTTGATTTTTTTCCTTTCTGTTCCTCCCCTTCCCCCCTCCCCCCCCCCCCAGTGCAATCAAATAGAGTTATTCACACCGTTTAAAAAAAAAAAATCACTATTTCTATTTGAGGAATAACCTCACTTGTCAATAAATAGTTTACTAATATTTCCTAGACATTTTACAGTAATATAAAGCAAAATTTGGTAAATTATTCTGCATCATGAAAAAAAGAATAAAAAAGGAACAACATCCTATCATGCCTATTTTATTTCCATTTTTTAAACAGAATAAGGCCACATCATTGCAATAGATATTTTGAGAAAGTTTTCTTTTTTTGCACTGTCCTATATTTTGCTTCTAATTAAAATCATGAGTTTTCATTTTCACAGTCTCTCTTTATAATCATTAATTGGGTTTCAGTGTGCAAAATGTAAATATGTCTCAACAGCATATTTAGCATGTCAGTACCAATTTTTCATTTAGTCTATATAAGAGAGGAACCTTAAATACTACTACTATAACTCAGAATTTTTTATACTACTATAACACAAAGGAAGGCCTTTTTCATTCAAATGAATTAAGAAGTTACCTTTACAAGTAAGGAACTTCAGAGAAAATTTTATCTGCTCTACTTACATTCTGACTTCTGACCTGTATTTTAGGTTTATTGACTTACTCTAGAATTACACCTACTGAGGCCAGTGAAATAAGAAAATTCTTAGCATGCTTTTTGAATAAGGGGATTTTATATACTTGTGTATTTGGCATAGACAGATGAGCTAGCTCATATCTGAGCTCTGAATTTGGCACTGTACTATCAAAACTACACACACCACAGAAGATGGTGTATGCACAATATTAAAACTATTTAAATCCTTAAAAACAGATGCAGCATCTCTAATGAGACATGTACTCACAGTTTTTAAAAACTTCTTTTGCATGCCTTGTTCCAGAGACTATATTAAACTGCTAATCATGTGCTGTTGGATCATATGATGTAGCTTTCAGTCAGGCAGCAGAAGGTTTGAAAGCAATTACACCAAGCAGTAGTATTCAATGGCTAGTACAATCTCTGAGTGATCACACATGACAGAGAGAATTACAGTACTTAAACTTAAACTGAATTGCTAAACTCCAAAAATCTCAATGAAGGTCAGTACAGTGCTCAATAACAAACAGAAGTTACCATCTGAGTTCTAGTGTCTGGCTTCTAAGGAGTTTTAGTTGCTGACCAATGTAAAATAAAAAATAACTTCTGTAAGCTACACTTTAAATTCAAACCAGCACAATTCTGGTTTTAAAGCTACCATGAATAAGGCAGCTGGCTGGTGTGAAAAACACGTTGCTTGAAAATCAGAGGGAAATAAATTTGATTGGGGACGGGCAGTGAACACAAGCAGTGTTTTGTTTCTTTTATTCTGACTGCCAAGAACCACTGCGAGCAAAATACAAATATCCAAAGTATAAGAGGGGACAAATGAAATTCCAGAGCTGCTCTGGGTCTATTTTGGAAAATATCTTTGTAAGGTAATGCTTAGCTTTGCAGAGGAAGCAATGCCCTTTATCCTACAAAACAAATGGATAGGTTTGGCTTTGAATTAGGGCAGCACTAAAAGCAGAAGATCCTGCAGATTTATCAGTCTGAGTTCTTATATGCTCCCCACTTCAATGGTCACTGAATGTACTACCAAACATAGCGCTTACTCGTATGAGTAGAACAATTGTCCATTTCAGTGGCGCTACACACGGTAGTAAATTGCAGGATCGAGCCCATAATTTGCTCAGCAGAAAAAGTAGCATGGGGCTTGATTCTGAATGGTGCTGAGCATTGACAATTGCTATTACAGCACCACCGAAGATTAGAGCCCCTGGTGACTGCATTATTTCTAGAATGAATTTATACTTTCCAGTGAGGTGTTTGTGCACAGAATAGCTCATTGAGACATAGAAGTAAGAGATGGAAAAGACAAAACTAGCTCATTCAGTGCTATCCCCTGCCACTGCAGGAATATCCCTGATGGTATATCTCTTAGTATTCTTAATGTAGCAGAAAAAAAGGCATAATGAGATCTAATAACTAGAAGCTGAAACTGGATTAAATTTAGACTAGAAATAAAGCACAAACTTTAAACAGGGAGGGTAATTAACTATTAGATCAATTTAACAAGGGATGAGGTGGATTCTCCGTCACTTGACGTCTTTAAGTTAAGATTGGATGCCTTTCTAAAAAATGTGCTCTAGCGAAGTTATGGACTTGATGCAGGAATTACTTGGTGACGCTGTACAGCCTGTTTTCTACAAAAGCTCTGACTAAGTGAGCATAATGGTCCACTTTGGCCTTTAAAAAAATCTATGAATTTAGTGTTTTAATCAAGGCAAGTTCTAAAAATTCCAAGCAACTGTGTTTCCGGCACATCCATGGGGAGGGTATTCCACAAACCAATACTCAGGAAGTTTTTCCTAATACACAGCCTACCTTTTCCCTATCTTAACCTCATTCTGTTACTCGTAGTTATATTTCAGAGTATGTCCCTACATAAATACTCTTGCAACTTGGATTTCACACCCTTCAAATAGTTGTAGGCTGTTATCCAATCCTCCTTTAGCTATTGATTAGCCAAGAGATAGATAATTAGCTCTGTTAATCTTCCAGTCCCTGCATGCCCCTTATCTTTTTGTTGTTCTTTTCTGAGCTCCCTCCAATTTGTCAGTATACTTTTGGAAGGTGGTGCCTAAACCTTAAACCAAAAATACCAGGCATAGTTTGAATCAGAGCCTTGGAGACAGACACTATTATCTACTTGGCCTGCAGTGGTATGCTTGGCAAATACAGTCCAGAACTGTTTTGAAGCCACAATGTATTATGCTGCAAACTCATGTCTAATTTGCTGTTCACTATCACTCCCTAGGTCTCTTTCAGAATTATAGCTTCCAGGTTTCCCTGTCCCACTGAGCACATGCATGTTGGATTATTGCTTTCTCCGATATATTGGTTTGCATTTTCCTAGCTTGGATCGACTCCTGTTACTTTTTGCCCGTGTCTGCCCCTCATATTGAAGACAGCAGCATTGTATTATAAACGGGTTTGTTTCCCATCCATGCCATTTTCACCTTCAGAGACAGACACATTCGCACAGATACTATTCAAATGTTTAAAAAGCTGTAAAGTCTATAACAGCATTAGGCTCTATCATGAGCAAACTAGCCTTTCATTAATGCTGAGCATATTACGTCCTCAGTAGATCATGCCCTTAGAAGGATGCCAAACATTTTGGGTCATATGCACAAAGAAGATAGTCACGGTGATTTCTCAGCTAAGCTCCCTTGAAATTACTGCTCTGCAGTCATAAAGAAGAAGTCCCATGTCCTTAAATGCGCTTCTTCTTTCACTCTTGCACAGAGACTGTCTGTGGTTTGTAATGTGATCTGTCATCATCTATGGGCCTGGGCCAGCACACTATATTTGCAGCCTGATTTCCAAGCTGCCCAAGTCTCAGTTGATGGCAGAGACTAAATCCACTGCATGCCAATTTAGGGTCCAGTCCAGCCCCCACTGAAGCTAATGGCAAAATTCCCACTGATTTAAATGGTGCAGAGTCTTCCCCATAACCAGAGAAAGGCCATTTTGAGGTGGAAAGTCCCAGACCGAAAGCTACTCACTGGGAAATGGGGGGAGAGGGGAGGAAGGGGAGGGGTATGGAGGTTTCAGAGCTCCCTGAAGAAAGAAAGCTCTTGACCCTGTCCATTCTCCCAGCAAAGGTTGGTGGTTACTTAAACCATAGGGATGGAGGAATTCATTTAATCTCTTGTAGCTCCTGGTGGGCAAGCAGATGGATCTGGGCCTGGTTTTGGACTGGATTTTTTGTTTTAATTTTTACTTGAAAGTGGAGGTAGAAGGAGATGTCCTGCCCCCCACTCGCCCCAGTCACCAGAGAATATGGGCAAAAAAGGGAATGTGGGCTCAACTATTTTTAAGCTGTGGGTGGAATTCTCACATTACCCTAGAGTCCATGGGAGGGGATTCCTATTTCCCTTCATCACCAACCATTTTATTTTCAAATCAGTGGGACCCTTTGCCTCTCACAAGGTGACAGGAACAAGAGTTGTCTGAACCAGGAAAGTCTGATACATTCAGTCAGTGACCCTTTACATTTCGCTCCCTAGCCCACTGACTTTCCATTAGCTTGTTCATTAGGGGAGGCCCAATACCCAAATTTAAAGTGGACTTTCAAAGGCTTTGAAAATGTGGCCATTGTTGTAGTGTATAAGAATTAGATACTACCCAATTCCTGAATACAGAGACCTCACAAACAATTTAAAGGGGTAATACCTGGTTCCTATACACTACAACCACATTTCCCCCCAATATCCTAATGTGAGGGATGGGCATTTCTTAGGCTGAATGAATGTCCATGACCTAGCATGAGGCTTCTCAGTGAAGTGATTTAAAAATGTACTGTAACATGGACAAAACAACATATTAGTCCCTAATCTTGTTTTCGCAAATGGCTGAACCATTTTTGCTTAAACTTGACAAGAAAATTCAGCCTGATGCAGACACCTTGTATGTGAAATTTCAGCCCAAACTGTTAAAGTTTGGCAAAAACATAGGCAACTGAAAACAGGATCTTAGAATAGTAACTATCAGGAAACCTTAACTATAGGCAGCACTACTAGCTCTGCCTATAAAGTATTTCCATTTTTTCTTTTGTTGTTGTTGTAATTATACAAATAAATATTGACTTCCCCTCAACTGTCCTTCAGTGTAGCCATCAACAGGTGCTGCAGAACTTGCTCTTGGGAAGGGATTTGAAGAAAAGGGGGGGAGAGTAGTTTTATGGCTCAATTAAAGAAGGGTATTTCATGTGAAAGAGCTTTGTGGGAAGAGCGAATGAATGGGTGCTCAAGGCTGGCATCGTTGACAGAGTAAAAAGGGTCATGGGGTGATGTTATAAGAGGCAAGAGTGGACAAATAGGGAGGAGCAGAATTGTGACAGGCCCCGAAGGTGATGACAAAAAGCTTTATACTTGATATGAAGGAAGCCGGAATGTTGCCATAATCAACATGGGAGATGATGGCTTGAAAGAGCTGTGTGGGCTGAAGGAAAGGGTTAGATTTTAGAAATGCTATGGTGGAAGAAGCAGCGGTGTTTGGATATGGCCTGGAATTGTGCGGGGAGACGGGGGAGGAGTGAAAGATGACTCCCAGCGCCCAGGCCTGGTTGAGAAGCAGGATAGTGGCCCCGGTGACAGAGAATGGGGTGAGTGGAGGTAGCTTTGGAGGAAAGATCAGTTCAGCTGTGACCTGGCTTTTAACCTTCCACAATCTCCTAGCCATGGAGATTCTCTGAAAAAGTATTTATCCTGGGGACAAAGATGAACCCAAACCTGTCTGTTGCAGGGCAGTCTGCATACTGTTGGCTGACAGATTCCTTGAAAGACTGCACAGCACAGGGGACACGAACATCACAGGCTAGAATGTGCAACCCTACCTCGCACTGGTGAACACTCACTCCCACTGGTGACTACTTCTGGGAGTAAATGCTCAACAGTGTGAGTCAGGGGTGCCCAGTCTAGGCCTACCCATGTAACTTAGGTACCAAAGAGACAAAGATCTCTGAGACATACAGGATGTAACATAGGTTACAGGATCCCTATTGAGAGGCCCCCAGGAGTTACAACCAAGTGAACTATGGTAATTTTTGAGAATATACCCCTCTCTCCAAGACCCTTTGTCACTTTTATTACCTGCAATGGCCACACTGTCCCCTAGACATCCTTAGCGTTCCCATCTATGAGCATGTCCTATTTCCACACTGCCTCACTGGGGTGAAGTTCTACTTTAATGCCATCCTTCACTGACCTGCTGGGCAGGTCTATACTGCACCAGGGAGCGAACCTTCCCTCCCAATGTGTTCTCTATCTCCCCTGTTCCTCATACATATGAGGCAGCTGGGTGGAAGGTGGGGGGAGGAGGGAAGTGAGGTAGTTTGGGCTGCAGTTTCATTAGTATGTGGACACCAGTCAGTTTTACTTCTACTCCTACACCAACACCACCACCAACAATAAAACTGGGTGGTGTAGTGGCCCTGATTTCCAAGGGCATTTGATATAGGGGCTTGAATGAGGGTGAGCTGACTGAAGCTCAAATCACGTAATATGGGAATGCTGATAACTGGCTGCAGGGAAATATCTGTCCTCCAGTATTTGACTTCCTCTTCACTTCCAGGTGAAATTGAAAAGGGTGCTAGTGACTTATAAAGCACATGCCTATCTCCATGGGCAGCAGGTATCATAGGTAGGGGAAGGCTGTGCCTTCCCAAACAGCCAGGTGTGGCCCTGCCCATGATCTGCTCCCAGGCCCCCTCCTGCTTCCCACTCTGGCTCTTCCTAGTTCCCCTGTGCCATGGCCCCAGCTTGGGATGGGGCTGGGGCTGCATGCACCACCCGCCCTCCTGGAGCTCCGGGGCTGGGGGCACTAGCTTCGGGCAGGGGCCGGTGGCCATGGGGGGTGGGCTCTGGGCTCTGGTGGAAGGGGCGGGGTTGGGGACTAGCCTCCTTGAGCCAGCGGTATACACTCTGCCCATGACTATCTCCCCAAGAAGTCACCTCTCTCTTCATGATCTTCTGTTGCAGCCGAAATCAACTACACCGCTTGACCTAGATTTAAATGGCTGGGAATGGCTGGCAGGGTGTTTTTAGTGGAGGGCTCTCAATTCTGGAATTAATTTCCTCCACTGCTGATAGCTCAAGTGATGGCCTTAAGGGCACGGTGCAAAGCCTGCCTGTTCCACAGACTCTAGCCAGATACGCGATAGAATTGTGGAGCAGAAAGCGTTAGTTTTAACTTTTGGTTTATATTTTTCAGACTCTGAGCAGATACAGAGGTAGTTTTTAAAGTATAACTGGTCAGCTACATGTTCATGGTTGCAGTATAAATTATGATGTGGTTGCTGGTGAGATTATGTAGGGTGCATTTTTAGAAATCAATAAAGCCCAGATTTTGGTGTCCTTCATCTTTACTTGTGTCGAATGATACCTTACGCCTCACTAGTGGTTCCACTGAGACCAGTGGTACCATTTGTGGAGTGAGGTTGTATTCAGATCCTGATTGCTCATGGTGTATGTGACCTTACTTCAGTACCTTGAGCTCATTGGGGGTCACTTGTAGAGTAAAATACATGAGTGAAGGTACTCTGAATCTGGCCGTAAATAAATAAATTGTGTGATCTGGAAAGAGATGCACTGTTGTACCCATGAGCCAAACAAACAAGTATTCCTTAAATTTCTGCTGCTTCTGATGACAAGTTACAGCCCAGCCCCCTTCTCCGCATCCCTGTAAAGGAGGAAACCAAAGATCCTGTGAGGAGCAGGAGATAATCCTGGTGTCTCGATCAACACTCCCTCTTGCAGTAAAACAGATTCTAATGTTCAAGGCTGTGTTTGAGATACTGCTGAGTGCATAATGACTGGTCTGTTTGCTAACTCAGTCACTGCACTGTCTGTGTCTAACTCCCCACTTATAAAGCCAGGTTCTGCTACCTACACTCACAATGAATGGGACTGTATTCCATGAGTAATCCCACCAATTGGGATTAGGTATACCTGCAGAGTAAGATATTAGTTGGTATAGGTCAAAATCCTTGGGGTAAAGGAGTTTGGCTGGCACTTTAGCTATAACACCACTTCAAAGCACCATACAAACATTAATGCAAGGGATCACTTTTCCTTCATGAGGATCACATCTTAATAAAACACATGTGTAGTTTGTGGAGAACCTCCTTTCCCATTCACAATTATACAAAATCCTTACGGCATCTAATGTAATTGGAAAAAGAACATCAGGAAAGAATTTAGGCCCAGACCCTCAAAGGTATTTAGGCACCTAACTCCCATTGCGTTCAGTGGGAGCTAGTTGCTTAAATACCTTTGAGGATCTGGGTCTTGGTTACTTTGCTCAGCCGTTGGCTCCAAGTCTGCACGGCTTCTTTTTCTCCTCCTCCTAATGTAATGAGGTTGCTAATGTGGTCTCCGCTTTGTGAATAGCTGCTTTCACATGCATCCAGGCTCTTCTTTGCAATGAAGAACTTGGACATCTGTTAAAGCAGCTGGAGCAGGAGGCAGGGTCAACACTGTAGCACTTGCCAGCTCTTCGGGGACCACCAGTGGTGAATGGAGCACACTTTGAGAGCCTCTGCATTAAGTAATTGTTTTGATTATTAGTGACTTTGACCCAGGGACCCCTTGATGCCAACCAGCAGCAGATACAGCGGGGTGCATAGGGTTTTACAGGGATTCCCTGGGTCAGATATCTGCGTAATAGCTCACCAAAGGGTGGCATGTGAGGTCTCTACCAAAAGTCCATAGCCAAATGGTCGTCATAATCATTGCAAAACGTATGCATAGATAATATTTAAGGAGTTATATATCTATACTGCAAATTTTGCTCTTAAGGTCTTGGAGATAAGGCAGGTCATCAGGAGCTGACATACCTCTGAGATTTCTTTTCAGTCAGCAGGTAACTGACAACTATCTCCCTGTCTGACCACTTGTGTATTGTATGCCTCACATTGTATGACTATTTGCATCCTAAGCCAGGTGCAAACTGAGAGACTGTGAAATCTACAAGGAAGGAAATCTACAGGATGAAACAAACTGCAGAGGGGTATCTCATTTATGAATAAAGACAAAGGATGGCGTGGTATATCTTGGAGTGCAAAAAGACATGCCTTCACCTAAGAGGCAAACTGACCACGTGCATGTCTCAGGAAAGAAGGGTCACAGCCTGTCTAGCTGTAAAGCACTGTAAGGGTTTGGGGTGAGCATGAGATTAGACATGAGAGTATCTTCTTAATTAAGTCTAGGCTCTAGAATGTGTTATTTTGTATATAACTATTTTTTCCCAATATTTCTACTTCTTGCAGCTATAGTACTTGAATGTCCGTGCTTTGTTAAATAATCATATACTTTATTTCACCATTAACATATCTAAGTGCTGTGTGTTGAGCGGAGCAGAGATCTGAGTTGGAACTGGTAAGCGGTGGTGTATTGATTCTTTGGAAGAAGTGGATCGAGTGTCTAAGGGTTGGACACTCCAGGGAGATGCTTGGAGGGATCGAGGGTTGGAATGTGCCAATTGCTAACCTGTAGAGTGACGGTGGGGCTGCCAGGCCTAGCGGGGAATGCTTGTGTTGCCTGCGGACAGTGGAATTGGGGAGCTGACAGATTCAGCTTCCTTATACTAAGGACAAGAGTAACCACATGCCTCACAACCCTGGGTAGCCCCTGGAAGCATCACAGTGACAAACAACCTTATGCTGCAACTGCATTACTCACAAATAGATCATAATGGATTAACTACAATAAAGTTTTCAAATTTAGCCCATAACGTCAGTGATTTATCCCAACAAAGTTTTTGAAATACATGCAACAACTGGACTGAATAATGAGGCCATTAGTTACACAATCGCAACAGGAACAGAGTATATCTTGTGCCAATTTACCAGTCATTAGTGTTACACTTGTCAGTTTACTGGTACAGTGACTTGATACAGTCACGGTGCAGTACTTTACAGTGTACAGAATATTTAACTCATAGTGTCCTTAGAAAATAATTGGAGTTTAGTGAAAGTGGTTTATTCTGTGTATATGATCAAACTGTTTGGATACCTAGGACACAATTCTTGCCCATTGGTTCACAGGCTGGTGACCACCTTTGTTTTAAAGAAATAATGTGATTGTATGAAAGATGAAGGACAACCCTCTTTTTTTATGACACAAAAATGCATACTACCTTACATGCTCTTGCCAGGAGGAACTTGTCTGCTAGGAAAAGGACTTTGGCTAGTGGCTGCAGAGTAGCTGCTTCAAAAAGACGGAGTGGGTTATTATGCACAGACCTGTGCTCTCAGTTGTCCAAGGTAACAAAAGTCCAGCTCACATTGTTGTATTACATTGTTTAGAAAAAGGTCCAAAAGTTAAAAGACAGACTAGATTAGTCTGAACAAAAATGTCTGCTGATCCCACCCAAGGATGGTGTTAAGAACATCACCAGTAAACAAGAGTCTGGAACTGGAAATTAATGGCCCAAAATGGCACGCCAGAAATTAGGCCTAATTGGTGAACAAAATTAGGGCAGGGACCATTCCACCCATTGTCCCTTTTTGGAGTCTTTAAAAAAGAGATTTTGGGGGGGGGGGGGGGGACAAAATGTGGAGGACAGGTGGGACGAAAACCAGTGAGCTCTACCATCATGATTGCCACGCCAACCATCTCCTGGGACCCAAGGATCCACCAATGACACTGTTGGGCCTTCATTTTCCTGACCAGACTGGGCCAGAGAGAGGGACCTAGATTACAGTGCCACCTCCACCAGCGTCAGCTAAATCCTGAACACCTAGAATGTGAGCCTTGGTTTTCCTGCTTCCACCTCCTTCCTCATGTGTCATTTTCCTTCCCCACTTTATTTCTTCTCTTTCCCCTAACTCTCTTTTTGCCTTTTGTTTAATGAACACCTGGCTTAGCTGGCCAAGACTGCACCTTTTGCAACACTGCTGTGAGCCTGTGACTAGACAGGCAGCTAAAAACAATGCCCTAAGCAGCCCAGTGCTGGTACAAGTTTGGCAGGTCTTGGCGTGTCTGACCAGACCATGTGTTGTGCCTGTGTTTCTCCAGCAATGAGGTTGTAAGTTAGAGTCAGCGCCAGATAGAAGCTGCATTTTCTGTCTTTGCTGCTCCCCTTTTGCATGTGTTTGTCTTCTTTTGCCTTCAAGGAAATGGAAGAACAGATTCATGAGGGATTCCCTGCAGAAAGGCTGCCAGGCCTCTGCCTCGCTCCAGAGACTCTGTCCTTCATTGGTGAGCCTCTTTGGGATGCCCAGACCATCATCACACCAGTGAGGATGCTTGACCATCACCACTGGATCATGAAAGACCCCAGCCTCATACATGTGAAACCCTGCTCTGTCTTCCCATCCCTCGTGTTCCCTTCTATCCCCCAACTTCCTCCGGTCCTCTCTCTTGGCTTTTCACCTGATCCTGAGACCACCTATACTGCACAGCAATGGCACAATGGGATGAGTCTGCCCAGCCTGGCAAGGACCAGTGACGGAGAGGAACCCGGTCAGGCCAGCCAAATGGCATCCCAGACTGGGGACATCAGGCAGGGTCCAGAGCAACAGTTGTCATGGCAGCTTACCATCCATGACTGACCAGCCACTTTGTATAGCCCTATTTTCCCACCTTAACTAGACTATCTCTTGTTTTGTGTCTGTCTGTTTTGTCAAAAGCAGGAAAAATAACCACTATTCACAGCGGTCATCTCAAAAATCAACAGAACTAACCCTTTCTTCCCCACTAAGAAGGATTGCTTGACAGAGTAAGGGACTGTAACTGACAGTCTCAATCTGAAAAAGGGACTTTGATAAATTTTGATTAAGTTTGTTTTGCATAGCCACTCAGTTTCAATTTCAAAATGCGTTGTTTAGTTTGCGGGGGGACCCAGTAGGCCAAAGCCTCTGTACTCAAACCCCTGAACTAGGGCTGACTTTTTTATTATTCTTTGGTGACAGGATCATGTTAACAGCTTAGACTTGCTTTTATTCCATCAAAATTAACACACCAGGGAGTAAATCTCTTGGTCTGGAATTCTCACATTTTTTAGAACGTTGGCCAATTTTAGAACGTTGGCCACTCCACCCCCCTTCCATTTGCCAAAAGGCCGCATCCCTGCATCGTGGACAGGGGGAATGCCTGCCTCAGGCGGTGGTCCATGTCTTATCCACAGTAAGTCTCCTAATGTGCTTCTGAAATGGTAGCCAATGACTTGAAATCAGGTCTGGAGATGACCTCAGTTTATTAAAGGTGACCTGTGAAGGATTTTTTAAAATTGATCTTTTACCCTCTTTATGCTCATGATGTTTAATGTAGGCCTGACAAGCTTGTTTCTATCTTAGAAATATCAGGAAGCTCAACTCTGGTCTCCCCTAGTTTTGCTGGTTGACTTATTAGAGACGATCTCAGAGGATGTAAATTGTTCTCTCTCACCCCTGGTTTGAAGAGGTGAGAGGGTGCTGAATTTTTAACAAGGTCTCCACATCTTCAAAATGTTCATTAACCAAAATTTTAGGCAGCCTTGACTAAAGTTCCTTCCCTCTCTCATTTGCTCAGCTTTCACACACTAGGTTACTGTGACATTATCCTTCCACTCGTTCTGCAATCAGAGAGTTTTCCAGGAAATTTTAATGTTAAAACACAAGCAGAAAATAAAACTTTGAAACATAGCCAAAAACCTTTCAGGCTTTTTTTATCCCACAGAAAGAAGCAGAAAAAACCTCCCAAGTCCAGGTTTTTTTGTCCCACCCTTCCTGCTTTGCAGGACAACTTTTTAGTCTTCCATTTCTGACCCTTGCTCAGGGAGCTAGTGAGAGGCTTTCTGCCAGTGTAGATTCTCTGTCCAGCCAGGTTAGTGAGGCTGGTGGAATGAGATAGGAATGCCACACAGAAGCCTGTACCAGAGGAGAGGAAAGGCTCCTCTTTGCAAATGGCCATGATGGTGACATTGACTGAGCTAGCCAGAGAAGAGTCATAGTGGTGAGCTGTAGGGCCATCGTGGTGAGCTTCCCAATGCAAGGGCCGGAGAGGTTCATTGTGAAGGGCACGGTAAACACCCCAGTGTTAAAGATCAATGAGGCCTTATTTACCCCTTGATGCATCAATGCACATTCATTCACTTCGGCCAGCGTGGTCCAGTTTGCATTACTAGTTTTTTCCCGGTAAACAAGTCAAGGTTCTGCAGTATATTTTGCAAACGTAATTTAGTAACGTGGGGCCTCCCTCCTTGCAGCACCTTGCTGTGAAATCCTCACTGGAAGGTGGAGAGAGGCCAGCACTGGGGGTGAGTGAGATCGGCAGTAAGCACAGTAGTGGATTTGCAAGGTCCTACTGGGACTGGAGGCATGTTATTTATATACTGCACTGATCAGGGCTAGACTGAACTGTTAGGCTCAGCCCAGAGTAAGAAGTGGGGAGGTATCTGCACCGCCCCAGGAGGAGACCTGGGAAGGAAATGTGCCTTGGAGGCACAGTCCCTCCCCTCTTCCCTTGCTTGCGGAGGAAGGAAGTTACTGCCCCCCTGTGCTCCCAGCTAATTACTCTGACCAGTGAGTGCAGGGAGCAGGGTGGAACCAGGGGTCCTCTAAATCATTCTCCTCTCTGTCTCATCCCTGCTAACTTAGTGCCAAGGGGCATTATCTGGCATGCACCCTCATGGCCAGAACTGCAGTCTGAGCAGTCTTTACTCAGCCAAGTAGAGAGCATAGAAGGCAGGGAGACTACTTCCATGTGAAGGAAAGCAAGGACTAGCCCTTGGCGAGCAAGAGACCATGAGCCTGGTGTATCGGTGCGGTCTATTCCCAGCTCTGCCATTGACTTGCAGTATGACCATTAGCAAGTTTCTGAAGGTGGCTGGGCCTCAGTTTACCCATCTGTAAAATGGATACAATCGTTACTCCCATCAGAATGACACTGCGAGGCACAAGTTTACTGATCTAGTTTTTATTTCATGCTTATCACCAGTGTCAACCCCTTGAGAGCCTTCCATGAAAAATAGGAAGTGTTACTGAGCCATGATACGCGGACATTATTTATATCTGTTGCTGTTGTCGATCCTAGACTGTTGGACAGAAATTAACTTTTGTCTGAAAAAAAATCTTCCCAACAAGTAGATTATTGAATAACACATGACTTAGCCACTCATCTGATTAGCCCATTGAGAGAGATCATAAGACACTATTATAAAACATGTCCGTAATAATAGTTCAACATGACCTTATGTTTTCCAGCAATGATATGTCCATGTCTTCTTCCATCAATGCAGAGCAGTGTTTGTTTAAGGTGTATGAAACCAAGACTAATTTAGAAAAGATGGAAGTTCACTCTTGGCTTCTGTATCATGTGAATGAAGATCTCCTTGTTAGCCTGAATGTTAACCTAGAAAACAAAAGCTAAATATCACAGATCTGTGGTACTATCTGCGTAATACACATTCTCAGAATTCCATGTGCTAGTGCTGGGTGTGCTCACAAAATCCCTTCATGCAAAATTCTGCCTTGTTCTATGTAGGAGCAAAGAGCTAGGGAGGCTCCATGCGCTCCCATGCTACCCTCAGATGCATGCAACAGGGGCAGGGCAGATTAGATTGAGCATTCCTCTGAGTGCTAGGCAGGGCTCTGGTGTGACGAAGCAGGACTTTTTTGTAACATTTTGATGATGCCTATTTGTGCCTCAGTTTCCCCCCATACTTTGCATTCCTACCCAGGGGTGGGGTACTAGCATGCCCTGAAAACAAACTTCATTCTGCCAGGAGAGGAGGGATGTGTGTGTCACCTAGCTGTCTGAGTGGATTGAATGTGTCGTTAAAAAAAAAAGGCTGTCTGAGGGCGACCCATATCAATGGAAAATCTGAGAAGACAATGGGAGCAACTAACCAACAACCCAGAGGGAGGAAGATTTCTCCACCTTTCATCAGGGAAGCTAAATACAGATCCCAGCTCTAGAACAAAGGACTGGGTGGAATGAGGCAGGATAAGTGCGAGCTCTGGAAGAAGCTTGGGCTCTCCGACTTTGGAAGTGACTAAGGTCTGGTCTGCACTAGAAAATTGTCAGCTTTACTGTCACTCAGGCGTGTGAAAAATCCATACCTCCTGAGCAGCATAGTTGAGCCAGCCTAATTCCCAGTGTAGACAGTGCTAGGTCTATGGAAGAATTCTAGTGACCACCTCTTGATGAGGTGGATTACCTATGCCAACTAGAGAACCTCAGAGTCTGCAAATGGAGTTTACCACATCTTGGGTGGTGAATTGCTATAAGCTGACCAGAATGGACTATACTTGAATCTTTATTTCTCTCTGCTAACCTAAGCACTGGCAATGCTGTGTTCCACCTGACTAAAAAACCCTACTCTGTTTTGAAAACAGTTTGGGGTGTCATTGTAAACACTGCCTGGGGTGCAGGCGAAGAATGTACAAGTCTCTACCAGGAGTCTCTCTCAGATGGACTCATTGATAGAGCTCACTGTGTGAACAAGGAATGTGGGAGCCCAGTATCTCAGTCTAGGAGGCAGTGGGGTTGTATAACCTACCCTGAAGGAAGAGTGAATCCTCTTGGTTCTTCCAAGAGACTGTCTAAAAGCACAGATACTGTGGATCCACAACACTTGGCTATTATAACAGTAGCACTCCAGAGCTCCAAATGAACATTAACAAACAATTTGGCAGCATGGCCAGGCATTAGTCTTGCACATATGCTCCTATTGTCATGAGGTGCATATTACTCCTTTTTGGAGCAGTAACCAGGGGCTTTATTATGGACCATGTTGCTCCCGGGGCCCATGTGAACCATGCAGCCCTTTGGTTAACCACGGCTGCTCTACCTTTCACAGTGCATTTTATACTGTAAGGCTAGAATTTTGCCTTTAGTTTCTCTAGTACTTTTGTTTTCCCATCTGTAAAATGGGGATAACATTTATATGCCTTGTGAGACGTATTAATATCTGTAAAGCCTGCTAAGATCCTTGGTATTTTCCCATAGGCCTAGAAACCTACTGGCTTAATAGGACTCTAGCACTACTAATATTTGAGCTTATGATAAAGTTATTACATTTCCTTAGACTCTAGCCCTATTAAACGCTTTCTGCTCTCTACACTCACTGGCATTTTCACACAAATGAGTCTATCACTCTGTATTATTGTTTAGATGAATTGTAGCTTTCCAGCTTTACAGCATTAAACTCCAGGCTAGATAATGTTCTGCCAGATAACACACGGGCATGTGAAATATTGACTCAGCCTGGAAGTGATGATTCAAATGATTTTTTTCCCTCCCATCTTCATCATCACAGGTCAGGAAAGATTTGGAAACATGACAAGGGTCTATTACAGAGAAGCCATGGGAGCGTTTATTGTCTTTGACGTTACAAGACCAGCGACGTTTGAAGCGGTGACAAAATGGAAAGAGGATCTGGACTCTAAGTTGATTCTCCCGAATGGCAAACCCGTGGCGACCGTTCTCTTAGCAAACAAATGCGACCAGGGAAAAGATGTGCTTACGAACAACGGTCTCAAGATGGACCAGTTCTGCAAGGAGAATGGGTTTGTGGGATGGTTTGAAACATCGGCTAAGGTAATTACATTTCTTTTTTAATAAACCAAATGTGTGAGAAGCATTCCCCAAATGCAGAGACATTAACTACTAAAATGGGTTACTCAGTTGCAATGTGTACCTTGCAAAGCTCTTATCGCTGCTGAATTAATGAAGGGTAAACGGACGCACTTTTAAAAAACAATAACACCTTCGGACGCACTTTTAAAAAACAATAACACCTTTTGAAGAGAATGTAAATCTATATTGAAGCTTTCTCTCAAAGGATCTCAAAGCACTTTAGAAGCTACATGCAGCACTCTGAAATGCAGCCACTGCTAAGATGTGTATCTGACGCACAGCATATGCATAACAGTGGGAGGAAGAAGCAGGGCCAGCTCTAGGCACCAGCAAACCAAGCACGTGCTTGGGGCGGCACATTTTCAAGGGCGGCATTCTGGCCATTTTTTTTTTCTTCCGGCGGCAAAAGCTTAGACCTGGCCCCGGCAGCTGCAGTGCGTCGTGCGCGGGGGGCGCCCTAGGGCTACTGCGGTTCACGCCGCGGGGGAGCAGCGCCGCACCTTGTGGCTGGGCCGGGCAGGCTCCGAATGGGGGACACTCGGGCTGGGGGCCGCCCCGCGGGGCACATGGAGCCGCCTGCAGGTGCCACAGGATGGCCGCCCCCCAGCGCCGCAGCCGGGGCTGGGCAAAGCGGCCCGAGCCGCCCAGGGACTGTGGCAGGGCGGCCAGAAGCAGCAGCAGCAGCAGGGCCATAGAAGGCACAGCGCTGCTGTGCGGAGGGCACGGCGCTGCTGTGCTGGGCCTGCGTCCCGCTCTCCGGGGCTCCGCTCCCTCTTGGGCTACCCTGCCCCGGCTCCTCAGCCCCCCTGCCAGGGCGGTCCCCCGGCTCTGCCCTCCCGGGTCCCGGCCGGTCCTGAAGGCGGGAGCCCTGGCTGGAGGGACCCTGGGCTGAGGCGCGGCCCGGGAGCCCCGCTGCTTACCCCGACCCTGCCAGTGCCGGACCAGCTGGAGGCGAGGGGGGAGCGGGCGGAGTCAGCACTGGCGGGGGGGAGCCCAGCACTGGGACGGCAGAGGGTGGGGGGGGGAAGAGAGAGCCCAGCGCTGGGACGGCAGGAGGTGCAGGTGGGGGGGGGAAGAGAGAGCCCACGGCTGGGGTGGGGGGGCAGCCAAGAACTTTTTTGCTTGGGGCGGCAAAAAACCTCGAGCCGGCCCTGGGAAGAAGGCGTATTGGCAATGGAGCTCCTCTTATGAAAGATGCCGTGAGCGCGTTCATTCCCACACAGAGAAGAGACAGCCTTTTTGTAAGCTATGGCAGTTCTAATATTCCCATCATTGTAAGTATTCAGTCTGAAAGATCTGAGCTGTCAGGTCCTCACATACAGAGAGAGTTTGGTTTTGTGGTAAAGGCATGAACTGTTTGAAAGGCATGGAGCACCATACGAGTCTTGGGCTGTTGTTAGCACTGCTATTTACTGAGCTATCTGTGTATTCAGTACTCCATAGTCTTTATCTTGTTAATAAGTAGATCATAAAACTAGTTCCAGTAGCCTGCTTTAAGGCAGTGGCTCTCAACCTTTCCAGACTACTGTACCCCTTTCAGGAGTCTAATTTGTCTTGTGAGTCCCCAAGTGTCACATTACTTAAAAACTATTTGCTTACAAAATCAGACATATAAATAAAAAAGTGTCACGGCACACTATTAATGAAAAATTGCTTACTTTCTCATTTTTACTATGTAATTATAAAATCAATTGGAATATAAATATTGTACTTACAGTTCAATGTATAGTATATAGAGCAGTATAAACAAGTCATTGTCTGTATGAAATTTTAGTTTGTACTGACTTTGCTAGTGCTTTTTATGTAGCCTGTTGTAAAACTAGGCAAATATCTAGACAAGCTGACGTAGCCCCTGGAAGACCTCTGTGTACCCCCAGGGGTATGTGTGCCCCTGGTTGAGAACCACTGCTTTAAGGGAATCAGTTTGGCCAAAGTCTGTAGCTTGTCTTCTTACTTGTTAGAAGTATTTTTCCAGGGCTAAAATTTCTTGCATACTTAGGACTAGATACTCAGCTGGTGTAAGTTTGTGTAGCTCCATTGAAGTCAGTGGAGCTCTGCTAACTTACTCTAGCTGAGGATCTGGCCACTAGAGTCCAGTGTTTCACCGCTGCTGGTGGTGGCAGTCGTTCAATAGCATCTAGTTTTTTATGGTATTTTGACACATCCACTTCCAGGCCAGACTGGAAACCAAGAGAAGAAAAACATGAAAAAGAAGCGTTATCTAAGCGTTAACAATAAAAATTGTTTGGGTTAGAGTCAAGCGATGGGTGAAGATGTCTTACACAGGCTTCTGCACAATAACATTGGCAAAAGAAGAGAGGCCAGACAACACATCTCGTGCATTCAAAAAACAAAGACAAAAGAGGCATTAAGAACAGCAGCTGAAACAAGGAGGGGTGGAGGAGTTAGGGGTTTTAACTCAAGGGGAATTAGGCAGTAGGCACTTTTGAAAATACCACTAGGTACCTATCTGCATCTTTAGGCACCCAAATACCTTGGGCCTGGTCTACACTACGCCTTTAATTCGGATTTAGTGGCTTTAATTCGAATTAACTCTGGAACCGTCCACACAACGAAGCCATTTAATTCGAATTAAAGAGCCCTTTAATTCGATTTCTGTACTCCTCCTCGACGAGAGGAGTAGCGTCAAAATCGGTATTGTTAATCCAAATTAAGGTTAGTGTGGCCGCAATTCGATGTTATTGGCAATTAGATGTTATTGGCTACCCACAATGCAACACTCTGGAAATCGATGCTACTACGGTAGCTTGGACGCACACCACCGAATTAATGGTGCCTAGTGTGGCCGAATACATTCGAATTTATAAAATCGGTTTCCTAAATTCGAATTATATAAATTCGGATTAATCCTGTAGTGTAGACATACCCTTGGTGTTTAGGGCCCAACTCAAAGGTGATGTGTAAGGTGAGGTATGCTAGACTTCTATAGACTCAAATTGTCTTACAACTACTTCCACCTTCTTACTGATGTGCCTGGGAATCTAAGTTCATATCATTTGCATGCTAGGGACCAGACAAATGTAAGTTTAAGTTAATGTCTGAAGACAAGAAAGACTCAAAAAGTCTGTGATCAAGTATGAAAAGCAGCTAAATTTAAGTTCCCTGACCTAAAAGGCTTACTAATGAATATCAGTAGGAACAGGATGAGCCAAGTCATAATTTTTTAGACTATTCTGCCTTTCTTAGTTACAAACCTCTAGGTTACCAGTTCAGGTTAGCAAGGTCATTCATTTGATCACTGGTGTTTGACCTGTGAGAAATGAGTTTGTGGTGTTAATCTGGTTCCTAGAAGTCAGGTGTCCCCATGGTAAAAATGAACATGGCAGTCGTCACCCAATTGTTGGCAGTCTGTTCAGAGAAGCCAAGCAAGCCCTCTGAACTCAGCATTCAGTCATGTTGAGGGAGCATGAATGTACTGCTGAGCTCAAGGATGGTTCATCTGTGGCAAAGTTGAGCTATTTTGCCAGGGTGATGTTGGGAAGTTATTCTGGGTGGAACCTGGAAGAGCAGAGGACAATGAAAATGGAAGAATACCATGGGCGGAGCATTAATCCAAACTCCTTTGAACCAAAAGAGGTTGGATTTTTAGCTAATTCTAAATTAGAGAAAGCTCTGGTTCAGATCTTATATTATTTAGTTCCCACATCTCTAATAGTCAAACAGTTCCCAAAGCATAGTTCGAACCATGTAGAGGTGGGGAAGAAATCAAGTATGACTGAGTTTTGAGTCCTGCAGCCATGTTAAAGTGGACAACCAATTATTATTTAATGGTCAGAGGGCACAATGCACATCATCCCTATCTTTTGTACCTGTACACTAATGGATGACGATCTGATGTCTTGAAATATTCAGATACTTCCTCCACTCCCAACTGTGATTGGACACAGAAGTGCCACCATTATCCTGATAAGCTGTTCTTTGTAAATTTCCACACCAATTTTTCAGGCTTAGCTGGTAGAAATAATTCAGATAAACTTTGGATTTGTATCTGAACTTTGTGAACCTGATTGATTCATCTTAGGACCTCATCCTGCAAACACCTGCTCATGTAAGTAGTCTCATTAAATCCAATGAGACTACTCACATGAGTAAAATGACTCACATGTTTACAGGGTCAGGACCTTAGAAAGTTTCAAATCAGGAGTGACTCCACTGAAATCAGGAGAGTCACACCAGTGTATAACTGGTGTAAGTGAGATCAGAATTGCTTCCCAGTTTGGTCTTAGTTCTGAATTTAAGACCACGATGCAACTTTTTTTTTAAAGTTATGATTACAATTACTTTAAAACCAGGAAAGACTCTAGTCTTTTTCAGCCAGGGGCAAATTAAATCATTGAACTCAGGGGTAGGGGAAATAAAAATCCACCTACATTTTACATAGCGAATACAAATTATTTTCTGAAGTAGAATACTACTGACTGAGAATCCATCATACAGCAGCTAGCAGTTCAAACAGGTAATGACTCTTTTTTGCTCAATTCTGGTGTAATTAGCTCTCCAGAGGATTTTTTGGAAACATGCTTGGAATAGTTATAGCTTTCAGAGCAGAGTGAATATGATTCATGCCTTTTGGGAAAAGAAAGGTGATTATTTATAAAAATGCCCCCTTTAGTTCTGGATACATTGCAGAAGGCTGTGTATTATATGCTTACCGATCATCTTTCTGGCACCCAGGGAGTTTAAAATTCCATTTGAAACTGTTGGAGAATTATACCATAGGATATTGTTGTATCATTCCTTAGTGCTATTTTTTCTTAACTTAATGATCTTAAAAACAAAACATTTGGGGACACAGAATGTACTCATATTTTTTTTGGTTCTTTGATATTTTTAAGGGAAATATTTAATCCGTTTCTGTTTTCAGGGTACTGAAAGGACTTGGAGATTCACTCTGACAGGTTGCTTTGCTGTGTAAGAACACAGTGCAAAACAGTGATAATTGATACTTATTGCTACATTCTCACTTGATGGCCTGGTCTCTCTTTGACGTATGCTTATCTCCCAATATTTTATTTAGTTGTATAGATTTCAGTCTAAAAAACCCTCCAAATTTTTTAGGCAATCTTGTCATAAATTTAAAGCCACAATATCATAGCAGTTGCAAAAGATGCGTTGTCCAAAGCAGCAAGACTTCTCCTTCCTACCACACACCATTTAAATAGCCCTCGTATGACCAATAAAGCTGAAAACCTCCTCCGTGCTTTGCTATCAGACAGAGATCCATGACTTTCAGCACACACCTACGCATCACCACTATTGCCTGTTCAAATAGATGGGCTTTAAACTGTGCCTGCAAGGGCAATAATTTCAGCCTCATTGTCACTTCCCAATGAAAATGGACATGATTTGTATGTGGAAACAAGCCAGGTCAGGCAAAACTAGATATACTTTTAAGTCTTGGCTCGGAAATCACTTGAAAATGTATTGCAAGTTGCTAAAGTTTTGTGTGTGCTGTTTTGCACAGAATTGCTCTAGTTCTAGTTTGATTACCTCCTCTATCCCCCTCCCCCATATACATAATATCTGGCTGGCATTACTAATTTATGCAGGAGAAAGGAAATTAATTTTTTGTCCTAAGTTGTCCAGTAAGTCTATTAATAATGCGTTGCATATCTATAGTAACTTTCATCCAAAGAACTTTACAAACATTGAGTAGGTGTGTATTCATTCCATTGAGGTTATACATAGGTAATTTGAGGTTAAGTAACTTTCCTAAATTCATATAGTGACAAAGCTGGGATTATACCGAGGTTGACTAGTCCCCTACCCTAACCACTAAACAAAACCCCTGAGGTAAGAGTAGGAAGTGTGGTTAGGGTACCAGACTAGCAAGTGGGTGATTTGGGTTCACGTCTGGGATCTGCTACTGATTTCCTTGTGATCTTGGGGAAGTTATATAATTGTTCAGCTCTTCATCCCTAAACTAGGGATGATAATGGTAGTTCATTTGTCTGTCAGGTTATGCACTTCCTCTCCATACTGTGTGTCCTAGTGGCAGCTAGTGTGCAAGACTGGGACTTGGGAGACCTGTGTTCTAGTCCTGCCATTGACTTACTGTGTGACTTTCAGCAAGTCACTTTCCTTAGTGCCTCAGTTTTCCCATCTATAAAATGGAGATAATGTACTGACCTCCTCTATAAAGCATTTTGAGATCTATGGATGAAAAGTGCCATATAAGAGCTAGGTATTATTTATTTAAGTAGTAAGCGCTTCTAAGTAGCAAATATGACTATTAAAAACAAGCCACATCGAAGATTTTCCATGGAACAGGGTAGCTAGTTTTGATTTCCACAAAGAAAAACTAGGCTGGGACATGTATTTGTCACATCAAATCTAATCTGTTCTTCAGTTAATTAACTGAAGAACAGATTATAATTATATTATATTATTCAATTATAATTGAAACCAAAGTGTCCCATTTGAAATTGCCAGGCTGGATTCATGACACTCTCTTCCCTAATTTCTCCTTTTTAATTCATCCAAGGAAGTTTCTAGCACATGTGATCGCAAAAGTATCAGCTGCTGCTGTTATACACTGTCTGCTGGAGCCAAACCAGTAAGGGGGACTCTTTCATTTCAGCTGTACTCTTTGCAGAATTCCTGCAGACTCTGTTTCCCTGAAAACACAATATAAGAGCAAAAATCTCCTGTTGAGACCACAGGCCGGGTGGCTGCGCCACCCTGCCCTGGTGATTCTCTACTGCATTTCTTGAAAGGGTGTATTATCTGGTTGCAGTGGGGACCGAGATCATGGGCTCCCAGGTGGCTGATTCACAGTCAGTCTGTTCCAATGTTTGGTGGGGAAACTGTAGGAAAAAATGGTTAACTTGCACTAGATGAGTGTGAGTGTGGGTCTGTGCCCCCATCTAGTGGCTGGAGGTTTATGCATCTGCTACTGCTTGCAGTTAGAGGGAGGTATTTTCCTATCAGTTCCTTTAGCTCAAGTGATATAGGCTTGTACTCTTACCTCTGAAAGTTCAAAGGCCAGACCCAAGTGGGGTCAACTACACCTGCATGTGTCTAACTCTCATTTATAGATCCCTGCCGATTTCAGAAGCAACACATTTGCAGTCATAGAAAGAAGCTACTTGACAATAGAAATCTAGGAGTAATTTTGCACCCGAGGGCAACCCGGGTGATAAATCCAAGCTCTCCACATTGCAAAGAATAAAATGTTTCATTGGAAGTGTGAAAGGCCCATAAAACTAACAAAGGTCCTTTTTCATCAGTAAAGAAATAAAAGCCAGTCTAGTCCAAGCGGATTTATTTCAGATATTAAAACTGAATGCTCTTGATGTTAATGGTTTGCATTTGTGTTAGAATGAGATGACAGATAAGGGGGCAGGGAAACAAGTCAGGAATACTAAGTAGCACACTGAGACTGTGCAGTGCTTGGAGACCCTTTCAATAAAGTGTTTATTTTCTCATTCGTTTAATGTTACATTTCTAGACAGGGACATTATTTCCTGTAGCAATTGGCTAAAAAGTTGTAAGTCATGTAAAACCCACAGAAAGCAGCACACAAATAGAGGTGCTATCCCTTCCTTTATGGAGTTATAGTTAAAGGTGTACTGCAAAGCAAATTAAAATTTGGTATATGCCCTTTACTGCTCCCTTCTGCTGTTCAGCAATGGTCCCAAGTTTTTTTTTTCTCCTTGTTATTTTTTAACATTAAAAATAAAGACTATCAGGTGCTAATCTTTACAGTTATATTCTTTCCTGGCAAAGTAGAGAAGAATGGAATATGTAGGGTGCTAGCCTGGGTCTTGGAAAACCTGTGATCAGTTCTGTTCTGCCAATGAGTTCTTGTGTGACCTTAGACTGTAGACAAATCACTTAAGTTCTCTGTGCATGAGTAGCTCACCTGGTCAATGGAGATAATAGTACTTCCCTAGCTCACTGTGGGGTTGTGAGATTCTGCTATGGTGATGGGGCCATATAAGTATCTTAGATAGCTAGAACTTCCATATTCTTTGGACATCCATAAAGGTGACTTCACAGGAGGCTAAAACAGGAGTGGCAGCAATCCCAGGTGGGGAGTAGCATTCCCTACAGTATCCGTGGGGCCAGGTCCATGATGATCTAAAGTGGCACTATCCCAGAGATGGGTTCTGTATTGCACCCTTTAGAATGAAGGGAAGAGCATACTCAGCATGCAACTATAAGGTGATTAAAACATAAGGAAAAGCCAAGGGTGGATTGAGTGTTTCAACATTTCTTTGTTTGAATTGCATTCAGAAGTGGGATTCCTGTGGCCTGTATTGTACAGAACAAAGGCAATCAATAAGGGAATGGTAAAGGAGGAGAATGGGAAGACACCACTTCAGTCTGTCAGTTACTCCTCCTATGTTTTTTGTCTATTTTAGAAGACAATGAATGTAATTTCTTGTTATACTGTGAGCTGTTTCAGTACCAGCACTGGGGTATGTTTGATTATTCTAACCTGTCCATCATCACCATCTTATTGTGTGTTGTCTCTGGTAGTTATCTTTTCTTTTGCTTCTTTGAACACACCCTTCCCCTGATTTTTCAGCACATCCGACTCTCTAAAATCCATGAACCTGTGGGTGCCCATGTTGGGATAGCAGATCACCTTCTTTTGTCTACAGCTGCTTTGCAGTCTAGTGGGCTATTGATTTAGTTGTAGAACACATTGGGGGTGGGGGTGGAAATCAATATTTCCTTAGGCAGAGCAGAAGGCAGCAGTAATACAGCAGAGATCAATCCACGGCCCTAAGATGCTGGGTCAGACACCATGAGGTGATATAAACATAAGGAGGCAAGTGGTTAAGGAACTGAATGGGGACTTGGGAGCACTGGATTCACTTCCTGGCATTGCTACAGACTTCCTGTGTGACCTTGGGCATGTCACTTAACCTCTCTGTGCTGCAGTTCTCACCTGTACAATGGAGATAGGTAATACCTCCCTACTTCACAGAGGTGACATGAGGATAAATTCATTAAGGTTTATGAAATGCTCAGATTGGGCCACAGATATACTTGGGGGTTTAAGAGATATTTTGTGGTAACTAAAATGTTAATAAAGATGTTTAGAAAATTATATTTGAAAAATTAAATGATTAAAAACCAAGGACTCATTCTCTTCATCAGGCCACCGAATGTAGTAGCAGGGTGTTTATTTATGCCTTGGTTGAATTCAGAGATACAAAAGGCTAAAGGCTGTATGGGGGCAGATGGTGTGTGAATGGTATATTTGAAATAAAATTAGGCATGTATTGTTATAATGAAACCGCTCTAAAATATACACCACCTGTCTAGAGCATATGTGCAAGGTATAAAATAAGAGGCCACCAGCTGTATAATACTGAGATTTGCAGGTTTGTTTATCCTCCAGCTTAGGGTCTGATCCATGAAGTCCATGGGAGTTTTTCCAAAGACGTCGATGTCTGAGACGCTAGGCACGTACTTGAGGCAGCTAGTCCCTCCCACTGCTCCATCGCTGTGGTGACACTCTATTTTTAGCATGCTAGCTCAATAGGAGCTAGTGCAAGTATGTCTCCTCGAGCCGGGAGTCACGCCCCCTCTGCAGGTCAAAGTGTAGACACACCCTAAAATCGACATATTTCAATTTAGCGTAAATGTGTTCCTAATTGACTTAATCTAAGTGAAATAACTGATTTAAAATGAAACCGGTGTGCCTGTGTAGCCCATACACCTTCTGCATGTGGTGTTGTGTCCCATCTAGTGGCATTGAGACCACTTAGAGAGAGAGAGAAAGCAAATAATGAGTCTGCTCTACAGCCTTAGCTAACAGCCAGTTGGCTTTTAGCTTATGCGCTAAGCTCCAGAGCAGGGCTGGCTCCAGGGTTTTTGCCGCCCCAAGCGGCGGGGGGGGGGGGGGGGGGAGCTGTGATTGCGATCCGCAGCAGCTCCACCGTGCCACTTTCTTCTTCGGCGGCAATTCGGCGGCAGGTCCTTCCCTCCGAGAGGGACCGAGGGACCCTCCGCCGAATTGCCGCCAAAGAGCCGGAGATGCTGCCCCTTCCCCTTGGCCACCCCAAGCACCTGCTTGCTCAGCTGGTGCCTGGAGCCGGCCCTGCTACAGAGGTCCCACGTTTGATCCCACCCACTGACAACCGGGGTCTGTCGACGTTACACATGCAGCCTGTTACACCAATCTATCAGATTGGGTTTAAAATAAAATCTTGAGTTACAACAGTGGAATGCTGTATGTAGACAAGCCTGCGTATCACCTCTGTAAAGCCAGTATAAGTGATGGTGCAATCAGTCCCCCACTCATCCAGAAACATACTCACTAAGCATTTGTGTCCAGTAGGCAGCACAGGAATATGCTCATCCTCAAAGAATGGACCAATATCAGGGTTGGAAGGGACCTCAGGAGGTCATCTAGTCCATCCCCCTGCTAAAAGTGGGACCAATCCCCAGACAGATTTTTGCCCCAGATCCCTAAATGGCCCTCTCAAGGACTGAACTCATAACCCTAGGTTTAGTAGGCCAATGCTCAAACCACTGAGCTAGCTCTACCCCCACTTACTTAAGTCTCACTTTATGCCTGTGGTGGCAAAAAGCACGTCTTCAGCTGTTTTTACAGAATGGGAAACTGAGGTAGAGAGGTTACTCCCTTTAATAATTTGCCTAAGGCCACAGAAGGAATCCATGAAAGGTTGAGACCACAGGCAGATTTTGTTTACCTCGTCTACTCATAGTGGAGATGCATCTTATGCCAGCAATAGAGTTCTTTTGCTGGTATAGCTTATACCAAATTCCCGGAAAAAAAACAAGCTATATCAGCAAAAGGCCTTTTTTGCCAGTCTAACTGCATCTATACCAGGACTTTTGCCAGGATATTTGTTGGCTGGGGTATGATTTTTCCCCACACACACTCCTAACTGATGGAGCTATGCTGACGAAATATTCACACCTCCCTCTTGCTCATTTCCAGTGTTCCCTTCCCTTCTATCATCCCCTTAGGAAGCTTATTTCAAGCCACAAATAATGAGGCGTTTTGTTTACTGTTTTTAAATATTACTAGAGTTTAGGTAATTTTCAGATAGTTGATGAAGTATTCCTTAGAACTCCGTCCTGCCTCGCCAGAAGGGAGGCAGCCTGGGGGTAGATGGAATGTTTGTCACTTTATTAAGGACATCAAATACAATGTGGCAGAAGTGTGTGTATGTGTGTGTGAGAGAGAGAGAGAGATTCTATTTCATCTTCTTTTTTCTAAACCGGCGCTTTGAGATCATTTTCTTGTTGGCTATGTCTTCTAATTAAATTTCACAGTGCCCTGAAAATGACTTGTTGCATGGCTGAGGAATTTAGGAGTCTGGTCTCAGAAAATCATGTGATGCACTGTAATTCTGAGGTTGCAGGTGGTGTATATTGATTCCCAGTTCTATACTAGCTGTTAGATTTATAAATGTCTTGTGTTATGATTTGTTTGTTTACAATCAAGGGATATTATTTAGAGGTCAAAGTTTAAATATTTAAGCACAGTCGTGTGTGTGTGTGTGTGTGAGAGAGAGAGAGTGAGAGAGAGAGAGAGAGAGAGAAAGAAATCCTTTAAAACCCAGGAACCAATTAAAAGACTGATCAGCTCCCTAGATTTCAGCTCTTTATTATAGTACAAAGGGATGAGACCTGGTTCCATTGTATCTATGGAGTGTTGCCGTTGGCTACAAGGGGAGCAGGACAAATAAAGACGTGAAGGCAAATGTATAAAGATATGCCGGGCTTCTGAGCCTAACTCCTCGGGATCGGGATCTCTATCTCTGAAGCTGGACTAAAAGTGATATTGCTTTCTGAGAATTCAATAGGTGCTAACTCTGTATCTATAACAGACAAAACAATGAACCCAAATATTGCATTACAGCTTACTTGTATTAGGAGAAACTCAATTCTGTATCTGCGTATTCAGAGATCTTGTTCATCACGTATCGTTTTGGGCACTGGGCAGAAAAATCAACTGAAAAAATGGACAAGATTTTAAAACACAAATGCGATAGAAGGCAGTAATGACTGCTGAGTACTCAAGACTTTTGAAAATCAGGCTACTTATGCAGGTGCAAACATATGGCTATTTATTCAGGTGTACCCATTTTTGAAACTCTCTGCTGGTGTGTTATCCTTCATAAAGCAATACAAATGACCAATGATTTTCGTAGGCTAAATGGTATTGCTGTGTGTTATTTAATAGATATTTGAATGACGATGTATATAATGCCTAATTAATATAATCTGTACAAAACATTATTACATGCTGTCAATTTTTAAAGTCTGCTTTTATAGGAAAGTAAACGTTAGATGTTGCCCAGAATTGACCTTAGAATATAGAAGATATCCGACATGGTGTGCCTACTGTTTGGCTAATTAATTTCTCTCTCTCTTTCACCTGCAGGAAAACATAAATATAGATGAAGCTTCCAGATGCCTGGTGAAACACATAATTGCTAGTGAGAGTGATCTAATGCAGCCCATTGAACCAGATATTATAAAACCACACCTGAATTCTTCTAATATTGTCAGTTGTTCAGCTTGCTTTAAATCCTAAGGGACTCCCAGACTATTCCTGGATACTAGAGCTGAGCAAATAGTTAACAATGAATAATTTATCCAAAATACACAACCTGTTTTTCTGCTCACAGAATATCCATGAGCAGACTGCAATTTTCTCAAATGTATGTGTTTTTTAAAATTATTCAATGATTTTTTGACTCTTTGGATTGATTGTGAACAGTTCACTTTAATAGTAACTATTCAAATTGTTTTGGTTAGTTGTGATTGGTCAGATAAGTCACATGGTGGTGTTCCTACTCCCTGATTAAATGAGTGAGCAAGAAATGCTCAGGCAAGTGATTTTTAAAATTTGGTTAGGACATAAAAATGGCTATACTGGGTCAGACCAATGGTCCATCTAGCCTAGTATCCTGTCTTATGACCATGGGCAGTGCCAGACGCTTCAAAGAAAATCAACAGAACAGGGAAATTGCAAGTGATCCATCCCCTGTCATCTGCTCCCAGCTTCTGGCAGTCAGAGGCTGAGGGATACCCAGAACATGGGGTTGCATCCCTGACCATCTTTGTTAACAGCCACTGATGGACCTATCCTCCATGAACTTACCTAATTCTTTTTTGAACCCAGCTATAATTTTGGCCATCACAAATTTCCCTGGAAATGAATTCCATGGGTTGACTCTGCGCTGTGTGAAGAAGTACTTCTTTATGTTTGTTTTAAATCTGCTGCCTATTAGTTTTATTGGGTGACCCCTAGTTCTTGTGCTATGTGAGGGGATAAATCACACTTCCCTGTTCACTTTCTCCACACCATTCATGATTTTATAGACCTCTTCATATCCCCCCATAGTTGTCTTTTTTCTAAGCTGAACAGTCCTAGTCTTTTTAATCACTCCTTGGTTATTGCAAGTACTTACTCATACGACTTGGAAATGTGCTTTCTAACCATAATTTTCCAGTAAAACTTAAATGCATGAATGTTGACAGAAAGTAAAAACAAAGGGGGGCTGGAGTGAATATTCATAGGATGTTTTTTGCAGTATTTACCTAGCTCTCCTGGGTACCTATTATGAATAACACATGAAATCTGAATTGTGGCAGTGTGGTCCAGTACATAGCATCTGGATTCTAGTCCAGCCCTGCCACTTACCTTCTGTGCATCCTTGGGGAAGTCATTTCTGTTTCCCATCCAACTCTTTGCCTATTTTATCTTTTGGGGTAGTAAGCTCTTTGGGGCAAGGACTGTCTCTTACAATGTGTTTGTACAGTGCCTTGCACAATGGGATCCCAATCTCACCTGAGGCAGTTAGACACTACTGTAATATAAATAAGAATAATTCAACTGACTGCCGAGGTGGAGGTGAATGGGTGGGACACACAGAGGCCCATGCTTAGGTCTTGTATGGAGCAAAACAAAGTGTCCTTAAATTATGAAAGAGGTCTTAAATTTTGTCCTTAAATTATGAAACAGGTCTTAAATTTTGGTCTGTGACTGAACCATCTCTTATTATTAAATATGCATTACAGAGTAGATCCAGGGACGGAGCTGTGACCAACCACAGCTTGCTAGTATTTGGTTTAAAGCCTCAAATTGTAAATATATTTTAGAGTAAGAAACAAGTCACAGCTTTTTAAAACAAAAAAATGCCAGTGCAGAACAGTCTGTGCTGTCTGTATTTAGGGACAGGTGTCATGCATAGGGAATTGCTGAATTCAAATCCAACCTCCGACATAGGCTCCTGCTGCGGCCTCGGTCCAATCACTTAACCTTTCTGCCTCAGCTTCCCCATCTGTAAAATAGAATTAATAGAATTTGCCTACCTCACTGGGCTTTTGGGCAGGTTATCGTCTGCATAGTGCTTTGGAGATTAAAACAGCTGTATAAGGGCTAAGCATTATTAGTGCGAAGCATGATGGCTACTGCCCTATTGCATGACTACATGGATCTCTGATGTCTGTAAATAAAACTAGGGTTTGTCTTCACTGCAACAGCTGGCTCGAGTTTCTCCACTCCAGCTAGTCTGGTTTGAGTGACAAAGGCCACCCTGCGAAATAACAAGCTACACACTGTTCGGATTAGCAGCTGATGAGTTGTGCTACCTCGAGCTTTGGCCTGTGGCTGCATCCCCACTGCATTACTAGCTTGAGCATCAGCAGCACTCAAGCTTCAACCCACATCTCCTGCTAGGCCAGCTAGCTTGAGCTTAAAGCACTGCTAAACTCCAGCGAGAGGTTTCTGTATGTGGACAGGAGTCAGGTCATCATCACTCGAGTTATACCTTGAGTTAATGCAGTGAGGTCCAGACTCCCTGGGACTAAATACTTTTTGATCCTCAGTGCTTTAGGTAAGGAACTAGATGTCTCAATGGGACCAGAGACATCTGATGTCTTGCTTTTCCAGAAACTAATATGTATGAGATTGTGGAGCTAAACTGTGTTGTAACTTGGTCTCCAAGTATCAATGTGCTCTAGCTGTCCTCATCTTTACTTGTCCACAGCAGATTCCAATCAGTGTTCCTGAAACAGAAATGTAACCTCCTCCCAGACGTGCCTGTGGGAGAGCTTTGCCTGACCAAAGAGTTAGACATAATATTTCCTTGTTAAAAAGAAACAAAAATAAAACATTGAAAAACTAGTTTCTTTCCCTTAATGTGCTGTCTTAATGTCTGGTAAGCTCCCCACCTCCCATCCTTAGTTCTGCTGTGTGCTTTTTGATCAATCAAAGATTGGGGCCCGACTTTCCATTTAGGACAGATACAGATCCATTACCTCATCTATCAGGGCCGAATTCTGCCCTGACTCTCTATGGATTGCATGACATGTACGTCAGTGCTGTGGTCATAAGTAGTTTCTCTTTGTTATGCTGAATAAAACACTGCAGTGCAGTGAAGAATCAGGCCCCTTTAAG
Source organism: Emys orbicularis (assembly GCF_028017835.1). Lineage (NCBI taxonomy): Eukaryota > Metazoa > Chordata > Testudines > Emydidae > Emys > Emys orbicularis. Next base: position 346,356,991 of record NC_088683.1, read on the forward strand.
GTGTGTAAAGGTAACATCATTCCAGATTTTTTCCTGACGGCTGTGCGCTGTTTTTATTTTACTTAGATGATGAGTAACTGCTAGGACACTTGCAATAAAACAAGAAATGCACAAACACCACCAGGGTAAACAGAGATGCCGCATGCTGAGAGGATATAAGCACTCCAGAGAGAATGCATGAATGTGATCACGTTGTGACTAGATCCTTTCAGGACTGAGTAAGAAATTTAGTTTATTGTTTAAATCCCTGTCTGGATGAGATTTCCTTGCGTGTTTACGGATACATTTGGTATTATCTTGTCCTCTCCAGCGTTGGGGAGTGAGCTTTTGAATTCCATGGGCATTGTGAGGCAAAAAGGCTTTCACTCTGGACTTCTGGAATGCCCTTGCCCTGCTATAAGAAATGAAGGGTGGGTAGGGTGACCAGACAGCAAATGTGAAAAATCGGGACAGGGGATGGGGGTTTATAGGAGCCTATATCAGAAAAAGCCCCAAAATTCGGGACTGTCCCTATAAAATCTGGACATCTGGTCACCCTAAGGGTGGGCATGATTCTCCAGTGCCTTGCACATTTTGTAGTTATTGGCATCTGTGCAAAAGCGGGGTTAAAATGATAACAGATTAGAATACACCACTCGGTTAGTTTTTTACAATATCTTTGCACAGGTACAAATGAGCATACAAGCTGCTAGGCAGTGGAGAATCAGGCTTGAAATCTGATAAGGAGACTTTTCTCTTTATTCAGAATTTTGGGAACATTTTGATGTTTTAGTGCCAGACTTTGCAAGTTTCCCCCTGCCAAACGTGGTAATGTCATTTTGCATTTTTATGTTGCTTTATATCTTTAGAGTTCTGTACAATCAGGATCTAACTGATTCTTACACACTCTTGGAGAAGCACATAAGTATCATTAACACCACATTTCAGAGGGGGAAATTTACACACAGAGGGGCAAGTTTGGCTCTTTTACACCTGTATGACCCCGGTGAATTTGGTGGGGTAAACTCCCATGGGAGCATCAGGCATTTGGCCCCTTTTAAAATCAGGCTTCATTCTTCTTATGCATTATGATTGCAGAGAACAAAGTTGTCCTTAACTTTTGCCAATCAGAAATCAGCTTATTCCCAACAATACATGTTTTGGCCATTACATCCTTCGTGTACATATCCTCAATTGACTGCACAGCTGATATTTTGTTTCTGGAGCCCATTGCTTTTGGTTTAAATCTACAAATAATTAGACCTCTTTTTTTTTTTTGGCTGTAGCTTGGTTGCCCACGGATTTTTAAAGAAACTTGTCCATCTGAATTAAATGGAAATGGCAAATATATTTTAATGCAGGGAAATGCAATTTATGTCAATTGCTGGGAAACAGTTAATGCAAATACATTTAGTGCACCTGCATTTAAGCATATGACAGAAGGTTCTCATGGTAATTAATAATAATAAAAACCATTTCTGGCAGAACACAGAGTATGTATGTTCTATAAAATTAATCAAACAAAATAAATGTACATGAATCCTTGTTTAACCCTATGCAAATTCAACTACTCTCATGCAACACATCTCTGCTTCATGATTTTCTTTTTAGAATTGTTTCCTTTTGACTGTTCACTTGTTTTAACACACTATATATAACCTGTCCCTTAATCTTTTAAGATAAGTGTTTGGCATTAATAAAAGTATTATATACTTGAGAAAGAAGCTTTTCCTTCCCTTTTCCCCTCCCTCCTGCTGCCCCATTTAATCTTTTCCATTTTAAAGAGGCAGTTGAAGTCCCCGATTTCTGAAATGGCCTCAATTCAGCTTCTGTTTTTACAGGCATATTTTTGCATCCACAAATAAAGGCACCCGCAGTTTCGTGAGCCAATCTGAATGGAGCATGCCGTCATGGAACTCAGATGGGTAACACATTGCCTGGGTTTGCAAATCAGGTAGCTCTTAACTGGAGCCATCATTAACTGTGAATGCAAAATTGTGATTGCAGCACTATTGCCCATCCCAACCATACAAAAATGAGTCAGCCAATGAGTTGACTCTCTCCAAATATGAGATTGGCTAAAAAATTGTGAGTTTTTTGAAAAATAATACATTTAAGGTAGGGTGCCTTTGGGTTTTGAATCCTTTAGGGCTTGTATTTTCAAGCTTTTTGCAGCCATGAGGGCTAGAGATTTTATTTAAAAAAAAAAAAAAGAAAACTGAGATTCCCACATTACACCGTGACTCCAGAAACTGGGGCTTTAAGTAAAACAGTAAATATTGTGAGACTTGTGATAAAACCACAACATGTGGCAACACTGCTGCAGTATTAGAGTGAGTCTCAAAATCAGGCCTTAGCCCCATCAAATAATTTGGGAATATTAATCTGATGAAAGCAACAAACAATTTATTTGCCACTGCAGCACATAAAGCACGTAACTACTGGGCTGAAGTCCATGGTCTTTTTTATGTTTTGAATATAGGAATATCAGTTTACAAAGATAAGGAGCTAATCCTAACAGAGCTACAGCAACCTACTAACCAGTGTCAAAGCTAATCTGATGAACATGCCCTGGTAGACTTGGCTGCAGTTCAACAGTGACACAAAGTTATTTCCAACAGTTGTGTGTTTTCCTATAGGAGATGAGCTGGTGGGGGGGGGGGGGGGGGGGGGAGGTGAGGGAGAGGGATATGTCTCCGTCCAATTCTCAGAGGGCTGGTTTTCATGCCAACAAAAAGTACTGTGATCACTTTGGTTGGCCAAGGTTTAAATGGACATAGAGCAGTGGCTCTCAAACTTTTGTACTGGTGACCCCTTTCACATAGCAAGCCTCTGAGTGCGACCCCCCCTTATAAATTAAAAAACACTTTTTAATATATTTAATACCATTATAAATGCTGGATGCAAAGCGGGGTTTGGGTTGGAGGTTGACAGCTCGTGACCCCCCATGTAATAACCTCGCAACCCCCTGAGGAGTCCCGACCTCCAGTTTGAGAGCCCCTGAGAGTATGAGCTACATTTCCCCTAGAAATGGAACCTCTATTATAGGCTCACAGGAAGGTTGCTGGGGAAGGGGGGGCTTGCACTGTGCCCCACCTGTACTTTAGCTCATCTGCAGAAAGCTGGAGGATCTAAAGCTTTCAGGCCAGGATATCTCACAAGCGTTACATTTGCATTTAAAAGAAACACCTTCCTGATTAACTTGTGCATGTATTCTTTAGGCTTGCACTAGCATCACAAATGTTAATGACCACTAGGAGGCATTTCTTTGGGAATGAGGCCTCAGCCATGGATTGCACACAAAGAAGACAGATAATGGGTCCAGCGAGTGTGTACAAAAGAGAAGTTAGAATTACAGAAGTCCTCAAATAGCAGGATTAACCTAAGGGTTGGGGAGGAAGTGTCACTAGTAGTATAGAAGTACTGTCAGGATGGGAAGAAGTCTGCAGGAGTTCCAAGAAGACCAATGTGAGGAGCAGTACCTGAGGAGGGAAAAGAGCTATCAGTTGTAATCTTAAAATGTTTTTTCCCATTGAGTTTTCTCTTACTAGAAGGCTGCTCCAAAGTGCTCTCAGGTGATTCACTGGGCTGAGCAACTAGCTCAATATACAGTATCTATGAACTATGGCTTGCCGTTAAGCAGCATTGTGGCAACCTCAAATGTCAACTCAGGAAACAATGGAAGACATCGAAACCTCTGGAAACATAATCTACAATGACAGGGTGCCTTAAAAATACAGTAGAAGGGCAATAAAGTAGTGCTGGGTTTAAATGACTTTCAACGCTACATCTACACGACGGGTTTCAGGTGCGAGTCCGAAGTTGTGTACCCAAACTTGCTCTAGCTCTCATTGATCTAGTGCGAATATAAATAGCAATATAGCTGCAGTAACATAAGCAGCAACAGCCGAGGCATGACTTAGCCGTGCTGAGTATGTCCTCACCGGTTTCTGGCAGGTTTGTACTTGGCACAGCTAGCCCGTTCTACCACTGCCCAGGCTACACTGCTATTTATATTACCACTGGTTCTTGCCAAGCTAGCATGAGTATGTGTACATGAGCTCTAGCTAGTAGTGTAGATGTAGCCTTAAAAAGATGCTGTAGCACAAACACAAGATGCAGGAATCACTGGATGAAATCCTCTGACCTATGTTGTGTAGTAGGTCAGACTAAATAATCACAATAGTCCTGGCTTTATAATATATGAATCATCCAGGGCATAAAGAACTACATTTTATCCCATTTCCATAGGGACTTTGTTCACTGTTGGCTATCTTGAATAAACTATTTTATTTAGGATTTCTCAGAACAGCTTGCAGTGCCGATGAATATATATTTTAGCCTGCAATCAGCCTTACTTTTTCATCTCCGTCTCTCATCCATTCAGTGAAGAAGTTTTGTCATCCCTGTTAGCATTGGGTCTTTTGATCCAGTATGTTTATGGCCTCTGCTCTCAAGTTCACCCTACTCTTCTGCATTAGCCCTTCTGCTCTACAAAGACAATCAACATCATTGTCACACCTGATTTACAAAGCACATAGGGAAGCCTCATTATGACAGTCCATCAACCAGTCTGCAAGAAAAGGCTGCTGATGTCAATGCCCAATCTAACATTATACTAAGGCTTGTCTACACTATCCGCCGGATTGACGCGCAGCGATCAATCCAGCGGGGTGCGATTTATCGCATCTAGTATAGACGCACTAAATGCGCGATAGATGCATTCTCCCATCGACTCTGGTACTCCACCAAAATGAGGAGTGCAAGCGGAGTCGACGGGAGAGCGTCAGCTGTCAACTTACTGCAGTGAAGACACCGCGGTAAGTAGATCTAAGTACATCGACTTCAGCTATGCTATTTGTGTAGCTGAAGTTGCGTATCTTAGATCGACCCCACGCGGTAGTGTAGACAAGCCCTAAGAAATGCCCTACCATAAAAATACACTAAGAAAGCAGGACAACTAGAAGAAGCTAAAGACATAAGTTTCCCAAAGGCAACTGCTCATTGTAGCCTATCGGTTACATTAAGATAAGGGGGATGTAAGACATCCCTCAGACTGGCTAACATGGTATTCTTATTATGGGATTTAAAGTCTTGCTAGAAATATTGTGTCCATTGCCTACCAGGATAGGGTAGGCTGGGAGGGATGCATGGGACAAAAACACAGGACACTGCCAATGGGTATGGGGAAATGTATATACTCTAAACTAAAGAATGTCTATGGTTCTGTTTTTTTCTTTTCCTAGCTGACTTTCTTTCATTTTTGTGTGACCTGCAGCTCAAGCATAAAGGCCTTCCTCTGACACAAGAAATATATTGAGGGAAAGTAGGATGTTTAATAGGGCAATCTTTCCACGCAATTATGTATATAAAAGGTGATAAAAGTACACACTTAAGAGGCCAGTTACTTATTATATTATTAAACCCAGAGACAGATACTGAGCTACATATTAATTGATAAAGGGTACCTTATTTTGTTGTTTGCAGTAAGCTGATTAGGTGTTTATTGCAATGGGATGGCCAGTGAATGCTACACTGTTGTTTAGCCTGGATATCTCTTTGCATTCAGGAGCTCCCTATAATGAAGGCACAGAATGAAGCTGGGGGCGGAGGGGTTATAACTAAGACAGAGGAGTGAACCCTCTCATCATCTAGCAGTCATCTTGACAATCATTTTGTAGTATTCTGGGAAATGTAGTTCAGTCCCACTGTTGTAGTCATGTCTGCCCATTGTTAGGTAAATAAGGAATGGGAGTCTATTTTCAAAAAAAAAAAAAAACTCTTTTCAATGAAGGATTATGGGGAAACCGCCTCCTAAAAAAAGAGGACTGAACTGGTTAGCCAAGGAGGAAGAATAGGTCTGTCTCAGCAGAGACTTAGGCACCACAGTGATCCATGGTATTGAAAAACAACAGATAGAAAACTTGGGTGATCCTAGATATTCCTCACCTGCAATGTATTGAGCACCATTTTAATGCTACGTAACTAAAAAGTGTATAATCCACAAGTTATTGGGCTCAACGCAGGGGTAACTGGATGAAATGCAATGGCCTATGTTATACTAGAGATTAGACAAGATGATCTAATAGTCCCTTCTGCCCTTAAAATCTATGACTATATCATAGTAATTGACCATCGACCCAAGACTTGGCAAGTTCAGAAATTATGGCACATGACACAACATTTGGTTCTCAGTAGGATCTTTGCTAAGGTCATTTTGAGGCAAGGCAGACAAAAACTTAGGCCTAAGTGACTATCTGAAATGTTGCAACTTCTCAAGGTGCCTTTGGAGGGCAGCTACTTAGACATAAGAGGTAAACAGAATCCGTTGTGTTTGGAATGAAGGGGGAATACAAATGAAGAACACATTGAGGTGAATGCCAAGAGGAAGAGAGAAATTAACAGATCAAATGAAATTGTTTTGTTAGGTTGGTTGATTGACAGGCACTGCTTATCCAATTAGAAAATTGATGTGCACACAGCTCACAGAAGCCAGCCATTGCCTGTCAGACTTGGGAGGCTGACATTACTGTGAGGTTTGTTGTTCATTTGGGATCAGATTGTGCCAATTAAGCCCCAAATAGGGGGCAGTGCAGAAGGGCATCATCTCAAGGTGAGTTCCATGTAGCATTGCCACTCTGAGAGGCTTTCTGAAGCTCCTGAGGAGTACAACCCCTGTGCCAGGCCCTAGGAGGAGACAGCATGCATTTCTCTTTGCTTCACAGGCAAAAAACAAGTAAGTCAATCAAGTAGTCTGTCGCCATGCCACCTGGTGATGTGATCTCATCTATTCTATACACTAAGCATTGTTGGATCTGCCCAGTAGTTGGATGGGAGACAACCCAAGAAAGCCCAGGGTGCTGCAGAACAGTGCTATTGGGCAAGAAGTAGCTGGTACACTTTCCTCTTGGTCTTAGGGGACACTGTGCTGATTTAGAAGTTTTGGGGAGAAGAGAAGTCAAGTTTCTTCTGGCAACCCAGTCCTATCCTAGGGAGAGAGGAAGGTTCCTCATCTCTGATGTGGTATGTGAGAGCTGGGTGACTAGGAGGAGTGGGGAGTGAGAATTGGGGATCTGGGGTGATTCAGAGAAGGGTATTGAAAGATACTGGAGGAAGAGATTGAGGAGTGATTTAAATAGGATCCAGATGGAGAGGAAGGAGGAACATAAAAATACAGAAGAAGGAAAGACAGCCCATACAGAGAAAGAATGAGGGAATGGCAAGAGAGAGAGAGAGAGGAAATCAGGTTGAAAAAAAGACACAGGAAAAAAGTGCAGTAAAAGATTGGAGTGAAGAAACTAAAATGACAGGAGAAAGCCAAGGAGTGTTTTGAGGTTTTATTTAATATTAGATTAATGATATAATGCTTGCTATATATAAATACACATAACATTGCACTAATGTTTGATCTATACAGTATTTACACACTTACACATACAGTAATGCACTAATGTTTGCTACACATGTATGTGTGTATTCAATGTATGGATACAATTTTGCTCACAATTATTTGCACTTAAGTTACAGACATCTGGGTACCATACTGCACCTTCAAATCAGATACTTGGTGTGTAAATAGCCCTAATTGCACTCACACAAGTAACTGCATGTGTGTAATTTTGCTCAATGCTGGCCTCCTACTCTGTTCACAATAAATCTATTTGGGATATGATTTAGCACCTAATAAGGCAAATGAGGGGGAAAAGATTTAAAAAATGGAAATTAAAAAAGGCAAATGAGGACAAATTCATTGCAAAATGTCTCTCAGATGTTAAGGAACATATAAGAGATTATCTTAGAATGGAGATTCATACATGGCTAATCTTATTAAGAAAACAATTTCAAGTGTGAATACGTGCATATGTCAAACAGATGTGGTTGTCAGCAGGAGCATAGTGGAGCTATGTGTCACAATGAGTAAAGAAAAGACTAGGGCCTTGAGGAAAGTGAAAAATGACATGATAAAAATTATTTCTATTTAAATGGGAAAAAGACCACACTGCATAATTATTAGGGAAACAAAGAGAAGTTACTGGAGCTTTTATTGTAAGGCAATGAGTAAAGGCATATCAACAGTCCTAAAAAAGAAGTAGATTAATATAGACTTGTGGTATTTGTGAGAGGAGAAACTAGAGGCCTGATCCGAACTCAGTTGAAATAACTGTGCTTTGGATCAGGCCTAAGACCACTATGCTTGATGCAGGTTGTTTCAAGAGACACACGCCAGCATTTCTTAGGGTTAATGATCTAAATCCATAGTTAGGTACTTAAATGAAAATAGACTGATTTTCAAAAGCGCAGGACATCCACTGAACTCAATCGGAGCTCTGCCCTTCTGAAAATCCGGCCTTCCACATAGGTGTAACAGGGATTTTAATCCTTCACATTAAGCATTTAGGATTGAAATTTTGGCCACAAATTATAAGCACACACTTCCCTTTAGCTAGAAAAACATTACACAGAAAAGTGACTCACCCATTGAGCGAGAGAGACTCTAGTTCGACCACAAGCTGAGATGCAGGAATCCCTTGGAGGAATCCCAGTACCTGTGTTGTGTAGGAGGTCACACTAGTGATCATGGTGGTCCCTTCTGGCCTTAAAATCTATTAATCTGAAAATCACGAGTTTTAAATTGCAATTTAAGCCGGACATTTTCAGATTGGCTACTGATTTTAAGAGACACAAATTTTGGGTGCCAAACTTGAGGCACCTAGGCCAGATTTTTAGAAGCACTTTGATGTAGCTCTGGTGCCGTATTGCAAGGCCTAAGGGACTTGGACATCTAATTTTCAAAAATGACTGAGACACTTAGGCCCAGATCCTCAAATGTACTTAGCATTGTTCCCCTTGCTATTGTGACACCTGTCTACCAGGCCATCTGCCACCTACTAGAATACTTGACTTCAAGTTAGGCAGCCAGGCTTCCCATACAATGCATGGGGAGAGTTAGGTGCCTAGGAAAGGGATCCTCAGAAGCCAGGAAGTTGATTGGGAAAACTAGCCAGGAATGAAATGCCAAAGAGATGGGAGGGATGAGGACACCTAAATGTCTGACCTGGTGTGCCCGGCTGATGTGAAGAGACGCTCTCTACAAATCAAGTTGAAGCTCCCCAGTCTAGTTTCCTAGTCCACATTTAGTAAAATGCCAAATATCCTGGTGTAAATGTAGAAAAGTAGATTTGATATGAGAGATCCTTTCAGTTTTAATAATCTAAAGTTAATAGTAACTGTTATAAGGGTGTTTTTCAATATGATTTTTTATCTTGAAAATTTATCTTTAATCTTTGAGAACTACATTTCCCCCCCCTAAATAAATTAGTGCTGATTTCCATTTCCATGTCGGTTTGTTCTTAATTTACTCTGCCATTGTATCTGGTTTGAGGCCCTTTTACAAATTGAAGACAGCCATCAAGTTGTTGCCTTTAGTGTGTGTGTGTGTGTGTGTGTGTGTGTGTGTGTGTGTGTGTGTGTGTGTGTGTGTGTGTGTGTGTGTGTGTAATAGGTGGTTATATGTCATTTACCATAATGTCTTTCATCTTCTATGAAAGTCAATAATGGCTGATGGCTTAGAACCTTTCTTTCTTTCTTTCCTTTCTTTCTTTCTTTCTTTCTTTCTTTCTTTCTTTCTTTCTTTCTTTCTTTCTTTCTTTTTTCAGTCTAAGAAGAAAGGTTATAGCCAATAATCACACACTGCAATGAATATTCCCCTGCAGGCCAGGACACACATTTTGAAGTATAAGCACTTCTGAACAACCTTATGTGTGTTAAGTCTGTGATAATATATCCGTGGTTGTTTGGCTAGTCAGTCTAAAACAAAAATAGAAGCTACTGATCCAATCAGTGACACAACCTTTGCATGTGTTCCTCCTGTGAATGCATTTTATTTATTCCTTCCTATCTCACTTTCCCCTTTATATTCTGTGCAGTTTGGACAGATGCTGTTGACCCCTTTACATTGATTTAATTGATTGCCTGAATTATGATGACCCAACAGCCGCATTAATCAACGTAACACATCTGACTCATTTTCTCATATTAGCCCTCAGGGAAATCCTCTAGCAAATTATGTCCACATGTTAATCTCCTTTGAATAATCAGTTCATTTAAAGCCTCAGGCACTAAAAATCAATGTATTTTCTTATAAATCAGCTTCCTAATTTAAAATGACATAGCCTTTTTTCTTCATCAGGCGAAAGCCAAATTATACACCTAATTCATATCCAAACAACACTCATTTAAGGCAGGGGGATAGGATGAGCATCATATCCTTCAATGAATGTGAATTGTAAGCTTTCAGAATCTAATGAATTTACCTACAGCATTCAAGTTCAAAGAGCATTCTCATCCTTAATCTTCTCCAATAATGAACTGCAATACTGATAATCATCAAGATGAAACAAAGGTGCTCACGCTTCATCATCTCCAGGAAATCTTTTCCTCTCATAATCTCATGCTGTGTTTTAGATGCAATACCAATAGGCTGAGTGAGGACAAAGCAGATCAGATTACCTGGTTTATTGTTTCTAGTGCCTTCTACAAGGAATTTCAAAGGTCTCACTTTGTGAACTCTTGCACCTAATTTGCAGGTACAGTTACTGCAGTCCTGTAGGCATATTGTGCAGTTGTGCAGCTAGATGACCAGTTAGATGCACAAATGTGTGTGCAAATACTGGATTTGCATAGATCAGTGGTTCTCAAACTTTAACAACCCGAGGACCCCCATTTTGATTTAAAAATTTCCAAGGACGTCCCACGCCGGCTTCTAATTTTCCCCGGGGGTGCTCAACCCTGCTCAGCCCCAGGCCCCACCCTCACTCGACCTCTTCTCCCAAGGCCCACTCCTGCCCCACCTCTTCCCGACCTGCTTCACCCTTGCCCCTCCTCTTCCCTGCTTTTTTCCACCCCCTCTCCCAAGCGCCCCCTGTCTCTGCTCCTCCCCTCCCTGCCAGCACCTTCTGCAGGAGGCACTGGGAGGGAGGGGGAGGAGTTGATCAGTGGGGCCAGCAGCCCCAGACATGACTCACAGACCCCCTGGAGTCCCCGGACCCCAGTTTGAGAACTGCTGGCATAGATGATTGTGGTAACTGTATATGCAAATTAGGGGTAAAACTCATCACCTCCCAGAGGGCCAACACAAGGTCTATGCACCCCTTTATTGGCTCATAAGTCTTATTCTGTCTAGTTGCATATGAATGAATCTCTCTCTAAATGCACAAATTAGAAAAATCAGGCCCTAATTTTGCCATAACATGGTTGGTAAAAGTCGGTGTTTAGGTGGGTATCCATTATCAAAACTCTCCTTCCTTCCTGGACTATTGAATACGGATTGTTGTTGTTGTTTTTGCACTTGACCCCAGAGATGCCTGCCTTTCAATGGAGCGTTCTGTGTATAAGCCATATGGTACTTTGGATGGAAGACACCATGTAAGCATCAAGTAGTCTGACTGAGACAGGAAGCAGATAGACAAAGTGATGGGTTATTTAACAGTAGATGTTTTTAAGGATCTGGCTGGAGAAAGATTTAAATGAATCACTGCTCAAGCATGGTGAGACATCAGTAGTTCTAGCAGTGATGTCACAGCATTAGCCAATCCATTAGGTATGGGCTTTTGTCAGAGGCACAATGCTGTACTAGGTGGACCAATGGTCTGCTCCTGTATGGTAAATCCTATGTTCTTATGCTAAATACATGCAATGAAAGTAACTCCAAAATGAATGAACAGTTATGGGCCCTGCCCAGTGATGAGCTCCCAAAATCCTAAGAACCAGTTCCCTACCAGGTCCTCGGCGGCACTTAGGTGGTGGGTGGGGTCCTCACTCGCTCCGTGTTTTCAGCGGCATTTCGGTGGCAGGTCCTTCACCCAGAGTGAGTGAAGACACCACCCCCACTGCAGCCGAAGTGCTGCCGAAGACCCGGTAGGGAACCGCGCGGTGAATACAAGCCCCACGTGCCTGTCTCCCCCACCCACCCATCTGACCCCAACCCACGTCCTGCCCCCGACTGCCCACCTCAGAACCCGCAACCCATCAACCCCCCCCACTCCTTGTCCCCTGACCACCCCCTCCCGAGACCCTCCCACCCTAACTGCCCCCCAGGATTCCACCCCCTACCCAACTCGCCCTACTCCCTGTCCCCTGACTGCCCCGACCCCATCCACCACCATCCCGACAGACCCCCAGAACTCCCACGCCTACCCAACCCCCCCATTCCCCGTCCCCTGACCGCCCTCCCCCCCCGAGCCTCTGCTCCCTCCAACCGCTCCCTGCCCCTCCTCCCAGCCCCGGCCCGGCCCCCTTACCATGCTGCTGTGTAAGGATGCCACGTGGCCGCTGGAGCTCGCAGTCCCACCCCCTTACCATGCCGCTCAAAGCGGCAGGAGCTGCAGAGCTGTCCAGAGCGCTGGCGCTGGCAGCAGGGCGCGCTGGGGCTCTGCGAGGGGGGGAGGGAAGCTGGGGAGGGGCCAAGGGAGCCTCCCCAGCTGGGAGCTCAGGCGGGCCGGACAGGACGGTCCCGCGGGCCGGAGTTTGCTCACCCGCCCACCCCTTTAGGAACCGGTTCTACACCGGCTTCTAAATTTAACAACCGGTCCTTGCAAACCGGTGTGAACTGGCTCCAGCTCACGACTGGCCCTGCCTCCAAGAGCTTACAATCTAATTATAGAGGTGGCATGATGAATGAGAGTAACAAACAGAGTCTGGGGAAGGACAAGTGTTACAAGCATTAGGATCACATGGTTTCTTATCATAGGCATGTGAATTACCTGCATGTCTCACTTCTAAGAAAGCTTCTTTAAAATAATAATTATTGTTGCTTTGTTTCTTATGGGTATCATGGAAGCAGTGATTCTTAAGGAGGGATCTGAGAGAAAAGGCAAATTATTCAGTATCTGTTACCTGAAAAGAGTTTTTGATTCTTCCCTCAGGGAGAGGATGTTTTTGAAGTTACTGTGGATAACTCCCTAGACAAATTATTCAGCTGCTCTATTCTTCCTAGGAAATCTTCAAAATGGCATTGAAATGTTAGCTCAGTGGTTTTTTTACTAATAAAATTGCTCTGTGCGTGTCTTGTGTGTGGTGAACCAAGAAGAATTAGGAAACATCTGTATGGTAATATTTCTACACTCGAGTAAGCCTACAATCTAACCTACTGTTGTAAAATTTAATAGATTCCTCACTCAATAAGATGAAACTCATGTTAGCAGAAGTGGTTTGGTGCTAAGTGCATACAAAGAAATATTGACAGTTAGAAGTTACATTAGAATCATAAAGGTTTTAAATCCCACAGTGTCTTCATGGCAGGAAATGTAATGGGAGTCTTTACAAACCTTCTCATTAAAGTATCCATCAAATTACTCTAACAAGTTTTCCTCTCTGTCCACATTAAACTGTGAATGGAGGTGTTCTCTCATTCTCTGTAAACAGGTTGTTTCAAGTTCTAAGCAATAAGAATAGGTTTCCTTTGTTGGATTGATACAATGTTTGGTATATTTTATAGATGTTTAAGCATCAAGTGCATTTTCTCATGGTTATAGCAGATGACTGAGGATGAAATCTTGTACCCATTGAAGTCAATGCGAAAACTCCCCATTAACTTGAATAGAGACTGAGAGAAATAGGACTCCTGGGTTCTATTCCTGGTCCTGGCACTGACTCCTGGGACAAATCTCGTAGGCCTAACTTTTCAAAGGTTCCTGTGCAGACATGCAATTTCAGATATCCAAGTTTATTTACCTGCATGTGCAGGATAGTTTCTCTTTTCAAACCATTGAGCTGGTGGAAAATTAGGCCTGAATAATTCATAGACATAGTATGGCTAATCAGTGGGATGTTGAAAAGATGCTTCTGTGTGACAATCACTCTCACCTCCTCCCATCCCTGTTTTCCTCCCTCATCCTCTCTTCTTGCTGTCTCTCTTCAGCTCATTTTGGAGCAACTGCAAGGGATGCTGAAAAGCGGACACGGGCCTGAAAACAGGCAGCTATGAAATAGAGTTTAAGCACTTTGATTTGCTCCAGTGTTGCAATTTTGGAATGAGGATGACAGGGGCAGGCTGGACAACACAGTGTATCTACACAAAGGATCTTTTACTGTGCATACTTTCCCGTGACAAAAAGGTATTTGCTTCTAGCCTGGTGGACTAGACACATCGCACCGACAGGACCTCTTAACTGAATTTAGTTGTGGGGGAAGGCTGAGCAATGGGGATAAGGAAAGCACTTGCCCTTGCACAAAATATCCCTCATTCCAAGGAAACTATGGGAACAAATCCACTCTCCACCCCATGGAAGCAAGTTCCTAGAGGGATCACAAACCTGGTAATGTTCTAGCATCAGAGTCTAAGCAGCTCTACATCATCGCAAAGGATTGTCCCATTGTGGAAAGCTTAGGCTGCACAGGAATCTTAATGGTGCGAGATCAGCACATAGCTTGTTCACCCTGGCCCCACCAGCACTGTCCTATTTTGGTGCTGTGCTACTCAGCTCTAGGGCTCCCAGGGTCAGTGGGATTTGGGGGTGTCTTGTGCCCCTGCAACCCTCCTTCAAGCCTGAAAATGTGAAGCAAGTGAATCCGAAAAGGCTCAGAAACTGGAAGGCAAATAAAAAGATTTCAAAGTTCATTATTTAAAACAAGCTACTAGTTTTAAGCCAATCTCAGGATTTTTTGGGAGCCTGACTCATGATTTCAGGAATTGTGGGACTGGCAATAATGTTACCGCTTTTCAGTCTGACCAGTTAACCAATACTCAGGGCTTTGTGGGTTGTTCCCATTAGGAGGAGAAATGGGCCTTAGAGACAGGTAGTTCTTTGATACAGTCCTGTTTGTTGACCAAGAATGTTCATGAATCAAACCATAGGAGGACAGATAGGGACCTCCTGGGTCATCAAATTCAGCAGGAGAGGCTGAGGGAGCCCCACATTTGTGTATACCATAGCCAGTGGCTAGGGCACTCATCCCTCTTGTGAAAGTGAAATGAATTATATTAAAGAAATAGAATGAATTAAATAATGCTGTATGTGCCTTTAAGTAGAAATGAGAAATGCTGCGATCCAGGTGTCAGGAAAGCGGACATTAAGATAGAACAATTGCTCCACTTAAGGGCGATTGGTGAAGTATTAGCCTTAGATCGATAAGAGTTAGTAAGGAAGTAGGATATGCATGTTGTGCCCCAGGTAAATTTTACAGTTTTGCTCTCTTTGTCCCTTTGTTTAGTTTGCGCCCTTTTATCTGTATAAATAAGACTTTTTGGGTCTTGCATAGGGGCTCACATTATCTGAATGTATTAGCAGAGCGCTGTGCTAATAAAACAGAGTGGTCTGACAAACTGTGAGTCCTGAGTCTAACTTTGACACTTTTTAGATCCTGTCTCCCCATCAAGTGGAGGAGGGACTTGAACTGGATGTCTCCCATGATCCAGGTGAGCATTGTAATCACAGGGCTTGTAGAGGAATGCTAAACTGTATTACACTTCAGCCAGTAGGTGGCGCTGTGTGAATCCTTATTTAAGCTAACCTCAGTCACACCTCATAGAACATTAAAGTTATGAGGGAGGTCATGCTCCGCACCCAGCCTCTTGCATAAACAGTGCAGGCAGAGGCTGCTCTAGCTATAGAGCAGACAGGCAGCTGCCTAAGGTTGATGGTGATGGGGGATGAGGCTGGTTGGGCAGCTGCTAGCCTGGGCTCCAAGGAGCAGGCTGCCAGCGAAGTACTTGCCTGCCTGGTGTGGGTAAGATTATAGCTGCAGCTTTGGGCTGTGCCTGCCAGCACCAAGGCTTTGACCACAAGTGCAGTGATCCGCCTGACTACATCAGCGTTGTGCCCGGGAAGTCACTACTCCAACTCTACTGTGTCCAGGCTTTGGAGGGGTCACCACTGAGTGGGTTATGAGTCTAAAAGGGAGGAGCTCATCCGGAAAGGTGTGGGGATGCCAGCTGGGCTAGGTGCTGGAGTTGCAGTGCAGGGCTAGGCCCCGGTGTGGAGACCCCACAACCTGTCTAGTGGGAATGAACCTGCCACTTCCTCTGTGAGGGGGATCAGCACAGGATGGGAAGTTCATTCTGCCCGTTACCTGTTAAAAGTTATGCTCAGTGTCGCTACGCCTCACTGCCCCAAGTGTCTTTGTGGATCTAGCCCTATGTGTCTAATGAACCAGTGAGCATTTCCGGGGAGTAAGAAAGCAATCCTCACATACTGGAAAGATTTATGCCTCCTATGATGGAGGTGCATTTGTTTTGCTCGTTAATTAATCAGGATTGCGATTCCACAATTCTTATACTTTTAAAACTCCCTCACACGAATAAGAATGGATGTGAGCACTAGTGGATGCGGTGTCTTACGAAAGGGCAACATAAAGGTTACATTGCTCAGCACCTCTGGAAATCATTTTTATTCAGGAATCTAAATATGGATTGTGTCCAGCTTTAGACATCGACATCTGAAAGTTTTGACTTAAGTGACTTAATTCACTACGCTTGGTGTTGCACCATTTTCCATTTGGAGAGTGAACTCTAAATCCTGTATATAAAAATTGTTGTCTCTCTGCATATTTTGGTGGACAGGTCACTTTTTATCCCAATAAAAAATATTGGAACAAAAATTAAAATAGGGGCTAGGGAGAAAGGTTACATGATATGGACATTTTTTATCAAGTGCACATATAACTCATCCCATCTATTTATTTTTCCTAGGAAAGGTGACTTCTAAAAAAACAAGATACATTTTTCTTGGCAGCATTCCTCTCCTGCATGAGATGAGGCACCATCTCACCTGAGCATTGTACCAAAATAAGCAACATGCTCATCAAAATGATCTTTTGTTACAATTTAATGTTTTAATAGAATTTATCGCAATTATCAGTGTAGAACGTCAGTGAATATTGACCTCATGTGTGCAGTACAAAACAGTATGTGTAAACATTATTAACATGACCTTTCTATTCCATATGCATCATGTATTCTTCAAGTAAGATGGCTGTTCAGGCCTGATGATTGAAGACTATATATATTCAAAACAGATTTATATTGTAAGGTCTTTGAGGTAGGGACCATCTTTTGTACAAAGGAGTCCTGGTCCATGACTAGGACTACAAGGCTAAATAACAGAAATTCCCTTTCTACTTCACCATCCACGGCCCCATTTCAGGAAAGCATTTGAAGTACAGGTTTAACTTTAAGGGTGTGTTTTCCCATTCAAGTCAATGGAATTTGAACACATGCATGCATCCCATTGACTGAAGCATGTGCAGAACCTTCACTGCTTTTCCTGAATCATGGCCAAGCCTGACACTGCAGATGACAACCACTTTGTCACTCAGAATTAGAGCAGTCAAAACTTTTCCATGTAACTGTATTTTTGATGGGAAAAGGCTTATTCTGTGGGGAAAAAAATCAGTGAAAACCATTTTCCCCCCCACAAAAAAGCCATTAGCCACCAGAAATGCATTTCAACAGAAATGCTTCAGCCAGCTCTAATTTTCAATAAAAATGGTAATGTAACAGAAAATAAATTCATTTTAATCGATATTTTTCACTGAAAAAGAACAACATTCCCAACCTGATTTACCCAAAATAAAACAAATTAACTTCATGCAACATCCTCTCTCTCCTTCAGAATCCACCAGCCCCTGCACACCCTTGGACTTGCCAGCAGACAGTGGTGGCAAACAGCCAGTTGCAGAGGCATACAGTGACCACAGAGACATTGCTTTCTGGGACGGGAGGTGACCTCCTGCAAACACACCTCTGAGCTCTAACCAAGGACAGCCAACTGCGAGAGGGGTGCAGTGGAGGCAGAGGAGAGTGACATGTTAAAAGGGACATTCATTTGTCGACTTTCCCACTGGAAGGTGGGAAACTGAGGCAAAGTACACTGCCCAGTGCATTGTGGGGTTGGGTTTGCTTATGGTTGAATGCTTTTGAATGTGGTTGTGGTGTTTTTCCAAATTAATGCTTGATTCCCTTTCCCTTTTAATAAAAGTTCTCCTTTGTTCTACACCGACTCAGCACTCGCGAGAGGGGAAGTATTGTTTCAAAGAGGCACCCAGGGATGGGGTTAAGTTTTGCCAGGTTACTGGGTGGGGGCTCAAGCCAGTTCTGTGTTGTATTGTTAAAAGGAACTCCTAGATATTGAACCCAGCCCTTGTTGGTTCCGACTCCACCTGGCAGAAGGGTTACATAAGCCCATGCGTCAGGGCTTTGCTCAATTGGGGGCTGTGGGATCAGATGCGGTAGGTGCTCAGTGCCTCTTATAAGGTGCTACATTCCCTCCACACCTGCTGATACAAAATGTTCTTCATCTGGCTAGATTTGTCCTTATTCCATAGCTGGCTGTGTGACAGCTTCTCAGAGCCCAAGACATTTATCACTTTTGCATCACCACTCTGTGCTTTTGCTGTGCCGTAGGAAGATGTGTGCTATTTATCACATTTGAAATACAAGAAACAATTAAAAAGTCCCACTCTTTTAATGAGATGGTTCTTCTCATGTCAGTTTTTAGAAATGAATATTGCAAACACTTTTTAAGTGCGCTTGATTAGCATTCATCACTCACTCTTCTCAAGGCTAGAGGATCATGCTCCTGACACTTGCAGAATCTGCACTGAGCCTACCTATTGGGTAGCTGTCATGTTTAATTATTATCAGTCCCTGCCACTGAGTCTACTTCTAAGCCCTTGGCCAGATACAGTGAATTGCTTTTCTAGGTACGAATGTATTCACAGTGTGTGTTTCACTAACTTGTATAAATATATGACATGCCAATCTACAAAGCACGAAAGCTAGAGAAATGATTGCTTTCTTACCATTTAAACTATTTAAATGTTGTGCATGACAAAGAATCTATCTAAAATTATCTAAGCATATTGCTGGTCTTGTAAAGAAACCATTGGCATATAAGTATGACCCTGGCAGATAAAAACCCAAATAAGCACTGAAGAAAATTCAACTCTTTCTCATTACTCAAGCTGTGACAACTGATCATTTTCAAATACTGCTGTGTGTAATAATTGATAAATGTTGACTTTTTAAAGGCAGCCACTGTATGTATTAAAGTGACAGAGAGAAAATGTTTTGGACTCCTTAAACAAAAGGATGAATGTGGTATATTGACATCTAGTAAAGACTTGATATGGCTGATTCATGCAGAACCAGAATTATGTAAGCTCATGAAATTGCCCTAGCAGTGTTTGAAGGAGACTATTAATTTGTTGTGTTGTGGCAACAGAGACCTACTGTATCTATTTATGAGAGCTGCATTTGTCTAAGCTACGTCCCTATTTAACCCCTTGATTTATGAAACTGTATGAATATACAATATGAAACTGGAGAAAAGCCTGTTGAGAGGCTTTGGGTTAAGTTTAGAGGCGAGAGCAACAAGGGTGATGTTGTGATGGACGTCTGCTACAGACCACCAGACCAGGAGGATGAGGTAGATGAGGCTTTCTTCGGACAATTATCAGAAGTTTCCAGATCACAGGCCCTGGTTCTCATGGGGGACTTCAATCACCCTGACATCTGCTGGGAGAGCAATGCAGCAGTGCACAGACAATCCAGGAAGTTATTGGAGAGTGTTGGAGACAACTTCCTGGTGCAAGTGCAGGAGGAACCAACTAGGGGCCGTGCTCCTCTTGACCTGCTGCTCACAAACAGGGAAGAATTGGTAGGGGAAGTAGAAGTGGGTGGCAACCTGGGCAGCAGTGACCATGAGATGGTCAAGTTCAGGATCATGACAAAAGGAAGAAAGGAGAGCAGCAGAATATGGACCCTGGACTTCAGAAAAGCAGACTTTGACTCCCTCAGGGAACCGATGGGCAGGATCCCCTGGGAGGCTAATATGAGGGGGAAAGGAGTCCAGGAGAGCTGGCTGTATTCTAAAGAAGCTTTATTGAGGGTGCAGGAACAAACCATCCCTATGTGCAGAAAGAATAGCAAATATGGCAGGTGACCAGCTTGGCTTAATAGAGAAATCTTCAGTGAGCTTAAACACAAAAAGGAAGCTTACAAGAAGTGGAAACTTGGACAGATGACTAGGGAGGAGTATAAAAATATTGTTCGAGCATTCAGGGGTGCAATCAGGAAGGCCAAAGCACAATTGGAGTTGCAGCTAGCAAGGGATGTGAAGGGTAACCAGGAGGGTTACTACAGGTATGTTAGCAACAAGAAGAAGGTCAGGGAAAGTGTGGGACCCTTACTGAATGGGGGAGGCAACCTATTGACAGATGATGTGGAAAAAGCTGAAGTACTCAATGCTTTTTTTGCCTCAGTCTTCACAGATAAGGTCAGCTCCCAGACTGCTGCACTGGGAAGCACAGTATGGGGAGGAGGTGAGCAGCCCTCAGTGGTGAAAGAACAGGTTAAGGACTATTTAGAAAAGCTGGACATGCACAAGTCCATGGGGCCGGATCTAATGCATCGGGGTGCTGAGGGAGTTGGCTTATGCAGAGCCATTGGCCATTATCTTTGAAAAGTCGTGGCGATCGGGGGAGGTCCCGGATGACTGGAAAAAGGCAAATATAGTGCCCATCTTTAAAAAGGGAAGAAGGAGAATCTGGGGAGCTACAGACCGGTCAGCCTCACCTCAGTCCCTGGAAAAATCATGGAGCAGGTCCTCAAGGAAACCATTTTGAAGCACTTGGAGGAGAGGAAGGTGATCAGGAACAGTCAACATGGATTCACCAAGGGCAAGTCATGCCTGACCAACCTGATTGCCTTCTATGATGAGATAACTGGCTCTGTGCAAATGGGGAAAGCGGTGGACATGATATATCTTGCCTTTAGCAAAGCTTTTGATACGGTCTCCCACAGTATTCTTGCCAGCAAGTTAAAGAAGTATGGATTGGAGGAAAGGAGTGTAAAGTGGATAGAAAGCTGGCTAGATCGTCGGGCTCCACGGGTAGTGATCAACAGCTCGATGTCTAGTTGGCAGCCGGTATCAGGCAGAGTCTGTCCTGGGGCTGGTTTTGTTCAACATCTTCATTAATGATCTAAATGATGGGATGGATTGCACCCTAAGCAAGTTCACGGATGACACTAAGCTGGGGGGAGAGGTAGATATACTGTAGGGTAGGGATAGGGTCCAGAGTGACCTAGACAAATTGGAGAATTGGGCTAAAAGAAATCTGATGAGGTTCAACAAGGACAAGTGCAGAGTCCTTCACTTAGGACGGAAGAATCTCATGCACTGCTACAGGCTGGGGACTGACTAGCTAAGAGGCAGTTCTGCAGAAAAGGACCTGGGGATTACAGTGGACGAGAAGCTGGATATGACTCAACAGTGTTCCCTTGTTGCCAAGAAGGCTAACAGTATATTGGGCTGCATTAGTAGGAGCATTGCCAGCATTTCGAGGGAAGTGATTATTCCCCTCTATTTGGCACTGATGAGGCCACATCTGGAGTATTGTGTCCATTTTTGGGCCCCCCACTACAGAAGCGATATGGACAAATTGGAGAGAGTCCAGCGGAGGGCAACGAAAATGATTAGGGAGCTGGGGCACATGACTTATGAGAAGAGGCTGAGGGAACTGGGGTTATTTAATCTGCAGAAGAGAAGAGTGAGGGGGGATTTGATAGCAGCCTTCAACTACCTAAAGGGGGGTTCCAAAGAGGATGGAGCTCGGCTGTTCTCAGTGGTGGCAGATGACAGAACAAGGAGCAATAGTCTCAAGTTGCAGTTGGGGAGGTTTAGGTTGGATATTAGGAAAAACGATTTCACTAGGAGGGTGGTGAAGCACTGGAATGGGTTATCTAGGGAGGTGGTGGAATCTCCATCCTTAGAGGTTTTTAAGGCCCGGCTTGACAAAGCTCTGGCTGGGATGATTTAGTTGGGGTTGGCCCTGCTTTGAGCAGGGGGTTGTACTAGATGACCTCCTGAGGTCTCTTCTAACCCTAATCTTTTATGATTCTATTTAGCCTCCGCACATAGATCCAGATTCAGGATCATGACCTAAGTTTGTAAAGTCTTTTGGGAATCTTTCAAAATGGAGAGTACTACCATATGAGTCAACAGTGTGCCCTTGTTGCCAAGAAGGCTAATGGCATGTTGGGCTGTATATGTAGGGGCATTGCCAGCAGATCAAGGGATGTGATCATTCCCCTCTATTCAGCATTGGTGAGGCCTCATCTGGAGTACTGTTTCCAGTTTTGGGCCCCACACTACAAGAAGGATGTGGAAAAATTGGAAAGAGTCCAGTGGAGGGCAACAAAAATGACTAGGGGGCTGGAGCACATGACTTATAGATTCATAGATTCTAGGACTGGAAGGGACCTCAAGAGGTCATCGATTCCAGTCCCCTGCCCTCATGGCAGGACCAAATACTGTCTAGATCATCCCTGATAGACATTTATGTAACCTACTCTTAAATATCTCCAGAGGAGAGGCTGAGGGAACTGGGATTGTTTAGTCTGCAGAAGAGAAGAATGAGGGGGGATTTGATAGCTGCTTTCAACTACCTGAAAGGTCCCTGTGATGGGTTAGATCACAGAACCCCTCTTGGGAGCTGCCACCTGCTGTGCCAAGACTACCTCTGCTCCTCCTTTCCCTGCCAGCTCGGGACCCCAGCACCCTGTCTTGCTGAGCCAGACACACCCGTCTGCTCCAACAAAGACCCAGGGTCTGAATTACTTGCCCCGAAGTTGCAGACTTAACTGAAAGCAGCTTACAGAAGTGTTCTTGTCTTTAACACTCAGATGCTCAACTCCCAATGGGGTCTATACCCAAATAAATCTGTTATATAAGCTTTATACAGGGTAAACTCATGAATTGTCCACCCTCTATAACACTGATAGAGAGGTATGCACAGCTGTTTGCCCCACCCCGAGGTATTAATACATACTCTGGGTTAATTAATAAGTAAAAAATGATTTTATTAAATACAGAAAGTAGGATTTAAGTGGTAACAGACAGAACAAAGTGAGTTACCTTGCAAAATAAAATAAAACACACAAATCTAAGCCTAATAGAGTAATACAATTGAGTACAGATAATATCTCACCCTGAAAGATGTTTCAATACATTTCTTTCACAGATTGGATGCCTTCCTAGTCTGGGCACAATCCTTTCCCCTGGTACAGCCCTTGTTCCAGCTCAGGTGGTAGCTAGGGGATTTCTCATGATAGCCCTTCTCTTTGTTCTGTTCCACCCATTTATATATCTTGCATAAGGCGGGAATCCTTTGTCCCTCTCTGGTCCCCCCCACCTTCTCAATGGAAAGATGGATTCCAGTTCAGGTGACATGATCACATGTCCCTGTGAGACTTCATTACCCGCTTGTCAGCACACGTATACAGGAAGACTTACAGGTAAAACAGATTTCAGAGTAGCAGCCGTGTTAGTCTGTATCCGCAAAAAGAACAGGAGTACTTGTGGCACCTTAGAGACTAACAAATTTATTAGAGCATAAGCTTTCGTGGAAGTGGGCTGTAGCCCACGAAAGCTTATGCTCTAATAAATTTGTTAGTCTCTAAGGTGCCACAAGTACTCCTGTTCTTTTTGCAGGTAAAACAGAGCCATCTGCAGTCAATTATCCTGGTTAATGGGAGTCATCAAGATTCCAAACCACCATTAATGGCCCACACTTTGCATAATTACAATAGGCCCTCAGAGTTATAGTTCATATTTCTAGTTTCAGATACAAGAGTGGTACATTTATACAAATAGGATGATCACACTCAGTAGATTATAAGCTTTGTAATGATACCTTACAAGAGACCTTTTGCATGAAGCATATTCCAGTTACATTAGCATATTTTCATAAAATCATATAGAGTGCAACGTCACAGTCCCTTCCAACCCTGATATTCTATGATTCTATGAAATATAATTAACATTATTATTACTACTATCTGCTAACTCATATCTACCAAGAAGATAACTTTATGCATGTACTGTGAATAGCATGCATAACATTGCTTATTAATAATTTTCAGCATGATGGTTGTCCATCAGCACTAAAAATATGCTGTAATTGGCTACAAAATCTGCCAAGGCCAATGAAACCCTGAACTGAGCAACAACAGGAAAACAATTAGTCCAACATCCACTGAAGCAGAAGGTACCACCATGTCAGAGCTCTGTTTCCTATTTAAGAAGCATCGCCTTGATTATTCCATGACCATGTTGGCATGCTTTCGATAACCAAGGCAGGAGGTATAATGACCTCCTCTTTCTGAAAGCAATTCAAAGCCAGGGAAAGAAATGTAGACCTCCAATTGCCAAGAAACGGGTTTTACATAGTATGATGCTACCTAGCTGGCTGCCAGCTCAGACCAAGGCAACAGGTTAATTCACTCGCATGCTAATAGAAACCAAAGAAATGAGAAAAGGTCATAATGTGTTCAAGCTGATTCGCTTGTTAGGATAGGTAAAAGAGGGGTGTTATCACATTACATGTACATGGCATATGCCCGATAATTACTTTTGCCCTAAATGCTTGAATACTAGTGAAATGCTAATGTTATTGTCTTCACCCATCTGAAACTTATTGATTTACATTGTATTTAGTTAGCTCTAGATCAAATGGCTGTATTAGCATTTAGATGTGAGTTCGCTTAATATGTAAAACTTCCTGAAAACTAATGAAGGATTGTTTCGGGCTATCACATTACTCCTGTAAACTAATGAAAGATTGTCTGGATGGCTGTAACTAAATGCATTATGTATAATTACCCACGAAACGGGATTGGAGCCTTGGAACTGTAAATGAAGTCACATGTTAACATCAAAGTATGGGTCTCTGCAGTCAACAATGGAAAATCCACAAACTTTGTCTGCATTTAGTCAACAAAGCAAGAGCCCATGCTATGCTGAGAGCATTTGCCACACTGTTTTCAACTATAAGAAGGAACCCTGGGAGCGATTCTGCTTCTCTGGACTGATGGATTCTGACAGAGGGAAACCTGAGTGATTGGATAGAGGTCCCCAAAGCCTTTTGGGTAACCCTGAGAGACTTATGAAACACCAGCAGATTATTATACCTCTGCTAATCATTTGGATTTACAAACTCTGACTCACCTGTAATGTATTCTACCTGCTTTAACCTCTCAATAACTCTCTTTTTTTCCTTGGCTAATACATCTTTAGTTAGTTTACTAGAGAAATTGTCTACAGTGTTGGCTTTGGTGTGAGATCCTGAGTATACGTTGACCTAGGGTAAGTGACTGGCCCTTTGGGGCTGGGAAAAACCTAATGTGAGGTGATTTTTGGTTTGAATAACCTTTCATCTCTTAGATCTCTTAGTCCAGTTTGCCTGGGTGGCAAGATGCTCCAGAGAGCCTAAAGGGGACTGTTTGTGACTCCATGATAAGATTAATATAGTAATCCAGGAGTGCACAGCTGTTACTGGCTTGGTGAAATCTAATTATAGAATATACCACCAGTTTGGGGCATCTGTCCTGTTTTCTGACAGCCTGACCTGAGATTGGCATTCTCAGTTGTGCTACATAGTTTTTAAAATAGACCCCTACTACATAAATATATTACAGTAAAAGCCATTAAGACTTTCATTGCTTTCTAAACCCCAGATTGTGTTCTTTTTAGGCTATGTTTTCCTCCAAGTTTCTGGCCCACATAAGATTATAAGAGTTTACTGCTAGCAGTTAAAGAAGTTACTCCTTACGTTCAAGTAGCAGAGGCTTATGCTTCTACTGCTGGAGGTCTCAGGTTCAGTTTCCAGTAATGACTATATATGGTAGCTGTTACAAATAGGGGTTCATCCAGAATTTGAACTTGTCATGGACTTCAAGTCCACAGAATGAGCTCCCCAACCTGGGCAGCATGTGACCCAGTGTTCAATGTTTTATATCTTCCCCCAGTGGCTGGTCCCAGAGGATATAATCTACTACGGTTACCAAGTTGAGGGGTTACTCCTTCAGCTCCCTGGTAGAGATTCATGATTTTCACATTAGAGGGCTTAGGTTCAGTTACTGGTGATGACCCAGGATGGAAATCATAACATAGGCACAACATTATATGAGTCTATATTACCCACAAAGACAAAGGGTTTGGGTTTTTTAAAGTTAAAATTAACAGATTATAATAATTGGTGCTCCAGAAAATGTTTGCAACAAACCTACAGTCATCAACACCTCCTCTGGGTTCAGGTTTCATTAGAAACTCAAAACTCAGTACAGGTTCACTGAATTCCCAATGTCAGACTGGTAACATTACAGTCATGGAGAAGTAGACACTACTGGCCATGATAATAGTTTACGCATCTTGGTTTTGCTGGTCACAAATGGGATGTCTCATTCTTTGACAAGGAAGTACAGCAATTACTAGTATAGTATGGTGGATCTTTATGACGCCATCTTTGGGAGTGATTGTTTTCCTCTAGCCAAATCTTGAGGAGACCCTAATGCATAGGCCATTAAGGGGTATTATCACTCCCGCTTCTCACCCAGAGATATTATGAGGAGAAGGAAGCTTGCCATCAACATATAAGTGGCTTTGGAATTAGTTTTATGCTGAAACCTTCTGTGATGCTTCCCAGGAGTACCCATGGCTGTGAGACATCTCGCTACCACCTGCCCTTAGCACAGGGAAGCCTTGTCTGTGCTTGCTGTGGTTCAGCTCCCCAACTCCACCAGTCACAGGCATCACAAGCACCCCCCTCTGGGCCTCGCAAGCTCTGCAGTCACTGTACAGGTTAGCAGTCGGCACCAACCCCCAATCCCACTGAGCATCTCCTTGAAGTGTCCAGCCCTGTTCCTCCGGACACTTGCAGTATTAACAGATGCGCAGCTTCCAAAGAAACAGTACATCCCAGCTTACCAGTTCTACCCCCGATCGCTGCTCATCTTAACGCTCAGCACTGAGGTATGTTTATAGTGAAGTCAAGTATAATTAACAAAGCACAGAGATTCAAGTGATAGCAAGTAGAAGTATTGGAAACAAATGGTTACACATAAAATCATAACACGCATTCTAGAGCCTAGGCTTCATTAACAAGCGACTCTCGTGTCTAATAAAATATTGCTTACCGCAAATCCCTGCCGTGCTTTACAGCCAGACAGGCTGTGACCCTTCTTTCTTGAGACATGCACGCTGTCAATTTGCCACCTAGGTGAAGGGTCTTTTGAGACCCATCCTTTGTCTTTATCCATAAACAGGACACCACTGTGCAGTTCATTTCATCCTGTAGATTTCCTCTTGTAGATCGCACAATCTCTCAATTCGCACAGGGCTCACTATGCACATAGGCATACAGAGTGATGCATATAATACACAAATGGCCAGGCAGGGAGATAGGTGTCAGTTACCTCCTGCCTGAAATGAACATCTCCAAGGTATGTCACCTCCTGGAGACCTGTCTTAATTCCAAAACCTTAAGAACATAATTTTCAGCATAGATACATAACTCCTTCAATATTATCCCTACATACATTTTGCATTGATTATGATGACCAGTGGGCTATTGGCTCTCAGTAGAGACCTCACATGCCACCCTTTGATGAACTATTATACATATCTGACCCAGGGGATCCCTATACAACCCTTGTGCCCTTTCCCAGTTTGTGTCATGGGGTTCCTGGGTCACACCTACTATAGATTCCTTTCTTTCATCTTCTTCTGGGAGAAAGCTCCATGTTTGTGGACCCACACTCAGCTCCTCACAGTATTTAAACTTCTGAGGATTTGGGTCTCAAGCCCTCAGGTTATAATCTGTTGTTCCAAAGAACCATGCTAGGACTAGTATTATTTAATATAGTTAATGATCTGGGGAAGAGGGTGAAGAGTGAACTACAACATCTGCAGCTCACACAAACAATTTTAGGTTGGAGAAGCCTGAGGCACTCCAAAGGAACCTAATAAAGCTAGGAGGATGGACAGCGTACAGGCAGCAGACCAGCTCAGATTTTTCTTTGACCTTTAGATTCTTCCTCACTGCCTCACCCAACCCACCACTCTAATGGCAACTTGCAAAATGTTGATGGGAAGTGAGTGAATGTAAGTGGGAAGAGAATCAATGTTTCTGAGAGAAATCCTGTAAAGTAGTTGATGAACAAGTACTTCTAATGTAATGCAGTAGAAAAAGAGAAATCGCTAAGAAACACAAAATGTCTGTGAAATCCTACAGATGATCCAATGCAGCCCTTTTTTTTAAAATCAGACACCGTTCAACTGTATTTGCAGAAATCTAGGGCCAGATCCACAGCTAGTGGAAATCAGCATAACTCCAGTGACTTCCGGGGAGCTATGGCAGTTTATACTACTTGAGGATCTGGCCTGAGCTTCTGTTTATATTTCAGACATTAACAACAATGGAAATAAGACATTAGCATACAGGGGTGACTGGACCCCTTGTGGCACCCATTATCTGCATGCTCATTGTAGAACCTCTTGCAGTTTTCATCTCAGTGCTCCCCTTCAGCTGCACCATGGCTAGCAGCTCATTGCATTACTGCTGAGATACATTAATGATGCCCTGCTCTCAGGCGATAATGGTGTCATTATTTTGTGTCACCCGAATCTTTACAGATTTCTATAAAATATTCCCATAAAGCACCAACAGCAGTTCTAAAGATCGATATTTTCCAAGCAACATCTGCAGCACAATAGCAGTAAACTTTCCATACTTGCCATAAACTGCTCCAGTGCGCCCATTAAATTTAGTAGGAACTCAGCACACAGGAGCACTTGATTGCTTCATTACTGGTTTTATATCATTTTAAAACCTGCTCACTGCAGAAACAAACAACCAAACCAACCTTTTAAAGATAAATAGAGAAGTTCTGCAGAAGTTAATCTATCACCGGAACCTTTAACACACACTGTGTTACATATGGCATATTTGTAAGCAGAGTGTAATAAAATCACTTGGAAAGTGCGAAGGAAAACATTACATTTGACAGTTTAAAAAATCTGATTAAAACCACACAGAAATGATTGGACCATGGTACTGTTGTTTGCATGTGGTCTCCTAGACAATGATGTGTAAGAATCAGGGAGCTAACCTGGCAGACTGCAAATCCTGGTGCATAATTGCCCTGGGTGCTGTGAAGATATGGAATCCGAGAAAGGGAAAACCTTCCAAACCTGATTTTCAACTGCCAGGGTAGTTCTATTTGCCTTAGTCTGGAGAATCATGCTCCTTGTTTATCAATTTTGAAAGACTGGTTTGTTCAGGTGGCAGAGCTTGCATCATCTGAACATCTCATTTACACGATGTGATGGGGTGCAACTCACCACACTAGCGCCTCCTGCTGGTCCTCTTGTGGATCAGCTCCACAGGTCGGTACGCCCACTCTCGGTGGTGTCTCACCTGCCATCATTTCTATTCCTGGACCCATGTTGCTCCAAGGACCACGGCGTCCTCTTCAGGACACAGCCCTCCGGCTGTGCCACAGTGTGTGCTCCCTGCTTCTGGGGGACAGTACCAAAGTCCAATGGTCCAGCCACTTCCTCAGTGGAAAGTGGGGGTGGGGACCCAGGTCCGCCCACTACTCTGAGTCCCGGCCTAGGGACCCTGTATCTGGCAGCTGCATGCTGCGTCCCCTCCAACCTCCCGGTCTACTTCCCTAGGCCACTTCCTCACAGCCCCAGCACCATCTCCACCCTTATCTCTGGGCCTCAACATGCCAGACTTAGCAGCCAGCCCGGTGCTCGCTCTTACTCCCCTGGTCCTGCTCAGCACTGCCCTGTCCAAGGTGCTAGTGGTCTTCCTCCTGCAAGGCAGCCAGTGCTCCCTCCTGGAGCTCCAGAGAGCAACTGAATCTGCTCTGCTCTGCAGCTCTTCTTATATGGGCCTGCCAGGCCCTGATTGGCTGCTCCTCGCAGGCCCTCTCTAGTTGGCTGCTTCCTGAGCAGCCTCCCTAGGGCCCTCTCTAATTGGCTGCCTCCTGCGCAGCCTCCCTTGGGCTCTATTAACTCCTTATGGGCCTGTGTGGGGTAGAGACTCCATTACACACGATTAAAGACATAACTGAAGATGCTAATGTGATACAGGAGGGGGTTATCTAAAGGAAAGCAGAGATGTGAAAATGACACATCCATGAGATCACTAGGGTTGTGGAGACATGGCGCATGGGCAGTGGTGGTGAAGGCCATGATTTTGTTTCTGTAAAATATTTCTTTGTTGTTTGTCCTTTGTGTTTGTTGCTTTTTAAAACTTTGTTTTGTGACGTTATTTTCGCACTCAGTCAAGAAGCCCATCTCCAGATCTTCCTCAAATATCAGCCTGGAGAAACACTCCTCACAGCTGCAAATCACTACCCATACGTAGCTTCTCCAAAGAACCTTTAGCAGCTACTAAGAGCGCTGCAATCTCAAGTGCATCTAGTTTTTTGTTTCATAGATTTTTCTGCCTCCTGCCCCAGGGGAGACACAGCATTATGTGTTGTGAGATTATATTATCCCTGCAATCTTTATGCTCTTTCACTTCACTCCTCATCATCCACTCCTATTATCTTCATAATAGTGAAGGTCTTAATCTTCAGTATTATCTTCATGTCATCCTGGCTGAGCCACGGCTCTTAGTCAGAGACTATAGAGGGTTATAGATAGCCAAGACATTTCAAATGACCAACCCCATTCCCATGCATATGCATGACAGGATCTTTTGTATGGCAGGCCCTGTTACCCCTTTATGAGTGTGAAAAAATTTGACCAACCCAGCTATTTCAGAATAACTCTTCCACACGAACACTATTTTCTGAAATAAGGTCACTTTTATTCAAGAATAGAATGTTCACATGAAAGCTATTCCAGAATAGCTATTGCAGAAGAGTTATCTGCAGTTACGTAATGGTTGGGATAGCTTTTCTGGTTAATTTCCCCATGTAGACAAGCCCATAGTGTTTCTTTCATCTTTCCATTATAAAGTAATATACAACACTCTCACCCTCCCATATTCCACTGCATTAAGTGTATCAGACTATTTATTTGCCACAACCTAACCTAACATGGACAGGTCCTATGTATCCATTGTATTGCACTAGCAGATTAAAATACTTATATTGTATATTTATTCAGATCCTTCAGAATGAAAAATTCTATAAGTGTTTTATAAGAGAGAAAGACAGACACAGAGACAGGGTAGAAGCACAGGTGGGTGGGTAAGGCTCAGCACCCCCCATATCTGAGCCACCCTCCTGCCTGCATGCACAGCCCAGCTCAGCAGGTGAAGCCCTCATCTTTGGCAGTGCCAAGGCCAGATGAACAGGGAGAATCCCTGGAGCCCAGCGGTGGACAGGTGAGTCCACGAGGCCCTGGAATGGTGCTGTGAGCAGTCTGTCAGGAGGACAAGCCAGCCTTGTCCCTGGCACAGCAGCGAGTCCATCCCTCCCCCGTGCCTGCGAGCAGAGCTGGGACTGGTGCCAGCGAGGGAAAGAGCGAGACAGAGGAAGGAGAGGAGAGGGGATGTGGAGGAGGGAGGCAGACACAGTCAAAGTCTTCTGTGACCAGCCAGCATCAGCACCACCACACAGCTCCTTGCACTTCCAGCCACTCTGCTCGCACAGTCCTCCACCATAGCCCCTCAGCCAACCCCCACTCCAGCCAACCCACGCTGCCATAGCCTCATACCCCACAGGGATGGCCATGCTGGAGATGGGACATTGGACAGGGAGGGCCAGGGCTGTGAGGTGGCACCAAGCAAGCGCTTGGTTGGCTGGTTCTTGTTCACATGCGATCACCAGACGCATGGTTGGGAAAGATTTTCCCCCCAGATCAGATTGCCAATGACCGTGGGTTGCTTTGGGTTTTTTGCCTTCCTCTGCGGTGTGTGGGTCCAGGTCATTTGCCATGATTACCTGGGTGTACCTCACTTAATTATTTCCCTGCCATGGCGGGGGTCTTGCTGTCTGTGGGCTGTAGTATTTTTGTTAATGGTGTTAGTGTGAGTGCGCTGGGTGGTGTTGGTGATCTGTAATACACAGGAGGTCAGACTAGAAGATTCCAACTCACCCCTCACAGCTCCCAACCCTCCTCCTTCAGCCCCCATCCAACCCCAAATAACCCTCCCACCCAGCCTCCACTTAAACACATCAAACCCCCTGCTCCCTAAACCCCTCCCAAATAAACCCAAACCTCACAAAATCTCCTCCAGCCACTGCCCCCACCCATCCCACCTCCCCACCACACTAACCCTCATCTCCCCAAATAAACCCACCCATCCCATAACCCTGCAAATAAACGCCCTCCATCAAATATCACTTTGCCAAAATCCTCTCCAAACTCCCCACATTGTTCACCATATTCCTAGCCCCATTCCCTGATAAACCCACCTCCTAAAATCTCCCCTACTCCCTATCCCACTATCCACACCATACCAAACCATTCCTTCCCTCCAACCTCCCTTTTCACCCCTGCCACTCCACCACCCCTTACTCTCCCCATCCCTCCCGGGGCCTTTCTGCTGCTCCCAGCACCCAAATCCATCTACCCTAAAGATCACCCCAAATGCCCCCAACTGCTGGCTGCACCAACCTCACTCTCCCTTCTTCAATTGCTCCAGTCCGCCATTGGTCACCCAGGAACCCCCCTCCCCACCCCAGGACTCCTCGTCTCTTAAGCCTGGGCATCAGCATCCCATCTTCACTTTGGAGTGTTAGGTGAGGCTGGTGACCTTTTTCCCCCTCCTCCCCTCTCCTACTTATCTTCTTGAGGCAGTCAGATGGCTAGTCATAATCTCTTTACTTGGGGTTCTTCGATCTGCTCTGGCTGTATGACTCATATTGCGTGATTCTGCAGCCTTCTCCTCCCCCCCCCCCACGGCTGCCCATTTTTCGAACAGAAAGCACTTTCACTGTCTTATTTGTTCTGGTCACAGGTGTTTGCAATGCAATTCATCACCTGGCCTCAGAACCACCATTTTGGATGCAGGTGAAAATATTTTCTTACCCTCACCACTTTCGTATCATTTTAATTTGTCACATCTTGAAAACTGCTGCAGTCCCTGTGATCTGAAAGAAAGAATTAAAGAAATAAGAAATCCTATTATCTTATTGCCGAAATCTATCTTAGCAGAATTTCCTTAGCAATCTTGCATATGACCATGACGTCGTTGATAATACTCAGCAAAGCCCACATTCTAATCTCATTTTCATCAGAAGAAAACCACAGTGACTCCAGGCTGTGAGTGGAATAATTTCCAATTTCTCCTAATGTAAGCAAAATCAGAATCTGGACTTGGTTCTTTTACTTTAATATAAATATAATTTGCTACCTATAAAGTTTCCAAAGCAATGGAGGTTATGAAGTCACCAATCCTGGTTGGATTGCTAGCTTTGCCTACAGAAAGTGGTTGATGAACCCAATATGCTATTGTTTTGCCACTCTGGTGGATCCCAGTTATTTCTACAGTGCACCTATTTCAATCCTCTAACATCAGTTCCAGTCATACAAAACAAAAACACATAAATATGTAATGATGCATACAAAACTCCAGGTCTCCTTGTACATTTTATCTCATCCTGTGGCTAATCTTCTTGTTCAGCACTGACGGTCCATTAGTTTGACTCCCAACTGTATTCATAAAGCCAACTTAGAATTTCTGTGCAAGACTGAAATCTTCCACCTATCTGCTAATCTAAAAGGCTTCGCCACACAGCATTTGAAAGGAAGAAATGAATATTTATTAAAAACATTAATCTTTTCAAAGCTTTAGAAAACATTTGGATGAGATAAGAGCCATGGAATATCGAATGCTAAAATGACACTGCTGTCCCTCGTCACCTTAGTTCTCAGAAAATGTTCATGACAAGACTGAAATTCAGATAAGAGGCTTTTTTCCCCCTATTATTTTTTAATCCTCCAGATCCCAAAGACACTCTGCAGTATGTTATAGTGGTAACTGTTAATTTACCTTTGTTGGCTACCAGCTTAAACAAACATGTAGACAATCCAGCTGGGTGTTTTTATTTTAAGCTGCCATTTTGTTCCTCAGGTGACTGGAGCATCTGTGTCAGGATGTCCCAACTCACCTTGCTGAAGCCCAAGGAGAGAAATATGAGAAAGGCTATGTGTGACAGACTTCCCCGGGGTGCAACCTGGGACTGGGGTACTGCTAAGCCTTCGGTCTCACCAGCTTGGGCTCCCTTGCTCAGTGTGATGCTGTGATAAGCTGCAGACCTCTCCCAGTTCTGCAGTCACACAAGCATTTACACAGGCAGGGACACACCCAGCTGGAGTTACATGAATGTCTTTGCTAGTCACTCAACAATAGAGAGGCTTCAGCCCCCAGCCTAGGACCCCAGAGCTGTACCGTCTTGCCCTGTTCAAAACCCCGACTAGTGTAAGTTTATTTCCCAGTCTGCCCCTCCCTCAATGTGGAGAGGACAATGCACCAGCCCCTGGTCCTGAGTAGATTTCCCTTTTGCACTTCAAACAACACACTGCTTTAGGTAAAAAATATAAAACAGATTTATTAACTACAGAGGGATAGATTTTAAGTGATTATAAGTAATAGCGTACAGATCAAAGTTGGTTACCTAAGATATAAAACAAAATCGCAATCTAAGTTCTATATACTAGACGGGATTTGAATCAAGTAGTGTCTCACCTGATGGTACAAGCAGTTTGCAGATCTTCCAGATACAGGCTGGGATTCCTTCTTTCCCACCTGGAACCACCTTCCCCAGTGCAGTCTTTGTGCCTGAGGTGTTTCCAAATGTTGAGTTGTAGGAGGAGTGAGGCCCAGTGATGATGTCACTTATCCCTTTTATAGCTTCTTCCATGTGGAGGGAACTTCTTTGTTCCAAGCAAAGTCCCCAGCAGAGTTTGTGGAAAAGTACAGGCACAAGATGGAGACAAGTATCACATGATGTAGTCACATGCCCTTGCATGCTTCGATGAGTCATAGCAGCCATTACTCATATACTGGCTGAAGTATCCACAGGAAAGCCCATCAGGTGAGGATAAGCTTTTCCCATGGCCCATTGTGTTCACTGATGGGCCATTACCTTGAATGATCCACTCACAATGTGCTGGCTAGACTGGATGTAAACTAACATGTGGGAGTTACCCAGGAGCGAGCACATTTGAAATACAGATGCATAGTTAATATTCATAACTTCAGGTAAAAATGATACATGAATACATGAACAAGATAATCATATTTAGCAAACCATAACTTTTCCGTTGATACCCTACATGACACACTTCATACAAAACATATCACTCATGTCACCATGGTAAATATGGGGGTGCTAGGGTATTGCTTTGGGGTACAAAATCACACTATGAAGATCCACAAATGGCATGAGCTGGTGGTTTGGTAGTCTCTCTGCCTATTTAATTACATTAGCCAAAGAGCAAGAACTGTTGTCTAGTGGTTTAGGCATGGGCATCATTAAGCAACAAGTTCTAATTCTGGGCCACTTATTGGTTGCGTAACTTTGGGCAAGCCCCTTAACTTCTGTTTTTCTATTGCTAATAGAACAATAATATTTGCTTTTCCTACCTCACAGAGATGCTGTGAAAGTGAATATTGCTACAGCACTTAAATAGTATTAAAGATTCTGGCATGACTGTGGGCTGGTGCAACCCCTGGAGTAAATTAGAGATACCCAGAGTGTGGTCTAGTTTGTGATAGCTGGCTGAGCACTGCACATGAATATGTCACAGCCCAAAATACCCATAGTGCTCTGTGCTACAGAAGCTACCTCTGACCCCTTTTTACAGTGTCCCTACTCCACGGAGGCTTGCAAAGGAAGCAGCATAGGCCTAATTATATCAGACCCACATTGTTCCTGCACCATGGGAATTCTCTCACTTCCTTGTGGTAGCTTTTTGGCCTTTGTACACTACCAGAACAGTGAATAAGGGGTCTGGCATGAGGAAGAATCCCTCCTCTGGTCTTCAGCAATTAAACAATGACAGAGTCATTGTGCAGGGTTGCTAAGGATTTAAAGTAATATTTTAATAATATTTTTGCTTTCCCTTTCCTTCTTCTGACCACCTCAGCA
The DNA here is from genome assembly GCF_028017835.1 of Emys orbicularis. Taxonomy (NCBI): domain Eukaryota; kingdom Metazoa; phylum Chordata; order Testudines; family Emydidae; genus Emys; species Emys orbicularis. Next base: position 346,392,866 of record NC_088683.1, read on the forward strand.
ATGCCTTTGTTGTGAGAGTGGCTTTCTTTGAGAGGTTAGCCTTCCATGGACATATGGTTCTTTCAATGCCTTCCCTTCATTGCTCTGAATCTGCATAGTCAGAAGCAGCACCTTTTGTAACTAGTCATCTAGATTCCTGTCTACTGTTCCTTTAAATTTCATCTCCTGTTTGCAGAGGCAGCAGCAGCCATGTTGTGAAGCAGAGTTCATGAAGTGCGTTACACATGAAATACAGACTGGCTCTCTTATGGAGACATTTACTTTTCCTTTTTGTTGTTTCCTTTAAAATATAAAAGTCATTTTGATTGAAAGCTTGTGATTGTTCTTTGTCTCTGGAAAACCACACCAGAGTGCTGCCCTGGAATATTTGATTCAGCGGAGTAGAGATAACAGTGTGAATAGCAGCAGGGAACTTTACAAAACTGAGTTTCAATATTCTGAAGGATTCTTTCTGGTGTAAAAGGATCAGCACTCCCCCTGATAGCTGCATTTAGCTCATGATATTACCTCCTGAAGTTTTACAGTGGGACACTATCCCCTGTGTAAATGATAAACTGGAACTTCCTGGAGCTATGAACTAGTCAGCTGGAGCATAGAACAGTAAGCCTGGAAATGATTAAAACAAAGTAGGATTTATGGTGTGCAGCGCATCCGCTATTTCAGAGCTGAGGATAAGGCTTCAAGGTGTGAGGCATATTTCTTTCATAACTAATTTTCTTAAGAGACTGCCAAGTGTTCTGACAAGCACCTTAGCTCACAATTAGCTCACCAATGTAATTTTTCTTTCTTCGCATTTAATTTATGGTGTTAAAGCAGAGCCAGAGAGCAGGATGCTGAAACCAGCTAGTTTAACTAGATGAAAAGATAGTCAGCAAGAGACATGCACAGTTCAATGCATCCAGGGTGAGAGCACTCTCATTCTGGGGCACTGGGCAGAGGAGAAGATGTGAATGAGGACAGCTCCAGGACCTCAGAGTCACCATTCCCATACACATTGGAAATATGTCATTATGTCTGAAGGTAATAATGCAGGTGGCTACTAGGAAGTCAAATATCTTCCCTCCCTGCTCCACTTTTGGCACCCAATGTAGCTGTCACAGGAGCAGTTCCTTCATGTGAAAGAAGGCCTAATGCTGGAAACACAGAGAGTAATTCAACAGTGCTTTCTGAAAGAGTTGTTACATTGATGATGTGCTTATTCTACAGGAAAGATCAAAAGCCACACACACAGCATTTGAATGCTCTCTTGAAACATGCCAGTAAAGCCAGAATGGCTTGCTGAAAAATTGTGAGCTTGCAGGAGAGAAATTATATACTATCAATGCCTATGGAGCTGAACCTAGTACAGACAAGAACGCAAACTCCTCAGGCCTCAAAGCCATGACTCCTGAATTAAAAAGACATCTGAAAGATGATCACCCATATGCAGTATGAACATTCATACTTAACCTTACACTAGCTACAGAATGACTCAAAAAATTAATGACTCCATCTGTTCAGACAATAGTGTACCAAGTTGAAGAAGATTGTAGTGGTGTATCTCTTATCTTATAGCCTAGGGACAATTCGTATCCACTTTCAACATGAAAGGGAATGACAACCAGTTTCCTTCTAAAAGGAGTAACGGAGATCTACTAAAGGAAGATCATTGGTATTCTGACAACAATTACCCTCCGAGGGTCTCCACTTAAACACTCTCATGTCAAATGAGAAACAGGACATTGAGAAAAGAGTCATACTGACTCTGTGACCAAAAATATCCAAGCATCTACCAGCCAATTAAAACAGATGGCAGTTCAAAAGACAGAGGGCATCTGCTTATGCCTCAGACTTTCCAAAAGAGCTGGGAACTTTAGACAGAACTCTCGACAGATCTGACTCTTTGTTGGCAAGAATGTAGCCATATCCATATGGCAGAAGGTCTGCTGCTGATGCAAATGCAGAGTAATACCAGTCGTTGATGGAAACATTGCTACACAGATGGTACATTGGTCTATCGGGAGGATCACAAGGCACAGGTGGACAAGCTTTCTTGAGACAGTTTCAGAAAAGCGCTCTGTCCCTGAATTTAAAATGTGAATGCATAAAAGAAGTTTTGCTGTCAGAATATTTCCTCACATTACATTGTTAATCAGAGGTAGAAACAGGAAGCCAATTAAGGACACATTATTTCATACGTGTTTTATTGTTAGTTAAAGAAATTACAACTAAACTATTCTTGACAGAGTTGTAACTCTAACAATGGTTCAATTCCCCTGATTCTGTGCTCTTTCTGCATTTTTTCCTCTCTTCTTGAAGCATCATTGCCAGCTGAAAAAATATCATTTTGCACCATTACTAAAATAATCAAGGGATGCGTTTGTTATCAAATATTTCAAGGCATTGTTCACAGTTGGTGGTGATTTTATATATTCACAGCTGGTCTTTTTATGTTCTTCTGAAACTGAATACTTTGCTTACTTGAATCCAACACATTCTATATGTTTATAAGCTGCCTTACAGAAAAGATACTAAGTGCTATGGAAGGATAGTTTACTACCAGAATCTGTCTCTCTCCATAAGAATAGTGCAAGGCCTACTGAAATCAATGAGAGCCTTTTCCATTAATTTCAAAAGGCTTTCGATGAGACCTCACATGAATACAACACTTATTATCTTGACCAAACATTTTAAAAGTCTTGTAAATTGTAATATTAATTTCGTGTTTATAGGGTCTGGAGGATAATCAATAAAAGAGAGATAGAGAGTTATACAATAATGTGTAACAGCACAAATATTGTATTTGTGGGTCCAATATGTTTTGGACTGTGTCTTTTAAGTGATCTATGAGGATTTCATAGACATTGATATTCTTTATTATCTCAGCAGCTGTTGGTGCAATCTTGACTAGTAGATCCATATATTGACTGAACTGCCTCAGTCCACATTGCATCTTCCTTAACTGGGTCAGCAGCGTGGTTGACTTCTGTATCTTGGCCTCTATACATTTAATTCCCTTCTCATTGTCTTCAATTCTTCCTTCCTCCTCATTCACCATTTTGGAGTATTTTTTAACTTCCTTAGAACAATTTAAAAAGTTGTCTTTCCAATGTTCAATACCTTGGTTGAACATGGGCTGATCTATCTGTTCTGCTAATCATAGGTCAGATAAGATAAACCCTCTAAAATATCCAGCATTGGCCAGTTTCAGAAATAGGCTATCTGACCAAATGTGTCATTGGTTTGTTCTGTTATGGTATTACGGGTTACTCCATGAAAATATATGTTAATACACTCACATGCCCATTGTTATATACATATTTTACAACTTGGCTTATATGCTCTGAGCAATGCTGCTCACATATAACTTCCAAATCTTGTGGGAGATAGAAGAGTTTGTGCTGCTTATCATGATCACATATAAACAGTTTTGACTCCCAAAATAGATATATTCGTGACATGTTGTCTTGTATGAATCAGGTTAAATTAGGTAGAAATAAAAGATTAACAGAAGTTTTGGACAATAATTTATACTGAAAGTTCTATCCATTTTAAACATTAACTCCAAATACCCCCTAGATTGTGTAGGCTCTCCTAATTCATACCCATTTGGTTTGCAATAAAGCCTTTAGCACTATCCCTACTTTTGAATTGCACTCTTTCCCATAGTTAGCCATCAGATATTCTCTTTAAAGAGCTCGTATTCTTTCCCCCTCCAATCCAACTGCCTCAGTATGATACATCCTTATCTTTGGTAGTGCGCCCATTAAAATAGAGGTCTCATTAGTCTTCTTTCTGGTAACATTCTGTGATCTCTGGGCCCCATGTTGAACTGACTACCACCTGTTTGTTTCAATCAATCTCTCTGAATCAACTTCATTCTTCAGAGGGGTAGCCGTGTTAGTCTGGATCTGTAAAAACCAACAAAGAGTCTTGTGGCACTTTATAGACTAACAGATGTACTGGAGCATAAGCTTTTGTGGGTGAATACCCACTTCGTCAGACGAAGCTTACGCTCCAAAACATCTGTTAATCTATAAGGTGCCACAAGACTCTTTGTAACTTCATTCTTGTTTCTTTGGCTTGATCATGGCTACAGTCCTATGACCTCATGCCATTCTTCAGGAAAAGGCAGTCTTATGGTACCCATCTCTCATAGCAGTATTTGACAACTATGGAGACAGAACTCTTGGCTGTTGCAATCTTGAGAGGATAAGATCTTCAAAGATCTGTGAATGCATTTTTCCTCTCCCTAAGTCAAAATGGGCCCATTGCAACTTCCTGGGAGAGACTGAAATCTTTTTGGTTTCCTTTTCAGGATGTGTTTTGTGAAGTTTATTTCTGGTGTTGGGCTGTGGAATAATAGTAGATTTCATCTTGGATTCTTTATTTGATTACTGAGCCTGTTGCCTTTTCAGAGTTTTCTAGTTGTAACTTAGTTCTGGGTAGCACTCAGATGAGTCCAACTGAGAGAATTATAGCATTTGTTAATTGATTAATTTTTGCAATTTATTGTAGTTATTCTTCAGTCTCTTCTTTCACATGTTCATTGCAAAACTAAAAATCACTCCACTGCAAGTTTTTTTCTCATTGAGCCATTGATTTCAGCAGGTTCTGAGTGAGGCCCACTATGCACAAAGTCCACTCCTCTCTTCTTTGAAGGTGCTCATAGCCTACTGAAAGCAGAAGTGGTGGTAGGATGGTGTAACATTTGGATGGGGAGCCATGCAGTTCTGATTCTTTGAGGCTTCCTGTGAGTCAGAAAGAGGGATCAACATGGGAAGGGGGGGAAGATCTACTGGAAAACAACCCTTCCGATCCTCCTCCCCCAACTCCAGTAGAAGGGGTATGTTAGGCCCCCTAAGGCCAACACAGCCATCAGGGTGCAGTAGCAGCTGTAGAGATTATCTACTCTGTGGCCTAGGATAGGAGGACCCCTTGCAAAAATCATGTCAGAGGATTGTAACGAGGTCCAGGCTGCGCCCCTCGGTATTCGGCCCCTGGGCCTCCCTCTTTAATGAGTCAGGGACACTTCAGTCTGGTGCAACACCCGTACTCTTTATTCCTTTATGCCACAAGGATATATATATCAAGACAGCTCAGTGGTAACCTGTCATCTGCCTACCAAAGCATCTCCTCTGCATAGTCTATTAACTCTGTTTCATTCTAGAAATGGGCAAAACTCAAAAGGTTGGGAGCTTGGATGTGGTCCAACAGTTGGCACAGTCAGCAGGAACACCAGAACTTCTTAAGTCTGTAAAACTGGGCTGAATGTCTCATGAAAGCTGGCTTTTCTTGTGAGGTTTCCACCACTCCCAGCAGGGAATAGAAATGTCACAGCCAATTACTGATATGTACGTGCATATACAGTTATACGTAAGAATGACCTGGAGTATTTTCTAACCCTTTTGGCTCATCTCATTATTATGTATTGTACAACAATAAAGAACATCTCATTATAGAAAGTGTAATAAAAACATTCTACAGGAGTGCATATAAATCAAAGGAGAGAAATATACCAAATGGCAGCTATCCCTGCTGATGAGTAATACTAGTTGTTTAAAAGTTACAGGTACACATAACGATTAAGAGATTATTCTGTTCTTCAGGCACTGGCTGATTCCTTAATACCGATAAAAGGAATAAATAATACTGTCTACTCTCTATTGATTTGAAAGGAGAGCGCTCAGGTGTGCAGACATGAGTTCTGAATAACTTTAGCATTTCTTTTGCCTGGCATTAAGACCATGTAATATAATAGGCAATTACAGGAAAACCTTCAAGGCTATTGCTTTTGTAAAAATATACTAGCACAAAACAAATATGGATTGCAGTTTTCCCTGGGGAAGAAAAATATGATTGAAAAATTTATTAATCTAGTTGACACAACAGATGAGAGCATTATGTAAGATCTGCAGATAATTGGGAGAAATTACTATAGAACAACAGTACTGCATTTGATAGACAGAAAACTGATGGGATTAATCTGAAATGTTTTTGTCTCAGAGTTCCAAAATAATTACAAGAGAAATATTCAATTTTCAAATTACTGGTGAAAAATTGAATCAGTAAAAGCCACATCTTCATCACACTTTTATGAAAAAATTAAATCCTTCTCTATAAGCACAGATAGTGGAACAGAATATGCATATACACAAAACAAAATGTTCTTAGAGATTCAGATTATAACTGATAGCTATCATTTAGCATGAAAGGGATAGAATCCCAGACTAAGCCCACCCACAACTGAAATCACAGTGTAATCTGTGCACCCAAAAGAAAAGCATGCAGACTAGTTGCACCTGCAAAGACATTCATCGTTCAGTGCAAACTATTGGTATATGCAGCTACGATTTTGCATGCGCTATTTTTTCAGGTAATTTGGGTAATTTGGGGGAGGGGTAGGAAAACCTGTTATGCTCAGGTTTGAAAATTTGGCCTTTAGAATGAAGTCTGAGACACTATCTTTAGGAGAGTGACCGTTGTGCAAGTATTTCAGCAAACATAGTAGATCACCCTTTGCTCACAGAAGCGTTAGGCCTAGATGCACAAAGGGAATTGGGTGTTGCAATGCTCAATGTCCTGGCAATTTTTAGGCAACTAGAAAAAAAATCACAGGAACACACTACGATTCACAAAGCCTGAGTTAGGCAGCTAAACTCTCAATGCACATTCTGGGGAGAGAAAGGAACGTTAGAATGTGGCTCACCAAAGCCAACATGCTAGATGGGGAGACCTCTAAGCTAGCCAATAGGAGATGCTGAGGAGGTGTGCTGAGCCCCGCCCCTCTCATGGAGACAGGCACTTGGCTGCAGAGAAGTGCCAACCTCAGCTTGCAATTCTTAGTTGTGAACCCTCTCCTGGAGTTAGGCACTTTTTACAAGAAGCTGGGGTGGGGGAGAGAGAAAGGGAAAAAGAAGAGCACCTCCCTGGTAACTTTTAGCCCAGGGGTATGGGTACTCCTCTGGGATGTGGGAGATCCCCCAGTGCAAGCCCTCCATCCATCTGATTAGGAGAAAGGATTTGAATGGAGATTTGCTACTTCTACAGTGCATGCCCTAGCCACTGGCTATAGGATACTCTGATGGGCGGAGGCTCTCCTGTTGAAGCGGTTCTGCTTTGGATAAATAATGAAATAGTCATTATGCCAGAGAGCGAGATAGAGCACAAACATGTGTATGACTCTATAGCCTGGTGGCAAGTGCATTCACCCAGGATGCGGGGGATCCAGTTCCCCTGCTCCAATCACTCTTTCATTAGTTATCCAAAGTGGAACAGCTTCAACAGGAGAAACTGAGGGAGCCCCACATGAAAATATCCCATAGCCCAATGGCTAGAGCATACACCTCAGAGTTGGCAGATCCCTGTTCAAATCCCTTCTCATCAGGTAGCGCAGGGGTACGAACTGGGTGTCTCCCAGCTCCCAGATGAGTACCTAACCCCTGGCTAAAACAGGGGGCATGACGGAGGGCATGACGACTGTCATGTGTGTTGCCTTCCTGTTCTGATTCCTGTTTAAGGTTCGTTGGGTGTGTGCAGCTACTCAGGGCCCCTGATTCATATTTGCTGTTTGGACTATTATGTTCTGTCCAGACTATTGGCTGACCTAAGTAGTTCGTGGTTATTGCAGGTTTTGATTGACAACCTACCTGCATGTCTTGCTTCATATTTGGTGTGTTTTGGGATTGCTATTCTGAGGTGCATCACAGTGTAACAGAGGTCCTCCTCTACAACACCCCTCCCCAGGCATTTTGGGAGAGCTCGCCCACAGGGCTCAATCCTTTAGGCATGTTCTGAGCATATCTACTGTATCGGGCCATGTCATAAGGCAGGCTGTCTGGAAGTGCCCCCTTGAAATCAAGTGTGGCACCACAGGTAAGCCTTGATTTCCCCTCACTCAGGGTATAAGCAAGCCCAGACACACCTTAACTTACCAAACAAAGCCCCCTTTTGAAGGGTCTCATTTATTAACAGAAAATCCAAAACAAAGTGTAAACAAAACCTTTGCCCAAGTACCTTGGTTGGCAAGCTGAGACAGTCTTGATTTTTCTGTCCTACCTGAGTCTGCTACTTTCCTCTGTCCAGACCCTCCTCTCCCAGTGTCCTCTTGACTCAGGTCTTTTGCGTCTAGAGCCAGTTCTCTTATCACCAGGTGAGTAGACTCCATGTTTGGAGTCAGGGATTTGTGGAGACCTGTCAATGACTGCTCTTCCCCAGGGCAGCATGTATGAGCTTCCTACCAATGTCTGGAAAAACCCCTTCTGAAACCGGGCCCTCCTGAATGCCTGCCAACTGCAGTTCTTCCTCTAGGGATCTCCTATCTCTAGGAGCACAACTTCCAGGCTTCCCCGGTCCAGGCTCCCCAGTGAGCTCTTTGTCCCTAGGTTCATTCCTTCTAGCTCCCTGTTCTAGGAGCACACTTTCTTCTCAACCCTCCTGGAAACTTCCTTTCTCCTTGGGAGTGCTTCTCCCAACTGAGCTTGGGTAGTCTTTATTAGGTCCAGGTGCTCATTTACTAATTAATCATTAATCAGTTATCTGGGACAGTCAATTACTCTCAGGTGGGCCTTCATAAGGCCGTTGTGGCAGACTAGGCCTTAACGCTCCATAAAGGGACCAGTTGCCCCGCCAGGCCCTGCAGGTTAGGCAACGGAACAGCTATCTTTCCCTGGTTCATGCATTTCTGTGGGGCTTAGGTATGACATAGGCATACGGATGCCTAGAGGGAGGCAGCAGTGTACATGCCCAGAGACAGAAATATAGGTGCCTAGGGAACTTTTACTGCAAAAAAGTAGCTGTGTTGGGAATTTTCACAGTGGAATTGTAGGTACCTACTGAGTTTAGGCACCCACAGGGTTAAGCTGCAAGTAGCGGGGTATGCATCCCGGTGGTGTCAAACCTGGGATTTAGGTACCTAACTCCTTTTGTTTATCTAGGCCTTAATATCAAATATGTTACCAAAGAACCAGTATTGAAGTCTTGTTCAGGTAGAACTTCCACAGAAATCCACACACGTTCTTGCTTGAACAAGAACTGCAGGAATGGACCCACTGTGCTGCATGCTTTGTATTGTTTATACATGTAACATGCATGTTAACAATTGTATGTACTTTAACATTGTGCGAGTGGATTAGAATATTATTATTATTTCTGTAGCTCCTAAAGTTTGATAGACACCTCCAGAACACAGAACGTAGGAACACGGGACTGGCAGGGGCCCCCTGGCTCATTGAATCCAGTCCGCTGGTATCACAGGCAACCCCCTAATATAATTGTAAATTTTTCAAGCTCCATTTTAAAACTAGTTAGATTGTTTTCCCCCACTACTCCTATTGGAAGGCCATTCCAGAGCCTTATTCCTTTGATGGTTGGAAACCTCTAATTTCCAGACTAAATTTATCCTTGACCAGTTAATACTCATTTTTTCTTGCATCAGCATTGTCTTTAGCTTAAATAGCTCTTCTCCTTACCTACTGTTTAGCTTCCTGATATATGTATAGAGAGTAATCATATTCCCTCTCAGCCTTCATTTGGCTAGACTAAACAAGCCAGGTTCTCTTAAGGTATGTCTATGGGCCACCAATGCATATGGCTGAGAAAAAGGCAAATACAATCCTAGGATGTATCAGGCAAAGTATTTCCAATTGAGACAGGGACGTATTAATGCCATTGTACAAGGCACCAGTAAGACCTCATCTGGAATATTGTGTACAGTTCTGGTCACTCACGTGAAAGAAAGATGAATTCAAACTGGAACAGGTACAGAAAAGAGCCACGAGGCTGATTGGAGATGAAGGGTATGTCTACACAGCATAGTGAGTAGCACTTTACTTAACTTTCATTGTAGATACATTCATATGAAATTGTTCTTGGACAGGTCACAATCAGAAATAAGGTCTAAATTCACCAGTATGTGTGTGCACAGACAGTGCGCAAAATTTTCTAAAGCACCTAAGTGACTTAGGAGTCTAAGTTTCATTGAGTATGTGTACACTGCTTCTGGGAGTGAGCCTCCCAGCCCAGGTCCACAGACTCATGACAGTGGGGCTCACGTTAGCATGCTAAAAAGTACATGTGAAGGCACTGTGGCTCGAGTTGCAGCTCAAGCCTGGCAATGTCAAAGCAATGTCTACCCAACTAGTTTTAGAGTGCCAGCATAAGTCCTGATAACATGGGTCTGTGGACCTGGGCTGGGATGCTTGCTCCCAGATTTGGTGTAGACATGCCAATTGACTTTCAATGGGACTTAGGCATTTTTGAAAAAAAATATTCAGTTTATTCACAAAATAATTCACATATTCCTACTGAGGAGTTTCCATGTTAACCACCACCTAATGATATAGGTTTTATTAGATTTTAGGGCAAATGTGAATAACTCAGAAAAATTCACAAAAAAATCGCTAAGGAAACAAATCCCTGAATTAAAATGTACTGAACCACAAGAAGAAAAGGCCTCACGCCTGGAGTCATTACATTCATGGGCTGCTGAGAAAGCAACAAAGGAGAAATTGTTTACAACCAGACCTTACTTATGGATGCCAGAATCCAAAAAAATTAAGTTTAATTTGAGCAATTAGTGTTCCAGTTAACCCCTGTTAAATTTAAGGGGGGTATTTATGCATATTTCCCCAACCATATAGCATATGAACTGTGTTTAGGCACTTCATATAACTCTGGCTTATTCTTCTATATTCCATCAACGATTTTCAAGCAATCCCTGGTTTGACCTTGTATGCCAGGTTTTAGCTCAAAGCAAAATTAACATCCTGAATTATAAAATCCTGATAACTGGGAATTATAATGGGAAAGCTGATGGTCCCTTAGCTATATTTATGCTATTGGGCATGATTAATAAAACATTCTGAAGATAGACAAATTAGAGAGGGAATAATACTGCAACCAGTTCTCTGAATAATTAATCAGAGGAAAGTGATTTCACTTTCACTGGAAACACTCACCTGAAAGGCTTTAGCTAAACTAGTCAGTCTATGGATGCACTGAAGACTGAAATCACTGCAGAATCATAGAAATTAGAAATGGAATGGACCTTTTAGGCCATCTTATCTGATTTTCTGCCAGTACCAGAATCCAATCCATTTTAAGGAAAAAGCAGACAGAAAACTCCATGAAGAGAGAAATATTTCACTACTTCCAAGTTAATGCTGTCTGGATATATGATGGCATCCACAATTTGGAACACGGCAGCTGGTCAGGACTTTGCAGTTGGTATGATGAAGGATAAAGATTTGGATTTTTTTCTTCATCTCCACAAATCCATAGAATAACACTGCAACAATTATCAGTTTTGCAATGGAATAGACCATCACTTGAACCTCTGTCCTACATGGTTCATTTACAACAGGTCATCTGTGTATCTAGAAGATCTGTGAGTATAAAGAAGATTGCAGAAGATGAGCATATATTTGAGAAAAATCATATCTAAATTCTATAAACTATGCAACCACTGGTGAATGCCTCATTCAAAGGCCTGAAGGCAGTTTTTAACTAACTTCAAACAAAACAGAATGGCAACTACTTGCCTTCATTTCTTGAGACCTCACACATGGAAAGGAGAGTTAGGAACATTAAAAACAACAAACAACAGCCCCCCTGGCCCCCTTAAACCCTCCACTCATCAGCTTACAAAGGCATTCAACTTGATTGCATGGGTATGTAGTTTACTATTAAAGTAGAGTCCGATGTTGAGTGACTCTACTTCCAGATATGTTTGGATGAATTTCATCCTTCAAAAAAAAAAAAAAAAAAAAAAAGCTGCACTAGATATCTGTACGTTTTCCTTCAATAATACTACATATTCCAGGAGAGAATTATACAACATATTGGAATTTCTGAAGAAGAACGTGGCTCTAAAAAATGATTGGAAGTGGGTATTGAATGCGTGACTGACAATATACTCAAATCCATCTCCAATGACAAGAGATAATTGCAGTTCAAAAGACAGACAGTGTTAACCTGTGACTATACAGAACTTGCAAAAGAGACTAGAAACATAGAACAGACTTGTCAAATGATTTCATGTTTCATTGGAAGGAATGAGGACCATAGTAAAAAGTCTGCTTTGATGCAACAATTGGAAATGCTACCTTTCTTTCCTGGTAAAGTTGCTCATGAAAATTGAAGAGTGACACCAGTACATAAAGAGGACTGGAATATGGGCTCTTCACTTCATTGTGAGACTAAAAAATATATATATATATGATTTCACCGATCAAAAAGAGAAATGATATGTGAGAAACAGATGTTTGCCATTAGTAATGGACTGCTGTCTAATGTAGAAAAAAATGTTCTAGACTTTCAAGACATCAACGATACTCCAGGAGTAATAAAATGATCGCAGAAAATGAACATATATATGAAAAAAATAAACACGCAACCTTGTACAAGCTATGCAACCATTCAATCAGCTAATGGCTCCACCTGTTCTGGAATGAGGGAGACCGAAGTGATGCAGATGGTAGAGATGATGCCTCCTCATATATCTTGGGAGCAGTTCTTAACTAACTGCTAAACAAAGAGCAAGCAAGAGAGAGACAATTGTTGCTTTCATTTCTTGAAGAAAGAGGAGTGATATGAACATATGGGGGAGGGAAGCGCTCTATAGCACGTCAAGACATTCAATTATATTGCCTGGATATAGAAGTCTAACTAGAAAATTGGAGAGAGATAAACATATTGAAAAAGCACTCTCCAGCATTCCAAGGCATTCAGATTTATTGCATGGGTTTGGAGTTCACTGTCAAAAATTATCACAAGACTACATTTGCCCTTCTTTCAGAAGTAATGCTTGGATGAACTTCTTCCCCACAAAAAGAAAAAAAGTGTTGCCTTAAACAGTTGCAGTTGCATTACATGGACTGGAATCTGATACTGAGGGTGAAAAAATTGGTCAAAGACATTCCAAACATCAAAGAAACTCCAGAAATAATAAGATGACTGCAAAAGGCGAGCATATTTCTGAGGAAAAATGAAATTCAACCTCTACAAGCTAAGCAACCACTCAAAAGGCTCATGACTCTGCCTGTTTTGTAGTGAGAGAGACCCAAGTTATGCATATGGTAAAGAGGCATGCCTCTTCATATGGCCTGGGCTAAGTCTGCCAATTTCAAAACAAAATGGGAGTGGCAAACAGTTGTGTTCACTTCCTAAGGCCTAACAGAAGGAATGGAGAAATATACAGAAATATATTGGAAAATAAACACTCATGAGTATGTCAAGGCATTCAACTTTACTGCTTTGGTATGAAGATTACTATAAAAACAACTTGATGATGCTTCTTTCACAGACATGTTTGAAGGATCTTCTGCCTTCCAAAATAATCATTTTACAACTGAATATGTCAAGAGAGTTATTAACAACACAAATGTCTTTTTTTTATAATTAAGAAGGACTATGAGAAATGATTCCAAGTGCATGTTGACTCTGACAGAGAATATTTCCAAATCCACCTCTAATCACAACACATAACTGCAGTACCAAGAAAGACAGTATAAGCCTGTGGCTACTGTAATCTTTAAAAAGAGACTGAGGAAATAAGAAAGGACTGTCTATTGATTTTACACCTCAGTGGAAACAATTTGGACCATTTAAAATGTCTGTTTATAATGCAACAAAAGAGAATGCTATCATTTGTTCCTAGTAAAGATGCTATTGAAAACTGAGGAGACATTTCCGTGCATAAAGAAGTGTAGCATGAGAGCTCTTTAGCTCTATGCGGAAAATAAATAAATTCACAATCAGAAATTGGATGTGAGGAGACATGCTCTGTACTAGTAATGGACTGATATCTGATTAAAAAAAAACTGGCCACAGACTTTTCAGACATCAAAAATACTCTAGAAGTAATAAGACAGTTGCAGGTCATGAGCATTATATCTAACCTTCTAAAAGCATGTCAAATATTCAGATTTATTGCATGGGCTTGGAGTTCACTGTCAAATCAGAGTATAAGCCTTGATTGGCTTTTCTTCCATAAAAAAGCTTGGACAAATTTCTGCCTGCCTTAAAAATAAATAATAATAATAATAAAAGTAATATTGCCTTTGGCAAGAATATATTGTCTACAATCGTCCTACATTGTAAATTAACGTCAGTAGACTTTTGCAACAATATTGATTTTTCTGAAAAACAGGTCTTTGAGAAATGAGTCCAAGTGTATGTTGTCTCAAAGACAAAATATCACAAAATCCACATCCAATCACAATAAATGATTGTTGTTCCTAAGACAGAAAACATCAGCCTGTGGCTACCATATCTTGCAATAAAGGCAGGGTCAAAGGACAGAACTGTTCATTGATTTCATTCTTCATTGGAAGCAATGACAACTGTGATGAAACAACACAGAACACAGAACACGGTCTTCTTAGTAAAACTGGTATTGAAAACTGAAGAGAGATTCCAGTGCATAAAGAAGCAGCATGGCTCAGAGGTTCTTCATCTCATTGTAAAAAACAAATGACTAAATAGATTAAATAACCAAAGAGAAATTGGATGTGAGGAACTCATGGTCTACACTACTAGTGGACTAGTAGCTGATCTGGAGAGAGAAAAAAATGGTTCCAGATGTTCCAGACATCAGAGATACTACAGGAGTAATAAGAAGATTACAAACAAAATGAGCAAATAAATTATATACAACATTCCATAACAGCACCTTTTTAAAGACTAACAGGACTTTGAGTAATGATTGTAAATGTGTGTTCGATTCTGACAGAAAATATCTCCCCAAATCCACCCACAATGACAATAGATAACTGCAGTTCCAAAGAAAGACAACATCAGCCTGTGAGTACCCAGATGTTTTGGAAGAGGCTGTAGACATAAGAAAGAGCTAATTGTTGATTTCATACCCCACTGGCAGAAAAGTAGACCATGGTTGAAGGTCTGCTTCTGATGCAACAAAAGAAAATGCTACCAACTTTTCCTAGTACTGTTGCCATGGAAAATTGCATAAATTGGGGCATAAAGAAGTGTGACCTGTGGGCTCCTCTTCTCTTGGGGAGGGGGGAGGGGGAAGGAGAGAATTCACCAAAGAGAAATCAGATATCAGGATCACATGCTCAATCAGTAATGGACTGATAACTGAACTAGAAAAAGAAAACCTGGTCAGAGCCCGTCCAGAGATCAAAGATACCCCAGGAAAAATAGGACTGTAGAAAATGAGCATATATCTAAAACATTTATCCAACCTTCTACAGGTACGTGACCTCTCAGAAAGCTAAGAACTCCACATGTTCTGGAGTGAGGGAGACTAAGGTGCTGAAGATGGTAGAAATACATTCCTCGTTGTACAGCCTAGGCAGAGTTCTAAAGAAACTTAAAAATGAAAAAGTGTGGCAGCCAGTTCCCTTCACTTCCTGAGGCCTAACAGAAGAAGAGTTCTCAGCACCCATAATGTGGGCTGTCTGGCCTAGTGGTTGGAGCCAGGAGTATCATCAGGAACAGAGTCACGCCATGGGTCAAAGCCAGAGCCAGTAATTGGGGTCGGGGTCAGGGCAAGGAAGCAGGAAGCAGGAATAAGGTGTGGTAACAAGAGCAGGGGTGAGGCATGGTAGGTAGAAGGAACAGAGACAAGGAGCAGTGACCAGGTGAGGAAGCAGTGACTTGGTCTCAGAGATCTGGGAAGCAACAGGACTAGCAACTAGTTGATTAGACAAGGGATGGGATGGGAAGAGGAAGCTTTGTACCTGGTGGTGTCCAATCAATAGTCTGCTGTTAGTCATCTAACTCAGCTGTGTCAGCAGGTCTAGCTTCTGGTGGTGGCGTATTAGCAGCAGTTCCCTCATTAGCCCAAGGGCTCCTGGTTGGAAGCCCTGCTAGCCTGGGTTTGAGATCTTTGGTATCTGACACCACCCGCTGCCTCCCAGGGCAAGCTGTGGGACCAGGCATACAAAGATGATTCCTGTAGAAGGCTCATGGTTTTGAAGGGGCATGCACATTATGAGCTGGCTCCCAAGACCGTTCTTCAGGCCCTTAGCCCTCCCAACTGATCAGATAGTAGAGTCCCTTTGCACATTTGGAGGTCTGGGGTGGTCTTGAGCTTGAACAGGGGGTGAAGGTGTCAAATGCCTCCTGGAGAACAGACTGCAAAGGCTTCAGGAGGGAGCCATGGAAGACTAGACGGATTTTCCAGGATTGAGGGAGCTGTAATTCAAATGCCCCTGGATTGATCTGCTGAGTAATAGTGGAAAAGACCTGCATACTGATGATCTAATTTGTGTGCAGGTTGGCTGGTTTGTAAGTGTTCTTTGGACAGTGATGCTTTAGAGATGGGGCTTCTTGGCTTTGTTTGTCAATGTGGCATTTATAGGCAGTTTTGGCTGCTTCCAGGTGCTCCTTTAGGTAGGCTTGGGTTTTATGAACAGTCTGTACCAGATCAGAGGCTGAGGGACCCAGTGTGGATGAGGGGAAGGAAAGGTGGAAATGAGGATGAAAACCATAGCTGCAGTAGAAGAGACTGGATCAGGTAGTGGCATGTTCTACATTGCAATACGCAAATTCAGCAAGCAGGAGTAACACAACCTAGTTGTTTTGACAGTAGTTCAGGAAGTAGCGTAGGCATTGTTTGAGTGCTTGGTTGACCCATTCCAATGGGCTGTCTGTCTGACAGTGGTACATGGTGGATGCATGGGGCCAGACATTTAGGAAGTGAAACACTTTGTTCAGAACCTGGATATAAACTGAGAGCCACAGTCTGTGGTAATATCATCAGGGAGACTTTGGATGCTGAAGATGTGCAACCAGAAGGTGTGCAGTTGTTTCCACATTCCAGAGATGTGAGCATGGTACGAAATGTGCCATTTTGGTAAGCTGGTCCACAATCAGTATCCTGTCATGACCTTTAGATTTGGGTAGTTCCACTATAAAAATCAAGGGTTATGTGTGACCAGGGCTGGGAAGGGGTTTCAGATGGTGTCAGGAGGCTAAAAGGCCTGCTCCTAGGATTTGGTTTGAGCACAGGCATTACAGGACCTGACATAGGATCGAATGGCATCCCAAATTTTTGGCCAGCAGAATGAGCAGGCTACAATACACTGTCTTGGATTGCCCAAAAAGACCTGTCCATAGGGTACTATGATGTATGGCCAGCACTTCCAGCCTATGGGAACTGCTGGGGATGTATGGGTGGCCATGGACATACAGGAGGTCATTGACCCAGGAATAGTGGCATAAGGTGGTACTGGGGAGACCCTCCTTGGATGAGGTTATGAGTTTACAGAAATAATTGTTAGCAGCAGCGGCTCCAGGCACCAGCGCTCCAAGCGCGTGCCTGGGGCGGCAAGCCGCGGGGGGCACCCTGCCGGTCCCTGCGAGGGTGGCAGTCAGGCTGCCTTCGGCGGCATGCCTGCGGGAGGTCCGCCGGTCCCGCGGATTTGGCAGTAATTCGGCGGCGGGTACGCTGAAGCCGCGGGGCCAGCGGACCTCCCGCAGGCATGCCGCCGAATCCGCGGGACTGGGGACCTCCCGCAGGCAAGCCGCCAATGGCAGCCGGCCTGCCGTGCTTGGGGCGGCACAAAAGCTAGAGCCGCCCCTGATTGTTAGGTAAGGCTGTTCGAAACATGGTAAAGAAGTCAGCAGAATCTGACCCACAAACAAAATGGCATGCTTGTAATATGTCAGGTGTTAGTGGGTTTTGTATAGTATTTCCCTTTCTATGAGAGGGCATCAGCTTTGCCATTCTTGTTGCCTGGACAACATGTGATTTTGAAGTCAGATCTCGAGAAGAATAAGGCCCAGCGCTACTGCCACTGATTCAGTAGCAGTATTGGCAGATCAGAGCTATTCCATATTTTTATGACTGATTAAGATTAGGATGGAGTGTTTGGCCCTCTCAAGGAAGTGTCGTCAAGTCACCAATCCAGCCTTGACAGCGACTAACTCCTTGTCTGCTATTTCATAATTGCATTAGTCCACAGTGGTAGTCTCCCAAGAAATGGGGCCCCAGCGCGAGATGCACACCAGCTGGTTCCATAATTGCGTTAGGCCAAGGGGAGTTTTTATGGTTCCATCTGTGCCAGTTCGTCTTTTTAGTTCTTCGCAAAGGCTGAGCCAAAACTGATGAAGAAGTGTGGCATCATTTCAGGCAGCATCTCTGGCCAAACGTCTGAACTGGGTGACACAGGAAGGGGCTGATCCCAGAGTTTGGCAGAGCTTTTGTAAGGCAGTCTTTGTCATGCAGGCATTGTGAGGGTCATCCAAAATACAGGCAAATGCTAGTAAAAATGAGACCCAGTTGGTTAGTACCAAGCAATTCTGTTCTAAAAAGGGAGATGCCCATGCGAGGGCCTCCCCACCGTAAGTAGCCTCAGTACTTGCCCCACCTTAACTTGATCTGTGACATATGCCTGGGGCTGGAGCATACGCAGGAGTTTGCATTGGATAATGAACCTGTGAAACTTACTGTGGGTGTTTTTTTACCCACGAAAGCTTATGCTCAAATAAATCTGTTAGTCTTTAAGGTGCCACCAGACTCTTTGTTGTTTTTGTGGGTACCATCATATCTCTCCAGCAAAGAAACTCTGGGGCTAATCACCTGAGCTAGAGAGAGAAGCAGAGAGTGGTTACCTGCAGCCGGTCCAAGCATTGTAGCTTGCTCCTGCAAGGAACAATTTCCGGTCTGCAGCTGTCATACGTGGTCCCTTGGTTTCTGGTCTCTGGTGCAGTATGGGGGAAAAGTGCATGTGGGCATGGGCATGCCTTTAACCTTACTGGATTGGCATGAAGTTCACTATGGAACTAAGCACAAGACTTACTTGGATATTTTGAATGAAAATGCTGCTTGGATGAACTTCCGCCTACAGTACAAAAATTTCATCTGAGATACTTGCACTTTGCGTCCAAATATAGCAAACATGTTGTCAGAGGGCTTTCCCTCAACCCTCCCATTTCCCTGGTTCTTGTCACGCAGAGAGCAAGCAGCAAAAGAGCAGAAGTCCAAAGCACAGACAATGCGATGTTTATTGGGGTTAGTTTCCAAGCAAGCATATTTGAAGCCCTTCAAACCAGTCAGGCTTATCTCTATACGCCGATAGAGCCTGTTACCGTGTTCCTGTGTGTTCCCTTCCCAGATCTGACACCGTAGAGTGTTTACCCCGTGTCCCCCTTCCCAGCTCTGACGCTGCAGAGCCTTGCCTGTGTCCCTGTTTCCCGTTCCCTATTCCTGTTCGCCCCCTTAGCAAGCATGATTCCAATTTCCCTTCCCCCCACTTCCTGTTTGACCCCAGTTTATACAGTCATATTCTCAGCTATACCTTAACCAATCATTTTACTGAAATTTAACTAACCAATCCTAACATATTGTAACATAATTCTCTAACCAATTATATCCCACTGCCCTAATTAACTTACACCTAGCAAAATTAATTATACAGCAGACAGAAACAATTAGAGAACCAGACAGATTAACAAATGAAAAGTGGGGGCCTTAAAGATAAAACATACAGAAATTTAAGGGTTTCACAACCACAACTATTGATAAGTGATTTCTTGCCAGACAGGATACTATCAAACTACGTTTTCTTTAACCATCTTAAGATCCGTTTCTTTATCTGGTGGGGATGGGCACTATCAGGACAGGATCATCTTCCTAACAGCCAATAGCACCTTATTTCAATGTGACTGGTTAGGAATGTGAGGATGTGACTACGCTTCCCAGCTTATGGCTACGCCTGCTGCTTAGCCAAAGGCCTTAGCCTAAGAACAAGGCCCCAGACTATCCTAGTGAGAGACGGCCCATACACAGGCAGACTGTGATTTTGATTCTTTGTTTTATACCTCTAGAACTAGCTAAGTGATAAAAATACACCTAAGTTCTTAAAATAGAGGCCTTTACAGGCAGGCCTGAAATATCTATATTCTAACACATGCCAAGAGAGACACTGACAATTGCAATATCTATCTCTAGTCCTGTACTTCTGAAGTCTTTGTCAACAGAGGAACAGGAGATTGAGAAATGTGGCCATGTGCATATTTGCTGCATTACAGAGAATATTCCAAAATCAAACAAGTAACAATACTATCACATCACTGAGAGTTTTGAATCATTGTGAGTGTCCGAGGTGGTGCTGAAAATTTACAAAGGTCACAAATGTATAAGCAAGTGTCTAAAGTATCATCACTGCGTATTGGATGCAACTTTTGCTGATTTTCTAAAGACTTTCATCTAAAACACATGACCATCATTCCTCAGGGTAACAAGAAAATGGACAAAGCAATGAGAATTTTGAAACCCTTCTAAAACTGCCAAGAGAGCAGTATCTGATTTTGTCACATGTAGAAATTCTCTAGCAGAATTCTTTCTGGGAACAAGTCTGTACACTTTCATAAGTGGCTTCAAACAAATTTCAGCTTAAGTGGTCAAAACTGGCATCCTTCATAAAGAAAGATGCGGAAATAAAATGACAACAAAGACTCAACTACAATATCATCCATTGAGGTAAACACAGTCCTGGAGCCCCAGGAAAACAAGTTTCCAAAAGTTCACTATTTCTAAAAAATAACAGGAGTACTTGTGGCACCTTAGAGACTAACAAAGTCTCTAAGGTGCCACAAGTACTCCTGTTATTTTTGCGGATACAGACTAACACGGCTGCTACTCTGAAACCTGTCACTATTTCTAAACAAATCTAAGACCTGAGAATAGTGTTGTACCCTGTTATGTTATATTTACCTCCTGTTTAATATAATTACTGTGTTGAATATATTGAATGTGCTTGTGTTATTTCTTAGGAGTCTCCAACTATCTGGCAAATAAGTGGGGGTTACTCTGTGATTAGAATTTTCCTCCCAAGCTGCGTGGGTGACCCTGCCAGGAAGGAATGAGTGTACATTCATAAGGGAAAAAAATAAAGATGTTACACCCTGCTAAGCGGGAGGCGGAATCCAGAAGAACCCAAGCCTGTCCATCAAAACCAATAAGGAGATTGGCATTAAAGGAGGTAACCAGGTGGACAGGGGGCGCTACATTCAATTCCACCAAACAAGTAGCATCCCAAAGAAAACTGATCATTTACCCTACATAGTAATCCGAAACTCAAACTTGTTAAGCAAGCAGTTCCAATGGGCAAGCAAGAGGCTCCTTCTGATTATTGATTAACCAGGTGTGACAGTGTACCCCATAAGGCTTTATGGGTGTGTGTGTGTGCTTATAAATTTATGTATGACATAACTGGAATATGTTTTGTGCTGCCTGTGCCATGTAACATATCTCCATAAAGGTTATGGTCTACTATATCTATTCATCCTATTTGTACATATATATTATTTTCTACTTGAGGTTAAGAATATGCGCTGTATGCTTGCTTGGTTTCTAAGTAAGCTTTGTGAGGCATTTGGTCAGTTTCTTTAGGAAGGAATTCGCAAGGTTAAGTACCTGATCAGGAAGCACTTGGGGAACAATGCATCATGGAATGCTCCAATCCACATAAGAAGTCTTCCTGGAGACATACAAGATACCATGTGGACAATGGCGTCGACCTGTAAAGTCTGAGTCATGCAGGGACATGTGACTTGCCCAGGTGACTCCAGAACTCCATCTTGGAGCTGGACTTTGCATAGGAGTGAAGGAGGGGGGAATTTCCATCCACAAGAGAAAGTCTATTTAAACCCGTGGGAGACCCCTCCATTTTGTCTTCAGCTGGCTAAAGAAGGAGCCTCTCCACCCCCCCAGGATACTTGAAGGAAACTGGAATAAAGGACAGTAACTACAGGGGGTGTGAGTGATTGCTGGACCCAGGCTAAAAGGAGATTAGCCTGTAAAAGGGAGCATTCTGGAACTGGTGAGGAACTTATCTGTATTTAGTTTGATTAGACATAGATTTGCGCATTTTATTTTATTTTGCTTGGTGACTTACTTTGTTCTGTCTGTTACTACTTGGAACCACTGTAATGGGCAGTTTAGAGAATTACCATTACTTGCTTATACATTGGTGCAGTGACCTCAGAGGTTTAGCTAGAATTCCTTACACTTTGTGGCAAAGTACTCCATAATTTTGTCAGCCTCCGACCAACGCTCCAGTTAGAGGCTGGGGGCTTCAGACTTCGTTATCACTTTATTCCCTAAGGATATAGGTAACATCTTTATTTTACCCCTCAACCAGACAGCAGTCAGCTTTGGCCTCTTGTTAAAATTGAGTAGAATCTTGGTGACCCTGAAAGGAATAGCAGCAACTTTCTCATAGAAATTTCCTATTTCCCTCCCAAAATCTATTCTGTTTTTTTTTTCTACAGCAATAGATGCTGAACAGATTTTCCAGGTGGAGGCAGCAGAAGAGTCATTTGAGAAAGAGAGCACAAGTGTAAGAATGACTCGATAGCCAAGTGGTTAGATATAATATGAGACGATATGAGAGACTCAAGGTACAGTCTCCCTGATCTAATGACTCTTTCATTAGTTAATCCAGAGTGCAACAACTTCAACAGGAGAGATTGAGGGTGCTCTACGTGTGACCATCCCATAGCACAATGGTTTGGGCTCTCCTCTGAGAGGTGGCAGATTCCCTGTTCAAATTCCTTCTCCCCCCTCAGACACAACGGGGCTTGAACTGGAGGGCTTCTCATATCTTACAACCCCAGACTAAAAGTTATGAGGAAGGTCCTTCTCCGCCCCAGCTTCTTGCAAAAAACATAGGCACCTTACTACAAAGAGGGTTCCCGGCTGTGAATCTGTGGCAGAGATAGGTGCCTCCTTGCAGCCTAGACGTAGGCACCTGTATTTAAGAGGGGGGCGGGGCTTAGCACACATACCGCTGGTTGGCATCTCTCATTGGATAGCTTATGCAGCTCCCTGCCTAGCATGCTGGGTTTTGTGAATCTCATTCTCAGGTGCCTATCTCTCCCCATTCATCTTATAGGGAGCCTATGTGCCTAATGCGGGCAGTGTATTTCTGTGATTTTCTAGTCACTTAATTTCTTCTGTTCATCCAACCATTGGCTAAAACTGTAGAGATTCATGAACCAACTTTTCAAAGATTACTATTTCTTTTGAATACCTCTATTTTTGGATACCCAAAATGACACACTGAAAGAAGCCTGATTTTCAGAAAGCGCTGAGCATCATCTTTTGAAAATCAGGGCCCCCTCAGGCATCTCAAGAGAGCACCTAAAAATTTGGGCACCAAAATCACTCAACACTTTTGAAAATGTAGGCCCCTGCTCATAGCTCTGGAGGTCTTTGTTCAATCCCCTGTGACCATGATGACAGATGACAAGGCATTACATTTTCACAGCACTAAGCACACTGTTGTGGTACTCAATAAATAATAATATATAGGAGTTCAAGCTCAACAATTGGTTTATCTGTTTAACAGATATATACAGTATCTGTGCAAGTGTAAGTGTGCATACAGAATAGATGGAAAATACAGCATCAGAAATATTCTATTTTATATCAGTAAGCCTTTACACTAAAGATGGGCCCACAAGTCAAGGTTCAGTTATCCCTGCAAACATTTCCACTTAAAATTTGCAAATTTTGGAATCATAATGGCTCTGTAATCACTTATGGTTACAGATTTATATCCCAGATGAGCGTGACTTCCATCAGCCAAGACAAGGTATGATTTACAGTTTTTTATAAAAACGAATGTTAAGAGGTTAAGGAAAATGTGTTTAACAAGTTGTCAAATGAAAAGGACAAAGCCTTTCACCTCTAGGTCACCAGTTCAAATTCTGCCCTGTTCAGCAGTGAATCATAGCTTGTTACAATCTGAGAGCTGTTCAGTGGCCAATGGGAAATGAAATGGCTCCTCTGGACAGTGGTCCTAATAGCCAGATGTCTCCACTATAAAACACACTATTTGGTGCATTTGCTGACAGTCTCAGCAGAAAAGTCACTTTGCAATTGTTCATGTCATATACTGTTGCAAACTGCATCTGGTACATCATGAAATTTTAGCATCTGGAAGACACTTCTTTTAAATTTTCACAAATTGATCAGAAGTCTTGTGGAAAAACATATCTTGGATTCATGGACCATGATGCTGTTTATGATAAGAGGAGATTGCTTGAATTTATCTGTATCCAATAAATAGAAAGGATGCCAAGACTCCTAGGGTAAAAATAATCCGGGGCCTGATTTGGCAAACCCTTAAACATACAAGTACACCGGACCCTCGTTAGAACAGGTGACCACGTTATAGCGGGGACCGCGTTACCATGGATTCCAATGAAGGTAATTAAATTTGGGATCCATGCGCGGTCCCGCGCTATCAGCGAATTCGCGCTATATAGACGCGCGTTCTAGCAAGGGTCCGCTGTAGTCTCTACTCATGTGAGTAGTTCTGGACCCAAATGAGTTAGGGTTTGCAGGATTGAGTACCAGGAATCAGTCCTCCTTTCCTTCCTTTCAGATTAAAAATCCTCCAGATAAAAATTACATGATTGCTCTTTGTCAATGAAAAAATAAAACAACACACCACCTAAATTTATTTGCCAATTATTCACACTTTTAAATCACTCAGCAGTCCACTCCTTCTTTTTGCATACATTGCTATTCACATTTTTAATGTTACAGCAGCAATGTTAAATGTGCATTACAATAAGGCATTCTATGTATTTCACCACCAAGTTTACAAATATAAACAGAAGCAGAGCAGAATATATCAAGTGACATCCGATTACGATTCTGATTCAAACAAAATTCATTCAGATGCAGCATTTTCTGTAACTGGTCCCTATATAATGCTGTGTCTACTGATTAGAACTAGACATACTGACATTTTGAAATGGAATTGGAACAAATAGCTGAAATTTTCCATAGGATGAAAATTCAAAAAATTTTCGATTCAGGACTATAGAATCATGTTGTTTCAACTTACTCATTTATATTCAGTTACTTTCAACTTTGACATTATATTAAAACATATAACATATAATATAAAATATAATTTAAAATATATTAATTTAATATAATATAAAAGTCAAAAGGAAACAAAATGATAAAGGAAAAAAACTTGGTTACCTTATCAAAACAATGTTTTGCTATTATCAAAATGATATGAGACAATGAAAACAATTCATTTTGACTTTTCCCAACAACACATTCCAGCAAGACGTCAATTTCGACAAAACTGCATTTTCTGAAAGAAAACTACTGTGGAAAAATTTTCAGCCAGCTGTACTATTGACCAGTACTGGACGTGGGACAAAAGATTGCACCTTAAAAATCAAAGGGAAATTGGGACTACAGCTACTGCTAAAATGGTCAAGGTTTCAAAACTGATTTGTGCGACATTGATTCCATGTTTCTCTGCTTGCTTCTCTATACCATGCATGCTTTGCTACATGCAGTAAGTATGATGAAAGGGCTGAGCCTGTATTGGATCACCTTGAATATGAAACATCTCTTAGAAGTGCAGCAGAGCATTCTTGAGAGCATTCAGGAACAAAGGAATCAATAGTGATATGAAATGTTTCTACACTAATTCTTATAAAGGAAACAGATTGAAGAGATTAGAGTAGCCCACATCAGAGCTGTCATTGAGATATAATATACCAGGTAATAATAACTCACTTGCATTGAACGTGTAATCTTAATTGGATGTGACATTATTATTCAAGAGTAAGGTGTCTTATTTTGAGATTGCACCTCCTTTCTGTGTCTGCCATGTCTCACCATGCATCAACTCATTTGAATTTCAGTTGTTGCTTTCTGTATATTTTATAAAAACAAAGTAGTACTACAGGCTAGATCCTCAGCTGGCATAAATCAGGGAAGCTTCCAGGAAATCAATGAGGCTATGCTGATTTACAACAGCTAAGAATCTAGCCCTATATTTAAGTTAATGTTGATTGACTTTGTTTTAAAGTAAGGTTTTGTTTTCATACATTTTGTTTTGCACAATGTCCAAATATACATGAGATAATCTCTGCAGACTAAATACATATATAACAAGAAAATGTACATTTTAGCTAGAGTTTCCCACACCATATAGTAGTGATAGCCATGTGATAAGTTGTACACCTATGTCATAAACATTTATTAAATATGTTTGATATCCTCACCTTTATTCTGAACCACTTATCTGCCTCCATCCATACTACTGATCCATTCCACACCTGTGAGAACCTTCACACACAAAAAAATACTGTAGAAGAAATGTTTCCCTCCACCCATCAAAAGAGAACCTGCTTCTACCGCTAGTCCATTATAAGATGTTCTTATTTGAATTTATTTTTATCAGCTACTTGGATGGTAAAGAGATTTATCCAAATTATGAAAAGACAATTTGCCTCTTGAAATAATGGGGAAACAGGGAGCTTTTCCAGGACAAGGCTACCACTTCCTATCCATGTGCAAAGTGTGTTGAAGGCACTCTGGAAATACAAATAAATATTAATAATCTCCTGGTTTTGGGAAGGTCCTTGATTTAGCAGGAAATGGTTATTTTTGTGCTTCATGTGCATTATAGCTCTCTCTCAGACCTGATATAATTTGAATGATAAATAAAGAAGGGGAAGTCTGTTCACCTATAGGTTAATAAACATTTGTAAGAGGACAGGAGACTACATATGCCTTCAAATTCAGAAAATTGCGAAATAGCATGGTTTGCATTGAGAGCTAATTTAGACCCTGAATTCCTGCCATAGAACACCAGTTTTAAATATCCTCCAGTGGATTCAGATTACTGGTGACATTGATTTCCAAGTCTTGCTAATAATACAATTTGTAAAGCCCTCTATGACCTTAAATAGTCATAATACACTTCATAATTTATTTATTTACAGTGATGAACACAACACATTAATTAATTAAATCATCAGATCATGTGTTACTGTAAGTTTCCAGCAATGGGCCATCTTATCATACGGCATCTACCACAATTCTTACTTGGGCTACTGGGAATACTGTAATATAAAGAATAACACCATTGTTTTATAGTTACATCACTGTATAGTTACCCAGAAGCTCTTGCAAGCCAGTGTGCTTTGCTTCACATTAACTCTGTAAATAATTATAAAGCTTTACATTTATCCTGAGATGCAAGGCACGATTATATAGACACAATTCCCATTGACATCAATGGGATTTTTAAATTTTCCGAGCATTTTCAGTTAATTTGACCTTGGTTGATGTCTAAGACTAGGTTTCCGAGTCGACTCAGTAGAACTTTAATTGGTGGGTGGTAAATCGATACAAACTTCCACTATGAAGATGAGAATGTTTATATGGAATCTACATGAAAACATATTTCCGGTTTCTAACTTCTAAACAGTTTTACTAAAAAATTAGTTTAATAATAACACTGAGTCTTTCATATTTTTAAGACCTGTGAAATCTAGCAGCAACATCTTACATGTTACTTTAGAGAATGCAATATGTAGGAGCTGAGATTTGCTTGGGGTGTTAGAAACACCACTGTTTGCAGAAACCTACAGTACAAAAATATTTACCAGCTTCCCTCATTTGAAATTTTAATAAAATTTCAGCAATGTAGAGGTTCAAAGCAACTTCCCTAATCATCAGTGCATACTGCTAGTGAAATTAGAAAGAAAGAAAGAAAGAAAGAAAGAAAGAAAGAAAGAAAGAAAGAAAGAAAGAAAACAAGTCAAAGCTTAGGTGAGAGCTAATTGCTATTTAACTGTCTTACTGTGTGTGGAAAAAAATTGAAAAGGTCATTACTAAGAGATATATATCTAAAAGCTCCCACACAGTCTGTTCCAGGGGCACTCTGCTCATCTAAGGATGACAAGTGGATTATCTGTATATCAACCATATTATTCCTTAGATCCTTAACTTGAAAGGCCAAAGGAGCATAGCTAAGGGGCATCCGTGCAAGCAAGAGAGAGATTCATTTCATCTCACAAAGCAATCGATCTCTTAATAAATATCACTTACTGGAAGTACTGAAAATTAGTTTATTTTGTTCTGTTTGCATCATGGAAAGGCAGGAAATATTAATCCTTCCATTCAATAAAAGGTGCAGCAGGTTTCTCCCCCCCCCCCCCAAATGTAGCATTCTGAACTGTGAGGCAGATTTCTAGGACAAGCCATAGGGTTCTTACTACAGGTGTTTTCTCAGATAGAATGCCTAATGAAGTGCATAGGCCAAGTCTTGAGATCCTTGCTCGGTATGAAAGAAGTAGAGATTTACGTTTGGCAAGAGGAGTTGCCTGTTTATGTGATTAAATAAAACATTGAGTAAGAACATCGGAATTTGACGTAATTAGAATTTTTGCCTCAATAAGGATGAAGAAAAGAACACAGGTTTAGGTCTTTGGTGGTACAATACTGGGAATGGGAGACATGATTTAAGACAGTGGTTCTCAACTAGGGGTATGTGTACCCCTGGGGTACACAGAGGGCTTCCAAGGAGTGCATCATCTCATCTAGATATTTGCCTAGTTTTACAACAGGCTCCATAAAAATTGTTTCTAACAATTTGTCAGCAATGGGTGAATCAATACTGAATCAATTGCTGAATACAACCAATATCAGTCATATTCAACCAGACCAATATTAAACTTCCAGACTCTGGGGAGCTTGCATAGCAAAACCTCCAAGCCTCATAAGAGTATCCCAGTCAATCAGTATGTGGGTTTAGTCAGTCCGTCCTGTAAACTATGTAACTTAGCAATTTTACAGCAACTTTTGGATCAGGAGGGTGGGAACTTTTTCAAGTGCCACCAACTTATGTTGTACATTAAAATCCCAAAATGTTATTTTAGCTTAGTATGACACACAATGCTCACTTCTTTTCAGCAGGCCATTGCAGAGGGAGGATATCTAGAGCCATGTGGCAACATTGCCAATGAAAAGGTGGCGAATTTGAAGCTGCCCCATTTCCAACCATACGATCTGTATATCCTGCAGACTGCTCAATATCGTTAAGGATGTAAAGTCTTTGTGGAAGAGGATGCTGCGTGGGTTCTTGGAGGCACTGGGCAAAATCTTCCAATCCCAAGGAAAGACTCCAGGATTTGACCCTGAAATGAATAAAGCCACATCCAACAGGCAGTTCTGGGGAGTCTCCAGAGTTCGGCATGAATGTGCCGCAGTTATGAGCACTCTCTTTCCAACAATTTTGGTGATAACTGTCGCTGAAATCTTGATGGCCAGCCAAGTTCAAAACCATGAACAGCTCATTTCAAGGGAGTGTGTTCCTGAGGTGTCGTATATGCTTTTTTTGTGAGTTGCTCATCTTCTAGGGGCCTTCGGGGAATCATGGAACTTGACTTCTGGGGGATCCCACACAAGGCTAATTGGAATGGAGCTCCTTAAAGTTTGTCATACCTTGTTCACGTCAGAAGATGCATATTGTGTTTGCACCCATAGAACTGAGAAAAGAGCTATTTTAAAGTGTTTACTTTTTTTTGCACCATCTGTGCACCCTCCTTATCCTATCTTGTACAAACAGGCATAGTTTATATGTCCTTCAGACTTAGTTACCACCCTCATAAGACAAATGGCTGTTCTCTTGTAAAAAAAAAAAAAAATGCTGTAATGCACATCCTAATCCTGTCCTCAGAAGTAAAAACTTCCCATAATATACAGTTCCCAAGTCTCACAAATGCCAATATTTTTCTGAACATCTAAAGGATTTTTTAAAACAGAGATACACAACAGAGATTGTCTTTTCAATCTTTTCAATGGAGGGAAAATATCCTATCTCTGCAAAAAGAAGTCTGATCACTTTCTTAACCCAGGACACCTCTTTTGGAAACTGTGGGAGGCAGATAAAACCCATTTCTGAAAAGACATAGCAAGATAAACACCAGCAAAACCCACACAACTGCAGGAATTCTGTAGGAACTGCCACCACTGCTAAATGCACGCATATAATAGCATACCACAGCAGTGTGAAAAGAAATGAGGCATTTATGAGTAACAGGGCAGTTAATTTCAGGGAGGATAGGGACAGATTTGCAGCAATTCTCTAATAAACCAAGGCACTGGAAGTGGTTTACCCACTGTTTACTGTGCATAAAAGTGCCTAGCACTGCTGGCAGTATATATAGTATTAGAACTGAAACCAAGAAGGGATGAATTAAACTTTTGAGGGCTGGACAATATAGATTCCCCAAATTCTCATGACATTCTCTTTAAAAATAATCAGTTGATGCAGCTAATTGAGTCATCCTGAACTGTCTGCATAGCTTTTTATATCATTTCTCCTTTATTAGCTCCCCTAGAATCAATTACAAGTTCACTTTTGTAGTTGTGTTTATCAGAGTGTGACCCTAGTATAATAATAGTATCATATTAGATACAAAAAGAAATTAACATCTGATTGGGCAAGTTTGTGAAGGCCTTACACTCAACCCAACAGCATTGCTGTGTTTGTCTATTTATCTGTAAGTATATGACACGATAACTTTTGAACACCACATCTGATCAATTCCAAAAGTTCAGGGTAAATTCAAGGCATCAGAACTGTATGATTTTGGAGGAAATCAGAAAACCAAAAGTGGAAGATGAGAGATACAAGGAGCCCCTGCCAGCGGTTTAGCACAGCCATAACTTCAAGAACCTCTGCCATTGTCTATTGATCAAACAACCAGTTGATGGCACCCTTTAACGCCATCCAGGATATACTACTATTTCAACTCTGCCTGTGCTCTCAACAGAGTTTAACCTGTTGACACCCTGAATGACTTATCTCCGAGACAGAAAGGAGAATTATGGTAGAGCACAAAGGGGAATTGAGATGTGCAAGTAGCCCCTGGCCTGGAGGGTACAACAGGGAAGATGGGGAGGGAGGAATGAGGCACACATCACTCCTGGCAGTGGGGGGAAGTTGGAATGGGTACATAAAGGGAAGACAGAGCCTTTGGCACAGGGGGAGGAGTATGGGGGTAATGAATGTTCATAGAGAGCCTCTGCTATGAAGGTAGGGGAAATTGGGCGCACACAGAGCCCCTGCCATGGGGGAGATGGGGAATCCTGGAATAGTAGGAAGGGGCAATGAGGGCAAAGAGATATGCGGGTACACACAGAGTCCTGCATGGCGGGAAGAATGCAGGAACTTGGTATGGGGCATACAAAGCCCCAGGCATGGGGGGGATTGGGCAGAGTTGCTGGGAGTCCCTGAAAAAAAGAGGGAGATGGGAAGGCAGCACACAGGAAATTTGAGAGGGGGGATGGAAGGATGCAAGGAGTTCCTGGAGTGTGCAGTGAGCTCAGCCTACACAATATTTGCATTTAAACCACTGAATCTTATTTTTTCTCCCTATTAATATGAACACAGGCCAATACCTCTAATACTGTGTCTCTTTTCCATATATTACTCTTTATAGATGGGATCCTTCAGTAAGTTATGGAATGCACCATTTTTCTGTCTTGTACCTGCACTTACCTTAATGAAAATAATTCTTAAGAAGAAATATTATCAACAAGTTACCCAGCTGTGCCGCGTTAATCTCTTTCAGTTAATGCATAGGTCCCAAACAGCTACAGATTGCAGATAGGTTTAAACCAGGATACACAATGGTTGATTCAGTTGTAAATTTGTGTATCCTGAAGACATCTGTGTCACCTAATCTTAACCCCTGTATGTATTGGACACTAGTTGATCAGAAATGAAAATGGTGTTTGGTAGAGGCTGGTAGGTGGTTCCCCTAGTGTTTTATTATGAATCATAGCAGTAGAACTATTTACATACTGAGGATGTGGCTGGCAATGTACAAGAATTAAAGGAAATACAGTTTCTAGTTTGGAGAGCTTACAACCGATAGATGTAGAACAAAGCCCTGATCCCTTGAAATAACCCAAATGGGTGGACTGCTGGACCTGAGCAGAATTAATGGAGCTCCATGCAGATGTCATTCTGTGAGGAATAACCAGCAGTATCAGGACCTAAAACAGGATGCACAAGAAAATCCATAGGAGGGAAATTAGTCTTTTGGAGGGATTTGAGTAAGGAAAACTAGCTGCTTAGTAAACCAAGACTAACTATCCATCTATGGTACCTATACAGCCCCCATTAAGGTAGTGCCTGAGAACCTCACAGTCTTTAATGTATTTATCCGCACACCTTTAGGAGGTAGGGAAGTGCTTTGAGTCCTAGATTACAGAGAGGGAACTGAGTCACTAAGTGATTTGCCCAACTTCACACAGAAAAATCTGGTGCAGCAAGGAATTGAATCTGGGTCTCCTAAGTGCCAGGCGTGTGCCCCTAAGCACTGTACCATCCTTGTTGGTAGGGCATAAGTGGTTGGGGTCCTTCCACACATAAAGATGCCTCATTCCGGAAACCATCTTCCAAAAACAGTCAGAGTAGCAGTGGAAGGTGAGACAATAAACTGTGACAAGAAACAGATGGAAAGGACCTCCAAGAACATGGACGAGTTCAGAATAACCAACAAAGGTGACCATAAGAGACTGCAACTACAAAGGGTGCAGAGATTGGGCAGACAATAGGGGTAGCATAGATCCCAGGGTGATGAATGCTACATAAAAATCTAAAGCAGTGAGAGCTTTAATGCAGAACCAAAGGCAAAAGATCTATTTTGCACAAAGTGAAGTTTACCAACTAGGGTGGGATTTTCAAAAGCTCTCAACACTGTCTTAACTCTGCTTTCACTGAAGTCAGTTGGAGTTTTGTCGTTGACTCTTACGGGAGCTGCTGAGTAAACATGTATTGCTTTGAAAAAATCCCACTCCAGATCAGAATACTGTAGGTTAAACAGTTACGCAGAGTTCAGTTTCTTTATCATCGTGGTGGGGGTCTACTCATCTGTATACAGTTCAAACAAAAATACTCAAACCTTTGCAAGAGGCATATTTAGAACATTAAATGTCTCTGGAATGCTCTTGTAATTAGCAAATGGATAAAGAAAAATTAAGGACACAACATGACTAGACTCCCAAGCAGGTTATTATTATAGCTTTTATTTTTCTTATTGTATTTTCAGAAGAGATTCTAATATGGGACTTGATTCCTGTCAAGAGAGCACCTCAATAGAGTAATGCTTGTACACGGTGTTTTTATCTCATAATGCTGTCTATTTAGACATAGTTGATACTTTATATAAGGCTGATATTGGGACCTTGAAAAATAACAGCATGATTCTCATTTATTTTCTTCTCAGGAAACCTGTTTTCTTCCAAGAATTAAAAAAAAAAAAAAAAATACACTCAGTCCTTCCGGCTGTGTTGCTGTATTCTAGATTTATAAAACGCAATACTTGCTCTTTTTTGTTACCAGGCATTGCAAAAATTTAAGTGACCCAGCAGTCAAGATTTCCCACTGTGGCAAAAACAATTTGGTAATTGTCCTGTGAATTAGGGAAGTGAACACTGGTAGGATTCTTGAATTGGGTATTTTCTTGGGCGATGATGTGGAAATAATAGATTTAATGAGAACTGTGTAACGATGTGGAATACAATTTCATTCTTGAATAAATTTCACATCTTTTCTAACTACACAATAGATTAACGTAAAGAATCAAGTACTGCAGGGAACAAGCCAGGAGAACCTGCTGCTAAACACAAAGAGAGTATTGCCAGATTTGAGTTGCAGTAGATTTTGTGCAGAACAACAAAAGAAAGACAAACAGAAGGAAAGGAATGGTGGTTATAGACAGAAAGGGTTGAATTTTAACACAGTCCCAAGGAATTCACCCATGCATTCACTTCCCTGCCCTCCCCACCCCCACCCCTCGCATCTTCCCCCTCAATTGCCAATAATGAAAATTGCTTCATTAAATCTCTGAGCACCCCACTGAAAAAAAAAATATCTCAACATGTGCAGTAATAGCTAGGCATTATGTTTTTAGAAATCCTTTACCCAGAGAGTGACTCTACTTTAATTACACAGTGCCTATGTATGGTGAAAGGCAAAGGATTAAGAATCACAGATTGCCCTCTACTGCTGTCTTGACATATTGCAACATGGTTTCCACATGATTGCAGTCCGTGAGTGGTGCATTAGCCATTCCAGTGCAGTCAAAAGGCTCAATGATACATGTGCATAGACAAACTAAAGGCTGATAGAGTATGCCTGTTATGGCATGCCCAGTCCAACATTAGGGCACAGCTACAAAGGCCCGGAGAGGAGCCTCCCTGAGCTCCCCAGTGTATAGAGTCACTTCTACACTCCTTACTGGTATGACAGCCTGCTCTTCCCTGCAAACTGAACCTGCTCCATCTGCCAGGCCCCCTGCCTTTTCCCTCCATCACCTTCAGGGTTGTGTCTGCCCAAGAGAATTGGGACAAGGCAGTCTGCTCTCGCTGAACAGGGACTGCAATTCTTTCGTGGCTCTTAATGGGTGCTGTGCAAACTGAGGGATGGGGACGAGGAAGGGGCTAAGGCAGAGGTAGGCAACCTATGGCACGCGTGCCGAAGGCGGCACGCGAGCTGATTTTCAGGGGCACTCACACTGCCCAGGTCCTGGCCACCAGTCCAGGGGGCTCTGCATTTTAATTTAATTTTAAATGAAGCTTCTTAAACATTTTAAAAACCTTATTTACTTTACATACAACAATATTATAGACTTATAGAAAGAGACCTTCTAAAAACATTAAAATGTATCACCGGCACGCGAAACTTAAATTAGAGTGAATAAATGAAGACTCAGCACACCACTTCTGAAAGGTTGCCGACCCCTGGGCTAAGGCTTAGTACATCCTGTCTCCTGTCTGCTGTACACCTTGGAAAGGTCAGGCAGAATCTTTTCCAAAGAAGTTAAACAACCATTCACACTGGAGGTTTGTCAGGTGTAAGCTATTGTACTTTGTATCTGAGGTTGTGTCACAGAACACGCCTTTATGGTCAGGAACTACAGAAGGAAACTAAAGGAGTAAAAAGGAAGAGAGATGAATACATGAACCAGAGGTTTGGTCAGAGGGATAGCCAAAATAGTGTGTGATGTGGCAAACATTTCAAAAATGTTAGCTGGCAGATGTAAGCACAGTGCAACTCCTGGTTCCTTATAGTAGAGATGGCTCTGGGGCCTGAGGCAAGGTGAGGGAAATTTAGCCAAGACAGCTTTCGTTACCACCCAGTATGATATCATCTGAATATGCTGATTTCAAAAAAATTGCAGTTGAGCATAAGAATTAAAGGGACAATGTCAGTCCTGAGGTAATCATGTACAAATCCATTGACCTCATGAAAATTGACTCCATTGATCTCAGTGGAGTTGCATCCACTTACCTCAGATCTGAATTTGGCCAGAGGAACCTGGGATGGGCAGAAAAGAGGGAGACTCTCAGGAGATACAATATAGATTTTGGTGTCATTTGCATAGAAGTCATACAGCTGGATTCACATACTGAGAGGAAAAATGTGTTCATTTTATATAACAGAATGGAAATTATAAAAATATTGGTGAACTACCTAGCCATCTACACTACACAAATCACTGTGATATCAGAGCAGCACTGCACTGATACACCTTTGCAGCCCTAATATGTATAAACCTATGCTTATGGAGAACAGAGAAGTGGTTAATGTAGGCCTGGCAAGAGGCAGGAAGTGGAGCAGCTGAGTTTATGTTCAACTCCACAGGTGTGATGTTAGCACATGTGGGCTAACATGTTTTAAAAGTCTAGTTTAAACAGGGCCACACTTCCATGTTAAAGTGGTAAGTTAAACTCAAACAGAGAGCCTTGGC
The DNA here is from genome assembly GCF_028017835.1 of Emys orbicularis. Classification (NCBI taxonomy): domain Eukaryota; kingdom Metazoa; phylum Chordata; order Testudines; family Emydidae; genus Emys; species Emys orbicularis. Next base: position 346,428,416 of record NC_088683.1, read on the forward strand.
TTTAACTCAAGCAATTTAATATGTGCTGAAGGCAACATACCTTGTCTAGATAGACTAGACTTTTCAAACATGTTAGGCAACATGTGCTAATATCATACCTTTACATCTGAGTCTAGGCAAGGCCAAAGAGGGTGTCCTCCAGAGCAGAGACGCTTGGAGAGCAGCAAGAAGGAACCTGAGGAAAGGGCTCAGGGCTCTCAAGTCAAAAAATCTCAGCTAAGAGCAGAAGTTCTCAGTGTGGACAGACCACTTTTCTGACCCACTACATGCTTCTTTGGAGGGGCACTAGCTGCAGATGGGCTGGGCTGCATTCCAAGAGTGTGTGCTATCTTCTCTTCTCCTCTGGGCCTTGGTGAGAATGTTCAAGTGTCCCAGGATCATAAGTCTTGGCGACTCTGCCAAGACAACCAACAGCACTCGGAAACCTGCATTCTTTGGAAGCCTATTAGGAAAGATACTCTAAAAGAGATTCCCTACCTTCACCCCAACCCCGCATGAAGGGATCTCTCATTCATGTGAAGTTGGATGGAAATAGAAGGACTCTGTCCTTGCACTCTGAACAAAACTTAATCTCTAGTTAGAGATTGGGGTGTGTAGATTTGTGAGCATATATTTATATGCAACAAGCCAATGGATTTTTTTTAAACCTTCCTTCCCACTAGTACCAGCTGCTGAGTCTTCCTTGACATCTTCCCCTGTGCATCTCAGTGCATGTTCAACAGTTGATCTCAAGAGGGGGAGGGGGGGAGAAGAGAGAGAGCAGCCCATTAGCAAGTAGTCTGACTGCATTAATAGTTCAACTCCAGCCCATAAGGCTATTTTCAGACTCAATTCAGGAGATAAAGTTATAGACCTGCACTATACGGGACTCTGGCCATGTGATGGATATCTTAGCATTTTGTGCTGCTCACAAGGCTTTAATTCTATCAGTGATCAAACTCACAATAGAAGAATCCCTATTCTTCCCTTAAGATATTTTTCTCTTTGATTATTACCTTCTGCCAGGGTAAGTATCAATGTGGTCATGCAGACAACAATCCCTGGACAGCTTTTATAGTTCTCTGAGTCCCCTTGTGGCAAATTAGTGGTATACTGCGTAGCAGAATCAAATCACCCCTTTTAATGTAATGAAAGCCTTTTTGATGCCTGTGGGGATTTTCACCAGGAAGTACTCAGGTCCCAAAGCAGCAGCTCTAGTGCTTGCACTATAAGACTCTCCAAATAGCTGTCAACAGTAATAGCAGAAATATCCTTTTCCCCAGCCCTCTTGTCACTAGCAGGCAAGACCATCGTGATTTGCTGATAACTAACATGTTAATTCAAAGTAGCATCAAAATGGGCATCTCTCAGATCTCTAGTGGCCTGAGCATATGAGCTGAGATTCAAGTAAATCACAGCAGCTATCCACAGCATTATACTTTCAAAGTAGCACTTAAGCTCTGCAAGAAATAATGCTTTGTGTCTGATATTGCAAACTGAAATTAGAATTGAAAATTCTACTGGAAGTTGCAGGGTTTTGTCATGGGGTGTATAGACCCCATTCTGGCCTGGCAACCAAAGAGTTAATGGAGCACCTACCAGCCAGTGGCTGATTGACAGCCTCATAGCAGCTAGGAGAATGAAAGAGCTGAGAAGCCGAGAAGTGGGGTAGCTGCCAGAGGAGCAAGCAGAGAAGGGAAGTCCTGCCAGCCAGCTGGCGAGAAGCTGCTCAGAAACAACACCGCAGAGAAGGGGCAACCAGATCTACAGGCTGGAGAAATTTACAGAACCACGGGAGGTAGGAAGGAGCTCAGGCCACAGCAGGAGGAGGTGTTGAGGCTTCAATCTGCCTGCCTGCCTGGACTAAGGGTCCTGAGCTGGAATCCAGTGGAGTAGGTGGGCTGGGGTTCCCCTACTGATCCATCAACAGAGACTTAAGAACCACCCCCTGAGGATCAGGACCAGCTATCCCCACAAAGTAAAAGGGGAAACCTCTACATCCCAGTTGGACTGAAAATAACACCATTCATAGCCCCGAACAGGACTACCATAGAGACCTAGGCAAGAGAGGCTGACTGACTAAACTGGGAGGAGTGGTAGATACGCTGGAGGGTAGGAATAGGATACAGAGGGACCTAGACAAATTAGAGGATTGGGCCGAAAGAAATCTAATGAGGTTCAACAAGGACAAATGCAGAGTCCTGCACTTAGGACAGAAGAATCCCATGCACTGCTACAGACTAGGGACCGAGTGGCTAGGCAGCAGTTCTGCAGAAAAGGACCTAGGGGTTACAGTGGATGAGAAGCTGGATATGAGTCAACAGTGTGCCCAGGAAGGCTAACGGCATTTTGGGCTGTATAAGCAGGGGCATTGCCAGCAGATTGAGGGACGTGATCATTCCCCTCTATTCAGCATTGGTGAGGCCTCATCTGGAGTACTGTGTCCAGTTTTGGGCACCAAACTACAAGAAGGATGTGGAAAAATTGGAAAGAGTCCAGCAGAGGGCAACAAAAATGATTAGGGGGCTGGAGCACATGACTTATGAGGAGAGGCTGAGGGGACTGGGATTATTTAGTCTGCAGAAAAGAAGAATGAGGGGGATTTGATAGCTGCTTTCAACTACTGGAAAGGGGGTTCCAAAGAGGATGGAGCTAGACTGTTCTCAGTGGTAGCAGATGACAGAACAAGGAGTAATGGTCTCAAGTTGCAGTGGGGGAGGTTTATAGGTTGGATATTAGGAAAAACTTTTTCACTAGGAAGGTGGTGAAGCACTGGAATGGGTTACCTAGGGAGGTTTTTAAGGTCAGGCTTGACAAAGCCCTGGCTGGAATGATTTAGTTGGGGATTGGTCCTGCTTTGAGCAGGGGGTTGGACTAAATGACCGCCTGAGGTCCCTTCCAACCCTGATATTCTATGATTCTATGGCTGCTGCACCAGCCCAAGCAGACTCTGTGCAAAGCTCTGTCTGAAGAAAGGGGGCGCTGTCACATTAGCACACCACTTCACAGGTCTACAAGACCATTCTTCATTAAATCATTAAAACAAAGTGTTAAAAAAGAAAACCATAAAAAACCTTAGCCAGTTCTTTTATACTTTCATTAAGGTAATTCATTAATGCTCTTCAAATAAACCAATTTAATAGTCCAGTCACATGACTTATGAACAACTTAAATCCAATAGCTTATAGTAATTAACATGCATCGCTAGAGTATATCAGATAAGGCTATTTCCATGCTATGAATTTACCATTCAGTTTTGTGGTTCTTGCACACAGTGGGCCTGCTTCAGATTTCACTTACATTGATGTAAATCAGGAATAACTCCCAATGAAATCAGTTGAGTGACACTCACGTAAAACCAGAAGGGACAAAAAGAGTCATACAATATAGCCTAATAACTGGAAGTTTACTGAGAAACACCGTTGTGGTGTTTCTGGATGACATTAATTCTTCTGCCGATACTGAAACAAAACCATTTGCTTCCCAATTTATGTTTGCCCCTGAATTATAAGGTTCAAGATAGATAATAATCCATTTGATGTAACCACCCCTCACACTTTTCATCTTCAGCGCATTTTACAGCTGTTACTAAGCTAAACATAATCATTAGTCCCCTGCAAAGTAGGTACAGTCAGTTTAGTTCACTGAGCAAAAGTCCAGCTAATAATCAGTATTCATATTAAAGCCTACTAATTTCATAGAATCGTAGGACTGGAGGGTACCTCAAGAGGTCATCTAGTCCAGTTCCCTGCACTCATGACAGGACTAAGTATTATCTAGACCATTCCTGACAGGTGTTTTCTAACCTGTTCTTAAAAATCTCTGATGGTTCCAAAACATCCCTAGGCAATTTATTCCATTGCTTAACCACCCTGACAGTTAGGAAGTTTTTCCTAATGTTCAACCTAAACCGCCCTTGCTGCAATTTAAGCCCATTGCTTCTTGTCCCGTCCTCAAAGGTTAAGGAGAACAATTTTTCTCCCTCCTCCTTGTAACAAACATTTTAAAGATTGAGTTATGAAAAAATAAGGCTCATCTAGCTGCATAATTTGTACAAGCAAGTCCTTTAAAGAAGAGCTTGAATATATCAAAAATTAGACGAGAAACTATCAAATTAAATTTCACAATTTTAAATTGAAAATTATCTGAGGTAAGAGTCTTCGTGTTCGTTCCCCTCTAATCATCATCTTTTTATAAATGGGGAGACAAGCTATGCGATTAAGGCCTCCAACTCTGCCAAACACATCAAAGCACACAAGTAGTCCCACTGAAGTCAATGGGATTTCTCGCATGCTTAAAGGTGTAGAAGATCAGAGCTTAAGCCCAAGGTCATAGAAAGCTAAAGTCACTGCCAGCATTTCCTGGCTCCCAATCCTGTACTTGACTTCAAAGAGAATTTTCCCTGGGTAAACTATGCATTAGCTCTTGGTTATTTATGTGTAATAAATGCCTTGCTATGCTCTGACTCCCAGTTCTAGACATTGTGGGTGAAATCCTAAACCCACTGAAATCAATGACAAGATTCCCTTGGACTTCAACAGGGCCAGGACTTCACCCAGTCATCTTGCTCTGCATACTTGCAAGTAAAGCATATTTAAACCAAAAGATTCTTGCCATATGAGATGCTTATGATAATTGATAAATTAATGCATAACATCTCATTTACTAAGCAGCCGTTCACCACAACACCACCCCTGCTTTCATTAACCGCGATAATAATGAATATCTGCAGTTTGCCACAAGAGCACTGTACAATAATGTATACACATTTATATTAGACTTGGATTTTAAGAGAGACGTTTTCTCAGAACCAAACCTATAGTCTTCTCCCCAATGGTCCAAAAAGGCTGAAATGTCACTTCAAATTGTGCTTTATTTTCCTGATATGTTTTGTAAAATCCTTTTAAAGAAATTGAACAGCCTACACAATGACTCATGACCAGCTTTTCCCACTTATTTTTTTTTTAAAGATGCCCAGTGGTGTTAAATAAAGAGCATTTCTCCTCCTCCTCCTAGGTTAATTTTCCATATGTAAAATCTTCTATTTTATGGGAGATGGTTCTTATGAAACAAATCTCACCCACCCTGGAATTTAAAACAACAACAACCCTGAAGCATAAACAATATGGAATAAGAAGATAAGATTCCAGTGAAGATTATTAAACATGCTTTTAGTTTATAAGAAAAAATGCAAAAAAAAAATGATTTTCATAAATTCTGACACATGTTTTGTTTTTTGTTTTTTTTCCCCCAAGCTGGATTACGTATTTACTATTTCCCAAAGGCATTTGCCAATAAGTAAAAGTGGAGGCTAAATTATGCTTGTCCAAACAAGCTTCAATTTGTTGAAGCATGTCGGGGTGGAATTAGAAATGAAATGTGGAAACAATGGTTTAGTAGCGAGTAAGAGTTAGGTCGAGAGACAATCAATTAAAGAAGCTAAAGCCCAATCCTGTAATCAGGAAAAACTTCCACTTGATAAAAAGGATAGTCTGCCTGGCCCTTAGGCTAGGTCTACACTACCCGCCTGAATCGGCGGGTAGAAATCGATCTCTCGGGGATCAAATTATCGCGTCTCGTCGGGACGCGACAATCGATCCCCGAATCGACGCTCTTACTCCACCAGCGGAGGTGGGAGTAAGCGCCGTCGACGGGGAGCCGCGGAGGTCGATTTTGCCACCGTCCTCACAGCGGGGTAAGTCGGCTCTGATACGTCGAATTCAGCTACGCTATTCGCGTAGCTGAATTTGCATATCTTAAATCGACCCCCCCTGTAGTGAAGACCTGCCCTTAGACAGATGCATGGGGAGGGCCAAGGGAGTACAGGGATTGCTGTATCTCCACTTCCCCTCTGCACTGGCCTATAGAGTGGGATCAGTGCTAGGGGTGTGTGCCAACCTCCCTGTAGAGATGTTGTAGCTGGTGCGTTCACCCTGCAGTCCAGTGAGCTCAGGAAGACATTGTGTTACATGCCTGATGCTGTTCCTGAACCCCGCAACTCCACACTGCTCATGACTGTGGGCTATGTCTAACTAGCACGGTCTTGCCCGTAATCAAGAGAGCTGGCTAAAAATTGAAAAACTAGTTTCGTGAAAAATTTCAAATGTTTTCATTTGAAAGGGATCAAGAGGCCCATTTTTGTTTTTTTGTTAAATTGAATACTTTGAAAATGTTTTCAAGATGGTTAGCTCTTATTTTACTTAGCAAAATCACAGTTTAAAATAAACGATGCTGACATTTAGTTTTCGATAACCATTTAATTTTATTAAATAAAGCTTTTTGAAAAAATGAAAATGACATTTCTTTACCAAAAATTCAGTTTTTGGAAAACAGCAGTTTTTGGATTAAAAAAATATCATTTGAAATATGTTGATGTTGACAACCTCTAAAAATTACCTTGAAACCAATGGGACTGTTGTCATATAAGAACCTTGGGTCCAGTTGGTTGTGACATGGGGCTCAAAGATGTAAAGATCCCAACTTATTTTCTATTGCACATTGAACTGTTAATTGTGGTTCACAGAATTTGTGCAAAGAAACTCTGGCCTGCTTTTACCATAGCAACCAGATCATAAAATATTTTCTGAACAGTTAGCAAAACACCCAGAGCAAAAACACATAGAATTCAAAGGGCTAATGATTTTTCATTGTGGGGAAGTTGCTTTATATTGCAGGGGAAATTGGTGCCAAAATATTTTCATGGAGAAGAGTCACAATCCTCTACAAATCCTTTTGGCTCAGTTATAGTTCTTACAATGGTACCTGCTGTCACAACAATGCTCCACAAGAGCAGAAGAGAAAAGACAGGGGAAAAGGTAAACTTTTCTCTCCCTGATGTTTGCTTCATTCACATGCTGTAGGTGTGATACAGTATGAAGACATGTCGGTCATGAACAAACATGCTTTAGACTCTGGACCCTGGGATGATATGTGGTTATATAGAGAGACATGCCGGTAGAATGGAGGCGGTATGCACTTAGACCCTGGTGAAGTCCACACCTCAGAGCTATTGTTTCTGCAAACTCAGGCAGACACCTCTGTATCAGTTGTATTAACTTCACATTTTGAAGATCTTCTTCGCAACCATAAGAGCTAGAGACGGAAATGAAAGCAATGAGACACTGGAGAACAATGGAGAGGCCCGAGGCTGTCCCAGAGAGTGTTTCATGTACTACATGCTGGGTAATAACACGAAAGGACTTCATTCTTCTTTAAACTAAACTGGCCATTTAATAAAGCAACCATTTAAAGAGCTGCTCCAACTGCAGGCGTGTGCACATGGACTGAATTCCGAGTGCCTCCTCCAAATTGCTCCCTTCTGCAACCCATGTAATTGAAGCTATGTCAAAATGTAAATCAACCAGTATGGTAAAATAAACTGTCCTTACGTCTTAAAGAAAAATTACCCACCAAGAGATAAAGTAAAACTTTTTACACTGACAAATTTTGCTGTACAAATGTATGAGTGCGATTGTGTGATGGGGTTGCTTGTGATGGTAGGGGACAAGGCTCAGCAGCCCTGGGGCTCACTTCGGTTTATGGCTTATGTTCCTAAATGCTCATGCTTCAGGTTTTCAGCTGGCCACGTGTAGGAGTCAGGCAGGGATTCCCCCTGCTCCCCACCCCCATGTATTCCCCCATGTTTTCTGATTATTTATTTATCTCCTTCCTCTGAAGTGTAAGGGATGGCTGCGGCCTGAGATGAGACATTGGATGGGGAGGGCCAGGGCTCTGACATGACACTGAGCATTCTCTCTCTCAGGTGCATGGCTGGCTGGTTCCTGCTCAAATGCTCAGAATCTAACTCATCACCACATGTGGGGTCAGGAAGGAATTTTCCCCCAGGTCAGACCTTGGGTTGGAGTGGGGGTAGTTCAACTTCCTCTGCTGTGTGTGGGTCCAGGTAAATTGCCAGGATTATCTGGGTATATCTCACTTAGGGTATGTCTATACTACCCGCCTGATCGGCGGGTAGTGTTCGATGTATCAGGGATCGATTTATGGCGTCTCATCTGGACGCCATAAATCGATCCGCTAATCAACACCCGTACTCCACCTCGGCAGGAGGAGTAAGCAGAGTCGACGGGGGAGCTGCGGCAGTTGACTCGCCGCCGTGAGGACGGCCAGGTAAGTCGAACTAAGATACTTCGACTTCAGCTACACGAATAGCATAGCTGAAGTTGCGTATCTTAATTTGAACCCCCCCCCCCCCCGCTAGTGTAGCCCAGGCCTTACTCATTTCCTTACCATTGCAGGGGCCTCAGGCACTGGTTCACCTCAGTCCCTGTTATTCCCTGCCTGTGGCACATAATAGTCTAGTCTCCAGAGAGAGGGGACCAAATCTACTGTAATCACTAAATTTGAGAGAACTGGCAACACCTTGGGAGTGGGCAGGGGAGTTCAAAAGCTTTTAAATTGTTTTTTAAAAGTCTTGTGATTTTGGAGCCAGTCTTATGAGACTTTAGGGTGTGATTCATGAGTTCTGAACTCTTGGGGTTGGTAATACTGACTGTGTTATATCTTCTCAGTTATGAAGGATAGTTCGCTTGAGCCGAGGATGTAGGTAAGGGAACCTTCATAGGTGAGCACTCTGCTAACAGTCCCCTCACATTTCAAGAGAGAACTGCAATTGGACAGCTGCTACTGATCACAACTGTGGCAGCATCCCATGGAGTGAAGTGTGTATGTGGGGTGTCAGCTGGTCCCAAACCGTGCAGGACTTGGGAACTCTACTAAGAAGCCAACTGGCAACCACCATGTGCCATGTTATGGCCATGGCACGTTGGCTCTCAGTAGAAGAAGGACCAATCTCCTTGGGCTCAGGATGGCTAGAATAGTCAGGAAGGCATAAAACTAATAACAAAAGGAGAGGGTAAAAAGGGAAGATAGAGCACTCCATTAGAACAAATCAAGAAGATAAAAACAAAATGAATGAGGGAACCAAAAGACGCCAAGAGAAGAAATTCTTCAATTGCATACATACTAACGCTAGGAGCCTGGGTAACAGAGGAATTGGAATTTCTCATTTATGAGCATAAACTCAATCTTGCTGGTATTACTGAAACTTGGTGAGATGATTCACATGATTGGAATCAATGGTTCTAGCCTATTTAGGAAGGACTGAATGGGCAAAAGGGGAGGGAGAGCAACACACACTAGGTGAAGTGTACACTGCAGGATTCTTTGGGCAGTGTGTAATGTACATACACCAGTGGTGGGCAACCTGCGTCCCACGGGCTGCATGCGGCCTATCAGGGTAATCTGATTGTGGGCCGCGAGACATTTTGCTGACATTGACCGTCTGCAGGCATGGCCCCTGCAGCTCCCAGTGGCCATGGTTTGCCATTCCCAGTCAATGGGAGCTGCAGGAAGCAGCGGGTCGCAGGGATGTGCTGGCCACCGCTTCCCGCAGCTCCCTTTGGCTGGCAACAGAGAACCACGGCCACTGGGAGCTGCGGGGAGCAGTGCCTGCGGATGGCCAATGTCAGCAAAACGTCTCGCGGCCTACAATCAGATTACCCTGATGGGCCATATGCGGCCCGCGGGCCACAGGTTGCCCACCAATGTCATACACGCATAGTCCCCTCGCACAGTGTAGACAGTGAGGCATAGATTAAGCCAGTAAAGATACACCTAAAGGGTATATATCCTACATGTTCTCTCCTGGCCCAACCTGTGCCTCCCAGCTACACTACTTTTTAGTAGTGTAGTATCCCATTGCCTCCAATTGCTGGAGTATTTCTCCTTCAGCAGTGGTGGTGGTGGTCGTGGTGGTTGGGAGAATAAGGGCGGGGGGGATCAGGAAAGTCTGCTAGCTCTCTACTGCTGGAGCCCTTCTCCACCCCAGGGAAAGACTCTGGCAGAAGGGAAAGGCTCTGCAGTGGGGGAGGCAGTGGGGAAAAGTTTCAGCCTTTCACAAAGGGCCAATTTCACAAAGCTGAAAACAATTATGAGACAAATTAGCTGGGAGGAAGAATTTAATCAGAAAAATGTGAATGATAAATGGGAATTGTTTAAGAACACTTTAGATTCCCCAAAAGCCACAATCAAGGAAGAAGGCCATATTGGTTATAAAAAACCTGGCCTGGTTTAGAAGGCAGCTGTAAATAAAATAATAATAATATATAACAAATGGAAGAAAGGGGAAAATTAAAGTAATTAATAGAGATCAGAGGCCAGGAACTGTAGAAAGTTGATAAGGGAAGCAAAGGGACACAGAGAAATCTATGGCCAGCAAAGCTAAGGACAATAAGGTTTTTTAAAATTATCTTAGCATCAAAAGAATGCTATTGGTCCCTTAATAGATAGAAATGGTAGAATTATCAATAATAGAGAAAAGGCAGAAGTGTTCAATAAATATTTCTGTTCTGTGTTTGGGGGGAAAAACAGATCATGTAGTCATATCATAAAACTCTTTGCATTCCACTAGCATGTCAGGAAATGTTAAACAGAAGCTACTAAAGTTACATATTTTTAAAATCAGCAGGTCCAGATTGCACGCAAGAGTTTTTAAAAGAGCTGGCTGAGGAGCTTGCTGGACTGTTATGCATTGATTTTCATTAAGTTTTGGAACACTGCAGGTGTTCCAGAAGACCAGAGGAGAATTAAGGTTTCCTGGGGCCCAGGGCCAAAGCAAGTGAGGGGGGCCCTCCCCACTCTTTCCACCTGCATTCCCACCCCCGTTCCATCCCTTCCACCTGTGGCCCCTATTCCACCCATGGTCCCACCCCCTTCCACTCCCCCCCCCCCCAACTGCAGCCAGCAACCCATTTGCTCCTTTCTGCCCCCACACCCAAGACCGGAAAAGCTCTGTTCCCCACGCTACAACCCAGGGCCGCTGAGGGTAGTGAGACCTCCCCCCAGCCCTGAGGCTGTGACAGGGAGCGAAAGCACCTCCAATCCTGGGGGGGGGGAAGCCAGGATTTGAGGATGTGGGTGGATAATCATCCCAGTTTGATGCTGTGGGCAAAACGGCTAATGTAATCCTTGGATGCATAAACAGGGGAACCTTGAGTAGGAGAAGAGAGTTATTTTATCTCTGTATATGGCATTGGTGTGACCACTGTTGGAATACTGTGCCCATTTCTGGTGTCTGCAATTCAAGAAGGATGTTGCTACACTGGAGAGAGTTCAGAGAAGAGCCACAAGAGGGATTAAAGGATTAGAAAATATGCTTTATAGTGATTGAGCTGTTTGGATCTATCTATTTAGCTTAACAAAGAGAAGGTTAAGAGGTGATACAATCATACAATAAGATGGGGGCTAATTTAGCTACAACTAATCAGGAAAGAGATCTTGTCGTCATCGTGGGTAGTTCTCTGAAGATGTTAAGAATCATTTAAAAAAGGGATAGAGAATAAGACGGAGAATATCTTATTGCCCTTATATAAATCCATGGTACGCCCATATCTTGAATACTGCATACAGATGTGGTCTCCTCATCTCAAAAAAGATATCCTGGCATTAGAAAAGGTTCAGAGAAGGGCAACTAAAATGATTAGGGGTTTGGAACGGGTCCCATATGAGGAGAGGTTAAGGAGACTAGGACTTTTCAGCTTGGAAAAGAGGAGATTAAGGGGGGATATGACAGAGGTATATAAAATCATGAGTGGTGTGGAGAAAGTGAATAAGGAAAAGTTATTTACTTGTTCCCATAATATAAGAACTAGGGGCCATCAAATGAAATTAATGGGCAGCAGGTTTAAAACAAATAAAAGGAAGTTCTTCTTCACACAGCGCACAGTCAACCTGTGGAACTCCTTGCCTGAGGAGGTTGTGAAGGCTAGGACTCTAACAGGGTTTAAAAGAGAACTAGATAAATTCATGGAAGTTAAGTCCATTAATGGCTATTAGCCAGGATGGGTAAAGAATGGTGTCCCTAGACTCTGTTTGTCCGAGGGTGGCGATGGATGGCAGGAGAGAGATCACTTGATCATTACCTGTTAGATTCACTTCCTCTGGGGCACCTGGCATTGGCCACTGTTGGCAGACAGGATACTGGGCTAGATGGACCTTTGGTCTGACCCAGTATGGCCATTCTTATGTTCTTAGGTGACTTAATTGCAGTCTGAGTACTTACGTGGGAACAAATATTTAATAATGGATTCTGATCCACTGGCTGGAAGCTGAAGCTAGACAAATTCAGATTGGAAATAATGAGTACATTAAGTGAGAGTAACCATTGGAACAGTTTACCAACAGTTGTGATGGATTCTCCCTCACTAGCAATTTAAAATAAAGATTGGATTTTTTTTTCTAAAACAATGTGTTTGGGGATTATTTTGTTCACTGGACTGTGTTGGAGGTCAGATTAGAAGGTGCCAGTGGCCTCTTCTTACCTAGGAATCTAATATGCTCAGTGTGTTACAATAGTCTAATCTCCTGGTTGCAAAGACATGGATAATTTTTTGGCCCAACCTACAATCAAACTAGTCACTGTCAGTCAGTCAACCAAAATCTGAAGATCTTTTAAATGTAGAAAAAAGAAAAAATGATTTTACAGTAAACCCCTTTTTATGATGATTGAGGAGTTCATAAAAATCAAAAAATCTCAAAATGTAGTAGGTCTGGCACATAAGAGGCAGTATGGTGCACTGTATCACTTTCTTCTTGTCCTTCAAACCACTGCAAAGCAATTTCCAGAACACTGAAGGCATCGGAATGTGAAGGGCTGTCGACTTGTTCTTCATCAACATCGTTTTTGTCCCTATTCCCTCGCCCCGCCCTCCCCCACCGGCCATTGGTAAACAATGGTTGGTATAACTGGTCGTTCATAAGAATTAATGTTTGTAAAATCAATTTGCAACAGTACTTGGCCTCACATAGATTAGCATATTGTATGTCAGTTTAAAACAAGAGTTTTAAGGACCTCTTGAACTCCTTGAACCCACTTAGAGAACAAGATTTTCGCCACTATATTTCCCTATTATTAATTATATTGTTTTAGCACCAACAAAGCTCAGCTACACGAACACAAAATAAAGCTAAAGGTTCCAGCTCCAAACAGCTTGCAATCAAAGACAAATTAGTTGTTCTAAGCTGAACAGTTCTAGTAAAGGTGCTTGAAAACTTCTGTGTAAATCATTACATTGCCCATTTAACACCATAATTCACACATTTTTTATTTTAAACTTATATCCTTCCTTCTCTAGTTTCAGGCCATTACCAGAGGCAATATGTAGCAAAAGTGGTATTAATTATTCCTTCTCAACCCCCTTCAGCTACCAAGAATAATTTCGACCCCACCTTCTATATTTAATAGATCATCAAATCTCCTAGCAACTGCCACATTACCAAGTTATTCAGTTGTTCCAAGATTTGCTATGAAAATGGTATTAGGTGACTGCCAGATAAAGCAAGTCTTGAAGCATCTTTCTATTTTATCATTCTCCCTTCTAGCAGCAGTGACAAAAACTGGATCCCACCTGCTGTTTTAATGTTACTAATTTTGCCACATATCTTTGCTCTTGTTCTACTTGCACAACTACAAAAGTTAACGGGAGTTTTGTATAAAATCAATGGCAGAACATGACCATTCCTGCTAAATTCACATTCCCATAATTTAATTTAATTACATCTCTAATTGGTCACCCATGGCAAAGATCTTGTTATATAACATGTCTACTATTTTATTTAGGTGGATGCATGGAAAGGTTTTAGCATTTTCTCACAAAAGCAATACACATGCTGAGTGATGGTTTAAATGTTTCTCTAAAGCTGTGGTGGAAAAATATGAATAATAGGAGACCAAGATGTAAAAAACATTGCAACTACCTCAGACACCTCTTAAAATAAAAAATTATCAAGTATGGACCTCATAAAAGGTCCTAAAATCTTAAGAACTAATACAAATAAGTAGTTTTTTCTAAATCCTTCCCATGCCAAATAATTCCATAGGAGTCTTCCCCACTTTTCTGCTTTGTTAAAATGCACAATACATTCCCACTTAATTTGAAAAAGGACAGTTCACAGAAGCAGTTGGCACCGGTATTGTCACTAATCACTTTAAGAAAGTAGTCTTTAAATATGCTTCGATAATCAGAGACGCTTGGGTAATAAAATACTCACTCCCTGCCTTCTTACATGATTCATCTTCTCTTATCTGCCCCTCCCTGAACTCTTTCAAGTTTTGCTTCTGAATGTCAGCATTTCCAGAAAGAAATTTGAATTTCAACAAAGTAGCATTTCTGGGTCAGAAACATGGAATCATAGAAATGAAGGGATGGAAGGGAGCTCAGGAAGTCCATTCCCCTGCGCTCGGTCAGAATTAGTTATACCTAGACATACATCATGTTCATCCAACATTGTGGAACAGTTTGAGCCTGTGGCACTGTCTATGTGTCTGAAAGGAGGAGCGCAGGGACTGAGTTTGACTCAGTCACAAAAATCAGTTTATGCCAAATCCTCTAATTGAGCTGCAACTTCCAGTGTAGATGACCTTCCAGGCTGACCTGTGCACTTCATGTAAAACAGCCATACTGATTGCAAGGAGGAGGGTAAAGAGCTACAGTCAGAGCTGGTCAAAAATTCAAGGTTCCATTCTGTGGGAAATTCTAACACTTAGAAGTTTTCTTTCATCCCAAATTAGAAGAGGGTTTAAACTTCCTGTGAAACAAAACTCTAAAAAATATTGTGTCCGAATGTGACATTACCCAGGGCACAATCTGTAGCATTTAACAGTCATGTCCCCTCAATTCTTCAGATTGGGGTTCAGGAGACAAAGTCTGTAGGGATGGGAACCTCCAGATGTTTCTTTGCCAACATGTAAATTTCTCGCTCACACCCTTTTCCCTGCTAAAGAATGGCCACTTAGTCAGGCAATAGTCTATTTGATTTTGTTCACACCAGGCTGAGGCATCAGTTTGCCTTTTGTCTCCGAGGAAATGGTTTGTGGCTGCTCTCCGTAATATCATATATTAGAATCTTACAACTTTACATACAATGTTGCCACATGTATTTTACCAGGACGATAATTATCAGCATGTCATGATTTTTCAAATGATACCTCACAAAGCATAGTTTGTACAAAATCTATTATATCATCATGCAAAAGGGGTGAACGTAGGTTACAGACTGTCACACAGAAATATCTAGCTGAAGCACCTCATTGTGACTTTAAACTATAATTTATTTTATAGTTTAATGCAGAGGTTCTCAAACTGTGGTCCGTGAACCACCAGTGGTCCATGAGCTCCATTCAGGTGGTCCACGGATAGTTCCCTCTAAGGTGCGCGCCTCGGCGGCCGCACACAAGAGAATGAAGGGCCACCCACCGAATTAGTGGAGCCGCGCAGGTGTGGCTTCACTAATTAGGTGCCTGGACTCTGGAGAAGAATGGGGTGAGAAGAGGGGGTGGGGGGAATTTGGGATGTGCAGCGCTGTGGCGGCCAGAGAAAGAGGTGACTTTCCCCAGCTCCAGGGCTGTGGCTGCCAGGGAGAGACAGCCCTCCTTCACAGCCCCAACTTGGGGGCTGCTGCGGTGGGGGAGAGAGGGCATATCCATCGCATTAGAAAGGTAAGACTACTGATATTAAAATATGAGTTGTGTGCTTTTATTTGTAGAACAAAAAAAGTTTATTATTAAGTTTTTTTTTTAATATAGCGCTTTTATCCAAAGTGCTTTACAGTAGTTAGCTAATAATACAAACAACATTTGGAAAGATCATTAAGTGGTCTGCCGAGACCCTCAGCAATTTTCAAGTGGTCCGCGAAAAAAAAGTTTGAGAACCACTGGTTTAATGTATTATGTAACAGTTGAAAATATAAGGTCAAAGAGCTTCATTTTGATTTTATCGAAACCTTTTGTTTTGATAATTTTGTCAGAATCCATACTTCCCATGAAATATTTCAGTGTTGTCAAATCAGCATTTTCTGATAGTACACTATTCCACAGGAAAACTTTCAGCCAGTTTGTAGGGGGCAGGGGCTCCCTCAACCCTCAGACCCTGCTGTCCATCATTCGTACTGCCTTTCGCCCTGCACACTACCAGTTTGTAGCACACAAGGGGTTCTTTGAGTCGGACAACAGGCAAAAAAAGCGTCCTCTCCCCTTTTTCCCTTATGAGAGAAGGGTGAAAACAAAGAAAGGCAAAGGTGGTCTGTCTCTCAGGCAGTCTTTCTGGATTCAATAATATGAGGTTGGTATATCAGAGTCTATTGTCCCTTAGTGGGGCCTACCCTGAGCCCCTCCTCCTGGGGCGTACTGCTTTACAGCCGGTTTGTGCAGTTCTGGGAGTGCTGGAACCTCCGACTGTCTCCTTCTCGGCTGACGTGTCTGCTGTCAGCTGTCTCTGAGGTGGAGCAGCCCTCCTTCTGATCACCACCCCCCTTCCTGTGGCAGGTTTCCTTTTTTAAGCTCCTCCCTCTCCAGGCAGAACAGGTGCAGGTGTGCCCCATTAGTGCTGAGCAGGCCCAGAAGAGCTTGCTAGTCTCTTCTCCACCAGAGTGAGGGTGTGACCCTTCACACAGCTCTAGGTGCTGGGTATAAGAACCTGAATAGAACAGTGTAGTAGAGTCCTGAGAGGGCCAGGTGGCCTAGTGGTTAATGCATTTGGTTTCCAGTCTCTCGCCTCCCAGCAGGAAGGGCCTTCTGTCCAGTTCCTAGGGTTACCATTCGTCCGGATTCTCCCGGACATGTCCGGCTTTTTGAGTTTAAAAATAGCGTCCGAGGGGAATTTGTAAATGTCCGGATTTCCCCTCCCCCCCATGCAGAGCACGGCACGGCTGACACGGCAGCCAGCCGGATCGAGCCACTCGCATGGGGCTCCGGCAGCCAGAGCCCTCCTCCGCTTCCCCCCTCCTCTCCCCTGCAGCTTCAGATCACTCCCCTCCTCTCTCTTCCCCCCTCCCGCTCCCTGCATTCGCAGATCGCCGGCCATTCGCATCGGGCCTCCAGCAGTCTGGAGCTCCTCCCCCTGCTCCCCCTCCCCTGCTGCCCAGCGTGCCGCTCAGCAGCACTCTGCGAAGGCGGGAACCGGGCTATGCGCTCCATGGGGGAGCGCGGCAGCATGTCGGGCTCTGTGTGGAGCCCGACACACGGTTCTGAGCGGCACGGTAAGGGGGCCAGGGGGTCGGAGAAGGGGCAGGGGGGTTCTGGAGGGGACAGTCAAGAGACAGGGAGCAGGGGGAGGGTTGGATGGGTCAGGAGTTCTGGGGGGGGGCTGTCAGAGGGTGGGGGTGTGGATAAGGTTTTGGGCAGTCAGGGAACAGGTAGGGGGTAGGATCCTAGGGGGGCAGTTAGGATGGGGGGGTCTCAGGAGGGGGCAGTCAGGGGACAAGGAGCAGGGGGGTTGGGAGTTCTGGGGGGGGCTGTCAGGGGGAAGGGGTGGGGAGAGGGATTGGAGCAGTCAGGGGTCAGGGAGCAGGGGGCTTCAGATGGGTCGGGAGTTCTGGGGAGGGGGTCTGTCAGGAGGTGGGGAGTAGTTGGATGGGATGTGGGAGTCCCGGAGGTCTGTCAGGGGGTGGGGGTGTGGATAATGTTTTGGGCAGTCAGGGGACAGGTAGGGGGTAGGGTCCTAGGGGGGCAGTTAGGATGGGGGGGTCTCAGGAGGGGGCAGTCAGGGGACAAGGAGCAGAGAGGCTTAGGTAGGAGGTGGGGTCCTGGGGGGCAGTTAGGGGCAGGGTTCCCAGTAGGGGTCAGTCAGGGGACAAGGAGCGGGAGGGGGTTGGCGGTTCTGAGGGGGCAGTCAGGGGGCGGGAAGTGGGAGGGGCGGGGCGGGGCTCCCACCGTCCTCTTTTTTGATTGTTGAAATATGGTAACCCTACCAGTTCCTAACACTTGTATGTGGCTTATCCTCACATCAGGGTTTTCAGTGCCCTTACCAGAGGAGGAAGAAGGGTGGAAATGAGGATTATTTCCCACCTGCAACAAGGACAGTCGGTAGGGAAGTCCAGGCCCTCCCTCTCCACCAGGCTCTGACCCAGAACCCTATGAGAGAAAACAACATCCCATAGCTGCCTCCCTTCTTAAGGATAGTAAGAAGGGTCACTTCTTACTATCCGCCTCCCCCAAAGTCTCCAAGTTCAATATAAGATAGCAAAGGGGCAGGGCTTCAGGCCCAGTGGGGGGTTTGTACACCCCATCACAAACAGAAAAACAGAACTCATGCTGTTGGACTGACACCAGAGTGTGAGAACCTAGAGAATGAGAAGGGAAAATAATAATGCTGGTTGTGGTTAGTGGGAGGAGAAGGAGGATATGCATCCTTCCTATAGCTGGTGGTGCTGCTATTTCAGCATCCACTATGACTAATGCTTGTTTCCATGGTTGCTGCAGAATCTGCCCTTGCTTCTACTGCATATGCCATTAATGCATCTGCTCAGGACTTGTTTTCAACCCCCTATTTAAAATAGCAGGAGTCTTCCCCTCCGCCCCCACCCCCCAAGGTGCTGGGTTACAGAGGAAGGTTTCATTGCTATTCTTTGCCCTCTCTCATTTCATTCCTCGTGATATTTTATGCACAGGGCCTGCCTTACTGAAAATGGAGCCCTGGGCGAACTTGTATTTTGGTACCCCTCCTCCCTCATCACCCCTGGCTCCTACGGGCTCCCTCCCCGCCCCACCCCATCACCTCCGGGCCATTACCTATACTTCATATGGAATATCCACAGGAAAATCCATTCAATGTAAATGGGCATCTCCCATGGCCCATTGTGAGTTAAGTGTCCCTTGATGAGCCACTTACTTTGACTAGTCTCTTCAAGTTGTGCTGGCTAACTACTTTGTGGCCGTTACCCCAGGAGCAAACATTTGAAATATAGGCATAAAGCCAAAACTCATAACTTCAAATACAAAAATGATACATGCGTACAAATAGCATAAACATATTCAGCAAATCATAACCTTTTCCTAGACATCTTACATGCCACATTTTGTACAAGATTTGTTGCAAATATATAACAGTGGTTGCAACAATGATCTACATGTTCATGTTTTAATCAGATAACATCACAATGAGTAACTGATACAACTAGCAAATTCCTAGGCCACTGTCAGCAGAAGCGCAGAAGAAAGGGTGGCATGGTATATGGTGTATTACCACACTTGCTTCTGTGCTGCTGCAGTGACTTATGGTGCCTAGCGCTTGGTCTGCGGCTCAAGGCAGGCTTCGCGCTGTCACATGGGGGCTGCATCTTGCCAGAGCCCATGGCCCTCCTGCAGCCCCTAGCCACTCCTGGCTCACCACGAGCATTTTGACAGGAAGTACCAAGAGTAATAACAACAATAATAATACAAGTGTGTGTGGGTGTGTGTGAGAGAGAGAGACAGTGTGTGAGAGCGAGACAGAGAGAGGGACAGTGTGTGTGTGTGACTGTGTGTTGGGGGATTGTGTGAGAGACAGTGTATGTGGGTGTGAGAGCCTTTGTGTGTGTGTGTAAGTTTGAGAGACAGTGAGCACACTGTCACTTTAAGTGCCCCCTCCCTGCCTCCTTCCCCCCTGCTCAGCCCAGCTTCCCCCTCCCCCCCGCCCTCAAGTGGAAGTTTCGCTCCTCCTGGCCCCGCCCGTCTGGCCCCCGCCAGAGACCGAGCGGTGCAGGGCCCTAGTCAGGGAGAGACTGCAGCTCTGGGCTCCCCGGTGTTGGGGCAGAGACAGAGCCCTTCGTAGGCCAGCTGAGGAGCGAGTGAGGGAGGGACCAGGGGGTCAGGGAGAAGCCCACCAGCCCAGTGCGGGGGAGGGGCCGGAGAAGAGAGGATTTGGCCACAGCCAGCTAGGGGAAGCCCGAGCCGCTTGTTGCACCCCCCTTGCTATGGAGCCCTGGGCGTGGACCTCATTTGCCTGGCCCTAAGGCTGGCCCTGTTTATGCATGCTTTATTAGGGGGAGGCCTCCTTTCTTCCAGCTATTTTGCCAGACACCTTCAGCTCTCCACGTGAGTGTGAGATAGATCATATCAGTACATATGTTGCAAGAAAACAGCCTACTGGTATTTTGCATTAAGACATAGTCTGTAGATGGAGTTCCCTGTTAAAATCCTGGCCCTTGGTTGAAGGGAGGATTGGAAGTATTCCCCTGCCTTTGATGGAGCTCAGCCCTTCTCTGCAGTATTGTCAACCCCAAGTGTTCAAAAATCATGAGTCAGGCTCCAAAACACATGAAATTGGCTTAAAATCATGCGATTTTTAAAAAGCATCAAGTTCTTTTTATTTGCCTTTGGGGGTTGAAAGTGTGAGCCCTGAACATTCCAAGCTTTTTTCTGCAGCCATTAGGGTTATAAACTATCATAAAACAGTAACAGATTCCAACAGCTGTAAGTCTAAGAAAAACAAAAAACAATTGCTGCAAGACTCACAATATAATTGTGAAAGTTGGCAAGACTGAAACAGTCGAATCAGCCCTGGCAGAGATTAGTTACTTGAGAGACTGATGCAAACAATTTACTTTCCAGAATTATTTGTCTTTGGAAGGGACCAGATTGTATCAGCTGACAAGTATTTAAGGACAGATATCCACTGACCCCAACCCTTCCCTCTACTCCCTTGTAGACGGGTCTGGGGATTAGTTCTCACCCAGTCTGGCACCCCTTTCTGTCAGCTGACCACACTGCAGCTTCTCTCTGGGACTAGGGGTGCTCCCTCTTCATGACTTAGACCTCCAGCCTGGTCATTATTTTGTCAACTACTTCCGGGACATCAAAGTCCCACTGACAAGCTAGCCATATGCTGTGTCAGACAGTCTTCTAGCCCAAGTCCAGGTCCAGTGCCACCTTCCCAGCAACTGGTAGGAGAACCTGGACCCACCCTCTACTCAGAGTTCCAGCCCAGGGACCCTATGCCTAACAACCAGGGTCTACTCAATCTGAGACCCTGTTGCTGTTTCCCTGGGCTCCTTCCTATCTCACTTCTTTATCTCTTGACCCACCTCTGGGTTTACCAGCCCAAGCTTCCTCTGCTCCCAGTGGCTACTCCACTGCTTTCGGCTGCTTGACAAACTTTGTAGTTCCAGACAGGATCCCAGGGTTTACTTGCCCCCAAAACTCCTCCTTGTCCCTAGCCAAGTCCCCCCTTTTTTGGGGGGTGAGGGAGAAGATATACCTATCTCATAGAGCTAGAAGGGAGCCTGAAAGGTCATCAAGTCCAGCCCCCTGTCTTCACTAGCAGGACCAAGTACTGATTTTTGCCCCAGATCCCTAAGTGGCCCCCTCAAGGATTGAACTCACAACCCTGGGTTTAGCAGGCCAATGCTCAAACCACTGAGTTATCCCTCCCCCCTTTCTCCCTAGGGAATGACTGCAGACTTCCTCCCTGCAGTTCCATCTTGCGCTCAGCTTCCTAGCTTCATACAAGCCCAGCCTGTCCCTGCCCAGCTGAGCTTCTTCTTCAATTAGGCTGTATTCATCCTGGCTCTCCTCCAGATGCAGCCTATAAGGTTAATTGACCCCCTTTAACCTGCTCAGGCCTTTGGGTGAGATGGACGCCCTGTCACACCCCTCCACAATATCTTCACACCAGTTTCAAATGACACTGCGCTACACTATGAATACACTCAATATATTGTAAAGGGCAAAACATGCACATTTTCACCGAAGCACATCTCCATATACAGTTTGGTTTCCCCAGAGGCATTGCATCCCACTTTGGATACAGCAGTGAAGGTGGTTTTGCTTAAATGTGAACAAATCCCCTGGTCCCTCACTCCTTCTCTTTGCAACCCCACAATAGTACTGTGTTGTTACAGGCAAAGGGAGAATATTTTTATAGGAGCCTGTGTCTGTGTTTCATGTAGCACAATGCTAGGTAATCACATGAGAGGATGCTGTCTTGTAAAACTCAAACTGGCTCTTAATTAGGACAGAGGTACTGCTACCAGCCATATGCTTACAGACTGACTTCCTGGTGTTCCCTTCAAACTTTTCCCTCCTGCAAGCTGTGCTCCTCCCTCTGAGTTCCACATGGATTGCTATAGTCTGTTCCACCATTGTCAACCCCACAACAGCCACCATGTTGAAAAGGGTTACAACCAAGAATGAGATTCTACTGGGTCCTGGAGGGGAAATTTCCTTTAGTGCATTTCCCCTGTCCTGCCACCTATTTAGCGGCTGGGAGGATGTTCATTTCCAAACTGACATTGACCACCCTGCCTTGAGAAGGAGCTGCTGAAGGCAATTCACATGAAATGGGGATCAGAGTATTAGACCTTGGAATGGACCAAGAGCCACCAAAAGCTCATCAATACGTGAGCAGAGGGCTGGGTACAAGTTATCAAAGCATCTAACCCTAATTTCAGAGTGAGTCTACAATTGAACTTGCAGTAGGACTCTCTAGATGATGCATCTATGTCCTTTCCTCTTCCCCTGCTCCATATTCTCATGGCTTCCTCTACCCAAAAGCAATATAAAAATTGTATAGATCAGCACCTAACAAGGGAGGAGACTTCTACAAGGCAGTGAACAAACTGGATGAGACAGAAAGTGACTGAAGAGTTAAGGGCCAAGGGACAATGCCTCTTGACTCTTCTTAATTGGGCATCTCGTACCTAGTGTAACCAGAAGAGGCATTACCAGTCAGCATGCCCCAGAGGAATGAGTCGGACATTAAAGAAACTGGAACAGCTCTAATTGCATGCTTCTGTGACATTCTGTCTCTCTTAGGATATTGCCTCCTGGTTGTCAGGATAGAGTACCAAAGAGGGAGTGTCACGAAGTGATTGCCTGGTGGGCTAGGATGACCTGAGCAGCACAGGAAAAAAGAAAAGGAGGGGGGGGGGGAGGGTAGGAAAAAATAAAGGAGCCAGAGAGAAAATAGTAATAATTATAAAAGGGTGTATCAGTATGTAGTTTATCATCATCTATAGTCTTTAGTCCCATTTCCCCATAGTTCTTTTACATTTATGGCAAATCACAATTTTCCTAGTGAGGCAAGTCCTATTGATAGCCCATGCTCCCCAAACTGAATACCTTTTCCCCAAGATGTTTGTTTCTTCCCCTGCCTCTTTCTGGAGCTGTCTGCTTTTCCTTTTCCTTCCACCCCCGTCTTCTTGAGTGTAACCTCATCCTTCCCTCCTCCTTGGAATGAGCTGGGTCTGGCTTTTACAGACACCCTCCCACTCCCAGCAGCCTCTCAGAGGACTGGGGAATCAGCTGCTTGGGTGTTGTTTTTTTCTCCCCACGTGTGACACGTAACTCTGTCACAAGGGGGTTATTAACCTTGTTCCACACCAAGACCAATGACTCAGTACTCTAGAAGTCTAGATGGTGGTAAACTGGAAGCCTTTAGAGAAGTTTAGAGGATTGCTACACAATAGCAATAAGTAGGGAAGAAACAGAGCACAATGGTAATATCTAGCCAGCGAAGGGAAAATCTTGGCAACAGTGTTTTATTTACAGAGATATCCAGATGAAATAGTAGATTTAGAGTCTGATCCAAAGCCAAGCCAGGAAGTCCTTACTCAGCCTTTTGACTAAGTATGTGAGCAGTGAGAACTGAACAAAAGATTTAAGAATTTGGCCCAAGAGAAGCCAAAGTTACATGCAAGCTAATTAACAAACATGACTGCACTAATAGAAACATTCACTGAATGTTAAAAGTTCAACTTCACTCTTGAATGTCCCTAGTGACAGAAGATGCTCTTTACAGAGTTGCACTTTTAAACAATTCCTAATTAAAGAAATTTGAAAAGATCATTTCCTCTGGATTTTTTTCCACTAAAAAGGCTTTAAATGTAATTTTGTAATTTGCATGAATACTTTTAAAAGGTGTAGTTAACATAGGTTGGCAATTTCCCCTCTCCCCATTTCAAATTTGATATTCCTTTCTGAATAAAAAAGAAACATTCATCAAGTGTTTTTTGTTTGTTTGTTTGTTTGTTTCACCCTCCATATCTCCCCCATCCCCGGCCATAGAGCTTAAGGCCAGAAGGGATCATTTGATCATTTAGTCTGACCTCCAGTATAACACAGGCCATTAAATTTCATCCAGTTACCTCTATATGGAACGCAATAACTTGGGTTAGACTGAATCATTTCAGTTCTCAGAAGACTAAACTGTTGTATGCCTCAGGCAGACAGTAGGAGAGATGAAGGTGCCATCAATACTTGAAGCTTCTGCAATGGCAGGGAATTGATTAGGTGAGATATGTTCAGATGATCCACAGCCAACCTACAGAGAAGGGGGAAAAAAAAAAAAAACAAGGTCCCTGCTAATATGACTCATGGAAAAATTCTTTCACAACCCCAGAACTGGTGATCAGCTTGACCCTCAATATATGAACAAGACACAACAGCAAGGCTCTGAGAAAAAGAATTCTCTGTCCCACCAAAGAGCATGAGCCCACCCTGTGTGGAATCTTGTCTACGCTGTGGCCAATCCCTGATATCCACAATTTAACCCATTTAAGTGTTACAGTGGTGTGCACAGATCCCAAAGTGATGCATGTGGTATAAGAAATTAGGTAGAATAGATTCATTTCAACTGTATTTCAAAACAAATCTTACTGTACTGTAGTGAAATATATCCGATTTCTGTAGATGTACTGCTATAAACCACATTAATAGTCAAAGATGCCAAGGTTAATATACTGTTAAATGTCAGCTGACTGTAAAATTTAAAAGGCCTGATTCTCCTTTTTCTTATGCTGGTTTTAAACAAGTGTAATTCCACTGGCTTCAGTGGAGTTAATCCTGATTTACCGTAGTGCTAGTGAGAAGAGAATCGAAAGTGCTTCCTGCCTTCTACATTAGTCATCCCACTCAATGAGGCTCTGGAGCAGTGGTGGGCAACCTGCAGCCCGCCGCTTCCTGCAGCTCCCATTGGCTGGGAACGGCGAACTGTGGCCACTGGGAGCTGCGGGGGGCCGTGCCTGCGGACGGTCAACATCAGCAAAATGTCTCGCAGCCCACAATCAGATTACCCTGATGGGCCGCATGTGGCCCGTGGGCTGCAGGTTGCCCACCACTGCTCTAGAAGGTGAGAATCAGGAAAGCCTGCCACAGTTTTTTAGTTGAAAACACATTCATTTTATACAATCATGCCCTGTAATTCTGAGGTTGTTCCTAGACGTCTGACACCAGCACTTCTGTGAGATCGAGCTGGAAGAGCTAGCTGGGTTATTTGGCTTGGAGGGGGGATAATTATATAATTTGGTGTGCTTGTTTTCATACCAACCCCAGAGTGCTTTTCCAGCCAATGCTGGTGTCTGAACTCTGCGTACACGCTCCGGAGAGTGAGTCACAGTCAGGAGAGCACAAAGTTGCTTTTGATAGGATGCTATAGGGCATGTAAATAGCCACGTTGTGCCATTAGCTTTTCTAAAACTAGTTTATCAACATCCATGCAATCACTGTAACAAATTAATATCAAAACAAAAACTATCATCCCCAGACTATGGTTGACAAGCTCCAGAAGGGACCCCATTGTCTTAAACCACCATATTAAAATAACTCCAAGGATGCCAGTATAATTTTGTTTGACCTGTTAAAAGCACATCTCTGCAGGCAACTGATTTTAGCAGTTCCCTTGGGTGAGTGCTTGCTTAAAACAGGTTTCACTGTTTTATAAAAGACTTACAGCAAGATATTATGTCTAATTACTTCTTATCACAGTTTAACTTTTCGATATTAATTAAATGCATTCATTTCTGTTGCCAGCCAACTTGATCCTAGTCGTTGGGTGAAAGTTACAAGTTTGTTATTATTATAAATTGGGCTCATGGGTATTAAAATCTGTCATTTTCCATGGACTTCATCAGTATTTATTACCCTCAATAAATAAATTTTGTCATTAGCATACAACTGACACTTGATATACATCAGCCACTTTATAAATATATCTTTGCCATAGCTGTAAGAAAATGGGAGTCTGTGGTACTTCTTTATAAAGCACAGAAAAATAGACTGTAGGTTATTATGTATGCTGTTTTAATGGCATGGCAGAGTGAAATGGATTTAAATAAAATTAGAACCCCACTAAATTTCCTGTCATGCTGTCTGGAGTGGCTCACGAGTGTGAGTGACAACCTCAGGGTAGACTGTTAAGCAGGGCACAAAGACCAAACTGGTTGTGAGTTCTATACTTGGATTTCACCTAACATGTATCAAGTGTAAACTCCTCAGGCATTATAACAGCCTAACCATGGAGTCACAGACAGTACCCTGGGATACTCCATTTTACCTTGGCAAGCTTGCCTTTGGTCCCATACTCCAAAAATCACAGCAATATTCAGGTTATTCCCAGTCCCAAAGGATAAGTCACTTACCCGAGGTCAATTACACATTAGATCTCACACCAAAGACAATGTTTGTAGCCCACCCTGTAATAAACTACCTAAGGATTTATTAACTAAAATAATAAAAAGAAATGAGAGTTGTTTACAATGTTAAGCAGATAAACATACATGTACCAATGATTTACAGTCTTAGGTTCCAGAAGATGATAGAAACTGGTATAATAAGCAAGCTCTATATATCTGTTAGGGCTAACCCAGACTAAGCAGCTGGGGATCTCTTGCTTATGCTTAGAAATCTTGTTTTCTTACAGTCCAAGCAGCATAGAGATAGTTTCTTCTTGTCAAGGATTTTTATTCCCTTCTCCCAGAGTTCAAGCTTATGGAACAAGTCCACCTGCACATTTCCTCTTCATGGGTGAGGGGGAAGCAATCAACAAAGTCTTTTGTCCTCTGATATTCCACAATGGCTCGTTTGGTTTCAATGGGCCTTCTTCTGGGCAGGTCCTAACACCTCCTGTGGTAAACTAGTATTTCACACTGGGAATGCTTCTCTCCTGACTGTGGGGGTTTCAGTTTCATCACAAACACTTTTACAATCACAGAGCAAGCACTTAAATATTACCTCATAACATGGGATACAGACATCGTGAGATTAATGCATGCAGCAATTTACAAGCATTTCATAAAGTCTAAACACTAAATACATTTTCATAAATCTAATACCTACTTGAACAATAGTAACACAAAGTGAGCCAGACTGGTTTCCAGTTATGCATTTGTCAATGTTCAGCTGAGCCCTTGGCATGAGCTGGCACCTGGTCTGCCAGCATCACACTTTCATCTAGAACTAGATGGTGTTATTCAGGTTCACAAAAAGTATCAACTCTCCCCCATTATTTTTTCATTCTTGCACACCTGTGCATGTCTTACCTCCATTTGGGGTTGTAAGCAAAACTACGAACATACTGTTAAGGTTATTCTCATGGAGTCTCTAGCCCTACCCGTAGCAGTAAGTGCTTGAAGTCTCTGGATGCACAGGAGAAGGAATAAAGGAAATTAATGTAGGGGTGCGCCAGAGTTGTGGGCTGACGAGATTGACTTTGCAGTGGGAGAAGGGGGAAAAAGTTTTGTGGCTGGAAAAAAAGTGTGTTTTGGATGACTCAACAAGTGAGTCAGTGGAGGAGAGGAGAGAGCAGGAAGGAAGGGGTTGAATAGTCATGGACAATGATGACTTGGAGATCTTGGAAGGGCCTGGTGGAGGGGAGGGAGCATGGGTGAATATGCAGTGTTGAAGGAGGGGAGGTGTGTGGCCAGAGAAAGGGAACTCTGATGGAGAGATTAGAAAAGCAATATTGTGAAAGACAATGTGAGGTGAGCAGTTACATTGGTGAGTGGAAAAGTTAATTCAGGGCTGAAGATCAACTGAGGACAAAGGTGGCTAATGGATCAGATGGGACTTGAAAGTGGAAGCTGAAGTCACTAAGGATGTGGTTGGGTGACTGAGATGAGAGGAAGAGGGAGAGCCAGATGTCAGAGATGAATCACTGGGTAGATGGCAGCGGTATGGAGGGGGAGAGAGGAGAAGAATCAGGGTGATGCTCAAAAGGAGCAGGAACTGAATGGGAGGAGGTGGCAAAGTGGCAGAAGCGGGAAAGTAAATGCCTGATTCTCCCACTGTGATCCTTGGGAGCTGGCTCAGGGGGAGGGGCGTAAGAGAAGAAAGACCTGCCATAAGTGACAGTGGCTACAGAGGTGCTATAAGATTCATAGATTCCAAGGCCAGAAGGGACCATTATGATCAAACAAAGATGGGCAAGAGGCTGAGACTTAATCAAATATGATCCTGGATGTGTGAGGATGTAAGGAAAAAAGGGTTATAAAAGATTGTGAGGCCATCCCCTCATTGGGCTATCGGGATGACAGGACAATGGAAACCTTATTGTCCTTCCCTCTTATGGTGCTTCTCCACTTCCTGTTCATTCCATCTTCACTTCTGATTGTCTCGTCTCCATAAGGTTGTGGGTATATGCAATGCAGGAGGCCATTTTGCTATACTTATCTTTCTTTCTATGGTTGCTATTATACCTGTATGAATTTGGGTACTAAATAAAGTCTTTGTGTTTCTATGCACATGACTCACCGATCTAATTTCCTGTAACAAATCTCAAACAGCCACCTGATAAAAGAATCTGTTATTAGAGACTTGTGCATTTTGCACCCTAAATTAATCATAGGCTACAGTGAGCACACTTAGCAGCTCACCCTTGTTGTTTGCAAGTGCCCAACTGACCATGCCAGCTCCATGCACTAGATGTGCTCCTGCTTGGAGGAGACAGGAAGTATTGGATATATTGGGGCTGTGGGGAGAAGACTCTGTGCAAGCACAGCTATGGACCTTCCACAGAAATGTGGACATCTATGAGAAGAATACCTGGGGACGCAGGCAATGGGGTATAACAGGGATCAGCAGTGCTGCATGAAAGCGAAGGAACTTCACCAGGAACATCATAGGTTTCAGGAAGGGCAACAATAGAACTGGTGCTGCCCTGCAGACCTGCCTCTTTTACAATGAACTGCATGCCATACTTGGCAGAGACTCCACCAGCACCCTGAAAATCACCATGGATACCTTGGAGGAGCCTGAGACAGAGATCGCTGTCATGAACAGCAAGGAGGAAGAGGAGGAAAGGTGGTGGGGAGGAGATGAAATGAGGGACTCAAGCCATGCCACAAGCCAGAATCTGTTAGAGACTCTGCTACAGTCTAGCCAGTCCCACGAGATGTGTGCAGATGAGCCTGTTGAAGAAAAAGGAACCCAGATAAGTGTGTGCACACGTTTTTCCTTACAAAGTTTACATCTGAAGATGGTTCCCAGCCAATCCCCAAGTTAACAAGACAAAGGTTTCAACTTTTCATTGTATGACAAGAGGTAGAGGTACAACAAACAAAAGTAGAGGAGTTGTTATGTGCTTTTCATCCCCCATTGGGTAAGGTGGGGGAGGGGGCCATGCGGACCATTTTGTATATGTACATAGGGATGTCCCTTTTATCCTCCTGAGAGATTTTGATGAAATTTTCATGGAGTTACTCTGAAATCTTCTCCCAAAAGTTTCTGGGGATGGCAGCCTTATTTCTTCCTCCTCGGCAGGCAGGATATTTTCTTGTGCCACTTCAGGATGAGTTTGGCTGGCTCTGTTGCAGTAAACAGGGCAGTGGCATACAGTCCCAGGCGATTTTGTGACACAAGTAGCAGCTGTGTTCTCTGTGTCTTTGTGACTCTCAGGAGTGAGATATCAGCTAAAATCACCACTACCTATTGGAAAATAGTACCAATATTCAGTGCCACTGCCCTATACTTGTACCTATAGAATAAGGACTGAAAACTTATAGCTTCCTACAACAGAAAATCCTCATCCCCCACCCTCTTCTCCCCCCCGTCGGAGCACATATTCACCGTGGCTAGGGCTGGAGAGCGCTGCTGTGCTGAGGTGTACAAAGCTGAAGCGTCAATAAATATTTCTTATTAAAAGAATACAGGAAGGGAGTTTTGAAACTTATCTTTCCCATTCCATTGTCACTGTAAATCAATGGTATATCTGTCTGTTTTTATCAGTAGCTTCTGATGTGGCAGCCTGGAGGACTGCTCCCATCCATGCCCACAGAATGCCTGGCCCTGATGAGGAGGAAAAGAAATAGGACTAGGGAGGACATGTTCTGCAAGATTCTTCAAACAGTGCTGCATTGGAGCTTGAACAAAGGGAGAAGGCTAATATGACCAACAGTATGGAGAAAGACAGAGGACAGAAGGCGGCTCAGGAGTCTCAGCAGAACAAGGAGAGAGAAATGCACTAGGATATAATGGATCTTTTCAGGCAGCAAACACAATTGCTGCAGACTCTGGTTGAGCTACCAGATTTGGTTGGTCCAAAAATTCCAGATTCTCTACCCTTTTCTATCCTTGTAGAACTCAATGGTTGCTGCTCCCTGCACCCCCAACATACCACATGGTGTCACAGACTGCATCTTAACCTCTACCACTCCGTCCTGGTGAATAGCAAGGAAAACTGTAGCTTCATATACACTGACCTGTAAGAACCAGGGCTGGTGTACCTGTACCCACAATGAACTACATTTGTGCTCTCAAATGGACAGAAATGTTTACTCCCTTTCTCATTTTAAATTTTCACCCCATTAATTTATGTTAAAAATTGTATAATATTGTCTGTGGGGTTTTATTTACATATTGATATTCTCCACTCCCTCCCCCCCACTCAGTAAAATTCTCTTTTTGGAGAATCACATTATCTGTATTAGTTTACAACAAATATTGCAAAATGCAAAGCGGTAGTCAAACCAAACGCTACTTGTAAAGCTACACCAAGCACCACATAATTCATAGCTCCAGGTAAACACCCAGTCATGTTTATAAATGTACTGCAAGTACTACACAATTCTTAGCAGCGCCCAAAGCTCCAGGCCCAGAGAACACTCCTACGCAGAACATTCTGTGACAGACAGGTAAAAGTTCTCTTTCAAAACCTCCCTCAACTACATAGCACCATGCTGAGCTCTTGCAACAGTCCTTGTGTGTGACTATTCAACATCAGCAAACAGCCACTCACCCTCTGCCCTGGCAGCAGATTTTCCCTCACAAACATTATGCAGGACATAAGAAGCAGCTGTCACCATGGCGATATTTTTCTCACTGAGATCCAGTCTAGTGAGTAAACACCTTCAGCATCCCTTCAGTCTACCAAAGCACATTCAGCTGTCACTCAGCACCTGCTGAGCTGACAGCTGAATCTTTCATTGGTGCTGTCAAGGTGGCTGGTTTACTGTTTCATGAGCCAAGAGAGCAAAAGGTAGGCTCTCGCCAATGGTAATTGCTGGTCAGGAAAGAATGTCCCTGTTTGCAACTTTCTGAACAGTCCTGTGTTCTTAAGGATGAAAGCATCATGCACCTTCCCTGACCAGTCCAAACTGATATCAGTGAAGCATCCTCAGTGATCCACCAATGTTTGCATAACAATTGAAAAGTTGCCCTTTCTGTTGATCTACACTGAAATAGGTACCAAAATAAAACTATACATGGTATATATCAGCCTGCCACAGTTCAGGAATCTCCTGGCTGCAAATCCATTTGCTATTTCCTGCTCATTGCCTAGAGTCACAGGCCTGTGTAGCAGGAGATGATTAATGGCCCTACATATTTTCATGATAACAGTCCCCACTGTGGATTTTCCAACTCCAGAATGATTTCTCACTGACCAGTAGCAATCTGGTGTTGCAAGCTTCTGCAGTGCAATCACCACTTCCTTCTCTGCTGTCAATGACACTCTCATTCTGGTATCTATGCACTGAAGGGCTGGGCTGGGAGGAGCTTGGCACACAGATTCAGGAATGTGGCCTTTCACATCTGAATGTTCTGCAGCCACTGTTCATCATCCCTCACCAGCAGCGGCGTATTATCGCCTAGGCTGACAAGACCTAGGCCTAGGGCAGCAAATTTGCAGGGGTGGCAAATTTGAGCACCCACAGAGAAGCTCCCTTGCTCCAGCTTGCCTCCTCCGTGAGTGCGCCGCTGCGTCCTGTTTCTCTCCCCTCCCTCCCAGTGCTTGCACCGCGAAACAGCTGTTTCGCGGGGCAGGGAGGGAGGGGTGAGGAGGGGGAACGCGGCGTGCTGGGGGAAGAGGCGGGGCCGGGGTGGGGATTTGGGGAAGGGATCCAATAGGGGCAGGGAGGGGGTGGAGTTGGGGTGGGACATTGGGGAAGGGGTTGGAATGGGGGCGAGAAAAGGGTGGAGTCGGGGCGGGGCCAGGGGCAGGCGGGGCAGCAATTATTTCAGGGCCTAGGGGTGGCAAAATCATTAATCCGCCACTGCTCACCAGTCAGTTCTCATTTCTCAGGCCTAGAAGTGGTGCTCCACCATCAGCTGCTGCTCTGTGAACACCACCACCAACTATGAACGACGCTTTTCTATGTTCCTCAGCAAACAGTCTTCAAAGAAATCCTCATGTCCCCTAGGTGTTGTGGTACTTCCTGAAGGTCTGCAAATATAGGAGAATCCTGCATCCTATATTTGCAATGTTCATGAGACAGTGCAGAGCTCTGTGGGCTCCATGTTTCTGTCAGAGATGGCAGAGACTGAAAAGTGCCATGCATGTTGGTGTGATTTTTAAAGGAAAGCATGAAAATTATGGCATATGGATGGCATTATGGGATGGAGAAAGTTCTATGCCAGGAATTTGACCCCTAGCTCCCAGAAATCCCCCTGGGCAAGTCATTTCTATCCCTCAATACATTGTGAAAATTTCCCCAAAGGCATTGTGCTAGATGGTGGTGCATGACACACTAGGATACCTACCCATGGTGCACTGCACTTTACATCAACATAAGCATTCCTCATGAGTATGCACAGCGACAACGTAAGCAGCCAAGTATGCATGCAACCCAAATGATATACAGACTTTGCTGGCTGTATGCTGACGTACCTTGCATTAACCACAGTCTGTAATGTAGAGATGGCCTAAGTATTTCACCAATATCTGTACAGGGAGATTTTTCCAAACCAGTAAGGTGCCTGAAACCACTATGGCTTATGGTTAAAGACAGCCTAGTCAGCAAGCTGTAAATTGGCCATTCAACAGTCTCAGCTTGACCAAGGCAGGAGGGGAGAGAGTTTTGGCTGCCACAGAAAGGGCAGCTTGACCCCACGTCCTTCCTGATAAGAATTGTGTTGAAGTTGCTGATACATTTTAGAAGAGCAGGATGTGCCCCAGGAATGTCTATTGGGGTCTCAAGGCTGCAAACTCTGGAAAAACCCACACCTGGTGTGACGGGTTGGATCACAGAAACCCCCTTGGGAGCTGCCACCTGATGTGCCAAGACTACCCCCGCTTCTGTTTTCCCCGGCAGCTCAGGACTCCAGCACCCTGTCTTGCTGAATTAGACACTCCAGTCTGCTCCAACACAGACCCAGGGTCTGAATCACTTGCCCCAAAGCTGCAAGTTTACCTGAAAACAGCTTACAGTAGTGTGCTTGTCTTTAGCACTCAGATGCTCAACTCCCAATGGGGTCTAAACCCAAATAAATCTGTTTTACCCTGCATAAAGCTTATGCTGGGCAAACTCATAAATTGTTCGCCCTCTATAACACTGATAGAGAGATATGCACAGTTGTTTGCTCCCCCAGGTATTAATACATACTCTGAGTAAATTACTAAATAAAAAGTGATTTTATTAAATACAGACAGTAGGATTTAAGTGGTTCCAAGTAGTAACAGACAGAACAAAGTAAGTCACCAAGCAAAATAAAATAAAATGAGCAAATCTATGTCTAATCAAACTAAATACAGATAATTTCCTCACCAGTTCCTGAGCACTCCCTTTTACAGGCTAATCTCCTTTTAGCCTGGGTCCAGCAATCACTCACACCCCCTGTAGTTACTGTCCTTTGTTTCAGTCTCCTTCAAGTATCCTGGGGGGGTGGAGAGGCTCCTTCTTTAGCCAGCTGAAGACAAAATGGAGGGGTCTCCCACGGGTTTAAATAGACTCTTGTGGGTGGGGACCCCCCTCCTCCCTCCTATGCAAAGTCCAGCTCCAAGATGGAGTTTTGGAGTCACCTGGGCAGGTCACATGCCCCTGCATGACTCAGTCTTTACAGGCCGACGCCATTGTCCACATGGTATCTTCCATGTCTCCAGGAAGACTTCTTATGTGGATTGGAGCATTCCAAGATGCATTGTTCTCCAAGTGTTTCCTGATCAGGTACTTAACCTGGCGAATTCCTTCCTAAAGAAGCTGACCAAATGCCTCACAAAGCTTACTTAGAAACCAAGCAAGCATACAGCCCATATTCTTAACCTCAAGTAGAAAATGATATATATATGTACAAATAGGATGAATAGATATAGTAGACCATAACCTTTACGGAGATATGTTACCTGGCACAGGCAGCACAAAACATATTCCAGTTATGTCATACATACATTTATAAGCACCCCCTCCCCATAAAGCCTTATGGGGTACACTGTCACACCTGGTTAATCAATAATCAGAAGGAGCCTCTTGCTTGCCCATTGGAACTGCTTGCTTAACAAGTTTTCTTTAAGGGACATGTCATTCTATTACTAATGTATAAATAAAGGGGAAAAGCTTGAGATAGGGGGACTTGTTTGGGGACTGGTCTCTCCCTCTGGATGCATCTTGTGTTCCCCACCGGCAGACGGGCTGCCACTGTGCCACTCGAGAGCCACACTCAGCTTCGGTAATTATTGAGGGTTGGGGGAGTTTTACTAACCTGTTGCGGACGTGTGTAAGTGCTTGAGACTAAGTAAAGTTTAGCTTTAAGTGAAAGCACTCTTGTGCTGTCCTGTTTGTGCCAGCCATCTATCGGTCGGACGGCCGTGTCTCCCCTGATTTATTTCCTGACACCACCTCGCACAGAGTAAAAGTTACCGAGAGCTTTGGGTTGCAAGAACACCGGGTAACATATCTAACTGTGCATACATCCACATAAACAGAACTAGCAAGATGGTCTGGCATATTGCCATCTGGCGACTTCACCAAAGGTTACAGTGGGGGCACTACATGTCATCTTCCCTTATGCTGATGCACAACACATGACATTCTACGGTGAACTGTGGACAATAGTAACGCCTCATGTCATTAAAGATAACACTATTAGGAGATTATGGGCCTAATCCTGAAATGAGTTCCATCAGGGGAGGAGAGCACCTCACACAAGGTACTTAGCACCTTGCAAATCAGGCCTTCTGTCTCTACTAGAGCGAGACTCACAATGAAGTGGTGTCTACACTGCAGCTGTGAGGGAGCCTCCCAGTCAGGGCAGACAGACTCATGCAAACAGGGTTCATCTAGCATGCTAAAAATATCTGTGTGGAGGTTCAGACTAGCCACCCGAGCTCAGACTCACTTGACCCGCAGTGTCCAAGCTCAGGTAGCTAGCCCAAGACTCTGCTGGTGCTGCAATATCTGCACTATATTTGAGCGTGCTTGAACAAACCATGTTAACACGAGTCTCTGTCCCAGGTTGCTCCCAGCTGCAATGTAGACATACCCTGAAAAAAGCCTTCTGATGCCACCAAGATTTGACTCCAACAGGAGATTTGCCTAAACAGGGATGTCAGGACTGGCTGCATAAGTAACTGGGACAATGCACTGGCATGACACCAAGAGTGTTTTAAAACATCTCCAACCCATGACGGTTCCAGAACATCTCTTCTAAGAGGCAGTTTTTAAAATCAAATTGCAAAAGTGTTTGTGCTCCTGGTACACAAATTGTAGAATCTAGCTAATTGTTTTGGGAAGGAACTAATTAGGAGAATTATCAAGGAAGAGATTAAGCTGAATGTAATTCACTGTCTTCAAGAGGAATGTGTTAAAATGGCACTTCTCCTGCCGTCAGCAACTCACTGTAGTTAACTGGGGTGAACTGGTGTTTGCAACAAACTCACAATTGTGTGACTCCTTGGTCATTTCATGCTGATTCCCTACTGTAATCAAGAGGGTGGGGGAGGGGGTCACACTTTGGTGTGGCCAAGATCATTGTACACACCAGAGGCCCCTTACATTCTTCCATTTCCTCAAGCTTTCTGTGTGCCACACTCTCATGCAGGGCCGGTGCAACCATTTAGGCAAACTAGGCGGCCGCCTAGGGCACCTAATGGTTGGGGGCGCCTAAAAGCCCGCTCAGGCGAGGAGGTGGAGTGGAGGTGAGCTGGGGCGGGGGGGGGCACGGGGAGGGCTGCCCGCAGTAACGGGAGGGGGGGCACACAAGGGAACCGCTCCCCGCCCCAGATCACCTCCACTCTGCCTCCTCCGCTGAGCACTCAGCCCCCGCTCTAAGTCTCCTCCAATCGGCGCCGCAAGCCTGGGATGGGAGGAGAATTAGAGCGGCGCCGGCGTGCTCAGCGGAGGAGGCAGAGCGGAGGTGAGCTGGGGCGGGCTCCCCAGGCGGGGTTAGCTTCCGCGCGGGCGGGAGTCTCCCCAGGCGGGGTTAGCTGCTGTGGAGGGGGGGTCTCCCCGGGCAGGGTTAGCTGCTGCTGCAGAGGGGGGGGGGGGATAGCTGCTGCAGGGGGGGGCTCCCTAGGTGGAGGGGGGGTGGCTGCTGCAGGGGGGGCTGGGTTAGCTGCCGCGGGGGGGGGCGGGGTTAGCTGGGTGGGAGGGTGGTGCAAGGTGGAAGTTTCGCCTAGGGCACGAAACTTCCTTGCACCGGCCCTGCTCTCATGCCCCTCTATTTCAGGGACTCCCTGCAACCCTCTCCTCCACTCATGTCCCCTATTCACCTATCCCCCTATGCCAGGAGCTGTGTGCTCACCATTCCCAGGGCTCTGTGTGCATTCTCCCCTGCCCCCTCATACTAAGGTCTCCCTTTTCCCCCCTCCCAGGGGCTCAGTGTGCCCCCCATTCCTCTCTCCACCCTATGCCAGAGTCTGCCATTCTCTCCCCCATGTCAGGGGCTCTGTGTGTGCCACATTCCCCTCTGACCCCCCATTTCCCCTTAGCATTCTTATTTCTTTTCTTTCAGTCTGGAGATAAATCATTCAGGGTGTCAGCATGTTAAACTGTATTGGGACGATGGACATAGCTCAGATGAGATATTTTGTTATGATGGAAGGTGTTCACTGCTACCATTAAGTTCTTTGATCTATAATAGACAATTACAGAGGTGTCTGAAGCTGCTGGCTCTGCTAACCAGATGCAAAAGGCTCCATGTGTCCCTGTGATGGGGTATACAAACTCCACATTGGGCCTGAAGGGGTTAAAATGCAATACTGGGCCCAGGTAGCCCTGTTCTTCAGGCCTGTAGAGCATGCTCCAGCTGGAGGAGAGGAGGAGCAGGTTAAAAGGAGCTCAGAAACCCAGGCAAGGGGTGGTGGACAGGCTGTAGGAGAGAAGAAACTTTCTCCAGGAAGCCAGACAGAAAGTGGCACCTAAGGGGGGATGACAGAACTGATAAGGCCCAAGGCCAAGTCTTCGCCAACCACCAGCCACTTTGAGACCCAGCAGGTCATAGAACCATACGGTTAGAAGGGATCACAAGGGTCATCTAGTCTAACCCCCTGTCAAGATGCAGGATTTGTTGGGTCTAAACCATCCAAGACAGATGGCTATCTCTAGGCAATTTGTTCCATTGTCCTACTGTTCTTACAGTCAGGAAGTTTTTCCCGAGATTTAATCTAAATCTGCTGTGCTGTAGTTTGAACCCATTGCCTCTTGTCCTGCCCTCTATGGCAAGAGAGAACAATTTTTCTCCAACTTTTTTACGGCAACCAGTAATGGGGTGTTCACTCCCACCCTTGCTCTGAAAAGGTTAACGAAGACTAAGAAGGGGGCTAGTTAACCCAACAGACTACAGATGAAAGGAATCAGGTGACTAAGGTCCCCAGACTGAGTGAGGGAGCCCAGCTGAGGAGGAATGACTGGGGCCAGGCTTATAAAGACAGGAAATTGTCAGCAGAAAGAGGGCTGCTGGGAAAGGCTGCAGTCACTCCCTGGGAGGAGGGAGGTTGCAGAGATGTGTAGCCTGCAGTGGCTCTCTGTGAGGAGGGAGTGATGAAGTTGGCAAACCCAGAGAGGGGTGTGATGGTGCTGCCCGTGGGAGCCAGCTGAGGTCACTCAATCAGGGTGAACTGCAAACAAAACAGGACAGACAAATCCCAAAAGCTGGTGGATATTCCAATACTTAGATTTACCAAGCCAGCAGAAAACAACTTCTATATTACCATACAGGTTACTCAGAAGTCCAAACAACGCAGTTCCCTTAAAGTACCCAGCCTCAGGCCTCCATCCAGACACACACGTCAGATCTGATGTTGATTACTGAAAATCTTATCTCATCATATAAAAGAAAAGGTTCTTCCAATCCCAAAGGATCAGCCACATACCCAGGTCCAATTATAACTTAGATCTTGCCCAAAATACACGCTTATAGTCAATTCTTATTAACTAAGCTAAAGTTTATTAAAAAAAGAAAAGAGAGAGAGTGTTGGTTAAAAGATCAAAGGGATCTTTATACATACATACAGACTTGAATTCAATTCTTGAGGTTCAGATACATAGCAGAGGTGAGCTTGTAGTTGCCGAAAGTCCTTTTAGAAATAGTCCATAGGTTATAGTCCAATGTTCATATTCAGGGTGACTCCAGTCAGTGACTGGGGATCTCAATCCTTATGGCTTAAGGTTTCCCCCTCTTGAAACCCAAAGCAGATCTGAGATGAAGCAGGATCGTGTCCCAGGGTTCTTACACATTTCCAGCAGCCTTTTGGCCTGAGAAAACAATAGGCTGAACTCTCCTTCTTCCAAACATCCTGGCAATTAGCACAGGGTAATTTATCCGTTAAACAGTTCAGATACAGGTTACCACAACCTTCAAAGAGACATATAGACAATAATACTATTTCACTCACGTATCTTTCTAAATGTTAATATTCCTTTTTTGATCTTTGAATCAAAGCTATAGCAATAGACAAGACTTGTTTGCTTACATCACGACCTGAGCAAACATCTACCCTTCTATCTCTAACAATGCAGACTTGCATTTCAAAGCTCTCTTCATTTACATATCTTCCTAACCAGTCTCCAAAGTTCGTTCACGGGTTAGGTCAGTCTGGGAGGTAATTAACTCTTTCTGGCCCTGTCATCTTTCAATGAGATATTATATTACACTCATAACATCACAAGGGGAAGCACCAGATGTTAAGAAGAGGGCTCAGAGAAAGGCAGTAAGATCCAGGAGGGAACAAACCTTGACTGTTGGCTATAGGGTCCTGGAGCTGGAACCCAAAGTAGAAGACCTGCCGGAGTTCCCCTGCCAGCCACTGAGGGAGTAGCACTATGAGGCAGTGAATGGGAAGACTGCCTGAGGTAGCTAGTGTGGGGAGAGATTTTGAAAGACTTTGTTACCCCGGAAGAAGAAAATGCGTAAAATGACCTGGCCGGAAGGCTGAGTCACAAAAAGGCAGCAGCAGCAGCTCGTGGAGTGAGAGAGGGGCTGCAGACCCAGAGAGATAAGCCGAGAGACAGTGTGCAACTGTGGGAAGGAGCGCTGACTTTGTGAGCTATTGCCCAGAGTGGCCAGGAGGAGGTGCCAGCCTAGCAATGAGTGGAGCCCCTTGTCACACCGCATTTCAAGTATTTGAGGGGGGGACCTGATCGTGTTCTTCAATCTCCTCTTTTCCAAATTAAACATACCCAGTCCCTTCAGCCTATGCTCACGTGGCTTGCATTCCGTCCCTTTGATCATCTTTGTAGTTTGCCTCTTCATCCTTTCCAGTTTCGCTACATCCTTTCTATATAGCGGTGACCAAAATTGGACACACGTGACTTGCATGCTATGCCTCTGCTAATGCAACCCAAACTTGCATTTGCTTTTTTCACAACATTATCGCATTGTTGACTCACATTGAGGTTGTGATCTACTACAACTCCCAGATCCTTCTCAGTAGTGCTGCTGCCAAGCCAGTGATCCCCCATTCTGTATTTGTGCATTTGTTTTTTCTTCCCTAAGGGTAGAACCTTACATTTGTCTTTGTTGAATTTCACTTTGTTGTCTATAGCCCAGTTATCCAATTGATCAAGTTCCCTTTGAATTTTAGTTCTATCCTTCAAAGTGTTGGCAACCCCCTCCCTCAGCTTTGTGTCCTCTGTAATTGATCAGTATGCTCTCTATTGCTACGTCCAGGTCATTAATAAAGATGTTAAACAACACCAGACCCAGAACAGATTTCTGTCAAACCCCACTTGAGACCTCCCTCCAATCTGACATCATTCCATTAATAGTTACCCTTTGTTTGTGGTTGTTTAACCAATTATGTGTCCACTTAATGGTGTTTCTACCAAGTCTACATTTCTCTAGCTTACTTATGAGAATGTAATGTGGG
Source organism: Emys orbicularis (assembly GCF_028017835.1). Classification (NCBI taxonomy): domain Eukaryota; kingdom Metazoa; phylum Chordata; order Testudines; family Emydidae; genus Emys; species Emys orbicularis. The sequence goes on from NC_088683.1 coordinate 346,468,456, forward strand.
ACTGTCAAAAGCCTTGCTGAAGTCCAGGTATATTATGTTCACTGCTATTTCCCCCATCAACCAAACCAGGTACCTTACCAAAGAAGGGAATCAAGCTGGCTTGGCATGGTTTGTTCTTAGTAAATTCATGCTGGCTGCTAGGTCCTGCGGAAACTGGCTCATCTGGACCTTTTTTGTCACGCTATTAACTGTTTGGACTACAGGGACCATGTCCCAAACTAAAGGAGCACATAGGTAGGAAGTAGCCTGGTGTGGCAGACTTAGTCTCTCTGTGGGGGGGAGGAAACCTGCCAGTGTTATTTCCCACAGGGCCCTGGACTGGACCATGCTGAAGAGGGAGGGTCCAGGTCCTTTTACCATACTCTACTTAAGGGCATAGGCCCAGACAGAGTGGGGGAGGCCAAAAAATTCCTGGCAAAGCTACCGCACGGGGCACCATTCCCATTCACCCCACGACCACCCCCAGGACACAGAGACAAGGGATTGAAGTCAGGTGCACTAACCACTAGGCCAGCTGGTCCTCTGAGCACCCTATCTCAATATCCAACTCCCCCCTTTCAGTTTTCCAATTTTCATGAGAATCAACAGAGTTTTTCCCATCGATGCCTAGAATATTCCCTGAAGTTTTGGAATTGATCTGATATGGCACTGTGGCAGGTAACAATATCCCCGGTTTGTGGATGGGAAAACCGAGATGCAAAGAGGTTAACTTGCCATAGGTCACAAAGCAAATCAGCAGAAGAGCTGAGAACAGCCTTGTGTTCTCTTGAGTCCAGGTCTAGTGCCCAAGACAACAGACTACACTGTCTCTTCTATTGCGGCTCCTTGCTGAGTCACTCATACTACTATATAAGAACATACAGTTGCTATAATGGATCAGATCTGCTGATTCATCTAGTTCAGTATCCAATCTCCAATAGTGGGGAGTAACAGCTGCTTCAGAGGAAGGTGAAATAAACTCTGAAACACTTCCAATGACTGGAAGTTAGCTAATGTAATGCCAATATTTAAAAAGGGCTCTAGAGGTGATCCCGGCAATTATAGACCGGTAAGTCTAACGTCGGTACCGGGCAAATTAGTCGAAACAATAGTTAAGAATAAAATTGTCAGACACATAGAAAAACATAAACTGTTGAGCAATAGTCAACATGGTTTCTGTAAAGGGAAATTGTGTCTTACTAATCTATTAGAGTTCTTTGAAGGGGTCAACAAACATGTGGACAAGGGGGATCCAGTGGACATAGTGTACTTAGATTTCCAGAAAGCCTTTGACAAGGTCCCTCACCAAAGGCTCTTAAGTAAAGTAAGTTGTCATGGGATAAAAGGGAAGGTCCTTTCATGGATTGAGAACTGGTTAAAAGACTGGGAACAAAGGGTAGGAATTAATGGTAAATTCTCAGAATGGAGAGGGGTAACTAGTGGTGTTCCCCAAGGGTCAGTCCTCGGACCAATCCTATTCAACTTATTTATAAATGATCTGGAGAAAGGGGTAAACAGTGAGGTGGCAAAGTTTGCAGATGATACTAAACTGCTCAAGATAGTTAAGACCAAAGCAGACTGTGATGAACTTCAAAAAGATCTCACAAAACTAAGTGATTGGGCAACAAAATGGCAAATGAAATGTAATGTGGATAAATGTAAAGTAATGCACATTGGAAAAAATAACCCCAACTATACATACAATATGATGGGGGCTAATTTAGCTAAAACAAGTCAGGAAAAAGATCTTGGAGTCATCGTGGATAGTTCTCTGAAGATGTCCGCGCAGTGTGCAGAGGCGGTCAAAAAAGCAAACAGGATGTTAGGGATCATTAAAAAGGGGATAGAGAATAAGACTGAGAATATATTATTGCCCTTATATAAATCGATGGTACGCCCACATCTCGAATTCTGCGTACAGATGTGGTCTCCTCATCTAAAAAAAGATATACTGGCACTAGAAAAGGTTCAGAAAAGGGCAACTAAAATGATTAGGGGTTTGGAACAGGTCCCATACGAGGAGAGATTAAAGAGGCTAGGACTCTTCAGCTTGGAAAAGAGGAGACTAAGGGGGGATATGATAGAGGTATATAAAATCATGAGTGATGTGGAGAAAGTGGATAAGGAAAAGTTATTTACTTATTCCCATAATACAAGAACTAGGGGTCATCAAATGAAATTAATAGGCAGCAGGTTTAAAACAAATACAAGGAAGTTCTTCTTCACGCAGCGCACAGTCAACTTGTGGAACTCCTTCCCTGAGGAGGTTGTGAAGGCTAGGACTATAACAGCGTTTAAAAGAGAACTGGATAAATTCATGGTGGTGAAGTCCATTAATGGCTATTAGCCAGGATGGGTAAGGAATGGTGTCCCTAGCCTCTGTTTGGCAGAGGATGGAGATGGATGGCAGGAGAGAGATCACTTGATCATTGCCTGTTGGTCCACTCCCTCTGGGGCACCTGGCATTGGCCACTGTCGGTAGACAGGATACTGGGCTAGATGGACCTTTGGTCTGACCCAGTATGGCCATTCTTATGTTCTTATGTTCTTATGAAAACCTGCCCTCAGGGAATGTTTACTTCTAACCCAATCTCTCACCAATGGGGTTTATGCCCTGAAGTATGAGAGTTTATATTCCTTCCAAATCTTTCCTAATCCTTCCGCCAAGTGCCAATGGCAACAACAAGGGCTTGGTTCAATGACTAAGGGCAAAAAATAAATAAAAGAATGGCTTGATCTCCCACCCAGGGTCATACTCTTATTTCTGGCTCTGGGAAATAAAATAAAATTTCCCTGATCACCTTTGCAGGTGTGTTTCCCACTCATCTATAGGCACTCCCTTCTTTTGGGAACAGGGAACAGAGAAATCAGGGAAGAAGAGAACACAGTCCGAAGAAACATGAAAAAACCCCCACCAAAACATGTAAATGAATAGTCATATAAGGAGGAGATACTCACATAAGTGTCCACCTGCTGGGTGTCGAGAAGTCTGCCTCACCACAAATCCTACTCTCAGTCTCCTCAGTGGTAGCCAAAGTTATCTGGGGGTGGCTTTCCTCTGATGGGCTGTTCCAGTCTGAAAGAACTGCTCAGCCAGGTCAAAATCAAAGGGGCAGTCACTTGATGCTATTCAATGATTTCAGTTCATTTCCACCATCTCAGTTGGCCAGAGTGCAGTGAAGGCAGGTTTCTGCCATTCCAGTCAGCCCTGAGTATGCTTCTCCACCAGTCCACTCAGGCCTCATTCCCATATAGGACACAAGATCTTTAGATGAGGGAACCTAATATAAAATAGGACAGTTGCTTCCAGAGTTAAAGCTCCTGACCTCTAGGAGAAAAAATTCTCACCTCTCTTGTTGTAAGGCCCAAGCTTTGTTACACAACCAACATCCATTTCTAGTAATGTCATGGTGACCCTTCATGCAAGGCATATCCTGCACAGTTCTTATGCCCTTTCCTTAAACCGTAATTATAATTATATTATCACCTTTGCACATCAAAACTTAAATACCAACTAAAACAAAACACAGTAGATGGAATTATGGGTAAATAAGATGTAAATGAAGCTGTCCAGAGCTGACTTCTTTCCAAAAAAAAAGGCAGCAAAGAGCTCCAGCCTCTAGATCTTCTGGCCATGGAGGTTACGTCTGTTTACACACACACGCACACACACACACACACACACACACTACTATAACTCTCACACTATTATCCTAACTATATTTAAAATGCTTTGTGCAATCGTTACTTTTTAATAAATTAATGAAATAAGAGCATCTCCCAGCACAGTGTTTTTCTTCGATAAGTGGGAAGTTGGAATAGGCACATTTCTGTTTCCACTGAGATCTGTGACAATTAAAAAGATTGTATAGTTTTGTGTGTCACTGCACAAACACACAGATGGTCTATAGTTACTAAAAACAACATGTCAAGAAAATTCATATTTTTATTAATAAATGCTTATAATCTTCAGTTTTGCTTTGTATTTAAGTAATTTATGATAAGTATCTTCCTGCCACAGATTTTTTGAACACAAGTCACAGCTTCACAATTGTTCCCAATTTCATGTTTAAAACTAAGAACTCTAATCACAGTAGGATAATGAATTGGGTCTTATACATAAATCAGATTACATAGACAGCAGGAGGTTGTTGGTTGTTTTGTTGTTGTTGGTTTTGTTTTGTTTTGTTTTTTAAAACAGAGCAGTGTTGAGTTGCTTTGACTTAAGCACATACAAGATCAAATATTTTCCCCCTCCACTCACATTCCTCACATTGTTATATAACATTGTCTTTTCATATTTTCATTCCTGTGATCCTGTTGCTATGGAAATCTTCCTCCATAATGTCTGCAGACAGGACTTACAAGTGTTGAGGAACTGTGAACCTGCAGCATTCCAATGTATTTTATGATCAATTTAGTATAGTCCCAAAGGAATGCAAGTTAAAACATAGTTTATAAAGAGATCTCTGCTGCTCAGCAGCTAAAATGGCTAACTGTTTTTAATGACTACTAAAATGCAGCTGCCTTTGGGATGGAACTCAGCAATCAATCTGGATACATTTACACTACAATCGAACGTTTGATTGCAGCTCAGGAAGACATACCCACGCTAGCTTTAATTTAGCTAGCATGGCTAAAAATAAAATGAAGGCAGAACCTGGCACACGCTAGCAATGCAAGTACATGCCCTGGGTTGCAGGCTGCTTTGTACAGCCGGTGCCACACAGCTGCATCATCACTGCTAGTCTTAGCCACATTAACTAGATTAAAGCTAGTGTGGGTAAGCCTACATGAGCAGCAATCCTACCCCCAATTGCAGTGTAGAGATAACTTCTGTGACATCTGTTCTTTACAAAAAGATTATTCTTTTGGAGGAAAAGTTAAAAATAAAATGTCAGTATTTTGCCCCGGATTCAGGGAAATGTTACTCCAGAATTTGATCCAGCTAATTGCAACAATATTGTGTGCATTCAGCCACCATGAATTAATAAACCAGAAGACCACATGTTAAGAGTTAATTTGAACAAGCGGGGCTTCTGGAGGCAAGGTCAAATGCTAGCTGCAGGCTTGCAATTTCAGAATGGGAGGAGGGGAGAAAAGCGTCAACAACTTGAGACTGGAAGAAAATAAGTGGATGGAGACCTTGAGTTTGGGCGCCTTTGATATAGAAGCTTATTATGACTAACATTATTAGAAATGTTTTGTTGATAAGTAGTTTATTGAAGTTTGGAGAAGTGATGATCTAGTTGGGGTCACTATGAGCTATGCGTTTTGTAAAAATTAGTTATAAAAAGACTAGATAATAAAGTGTAATTTGGAGCAGTTCTCTGAAACTATCCTGAGAGACTTTTTCCAGACACCGTACCCCCTGGTGGGGAAGTGACCAGCCATCTCTGACCTGCTGCTAATTACTCGAAACCATCTCAGCTTCTAGGTAACTATTTCGGATGTTCTAAACCTATTGCTTATGTCCCTGTGTCCTTAAATCTAATAAATAGTAGTTTTAGATAAGAGCACACTTACTAGTATTAATCTTTCATCAGCCGGAAGTGCTGGGTTCCCCTTGATTTATTCCTGACACCGCCTGGAGTGAAACAGTTAAGTTATCACTGCTTTGGGTTCTGGAAGAAACACTGGGTAACAAGTAGTCAGAATGCAATCACTATTATAGCACTGTTGTATTTAGTTAGATGGAATAAATGGGCCAAAAGGTGTTAACATAACCCACTCACGGTCCAACATTAAACAAGGTCCAGGGGTTGGTATACAGAGACCTCAGCTTGCTTAGTACCATGGCGCACACACCATTAAAATTCCTATTAACATTTTATTAAAGATACAGAAAAGAAGGACAAACAGTTCAAACATTTGAAATGTAAATAAGGCTTTCATTTTAACATTTCTTGTTCCCTTCCCCTTTAGCTGGAGAGAGTTTTAAAAGGAGAAACCCCCTTGTTTGACAGTCTCTTAGATGGTATCAAAGCTGTTGTTATTGCTGCAGCTGTTAAAGTCCTTTCATTACAGGTGGTGTTTAGGTCTCAGCTGGAGCCAGTAGGGCGATGATGTCATCTGACTCTCTCTTTCTGTCCCGGTCTGATCTGGACATTTCTCAAGATCAGGATGATGAAGGCCCCGGGATCCCCGGAAACAGAAGGGGTGGCAGTCATGATGGTGAAGCTTGCTTCAGGAGTCTCAATCTGTTCTGTCGAGGGTTCTTTTTTTTGTTTTCTCATACTTCCCGCACAAAATCTCTTTCTTTTAAGGACCCAAAAAGGGCGTAATGGCTGGAATAGCCCATTACCTCATTATTTTGTCTACCAATTAGATCCAACATCCAACATACAAATTCTGGCTAATTAACATCTGGCTTCACATCTCCTGTTTTTAACAAGCATAATTTCAACAAAATCATATTAACTTGGCCTTTTTGATTACACTAATTTAGTTATTCTGTCTCCCTTTCATAACTTTTCCCATCAACATTTGTTATTATAATATCTTATGAATATTTGCACGCTTTTCACAGGTGAACTCACAATTTGGATAAATTTGTAGGTCCAGTTATCACAACATAATCTCTCTCTTTTTTGAATCAGTTCCACCTAGGATTGGACATTTGTTCATAAAAATCACAATTACAAAAAAACCTCCTAATTTTAGTTTAAATATATAAAGGAAAGGGAGGGGTGGAAGTACTTGGTTATATTTTAAGGTTTGCAAATTCCTTATTTGTAAATTGGTATTTACAAATATTACTTGATCAAATATTACAAAAAAATTACAGCTAGTAAGGCTTTTGACATTCTCATAAGCAAACTAGGGAAAAGTGGTCTAGATGAAATTATTATTAGGTGGGTGCACAACTACTTGAAAGACCATACTCAAAGAGTACTTGTTATCAATGGTTCACTGACAAACTGGGAGGGCATATTCAGTGGCATCCCACAGGGGTCACACTTGGGTCTGGTACTATTAAATATTCATTATTGACTTCAATAATGGAGTGGAGAGTATGTTTTTTTAAAATTGCAGATGACACCAAGCTGGGAAGGGTTGCAAGCACTTTGAAGGACAGGATTAGAATTCAACATGACCTTGACAAATTGGAGAATTGGACTGAATTCAAGAACATGAAATTCAATAAAGACAAGTGCAAACAACTTTATTTAGGAAGGAAATACTGTGCTTAAGTACTGGAATAGGCTACTAAGGGAGGCTGTAGAATCCTCATCATTGGAAATTTTTAAGAATAGGTTGACAAACAGCTGTCAAAGATGGTCTAGTTCTACTTGGTCCTGCCTCAGCACCGGAGATGGACTAGATGAACTCTTGAGGTCCCTTCCAGCCCAACATTTCTATCATTCTATTATTATAAACCCAGGAAATTCAGACTTAAAGTTAAACCTAAAAGAAGTCCAAATATGTTGGTTAGAGCTGGAGTTTTTTTTATGTATATTTGGCAAAAAAAATCAAAATTTTACCATGAAAAAACTGAAAAACTAGGGTGAGGGAAAAGAGAGAAGGTTTTTTCATTTTTCTTAAATAATTTTCTTGTCTTTTCATTTAAAAAAATCATACAACTTTGAAAGTACAGTTTCAAGGTTTTTGTTTATTTTTAAAAGGACCAGATTTTTTTTTTTTTAAAGTTTCACATGAAACATTTTGGTCAGCTGTAATGCTGAGATGTGGAAATGCACAACTGAAGGCACTGAAGCAAATTCATGGCTGCCCTGCAATGACACCGAACAACTTCCATACAATTATAACTAAGGCATTTTAATGTTTGTGGTCCCTCCCAGCTTAAAAGAGGGCAATTCTCTGTGCACCATCAAAGATCTTCAACCTATCCTGAAAGATGATCCCTCACTCTCACAGATCTTGGGAGACAGACCAGTCCTCGCTTACAGACAGCCCCCCCAACCTGATGCAAATACTCACCAGCAACCACACACCACACAACAAAAACACTAACCCAGGAACCTATCTTTGCAACAAAGCCCGATGCCAACTCTGTCCACATATCTATTCAAGTGACACCATCATAGGACCTAATCACATCAGCCAAGCCATCAGGGGCTTGTTCACCTGCACATCTACAAATGTGATATATGCCATCATGTGCCAGCAATTCCCCTCTGCCATGTACATTGGCCAAACCGGACAGTCTCTATGCAAAAGAATAAATGGACACAAATCTGACATCAGGAATCATAACATTCAAAAAACAGTAGGAGAACACTTCAACCTCTCTGGTCACTCAGTAACAGACTTAAAGGTGGCAATTTTGCAACAGAAACGCTTCAAAAACACTCCAACGAGAAACTGCTGAACTAGAATTAATTTGCAAACTAGATACCATTAACTTGGGCTTGAATAGAGACTGGGAGTGGCTGGGTCATTACACAAATTGAATCTATTTCCTCATGTTAAGTATCCTTCTTGTCAACTGTATGGAATAGGACATCTTGATTATCACTACAAAAGTTTTTTTTTCTCCTGCTGATAATAGCTCATCTTAATTAATTAGCCTCTTAGAGTTGGTGTGGCAACTTCCACCTTTTCATGTTCTCTGTATGTATATATATCTTCTTACTATATGTTCCACTCTTTGCAGCTGATGAAGTGGGCTGTAGCCCATGAAAGCTTATGCTCAAATAAATTTGTTAGTCTCTAAGGTGCCACAAGTACTCCAGTTCTCTGTAAGTCTCTCTGAAGGAGAACACAGTTTTTCAATCTCTACTGAAGCACAAAACTTTCATTATGAAGAACAGAAATAATTACCATTAATCCTGAAAAATATTTAAAAAAACAAACACACAAAAAACTACCTCTCCCTACCAATTGTTATGCGATGGGCAATGCCTGAGCTGAGATCATTTGGAATAAAAGAAGTCTGGCACAGGTTGGTAAATTTCTTAAAGGACTCTTCTAAAAAAAATGGATCCACAAACTAATGGGTTTATTTGTAATGTCTCATAGAAACGTTTTGAATGCCCAAACAGTAAGTGCTATAAGTCTGTGGAGAAGGAAGTGTTTTCTTTATATGTATCAGAGGTTGAATCCCTACCTTAAATGCAAAACTCAATTCAGTCTTAACTATGGAGCCAGGAGTGGTGCCCTCATAATATTGTATGTATAGCAATTGTTGTACCTACTAGTGAAGTGCATGTAGGGGCGTATTTAAACATACGCTAAATATAATGAATTTCACCAGGACAGTGAAGGTCCATATCCCTACTCCTATGAAAAATGCAGCGGGATCTTTAGTAATCACAAGCGTTTGAAATCTAGCTGCTAGAACTCATCTGAAAGATAGTACCTCTAGCAGCACACTACTCCTATTGCCATGCTGGGTATTGGTTCAGTATTGACTTGTAGATAGCACTCTTCTCTCACACCACATCCAGCAGCACTTACCCTGGGGTTTCCCTGGAGGTCTCTCATGCAAGAAATATAGCAATACCTTACCATACATGATGAATTTAGTCAAGTTAGTGATGTTCCTCACTCATCCCAATCAGGAGTCTGATATATATTCTTTCCCTCTTTGCTTCTGATAACAGTTTCTGAAGAAGGAATGTTCATTGTGTCAATAGGTTCTTGTTGCCTAGGAACAGTTTTCAATTTGCCACTCTGTAAGTATTTAGGTCACTAGTGAATTAATCTTTTTTAAATTATAGCTATGCAGTCAATCACTGATTCTGAACTACCCCAGTGAGAATTGGCAGTACAGTACTTAGTTCTTCATGGACTGAAAACTTCAATTGATGTTCCACTTCCAAAGAAATTCTGGGGGTTGTGTAGGAGAAGCTGGTGCTTGTTCATAATTAGAAAATGTTAGTGCTTTGTAAAAATTAACTCTGGTTATCTACTCATTAAGATTAAATTTGCCATTATTGTCTAAAAACTTGTCTACACATGAAAATTAATCCGGAATAAAGTAGAGTGTGCATTTAAAGTGGATTAACTACTCCTACATGGATTATATTAATTCATAGAATGACACTCATTTCAGAATAAGAATGTCCACACATGGGGTTAATCAGGAATAGTTAATCAGGAACAGCTATTCTGGAATAACTCCCCATGTAGACAAGCCCTCTGAAGTCATCGGAAAAACTTCCAATAACTTAAATGGTCCAGGATCATTACCAAGGTTGATAATGTGTTACAGTACAGAAAATATTAAGTTCTCTTCCTTTGAAGCATTACTGATCTTAAGAAGATGTAAGGGTATTTCAAAGTCTTTCAAGTCTATACAGATGGCAGAAATGCCCATTACTCCACAAGGGCTGCTAATACCCATCATTCCTGGAACACTTCAAAGGGGCAAAGGTTTTTTGTTTTTTTTTAATCTTTTAATTTACAGGAAAGTGACAAATAGTACTCACTGTAAACCCAAAATTGCCATTAACCACATTAAAAATAAGGCACAAGTATACCATTACTGTATTCTAAATAGCAAGTATCCAATGCCCTTTAATAAATGTAGAAGACTCCCATGGCTCTGCTACCCATTAATTAGCCAGGTTGTACAGTAATGAGATAATTGTGCCTTGTTCTATAATATATTACCTGAAATTTTGGTTTTAATGTAAGACCTATTTTGCCATTTTCCTAGTAATTAAAAAATTCTGTTTACTTCTCACCCTTTAGAGTATTCCAGCAGCAGCCCTTACAGGGTGATAGTCCCAGTCAGAAGATGCCCACATTCATTTAATATTTCTTTATACACCTCTACCCCGATATAACGCAACCCGATATAACACAAATTTGGATATAACGTGGTAAAGCAGTGCTCCGGGGGAGCCGGGCTGTGCACTCCGGCGGATCAAAGCAAGTTTGCTATAACACGGTAAGATTTTTTGGCTCCCGAGGACAGCATTATATCAGGGTAGAGGTGTATATCAATCCCTCCAGCTCCCTCCTGATATCTCTTGCTTATCTCTGAAGTCCCTCCATTTTGTCAATATCTTTCTGGTGCCCAGAACAGAATACGGTATTCCACGTGTGGTCAAACCAAGGTCTATAGAGAAGGACTATAACTGCCTTGCTCGGCAGTGTGGCACCTGTATATGCAGAACAAACTAGCAATTAATTATGCACAGAAAGGGTCATTCAAAAGGAATAACATGATGAGTGCTATGGGCGGGTATGGAGACAACATTGACAGTGTTCATTGCATTCATACCAAAAATATCCTACCTGCTAAGGTCTTGAATTCCTCAGATTCCACTGAAGTCTTCCAATTCTTAATGAAGCAGTACATAATAACTCATCTGGGAAAAGATACAGGCCAGATCGTCTGCTAGTGTGAACTGGTGTGGCTTCAGTATGGTTACCAGATAGCAAGTGTGAAAAATCGAGACGGGGGTGGGAGGTAATAGGCGCCTATACAAGACAAAGCCCAGAATGTCAGGACTGTCCCTATAAAATTGGGACATCTGGTAACCCTAGGCTTCAGTGAAGTCAATGAGAGTATGCTAATTTACGTCACCTGGGGATTTCACCTATTATATTACTGCCATGATATCTAAGTTTATGAGAGCAAACAGAGAGCCAGAGGATAGCCCAGAGGAAAAGGTTTCAGCCTAGACAGACTTGGAATATGTAAAGACAAATGGTACAACATAAAAAGACTTATTTGCATTGTAAACTTTAGATGTACAAATTGAAATGAAAGATTATATGTATTTGTCAAGCCACATTTAAGTACTAGGACTCAATCTGGGGCACTGTCATATAATCATAAAAATGTAGGGCTGGAAGGGTTCTTGAAAGGTCATGTAATCCATCCCCCTGCACTGAGGCAGGACCAAATAAACCTAGACCATCCCTGACAGGTGTTTGTCTAACCTGTTCAAAAAACCCTCAAATGATGGGGGCTCCATAGCCTCCCTTAGTAACCTGTTCTAGTATTTAACTATCCTTATCATTTGAAAGTTTTTCCTAATCTCTAACCTAAATCTCCCTTGCTACAGATTTAGCCAGTTACCTGTCATACCTTCCGTGAAAAATAATTGATCATCATCCTCTTTATAACAGCACTTAACATAGTTGAAGACTTTATCAGGTTCACCCTTGGTCTTCTTTTCTCAAGACTAAACATGCCCAGTTTTTTAGACCTATTTTAGTTTTTGTTGCCATCCTCTGGATTCTCTCCAATTTGTCCACATCTTTTTTAAACTGGACACAATACTCCAGCTGAGGCCTCACCAATGCCAAATAGAGTGGAGCAATTATCTCCCGTGTTTTACATATGACATTCATGTTAATACACAGTTAACATGGCCTTTTTTGCAACTGTATCACATTTGGAATTTGCACTTGCCTTTATTGAATTTCATCTTGTTGATTTCAAACCAATTTTCCAATTTATCAAGTGTATTTTGAATTCTGATCTTGTCCTCCAAAGTGCTTGCATCCCATCCAGCTTGGTGTCATCTGCAAACTTTAAAAGCATTACTCTCCTCTCCATTATCCAAATCATCAATGAAAATTTTAAAAAGTACTGGCCCTGTGGCACCCTCCTAGATACATTTTCCCAGTTTGACAGTGAACCATTGCTAATTATTATTTGAGTATCAAGTATCAGGGGGTAGCCGTGTTAGTCTGTATCAACCCCCCAACCTGAAGCAAATACTCACCAGCAACTACACACCATACCACAGAAACACCAACCCAGGAACCAATCCCTGTAGCAAACCTCGTTGCCTACTCTGTCCCCATATCTACTCTGGCGACACCATCAGAGGACCCAACCACATCAGCCACACCATCAAGGGCTCATTCACCTGCACATCCACTAATGTTATATATGCCATCATGTGCCAGCAATGCCCCTCTGCCATGTACATTGGCCAAACCGGACAGTCCCTCCACAAAAGAATAAATGGACACAAATCGGACATCAGGAATGGTAACATACATAAGCCAGTAAGTGAACACTTCAATCTCCCTGGTCATTCTATTACAGATTTAAAAGTCACTATCATTGAACAAAAAAACTTCAGAAACAGACTTCAAAGAGAAACAGCAGAACTAAAATTCATTTGCAAATTTAACACCATTAATCTGGGCTTGAATAGGGACTGGGAGTGGCTGGCTCATTACAGAAGCAGCTTTTCCTCTCCTGGAATTGACACCTCCTCATCTATTATTGGGAGTGGACTACATCCACCCTGATTGAATTGGCCCTGTCAACACTGGTTCTCCACTTGCGAAGTAACTCCCTTCTCTCCATGTGTCAGTATATAATGCCTGCATCTGTAACTTTCACTCTATGCATCTGAAGAAGTGAGGTTTTTACCCACGAAAGCTTATGCCCAAATAAATCTGTTAGTCTTTAAGGTGCCACCAGACTCCTTGTTATTATTTGAGCATGTTTTTTCAACCAGTTGTGCACCCAATTTATAGTAATTTAGTCTAGACTACATTTCCTTAGTTTGCTTATGAAAATGTCACATGGGACTGTGAAAAGCCTTACTAACCTTAGGCTATATCACATTTGATGCTTGTTTTGGGGGATCAATTACAACATTCTTGTAAAGTTTTTAACCTAAATTACCGAGATGTGGTATCAACCTTAACTCCAGCTGAATGTAGTTTATTCCTAGACAAAACAGTGGTGTGTTTCTATTGGAACTGTAAGACTCTTATATTATCAGGTGAATGAATCAGCTGAGCAGTCATAGGACAGCTGAAGCTGGGGAGGTTTTATGGCATTTGAAAGGATGGTTGGTGCAGCAGATCGAGGGACGTGATCATTCCCCTCTATTTGGCATTAGTGAGGCCTCATCTGGAGTACTGTGTCCAGTTTTGGGCCCCACACTACAAGAAGGATGTGGAAAAAATGGAAAGAGTCCAGCGGAGGGCAACAAAAATGATTAGGGGGCTGGAGCACATGACTTATGAGGAGAGGCTGAGGGAACTGGGATTGTTTAGTCTGCAAAAGAGAAGAATAAGGGGGGAATTTGATAGCTGCTTTCAACTACCTGAAAGGGGGTTCCAAAGAGGATGGATCTAGACTGTTCTCAATGATACCTGATGACAGAACAAGAAGTAATGGCCTCAAGTTGCGGTGGGGGAGGTTTAGGTTGGATATTAGGAAAAACTTTTTCACTAGGAGGGTGGTGACACACTGTCATGGGTTACCTAGGGAGGTGGTGGAATCTCCTTCCTTAGAGGTTTTTAAGGTCAGGCTTGACAAAGCCCCAGAAGGGATGATTTAGTTGGGGATTGGTCCTGCTTTGAGCAGGGGGTTGGACTAGATGACCTCCTGAGGTCCCTTCCAACCCTGATATTCTATGATTCTATGTGGGGAGTGGATCAGGTAGACAGGGTTCCTGAGGAACCTGGAAGCAACATTGCCATGAAGAAAATCCTACAGCCCACTCCTCTTGGGCAAATTCAGTATTGCTCCAACCCTGATGGAAATGTTGGGAAGTGGGGGAGGTGAGAATTGTGTGTGAGAGAAGAAATCATGTTTTTCCCACTCCAAACAAGAAGCATTTGTTTTGCAAGAGGAGATGGGGCAGAAATCCAGGAGGAAAACCTCTTTTCTAAAGTCATGTTAAGCTAAGAAGAGGGAAGTTGGGGTTTGAAAGTTATTAATGGGGAATTGTTTTAAATATGATTCTTGAAGGAGGAAGGAGTTCAAAAGAAGAGAGGATTTCCACGTCTTTGGGTCTGATCCAAAGTCTCCTGAAGTTAATGGCTAAAAGCTTTGAGTCAGATCCTTAGAGATGTCTGAGCTTTTCCCAAGTCAAGTAGAGGTGACTGGAGAAACTTAGAACAGGGAAACTCAATTCCAGAGGACCATGCCTGATCCTTTGAAAAGAGGATTAATCCCTCAACCCCAGTGATTTTCTTCTATTGCGTTGCTGGGCTTCCTGAATCAAAGCCCACCTAGAGCTGGTGGTTTGTCACAAGAGAGTTTGAGGAAAGTCACAATAGAAATGTCTGTGATCTTAACCTAGCTCAGCCCTGCAGCATCCCTTTATGTTTAAGTTACAGGTGTTCCCCATGCCCCAAAAGGTGAAATCCCTTGAATACACCTAAAAAGCTCCTTGTGCAGCCATGTTGGCTTATCAAATATTGGGACTTTAGAGGGAGTAGAACTGGAATTTGTTAATAGCTGAAATTCAGACAAGTGTTGATGAAGTGCAGAGGTGTGAAAAAGAAATGGATCATGCAAAGCACAGGGTTTGTTGTCAGTGGGCTGTGGGGTAGTAAATATACCCCTCATCTTCTTGTTACCTTAGTTCTGTTTTGTTCATGTTCTTCCTTATTATAGAGAAACTCAGAAGCTGGTTAAACTTCACCCCTATGGAAATGGTTTCCATCACCTTCCATCACTGCTTACCAAGAATTTTGTGGAGGCTGAATCTGCAGCTGAAATTAGTGTCTCATGCCCAGCAGTATTTGACTGATAGAACAGATTCTCTCCTTCTGGGTAAGGGATTAATCTTCCCAAAACATTTTATTCTTCCTGTTAAAAATACAGGGAACAAAACATATGCTGACTTTTTGGAAATAATTAGCAGATGATGGAACCTAAGGGGTGTGAAGTTAAAGGCCCTGGCAGATCATCATACCATTGTAAGTGACAGTTCATGAAGCTGTTTGAATTTAGAGAGTTGTGAACAATCAGTTTTTCCACCGTGCCTGTGACATTGGTTATAGATTCTAGGACTGGAAGGGACCTCGAGAGGTCATCGAGTCCAGTCCCCTGCCCGCATGGCAGGACCAAATACTGTCTAGACCATCCCTGATAGACATTTATCTAACCTACTCTTAAATATCTCCAGAGATGGAGATTCCACAACCTCCCTAGGCAATTTATTCCAGTGTTTAACCACCCTGACAGTTAGGAACTTTTTCGTAATGTCCAACCTAGACCTCCCTTGCTGCAGTTTAAGCCCATTGCTTCTTGTTCTATCCTTAGAGGCTAAGGTGAACAAGTTTTCTCCCTCCTCCTTATGACACCCTTTTAGATACCTGAAAACTGCTATCATGTCCCCTCTCAGTCTTCTCTTTTCCAAACTAAACAAACCCAATTCTTTCAGTCTTCCTTCATAGGTCATGTTCTCAAGACCTTTAATCATTCTTGTTGCTCTTCTCTGGACCCTTTCCAATTTCTCCACATCTTTCTTGAAATGCGGTGCCCAAAACTGGACACAATACTCCAGCTGAGGCCTAACCAGAGCAGAGTAGAGCAGAAGAATGACTTCTCGTGTCTTGCTCACAACACACCTGTTATCACAGGAGTAATCAGGACTTCCCCTTCCTATATCATATGTAATAAAAAGTCTGATAAATAGAAGTATAGGTAAGAAGCTGGACTTTATATGCTGGCCCCAGTCGCCCAACTGTGTCAGGGTGACAGAATGGTCAGTCACATAGCAGGGGTCAGTATCCAGGGGCTATTGCTATATCATATAAGCAAATATCAAACTGTTTTGTTAACATTTTGATTCAGTCTAATCACGGGAATTAAAACATTCTCTGCTCTGAAGAACTTGCCTAAAGCTGATGGACCCCAGGGCAAGATTCAGAGGGGGAGAAGGAGGGTAGCTGAAATGGACAGTAGGCCTAAGGGAGTGGCACCAACTACCACTTTTGTTTTCCACAGCCCGGCAGCTGGCTGAGCCACTCTGAGGGGGCCTCTCCATTCTTAAAGGGCAGCTGATCTCAGAGAGCTCTCCAACATCAGAAGGGGAGAGGATCTTCTTTCTCAAGGGATGCTTCCTCCCATTCCCAACCAACTCTAGGATGGAGGCTTCTTCTCCCAACATCTGCTTTCTGGAGCAGAGTTAACATGATAACTTTGCCTTCACCCAGAAAAACAAATAAACCAAAACCAGACAAATGTGTTACTATGCCAGAGTACTATAGCTAAGTTGCAGTTGGTCCAGGGTTGTCAAATGTTGTCAACCTGCCTGCCTCTTCACTACAGTTACCAGAAACGGGTCTGTTATTCCTTTAAACTGTATTTTCTTATGATGTTTAGCAAAAGTTATTTGGCTATGCCAATCATATTACACTGGCATATCTAATGTATATGTGGTTTGTTCTTCTTCTTTTCAGTGAAAAGGAGCACAACAACTTGCCCTACTGCTCCTTCTCTTGGACTCCTGGCTCTTGAGGAGGCTCTTTTGCTAAAGAAACTGTACATGTTTACTGAGTTTCTTAACCAAGATAACATAAGAAACATTTACTATTCCTAAAGCTGCCCCAGAGGAGGAAGACAACAGTCATTCAGTCACTCATACAATGCAATCATTCCCTTTTATCAGCTAAATAAATAGAGTACTGAGTGCAAACAGCCTGAAGATTTTCCTTTCTTTTTAAAAAGCCATAGGCTGAGAGCTCTGCACAGAAAGTGAGCGAGTATCTGGGCTTTGCACAGGAATTTTCCCTGGGTGCTAAAGGTAACAAAATTCTGTCCCCACAGTTGCACCACACCTGAGGAACTGTCCTGCTCCTATTGCTACAGTGTCAGAGCTACAATGCACTTTGCTCTTTTGTACTCGCTGTCTGAGTGGGGTTTTGCTTTGGAAGAACTTCAAAGCCTCTCTACACAGTGGCCCAGACAGAGCCTCCATGGAAGAATCCCTCTGCATGTCTTTCCCATTTCTGGGAATTTCCTATGCTGTTTTAGAGGCCTTGCATAGCCATTTTGCAAGCCACAAGATCTAGCACAACAGGGTCTCAATATCTTGGTTGGGGCCTCTAGGCACTGCAGTTATACAAATAAATACTAATCCAAAATGTTGTCAGTGTCAATGAAAGCTTCATGTCCATCTAAATGCAGAGAATGTAGCCCAAATTATGTTTACTTTGTTTCAGTTTTACGGGTAGCAATAAGCTAATGAAAGATTATTTGCAAATTGGAAGGAATAAATAATGTGGACTCTAGGTATCTAGAAGAAAACAGCTACAATTTCATTTCTGTAACCATCTGTTGAAGTTTACAAATAATATGTATTTATTCTAGGAACCTTTGGTTATCCAGACTGGAAAATAAATCTTTCTTGGCTATATGTAGATATTAATAATAACTAATGATGACACCATGTGTCAAATAACAGGTTGTGGAGCATAACTGGATTTAAGGTGACTGACAGATTAGAAAAGGCTAAAAAAAGACTTACTAGCACAGTCTTACAGGTCTAAAATATGTTCACTTGTCTAATCTTTTTAGAGCAAAATGCGTCAATTCAAAATTCTTAGCCACAAACCCCGTTATTGAGCGTACGTCACTTTTCACTCCAGCCTGTTGTCAAACTTCTTCCATACCAGGAGAACTTTCACAAAGCCAGAAAATGCATGATTCTTTACTAAGTAATGTTATGTGGCTCAACAGCTCCTGAGGGAGGGAAATATTGGACAAACTGAGGGTACACCAGTAGTTTCTGGAAGTGACCAGAGATACTTTATGAGCAAGCTTCCATGAAACACTTAAAGCCATTTTTCTTCCCTTGGCAGCTTTTATCCATGCAGGGACATCTGACTGGCACACTGTGATATGAAAATAACCAACTGAAAAAGACACTATATGTTTAGTCCTCTGAACCAGCTCCTTTCTTTTATTGCCCTAGCTTTTTCAATACCTCTCAAGTATGTCTCCATTAGCCTCTTTTCCCACTCACCCTTTTAGTGTCTGATATTGGTTTTTCATACACAAGCTTTCAGGATGGAGGAATTTCAGTTGAGGTTAAGGAAAAACTCGAACAAAGAAAAAATGCAAATTCCCATGAGTGAGCACACACAGTGGGCCTGAGTAGTCCCTGGGCCAGTGCTGAGCCCAGCACAGGGGAGGAGAAGGGACGCAATGTATCACTCCAGTCCTGGATCTGTTAAGGGCTTGTGTCCCTCCATCAACACCCATCCAATGCAGGTTAGAGCTGCCCTGCGATGTACCTTAACTTGTGTCCTATATAAATATAATGATAACTATTGTCATGCTATCTGGAGTGGTTCACGACCATGAGTGCCAATCTCAGGGCACACTGTCAAAAAGCAGAGCAGATACCCCAAACTGGTGGTATGTTCTATAATTAGATTTCATCAACCCAGTAACAAATGTGAACTTCTGAAGCACTGTAACAGTCTTATCATGGACTGGTTATTTCAGTCTAGCTTGCCACTCAAGCAAGCTGGACTTAGTGATAAACGGTCACTTACATCAAAAATCAGAAAATATTCAAGTTGCTCCCAGTCCCAAGAGACCAATCACTTACCCCAGATCATAGACTTTTAGGTCAGAAGGGACCATCGTGATCATCTAGTCTGACCTCTGGCACTTTGCAGGCCACAGAACCTCACCCAGTCCTGAAATAGACCCCTAACCTCTGGCTCAGTTATTGAAGTCCTCAAATCAAGGATTAAAAACTGCAAGTTACAGAGAATTCACCATTTACACTAGTTTAAACCTGCAAGTGACCCGTGCTCCAGGCTGCAGAGGAAGGCAAAAAAAGCCCAGGGTCTCTGCCAATCTGACCCAGGGCAAAATTTCTTCCCAACCCCAAATATGGTGATCAGTTAGACCCTGAGGACGTGGGCAAGACCCACCAGCCAGACACCTGGGAAAGAATTCTCTGTAGTAACTCAGAGCCCTCCCCATCTAGTGTCCCATCTCCAGCAGATGGGGATTTATACCTTAGATCTCACACCAAAGACAATACTGGTAGCCAATCCTATAATAAACTAACTAAGAATTTATTAACTAGGAAAAAGAAATGAGAGAGTTATTTACAGGTTAAAGCAGGCAACATATAAGCACAAATGAGTTAAAGTCTATGGTTCCAACAAGGGACAGAGATGTAAAAATCTGTCCACTGAACGTCTTTTAGGGCTAACCCAAGTTGGCCCAGGAGCTCTCTACTTTTGTTTCTTAGCTTCAGCCCTCGTGCGAGTCCAAACAGCAAAGAGATCCAGGCCTGGTTTGCATTACACGCTTAGGTTAACATAAGCTGCTTTGCATCGACCTAGCTGTGGAAGTGTCTTTACTTAAATTTGGCTCCCGCTGACATAAGTGCCTCTCTACGCCGATTTAGTGACATCATCTCCCCAAGTGGCATAGAGTCACCGTTGATGTAATTAGATCAACGCAGTGTCAGCGCAGACACTGTGTTGCTTACGGTAACTGTTAATGGCTTTCAGGAGTCATCCCACAATGCCCCGCACTGACAATACAATCGATACAAGCGCTGCTGGTGATGATATGCACCACCGACACAAGGAGCCAAGTGTGCACACGCACAAGTGATTTAATAACTGCGACAGCTGAATGCCAACATTAGGTCAACATAATTTTGTAGTGTAGACATGGCCTCAGTTACTCCTGGACAGGGATTTTTATTCCCCCCCCCCCCCCCACTCCAGAGTCCAAAACTGATGGGATGAGTTCATGCATAGTACAACCCCCTTCATGGAGGGAGTTAGGAATGTATTCAGCAGGCCCGCTGTCCTTTGAAGGCAAATATGTAGCATCAATGAGGCATCTTATATGCAGGACAAGCACCTAACCTTAATTAATGCTTCTTTTCCTGTTTGGTAAGTTACACAATTACAGAGGTTTACAGTGCAAACACTCAATATAACTTTATACCATAGGCAATAGAGATTATAAGCGAGATCAATACATGCAGCCACCTACAAACATTTCATAAAGTCTAAACACTAAATGGAGTCTTATCATCTTAACATCCAAGAGCTATTTTGAACATGCTAACACATAGGTGAGCCGGACTGGTTTCCAGCTATGCATTTGCAAGTGTTCGGTGAGGTCTGGGGCCCTGGCATGAGCTGGCATCTGGTTTGCCAGCATCATACCGATAAGCCATTGTGGCAGCTGCAATAGCTGGACATTGGAGTGCCCCAGCCATACCACCTGCTTCCCTTGGCCTGCCCAAATATGCTTCAAGCATGCCTCCTGCACCAGGAGTTCCTAAGGGAGAGGAGGAAGGTGGCTTAGAGCCAACTCTTGGCTCCGCCTGTAAGGTTCTGTGCTCTGTACACCAGAGGTATGTGGAGGGAGGAACTCATGGCTTCTTTGTGCCCATTATATCCTGGTGTAGAAATTACCTATTACTAGTGATTGTCTACCAAGGGATGGTTGAACCATTTGGTCTGTTCCGTATTACATACAAAGGGCATGTCTACACGGCAAGTCACCGCATGGCAAATTGAGGTGTGAACCTACAGCACACCAGCTTGCCGCACAGTAACATTCCCTGGGGACACTGCCACCGTGCAGTGAAAGTTAACAAGCCAAACCACACTCCAGTCCTTTCAGGACTCTGTATCAATGTCCATACTGGACATTCCTGCACAGCAAGCTGGTGCACTGTAGATTCACACTGTGGCTTGCCATGCAGTAACTTGCCGTTCAGACAAGCTCAAAGCCTGTTGTATTGCTATTGCTTACTCCCTTTATTAAGCATTGCAAAAAACCTATGGCAACGTGAGAACTTTAACATGGCACTATGTTGCACATACAACTACATGGTAGCAGCGGAGTTAGGACTCAGATCTTCCTGCCCCAAAAGCACAGGTCCTTGCCATTTAAGCTAAAAAGAGAATCTCCTTCATCTATTAGCATTGGAGGGTCTATGAATCATACAGTGATGATGTTCTGGTTCCCTCTAGTAGAATGTAGCGGAACACATCCACTAGCCAGTCTATGACAATCTCTTCTAAAAGGGTTTTTTGGTTTCCTTTTTTCTCCTGTCCCCATGCCAACTACCTTGAATCAGGCTTTTGCATTCCTAAATATTTCACCATGTAATCCCCCAAATACTTACTAAGCCTCTCTTCTTGTTTGACTTACCTCCATTTGATGTGTATGTAGGATTTTCCTGATAAAGGCAAGATGCCGGTATTAGCCATTTTCCAGGTCCCCAGAGAGAGAGAGAGAGCTGACAATCTTTGCTAAAATTAGGATTAGGATTAGAATAATTCATAATGAACAATATTGTCAGTTTTGCCTCTTTTTATTACAAACTCTCTTCAAGAGGAATGCAGCTTCAGGTTTTCAAACCATTCTCCTCTCAAACCATTTGCACAGTGAAGTAATTCCATTGGCTGGAACCCAATTATGCTGGTGTAAGTGTAAATGTTTCCTGGTATAAGTGCGGAAAATCACGCCTGTTATTTTGACTGCCAGAGGGATTCAATAGTGATGCATTAGAAACATCGTAAGAATCATTCAATAATAGCAAAGTAGTTTACTATATAGGTTGAGTTAAAAAATGCCTGCTTTCCTTGACTTATGTCAAGAGCTACATATATGCAAAACATTATCACAGTCACATAAAATCCCTTGCAGCAGTTCCAGCAATTACTTTGGTGGAAAAGTATGGTATTTTTAGCTTCTTTTAATGCAATTTAGCAGCTAAAATCAAAAAGGTGAGTTGCCATCAAGAGACCAGACAGCTCTTTATAATCCACTAGTAAATGCTCTATAGTCCATGGCTAAACAGCCACTGCATTAAGGAAAATAAGATTTGCTTTGTTTGTGTGCATTATTTCCATAATGAAACCCAGTAAAGCAGTCAATGTGAGTTATTAATTTGGTGATAGGGACAAATGTTCCTTAAATTAAAATAATTATTCCTGATGTGGTACATAAGATTTTAAAGGATGTTATATCAATTACTACAGAACTATATATTTTATAGCAATGCTGTCGTCCCCCAAGTGCTCCAAAATCATGAAACTAGCTTGGAAATCTTTTTTAAAAAACAAAAACAACACGTGTGGGGTTCTTTTTATTTGCCTTCTGTTTTTTGAATATTTTGGGTGCACTCATGTCACATTTTCAAGCTTTTCCCCATAATCATGAGGGCTAGCACTGTATTAATAAAACGGAAATTGGGATTCTCACAAAATCTTCTGGATCCAGGAACTAAGGCTTGGAAAAAAGCACCAAATACCACAAAACACAATCAAATCACAAGAGATGGCTGCAACTGTAACGCCGACAGACCCTGGTCGTCGGCGGGCGGCATCGAATCTGGGACCTCTGGAGCTTAGTGCGTGAGCCTCTACTGCAAGAGCTAAAAGCCGTATAGCTCTTTGCTAAGGCTGTAGAGCAGACTCATTCATCTCTAAGTGGTCTCGGTGACACTAGAAGGAACAGAACACCACATTCAGGAGGTGTGTGGGTTGCACAATATCAGTGGTACAGTCATTTATAAGACAATGAACACTGTAGTTTATGGACACAACATACGTAATTAAGAAGCAAAGCAACGTTTCACACATATAGGGAACAAATACTTCTATTCTTATTTCTTTGCAGACAGATCAGTTAGTGAGTGAGTGATGCAGCAAGTGTCTTCATAGAACAGTGAGTGTCATCTTAAAAAAGAACTAAGAGGTTTCAAACAAGAATCTTTGTAACAAATATTAAGCAATGAGGTTAACACGGAAGTGCTGAGTGAGGTTTAATTCAGTAAAAATAATAATTTGATTATTAATAATTAGTAATGTGCAATAATATTGCTGTAGCTCCATAAATTTTCCTGGCCGTGTACAGAAACAGCACAAACATATAGGGCCAGGTTGTCCCAGCAGAGGTATACATGTAGCTCTTACCTACATGTGGTCCTTCCACTAAAGTATCTGTGGTACAATCTGACTGCTAATGTTTCAAGAGTACTTTGAGATCTTTGAATTAAAAAGAAGAGTTCCTATCCTTGGCTCTAGGTGCCCAGGACAATATTTAGACACACAGCCAGATATCCTGACTCCTCTGACAACCATGAGAGTGTTGCCATTGACTTCAGTGGAGCCAGGAATTCACTCACTGTTATAATTTATAGCTCCTTCAACCAGTGACAGCCAGACAAAATATCCAACTAAACAAACACTGAAATCCATACACAAACACCTGGCCACCTTTCAGCACCCTGCTCATTCACCAGATATCAGGAGAACAGAAGGGCTTTGCAGCAGATTTGGGTTATTTCAGACCAGCAAGTTCCAAAGCTGAGAGCCCCTCACAGAGCTCTGCTAGCAGGTCTCCCACTTTCATATGGGGCTGGGTTCCAGCTTGAGCACCTCTGCTGTCTGCAGCTGCAGCAGGGCAGTATAGCAAGAGAAGCTGCCTCAAGGAGGTCAAAACAAACACATTAAAGTCCAAGAAACCAAGAGGCAATCACTGCACATCATATAGTGTAATGTGCTCACAGCAACATCTACCGTTGACACGGCTGCCACACTGGATCAGTTTCAGTTCTTCAGTGGCTCTCAGATGTAGCTCCATATAGAGCTGATTACAGTATAATCTCACAGTGAGTACATCTAGATTGCAATAACTGGGGATGATTGCCGTTCAAGTAGCAGTGAAGCTGTGGCAGCGTGCATTTCAGCACATACTATACAAGCCCTTTAGGAACCCTGCTCCTGTATGCAGGATAGCTAGATGAAAGCTAGTTTGGGTAGGTCTGCAAAAGCTGCATTCACAGCCTGTGTTTGCAGTCTAGACATACTCATGACATAAGCATGTATGACAGAAGTGAGGTCCCCACCTGAAAGAAATGGATACAACTGCCTGAACGGACTGAGAATTATTCATAGAAATCACTCCTTTAGTAATCTTGAACAACCAATACTTCTGTGAAAGTTGTAAATTGCTCATGGGCAAGCAGAAAAGGAGGCAAAACTCTTCTCATAGATTCTTTTCTATGAATTATTCTATCAAATCAAATGACAAAGGATAATAAATAAACAAACTGCATTTCCCCCCCAGTAACCCAGGAGTGATCTACTCTGCTGGAACCTCCTGCATGGCACAGCTGTCCCATGGCCTTCAAGTTTGTTGTATCCACCAGGCAAAGTATTAACCACTTCAACAGAACTTTATTTACAGTGCAAGTCTCTTCTCCAAGCTGTAGCTGCACACTCTGTAACTCTCCCAGCCGCCTCAACTCCTCCCCCCTCCTTCCTGTTTCCTGTCCTTTCAGACTCCCAACAGCCAGTGCTCCCAGTTCTAATAATTACAAGCAGCATCTAAACACCACATTCCCTCCTCTCTTAAGAAACTTTCCAAATTAAAATAAACATTGTTGTTCTAACCCCAGGAACAAATATGAAACAAGACACTATACTGTTGGCAGGAATATTACACTGAAAACACTGTAGATACTACATAACATAGTCTTTAGTCCAGGCAGGTGGTCGTCTGAGTCTGACAGGCCGTCTCTCAAGCCCCGGTTCCAGTGCAATGTCTTGTTGTGTTCGTTCTACAGTGAAGTCATCCAATGCAGACTGGGTATTGGCATAATCTCCTCTTGGTGCATAGGCAGGTGCAAGATAAGAAGCATTCCATACCCGCCCATCAGAAAGTCGATAGGTGTAAGGTCCCTTCTTCTCTATGATTTTAAGAGGAGCTGTGAATTTATGGTCCCCTTTGCGTAAGATTCCAGGTTTTCGTATTCTAACAAAGGAACCACACTCAAACTTTGGTTCCTTAGCACCCCGCCGTTTGTCTGTGAAAGCCTTAGACTTTGCTTGGTTCTGTTCAACTGTCTTTCTCACATCATCCTTGTTTGGGGCATCAGGTCGTGCCTTTAACAATCCAGCAATGTTCAGTTTAGTAGTCATCTGTTTCCCATGAAGTAACTCTGTGGGTGATCTTTGCGTTGTGGCATGACGTGTAGCCCGGTATGCTTACAAGAAATCAGTAGTGAAGGGTATCCACAATCGCCCTTCCAGTTTAGCTGTTTGCAAACTCTCTTTCAAACTTCTGTTAAACCGTTCGATTTCTCCATTGGCTTGAGGGTAATATAGGGATGACCTCCTGTGTAAAATGTTCCTCTCTGCTAGAAAAGTTTCAAACTCCAGGGAAGTAAATTGACTACCATTATCTGTAACCAGTTCTTTGGGGTTACCTTCCCGGCTAAAAACTGAAGAGAGAAACTTAATTACTGTAGCAGAAGAAATTTGCGATGTAAACGCTACCTCAGGCCATTTGCTAAAATAGTCTATTAAAGTGATGGCATAATGACAGTCAATTGGAGCAGTGTCAAAGGGTCCTACAATGTCAATCGCCACTTTTTCCCATGCAGATTCAGGAAGAGGAACAGGCTGTAATGAGGGTTACATGTCACTGCTGTCTTATCATGCATTTGGCAAGTGACACAGGATTTTATGAGTGCTTCAGTTTGAGAGTCCATCCCTGGCCACCAATACAGATCCCGTAGTCGTTGTTTGGTTCTGACAATTCCTTGATGAGTATCGTGTGCCAGGTGTATGAGTTTTGACTGTAATTCTTCTGGCACAAGTAGCCGGTGTGTACCTCGTAGCACACAGCCATCGAGCAAAGAAAGTTCATCCCGAACTCTAAAATAAGGCAGCAAAACTGGGTCAAGGTTTTTAGGGTTACTGGGCCATCTCTTTGTCAGAAATTCCCGTAGTTTTTGTTGAATTGGACACGCTGAACAAGCAGCTTGAAATTGTTTTCTTGTAACTGCAGTAAGAGTGCTTGTAATAAGCGCAACTACTACATCCTCATCCTCTGGTGGACCATCTGGTGAAGGCAAAGGCAGGCGAGAAAGGCAATCAGCTACCACATTTTCGTTTCCAGGCTTATATTCCAGTTCATAATTGAAAGAGAGTAGTCTTGCAGACCATCTAGCAATACGATATCCTGCTCTTCCCAGTCCTTTCGTGGTGAGCAACATCGTCAAAGGGCTGTGGTCTGTGCGCAACTTGAACGTGCGGCCCCACAGGTAAGTTCTCCATTTTTCAGTAGCCCAGACACAAGCAAGTGCTTCTTTTTCAACTGTAGAATATTTTCTCTCAGCATTACTTAATGTCCTTGAAGTAAATGCAACAGTCCTCTCTGTGTTGTCCTCATGAAGTTGTGTGAGGACAGCCCCAAGTCCATAATCAGAAGCATCAGTAGTTACAATTGTGGGCAATGCGGGACTGAATAATGCAAGTACTGGACTATGTACAATCAAGTCTTTCACCCTTTCGAAACTAACTTGTGCATCCGTTGTCCACACTAAGGTTGAACTTCTCCGTAGTAATTCTCGTAACGGTTCAATGACAGAAGCATAATTGGGATTGAATTTTGCATACCAGGAGGTAAGACCCAAGAAGGAACGTAAGGTTTGCAAATCTGTTGGAGGAGGAGCATTTGAAATTGCCAGGATATGATCTGGATCAGGTTTTAGTCCAGCTGTGAAATTGTATGCCCCAGAAAGGAGAGTTCAGTTTGTCTAAATTTGCATTTGGACCTATTGAGCTTGAGGCCTGCTTTGCTGATGCAGTTTAGTACAGACTGCAGGTTATTGTCATGCTCCTCAGTAGTATTTCCAAACACAATAATATCATCCAAATAGCACTGAACTCCATGTTGATTCTTCAGGATCAATGACATTGTTTTTTGAAAGGCACTTGGGGATGATGCGAGACCGTATGGAACACGTTTAAAACGAAATAGTCCCTCATGTGTAATAAATGCTGTGAGGTCTCTGCTATCTTCATGCAACATAACCTGGTGGTATGCGCTCTGCAAATCAAGAGTAGAAAACATCTTTGCTCCACGGAGTTCTGCAAATACTTCCTCTATGTGAGGAAGAGGATGGCTGTCAATCACAATAGCTTTATTTGGCTCCCTTAAGTCCACACAAAGGCGAATGTCTCCACCCTTCTTCTGCGTCACTACTATAGGTGAAACCCATTCCGAGGAGTTAATCTCTTCAATAATGTCCTTTTGAACAAGTTTTCTAAGTTCCTCTGAAACAGCTTCCCTGACTGAAAATGGTAAGCGCCGTAATTTCTGTCGTACAGGCAACACATTATTCCGCATTTTAACTTTATGCAGAAACCCATAAGCACAGCCGAGTTTCTCCTCAACCTGGACTTGTGTCCCAGCTGAAACTGGTGTGTGTACCGCAAGAGTGCTTTGCTGAGGAAGATCAATTCGTCCATTAACTACCCTGAGATTTAAAGCAGCTAATAAATCTCTGCCAAGGATAGGAGTGCCTTTGTGGACAATGTAGAACTCCGCAGTTACACAGCGATCACCAAAAGTAACTATTGTTGGCAGGCAGCCATGAACTGGAATATGGTTTTTCAAATAGCATACCAAGTGAAGTTTGGGTTCAGTAAGAGGCACATCTTTAAAGTAATAAAAATAGATGGAATCAGGTAGTATAGATACTGCTGAGTCAGTGTCCAACATTAGCTGAATAGAGTGTGATTTGCCTGAGGGTATGGCAGAAACATTTACAGTGCACTTTATCTGTTCTGGAATATGTGCAGTAGTGATTTTGTCTACACTCAGCACAGTAACATCTGGTATTGTAACTGCATGCACCTGTTGATTGAACTGGCTACTGCGACATACTTTAGCAAAATGCCCAATCTTTTTGCAATGATTGCACTGAGCTACTTTTGCTGGACATCCTGTGTAGCTTACAAGATGTTGTGGGGATCCACAGTGAAAGCATGCTTTTACTGTATTTTGCATTCACTGATTCAGTGGCTTTTCATTAGTTTTCCTTTTGCAATTGTTTGTCTGCAGTGATAGTGAACTTTTCTGCAAAGGAGTCACAGCCTGGACTGGGCCTCTTGTACCCTGGCTCATTATTTTGGCTTCAGCTGTAGCTGACTCAATCTGAGTAGCAATGGTTATTGCTTTTTCTAGTGTAAGTTGTGGTTCTAGAAGTAAGCGTTCTCTTACATGAAGCATTGTTGTTTTCTCAATGAGCTGGTCTCTAATCATCTCATCTGCCATATTCCCAAAGTCACAAGTTACAATCAGACTCCTCAGGGAAGCCGTATACTGCATTATAGTCCCCTGGTTTCTGCTCACGCTGGTGAAATCTGTAGCAATTAGCTACTACATTCACTTTTGGCACAAAAAAGTTCTTTAATGCAGTGAGTGCAGTCTCATATTTATCATCTGCAAGGGGAAAAGTGTAAAATATACACTGCCCTTCTGCTCCAAGGCAGTGGATTAGCAGAGCATGCTTTCTTACTTCAGAAATCTCTGTAGCACTGATTGCAAGCAGATAAGTCTCAAATATACGGATCCAGGCAGTAAAAGCAATTGGAGGCTCACCTGGGCTTTGCAGAAAGGGTGCAGGTGGGTTCAGAGGCAGAAGATCCATCCTCGTCGCCAAAATGTTGTATCCACCAGGCAAAGTATTAACAACTTCAACAGAACTTTATTTACAGTGCAAGTCTCTTCTCCAAGCTGTAGCTGCACACTCTGTAACTCTCCCAGCGTCCTCAACTCCTCCCCCTCCTTCCTGTTTCCTGTCCTTTCAGACTCCCAACAGCCAGTGCTCCCAGTTCTAATAATTACAAGCAGCATCTAAACGCCACAAAGTTACATATACTCTGAACAAAGCCAGATTTAGTGCAGTTCAACTGTAACAGGACCAAGAGTCTGATCCTGCCAAACTCCCACATTCTGCAGTGCCCTAGGATCGTACGCTAAAAAGGCTACATGTCATAGACAAGTTCAGTAGTCTTCCCATAAGTAAGTATTTAATACTAGAAGTGAAGAAAGTGATGATGTATCACAAACCTGTTGTAGACAGCAAGTTAAAAAAATACAGATAAATCACTGAGCACAGCATCTTTCTGCCAAATGGGAAGTTGGATTTATGGCATCAGCAGGCCTGGAAGGATGATAAGGAATTATCTCTATATGTTGGGGAGGATGTGTCAGAGTAACAATGTAGTATCAGGAAGAAGGTCAAGTTTATGTGTGTCTCATATCTGACAAGAAATGTCAATGCCATTTACTTGCTAATAAAAATAGACTGTTCTCTCTTAATTGAATAATGTGGCTAGTTTAGTTTGGTTGTTCAGTTTAATTACTGAGGTTTCTCCCAGTCCTCTAATGTGAATAGCTGCTTAAAGACAGCTAAGTTCCTCCAGCCTCCCCACAGACATGTGGTAAATCTGGGTAACTTTGTATGTAGTAGTTTTGCCCCAAAAGCACAAGTAACTGAGCCCAAGTACTTTGAAAATCATAATTGTCAGGCAGCACATTCCACTTCTCCTCCTTTTCATCCATGCTTCTGTTGGCCAGACAGTGATATGAACTAACTAGACTTGCACAGTAAGGGCCCAAGTCAGGAAAGCACTTGAGAAGTCAACCTTAAACATGTGCTTAGGTCCTATTGATTTCAATGGTTTGAAATAGTCTAAAAATTAAACTCGTTTAGATGAACAATGACTAAAGGGGATATATTAAATATTTACAAGTATGTTAAGGAAGTATACACAAAGGAGTAAAAAAATATTTCATGATGATACAAATTAGTCTTGTGCTTAGCAAATTACAATACAACAGAGGCATGTTTCCATCATCAATATCTAGTATCACCATTAGGGCTTTCAGGTAAAATACTCCAAAGCACTTAAGTGACTTAGGAACCTACGTTCCATTGACTTTCAATAAGATGTAGGCTCCTAAGTGCCTACGTCACTTCTGAAAATGAGACTTTCTCATATCTAGGCATTTTAAAAAATGTCCTTCATGTTCTAACATTTATTTCATATCCCTCAAAATCCTGATAATTCTCTGCTGTTTTCTTATAGTCCATTGAATTTCTTAATTGTCTCATCTTCCTTCCCAATCTTTACAGACTTCCGCATTATGTCAACAAAAGAATCTCCTAGAGTTTGGATTTAAACTAATAAGCATTTTATTTAATTCTTTAGAGAGAGAAACGAAAACATTAGGATGCCAGCATCATGAGTTTCTCAAGGATGATGAGACACAAAGTTGGGAATGTTGGACTTTCTATTGCCAGTTTATACAATGTCCTGTGGCTCTATTGTGCAAGTCTCTCTCAAATGACAAAAGCCTAGACATTAAGAGAAAATGGAATTGCCACAAATGAAGAGTTAATTCCCTTGTACAGACTGAATCTTCTGGGATCTGTTGTAGATGATAATAGCATTGTATAATCAATTCTCCAAAAGGGATCATGCTTTAAAAGGCAATGAGAGAGACACAGAGAGAGAAAGAGAGAGAGAGAGAGAGAGAGAGAGAGAGAGAAAGAGAAAGAGAAAGTTTTGTTCCACCAAACTTTGCAGGAGTCCCATTGATAGACATATGGTACAGTGTGTTCTGTCAGTGAAATGACAGCTACTCTTTCACCCTTGGGCAGTAAACGGAAAAGCTACTGGTTTATAATCAGAATTCTAAAAATAATGAATGTTTCTTTAAAACTGCAGTATAGTGTGACTCATGCATCAATCTAATCTAAACTTAACTCCAAACATGTGATTCATCACAGTCAAGAAGTTAAGTATGAATACAAAATTCTGTGAATTTTGGCTTTAAATTTTATTATTATTTGTGAATCTGCTAGGAATTTTTTGTTAAGTATCACAAGCGAGTCTAGATATTATTTGTGGAGTATCCAGTGCTGCTCTTAATAATTATTTGACACCTAAGCTTTGAAACTGGTCACGCAGGATATGAGAGTGTGTCAAATATAAGCAATGGATGTTGAATAACATGCAAACTAGTTTTAAAGTGTTATGAATCGGAAGATTGCCCAGTGGTTAAAGCACCAGATGGGGACGAAGGAGATCCAGATTCAAATCACAATTCTGCCACAGACTGACTGTATGACCTTGGGCAAGTCACTAATTCCATCCATGCCTCAGCTCCACATTGCTAAAATGGGGATAACAGTGTTTCCTGTTTCCCACTCTTTGTCTGCCCTTCAGGGCAGAGACTGTCTCTTACAATGTGTCTGTACAGTGCCTAGCACAATGGGTCAGTATTTGTGATGGTATTTGTGTTGGCTGAACCCATAGACAAGGATGAAACCATTGTTAGCGCTATGGCAGCTAACTGATCAAGTATCTGCATTCACAGCTAAGCCCTGGTTCAGGGCTCTGCTGGGCTTGGGAGAGTGCTGGCAGTGGCATCCTACTCAGAAACCTCTGCTAAGGTGGGTGGGAGAAGAAGTCTTCCTCCTCTGGAATGGACCCTAGCCCACCAGAACACAGGGATTGGTGGTCCAGGGAAAGGAGAGGTCCCATCAGGTCCCAGAGGAGTTGTGATGACTCCTAAGTAGCCCAGCAGATGTTCTGGTTGACACCGAAAATAGGGTTGAGGCCCCAAGTTGAGGCATGCCTAGGGCTCCAGATTGTTTTACATCCGGCCCTGCAGGCAGTTGGGACCATCTATCATTTCAGCTGTGCTGGCATAAAAACTTCTGTACTCATTAGCATAGTCATTTGACCAATAGGATTCTCTCTTTCCTGTTTCAGATGTGACAGCTGAAATCAACTATACAAACAGTGGATCTGCAACAGATGGGAACATTTAATACTTTGAAAGAAAGTTATGCCATTTTTTATGCATCTGTGAAGCTATGACAGCAAACACGACATAGAAATATACACAATAAATACAACAAAGCACTCCAGATGAGATAATTTGTTCATTTTGTTGTTGTCACACCCATTCCATAACTGCATAATCATAACATATAGGAGCAGTAAGCAGAACATATCTTATTACTACACCAACAGGCGCATATTACTACTGTGGAGTGTTAATTTTAGCTACATTATGCAGCCTCACATAATTAAGCAATTAATATACAGACATAACCAGCCTTTCATATGCCCTATCTCACCTCTTACAACTTTTCTAGTGCTGTGTGGCCATGCCAATTTTTGCTTTGCATAGATTTGGGGGAAATCTTTCGGCAGAATTCTTAGCATTACCATCCAAATGCAAGAGTCCATGAAATTAGATGAATTGCAAAGCACTTTAAAGGAAAAAACAAAGTAGATATATTAAAAAGGCTGTTTTAATTTGGGCTGCTGAGCTCAATGCCGCAGTAAAAGGAAGGTTCAAAGATTCTCCTGTAGAGGCATAGAAAGTAGCCCCAGCTAGCAAATAAAGGGCTGAGCACTTCCAACTGAATGATCAATGTCTATCCAACTGAATGATCAATGTCTATGGAATGTGGGGAGCTCAGTACACCAGAGGCCTGGTTTACACTTAAAATGTAGCTGTGGTGCTTAGGGGTATGAAAAATCCATACTCCTATATGCTGTAGTTATGCCAACCTAACCGTTGGTGTAGACACAGCTAGGTCGGTAGAAGAATGCTTCTGTCAATTTAGCTACTGTTACTGAGGGAAGTGGTGCTCCTACAGCAATGGAAAAACCCTTTCCATTGCTGTATGCTGTGTCTACACTATAGGGTTATGCCAGTATAGCTACAGCATCATAGCTATGCCAACATAGTTCCCGTAGCATGGATATAACCACAGGAATTGCTCCAAAGTCTCCAAATTCAGCTGTGACTTTTACTTAACTTGGAATGTTGTAAATTTAAGGTAAAAAGTGATGAGAAAGACTCAGAAAGTAGGCTGCATTCAAGCGCCAAATTACTCCTATCTAGTAGCAAGAGTAAGGCTTACGCACAGCTAAGCTCCTCATTAGCATGATGATGATCACACTTCCTTGTCTCCCCAGACACACCCACTGCCTCACCATCTCACTTTTTTTTTTTTTTTTTTTTTGCAAGGCACATGATTAAAAAGTTGGGACAGGCAGGTAGGGGAGCCAAAAGTACTAACACCCAATGGAGAGGATTTGGCATAATGCTTAATATTTATATTACAGTAACATCCAAGGTCTAAACCCCCTTGTGAAGTCATTGTACAGAGACTCAGTAAGTGAGAGTGCCTCTGAGAGCTCACAATCTACATAGCTAAGACAGACAGACAAAGAACATAAGGGGAAAGAAGCAAGGAGGGGTGACGTAATTTGCTAAATTCACACAGCAGAGCCAGGAATAGAATCCAAAAGTCCAGTTTACTAGACCGTGCTGCCTTTCGGTCGTACTCATCTTATCTGTGCCCAAGCATAGACTCCACTTATGCTAGGGCAGGAGCGGAGCACCCTAGTGCACCCTGCTTTGAGGATCCACAGGATCAAACCCTCATTAATTAATGTATGTAAAAGGCCGAGAATCATCAGTAGCATTGGTTTGAGCTTATATGGACATTACAATGAGTTGCCAAGCAGCCTGACATCACTTTATACTTTGGTATGTGTCACAGGGTAGCTGGTCCCTGTGGATAGACTGAGACCAGCTCCCCTAGACCAGAGCAGGTGAGCCCAATCCAGCCAAATAAAGAGGTCTGGGATAAACCTGAGCCTATCAAGGGCTGCTAGTGGGCAGCTGGGAGAGATTGGACAGACTGCGCTGTGGGGAGGAAAGGCCCACAGTGGAGAGGAGCTGGCTCCTGTGGTGCGTCCCTAGAGCGAGGGGCCAGGGAAGCATCCTGGGGCTGTTGCTCCAAGAAGGGAGCAGAGCTGCTGAGACTGGGAAGCTGCCACAAGCTGGAGAGCAAGAGACCTCTGGGAGGAGTGGCTCTGAAGTCTGGGGCCAAGCGTGGAGTTAAAGAAATAAACCTCCGTGAAAAAGCCTGGGCACAGCAGCGCATGGCTTTGGAGCTGGGGAGAAGCTCGGCTCATCGACAGTATGTCTTCAAATAAAAAATACAGGCAAGGCCTGAAGAATGGCTCAAAGACACCTTTCATTTGTGTTATCAGTCTAAAGCACCAGAGGCTTTCAGGAAGCTTACTCACTATGGAGATGAGATGACAGAGAAAGAAGAGGTGAAAAAGAAAACAACAAAAGGCTAAGGTGAATGATTAAAGAAAAGAGCCAGTCAGGTGCTCTCTCATCCCACAGTGTTTTTTCTTTGGAAAGTGCAGTTTATCCATCTGAAGATGCAGTTGAGAGTCCTTGATAAACAGAACAATGAATGCAGCCTGTCATTAAGTCTATAAAAGTCTATAAAAGTCATTATAGTAGATGAACAATAAATGTCAATGCAGTTTACTTATCTTGGATAAAAAGTTAACACCGTTGCTTATATCCTAGTGCCGTGGCCAGAGCTAATTTGGGTTTTCTGGCTGCAGGAGGTTGTAGCATTAGACACGGTAGCTGGATTTTAAAAATATTGGAAAGTGTTATGAGTCTGACCAGGATAAAAATGGGCTAGTGAAATCCTCATGTTTCAGGGCCATAGATGAAAACTACAGAAGTGTCTTCCACATAGAGCATTGTTTCACTGATGTTGTTTGTGTCTGGGGCTGGGTTCACCTTCCTCCGACAAATTAAGAATTAGCTTCTGATCTTGGAAAAACTGCAGATTTTGCATTCTACAGAGGGGTGGACTGGGGAGAAGCCTAAATATTAAGATGGGTGAACTTGAATGCCTGGTATTCAATGAGGATATTGATATAATAGACATCACAAAAACTTGATGGAATGATGATAATCAATGGGACACTGTAATATCAGTACAAAATATATAGGAATGACAGAGTAGCTCATGCTGATGGGGAAGTGGCACTATATGTGAAAGAAAGCATAGAGTCAAATATAGTAAAAACCTTAAATGAATCAAACCATATAATAGAATCTCTATGGATAAAAACTTCATTTTTTGATAAGAGTATAGTGGTAGGGAGATGCTAAGAACCACCTGACCAGGATGGTGACATTGATTGTGAAATGCTCAGGGAGATTAGAGAGGCTACAAAAAACAGGAAGCCTAATAATAATGGGGGATTTCAACTCTCCCCGTATTGACTGGGTACATGTCACCTCAGGACAGGATGCAGCAATAAAATTTTTAGGCCCCACTAATGACTGCTTCTTGCAGCAGCTAGTCCTGGAAACCCACAAGGGATACTTAATTCTTGATTTAGTCCTAATTGGCGCCCAGGATCTGGTCCAAGAGGTAAATGTAGCCGAACCATTCAGTAGTAGCGACCATAATGTAATTAAATTTATCTTTGTTGTAGGGGTGGAAATTCCAAATAAACCCATCACAATAGCGTTTAACTTCAAAATGGGGAACTACACAAAAATGAGAAGGCTAGTTAAATGGAAATTAAAAGGAATAGTCACAAGAGTGAAATGCCTCCAAGCTGCATGGAAACTATTGAAAAACATCATAATAAAGGCTCAAGCTAAATATATAATTCAAATTTAAAAAAAAAATAAACAGTAAGAGGACCAAAAAAATTCCACCATGGCTAAACAAAAGAGTAAAAGAGGTGGTTGGGGCAAAAAAATTGCTTTTAAAAATTGGAAGTTAAATCTTACTGAGGAAAATAGAAAGGAACATAAACTCTGACAAGTCTAGTGTAGTATAATTAGGCAGGCCAAAAAAGAATTTGAAGAGCATCTAGTAAAAGACACAAAAACTAACAGCAACATTTTTTTAAGTACATTAGAAGCAGGAAGCCTGCCAAACAATCAGTGAGGCCACCGGACAATAGAGGTGCTAATGGAGCACTCAAGGAAGGCAAGGCTG
This sequence comes from Emys orbicularis, assembly GCF_028017835.1. Classification (NCBI taxonomy): domain Eukaryota; kingdom Metazoa; phylum Chordata; order Testudines; family Emydidae; genus Emys; species Emys orbicularis. The sequence continues at coordinate 346,504,794 of NC_088683.1, forward strand.
TTGCAGAGAAGCTAAATGAATTCTTTGCATTGGTCTTCGCTGCAGAGGATGGGAAGGAGATTCCCACGCCTGACCCATTCTTTTTAGGTGACAAATCTGAGGATTTGTCCCAGATTGAGGTGTCAGTAGAGGAGGTTTTGGAACAAATTGATAAATTAAACAATAATAAGTCATCAGGACCAAATGATATTCATCCAAGAGTTCTGAAAGAACCCAAATATGAAATTGCAGAACTACTAACTGCGATATGTATGTAACCTAATGTTTAAATCAACCTCTGTACCAGATGACTGGAGGATAGCTAATGTATGGCCGATTTTAAAAAAGGCTCCAGAAGCAATCCTGACTATTAGAGGTTGGTAAGCCTAACTTCAGTACCAGACAAATTGGTTGAAACTATAGGAAAGAACAGAATTATCAGACACATGGGTGAACAAGATATGTTGGGAAAGAGTCAACACAGCTTTTGTAAAGGGAAATCATGCCTCACCAATCTATTAGAATTCTTGGACGGTGTCAACAAGCATGTGGACTAGGGAGATACAATTAATATAGTGTACTTGGACTTTCAGAAACTTTGACACCAAAGGCTCTTAAGCAAAGTAAGCAGCATTGCCCTGGTTAAAAGATAGGAAATAATGGGTAGGAATAAATGGTCAGATTAAACACTGAAAAGAGGTAAATACAGGGTCCTACAAGACTCTGCACTGGAATCTGTCCTGTTCAACGTATTCATAAATGAGCTGCAAAAGGGGGTAAACAGTGAGGTGGCAAAGTTTGCAGATGATACAAAATTTGCAGATGATAAAAACTACTCAAGATACTTAAGTCCAAAGCAGACTGTGAAGATCTACAAAGGGATCTCACAAAACTGGGTGACTGGGCAACAAAATGGCAGATGAAATTCAATGTTGATAAATGCAAAGTAATGCACATTGGAAAACTTAATCCCAACTATACATATAAAATGATGGGGTCTAAATTAGCTGTTACCACTCAAGAGAGAGATCTTGGCGTCATTGTGGATAGTTCTCTGAAAACATCCACTCAATATGCAGCAGCAGTCAAAAAAGCAAACAGAATGTTAGGAATCATTAAGAAAAGGATAGATAATAAGACAGAAAATATCATATTACTTCTATATAAATCCATGGTACACCCACATCTTGAATACTGTGTGCAAATGTGGTCGCCCCAACTCAAAAAAGATATATTGGAATTGGAAAAGGTTCAGAAAGGGCAACAAATATGATCAGAGGTATGGAACAGCATCCGTCTGAGGAGAAATTAATAAGATTGGGACTTTTCAGCTTAGAAAAGAGATGACTAAAGGGGAATATGATAGAGGTCTATAAAATCATGACTGGTGTGGAGAAAGTAAATAAGGAAGTGTTATTTACTCCTTTTCATAACACAAGAACTAGGAAAAAGAACCGGAATACTTGTGGCACCTTAGAGACTAACAAATTTATTTGAGCATAAGCTTTTGTGGGCTACAGCCCACTTCTTCGCATCAAGAAGTGGGCTGTAGCCCACGAAAGCTTATGCTCAAATAAATTTGTTAGCCTCTACGGTGCCACAAGTACTCCTGTTCTTTTTGCGGATACAGACTAACACGGCTGCTACTCTGAAACAAGAACTAGGGCCACCAAATGAAATTAATAGGCAGCAGGTTTAAAACAAACAAAAGGAAGTATTTTTTCACACAATGCACTGTCAATCTGTGGAACTCCTTGCCAGAGGATGTTGTGAAGGCCAAGACTATAACAGGGTTCAAAAGAGAACTAGATAAATTCATGGAGGATAGGTCCCTCAATGGCTATTAGCCAGGATGGGCAGGAATGGTGTCCCTAGCCTCTGTTTGCCAGAAGCTGGGAATGGGCGATAGGGGATGGATCACTTGATGATTACCTGTACTGTTCATTCTCTCTGGGGCACCTGGCATTATTCACTATCAGAAGACAGGATATTGGGCTAGATAGACCTTTGGTCTGACCGAGTATGGCCATTCTTATGTACTCAAGATAGTTAAGTCCAAAGCTGACTGTGAAGAGTTACAAATGTATCTCATTTGTAACTCTTCACAGTTACAAAACTGGATGACTGAACATTAAAATGGCAGATGAAATTCAATATTGATGTGTGCAAAGTAATGCACACTGGAAAACATAATCCCAACGATACATACAAAATGTTGGGGTCTAAGTTAGCTGTTACCACTCAAGAAAGAGATTTTGGAGTCATAGGTGCTGCCACATCCACTGGCGTGAAGTGGTTTCCATCATATACAGGTTTACAGTTTGGTTCAATGACTCTCAGCACCCCTGTTTGGAGTCATCGTGGACGGTTCTCTGAAAACATCTGCTCAGTGCAGTGGCAGTCAAAAAGCCAGAATGTTAGGAACCATTAGGAAAGGGATAGATACTAAAACAGAAAATATCATAATGCCACTATCTAAATCCATGGTACGCCCACACTTTGAATACTGCATGCAGCCCTGGTCACCCTATCTCAAAAAAGATATATCAGAACTGGAAAATGTACAGAAAAGGGCAACAAAAATGATTGGGGGTACGGAATAGCTTCCATACAAGGCACTGTTTTCTTAGTAAAGAAATGACTAAGGGGGTATATGATAGAAGTCTCTAAAATCAGGAATGGTGTGGAGAAAGTGAATAAGGAAATGTTATTTACCCCTTCACATAACATAAAACTAGGGTAACCCAATGAAATAGGCAGCAGGCTTAAAACAAACATACTTCTTCACACAATGCACAGTCAACTTGAGGAACTAATTGCCAGGGGATGTTGTGAAAGCAAAAAGTATAACTGGGTTCAAGAGATAATTAGATAAGTTCATGGAGGATAGGTCCATCAGTGGCTGTTAGCCAAGATGATCTGAGACACAACCCCAGGCTCTGGATGCCCCTAAACCTCTGACTGCCAGAAGCTGGACAGGACATATGGGGATGGATCACTCAATAATTGCCCTGTTCTGTTCATTCCCTCTGAATCATCTAGCACTGATCACTGTCAGAAGACAGGATACTTGGCTAGATGGATCATTGCTCTGACCCACTATGGCCGTTCTTATGTTCTTATGAGAAGAATCCTACACCCTGATGGAAATAGTCATGCAGGTTTTTTCTATGTGGAAGAAATTTTAGTACTCAGTTCTGACTCAGCCAAACACCATAAGCTGCAATGAGACTTTAGACTGAATAAGGACTGATGTTTTTGTCCCATATTTAAAAAATGAAAGGGACTTTCCATTCCTATGTATTTATCAAGCAATGTTTCAGCTCCCTGAACATAATTTATAAATATCCTTCCTTGGAATGAAATTACGTGCATTGATTTGCTTGCAGACCTGCAGTTAACAAGATTTGCTTCATTACAAATGATTAGCAAGAAGTCCAATTGTTGTTCAATAAGTGAAAAAATCTAATTTATCACTTCAGTGAGACTCCTTTGCAGGCTGCCAGGCAGTAGGAAATTTTTAAATCAGAAGAAGAAGGAGAGGAAAAAACAAATACCCAAATGCATTTACAGCACATAACCCCTGGGTGAAACTTTTGATGTCTTCTCTTTAAGAAGGGGGGCGGGGGGAATCTATTCTAATTGCTATGCCATAATGAAGAACAGCTTGCCTTCATGTTCTGTGTCTTTGATGGTTACTAGCTTGTTCAGGTTGTAGGCACCAGCAAAAAGTGTTTGTCTAATTTATGGAAAACATAACAAGGAAAAACTTCAGTCTTCTATAGCAAAAGTTCGTCCAAGTGATCAGAATATCAAAAGAAATCTCTGAACAACTAAAATTCATCTTCTGTGTTCACATGTCTAATCCCAAAGAGACCATCTACTCATTCTTCCCATCATGTGATATTTCAGGATGCTGTCCTGAAAAAATAAGAGTGCCCTGTTCTTTTTATTATTATTATTTTAAGGAATAAAAAGATGTGGAAGGAAGACAGGTTTTGTTGAGCTATGCTAGAACAGGGACGGCAGACTGCAGGTGTCAGGGAGTCAGTATTACTCTGCCCTTCCCATATTATTAAATAGAAGAGGGGGATCCCGGATGGATGAGAGAAGGGCCCCAGGATAGAAAATATCTAGAGCCACTATGCTAAACAAACTGCTGATTTAACTTGGTGGCAGAATACATACTTCCCAAAATGACAAGTCATCCCTCAGAGGACTTGTCTACAGTAGCAAGTTTTACTGCTTCAACTATACCAGTATAGTTGAAGTGGTACCAGTCCCACAGCATGGACACAATTATGCTGGTATAAACATTTTTCTACCAGTATAACTTATTCTGGTTTGGGAAGCAGAATGATAAATATAAATATAAATGTGTGCTTGTTAGGGCTTTTGCTGGTGTAACTATTTTGATTTAAAAATGACCCCTATCCAAAAGAATTGGGGCCACATGGATTGGGGTCACGGCTCATAACTTACTTAGAGGTAAAATATAGAGCAGTTTCAGGAAATATGATGGTCTCTGGCTCAAACACCTTGCCAACATGGCTGTTCCCTTAGAGACCTATGGCACAGCCCAACATTAGGGTGCCACACTTCTGAATAAAAGTATAATTATAATATGGCTTTGGACACCAGGACCCAAATGCAGCCCTAGCATGAATGGGCACACCTCATTGACTTCAATCCATTACAGGATCTCAAGACACTTTACAAAACTAAGTATCATTATCCCCATTTTACAGATGGGAATCTGCATACAAAAAGGTTAAGGGCCTGCTTTTCAGAGGCACTGATTTTACATACAACAGTCCTGAGGATTAACTCTGTGCAATGCTTCCTGAAAATTCCTGAAAAGACAGAACTCCAACCTGTGCTACAGCAAAGAGTGGAGCTGAGCTGGAGGAAGAAAAGGAGTGTAACAGAGCTACAGATGCAATCCCCCCACCTCCTGCCCATTACAAACTGTAGCAAGAAGAGAGCCTCAGACATAAGCCGTTGTATTAGAGGCCTAGTATGAGGCAGAAGCTGTTCACAGAATTTAACTAAAAAGTGCTAGTTACAGAGCACACATGCAAACACATTCCAATATCAAGTGGTACCAAAAGATTCCGATATCAAGGATGGTACAAAAACATTCCCCAAGGATAACAGGAACACACTGAGTGTATGTCACAGGATGACAGTATGCAATAAAGATGTTTTAATCGAACCAAAATGTACAAGGTGACGTCAGGGGGCAGTACTAACTTGTTTGTATCAGGGTATAAAGATGTGTCTCAGAGGGAGTATCTTTGGCAGGCCTAAAGGGCAGTGGAAAGTCCCACCACTGACTGAGCTGTGTCCATTGTCACAGGCATACATGTCTTAGTATCCTCGTAGAGTCTGCCAGGTGCTATGACCGTGCTTTGTCAACAATAAACCTGGTCAGGTGCCTTTGTCCCTTAACCGATCATGTGGTCATTGGGCATTTCACTTGAGGTCTTCCGCGCTAGCTGTCTGTGCAGGGCTGGGGAGGCACACAAAGGGCACACACATGCAGCCAAACATCTGTCAACATCTCGCCACATATACCACAGCCTAATTTTATAACCGCTCATGTTTCTGTCACATACTTATGCCTGTGACTTCTATAGTAAAGGCTATACTTCTTTTCCCTTTTTCCCTTCACCTTTTTGTCTTTCAAAGATATAAGGAACTGTAGTTTAAGGAAAGAGAAGCAGGGAAACATGATGCCTTTGAATCTGACTATCCTAATGTCTCAGAAGGATCAAGAAGACAACTCCCATTCTCTACCATTACAGGCATTTGTTCTGCACCTATCACTATAGAATCTAGAGACCTGTTATCCCCAAGATCATAGACATACAAACTAGGAGTTATTAGTTAGCAGTGTATTTCATTTTTATTTTTCTCTGTAAAAGATCAAACACCTAGTTCGGTTGTTACAGTCGGCTTTCAGGGCTGCAGAAGTCAGTCATGGCCAGAAACATTTCAGGCACCCAGCTACTATTACAATGAGGGCCATATATGTGCCAGGATAGAAAAGAGAAATACAGTTGGTGCTATCTACTTCCCTTCATTCTCACCTCCTTTCTCCCATCCTGCGTGGCTACTGCACAAAGTTGAACATTCACCTTACAAAAATAAAGTAAAAGTGAAATTATGTGCTAATTAAATTAGGCCAATTTAGCTTGAATAGAAGCCAAAGTTAAAAACAACCCTTTGGAAGAGCTGCTGAGCCCCAGAGCTGAGGAGAAGGAGAAAAAACACAGCTTGGGTTGAGAACTGCCCATGGCTAACCTACAGAGGAAAAACCCTCATTTCCTGTCCCCCAGACCGCCTATCCCAGCCATTAAACTTCACTGGCATCTGGGCTGTTGTAATGTTTTACTCTCACTTGAAAACCTTTCTCCTAAGAGTAAGGTTTTGAAATGAGGCTATAACTACACGAGCAGCCCAGTCTTCTGCAAAGCTGTGGTAGTGGTGGAAGTTCTTTGATGTTTATAGTCTCTTGAGAAGAACTGTCAGTGAAACCTTAGAGAGAACAAATCACATTTCCCCTTCTGCCTGCCTGTGGCACTCACTTCAGAGGCAGCTGGCCTGCTTAAAGTTTAACTTTTAATTAAGTTCTGTTCAGGAGCATTGAAAGTTAGTCTCCAATTTGACTTTATGTGGAAATGTTAAACTTCAAATAGCAACCCAGCCGCCCACAAGGGCTGATGAGCAGAGCAGGCAGGCAGATGCTGAAAAGAGACAAATGGCACTTTTTGTCTTTGCCATGTGTATATGGGCATTGAACGGAAAGAAGGAAAGAACAGGGGAGAAAAATGAAGAGGAGAAAACAAGTGAGAAGAGAAGAGGGAAAGGGAGATAGGGGACAGGTAGGGGAGGAAATGGAAAATAGAAAATCCTGGGAATGACTAGAAGTCAAGCTCAATGTAAGTAAGGGTGGCAGAAACTGGCCTTCAATTTTTTAATTCCCTTTTTGTTTTGCAGCTAACTGTCCTTTATGCTAACAGCACTTTGTACCGTCCTGGCAGCGTAAAGAGGGTGTCAGTGTCACTTACATTTGTAATTGTAATGAGGTGTTAGTGTACATGAGAATTCATGGGATAGGTACTACTCAGTAAGGGTAAGTCTACACTGTAGTTGGAGGTGTGATTCCAGCACATGTAGACATATCTGCGCTAGCTTCAATCTAGCTAGCTCAGGTATTGGTAGCAGTGAAACTGCGGCAGCATGGATGTCAGCGCAGCGTAGCCACAGCTAAGTAAGGAATCTGGGTCTCAGGCAGGCTTGTACAGCCTGGGCTGCCACAGCTTCACTGATATTGGTACCCAAGCACTTGGTTAAAGCTAGATGGGATACGTCTACATGTGCTGCAATCACAACTCCACTTGCAGTGTAGATGTGCCCTATGTGAGTGCTCAATGGGGGCAGTGCCCCAGAAGATGCTCCGGTAAAAGAACTGTGACTCAGTCACAAACCCTTCTCTGTTCCCCCTTCCTGCAGCCCTTTACTGGTGTACTTCCCCCTCTTGCCAGCTCAGCTGCACTGCCTGGTGCATTGAGGGGGGCTGGGTGAGGAGAGAGCCAAGTCCCCCTCTCTGCCCCTCCGTTGCGCATGCTGCTGGACTTGCTCTATGGGAGGAACAAAGACGTGGAATGGGCGAGGCGGTCTGATGCTCCTGTGTGCCTGGGTTTGGTTGCCTCAGCTGTAGCCCAAACCAAGTTTTTATTGCTACCTTCCTCCCTACCCACCTCCCACCCACTTGGAAAGCGCTTTGAGAGCCCACACTAAGGAAGAAGGAGTGGTGGGGCAGAACTTGGCCAAGAAGGCCCCATCACTCAGCAACTGGCAGGCATGCTCCCTAAGGAGGACCTGTTTAAAAGGGAGCTCTGGCAGTCCAGCATGGAGGAGAGACTGGCTGCAAGAAGGCAGACAGGCTGCAGTTGCTGAGATAGAAACACTCTACAGGGGAAAGACAGGGCCTGGGAGTAAGACTTAGCCAGGATCCCCCTGCCCCAGGACTAAGGGGGCAGGGGGAACTGGACTTTGAGGGTGAGCAGTGTAAGCGGTAGGCTGGGGCCATGCCCCAAACTGAAGGGAAACAGGGAAGATAGGAAGTGGCCCAGGAGAGACTGATCTGGAGTGCACCCAGAAGGGAATGAGCCATCTCTCACCCCTTGGGCCCTGGGCTGGGACTTAGTGGAGAGGGAGGGCCCAGGTCCCCCTATTCTTCCCTCTTCCCCCACCCTCCCTGGCCACCTGAGAGATCCCAGAGGGCTCTGGGGTGGTAACAAACTGTGGCTTGGCCCCTGGGCCCCTGGACTGCCCAGAAAATCTGCCTCAAGGCTCACAGAGACTGTTTGGCCACAGTCTGACCACTAGGCCTGCTGGCCCCTGAGCGGAGCCTGCTACAAGATCATGTGACAGAAGTCTGGCTACTTATTAACTACTGGGTAGATTTGAAGGTGTTGATTTTGACCAGCATAGCCCTAAATGGCTGGCTGCTACTTATGTGAAAATCTCCTCCCGAGGTGTGTCACAGCTGCATTCAGCAGGGGCACCTGAATGACAGCCCTACTTATATAGGAGAGAGGGGACAGCTAGCAGGGTGTTCCCCAGGATAGAGGGGAACTGACTGGCCTTCAGGTCATGCTGTAAGGCCCATTTGTTTTCCCAAACCGTGAGGGAATGGGAAGGCTCAGGTGGGAAATCTTAATATGTTTTGTGCTGAGGGGATATTGCTTGTGGCTGTGGATAAGCTGATGGATGGTTAAAGGAGCGGGTTACAGGTCTGTTTCATGCTCATGTATTAAAGAATCAAGGGATAAATCTCTCCTTTTTAATAGGCATCTGTATAACTCTAAAGAAATCAATAAAATAAAGATTTAATCACAACATAATACTAATAGTAACCTGATTAAAGGATGTTCTGGGGTCGTAGGGGCTCTTCTCAGATATTTGAATTTGTCACCATGCCACAGAGGCAGATGCCAATAGCCAAGCAATGCAGACCGTGAGGCGGCCTAGGGAAATTTTTTCCAAAAGTTCAAGTGACTTAGGAGCCTAAATCTCATTCCCATAGTCTTTCAATGAGACTAGGTCTCCTAGGTGCCTGTGTTACTCTTGAATATGGGATTTCTGGGATTTAGGTGCCTAAAGATCCAGAGAGGGGCCTACTGGCATTTTCAAAGGCAGTCACAGAGTGTATAGTGCAGTGGGTCTCAAACTTTTTTACTGGCGACCCCTTTCACATCGCAAGCCTCTGAGTGCAACTCCCCTAATAAATTAAATACACTCTTTAATATATTTAACACCACTATAAATGCTGGAGGCAAACGGAGTTTGGGGTGGAGGTTGACAGCTCGCAACCCCCCATGTAATGACCTCGCTACCCCCTGAGGGGTCCCGACCCCCAGTTTGAGAACCCCTGGTAGAGTGTTTATGGAGAATTCATGATGTGATCCATGCCAGCCTTTTCTTTTAGAGTATATAACATAGCAGCTGGCTCACAGTAGTCCATTCCAGGTTTTGGGTTTCTACTGGAGAGTTCCGTTAGTTATGCTTCGGGAAACTGCATGCTGTCTCCTGTGTGCTGCTGGATTAAACAATGGACTCTTAATTTGAAACTACATGCAGCATCTGTGTGATTCTTTCCAGAAGCTCCTACTCAGGACACTGATTGCAGTGTATGTAGACATACTTAAGCTAACTTTAAACTAGCTAGCTCCAATTCTGGAGCAGGGAAGCCATGGCCACATGCCGCTCAGCACAGTCTAGCCCCACAAGTAATGACCCAGAATTCTGAGCAGGCTTGTATAGCTTGCGCTGTAGTGCACCATGGCCTGGCTTCACTGCTCCAGTATCTGAACTAGCTAGATTAAAGCTATCTTGGGTATTTCTACACGAGCTGCAATCCAACTTTGCAGTGTAGACATACCCTCAGAGAGGGGCAGGGCCGGCTCGAGGCACCAGCTTGTCAAGCAGGTGCTTGGGGCGGCCACTCTGGAGAGGGGCGGAACGTCCAGCTATTCGGCGGCAATTCAGCGGATGGTCCCTCACTCCCGCTCGGAGCAAAGGACCTCCCGCCGAATTGCCACCGCAGATCACTATCGCGATCGCGGCTTTTTTTTTTGGCTGCTTAGGGCGGCCAGAACCCTGGAGCCGGCCCTGGTGAGGGGGATGCCTATCTCCCATTAACTTTGAAAGGGAGTTAAGCACTTAATCGTCACGCACTTTTATAAATCCTGCTAGGCGCCTATCTGCATCCTTGTGCACCTAGCTATCTTTGTAAATCTTGCCCTTATGCCTTTTTGAAACTTTTACCCAATATGCTTAGCTGAAGGACTGGAACAGTGAGAAAATGGAGAGTGAGGGTTCAGCTAACAATGACAAATGGAACCGAGGAGTATTCTCTGGAGAGCAGCGAGTGAGGAGGGCGTGGGAGGAGAAAGAAGAATGGAATGACAGATGACATGCCCTCAAGCCTTCTCTGAAGACCGTGGAAGAAATTAGCAACAGTGGAATTCTGACGTAGACGTCAGAGGAAAGTGATAGCCACAAGTCATCCAAGCCACTCAAAATCAATATCTGTCAAGGCATGCCAAGAAAAAAGAAAAATATTGCAATGGGGTCAGGCTTTTGGAGCATTCAGTGGTGCCTAGCAGAAAAGCAAAATCTCGGGGAGCTGGCAGGAGCCGCAAGAGTCAGCAGTTTGAAGAAGTAGGAAGAGATCTGTTCATTTAGGTCAGATGGGCAATGACTTCTTTTTTTTTTTTTTTACCTTCTGCAGCATGTGGGTGCAGGTCACTTGTCAGGATTATCTGGGCATATCTCATTTAGTCATTTCCCTCCCCTTGCAGGGGCCTTGAGCACTGGTGCACCTTGGTCCCTCTTATTCTCTACCTGTGGCACATAATAGTCTAGTCTCTCATGGGTCTCATTTACTTTGGTCTCATTTCCGTTGTTGGGTTTAGTGTGAGGATGGTGTTCGTGGCCTGTGATAGACACAGGAAGTCAGATTAGCTGAGTGCTCCCTTCTGGCCTTAAAATCTATGACTCTCTCTCTTTTGCCTCAGTGTCCTTTGGGCAACATAGTGTCCTTTCTCTTGACCTCAGAGCAACAATGGAACTAACCCTTTTAAGTCCTTCAGTTTCACGTTGCCTTCTGCACATGACATTCGTTTTACTCCAAATTCTTTGGGCCAAAATATTTCTCTGTGTTCATTCTATTGCATCCTTTGCAAAACAATCATGAAAATCTACCAGCCCATGCCCAAAAATCTGCTCACCTTCATTTTACCATGATGATAAATGATCATGAAAAATTAATATTTTACTTGACTTGCCTTAGACAAATAGCATTTTATAATCCTCTTTTGACTTAATTGGAGCTACACCAGGGATGTATTTGACCCATTATTATTATATTTCTTGATACCATATAAAGGTTAAGGTCCCAATATACTCATTTTATAAATTTAAGATATGCTTCTTCATGGTGACATATTTAAGGAATTAATATGAATAAGAATTCTCTTCACATGAGTTGTGATTCCACAGGATAGACTCCCCTCTTCCCCATTCAAATATCTGTACTACAATCTACATAATTTTTACATGGAGGAATAAATCTAAGACTAATCTTCAATTTATCTTTTGACAGTAAGTATCTCTAGGGTGGGATATTACAGTGCAAGTCCAGAAATCTGTTCTGTAGTTCAACTAATTTAATTCAGGGATTTATGGGTGAATGTATTGTGGAAAAGCTAGAAATGCCAAAGCACTGGTCTGTTTATTTCTTAACAAAATTCCGAGTATTAAAACATTGTTAAGAATTGTATTACTAATTGAATCAAAATTTAATTAGCTTATTTGAATCTTTAGTAACTCTTTTCATACCTTATCACAGTTCTCTTCCTTTTTAATTTACCAGAATTGTATTAACAGAATTCCAATTATTTTTAATCGTCATCAGAGTAATTTACTCCAAATCTTTTAGGCTGGTTTACATGGGCAGATTATCTCTAAAGGTTCACCAATTCCTGGGGAGTTTTAGAAATATTCTTTATGTTAAAAGGTCAATAACTATAAATGACATAGTGCTGTTTGTAGGTTTGCATGCACCAAATTTGTTGATGTCTGCACCATTTTCACCTAGGTCAGCATCACCTCCCCTTAAGAAATTCATTCTTATAAAGTTTCTAGATGATTTATGATAATCACATCCAACAATTGACTAAACAAAGCCTCTATGTTTCTCCCAATTTTTTTAGCAAAAAGAGGCTGAAGGCCTAATTAAGTACGTTTGCACCAAATTTGCTATTGCTCACATCCCCCTGTGCATTGTGTGTCAAACACCCTTCCCTACTTCCTCCTGTACAAAGCTATAGAAAATGGCGTGTGAGAGTGTGACAGGGTGTATTCAGCCTTTGTGGTTCCCTGGTGGGGGCCCCACAATCCTACTATGTCCCACCCCAAGAAGCACCAAGCGCAGAGGAAAAGAACAGTGAAGATGAGTCCTCTAAGCTTGCCTAAAGAGGACTCTCTGAAAGCAGCCATTTTGGTAACCACAAAGACCTGGTCCTCCAAGGGCTAGAGGCACTAGCAACAGCCAATCAGGGTTCTGCTGGCCCACATAAAAGGAACTGCCTGGCCTTAGTGGGTCAGTTCCTGGCTGGGTCCAGAGGAGTGAAGAAGGGTGCCCCTCTCTGGCCAGAGGAACCTGACAATTAGATAGAGGCTATGGCTGGCTGAATTTCATAGCAGGGATTGCAGAAAGAGGGAGAGGGAGAGAGAGAGAGAGAGAGAGAGGGGAAGAGGAAGAGGAAGAGGAAGAGGAGAACCTGATGACATTGGCCCCGAGATAGGCCTGGAGATAAAATGGCCTGGTAGGAAGAGGCCCATGGAAATAGCAGTGAAGGATTAGAGTAAGCAGTATGTGACTGTGGTGCATAGGGTCCCTCGATTGGAACCCAGAGTAGTGGGTGGGCCCAGTTTCCCCTACCAGCTACAGGTAAAATGGCATAAACCCCAAAAAGGGGATAGGCCTTATTTGAGAGCCCAAACAAAGGGCTGATTTTGAAGGACCGAGAGCCAGGCCTGAAGACCCTAACAAGGGCAAATAGTCTGTTTATTTATTGGACCCTTTAATACCCCAGAAGGGGTTCATCCAGACTTTGTGATTTGGCTGGAGGACTAAGCCATTGAAGACCTGCCAAGGTTGGTAGGCACCCTGCAGGGAATAGCAGGGTTGAGGAAAAAAGACTGCAGAACCACATCCTGCCACTTGGAGGGGCTCAAGAGCTGAATGCCCTTTTACAGTGAGGAACTCCCCAAGGATTGGAAGTGGAAGATAGTTAAGCAGACTGTGAAGAACTTCAAAAAGATCTCACAAAACTAAGTGATTGGGCAACAAAATGGCAAATGAAATTTAATGTGGACAAATGTAAAGTAATGCACATTGAAAAAAATAACCCCAACTAAAAATACAATATGATGGGGGCTAATTTAGCTACAACTAATCAAGAAAGAGATCTTGGAGTCATCGTGGATAGTTCTCTGAAGACGTCCATGAAGTGTGCAGCTGCAGTCAAAAAAGCAAACAGGATGTTAGGAATCATTCAAAAAAGGATAGAGAATAAGACGGAGAATATCTTATTGCCCTTATATAAATCCATGGTATGCCCACATCTTGAATGCCACATGTGGTCTCCTCATCTCAAAAAATGATATACTGGCATTGGAAAAGGTTCAGAGAAGGGCAACTAAAATGATTAGGGGTTTGGAACGGGTCCCATATGAGGAGAGATTAAAGAGGCTAGGACTTTTCAGCTTGGAAAAGAGGAGACTAAGGGGGGATATGATAGAGGTATATAAAATCATGAGTGGTGTGGAGAAAGTGAATAAGGAAAAGTTATTACTTGTTCACATAATATAAGAAATAGGGGCCACCAACTGAAATTAATGGGCAGCAGGTTTAAAACAAATACAAGGAAGTTCTTCTTCACACAGCGCACAGTCAACCTGTGGAACTCCTTGCCTGAGGCGGTTGTGAAGGCTAGGACTATAACAGGGTTTAAAAGAGAACTAGATAAATTCATGGAGGTTAAGTCCATTAATGGCTATTAGCCAGGATGGGTAAGGAATGGTGTCCCTAGCCTCTGTTTGTCAGAGGGTGGAGATGGATGGCAGGAGAGTGATCACTTGATCATTACCTGTTAGGTTCACTCCCTCTGGGACATCTGATATTGGTCACTGTCGGTAGACAGGATACTGGTCTGGTTGGACCTTTGGTCTGACCCAGTATGGCCAGTCTTATGTTCTTATGAAGAGAATTCACCTTTCCCCTGTGGCAGTGAGTAGGATGGATCTACAGCTGGCATTTATATCCCTGTGACCTGCAACCACTGTAGACCCTCTAAGTTGGGGATAGAAGTAATGGCAGCCACTGGAGTATGTAGACACTGACCCCTCCATGAAAAACAGGGTATTAAATTTTTTGTAACCAGGGCTGGCTCCAGGCACCAGTGCAGCAAGCAGGCGCTTGAGGCGGCCAATGGGATGGGGCGGCACGTCCGGCTCTTCGGCGGCAATTCAGCGGCGAGTCCCTCGTCCCTCTCGGAGGGAAGGACCTGCCGCCGAATTGCCACCAAAGAATGAAGTGGCGATGGTAGAAGTGCCGATCGTGGCTTTTTTTTTTTTCTTTCCCCTGCCACTTGGGGCAGCAAAAATGCTGGAGCCGGCCCTGTTTGTAACCTTGCCCCATGTCATGTGCCCAGAACCAGAAAATAAAGACCAATGATCAGTTTCTTATTCTTCTCTGAGCCATGCCATAGCGTCAGAAGAAAACTGAATCTTTGGCAAAAATGTAGCAAATAAAACCATCTGAATCCTTCAGCCTGGAATGGAACCTGGTAGAGAATTAGAGGAGGTGGTTGCAGGAACTGCAGAAAGAGGAGTTTGAAGTAAAACATTACCGAAGTACTCCCTACTTCTAAAATAAACTCTGCTGTGATTGGGACAGGACTGTCTCTTATTTTTTGTATATACGATCTCAGTTGGGCTACTGCAATTATAAAAGAATCATCATAATAGATTTCAAAATGAAGCTTTTTAAAAAAAATTAACACAATAAGAGCATCTGAATTAATATTAACTTGTGCAAAACAACACCTCTCTCAAAGACAGCTGTTCCGAATCTTACCAATGTTTCTTCAAAACCTTGTCCAACACACTGAGAATAAGCATAGGAAACTTGAATAAGCATAGGAAACTTCATCCCAAGAAGTAAACTATTCAGAAACTTGAGTCTGAAAGCAGGAGCTTATAATGAAGGAGATTTCCCAACCATAGCTGTGTTGTTGCTACTGCCACATGGGAATATTTGTTCATTTTTCATCGTTCCAATCTAATTTTTGGAATGACATGCCAGAATTAATACAGATACTAGAATAAATGTCTTGTGCGTGATGATGTAGTATTTTGTCTTTACATTGTTTCATTTTTGATGGCCTTCATTTTTCAATACCACCTGTTTATTATAAGAGTTTTGTTGTTGTTCTAACACATATTATTTCATAAGTAACACACTGGAGCTTAACTCACATAACATTTCATTAGAGCCATCCCACCGACCATAGCACTCAGATCGCACAGATCCCACCGAGGGTTCAATGCACTCTGATCATTAAACACATGCATGTAGCAAGTAGTATGTTTTATTAATGTTACACATTCCCCGTCATTGATGTATTTAAAAGATTAGATGCATTTTTTTGCTGAATTCCCCATTATAGATTTTTCTGTGCTGTTCAGGTTCCTGCTCAGACTTTAAGACATCTTGCTTTTCCTATTGACAAAAGTCTGTTTGACAAAGGCAAAAAGTTGAGCTAATAGATCATACAATTGTAAGCACAGGGAAGGAGCATGTGCACTCTACTAGATGTTCCTAAGCAGCATGACACTTCAAATAAGTTCTTTTTGCAGCACAAAAAGTGACCTTGGATTATTCCTTTGGCTCATATCTTATATTGTGTCACAGAGCTTCAGCATGCAGAATTTTAATTAGGATAGAGAGTGGAGAAAATCAACATGTTTGATCCATTGGCTTTTCACTGCACTGGAAATCATTCTGATCTGTGTGGTCTGTCAGCAGGCACAGGGAGTTTCAGGAATGTTTACCTAAACAGCGTCCAGTTTGTTTTTAAGGGGAGAATCTTTGGGATTCTTATTCATCCTTCTCCTCAAAAGGGCCCACATCAAGCTGAATGTAGTCCTTCTGATTTCAGAGAGCTGAACGCAGCTATCTCTGGAGCCACACAGCTACGGGATTGACTGGAAGGGTGTTATGTCCCCATTGTACCCACACGGCTGAGCATGCTGCCTCCTTTGCATTCCTAGGTCCTGTCCATTTGAGGAGCCAGGAATTGTGACCAGGGCCAGCTCCAGGCACCAGCAGAGCAAGCTGGTGCTTGGGGCGGCAGCTTGTAGGAAGCGGCATTCCGCCCAATCCTAGGGCAGCACGGCCGCTTTTTGTTGTTGTTGTTGTTGTTCCGCTCCGGCCGCCCTATGGGGGCAGCGGCGTGGAGGACGGGAGCGCCCTTCAGCAAGCCCGGCAGGGCAGCCCGCGTCCTTCCCTCCCAGCCGACCGGAGTGGCGTGGAGCCCTCTCGGCAGGGGACACGGTGGGAGGGGCCACGTGGCAGCGCCCCACTGAAGCCCTGGCAGCCCCCTTTTCTCTCTCCCCCCTGCTAGCCGGGGCACATCTGCAGGGCAGGGAGTCCCCCTGCACCCTGGCTACGGCCGTGCCGCAGGCTTTTTTTTTGCTTTGCTGTTTTGGCCACGGCGGGGTTTTTTTTTTTTTTGGCTTGGGGTGGCCAGAAAGCCAGAGCCAGCCCTGATTGTGACTGGCTTTGGAAGCCATTCTGTTCAGCTTTCGAAGACATCAGACTGAATTGTTCACATATGTTCTAAAGTAAATAAACCTTCCTCTGATTACAGATTTATGGACTTGCAATTTAACAGAATGTTCCCTTGCTCTGGTAGTTTGACTTCTATCACTGTGCTCAAGCAGCTATAACACCGCTGGCCCCTTACTGAAGCTGCCCCTTGTAAAGTATTTTCTATAGACTGGGAAATGTAAGGGTAGGTTTTCTATCCTCACATCCTTAGATGTGTATTGATTTATTCTCAGACAGGTAGAAATCAAAGCCACATGCAACAAGAGTGAAACTAAACAAATCCTTCCCTGTAATTTCTAAGGATTTGTCGTTATATCCTCGAGGCTGTCCAATTCTGGGAACATGAAGCAATTACAAAAATAAAAATGAAAGGCACCACTGCAAAAAGATCATCGTGCCTGGCTGGCCTCTGACAGGGAGTCATTTCCATTTCAGCGCTTCCTTCCAGCTGTGCTCATTCATTTCAGTCTCACTAGCAAAGATAGGCAAAAGAGGAGCAGCTAATGTACTTACACTGAAAGCTACAGACTACCAATAAGAGTAAAATAAATAGTTATAAGTGACTGTCTTGGATATCTTAAACAACAAAACCTTTCTTGTTCTCTTTCTTGTCTATAGGGAGAGAGAAAGAAGGAGAGAATGGTGCTTGCCAAAGGCATAGCCTCACTAATCCTAGAACTCTGATCCATTATTTTTTAATCTTCCCAAGAAAAATGGACCTTTCTCCCATCTAATAATCATTTCTCTAGAGGCATTCCAAAAATAGTAATAGATCCTGAAGTTTTCCAAGGCTGCAGGCACTAGTTAAGGTATCTCTTGAATTGTTATGCTGGCTACCCCTGAAGAATGTGTAGGGTTGGGTGGATATGGGCAGACACGATATTACAGTCCACTGACCATTATTCTAAAGGCTTTAAGACGTGGTGGGAAAATAGAGAGCAGCCATTTTGACATTAATTGACATCAATTGGAGAAATTTTTTTTAAAAACGTAGATCAAAAGGAAACACTTGTAAAGCTATCATAAGAACAGCCAACATGGTTTATTGAAAGTACAAACTGTGCCAAACTAATTTGTTCAAATTATTCAAGGCTGTTACTGAGGATGGTTGAGCCTTGAGAATTTCCAGGAGCTGCAAACCTCTTAGGCTATTTTGGAGGTTCACAAAATTAGCTAAACCTGTTAAACTTTGTGAATTGTTTCCTTTCCTGTAATTTATATAAGACTCTAGTAATACGTATTTGCAGAATTGGTCCCTATGTTAATTCAGTATTAAAGGTTGAACATTTAAAAGGCTTTAACATTAGGATACGTACTGGTCCTAGAGCAACATCAACTCAACTGATTTACAAATAGGATGCTGTGATACAGTGATATATGGGGGGTGGGTGGGAGAGATCCCTTTTATGGACACCCAGCCAGCCAGTTAGCTATAAAGTCCCTCTTGGTGGCTGCTTGAATTACCTGTAAAGGGCTAAAAGTCCTCAGGTAAAGAAAAGGGAGTGGGCACCTGACCAAAAGAGCCAATGGGAATGCTAGAACATTTTAAAATGGGGGAAAAAGCTTTCCCTTTGTCTCTCTGTTGTTCTCTGGGCTTCAGGGACATGGAGCAGCAATCCTATAAGTAGCAATGCTGTGTAAGGCTTGAACAAGGTATGTAAATTCATCTTTTATACCTAGAAGAAATTATTTGGATAGGGAATGTTTAGTTAGACACAATTAGGTTTATTTTTTATTTTGGCTTGTGGATCTCTTCTGTGCTAACCCCAGATGCTTTTCTTTACTGTAACCTTTAAGCCGAACCCCCAAGAAAGCTATTTTGGGTGCTTGATTTTTGGAATTGCTTTTTTAAGATCTAGCAAAAAGCCTAAGTTCCAGATGTATTTTTTTCCTTTTTATTTTTAATAAAATTTACCTTTTTTAAGAACAGGATTGGATTTTTGGTGTCCTAAGAGGTTTGTGCCTATGCTGTTTGATTAGCTTGTGGCAACAGCTAATTTCCTTTGTTTTCTTTCTCAGCTCTTCCCCGGGGTGGGGAGTGAAAGGGCTTGAGGTTACCCCACAGGAAGGAATTCCCAAGTGCTCCTTCCTGCGTTCAAAGGGATTTTTTTGCATTTGGGTGGTGGCAGCGTTTACCAAGCCAAGGTCAGAGAGAAGCTGTAACCTTGGGAGTATAATACAATCCTGGAGTGGCAAGCATTAATTTTTAAAATCCTTGCAGGCCCCCACTTCCTGCACTCGGAGTGACAGAGTGGGGATTCAGCCTTGACAGATGCAGTGGGGGGCATACCAGTTAATAAACTGCCCCCAAATTCCAGTCCATGGGCAATGAAGTAAAGGAACCTCATTTGCCCTGCACTGAGGCCAAATCTCTTGGTTCCCTTCCATATTTTTGGGGAAGTCAGGAATTTACCCAGAAGTAAATGTTTCATTCAGATACATACTAATGATTTCTGCCACCAAGAGGGCAGAGACAGAACCACAGTCATAAAAATGATCCAATGAGGGACCCCTAGGGGAAGTCACATGTCAACCCAGCAATAATACAATGCACGGAGTCCCTGATGCTTATGTAACAGTCCTAACTTAACACACACAGACACAAAATGGTCCAAACTGCCTTCAGCCTCTTTCCCCTTGCAGTGGCTGCAGTGCTAGCTCAGAGTGGTCAGGTGCAGTCTCTACTGCCTTGCCAGGTGTCTCTTCCTATGGTCCGAGTGCTGGTCAAGGCTCCCTCTATTGGGTCTGGATCTCTCTGGCAGATTGGCTGCAGCTGTGCACCCATGCAGCGGCCTGGGCCAAATTCCTAGCTTTGGGCTCAGTCTCTGCTCAGGTTTGCTCCCTATCACAGCAGCAGCAACATGTGATTCCTGCCTCTTCCAAGTGGCCTCCTGCCAGCACTAACCCTGCACCTGCCTATTGGTCCAGAACCAATCTGGCAGCCTGTATCAAATCCCCTGTCCACACTTGGGCAGGGCTGAGGTATGGCACAGCATTCCCCTCCTCCAGTGAAAGGCAGCCTGGCAGCAGGAAGTCCTGCCTGATCATTAGCTGATCAGGACACTGAGGGCTAAGGGTATAGCTACACTGCAATTAGACACCCACAGCTGGCCCACGCCAGCTGACTCAGGCTCATGGGGCTCAAGCCAAGGGGCTGTTTAAATGTGGTTTAAACATTCAGACTTGGGCTGCAGCCCAAGCTGTGGGATCCTCCCACCTCACAAGGTCCTAGAGCCTGGGCTCCAGCCCAAGCCTAAATGTGTACAATGCAATTAAACAGCCCCTTAGCCCAAGCCCAAGTCATAAGAACATAAGAATGGCTACTGGGTCAGAAAAAAGCTCCATCTAGCCCAGTATCCTGTCTACCGACAGTGACCAATGCCAGGTGCCCCAGAGGGAATGAACAGAACAGGTAATCATCAAGTGATCCTCCCCTGTTGCTCATTCCCAGCTTCTGGCTAACAGTGGCTAGGGATACCATTCCTGCCCATCCTGACTAATAGCCATTGAGGGACCTATGCTCCATGAATTTATCTAGTTCTTTTTTTAACCCTGTTATGGTCTTGGCCTTCACAACATCCTCTGGCAAGGAGTTCCAGAGGTTGACTGTGCATTGTGTGAAGAAATACTTCTTTTTCTTTGTTTTAAACCTGCTGCCTATTAATTTCATTTGGTGACCCCTAGTTCTTGTGTTATGAGAAGTAGTAAACAACATTTCCTTATTTACTTTCTCTACACCAGTCATGATTTTATAGACCTCAATCATATCTCCCCTTAACCGTCTCTTTTCCAAGCTGAAAAGTCCCAGTCTTATTACTCTCCTCATACAGAAGCCGTTCCTAATCATTTTTGTTGCCCTTTTCTGAACCTTTTCCAATTCCAATATATCTTTTTTGAGATGGGGTGACCACATCTGCACACAGTATTCAAGATGTGGGCATACCATGGATTTATATAGAGGCAACATGATATTTTCTGTCCTATTATCTATCCCTTTCTTAATTATTCCCAGCATTCTGTTCGCTTTTTTGACTGCCACTGCACATTGAGTGGATGTTTTCAGAGAACTATCCACAATGACTCCAAGATCTCTTTCTTGAGTGGTAATGGCTAATTTAGACCCCATCATTTTATATGTATAGTTGGGATTATGCTTTCCAATGTGCATTACTTTGCATTTATCCACATTAAATTTCATCTGTCATTTTTTTTTGTCCGGTCACCCAGTTTTGAGAGATCCTTTTGTAGCTCTTCACAGTCTGCCTGGGTCTAAACTAGGTTTAGTAATTTTGTACCATCTGCAAATTTTGCCACCTCACTGTTTCCCCCTTTTTCCAGATCATTTATGAATATGTTGAATAGGACTGGTCCCAGAACAGACCCCTGGGGGACACCACTAGTTATCTCTCTCCATTCTGAAAACTGACCATTTATTCCTGACCTTTGTTTCCAGTTACCAATCCATGAGAGCACCTTCCCTCTTATCCCATGGCAGCTTACTTTGTGTAAGAGTCTTTGGTGAGGGACCTTGTCAAAGGCTTCTGAAAATCTAAGTATACTATATCCACTGGATCCCATTGGTCCACATGCTTGTTGACCCCCTCAAAGAATTCTAGTAGATTGGTGAGGCATGATTTCCCTTTACTAAAACCATGGTGACTCTTCCTCAACAAATTATGTTCATCTATATGTCTGACAATATTGTTCTTTATTATAAAAGCAGCAAAGAGTCCTGTGGCACCTTATAGACTAACAGACGTATTGGAGCATACACTGGAGCATATAGACTAACATGGCTACCCCTTTGATTCTTTATTATAGTTTCAACCAGTTTGCCCGGTACTGAAGTCAGGCTTACAGGCCTGTAATTGCCGGGATCACCTCTGGAGTCCTTTTTAAAAATTGGCGTCACATTAGCTATCTTCCAGTCATCTGGTACAGAAGCTGATTTAAGTGATAGGTTACAGACTACAGTTAGTAGTTCTGCAATTTCACATTTAAGTTCCTTCAGAACTCTTGGGTGAATACCTTCTGGTCCTGGTGACTTATTGCTGTTTAATTTATCAATTTGTTCCAAAACCGCCTCTAATGATACCTCAATCTGGGACAGTTCTTCAGATCTGTCACCTAAAAAGAATGGCTCAGGTTTGGGAATCTCTCTCACATCCTCAGCCATGAAGACCAATGCAAAGAATTCATTTAGTTTCTCCGCAATGGCCTTATCGTCCTTGAGTGCTCCTTTAGCACCTAGATCGTCCAGTGGCCCCACTGGTTGTTTAATGGGCTTCCTGCTTCTGATGTATTTTAAAAAAAAATTGCTATTACTTTTTGAGTCTTTGACTAACTATTCCTCAAATTCTTTTCTGGCCTTCCTAACTGTATTTTTACACTTCATTTGCCAGTGTTTATGTTCCTTTCTATTTTCCTCACTAGGATTTAACTTCCACTTTTTAAAAGATGCCTTTTTGCCTCTCACTGCTTCTTTTACTTTGTTGTTTAGCCACGGTGGCTCTTTTTTGGTTCTCTTACTACGTTTTTTAATTTGGGTATACATTTAAGTTGAGCCTCTATTATGGTGTCTTTAAAACGTTTCCACGCAGCTTGCAGAGATTTCACTTTTGGCACTGTAACCTTTAATTTCTGTTAACTAACCTCCTCATTTTTGTGTAGTTCCCCTTTCTGAAATTAAATGCTACAGTGTTGGGCCGCTGTGGTGTTTTTCCTGCCACAGGGATATTAAATTTAGTTATATTATGGTCACTATTACCAAGCCGTCCAGCTATATTCACCTCTTGGACCTGATCCTGTGCTCCACTTAGGACTAAATCAAGAATTGCTTCTCCTCTGGTGGGTTCCAGGACTAGCTGCTCCAAGAAGCTGTCATTTAAGATGCCAAGAAACTTTATCTCTGCATCCCTTCCTGAGGTGACATGTACCCAGTCAATATGGGGATAATTGAAATCCCCCATTATTATTATTTTTTTATTTTAATAGCCTCTCTAATCTCCCTGAGCATTTCACAGTCACTATCACCATCCTGGTCAGGTGGTCGGTAATATATCCCTACCACTATATTCTTCTTATTAGAACATGGAATTTCTATCCATAGAGATTCTATGGTACAGTTTGATTCATTTACGATTTTTACTTCATTTGATTCTACGCTTTCTTTCACATATAGTGCCATTCCCTCACCGGCACGACCTGTTCTGTCCTTCCGATATATTTTGTACACTGGTAATACTGTGTCCCATTGGTTATCCTCATTCCACCAAGTTTCTGTGATGCCTATTATATCAATATCCTCATTTAATATGAGGCACTCTAGTTCACCCATTTTATTATTTAGACTTCTAGCATTGGTATATAAGCACTTCAAAAACTTGTCTCCTTTTAGCTGTCTGCCATTACACGATGTAATTGAATGGCACTCTTTTTTTATTTGACTGTTTCTGACCAGACCCTGCCTGTATTTTATCATTTTCCATCCTCTCTCACAGCATGAGCCTGCTGTGGGTTTTTAATTGCAGTGTGGACATACCTTAAGAAGCCACCTCCCCTCTGTGCCCATCCCCTCATCCGTCAGGACATCTGGGAGTGGGGTCATGATTTGCCCTTTCACAGTGTTGATGTGGGACTCTCCACACGGGTGTTCAACTTTAAGCATGTGCTAAGTCCCATGGAAGTCAATCGAAAGGGAATCGACTAACATTCATTCAAATATAATCCAGGAGTTTGTCAACTTCAGCACATACAAGTGTTTTGCTGAACTAGGACCTAAAAGTTAGTCAAGCCATGTGGGACTGGTGGCATCTGTTCAGCGAGGGATGAGTAGGAGGAGCATGGGTACGTATCACAGATCTTCATGTACAATATACATTTTGGTCCCTTAACTTCATTTATTCAGAGCTGATCCACCTCCTGTCTATCTTGTTCCTGAGACCCAAGGAAGCCTATTCAAACAAATCTTTGTTTATAGACCGGGTGCCCCCTTCTGCAATGTATCTCTCTTCAAAATGTGCTATCATCCTTATATTTCATTTCTGAATTTCACTTATCATCCTTGCACTTGTGTTCAGCAAATAACTCAAAATGGGAACTGCCTGACTCTGCCATCATCATCATTTATAATCGTAATCTTTTCCCCACTGCTCAAATCATAAAAAAGGAAAAATGAGAGTAGACCAGCACTGTCTCACACATTACTGTCATGAAAAATTCACCTGGTGGATATTCCAAAGTATACATGAAAATAAGTGACACTGTTACCCACCCTTTCCCCCTTGTATATTTGATCCCCAGGAAAGAAAAAATTACCACACCATTGGCCTCAAGCCAGCTGGAGAACTGAACACTATTTATATCAGTCCTGACACCCGTGTCCCAGGTTAGTCTTCTGCAATGAGAAAGCAAAGGGCACTTTGCATTTCAGTGCTTTCCATGTGCATGTGAGCAAAAGCTTCCTGTCTCTCAGGGCTTGATTCTGATTGTCCTTACACCAGTTGTAACTGCATTATCCTCTGTGCAGTCACTTATGATTTACAGCAGCATAGTAAGTGAGATGAGAATTAGCTCCTTTGAGGGCAATCCGTACCATTGTCTTTTTTTTCATCAGTTCCTTCTTTTTGTCTCTGATGTATGAGAAGGTGCTAGCTTTGGGGCAATCCTGCCCCCATACGTGGGGCTCCTCACAGCAGTTCTTGGTAATTTGTCATAGCTCCAATTACACCAGCTGAGGATCTCCCCCAACTGTATAGGAAAGGAGGCAGGATTTAGAAATCCCTTTCCGGGATGCACACCACCCGTGTGCGCCAAGGAGCCTTTCTCCACAGAGTTCCCTATGCATCAGGCAGACCTGGGATTTAGAGGAACAGCTGGGCGAAACTGTTCAACCAAAACCTTTTTCAGTAGTGAGACAGGCAGGAGGTTGGAGTGGGAGTTGCTATATGTGGCTATAAAGGGAGGTGTATAAGCAATTTGGAGGTTACTCGAACCCTAAGGCTGCACTGCCATTCCACAGCCTATGTGGGAGAATAATTTGCTTCCCTAACCCCCTGGCCACACTCCATAGCACAACCCCAGATACTCTGGGAACGATTTGAGCCATGGTGCTTTATCTAATGGTTCCCAAACTAATTATGGCATGTGATCATTTACATAAAGTTTTAAACCTCTATAGCTGCCTTATTCTGATTGCAGTAGGTCTACAGACTTTTCCGTTCATGCTTGAAGTTGCAAACCCAGCTGACAGAAGGGCTGCCATCAGACCCACCAGCTGCTGCTGTCACCTTCCTCATCAGCATATAATTGGCTCTGGCAAGATGCTCCAGTTGTATGCAACCAGCCAAAACAAATTCAAGATCCAAAACAAACTTTCACGACCCACAACATTTTTTTTAAAAATAAACACCCACATTTAAATCTGTGAAGAGTTTTGATGCTACTCAGCATTTTTATAAGTATTTTTATGGGTATGTTGGCTCCAATTTACATAAAATCTGACTCAGATTTGCAAGAAACTAACCAGAAAGAAAAGTGATTTACCAAAACAATGAAATCTGCCTTACTTAAGCCTTAAAGACTAGAAATAATTGACTGTGGCCTAGAGATGGGGGGAAATTTCTCAAAGTGCTTATGTGACTTAGGAGCCTAAATCCTACTTTCAAAAGTGAGACACTTCATACCCAAAGTCTCATTTAAAGTCAATGAGACTAAATCACTTTTGAAAGTAGGACTTAATTTCAAAGTACCTAAGTGACTTAGGCCTGGTCTACACTAGGGGCGGGGGTCGATGTAAGATACGCAACTTCAGCTACGGGAATACCGTAGCTGAAGTCGACGTATCTTATTCCGACTTACCTCCCATCCTCACGGCGCGGGATCGACGGCCGCGGCTCCCCCGTCGACTCCGCTACCGCCGCTCACTCGAGACGCGCTATATCGATCCCCGATAAATCGATCGCTACCCGCCGATACGGTGGGTAGTCTGGACGTACCCTTTAGAACTATCACCATAGTGTACTTATTTGGTCTATAGTTAAAGATCCACGGGTGACTGGAAGGTGGTCAAGCACTGGAACAAATTGCATAGGGAGATTGTGGAATCTCCGTCCCTATTTCCATTTGAAACCACATGCCACGTATGAGTAGGCAATAGAGGTGACTTATTGGTTTCTTTTGAAGCTAGATGTTTAATAAAAAAATATGATGGTCCTCTGACCTGCTATACATCACCAGTCTGATGTATTTCCATGGTGTTTTGAATGTCTGCAACAACTTTAGGCACCAATCCTGAAAAGGGATCTGCAGGTGCATCCTCTTGAGTTTACAGGAGTTAGTTCAAGCACCCGGCGTACACTTGAGAGTACCTTTATAGACACAGTGTTATGATATACAATTTTTATTGTCCCAATTTTACTTGAACTGCTGCCAACAGTGGTTAGAGAGGCACAATGGTCTGTCAGACATACCAGTTACTATCATATACACCAGCTGCCGCAGTTACCAGCCTTGTCAGCATATTGTGAGCTTTGGTGCGCTGCCTCATTTATGTGCATTCACAGAATACTCCATATACTTATCTCCCAGCCCCCATGCCAATTAATCAATGACCCCTTCAGAAGGCTCAGGTTTCACACAGATAAATGGGATTTTTCCCTGAGCTGGTTCTCCCAGGCAGCAGGCGTGAGTCAGGTTGAAAATGCAGACAGTGCTTTTCACTGCCATGGGACCCTACAGGAATCTAAGCTCTTGGTAGATTTTAAGGCAGGCCCCTTGTCTCCTTTGCAGTGTACAGAATGCAGTCAGCATTCCAAAAATAAATATTAATAGCAGTTGTGATCGATTCAGATGGAGAATAACAAAAAACACCACACATACCAGAAAGAATGAATTCCTAGGGGTTAAAAACTAAAACAGAAAAGGCAGTTTAAATAACTACAAGTGTGTGTTGTGTTTTCCAGAAGAGAATAACTATTGTTATGAGCTGGGTGAAACCGTGTGTAAGCAGGATCTGAATGAATGCTTCCCTGAGAGCTAGCTGGGATGGGGAGAGACTTGGGTGTGTTTATGTATTTGCTCCTGCTCTGCTTACATATTCAGCAAAAAGTGATCAACTTTGCTGGTGTTGGGTACAAATCACCTTAGCACTGAATGCAGGGGTAGTGAAATATGGTTACCAATGTTGTAATTATTGTAGGAATACAGGAAAGCAGGACTGTGCTTAACCTGTCACCCTCAGTTGACAGAACCTCATTAAGTCAGGGGCTCAAATGTCAGAGTCCTGTGAAAGTAAGAGAGGTGGGGACAGGTAACCCTAACTAGGAAGCTGCATAGCCTCCCTAGACTGGTTTAACCTGTTCTTCCCCACTGTTCAAAGACATGAGCTAAATAGGCTTCATTAGGAGCCTCTTTATGTTATGTTCAATGCCCAATCAGAGCTGAAATCAGTTGTGGTAGGACTATGTTTCTGCCCAGCCTGCAAAGAGCTAAAAATAACTGAGAGCTAAAATCACTTAACATGGGGCAGTGTTTCTACCCAGCCTACAAAGAGCTGAAAATTACTAAGAGACTGATGTGCAGAGGTCATGGCAGGTGGCAGCCAAAGGCAACTGACAGTCACCTGGTGAACGAGTGGTGGGTGAAGCAGCGAGGCACAATGAGCGGCAAGCAAGCTGGCTGGTGGAGAGGTGCGACGAGAGTGGTGAGCAGGAACCCAGCAGGGTGGCGGCAGAGAGGCTGGTGGAGAGGCACGGTGAGCAGGCGGCCGGCGTGAGCGACCAGCAGGGTGGCCGGCAGAGAGGGGCAGCGAGCGAGTGCCTGAGCAGTGGAGCAAGTAATACGCCTCTTTACCCCACCCGGGGTGGGGGAGGTGAACTCTGCAGATGCACCTCTGAACTCTGGGTCTGCATTGACCAAGGACAGCAACTGTGAGTGGGGTGCAGAGACGGGTCAGGCATGTGAAAGGGACTTTTGGGTGGCTGGACTTAAGCACCTGAGGGGAAAAGGACACTGCCCAACTTACTTGGTGGTGGGTCTTTTACTCATGGGTTATGTTTATGAACCCTGTTTGCGGTGTTTTCCCAAATTAACGCCGAGTTAATTCCCTCCTTTTATTAAAAGTTTCTTTTCTACACTCAGACTCTGTGCTTGTGAGTGGGGAAGTATTGCCTCTCAGAGGTGCCCAGGGGTGGTGTGTAAATTTCCTGGGTTACTGGGTGGGGGGTTGAGCTGGTTCTGTGTTGTATGAATGGAAAGGAACCCCTAGATATTGAACCCGGTCCTGGTTGCTGCCGGCTCCACCTGGCAGAAGGGTTACACTTGTTATGGGCAGAATTAAAACCTTATTACGGCTGATGGGTGTGAATGCATCCTTCAATTAGCATAACTGTAAGGATAAATTAATCACAACCTCTACCTAAAACAAAAGGGTAATGGGAACCCACCCAGCGGTTTTAGACTGAGTGGATGGAGGAGATTTTGCTGAGTAGTGTTTTGGTTAAAGTGTGTGTGTGAGGAAAGAGAGAACAGAGACTCCGAGGCAAAAAGCAAGCAAGCCAAGCAGAAGTCTAAGCATGGTGAGACTCTGGAGAAGTGTAGAGGAAGGTTCTGGGACTGGTGCTGGCTATAGAAGCTTAGGGATGTAAGCAAAGAAGCTATCCCCTGTTGTTTTTGTTCCTCCTGAATTCAGAGAAGCAGGACCTTGTACCTTCCTTGTAAATAAACAAGACTGCATCAAAGAAAATACCAGACCCAGTTATCAGTCTCTACTCCCCACTGGAACATCACCAGGGCCCTGAACTTTGATTAGCTGCTTGGGTCAAAAAGGGGCAATGCTGAGAAGTTCTAGTTGAGCTATACAAATACACACTTGATTACCTTCCTAACCTGAAGTCTGTGCGCTAAGTGACGTAAGGGTGATAGCCTCATCAGGTGGTGGTCTTCACATACATTGCATGAGACATGAGGCCATTGTGGCTATTAGGTGCTAGGCTGCACTGAGGTGGTATGGAGAGGCACTGCCCCAGGAGAACTCCAGACCTTTGGGGCACACACTCTTAAAATTCATAGATTTGTAAAGCCAGATGGGATCATTAGGTCCTCCAGTCTGATTTCCTATATATCACGGACCATTAAATTTCACCCAGTTAACCCTGTCTTGTACAGAGCTCAATAGTTTGTGTTTGGCTAACATCTTCCAGAAGGGTGTCCAGTCTTGATCTGAAGGCATCAAGAGATGGAGAATCCAGTAGTTTGTTCCAATGGGTCATCACCCTCACTGTTCAAAATGTATGCCTTAATTGTAACTTGAATGTGCCTGGTTTCAGTGCCAGCCAATGGCTCTTGTTGATCCTTTCTCCACTAGATTAAAGAGTCCTCTAGTGCCCGGTATTTCTCCCCCAGGAAGGTATTTATACACTGTAATTAAGTCACTTCTCAACTTATTTATTTATTTTTATAAACTACACAGCTGTAAGGCACTTTTTTCCAGCCTTCAAATCATTTCTGTGGTACTCTAAGCATTTCCCTCTACAGCCAGCTGGCTCTGCTACTCAGTCAGTAGAGAAGTGTCAGGCGCCCACACCTTTTCTCCTCTCTCCTCCCTGTCCCCTCGGGGGAGGCTAGCATCCATAGGGGTGTTGTAGGAAGCAGCCCCTGCACTCAAGCAGTTGCTGTTAGGCCCAACCCCTTGCCATCTCCCATTTAGCACACAATGTGGCCCATAACGTGCGCTTGCAATTTTCTCTTTTCTGCTGATCCAGACTCCAACAGATGCTATTCTTAACACAGAGATGCAAAGGAAGTGGTTACCTAGCAACACGAGCCACATGACCCCTTTCTGAATATTTCTACCTCCTACTCAGATTTCTGAAGGTTCACAGGCACAGTGTGTTTGCATGGAGATGCAGCCACCTAATGTCCTCTGGATCAAAGCGATGATCACGGGCTAGAAGTCTACATCATTAGTGAGCTGGGAAGCACCTAGGGTTTGATGCAGTCAGACATGGTGTCAGGGAAGTCAGAATAATCTCCCTCAGGTTTCCAGCACTGTTTCTTCCTTCACAATGTCAGCCAGGAAATTTGTTTTAATATATTTAAACTGATCATGAATTTCCAGTGTTTAAACTAAAAAATAATCAATTTCTTCCCTCCAGAAGTATGCCCACACAAGACATGTTTGCCTAACCCTGTCCCTCAAATTGTAGTGGTTTAGAATAAATGGAACCAGGATATAAATGAAAAACCCACCCCATCCTGGAAGCTCTATGTTGAAGATGGGACAAAAATGAATTTTTTTTCATGCCTCATGTTCTGATCTGACGGTAACCAGACCCAAAACAGCCTTGCGTTTGTGTCTGGATTACAAAAGTTATGTTTCCCCATACACAAAGAGCAAATAGATACTTCCAGTTGGAATATCCTTTATTTCAAATTGAGGTAAAAAGAAATCCTAAAGTAAAGTCTTTGTGAGCGCATGTGTGTCCTCTGACAGTCTGCACTGAAATGAGCACAAACCAGCTGCTTGTCTCTAGTGACAACAGAATCCCAAGGGATGGAGTGGTTCAGTACACAGCAAAACAAGATACATAAGAGTTACAAACCTAAGAGCACTACACATAGCTGATACTTACACGGACAGAGCATTTATCCCAAGGCCCTTCATATATTCACAGTTCTGTACACTGCATGGCAGCTTATCTGGGGTACTTATATGGCTGCCATCACCTTAGTAGCTGAGTACCTTAAAGCAGGGCTTCTCAAACTGAGGGTCAGGACGCCAAAGTCAGTCGTGACCCTGTTTTAATGGGATCGCCAATGCTGGTGTTAGACTTGCTGGGGTCCTGGGCCAGTGCCAAAGTCCGAACCCCGCTGCCTGAAGCCAGAGCCCCACCGCCTGGGATCAAAGCCGAAGCAGGGCTCAGGTTTCAGCTTCAGCCCTGGGCAGCAGGACTCAGGTTACAGGCCCCCTGCCTGGGGCCAAAACCCTTGGGCCTCAGCTTTGCCCCCCCTCGCCCCCCCAAGGTCCTAGGGTTTGAGCTTTGGCTTTGCCCTCCCCCCCCCCCCCACCTGGGGTGGTAGGGTCAGGTGGGCTCAGGCTTCAGTCCCCCCTCCTCGGGTTGTATAGTAATTTGTAGAAGGGGTCACAGTGCAATGAAGTTTGAGAATCGCTACCTTAAAGCATTTATCCTCAACACCCCTGTGAAGTAGAGAAGTGATATTATTCCCAGTTTACAAGTGGGGGAAACTGAGGAACTAAATGATTTGCCTGTGGTCAGGAGCGGCGCCAGGGTTTTAGGCACCCTAGGCAGGGGTCCTTCCGCGCTCCCGGTTGTCAGCGGCAATTCTGCAGCGGGGGGTCCTTCCGCGCTCCTGGTCTTCGGGGCACTTCGGCGGCGGGTCCTGGAGTGAGTGAAGGACCCGCCGCAGAATTGCCGCCGAGGACCCCCCGCCACCGAATTGCCGCCCCCCCAAATACTGGCACCCTAGGCGACTGCCTAGGTCGCCTAAATGGAAGCGCCGGCCCTGCCTGTGGTCACATAGAAACCCTGCAGCAGAGTAGGGAACTGAACCCAGATCTCCTGATGCCCACACTCACTGCCCTTAGCCACAGGACTCTCATTCCTCTTGAACTACATCCTCAAATTGCATATAAGTTATCGCAAAGTACACACTATCCTTACTGCACATTAGTCAGATAACATTGAAAAAAAGAGACACTTTTTCGTGAAAAATTACTTTAGACCAGCCTGGGTCCTATGCATGTGCCTTCAGAATGTCACATTCCCTTGCACTGCAGGCTATCACCTCACCTTCCTTCACCATTCAGAAACTGTTGAGAAAGGAGGTAACTCTCCTTTTCCAACTATGAATTTATAGAAGAGTTCTTCATCAGTACTTCTAAAATCCAAAAAAAAAGTCACTTTTTAGACCTAATTCATTGAGTGCTCAGTCACCATTGAAAAGTAGCCACTTCTGTGCCAGTGACATGACATGACACGACACAACAGTTTGGAAGAGAATAATTTCTTTCACTGAAACTGCAAGAGGAAATTTAAGTGGACAGAAAGTGAGCTATTTCTTTTGGAATTTAACTACTAGTTTAACATGGCTAATACTCCTGCTCTCACAAAGTCAGAATGTTGGTTCAGAGGGGCAGGAGTGTCACTTACTGACTTTTTTTTTTTAATTCAAAGTGAGACTGTCTGTCTGTGTGTGTGTGTGTCCCTGCACCCTAGGGGACTGAGCACAAGACTGGGGACCTGAAATGTCTACATTCTAATCCTATCTCTACCAAAGAGTGGATATATTTCATATTCAATTTTTTGCAGAAACTTGTTTTGTTTGCGGGTTGTTGTTGTTTTTGGTTGTTTGCTTGTGTTGGTTTTTTGTTCAAACAAAAGTTCCACAGATTCAAAGCCAGACAGAAAGATAAAAAATGGGGGGGGGGAGGTTGGAAATTATAGATGCTAACTTAGTGGGGGTTAGGAGGAATAATAGACATTGTTTGTCTCACGCTGTCAGTTCTGGAGAGCATAATAAAATAATACAAGCTTGATAACTGGTAAACAGTTACAGTCACCTGTGAAGGTGCCAAAGTGTGCACATCCCAAAGCACCATCACATTTTAAATGCCTGCCATTCAGAGAGTGGAAATGCATTTCCCAAGGGGCAAGTTCATTGTATTTTAGCTTGTCAGTTTGGGTACACTAGTTTGCTGTTTTCATGTAATTATCCTTGAAAACATTTCAATTAATGCATTTGCAGCTGAAATTATAGTGTGGGACATTATTATAATACCTCAGATTAAGGCAGCAAATCACTGCTGTTCTTATGAAGAAATAAATTATTGTGATAATTATCTGACCACTTAGACTGGGGTTTTCTTTTAGTAGAGTGGCAGTTGTGAACTTCCGGTACATAAAAAAAAAAAAAAAACACAATGAAACTGGGTAGTATGAACCAAATGGAACATGTATTCACAAGCCATTCTCTGTCTTTATCTTAGTTTTTGTAGTTATCAGAACAACAACAGTTTCAACTGAGGTGCCATAAACTTGATTTTATTCTTCACCACTAAAATCCACCAAAAGTATTGCTCATTGCTTCCTGTGTAACATATCAAGTGCTGAGGATAGCAGGTTATACTGATAATTCTGCTACATGGAGCTTGCCTGGAGCAGGGAGCAAAGCTGTCAGGCGGGAGGTGGTTCCCTGGCTGCCAGGATGTTGGGAGTCAGCCCTCCTCTGGCTGTGCTGAGCTGGGAGCTCTGCTGCGCCCCATCCCTGCAGGACAGTCAACCCTCCTCCTGCCCCCAAGCACTTTGGACAAGTAATAAGAAGTAAGAATATTGGACAGCAAAAAGTAAAGTAAGAATACTATTTAGAGAAATGCAAGGTTCTCTTTAGCTCAGGGGGAGTGAGCTATCGGAGATGGTTCTCAACCCCATCAAGATAACACCTAGGATCAAATCCTGCTTACCTTATTCATGTGAGTGAGTATTCCTGTTGAAGGAAATGGAGTTATATCTGAGCAAGGACTGAACCCAGGACTCCGGCCTTTGGCCTTATAAAAAGATAAGGGATCCCCAGGGGTTGCTGGAGCACACTGCACCCCAAGCCCTGGGGCTGCACTTCACCACTCCGCAGCTGGCAATAGCCAGGCTGTAGGGTGGGGAATGTTTTTCCTCTGAAACCTACATTTTATGTCAAACTTCAAAACAAACAGGCAAAAAATAAAAAATAAAAATACCTCCATTGAACATCCCATTTTAAAAATTAAGAATTTCAACATTTCATTTTAATAGTTTGACAGCCCGGGAGACTGATGTCCTAATTATCTTCAGAACAGGCGCACATGGGCATTTTCCTGCCAATGTGACTCAGCCCAGAGGTGGAGAGCTCAGTTCTTTGGTTAGATGGTAGTTCAGTATAAAGCCTTCTCAAACTGCTCTACTGAGACAGCCACCAAAGGAGCTAATTATGCAGCTTATGTACTCATGTGATCCTTATGGATACCTGAGTCCCATCAATCGCACCGCCGCAGTTAGGAAACAGGGTGAGCAGTAGAGTTTCCCACAGTGCAACACATTACTAGGGCTAGAATGTCGATATTGGGGGTGTCAAGTATCAGAGGGGTAGCCGTGTTAGTCTGGATCTGTAAAAAGCGACAGAGTCCTGTGGCACCTTATAGACTAACAGACGTATTGGAGCATAAGCTTTCGTGGGTGAATACCCATTTCTTCAGATGCATGACAAGTGGATATTCACCCATGAAAGCTTATGCTCCAATACGTTTGTTAGTCTATAAGGTGCCACAGGACTCTTGTCGATATTGGGGGTGGGGGCTCTAGGCACTTTGGGATATGTTTACTTCGACATGGGTCTGTGCACTGCAGTGTGGATGCCAACGCCCTAGGTTCTGGCACGGGTCAGAATATTCTTAATCTAGGGTTAAAATGCAATGGAGACAGACACTCAAGTCCAGATTCCCTGATACAGGTCAGCTGACTCAAGTCCCAGTAACCTTAGGCTAACATTGCTGTGTAGACATAGCCAGACAGGTGATCAAACACTGTGATGGCTGCCATAGAAAAGCCTGTATGTAACATGTAGGTGGAGTGTCGAAATTCTGCTATACAGTAACACAGCTTGTGATCATTCCGTTTTGTGAAGAGGGATTCCGTTTCCAGTCCTGCTATTGTCCCACATTTACTAAGTACCAGAACATACATTCCATTAAAAAAGAAAAAAGAAAAGAAATAAGCACATCATCCTTGTTCACTTTTAACCTCCCTTTAACATTTCATCAGTCACCCAATCTATTTTCCTTCTCTCCTTGCTTTCTGTGTAAATGCGCAGTTCTCCTTTAACATTTTTTGGTTTACAAACGAGTTTGGTTTTTCACACCGGAATGAATGGCATCTTTTGCTGTGCTCTTCCATACAGGACACAGTACCAAGATGAGATGGCAACACTGTGTATTCAGGTGGCTATTATCCAAGGTGAAAAACTGTTTTAATATAATTTAATATTTCCACTGATCTTGTCCGTCAGAGAGCTAATAAAAAGGTAGAGGGCCAGGGTCTCACAGGAGCCCTCCCATCACTCTAAAATACTATAGAGTGCCAGTGAAGCAAAAACTGATGGATTGTGTAATAATCATTCCCTAAATGCCAGGAGCTGTATGTTATGTTCAAGCTGTTTTGAGAGATAAGAACTGTGATGGCTTGGGTGGCTGAGAACTGATATCACTAGTTATCTGAAGGCAATCACTTTATCTGAGTGAGGTCCTGCAGCTGATGAAAGAATGGTGTCAGGGTGAGATAGGTAGACAACTTGAAAAAAAGATTACTTTTAGGTTCTCTTATTTCCTTTTTTAGCTTCTTCCAAGCACAGAGGGATGACTCCAACCTCAGCAGGGTGATGAGCATGAATGGGAGGATTCCTAAAATATTAATAAACCCACCTCTTTTTGAAAAAAGCTGGTATCCTGCCCATTTCAGTGGTGAGCGGGGATGGGCACCAGGGGATCTCTCTTTTTGTTAGCAAATGATAAAACACATCCTAATAAACATTCTCCTGTGATAGAACATTTTGATTTCTGCTGTATTTCTTTAAGTATATGTTCAGGAAGAGAGAGATAATTGAACTTCTCTCTGTGAAAACTCTTACTGTGTAAATATGCTAAGACACGGATATATGTATACCAAAGGAAGAGATTGTTCCAAGGCCAGGATGGAGCACCATCTTTTTCTCAGCCTCTTTGTACCTGATCATTGCAGGATGTACGTTAAAGACTCTTAGCAGAGGACTACATACACTTCATTAAGTAGGCACATGTGTCTGAGTTAAGGGAGCTAGAAGTGAAGTATTATTTCTTGGAGAGAAGTTGTACAGACCAGGGTCAAAGTACTGAAGGTCCAGTCCTACCCAGATGAAGTCAATGACAAAACTCCCTTTGACTTCACTAGTGCAGGATTTGACCCACAAAGCCAAAGAGTAACAGACTTGCTCCTGGACAATGTTGAGTGCCTCCTGGAATATGTTGCTGAAACCAGTGGGGAAGTGAGAGTGATCTGCACCGCCCAGGCCTGCTAATGGTAGGTGTATTTTATGAGGCACAAGATTGAAACATAGGACAACTTCAACAGGTATAATATTTGAGATTGAAATTATCCTCCTTTAGGATTGGAGTGCTCCTCTAAAATTTGGTCTACACTACCAATTTATGTCGGTATAATGATGTCACCAGGGCATGCAGACCTGACCCCCAGTGTAGACAGCTCGGGGAGGTGGAGTACCTATGCTAAAGGGAAAAGCTGTCCCATCAGCATAAGTAGTGTCTTCACTAAGCGCTACAGCGGGTAAGTGTAGACAAGACCTAAGACACAGCCCTTGGTGCACTGCCCCAGAGAGGCACACTGAAGTGGGCAAAGGTGCAAGGGGAATAATTTTCAATACCCTTTTAGGGAGT
Organism: Emys orbicularis; assembly: GCF_028017835.1. Classification (NCBI taxonomy): domain Eukaryota; kingdom Metazoa; phylum Chordata; order Testudines; family Emydidae; genus Emys; species Emys orbicularis. The sequence continues at coordinate 346,541,219 of NC_088683.1, forward strand.
GCCTCATAGATAGCCATGTGCCTAGTTGATGTGTGTGGAGCAAATGGAACCAAGGTTCCCCTACTCCCTATCTGCCCCTGCCCACTTGCTCCCAGAGGAGAAGCACCTTGGGTGAAACCAGGAGCCACCTTCCAGGAAGCTTAACTTAGGTGGTGCTGGGGCAAGTAGCAAGAATCAGTCTTTACTCTCCCTACATACAGCCGTGCATGGTTGCGTAGGGCTATGCATCTTAATTAGTTAATATTTAGAAAGCACTTTAAAAATTGTAGAAACCTTATGTTGTTATTGTCATTATGCAATTCTGGTTCATCGAATTTCCTGATGGTTCTGGCTGACACCAGAAGTGAGCCAATGAGCAAAGTGCACCAATCATGGGATATTTTGGTAAGGTTCAATATATATATTTTATCATTTAATACCGGACAGTCAAACCATCCATTAATTTAAAAGGGGCTTACACTGCAAGGCATTTCACAGCCTGCCTGGTATTACAATCACAAACCAATTGGGGGAAGTTATTACCAATACTATACCTCTGGGGAATGAAAGCAGCGTGGAGGTGCGGAAAAGTCTCCTGAGAAAATGAGTGCAATTAAACAAAATAAGAAAGGTGCTGAATTTAGGGGAAAATAAATCACACCTCCCCGAAGGCGGACTGTGTACAGTTAACATGGCATACATAAAAACAATCTAGACTTAATTGATTGCCACTGCTGCCCAACATCTTCCATGTACTTAGTGCATCATTAAGTCAGATAGGGTCCGTGGATTAAGCTGCACCATAAGGAGATGGGGTGGACTGGAGCCACACAGTGAAGAATAAACTCTGTGAGCCAGAAAAGCATGAAATGAATCAGACATTTATTTAATGAAGAGATATTTTCTGGAACCTCCATTCCTAGTAAAGCCAAGCTTCTGGTAAAGGGATCATTAGACCAAGGCATTATTAATCTGATTCCCAATGCCAGAAGAACATACAGCCTAACCCAGGGGTCGGCAACCTCTGGCACGCAGCTCGCCAGGGTAAGCACCCTGGCGGGCCGGGCCAGTTTGTTTACCTGCCGCGTCCACAGGTTCGGCCGATCGCGGCTCCCACTGGCCGCGGTTTGCCGCTCCAGGCCAATGGGGGTTGCGGGAAGCAGCGCGGGCCGAGGGATGTGTTGGTCACAGCTTCCCCCCCCCCCCCCCATTGGCCTGGAACGGAGAACCACGGCCAGTGGGAGCCGCGATCGGCCGAACCTGCGGATGCGACAGGTAAACAAACTGGCCCAGCCGCGTGCCAGAGGTTGCTGACCCCTGGCCTAACCTAAACATATTGAAATCAAAGACTATCATTGGCTTCAGTGGGCACCGAAGCAGGCTCATCCAGAATAAGTACCTCAGGTATGAGAAGCAACAAATTCAAACTCTTTCTCCAGAGTTGTGGAACACCTAATAATAAGTAATATCCTAGTATCTCTATATCACCTTCACAAAGGTTGTCTTATGTCAATATTTTGCAATTGCAGCCACACCCCACCAGTAAAAGGTACAACACAGCTAAATTAGCCTAACTCATAGTTCATTAGTTCCTTAATACAAGTATCTGTCCTCCCCCCTTGTTAAGATTGTGTCACAACCAAATACAAGATTGATCAGGTAGTTTAGCATAAGTCAGTTAGCCACATGGGGCAGGGAGACAGGAAGGGGTGAATGGTCCCTTAGAATTTTTGCTAACTACTTATGCTAGACTATCTGCTCGATCTTGTGTTTACCTGGGACACTGAGTACCTTTCCCAGACCTGAAGAATAGCTCTGTGTGGCTTGAAAGCTTGTCTCTCTCACCAGCAGAAGTTGGTCCAATAAAAGATATTACCTCATCCACCTTGTCTCTCTACTACCCTGGGACCGACATGGCTACAACAACACTGCATCTAACTTTGTAGACACCTAACTCACTCAGCACCTACATTTTCACTGTAAAAGTCCCCATCGCACCCAAGTTTCAGCTTCGGGCATGCGCAGGCATCACCCCACCTATCTCCTCTACCTATTCCCCCTCTACCTGGTGAGAATGGATCTGAATAGGGTTCTCCTCTCAGGTGGAGCCCTGAACTGTGGGATATTTGAATGTGGGTTTCTCCCAATCTCTCCTATTTGAAGCCATTCCACTTTGCATAAATAATTAAATGTTCAGTGGTTAGGGCACTCACCTGAAAAGAGGAGGCAGGAATGGAACCGGGGTCCTTTTTCTAAACCAAAGTGAGTGTTGCTTAATTTTCCTGAAAATTTAAAATTCATTGCATCTCACCTCCCTTTTCTTCTAGGGTTTATTTGTATCCTGAACTGTTATCTTGTCATATGTATGATTAGTTTTTGGAATTTGTATTTCATCTTAGCTATGCTACCATCTGTTATGATCTAGTTCCACCTGCCAAAATAATTCAGTCAGAATCCAATTACATCCAAACCAGGAGTCAGAAGTGTGTCTGTTCAGAAGTGTCATAGTTACATCAGATCATAGAACATTATTGTATTACCTCTACCTGTTTCTTAACCTAATACAATATACCATAAAATCCAGCCTCAGCCACCTTAACAATCTTGATCCAGAGTTCTTGACAGCTAGCTCTTTTCAAGCCTAAATTTACATTTTTGGCAGACATTTAAAAATCTGTGAATTATTTATTCCTTATGTATCTTTCAATCACTTAACTCCCCTGTACCGTAAGTTCATTATATTTTCAGTAGATTTGTCTCTATATACCATAATTCAGAAGTTCTCAAACGGCAAGGCTAGGAAGGATCATCTCTTCCAGAGATAGTAGGGGAGTGGAAGAATTTTTGTTATTATTTGCTGTGGCTTTCACTTAGGACTCAGGAAAAGCAGAACCATCTATTATGTGCTGAATATCAAAGGGGTGAGTTCTAGTCTGATACAAGTAAGGGAGAAGGAAGAGGCTTTTTGTGCCATATTTAAGGATACACGTCTAGAAAATCTTCTGAAAAGCTACTGCTGCTGCCTACCCAGCAAATCAATGAACTCACACCCTATTTTAAAAAGGAGCCACTTGAAATGTAAACAACAATGACTTTTTTTCATTTGTGGAAATGAACAAATTTGACAAGCTTAATTCTCCTGGCATTCTGTTGAGGTAGGTAAGCGTTGCTCTACCTATTCTGCAGAAGGGGAAACTGAGATACACAGCGATTAAGTATCAGAGGGGTAGCCGAGTTAGTCTGAATCTGAAGAAGTGAGGTTCTTACCCACGAAAGCTTATGCTCCCAATACTTCTGTTAGTCTTAAAGGTGCCACAGCGATTAAGTGATCCCAAGGTCCTACATCAAACCAGGGGAGGGCCAGAAGAAACAGCTACTTACTGTAACTGCAGTTCTTCGAGATGTGATGCAGATGTGTATTCTGCTTCGGTGTTTGCATGCCCAGTGCACCAGAACCAGAGAATTTTGTCTAGCAGTACCTGTAAAGGGAAAGCACTTTCATCTCATGGCCTTAGCCCAACCCGTGACTATATGAGGCAGAGCCATCCTGATCCCCCACCCCCTCAGTTCGTTTGCACCAAATGCCCAGACACTAGACGCTGATGCAGAGCGGATGGAGAATGGGTCATGGACTACACGTCTGCATCACATCGCAAAGAACCAGGGTTACAGTAAGTAACCGTTTTTTCTTCTTCAAATATGTGCAGCTATGCATTCCACTTAGGGTGACTCAAAACCAGTACCCGCCTGTGGCGGGGCAACGACTCACTGGCACAGCACCTCTAGCTGGTCATCCTGGGAATTAGCTCTTCCAGCCCAGAGCGCCCTTTGCAGGCCCGCATCTCGCCTGCCACCAGCCCCCATGTCCCTCCCAGACCCCAGTGCCCTTTACATTAGGGTTCTGCTCCCTGCAGCAGCCCACAATCTGGGTCTCCCCACCCAAGGGAACCCCCACTCCTCTATCCCTACCTTGCCTCAGTGGCTACTGCCAGTCACCATCTAGCCCCCACTCACTGGGGCAGACTGCAGTCTATAAACCACTCATCATCAGCAAGGGGGGTTAGGACCTGCTGCCTTTGCCTATCTCTGGGCTGCACCTCTACAACCCCAGTACCTATTTAGCCCTTTTAGCAAGGCCAGCAGCCTGGGTTTTTCCTGGCTGGAGCTCCCCAGCTCCCTCTGCCCTTCCCCAGCACTGCTCCACCTCAGGTACCCTTCTCAACTCCCAGGCAGCCTGGTCCCTCTCTCTCAAGAAGCTAGAGAGAGTCTCTGTGTGCCCCTGGCCCACTGCCCTCTTATAAGGGCCAGCTGGGCCCTGATTAAGCCAGCCTCGGCCTGATTGGGGCGTGGCCCCCCAGCTGAGGCTGCTTTCCCCAATCAGCCCCGCTTTTCCTTCCCTGCCACAGCCCTCTCCCCGGACTGTTTTAAGCCTTTTAAAGCAGGAGCGGGTGACCACCCCGCTACACTGCCCAAGAGAAAGGGCTCAGAGTCTACCTAAACAAGGAATGTAGGACTGCTCTACTGAAGCTTGTATCTGCCCTGAAAGATGCAGTCATAGCATAATGTTTTCTAAATGTGTGTATGGACAACCCTGGAGCAGGCCTCTCAGAACCTGAGGGCGACCTCTGACCTGATGAGGGCCTCAGTGCAGAAGCAGGCCACTCGGCCTGTTCGAGCGAGTGCTGCTTTAGACGAAGATCCCTCGCCCCCTGAGTTCATTTCATGAAAGATATGCAAATCGAACGCCGCTCCTTGATGTGGGCTTTGCCTAAGCACAGCAAACATTGCTCCCCCACATGGATAATATTTAACCCCCTGTGAGGGTATCACCAGGGAAATACTTAAACCAAAGCTAACTAACAGTAAATATAACTAACAGCATACTGAGGATACTAACTATATACAACAAAAAAGTCACTCAGAAGTAGAGAGATTGTGAGGTTAGAAACCACACAGAGCAATGACTCCAGCCACCGGTGGTAAGAAGGTACTGAGGCAGGATCAGGGCTGCACCACCTCATATTGCCAGGGAAGGGGCTAAGGCCAAGAGGCACGAACAACGCCCCTCTACGTGTACTGGTAGGCAAACTTCTCCGGCTCCAGTGCGCTGGGTACACATATACCTAAATGGAATAAACAGCTGCATCTACTTGAAGACAAAACTGAAACCAGGGCTTCAAGACAGTCCTCTGCTCTAACCACTAGACCATGCTCCTACTAACAGGGAGGTTTATAAACTCACAGAGAGGTTTTTAAATCTCTCTTAAATGTGAGATAGATGGCTCTGCAATCTAACAAAGGCATAAGAAGTTCCAATAGCTGGAAGTTTAAAGCAGTGAAGTTCAAACTGGAAATGAGACAGATTTTAACCGTGAGAATAATTAACAAGTGGGACAGACTACCAAGGGAAGTGGCTCTTTCAATCAAGATCGGCTCTCTTTTGAAAGTATCAGAGGGGTAGCCGTGTTAGTCTGAATCTGTAAAGAGCAACAGAGGGTCCTGTGGCACCTTTAAGACTAACAGAAGTATTGGAGCATAAGCTTTCGTGGATGCATCTGAAGAAATGAGGTTTTTACCCACAAAAGCTTATGCTCCAATACTTCTGTTAGTCTTAAAGGTGCCACAAGACCCTCTGTTGCTTTTGAAAGTAGTGGCTCCAACAGAGAGAAGGGTTCTGTTGTGCTAGGCACTGTACACACACAGTGAGAGACTGCTCCAAAAAGTTTACAACCTAAAGAGCTAAGACAGACATAAGATGGGAGGGGAAACAGAACAGTGAGGTGACTTGCCTGAGGCCACACAGCAGATAGTGGCAGAGGCAGGAACAGACTCCAGGTCTCCTGACTCCCTGTCCTTTTCCCTGTTGAACAGACTATGCTGCCGCAGTGCTAAAATTGCTGGACTGCAGTGTTATTTTGCTGTCACCACAGTCCTTTTCCCCTGCTGTTTGCCATCAGACCCACTAATGCTTATTGCCCGTCTCAAACTTTGTCCTTAATGGCTCTTCTCAATAACAAATATTTTCTTGCATAAACGATCTTGCCAACTTTCTCTCCTCTTTCATTATGGGAACCGTTTAGTGTCATTACTCCTCTAACCTAATTTTCAAAGTCAATTATGATTCCATTATCTCTATCTTACTACATTATACACCCATATAATGTCTAACATGAGATTAAAGCTGTAACATGTAATTGCCTTCATTTATTTAGTATTTATTTGAAAATGAAACTATAAAATATAAAACAGCAGGATTTCTTTCTTATTAAATCAATGTAATTATGACAAATGAGGTGAAAGAAGAGTAAACATATTTGTGAAATCCCAACAGCAGTTCTCAGAAAGAAAGGAAGGATCAGTCATGGATTATGAATCTCCATTTACACTTTACAACTAATAAAAATCTATACACCCTTGTTATAAACAACCAACACAAGGTTACATAACCTCATTTTTTATTTGTATTAGGCTAATACCTGGCACCCCGGTGTAATAGGCACTGTAAAAAAGAGTCTGTCCCTGCACCGAAGAGTTTACAATCTAAATATTACACTGTAGACAACAGCTGGACAAACAGATGGTGGGAGAACAAGAAAATAATGAAACACTGATAATTGTAGATGATACTGGTCAGTTATGTGATGGCCATAAATATGTCATTCTTTGCCCTGAGTAAAGACTGCTGAATCTGATCAATGATAATGTACTAGTATAACACAAATCTGTCTTTGACATACATCAGAATTGATATTAACACACAATATGTATTTATAGAATACCACTGATACAGTGTGGTGTGATTCAACATGAATCAACACCAGTTTTTATGCAGCTGGTGAAGATAAAAGTAGCACACAAATAAAAATGCAAACTAGGAGTGGTAGAAACATGAGTGTGCCATGTGATATAATGCAAGAGGAAGTCCTGGTCTAAAGTGTATTAGCAGCTATATCTCATATAGCCATAGATATTATCATTCCTCTGTACCTATCCGTAATCAAACCACACGGGGAGTATTGTGTTCAGTCCAGGGCAGAATAGTTTAGAAAGGTCATTGATAAGCTGTAGGCAGTCCAAAGAAGAGTGAAAAAGTGATTAAGGCTGGGGTTTCCACTGGAGCCTAAGATAGAGTTAGGTGGGCTTCTAACTGCCTTGGGTGCTTTGAAAGCCTCAGCCTAAATGATTACCAGGTACATCCTATCAGTGGTGTTGGAACAAGGGTGCTGGCTTGAAGTAGAAATAATAAACACCAAATACATGGTTTCTATCCACACCCCCACTATAAAAATTGTTCCTGCATCCTATGTGAGAAAAATGAAGGGACTGGATGTGCTCATTTTAGAACAGGCAGCAAAGAGAAGACATGATAAGATGCTATGGGCCAAACCCTGCATCGTGCCAGGATTACCATTAAAATACTGCAAATGGGACAACTTGCATGAGCAAGCAAGCAGAATCTGGCCACATGTGTATGTTAGGAATAGGACAAAAAGGTAGGCATGGAATTGTCAAAGTGTAAATGGAAAAGAAGACGGGTAACAGTCTGCAAGAAGAGAAGGAATATTCAAGTTAAACACTGAATTCCCACATGAAGCTAATCAAGCAATTGGGAACGCATTGGGTCACAATGTAGTGATAGAGTTTAAACAGTGGCAGAATTTGACGCTCCAGAGGCCTCCTTTTGGCCAGGCTGCAGTCCGGGACCTGGGAGGCCAGGAAAAGTTTTTGACATCTGCACAAAGGCCACCAGGCCTGTACTGATGTAGTGAGATGAACTGGCTCCATGGGCATCAATGGGTTTGATGAGCCGTTGCCCCCTGCCATTCTGAGGTGATCCCTCAAACTTTGAAAGCTGAAACTCCCTGAGCTTCCAGGGATTTTTTTCCTGCATCAGCGATGATTCAAGATTAGCTTCCAAATACATCATCACATGTTTGCCTACCTTCATTTGCCATAGCTTTGAAAACACTCTTTACTCAGGTAGTCAGTATGCACTTTTTGCTCCCTCCACGATTAGACACACAAAACCAGTCGGCATTATACAACGCTCCAGCAGCTTCCACAAAACTGTGTTGCACTGAAACTTTATGCCTATAAGATTACTGGGTGAGGTAATACCTTTTACTGGACCAACTTCTGTTGGTGAGGGAGACAAGCTTTCAAGCCGCAAAGACCTCTTCTTTTACCTGACCCATCTTGTCTCTCTACTATCCTGGGACCGACACAGCTACAAGTACACTGCATAGAACATTAATGACAACGTGGGGATAGACACAGCTTCTCTTTTTATCTTGTTAAGTCTAAAGTTAATTAGCCATGTTGTTGAGCCAAACTGCTCTGAATTGGGCTGCATTTGAGGGTATCATTCCAGCACAGATCCTTGAGTAAGGGAGCAGGAAATTCTGCCTAACATAACAATTGTGTATTACCGATTGGCTAGATTCTCAGACAGCAGCAGTTTTATTGTGCTCATAAGAAGATAAGGATTGGCTAAAATTGAAGTTTTGCACCTGTTATGTGTATGAAGTCACTATATAAGCAAACACTGAATTACCAGCAACTTCCTTCCTCCTAAATACCCACAAGTACTCAAGGGCATAGTACAAATGCAAAGTGACCCCCTTCATCACCCACCCAAAATACACTTCCTAACCACACCACGCATTTCAGTATCTCGTGGCTCTGCACTGGTATGCAGCCCCACCTCTGCTGTCTCTGTCCAAGAGCTTGGCAAGAGGCTGTTGCTGCTATGTGTTCTCCCTCTGAAGGGCTGCCTTCCCCGTTCCCACACATACTGTTCCTATGACCAATTGCTTCAGTGTCTGCTGCATACAGTTGGGGACAGCAGGAAGCCTGAATCAAAGAAGCTGTTAATTTTTCCCACTGCCTGCTAGGAGAAGCAGCTCTTTGAAGTGAAGACAGGGGCTTGGCAGCTTGGCCCACCCCCTACTATCCCTCTGTTCTCCTATCCATGCCTGCAGCTGTCTCTCCTTTGCCTCTACATGCCAGTTGAATATGGGGAGGAATGGGAAGGAGACATTCATGGAGCTTGACTTTTCTTCCTGTGGCAGTATTGGCTTTCTGCAGGTTTCCCCAGTCCTGGTTGGGCTGCTGCGAGAGGATTTATGACCATCTGGCAGGTTTTTCCTTTCCGGTGGTCTTCTAGGAAGCAGGAACTAGCGTAGGTTCCTGCTAGGATGGAGAGCACCTAATTCAAACAACTTTGTCATGTGGGCCTAAGACAATCATGCAAGCCAATACCATGGGGAGAAAATTTCTTTCAGTTAATTATCATCTATTATATGTATTAAGTCACATACATAGGCACCTCTCAGAATCAGGATCCCATTGTGCTGGGTGTTGTACATACACAGAGGTCTGAACAGGAGCTGTTCAAGCAGTTTGCCTCTGATATTGGCAATTGTAAACTTGAGGGTCAGCATTTCCATTTGTAGTGGGGATAAGGCTCTAGGACGGGACAATCCCACACTGGTAGGGAGTTGTGTTATAAAGACCAAATAGCTCTTTGCCATTTCTAACTTCTCCGGTGCATATTTCCTTCTAGTTTAAATAACGTTGAGACATCAGTAAATCTGAATCCCTGGGTTGTCAGTAAAAGTCAAGATAAAAATACCCCAAACTGCACACAGCAAGCTCCATTCAAAGATACCATTTCTTGGATAAAACGCATGTCATTCAGCATGACAATAGACTCTAGAAATAGGAGCCCCATTGTGACATTGGCACATTAAATTATTGCCTTTTGCATGAAAAGCTCAACAAGCCAATGCAGTAAATGGCTAATATTAGCACTCAAAGCTGCTTTTTATATTTCATTTATCAAATATTTCCCTTCGGTGTCACTTCTCTTGTTGCTTTCTCACCTTGAAACAAAAAGCCAACTCCTTCTTGTTTGCTCTCTAGCTGCATTAGGAACTGCTTTCCTCTCATATTAATCACAATTGCTAATAGTACTTCTTTCTGGGAAAATGCCTTTACAGAGCCCAATCCTGCTCCCATTGAAGTTACTAATCAAACTCCCACTAATTGCAGTAGGAGCAGGGTTTGGCTCTTGGGTCGTATTGTTGCTCTCTCTAGTTGTGTAGAACTAGAGACTGTGATCATCAGCATTAAGAAGGGGCAGTAGAGAAGTCACACACTCATGACGGGGTTAACTAAATCCTGCTCCTTTGTGCAAGAGTTTGCAGCCTCACACTGCAAAGATTGACCTTTCTTTGAAGAAGCCCTTTTGCTACTTGCTTTTGCACATTTTACAGTGTAATCTCACCACACATTTCCCTTTAAACGCAAGCAGTTTGGGGGCTAAATATACATTGGATCCACAGCTGCCAAGCTTTGTGCAGCTCCAGGTGTGACCTGGTGTTCACATTTAATTAGTTAATTTGCAAATTTTCAAAATTTGCAGGTCAAGAAATTTCAACTTTAGAACTTGTGCAGATTTGTTGCTGGTGGAAGGCGTTGGCTTGGCAGCCTGCTGAACGCAGTCCTCTCTTTACACAGGGCAAGGTGCTAGGCACAGGCAGCTCCAGTAGCTTAAGTTGCAATTATAGGTGCACTTCTGAAAAACCGGACATTCGGCCCTTAAAGTCCCTCTCCCACCCCATTCCCACTTATGGGGCTGGTCCATGAATGCAGAGTCCTCTGTTCCTCTACTAATCAGCTGCCTTGTGAGATGAACAGTAGCATTTGGCAAAGCCTTAGTCAGAAAGGAGTGAAACAGCTAAAAGCTTCGGTAGCAGCATCCTATCCTAGCCCTTAGTGCCATTCTTCATAAGGGTTCATGTATCACTTGGGTAACATTTAGCCAAAAGCGTGGTGTCAGCAGGGTAAGAAAATGCAGCTGTTGAAAGGTTATCGGCTCTTCCTGCTCCTTGTTAAAGCAACTTTGTTCTTGAATATCAGTTTGATTCCTGGCCACTTCTGCCCACAAGAATTCAGAGAGGAATGCATTATGCTCGGTTGCCACTTGGGTCTGCAAAGACTGGGGACAGGGTGTAAAAAGTCTCCACCACCCTCATACCTCCTGAGCATTTGCCAGGCATAACTGCAATTTCTGCACTGCCCCAGGCAGATGGGCGGCTGTTTCTTAGCAACCTCTGGGTACAAACACCCGAAAAGGAATGGGAAGAAGGAAGGGCCATGCCCCCTCCATGCTGGCCAGTCAGGAGATCTGGATTCCATTCTGGCTCTGGGCAACTTCAGGATAGTCATTTGACTGATGCACTTCCATTTTCCAAATCTGCAAAATGGTATACTATTGACCTTCTTAGATGAGGGGCTTAATTCATTAGAGATCGTAAAATGCATTCAGATCCTCAGAGGAAAGGGCCTATTTAAGTCCAACCTACTGAACCATCCCTGAGCAGGATGCAGCTTGATTCAATCATGAGGCTGTTTTAAAGTCCTGTGCTGTGCACCACAAGTTTCCAGTGCACAGAACGCTAGCTCTCTCTCTTTGGAAGGGTGTTGTCAATCAAAGCAATCAAGGGCGGGAAACCCTAAACAAAGTTATCAATACTCCCTCTTCAGAATTATTCCAGAGAAAAACGGTTACTCTGAAGTGTTCCCCAAACATGCACCAGACAAAGATATGGGGTGCAAGCATAAGCGTACAACTCAGAAACAGAGTCGTTCAACTCACACACACACCCTCGACCCTTCTGCCAGCCTAACAGTCCCAAGGGAACATCGGAGCTAGGATTACCATAGAACTGGGAGTACTACTGAGAATCTACTCAGGGTATGAAACTAAAGTTCCAAGTTACATGAGCTTCAATCAAGCTTTAGGGTATCACTGGAACCCCTGAATGTAATTATAGCCCCATCATTCACAGCTGCTTGTTATTTATCCTCTATGTATTTAATGGACTTAGCAAAAAGAATCTCATTGCCATGTGACAACATGAAAGTGCCATATTCACAGTTGCTCAGATACGCTCAAGCGGGCTGTATTTCATAGCTGTCAGGCTACACCTCTGAAATATGGTTATTTTAAAGTGCAGGAACCCCTGGCTACTGGTATAGAATATTAACTAATAAGATGGAAGCATGGGAATGAATTAATATCAAGTGTATAATGGCTGGCTGAGTTACCGCTGCTAACACAAACCTGCCACCCTCTATGCCTCAATCATGTTTTACAGTTCAGGCATATTAGTTCTCGTTGGTTTGAGCTGCAGGTATTTCTGGGGGTGGGGAAGTAATTTGGCTTGGCTTTGCTTGCTGTGCACTTTAAACAATAAACAAGCCCCACATGGCACATTGTAGCAGCATATTTCCATCAGAGCGTTTTCTCATAGGTCTTCCCTTAATCAACTAGACTTTGTTTGTCATGTGTAGACAGTGATAAAAGAGGAACATATACACACACACTAGTAAAAGGGGGTAAACCAAGATGTGGGGAAAGTAGGGTCCTTTGGGGATAAGTTTAATACAGCTCTTAATTTTGTAAATACAGCTCTTAATTGTAATTTGTAATTTTGTAATATGCCATGGGCATAGTAGTTAGGCAGGCAGGAGTGTATGTGTGTGTTTGGCTCTGGCCTGATATTAATTTCATGCATTTACAGAAACTGTATTAGGTTCATACATAGCAGTCTGGCAAAGTGCACTATTGTGGTGCTTCTGCACTAGCACTTACTATGCTGTTGCCACATTGGAAGCACGGATCCCTTTGTATTACTAGTTCCGAGGGCTGCCATTCTAAGGGCCTCTTCCTCCCCCTAAAGGCAGAATTGAAAAGTTTTTATTTTAATTGATAGGTTACAGAACTAAACCTGAAACCTGGGTGGGAAAACGGAAACTAAGTAAAGTTTAAAAGAATCAGAACAACTGTTCTAAAAAAAAAGTTTGCCCAAAGTGAATGTGTGTGTAGGGGGGATCAAAACTAGCACCAGAGCCATGACACTGTTGTGTTCCTGTCCTGCAACACTGCCATATCATGGACAGTCCTAGAGTAACAGAACCATGACGATATAACAGTCCAAAACAGTAGGCTACCAGAGTTTCCACTGACCGATGGAATTAAAAATGAAAGGTGTTTGTAATACTAGGCCGCTAGCACAGAAATTCCATCTGCCAAGATAAAGGAACTGTGATGGGTTCGGTCACAGAGATCCCCTTGGGGCTGTCACCTAATGTGCTGAAATTACCTTTGAGCCCATTTTCTGACAGCCTGGGACTCCAGAACCCTGCCTTGTTGAGCCAGACACACTCGCCTGCTGCAACACAGACCCAGGGTCTGGGCCACAGCCCCAAAGCTTCAGATTTAACTGAAAACAACTCAGCAAGTTACTTGTCTCCAGCACCCAGACACCCAGCTCCCAATGGGATCCAAAACCCCAAATAAATCCATTTTACTCTGTAAAAAGCTTATACAGGGTAAATTCGTAAATTGTTCGCCCTCTATATCACTGATAGAGAGATATGCACAGCCGTTTGCCCCCCAGGTATTAATCACTTACTCTGGGTTTATTAGTAAACAAAAGTGATTTTATTAAGTATAAAAAGTAGGATTTAAGTGGTTCCAAGTAATAACAGACAGAGCAAAGTAAGTCACAAAGCAAAATAAAGCAAAAACATGCAAATCTAAGCCTAATACATTAAGAAACTGATTACAGGTAATATCTCACCCTCAGAGATGTTCCAATAAGCTTCTTTCACAGACTAGACTCCTTCCTAGTCTGGGACCAATCCATTCTGCTGGTACAGTCCTTGTTAGTTCCAGCAGACACCTTAAGTGTCAGGCACCAATGATACTGCCAAGAATGACCTTGAGCGGATCACTGCAGACTACGTGGCTCTGGGAAGAAGGATAAAGGAGTTTGAGGCACAAGTGGTGTTCTCGTCCATCCTCCCTGTGCAAGGAAAAGGCCTGGGTAGAGACCGTCGAATCGTAGAAGTAAACGAATGGCTACGCAGGTGGTGTCAGAGAGAAGGCTTTGGATTCTTCGACCATGGGATGGTGTTCCAAGAAGGAGGAGTGCTGGGCAGGGACGGGCTCCACCTAACGAAGAGAGGGAAGAGCATCTTCGCCAGCAGGCTGGCTAACCTAGTGAGGAGGGCTTTAAACTAGGTTCACCAGGGGAAGGAGACCAAAGCCCTGAGGTAAGTGGGGAAATGGGATCCTGGGAGGAAGCACAAGCAGGAGAGCGCAAGAGGGGAGGACTCCTGTCTCATACTGAGAAAGAGGGACGATCAATGAGTTATCTTAAGTGCCTATACACAAATGCAAGAAGCCTGGGAAACAAGCAGGGAGAACTGGAAGTCCTGGCACAGTCAGGGAACTATGATGCGATTGGAATAACAGAGACTTGGTGGGATAACTCACATGACTGGAGTACTATCATGGATGGATATAAACTGTTCAGGAAGGACAGGCAGGGCAGAAAAGGTGGGGGAGTTGCGTTGTATGTAAGAGAGGAGTATGACTGCTCAGAGCTCCGGTACGAAACTGCAGAAAAACCTGAGTGTCTCTGGATAAAGTTGAGAAGTGTGAGCAACAAGGGTGATGTCATGGTCGGAGTCTGCTATAGACCACCAGACCAGGGGGATGAGGTGGACGAGGCTTTCTTCTGGCAACTAGCAGAAGTTGCTAGATCGCAGGCCCTGTTTCTCATGGGAGACTTTAATCACCCTGATATCTGCTGGGAGAGCAATACAGTGGTGCACAGACAATCCAGGAAGTTTTTGGAAAGTGTAGGGGACAATTTCCTGGTGCAAGTGCTGGAGGAACCAACTAGGGGCAGAGCTTTTCTTGACCTGCTGCTCACAAACAGGGAAGAATTAGTAGGGGAAGCAAAAGTGGATGGGAACCTGGGAGGCAGTGACCATGAGATGGTCAAGTTCAGGATCCTGACACAAGGAAGAAAGGAGAGCAGCAGAATACGGACCCTGGACTTCAGAAAAGCAGACTTTGACTCCCTCAGGGAACAGATGGGCAGGATCCCCTGGCAGAATAACATGAAGGGCAAAGGGGTCCAGGAGAGCTGGCTGTATTTTAAAGAATCCTTATTGCGGTTGCAGGAACAAACCATCCCGATGTGTAGAAAGAATAGTAAATATGGCAGGCGGCCAGCTTGGCTAAACAGTGAAATCCTTGCTGATCTTAAACGCAAAAAAGAAGCTTACAAGAAGTGGAAGATTGGACAAATGACCAGGGAGGAGTATAAAAATATTACTCAGGCATGCAGGAGTGAAATCAGAAAGGCCAAATCACACTTGGAGTTGCAGCTAGCAAGAGATGTTAAGAGTAACAAGAAGGGTTTCTTCAGGTATGTTAGCAACAAGAAGAAAGTCAAGGAAAGTGTGGGCCCCTTACTGAATGAGGGAGGCAACCTAGTGACTGAGGATGTGGAAAAAGCTAATGTACTCAATGCTTTTTTTGCCTCTGTCTTCACAAACAAGGTCAGCTCCCAGACTGCTGCACTGGGCAGCACAATATGGGGAGAAGGTGACCAGCCCTCTGTGGAGAAAGAAGTGGTTTGGGACTATTTAGAAAAACTGGACGTGCACAAGTCCATGGGGCCGGATGCGCTGCATCCGAGGGTGCTAAAGGAGTTGGCGGATGAGATTGCAGAGCCATTAGCCATTATTTTTGAAAACTCATGGCGATCGGGGGAGGTCCCGGATGACTGGAAAAAGGCTAATGTAGTGCCCATCTTTAAAAAAGGGAAGGAGGAGGATCCGGGGAACTACAGGCCAGTCAGCCTCACCTCAGTCCCTGGAAAAATCATGGAGCAGGTCCTCAAGGAATCAATTATGAAACACTTAGAGGAGAGGAAAGTGATCAGGAACAGTCAGCATGGATTCACCAAGGGGAAGTCGTGCCTGACTAACCTGATTGCCTTCTATGGTGAGATAACTGGCTCTGTGGATGAGGGGAAAGCAGTGGATGTGTTATTCCTTGACTTTAGCAAAGCTTTTGATACGGTCTCCCACAGTATTCTTGCTGCCAAGTTAAAGAAGTATGGGCTGGATGAATGGACTGTAAGGTGGATAGAAAGCTGGTTAGATCGTCGGGCTCAACGGGTAGTGATCAATGGCTCCACATCTAGTTGGCAGCCAGTTTCAAGCGGAGTGCCCCAAGGTTCGGTCCTGGGGCCGGTTTTGTTTAATATCTTTATTAATGATCTGGAGGATGGTGTGGACTGCACTCTCAGCAAGTTTGCCGATGACACTAAACTAGGAGGAGTGGTAGATACACTAGAGGGTAGGGATCGGATACAGAGGGACCTAGACAAATTAGAGGATTGGGCCAAAAGAAACCTGATGAGGTTCAACAAGGAGAAGTGCAGAGTCCTGCACCTAGGACGGAAGAATCCCATGCACAGCTACAGACTAGGGACCGAATGGCTAGGTAGCAGTTCTGCAGAAAAGGACCTAGGGGTCACAGTGGACGAGAAGCT
This sequence comes from Emys orbicularis, assembly GCF_028017835.1. NCBI lineage: Eukaryota > Metazoa > Chordata > Testudines > Emydidae > Emys > Emys orbicularis. Next base: position 346,557,625 of record NC_088683.1, read on the forward strand.
GGATATGAGTCAACAGTGTGCTCTTGTTGCCAAGAAGGCTAACGGCATTTTGGGCTGTTTAAGTAGGGGCATTGCCAGCAGATCGAGGGACGTGATCATTCCCCTTTATTCGACATTGGTGAGGCCTCATCTGGAGTACTGTGTCCAGTTTTGGGCCCCACACTACAAGAAGGATGTGGAAAAATTGGAAAGAGTCCAGCGGAGGGCAACAAAAATGATTAGGGGGCTGGAGTGCATGACTTATGAGGAGAGGCTGAGGGAACTGGGATTGTTTAGTCTCCAGAGGAGAAGAATGAGGGGGGATTTGATAGCAGCCTTCAACTACCTGAAGGGGGGTTACAAAGAGGATGGAACTCGGCTGTTCTCAATGGTGGCTGATGACAGAACAAGAAGCAATGGTCTCAAGTTGCAGTGGGGGAGGTCTAGGTTAGATATTAGGAAACACTATTTCACTAGGAGGGTGGTGAAGCACTGGAATGCGTTACCTAGGGAGGTGGTGGAGTCTCCTTCCTTGGAGGTTTTTAAGGCCCGGCTTGACAAAGCCCTGGCTGGGATGATTTAGTTGGGAATTGGTCCTGGTTTGAGCAGGGGGTTGGACTAGATGACCTCCTGAGGTCCCTTCCAACCCTGATATTCTATGATTCTATGATTCTAAGTGGTAAGCAGGGGCTTTCTCATAGCTGGCAGCCCCCTTTGTCCTGCTCCACCCCCTTTTACAGCTTTGGCACAAGGTGGGAGTCTTTTGTCTCTCTGGGTCCCCACCCCTCCTTCTAAATGGAAAAGTACCAGATTTAAAGTTGATTTCATTATCAGGTGACATGGTCACATGTCACTGTAAAACCCCTAATCTCTATTCCCCATGGGCTGGCCCACAAGTACACAGGAAGGTTTGCAGGTAAATAAACCATTTACAACCAATTGTCCTAGTCAATGGGAGCCATCAAGATTCTAAACCACCATTAATGGCCCACGCTTTGCATAATTACAATAGGACCTCAGAGTTATACTTCATATTTCTAGCTTCAGATACAAGAATGATACATGCATACAAATGGGAGGAATATATTCAGTAGGTTATAACCTTTGTTATGATACCTTACAAGAGACATTTTGCATAAAGCATGTTCCAGTTACATCATATTTCCACTCATAAGCATATTTCCATAAAACATATGGAGTGCAATGTCACAGGAACCCATAGGCAATGGAGAGTCTAAGGAATGAAGGAACCTTGCCAATAGAAGGATGTTGATAAATTGGAGAGGGTTACAGAAGAACCAAGAGAATGATTAAACGGTTAGAAAGCATGCCTTATAGTGACAGAGTCAAACAGCTCAATCAGAAATGGTAAGGGGAGACTTGACCACAGTTTATTAGTACCTTCATGGGGGAAAATATTTGATAGTAGGTTCTTCAGTCAAGCCAAGAAAGGTATAACATGATCCAATGGCTGGAAGTTGAAGCTAGATAGATTCAGACTGGAAATAAGGTGAACATTTTAAGCAGTGAAAGGAATTAACCATTGAATCAACTTACCAAAGGTTATGGTGGATTCTCAGTCATTGGCAATTTTAAAATAAAGACTGTTATTTTTTGTATAAAAAAAAGGTTTGCTTTAGGACAGGAGTGGGTAAACTACGGCCCGGGGGCCACATCCGGCCCTTCAGACATTTTAATCCGGCCCTAAAGCTCCCACTATGGAGCGGGGTCCGGGGCTAGCCCTGCTCCGTGCGTGCCGTGACTCTGCATGGCTCCCGGAAGCAGCGGCATGTCCCCCCTCCGGCTCCTATGCGTAGGGGCAACCAGGAGGCTCCACATGCTGTCCCTGCCCCAAGCCCCACCCCTGCAGCTCCCATAGGCCAGGAACCGTGGCCAATGGGAGCTGCAGAGGCAGCATCTGCGGAAGGGGCAGTGCGCAGAGCCACCTGGCCGTGCCTCCGCGTAGGAGCTGAAGGCGGAACATGCCACTGCTTCTGGGAGCTGCTTGAGGTAAGCACTGCCCAAAGCCTGCACCCCTGACCCCCTCCCACGCCCGAACCCTCTTCCCCAGCCCTGATCCCCCCCCCCCCCCCCCCGCCCTCCAAACCCCTCAGTCCCAATCCGGAGCACCCTCCTGCACCTCTAACCCCTCATCCCCAGCCCCACCCCAGAGCCCACATCCCCAGCCAGAGCCCACCCCCCACACACACACCCCAACCCCCTGCCCCAGTCCACAGCCCCGTCCCGCACCCTGAACTCCTCATTTCTGGCCCCACCCCAGAGCCCACAGCCAGAGCCCTCACCCCCTCCCACACCCCAATTTTGTGAGCATTCATGGCCCGCCATACAATTTCCATACATTGATGTGGCCCTTGGGCCAAAAAGTTTGCCCACCCTTGCTCTAGGAACTACCTGGGGAAGTTCTGTGGCCTATGTTCTACTGGAGTTCAGACAATGGTCTTGGAATCTATGAATCTTTAACGTCTTAAATTAGCTCGAGTCCCATTTTCTCAGAGACTTCTTCTCTCCTTTTACTCTGTGCTTAACTGGGACACTTAGGCTTGGTCTACACTTACCCCCCAATTCGAACTAAGGTACGCAACTTCAGCTACGTGAATAACGTAGCTGAAGTTCGAAGTACCTTAGTTCGAACTTACCTCGGTCCACACGCGGCAGGCAGGCTCCCCCGTCGACGCCGCGGTTCCCCCGTCGACGCCGCGGTACTCCTCTCGTCTAGCTGGAGTACCGCAGTCGACGGCGATCACTTCCTGGTTCGACTTATCGCGTCCAGACAAGACGCGATAAGTCGAACCCAGAACTTCGATTCCCAGCCGCCGAACTAGCGGCTGGGTGTAGACATACCCTTAGAATGTGGACACCTGAAGCACAAAGTGCAAAGCTAGGGCAAGGATGTGGCCCTGTATTTGTCAGGCTGACTTCACCCAGTTACAGCTCCTGCTTTAGAATAGACATGAATGGGAAAGAACACCCCTAAGAAAAGAGATGTCAAGCTTAGCATTTTCCTTCAGCGTCATTGGCAACTCAAGTTACCCATTAGGGTTAGGTGTCAAAGAACCTGAATAGAATAGAACATACCCAAATTAACACCTGATCATTGTTTTGTCTCTCTTTCCTAATGGGCAGAGAAAGATACAACAAGATTAAGTAGCTGGAAGTTAAACTAGATAAAGGCAGAGTGGATATAAGATGCAAAGGTTTAACAGTGATGGTAATTAACCATTGGAACAACCTACCAAGGGTTGTGGTAGATTCTCCAACACTGGCAATTTTTAAAATCGAGATTGGATGTTTTTCTAAAAGACCTGCTCTAGTTCAAATTAGTTCAGGGAAGTGCTCTGCTCTGTGTTATGCAGGAGGTCAAATTAGATGGGGCTGGATTCACAAAGAAACTCAGGCATGGCAAAAGAAATTTGGTCCGACTGTGAATAAAGAGTCATTAGAAAAAGAGAGAGGCTTTGTAGCCTGGTGCTTAGCGCATTCAACTAGGCAATGGGAGACCCAGTATCCACTCCCTCTGCTTCAAGGACTTTTTAAATGACTTATACCCAGTGGGATAGCTTCAACAGGGGAGACTGGGGAGGCCAGCATCAGAATATTCTATAGCCTGATGGTTAGAGCACTCGTGTGAGTGGTGGTAGAGCCCTGTTCAAATCCTTCTCCCCCTCAGGCAGAGCTGGGGACTGGGAGGGGTGAGTACTTTAGCCACTGGGCTAAAAGATGTGAGGGAGGTCCTTCTCCTTGTAAGCTTGCCTATAGGGGCCCAATCCAGTAGGTGAGCTCTGAGCACACTTACTGGATTGGGCCCCGCAGGCAATTAGGCAAAGGAACATCTATCTTTCCACTATTCTTGCATCGGTCTGATCCAGGCATCCAGACACCTGGCATGGTGTTGCAATAATGTGCACAGGCAGAAGTATAGCTGCTGAGGAAACTAACTGCAAAAATGTAGGTGCCAAGTGAGCTCAGTTGCCTATAGCATTCAGCAGCAGCTAAGTCTAGTGGGGGAGGCTGTGAATCCCAGCAGGGCCTGATTCAGGGATATGGGCACCTAGGCCCTTTTGTGAATCTAGCCCATGATATCAATGGTCTCTTCTGGCCTTATAATCTAGGACTCAATGGGGTCAGAAAATATTAGAACATGTCAAACCTGGGTTCATTTGAATCTATATAGAACTTCAGGCCCTGGATATGATCTGGACAAACTGGAGAAATGGCCTGAACTAGATAGGATGAAATTTAATGAGGACAAACGCAAAGTACTCCACTTAGGAAGGAACAATCAATTGCACACATACAAAATGGGAAATGACCGCCCAGGAAGGAGTTCTGCGGAAAGGGATCTGAGGGCCATAGTGGATCACAAGCGAGTCAACAGTGTAACATTTACAAAAAAACAAACTTCATTCTGGGATGTATTAGCAGGAGTGTTGTAAGCAAGACATAAGAAGTAATTCTTCCGTTCTACTCTGCGCTGATTAGGCCTCAGAGGGAGTATTCTGGGCACCACATTTCAGGAAAGATGTGGACAAAATTAGAGAAAGTCCAGAGAAAAGCAACAAAAATGATTAAAGGTCTAGAAAACATGACCTATGAGGGAAGATTGGAAAAAAATGGATTTGTTTAGTCAGGAGAAGAGAAGACTGAAAGGGGACATAACAATTTTCAAGTACCTAAAAGGTTGTTACAACGAAGAAGGAGAAAAAAATGTTGTCCTTATCCTCGGAGGATAGGACAAGAAGCAATTGATTTAAATTGCAGCAAGGGCAGTTTAGGTTGGACATTAGGAAAAATGTCCTGCCAGGGTGGTTAAGCACTGGAATAAATTGCTCAGGGAGGTTGTGGAATCTCCACCATTGGAGATGTTTAAGAGCAGGTTAGACAAACACTTATCAGGGATGGGTTAGATAATACTTAGTCCAGCCATGAGTCAGGGAACTGGACTAGACCTCTTGAGGCTTCTTCCAGTCCTACGATTCTATGATTCTACATTAGTTCCACAGAAAAAATGAATTAGCCTGTTTTGAGAAGGTCTTGGGCATGCTCACACAGCTCTATTCGCAGTACCCTTGTTACAGAGTGGCAAGATGAGACACAGGAAGGTTAAATAACGTGTCCAAGGTCACACACTGGGTCAGTGACAGACACGATGTCCCCAGATTTAATTTCCCTTCTCTAACTATTAGGTAACTCTGCCTCCAAGTGGGCTATTTTTGTATACCTGCAAACTCACGGGAACCTTCATTAACATAAATTTGTAAGGACTAAACTGAGAAAGAATTAACTAATTACACTGATAATGCTGCAACGTGGGATTGCTGCTGTTGTTATAATACAGGAACATTATGTCCTGGAGAGCCTCCAGGATATGATGCAGGTTGGGTAAAGCATCGAGGTTACAAGCGAGATGTGAATTTTCATTCTTTTCATCCCCTCCTCCATTTATTCCCACATTTTCATAATTTCTTTTTCCTCCCTTTTTTGTTTCTATCACCCATTAAGCTGAAATCATACTGCTCTCCCCTGCAGCGCTGAATGGGGACTTCATAATCAGCACTTTAGACATATGCTCAGTATAAAATTCCAGTGGATTTTAAAAACTGATATCAGTAATTCCAAAAAGTGCTTTTAATCAGTTTGACAATTATCTGGAATATAATTGAACCATAATCTTAAAGTCTTCTCTAGAAGAAGTGTCATATATGATCATTTCCCTGGGGTAGATAAACCTAATGCTCACAATCAGCATGCTTATACAATATTCTGAGCACTTGCTATCAACACAACGCCCCATATTCAGGAGTGATGGATAAGGTGATGTATAAACTAGACTCCCTTACCCTTGAGGAGGTGGAAGAGACTATTATAATTTATGTTATAGTAACAAATAACAGCCCCAACCAAGATCAGGACCCCCTGTGCTAGACACTGTACAAACACCTGGTAAGATAGAGTCTCTGCCCCCAAAGATCTTACATTCTAAAGAGCTAAGACAAAGAAAGAATGGGAGGAGAGAGAGGCACAAAGGTGAAGTGATTTGCCCAAGGTCCCAGAGCAAGCCAATAGCAGGGCCAGGATTAGAACCAAGGTATCCTGACTTCCAGTCCAGTGTCCTGTCCACTAGTTCACAAGAAGCACGTCCACTCCCTAGGGAGTCTCACAGAGGTGACATTAGTTGCCCTCTTGTTTTCAGACTTTGATGCTTAAAAGTCACCATACAACACTACAGCAATAGAGTTAGAGAAGCAAAGAGACATTTGGCATCTGGACAGCTCCTGAGCAGGGGCACAAGTAGGAGGGGAAGCACCTGAACACTGATCTGCAGTGCCCCCAACGTGTCAAGTGTTATACTATTCACTATGAAGAGAACTAGAATCTAACCATAGCTGGGCATAATTTTAAAAGCAGAGGGGCTTGGAAGAAAGTGGAGGTTGTCCCAATTTAGACATGGCTCTGAATTTGGCCCTGTCTATATTGATTATATTAACCACTCACTAGTTTCATTTGTGATTGTGCAATTTCCCTCCTCTATTTTGGGAGATGTCATCCCACCTAGCGTATATAATACACATGATATCTATATTCCGGTTTAACAAAAGGGTTTAATCGAGCCATTTTCGAGGCTACGCTGTTCAGGGGGGACTGTGTTGTACAGCATCTATCACCGTGCAAGCACCAACAGCAACAAATAATACAAGTAACAATGATGATAACATTAGCTGATGTTTGCCTTGAGTTTTTGGATAGAGCCGTGAGAAACTCAATTTCCATTCCATGGAAATTCTGACATTTTGAAAACGTTTTCATTCTGACTTGAAGTGAAAAGCAGAAATGTTGAAGTTTCCTGTGGAAAGGAAAATCCAAAATAATTTTCAAAAAAAAAGTTAAAAATTTCCTTCTCTTTAACTAATTATTAGACTGACAACACTTTATCAAGGTAGAATGATCAATATATTTAATATGTGACCCTTTTTCCAGGTATTGGAAGCTGCAACCAGAACCAGGCTCAAATGTCTAGGGGTTACTCTTGAAATTAACAAACACCATCAGCTCAAGCCCCCACTCAGAAACGAAATACCTTCCCTGGGTACATTTAACAGGCAATATTTCCCCGCTCACAAGCACTGAGGCCGCATATAAAACAAGGAAAGACTTTATTAGGGGGCAACTTGGGAAAACATAGCAACAATATATATAAATGAATAATGCGTAAAACACCCACTACAACAGTGACTTTAACTGTAGTCCTTTACCTCAGTTCCCCACCCATCGGTGTGAACATCCAATAGCCAAATGTCCTTTTAATATTTTACTTCCCTCCATATCTCTACTACCGCCCACTCCTGGTTTGGTTTCATGGGCAATGGATGCCCAGAATCAAGGAGTGCCCTTGGACAGGCCTGTATACAGCACCTAGGGGAAATGCTGCCTTGCCTGCTCCTGCGACTTCTCCACCTAAACCACTGTAATGATTTCAGCTGTATTGGTGCTGGACAGAGGGAGCCCTGACCAGAATTCACTCAGCTCAGTTGCTGCCTTCTGTAGCTTCACTGAAGCTCCGCCCCTTCCCCCCAAAGCTGCCTCTGCACCCCTCACCTCTTGCTAAAGAATGACCTCTGCATTGCCTCTTCGCAAAGACTCCAGTGTAGGGGAAATCAATGGCATATAAAATCCTTGATCACACTCCTTGCCACAAAATAGGAGCCCCTTTCCCACTGCCTTTCCTTTCTGCTCAGTCCCACTGCTCCACCAATATCCAGCGTATGTACAGTTCTGGTGAGTCTCAAGTGTGTCACTTGGAGGATTTCTGGGTAGAAAGCTTATGAAAATGAACTCCTTCTGTAGCTGTACTTTCCCCTGTTCACCAACGTATAGTAGTAGCAAGCTGCCTAGTAGCTAGAGCTTCAGACCACACTGCTTACAAATGGATGTGACGGACGATGTAGCTTGCACCGAAGGCACGTGGCAGGCTAGGTCTGTTGAGGTAGAATCTAAAAATTAGAGAAATGTAAATGTGTAGGCTAGAGTTTGGGTGTTGCTTTCACTAAGGCTGATAACCTGTGCACTTTGCAGTGAGGATCAGGCTAAATCACTCTAGGGCTGATAAGTATCAGAGGAGTAGCTGTGTTAGTCTGTATCCACAAAAACAACGAGGAGTCCGGTGGCACCTTAAAGACTAACAGATTTATTTGGGCATAAGCTTTCATGGGTAAAAAACCACTTCAGATGCAGAAGAAGTGTTTTTTTGCCCACGAAAGCTTATGCCCAAATAAATCGGTTAGTCTTTAAGGTGCCACCAGACTCCTTGTTGTTCTAGTGCTGATAGTCCTCCAATACCTTCCCACAATCCTCCCTACCCCCATGTGCCTAGAATCACAGACAAGTTCTCTCACAATTCACTGGGAATCAAACAGCAGCTCAGCTTACTGCAACACAAAGAACCACGGGATCTGAGGCCCAAAAGGCCTAGCGGGACATATGGGGGAGTGCAGGACCAGTGAGGACATAGTAAGTCAGATAGGGCTTTGCAGTGCAGTTGCCCGACCTTGGCTAGGCTAACCCAGATGCTTATCACCCAGATTAACTGCAGAGAAGACATCTAAGTGGGCAGCTGGGGATTCCCCACATTTAGGTATCTGATTTTCAAAAGGTACTGACCCCCCACAGAGGGTCCTGTGGCACCTTTAAGACTAACAGAAGTATTGGGAGCATAAGCTTTCATGGGTCAGAACCTCACTTCTTCTTGCATCTGAAGAAGTGAGGTTCTGACCCACGAAAGCTTATGCTCCCAATACTTCTGTTAGTCTTAAAGGTGCCACAGGACCCTCTGTTGCTTTTTACAGATTCAGACTAACACGGCTACCCCTCTGATACTTGACCCCCCACAGTTGCTACGGAAGTTAATGAGAGCTGAGTATGCTCCAGTACCTTTTGAAAACATCAAGTCAATTTTATTTCAATATCTAAATGTAACCCTTCTGCCAGGTAGAGTCAGCAGTAATAAGGACTGGGTTCAATATCTAGGGGTTCATCTTAACAATACAAAACAGAACCGGCTCAAGCCCCCTGGGAAAACTAACCACCACCCCTATCACAAGCACCTGAGTTGGCACCTATTGCAAGCACTGAGTTGGTGTATAGCAAAGAAAACTTTTAATAAAGGGAAAGGAATCGGGCGTTAATTTGGGAAAGTGCCACAAGCATGATTTGCAAGCAAATGACCATGAGCAAAACACCCACCCGAGAGTACATTGGGCAGTGTCCTTTGCCTCAAGTTCTCACTTTGCGGTGTCTGAAAAACAAATGTTCCTTTAATATGCCCATCCCCGCTCCCTCCACCCCACCCCACTCAGTTGTCCTTGATCAGTGAAGACCCAGAATTCAGAGGTGTGTTTGCGTGAGTTCACCTCCCACCCCAGCGTGGGAGAGGAGGGGAAGGCATCGAGCAATGCCTTGGCAGCTGTTGCTACACCATTCACTCTTTCTCTGCCTGCTGATGCCACCGCACCTTCATCCATGCAGGCGCAGTTGAGGAAATTAGAGCTATGCTGATTTGCAATAGCTCAGGATCCAACCCATTTTTAAAAAAATTAGCTTAGACACCAAAGTACAACTCCTAGAAGGTGGACTCTGGAACAATTGTGCAGGGCCCTGACTCTGAATTATTCTAGTAATATCTGGACGCTGCTGAATGAAAGCTTTATACAGGAATAAATCATAAGGTATATCCATTTTAAAAAAAATATTGCTACCATTCAATGTCAAAGTGCCCAACTACTTTTTCTTTAGTTCTGTAAGTCCTGTTACTTTCTCCTGTATGCCATGTATTTGGTCACTGTGGTCCCAGTCCTGTTACCACTGCAATCAGCAGGGCAGATTCTCCCCACCTAATCATAAATATGGTCCCATCCAAGCCAAACTGCAGAATTTGTTTATTTTGTCTCTGAACAGTTTATTTCCCTTTAGAAATACTCAGTGTCTGAATTTCCTGTGGGTTAAATATGTTTGAAACTAGACTCTTCCTTGACCTAACGCGGATATCAGCTGTGGTCTGTTTATGCTATGTTAAATATTCTATTCAAAAGCAATACATTATCTGAATTCAGATCCCACTTTTTGTGTAATAAAATTATCTTCAAAATTAGACATGGTACTAACCTAATTTGATTTAGCTAATCTAATTTGTATTTGTAATTTAGCACAGCATCTGCTGATGAATTTATATTATAGTGACCAAAGAATGCCTCATGTCTATTTGTTTATAAAGATATTAATAATCATTTTTTTCTCCTTTGCATTTCTTTTTACAGATGTATACTTTCAGATTCCCTGACTGAGGAAAGCATTCCTTATCTAGGAGAGTATGTAAGCACATGTGTAACTTTAGCTGTTGAAGTCATACGGACTCAACACATGCTTAAAGTTGAGCATGTATCTGCGTGCCATTCTGAATAGGGATAGATGTAAATAAGGGCTTATGTGTTTTCCTGAATCAGGGCCTATGTTTCTATACAGTAGCTCAGCAGGAGTACATCTAAATACAAGTCACAAATACCCATACAAATATTCATTCTGAACAGCTTGTGAACAATTCAGACCCTGTGCAGAAGATGCATAGAATAATCATGACTAGTAAATACATAAGTCAAAATCAAGACTTGTTTGCAGATCAACCACTAACTGAAAAACTTAGAGTGAAATGATGGTTATTCATTGCAAATTGTTTGCCCAGCTACAGCTGCATGCCCTAATCTAAACCACAGTCTAAACCCATTTAACAATTACTCCTTAATTGTTTCTGACCTCGAAAATAAAAGACAAGTGTCCTTAGGATCTATTCTGTACCTCATAAGGGACAGATTCGAGGACAGGACTGTGATTTCTAAGACAAAGAAATTTTGTACACAATATTTTTGTTTCCTTAGTGGGGACAACAGTTGCTAAGAGCTTAAAGGTTTGAGACAGAGTCAATATAAGCTTTTAGCATTTTATTGTATCTGTGTCTATTGTTTGATCTGCAATTATCTTTTGAAGCTGGCTAGCACAGTACCTAAGGGACTGTATCCTGCACAACAGAATTAAGTAAGGCCACAGAATATTTATGTCTACCATGAAGAATCCAGCATCACCAGTTACAGTTTAATTCAAAGTATGTATTGCTGGGGGATAAACATGACATTGAAATCTTTCCTTCACTGTTCTTCCAATATCTGCTGCAGTCAGATAAAATATAGTAGGAGGGGAAAACTTTCATTTTTAGTTTCTAAAGCATGTGAATGCTTTTCTTTGCCTTTATTTTATCTGCTTTTAATTGTCTGCTGGGGAATTATTATGATTCTTCAGTATTAAATCCTAAAGGATGTAAAATTGCCTCAGGGGGAGCTCTTCCTCATCTGTCATTTTAGAAAAGAGAAAGATTGGGAAGTGTGTGGGGGGAAAACACAGTATCCTTCTACTTTTAAACTATTATGAATATTTGTAAGGAATTGAAGCTATTTAAGTTTAAAATCCTTTCATCTAACATTTGGGTGAACTATTTATACTGAATCAATTCCATATTCCACGAGTTGAGCCTTTTTTTCCTGTTTGCAAATTACTCAAAATGGTTTGCAAACACTTCATGCAAATATATTTCAGCCTGTGGGCCATTCATGAATTATTGTCTTGGACCATTTGCTACTTAGTACTCATATTTGGTTGGTCACTTAAGTCACATGGCATTGTTTCTGCTTTCTGATTGGATAGTTTAAACGGTTATAAAGAAGATGAGGGAAATAGGATTTCAAGATGGCTGTGCAGACATTTCCAGTGCAAATGTTCATGGAAGTGCACTCATTGACTGCTCACCATATTCATGCTTTTGAAGGACATTTCTGGAAAAAAAAATCATCAGTGGCACTAACATTCTTGTGTTACTAATTCAGATTTGATCTTAGGCAATAGTTAAAGAGACCTCAAGCTCGATTGGTATTTATTAACTAATTTTTAGTACAGCACAGAACAGAAAAGCACACACATTACCAAGTCTGAGGAACTGAAGCTTGCAGTTGATGACAGGTACTACAGACTGATTTCAGTGCTGTCTGATTTGATTCATTGCCTACCATTGGACTTTATTATAGGTACCTTGTTTACAGTTTTGCTTTAGGATGGTTCTTCTTTTCATATACAAACTTATTCATATTTTTAGCACACTTCCAAACTTCCCGACATATTTCATTAACTTCCACCTGTAAGATCAGTGTCTGGTGCTTATTCATTGTTTGTGCCATTTATAAATAGATATAAACTTCCAATAAATATATTAAATTTTTCAGCTTAACATCGGTTAGTCTTCTGGTTAGTACATTCCTCGCAAAATCATTTACTAAGCCAGGGCACTATATTAAAGGTCATTTTATATCTTTTGCAAATTGGCGTTTTCCACATCACACAACAGCTTAACAGGATTCTCAAAGCATCTTGGGAGTTTGGTTCATCTAGTTGGCCTAGTATAATTTTGGCCCACCAGTCAACACTTGGAAAACAAAAGGTCAGCAACTCAAAGTGGACTCATGCACTGAGGTTTTATTATGTGAATTTGGAAAACACAAATTGGAGGAAGGGAAGGACACAAGGACAGCTCTAATTATATCATGGAACTTCAAGGAAGTTGAATGTCCCCAAAGATGTCCATGGAATAGAACTGGCAAATACTTTAGTACACTGGATTTTCTATCAGTAGTAGAGCAAAGTTTCCATCTTTTTTTCTAACTCAACAACAAGTTATTGGGATCAATGGGGTCCACTGATGTAGTGGGGAAGAATAATTCCCTACATTTCACTGGGTGTAATTCTGTAGCCTATATTATACCGGAGGTCAGACCAGGTGATCATAATGGTCCCTTATGAACTTAAAAAAAAAATCTATGAATCTATCACACTGTGTTGCTATAGTTCTGAAATTAGGCAAATTTGTCAGCAATTCCCAAGATAACATCAGCAAGAATACCTGCCCAAAGATCAATGAAGAGATCAACAGAGAACACCTTAAACTTCATAATCAGCCAGACAAACATCTCGTGGGTAAATCAGATATTCTAAAATGTACTATAATCCAACAGACACCTTATCAGCTACCTGCAAAAATGGTTAGTGAGACTGATCAAATGAAAGTCATTTAGCCCTTGAAGAACAAACTGTCAAGTGTTTATTGCTTCTAAGGCAAACGGCAGTCTCTGATTATTTATGTTCTAGCAGCCATCGTTTGTTTATTTGATGGTTCAAACACAGATCTACTAAGGTTTGCCAAAGTTTATCCATGCTGAAGCAGTAAAGAAATGTGCTGCAACTACAAAACTAAGTTGTATTGAACATTAATCTTCTATCTGTTTTCAGCTACATGGGCTGTCTGCTACATTTCAGCTACTAATGGGCATTTGGTACAATAGGCAAAAGGTAGAGTAACTTTGCTGCTGTCTATCCAGCTGACATAGTAGACAGTGAAGCCGCTTGGGAGTGGGGAGGTTGTCTTTTCATAAAACTGAAAGAAAGCCAGAGTCTGACAATGTTATTTCTCTATGTGAAAGACTTTTAAAACACATTTCTAGCTGGTTCAAGTTTGTTACTTGTTTCATCTACAGCACAAACTTTCCTGGACCATTTTTTCTTCCTGATACCATTAAAATACTTAATGTTTTACTGACTTCAACACAGAATCACAGAAATGTAGGGCTTGAAGGGATCTCTAGAGGTCACCTAGTCTATCCCCCCATGCTAAGGAAGTATTAAGTATACCTAGACCATCCCTGATACATTTTATTAAAACTACTTGGAGCCTGAGTCAGATTTGTATTTCATGTAACCCCATTAGCTTCAGTATGATTCAATGAATTCAACCGCAGGGATGAATTTGGATCATTGGTTTAGAATCTCTCTCCTGAAAACAAAATAATAATTGTTATTGAACATGTTCTGCCTTGATGTTCTTGACATCTGTGGGTGTGTCTTCTGTAGGAACAAGGGCATATTCTTAGCTAACACAAGGTAAAACCCTAGTGAAGGCAAGAGAGTCTGTAGTTTTCATACATGTTACATCGAGGTAAAGACTATGGGGGAGACCTAGAGGTTACCTTGACGTGATAACTCACGTTTAAACTACAACTGCCCTGTCTTCACCGTGGCTAGTTTGTGTTAGTTATCTCACATTAGCTAACATGAGGTTAGAAAACACATTTTTCCTAGTGAAGACAAAGCCTGTGCAATCACAGTGACTTCAGTAGAGGAGCGTAGAGTATAAGTCATAGCAGAATTTCGCCCTGTACCTCTAAATCTTAGTAGAGGCAAAATGAACGGTGCCTAGTACTCTCTGGGCCTGATGGAGTAATTAGTGGAAAACTGCATAAGACTGAAGAAACACCATCGTGAATCAGCCTTGTTACCTTCCACCTTGCTTCACAACAGAATTTCTGCTGATTTAATGATGGGAGGGAATCTAATTTTTTGTGTTCTCTTTTCTAAGAGTGAGACATTTTGATGGTAACTTGTGACAGCGAGGGCTGTTACGCTGAGTCGACTGAATATATTAACGTGAGAGAGGCAAGGTGAGTCAGGTTATCTCTTTTTTGGGGCCAGTTTCTGTTGGTAAAAGAGACAAGCTTTCAAGCTCCACAGAGCTGTTCTTCAGGTCACCTGAAGCTTTCTGCATTCATCAACAGAAACTGGTCCAATAAAAGATACCACTTCACCCACCTTGTGTCTCTAATATCCTGGGACCAACATGGCTACAACAACACTGCAAACATATTGACATGCTCAGGCTTAGAGGCAATAGAGTTTCAGATCTTAAGACATGAGAAGGTTTACTCTCCCAGTTTTTCTTACAATTGTTTGTTTAAATAGTTTTTTATAGCAATAAAGGAGTCATAATATCCAACTTTAGATAGTATTTGTTATATTCGCCTGTTGGCTCTCAACTTAGACTATAAGTTCCTTGGGGCCGGAACTTTTTGCTGTGTGTTATGCAGCACCAAGCACAATGGGCTCTGATCCCTGACTGGGGTAGCTAGCACAACCATAACATTGTGACCCTTGTTGACCAAAGCAGCCAGTCAAAGTTCGGAGCCTTTCAGGCATGCCAAGTAGGAGTAGAAATTGATGTGGAGTCTAGTATTTTCTTTGATGCAATCTTATTTATTTACAAGGAAGGCACAACAAGAGCCAGTTGTTTTGTTCAGTGTTTCCAACCAACACTCAACTTAAACAGGTTTTTCTCTTAGCTTTATCTCAGGGGCACATTACTGTGCTTCCAGGCTGTGTCTGCTTGACTTTCTCTTTCTGCTTTTGTCATGCTTCTTTCGCTCTGTCCCTGTGTCTCTCTGCTTGTTTACTCTCTGGGCTTGTCTACACTGCCCCAGAGTTCAGACTACAGGGGGGTGAATAGCACACCTGGGGGAGTTACAGCCCAGCACTTCGATGCATGCTGTGATTCACATCCCTGTAGTCTGAGCCGCCGGGCAGTGTAGACATAGCCTGACTCCCACCCTCACAGACCTACACAAAGACGATACATGGTGGAGCCCTCTGCCCACAAAGTCCAAATTACTGGGCAGGCTCACATACCCCATTTGACATAAGTGGGGCCATTTAGCCATCTCTCACAGCTATCATAAATGGGAGGTGGAGTCCGCAGAAGTTCACATGATGTTTAACCCAACAAACGTAATGTAACTCTCTAATGTAGATATTTATACTTAGATCATGCTCATCCCCATTGTACCTAAGTAATGTATAGAGAGTACACATTAATAGCAGATGTTGAGCACACAGTAAATCTGTGTCAGAATCAGGAAGATTGAAGATCTCCCAGTTACAGTTCACTAGATACAGAACTACACCAGGCAAGACGAATTTTTCAGAATCTGTAAAATGAGGCTAACAGCACATACTTGTGTCTGCAGGCATCTTAAATCTGTACATTTCCAGATTTTTGTATCAACCTTTCTGATTTGCAAATGAAGCCAGTCTCAACTGCTCTCCTCTCCCACAGTGATCTCCATGAAGCCCTTTATGCTTCAAATACTTTTTCTGAACTAATCCATCAAGCCACTACCCTCTAGTTCAAATCCCTCCTCAAGAGGTATTTTACCATAACTCCTACAAGTGTTAAGACAGCCAGGTAGAGGGGCAGCTGGGCATAGTTGATCATATATAAATATATATATATAACTTTTCTGCCTGGTGGTGTCAGCAACAACACAGGTCATGTTCAACTAACTTGGGATTCCTCTTAAAAGTAACAAATACCACCAGCTCGAGCCCCCTCCCAGAATTCCTGGGATCACTAAATACCTTCCCTGGGTACCCTTAATAGGAAATACTTCCCCAGTCACAAGTACCGAGTCTGTGTGTAAAACAAGAAAAACAACTATTAAGGGGAATGGGAACACTGCATCAGTATATCTAAATGAATTATAAACAAAACACTCCTTCATATTAACTTTGACAGTAATCAATTAACACTATTTGCCATCCACCAGTGTGAATATCCATTAAGCAAGAGTCTCTTTACCATATCACTTTGCCCAACCACTAAACCCCATTCACTGTTTGATGTCAGTGGTTATCATAGTCTCAAAGTAAGGTGCCCCTTTCCCTCCTTTTTTTCCCTTCCTCCCTCTCTCCATTAATTTCCACTACGCAACCGATTCAGAGTTTGTTTACCATTTTGGTGACTTACAAAGTGTCACCGTTGGCAGGGGTATGCACAAGGAGGGGCAGGCAGGGGCCCACTCCCCAATAATTGGTGGGGACATGTAACTCCTCCAGTCCTGGAGCCACGTCGGGACACAGAATGCCCCCTCACCCCCAAAGCAGTGAAATTTAAATTCCTGAGCATGCCCCTGACTTTAGGAATTCTGGGTAGAAAGTGAATGCAAATGAAGCTCTATGTAGCCATTCTTCCCCTATTCACCAGTAGATGGTGGCAGAGAGACCCTTCCACTCTGGAGCTTCTGTCCCACTGGATTTCTGGCTAAATAGCGTAGGCAGATGAAGCAGCTCTGAGGTCATTGTGCCCCCTGTTCAATAACAGATGGGAGCAGAGAGCTTCTTACCCTTTAGAGCAGGGATCGGCAACCTTTGGCACACAGCCCATCAGGGAAATCCACTGGCGGGCTGGGACGGTTTGTTTACCTACAGCGTCCGCAGGTTCAGCCAATTGCAGCTCCCACTGGCCACGGTTCGCCGCTCCAGGCCAATGGGGGCTGCAGAAAGCGGTGTGGGCCGAGGGATGTGCTGGCTGCTGCTTCCCGCAGACCCATTGGCCTGGAACGTCGAACCGTGGCCAGTGGGAGCTGCGATCGGCCAAACCTGTGGACGCTGCAGGTAAACAAACCATCCCGGCCCGGCAGTGGATTTCCCTGACAGGCCGCATGCCAAAGATTGCCGATCCCTGCTTTAGAGCTTCAGGATACAAGGTTTACACATATGCAAAATATATATTAGTTAAATGCCTCTCCCCTCTCTCTTCATTTGACACTTGCATCTCCAGATGACAAGCTCGTCAAGCAATATTGGTGTCATCTTGTGTGCACTGACAGTACCTAGCACGCCGTGGATACTACCAGAATATCTATTATCACACAGGAATAATACATGCAATTACCTCCATTGTAGGATGGGAAAGCTGAGACAAATAATAATAATACCTATCCCAGACATAGCACTTTTCTTCCATAAACCTCAAGGCCCTTTACAAAGGAGGCAAGTATCATTATCCCCATTTTACAGATAGGCAAAGTGACTTGTTCAAAGTCATCAAGTAGTCCAGCGGCAGAGCTATGAATATAACCCAGGTCTCCTAAGCCCAGTACAGTGCTCTACCCACCAGGCCAGAGGCACAATCCAACTCTCATTAGAATCAAGAGTTGCTAGATCGGGCCCCAAATTATTTGTCATGGGACTCTTTAAGAAAGAGAACCACAACACTGTGGATAAACGGACATGTCCCTTTCATTTTCTCCTCTGCACACTGCACAGTATTTTCTAGACCAAAATAAAACCAAAACCTATTTCAATCATTTGCCCCTAGGTCCAGTCTATTCACTGGCATTTGTTATTGTGAGCCTAATATGCTTTGAAAATAAAGCAATAATGTGAAGTTTCATTTCTTAAATGTCAATCACAAGAGAAGCAGATTCCAGATAAGCCAGTTTGAGCCTGTCCATTCCTGTGAGCAGGTTACATAAGATCATAAGAACATAAAAGACAGGGAACAAAGGGTAGGAATTAATGGTAAATTCTCAGAATGGAGAGGGGGTAACTAGTGGTGTTCCCCAAAGGTCAGTCCTCTGACCAATCCTATTCAACTTATTCATAAATGATCTGGAGAAAGGGGTAAACAGTGAGGTGGCAAAGTTTGCAGATGATACTAAACTGCTCAAGATAGTTAAGACCAAAACAGACTGTGAAGAACTTCAAAAAGATCTCACAAAACTAAGTGATTGGGCAACAAAATGGCAAATGAAATTTAATGTGGATAAATGTAAAGTAATGCACATTGGAAAAAATAACCCCAACTATACATACAATATGATGGGGGCTAATTTAGCTACAAGAAGTCAGGAAAAAGATCTTGGAGTCATCGTGGATAGTTCTCTGAAGATGTCCACGCAGTGTGCAGAGGCGGTCAAAAAAGCAAACAGTATGTTAGGAATCATTAAAAAGGGGATAGAGAATAAGACTGAGAATATATTATTGCCCTTATATAAATCGATGGTACGCCCACATCCGAATACTGCGTACAGATGTGGTCTCCTCATCTCAAAAAAGATATACTGGCACTAGAAAAGGTTCAGAAAAGGGCAACTAAAATGATTAAGGGTTTGGAACGGGTCCCATATGAGGAGAGATTAAAGAGGCTAGGACTCTTCAGCTTGGAAAAGAGAAGACTAAGGGGGGGTCTGATAGAGGTATATAACATCATGAGTGATGTGGAGAAAGTGGATAAGGAAAAGTTATTTACTTATTCCCATAATACAAGAACTAGGGGTCATCAAATGAAATTAATAGGCAGCAGGTTTAAAACAAATAAAAGGAAGTTCTTCTTCATGCAGCGCACAGTCAACTTGTGGAACTCCTTACCTGAGGAGGTTGTGAAGGCTAGGACTATAACAGAGTTTAAAAGAGAACTGGATAAATTCATGGTGGTTAAGTCCATTAATGGCTATTAGCCAGGACGGGTAAGGAATGGTGTCCCTAGCTTCTGTCTCTCAGAGGGTGGAGATGGATGGCAGGAGAGAGATCACTTGATCATTGCCTGTTAGGTTCACTCCCTCTGGGGCACCTGGCATTGGCCACTGTTGGTAGACAGGATACTGGGCTAGATGGACCTTTGGTCTGACCCGGTATGGCCTTTCTTATGTTCTTATGTTCTTATGAGGTGTCAAGTGTTCCCAGCTCTCAGGAGTTTACCACAAGTCTCACCATATTTGGTGTTTTAATGAAAGTGCCAGCTCCTGGAGACCTGCAATTATACAAGAATCTCAGCATTTCTTTTTTAAATGTAAGTTTCTAGTCCTCAGGTTGGTGAAGAAAAGCTTGAAAATGAACTCAACAGCCAGAAGGCAAAAAACAAAACAAAATTTTAATATGGTTTTGTGGGGCCTGATTCATGATTTTTGTATGCTTGGGATTGGCACCACTGTAGACAGTCTTCAAATATTTTAATAATAGCACATGATAACTAATCATAATGAATTGCAGCTATGCAAACTGTTGGGTTTTGGTTCCTGCAATTCTCGTGGGAAGCGACCCAGAAACTTTTGGTCCACAGAGATCATAAAGCATTTATAAGAGGCTTGTAACAAAAATAAAGGTTAAAATATAGAGCCAGATCTACTTTCATTTACACTAGTGTCAATCCCTTGCAACTCCATTAATGTCAATGGAGTTATTCCAATTTTACCCTTATGTAAGTGGAAACAGAATTTTACCCACACTCCAGTCTAATGAGGGGGGAACAAATACTGCCTTAAAATAACAGACAGACAAACACAGCAAGTGCCTTCGCAGCTCAATTGCTACTTCTTTCTCTGTGGAAGCTAATCGTCAGACTACCCAAAGTTAACACTATAGGCCAAACTGGAGCTGTTTACTCACACAGGTAGTCACTTGGCAGTCAATGGGGCTGCTGGCATGAATGAGGCATTCACAGTTTGGCATCTATGTTTTCAGAACTTCCTGCTTGTCGCACTGTTCCCACTTAGTACACAGCCTGGCAGGGGTTATACCTGCTACCTCCACATACCCCCAAATCAAGTGGAGAGGGAGCATGGTGCTATGGTTAGGGCATTAGCTGGAGGGATTTCAATTCCCTGTTCTGCTACAGAGATCCTGTGTAGCCTTGTGCAAGTCACTTAGCCTCCGTGTGCCTCATTTCCCATAACATGAGATTATAACAGTACCTCACAAGGCTATTGTGAGGATAAATATATTAAAGATTGTGGGGTGCTCAGATGCTATGGTAATGGGAGCCATAAAAATGCATTAAATAGGTAGAACTCTCAGTGTTTTTGTTCTGACTGCTTCGCATCTGCTACATTGTAGAACTGAATGACTGCAAAGACAAATGCCACATTTCTGGTTGCAAAACATTTTGAAATATAGTGTGTAAAGTGTTTTTTTTCCCCCTCACATGCACACACTTGCTTTAAAAAGAAAGGAAGACACAGTGGGGAACCCCACAATCCAGAAACTGACTGAAACAAAGCACAGGGGAATGGGGATTTAGGTTTTACAGTCTGTTCTATTGGTAATGCCAATCCTGCTAAATAGTCTGACTAGCTCTTCACCTACCTTTTTGACAGGAGCATTCCTTAAAGGGCTAGCCTCTGAATATCAGATCACGCACTCATCCCCATAGACCACGTTTCTAGTAGAGCCACAATACGTATGTCCATCCTTTTGAAAGGGGTGCACACTAAAATAATGGGCATCTGTTTGCACCTCACACTCTTACAGAAGGACAGTCTATTGATCGTGGACAAGTCTTAATTATCCTCATCACCGTATTGATGCCAGAGTATTCTCTCTTCCCAGGCAGTCTGTAAGGGGGATCTGATAGGCTAGGCTGTAGATGTGTGTCTGCTACAGCCAGCCGCTACAGAAATTAATCCTTAACTCAAGCTGTAGCTCTAAAGGTCTTGGGTTTGATCTCTGTGATGACCAAGATCACTACATTTGTATATATGCAGCGTGAGTTCATGCCAGCTTCCCTTTATAAAAAGCATTTAGCTGGCCAGTTATGCTCGGTGGCCTCTATGGATTAAGGACATGGCATATGAAATGGGAAGTTGTTCTAAGCATAGGCTGCAGTATGGGAGAAAAATAGAGGGAGTATTAAGATCAAAGGACTCAGAGGAGAGGGGGTTTCAGCCTGTAACATGAAAGCTCTAAATTCCTGCTCTAAAAGGACCCATAACTTAGTTGGAGATTCATAACAGTATTGCTCACCTTCACTGGCGCATGAGCAACAGTTCTTCTAAGTGTCCGCTCTCTTTTCAAGGTGTTTAAGAGCCCTTTTGAAAAGTGTCTTGGAAGGCAGCCACTACGCACAGGATACGCAGCAGCATACAAATGGGGTTTGCTGTAGAATACCTGGAGATTTTTTCTATGCTACTAATGCACAGTGAGAAGAGAAGAAAACTCAGGACTCAGCTTTGAGAAATTCATTTCAATGGAGCAGACGTTATGGAACAGGAGACTTTGACAAGCTAATACGAGCTACCTTCCTTCTGAAGCCAGGGTGGCAGGGTGTAGATGTCCTGCCCGGGTTCTAGTGGACTGGATGCTAACTCCCCGCTAAGGACTTTTATGGACCACACCCACATGGGTTAGAAAAGTGAGGTGTTAAGGTAGGAATCCTATGTGTGTATTCAACCCCCCATTGCCTACATTTTACGTTATGCTTATGGGAGACCAGGGCTGCTACCAAGATGGTCCCCCTGGGGGGCAGAGAGGGGAGTAGGTGTAATCATGAATCTGACTTAAATGCAGTTTTAGCATTTCCCTATACAATAGGGATCTCTGGGAGGCAACTGAGGACAGTGCTTTACAGGCCCAATCTAGCCGTTTGACCCTTCCATGCCTCAGCTCAACCATCCAAAAAAGCGAGTAGGATAATATTTCCCTGAAGGGTGCTGTAATCCTTGTGAAGCTGTCTGGGCTGCACAGATGAAGCGTGCTATGCAGTGCAGTGCTCAGTATTGTTGTTTTTGTTAGGGCTCAAACAGGTAGAATGTCGCTGAGAAGTTTGTATGAGGACAGCTATTGGATCACATAATTTGTTTCCATTAGTGTCCTCCAGTACTCCCATCACTAGTACAGTATATATATATCCTCACCCCTGATTTGTTGACAGTCCCAGTTGCATTTACGCCACAGTCACTGACAGACTTGATACAATATTATTGATCGAGTCTGGTGCGCTCTCTCGCTTACCTGCAATTATTGATGAGTCAGCAATCGCTGCTCTGTATTTTTATGTCAGTTGGGTATTTGGACATCGATATATCTTCCACTTTGATGCATATGTTCCTTTTAAATCAATAGCTAACCACCTCGACTAATGTTACCTTTGTCAATTTTTTCCTATAATAATCTCAGCGATTGTGTAACATGAATCATAATATTTGTCATGAACAAAAAAAGAATGAGTAGATTACACGCAGAGCCCTGGGAGAGTGTCCTTTGGCTGGATGCTCATCCAGCTGCTGTGTTTGGGACCCCCTGTGCTTTAAGTCTCCTGAGTCTGAACAGACTCCAGGCATTATCCCAGGCTCAGGTTTCTAGGAACACTCAGAGTGAAGATCCTCTCTCTAACGCCCCCTCCTGACAACTGGGAACCCATAATTCCACTATCTAGCCCCTGGGACTAACCCCTCAGACTCCCTCGTAACATAAGCACAGCCTCTCCCAGAGCTCCAGTCACATGGTCGTTCTGTCTCTATAGCCCACCTCTTCAAGGGGACATGACAGTGAAAGCCAGACACACGGACAGACATTGCACAGGATTCCAAACAAAACTACTCTTGACTTAGATAGCACAAGAGATACACAACTCTAGACAAAATAATAAAAACACCTGTATGTATTTTCCTGCCTCAGTTTCCTCACCACTTTGGAGACTTCTCTGAGCTTAGAGCAGAGCCCACTGAGGGGTCCAGGATCCCCCTCCTGCACATGGCTTCTTTTCAGAACCATGAAGTGTCTCTCTGGCTCTTATTTCTGCAGCCAGTGCCTTTCTGCTCTCTTCTCAAAATAGCTGCTGCAATGCTCTCTTTTATAACCTCCCATCCCCTTTGGCAGGTGACCCTCTGTTAGGGTCATCAAGTGATCCAAGTCCTTCACCAGGTGATCATTGATTTGTTACCAGCCCACCTGGGCAGACTGGTTCTTCTGAGCATCAGCTAACTCTTTGTCCAAGGGGGCTTCTATCTGAATAGAGGACCATCAAGGTTTAACAAACATCCCTTGTTAACTTTATGCCATCACTCCTTGGAATTTCAGTCCAGATGGGAGGTAAAAGGACAACAGAGAAGGCAGCAAGCCCACATTCAAAATGGAGTCTTCAGTCTGCCACAGGTACCCTTGAAGATCCCCCAATATCAAACAGATTTCATAAGCTGTGCATAGACCGATGTGAACAAATGACCAGGAAGGAGTATAAAAATATTGCTCAGGCATGCAGGAGTGAAATCAGGAAGGCCAAATCACACTTGGAATTGCAGCTAGCAAGAGATGTTAAAAGTAACAAGAAGAGTTTCTTCAGGTATGTTAGCAACAAGAAGAAAGTCAAGGAAAGTGTGGGCCCCTTACTGAATGAGGGAGGCAACCTAGTGACAGAGGATGTGGAAAAAGCTAATGTACTCAATGCTTTTTTTGCCTCTGTTTTCACGAACAAGGTCAGCTCCCAGACTACTGCACTGGGCAGCACAGCATGGGGAGGAGGTGACCAGCCCTCTGTGGATAAAGAAGTGGTTCAGGACTGTTGAGAAAAGCTGGACGAGCACAAGTCCCTGGGGCTGGATGCACTACATCCGAGGGTGCTAAAGGAGTTAGCGGATGTGATTGCACAGCCATTGGCCATTATCTTTGAAAACTCATGGTGATCGGGGGAGGTCCCGGATGACTGGAAAAAGGCTAATGTAGTGCCCATCTTTAAAAAAGGGAAGAAGGAGGATCCGGGGAACTACAGACCAGTCAGCCTTACCTCAGTCCCTGGAAAAATCATGGAGCAGGTCCTCAAGGAATCAATTCTGAAGCACTTAGAGGAGAGGAAAGTAATCAGGAACAGTCAGCATGGATTCACCAAGGGCAAGTCATGCCTGACTAACCTAATTGCCTTCTATGACGAGATAACTGGCTCTGTGGATGAGGGGAAAGCAGTGGACATTCCTTGACTTTAGCAAAGCTTTTGACACAGTCTCCCACAGTATTCTTGCCAGCAAGTTAAAGTAGTATGGGCTGGATGAATGGACTATAAGGTGGATAGAAAACTGGCTAGATCGTCGGGCTCAACGGGTAGTGATCAATGGCTCCATATCTAGTTGGCAGCCAGTATCAAGCGAGTGTCCCAAGGGTCGGTCCTGGGGCTGGTTTTGTTCAATATCTTCATTAATGATCTGGAGGATGCGTGGACTGCACCCTCAGCAAGTTTGCATATGACACTAAACTGGGAGGAGTGGTGGATACGCTGGAGGGTAAGGATAGGATACAGAGGGATCTAGACAAATTAGAGGATTGGGCCAAAATAAATCTGATGAGGTTCAGCAAGGACAAGTGCAGAGTCCTGCACTTAGGACGGAAGAATCCCATGCACTGCTACAGACTAGGGACCGACTGGCTAAGCAGCAGTTCTGCAGAATAGAAACGGGGGATTACAGTGGATGAGAAGCTGGATATGAGTCAGTAGTGTGCCCTTGTTGCCAAGAAGGCTAATGGCATATTGGGCTGCATTAGTAGGAGCATTGCCAGCAGATCAAGGGAAGTGATTATTCCCCTCTATTCGGCACTGGTGAGACCACATATGGAGTATTTCGTCCAGTTTTGGGGCCCCCACTACAGAAAGGATTTGCACAAATTGGAGAGAGTCCAGTGGAGGGCAACAAAAATGATCAGGGGGCTGGAGCACATGACTTACGAGGAGAGGCTGAGGGAACTGGGATTGTTTAGTCTGCAGAAGAGAAGAATGAGGGGGGATTTGATAGTTGCTTTCAACTACCTGAAAGGGGGTTCCAAAGAGGATGGATCTAGGCTGTTCTCAGTGGTACCAGATGACAGACCAAGGAGTAATGGTCTCAAGTTGCAGTGGGGGAGATTTAGGTTGGATATTAGGAAAAACTTTTTCACTAGGAGGGTGGTGAAGCACTAGAATGGGTTACCTAGGGAGGTGGTGGAATCTCCTTCCTTAGAGGTTTTTAAGGCCCGGCTTGACAAAGGCTTGGCTGGGATGATTTAGTTGGGGATTGCTCCTGCTTTGAGCAGAGGGTTGTACTAGATGACCTCCTGAGGTCCTTCCAACCCTGATATTCTATGATTCTATGTCAGATCCCCAAATTGTCACACACATGAATTGTATTTTTACGAAGAATTAGTAGTTGTGTTAGTGCCCTATCAGTCAGCTCAAAAGATAAAAGCAAGTGAAACATGGGCTGAGAAATAGAAGCGAAGAACTGATGCTCCAGTAATGGTTTGTCAGAAACATTGATCACTGATGAATGTATGAGACACATGCTGAGTAGCATGAAGTATAACAGAACAAATAGCATTAGGGGTCTGATCCACGTCCCATTGAAGTCAGTAGAAAGACTCCCATTGACTTCTGTTGGACTGGGTCACAAGGGATGGAAAAACTACAGTTAACGAAGCATATAGTTAATATTAGATGGGGCTTCCTTTTTTGGTAAGAACTGGTTTTAATGAAAGGGTAAAATACAACAAACAGATATCACTGGTCTACAATTTTTGAGAAGTCGTCTGCTTCAGAGATAAAATGTGCTATTTATTATGTATTTTGATGTGCTGAATTCAAATATGACAATTAAAACAACTGATTGGCTACTGTTTCTAAGATATTTAAGTTTTTACATTTTATGTATATTGTGTAGATAGTAGAGTTTTAATCATAAATTGTAAACCTAGGTCTTTTCATGTGTTTATGGTTGCTTTACATGATAATATTTCACCTGTCCTGTTTATGTAACACTTTAAAAATCAGCAAAAGGGTTATATAAATAAAATTTATTATAAAACAAAAGGCAAAAAACTATTCTGTACATAGTTTAGTCCTATTCAGTGTCTACTCGGCGCTTCTTGGCTTGTCTCTTGTATTCATTAAATGGAGCATCTCTTGTCACTGTCCAGCAATAGTCTGCAAGCATTGATGGGCTCCATTTGCCCTGATAGCGTTTCTCCATTGTTGCAATGTCCTGGTGAAATCGCTCGCCGTGCTCGTCGCTCACTGCTCCGCAGTTCGGTGGAAAAAAATCTAGATGAGAGAGCAAAAAATGTATCTTTAGTGACATGTTGCAACCAAGGCTTTTGTATGCTTTGAGGAGGTTTTCCACCAACAACCTGTAGTTGTCTGCCTTGTTGTTTCCGAGAAAATTTATTGCCACTAACTGGAAGGCTTTCCGTGCCGTCTTTTCCTTGCCACGCAGTGCATGGTCAAATGCATCATCTCGAAGAAGTTCACGAATCTGAGGACCAACAAAGACACCTTCCTTTATTTTAGCTTCACTTAACCTTGGAAATTTTCCACGGAGGTACTTGAAAGCTGCTTGTGTTTTGTCAATGGCCTTGACAAAGTTCTTCATCAGACCCAGCTTGATGTGTAAGGGTGGTAACAAAATCTTCCTTGATTCAACAAGTGGTGGATGCTGAACACTTCCTCCCAGGTTCCAATGACTGTCGGAGTGGCCAATCTTTCTTGATGCAGTGGGAATCTCTTGCACGACTATCCCATTCACAGAGAAAACAGCAGTACTTTGTGTATCCAGTCTGCAGACCAAGCAAGAGAGCAACAACCTTCAAATCGCCACAAAGCTGCCACTGATGTTGGTCATAGTTTATGCACCTCAAAAGTTGTTTCATGTTGTCATAGGTTTCCTTCCTATGGACTGCATGACCAACTGGAATTGATGGCAAAACATTGCCATTATGCAGTAAAACAGCTTTAAGACTCGTCTTCGATGAATCAATGAACAGTCTCCACTCATCTGGATCGTGAACGATGTTGAGGGCTGCCATCACACCATCGATGTTGTTGCAGGCTACAAGATCACCTTCCATGAAGAAGAATGGGACAAGATCCTTTTGACGGTCACGGAACATGGAAACCCTAACATCACCTGCCAGGAGATTCCTCTGCTGTAGTCTGGAGCCCAACAGCTCTGCCTTACTCTTGGGTAGTTCCAAATCCCTGACAAGTTCACCTTGTGTTATGAGGTGTGGTTCAGAGGAGGAGGATGGGAGAAAATGTGGGTCCTGTGACATTGATGGTTCAGGACCAGAAGTTTCATCCTCTTCCTCTTCCTCGTCTGACTCAAGTGAGAATGATTCTGGTGCATCAGGAACCGGCAGTCCTTCTCCGTGGGGTACTGGGCGTATAGCTGATGGAATGTTTGGATAATGCACAGTCCACTTTTTCTTCTTTGACACACCTTTCCCAACTGGAGGTACCATGCAGAAGTAACAATTGCTGGTATGATCTGTTGGCTCTCTCCAAATCATTGGCACTGCAAAAGGCATAGATTTCCTTTTCCTGTTCAACCACTGGTGAAGATTTGTTGCACAAGTGTTGCAGCATATGTGTGGGGCCCACCTCTTGTCCTGATCTCCAATTTTGCAGCCAAAATAAAAGTGATAGGCTTTCTTAATCATAGTGGTTATACTGCGCTTTTGTGATGCAAAAGTCACTTCACCACAAACATAGCAGAAGTTATCTGCACCGTTCACAGAAGTACGAGGCATCTCTGCTCACTTTGGCTAAACAGAAATGTGTCCCTTTGCAAAATCAAACACTGACAAATAAGAGAGCACGACACTGTATGATTTCTAGAGCTGATATAGGGCAATTTGTTCAGCAGAGTGATGTAAGCTTCGTTATGATTGCATCATCCATGACTTCTAGGAATAACATGATGCAATTCATATCATGTATGACGCAATACCAGCTTCAGATTGCATCATTCATTGTTTTGCCTAAAAAGCAAGTACTGTCCAAACCCAGTCATAGATTTATTCATAGATCCAGTCAAAGATGTATTTTAGTCATTTCTGGTTTAAATTGAGATCCCTTCCCTTTATAACTCACTTATCCTCCGCCATTCCCAAGTCAAGGGTCGTATATACTGACCCAATAGCATATCTTGAAAACTAGAGCCAATCAACAATTTGAAGCATCATTTTCGTTCTCAGTGACCCAGAATTAGTAAAGTTTGACTACATTTATTTCAGAAGCATTTTGGCTGTAGAGCAGTGTATTTAGTGAAGAAATCCAGGGGGAAATTGTGACATTAATATAATGGATGATTATTATTAATATCACTACAATTGTGTAAAGAAACCTTGCTCAAGATTGAGGCCACATGGTGCTAAACACTTCATAAAAATATGTGAAGGTGTGTTCCTGGCCCTAAAAATCTCCCAATCTATATAAAATATTTAAGGGGGGCTGGGGAGAGGAGAAAGGAAGGATGGTCCAGTGGCTGGGGCCTTATCCTTGACTGTAGAAGACCAAGGTGCAATTCTCTGCTTGGCAACAGATTTCCTGTGTGACCTTGGGTAAGTCACAGAGGCTATTAGGAATGTAGCCTTTTATTTAAAGTGAATTTTATAATGTGGTGGTACACCCCCATGGGTTCGGCTCTGCTGGCTACAGTTTCAAGCTTAATAGAGTGAAAGTCACCTCTGCTACTTGCTTCAGATTTAGAATCTCTTGGAACACATAAAGACCAAGGAGAGTGACCACACAGACATTTACAAGTATAAGGTCTGGTCTCCTTTTTACAAGTTTTATTAAAGTTACAATTAAGGTTATGATTACCCAAGCATATAGAAATCCTATAAAGACCTATGCATAAGTTACAAATGTAGTCATACTCACATCCTTAATGATATTCTTAGGGTCTGATGGATGCCTTGCCAATTAATCATTGGTAGAGGGATGGTTCCTGATGGAGTTTTCCTGTAGGGAACTCATTTTATCCAATCTAGGAGTCCTCTTTTTTCTTGTGATTCTGACTACACCTACACACTGCGCATGTACGTGAAGCTGTCCACCCTCTTTTTCCTTATTTGTATTGTGTCCCCCAAGAATATTGGGGTACCCTGTTTTTCAAAGGTTGGTTATAGTTCCTTTTGTTAGCATTTACGTAAGATGTATACCCTGTGGTTAGGGCACATGTTAGAACAATGTGACTACTGGGTATCTTGTAGTCAAAATTACTCTTATGGTTAATTTTTCTCAATACCACCCATTGGCACATCTTTTCCTGTAATTTTATGGCATTGGGTAAATCTTTGTCACTTACCTATGGCCTAATAGGGCTAAACTAAAATCTTTCAGGCCTCAGCCTGCAGGCCTTGCATTTCAGCCCTACTTACTTAGATACCTAATACATACTTTTCACTTCTCAGTATTTATCAATCTTGTACTTCTCTAATCCTACAACTTAAATCTATTTAGCATACAATGACATGACATGACATAGCCATGACATGGTAGCTAATCATAGCATCACACCATAAATGAATGATAAAATGAAGTAATTGGCTATAGCTAGAATAATGTATTTATCCTCACAGCACCCTTGTAAGGCAGGTAGGGTGACCAGATGTCCCGATTTATAGGGACAGTCCCGATTTTGGGGTCTTTTTCTTATATAGGCTCCTATTACCCCCCACCCCCGTCCCGATTTTTCACATTTGCTATCTGGTCACCCTAAAGGCAGGGAAGCATTGAAGATTGTGAAGCCCCTTGAGATCTACTGATGAAAAGTGCTCATTAAAGCATCATCACCAAATGTGCATAGTTACTAAGATCTGTTGCCCAAGCCAGAGTGACCACATTCAGTGGCATCATAGAGTGAAGTTCCCAGTTCTTGCTGAATCCACAAATCTGGTGCAGCAACAGCATATAGGGTCAGTCCTGGAGATGTGCCCAGAAAGTGTGCAATGCCACTTCTGAACATAGTGAGCAATTAGAGGACAGCCAGATTTCTGCAAGATTAGCGCATTTTGCACAAAGTCAAACCACTTTATACTCACGATTTGGCGCTGAGAGTGCATATTGTGACAGTGCCCCCCATAAGGCTTTATGGAATATGCTTATGAATGTATATATGACAAAACTAGAATATGTTTTATGCTACATATGCCATGTAACATATCTCTGTAAAGGTTATGATCTACTGAATCTATTAATCCTATTTGTATGCATGTATCATTTTTGTACTTGAAGTTAGGAATATTGGCTGTATACTTGCTTGATTTTAACTAGCCTAGTAGAGCATTTGGTCAGATTCTTGAGAAAAGTGCAAATTAAGTGCCCAATCAAAGACCACTTAAGCCAACAAGAACTTGAAGATGCCAATCCACATCTGAGTTTTCACAGGGATGTGGCTTGGCTGGTAAAAACTGAGTCATGCATGGACATGTGGCTTGCCCATGTGACTCCAAAGCTCCATCTTGGAGCTGGACTTTGCATAGGAGAGAGGAGGGGGTCTCCACCCACAAGAGAAAGTCTATTTAAACCCCTGGGAGACCCCTCCATTTTGTCTTCAGCTGGCTAAAGGGATAGCCTCTCCACCCCCAAGGACACCTGAAAGAGACTGGAACAAAGGACAGTAACTACAGGGAGTGTGAGTGATTGCTGGACCCAGATTAGAAGGAGACTAGTCTGTAAAAGGAAGCTTACTGGAACTGGTGAGGTTTTTATCTGTACTCAGTTGTCTTACTGTATTAGACTCAGACTTACATGTTTCATTTTATTTTACTTGGTAATTCACTTTGTTCTGTCTGTTACTACTTAGAACCACTTAAATCCTGCTTTCTGTATTTAATAAAATCACTTTTTACTTATTAATTAACCCAAAGTATATATTAATACCTGGGGGAGGGGGAGCAAACAGCTGTGCATATCTCTCTATCAGTGTTATAGAGGGCGAACAATTTATGAGTTTATCCTGTATAAGCTTTATACAGGGTAAAACGGATTTATTTGGGGTTTGGACCCCATTGGGAGTTGGGCATCTGAGTGTTAAAGACAGGAACACTTCTGTAAGCTGCTTTCAGTTAAGTCTGCAGCCTTGGGGCACGTGGTTCAGACCCTGGATCTGTGCTGGAGCAGACAGGCATGTTTGGCTCAACAAGACAGGGTGCTGGAGTCTTGAGCTGGCAGGGAAAGCAGGGACAGAAGTAGTCTTGGCACATCAGTTGGCAGTTCCCAAGGGGGTTTCTGTGATCCAACCCGTCACACATATGAATGCCTCTATCCACTCCAACTCTGCCTGAAAGAGGGTCCCAGGTTTCTGACCTATATAGCAATACAGGCAGCACACAGGTCTGACAGAT
The DNA here is from genome assembly GCF_028017835.1 of Emys orbicularis. Lineage (NCBI taxonomy): Eukaryota > Metazoa > Chordata > Testudines > Emydidae > Emys > Emys orbicularis. The sequence continues at coordinate 346,589,236 of NC_088683.1, forward strand.
CCTGAATGTTTTTCCATCCAGAGGCAAGACATGGATTTCATGCAGGAGGCAGTGAGATGTAATCATTGGAGGATGTCTGGTTTGCTGCAACTGATTGAACTCTGCTTACAGCTTAGGTAGATGAACTTGTAAATGCTCTCCACAGTGCTTTGCCCCACCCGCACATGGGTTCGGTTTGACCAGCTCCAAGATTCTGGATCTTGGTCTTCTGCCATGAGACGTTGAACCTCACAGTCTGAGCAGTGTCTTGGAAACCTTGAAGAGCAGGACTGAAATACTCTGGCTTGTGCGCAAACAAGGCAGCAGCATTGGCATAGTCTTGGTCAGTGAATACTTCTTGACCAACCTTGATTCTGATGTGTGGAGCAGCAAGTCCTAATTTTGACATCTTGACAGAATAGTGCCAAGGTGACAATGCATCCCTGCTGCACACTTGAGGTAGTGCAGAAACATGGTTGAAGCAACGAAACAATGTGTACTCTTGCACCCGTACCAGTGTGACGATCATGCACTAGATTTAACAGAACAATCTGTGATGCCAGCTCCTTTCAGTGCAAGCCAAAGTGCTGACTTGCCAACCAAATCAAAAGCTGCTCTGATGTTGATACATGCCATGTGAAGCTATATAAGAGCTAGCTATTATTCTTAAAAAGAGAGATGACCAAATATATCCAATTGTTATGAACATACATACAATTGCAAAATGATGTGTGTAATAAATTATGAGCCAGCTATCCCCACATGCCCCTCCATCTAGCATAACTGGCTGATTTCTTATAGGTAACATGGCAGGGGTGAGTCTTCAGGAACAATCTGAAGGAGGAAAGGGTAGTGACGTTATAGATCAGTTGGAAAGATATTCCAGCGTGTCATGGAAGTAGGCACAGAGATGTTTGTGTGAGACGCTGATAAGTGAGGCTGAGGGGCAGAGTTAAGTGCAAGTTGACAGTGAGATATCCCGGAGGATATAAGGGTGACAAGGTGAGATGTGGGTTTGGATGGACAGGAGTGTGTATCCCAGCTGTGTTAATTAAGCACTGCTGTTTGTGACTGCCTTTACCTGCCATCTGCATCAATACACACAGTAAACAAGACGCAGCAATGGAGGCAGAAAGCGTCCATTAAAAACAACATACCTGGGACGGATAAAAAAATTCTGAATAAACCATTTTCCTGTTGACAAATGAAGTACTGTCAAAATGGAAATTTGCTGTGGGAGAAGATTAATTTCAGTGCAATTTTCTGTTGGGGAAAATCTAAATGAAAGGTTTAATTTCAGCAGGCTGGAAGGAGAAAGCACACACCTTCCTCCTAAATAACTTTCCATGCAGTGGCACCTCTTCTACTTTTTAATCCCACCCCATCGTGTGATGATGAGCAGGAAACCTGGGGTCTACTTGTAACTCCTTACAGGCTGAAATGTAACAAGTGTTTTTATACCATGTCACAGCATCATTTCATGCAGCTATGAAAACTGAGTCACTGAAATAGCAAGTGACTTGTTCAGGGTCACTCAGTGAGTCAGTAGCACAACTATGAAGAAGACCCAAAACACCTGGCCCACGGTCTCTTCTTTTAACTACTACAAACATGAATTGGCAAAGTTCATCCATAGCAATATTTTCCAAGCCCATAAATAAATAGAAGACATAAGTCATTCACAAGCTCATGACTCATATTTGTACAGCTCCATAAATTTTCCTGAAGGGCCTTCAAGAAATTAAAACATGATGGTGGCTATCTTGAAGTCAAGGTAAACCCCAGGTTGGGGAGATAGGGCTGACCTCAACTAGCAACATTGAGATGTAAACTGCCTGTGCCTTTCCTCTACTAGCATTTTATATCAAGATAGCTATTTCAATGTAAACACACACACACCCCTATTTTTTTCAGTGAAGACAAAGCCTGTTTGGGTAAGTCTTTGCTGCAGAATTAGCTTGATATCTACAATAGAGCTGACTCCTCTTAAGTTAGCCTTACTCCCGTGAGAGCGGCCACACTGCAAAATAACACTCAAGAGGCATTGAGCGTTTGGATTAGCAACACAAAGTAGTCATGTGTCCCCTGCATTACTAGAGGTTGAGTGTCTGCAGCAATGAAGCTTCCACCCATAGCCCTAGAAGGCCCAGCTAACTCAAGTTTAAAGCACTACTTAACTAGAGTTAGAGATTTGTGCCGTGTGGACGTGAATTTGGGTGAGGGCAACACTCAAGTTATCCCTCAAGCCACCACTGCATTGAAGACAAGCACTATGGCTTTAACAAAGGTTTCCCATTAATTGCCTTAGATCTAGGAAAATACTGTGTCTGAGTCATTTAAAATTTGACAGGGCAAAAAAATCAAGAGCACACAGTAAATATTTCTGCCAGTGAAATATTCTGCCATTTCTGCCAGTGAAATGGAGATGACTTAATAGTTTTTTTCCACCTTTCATGTCCTCTGCCAAATCAAATCTCCTCTATGATTCTTTGCAGAGCAATTTGCAAATACATGCATTTTCAGTGTCTCTAAAAGTTATAAATCAAGTGGAAAGATCTTTGCGTATTATGAATCCCACTGTATTTGAATTATTTTCACAACGTAGCAATTGCTTCTGTTTTGAGAGTCTGCATCATATTTCTGAGCAGATGATAGTTGTAGATTTTAACCTCTCTGAGCATCTAGAAACTGCAGTCCTCTCTCAAGAGAGTGGGGGTATTTTGGGGCAGGGGGAGGATGGAAACAAGAAAGATTTTACCTAATTTACAGGTGATACTAAATTAATCCTAACTACTGTTACCCATTAATTAACGTGATAGTGACACTGGCAGACCAGGTGCCAGCTCATGCCAAGGTACCCATGTCTCAGTTGAACACAGACAAATACAGAGCTGGAATCAGTCTGGATCACCTGTGTGTTAGTGTTGATAAAATAGCTTTTAGAATTATAAAAATGTGTTTTCGTGTCTAGACTTTATGGAATGCTGGTAAGTGGCTGCCTGCATTAATCTCATTTACAACATCTGTATCCCAGATTGTAAGGCAATATTTGAGCGTGTGCGCTGGGAACTCCTATAACTGTGAATCAGGACAGAGACATTAACTAGAATGAAGGTGATTCTGTGACTTCCTATCCACCAGGAAAGTCAGGGTCTTGTGACCAGACAGGGTATTGTGGGACATTAAAATGGATAAAAGTCTTTGTTGTTCTGCGACCCCTAACCCCACATGAAGCTGAGCCATGCAAGTGTATTCCTCACATCAGCTGAATTTGGAGTGTCCGTTCACTCATCGTACCACCATGACCAGGCTCCCATGGCAGAGAAGAGAGTGAGCTGCTGACGGGGGGAGGGGTGGTCGCACTTCTCTGCTGCTGAGCAGAAGCTGGCACAATCCAGGGTGCAAAAGTACCAGTACTCCATTCCGGCACAAAACCAGTGCTGGACTAGTCTTCCAGAGCATTCCAGCTCGACTCGAGCTCTCGGCTGTGACTCACCCTCCACTTCCCAGGAGGTTTCTGCCACTCTGACAACTTCCATTTGCTTGTAATTTAAGAAACAAATGTTACCACCTTCAGCCCCCAACCTCACCGCTTTGGCATCTGAAGAGGCATGAGACTAGGCTATTCAAACTTGCCCAGAACTGGCCCTGGACATGGAAGGCTACATTGAAAAGCAGTGCTCAAGCATAATCCCCCGCTTCAAGAGTCCAGCTCCATATCGGACTCCAGATTTGTGGCCCCTCTTCTGCCACAAGAGGTCCAGGGATTGGCTCCCAGCTCAGTGCAGATTCCACTGGCCTAAGACTGGGGCACTTCATTGGGCCAGATCCTCTGCTGATGTAGATTGGAAGAATGTAAATTTGCACCATCTGAGGATCTGGGCCACTGAAGTGCAAACTGGGTTCAGATTCACATCAATATCTGCTGAACTTCCTGATTAGAAACCCCAGGCAAACTCTTCAAGATCAAGTATCAGAGGGGTAGCCGTGTTAGTCTGAATCTGTAAAAAGCAACAGAGGGTCCTGTGGCACCTTTAAGACTAACAAGTATTGGGAGCATAAGCTTTCGTGGGTAAGAACCTCACTTCTTCAGATACTTGTTAGTCTTAAAGGTGCCACAGGACCCTCTGTTGCTTTCTTCAAGATCAATTACTCCTAGACTATACCCTGGGATAACTCTTCAATTGAATATCTAATCACCACCAAATTACATCCACAACTAGTTAAAATGTAGCCTTTGATAAATGTTAGATCTCAAGTCTCAGAGAGATTGTACATTTTTGGATAAACACATGCTTTGGAATGATTGAGCACTAAAGAAGTAGGGCTGATTGTGCTGATCCAGCACGTTTTTGTTAGAGCAAGCACAACACAAGCTGGAAACCAAGACGTTTTCAGTTTTCAGCAACAAGAAAGAATTTTCTTTTTCATTTTTCGGCAACCAAAAATCAAAATGTTTTGATTGGAAAGGTGAACATTTTCACTAAAACCAAAATAATTTTGCCTGACTGGCTAAGATTTTTTAGTTGTCATAAAACACAAAAAATTCAGTTTGGGGTGGTTTTTTGACAAAAATAACATAAGAACATAAGAATGGCCATATTGGTAAGACCAGTGGTCCATCTAGCCAAGTACCCCATTTTCCCACAGTGGCCAATGCCAGGTGCTTCAGAGGGAATGAACAGAACAGGCAATCATCGACTGATCATCCTCCACCCCCAGCTTCTGGCAATCAGAGGCTAGGGACACCAAGAACATGGGAGTCGCATCCCTGGCCACCTTGGCTAATAGCCATTGATGGACCTATCCTTCATGAACTCATCCAATTCCTTTTTGAACCAATATTTTGGCCTTTACAACATCCCCTGGCAATGAGTTCCACAGGTTGCCTGTGCATTGTGTGAAGACATTTTCCTTTTATTTGTTTTAAACCTGCTGCCTAATACTTTCATTCTGATTCTTGTGTTATGCGAAGGAGTAAATAACATTTCCTTATTCACTTTCTCCACGCCATTCATGATTTTATAGACCTCTGTCATATCCCCTCTTGGTCGTGTTTTTTCCAAGTTGAAAAGTCCCAATCTTTAGAAGCTCTCCTATACAGAAGCTGTGCCATACCCTTAAGCATTTTTGTTGCCCTACTCTTTACCTTTTCCAATTCTAATATTTTTTTTTTGAGATGGGTGACCAGAACTGCATGAAGTATTCCAGGTGTGGACATACTATGGATTTATATAGTGGCATTATGATATTTTGTGTCTTATTATCTACCCCTTTCCTAATGGTTCTTAACATTTTGTTAGCTTTTTTGACTGCCGCTGCACGTTGGACAAATGTTTTTAGAGAACATAATGACTCCAAGAGCTCTTTCTTGAGTGGCAATAGCTAATTTAGACCTCATCATTTTGCATGTATACTTGGGATTATGTTTTCCAATGTGCATTACTTTGCATGTATCAACATTGAATTTCATCTGCCATTTTGTTGCCCAGTAACTCAGTTTTTTGAGATCCCTTTATAACTCTTCATAGTGTGCTTTGGACTTAACTATCTTGAGTAATTTTATATCATCTGCAAATTTTGCCATCTCACTGTTTACCCCTTTGTCCAGATCATTTATGAATATGTTGAATAGCACTGGTCCCAGTACAGATCTCTGGGGCACCCCACTATTTACCTCTTTCCATTCTAAAAACTGACCATTTATTCCTATTCTTTGTTTTCTGTCTTTTAACCAGGTGAAGGATCTTATCAAAGGCTTTCTGAAAATCTAAGTACACTATATCTACTGGGTCACCCTTGTCCACATGTTTGTTGACCCCCTCAAAGAATTCTAATAGATTGGTTAGGCGTGATTTCCCTTTGCAAAAGCTGTGTTGACCCTTCCCCAAAAAATCATGTTCATCTATGTGTCTGATAATTCAGTTCTTTCCTATAGTTTCAACCAATTTGTCCGGCACTGAAGATAGGTTTACAGGTCTGTAATTGCCAGGATCATTTCTGAAGCCATTTTTAAAAATTGGTGTCACATTAGTCATCTGGTACAGAGAGGGATTTAAGCAATAGGTTACATACATACCGCAGTTAGTAGTTCTGCATTCCATATTTGAGTTCCTTCAGAACTCTTGGGTGAATACCATCTCTTCCTGGTGACTTATTACTGTTTAATTTATCAATTTGTTCCAAAATCTCCTCTACTGACACCTCAATCTGGGACAGTTCCCACATTTGTCACCTAAAAAGAATAAATCAGGTGTGGGAATCTCCTTCACATCCTCTTCCGTGAAGACCAATGCAAAGAATTCATTTAGCTTCTCCACAATGGCCTTGTCTTCCTTGAGTGCTCCTTTAGCATCTCCATTGTCCAATGGCCTCACTGACTGTCTGGTAGGCTTCCTGATACTGACATACTTAACAAAAAAATTGCTGTTAGTTTTTGAGTCTTTGGCTAGTTGCTCTTTAAATTCTTTTTTGGCCTGCCTAATTATACTTTTACACTTGTCAGAGTTTATGCTCTTTTCTATTTTCCTCAGTAGGATTTAACTTCCAATTTTTAAAGGATGCCTTTTTTGCCTTTTACTGCTTCTTTTACTTTGTTGTTTGGCCATGGTGGCACTTTTTTGGCTGTCTTACTATGTTTTTTAATTTAGGGTATACATTTAATTAGAGCATCTATTATGGTGTTTTTTAAAAAGTTTCCATGCAGCTTGCAGGCATTTTACTTTTGTGATTGTACCTTTTAATTTCCATTTAACGAGCGTCCTCATTTTTGTGTAGTTCCCCCTTCTGAAGTTAAATGCTACTGTGGTGGGCTTCTTTGGTATTCCTCCCCACCTCCAACAAGGAGGTTAAATGTAATTATATTATGGTCTCTATTACCAAGCAGTCCAGCTATATTCATCTCTTGGACCAGATCCTGTGCTCCACTTAGGACTAAATCAAGAATTGCCTCTCCTCTTGTGAGTTCGAGGACTATCTGCTCCAAGAAGCAGTTATTTATGATGTGAATAAACTTTATTTCTGCATCCCGTCCTCAGGTGTCATGTACCCCTTCAAGATGGGGATATAGTTAAATCCCCCATTATAATTGAGTTTTCTATTTCTAAATTTTCTGTTTATGATTAAATTTTTCACAAGGAAGAAAACACTTTCCCCCTCCCCCTATAGTCCTGATGAAGATCTGGATGCTCAAAAGTGTTGTATTCCTACAGCCTACATTACACTTGTTACTTCTCAGGTCACCCACAAGTAGGATTCTGTGACCACACATTTGTCCTCTAACTGCTGATGTAAAGTTGAACAGTTAGGACCAGCTCTTCCAAGGTGCATAAGATGATATTTTAGGACAGAAGTTGTACATCCTCATATATTCCAAGGGCAGAAGGGACCATTGTGATCATCTAGTCTGACCACCTATATAATACAGGCCATAGAACTTCCCCACAATAATTCCTAGAGCATTTCTTTTAGAAAAACATCCAATCTTTATTTAAAAGGTTGTCAATGATGGAGAATCCACCATGATCCTTGGTAAATTGTTACAATGGTTAATTATCCTCACTGTCAAAAATGTACACCTTATTTCAAGTCTGAAATTGTCTAACTTCAATTTCCAGCCATTGGATCTTGGAATACCTTTATCCACTAGATTGAAGAGCCTTTTAGAAAATATTTGTTTGCCAAGTTGATATGTATAGGCTGTAATCAAGTCACCCCTTAACCTTCTCTTTGTTAAGCTAAGTAGATTGAGCTCTCTGAGTATCACTATAAAGCATGTTCCCTAATTCTTTAATCATTCTTATGGCTCTTCTCTGAACCCTCTTCAATTTATCAACATCCTTCTTGAATTGTTGGCACCATGCCTGGATACAGTATTCCAGCCATGGTTGCACCAGTGCCAGATACAAAGGTAAAATGACCTCTCTACTCCTACTCAAGATTGCCCTGTTTATACAGCCCAGGATCACATTAGCTCTTTTGGCTACAGCATCACAGTGGAAGCTCATGTTCAGCTGATTATCTTATGTATCTCCAAGCTTCTGTTCTACATATTCCTAAACAAATGAGTTCTTGGACCAGGGAAGGTAGACGATGGAGAGAGAGATGAAATATCAAATAGAGTTGCAGAAAGCTACAAATGACTCACACCCTCATGTTGCATTTTGACATGAAGTTGCATTAATATGTGATGACTTTGAGTCACAATAACGCAATCCCGTAAAGCAAACATTGAGATGCAATGCTGAGACATAAAATTGTGCATCTCGGCACCTCTGTTCTATGACAAAGTGACTCTTCAAGGCTGAATAGATGTATTCTGAATAGCAGGAGCCATCACCTTGGGGGAGAGCATTACAGCGTACAGCCTGCTTTTGTGCAGAAGCAATAATAAAAGTAGCATTTAGGTAAGCAGACCCATGAAAATAAATTGGTAGCCTGCCTGTGTCAAATAAGTATCTAATGCAATCAGCAGTCTCCTTAAATTCTTTGCTGCAGTCATAAGGCTAAAATGTATGTGAATTTCAAATGAAAGTGTGAGTGAAATAAAGAGATTGAGAGCCTACTGGCTAATATACAAACTTCTGGAGGAGATCCTAGTGAGAACATTAGAACATAAATGTGATCATTCCCCTCTATTTGGCATTGGTGAGGCCTCATCTGGAGTACTGTGTCCAGTTTTGGGCCCCACACTACAAGAAGGATGTGGAAAAATTGGAAAGAGTCCAGCGGAGGGCAACAAAAATGATTAAGCACATAAGAACATAAGAACGGCCATACTGGGTCAGACCAAGGTCCATCTAGCCCAGTATCCTGTCTACCGACAGTGGACAATGCCAGATGCCCCAGAGGGAGTGAACCTAACAGGTAATAATCAAGTGATCTCTCTCCTGCCATCCATCTCCACCCTCTGACAAACAGAGGCTAGGAACACCATTCCTTACCCATCCTGGCTAATAGCCATTAATGGACTTAACCTCCATGAATTTATCTAGTTCTCTTTTAAACCCTGTTATAGTCCTAGCCTTCACAACCTCCTCAGGCAAGGAGTTCCACAGGTTGACTGTGTGCTGTGTGAAGGTACTGATTCAAATGTACTATAGGTGAGATTAGAAATGAAGTCCCAGGACATATTTTTATCAAAACCTCACAACTTCTCCAGGTAAAAACATATTTCTCCCTCTAAATAAATCCATCTTATTCAGGGCCAGAATTATCTTGAAAGATCCTGGTTTCAAGTGCAAGGGAAGGAGTTGCGACTGCAAAATAAACTGAATACAGTGTATCCTTTTTTGTAACAGTTGAAGGAGAGCGGACAATTTCAGCCCACAAAGGGACAGTGGTAAGGGTTGTGTAGAGAAGTTGACCTATTTCTCCCTGGCCCCAGCCCACTCTTTATGCAGCCAGTGCACTCCTGCAGTGCACCAGTGAGTTTGGGAACAGATACAGATTGTGCATCACCTGAATTAGGGCAACCCCTGCACTCAGGGTAGTGCTTAAGTTTTATGTCTTCACTGCAGAGTTATCCATACGCGAGTTAACTCCTCTCAAGCGAGAGCAGCTGTACTGCGAAATAAAACTCAAGCTGCCCAGAACGATTGCATTAGTAGCACAGAGCGACTTGTTTTAGCAGCTGGGAAACTGTAGCCAATCCCCGCTGGCCAGCCAACTCAAGTTAAAAGTATACACAGAGAGAGATTAAGGGTTTGTGTGTGTGGACAGAGGCAAAATTCAAGTTATAATTCAAGTTAACCTTGCGATGAACGACCCAGCACAGTCTAGTCTAGCTGGGACTCCAGAAATCTGAGTTCCATTTTTGGCTCTGCTACTGTCCTGCTCTATTAAGGCAAGACACATATGCCTTTTCGAAAATTTTACCCTATCACATTTTCAAAAGCACCTAAATGACTGAGGACCTTAAGTCCGACTGACTTTCAATGAGACTTAAGTGCTTAAGTCTCTTTTGAAAATGGGACTTAGGCTTGGTCTACACCAGGGGTTCTCAACCTTTTTCTTTCTGAGGCACCCCCAAAATGCTATAAAAATTCCATGGCCTACTTGTCCCACAACTGTTTTTCTGCATATCCAGTAGATTAAAAGCCAGGGCAGGTGTTAGGGGGTAGCAAGCAGGGCAAATATCCAGGGCCCCATGCCACAGGGGGGCCCCACGAAGTTAAGTTGCTTGGGCTTTGGCTTCTGCCCTGGGTGATGGAGCTTGAGCTTCAGCTTTCTGCCCCAGGCCCCAGTTAGTCTAACCCCGGCACCTCTCTGGTTTATTTTGGTGGACCCCCTGAAACCTGCTCGCAGCCTCCCCCCACCCTAGGGGGACCCAGACCTCTAGTTGAGAATTGCTGGTCTACACTACAAAGTTAGATTCATATAAGCCTCCTTACATCAACCTATTTATGTAAATATCTATGCTCAAATTTGTCTCCCACTGCAATAAACGCCCTGTTACAATGACACAGTAACACCACCTCAATGAACGGCAGTGAGCCATGGTCAACGTACTGTGGTCAACACAGTGCAAGTGTAGACACTAGGTCACCTATGTTGACCCTAACAGTCCTCCAGCAGCTGTCCCACAATGCCCGACACTGATCACTCTGGAGTTCACAATTGTACGAATGAAGTCTGCTCCTTCCTGAAGTAGACAGAAGATATTGGGTCTCCTGGGTCTGTAGGGAGAAGAGGCTGTGCTGGCACAGTTATTGGAGCTGTTCATTCCCCTATGGGGTTAGGCAGAGGGGGCCATGCTAAGCGTATTGTTCATGTGCACAGGGATGTCCCTTGAATCCTCCTCAGAGATCTCGATTTAACTTTCAAGGAGGTACTCTGCAATCCTCTCCCGAAGGTTTCTAGGGATAGCAGCCTTATTTCTTCTTCTGCAGTAGGATGCTTTCCCACACCAGTCTGCGATGACTTTGGCAGGCACCCTTGCAGAAAACAGAGTAGCGACACAGGGACCTGGGCAGCTTTGGGATGCCAGCAGCAGCTGTGGTCTCTGTGCCTTTGTTACCCTCAGGAGTGAGATAGCTAAAATCACCACTACCTGGGAAAAATTGCACCAGAGCTCCGTGCCATTGCCCTACACCCATTCCCATGGACACAGGGCCCGAAATGTTATTGTTTCATACAACCAAACAATTCCTTCCACATTTCCCCCACCCTGCCCCTGGTGGCCATAAACACCATTACTGAGACTGGAGGGTGGTGCCTTGAGTTCCACAGCTGAAGTGTCAATCAGCATAGCTTGTTTAAAACTTTAGGAGAACAAGAGAAGGTTGTAACTTTCACTTTCTGTTCTGACTATAAATACATGCCTAGCCGGAGACAATTAATGGCCTGGCACACATGTATGACAACAGCCCCCACTGCAGATTTTCCAACTCCAAAATGATTTCCCATTGGCTGGGAGCAATCCACTTTTGCAGGCTTCCCCCATGCAATCACCACTCACTTCTGAACTGTCAATGCAGCACTCATTCTGGTGTCCCTGTGTGGAGGGCTGGGATGAGTTTGGCACACAGATCCAGTGAGGGATAGGTTGGGTCCCGCAGGACCACTCCACACCAGCGGACAGTCAGAAGAACTACAGCTTCACATACACTGACCTGTGAGAGCCATGGTTGCTGTATGTATAGCCAAAATACACTCAAGAGACATGAATGCTTTTCCCTTCTTAAGTTCTGTTCCATTAATTTATTTCAGAAGTTTTTACTGTATTTGCTTTTTAATTGCACATTGGTTTTTGCACTGGTTTTGGTATGCAATAAAATCTATTTTTGGTAAATAATTCATCTTTCTTACTTCACAACATATGCTGCAGAATGCCTAGCACTACTGAAAGAACCCGCTACTTGTTATTGTACAAGGCGACAGAACTCACAGGATCAGTGACAAACACAGCATAATAATTATAAATATACAGCAAGCACTGCAAAATTAATAGGTGCATTAACAAACGGTGTTACATTCATAAAGGTACACCGACACCCCCCAAAACACCAGGGCCAGGTAGAGCACAGTCTACCCCAACTCAGAACTGTGACTGTTAAAGTCCTCTTTCAAGACCTCCCTCAGCCGCACAGCTCCGTGTTGGGCTCTTCTAATAGCCCTCATGTCTGGCTGTTCAAACTCAGTAGACAGCCACTCCACCTCCGCCCCGGTGGCAACTTTCCCCCTTTGCCTCACAGATATTATGCAGGACACAGCAGACAGCTATAACCATTGGGATATTTTTCTCACTGAGTTCCAATCTGGTGAGGAAACAATGCCAACGTCCCTTCAATCTACCAAAAGCACATTCAATTGTCATTCTGCACCTGCTGAGCCAGTAAACGAATCTTTCCTTGGTGCTGTTGAGGTGGCTGGTGTACAGCTTCATGAGCCAGGGGAGCAAGGGACAGGCTGGGTCTCCCAGGGTCACTATTGGCATTTCAACATCACCAATGGTAATCCTCTGGTAAGGAAAGAAAGAATGTGCCTGCTTGTAGCTTTCTGAACAGTCCTATGTTCTTAAAGGTGTGGGTGCCATGCACCTTTCCTGACCAGCCCACACTGATTTTGATGAAGTGTCCCTGGTGATCCACCAGTGCTTGCATAACCATAAAAGAGTAGCCCTTTCCATTGAGGTACTCTAAGGCAAGGTGGGATGATGCCAAAATAGGGATATGTGTGCCCTCTATTGCTCCACTGCAGTTTGGGAATCCCGTGGCTGTAAATCCATCCACTATGTCCTGCACATTATGTTACTGATAGTAACAGTCCTGCATGGCAAGAGATGATTAATGGCCCTGCACCCTTGAATGACAGTGGCTCCCGCTGTGGATTTTCCAACTCCAAACTGATTTCCCACTGACTGGTAAAATTTGGTGTTACAAACCTCCACAGAGCTACCACCACTCACTTCTCAGCTGTCAATGTAGCTCTCGTTCTGGTGTCCCTGTGCTGGAGGGCTGAGGTAAGTTTGGCACACAGATCCAGGAATGTGACCTTTTGCATCTGAAAGTTCTACAGCCACTGCTCATCATCCCAACCTGCATTATGATGCAATCCCACCAGTCATTGCTCCTTTCCCAGGCCCAGATTCAGTGCTCCACTGTCTATAGCTGCTCCGTGAATGCCACCAACAACTTTGAACTGGTTTTCGCTATGTCCCACAGCAATCCATCCTCCACAAAATCACCATGTCCCCCATGGTTGCGTTTCTTCCTGTGGCTCTGCAAATATCAGAGGATCATTCATTCTGTGTTTGCAACGTTTGCGACAAGAGTGCAAAGCTGGCTCCATGCTTCTGTCAGAGATGGAGGCCAGCAGAAGTGCTGCACTGGTTCATGGGATTTTTTTTTAAATACAAAAATTATGGGATATGGATGACATTATGGGATGGAGAAAGATGCATGACAGGAACTTGACTCCTTGCTGCCAGCACCCCTGCACAACTTGTTTCTGCCCTATCATAGAATCATAGAATCATAGAATATCAGGGTTGGAAGGGACCTCAGGAGGTCATCTAGTCCAACCCCCTGCTCAAAGCAGGACCAATTCCCAACTAAATCATCCCAGCCAGGGCTTTGTCAAGTCTGACCTTAAAAACCTCTAAGGAAGGAGATTCCACCACCTCCCTAGGTAACCCATTCCAGTGCTTCACCACCCTCCTAGTGAAAAAGTTTTTCCTAATATCCAACCTAAACCTCCCCAACTGCAACTTGAGACCATTGCTCCTTGTTCTGTCATTAGGTACCACTGAGAACAGTCTAGATCCATCCTCTTTGGAACCCCCTTTCAGGTAGTTGAAAGCAGCTATCAAATCCCCCCTCATTCTTCTCTTCTGCAGACTAAACAATCCCAGTTCCCTCAGCCTCTCCTCATAAGTCATGTGCTTCAGCCCCCTAATCATTTTTGTTGCCCTCCGCTGGACTCTTTCCAATTTTTCCACATCCTTCTTGTAGTGTGGGGCCCAAAACTCGACACAGTACTCCAGATGAGGTCTCACCAATGTTGAATAGAGGGGAACGATCACGTCCCTCGATCTGCTGGCAATGCCCCTACTTATACAGCCCAGAATGCCGTTAGCCTTCTTGGCAAGAAGGGCACACTGTTGACTCCTATCCAGCTTCTCGTCCACTGTAACCCCTAGGTCCTTTTCTGCAGAACTGCTTCCTAGCCATTCGGTCTCTAGTCTGTAAGAGTGCATGGGATTCTTCCGTCCTAAGTGCAGGACTCTGCACTTGTCCTTGTTGAACCTCATCAGGTTTCTTTTGGCCCAATCCTCTAATTTGTCTAGGTCCCTCTGTATCCTGTCCCTACCCTCCAGTGTATCTACCACTCCTCCCAGTTTAGTGTCATCTGCAAACTTGCTGAGAGTGCAGTCCACACCATCCTCCAGATCATTAATGAAGATATTGAACAAAACCGGCCCCAGGACCGTCCCCTGGGGCACTCCACTTGAAACCGGCTGCCAAATAGACGTGGAGCCGTTGATCACTACCCATTGAGCCCGACGATCTAGCCAGCTTTCTATCCACCTCATAGTCCATTCATCCAGCCCATACTTCTTTAACTTGCTGGCAAGAATACTGTGGGAGACTGTATCAAAAGCTTTGCTAAAGTCAAGGAATAACACATCCACTGCTTTCCCCTCATCCACAGACCCAGTTATCTCCTCATAGAAGGCAATTAGGTTAGTTAGGCATGACTTCCCCTTGGTGAATCCATGCTGACTGTTCCTGATCACTTTCCTCTCCTCTAAGTGCTTCAGAATTGATTCCTTGAGGACCTGCTCCATGATTTTTCAAGGGACTGAGGTGAGGCTGACTGGCCTGTAGTTCCCCGGATCCTCCTCCTTCCCTTTTTTAAAGATGGGCACTACATTAGCCTTTTTCCAGTCATCCAGGACCTCCCCCGATCGCCATGAGTTTTCAAAGATAATGGCCAATGGCTGTGCAATCACATCCGCCAACTCCTTTAGCACCCTCGGATGCAGCGCATCCGGCCCCATGGACTTGTGCTTGTCCAGTTTTTCTAAATAGTCCCGAACCACTTCTTTCTCCACAGAGGGCTGGTCACCTTCTCCCCATACTGTGCTGCCCAGTGCAACAGTCTGGGAGCTGACCTTGTTCGTGCATGGCCAATATTTCCCAAAAGACAGTGCATCTTATGATGGCCAGTTGCATGCACTGTGCATTGACACAAGCACTTCTAGTGAGTATGTGCAGTACAGACACAGGGAATCAAGGATGCATGCACACAAGCCTTATACTAACTGCAGCAGCTTACGCCAGCACAACTTGTGTTGACCAAAGTTTGTAGTGTAGACTTGACTTTAGGCACTTTTGAAAATTTTTCCCTCCAAATAAATGAAAAGTTAATAATATTATTGGTAGCTGTCCACAATTTCAGATTCCTAAATTTGAAGTTCAAAAGAAAACTGGGACTATTCACAACTAAACTCATTCCTGTTGTTCAACCGGCTATAAAAGTCCAGGGTCAGAATTTGGGTGAAGAAGGTTCAGGCCAGTTCTTATTTTTTATTCCAGACCAGTTAGCCTCGTCAGAAGATCTCCTCCTACAAGTATTATTCAAGCAAAACTCCCATTGATTTGTAGCATCTAAAGTCCAGGGTCAGAATTTGGGTGAAGAAGGTTCAGGCCAGTTCTTATTTTTTATTCCAGACCAGTTAGCCTCGTCAGAAGATCTCCTCCTACAAGTATTATTCAAGCAAAACTCCCATTGATTTGTAGCATGAAAATGCAATGGGCCCAATTATCCACTCCCTCTCCACTGTGTAAACCAGGAGTGGCTGCTAACACTACTGGAGTCACCCTGGTGCAAAACCTGTGTAAGTAAGAAGAGTATTGGGCCCAATGTATCTAACATATTATTTCTTTGCACACTTCCTTGCATTTTAGTACTTCTGCTATAAAATATATTTTATTTTCTCCAGCTCTCAGGTATTCTGTGTATTGTGTTTTGACTTCTTATATAGATGCATCCAGATTTATATCACTGCAAGGAGCTTTTTAGCTGTTACAAGGCCCAGCAGACAAATTGCTCATTATTTTGGAGAAGTTTA
Source organism: Emys orbicularis (assembly GCF_028017835.1). NCBI lineage: Eukaryota > Metazoa > Chordata > Testudines > Emydidae > Emys > Emys orbicularis. Next base: position 346,605,290 of record NC_088683.1, read on the forward strand.
AGGCTGGGTTATGTTTCAAGGGCAAAAATGTAGCGATATGATAAATGGTATACCTGATTCTTTTTTTTTGTTAATGCATTTTAAACTGTAGGTAGGAGAAGCCTGGGCTGAAACACATTGGTGACAAATGTATATGCACAGTAAGTGCCATTTTTATTGATGGGATTTTTATTTTAGCTTAAAAACTATATCTGGTTTATACTCTTTTTTTTTTTGTTTCAAAGAGACTGTGACAGGGTGCGTAACATTTTTTACTCAATGCTAGGGAACCCCTCATGGCTGAATCTGGAGATTAGCTCTTCTGGGTCTGATGCTCCCTTCCATCACGTATTCGCACCACAGCTCCTCTTGGTCTCCAGGAGTCGGAGTGCTTGCTCTTCATGGCTTTCCCTCTGGATGGCCACTATGCAGTTTTCCTCTTCCGGGGTAGACAAGTTCCTCCAGACAATCTGCCCATGTGTTGTCTTGGGCACTCTTCTGTGCCACTTTCTCAGTGGCTGACAGGGGAACCTGGGGCCACCCACAACTCTAGATTCCAGCCCAGGGACTCTACAACAGTGGTGGGCAACCTGCGGCCCACAGGCCACATGCATCCCATTAGGGTAATCTGATTGCGAACCGTGAGACATTTTGCTGACGTTGACCATCTGCAGGCACGGCCCCCAGCAGATCCCAGTGGCTGCGTGTGATGGGTTTGGTCACAGAGACCCCCTTAGGACTGTCACCAGATATGATGAATTTACCTCTGAGCCCATTTTCCCTGCCAGCTTGGGACTCCAGAACCCTGCCTTGTTAGGCCAGACATGCTAGCCTGCTGCAACACAGACCCAGGGTCTGGGCCACACCCCTAAACTGCAGACTTTAACCAAAAACTGCTCAGCAGGTCACCTATCTCCAGCGCCCAGACACCCAGTTCCCAATGGGATCCAAACCCCAAAGAAATCCGTTTTACTCTGTATAAAGCTTATACAGGGTAAACTCATAAATTGTCCGCCCTCTATAACACTGATAGAGAGATATGCACAGCTGTTTGCCCCCCAGGTATTAATCACTTACTCTGGGTTTATCAATAAACAAAAGTGATTTTATTAAGTATAAAAAGAAGGATTTAAGTGGTTCCAAGTAATAACAGACAGAACAAAGTAAGTTACCAAGCAAAATAAAGCAAAAACACGCAAGTCTAAGCTTAATACATTAAGAAACTGATTACAGGTAAAACCTCACCCTCAGAGATGTTCCAATAAGCTTCTTTCACAGACTAGACTCCTTCCTAGTCTGGGCCCAATCCTTTCCCCTGGTACAATCTTTGTTAGTTTCAGCAGGCATCTTAGATGGAAAGCAGGGGTGTTTTCATGATTGGCCACCTCCTTTGTTCTGTTCCACACCCTTTTATATCTTTGGCACACGGTAGGAATCTTTTGTCTCTCTGGGTCCCCACCCCTCCTTCTAAATGGGAAAGTACCAGGTTTAAGATGGATTCCAGTATCATGTGACATGGTCACATGTCCTGTGAGACCCCAACTTCCATTCTTCCAGGGCTGGCCCGCATGCACCCAGGAAGGTTTGCAAGTAAACAGACCATTTACAACCAATTGTCCTAGTCAATGGGCGCCATCAAGATTCCAAACCACCATTAATGGCCCACACTTTGCATAATTACAATAGGACCTCAGAGTTATACTTCATATTCCTAGTTTCAGATACAAGAATGATACATTCATACAAATAGGATGAACACACTCAGTAGATGATAAGCTTTGTAATGATACCTTACAAGAGACCTTTTGCATAAAGCATATTCCAGTTATATTATATTGATACTCATAAGCATATTTCCATAAAACATTATGGAGTGCAACATCACACTGTGGTTTGCCATTCCTGTTGCCCATCACTGCCCTACAATCAGCAGCCAACATCTACAACATCTCAACCCTTGCTGCCATTTCCCTGGGCTTCTCCCTGCTCTGCCCTCCAAGGCTTTCTTCTCCATCAGCCCTCTGGGTAAACCCTTCCTTCAGGGTCAGGATCCCAGGGCTTCTGCTCCCCTCTGTGTTTCCTCCCCCTCTCCTCACTAGGTCCAGAGAGCAACTGTAGAATTCCTCACTCAAGCCCATCTGCTCTCACTGCCTGGCTCTATACAAATCCCACCTACTCCTGCCCACATGGGTTCCATCTTCAATCAGTGCTTGTCAGTCAAGCCTAAGTCTCCCCCAGGTGCAGCCCAGTAGGTTAATTAACCCCTTTTGAGCCAAGGTGACCACCCATCACAGGGTGGCTTGCCTCTTCAAGGGCCAGAGGCCTGGAGCCAGCCAACCCTAGTTAATAAGTAGGCACACCTGAGTAGGGAATCAGGTTATTCCCTATAAGTGCAGCAGGAAACAACAGAGAGGGGAAAGTTCAAGCAACAAAAGACAGTGAGAAATGCCCCTGAAGGGAAGACATTGAGACCAAGGGAATTGCCTGGGTAGTCTGCTAAAGCAGGGAAGATCCTGAGACATCGGGGAATCTGGGGCTTGGAGGGCAGTCTTTTATATTTCTTTTTGGATTTTAAGTTAATAAACTAGACCATAAGGAGGACTGGTGTTATTGGACTTGTAAAAGCCTCTTTTTGAGTTTATTGAGGAACCAAGAGGTGAAACTGAGGGAGAGGGGTCACTTGCAGGGCTGCCCTGAGGGGGTGTCCTGGGTGAGGCCACTCATTGACAGAGACAAACAAGTCTGCAGAACTTCTTTGTTTCCATCTTTACACGGTTAGTATTTTTTCATGCTGACAAATTACACTAAACTGATACTTCAGACAGTTACAGAAGTAAAAACTCCTAGTGCTGCTTGATGTAGCAATGGCTTTCCTTCTCTCTAGGCAAAGGTGGCCATTGCCTGGATTTCCCTCACTGCTAGCTAATTTAACTTTCTAACTAAAAGCTCCACCTTGACCAGGATATAACATCCCTTTGCTCTCTCTCTCTCAGGGTTACGGCACTCCCTCAAGGCTCTATCCGCCTTCACCCCAATCTGGGGTATAATAGCAATACCTTCAGTTGGTCCCTCAAGTCAAAGGGGAGCTCCCAGTTCTAAGAGTCCAGCCTTGGGCCCAAGACAACAAAGCAGGCATCAGGTCTGACCACAAATTCTTCCTGTTCCTCTTTATCCCTCCATGGCTACCGTCATGCTTACAGGGTGAGCTGTGCTTTAGCCCATTTTTAGTCCCTCTCTAGTGCACCCTTCTGGTGACAGGTTTCGCTATCTTCTCCCCTCTCTGCCTGGACCCATATGGTCCTACCACTCAGACTGGACCCCTGGGTTGCAGTACCTTTGTTTCCCCACCATGATAACATGACAAGCCCAACTGTATTTGGCACCTTTCTTTCAGGAACCTGTGACCATCAGTAGATTAAAGTGACTCCAAAACAGCTGCTTCACAACAAACTTGTTGTTTATTCACCCAGAGGAGCATAGCAAGCTGAGAACCTTTAAAAGGTTAAAATAACAAGTGTCTGTCTGTATCTGGTCTCACCTAAACTTCCTTTCCACTCAACCCAGGACCCTTACTTATGATCTGGAGAAACAGACAGCTGTCCACTCCCCCTCTTCCTTTTTAGGCAATTTTTTGTGTGTGGTTTATTGTCCCTTTGATCCTAAGCTCTAACCCTGGGAAAATAGCCTGTTAACCTGGCTAGAGACATCCAGGTAGGTATTTCCCAATAAATAGCTCTCCCACTGTTCTCTTAAACCCTTTGTATTTTCCCTGGTGCTACCTTATCTCTGTAATTGTTTCATTTCCTGTTAGTGGGAAACAAACAGCCTTCTTTGATTTAACACTGCGCAGTAATGCATAATATCATCAGGGACAAAAGCTAAAGTGCATATCATATTTATACAAAATAATACTCATTCTCCACAGCTACTTACTTTGCTTTGCCACAGTCTCTTCATTTCCCTCATTTAGCCTAAAACAGCATCTCGTCCACAGCCGTCTCACTATCTTGTGTCTACACCGTTTGTTCAAAAGCCTTTCACAGGCCTTTAGACTGAAGAGACCTGGAGCACTTACCCCTTTACGAGAGAAAGAGAAATATTATTTTTATTATATATTAGAGCTGGTTGGAAAATGTCCCCAACCCTCTGGAAAATTGTAATTTTTCATTTTTTTTAAAATGAAAACCCAAAACAATGCCTTGTGTTAGATCTTCAGAGGTACTACATATTCATCATTCCCACTGATGTTAATTAGAGCTGTTGGTGCCCAGCACCTCTGCAAATCAAGCCCACAGTGTCTCAAGTTGGAAACCCAAAACAGGCGCAGACAAAAATCTATGAACACTTCAAACTGTTTGGTTTCATATTTCTGTGCTTCAGTTTCCCCATCAGTAAAATGGGGATAATGATGCATTACCACCTTTTGTAAAGCACTTTGACAAGTACAGAAGAAAAACAAGTGCTAAGTACCATTATTAATTTATTATTACCATTGAATACTGCAGTAGACTTTAACAAGCTAAAATACTAGAACCACCTTCCACAGTGAGATTCCAAAAGATTATGCTGCAGCTTATATGATAGTGCTTTGAGCCTTTACAGTGGACCGCTTTATTTTTAAGCATATATATGGGAGTATCTGTAATTGTGTTGACCTCCTGCACTTGCATGTTTTCTTTGATACATTGACCTCTCCAGACAATATTCAGTCACTAGAGGTAGGACCCACAAAAGTACTTAGGTGCCTAAACCCCAGACTTCAGCATCTCAGTCCCTGTTTTGGCTCCACTGTGATCCACAAATCTCCCGCTGACTGCTGTAGGCACCTAAACTCACTTGGTGCCCAAGTTTTCAGGGTAAAAGCTCCTTTGGCACTTCTGTTTCAGCTCCTTCTAAGCATCCAGACACCGCTCTCCTCTTTAAGTCCCAGAGCAATTCACAAACTAGGGAAAGACAGCCACTTAGTCTCCTAACTCACATGTGGGGCCTGAACTGATTGGTGGCCTCTGAGCATGCCTACCAGATCAGGTCACATTCAAAATCTGTCTGGAGGAGGAGATGGTGCTGCTGCCCGCCTTATAACTTTTAGCCCAGTGGTTAGAGCAGTCACATGGGATATGGGAGACCCAACTTCAGTTTCCCGTACCCTTCCCTACCCCACCTGAAGGGGCAAAAGGAGACCCCTGTTCAAATCCTACATTGTAGGAGAGTGCTCTAACCATTGAGCTATGTGGGATTCTCTCAGTCTCTCCTGTTGAAGGTGTTCCACTGTGGATAAATTATGAAAGAGTGGTTGAAGCAGGGGGACTGGCCTCAGGGTCTCCCAGGTGTGTGCCGAACCATAGGAGTACAGAGGCATTTTCTCGCTTGCTCTACCTGTTCTACTGTGGATGAATACTAAAATGGTATTGGCTGGGCGGGAAGCAGGGAATTGAATCTGGGTCTCCCACATCCCAGGTCAGTGCTCTAATCACTGGGCTAAAAAAAGTTATAAGGTGGGTTCTTCCTCCGTGCAGAGCAAGACAGATGGCAAACCCATCCTCACAAGAAACACATTGCCACCTGACTGCAGGAAGCTGGGTCCCATTCCTAAATCACTAAATGGAGATAGGCACTTAATTCCAGGCTTCAAGGAGGCACCTATCTCTGAAAGAGGGGCAGGGGTTAGGACACACCCCTCTTGTCAGCTTCTCTTGTGGGTTAGCTTAGGCAGCTCCCCATCTAGAATGCTAGCTTCTGTGGATCACATTCTTGGGCACCTATCTCTCCGCATTCATAGTGTAAGGTGCCTAACTTGGCTTTGTGGATCACAGTATTGTTCCTTTGATTTTCTAGGCACTTGTAAGTTAGGTGCCATGATGCTCAGCATTGCAACACCTAAGTCCATTTGTAGATCCCACCCTAAGTTAATGATAAACAGGTCTAAAGTGTCCTTGTCCCTGGATCTAAAATAAATCCTCCATTCATGACCATATTCCCTTTGTCTGGCCTATAGGCAAAGAGTGCCAATGAGCCTCAGACTTCATTTGATCAAAATATGGCCTATTATGGTAGGACAGACCTGACCCAAAGACCCAAAATCTTGACAGGAATATGTGGAAGAGTCAATGCCCCAATTATTCCAATGTAGCCAAGAATAAAATTAAATACATTTAGAATATAGAGGTGAAATATAAGTATTAATTAATGTTGTAACACAGGCCTCAGACCTGTAACAGACATGTCAAGTCTCACTCATTGGACTTGAGACTCACCTATTAGCATGCTATCTCACTCTCACACACATTCCTAACCTTATCTCATGCATTTTGATTAAATATATAAAGATTTAAAATATTTTTGCTCAGGCGCAACAAGAGACAACACTACATCCGGGGCTTCAGGCCCGGGGCTTAGAGTTTGGAAAGCCGCTTTCCAAGCTTGTGTACTGTGGTGACCATGGAGACTACAGGCCTGCATTCTATATGCACACAAGAGGAGAGAGGAGGCTATGCAAGGGTTTTTTTGTGTGTGTGAGTATTTGGTCAAAAAAATATGAGTTCGCCCAAAAACCGAGCAGGACTTGATCAAAAGTTTGCGGGTTCTGCAAAATACAGTTCAAAATTTAAACCGCACTAGGCAAATGTATGGCCTTGTCCCAGTAACAGGCAAGACTTCTTTTTTTAAATGTATGCTGTGTCGGCAGGAGGTGTCCTGTGGCCATCAAGGAGAAAAAGACGTAACTCGTCATTTGGAAAGTGAAATACACTGTACAAATAGAAGAGCAGTGTCTTCACAGCACTAATTCCTTTTGTACCTGTGGCAAATCCCCTCACTGATAAAGTAAGTCACATACGTTTAATAATTATGATGACTGTTATTGTTATTTATTTATTTATTTATTTTTAGTCCCCTTCATGGCACTTGGGTTCCCAAGCAGTAATTTGTTTGCTGGCATATTTTTCTTTGGTAGTGAGGTAATTTATTCTGAGTGCTTTGTCAGAAACTCTGTTTGCAATGTTCTTTCAGAGTGTTCAGTCTTGTTTGAAAGAATAAGACACATTTAGACTAATCCTTGGACTAGATGGGACACTGTCCTCTATTATCCAAGAGAAGCTGGAAAATCCTGACCCATGTTTCAAGTTTGAAGAATTTAAAAAGAATTTATAAAAACAGCAAAGGGGGCCAGATGGTAATATAACAAAGCATGTGAATAAAACATGAAACTAGATATTAGATATTAAAAGAAATGTGGAATCTCAATCCTTTATCTATAGTTCGTTAGCTTCAAATTAATTAAATTCAATTAAATGATTTTATTTTTAACATTCATTTCATGTGCTGTTTGGTTGTGTTTTATTTTAATGATTTAATTTTAATTAATTTATTTTGCATTTATTTATTTTGGAATCTGATTACTTTCTTTTAGTTTTCTGTAATTGTAATATGATCAATAATATACAAACCAAATAATATTTGTACTGTAAAGTGTTTTTCAAATGGATGATTACTATGACAAGGTGATATGCAAAATAAACATATTGTTGTCTTGATAAAACAGTTTTCTTTTTTGTTAGGTTTATATAAAATATTTCTCTTGTTCTGTCCACTGACTGTGTGCCTAAACCAGGGGTTATTAACTTTGGCCCTCAGAGATCTCCAACCATCCAGATTTTTGTTCCAACCAGCAAATAGTTGTTTTTATTAAAATCCACTGATTTGCACTGCATATACGATTTTCACATGCCCATGACTTTAGTATGAATTAGGACATTTAAGTGTTTCATATGCAATATTAAGCAGTGTACATTTTAAAATAAACTATTTTATTTTATTACTCTATATTGGATTAAAAACCCTAGACTATTGGATGTTGTTAAGGACCAAAAATGAGAGTCCCAGACTTAAGCAATGACCTAACAAATCACCTGGAAAGTCTCACTCTTTGGCCTTGAATCTCACTCTCTGGGGCCACACATCTCAATCTTAAGGACAGCTAACCCTTGACATCTCTGCTTTAAAATATTCAGCTTAGCCATACAAGGCCTTAAGCCTGAAAAAGGTGGCATGACTAGTTGACCGAAAGATAACCTGTACTAGTAATGTGTAAGATTGCAGTGAAAGATGTGTCAAGTGCTGATGTTCTGGAAACTATGCAACAATAGACTGGAAAATATGCTGCAGTGTGCCAGTTACTACCACAAGATGCTTGATAGTAACATTTTGGAGGATTCCGTAATAACCTCAAGTTGCTATGGTAACTCAAGAGAATAGATGTTAATGAGAATAAGGGGAACTAGGGAGATAGCCAATGAGAGATGGGGCACCCCTACATTGGGGTGTGGAAGTAGGAATAAGGAAAAAGGGGTTGGAACTCTTATGCATATGTATGAGCCTGAGTAGGCATAAGTGTAACCCATGATAAAAAGTGTTGCCCAGCCTGTGTGCTGGTGAAGTGGGGGGAGGAAACACATGGGGAGACACCAGGGTGACAACCATGGGTGACTATGATAACAATGATGATAAGGAAGCTAATGACTGACACTCCAGGGTCCCCCAGCAGGAGATGTGAGAGATGTGAGTCATAGGGTTGTACTTCAGTGTTTGTGAGATTGTTTATCTGCTTAGTGGATTTATTAATGAAGAGACTTGTGATAAATTTCAATTGCTTCTCGTGTGCTTCTAGAGTCTATGATTCTAAAGATTCTAATAATAATATTCTTGATGCTGTAGCCCTCAGGAGACCAAACCTTTATTGACCAGTGCATTCCAAGTGACTGATTGATTGATTAATCAGTATTAATTAATCACCAATCCATCAATAAGGCTACACCAAAAAGAGAAGATGATAAACTGAAAAAGAGGAAGGAAACAGTAAAAAGCAGAATAAGCAATAGCAACAAGAAAAGAAGAGAAAAAAATGGATTGGTTAACATTTCTCCCATAATACCTTTTTATTTACAACCAAAACCTGAAAAAATGACAAAGTTTGCCACACTAAAGCATTAGTTATTTCAACACTCAGGGTATGTCTACACTACGGGATTATTCTGATTTTACAGAAACCGATTTTTGGAAACAGATTGTATAAAGTCGAGTGCACGTGGCGACACTAAGCACATTAATTCGGTGGTGTGCGTCCATGTACCGAGGCTAGCGTCGACTTCCGGAGCGTTGCACTGTGGGTAGCTATCCCATAGCTATCCCATAGTTCCCGCAGCCTCCCCCGCCCATTGGAATTCTGGGTTGAGATCCCAATGCCTGATGGGGCAAAAAACATTGTCACCGGTGGTTCTGGGTACAGCCTCACCCCTCCCTCCATGAAAGCAACGGCAGACAACCATTTCGCGCGTTTTTTCCTGGGTGAACACTGCACTGCGGACGCCATACCACGTCTAGCATGGAGCCCGCTCAGCTCAAGACAGCAGTCATGAACATTGTAAACACCTCGCGCATTCTCATGCAGTTTATGCTGAACCAGGCCCAGAAAAACCAGGCGAGGAGGAGGCAGCGACTGCAGCACAGCGACGAGAGTGATGAGGACATGGACATGGACACAGAATTCTCTCAAACCGTGGGCCCCGGTGCTTTGGAGATCATGTTGTTAATGGGGCAGGTTCTAGCCATGGAACGCCGATTCTGGGCCCGGGAAACAAGCACAGACTGGTGGGACCGCATAGTGTTGCAGGTCTGGGATGATTCCCAGTGGTTGCGAAACTTTCGCATGCGTAAGGGCACTTTCATGGAACTTTGTGACTTGCTTTCCCCTGCCCTGACGTGCCAGAATACCAAGATGAGAGCAGCCCTCACAGTTGAGAAGCGAGTGGCGATAGCCCTGTGGAAGCTTGCAACGCCAGACAGCTACCGGTCAGTCGGGAATCAATTTGGAGTGGGCAAATCTACTGTGGGGGCTGCTGTGATGCAAGTAGCCAAAGCAATCACTGAGCTGCTGCTCTGGGAAATGTGCAGGTAGTGACTCTGGGAAATGTGCAGGTCATAATGGATGGCTTTGCTGCAATGGGATTCCCTAAGTGTGGTGGGGCGATAGATGGAACCCATATCCCTATCTTGGCACCGGAGCACCAGGGCAGCCAGTATGTAAACCACAAGGGGTACTTTTCAATGGTGCTGCAAGCACTGGTGGATCACAAGGGACATTTCACCAACATCAACGTGGGCTGGCCGGGAAGGGTTCATGACGCTCGCGTCTTCAGGAACACTACTCTGTTTAAACAGCTGCAGCAAGGGACTTACTTCCCAGACCAGAAAATAACCATTGGGGATGTTGAAATGCCTATAGTTATCCTTGGGGACCCAGCCTACCCCTTAATGCCATGGCTCATGAAGCCATACACAGGCAGCCTGGACAGTAGTCAGGAGCTTTTCAACTACAGGCTGAGCAAGTGCAGAATGGTGGTAGAATGTGCATTTGGACGTTTAAAGGGACGCTGGCACACGTTACTGACTCGCTCAGACCTCAGCCAAACCAATATTCCCATTGTTATTGCTGCTTGCTGTGTGTTCCACAATCTCTGTGAGAGTAAGGGGGAGACCTTTATGGCGGGGTGGGAGGCTGAAGCAAATCGCCTGGCCGCTGATTACACGCAGCCAGACACCAGGGCGATTAGAAGAGCACACCAGGAAGCGCTGCGCATCAGAGAAACTTTGAAAACCAGTTTCATGACTGGCCAGGCTACGGTGTGAAAGTTCTGTTTGTTTCTCCTTGATGAAAACCCGCCCCCTTGACTCATTCTCTGTAAGCAACCCACCCTCCCCCTTCGATCACAGCTTGCTTTCAAAGGAAATAAAGTCACTTTTATCGTTTAAAAATCATTTATTCTTTATTAATTGATTATAAAAAGAGGGAGAGAACTGACAAGGTAGTCCGGGTGGGGTTTGGGAGGAGGATAGGAGGGAAGGAAAAGGCCACTAAAAAGTTCAAAGTAATGACAGCCTTTTGGTTGGGCTGTCCACTGGGGTGGAGTGGGAGGGTGCACGAAGCCTCCCCCCCCCCCCCCCCCGCGTTCTTACACGTCTGGGTGAGGAGGCTATGGAACATGGTGAGGGGGGAGGGTGGTTATACAGGGGCTGCAGTGGCAGTCTGTGATCCTGCTGTCGTTCCTGAAGCTCCACCAGACGCCGGAGCATGTCCATTTGCTCACGCAGCAGCCCCAGCGTTGCATCCTGCCTCCTCTGATCTTCCTGCCACCACCTCTCATCTCGAGCGTCTCTCCTCTCCTCACGTTGGTCCCTTCTTTCCTCACGTTGGTCCCTCATGTCCTCACGTTGGTCTCTCCTGTCCTCACGTTCACTGGCCTCTTTCCTGTACTTTGAAACTGCATCCTTCCACTCATTCAGAGGAGCTCTTTCATTGCGGGTCGATTCCATGATTTCAGAGAACATTTTGTCTCTCATCCTTTTTTTTCGCCTCCTTATCTGAGATAGTCTTCGGTCGGAGGAGGGAGGCTTGAAAAATTTGCAGCCGCGGGAGGGAGGGAAAAAAGGGAGAGAAGTATTTAAAAAGATACATTTTACAGAACAATGCTTATACTCTTTCACGGTGAACAACACTATTCACATTACATAGCACATGTGATTTCGGTACAAGGTCGCATTTTGCATCTTAATATTGAGTGCTTGCGGCTTTGGTGTTAGAGAGCACAGACGCAGGTCCGGGCAACAGAATTCGGCTTGCATGCGGCCATGGTAAGCCATTGTCTTTCGGCTTCTGTAGCCTTCAGAAAAGCAGCGCCCTGCTTTCCCACATACCAAGCAAAGCCCGTTGAGTGCTGCGGTTTTCCTGTTAACGTGCAGCAGCAGAAACCAAACTAGCCCCCCCATCCAATTCTCTGGGATGATCGCTTTATCCCTCCCCCCCACCGCATGGCTGGTATCAGGGAAGATCCCTGCAGAAACCAAACTAACCCCCCCCCCCCATCGCTTTACCCCTCCCCCCACTGTGTGGCTGGTATCAGGGAAGATCCCTGCCAGCCAAACGTGAAAAGCTCAGCGCCAATGATCCCCCTCCCCCCCCCCCCCCCCCCCGGCTAACTGCAGGGAAGAATTTCTTTTCAGCCACAGGCAAACAGCCCAGTAGGAACGGCCACCTCTGTCCCCTTAATTAAATTCCCGTATTTCAACCAGGTTACCATGAATGATATCCCTCTCCTGAGGATAACACAGCGAGATAAAGAACGGATGTTGCTTGAATGCCAGCAAACACCGGGACCGTACGCTGCCAGGCTTTGTCATGCAATGATACCAGATTACTTGCTACTAGCATGGCGTGGTCAAGTGTCCTACCATGGAGGACGGAATAAGGCTGCACTGCCCAGAAACCTTCTGCAAAGGCTTTTGGAGTACCTCCAGGAGAGCTTCATGGAGATGTCCCTGGAGGATTTCCGCTCCACCCCCAGACACGTTAACAGACTTTTCCAGTAGCTGTACTGGCCGCGAATGCATCCCAAGTCCTCAGGGCAAATTAATCATTAAAAAACGCTTGCTTTTAAACCATGTTTTATGTTTACAAAGGTACACTCACCGGAGGTCCCTTCCATGGCCTCATTGTCTGGGGGTTGGGAGGGTACTTCTGTCAGGCTGAGAAAAAGATCCTGGCTGTTGGGGAGAATGGAGTGCTGTGTGCTCTCCGCGAGCTCGTCCTCCTCCTCATCATCATCCCCGTCCGCAGAATCCTAAGGCATGGCTGAGATTACCCCTGCCTTGGAATCCACGGTCAGAGGTGGGGTAGTGGTGGCGGCCCCCCCCCCCCCCCCGAGAATTGCATGCAGCTCAGCGTAGAAGCGGCATGTCTGCAGCTCTGCCCCGGACCTTCTGTTTGCTTCTTTGGTTTTTTGGTAGGCTTGTCTGAGCTCCTTAACTTTCACGCGGCAATGTAGTAAGTCCCTATTGTGGCCTCTCTCCATCATGCCCTTGGAGATTTTTTCAAAAGTTTTGGTATTTCGTCTTTTGGAACATAGTTCTGCTAGCACTGAATCCTCTCCCCATATAGCGATCAGATCCAGTACCTCCCGTACGGTCCATGCTGGTGCTCTTTTTCAATTCTCGGACTGCATGGTTACCTGTGCTGATGAGCTCTGCGTGGTCACCTGTGCTCTCCACGCTGGGCAAACAGGAAATGAAATTTAAAAGTTCGCGGGGCTTTTCCTGTCTACCTGGCCAGTGCATCCGAGTTCAGATTGCTGTCCAGAGCGGTCACAATGGTGCACTGTGGGATAGCTCCCGGAGGCCAATACCTTCGAATTGCGGCCACACTAACCCTAATTCGAAATGGCAATACCGATTTCAGCGCTACTCCCCTCGTTGGGGAGGAGTACAGATATCGATATTTAGAGCCCTTTATATCGAAGTAAAGGGCTTGGTTGTGTGGACGGGTGCAGGGTTAATTCGGTTTAACGCTGCTAAATTCGAGATAAACTCCTAGTGTAGACCATGCCTCACTCTCCTCTCTGATGTCTTATTTATCTTGTGTGTTTCACGTACCACATACTGGGTATCACCAGGAGAGAATTCCATGTTTCTAAAACTAAACAGGCTCTTTATTAAGATCATTATATTATGCTGACATGTACTGGTAACTACTTAGATCACAAACGTCTTTGAGATTGGGTGTGAATGCAGCCTTCAGTTCACATAACTGGCCATATGAGTTAGTCAGAAGCCCCTAATTTACAACAAAAGGCAGTTGTGAACTTTTGCTGAGTGTTGTGTGTTGCTTTTGGGTATGTTGGCTAAAGGGATTTGGGGTTGTAAACTAAGAAACTGCTTCCTTTGTTCTTGGTTCCTCCTCAGTTAAAAGAAACAGGATGTTCTACATTCCTTGTAAATAAGATTCCATCAAAGAAAATATCAGACGCCATCAATTTCTGTTTTCAACTGGAATGTCACCAGGACCCCAAACTTTGACTAGCCATTCCGGTTGAAAAGGAACAACAACTATTTACAGAGATACTGCAGCTAGCATTGCAGTCAGGTGCACATAGAACTGGCTTCCCAGGGCCATTTCCTAATTCTTCCCTCCTGAAACCCGTTCTCCTCCCTTCAAGTTCCATCAGGCTGCTACATTACAGTCCTGTCTCTTACTCTTGCTTTTCTTGTATTTATGGGGGTGGGGGGTCATCTTCCCCAATGACGAACAATTCTTCCTCCTTCACTTGCCTAAAAATCACCCCTGTACCCCAATTAGGACTTACTCCTTTTCCTCCCCTCCCCTCAGCAACATCTAGCAGTCTTTCTGATTTCCCCTTCTCTTTCTAGTCTCTGCTCAGAGTCCTTCTTTCTCTTCTTAATACCCTCTGCTCTACCCAGGTTAGCGTGACCCTCCTTGTCTCCTACTTCCCCTTTTCACATTCATGTCAAAATACCCTTCGCACCTATTCCAGTTCTGCCACCAACTTGAGGCATGACCTTGTGCAAATTCCTTCATCTCCCTCTGATTCTGTTTCCCCTCCCTTTGTCTGTTTAGATTGCAGACTCTTTAAGGCAGGGATTGTCTCTTATTATGCATTTGTACAGTGCCTAGCACAATGGGGCCCTGATCTCAGTTGTAACCTCTAGATGCTGCTGTAATCAGGGTGGACTTTTCTCCCTCCCACTTAATAAAGTTTGAATACTGGTCTGTAAAGCATAAACAGATATAGAGACACGGGAACATGCTGCTTTGTCCATCTCGCCATGGACAAACATTTCCTTTACACCAGTGCAGGGGACAGCTACAATCAAGTCCTTGGTCTTAGGCAAACATCAGTGGAAGCTTACCTGAAGAAGGAGTAACATTAAAACAAGAAAAACAGATCAAGACTACTTGCAGTTAATACTTGCAGTATTTGTGCAGCATTGTGAATGAAATCCTGGCTGGTATGTACACCTGACTATTCCTTCATATTTTCTTGGTGCTCTACAAGAAAGCGTAAATCGCTGCATTCATTTTTTTATCTTCTCTGAATACAAAGATTTTTAGTTTTAAAAATTCATGAGTTCTGCCAAAACTATTGGGCCAGATCTTCAGCTGAAGTAAACTAACATAGCCCCTTTGTCATCAATAGAGCTATGCTAAAATGCACCACCCGAGGAACTGGTCTCTGTTGTGTCTTGTTATGTTTAGGGGGAAAGCTTAAAAATGCAGATTACCTTCACTGTCATCCTGCAAATGAAACTTAGCTCTTATAGACTAGACTCATAGACTATCAGGGTTGGAAGGGACCTCAGGAGGTCATCTAGTCCAACCCCCTGCTCAAAGCAGGACCAATCCCCAGAAAGATTTTTGCCCCAGATCCCTAAATGGCCCCCTCAAGGATTGAACTCACAACCCTGGGTTTAGCAGGCCAATGCTCAAACCACTGAGCTATCCCTCCCCCCTATATATATAGCCTTGGTATTATTATTAGTTGAAAGGTGACCTCAAATCACACTAAGTATTATACATGAATATGTAAGGTACCTAAGGCAAACTCAGATTTTTCCTCACTCCTTCTTCAGGTAAGCTTCCACTGATGTTTGCCTAAGACCAAGGACTTGATTGTAGCTGTCCCCTGCACTGGTGTAAAGGAAAGTGTACAAGGAAATATTCCCAACCTCACCCTATTTATGGTCTGTGTAAGAATCAGTTGCAATGTGGCTAGGGAGCACCAACCATGGGAGCACTGAAAGAGACCAGAGAGGGACTGGGCGAGGTCATTGACTCCCTGTTCAGGAGAAATAGGTAGGCATGGTGGAGAACACATGATGTCCCTTCTCCACAGGTAGCAGAACTACTGCCCCAGGAGCCTCAACAAGCAATTCTAGCTGAGCTGGCCCGAATTCCTCTTGGGGAATAAGGTTGCAGTATAGCCCCTCTACAGCCCCTCCAGCTTGCGAAAGGCAGACACTGTCCATGTTTTCCAGCACAGTAGGATTTCACATGCTAAATAACCTCTCTCTTTATTTAAGAGGCAGATACAAAGAAGAGATGACTCCTAAAGTGGTAATAAATGTAAGACAGGATTTTTTACATATGTGCTTAAGTAAATGAACAGAATGAGAAAATTACTGCTGCTGCTGTTTACATTTCTGAAATGTATAGGATGAAGAGTTGTTTAAAAACAACTTCCTTGCGATCAGGTATGGTCTTAAGAGTTATCTTAGCGTTCAGTTACAGAGACAGTTAATAAACCATGCCAGTATGAACACTCTCCTCCACTCTGCTTTCAGGAAGCCAGTACAAGAGGCTGCCTCTTACTCATTATGACTTAACCAGTCAAGAAGAGAGTTATTTCTGTCATGCAGGAGAGTACTGAGGCCGATAATGCCATACGTTTGGAAAGAAAATATATGTTTATGGCTCCTAAACACTGTGTGGATTCCCCAGACCTGTAGGCAAAAAGCTTATGGCTTTACAGTCTAAACAGACTCTTCAATAAAGTATATAGGCCAAACTAAGATGCCTTCATTTTTCTTTCTTCCCAGTTTCCTGGCAGCAGTATATTAAAAAGGACTGTTTCCTTCTTGTACAGCTGGTTCCATTCCTGATGGATTTACCTTATTGCAATTACACCAGGCTTTCCAGCAGCTCCTAGTGACTTGGGGCCTCGTCGACCAAGGTGTTGCACAACGTCAACGCCTACTGACTCTACTGGGAGTTGGCGAGGTAATATTTTCAGTATTATACCCAGCCTATCCTTAATACAGTCTAATGCTTGGCTTGCTTTTTAGACAACAGCAGCATATCGATGACAAGTTTTCATTGACTTGTTCCACAATAACACTTCACTAAAGGCCCTAACTGGAGCCTTTATTAACAGCTTCTGTGGAGATGCCACATTGAAGGAGCACAGAACCTGTCATGTCCAGGGAGGCAGAATGGTGTAGTCAGTGGCTAAGGAATTGGACTGTCAGGCAGGCACCCTGGGTTCTATTTCTCATTCTGCCACTAAACCTGTGGTATGACTTTGGAAAGTTATTTTAGTTCTGTGCTTCTGTTTCACCTTTCATCCCTTGTCTGTTTAGCTTATGAGCTTTTCAGGGTAGTGACTATCTCTTAGTAGGTGTTTGTACAGCCCTAGTACAATGGGATCCCAATCTCAGTTGGGACCTCCTAGGTACTGGTGCACTCCAAACAATTAATAATAACAATGCAAATATATGATCTCTCCAAATTGCTATTGACACATATTGGTGGAGTGGTTTTGGGAAGCTTGCACCACTTCCTATACTGTGCTTTTTTAGGGGACAGAAAACTCATCGTAGCTTAACTAAGGATGAGCTCCACAAAGTTATCTTCATAAATTAATAGTTCAAAGTAAAGAAGTAGCTCAGTCGTGTATACCTGTGCTTTGCAAATACTGTAAGATCAGCCCAAAAAACAGATCGACCCCAATCCACAAAGGTGTTTAAACTCCAAACTTCCACTGAAATAAATGGTCAATTAGTGTCTAAATACCTTTGTGAAACTGGGCCATCATTCCCATCTTCCAGCCCATTTCTTTTTAGTACTGTATGCTTTTAATTAAGCCACCTGGGATCACTAGAAATCCAAGAAATACATTTCCTTTGTACTCAGATATCTTCATATTTATATTACAATCCTATTTTGTATCCCCAAGTACATCTCATCCCAATATTGTTTTTATAGGAAAACGTATAAAAGTCACTTGCATTTTTACAATCAGAAAAATGCAAAAGAAAAGAGTCAGAGGAACATGAAAACTGACAAAAGCAAGAAGCACAGAAACACCTTGCAAGATCTCCCAGAATCAACTAACCATCTCTCCTTCTGGCTGTTTACAAAGGCAAACAAGATCAAAATCTTGCAGGCACACGCACAGTGAAATCACACATGTTTCCTGGTTCTTTAGGAAAGAAAGACAAAACATAAGAACATAAGAACATAAGAAAGGCCGTACTGGGTCAGACCAAAGGTCCATCTAGCCCAGTATCTGTCTACCGAAGTGAGGTTCTTACCCACGAAAGCTTATGCTCCCAATACTTCTGTTAGTCTTAAAGGTGCCACAGGACCCTCTGTTGCTTTTTACAGATTCAGACTAACACGGCTACCCCTCTGATACTGTCTACCGACAGTGGCCAATGCCAGGTGCCCCAGAGGGAGTGAACCTAACAGGCAATGATCAAGTGATCTCTCTCCTGCCATCCATCTCCATCCTCTGACGAACAGAGGCTAGGGACACCATTCTTACCCATCCTGGCTAATAGCCATTTATGGACTTAGCCACCATGAATTTATCCAGTCCCCTTTTAAACATTGTTATAGTCCTAGCCTTCACAACCTCCTCAGGTAAGGAGTTCCACAAGTTGACTGTGCGCTGCGTGAAGAAGAACTTCCTTTTATTTGTTTTAAACCTGCTGCCTATTAAAAAGGCAAAGGTTTAAACAATGGCCAATAGTTAGTTTGGATATGTTCTATTCTATTCAGGTTCTTTAATACATATCCCTAACAAGTAACTTCAGTTGCTAATGACGCCGAAGAAAATGCTAGACCTGACCCTATTTACTTTTAAAGGGGTGCTCTTGACAGTCCAGGCTATTCTGAAACAGCAGGTGTAACTTGGTGAAGCTAGACTCCCAATGCAGGGCCGGAGCCTCTCCCAAGCTTTTCACTTTGTGCTTGAAGTGTCAACATTCTAAGTGTCCCAGTTAAGCACAGATGACATGATGGAGTAAAGAGAGATAAGCTCTGAGAAAATGGGACTTGAGCCAAATAAACTTCTTCCAAGATGTTATGGCAGGTGTCACCAGGTAGCAATTTTTCATTTAGTCTTCCAAATTCTTATTCTTAGAATGCAAGCAAATGTTCCGTCTTGGCAAGACATGCTGTGTTGTTCTTAGTTTAGGCTATTCAAAGTTCTCTGGACAGGTAGGATCTGATTAGAGAGAGCTGTGCAAGCAGCAGGCGAGTTTGCTGTCTGCTATGGTGTGTGATTAGACCCAGTTCTTGAGGCTGAGTTGCTTCCTGGGAATTGTGTAATGGTATAAGGCTGAGATTCCCAAAAGAAGGGATTGTTCTGCATGCTCTTTGCAGCCATCTCTCTTCCTAGAGCAGTGTATATATGTCCATTTAAAATTTGCCCTTGGAATATACCCAGACTCCACATTACTCCTTTCTCCTCCACTGCTGACCTGCAAGGCCCCAGACATCTGCTATCACTTGGCAGAGGGACAATAATAAGAACCAGTATCTTGAACCCAGAATTCATTTGTCAGCTAGAAAAAGTACTGGTATGATGTGTTCTTGCAGTTTGCCATATTTACAAGACAATCTGCTGTGAACTGCTGCAGTAGCTACAGTCGCTGGGCCGTAGGAACAGCGTGTATTTAGCAAACAGATAAAACCCTGTGGATACCAGAGAGGAGTGGGTGCAGCTGTCCGGCCTGCCAGTAAAAGGTGTGGGCAGTGCTGCTATGTGGGTATCTAGCAGGAGTTGTGCAAATGGCTAAAATAGAAGAACCTTGAGAGTTAAGACCACATACATATATATGTGTGTCTGTGTGTGTCTTATTGTAACTGAGTACTCAACCCAGCAAAACACTTAAGCGTGTGCTTAATTTTAAGCAAAGGAGTAATCCCACTGATTTCAATGGGACTGCTCCCGTGCTTAACTTTAAGTGCATGCTTAAGTGCGTTGCTGGATCAAGACCTTTATGAGAAATAACAAGTTCACAGCCACAAGGAGTACAGTTACCAGGGTTTGCCATTTAAGTCTTTTGTATATCACGTTTTTCCTGCTCATCTTGATAATGAATAATACATTATATTCTTAAAAGATGTAGTTTTTACCAGACTTAATCAATTGTTTACTACCCATATCAGTTGCACCTGACGGGTTTCATTTCCTGTAAAGAAATTGCTGTTGAAAATGAATTGAGTTCTATGAAATCCCTTAAAGATTCAGACGATTGCTCAAAACCAGCTGGCCAGTCCAGGTGGTGTAATATATATCAATCAGCCATGTGGAGTAGTCCTCTTATGCATTACTAGTTATCAGCCCACTTTAGATTCATTACATATTGCCATCTTTAGATACACTTTCCATAAATTTACCATAGTAATTGTATGTCTTTCTGCTAATGCTTCAAAGCTACCCAGTATATATAATTACATACACACATCTACATTAAAGCAATGTTGAGGTTGCAAGATAAACACTCAAAAGTTAGGAAATACCCCAGGATTAAAGTTGCCCATGCAACCTTGATTTGCCACCCCATGTGTATGCCTTATGATTCATTCTTTAATGATCACATGTTATTCCCCCTCTTCTCCCCTGGAGCCCCTGCCTCAATCACTGTACGGTATAGAGAGTGCTTAGTCAGTGAGCAGCTATTCAATATTTTCTTTTCTTCTCTTCTCGTTGTTTCATGTACAGTTCCAGCCCTTATTTACTGCACACTGTTCAAAATCTGTTCTGAAGATGGAGCTATTCATTTCCTGATGGGCTTTTCCATGATGCCCATCACTGTAATATCTGAGTGCTTCACACATGTTAATGGGTTTATTTTTACAATACCCCTATGAGGTGGGAGGCTATTATTATCCATTTTTTACAGATGGGGATCTGAGGAAGAGAAATTAAGGTAAAAAATTTCCACTAATTTTGTGTGACCAATTTGAGATGCCTAGCAGTACATAATACTTCATATGTTCAAAGCACAGCTCCCACTGGCTTCATAAGAACAGCCATACTGGGTCAGACCAAAGGTACATCGAGGGCAGTATCCTGTCTTCCTGTCACAGTGACCAATGCCAGGTGCCCCAGAGGGAATGAACAGAACAGGTAATCATCAAGGATCCATCCCGTCGCCCATTCCCAGCTTATAGCAAACAGAGGCTAGGGACACCATCCCTGTCCGTCCTGGCTAATAGCCATTGATGGACCTATCCTCCATGAACTTATCTAGTTCTTTTTTAAATCCTGTTATAGTCTTGGCCTTCGCAACATCCTCTGGCAAGGAGTTCCACAGGTTCACTGTGCATTGTGTGAAAAAAATACTTCCTTTTGTTTGTTTTAAATCTGCTTTCTATTAATTTCATTTGGTGACCCCTAGTTCTTGTGTTATGAGGAGTAAATAACACTTCCTTATTTCCTTTCTTCACACCAGTCATGATTTTATAGACCTCTATCATATCCCTCCCATTAGCCATCTCTTTTCCAAGATGAAAAGTCCCAGTCTTATTAATCTCTCCTCATACGGCAGCCATTCCATACCCCTAATCATTTTTGTTGCCCTTTTCTGAACCTTTTCCAATTCCATATATCTTTTTTGAGATGTGTGACCACATCTGCATACAGTATTCAAGATGTGAGTATACCATGGATTTATATAGAGGCAATATGATATTTTCTATCTTATTATCTATCCCTTTCTTAATGATTCCCAAAATTCTGTTTGCTTTTTTGACTGCCGCTGCACATTGAGTGGATGTTTTCAGAAAACTATCCACAATGAAACCAAGATCTTTTTCTTGAGTGTTAACAGCTAATTTAGACCCCATCATTTTATATGTATAATTGGGTTTATGTTTTCCAATGTGCATTACTTTTTATTTATCAACATTGAACTTCATCTGCCATTTTGTTGCCCAGTCACCAAGTTTTGTAAGATCCTTTTGTAGCTCTTTGCAGTCTGCTTGGGACTTAACTATCTTGAGTAGTTTTGTATCATCTGCAAATTTTGCAACCTCACAGTTTACCCCTTTTCCCAGATCATTTATGAATATGTTGAATAGGACTGGGCCCAGTACAGACCCCTGGGAGACACCACTATTTACCGCTCTCCTTTTATTCCTACCCTTTGTTTCCTATCTTTTATCTTTTCCAGTTACTGATCCATAAGAGGACCTTCCCTGTTATCCCATGACAGCTTACCTTGCTTAAGAGCCTTTGGTGAGGAACCTTGTCAAAGGCTTTCTGAAAATCTAAGTACACTATATCCACTGGATCCCCCTTGTCCACATGCTTATTGCCCCCGTCAAAGAATTCTGAGGCATGATTTCCCTTTACAAAAACCATGTTGACTCTTCCCCAACAAATTATGCTTATCTATATTTCTGACTCAGTTGGAGTTGTGAGTGCTCAAACCTCCTGAAAATCAGACTGCAGGATCTTGAGTGAAACATTCAGAAAATGAGGAACACACAATTAGTGACCACCTGTGAAAAGTCTGGTGACTTGCCCAGTGTCACATAGGAACACTGTGACAGAGGGCAGGAATAGACTCCGATTCCTCCCTCTGGCTCTGAAGCATAAGTATCCAGCTGCTTTTACAGTATTTACCCTTTTGCTTTATTTGCAGGTGGAGAGTAGAAAACCAACAATTAGATGCAACATGCATCATTCGGACATTTACAGTTATCGATTTTCATTTAGCATCAATTCCTGCCTAATGAGATTCCCATTAATATTTTAGTGAATTGAGCTGATGTTTAATTTAACCCTTTGAGGTTCATCTGATAATGGATATACCTATACTCACTGCTATACATTGCCATTTATTCTCAGTGGGAGCTGATGTGTGACGAACGCTTTAGGAAATCAGACCATTTATTCAGGTGCATAAGTATGAAAGTAGAAGCATAATTTGAGACACCCTTTTTTGAAGGTTTTGCCTCTAGTATAAGCTAAAAGGAATGAAAAAAGACATATGAATGTACATTGGGCAGCAAATCTGCCCATTGTGTTGGTGGAAAAGCTGAAGAACAAATGACTTAGACCGAGATCACAGTATTTCAAACAGGATCAAGCATGCAATAGACCAAGGTCTGCATGTAATATTTTTAAGCAATATTATTGCAGGAAGGCTGTAGGAGGTAAAATTTAAAAAGTTAAGTCCTGTTAATGTAAAATCATAATATATCTGCCTACTTGTCCAGCAGTCTATGAAAGCTCTGTCTATGCATCTTTGGTACTATATGGAAATGATATATAAAATTAACTATTATTTGTAAAAGCTTTGAATTTCTCTCTCTCTTGTAAATTTATTTATTTATTACTTCTCTCCCATTATGTGTGTTTTCAGATACGATTCCCCAGTTACCCTCTTCCACCGGTAAAAACCTCTTAAATTGGAAATTAATTATGCATATCATGAACAATAGTTTTGATGGAACAAGAAGAAACAGCAAGCCACTCATGGAGTACAACACTACACAAGAAGGCTACAGAATTGAAAGGCATCCCAAGAGCCAACAGCCTTCTTTGACATGTATACACTAAGGGAGAGATGAGAGCAAAGCACTCAGACTGCTTATGAAGTTGATGTTTTTAAGGGTCTTTTGCACTATACAATTAAGAGAAGGTTAAGGGGGTCATATTGCAAACATTAATGCCATTTTTATGCCAGTTCATAGTGGGGGTTTTTTAACACTGAACGTTTAGATTTTTTGTGAAGTTTTGGGAAATCAATTTTTTCCCCCGGCAAGGTAGAGGGAAGAGACATAAAAATTGTGTGTGAAAATTTCAACCAGGAAGAGTACTGTCTAGCATATTGAAAATGGGGCGGAACCAGTAGGGTCTGGTTTTGCATTTACCTCCACATGCAGGGTGAAATTCACATAGCAGAAGGCCTATGCACAATGCCAAAGTCCCATTTAAATCCTCAAAAATGAATTTAATTAAATGTGAATCAGCTTCAGTCGTGCTCTTGCTGACCCTTTCCATTGGGGAGAACGTCATCTTTGTATACCACTTTACAAATGCGGATTGCCTAGACTTCATGGTAACTCACCTTTATCATCACTTTATACAGGGGAAACTGGCTATGTTAAATGACTTGGTGAACATCATACAGCAGGTGTCAGAACCACAATTAGAACACACATTTCAATGCTAGCCCCAAATCTAATCTAATAGACCACAGTGCTCCCTACCCCCAGCTAAACTATTTAACTTTTCTGAACTTTGATTTCCTCTTCTGTGAAACTGAGTCAGTAATATTTCCCAAGAAGTGAAATCTGAACATACACATAAATGTAAGATGTCTGAAGTCACAGGTTGGATAAGTAAATATTGTTTATGAATTTAAAAACTGAGTCTCAGAAATGCCCATCGCCACCTACACAAAAAAAAGCATCAACTGGCTTTGGTTTTGCAGGAAACATTGTGAACTTGAAAACAGGCTGATTTTGTCAAGGAAAAGAGTCACTTTAATAATGAACATTTCACCCAGCTATACCATAGTGCAATCATTTCTCAGCTGGAAATGATTCAGTAGCAAGTAATTTGGAATGTCAGCAAGGAGCTATATTTAATACACTGCATGTTTTTTCAGGTCCAGGTATTACACGTATCCTTCTTCTGCCTGTGGTCAGAACGGTTTCCCTGATTAATATTACTATAGAATTTTCCTAATTTCTGATTTTAAAATAATTTCCTTTTTCCAACTTAGACATTTATATTTTGATTACTGTATGAGACCAGTACCAGAAGCTTTTTTAAAATGGTCACTTTGGCGAGAATTTTCTCTGCACTCAACATTGTATTAGAGACATCTGACAAAGAATTATATCCAAGCCAGTGACGGTTTCAGATGGAGATGTTCATTTTTGGTTAAGTTTCAGAGTAGCAGCCGTGTTAGTCTGTATCAGCAAAAATAACAGGAGTACTTGTGGCACCTTAGTTAGTCTCTAAGGTGCCACAAGTACTCCTGTTATTTTTGGTTAAGACCATGGACTCAGCGGCGGCTCCAGGCACCAGCGCTCCAAGCGCGTGCCTGGGGCAGCAAGCCACGGGGGGCGCCCTGCCGGTCCCTGCGAGGGCGGCAGTCAGGCAGCCTTCGGCGGCATGCCTGCGGGAGGTCTGCCGGTCTCATGGATTCGGCGGCAATTCAGCGGCGGGTACCCCGAAGCCGCGGGACCGGCGGACCTCCCGCAGGCATGCCACCGAATCCGCGGGACCGTGGACCTCCTGCAGGCATGCCGCCAAAGGCAGCCTGCCTGCCGTGCTTGGGGCGGCAATAAAGGTAGAGCCGCCCCTGCATGGACTGGAACTCAACAGGTCTGGATTCTATTCCTGGCTGTGTCACAGTCTTCCTATGTGAGTCTGAACAAGTCAGCTAGGCAAAGGGTTCTAAAGGGTTAGTGTCTCAACGTCCTTTGATTTGTCATTGTGTTACTCATCCCCGTCTCTGCTTGATCCAGAATGGATATGGATTTGTTCCAGCTTTCTGCCTGAGAGTGGTTCTTTAGCTCAAACAACAGCAAATGTACTGTTTTAGCACTCGAGGTCCCCACTTCAATCCCTGATGTGTCTCTGCCATCACGCCACCGTTCCCTATCTGTGAAATGGGGATAACAGTTCTCCGCCTCGCAGGGATGTTGCAAGGAAAATGTCAGGGTTTGTGAGGTGCTCAGATATTACAGTGATGGGGGCCATATAAGTACCTGGAAAGATAATTGGTCTTCAGTTAACCACATCTTGGAGCTTCAGAAGGAAAAATATTTCTTAAAAAAACCAGCAAGAAAACCAACAAAAAATGAATTTTGTTTATAATTAGGCCACAACAGGAGGAATAGTCATGATATGAGTAGCATTGACAGTACTTAGCATTTGCACTCTTATTATATAGGTACTTACCTGGCCCCATCAACACATCATCCCACATGCTTGGGAGGCGCTCCTCGTAAACAGCCATACAGCTACCTCATTATTAGGGCCCTACAAAATTCACGGCTGTTCAAAACGGGTCACGGACTGTGAATTAAGCCCTCCCCTGTGAAATCTAGCCAATCCCCAGGCTCTAGTCCCTGGCCTGGGGAGGGACTAGTCCCTGATCTGGGGAGGGACAGGATTTACTATTCCCCTGCACAGCTGCTCTCAGGGGGAAATCAGACCCACCTCCGGTACCTCCTGTGGCTGCAGGAAGCCCAGCTCTGAAGGCAGCACAGAAGTGAGGGTGGCAATCCCACGACCTCCCCTATGACAGCTTTGTGACCCCCTCACAGCCCCCTTTTGGGTCAGGACCCTCTCGATTACAACTCAGTGAAATTTCAGATGTAAACATCTGAAAATGTGAAATTGACTAATTTTCAAATCCTATGGCTGTGAAATTGAAATTTATCTGAGCTATAAAGATATACCTATCTATCTCATAGAACTGGAAGGGACCCGGACAGGTCATTGAGTCCAGTCCCCTGCCTTCACTAGCAGGACCAACTACTGATTTTGCCCCAGATCCCTAAGTGGCCCCTTTAAGGATTGAACTCACAACCCTGGGTTTAGTAGGCCAATGCTCAAACCACTGAGCTATCCCTCCCCTGACAATATCAGGATTGGAAGGGACCTCAGGAGGTCATCTAGTCCAACCCCCTGCTGAAAGCAGGACCAATCTCCAGACAGATTTTTGCCCCAAATCCCTAAATGGCACCCTCAAGGATTGAGCTCATAACCCTGGGTTTAGCAAGCCAATGCTCAAACCACTGAGCTATCCCTCCCCAAGATGGGGTGTGGGGGTGGGAGGAGGCTGAGCCTCAAAAAATGAGCAATTGAATGAAACTGTGTGCATGCAATATTAGTGTATTATAAAAGTGTATCATGTAAGATCTTTTATGAATGCCTGAAATACACCAGTGATTAATATTGTAAAATGTACATTTTAGCACTATATAAGGAATTATGGATATTCATTGATAGTTTGGCCAGACAGGAGGAAATGTGACAGCTATCGACCCGTCTTCAGTGTAAATTAAGCATGGTAGACTCAGCATGGAAGCTCTATTTACATTGAACTCTTACAGTGGAATGAGAAGCCCACAGGAAGGGAAGAACAGCCCTGCCTCTTGAAACAAGTTTGTTGCACTTTGGAAGCTATAAGGACAGAAGCCATTTTAGGCATCCATCAGGAGGCAGACACAAGGGAACAGAGCTCTTACAAGCTGAGAAAGATGGGTTCTTCAGCCAAGGGGGGAGGGTTCAAGTCTCTGGGAACTGAATATAGGTGAGAAACCTGCTTAGGCAAAAATCTTTCACCTAAGAAGACAAGGGAAGCCATCGCCTGGTACTTCTGTGGAAGGTCCTGACGGAGGGAAAGTCAGCCATGGCTGGGAAACAAAATGACTGGTGAGAGAAACCATCTTGAACAAAGCCTGTGCCTTGCTAGATTTAGTTTGAGACTTTTAGAAAAATATTTTGTTTTGTTTTACTTGTAGCTTTTTCTATTTTCATTCCTTATATTTGAACTCACTTAATCCTATGTATATTTTGTTAATACATTTATTTCATTTTTACCATAAACCAAGTCAGTGCTGTGTTTAAAGGAAGGGTGTATTCACCCCCGTTAAGCTAACAAGCTGTGATGTGTTTTGTGTCTTTAGAGGATTTCTCTGAGTTGTCCAGGAGAAAGCTGGACATTGCAGAGCACACAGTTTTGGGAAAATTGGTGATTGGGAATGTGTTGGGGTCACCTTGCTGGTTGCAACCAAGGCTGGTGGAAGCCAGATTGGGGCAGTGGGACTGTAGACAGGCTGTTGGGTCAGAGCTGACAAACCAGGGCTGTCCAGCACACAGACGCTCAGGGTGTGACCTGCATGCTGGTAGGCTGGCTGTGAGTGGCCCATGTAGGGAGCTACAACAGCAAAGCATTGTGAGGCATCCAAGGTTACAGGGCAGATGGTGACACAACCCCTCAGTGGTCTGGACTGCACCCCACAACATGACAGTAGAGAAGAAGAGATATTTACATTTATAAAATATTTTTAAACCTCCAATTCAAAAGAGAGAGTAGCAACAAAGACAGCACACATAGATGATTACACTACGTTGCTAGAATGTAAATTAAAGAACACAGAATTATTTCTATATGCAACATTCCAGAATTCCTTAGGGATCTTTACTGTTTCAAAAAAGGATGAAGGCGACTCTTCCTGGGGAAACGATGACATCTGCTGGTGTTTAATGAACAAAATTTAGTTTAATTCCTGTATGTTTCAAAGCGGTACATTGTACTACGGCCCCAATGTTCCTTTGTAAATGCCAGTTACTGTGACAGCAATGCAATATAACCAAATAGCAGCTGTTTCTTAAAAAATATGCAAAAGAAAATTTGAAGGTTAGCTTCATAGAAAGAAATACAATGTGCCTTCATTGAAATGAGATACAAATCACTGGAATTTATAGGAATTTCTCTTAATCTATATTTTCAGTTCTCTGAGCAAAAGACTAAATTTATCCATAGTCATTTTCTATCATTCCATCATCAGTACATTTTAAAAATATTTTTATATTTTTACCAGTAGCACGTTCAAAAGAATTCTTCGATTCTATTCTGTAACTGAAAACAAAAATAGATCGCAAACAATAACATGTCAGCCAATGGCTAGTATGAAGTGGAATTCATATTTACTGATCACCACTTGTACTGACCATTTGATTGTATGCATCACTTTTTATTTTTCAATACCCTGGGGGTACTCTACTGCTGAGGGAGGGGGGTACCATCTGTAAAATGAGAAGTAAAACTGAGGTTTTTCTGAGTGCTTATGGAAATATACAAGGTGGTTCTTGGAGGGGTAGCAATTTCTGTTGGATATGCTATTCAGTTTCACTTTGTGTCCTGGACAGCTGTATAGGGTTGCTGGTCATTGATAAGAGGTTGTGCATTACAGGGCAAAGGTAATGCCTTTATTTCAGAATTAGAATCATAGAATCATAGAATATCAGGGTTGGAAGGCAACTCAGGAGGTCCCCTGCTCAAAGCAGGACCAATCCCCAACTAAATCATCCCAGCCAGGGCTTTGTCAAGTTAGGTCTTAAAAACCTCTAAGGAAGGAGATTCCACCACCTCCCTAGGTAACCCATTCCAGTACTTCACCATCCTCCTAGTGAAAAAGGTTTTCCTAATATCCAACTGTAGAGGAGTGGACTCACCCCTGCGGCGCCTCCCACTGATTGTTCCGGAAATTAGCTCTGTCCCGTGGAGCGCCCCCTCCTGGTGGTGTCCCGTCCATCGTCTCGCCCTCGGTTGGCGTCTGAGTCCACATCGCTCACCAGCTCGCGGTGTCCTCTTCAGGACCACTGCCCTCCGGCAGTGCCCCTTAGCCCATCCACACCCCCTTCCCGGGGGCGGAGGGTTGATCAGCAGTCTCTCTACGCCCCAGCCACCATGTCCAACCACACACCCCAAAGTCTAATCCCTCTTGTCAGGGATCTGGCGTAGTCTATTATGGCCGCTCCCTACGGCCGATGGCTGGGTGTACTGCAAGGGGAGAAGGGGGGGGAACCCAGGCCCACCCTCTACTCTGGGTCCCAGCCCAGGGACCCTCTGGTGGCAGCCTCGCTGTCCTCCTTCTCTCCCCTCGTCTGTCTGCTTCCCTGGGCCGCTTCCCCTACAGCCCCTTGCACCCGCTAGGCCCTTCTCTTCAGGGCCTGCAGCCTGGCACGCCTCGGGCTAGAGCTCCTTTCTGCTCCCCGAGCCTGGCCACCACTGCACTGTCCGCAGTGCTAGTCTCCCACCTCTGGAGACTAACCTTCCACTGTTGAAGGCCTGGGACAAACTGACTCTCCCCTCCCTGAGCAGCCTTTTTATAGGGCTGAGCCGGGCCCTGATTGGCTGCCTCCAATCTGGGCCCTGATTGGCTCCCACTAAGCCCTTCTCCGATTGGCTGCCCGTCTGCGCAGGCGCACTGGCCTGCTGCAGCCTAAATTCTCAGGGAGTGGGGCAGTCCGCCCCACTACATCAACTAAACCTCCCCCACTGCAACTTGAGACCATTACTCCTTGGTCTGTCATCTGGTACCACTGAGAACAGTCTAAATCCATCCTCTTTGGAACCCCCTTTCAGGGAGTTGAAAGCAACTATCAAATGCCCCCTTATTCTTCTTTTCTGCAGACTAAATAATCCCAGTTCCCTCAGCCTCCCCTCATAAATCATGTGCTCCAACCCCCTAATCATTTTTGTTGCCCTCTGCTGGACTCTTTCCAATTTTTCCACATCCTTCTTGTAGTGTGGGGCCCCAAACTGGACACAGTACTCCAGATGAGGCCTCACCAATGCCAAATAGATGGGAATGATCACGCCCCCAGATCTGCTGGCAATGCTCCTACTGATACAGCCCAAAATGCCGTTAGCCTTCTTGGCAACAAGGGCACACTGTTGACTCATATCCAGCTTCTCGTCCACTGTAACCCCTAAGTCCTTTTCTGCAGAACTGCCGCTTAGCCATTCGGTTCCTAGTCTGTAGCATTGCATGGGATTCTTCCGTCCTAAGTGCAGGACTCTCCACTTGTCCTTGTTGAACCTCATCAGATTTCTTTTGGCCCAACCCTCTAATTTGTCTAGATCCCTCTGTATCCTATCCCTACCCTACAGCGTATCTACCACTCCTCCCAGTTTAGTGTCATCTGCAAACTTGCTGAGGGTGCAATCCACGCCATCCTCCAGATCACTAATGAAGATATTGAACAAAACTGGCCCCAGGACCGACCCTTGGGGCACTCCTCTTGATACCAGCTGCCAACTAGACATCGAGCCATTGATACTACCCATTGAGCCCGACGACCTAGCCAGCTTTCTATCCACCTTATAGTCCATTCATCCAGCCCATACTTCTTTAACTTGCTGAATGTAGTGATCTGCTATCACAAATTGTGTATTCATTTTAGTTCATCCAATACTTTCAGATCCTTTGAAATGAAAGGCACTATATAAGTGTCGGTATTATATGTGTAACCCTTCTGCCCATCTAAGTTGGCAGCAACAAGGGCCGGGTTCTGTATCTAGGGGTTCCGTTTCAATAACACAATGCAAAACCGGCTCGAGCCCCCACCCAGTGACCTGGGACAATTACATACCACCCCCCTGGGTACCTCTAAGAGGCAATACTTCCCCTCTCGCAAGCACGGAGTCTGAGTGTAGCAGAAAATGTTTAATAACATGAGGTAAACGACATCAGCATAAAATTGGAAAAACACCACAAACAGGATTCATAACACAAACCATGAGCAAAACCCACCCCAGCAAATTGGGCTGTGTCCTTTCCCTTTGGCTCTTGAATCCAACAACCCAAAAATCACCCAGAGTCCCCAAAGTCCAACACCCCCAAAGTCTCTTGGGTCCAGCAACCACCCAAAGTCCCAAAAGTCCAACAACCCCCAAAGTCTCTGTCCCTGGTCAGTGCAGCCACAGAGCAAAAGGGGGGGGGGGGGCACGCAGGGTGTTAAGGGGCACCTTACGTGATCCGAGGCTGGCCAGCCGTCTGTTTCCCCGCGGGGGTTCTGCCGCAGCCTTCACCACGAGCCAGGCCACTTTCCTGCCATCCCATGAACTGCTCCGCTCTACAAGCTGCTCCGCTCTGCTCACCGACCTGTGAGCCGTTCCAGCCGTCCCCGCAAACAGCTCCGCTCGCCGTTCCTTGGGCCACTCCAATCGGCCCCGCAAGGCTCTACGCCGCTCGCTGCTCCTCCAGTCGTCCCCACAAATTGCTCCGCCAGCTGCTGAGCAATATAGCTTCAGGCTCCCCCACTAGTTAACACAGCACTCAGTGATCTCAGCTCTTAATAACTTTAGCTCTTTTGTGATTTCAGCTCTTAGCAATTTCAGCTCATAGTATAGTAGGGGAGCCCCAGTGCTGGTGCACCATTGGCCCAAAGTGAATTCAGCTCAGCAGCCTGTAACTAGACTCCTAATGGAATCAAAGTTAGCTCTGACATTCAACAGTGGAGAGAGGGGGTGGTGCAATTGGTGTTTCAAACCCTCAGAGGGGACCCATACCATCAGGTACAAATACCTGTCCCCATCCTCTCTCAATTCACTGGGTTTTGTAACCCATGCCCCTTGTCAAGCAAGTGCTACTTAGGTAATGGTGAAGGACTCACTCAGTCCTTCTGTCATACAACATTTCCACTGGCCTTGATTCACAGAATCAGGGTAACAAAACTTTATTCTTCCTGCCCCAATAATAGAGAAACTGGGGATCCCACACCAGCCAAAGTAACCACTTTCAGTTGCTGTTGTTCCATGCCAGGCGAGTGGGTGTGCCTATGCAAACAAGATCAGCCCCTGGAGTTCTTTTCCACACTCGCCATAATTCACCACCAGATGTCAGGGTAGAGCTCATCCTGACTCTGCTTACATATGGTTATATGGGAATCCCAACAGTGGTAAGAAACACTCTTCTGTGCTGGACTAGTCAAATTATTTTGTCTATTCTTCTCAGCTGAGGATGTAGCCACAGTGACCATACTTTTACCACCTCCAGATTAGATCTGTTTTTGACCCCTTTACTTCTCACTTCTGTTTAAATAAAAGCAAACCACTTGACATTCAGGAACCCCTACTTTTCTTCTCTGTAATTTGAACACTGACCATGGTTATGGGTGTATCAGAGCTGCATGGACATTTAAAACCAGTGATGCAGCTGACTCTGGGGCAGAACATAGCTGCTGTTTAACAACCCATGGCAACATGAAACAGCTTTTTAGGACAGGAAGTTGACAATAGATTGTGAAGAATTTTGTTTTCATATGAATCCTCCAAGCACTTGTAGAAGGTCATCAATATCATATTCTCCTGTTAGTGACTTAGCCCAGCGAAAATGTAAGTTGACGGTGAAATAGTAAAGTCATCTAAAGGCAAAAGATATTATGTTCTATCTTGTCAGCAATTTGAGTGAAAATATTATGATGATTCAGGGAACAACTGTAGAAACAGTCAGTCCTCAGTAGACCTGCAGATGTTCAATAGAAAGCCAATCACCAGAAGCTTAAAGTTAGCATCATTATATTTTATGTACAGTAGTGAGAAAACTTATAAAGCAGAAATGGCAACGGACCAGGATCTACTACATCCTAATTAACACTTTAAACATGGTATCACAGGTGGCTGAAACAGAACAATGCAAACACTAAATACAAGGGAGAACTTAATTGTATTTTACTGAGCTGTGCATCTCTCTGCTTACTGTATAACCCACTTGTTAGAGGGCTTTCCCTTCACCCTCTCCCCTGGTTCTTGTCACACAGACAGAAAGCAGAAGACCAGAAGTCTGAAGTGCAGGCAATGCGATGTTTATTGGGGTTAGTTTCCAGCAAACATGTATACCATAACTCTGACGCCGCAAAGCCTTTTGTTTCCCAGCATCCCATTCCCAGCTCTGATGCTGCAGAGTGTTTACCCCGTCTTCCCTCTTCCCAGCTCTGATGCCGCAGAGCCTGCCTGTGTCCCCTTTTCCAATTCCCACCTCTTCTTAGCAGGCCCAAATATACCTGCAATGCATGCCCTCAGTCCCACCCTTTACAACTTATGGTCATGTTCTGTTTTGGAAGGTTGTGAGTCTAGGGTCTTCGTCCCACCTCTTTTGTATCCCATGGGAGGGGTGAAGAGTGAGGCTATGCTATGGACAGGGACAGGCATTTCTTTGGCTTTTTAGTGTTTTATACCTTCCCCCAATCCCCGCTTGCCCCTCCCAACTGGTTGCTTGACCTTGCCTTGAGAGAAAAGCCAGGCAGGCTTCCAGTAGATGCTCATATATTACACTCCCACCATACCCTGTAACACTTTAGTTCCATCTCTTATCTCTTTTCACCTCATCTGCTTGTGGGCAGATGTAAAACACAGGGTCTTTGTCTTTTGTTTACACATATTAGTATACGATATAAGAGTGTCAAAAAGTCAAACCCAAAATTCTATCTCAGGCTGACAAACCGGCTTATATTCTAACACCACTCCAGAACTGCATACATTGCTTTGCATTTGTCTGCTTCTTTGTTGCCTTGTCAGTTATTTAGATGTTACGTAACTATATTAGTTAATGTGTGTGCAGTGTTTTGAATATATGACTCACAATACAGTCACTAAGTATTATTGTTGCCCCGTTTCAACCTGAGCAGCTAGTCAAAGTTTGGGTCCTTGAGCATGTTCCAGTTGGAAGTAGAAATTGATGGAGTTTGGTATTTTCTTTGATGCAATCTTTTTTATTTACAAGGAATGTACAAAATCCTGTGTCTCTAAACACAAAAGGAACCAAGAACAAAACGAATCAGTTTCTTAGCTTACAGACCTGAAGCCCTTTTAGCCAACACTAGACCCAAAAGAGGTCTCTCTAGCTTTTCCCAAGGTCAAACTGTGCTTATAGGCTCCTATTTGGCTTTCTTACCTCTTCCTCCCTCTCTGTTCTTGTCTGTTCTCAGTTTCTGTGTGAACTCTCTCTACACACACATACCTCTACCCAAAACAATATTCAGCTCCTGGGCAGGTTCACACACACCTTTTGTCTTAGGTGGGGGCTCATACTTATAGTTATGTTAATTTAAGGGTGAGTTCACACCTATCAATCACAATGGCATTTTAACTCAATCCATAGCAAACTCATAACACTGTTATTTCCATTAGGCTAAATCTTAATAACGTAGCGAAAAGAGAGTGTTTAAAGTCAACTAGTCTCATTTCAAGAACATAATCAGGATATTTCATTACATTAAATACTCAAATGACTTATGTTTTTGCAACACACCTGACAATTGTTCAGGCGCAGTGTCCCATTGAATATTATGGGCCTCCACATTGGGTAGAATCATAGAATACCAGGGTTGGAAGGGACCTCAGGAGGTCATCTAGTCCAATCCCCTGCTCAAAGCAGGACCAATCCCACACTAAACCATCCCAGCCAGGGCTTTGTCAAGCCTGACCTTAAAAACCTCTAAGGAAAGAGATTCCACCACCTCCCTAGGCAGCCCATTTCAGTGCTACACCACTCTCCAAATAGATGCTACCCTCTCCATCCAGCACATGGAGTAGCCAGCATAAGGCTTAAACCCGTCATCTTGGTGTTATTAGCACCATGCTCTAACCTGCTGAGCTAGCTGGCCCCCAAGTTACGGATCCATGCTTGCCTGGCCTAGCCTGCGGATTGTGGCAATTAAGTGCAGAGTATAGTAGACAGGCAAATCCGCTATTAGTGTTAGTGGAGTCTGCTCAGATTTCAAGCTCCACCATTGCAAATAAGGGCTTAGTCCTGCCCACATGAGGAGCTGCACGGGCACAGCTACACTAGTGGCTATAATTGGGGTAAATCCTTAGACTAGACAAAGTCTAGATTGTCAATTTTTGTAGGAAGGGCCCTGCCTTTCTTGGATCTCTAAAGCACCATGTCCATCCATGGTACCTTGTAAATAATAGTAGTAAAGTTAATAGTTTTTTCTGCATTAAGCATCTGTGTTCTTTCTACTGGCTTTTTAGCAGATGTTGAATAAAACCAAGCAAAATTCCCATTGAAATCAAACAAGATTGAGTTGATCAAGCAGTACAATTTACACATGACTCATTTGATAGACATGGGTGTAACTTTCATGCTAAGTAGCAAGGAGGACGGGATTGTAGTAGGCAAACAACAATCATAAGATATGTTACAAATGTGCAAAACAGCACAGGTTGTGGGGGCTGCCTTATTTGACACCTTTTTACTCTTTCTGCTGGCTTGTTTTCTTGCTACACCCTACCATCCCATCAGCAAGATACTTTCCCTGATATATTCCCCTTTATGAGCATGGAATGTACTCTGCCATTTACATTACTTGTGAATTTGGCCCTGCATAAGGCCAGGGGGATTTTAATATAAAAAATATCAGTGATTCTGGCACATAATCAATTAAGGGGAAAAACAAGTGTGTGTTAGCTTCAGTTTCAATTAGAAACACATAAGGAGGGACAACAGTTTTATTGGTAAATAGAGAAACAAGTGGGGAAATAAGTGTTATTCTCAAGTTTCTAAGATAATATTAGTAATAGTGGAACAAGCATAAAACAAACTATTTAGTTCTTGAAAGTGTCCTTTTAATGTGTTTTACAAAACACTGCACCAAAATAAATATTTACGCAATAAGCCTTCATGTCCCTGAAGCAGCCAGCAGTGTCCATTGGACCGGCCATATTTAACCCCAGCATGCATCCCATACAGTAGTTAAATTTGCAATCATACCATGAATTATAGCAGCTCTGAGAGAGTTACAATGGTCTATCTGCATTACAGAAACGATTTGAAGCCTCTGAGAAACGCTTACCTCTTTCCCTCCCTTTCGAATTCACATTAAAAATCATAAGCAATTGACACAAAAATCGTAATTGTTTCTAATAGATTAAAATTTATATCTACAGAATGTCTCAAGTCAGCACATTTCCATCTATTTATGGATTCTGCTGCAGGATCTGCATCACCGGACCTTTCCACCAAGGACAGATTTAGGGGCAGACGACCCACGCAACTACCTGGGGTGCTGGTCATGAGGGGCGCTGGGCTTGGGGTGATGTTTTCATTGTTAGTGACAAAAAGGAAAATAGAATGTTTGAAGTTCAATTTTTCAGGTATTCCATATATGGAATTACGCTAAGCTCCTAGATGTTCTGGACCTTTGTAGAATCTCGTGGAACCTTCCACACTTTCTGAGAACTACATTTTCCTCAAACTTCCTAGAATGTTGTCATCCATGCCCTCAAAGAGGTATAAGGGGGGTGGCATTGCCAGGTAGTCAGTGAGATATAAGAACAAACTGAAGTGAAGTGAGAACCCAGCTGCGATATTGTGAACCTTGTTTTATTGTGTAATTGTGAAAGTGTACTTGTGTTTTAAGACTTGAAGAGTGTAAGTAGCAACTAATATAGGACATATTTAATGAGATGCCAGAGTTATCTATTGAACCCCATCTATGCACAATATAAAATAAATATTGTTACTTCTTTTGCCATGCTTAACACATAAATGGAAGGAGTCAAGTCCAGGCTCAAGCTGAATAAATGCATAGATGCAGAAAACTAGCACATTATCAATGTAGAAACCCAGCATTGGAGGAACGTGTTCAATGATCTCAATAATCCTCTTCCTTGCAAAGAATAATTTGGTTTTCCGGGGCTCGTCGGATAATTTGTTCACTGAACATAATGGTAATTTACTCAGTTTGGTAGAACTCCTTGGGAAATACAATAATGTCATGTGTGAGCACTTATGTCAAATAGTTCATAAAGAAGCTATGGACCATTATGGCAGCAAAACAATTCAAAATGAATTGATTGACCGTATGGCAAGGAAGGTACTCAATAGCATATTGATGCCGCTCAGCAAAGCAAAGTACTATGCCGTAATAATGGACCGCACTCCCGACATTAGTCACAGTGGAAAGATTTACAGTACATTTACAGTAAAATTTGTTGATGATGAGGACGGCTGTATCCAAGTAAAAGAAGACTTTATCTGTTTCCAGTCTGTGGACAACTCTTCTGGAAAAGGCCTAACAGAAATGTTTATGAACATTTTGAATGACAATAAAATAAAGCTTCAGGAATGCTGCGGCCAAGGCTATGACAATGGCGTGAACATGAAGGGAAGAAACAGTGGCATCCAGGCAAGGATCCCTGCGCTGAATCCAAAAGCTTTCTTCGTGTCTTGTGGCTGCAATTCCCTCAACCTGGTTGTGTCAGATGCAGCATTAGATTCAGTATCTGTCTTTAGAGTTCTGCAAAGGATATACATCCTGTTCTCAGCATCAATTATCAGGTGGAAGAGCCTCACGGACAATGTTACAAATCTGACCATGAAGCCACTAAGTGACACTTCCTGGGAGAGCTACATTGACAGCGTAAGGCCAGTGAGGTACCAAGTGACTGAGGTTTATGATGCCCTGATGGAACGGGTGCCGTCAAGTAAAGCTGAGGCCAGAAGCCAACATGCGATGCAAAGCCTGGCAAACCAGATCATTGACTTCAAATTTCTGGTCTCAGTTGTGGTTTGGCCTGATATCCTGTTCCAACTAAATGTTGTAAGCAAGGCATTGCAAACTCAGTAGATGGACATCGTGACTGCTACTACTTCGATGAGAAGCTGCCTTGATTTTGTTGTGGCCTACAGAGACAAGAGATTTGAAGATGCCATCCCTGCTGCCAAAGAAATGGCGGAAAACTTAGGAGTTCAGCCTTTCTTCAAGAAAACTCATATTCATCGGAAGAAGAGACAGTTTGGTTATGAGGACAGAAATGAGGTAATGGGAAGCTTGGAAGAAAAATTCAAGAGGGAATGTTTTTGCTCGCTCGTTGACACTGTTTGAGTGTCCATCAAAGAAAGGTTCAGACAAATGAAGCACCACAAAAAGACCTGGGGGTGGGGATGTATGACCTTAGTAAGCTGTTGACAGACCGGAATGCACTCTTGAACAAGTGTACAGACCATCACCAGATTCTGACACATGGGGAATGTTCAAAGGGCAATGATAAAGACCTCTATGTCGAATTGGACAATATCCGTCACACTTTGCAACAAGGGCTGCACTCTCCACTCCAAGTTCTCCAATTCATTCATGATGCAGAGAGCTGAAGGACATTTTTCCTAACATGTGGATAGCTTTGAGGATTCTGCTCATGCTGCTGGTCACAGCCGCAAGTGATGAGTGCAGCTTTTCGAAGCTCAGGCTCATTAAAACATATCTTTGATCGATGATGGCCGAAGAGAGACTGACATCGCTTGCTATTTTATTGCTTGAAAATGCCATTGGCCAGTCTCTGAATCTCTCTAACGCTGCGCTTCAGTTCACAAGGACAAAGGTGAGAAAAGCAACCTTTTGAACTAAAGGACTAGGGCTAACATTCCAAGGCTGTCACCAACTGTAACACTATTTAATACCAGTCCACACAATGTTGGTGCACAGTTCAATTTATTGATGTGAGTACATTTCAGTCAGTCATTCTTAAAATTAAAAAAGTTTCTATAAACTTAGAGGAAACAAAAAATGTTATTTGCTTATATATGGCATGACTAAATTCAGATTTACAGATCCTAGCATGCAAATTTATCATCTTATATGACAGGGATAAATCGTGCATGCAAATTGTGCATCAAAATCGTGAAATGGGCTACAAATGCAATAAAGAATAAGGTATTGAAAAGTTTAACAAATGGAGGTGAGGTGCCAAAAATGCTCCTCACCTAGGGTGCGGTTTGGTCTAGGGCCAGCCCTGCTTTCTACCCACGTGAAGCCGCAGTGGCTTTGGTGGGGCTCAGAGTGAATGCAAGGGTCTGGCCGCACACATGCAACTGTAGGATCAGGAGCTATGTCCTTATTTAGCTGCAGATGCACCATGCTATTTAGAGAGACAGTGACAAGCCCGCGTACTTTTGGCTCTCCTCTGGGCTAACTTATGTGAGGAGGAAGAACCCAACCTCTGTTCTGAGGAATGAGAGCACAGATGAATGAGCCCCCTGACAATGCCATGAGTTAGATCCACCTCTTTATTCCTCTGACCCTTGGAGCTTCATAACCCACAGATGTCACAGGGTTGAATGAGGCCTTAAGTTATGACCACATGACTGCACAAATTAAGTTCACAGGATATCATCAGAAGTGAAGCTATATCCTTCACACTCTTGTACCTAAGTATTAATACAGAAGATGAGCCAGATTCTGCTCTCATTTTCACTGCTACAACTCCACTAACATCACTAGGGTTGCATCAGAACAAGTGAACAGAATTTGGCCCACTGTGTCAAAATCCCTGATGTTCAACCCAGTAGGGAAACTTATATACAAATATGGGTAACAGGTACACTTCAGATACTATCCTGGAATCATTTCACAGGACAAACTCCTAGGGACTACACAGGAGTTTTTCCTTGTGCAAGATCAGCAGTATCAGTTCCCTAGTGATGAAATTCCAGGTCCATTGCTTTATGCTTCCCTTCCCCCCAATAAGAGCAGGGGCGTGATGGCTTAGAAATCAATTCAATAGCGGAGTAGCACAGTAACAGTATGAGTGTTAATAGTTCAGACCTATTAGAAATATGCAAAGGAAAAACTTTATCTAGGGTAAAGGCTGCGAATATCTTCATATTTCATTGCTATTTGCCTAACTGACTTAACTGGAGTTACTACTAGTACAGTAGAGGTGATCTTGGCTCCTCAGCCATAAATATCCTTAGTCAAGTTTTCTATGTATATCCCTGCACCCCCAGAGTGTAAGTGAAGTAGGTCATTTTTAAATACTTTCAAACTGATGTAAGTTCCACATATTATACAGTATATTGTGGATTCTCACCGCTGGAGGTCAAGGTTCAAGCAACAAAGGAAAAGAATCTGTCTGTTCTTCCAAATGTTCTTGGGTGTGTCTACACTGCAATACAACACCTGTGGCTGACCCACATCAAGCGACTCGGGCTCACAGGGCTCAGGCTACAAGGCTATAGAACTGCAGCAAAGACATCTGGGATCAGACTGGAGCCCAAGGTCTGGGACCTATCCCCTTTACGGGTCCCAGAGCCCGGGTTCGAGCCGGAGCCTGGATGTCTAGACTGCAATTCTTTAGCCCAGCAACCCGAGTCCTGTGAGCCTGAGTAGGCTGATACAGAACAGCCACAGGTGTTTTATTGCAGCATAGACATATCCCTGGATACTGTATTTTGAAAATATTAATTAGATTGAGAGGGCCCCTATTTCTTCTTCTAAAACTTAAATAACACTTTGGAGCAGCCCAGTGCTGTTTAAATTCCAGTCAGATCCGCCTTCCAATCTTCACCGTTTCCTAAGAAATGCCACCTGGGGCAGGCAAATAGGAAAAGCTGTTAGCTGATCTACTGGCACATTGTGTGAGATTAATGAATACATCAGGGGAGAGGTCAGAGGCAGCATGGAAAAGATACTCTTTGCTGTCTCTGCGTCGTTCAGAAAGGAACACGGAAATTATTTTAATCTCAGAACATTCCTCCAACTTTCCAATTTAGTAAACTACCACCTTTGGCAAAGGTGACGCAGGGGAGACCTGTGCTTAAAATAAGCTAGCAGCCTGGGAATTAGGGGGAGGGCAATGTTACCAAAATCTGAGAGCCAAAAATGTTATCTGCATATCCGTGCAGTGAAGGGGAGAAATTAAGAAGCACAAGATTATTGCAGCCAGAAAGCAGGTATCTAGGGAGGAAAGTGTCATCTATCAAGCGATGCTGGATATCAAAGCACTGCTGCTATTTACATTTTTGAGCTCAGTTCTAATATAGGAACGCAGACTGATAAAAGCTTCCATGCATGCTAGCCCTATTAATTTTTTCTTGATGTTCCTTGCTGTATTAACTACCTCAAGTGTTCGAAAAAAATATATTTTAAAAAATAATCTCGTAATTTTTAAGACAATGAATTTTGGATTCTTTTGATTTGCCTTCTGGTTTTGGAGCTTTTAGGATTTGGTTTTTCAGAATTTTCATTATACCCAGGAGGGCTAGCCACTTCTTTTTTCAAATGAAAGCTAATCACTTAATTCCTGAAGAAAAATTGAAGGGCAGGGAGGAAGGCTTGTGAGACTCCCAATAAAACTGCACGAGTTGGCAACATGTGTTTGTGACCTTGACCCATTTATAACCAAACACGCAGTCATTGGCATTTTTTTTTCTATTTAAAATTTAATTGTTAGGTGCCAATTCCTAAAAGGCTCTATGGCACCTTAACAAAGGATTGAAAGGATACCCCTAACCCTGGCTCTTCTAATCTAGAGTTGTATCATAAAACCTGAAGATAAAGCCACCAACGGAGTCTCTGTGAGCCAATCATCCTGCACAATACAAACATGGCATCTCAGGTTGTTACCCTGGGGCTAGCACATTCAACTGCACCCTGTACAGCTGAGCCAAAAGAAAATAAAAACAAATTAGGAGCAACATGCAATTACCATCAGCAGCCATTTGAGATATTAGCAGGTAGTGGTTGTCTGGCTACATGTCTTTGCATCAAAGAAGAGTTAGCAGCATCATTAGCCAGTTCTCCTGCCTAGTGGCTCAATGGAGTATGATTTCAGCATTCAGTCTGTCTTCTGCACAGGTGTCCTGAAGTGAAGGGAGAACATGCCACTTCCTCTCAGCCTCAGCACACCTCTGTGAGATGAGGCAGAATAGTCTATAACTCAACAAGACTATGGCAATTTTGCCCATATAAATTCATGAATGGAATAAAAAAACAGGAGGTGAAGAAAAGATGGCCCAATTCATATATGCCTATCCCTGATACACTGATTAATGAAAAATATCATGACAGTGCCCTGTAAAACCATACATCCAGAGAGAGTTTTATATAGTACCTGATGATGTGTGCATGTTTTTAAAAGAAGATAATGTAAAGGCCATGTGTAGAGCCAAAATAAGTAGAAGCCAGCAACAGACACCAAAAACATTGAACAGTCAGTGATTTAATGAACTACGGGAGAATTTAACATGCACTTTTTTCTGGATCATAGAATTTACCTGAATCATATAATTTACCCTGTACCATTTGTCTAGATGACAAATGTAATTTGAATAAGTTGGGGTGGGGGATGAAGGACTCCATAGTAAAGCTAAAGGAGGTACAATCAAGGCTCAATTTGGTGATTAAAATACTTTGTCATGTATTTATTATGCCAATTATACAGATGGAAGAACAAAGGCATGGGGAGTTTAAGTGACTTACCCAAGTCCACAGAGCAACTCAAGGGAAGAACCAGGAACACAACCCAAGAATTCAATCTCCCAATCTCCTCTTGCTGTAACTAATAGACAAAACTGTCTCAGTACAAAATACAGCTGTTTTTTTCCCCGTGACTCATCCCCTTCCTCCCTTCCAAGTGCTTATTCTTCAACCCTTTCCAGCTTCTGTAGGAATCTGAGTGTTTAGAATACCAAACTGCATTGTCACTTCCTTACGACTTTCTGTTGTACAGCAATTCCTAGGATTTTTGTAGAGATAATCTATTTTCTTTTTCCCTATGACTAGCTGCTGAAGGGGAAATACAGCACTATATTGTTGCTCGTGTATGTATCTCTCCCACTGACAGCTCACCGGTTTGCCTTACATGCTGATTCATGTCTTCTGAAAAGCATAGAAAGCATCAATAATGGAAGCAATAGTATCAAAGGGGCCTTTTCAGGACAAGTTATTTTCATGCCATTATTGCAGAAGATGACTTTGCAAGTCATTAACGTAATAGGCTCTACAAATGGCATGTTAGGTATATGAATCCATGTCAACAAGCAGAAAGTGGGCATGACTATCAAAGACCAGGGAGGTAAAATGTTGCATGTCTTGACAAATGGTAGCTTTGCAAACTGGCTTTGCATGCCCTCTACATCATCTAGTGTACAGTGCCTTGTATAAGCTGATGATGCAACACTGAGCAGAGAAAGAAGTTTGTTCTATTTACAGATCTATAAGCAGGAAGTCAAGTTCTGAAGTGGTAGCATAAGGATGTTTTGTGTCATTACACAAGCCTACCTGAGATGTGCTTAACAGATAGAATACTATTGTCCACATGTCAGACAGAGAAGTGGAGTGGAGATACAGTCAAATAAATGACATATGGAATCTAACAGTGGTGAACAGAACTTTCACAGCTATAGTGCACTGCAAACCCTTGTAAATACTCACCCAGCAGAAGCATTTGTATGAAGTCTTGGTGTTGAGGGAACATGTGGGTCATGTCTACCAACACTTCAAAGGCTGCAATGAACCACAGAGTTCCAAGCAAAAACAAGGCATCCCCACAGAATCTCCTCTGTTCATAAAATATTGACAGACTATTTATGGAGCTCCTCAGACAACTGTTTGTTGTTTTTCAGCATTAGAGTAATATGAAGGTGCTTCACATCCCATAGGTCATTTGGCTTTCATGTGTCCATCCTGGTACCCATTGGCCCTTCTGCAGTGATGATGTTATGGAAAATTGCAGTCATTTTTATTTCACTCAGATTGTCATATTCAACTTTCTCTGCCTCTCTGAGGTTGGAGTTCCATTATTTTTGAGAGCCCCAAACAGTTAATTCCATTCAACGGCAGGAAGAAACCCAACTCATCTTAGATTAAACACACATCCTGGGTGAAATCCTGGCCACACTGAAAATGTATCAGATAACGGATAAAACAACATAGATGTGTATATGCTTAATATGGGATCCTGTGTGCCATTCTATAGCCTTGATATACAATAATGGTGCAGTTTAGCTTTGTTCCCCTAGTCAGAGCTATGCATCTCTCTATCTTGCTCTCTGTCAGAGAGAGCTAGTCCCCCAGGACAATGATATTCAGAACACAGTCTTATGTAGGATACCCCCTTGGAAAAGAAGGTTGCTTCTCAGGCACTTGATCAGATATAGGTACCTGTTTATTTGTTCATAAGCTATTACAGTTCTCAATACGCACTAGTTTACAATATCCCTCTACCAACAGAGAACAGTATTTGACTATTTACACTGTCACTATTTGTATAGCACTAACCGAATGCTACATTACATTACAGGCAATTAGTAAGATGTGGTCCCTTCTCAGCGAGCTTACAATCTATGTAGACAACATACAAATGTAGCGAGGGAAAAGTGAGGTCACAAGAAGCCAGGGTGAATGAGTGGGGAGGGAAGACACCTGTCTTATTAGTGCCATGATTTTTGCCTTTAAAAAAATAGGGGGAAGGAAGTTAGAAGAATTTTCCCAAGGGACTGTAAATTGTTTCCTAAATAGAAGATTGGGTTTTGCAGTTAAGTGCATATTAAAAAGGAAGCACCAGGAAGAGGAGAGAATGGGGATGTTGCAGCCCAGGTTAAGGAATGCATGTCTGGTAGGGAAGAATGAGGAAGAGGTCACATAGAAGAAGAAGTGGAAAATAAAACACATGAAAGGGTTGGTGAGTGAGATGGCGTGGCCAGCAATCCAGTGACCTCTTTTCCCCCATTTTAATCCTATCCAATTGATTCATATGACAGCTGTATTTTATAGCCTTCACAGTAATGCTTCCTTCAATCTCAGTCCAACATAGCTCATCAGAAGGGGACTTCTATTCTCCAGCTATGAAACAAAATCTATTCTTTCATACAAGTGTCTCCCAGTACTCCAATCTGTAAACATGTTTCCAAATTAGCCCTCTTATTGTTTGGCTAAAGATTGCCCTT
Organism: Emys orbicularis; assembly: GCF_028017835.1. NCBI lineage: Eukaryota > Metazoa > Chordata > Testudines > Emydidae > Emys > Emys orbicularis. The sequence goes on from NC_088683.1 coordinate 346,650,117, forward strand.
AAGATCTTCCTTTCAGTGATCACAAAATGCTGCACAAATAAGCTTCTTGAATAATGTTCTGCTAACATCAAGGGAGTGACTAGAGAACAGTTTCAGGGACAGCCTCATTATTAGTATGCACAGAAATTGCTCTGTTGGCAGGTCGGTCACTTCTATAAAGAATAGCCCGGTCCTTGATCACACCTTAAAACGGAGCTTTGCCATAGACAGTAAACTGCATTGTCTCAGAAGAATGAGAGGACCTCAGTGGGTCACAAATGGGGAAGTAGTCTAGGAGATAGCTGAGTTCCTACATGTCAAGGACTAAAAGAAATAAGACCAGGGCCTTGAAATGGAAGTAGGGAGCCAATGTCAGATGCAGTATGTTCTCCATGGTGTTTCCTGCTTCACGAGTGGACTGCTACATTCTGCACACGCTATACTTTCCATTCTGCACCTATATGCAGCTCCAGATCGGAGTCATTTACTCTGCTCTGATACATAGATGATCAATAATACTGCAATTTGCTCGTATAACCCTTCTCATCTGTCCATCTTAAATCACTTTCCAATGGAGAGTGTCATTATCCTCAGATGGGGAAAAGGAGGCACAGGCAGGTGAGGTAACTTGTCCTAGGTCATTTACTGACAGAACTAAATTCTGAACCCGAATCCCATTCCAATGTCCTACCCTACCTGGAGACAATTTTATTATAAGCATGTTTTCAGTGATTATTTTAAAGCACTAATTAACAAGCCCTTCTATTGATAAATCATTTAGAATTTTTTTAAATGCCACTTTTTGATTCAATCAGTTTGACAGTGTTCCTTTTAACATTCGCTTGTGGAAAATGCTTCTTTCACACACTGTTTGAGCAGCACATTATTGGACAATTGAATTTTTAATATGGTGTGTCGTGATTAAAAAGACAAAAAAGCAACATATTTCCCCATATCCTCACTCCATTCTTAATGTTTTCTGGCACTATTTGTAGATAATCTGACCAATAATGTTTCTTGTATGCTAAGTGCCAGCTCATACGCATTGGCTTTACTGGTTAAGTTATCAGGAAACAGATAAAAAAATCTCCCCTTCCTTCATGGTAAAACTTTCTTGGCTTTTGGCGTCATGCAAATACTGTCATTTAGTTGAAGAGTTATGACAATCCTGGGAAAAGGAGATTAGACTGAATGTATTTGACAAAGTAGTGTATCAACATTCTAAACATGGCTTGCTTATGGAAATGAAATTTGGGGTGGTAATTCAACTATTAAAGCATAAAAATGCTTAATTAAATGGAATTCTTGCATTAAATTTCACTTTATTCTCCACATATAAAGTTGCTTTCTTCAGTTCTGTAAATTAGCACTTGCATGGCAACATATAATTAAAAACTAATATCAACTTGTTTTGAAGTTATAAAAAGTGTTCCACTTAACACTGGGAATGCTAACCTGTGTTACAGACAGACTTTCATGGACTGAAAACAGAAACACTTTTATATACATTATTGGAATGCATCTGAGGAGTTAATACCTACATTCTGTAAAAAAAATATTAAATAGAACTGGGGGAGGGGAAAGCAACAGATTCATGAGTATATTCAATATCGAACATCTGCCGCGTAGTTGGAAGAAATGTTCTCAGATCCTGAAATTTTCACAAATGTCAGCATGAATAATTAAACTTCTAAAAGTTCATACCAGAAGGTGCATTATTTGCTATTCATCATTCTCTTGCTTAAAAAGCATCAGTCATCCAATCAAGGAGCAGAAACAATGACATGTGACTTAGGGTGGCCAATAATAGAGACAACTGTTTGCCAATATCCTATAAGCCAGGGTTGGCTGCTTGTTCAGCCCTCATTACTGGAGGAAAGATTAGCCAAACAGTGGGTTCTTGCAGTATGCTCTTAATCATACAATCATAGAAGATTAGGGTTGGAAGAGACTTCAGGAGGTCATCTAGTCCAACCCCCTGCTCAAAGCAGGACCAACACCAACTAAATCATCCCAGTCAGGGCTTTGACAAGCCGGGCCTTAAAAACCTCTAAGTATGGAGATTCCACCACCTCTCTAGGTAACCCATTCCAGTGCTTCACCATCTTCCTAGTGAAATAGTGTTTCCTAATATCCAACCTAGACCTCCCCCACTGCAACTTGAGACCATTGCTTCTTGTTCTGTCATCTGCCACCACTGAGAACAGCTGAGCTCCATCCTCTTTGGAACTCCCCTTCAGGTAGTTGAAAGCTGCTATCAAATCCCCCATCACTCTTCTCTTCTGCAGATTAAATAAGCCCAGTTCCCTCAGCCTCTCCTCATAAGTCAAGTGCCCCAGCCACTGGATCATTTTTGTTGCCCTCCGCTGGACTCTCTCCAATTTGTCCAAATCCTTTCTGTAGTGGGGGGGGCCCAAAACTGGACGCAATACTCCATATGTGGCCTCACCAGTGCCAAATAGAGGGGAATAATCACTTCCCTCGATCTGCTGGCAACGCTCCTACTAATGCAGCCCAATATGCCATTAGACTTCTTGGCAACAAGGGCACACTACTGACTCATATCCAGCTTCTCGTCCACTGTAACCCCTAGGTCCTTTTCTGCAGAACTGCTGCTTAGCCAGTCGGTCCCCAGCCTGTAGCAGTGCATGGGATTCTTCTGTCCTAAGTGCAGGACTCTGCACTTGTCCTTGTTGAACCTCATCAGATTTCTTTTAGCCCAATCCTCCAATTTGTCTAGGTCACTCTGGACCCTATCCCTACCCTCCAGCGTATCTACCTCTCCCCCTAGCTTAGTGTCATCCGTGAACTTGCTGAGGGTGCAATGAATCCCATCATCCAGATCATTAATAAAGATGTTGAAAAAAACTGGCCCCAGGACCCTGGGGCACTCTGCTTGATACCGGCTGCCAACTAGACATCGAGCCAATGATCACTGCCTGTTGATCCCAACAATCTAGCCAGCTTTCTATCCACCATATAGTCCATTCATCCAATCCATACTTTTTTAACTTGCTGGCAAAAATACTGTCGAAGACCATATCAAAAGCTTTGCTAAAGTCAAGATATATCACGTTCACTGCTTTCCCCATATCCAAAGAGCCAGTTATCTCATCATAGAAAGCAATCAGGTTGGTCAGGCATGACTTGCCCTTGGTGAATCCATGTTGACTGTTCCTGATCACCTTCCTCTCCTCCAAGTTCTTCAAAATGGTTTCCTTGAGGACCTGCTCCATGATTTTTCCAAGGACTGAGGTGAGGCTGACCAGTCTGTAGTTCCCTGGGTTCTTCTTCCCTTTTTTAAAGATGGGCACTATATTTGCCTTTTTCCAATCATCCGGGACCTCCCCTGATCGCCATTAGTCTTCAAAGATAATGGCCAATGGCTCTGCAATCACATCAGCCAATTCCCTCAGCTCCCTCGGATGCATTAGATCTGGACCCATGGACTTGTTCATGTCCAGCTTTTCTAAATAGTCCTTAACCTGTTCTTTCACCACTGAGGGCTGCTCACCTCCTCCCCATACTGTGTTGCCCAGGATAGCAGTATGGGAGCTGACCTTGTCTGTGAAGACCAAGGCAAAAAAAGCATTGAGTACTTCAGCTTTTTCCACATCATCTGTCACAAGGTTGCCTCCCCCATTCGGTAAGGGTCCCACACTTTCCCTGACCTTTTTCTTGTTGCTAACATACCTGTAGAAACCCTTCTTGTTACCTTTCACACATCCCTTGCTAGCTGCAACTCCAGTTGTGTTTTGGCCTTCCTGATTACACCCCTGCATGCTTGAGCAATGTTTTATACTCCTCCTTAGTCATCTGACCAAGTTTCCACTTCTTGTAAGCTTCCTTTTTGTGTTTAAGCTCACCGAAGATTTCACTGTTAAGTCAAGCTGGTCGCCTGCCATATTTGCTATTCTTTCTGCACATCGGGATGGTCTGTTCCTGAGGTACTGTCTCTTTCTGATCTATGTACACAAGAGTCCTACACCAGGAATGTCCTGCTCCAGCTCCTGAAACATTCACTCTGTTCTCCGCCAGTCACAGCTTTATTATATAAAATCACTTAAGATGATATTCAACTTTCAAGCAATTTTCAGCTCAGTTTCCTTACTTATACACCCCAATCCAAGTGAACCTCATGACCCCCACAATACATCACATTCTCACAAAAGACACTGTAGTTCATAGTGTGCTCAATGTCCTGAAGTTGGAGAGCAAATTCTTCTTAGAGCTTCCAAGATGAGAATATAAGCTAAAGAATCTGGATAACAGAGCACTAGACTATTTACTGGATGCTACTTACAGTAGCTGTGATATTTGTTAACCAGCCAGTTCAATAACTACCCTCACCATAGAATCCCTAAATTTTTCCACGGCAGTTTGCATCTCTGTTATAAAACTAAAATACCAGTTACAACTGATGCATCTTTGGCTTCTGGGGATTTAAAGACACAGAAAGGAGATGAGAAAGTTATGTTGGTAAAGAAACAAACGAGTCTAAAGGGAATCCCTCATCAGCATAATAACTGATCACTCCCAGTGTACCAATTGCTTTAAGGAATGTGCAGTGAAACTGAGTTACTACAAACAACACTGGACCAGGATGCTAATTACATTCTATGACATAGAAACAGCATATGCATATAGATAGATATGCCTTTCTCAAGCCTCCAGCTACTTAACGTATTGTGTGTGTGTCAATAGCTAAGCAAACAGTTTCAGACAGGATACAAACATTGAGGGATGTGATGAACTCCTTCAATATGTTCACTAGCCAAAATCCTGACAGCAATGTAGATAGAGCACACGATGCAACAAGTTGATATTACAACAAGGTCTCACTATTCCATGATGAACAGATGAAACTGCATTACAATACCTGGGAAGATGTGTGGGATGGTTTTTTAACTCTCTAGAAAAAAGACAAACAAGACGGAACTGGGGATGGGGTTCAAGGCACCTTGCCTGGGACAATAGCAGGGACTGAACACAGGAGCTTCCGCACTAAGGCTACGAAGCAACAGAGCACTTCAATATGTGCTTTCCCATTGACTTTAATGGCACTGAAGCATATGCATAGAATTGAGGACATGCTTAAGTACTTTCCTAAATCAGGGCCTGAAAGCATGAACCTCTAGTGACTTCAGCTGGCAGCTATAGCAGATTTATCCTGTTATGTGAACCAGCCACTAAATGGGGACAATGACTCACACTCTCCTAGCAGGGGTTCCAGAAACTCTACAGTGAAGCAGAGAGAAGGGGAGTGTAATTTTACAGATAATAACATTTTTTTAATTCTAAACAGAGTTTCTTGTTCAGCGTGGAAGATGCCAATTTTCTGTCATTCTTTACCCTTGTCACATCCTATCATGTTAAAATAGCATCACGCCGTGACATTTCAAAGGGCCCAGAAGTGATTTGGAGACCCGCAAATGTCCAGCACTTAGAGGATGAAGGATTGTCCTGTCAATATCAGATCGATCCAGGAAAACCTAGACAGAATGACAACCCTAGTCTAGACATCAATGCCAAATATTTCAGCAATGGACCCAATATCAGGTTAACTAATAAAAAAAGTAGGTTACTTAAAATAGCCAACACTTACCAGGTACCTGTTGGTTAAAGGAGAGAATGTCTCACTCATCCTAATCCTTCTTGGCCCAGCCTTCTTTCACTTCATTCCACATCTGTCCCCATGTTTGAAAGGCTTGCACAGAACCCTGCTCATGCTAACAAGTAGTGTATCTATTTAAGGAGTTGGTGTTCTTCACAGAGTATCCTTACATCAATGGCCCAGTCACGGGAGAGGCTCTGGACTAGGAGTGAGGAGAACTAGATTCTATTCCAGACTCTTCCACTGACCTACTATGTGACTAGTCAATTTACCTTTCTGTGCCCCTGTTTCCCCTTTGTGTGTCCTGTCTATTTAAACTACATGGTGTTTAGGGCAGGGACTGCCTTTCACTGTACATTTGTACAGTGCCTAGCACAGTGAGACTCAAGCCTCAGTCTAAGCACCCCAGTAACAAAAGGCAAGTTACAATGAACGGTGAACAAGCAACTCTTCATCACAGTTTCTTTAAACCAGGGATTGGCAACCTTTGGCACGCGGCTCGCCAGGGTGCTTACCCTGGTGGGGCGGGCCGGTTTGTTTACCTGCAGCGTCCGCAGGTTCGGCCGATCGCGGCTCCCACTGGCCACAGTTCACCGCTCCAGGCCAATGGGGGCTGCGGGAAGTGGCGCGGGCTGAGGGATGTGCTGGACCGCCACTTCCCACAGCCCCCATTGGCCTGGAGCGGCAAACCGCGGCCAGTGGGAGCCGCGATCGGCCGAACCTGCGGACGCGGCAGGTAAACAAACCGGCCCGCCAGCCTTACCCTGGTGAGCCGCGTGCCAAAGGTTGCCGATCCCTGGTTTAAAATGAATGAATTATACTTTGGAAGGAGTATAACCGTTTTATATATGGAAACTTCTCTATGAAAATCAGCTTTGACTGAAGACAAAATATTGAAAATCAATTTGTCCCTGGAAGTTGGGCTGGTAACTGACCAAGCAAGTAAATTAATCATATAGAGCAATGAGGGACAAGTTCCAGACAATAAATCCAACCAGGATTTGCAGCATTTGCTAAGTCGCATGAAAATAAACATCCACATTTGTGAGAAAGAGGTTTAGGCAGATTAAAACAAAAAGGCTTATAAAGGGTTCAATCATTACTTTTTATAAAGTAGAACCTTAAGTGACAAACATAAATATTTACCGTGTGACAGATACTGTCCTTTATACATCTAATTTACTTAATCATTTCTTTCCTCCAAGGCTTCCACTGAATTCAAGGGCTATGAGTCATTTATCACACCTATCACTGAAAAGCAATTATTAAAATCAGCTCCATGTACATTCCTCTAACAGCTGAAGGAGACTGGTTGAGTAAATACAAGTTTTCATGTTCTACTACAGTATTTTTACTTTTAAATTTGTTTGGGGGTGGGAACTAATTAACATATGGTAATTAAAAACAAAAAGAAAAAGAAAAAGAAGATTCAAGACCAAAAGGTTCAGGAATGCAATCTGCACTGGGAGTAAGAGGTCACAATTCACTACCTTACTCCCTGGGTAAGTAAGCTGCACTGGTCCTTTCCCAGGTACAGATCACTTCCCCCTCCACGCCAGTTCAGCTGAACTGTGTTCCCAATAAGTATTTCCCAGGAAGTAGAGTTGGAAGTTCCTGTCACGGTCACTTTAAAAATGCATTTTATTTTGTCAAAGATCTTTTGCTGCAAAATTCATGAATCACAGGACGTGACCAAACCGACATAAATCAGAACCAGAATTTGAAAACCACAAGCTGCTGTTTTTAGCGTATAATACAGTCATTCTTTTTAGTGTTCAGAGTAGTCCATTCTGATTTTTAAAATGGATTAATATCTAATTCATATTATAGGCTGCCTTAGAAAATGAAGACCAAGAATTTGGCCTCAGTTCAGCAAAGCACTTAAACACGTGCTTAAGGCCCATTAACTTCAAAAGAATTTAATCACATATTTAAGTTCCTTTAAACCAGTCGGTCTCATTGTATGTTATTTTTCCATACGTTAGCTGAGGTTTGATGAACTTTAAATCTTCATCTAACTGCCAGTTATGCAGATGAGAAGCTGTGTCTGGATTTTGAAAATGAAGGTGAATTCCTATTTCTAAAGCAGTTACTGCAAAGACTTGTACAATGGACAAGCCATGTAAAACATACACCTACAAAACTCTATATTTGTCTGCACAAAGTTGCATGCATAAATCAGGTAACTGCGTACAGCTTGTGTGTGCAGTTGCCTTATTGGTTCACGCAAACCTGATGTACATGAACGTGAAGGTCTGCAAATGCAATGGGTACTCCTGCAATTCGTGCAGCTTGCTTAAAATGTCCCAATGGCATTTTGCACAAAAATATGCTGCAATTCAGAGGGAGGAAGGGATCCGTGGCTAGTATGGAATATACTCAAGAAATAAACAATTAAGGGAAGTTTCGAGTTTCCCTTCCCATCTCTACTTTCAAAGACAGTGGTTCTCGACCATTTCCACACCAGCGCTCCCATCATGCTTCCCCCTAGACTGGATCCTCGTCAGAACCACCATCACCACAACACACACACATACACACCTCTCATTTAGCAACTGAGGTTGGGAGCAGGTTAGCTGTGACCACCTACCACATATTTGTCACCTCCCTATGTATTGTGTTCCTGTTTTAAGATTCTACTAGGGTCTAGCAGAGGAGTCTGTTCTTCTATTGATATAAATAAGTGTTGCCATCCACACAAGTTTATTGGAATTACCCTTTTGGATGTCCCTGTGTTGGCAGCTGTATGTGGACTTAACTTGCATCGACCAAAGTTTGTAGTGTAGAAATGGCAAATTTGACAAAATTCAATATATGTTGTGATATCTTCTTCACCTTTTCCTGAGTTCTCAGTGGTAGAATTAGCTATAATTTCTGTTGTGTTTGTTTAAAATAAAAGCTGATTTGCAAGGCAGACGATGCTTCATTCAAACCAGCTCTGTTTTTCTCTTTATTACTTTTTGTTTTACTCTCTTACACTGTAGTCTGTTCCATTTCCTAAATCCCTTAGTTTAAATTTGAAGCAAAATAGCTTCCAGATGTAACTTTACTGCTCCCTTGACCACATAATGAAAACTAACAGACACTGCAGAATCCCTACTGAGGGAGTGCTATTAATAAGCTAAGCAAATACCTATCATACATTTTTTTACTGCAGTGCTGTCTGAAAAAAATAATGCAAATCACCTGGAATAGCTACCTGATGAAGTGCAATGACAGATTCATTCTTTGCTCTGCCCCTTTCTGATAGCACACACGATTGATAAGATAGCTGTTGTTTCAAATATGGATATATACCACGTAGGTTTTGAAATTCACTTCTTGTAATTTTACTTCTTTAATATATGTAAAATTATTCCACTTGCCTTTCAAATATATTTGTGTGTTAAATATGGTTGCAGTGAACATTCACTCACTGTTTGTTCAGAATGCAAAGTACTAATCTGTTCTAATTAGATTTCCAGTAGCCGTTCTGCAGAGTCAGTTTACAGCTTCTTAGTTTATAACAATCATTCAAAAATACTTTGCATGGTGCATTAAAATAAATTTGAGGCTTAAGTCAGAGAAGATTCATGCCTAATATTGAGTGATAAGACTGCCTTTCCACTCAGCTAGCCTAAGGAGTTTATTTTCCACAATTAATTTTTAAATGTAACAGAAATTAGAATTCAAAAGCTGCCCTTATGGTGGAAATGTAGCTGCGTTAGCCTCCCACTCTCAAAGCTGCCTTCAAACCAGGCAGACTTTTTTTAATCCCTTTGACCGAAGCAAGATAAAAAAGAGTGTACGGAAATCCAAAGACCAGATAAAGAATTTTTACTGGAAAGATAACATTTTTGAAGCATTCAGAGCCAAATCCACTGAATCAGGATTTGCCTCGTAGTGACAAAATTAAAGAAAGAAATTATTGGCAACATTAAAATTTAACCTACGACACGCACATTTCTTGGTGGATTGTTAGGACCAGTGAAAATATACCTGATAAATGTAAAAAGCAACAAAGAGTCCTGTGGCACCTTATAGACTAACAGATGTATTGGAGCATAAGCTTTCGTGGGTGAATACCCACTTCGTCAGACGCATGCTCCAATAAATTTAGTGACTCCCCCTGGCCAGAATCTGACCTCAGTGATATCAATGTAAAAATATGAATCAACTACACTGAAGACAATGGAGTTATTCAGGATTTACACCTGTGGAAAATATCATAACCTTCTAATAGGGCATGAGTTGCACAGAGCTAACAGCATGAGGTTCCAGACCTGGCTCCAGGGCCGCTGAAAGCGGGTTCGGGCCCCAGTGAAAAAAATTGTTCGGGCCCCCCAGCAAGGGCGGACCAGCTAAACAGGGCCGATGAGGCGGGGGGAAGCAGGGGAAGCTGGGCCTGGAATTTTTTCGGGCCCCCCCAGCAAGGGCGGACCAGCTAAACAGGGCCGATGAGGGGGGCGGGGGGGAAGCCAGGGAAGCTGGACCCCGGGCCTCCTTCCGGACCGCCAGGCCCCGGTAATTTGTACCGGCTTCCCCCTCCCCCCGCCTCCGTCAGCCCTGCCTGGCTCTTCTGGGAACTCATGCCTCTTGCCAACTTCAGCTAGTCAAATGGCTTTGACCACTTTTATCCAATCCTGACTGTAATTCACTCTTCTCTGGGTTGATCCAGGGGCCTACCCAGAAGCCAGAAGCCATAGCCAGTGCAACACACTGCAACCTACTTCCTTAGCAGAGCAAAACCAACATGAACATTTTACACCAATGCTCTATGCACTGTACTGGCTGCCAGTCAGATTCCCAGGTCCTCATCTTCAAAGCCTTGAATGAGCTAGCTCAAGAATTGGCCATTCCTATCTCCATTGATCAGTATGCTTATTAGGATGTCAGCCCAGGTTTCAACTTGTGAGGGTTGGGGATTCTGAGTAAAGGACCCACAATTCTGGGATATATTTCTTCAGGCTGTTAAGGATGTGGCGTTCCCAACTACAACTAGTCAGGGGTCAACGGTCTATAAGGCTAAGCCAAAATCTCACATTTAGAACACTACAACACACTTGTATTACCAAGTACTCCACCAGCATCCGTGTGCTGAGTCACCCTGTGCAGCAGGACTCATTCACTAGCACCTGTCACCGTACAAAAATGGCTTCCAAGGAGAATAAAAACAACTCTACTTTCCAGGGGCAAATTCTGTCTCTTTAATATTGTGAGGTGCACAAATGCTGCTGTAACAAACATTCAGGGTCATTACTGGGCACTCAGAGCCATTTAAAAATTTTTGACTGAAATTGTGGTTATTGAAAAATGTAGTTTTGTCAAAATTAAAATGTTTCATGAAAATAGTTTGATGTTAATGAAATGTTCATTTTGTTTTGATTGGCCAAAATGAAATGAAAATTTCAATTCAAAACGAAAGAAGGGCAGCTCCACAAGGTCCCCAGCATGGGCCAGTGGCTGAAGGCTTCACTCTGGCCCTATGCAATATGCTTATATTCATGTAAAAGACATATAGTAGGGCATCTATCTCGGGTACTAACATGAAAATATGTATATAGGATATAAGCATTATTTAGCAGATACAAATCCATATAAATTAGTAGCTTCTGCAGTTGAACTTGTAACAATATCAGCAAGTGGCTGATTTGTTTTGTAATAAACCTTGTATTAAGTGTGTGGGCAGGGGGATAGAGGGCAGAATTCCTACCTAGACTGACAAACAGCAGTGTTTTGCTGCATAGCCGCCATCTTTGAAAAAAATAAAATCTTGAGATCTGTCAAACATGCCTGAGAATCCTAGGTGCTACCATAATGCAAATAATAAAAAAGTAGAAGAACACGCCTAAAATTCCCTGCTTCCTTGAGATGTCTGGCATTTATAAACAGGGAAAGGGGTGTGTTTGGAGGGCTGTACCCTTGATACATGAAAAAGATAAAGTGGTTGATGTGATCAAGTGGCTCGGTTACTGAACTGCGAGTCAGGAAATGTGGATTCTATGTCCAGATCTACCACTAACCTGTTGCAAGCCCTTAAGCAAGTCATTGTGCCTCTCAATGATCTTGTTTTCCCTTCCAACTTTGTCTTGTCTATTTCAATTGTAAGGTCTCAGGGACAAGGACTGTCTCCTGCTATGTGCATGTTTAGTGCTTATCAAAATAATTGGGGTTTCTAGGCTCTGCCATATAACAAATAGTAAGATGTTAAGCTGATTGAAGACGTGCAGAAGAAACAAGCATAGGAGATTGTGATAGGTTACACCTCTCTGACATCCTCTTGGGGCGAGGGGTGTCTTGGACATTCTTCTCTGGATGGCAGCTTAACTGTAATCTGAGTTCTACATTTGGGGTACAGTCTTCCGGCTGTACCTCTTAGGGAGTCTGCCTCCTTCTGGAGGGCTAAAGTAGTCCAAAAAAAAGGCAAAATACCTCCATAACCCACAAAAAGGGCTGGGTCCATGCAGCCTCATGCAAGAAAAGGTCAATAGTTGTTGGGAGGAAGGCCTGGGCTCCTCATCCCTTGAGTGTCCAAACAACCAAGGCTGTGTCCTGGGACTCTGAAAATAAAAGTAAGGAAAAATTGCTCCCTCTGATTACTCAGAGAACTCAGGCAGTTGGTGCTCTCAAACAGTTTCCCTAGCAGGCAGCCTCTGTTTCCTGGGACTAGAAAGCTCTATGCAATAGCTTTGTTTGCTTGTGACTGCCGCCCATCCTAAGCCAGGACCTGCCCTTCTCCAGGACTGATAAGCTTTTCAGGGGCAGTGCATTGGGATTGATTGAGTCCAGGGGAGTTTTTTAACCCCTTCTTGACTGGGGCAGGAAGCTGCCCTGCCGCAGAGATGTTTCTCAGGTATTTATGTCAACAAACTGATCTAGAGGATGCTAAAACTAATCATGCAAATCTACACAAATACTGGGTTTCCTGGAAATTTTCTCCATCTTTTTCCAAGATAGTCATTTGAGGTTGGGATTGGAGGAGATGATGTCAGTACAGCACTTGGCCAATAGACAGTAAGATTAAAATCATGATAGATCCTAATATGATCTACAAGAGTTTCTGGTCTATCATATAATTAGCTATTTAGATCTATCATGACAAGCACAATATTTTAGGACCTGCCCTGCCATCTGTAATTGAATTTACCCAACAATATTTGTAGAATATTATTCTTTACTATAATAATTTAGGGCCCAATCCTATTTCCCCTAAAGTCAATAGGAGTCTTACCAGTGATGTCAATGGAAACTAAATCAGGTCATAATGCTTGGCAGTGCTATTGTTTGTCAGCCTTTAATTTCCACTCAAAGAAACATTTGTGCCCATTTCTTGCATTTATTTGCTGTTGATTTGCAGTGATGGGCACATAAATGAAGCTGGCAAGATTCTAATCCTAATTACCAGCACAAATCCAGGGGAGCTCCATTGCATCCCAAGGAATTACTTTGTATTTAAATTGATGTAACTGAGATCAGAATCCAGCCAACCATATTCAAACTAAGACATATATTCTTTATTCTTCTCAGAGAACGTACATTTCTCATGCACAGTAAAAAAACAAATACACACACACATACACAACCCTCTACATTCTCTTTTTGCTTCTACTACTTTTTCAACCAATGATGTCCTCATAGTTATCAGACTCTAAGCTACACTACCAAATATTATGGGCTGGTCTACACTACCGCATAAGTCAACTTACTAAGGCTAGGTCTACACTACCCGCCTGAATCGGCGGGTAGAAATCGACCTCTCGGGGATCGAATTATCGCGTCTCGTCGGGACGCGACAATCGATCCCCGAATCGACGCTCTTACTCCACCAGCGGAGGTGGGAGTAAGCGCCGTCGACGGGAAGCCGCGGAGATCGATTTTGCCACCGTCCTTACAGCGGGGTAAGTCGGCTGCGATACATCGAATTCAGCTACGCTATTCGCGTAGCTGAATTTGCGTATCTTAAATCGACCCCCCCCGTAGTGAAGACCTGCCCTGAAAAAGACACCCCACCCTCAGTGATGTAAGTTACATCAACTTAAGCGCTGTCCACACTGGTGCTATGTCAACAGGAGATGCTTTCCAACTGACATAACTTCTGCCTCTCACAGAGGTGAGTTTATTATGTCGAAGGCAGAGCGCTCTTCACCAGAAGCGCTACAGCTCTAGTGTAGACTTGCCCTATATTTAAGGAGACTTTATTCTTTTGACTTGATTGATTCAAATAATTTCAGGCAAGAAGTTATTTCCATTTTGCACATTGGTGCAGTGCCAAATAGACTTGCATAATGAAAGAAAGGTTATCTGAATTTGACCGCTAGAGAGAGAATGTAAAGTAATATCTAAGGCCTCTGTTAGACTTTGCAAGGCCCTATTGGAAAAGTAAAAGTAGAACTCTCTTTTGTACTACCTTTAAGGAATACTGGGCCTGACTCATCCCTCATTTACTCCATCTTAAGACTGGAGTAACTCCATTGACCTCGGTTGAGTTTCTCCTCCTTTATACTAGCGTAAGTTGAAGAAGAATTAGGCGCCACATACTGAAATTGCTTTGACTTGTGTTGGGAATACCTTTGATAAGATTAAAGCCAATATTAGAAATCTAATTCATACATTACTTGTATTGTGCACATCCAGCTTACCTATGAGGTATGCACTTAAATCTTTTTAGGATCCATGTCTTAGGGTGCAAGTAACTCATGACAAGGCCTCTGTCTAACTACAGTATGGGCTCAAATGTGCCTTTCCTGGGGCATGCAAGGGAAGGAGGAACAGGAGGCACCTAGAAGGGAATACAGTAGTCTTAATGCTGTTGCACAAGTGCTGTGCAGAAAGGGACTTTTTAAAAATATATACAATTTTGTGGGGCTTGAGGTTGGAAGACCAATTGAAGCATATTCTTTCACTATGAAAAATAGTTCCTATGATATGCAAATATGATAGGAATAAATTCAATGCTTTTTCTCTGCTCTATTTAATATTTTTTTCCTAACCCCATTCTCCTGGACTATTTATTCTCTTTCTCCCTACTTTCATTCCCCCAGAAGCCTGGCTGACCTTTCAACGGCCCAAATCTGCTTTCAAGTTGCTTTCTGTTAGAAAAGAGGCCTTGGGAATATTGATCCTAAGTCTCAATTTATTTTTTAAAATAGAAAATGGTCAAAAAACCACTGGAGGACCATAAAATGCTGTTAAAAGTAATGGAATTGCTCAGAAACCTAAGGTAAGAACATGCTTAAGTGTTTGCAGGATCAGTGTCTTAGGCTGTAAGCTATTTGGGACAGGCGCTGTATTCTATTTTATGTGTCTGCAACACCTTGCACAATCAGCCCTCAAGCTTGGGCACTACGTTAATACAAATAATAAAAGTGAACCTTAATCTACAGGTTCACTACAGTATCATTGTCTTTGTGAATGGCTTGTTTTCACTCCAGGAGTTTTAAAGGAGAATTTATTTGATAGTACTCATAATAGAGTATTTAGAAATAAGTGATGATTGCAGTCAAACATTAGGCAGCCTGATGAGTGCAAAGTTACTAATTACTGACTTACAGAGCCAAAAATGTACATACCATAAGGCAAAAGCAATGAAGAATCTATAAAAATCAGTTTCCATAGTCTGCTTTCTCTGGAGCCCTCGGTGTTCTTACTCATCATGGTTTAGAACTGTAGGTATCCACCTCCTTCTTGGCCAGTTCCTCAGCCAGAGGCAGTTTGCTGGAATAATCTACAGCTTTGATTCTTCCATGACATTTGAGGAAAATTTAGGTAAAAGGTCAAGTTGGAAGCTAGTTGTAATTTCAATATTTCTGTAAGATTCACCCATACTTCTCTTTACCAAAGATAAAAACCATGTTGTCTACATTATCTTGACCAAGGAAAGTCAATCCATCTGCTTTCACTCCTACCCAGCCAGCCATTGACATTCACAGTATTGTTTCTTCATAGCCGATAATGATAGTAAGTAATTTGCTATATCTTTAATCTCAAATGATTTCAGAATCTTTCACAAATGGAGGGTCCAAGTTTTGCAGTCTTTACTTAGGTTAAACAGCTACAATAATGTCAAGTGTATAGGGTCCTATAGGAAGGCATCACTTCGCTCAGCTCTGTAGACCAACCGCCATTGGGATAAAGCTGTTTTAAGCGTGTACAGCAATACTACACAAAGATTTGGTATCCAGTTGAAACTGGACACAGGCCACACTGCAAAGTTCAGATCTTCTGGTTTGTTTTGGCCATTAAGTTTTGGCCAAGGATGTGGAAAAATTGGAAAGAGTCCAGCGGAGGGCAACAAAAATGATTAGGGGTCTGGAGCGCATGACTTATGAGGAGAAGCTGAGGGAACTGGGATTGTTTAGTCTCCAGAAGAGAAGAATGAGGGGGGATTTGATAGCAGCCTTCAACTACCTGAAGGGGGGTTCCAAAGAGGATGGAACTCGGCTGTTCTCAATGGTGGCAGATGACAGAACAAGGAGCAATGGTCTCAAGTTGCAGTGGGGGAGGTCTAGGTTGGATATTAGGAAACACTATTTCACTAGGAGGGTGGTGAAGCACTGGAATGCGTTACCTAGGGAGGTGGTGGAGTCTCCTTCCTTGGAGGTTTTTAAGGCCCGGCTTGACAAAGCCCTGGCTGGGATGATTTAGTTGGGAATTGGTCCTGCTTTGAGCAGGGGGTTGGACTAGATGACCTCCTGAGGTCCCTTCCAACCCTGATATACTATGATTCTACTATGATTATAGCAATAAAGGACTGAAACAATGTCCGGTTTTGAATCCAACATTTTGGGGTATTCATATCTGGAGTTGGTATCTCTGACTGAGCCTGCAGAGGATTTTAGGATGCCAGAATGTAAAATGTTTCTTCCAATACTACATCTCCCCTCACTACCATGCTGGCATTGGTTCATTACTGACTCATCAGAAGTGCTATTTATACAGCTGAACATATATAACCTTATGTATATAGATTGGCTTATTAAGCTCACTCACCATTTTAATTGAAATACGGTGCTTAATCATCACAATGGTTCTAGCTACACTCTAACTTTTTCTTGCTTATCAGAATCTCTGCCATATTACTTCAGGTGTAGGAAGATTGGTCCAGCTTTGAGCAGGGGGTTGGACTAGATGACCTCCTGAGATCCCTTCAAACCCTGATATTCTATGATTCTATGATTCTAAGATATATTTTCCCTCCATTTGTCTACACAAACATTTAGTTTGCAACAAACTGCGGTGTGAATATACCCTGCGCTAGCCTGCCACACACACACTAACTGTCCATGTGGACCCTGCTGACAGACACTAACAGTTCATTAGCGTGCTTTGATCTACTTAGCTTTGAAATAGGGGTAGATTATAGGGGGAGATATTGGAGCAGAAAAAGGACGTTCTGGGGCAAGGTTTTAACTATGTTTTGGCTCTTCTTGGCTGACCACCACCAGTGGGCAGCCAGAACAAGATAGAGCAGTACCAGCCCCAGAATCCAGGAGACAGAAAGTTGGCTTATAGATACCCTGCACCCTTCTCCAAAGCCAGAATCAGGGTGTGACAGGTTGTACCCTCCAGGGTGCAGTCTGGGAGCCATTGGAACACAGACACAACACCCTGAACAAAGACCTGTGGTTTACACACAAGTGTTTCCTTCCCTGCTGCTCTGGCTGCTCCACTGCTTGTTTCCCTTCTGGACTACGGGAGTCCCAAGGAGCAGAACAGAAGCTCAGCCAGCTCTGGTTGTTTCACCGTGGATAAATAATGAGAGTGAATGGAGCAGGGGGGCTGGACCAAGAGTCTCCTGCCTCCCAGGTGGTGACCTACTCACTGGACTACAGAGTCATTCCCCCTCTAGCCCAATGGTGATGTAATGATTTATCCAGTGGAACAGCTTCAGCACGAGAGATTGAGGAGCACCACCTCAGACTGTCCCATAGCTCTGTAGTTAAAGCACCCTTGAGATGCAGGAGACCCCTGTTCAACCCTTTCTCCCCTCTGGCAGATGTGGTGGAATTTAACCTGGGTTTCCCACATCCCAAGTAAGGGTGCGAACCACTAGTCTGTAAGTTATAAGGCAGGCACTGTCTCCTCCTCCGGCCACTTTGTGTGGGGTGAGGCAGTTGCCTAACTTATTCCCACAAGAAATGCTTTAGGCGCCTAAGCCACTTGACTCTGGGTGATGGGTTCCCATTCATGGATTGCTAGGCAGAGCTAGGCATCTCTGTGCAGTCCAGACTTAGGTGCCTCTTTCTGAGAGAGGGGCAGGACTTAGCTCAAACCCGTCTCCTCAGCATCTCCCATTGGCTAGCTTAGGCCGCTCCCCACCTAGCATGCTGGCTTTTGTGGATCACACTCTTAGGCATCTATCTGTCCCCATTCATTGTATAGGAAGCCCAGGGCACCGAACTCAGCTTTGTGAATTGCAGTGTTCTTCCTATGATTTTTTAGGTGCCTAGAAGTTAGGCACCATGATGCTCAGCGTTCCAATGCTGATGTCCATTTGTGGAGCTCACCCTGTGCTCCTAACTCTCTTAGGCATGTCTGAAAATTTTACTCTAGATTTCATGGTGGCATCCCTTTTAAAATTTCTTTTCTATGATTCTTTACCTTTACATTAGCAGATGTACCCCCTCCCCATATACCCGTACAGCAAATCAATTATAAGGATTTAATTTCTGAACCTGATAATTAAGGGTGTCTAGGATTTGTTCCAAAACAAATTCTTCCATGTCTTTGAAGAGATATCACTGCCAGAAAGTAACAGCGATTACAGATATATGCTTGCTTCTTAATAAGGCCATTGAGGCCTCCCCATTCTAACAAAATCTATACAGTTGCTTGAAGGACTTATGGAATTTAAAGTTCCAGTAAGCTCATTTAAAAATTGATTATATGAATAATTTTTGTGAAATTCTAGTTTTGCATGCTTCAGGCAGGGCTACCATCACATCCCTCTCCTCCGGTGGCCAGATCTTGAATAGGACTTGATCTGGTAGGCGTGCTCAGAAGCTGCCTACCAGAGCAGGCCCCACATGTGATATAGGCATTCAGTTGCCTGTCATCCCCCAATTTGTGATTCACTCTGGGGCTCAGGTGGGAGATAGGCCTCCGGACACCTACAAAGAGGCAGCACTGCGCATGTTCAAAGGCAGAAACGTAGAATTTAGGCACCTACAGGAGTGGGTGAGAGTTTTGTAGATTGCAATGGAGGCTAACCTGGGATTTATGTACCTAAAGCCAAGACTTAGGCACTTAAGTAGGGGGTGTATGCGCCTATGCAACTTTTGTAGATCCCGCCTCTAGACCCCATTTTCAAAAATGATTTAGCCTAACTCTCACTGAAAGTGAATGGGACTTATGGCTAGATCCCCAGAGGAACTTGTGCATGGCAACATTCAGGCCTGAATTAGGTGTCTAAGCTCCCTATACATTGCTCAGAATGGGATTCACTGCCTAAGGTAGTCCAGTAGGATATGCAGAGGAGAGGGTGTGGCCTACAGCACTACATAAGCTATAGGTATTATTATTAATTATTATTATTATTATTCCTTCAGTCTCTGCTTACGTATCATGTCCTCTACTGAAGTAGGGTTAAATACTGGTGATTTTTCATGTAGCAGAAATTCTGAAGAATTACCTTTATTTACTCAGGCCAGACAGAACATTAAGTGCCTTCTATTTTCACCTCAAGCTGTTAACTCTATTTTGATCACTAAAGACTCCCAAACAGGTCTCTACTGTTTAATTAAGACTCTCTCATTATCTTACTGCCATACAGTTACAGTAGGAAAGGTATTAAACTGAGGAATGATAATTGCCATTATCCATAACCTTTCAAGAACACTTTAATTATCTAATCTTCTAGGTGTGTGAGAAAATCTTAAAAAGAAGCATGTTGCTAATACTGGGGGGAAACAGATCTGCAAACTGACATTACTTACTATACCTAGAGACAGTTTCTCCTTTGAAAAGAATGCCTTAATTATGGAAGATACCATTCTTCATTTCCCTTATTATCCTCCAGAACTTTGTGAAGAATATTACCTTGACCAGAGAAAGTCAATGTAAGCCAATTAAGAGCATTTATTGACTGGGTAGCTAATGCAATTGCATAATTAAGTTAGACATTTCTTTTATACCTCCGAAGTAGCACAGTAAAAGAAACTGCCTCAAAAATATCTGCCACTGCAGCTAGGAAAAATCCTCTGCCTTGTTTCTGCTCCAAACACACAAGCCCTATGTTTTCCACTTAAGCCCTTATCACAGGTCTTTAGGACTTTATGTATGTGGCATCCTGTACCTCAAATCAGCACTCTGGAACTCTCATATTCACCATTGTCATATAATTAGGATATGTTTTGTACAAAGTATGCCTTTTGAGGTATCATTTGTAAAAGTCTTGATCTGTTGAATATTAATATCCTGTTGGATTGTATGTGCTATCATTGTATGTGAAGTTGTGAAGTTCTGCTATGTATGTGTTACTGAAATATGTTGTGAGGTTGGGAACACCCACAGCATGCCTTTCAGGTACAACAATGGAGTAGCCAGACATGCTGATGGCCCATAAAAGGGAACCCACTGTCTCAAGAACTGTATACAATGGAGACTTCTCATAGAGAGCAGGTAGACAGTGGAATTTGCTCAGCCCATGTCATAACAAAAGATCTTTCTGGGGGGAATTGGCTGTAACCTCTCTATTGTTGGTTCATGAGTGGCTGGGAGATGTATTCATGTAAGTCGGTTGGGTGTGTCCCTGCCTGTGGATTTCTGTGTAAATGCAGTACCTGCCAGAGGTTTGTAGCTTGTCACAGCATCACAGTGTGAGAGTGATACCCCAGGTTGTTGGGACAGATGGCTCAGCAGTCCCACAGTTAAGGTTG
This sequence comes from Emys orbicularis, assembly GCF_028017835.1. Lineage (NCBI taxonomy): Eukaryota > Metazoa > Chordata > Testudines > Emydidae > Emys > Emys orbicularis. Next base: position 346,670,565 of record NC_088683.1, read on the forward strand.
TGCCCCGAGAATGCAGTTACAATGTCTTTCCTCTGCAGTGGGTAAATTTCACGCATAGAGCACAGGCCTAAATCTTTGCTAAACAATGTAGAGTAAGTTTATGGGCTAATACTTTCATCACTGGATCCTAAAATGTTTTAAAGGCCCTCAAACACCTTCATGATGGGCTCAATACAAAAAAATGAATTCACAGATTCATAGATTCCCAAGGCCAGAAGGGACCATTGAGATCATCTGGTCTGACCGCCTGTATAACACAGGTCACAGAACTTCCCCAAAATAATTCCTAGAGCAAATCTTTTAGAAAAACATCCAATCTTGATTTTAAAATTGCCACTGATGGAGAATCCACCACAACTCTTGGTAAATTGTTCCAGTGGTTAATTACCCTCACTGTTTAAAATGTATGCCTTATTTTCAGGCTGAATTTGTCTTGCTTCAACTTCCAAACCATTGGACCATGTTATACCTTTCTCTGCTAGATTGAAGAGCCCGTTATCAAATATTTATTCCCCAAGTAGGTACTTGTAGGCTGTAATCAAGTCACCCCTTAATCTTCTCTTTTTTAAACTAAATAGGTTGAGCTCTTTGAGTCTATCACTATAAGGCAGGTTTTCTAATTCTTTAATCATTCTTGTGCCTCTTCTCTGAACTCTCTCCAATTTATCATCATCCTTCTTGAATTGTGGGCACCAGAACTGGACACAGTATTCCAGCAGTGGTCACACCAGTGCCAAATATAGGGGTAAAATAACCTCTCTAGTCCTACTCAAGACTGCCCTGTTTATACATCCCAAGATTGTATAAAGCCCTTTGGCCAAAGCATCACATTAGGAGCTTATATTCAGCTGATTATCCACCATGTCCCCCAAATTCTTTTCAGAGTCATTGCTTCCCAGCATAGAGTCCCCCATACTATAAGTATGGCCTACATTCTTTGTTCCTAGATGTATATATTTACATTTAGCCATATTAAAATGCGTCTGGTCTGGACGCGATAAATCGATCCCGGAAGTGCTCGCCGTCGACTGCGGTACTCCAGCTCGGCGAGAGGAGTACCGCGGAGTCGACGGGGAGCCTGCCTGCCGCGTGTGGACCGCGTCTGAACCGCGGTAAGTTCGAACTAAGGTATGTCGACTTCAGCTACGTTATTCATGTAGCTGAAGTTGCGTACCTTAGTTCGAATTTGGGGGTTAGTGTAGACCAGGCCTAATGTATTTCTATGGAACCCATCAATCGTAGTGCTGGAGCACTTATATGAAGTATTGTGTTTACTCGTGTCACTTATAGATTATTGTCCTTTTTGCTGTAAATGCCCTTGTGTTTGCTAAGGGATGATTTAGTAGCCATTTTATCAAGAAATTGGAAGCAGACTGGGCTTGCTTGTCTGTCTTCTCCAAACGACTGTGACATTTCTTTTTATGGTCAGACTGCCCCAGGTTATTGCAAAAAAGGTGGCAGCAAATTATGCCATGCTGGTATTCAATCCATTCAGCCTACTGCTGAATGCCTCCTTCAAAATCTCATCTGAACACTTCTACTAGATGAACTCTACCAGTTTTCTTAATGGCAGAATCCTACTGAATTGACACTAAAAGACCAGTGGTAGTACAACCCCCACTCTCTCACACACTGCACGCTACTCTCTGGGATGAAATATGGCTTGCCTTGACTATAGGGGCGAATGAAGAGTTCTGTCCTCTTTCTAGTACTAACTGAAAGTGTTTTCCATTAAGGTTGCAATGAATCAACTAGCATATCCGAAGAAATATGTAGAACAAATGACACTTCAAAAAAAGCAATGTTTTTATCTAGAGGATACTTACACTGCGTTTAGATTTTTCATAGCTTCTAGAGCCGACAACAGTAAGTGGGTTATATAGCAATACAGTATGGAAGAAATGGAAAAGGAGAATTCTCCATACATCAGGCAAGTTGTATGGTCTAGTGGTTAGAAAAGGCAATAGGGAAGTCACGCTCTTGAGTTCTATTCCTAGCTTTGCTACTCATTCACTAAGTACCAGACTCTAGGTCCTCAAAGATATTTCGGTTCCTAAGTTCCATTGAAATCAATGGAAGTTAGGAGCCTCAATACCTTTGAGGATCTGGACCCAGACTCTGATAAACTTACTTGTGTTCACTAGTACCTTACTCCTTGAGCAGTCCCATTGATTTCAAAGATTGCATTGAAAATTTTAATTATTATTAAAATATATAGCTAATCTTCGTCCCTATTTCCCTGGGTGACAATGAGCCCTACTCCTTGTCCTTGTGCAGGTCCTTTATCTGCTGGTAGGATTAATAGGGGGTATAAGGCAGCAAAGAGTCCTGTGGCACCTTATAGACTAACAGACGTATTGGAGCATAAGCTTTCGTGGGTGAATACCCACTTCGTCAGACGTCTGATGAAGTGGGTATTCACCCACGAAAGCTTATGCTCCAATACGTCTGTTAGTCTATAAGGTGCCACAGGACTCTTTGTTGCTTTTTACAGATCCAGACTAACACGGCTACCCCTCTGATACAGGGGGTATAATGGCATCTTCCCAGCTTGTGGTCTACCCTACAATTCTCAGCAGCCTCAAGTGGTTGTTTATGTGCAGTCAAATGTGATGCGAAAGGTTTTTTAAAAGTTTTCATAATATATAGCTGAATACATATGTAAAGAAATTACAAAGGCCTGTTGAGAATATTGTGAATATCAAACTCAGACAGCTATCTCCTATCACTCTGCTGGAAATCTTTATCAAATCATCCCCAGTCTGTGGTCCTAATAATAACAATTTTCATAGATATTACATAGGCAATAACTGATTCTGGCGGGCCATCCCCAGAGCCCTGGTTTAACCCGAGCAGCTAGTCAAACTTGAGGGCCTTGGGGATGTTCCAGTTGGAAGTAGAAATTGATGGAGTCTGATATTTTCTTTGATGCAATCCTGTTTATTTCCAAGGAATGTACAAAATCCTGTGTCTCCAAATGCAGAAGAAACCAAGAACAGAAGGAGCAGTTTCTTAGCTTACAGTCTGAAGCCTCGTTAGCCAACAGACATAAAAACTCTCTCTCTAGCTTTCTCCAGGGTCACACTGTGCTTACTGGGTACTGCTTGGCTGGCTTTCTTTCTTTCTCGCTCTCTCCCTCTCTCTCTGTGTTGTCTGCTCTCAGTTCTGTGTGCTCTCTCTCCCTTTTTCTCTCTCAGACATGCACACACCTCTACCCAAAATAATACTCAGCCAAAAGTTACTGGGTGGCTTCACACACCCCTTTTGTCTGAGATGGGGGCTTATGCTTACATTATGTTAAATGAAAGGTGAGTTCACACCAATTAATCTAATTGGGTCTTTAACTCAAACCATAACAAGTTTTCACCCAGCTCATAACACTGGCAATCAATGATCAGCTAGATGACAAAAGGAGCCCTTTGCCCTGACAGTCATTTATTGCCAGGAAATTCATGACCTACAGGTGACAATAGTGATAACAAAATCTACGCAACTGTTTTTAAAAATTAAAGAACATTTAAAAAAGTGTAACTACCTCTTTAATGGCCCCATTCTCAGCTGGTGTAAATTGCTGCAAGGCCTTTGAAGCCAATGGAGTAATATCAGTTTACATCAGCTGAGATTCTGGCCCCCTATGTGGAAAAATTGAAAGTGGAATTACATATTTCTGTGGGTATTGTGGTCCATTTACAGTGCTGGCCTTTCCCTAGCAGCTAAAGATCAGTACAGTAACAATTAGGTATGGAGTTTGCTGTCAACCTTTCATTAGGTTTGTAAGTACATTTATTGATTCTGCTGTCTAAACAAAGTAAACTGTGGCAGAAGGTCCAATTTGGATTTCACATCTGTTGAATCTCTAGATTCTTCTGCCCTTATTCATATTGAGTAGTACTTTTACTCCTTAAGTGTTTCCAAAGGCAGTATTAATGGAGTAAGGTACTAATCAACATAAAAGTGGCAGAGTCTTGCCTGTTGCAAATACTGTGTAAATTACATCTTTGTGAGTCCATTGAGTTCACTGGGATTTACTCCATAGAGCTGGTCCACACTAACCCCCCAGTTCGAACTAAGATACGCAACTTCAGCTACATGAATAACGTAGCTGAAGTCAAAGTATCTTAGTTCGAACTACAAGGTACTTACCGTGGGTCCACACATGGCAGGCAGGCTCCCCCCTCAACTCCGCATACTCCTCTCGCGGAGCAGGAGTACCGGTATCGACAGCGAGCACTTCCGGGATCGATTTATCGCGTCTAGACAAGACGCGATAAATCGATCCCAGAAGATCGATTGCTTACCGCCGAACCCGGAGGTAAGTATAGATGTACCCTAACTTATGCCAGTGTAAGTGAACACAGAATCAGACCCATAGTCTTTAAGAGTATGTCTACACTGCAGCTGGGAGCGTGCCTCCCAACACATGTAGACAGACTTGTGCTGGTAGGGCTCAAACTTGCACACTAAAAATAGCAGTGTGGACACGGTGGCGCCAGCAGTGACTCAGACTAGCCACTCAAGCTCAGGAATAGGTGGGCTCAGTGCTTAATTCATGGCAGGGCTGAGCCCCGGCACCTCTAGGCTTGGTAATTCAGAGCTCCGGCACCTCTGGGCTTGTCATATCAGTTATGAAAGTAAAAAAATTGTTTGAGCCCCGGCACCTCTTTCATTACAGATGAAGCACTGGGTGAGCTTGAAAGTTTGAGCTGCTGCCTGAGCTGCAACTTCCACACTGCAATTTTTAGAGCACTGACTCGACCCCCCAAGTGCTAGTCTCTTTACCCCAGCTGGGAGGCTCACTCTCAGCTGCAGTGTAGACATACTCTTAGAGATAAGAGGTCTGTACAATCTATAGTTAGCTTGCAAGTCACTTCATGGTTGTTGGTCCTTTGTAGAAAGATGTGCAGATGAGGCAAACATGTTTACAGTAGACTTGTAACAAGTTATAATATATGGAGATATACCTATCTCCTAGAACTGGAAGGGACACTCAAGGGTCATCAAGTCCAGCCCCCTGCCTTCACTAGCAGGATCAAGTACTGATTTTGCCCCAGATCCCTAAGTGGCCCCCTCAAGGATTGAGCTCACAACCCTGGGTTTAGCAGGCCGATGCTCAAACCACTGAGCTATCCTTCCCTTCACATTTGATGATCAGTTTAATCACAGTTCTCAGGTAAGCCCCAGAAACTAAAATACCTGAAATAGATGCAAAATAATCCCTGCACATGTTCAAAAGGAAAACAAATCCAAAATGTATAAATACAGTAACATATCAACATGGCTCACAAGTGTGAGTGCCAACCCCAGGGCAGACTGCCCAGGACCAGCACACAAAACCCAAACTAGTTGTGTGTTGTATAATTAGATTTTGCCAACCATGTAACAAGCATGGACTCCTAACGCACTATAACAGCCTTACCATGGAGTCGCAGACAGTCCCCTTGAGCTCTCCGGTCTATTTTGCCACCCGGGCAAGCTGGACTATGTGATAAATGGTCCCTTATACCTTGTTAGTCTTTAAGGTGCCATCGGACTCCTCGTTGTTTTTGTGGATACAGACTAACATGGCTACCCCTCTGATACTTAACAATAGTCAGGTTACTCCCAAAGGACCAGTAATTTACCCCAGGTTAAGTGCACCCCCAGATCTCTCACCAAAGACCACACTTGTAGCCAATCCTGTAATTAAGGAAAGATTTATTAATTAAGGAAAGAAATGAGAATTATTTACAAGGTTAAAGCAGGTAACATACACACACAAATGACTTACAGTTTTAGGATCCAAAAGATAATAGAAACTTCTGTAATAAGCAAATTCCATACGTCTGTTCGGGCTAACCCAGGCAAAACAGCTTGGAATTGTTGCCTATATTTAGTGATTCTTGCCCCTCTAGAGTCCAAGCAGCAAAAAGAACAAAGTTTCTCCTTCTCAGGGATTTCTGTCCCCTTTTCCCCAGAGACCAAGCTGATGGGATGAGTTCATGCACAGGTCTCCTCTTCCTCGTGGGGGTGAGGAATGCAATTAACAAAATCGTTGTTCTTTTGATGTCTCACAATGGCTCACTTGGTTTCAAAAGCCTTCTTGTTGGGCAGGACCTAACACCTTCTGTAGGAAGCCAGCATTTACATTAGGGAAGGCTTCTTTCCTGTTTGATGAATTACACAGTCACAGAGGTTTGCAATGCAAACATTTGCCAGGGGAAAGGCTAAGATTTTGTCACGGATATTTTTTGTAAAAGACACGGACAGGTCACGGGCAAAAAAGAAAAATTCACGGAAACCCGTGACCTGTCCTGACTTTTACTAAAATATCCATGATAAAATGAGAAGGGGCTGGGCAGATGCTGGGTGGCTGGGAGCTCCAGCCCCGCCCCCGAACCTGCCGTCAGCTGGGGAGCCGTGGGAATCCTGCTGCCACCGCCTGCGGCTGGCGAGCTGCACGAGGCAGCTGGGGGGCTGCATGGTACCCCCCAGCCCACGGCGGCTGGGAGCTTGGGGGCACCACTGCCTCAGGCGGCTGGCGTACCTCCCAGCTCCCTGCCACTGCGGCAGGCTGCGGGACCCTGTAGCTCCCAGTCCCCGGGGCTGAAGTCACGGAGGTCTTTGGAAGTCACGGATTCCGTAACTTCCGTGACCTCCATGACTAAATTGTAGCCTTAGCCATGGGGTATAAATAAGTGAGACTAATGCATGCAGCATCCTACAAGCTATTCGTAAGTGCTAAGCTCCAAACACATTCTTACAACTCTAATATCTAGCTTAATAATACTAACTAACATACAAGCGAGCCAGACTAGTTTCCAGCTCTGCATTTGTTAGTGTTCAGAGAGCCCTGGGGCTTTGGCATGAGCTGGCACCTGGTCTGCCAGCATCACAATCATAGATTAAGTCATTCTAATGAGACGCTGAAAATCAGACAAAGCATGAAATAGAACACTATTCTTCCAATCACATCACAAAGAATTAAAGAGGAAAATAATAACAAAGTGACCATTTTTAACATTGACATTTTGTTGTTTCTTGCATATAATTATTTTCACAGTAAAAGTTTCATTTCTTTTCTGACCCACAATTAGATCCTCGTTCTCTGCCAAAAATATATACAGGATAACTGGGACAAAAATACATACAGGATAAGAGGGTTCTGCTTATTATCAGTGTTGCCATTTTGTTACACGATAAACTATCAGTAAACACACAGTAGCTGCAGGGGGGGAAATCTAAAAATCACACAGAAGAAAAGAGAGAGATGAATGAGTAAAACACTGATAACCAGAAATTCATTTGTAGCCAATAGAGCAGAAAATATCAAGCTAGAAAACTCACAGAAACAAACAGGGTTTTCCATTATTGTATCTGAACTAAGGAGATTCTGTTAAGGAAATATCAGTGTCACACCAAACAATTGAAAAGAAGACACAAACATGATAATTATTTTCTTCACTTTCTGCTGAGAAGCTTGGTCTTTCTGGGGAATCTTAAATGAAGTTGTGTGCTTAACAGCTGAACTAAGAGGAAGGATGATCTTATGGCCAAGGCATTGGCTGTGGAATCAAGAAGATGTGTGTTTAATTCCTGCCTTTGTAACGGGCTTCCTGTGTGTCCCTGAGGAAGTTGATTAAGCTGAGCCTGCTCTCACTAAAGTCAGTGGCAAAATGCCTGAAATTTGGCTGGAATGGGAAAACCTTTAATTCCTCCATCTCCTGTCTGTCAAATGGGGATCATAATTACATCTGATTGAACAAAGGGACAATTTCTTTGCAAAAATTTGCCTTTTTTCAATCAAATGATTTCACAGTTGGAAATATTTCAACCAGATCCAATAATAATGGTTTCTTTCTCCCGCCATCCGTCTTGTCTGCTTATATTATAAGCTCTTCAGTGTAGGGGGTTGTCTCTTACTCTGTGTATGTACAATGTCTAGCACAAGGGAGGCTTAGTTTCAGTTGGTGCCTCTAGATGTTGTGATACAAACAATACTAAAGTTGGACCTTTTCAAAAATATAGCAATGTTGTACAGTCATTTTTTATTTTTTAACCCTACTAGTCATATAAATAGAGTATTTTTTTACATACAAGATCTTGCATTTTTCATTAAAGATCAAAATCCTAAAATTGTCTTTCCTGAAGTGGCAAAATAAACAGAGGACACATTAAGATGTTTCATAGGAGATGAGGAGAAAGCTTCTAGAAAGCTGATTCTAGATGGCATTTACTCTGGGCCACTTCTGCTGGAAAAAAGTGACATTCAGAACCAGATTAGCTTTAGGCTTTGTTTGAGGCTATTGTTCACATGTCAAAGAAAAACAGGAGTTAGGATTTGGTGTTGACTGCATTGAAAACTTGCAAATTAAAGTCAATGAAGCTACTCGCACTCTGTAAAGTAAGGCGTGTCAGTACACTGTGGCAGGATTAGGCCTAACAGGTAGTTTTTGTCTCTAGAACCCCTGTACTTTGTACTCTGAGCTTTCACACGGGGCATGGCAGCGTGGTTTGAGGGCCAGATGGGAGTTAGGCACCTAAATACTATTAAAAATCTGGTCTTGAGAGAACGGGACACCTTTTGCCACAGCTTTCATGCTATCTAGCCCGACCCTTTGCAATCCGGCATTGTCAGGTACACAGATGCACTTTTAGACATCTTGAATGGTAAAATTCTTATGAGAGCAGCTGTTCCTACACTATTTTATCTGGTATTGAAAATGACCCCCTTTCAGTTTGGGATCTGACCCTACACCTAAACTAACGGGTGGATTATACTGGAATTTTAATTCAAACCACACCCTCCACTCTAGCACAAAACATTTCCTTTGGCGAGATTTCAATACAGAGTTCCAATTTTGGCCCATTTCCAATGGAAAACAAGACTCATTTCAGGAGAAATCTGAAGTATAAAACAACCACTTTGGGAGGATGATGACAGGGCCGGCTCTAGGCACCAGTGTTCCAAGCATGTGTTTGGGGCAGCACTTTTCAAGGGGTGGCTTTTTGGCTTTTTTTTTTTTTTTTTGCTTCGGCGGAGACAAAAAACCTGGAGCCGGCCCTGCATGATGAGCCAGATTCTAGTCATAATGACACCCGTGTGAAGTAACTGCACTGCTGTAAAGATAAATATTTATACCACTATCACTGAAATCAACAACAGTCACTTATAGTTGATGTAGTTTATTATCATGCTTAAATTTAGCCGTCTGGTTCTATTGCATATCCTGACATGACAAGGTCCAATCAGCACTTCTGCAAGAGAAAAGCTGCACCTCTCTAACTTACTAGAGTTCTCAAGACGTAGCCACGACACTGCCAAGGAACTCGGGCAAAGCCCCTCATAAGAGGCTGTTATGAAAACTAAGCAGTCATGGTTCAGAAACTGGCCAAGGCCAAAAACAAGGCGGAGGGGTACATGGCCAAAAGGCTAGTGGTAGCTCTTTAGAAAAGGGACCGTCTGCTCACAATATCATATATCCTCTTTGCACAGTGTTTGAAGTTTATAGCTCATTCAGTTTCATGAATGCTTTGCCAGTGCAATGTTCCTCAGTGGGTTACTAAGCATTAGCTGTGCCACATATTGACTGTATAACATATACTAAGGATTTAATTCAGTTCTGGTAATCCTATCGGTTGAACGATTGGTACCACACAACGTTTTTATCAAATGATTATTTCAAACTAGAGAGGAAAAAGAATTGTCAAGCTTAATTTCCACCACGTTCATTCTTCTGCTTTCTTAAACAGATGCATATAGGGTGTGCACAGACTGTAAGCAGATAGGAGCAGAAATGTTGGCTTTGTGTGCTCCTATAAATCATGGAAGCACACAATGCTGTACCTTTTCAATAGCGAAGAGACTGGACGGCATTTTATTGCTTGTCTTAGAATCTAGATATGGGAAAGACCTAATCAATCATCCTGTACTTCCCTTACCAATGCAGTATTTTTATCATCTATATAATTGTATTGCTTTTTCCAGTCCAGTTTTAAGTAACCCAAATAATCTGTCTATTCTTACCAGCCACTTGGTTTAGTGACAAAAAAAAAAATCGCAGAACATGGTCCAACCTTAGCTACCAGCAGCAGCACAATGACAGCAACAGAATGATGATGGGGTTGTATATTTCTGTATATTGTCAGACTGACACAATGTCCTTGGATAAAGTCTTTAGAAAATATGTGTCTTGTTGAGCAACTGCAGCTGAAGAAAAAAATGCCATCACTTTAGTGCAAAGGAGCAAATACCGTTTCTTCATGCCCTAGTTATTAGATAAAGTATAGCTTGAGAGGCAAGAAAATCAGAGACAAAATGCTCCACCAGCTCTCCATTGAAAGACGGCAGTATTCAGGAAAAATCTGACTCTTACAGAACATGAAAGGCCAGCTAGTAAGGATTCTACTTGTCACGTTATCAGCAAGAACAATGAATTGCTGATGATACCTAAAGAAGAAAAAGCACTTAGAATCCTGAGAAAGCACAGACACCTTTAAAGCAGAGAGGAGTTATGTAGTATGTGATATGATTGAGGAGTGTATTGCAAAAACTCATTGCATGTGATTTTATGTAATAACAGGGCAGTGTCCTATCAAAATTACTATTTAGTTCAATAATTATATCACTGTTATTGTAAAGATGCATTTTCCCACTTCTTCCCCTATGATGTTTGGGCTTCTCTGCATGTATGTTGAAGAAGTTGTTGTTTTTAATTTCTTGTCAAGAAACCCAATTTCCTGTGCTAGTGTGACAAAGGGCAATTTCCTGCAATATCCTGGATAAGCTTTATTAAATTAAGTTTAATAACTTTGGGGTCCATTGTATTAAAAATGCAATTGTTTCTGTGTTCTTGTAGGCCTGTAGGTAACTTTTCCCGGAGAATGACTAATGCAAACCATGGAGAAATGTTAAGAACTTCAAAGATCTGTTTGGGATAATACATGTGAAGTGGGTTTCCTAAAAGCTACTTTTGAGGCCTTTTGAAGCTACGCCCTGGGGAGAAAAACCAATTGGCTCCTGAGTACCTGCAGATCAAAGACCCTGAACTGCAGAAAAGATGGAGTAGACTCGACTTTTCCTGAGTGCGCTAGTTCTGAGGTGAGACTGTTATGAACTTGTGACCGTAGGAGAGACCCTTTTGTGGGAGCTGAAGGACTAATCACCTACCAGAGCCCATGTCGGAGTTGAGATGATCTTTGGTAAGCTTATTAGCATGTAGATTCTTTTATTGTTTCAAATATGTTTTCTCTGTAATGATTTCACCTCAAGAATAAACAAGCTTGCATAGTAAGAGCTGTGTGGTAGCTTGACTGTGGGCTGTTACACTCTTCCTCTCTGAAGAGAAAGCGAGCAGGTGTGTTCGGGGCCGGGCAGTCTGTCTCTTGCTGGGAATAACACAGTGAAGCAGGGAACTGTTCAGCCTGGAGATACCCCAGTCAGAAGGGAGAGAGATGCCTGTATCACACTATAGGGTGCAAACCAGACCAGTGAGTGGTTGTATCTCCACCTGCCCTGCAACTTTGGGCATCTCATAAAGCTTTGCTGTTGTAGCTCCCAACCTGGGCCACTCACATAGAGCAACAGATCACACCCTGAGTGCCTGTGTTTAGCTGCAGTCCTGGACCAGCAACTTTGATCCCAGCAGCCTGTCAGTAACACACCAGCCACACTGTGACTTCCAGCAGCCTGGATTACTACCTGCATGGTGACCCAAACATTCCCAATCCCAAATTTCCCCCCAAACTTGTGTTCTGCACTGTCCAGTCCTCTCCTGGACAGTTCAGATATTATAGGTCTGTTGCTCCTGTAAGGGGTCAATATGCAACAGCCCGTTACTTTAAATGGAGTTACCAAACAGCTCACTTTAAACACAACACTGGATTAGTTTAGATAAAAAAACAAACAAGTTTATTTAACAAAAAAGGGAGCGATTTTATGTGAGTACAAGTATAAGGTATTAAAGTCAGAAATGGTTATAACAGAAATAAAGATAAAACATTTTCTAGTAGCTATAACTTAACATATTAGGCTTGGTTCAAGGTAAAATCTTTGCCACATGCTCCCAGTAACTTTGCTGACGTGTATATTAAAGATGGATACACTTGCACTGAGGTTGAGATAGAAGTGGGAGGCAGACTTGTTGAAAGTTTCTGGGTAAGGATAAAAAGGGTAAAAAACAAGGATGATGTCATTTCAGGGGGTCTAACATAGACCACCTAACCAGGGACAAGAAATGGATGAGACTTTTTTTAAATAACTAAAAAAACATCCAAAGCACAGGATTTAGTAGTGATGAGGGACTTAAAGTATTAAGATATCTGTTGGGCAAATAGTACAGCAGGGCACAGATCATCCAGCAAGTTCTTGGAATGCATTGGAGACAACTTTTTATAGCAGAAGGTGGAGAAAGCAAATAGGGGAGATGCAGTACTAGACTTGATTCTGAGAAATAAGGAGGAACTGGTTGAGAATTTGTAGGTGGAAGGCAGCTTGGGTGAAAGTGATCATGAAATGATGGAGATCATGATACTAAGGAATGGTAAGGAGGGCAAATAGCAGACTAAAGACAATGGGCTTCAAGAAGGCAGATCCCATGGGAAGCATTTCTAAGGGAAAAAGAGATTAGGAGAGTTGGTAGTTTTTTAAGAGACATTATTAAGGGTACAAGAGCATAGGAAAGATAGGAACTATGGTAAGACTGCCTTAACCAGTAGATGTTCAATGACCTGAAACTCAAAAAAGAGTCATATAAAAAGTGGAAACTAGATCAAGTTATGAAGGATGAATATAAAAAACAATACAAGTATATATGGACAACATGTCCTGCCTATCCTTCCTGAGCAAGCTGTACCCTTTTACATCAATATTTCAATCACATGAATTATTCCATCAAATCTGTGATGCCAATTATGTTGTAATTGTGATTATTCTAATATTGCTAGTTCTTCCTGTTTATTCTCCATACTTCTTGCATTAGTATACAGACATCTAAGAAGTTCATTAGATTTGCCTCTATATTCTCCCTTGTCTCTCCTTTGTCCAAGCTGTGATTCCCATGTTCCTCCTAGATTCCAACCCTTCACCCAGGTCTCCATGTTTGGGGCTTACCTATGAGCTTTCCCTCCTGCCCCCATTGAACCTAGTCTGTATCCAAAAATACTCTTCTCCTCCCTTGATAATGGACCCCATCTCTGCTCAGCAGTCCTTCCCGGAACAGCATCCCATGGCCGAGGAAGCTGAAGCCCTCCTGGCAAAACTATGCCACCTGCCCACAAAGCAGGTAAGCATACATGCTGCATTCAGTGAAATAAACTGGATAGCCGCCACTCTGTGGCTGGGTTTCTGCCTGAATTATTTTTACTCTTACAGTTTGTTGTTGTTGTTTACTTGGGGGGGTTTTTTTGGGTGGGTGGGGGAGACTTTACTGGCCTATTTTTAGAGAATGTTTGTTAGGTGTACATGGCTCTTGCACTCCCTCTCTAAACTCCTTCGCAAAACTCCCCTGTTCGCTAGCTCCTCTGCTCGCTTAGGAGCTGGCTTTTTAGACCTCTCAGTTAGCCTCACCCCCTCATGAAGGGACCCTAAAGGGATTAGGGATCAAAAGATGGCAGGCTGGAGCCTCATTAAGAAGCTCCCAGCCTTGCCTAGGAGACCCCCAAACAGACTACACTATAAACAGCAATTAGAGAATCAAGCCTGTTTCTGTTTTTGTTTCCTTTGAAGCCAGCTGGTTGTTTATTGACCTCAACTACCTAATGTAGATTTGGGAGCATTGGAAATAATCACAAGAGCTATTTTGTTCCTGCTGACTGAAAGCGGCCTTGGAACTGTTAAACTAATGGGGCCAAATCCTTAGCTGGTTTGGCATAGCTTCGCTGATTTCAACAGAGCTATAGCTGCCAATTATCTAGCAGAGTGGAAAGGAAAGCTGTTACCATGGAGCTCCTGGGAAGTTGCATTTGCCCACAGAATTAGTTATGAAACTAGAAAACTAGCTGGCAGAACGCTTTGCTGTAGTAACATCCTGGGATTGGAGAAAAGTTAAAGGGAGAATAAATTGTTCTCTAAATGAGCTTATTCCTACCCCTGGCAATTGCTAATGTTTCTAAGAATCGATACCTATGTGAGATCCTAAATCAGAGGTGGGCAAACTTTTTGGCCCGAGGGCCACATCTGGGTCGGGAAATTGCATGCAGGGCCATGAATGTAGGGATGGGGCAGGGGGTTGGGGTGTGGGAGGGAGTGTGGTGTGCAGGAAGGGGCTCAGGACAAGGAGTTGGGGTTCAGGAGGGGTGCAGGGTACAGGAGAGAGCTCAGGGCAGGGGGTTGGGGTGCAGGAGGGGTGCAGCAGGGGGCTCAGGGTGGGGGGTTGGGGGCTCAGGGCAGGGGGTTGGGGTGCAGGAGGAGTGCAGGGTGCAGGAGGGGGCTCAGGGCAGGGGGTTGGGGGTGCAGGAGGGGTGCAGCAGGGGCTCAGGGCAGGGGGTTGGGGGCTCAGGGCAGGGAGTTGGGGTGCAGGAGGGGTGCAGCAGGGGGCTCAGGGCAGGGGGTTGGGGGCTCAGGCAGGGGGGTTGGGGTGCAGGAGGAGTGCAGGGTGCAGGAGGGGGCTCAGGGCAGGGGGTTGGGGGTGCAGGAGGGGTGCAGCAGGGGCTCAGGGCAGGGGGTTGGGGGCTCAGGGCAGGGAGTTGGGGTGCAGGAGGGGTGCAGCAGGGGGCTCAGGGCAGGGGGTTGGGGGCTCAGGCAGGGGGGTTGGGGTGTGAGGTGAAGGAGGGGTTCAGGGTGTGGGCTCCAGCCCTGTCCCGCTTACCTCGAGTGGCTTCAGGGTGGCAGCAGCGTGCAGCAGGGCTAAGACAGGGTCCCTGCATGCCCTGGCCCCCCGCTGCTCCCGGAAGTGGCCAGCATGTCCAGCAGTGACTCCTGCGGGTGGGGGGGGCAGGCGGCTCTCTCCTGTGGGTACCACCCCCTAAGCTCCCATTGGCCATGGTTCCCCATTCCCAGCCAATGGGAGCTGCAGGGGGTGGTGCCTGCAGTCAAGGGCAGTGCACGGAGACCTCTGCCTCCCTGCCCAGGGGCCGCAGAGACGTGGTGCGGGCCACTTCCTGGAGCAGAGTGTGGCCAGGGCAAGCTGGGAGCCTGCCTTAGCCCCACTGCGCCACAGGGTTGGCCATCCCGCGGGCCGGATTGAAAGCCCTGACGGGCTAGATCTGGGCTGCGGTCCATAGTTTGCCCTCCCCTGTCCTAGAGCGTATGGGTTTTGCTTGTAAATAAAGCTGGGTGTCTATGGTCTGAGAGAGATTTTCCCCTACCCATGTAGTAATTGCCCGGCCACCGCTTACTGGATGTTTAGCTTTAAGTATTTAGTATTGAATGTTTATATTGTTCTATTTTTAATTGTTCTATTGTTATATGTTATAGAGTTAACTGTGATTGTTATTGCATTTAGTGTGTCTCTCATTTGCCGCGCCACTTCATTCTTCTATTACTGTATTACTTTTATTATTATTGCGCTATATCTTTTTGTTGCCGCACCACTTATCCTGATCATATCTACCACTTATCATATCTATCTCTAGTCTTTTATTGTAACCACTCACTTCTAAATAAATATTATTTCTGTTTTCGAAGTATTACTGCGTGTGTGCCTATTCTACATCAGAGGGCTGTGTCTGCGTCCTTTCAAGGGTCAGCCAGGCTAGCTTGCTTCCTTGGCAATTACTTTTGGGCGGGCCACAACCTTGGCTACCAGTTTAGATAATTAGAATATAATTGAATTAAATCTTCCGGTAACACCACCCCCATCATACCTCCTTTCCTGTTCCAGGCAGGGAGGCTACATCCTGGGCCCTCATGTGCCACCCTCCCAGCGAGGGACACGGAGAACTCCTACACAGCTTTGCTTGGCTCACTGCGCAGGAGCACACGATCGCGCTCCCTTCTGGGAGTTGTAGTTTACCCCCCCCTCCTTCTGAGCAAGCTGGGGACTACAACTCCCAGAATGCCGAGTGGGTATTGCTGCTGCTGCGTGATTCAGAGAGCAGAGCTGCAGCCTGAAGGCTGGGTGACAGCCACTCCGTTTGGGTGAGTGTGTGCCGCAGAGCGCTGCGTGGATAAAAGAGGTGTATCCACATCTGAGCTGCGATCCGCAAAAATGGCCTGTGGCTATAAACCGAATAACCACGGATCTGCAGGGCTCTACCACTCTATTGACCTGACATAGCACCCTGGCAGTATGCCAGGGGCCTGTATCTGAGACATTATGAAAGGATTGCCGAGGATCATCCAGCCCGCTGACTACTCCCCCAAGCCTCTCATACATGTGGGCACTCATGATACTGCAAGTTATGACACTGAGCAAATCAGAAGTGACTACAGATCTCTGGGAGTGAAGGTGTGAGTGCTAGGGGTGCAGGTGGTGTTCTCATCTCATGGGCCCAGGCAGAGACAGACACATCCTGGAGGTGAATGCCTGGCTTCATTTGTTGCAATGAGCTCATGGCCCTCAGAGACTGAGTACAAGGTCTTGAGCCTGGAATGGCTGAACTGGAGAAGCTAAGGGAGACAGAGAGGTACACAGATGAGACTTTCTGAGACACAGTACAGTGGTTCCACCCCCAGTCTGACAGTTTCTGTGCTGTTGAGGAGGATGAAAATCTCGTGGAAGGAGAATATCAAGGTGCTGTGGAGGGAAATGATCCCATAGTTGGGACTCTCCTTCCAGATGATGCCATCATTCCAGATGATCCTTTTGCACTGAGGGGACCCCAGTTATTAAGAACTGGCAGGTAACAGACATGGGGGCTTTGATCATTAGAAATAGAGATAGCTGGATTTGTAACGACTAGGAGCACCACATGGTGAATTGCCTGCCAGGTGCGAAGGTTGCGGACCTGTCCAGACATCTAGACAGACTTATGTGCAGTGCTGGGGAGGAGCCAGTGGCTCTGGTACATGCAGGTACCAGTGACATAGGGAAGGATAGGAGAGAGGTCTCGGAGGCCAAATTTAAGCTGCTAGGTAAGAGATTGAAGTCCAGGACCTCCATGGTAGCATTCTCTGAGATGCTTCCAGTTCCAGGCACATGGCCACTTAGACAGGCTGAACTGCAGGGTCTCAATGCATGGATGAGATAATGGTGTAAGGAGGAGGGTTTAGGTTTATTAGGACCTGGGGAACCTTTTAGGAAAGGAGGAGACTATACAGGAAGGATGGGCTTCACCTAAACCAAAATGAAACCGGAAGGGAGTTATTAAAGGAGCTGTTCTATATTCTTGTAAAGAGAAGAGGATAGAAGTTGATAAAGTACAGGTAGGAACTGAAAAGAAACAGTCAAACAAAAGAGTCCCATTCAATTACATCACATGAAGGCAGAAAACTAAATACTGACAAATTTTATAAGTGCTTGTATACAACTGCAAGAAGTCTAAATACTAAGATGGGTGAACTTGAATGCTTGGCATTAAATGAGGATATTGATATAATAAGCATCACAGATACTTGGTGGAACGATGATAATCAATGGGACACAGTAATACTGTTGTGTTAAGCTGTCTAGGGCTCACAACCATGAATGCCAACCTCAGGGCAGACTGTTAGAGCACAAAACCCAAACTGGCTGTGTGTTCTATAATTAGATTTCACCAACCCAGTATCAAGTGTGACTTTCTCAAGCACTATAACAGCCTTACCATAGAGTCACAGACATTCCTCTTGGGCACTCCAGTCTATCTTGCCACGGAGGCAAGCTTCCCTTTGTGATAGATGGTTCCTTACACCAAAAATCACAACAATATTCAGATTATTCCCAGTCTCAAAGGGCCGGTTACTTACGCCAGGTCAATTGCACCCCACCAAATACCACACTTGTAGCCAATTCGGTAATATATTAACTAAAGAGTTATTAACTAAGAAAAATGAGAGTTATTTACGAAGTTAAAACAGGTAAACATACACACACAAATGAGTTACAGTCTTAGGTTCCAAAAGCTGAGAGTAACTAACCCAAACTAAGCAGCTTGCGGAAACAATGTCGTCTCCAAATTCCAAGCAGCATAGTGATAAAGTTCCTCTAGTTAGGCATTTTTATTCCCTTCCTCCAGAGTTTAAACTCATGGAACAAGGGTTGGCGCCTGTCTCCTCTTTATGGGTATGTGGTGGGGGCCAATCAACAAACACATTGTCCTTTAATGTTTCACAATGGCTTATTTGGTTTCAATGGGCCTTTTTGTGTGTAGGATCAGCACTTTACACAAATTAATGCTTCTTTCCTGTTTGGTGAGTTACACAATTATAGAGGTTTACAATGCAAATGCCCAATATAACTTTATACCATGGGCTACAGATGTTATAAGTGAGATCAATACATGCAACATCCTACAAATATTTCATCAAATCTGAAGACTAAACACACTGGTATCAACAGAACATCTATTTTAACAATGCTAACACACAGGTGAGCCAGACTGGTTTCCAGCTATGCATTTGTCAGTGTTCAGTGAGGGCTAGGGGCCTTGGCATGAGGGGAGGATTTATTAAAGGAGATATTCTATATCCTAGGAGAGAGGAGAGGATAGAAGTTGAAAAATTACAGGTAAGAACTAAAGAGAAACAGTGAAACAAAAAGAATCCCATTCAATTACATCTCAGGAAGGCAAACAACTAAATGCTGACAAATTTTATAAGTGCTGGTATACAAATGCAAAAAGTCAGGTGAACTTGAGTGCCTGGTATTAAATGAGGATATTGATTTAATAGGCATCACAGAAATTTGGTGGAATGATGATAATCAATGAGATACAGTAATACCAGGATACAAAATATATAGGAATGACCGAGTAGCTTGTGCTGGTGGGGGAGAGGCACTATATGCAAAAGAAAGCATAGAGTCAAATATAGTAAAAAAAACCATAAATGAATCAAACAGTACCATAGAATTTCTATGGATAGAAATTTTATGCTTGTATAATAAGAGAATAGCAGTAGGAATATACTACCAACCCCCAGACCAGGAGAGTGACTATGGTTGTGAAATGCTTAAGGAGATGAGAGAGGCTACAAAAACAGAAAATCCAATAATACCGGGGCATGTCAGCTATCCCCTTATTGACTGGGAACATGTCACCTCAGGATGGCATGCAGAGAAAATTTTTCTAGACACCATTAATGACTGCTTCTTGGAGCATCTAGTCCTGGAACCCAAAAAGGGAGAGGCAATTCTTGATTTAGTCCAAAGTGGCACAGGATCAGGTCCAAGAGATTAATGCAGCTGAACCGTTCAATAATAGCAACTATAATGTAATTACATTTAACATCTTTGTAGGGGGGGAAACAACAAAGAAACCCACCACCGTAGCATTTAACTTCAAAAATGGGAACTACACAAAAATGAGGAGGCTGGTTAAATAAAAATTAAAAGGTACAGTCACAAGAGTGAAATGAGTGCAAGGAAAATCACTGACCAAGTATTATTTTATCAACTACAATTGGTTAATAACATAGTAAAAGCATCCTGATTGGTTAATAATTAAATTACACAGTGTTTTAATATCATGTGTTGCAAAGAGCCGCAGGAGACACATTAAAGAGCCACTGATCTAGAGCCTCCTGCAGCACAGGATGGGAACCTGATACTGCACCACAGGAAGAGAAGCTGGGGAAGACAAACATACTGGTGGATGGGTGGGGAAGAAGGTACTTGCATTAGAACTTTTCGGGGTTGCAGTGAAGAGGCAGTCTGGTTGCACTCTCCCCAGGGCTGGCTCTGGCTTTTTTGCCGCCCCAAGCAAAAAACGCCCGGCCGGCCGGAGCAGCAAAGGGGGGGAGGGGAGGAGGAAAACAAACCTGCCCCCGGCCGGAGCGGCAAAGGGGGGAGAGAACAAACCGGAGCAGCAAAGGGGGGGAGGGGAGGGGAGGAGGAAAACAAATCTGCCCCCGGCCGGAGCGGCGAAAGGGGGGGGCGGGAAACAAACCTGCCCCCAGCCGGAGCGGCGAAGGGGGGGGCGGAAAACAAACCTGCCCCCGGCCGAAGCGGCGAGGGGGGGGGGGCGGAAAACAAACCTGCCCCCGGCCGGAGCGGCAAAGGGGGGGGGGGGCGGGAAACAAACCTGCCCCCGGCCGGAGCGGCGAAGGGGGGGGCGGAAAACAAACCTGCCCCCGGCCGGAGCGGCGAAGGGGGGGGCGGAAAACAAACCTGCCCCCGGCCTGAGCGGCAAAGGTGGGGAGGGGCGGGAAACAAACCTGCCCCCAGCTGGAGCGGCGAGGGGGGGGGGGGGAACAAACTGGCCGGCCGGCCGGAGCGGCAAAGGAAAGAAAAAACAAAAACAAAAAAAAATACCTGCGGGGCAGCGGGAGTGTGGGTGCAGGGGGACTCCCGGCCCTGCAGACCCCGTGCAGCAGAGTGCGCACCCCAGCTAGCGGGGGGGAGACAGAGAGAAGGGGGGTGGCCAGGGCTTCCTTAAGCGGGGTGCTTGCAACGCGGCCCCTCCCACTGCGCCGCCTGCTGGGAGGGCTCCGTGTTGCTCCGGTCGGCAGGCAGGGAAGGACATGGGCTGCCCTGCCGGGCTTGCTGCAGGGCGCTCCCCTCCTCCGCCCCCTACAGGGTGGCAGGAGCAGCAAACCAAAAAGAAAAAACCTGCAGGGGCGGCCAAAGCGGTGAAGCGCAAAACAAAAAAACAAAAAAAAAAGGATTCGATGGAATGCCGCCCCTTGGAATCTGCCGCCCCAAGCACGAGCTTGCTCGGCTGGTGCCTGGAGCCGGCCCTGGCTCTCCCACCTCAACGTTTTGGTCAAAATTATTCCTCTTTTAACAAAGCTTCTAACCCCTGAGCTTAAGGTTGTGCAATGAGAAACCTAGACAGAGGCCTAGAAAGTGCTATTCTTTCACCCTGTCAGGTATTACTAACCAAATTTCACTAAAAGGGAAGAACGTTATGGGGCTCTGTGACACACAGGCCCATGTGTGGTTCACTACTATGTGTCAGCAACTTTTGTTAGGCCTGACATATACACTACACCTAACACACTTGTCATAATCTGTATCTAAAAGGTGCCATGTAAGATGTCACTGGAACACCAATAAATCAGTGTTCATTAATATTCTTGCATGATGTATGTACGGGGTGTGTTGAGTCTGGGGACAAAACAGTGAGTTTGGGCAGATATAAGGGGAGAGAAGAAGCCATGTTGGCATCCATCACTGGAAAGACACAAGGGGCCAGAGCTCTTGCAAGCTGAGAAAGATGGGGCTTTCAACCAAGGGGGTCAACGTCTCTGGAAACTGAGTACAGATGAGAAACCTGCTTAGACAAAGAAAACCAGCACCTTGTACTTCTGTGGAAGGGCCTGCCTGAGAGAAAGTCAGCCATGGCTCGAAAGAAAAAGATTGTAAGAAATCTACCTTGAACCAAGGCTGTAGCTTGTTAAGTCTTAGCTACCTGAGTGTGTACTTTTACTTTTGTTTGTTTGTAACCCAATCTATCTTCAATCCCTTTTAAAATGATACGCTGCATTTTTGTCCCTTTAAAGGAGCAGCAAACCTTATTATTTCCGTAAGTGTTCCCAAGAGAAGGCAGGACACATCAGGGTAGATGGTTTGGGGAAAATTCAGGAGTAGGGGGGGTGTTGGGGTCACCCTGCAAGTAGTTAATAAATATATGGAGATATACCTATCTCATAGAACTGTAAGGAACCCTAAAAAGGTCATCAAGTCCAGCCCCCTGCCTTCACTAGCAGGACCAAGTACTGATTTTGCCCCCAATCCCTAAGCAGTCCCCTCAAGGATTGAACTCATAACTTGGGTTTAGTAGGCCAATGCTTAAACCACTGAGCTATCCCAGTTACCAAAGCTGGGGGAGACCAGGATGGTGTTATTGTGCTGTAGACAGGCTGCTGAGGTCAGAGTGCTGAAGCAGGGTGGCACAACACACAGACACTCAGTGATCTACATGTTTGTCCACTGGCTGTTGGTGTCCAGGCTGTGAGCCACAGCAGGAGAGCATTTAAGGCACCCAGAGTTACAGGGCAGGTGGTGGCACAACCTCTCACTAGTCAGAATTGCACCCCAGAATGTGACAGGCTCCCTCTGAGGGAGCCCATATCAGAACAAGAATTCTTAGCTCCCATATGTGAGACTCACATATAAGGTAATTACACTGAGGTGTTTATCAAACATAATACAGGAACACAAATGTTTTGTCCCTGAAAAAGGCAAATTAGTTTATCGCTCTAGGGAAAAACATCAATAAATCAATCAGTAGAAGGTAAACTCCATGAGTGAAATACATAATGACTGTGAAGAAGCAACTGTCTCACTGGCAGCCTCAAGAGACCAGAGAGAGAAGAGGATTATGTAAGTGAAGAAAAATACAGATGTAATTGTGATTTTGAAGTTTAAAATGTAATTATTCATTTTGCATCAGAAGGGAGAAAAATAAGCTTTTAAGAATCATTGAGGCGACAGATTGTCATGAAAAGCAGCAGCTGTTTTCAAATACCCAATAGTGAATCTATTGAAAGAACAAAAAGATCCCTGTTACTCTTAAAACATTGTTTGACTGTATTATGAAGTATAAACAAATGTCATAATGGATTTTTTCTGTAAAATTCTATTATTGCCCTTAACTTAAAATACGTTAAATGTTATTCCTTTTGAGATACTTGTTTAGGTTTGACATTTAAACATAAGACATTGTTTATGCAGTTCTTCAGGCAGTTTGTCCTTCAGATGTACTTGAGGGAAATGGCTTTAAAAAATCAGCCTTGTCCGCGTAAGATTTTTTTTGGAAAAGAAAGTAGATAGCATAGCAAATAATCCAAGTGTATCGCTTCAAAGGAACTTTTGTGGAGCACATTCCAAGAATCAAAGGATCGGCTTTAAAATAGCAATAAAACCTTTTACCCCATCCTTCAAGGTACTGACCACCTCTGCCATACACTACCATTGGCTTCAATGAGGATTGAGGATACTCAGCATCACACAAACCCTTACTGTGGTATCCACCTTTAGTGTTACAGAATCATATTAAGTCTTTAAATTATAATCAAATATTTGTCATAATGAATTAGGAAGCCTTCTAAGAGTTCATTCAAAGGTGGATTAAAAAGTGCATTTTAGGCTGAAAACTATCATGTTTTCACTGGAAAGCAAGTTCAATGCATATTAGCAGGTCTGTTATGAGCCAGATAAGCTGTTGGGTTTAAATTTTCCATCCTTTCCCTCTCAAAGGTCTGAGATCATGTTATAATGAAGTCAGCTGTTTTGGACGTACAGCTTCATAGATTCAAAGGCCTGAAAGGACCATTGTGATCATGTATTCTCACCGTCTGTGTATAACACAGGCCACAGAACTTCCCCCAAAGTAATTTCTAGAGCATATCTTTTAGGAAACCATCCAATCTTGATTTTAAAATTGTCAGTAATGGAGAATCCACCATGACCCTTGCTAAATTGTTCCAATGGTTAATTAGTCTCACCATTAAAAATTTACAACTTATTTCCATCTGAATTTGTCTAGCTTCAACTTCCAGCCATACTTATTCCCCCTGTACGTACCAATAATCTGTAATCAAGTCACCCCTTAGCCTACTCTTTGTTAAAATAAGTAGATTGACCTCCTGGAGTCTGTCACTATAAGGCAGGTTTTCTAATCCTTTAATCATTCTCATGGCTTTTCTCTGAACCCTCTCCAATTTATTAACTTACTTCTTGCATTGTGGACACCAGAACTCAAAATAGTGGTCCAACAATGGTCATACCAGTGACAAATACAGATGTAAAATAATCTCTCTACTCCTACTCAAGTTTCCCCTGTCTATGAATCCCTGTTTATGCACTAGCCCTTTCGGCCCCAGTGTCATCCTGGGAGCTCGTGGTCAGCTAATTTTCAATCCTACCCCCAAATCTTTTTCAGAGTCTGTCTCTCAGGATAGAGTCCCCCATCCTGTAAGTAGGGCCTACATTCTTTGTTCCAAGATGTATACATTTGCATTTAGCCATATTAAAATGCATATAGTTTGCTTGTGTCCAACCTACCAAGCAATCCACATCACTGAATCAGTGACTGGTCCTCTTCATTATTTACCACTACCCCAATTTTTCTGTCATCTGCAAACTTTATCAGCATAGCATAGGGCCAAGAACTGATCCCTGCAGGGCTCACTAGAAACACACCCATTTGATTATGATTCCCTATTTACAATTACCTTTTGGGATGTATTAATTAGCCAGCTTTTAATCCATCTAATATGTGCCATGTTCCTTTTATATCATTGTGGTATGGTATGACTACATCAACTGTTTGTTTCCCAATTACAGAACAAAAATATTTATTGAACACTTCTGCCTTTTCATCATTGCTACCATTTCCATCTAATAATGGAACAATAACATTGCTAGGTTTCTTTTTGTTCCTAATATATTTTAAATACTCCTCCTTATTGTCCTAAATTCCCAGCTTCTGAATTATATTAATTACTATCAACTTCCCTTTCCTTTCATGTGTTATATGTTATTTTATTTTAATTTTATTTTTTATAGCTGCCTTCACTTACCCTCTAAACCAGATCGGTTTTTTAACCAATATGGCCTTCTTTCTTGATTGTGGCTTTTGGGGCCTCTAGTAAAGTATTCTTAAATAATTCCCAATCATCATTTACATTTTTCTGATTATATTCTCCCTCCAGCTAATTTGGCTCACTGGTCTGGACTTGATTCTGTTTGAAAATTATAAATGTGATCAAATCCTAATCACTTGTATCTTAGTTACCATTATTTTTTAATTCTGTGATGAGTTCCTCTTTATCTGTCAGTACAAGGTCTGATATAGAATTCCACCATGTTGGCTGCAACACTTTTTGAATTATGAAATTGTCATCTATAATGTTTAGAAATTCCAAGTATGTTTTAGTAGTGGCAGCATGAGATCTCCTGCACTATCACTCAAAGTGAAGTCCCTCATGATCACACAACTTTTTCTTCCTACACTTTATAGATAAGTGTATAAGAAGCTGGTTATCCTGTTCCCTAGTGTGATTTGATGGTCTGTAGCAGACACCAACTAATACCCCATCTTGCGATTTGCCTGTTAGGACACTGATCCATCAGTACTCAAGATAATTTTCTTCCAAGCTATATGTGACTCAGAAACATGTATGCCATTTGTTACATAGGGGGGCACTCCTCCTCCCCTTCTGCCCACTCAATAGATTATAAAGATTGATTTTAACATTCCAGTCCTGGGAATCATCCCATCAGGTTTCAATAATACCTATTAGATCAAGTTCATGCTCATAAATGAGGAATTCCAGTTCCTTTTGTCGGTTACCCAGGCACCTAGCATTGCTGTATGGCAATTACATTGTTTCTTCTCTTCATGTCCTTGGTTCCTTTATTAATTTTGTTCTCAACATCTTGATTTTGTGCTGAGGTGTTCATATCTTCCCTCTTTTTATCCTCCCCTTTTGTTATTGGTTTAACGCTCTCTAGCCTGCCTATCCCCAAGAAGAATGGCCCCCCTTCTACTGAAGTGGAGGCCATCCAAACTATACAACCTCCTTCTCGCATAGAGGGGGTAGGGATAGCTCAGTGGTTTGAGCACTGGCCTGCTAAACCCATGGTTGTGAGTTCAATCCTTGAGGGGGCCATTTAGGGATTTGGGACAAAAATCTGTCTGGGGATTTATCCTGCTTTCAGCAGCGGGTTGGACTAGATGACCTGCTGAGGTACCTTCCAACCCTGATATTCTGTGTTCTACAAAACCAAAACTTACAAGGCCAAAGTTTCATCTTTCAGATGCTGGGCCTGATGGACTCAGTAGGAATATTGCCTAAGCAAGGACTGCTGGAGTGGACCCACTACAGGTCCTAAGGGATGCTTGTTTAAAGGCACCTCAACACTACACCTATTGCTGATATCATTTTGTACTTTTTCTCAGCCTATATTTTTAAAAAGTGACTTGGGCTCACTGTGTAATTGTGTGTTCCTATTACTGTCCTTTGGGGATGCATTGTAACCCCTTTAGTCTGTCCAGAAAGTGGTCACCACCCAGGGTTTTCCTCACTTCATCCTAGAAAGGGACTCAGCAGCTTCTGAGACATTGTACACTACCAGACACATGCACAAATGTGCACAGACACTGACCCTGTGCTGCCCGCTCCATGCATCTGGGAGCCCAATGAATGAGGGAAGGAGACTATGCAGGCTGAAGGGAAGCACATCATCTCCCCTCTCAACCACAGCCTTGTGGGCTTTACCCAGAAAAGATCATTCACCTCTATGAACCAGGCTAAGGTTCTGAACAGCTTCTGCTCTGAGACCAGCTGCTTGCAAGGGTGGTTGAGTTTGATAGCCAAAAAACCCACTTATTCTCGAGTGGAGCTTCCCTTCTTTCCATGAGGAGAGCATTTTTCTCTGAAAGCAAAGCCTCTTTGCAGTGGGTTACAATTGACCATAATTGCTCCGCTTCCCATCTCTTCCTGGCCTTCATACAAAACTATATAGAAATGGAACTGTAGTCAGCAGGCTCTAGGCAATTCAGCCACCTGTATATTGCAAAATGTGGATGTTTCCTGTACTTACATTATATGCAGAGGCAGCATTGCAATATGGGCCAGGGCTCATTCCTCTCTGTGCGGTCTTATGTGGTAAAATATCCTGTGGTCTAGGAGAGATTTAACACCAAGAAAGCCTTCAGTGGGAGAAATGCCTTTAAGAAAAAGGGATTATGGTTCATAGGTGCACAATGTAAACACAGCAATAGGTGAACATTAGGATTTGTGTGCGTGCAGCTACATTGTAAGGGGCAAGAGAACAGACTTTTCACTGGGAGTAACACATTTGGTGCAGCAAGCTCCCTGCAGCAGTTAATGATAAAAAAAAAAGGTACCGAGATACTGTAATAAAGACTACAATGGAAAGATTTAGAGAAACAGATGCTATTAGACTGAGCATGTCAGGTCAAATTGCAAAACCCCAAGAGTGGCGACAAAGAGCACATACAGCTCAGAGCCACAGTGCAAAGAACTTCTGGAAAATCAGCTTCTGTCTTTGCACTGTGATTTCAACGCAATCTATTCCTGGTGCCTGATGTGTCCTCCCTATCAGCTACTCCTGATACCTCGTAGGGTCCCCAGAGTGACTCCTCAGGGCAACTGAGGGAGTTTCATCCAATCCTCTTCCTTCAGAAGGACAGTGGCTGGGACTTAGGATCTGCTGGAGAGACAACGCAACGAGAAACGAAGAAGCATTTGCACGCTCAGCCGCTAAGAGAACAGAAATGATTCTGTAAGAATTATCCCCTGATCAGAAAAACATAACACAGCTTGAATATTTGCATCCAATCCATGGACTAACAATTCTAAAGGATGCACTCAAATAATGAATCCATTCCAGCAACTCAGACTCTTCTCAGGCATATTCTAAAAGGAGAAAAGTTGGCTAAAACTGTCAAATTATCCATTTTACCCTAGTCATGGATTCATTGCAGGAGGTGAGTTAATCACCAACAGAATTTTCTGTGGCACCTTGACTTCTCACTGCAGGCCTGCCATAAAGACACTGAACAAGCCAGATGCTATTTAGGTTGAGATCTGCGGAACCACTGCGGAAGGTGGCATAAATGACAGCACAATAAAACCTTTGAGGGGGGTCTCCCTGGGAAGAATCTCGGGCTGCTCTAGGTCTCTGAAGAGGCAGCTATGAATCTCCTGCACTCCTGAAGGGCTGGAGTCTGAGATGTGCCTAGCACTTAGGCCCTGATTCTGCAAAGTCCTTGGGCATATGCTTAACACTGCACTGCCCATTGCTTCATTTTTTGAGTTGGGAACTATTCCTCATGAATAAGGGTATCTGCAGCTAGCCCTTAGGTTGTAGTGCTGTACCACTCTGTTCTGTTTTTGCACCTTTGCTACAGCACTTTCAGTAGTGCCATGACTAATGGCATTTACCCATTTCTTTATCATAAAGGATTTTATAGTTTCTTCCTAAGTGCTCCAAGAGCTTCTGTATAAACCAGCATTCAGAGTTAGTAAGAGTTAGTGCCCAGGCACAACTATTTTGATAATTTTTCTGATTAATGATAATATTAGCCTCTGTGTGTGTGTCTCAGCTCTTTCTATCAATAAATATGGAGGTATTTTTCTTTTGGTTTGAAAGGACAGCCAACATGAAAAATGACAAGCACTAATATTCCTGGGGCACTCGCCAACCTGTTTCCCTTGGCATTTGTCCATGCCAGCAACACTCTAACCAAACCCTAAGTATAAACAAGTAGTACTTTCTCTCAGCTTTTTCAAAGACCTTCTACCTTTGGGTAGATTCCTATTACAGAATAAGTACTTTCCTTTGCTGCTGTCTGTGCATCTCCATTGAGGTTTGCAGACTGTGCTATTTTCTTATTACCACAGTGCCACAGTGTGGAATCCATGAAGGGACTTGGGTGTTGCAACACTAAGTATCATGGCACCAAACTTTTAGGTGCCTAGGAAATCACAGGAACCACACTGCGAGATGCAAAGCTGAGTTAGACACCTAGGCTCACTCTACAATGGCAGGGCGGAGATAAGCACCTTAGAATGCAATCCGCCAAAGCCGGCACAGTCAGCAGGGAGCCACCCAGGCTAATCAATGGGAGATGTCTACCTGCTAAGCCCCACCCCTTTCTCAGACATTGGCACCTAAGTCCAGGCCACAGGGAGGTACCTATCTCTGCGAGCAATGCACAAATGGGAACCTCTCCCTGGCCTTAGACCGCTACGCAGTTTCTTGTGGGAATGAGTTAGGCGCTTGCCTCACTCCACACAAAATGCTGGAGGAGGAGGTGCCCGTGTCCAACTTATAACTTTTAGTCCAGTGTTTAGAGCACTCACCTGTGGTGTGGGAGACCCAGGCTGGACTCCCCTCTCCCTGGGAGGAGGTTAAGAAAGGATTTGAACAGGAGAGTGCTCTAACCACCAAGCTCTGGGATATTCTGATGTATGGCTTCCTAAATCTCTCCTGCTGAAACTGTTCCACAGGGGATAAGTACTGAAAGAGTGATTGGAGCAGGGGGATTTGAGCCAGGGTCTTCTGCCCCCCAGGTGGGTGCCAACCACTAGACTGCAGAGTCATTCCCAGTGTAGCTCTCTCTCTCTCTGGCCCAATCACTCTTTCTATATGTATCCACAGTGGAACAACTACAACAGGAGCCATTGAGGGGGCCCCATATCAAAATATTCCAGAGCTCAGGGGTTAGAGCTAACTCCTGAAAAGTGAGAGTCAGCTGTTCAAATCCCTACTCTTATGCTGCCAGGGAGGGGGGATGGAACCTGGGTCTCCCATATCTCAGGTGAACGCTCTAACCATCGGGGTAAAAGTTCTAACGTGGGCACGCTGTGAGCATACTTACCAGATTAGGCCCCTGGGTCACGTTAGACAACCAAATGCCTCTCTTCCCTCGGTTTTGGGGTTCAGTGGGGTAATAGGCATCCTGACACCTAGAAGGAAGCTGCTGTGAGCATGACCAAAGGCAGAAACTTGGGCGTCTCCAGGGTTCAGCAGGAGTTTGGAGGATCACAGTGGGGGACTCAGGTGTCTAAATCTGGACATAAGCACCTTAAGTAGTTTTATGGATTCCACCCTAAATGCTTCCCAAACACCAGCAAAATAGTGGGGGAAGCCTTGTGCATGATGGAAAGCGTGTTCCCTCTTGAAGATCCAGAATCCAACCAACAATAGGGTAACAGATCGTGGTAGATACATTAACATTTAAAAGCTTGGTATTTTATAGACTGTCAACTATTAAGGGTCAGATTATTAAGGGCTCTCCCTGCAGAGAAAGTGCATGAGAGAGACTGCAGAGAACATGGCATCTGCAGCCCATGACCTTAGGAGAGAGCACAGGAGGAACAGCTCCACAGGGCACTGTGAAGGGGACTTCCCCCTCACCCTGCATAGGGCAGAGTTAGGGTAATGAGACTGGACTGGGCACAGAATCTGCAGTTTCACATATACATCAGTCCGAACACATGTGCCAATGGCATATAGGAGATAAGGCTCATGTCTGCTGCTCCAGAGGAGACAGCCACTGAGGGAACATGGGGAGCTCTAGCATCCTGCGTCCTAGCTCCAGGTTTGGGGATGGAATTTGCTCCCCCAGGCTCCCATGAACTTCACCCATAGCAACCCATTTTCTCTGGGGTTCATGTGGATGAAGCAAATTCATTTCATTTAATATATTGGTGCATGATCAGAGGGCCAGAGAAATTGAGAGGAGAAGGAGGAAGCGAGCACAGCATGAAATAAGTCTCCTGGGGCCTGATTCTTCCCTCCCTTGCACCTTCAGTAGCCACTTACACTTGTGCGACGTGGATGCAAAATGCAACAAGTATAACTGACCGCACAAAGGACAAAGCAGGAGAGAAGCAGGTCTAAGGATTCTTTTTTCCTGTGCAGCAGAAAGAGCAGAGATGGGAATGGGGTGGTGTGTGGATTGAGTCATCCACTTATACTCTCTTGCCCCCACTGTAAATCTGCTTTGAAATCATCTACATCCTTCAGCTGTTCTGCATTTAACAGCATAGTCATTCTTTACGTGGAGCTGCCTATTCCATTTCAAAATGATTCGTTACCTTTACCCTTAGAAGGTTGACTATTAATCAGGAGAAAGGAGTGATCGACAGCTAAGGGGGGAATTAGGGAAAGTGGGAAGTATTTATTGCAGCCATTTGGGCTCAAGGTATTCCAGGCTTATTTAATGTGCTGGTGTGGTGAACGCAAAGTGGCTTTTTATCATCTCCACTCAGCTCTGATATATTAATTATACCAGCAGATGATATATACAGAGATGCATATTTGGACTGGCCTACAGTTATAACAAAATTCATGACATCGATAACAGCTGAATAGACGGCAGCAACTTACACACAAAATCAAGACCACAGCTAAGCCATTTGTGAAAGCACGGCTGGCCCTCTGCTTTAAAGGTTAAGATCAGCGGAGAGCAGAACCATTCACCACCCACCCTTCTATTGAGGCAACTGCCTGTTAGAGAGAGAGAAAAATACCCCCTTCATCGCTTTAGGACACTGGGGCCAGAACAAGGTAATGAAAAACAGACGTCATTTCCATTAGACTGTGAATGGACTCATGTTAGTATTTGCATTAAAAATTGCTGGTATAGTGCCAGACATTTACATGGTACTGTTTAGTCAGATGGGTAGATTCTAGCCCCTCATGCCAGCCCCTTTGTACCAGTCTGGCAGTACAAAGGGGCCAGAAGGCTAGCATAGACAGCTGGTACAAGGATCTCTCCTGCATAGGGGAATCCCAAGGTGGTATAGAGGACACCACACCTGGCTCCACACCCAGTATAAGAGACATGTTGGGGTATGCTGGGGCATCAGGGGGCACACTGTATTCTGTCAATCCTTGGTGGACGCCATGGACATCCTGAAGGCCCCTCTAACCTACAGTAGGAATCATTGTGACTCTGCGTCCACCCTGGGACTGTAGGAGCATAAGAGTGGCTTAGAGATAGAGATGGGCGAATAATGGATTGTTTTGGTTCGCTGGCCAATTCTAAAAATTTAGGAGGAAAGATTTATTTGGGTCAAACCAATAATGCATTTTTTTTAAACATTTAGCAAATCAAAAGGTCGAAAAAATCATTCTCCCAGAAACAAAGTATTCGTTTTTTTTTTATTTCAAGCATTTCACACTTTTCATATTTAAAAGAAAAAAATAAAAAGAAAGTAAATTTCAAAATAAAAAACTCATTTTGAATGAAAAAAAGCAAAACTTTACATTCTGAAGAGGGTGAAATGAAACTTTTCCGTTTGGGGGGAGGCGGTTTGATGGGAAAAAAACTTGGCAAAATGAACACAAACTTGCAAAATTTATCAGTTTGCATTTTTCACTAGAAAAAAAATGGGGTCAAAAAATGTCACCCAGCTCTATTTCCAACCCCATTGCTCCTCCTTTTCTGGACCTCTGCTGACTGCAACTTGGCCTGACTAGGGAATCTGGCCCCAAATGAGGCATACAAAAGTTTGCAATCTGTGAGCAGTGGGCCAGAGATCCTCTGGTGGTGCAAATCTGTTTGGCTCCATTGACTTCAACCGAGCTCTGCCAATTTACATCAGCTGAGGATCTGGCTCCATAGCTGAACTCTTCCTTTCTCCTGTGTGTAGGATATCTTATTCTCTTTACCCATGTGTGTTATAAAAAAGAGTGATCGATTATAAGGCTCGAAGGGACCATTATGATCTAGTCTGACCTTCTGCACAACACAGGCCTCTAATAGGAATTCTATTAATTATTATAAAGTCCTGTTTGAATCTGAAGATATCATTTAGAAAAGTATCTAATCTTGATTTAAAAATTGCCGGTGATAGGGAATCCACCATTTCCAATCATTAATATTACCCTCGCTGTTAAAAATGTGTGCCATATTTTGAGGCTGAATTTATTCAGTTTCAGCTTCCACCCACTGGATCTTGTGCTACCTTTGTCTTCTACAGTGAAGAACCCTCTATTATCAAATTTCTATTTCCCTTGTAGGAACTTTTAAAATAGGCTTGCACTCATAACTCATTTATGATACTCTCTTCATAATATATTGTTTGCCAAGTGTCATGATGTGAAATATAAAAGGATGAAAATTATGATTGAAACTTTCAGAAATGGCATTTTAACGTGTATTCTGCAGGGGACCGGAGGCAGTGGAGCAGCTAAAAAGAAGATCCAAATGTCCACTGACATCCGTAATGGATCTGCCACGCATTTTTCTCACTTGTTGTTTTTGTTTGTTTGTTATGAAAACATTAAATTAGGCTGCAGTTTGAAATGCACTGCTTCCTAGTTCATTCCCACCCGTAGACTAAAATCAGGATTTGCCATTTTAAAAACAAGATTTGCGGGGGTCATTAAAGATCAGGGCATTAATTAAATTAACACACATTCTCAAAGTTGAGCTCCACGACCTTAGCACAGAATGAAAAGCAGCTCAACACAGCAGTAGATACAGCTGTCTTCCAAATCTAATCAAAAGGGATCAAATCAAATTTGCAAAACTTCAGGGGCTGCGTGTGTCCGGGGGAGAGGGAAATGGCATAAAATTGCTGCTTCAGTGATATTCAGTTGCATTTATCAGAATCCTACATAAAGGTAAAATCCATCTCTGCAGGAGTAAGGAAACCTTCTTTAAATACTAATTGTCTGTTCTTGTTTACAACTTAATCAGCAGTTCCCGCACAACAAGGAAGGGGTGGGGGAGGAATTAAAGCAGCAATTCCGAATGATTTAAAAGACGATTTACAAGAAAGAAAACAAAACCTGCCCAGATCATTATTAATCGAAAAATATCAGGATGCCAAAGACCTAAAATCTGCCATGTCATGCCCTGTTTTACTAGGAGCCACATCTGGCTCACCTTTGGCCAGGTTCATCCCTGTGCTGGGGCATGGCTCAGTGTAGGAATGAAGGGTAGGCAGCCTGTGTCCCCTCTATTCACATGCAGTGAGGGCTCAGAACAAGGCCCCTCAGTGTTGTCTACACAGCAATCAGGAGGCGTGACTGCAGCGCATATAGACATACCTGAAATAGCTTGGATCCAGCTCGCTTGCTAAAAACAGCAGTGTCGCTGCCGCTGCTGCCACACTACAATCCCGCCCGGGATCTCAGGGACATGCCTCGGCAGCCAGTCCACGTTGCTGCCTGTGCCACCATGGCTACGGTGCTGTTTTTCGTGAGCTTCCCCAATCAAAGCTAACTCATCCCTGGCTATACGTGCTGTCCCAACTGCAGTGCAGACATAGCCTTTGTACCTTAACAAGGGATTAGAATCATCAGGACGCAGATCTGCCCTAGCCACACCTCCTCGCACCCTCTCCTTCCTCTGCCCCACCCCTGGACTGCTCCCCATTCCCTCCCTGTGCTCGGGGTGTTCCTGGGGGTGGAGACGGATGTGGTGTGGATCTGTGCCTGCCCTGTGGCCTCTTTGATCCAGCCTAGCTAGTATAAACAGGCTACAGGGCAATGATGATTTGGGCTTTTTGTTCACATCACACTGAAGTGATTGGCCCAATCCTGCAGCCCTTACTCACCGGAGAAGTCCCTTTGGAGTCCATAGAACAATTTGCATGACATAGGCCTGGTCTACACTGGGGGGCGGGAATTGATCTAAGTTACGCAACTTCCGCTACGTGAATAATGTAGCTGAAGTCGACATACTTAGACCTACTTACCACGGTAGATGAAGCAGGTAATGTAGACAAGCCCTAAGGCTAAACTCATGCGAGTAAGGGCTGCAGGATCGAGGCCAAATGAGACACCCCATGTGAATAAAGTGAGCACAATTTGGCTCTAGACTTTTTCCCAGTGCAACCACTGCATTGTGTGGTTGATATAAGATGGGGTGGGATAGAGGACTCCATAAAATGAAGCATTCATAACTCCAGTGGAACTGGTGTGCGGAAGCAGAATGCTGCAGCATCACTACGGAACAGTCCCTCCATATGTAGCTTTTCAAATTAGCAAAATGCAGAGAAACTGCCTGGGTCCCATGTGTGATTTAATGATCTGCTGAACTTGGAATGCCACATCTCTGCAAGCGTGTCAATGTGTGGACAGAAAAACAGAATCTGTGTAGGCTTCAGCACAGTTTATGTCCTTCCAGGTGAGTGATGTACTAAGTAGGAAGTGACATTACGGCAGTTCATTACCACTCACTGAACAATGGATGCTTTTCAAAGCTTAGTACAAGATATAGTAAAACCTCATTATACCATTGCCTGGGGAGATTTATAGAGGTTATATCCATCTAACATTTTAGCCAAATTTCAAAGGGAGGGTCGGGGGGAAAGCACTGAAAAAAGCTTTCTTGTATTGCTGCAGCCTAAGTTTTCAAGAAATGAGGTGTCGTGTCAAATATTGACTCCCACCCTTGCTCTGCCAATGACGCCAGCCTTCACCACCCTTTTGTTACATTTTTAAGGACGCTCCTTCGTGCTTTCTCCCATGCTGCCCCTCATGCCTGGGAGAAGCTCATCATACACATCTGCAAGCCACCTCATTGTCTCCCTTAAAACACTTCTCTGCCACGATGCTTACAAAATACATTGTTAGGCAGATGCACTGTTGTGACCGCTGCTTTAGTATGCTGACAGCATTGTCTCATTGTTATCTTGTGCTCTCCCCTCTCTGTCTGTTGTCTCTTGTTTTAGGCTTATATTGTCAGCTCTTTATGTCACGGATGGTATTTTTGCTCTGCGTTTGTGCACAAAGGGGCCCTCAGCCATGAATGGGGCCCCTACATGCTACTGCAATACAAATAATAAATAACAACCTGCATGCTTTAGCGACAGAGATGGCTTAGGTGCTAAGTGACATATAAACAGCAAATGTTCATTATTACATTTTAATATAAGCTGTAAGTTTATTACAGTTTAATATAAGTTTGCAGATGATACTAAAATGCTCAAGATAGTTAAGACCAAGGCAGACTGTGAAGAACTTCAAAAAGATCTCACAAAACTAAGTGATTGGGCAACAAAATGGCAAATGAAATTTAATATGGATAAATGTAAAGTAATGCACATTGGAAAAAATAACCCCAACTATACATACAATATGATGGGGGCTAATTTAGCTACAACTAATCAGGAAAGAGATCTTGGAGTCATCGTGGATAGTTCTCTGAAGACGTCCACGCAGTATGCAGCGGCAGTCAAAAAAGCAAACAGGATGTTAGGAATCATTCAAAAAGGGATAGAGAATAAGACGGAGAATATCTTATTGCCCTTATATAAATTGATGGTATGCCCACATCTCGAATACTGCGTACAGATGTGGTCTCCTCATCTCAAAAAAGATATACTGGCATTGGAAAAGGTTCAGAGAAGGGCAACTAAAACGATTAGGGGTTTGGAACGGGTCCCATTTGAGGAGAGATTAAAGAGGCTAGGACTTTTCAGCTTGGAAAAGAGGAGACTAAGGGGGGATATGATAGCGGTATATAAAATCATGAGTGGTGTGGAGAAAGTGAATAAGGAAAAGTTATTTATTTGTTCCCATAATATAAGAACAAGAGGCCACCAAATGAAATTGATGGGCAGCAGGTTTAAAACAAATAAAAGGAAGTCCTTCTTCACACAGTGCACAGTCAGCAGGTGGAACTCCTTGCCTGAGGAGGTTGTGAAGGCTAGGACTATAACAGGGTTTAAAAGAGAACTAGATAAATTCATGGAGGTTAAGTCCATTAATGGCTATTAGCCAGGATGGGTAAGGAATGGTGTCCCTTGTTAGGGGGCTTATTCCTTCACCCTCTCACTTTCCTGGTCCTTCTCGCATGAACAGAGAGCAACAATACCCAAAGTCCAAAGGCGCAAATAATGTAATGTTTATTGGGGTGAACTTTCAGCAAGCAATGATTCCAGTTTCCTTCCTCAGTGTCCCTCTTCCCAGCTCTGACACCACAGAGCCTTGCCTGTCTCCCTGTTCCCATTTCCTGTTCCCATTTCCCTCGCCTTAGCAAAACATGATTCCAGTTCCCCCACCCCCAGTTCCTGTTCCCATTCCCCCCCCTTAGCAAAGCATTCCTTTCTCTGGAGGTGATAGATATTATCAGGACAGGATCGTTTCCTAACAGCCCAATAGCACCTTATTTCCATGTGACTAGTTTGGAATGTGAGGATGTGACCGTTCACTTCTCAGCTTATGGGTGCCTCTGCTGCTTAGCCAAAGGCCTTAGCCTAAGAACAAGGCCTCAGACTGTCACAGTACGAAAAGGCCCTTTCACAAACAGACAGTGATTTTGATTCTTTCTTTTATACCTCTATAACTCGCTAAGTAATAAAAATACACGTAAATTCCTAAAGTATAGGCCTTTACAGACAGGCCTAAATATCTATATCCTAACATCCCTAGCCTCTGTTTGTCAGAGGGTGGAGATGGATGGCAGGAGAGAGATCACTTGATCATTACCTGTTAGGTTCACTCCCTCTGGGGCACCTGGCATTGGCCACTGTCGGTAGACAGGATACTGGGCTGGATGGACCTTTGGTCTGACCCAGTATGGCCATTCTTATGTGTAAGTACGGTTTACAGAGTTATTGTCATGTAAATGACTTTCAGGAATTCTGGTGTATGTACAAGATGCTTCATGAAGGTCTCTAAAGTAATGGAAAAATTGAATGGCATGTATATTATTGGAGAGAGAATATATAATATTGTAATTGGAGTATGGCTCATCAGCTCTGTCAGAACTGTGCTCTGGACATCTGGGGGGATGGCTATATGCCACCTTTGCACTTCCTAATCCTCAGAAGTAAAATCGGCTCTCATTGTAACTTTGAGCAGCCTCAAGGCTGTGCTAGATTACACTGAAAGGGGCAGTAACACCAGCTAGATATTGCCAGAGTACAGCAGGCTCTGGCCATGTTTTCTCCAACCCATTGTATGCTCTGGCATATTTTCTATGCCAATGAATCCAGAAGGGGATACTGGACAGCTGGCTCTGGCAGGAGCCTGTTGAGGGAAATTTTACTGTAAAGTGCCAAAGGTTCATAGCATGAGCCAGAATCTCCTCTTGTGTCATAATGCACAAGCAGGCAGAGTTAAGGTACCATGTACAGCCGTAACTTTGCATGGTTAAATGCTGACATGTCAGGATGCCAATATTCTCCATGTCATTTTTTGTTTTTGTTTTTTAACACAGACTAAGGTTTTGATTTTAAATAGAGAAGCAATAGCTACAAATAACACTTTTGTTCAATTGTGCGGATGTTTGCCAGCCTCAGCAAAAACTGCAGCATGTGGTTGCAAATTGAAGCACATCGTTGCAACCCGGGAAACATTTTGACTGAGTTTACTATTCTGGAAAATAGTTACTGCAAAAAGCACATACCAAAATAATATTGTAATGAGTTTTGTTCCTTAAAACTGAAGTTTTCTAGCTGTCATGAGGCTAGCCTGAGGGGCAGCTCCTCGGATGGTATAAAATGAGCATAGGTCCACTGACTTGAAGAGAAATTGACTTTCAAAACCAGTGCACCTGGCAGGAAACCAGGCTTGATGCTGGAAACCCTTACTCGCAGAATTAGACCCACTGACTTCAGGTGACTGTTCACGCAAGTAAAGACTATTCCCCTGAAGAAGGATAGTCAGGATCATGCCCTCACAAAGCAATCTCTCTTAATTATGTTAGACTTTTATGTATTATTTGTGCAAAATTCTTTGCCTCTATAACTATTTTGTATCAATGGTTCGAGTCACTTGAAGCCGCTTTAGCAGATGTTTATACTAATTGTAAAAGGAAGCTCTGTAAAGGGGGTTGAGCTTTCTCTGTGTCACTTCCATGCTGAGCTCTTTTGATTGGTTTTTGGAGCTGTATTAGAGACAGATAGCAAGAAAAAATGCTCAGAGGAGGGTAGTCTTATGACTAAAGCACTGGCCTGGGGCTCAGGAGCTGGTTCAGTCCCAGGTTGACCTTGGGGAAGTCACTTAATCCCTCAATACCTCATCCTGTAGGGCTATTCCTTGGACCGTTCTTTGGGCTATTCCTTTTGTTGGGATTTCCATACCCCTTTCTCAGGCTCTGGTAGGGGAATCTAGGCCCACCCTGTACTCTGAGTTCCAGCCCCAGGACCCTATATTAAGCACCTAGGTCTGCTTGTTCAAACATGATGTTTCCCTGGGCCACTAGGCTACCTCTACATCCCCTTGTAGTGCTTCCCCACAGCCTGTGCTTACACAGCAACCCTTTGGTTCTCAAGCCTCTGGCTTCATCTTTGTCTGCTGAATTAACAACTCTTCTGCCACTCTGAGGCTCCACTGAAGAGCTTTTACTGACCCTAACTCAGGGCTTCCCCCACAGGAGACTAACCTACTCTAGCAGAGCTCTTCCTTGTTGCTTCTTGTCTTAGCAGGTTTTCCCTCTCTGCCTCCCTTCCCCAGGGACTCTGGTAGCCTCACCTAGGGATCTTTCTGCTCCTTGTAGGTCCAGGCTCATGACTTCCTTGCCTACACTGCTCTATGTGGGTCCTCTTACCTGACTTCCTGCCTGTGTAAACACTATCCCAGGACTCCCATCCACAGGATCCTGATCCTACACCCTTAAGTTCTCCTACGTGCAGGAGAGTCCTGCCTTCTCCTCTGTGTGTAGTGTCTTCCTTACCCTTCACTGATGGGGTCACTAATTATCCTTAAGATGCCATATCACCATCAGCTGGAGCCCACAGGCCAGGCTGAGCTTGTGACTCCTTGGCAAATTGTTCCCTGGGTTAATTACCCTCCCTGTTAAAAATTTACTCTTTGTTCCCAGTTTGTATTTGTCTAGTTTCAACATCCAGCCATTGCCCACTACACTGAAGAGACTGTTATCAAATATTTGTTCCCCATGTAGGTACTTAGACTGAGATCTCTTTAACCTTCTCTTCGTTAGCCTGAATAGACTGAGTTCCTCTAGCCTATCACGATAAGGTGTGTTTTCTAATCCTTTAATTATTCTTGTAACTCTCCTCTGAACCCTCTCCAGTTTATTAACATCCTTCTTGATGACCAGAACTGGACACAGTATTCCAGTACTGGTCTCACCAGTGCCAAATACAGAGGTAATATAACCTCCCTCCTCCTACTTGATATTCCACTGTTTATACATCCAAGAATTGCATTGGCCCTTTGTGGATACAGTATTGCAATAATACAAATAAAGTGAGCCTTAGACTGAGTTTTACAGGTTCATAAAACGGGGTCAAAATTAATTAATGGAGAATGTGATGAGACATAAAATTCTAATTATGTTCCGCTTGCACATTTCATTCCAAAGGATCCCCAAATGTTCACTTTACTAACCACTATAATGCAGCCAGGGCTTGGATGGAACACAGCAACCTTGTAACAATGCAAAAAAACCACTACACTGTTTAGGATTATTAACCAAAAATTGTAGATGTCTGAAATAAGGCATCTAAATCCATATTTACCCACCTAAATAAGTTGCTTGCATTTTCAAAGTTGCTAACCACCTACAGCTGCTATGGACTTCAATGGGTTTTATGCGTGCTTGGCATTGTGAAAGTCAGATCCTTTTTATTTAATTCTCTGAAATGGCTTTAGGAGCCTAACTGGGAGAAAGAATAGACTGGAAGTTTCAAAAGGGCCTAAAGAGGTGAAGCCACCAACTTTCACTCCCAGCATTAATTTATGTGAA
Source organism: Emys orbicularis (assembly GCF_028017835.1). NCBI lineage: Eukaryota > Metazoa > Chordata > Testudines > Emydidae > Emys > Emys orbicularis. The sequence continues at coordinate 346,710,717 of NC_088683.1, forward strand.
TGTGAAATGAAAATCTGTAACGTAAATCCAGACAAAGTGCATTAAAAGCTAGTGACTGGCCACAGAGGCTTGTTAGCTTCCTGATTGGCTGTGGAAAGATGAAGCAATTTATTCTCTAAACTGAAGAAATAATAAACAGATACTGAAACAGGAGTTGAATTTTATGCAGCTGATTCATCCTGCTGGTGCTGAACCAAACTTAGATAGTTTGAGAAGATCTGACAAGTCACTTTACATTGCTGTATGATAGATTGATTAAATAAGGGTATAAAATCATCACAGAATGTGTAGAGGCTTTACAAATAGACCAGAAAACTCCAAAGTGAACATCCCTACAAAGGCCTGGTCTACACTACGACTTTTATTCGGATTTAGCTGCTTTAATTCGAATTAACGCTTGACCCGTCCACACAACGAAGCCATTTAATTCGAATTAAAGAGCCCTTTAATTCGATTTCTGTACTCCTCCTCGACGAGAGGAGTAGCGTCAAAATCGGTATTGTTAATCCGAATTAAGGTTAGTGTGGCCGCAATTCGATGTTATTGGCAATTAGATGTTATTGGCTACCCACAATGCAACGCTCTGGAAATCGATGCTACTACGGTAGCTTGGACGCACACCACCGAATTAATGGTGCCTAGTGTGGCCGAATACATTCGAATTTATAAAATCGGTTTCCTAAATTCGAATTATATAAATTCGGATTAATCCTGTAGTGTAGACATACCCAAAGAAATGAAGTTGCTGACAGAGAGCTTAAAAATGAATGCAGATCATGTCATAACAGCCAAGGAGGTTACACAACATTGAACAGAACAGCACTGGAGAAATTTTTCAAAGACCATAGGGCTGTGTGTGCTCCAGGTAAGAGATTCAGATGATATGTTAGTGCTTGCTGAAACTGTTGAAATTCTGCAAACAGAACTAGGATGTCCCTAACCATTGTGTGCATAAAGAATACAATGGAACTACCTGTATGTATGGTTCTTGATTTGTAACTTCAGAATTATTTTTGATTGAACTGCCATTGAATTTCCCAAAACTCTTAATTGGCATATACAGCTTGATTGTCAAATTGATAGAGACTCATAGATTCTAGGACTGGAAGGGACCTCGAGAGGTCATCGAGTCCAGTCCCCTGCCCCCATGGCAGGACCAAATACTGTCTAGACCATCCCTGATAGACATTTATCTAACCTACTCTTAAATATCTCCAGAGATGGAGATTCCACAACCTCCCTAGGCAATTTATTCCAGGCCTATATTAAGGATTTCTAATTTCTTACTGGTACCAAAATCACCTCCCTAGAGTTGAATAATATGTGTTCTCCACTGTATTTATTATTTCTTGATACGTTTTTTTTTTATTTTATGTTAAAATCATTCACTCAAACTTTGTAAACAGTGTCCTATAACCGTTTCTTCCTGTAATCTTATTTATTTTTTAATAATACCATACACATTTACAAGAGTCTTGTCTGTCAGTTGAGCTAAGCAACCCAAAAATTAATTAATTTGTGAGAAACCCAGTAGGTGTAATTTATTAATTACTTAACTAATATGGATTCAATACAATATCTTCCCTAATGTTCACATTTACAATCTAAGGACCAGATTTAGCTACCTTTAATCCCACTGAATAGTACCCTGCTCTGCAAATAATTCCATTGATTTTAATGGAGCTACTACAGGAGTAAAGTTGATACTCAATGTGAGTAAGAGTAGATAGAATCTAACTTTTAGTGAACATAAGAACATCAGATTGGCCATACTGGATCCGACCTACAGTCCATCTAGTCCAGTATCCTGTCTTCTGAAAATGGCTTGTGCCAGATGCTTCAGAGGGAATTAACAGAATAGGGAAATTATTGAGTGATCCATTCCCTGTTGTCCAGTCCCAACATCTGGCACTCAGAGCTTTAAGGACACCCAGAACATAGAGTTACATGCCTGACCATCTTGGCTAACAGCCATACATGGACCTGTCCTCCATGAACTTATCTAATTCTTTTTTGAACCCAGTTATATTTTTGGCCTTCACAACATCCCTGGCAATGAGTTCCACAGGTTGACTGTGTTGTGTGAAGAAATACTTCCTTACGTTTGTTTAAATCAGCTGCATTTTAATTTCATTGGTGACCACAGGTTCTTATCTTATGTGAAGGGGCAAATAACACTTCCCTATTCACTTTCTCAACAGCATTCATAATTTTAAAGACCTCTACCATATGCCCCTTATTCATCTATTTTCTAAGCCGAACTGTCCCAGTCTTTTTAACCTCTCCTCGCATGAAAGCTGTTCCCTCCACCAACCTTTTTGTTGCCTTTCTCTCTACCTTTTCCAATTCTAATATATATGTCTTAAAATGGGGCAACCAGAACTGTATGCAGTATTCAAGGTGTGGACACACTTTGGTTTTATGTTGCGGCATTATGACATTTTCTGTTTTATTATCCATCCCTTTCCTAATGGTTCCTAACATTCTGTTCACTTTTTTGGCCATTGCTGCACATTGAGCAGATGTTTTCAGATAACTACCCACAATGACTCCAAGATCTCTTTCTTGAGTGGTAACAGCTAATTTAGACCCCATCATTTTGTATGTATAGTTAAAGTTATGTTTTCCAATGTGCATTAGTTTGCACTTATCACCATTAAATTTCATTTGCCATTTTGTTGCCCAGTCACCCAGTTTTGTAACTCTTTGCAGTCTGCTTTAACTATCTTGAGTAATTTTGCATCATCTGCAAACTTTGTCATCTCACTGTTTACTTCCTTTTCCAAATAATTTATGAATATGTTTAACAGCACAGGTTACAGTGCAGATCCTTGGAGGAGTCAGATACTTACCTCTCTTTATTGTGCAAATTGACCATTTATTCCTACCCTTTGTTTTCAATCTTTTAACCAGTTACTGATCCATGAAAGCACCTTCCCTCTTATCCCATGTCTGCTTACTTTGCTTGAGGGCCTTTGGTGTGAGACCTTGTAGAAGACTTTCTGAAAGTCGAAGTATGCTATATCCACTGGATCACCCTTGTCCATATGCTTGTTGACACTCTTAAAGAATTCTAATAGATTTGATTTCCTTTTACAAAAGCCATGTTGACTCTTCCCCAACATATCGTGTTCATCTGTGCGTCTGATAATCCTGTTCTTTACTATAGTTTCAACAAATTTGTCTGATATTGAAGTTAGACTTGCCAGGATCACCTCAGGAGCTGTTTTTATAAATTGGCATCACTTTAGCTATCCTCCAGTCATCTGGTCCAGAGGCTGATTTAAGAGTTACATATCACAGTTAGGAGTTCTGCAATTTCATATTTGAGTTCCTTAAGAACTCTTGGGTGAATACCATCTACTTCTCATGACTTATTACTGTTTAATTTATCAATTTGTTCTAAAACCTCCTTTCTTGACACCTCAACCTGGGACGGTTCTTCAGATTTGTCACCTAAAAAGAATGAGTCAGGTATGGGTATCTCCCTCACATCCTCTGAAGTCAACACTCATGCATAGAATTCATTTAGCTTCTCTACACTGGCCTTGTCTTCCTTGAGTGCTCCTTTATCACCTCGATCACCCAGTAGCCCCACTGATTGTTTGGCACACTTCCTGCTTCTAATGTACTAGAATTAAAATTTGCTGTTAGTTTTTGCATTTTTTGGTAGTTGCTCTTCACATTCTTTTTTGGCCTGCCTAATTATACTTTTACACTTGACTTGCCAGAGTTTGTGCTCCTTTCCATTTTCCTCAGCAGGATTTGACTTCCAATTTTTAAAGGATGTCTTTTCGCGTCGAACTGCCTCTTTTACTCTGCTTTTAGCCATGGTGGCATATTTTGATCCTCCTACTGTTTTTTTTTATATTTGGGGTATACATATAGTTTGAGCCTCTATTATGGTGTTGTTAAAACATTTCCATGCAGCTTGCATGCATTTCACTCTTGTACCTTCTAATTTCCAGTTAACTAGCCTCCTCATTTTTTGTAGTTCCCCCTTTTTGAAGTTAAATGCTACTGTGGTATTTTCCCCCTACAAGGATATTAAATTAAATTACATTATGGTCGCTATTATCAAGTGGTTCAGTTACATTTATCTCTTGAACCAGATCCTATATGCCACTTCAGACTAAATCAAGAATTGCTTCTCCCCTTGTGGGTTCCAGCTTTAGCTGCTCCAAGAAGCAGTCATTAATGGTCTCTAGAAATTTTATCTCTGTATTCCATTCTAAGCTGACATATACCCAGTCAATAAGGGGGACAGTTGGAATCCCTCATTATTATTGGGTTTTCTGTTTTTGTAGTTTCTCTTAGCTCCCTGAACATTTCACAGTCACTGTCACCATCTTAGTCAGGTGGCTGGTAATATATTCCTGCTGCTATACTCTTATTCAAGCACAAAATTTCTATCCATAGAAATTCTATGATACTGCTTTCTTTCACATATAGCGCCACACCCCCACCTGCACAACCTAATTTTTCATTCCTATGTATTTTGTACCCTGGCATTACCATCTCCCATTGATGATCATCATTCCACCAAATTTCTGTGATGCCTGTTATTTCAATATCCTCATTTAATACCAGGCATTCAAGTTCACCCATCTCAGTATTTAGACTTCTAGCATTTGTATACAAACATGTATAACATTTGTCAGTATTTAGTTGTTTGCTTTCGTGAGATATAATTGTATAATGGTGGCACAATGAATGGAGGTGATAGTAGGCAGAGGAAAGGGAAGAAGAATGATGGCTATATAAATACAATGGCCATTTAGTTTAGGCATGTTCACATCATGGTGGTTCAGTGAAGGGTTATTTTTGATGGGCTCCATTTTGAGCTATACTACATGCCTGCACAGGGGGTAAGAGTGTTTAAGGAGCCCTTTTACTCCCTTTGCAAAGGCTAACCCCACATTTCCAGAACCTGGGTGGGAAGAGGGGAGCCACCAGGCTGCTAGTCCCCTTCCCACATAGATGGGCGGGGAGTGGGTGGAGCTTTGACGCAGAGGGAGAAACAGAAACCAGATTAGGATTGACACATTCAGGTTCCTTCCTGAAGCAGCATAGCTATGAGCTGCCACTTATTTGGGTTGCAATGTAGGGTCACGAATCCAGCCTCTGTGTCTAAAAGGTAAGGGAGATAAAGAGAAGAGAATGGCCATTCTTGACTCACCTGTTGTGTGTATTGCAGAAGAGGTGAGTTTCCAAAAGAGATGTAAATACAGAGGGCGTTTACTGGTCACAAGTGGTCAACAGCATTGTTTTAACTCTCATCTGAAAGGCAAAGAAAATGTTCATTAAATTATTTAGTAGCATCTCTTCTCTCGCTTTCATATCTTTTTACATAGGCATTCAAGCTTGGAAAGTATACTTCAAGGTGAACTAAGAAATTAAAATAAATCATTTTATTTTATTTTATTTTGTTTTGTTGTGATAAATGATTCATTTTTTACAACAGACTAAATCAAAGCAGTTCACACCTAGTGGAATTTTCTATTCAAGCTGCCATTATAAAAAACTGCTGTAATATATATTTTAACTGCATTGATCAATTTTTGTTTTTATGTCCTCTCCCTCTTGGGTGTAATGGCTCATAAACTGAATTTCATGTGTGATTAAATCAGCGCTGTAACTTGACAACAGGGACTTTAGGAGGGTGTCATAAAACTGTAAAATATGCTATATTTTGTTAATTATGTTGTAATTTAAAACCTAATGATATCTTATAGCCTATGCTAATTATCCAGTTAGTGTTGGTTGCCATTAGTTTATAGGCCTGATAATTCAAGTGAGAGGAAATAGTTGTTAAACTGGAGTAACTCGTTATGAAATCAAGTCCTATATGTCACTTTGAGGCATCTTGTGGTAGGAACAGGCTTTCTGATTTATGCATCGTTGTACTAAGTTCTCATTACTGAGTAGCTGGTAGATTAGAACTGGTTTAGGCATTTTATTTTTTCTTACACTTTGTTTCATAGAACTGAGCATTGCAAAAGAAGCAAACAAGGAAAGCATGAAGAAGTTTCTTCTTCTCTTGATGTAGGCTCATGACTCCCATTCATTGTTATTATGCAATTATTAATTATTATTATTATTATTTGGAGGTTTTGTGTTTGTTTTTCGGGTTCTTTGACCCTAAAAGCATCCCAATGCAAGGGGCTCCTGGTATCTGGTAATGAGTTTCAGTTGGCCTGACCAGTTCAGTGTACCCCAATTTATTAATGTCATAAACTGTATCCGATATGAGTCATTGGAAAATCAATAACACGTTGATCATTAATATTCTTGTGTCATGTGTATATGGTTAAACACCCATGGGATCATACAAATATGAAGGAAATGTGGAACTAAAATGTGTTTACCAGACAAGTCTGGGGAGAGAGTAAACAGACAATGGACAAGCCAACTTCTCCAGCCAGTTATCATCAGAATCAATTAGCATCACATGGCATGTGGCCATTTGTTTGCCTTGGAAAGGGCAGGAAAAGATCTATTTGCATTTTAGCAAACCAGCACGGGACAAAACCACCATGGAACTTCCTTCACCACCAGATCCCATGTCTCCTTCCTCACAGCCTGAATTAATTTTATTTTTGGGGGGTAACCTTCAGAAGAATCCATTTCAAAATGTCACTGGACTATAAAAGGGAGGGACAAAGAACCCCAAGTTATCTTTTCACCAATGAAAACAAAGGACCCGAGCACTTTGTCTTTGAGGGAGATCATGGCCAAGGGCATAATCACACATCTTGCTGGAAGGAAGAGTGATAAGAATCTTAACTTGAACCAAGTCTGTAGTTTTGTTAAGCCTTAGTCTCTAGAAAGCGTTTTTTACTTTTATTTGTTTGTAACCATTTCTATCCTTTATATGTGAACTCATGTAAAACCCTATCTCCTTTTCTTAAAAAACTTTTTCTTACTTTTAATCTAAACCAACCCAGTACTGTGTTTGAATTTAAGTGATTGTTAACTCTAGTTAAAGAGAGAAGCTGTGCATTTTGTCTCTTTAAAGGAGCCAACAAACTTTATTATTCTTCTGAATAGTCCAGGAAAGGGGTGGATATTGAAGAGCACGTGGTTTGGGAAAATTCAGGACTGGGGGATGTTGGGATCATCTTGCCAGGTGTAACAAATCTGGTAAATACCAGAGTGTGTCTGGGGTGTAACAAGCCAACTGCTGGAATCAGAATTGCTGAGCTAGAGTTGCTTAAAATACAGACATTCAGTACATGCATGTCTGATGGCTGTCGGTATCCAGGCTGAGAGCCACAGCAGCAGAACATTTAAGGCACTCTGGGTGAGAGGACAGGTGGAGACACAGCTCTTCACTGTTCTGGTGTGCTCCCCAGAACATGGTGGGGTGGGGAGAAGAGAAGTTGGACGTGTTCTTCGTCTTCTCAAATGAAGACCTTTGATAATATTCAACCAGGATCCCGTCTTCCATCCAGATCTTCCTGACTCCATTTTCATTGGTCTTGGAGGTTACTTTTGATTTATGTTTAAAAAATTTGTCATCCTTCCTCCCAGTGTTTTCAGCTGCCAAACATTTTGCTTTGATTATTATTCTCTTGCATGTCCTAGATAACTTAATGAATCTAGACCATGTTTTTGAAAAGTGCCTAAAGTACCCTCCCAGGTGCATATTACGGGATTTCAGGTCAGTGAAAGCTACCGGATGGTTAGTATTTTGGAGAAAAAAAAAGCACTGTCAACTTAGAGTCTTAAATATGAACTTAGGCGTATACTGCTAGGTTCCTGTTTCTGAAAATCTTTGGTCAGATTTTCATTTCTTTCTCCCACAAAGATATACAGTAACTTTAGGGCTTTCCTGTCCATAAGGATGTGAATATATTAGTTTAACAATAATAAGGGAGTCAGTTTATCCACAGTGATAATTTCCCTTTAACTAAAAGATAGGAGATTTTTTTCCATTATGGATGAAGAAAGTATGCGCTACTATTTTTCAGTTCATAGAAAATTTGACTATAAAAATCCCATTTCTATTTACCAGGCAGGTAGACTGGTACTCGCTAATCCAAAAACCAAACACACCAATTGAAAGAAGGAAAGAGGTGATTTGTCTTTGTATCAAATGCATTTTTTAAAATAGTGTGCTCATGCCAGCTTTCATGTCCTCAGGTGTAACAAATTAAGGTTCCCAGTCCAGTTGCTGTGCAAAGAGACAAGGGATAAGAGACAGACACCAGAAAGGGCTGCACCTCATTAACACTCTAGGAGATCAGACTAGATGATATAGGATGGGGTGGCCAAACTTAGTGACCCTCTAAGCCACGTACAGAAATCTTCAGAAGTTCAAGACCAGGGGCACACCTGCTGGGTCTCGGGGCTTCAGCCCCGCTCCTGCTGAAGCCTCGAGCTCCAGCAGGCACCCCCTGCAGGACTGAAGCCTCGAGACTCTCCCCTCCCCACTGGGCAGAAGCTCCTACCCCACTACCATGCTGCAAGGCAGAGGTCCCAAGCTCCCCCCGCCCTGAGTCTGGTAGGTGGAGAATGTGGGGGGGGACATGAAGGACTCCACAAGCCACACTTTAACTGTAAAAGAACCACCATGCAGCTCAGGAGCCATGGTTTGGCCACCCCTGATATAGGACAGCTCCTGGGAGACAGCTCCTGGCTCCTGGGATTGGTTATGCAAATCAGCCACAAGTACTTGCTGTTATTTTGCTATAAGGAGAGGCTATATAGCCAGACAGATACCCAGAGAGAAGACGGTTGCCTTATGGAATGACTATGAATCAGCGTCTCTGTGAATCCTAAGAGAAGGGAGAGGTTTCTTGTGTTCTGGTTATTCTGTATCAACAGGGAAGAAACCTAATGGTTAGAGTTGGCTGAGCTGTGCACTCTGGAGAGAATATGACATAAGTGCTTAGGAACTGTGACCCGAAGCACACTGTATTCATATCCTACTCTCCACTGTGATAATCTTTGTACAAAATATACCTGGTGAGATATCATTTGAAAATGAATAACTCACTGGTCAATAATGTCACAGTGAAATCTGTGTAGCAACATTATATGTAAAGTTGAGACTTTCCCCTGTATAACGTTACTTGTCCAAAAGCAGCCAGCCCTGCCCAGGCAAAAGTTGTTAAACAGGTCTATCCTAAACAAAGGAATGTGTGTTTACCTCAATTTATATATAAGCAGTAAACAGAACCATCAAGGCATTAGAATGGGGGGGGAAATATCATGGAGCTTCCTTCTCCATGAAATTCCATGTCACCTTCCTCACTGTTTGAATAAGCTACTTTGAGGGGTAAAACTTTGGGACAATCCATTTCAAATGTTCTCTGGACTATAAAAGAAAGACAAAACCCCACATTATCTCTTTCACCTAAGAAGCCAAAGAAACCAGCATCTTTGGGCCTCTGGAAGAGATCCTGACCAAGGAGGGGGGTCAGCCACCATCTTGCTAGAAGACTAGGGGTGAGAAAAGCTCTCTTGAACAAATCCTTGAACCAAACCTTGCTAGATTACATTTTAGACATGTGTTTTCACTTTTATTTGCTTGTAACCATTTCTATCTTTATCTCTTATATGTAACCTCACTTAAAACCCTATCTTCTTTTGCTAATAACTTGTTTTACTATTAATCTAAACCAGTTGGGTTTGTACTAAAGTGAATGTTGACTGATTAACGTGGCAGGCTGGTGGGTTTTGTCTCCTTAAATGATCAAACGGATCTTATTATTCCTCTGAATGTTGCAGGAGAGAGCTGGACATACCAGAGCACACATGTCTCAGGAGGTTCAGGGCTGGGGGAGGTGTTGGGGCCATCTGCTAACATTAACAGCTGATAAATGTTAAGGTGTTACGTCTGGTACAGACAAAAGCATGTCTGTGACAACCACTGACAGGTTGGTTCACAGTGGTTGAATGAGCGCTGTACAGCGTACAGAACATGAAGTGCAAACTGGCTGCGTGTATGTGCCAAGCAAGGAGCCACAAGTAGTAGAAACATTTTGGGGCACACAGGGTTATAACACAAGAGGTGACACAACCTCTCACTGATTAGAATTTCACCCCAGAACATGGCAGGAATGTGGCAGAGCAAGTTCAGCACGTGGACTTGATTTCTGCCCTGGTTGGTTAGGCCCCAAGGTCAGACCTCTCCGCGAGTGGGTGGGAGCTCCCTATCTCCTTAGCATGGAAGAGGGAGCCTGTTACACTGCTGCTCCATGTCCTTTTTCATGGGCTGTGATTTTGCTCAGCCCCAGCATGGGGACGCAAGGGAGGCTGCTCCTTGCACCTCTGGAGAAGGATAATATGTGATATAGCCCTAATATGCCCTTTTTCTATGCCATATGTTGTGGGTAGGGCCAAGGATCACTATTTAAAAATAGTGTGTGTCTATCTTCCATTCACCTCTGAGTCAGAGAAGGGCAGATAATCTGTTTGTGAGGGCGCTCTGATTTATTCATCTCCCAAACTGCAGTTTACAGAAAAAGTCAACAGTATTCAGTGTGGGCTTCAGTCTCATTGATATTAATTGACTCCACTGTGGTCTCAGCTCATCTCAAGATTTCAAATAATAGCTTGAGTATTTAGCCAATAAGTAGCGCTCATGTGAATTCAAGAAATGCCAGATTAATATTTATGCTAACAGCTAGATTCACTCCACAAAACAATCTCTTTGCTGATAGATTATTCTATATTCATTTGTGAATAGTGTCTACCAGTTTGATGGGAAAATTCTCTTTTTCTCATTCTACAGTAAAGAGCTTGAAAGGTAATAAGAACACAAATTGCCTTTAGATCAATACGATACTTTTTTCAAAATAATTTCTTATCTTTCCATCATGGATTGTTCTGAAGACTAATCTACCTTCCTTATCAATACAAATGGAAAATTCCAGTAGACTGTCTCATTAGCATTGAATAAATGATTGATTTTTCAACTCAGTGGCTGAACCAAAAAGTATATACAAAAAAATGTTTCATTTTGAATGAAAACTGATTTTTGCGGGGGGGGGGGGGGGGGTTCTTGTGGAAACAAACAAACATTTTTCTGGTCAAATTAAATGACATTTAAAATAAGAAACATTGAAACAAATGTTTTGTTTCAAAATAAAATGCTGAAATGGTCCACTGTAAAAATGTGAAAATGAACTTTTTTGGGGGGAAAAAAAAATGTTCCTCATTTTTTATTCAGCCAAAACTTCACTTTTAAAATATTCTGACATGCAGGTAACACTTTCTTAAAAGACCAAATTCAATATCATTAACTTGGTATGTATGGTGTGGAAATTGCAATGGGTAAATTTCTAGCCCTTCCAAGGAAAACCCCCAAAAAGAACTAGAATAAAGAGTCATATTTTCCCCTCATTGACAGGTCAAAACTGAATTTATTGAAAGGGAAATATGCTACCTGCTACTCTTGGGGACACAATGGAAGGCATACACACGAATATTGGGTATATAGCCACCTATTTTCAGAAGCAGCAGTTTATTCCCTATTTATTAGTTGTGAACATTGAAGCAAAAAGTTTATATAACAGATTCTAAACCTTTGGAGGGTAAGTTTAGGAGATGAAGAGTTCTCTTTACTCATAGACTCGGACTTTAAGGCCAGAAGGGACCATCATAATCATCTAGTCTGACCTCTTTGAGGCCAGAGAAACACCCCACCCCATCCCTCCCTTCCCCTCCCCTCGCACACAGTTCTTGTAGTAGATCCATAACCTCTGGCTGAGTTACTGAAGCCCTCAAATCTTGATTTAAAGATTTCAAGTTACAGCAAAGCTACCATTTACTTTAGTTCAAACCAGCAAGTGCCCCATACCTGCTGAGGAAGGTGAAAACCCCCAGGGTCTCTGACCTGGGGGAAATTGCTTTCCAACCTCAAATATGGCAATCAGTTAGACCCTGAGCATGTGGGCAAGACCCAACAGCCAGACACCTGGGAAATAATTCTTTGTAGTAACTCAGAACCCTCCCCATTTAGGGTCTTTGGTCCTTAAGGTGCCAATTCTGTAAGATGCTCTGGCCAGGCTGACCTCTGTGCCCATACAAAACACCATTACAGTTAAGAAAGCTCTTTGCTGGCTCAGGGGTCCACATAACAGCTTGCAGAATCAGGGCCTTAGTCCCTTTCAACCAGATCAGGAATAGTTCCCAAACTGATTTCAACCCAGGAGATGGGACTCTCTCATTTCCCTTGGTAGATATTTCTAGAGGCTAATCAGTCTCATAATTTGAATGTTTTCCTGATATTAAGCCTAAATTTTCATTTTAAAAAAAATGCCAACCCTTTGCTGATAGCTGTGCTCCCTTGTTAGTTGAACACAGAGATTGTGATTCACTAGTGGGCTGAGGCCCTGCAATTTCTAATGTACAATATGTGCAGCACTTCTACATCTAAGATGACTACTCCACCACCTGATATTACCTAAAATAAAGTCCATGGCCTGTGAACAAATACAGGAGTCTTACTTGAGTAAAAACACAGTAAAGAACTTCAAGATTTGATCCAGTGATTTTTTTAATTAAGAAAATTCCAAAAGAAAATGTGCAAAAATACATTTAAAAATAAAAAATCCTTCTAGAAACAGCAGGATCTACAATAATGGCCTAATAAACACAGTTGCTGAAGTTCCTTTGATAAAAGTTCAATTATGGCATCTCAAATTTCCTATGTCTCTACAGAAAACTGGTCCAGTGAAGAATGATGCCTACCTATTCAGAGCATCTCAGACTAAGGCCTTATAATGCAATAATATTAGGATCCAAAAGTCCAATATTGTTAGGGTGACCAGACAGCAAATGTGAAAAATCGGGACAGGGGGTGGGAGGGTAATAGGAGCCTATATAAGAAAAAGACCCCAAAATCGGGACTGTCCCTATAAAATCGGGACATCTGGTCACCCTAAATATTGTGGGGGTGGGGAAGATTTGAATCCAGTATAATTCTGTGCTATAAATAAAGAATATGACAACAATCTACTAGTTTGATTGACTGGATGGATCAATCTGGCCCTAATCAGCTAGAAGACAAATAAATGGGCAAATGGGTCTTTCACACTCCTGGCTTTAGGTCTGTGGTTTCTTGTCTAGACCATGCAAGTGTGCAATACAGCAAGAGTTTGAAAAATAATGGTAAAATGTACTTCTATTTAAATTGTATTTAATCAGGTTTCAGGCTAACAGCAAACTTTCCAATAGAAAGACACAGAGTTGGATGAACAAAAGCCCTAGGCAAAAAATATATTAAATGTCCTTTATAACAACAGAAACAAAGAAACCGGTGGAAGTTGATGGAATAGATCTAAACACTTCCTTCCAAAGGTCAAACTCCAAAATGGCTCCCCAATCCTGGTCCCACTTTAATAGAAGGGCCATCTAGTTAGAACATAGCACAGCTTTGTCTACATTTGAGATTAAAAATCAATGGTAGAGGTTTTTCTATTAGACTCACTGGTACTAAGTTTTTACTTTGCAGCAATTGTCAGTTTAGACTAGTTTCTAAATTGCCCCGCCAAACATGTTTGATACATTTCCCCTTCCTTATTATTTACTGTGATATAAGGCTATTGTAATGCAGTTCATTTAACAACTTTTAATAATATGCAAACGCCTGGTTAATAGTAACAGAAGAACTCCTTAATACAAATGCCATTGATTTGAAGCAATTTCTATTCAGTGGCATTGAACTAAAATTAGTGTAATAAAACAGACAATTGCTTTGAATACTATATTAAGTAATTAATTACAAGTGTACTTTCAGTTTCCCTTTTTTTTTTTTTTTTGCCAATCCCTGAAACAATAAGGACAACTATGCATAGTGAACAGGACTTCAGTTAACATGATTTTGAAAGCATGGTACTAATTCAGGAACCTGAGGGAACAGCCACAAATAGGAAGTATAGAGAAGTGGGAAACTTCTGGTTTATTTTTATGTGACTCAGTTTCCCTTTTGCATTGGGTTGTTTCCCCCCAGATATAAAGGGGTTAATATATCTCATGAAGCAAGCAAGACTAAGCGTGAATGAACTATCAGGAACTAACATTAGACATCAACTACCCAGACATCTGTTGGGAAAATAATTTAGCCGACACAGATTATCCAACAAGATCTTGAAATGCATTGAAGACAACTTTTTATTACAGAAGGTGGAGAGAGACAGAGACTAGGAGAGAGGCTGTTCTAGATTTGATTCAATTAAACAGGGCGGAACTGGTTGAAAATTTGAAGGTGAAAGGCAGCTTTGGTGAAAATGACCATGCAATGATAAGAGTTCAGTATTCTAAAGAATGGTAGGAGGGAAAACAGCAGGGAAAAACCAATGGACTACAAGAAGGCAGCCCTTAGCAAGCTCAGAGAATTAGTAGGTAAGATCCCATGGGGAAGCAAGTCTAAAGGAAAAGAGAGTTCAGGAGAGTTGACAGTTTCTTAAAGAGACATTATTAAGGGCACAGGAGTGAATTATAATGAATAGGAAGATAGGAAGAATGGTAAGAGACCACCATGGCTTAACCAGAAGATCTTCAATTACTAGAAACTCAAAAAGAGTCATACAAAAATGGAAACTAAGTCAAATCACAAAGAATGAATATAAAAAAAGAACTCACAAGCATTTAGGGAAATATTAGAAAGGCCAAGGCACAAAACAAGATTAAACTAGCTAGGGATATAAAGGGTATCAAGAAAAATGTTTTACAAATACATTAGAAGCAAGAGGAAGACCAAGGACAGGGTGGGCCCATTACTCAATGAGGAGGGGAAAACAATAGCACAAAATGCAGCAATGACCAAAGAGTTAAATGCCTGTTTTGCTTCAGTTTTCACCAGAAAGGTTAGCAGTGACTGGATATCTAACATAGGAGATATCGGTATAAACAGGGTACGATCAGAGGCTAAAATAGGGAAAACAACAAATTAAAAATTAGTGAGACAACTTAGATGTCTTCAGTCAGCAAGGCCTGACAAAATACTTAAAGGAATACTTTAGAATATTTAAGGAACTGGCTGAAGAGACTCTGAGACATTAGCAATCTTTGAGAACTCTTGGAGGACAGGAGAGAACCCAGAGGACAGTAAAAGGGTAAATATAATACCTATCTATAAAAAGGAGAATAAAGATAATTCAGGGAATTACAGACTAGTCAGCTCAACTCCAGAAAGATAATGGAGCAAATAATCAAACACTCAATTTGTACCTAGAAGATAATGAAGTGATTAATAACAGTTAACATGGATTTATCAAGAATAAATCATGTCAAACCAACCTAACATCCTTCTTTGACACGGTAACAAGCCTTGTAGACGGGGTGTGTGTCCCACTGCCTAGTATGGGACACAGCTAAGAGCCCCAATCTCAGGTCAGACTGCCAGAATACAGGGCATATACCCCAGACTGGTGGTGCATTCTCTCAAAAGACTTCACCAAGCCAGTTACAAATATGTGCTTCCAAAATACGGTACTAGTTATATGGAGCCACAGACAGTCCCCTTCAGGCCCTCTAGTCCCTCAGTTCATTGTTCAAAGCTCTCCTTTGGTTAGAAATCACAGTCCAGAGATGTGGAGTAGGAAAGAGGCCAGGGGATGATGTCACTGTCTCCAATTTATATGTGCATGGAAAGTTACGGACACAAACATGGAGTCAGGGGTCACATGTTTTACATGCACTTGCTGAGTCGTGAGGCATCCATTGTCTACCTGCTCTCTGAGGCATCCTCAGGAGGGGACCATTAGAAGAGTTGATTCTCCTTACTGGCCCATCAACCATGGCTGGCTGGTCTTGATGTAAATCTGTCTTGTGGGTGTTAACTGAGTAACACAACGTGTTTGAGATAGTAAAGATTCATAAATTTCATATGCAATGATAATACATGCATATAAACAGATTAACATTGTTCAACAGACCACAACTTTTCCAATGATACATTACAAGGCATACTTTGTATAAGATTTATCATAATTATGCACCAGTGGTGGTACATCAGTGGTCACAACAGTGTTGATACATCAGTGGTGATACCTTTCTTCTTCTTCTATAGTGTCACATGGGCAAGCAGTAGGTGTGATATATCATAAGTTTAGTAAGTCTTTTAATACTATCTTACATGACTTTCTCATAAACAAACTAGGGAAATATAGCCTAATGAACCTACTATAAGTTGGGTGCACAGCTGGTTGGAAAACCATACTCAGAGAAAAAACAATGAGGAGTCCTTGTGGCACCTTAGAGATTAACACATTTATTAGGGCATAAGCTTTCATGGGCTAAAACCCACTTCATCAGATGCATAGAGTGGAAAATACAGTTGCAGGTATATATACATAGTACATGAAAAGATGGGCATTGCCTTACCAAGTGGGGGGTCAGTCTAAAGAGACAATTCAATTAACAGTTGAATACCAAGGGAGGAAAAAAATCACTTTTGTAGTGGTAATGAGGGTGGCCCATTTCAAATAGTTGACAAGAAGGTGTGAGTAACGGTAGGGGGAAATTAGTATGGTAAAATTAGTTTTTGTAATGACCCATCCACTCCCAGTCTTTATTCAGGCCTAATTTGATGGTGTCCAGTTTGCAAATTAATTCTAGTTCTGCAGTTTCACATTAGTAGTTATTAATTATTCACAATAAAGTTGGAAGGGGATATCGAGTGGGGTCCCACAGGGATCTGTCCTGGGCCCAAATCTATTCAATATCTTCATAAATGATTTGGATAATGGCGTAGAGAGTACACTTATACAGTTTGTGGATGATACAGAGCTGGGAGAGGCTTCAAGCACTTTGGGGGACAAGATTCAAAATGATCTTGAAAAACTGGAGAAATGGTCTGAAATAAATAGGATGAAATTCAATAAGGACAAATGCGAAGTTCTACACTTAGAAAGGAACAATCAATGGAACACATACAAAATGGGAAATGACTGCCTGGGAAGGAGTACTGCAGAAAAGGAGCAGGGGGATATAGCGGATCACAAACTAAAAGTGAGTGTTGCGGGGCAGGTACATCCCACCACGGGGTGTCAGGTCATGTGTGGTTCAAAAGAAGGGAAAGGCTGTACCGCAGCAAGTTAGTTTTTATGCTGATGACCTTTACTATAACCATGGTACTATGGCCTAGTGGCTGGTGTCAATAAGGTCAGCCTTCCACTTGGGGCAGTGTGGCCCAAGGGCCAGAGTCAGTAAAGTAGCCCACCTCTGGGATTGCATGGCCTGTGGGGGGAGTGGGGCACCATTCAGGGGGGTGTGGCACCCTAGGAAAGGGGACTAAGGCCCTCCCTGCTCCTCCAAGTCCCAGCCCAGGGCCCAGGCGGTGGAGGGGGTGCTCACCACCAAGTCAGCAGGGATCGAATCATAGAATCATAGACTTTAAGGTCAGAAGGGACCATTATGATCATCTAGTCTGACCTCCTGCACAATGCAGGCCACAGAATCTCACCCACCCACTCCTGTATCAAACCTGTGTCTGAGCCATTGAAGTCCTCAAATCATGGTTTAAAGACTTCAAGGTGCAGAGAATCTTCCATCAAGTGACCCTTGCCCCACGCTGCAGAGGAAGGCGAAAAAACCCCAGGGCTTCTGTCAATCTGCCCTGGAAGAAAATTCCTTCCTGATCCCAAATATGGTGATCAGCTAAACCCTGAGCATGTGGGCAAGACTCACCAGCCAGACACCCAGGAAAGAATTCTCTGTAGTAACTCAGATCCCACCCCATCTAACATCCCATCACAAGCCATTGATCCTCCTGAAACATGCTGACTGGTTCCCCAGTGTACTCATCATCAAAAAGTTTAAGTCCCATGGGCTGCTTCTTACCCTTTTCCCCCCTTGTCAAACCTCCCCAGTTCCTCTGGGTCTCTGGGGTCCTCAAATGGCTGGGCTCCCGCCACTGCAGTACCTTCTCGGGACTCATCGGGCAGCCTGGCGTCTGTCAGAAACTGCAAGCCATGTCCTGCTGTCGGGGCCTGTAGCAACTCCCTGGAGAGAGCTTGCAGCCTGCATCCTTCCCCTCCAGCAGCCTGCCCAGACTGAGCGGGGCTGCTACCTTTTATATGCTGCCTCCAGGCTGAGCATGTCCAGCAGGGTCAGAGGAACGGGGCTTCCTCAGTCTGCAAAGCAGAGTTAACCCTCTCAGGGGTGGTGCGGAGTAGGTACGCCTCATCACAGTGAATCAACAATGTAATACTGTTGAAAAAAAGTCAACATCATTCTGAGATGTATTAGCAGAAGTGTTCTAAGAAAGACATGACAAATAATTCTTCCACCCTACTCAGCAGTGATAAGGCTTCAAATAGAATACTGTGTCCAGTCCTGGGCACCACACTTGGGGAAAGATGTGGACAAACTGGAGAACGTCCAGAGGAGAGAAACAAAAATGATTAATGGTCTAGAAAACATGGAACCATTAAAAAAACTAGGTTTGACTAGTCTAGAGAAGAGAAGATGAGGGGGCATGATAACAGTCTTCAAGAATATGTTATAAATATAACATAAAATATGTAAAATATGTTATAAGAGTTATATATATGTATAAGAATGTTATAAAGAGGAGGGCAATAAATTGTTTTCTTTTAACCACTGAGGACAGGAGAAGAAGCAATGGACTTAAATTGCAGCAACGGAGATTTAGGTTAGACATTAGGAAAAACTTTTTAACTTTAATGGTAAGTAAGCACTGGAACAAATTACCAAAGGAAGTTGTGGAATCTCCATCACTGGAGATGGTTAGACAAACATCTCTCAGGGATCAGTGGTTCTCAACCAGGGGTCTGGGGCCCCTGGGGGGTCGCAAGCAGCTTTCAGGGGGGCTGCCAAGAAGGGCCAGCATTAGTCTCACTGGGTCCCAGGTTAGAAAGCTGAAGCCCCACCACATGGGGCTGAAGCCCAGGGCCCTGAGCCCTGCCACCCGGGGCAGAAGCCGAAGCCAGAGCAATGTAGCTTCGCGGGAGTTCCTGTGGCATGAGGCCCCAGGCAACTGCCCTGCTTGCTACCCCCTAACACCAGCCCTGGCTTTTATATGGAGAAAATCAGTTATTGTGGCAGAGCTGGGCCAGGGAGTTTTTATAGCATATTGGGGGAGCTTCAGAAAGAAAAAGGTTGAGAACCCCTGGTCTAGATAATACTTAGTCCTGCCTCAGTGCAGGGGACTGGACTAGATGAACTATCAAGGTCCCTTCCTGTCCTACGATTCTATGATTCCATGACTGTGAAGAATCCCATGCATTGCTACAGGCTGGGGACCAACTGGCTAAGCAGCAGTTCTGCAAAAAAGGACCTGGGGATTACCGTGGATGAGAAGCTGGATATGAGTCAGCAGTGTGCCCTCATTGCCAAGAAGGCTAATGGCATATTGGGCTGTATTAGTAGGATCATTGCCAGCAGATTGGGGGAAGTGATTATTCCCCTCTATTCGGCACTGGTGAGGCCACATCTAGAGTATTGCGTCCAGTTTTGGGCCCCACACTACAGAAAGGATGTGGACAAATTGGAGAGAGTCCAGTGGAGGACAACAAAAATGATTAGGGGGCTAGGACACATGACTTATGAGGAGAGGCTGAGGGAACTGGGCTTATTTAGTCTGCAGAGGAGAAGAGTGAGGGGGGCTTTGATAGCAGCCTTCAACTACCTGAAGGGGGGTTCCAAAGAGGATGGAGCTCAGCTGTTCTCAGTGGTGGCAGATGACAGAACAAGAAGCAATGGTCTCAAGTTGCAATGGGGGAGGTCAAGGTTGGATATTAGGAAAAACTATTTCACTAGGAGGGTGGTGAAGCACTGGAATGGGTTACCTAGGCAGGTGGTGGAATCTCCATCCTTAGAGGTTTTTAAGGCCTGGCTTGAAAAAACCCTGGCTGGGCTGATTTAGTTGGGGTTGGTCCTGCTTTGAACAGGGGGTTGGACTACATGACCTCCTGAGGTCTTCTTCCAACCCTAAGCTTCTATGATTCTATGACTACTAACTGGTAAATTACTACAAATCTCTAGACAAGTAAATCAGCAGAAGTACTCCCCCACTTGTAGGGAATTGCAAATACAGGTTTTGACCGGGTTCAAGAGACCCAGCAAACGAAGAACTGAGAATTGTATAAAGGGACAATAGAGAGGTGTCTCCCTCAGTCAATCCAAGAGTTGACATGAGACTTTAATCAAGAAGATAAAACCTTTCTGGAAGGGTCTGAGGAACTCTGAAACCTACCAGGATCTGCATGTGGAAGACAGGTTACACCAGAGCATACAGGCATGCATACAATACATATTTTTTTCTGTGATGCTTTTGTTCTAAATAAATATTTTGCTTTATGAAGGCTGGCTGGTCCCTGGTAAGCCCTTCATCACTGTCCCTGGGAGACAGCAAGTGTTGAAATAACATAAATACTTTGCTTATGAAGGCTGGCTGGTCACTGGTGAGCCATTTGTCATTGTCCCTGGGACACAGCAAGTGCTGAAACAACATAACAACTTTGCATTATGAAATCTGGCTGGTGACTAGTAAGCCTTTGTCATTGTCCCTGGGTGACAGCAAGTACTGAAGTAAACTCAGACTTGCTAAGGTGATCACAGTGAAGGGGAGGAGGAATTACAGTCTGAATCTGTGGTCTGGAGGGACGGGAACACAAGTTCCTGCTATGATAGTTCCCAGGAGTACCCAGGGTTGTGAGGCACCTTGTTACCACCTGGTTTAGGGTGAGGAAGCCTAGTCTATGCTTGCTGTGGGTCAGTTTCTCAACACCACCAGCCTCTGATAACACAAGCACTTGCCTTCCAGTCCTCTGCCTTCTCTTTACAGGTTAACAACAGGCAACACTCCAACCCCGAATCCTCCGAGCATCTCCCTGGAGTGTTCAGCCCCTGATCCACTGGACACTCACAGATCCTCTGCTCCCAAAGAAATAGGACAACCCCTGCTTACCAGCCACACCTTAGATCACAGCTCCCCTTAACTCACCGCACTTAGATATGTTTACAGTGAAAACAAGTAAAAAGTTTATTTTCCCAAGAACAGAGTGTGACGTTACACCCCATATTCTTCATAGAAATATGGTTATGATATGAATCTGGTATAACTAAGATATACTTTATGCAAGATGGATCTTGTAAGATATCATTGGAAAGGTTATAATTTCTGAATGTGTTTACCCAATTTGTATGCATGTATCATTTTTGTATCTGAAGCTGGGAATATTGACCGTGTCTCTGTATTTCAGATGTGCTACGTTGAATGAGGCCAAACAATGTTAGCAGCACACAAGCATAAGGATCACCCCAGGAACTGTGTGCAATAGAAACCTCTCAGAGATTGCTCTATACAATGGGATCTGTTTGACCCATGTCATAGCAAATAAGATTTCCAGCAAGTGGGGGGAAGATATAAAAGAGGGACAATGACAACATGAGGGGTCCCCACTCTCCCTTCAACAACACACCTGAAAACACCTGAAGAACTGTAGGAAGTGATGGTCCCAGGTAAGCTCTTTAGCCTGTGTATGAAAACCTGGGAAAGCCAAGGCAACTTGTGCCTTAAGAATCTGCCAGCCTGTTTATCACTCAGGGTGAGAATTTGCTAATTTGTATCCTACCTATCTAGTGTGTCAAGCTTTCTTTGTGTGTTTTGTTTCATTTGCTTAGTAATCTGCTTTGTTCTGTTTGCTATCCCTTGAACCACTTAAAATCTGCCTTTTATAGTTAATAAAATTTGTTTTGTTTATTATTAAACCCAGTTTATTCAATTTCTAACTGGGGGGGGGCGGGGGCCAAGAAGTCGGGCATATCTCTCTTCACATTGAGGAAGAGGGCGGATTTTATGAGATTGCGCCGTACAGATATTTGCGTAAGACAGTAGTATTTTGAGTTTGTCTCCTAAAAGGGGTGGGCTGGGGGAGCCCTCGCACACAGAGCTGACTTCAGTCTGTGGCTGCAGCTGAATCATAGAATATCAGGGTTGGAAGGGACCTCAGGAGGTCATCTAGTCCAACCCCCTGCTCAAAGCAGGACCAATTCCCAACTAAATCATCCCAGCCAGGGCTTTGTCAAGCGGGGCCTTAAAAACCTCCAAGGAAGGAGACTCCACCACCTCCCTAGGTAACGCATTCCAGTGCTTCACCACCCTCCTAGTGAAATAGTGTTTCCTAATATCCAACCTAGACCTCCCCCACTGCAACTTGAGACCATTGCTCCTTGTTCTGTCATTTGTCACCACTGAGAACAGCCGAGCTCCATCCTCTTTGGAACCCCCCTTCAGGTAGTTGAAAGCAGCTATCAAATCCCCCCTCATTCTTCTCTTCTGGAGACTAAACAATCCCAGTTCCCTCAGCCTATCCTCATAAGTCATGTGCTCCAGACCCCTAATCATTTTTGTTGCCCTCCGCTGGACTCTTTCCAATTTTTCCACATCCTTCTTGTAGTGTGGGGCCCAAAACTGGACACAGTACTCCAGATGAGGCCTCACCAATGTCGAATAAAGGGGAACGATCACGTCCCTCGATCTGCTGGCAATGCCCCTACTTATACAGCCCAAAATGCCGTCAGCCTTCTTGGCAACAAGAGCACACTGTTGACTCATATCCAGCTTCTCGTCCACTGTCACCCCTAGGTCCTTTTCTGCAGAACTGCTACCTAGCCATTCGGTCCCTAGTCTGTAGCAGTGCATGGGATTCTTCCGTCCTAAGTGCAGGACTCTGCACTTGTCCTTGTTGAACCTCATCAGGTTTTTTTTGGCCCAATCCTCTAATTTGTCTAGGTCCCTCTGTATCCGATCCCTACCCTCTAGTGTATCTACCACGCCTCCCAGTTTAGTGTCATCTGCAAACTTGCTGAGAGTGCAGTCCAGGCCATCCTCCAGATCATTAATAAAAATATTAAACAAAACCGTCCCCAGGACCGACCCTTGGGGCACTCCGCTTGAAACTGGCTGCCAACTAGACATGGAGCCATTGATCACTACCCGTTGAGCCTGACGATCTAGCCAGCTTTCTATCCACCTTATAGTCCATTCATCCAGCCCATATTTATTTAACTTGGTGGCAAGAGCAAGCTATTCCGCTGGTTAGGAAAGATAGAAAATGTGGCAAAAGACCACCTTGGCTTAACCACAAGATCTTGCATGATCTAAAAAATAAAAAGGAGTCATATAAAAAATGGAAACTAGGACAGATTACAAAGGATGAATATAGGCAAACAACACAGGAATGCAGGGGCAAGATTAGAAAGGCAAAGGCACAAAATGAGCTCAAACTAGCTACAGGAATAAAGGGAAACAAGAAGACGTTTTATCAATACATTAGAAGCAAGAGGAAGACCAAAGACAGGGTAGGCCCACTGCTTAGTGAAGAGGGAGAAACAGTAACAGGAAACTTGGAAATGGCAGAGATGCTTAATGACTTCATTGTTTCGGTCTTCACCGAGAAGTCTGAAGGAATGCCTAACATAGTGAATGCTAATGGGAAGGGGGTAGGTTTAGCAGATAAAATAAAAAAAGAACAAGTTAAAAATCACTTAGAAAAGTTAGATGCCTGCAAGTCACCAGGGCCTGATGAAATGCATCCTAGAATACTCAAGGAGCTAATAGAGGAGGTATCTGAGCCTCTAGCTATTATCTTTGGAAAATCATGGGAGACGGGAGAGATTCCAGAAGACTGGAAAAGGGCAAATATAGTGCCCATCTATAAAAAGGGAAATAAAAACAACCCAGGAAACTACAGACCAGTTAGTTTAACTTCTGTGCCAGGGAAGATAATGGAGCAAGTAATTAAGGAAATCATCTGCAAACACTTGGAAGCTGGTAAGGTGATAGGGAACAGCCAGCATGGATTTGTAAAGAACAAATCATGTCAAACCAATCTGATAGCTTTCTTCGATAGGATAACGAGTCTTGTGGATAAGGGAGAAGCTGTGGATGTGGTATACCTAGACTTTAGTAAGGCATTTGATACGGTCTCGCATGATATTCTTATCGATAAACTAGGCAAATACAATTTAGATGGGGCTACTATAAGGTGGGTGCATAACTGGCTGGATAACCGTACTCAGAGAGTTGTTATTAATGGTTCCCAATCCTGCTGGAAAGGCATAACGAGTGGGGTTCCGCAGGGGTCTGTTTTGGGACCGGCTCTGTTCAATATCTTCATTAACGACTTAGATATTGGCATAGAAAGTACACTTATTAAGTTTGCGGATGATACCAAACTGGGAGGGATTGCAACTGCTTTGGAGGACAGGGTCATAATTCAAAATGATCTGGACAAATTGGAGAAATGGTCTGATTTAAACAGGATGAAGTTTAACAAAGACAAATGCAAAGTGCTCCACTTAGGAAGAAAAAATCAGTTTCACACATACAGAATGGGAAGAGACTGTCTAGGAAGGAGTACGGCAGAAAGGGATCTAGGGGTTATAGTGGACCACAAGCTAAATATGAGTCAACAGTGTGATGCTGTTGCAAAAAAAAGCAAACATGATTCTGGGATGTATTAACAGGTGTGTTGTGAGCAAGACACGAGAAGTCATTCTTCCGCTCTACTCTGCTCTGGTTAGGCCTCAGCTGGAGTATTGTGTCCAGTTCTGGGCACCGCATTTCAAGAAAGATGTGGAGAAACTGGAAAGGGTCCAGAGAAGAGCAACAAGAATGATTAAAGGTCTTGAGAACATGACTTATGAAGGAAGGCTGAAAGAATTGGGTTTGTTTAGTTTGGAAAAGAGAAGACTGAGAGGGGACATGATAGCAGTTTTCAGGTATCTAAAAGGGTGTCATAAGGAGGAGGGAGAAAACTTGTTCACCTTAGCCTCTAAGGATAGAACAAGAAGCAATGGGCTTAAACTGCAGCAAGGGAGGTCTAGGTTGGACATTAGGAAAAAGTTCCTAACTGTCAGGGTGGTTAAACACTGGAATAAATTGCCTAGGGAGGTTGTGGAATCTCCATCTCTGGAGATATTTAAGAGTAGGTTAGATAAATGTCTATCAGGGATGGTCTAGACAGTATTTGGTCCTGCCATGCGGGCAGGGGACTGGACTCGATGACCTCTCGAGGTCCCTTCCAGTCCTAGAATCTATGAATCTATGAAAGAGTATGGCCCTGCCCATGTGTGTGTGCTGCAAGAGGTCGGAGAGCCTAATTCAGCAAAGCAGGGAGAGGGAACCCAGGCTGGTTGAGCAGGGGAGGCTCAGTTAAACCCCAGCACAGAAGGTGGCATCCTGGACGGGGGGGAAGGGGGTCCAACTCGTCACACAGAGATTCCAGCAGAGTCAATGGAAACAAATGGTTGCATATAAAACAAAACATGACATGCACTCTAGACTTACTTAACTAGTTATTTTCATGTCATATAGAGCAAAAAACACATCCAAAATCCTTCCAGGATATTACAGGCTTGGCTGTGAGCTTCCATTCATGAGACAAATCACGCTGTCCTCTTGCCTTCTCAGTGGAAAGATGAAGAGTGTTGCCTCTGTCCCTACAGTTATGGTCCAAACATCCATTGTCTTCACTTGCAAACGGGATAACCCCCACCACTTGGGTTTTCCTGTCTAGAATCTATCCTGGAGATTTTGCAATTACACCTCTACCCCGATATAACGCAATCCGATATAACATGAATTCCGATATAACACGGTAAAGCAGTGCTCCGGGGGGGCGGAGCTGTGCACTCCGGCGGATCAAAGCAAGTTCGATATAACGCGGTTTCACCTATAATGCGGTAAGATTTTTTGGCTCCCGAGGACAGCATTATATCGGGGTAGAGGTGTACTTGATTAGTATTTGGCTCATACTATAAATGGGTGAACTACAGTACTCAATATACATGTGGCCAGACAGATAGATAATCATTTCTTGCCTGAAAGAAACCTGTTTCTCATCTTCTGGTGACCAGCCCCCACTCATGGACCTCAAGAGTGTAATTTTCAGTATGGATGCATAACTCCTTATGTATTATCCATGCATACATTTCACAATAACTATGAGGACCAATGTGACACAAGCTTTCAGTAGAGACCTTACATGGCACTCTTTGATGAACTAATGAGTAGATACCAAACTCAGGGGATCCCTGTCACCCTTAGGCACCCCGTACCCTCTGCCAGTTGGCGCCAAGCAGTCCCTGGGTCATACCGACCCCAAAAAAGGTGTCAGTGGAGGCCTGAGTGGAGACATCCTCGAGGAGGCCATGAAGTTCAGGAGTGCAGTTGCCTTGGGAACTGTGACAGCGTGATGCTACTATTATATCCTTTAAATCCCAGGACACACAGGTTTACAGTTGGGTAATGTGATTTGTAAAAATTATTGTATTTCTGGATTTGACTATATGAAGGGATTGTACATAAAGAGACACAAGCTATATCCTGAAGTTATGGTGCTACTTAGTTCCTTACAACAGATAACTGTAGAAGGAATGTTTTCTTAGCCACCAAGTGCAGTGTAATTATCTCTCGTTTCACATTAAAGATTCAATTCTCACCTATGTCGAAGTTCTGCTCCTTGAATGGGATTGGGGGAGGGGGCCTGGCAGCCAGTTACAGCTTCCCAATTTTGCCCTGGCTCAGCCGTGGTATCAGTTACAGCAGCCAATGGGCTGCTCTAGTTGAAGTCACTGGCGGAAGGGCCCTTGGAGACCCTCAGGCTAGTAGTGAGGATCAGCATAATGGAGCTCTGTTCTGCAGCATCTCAGCCCTACATTGTGGTAGAGGGAGGGGATTGGCCCTGGAGCTGCCTTTGCCAGGTACACCATCAGAGAGTACCCCTCTACAAAGAGAATTCTTCTCTGTCCATTTACAGCCAAGATCTGGCCGCTTTGCACCACCTGAGCTGCACAAAGGGACTGGATCATATCAGTACACCTGCTCTTATTAATGTTCATAGTACTTGTGTGGTACTCTCCTCTGTAGTTAAAGCAGCTAAATTCATAACAGGAATCCAAGAGAAGATGCCAGAGAGACAGGCTGAAATGCAGGACTGAGTGGAGGGAACCAGGTGAGGAGTGGAAATGTCCATTTGCCTCAGTACAAATCTGAGAGCAGATGAGATCACTAAAAGTAGGGTGCAAATTGTGACTGCTCCTAGGCTTTGCTGAGTCTAATGTTGCCCAGGAATAAGGCAGGGTAAATGCTGAACATCCTACAGAGGACATATCTATGGAGGATGGGGTGTGGCACATACCCATTAAGCCCCAGGAGACCAGTCATGAGAAAAACACAAGGTGCATCTGTTCAAAAAGGAGAAGCAAGGGCCACATTCACTCCAGCATTCCCAGCGACATTATGCCTCCTTTGTCCCATATACAGATGTGAGTGCAGCATTAGGCATTATAACCCCTTATTCCCATTCCCAACCAATATGGTTCAGGCTCTGGAAACCTTTGGTTTACGAATGGTAGTTTGTGTGTGTTGTGGGAAGAACAATACATATTGAGATCAAGCAGATACAGTTGAGATGACTGGCAGCCTTTTGTCTTTTAATGCATCAGAAAGGAATTATCTACCAAAAATAGTAACACTGTCTGAGCGGATTAATTTGCACAGTACAGTAACAGCTCCAATTCAGTTTTTAATCAGTAAATGTTGATTTCACCACACACACAAACCAACAAAAAATATTTTCTTCAATAATAACTGACATTTACAGAAAGGTCAGACCCTTTGTCTTCAGTTTATTTTGTTTAAAATTTCCGGTGAATTTATCAGTATTATTATAAAAGTTGAAAATCTGTGCAAAAATTAACTTCCATTTTCTGGGGAAATATTGGATTTATTATTGAGGGATGGGAGGACAGAAAAAAGCAACAAATAGAGGAAAATAAGAGTATTGCAAGTATAAACAGTTTAATACTGTGGTTTATTTCATGAATTGTACGTTAACAGTACACACACACCCACACCCACACACACACGCTTCTTCCATCACATTGCCTCCCTTACTTTAACAGACAGCTTCTCATTTACACTTGGACTAATATATTATTCATATCAACACATCTACCAAAGGTAATGTATTGGATTTTTCTTAACATAATTCGTATTTTCATGTACCTGTGTGATCCAAAATTCAAGTGAAAATCAGTAAAAAAGACAAATAATAGCTTTTGTACAACCCAGGAAAATTTCAGTAAAAATGTAAATTACAGAAAGATAAACAGGTTAGACAAACACCTGTCAGGGATGGTCTAGATAATACTTAGTCCTGCCTTGAGTGCAGGGGACTGGACTAGCAGATCTCACGAAGTCCCTTCCAGTTCTATGATTCTATGATTCTCAAAGTAAAAAAAATGCTGCTTGAGAATTTATTAGACTTTTGATTTAAGGATATTTACTGTGTATATTTTGATACGTGATTTTGACAATATGTGTTTTAAGGTTATAAAGCTGTAACTTTTTGAATCTCAACATCTACTGTCATTAAATTATTGCCTGACCTCTCTGCCCATAATTTCCCACAGTGTGAAAAATTAAAATTGATAAAAATTGAAAAAATACTTAAACCCATAATTCTGTGAAACGGTGAAAAATTTAAATCAATACAAAGATTTTAAAAAATGCTTAAAAATAAACATCAATACTCCCACAAACCTATCAAAAAATAAAAATCAAATTCAGCCAAGCCTATGTGTATGTGATGAAGTGAAGTATTTCATTTCATTTGTCAGTGTTTCATTTGCGATTGTGTAGATCGTCTCCAAATGGAGTCCTGCTTCCATAATACAGAGAGTTATTACACTGTCAGGCAGATGAAGTAGTGCTGGTTTCGGACTGAAAGAATGCTCTAAATGTACATAGTTTCACACAAGACTCATGCTCATACTCCACTATTTGCATTCTACACATGGCACCCTTCGCCCCAAAATATAACGGATGGAATGACATCCGCCCATTGTAAACCGAGAAAACTCCCAGACAACAATAGATGGCTGCTGTTCTCTCTCTCTGCACTCTAAATGTTTTCCAGTCTTCATCTGGCAGAAAACAGGGTGAACTTTAAATGGGACAGAGCAAATATTCTGGGTTGGTTTGTTTCTCCTTTGATTTTTGTTTTTAAGCCTCCTCCATTTCCCCACAAAGTCTATTGCCATCTAATAGTGTTTATCTAAATGGACACTCATAGGTAAACACCTAAAACAAGTGTTTTGATGCCTACATATAAATTGTGCTCTATAATATTTAGCACGTGTTCAAAACACTTTATAGATATTAAGATGCACCTCTGTAAGGCAGGTAGTTCAGATACGAACCAGTAGGAACCTTTGCCCTGAGCTCAAACCAACCCTTTCATGATGTTATAAATAGTTTCGTTCAGATTTCTTTTTCAATGGTCATTTTTAGGTACTTTGCGCTTCTGTTTCTTGCTGGAACTGGAGGTGAAACAGACTGTCATAAAAGACCTTGTTTAAAGTTGTTTGGGGCCTATGTAACACCAATGGAAGTCAATGGAAAGACTCCCGGGGACTTAGGTTCAATCCTGCAAAAGGTTGAGCCCTCTGGCCAGATCCTTAATGTTTAAGTATTTTGCTGGATTGAGCTAGAATGCTCAATACCTTGCAGGACTGGGCCCTAACTGCCCAGGTTTTCTGGATTATTCAAATCCAAGATGTGTGGATTATTCAAATCCAAGATGTGTGGATTATTAATTTTTGGTAAACCATCCAACCTTTGGGTGCCTATCTGAGTCTAAACCTACATTTTCAATTTTTGGTGCCACATGAGAGACTCTCTAGCTGATTGTCCGATTGCTTGACAATTCGCCTGTGCTATTACACAATCATCTTTTCAATGCTTCTGAGATCATATGTATCACAGATGCCACCTTAATCCTTTGATAGTCTCCTTTAATAAATGTTTAAGGTCTTCAATACAACTTGGCTCTGGTTTTAAAAAATGGACATAGTGCTATCAATTCAGAAAAAGAGAGAAAAAGTTAATGGACCAAATATAATCTTTGGAGAAAACTATCTGAGTTGACTTGTGGAACATTTGCTTTCAGATCATTAGCTGGCTCTGTTTTTATTAGTCAGTGTTCGCTACACTGATTTCCCAAGAGGAAATATGTGCAACCATTAACCTCCTTTAGCATTCTATGTTTATTTGATCTCCAGTATGAAAGAAGCTCAATACATTTATTTAGTAAACAAATGTGCTTTAATGTATAAAACCCAGATATCTTCTTGCTATTCAGAATCCCTTTCAATAAGTCAGTCACTGATGCAAACAAAGTCAACACTAGCTAATCATTTTATCTATCAGCAGGAATTCCACTAAATAATTTTTTGAAACTATTTTACCATATGTAAAATAAGTGCTTACAAAGAATGTAAAAATAATGTAGTGCAACATGAAAGCTGAAGGTGATGTTTTATAAAGGGGATATTCGTTTGCTCTGCAAATATCATTGTTTTAACTTAAAGAGAAATCTTGCACACCTTTCATTTTTTTAAATAAATGGTTCCTGAGGAAAAAGTTCATGCTTTGCTTAATAATTCCATGCATTTAAAACAGATTTCTCAATCTCATACTTTTAATTGTCCAGTGCAAACTTGTGTATTTGTATATCTAATGGGTCTCATTGTTGTTTTTATTACTAATTATTATTGGGATAGTGCTGTAGATGTGTGTGTTGTTTTACAGGACTGATATACACAAGTTCCCTGCCCTGAAAATCTTATTCTGTAAACAGTTGCTAATCACTGTAATAAGAACTACAGCCTCAAGTCACTAAAGCGTTTAAGAACATGCTTAACATTAAGCTCATGAATTAAAGAAATCCTTAATTTTAAGACTGTGAATAATTCCCGTTGAAGTCAATGGGACGACACATGTGCTTAAAGCTAAGCATTTCCCTTTTGGTGCTTTGCTGAATCAGGGATTGCATCAGATAGTAAGTGTATGCGGGATTAGGGCCTATATTAATAGAACAACAGGAGATGGATGTTTTATCTCCATTTACCTAGAAAGCCATCGGCACCTTTATCATCTACAGAGGCCAGATCCTCAGTAGGTGTAAAGCAACATAATCCACTGAAGTCCATGAAGCTATGTTGCTTTACAACAGTTGAGAATCCAGGTGTAGTGTTTTTAAGGGACCCATAATCTTAGAAACGGAATCACTCTATGTAATCATTGGTTTCAAGCCTGAAGGAGTTTGGATTGCAGGAGTACAAACTGCTTCTTGTTTTCACAGTTTATTAAGAAAGGGGTAACTGTAGTCTTACTTTCCACCTAGTGGTAGAACATCAAAGTTACAATTAGAAGTCCACTTTATACAGTACACTTTGATTCCAATTTAATAAGTTAGATACTGTTTTATTATTGAAATTGCACTGTTTGGTGTGTATAATAAGCCAGTTTACGTCTATGTTATTGTTGTATCTATGATGGTTGTAAAGTAAGCGGGTTAACAGAGCAGCTAGTGATCCAGTAGCTATGTGCTTTGACTATCCTAAGAAAACATCAGGTTCGTGATTCTTAAAACTCAAATTCTGAATAATATCTATCGAGTTTCTTCATGCATACCTTGAAAACAGTTCACAAAGGTATCATTATATGCATTTTACAGATGGGGAAACTGAGGCACAGAGCCTTACCCAAGTTCACACTGCAGGTCAGTGGTAGAGACAGAAATAGAACTCAGCTCTCCTGATTCCTCAGTGCCCTACCCAGTGCACCATACTGCCTTAAAGCCTATCAAACTAATTTAAGACTAAACCAGTGAAAATAAGTGTATTTGTGATTGTCGTTGCAAGGAAATGTTTTTGTAAATTTGTTAATGTGCAAATGGTAAATTAGAAGGATTTTTTGCAAAGCCAGATGCAACGTACATGTAATCCAACAAAGCAGGATGCATTAGTTTAGTAATTTGCCAGTGTTTGAAGTTGTGTATATAATGTTGTTTTAATTACAATTCTTCTATAATAATGAGAGTGGTAAACTCTCTCGTGGAATTGTGTGAACAGTTGCACTCACTGAATTTTGCTGGCTTGGAGGTTAAAAATGGGCAACAGTAGCCATGCCGGATGTACTGCAGATGCAAAGCAGGAAAGTAAATTTTCTTTTAACCCCTAGTTTTAGAGCCCAGAGTGGGAACATTTGCACATCTGGAGTGGATAGAGAAAATGAGGAAAATGCCCCCTTCCCTGTTTAAAAAAGGAATGAAGCTTTGAGTCTATGTTTTTGTTAAAAAGCTGAAAATTCACAAGCAGGGGCATGATACAGAAAAATATTGGTGCCTAGGTACTATGATGATAGGTGCCCTAAGAATGTTTATATAGTAATATATAAATGCCTGAATAATATTATTCCATGAACATAACCATAATGTACAGGGTTAGCATGGGGCTAAATACAAAGAGAAATAAATTTCACAACATATGTTAAAGATCCCAGAAAATTAGAAGTTCATTCACTTCCTCTTGAAACAGAAACTAAGGGCAGGTCTACAGGGCAGGGATCAACGCTCTGAGATCGATCCACCAGCGGTCGATTTAGCGGGTCTACTAAAGACCCGTCAAATTGACTGCATATCGCTCTCCAGTTGATCCCGGTACTCTACCCCAACGAGAAGAGTAAGGTAAGTCGACGGGAGATTTTCTCCCGTTGACCCCCCACGGTGTAGACCCCGTGGTAACTCGACCTAACGTACGTCAACTCCAGCTACGTTATTCTCGTAGCTGGAGTTGTGTAGCGTAAACCGACTTACTTGTGTCTGATGAAGTGGGCATTCACCCACGAAAGCTTATGCTCCAATACTTCTGTTAGTCTTAAAGGTGCCACAGGACCCTCTGTTGCTTTTTACCGTGGTAGTGTAGACATAGCCTAAGCAGCAGTCTTGCTGAGGCGGTGTTGTAGTGAAGTTAGAACTAGATGCTACACCAGAGGTACATAGTAAATTCTTCGTCTTTACTGTGTATCAATAAATGATATAGCCAAGAATCAGCTTTGTTGTTGAATGAAAATAGCATAGTTATAGCAGATGCCACACTCTGAAAAGTGATCTCTACTCCTCATATGCAATGATTTTACTGTAAAAGTAAAGGTTTACCATTGATGCCACCTCACTGCAATATACCATTTTATAAACAGGAAAAAACATGTCTTTATCAAATATCAGATATCTGTTCATCAGAATAAGCTCAGGCTCTGATTTTTAAAG
This sequence comes from Emys orbicularis, assembly GCF_028017835.1. Taxonomy (NCBI): domain Eukaryota; kingdom Metazoa; phylum Chordata; order Testudines; family Emydidae; genus Emys; species Emys orbicularis. The sequence goes on from NC_088683.1 coordinate 346,743,818, forward strand.
CAGTTTAGGGGATTTAAATATGTAGCTTCCTTTAAGATTAAATATGCATCTATATCTCCTAGACTACTTTGAAACTCTCAATCTCAAAGTTTGCTCAACCAATATAAATGCTGCCAACTCTTGTGATTTTATCATCTATTTTTGAAGCTCTTTACTGGGTCTATTCATGGGTTTAATACTAAGCATGTGCTTAAGTGTTTTAATGAATTAAGCTCACAGCACTCACTGCCATTCAGGATCAAGCCCTTGGGAAATAGTAATTAGTCACTAGTTCTGTAAAATCTACGCATAAGCTATATTTTGCTTTCCCTGCTACTCTGCACTAGCAATTAACTAGGAAACACTATACCCAAAGTTGTGTATGTGTGCGCGCACACACACACACACACACACACACACACACCATGCCCTGTTGGTATTATTGATAATGTTGTGTGCAGTGACTGAAGTACAGGGGCACAGTCAAGGCAATTTCAGCATGTGAGAAACATGACAAAATAATTTGTCTGACAAGAAAACCATATAGAGAAAGTAAAATCCAAGCTGTAGATCATAAGGTCTAAATCAAAATGGCAATGTCCCTTTGAAGTGAAATATGAGAATGAATAGAAATACAGCCGATAGCCTGCTAAGAAGTTAGAACATGGCCATTGCTTTAACGGGACCTTAGTGATAGATAACTTTGACATTACTGTAAAAAGCAACAGATGCCTTCTGAAGAAGTGAGGTTCTTACCCACGAAAGCTTATGCTCCCAATACTTCTGTTAGTCTTAAAGGTGCCACAGGACCCTCTGTTGCTTTTTACAGATTCAGACGAACACGGCTACCCCTCTGATATTTGACATTACTGAAGTTCTGAGTGCATGTTTTTGTCTTGTCTATGAATACTAAAAGACTTCTTTATGAGTCTTTTTGTTACTCACAAAAAAAAAGAAGCTAAAGCTCCTATCCCCAATTCTGTTTTCCTGTGGGTGGGGGGAAGGGAAATGTTAAAATGCTGACTGGTTGTCCCAAAGCACACAGCTGGACATGACAAATACAGCACCAGTTTCAGATAAATTACATCCCAGAATTCTGTAGGAAGCCAGGAGGGAGATATGAAAAGTTTTGATGGAAGGTTTTTGATACAGTAGCTTGCATGGAGAGGGAGAGAAAAGGAAAGGTGAAGCCATGGATTTAATTTATTTGGACAAAATCTGTGCTACACTAAAATCAGATTTAGAAGTGCCATGACCTAGAAGGAAGGAAATGAAAGGTAACAGGCAGGGCCGGCTCTGGCTTTTTTGCGCCCCAGGCAAAAAAGCCTCCGGCCGCGCCCCCCCCCCCCCCCCGCGGGGGGGGGGGGGGCGGAGCCGGGGGGGGCGGCGAGCCCCGGCAGGGGCTCCGCTCTCCCCCCGGCGGCTGGGGGCAGGGCGCCGGGGAGGGGGGGGAGGGCGGCCGGAGCCCTGGGAGGAGGGCGGCGAGCCCCGGCGGGAGCTCCGCTCTCCCCCCGGCGGCCGGGGGGAGGGCGCCGGAGCCCTGGGAGGAGGGCAGCGAGCCCCGGCGGGGGCTCGGCTCCCCCCCCCGCGGCCAGAGCGCCGGGGGCAGGGCGGCGAGCCCCGGCGGCCGGGGGGAGGGCGCCGGAGGGGAGGGCGGCCGGAGCCCTGGGAGGAGGGCGGCGAGCCCCGGCGGGGGCTCGGCTCTCCCCCCCCGGCGGCCAGAGCGCCGGGGGCAGGGCGGCGAGCCCCGGCTGGGGCTCGGCTCTCCCCCCCCCCCCCCGGCGGCCAGAGCGCAGGGCAGCGAGCCCCGGCAGGGACTCGCCGCTCTCCCCCCGGCAGCCGGGGGAGGGCGGCCAGAGCGCCGGGGGGAGGGCGGCGAGCCCGGCTGTGGCCCCGCTCTCCCCGGGGGCCCGAGCGCTGCGCCGCCCCCCTCCAGGTGCCGCCCCAAGCACCAGCTTGGTTGCCTGGTGCCTGGAGCCGGCCCTGGTAACAGGCCATTTGGGAGGAGGAGCAAGTGGGATTTATTAGTATTAGGCCAAGTTGTGTTCATTATCCCATATTTTACTTTCATTCAGAATGAGGCATTCTCAGTGGTATGAAGGGGAGTTCTGTGCAAAGGCTGAGAATAGAACAAGGCCTCTATGTTTATAAATAACTAATTGCAATTACGAAGTGACTACCTTTATTATATATGTGCATTTTAATTCGCTAATCAACAGTGCTGAGAAGCACCTAGCAGAGAGTCACGAGGCATAAAAATAAGTGTCCAAGATGAATAATCATATCAAACTTCAGCAACAGTCTCTCCTAACAAGTCCATAATCTAAAAAGCGGAGGCTCCAAAAGATTATGATTAAGACAGAAGACCTCAATGAAATGGCTCAGATTCTGTCAGAGGGAAAGTGTTGAGCCCTCTCTCCCAGGGACCCTACATATGGTCGCTGTGGTGAAGCATGGCTGAGTGGGATCAAAGGGGAGCTACTCTCTGCAGAAACATCCTTCTCCAAACCAACGGGGTGTGAAAAGCCCATTTCATGTTCTCAGCACACCCTGGTGTGCAGGTGCAGCCAGACAGCCCATGGGAGCAAGGATGAGAAACCTGGGGAGTAATATAACATGGTCATCTGTCTGTCTTCAATACATCCAGGGCTCATTACCCTGGTATCCGAGTACTCTTTTGCAATCCACATGGGAATAAAGGGTATTTAGCACCTTGCAGGATTGAGTCCCGGGGCCTGAGGGGTTCCAGCACTCTAGTCAACTGCTGGTGCTCCAACTGCCTCCTAGGAAACATATGAAAAGTTTGATTGAAAACAGCGAGTACTTTTCACAGCACAATTCAGAGAATATCAGGGTTGGAAGGGACCTCAGGAGGTCATCTAGTCCAACCCCCTGCTTAAAGCAGGACCAATCCCCAATTAAATCATCCAACAGATTTTTGCCCCATATCCCTAAATGGCCCCCTCAAGGATTGAACTCACAACGCAGTAGCCACCCTGTAGCTACCACAGGCACAGCAATAAATCTTTCTGCTCAGTACCACCCTGCCAAAAATTAAGTTACATTCAATTTGGGGGCTTGACTGTGTCTTTCACTGCAGTGTGGAATGCTGCTTCACCAATGGTCTTCTTGACAAGAAAGAAGGATATCAGTTTAGAATACAGACGTTTATTTCTCACATTAAAAAATGCCCATTTCTGCATAATTTAGCCAGAAGTCATTATAGCCTCAAAATTCTGTGTGTCCAATTCACTTAGGGTGAAATTCACAAGGCCTAGCACCACATAAGTCCCATTTATGCCCTGTAATCAACACTGCACGATGATAAACACCTAGCAGAGAGATAGTCAGCATGAACACAACATTAATCCACAAGGTTTAAGTTGAATTTAAGTGGTTATTAGGTATTGCACTGGTCTTCCACAAAGAGGTGCATTTCACCCTAAGCTAACTGAATACACAGAATTTTTATAAGACTACAAATATTTCTGCCTAAAAATTGTTCCCGAATGGAACATAAAACTAATGTGAGAGATAAAGGTGGGATTTTCAAAAGCACCTAAGGGATTCTGGAGTATTCACTTGGTGCTATTGAATATATCCCCCACTCATTGTATTCTAAATTTAGTCTTGAGGGTTTACATGAGACTTATGTGGTACATACACTTTGTGAATGTCATCCAAAGTGAATTGGGCACACAGAATTTTCTGAGACTAGATAGAATTCTGCACAGAGGTGTAATTCACATTTAAATACCTGGATATTTCAGCTCAGAAAGAGTGAGAAACTGGGTCATTTGAGTTACAACTTGCACAGAGACACACTCTGCCCGCTATGCAGCTGCTTTATTCTAATTGCCTTTTAAAAAGTGTTCAGCACTTGTGCATTTGGTTCAGGTCAGCAGTGATGAAATCCCACCTCTCTTCAAATATCAATTTTCATCTTGTTTATAAACTTTGCCAAGCTCAGAAAGAATTAAGGTCTTATTCGGCTCAGCTTTGATTGCAAACAGAGAGGGATGAGTGTAAGCAGCCAACAGATCATATCTGTGTGCATCAAATGTTTCCACGGGGGAATGTAAAAGAATACAAAAACAATGAGTCCCCCCCTGAGCTTAAGTTTAAGGGATTTACTGTACTAATTCTGGTACTGCACAAACTAAGGATGAGAATTCTAAAATCATACAAGAAGCCAAACTCTGCTCTCTGTTACACAGATGTGTAAATCTGGAGTAACTCCCTTTGGCCCTGGTGTACTTTTGCCTCTGGAGAATCAGGATTAGTGCATGGTAGGATAGAACATTACAGTGTCATTTGCATGCCATTTTTGGTTTCTGCAAGAGACCCCAAGGAAAACGGCTAAATAACTGTTCCATTGAATGAGGAACATTTTTGGGTTTGATTTTACAGGTGAAGATGATGTGTGACCTTGTTTGTGGTCTTCTCTTGGTAGACTAGTCAGGAAACAGTTACTAACTGGAGCCATGAGAGGAGTGACAATAATCACTTAGGGTACGTCTATACTTACCTCCGGGTTCGGCGGTAAGCAATCGATCTTCTGGGATCGATTTATCGCGTCTTGTCTAGACGCAATAAATCGATCCCGGAAGTGCTCGCCATCGACACCGGTACTCCTGCTCCGTGAGAGGAGTACGAGGAGTCAACGGGGGAGCCTGCCTGCCGCGTGTGGACCCGCGGTAAGTACCTTGTAGTTCAAACTAAGATACTTCGACGTCAGCTATGTTATTCACGTAGCTGAAGTTGCGTATCTTAGTTCGAACTGGGGGGTTAGTGTGGACCAGCCCTTAGTCTCCATTATGATAAAGATCTTTATCGTGGCCATTCAATAGTTGCTCCAGTTCTGAGTGTGGGCAAATGCAATGATAAAGTAAATACCAGTTGGTGGCCTCTTATCAGTGACAAATCCCTGCATACCACAGTAGCCTTACTGGAACAGAGCAACAATGTATGGTGCTTTGTTCGAAATTTTAGGTTGGGTTTAATAAAGGGGGGGGAATTTTTAGCAAACTTAGTATTAATATGGTATGAATAGAAGGATTTTCTATATTTATTTTAAATTTAACTGAAATTAACTTTGTTTGTTTGATAATAAATATCCCTCTTCAGTGTTTGCAACTTGAACATCACAGCACTGAGCTAGTGCATGAGAACCAGACAGTGCAATTGACTAGAATGAAACTAATCATGCTTTTCATTATCACGGGGAGGGGAAACGACTACACCAGGTGAAAAGTGATCGGGTTTTTTTCAGTTTTAATAATCTAAGGCGTTGTTAGTAATCCAGGAAGGACCTGATACTGCAGTCCTTACTAATGCAGAATGTCCATTGCCTCCAATAGAAGAATTTTGCCTGAATAGGGATGGCAGGATGGACCTGGAAATTATTTTTAGGAGTATGAGTTTTAAACTGACAGTGGTCCTCTAAGACGGGGTTCTCACAACAAAATTTTTGGTGGCCCTCAGAGTGCTGGTAGCTCCTCTGACAAATTTTCCTAAAATACTTAATTAACTTCAGGAAAAACAAATAAATATGCACATATCCATGTCCACATCATTGTAATTTATTTATGGAGAGGTTTTTTCAGACTCGATAAAAATCATGTATTTTGTACTTTGGTGCCCTTAGCCCGCTGCCTCCTCTGGCCCCTCACCTGTTGCCTCTGGCCCCTGCTGCCTCTCCCCCCCTCCCAGAGATCCCCCTTGACCCCATTGCCTTCCCCCCCTCATTGCCCCAACCTCCCTTCCATAGCCTCGCACCCCAGGCTCATCCCACCCCTTGCGTCTTGACCACGGTGCCCTGTAAGGCTGGCCTGCTCAAGCCCCACCGCTCTGGGCTGAAGCCCAGAGCTGGAGCCCCACAGCTGGATTCAGGGTATGGGGGGGCCAAAGCCCTGCAGCTGAAACTGGGGGGAGAGGGGGGCTGAAGCAAGAACCCCGCTGCTGGGGGAGGGTGGATAAGCAGCTGAAGTTGTGGGGGAGGGAGCTGAAGCCCGCCGCTGGAATCTCCAGCTGAAGCGAGGGAGGGGAGAGCAGAGGGTGAAGCCCACCGCCGGAGCCTCTGGCTGAATCGAGGTGGGGGGGGGGGCTGAAGCTGCCCCTGAAGTCCCCCACCTGAAGCCGGACAGGAAGGGCTGAAGCCTGCCCCGGAATCCCTGAGCACTGCGGGGGTAGGGGGGTGCTGCTTTGCCCTCTCCCCCATCTCTTCCCAGGAGACTGTCGTGGCCGCAGGAAAACCCCTGATGGCCACATGTGGCCATGGTGGCCTCATCTGAGAAATGCTGCTCTAAGATATAATTGAACCTTAGTTTGGCTTTCAAATTTGCAAGCTTTAACAGATCTGCAAACTGCTAGACTAGAATAAAAATACAGAGGAAGGACCAGCACAGAGCAAAGCAAATTGACTAATCCCAATTTTTCAAGTCCCTACATGGCCAAGGAGACATAGATGTTTTGTAACTGACTTCTATAGGAGCAGGATGAAGCCCATGCAGTGGATGGTGAGGGCTTGTTTCGGCAAGAGTTTTCTGCAAATGTTCTTTGATTGATGGAAGTTCAGACCCATCCCCAGGCCAAACCCACAAAGCTCTCCCTGGTTTTGTGTTATGACTGGATAAAGCCACCACCCAAGCTTCACATGGTTTCCATGCAAAATCATAATGTATCCCCAGATTTGAGAAACTCAGCACATTTTTATTTGGGGGGTGGGGTGGGAGAAACCTGCAATGGTTTCAGGTTTTAAAAATCAGATGAATGTTGTTTGTTTATGGGTTTCATTACAAAACTTTCACACGGCCCTACCTACCTTATAAACAGAGCTAGCCAATTTATTTGTGGTAAATAATATTCCTTACAAATCTGGACCTTTTATTTCTGTGCATTCAAAACTATTTGCAGAATAATTTGGATGCACAATTTTCAGATTTAGCAATTGTTCTTTCAGGGCACTGTGACTATTTGCAACTCGCTATTCTTTATTTATGATTGGCCAACTAAATCACAGGTATTGTTTCTGCTCTCTGATTGGACAACATTTAAAACTAGAAGATAATTAATGATTAATAATGAATCACATATTAGTCTGGAAATTCATCCCAGAAAGCGATTCATGCTAAAAATCCATAAAAATTTCAGGATTTACAAACTTTTTCACAAATACACAACAGTTGACCCAATACTTGCAAACAACAAATAATATTTTCCCAAACCAGTCTCGGCATTTTTATTTGGAAAAATATTTGTGAATTATTTTTAATATCCAACCAGCTCTACATACAAGTGTTTTATTCCTTCAAGGTTTTAGCAATATTAACTATAATCTCTGACAGATACGATGTTATAAACAATTAAAATGCTTTCATTTTGCTCCCTTTCATATCATGATAATAAACAGAGAAAATTGGAAAATAGAAGAATAGGACATTTAAGCCAAAAACAACAAGAAACAAACTAAGTGACCTAGAAACTCAAGCAACTATACTAGTTTGCACTGTATTCACTACTATCACATTACTCTGCTTCCTTTAGGACCATTCTTATAAACGGAACCACAGAAAATGAGAAATGTGAAATGCATTTGTTTCTGAAAATCAATTCTCTTGGAGATAATCTTATTGCTAAAATCAAGGTTTCCTTGCCAGTAATGGCAAAAACAGCTGCAAAATGAACCCTGGAAACCCTTTTAATGATTTATTGAGAAGTCACCCAATTGCTGCAGTTTATTTTTTGAGCAGTCATTCTGTTCCCTAGATTCTAGCCAACCTTAATTAAGCTCCTTAATATGCAGGGGGATTGGGGAAAGGCTGGTCATCAGGGACTTCATGGATAACACATTTGAGTGTGGTTTTCCTGTGGTTAATTAATCTGGGTTATTTTTTTAGAGGAGGTAACGGTGCCTTGGGGAGCTCTAGAAGAAAATCTTCCATCACAGACACATCAAGTAAGTGTCATGCAATCCTCAAGCTCTTTTTTTTTTTTAAATCAGTTGGTTTCTTCTACCTAATTGTCCCATAACTCGGTAGGATGTGAGCATCTGTTGATATGAGCTGAAGAATTTAGTTTTCCTGACAGATTTTAATGCATATTTCTGAAAGTTTACACACACACACACACACACACACACACACACACAAATACAGTAAAAAGTACATAAATAAAGAGATTTTTATCAAAGAACTGTTGGTAACTTGGGGCAAAATTCTCCCCTGTGCTAAAGAACAGCACAAGGCATCACTTAAGTCCCATTTCAGTCCTTAAGGTGCACACAGTCCTAAGTTTATGGTGGGACTTAACTGAGGCACAGGGCTTGTACTACCCCGCAGCAGCGGGATGAATGCCGCCCTTAGAGCAACAGAGTTATGTAGGAAGAACAGGTCAAGAGGCAAGGCTAGATATGGATGAATCACATAAGCAGGTCTCGCTCCTTGTTGGCGCAATGAGGCCTGGCCCTGCATGGGAGCACAAAAGGTCACCAGCACAAAGAGCCTTCCACCTCCTTTACACAGAGGCTAGGTCCAATGGCAGTCCCTGTTTAACAGGCCTGCAAAGTGTATGTCTGGGAACAAAGAATGTCGGCTTTATTTGTAGCGTGGAGGACTCTATCCTGGGAAGCAGTGACTCTGTAAAAGATTTGGGGGTCGTGGTGGATAAACAGCTGAACATGAGCTCCCAGTGTGATGCTATGGCCAAACAGCTAATATGATCTCGGGACATATAGACAGGGGAATCTCGAGTAGCAGCAGAGAAGTTATGTTATCTCTATATTTGGCACTGGTGCAACTGCTGCTGGAATACTGTGTCTGGTTCTGGTATCCACAATTCAAGAAGGATGGTGATAAATTAGCGAGAGTTCAGAGAAGAGCTGTGAGAATGATTAAACGGGATTGAAAACATGCCTTATAGTGATAGACTCAATCTATTTAGTTTAACAAAGAGAAGGTTAAGAGATGACTTCATTACAGTCTGTTAGTACCTACACGGGGAATAAATATTTAATAATGGGCTTTTCAATCAAGCAGAGAAAGGTATAACACAATCCAATGGCTGGAAGTTGAAGCTAGACAAATTCAGACTGAAAATAAGGTGTATATTTTTAAGAGTGAGAGTAACAATTTACCAAGAGTTAAGGTACATTCTCCATCACTGGCGATTTTTAAATCAAGGTTGGATGTTTTTTCTAAAAGCTATGCGCTAGGAATTGTTTTGGGGAAGTTCTTCGGCTTATACTATACAGGAGCACACACTAGATGACCACAGTGGTCCCGTTTGGCATTAGAATCTCTGAATCTACAAGGTACACGAGGATGGAAAGATGTCGTGAACCTTCAAAGCTTGTAGCATTGCCTTCCAATATGGTCACTGTCGCAGGGCAGTTACCCTGCTCCTGGGGGAAAAGGTAGGCTGATTGAAGAGGCAGCCACACTGTGGCCACACCCAATCAGGCCACAGCTGACCCTGATATAAGGGCTAAGAGAGGAGCTGGGTCAGTCTCACTCCAGCCTTGGAGTGGGAAGGACCTGGCTGCCTGGGAGCATAGAGTACCGGAAGCAGAGCAGGGCTGGGGAAGGGCAAAAGGAGCTGGGGAGCTCCAGTCTGGCAACTCCCCAGGCTGAGGCCTTGGTAAAGGCCTAAAGAGGTACTGGGGCTGCAGAGGTGCAGCCTGGGGATAGGCAGAGGCAGCTGGTCCAACCCCCTTGCCAATGATGAGTGGCCATTACAGACTGCAGTTTGCCCCAGTGAGCAGGGGCTAGATGGTGACTGGCAGTAGCCACTGAGGCAAGGTGGGTATAGAGGGTTGGGGGTTCCCCTGAGAGGGGAGACCCAGAGTGTGGGGGTACTGCTGTGGGCAAAACCCCAAGGAAAGATTCTCTGCACCTTGAAGTCTTTAAACCATGATTTGAGGACTTCAGTGGCTCAGACACAGGTTTGATACAGGAGTGAGTGGGCGAGATTCTGTAGCCTGCGTTGTGCAGGAGGTAATACTAGATGATCATAATGGTCCCTTCTGACCTTAAAGTCTATGATTCTATGAAAGAGGCACCGGGGTCCGGGAGGGACACGGGGGCCCTGAGGCAGGAGAGACACCGGCCAGCAGGAGGCACTTCGAGTGCTGAAATTGAGCTAATTCCTGAACGACCACCAGGAGGTGCCATGGCAGCGAGTGCTCGATCGGCTACAGTCACTAAAGGGCTCTTCAGTGAAACCCCACTGCTTGCAGCTTGGCTGTTGCATTGCTTAGTCCTTCTTCCTCTTCTCCGCGTCTAACGCTGAACCTCAAGTACGCTCCAGAGATCTCTGCTTACACAGTAACGAATGAGTTTGTTGGGATTCTGTGGCAATGCCAGCTTGGGCTAGCATCTGAGTGGCACTTATCCATTTAAATGTTAAATGAATTCTTCAGTACCTGACACAGCTTCAGATTTAATTACTTTTGAAATGACTAAGAAGTAACTAAAACAAGAGCCATAATTAAATTTTACATGCAGAAGAGCAAACACGTTGGTAACGCTGCCAGGCCATGGACCCACTAGTCGTTTCTGCTCCTAGGTTTGTCTCTGTGGCATTGCCCACTCCAAATGCAGATTCCTTGGACGATAACATGACAGACAGTGGAAAAACCTCCCTGCTTCTAAGGAATAAAACAGCTGCTGCTTAGTGGGAGAAAGTTATTACTTTTTACTGAGTGCTATTGGTATGCACACGGCTTTACCGTAAAAGACAGGTCCCTGCTCCAGAGTTCAGAATCTGCTTCAGACTTAACACAGGGAGGTATCATAATAAATGAGTGCTGTGCATGCTTGTGTGTGCTGGGAGGGATTTTGGAGATAAATCACAATGAAGGAAGCAGTGCAACTATAGACTTAAGAGCTTCCTTTAAGGCATCCATTTAAAAAAAAAAAAATCTTGGCCCTAGCTCTGCATAGCACAATATTCATACTGTGCAGTAGCCGTCATTTCTGTTTCTGTACCACGTGTACCATGTATACGGTGCATAAACAAGGGGCCTGGCCAAGCAGCTGCAATTCTCATTGATTCCATTGCAACTCAAAGACAAGCCCAGGGTGACTGATAAAGGACACCTACTGGTGTTTAGTAATATCCAGGCATGTGTTGTTAAGTTCATGTATAAGGCACCGTGGACAGCAGCTGTTCACAATGGGGAGTGACTAATTATTATATTCCCCAGCACATTCATGGCCCTACTTTTTTTGAATAGCAGGTTCTCAAATGGTAATGAGACCTGGGTGTTTATTACACCACTTATACATTATTAGAGCACACTGCTAATGTGTCTGGGGCAGATGAATATTAACTAACGGCCTGGAATAAAGGTCGGTCTAATGCCAAGAAAAATGAAATGAAATACGTAAGGACATTAAAGTATACACCTGTATTGAATTAATCAAATGCAGGAACATTAACGGAGACAAGAAAGGCAGAGCCGGCAATCCTTGAAGCTGAGTCATGTTTTTGGGAAGGATACGAGGAAGCATAATTAAGTTCTTATGCCCTGAGATTCTTGGGACTGATTCTCCTCTCCTTCACATCAGTATAGAGCAGGAGTATTCCATGGAGATAACAATGATTCTAATTTTCAGCCTTACCACTAAGAAGCACCTGGAGGGTCTTCTTATATATATATATATATGAATGAATCTATGAGAATTAGGGTGTTATTGAGGGAAAACCTCAATTTTCTGGTCAGCTGCAGGTGGTCATGAGTTTTTTGCTGCTGAAGCTACTTGGCCTCTCAACACCCCACAAGGCCTTTGCTGCCCAAATATGCAGAAAAATTAACCTAGAAACCCTTTGCCTCTCTCTGTGGCACTTTACTTCAGGAGATCTCAAAGAGCTTTACAGCCATTCATTATTGGAAACTGGAAATGGCCAGTTATTTTAGTTTCTCAACGTTCAGGTGTTTTAAAAATCTATGAAATATATAGCAGAGAGGTATATGGTTCCATGCACAAGGAGCAGTCATGTCCTTCCGGTCGGAATACTCTGTATATCACATTCAGAAGCAGCACCATCACCAGGATGAACTAAAGTAAGGTCTCCAAGAGAGAGCACCAAGTAAGTATATCTGTCTCTTCTGAGCGACTGCACTGAACTGAAGATAAAACTGGCTTCTAGTCACGATCAGGAGGGCAGGTGGGGGGGGGGGGGGTTATTCTGCATTTAAAGGTACAGTATCACAGAAAACAAGTCATAGCAGATAAAAATTACATATGCTACCCAGTGAATATTTCCTGACTCTCTCTCTCCTCACTTGCAGGCTAGTGTTTATCCATAACAGGGCTAGATGGCAGCAGAGTGATGGTTTCTGCAAAGCTGTGGCATGGGAATAGGCAGTGGTAGGGATACCCCTTGAGCAAAGTTTGCCCAAAACAAGCTTTCATGTGGCTACTTGTGTTTTGCCCCATTCTGGCAAGTGAAAATAAACAAGTGCAAAAATGCAACAGGAAAAGAGCTAATATGAATACTATGCAGTTGTCCAGTAACCATAGCAACACTCCTGTGAGACAATGAAGCATTATTGTACCCATTGTACAGATAAGAACATAATTGTCCCCTAGTTGCAAGAGGTTATGATGGGTGCATTGTGTCTGAGAAATAAATAGAACCCAAGTTTCCAGATTCCCACTGCAATGCTCTAACCACTAGACTTTCTGCTTTCCACCCTTGAGGATAATCATGCATGTATACAGATACAAATCACCTCAGATTTCAGTGGCAGCTAGGCAACCACATATTTATATACTGTACAACCCGTAAAAAATTCTGGAAAGTCTCAAGCTCACATAGTAAAAGTGTCAAACAGTCTGTTGTAATTGTCTTTCTCTTTTATAGCATTTAACTGTAGCTAATGAAAAGAGACGTCGCTGCTTGATTTAAAGAAAGAAAGCTTTTGCGGGGAAAGAATCACTACACTTTGTTTAATCAGAAAGAAAACATTAGCTGGCTTATGCTGGTAATTGGTGATTTAGCTTTGAAACCAATGTAATGAAAAAAATAACCCTGATTAATAGCATTTCTGGCTTTAGCTGATGACCTAGAACTACTGCTGTAGTAAAGATGAAAGAGATACAGTCATGCCACTGACAATGGGTTTGTAATTATGAATGATAATGGCTAGATTTGGCCAAATACCAAACTAGTTTTCAGTGATTATCCACTTGTAATTTTTATTTGAATTTGCTATTCTCGTTTCTTCTTTCTCTTGGTTTTCCACAAACATGCATGTGCTCATGTTTTATCTTAACTTATATTCATGGAAAACAAAGGTCAGAATCACAAATTTACCTCTACCTAATCTCAGTAGAAATGTTTGTGCAGCCATCCATTCCAGGCAGAATGACTTGTCTGGCCAATCTTAACAAGTAATATAGCTTTTATATAGTGCTTTTGATCTATAGAGCTCAAAGCACTTTGCAAAGTGGGTATCATCTTCATTTTACAGACAGGGAAAATAAGGCACAGAAAGCTAAAGTTTGCCTATGTAGCCCAGGAGGAAAGTGGTGCTCAGATAACTGTTCTTTATCAAAATATGCTCTAGTTCAAACAGGCCTGTGTTTTATAGGAGGTCCAACTAGATAATCACAGAGGTCCCTTCTGGCCTTATAATCTAAGAATAAGAATAGAGTTAAAAATTTCCACACACAAATTTATTGGCAACATTCAAAATAAATGCAAAGCAAGGGAGAGCGGCTTGTGAACATCCACAAAGTCAACATAGTTAGCTATTGCTAACAATTTTATATGGAAGGCATTCAAATACAACATTGATGGGCAGCAATATAAAACTTTAAGCTAGAGAGAATACCCTGCAATCAGAAAGACAGGTTCTAAATGTGGCAAATTATTTGGTGTGAATTATTGACTCAGCTCTACAAATCAGACTAAAATAGACACACAATAGGCACCTTACAGACGTCATCTTAGAAATCTATTGACACTCATCATCACCTGTCCATACCATCATATAATATAGTAATCACATACTGGCACATTGACCAAATACTTCCACACTCATGAGCAACAGATTTTACACCATTTCCTCTGGCTCTTTTAAAAAAAATTGAAGTAACTGTACTTAAGGAGTGATTTTCATCTAAGGATTTTAGGGTTTTAACTATATATGCCAACACTTTCACCCTGACACACCCCACCTCAGCAACAACAAGTGTGATGTATTAACTCAAGGCTTGTCTTCACTACTGGGGGTAAGTCAACCTAAGTTAGGCTACTCCAGCTACATGAATAATGTAGCTGGAGTCGATGTAGCTTAGGGCGACTTACCCCGGTGTCTTCACTGCGCTGCATCAATGGGCCACATTCTCCCATCGACTTACATTATTCTTCTTGGGGAGCTGGAGTACCGGGGTCGACTGGAGAGTGTTCTGCCGTCGATTTAGCGGGTCTTCACTAGACCCACTAAGTCGACCCCTGCTGCATCAATTGCAGTAGCTTCGATCTCCCCCTAGTGAAGACCAGCCCTCAGAGTGAAACAAGTGATATTGGCTGGTTATGTATTATGAGCCAGCAGGAAAGCACAAAGTTCCAGATCTTCAAAGGTATTTAGATGCCTAATTCCACTGAATTGCAGATCTAAGCCAAAGTAACTTCATTGGGGCTATTTGTATTGATATGCTCAGCTTGCTGTGAGCAATGGATGCAGAATTGGGATCTGAACAGTTCTGAGAGCCCCTCACTGGAGCAGGTCAAAAAATGAAAAAAAAAATTATGAAACATTTTTGAAAGGTGGAAGTTGTGTTTCATGGGGTTGGCATCAGACCCATTTTTTGTTTTAATCCAAAATATTTTACAAGTTAGTAAATAAAAACATTTATCAAAATCATTCTCGAAATGGTTATCGAAAATTATCATTTACCAAACTGAATTAAAAAGCTCCATAGCATTTTAATGTTTTAGAATTTTTCTAAACAAAACTTTTAATCAAAATGTTAATTGTTTTTTCATCAAAAATGTTACTGAAATGCCTAAAATTGGTTTGGGTAAATGGTCAATTTTGATAGTCATTTAACATTTTGATTTAAAGTTTTGAATACTGTCAAGGGTGATTCCCCACTCTGGCACTTTGAGTGCAGAAGGTGGGGGCCCACAAGGATTCTAAAAATAAATACTGGCCACTCCCGGCTTGTATTAAACTCCCAAGGTTACAGCTTTTCTCTGACCTTGGATGGGTAGATGCTGCCACCACCCAAGCGCAAAAACCCCTTTGAGAACCCAGGAAGGCGCACTTGGGAATACCTTCCTGTGGGGTACCCTCAAGCCTTTTCACACCCACCCACACACCCCGGGAAGAGCTGAAAAACAAAGGAAATCAGCTGTTGTCACCAGCTAATTAAACAACATGTGCACAGACCTCTTGGGACACAAAAATCCAATTTTGTTCTTTAAAAAGGTCAATTTTATTAAAACAAAAAGAAAGGAAATACACCTGGAAACTCAGGCTATTGCTAGATTTAAAAGGAGCAAATACAAGGATTAAGCATCAAGGATAGTTTCTTGAGGTCCATCTTAAAGGTTAGAAGCAAAACAAAAGCACCTGGGGTTACCACAGAGGAGTGCACAAGCCATAAAGAAATAAGAAAGAGAGAAACCTAATCGCATCTTGCTAGACATTCACTGAGCTACTTACATATCTGGGGTTTCAAATGAGTAGTTTCTAGGTATGATCTGATGATTTTCCATACCTGGTCCAAAGCTTTTTACAGCAATGCTGCTCTGTTCCCTCTCTCTGGAGAACAACCACAGACAGACAAAGGGGAAGTTTTGTTTCAATTTTTAAAAGTTCTAGCCTTCCCATTGGCTCTTTTGCCCAGGTGCCCACTCACTTCCTTTTATCTATGCATTGCAGTGATACTTTTTAACCTTTTACAGGTAAAGCAAGTAGAGAACAGCTACTAAGAGGGATTTTATAGCTAACAGATGCTGGCTGGGTCCATAAAAGGGAGCTATCCCCTCCCCTTTCATTTATCACAAATACAAATGTAAATATTTTTGGGGGGAAATCAAGTTTCTTCCAAAAGATTTTGTTTTTGAAAAAAGGCCATTTCTGATTTAAAACATTGTCACTTAAATGTTTTTGACCAGTTCTACTCCTTGTTTGACGTCTCCAAAATCCGGATCCTGCCGCCCTTACTCACACTGTGCAGCACTTGCTCATGTGATAAATCCTAGTGAAGTCAATGGGACTGCCTGCGTGAATAGCTAGAGTGGCAGAATGGGGCCCCAAAATGCTCGTACACAAGTTACAGCGCCAATCTGAAATATAATTTGTTCAGGTAGCGTGAAGCTATATCACGTTACAGGGAGCCCCAGACAACCTGCTGGGTGAAGAATCCAAAGACAAATGACTTTCCAATGGCACGGCAGTTCGATGCTCAGGCATGCTGTGCGGTTTGCCACCCAACCTTAATGTATTTCTTGTGCGAAATCACTACAGCATGAGAAGCTCAAATCCAAGTATCAAAAAGGTATTAATGACGGAAGGCCAAATTCCCCTTTTGCTCACACCAGCATAACCAACGTTTTAGTTGCTAGCCCAGAGTAATCAATTTCGCTATGGGGATAACTAGCTTTTTCCAGATTATTCTAGCAACTTCAGCCAGGGATTCTCACACATTCTGCTCCCATCCCTAGAGAACAGAACACTGATTTAGGACTCAATCCTGCAAGGTGCTGAGCCCTCTGGATTGACCCAGCAAAAGATTTAGGCAGATGCTTAACTTTAAACGTGTGAATAGTCCCATTAAATTCACAGGGACTACTAAACAGGTGATTAGAGTTAAGCACATGAGTAATCTCACTGAAGTTAATGGGACTCTTCACATGCTTAAAGTCTTTTGGGGGGGTCAGGCCAGGGGGCTCAGCACCTTGCAGAATCTAGTCCTTACTCCCTGTAGTTGAAGATCTGGGGGCCTGATCCAAAGCCCATTGAAGTCAATGGAATAGTTCCTGTTGATTCCAATTGGCTTTGGATTAGATCCTAGAAGAAGATTTCCTCATAGCAGGATGGCTGATACAAATGAGCATCCAGACATGCACAGATACACACCTTTCAAGACCTGCATATGCCTAGAAAGGCTGAACAGCAAAGGGGATTTGTTCCCGCCATTCAACCCCTGCTGGTTATGTCCTTGTTAAAAGGCTTCCTGCTCTGTTCAAACATCAGTAATCAAGACAGGCCTGTGAAACCTGCCACTTCATAAATAAGGCAAACATTTACCTCTGGTATCTTTAAGGTATCCGTCTTTCTCTAACTTCATTCCTCTGCGATGGATGGACATGAATATCATCCTGCTAAATAATTTAACCCTTCAGCCAATCCGCAATCTCCCAGTGATGACAAACAAGAGCAGATTTTTCTCCCTGCGGTACATGCACAGCTTGCCAATATCTTGATTATAGTTTCATTAATATATTCTAATCTCATTTACAAGGAACAGAACTGGCATTTCCTCGGCACCTGAGTCTGGTCCTCAGTAGAAACAAATACATGGGCGATCTGTCCGTTATTTTAAAAATAGTGTGCTGGGGAACCCACCTCATCACTTGTGTCAGAAAAATAGAGTTTTCCCGAACTCCATGGTACTTTGCAACTCATCTGCTGTCCTTGGGCCTCACCTTGGGAGCAGTTTACAAAAGCTAAAAACATTAAGGGCCTGATTCTGTTCTGTCTGACCCCACAGGGGGATTGTGAATTGTTAATTCGCAACAAACACTAAAACGCTGCAATGTAGTAAATCGATAGGCACACGAGGTGAGTGGCTAGGGACAGAGAGGGCTCGGCCCTCCCTCCCCCATGTCTATCTCTGCCTTGTCATTTTCTGAGCCGCCTCAGTGCCCACACACATGCCCAGCTCAGCGGGCAAACCCTGTGTTGGGCAGTGCCAAGGAAGCAGGCAGGGCGCTCCAGGGAGAGAGCCCACCTGTGTGCTGGGTTCCCCGCAGGTGGATCTAGATTCCTCAGTCCCAGCAAGGGGTGCTGGCACCTGAGCGCTGCTTCCCAGGAATATTAATGTTTGAAAAGGCCCAGTTCCAGGGGACTCTGCCAGGCAGGGTGGTTTGGGATCCACATCTGGAGCAGGCCACAGTGGAGGAGGAGGAAGTATGGCATCCGGGAGCCCCGGCAGGTGAGCTGGAGAGCTCTGTCCTAGTGCAGGCTCTTGAGAGGAGGACATGGGGCTGGTGGGGAGTGGCAAGTGGAGTCTCTCCATGTTGGAGATCAGGATGAGGCTTGCTAGGACAGGGTGAGAGTCCCAGGAGAAGAGGGGAGAGATCCTGAGGTGATGGGGAGGGAAAGAGGGAGTCCCGGGAGAAGGAAAAGCTTCCTGAAGGGGGGCAGGGAAGGGATCCTGAGGGGATTACTGGGTGAAGGAGTGTGCCGGGGGAAGTGGGGAGGGATCCTGCAGCTGCACATCTGGCAACCCCAGGGCAAGGAAGGGGATAGGGCAGGCATTACCTACCTGCACATGTATATGCACTCATCACATGACACTGTGGCAGGATCCTCCGAATCTGTGAGTGGTGCAATCAACCGGATTGGTCAAGGAACTGGGCCTACTCCCACAGGACAGGACCACTCTGTGGGGTGAGTGCAGGGCATGCTCAGTCCCCCCCGACCTGGAGAATATTTTCACCAGCCACCTATGAGGAAAGGTTAAAAAAAAACTTTTTTAGTATTTTTAATGTTAAGAAAAGAAAACTTAGGGGGACCTGATAGTCTTCAGATATGTGAAGGACGGTTATAAAGAAGACAGTGATCAATTGTTCTCCATGTCCAGCAACGGTAGGACAAGAAATAGATTAATCTCCAGGAACAGGCTTCCAAGGGAGGTTGTGGAATCCCCAACACTGGAGGTTTTTGAGAACAAGTTGGACAAACACCTGTCAGGGTTGTCTAGGTTTACTTAGTCCTGCCTCAGTGCAGGGGGCTGGATTTTGTGACTTCTCAAGGTCCCTTCCAGCCCCACGGTTCTATGATTCTATGATGATCTAACTCTCCTTTCAGTCCCACTGGACAATCACACTCTTTTTAATGGTGTAGTAAAGTGATCATGATAGAGTTAACTGGGTTACCCAGCATATTATGGGATGGCTCCATGCTGAGTCTGCCCCTCCCATACTCCTGTTTTAGTCAGTAGGAGTTTCACACACACACACTGTTGTGATACAGCTAAATAAAGCAGCAGTTCCTGGCCTGCACTCCTGTGAGTAGTACTTATTTTTGTTGCACTGAGCAGTTCCCTTTACAAAAAAAAAAAAAGGATTTGCAGTTATTAAGGCTGTATCCCCACTTTGAACTTTAGGGTACAAGTGTGGGGGCCTGTATGAGGACTTCTAAGCTTAACTACCAGCTTAGATCTGGTCCGCTGCCACCATTCCCACAAGCTAATTCCCTTCCCTGGGAAGCTTTGAGAAACCTTTCACCAATTCCCTGGTGAATACAGATCCAAACCCCTTGGATCTTAAAACAAGGAGAAATTGACCCTTCCCCCCCTCCTTCCTTTCACCAACTCCTGGTGAATACAGATCCAAACCCCTTGGATCTAAAAACAAGGAAAAATCAATCAGGTTCTTAAAAAGAAGGCTTTTAATTAAAGAAAAAGGTAAAAATCATCTCTGTAAAATCAGTATGGAAAATAACTTTATAGGGTAATCAAACTTAAAGAGCTCAGAGGACCCCCCTCTAGTCTCAGGTTCAAAGTACAGCAAACAAAGATAAACACTCTAGTAAAAGGTACATGTACAAGTTGAGAAAACAAAGTAATACTAAGACGCCTTGCCTGGCTTTTTACTTACAAGTTTGAAATATGAGAGACTTGTTTAGAAAGATGGGGAGAACCTGGATTGATGTCTGGTCCCTCTCAGTCCCAAGAGCGAACAACCCCCAAACAAAGAGCACAAACAAAAGTCTTTCCCCCCCACAAGATTTGAAAGTATCTTGTCCCCTTATTGGTCCTTTGGGTCAGGTGTCAGCCAGGTTACCCGAGCTTCTTAACCCTTTACAGGTAAAAGGATTTTGGAGTCTCTGGCCAGGAGGGATTTTATAGTACTGTACACAGGAGAGCTGTTACCCTTCCCTTTATAGTTATGACAGCAGTACCTTATGGTAATTCACTTAGCAGTAGAAATAAAACACATATCTTCTCAATATGTCATCTTCGCTACACTAGTGGGCCAGATTCATTCAGCAGTTCAGCTTATTTTTCATTTCATTCGCAGCCATGGATGCATAAGTCACAATGTTTTCCCAGCTTTCAAACAAATGCACCACTCTAAATTCTGCATGCAGAGTGCTTAAGTCCTTTTTTCTCTATGTCCTCCCTGAGAAAAGAAATCTACATAGGAAAGAGAGAATTTTGATAGAAAAAGGATTATTTGCAGCGTTTAAAGCAAACTACAATAGCTAATGAAGAGCTAATGATTAGCAGTAAGAATTAGAAATATTTCCCCTATCATTTAGCATGTGGATGTAACAATTTGTACTGGCAGTGAAGGACAGTAAGACAAATGTCTTAGCAGTTAAAGCATGGATATATGCTGTAATGATTATATCTATTCCTCAGTCTTGTTTTAGAATTAGAGAATGATTTTAAATTCATATGATAATTATTCTAGGTCAGTCTAAAGAGGTGGGGAAAAAACAAGTTTCAACACTTCTTGAAACATCTAAGGCTGAGTTTTCAAATACTGTGCTCTTGTTGAGCCAGAAAATATTTATGTATAACTTAATTATTCATATGATGGCCACACATGAATTAACAGATTCAGTCTTCCATTGGTTGTGTGGATTGTCACTTCCTCTCCTGCTCTTCATTCAGCAAAGTACTTAAGCATGTGCTTAAGATGCATTGACTTCAAAGTTTAACTTTAACTTTGAAGTCAGTGGGTCTTAACCACATGCTTAAGTGCTTTGCTGAATTGAGAGGGAAGATTATAAACGGCTCTAACTCTGCAGAGTTGAACGAAGCGTCACAGAATGAATTCAATTGTAAGTTTCTAATTAAATTTTCTAGCTTTCCAGTTCTCATGTGTTATTCCAAACGCAATAATAATCATGCACTCAAAATGTGCCGGGGAGGGAGGGGAGGGCTATACCTGCTCTAAATGCTCCTGTGTGGTTTGTTTAGCCAGGTGTAGTGTATGTTTGCACCTTCCCCATATATTTTGCTGTCTAAGTGTTTGTCTACGCCGCAGGTGGGAATGTGCTTCCCAGCTCAAGTGGACAGACATGTGCTAGCTCTCCTTGAGCTAGTGTACTAGAAGTATCAGCGTAGTCCTGGGTAGCGTGGGTGGCGGCTCAGGCTAGCCACCCGAGTACACAGCCAGGGTATCCAAGCAGGTCTGTACTTAACCAGAGCCTGAGCTGCCCCCCTGGGGTACCCTCGTCTACACTGTGATTTTAGCACACTAGCTCGATCAGCGCTACACTTGCCCATGTGCTCAAGCTAGGAAGGATGCTCCCAGGTTAGGCGTCTGCATTTGAAAAATGTGGTGCTTAACATACAAGGTAGGTAGTGTCAAGAGTCAGCCTGAGCCAGCACATAGAGCCACCCCCAAAGCAGCGTTTCTCTGGTGGCTCCATCTATTTGTTGTACAGGTCATGACTTTTCATTGAAAAACAATTCCTTTCCTTCCCCTTTCGCTGTGTCAGTTTTACAGCTGTGTAGACGGGGGATCGGCAACCTTTGGCACGTGGCCCATCAGGGAAATTCGCTGTCGGGCCGGGGTGGTTTGTTTACCTGCAGCGTCCACAGGTTCGGCCGATCGCAGCTCCCACTGGCCGCAGTTCGCCGTTCCAGGCCAATGGGAGCTGCGTGAAGCGGTGGCCAGCACATCCCTCGGCCCGCGCCGCTTCCCGCAGCTCCCATTGGCCTGGAACGGCGAACCATGGCCAGTGGACGCTGCGATCGGCCAAACCTGCGGACGCGGCAGGTAAACAAACCGGCCTGGCCCGACAGCGGATTTCCCTGACGGGCCGCGTGCCAAAGGTTGCCGATCCCTGGTGTAGATGCACTGTGCTGGATTCTCCTCTCATGCAATGTGTAAATCAGGAGGAGAAGGCAATAGAGTTACGTGGTGTAAAAGTGGTATAATTAAGGCCTGGTCCACACCTAAACATCAGATTGACCTAGCTACATTGCTGAGGGCTGTGAAAAATTTTGCCCCCTATGTGACACAATTAGCTTGACCTAACTCCCATGGTAGACACAATGAGGTAAATGGAAGAATTCTTCGGTCAACTTAGCCACTGCATCTACGGGGGGTGGATCTATGAGAGCAATAAAAAAACCCTTCCATCGCTGTACTAAGTAGCTACACTACACACGATACTACACCCACTGCTGCTGTGCCACTGGAGCACCTGTAGAGGAGACATACCCTGAAATGACAGTCAGGCCCGCTGACTTCAGCTCAGGACTTGTCTACACAATTAAACTGCAGCAAGCTTCGGTGTAAAGTTACCAGCAGGAGCCTGACATGGTCTATCTATCCAGGTGCACTCTGCTGATGTGCATTAACAGTTCGTGAGAGTGCTTTCATCTAATCCTCTTTGAAACAGGGCGAGATCAAAGTGCAGTAGCTAACCCTTAATGGGCATCAGCAGGGTGCACATGGAGTGAGACCCTGGCAGGCTAGCACAGGCTTGATTTGCACCCCAGCTTGCCACACACTAAATGTTCATGTAGATAAGTTGAATTTACCCCAGTTTAAGTGAAAAGAGAATCAGACCCTAGATTCCTACCTCTGATGGTCGGTAAATACCCTTCCCAACATGAACCAAGACCGGCTGTTTTCCTTTCCGTTCAAGCAGACAAAAAACAATGGACCGGATCTTCAGCTTGTGTAACTGGAATAGCTACACCAAAGCTAACAGAGATACATCAATTTACACCAGCTGAGACTCTGGGCCTGTGGCAGTAAAAGAGGTATTAACTGACCCCATAGGACAAATGCAATATCTGCAGTGTTAATTGTTTCACTGCTGGTCATTTTACCAGTAACATCCATGGGATTGTGGGTTGATCTTGTATAGGATATTACCACTGTCATTTTTTTCCTATTTGAGTACTACTGAGTATACTCTGGGTACAGTGCTGCTTTTTATTGGATCAAAACTTAATTATAATACATAAGCATTTGGACTGAAACTGTCTGTTAAACCACTATCAAAGTCATAAAGAGGATTTCCCATGTTGGACATGTTCTGTCTTTATAGTCTAATATGATGGTGTAATCAAAAATTAAATATATGGACCAAATTTTCTTCTCACACCCTCATGGAGTAGCAGTAACTGTTTACCTCAATAGCGTTACACCAGCATACAGTCAATGTAAACGAGAGGAGAATCCAAGATGGGAAAGTAGCCATTATTTATTTGCATTAGTAGCAACTACAGGCCCCAATTGAGATTGGAGCCCCACTGTGCTAGGCGCTGCACAAACACATAGTAAGAGACAGTTCCTGTCCCAAAGAGCTTATAACTCACTATCCTTTAAATCAGTGGAACTACTCACACGCTTAAAGCTGAATCAGGGCCTAAACAGACCTGCTAGATAAAGGATGAGAGGGGAAACTGAGGCACAGAGAGGTGAAGTAATGTGCCCAGTGACATGCAGCAAATCAGTGACACACCTGGGACCAGAACCCACTATAAAACTAGGCGTAATGAAGGAAACGGGGGTTCTGAGTGAGTAAGTCAAGGCAGATTTGGTCTTTGAGAGGAAGAGGAGGGAAGGCAAGGCTCATGAAATGCTTGATAAGCTTTGGGTGCTGTGTCTTCCTACAGAAGTATTCCATATGTGACAATTATATTTCCTAAAAGCCTTTTTGCAGTCATCTGTCCAAACCCCCCTCTACATCACCCCCTCCACCAGAATCAGTGCTTCATCACCATGACTAACAGTGACTGGAGATGAAGCCGTGCGTTGCAGAATTTCAGAGATGTAGCTGACTCGGAAAAAATCTGGTCATTTGTCACCCAGTGTGCTGGAGAGAGATTCTGACATTTAGCTCATTTGAGGATTTTTTTTTAAAAGAAGATAAACATTTCACTAAGGCGTATTCAAAACAAAAAGTCAATGGTAAGCGTGTTGCCTGGCCTAATAAGGGCCTGGGAGAGGCTCTGACATTTGGCTAATGTTTCCTTTTCTAAAGAACTTTACACATTTGTCATAAAAATGAAAGGCAAGTCTGCTGCTTGGGGTCCACATGATGGGGGTCCCTGAGCGGCTCTGACATTCATTTTGTTTGCAAGTAGGCATGAGCAAGATCCACATTCCCTACAAATGTATCTATTAGGGGTGTGGGCAGTATAATGGGAGAGGAGGGTGGGGAAACTCGGTGATGCTTCATTTATTTACCTACAGGGCTTCAATATATTTTTTTTAAAGTAAAATAGTTTAATCGTAAAAGTCCATAGCAAGGACAACTGGGAAGAGCATACTGGCTTGTTATGTTTGCACTTGTGCATTTTATTACAGACACAACAGTGTATGTTTTAAGGATAATTGAGCCCCAAATTTAAATGTTTGAAGTGTTTCCCCTGGTTATAAGAACTTCATCAATATTTGTGAGATGATCAGACAGTACAAGTGATAAGTACCACACCACAAATACAATAATTCTATCTGCAAGGTACTTATATGACTCTCATTGCCGTGGTATCTGAATGCCTGATAATCTGTTTTAATATATTCACTCCCACAACAGCCCTTTGAATACTGTAATAATAAGAATGAGTCTGACACTATTATTATTTCCCTTTTGGCAGCTAGGGAACTGAGATGCAGAAAGACTAAGGGTGAGATTTCTAAGGGTATTTCAGCACCTTAAGATACATATTGGTGTCCTGTTGGATTTTGAGATGCACCAAGCCATTTAACTTCCATTGAAGTCCACTTGGCGCTGAATAATTTGCATAAAGTCAGGTAGGGGAAGGAATTGAACCTTGGTTCCCCAATGCTGAGGTTAACATGCTAGCCATGGGACCAGCCTTCCTGTCTTCATTACGTTGCTCAGTCAGGCCTTTGTTTTCTGTGCACTGCCTCTTTGAAATCTCTAACGATTCTGCTGTCTGGGGTGATAGGAAACCATTTTGTATTCAGTTCAGTGCAGACTATTAATGAGGGGGCGCACACTGGGTGTGTGGGTGTAACCTACGTGTGGTGTTCTGTTCCATCTAGTGGCACCGAGACCACTTAGAGAGAGAGATTAATGAGTCTGTGCTATAGCCTTAGCTAAGTGCCGTATGGCTTTTTGCTCAGGCATTTAACTCCAGGTTCAGTCCTGTCTGCCGACGACCGGGGTCTGTCGGTGTTACATGTGCACACTCTCTCTATTGCTAAGAATTTACTCTTATTCCTTCTTATTTTGTTGCTCTCCTAAATGTAAAGAGAATGTAATTTAGACTGAAAAAACCTGCTTGTGCTCTGTGTATGGAGAAACATAATGCTTGAAAAATGCGCTGTGTACCTCATCTCTCTCCCTAGGGGAAATGCAGAGAAAAACCAAAAGTGAGTAAGAGTGGAGGCGTTAACTTCTGAAGAAATGTTAAAATGACCTACAGAAACAGTGCTTTGTCAAATGTTGTCTAATATATAGTATTTGAAATGGGTAAGCACCAAAGAGGGAAAGGAATAATTTAGAGGTTATAAATACAACTAATGGGATAAAACTAGACTACGGGAAATGTAGGTTGAATATTATCAGGAAAAAAATCATAGCAAGTTTCCAAATATGTCTATCAGCCCATCTTTTCTCAGGGCCCAACCACATGCAGCCTCTGCCCACTCCCCTGACCTGATGTACTTTGCGTTCTCCCCTCCCTCTGCTTTGCCAGTGATACCAGTCTTGACACCTTCTCTTACACAAATGTCTCCCTGTAATGATGTGGTTCTGGCGGGACCCAATTGAGAGTGCCAATTCAGGACAAATCGCTTAAAACAGGGCAGTTACAGCCCTAGGCTGGGGTTTTTCCACCTCTAAGGCAAACCAAACCAGCCAGACAAAGAGGACTTTGGTCTCACCCCACTGGCTAACCACAAGTCGCACAAGCAATTCCCTTAGACACTCCAGTTTCCCAGTATCACCACCAGTGCCACTTGTTATGGGGACAAATGGTTATGAAAACCAATACCCCATTAAAAGAAAAAAGGTTCTCCTGATCCCAAAGGATCAAGCCCCAGACCCAGGTCAATATACAAATCAGATCTTACCCACAAATCACGCTGTTGCCAATCCTTTAGAATCTAAAATCTAAAGGTTTATTCATAAAAGGAAAAAGATATAGATGAGAGCTAGAATTGGTTAAATGGAATCAATTACATACAGTAATGGCAACGTTCTTGGTTCAGGCTTGTAGCAATGATGAAATAAACTGCAGGTTCAAAATCAAGTCTCTGGAATACATCCCCAGCTGGTATGGGTCATCAGTCCTTTGTTCAGAGCTTCAGTTTTTAGCAAAGGTCCTCCAGAGGTATGAAGCAGAATTGAAGACAAGATGGAGACGAGGCATCAGCCTTTTATAGTCTTTTCCAGGTGTAAGAACACCTCTTTGTTCTTACTGTGGAAAATTACAGCAAAATGGAGTCTGGAGTTACATGGGCAAGTTCCTGCATACTTTGCTGAGTTACAAGGCGTATCTGCCTTCTCTCCATGGGTCAATTGTATAGCTGAAGGTCCTTAATGGGCCATCAAGCAGGCTAGGCAGAGCTAACACCAACTTGTCTGGGATGTCTCCCAGAAGCATAGCATAAGTTTGAAATACAGACAGTATAGAGCCAATATTCACAACTTCAACTACAAAATTGATACACACCTATAGACAGCAACAGAGAGTCCTGTGGCACCTTTTAAGACTAACAGATGTATTGGAGCATAAGCTTTAGTGGGTGAATGCCCACTTCGTCGGATGCAACCGACGAAGTGGGCATTCACCCACGAAAACTTATGCTCCAATACATCTGTTAGTCTTAAAGGTGCCACAGGACTCTCTGTTGCTTTTTACAGATCCAGACTAACACGGCTACCCCTCTGATACTTGACATATAGACAGCATAATCATAACCAGCAAACTATAACCTTGTCTTAAGACACCTCATTTGACCCCCTTTTTACAAGATTTGGTGCCACTACAGGACTTTGGTTGCAACCATGTTCTATATGGTCCCAGATTATATCAATAACGTCACACTCCCATCCTGCCCTTTATGCCTGGAACGACCTCCCTGAGCCTGTTTGCCAGATCACACCTCTCATCTTAGTCACGACCCTTCTAAAAATCACTCCTGCCTTTGAGAAGTGAGTCGGGGAAGCAAGGTAACAATACAATTAACAGCACCTTCACAATGTGTGCATGCCTCACTGAAAACCTTGGGATCTTTATTACTGTCCCTTTCATCGACCTAGGTATGAACTAGATACTAATATGCCCCTCATCACTGTAGTATCTGAGCTCCTCACAGTCTTTAATCTATTTATCCCACAACACCCCTGTTGTAGGATACAAGACTATTGTATCCCCATTTTACAGATGCAGAACTGAAGCACAGAGAGACTCAGTGATTTGCCCAAAGTCACACAGGGAGCATGAATCCCAAACCAGTGCCCTAACCATTGGACCAACCTTCCTTTCTCTTCCCCAACATTTTGACTCTCCCTGACACTGGCCTAATTGTGTCATGTCGGATTCCGATCCTGTGGATTCCAGGCCAGGAAGATGACCAGCACATTTTGGGGCAGTCAAAAACGAATAATGCTCTTAAGTGAAAATAGTTTTATCATTATTCACTAGTGACCTTAATAAAAACGAGGCCAAGGGATTTGAAAGTGGCTAAGTTAGGGTATCCCAGGTTTTGGTAGGCCCACCTGAAGAAATTGTAAAGAGGCTTATTTTCAGAAGAGCTGAGCCCTGAATCTCAGGTGAGGGCGGAGGTGCTGGAACGACAGGTGCAGGGGGTGCTGCCACACACCCCTGGCTTGAAGTGGATTCCATTATATATATACAGGGTTTACAGTCTGGTTCAATGGCTCTCAGCACCCCCACTATACAAATTGTTCCAACACCCCTGGGTGAGGATGGGACAGGAATCGAGCTGACGACATTTTTCATTTGAAATGTGCTTTTGACAAAAAATGACTTTTTGTCAAAATGGAAATTTAGTTAGGCAAGGTCTGATTTTGACCAAAATTTTCTTTTTTGGCAACAAATACTTCTTCTTCGAGTGCTTGTTCATGTCAATTCCAATCAGGTGTGTGCGCGCACGTGCGCAGTAGCCGGAAGATTTTTCCCCTAGCAGCAACCGAAGGGTCGGCCTGGGCGCCCCCTGGAGTTGCGCCTTCATGGCTCCCAATATAGAGCCCTGCTGACCTTACACCCCTCAGTTCCTTCTTACCACCAGTGACGGTAGCTGGAACTTCCCCTTGCTCTTCTCTTGCTTCGGCAAGTGGATTAGCAGTGCTTTAGCTGTACACTGTACATAGTTAGTTTCCAGTAGTTAGTATAGTTTAGTAGTTCTTTATAAGTTTCAGTTACGGTGGGTTCCCCCTTTCCGTTTCCCCCATTTGTTACTGGGGCATGCCTTAAGACTTGCAGATTTGCGTGAAGTGCATGCCAAAAAGGGACCCCCACACCTCCTGCTTACGGTGCCTGAGTGAGGGTCACACCAGAAAGATGGCTGCAAGATCTGTCGGGAATTCTGACTGAGAACCATTAAAGAGAGGAAGCAGTGTCTAAAATCCTCCTTATAGAGGCAGCACTCCGGCCTCAGTCGGACCCAGGCACCGGGGATCCTGCTCCCAGCACATTGTCTTTGGCGCGAAGCGCTCCGGTGATGTCTTTGAAGAATCCGGCGCTGAAGAAAGATGCTAGCAAGGAAGCTCAGCACCATCATGGAGCCTCTTGGGGACATTCCAGCCTTCGGCACCGGTCCCAATCACTGGCGCAGAAGAAAAAGAGGTCAGAGGCCAATCCCCCTTGGGAAGACCCAGGGACCAGCCACCAGTGGCACCTCAGTCGGGTCACGGCTCGGAGACTCAGAGTGGGGCCACGTTGACTCCTGCCCAAGCGAGGCAGTTGAGTCCGGGCCCGTCTCGCTCACCGCACCCATCGGAGCATGTACCACTCCTGTCCACCCCAGAGGCTTTCGAGGCGGCGCAGGACCTACTGAGCCTCATGGCGCCATTCTCGCTGCCCAGACAGAAGAGCATCCCGGCACCGCACGTTCCATCCCAGCACCCCGTGCAGTCTAAGGAAAAGCTGGCGATTATGGCACGCCGATCCCCATCACCTCAGCACCCTTCTACTCCACCACTGCCATCCAGGGAGCGCAGTCGGTCCCCTGCTTCTCAACGCTCTACCTCGAGAGGAGCAGCGCCACCCTGGTCCTCCTACTCGGAGTCAAAGTCGGACTTGGACTCATACTGCTCCGACTAGAGAAGAAGCAGAAGATCCTCCGCACGGCACCATAGGTGGTCCTGCTCGATGTAGTGGGCCCCTCAATGGCAAAATCCATCGCAGTGGCCCTTTTGGACTCCGTGGGCTTTCCATCAAGCCCAGGGTCAGAGCCAGGTGTCCCTCTCGGGTGCAGCATCAGTGGCACGATTGGCACCAGAGCCAGCGCCTCAGTCATTAACACTGGCACTGACTGCGGCACTGACATCGACCACTTCAGCACTGGAGGCATCAGCAACCCCGATTGTGGCTGCGTCGCACTATGCACCCTCTGCACCGATGACAGCACCAGCACCACCTCCATCATCGGCACTGGCTGCAACGGCACCTACAGTGGTTCTTGTCAACTGTTGAGAATGAGCCACAGCCACTCGTTAGCACTACAAAAAGTAATTTTCCCTCTGTTGATATTCACCCCTTCTTGTCAACTGTTGGGAATAGGCTACATCCACCCTAACTGAATTGGCCTCATTAGCACTGACCCCCCATTTGGTAAGGCAACTCCCATCTTTTCATGTGCTGTAATATATATACCTGCCTACTGTATTTTTCACTCCATATATCTGATGAAGTGGGTTTTAGCCCACAAAAACTTATGCCCAAATACATTTGTTATACCTTGTGAAGTGGAAGCGATTTTCAATCTGGTCAGCGTAGCGCCATTCATCCCCAACACTATCATCAGTGCCGCTTATTCTGGACTACCTCCTCCATGTGAAGTAGCAGGGGCTTTCGTTGTCATCAATAAGGGTGCACTTAGCTGACATCTCAGCCTTTCACCCAGGCGAGGAGGGCCGCTCTGTGTTTGCTAACCCGATGGTCAGCCAGTTCTTAAAAGGGCTCGACAGGCTATACCCTGATGTCCATCAGCCTGTCCCAGTCTGGGACCCCAACCTGGTCCTTTCTAGACTCATGGGACCACCATTTGATCCCTTGGCGATGTGCTCCCTGCTCTACCTCTCTTACAAGGTGGCATTCCTGGTGGTGATAACCTCGGCCAGGAGGGTGTCTGCACTCAAGGCCCTAACCTGGGAGTCCCCTTATACCATGTTCTATAAGGACAAAGTTCAGCTCAGACCTCAGCCTGCTTTCCTACTGAAGGTGGTGTAGCAGTTTCACATTAACCAGGATATCTTTCTCCCGGTATTCTACCCTAAGCCACATTCTAGCAGCAGGGAGCAGAGACTCCACTCATTGGATGTCCGTAGGGTGCTAGCTTTCTACATGAAGAGAATGAAGCCGTTCAGAAAATTGGTCCAGCTTTTTGTGGTGGACAGAATGAAAGGCCTACCTGTGTCGTCACAACGCATTTCATCATGGATCACGTCCTGCAGCTGCGAGTGCTACACCCTGGCGGGGGTTCCCGCACCCCCAATCACTGCGCACTCCACCAGGGCGCAAGCTTCATCAACAGCGTTCCTGGCTCAGGTTCCCACACAGGAAATCTGCAGAGCACTGACATGGTCCTCCATCGACACTTTCACCACGCACTATGGGATCACCCAGCAGGCCAGAGATGATGTGGCCTTCGGACGAGCAGTGCTCCAATCAGTGAATGACCCCGACCCCGCCTCCTGAACTTGGGCTTGTTAGTGACCTGATTGGAATGGACATGAACAAGCACTCGAAGAAGAAAAAACAGTTACTTACCTTCTCGTAACTGTTATTCTTCAGATGTGTTTTTTCCTGTCCATTCCAATACCTACCCTTCTGTCGGAGTAGCCGGCAAGAAGGAACTGAGGCGGTGTGGGGTCGGCAGGGCTCTATATTGGGCACCATGAAGGCACGACTCTAGGGGGCGCCCAGACCGACCCTACGGTTGCTGTTAGGGGAAAAATCTTCCAGCTACTGTGAATGGGCGTGCACACACCTGATTGGAATGGATATGAACAACACATCTCAAAAAACAAGTTACGAAAAGGTGAGTAACCTGGTGTTTTTTCTTTCAATTTCCATTTTTTAAAATAAAAGCCTAACAATTTTTGAAGAAAAACTGTCAATGGAAAACTTTTTTGTTGAAAATTTTCACAAGACCAAAACACATTTCCTGGCCAGATGGGAGTGTGACTTCGGGAAAGGTCAGGTGGCTGGATCTGTTATTGTCTGGGTGCAAAGCCCAGAAGCAGAGGATACTTCAACCAGTGGCGGATTAACAAATTTGCCGCCCCATGGCCCTCAAAAAATTGCCGCCGCGTGCCCCCCCTCCCCCGCCAGCTCACCTCTGCTCCCCCGCGCCAAGCCTGGGAGGGAGGGGGGAGAATGGGAGTTGTGGCACGCTTGGGGGATGGCGGAGGTGGAGTGGAGGTGAGCTGGGGCAGGGAGCGGTTCCCTGCCCCCCTCCCCAAAGAGTTACTCCCCGCGCCCGCTGGCCCCAGCTCAGCTCCGCTATCCCCCGAGTGCGCCGCTACTCACTTCTCCTCCCTCCCTCCCAGCGCTTTCGCGCGGCAAGCCTGGGGGGGGGGGGAAGGGGAGTTGTGGCACGCTCGGGGGATGGTGGTGGTGGTGGAGTGGAGGCAGGCCGGGGATTTGGGGAAGGGGTGGAGTTGGGGAGGGGACGCAAGCAAATTTGCCGCCCCTGCAAATTTGTTGGCCTAGGCGATAATACGCCGCTGACTTCAACACTAAGGTATCAGCACCACCTGCAGAAAAGCGGTGCTGTGCTCTGTGGCCTGATGGGAAATATGTCTTACTAGCCCTTTTGCTACTCTGGCTTAGTACATAGGATGTCTCACTGCCCCCCTGACCACCCCAAAATATTTATTCTGGGAGGTTAAAAATAAATAACATACATGCACAAGAAAAAAATACATCAAACCATATAAGCACAAAGCTGTATTGTCTCATGGCAGTGCAAAGAATTTATGCAGACACGACAGCATTTAACATATTAGATTGCCCATTTCCCACCTGTAGGCTAATAAAGAGAGCCAAAGGATTGCATAACAGGCAAATCTAGTCAATTGGGGTCAGCTGCTATCAGAATACAAGTTTTCTGGTCCTTCCAGGCAGGATTATTGTAATTTGGTACTCATGAGTCTTCCGTTGAATAGCTGATACTGACAACAACTGGTACAGTGTATCCCTGCTCATGTTCTCACGGGAACCAGGAAATAATATCTCTCCAGTTATTTCCAGACTGTATTGGCTTTTAATCTGTCTGTACAATGATAAAAAGTTCCACTTCAGGGTTTGATTTGTCTCAGTGGCAAGGCTTCTACACACTTGTCTGAACTGATTAGCCCCTAATAAAATCCAATTTAATCCCCCCCCCAAAAAACCCAAAACAAAACCTACCCCCAGCCTTACTATTCTCACCCCCCAAATCTAGAAAAAAATCAAGGCTGCTGCTAAGAGGTTACCCCTTTTTTATTCCGTTTTATAGAGTGTTCCTATTTTGTTCCTTTCAGTTTTCTTCTTCTGGTCTTAGTCCTGTGGGTCGGCTCTTTGAGACCTTCTCCATTCCAGCCTGTCTTCAAGCAGTTCCTCAGAAACTCTGCAGCTACTCAGATCCTGTTGTATGACATCCATCCACCCGTCTAGTTTTGGGTCTTCCAATCCTTCTCTTACCCTCCACTTCTAAGTTGAATAACCTGTTTCCTATACTTCTGATTTTCTTTTCACATGCCTAAACCATCTCAACATTGAGTCATTGAATTTAAAGCCAAAAGGGACCACTAGGTCATCTAATCTGACCACCTATGTATCACAGGCCACCAAGAATTACTCAGGAGCCACACACTAAATCCCAAAATCAAAATGAGACCAAAGTATGACAGCCAAGGGAAATGATTAAGTGAGATACACCCAGAAAACCTTGCCAAGTGACCTACACCACACACACACAGTAGAGGAAGGCAACCCTCCCCTCCCCCAGGTTCATGGCCAATCTGACCTGGGGAAATTCCTTTCCGACTCCACATATGGCAATCAGTTAGATCCTGAGCATGTGAACAAGAGCCAGCCAGTGAAGCATCTCAGAGAGAGATTGCTTGGTACCACCTTGAGCTCTGGCCCACCCCATCCAATGTCCCAACTCCAGCATCTGTCATCCTTGATGTTTCAGAAGGAGACGGTAACAAAAAACCCTCTCAGAATACACTGGGAGTAAAAAATCCCTTCCTGATCCCCACCAGTGGTGGCTGAAACCTTCAAGCGTGAGCTTTAGGAACATAAGACATAAACTGGAATTGAGCCTGGATTCCATCAGCTTTTCTTCCATTGGTACCACTGTCGTACTTCCCCTAATTCATTCGCTGTGAACATGGTCCACCCTTGTGAACTCCTAGCATCCATCTTTACATTCTCATTTCCACTCTATTCAAGATCTGCTCCTGTCTCTTCCTTGGTACCCAGCATTCAGAGCTATACAAAAGTGCAGGCCTAATTTCCCTCTTCTGCATCTTACTTTTCAATGTGACAGGCATTCTCCTAGTGCAGCTCACGCCACTCAGGTCTCTCCATTTAGTCCACGCCTTTACTGTTCTATGTATAAGTTTGTCATTGAGTTCACCATTATCCTGTACCAGTGAACCTAGACTCTTGAACTGTACTGTTGGTAGTGGATGGCCATCCCAGACTCAGTCTTGTTGTCTTCCTGCAGTGTACCATCAGATTTACATATGCTCTGTTTTATTTCTGCTGATTTTCTTCCCATTTCTTACAAGTACGCACATCCATCTCTCTATCCACTTCCTCTTGGCTCACCCCCATGAGCACTACGTCATCTGCAAAAAGCACGCACCAGAGTGCCATGCTCTAGGTGTTTTCTACAAGCACATCAAGCATCTCATGCAAAAAGAGTGAAGGGCGGGGTAGTGCTGAGCCTTGATGCACTCCAGCTCTTGTTCCTTTCTCTAGTTTCCATATTTTTATAGAGATTTAGGTCAGGATTTCCAAATGTTATGAGTTTGGGGGTCTTGGCTGCCTAATTTGAGACACCTTAAAGAGCTTGGATATTCAGTGGGTGGGTAGTCAGCACTAACTGAAAATCCGGCCCCTTTTAAGGAGTCTCAAGTTGGGCACCCAAAATTACTAGTCATCTTGGTCTCTACTATTTGCTGTGATTAAGTCATCGGCGTGACTCATCTTAGCAACCTCATGGTTTTATCTTCCCCTTGCCTGCTCTTCCGGCACCCTCTCCCTGTATGTCCTCTCCAGCTGTTTTTCCTCCCTAACGTAGGGCCGGAAAACCATTTCTCACCTGAGTGGCTCTATAGAAGTCCACGAGTAAGGAATGCTCAGCTGAAATAGGGTCTGCAGGATCTGGCTGTGATGGGCTGGGATCCCATCTTCATTTCCTTTGTAAAGCATCAACCACTTTTTGCCTCTCTACAAACAATACTTGTATTGCGATTCCTTTTAACTGCTTGGAGATGTTTACACCCAAAAAGAGATAAACTGTGTGCTGCTGCAATAGGTTACATGGCTTTCTTATAGGCCACGAATCAGGAAAGCGTCCCCATTCAGTTAGAGCACTTACGGATATGCTTAACGGTAGCCTCCATGTGCTTAATCTCATTGAAGCCAATGGGACTTTAACACAAGTTTATGCACTTTCCTGACTACAGATGGACTCAAGCAGGTGCTTAAGTATTTTGCTGAATCAGGGCCATAGCGTGTATAACCCCCCGCCCCCCCCCCCCATTTTCTTTTCAGTTTCCCTGATCAAAGCAAAGTTACATATTGCTGATATTGCAATATTTTCTGTTATCAAAATGCTGCACAATGGATTTCATGAAGACTGCTCAGGTTTCTCCACCGTCATGCAAATACCACCCCATTTTCTTCTGCAAATTGCTAGTAAAAGAATTATCCTCTACACTTATAATTTTATATCTTTCCTTTAACTGCGTCAGTTACTGCAGTATCTGCTCAACTATACTCTTTGACGGTGCATCAACTGTGGAGATGGAGTGCCACCTTGTGGACATGTTTAAACAAATGTTACACACCTATTGTGCTAGGAATGCGTGCAGTTGCACTTGTATGAAAGATCATGGAAATGCCAACCTGATACCTCTAAAATAATCACTTTATGCCACTGCAAAGAGAACATCATCTTCTGTTTAACCTAGTGGTATATTTATATTTGTTACTAGACATATTATATTCATAGAAATAATTTTAAAAATAAATTAAGGATACATAGAAAATGAGCTTTCTGCATGCTCTGGTCATACCGCCTACAAGTAATCAAATAAGCCATCCTTTCAGAGGTTCTGTGACTATCACATAGAGGCCTGAGCTAAAGCTGGTAGAAGTCACTATAAAGATTCCTATTGACATCAATGCTCTTTGGCTCAGACCCATAACTAGGGCAGAGTCCAGCTCCCACAGAAGTTGACAGGAGTTTCTCTGTTTACTTCAACAGGAGTTGAAGCAGGCCAATATCCAGCATAAACTCATATGTAACATCCCCATGCATAGCAGGAGATTAATCCAAAACTCAAGGGGTGAAATCCTGGCCCCACTGAAATCAATGGCAG
Organism: Emys orbicularis; assembly: GCF_028017835.1. Classification (NCBI taxonomy): domain Eukaryota; kingdom Metazoa; phylum Chordata; order Testudines; family Emydidae; genus Emys; species Emys orbicularis. The sequence continues at coordinate 346,779,783 of NC_088683.1, forward strand.
AACTTCCAATGACTTCAGTGGGGCCAGGAATTCAGCAAAAATGCATTCCTGAGATGCATTAGTGGGGTAGGGTGGGGAAGCATGGCCCAATATAAGAACAGTCTCTGCCATTGTTCATTTGACACATTTGTAGCTGCTAAAATTAAATGAAATTAATTTCTTGTTTCATTTTTGTCTGTTAATGTACAATGGTGCACACACTTATCAAAAGAGAAGGCTGGAGAGAAGATGTACAATTTTCATCTTTGTTTACCAAATGTTATCAGTTAATATTTTTTCATTTGTCTGAATAAAAAAAGAAAATCAAATGTCTGGGATGATTTTATCCCACCTTGATGGCTCATACCATGGTATGACCTTAAACAATGTTCAGTAAAAGACAACATGCTGAAACACTGACACTTAAATGAAATCACTGCCCTTTTATATTACATACACATGTTCAGCTGTTATAAATGATCGTGTTGTCTTGCAGTGTCAGAGTGATTAGGGAGATGAAGAATTCTTGGACTTAGCTAGAGTTCTGGGGAAGCATTTCCAGTGATACAACTGGTGATAAATGTCTACAGAGGTATTTATCACCTTGGCACCAAGCACTGTGTGTAGGAAAGAGCTATCACCTTCCACTGAGGAAGCACAGGTGGAAAGGACATTTTAAAAGAGTACAAATTGTTACTTTTATAGGTGTCAGGGGGCTGTGAGTGGGGACAGCAACCAGCCAGAAAGAGAGAGAGATTTAAAATGTGAAGAAGGTTTTATCTGCCTAGATCTCCTCAGTGCAGGCAACGATAAGATAAATAAGGGGAGCAGAGGCAAAACTCCATGACAGTTACAGATGAAAGAATCCATTTTGTGGGGAATGATTTTAACCAGCAAGCTGTCCCTGCAGAGTGAGTAAGAGGAAACAACTGCCCAGGGAGAAGGAACAGCAGCGTCAGGAGGACAGCTGAGCAGTTCAGAATTGGACTTTCTGCCCTGCTCTAATTAATATTCCCTGGTTATGTGCTGGAGCTGGTCCCAAGTGGTTTCTCACTTACATAGCATAGGAAGAGAGTCATATGGGGCACTCACAAACCACTTTCTAATGTTAATTTTCCATTTCTTCGTGCATGATCGGGATGCACATCGTGGATATTAAAGTTAAACCTATGGAATGGTATTTCCTTTCGTTCGCTGTGTCCCACTTAGAAGAAATCCTGCAAATGTAGTCAGCAAATCAGAGAAATTAGAGACGGAAAAGACCTATTAGATCATCTTGACCATTCCCTGGCTCGGTGGTACAAATAACTAGGGTACCTCACCGTGGGCGTCAGTCCTCCCATTCCCTTGACACTGTTGAGCCTATTAATTTGGTAGGGCGGAATGGATTTCATTTCCTTGTTGTTTTGTTAACACACACACAAAATGTGCATTTTGTATGGCAGGGCTGAATTTTTCTGAATTTAGGCCCACCCCATTTGTCATAATCCCATGGAAACTCTATGTGGGGAAGACAGGGGATTATTTTCTCACAGAGTAACAATTCACTTTCCTCTTTTATTTCTATCGTTTAAAAAAATGAACCCACTTAGCATATTCAGAGCAGAGAAAATATTTGATAAGTCTTTGAAAATACACGTGCAAATGGGGCTACCAACAGACTCCAACTGTCAAGCTACTGGCCTTTGTATCCTCTCTCTAGTGAAAGCACCATGGAGTATTTTCTGTGGTTAACTGCTAAAGATTTGGGCAATGAATTAACATCCATAGCAAACCAAGAGCTCTGCATACTCCATTTCCCCTCTGAGCATTCCATCCTCTCGAGCTGCTGTCGCTGACAGAAGGTCTGCTAGCCAAGCAGAATTCCTCCCGTGCAGTTTCTATGCATATCTCCTCAGACCAACAGGAAACTTTATGACTCATTTTCCTCCCTTGCAAAAGTAACTACTGGTGACTGGGAATCAAAAACTTCCTGTGGAAACAAAGGAACAAAAGTGTTGCCATGACAAGCCCTGCCAGGAATTAAACCTCTAAATCACAATGAAATCGCTAGAGATCAGCTGGCTAAGGCTGCTCTGTTTGTTCACTGATCCTCTCGCTCTCTCTCACCCTGTTGTGCTGCTGTGACCGCAATAGCTGGGAGTCCGAATGGTACCGTCAGTGATCCAGGAGAAGCTGGATAAATGCTGTGGTGAGTCAAACAGGCACCTCATTGGTCTCTGGATTAAGCCTATCATGAATCAATGCTCCTGCCCACAGTTGCACAAGGAGTACAGTAGCCCTGATGTACAACGGAGATAACTTTCATTTTACGAGATCACCCAAAGTAGTAGAACTGTTTTGACCACAGTCAGCATTCTCATCCTGCCCATAACTGATGAAATTGAGACATTTGCCAAACATAGCACATGGAAGTCCGTGTTTCCTTCCTCCCATGGAAGGCGGTGGCTAAGCTACCATTGGCTTCAAGAGGGGTAGGATCAAGGCCTTAAAGAGCGATTTGGTCTCGAGCGATTTGGCTGGGACTTCAATTTCTAATCCCAGGCCTGACATGGACTCTTCTGGGCCCTGGCCAAGTCACTTTAATGTCCTGCTCATGCTGATTAATTCATGTTTGTTTAGTCCCACGGGGTGGGAAAAGAACTGTTAGCACTAAATAACTGTGAAGTAATTTTATGGGATTAGAAATAAATTCTGTATTTTATGATATGCAGAGTGCTTGTTCCATCAACATCTGATGATGTACAACCCCTCCCGCTCAACACAATAAAATGTTGCTATCACCGTATCACCGAAAATCACCCCCACCCCAGGAGAGGTGGGCCTACTGCAAATGTGCGCTATGGCCATTTACATCTCAGAAGGTTCCCATTGGACATCTGTACTGGATTCTCCCCATTGATTTCAATGGGAATTTGGCTCAATTCAAGATGGCAGAATTCATCTCTTACACTTTACATTCCTATTTAGAATTTATACTCCCTGGAACCAGGATGCTGATTTCTTTGGTGTCTTGTACACACACTGTTAGTACTACACAAATAACCACAACAGACCGAAGCAGCGGGCAGGTGCTCAGGTACTATGATGATGAGTATGGCATAAGAACCTATAAAGAATAACACAGGCTATCCAGTTCTGTCCCATCTCAGTAACAGGATGATCTGCTTTATATAGTTCCTGCCAGATATTGAGGAACAATTGCTATCTGAGGCTCACAGGAGTTTTGCATGTAGATCTGAGGATGGCTAAATGAGAACTGTGAATACAACTTCCTGTAGATGCACTGAAAAATCCAGATTGCTCGATAATGTACATTATCCAGTTAACTTCCCTGACAGCTGTATTGTAAACCAGAAAACCTCAAGCCAGAGATCTTGCATATGCTGCAGTTCATCATCAGAGATTGTATTGAGCCAAGTTTCCAGCAAGGCTAACATGTGAACAGCACTATCAAAGGAGAAGTTATTTAATCAGCTCTTTGTTCTAAATGCTGCAAACAGCAAGGGGTCATTAGGAATTCCTCTGATGAGTGGCTTTAAACATCAGCAATAAGAATTCTGGTTCAATCTGGTTTGCTGGGAGTAAACTAATTGATTTGGTCCTGAAGTTCCTTCAGTACATCAACGAGAAAGAGATTTAGAAAGGTCAGTAGAAGCCTGGGGTGGAAAGTGGCCTATTACTGCACGATAACGATCGCTCTTGTCCTGGCCTCTCTCTGGTTTCTTGTCCTGACTTTGAGTAGACTGTTATGGTTGGATGAGGGATTTTTGCTGCTGTTCACTATGTTATCCAGTGAGAATTGTATCAAAGTTCACAGAAAGGAAATAATTTCGTACATGCTTGATGCTCTTGTGCAGGTTGTTTGTATGTACAGTATTGTCTATTTACACACTTGTGTAAACTAAAATGATGTAAACATGATGACAAAACGCTAATGAATCGGCCATTAGTATATTGTGTTGAAGCAGGCCTCAGGCCTTCTGAAATGCTCTGGTGGGCCATGTACAGCCCTTAGGTTGTAGGTTGGGCACTCCTGACCTACAGTGACAGAAAATCTTCTTCCGTCACTGTAGAAAGTATCTACACTACATCAGCATAGCTACAGGGCTGTATTATGGCCAAGCCCTAGGAGTTCTTTTCTGGATTCTGCCACATTCCTTTATTGACCTTAAGACAAGTAACTTAATTTCCCTGTGCCTCAGTTTCATCGTCTGTAAACTGAGGGATGCTCTGTCTCACAGGGGCTATTTGGGTCTTAATTCACTAACATTTATAAAGCACTTGGTGATCTTCAGATGAAAGATGAAGTACACAGTGCAAAGTTATTATACATGATGCTCCTTGGTTTGTTCTGGAAGTGGGGCTCCTACTTGTTTGTTTTCCATTGTTCTTAGGCTTTGGTGAGAGCAGATAGAAAACATTTAATCTTTTTCCCTTCATCCTGTCATTGTGAATGGTTACAGTTAAGTGAAAGAAACAGAGGAGAAAGTGCCTCCATAAGTTTGATCTGCCTTAAAACCATGGTAAATTTAAGAGACCACAGGAATTTTCTTCTTTGCTCTGAACTGCTACAACCCAAAGCCCAGTAATGCCAGTGCAAATCTTGAGCAGTGCCACTGACTTGAATGAAGTTGCTCTGTATTTCACTGGCCTGACTGAGATCAGTGGCAGTGTTACAATAACCCTCCATAAAAGCCACGTGTTACAGACTTTCCTTCAGGGAGATGTTAGCGATTAGCAGCAGCATCTTTTCTTAACTGAAGAAGGTAAGTATGGTGCCTGCAGGACAGCTCCCCTGTGCTGTTGAAACATCGTTTGTTGTATTTAAGACTGGGAGCACGTCTGTGGCTGTGATGATATGGGGGAGGTAATCCAGGGAGAATGCAGCTGAACAGTTTTATAATCACACTTGGAACTAGCATGCAAGGAATGCCCAAGGCTGTCCTGCTGTTATTACAGTATGGGGGCAGTAAAATAGGAGGCACCACCAGGAGAAATTGTGTCCGGAAATATACTGGCATCTACCTTGAGAGTTTTGCTCAAGCAGACCTGCCAAGACATATTGGCAATGGAACTCAGAATTGCATCTGGGCTAGAAGGTCCCTGGTATGTACGGAGTTGCTGTGCTGACGTAGCCAGAAGCATCTCACTGCCAGAAGCAGGCATACAGCTGGCATTGGCAAGCGCCAGTGGGCTATTTTGCTGGATGCCAGGTAAGTACTGGCAGGATGATCACAGGAGTGTCAGGAAGTTGAAGTGATTGGGATACGGATGGCTTTTAGTGACACCTGTAGCCCAAACACAGCAGAAGTCCACTGGTGACTTCTAGTAGCAGCAGCAGCTGCAAGAAAAAGCTGAAACCTTTATTCTAAGATGCTGCTGATCCCCTTTCCGAACACAATCATGAGAAGTTCTGCCCACAAACTCAGTCCTGACTGAAGGAAAGGACTGTTAAAAGGCCCACCTTGGCCACCTTTAGTTGCTGGGCAGAGGCATAAGATGAGAGAAAATTGCTGATGTTGTTTTAGCTTAGATCCAGAAGCACTGCCAGTAGCAAAAATCCACAATGATTGGAGATGGGACAATAGATGGGAAGGCTCGGAGTTACTACGGAGAATTATTTCTCGGTATCTGCTTGGCGAGTCTTGCCCACGTGCTCAGGATCTAACTCATTACCATATTTTGGGAAGGATTTTCCCTGTGTCAGGTTGGCAGAACCCTGGGGGGTTTTCACCTTCCTCTGCAGCCTGGGGCCCGGGTCACTTGCAGGTTTAAACTAATGTAAATGGTGAATTGTCTGCAACTTGAAGTCTTTAAACCATGAATTGAGGACTTCAGTAACTCAGCCACAGGTTAGCGGTCTATTCCAGGAGTGGGTGGGTGAGAATCTGTGGCCTGCAATGTGCAGTAGGTCAGACTAGATGACCATGATGGTCCCTTCTGACCTTCAAGTCTATCAGTCTGAGTTCCTATACTGATATGGAGACTTCAGCATCTCAGCAGCCAGTGCAGTGAGATAGCAGGCATGGCAGACTCCTTCAGCCCCACCCAAAAGAAAAAACAATTGCATAGTTACATACAGTGAGGGCTACCGCCTCTAGTCACTTTCAAAGGAAGCCCAAATGGGAATGTGTTAGAGTAGCAGGAGTCTAGGCTTGATATGACTGGAGAACTGCCTAGATACAGCTTTGAGGGCAATCATCACTCAGCACAGGGCTACCTGCTGAGACAGCAATCTACAGCGAGCCCCTCTCTCCGCACGTGTCTCCCCAGTGCCAGCTGTACAGCCTGAATAATCAACATCCCCGCCTCCATGAGCCTCACCTCAGCCTCGCTTGGTTGAGTTGCAACCAAACTCTCATCCAAATAAATGTACCAGTAGAATAGCCCAGTAGCTGAGAGACCCTCCAGAGTGGCTTGACATTAGTGTCCATAATCGGCACTAAGGATACTTACTAGCTGATGGGAAGAGAGAGGCAGCCTGAAGCAATGAGATACAAAATGGCCACTTTGGGGCTGCAGTGGATTGCCTCTCACATTTAATAAGGGCCAGAAAAGCATGATGAGGAATGTTTCTATAAGAGGGTGCCCCCAAACTGGAAAGGGCAGTGGTGGCTTCATAGTGGAAGTAGCTCCTAGGAAAGCTCCTCTGATTTAGTTGGGGATTGGTCCTGCTTTGAGCAGGGGGTTGGACTAGATGACCTCCTGAGGTCCCTTCCAACCCTGATATTCTATGATTCTATGAAAGGGGTTGAACTCCCGCGACGGGCCAGGGACCTGGGTGAAAATCATCTCGGGAGCATCAGTGGCAGAGCCTGGTGGAGCAGAACTATCAATGACTATCTTCTTTTGGTCTTATGATTCTAATAACAATCTCGAGACACTGTGAGCCCCTGCCATTTCCTGTGTTTAAAAATAGCACAGCTGCATCAGAACCCAGACTCTCCCCCAGTAGCTCAAGATACACACTGAGCAGGAGAGGGGACAGCAAGGGTAAAGGCATTTGACACACAAGCCCTCTGGGGATTCAGAAAGTGAGGCGATGTGGATGTGCTGGGGAGTGCCCACCTGCTGAGCTCCTTGGCTCAGTGTTCCAGGTGGGTGGGCCACCTCAGAGAGAGGTGAGGGCACTTTGTCAGAAGTTTTGATGGGAATCAAGACTCCTGCTCTTTTACACCCTGTGTATGGGATGTACACCAAGTAGCAGGAGGACTAGGCATGGCTGACTTTCTGTGTTCCTTGCCTCTCTCAGGCTGCAGCTTTAGAAATGTGTATAAATACCTCACAATCCATATCCTTCCATACCATTAGGACCTCTTTCCATCCCGTTTCTCAGCTCCTCCATATGAAAGTATGTTCCCTTTTGCATCTATAAGAAGCCATGACAGTGTGCTATTAAGAAAGTCTCTGTTCCAGACAGCACTGCTCGATTACTGGGATATTACTGAGTCATAGAAGAAAAACAAAACTGCCCAATGCTGTCCTTTTATTTGTACAAATCTTATGTCTAGTAAAATGCCGATCTTCCATACAGTACATATGGGCATTTGTACTCTCTGGCTCTGTGGAATTCACCCCTTGCTGCAGAACTGTGTGCGAGAATCTCAGCTTTCTTTTTTAAAAATGTGTTTCTAGCCTTAATGGTTGCGGAGAAAACCTTAAAAACATCAACAGAGCATAAACCAATGGAGTAATGTCTTGAGTCTCCAAACAGGCTGAAATGATAGCTGAACGATGTGAACTACCCCGTGCATCTTAATGGATTGTTAACTCTGAAACCTAAAAATGACGATTGGTGCCATATTGAAAAATGAAATTGCAAGGCTATTGTAAAATAAATTGAATAGTGAAATAAATAGCTCTAGAGTTAGTGGACTGATTGTATTAATTATTAGTAGTAGTATTGTAGCACCTAGGAACCCCAGTCACTTTCATATTCTACTCAGCAAAATCCTCCATTAAAAAAATTATCTGGTGCTACTGCAGAATTTCCATCAGAGTGCTGTAGAATCTAGAGGTATTACTGCAAAGTCAGCTGGGCTTTGCACAGGAGTGTTATTACTACACAAATATAACAGTCAGCCTAGAGTTATCCTGTCCTACTGAGCAAAGGGTGCCATGCAAACAATTATATTTATGAATTAGGATGTCATTTTCTGTCACGGGTTCAGACAAATAAACCTTGTGCTGTGCCCAGAAATGTCCAGTGTTCACAAGGATATTGTTTTTGTGTCCAAGGAGATGATTCTCTTTAACATATAAGAATCTCACACTAAACAGAAAGATGTAAATTAATTGTTTGCAAATTCATACTAACCTGGGAATTCCAGAGAGCGTAACACATCCCTAAAATGTGCAAAATCTGGGCAATGGACTAGCATGCAGCATATACACAACTGATTTTGTTTGACTTAAAAAGGAGCAATGATGAAGAGTGTTTTCATAATCAAATACCATGTACAAGACAGTTTGATATATTTCTTCACCATAACTGAGTTTTGTTTTGGTTGAATGGCTACATTTCATAAACTCTTATTTGTAAGAAAGTTCAGCTATATTTTCCTCATCTATATTTTATTGTTCACATTTATCATATCCACCTATGGTAGGAAAAAGTATAGAACAATATTTGCCACATAAAAATCCTGGCTCTGATCCGACCATTTGGAAGCGGACTAAGGGAGAGGAAATCTCAGCAAAGTTCTTTGTATGAAGTTTTCTACTTAGTTATCCCATCAGGGGCAGGTTTGGTCTCACACTGCAGAACAGGCAGCAGGGAAGTTCCAGAACCCCTGGGATCTGCATTGGCTCCAGATTGGAGAGTGTCCAGAGCCATCTGTGTGGATGGTCTATGTACTCATGGTAGCTGTGCCCATAGCAGCTCCTTTCCCCACCTACCTCCACTCCCTGGCAGCGGGTGTTCAGTGTGGGTGTTGTCATGGGAATGAGAAATTTGTCCCTTTTGAGATCCTTGGATGAAACGTGCTTGATAAATACAATGTATCATTAATATCTGTCTGGGACCCAAGTGGGGGTGGATCTTCTGTACCCTTCAGGCAGACTTGATAATTCTCCCATTAACTACTGCTCTCATGTCCTTAGCAGCACTACCTTTGAGGCCTTCCTCTGTGGCAGTTAAGGAGAAAATGGATGGAACTGATGCCAGCCTGAGGAGAACTATACTGTGACTAGAAACCAAACCAGTGTTCCTCATTGCATTGCAGAGCACTGGCACCCAACTCTGACTATTCATTTGACCTCTCTGTTTTAATTAGGAAGCAGAAAACTACCCTGGCCTGCACTATACAAAACCCTCTCAGATCAAAGTGAACTCTAATTCACATTTATGCTTGTTATAGTCAAAGGATCCGGCAATTAAAATGAGCCTTATATTTGTTTGATATGGTAAAGTATAAAAACCATCATGCTGAGGCTATCCATGGTTCCTGGGCTAAACATTTACACTTCAAAGGACGTAACAGAAAGGTGGTCTGGTTGTTGTCTTTGCAAATGTAAAACTTCAGCAATTGCAATTAGTTGATTGAAGTTCCATGTCTTTACAGAAAAAATTACATAAAAAGTAGTTCAAAACCAAAGGATGGCTAAAAATATGTCTAATAGAAAAGGTTCTTTCTCCTTTATTAAATAATGAAAACACTTGAAAGTGTGCTTTGACCCCAAAATCAACATCAGATGTAAGACGGTTGATGCTGTGCTTATCCTGAGTATGTGTTAACCTCATATGATTGGGGGCAATATGAATATTCATGTCTTGCAGGAAAAAAGAGGCAATTTCTAAAATTCAGCTGCCAAAATTGATGATGGTCACCTATTTCCAAACATGCTCCATCATCTATACTCCCCACTCCAGCTCATTGTAGGAGTGTGTTTGCTAGAGGACTAAAAATCTAAAAAAGAAAATCCAAACAAAAACCCGGGAACCCAGGTGTGCACCAAATGATACTACTCAATCCTGCTGCTTTATGTGACATCCTGTCCCCATGCTAAACTGTTCAGGGCAGTGACCTGTCTGTGAAGTGCACATTGACTTCGTACAAATTAATGTTGTATCGATGCTAATAGTCACTAATCAGAACAGAAAGATGGACAGAGAGCAAGGAGAAATGGAGCTAAGGCAGATACTCCAATCCAACATACACAAGTGGTGGGCAAGGGGCAATCATGAGGTGAAACCTGAGGGTAATTGAGTAAAACTGCAATTTACGAGGCACAGGATCTTGTCAGTTTCTGCCTGCTCAATTTATACCAATATGGAGACAATCTTGTCTAGAAAGATTCACTGTTGGTGGACTCAGGCGATGCATGATGGTTTCCAAGGAGACCATTTTGAACTTTTCATTGACCAGTCACTGCTCAGATCCCTGAGATCCAGCATGAGCCTGATCACACCTATATTTTTGAATGTCCTGAAGTGTCTTGGATAAAAACCCTTCCTTCTTTCTCCCTAGTATAAAACTTTGCTGAAAGTGATTGGATTTCCTGCAGCAGCTCTTCCAAAACAGTCCAACAAGAGTATTCAAGTTTTTCTAAAAACCTGATTTTCTACTTCCGCAGACAATTCTTAGCGCCCAGGTATCCAAGATGACTAGAAACTCCTGAGGGTGGGGGGCTTACCAGGCTTCTAGTTTACTTCTGAGAGGCAGATTGTGGCAGGCTACTGAGAGTGGCAGGTTGGCTATATGCTTTGGAGCCCCTTGAATTTTGTTGGTTATGGAAATGAATCCTAGAGTATTTTGGCTGCTGCTGTTGGGGCTAAGCACAGCTGTGCAGGGATACAGAACTTCTGTTATGCCAATTGACATGAAAGACTGCTTTCTAAGTAGAACCCTTCCTGTCCTTTCCCTGCCTTGTCGGAGGGGCTCTTTGTGGGATTCTGCTGGAGAAGCAGGCCTCCATCTTTCACGTTCATCAGTGAGGTCTCCACCTGCTTCCCAAAGCTCTCCAGTGTAGACAGGGCCTTGAGGTTTCCCGGGAGCCCCTGGTGGAACCCAGAGGCCTGCAGCCAGGCAGATTTATAGTTGTCCACCCTTGACTCAGCAGCCTTTGATACGTAAGATGGTATCAAAGGCCATCTGTGCATAATACGAAGCCAGGTCGACGCTCTCACAGAAGCTTTCTAAGCTCTTGCTACTTGTGCTTGGGAAGAAACTGGGCTTGGGGAAAGGCCTTTGTCCAGAGCTCAATTTCACCTATGGATGTGAAAGCCAGAGTCAGCAAAATGAAGGGTTTCATCTGTGGACTGGCAGAGACATCTGATGCTCCCTGTTGTGGGACACAGTACCATAATTGCAGCCAGTCTTCACTCTGATCACTGCTGTCCAAACTCCTGTGCACAAAACACAAAGCCAGTAGCCTCGTTGGGGAGAGTGAGTTCTTGTTCACATTCCTTCCACACCAAGCCCAATACACTCTCCTCCTTCTCCCCTGTTGCTGAGACATTCGGCCTTCTCTCCTCCTCCAACCCCTCTCCCTTCCCCAGTGACCCCAATCCCTCACTTTCTAACATCCTCTCTTCTCTCTCCCCTCTCTCGCTTTTCTTCTCAACCTCTCACTCTCCTCAGGTTCTTCTCCCATCTGTTAACCCAACCTTGATAGTCCCCATCCCCTTCGACCTACCATCCAATCTCTCTTCTTTTCATCTCCAAACTCACTGAACATTCCATCTACAACTGCTCTCTGGAGTTCCTTTCCTCCAGCAGCGATGCATGGTGGTTGGTGGAGGGACATACTGGGTCACATGCCCTCTCCAGATTTCTTAGGACACCTCTTGCTGGGATGCCCAACAGCAAGGAGGCAGTGGCTACCCCTGGTGGTGGCACTTACCGCATGTCCATGCAATGTGCGGAGGGAGGAAGCAGCAGGGTGACCCCTCTCCCATCTCCTGCTCCATGGAGCTATTTCTCCTTCCCTCCTACTGGAGTCCCAGTGCTTCCCACTGCCTGCTTTGCAGACTGCTCGCTGAGATGAGTCACGGGGTGGAAGCAGAGGCAACGCATGGGAAGGTCACATGCCCCCCACTATCCAGTTACATGCTGCCTCTGCTTTCCTCCAATTCCATTCTTGACCCTTTCCAATCTGGCTTCTTCTGCCCTCTAATCTCCACAGAAACTGCTTGCACTGAAGTCTCTATTGGCCTCTTCCTGGACAAATCTCAGGGCCTGTTCACCCTTATCCTCCTGGACCTATTGATGACTTTTGACATTTATCAACTTCTCCCTACTTTTTGAAATTTTGGCTCCCGTTGCCTTTCATGGTTCTATCCTCATAGCAGTGGCTTTCCTTCCTCTCTGATTGCTCTTACCTTGTCTTGTTTCGTGGCACCTCCCCTTCCCTCACTCTGTGGGCATCCCTCCAGGCTCAGTCCTCAGTCACATTCTCCTCTTCTGTTGCTAATCTTTGCTCCATCAGGGTTTCCAGCCTTTACCATCCACCAGACAGCTTCTCCCTTAAACAATCTGTGCTTTCTGCCTGTGACGTTGTGCAGTCTATATGGTTTTATAAAAATATGATAAGTGAATATAATGTAACTGGAATATGCTTCATGCAAAAGGTCTCTTGTAAGGTATCATTACAAAGCTTATAATCTACTGAGTATGATCATCCTATTTGTATAAATGTACCACTCTTGTATCTGAAACTAACTCTGAGGGCCTATTGTAATTATGCAAAGTGTGGGCCATTAATGGTGGTTTGAAATCTTGATGACTCCCATTGTCTGCAGATGGCTGTGTTTACCTGTGAGTCTTCCTGTATATGTGTGTGCTGGCAAGTGGGTAATGAAGTCTTGCAGTGACATGTGATCATGTCACCTGAACTGGAATCCATCTTTAACCTGGTGCTTTTCCAGTGAGGGGGGGTGGAAACCCAGAGGGACAAAGGGTTCCCGCCTTATGCAAAAGATATATAAAGGGGTGGAAGAGAACAGAGGGAGAGAGGAGCCATCATGAAGAATCCCCTAGCTATCACCTAAGCTGGAACAAGAGCTGTACCAGGGGAAAGAATTGTGCCCAGGCCTGGAAGGTGTCCAGTCTGAGAAAAAACTTACTGAAGCATCTCTGAGGGTGAGATTATCTGTATTCAGTTTGATTAGGCATAGATTTGCGCATTTTATTTTATTTTGCTTGGTGACTTACTTTGTTCTGTCTGTTACTATTTGGAACCACTTAAATCCTACTTTCTGTATTTAATAAAATCACTTTCTACTTAGTAATTAACTCAGAGTATGTATTAATACCCGGGGGAGCAAACAACTGTGCATCTCTCTCTATCAGTGTTATAGAGGGCGAACAATTTATGAGTTTGCCCTGCATAAGCTTTATGCAGGGTAAAATGGATTTATCTGGGTTTAGACCCCATTGGGAGTTGGGCATCTGAGTGCTAAAGACAAGCACACTTCTGTGAGCTGTTTTCAGGTAAACTTACAGCTTTGGGGCAAGTTATTCAGACCCTGGGTCTGTGTTGGAGCAGACGGGAGTGTCTGGCTCAGCAAGACAGGGTGCTGGAGTCCTGAGCTGGCAGGGAAAACAGAAGCAGGGGTAGTCTTGGTACATTGGGTGGCAGCTCCCAAGGGGGTTTCTGTGATCCAACCCGTCACACTGCCATGCTGCCCCTTATGAATGGGAAAGGCTCCCTGATAAAATTCAAACAGCCACAGCCTTACCCTCCTTCAAATCTCTTCATAAGACTCACCTGTGCCATGCTGCCAGGGGTAGATACATGGCAGGCTTATTCCTTCCTACAAAATTCCTACAATACATGTAACTAACAAAGCTGTGTCAATTCTATCCTTATTTTCTCTGCAGTGGCAATGTAACTGTCATCATAGGATTCCTCTCTCCTCTAAATCCAAGTAGTGATCATCACTCAGCCTGATCCTCAGCCTTCCCTGAAACAAGTGGGATTCTATAAAATCTGTGCAATGCAATGTTGTATAGTTAAGCAAGCAAAAATCAGGAAATGCAAAGGTAATGAATGGCTGCAACCTTAACTCTGCCACTTTGCATGTATTACGATACATTCTTTAAAGTCAAAGTCATATTGCCTTAGATATTGAAATGCATATGTGCTGAGTTAATGCTGTGTTTTCAGCCTTGTCTTTTGCATTGCCTGACTATAGCACTTAATGTAATGTTAAGGCTGAACATTTAACAGCTTATTGCATTTATTATATGGAGCATCACTGCGTATATTCATGTGCCACTTTTATACAAAATATTTTAAAATAAAAAATATTAGCAAAGTCCTGTCTTTTGGTTTATATTGTAAATTGATGCAGGTTAAATCTACAAAGCTTAGTCATATGAAGAATTCATTCACCACCACTGGATTTCCTTCAGGGTTTTTACTAACAAAAGTGAACAGAAAATTACAATTTTTTCAAGAAGCAAATATATTACTGTCAGGGAGGAAAACATTAGGACTAAGAATGCTTTCCCCCTCCACCCATCCTACAAGTACTTGACTCCAATAAAAATAATAATTTAAGGTTTAAAATGTTTTATTTTTACATTACATGACAGCCATTAAAAACAAGGACTATGAATGTAGGAAACAAGAAGACATGGACCGAACCGGTATCTAGATATTGAGACGCAGTACTCGGCTGTTTTAACTCAAATACAGAGACCTATCACCGTTTTCATTCCAACAAAGAAAATCAAAGCTAAGCTACTTGTAAAAGATTTTGAAAAGTCTGAGACTGGCACAATCACTCTACTAAATCCTGATAGTCTAGTACATCAGTTCTAAAATGTTACCCAAAACATCTAGCATTCAGACTTCAGAAGGTCGTGTGTTTTAGAAATGCTAATGGAAAAACAGTCCTTCCAACATTCCCTCTACAATTCTGCCAGAGCCCAGTTGATTTTTTTTTTATTTTTGAGCAATTTTAGTTTACCATTACAAGCAAATAAGATATTGCACACAAACCTAGCTTGCAAAATTTTACTCACCCACTCAACTTGGGCCATGTATGTTGTTTTCACAAGGGATCATAAGTAGCTGATGATCATCATTGTTATGGTAACGGATGAACAGGTAGGTTTGGTGCATGGGCTGGTACATTTTCATGACAATTTTGTTAAGTCTGATGTAAATGTTAGCATATATGACATTGTGAAATTAAACAAATGGGTGCTGAAATGTGTTAAGACTGGGACAGAATTACTGTTATGACATAGGTTCTATTAAGTAGTTATTTTATTATGTGCGGCAAAAGCTTCCAGCAAATAAACCAGATTTTTAAAAAAAATACATACATCCTTACTTCCCATTCACAGGCATTTGTCGCATTTCCATTGTCTGCTCTTTTTAGTCGAATGCAAGTAAAGCTCATATTTTCCCTGAAAAGCTAGGAGACTCTGATCATAATTCAGCCATGGCTGCCCTGAACCGCCTATAAACAACAGAAGTAGTAAAAGAATTAGCATGTCAAGATTTCACTTTAGAACACAAAGGTGAAGTGTCGTTTGTAAAAATAGGCAGAGAAAGAAAAGTGGATTTTGAGCAGATATATTATACTAAGTACCGTATTAAACTTCATGGAATTGTCTATAGTCACGACTGTCTGCTATATCAAGGGGAAAGCATTCTTTATTGATTAACTGGAACAACTGAATATGAAGAAACATGAATGAATGTGTCAAATAAAACTGTTTTGCTACGATAGTTGAACTTTAGGAGTTTGGTCCCTTTTGAAGGCCATTGGAATTGCAATTTAGTATTGATGCTTAAATCAAGTAGATTTCATCTAAACTGATACTTGTCGAGTCTTTTTTGTAAAACTGATTTAATTGTAGTGTGTGTGTTTGTATTTTAACCTGTCTACTGTTTGGACTACCCTCTCAAAAGCTCAACCATTGCATTCCTCCCTCTCATTGTCTTGTCATGTTCCCTTTGGCAAATATTAACTTCCACACACTGCTGTTTCTTAAGACAAACAAGTCACTGACACCTGGCTTTTTACATTTCCTTTGTTCATGGTCTACATTAATGGAATGACAGCTCTGGAGCATGATTTATGGGCTAACCAGCACTCTTTTGGTGCTGGGCTGGCTGTTTTTGTAGCCATAGCTGGGTAGAAATAGCCTAGTCTTGAATAAAAAGTGGCTATTGGTTATTTTTAAAATTTTCAGTGATAGACTGGTGGATTTTTAAAAACACACATTTGAAATTCAGGGGACATTTCTCACCAGACTGTAGCAGTTTTAAGATAAGGTAAAACTTTGGACCTAAACCATCCTTTCTAATTTTGGAAATATCATTAGTTTTACGAAGAAATTTTCTACTGGAATGAGCTAAAGAAATTTTGAAAATGTTATTTTAAAGTATATTTATGTCATAGGTGTATTTTAATTCTCTTTTCTATAGATATATTACTCATTGATTTAATTCAGTCAAGAATCTACCATATTGTCAATCAACTACAATGATCCAGAAACAGTTTCTGGCTATGGAAAGGGCTTAATTATTAAGCCACATCTTCCTACAAAACTTCAGTATTTCTGATTGGTAAAAAGCATTTCTTATTGAAATAATACTGAAGTGGAGCACAAGTCCTCTTCCATCTATTTGACTGTTAAGTTAATTAACTCTTCAGGACAAAATGATCATATTTAATCACAAGAGAAAGTATCAGTTTTCAAGACAGCTCAATTGGTAGCTCCGGTGGTACAGAAGTATATCTTGGGTCAAGCTTAGGTATGAAATTCTTGAAGTTCTTAGATGCTTCAGTACCAAATACATCTAATACTCGTCTATTCATGACAGCAAACCTGAAATAGAAAAGACTCATGATAAAATGAACACTTTTTCCATTTAATAATAAATACAATTATTTTAAAGTTATTCTAGGTTGTAATGATTAAATATTGCCCATATCTTTGAAATATGGGCTTGAACCTGCACTTCTTATGCAGGCAAAATACCTGTTTAAGTCAATTAAGGGTATGTCTTCACTACTGGCCGGATCGGCGGGCAGCGATGGATCCAGCGGGGATCGATTTATTGCTTCTAGTCTAGACACGATAAATCGATCCCTGAACGCTCTCCCGTCGACTCCTATACTCCAGCTCGGCGAGAGGCGCAGGCAGAGTTGACGGGGGAGTGGCAGCAGTCGACTCACCATAGTAAAGACACCACGGTAAGTTGATCTAAGTATGTCGACTTCAGCTACATTATTCACGTAGCTGAAGTTGCATAACATAGCTCAATCCCTCTCCCTCCCCCCCAGTGTAGACCAGGCCTAAGAGTTTAGTCAAGCAGAATAAGAATTGTAGGATATGATCTTAAGTTTGCAGTCAGATCTTTAAAAAACTTTAACTGCATTTGGATTTCATTGATTAAATTTTTCAACAAGCTGGGTGCTAAAAGCTTTTACAAACAGAAAGCAAGTAGGGCAGACACACGAGAGAGGTAATCATAAATAGTACATAAAATGAGGACTCAATTATCATCTTATGTTCTTAGAGAATTGCAAGCTTTTCATTTTGGACAACACGGGTGCCTTTTTATGTTTGAACAATACAAATGCTTTTGAAGTGAATCACCTAGCATGTGATTTGTGTTTTATTTAATACATTTTACTATTTCTACCAGGGAAAAAAAAAAAAAAGCCATTTTCTTGTCCCCAGGATGAGCAAAAGCACAATTCTGTCTACATGTCTCCTGAGTTCCCCTCACAAATTTTAGTGGCTTCACAACAATATTTTCTTATTTTTTAAGATGTATTCCCTCCCCTGTTGCTGTGAAAGACTCACACAAGCAATAGGAGAAAATGACTGTCTACACAGCAGAAGAGTCAAATGGATTATACACAAAGTGGTATCAAAACACAAAACAAAGTGAAAAACATGCAGCTTTCTCCCTGTAATCTCT
This sequence comes from Emys orbicularis, assembly GCF_028017835.1. Lineage (NCBI taxonomy): Eukaryota > Metazoa > Chordata > Testudines > Emydidae > Emys > Emys orbicularis. Next base: position 346,797,660 of record NC_088683.1, read on the forward strand.
TTCAGTTACAGTAAGCTTAGGGCAAAATAATTCAGGAAGAAGTGTGATTTTCAAATTGACATATTGGCCTTTTGTGCCATTTTGCACATTATCAAGTTATCCCCGTTCAGTTTGGTTCTGTTTGGAGAACTATGAGCTTCCATAATTCTTCCCATTTTGGTAAGTCTGCCTTTAGATTGCTTGTCAAGTGATTCATCTTGTGCTGCGTTCTGCTGCATTGTCAGTTTATATTTTAGTTCACGTATAAACAATAAATCAATTTCAGACAAAACAATCAATTTTAAAAAGAATATTTTTGATTTCCAGTGCAAATACAGAATAAAACAGGATTCAGCTGGACATAGAATCTAAAAAAGTTTATGATTATAACTGGTCAAAAATTTTAATAAGAAACATACCTTCCAACAAAAAATATGGTCTTTTTTCAGAAAAGGAGCTTTTTGTGAAAAATTGTCAAAATCTTCAAAGTTTTCAAGGTTTTGTGAGAATTCTTAATATGTCTATAAATTTTTGTATTCGTATGTTTACCAAAATTGCGTTTGAAATCACTGTAAAACATTATGATGTTTGGGGATGATTTCAAACGTGATTTTTGGAAATCTGCACTTTTGGTAAATGACAATGTTTGACAACTTTGAGCATGATTTTGATTGTAAAAAGATGAAATTACAGGGATAATTTCCTGAAAAACAGATGATGGATCAATTTCAAACCCTGCAAAACAGAATCAGGTCTTAAATTCTGAAACTGCAAAACTGTTTTTCAACCAAGATGCTCTCCAAAGATCCCAGTTAAACTGCCTCATGTTTAACTAGATACTCACTTTGGAATAACATTTTAAAATTTCTGTAGAATATGAAACTAGGTTCTCTCACAAATTTTGGATCCAAAAGTTTTTGAAGTGCTTAATAAGTAACAGTCACATTCATATCATTTTGACATATATTCACTACCAATTTTACCTAATACCTCATATAACACAGACTTCTCAAAGAAGTCTTTGACAGCAAGTGAATTAAAGAACAAAGTACCTGTGTCTAGCTAAAATGAAATTTGCTACTAAGCATTTCCAACCACTTCAGTTACTTACCTGCCTTTTGTCAGTCGTAATAGGAATTTCCAGTAAGAAGGTCTCAGGGTCTGAACTTCCATCACAGCCTACAATCAGAATATTGATCATAATTTCTCCCATTAAGTAATTAAAACACTGTCAGACATAGATACTAAGAAAATGAAAGTGACCTACCTGCAATTCTTACTCTCTCATGATATATAGTCACAAGAGAGCCATACTCTTGGGTCTGTGCTAAGTGCAAATGGCTAGTGAGAGAACCATAGCTAAAGTCTCTGACCATCAGATCATAGCAGGGTAGCATGTCTGTTCCCCTACATGAAGCCCTGGTCACCTGAGATGCCTCAATCCCCTTAGATGTAAAGAAAATATACCACTTTATGGGGATGCTTTGTGGGTGACTAGAGTTGTTTTGGTTAAGCACCAGTGAATAAGAATTGAAGGTAAGTAACTTGATTTATTCTAAAGGAATGGTGTAGAAAACAGATTCTCACTCCTGGAGAATAAAAAGCTCCAGAAATGCATTCAGCCTGAACAACAGAAGTAGGGATGGCAGATTCTGACAGCAGCATTCAGATGCAGGATGCAGTAGCAGAAAGTGGCAGGCGACTTGGTCAACACGGCCAGGGCCTTTGCAATAGACGTGGGAGGTAGATTCAACCAGCACAGCCAGGGCCAGACTGGAGAAGGCAAGGAAAGAGAGGTGGAGTAAACCATGAAGGAAGAGGTGGTTTTGAGGCACTATAGAAAGGTGGTGAAGGAGTAGGTGATTCAGGAGAGCAGAGAGAGGAGACGACTGCAGCTTGCTTCAAGTTGTAAAACTGGAGGTTTCTTTGTTAGTTTCTCTTGATTTTTCAAATATACAGTTGCAGTTAAAGTGGATTGAGTGTGAAATTTTCCAATTCAGCAGTACATTGTGATTGAACATTAAGACTTACTGTCTGTCTCCTGGAGCAAAATACTAAGTGAGGTGAAGTCTCTGTCAATCCGTGCATTTTTAATCATCTTTGGTTAATACATCTTGAGATTTTTTTCCATAGAAGTCAAACCCTGCTTATGATACTCGCGTTACATTACAAATGGATAAACAGTCATGGACAGAATAAATGATCTTCCCACCTTAACAGTACAAAATCAGTGTGGCAGATGCAGGAATAGCAGCTAGATTTCACTAACTCCTGCTTTATTATGGAATCTCCATTTCAACACATTGTTTTAATCAAAATTTGAAATAAGTTGAAGGAATTTTGCTTTTTATTTGAAGGCAAAATACTTACCGCCTGAAAGCAGATTGCTGTGGAAATGGCATAGATGATGCTGTCTGCATGAGGAAAATAGGGAACCTTTCCTGCTTCAATGCCTTTGAAGTACATGGTCTAAAAAACAAACAAAACGCATGCTGAGTAAATCATACCGAAGGCAAATAGTATGGACTTTGTCATTAGTTATGGTCCCATTCCTGAAGTCCCCTGCCAAATTTGTGACAGCTACTGAAATTCATGTGACTTTTTCTTATGCAAGAGCTGTGACCTGCAAGCTCATGGGCATTCTGTAATTTACTTATGGACTTTTCACACTGGAGTGAAGTATACATTCAGTGCATGGCAAGACTTACTAAAGGGTTTCCCAACATTGTTGGCTGCAGACTAGCTGCAGGAGGAGGGCAGAAAAGAGAAGCAGTGGAGGTAAGGAAAGCTCTGTGAACTCAGATCCATCCCACACTTTACATCTCTGGGCAAAGCAGTCTATTTTCTCTCCTTGCTTTTGCAATGATTCCTGATGCAGCTAGCCATGGGAACAACTCCCCTGTTCCTGTGGCATGCAGCTCACTTGTGCCCAATGGAAACACCAGCAGATTTCCATTCCCCTGCACCCAACAAGCAGCATGCAGCCTTCCAGAGAATGGGGGAATGTAATGGGAGAGCCACAAAACAAGGGGAAAGAGAGCAAAAATAAATTAAAATAAAATAACTGGAAAGCTTTGTAAGAGAGAAAATAAAAATCTTGATGAGCAGGAAGAAAGAATAAAGACAAAAAGAATAAAGGCAGACACTATAAAGAGCATGGAGAGAAAAGCATAGGGACAGTGATCACTCTGTACCAGGGGTTGGTATGAGGGACTCCGATCACTCCGAAGGAGGCTGCAAACAAACCAAGGTTGGGAACCAGTGACAAAGTAAATAGATGCGTAGTTTGTCAGTGCATTGCTCTTTATAAGCCTACCATTAACATAGCTTTTTCCATCTTCAAAGCTATTTGAACATTAACTAGTCTTTAAATACCTCTACGAGGAAAGTCAAGGAACACCACTGTGACACTCTGTACCTCAAAATAGCACCCTGGAACCCCCATATTCACCACTGTCATATAATTATGAGATTTTGTACAAAGTCTGCCTTGTGAGGTATCAATTAAGAAGTCTTGATCTGCTGAACATTAATATCCTATTGAGGTGTATGTGCTGTCATTGTATGTGAAGTTATAAAGAATTGCTGTGTGTGTGTTACTGAAATACGCTGTGAAGTGGGGAATACCCAGCTAGCATTTCATTAGCAACAAAGGAGCAACTATCATTGCCCAGACAGGCATTGATGGCCCATCAAGAAGAATCCAGTCTTCCAGAGGCTCTTTAGGGAGGGCACATACGCAATTAGGACTGCCTGACCCCACATCACAGCAAGGATCTTTCTAGTAGCTGGAAGAAAATATAAAAGAGGTACAGTGACATCATCACTTGACCTCTCTCCTTCCCCATATCAACACCTGGAAGATCATCTGGAAGACACAGACTTTGAACTGGGGAGATTGGTCCCAGACTAGGAAGGGAATCTAGCCTGTGTATTGACAACTGTGAGCTGCCCACAACATCTATTAAGTTGAAAGACTGCTTGATTCAAATCTTGCTTAGTCTGTAGAATTTAGACTGCGAGTTTATTCAAATTTGGTTACATAAGAAATAAGATCTCTACGCCTGCTACTTATAATCACTTAAAATCTACCTTTCTGTAGTTAATAAATCTGTTTTATATTTTACCTAAAACGGTGTGCTCTTGGTTGAAGTGCTTGGGGAATCTGAGCTCAGATTACAAAGACTGGTGCGTATCCATTTTCTTATGATGAAGTGGCAAACTAATTAATGAGCTTGCACTTTCTAGGAGAGTCTTGAGATGGTATATTTCCGGGGTGCAAGGCTGAAAGCAGGGGTGATTGTGCCTCTCTCTGTATGATTCATGAGAGGCTCAGGGAGCATTCATGCAATTTAGTTGGGTGTGGGGTTCCACATGCTGATGGCTGAGTGATCACAGCACCTAGAGGGGTTTGCTGCTTGTTTCTAACACAGCATTGTGAGAGACAGCCCAGGCTGGAGAGTTAAGGGGGCACAGTAGTCCCACAGTTCCAGGTTGTACCCCGGGAATCCTGTCACACCCACATTACAAATGTGACTATTGTGGCAGATGGTTGAAATGACTTGTCCAAGTCAACAAAAGAAGTGTAAATGCTGAGATTAGAATGCAGAGGCTCCTGGATCCTATTAAACAGCACTATGTTAATGAGCACTAGGGAACTTTTCATGTGCACTGGCCAAGTCTATTTGGAGCAATTAGTGTGCAACACATTAGTGCGCTTTATTAATCTTCCCCCTCCCCCCACAGTGTGTATTACCCCACCTGTAGATAAGCCTTCTGGTTCCTGAGTGCCTAAGGCACTTTTGAAAATGGGATTCTGGCTCCTAAATCACCTAAATGCTTTTAAAAATGTTACCCCAAATGTCTATATGACATTGCACAGCATGGATTTGTTTATTTTAAAGGGGTATTTTAGATCTTGGAGAGTACTGGAGGTAATCTCTATGATACGTGCTTCTTTTTAAAAAGAACAAAGCCAAACAAAGCAGTAACTAGTCAAATACAATGGATATTTTGCTACCCTTAAACAACTCGAAATCACATACTTTCTTTTTGAGAAAACATTTAAAGTTTATTTTCTTGAACACAGCTTGACCTTCCAAGCAGCACACGCCTCTTTGGTCAGTTACCCTTGGCTTGTATAATATGGTAAAAGAAGTAAAAACTGAAATAAACCCATGCAGTATTTTTCTTATTTCATTGCAGCCACAATGTCTCGGAGAAAAGGCCAGAGAAAACCATCAGCAATACAGCATAACATTTTATTTATTATAAATGGAGCCCTGAAGTACGTAGAACTAATACAACAGGGATAACTCTATGGGATTGAGTTGTGTTGACATATTATGTAAACCAAATTCAGAATTTGAGTGTGGACTGTAAGGAACATGTAGGACCCGTGCTACATGTTTCTCTTTGTTTCACATTTCATCTTATTCTTCACATTTTTCTCTCTCTTTTCTTTAAAGCAAATTCATAGCTGGCAAAGGAGCTGGATTAACAGTGTTAGAGATTGGAGTCCTGGAGGCCAGTGGAAGGAAGTGGCAATGGTTCAGGGTCTAGGCATAATGGGCAGGCGCTGTCAGTTTATCCCAGTGGGGCTGCTAGGGGAAGAGCCATGAATAACTCATGATTTCATAGAACAATCACAGTGAAACTTAACAAGACTCCAAAGAGTGATCTCCCCTTTTTTATCCCAACTCACACATTCATAAACTGTGAATATAAATGTGGTTGTATGAACAATCCCTGAGTTGTTGTTTGCATAAGAAGTCACTCTTCATTTTTACTTTTTCCCAGGCTAACATAATTTTAATAGCTCATAGAAGTAAAACAGAATGGACTTTCAGACCTCAAAAAAAATGCAATGTAACTGGTGGTCACTTTCCAGGTTAGAATTTGATCAATTAAAGCGAACAGGAAAGCAATTTCAGCTGCATGCTAAAACCAAAACTATTTTGAGTTACCATAATTCATAATTTAGACTAATGCCAAAATCAGGGAACAGAGGCAGGAAGTCAGCTGTAGGTTTTGGCAATAAATCTGAAGGGAAGGACTAGTTCTGATTTATGTTTTTGGTGGAAATTGACAAAATGCACATTCTTGGAACTTTCAGATTTGAAATTCTGCAAAAGCGACACAGCAGGGGGCTACCAAAAAGGAAATTAGGGGGACATGAGGGGGGAAATATGTGCAGATAAATGGACAAACTATTAGACTTAGTTCTGGAAAGGAGGGAGATGAAGGAAATGAGACCGCAGGACTTAGCCATCACTTGGGCACATGTCTGGTATAACAGAGCATCGTTGTACAATCTCACATTACATTTGCACTTTTGGCCAATGCTTGTAACATTTGTTTTCTTCCTCCACCCTGTTACAACGGCTAAGAAGAAACACACTGGAACTAGCAGTGTACCTTACCTCCACTAGTTTGGAAGCCAGGTACATGGAGATAGTAGTGCTTTTGTAAAACATCATAGAAACTCCTGCCAGGGATCCTGCAACAGTTAGAAAACAAAATTATTGGTAAGAGCCTCAACTATTTCCTTGCTATTGCTCAACACAGTTCTGACATTACACAAACTTGTGACTCTCTCTATTAGCATCTATTATAACCAATGTTCAGTGAGATTTCTGTGCTCCATAGGAAAGGGTCTTTTATGCTTTTTAGAAAGGACAGACCCCTGTAATTTTGACACTGGGAGCCAAATCTTTAGCCCCGTGACTAGCTCCCTGGCCCCAGACCTCCCCGCCCTGCCCCAATTGGTCTAGAGGATCCCTACAGCAGTGGATGTTGACCTGTCTCTACACACCCACATCCCTGCTGCACAGCAGGTCCCCAGGGAGCAGCACTGTGCATCATGCAGACTGTGCACACTTCATACATACTCACTTTCCACCCCATCACTGCACAGTGGAACTGCACCAGTTCTACTGCCCAGGGACTTCCTTTGGCTCCAGCGGAAGGGCCAGGTTCTGTCCCTCTTTTTAAATGAACATGCTAACGTATACAGAGCAACTTCTATTAGAAACTGGGAAAGATCAAAATAAAAAAGACAACCTTACTCTTGTGCCAAGTACAGGTATTGCCCTTGATGCTAAACACAAACAATGCAAGTATAATTTATAAAAGGAAACCTCAGAACAAAAGTTTTGCATTTACATTAAACCACCTAAATACTGATTTTCATTTCAACACAAGCTTCACATTTACTTTCCTGTTCTCAAAGCACTTCGAAATTCCAGAACAGGAATTCGGGACAAACTTCCAAATACATGCTCTCCAGTAATATTTCACAGTATATGGTGCTTTTCATCCCTAAGTATCCTAAGGCGCTTTACAAATGATGGGGTAAATGCTGTTCTGTGTTGTGTGCACATGCTGTGGGGAGAAGAGTACGCACATGAAGTCTAAGTTGAAGTGTCGGAGTAAGGAAGGATACTGGTCTCTTGAGTGCTACATTGGGGAACTGGTTAATGTGGCATCAGCACACCATGGTTCCAAGGGTTAGCCTGCTGGACTCCTGGGCTCATGTGCAGATGATGGAATGTACTGCACAAACAAAAGGGGTTACATGCTATCTATGTGCTGTCCTATGTATGCTATCAAGATAGCCCAATGACCTCCTTTTCCTCCTGCAATGCAGCTCCTAAAGTGTAAAGTCAGGATTTTGCTCTCTATGGGTAGGTTTACATTGCAAGCAAAGGTGTGCTTGTAGCATGGGCAGGTATATCATGGTAGCTGTAAGCTGCCTAGCATGGATAAAAACATTAGTACAAACATGGTGGCACAGGCTTCAGCATGGGCTAGCCGCTATCCTACAAACCCTGCAGGGGCCTTGGGTACGTGGTTTGCCCACACAGGTGTGTGTGTGTGTGTGTGTGTGTGTGTGTGTGTGTGTGTGTGTGTGTGTGTGTGTGTGTGTGTGTGTGTGTGTGTGTGTGTGTGTGTGTGTGTGTGTGTGTGTGTGTGTGTTAGAGACTCAGCCATTCCCTCTGGCTAAGCAACAGTAGCATGTTTATATTTATGCATTTAATCCAACATTTTAAATCTAAAGACAATATTACTGAGTTGGGCACTATCCACTTCTTCTCATGGACTTACCCGCTATAAGAGCATGAAGTTCATCATCCAGGTTTCGTACCCAGCGCAGGAAGCAACTAGTACCCTGCATTTGTGGGGGAAATACAATAGCCTCAGTTAGTGCTTTATTTAAAATGTTATTAGTTTGGTTACATCACAGTATAACCCAATAATAATTCATAAATATCTACATAAGATATTCATTAAGGATCAACAACCACCTCATTGACAATTGTCCCTACTGCTACTATACCCATTTATAAGGCACTCATCACCGGAGTTCCTGGGTGCACTTAATGTATTTTATATTAAGAGCAAACAAAATTTTCTCAACATTCGGGAGCATATACTGTGTGATCAATCAAACTAACCTTAAACTTACTCTGAAGAGAGAGGGGAAAATCCACCTGCTGTCTGATCACTGTCCACATATTTGTAGCAGCTTAATTTGCTGATCGATCCCCCCCCCCACCCCACTCAGCTGTGAGGAACAAGAGTAGCCAAAGAGGATGGGAGGGGTAGAGGAGGGTGACTTTGGTTGATCTCCACAAGGGCCAGAACACCCTCCCAATTCCTCATGTGTCCACCCAACAGGCCCACGATGTTTTGATAAATCCCAGTAACTTAAAGAGCAACTTTAAAATTTTGCAAATAGCTAAAAGTCCTAATGGAATTGCAGTGTTGTTGTTGCCATGTTGGTTCCAGAATACGAGAGACAAGGTGGGTGGGAGCCGCGATTGGCCGAACCTGCGGACGCGGCAGGTAAACAAACCGGCCTGGCCCGCCAGGGTGTTTACCCTGGTGAGCCGCGTGCCAAAGGTTGCCGATCCCTGATCTAGCCTTACCTCCTATACAGACTAGGCCATTAACTTTCACCTAGTTACTCTTGTATTGAGCCCCAAAATTTGTCTTCGACTGAAGCATAACTTGTGTTTGGCAAAAGTATATCTTCCAAAATTCTCAAATCTGCTCACTTTCAGGACATACTGCAAACCTCATCTGTTTTTTGAGCACTCGTGGGGAGAATGGCAGAGTAGATCCTGAGCTTCGGCATTGACTTGACATTTATGATTTGATTACAGCTAGACTTTGTTATGGGCCGAGGGTCTGTACAATGTCAGAATGTTTAAGTAAAGATGGGGGCTTTTTTTTTGTTATTTTCGAAATCAACATAAATAAATTATACTAAGTTTTCAATGTTTTTACACTTACTTTGTATATACTGACAAAAGATCCCAGAAAAGCTCCAAGCTGGAAGTTTTCCTTGTTATAGAATAGAGAAAGCAGCCGGGAAGGTTTTGTAAACAGATGCCTGAACGCTGATGGGATTCGAAGGCAACACTGGATCAGGTAACCAACACTAAACATTCTAATGAAGCCCTGGAGGAAAAGTTAAGAAACAGCAACTTAAAAAGAACCCAAAACCCATGAGCTACATGAGTGCACTAGTAGCTTATTTTTGAAATGCAGGATTTTAAAAGCCCACTTTGTTGACATTATTTGAAATGTACCCTCCCTTCTTGGAACTTGAAACTAGCTTTTTGAACTAACTTCCCTGTAAAATAACTAAGGAAATAGAATCCTAGACTGACTGCCTTTCTTTTAATTTAAATGGATACTTAAAAGGCCTCAAAGGACACACACTATCTCTACTCCAAAATTCTGTTCCTTGAAACAGTCCTGATGGCTTAATTTCCAGATTATTCTCTCCCCGCCTTCAACCACAATTGGGTATGGAAAGGAAAGCAATGCGGTGAAGAAAATACGCCACAAACTCAAACATCTGGAAGAAGTGCTGAGGGAGGGAAAAAGCCCATAACAAAACAAAGTCCTTTCAGAAAATGTGTGAATTAGACAGTGACACTGACTCCTTGGCACATGCCCATGTTCTCTCAACAAACAACCGACCTGGAGGCTTTGCAAAGTCTGCTGTGAAGAAAGTGCAAACCCAGAAGAGATCATGTGCAGAACTGTTAAAAAAGATAAACACAGGCTCATATGAAATTTTTCCTACTGCTCCACCCTGAAAGGCTGATATGTCTCAGAGTTTGTTTTGTAAAGTGCCATAACTCAGATTGGGTTGGTTCTTTCGTTCTAAAATCGTTTCTTTTTCTGTTTCTTGTAATTTTCTCAAAAGCTTCTTATGCTTATTCTTAGCCCACAGGTGATCATCTCTGAAAAGTCTGAAGAAATCTATCTGCTCATTTAAAAAAAAAAAGCATCCAAGTGTGAGGAAAAAAAAGCTTCAGCCTTTAGGAAAATTATTGAGAGGCCTCTTTTCTTTTTCTTTTAACAGTTTGATAATTTAAGAACAGTTTATTTTAAAGCATAAATCTAGGTATTTATCTCTCTCTCTCCAAATAGCAGGAAATGCTTTTTTGGTTCGAAGACATTTCATTTGAAAGTATCTGAACATCATGTGCTGAGCCCTGGTAGTACATTCTTACTGAATTAAGCAGGCCTTTGAGTGGGATGTTCCAAATGTTCAAGGTTTCTGTTATTTGTTTGTAAAATCATTGGGCAGAGGACTGGAATTAGCAATCTGTCCAATTCAGAAATTAAAAATCTGTGCATCATACAGGACATTTTAATCCCTCATAAAGAGTCCCAAAGCTATATTCTGGTTAAACATCATTCAGCAACACCCATTTCTTGCAACAATAATATTCCATAACTTGTTACTTGTGAAACTGTTTATGAAACAAAGTAAGTGGGGGACAACATTAATATTCCATAACTTGTTACTTGTGAAACTGTTTATGAAACAAAGTAAGTGGGGGACAACAGTTAAATAACAATGTTTGGAAGCGGACGGACAGTATTAGTGCATTCTGTTGCTAGTGAAGAGGCAGGAACCAGATGCATGAAATAGCTCCTATGTCTCCTCACATTTGGCTTTAAAAGCTAAGTAAATTATATCCTATGGGCACTTTTATCTCATATTTTCTAAATAGTTTATATAACTGTGAGGTATGATCATATAACAAAAACCTCTATTTCACAGTTTATGGGCAAGGCAGAATTAAATTTACTCCATGAAACTTAATTCTGAATTTTCTGACTTCTGTGTAATTAAAATGTTAAATTTAAGATGAATTTAGATTATGTAAAATTACGGGAAGTTTTACAATAGTCACAAGCATAGGACAGATGGACTAGAACATGATATTGTATTATGCTGTTCCAATCTGCAAACTCTAGCACATGAGTAACTCATGAACAATCCCACTGAAATGTGTAGGTTTGCAGGATCAGGTCCTTAGTTCTCATGTGCAACAAACAGTAGCAAGACATATAAATACTGAATCTTTATAATTAGTTCAGTGAGCAATCAGGAGACAATTTTACAAATAGTTTGTAGCTGATTTGCATTACCCGTAGTCACACAAAAAATTCTGTTTTGTAAATTACAAGCTCATCAATTATAACTTTTATTCTCCACAGAAAGATATCAGATCACAGGCAAATGAGTGGGGGAAAAGAAAAATATAAACAATACACAAAAGAGGGAAATTAATATGCACTGAAATCTCGATATTAACCCTTTCCTTAAGAACCGTCTATGTTGCAGAAATTTTATGATTTGGATACGAAGAGCCAGAAATAGCAGTGCAATTAAATTACACATCTGCAAAAATCATCTAAGGAGTTCAATTTTTTAAAAAGATTCTTTGAAAATATCTTGATAGTATTAAAACTCAATTCCAGAAATGTATATATTCAAAACAGAGTTCAGTAATATACCAGAAGTCAGATAAATTGTAGCAATGAATCCAAATAGTATTAAATTTATCCATTTTATTTATAAATTTGCTTTCAAATTAAATGTAGAATCATTTACAAATTGAACTGTTCAGTATAGTATCCCACATCTCTTGAAACAATAATGAAATAAAATAAAATAAAATAAATTATAATTAAACAGATTGTAACCACTGGAGTATTCTCCTCATTTCCTTCTAGTCACCACAATTATGAGGTAAACTGTACTGCTCATCTGCTGTTATCATCAGCATTGGCACAGAGAAACTGAAGTTCATCATTTTAGGTACGCACTGCTGGCTAACATATATCTTCTTTTAAATTACCTGCTGGAATCAAGTGGATCAAAGGAGAAAGGGAAGGATCTTCAAATGCCTTTGTTGGGCTAGACAAACCTTCACAGAAGTCTACAGAGTCAAGACACCCAGATTATTTCAAATTCTAAGTGAAGTTTATGAAAATGAGGTGAGATCCACTAGCCAGCTATCAAAGATAAAGATAAAAGGCTACTGCAGGTTATACTAGCTGGCTAATATGTGTCTAAATATGGAGCAGGAAAGAAAAAAAGAGAATATGATGGTAATATATGCATGACTATGATAATAGGAAGACAAGATGTTCAATGGTAAGGGAAAATATAATACAGAGGAAAACTTTTGGCTGTAAGTAGTTCATCAGAACAATCTCGTATTAAAAATCAATTCAAGAACAGAATTACAAAAACATGCTAGAATTCTGCCAGTAGAGAGCTATTTCTGATCCTTTCCAGAGATGACCTTTGGAGGAGCTCAAGACTAAAAATCAGAAAACTAGCCATACTTAAAAACCTACAGACCGGCTGGGGTGCTCGGCTCGTGGGGGTGCTCCCAGCCCCCTGCCCTGAGCGGCTCATGGCAGGGGGCTGGAAGGGATATGCCCTGTTCCACCCCCTTCCCCAAGGTCCCGTCCCTATCTCTTCTCTGCCTCCTCTACGGAGCAGGGAGCATGCTGCCGCTCAGCTCTGCTCCGCTCCGCTCCCCCTTGCAAGGGCCATCAGCTGATCAGTGCAGGGAGGGGGAGGAGGAGGGGCAGGAAAGCACCACGCTGGGGGAAGAAGCAGGGGAGTGGGGAAGCTTGGCTGCCGCAGGACCAAGCTTCTGCCTCCTGCCCCCGCAGGGGAGAGCAGTGGGCGGGGGGGCTGAGTGGGGCTGGGGGCCGGGACCTCGGCAGTGTGCCACTCAAAATTGGCTTGCATGCCGTGTTTGGCACGCGTGCCGTAGGTTGCCGACCCCTGAGCTAGGTGGATGAGATACTCTGCTATTTCCTTGTTGCTTTTCCCTCTCATCATGCTTTGCATTGGAGTGACCTCTTCTTCAGCATCCATTAACACTGCTCCTGGGGTAGGACAAAGTGGGTGCTATGGAGTCACCAGCCCTTACTGGCCTGAGGAACTCGTAACCTGAACTCAGATTCAGTGCACTGAGTTACAGATATACAGTAGTGCTAACCCAATTTCCAGTTCATCCTTATATTTTAATACATATCACATCCACCATTCAGACCAATGGGAACTTCAGTCACATATGAAGTACTTTATTCTTTGAGGGTGTCAACAAACATGGACAAGGATGATCTAGAGAATATAATGCACTTGGACTTTCAGAAAGGCTTTGACAAGGTCTCACAACAAAAGCTCTTAAGCAAAGGAAGCAGTCATGGGATAAGAGGAAAGGTCCTCTCATGGATCAATAACTAGTTAAAAGATAGGAAACAAAGGGTTGGAATAAATAGTCAGTTTTCACAGTGGAGGCAAATAGCAGGGTCTCCCAAGGATCTGTAATGGGACCAGTGCTGTTTAACACAGGCATAAATGATCTGGAAAAAGGGATAAATAGTGAGGTGGAAAAGTTTGTAGATAATACAAAATTATACAAGATAGTTAAGTCCAAAGCTGAGTTACAAAGGGATCTCACAAAATTGGGTGACTGGACAACACAATGGCAGATTAAATTCAGTGTTGGTAAGTGCAAAGTAATGCCCACTGGAAAACAATCTCAACTATACATACAAAATGATGGGGTCTAAATTAGCTGTTACCACTCAAGAAAGAGATCTTGGCATCATCACGGATAGTTCTTGGAAAATATCTGCTCAAACTAAAAGAATGTTAGGAACCATTAGGAAAGGGATAGATAATAAGACAGAAAATGTCATAATGCCATATATAAATCCGTGGTACACCCACACCTTGAACTCTGCATACAGTTCTGGTTGCATCACCTCAAAAAAGATATATTCGAATTGGAAACAATAGAGAGAAGGGCAACAAAAATGATTAGCGGTACGGAACAGCTCCCACGAGGAGAGATTAAAAAGACTGGGACTGCTCAGCTTGGAAAAGAGATAACTAAGGAGGGATATGATAAAGGTTTATACAATAATGAATTGTGAGAGAAAGTGACTAGGGAAGTGTTATTTACCCCTTCACATAACACAAGAACCAGGGGTCAACCGATGAAATTAAGAGGCAGCAAATTTAAAAGAAACATAAGGAAGTACTTCACACAATGCACAGTCAACCTGTGGAACTCATTGCCAGGGATGTTGTGAAGGCCAAAAGTATAACTGGGTTCAAAAAAGAATCAGATAAACTCATGTAGATTAGGTCCATCAATGGCTAATAGCCAAGATGGTTAGGGATGCAACCCCATGCTCTGAGTGTCCCCCAACCTCTGATTGCCAGAAGCTGGGACTGGATGACAGGGGACGGATCACTTGATAAATTGCCCTGTTCTGTTCACTCCCTCTGAAGCATCTGACATGGGCCACTGTTGGAAGCAGGACACTGGACTAAATGGACCATTGGTTTGACCCAGTATGGCCATTCTTATGTTCTTATGTTTGTTAAGCTAAATAAATTGAGCTCCTTGAGTCTATCACTGTAAGGCAGGTTTTCTAATCCTTTAATCATTCTCCTGGGTCTTCTCTGAACCCTCTATAATTTATCAACATCCTTCTTGAATTGTTGACACTAGAACTGGGCACCGTATTCCAGCAGCAGTCACACCAGTGCCAAATACAGAGGTAAAATAACTTCTCTACTTCTACTCAAGATTCCTCTGCTTATGCATCCAAAGATCACATTAGCCCTTTTGGCCACAGCATTACACTGGGAACTCATGTTCAGCTGATTATCCACCCTGACTCCCAAAACTTTTTCAGAGTCACTGCTTCCCACATCCTGTAAGTATGGCCCTACATCCTTTGTTCCTAGATGTATACATTTATATTTAACTATGAAGGTGTGCAATAGCTAATCATATGTTGTCTTAACTTAGGCCCTGATCATACGAACACTTATGCACATACTAACGTTACTACTATGTTAAGTCCAATTGAAGACATGGAATTTTATAGAATTTATATATTAGGCACACAATTTTGAAAATTCTGGCTAAAATAATAAAAAAAACAGGTGCTGAGTGGTTCTCTCTTTTCTCATCCCAAGGGGGGGGGGGGGAGGTCTTTTCTGTTAGTTATTCTAGTTGTGTTGTTTTTATCTTTAGTCACTTTATCTTTAGTAAAAAAAAAAAAAGTTACAATTATCCTGAATATTTTGTAAATATTTTATTACACATTTCCAGATCTATTCAGCAAAACACTTCACGTCCCACTGACTTCAATGGAACTTCAGCACATACTTAAATACTTTGTTGAATCAGAGGCTAACACTGTCACTAAGTTTGCTGAAATATTTCATAGTTCAAAAAAGCAGTAACAAAATAATATTGAATAAGACACTGAGCTGTATAAATATAAGAAAATAACTATTGTACTATACCTCCTCTAAAGCTTTATCTTAATGTAGCGAGCCTTGCCATTAAAAAACCAAAAGAGATAAATTCCAACAGAATGCACTATTTTTAATGGGGAAAAAAAGCATTTTAAAGATAAAATATAGCAGAAGCATCCGGAAAAGCTAAACTGCCTAGCAATCAATTTTTGCTTCTCCATAAATAAAAAATGTAGATTATTAAAAGATCAAGATCTGCTGAAGTTTCACCCAAAACTAAGACCATGTAGCAGGTGGTCCCACCTGTGCCAATCTTCTCCACACAGTACTCCCCTGAAAAAATGCACTGTCCATATTATGGAGGAGGCTAATTCATGCCACTGGACATAGACAGCTCTCTCTGTCTGCAGCAACTGTGGACAATCTCCCATTACCCCTTAAAATAAATTAATAGACTAGCAAGTCCAAAATCAAACACCACTGTGCCAGACATGCACAGCTGTATGTGTGCCACTGCTGATCTGTCTGCCCAGCACAGCACATTCCAGGTGCTTTATTTAGGATGGAGCTGGAAATGGGATCAGTTACGAAGGTCTCGTAATTAAACAAGGTTATTTTTTGCTGATCCATTTTTTCCCATTCACTTTAGGTTCTCAGATTATTGTAACTGTATTTCCAAGAAGAAAGAAAGAACGAAAAAGAAAGAAAGGAAGAATCTTGCTCAGAAGATGGTTTTCACAAACTTATAACTGACTCTTTTTATAATGAAAAAGCATGACCAACAACAGACTTCAGAGGCTAAGACATATGGAATCTGCATTTGCCGATTGTAACTTACATATTCTTTTTCTGTACTAAACTTTATACATTTTCACCAGTCTCTGTGAGTGTTTACAAAAAATGCAAGATTCATACTTACTTTAATGCAATATGAGATGCAATTATCTTCATAATGTTTACAGCATCTATGTCTTGGACCATGTTTGCATCTGCAAAAGAAATAACGAAATCCATATTAACCAGAAGTTGGTTTTACTGTAATCTACTAGAGATTTTGCAAACTTTCTCTTGCTAAAAATGTATACAATAGTCTCTTGCTATTTCCCCATTATTTATTTTGCATGCCACCTTTTGACACAGTCCTACATGACATTCTCATAAGCAAACTAGGGAAATGCAGTCTAGATGAAATTACTATCGGGGGGTGCACACCATGTTGAAAGCTTGTACTCATAGAGTAGTTATCAATAGTTCGCTGTCAAACTGGGAGGGCATATCTAATGGGGTCCCATCGGGGTCAGTCTGGGTCTGGTACTAGTTAATATTTTCATTAATGATTTGGATAATGGAGAGAAAAGTATGCTTATACATTTGAAGATGACGCCAAGCTGGGAGAGATTGCAAGCACTTTGGAGGACAGGATTGGAATTCAAAACAACTTGACAAATTGGAAAATTGGTCTGAAATCAACAAGATGAAATTCAAATAAGACAAGTGCAAAGTACTACACTCAGGAAGGAAAAAATTAAGTGCAAAACTAAAATTGGTGAATAACTGACTAGGGTGATAGTAATGCTGAAAAGAATCTGGGAGTTATAATGTATCACAAACTGACTATGAATCTACAATGTGACGCAGTTGTAAAAAGGGCTAATATCAATCTGGAGTGTATTAACAGGACTACTGTATGTAAGACATGGGGGGTAATGGTCCGACTCTTCTCGGCATTGATAAGGCCTCAGCTGGAGTATTGTGTTCAGTTCTGAGCACCACACTTTAGGAAATATGTGGACAAATTGGAGAGAGTCCAGAGAAGAGCAACAGAAATGATAAAAGGTTTAGAAAACCTGACCTATGAGGAAAGGTTAAAAAACTGGGTATCTTTAGCCTTGAGAACAGAAACCTGGGGGGTACCTGATAACAGTTTTCACATATGTTAAGGGCTGTTATAAAGAGGATGGGGATCAATTGTTCTTCACGTCCACTGAAGGTAACACAAGAAGCAATGGGCTTAATCTGTACCTATTGGGTTCCGGGAAGTGGGCGGGCAAAACCCCGCCCACTGCTGAAGGACCCCCTCCCAGCCTAAGGGGAGGATCTACATGACCTGGAAACCAACTGATTTCGGGGGACAACTAATGAAATAACAGGGACAGGAGTGCGGTCAAAGGGTCAAAAGAAGGGGTGGGGAGCAAGGGAGGTTTAGGTTAGATATTAGGGAAAATGTCCTAACTATAAGGGTAGTTAAGCACTGGAAGAGGATTCCAAGGGAGGTTGTGGAATCCCCATCACTGGAACAGGTTGGACAAACACCTGTCAGGGATGGTCTAGGTATAATTGGTCCTGCCTCTGCACAGAAGGCTGAATTAGATAACCTCTTGAAGTCCTGTCCTACATTGCTATGATTCAATTGTAAGGCTTTGTGTACTTTTATGAAGTCATCAAAGTACTGTACAAATAAAACAGTACTTTCTTAGTATTTCAGAAGTACACGTACATGAATTTTGATCCAATCCTCTTTTCCGTGCTAAGCTTGGGTAAATGTGCTATGCCTATGAATTCCCCACTTTGGCCAATGGGAAGGAATTATGAATCATCCGTCCAAGGCCATAGAGCTGTAGCAGGGCCATTCTGCAGCCGATGATCACTGACACGCTCCCTCCCGCCCACCCAAATTAGACTGATGCTGCTGTTTTGGCCAGGGATCCACTGGCCATACTGCAATCCCTCCCTGTATCACCCTGGGGCCTACTGGAGGGGACTGCAGAGGCCTCTCTCAACCATGACCATTCCAGTGCAGTGTAGTCCAGCTGTTCCACTATGGTACAGATTTTCTGTGGCCCTTATTTGGGATTAGGGTTTGGCTCAAAGCATAAAGAGGAGATGATTTTAGGGAGGATGGGATGTGTGGACTTTACAGTAATTAGACTTGTATGACACAGAATTAAAGGAAAGTCATTTCATACTAGCTCCAAAAATGATATTTTCTTGTAGTCAATTATTTGTGGTTTAATACAAAATAAATCACATAATTTATATACTGTGTCAAATATCTTGGAAGCTTTGAATCATGTATTGTAAAGTATATTGGCCATAAATCATCCACAAGGTTAGTTTATGTAGCAAAAATTGTAACGAGAATGTGATCAGGTTACAGACATTTAGAATCAATTATATCTGAAAGGAAACATATGGAAGAGAAACTTGAGAAAGTATTAGGATTAAAAATACAATGGTTTTTGAATGTATGGGAAGAGGGAGTCTGGAAATCCCAAAGGAAGTATACTCCTCATTTGTTAATCATTTAGCCTTCTAATATTTAATAAATGCATTTTGGCTAGAGGGGCAGTGATCATGCCTCACTATTTTCAATTAGTTCATGTCAGGGGTATTTAAAACAGAATAGGTATGAAGAACAAGAAAGGGACGGGCCTTCTAGCTATCCCTTAGCTCAATGCTGGAGGTAAGTGTTTCTTTCTATTTGAAGTGCTTTCTCTCTGAAATAAGCACTCTTCACCACCCCTTTCACAACACGGAATACTTAGAACATCTGTTTCTCTACTGCCTGTCAAGAACATACCGTAACAAGGACCTAGTCCTAAAAAGGGGGCTGCACACCTTTCTCTCCCATGTAAGTAAACAGGAGCTGAGAGTGCTCAACCCACCTACTCTTATTTGTGTGGGTTCACTATAAATAATCCCCGGAAGGAGGCTTCTGCTGTGCTTGTTTTACCATCACCAGAAGTATTACACTGGAGATTTAGCTAGTGCTCCACCTGTAGACTTATACTGCAGTAATGCTGGATTTGGGACATGGAAGGTCAACCGTGCTACCAAATGAAGAAGGGACAGGTAGGTGATGGAGCCTTGCTGCCCCACTTCAAAACCTTTGTCTATGGGAGAAAACAAGGGGTTTAAGGCTCTCCCAACGTTTTTTGCTGCAGATTAGAGGATGGACTAGAAGCTGACCCAGAACTTCCCTGCCAAAGTGGGGATAGTTGAAGGTTGCTCCTGGACCACTTCACCTCCAATAGGATAAGGAAGCAGTAGGTGAAAACCAGTGAGGATTTTAAGAGCACCCCTGGAATGTTCCTCCAGCGTGGGCAGAAGCGTGGGCAGAAGAGCCACAACGCTGCCCATAAACAGGGGAATCTCGAGTAGGATTAGAGAGGTTATGTTACCTCTGTACTCGGCACTGGTGCAACCGCTGCTGGAATACTGCATCCAGTTCTGGTGCCCACAATTCAAGAGGGATGTTGATAAATTGGAGAGGGTTCAGAGAAGAGCCATGGGAATGATTAAAGGATCAGAAATCATGTCTTACAGTGATAGACTCAAGGAGCTCAATCTATTTAGCTTCACAAAGAGGGGTGACTTGATTACAGTCTATAAATACAAAGATGGGGAACAAATATTTAACAATGGGCTCTTCAATCTAGCAGAGAAAGGTATAACATGATCCAATGGCTAGAAATTGAAGCTAGATAAATTCAGATTGGAAAAAAAGCACACATTTTTAATGGTGAGAGTAATTAACCATTGGAACAATTTACCAAGGGCGATAGTGGATTCTCCATCACTGACAATTTTTAAATTAGAACTGGTTGTTTTTCTATAGGATACGCTCTAGGAATTATTTTGGAGAAGTTCTATGGCCTGTGCTATACAGGCGGTCAGACTAAATGATCCCAATGGTCTCTTCTGGACTTAGAATTTATGAAGCAGTAGTCAGTCATTAAGCTATTCTTAAAGGGAAGGGGCAAAAAACCCACAGAGCGCACCAAAGCACTCTGGTCAAGGGTCCAATAATTTAGAACTGATTTAGTTTTTATTCCAGTTATCATAATTAAATCTACAACTGAAGTTAAAGTCATTTAGGGTCAAATTTACAAAAGTGCCTGAGTGACTTACAAAATTAAGTCTCCTTGACTTAGGCTCCTAAGTGACTTAGGTACTTTTGAAAATGTTACCCTAAGACTCATTTTCAAAAGTGGCTTAGGCACTTAGCAGTCTACATTCCACTGATTTTCAATGGGACTTATTCTCCTAAATGCCTAGGTCAGTTTTGAAAAATTGTTTCGAAATGTTACCCTCAGTAATTTGCATAGTCTAAAAAATTAAATGCAAGTTGGAAAGTTTTATCAGAAATCAACAAAACAGATTAACTAACTCTGATCTATTTAGAAGCAAAGTACAAAAAAGCTGCAATGTTTATGAATAAACACTAAAAAATGAAGAGAGGGATTCTTCAAACAATTATATCAAGCACATTGCGGGTGCCTAATAAATAACAAGAAAATCTGAGATTCTTCAAAGCAATCTAAGAGTATTAGGTGCCAACTCCCACTGAATTTAGACTACAACCACAACATTAATAACAATAATAGCAGCAACATGTAAATGTTTTGCTATGGTTTCATGTCTCTTCTTGTAACTAACAATACAATCTCACAAACCCTGTGAAGTATTTGACATAGTGTACCCAGCCACTATATGCTCTATATGCTACTGAAGTGTTCAGTTGGGTACTAAATATCACCCTAACCGCTCCAAAATTAAAACAAATATACTATTTGCTTTTATATTACCTAGTTAGTGAATTGTATATCTTAAGTAATATGAGCTAATGCTAATAAATAGGTTTCTCTTTGTTTTGCTTTGTTTTTAATATAGCTCACCACTTCGTTATTGTTGTTACTCAATAAAAGAAATATAAATCTCTTGAATACAAATTAAAAATAGCATGAAACACTGTTGTTATATAAAATGGAATGAGCACATGTGAAACTGAGTAAAATAAAAAGGAATCAATTAGGGCTTGGGTTTGTTTTTGTTTTGGTTTTTTTGGACTCACACTTTGTCCACAAGTTTCTTTGTTAGAGCAATTATGTTCATTCGCCGCGATACTTCTTCCCGGTGCTTTATCTTTCTGTCTATTTTTGAAAATGCTACTTCTGGTGAAAATGAATGTGTGGGAATTTCTTCTTTACCTACAATAAACCTGGAAGGAAAAGGAAAACACAAGGCAATTATATTTCTTACTTTAAAAACAAATCAAAAAACAAAATCTTCAAAAGTGGATTCCACAGAGTAGTGTTAATAATTTTCCGCACCTTTCAGCTTTTTTTTTGAGCACGGCCTGAGATCCCAACTTTAGGAGGCAGGCAAGTGTCATTATCCCCATTTTACCAAAAGCAACACAGGATCAGAGAAGTTGCACAAGGAAATGTCTGGCAGAGCTAGGAATAAAACCCAAGTTTCTAATATGACATACACAAGACTTAAACATGCACTGCGTTGCATATGGATATGCTGTGTCTATATGCCTCCTACGGTGCCTGTAAAATGGAGCCACTCCTGTATTCCCAGAGTGCTTTGTAAATATAAACCACCATTAACAAACATACAGGACTCAGGACAAGACACAGTAGCAATGGATTTCTGCTTATTCCCAGTAGAATGCTGGGATTTAGATTCCTGTCTCTGGAAGAGGAAATGTTTAACACTCCTTCTCTCACACACATCGCCTACCCCCATGCATTAGCACTGCATTCATTTATTGTAATCCCCCTTTTGTAAAATAGTCACACATTTGAAAACTCTCCTTTCCTGACAATTCTATATTATGGCCTCTTTGAAATATGCAGTATGTCTCAAAATACAGGAAGGGTTTACAACAGTACGGTTTCTCTTAAGGAAATTCTGGCCTCCTATAAAGCAGCTTCCAGTATACACGTTTCCCCAAAACGGTCAATTTGAGCTAAAACTACTGGGTTTGGTTTTTTAGATACTTACTTAAGTGCAGAGAATGTAAATCCTTTCAACCCATCTTTGCACCTGAAACAAAAAAATTAGGCTTTTGGTTTTGTGTGACAATCTGCATACAATGAAAATAAAATCTCAGAGATAAAATATTGATGTAAAGCTGCCCAAGAACAACAACAATTTGGGGATAATGATTTGATTGTTACAAAATCCAATAAAGGAAAATAAGTGTGTAACTAATTTATAGCCAACGGGGACAACACAGTTTTCAGCATGAAGCACACCATGGCCTTCGGGAATTTCTTGGGAGACAGTGGACAGAGAACACCCAGAACCTCCTGAATCAAAACTTCTTTGATCAAAACTGATAGGGATATGCAGATCTTTAAAGAAGAGAGATCTAGGTTCTACCCCTGCTGTGACCGTGAGACAAATATTGGCCATGGTCTACAGAAGTAACAACGTGAATTCTTAGGTGGCCACGGATTTGTTAGTTTTACAAAAAATGTTCATAACGAGCTTGACAAAACATAAACCTACTGAAAGGGATGAGAAGTGTTCTGCACACTTTTTTTTTTTTTTTTAAACACACTCTAAGTTTGAGAGCCAGTGTCTTCCTTCATAGGGGAGCTGAATCCTGCACTCCTTACTCTGGAAAAAACTTCCACTGTTAAAATCACAGCATGCCAATTTTATGGCAGTTGCTCTGGTTCGGCAGCCCTTCCCCATGAGTGTGTGGGACTACTTTTGTGAATAAGGGTAGCAAGAAAGGGCCCTAGATTTGTAAATGCTAATGTTGATTGCGGTATAATGTCTAAGATTTGCTCTAATACTTTGATGTTTTAATTGGCAACTGGAGTTTCAGGAGTTTGATGTTTTCTGAACTGGGTGTGTTGACTGCAATTGGAGCCTGCAGCTGCTACGGATTCTTCCTGGATGACTATCGGCGTACCAGTGTCCTGCTGCTAGGGAAGCAAAGAGCAGCACTTTTTACTCTAGATATTTGTATTTTTTTTCTTTTTAGAGGGCTGTAAATCAGAGGGGAATAGATCATGATGAAAGTGCACTCCAGACAGAATATATAACATATAAAAAAGCTGCTATTTTATTCCATCAGTTAAAGAATACATTTTATACTAACAAAGGATAAAATCCTGCCATTATGATAGCCAGTTGCCAAGGCTGGGAGAGTAGCAGTGGTTGAGCAGAAGGTCCTTGTGCCATGCTGCCCACGCAGGCAGGGCTGGCTCTGGCTTTTTTGCCGCCCCAAGCAAAAAAAAACTGCGAGGGGGCCGGAGCGGTGAAGCACACACACACACACACACAAAAAAAACACCTGCGGGGTGGCCGGAGCAGCAAAGCACGCACACACACACACACACACACACAAAAAATACCTGTGGGGCAGCCGGAGCGGCAAAGCAGGAAGAAAAAAAACAAAAAACAAACAAAAAAACCCTGCAGGCGGGCCGGAGCCAGGGGGACTCCCTGTGCTGCAGACGTGCAGCGGAGTGCGCGCCCGGTCTAGCGGGGGGGAGGGAGAAGGGAGAGAGAGAGAAGGGGGGCGGCCAGGGTTTCAGCGGGGCGCTCGCCACGCGACCCCTCCCACTGCGCCACCTGCCGGGAGGGCTCTGTGCTGCTCCGGTCGGCTGGGAGGGAAGGACACGGGCTGCCCTGCCGAGTTTGCTGCAGGATGCTGCCCTCCTCCGCGCCGCCGCCCCCTATAGGGTGGCCGGAGCGGCAAACCAAAAAGAAAAAGAAAAAAAAAGGGCGGTCAGAATTCCGCCCCTTGGAATCTGCCGCCCCAAGCACGAGCTTGCTCGCCTAGTGCCTGCAGCCGGCCCTGCACACAGGCCAAGATGCCTCAGGAAAGCTTGGGGCACCACCATCCCTAGGACATGTAACTGCTACTCCAAGAAAGGAGCAGGTGTAGAGCATTTAGTGCCTGTTGCTGATGGCAGTATGTGTATGGGAAAGTGGCTTGGATTACTGACCAGGCTTCCCTGGGACTATGTACCACTGGATACATGTTATACAACCCCGCACAGACCATCATTCAGTTCCCCTCCTGCTCTTGGATGTGCTAATAAGGAGGAAAAGGCTTCTCATGCTGTCTTTCCCCTTTATCCCAGCAAGCCTGAACACAAGATGACAGAATGTCAGCAAAAATGTTTAGATACATTTAGCTGAAGAAAGAAATTCACAAATCAACGAAGTCTTTCTTTATGCTGGCGTCCACATGTGCTCTTGGTGAGATGTCAAAACACTAAGTTCCCTTGGGAAATGCTTCTGCTTCACAAAGGAAAGGACTCACACACACATTTAAAGGGATTTATTCTCAACTCTGTGCAAAGCGCTTATGAATGGGCAAGCATAATTACACCCAATATTAGGGAAGCAGAACCAAATATAGTTACTGTTGTAAAAGCTGCGGTGCCCCAAAATATAATATTTTATATAGGACCACAGGTGTTCATGATACCTTACAGACCATAAAAAAAACCCGTTAATACTAACACCTTTAATTTATAGAGCCTTTTAGCTGAAGGTTTAAAGTGTTTTACAAACTTAAAGACTCAGAACACACCTGTGGGAAACAGCAGGTAAGAATAATTATACCAGTTTTACAAAGATAATCCGAGACACAAAGAGTTAGGTGGCTTGCACCCAAAATCACATAGCAAATCACTGGGTACAGCTTGGAATGGAACCCAGGAGTCCTGACACCCAGCTCTAATAAAAAAAACACATATTCCTGGATCCGGAGTTAGGGCCCGATCCTGCATGTGGGTGACTGTGTGAAGCCCCACTGACTTCAGGGAGTTCCATACAGTCTGCTTGTAGGCGATCAACTAAAATTGGGGCCTTAGTTTCTCATTTTATTGTTTCTTGTGGCAGTCTTATTTGCTCAGAATACAAACAAATAAAATGTGCAATTTAAGTTTAAATACACAAACAGTCATTTCGAGAGTTTTCTACAAACAGAAAAGCAATTACAGTGCAACCCTGAAAAGTCATTTTGCCTCAATCTTGCAGCTTCTGTTTGCAAATGCTGCAACAATTATTACATCATTACACCAGTAGATGTCCCTAATCAACTGTTATTCAAGCGGGGACAGATCTGGGGAAATTCTTGACCAACATTGTTTCACTAGTAATTTTCTTTTAAACTCGCATCAAAGAAAGCAATTAATAAATGCGGCACTGATCTTAAAACACTACCAGACATCTAAGTTACTCAAATGCAAAACACTTAAAATGTATCCATTACCCTAGGAAACATTAAAAACATTTCTGTACAACCTTTCATAATGCCTATCCTCATTAGCCATCTGTGATAATTAATTCCCACCTAGTTATTAGTTTGTGTGAGAGTCATTATCAGAGTTACGGTATCACTATTATTTACCATTGTATTCATGTGAAACTTTCCAAACAAAATGTACCACCAGTTACATATATGGCTTTATGCAGGGGTTCTCAACCTTTTTCTTTCTGAGGCTCCCCCAACATACTATAAAAAACTCTACGGCCCACCTGAGCCACAACAACTAGTGTTCTGCATATAAAAGCAAGGACCGGCATTAGGGGGTAGCAAGCAGGGCAACTGCCTGGGGCCCCTGAGCTAAGTTGCTCAGGCTTCGACTTCAGTCCCAGGTGGAAGGGTTCAGGGCCCCGGGCTTCAGCCCCATGGGTCCCAGAGAGTCTAACACTGGCCCTTGCTTGGCAAACCCCCTGAAACCTGCTTGCGGCCCCCAGGAGGCCCCGGACTCCTGGTTGAGAACCACTGGCTTAGCGTATAAGCAATATTACAGATATTCTATTTGGAGTTCTATTTACAGCTCAGGTTTATTTAGTTTAAAATGAAGGTTAAGGGGTAACTTGATTGCAGTGTATAAGTACCTAGATGGGGAACAAATATTTGACCATGGGCTCTTCAATCTAGCAGTGAAAGGTATAACATGATCCAATGGCTGGGAGTTGAAGATAGACAAATTCCGACTGGAAAATAGGCATACATTTTTAACAGAGAGAGTAATTGCCATTGGAACAATTCACCAAAGGTTGTGGTGGATTCTCCATCACTGACAATTTTTAAATCAGGGTATTTTTCTAAAAGATGTGTTCTAGGAATTCTCTTGGTAAAGTTCTAAACTGCTAACAGTAATACAATCAGCATATGGTATCTTTTCTCACAACCCTGAAAATCATTGGGCCAGATTCTCAACCCCCCAGTTTGGTATCTTTTGGGCATCCTGAGCAGCACGAAGGGCACGTACTCTGGCTGCAGCTGGCCAGTTGAGAATTTTCCCTCCAGAGGTGAATTTTCCACTGATGAAAAGCCAGGTGAGCCAGCTCCTATGCCAACTGTTTCTTTCTAGTACAGGGGTAGGACAGAAGAGAGAGGGAATGGAGCAGAGCTCTAGGATACTCTAATTTATGTCAGGGCTACAGTTGGGTGAGTGTGACAACCCCATAAACAGTGCAGGGGTCCTCTAACTTCTTGTGCCCAACAGATCTTGGCACAGGAGAGACTCTGGCCCATGTTATCCAAAATATCAGTTGAAGAAAAATATAATTTGAGGACACACACACACACACACACACACACACACACACACACTTTCCCCTAAAGGGAGCTACTCTTGCCACAATCTAGCATAGCTCTCCTGTGTGGAAGCAAAATTCGGCCAGACTTAACAGTCAAGTCTTGAACCAACTCTAATTTTGTTGAGAGAGGCACGCTTAATTTCTAACCAGTTTGTGGGGAAGGGAAGGGAAGAGGTCTTCTCACCAAGCTGTAGGGCTAAAAGCCAGCTATTATATTTTCAATTTCTTTTATTGGCATTCCTTGCTAAGACCTTTCCAAAGGCTCACCCTCTGTGATTGACTGACATGCTCTGCTCAAGAAGTCAGCTGGGGAAAGGAGTTTAATTACTGTCGTTTCACCCACTGTACTTGTCGGGAGAATGTGACATGTGACACATTTACTGAAAAATCACAATTACTTATGTTATCCTTCAAGATAAAAGTAAATTAGAAAATTCAACTTTCCCTACATTGATTTTCATTATGGCTGTGTGCTTTGGGAATTAAGCTCACTCTTTTGCAGGAAGCAGTGCCATGGCCTAACAATTTACTGGTTGTGACAGAATATGTTTAAGAAGGATTAACGTATAAAGTAGGTGTCACCTACCATTCCAAAGGCTAAGCCTAGTAGCCAGGGGAGAAAATGCCCAAGTTGTCACACCATGCAGCCATGCCCCACAAACCACAGCCCCTGCAATTTCAAGGAGTAAAAGTTGTCCACTCTTCAGTGTGAACTGTACTTCTTGTAATGCATTGTCAATCAGCTTCCTATTTTATACACTTTAAATGCAGGTTACACTCTCTCTTGCTTCTGTTGTAACATCTTTCCTTTCCTTGCTTCTTTCCACTGTGTCCCATTGAAACATATAATGTGTCATTTTCCTGAGTTGCTTTCTGTGTCTGTCTCCTCTTTTCCTTCTCTCTCCCTCTACTCACTTGCAGCCTCTTTCTCTCCTTTCCTTGATACTAGTATTTTAACCTCTTCCTCTATAGTTTCTCTTTCCTTTCTCCTATTTCTCTCCTGTCACTCCCAATACCACAATTCTTTTTTTTTAACCTATCCTATCAATATCTCTTGCACCCACCAGCTCAATTATTTTTTTGCCTATCAGAATCAAATGGATTGGGAGTGAAAGGGTGGATTTTTAATTAATAGCTCTGGAGAAAAATGGTTTCTATATGATCCATGAGACATTGGAGCTCAAGTGGACATAATGGATGTCTGGGCCACCTCCATAATGATTTTGACCCAAAGAGGTGGGCATGTAAACAGGTATTATTAGCCCAAGTTAATTCTACTGCAAGCCATCTGAGAACTGCTTGTATATTTGATGGCTTTGAAATATGGAAGTGAGGTTCAGTAATGTTTAACTCTCCCATAAGACCTGAAAGAGATACATATTACTCAACGGGATCAAATGACATCTCAAAACCATTCATTCCAAGCCAATAATATCTTTACCATAAGTCTCCTTGTACAAAATGAAATATCAGAGATATATGGACAAAGGTACAGCCAACCTCTCTCTCTCTCTGGCCTCTCAATCAGGCCTGGGGAGATAAGGCTGAGGCCAAAGCAGACTTTAATAGCTCTTTCTGGTGTTTTTCACACTGTGTGAGCAGGTCTTTTAGCTGTTAAGCCATGATTTCTAATAACAAGTGTTCGTAAGCTTTATTAAATCTGCACTGACCCTTCACTACAACTGAGCTTTGCAACAAGAACCAGATTCATCTCAGATACACCAATGTAAACACAAAGTGACTCCACTAACTTCTACGGAGTTAGTTGCTCCAGATTTACACCAGCCTGGGTCAGAGAAGAATTTGCTCCAGTGTCTTACCATTAGAGATGGAAACCAAACCAAACCTCAAATGTGAACTCACAACCCAAAATTTTGGGCAGGGAAGGGTTCAGATTTGAAACCCTGGATCAAAACCTACACTTGTGGTTTTGATTCTGTGTGGGATCTAGAACCATAACAAGCCTATTTTCCTGATCCATTTCCAAATGTGGCCCAAGAGATTAAAATGTATAAGTTTTGATATTTGGGGCTCAAATCTTTTGAGAACAGTTTACATTTCAGTGCCACTTATCCTGAAGATGAACCATATCTAATGTTCAGTCAGCAGGTAATATAGGTCATCTGGATTCAAACACTATTTCTTTAGTCCATCTCTAATAATTAGGCAGCTTTAGCAAGAAAGTTTTGGAATAATCTATTTTTTCTTTATCATTTTGGCCTTGTTAATAACAACTACAATTCTCTAATTAAATTATATCTTCTCAAAGGCAATATCGTCTCAAAGCTTACGTACCCTGCAGAAAGGCACCTTTGATATACATATGACCGATAGAAAGCATCTATGCTACCCAAAAAAGAACCAGGTAGAGCTGTTGTAATCCTGGCTGGACAACCACCATTTTATGACAAGTCAGATTGTAACATAAGTCTTACAAGCATTGAGCAGACATCATATCAAAGTCTCTGGGAGGGAAAGTAAGCTATTCCACTCACCAGCTGCTGTTCACATTAAAGAATTCTTCCCCAATATCAAACCTAAGCCTTTGCTTCCTTCAAACTCCTTCTCCGTGTCCTATAACCTACTAAGACTGTGAAAAATTCCCGTCCTTCATTTTTATATTGCTTCCTATAAAAATCATGACTGGTGTGAAGAAAGTAAATAAGGAAGTGTTATTTACTCCTTCTCATAACACAAGAACAAGAGGTCACCAAATGAAATTAATAGGCAGCAGGTTTAATACAAACAAAAGGAAGTATTTCTTCACACAACGCACAGTCAACCTGTGGAACTCTTTGCTAGAGGATGTTGTGAAGGCCAAGACTATAACAGGGTTAAAAAAAGAACTAGATAAGTTCATGGAGGATAGGTCCCTCAGTGGCTATTAGCCAGGATGGGCAGAGGCTAGGACACAATCCCTGTTTGCCAGAATCTGGGAATGGGCGACAGGGGATGGATCACTTGATGATTACCTGTTCTGTTCATTCCCTCTGGGGCACCTGGCATTGGCCGCTGTCGGAAGATAGGATACTGGGCTAGATGGACCATTGGTCTGACCCGGTATGGCCGTTCTTATGTATCTTCCAGGGAAGGCTGTTTACCAGAAGCTGAAGTGCTCTGGGTACATTGCCTCTGTAGAGGCGCACTGCAGCAGCACAGCCATGAAGTGCTGGTGTGGTGCACACCATTTGCCCACTGGCACTGTAGAGATTGGTTCGGCATAGGAATATACCCTGGGCTTTATTAACCTTTCCCACAGTCAGGCAGGTCTAGGCACAGACATGGTGACAGGGAAAAGGTTGGGTTCCAGAGCTGGACAGTGTGGTGCACCACATTCCCAGAGCTGCTGCACAGGGCCTCTGTGCAGATGGACTATGCCAGGATCTCCTGTGGATCCTGAGGGATATGTGAGGTTTGTTGGTGGGCCTTGCAACTCATTCCACAGCAGAGGGAGGGATGAAGCTTCCCCCCTCCCCGAATGATGTAGAAGAAACTCAGTGAGCAAATTCCTTCCCTTACCCCTCTTCACCTCCATTTACCATGGAAGGTGCCTAGGGTTGCCAATTTTGGTTGGACATATTCCTGGAGGTTTCATCACATGACATAATCTTTAATTAAAGATTAATCTTTAATTCCTGGAGACTCCAGGACAATCCTGGGGGGCTGGCAACCCTAAAGGCGACAATCCTTCCCAGTGTGATGGAGACTATTCCAAGACTGTTCGTACAGCCGTAAAGAATAACCATTCCCAGTTACAGGAGCCAAGCATTTTATAACCATGTTCAGAATGAACTGCTTTAAAATGGTTTGGGATCATAAGGCACAACCCACGATCCTGGAAAGGAAATCTGCAGGGGCAATTTTATGACAGAGAAAGGCTTTATAAACTATAACCATTTTTCTCCTACAAGTTTTTTCAAGTTGTAAACTATACATTTAGTTTTTCTTTGCCCAAAGGGCTTATCTACTCAGACCAGTCCTGGGAAAAAAATATGAAGGAAATTATTAAAGATAGCATCAACAAAAGAACCTTGTTTCCCAATCCACTATTTTTAATGTAAATTATGTCATGTTAGCTGGCATCACCCTATGGGGAAAGGGAGAGTTCGGTGATTTAAAGGAAAATGTAAAAACACTGCAGTAATATAGTCTCATTTCAAATAAATAAATAAAAAGTACATATATACATTCGAAAACTGAAGTCATGCTCTGAAACCAACAGATCTTGAATATTGTTCCAGGTTTCCCCATAGTGTGGACAAGGCATAACTTTTCAAAAATATATTTCAAATTTCAGATTAAAAAAATTAACTGCATTGATGTCAAAAGTAGATGATCTGAAACTGTCAATTTTACTTAGAGCAGTCAATATTGCAGCATAGTTGGGGTACAAATGCAAGAAGAGAACAAACTAAGGAAATCTTCAAAAAGAATGAGGAGTACTTGTGGCACCTTAGAGACTAACAAATTTATTTGAGCATAAGCTTTCGTGGGCTAAAACCTACTTCATCGGATGCATGCAGTGGAAAATACAGTAGGAAGATATATATGCACAGAGAACATGAAAAAATGGGTGTTGCCATACCAACTATAACGAGAGTAATCAATTCAGGTGGGCTATTATCAACAGGAGAAAAAACACTTTTGTAGTGAAATCTTGTTTCATTTTTCTTCCATACATGAAAAAGACATGGATGCAGGTAGTTATGTAGCATGACTGCAGTATAATTGTGTTCACATTTGGCATATCCATAAGAAACATCTGAGTTCTAGTTACTGCTCCAGAGTTACGCAATTAAATTCCTTCTGAAATTTAGAAATGCTGAGCGTGTTTTATATTTTAAATCAAATCGAAATGTCTTTTAATTGTGCTTGAATTGCAAAATGACCTCCTCTATTGATACCTCAGTCTGGGACAATTCCTTAGGGCTTGTCTTCACTACTGCTTTCCCATCGACGTAATTACTCCACCTCAACGGGAGGCGGAAGCTATGTCGACAGGACAGTCTATGTAACTTACGTCGCTCAGGGAGGTGTTTTTTTCAGACCCCTGAGCAACATAAGTTACATCCACTTAAGCGGTAGTGTAGACAAGCCCTTAGATTTGTCACCTAAAAAGAATGGCTCAGGTGTGGGAATCTCCCTCACATCCTCTACAGTGAAGAGTGATGGAAAGAATTCATTTAGCTCCTCTGAATGGCCTTGTTTATCTTGCGTGCTCTTTTCATACCTTGATATTATAGCGGCCCCACTGATTGTTTGGCAGGCTTTCCTGCTTCTGGTGTATTTAAAAAATGTCTTGCTGTTAGTTTTTGAGTCTCTTGCTAGTTGCTCTTCAAATTATTTTTTGGCCTGCCTAATTATATGTAACCCCTCTGGGGTTTAGAGAGCATGGCCCCTTTAAATCTTTGTCCTGAGGGGAGGAAGTGCTGATTGTCCCAGGAAATGCTGGGGTGTTTTTTTTGGGGCGGGGGGGGGGCGGGGAGAGGAAAAGGAGAGGGCGTGTGTGTCTGGAGCTCCAGACAGAAGGGCTGCAGCAAGCAGGCCCTCACAGAGTGAAGCAGCCGAGAATCTGCCTGAAGCCAGGGAGGTGCAGAGCGGCTGAGCGGGGACACCCCAAGACAGGAGCCAGAAGGAGCACCGTGCCAGGGAGAAATTGCCCGAGAAGGCCAAACCAGAGCTGGACCCAGTATCACTGCTACCCAGAGCTGTATGGGGCTGGGAGTACTGGGGCTTGTGACTTTGCCTTGGGAATAAGGAGGGAGGCTATAGCTAGCTAGGTGGGGAGGTTGTCGCTCTGTGTGGGTTTGCAGAGAGCAGCAGAAGAGGGCACCAGAGGGGTTTGTTGGGGAAAGTTTACTGGTGCCACACCAAAGATGACCAGGAGCACCGAAGACTCACCACCAGACTGGAACTTTGCCCAGAACTTCCCAACTCTTAGTGCAGACACATTGCTCAGTGTCTGCCCTTTCAGACTCTGTTGTTTTTCTCCATTCATCCCGCTGTGAATACATATTTCTCGTACTATTCCGGTGTCTGTGTGTGTTCACTTTGGGGGATTTGAAACAGGTGCCCCTGCAGTGGAAAGGACTTTCCCTGCTGCATTCCTGCCTGTGTCTTTTCCTGGCCGGAGCTGCAGCAGACTCCATCTTGGCCACAAGGGCGCTAAAGTTACATATACTTTTACACTTGGCTTGACAGAGTTTATGCTCCTTTCTATCTTCCTCAGTAGGATTCGACTTTCAGTTTTTAAAGGATGCCTTTTTGCCTCTAGCTGTTTCTTTCACTCTGTCGTTATAGCCATGGTGGCATTTTTGGGGTCCTCTTACTGTTCTTTTTAATTTGGGGTAGATGTTTAATTTGAGCCTCTATTATGGTGTTTTTAAGATGTTTCCATGCAGCTTGCAGGCATTTCATTCTTTTAATTTCTGTTTAACCAGCGCCCTCATTTTTGTGTAGTTCCCCTTTCTGAAGTTAAATGCTACTGTGATGGGCTTCTTTGGAATTTCCCTTTCCCAACATAAGGATGTTAAATTTAATTATATTATGGATGCTATTACCAAGCGGTTCAGCAATATTCACCTCTTGGACACGATTCTGCACTCCACTTAGGACTAAATCAAGAATTGCCTCTCCCCTTGTTGGATTCAGGACTAGCTTCTCCAAGCAGCAGTTATTAATGGTGTCTAGAAACTTTATTTCTGCATCCTGTGCTGAGGTGACATGTACCCAGGGAATATAGGCATAGCGGAACTCCCCCATTATTATTGCATTTTCTATTTTATTTCCCTGAGTATTTCACAATCATTTTTCACCATCCTGGCAGGGGGCTGGTAGTATATTCCTACCGATCTATTCTTATTATTCAAGCATGGGATTTCTAGCCATAGAGATTCTATGGTGCCGTTTGATTCATTTAAATGTTTTCCTATATTTGACTCTTTGCTTTCTTTCACATATAGTGCCATTCCCCCACCAGCACGGTCTACTCGGTCACTCCTATATATTTTATACCCTGCTATTACTGTGTCCCATTGATTATCATCGTTCCACCAAGTTTCTGTGATGCCTATTATATCAATATCCTCATTAAATACCATGCACTCAAGTTTACCCATCTTAGTGTTTAGACTTTTAGCATTTCTATAGAAACACTTTCAAAATGAGTGGGATTTCAAGATGGCAATAACATAGAAAAGGTCACTCAATTTCTTATATAACACACACAAAAACATTATTTAACAACAGTTAATACTGCAGCAGGATATGCTCCACCCACCCAAAACCTTAAAAATATGCAAATAAAAAGTTAAGGGAAAAGTCTCCAGGACTCAATGCCACTTTTAGCACAGTTATACATTCTAACACTTCCATCTTTAAAAGACAGAAAAAATATGCACCCCAACTTTATCAAATTGTGCTTTTTATACAAAACCTTAACTCCGGCCTAATGCTCTCTCATATTACTGACTGTCTCACATTCTAAACGTGTGCAGCCTTATTCCACTTTAACATTTCAGAGGTCACAGTTAATGTTGGTCACACTTAAAATTTCTTCTGCTTTTGAAAGATTCTACTAGTTTGAGATGGATTCCATGTACTTAAAATGAACGCTGCTGGAACTAGTAATATTGCTCAAAAAAGCCCACTTTTTAAAATTAGACCATTGTAAGTAGTGGATTAATGGACATCAAATCTTGGCAACAAAACAGAATATTTGATTGGCAATCAAATGTAAGGTTTTGACGATAGCATTCCCCACTCTGAATCCAGAATTGTAACTTGACTTCAGTATAAACAGTTTTCCTTTTCACTTCAGTGTCACATTCTTGTTAGAATTGCTTTTCTAAAAATGTAATTGCTTGGATTCCTCAGGTTGACTTGAATGGGACTACTCAAAGTTAAGCACAAACTTAAGTGATTTTCTGGATCAGGACTCAGCACTTTGCAGGATCAATCCCTAAAGAGTAGGTGGGGGTGGGGCGAAGAAGAAAATAAAAGCAAGATAATGAATGTCCACATCATAAGATGGTCATGTGATCAAAAGCGCATATTTTTTCTATCTCCAAATGCCTCTTTTACATAGCCATTAGTAGTTTACAGGAAATATTTCAGCCCTTGAGTTTAAGGCAAGCCACTGACATCTGAATTCAGTTACTGCAGCATTTTCTTTCTGCTTGGCAAAAGTGTGAGGACTGTTCGAGTACCAACTCTGAGTGACACCCAGACGTACACACTTAAAAATTCTTAGTGTGTCTGGGAAGAAAAACAGCCGTCAAAGAAACACAAAGTTCTGTATGAGAACTTGAACTCACAGTAGTTTACAACAGTGCTGAGGGTGTGTATTGCATTTGTGACTTACAAGGTGCACTTTGCTTTTGCCATCTAATATGCTTATTCAAGAGTGTACGTATTTGTCCAGGAGTACAGCATTCTGTACCAGTGACAAGTCATTTCTCTCCTAGCAAGACAATAGACACACCTCTGGAATTCACATTTTCACTGACCTCCAACTGACCCGTGATTACACAGGGAGAGACAGAAGTTGTTTTACCTGATTCTTTTGTACATAAAAAATGGCTCTTATAGACCTAAAGCACTAACAATTATATCTGCTGCTCCTATGTTCGTAATTTTATTTCACAGCACAAGTTTCAGTCAAATCAGAGCTATGTAGTATAGCTTTGGAGTTCCATTCCAGAACATATTTACACACAGACCATACCACCTTTAGAGGAAACTGTAAGACATGCCTTCCTGCAAAAGCCTTCTTGCAATAACATTAGAAGAATGACTGATATAGCAGAGATAAATTCCACATATTCTAGCAACGCTTAAGAAAGAAAGGTACAGAAGATGCCAGTTCTGTGACCTAAACGTGAATTTTACTTTAAATTGTTAGCACCAGAAACCAGAGTGATGGACATACTATAAATATATATTACTGTTTTATCAAAAGATTTCATTGCATATAGAGCTGATTATTTTTAGGTCTCGTATTTATTGAACAAACACTAGTGGTTCTGAACTTTACACATATGCTTGTCATTCAGCTCCTGATATTACACGCAAGACCCAAGTTTAGGCATTCCTTTATACCAATATAAAATGCTAATACAAAAAAGTTAAACTAATGGTCTTTTTAAAATCAAATCCTAACCTTTTATCCCATCTCATCTCTACACTAACTATAATTGCTGTTTGTTTTAACACTTTCATTTCATCACTATTATTTACCATGAAATAACAGCAGCATTCCTGTAGTAAGCTTTTTCAGTTCCAAACTTCTACCATACCAAGCAGCAGTCAGATAGCTTAAGAAGGTTAGTATGCAATTCACATTGCTCTGAGTATTTCTTATCACTTCAAATGCTGTATTTAAATTTACAGAGAGGAAATGTAGTTTACTTATTATGATATGATTGGGGGCCATTTTCCAAAATACCTAAGACCCATTGACTTTAAAAAAATCATAGAATCATAGAATATCAGGGTTGGAAGGGACCTCAAGAGGTCCTCTAGTCCAACCCCCTGCTCAAAGCAGGACCAATCCTCAACTAAGTCATCCCAGCCAGGGCATCGTCAAGCCTGATCTTAAAAACCTCTAAGGAAGGAGATTCCACCACCTCCCTAGGTAACCCATTCCAGTGCTTCACCACCCTCCTAGTGAAAAAGTTTTTCCTAATATCCAACCTAAACTTCCCCGACTGCAACTTGAGACGACTACTCCTTGTTCTGTCATCTGCTACCACTGAGAACAGTCTAGATCCATCTTCTTTGGAACCCCCTTTCAGGTAGTTGAAAGCAGCTATCAAATCCCACCTCATTCTTCTCTTCTGCAGACTAAAGAATCCCAGTTCCCTCAGGCTCTCTTCATAAGTCATGTGCTCCAGACCCCTAATCATTTTTGTTCCCCTCCACGGGACTCTCTCCCATTTTTCCACATCCTTTTTGTAGTGTGGGCCCCAAAACTGGACACAGTACTCCAGATGAGGCCTCACCAATGTCGAATAGAGGGGAATGATCACGTCCCTCGATCTGCTGGCAATGCTCCTACTTATACAGCCCAAAATGCCGTTAGCCTTCTTGGCAACAAGGGCACACACTTGACTCATATCCAGCTTCTCGTCCACTGTAACCCCTAGGTCCTTTTCTGCAGAACTGCTGCCTAGCCACTCAGTCCCTAGTCTGTAGCAGTGCATGGGATTCTTCCGTCCTAAATTCAGAACTCTGCACTTGTCCTTGTAGAACCTCATCAGATTTCTTTTGGCCCAATCCTCTCATTTGTCTAGGTCCCTCTGTATCCTATCCCTACCTTCCAGCGTATCCACCACTCCTCCCAGTTTAGTGTCATCTGCAAACTTGCCTAGGGTGCAATCCACACCATCCTCCAGATCATTAATGAAGATATTGAACTTATGTTCCTGAGTGCCTAAGTAATTTTTGAAAATGTTATTCTAGATCAAGTTCTTGAACTGTGCTCCATGGACCACCAGTGAACAGGAGACTCTCTGAAGGATTGTGTTTGAGACACAAGAACGGATGAGACTGGGATGTTAGGAAGGGAAGTTGTACATGAGCAGATCTTTCTCTTAGAAAAAAGTCTGCTGAACTGAATGGTTGGAGAACCATAGATTAGATTTTCCCCCTCTCTGGTTTAAATTGGCTGTAGCACTGGTGGAAGGTGCCATAATGAAGATATGTACCTTAATGCCCATGACTGCAAATTCTGAAAGATATTTTTGTGTCATCACAGTCTTGGAGCATAAGACTTTGAACAAAGGCACAGCTGGAACTAGTGGGTCCCCTTGGATGAACTTCTGTTCCTTTCAAGTCCAAAACTTACATAAATGTGGTTTCTGAACCATAAAGATTGTAATTTCCCCAATTTTGATTTTTAATAATAAAAACATGAGGAAAAGTCAGACTCAGCACTTTAACAGGAACTAAACACTTATGGAATACAATCACAAATAGAAGCCATAGCAACAACCTAGACAAGTATAATAAAAGGAAACAATTTCCTGGGTATACAACATTAAACACTTTGTTATTAATTCATTTAAACTGAATGGCAGAACAAACTATTTATAATAATATTCCTCCAATTCAGAGTTACAGCTGGAAAATTAAACCTTATGGATATCTGCTGTTCAATTTTGGGGACTAATAAAACCTTCATACTTATTTAAAACTTATTTGTAATATACCGAAACAATAGAAATCTTCTGTATTTACTGCCACTATGTAGAAAAAGTAGCAACCAGTGTTGTCAACTCTCATGATTGTATTGTGAGTCTTGCCATAGTCTGTGTTTTTCTTAAAGCCTCAGCTCCTGGATTCATAGGGTTACATGCAGATATAAGGTTTCATAAAAAACCAAAATGAACCAAGTTTCTAGCTCTCGTGATCGCAGAGAAAACCATGAAAATGTGAGTTGTGTGTATCCTAAAGGTTCAAAAGCCAGACAGCAGTAAAAAGAACCCCCCGGGTCTTTTTTTTAAGTTAGGCCTGGTCTACACTAGGCAACTTATGTTGGTATAACTATGTCACTCAGGCGTGTGGAAAATCCACACCCCTGAGCGATGCAGTTATACCAACCTACCTCCCAGTGTAGACAGCACTACGTTGACAGGAGGGCTTCTCCTGACGACATAGCTACCGCCTCTTGGGGAGGTAGAGTACTTATGCTGAAGGGAGAAGGTCTTCTGTTGACGTAGGTAGCGTCTTCACTGAAGCACTACCATGACATTGCTGTGCCGCTGCAACGCTGTACGTGTAGACAAACCCTTAGTTTCATGATTTTGGGGGCTTCACTTTTTATGTATGTATTTATTTTTTAACACATTTAGGGGTTGGAAATACAGAGCAAAAAATCTGCTGTATTTCATTTATTCATAGAGCTTTAAAGTAATCTGGAAAAACATTGACTGCTGTGCATGCACAGTTAGGAGCAAGAATAAAATCAGAGGTGAAAGTAATTCACAGATTGGAGGACAATCAGCCCCCTCTTTTCTATGCCTACCAATGAGGATCCTTCACATCTAAAGAGTATTATAATGAAAAACTGAAGGCATTATGTTTCTGTGTTGCTCTCCACTGGGGAACACTGAAGTTAAAATAAGCAACCGAGGAAATACATCAATTTCACACTAACATCAGAAAACACCCAATTCGGAGAAACAAACATTTTAAAATAAACTATTTTAAAAATCTGTTACTCTTCCAGCCAGGGCTGGTTATGTGGGAGGTATATGCTTTTGTGGTCCTTTAGAACAACGCCAGAAGGATGCGTCATGTACACACAATTATGTGGTTTTCCAGATCTGGCAGTGCTTCATCAAAATATAAAATCCATATTCTAGTCAAGTGTCCTTTCCTAAAACACATGGTTAATCCAGTATCTAAGTGTCTGACAGGCAGGCCTTGGCTCAAACAAGCCTCTCTTGGCCGCTGGCATTTAAAATTGGGAGTGAAGGCTTTTGATTTCAAGCCATGCCTTGTTTTGCCTCTGTCCATTTTTCATTGAAATAAACGGTCACACAGGCTCCAAAGGCAATGTTCCAAGTGGTGAACAAGAGAGAAAAAATGGATACACAAATCCACATAGATCCCTTCTGGCCTTAAAATCTGTGAAATTATTGCAATACAGATGAGGATAATATATAATATATTAAATGTCCACTGTGCAGGCTAGGATTTTTTAAAAAGGAAGCCTGCAGTTCTTCTAAGTTCATATTTAGGCTCCTAAATAAAAGGCCTGATTTTCAAGAGTGCTGAGCACTTGGCCTCAGGTTTCTAAAGGTATTTAGACATTATGACTCCTAAATGGCTAAATCCCTTTTGAAAATGAGATTTACGCTCCTAAATCAGGTAGACATTGCAATACTGAGTGCCGCAATGCCTAAATACGTGTAAAAATATGGGTCTTAGTAATTCCCATTAAAGTCAATACTTTTGAGAATCAGACTACTTATTTAGGCCTAAATATGGTCTTAGAAGCAAAACTTTGGGCACCCATTTTAAAAAAAAATCTTGATCCTAGTGTTCTAGGATTTTGAGACTACAGCCACGAATATGTCAGAGTACAAAGGATATTAAAATTAGGGTATTTCCACCCCAAAAGGAAGTGATCTAGTAATGCAATTTTAAAAGTAGAGATAGTGCACACTTCAACAGGAATAGGATAGTCTACCAGGGTGTAGGAATGCTGGGGAGACTTTATCTGGGTGTAGTGTAGCCAGGGAAGGATAAACTTAACACTCACACACTAGATAACAACAACTACTACTAATTCAACTACAAAATGTGCCCTTTCAAAACAACCTGGGCTCCCCTCACTATTTTTTCACTACGTTTAACTGCTGTAACATGATACTTGCTGAGATGCAAAGCATATAATGTCAAATAACATGACACATTGAGTGACCGATTTTGACATGTTAAGGTTAAACATGTAAACTTGCTTGGCAGGGCAAATAACTGGCCCTGACAAACAGGAAGCAATTTATCTGGAAATATTTGCTAACATTATCTGAATGCAGACAAACCACAGAACTGAAGGCTGAGCCAAACCAAGTGCTCTTTTCAGCTCCACAAGCCAAACAAATAATCCAAGTCGCTGGAGTTGACTATGCATACGTATCACTACTGTCACACAGAGATAATGCCAAAATATTCTCAGTGACTGCTCATCCTCAGTCAAGCAGTTGGAAGCCTTCAGTAGCTGGCCTATTTCTAATCACCATATCTTAGAAAAAAAACAGCTATCACTGTGATATCTTAATACCATACAATAAATATAAGCATGCCCTAAATGGCAATGTCTTCAGTCTCCCTTGTTCCCACTGTACATATTTGGATGTGGGTTTTTTCCCTCTCTTGCCTTTCCTCAGTCTCCAATGTTCCCAACTATGGGCTAGTCTTTAGTAAATGCTGTTACTGTTGGAAGGCACTGTCAAAGGGGTGGGTCTTCCATTTAGACCTGCTCATTGTCATTGTTTTCTGATACTGCTAAGGTGTTCCATAGCTGGGTCCTGCTACTGATAATACTCTGCTCCAAAAAGTCTTCTCCTGGGACCATCTAATTGAAGCATTTCTTGTGAAGCACAATTATCTTGGAGGACCCTGGTTAGTCAGGTGACCTTTGAGGTAGTTGGCTCTAACCTAAGTGTTTGCTATATCAGGACTAGGACCTTAAATTCAATCTTAAAAAGGGGTAGAAAGCCAGCAGAGCTCACAGAATACTAGTGCGATGTGTACACACTTGCTTTTGCTTCAACTTCCTGGGGACAGTCAGATTCATCCCTAATAGAGTTAATGGAGGTGACTGAGATGAAAAACACATCTGAGAGGAAAAGGAATAACTTCCTGACCAGCAGAAGATGGCAAAATATGTTTCTTGCCACTGATGCAATCTCCAGGTCCAAGAACAATGAATATTCCAGCAAGAACCTGGGGCTTGAACTAACTCGGTTACCAGTGGTTGGATGCATTTAATTTAGGGTGTGCTGACTGTTCAGCAAGATCTTTGAATTTCCTGCCACTTCCTCGCTGCATCACCTCTGTCTTCCCAGGTGCAGACTGAACTTTTCATCCAATAACCTATTTGTTCTAGGCACTGGGATATGTTGGTAATGGCATAAGCTACACCAGTGGAGACGGTCACAGAGCTGCTATCCATGTGTTCTTAACACTGAAGCCCATGGCATTTCATCTCTCTAAATGATCTCATTTTATATAGTCACACAGACACAAGGATTCCAGTGTTAACGATAATTGATAACAGTTTTGTCACCAATAGCAGGTCATTGTCAGCAGTTCTGGCACCAGTATATATATGTGTGTGTGTTTAGAGAGGAGGGGTAGGAGAAGGGCTACAACTAAACCTTTTAGAACCCCCACAGAGAAGCATGTGTCCATCACACTTCTAATCTGTCTGATAAGAATGAGCAGAGTCAGCAGGAAACTATTCCATGAGCCACTCTTGCCAGGTACTTTTTATGCAAGCCAGTAACACTTCTTGAACAATGGTGTCAAAGGTTGCTTAGAGGGCAAAGATTATGAGCATTGAACTGTGGTCCCCATCCATCTCCATCAGGGCTAAGAGGGTGATGTCTGTGCCATGATCCAGTCTGAAGCATGATTGTGAGCAGCCCAGGATATCAATGGAGGACAGGTGGTATTGTAGCCTGATCACTACCACCTTCTCTATGACTTTGATCAGGGAGATTAAGTTGGAAACAAGACAACAGCTTGCAGTTCCTGTGTGTCAGTAACAACTATTTAAGGATCACTGGAGTTTTGCATGGTGCATGGAGGTTTACAGGGAGCCCTCCTCAATGGGGTGCTGATGATATTACAAGGAGCCCAGTCAGGAGAGACACAGGTCTGATTCACAGGTGATAGGTCAGACAAGTCTCTGGGTTTCAGTGTGGTTTATAGGCCCGAAGTCTATAAGGACAGGAACAGACCATGTTCTTGCTCCTAGTGTGGCTTTCACATTCACTGCAAGGCCAGCTGTGATTTTGTCAATCCTCTGAAAAGTAAGGTGAGAGCTTCTTGCACCTGGAATGGCTTGTGTCTGATGGTAGGCATAGGCATTTCTGATCAATGAGCTAGACAGCTCTTTGGTGTGGGACTTGGCAGGTATCACTACAGGAGAAAACATGGAACTTTTAGCCTCTGTCGCAGCTGCAGCATGTAATTGAGGAGGGCCTTGTTGCCATTTAGATGGGCAGTCTTCATACCATTTCTGTTCTAATTCTGTGCTTCTGGCTATTTCTGGGTGTAGTTCATCTGTGAATAATGGTGATCTATGGGGATGTGGGCATTGTGGAGTTAGTCAACAGTTTAATCTGGTACTTGGTTATAGTGTTTCACCAAAAAGTCTATGCCCTGATCTTGCTGTTGAGTGGGTTATCCCTCTAGGGTCCTATGGAAGTTTACTGGATCAGGAGTTTTCAGGAACAAACTATTTTCATTGTTTCATAGGCAGCATGAAGGAATATTTCTGTTCTACATATCAGTGATGGTGTTTTGTTGAGGCAAATTTGGGCACGGTACTTGCTAACACTCTATGTGTTAGAAAAGAAGGAAGAAAGCCAGTGGATAGAGGATTTCCCCAATAAAATATTTCTTCAGATCTGGTAGATCTCTCTGGTTGATGTGAGTTTAGTTTGCAGTGTTGTACAAGAAAGCACAACAAGCTTGGATTTTTTCCTCCTATGGAGAATACCTCCTCCTTTCTGGCTCCCTAGAGTTCTAAACATATGCTCTACCTAACCGCACCTGATACTGACTCAAAAGCTAGTCCAGATGCTTCCAAGTCATGCGACCACATGGATAGGATTGTTTAATTTTTAATTATCAGCAAGAGTTGGGCTAAAGTTCCAATCATAAATTCCTGCTCCCTTTTAACAACTTATCAATGGTATGTAAACAATTATGCAGTCCTTTGGCGGCAGACATGGATTCTTGGACCTGCACTATTTCACATGTTTACATTATGGTACAGTTCATTAAAGGAGTCAGTTGTGGAAGGAATTATTGTAGCTTCAGGATTTGGCCTGCAGTAATCTAAAAATAACCTGTGGAACATATGCACAAATTAATTTTAAGCAAACCATGCAGTAAAATACCAGCTGGGTGTGTCAGGAGGCGTCTTATCAGTAAGTATATAGACAAACTACTCATACAGAACCATTTAAGAGAAAGGCATCTCTATTAATGTTTCAGACAAAAGATACTGACAGTTGAAGTATATTTACTGGTAAAACAGAGGAAATAAGCGTTTATGAAATTAGGATCTTTAAATTCAGGAGATTTGCAGGTGAAGCGTCGATGGTAGCAAGTCATGGATATACTTCTTCTACACAAGTTTTCTGTCAAAAAATTTTAAGAATAGTGGCTCTTTCACAAGATTTAGGAAATCCAGGGCAGTTGTAAGAACTGAGTGATAAAACAATGAAGAACTTAAGTTTTCAAAAATGTGAAGAAGCCATGTTTTGAAATTATGTGTCTCAGTCTCAGACACTGAGAATAAGGAAGGGATTCATGGCAAGGATTAGGATGTTACAAATCATATGGGACATATGAATAGGAGTCTGTTTCTATGTATCAATAGAGGTTTTAAATTCTGAACGAGAAGCTTTACTTAGGGCACATTCTTCAGTGAGATATTCTATGGGCTTTCCAGAATGCTCTGGGTTGACAACATACTATAGTCTGACTTTACACACCAAATTTTTATCATCTGTTATAAATATTTCAACTTATGCCAGACTTGCACAAGATCTTTTAAGGACTATGTTTTATTATTTTGTTTTAATAAAGTTTTATAAAAGCAGACAGTGTTTTTTCAGGGGGAAGACAATTTTTTTAAAAAAAATTAAGAATTAAACTAGAAGTAGAGAAAAGTCTCACACCTTTGTACTATTACGAGAAGTTTAATAATGAGAACCTGTGACAATTTCTAGATCATATCAACGACTATTCAATAGTTTTAGGCTGCAAATAGGCATCTTAACCACCATTGTCCTGCCACTCTAGATGCTATCTGAAACCTAGACTTCCCTGCAAAAAAAGCCACAAACAGCTGGACTCCAGCTTAGATACACAAAATAAATCACTTGTGAGTGAAT
The DNA here is from genome assembly GCF_028017835.1 of Emys orbicularis. NCBI lineage: Eukaryota > Metazoa > Chordata > Testudines > Emydidae > Emys > Emys orbicularis. The sequence continues at coordinate 346,842,276 of NC_088683.1, forward strand.
TCCGCCTCAGAAGCTCTAATCAGGACTCCATGCAAGCAACAAAACAAACAGAACCCAGAAAGAACATTAACATCCCTGGTAACCAGTGTTTACTAATTGTGCAGCATCAGGAAAATTTCAATAGAAAAGCAGAGACTGAATGGGATCGTCTGATAAGTCCACTGCACTCACACACTCCACACAATATTCTTGACCCTTTAGGTCACAACCTTTGCTCTCAAATCACTCATGCAATGGAGATAGAGGAGTTCGCCTCATTCAGTTAAATCCTTGTAATTATTTGCTAGGGCACTCAGTAATATGAAATTATACGTACAATACTTTGATGAATTACTCATGCTGTTTCCAAATTAAAAATACAGTAGATACAAATGCTATGTTAAAAATAAAATGCCTAAACTACAAGGTAGCCTCAAAATTTCTATAAAAGACAAAAGGTACAATTTTGTTTCTTTGGGCTTTTATACTCATTCATGCTCTGTGTAAACAAAGCAGATTAAATAAATGGCCTTTCACTTGCTCTCATATTAGGGAAGTGTTAATAATGTCACTGTCAAAGAACATAAGAGCTTTATCTAAAGCTAAAACCTATAACAAAGACAATGAAAACAGCATTGGCTGGTAACTGAACATGAAAGAGAGCATGTTAGCAGAGGGTAATGTAGGCAAGAGCAAGCTTATAGACATTCAGATTTCCTTCTCAAGTGCCACAGCCATAATGAGAAAAATTAATTTGGGGCATAACTCAACTGACTTCACACCAGGGATGAATCTGGCCAATTGAGCTGTATACCAATGTTTACTTTGCCTTGTGAATCACATTTCATCTACTTATTTTTACGACTTACATAATAAAATATACAATGCAGCTATAAAAGTTTTCACTGAAGAGAAGAACTGTTTTATTTTTGGATGGTTGTTACCATCTGTATTCACTTTTTGATTTGTAGTTGTTAAACTGGCTATTTTATATAGTTTTTTTTATTTAGATAGCATAAATTATTTTTAAAGACAAAAATAATTTTATCTGTATCTGAAAAGAATTAAACATGGTAGCATGTGACTAATATTTTATGGAGCATTTGCAATAAACTAAAGATAGAGAAAATTAAATGTGGATTCAAATCCCTTCATCTCCGTGAGTGCGTAGGACTTGTGACGCAGAAAAACCATGATGGGTCCAATGACTGGAGAGTAGGACAATCTTGTGCAGGTGGTCTACTCTCTTTGGGCTCAATCTTTCATATTGCTGAGCACTGCCACGATCCACTTATGCACAAGCTTAACTTTAATTATTTGAGCATTTCTATTAAAGTAAATAGGATCATTCACATGACTGAAGTTAAGCTCACGCTTAGGTGCTTTGCTGAATCAGGTCCAAGTGCTCAGCACCGCAGGACCAAGCCCCCTGGGCACTGTGAAGATCAGCTCTGTGCACAGTGCATGCCAGTCACAAAAATCATTTCTTGAGATATATGTGGGGTTAGAAAATGTCAGCCAGTTCCTGAAGTAACTAACAGGAATTCCATTTGTTTACAAAACTATGTACAAAATATCTGCTTGTGACGTTATCTGATTAAAATATGACCATATAGATCATTGTTGCAACCACTGTTATATATCTGCAACAAATCTAGTACAAAATGTGGCATGTAAGATGTCTGTGGAAAGGTTATGATTTGCTGAATATAATTATGCTATCGGGATGCATGTATCATTTTTGTATTTGAAGTTATAAGTATTGGCTCTATACCTGGATTTCAAATGTTTGCTCCTGGGGTAACGCCCACAAGGTAGCTAGCCAGCACATCTTGGAAGGACTATTCAAATTGAGTGGCCCATAAAAAGAACTTTTAACTGACAATGGACCATGGGAGACGCCTATCTACACTTAATGGAATTTCCTGCTATGACTGAGTGAAATTGGGCAAGAACATGTGACTTGCCCATGTGACTCCAAACACTATCTGGTCACCTCTGATTCTCCACTAGCTGTGCTGAGGTTTTTGTTTGAAACAATGGGTTTCCCTCCACATGGCAGAGGATATAAACGGCCCTGGAAACTGCTCCATTTTGCCTCTATCCTGCTCCAGCCTCTGGACTATGAATTTATACTAATGGGCGCATTTTAACCAGTGGACTGAGGTCCTTCCAATGATTTGGAAGCAACCAGAGACTTGACTTAAGCCAGCAGTTTATTCCATTGCTGCTACAAGTGTGAACCAAGAACTTTGCAATTACTGTATGTATTTGATTCCTTTAACCAATTTTAACTCTAACCTTTCTTCCTTTCTTTTTATAAATAAACCTTTAGATTTTAGATACTAAAGGATTGGCATCAGCGTGATTTTGGGGTAAGATCTGAGCTATATATTGACCTGGGTGTGTGGCTGGTCCTTTGGGATCAGAAGAACCTTTTATTTTGATGAAACTGGTTGTAAAGAACCACTCATCTCTAAATCGAGTGTTTTCGGTGGTAAGACTAGGACTGGGATGCCCAAGGAAACTGCTTTTATGACTTCTTGTTAGCTAGTGTGGTGAAACAGAAGTTTAAGTTTGTTGCTGGTTTGGTATATCCTATCGGGGATTAGCCACCAGTCTTGGGTTGTGTTTGCCCTGTTTCTCAGCAGTTTGTCCTGAGTTTGGCATTCTCAGTTGTGACCCACTTGAGTTTTGTCTCTAACTAGATTCCCATCCGCACACAGAAATCTCTAGATCAAGTTATGGTAGGGTGACCAGATGTCCTGATTTTATAGGGACAGTCCCAATATTTGGGGCTTTGTCTTATATAGGCTTCTATTACCCCCCACCCCCGTCCTGATTTTTCACACTTGCTGTCTGGTCACCCTAAATTATGGTGCTCTCAGCTGAAGCGAGCTGGCCCTTCCAGGGCATGCCTTGAAGATTAACAGTTTCTAATGCTGAAGCTAGTAATGCAGTGGGGATGCAGCAGCTCACATTACCACGACTCATCAACTAGTAATCCTGTCGCTTTTTGCTACTAATCCAATCACTCTGCGTAGCTCAAGTGTTGTTTCATAGTCTGGCCACTTCGACATGAATTAGGTTAGCTCGAGTGGAGTAACTTGAGTGTGAATCCAGTCCAGTTTAATTCACAGAATGTAACGGGTTATGACTGGTACTGTAAAAGTAGGATTGGAAAAATATTCTCTCTATACGTGTCCCAAAAGTATTCTTTTTGGGATGAAATTTTCCACGCTTGATCTCCATCTAAAATACCATTCTTTATTAATTAATATTGTTGATCAAAATCTGGAGAGCTGATTTTGAATTCAGTGAGAATAATGGCGATGGCACCCCCTGTCAAACACACCCATACCATTTCCCCAATTTAAAGATAATTAAATTATATCCTGTTTACTGGAGCCACATCAAAAGCCCTGAAATTAGAAACAGTAGTTCCTATCCTGCATCTCTGCCAGCGTATGTTACAACAGTATGGAGACACTCCTTCCTGAAGTGTAAGGACCCTCTCCGGGGCAGCTGCTTTATCAGTAGCTCCTCATATAGATGCAGGATTTAAAAGATCCAGAGGCCTTAAGCCTCTGGGCCAGGCTAAATTTCAATCTAATGAAGAAACTTTGTATTTGTGAATCAAAGTAAAATATTTATTTTTTCTTCTTCCTTTTTAAAAAACTGTTTGAAGGAATCGTATGGGGCTTGAATATATTTGGTATCATGTTTTGATTGTAAAATTCTATTTTTCAGTACAGCTTTGATCTATGAGAATTTGTATTCAAATACCATTTTGTTGCCATCTCCCTAACCAGGCAGCACTTTATGCAAATAGAATTAACTTGTCTCTGGACTCCCTCTTTTGCATCTTTATGAAGGAGCTCTTGCACTATTTCTACATATAATGCAAATATGGTAAATGGTTAAACTAGACGTCTAGTTCCCATAGTGGGCATGGCATTTAAAAGTTGGTAAAATTGTCAAAACAATCCTAAAATGGCATTATATTGAGAATGACAAAGCAAATGTCAAACCATCTCCATTATCTGCATTCTGTTTTGCTATGTGTGGACACAGACAGAATGGGAAATGTCCGAGGGCTGGTTAAAACAGAGTTTGATTACAGAAACAGTTTTTATAATTAAAATTTATAATTTTAAAATGAATGCTGGAAAGGAAAAAATGGCTGCATGTTTATAATAAAAGATGAGTGCATGGTTGCACGGCTTGAGAATAAGAGGTGAATGCATGTCGTTACTACTTTTGATAGAAGTTACATCTGTTTAAGAATTATTTTAGGATAAAAGAAAAGTGAAAACTCTCTGGATTTTATAAAATCTGTATGTAGTTCAGCTATCTTCTGCAAAACTCCAGTTAACAGAGTGTTTCATAATATGATTTTGAGAAGATGCATATAAACTGAAAGACTATGCTATATTTCAAAAATTGAGATCCTCACAGATGAACTTTCACCCATTTCTTCCCCAGGCTTCCTCAGTTCTGTAGGCACAAAACAGATTTAGTTTAAAACCAATTGCAAAGTTTGAAAATAATACCCCCTAGCTGCCTTTTACAAATTATATAGAAAGACTGTCTCTCACCAACAGAAGTTGGTCCAATAAAAGATATTACCTCGCCCACCTTGGTACTGAAAGACATTTTGAGTACAAAAGTTGACTGTTATAAATTAACACGACACACACTAAATGGATTTAAAATTGGCTTATGGATAGGTCTCAATATGTAATTGTAATAGGGAATTGTCATTGAATGGATGTATTTCCAGTGGCATCCCGCACACACTGGTTCTCAGTCCTACACGATTTAGCATTTTTATCAATGACCTGGAAGAAAATAAAATCACTGACAGAGTTTCCAGGTGTCACAAAAATTGGAGGAACGGTAAAAATGAAGAGACAGGTCGCTGATACAGAACGATCCGGATTGCTTAGTGAAGAGGGTGCAAGCAAACAATATGCACTTAATATGGCCTTAGAATCTATGAAAAACCTCTCAAACTGAACATGGAAAACGTTCAGCTTTCCTGTGTCATTGCACAAAGGGGCTGGGGGTTCATTAGTCTTTGCTCAATTCTTCCACACCCATTGACCACAATCACAGTAATTTTTCAATCCACTATTTTTAAGTTCCACCTCCCTACCCCCACCAAAGATCCTTACATCATTAAGAATTATGTACACCGTCCCTGATCTGGCAACTGTCTCTGCGTGGATGGACCCCTGTAGAGCACCACTGGCTTCAAGACTAATGGCCCAATTCTTGTAAGTGGCATGATCAATCTGTGGCCACTATTCCAGTATACAGGCTGGAGATGCAATTGCAAGGACACTGCACTGCAGCCTCATTCTCTGTTCCCAGTTTGGAGGGTGCATCCCTAAGCAGAATTATTTCAGCAGCAAACAATATTATGCAGAGTTAAGTATAATTCTCAGTACAGAACACCGATTCAGATACATGTATTTTTGACTATTTCACCGTTCTACAAGCCCCTCAAGTTCTCTTCCTGAGAAATGTGTCTTTTTTAAAAAGAAAGAAAGATATTTTCTCCCTTCACAGGTCCACAATGGTTGGCTGGATAGAACAGACTGATCAAGCTCATCATGAACCTATTTAGATTTAAGAGATTTAAAAGATGGCCGCCAGGCCTGGGTAGTCTGTGCTACATTTAGGAATATATGAATTCGCTTCCCCTCAAAGTAAATTGTTTCTTTTTTCAACACAAAAGAAATAATTATCTTTGCCAACAGAAAGGTAGGTTAAGTATCTGACAATACTGTTCTTGTATATATCCTATACGCTGAGGTGTATTCCCAATATTAACATATCTCATAGAGATCTGAAATCTCTTCTCCAACTTTAAATAGTGAATTAAAAACAAACTACTTCAAGAGCAGCTTTGAGCCCATGCTGGGCTGATAAAGTGCTAGCATGGAGGACCTGGTCATAAAATGATATATTCAGTTAACAATCCAGCCACCTAGATTTTAATCATGCCTTTTTTAAAAGATCAGGTCTAAATCTATGGAATGAATAGTGAGAGCCATGCATTGTTTCTTTCTTCCAGCAGCGAGCAAGAATTCTGCTGGGGATGCGAGAAGGCTGACATCAGCAGGCCTGAAACTTGCCTCTACTGTCACCTAAAGGAAAAGTCCCAGTAGGGGCATGACTTGAATTGTAGTCAATTGGAGATGAGCGTGCACAGACATCACAACTCTGGGCCCTACGGTAGCACAACCACAATAATCACAATATTCAGGAACGAGAAAACAACTATAAAGGAAGGACTGGGTGTTACAACAACTGTTGAAGTCAGTGTACTAATTAGAGTTGTGTGAATAACTAATTTTTTGGTTCAATTTCAAAAATTGAAAAAAATCTCAAAATAATTGTTTCAGGTCAACCTGAAACAAATTTATTTTTGAAGTTTTTAAATGAAATGAAAATAAAAGTTAAAAAAAAAATGTTGTTTTAGATTGAATGAAATGTTTAGCTTGATCCACAATGAAACAGTTTCATTTTTAACACCTTTTAAAATGAAATGGAATGTTTTGAATTGAAAAGTTTACTTTTTTGGATTTTTTTCTGCTGAAACAATTCAGTAAATTCATTAAATGTTTCAGTTGACCCAAATATGAATTTTTATGGTGGAAAAAAAAAAAGTATCACTCAGCTTTAGTGCTAATTCATTTTCCTCTGTAAAGCAGAGAACCTCGGAGACAAAATCAAGTCTAATAAAAATCAAGTCTGTATAATCCTTTAACAATGTTAGTGTTTTAATCTTAATTAAGAGTCCAGAGGGTGTTAATAATATGCTGTAATTAACTCACATCCTCTTCAGCACAAAGTATACACCACTTGGGTACTTTAATTGGTCATCACTATAAACTATACAACACTGCCTGTGGGTCTCATTATGTGTTGATTTGTTTTATTTAATTTCTTCTTTATCCTCTCTAATTTACAAATCTTGTACATTGGGACAGTTTAATTAGTGAATGTCTATCAAGTATTCATAGCATGCAAGTTCTCAAAAAGTTACTCCGACCTATTCTCCTTTTTTGCTGAATGTTTCGCCTGACTGATTCATCTATTTTTGTCTTATTGAGTCGCTTCCTTCAGTGACCCAAATAACCTTTCAACTACTATTTTTGTTAAAAGTATCCCTTTAGATCAATGAAAATATCATGCAGCCTCACAGAGAGTACAGTACAGTATTTGCATGTGAAGACACTCTAAAAGAAATATTCTGGCAGTCAGTCACATACAGCTTGAGAAAATACATGACAAATATTTTAGGGCTACTTATTAGAATCCATGTTTCTTCTTGCAGTAAAACTGCTATGTTACAAAGTATTGTTTTTTAAATTATGAAAATTATTAAGGAAAAAATTTAAATTGCCCATCATATAATATTTTTGTATGCTTGATGGAAATAATAAATAAATATGGTCACTAAATCAAAATCCATTTTTTTTCTGCAGAAATCTATTCAGTGTCCATACTTATGTATTAGTGATTTATGGATTGTGAGAATTATTAAAAATAAAAATATTTTTATCACTATACAGTGATAAAACAGTAGTGCAAAAAGCAGAAAGTAGGGTGTAGGCAAGCAGGCATTTCTTAATAAAGAAATTAATCCTATGAAAAATGTAAGACAGCACTAATATTTTGTCCCTGTGGGAAAACAGTAAAAGATAATGTATTAAAATGGGCATTTGGAAAATAAAAAGAACAAAGACAATATTTTGATTATTAGCACACTTTTTGTTATTCATTAAGAACAGCAGGGGTGGCTGAAGGAGGAGGAATTCCCACTTGGCTAACAGGTGTGGGGGGAAGCAGTCCCTTTCAGACTGATGAAGACTGCAGAGCGTGACTTAGCTATCAGCACTGGTGTGAAAGAGCAGAGGGATTGCCAATGATTGATGAGCGTGACTTGGATATCAGGGGAGCACCGGAGTAAACTGGAGGATGAATACAGATGTGTCATAATGTGGACTACTGCTGCAGAAAAAAATGACAAGAACTGTGGCACTCCATGTCCTGGTTCTTACAGGGAAAGTGTATATTTTAGTTAGAGTTTAAAGAGCTTGTCAAAGGCACCCAGAGCTTGGGATGAGCACACTTGGTTATAGATGTAGTATACATATCAATCAAAATCAATCAATCAATATCATGCAGTTGCTTTAGTACAATTAAGTACCCAAATGACTGAGTTCCTTTAAGTCACATTTCCAGCAACAATTGGTACAATATAATAAAGTAGCTTCCACACACAGCTTTAAAAATGATTAACAGCATTCATAATCATGCATTGTAGAATTTTATCTTTGTCTCTCAGATGCAGCATTTCAGTAGTCCCTGTATTGAGCTCTTGGAAGTGTGTAACCAGAGTCCTGCTTGGTACTGTGTATATCCACTTTATCCATAGTGATTGCTCCTTCATGTTCCCATGCAATCTCTCAGGCTACCAATGCTGAAAAATTGAAATCTCCACGTAATAGGCCCAGATCCTGCAAGTTGGTAACTTATTTTGTTTCCTAATAACTTGGCGTTATTATGGAGTTATTTGCCTTCAACAATTTCTAGGCACTGGGTAAAATGCTTGACGTTTTTCATTATGCCTTCTTCTATATTGATAATTTTATGCTCCATCTTAATTCATGTTTCAAATATCTGCACATTCTAACTGATCAGTTTTGGGGTCCTAAGATTACAGATTAAGCTAGTGTGTGATCTGACTTTTGGTTTCTGTCCAAAACCTTTGTTGTTTCTTTGATTGTTCTCATGGATTCCAGGCGAGGTGTTCCATGTGCATCACGTGAACAAGATCAATTTTTTTTGGCCAGCAGTGTCCGTTGGAGCCATACCTGTGCCCCGGATGTCCTCTCCCCACCACCCAATGGCAGAAAGGGCCGAGTTGGCCTGATTATCCCTCAGTTTCTTCTCACTGCCTGTGGCAATGAGGCAGAACACTTGCAACATCCACCTACTTCTCTGTGACTCTGCTGTAGTTAGTGTTAGTGATTAGCTAATTATTTCACAAGTACACTAACTAATTTTCCATTTTCCTCTTGGCTTAACAACAAATAATTTTTTAAATATTTTTTGCTAATTTTTATTTATAGACAGAAGAAGCTGTTCAGCTGAAGTTCAGAACATTTTGCTCAAAAGCAGGAAAGCCTCAACTAGACTGACTTACAAAGCTAAGTTGAAAAGGTTTTCTATTTGGTCATCTCGTCACCAACTGCTTCCCCTGACAACACCCATTTTCAGTAATCCTGGACTATTTACTGTTAGTTCTATAAGGGTTCACCTAGCAGCAACATCTGCACATCACCTTTCTTTCCTCATTGTATTTTCTCACCCTGCAGTGGCTAGATTCCTTAAGGGCCTTATTCATGTTTCTCCCCCTGTATGTGTGCCCCCTCTCTTCTGGCTCCTCAGTATAGTATTAATAGGGTTGATGGGTCCCACCACCTTTGAGCCTTTAGCAACTTGTTCCATGTAGCTTCTATCAATGAAGACTTTTAGAAGCCATTGCATCAGCTCATAGGGTATGGAAGATTTAAGCCCTGGGGGCACATACCCTTATAGATAAGGACAAGGTCCTATTGCATAAGGACAGGGTCACTCTTGGGCCTCATTCCAAGCACCTACCCAAAGCCATTTCATGTTCCATATGAACCAATACATTCATCTCCCAGTTTTCTTCCACAAGCTTCACTCAACACCAGGAAAAGCTAAACTTCACGTACTTGATGCAGTAAAGGCATTACTTTAACAGGCCAAAATAATTCAGCAGCACACTTAGACTGTTTGAGGCCTTAGCTGATCGGATTAAGCATCAGTAATATCCTCACAGAAATTATCAACATGGGTCTCCTACTGTATAAGAACAAGTTACACGCTAATCAGGTTAGAGACACCTAGCCCCATTAGAGCTCATTCCACTAGAGGTCAAGCAGCTTCTGCTACCTTTTCAAAGAACCATCCTTATTTCTAAAATTTGTAGAGTAGGTCCATGGAGCTCAGTCCACACATCTACAAGACACTATTCTTTGGTAGAGGCTTCTAGATCAGATGCCTGTTTTGGCAGGGTTGTCCTGTAGTAATTGATTGAGTATGACTCCTAGTACCTACTTCCAAGCAGACAGACAACTGCACGTTAGTCACCAAGAGTGGAACCCACGTGGACAATCACTCGAAGAAGGAAGTACCCCATAGTAACTGAGGTTCTTTGAAATATGTTTTCCACATAGATTCCAGATTCTGTTTGGTTGAAGAAAGTGAGGGATGGTTGGGTCTGCTCTGCCTTTTATGCCTTCTGGTGTGGGGAATGTGAGGACATCTGGGGTGCAGACATGGACCCAGTGGCCACTGCTGGCCAAAAAAAATCTGATCATACATGCCTGGAACACATGTGCACCAAGAGTGAAATCCATGCAGACAACATCGCTTGAAGAACCCCAGTTCATGTAACTGTTCTTCCTGACAACACTTTCCAGCCTGGCCATTTTGGAAGCCTCTGGAGTAACTACACCTGTTTTTGGTGGAGTTTTACTCATCCATGATTCTTTCTCAGTTGCCAGACCTCCAACTGGTTTAAGCATTGCGTGACAATCTTGAAATCCTGGTCAGGTCCTTGATTTAAGTTTTTGGAATCCTTCAATAGTACTTTCTCAGCAGGACTAGATGAATCATTGAGTTGTTCCAGTACAGTAATTTCTAAGTAATTTCCTAACCTTAGAAGAACCAGTTCAAAATCTGAACAAAAAATTAACAAAACCCTGTCTTGCTTATCTTGTAAATCTGCTCTACAATGGTCTTTTCAGTCAATTTCTGCACAGGGCTTAGCCAGATAACTTCCAGTGACTTTATACTGTTTAATCCCAGTTCATTAGTGTATAATTAGGATACTAAACACAATTTTAATTTAATTTCTTCTTGAGATAAATATTACATTAACTGATACGCTTATTTTTGTTAATGTGACGAATTGGGGAATCTGTCTGTACAATTCATGTATTCTGTCTGAGAGATTATGAACTCTCTGTATATAGCTTTACTAAGCTGCTAACTCCATTTTGCCTTCTTTTGTTGTCTGTCCATCTTCATGCTGGGCTGAAATGCCAAAGGCTGGAGGCAAAAGAATAACAAGAGAAGATCGTTGACATTAAATGCTCTTCCATCAAAATGGAATAGCTCTACACTTGCTCCCAAGCAGACAAACTGATTTAGCAAGGGAGAGGTTGCCTTGGCAATGAAGTCACCTGGCAGGGGTCTGTGACCGCCTGAAGAAGCTGAGCAGGATATCACCTGATAAAAGGGACAAAAAGATGAGGGAGAAACAACCCAGTATGTGGACTCTGCCTATCTTTCTGAACACAGATGATCCCCCAAAGGAAGAATGAGCTCACGAGGAGCATTGTGTTTAGGATGTTTGTTGTGTTCTGTGTGATCTGTATTTTCTTGTGCTTTATCTGTTAAGTAAAAGAGCAAGGGGAGTTAGATTCCTGTGTGAAGTGCCTGTGTGTATTCTACGATTCACAACTATAACACACCAAACTGTAAACCAGAAGGCTCACTCTGGGGGGAGTGTATGTTTAAGCGATGGGGGAGTCTGAAGGGTCAGCACTGAGCCTAGGGTCTAGGCAGAAGGTCTGTGCTTTGGGAGTGGGCCTAGGACCCCCTGGAGTTGAGCAGTGGCTGGACTCTATTCAAAGTGCGGGAGGCTTAAACACCCTGGGAAGTCCCTGAACAGCAGTCTGGGTGGGCCAGCAGGAGGAGCCCAGCAGATCTGTGACAGCTAATTTCACTTTTATAATCTAACTTTAGGAAAGATTGATTTAGAGGGTGGAAAAACCATAGGCAGCAAGAGAGTTCTCCAAAAGAGTCATTCTTTAGCATTCTGCCTGAACCAGCCTCAGCTGGGTCAGATACAAGCAAGAAAAGAATTCATGCACAAATGGAAATAACCACCACTGCCAACATTTAGAAAGCCCTAAAATAATCCTTTCTACCACTGTGCTGTCAGGGGTTCACTGCCATGGCGGGGGGGAAAAAAAAAAAGTCTGGGACTGAAATGAAGCTATTTCCTGTTGTTCAGCACAGCACATAGAAACAGTCCAATGTTCTTCACATATGGAAGAGGTTCTTAGTCTCTGAGGGACTCGGGATTCACTCACTGGCTATCTCACTAATGAGTTTGCCAGACTTTTCTGAACCTGCAAATATAAGGCTGTCAGAGTGAATGGAGTCTGAAAGCATCACATCCAAATGAGTACCTATTGCTACTGAACACAGATTTCAATTGTGTTCCTGTATGTTTACATACTGGGTAATACCATAACGTTTTATGCATTTGTATTTTGAATTTCCTGTATCCACAAGGCAGAGAAGTGTGAAACAGCTTCTATATTGCTCTAAGTTTAGATATAGTTAAAAGAAAATATTTTAGCTGACATAGCCATTTGCCAGGTGTAGGTAAAAAAAATTCAGATGTTTGATTTTTCAATTGATTATATTTCCAGAGTTGATCCTCAAAAATCACAGCTCTCAAAAGTGTTTAAAAAAGCTCTCTATTTTTCAGTTCTATCTCCCTCCACATCCAAACACACAAACACGTTTGTGAGTGTGAGCACCAGCAGGAGGAAAAAAATCATTTTAGAAACAGGAAAACTTAACTGTAAAACCACCACAACTGGCAGGGGGGCTCAGATGTAGGACATGAAACTACGATTAACCCTTTTTACAAAACCCTTTGGAGAACCTATAATTGAATTTAGTAAACCTTACTTTTGTACATTTATATATAGAACAGCGCTTGTCATGGACTGGGCCAAAAGAAATCTGATGAGGTTCAAAAAGGACAAGTGTAGACTCCTGCACTTAGGATGGAAGAATCCCATGCACTGCTACAGACTAGGGACCAAGTGGCTAGGCAGCAGTTCTGCAGAAAAGAACCTAGGAGTTATAGTGGATGAGAAGCTGGATATGAGTCAACAGTGTGCCCTTGTTGCCAAGAAGGCTAACGGCATTTTGGGCTGTATAAGTAGGAGCATTGCCAGCAGATCGAGGGACGTGATCATTCCCCTCTATTCAACATTGGTGAGGCCTCATCTGGAGTACTGTGTCCAGTTTGGGGCCCCGCACTACAAGAAGGATGTGGAAAAACTGGAAAGAGTCCAGTGGAGGGCAACAAAAATGATTAGGGGGCTGGAGCACATGACTTATGAGGAGAGGCTGAGGGAACTGGGATTATTTAGTCTGCAGAAGAGAAGAATGAGGGGGGATTTGATAGCTGCTTTCAACTACCTGAAAGGGGGTTCCAAAGAGGATGGATCTAGACTGTTCTCAGTGGTAGCAGATGACAGACCAAGGAGTAATGGTCTCAAGTTGCAGTCAGGGAGGTTTAAGTTGGATATTAAGAAAAACTTTTTCACTAGGAGGGTGGTGAAGCACTGGAATGGGTTACCTAGGGAGGTGGTGGAATCTCCTTCCTTAGAGGTTTTTAAGGTCAGGCTGGGATGATTTAGTTGGGGATTGGTCCTGCTTTGAGCAGGGGGTTGGACTAGATGACCTCCTGAGGTCCCTTCCAACCCTGAGATTCTATGTTGCCATCCTTAGATAGTCTCAAATGCAATTTTTTTTAAAAAAAATAGAGATCTAAAAATTGCCATGTCAGTATGTATTTTATAACCTCTTAATCAAGGGGTTTAGTAACTCTTAGAGAAAAAAATCTATGGTTTTCAAAAACGGATAAGAATTTTGTATCTTCTACCTGAGAGGGCAGAAACAAACAAAACTAACATGTAAACATTGAAGAAGGTGTGCAGAGCAGTATAGTCAGGGGGCTCAGCTCCTGGGATGAGTGACAACAACGTCAAGTAATCCCCTTCAGTGAAGCGAAAAAGAAGAGGTATTATCACACAAGTGGAAACCAAAACAAACAATTCTTCACATGTGGCTCGGCCTGCATGGTGGTTGGATATAAAATGCTTGCCTAAATGCCAGATTAAGGTTTACTACTGTTTACACTATATGATATGACAACTGAACAGAATTCAAGGAATACCTACTCAAACAACAAGAAACCAAAATTACACTTCATGGTGTTTTTCAAATAGCACTTCATTTAGTGTATTTCGATGGAATATATACCATCCATATTAAGTTCTTAGGTCTCACTTTTGCAAGTGTCAACTAAAAAGATGGATATGCATAATAAAGGCTCACTCTGGAGATGATCCAAATTGTTTTATTTGTGAATAAATAGCTTCCAGGACTACGCTCATAAGTGTGTGTATATTAGTATAACTTGGGAAGTAGATCAAAGATTTCAGCTTTTACAAACAGGGATATAACGCATCCCTTTATATGTACCTATTTTAATAAGTGAAAAAAAGTTTAAACAGAAGGTAGTTTAGAGTGATATTACATTGTTATCTTATCAGCTCTGGATAGCTTAATTTAAATGACAGTGTTTTGGCAGAAAAATGGCTAAATAGCAGCTTATTTGACAAAATAATATTGATGTATGAACAAATATGGATGTGCATGATAAGAATGAGGCTCAACAAGTATACTACAACTGAAAGTTAGACGAGAAAGTGCCCTCATACCTCAATGCAGCATGAGAAACAGTTTGAACAGCAAAAGTCTGAAAAGCAAGCACTACCGAAGTCACCACCCACACATTCGCTTCTCTTCCACTGAACCCTCAAAGACAGAAGGTAGAATGATCCATACTGGATTTTTGAAACCCAGCTGCAAAAAAATCCCTCTCCTCTTCCTCCCAGGTACAATGGGTGAAATCCTGGCTTCACTGACGACAATGGCAAAACTCTCCTTGTCCTTAATGGGGCCAGGATTTGAGCCCCTATCCTGAGCAACACCTTAAAAATCTCTCACGACGACAAAAATATTTTGGCATCAAGGTTCCCATAGTATAAATAACCACAGATACAGTGCTTGAAACATGACTGCTGCACTTTCACTAAAATGTTGGAATTTCTCAGTTAGACCCCTGGCTACATTTTTGGAACCGATTCTACAGTTCCTTCGTTAACTTAACACAGACAGTCTCCTTTTGTTTCATTGTCGATATTTAACCTCCAAACTTCCAACTATAATCAGCACTGGTTTGTCTGCATTTTGGGAAGTTGAGTTCACTTATATCTATGGAAAAAGTCCCCATTTTTTAATTTACTGTTGAATATCGATGGGTGACCTGTAGGCTCTACCCTCAGCTACGCTAAGGCCCTTTTCCAGGCTGCATGATGCAGTTCACCGATCAATAAATGGAGCATGCAAAAAATCAGATAATACTGGAATTTCTGATAGCGTTTAGGCTTACTGCTATTTTAAATTTGGACTGTTGCTAAAAGGAGTAATTTTAGCTGGCATTATGAGTAGCTATGGAGATAGATATTAAATTTGGCTACTGCATAAGCAGTAGATAATTTTGAAAATGTCAAGAATGAGAGAGACAAGGTGGGTGAGTTAACATCTTTTATTGGAGCAGATTCGAGAGCTTGTCTTTTTCACCAACAGAAGTTGGTCCAATAAAATATATTACCTCACTCACCTTGTGTCTCTCATCTCCTTGGACCAACACGGCTACACCAACACTGCAAATAAGAAAAAGAATGAAATATTACAGCTATTCTTGCTGGAAATCATTCTGCTCCCAATATCATTTGAGTTCAGCGTGTTCTATTAGACTAGTATCAGAGGGGTAGCCATGTTAGTCTGAATCTGTAAAAAGCAACAGAGGGTCCTGTGGCACCTTTAAGACTAACATCTGAAGAAGTGAGGTTCTTACCCACGAAAGCTTATGCTCCCAATACTTCTGTTAGTCTTAAAGGTGCCACAGGACCCTCTGTTGCTTCTATTAGACTGTAATACAAAACCTTCGTTTCTATAGTACAGCAAAGGGGGCAGAGAAAAAAAACCTGTAGATGGGATGGCGTGAATATGTTGTCCGTAAATATTGCAATTCAAATGTAATGCAAGATGTTCTAAGACTCTAACAGAGGACTATGTACAATACTTAATGCACAAAGCGACAAGAGAAGTCTAGAGAAAAAACAAGGCCAGAATTTACTTGATTTTGTGGATAATTCTGACACTGTCACATTACACTAACATTTTCTCTCTCTTATAGCAGATACATCTCACAATATACTAAGTAATAAGAATTACTAATATAATTATATAGGTATATAAATAAGTAAAAGACACAGTTCTTGACCAGGGGAGCTTACAGTCTCAGTTAGATGTTAATTACAGGAAAATCATTTTTACATGTATGTAAATTTACATGACTGCATGGTGACTTAGCTTAGAGACTTTCTGTGGAAAAGACAGGAAGGAGTTAAATGACGAGATGGTGATTGGCTGGGGCAGAAGATTGTGTCAACTATAAAGGGCAACGCAGACGAAGGTATGAAGACTAGATCAGGAAAGACACACAAGGAGCAACTAAACAGGAAGCTTGTGCAAGGAGAAGGAGGAGGAGAAAATGTATTACCTCGAGATCTCAGAGCCCTGAAAATGAGGACCAGAAGTTTGAATTTGATTTGGCAGCTGAACAGATGGCTGTGAAAGGATTTGAACTGGGAAACAACATGGTCCAAGTAGCAAGAGAGGAAGGTGATTTTTGCAGTACAAACTTAAGAAGCCACAGGCTTGATAGGAGGAGCTTGCAATAGTAGAAGAGGGATATTTTGGACAGTAAATCCTATGTTAACAAACTCCATATTATTTTAATAATAATTTGGCCCTGTTTATTATTTATAGTACCACATACACCTCTACCCCGATATAACGCTGTCCCCGGGAGCCAAAAAATCTTACCGCGTTATATCGAACTTGTTTGATCTGCTGGAGTGCGCAGCCCCGGCCCCCCGGAGCACTGCTTTACCACGTTATATCTGAATTCGTGTTATATTGGGTCGCGTTATATCAGGGTAAAGGTGTAATAAGTTTATTAATGTTTCCTTTTTCTTTTAAGCAGTCATTTTTAATGTTCTTTCTCCAACCAAAGACGAAAATTTCAGACAGACACCTTCATGCCCACATGTCACTTATTACCTACTCATCTTCCTGTACTTTCAGCTCCCAAGACTGCTGGATTCTCTGCTGGTCACACAGAAGATGTGCACTAACCTGAGTGCAGCAGTAAGTTAGATGGATTTGCAACTAAGTATCATTTGATTCAAATTTAACATGAACATTCAATTGACAATACCTGGAACAAAGTAAGCCAGAGTGTCCGTCATGGAAGGCACACCATTGGGCAGCTGGAGGAACATGAAAAAGGGGCTGATCCAAAGAATCCCTCCATCACATGCTACTCAAAGAGGGAAAACTTATAGGATTTAAAAACATAGAGGACACAGCAAAGAGTGGCCCAGGATAGACAGAGATGGCAGAGCCTTGTTTGTGTCCTAAGCGACAACTGACAGCACAGGAGTGATTCAGATTCAAAAAATTGATTTAAAATTTAACGTGAATGTAGAGAACCTCATATTTTCTATTTCAGTGATTTTCAAAATCCCAAATTTAGGCTGAAACTGTGTTCTGTGGCCTCGTTAGAATCCCTAAAAACCAGGTTTACAACAGAAATATGACCCCAAGATCATCATTATAATCCAACAGTTTGAGCTTGAACCATTTTAGAAAGGGAAATTTGCATCAGACAAAACTTTCCAAATTGGTGGTATCCATTCAATTATAGTATTTTGGGGGGAGAAGGGGAGGAAGGAAAACCAAACATTGTAAACACATAATAAAGAAAAAATATTTTGAAGGTACAACTCAAGGTTGTGTCCATTTATGTACAGATATTTTATTACATTTCTATCAGTACTATTAAGTTAAGGCACAGATGCTACAGCGGTTATCGCTCCAGAAATTGGATAGATACGAAGCCATTAAATAGGCTGCACACTTTTTGCATTGTAAAGATGTATTTGTTTTCTGGTGCTGAACTCCTCACTGGCAAATGTCTTTTCACATTCTTAAATATGAACGATTGTCCTGTGTACCACAACTGTGTGATTTAGATTGTAAACTCTTTGGGGCAGTATGCTGCTTTTGGATTGTGAAGTCATATTAAAATATCTGTCATGCTGTGTAAATAATTTTTAAAATATGATCATTTTGGTTGTTTTCATATTAATTTGATGTTTAAATTGTCCATCCAGATGAATTATTTTCTGCCAGGAAAACAAAATGTACTCAACTATGTTTGCTTCCTGGAGCTCTAAAAATACAATGTTTTGGAGTCAATGTTGCCAAACTGCACTAAAAATGGCTTAAATGAACAACAATTACTTTTATGTTATAATTGTATTAAGTTTATTGCTTTAGGTGATAGCATGTTAGAAACTTATGAATAAAATATGTTTTCCTATTGATTTTGTCCTCTTTCACTTGGGAAACATTCTATTTTGTTGTGCATATACTGTAGTAGAGACAGTACTGTTCTGTTTACTGCATATCCCAGTGTGTGCACATGCACAGCAGTAATAGCAATGCCTGGGAACACAGTATGTCAGCTCTTTGCAAAGCCAGATGGCATGCATTTTATACTTTGATTAACTGCTGGTCTTTTAGTTGACTGCAGGAGTGCCTCACAAGGGGGGGGGGGGGGGGGTCACACATTGGTTTTGGCACAATGTGTATTTGAAAACTTACCTTTTTTTAGTGAACACAAACACTAGCTATTCTTTGAGTCTAACATGTTTGAATTAGGTCAGTTATTTCTAGTTAACTAACTTTACAATAATAGCAGACCAAATCCTTTACTTACTTTAAAACATTTCTGAAATGCATAGGAAAATAAAGTTTTAAAATAGGCTTATTCAAACCTTTAATGTCCCAATAAACCTAATTATTGATACATATAAATTCCTCTTGCACTTTTAATTCAGAATTTTGCAAAATTTGTTGGCATACCTATCAATGTTATTTTAATATATTTTATGGGGATTTACTATTCTTTCACTCTATAGCAGACATGACAATGGAAGCTGTTACCAACATTTTACAGATTTTTCTACTCCATTGCTGAACTTATGGATAGATAACCTAGGCCACTTCTTTGAAGCACCAATGCAAAAGATTCTGGGGCACACCTGAGATCCAAAAGCACGCTTCCCTGGGTACTTCTCTGGGTAGGTCTACACTTACCCGGTAGTTCGGCGGCGAGCAATCGAACTTCTGGGTTCGACTTATCGCGTCTTGTCTGGACGCGATAAGTCGAACCCAGAAGTGCTCACCGTCGACTGCGGTACTCCTGCTCGGCGAGAGGAGTACCGCGGAGTCGACGGGGGAGCCTGCCTGCCGCGTGTGGACCGAGGTAAGTTCGAACTAAGGTACTTCGAACTTCAGCTACGTTATTCACGTAGCTGAAGTTGCGTACCTTAGTTCGACTTGGGGGGTAAGTGTAGACCTGCCCTTTGTGTACTGCTAGCATGCACCCAATACCCGCACTGAGTGTCCACGTATGCTGTGCACCCGTCTCTTCTGTTTTTCATTCTGGTGCATTAGACAGCAACAGATATTTCACAGCTTACCTCACAGTCATTTTTTGTTTTTTTCTAAAGAGTAAATTCATGGCTGGGGGGAAGGGAGCATGGAAGGGACAGAAGTCTTTGCATTTCTTTGGCACCACACATTTACAGAAATCAGCCATGTGCTGTGAATCCTGATGACCCATCCCAAATGGGTGAGAAATGTCCCGGTGATCATACTCAGAAAGCAGGGTGTGCACACAAGTGAACAGTATTTTTTATTTACAGACATATATCGGACATTGAGCTAAAACGGTTTGAAACAGGAACACACAAACAAAACACCTGGTCAAATTCCCTGAGAAGGGGTGAGTATTACTGCCTGTAGACACGTCTCCTTGCCCTTCCCCTCCCACTGACAAGAAAGGAATGGCTGTGGACTATTGAGAGGGTGTAACAAACAGGGACGTCTCCTGCATGGAATTTGGCAGCCGAACACAGGCTGAATCAGGCTCACTGTTTCCCCTCCGACATGTTCTGGGATGTTTCCTTGCCAGGAGTTTCTTCGGGTGCCAGTGCAGGATCATCCAGCATGCTCCTTCTCGGCCTTGCCAGATAGTCCGGCCCATGTCTGGCAACAGCACTGAAAGGGGCAGGGAAACAGAGTCACACCACAAGTGTATTTTCTTCTCTGAACTTTTGGATTAACACCCCAAGCCAGTCACCTCTCCACTGCTAAGGGACACAGTGTTGTGTTTGTACAACTGCCGCAGTGGATACTTCACCCACCTCTGCTTCTCCTGGTTTCTGCAGAGTGCCTCAACACAGGGAGAGATCAGACACCAGGGACAGGGAACGGTAATAAACATTTGAAATGGTCACAGGGATAATGCATCGCCATGACATTCCTTGCTCAACCACATGGCTCCCTTTCTCTTCCAAAACCTAAGCGGGCCTGCACACTGTTAGACGTGTTAGTGATGATAATGTAGTATTCAGGCCTGTATATTCACCTGAGATAGAATTTTGGGTCTTGTTTGCCCATTTGCCTTTTGATATTTTTACTAATATGTGTGAACAAAAACCAAAGACAGTGTGTGTTACATCTGCCCACAAGCCAGATGGGGTGATAAGAGATGGAGCTAAAGTGTTCCTGGGCAGAGTGGGAGTGTAATATGTGAGCGTACACTTGAAGGACAGTCCTGCCTCAACTCCTCTCGCGAGATAAGGTCAAACAAGCAGTTGGGAGGGACAAGGGGGATGGAGAGGGGGAAGGTACAAGAAACACTAAAAGCCAAAGAAATGCCTGTCCCTCACCGAAGCACAATCTCACTCCTTACCCCTCCCGTGGGATACAAAAGAGGTGGTACCAAAGCCCCCAGACCTTCCAAAATGGAACATGACCATGAATGGCAAGGGGTGGGACTGGAGGCATGCACTACAGGTATAATTATGCCTGTTTAAGGAAACATTGCATTGTCTGCACTTTGGACTTCTAGTCTTCTGCTTTCTGTCTGCATAACAAGAACCAGGGGAGGGGTGAAGGGAAAATCCCTAACACACACAAGCAACCAAGCACCCCCACTTTCCTTCCGCATGGCTATTGTTGATAAGGGGAAGGAAAGATGGATAGGGAGGGGTGGTGTTGGGTTTTTGCACAAATGTCATAAAACTGTTCTTTCCCCACCTAGGCCCTTTCAGTGCCCACCACTCCCTCCCCTCATTTCTGTCCAGTCTGTGCAGCCCAGGGATCATTGCTGCCAGAATGGTGGCTGAAAAATGCACAGACACAGGTGCACAGTGACTGCTCATTAGTAATCTGGTAAAGAGTCCACTAAATGCTTTACAGTAGTTCATAGGATTTCAATTTAATCATTAATTTTAGACCTGTGTTTTCCTCAGGGAGCATGTTGGGGTGGGGTAGGCCAGCTTTAGGTATATATATTACCGGAGCAAGAGAGGATATTTCCGGGGACTGTGGGGATGTATTGTAACTTACTGGCCTCGGGTTCTTGTTCCTGTAGCAGCTCAGGTCATCCTCAGGACCTCAATGGTAGGCTTCATCAACTGGGCCCACTGGGTAGAGATGCAGAATCCCATGCTTCTATTCCATCGGGTCTCCTGGGTGCTGCTCCAGGACTTCTCATGAGAGACCCTAATGCCTGCTCACCCTGCCCCTCACCCGTGTCCCGTCACACAAAAGGGGGTTGTGAGATACTTCAGGCTCTGTACTGGTAGCCCTGGAGAACACCCCGTCCAGCTCATCATAGCATGGGCACATGCTATGCCCTCTCCTGGAGTGATTGTTGGAGTTCTTCACCTTCGTTATAGGAGCCTCAGGTGCTTCATGCATTCCCGGCACTGGGACAGAGTCCAGAGAATGCCCAAGCCTCTGAGAGAGTTTGATGTTCCTGCTGATCCAGGCGAAGTCATGGAGGACGATGTACTTTGACTACACTTTGATCAACACCCAGGTGTGCTCTAGAGAAAAGGCAGCAGCTCTTGGAACATGGTCCATGATCGCGTGTGGTGACCAATACAGTTCACGGAAGAATTGATCTGAAATGCTTAGTGCAGGATACTACTACCACGAGGGGGGCCAGGGACCTTTAAACCTTTGAGTAAGGGTCAGGCAGCAAAGGGATCAATGCATTGTGGGAATGACCCTGGAGGACTATCGATACCCATGACCTGGGTACACATCCCTTGCCCCTGCTCACATTGCACTGTAGAACAGGTGCAGGGCCATGCCAGAGCATTGGTGTGTACATACCCACACTCCTCATGCACGCTAGCTTTTGTTCTATGCACTGTCCTTCAGGAATGTGCATCAGAGGCACAACAATGCACACGTAACAGTACAAGTACATAGGCATAGTAAAGGATGAGTCAAGAGACTCAAATTTCAAACACACTGCTTTTTAAAAAAGTCTTAATAAAGTGACGTGCATATAAATACAACAGTCTTTTATGCGTATATGTGAAATACAAGGAAAAACTGATAGCAACTCTTAGTTCCTGGTAGTTATAACTGAAATACTGCATTTTAAAGGGACTCATTAAACTTACATCACATTTCTGCCTCAAATAGTTTTATCTATTGTTTCAGACACCACTTAAAATTACTATAGTTGAAAGACTTTCAAGAAAAAATATATTTCTCCATTTTTTTAGCATGTGTACTTGGTGGGCGTGTGTCAGCATTTTGGTTTCAATATTTCCTTTAAATAATGCAGTTAGCCCTGTTTGTGTGACTCTTTCATGCAGCAACACAAGAAAGACCAATATTTTTTGAAACAGGAAACTGCAAATGTAAAAGCACAAAAATTGGCAGGGGGACTCGGGGCAGGTATAGCACCTGAAACTGCCTGCGTTTCATGTTTTGTAACTGATTAGCTTTCAAAGTTGGTAATGATCCTTTAAAATGCTGTATCTCTTGGCAGAAGCTATTGATGAAAGGAAGATGCCTGCCATTTCTCTTTCTGCAGGAGAACTTGCACTCTTCAAATAAACGCATACAAACATATACTAGACACACAGTGTGTGACCATTACCATCCGTGTTTGTACTGCATTAAATCACAGCAATATTCCGACTACTCCTTAATGCGCCTCCTCCCTTGTACAATCAATCTTTGTTGCTCCAGTGAACTGCTATTTGTTTTGTTAGCAGCCCTTCCAAGCCTCATAAACTTTAGAACTTGTACAATTTACTATATTTTGGCATATAGTTGACATATCGGCAGAAAAATTATTGCAATTTCCAGCTTGGTTGCTCTTTAAAGGAGTGGTGCTTCAGTCTTTACCCAAGAAACACTCCCATTGAAGGCAATGAGAATTTTGCTTACCTTAGGATCTCAAGTACTAACTTGTAAGCAAAATGAATGTGAAATTTGGACCCACATACCACACCTTATTCCTGTAAATACTTACACACGTGAGTAGTCCTACTGAGTTCAGTGTCAATAACAGACTTGACAGCGTTCTTAGTTATCTTAGTTCAATTATTCACATACATGTTTGAATGATCAGGGACTAAATGCCTTTATAGGGTTTCACTGATATAACGTAAACTCATTTTTCATTTCAACTTGAACAGAAAAAACCTTTTCCTTAGAATGTTTTGACATGGTGGAGAATGATTCATTACAATTCCAATGTACCTTTTCTAATTATGGCTGCTATTTTAATTTTATTTAATAGATTTCATATACTTTAAGACCAGAAGGAATCAGTACATCATCTAGTCTGATCTTCTGTATATCACAGGGCACTAAATTTCACCAAGATATCTCTATATTAAAGTCAAAGACTTTTAGTTAAAACAAAGCATTTTAGTGCTCAGGAAACTACCCTGTGTGCCATAGCAGAGAACAGGAGAGACCAAAGTGCTATAAATGTCTAAAGCCCCTGCAATGGCAGGAAATTCATCAGGCTCATTTAGTATTTATTTGATTTAGTGATTTAATAATTGATGCAATATTTCTTTAGTTTCTCATTGGGCATTTACATATCCCATCCTCTCCTTCAGATTAAGTGAAATTCTGGCTCCATTTATGTCAGTGGGAGTTTTGTCAGTGACTTTAACAGGGCCAAGATTTTACCCTATGGGTCCAATCCTGCTCCTTCTAGAGCCAACAGAGGTATTGCCATTGACTTCAGTAGGAACAGGGTCACGGCCTAAACCATTATTGTATATGAAACTGATCACATTTTGTTGGTTTGAGACTACAGCTATCTAGGCTAAAATTATTAAAAATCCCCAGAAACATTCTCCTACTGTACTTTCTAGTCAATATATCCAACATACAGCAGACAATAAAGTATGTCTAATTATACAGAGTATGAGAAAATATCCCTAAAACCTCAATTTCACAGAACTGGAAACACAATATAAAAGCTGTTTTATAAAGTACAAAACATATGCCAGTAGAAATAATCTATGACATGGTCAGCTGTTTGCACAGCATAATTTATATTCTTCTACCAAAATACTAATAAAGTGTAAGTAGAAGGTAGAATGGAGAAGAATGATGTAATTTAACGTTTATAAAATTCCAGCCATTTGGCAGGCTTGAAATTATGTGCAGGATACATTGTTTGATACCATGTTTTACATTGACATTTTATCTTAGGGCAAAAAGCCAAATGAAAGACCACAAACATCTAACCACAAAGTAGCTTTTATTCGACTATTCCAGTCAGCAATTAGCTCACAGGAACAGAATTCTAAGTATTTCCAATGTCTATAGTTAAAAATATGCACATTTCTAAAATGAAAGATAAATATCACGTTCCATGCTATAAAAACTCTCCAAAGACCTATGTTATGGAAACATTACATTAGGAATATACAAAACCTATACAACTTTTGTACATAAAATATTATGCAGTTGTGTATTTTGGTGCAAAGCTCTGAATGTTTCATAAGCACAGGGTTATTTGTTTTTATATAAATACATTTTACATTTGTTTAAGTTGCCTTCTGCAAAACTGAGGCCCCTAATAACCCTTACTAACATACAGGTAATAGGATTACTTACATGATTAAGGACTACAGGATGGGGCCTTATGTTTCGTGACTATGATGTCATCCTCAAGAATTACAACTTTTTCCATTGGGGAAAAATCCAACCCATTGAATTGTAACAGCCAATCCAACAGAGTCTTGCTGACAAAGCAGAAGATTGGGAGTCAAGCATTCCTGAATTCTATTCCTACCACTGCCTGGTCACTTCCTGTGTGTATGTGCTCCCATCTGTTAGAATGGGATAATACGGTATTACAGAAATGCCAAGCATTCCTGAATTCTATTCCTACCACTGCCTGGTTACTTCCTATGTGTCTGTGCTCCCATCTGTTAGAATGGGATAATACGGTATTACAGAGATGCTAGAGATGAATTAGGTAAAGTTACTAAAGACTTTGAAGATATAACCCTTTGTAAATGTGAGGTTATTATTACCCGTTTCAAAACTTCTTACTCGGGGCAACCTTTTTTTTTAAGTTTTATTTTATTTTATGTCGGGAGATTTTGGTGCTTCTGATTTAAGTTTATTAAATAAGAAACCAGATATAAATTCTTCAGCTAGGGCAAAATTAGGTATCTACTTTTTAAAATGGAACAACACAGCAGCAGCATAAGCAGAAAGAAAACTGTTGAGGAGAGGAATTTAGAGATAGGGGAGAAAGGAAAGCAACAGGAATAAGAGTAGCATTCAATCTGTTGCATCTAACACACGAAGTGTATGCATATGAAAGATAAACAACAAGCAAAATGCCTTTGGGGGAAGATTGGGGGTGGGAATTAGAGCAGAGTAAAAAGCACCTTTCCCCTTCTTGCATGAACTGCTGGTTGTTCATCTCCTTTTTCTTTTTACAAGTGGCTACAATGAGCCCACTGCAATTTTATGGGAGTAGGTCTTTTGTCCAGCTACCTGGAAGATAAGGTTTGATGCCCATTTATGGGCTCTCTGACAGCAGGTGCAAGAAGGGGGAAAGCTTATAGGGATGGACAGTGGAGCCAGGTAAGGAAAAGGTCATTGCATAGCCCTTGCTGCCAAATGGAAGAATGTGTGGGTGTCGGGGGAGTGGGGGGTTAGGTATTTATACCATATGCAGTCACAGAGAGGCCCTTTTTACTAGAACTGGGCTGGCAACACCCACCTATGAACTTAGCAAAAGGACTAGTTCCCTTTTGACCAACTGTCGGCATTACGTTAGTTGCTCCTTTTCCTCAGGGAGTTGGGAAGGAATTTTTCACTCACTGCCATATTGGCCAAGGCTTTCACCACAGTTGGTCTGGAATTTATGGAGTCGAGTATGGAGGGTTAGGTTATAACCTGTAAACTTGTGGCAGATGTCCAGGGCAGGTATTATTCAATACAGAAGGGATACAGTTATCAAATACAATGGATTAGAAAAGGATTTGAAGGAAAATCTCTCTTATGGGAGTTGAGTAAGGAGGCTTGGGGCTCCTAAGTCTCATTATTAGGGAGTTGATCCCCCTCTTTTTCCTGGCCCCCTTTAAGGGAGCTGAGAAAGGGAGTTTGAGGCTCCTACATCTGGATCAGCAGTGAGCTGACCTCCTCCTGTGCACTATATGTTGCTGAGTACTTCCAGATATTATAAGTGAATAAAGCTGCTGCCTGATTAAATGACATCCATGGCTTCCTGTCTTTCTTCCAGCATGGACAGACAGAGAGAAGATGTTTGAGAACACATCCTCAAATTTGGACTCCCTTTCCTTAGAAAGAATAACATGCATCATAATCTCTCCCCCATCTTTGATTCTACTCAAGAAAGAATAGAAGGACACTTCAAACCTGAACTGAAATTTTCCTGGCTTAAAAATGAAGTGCCTTGTTATATAGTGTTATAACCAGTCTTATACCACTTCATAGTCACTAAGCCTCAGGTAGCAATTCCATACCACACTCTAATTTCTAGTAGTAAATTACATACTGCAACAGGAATACAGAAAGGATGGTTTTCTAGTTAAGGCACTGGAGTGGCCCCCAGGAAATCTGGGTTCAATCCCATCTCTCCCAAAGATTTCCTATCTGAACATTAGCAAATCACCTAATCCCTGAATGACTCAGTTCTCCATCTGTAAAATGAAAACAGTGCTTCAGAGATGTGTGAAAGTATAAATGTTTATGAGATACCTACTATACAGAAAAACGTATAAATAAAAGCAAGAAAATAGTATATACAGAACTGGAAATTTAAAAGAAAATTATTTAGCATTCCTATAGATATAAACTATTGCAATCACTGATGACTACTTGAAGCAAAGTGCACCCAGCATTACTTTTAAAATCATGTAAAAATAAAATACCACTCTTAAACCGTATGAATGGATCTTTTTAGATTCAGGATTAAAGCAGCCGGAAGTCTCCTCTGCACTGTGTTTCCACTTTGAGACCTTGGCACTTTTACGCCAGGATCAAAGAGAGAGAAATCAGATCCGTGAAGCTCAATTGCTTTCCCATCATCTGACTTGTAATATCAGCCTTGTTCTGAACAGTGCCTTAGGAGCACCAAACCATAAGGGCAATGTGCTACATTGTTGTTGTTCAAATCACTGCAGAAAGCATTCCAGGGCAGCTGGGACACACAGGTCCTCAGCAGCCACAAGCAACTTATTCTCCAGGGCCTGAGAACCAGTAGCTATTTCCTCTCTTATTTTGCATGTTAGGATGACAGAAACATGATAAATAGCCAAAGCCCAGTCACATCAATGTACTAGAAAGACAAAAGGGCTTTGTGATTGACAGAGGGAACCTAGAAAAGGGGAGGAGACCCACTTTTCCTTTCTCTAGGGATGGCTCTAAACGGAGACGCCTGAAATTTTAGACATTAAAAGCTTCTCCCATTACTACCAGCTCACCTTGCAGGTAAACACTTTCCTGGTTCACTGAATCACAGTCACATATCTGAAACAGAATCCCCACTGAAAGCTGATAATGGTGGAAAAATGCTGTCTGTTGTACTGCTGTAATTTTTGCATTGCTTGTACGTAGGCAGTGTACTTCCTCTCTTGTGTAGTCCCTGCAATTGGATCTAACTAGATGAAAAACAATCCACTAAAGAGAGGACAGAATTTATTGTTATAAGAGGGCAGGTTTCAATAAATTCCAAGTGTCTATCTACCATATGTCCGAAAATGACTGAACAAGGGGAAAAAAGAGTGAATCTAACCTTTAGTTTATAGTTAATGGTTAGCATTTTCTTCAAAAGTGTTAATTTGGTGGTGTGGCAAATGCAACAAGCTATCAAGAACTGTTGTGTGATATAGATTTACATACTGGTAAATAAATGCGGCAACGGAATTACATACTATATCTGTGCCAAGATTTTTCTGTTTGCCTTAATGATAAACACAGTGCACACTAGGACTAAACCTACATTTTAAAACTGCCCATAACTTCCTCAAAAAATAAATCCATGCTAAGCCTAAAAGTGGTTTTGTTGTTGCTATTGAAAGTCATAAACATTTCTCAATCTCGAGTTATGGAAGAGTGAAGGGGGGGAGGGGAAGACTTTTCTTTCACTGTCAGAATATTTTACTGACTTTTGGTGCACTTGTAACTCAAAAATGGACGTACCAATTTAGCTCAAACACACAAAATGGATCTTTGGGCTGAATATGAAAAGCTTCCATCACAAAGACACTGTTTCGAGTTAGGAGTGACTGAAATTAGATGTTTACACTGGAACCCCTTCTCTCACAGAGGATCAGGAAAGCTTACTGCAGCAGTCTTTTTACATATTGTAGGATCAGAAGCTGAACAACTAATTTAATCAGTAGAAATCACAAAACAGATTTACAAGTGGAACAAAGACTTCAGACCATAAAAAGTAGGTTGTTCATCTGGGTCTAATATAAAGGTAATGTATTCTTAGGGAAACGTGGAAGATTCTAAATAGTAGCTCGAAGATGAGAATACAATGCTATCAAGAAAGGACTCAACTTTCCATCTCAGTGCACAGAAAATCTCTTTTTCAGTGTGAAGGAAATAAACTGAGAAGTACTGATGAGGATATGCAAAATCTCCTTTAAAAACAACAAAGGTTGTTCAAAGGCTTGGATGTCACTAATGTGGTGTCTTTCTTTTTTAAAGGAGCCAAAGGGAGAGAAAGACACTTCAATTCTGGGTATATTGTTTGAGAGTATAATTAAGGCTTATGTAGTACAATACTTGGATAAGTATAATTGGCTAGGTTCAAACAACCACAGCTCTGCAAGAGAAAATTGTGCCTCTAACTTGTGTGTGTGTGGGGGTGGGGGGGGGATGGGGACAAGCTAAAGATGACCTGATACACATAAATTAGATACCTGGATTGTCCAAAATTGCTTTCAAATAAGCTCTTTCAAGAAAGGGCTTTATTAAAAGCAAGATCACAAAACAGACATCGCAGTAAATGATACATCCCCTTTTGCAGTTTTCTCCCAGTTCTAGCCCTTTAATTGTATTTTCTTCCTCATTCTTGCAGGCCCTACTCTTGTTTGATCTTTATTTTTCTACTCTGGATACTATCCTGGCTCCCCTTCTTATGTCTCTATCTTCTTTGGTAAGGCACCATATCTGGTGTCTAAAGCAGATGAATGAGTCAGGAGATTTGGTTGTATTCCTGACTGTCAATGACTCGTTATGTGACATTGGGTTATTTAATTAATCGCTGGGACTCAGTTTCCTTATTTATCAAATTTGGATAATACTGAGACAAGGTTCCGGGGTAGTCTCTGATGAACAAGGAATTAACTCCAGTTCAGCTTCCCTGTCCTCTTGCACAAGTGCTCAAGAGAAGGTTTACATAAGTGGCTGCCAGGCAGACAGAAAGGAAAGAATGCCATTGAGAAGATGACTTCCATATCAGGGGAACGGGACTGGTTGAATGTACTCCAGCTGATGAATTTTTATTTTCCTGTTATAAAAACTGCCCTCTAACCTTCAAAAATAAATGTTAGAAAAAGACCCTATCGACTTTTGCTGCTGAAAAATTACACCAGATTACAAATATTTACTTGTCTACTTAAAGTAGTAACACTTGCAATATAGAGCATTTTTTCTGATTGTATTCTCTATTTCACAAATATGTTTTCTAAAATTTCTTACCAACAATATACTTGTATTTCTTTACATTATATTTGGTGTGGTATGATTGCCAAAAGTCAAAGGAGCTCTAAGAACTAAAACAAATATACAAAAAGGACTTCATTGAAGCTGGTATGCATTTTCTCTGAAGAAACTCTTCATATAATGGGCAATAGGCCATTAACAATTATGGACAAAGTGACAAAAGTTTCCCTTGAGTTATAATCAAGAAAGTAACCTAAAAACACTTGCTCTATTAAGAATAAAACAAGCTTTTAGTACTAGAGAATATTTTATGATTCTAAATGTCTGTATTTAGAAAGTACTCATGAATATACAAAATAATGTAATTTTTGAACCCTTAAACTTACTATATTTTTGTTCATCATAATTTATAATTTTTACTATCATACTAGATTCTCATGACAATTTGGAAGGGACCAGAAAAAGCCTAGCTTAAATTAAATTAAGAGTCATTTGCCAAGAGTTTGATTAAAAAGCACATTTTAAAGTTTGAGAGAAATGTAATGAGACAATATAGCTGAATGGCATAGATCCAACAGTACATATGCAAATGAGTAGCACATTAGTAGTAGGAAGGTCATATATTTTACACTTCAGATCAAAAAAAAAAAAAGGGATCTTTCTTTCAGATGGAGAAAAATAAAGTCAGCAAATTTCAACTTTCCTCCCAAATCAAAGGAGAGCTCTGAAACACTTTCTTGAATGAATCAAAAAATACAAACAAGGTATCCCTAACCCTTCACTAACTGGTAAGTGTCTCAAAGAAAATTTGCAAAGTCATTGCTGAGTCCTGTACTTTAGAGCAATGAACAGATGGACTTTCAAAAAACTACGTAATTTCTATCAAAAGTAAGTGAGAAACTATTTTACAACCTTTTGCACAATCTGTCAGTGTAGGGAACTGTTTCATTATATTAAGCCTAAATGTTCCCTCCCTTAATTTTATCACATTACTTTAGGTAATAACCCAGTATATCAGTAAGTATATTTATATTACACCCCTCACTGTAATATCTCAACAGCTCCCTCAAAAGCTAAAAGTTACAAAACAATTTCTCGCTCTACACTGTATGAGGCAAGGCTTTTGTACAAAAAAAGGCATGCGCTCATAATAAGACTGTAGCAAAATTCATATATGCAGAAAGGGAACAACTTCAGGTTGCTAGGAAATACATATTTCTAACATTTCCTAAATTCCAAATGCTTTACTTTGCAACTTTAAATTCTTTTAACTAGATTAAGTACAGATTTCACTACCTGTATCAGCTATAACTGGGATGATAAAGAGCTAATTCTTGGTCTGGAGAAGTATAAAACTCTCTCTCTCCAGAACTATAGACACTACTAGGGAGATCTCTGGGAAACCCAACACAGCTTTGTCAGTACCTACATAACTGGCATTAAGCCTTTCTACCTGATAATAAAGCTCAATTAACCAGAGCTATGACAGCTATCAAGTCTATAGTGCTGGACTCAGCTGATAAGAGACAGCTTATCTAAAGAATTTGCAGTTCCCCTGTTGATCTTTATATCCTTCTAGCTTACTTTATATCCTATATCCCAATATATACTACTTTGGTACATGGGAAAGGAAGCGATGCATACTGTTCGGTGAAACACACACACAAAATAACAGTATGTAGGTATATAAAACACCATTCCACATCAAACTCCATTAGGGGAGCACAGAAATGACCAAAAAAAGAAAATGTATCACACAATTTTATCCCTGTAAAGCTCCACACTACATGTGCATGGACAGTCCCTCCAATTATTGGAAGCAGTTGTAATCGGACTGGCTTTTGTACTCATTTTGGTGGCCATGTCCAAAGATATGGTATTTTGACAACAGGATAAATACGTACTGTCATGGAGTGTGGGGGGACACAAGGCCCCGCACCCCCGGCTTCCTGCGATTCACCATGACTCTCAGCCAGCTAGTAAAGCAGAAGGTTTATTTAGACGACAGGAACACAGTCCAAGACAGGTCTTGCAGACACAGTCAATAGGACCCCCTCAGGTCCATCTTGGGGTCTCAGGGCACCACAGCCCCCTTGGGGGTCAGAGCCCTGGCTGCCTCCCAGCCCTTCCACCAACCAGCTCTGAAACTCCCTCCCCAGCCTTTGTTCAGTTTCCCGGGCAAAGGTGTCACCTGGCCTCTAACCCCTTCCTGGGTTCTCATGTCTCATGCTCAGGTATTCTCCCTCACGGCCAGTTTCCCATCCCCCCATGCAGACCATCCTAGCCACACTCCCCTGCCTTTCCAGCCACACTCCCCTCTCAGCATTCAAAGACCACATTAAGAACAGTCCCAGTTCATCACATCTCTCCCCCCTTCGAGACCAAACTGAGCGGGTTCACTTTAGCCAGTGACCCGGGGAAGTTCGAACCTACCCCATTCCCGTGGATGCCCCAGCATCCCTCCCATTCCTTGGTGAGAATTACACCAGGCCCTTCCAGTTTTACGCCCCCCCTTAGGTCGGGGGTGCTCGATGGCACTTGTAGTTCGCCTGTAGGACGGTTTATGCGGCCCGTGCCCTTTTCCCACCCCAATACCCCTGGGGTTCCAACTGGGCTGGGGTCGTCTCCCAGCGTTCCAGTCTGGAGGTCTGTGATTCGGGCTCTCTTGGTTCAGAGCCCCCCCTTTTACCCTAGCCACCCTTTGGAAAGGCTCCTCTATGCTGGGCAAGGGTCCTAAGGCCGTTTCCCCCTTGTTCCGGGCCTTCCTCCCCCTCTGACAGGGGTCACAGGATCGGCAGTACTGTCAGACAGTAACAAAGACCCCAGGCCAGTAAAAGTTTCGTAGCAGCCTCTGCTGGGTACGCCAGGTTCCCTGGTGCCCTGAGAGGGGAATGTCATGGGCCTGGTACAGCAGCTGGCGGCGATACTTCTGGGGTACCACCAGCTGCCTCCTGATTTCCCCTGACTCCATTTTCCCGGGGGAAGCCCATTCTCGGTACAGGAACCCCTTCTCCCACAGGAACCTTTTCCGGCCACCTCTCCCCATGGTCTGTACCACACTGAGGTCTGGCTACGGGTCACAACCAGGGCACCCTGGGGGTTTCTTGGCCAGTCCTCCAGGTCCCCCCCCCATCAATACCTCAGTGGGCAAATACAGGTGTACCCCCACGTCCTTGGGGCCCTCCTTGGCCCCCCCACTTCAGGTGTACCCTCGCTATGGGCACTTTGACTGGGGTCCCGCCCACCCCTGTCAGGGTCAGGTAGGTGTTGGGCACCACCCGATCTGGGGCCACCACCTCGGGCCGGGCCAGCGTCACCTCTGCGCCCGTATCCCAGTATCCATTGACCTTCCTCCCATCCACCTCCAGGGGAACAAGGTACTCGCTCCGCAGGGACTGCCCCGCGTCCACCCTGTAAACCCAAAACCCTGAGTCTGGAGCATCCGGCTCCCCAGAGGAGCTGGCCTGGAGCTCTCCTCCCTCCTTAGCAGGTGGTATGCTGCCAGCCCCCCTTGCCTGGGAATGCTGCCCCTCATCCGGCTGGATTTTTACCCAGTCAACACTCTGTGGGTTGGGTCCGCTCAGTCTGTCCCTGAGCCTGAGGCACTGGGCCCGTATGTGGCCTCTTTGGCCACAGTGATAGCAACCCATGTCCCGTGGGTCCCCTCGAGCGGGTCGGATGGACCTGACGCTGGATGTTTCCCTTTGGTGGGGGTTCTCCATATTTCCCCGCGGGGAGGTCCCAGGGTCACACTCTCTCTGCATTGTGGCGGGACTGTTCCTTTGGGATTCCTCCCTGTTATCCCCTGCCCGACTGTTCACAAACTCGTCGGCCAGCTGGCCTGCATGCTGTGGGTTCTCTGGCTTTTGGTCCATCAACCATCGCCTCAGGTCGGATGGGCACTGCTCATACACGCGCTCCAGTACAAATAGGTCAAGCAGGTCTTCTTTAGTTTGGGCCCCAGCTGTCCACTTGCGGGCATACCCCTGCACCAGGTTGGCTAGTTGTAGGTGTGTGACCTCACAGGTTTTACGTTGACTCCAGAACCTTTTCCGGTACATCTCAGGAGTCAACCCAAACTCACGGAGCAGGGCCTTTTTGAACAGTTCGTAGTTCCCTGTCTCCGACCCTTTCAGTCGGCTGTACACCTCCATGGCTGTGGAGTCCAGTGAGGGGATGAGAAACTGGAGACATAAGCAATATAAAAATCTAAATAGGTGCAACTCCTCATAGTCCTAGCCTGTTCATACAATAGTAAAAGCAGAATACAATTAAAAGGCACCAAACAGCTCTTCACATGTAGTTGTCTAAATACAAAAGGAAGCTTAATCGAGCAAATAAAAGGGACTGAAGATGTGGAGACACCCGACACTTATAAAACAATTAGGGGCACTCTGAAATACCATTTCAAAAATATAGGAAATATGTTTCATTGCTAAAGAAAAGCAAATAGCCATAATTTGAGAGCACTGCAGTTACAATAATGAAATGGAATGAGAACTCTGCGCACAAAGGGAGCTTTCTGATTGGTTTTCAGTGAATTTATACAAGATTCAGTAATGCATCTTAACAGAATGGTAGGAGAGGGTAGCTTTACTTTTCAGGTGTCCGTATATCATTTTATATTACAATCATAAATATAATAGACAAATATGTTTATATACATACTTATATACAGAGTGAGAGAGAGAGAGAGAGAGAGAGAGAGAGACTTAGCATCTTTCATCTTGAGGATGAAAACTCAAATTAATGAAAAGTGCCATGAGAGGACAGTGGAGGGAACCTCTCTCAATAAGCTTTCATTGAAACAAATCAGCCTAAAGCATTTATATTACTATCTTTGAATCTCTTGAGATGATTATTAATGGTTTCCCTAGTACAAATTACAGTATGTTATATTAAAATAAAGAATCATATCAGAAACAAGATGTGTAACAATATTCCTGCTTGCAAGAATTTTATGCTTTGTGATCAGGAAATCACAGAAATTTTCTTAAACAGAAAATACTGTTTACTCATACAGTATCTGTTTCAAATAAATGTTTAGTAAAATAATATGCTTCTTAAATTCTTCCCCACAGAAGACAGTGACTTTATTCTGAATTTTATGTTCAAATCCATTAACCAAATCATCCTACTTCCCTTAATAACTAGTTTTAGCTTGCAAATGCAGCTTTATACTTTACTTTCCAGTATTTAGAGCAGATGAATTAAGACATGCCTATTGTGAATCGGTACTATGTAGTCTAAGGATTAATTACCATAGCAACCAGTCTAGGCCTTTGACAATATATCTTCAAACAAATTGCTGGATTTTCTAAAGGTATGTGGATAGGATTTATATTTAGGTGTTTGTTTATTCTGAATAGATTGAAGGTTTTTCATTATGTGGATTTTTTACAAAAGTATACAGTACATACATTACCATGCTCTAAACAGTTTTAGTATTCTCAGCATACACAAAGCTGCAGCTAAATATGGAAAACAAAAATGCTACAAAAGAGGCAAGGTATTTAAATTTTATACTCGACATATGTAATAGCAATCCTCCATCTTAATGGCCCCTCCCTCCCTTCCTCTCTCACTCTTTCTCAATAAAGAGCATAAAGGCTCTGATAATAAAAAGGCCCAGTTTTAATCTATCCAGTTACTCTGGAAAGCTATCCCTCCCACTACCCCCTTGTATTTTCAGGACTGATTTAAGGTAATGTGGAGTCAAAGTTCCATCTAAATCTTTCCTTCAATATCTCTCCCTGTTCCAGACACACTGGAAATGTTTTGGAACCAAGGACAGCAGAGGAAGAGAAGTGCAGGAAGAAATGGGCATAATAACATCATAAGAAAGGCCATACTGGGTCAAACCAGTGGTCCATCTAGCCCAGTAGCCTGTCTTCCAACAGTGGCCAGTGTCAGATGCTTGAGGGTGAATGAACGGAAAAGGGAAATTATTGAATGATCCATTCCCTGTCATCCAGTACAAGCTTCTGGCAGAATGGCCTTTAACGGTGATTTGTGCATTGCTGCATCAAAAACTTATAAGATGCCAAAAATAATGTATTTCAAAACAAGCTAGGCAGCCCAAAGTCAAGTGCATGGGCAGGAACTTTTTACTGAGAGCAGTGAATAATAAGTCCAAGTAGAGCTTGTTGGCCTCTTGAAGTGGGTGGGCAAAGTTTGGGTGTATTAGGATAATCCAGAAAGTGTGAAAGGTACGCTCTGAAGGCCCTGATCTCATGGTCACCTTTAAAGAAATGAGAGAAAAAATGTGGGAGACAACTGAAATAGAAGGAGATATCAGCAAAAGACTGCATGATAAGAAGAAATTTAAAAAGGAAGAACTGGGATTGTCAGTAAAATATGCCTCTTTTCTTTGTAAATCTAAAACCTTTTATTCAACCCTGCCATACCATGTTACAGCTGATTTTTCCCCTGCATATTTTTTTTCTATTCTATACTCCGTTTCAGTCTTCTCTCTTCCCTTGTCTCAATTTCCTTCCTTCTTCTTTCCCTTCCATTCCTACTCTCTTCCTCTTTCATTCTTGCTCTTCTTCCTGCTACCCTTTTGTCCCCCTTCAACTTTCCCCAAATTCACAGATTATAAAGTCAGATGGGACCATCTAGTCTGACCTCACTGCATGGCACAGGCCATAGAACTTCCCTGAATTAATTCCTGTTTGAACTAGAGTATATCCGTTAGAAAAAAATCCAATCTTGATTTTAAAATTGCTAGTGAAGGAGAATCTACCATGATCCTTGGTAAATTGTGCCGATGATTAGTCACCCTCATTATTAAAAATTTGCACCTAATTCCCAGTCTGAATTTATCTAACTTCAACATTCAGTCATTAGATTTTGTTAGACTTTTATCTGCTAGATTGAAGAGCCCATTATTGAATTTCTGTTCCCAGTGTAGGCACTTACAGACTAATCAAGTCACCCATTAACCTTCTCTTTTTTAAAATGAAATAGATTGAGCTCCTGGAGTCTCACTATGAGGCATGGATTTCAATCCTTTAATCATTCTTGTGATTCTTCTCTAACTTATCAACATCCTCCTTAAACTGTGGACACCAGAACTGGACATAGGATTCCAGAAGTGTTCACAGTGTGCCAAGCACAGAGGTGTAATAATCTCCCTACTTCTGCTCAAGATTTCCCCATGTATACATCCAAAGCTTAGCCCTTTTGGCCACAGCATCTCACTGGGAGCTCATGTTCAGCTGATTATCCGCCATGACCCCCTAAGTCTTATTCAGAGTCACTGCTTCCCAAGATAGAGACCCCATCCTATACATATGACTTACATTCTTTGTTCCTAGATGTACAATTTTATATTTGGCCATATTAAAATACATATTGTTTGATTGCGCCAAACTTACCAAGCATCCCAGACCCCTTTGTATCCATGACCTGTCCTCTTCATTATCTAACACAATCAACTGAAATCTTCCTTTTTTTCCCTTTTCCCAGTTTAAGACTGTAACTCCACTCCCATAGTCCAAGCTACAGCACCCTCTCTGTCAGACTTCCTCTCTTGTCTTGTGGCTGGTGCATCAGATAAAATGATGTTTGGACAGTTCAGCAGACTTTGCAGGAGGCTGCTTGAAAAGCCTGTTGATGCATCTAACCAACCTAGAAGTCAGCTGAGAAGAGGTGAAAGAAGAGTTGTTGGAGGAGGGGAGGCATTCTCGGAGATGCAGTATGGAGTTATGAGCACTGTGAGCTGTCAAGAATGAAGCTGGGGATAGCCACATCACAGACAGAGATGCAAAGATATGGGGCTGGCAGATTATTTGGAGGGGAAGCTTTTATATGTAGCTATCCTTTAACAATGGCATACGTCGGGGCAGTGTAATTGGGAAGACAGGGAGAGGGGCTAGCTCCCACCTCAATATCTGGAAAAAGTGAAAGCCAGACCCAACTATGTTCCACACATGGGGAGCGGGGGGGGGGGGGGGGGGGAGGGGGGACAAAACGATGGATGAGAACGAGATCTGGAAGAGGGGCTGGAGTAGCTTCCATTTCCACAGTGCATGAGATCAGGTAGGACCAGCCACCAGGAAGGCAGTGGGCACCTGCCCTCTAGGGACTGACATAGGAGTGGCAGTAGGAACTAGCAGGATGCCCCTTCCCAGGCTGAGGCCGGCTGCCCTTGCCGCCCCCCACAAAGTTTCAGTAGATCCCCTTACTTCCCCTCTTATCCCTGTGCCCCTGCATTCACAGGAAGCTTCCTTCCCCCCACACTAGGGTTGCCAACTTGGTAATATTTAAAAACTGGACACTCCAGCAGGAGAGCCAGAACCTCCCCTGCCCCGCCTATTCCCTCCAAATCCCTGCCACTGCTCCACCTCTTGTCCCCGAGGCTCTACCCCCATCCACTTCTCTTCCCCCCTCCTCCCTGTCGCTCGCTGCTTTTCCCCTTCCATTCCCCCGCCTGGGTCAGGAGGGACTCGCCTGCGGAGCCAGGGCTGGGAGCTGCAGCCACCCGGCTCAGTAACAAAGCGAGGAACATCATCACAACCTTTAAAAATCAAGTGTGTCCTGCAGCAGTTTTCAGATGATCTGCTCTGATATCCCCATGCAGCTTCAGGTCCTAAACCCAGGTCTCAGGAAGATCTTAATGTACAATTTACTCCTATGGATTGCCTTTCCCTTCATCTGGTGTCTTCAGCCTGCCCTTTTCCTCTCTCCTCTTTCCCCATCCCTGTAACCTGGGGTCAGCTGTACAATGGGAAAAACTGAGGACTTATTCAGGCCTTTTTAATAAGTTACTTTCAAGAGGCCAGCATGAGAATTTTAATTAAACCTGTGCATTCAAACTACTTACATTGCATACTTAAATTGCCTTTGTATATCAGACTTTGCCAAATGGTTTGTAGGAAAGTTGTGTGGAACTGCAGCTATTCCCAGTAGATACCCAGTTGTATGTAAAAATATCATAATGCATTCTTTTACAGAAGTGCGTATCTTAAGTTATATTATACTGTGCCAAGGCTATTAGTAGAATGATCCAAACCAACTTCTGCTAAAGTCTCAGGAACATTATATATATATATTCTCATTTACTTTAGAACAGGAGAGCTTTTCTTCTGCCCAGAAAATTAAAAATGTGTTTGTCGTGACATCCACACATGTCAATGAGACCTACCAATTCCTAGAACCGTCAGAAAACCTTTGTCTTCACATTTACTTTTAAATAGACCATGTTAGTAATGTTCAGGATTACAACAGTGAAAGGGCAATGACCAGTAATGAACTTGTTGCCCCAAACTCTGAAAAAGAGAAAATGAGTTTTAAGTCTAGCAGGCCAAAGTGAATCACTCTCGAGTGATTTCCTGTTTATACTTGCTTTAAAACAAACCATTTTCTAAACCTCCCCAGCGAACAGAATGATTAATAATGATTGCTGACTAATTCCCCGAGCAAAATACTTTACTTGTAGCAAAAGAGCCAAGTTACAAAACAAAATGATCAGCCATATTTTAAAAAATGGGATCCCTCTGAAAAGAGCCAACTTAGACAATTTCAGCCATACAAAAGATGTGATCACTACAAAAGGAGCCAAGTCAGAAAAGAATTAGCCAAGTAAAAGCAGACAGAATTATAGCCACATTTCTCTGCACAGATCCAACATGTAGATTTAGAAGAAGATTACTATTACTCCGAATTGTATCTAGTTTAATTTGGCTGTTTGAATAGCTAACGCCTTGCAAACTTGCTCATTTGTAACAAAGATGGTTTGAAATGTAAGTTGTTTCTTAAATTCAGAGCTCATTAAAAGGTATTAGACTGATCTCCTGGGCACTGGCGTTTTCATGTTTAGCCACCTGTAAGAAAGGAAGGAATAATGTGAACTACTGACACACATTGCTGGGTTCTAAATTAGCTGTAACCAGCCAGGGGAAAAAAGCCAGGGGATATTTATGGACAGTTCTGTGAAAACATCTACTCAGTGCACAATGGTCGTCAAAAGAAAAAAGACAAAAAGAAAATGTTTGGCTATATAAAGACTAGTTTAGAAAATAATATTAGAAATACAGTAATGTCATTTTATAGACAAGC
Source organism: Emys orbicularis (assembly GCF_028017835.1). Lineage (NCBI taxonomy): Eukaryota > Metazoa > Chordata > Testudines > Emydidae > Emys > Emys orbicularis. The sequence goes on from NC_088683.1 coordinate 346,882,446, forward strand.
GATATGCTGTCACCTTGCGCACCATGTTCGGGTCTGGTCACCCTCGTCTTGAAAGTGAAACAACAGAAATAGAAGTGGTCTAGAGATTAGCAGAGGAAATGAAGTGGATACATGAAAAGACTTCCATCTGAGGAGAGACTAAAAAGATCAGGATGGTGTAGTTTACAGAGGAGCCAATTAAGAAGGGACATGAGAGAGGCATATAAAATGACTGATACGAGAAGATATATAAGACAGCACCTGATTTAATACAAGAATAAGGGATTTTCCAACAAATGTAAAAGACAAAACTTCAAAAACTGAGAAAAGGAAATACCTTTTTACACAATGCATAATAGGAAAGTTTGTGTGGATATACATGAAAATTTCCTTTCTCTGAGTAATAATGTCCACAGATCCATTATGTAGGATCCTCAGCCTATTTGCTGCTTTGGAGGAAGACTCAGACATGCCAGACATTGACAGGAAGAGGTTTGGTCCTGCCAGTTTGAGATAAACTTCCACAGCAAATGGTAACTGCCTGATAAAATGGTCTATATTGAATTCACTTCACAAATAACTCAAGATAGATATTACATATACTGCAGAGTTTAACTGTATACATTTATCAGCTAAACCAAAGGTCATATCAGATCTTTGTTTATAATAGAACAATCACTTTAGGTTGGGCTGGATCTTTGAAATTCATTGTGCTGAGAAAGGAAATTTTCAGGGAGACATGGAAAAAATGTCCTATTCTCATGTAATAGTGACCACATATTCGTTACGATGAGATCATAGGGATGAGATTCATTACGATGCCTCAAGGGAGAGAGAGAACCTTATTAAGATTACATATAGATATTGATTTTTTTCTTTTACTGGAGGACTACAGATCGGAGCACTTTTGTCCCAAAGGCAGCATCAGCCAAGCTCAACTTGGAGAACAAAGAGCATGTGTGAACTGAACCATGTAGCTGCTTGGAAGATTCTCTCTTATAAGGCATGTGATTTCCATCTTCCTCATAAGGCTGTTATTCCCACAGGAAGACAGTTCTGATATTATCAACATAAATAGTTGTTTTTGTCTTGTAGACCCTGGAAAAGACAACCTTAACCAAATGGGATATTCTAGAACTGATGGACAAACCAAAGGCCAAAAACCTGCATTGGAAATGCTGTTGTCCCAAAATAAAGCATAGGTTTTTCCTATGGGATCAATAAAGGGGGATAGAGAAGACATTCCCTTATACACAATGGGAAAATCCTCTATGTGATGAATGTCTGAGTAGATTTGGGTGTCCCCATCTTGGATTAGATATTTTCTGGGAATCCGTTGGAGGTATTCCAAGTTGAGCTCCTGCTGGATTTGTTTGTCATCAGGAACAGGAGATTTGTTTGTGATCAGGAATAGCATGCAGTAAAAGTCCCTGGGGTCTTTTGCCCAACTCTGCACCAGATGACAGATAGTTTAATGACTATTCCCCATGTGATTTGTCTTCTTTTCTTCCTGTGACAGCCCTTGTAGCTCTCTACACAAGCTCCCTCCAGAGGCTTCTGGGAAAAGGAGCTTGGGGGTTGAGAGATTTATCGCTGATGGGTGACAGGTCATGGTCCTGAGCGAAGGTCCTATCTGGGAGCAGAGGGATTCTCCTGCAGTCATTAGGCTAACAATTTTCTCCCTTGTTGCAAACCTGACTCCAGGCCTGCAGATCCAGAGCGTACTCTGAAGTTGACTGCTGCATGGGGTTTCCCATTTGGGCCAGGTTAATTGAGAAAAAAGACTGGGAGAGACCCTGGTTCAAGAGAAGAAAAAAGGGATGGGCTTGAGGGCCCATTACTGCATTCACTCTTATCCTCAGAAACAGAACTGAGACCAACATCCTCCATCTGTAGTCTTATTTGCAGAGGATGGAAATATGGTGCAGCTGTACTTAGATCATGGCTGGAATCATGGCCAACATTTGGGCACCACCTTTCTCTTTTCTTTGAAGGTACTCTGACTGAACCCTTATTGCATTGTCCTGGCTCCCCGTCTAGCTCCTCAGGGTTGCCCTTCCATTCCAGTCGTTTTTGAGGAGGCAGGAAATCTGTTCGGCAGAAAAGGAGAGATTGTGAACCACGCCCCACAGGATTCTCCTCTGAGGGACCTGTGACTGCACAAGGCTCTAAAATCTACATCCCTCACTATGTGCGGTGCAGAGATGTCATAGCAGACCTGTAGCTTGGCCTTCCTTCTGGGTTTATCTTTCATCCCACACTGCACAAAGGACAGCAGTACTTTCTCGGAAGAATCTTCTGGCCATGGTCTAAGATAGGTTATTGTACCAGTTGGATCAAAGTATGGCAATTCATATGTTACTATAGCATAAATAGAGATAGTAAAATGTCCGGATGCTGCCTCATTAGTATGCTTCAATCCTTTCCTAAAGCGACTGGGCTACTAGAAGAGAGAAGGTGGTTTTGGTATCCATCCAAGGGACTCTTAAGCAGTGGTATTACAGAATGACACATTCAGTGATGTCTTTGATTAAGCAAGAATTTATTAGAGTATTTCACAGAGAACAAAGGGAATTTTTAAATGGCAACATACAATATATTGCTGTGCTAAATAGTACAGCACATTAACCAGCTTATGTAGGGTAAGTTTTCATTTTACCTTTTAATTTCCCCTTTAAATCACTGGTTCACCACCACAGAAACAAACAAATAATTAGCAACTTTTAAAATAACCAGCATTCATAACTTTCACAAAATTACCCAGCATTTTAGATTTTCTTATAAGAATTCCTCTAGACAGGTGTCTAGTATCAACATTACAAGTGAAATCCCCCAGGCTATTCATATGCTGCCATAACACAACTCAGGAGAGCAGCACATAACAAAACAAAGAGGAACCTGCCATTTCAGAATCTTAATGGGTGGTGGATGAGGAAAGGAATGCTTTTTAGAAGCTTTTACAATGATGTTTCCCCCCTCCACAGTATATTCTCAGCCAATATTTGTAAGTGATTCAATGGCTATGTAATTATGAAAAATAAAACAAAACAAAACACAGTTGCGAAACTTCAGGACCTCTACCAGAAAATTCTAACACAAAGGTTGTAGGTATATGTTATTTTAAGGAACGACTACCCAAGTATAGGGATGGAATGACTTTAGGAAACTGATATATAAAATTCAAGTACTGAAAAGTTACACGTTTTTAATATACATTTCTTACAAACTAAGAAAAAGAACATTTTAAAATGAGTTTCTAACCAAAACCACACACTGCATATTTTTAAAAAGAATACAAATTGATATATAATAATAAAGTATGTAAAAACAAATTAAAAAGCAGCTACACTCCAATTAGGCACACCAAATAGGGACACCTGCACTCCAAAGATATTTCACAATCACTTCTTTTATTGTGATGTTACAGTTACTGAAATGATCAGTATACATGCTGTATATATTAGTTCATATGCTCCTAATATTTACTTATAAAGAATAACAACTATCTTCCTATCAGTAAACCATTCAGAACAACTGGGATGGAATATAGATGTTTCGTACCTACAATGGCTGCCTAGCACAGTTTTCATTAGTTTAAATAAGTTCCACAGCTATTTATCTGCACGTGTATACACACACACACATATTTTACACATAGACACACCTCATAAACTCACTTTTCTTCTAAACTCTTTGGATAATTTGTCTTCATGCACCATTAAGTTTTGGAACTAACAGCAGCAAGTGGCACAAAGATCTATCCAGTAGGCCTGCTCCAGGAATATACTAGGTGGTGGTATCTTGAGCTCAGAATCAAATGAGTAAGTGGGCAATTTTCTGTTTCAAGTAATCCTTTAATATTAATAGAAATACTAGTAACATAACATACCTGAAAAAGAACATGAACAGAGCAGCTGTGATGCAGAACAAAAGGACCTATAAGAAGGAGAAAGAACATTATTACATAAGAAGGTTAGACTAACTCTATATCTAAATCTGTTTAGGATCAGAGGAGGCCTCACAGACATTAGAATGTGAAGTTTACCTTAATTTTCCATGTTGAATGGGCCTGATCCAAAGCCTATTGAAGTCAACAGAAATAATCATCATTTCAGTAGGCTTTTAGTTCAGGCCCTGTATAAATGAATAAATAAAAATATAAAAGCTAGGTCAGGATGGTGCAATGACAAAAACAGCAAAGGAGGCAGAGTTTGAAATAATGTGAGATTAATTTCCTTCATGTAAAGTTTCACATAACCAACCATAGGATGAAATGTTCTACAATTCACTCAAATGGAAGGATACCAAGGTTGTATGGAACAGAGATAAATTGAGCTCTGTGGGGGACAGTTGAGCAGAATATTTTTTTTACTGGTCTGAGAACATCACCTTCAAGACCACCCTAGGAATAGGAATTTGGAACTTTTATCATTTCATTTTTAGTGTTTTCCATTTGGAAATAATACAGAGCACAGTATATACAGTGTAATTATTCAGACATATCTTACAAATACTTACAGGCAACTTTCCCCCTTTTTAAAGTACCCTAATGTAAATATACTAAAGGCCTAGAAGACTCTATAAGGAAAGATTAAATAAAACTGAAATGGTAACATGAGGGGAGAAAGTGAATGCATATCATTAAATTATTATAGGCCTTTCACAAGTGACCTGATAACTTTGCTTATTGTTCCTCTTAGTTTCTCCATCAGGGCCATTCTAGACGACTCTTTAAGATAGTCAGCATAGGAAGGAAAAAATACCTAATTTCCATCTGAGTGTCCACTAAGACAGGAATGTTGACCTTAGGATAGCAAAATCCAGTCATTTTTAGCATTTAATGAACTTTAGTGGGAACACTTGAGATTTGGCATTTAGAACTGTTACCAGTCATTTCCACATGACAGGGATACGGCTTCCAAACTTTCACTATGCTAGTATAGCATATTTTATTTTTAAAGTGCTTTACAAACATTACTTTTACTATTATTCAGACAAATTGGGTTTAAGAAGGAATTTATTAGCAAGTTTCCAAACATTTTTCTTTCGTTTCCTTTTAAAGGTTGTCAGAAGCAGCACACAATATTCAGGATTGCCCTTTAGACATTCAAAGCAAAATTCTTTGTCCATGGAAGTCAATGGCAAAACTCCCATTGGCTGCAACGGGGCTAAGATTTCACCACAGAAGAGGAATTTTCTCCCGTTCGCTGTCACTGTAAAAGGGCCATTTGAGTCCCATATCCAGCCAGGGAAGAATTCCCTCTAGTGTAGGCTTTGCACAAAGCAGCTTACACTGTTCTATGAGGCTCCTGCCACAAGCCCCAGCATAGGGAGCATGTCATGGGCACAGGCAGGGTTGCAGTATATGCTGAGGGAAGGGCTGCATTACACAGTGCTGTGGGGAACCTGGGCAACACTATCAACCATAGGACGTTGTAACTTAGGCAGCCCTATAGGGCTGTATACAATACTCTGGAGCCCTCACAGGTCCCTGTAATTGCCCACAATTGGGAGGACATAAAAATGGCTTAGTTCCCTGTGCCTCCTAGAGATGCAAGTTTTGTGCTGTGACTCTGCACCCCAGGAACTTCTGGCCTCTTCTGGATTGCAAACTTTTCGTGAGGCACTCAAACACTGCCGATGGCTGCCATTTAAAAACAAGTAAACTTAGAGAGGATATTATGTTTGGACACCATGTTATCCAAAAGATATGGACAAATTGCAGGGATTTCAGAAGGGAGCGACGTAGGGTGACCATACGTCCCGTTTTGGCCGAGACAGTCCCTTTTTTAGGCCCTGTCCCGGCTGTCCCAACTTTTTTGACAAAACTGGGCATTTGTCCCGTTTGCTCTGCTAACTGATCACCAGCTGGCAAGAGCAAACGGGACGAATGCAGAGTTTTGCCAAAAAAATGGGGTGGGAACCCTAGCAGGATGCAGAGGAACATGTAGGAGGTGGGGGGAGGGGGCGAGTGACAATGCCAGCCCTGCGGTGGAGGATGGGCTAGGGGGAGCATCTCAGGCTGACCTGACCTGCATGCAGGGAGGAGAGGGGGGCGTTGAGAAGCCAAGTGCACGGGCAGGCGGGTGCTGGGGAGCCTCGGACCATCAGCTCCATGTGCGGGCTTGGACGACCAGCCCCGTGTGCAGGGGGAAATAAAATAAATAAAAAATAAAAATAAATTAATGGAGATATCCCATCTCCTAGAACTGGAAGGGACCTTGAAAGGTCATCGAGTCCAGCCCCCTGCCTTCACTAGCAGGACCAAGTACTGATTTTTTTTTTGCCCCAGATCCCTAAGTGGCCCCCTCAAGGATTGAACTCACAACCCTGGGTTTAGCAGGCCAATGCTCAAACCACTGAGCTATCCCTCCCCCCTAAGGGAAGGGGTTTTCGGGGAGGGAGGGGGATCGCGGGTAGACAGCGGGGGGGGGGGGGGAGGGTCACCCTAGAGCTATGAATATTTTCAAGAAGCAAGAGAAGAGGTTGAAACAGCTAAATAAGAGGGAGAATAGTGAGTTAGGGTGCTGCATGGAGGTATAAAAGACCTTTTCCGTAACTGGTGTTCTTCAAGATGTGTTGCTCATGTCTATTTCACAATAGGTGTGCAAGCTCGCCACGTGCACCGGTGCCGGAAGTTTTTTCCCTAGCAGTACCCATAGGGGAGCACCCTAGCGATCCCTGGAGTGGCGCCGCTATGGTGCGGTATAAGGAGCGCTGTGCGCTCCCCCCACCCTCAGTTCCTTCTTGCCAGATAACTCTGACAGAGGGGAAGGAGGGCAGAATAGACATGAGCAACACATCTTGAAGAACACCAGTTACGGAAAAGGTAACTGTCTTTTCTTCTTCGATTGATTGCTCATGTGTATTCCACAATAGGTGATTCCAAGCTATATCTGTTGAGGGTGGGAAGGAGTTCACAAACTCTCGGGACGGAGAACGGCCCTGCCGAACCCAGCGTCCGCCCTGATCTGAGAGACAATTGCATAATGCGAGGTGAACGTGTGAACTGAAGACCACGTGGCAGCCCTACAAATGTCCTGAATGGGTAGATGGGCCAAAAAGGCAGCCGACAAGGCCTGCGCCCTAGTTGAGTGCGCCTTCACAATTGGTGGCGGAGGGATTCCCGCCAGGTTGTAACAGGTACGGATGCACGAGGTGATCCATTTGGAGAGCCGCTGAGTGGAGATCGGCCGACTTTTCATGCGCTCGGCCAAGGCGATGAACAGTTGTGAGGACTTTCTGAACAGCTTAGTCTGCTCCATGTAAAAAGCCAGAGCCCGTCTCACATCCAGCATGTGGAGGCGGTGCTCCTCACTGGATGCATGGGGCTTGGGGCAGAGGACCGGCAGAAAAATGTCCTGACCCATGTGATAGGCGGAGACCACCTTCGGTAGGAACAAACGGTGTGGGCGGAGCTGGACCTTATAATTATGAAACACTGTGTATGGGGGCTTGGAGGTCAGAGCCCTGAGTTCTGAGATCTGCCTAGCCGACGTGATCGCAACCACGAAGGCCACCTTCCACGAGAGGTGTGACCAGGAGCATATGCCCAGAGGCTCAAACAGGGGCCCCATGAGATGGGCCAACACCAGGTTTAGGTCCCACTGCGGGACTGGGGGCCTAACATACGGGAAGAGACGATCCAACCCCTTAAGGAATCGGCCAGTCATAGCATGGGAGAATACCGTATGGCCCTGCACCAGCGGATGGAAGGCCGATATGGCCACCAATGCACCTTGACCACCCCGATAAACTCTGTGCGTTGTACCGGGACTAACGTGGACTTGGTGTTGTTCACCATCAGGCCCAAAGTGGTGCACGTGGACAGAAGGAGCGCCATGTGATCCTGCACCTGCGACCGGGAGCTGCCCTTGACCAACTAGTTGTCCAGATAGGGGAAGATCTAGACCCCCCAGCGCCTAAGGTAGGCCGCCACCACCGACATACACTTCATGAACACCCTGGGAGCAGTGGACAGGCCAAACGGGATGTCAAGGCTGCTTCCCCACTCTGAACTTTAGGGTACAAATGTGGGGGCCTGCATGAAAACTTCTAAGCTTAACTACCAGCTTAGATCTGGTCCGCTGCCACCATTCCCAAAGCTAATTCCCTTCCCTGGGAAGCCTTGAGAAACTCTTCACCAATTCCCTGGTGAATACAGATCCAAACCCCTGGGATCTTAAAACAAGGAGAAATTAACCATCCCCCCTCCTTCCTCCCACCAACTCCTGGTGGATCAAGATCCAACCCCCTTGGATCTAAAAACAAGGAAAAATCAATCAGGTTCTTAAAAAGAAGGCTTTTAATTAAAGAAAAAGGTAAAAATCATCTCTGTAAAATCAGGATGGAAAATAACTTTACAGGGTAATCAAACTTAGAGAGCTCAGAGGATCCCCCTCTAGCCTTAGGTTCAAAGTACAGCAAACAAAGATAAACACTCTAGTAAAAGGTACATTTACAAGTTGAGAAAACAAAGATAAACTAACACGCCTTGCCTGGCTGTTTACTTACAAGTTTGAAATATGAGAGACTTATTCAGAAAGATTTGGAGAACCTGGATTGATGTCTGGTCCCTCTCAGTCCCAAGAGCGAACAACCCCCAAAACAAAGAGCACAAACAAAAGCCTTCCCCCCCCCCCCCCAAGATTTGAAAGTATCTTGTCCCCTTATTGGTCCTTTGGGTCAGGTGTCAGCTAGGTTACCTGAGCTTCTTAACCCTTTACAGGTAAAAGGACTTTGGAGTCTCTGGCCAGGAGGGATTTTATAGTACTGTACACAGGAGAGCTGTTACCCTTCCCTTTATAGTTATGACACGGGAGGACTGTAAATTGGTAGTGTTCCTGCCCAACTGTGAAATGGAGGAAGCATCTATGCCCCTCGAATATATGAATGTGGAAGTACGCGTCCTGCAGATCGAGGGCGGTGTACCAGTCCCCGGGATCCAGGGAGGGGATGATGGAGGCCAGGGAGACCATGCAGAACTTGAGCTTCACCATGTACTGGTTCAGGCCTCGCAGGTCCAAGATGGGCCTGAGCCCTCCTTTAGCCTTCGGGATAAGGAAATAGCGGGAGTAGTACCCCTTGTCTTTGAACATCCCCGGTACCGCTTCCACCGCTCCTAGGCCCAGGAGCCGCCCCACCTCCTGCTCGAGCAGAGGGGTCCCCCAGGAGGGACAGGGGCCGGTGGTGGTGGTGGTTGGGCGGGGAGGAAGTAAACTGGAGGGTGTAGCCCCGGGAGATGGTGTTGACGACCCATCGGTCCGAGGTCAGCCGCGACCACTCCAGGAGGAAAGCACACAACCGATTGGAGAAAGGAAGCTTCATTGAGGGTGGATCCCCGGTGAGAACTGGCAGGGCGCCCCTGGGTGTCCTGTCAAAACCGCCTTTTCCCCGGTTTGCTTGCCCTTGGAGGACCCAGGCTGGGGGGGCAGGCCGAGACTGCCTCTGTGGGCGCTTCTTATAGTGCCGCGACGTCTTATAAGCAGTCTCGTACTTTGACTGGGTGGCCTGCGCGGGAGTCTACTGCGGTTTGAACTTAGGTTTAGCCGGAGCCGGAACACAGAGACCCAGAGTCTGGAGACTCGTGCGGGAGTCTTTCAGGCCAGACAGTTTTGTATCCATTTGTTCTGCAAACAGAGCTTTTTCGTCAAACGTGAGGTCCTGCAGGGAGGTCTGCGCCTTACTGGACAACCCAGAGAGCAGGAGCCATGACGCCCTTCTCATGGACACCACGGAGACCATGGACCGTGTGGCCATGTCCGCTGCATCCGAAGCTGCCTGCAGGGTTGCCCTGGCAGCCGCTGTGCCCTCCTCCACCAGAACTTTGAACTCCTTCCTGTAACGCTCCTGGAGGGAGTCCTCGAACTTGGGCAGGGAGCCCCACAGACTGAACTCATACCGGCCCATGAGAGCCTGGTGGTTCGCCACCCGTAACTGGAAGCTCGAGGACGAATACATTTTTCTTCCAAATGAGTCCAGCCTCCTTGAATCTTTATTTTTCGGGGTATGGGCTGGTTGACCCTGATGTACCCTGTGGTGGACCGATTTGACCACCAGGGAGTTAGGAGCAGGGTGGGTGTATAAGTATTCATGCCCCTTGGTGGCTACAAAATACTTGCGTTCCGCTCTCTTAGAGATGGGGTCCAATGAGGCCAGGGTTTGCCACAGGGCATTTGAAATTTTCACCACCACTTCGTGGAGAGGCAAGGCCACCCTGCCCGGTGCCGAGGAGGACAGTACATTAAACAGGGAGTCCAAGGGCTCTTCCATCTCCTCTGCTTGGAGGTGGAGGCTTGATGACACCCTTTTTAAGAGCTCTTGGTGGGTCCTAAAGTCCTCCTGCGGGACGGAGGGAGGAGGGGCCATAATCAGAGGAAGCCGGCGTGGTACTGTGTGTGTCCACCGGCACCGGAGGGTGCACCACCTGGTCGGTCTCCGGGCACGGTGTTGAGGATGTATGTCTCACCGACTCCTTCCTTGGAGGTTTGGAGAGGGAGGCCGATGGTCCTTCTGAGGCTCCGGCCACCGAGCAAGCCCCCACTGGGGGCTGCGTCGGGGGCAACGGTGCCCACTGGTACCATTGGGCCGGCCACAGGGACCGGTGCCACTGCACCTGCTGTGACACCGCCGGAGCCAGCTGTTCGGACTGGCTTTCCTGGCCCATCGATGGAAAACTACGAAGGGAGGCTGGGCTGACATACAACTTGCCACTGTCTCTGGACCGGGAGGAGCGGCTGCGCCGGGAGTAATGCCTACCACGGGACCGCGATCCCATAAGAACGGCCATACTGCGTTAGACCAAAAGGTCCATCCAGCCCAGTATCCTGTCTACCGACAGCGGCCAATGCCAGGTGCCCCAGAGGGAGTGAACCTAACAGGTAATGATCAAGTGATCTCTCTCCTGCCATCCATCTCCACCCTCTGACAAACAGAGGCTAGGGACACCATTCCTTACCCATCCTGGCTAATAGCCATTAATGGACTTAACCTCCATGAATTTATATAGTTCTCTTTTAAACCCTGTTATAGTCCTAGCCTTCACAACCTCCTCAGGCAGGGAGTTCCACAGGTTGACTGTGCACTGTGTGAAAAAATTCCTTTTATTTGTTTTAAACCTGCTGCCCATTAATTTCATTTGGTGGCCCCTAGTTCGTATATTATGGTAACAAGTAAATAACTTTTCCTTATTCACTTTCTCCACACCACTCATGATTTTATATACCTCTATCATATCCCCCCTTAGTCTCCTCTTTTCCAAGCTGAAAAGTCCTAATCTCTCCTCATCTGGGACCCGTTCCAAACCCCTAATCATTTTAGTTGCCCTTTTCTGAACTTTTTCTAATGCCAGTATATCTTTTTTGAGATGAGGAGACCACATCTGTACGCAGTATTCATGGATTTATATAAGGGCAATAAGATATTCTCCGTCTTATTCTCTCTCTTTTTGAATGATTCCTAACATCTTGTTTGCTTTTCTGACTGCCGCTGCACACTGCGTCAGCAGCAAACCAGCTGAGCGGCCAACAGCAGAGGCTAACAGAGGGAGTTTGCCTGGGGAGAGCTCACTGAGGCTTTCATCTGCAGGTTTCTCTGAGTAGTTCTTGCAACAGCTGAGGAAGCTCTTAAGAGGAAGGTGATATGGAAGGTGAGCGATCAGCTGTTGTAACCTGCACAGGTTGTGCCATGTTTGTCTTTCTTCCACAGGACAGAAGCGACTTTGTCTGTACAAAGTGCAAGCTGGTCTCCATATTGGAAGAGAAGGTTCGAGGTCTGGAGAAACGAGTATCGACCCTGCGTTGCATAAGGGAAAATGAAGATTTCCTGGACAGACGTCAGGAGATGCTTCTACGGCCACAATGTTCTGAAGATTCAGAGCAGGCGCAGCAGGGACAGACGGATGATGAAGAAGTTTGGCAGCATGTGACCTCCAGAAGGAGAAAGAGGAGCGTCCATGTACCAGCAATGGAGATACAGGTGAGCAATCGTTTCCATGTTCTCTCTACAGGTACTAATGCGGAGAGTGGAGTAGATGACCCATCTGAGGGAAGGGAGCAGAAGGAGACTCCACCGATTGGAAGGCAAAAGATGCACTGTCCTAGGGATGGGGGTTCCACGACCACCACTCCCAAGAGGAGGAGGAGGGTGGTGGTGGTCGGGGACTCCCTCCTCATGGGGACTGAGTCATCTATCTGCCGCCCCGACCGGGAAAACCGAGAGGTCTGCTGCTTGCCAGGAGCTAGGATACACGATGTGACGGAGAGACTGCCGAGACTCATCAAGCCCTCGGATCGCTACCCCTTCCTGCTTCTCCACGTGGGCACCAATGATACTGCCAAGAATGACCTTGAGTGGATCACTGCAGACTACGTGGCTCTGGGAAGAAGGATAAAGGAGTTTGAGGTGCAAGTGGTGTTCTCGTCCATCCTCCCTGTGCAAGGAAAAGGCCTGGGTAGAGACCGTCGAATCGTGGAAGTAAACGAATGGCTACGCAGGTGGTGTCGGAGAGAAGGCTTTGGATTCTTCGACCATGGGATGGTGTTCCAAGAAGGAGGAATGCTGGGCAGGGACGGGCTCCACCTAACGAAGAGAGGGAAGAGCATCTTCGCCAGCAGGCTGGCTAACCTAGTGAGGAGGGCTTTAAACTAGGTTCACCGGGGGAAGGAGACCAAAGCCCTGAGCTAAGTGGGGAAATGGGATCCTGGGAGGAAGCACAAGCAGGAGAGCGCAAGAGGGGAGGACTCCTGTCTCATACTGAGAAAGAGGGACGATCAATGAGTTATCTTAAGTGCCTATACACAAATGCAAGAAGCCTGGGAAACAAGCAGGGAGAACTGGAAGTCCTGGCACAGTCAGGGAACTATGATGCGATTGGAATAACAGAGACTTGGTGGGATAACTCACATGACTGGAGTACTATCATGGATGGATATAAACTGTTCAGGAAGGATAGGCAGGGCAGAAAAGGTGTTGCGTTGTATGTGGACTTTGCCCTGAATGGATACTGGGTGGCAAACGGCGTCGGGAACGTTCCCTCGACCGAGACCGGTACCAAGCCAGGGGTGACTGTGGAGATCCCAGCGGTGGCTTGCCTCTGGAGCGCGAGGCCGACATTGGCGGTGCTCCTGGTATCGGCATGGACATAACATCCCGGGCCGCCTGCAGGGCCTCCGGTGTGGAGGGCATCCAGACATCCGGGAAGGCCTGCTCCGAATAGGCTGGGCTATTCCACTCAACTTGAGTCGGAGGCCTAGAGGTCAGTGGGGATCGAGGACTGCCCAACATGGGTTTAGCCTCTGTCCTGCGTTTACTCCGGTGCTGCGGCAAAGAAGGCCTCTTCCTAGCCTTCTTGGCATGCCCCGTGGACGGGGAGCGATGCCGACTAGTCAATGGCGCCGAAGGGTCACCGTGCATCGACACCGTGGTGCCTGGTGCCGACTCGGAGTGGCACGCCGGAACCGGGGTCAGCGCCCACTCCATTAGAATAGCTCGGCGCCTGATGTCCCTTTCTCTTCTTGGTCCAAGGCTTAAACGACTTGCAAATCTTGCAGCGATCGCTGAGATGGGTTTCCCCCAAACAGCATAAACCAGGGGTCGGCAACCTTTCAGAAGTCGTGTGCCGAGTCTTCATTTATTCACTCTAATTTAAGTATTCACGTGCCAGTAATACATTTTAACGTTTTTAGAAGGTCTCTCTCTGTAAGTCTATATTATATAACTAAACTATTGTTGTAGTAAAGTAAATAAGGTTTTTAAAATGTTTAAGAAGCTTCATTTAAAATTAAATTAAAATGCAGAGCCCCCTGGACTGGTGGCCAGGACCCGGGCAGTGAGAGTGCCACTGAAAATTAGCTCGCGTGCCGCCTTTGGCACGCGTGCCATAGGTTGCCTACCTCTGGCATAAACAGTCTGCGTGCGGATCACTCACTGGCATAGATTGCCTACAAGTATCGCACGACTTAAAACCCGGGGATGGGGCATGCCCCGGCCCGGGTGCTCTAGCTAAACTAAACTAAACTAAACTAAACTAAACTAAACTAACTACAGGTACCATACACTGAACAAACAAGCAGTTTTGGGGATGAGCTACAGCAAAGCTGAAGCAGAGCAGTTCTGAAGCACCGTCGCTGGTGGCAAGAAGGAACTGAGGGTGGGGGGAGCGTGCAGCGCCCCTTATACCGCGCCATGGAGGCGCCACTCCAGGGGTCGCTAGGACGCTCCCCTACGGGTACTGCTGGGGGAAAAACTTCCGGCACTGGTGCACGTGGCGAGCACGCACACCTATTGTGGAATACACATGAGCAATCACTCGAAGAAGAACTAGAAGAATGTGATAAAACTTAAAAAGGAGAAAATTAAGCTGAATATCAGGAAAAACTGAAATCTACTAAGCTCTGGAAAAGGGAAGTCATGCAGTCCCCACTGCTTGGGACTTCTATCAATTAGACTGGCCAAGATACTGTAAAATGTAGAGTAGTGAGCTATCTTCTAACTTATTAGTCTTCTTCTCTAATTTGCATTATGACTTTGCTTGGGTTGTGTTCTTAAATAAAGAATTTGTACCACATCTCAAGTCACACTATCGGTAAAACAGTGTGGTAAAATGATAAGGATTTGTTTCAGTTTCGTAACTAGCCTGCTCAAACCAGAAGCATACTTACATTTATGACTAAAGTACTTCATTTCTGCAGTTAATGAAACTACTGTTGCACATATAAACACTGCACTTCTGGTGAGTACCTGCTTCTTCCCCCAGCATATTTTCACTGCTACCTCTTGGCATAGTCCCATACAGAATTTCCATCCACATGTGCTGTCACAGTTGTAGCTCAGCATGCTGGCAAAAGTTAATTATTTTGTTTTAGCAGCAGTGATGATATTGGCAGCAGTTCCGTTTGTTACAAGGTCTGTTTGATCCCGAACAGCCAACTGGGGAGCATGTCATTAGATAAAGACTGCTGTTCAGATGTATCGTCTAGAAGCACTCTGCTGATTTTAGATTAAAATATCATTGTTGATTTTCACCTGCATTGTCTGAGAAAATTTTTAGTATATATGCACCATTTCACTGACTATTTATACTGAAATTCTGTAGTGAAATTACTTCAAATAAATATAAAGTCCCCTTTATGAAAATCTGCTTCTAGGTCACCTCCACGTCGTATACTGTTCTAATCTAATCTTTACAGTTTGCCAACTTCATAAAGTAAACTCCTCTCTCATTACCACACTCACCTTGGGAAATAAGCACAAAGTGACGTAAAAGAGATTAAATTACAAAAGACCTTAATATAAAGCAGTTGGGAACCAAAGTAAAACTCCCTTAATTCACAAGAAATATTGTAATACTTAGGTAATTGAAGTCAATACCCAATTTATTATGCAACCAAGCTATAACCTGATGGGTCAGATCTTTCCCCTATTCATTTGAAATATAGTTACAAAGAGGAGCCTTCTTTCGAAGGCTAAATTTCTGTGCAAAGTAGCTTATGATGCAAATACCAAAACGGACATATGTAGATAGGGAAATGTAAAGTAATAACTTCCTCCAATTTTACAGAAATAGTTTGCATTAATCAGTTGGTAGAAGACTTACAGTAAGGAGGAAATCCTGGTCTTATTGAAATCGGTGGCAAAACTCCCACTGACTTCAATAGGGACAGATTTCACACTAAATCTTAAATATGCTGTTAATTAAGAGGACATCATCAACTCAAAAATCACACTGTGTGAAAACATATCTACTAATGTTTTTAGTAACGTGGGAAGATTATCACAAGGAATTAGAGAAAAAAAATGTCTTTTTGTTTGTTTACTTTGTGTTTAATTGATTTCACTGATCCTGATCCTAATGAAGTTACTCACATAAGTAAGTATGGTTCAGCCTAAGGGTTACAAAGTCAGGCCCTTAGTTTCACTTGTTTGTGAGCATTGGGGGACAGAAAAATATTTTTTTAAAACAGGAAACGTAAAAAAACCCTGAAATTGACAAGGGAACTCTAGTAGGACAGGCATCCCCTGAAACTACTTTTAACTATTTCTTTTTTAAAAAGCTGACTAGATTTTGAGATCATTGTGTCCTATTAATGTGTTTTATCTCTGCACATGCACTTAGAAATGTTTGATAAACACATTTTATAAATATGTTAGATTACATTTTATACATAAGCTGATTGTATTTTAAAAGTTTCCTTCATTTTGTGAACAAACAAAACAAGGAAATAGTTGTGGGACTGCAAAATGAGCTATGCCCACACACACAGATGCCTGAAGTAACCTCTAAACCACAAGGGAAAAAATTGGTTTTAGAATATTATTTAAAATAACAAACACCTCTCTGGATACTTTTTTTAAGGGAAAGATGTGGGAATTAAATCAAAACACATGGCATCCCTGAATGAAATGGACAAAAAACCCTTCCAACTTATAAAGTTTGGTTATGACCAGAGTCATAGATTGCCTAGGATTTAGCAGCAAGAGCAAATCCATGTTCATATATCCGCAGCTACCACAACATTAATAATTTCAACTGGAGAGTGATTCAGGGCTGCAAACGTTAACCAATGTTTTATGCCTGAGCAATTGGAATGTTTACAATAAGATGACAAAGTCTCACACATAAGGTAACCCCAAGGGAGATGTTTTACAGAATGTATCCTTCATTTCCTATTACTGCCATCGATTTTATTAATCCTCTTGTTATTCTGCAGCTTGTGTGTTTACACAGAAGTAGTTTTGCTTCCTGACAACATTAATGTTTTTAAACATTACTACGTTCTCATAAGAGTCTAAAAAAATAAACAGTAAAAATTGTTCCCGTCATAATTTAAGCCATTGTTAAATGAAAAAGGAAAAGGCTAACGCAGTGCTCCAACAAAACAAAACAAATGCCCTCTGTGGATTTAAAATTAAACATTCATACAATCTATGAAGTGAAAAACATGAAATGTTTAATTATCTAAGAGGTAAAAATATGTATAATATTTTCTATATTAATATTCTCTCAAAAATGCAAACAAAGAATGAACATATATAACCAAATAATCACATATATCAATCAAGTCCATTGGCTCCCAGGCTGAATTTGTAGGGCTAGTGATTAGAAGCAGGTAATCCCATGTATTTTATGGGACTTTCCCCCCCAGTATAAAAGCACATAATATATCGATTTAAAAAGTGAGTATTTTTGACTTATAATTAATCTATTTTATCATTAAGATTTATGACGACTAAGAAGAATTAGCAAAGTATTGCTTTACTCTTGATTGAAATTGTATATAGCTTTGCCTACCAAAACCATTCACTTTTCCTATTTACCTTCTGTAGCCAATATAAGTGACTTAAATAACAGCCTAAAATACTTAGGCAAATGGACAATGGGGAAGTAATCCAATGACAAAATAAAGATAATAAACCAGGCTGATGAAAATTTACTGGGCAATGAGATGAGGGTTCTCATGAGAGGGTGAAGTGAGAAAGAAAGTAGATAGAAAAATGTGAGGATAACCATTCAACAACTAAAAAAGTGTTATCCCATA
Source organism: Emys orbicularis (assembly GCF_028017835.1). NCBI lineage: Eukaryota > Metazoa > Chordata > Testudines > Emydidae > Emys > Emys orbicularis. The sequence continues at coordinate 346,899,962 of NC_088683.1, forward strand.
GTGAGATTTTCAGCAGGAAATATAAAATTATTTCCTGAAGCATGACTCATGGAACTCACACAAGAATAATATGTGAAGCAAAACCTTACTAATCCTACAATAATTGTTGTAATTGCCACAGGGGTGTTATGAAATTGCAAATGGGAAAGGAAGTGGATCGATAAAATTTACTGTACCCCTCATTCAACAAATATGAATTTTCAAAATCTCCTGCCTTATTTTCAGACAACCTTCAGGGCCAGAAAAAACACAGAAAATTACCTGCATTAGTCAAAAGAAGCACATGCAATAGGTACTTTGCAGCCAGCATTCTCAATAACTACAAAACAACAAATATATTAAAGCAAAATTCAAATTTCAAAATTGACAGCAATCTTGAAAAGGGAAAAATACCAAATATATAAATAATATAATTCTGTATTTTGAGTGAATTAAAGTTGAAAAATAGTATCCAGCAGGCCGGAGGTCTACTCTAGGTTTTTTCCTTGCATGGTCCATCCACCACTTGATTTATGTTACAGGGTCAATAAACTGAGCTTGGCAACATATAGACCTTGATGTTTTCCAGCTGTAGAAACAGATAAATCAAGAAGACAGTCTAAATGTTTGTAGAAAGAGTGATATACCCTGTGCCACTGCTTTTAAAACTAACATTTACACTATATTTTTATTTAAATGTCTTTAATGAGATGCACATAAACTACATAAAAAAAGAACACTGTTACATCATAGGTCAGTAAATTTGATGTGTAAATGTTTTATAGGTTTTGAAAGTCGCTTACTCTATCATATTACATTTTATAAAAGGAATAAAGTTGCTGACAACACATAGGTGGCAGATTTTCAGAAGTGCTCACAATTGACGTCAGACTTTTCAAAAGAGCTCAGCTCGCGTTTAAACACTGAAATGAAATAGCCAGATTTTCAAGTGTTCAGCATTCAGCAGCTCCCAACTGCAGTTACTGAGCACATTTGACATACAGCTGCGGGAAAACCTGGCAGCTATGGTTGGGGTAGATAGGTGTTAGGTTGTGTAGGAGTGCTGGGCTGTCTGCAGGTCCTTGGGTCAGTAGAAGCTGAGGTATCTGAAGGGTGTTGCAGTTGCTGGGGAGAATAGATGCTTGGGGGTTTTGGGGGTTTACTGGATGCTATTTGAGAAGAGTCAGAGTGGCTGGGTGCCACCTGCTTGTCTTGGGCACTTTTTCTTGCTTGGATCCAGCAGGACAAGTAACTACAGGGGAAACAGAAGGCCTGTTGCATGTGATTCTTCACATGAATCTATTATAAATAATAATGTAATTAGTGTCTTTTATCCTGAAAGATCCCAGAATGCTTAAAGGAACTATGATCTTGATCCAGAGTCCATTGCTGTCAGTGTGAGTCCCTCCTCTGACGTCAGTAAGCTTTGCATCAGGCCCTACATTGTGCATACGCCACTGAAAAGCAGCCAGCTGTTCAGTGAAAGCCAGCCAATCAGCACTCTGCAATAGTATGGGGAAAGGAATTTTTGGCCACTGACATAGCTGCACTGACTGTGCAGCCTTCAACATTCGTGCATAGAAGACAATTCTCTGTTTAAATCTTCATCTGAAAGATCCTCACAGTCAAGTGCATGGTACACTATATATATTGAGTCAGCTGTGTTGCAGAGTCTCCACTCAATAACCCCCCTCTCTGTCATTTCTGAGAGGGATTTATGTGGCAGCAGAGAAAAAAAAGTGAGGCTACGATATGAGCTAAGAAGCAGCAAATGTACATGAAAGCATGCGGGACAAGGCCTCTGGTTTACAGATACAGAAACTAGAATGAGCCACTGAATTAAACTTCAAAAACTTAGAAAAATACTTAACTATTTCTCTTCCACCCCCTTTCTCCATCCTTCCTTTTCACCACACACTTTTTGGTTTCTCCACTCTCCCAGAGCAGATGCATAGTCTCTGCAGGTCACCTACCCTCTGCTGACCCAGGAAGTGTATTACAGTAATTAGGAAGGAAGTGATTTCCAGAGATCATGATCAAGTAGAGTCACCTTAAAAAAGGCATTAGAAAAAAGCAAGATATTATAGCACACTTTCTTTTGATCATGTTGTGATTTTTGAAAAAGTTAAGAAGTCGTCTTGTTCACACATCTGTATTTGTACAGCCAAGTATTTGTAGGCTTAGAAAAACAAAAAATACTGGAAAAGAGTAAGCTTATTGATTTCTAAACTCAGAGTTGATATAACCATGGCCCCGTAGTTCTTACCTATGAAAAAGCTCCTGTGGGGCAGGTAAAAAATAGGAGATTTTAAATTTTCTCCACATAGTCTGTTTGGGAGAAGTTCTCCCACCACTATCTACCTTTCTCATGTCATGAAACAGGACATGGAGCTGGCCCAAATACTCTATAGCAGAGGTAGTCAATAGGCAGACCACAGGCCAAATCCAGCCTACCAGACGTTTTTGAAAGGACAGTCAAAATCTTTTTATTTACTTTTTTTTTTTATTACCGTATATACTCATTCATAAGCCGAATATTTTTGGTAAAAAAGTGACGCATCAAAGAGCGGGCGTCGGCTTATGAATGGGTCTACACCAACATTTGATGATTTTAAACTCTAAGGAATCATTTAATTGAATATCTAATACATTGTCGTTTTGTTTACCTGGAGAGTCTGCAGACATGGAGCCCCTCAGCTCACTGTGGACCACTTCCCGCAGCTCCCATTGGCTGGGAACAGAGAACCGCGGTCACAGGGAGCTGAGGGGCTCCATGCCTGTAGAGGCTCCAAGTAAACAAAACGTCCCGACCCGCCAGCGGCTTACCCTGACGGTCCGGGAGCCAAAGTTTTCCAACCCCTGAAATATAGGGTCGGCTTATGAAAGGGTCATACAGTTTTTGCTATTTTTACCTATCCATTTTGGGGGGTTGGCTTATAAACCAACAGGCTAATGAACGCATATATACAGTACTTTCTCTGGAGTCTGGACCTTGACTATGCCTTGACCAAGAAATTTGGACCTTGGCAAAAAATAATTGACTACCCCTTCCCTATAGATTTCAGCTTTGTGCAAACTATGCTCCCAATGTGCCATTCTGAAGATGTACTGACCGGGCTTCCCCCATGAGCAGCAATCCTAGGGATCCACACCTCAATGCAGGGAAATCAGAAAGTTAATGTAGCCTAGGGCTGCATTAAATTTTCTGTGGGGATATCTTCAAGGTGCTCTCTGGGCCTGCTCCCAGCCTCCATATTCCAAATCTGACCCAGCTATTTTTGGGTCCTTTCTCATTCACAGATCCCCAGAGAGATCTCGTGGGGACCAGGCTAAGAGAGGGACTCCCTGGAGGCTGCTGACTCCCCTGACACTTTCATCATAGGAGTATGAATGGTCATGGCAGCAGGGGCTGGGGCCTGGAGCAAAGTGGAATAAGTCTACTAATTAGAAAGGCAATACAGATAGTTATAATCTATACAGAAGAGAAAAAAGGACAGACAAATAGGTGATACTAAGGCCTTGTCTACACTACACAGTTGTGTCAACAAAAGTCAGTTTTCATTGATACAGTCTGTACATCACTGCACTGTTTTATTGCTCCTCCTGCTGATTTTACTCTCCTGCTATGCTGACATAATAAAACCACCTTGATGAGCGGCCCAGAGCTTTTTGTGACGAGTGAGGGACTGCCAGTGCAGACACTGCATTTGTTTATGTCACCTTAAGTGGCCTCCGGGAGGTGTCCCACAATGTCTATCAAGATAGCTGTGGTCAGCAGTTTCAGTTCCGCTGCCGTGCAATCAGGTACACAGACCTGCACCCCTCCCCCTTCACAGCCCTGGGAAATTTTAAATTTCACTTCCTGTTTGCTCAGTGTGGAGAGAGTTCACATAGCATCTTCCCAGCTGACCATGCCGGCTTTCTGCAGCAAATGCCTTCCTGCGTGGAGTACAGCAGAGTCACTGATCTGTTGGGTCTGCGGAGAGAGGAGGCTGTGCAGTCGCAGCTCCGATCCAGCTATAGGAACTTTGATATTTATGAGTAGATTACTTGTGGCATGGAGTAGAAGAGGCATAAAAGGGACCCACAGCAGTGCCACGCTAAAATCAAGGAGCTGAGACAGGCATACTAGAAAGCAAGGGAGGCCAACTGTCGCTCTGGTGCAGTGCTGAAAACAGGCTGCTTCTTCGAGGAGCTGTATGCCATCCTCGGCGGCGACCCCACCTCCACTGCCAAGAGCTCTGTGGATACTTCTGGGAGATTGGAGGCCAGTGGAGTCAACCCCGAGAATGAAGTAGTGGATGAGGAGGTTGAATTGGAGGAGGATGTGGGACAGGCGACAGGGTCATCCAAGGGTGTGGTGAGCCAGACCTCTTTTTGATTCATAGAATCATAGAATATCAGGGTTGGGAGGGACCTCAGGAGGTCATCTAGTCCAACCCCCTGCTCAAAGTAGGACCAATCCTCAACTAAATCATCCCAGCCAGAGCTTTATCGAGCCTGACCTTAAAAACAGCTAAGGAAGGAGATTCCACCACCTCCCTAGGTAACCCATTCCAGTGCTTCACCACCCTCCTAGTGAAATTTTTTTTCCTAATATCCAACCTAAACCTCCCCCCCTGCAACTTGAGACCATTACTCCTTGTTCTGTCTAGAGCACACTGTTGACTCATATCCAGCTTCTCGTCCACTGTAACCCCTAGGTCCTTCTTCTGCCTAGCCACTCGGTCCCTTGTCTGTAGCAGTGCACGGGATTCGTTCGGCCTAAGTGCAGGACTCTGCACTTGTCCTTGTTGAACCTCATCAGATTTCTTTTGGCCCAATCCTCTAATTTGTCTAGATCCCTCTGGTATCCTATCCCTACCTTCCAGCGTATCTACCACTCCTCCCAGTTTAGTGTCATCTGCAAACTTGCTGAGGGTGCAATCCACGCCATCCTCCAGATCATTAATGAAGATATTAAACAAAACCAGCCCCAGGACCAACCCTTGGGGCACTCCGCTTGATACCGGCTGCCAACTAGACATGGAGCCATTGATCACTACCCGTTGAGCCTGATGATCTAGCCAGCTTTCTATCCACCTTATAGTCCTTTCATCCAGCCCATATTTCTTTAACTTGCTGGCAAGAATACTGTGGGAGACCGTGTCAAAAGCTTTGCTAAAGTCAAGGAATAACACGTCCACTGCTTTCCCCTCATCCACAGACCCAGTTATCTCCTCATAGAAAGCAATTATGTTAGTCAGACATGACTTGCCCTTGGTGAATCCATGCTGACTGTTCCTGATCACTTTCCTCTCCTCTAAGTGCTTCAAAATTGATTCCTTGAGAACCTGCTCCATGATTTTTTCAGGGACTGAGGTGAGGCTGACTGGCCTGTAGTTCCCTGGATCCTCCTTCTTCCCTTTTTTAAAGATAGGCACTACCTTAGCCTTTTTCCGGTCATCCGGGACCTCTCCCAATCGCCATGAGTTTTCAAAGATAATGGCCAATGGCTCTGCAATCACATCCGCCAACTCCTTTAGCACTCTCGGATGCAGTGCATCCAGCCCCATGGACTTGTGCTCGTCCAGCTTTTCTAAATAGTCCTGAACCACTTCTTTCTCCACAGAGGGCTCGTCACCTTCTGTGGAGAAAGAAGTGGTTCAGGACTATTTAGAAAAGGTGGACGAGCACAAGTCCAGTCCAGTCCCATCAGTCCAGCTCTGGCACGCCTGACGCAGGAGAGGGGAGCTCCGGTAAGTACTCATTTCGCTTTCATACTGCACAGTGATACGAGTTAGAGGTGTCCTTTATTTTGTTACATGGTGCACGTGGGAAAAGGGATAGATATTAATAACACAGTGGAGGCCCTGTGGAAAAGTTTGCTAAGGACACCAGGATCTCCTGGGAATCCTCAGGCAGCAATCATTACAAGGGTCATTCAAGGTGGCAAGTAAACAATGCGTGGCTGAATGCATTATAGAAAGACATATTACTGGGCTCATTGTCAAAATGTTGCTTCAAAGCCTCCCTGATTCGAATAGTCCCCTGTTGAGCCCCTCTAATAGCCCTGGTGTCTGGATGCTCAAAATCAGCTGCCAGGTGATCCATCTCAATGCTCCACCCCTGGGGAAACTTTTCCCCCTTGGCTTCACAAATGCTATGGAGAGCACAGCAGGCTGCTATGACCATGGGAATATTTTCCTCACTGAGATCTAACCTGCCAAAAAGGCAGCACCAGCACCCCTTTAATATGCCAAACACACATTCTACAGTCCTTCTGCACCTGTAGAGCCTGTTGTTGAGCGCACCCTCGTGATGCTCTGTGATCCATGCCCAGAACTCCTAGTGGCAGAAGGTGATGATTTGCACAGTGGGATAGCTACCCACAGTGCACTGCTCTCTGATGGTGCTAGAGTCGACTTAACTCTATAGTGTAGACATGGCCTAAATGACACAAGTATTTACAGCGTCAGAGCTACAATTCAACACTGAAGAGCATGAAATACAGTGAATAGAAGTATCATCTCTGTTTCAACTGTTGGTGCATCATAACACCTATTCCTTCTGGCCTTAAAATCTATAAGAAGATGGCTACTGTCTTGCTCTTTAAAATGAAAGTATTGGGCTTTAAAACAAACAAAAAAAGATTCCCAAGGCTTTAAAGTTCTCATATCATGTCCTTTTAGAAAGCTGTCAAGATTTTAGTGTCCTAACATAATGACATATAATTCTCAGTAATTTCAATATGAGTTGTGTACGCACATCTAAGGACCAAATACAGCTCTATTATTCCAGTTACTCAAAAGTCATGTAGTATCTTCTTTTATAAACTTTATTCCAAAAGTTCTGAACTAATTCTATGATAGTCATGTCTCATTTTACCAGTGACTATTGTTATGCCTTTTATTTTTCTCTGAACTGCACCTTTAATTCCTAAGAATTCTGTCTGCAGAGATAACAGCTGTTTGGTTCTCAGATTTGCCACAGTCTTTTACACAGACACATTCACACTCTTACACAGAAACTTTATCTTCGTTCTTTATTGTTTGCCTTAAATCTAAAATAAAAGTAATTTTAGATTGAAAGTAGGTGTTTGTTCTTTGTGTAAAGAAATATAACTCTCCATTGATAAATCCATAGTTCACTTTCCTCAAACTCATATTTGTAGTAATCCCAAACTGTTTGCACCAACAGACATATACCTTTTATTGTAATGTGGAAACATAATATTAAACTGTTGTGGTATTTCAAGTTACGTAACACTTTTCCTTTTGTCTATGGTAAATCCTATTACAATATAACCCATATAAGTCTACAAACACCTGGTTGTATTTTCATAATGGAAATCCATGGTGCTTTAGGATAGTTTTTGAACTATTAAAAGTTTTGTTATAAACTCCTGTCATAATCTTAGAAAATCTGCATCTTTGTCACTTTTCAGGTCTAAAATAAGTAAATTGTAAAGCAATGGGGCATTACTACTGCTTCTAAATTTACATGCTTTATGAGAATGAAAAAAACAATTTGTCAAATGCTGGTTGGGCGCTGGGCCAATTTAGCTACACCTACACCACTGCAGCTGTTGGAGACTCTTGAACTTTTTCTGCCAGTAAGCCCCAAGCAATCTGTAGACAGAGAAGATCAAAAGGAAGACTAATATGTGATATTAAACAAGAGATTATGTAGATTCATGTTAAATCATAATGTTTGATCATAATGAAATGATCAGAACTGACAAATGTATAACAAAATCAAGCCAAAATGGAGAGCACCTGTCAGCATTAGAAGAAAAAGAAAAACGAAATCCTCAGATTTTTCTGGTTCACTAACTTCATATAAAACATAGTACTGTAGTTAAGCCCTTCAGTAATCCTTCATTTGTATTCACAAAAAAACACTTACCAGTTTTTAACTGGATTTTTTCTAATGCACACGAAAAGGTGCAGTAGAATTACCCCAAACCACTTCTTTCTAGTTTTACCATTTCACACAAGTTCCTTTATAGTCTTTTCTGAACAAAGCTTGAGAGAACACAGTACAAATCACAAAAGTGTGCTCAAGTGAAACACTAACTGCCACATTCTCTTTATACTTCCTTTACATCAGCATTCTGTTTATCTAAAAATCAGAGAGAGATCACTAGTGTATAATGCTCCATAATTACAAGACATACAGTCAGTTGAAAGTCCATCATATGATGGGTCACTTGTAGTAACTTGAATGAGGAGTACTTGTGGCACCTTAGAGACTAACAAATTTATTTGGGCATAAGCTTTTGTGGGCTAAAACCCTTCATCAGATGCAGACAGTGGAAAATACAGTAGGAAGATATATATACACACACAGAGAACATGAAAAAATGGGTGTTGCCATACCAACTATAACAAGACTAATCAATTAAGGTGGGATATTATCAGCAGGAGAAAAAAAACTTTTGTAGTGATAATCAGGATGGCCCATTTCCAACAGTTGACAAGAAGGTGTGAGTAACAGTAGGGGAAAAATTAGCATGGGGAAATAGTTTTTACTTTGTGTAATGACCCATCCACTCCCAGTCTTTATTCAAGCCTAATTTAATGGTGTCCAGTTTGCAAATTAATTCCAATTCTGCAGTTTCTCGTTGGAGTCTGTTTTTGAAGGTTTTTTGTTGGAGAATTGCAACTTCTGCACACATACATTTATATTTCAGCACTGAAATTGTTTGGAGCTGTCACATGTTTTTGTACCTTTCCAAATTAAAAACTATTGATTTTGGCTCATAGTAATTACAAGAAAGATACTTTCCATCCATTTTTGCTAAAAGGAGGAAAATGGCAAGAGGAATCAACAGAAAATACCATTTAATAAAACTTATTTGCCTCCTTCTGCATCTTTGCTAAGGAAACTCAATCAGGTGAGCCGCTCAAGGTAACAATTACCTTCCTTCGACATAATTCTCAAAACCTCAGTCACTTCAGACCAATTGGGAAAACCAAGGCCACTCATTCATCTTAGGTGTATAGCACATCAAAATAAGTCATCAGAAATCTGTGACAGACTTGATCTCACACAAAGCTAGTGTAGAGAGTTGCATATATAAGTGCAAAGTAAAAGATGATAAGCAGGGCAGAGGGACACAATCCTTCATTAAGGAGAGTTCTGTTTCACTGTTAATGAGTTATTCCTGCAGAGTAGCAGGACTAAGTCATAATGCCCAATTCAATTCTCATTGAAGTCAACAAGAATCTTTCCATTGACTTCAGTAGGGCTTTGGATCAGACTCTAGGAGGGGAGTGTATATCAAAGCACCACGTTTGCATGCTGGGGATTACACTTAAACTCATATCTTTGTAGACATGCATTTTCCCATATCGTCTCTTATTCTGAAGTTTTAAGAGGAAGAGTGTAGGAGCACAATGGGATAGAGGAGGGCTAGCTCAGTGGTTTGAGCATTGGCCTGCTAAACCCAGGGTTGTGAGTTCAATCCTTGAGGGGGCCACTTAGGGATCTGGGGCAAAATCAGTACTTGGTCCTGCTAGTGAAGGCAGGGGGCTGGACTTGATGACCTTTCAAGGTCCCTTCCAGCTCTAGGAGATAGGATAGGGAGGACGAAGCCTAGCGCTTGCTTACCCATATTCATACACAAGAGTTTTTCTGCTTACTTTTGTAGTAGAGCACAAGCGTGCAGGAAAAAGCTCCATAAGATTCTTAAATTATGCTAAAACTGTACTGTGATACATTATGTCAAAAATTCAAGTAACAAAACCCAGCTTTTTATAAATTAATATTTCTGTTGAAATAATAAACTCGGAATTATGCTTTTTTTTAAAAAAGAAAAACAGTGGAAAAATGAATAACCTTTTTAATGAGCACTTAAAATAAATGTTTTTGTTAAAAGAAGAGCAAAGCCACTGCATGACAAGTGGACACTACCATAAAATGTCTCTATATATCCATAGATATATATTAAATGTGACACTACCACATTTTCAGTTCATTTCCCATTTCCCTGAAATACCTCATCTTTAACCCCCACCTCCCAACTATGATTATAAAACTCTCTGTTTGGTTGGTTGGTTTTGTTTTTTAGGTGTGGGGTGGCTTGTTTAGTCTTCCCTGAGAGCAAACAGTATGGCTGCAGTGATGATGCCTTGTTAAAGACTCCCTGGATGGTGGCGAACTTCAATGATTTTATGAACCCTAGTTTGTCTTGACTATATTTTAAAAACAAGTCTATGAACACTCATTAAAAACATAAATATAACATAGTTTAATTCTACTTCTAAGGAAAATGTGTAAAGTTATTCTTATGGTGAACATATTTTTCAATAACTATACAAAAATGTAATTTTTTCAAGCAAAAGAAGTTTTCCCATAAGTCTTTGTAAGTCCAAAACTAATGATGCAACAGAAAAAACTCTACTACTTTTAAGGTTTCAGAGTAGCAGCCGTGTTAGTCTGTATCCGCAAAAATAACAGGAGTACTTGTGGCACCTTAGAGACTAACAAATTTATTAGAGCATAAGCTTTCGTGGGCTACAACCCACTTCTTCGGATGCATATATGCATATATGCATATATATGCATCCGAAGAAGTGGATTGTAGCCCACGAAAGCTTATGCTCTAATAAATTTGTTAGTCACTAAGGTGCCACAAGTACTCCTGTTATTTTTACTACTTTTAAGGGTTTCCTGCAGTTCATGGACTAATATTTTTTCATATAAAATTCTACAAAGCACAGACTACAGAAAATCCTCTCTAAGATATTTTCAAAACACTCATAAATCAATGTAAAAGTCAGCTTAGCTATGTCTAAATACCAGTGTTGTCTCTGCCCAAGAAACTGGAATGAGATGAACAAGCAGTATCTCAGCATGGCAGAACAACTCAATAACTTCATGCTGTGAAGATGATTAGGAGTGAAGTGGAGTCATACGGTCACATGTAATCCTTCACAGTGCTCAAGCACTTGGAAACTGAAATGGTTCAACTTTATCTTTCAGATTTAAGTAGTCATGCACTCACAATAAACAGGGCTAATTGGGGTGGAGGTTGATGCACAAATGTGTTATATTTAACTAAGTTTCGCAAGGGTCAAAGAATGGATAAAACCCGTGTATTGAAAACAATAAAATGCAGCAAAAATGAGGGGAACGTTAACTTGCCAAAAATGTCACGTGAAAACATTGGTTTAATCCTCCCCGAAATTAATGTAGTTAATGTTTTAATAGAAAAGGCCCTTGAGGAGAACAGATGGTTCCTGATACATATTGTTTATGAACGCCATGAGACTTAAAACTGTTCTATACATACATTCTTTCCTTCTAATCATGTTATGATTCATACTGTAAAAGTAGTGATATTGGTATAAACTATATTTCATAAAGTAAGATCTGGGCTTTAACTGACAAAAAATGCATAGAGCCCCATTATGTGAATACAATGAATTGAAATAAAGCATTCTGAACCTAAAACAAATATGAGTTTTTTTACAGGTTCATTAAATAAACAAATCTGCATGCCAGGTGACTTCCCTGACCAATGATAAATTAGCACAAGACAGGGAAGAAAGTGTAAGAGCATATGATGGTTAAGAATAAGGAAGTTCTCCTTTAAGTAATCTGAAGTAAAAACCACAGTGTTCTTTTCATTGCAATAATAAAGGGTTTAGCATAAGTGCCTTTAAATTAGATCAGAACAATAATAAATAAGGTTATAATTCCATTAAGTGGTCTTTATGACATCATAAACCACAAGAATGGTGCTCAAGTGGTTTAGAATGTAAGGATTTACAATTATGAACAAGCACCTGATGTTGCAAACGCTTACATCCATGAACAGCTTTACTCATGTGATACTCCCATTGATGTCCATGTGACTAAAGTTACTCACATGTTTACGTGTTCACAGTATCAGGCACATACCATTCTGGTGTTATTCAAATGGCTTTCATATATTAGATAGATAGATAGATAGATAGATAGATAATCTATCTATCTATCTAAGCTGGGATCCATAGTTAAGGCTGAGTTTCTTTTGCATTTAAAGGAGGGATTCGACCCCTTTGTTTTGCAAGGAAAATATAGCATATCTTCCCCAAATGTATAGTACTTTAATTCAATGACCCTAGAATGAATTTTTTGAGAAATCAGTAATCATGAGGGGATAAAATCTGGTGTCTAAACATCAGTTTAATCTAATCTGGTACCACAAACACTAAAATCCCCTATTCATTATTGTATCAATACTGCATGATAGAGTTATGATTATTTGGGTGCCTTATCTGTCCGTTTCTTACCTTAACATGTTTGGATTTCTTATCATTGTAATTTTAACTCTGAATTTCCTGTGTTTATAATGCCTGGTATGGGATAATTGCAACATCCCTGTAATGTTTTTACATTCAAATTACTGATATATATGACCAACCTTAATTCAATGTTAACAGTTTATTTTGTTTTGATTTTTTTTTTGTGCATGGTAATGAATTGAAATTGTTTTCCTTACTACTTGTTTTTTGTAATATGCTTCTACAAACCTGAAAATAAAAGCCTTTTGCATACCAGATTTGTTCTTTTCTATTTGACACATTCTTCCCTTTAGTTTAAATGATTCCCTCTATTTTTATAACCTAAAACTACAATCAGTTCCTTATCATTGCTGAACACCTTTGTGTACTATTTTGAATGACTGTTGTAAGCACAGTTCTGGAAATAGTGTTTGTTAAGTTAGCTAACAAAATATTATTTTACAATTTTTATGATATAAGAGAACAAAAAACAAAGTACCATAGTCGTTCCCCTGCCTTTGTCCTCTTGCTTCTCTGTAACCCATGCCTCCATTCTTGATACTAATCTATGTGTCTTCTCTTCCTTTCTCTCAAGCTGCCCTGATTATTTTTTTTTTCCTTTTCTGCACTGAGTCTAATAATGGTCCTAGATTCTCTCACGTCTCAGTTTGGCTTTTTTTGATGGAAACAAACTCTGAAAGCTTTGTCATGATTAACATGGTAAACTCAAAAGTGGCAGGAAGCTTTAGTCTAAGCAAGTTTTTAAATAGACTTAAAATACTTAGGTTCCTAATGTTTTTGTATTATTCTTTTGTACTTATTCAGAATACTGTAAATGCTAATTGTTTCCTTATATCAAAAGACTGCATTATATTAAATTTACTTTCAAACTGTCATGTGTTTATCCAAAAATACAACATGTAAAAAATGTCCACAACACACACTAGGAAAAAGAAAGACAAGAATTTTCAAACGTCCTAATTATTGCTAATACACCTCTACCCCAATATAATGCAACCCGATATAACACGAATTTGGATATAACACAGTAAAGCAGCGCTCCGGGGGATCAAAGCAAGTTCAATATAACGCGGTTTCACCTATAACACGGTAAGATTTTTTGGCTCCCAAGGACAGCGTTATATCGGGGTAGAGGTGTACTCCAAATAATTACATTATGTAATGGAACACTTCAGTGTTCCCTCTAAGATGCGTGTCTGCCCAAGAATCAATCAAGTGCAGTGCACTTGATTAGTAGAGCTGCACACATCTGGTAACTTGTGTTCAGGTGTCCCTCTCCCTGCTGCTCTGCGGTTACATTGCTCCTGCCCTCTACCTTGGAGCCCCTGGCCAGCTGCTCCCAGGACCCTCCTGCTTGCTGTGCAGAGCGAGGGGCCGGGGGGGGTGGAGGGGTGCTGATGTCAGGGTGTCCCCCGCCCCCCCGCCCATGTACCCCATCTCTGCAGAGCGGGGGGGGGGCTGGACTCAGGAGTGGGATGAAGCTGCTGGCAGCTGCTGCGGTCTGAGCCTTCAGACTGGTGAGTGCCTCTCTGCTTAAAGAGACAGCGCACGGTCTCTAATACACTTCCCGAGCAGCCAGCACCACACGCACACACACACACACGCTTTGTGTCTCTCTCTCACACACACACACGGTGTCTCTCTCTCACACACACACAGTCTCCCACACACACTGTCTCTGTGTGTGTCTCTCTCTCACCTCCTAACACGTACTTGTGTTATTGTTCTTACTTCTTGGTACTTCCTGCAATGCACATATATTCTCTGTAATTTTATTCTTTCAAAGTGCTGTTATTTTAGTTTTTTGACTGGTCTGTGCATTTCATAATTTTATTTCTCTCTTATGCTTAAATTTAATTCTTTGAGTAATGAGTTCCAAAATGCCTAACCTGTCCTGGCTGGAGTAATTATCCCTATGGTAACTTTAAAAAAAAAAATATATATATATATATATATATTATATCTAGTTTTTTTGTTTCTACTGGTGGCACACATCTACACATTACCTCGCTATTGGTGCACATAACAAAATTCATTCCGCACATGGATGGAAAAAATTAGAGGGACCATTGCAACTGATCGTTTAAAAATCATTAAAGAGCTAAAATACTTAAATGCAAAATGCATGTTTTGTTTTGCAATAATTGCTAACAATAATGTTTCATTACATATATGTTTAAACATTTTAGAAATATAAGAATTATACACTATAATGCACTATGCAATACTTCTGAAAAGAATGACAACCATGAACCCATGCGCACACACAAACTTTAGGTGGCAAAAGATTATGCATATTTTGGCAGCAGGCACAACCATAGCCTCAGTTATATTCAAAACATTGCCTGGAACAGCTCTTAAAAATATACAGTGTAGGAGGAGAAAATCTTTCCACTTCTCTTTACATTCAGGATGTTATGAGGGAGCAAAAGATGTCTCAAATACTTGAAATGAAAGCCAGTTAAATAAGCAAATATTCTAATTACTGCCATCTACCACTGCTATCTCTTGTCTTCTAAATATCTCTTTAAAATATGCATACAACACAAGAATATAAACAAGCTGTCAAAGTTTTGATATTTTAAAAACCCACCTAATATATTAGATTTCATACCCCCTAAGAAATCCAAAAGTGGCATTCAAGCCTCTACAGATCATGCTCATGAAAATCACAGGGAGTTTTATGCCAGTTAAAGTATGCAGGATCAGACAGTCTCTAGAAAAAAAAATCATAAAATATATACTGATCCAAACTTTACTCCTTTAAATACTGGTACACCTCACTTTTTTTTTTTTTTTTTTTTTTTTAATGATAATCACAAAAATTAGCTGCTTGGATTTGCACAGCAAGTGAGACAAGCACTGCTCTCAGTTACATTGGTGCACACCCATACCAGCATAACAGAGCACACAATATGGCCCATGAGTGTTTACAACGCTGAGGAACAAATGAGGATTATGTGTTTGTGAATTATTCAAATTAAGATACTTTAAAGATATAATCAGTGATATATTTTAAACATGTTACAAAAGTATGTTACAGCAATACTAGTAGACTTTTGAATATTAAATCCATATGTAATCCTGAAATTCAAATCTGGTTACTTCTCCTACAAATATTACAAATACAGTGAATACTAAACCAACAATATTCTCTTAGCAGTCTTTGCATGTGTCTCTTATAATCATGCCTCCTTAGTTCATGCTATAGATTAGCTTCTGGAATTTAATCTACACCATGGGATTTATGTTTTTCCTATTTTGTTCAGGAGGTCATATTCACTGAACAATTACAAGGTCTGATATTACCCTATTATGCAAAAAAAAAAACCAAAAAAAACCCACACCTGATACTTCTCCTTAAGTACATGTACTAAACTAGTATATCCAGAATTAACACTACACCTCTACCCCGATATAACACGACCCGATATAACACGGTAAAGCAGTGCTCCAGGGGGGCGGGGCTGTGCACTCCAGCGGATCAAAGCAAGTTCGATATAACGCGGTTTCACCTATAACGCAGTAAGATTTTTTGGCTCCTGAGGACAGCGTTATATCAGGGTAGAGGTGTATGTAAAGAGGTGTCAAGAAAGTAACTATCACATTTCTGTATTGTATCCAGCAACAGAGCACTTATCCCAATAGGCACTGTGAAAATTATGAATAGTCATGGGGTGAGGTAAACTTCTATTATGTATTAGAAACTAGTTAAGGAACAGAAAAAATAGTAGGAATTTTCAGCACTTAAGTATACTTTACAATGTCACATAGTAGGCCCACTGTTATTTTAATCTATTTATTAATTATTTGAAAGAGCAGTGAGATGATGTTTGTAGGTGACAAAATGTTTTAGGGAAGTCAAGATTAGAGAGTATTTGAAGGAACTTCAGAAGAATCTAATAGAACCGGATATCTGGATGGCAGATGAATTTAAATGTAGACAAATTCAAAATAACACCATTATACATCTTCACCATGAATATAGTCCAAGCTTAAAAAAACCCCAAAACAACCTCAAAACAGCAGGACTAAAAAAGGGATCTGTAGATACTCAGTTTGATTTGATTTCTATAAATATTGATTTGGCTGAGGTCTACAAGAAAAAAGCTACGTTTGAAGGTGTTAGCTAGAGGACAGAGTTTTCAAGGTGTAACTGGAAATTGGGTTACTGTTCTCCTGCAGACCCTAGCTCAAGGCTTCCACAGGAGCCTACCCACTCCCTGTAGTTTCAACCCAGACTGATCTCACTCAGCCCTTTTATAAGGCCCAGGTGTCCTTTAAAACATCAGCTGATCCCTTTAGCATTGAGAATTTCTGTAGCAATCTTGAGGTTTCCAAATACTAAGATCTGTACCTCTGCAGGAGGCTGCAGCTTCCTGCTCTGTACAACTTTCTCTCCTGTTTCCTGTTGCTGTCTCCCCCTTTATAAGGCCAGTTACCTTCCCTTCAGACCATCTGGGAAGCAGGTCATCAGTCCAGGTGCACTGGACTCTGCTCCCCCTTTAAAGGGCTAATCAACCTGTGACAGTTCTTTAAGAACACCAGAATGGCCATACTGGGTCAGACCAATGGTCCATCTAGCCCAGTAACATGTCATATGACAGTGGCCAGTGCCAGAAGCTTCAGAGCGAGTGATCAGAATAACGCAATTATCATATCCATCCCCTGTCATCCAGTCCCAGCTTCTGGCAGTCAGAGGCTTAGTGATACCAGGAGCATGGGGTTGCATCCCCGACCATCTTCACTAATAGCCACTGATGAACATATTCTCCATTGACTTTTCTAATCTTTTTTGAACTCATTACTTTTGGAGGTTACTTAAACAGATTTCACTATATTTTTCATTCTCGTTTTCCTAGTAAAAGGTAAGTATTAATCTAATAAAGGAGACTATTTACCGGTTAATGTTTCTCTGAAGGTATTACATAGGATTACCATTCCTGGATCTCAAGTAACCAGCATAGGATGGGGTACCTTGTCTCATCCTGAGAACTCAAGGCCCAAAAGTGAGAATACCATAGGTA
Source organism: Emys orbicularis (assembly GCF_028017835.1). NCBI lineage: Eukaryota > Metazoa > Chordata > Testudines > Emydidae > Emys > Emys orbicularis. Next base: position 346,917,243 of record NC_088683.1, read on the forward strand.
TGGTATCTTTATTTTAGTATACACCAGTGAACAACTCTTATAATGCACAGGGTAGCCTAATTAATGCTGTCAGAGCAACCTTAACTTCTGAATGCCTGATTTACTATGCTAAACACTGCTACTATTACTATATAGACACTACTTTATATTAAGTTTCCTATTTCTCTGTCTCCGTATATAATCAATTCTCTCCCAAAAAAATTAACCAAATTAAGGTTGTTTGACTGTATTTCCTTGTAACAATTAAAACAATTTAAAACAAGGAAGTTATGGCAATATTCATAACTTTGGAAAAATAGTATCTGATCATGTAATTAAACACTGCATCATATCACAAACACACAAGGGGCAGAATTAAGATTACTTTACATTTTGGCATTTCCTAATTTGTTTTGCTTTGGAAATATAGGGCAAAATCCTGGCCCCACTGAAGTCAATTGGCGTTTTGCCAAAATTTCACCCATAATGTTTTAAAATGTACTTTTTTTGTATAGAATATAAGTTTTAATCCACGCTTCAGTTGTAAATGTCATCACAATCTTAACTAGAGAGACCCTGATGCCCTTCCTTAATATTTATTAAAACCACGTATCATTTGAAGTTTTAAATCCACTTGTTACTTTAGTTAGATATACTTGCTAAAATGATCAAGAATTAAAGTACTCAATTTAAGTTATCTTTAGGTTTAAGAGCTAACAATCACATTGAAATGAATGGGATAATTCACATCTCTCAGATATTTATTTAGACTGTCTGCAGACTCAGGAAGGCAACATTTAATAAATGTATACTAATTTCTGGTTTTCAAGGTCTCTCCCCCCCCCCCCTGCAAAAAAAACCCACCCAATAACCATGAGGGCTAGATATATAACTTTTGTTTAAATGAAAATTTAGATTTTGAAGCCTCTATTTGATGATAAATATACTCAACAACGATGTATAGGAACAAAAACATTCACTGACAATTATTTTGACTGGGATAAAAATGATAATCATGGTAATAAATTAAAAATTAAGAAATTGATAAACTGATGCATGTATATTTTTATGATTAAACTAACTTATGCCATATATATTTTTATGATACAGAAGTGAATTAATTTTCAAATCTCAAAGAAATCAGACATATATCCTGCTTTCTGTGCAAATCTTAATTCAACCTTAACTATGGTGTCCCAATATACCATAATCATAGAGAGAGAGAGAGAGATACACACACACATACAGAGTGGGAACTGTGTCTACATCTTGGTTAGAAGTGATATTCACCCAGCTGCTTTCACCTCTTCATTGACTGCTGGAATTTGCATGTGTTCTAGTAGCAGATTTCAAAGAATGTCTGTTCAGATAAATCAAGCATCAGATGGATGTTTAGCCACAGTGAAAGGGTTTTAATGGAATACCCAATGCATCAATCCACAGTTGGCTAACAGAAAATGCAGGAGACATACAATACAGCAGAGAGAGACACTGTAATAAGCTAGCATGTAAATTATGGTTAACTTGAATCAGATCATTAATTCTGCAAAATATAGAGATGGTGAAAATATATGTTTATTTTGACCTGGATTGTTTAACTTTTATTATCCAGTACATTTAAAAATATACCAAATGACAGTTAGGGTTTCTTTATATTTTCAGATTTTTTATATTTGCTATATGTTTGGCACAGCACTGGAAAAAAACGGTTACTTACCTTCTGTAACTGTTGTTCTTCGAGATGTGTTGTTCATGTCCATTACACATTAGGTGTGCGCACGCCGCGTGCACGAACGTCGAAAACTTTTCCCCTCAGCGGCTCCCGTCGGGCCAGCAAGGTCCCCCCTCCCACCAGAGCGGCGCCCCGCTCTAGCGTATATATATCCCTGCGGGCCCGACCCTCCCTCGGTTCCTTCTTGCCGGTGACTCTGACAGAGGGGAAGGAGAGTGGGAAGTGTAATGGACGTGAACAACGTCTCGAAGAACAACAGTTACAGAAGGTAAGTAACCGTTTTTTCTTCGAGTGATTGTTCACATCCATTACACATTAGGTGACTCACAAGCTTACCATTGGAGGACGGTAGGAGTCAAGGAACAATTGATTGAAGCACAGCCCTGCCGACCACCGCGTCCTCTCTGGTCTGATGATGGATCGCGTAGTGGGCTGTGAACGTATGCACAGACGACCAGGTGGCCGCTTTACAGATTTCCTGGAGTGGAACCTGCGCCAAGAAAGCCGCCGAGGACGCTTGGGCCCTAGTCAAGTGAGCCCTGATCTCCGGGGCTGGTACGTTGGCGAGCTCATAGCATGTGTGTATGCAAAGCACAATCCATGCGGACAAGCGTTGCGTCGAGATAGGTTGGCCTCTCATTCGCTCCGCAATGGCAATAAACAGTTGAGTCAATTTGCGGAATGGCCTGGTCCATTCTAGATAAAATGCCAAGGCTCTACGGACATCGAGGGTATGCAGGCTGCGGTGGCTTGGGTCCGTATGGGGCTTAGGGAAGAACACCGGTAAACAAATGTCCTGTCCCATATGAAAATGCGTGACCACCTTTGGAAGGAATTTAGGGTGCGGCCTCAGTTGCAACTTATCCTTATAAAAAAAACTGTATAAGGAGGTTCCGAAGTGAGGGCTCTCAATTCCGATAACCTCCTAGCCGATGTGATGGCCACGAGAAACGCTACCTTCCATGAGAGGTGCATGAGGGAGCAAGAGGCTAGGGGTTCAAAGGGCGGCCCCATGAGTTTAGTCAGGACCAGGTTGAGATTCCACGCAGGGACCGGCGGGCGCGAGTAGGGAAACACCCTCTCCAGCCCCTTGAGGAATCGGACTACTGTGGGGTTGGAGAACACCGAAACCCCCAACTCCCCAGGGTGGAACGCCGATATGGCAGCCAGATGCACTTTAATTGAGGCGGGGGCGAGCCCTTGATGCTTCAGGTGTAGCAAGTAGTCCAGAATTGATGGAACTGAGGCCTGCAGAGGCTGTATGTGATGAGGCTCACACCAGTGGGAGAACCTTTTCCATTTGGCAAGGTAGGTCGCTCTTGTGGAGGGCTTCCTACTACCAAGGAGAATTTGCTGGACCTGGTGGGAGCACCTGTGCTCCATATCATTTAGCCAGAGAGATACCAGACCGTGAGATGTAGCGACGGTAGGTTCGGGTGGAGTAGGCGACCCAGGTCTTGTGTGATGAGGTCGCAATGGAGGGGGAGGGTGATCGGGGCGGTCATGGACAGTTCCAGCAGGGTCGTGAACCAGTGCTGGCGTGGCCACGCTGGGGCGATGAGGATGACTGACGCCTTGTCCCTGCGGGTCTTGAGGAGGACCCTGTGGATGAGCGGGAATGGAGGGAAGGCATACCTCAGGCTCCCGCCCCACTGAATCGCGAAGGCATCTGCCAACGAGCCCGGGCTGAGGTTCTGGAATGAACAAAACTGAGGGCATTGGCTGTTGCTCTTGGTGGCGAAGAGATCCGCCTGGGGAAACCCCCAACTCTGGAAGATTAAATGCAGGACGTCCTGTCTCAACGTCCATTCGTGCATGTGGTAGGACCGGCTGAGGCGGTCTGCTAACCCGTTTTGGACCCCTGGGAGATATGTTGCGAGTAGGTGGACTGAATGGGCTATACAGAAGTCCCATAGGAGGAGCGCCTCATGACAGAGGGGAGAGGATCGGGACCCGCCCTGCTTGTTTATGTAGAACATGGCAGTAGTGTTGTCCGTCAGAACTGACACGCTGTGGCCTTCTATGGTATCGTGAAAGGTCTGGCAGGCGAGGCGAACCGCCCTTAACTCCTTCAGATTGATGTGAAGCAACTTTTCTTCCCTGGACCATAAGCCCTGGGTCCGCAGGTCCCCCAGGTGCGCCCCACAACCCAGGTCCGACGCATCTGTTACTAACGTCAGAGTGGGGTGCGGGGTGGCGAAAGGGACCCCTTCGCAAACCTGCTGCTGATCGAGCCACCAGCGGAGGGAGTTCGACACCCGAGCTGGGATTGTCACTACCAGGTCTAAGGGGTCTCTGTTGGGGCGATACGTTTGGGCCAGCCACAACTGTAATGGCCTGAGTCTTAGGCGGGCGTGTCTGACTACATGTGTGCAGGCCGCCATGTGCCCCAAGAGTTGCATACAGCATCTGGCCGTGGTCGTGGGGAATTGTTGGATGGAGCTTACGACCCTTTGAATGGCCAAGAACCGTGATACTGGAAGACTTGCCCGTGTCGCCACCGAGTCCAGGACTGCCCCTATGAAGTCCAGTCTCTGCGTGGGGATCAGTGAGGACTTGGGCACATTGACCAGTAGACCGAGCTTGCGGAACACCTGTAGTGCCAGCGTCGCGTGGGAGCGGACCTCGGCCTCCGACCTGCCCGCGAGGAGCCAGTCATCCAAGTACGGGTATACGCGCATCTTTCTTTTCCGAAGAAAAGCTGCCACCACGGACATGCATTTTGTGAACACTCGCGGGGCCGTTGCCAGGCCGAAGGGCAAGACCGTAAATTGAAAATGGTGTTGGTTGATGGTGAAGCGCAGGAACCGCCGGTGGGCCGGGCGGATGGCGATGTGAAAGTACGCATCTTTCATATCGAGGGCAGCGTACCAATCCCCCGGATCCAGGGATGGGATAATAGCGCCAAGGGAGACCATACGGAAACGTGCCTTGACCAAAAATTTGTTTAGTCTGCGTAGGTCCAAAATGGGACGGAGCCCCCTTTTGCTTTGGGAATGAGGAAGTATCTGGAATAGAACCCTTTCCCCCTTAGGTCCGGAGGAACCTCTTCCACTGCTCCTACTGTGAGGAGGGTCCGCACCTCCTGCATGAGGAGTTGCTAGTGAGAGGGGTCCCTGAAGAGGGACGGGGATGGGGGGTGGGAGGGAGGGGGCGAGGAGAACTGAAGGATGTAGCCCGCCTCCACCGTGCGCAGGACCCAGCGGTCCGATTTTATATGTGACCAAGCACGGTAAAAATGGGACAGGCGGTCCCTGAAACATAGAGGGGGATCCGGAATAGAGTTTGGTACGCTGTCCTCGATCGCAGCTTCAAAACCCTTGCTTATTTCCTGGCTGCGGCTTGCCTTGGCCATGATTCTGGCCCTGGTTAGGCGTGTTATTACGTCTACGCCTGTTATCCCTGCCCCTTCTGCGGTATGGTTCCTGTCTAGGACGAGGGTGGTACTGCCTCTGTGGTGGTTGGGGCTTAAAGGGTTTCCTCTGTGTCACTGGGGTATGCATTCCCAACGACTTGAGGGTTGCTCGAGAGTCTTTGAGGCTATGTAGTCTGGCATCTGTCTGGTCCGAAAACAAGCCTGACCCCTCGAACGGAAGGTCTTGGAGGGTGTTTTGCAACTCTGGGGGAAGGCCGGAAGCCTGTAGCCATGCCGAGCGCCTCATTACCACTCCTGACGTGATTGTCCTAGCAGCTGCATCCGCGGAGTCAAGGGAGGCCTGTAGAGAGGTTTTGGCTACTGCCTTCCCTTCGTCTACTATAGCCGCAAACTCGGGTTGTGAGCCCTGAGGCAGGGATTCCTTAAACTTGGAGACTGATGCCCAAGAATTGAAGTTGTGTCTGTTCAGAATCGCTTGCTGGTTAGCGATCCTCAACTGGAGGCCCCCGGACGAGTAGACCTTTCTCCCAAATAAGTCCAAGCGTTTTGCCTCCTTGGCCTTGGGGGCCGGGGCTTGCTGGCCATGTCACTCTCGTTCATTGACCGCAGAGACGACCAGCGAACAGGGTGTTGGGTGAGAGAAGAGGAAGTCGAACCCTTTAGATGGGGCGAAGTATTTCCTCTCCACGCCTTTCGCAGTTGGTGCATTGGAGGCCGGTGTTTGCCATACTGTTTTGTAGTTCGACTGGACCGTTTTTATGAGCGGGAGCGCGATCCTGGAGGGGCCCTCCGGGCTTAGGATGTCAACCATGGGGTCCTCCTGCTCTACAGTCTCCTCCGCCTGCAACCCCAGATTGAGGGCTACTCGGCGGAGCAGTTCCTGGTGCGCCCGATGGTCAATCGGGGGAGGGCCAGACACTGTTGTGCCCGCCACGGCTTCGTCTGGTGAGGAGGAAGAGGTCAGGGCCTTTTGCGCGTCTTCCTCCTCCAGCAACGCCTCATCGGGTGGGCGCTCCTCTGGAGTGCGTTCCCTGACGTGGGTCTGAGACGGTGCCGGGCTCGGTGCTGAGTCCGCCCTTTCTCGCTCCAGTGGTCTGGAGACCGTGGCCTCCTTGCGAGAGGGTGGGCACCACTGTGGAGAGCGGGACCGGTGTCCCGAGGGGCCAGATCTCGAGGTCCTGGACCGGGGGCCGTGCTGGTGGTAGGCCCAAGGGGTCCAGAATGGCCATTGTCCTGGCTGGCCCCATTGTGGGTGCCAAGTGGCTTCGTGTTCCCTACTGGCCTGTGCCCTGTGGGCATATCTGTTGGACCGGCCCGAGTCCGCATCCGAAACCACGGACAGTGATCTGGAAGGCCCCGGCGGTGCCGTGGGACGGTGCCGGTCCGGGGTCGGAGAGTAGTGCCTCTGTGACCGGGAGTAGCGTCTTGCCGACCTGGACCTGGATCGCTACTGGTGACCTCGGGACCGGAAACGACTGCGGGTGGTCGGTCTCGGGGATCGCGTAACTGACACGTCCCGGTGCCTACTCGAGTAGGGCTGCTGGGTCGGTGCCGGGCGCTTATTGGGGCCCGACGGCTGTGCGGCTCTCTGCGCGGAGGGAAGCCGGGAGTCCACCGAGGCGGAGCTCGACCGGGACCGGCGCCGTGAACGGTGCCGAGATGGTGACCGGGATGGGCGCACCATTGCCGGCTTGCCTCTGGATGGCAGTCTGGGCGGATTGTCCTTAGCTTGGAGGGGGCCCTCAGCAGACAATTCAATGAGGTCCTTTGCTGCCTCAAATGTGTCCGGGGTGGAGGGCTGTTCCAAAAGCTCCTCCAGCCCTTCCTCCTCACTCGACGCGCCTATCCCGGAGCTCGACGGGCCTTTCGGCGCCGAAGCCACTGTCACCGGGATCTGTGCTGGGGCCGCAACGGCCTTAGGCGCACTCGAGGTCTTCGCGGGTGCTACCCTCTTATGCGGGGAACGTCCTCGGGCCTTGGGTTGGCCCTTCGATTTTGCTGGCGAAGACGACCGGTGCCGGAGGTGTTCCCGCTGATTCGGTGCCGTGGGCTTCGGATGCCCCGCTGGCGCCGGATCACAGACCGATGCCGGGGCACTCCGCACCGAGGTTGACGGTGTCGTTGAAGTGGAGGGCTGTAACGCCGACTCCATGAGCAGCTGCTTAAGGCGAAAGTCTCTCTCTTTCTTAGTCCTGGGCTTGAAAGCCTTACAGATCTTGCAGCGCTCTTTTTGGTGTGCTTCCCCCAGGCAACGGAGATACGAGTCATGTGGATCGCTTAATGGCATAGGCTTGCGGCATGTGGCACAAGCCTTGAAGCCTTGGGCGTGCGGCATGCCCTGCCGCCCAGGGCCGGTGCTGGGGTTGACCAAACACCTAACACAAAGAAGTTTAAGTCTTTCTAAAGAACTGATAACTGCTAAGCTTAACACTAGCTACTAAAGAACTGATAACTGTAAAGATAACACTAATTACTACGCTAAGGGACACTCTCAGACGAGAGACAGAGTTGTTCCAACGCCGCCACGGACGGTAAGAAGGAACTGAGGGAGGGTCAGGCCCGCAGGGATAAATATACGCGAGAGCGGGGCGCCGCTCTGGCGGGAGGGGGGACCCTGCCGGCCCGACGGGAGCCGCTGAGGGGAAAAGTTTCCGACGTTCGTGCACGCGGCACGCGCACACCTAATGTGTAATGGACGTGAACAATCACTCGAAGAAGAAGAAATGTTAAAGCCGTTGAAAGTGGCAAGTCATAAGAATAAACACAATGAAGTGTTACTGTCCATAAGAGCGTAGCATGTATTAATATGCAAAACTACCACAGAGGTTTCATGAAAAAGAAGTTAATTTGTCAGGCTGAAATTCTTCATTAATAAACAGGAGATATATTTTAATAGAGAGTTGAATGACCCAGAAATGTATTCACATTCAGAAATAAAGATAAGGCTCCCATCCTGCAAAGATTTATGCATGTGATTAACTTTAAGCGTGTAAAAAGTCCCCAAAATCTTTGCAGGATCAGGGTCCAACCGTTTTACAGAAATGTTTTCAAAGTTAACAGTAAAAAAAAAAAAAAAAAAAAAAAAAAAGGGGGGGGGGGGGGAAAATCACACTGATCAGAAAACTTGCAGATGATGTGTAATATGACCTCTCTTCAATCAAATCCAACTTCTTCCTTAGTGTCTTTAAGAAGAGAGAGTTAATACTTTTAAAAAGTTATTCCCACATCTGGATCTTCCAATGTGCCTATATTATCAGACAGTAAACTCTTCAGGACAGGGCTTGTCTTTATTTCTTATGTTTATACAGTGCCAACCACATTACTGGTGCTAACCAAATAAGATAACTTGTAAAATGAAACAGCTGCAGCTTCTAACCTTGTCTTGTAATTTGGTCTTTAGAAACACCAAGATATTTTAATTTACTTAATTTTAAAACCATGTAACTTGATTGTATATCTATACAGTATCTCAGTAACAGAATTATACAATATTTCATATGTATGAAAAAAGAAAGTGATATTTCTTTTTCCTCATCTGTCAATATGCTGGCCAATACTATACTTTAATTTTATGCAGGAATGCATACTGAATTACTCTTTTACCAGCAAGCATAAAAAGTAGTTTAATGCTGGTTTAATGTGTGTGTTTCTTGTAGAAATATCTATGATTAAGTCAGATTGTTCAATCATACCATGAACTACATGTTGTTGTTTTGGAGTTTTTTTAAAGTAACAGATTCTTGAGAACATTTGGGGAGTGGGGTGAGAAAGGCATGGTAAGCACAAATCTAAAATGCCTCTCACATTTCCCATGATGGGAGCCTCCATAATGTACAGCTGACATTAGCTGTCATCATATGATAAAATTAACCCCTCAGGATAATAAGGTCTATTAACAAATAACATTTCACACTCACTGACTACAGCAGAAGAGATACATAATAAAAAGAACTATTCAGAAGAGGGTGAAAGCAAAGCTCACATTATGTGTTGAATGAAAAATGTAAGTACATGCTATATTCATTGGATTTGCTCACGAGCATGTAAAGTAAAACTTTCTTGTATGGTAAGCATACTTCCATGTACTATGAAAATAAGAAAGTAAAAACCACTCCCCAATAGTCAGAACTTCAAATCATATTGGAAGAAATATTTTAAAAGCTTTAAGGTGTGTTTTATAACTACGAAGTAAAAAAAAAGAAACCCATCCAAACCTCAAGAACTCAGGTACAAACTGTGCCCTGGTCCAAATTGATGTGCCTAGATTTTACAAAGGAAAATAATATAAATAAATATAGCACCTTTCATTGTAAATGATTCTTATGTGCTTTACAAAACATATATAGACCAGTTGGGAGGGAAATGAATTCTGAAAGCAACCACCTGGGGGGTAAGAGGTCAGAAGAAAAGGGGAAATTTGGATTAAAATAGTACAACTGCTGCTATTACAGAAATCTTTCAGGTCCACACAGAGAAAGCAGAATCCCTTTTTGGTAAGGCTTCATTAAAAAGACAAACATAGTAAACTGTATAGAACTCTTTTGACATACCTAAGAAAGCACAGAACCATTATAGTTTCCCATAACTGAGCAAAACAGAGGAAGGTATAAATGAAATTGCATCTTCACTCTAAAGTAATTTACTTTTGTAGATTTAGTAATCATTATTTCAATGTAATTTGCATGTGTGATTTCTGAAGTATTTTTGTTAGTTTAAAACAAGTCTTCTGAGAATATACAAAAAAAACCAGCAGGATTAATCAATCTTTATTGAAGTTCATCGATATGCAGTATTTATGATATTGACAATTAACTATTACCGACCCATTATGTGACTTAAAGTAATATAACCTATCAGAGCCTTAATTTCCCAAAACTGTCAGACTTAAGGTTTACAAAAGTCTTTGAGATTCTTAGCGGAAGGGTAAATAATACTAAAAGTATAGTAGTACTTTCTGGCTTAACACGGATACTGAGAAGAGAGAGAAAAATGGAGCCTTCATCTATGTCTTATTGACTCAGTAACCGATATATTGGTCTTTTTTAATAATAAAACATAAGTTTAAGGGCAACTCACGTTTTAAAGGGTAGGTGTATACTTTCAGTGTAGAAAGAAACAATGTACATATTTATTAGAACTTAATGTCCATGCGTTCTCTACAGGTAGGAACAAAATTAAAACTAGTCACCCTATTATACAACTGCTGTAGTAGTACCTAGTTCAAGTCACTGAGTATAGTTACAAAACAGAGGCCTGATTCTGCACCCTCTGCTCCCATATGTGATGGGTGCAGGATCAAGATCTTGCACTTTAGCAGAGGACACTGATGGCTACAGAGAAGCTAGCCAATGTTTCATTCCTTTTGTTAGTACAATTCTCAACACAGAGCAGTTAAAATGTTATTACATCAAGAATGTTAATCTGCAACCACATTATTATTATTATATGACAAAATGCTATGTCTTTTTGTTGACTCCTCCTAAATGCTGGCCATAGAAGTGTTTAGAGGTTGGCATAGAGATTTCTAGAACTGTTTATACAGCACTGTAGGAGGGTCCGGACTCACCCCTGCGGCGCCTCCTGCTGGTCGTCCAGGGAATTAGCTCACCAGCCTCTGGAGTGCCCTCTGCAGGCCGGTGATCCGCCTTTCCTCTTCTCTGGCCCCCGTGTCCCTCCCAGGACCCCGGTGCCCCTTGCTCTGGGTGCTGCCCCCTGGCAATACCCACACACTAGGTCTCCCCTCCCAGGGGAACCGCACCCACTATCCCCACCTTGCCTCAGCACTAGGCCACTGCCAGTCACCAACTAGCCCCCGCTCCCTGGGGCAGACTGCAGTATCGGCCACTCATCACTGGCAAGGGGGGTTTGGACCTGCTGCCTTGGCCTAGCCCTGGGCTGCCCTCTGCAACCCCCAGTACCCCTTGGCCTAATACTAGGCCGCAGCCTGGGGCTATCCAGGCTGGAGCTCCCCAGCTCCTCAGCCTTTCCCCAGCCCTGCTCCACTACAGGTACCCTGTCTAGCTCCCTGCAGCCAGGCCCGTCTCTCTCTGAAGGCAGAGAGAGAGACTGATGAGCTCTTGGCTCCCAGCCTTCTTATATAGGGCCAGCTGAGGCCTGATTGGGGCGTGGCCCAGCTGTGGCTACTTCCCCAATCAGCCCAGTAGCTTTTCCCTTTGCCCCAGCCCTCTGCCAGGGCTGTTTTAAACCCCTCAGGCAGGAGCGGGGTAGCCACCCCACTACAAGCACAAAAAACAATTCTCAAAAAGTCACTTAGTATAAGGGTCACAATATTATCATAATCTTTACTGTATTTATATACATGGTTATCGATTTTTAAAGTGATGGGTTTTCAGAGCTGATCTTTATGAGATACTTAGGAAAAATTAGCAATTATGAAGACCAAATTCCTGCCCAGTTTACAATCTAAACAGAGCTTTCAACATTAAAAAATTCATAAGAAACCATTAAACAAAACAGAAATAAAAATCTAAGCCTGCTGAACTCCACTCTTCTATTTCATAAATGGGATGGGAATTTTAGCATCATATGTTATGCACTTAAATTAATTACAAGTTGGTTCCCTAAGAGAAGCCAGGATAATCCATTGGTTTCACATGCGGATAGCACCCATTTTTAAGAACACACTGATGCTCATACAAATCACCTAGTTAGGAATTTGAAAGAGTACCCTTGTAAATGTACAGAGCTATGTATAGAGGTCACAGCTTTCTGCATTTATGACTTACCACACTATTAATCATGCGGCTGCACTTGGTTAGCTCTTGACATGATCACACTCTCTCACCAAAGTCAGTACAAGGTGGTTTCAAACCTCTTGATCTTCCTTTAACACACCTACTCAGGCATATCAAGCTGCTTTAACACTATCACATGTATAATACCCAAACTATTATTTGTTAATAATAAATTATCATTATTAACAAATAATAATTTATTTGCAATAAAAGTACAATACTGGGTGTCATCAGAGAAGGCTCCCAACTTAAAACAAAAAAACCCCTCATCTGACTAGAGATAGTAGACATCCTGACAGGGTTATTTTAACAGATAGGAAATATGAACACTCGCAGTGGACATCTATTTGGGTACTGCTGTAAGGGCAGAATGAGGCTCAGGGTCGAGCTCTATGATCTTGAGGGGCTAGAATAAGGGTTGTTGCCCTGAGGAAGTATTCTCTCCTTGTCTTGAATATGCTGAGCATATTATACTAAAGGGGACATGACCTTTTTGCTTGGACACTTATACACCCACATTAAGGCCCTTCTGGAGGAACTCAAGACTATGTTTCACTTGTTTAACACGATAGTTAAACTATGGACTCTGCACTCTTCGTTGTCTTCCTTTTATGGTCCATGACAGTAATAATCACTTCATCCAAGTATTCATTTTGAACCTTTCAGGTGTTGGATAGAGAACTGATTTTTGCAAAAGTAGATCTGCTCTGAGAGACAGACACTGGAAGATCCAATGAGAGGTTAATCCAGCCTGAGAGGCATAACCTCTTCATCCAGAAAGACAAACAGCGTAACGGCTGCTCTCTCCTTCCCATATTTTGTATGGTGCTGGGTGAGCAATGGAAAATGTAGAAAGTTGGGAAGTACCGACATTGGCCAGCTCTGTGAGAGGTAGTTCACCATCTTACATCCCAGATCTCAGCACATAGAGAGGCTGCAGGACACTTTATTGCTGTTTCTAGATGCAAAGAGGTTGGTCACCAAGTCACTAAAACTGATTTACAATGAGTGAGAATACTTCTGGGTGCAGGTTCCACGCTGCTTAATCCAACTTCTGCCATCTAACTCTCAGTGTTCAGCTCCCCCTTAATGGGCAGTGCAGCCAGATAGGAAACTTTGCTCTCCCTAGGAAAGCAGAAATAGATTCTGTTATCCATGGAAGGAACAGTACTCTGTGACCTCAACAAATTACTGAGTTCCAGCTAGTGGATGCTGTGCTCTCTCCCTTTCTAATGCCGATTCTCCATTACTTCCAGCTAGCATAAGGATCACTTTATTTGGCTCACTAACCACAGTATCATAGAAATGTAGTGCTGGGAGGAACCTTGAGAGGTCACCTAAATCCATCCCCCAGCATTGAGGCAGGACCTAGACCATCCCTGACAGGTATTTGTCTAACCCAGTCTTAAAAATCTCCTACGGAAGCCTATTCCAGTGCTTAATTATCCTTATAGTTAGACAGTTTTTTCCTAATATCTAACCTAAATTTCCCTTGCTGCAGATTAAGCCCATTACTTCTTGTCATATCTTCAGTGGACATGGAGAACAACTGATCATCGTTCTCTTTATAACAGCCCTTAACATAGAGGTCCCCAAGCTGTGGGATGCACTCTCTGGGGGGAGGGGGGGTTCAGATGAACTTTTGGGGGGGGCACAGTGGGGTTCAGGCCAGCCCACATGGGGGGGCAAGGAGGGAGCACCTCCCTGCCCCTAGCTCTGCTCTGGTCCTGGCCCCACCTCCCAACACCAGCTCCTGGTCCCATCCCCAGCCTTAGCACGGCTCTGCTCCCAGCCCTGCCCCTACCCAGCCTCGGCTACTGGCCGTGGCTCCGTTTCTGGCCCCGCTCCCGGCACCAGACCCACCCCCAGCTGCAGCCCCAGCCCTCTTACCCATGTCCGCATTGTTCCCCCCCCCCAAACCCCAGCCCCACTCCTGGTCCTGGCTCCGGGGGGGCACATAGGGTAAGGGTGGGCATGACCATCAAAAGTTTGGGGCCCACTGTTTTAACATATTTAAAGACTGTCTTCAGGTCTCCCCTCAGCCGCCTTTTCTCAAGACTAAGCATGCTCAGGTTTTTTTTAACCTTTTCTCATAGGTCAAGTTTCCTAAACTTTTTATCTTTTTTGTTGCTCTCATCTGAACTCTCTCCAATTTGTCCACATCTTTCCTAAAATGTGGTGCCCAGAACTGGACACAGTACTCCCGCTGAGGAGTGATGCAGAGAGAGGGACAATTACCTCCAGATTTTTTGCAAACTGATCCTATTGTTGACCATGTTCAATTTGTGATCGACTATAACGTCTGAAGTGTGTTCAGAAGTACTACCACCTAGTTAGTTATTCCCCATTTTGTAACTGTGCATTTGATTTGTCCTTCCTAACTATAGTGCTTTGCACTTGTCTTTAATGAGTTTCATCTTGCTGAATTCAGATCAGTTCTCCAATTTGTCTCAGTTGTTTTGAATTCTAATCCTGTCCTCTAAGTGCTTGTAATCCTTCCCCGCTTGGTGTCATCTGCAAATTTTGTAAGTATACTCTCCACTCCATTATCCAAATCCTTAATGAAAATACTGAATAGTACTAGACTCAGGACAGACACCTGCAGGACCTGACTAGATATGTTTCCCTCTCCCCAATTTGACAACAAACTATCGAAAAGTACTCTTTGAGTACGGTCTTTCAATCTGTCTTGCATCCACCTTTCAGTAAAATTCATCTAGCCCACATTTCCCTACTTTGCTCATGATAATATCATAAGGGACTGTGTCAAAAGTCTTACTAAAATCAAGATACATCACATCTACAGCTCCCCCTTCCTTTCCCAACCCTCGCCACCCAGTAGGCCAGAATCCTGTCAAAGCATGATTTGATCCTGACAAATCCATGCTGGCTATTACTTATAACCCTATTATCCTCTTGGTGCTTACAAACTGATTGTTTAATAATTTGTTGCAGTCTCCAGGTCACTGTCCAAAAAGTCTGATTCTCTTTATTCATCGGGGAGGGAAGGAAAATATACAATGGGAACTTGATCTCTGCCAACCTGTGCAATATGGTGTGATGTGGAAGAAGTAACAGGAATTAGTGGATAGATGTCATAAAAACCTCTGGTTCACTGGCGCATGCCTCCGTATGGGCTCAACATTCCCAATAAGAAACATTAAGAACTGTATATTTTTGTTTCTGTGATACCACCTGTTTTCCTTTACAGCCATCTTCATCTTCTGTTAACACTCTTCTGAGATGAAACCTTGTACCTCATAGTATTCATCCTCAGCCCATGTCTGTGTTAGACTTCCGTGGCACTATATGTTTATTCATCATGCTCCAGAAGTTGTAGCACTGTTTTCTCTATACAGAACCCGATCAGAAAAATTGCACAGGAAAAGATAAGTGAATTTACATCTTTCGTAAAGTCAATATTAATAAAGCCATGATCCTAGAAGAGACCCTGGGATCACCAGTCACATCAAATGGTAATCAAAGTTGGACCACAACCAGAAGAAACATGGCTGGGCAGAAGGAGGAGGAGGAGTCTGAACCCCCTGAAAAAGAGGAATCATCAAAAAGACAATGTTTCATATATTAATCTGGTTGAAACAGAGGCAAGGATTTGCATGCAGGTTTTGTAATTCTTCCACAGATCTATTTATCTCTTAGAATCATAGAATATCAGGGTTGGAAGGGACCTCAGGAGGTCATCTAGTCCAACCCCCTGCTCAAAGCAGGACCAATTCCCAACTAAATCATCCCAGCCAGGGCTTTGTCAAGCCTGACCTTAAAAACCTTTAAGGAAGGAGATTCCACCACCTCCCTAGGTAACCCATTCCAGTGCTTCACCACCCTCCTAGTGAACAAGTTTTTCCTAATATCAAACCTAAACCTCCCCCACTGCAACTTGAGACCATTACTCCTTGTTCTGTCCTCTGGTACCACTGAGAACAGTCTAGAGCCATCTTCTTTAGAACCCCCTTTCAGGTAGTTGAAAGCAGCTATCAAATCCCCCCTCATTCTTCTCTTCTGCAGACTAAACAATCCCAGTTCCCTCAGCCTCTCCTCATAAGTCATGTGCTCCAGACCCCTAATCATTTTTGTTCCCCTCCACGGGACTCTCTCCCATTTTTCCACATCCTTTTTGTAGTGTGGGCCCCAAAACTGGACACAGTACTCCAGATGAGGCCTCACCAATGTCGAATAGAGGGGAACGATCACGTCCCTCGATCTGCTGGCAATGCCCCTACTTATACAGCACAAAATGCCATTAGCCTTCTTGGCAACAAGGGCACACTGTTGACTCATATCCATATGTGTCATATTCTTGTCCACTGTAACCCCTAGGTCCTTTTCTGCAGAACTGCTTCCTAGCCATTCGGTCCCTAGTCTGTAACAGTGAATGGGATTCTTCCGTCCTAAGTGCATGACTCTGCACTTGTCCTTGTTGAACCTCATCAGGTTTCTTTTGGCCCAATCCTCTAATTTGTCTAGGTCCCTCAGTATCCTATCCCTACCCTCTAGTGTATCTACCACTCCTCCCAGTTTAGTGTCATCTGCAAACTTGCTGAGAGTGCAGTCCACGCCATCCTCCAGATCATTAATGAAGATATTGAACAAAACCAGCCCCAGGACCGACCCTTGGGGCACTCCGCTTGATACCGGCTACCAACTAGACATGGAGCCATTGATCACTACCCGTTGAGCCCGACGATCTAGCCAGCTTTCTATCCACCTTATAGTCCATTCATCCAGCCCATACTACTTTAACTTGCTGGCAAGAATACTGTGGGAAACCGTATCAAAAGCTTTGCTAAAGTCAAGAAATAACACATCCACTGCTTTCCCCTCATCCACAGAGCCAGTTATCTCCTCATAGAAGACAATTAGGTTAGTCAGGCATGACTTGCCCTTGGTGAATCCATGCTGACTGTTCCTGATCACTTTCCTCTCCTCTAAGTGCTTCAGAATTGATTCCTTGAGGACCTGCTCCATGATTTTTCCAGGAATCTTGTGCTATCTAAGAGCAAAGTGTGTCTGTTTAGAAATTCCTTTGCAGTGTATGTGTGTTTCTTGATTATGCTGTCACTAAGTTCCCAAATGGGGAAACATTAAACTAAAGGGTCCCCATAGCATCAGTGGAACTCTGAAGGCCCAACAAGGACAATAACAGAACACCACTGGCCATCACATACAGCCCCCAGCTAAAACCTCTCCAGCGCATTATCCACGATCTACAACCTATCCTGGAAAATGATCCCTCACTCTCACAGACCTTGGGAGGCAGGCCAGTCCTCGCTTACAGACAACCCCCCAACCTGAAGCAAATACTCACCAGCAACTACACACCACACCACAGAAACACCAACCCAGGAACCAATCCCTGTAGCAAACCTCGTTGCCTACTCTGTCCCCATATCTACTCTGGCGACACCATCAGAGGACCCAACCACATCAGCCACACCATCAAGGGCTCATTCACCTGCACATCTACTAATGTTATATATGCCATCATGTGCCAGCAATGCCCCTCTGCCATGTACATTGGCCAAACCGGACAGTCCCTCCACAAAAGAATAAATGGACACAAATCGGACATCAGGAATGGTAACATACAAAAGCCAGTAAGTGAACACTTCAATCTCCCTGGTCATTCTATTACAGATTTAAAAGTCACTATTATTGAACAAAAAACTTCAGAAACAGACTTCAAAGAGAAACAGCAGAACTAAAATTCATTTGCAAATTTAACACCATTAATCTGGGCTTGAATAGGGACTGGGAGTGGCTGGCTCATTACAGAAGCAGCTTTTCCTCTCCTGGAATTGACACCTCCTCATCTATTATTGGGAGTGGACTACATCCACCCTGATCAAATTGGCCCTGTCAACACTGGTTCTCCACTTGCGAAGAAACTCCCTTTTCTCCATGTGTCAGTATATAATGCCTGCATCTGTAACTTTCACTCTATGCATCTGAAGAAGTGAGGTTTTTACCCACGAAAGTTTATGCCCAAATAAATCTGTTAGTCTTTAAGGTGCCACCAGACTCCTTGTTGTTTTAGTGGAATTCTGAGTGCATGCAAAAACTACTGGGGAAGCTTGGGAGAGCCAGCACTAGTTTCTGGACCAAGGCAATTGGTCCAGAAACAAGACTTCAGAGTCTTTACTGCCACAAGGTGTGTCAGACACAAGGTCTATACCCAGAGAGCATATCTAGAGGCCCAGAAACAGTGCCTAAATTCTGCCCAGTCCCAGCAAGTCGAGAGCATGGGGGACCCAGGGTTTGGGTCCAGTAGAGCAGCCCGTGGAGTATCTACCAAGAGGAGCTCATCACGTGTTGCACACATTGTTGTGCTTGGTATTCTGTAAGAAAGTGTCTATCATTGTTTTGGATATATATTTTACTATTTGATTCTCTCAGTCAGATTCAGACAGCACGCCTTCCTCTTCTGAGGAGAAAGAATTCCCTTTTGTGTGTAGATGCGCATGTGCGCGCACACATACAAATAAGAAATTTGAAATAAAGTTTGGAATTTTCCCTAAAAAAGGGTCTGCAGCAGGCAGGCAGGCCTGGCTGAGCCTCTCGCTGCCAAGGAGGCACACACAGAGGGAGAATTCCTTTGCTGCCACACCTCCAAACTGCAAGCATTGTAATAGATCTGTGAATCTTAGCATGATGAAGAATCACATTTTTGTCACCATTCTGGGATAGGTTTTCATAGTGAAATAGTGTATGTAAATTCAGATACTAACACTCTTTATCTCACTAATAGATGCTCTGATTTAAACCATACATGCATCAAGTATTGTGTTGTTCTTATGGCTCCTTTCTTTGGAAACTCATTGTTGGCAATGGCATTAGACTGCTGATTGTGTTTGGTTTTAGAAGTTAATGTATCACTTTTTAAAAACACTTCATCAAAGCATTGAAACATTTGGAAATGTTAATTATTTGATTTTGATTCATAAGTCAAATTTTATATCTTCCTCATGTTTTCATCAAATATCAGTGTTCACTGACAACATCAATACAATACAATACAAGGAAACTCAAGATGTACTATAGTTAAATAACAAAATCATCATTCAATTTATTAAAATAAAGAGACTGTTAAAGGTCACATGCTTATGCACTCACAATTCTTATAATACCATAGCTAAATTTGAGTGCAAAACCTTAACTCTGCCGCCTTGTGATTAAGCATTACAGTACGGTCATTAATTACCTGATCACATTATTTCTCAAAGAATCCAGTGTCAAACTTTTCTATAACATAAGACACATGTTGCAAATTACAGTAATCTGTACTGCTCTGTGGATGCCATGAAAACTACATATACCAAAAGCACGCAGTACTCTGCACTAAAAACTTACAGATGAAGTATAACAAAAGAGTAACAGTGAAAATATCCTGGGGATCATAATGAAAACAACACTACCTGTCGTGTTTCAATAATAGGACTTATTTTAAGTACACTGTTACTGTTTAATACAATTAAATATTTTGCACCTGGAACTATTTTGATGTTAGCTCATGGAAAAACACAGGTTTCAACTTGATTGTTTAATTTTACTTAGAGATGTATTAATAAATTTCAAATCAAGAGTATAAATTATGTACATATTTTTTTCATTAAAGAAACAATTTAACTGCATTTTAAATAAGTATCTCTCTCCTCTAAAGATATCATGTTGACTAAATTCCTAATCTTGGATTAATGCTTCCAGTGTGAAGTAGATAGGAACACCTGAAGTACTTGAAAATTGTTGTCTCTGTAAGACACTAGTAGGCACTCTTTCTGTTCCTAACATTGCATTAAAATAGTTCTGCACTTAATTAGCTACTAAATGTTGATAAAGTCTTCATGCTCTCTCATTAGCATGACTGGTGCTCTACCTAAGAACTATTTACATATGAAAGACCTGATGCATTTGGTCTTCTGTAAAGAACAAAAATTTTAGTCGAGTGTAATAACCTAATAAGAGGTTTACTGATAATGAGAATAATTGTAGGAAAAATAGCTTTAAGCTGAAACCTCTTAACACACTGAACTGTAAATAGAGGACCCTTTTTTGTTAAAGAAGTTGATTAACAGTAAGATCTTCAAATACAACATCAAACAGCTCAAGCACTTTTCTTTCTGACTACATTTACTTTCCTTTTGAACTGTCTCATTAAGGATCACTGAGAGGTAAACACAGACTTGGAGCTTTAGCTAGAGAAAGATTAAAGGACTCCACACAACATCATTCACTTTGAAAACCCGAATACCTCCTAAGATGATTCTCTGTCTTGTGATGCAGCAGTACCTGTAGACTTAGATATTGCACATGTCCTATTTGCATAGTGACAAGTGCTGTAAAGGCCTATTTGATAAATGATACAAACCGTTACAAGTAAATGAAGCACAGTGAACAGATAAAATGGTGAGCAAGCTGATTATAAAATGTTAGTTGCGTGAAACTGGTTAACATTTTTAGAATTACGGATCTTTTTGCAATTCAAATGCCATTGTTTAATTCAATATTTGCTAAAGTGTGGGGTACAAACAGGTCTTTTAATTGTTTACTGAATCGTAGCCTTCATTTTTTTTTTTTTTAACTAAGTCCCCTAGCTGTTACAATTACAAAGAAAATCTTGCAAATATGACCCAAGTGTGATTGGTTTTAACCTCTCCTCACAACCTTGTTTCCCTAGACATGGTGTTATCTTTTAGATTCGGAGGAGATAGCCATCCTACTTGGACTTGCAGGCCCTTGTTAATGGATAAGTGAAACAGGACATCAACTAGTATTAGACTGAAAAAAAAACACTATTTAAAATCTAATCCTACCAATAACATTACACACACAAACAGGAATATGAACCAAACCATGGAAATTTTATTCTATACAAATGGAGGAACCCTGCTGAAAATGGCCCTCCACCTCCCAGTCAGCCTTCAGTGTCAGAATCCCTTCTCCTCTCTGAACTTAGTCTGTGGAAAAGTGTCTGAGGAAGAAACTCATGGCTTATCTACACAGCACTAGCAAAGCACACCAGAGGGGTATGATTTGTAAAGCACTCTAACTACCCCATGTAGATCCTGCTGGCTCACTCAGACAGTACTGCATTGGAATGTTCTATGTATCATTTGGAGCATACCAGCAGGGTCTGCAGGAGGCAGTTACAGCGCAGCATGTTAGTGTGTTTTACAAATCATATCCCATTAGTGCACTGTGCCAAGCCATGCAGACAAGCCTTCAGTCTTTCAGGTGTCTTGTGGCCCCGGCCAAAATCTCCCTCAGTCCCTTTCTATTATTCTGTCGCCAATTACACATCCAAAATGGCTACTCAGCCTTAAGTCTCTCTTCCAGACCATCCCCTTCCAGACTAAGGGTATATCTACACTATAGCAGCTAAACCAGCACAGCTACAGCTGTGCCATTTTAGCACCATATTGCAGATGCTTCGTACATCGACAAAAGGTGTTTTTCTGTTAACGTAGTTAATCCACCTCTCCAAGAAGCGGCAGCTAGGTTGACAGAGGAATTCTTAGGTGTGGCTATAGTGGCGGTTAGGTTGACACAACTAAATCATGCAGAGCCCTGAGCAATGTAGCATGGTCAATTTTTCGGTGCAAACCAGGCTTAAGCCTTGGCTAAGCACTGTCCAGAAAGTTCAAAGAAACCCCGTTGATGGATCATCCTGAAACAACAAACTCTGTTAACGGCTGATGGAATGATGTCTGCCCGAGTTTACAGAGCCTGAAACAATCCCTATGAGATGTGAACTACCCCGTTTGTTTCAATGGGTGCTAATTCAGATACCAATGATAACAATTTCAATGTCAACATTGTTAACTACAGTATTTCATGGCTGACCAAAGCATGGATATGTCTACACTACAGAGCCTATGCCTGCATAGCCCCTAGTGTACCAACAGTGTATGCCCAACAGGAGCATTTCTGCTAGTGTAGGAATACCATCTCCCGGAATGGCATTAGCTATGTCAACTGTGGGTTCTGTTGGCTTAGCTATGTCACTAGGTTGTGTGGTTTTTTCATACGTTTTAAGTGTAGACGAACCCTAAGTATACTATGAAAATTTACTTTAAGTGACTGCTCATTTTGGGTAACTATAAACATTCATCAGTGTATTAGCTCATAAGAACATGTCTCTTATAAAAAGCATAAGAATACATACATTCTTTTCCACATCATGATTATTCAAAGCCTGACAATATATAGTATAGTTTGCCATTTGGGGCCTCTGGTGCTTTGAATTGGAATTTCCTGAATTTAACTGAAAGTGCATGATTTCTGGAACGACGGCATTTGCTGTTAACATCAGGAAATTCTCAACAGCACTGTAAATATTTTAACTCTGATGCTGGAAGATGAACTTTGTAGTAGTCAAAAAATATTACAATTTAAAATCTCAAATTTTACAACAGCTCAGCACGAGGAGGGGGGCAGAGTAAAGGGGCCTGGGGGGACCAAGACCCATAACACCCTGCATCTCCCCCCAGACGAGGACAGTGAGGAAAAGCCAGCACCCAAGGGTGAGTGGGGAGCCAAAGAGGTTATAGGTATAATTGTAAAATAATTAGTTTACAGACACTCTCATACCACAGATTCAATATATCAAAGGTGTTTTTTGATTGGAAATGAACATGCACACTGTTGATCTTTCATGAATAAATTTTACTAATATATCAGCAGTAAATGAAAACTGAATCATATATGAATACGTTTTAGGCCAAAATAATAAGAATGAAAATTCTCTTCACATTTCATGGAACAGTTCTGATTTTTTGAAACTGAATAATGTAATAGCTATACTATACTATCAAATATAATTGTTATAATGGTTTCACTTTTCCTCCATTTTTTATTTTAAACTTTAAAATAAAAATAAAAAATTCCTTTTATTAGAATTTAAAGGGAGTTTTTTCCTTCATTTTTGTTCTGGATTTTAGAAGACTTTACTGATTATCAAAACTACAGATTCACTTCTGTAAAAGATATAATTGCAATGCAATAAAGCCGGAGACTTGGCTTTGCTAACAATAAGTTTTCCCAGGTTGACTAACCTTTTTGTGCTGTACTCAGATAGAATGACAGACTTTTTGGCAAAGCTGAGATTTCTCATTTTTTATACGGTTAAATATGAAAACAATAAACTATATAAAATGCCATGGTTAATTATGCTATCATATTAGCCGGTTCACAAATTCAGGTCCAGAAAACTCAAGAACTAAAATAACGTTAATGAAAATTTCAGCAAGGTAATTGAAGTTAAACTCTGTCTTTCATCAGTGAGCAGGAAGCTCTAAATAAGTCAGCAGTTTTTGCACAATTATATTTCTGGTCTATTTCCTGTGAGCTCTCAAAAGGCTTTCCTGTAAAATTCAGCCTAAGTTCACATCCTCTTCTGCCAGGTTACATAAAATAATGGTATCAGGCGAATACATAAGAGACTATTCTACAAGACCCTGGCACGCAAGAATGATTAGGTCAAATGAAAACAAACAATGGACTTCAGTGACTTCACTACTGAAACAAAATATTCTATTATTCCTTCAGCATGTAGCTCTAGCAAAGATATCAAATCTAAAAAGTTAATTTGTGGGGAATTTAGACACACTTGATCTTGCTGTAACTATGGGCCTGATTCTCTAAACCCATATTCAGACATGAAGCCCTCATTCTTTGAGGCCTCAGTTGCACCAGAAGACCCAAAGACTATATAGCAGTGGGATGGCAAAGAGCTACTGAATTAACGCAAAGAATTAACTTCGCTTTTTATCCAGTATCCACAGAGGTGCTATATTAGCCCCCCATTTCAGAGCATCCCAACCAACACTACTATGGCCTTTACGCTTGCTCCCGCAGGGGCCAGTTTTCTGGGGGCTCCTCATCCAATTGTGCTTTTCCTTCCTCCCTCTCCACAATTTTTGCTCATAAGAGCAAAATAAAGCTTTTCTGATTTGCAAAAGGCTGATTCAAAGCTGGAGGTGGAGAAGATATGTTCTCACTCTGCTATTCCAAAACATTTTTCTACCTTGTATCTCTTTGGTATATCACTCTGTTCCAATATGGGATTGCCGAATTATTCTCTACTGCTTGCTGAAGGAGACAGAGTTCCCTCTCAGCACACACACAGACATAAACATGGTTTATTTGGGCAAATCTACACTTAAAACGCAGCATCGGCGCAGCTGCACTGATGCAGCTATAGCGCTTAAGTGAAGATGCTCCTACACCAATGGGAGAACTTAGTTGGTGTAGTTAATGCACCTCCTCGAGAAGTAATAGCTATATCAATGGGAGAAGTGTCGGCACAGTGCTGTCTACACAGGGGGTTAGGTTGATATAACTGTGTTGCTCTGGGGGTCTTAGTTCTCCTAACAACGTTTCCACCCTAGAATCACTTTTTTTTGTTGAATCCACAAAATAAAATATTTTGTCCTCCTGAAGTGGGCTCTCAGCAGCAATTAACTACCAATATAAGTCCCAAGCTGTACCAATTTCCTCTTCACACTATCAAGCTGAGGTGGTGGTTAAACAGAAACAGTTTTGTTAACCTAACTCCACTGGAAACACTGAAAGAAAACATCTGCCAAATGGAAAAGGACAAAGCCTGTAAGAAAACTCCCCACCAACACCACCACTCCTATCCCAGTTCTTTTCAGGAAGTATTTAAACAATGGAGAACAAGAAAAAAGAAAGAAAAATTACATGACAATTCTAATCTGAATTTAAGGACAAATTCTCAATTATGTCCATCCTTGCAGCTTGTGCTCCTAGAATCACTAACCTCCATACATAGAGGAAACAGGAAACATCATGTGGCCTTCTCAAATTTGTTATTATTTTCTTTAGCAAGGTATAACCTGACCTCATGTGGAACTTAATGTTTACAGGCCAAAGGGAATAATTACAAAAGTGGGGGGGGGGGGGGGGGGGGAGAACCGGAGACAAAACCAGAACAGGATAGGCAAGGCAGCACGCTATCCCAATGCAGCTAAAAATCAGATTGCTAGATCAGATTACACATATTCAAGTTAAGAAACATCATCAGCGTAAAACACACACCAATACTTTCAGCTATCACATTACAGGAAAAAAAACTGGTAGAAACACCACCCTTTTACACACAAAGTTATCTTTTTACCTGGACCATATGCTTATTTCATAACGTATGCAATATAATAGAATATTTGGCTTGGAACACAAATTAAATTTAATAGGTTATTTTAATTTTGGTGCACTAATGGCTTTTACTTTGAACAACTGTATTCCTTTAAAGCTCCATTTAATGCACTCCTGATATGTTCATACAGCCAAATATGAATTATCTCCAAAGTAATCAATAAGAATAACACAATAAAAATAAGATACTTTTTTCATTTCACTTGGAATCAGAACTCAATTTTTACGCACCACATTTAAAAAGAACAAAACAGAGGTATTCAGAGAAAACCTTAAAATAAGGTTTTAAAAGTAGAAAATGAGGAAAATGTAGGAATTTGGCATGTACACTTTGTAGAAAAGAAGAATTAAACGTTCAACCAATGCATAAAGGGCTGTTAGGAAGAGAGCAGGGATCAGCTAGGGCAGAACAGGAAAGAGTAAATTTCAATATAGGGTCTGAAAAAGCCAATTCTCACCCACTGTGGTAAGCAGTCAGCTTTCCTCGGTAAGCACCCTAAACTCCAGTAGAGTCTAAGGGTACGTCTTCACTACCCGCCGAATCGGCGGGTAGTGATCGATCTATTGGAGATCGATTTATCGCGTCTAGTGTAGACGCGATAAATCGATCCCCGATCGCTCTACCGTCGACTCCGGAACTCCACCTCGGCAAGAGGCGGAAGCGGAGTCGACGGGGGAGCGGCAGCAGACGATCCCGCGCCGTGAGGATGCGAGGTAAGTCGAACTAAGATACGTCGACTTCAGCTACACTATTCTCATAGCTTAAGTTGCGTATCTTACGTCGATCCCCCCCCCAGTGTAGACCAGCACTAAGCACTGATTTTTAAAATAGACATGTCTAGACTTTAGCATTGCAAAGATAACCTTCCAAATGATAACCAATGGCAAACCAATGCAGTGCTGTCTTCTTGAGTCTGCAGACAGCTTGAAGCTGCAGCAGAGCAAAAACTTGAGTCTTGTACGTTTTCTCTAGGACTATGCTATTCTGAACCTGTGGAAGCAGTGAAACTGACAATTAGGTCCATTTCACTCCCCTGCTTGAGAAAGCTGCCAGCAGCAGCACTGCCAGAAACTGGAGCTATTCACTGGGGAAGATGACTCAAAATGGATTGGATAGAGTAGCAGACATACACTCCTCATAGCAAATATAAAGCAACGGGAGGGTAGCCAGGAGGCTCTGGATTACAGGGTAACTGAGAGAAGCCCCATCCTTCCAGCAGTCAGAGGAGGAATTTTTGTGGGGAAGGGGCTTCATATTCATTGGACACTTACTAGGCAGAGTGATAGAAAAGATGAAGCCCTGAAACAGAGTCAAGGGACAGCTTCCTGGTATTAATCTCAGCACCTTCCACGTTCCCAGCAGCTGAGAGTGAGTTGGTATCTCACCTAGGATTCACCCACAGTTTATTGATTTTGGACACACCATGATCAATCTACCTTAAGAGAGAAAAAGTATAGTGAAGCCAGAAAGGGAAAGAATGTGTAACAAAAGCAAGGAGATGTAGTGAGTTTTATTTTTAAAAGTATATTTACACAAGAAGTTGGCTGCCAATGTTAGAATTAAATATTGCATTCAATTATTCAGTACACAATAGGACTAAACTATGAGCTGGGGTGTGATTCTTGGTTCAAGCAGACAGTCACACTAGCTGTTGTTGAGGTAGAAAAATAGTGTAGTTGCGGTTGCATGGGCAGCAACAAGTGGCAGGACAAGCTAGCCGTGACAAATACATACCCACAAGGTTCATGTGGATTTGTACTTGGCTACTATGCTATTTTAGCAGGCTAGCTTGATGAGAGAAAGTGCAAGTATGACTACATGAGCTGCAATCACATGCCCAGCTCCGAGTGTAGACATACCTTTGGTTTAATCCTCTAAATGTAAGCAGCATGGCCTTGGAGGATGGCGACAAAGGTCCATTAGGTCTGAGTAAAACTTTTCAAGCCCTTCTTCATTGTAATCAAGTAAATTTAAGTTAATTAAAAGAGGGAAATTTACTACTATAAAAAGTTAGACAATGGGAAATTGTGGAACTTCCATAGTTGGAGCTGCTGAATTCTGGCCTAGTCATCCCTCTACTAATAGTGATCTAGGAATATAATTATATCTGTCTTGCCACAATGAAGGGGGATAGAGTAGTACACACATTAGAGATTCCTTTCAACCCTAATGACAACAGAATGTTTTGGGTTTTGTACAAAATAGCATTGTTGTTGTTTTGTTTTGTTTTGTTTTGTTAAAGGCTCTTGGTAAAACCTACAAAACTAAGAAAAATGAGGTAAGGCTTCCACAGTATCCTAAAGTTGGTCTCTGAGTATAATTATTACAGCATCCAAGATACTCTATCAGGTGGTACCTGAACATTTGGCAATGTTACACACCATTTGGAAAGTATCTATTTCACTAATAGGATGGTCAAACAATTGGGAAACACTTTTTGCAGAAACTGCCCATTATTGTGGCATATTCCAAGAGAATAATGTCTAATGTCATCTTAAAGGGAACTAATACACATTCGTAAAAGAAAAAAAAGTTGAGAAGCCCACATGAATCTGGCTCTCAGAGTTTTACCATTAAGTTCAAATAGGTCCAAACTATACAATAGCAGAAATATTGAATATATGCAATATTCTTAAAGGTGACTTGCAAAGGAAAACAAATTGGTTTTGTGTGTTTCCCCCATTAGGTACAATAACTCCTCACTTAAAGTCGTCCTGGTTAATGTTGTTTCATTGTTACGTTGCTGATCGATTAGAGAACATGCTTGTTTAAAGCTGTGCAATGCTCCCCTATAACGTAGTTTGGCAGCCGCCTGCTTTGTCCACTGCTTGCAGGAAGAGCAGCCCATTGCAGCTAGCTGGTGGGGGCTTGGAACCAGAGTGGACCGGCAGCCCCCCATCAGCTCCCCGTTCCCGGCAGCCACCCAGCAGGCTATCAATTGCCGGCAGTTCAGCTGTCCCTCCCCCCACTGCCATGTGCTCCTCCTGCCCTCTGCCTTGGAGCTGCTCCCCGGAGCCTCCTGATTGCTGTGCGGGGGTGGGGGACGAGAGGGGCTAATGTAAGGGTGTCCTGCTCCCTCCTGCACCCCGCTTACCCCATCTTCCATAGAGCAGCGGGGGACACAACAGGGCTCAGGACAGAGGGAGCTTCCTGGCAGCAGCTGCCATCTCAACTTGCTGATCTACTTAAAAAGGCAATGTACTTAGAGTGGGTTCAGCATACTTAAAGGGGCAATGCGCATATCTCTCTCTCACACACACGGTGTGTGTCTCTGTCTGCCATGCTATCTCCCCTCCCTCCATTCGAGCTGCCTTGTAGAGTGTGAGGCTACATTAACAACAATGAGTTAACCCTTGAGGGCTCAGCCAATTGCTAGTTCATCATTTAGCAGTAAGGCATTCCCTGGGAAATATCCCACCCTCTGACTTCACCACCTCAACCAAGCTTCACAATCATCATCGCTGTGCACCAGAATTAAATTGCTTGTTTAAAACTTATACTGTGTATGTGTGTATATATATATAGATATATAGAATATAGTCTTTTGTCTGGTGAAAAAATTTCCCTCAAGGATCTGTACTGTGACCTGTGCTTTTCAACATATTCATACATTATCTGGAAAAGGCAGTGAGCAGTGAAGTGCCAAATTTGCAGATGAAACAAAGTTACTCAAGATAAGAATTAAGATCAATGCTTACTGTGAAGAGTTACAAAGGGATCTCACAAAACTGTGTGACAAAATGGTAGATGAAATTCAATATTCATAAATGCAAAGTAATGAACATTGGAAAAATAATCTCAACTATTCATACAAAATGATGGGGTCTAAATTAAGTGTTATCACTCAAGAGAGATCTTGGAGTCATTGTGGATAATTCTCTGAAAACATCCACTCAATGTGCAATGGTAGTCATAAAAACCTAACAGAATGTTAGGAACCATTAGAAAAGGGATAGGTAATACAACAGAAAATAAAATAATGCCACTAAATAAATCCATGGTACGCCCACACCCTGAATACTGTGTGCAGTTCTGGTTGTTCCATTTCAAAAAAGGATATATCAGAATTGGAAAAGGTGCAGGGAAGGGCAACAAAAATGATTAGGGATATGGAACAATTTCCATATGAGGAAAGATTAAAAAGACTGGAACTGTTCAGCTTAGAAAAGAGACAACTAAGAGGGGGTATGACAGAAGTCTATAAAATCATTAATTGTATGGAGAAAGTGAATACGGAATTTACCCCTTACATAACACAAGAACTACGGGTCACCCAATGAAATTAATAGGCAGCAGGTTTAAAACAAACATAACGAAGTCCTCCTTCACACAATGCACAGCCAACCTATGGAACTTTTTTCCAGGGGATGTTGTGAAGGCCAAAAGCATAACTGGGTTCTAAAAAGAATTAGATAAGTTCATGAAGAATAGGTCCATCAATGGCTATTAGCAAAGATGCTCAGGCACACAAGCCCATGCTCCAGGTGTCCCTAAAACTTTAACTGCCAGAAGCTGGGACTGGACGACAGGGGATGGATCACTCGATAAACTGCCCTGTTCTGTTCACTCCCTCTGAAGCATCTGACACTGGCCACTGTTGGAAAACAGGATTTGGGGCTAGGCGGACCATTGGTCTGACCCAGTATGGCCATTCTTCTTCCCCCCCACCCCTTTTTTAAACAGGTCTTTCCATGGACAATTTACATTGAGACACTTCTCAGATCTCAACTGAATCTTTAGCCAGAAGAGTTGTTCTTCAACTTTTTTTAAAGGCATTTGTATTAAGTAAGTGTTAAACAATTTTAAAAAGTTTAAAACAAATCTGAATAAAAATCGCATCCCCTCAATTAATCAGGTTTCATTTCCTTGATATTCCAGGATGTTATAAACCTGCCAATTCTCCACTCACCCAAAGGATCTTCTAGAAAAAACAAGGAAGACCTAAATTTCTACGGAGAAGAATAAGCAGAATAAAAAATTAACTTCTCAAAAACACTTCAAACTTTCTTTATACATCATAAATAAGCCCATAAAAAGGTGGCACAAACCATTTCTCTCTCCTTAGTAAGATTGGAAAGTAGCAAAAATTAAGTCTATTTTCTAAAAAGAAGCCAAGGAAATGTCATGCCATTGAGTTTCACATTGTTTCTGGAGATATTGATTAAGAGTACAGTTAAGGGGCAAGTACTATATAACTTTGATAGGTGTGATCTATAAGCATAGTCTCTGAAAGGGGAATTCATATTCCTCTAGTTCCTCAGAATCTTTTCAGACGTTTAATATGATGATAGACAAGCAAGTCTAGGCAGAGAATTTACTTGTATTTTCAAAAGGCCTTGGATAAAACTCTTTAAAAGAGGTTAAGGAAATTACTGTAAACACAATCTAAGGTATTGTCTGCAATTGGAAATTTACCAAAATAGCTATTCCAGAATAGTTATTTTCATACAAACCCGTATGTGGACACTTATTCTGGAATAAGAGTGCATTTTTCCAATTTAGCTTCTCTGGAATAGCTATTTCAGTAAATATGTAAGTATAGACAAGCTCTTAGTCTCGGGGTTGGACTGGAGACCTCTGAATATCTAGTTGGTGAATAAGTGATATGAGCACTTCTGCAGGAGGCAATCTTCCTTTAAATTGTGAACACCAGTCTGGTGTTAGGAGGCACTGTGCTGTTCTACTGCTGTCTATTGGATGAGATGTAAAATAGAGGTCCTGGGCATCTGTAGCTATTAAAGAACCCCTGGTGTTCTCTGCAAAAAAAAAAAAAAAAAAAAAAAAAAAGGAAATAATTTGGTTCCTAGCCAAATTCTAACCTGAATAAGTACATTCAGCTGACCTAAAATTCCCCCGGAACTTTCAGTTGGATACTATTCTTCTTGTTTTAAATTTTTGTATAGTATTACTGTGAAAGGTTAAACAGATGCCACGTTTCATTCCAGAGGTGCCTATACCAGTATGGATAAAATGACCTCAACTGACATTTTCCCATAGCGCACATACCTCTTGATAAATGATTCCAGTAAGTCACAAAGAATTACCTTAGCACTTTGCTAAATCATATACCTACTTTGGGCTTAAAATTGTCAGTCTCTTCCCACTGCCAAACAATTTAAAAGTTAAGTGTTATAGTAAGATATAATATTAAAATGTTATTACATTAACAAGACATATCTCAACACATTTCCTAATACAGTATGAAAAATAATTAAAAACAAAACTATAATTACAAATACTTTAAAGTTCATTTTAGCTTAAGTTACCCTTTTAAAGGTGTATTCACTTACCGATTGGTTCACAAAATTGGTCATTAGTGATTTGTCTTGCAGTTGGTGCAAATTAGAGATGTTTTACTGTATTGTAAAAGTTTTATAATCACTTTGAAACCAGACTGAATCTAGCAAGACTCCATTAGGCTAATTTATCATACTGGAATATTTTGTGTGCCTAACTCATCAGCTTTAATACTCATCATAAAATTGCCCCAATTACCTCCGCACATTAAAATAAAACTATGAAAACACTTTCAGCTGAAGCAGTAATATGCCTGGCTTTCCAATCTTCTATTTAAATATGTTAACCGTTGTGAACCTCACTGCTCCAACAGTCCTAAAAACTGTGGGTTCCCGCACAAAGTAATTTTCATTGGTAGATTAATTTATTGCATACGAAAGTAATAGAAAATTCTTAACACAATAAGACAATTGCATAATGTGTAGTTAACTGTGGGAACCATATGCTGGCAGATTAGACTCATCTAACACCTTACATCCCAATGACTTCTTGATAATCACATGCCCTACTGTGCTGTATTGTTTATCAGCTGTCATTTCAAATGGTTTTCAGTGGTGCTGGTTGTTCCCAGGATATTAGAAAGACATGGGTAGGTGAGGTTACATCTTTTACTGGACTAATTTGTGTTGGTGAGACAAGCTTTCAGGCTTACACAGAGCTCTTCTTCAGGTCTGGGAAAGGTACTAGGAGTGCTACAGCCAACTATAAATGGAACCAATAAGGAGTTAACACATGTTGCAAGAGACCATTCAAGGTAAAGTGGAACAACAATACTCTACAGTCATTGGACAAAGGAGGGTTAATGGGTTACAGATTGCTGTAATAAGCCATAAATCCAGTGTCTTTATTAAGTTCATGATTTTTGGTGTCTAGTAGAGTTATGAATTTAAGTTCCCACGCTTGTTTTTTGAAGATGTGCAGGTTTCCTTTGAGGATGATGTCTGAGAGGTCAGATTTGGCATCAAAAGTGTTGATCCATGGATGATATGGTGGTTTTATCTTATTTTTCTGTGAGAGCTGTTACTGGGGCACTTAGCGCACCAGATGCAGTACACCACATGCTGTGATAGGCATGTTTAGGACCCATAGATTTTGAAAGGTGTGTTGTGCGGGGTATTGATAATCATAGCAGTGGAGATATGGCTTCAGGTTTTGCATCTGGTATAGCAGGGGCTGGTACACTTTGAGTTAGTGTGTCCTGGTCTTTGGGGAGTTTGCTTCTGATGAGTTTGGAGAGGTTGGGGGGTTGTTTGAAAGCCAGAAGAGGGGGTTCAGGAAACATTTATTGCAGGATGTGGTCCCCACTGAATATGGGCTGTAATTGTTTAATGATACCTTATATGGGTTCCAGTGTGGGGTGGTAGGTGACAACTAGGGGTGTGCAGTCAGAGAGTTTTTTCCCCCCTGTATTGAATCAGGCTCTCTTGAGATATTTGGGAGGCCCATTCTAAGCTGTGATTTACTTCCCTGGTCGACTGTGCTTGTTTGGTGAAGGCAGTTTTAAGTTTGTTAGGGTGCATATCCCGGACTTTCTCCTCAGAGCATATTCTGTGGTACCTGAGTGCCTGGCTGTATATAACAGATTTCTTGGTGTGTTTGGGTGGTTGCTGGATCTGTGGACTTACGTGGGTTTCTTGTATATAGTTGTCTGTAGGGTTTCATTGCTGAAGCGGATTGTGGTATCCAGAAAGTAGATGTTGATGTGGGAGTATTCTAGAGAGAGTTTGATGGATGGGTTGGGGTTGAAGTTGTGATGGAAATATATGAGCGTCTTTAGGTCATCTGTCTAGAGGATGAAAATATCAATATATCTCAGGCATATAATTGTTTTTATGGTGCATTTGTCCAGAAACTCTTTCTCAAGGTGTCCCATGAAGAGATTAGCATATTGGAGAGAATCCTAGTACCCATGGCTGTTCCCATGGTTTGGACACAGTGTTTGTTACTGAATGTAAAATTGTTATGGGTGAGGATGAGATGGATGACCTTGGCAATGTGTTTGGGGTGGATATCTGAGTGTTGTCCCTTGTCTTGTAGATATTTGAGGCAGACAGCAATTCCGTCATTGCAAGGAATGTTGGTGTATAGGGAGAGGACATCACTGGTGGCAAGAATGGTGTTTTGAGGGAGGTTGTTAATATTGAGGAGTTTCTGGATTCAGTTGGTTGTGTCCTAGATAAAACTGGCCACTTTGTGTGATGAGTGGTTAGAGGATAGTTTCTACGAGTTCTGATATTCCTTCAGCATGCTCAGATCTGATGGGTCTTCCACGTTTCCCTAGTTTGTGTATATTGGGAAGCATGTAGAAGGTCCCTGAGGTATGTTCATATTAGATGATGTTGTAGAGTTTCTCTTGGAGTTGTTTGGGCAAGGATTTGATGACACCTTTAAATTCCTAGGCGAATTATGATGTGGGGATCTTCTTCTAGTTCTCTACAGTAGGTGGTGTCAGAGAGTTGTAGGTTGGCCTCCTTGATGTAATCATCACAGTTGAGGACTATGTTGGCATCCCCTTGGTCTGCTGGTTTGCTCACTATCTGGTGGTTGGATTTCTGGGACTGTATAGCAGTCCTCTCAATAGTGGAGAGATTGTGGTGGATGTGATGTTTGTTAAGGATTTCAGAGTCTTTTTTTTTTTTTTTTTTGAAGCAATCAATATAATGATCAAGTGTATGGTTTCATCCACTTTGGGGTGTCCAGTCAAGTGATTCTTTTTTCTTATGACTGTCAGTGGGGTTGTGGTAGTTGTGGGTGGTGTCATCTTTCTTGTGAAAGAATTCTTTGGGGCAAAGTCAGTAAAATAATTCTTCTTGTTCTCCACGTGTTAGTATGGTATCAGGTTCTGTGCTGGATCAGACATTCAGTCCCTTGGACTTTCAAATGGCTCTTTTCTATTTGGAATGAAACAAAAGAACCAGCCTAAGACCCTGAGTGGATATGAAAAATGTAAGGAACGGACAATGATCAATCTTTTCCATTCACGCTGATCATTCAACCTCTAGTTCCCCTGCATATGTCTGGAAAGAAAATGAGGATGGCTCTTTTAGTTCTGATAAGAAATTCCGGTACTAGTCAAACTCAGGACTTATCTGAACAGGGGGTTAACCCACAGCTTTTTGCTGCCCATCAGGTAACATGCAGTACACAAGCCACAATGTGCACACGGAATAGTGTACCCATTGTCAAGGCACATTGTTGTGTATACATGGCGGTGTTTTGCTACAAACTAAGGGAACGGAGTTCTCAGAGGGTATCCCATGATCCTCTGCTTCACTGATGAGCAACGTGCATTCTGAGATTTTTCTTGCGGCACATAGTGGGATGCAAAGCAGAACTGAGGCTAGCCCGATTTGTTTTTAAACTCCCATGATTAATCTGGCTCCACCCAGTATTTCCTTCATGGGCAGGCTATGTCATTTTTGAATAGCTATTGGCCAACACGGACCAAACAATGCTCCACACTGCTATGCTGGCAACCTTGAATATGCAGAGGCCGCTTGAACTGTACTTCAGCACTCAAAGCCAGATGAAGTTGCCTGCCACACTCCCAAGCATAGGGAGATTAACCTTTGGGGTCACTGTCATGCAGGTATGTGATGCCATGAAAAAGATAATGTTGCCCTGGGTTATAAAACTTGATGATGCTCAGGAGGTTATCAATCGCTTTGCACACATTAAGTCCTGTGACAGGTTGTACTGGGCCCTTTGAGGCCCTCTGCCAGAAGCCTTGCGGTCCTATCACACCCTGACACAGAAAATGAGCATGAAGGTGGGTCCCCCAAGCCTGCCTAGAGAAGATGCAGGGAAGCAACCAATCAGAATATAGCAGGCCCAGTTAAAAGCCGCTGCAAGGCATGAGCAGATCAGTTGCTGGCTGGGACCAGAATGGTGAGGAAGGAGAGGAGTTAAGATCTTCAGCCATGAGATAAGGGTGAAGAGGAAGGGACTATGTGGGAAGTGGCCCACGGAATAGCAGCGGCAACTATTACAGGAAGTAGCACATGGCTGCTATTTATAGGGTCCCTGGGTCGGGATAGTGGGCAGGCCTAGGTCCCTCCACTGGCAGGGTAGCCAAAACCCCAAGAAGAGGATAATGCTCGTTTAGAGGCCCAAGTGAAGGGCAGGACTTAAAGAGTCTGCAGGGAGAAAGTCCTGGGGGCACCAGGGCAGACACGGACTTAAAGCTACCCCAGAAGGGGCTGAGGACTGAGCCCAGAGAGAGCGAAAGATGGTAACAAGGGCACAGGACAGATCCTGTTGGGCCTTTTTTCTGGGAAGGGGTTCCTTCATGTGTTGAGACTGTGCGCGACTTGGCCAAAGGGCCGAGCCACTGAAGACCTGCCTGACGAGGGAGAAAGCCGACGGGGCACTGCAAGCACAGAGAGTGCAGGTTCTCACCCAACTGACAGGAGGCATTCACGAGAGGTGAGTGCACCCTGTCACAAGTCCCCAAACTGTACTGGGGCAACTGATGGGACTCATGTGCCTATTATTGTCATTCCTCCGCTCCATCAAAGTTTAGAATTCATAAACAGAAAAGGGTATTTCTTCATGGTGTGACAAGGGCTTGTTGACCAGTGTGGCAGGATAAAAGACATAAATGCTAGCTGGTCTGGAAGGGTCCACAATGCAAAGATCTTTCAGAAATAAGGTTTCTTTAAATTAATTGAGGAAAGACAGTGTGGCCCCAGGAACTCTAGGAACATTAGTGGGGTGGACATTACTCTGGCTACCCTGAGAGATCTGGCTCACCCTCTGCTTCCCCAGTTAATGAAGCTATTCACAGGCTGCTTGGACACAAGGAAGGAACTGTTTAACTAGTGCCTTGTAGTTGCAGAGGGGAAGTGGAGAGAGCATTTGGTCGTTTGAAAGGGAGCTGTAGCAGTTTGTGGAATAAATTGGAAGCAGCGGGGGTGGGGAGGAATCCTAAAGATTATAGCAGCATGTTGTATTTTGTACAATATTTGTGAGAGTAAGGGAGAAAGTCTTAGCAAAGGGTCCAAGGCTGAAGTGCGGAGACTTAGACTCATAGACTCATAGACTTTAAGGTCAGAAGGGACCATTATGATCATCTAGTCTGACCTCCCGCATGATGCAGGCCACAAAATCTGACCCATCCACTCCTCGAATAATT
Organism: Emys orbicularis; assembly: GCF_028017835.1. NCBI lineage: Eukaryota > Metazoa > Chordata > Testudines > Emydidae > Emys > Emys orbicularis. The sequence goes on from NC_088683.1 coordinate 346,953,708, forward strand.
CTCTCCTATGACTCAGCTGTTGAAGTCCCCAAATCATGATTTAAAGACTTTAAGTTGCAGAGAATCCTCCAGCAAGCGACCCCTGCCCCATGCTGCGGAGGAAGGCGAAAAACCTCCAGGGCCTCTGCCAATCTACCCTGGAGGAAAATTCCTTCCCGACCCCAAATATGGCGATCAGCAGAACCCCGAGCACGCGGGCAAGATTCTCCAGCCAGACCCACATTGACCACTGATACTAATTACCAGCGATGGCACGTTATTGACTTATTGACTAAAATCACATTATCCCATCAAACCATCCCCTCCATAAACTTATCAAGCTTAATCTTAAAGCCAGAGAGGTCTTTCGCCCCCACCGTTTCCCTCGGAAGGCTATTCCAGAACTTCACCCCTCTGACGGTTAGAAACCGTCGTTTAATTTCAAGCCTAAACTTCCCGACGGCCAGTTTATATCCATTTGTTCTCGTGTCCACATTAGTACTAAGCTGAAATAATTCCTCTCCCTCCCTGGTATTTATCCCTCTGATATATTTAAAGAGAGCAATCATATCCCCACTCAGCCTCCTTTTGGTTAGGGTAAACAAACCGAGCTCCTCGAGTCTCCTTTCATACGACAGGTTTTCCATTCCTCGGATCATCCTAGTAGCCCTTCTCTGTACCCGTTCCAGTTTGAGTTCATCCTTCTTAAACATGGGAGACCAGAACTGCACACAGTACTCCAAATGAGGTCTCTCCAGCGCCTTGTATAACGGAAGCAGCACCTCCTTATCCCTACTAGAAATACCTCGCCTAATGCATCCCAAGGCCGCATTAGCTTTTTTCACGGCCACGTCGCATTGCCGACTCATAGTCATCCTGCGATCAACCAGGACTCCAAGGTCCTTCTCCTCCTCCGTTACTTCCAACCAATGCGTCCCTAGCTTATAACTAAAATTCTTATTAGTCATCCCTAAAGGCATCACCTTACACTTCTCACTATTAAATTTCATCCTATTACTATTACTCCAGTTTACCAGGTCATCCAAGTCTCCCTGCAGGATATCCCGATCCTTCTCCGAATTGGCAATACCTCCCAACTTTGTGTCATCCGCAAACTTTATCAGCCCACTTCTACATTCGGTACCGAGGTCAGTAATAAATAGATTAAATAAAATCGGACCCAAAACCGAACCTTGAGGAACTCCACTGGTCACCTCCCTCCAACCTGACAGTTCACCTTTCAGTACGACCCGCTGCAGTCTCCCCTTTAACCAGTTCTTTATCCACCCCTGGATTTTCATATCGATCCCCATCTTTTCCAATTTAACCAATAATTCCTCATGCGGTACCGTATCAAACACTTTACTGAAATCGAGGTATATTAGATCCACCGCATTTCCTTTATCTAAAAAATCTGTTACTTTCTCAAAGAAGGAGATCAGGTTGGTTTGGCACGATCTGCCTTTCGTAAAACCATGTTGTAATTTGTCCCAATTGCCATTGACCTCAAGGTCCTTAACCACTTTCTCCTTCAAAATTTTTTCCAAGACCTTGCCTATTACAGATGTTAAACTAACAGGCCTGTAGTTACCCGGGTCACTTTTTTCCCCCTTCTTGAAAATAGGAACCACATTAGCTATTCTCCAGTCCAACGGTACCACCCCCGAGTTTACAGATTCATTAAAAATTATCGCTAACGGGCTTGCAATTTCTCTCGCCAGTTCCTTTAATATTCTCGGATGAAGATCATCCGGTCCGCCCGATTTAGTCCCGTTAAGCTGTTCGAGTTTGGCTTCTACCTCGGGTACTGTAATGTCAAACCCCCCTCCTTTATTCCCCTCTGTCACGCTGTCTCTATTCCTAAACCCTTCATTAGCCTCATTAAAGACCGATGCAAAATATTCGTTTAAACATTGTGCCATGCCTAGATTATCCTTAATCTCCACTCCATCTACAGTCTTCAGCGGTCCCACTTCTTCTTTCTTTGTTTTCTTCCTATTTATATGGCTATAAAACCTCTTACTATTGGTTTTAATTCCCCTCGCAAGGTCCAACTCTACACGGCTTTTGGCCTTTCTCACTCCATCTCTACATGCTCTGACCTCAATAAGGTAGGTTTCTTTGCTGATCCCTCCCCTCTTCCACTCTTTGTACGCTTTCTGCTTTTTCTTAATCACCCCTCTGAGACGCTCGTTCATCCAGCTCGGTCTAAATCTCCTGCCTACGATCCATTTTCCCTTTCTCGGGATACAGGCCTCCGACAGCTCCTGCAACTTCAACTTGAAATAATCCCAGGCGCCTTCCGCCTTTAGATCCATAAATATGTTAGTCCAATCTACTTCCCTAACTACTCGCCTTAATTTATTAAAGTTAGCCCTTTTGAAATCGTAAACCTTAGTCTCCGATTTAATTTTGTTAATCCTTCCATTTAGTTTAAACCGAATTAGCTCATGATCACTCGAGCCAAGGTTGTCCCCTACAACCATTTCCTCAACGAGGTCCTCACTACTCACCAAAACCAAATCTAAAATGGCATCCCCCCTCGTCGGTTCAGCAACTACTTGATGAAGGAATTCATCAGCTAGCACGTCTAGGAAAATCTGAGCCCTATTATTGTTACTAGCATTTGTTCCCCAATCTATATCCGGGAAGTTAAAGTCTCCCATGATTACACAGTTCCTATTAGTATTTACTTCCCTAAAAACATTAAAGAGTTCCCTGTCCATATCCAGGCTAGATCCCCGTGGTCTATAGCACACCCCAAGCACTATCCCAGGGGAGGCTCTAGTAGTTTTTTTACCCAATGTGAGTATTGCCCAGACAGACTCCGTCTTATCCATTCCATCACTTATTATTTCTTTACAGTTTACCTCATTATTGACATACAATGCTACTCCCCCACCTTTACCTTTGTTCCGGTCGTTCCTAAACAGCACATACCCTTCCACACCTGTACTCCAGTCATGACTACCATTCCACCACGTTTCGGTTATTCCTACGATATCCGGTCTCATTTCTTGGACCAGGAGCTCCAATTCCTCCATTTTGTTACCTAGGCTTCTCGCATTGGTGTATAAACATCTTAATTTATGCCGTTTAGCCTCCCTCCCATTTGTTATCCGATTTGGTACGGACACTGTACAGCCAGTATGACCTATTGGTCTAGTATCCATCCCCCCCGTCTTCCTTATGTCCAATCTCTTCCCCCCGGCTATGTCTGTTCTTGTCTCGTCACCCTCCTTCTCAATGTTGTAATTTGGCGTGGAGATTAACTGGACATCTCCCAACCGTCTCCCCTGAATTCCTAGTTTAAAGCTCTCTTGATGAGATGAGCCAGCCTCCCTCCCAGAAGTCTATTTCCTTCCCTACTTAGGTGAAGTCCATCCCGTGAGAACAGTTGCCTGTCCCCGAAAGCCTCCCAGTGGCCATACATCCCAAAGCCCTCCTTATAGCACCACTCCCTTAGCCAACTATTTATCATCACAATCCTGTCAGCCCTTTGCTGCCCTTCTCTAGGAACAGGCAGAATCCCACTGAAAATGATCTGAGCCTCGATTTCCTTAAGCGTCTTCCCCAGCCTGGCATAATCTCCCTTGATTCTCTCTAGCGAGAACCTAGCCGTGTCATTCGTTCCTACGTGAAGGATGATCAAGGGGTTCTTACCTGCTCCTTTTAGGATCCTTTTCAACCGCAAGTCCACAGCCCGTATCTTAGCGCCCGGCAGACAGCACACCCTTCTGTTCTCTGGGTCCGCCCTGGTCACAGGCCTGTCTAACCTCCTCAGTAAGGAGTCCCCAATCACATAAACCTGCCTTTGCCTGGTGACAGTGCGATCTACTAATCTATCCCATGTTCCCTCTAGTCGCAACCCCTGTCTGTTCCTATTTTCCCTTATAGTCTCTCTTATGCCACCCTGTACTGTCCCGGGGCCCAGATTTGGTGCTGTCTCCATCAACTCCTCACCTCTTTCTATGGGACTAGCCGCTCTTCTCTTCTTCCTCACCCTTCCCCCTTCAGTGACCATCTGCTGCACCCCTTCCTCGTTATCCAAACACCCAAACCTGTTTCTGAGCTCTATTTCTCCTTCACTGACCCTCCTTTTCCTTGGCCTGCTTCTCACGGTCACATGCTTCCACTGCGCTTGTTCTCCCCCCGACATTCCCCCCTCACAGACCCTGGCCCCTGCTTCCACCTGTACCCCTGAGCATTCCCCTTCAGCCACCCCTTGCCTTTGCTCCATTAGCTGCTCAAACCCCCTTCTAAACTCTACCAGGGTCTCTACCTGAATCTCCAAACCTCGGATCTTTTCTTCCAGCAGCTCTATTAGGCGGCATTTCATGCAGACGTACCTCTGGCCAGGCACCCCCGCTAGGACCATGTACATACCGCAGCTGCCACATGCAATCATCTGCATTGTGTCCCCCGCTGCTTGGCTCATGGCTGCTGTGGTCTCTGCCCACTGCACCTGGGGGAACACAGCACACGGGACACCGCGCCCTCCTGCCTCCCCGTCCACCTCCCCCTGCAAACTCCCACTCAAACTCCCCTGTTAGCAGCCCTGTTTGCCGGCTCCTCAGGAGTATGAGTAGGTAGCAAGATGTCCAGTACAAAATGCAAACAGCTGGGACAACATTGTCAGTGATGCCTATTGCTCTTATTTTGAGTCTCAGGCTTGAAATTGTGCAGTTGTATATCTAGCTGTTAACCCAGGGAAGGGAGGTTGGAAGTTCTTTGTGCAGTTTAGTGTTATTTATGAACGGTAGAAGTGCAACATTGTGGCAATCCCTATTGTATCTTTTGTCTTTGCCTGCCTGTGTTTGTAAAACCTTATGAATTAGTACAAACTTTATTATTTTACGTGTAAAAATTGTCGACTCATGAATAAAATTTTAAACGTTTTTACTGTTAAACAATCTCTTATGTCACAGAGACAAACCTTCAACTGAAATGAAAAAAAACTGCTTTTAATTATGAAAAAATATATTAAAAACTAGCTAACTACAAAGAACAGCATGCAGTGTCGTTATCTACCTCACAGAGTGAGAATACTAACAAAGCTTCTTTTCCTGTAATCACTGTCTCAATAAACTTTTGCATTTCACACAAAAGAATGTTTTCCTTATTCGACTCTCCCATAGTTGAGGGTGGAGTAGAGGCTGCAGCTTCTGGAGGAAACAGGATAGGAGGGGCTAGCATTCTCCATGTACGAGAGCTGAGGAAAGGAGAAAGGAAAACAGGTACATGGGTATGTGCCTTATGTGGCATGGGCTTGAAAACGGTCAGTAATCAGGGCTTTAGAATGAGATGGAGTAGCCACCATTTTAGAAAAGTGTATGGGGGAACAAATGGACAGCATGGGCCGATGGAGGGAGCAGGAGACGGAGATGGGGACCTCAGACACGGAATGGCTTTTAACTCACATCTGCCTACAATGGCTGCGAGCATGGGGCAGCCGAAACAGAAGCTAGCATGGCAGAATAGTATAATAAATTAAAACTTAGATAGTAAGTTATTTTAAAAAATTACATGCCAAGGTTCCTGCCATAGTCCCAGTCTGGGTTGCTGCCTGGAACAGGGGTTGACTGCAACAGGGCAGGAATTGAACTTGCCGTCTACCTGTCCAGCATCAGGGTCTTGAGTCCTGAAGAAATCCTGTCTTCTTGGGGAGATCTCTTCACTGGCTTCTTCATGCTTATCCTCCAATGAGTCTTGCTCTTCTTGCTGGACATCCTTGAGGGGAGCATGCGGGTGTAGAGAAGGCAGCCAGCAGGCTCCACAAGCTTCCTGGGTGGGTAGTCATGGTTATACAAAATCCTGTCCAACTCCTCAAAAAATTGATAGGTTACATGTCCCCTTTCAGATTTTTTTTCCCTGTTGACCCTCATTTTAATGTAGGTGCTACTGAGCTGTTTGCGCTTTATGCGGCACTGTTCGGCATCCCGGTTGTGGCCCCTTGCAGATCTGCTTTGCAATGTCCATAAAAAGGTTTTTATTCCGATAGCTGGCCACAAGAACTTCCTGCATCTACTCTTCTCCCCAGATGGCGATGAGATTCAGGGTCTCAGTGCAGCTCCAAGTAGCTGCTCAAGGCATGCGGTAGGGCTTCTGGAATATTATTTCAGCTACTGTGATAAATTGGAATCAGGAGTGAATGGACAAAATCTGACTGTGCACCTTGTAAACAGAGGAGGGAAGACCCAGTCAACTTGACCCCAGAACAAGGGATGGCACAACAGGTCAGTAAGAGTCTCCTGCAAAGCAGTGTGGGATAGTCATTGGAAGACTGCCAAAGTAGTTCACAGCAGCATTGCATGCACACGAACAACAGACTGGACTAACTTGCTTAGTGGAAAACTTAGTTCACTTTGAAAGAGGACTCCAGGGTTTGCAATAAATGCAGAGTCAAGTGTTTTCAGACCAGATTAATTTGATTTAGTCTAGCTTAAACTCTCCGTGTAGACAAGCCCTCAGTTAGTGAAGTATGCCATTAAGAATGCTCTCCGTTTTAGAGAGGAAAAAAAGAAAGAGGCTTCTTAGCAGTAACTGTTGTTCTTCAAGGGATGAGTCTATTTTCACACTCTTGGGATTCAATGTACCTCTGACATGGTGTTCCAGTACCTTCTGGAAAGTAATGCCCACTGGGGCTAAAATGAACCCCACCTCACCTCACCACAAATATACTGATCCAAGGGCTACAAAAGGGTAGTATGAGCCTTAATCTCTCCAGTTTCTTTCTTCTGAACTCTCAGAGTCCAAGGAGGCAAAGACAACTCTGAAGGAAAGGAGAAGGGTATAGGGAATATGCAGAGATATCCCTTGAAGAACTACAGATACTGGTAAGTAACCTCTTCATGTGCCTGTGCTTATTGCCACTCAAGGGAGACCAGCAAACAATGCAGCCTTGATGGATGGTAGACTGAAGAATTCTCAATTGAACAACGATTATAGAACTGTCCTGTCAAACACTGCATAAGAATGAGAAGTGCAGTCCAACATACAGTAGAACCCTGTTTATCCAACCCTCCATTATCTGGCTCTTCGTATTAACTGATCAACCAGTGTACACAGGCTCAGAAGTGGGCGATCTCTCCTGTGGCTGCTAGACATGCTGCAGCCTCGCACTTTCCCATTCTCTGGATAATCCGAATTTTTGATTAACCTAACTGGCCCCAGTCCCATTTAGATCGGATAAATGGGGTTCTGCTGTATTGAACTCCCAAGTAGCTATCGTACAAATCTCTACAATAGATATGTTTTTAAGCAGACCATGGAGGCAGCCTCAGACATAGTTAGGGCTGCAGATTTGTCATAGCACTTCGTAATAAAAAAAATCATGGAATGGTCATGGTAAATTTAGTAAAAGTCACAGTTTTTGTGATTTTTGATAAACAACGTGGATGCAAATGAGGAGGAGAGACCTGGGGGAGGGAGGGTGGAGAGAGCTTGCCCCATACTCACCCAGAAGTGGAGGCTCCTGCTCTGTGAGGCTGGGCACCCCACTCTTGGTGTTGCAACCTGGCACACAGGGTCACAGCACCTCAGGTTTGGCCTGGCCAGCCCTCCATCATGACCGGGGCAGGGGGTGGGGCAGCTGGGTCAAATTTGAGTGAGTAGAAGTGCAACCTGGTGTATGGGTCACAGCGCCACTCCAACTGGGCCCTAAAGTGCTTTGCTGGGTGAACTTAAGCATGTGCTCAAATGCTTTTTTTGAATTTGGGTCTTAGACCCCAATCCTGCTAACACATATATAAATGTTTAATTTTACTAATGTGAATATTCCCATTAACAGGTGTGTAAGTGTTAGCAGGATCGAGGTCTTATGACACAATTCTCTCAGTTTTGCTCAGCAGATCTCAATTGCAATATTGGCTTCTACCTGAAACTGGAAATTCCCATAGAGGTTAAATGGGAGATGTGCACCTAGGGAGACCAGTGTAACAGAGTTAAGATCCAACAAGAGGGAAATTGTAAGGGGAATTGCTCTGTAAGAAAAACAAAATAATCTCAGCAGGCAAAAAAAAAAGTTAATTTCTCCCTCATTACTCTTCCTCTCATTTGCCATTCTTCAGCTTTGCACAGCATCTTTTTTAGAGCCCAGACAAAGTGCCCTAATAGAAGACGAAGGGGTGTATAGTACATACATTTCTAATTCTGAATAATTAATGAAAAGTCATCCCCTTTTACTACAATCAAAGCTTCCATATAGCAAAACGTAAACCGATTGATACCATGTGTCTTCCTGAATTGTTATTCCAGATGTATTCCTTGGAGTCACAAAATACAAGTTTCTGTTTCCTTTAAATAACATATTCCTAAAAAAGGCAAATGAACTAATTTTTTTTTGCAGTAGAATCTAGCTTGTTAAAAGTGATAAAAGAATTATTGAAAGTTTGTACATGAGAACTCTCATTAAATTCCTTCCTTAATAAAATCTGTGGAAGTTAACTATTGCAAATTTGCATCAATTAACTATTGACATATAAAATTGTGAAAAAGCTTGATGACACTAACTTTAGCATTATATGACTGATGTTTCTATGTCCATAAGTAGCAAACTTTCACTTTTTCATGTATTTGAAGAGTAATAAAAAAGATTCATTCTTCATTAGCACAAAAGTAGAAGTAGTTTGATTTTATCAGGCAAATTGAATGGAATATTGAGTATGTCTGGAGATGATTTTTTTTTAAATTAAAAATAACATGCTTACTTGACCTTCACTTTGACATTAAGCTAAAACTAGGAAATAAAATGATGCACAAGTTCTTTTTGAGAGAATATTTGAGTTACTGAATGTTAACAGTGCTAACTGAAGTCCTCCAGTTAGCCACAATTCAGATATGGTGAAGGCAACTCAGCGGTAGCTTTCCCACATTGCCCTGCCAATGACCTCAACCTTGTTTGGACATTTTCTCTGAGGGCGAGAAGTAATTAAGTTTCCTTGCTAAATCAGTCTTGACCCTGTCCTGAGCACAGACATCACTTAAGCTTAATTGTATGTGGTGTTGTGAACAGTAGCTCATTAGGCAGTCTGCTGAGACCAGTAAACTCATTTTTGTAACATCTGCAGGGGACCTGATTTAAGTTCCTACAACTGAAAGAGCATTATTTTATTAATTCAGTCACCCCCGGAATATATTTATTTTTCTTGTAGCAAATAGCACTGTTTCATAAAAAACAGCTTTACTTGGGTATATCTACATAATTACAAAAATCATTATTAAAAGAAAGCTACTTAGGATGCACAGTAAAAGTTCTTGAAAGTTAGGAAATGCCAGAATTAATGCTGCCCAGGCATATTTTTTCTAGCACGCACATGTACACCCTCTTTGCCATTAAGTGCAGACAGTTTATCAATATGGACTGCATGTTTTGAACCTGCGTCCATCAACAAGGAATTAGTGTCCATAAAACTATAACTGACAGGTACAGATTGGTTTCATGGTACACAGTAGGAGAACTGCACCAACACAGTTTGTTCATGCTGACATTCCTGCTGCTGGTAGATCAGCTCCTCAGCCATCATTACTATCTCATACTCTGACACAATAGTTGAAGAGGAACATTTTGTATCTTTACAGACCAAAATGAGAGAAACCAATTTAATTCTGCACAAATGTAAGAATGTACTGGTGCAGACAGTGATATAAAGTCAGATGTGTGCTCACAGAAACAGCAACTGCTTGCAGAGCCTACAATTTATTACATAAGAAAACTGGGCCACAGCATTTAAGCTACCTTCCCACAAAAGCAGCTTGTTTTAAATTTATATAGGTGTTTAAATGCTTGAGGCCCAACTGTTCCTCGAAGCAAGATAAATCCACACGGAGGGGAGGGCAGGACTTTATGTTTGGGCTCTCAGAGTTTCCCTGGAATTCTTCTGTCAAGCAACCAAGGTTTGCCTCACTGCAGAACTGACCAGAGGTTCCTATTCCCTAAACCCACTGAGCTCTTTTAATCCATAGGACACTGTTGACAAGCCTCTCCCAGTCCCCTACACAGTTCTCATAGCTCTTTCTTTAAAAAAAAAAAAAACTTAACTTGTAGGAGGATATAGTGCAGTAATTCTCAACCTATTTACCACTGTGGGCCGTATATGTGGCTCTCTTTGTGTTATGTGGGCCACATCCACACTATATATTACCTGTATGGCCCTGAGGATGTCACATGGGCTGTAGCTGTGTGCTGATTGGGCCACAAGAGGGCGAACCACTGATATAATGAATAAAATGATATTCACGGAGTCTATTAACTTATCTGCAAAAGGTCTGGAGTTTTGGAACTTTGATGCTACTTATCTGGCCTCTCCTGGGACACCCATCTTCACCAGTAGGTTTTGCAATCATACAGTTGGGAAAAGGATGCAGCACTTTCCACAGACCCAGGAGCCACTGGATCCCATACTTCTCCATTCACAGGAGGATACTGGAACCCTTGGCATCTAGTCAATATTAATGTTAACGGCCTACCTTATTGTACTATACTCTGATTTTGGACTTTTTTAAAGTAACCTTTATATAAAGAATATTTAAATACTACATTTTAGTAAAATATTACAACTTATCCAAGCATTCAGACTAATAACATTTACCATTATTTTAAAGTTGAAGTTTTGTAACTGGATGTACCTGGTATATAACATCAAAATATAAGACAGAGTTTGAAAGATGTCTGTTAGAGCTCCTTGCACAGTCAATGCTGTAAAAATGTCTTTTGCTACCATCTATTCTATCTATAACTCTTATTTAAATCTCTCTTGTTCATGCTTTTCACCTGTTTAAATCACTTATCCACCTATCATCTAAAATTACTGATTAATGAGGGAAGCCATCCTAAACATTAAGCATTAGTTTGCATGATTATTTTGTATATTTAATCCCAAATTTTTAATTTCAAATGGGAAGCTACATAGTGTATGCCCTCTTTTCATAGAAAATAAAGGAGAGGAAATATACATTTCAATGTTGCATTGAAATTTATGAAACCTGTTTACATACAGTCACATTTTAAATTTATGAAAATGACACACAGAATTTTTGGACCATAAGTGGTTTATGATGATAAATCCACTGGAGATCTGATACATGAACCAGAACCACAGATCAAACCTGACTTGGGACAAATGAGAGGGGAAGAAAATAAATATACTTAGGGTATGTCTACACTACGAAATTAGGTCAATTTTATACAAGTCGATTTTTAGAAATCGACTTTATACAGTCGATTGCATATGTCCACACTAAGCACATTAAGTCAGCGGAGTGCGTCCTCACTACCATGGCTAGCATCAACTTATGGAGCGGTGCACTGTGGGTAGCTATCCCACAGTTCCCATAGTCTCCACCGCCCATTGGAATTCTTGGTTAAGCTCCCAATGCCTGATGGGGCAAAAACATTGTTGCGGGTGGTTTGGGGTACATGTCGTCAGTCGCCCCTCACTCCATAAAAGCAATGGCAGACAATCGTTTCGCGCCTTTTTTCCTTGGTTACCTGTGCAGATGCCATACCACGGCAAGCATGGAGCCCGCTCAGCTCACCGTCACCGCTGCTGTTGTGGGCAAGTCTACTGTGGGGGCTGCTGTGATGCAAGTAGCCAATGCAATCATTGACGTTCTGTTATCAAAGGTAGTGACTCTGGGAAATGTGTGGGCCTTTTTAGATTTTAGGTGCATCATATTCCTGGCCTTTGTCGCTGGTAAAGAAGTCTTGCAGCCGTACGTTCCAGTCCAGTTGGCGCTGTAACACCCCATAGCACTTCTGTGGTTGACACACGTAACAGCTCTAGGGCTCTTGCTCTTCTGCCTTGGCACTTTGCCCTACCCGGACCTCCAAGCATTTGACACAGAAGCACCTGCAGCAGCTGGCATTACTACACAGCAGCAGCTCCTTGCCTTCGCAGCAGACGGTGCAGTAGGACTGCTAACCGTCCTCGTCGGACATGTAGCTTGGCCAGGGGTTCTGGGAACGTCTTCCCGGCCCAGCTCCTAGCAACCTCCAGGGCATGGTGTACAGCTCCACCACTTCCGCTGCAACTCTGCTCTCCTGCTCAGGGGATCCGTTCATGAAGCCTGGACAGTAGTAAGGAGCAGTTCAACTATAGGCTGCGCAAGTGAAGAATGGTGGTAGAATGTGCCTTTGGACATTTAAAAGCTCACTGGCGCTGTTGGTCAGACCTCAGCGCAACCAACATTCCAATTGTTATTGCTGCTTGCTGTGTGCTCCATAATATCTGTGAGAGTAAGGGGGAGACGTTTATGGCGGGGTGGGAGGTTGAGGCAAATCCAGTTTCATGACTGGCCATGCTTCGGTGTGACAGTTTTGTGTGTTTCTCCTTGATGCAAACCTGCCCCCTTTGTTGATTTTAATTCCCTGTAAGCCAACCACTCTCCCCCCTTCGAAATAAAGTAACCATTGCTTTGAAACCATGCATTCTTTCTTTATTAATTAAAAAAAAATAATGAGAACGGACAAGGTAGCCTGGGTGGGGTGGGGGAGGAGGGAAGGACAAGGTCACATTGCTTATTGTAGCCACACTAAAAATCAAACTGTTTGAAAGACAGCCTTCTGTTGCTTGGGCCATCCTCTGCAGTAGAGTGGCTGGGTGCCCAGAGCCTCCCTCCCCGCGTTCTTGGGTGTCTGGGTGAGGAGGCTATGGAACATGGGGAGGAGGGTAGGCAGTTATACAGTGGATGCAGCGGGGGTCTGTGCTCTTGTTGGCTTTCCTGCAGCTCCAACAGATGCTTCATCATGTCCGTTTGCTCCCCCAATAGATGCTTCATCATGTCCATTTGCTCCCCCATTAGCCTCAGCATCGCGTCCTGCCTCCGCTCTTTGTGCTCACTTAATTCTTTCCTGGCCTCTGCCACTGAATGCCTCCATGCATTAAGCTGTGCCCTATCAGTGCGAGAGGACTGCATGAGCTTGGAAAACATGTCATTGAGAGTGCATTGATAACCTCAGGGACGGAGATGATAGGGGGAGCATAGAAACAGTCTACGCTCTACGATTCTGGGGGGACTGCATGGTCGCCTGTGCTGCTGAGTTCGCCACACTAACCAAACAGGAAATGAAATTCAAAAGTTCCCGGGGCTTTTCCTGCGTACCTGGCGAGTGCATCGGAGTTCAAAGTGCTGTACAGAGCAGTCACATTGGAGCACTCTAGGATAGCTCCCGGAGGCCAATACCATCTAATTGCATCTGCACTACCCCAAATTCGACCCAGCAAGGTCGATTTTAGTGCTACTCCCCTCACAGGGGAGAAGTACAGAAGTCAATTTTAAGAGCCCTTTGGGTCGACGGAACGGGGATGGTTGTGTGGATGCAGTCATTTTTAAATCGACCTAACGCGGCTACATTCGACCTAACACCGTAGCGTAGACCAGGCCTCACATAGGGAGTGGTACAGTGTTTTCCTCTTATTCCTCTGGTCTCTTGATACAGAGGAAAAACCTTTGATGACAAGTCCAAAATTGTTCTTGGCTCTTCAGGTACTTGAGACCATCTTAGAATTAGTCTGTTGTCAGACTTTGATTTGTCTCATCAATGGGACTTTGAAGAAAACCAGTTTTAAATTTTCCATGGAAGTTACAAGAACTTTCTTCACAAGCATCAATTGGAGTAGAACATCTCAGTTTTTACTGGATCAAAAAATAAGCTACCGGCAGACAAAGAAAATGCCCTTCACACAAACACCTAAAACATCACGTATTTGTATGGGATAGGGGTTAATTACAAAGGCGGCCATTTTTTGAATCCCCTTCTTTGAACCTAGTCTTTTTTTGGATTCAGGGTCCATTATGACCACAGAAAACAAACTAATCCAGTGGAGGTAAGACAGGCAGCTCCTGTGAAATCAAGATCACATAAATCTCAAAAACTATTTTATGGAAAGAGAAACCTTGATAGCACTATTCTAAGTATTAGTTGTAACAAACTAGCTCCTAACTAGGGAGGAAATGTCCCCAGGCAATAGTTGGCAAACAATGGAATCTGAGGGTATATGTATATTGCAATTAAAAACCCATGGCTTGCTCATGCCAGCTGACTCGGGCTCAGCCTAAGGGGCTGGTTAATTGCAGTCTTAACATTCAGGCTCAAGCTGGAGTCTGGGCTCTAGGGCACTATGAAATGGAGAGCCTGGGCTCCAGCCCAAGCCCAAATGTCTACGCCACCATTAAACACCCCCACGAGCCCAAGTTGGCTGGCATGGGCCAGCCACAGGTGTCTAGTTGCAATGTAGACATGCTCTGAAGGACCACAGGGAGTTCCAACTTGCAGCTTCAGTGGGTAGAAGAAACTGAGGGTGTGCCTTCACTTCCTTTTATAAACTAGTCAGAGCATTCCATGGCTCATGACAACGTCCATGCAGCCCGTAATAGTCAAACCATTCCACAGGGTTCTGTGCTTTGGTGTAAGGTGAAGTCGCATTCCCAGGGGGAACTCATGACAATACTTAAAGGAGCAAGTACAGAAATGCAGAATTAAGATTTTCACTCTATCTTTAGGACAGCTAAATACATACAGGATTTTAACACTTTTCTGGTCTATGAATGGTACCAATTTGAGAAAGAAGCACAAGCCAAGTTAGTCTGGGAGCATAATGTAGTAATATCTCATTCCATGGGTAAGTTAGTGATAGAAAGCTAAAGAAGGTTTCGTTTGATTTGTAAAAAATCTACAGATTTTTCAGATGGTGTCTACAGATTTCAATGGTGTCTACAGGGCAGCAGGGGGACTCGCTGACCCCCCACCCACCAGCTCCCAGCTCCAGGTGGAAATTTTTATATACAATGTCATCGGAAATCGGTCCAGTTAGCTAACATTCCAAAGCCCTTTCTCACACAAACTTAGTGGTACCAAAAATGACAAACCTAGACAATTATGTAGCTATTTGAGAAACTGTTTAAAAATCAATATTTTTTTAATTATACTTCAACACAGGCAAGTCAAACATTCAGCCCTCAAAATTAAATTGTGGCCCTCAACTGACACTATTGTGTTATCGGTTAATGTTCAAAACATGATACCTGATTAATTTATTTAATGTTACAGATTACCAAAAATTACTGGAATCCAGCTGCCAACAGTTTGCACGTAGTTACATAACATAATTAATTACAAACCCAAAGTAATTTATTACAAAATCCTTTTTTTTTTTACTTTGGTCTTAGTCATTTTTAGGCATCAATGGGGAGACAAAGAGTACTGACTAATAGCTGAATCTTTGGAGAATACCGCCACGGAGGACCTGATTAAACACAATGCTCAGTGGCACCTTACATGCTGTAAGAAGTGCACCCATAAACTGCATTTGACAAGGTTGGAGAGAAGTACATTGAGCATAAGGAAAAAATTGAAGATGCTGGGACAAATGCCAGCTATGGGAGAGACTCACCTTACACTAGGCCAGTGGTGCCCAAACTTTTCCTGTCACACCTCCTTTTATTAGCAATGGAATCTGCCCATGCCTCCCTCCGCCCCCACCCCCATTACTGCACAGCCAAGACTTCCTCAACAGCAGAGCTTGGGCTGAAGGTGGAGCTAGAGGCAGAGCTGGCCTAGGGGCGGAGAGTGAATGAGGGCAGAGCTGCGCTGGGAGCAGAGCAGGAGGCGGAGTGAAGCTGCAGCTGGGGGCGGAGCAGGGGATGGAGTGAAGCTGCAGCTGGGGGCGGAGCAGGGGATGGAGTGGAGCTGCAGCTGGGAGTGAAGTTGCAGCTGGGGGCGGAGCTGATCTGGGGGCAGAGTGGGGCTGGGTGGCGCTCCCTGCCCGTCCCCTGTGCGGGCTGGCCAGGCCCCACTGCATGCCTCCCCAAACATTCCTCCAAGCCCCCCAAGGTCCTATGGAATGTGTTCCGAGAATAACAGCTGCTTCTTCCACGGGAAGCTGGAAGCCTGAAGGCATTCAGTAAGCACAGTTTCAATAAGTGAGAAACTATATGAAGCAGTCACTCTTAGCGAGATTGTTGCATAGAAGGTAAGGTTAAGTGGGTGCCCTGACCCAAAAGACGCCCATACATACAATGTTGAGTATCGCATTGAGTACTACATCAAGAACGTATGTGAAGTGTTGTCTCAAAAGGTAAAAGCAACAGAAACACTGATTGGGCGCCGGGTGCTCCTTCAAGGGATGCATCAGTGCAGCGCCTGCCGGTCCCCTGTCTGTTTTTCTATGCTGCTTGCATGGCACTGGGGACTGCGAGCGGTGCAAGCTTGTCTCCTCGGCATGCGGTGCCGGAAAGCGCCGGTGCCAAAGGTCTCTTATACTAGAGTCCTTCCTCGACACCGTGTCATGTACAGATGCCAGCGCACCCCGTATGGACGCGCTCATGGGACAGGGGACAGAGAGCGCATTCCATGAGCAATTGTTTAAGTCTGAAATCTCGCTCCTTTTTTGTTCTAGGGCAGAAAGCCCTGCAGATCTTGCACCTTTCTGTCTCGTGCGCCTCCCCCAGACACTTCAGACACTAATCGTGGGGGTCGCCCGCTGGCATCAGCTTACTGCAAGTTCCGCAGGGTTTAAAGCCTTGGGTTCGCGGCATGCCCCGGGGCCCAAGGGGGGAGAGGGCTAGGGATTGGGGAAACCCCGCTCCCAAACCTCACTATATACACTGCTAAGAATAACTAAAACTAAACTAAACTAACTACGCTAAAAAAGAACGCTAAGGGAAGCACTTGCTAGGTAAGCCATCACCATTGCAATGGTCATCACTGGCAGTAAGAAGGAACATAAAGGAATATTACCAGAAAGAAGACTCTACAGTATTACACATGTTCAATACAAAATAGTTGACACCACGAACGTCTCCGATATCACAATGAAGAAACTATTGTCTCATACTTGCACAAAGGATGAGTTAACCACGCACCCTGTAGAAAAAATGCTCCAGCATGAGAAGAATTGTGTTATTGCATAATGTAATGGAGCTGCTGCCCTCGCACTGTTCAGTGGAGTTTCTTTGTAGCTGCCAGGAGGAAGATGACACTAAGATTACTCTGGGTTTTTGCACAAGGCACACATATTCTAGTGGTCTCTGGGAGACACTACCCCAGACTTCTGTGCAATTCTGTTTTTGTGCCGGCTGCTGGAGAACAGAATTGCTGTATATCCCTCAGAGATGTGTTCCTATCACCTGGACCATTAAAAGACACTGGACTGTCAGGTGTCCATGCCCTTTCAGGATGTGACCTACTGGTAGTTTGGCTGGAAAGACCAAATTATCTTATTGGAAGCATTTGATTCAGCCTCTGAAGACTCTTTCTTCACTCTGAAGATGCACAGAGACAGTCACTGATGAAGTTATAGATGGACTGGAGGCGTTCATATACTGAGTTTACCATTGGAAGACCAACATTACGATGCTTGCAGAGCTAAGATGGTAGATGTTTTCCAAGAAGCAGACAAACTGAGAAAAATTGACATCAACAAGGGGTGTATTTATATTTGCTATCAAGAGGGCAAATTACAAAGCAATAGAATGAATGGCTCTGGGATAATTGAGCACATTCAAAACTGCCCTCTCCTGTAGGGCATGGATGGGTCTTGGATGATGGACTGATCACATCAGTTATGTGTGAAATACCACACACTCCTGAATCAATCCTTCAGCTAATCAAATGCTTGTGTGCAAAGACCAGATGCTCACCACCTTGCAAATATTTGGCCAGCAGCCTGCCTTGTATAGAGATATGCAAGTGCAGCATAGATGAGGATCAGTGTGACAATGTGTCTAGCAGTGGTGCCCTAGACAGAGATGACACTGATGACAAGTTTGATGAATAAATGTTTTCAGTACTATATGTCAAGGCTAACTTCCCCAGGACTACAGATCATTGTCTTTTTTTTATGTAAGCAATGCATCCTTGTGTGAAAGTATACTAAAAAAAATTGATTCTTAAACATTTTCTTGAATATATAACTACATAATAGTTTTAGGTTTGTCATGTTTGGTACCATTGTGTTTGTGGGAGAAAGGGTTTTTGAATGATATCCAACTCGACCCACGATGAAACTGTATTATCAAAATTTCTACCAACCGTAGAACCTGGAGCTGGGAGTCTGGGATGGGGGTGAGGGAAGCGAGTCCCCACTGCCATGACGCAGAGGACGACACCATTGAAATTATGATTCTGTAGACTTTTACGACTCAAATGTCAACTCCCTTACCTTTCTACCATTAACTTGCCCACAGAATTAAACATGCTCTCAGACTAAGTACTATTGGGTAACATCTTTCTGCCTAAAGCTATAGTCCTGCTAATGCAAACAAATAATCTACTCTGAAGATTATCTTGTTTCTGGTAGAATGACAGACTTTGAGAGTTGCCAGACCCTACTCTTGGAGGCCTAACCTATCTCATCTAGCCCTAGCTGACCTATGGCCTTCTTTCAAAAGGATGAAATAGGCAACAATGAAATAACAGTTAGCTTCAGCAAGAAAAAACTCAGTTCTTTGTAAGCCTTCAGAGAATAAAAGGAGTTTATCCTTATAGCTTTTAGGTTTAAAACAAAAGGACAGTAAATTCATCCCTTACTCTTGGTAAGAATACCTTGTGTCATTGAACTCCAATTTATTATTCAAGATAACACAGTGGCAACTAAGGGTGCTATTCTGTAGCAATTCCACACAGGAAGCCACTCTGGAATCAGACCCTCCTAACTGAGTTGTTTCAATGGAGAAATAAAAACCGTACAAAACTGCTTTTTAAGGGCTAAAAAGGGAAAAATTAAGAAGGCTATACACAAGATATTTAATTTCTAAGGGGAAATCAACTTGTGTCTAAGAGTTCAGACCCTGTACAGTCACAAATTACGAAGAGATTCTGCTTTCATCCTTGTCCCTATGGAATGTTCATCCACATCACAAAATCACCACATGGCAGCATCAGATTCAAAACTGGCTTTCTCTGAAAATACAGAGGAATATGACACACTCCTATATTTACTTGAAGACAAAATTGAAGAGTGAAACCAACATTGCTCGCCATTTTTTAACTACATTTTTCAGAGGAATGGACAATTGAGTAATATACGTTCGAAAGCTTGTCTCTCTCACCAAGAGAAGCTGGTCCAATAAAAAATTATCTTGTCTACCTTGTCTCTTTAATATAATATCTGTTTTGAGCTATTGACTCTTAGTTGCTCTTTTTCTTCTATTTTAATTTTATTTCGAGTTTTAAACTAAATTCTACCCTCAGACACACTTCACTAACAATTGTGTGCCTCTATCTGTGGCCACAATTTGGGTATTTGTGCATCATGATATTTGTTTTAGAGCAGGTGTTTCTATATATTCAAGTGACAGTCATTTACTAAATGTATTTTATTTTTAATGAGTAGTCAAATAATTACAATTTTTCCTTATGAACTATTTCAACAAAGCAAAGTTAATTCACAAACTTATGCCCCAATTCTACATTTCTTGCACACCCAAAATTTCCTTTGAAGTTGGCACAAACTATACTGGGAACTGAATAGATTTTCTGGTTTCCATTAGATTATTCTATACATTTATTGTTGTTTTATATTCTGTCTGTATTTGTCACATATGGTTTTGGCTATGCCAAAGAATAATAAATTCTGGAACATACTAGCAAAGCGTCAAAAAATTTCAAGGAGGAGAAGACAATTTTTAAAAGTTAAGGTAAAAGTATTTCTCTGCTGACTTCCTCCCAGAATCTCTTCAGTAGAGGCAACTAGCAAATACACCTGAGTTTAACTCAATTTTTACTTTACCTTTGCATTTAATCTTTACAGATCAAGGGGTAGATACTAGCATGCCATTTTGTAATAAAATTTAGACAAAGGAACCCACCTAGCCACTACCCTGTATTCTTGTAGATCCCTCCCTAAAACTCACTTCTGTGATGTCTCCAGT
The DNA here is from genome assembly GCF_028017835.1 of Emys orbicularis. Taxonomy (NCBI): domain Eukaryota; kingdom Metazoa; phylum Chordata; order Testudines; family Emydidae; genus Emys; species Emys orbicularis. The sequence goes on from NC_088683.1 coordinate 346,973,559, forward strand.
GTATTCCCTCATTCTTTATCTACTTTTTTAAAAATTACAGAACCACAAAGAGGTGCATATGCATAAGAAGTCACCATTCTCCCCTACTGTTCATGGTCTCCAATTATATCAAGACTACCGGTCAAATGATAAACAATTTGGAGTGAGCTAACTATTTTTATAGCAATCAGGGCATCTTTGGACACTACGAAATAAATAACTTCAGTTAAAATGTGTTAACAAAACAGGCAGCAAAGTTCTTAGCACTCAACTGATGCTTCAAAACTAATTCACTCTCCTCCTTCATGGCTGAAACTGACTATTCAACCATTTAAAATGGATGATCCAAGAGAGATTGAGACCAAAAATCCAATAATAGTGGCAACTGACAGCTTTCTAGTATTTGGCAACCAGTCTTCTTAGCTCAAAAGAGGCACTCAGTCATTTGTACACTGGAGTAGCTGAGCTTAGGAACCATTCTTAATGACAGAGGCATCAGAAGACACATACATTGAGCAGTAAAGATAGCTTCGGAAGATGAATGTTCTGCTCCCCTCCTCCCCAAGGAAAGTACACTTACATTTTTTAATAGGAAATTAAATAATTTGAGCACTTTATCCCCAGAAAGCTATTATAATCTGTCTCTCCAATACAAGCTTTTGATTTTCAGTAACATACCATTTCCTGACAGGATTTCTTATTCTGATCTCCCTAATAAAGTTGACAACGCATACAGAGCTTCTGTAAATAAGCTAAATTCATTCTGATTTAGCAAAGAAATCTTCCAGCTACAAACCATATTTAGAAATACCTCTGACGTATAGCAATCCTCAAGCTTAAAGATGAACACCAGAGTAGTTTTATTTTTATGTTTTAGTATTTCCCCTTTACTGCTCCTTTATGATGATGAATGAAGGACAGTCTCAATGTTTTTATTGTTTCCTGCCCTTCCCGTGCCCCAAAAAAGGCTCCTCTAAAAGCATTCCTTTGGGGGACTCTCCATCTGCATGTGTATGTGCATGCTCCCAAGCTGGTATCAGAATTTACAAGGGTTTCAGAACACTAGTCTGGGATGCTTATATTGAAATAAAATCCTTTAAGAGCAAAATAAAAATGAAGGCACAGATCATGCCCCCTTGATCCATACATGGAGGTGACCTTCCCTATAAGAAAGAGGGACTCCACTGTGTTTGTAGGCAACTATCTTTCTTTGTATTGCTGCACGAAAACTCCCTTTTTTGAGAGGGGGAAAAAGAAGGTGGATACGCACCCTGAAACACACTGATTAAGCATTTAGTTTATAAGATTTATGTAAATACAAGAAAACATCATCCCCATAAATTAACAGGACAGCAACAAAGCATTCAGACAAAAAGGACAGAAACCAGAGATGTCAGAGCAATCCGTGAGAGCAGAACTTTTGAACCCCTGATAATAATGACATCTTTGTGATATGAAAGCAAAGGGGTTAGGGGATCAGATGTCTGGTATCACATCACCATTTGCTCTATAATGTGCCTGTAAGTGATTAGGCCTGGCATGCCCTTGAGCTGAAATCATAGGAAACAAAATGTGCCCAAAACAACATTAATTAAATCAGAATCAGCTTTAGAAGACTCCCATTGATTTTTCAATCTAAAACGGTGCAGTTTATGAAGCCTTCTGGCACGTATTCATGCACTATAGACATCACATTTCAAGTCTAACAAAACATGAACAGAAGAATCATTATGCTACAAAAGTTAAATAAAATGGTACAATAATTCTATAGCATTTAGAATAAATTCCTCTGTACAGAAAAGATACCTTGCTATTGAAAGGAACTTTTCTAATATATGGTTCTTTTTATGGTACACAAGCTAAAAATATTTTATTAGTGATTTGTATTTAATGGTTTCTCTTATATGGGTTTCAAGGCAGGCAGTTAAACTGGAATGAAGACTTTACTAAAAGCTGTTGATGTAAACAGAAGGGAATACTACTGTACCTTTAATTGAATTATATAGTTTAACTGATCTACGGTTCTATGTCCCACTCTGCTGAGAGACATGGAGGAAGGCGGGGGGGGAAAAACAGTGGAAAGGACCTTGAATCTGCAAAGCCACTACAGCATTGCCTTCTCCTTCTCTTTACTTAGCACCACGTGATTGGGGTTCCATGGTTCTGGGGTGAGGTAGAGAAAAAGAGTATGCACAACATTCTCTCCAGTTGGAAAACTTTAACCTAAGACTGTTCAAATTAGCATTATATTATTATATTTTCCTTTAAAACCCTTCTGAGAGTTATAATAATCTTGAATCTAACCCCAATAGCATGGAATTTCTCAGTATTAATGCATAGCTGATTGTAGGAAAGCGAGACTCACCGGTGCGGCACCTCCTGCTGGTTTGTCCTGGGAATTAGCTCTCCAGCATACAGAGCGCCTCTTACTGGCCGGTGTCTCGCCTGCCATTGGCCCCCATGTCCCTCCTGGACCCTGGTGCCCTTTACCTTGGGGTATTGTCCCAGCAGTACCCCACCATGCTCTGGGGAACCCCCAGAGCTTCCCACGCTTCCAGGGGAACCCCCAACTCTCTCACCCACCTTGCCTCAGTAGCTACTGCCAGTCCTCATCTAGCCCCCACTCACTGGGGCAAACTGCAGTCTGTAAACCACTCATCACTAGCAAGGGGGGGTTGGACCTGCTGCCTTTCCCTGCAGCCCAGTACCTCTCTTTAGGCCTTGCACAAGGCCTGCAGCCTGGGGAGTTACCAAGCTGGAGCTGCCCAGCTCCTCTTGCCTTTCCCCAGCACTTCTCTACCTCTGGTACCCTGCTCCCAGGCAGCCAGGTCCTTCTCTCTCCACAGCTAGAGAGAGGCTGACTTAGCTCCTGGCTCACGGCCCTTTTATAGGGCCATCTGTGGCCTGATTGGGGTGTGGCCCAAGCTGTGGCTGCTTCCCCAATCAGCCTAGCCTTTCACAGGAGCGGGGTAACTGCCCTGCTACAATGATAAAAATGCATAGAGGAGAAGTTCAAAATGTATTAGACACTGGTGAACTTTTGGAGGAAGTAAGAGTCTATATGAAGGAACTGGCTTCACCCAGACGGCTGGCACAGAAAATTAACAAGGTTTGGGGGAAGTTAAATAAAGTAGGGGCAGACGGAAAGCTGAAACTTCTATGGGGCTTTCTCGTAGGGCAAAGACATCTGCTAGAACTGTCCACAATACTAAGGTATTTCTCTATCCAGTACAGGATAAGGATGTTATTTACGGATGTACGGGAGCAAGGACAGGTTGAAATCACAAAGGTAAATTAAGGAAAAGTAACAAAATGTCAGAAAAGGAAGTTAATAAAATAGAAACCATGGCTAAATGATGTGTGTACAAACACACACACACAAATATAAGAAGTTTAAAAGTAAAAACACGTGAACTAGACTGTTTGACCATGGACACTTAAGATAAGTGTATACTACAGAAGTATGATGGAATGACAAAAATAAATGAGATAGTACAATAGATGGCTAGACTACGCTGAATGGATAGATTAACATTATAGATGTGGGAGAGTAGCTTTATAATGAAAAAGATGTCATTTTATCTAATTAGTTAAAATTTTTTCAGTAGAGAAGACCATACAGTAAAATCTGTATGGGTATAAATCCCAGTCATAAGCATACACAAATAGATTAGAAAATTGTATTACTGGCCTCCTGATCAGGACATGGATATTGAGTGCACTACAACAGCGAAATCAAAGAGGCAATTAAGCTGGGAGAGCAAGACAGCGGTGCACAGACAATCCAGGAAGTTTTTGGAAAGTGTAGGGGACAATTTCCTGGTGTAAGTGCTGGAGGAACCAACTAGGGGCAGAGCTCTTCTAGACCTGCTGCTCACAAACCGGGAAGAATTAGTAGGGGAAGCAAAAGTGGATGGGAACCTGGGAGGCAGTGACCATGAGATGGTTGAGTTCAGGATCCTGACACAAGGAAGAAAGGAGAGCAGCAGAATACGGACCCTGGACTTCAGAAAAGCAGACTTTAACTCCCTCAGGGAACTAATGGGCAGGATCCCCTGGGAGAATAACATGAGGGGGAAAGGAGTCCAGGAGAGCTGGCTGTATTTTAAAGGATCCTTATTGAGGTTGCAGGAAAAAAACCATCCCGATGTTTAGAAAGAATAGTAAATATGGCAGGCGACCAGCTTGGCTTAACAGTGAAATCCTTGCTGATCTTAAACACAAAAAAGAAGCTTACAAGAAGTGGAAGATTGGACAAATGACCAGGAAGGAGTATAAAAATATTGCTCAGGCATGCAGGAGTGAAATCAGGAAGGCCAAATCACACTTGGAGTTGCAGCTAGCAAGAGATGCTAAGAGTAACAAGAAAGGTTTCTTCAGATATGTTAGCAACAAGAAGAAAGTCAAGGAAAGTCAACGAGGGAGGCAACCTAGTGACAGAGGATGTGGAAAAAGCAAATGAACTCAATGCTTTTTTTGCCTCTGTCTTCACGAACAAGGTCAGCTCCCAGACTGCTGCACTGGGCAGCACAGTTTGGGGAGGAGGTGACCAGCCCTCTGTGGAGAAAGAAGTGGTTCGGGACTATTTAGAAAAACTGGACGAGCACAAGTCCATGGGGCTGGATGCGCTGCATCTGAGGGTGCTAAAGGAGTTGGCTGACGTGATTGCAGAGCCATTGGCCATTATCTTTGAAAACTCATGGCGATTGGGGGAGGTCCCAGATGACCGGAAAAAGGCTAAGGTAGTGCCCATCTTTAAAAAAGGGAAGGAGGAGGATCCAGGGAACTACAGGCCAGTCAGGCTCACCTCAGTCCCTGGAAAAATCATGGAGCAGGTCCTCAAGGAATCAATTCTGAAGCACTTAGAGGAGAGGAAAGTGATCAGGAACAGTCAGCATGGATTCACCAAGGGCAAGTCATGCCTGACTAACCTAATTGCCTTCTATGAGGAGATAACTGGGTCTGTGGATGCGGGAAAAGCAGTGGATGTGTTATTCCTTGACTTTAGCAAAGCTTTTGATATGGTCTCCCACAGTATTCTTGCCAGCAAGTTAAAGAAGTATGGGCTGGATGAATGGACTATAAGGTGGACAGAAAGCTGGCTAGATCGTCGGGCTCAACAGGTAGTGATCAATGGCTCCATGTCTAGTTGGCAACTGGTATCAAGCGAAGTGCCCCAAGGGTCAGTCCCAGGGCCGGTTTTGTTCAATATCTTCATTAATGATCTGGAGGATGGCGTGGACTGCACTCTCAGCAAGTTTGCAGATGACACTAAATTGGGAGGAGTGGTAGATACGCTGGAGGGTAGGAATAGGATACAGCGGGACCTAGACAAATTAGAGGATTGGGCCAAAAGAAATCTGATGAGGTTCAACAAGGACAAGTGCAGAGTCCTGCACTTAGGACGGAAGAATCCCATTCACTGTTACAGACTAGGGACCGAATGGCTAGGAAGCAGTTCTGCAGAAAAGGACCTAGGGGTTATGGTGGACGAGAAGCTGGATATGAGTCAACAGTGTGCCCTTGTTGCCAAGAAGGCTAACGGCATTTTGGGCTGTATAAATAGGGGCACTGCCAGCAGATCAAGGGACGTGATCGTTCCCCTCTATTCGACATTGGTGAGGCCTCATCTGGAGTACTGTGTCCAGTTTTGGGGCCCACACTAGAAAAAGGATGTGGAAAAATTGGAAAGAGTCCCGTGGAGGGGAACAAAAATGATTAGGGGGCTGGAGCACATGACTTATGAGGAGAGGCTGAGGGAACTGGGATTGTTTAGTCTGCAGAAGAGAAGAATGAGGGGGGATTTGATAGCTGCTTTCAACTACCTGAAAGGGGGTTCCAAAGAAGATGGATCTAGACTGTTCTCAGTGGTACCAGATGACAGAACAAGGAGTAATGGTCTCAAGTTGCAGTGGGGGAGGTTTAGGTTTGATATTAGGAAAAACTTGTTCACTAGGAGGGTGGTGAAGCACTGGAATGGGTTACCTAGGGAGATGGTGGAATCTCCTTCCTTAGAGGTTTTTAAGGTCAGGCTTGACAAAGCCCTGGCTGGGACGATTTAGTTGGGAATTGGTCCTGCTTTGAGCAGGGGGTTGGACTAGATGACCTCCTGAGGTCCCTTCCAATCATGATAGTCTATGATTCTATGAATAATGGGTGACTTCAACTACACACATATACACCAGCCAAATGTCACAACGGGACAAGATGCAAAGAAATTTCTCAACAACTTTAACTATTGCTTTTTGAAACAGCTAGTTTTAGAGCACACAATAGGTGAGAAGGAGACATTATTCTTGACTTAGTCCCACTATAAGTAACACATAAAAGTTTATTCAAGTGGTAACTATCGGTGAGACATGAAGTATTAGTGACAAAAATATAATTAAATTCAATATCACAGGAGAAGTCATTGCACCTACAATCGGATTGGTGAAACTATCTTTGGGAATGGGAATTCTTTTTTTAAAAATGGGGGTGGGGGAAAGTTAGTCAAAAAGACCCTAAAGGCAAAAGTAAGGTAACAAAAATCCTTGAATGTCGCTTGGAAGTTATTTACACATACCATAGCAGAGTCACAGACGACATGCATATCCCTAAATAAAAAAGAAGCAGGAAAAAAGAAAAAAAAACCAGTACAGTTAAAAGGGAAGGTACAAGAGTTGAGCCAACTGAAAGCCATCCTTGGGGAAGCCAAACAAAAAGAGCATAAAACTGTTGCAGGGAAAATGTAAAATGGAAACTAGCAGTGCTACAAGGGAAATCAAAAAAACAAACAGCCAGGCATCAAAACAATTTTTAAGGCATATACAAGCAAGAAATCCATGAGAATCTGTGGTCCACTCGAATACAGGGGTTAAATGAGTAATTAAAGAAAGTAAAGATATTGCACAGAAACTGACTGATTTGTTTCAGCAGACTTCATTACAGAGTGTGTTGGAAAAATACCTACCCTAGCTTTTCTCATTCAAAAAGTACAAAGGATGAATTACTGTCAAAGACTGAGGTGACAAGTGGAAGTGCTGGAAAAAAATTAATAAATTAAAGAGCAATAAGTCACCAAGACCAAATGGTATACAGTCTAGAACGCAGGAGGAGCTTACAAATGTAGTAGCTGAGCTACTAGGAAAAATATACAAGCTCTTATTACAAACAGATACAATAGTGGAGGGTTGAAGGTTAGCAAATGTTATGCTGGTCTTTAAAAAGGTGCTGAGATGATTCTGGGAATTACAGATCAATAAACCTTATTTCAGTACCAGGTATTGTGCAGGTACAACTGTCCACCTGTATACTATCAATTATGGGATTGGAGCCAAGAATTAGAAACTAGCTTAGAGAGACATGCAATTGTTCTGGAAAATAAAGTTTTAGTGATTTATAAATTACCAACATTTACTTGCTGCTGTTGTATCCATTAATGTACCAAAACTGAGAAAAACATACTTCTTCGGCTCTTTACAGTAGACTATGTTATTGAAATATCCATCATCCATGACACCCTTCTATCAAATGCAACCTAGTATCTTTGAACACATGGAGTCAATAGCAAATATGGTTTTGATTTTCTAGTAAGGGGCACTCTACTGAACAACCAAGGCTGGACAATGATTAAGTCACAAAATACAAGACCTAGCCATGTGGAAATAATTGCTTTCCTAGCTCTACTGCTCTCCAATTAGGATCATAACAAATAGAAGTTATCTTAAGAAACCTTCCAATTTTTTGAAAAACAAAACCCAGGTGTTCTGTGGCTATCCCAGTATTGTTTGTTTTGTTTCAGTACAAAATTATAGCACATTTATTTTTGTACTCAAATTAAAAGCAGAATCAGCATTACAAAGGAAATGGAGGCCATGCTGAAGATAGCCATCTGTGGATGAAATGGCAAATATGGAGCAGTAATAGACAAGGCCACCAATGCTTCAGTGATGTGTGCTGATGTTACATTCCTGTTTGACAGAGAGATGCGCTGGTCTCAATGAAATAAGCATCTCCTTGGTAGGCGGTAGAAGAAAAATGATCAAGGGCACAGTAAAAAATCTTATAAAAAAGGAGAAAAACGTTTTACTTCATGCCAATTTCAACTATTTAGTGAAGGCAGGTATCTGGGAGATTGTTAAAGATTAATATAGGTATTTCAAATACTAAAATAGATCTCATCATTCTAACAGGATCCTGATTCCTTAACTCCTTTTATTCAGTACCTCCCTAAGCAAATGACTTTGACAAGTGTCAAAGAAGTTTCCAAGTGAATTTTCCTTTAAAATAAATAAATAAATAAATAAATAAATAAAAATCAAGAAGTCAAATTTTCTCCCTGATACACTGTTCTTCAAAATTCCTGAAGGAACTCTGAAAATCCCTCTTTATTCTTCCCTCTGTACTCTCTCAGAGCCCCATGTCATGCACACCATCATTCCAAACAATCACAATTCAATATCAAAGTCTATTAAAGCTGTGATAAATGAAGGGGGGAGGGGAGGTAGTGCCCTTTTATGGACACCCAGCTAGCCAGTTAGCTATAAAATCCCGGTTAGTAGCTGTTCTCTACTTGTTTTACCTGTAAAGGGTTAAAAAGTCAATAGGTAAAAGGGAGGGAATGGTCACCTGACCAAAAGAGCCAATGGAAAGGCTAGAACTTTTTAAAATTGAAACAAAGACTCCCCTTTTGTCTGTCTATCTGCTGTTCTCCCGGAAAGCAGTGACAGGGCTGGAACTATGCTGTAAAAGCTTGCACCAGGTATTAAAAAAAAAAAAATCATCAAATCATAACTAAAAGCTACTTATTTGAAACCCCAGATATGTAAGTAGATCAGGAAATGTTTAGGAAGACGTGATTAGTTTTCTCTCTTTTATTTTTTTATGGCTTGTGGATTCCACTGTGGTAACCCCAGGTGCTTTTGTTTTGCTTGTAACCTTTAAACTGGACCTCAAGAGAGCTATCTTGATGCTTAATTTTTGTAACTGTTTTTTTTTAATCTAGCAAAAAGCCTAAGTTCCAAATACATTTTCTTCCTTTTTGTTTTTAATAAAATTTACTCTTTTTTTTTTTAATAACCTCAGGCTTGGATTTTTGTGTCCTAAGAGGTTTGTGCATATGTTGTTTAATTAGCTGGTGGCAACAGCTAATTTCCTTTATTTTCTTTCTCAGCTTTTCCCTGGGGGGGGGGGGGTGAAAGGGCTTGAGGGTACCCCACAGGAAGGAATTCCCAAGTGCGCCTTCCTGGGTTCCAAAAGGGGGGGTTTTGCACTTGGGTAGTGGAAGCATCTACCCATCCAAGGTCAGAGAGAAGCTGTAACCTTGGGAGTTTTGTGAGATCCTTTTGTAGCTCTTTGCAGTCTGCCTGGGACTTAACTATCTTGAGTAGTTTTGTATCATCCTCAAATTTTGCCACCTCACCATTTACCCCTTTTTCCAGATCATTTATGAATATGTTGAATAGGACTGGTCCCAGTACAGATATACGAAATTAAATGCTACAGTGTTGGGCTGCTGTGGTGTTTTCCCCACCACAGAGATGTTAAATTTAATTATATTATGGTCACTATTACCGAGTAGTCCAGCTATATTCACCTCTTGGACCAGATCTGTGATCCATTTAGGAATAAATCAAGAACTGCCTCTCCTCTTGTGAGTTCCAGGACTACCTGCTCCAAGAAGCAGTCATTTAAGGTATCAAGAAACTTTACCTCTGTATCCCGTCCTGAGGTGACATATACCCAGTCAATATGGGGACAGTAGAAATCCCCCATTAATTATTATTATTATTATTATAACAACCTCTCTAATCTCCCGGAGCATTTCACAGTCATTAATACCATCCTGGTCAGGTGGTCGGTAATATATCCCTACTGCTATATTCTTATTATTAGAGCATGGAATTACTATCCGTGGAGATTCTGTGGTACAGTTTGGTTAATTTAAGATTTTTACCTCATTTGATTCTATGTTTTCTTTCACACATAGTACCACTCACCCCCCAGTATGACCTGTTCTGTCCTTCCAATATAGTTTGTATCCTGGTATTACTGTGTCCCATTGATTATCCTCATTCCACCAAGTTTCTGTGATGCCTGTTATAGCAATATCCTAATTTAATATGAGGCACTCTAGTTCACCCATCTTATTATTTAGACTTCAAGCATTTGTAGATAAGCACTTTAAAAACTTGTCACTTTTTAGCTGTCTGCCATTACATGATGTAATTGAATGGGACTCTTTTTCATTTCACTGTTTCTGATCTGACCCTGCCTGTATTTTATCATCTTCCATCCTCTGCTCCTCACTAGAACATAGAGAATCTCCATTAATAGATCCTCCCCTAAAGGACGTCTCTGTCCGAACCACGGGCTCCTCTGCACCTGTCGGTTTTCCCCCAGCCCATAGTTTAAAAACTGCTCTATGACCTTTTTAGTTTTAAGTGCCAGCCATCTGGTTCTATTTTGGTTTAGGTGGAGCCCAGCCTTCCTGTTTAGGCTCCCTCTTTCCCAAAAGTTTCCCCAATTCCTAACAAATCTGAACCACTCCTCCCTACACCATCGTCTCACCCACGCATTGAGACCGTACAGTTCTGCCCGTATAACTGGCCCTGCACGTGGAACTGGAAGCATTTCAGAGAATGCTACCATGGAGTCCTGGATTTGAATCTCTTACCCAGCAGCCTAAATTTGGCCTGAAAGTATAAAAAGGAGGGGCAAACTCCCCAAAGGCCCACTCCTCCCCCACTCATCTCCTATAGTTTGTCAAGTTAGGCACTAGAAAGCATTTTAGCTTTATTTTTCTTGTAACCATTTCTGACTCTTATGCTTGTACTCAGTCAAAAATCTATGTCTTTGCAGTTAATAAACTTGTTTTGTTGTTTTACCTAATCCAGTATGTTTAAATTAAAGTGTCTGGGTAACTCTATTTAAGGTAGTGTATATTATTCCCTTAAAGGGATAACGGATTTAATAATCTGACCAGTCCAGGAGAGGGCTGGACAGTACAAGACATACATTTTGGGGGGGAAATCTGGGACTGGGAGTGTGTAGGGGTCACTCGGCAGAGGTAACCAAGGCTGGTAAAAGCCAAAATGTAACCACATGGACCTTCGGGGTGTGGCTGCCATGCTGGAAATAGCGACAAAGAGTCCTGTGGCACTTTATAGACTAACAGACGTATTGGAGCATAAGCTTTCGTGGGTGAATACCCACTTGCGTCTGACGAAGTGGGTATTCACCCACGAATGCTTATGCTCCAATACGTCTGTTAGTCTATAAGGTGCCACAGGACTCTTTGTCGCTTTTTACAGATCCAGACTAACACGGCTACCCCTCTGATACTTGACACCATGCTGGAAATAGTGGCCCTGGCGGCCATTTCTGACTCTTATGTATGGAGATTTGCAAGTTCACTCAATTGATGGGAGCTACTTCAGCAAGACTTTGTAACCTAAGTTTGCGGGGCAGAGTGACACTGTCCCCCACTGCTGTGGATTGCACCCCAGTATGTCACAGTATTTATTCCTCATTTTCATCTTTTTTGATACGAAGTCATCTTTAGAGAAAAAAAAGACAGTCTTTTGGTTAAGGCACTGTACTAGCTCTCAGAAGATAGGGGTTCACTTCCCAGTTCTAGCATAGACTTCTTGTAGAACTTTGGTCATATCATTTAATCTCTTTGTGCCCCAAATGGGGATGACAATACTTCTTTTCTCCCAGCCTGTATCTGTCTCACCTGTTTAGACTGTAAGCTCTTTGGAGCTGGAACCATCTCTTATTAGATCTGTACAGCACTTAGCACAATGGGGCCCCAGGCTGGGCATATAACAATATATTTATAATGATAAAGCTGTGAAAAATGCTGGCTCAGTTCTTTGTAAAGAAAAGCCAGGCCCTGACTCTGCAAACCCTTAAGTATGTGCTTAACTTATGCCATCACTCCACCAATGTAGCTACACATGTCTATTATTATTGCAATGTTCGCCATTAAATTTCTTATAGCAATAAATTGTCAGGAAAGCACCTACCATGGAGTGAGCACAACCAATTTAATAACGGAATAAAATAATTACTTTCTTTACATTTGTATATTTAATTACAATTTTAGTAATATAAATGCACCAAAGATAAAACAATTATTGTATATTTGTCTAACTTATAAAAATAAATTATTTAAATTTATAGTATATTGCATTTAGTTTGCTTTATCCACAAACAAAAGCTTTTGAAATTCTCTTGTTAAAATAGAGACAAGGTGGGTGAGGGAATATCTTTTATTGGACTAACTTTAACCAACATGGTAAAATACTTATTTACATTGTAAAACAGTTTCTTTCTGAATTCAAAGCTGTTTATAGTATGTAAAACATAAGAATTAATGGAACCAATCTTCAGTGAACAGATAAAAAGGATGAAATTTCCAAAAAGAATTAAGGGAGTTAAGCACCCAACTCTAGTTGGCTTTCAGTGGGAACATAAATCTCTTATGCACTTTTTAAAACCCCATCCAAAATGTCTTATGTATGGATTTATAAAAAGACTTACGAATGAAAAATGGCTAAAATCCAAACCTATCATGTAGAAAGAGATAAGCAGCTAGTGAGGTCTGAATCAAAGAACATTTTAATGGACTCTTGAAATCTTCAAGAGACATTCAAAACCCATATTTTTAAACACATGCTAATGTTTCAATGTCTTATCTTTCATCATTCAATATAATCTCATTTAAATTCAAACTGATAAGTTCTACTTGGGTTTGCCACAGGAAAGTATTTGCAGTTTAACTTCCATGACTACATAATAAATATGCTTGCATAACAAAATATATACATGTTCCATTAACAAACATGTGCTTCTATATGATTCAAATTGGTGGCAGTTCTAAGGGTTTTGTTTCACTTTCCACTTGTATTTGAAAGGAACTGATGTTTTTTCAACATACTTTGCAATTTACAATTGTTAAGCTTTTCTGTGTTTTTGTAATAGTCATTTATTTAATTTCTTGTTATCTGCAAATCTCCTAAAAATATAAATAATACACAAACAATAATTAAAACAATAACCTACAACACAGAAGACAGACTGATTCATTTACCCAGGTCAAGGTGTGATGCAGTCACCTGGGCACTGGGTTAAGAACCACACACTCTTCCATGCTTATCTTGGATTTGACCAAGACTCTTTGTAGTCTTGGGCAGGTCCCTTAACCTCTATCTGTTATGTCTGCCTCAATCTGTAAAATGGAGATATCAATACTTAGCTATGAATCTTGTAGCAATGTCCTGATGATTAATTGTTTGACATTTATTAAGCACTTTGAAGATGAAAAGCATAATTTAAGTGGTAAGTATTATTATAGCATTAAAGGAAGAAATATTTGCCTTTCACGAAACAATAGATAACTTCTATTTGGTAGACAGCTTTCTCTTAGGAAACTTTCCAAACTAGCAACTAAAATGTCCATCGATATAGTCTATGACTCTATTATATTCTCATAATATATTAACAATTAACAATGAAAAGAAATAAAATAAAATTACAATAATGGCAGGAACTAATGCACAGTTGGGATACAACATGGCAAAGCATTCCCAGTGGAGTTACCATAATATCATCACTGCTCAATGACACATTGTCTGTGATAATAATCTAACTCAAACCACTTTAGTCTTAGGAAGGTTTTAATACAAAAGAGTTGACGTTTGCATTATGGTAAACAATACATGGACACTGGGTCTGCTTTCCATATAATACAATTTAAACTAGATAAAACATAGCCTCTATACATTCTGTGTATCAGGAGACTTGCCAAGTTTCACAAAAGCACTGTAGGTAAATTCATATAGATGGGAAGGGTATTTCTGCATCTTAGAGCATTTGAGCTTAAAATGTTTAGCTCAAATTAACAACCAATCAGTGTTACTAGAACACATACGTCAAGATTCATTCTCATCAAATCCTTGTGCCTTCTGCATTCTGCCATCCAGCCCACTCTTAAAATAAATGAAATGTTGCCTCTCTCCTGGATAAGGGCCACAGATGTAAACAAAAGCCATTACACTGATAGTAGCTGGTGGACTTTCCCTATCTTCCACCAGAGCGGTTTGGTCTAGCACACATTCCTATCTGTGCCTAGCACACCTTCCCCAAAACAGACATTAACAGAAAATTCTATAACAAGAAAAATATGCTGAATTGTGAAGTTAATTATATTCTTGGCTTTTGTTACCTCTCCTTGATACTATTAATTTTTTTGGCATTAAGTCACAGGACAGTTCTTAACACTATCTACTTCATTTGGATAAATGACACTTGGCAGTATCATTTCCAACTTTCATGCCAAAACCTCAACAGGAATTTTGTAATCCATATATAAATAGCAAAATGATACAGCATCACAACATAAATTTCCGATTTCTTCAAAGGTAATAAAGAAAAGGCTTAAAAGTTCTGCATCCATACAGAGAAAATGGCTGAGAAGATGAATTCCCTGATACACAGAAAGGCTGCAAGCAGGAAGTGAGAGAGAAGGTTTCCCCCAAACATTCAACATTACAAATTTCGAATCTATCTGGTCTTGGAAACTGGCCAGACTTGGACCAGTTAATGATTTCTCCTTTGTTTGATATGAATTTTTTTTCCAATTTGTTCATTGCAATGCAACATGAGGATTTGTAATTAAATTCAAAATGAACCCTAGTTTTCCCTCTAAAGTTAAACATTCCTGCTCCCACCTACATTTCAAATACTGCTATGAAAATGTAACTAAAATTTCTCCTTATTTGGAGAGTTTCCCTCTCAATCTGGCCTTTCCAAGAAACAACTAGACCTTCTTGGATTTTTATTGCCAACTTAGCACTTCTCATACTGAACCTGGTCAACTAGAGCTTGAGTTCAAGCTTTAATTTCTTCTGTTTTGGCTCACCATAAGCACTTTCTTTTAGGCACCATTCAAGTGTCCAGCTTTTTCTTGGAAGTAATAACTGTGTTTTTATAGGACTCTAGATAGTTTTGCTCCTTTTGGGAAATTCATTCTATTTTACTGATGTCACTTCTGATTTTCAGGCCCAGACAGCTGTAATTACACAATGGGAACTTGTCTCCAAACGTCGTGTTTGATTCACCAAAGTTAAGTATTCAGATTTTAACATGATAATATATTCAAGCAAAAAAACCTCATACACTCACCTTTCCTTCTTCCCCAGCATCCTTTCTACTGAATAACGTTGATCTAATTATGTCAGTGTCTACACTACAGCCTTGCTCCCACCAATGTAAGTGCCCTACTATACCAACATACTAACTCCACCTCCATGAGAGGCGTAGTGTATGTCTGTGTAGTTAGGGCAACTACAGGGGAGCAGGGGGCAACTTACATCAGCTGTTGGCTGTCTTGTCAATTTCATGGCAGGAGCCCTGAAATGGACAAGAAAGCTGGGCAGCTGGAGTTCCCCTGGAGAGCTGGGCAACTGGACCCTTCTCCCAGCTTGGAGAGAGGCGAGAATGGACCCTGGTCCTGGCCGGGACCCAGATGAGAAGCCCAGGTGGCTGGACCCAGTTCCTAGTGGGGGGACCTAAGGCAAGAAGATTGGGCGGCTGGACCCCGCTCCCAGCTGGGAATGTTGGCTGTCTTGTCAATTTCACCCTGGGAGCTGTGAAATTGACAAGGCTGCCCGGCTCCTGGTGGGGAGCATGTGGGGCAAGGGGGAGAAGCCGGGCAAGCTGCACCCCATTCCCCAGAAGTGAGAAGCAGGGAAGAGAGAAGCCCTGAGTGGCTTCCCCCCACTCCTGGCAGGGAACGGGAGGCAAGAAGCCCCCGGTGGCTTTCTCTCCCCTCCTCCCCCCGCTCTCGGCTGGGGAGGAGGAGTGGAGGTGGGAGGGCAGGAGCCTGTGGTGCAGCTGGGCTCCTAGCAGGGAGCTGCCAATAGAGCTGAGAAAACAGGCTCTCAGCTCCCCACACTGCCCCACTTGGGTCGGCAGAAGTGCTCCTGGTGAGGATGCGCACACCGACCGAAGGGGAGTAGTATGGACATGCACCACCGCAATCACTGCAGTGGCTGTAAGTCGACCTAATATAGGTTGATTTACATTTCTAGTGTAGACATACCGAGCCTCCTAAGCAAATACTTTAATGTTACACCACTCAGTGCTATAATTTAGGTAAGTAAAAGTTCTCCCATCTTTATGCTGTATTGAAGCGTTCCATTGTATCTTTATCTGGATTCACTACTACTTTTACTTATTATACTAGTAACTGGCTTAGTCCATAAATATCACATGCAATATAATTAGTGTTCTGCATTTTCAGTTTTTACTGATTTTTACTAATTACCCTTTTTTTAATTAAAGGAGTTCCGTTTTTACTGGATTTACACCCATTTATCAATCCGCTCAATATTTTTTCGGGTACTTATTTTTGTTAACATTAACGCTTTACACGGTTATTATGTGCTGCAGCTCTGAGACTGAAGCAGTTCCACAGTGTAAAAAAAACACTGTGGAGGTCGGAAAATCAACCAACGTTGATTGAGTTATGATTGACTCACAAGGAGAGGCTGCCCGCCTTTTTCTTTGTGTCTGTTTACTGGGGCGCTGAATTTAAAGAATCAAGTATGGACAGATAAGGTAAAAATGTAAACTTGGGGCGAAAACACAAATCTGTGTCTGAATACCAACAATAAAATCAGTGCTTAGAAATTATCAAGAAAAGTAAAGACAGGAGTAAAGAGAATCCATTGTGCTGCAAGTACTGCACCACTGAAGTCAGTATTTGTGCTGACAGAATAAAGGAGCATGTAGAAAGCAAGCAACACAAGAAACTTGAAGAAAGTGAGCTTTTGGATAAACAGTCAATATCAGGAGCATTCAACAGGGCTTTAATGAAAAAGAGGACACAGCACAATTGTGTCAATTAATTTGTGTGTGCTCTTTGTTTCTCCAGACAACCACTGTTAATTGCAGAGGGGCCTATTGGTGACTTTGTGCGACAATATCATCCAGCAGCAAAAACGTTTCCTAATGCAGACAACCTCATTCATAAGTATCTGAAAGAAAATTATGATGCTTTAGTATCTAAACTGATGCAACTAATTGATGGAAATGTGGTGTCTCGTCTGATTTTTGACGAGTCTCCTGATACTTTGGAACATCCGATTCTTGGCCTTTTGTTTTTGTTTTTTTATTTCAAATCAAGTAAACTCGCATTATTTTGTGCTGATGTGACATTCATCCTCTCTACGGACTGCCATTTTCTCAACACAGCAATAATTGACATGTTTGAGATGTACCAACTAACTTGGAAAAATGTGGCCACAACCAAAAAAGATTCTGCTTTCTACTCGCTAAGATCACATGGGAAATTAAAATCAATCACATACCAGAGCTGCTATGTATTACCTGTCCTGCTCATCTGATTAACATTGAGCTGTCAGCAGCTACTGCTACAGAAGAAATGAAAGATGTGAAATTCTGCATCATTGGATTCCAGGCCATTTTAAAGTATGTGAACAAGTTGAAGGCTTTGATTTGCACAGTGAGAGATAACTGCAGAGCCGACTACTGATTAGCTACCCCGGTTGTGGCACATCAGTGGATGTAAACAAAGCGTGGACTGTGCCAATGCGTCTCCTAGATCATCCTGAGTTTGTTGGTTCTAAAGCAGAAACTCTGAAGAGGCTGGCAAATAACCAAAATGACTGCCAGATTCTGCGCACTAAGGTAATGTTCGTTGTTGAAAACTTAGATTTGATGTGTGACACACAGAAAACATTGGAGTTTTCTTCGACTACTGCTAATACGTTTGCCAGTACAGACTTTACCTTATTTTAACAACCAAAAACTCAGCTAAATTGAGCACAAAAGCTGCAGGACAAACATATGATGAGAAAACCCAACTGTTTCTGAAAATCCAATAAACCAAGAAAGCATTCAAAATCTTCAATACAATGCTCAGCGAAAAATGGAAAATGACAGTGGCCCGTAATCTGAACCCTGAAGTGTTTGGTGCCGAAGATTCTTTATGGAACGTCATCCAGATGTTGCACCTCTTCCTCAAGGTGAATTTTGCAGCAACCGTTATCCCAGAATATTCCAACCATTTGCCACTAAAAATGAAATTTCAAATCGGAAAGAGGAATTTACTACTTATATGAACATACCTAACCCTGACAATGTGAAACTGGATGTGGTTTTTGGAACAGTCATCAAGACACACGTCCCAACTTCAGCAAAATAGCACAGCGAACTTTGAGCGTACCCTCTGGATTGATGGAGAGCATTTATTTTCAAAGTTGGACTAGCCTCCAAGACAGCAAGAGGCTCAACATGAGTGAGGATATTTTGAAGAAACTTATGCGAGTGTACGCAAACAGGATTTCTGGAAAAACTACTAGCACAGAGAGACAGAAAAAAAACCTTTGTACCTAAAAAATAGTTTCAATTATACTATAGTAAATTGTGTATATTATGAAAGGTTTTTTGTTTTTCTTTTTTTCCTAATTTTTTAATTTTTTTAACCCGATATCATCCCAGTTTTAACATTTGGAAAATAAACACAGAAAAGTTCCTGGAATTTTTTTTTTTTTTTTTTTTTTTTTTAACAAATAAAAACTGAAAATATGGAACACCAAGTACAATTTATAATACTGCCAGTCTCTCATGAATGGCTCATCAGCTAAAATTCTTATTTTGGCCCAAACTGCCCATGTGAAAAATTTATTTAAGATTTGTTGAAAATGTAACTACTTTGTAAGATAACAATTGACCTTCATTTGCATGTCATTTAAAAGTATCCTCTCATATATCCATTTTCCAGACATGGTCCATTGGTCTGTTTTCATTATTTGGCAGCAAATAATCTAGCAGCTGCATATTGCCCTAAGATTTTACAGGTTTCTATTTAAGTTTGTCTTGTCCATTCTAGCCTCTTCTTTTCTCCCTCTGAATCCCAATTTCTCAACAACAACAAAAGTACTACCAGCTATCAATACTGCAAATCAAAGCAAAGTATTTAAACTGTATTGTTTAATATTATTTGACTTCAATGAATAGGCAGTCTCTGAACTTCAAAATGAACAGGGCTGTAATATTATTTGGCTCACTTCTGGAAGCTGGTTATATTACATGATATATAAGACTTTGGGTAAAATTTTCAAAGGTGCCTAAGTCTCATTGACTTTCAAGGCAACTGCAGAATAAAAAATTAAAGCACCTAAATGACTTAGGAGCCCAAATCCCATTTTCAAAAGTGACTTAGGCCCAGATTCTCACTTAACTCCCACTGAAGTCATTAGGAGTTAGGTGCTTAAATACCTTTTTGTATCTGGGCCTTAAAAGCATAAAACCTACTGACTTTCAATGAAACTTAGACAATGCAAATCACAGCTTTTCTTGTTTACTTCTGGAGTTTGCACCAGTGCTACTGCTAATCAGTTGTTGATGACTGATTGATGACTTCAAAGTATAGGCAAAACCCAACAGACAAGTGGAAGAGCAACTAAAACTTCCTGCTGGAAATGTCTGGAGATTTCCTATAAAAATAAGCATATAGAAAATGCCTAAATGTAACTGGGCCCCTGGAACTGAATTTTCACTCACTCAATTAATGCTTACTCTTAAAAATATTGGGTACATTCATACTTAAATTATATGTTCCCTGTCTCTGGTCTTTGACATGGTGGATTTATTCGTCCATCAAATAAAGGAGGATCAAGTAAAGTCACATAGATAAGAGGAAGCACAGTGGCAATTCACATATATTTGCCTGCATTGATTAGGGCTGACATTTAATTTCCATCACAAACTCAGACATATCAGAGGTTTTCTCCACCAAGGAAGAGACATAGGCAACTTGGAATCTAGGCAATTTCAAAAACTGTGTTTAAAGCATTTTAAGGTACTATATCTGCCTCAACTCCCATTGCCAGGATTTGAGGGTTTAGAATCACGTTTTTTTATTATTTACAAATATTTTTCTTTTTCCAGTTTTGTGAAAGATAGTCACAAACAATAGAGGAAACAAGGAAAGTGGCTTTTCACAAAAGGGCTGTCAACAGCTCTAAGTAAACTGGAAAAAATATTTTTCTTCTAATCTTATAGTCAACTTAGGTATTACAAGCGACAATAATAGATCAAACATTTTTAGTGTGATATATAAATTGACAGTATGTGTATTCAATTCACAGTCCCTGTCCTAGCATAAATGTCTATGAGAAATCAATGCTTTGGAGGGTCTGATCATAGAAGAAGAAGTTGCTGGGAAATTGGGAAGCAGGAACAATTTCAATTCAAACAGAAGGATACTAAAACCATATAGGAACAATAATCTTATTCATAAAGCACAGAATAAGCAGATAGTTCTAGAAAAACAAACATTCAGAAATGGAAGAGCAGCAAAAGCCAAATACCCATCCTGGCTGCCCACTGTAATGCCTGTACTACTAGTTTTCCGTAGAGTAATTTTAGGAGAAGGTAAATGGCTCAAAAGAGCTCCTGCTCCACATTGGTCTATGATCTGTGAATGTAACATTGCAATAGGACTTTTTTTTTAAATCAACAAGATAAAAATAGTTGTATCAGAGGAAGTGATTTAGGACTGACATTCGTACCACCACCATAATGCTCATAAAAAGATATAATTGTTTGTATTAGTCCACTTTTTAAAACTGCAAGTTTTAGTTAATAACTCTTTAAAAAGCAACATGAATTCTCCACAATCCACATGGATCATTTCAAGCAAACCACATTTCTATTTTACTAGTATTAGTGCAACATTCATTCTAACACGTATAACTAAGTACACCCAAATGAACAGCCTAGTGTACTGTGCTCTGTGCTATCATAAGAAACACCCAGAGATCGTGTCTCTCAAGACACCCTCTTGGAAGAGGTGGAGAGAAGCTGGAAGTGTTGCATATATTCCATACATAGGATCCTGCTGGACAGCGCATCATATCTCCCACCCTGCACTTCAAGATGGAGGTGTGATTTCCAGATCAAGGAAGCATACCCGCATTAGCTCTGATCAAGCTAGCGTGCTAAAAACAGAAGTGTAGCGGTGGTAGCATGAGGGTCTAGCTGCCCTGAGAACAATCCCATCTGAGATGCTAGGTACATACTCGAGCAGTTAGCCCTCCTCTTGCACATTCTGCTACAGCTACACTTCTACTTTTAGCACATAAGCTTGACCAGAGGTAGCCCAGATATGTCCCCTTGAGCTGGAAATTACACCTCTATCCCGAAGTGTAGACACACTCATAGTGACCAATTGCGGAGAAGGGTGAAGAGCAGTATAGAAAAAGCATAACGGAGCCCATGTTCAGAACTGCTATAGCAAGATCGGCTCTCAAGATAAAGAAACTGGGCCAGAGGAAAGCAGAAACCTTTGTTCCGATGCACAGGTACTCTACTCCACTTAAATAGGGAGAATTAAGGTAATTTCAATAGCACAGAAAGACAATATATGCTGTAACATGACTGGCAATGTACAGCAAGTGCTGGGTCAACTAGACAAACATTTTGCATTTAAAATCAACGCACAATATGATGAAATCAGGTAGCCATAACAATACACTTGAGTTTTCTAGAGTAATGACCCAAAATACTACAACTCACAATAGTTGCAATATGTAGTTTGGACCATTACTGAAGAATACCATAACTGAGTATAGTATTTTTCATGGAATTGAGAGCTACTTAATCAGCAGAATGCAAATAATAGTGTCTCCATGTATGTCAACCAAAAGGACAAACAAAAAAACCATCCCATACAGACACAAGCAGATATGAACAATATAACAATCATACTTTACATGTTCAAAGTACTTCACAATCATTAATTAATTAACCCTCATAATATTCCTGTGAGGTAGTAAAGAAACAAAGACAAACATATGAAGTGGCGTGCCCGTAGCCACCCATCCACAGAACCAGGAACTTCAAAAACCCAAACCCATGTTAATTTCTCAAGACCTTGCTCCCTCCTCAGTACGTTCAGTAAAGAATCATCAGGGCTAGAAGTATCCTCCAGTGAGTCACCTAGATTACAGCGCTGCATCATGATTCAATGTAAAATGAAATATAAAGAACATGTCTTTCCCCAATGTACAGGATCTGGGCTCTCTACTCATTTGCAACAAACTGTAAAGCAGACAGACACATTATCTACAAGACTATCAACTCTTCAGTTATCTGAATATATATCCTAAGAATTTACAAAATATCAAATTAAAAATAAATAAAACTTTACACCATATATGCAAAAACCAGACATTCAATCTTACTTCTCCATGCCTTAAAGGTGTAATGGCTCCTCTTGCTACCCCCATTCGAAAAAGGGTTTCCGTGGCCTGCGTATAAAAATAAAAAATTGTTATTTTGAAAAGACAATATAGTAATGATGACTATTATTGTTCAGCTATTACACTTATGACTAAAATGTAAGTCAAGTTTATTAACTGTTTTACTACTCAACCATTTAAATATGAATATTCAGAAAAAAATCCTACATGGTAACCTTCTTTCAAGGGATATCAAGCAAAAGAGACACTCCAGAACACATCTTTAGGCTGAAATCCCTGCATATGTGCCATTTTATTTATGTCATCAGGGTTTTCAAAGTTTCTGTTTTAGTAATATGAGTGTAAAGTAATGAAGAAGCTTTATAGTATCTGAGCCCTTATTAGCTCCTTGGTAGTAGTGACATCACAAAATGGGGACTTACAGTAGGGAAGCCAAGGAGCACAATTTTGGGCCGAAGAAATGGTTACTCACCCTGTGCAGTAACTGTGGTTCTTTGAGATGTGTTCCCATATGGGAGCTCCACTCGAGATGCACTAGTGCTCCCCCATGCCCTTTGTCAGAGATTTCTCAAAGCAGTGTCCATTCATCCTGCACATATGTGTTAATCTTTTGCCCTGTCCCATTGTCATATAGTGCTACGCGGTCAAACTGTCCCCAGTTCCTTCTCTACCATAAAGCCTAACGGCAGAAAACTCCGAAGCAGAGGGAAAAGAGGGCAGGTAGTTGAGCACCCATAGGGACACATCTTGAAGAACCATAACTACTGCACAGAGTGAGTCACCATTTCTTCTTCCTCGAGTAGTGTCCTTATAGGTGCTTCATGCTAGATGACTACTGAGCAGTACCCGTTAAGGTGGAGGGGGCTTCAGACTTCAATCCAGTACAGCAGAAAGTATAGCTGAGCTGCACACTGTATCAGAGGTGGAGTTGTGAGTTATTGCATAGTATTCAGAGATTGTATGTATAGAAGCCCATGTAGTGGCTTTACAGATTTTGATGATCAGTATGTTTTTGAGGAAGACCGTGAAAGTGGCAATAGACCTTACAGAATGGATACATATGAGTAAGGGCAGCTCAGTGTTATGAGACTGGTAACAGGAGTTAATGCAGTCTGAAAACTGTAAGTCTCTGGTTAGAGATTACCGACCCCTTTGATCTGTCTGCTATTGAGACGAATAACTTGTTGACCTTTCTGAAGGGTTTCTTTCTGTCTAGATAGAAGGCCAGAGCTCTCCCGACATTCGGGATATGCAGCAGTGCATCCTGGGGATTCAGATGTGGTTTTGGATAGGAGATAGGCAAGTGAATGGGCTGATTGAGATGGAATTCAAAAGAGATCTTAGGTAAGAAGTTGGGGTGGGGCCAGAGCATGACCTTGTATTTAAAAAAAAAAAAACACTGTGAAGGGGGGAGGAGGGTATGCCATCAGGGTCCATATTTCACCAACCCCTTGCACCAACATGATGGCTATCAGCAATACTGTCTTCATTGATAATGGAGCAATTAGCAAGTAGCCAGAGGTTCAACGGGTAGGCTTGTGAAGCATTTAAGGACCAGGTTGAGCTCCTATACTGGGGAAGGATGTTGGACCAGTAGATAGAAGTTCCCCAGCCTTCAGAGGAATCTTGATGGTGTCGGGTTGGGTAAAGATAGAATAGCCCTCTATTGGGGGTTGAAAAGCCATGAGGACCACCAGGTGGACGATAGACCGCAGGTTTTCAGAGGCAAGGTGTAGTCTAATATATCTGGAAGCAATGTGGTCATTGGTGAAAGCGGTCTGCTGTCACACCAACTGGCAAAACGCATCCATTTTGAGAATACGTGTAGCGAGTAGACTGTTTCCTGCTGTGTAATAGCACTCTTTTTATATCCTCTGAGCAGGTTATCTCCATTATCGTGAGCCATTGACTAACCATGCTTTGAGACAAAGCATCGCAAGATTGGGGTGAAAAATCTTCCTGCACTCTTGCAACAGGAGATACGGAGCAGTGCAGAGAGTGATCGGTGGGCATACAGACAACTGTATCAAATAAGGATAAGACGTTTGCCTGCGCCAGGTCGGGTCTATTAAAATGACTCTGGCTCTATCCTTCTTTATTTTGAACATAACTTTGGCTATTGGGGGTGGATGGGGGTGTCGGTGGGAAAGCATTAGTAGGGTTGACGACCACTGAAGGTGACAAGCATCCCCTAAGGATTGGTGACACAGAAGTGGGTGCATTTCTTGTTTGCCTCCGTGACAAATAAATCTATCTGGGGGGTACCCCATTGGTGAAATATGTGATGTAATATGTTGGCATCTATTTCCCACTCGGGGTCTTGAAAGAAGTGTCTGCTGAGCACGTCCGCAGTCACATTCGGAATGTCCGGGAGATAGGCAGCTGTGATAGTAATGTGATTCTGTATGCATCACTTCCAGAGTCTGATGGCCTCAGTGCAAAGGGAAAGGGATCTTACTTCTCCCTGGCTGTTGAAGTAAAACACTAACGATATATTGTCAGTCATTATATGTATGTGTTAGTCCTTGATTAGTCATAGGAATTGGAGACAGGTGTATCTGATACTCTGAGCTCCAGGAGATTGATATGTAGCATCGTCTCTGGCAACATCCACTTGCCTTGGATCGTACTAGTGTCTAGATGTGCGTCCCACCTTAGCAGAGAGGCATCCATCATTGCAATGACCATTGTGGGAGGACATGTGAATGGAACTCCTGGGCAGAATTTGCGACAGTCCTTCCACCAGCTGAGGGATTGTTTCACGAAGATGGGTATGGAATGAAGCATATCTAGACTGTGTCTAGTAGGTGAAAAATGGTTCTGAACCATCTTTGGAGGCAGCGCATTCGAAGACTGGCATGTTCCGTCATGAAGGCGGTGGCCGCCATGTGCCCTAGTAATTGAATGTAGTTCCCGACCATGGTTTGTGGGCTGAGCTGAACCGTGTTTGCTATGTAGAAATGAGCCACAAACCTGTGCCAAGGAAGGTAGGCTTTCTCTGTTATTGAACTGAGATGTGTCCCTATAAACTCCAGGGTCTGTACTAGGGCCAAGATGGATTTTACCCAATTGGCAGAAGAAGCCTGGGGCCTTGGAAATTGCCCAAGACGTCAGCTCCAGGGAGCAGCCTGTTAGCAACCAATCATCCAGGTAAGGCAATACTAAAATACCTTTTCTGCAGAGCTGTGCTGCTACACCAATATGACCTTCTAAAAGAACCTCAGGGTGGATGATAGGCCAAAGGGGAGCACACGATATTGGAAGTGGTCCAGGCCAACAATAAAATGGAGGAATCATTTGTGGGATGGGTGGATAGTGATGTGGAAATACACATGTTCAAGGTCAAGGGCTGAAAACCAATTTCCTTGCTCTAGTGAGGGAATTAAAGTAGTGAGTCACGATTTTGAATTTCTGCACGTTCACATAGGCGTTGAGTAGTCTCAGGTCTAGGATGGCTCTCCAACCTCCACTCTTTTTGGTATCAGGAAGTAACCTGAATAAAATCCCTTCCCTCAGTGCTGCATGGGGGCTGTTCTATAACTCCCAAGTGCGAAAGAACACCTATTTCTTGATGAAGCATGCTCTCGTGAGAGGGATCCCTGAAGCGGGACGAGGAAAGGAGGTTCATTGGTGGAAGTGAAGTAAAGTGGATTGTGTAACCTGTGGAGACGATCTCCAAGACCCACTTGTCTGTAGTGATCAACTCCCAGGCTCACTTGCAGTGTGAAAGCGGTTGCCGGTGGAAGGAAGGCTGGTGAATTGGTGCAATGGAAGAGGATGAGGATCAACACATCAAAATTGCTGCTTGGAGGTAGATGGGTGTGAGACGGGAGGCTGAGAAGTGGATGGTTTCCTTCTCTGAAACCTCTGTCTTCTTTGGTATGGCTCATATGCCCTCTGGGAGGGAAGGAATTCAATGGGCTGAGACACTTCAGTATCTGGATTTGCTTAGCTTTCTCTTGAATGTAGGGGTGTAAATGCCAAGAGAATGCAAAGTCGCTCTAAAATCCTTCAGTGTTCATACAGACTCATGTGTAGTATCTGTGAACAACTTAGATCCATCAAAATAAAGATCCTTAACCATGGTCTGAAGCTCCTTCAGGAAACCGGAGAACTGAAACAAGGAGGCTCTTCCTATTACCATCACTATGGCGATCGAATGAGCGGCGGGGTCATCAGCGTCGAGGGAGGCTTGCAAGGTTGTCCTGGCCAGCAGTTGGCCCTCCACAACAATTGCTTGAAACTGCTCCCTCTGTTCCACCAGTAGGTGGTCGATGAAGGAGGTTAATTTGAAGTAGTTGACATGGTTATACCTTGCCATCAAAGCCTGATAATTGGTAGTGCTACTTTCTTCCTAGTAGATCAAAGCACTTGTGGTCTTTATCACGTTCATTCACTGCATCCACTATCAAGGAATTAGGTGAGGGATGGGAAAATAAAAACTTTGAGTCCTTTGCTGGGATGTAACACTCCTTGTCTGCTCTTATCCATGTCAGTGGAATAGAAGCTGGAGTGTGCCAAATGATCTTTGCTAAAAGAGCCTCATTGACAAGTAAGGCTACCTGGGCTGATAAAGGTGAGTGAAGGATATCGAGAAGCTTATAAGGAGACTCTGTAAACTCCTTGAGTGGAATCTGCAAGGAGTCTGCTACTCTCTTGATTATTTAAAATCATCTGCCAGGGAAGGGGTAACAGGCATGACTACATCCAGAGATGAAGAGAAGATGTTGTCTGCAGACGAAACCTCTTCATCGGCTCTAGTCTCTTGCACCTCAAATGATTCCTCTTGAGGGTGAAATCTCCTGGGGGGAGCAGGTGATGCTGGTTATTCCTCTCTAGGAGTGGTAGCACTGGATGCTCTGAAGATTTGTTGGCAATACGTCACCCAAGGGTTCCAATACAGCAAAGGAGGAGGCACCAAAGGGTGCTCATACCAGCAAGGTATTGGTGGTAATTGTGGGCCATGAGCAGTGGCAACTTCACCAGAAGCCTCTGGGAAGGGACCTCTGAAGCAGTGAGGAGAGCAGCCCTGGACTAACACTAGTGAGACCGAAGTGAGGTCCTCAACAGAATCTTCTTCCTCAAGTTCACTGAAGAACGGTGCAGCGCCTGGGGAGATCTGAGATGCAATAACTGGTACCAGGCGAACCTCAGGTGATCAGGATGTCCTCGGTACCGAGAGCACATCGGAGCCAAGGAGCAGAGAATCAGGAGTCTCAGATACAACCAGGTCCCAGGAAAAATTGAACTCTTGCAGTACCACGAGGGGCACTGGTACCAAGGCTGACGACTCAAATAAAAGCAACTACTGATGATAGAAAAAACTAACACTAACACTAGTGCTAACTATGAGTAAAGAGAATTAGAGTTGAGATCTCAAAAGAACAACTGCTAGAGCTCTGTCTCAGGCCGAGGCACTTGGGAAGGAACTAGGGGAGGTTCATCTGTGCAGTGTTATATGACACTGGGACAGGGCACAAGACTGATTAACATGCATGCACAGGTCGAACAGACACTGCTATGAGAAATCCCTGATCAAGGGCACAGGGGGTGCTAATGCATTTAGAGTGGAGCACCCGTAGGGATACTACTAGAAGAAGAATCTTCTTTTTTTTTGTTTTTTTTGTTTTTTTAAGATTAGTTTTTGTTTGTGATGATTATCTCCTCCTTTGCCTGGTTAGTAGGGACAATTCACACACATATCTGAAATAACTGGAGCCTACCAACTTTTCAGAAAGTGAATGAACTGCATGGCGTTGCCTATGCACCTTATTAGAAGAGGAAAATCATGCAAGTGAAACATCTGTGGAAAAGTGTTTAGCACTGGTAAATATTTCTAGTCACGTGCCTGTGGGCTGGTAGCTTTTGTAGAAAGAAAAGAAACAGGAAGCACCTCACCCGTGTGACATGTCCTTACACTTATATCTGGGATGTGATCAGATATGAGAATAAATTTACTCCTTGCAAATGTGGACTCATACTTGAACATCATCTTCTATAATTTATTTGTTCTGAAATGAAGTAGTCTGCCTTTCACATAATTTAGGGTAGTGGGCTTTTATTTAAACTGTCTATAATGAATGTAGGCTTTTCAATAGAAAATGGGTCTGTTCATGAACACAAAAAGTCTATGTTTAAGGGTAGACTATATATATATATATATATATATATACATATACATATACACACACACACACACACACACACACACACACACACACAGAGAGAGAGAGAGAGAGAGAGAGAGAGAGAGAGAGAAAGAAAGTTTAGCAAGCTACAGTTTAGAAGACAAAAACACGGACAAACTATAAAATATATTCAGAACATGAAAAGTAATTAAGCAAAAATGGTTAGTATCTCAGCTATATTTATTTCTAATTTGGTGACTTTACACAGTAATGCACAGTGATTGATACAGTAAGTAGCTCAATGCTGAAAGAACTACCAGATTTGCTGTTTTCTTACCGCTGTGTTTCAGGATATCCACTACACAAATTCAAGTAAAAGACAACAGTATCTCATAAGTTTGATGTACTTTTTTACATGGCATATATTCAGAATAATCTACTATTCCTCTTACAAATATATATATATATATATAAATATATAATTATATATATATATATATATATATAATAGCTTACTATATACACGTTTATTTTCATTTTATTTAAAGAAGCAGAAATAGATCTATGGAAGAGCTTTCAATTGTGTTGTACTGTCTTTTCTCCTTGTAAATGAATGCAACAGCTCCAGAACACTGGACTTCAGAATTTATTAGCTCATTTCCACCCACAACAATCCATAGCAAATCCAAAATCTGATCATTCTTCTTCATCCTCTCAAAGAATAAAGGGGTGAGAGAACCCCACACAACCTTTTGTATGCCTCAGAATTGGTTTCTTTCATCAGCTCTTGCCACCAACATTTTTAAGGATGTTTCTGTCAAATAGAGCATTCTGTCAATACAGCTAAGCTTCCTTTGTTTCTATTGAAAACCACTGGTGTGTGCGACTTCCCTTTCACCTCTGCTAGTATAAGCTCTCTTTTAATACACTTGTACTCGCACAGCTAAGACCAGATGTCAAAGCCATGCAGAAACAAGGAGCAAATTCACAGCATTTGCAAATCTGGCACCATAGATGTCTTGATAGGAGCACCACTCTTCATGTGCTGAGTGTCACTAAGAAGATTAACGCTACTATCATAGTTTCCGACCCAGATGGGGTGGGGGAAATGAGGCCACCTATAGCTATTCACTAATTGACAATGACATGGTCACTGAGATAATGATAGGGGTTTTTGCTATGTGAAACCCAAATAAGGCAATAAGAAGCTGTGTATTTAAAAGGGTAACAATTAGACAAAAGACAAAGATTGATAAATGTTTGCGGGTAAGGGGGTAGGTGTTCACACAATATATTAATTTTGTTAAATTAAAGTTAGTATCTCAGCCATTCAGTCATAGCTATGCAACAACTGTGTTTGGAGATTCTACAACAGAGGTTCCCAAACATTTTACCTCGCCGCCCCTCCCCCCCACTCCTGTCCCTCTCCACCACTACCACCCCCCCCCCCACCCAGCCAGGGGTGGGCCTGAAACTCCGGGAAGGGGGGACGCAGACAGGGATAAGGGGTCAGAGGCTCGGGCCACAGCTGTGGGTGGAGCCGGGAGCGGAGCCTTGGCCAGGAGTCAGCAGGGGTCAGCAGATGGGGCCAGGGCCAGGAGCAGATGTGGGTGGCACTCCTTCCTCACCCCTGTGGGGCAGGCCTGGGCCCAGCCGTGTCCCTCCCTCCCCCCGCCCAGAAAAAAAAGTTCCTCTGCGCCCTCCACAGTTTGGGGACCTCTGTCCTATAATAATTGGATGTCTTAAATGAAAGCAAATAAACATTTCAAAACAAACCTTTCACTTCTCATTAAGTGATTTCATAATTCTTTACAAATTTTAAATATCACCACACTGACTCCGCAAAGCAGAAGTCAGAATTTATCAGGATACTAAAGTTACCATGCATCAACAAGTAAGAACAACTTTGCCAAACTTTAAACATTTGGACTTACAGTTTCCATGCAATGTGTCTTCCTGAGGCTGCTTTTTTAAATTTATGTATTTATTTATTTATTAAATGTCAGCAACAACTGTTCAGCTGCTTCCAAGAACGATGTTAAGGAAAAATATGTTTTTTCCATGTTAAAAAATTCTGGCAACTTTTTCTTTAAGAAACTCTAGCATCCCCATTCTTTGGACGAGGGACTTGAAATTTGGCAGGGGGTGGCCTTTTTTAAAAAAAATAAAAATAAAAAAATGTGACTTCTGCCATCCTCATGAAAAACCACACAAATCTGGGTTTTGAAAAACTTAAGTTCACATATGCTCAGTAGAGATTGCTAGAGCTTCACTGCTTAAGTTACCAAATATTCCATCTGCACTGGGCATGCTCCAGGACAGCTCTGAGCAGAGCTTTCCCTTCCAATTGCAGTTCCTGGTTGCTCCAGGCCATGCCAGGACCAGGCACCAGAACTTAGAGCAGGGAGCTTGTCTCTCCTGTGCTCTCAATGCTTCCTTACTGCTGACACCCAGGTGGAAAGCTGTCTGAATAGCCTGCAGAAGGGACAAAAGTCTGGAAGGGAGAAGAGACCGGGACAAGAGCAGTGGGGGAATTGGGATTGGGAGTTGCAGGGGAGACTAGGAACAGCTAAGCAAGGAGCTGGTAAGGGGAACTGAGATTGAGAGTCAAGTATCAGAGGGGTAGCCGTGTTAGTCTGAATCTGTAAAAAGCAACAGAGGGTCCTGTGGCACCTTTAAGACTAACAGAAGTATTGGGAGCATAAGCTTTCGTGGGTAAGAACCTCACTTCTTCAGATGCAAGTAATGAGATTGAGAGTTATAACAGAGAGACCGAGGCTGGAAGGCATGGGGACTAGGCATTGTAGTGGACACTGGGACTGGCTGGCCAAGGAGACTGGGAATGCGCTACATGAGGCAATCGGACTCAGATGAAGAGTCAGTGGTGGGGAAGAGACAGGACTGGTTAGAAGGGAAATGGCAGAAGGGATAAAGCCTCAGGAAAAACAAGCAGAAGAGTGCACCCATTGAAGCATATTCATTTCTAGAGCCTGTAGTGGAACCCAAGATTTTTGAGTCTCACCATTTTTCTGCTGTGAGCAAATTTCTGTGAAACCCACCAGCAAAGTGTCCCAACCACCTCTTGTGCTGGTCCACACACAGGATAACAACCTACTACTGCTATCTGTTACAAACTCAAGTGGCAAAGGTCAGTGCAGTATATCTAAAGGTACCAAACCTGCTAATGAACCATGCGGTTGTCACTGTGATGCAACATGATGTAATTTGTTTATTTTCAGTTGGCTTTTTTAAAAACCTTATAAATTACATATCAAAATCTACATTGAAAGAACATTATTAAGGCTGCAAAGTCAAGTGCTCAAAAGTTAGGAACCCCCCCTTCTGCTTTTGCATTATGATACAGTCTTTAATTACAGGATCACAGTCACATTTCCATACAACCCATTCATCATTCAGTACACAGGGTGGACCTGCTCTGGAGATGAGTCAGGGTTGTGTACTGAATGAGACTTGTCTACAGGACCCTTGCCTCATTCGTTGCAGAAGTTGGAAGGTCTGTAGTGAATGAGGCAGGAGATGGCAGGAAGAGAAATTATGGTCTCATGCTTAAACCAGGGGAACTGAATTTTATCCCTGCCCCTGCCACAGAATTCCTATATGATGCTAGGCAAGTCATTTAACCCAGCTTTTCATAGATGGTCACTAATTCTGTGTTCCTCATTTTCTGGGTGCCTGACTTGACTCACTGTCAATGGGAGCTGTGCTTTGAACATATAATATGCTACATAATGCTATGTATTCTGAAAAATCAGGAATTAGGCGTCTCAATTTGCGCACCCAAAATTATGGATATTTTTGACCTTAATCTCTCTCAGCCTCAATTCCCATGTGTTCCCACTATCAACATATACCATGACCTCTTCTATAATACAGGCCACAAAAATTCACCCAGTAATTCCTACAGCGAAGGGAATTATTCCTCCATAGTATATAAATGTTCACTGTTGGGATGAGTAATTTGTGGCTGAAATAGAGCATGTCTTTTAGAAAGGAATATATTTCAGAAAACTTCTCAATATAAATAAAATATTGATACCAAAAATATTTTTAATAGTTTCTGACAAAGCTGTCAGCAGATGGACAATAGAAAACTCCTTATTCTTCAATCCTCTATCAATCTATGTTTTCTTTTCTATAAAGTTTTAAGTCACCAAACAATTTTTAAGATCAGGAAAATAAATGCTTATAAATGTCAGGAGCTATAATTTCCTAATTTTTCTGTAATTTCCCCCAAAGAAAGAAATCTTATTACTCTGCATAATAGCTTGGAAAATCACAATATACCACAGTTCCATACATGTCCAAGTTGAGACAGGTAGATCTGTGAGTCGTCAGCACAGAGATGGTAGTTGAATTTGTGTTTGCAGATAAGATTACCCAGACATAAGGTATAGAAGGGACAAGAGAAGGGGACCAAAGGCAGAGCTCTATGGAACCCCCACAAAATGTTGGAAAGAAGATGAGGAGGATCCTTTGAAGGACATACTGAAAGAGCAATTGGAAAGGAAGGAGAAGAACCAGGAAAGGAGAGTCACAGAAGCCAATGCTAGAACAAGGTTTTGAGAAGAGAAGAGAAGAGAAGAGAAGAGAAGAGAAGAGAAGAGAAGAGAACCACAACCACCGCCATCACAGCAGAAGAGAGAAAGAGGAAGAATGGAAATCCCATGTGCTTTCTGGTATACTCCAGGATGAAGGAGTAAACACAGAGGCCACATTCAGGTAATCATTTCTTTTATATGTGGGATCCGCCATACTGAAACAGATCAGTGATCCCTATATTACTGGCACTTATCTTCTTCAGAAAAAAATTATGTAACTATGCAATACTACATGATAGGTGAGGTTTCTTTGTGACCCATGCTAGTGATTAGTCTGTGGTGAGATTCATACTGATTGTCAGCCCCTGTAAATTTTTATCCTAGATAGTATATTTGCAAATGCTGCTCCTATTCATATGAGTACTTAATTTTTAATCTCTCCCCCAAATCAGAAGAAAGAGAAAAGGATCAGTCATTATCCTCTAACATTTCAATAGGTTAAACTACTACAATATGTAGTAATTTTTCCCTAGTTAAAAAAGCTTATTGGCTTGTCTGCCATTTTAACTAGGAAAAAATGAATTATTGATCAATAATGTTTGAAGATAGATACTAGTGTATTGTGACTGCAATGGTTGAGAACAGATGCATGCTATAGTAATATATTATGATCATATCTTACTGGTAGTCAAAGGAAGCATTTTACTAAACATAAAAGATCAGTACAGTCTAATGATTTAATTAAAATATTTTAATTAGATAGAATATTTTTGCTTAATTCTAAGTTGTTCATTTTACTACAATAACTAATATCAATATTCATGTCACAATGTTTTCTGCTACTATGCATTTCCATTAAAAAAAAAAGTATTGTTTCAAATGGCAAGACCTAACATGAGCGTGAAACTTGGCTAATCTTAAATCCTTTAAACACAAGTAGCACAGAATCCTGGATATATCAAACACTCCATTTTAACAGACCTAAGTACATGATGTTTTTTTAGCCAAAGAATTCATCAGATAAACAAGAAGTATGCAGAGTGCTGCTCCCCCATAAATGAATCTCTGTCGTTCAACCATGTACCACTTCATAAAATCATTTCTAAAACTTCATTATTTCAGCATGAGATTTCTGGAGGAAACATTCTGCATGTTAGGCAGTATGTCAAGGCTTGTTTTTCCACATAAAACAGTTTTATCATGTCTAGTAGTGTCTCTTGTGCACACTTCAATATCCTCATATGAAAAAACCAGTAGCTGATATATCATCGTAAACAAATTAATATATATCCCTATTTTGAATTGTAAAAGAAAGACACGCCAATATTATAACTCTTTTTAATCCTGATTTGAAATTAGCCTTAGTGGAGGAGGGTAAGAAGGTGGCGAGGACCTCCTTACAAGCTTCCTTGGACATAGCGGACTCGGCCGCCAGGACGCTGGCCTCAGGTATCGCCATGCGGCGAGTCTCCTGGCTCCAGGTCTTGGGCTTGCCTCCGGAACTGCAGCAGACCCTGCAGGATTTACCCTTTGAGGGCCACGGGCTGTTCTCGGAGAAGAACGGGCTGTTCTCAAATCTGTTACCTGATTTGAAATATTCAACATATTTCTCAATAAATACTTTTTTTTTCCATGAGCACCAAATTAGATCATATTTTCCACACGGATAACAGAAATTGCCACTTTGTTCTTCCCAATTAAACTGAAGTCTTTAATAAATTACCCTGATTTTTTACAGATTAAAAAAGATGCAAATCTATGCCAGGATGTGCAATTGTAACTATGATGTACAATCCATGGTGTTAAAAACATTTCAATCCAAGTGGTTTAAGGATAACCAATGAAAACAGGAAGTCTTGGAAATGATACAATGTTTTGTAAGCAATAGTTTTAAGAGAAATAATCAAGTGGAAATACAGATAAGACTTTAAAATGTCCCTAGTACTGTACTGCTAAAGCTTGGTGTTTAATTAGGTATAGAGCTTTTGGGGGCTGTAGAAAGTTATGATCTGTTTTCATTCAGTTCATTGGAAGCATGCCTTAAGCTCCATACATCTCAGTATTTAAGCAGTGGTTTTAGGAATACTGTAAATATACTTCTGTTCAGAGATATGGGTTAGTGAGTTATCTAAGGATTTAAATTATCAGCAGATGGTTTGAATGGCTTCAATGTGAATTAAGCCAAATTAGTAGTTACTGAATCCAGAAGAAAAGTGTACGTTTTTAGAAATGTATGTTCTGTCATGCCATATCTGATGCAATATGAAAGTGCATCATACTATGTTTTGTTATACCTGTAACATCATGCCAATGAATATGAGAAATGCATGATTTTTCATATAATTTTTCCTATCACATGCATCATGAATCAAACCAAAGATGAAAATGAAATTGACAAAAAATGAAATAAAAGTAGCATCCATCAACATGAAATTCTATGAAAATCTGCTTCTAGTTCTAGTCTTTAAAAAAGAAATATGTAAAAAATATGCGGATAAGGGAAGTTCATAAGGGTTCAGGAATCTTCTGTGGTTTCAATCTACCTTTGAAGGCCTACCCTTGGAGACAGATTTATGAAAGTTATGCACAGTGATTTAGTGATTTTACTGAAATGTAAGAAAGTGAAATTTGTCACTGCACGTGCAGATTACATCCATTTCATTCTTACACCACAAAATATTGTGCCATTCACCCTAAGCTTGAAGATCTTGGATTCTATTGACATGCCCTGGTCTGTAAAATGGGGAAAGCTTTCATCTTTCAAAAACCTCAAAGAACCCACAAAATTATATATTATGAAAATGTTTACATACAAATCTGTTTCAGTTTTCTTATGATATACAATTTTAAATAGGACATATTTCAAAGCTAATTTCTATTCTTATATGTCCTAGATATGCTACTCCTGAGAACATTCTGTGCCAAAAAATTAAAAATTCTGCACACAATATTTTAAAATTATTCACATTTTATTTATCAAATAAATGTGGGGGCTTCAGCATGGCAGTGGGGAGCACAAGCCACTGGCTGCACAGAGGTGGGAGATCACTGTGCAGCTCCCTCCCCTTCCCCCCCACGGGACACGAACTCAGCAGTCAGGCTGCACCCAAACTTGACACAGCACAAGGACTGGGCCTGCCCCAGAAACACCCTAGGACCCTACCCCTGTGTGGGAAGGCAGGCTCAGCAAGGCAGGATCCAAGTGTAGAGGGGCTTAGTGTGTGGGTTGAGAGGGTTCTGTGTGGGGCAATCTGGGTATGGGCAGCTCAGTGGGGGATCTGGGTGCAGGTGGAATCTGGATGCACAGGGGCTTGTTGGGGGGTTCTGGGTGCAATGGTAATAGGACTCTGCAGGGGTGGTTGTTGGGGCTCAGCAGGGGGGGGTCTGGGTATGGGGGGATAGAGCTCAGCGGGGGGTCTGGGTGTGGAGGGCTTAGTGTGGGGTCCAGATGCTGGGCGAGTGGGGCTCAGTGGGGTGGGAGTTCTGAGTGCAGTGGGTGAGGCTCGGCAGGAGGGTTTGGGTATGAGGGGGTCTGGCTGCATGGGGGTTGGGCAGGTGGGGGTGCAGCTCCCTGTACAGGGATCCCTCACCGTAGAGCTGAGGAGTGATGCATGCAGGAATCGGGGGAATGGGGAGCTTACAGAGGTTCCTGCAGCCAGGGCAGAAATCTGGGGGTGGGTCTGACCCGGCCCCGGATGCAATGCAAGGGAAAAGGAAGTCCTAACCTTCCCAGCCCATCCGGGACTAGCAGCTGAGCCCAGCGCAGGGTAGGAGCCACCAGCCAGGTCTTCCCCAGTCCCGCCTCCTGCCCCACAGGTGATTTACCTCTCTGCTGGTTGCCCTGAGCACCAAGATCACTACACAGAAAGAAAGAAAGAGTGCAGACCAGTGAGTAGACGCACACTTACAGACTAAGGTCAGAAGGGACCATCATGATCATCTAGTCTGACCTCCTCCACATTGCAGGCCACAGAACTTCACCCACTCACTCCTATAATAGACCCAAAACCTCTGACTGAGTTATCGAAGTCTTTAAATCATGATTTGAGGACTTCAAGTTACAGAGAATCCACTATTTACACTAGTTTAAACCTGCAAGTGACCTGTGCCCTTGGCTGCAGAGGAAAGCGAAAAAAACCCAGGGTCTCTGCCAATCTGACCCAGAGGAAAATTCCTTCCCAACCCCAAATATGGCAATCAGTGAGACCCAGCAAGACCCAATAACCAGACACCTGGGAAAGAATTCTCGATAGTCAATGAGATCCCTCCCCATCTAGTGTCCCATCACTGCTGTTGGAGATATTTGCTACTAGCAGTCACAGATCAGCTACATACCAATGCAATTTCTTCTGGTACCTACAACATCTTTCAACTTGTCAAACAAAATGTGCTTTCTCAGGCTGTCTCCCGTCATCTAATCCATTCTGCTTCTGCATAACAATTTACAGAGATTACTGCTCGATAACAAATGGTAAGACTACTCTAGATGAAGTGGTACAATATTTATAACTGTTCTCCTTGGTGTAATGAGTATCCCAAAGAAATACTAACTTGAATCTCTCATTAGAAACAATTGGCTCCTGACTTCCACACACTATTAGGAAATCTAATCAAAGCTAATCAAGCTAGTTTACACCTTTGCCAAGCATAACCTCTGGAGAGAAAAAGGACAGATAGCAAAGATGAAACCTGAGTGATACACCTCTACCTCGATATAACGCTGTCCTTGGGAGCCAAAAAATCTTACCGCGTTATAGGTGAAACTGCGTTATATCGAACTTGCTTAGATCCGCCGGAGTGCGCAGCCCCACCCCCACACACACACACCCGGAGCACTGCTTTACCGCGTTATATCAGAATTCGTGTTATATCGGGTCACGTTATATCAGGGTAGAGGTGTATATAAAATATGCTTTGCAGTCCAATACTGCTATTCAAGTAAGGCTCTCAAATCCCTGTATAAGCTCCAAGCAAGTCCAGAGTCCTGTGAATCCTGTAAGTTTACAGCTGCAGAATTTGCAGCAGAATTTACTCCTTACTACAAAATATTGCTAAAAAATCTAAACTTTCATTTATTTATATATATTTCTAGCCTTTATGACTGCACAGATAAACTTAACGAGTGAATCAATAGAAAAGTGATGTAGCGATGTCAGCCTGAGTTGCAGAGAGCATGAAACATTAGCACTGAGAGGTATGAACTGCTTAATGAGGGCTCAGGAATTCTGCAGCTGCAGTATCTGGTATTTTTCCAAGATGCCACAGAATGCCACATTTTTGTCACAGAACTCAATATCTAGCTCTTGTTCTCCAACACCTGTTTGCCTGGTCAGGTGATGCCCAACATTTAATTTTGTCTCCTGGCCCTGTGGGGACCTTCCTGTAGCTCAGTCTAGTTTTCCAGGTTTCTCCACAAGGAAGTTAATTGGATGACAGTGCATGCTCCCCATCATGGTTCCTGGAGCCAAGCAGCAAAGGGTCAGGAAGAAAGGGAGAGGACCAAAAATGTAAGCTAGTGATCTGAGCTACCTGGAGAACACCACAACAGCCAAGGCCCAGAGAGCCAGAACAAGACATTCAAGCTGAGTACAAACTCCTGTTGCCTCAGCATAAATGGGGAGGAGGGAGGTGTTAGCATGGGCTACCTGGACACCACCACACTAGCGCTTGTGGACAGGAAAAAGACACTGAAGTCTGCTAAAAACAACCCCCTTCCCTGGCGCACACTGGGGGAAAAGAAGTTCAAAGCCAGCCCTCCTGGAGAACATCACCAAAAAATTGTCAGAAATAATTACTGATGAATGAGTTTATACGGTAGTGACAGAAAGGAGGGGGATGATAATGAAGGAGGCTCATACAGGTACATTAAAGCTGCAGCAGAGTTTAAGGGTCTTGCTGTGGAATTAGGTTCCCACCGTGTCATGGATTATGTGGGGCCCAGAACCTCTGTGATATAATATATTATTGGGTTCCCTTTATAGATAAGTAGACTGAGGCACACACAAAGATTGAGTGATTGACCACAGTCTCTTAGTGAGATAGTGGCACAGCTGAGAACAAAATCCAAGATTCCAACACTTAGTCTTCTGTTCTAATGCATGGAAAATGTCAAAGATTTGAAATTTTAATGACATGGGCAAATTATTCTAATAGTCTTGGATCATATAATATGGATATGTATAAGTTTCACCATCACCAAAATAAATTAATCAGAGCTGCAGATTTAGAAGCCTATATACCATACTGCTAACAGGGCCGGCTCTAGGCACCAGCAAACCAAGCACATGCTTGGGGCGGCACATTTTCAAGGGCGGCATTCTGGCACTTTTTTTGTTTTTCCCCCTTCCGGTGGCAAAAGCCTAGAGCCGGCAGCGCTTCGTGCGCGTGGGGCGCCCTGGGGCCGCTGCAGTTCGCCCCAAGGGGAGCAGCACTCGCACCTTGTGGCTGGGCCGGGCAGGCTCCGAACGGGGGACACTTGGGCTGGGGGCCGCCCCGCGGGGCACACGGAGCCGCCTACAAGTGCCGCAGGGCGGCCACCCCCCAGCGCTGCAGCCGGGGCTGGGCGAAGCGGCCCGAGCTGCCCAGGGGCTGCAG
Organism: Emys orbicularis; assembly: GCF_028017835.1. NCBI lineage: Eukaryota > Metazoa > Chordata > Testudines > Emydidae > Emys > Emys orbicularis. The sequence continues at coordinate 347,013,099 of NC_088683.1, forward strand.
CAGGGCGGCCAGAAGCAGCAGCGGGGCCATAGAAGGCAAGGCACGGCACTGCCATGTGGGGCCCGCGTCCCGCTCTCCAGGGCTCCGCTCCCTCTGGAACTACCCTGCCCCGGCTCCTCAGGCCCCTGCCAGGGCGGTCCCCCGGCTCTGCCCTCCTGGGTCCTGGCCGGTCCTGGAGGCGGGAGCCCTGGCTGGAGGGACCCTGGGCTGAGGCGCGGCCCGGGAGCTCCGCTGCTTACCCCAACCCTGCCAGCGCTGGACCGGCTGGAGGCAAGGGGGGAGCGGGTGGAGTCAGCACTGGTGGGGGGGGAGCCCAGGGCTGGGGCAGCAGGGGCTGCAGGTTGGGGGGGGGGGGGAGAGAGCCCAGGGCTGGAGCAGCAGGGGGTGCGGGTGGGGGGGTGAGAGCCCAGGGCTGGGGTGTGGGGCAGCCAAAACATTTTTTGCTTGGGGCGGCAAAATACCTAGAGCTGGCCCTGACTACTAAGCATGTATTTAGAATTTCTGAATAATTTAAGGGAACAGTAAATGATGGCATTAACATGCTTTCATTGACCAGAATTTTTTGCTATAGTGAATGTTAAGTGGATTCAATGCGACACATTTAGTATATGCTTTACAAGATTTACGTTTAATATGTTTCACAAGTACGGTACCTTTTCTTGAGAGGATTACCTCATCATTTATGTTTCCCAAAGGTAAAAGCAGTTTTAAATAGGAGACCTCAATATTTATAAATCAAATAAAAATCTCCTCTCTAAACTGGTTAGTTTCTATGTATTGTAATTTATTACACACGCTTATAAATAAAACTAATACAAACCTAATTAAAACATTCTCAAACAAGCGATTTATCATCAGTGTTGTGAACAATAAGTATTACTGACTACATCTAGTTTGGGTCAGATATTCAATTCATTTACCAACTGTATTGTTTAAACATGTGTATGCAATACAATTATTCTGAACTAATTAGAAACAGAATACATAGAACTAACCTACTTTGTGTTCAGTGCAGTTTATAAAATGACTCCCTTCTGTCTAGACTAGTTTAACAGACGTCTGACTAGGGTTGTACGTTAAAGGATGAATTTATTTCTGAGGTAAACTGACAAAACTCATTGGTGTCATATTTAGATATGGAGTATCATATCCAGTTATGCACTTGAAATCAAATGTTGGCAAACAGTTAAAGATCAAAAGCACCCAAAACAGAATAGATAATCATTAACAAAGGTCACAAGATCTATTTTGTATGTATTACAGGGAGAGTGGTAACTAACACTACTTTAACACCGCCTAACACTTCCCATTATTAAAAAACAAAATGGACCATTTTTGAAGAGTGCTAACACTTCCATGGATTGGATCCATTCTTTGAGATATGGGAGGAGCACAACCCGAGGGTCTGGGCCTTTTGCTGGCCTCATGAAAATCATTTTTATTTCACCAAGTTATAAGCTGTGGAAAATACTCATAGGCAGTCTGTATATTCAGAAAAGGTTGCTAAGGGCTCGCAGACCAAGTCACTCCACCTTCCACTGGCAATGATCATTCTCTCCCAAGCATCTTACTTCAAGCAAGCCATACAGAACTGAACTTCTGGATGGGGCAGACACAAAGAATGATCCTCCTCTTCCTAATACTCTTTGGCTTACAAAAAGGTGAGTAGAACTGGAAACAGTTACAATTGTATGGAGAATTAGTTTTTTTCTTTTTCAAAAGCACATCAAATTACATATAAAACCTATCTTAAAAGAATGTCATTAAGGTTGAGAAGTCAAGCACTCAATCCCTTTGTGAACATGCATCATCATCAGGGCCACAGGGATGCTGAGATTCCACAGCGCTGGAATTCACCCTTTGCAGTATAATTGTATTCCAAAACCTCAGCTTTCGTTTTATGTATGTATGTATGTATGTACACACACACACACTTTATATATACATATAGATTATATTTCTAGACATCATGGTTGCAGAGACAACCTTGAAAATATGGACTGAATTGAATGTGAACCAATGCAGTGCAGTGAAGTATGCCTGAGTCACCAGGGAGCCTATAACAATACCTCGGAGATGTGTAAACAGCACGTTTCATCTCCATCATGACACAGAAAATTATGTGGCTGCAGAAAGATGCCACAATTCTCCATTTTGTAGTATCTATGCTCTGCCATTTTGTTTTATGCCTCCTTGCTCTGTTGGGACTTGGTGAAGCTGCCTGACCAGGCAAACAGGTGTTGGAGAACAAGAGCTGATAACCAGTCTTCAGGCAAGGTGTGGGTGGCTTCAACAGTTTATGTGGTTGGAGGGGCTGCATGAAACCAGAGCAGCAGCCAGAGCTTGGAAAGCTTAAGATAAAGCTGGCTACAAGCTCCTCCACTCCTGACATACACCAGGCTAAAAGGAGGTTATGTGCCAGGCCAAATGGACAACATTGCAATAGCCAAGATCACTGGCATAAGCAGCCTGCAGAACATACTGGAAAAAAAAAATCACTGGAAGTAATCACTGCCTAATTTTACGAGTATTTTCAACTATAAACCATTGCTCTCTGTGTGTTTTTAAGAAAGGGGGATGGAAATGAAGATTATTTTATGGAGACAGAATATGTCCTAACACAGCAGCACAATTTTGTCCCATTGTGCAACACAGAACTTGTGATGCCCTTATTATAATTAATCTTTAATTATATGATAAAGTCATAGAACCTTAGGACTGGAAGGGACCTCGAGAGGTCATCTAGTCCAGTTCCCTGCACTCCTGGCAGGATTAACTATTATCTAGACCAGCGGTTCTCAAACTGTGGGTCGGGACCCCAAAGTGGGTCGCAATCCCATTTTAATGGGATCACCAGGACTGGCTTAGACTTGCTGAAGCCAGGGGCCAGGGCCAAAGCCGAAGTACGAGCCCCACCGCCTGGGACCAAAGCCAAAGCCCGAGGGCTTCAGCTCAGGGCAGTGGGGCTCAGGTTACAAATTCCCTGCTTAGGGTTGAAACTCTTGGACTTTGGCCCTGCCTCCCCCCTCCCGCCTGGGGTGGTGGGGCTTGGCCTTTGGCCCTCCCAATCTGCGACAGCAGGACTTAGGCAACCTTGTGTTTTGATGGGGTCGTGTAGTAATTTTTGTTGTCAGAAGGGGGTCACGGTGCAATGAAGTTTGTGTGACAGGTTATTTGTCTAACCTGCTCTTAAAAATCTCCAATGATGGAGATTCCACCACCTCCCTATGCAATTTATTCCAGTGCTTAACCACCCCGACGGTTAGGAAGTTTTTCCTAATGTCCAACTGAAAGCACCCTTGCTGCAATTTAAGCCCCTTTGCTTCTATGTGTAGAGGTTAGAACAATTTTTCTCCCTCCTCCTTGTAACAATTTTTTATGTACTTGAAACTATTATGATGCCCCTCTCAGGGCTTGGCTACACTTGCGAGTTACAGCGCAATAAAGGAGCCCCGGGCGCACTAGCTCACTACCCATCCACACAGCAAGGCATGTAGAGAGGTCTGACTCCGCAGCTACAGCGCTGCTGGTACTCCACCTCGGTAAGTGGAATAACGCTTGCTGTGCCCCTGCTGGAGCGCCGCGGCTCCAGTGTGGACGAGGTGTTGCATTACTGCGCTCTGATCAGCCTCCAGAAACGCCCCATAACCCCCTTAAGTCAAGTGGCCACTCTTCTCATTGTTTTGAACTCGCTGTAGGAATGCGGATATGCTGTTTGAAAGCTCCGTTTCTGACAGCCAGCTGCTTATCTGCTCCAAGACAGATTAGTGTGGAATGCTGTGTGTGAGAGAGAGAGAGGCGGAGGGAGGGAGGGTCTGCTGCTGGCTGAACTTACAAGACAGCATCCTGACATGCTCTCAGCCCCCCAAAAACCCACTCTGTCTCTCCCCACATACATACAACACACTCCCTGTCACAGTCCACCCCACCCCATTTGAAAAGCATGTTGCAGTCACTTGCATGCTGGGATAGCTGCCCATAATGCACCACCTCCCAATGCCGCTGCAAGTGCCGCAAATGTGGCCATGCCAGTGCGCAAGCAGCTGTCAGTGTGGACAGACTGCAGCACTTTCCCTACTGTGCTCTCCAAAGGCAGGTTTAACTCACAGCGCTCTACATGTGCAAGTGTAGCCATGCCCTCAGTGTTACACTTTTCACTCATACTTAGCTTGTGATCCACTATGACCCCCAGATCCCTTTCCACAGTACTCCATCCTAGGCAGTCATTTCCCATTTTATATGTGTACAACTGATTATCCCTTCCTAAGTGGAATACTTTGTATTTGTCCTTTTTCATCCTATTTACTTCAGACAATTTCTCCAGTTTGTCCAGATTATTTTGAATTTTAATCCTATTCTCCAAAGGACTTGCAACCCCTCCCAGCGTGGTATCATCTGCAAACTTTATAAGTATAGTCTCTACGCCATTATCTAAATCACTGATGAAGAACTTGACCCAGAACCAATCCCTGCATGACTCCAGTCGATATGCCCTTCCAGGTTGACTGAACCACTGATAACTACTCTCTGGGAACGGTTTTCCAACCAGTTATGAGCCCACCTTTTAGTAGTTCCATTGTATTGCCCTAGTTTGTTTATGAGAAGACTATGCAAGACAGTATCAAAAACCTTACTAAACTCAAGATATACCACATCTACTGTTTTCCCCCCATCCACAAGGATGCGGCCCGCCAGCTGTTTTAATCCGGCCCTCAAGCTCCCGCTGGGGAGCGGGGTCTGGCTCTTGCCCCACTCCAGCTGGGGAGCAGGGTCGGGAGCCACTCCATGCGGCTCCCGGAAGCAGTGGCATGTCCCCACTCCGGCTCCTATACATAAGGGCAGCCAGGGGGCTCTGCACACTGCCCCCACCCCAAGCACCGCCCCCGCAGCTCCCATTGGCTGGGAACTGTGGCCAATGAGAGCTGCAGGGGCGGCGCCTGCAGATGGGGCAGCGCGCAGCAGAGCCGCACGTCTGCGTAGGAGCCGGAGGGGGGGACACGTTGCTGCTTTCGGGAGCCGCTTATGATAACCCGGAGCCTGCACCCCTGAGCCAACCTCCCCCCCAAACCCCCCTGTCCCAACCCTCTGCCCCAGCCCTGACTCCCATCCCGCCTTCCTATTTACTTCAGACCATTTCTCCACAAGGTTTTTCAATTACAGTATCAATGACCCAGTATGGACTTTTACAGAAAGATGGGTGATCCAGTGGGGCTTTTGCTTATATTTCAGAAACATGACATTACAACAGCTCAATATTTTTGGCAGCTCCTCAAAAGAGGCATCCAAAATTACTAGCCTTCTGCTATTTTCAAAATCATTACAGCTTTTGAAGAACAAGACGAGGGCAAGATAAGTATATTGTAGCAAAATGTAGAAACTGCTATTGCCACTAGTTGGTAAAAATACATAATCTGTATACTTCCAAACAAAGAAAGGATTATTGAAGAGTATTATTCCACTGTTAGTATATGTGGTTTGATATTGGCCTTTTCATTTCTGCCGTTTTAAGTAACTTTAAGAATTTTATTATTAAACATGACAAGTACAGGAAACAGATACAAGTTGAATGCAACACACGTTAAGGCACTGCCAGATAGTATAGATCATTGTTTAAATCTTTCAAAAATACTCAACTTTAAAAAAAAAAAAAAAGATTTTATTAAATTATTTTGGATCAGATGTAAGCTTCAGTCCTGCAAACATTTATGTACATGTTTAACTTTACTCCCATAAGTAAATTAAGAACATGAGTGCATATTTGTGGGTTTGTGGTCTTATTTTTGTTTGTATTTAAATGCAACCCAAACAATGAACTTGCTCCTCTAAGCAGTAGCAGTGGAACCTGTGCTGACAAAGGGACTAATATCTGAAAGATATTTAGAAGTACCCTGAACCTTAGGATCTTTGGAACTTGTCAAACAGATTGTCATACTTGCCTTTCTTAAATAATTAAAATTAATCAAGAATGTTACTTTTGTTTTTAAGGAAGTACTCATTAGCAAAATGTTAGAATGTATAACCCAAAAATTCCATATCTGTGGAACAAGGTAGGTCACACTTACAAGATGGGGGACTATATACTGGAATGTAGTAACACTGAAAAAGGCTTTGGTGTCATAGTAGATAGCTCACTGAACATAAGCTCCCAGAGCTCTGCAGCAGCTAAGGGCTAACGTGATCTTTGAAGTATAAAGAGTGAAATATCAAGTAGGAGTACGGAGAGGATGTTATTTCTGTATATGGGTTTTATAGTGAGCGTGTTACTGGAATACCTTGTCGACACTTGAAAGAGAATGTTGAAAAACTGAAAAGGGTTCAGAAAAGAGCTACAAGAATGATCTGAGGTCTTGAAAAATCTGCTCTATAGTGAGAGTATATCCAAGACAAGACTAACAGGTGACTTGACAAATCCATGCTGACTGTTACTTACTTATTATCTTCTAGGTGTTTGCAAATTGATTGCTTAATTATTTCCTCCATTATCTTCCCGAATACTGAAGTTAAGCTGTAATTACCTGGGTTGTCCTTACTCCCCTTTTTATAGATTGGCACTGTATTTGCCCTCTTCCAGTCCTCTGGAATCTCTCCCATCTTCCATGAATTTTCGAAGAGAATCGCTAATGGCTCAGATACCGCCTCAGTCAACTACTTGGGTATTTTAGGATGTATTTCCACAGGTTCTGCCAACTTGAAGATACACCTCTACCCCGATATAACGCTGTCCTCGGGAGCCAAAAAAAATCTTACTGCGTTATAGGTGAAACCGCGTTATATTGAACTTGCTTTGATCCGCCGGAGTGCGACGTCCCGCCCCCCCGGAGCACTGCTTTACCGCGTTATATCCCAATTCGTGTTATATCGGGTCGCAGTGTATCTAATTTGTCTAACTAATTTTTAACTTGTTCTTTCCCTGTTTTAGCCTCAGATCCTACCTCATTTTCACGGGCATTCACTCTGTTAGACATCCAATGGCTACTAGCCTTTTTGGTGAAAACAAACAAAAAAGTCATGTCGCACTTCCTCCATTTTCACATCTTCTGTTGTCGTCTTTTCCCCCTCATTGAGTAATAGACCTACCCTGTATCCTTGGTCTACTCTTGCTTCTAATGTACTTGTGGAATGTTTTCTTGTTACGCTATGTCTTTAGCTAGTTTAATCTCATTTCATACCTTCGTCTATCTAATTTTATCCCTACATGATTGTGGGGAGTTTATACATTCATCCTTCGTAATTTGACCTAGTTTCTTTTTGTACGACTTTTCTTTCAGTTTCAGATCATTGAAGATCTCCTGGTTAAGCCAGCGTGGTCTCTTGCCATACTTCGAAACTTTCCAATGCAATGGGATAGTTTGCTCTTGTGCCTTTATTAGTGTCACTTTAAAAAACTGCCAACTCTCTGTTTTTCCCCTTAGACTTGCTTCCCATGAATCTTACCTACCAACTGCCTGAGTGTGCTAAAGTCCGCCTTCTTGAATTTCATTATCTTTATTCTGCTGTTTTCTCGCCTACCAACCCTTAGAATCATGAACTACACCATTTCACAATCACTTTCATGCAAACTGCCTTCCACTTTCAATTTCTCAACCAATTCTTCTCTATTTGTCAAAATCAAATCTAGAACAGCCTCTCCCCTAGTAGCTTTCTCCACCTTCTGAGATAAAAAATTGTCTACAATTCATTTCAAGAACTTGTTGGATAATCTGGCCCTGCCGTATTATTTTTCCAATAGATGTTTGGATAGTTGAAGTCCCCCATCATCACCAAGTCCTGTGCCTTGGATGATTTCATTAGTTGTTTAAAAAAAGCCTCATCCACCTCTTCTTCCTGGCTAGGTGGTCTATATGATCTCTACTGGCCTTAAATCTTTGGACAACAAAATGAACTCCCCTACCCAAAGGTGCTGTACAAATACATTCTACTCCAGAATATTAGACGCTTCTGCAAAAGCAGATTCCGTTATCCCAAAGAAGTGGTGGTGTTTTGAGCTTTATTTTATTTTTAATTATTTTGAACCCTACCATTGTAGAGTTTTTCAGCTGTCCGTGTGCCCCAGGCTTTCACTCCATGAAATACCACAGATGGGAGTCATTGCAGAAGATGTTCATAAACAGGAAGGCCACGTTACTGCTTCCAAAATGCCAGTGCCACAGAAAAATGGAGACATGAATCATGATTAGACTCCAGAGGTTGTGGAGTCTGTATGGCTGGCACCCATGGAGGCAGTAACTCTGAATGAACTGAAACTCTTTGTGTTTTATAGCAACTGAGTAAAATTTCAGAAACTGGTACTCCTTCATTTGCACTAATTAAACACAATGCAAAACATTATCCTCAGATACCAAACTATGAGTTTTAACAACCTTATAAAAAGGGCAGCAATACAGAATTCTTTGTTTTATTAAAGGCAAAAGGAACCAGCCTACCTTGTCACTAGACAAAAAAGCAGAACTGGAAAACTTCCAAAACTGCTCAGTAAGTGTGATTTTTCTGGGCTGAGACTTTTACTAAATATATTGTAAATGAACTTACACTTGCCTAGGTGGATGCCAGAACACAGCTGTATCACTGTCTTACATTTATAATGTATTTCAATTCTTCATTTTTTGTCTGAGTTTCACAGTTTCCTGCACTAGTTTTCTTCAGCCACTGACATTTATTTGCACCATAAATTACCCCAATGCAGTTTAGCACTTATACATAAATTTTACAAACACAACACATACAGTACATAGGCTCTTAGTGATTAAAACCATGCTTCCACAAATGTAACATTTCCTTTACCTTTTTTCACTACCAATAATTCTGGAAAATGCAGAGACTGTCTCTTTTCACAAATATGAACATTAATTCTGCAACTTCTCAATTAAACATATGCAGGGACTTTTGGAGGCAAGGGGAAGGAGAAGGGGCTCCTTTAGAAAACAAATGGCATGTTTAGTTATACGCTTGTGAATGTGGTCCTTTCATTTAGGAAAAATTTCAAAACGGTGTTAAGAAGTTATAGCAGCACCTCTCTAGTCTCTAGTGTTCAGGGTCTGACATTGTTTCTAATGAAAACTGTTTAGTTATTTATAACTTTGCTATAAAAACGAATTTAGGAATGAAAAATTGACATAAAAGGTTTAAGTCCAGGAAACGTTTAAAATGGTGTTTAACTGTTTCTTATAGGAGTGCATAAAATTTTGAGTTATTTGTTTAAGGTTCTTTTTAAACTCTATGATAACTTAACAGGTTTGTAGTTTGCATTGTGATTTTAATGTTTATCTTTAAGTTTGCTTCTTAGTTTTTTTTGTTTTTAAGAAAATGCATTTAAAGTTTTGGTAAATACAATCATGATAGTAAAAATGCATACAACAGAGTTATATTCAAAAAGATAAATCATAAAAGTATATTACTCAAGAATATGAAAGAGGACAAAAAGAGCTGTACATAAGTAGGATTACTAGCAATAACCTTTAGATACTTTACTTATATAACACACAATTCAAAAGTTATGGTACAACTAGCAATCTAGACAAATTTCTCTAGGACTTTTTGATTTGTTTTAATATACAAACAGCATGTTTATAGTCTCCACTTAAGAACTCTATCAACACAGGACCTTATTCTCACAGTGCAGTGACATTGCAAAGTCTACAAGAGTTTCTTGTATCCAAAGGAATGAAAACTGAGTTCTCAGCGCAAGTCTGAACATTTTGTCAGTCCAGTATCAGAATGTTGATTGGTTGGTTGTTATGCAAAAAAAGGGAGGCAGGGCTTTGTATTAAAGAAAACTGCAAGTATCATAATTTTATTTTGAAAAAAGTCATGTCTTGATATTGTTTCTCATGGCAAATTATAAGGCAAAAGTCCTTAATTTTACACTTAACATTTATAAAGCCATTTAATGTTTAACCAATTTAAAAAACTCCTAATCCCCTGTACTGGTCATGGATAGCATCAGATTTGTTTAAATTAATAAAAAGAATCTTGTGACCAAAATTAGAAAAATCCTGACTTTTCATGAAAGAACACTCAATGTATTGAGTTTTATCATTCAACTCAATAAATCAGCACCCACCCTCTGAAAAATCTGAAGGAGCCCTAAGACGGGCATCAAAAAACTGAAGCAGCTAGAGTCACTAATCACTTCTGAAAATCATGTTTGATAGACTCATTTAAAAGATCTGCATCTAGGGCTTTGTCTACCTTACCAAAACTCTTATGGTCTGCACCAGCAAATAGTGCATTTACTAACTAGTGTCCATGTAAAGTTTGACACAACTGATACCACCAGGAACTTTTAAGAGAAGATTGTACATTGGCCACAGCAAGTTGAGACGAGTTAAAAGTGTCTGAATCTGAGTAGCCTGCTTCAGTCAGTCCCACACCATGACTTGAATGTAAAAGTCTGTTAATATAATTAGACTTACGAGAAAATATTCTAATCAGTTACAGCAGGGCTATGTTGCTTAAACAGCTATGTAATCTCATCATAGACATTGAATTTGTCATGACATCTTTGTGATCAATTTAAACAACACAGCAGCACTTATACCGCCGTAAAACCTTATCGAATCGATAATTTTAAAAAGCAGTGCAGTAACTACTAGTGTTTGTTTTCACAGTGGTTTCTGGTAAACCAATCACTAGGATTAAAACTACTTCAGCATACGGAGACTTTTTATCAACCTTACTGAGGCGGCTCAAGTTAAATATGAACAGAAATAAATTTGTCATAATACAATTTCAATTTTCAAATATCTGGAGCCAATTAACTTTGGGAAGTTTTAAAAGGGCCACCCAGTAATAAAAACAAAATAATTTGTGTCTGCTGTCTTATTTGTGATAATTTTTTTTATTGCTACCTCAGTTTCAGATGTCATTATAATGACTTCCACATTCTGATTAAAATGTGAATTGAAGCCATATGTAAAAGATGCTCATTCCCATCAAGATCAGCAGAAATGCTCTTAGTTTCAACTTGTTATACACTAGAGTTTATAAAGCCTAAGAGTAATGCAATTTCATTTCTGACGATTCTTAGCAGGCAGATTTTTTAATGCCACTATTATCCAAATAATTAAACTCCAGTTTCACATGACCCATATGGGGAAACCGTCTGTGACCGTGTAATTAAATCAGCATCCTAATGCAAATGCACAAGAGAACTGAGGTTGAATAGATAACCTTAATTTTGCAGTTTCCTAACTTTTGAGTGCTTTGATTTGTAACTAACATCCTTAACAGTTTTTTCCATTAAATATGTATCTCTATAGGCAGGTCTCACCTTAAATCACCACCATTCTCTGCCATCCCCTACTGAATGCTATCAGTGCCACTAGCCAGTCAAAACCAGTGGAGCAAAGAACAAATTTTTTTTTTTCAGGAGGTACACCTGCTACTCCCGAGGGAATTCTGCACACACAAAAAATTACAATTCTCTAAAATTCTGCATATTTTATTTGTCAAAATAACACAAATATACTCAATCCACTTTCAATTATTTTGGTAATTCATTTCAAAATACCTGTCAGCAAGTATGTCTGTAACAATACAGACAACAAAAAAGATTCAGGAAATGTTTTTTTGACAAACAGATTCATTACTAATCATATTAATACAGAACTCTTGAGTAACAATTCATTTAAACTACAATACAGAAACGAATTTCCTGCATCCCTCAGAAGTAGTGCGAAGGCTTGGGGGAGTTAGAGGTAACGGAGGAGCTGAGGAAGAGGGAAGTAATTACTGGGAAGGGGCCTGGACGTGAATTCTGCCTGCGAGCAGAGCTTTGGGCCAGTACCGCGCCCCCCCTCCCCCCCCCCCACACACACACCTTTTTCCTTATTTGACCCATCATATACCCTCTTAAGGGGTATAAAATTATTGGGGACCTGGATAACAAAGTTACAGAGCCTTTCATCTGTATGTAATCAGTTTGTATAAAGCTCAGCTCATTAGGGACTGAAAGTTGTTCCTATCAAATGGATGTTTTATGACCTTTATAGGAGATGTTTACATCTGTTCCAACTCCCAGCTCTCAAACTCACCACAATGCTTTACACTAACTGGCAGTCTCAGCAGGGAGGCAGAGGCACTAATTACCTATTAACCCAGAGGTAGTCTTCCTCTGGATCAAGGCTGAAGCATGCTGGCAGGGCCGTGTGGGTAAAGAGTTTGCCCTGCTGCAGATAAATTATCCACCAGGGCTTTCAAACTCACTCTTTAAATAAGCAACAAATCCTCAACAAAACAAATTTTAACCTTAAGGATAGGATTATATGCAAATTATAAACCACAATTTGCACAAAACGTCACATGGAGCTGCATAAACCATGGCAGTTACGGAAAACATGCTTTTGGATCTAAATCCCTCTGATGTAAGTTGATGTAAATAGTGCTGACAATAGCCAATGTAATAAAGAAAGTGTCAATATGAAGGTTCCAGACATAAAGAGTGGAGTGGAAGAAAGCGTCAGACAACTGGGGAAGAACTGAAGAGAGGACAAGAGATGGCAGCACTGGTGGAAATGAGGGAGCTGGTGTGTGAAACTAATAAGAATCAAGAACATAAGAACGGCCATACTGGGTCAGACCAAAGGTCCATCAAGCCCAGTATCCTGTTCTCTGACAGTGGCCAATGGCAGGTGCCCCAAAGGGAATGAACAGACAGGTTATCATCAAGTTATCATCAAGCTGTCACCCAATCCCAGCTTCTGGCAAACAGAGGCTAGGGACACCATTCCTGCCCATCCTGGCTAATAGGTCCATCAATGGCTATCTTCCATTAATCTATTTAGCTGCCTTTTGAACCCTGTTATAGTATTGGCCTTTACAACACTCTCTGGCAAGCAGTTCCAGAGGTTGACAGTGCGTTGCATGAAAAAAATACTTTCTTGTGTTTGTTTTAAACCTGCTACCTATTAATTTCATTTGGTGGCCCCTTGTCCTTGCATTAGGAGAAGGAGTAAATAACACTTATTTACTTTCTCTATAGCACTCATGATTTTACAGACCTCTATCATATCCCCCCTAAGTCGCCTCTTTTCCAAGCTGAAAAGTCCCAGTCTTCTTAATCTCTCCTCATACGGAAGCCGTTCCATACCCCTAATAATTTTTGTTGCCCTTTTCTGAACCTTTTCCAAGTCCAATATATCTTTTTTGAGATGGGGCGACCACATCTGCACGCAGTATTCAAGGTGTGAGCGTACCATGGATTTATATCGAGGCAATATGATATTTTCTGTCTTATTATCCATCCCTTTCTTGATGATTCCCAACATTCTGTTCACTTTTTAGACTGCCGCTGAACACTGAGTGGATGATTTCAGAGAACTATCCACGACTCCAAGATCTCTTTCTTGAGTGGTAACAACTAATTTAGACCCCATCATTGTATATGTATAGTTAGGATTATGTTTTCCAATGTGCATTACTTTGCATTTATCAACATTAAATTTCATCTGCCATTTTGTTGCCCAGTCACCCAGTTTTGTGAGATCCTTTTGTAGGTCTTCGCATTTTGCCTGAGACTTAACTATCATGAGTAGTTTTAGTAGCATCTAAAAATTTGGCCACATCACTGTTTACCCCTTTTTCCAGATCGTTTATGAATATGTTACATAGGACTGGGCCCAGTACAGATCCCTGGGGGACACCACTATTTAACTCTCTCCATTCTGAAAACTAACCATTTATTCCTACCCTTTGTTTCCTATCTTTTAACCAGTTACCAATCCATGAGAAAACCTTCCCTCTCATCCCATGACTGCTTATTTTGCTTAAGAGCCTTTGGTGAGGGACCTTGTCAAAGGCTTTCTGAAAATCAAAATACACTATATCCACTGGATCTCCTTTGTCTGCATGCTTGTTGACCCCCTCAAAGAATTCTAGTAGATTGGTGAGGCATGATTTCCCTTTACAAAAACCATGTTAACTATTTCCCAACAAATTATGTTCATCTATGTGTCTGACAATTTTGTTCTTTATGATAGTTTCAACCAATTTGCCCGGTACTGAAGTGAGACTTACTGGCCTGTAGTTGCCAGGGTCACCTCTGGAGCCCTTTTAAAAAATTGGCGTCACATTAGCTATCCTCCAGTCATTTGGTACAGAAGCTGATTTAAATGATAGGTTACAGATGACAGTTAGTAATCCTGCAATTTCACATTTGAGTTCCTTCAGAACTCTTGGGTGAATATCATCAGGTCCTGGAGACTTATTACTGTTTAGTTTATCACTTTGTTCCAAAACCTCCTCTAATGACACCTCAATTTGGGACAGTTCCTCAGATCTGTCACCCAAAAAGAATGGCTCAGGTTTGGGAATCTCCCTCGCATCCTCAACAGTGAAGACTGATGCAAAGAATTCATTTAGTTTCTCTGCAATGGCCTTATTGTCTTTGAGTGCTCCTTTAGCATCTCGATCGTCTAGTGGCCCCACTGGTTGTTTAGCAGGTTTTCTGCTTCTGATGTATTTTTAAAAAAAATTGCTATTAATTTTGGAGTCTTGGCTAGCTGTTCTTCCAATTCTTTTTTGGACTTTCTAATTATATTTTTACACTTCATTTGCCAGAGTTTATGCTCTTTTCTATTTTCCTCATTTTGCCTCTTTTACTTTGTTGTTTAACCACAGTGGCTCTTTTCTGGTTCTCTTACTATGTTTTTTAAATTGGGGTGGATAGGTAAGAAGAGAGAGATTTGTGAAGAGCCAGTTAAGTTTGGGAGGTATACCAAAGAATCATCTAACTAACCTTCCTCAAAATCCTTAGGCCACCCCTGTGCATACTTGTATGATTACAGTGAATCACAGTCGGGAGGGGGGTAGCAATTCAAAGGATAAATATAATTTTGCAGCCATACCTAAAAATGCTAAGTGGGCTCTTGTATCAAGCTGTCAAGGAAATAAAAATAGACAAAACAAATCACTCTGACTCGTTCAGTTAAAGAGGTACAGTACAGAGTCTTGCTGAACCAATACAGACAACTTATTTATCACCACTAAAAAATAACTTAGTCTGAACCACAGACTACATAAGATTTCCCCACACACTTAGGTTGTAAATTGCATGTTTTCCTGCATTACTCTATCATCTGTCAAATATCCAACTATAACTTTTTGAAATTTCAGCTGATCAAGAACTAGTTCAGTAATGAGTTTCGACAGACTCAAGATTTGCAGTAGCAGTGGAACACACATCATTAAAAAACCTTAGTATATCAGATGACTTCATACACAACAAAATTCAGAAATATTCCTCAAACTTTGATAAGCAAGAGTGAGAGCTGCTGACCACGTTTATAATAATTTAGTAGTCTATGATGATATTTATATTTTAAAATAAGAACAATTTATAAGGAAATCAGATTTTCAAGGTGAAAAATCAAGAAACTTGCCCCGGGAAAGGAGAGTTCACAGGGTGAGTAGAGGTGTACACAGGAGAATCTGGCTGCTGAGAAGGGGAAAGGAAAGACTGTACATTACTCCCTCACCTCACATTTTCTATGCTTGTCTCTTTTTTTTTTTTTTTTTTTTTTTACTTTTCCTCTTTCCCTTCCACTTCTTTCCCCTGGTCTTTGCTTTAATCTTCTCCCCTCTTTTTAATTCCCTCCCTAACTCTCACCCTCATATTTGTTCTCTCTGCCACACATTCTATTACTTGCATCCCAGGTCCCTAATCAGGATGACGCTTAAGCACAGAGGCCACAATCCTTTGTCTTCCCTTTCACTCTTTTGATTCCCCATCTTTAATACACTGCTACAATCCCATGCTCACATGAGCTGCAGAAGAGGAAGCAAACACATGGATCCTAGCCCCAACCTGGGTCAGTAATCACCGACATATAGTGGCCGTGGCAGCTGCACTGTTTGTAGTCTAACCACCCATAGCAGTGCCCAGGGTCTCAGACTCCACATGCATCTAACTATATATGGAAGAGGCCTGACAGTGGGTGCTCCCTGGGATGCTTTATGGGGGACAGGATGACATTGTACAACAGATTTCGGTTTTGTCAATTTCACCATCTTTGCTGGCTGAAAGTTTCCTCAGAGGCACAGTCTGTTGGGATTTACAAAGCCAGAGCAAAACAGATTTCTTCAAAATCAGGAGAAACAACCTTTGTAAACAAAGAATGCTCCCAGGTTCCATGGACATATTGTTGCCCTATTTATTTGTAAAAACAAAGACTATCATGTCTATTCATACGAATGTATAATGTGATGAGATTGTGGTGAACAAAAGTCAGGGTTGAGTTGGTTTGTTTTGAGGACATGAAGAGGGAGAGAAGTGGGACAAAGTTAATAGTATCTTGGAGGAGATGACCTGGGGGAAAATGTTTCACAGGCCTAGCAAAAAATGCTAAGGCTGGCCCCTTGCTGGTGAGATGGGAGCACAGAGAGGTGTCAGAAATCTAATATATGGACTTTACATATAGCAGATTGAAAAAGTATCTGTTGCATGAAAAACAGTCTGAATGATTTGTAATAAGAATATATTGTCTGCAATGCATGTAAGAGTTTCATTGAGTATTTTATTATTATGGTAGATACCACAGAAACTGAACGTGTGTTTATGACTTCTCTAACTGTAACAGCTTTTGATATTCGACTTTAAAATTTGTTCTCAACATTGCTGAAAATAATAGTTCAAGGCCATGAGATGCTACAAAAATCAGCATTATGTCTAGTTTTATTTTATTAGCAGAAAGATCTTTGATGAGAATATTGTTAAACTGTGGCATTTGAGATGAGTTTTAAATAATGAAGGAACAATCAAACCGAATCATGAATCAAATAAATAGCTTGCAAACAGACAATTTTTCATGCACTTCAGTGAAGCAGATACCAAGGTAATGTGAATACAGGTAAGGAAGTGAAAGCAGTGGTTCTCAAACTGTGGTCCAAATAACACCACTGGTCTAACAACTGAATTTTGAACTTCAAATAGTGCAGGATTGGAGTGCAGGATGGGCTGTCACCTATAAACTGATACACAGAATGAAAGCATGGCAAGCCACTGTTTTTAATTTATTGTAATATTATAAATACTCTGACCCCTTGCATCGTTATTGCCGAAGATTATTTGGCTCAGGAAATGCAGTAAACCTTAGATAATTGATCTTCTGTACATTGTAAGTGTGATTACTGCCCTTCCCAGCCCTCCAGCAATGCCTATAGTTAATGCTGCCGAACATTTTTCATTATAAGCTCATTTTCAATTTATCCAAACTTTAACTGTTCTGAGTTGAAGTTCTCCATGACAGGTCTGTGCCTCGGGCTGATTCCCACACACACACACACACACACACACACACACGGAAACACCTCTATGTGATATGATGCTAGTTGGCACAGAGGTTGAGATTAATACAGTTCAGCCAAAAGATATTCCTGGATTCAGAGTTTGTAATGAATTTATTTTCAGGAAAAAAATTTACTGAATAGCGTAGCTAGTTCCATTTACATTCTTTGGTTCTATTTATCATGCCTTAATAAACTGGTAGGCTAAATTTCAAAAAGAAACTACATGATATCATCAATTAGTAAGACTTTTCTGTCAGTGTTAGCAGCTACTCTAAAGTCCATTAAAATAGCAGTATCTTAAACTTATGGATCAAATAGATTCACAAATGGAATATTAGTAGGCACCTATGCAATTTAATTAAAATCCTGCACACATTTTTGGTGCTGCTCTGTTATTTATGACCATGGCAAAATTCTCAAGGAAGGTTACTGAAATCCCATTCTACCTCGCGCTTTGCCTTGGGCCACTAACTTACCATACTTTGCAAGCATTATCAAACAATGCCCATATTCAAGTTTAGTATGTCTGTTTCAACACATAATGCTTTATATTGTACACGAGAGATGTGACTCAGGACTCAAGGAGCACAGCTTAATGTGCTCAAGAACCGGTTCAGTTCCCTACAACTGTAATTAAGCTGAGAATCAGAGACATGGCAAACATCAAGTTTTCAAAGTAAAAGCAAGAGGATTATTCTTCTGGGCAAAAGTGAACTTCAGAGGGCATTTCAGCATAACTTAGTCATTGAAGTGAGTTACGCATTTTTATAAAGGAGAAATGATCAATCTGTACAGCAACTTCAGGAGCATTCGAAACATCTTTAATGGCAGTAGGTCTTTATAAAGAAAAAAATATTTTAGCTGTTTATGGTAGAAAATATAAGGCCTTTAAAATATTCATATCTAACAAATATACTTGTTACCTACAGCTTTTTATGAACAACAACAGTTGGGGAAAGAAATACTCACACATAGGACAGTGCATATTATAGTTTTATAAAATGGGTAAGAGAAAAAATACGCATATTCATTGTCATCATCATCAGTCTCACTATCCCATTAGGTAAGCCTGCATTGAAAGTTTTCACCAAGCATGCACATTGAAAACTTTCCACAGCAACACTTTGGTATGCAAAACCTTCAAAATGATGACGATGAAAGTATTACACAACAGAGTTTTGACTCTGAAGATTTTATAAGGACACTTATGACAGGGTTCAGTCATTAGTTATTTTATTTATTTAACCATCTTGTTCATGAGTTTCTCTACACTTATATAAGCACATATTTTAACCTTTTCATTTTGAAGTGAGGGGAGCCAAAAATTAGATTTTTTTTTCAAATATTTTCAAAGGTAATAACTTAAGGGGATAATTTTTAAATATCTGTAAATTCACAACCATTTAATGCAATTTGAAGTTTACTGGAAGAAATCTACCACACTACTAACACTTCTCACTGAAACTGAGATACATATATTTATTTCTGTAACCTAAATCAGGGCTTGTCTACACAGGGAAATTAATTTGGATTAAGATAGGGTGTGAATTTAAAGAGGAATATCTATTCCTGATAAACTTCATGTGTGGACACTTATCTTAATCCTGGAATAAGAGTGTTATTCCAAATTAGTTTAATCCTGCAATAAAAGCATCCACACAGGAAGCTAATCAGGAATAATCCCCCAAATAAACCCCTTAAAGCTGGAATGGAAAAATTAAAAACTTTCCCTGTCAACTCATTAATGCAGCAAACACTTTTTAGGTGGAAATCAACTTGTTAACACTGTACTTCAAAAAAACAAACACAAAATAAAAACCCTCTAAATGGACAGCATTCTAAACCCACTGCTTGACCATTCTTTTTCCTTGGGAATGAGTCCAGGTTCCACATTCCCTTCTAGTTGCTAGCTTCCCAATTCTGTGTGATGTCTCTCAGATCCTCAAGAAAAGTGAAAGGAATTGCATATGCAGCAGCCACTGAGCCACTCTACTGCTGACTGGCTGGTGAAAGATTCTTCAATTCTGGATAAACTCTGCACATAGTCACATTGCTCAAATCGTGTTCCATTTAAATACTGGACGCAGAAGCTCCTGCTGTGGCCTCCGTGCACTGTGAAGCATAGAGGTGAGCAGAGCACGACCAGTGGATCCAAGATTACATGGCTCCTCTGAACAAACCCCCATGAAGGGAAGCAGGGCATGGAGACCACTGCAATACTGAGGCTTCGCTAGTGTTTTAAAAGGGTCTGGAGCTCTTCATCCCACCCCCATCGGACAGGGACGATTCCAATCCCATTCACCTCCACCCATATTTTCCTGTACAAAACCAGTGTACTCAGGCTATCTTCTGGGACCAGGATTTGATAGTTAAGAGATGAAAGAACTGCACTTGAAAAATTTTACTTGTGAATGGATTTCAAATAAAGTTGTACTGAGCAAGAAAAATAGTTAGTTTTACATAAGGAACAAAAACATTTTTATCTCAATCTTATCACCAGTTAGTAAAGGTGTTTAAGAGAATCGTGATTAAAATACTTTTTTGTTGCAGTTAAAATGGTCAAATATTTCTTTTTCCAAATGTTTCCCCTGTAAGAGCTCAGCTTTAGAGTAAGCAGTTTTCCTTTCACTTTTCCAACACCAATACTGCTTACAAGCTGGACTGTCTCCCATCGAGACTGACATTTACAAGCTGCAATAGAGGTTGTCCTCCTCCACTTTTCTAACCTTATTAAAGGCATAAGGAGCACATCACAGAGACAAGATTCCACATGCTCCACCTTCTCCCCCGGAATGCCAAATCAATGACTGTTTACACAATGAAAACTTGGTCTCAGCACTGTTTAAAGTCTACAGATCTTGTAATGGCATCATGTAAAGAACTTTTAAAAAAAACACCAAATGCTAACATTTGCCAATTCACACAAACTGATGGCTACACACCAACACATCCATTAAATATGATTATAAACATAAGGGAAATTACTTGGTTATTTACAGAATCAAAAATACCTCTGAAAACATTTTACACACCGGCCTATGGGCTCCATTATATAAAGCAGAAAATGCTTCTCCCTCACAATGCATGCCCAAAAGTGTGCATACAGTTATAACAAAGATGACCAGGTTATATTTTATGTACATGGACATTATGCACCACAAAACATGAAAAGAAAGTGTGAAACAGAAGGGAGCTGCCTGTTTTGTGATATTTTTCCAAAGAAACTGCCTGCTTTTAACTCTTTAACTTCTAATCTAAACTTTTTTACAAAGAAGGAATACCTAACACTATGTGATTTTTAAACTAGCTTGCTATGTTTTCTTCCTGTAACATTAACAGTGGTGCTGATTATTATAGACCAGACCTCCAGTTTGAAAACTTAATGATCAATACCCCATGACTGGCCTTAAGAAAAATATTTCAGAGCAGAATTAGCAGTATTATATATTCATATATGAAGGGAGTTAAATGTTTGAAGTGTTCTATTTCAACTAGTGCATTTTTAAATACAAAAGATAAAAGTAATACTATATTTTTAAGTGTTCAGCTATGATTCATATTCCTCCCATAAGTAAGACCCATGGTAGTTACATTACTACATGATGTAACTTTAAACCCATTTGAAAACATCCAGAATAAATAAAGCACTTCAAACAGAGAACAACATTTTCTCCTTACGGTCTTCATTTTTAAAAAACAATATTGTATAAAATTTGTCCAGGATATATTCTGCATGGTGCTTAGCTGTATATCCCAGATATCATAACAACAGGAAACACATAGGACTGATCCCATAAATTAAGTCAGTGTGAGCGCAGATGTAATACATAGCATAACTGGAGAGACTTTCAATAGAACTGCCAAAACTGTAAAAGATAAAGTATGAATCCAAGCCTCCACATGTTACTAGAAGCTTCATTATTTTATAATAGGAAGAAAGTGTGGATTAGTAGTTAAGTTAGACAACTGATGTCAAAGTCTCTGGTTTCTATTTCCAGTTCTGTCACTAACTCATTGCAAGACTTTAGCACAGGCCCAAATTTTCACATATCGCCTCTAAATTTTGGATGCTTCTGTTCAAGATACATCAAGTGGAAGATACAATAATTCAATTCAAACCTCTTCCTTATGTACTAAGGACTCTCTTTCTGGTGATTATTTCTTTACCAGATGGCTTAGAAAATTCAAAGAGTAATGTGCTCTATGCCTTATTCTATGATTTGTCAACAGTATAAGGTGGTGTAGAAATTAAATTCCAACCTTTCATTATTATTAATTTTGTGTACTACAGCAGTACCTAGGAACTCTCATCAAGGTTCAGGGCCCTGTTGTGCTCAGCACTTTTAGAGGCATGTAACAAGGAAGACCATCCCTGGCCCAGAGAGCTAATCACAATATGATAGCCAGGATACAATTAAGTGGATGAAACAAACCAGGTGGTGGTAGGTTCAGAGAATGAGGTAATAAAATGAATAAAGTTTAGCCCAAGTCATAGCTCACACCTTGCCTAACCAAGACTTGACTGGAGTGATTGGCAGCCATCACAGCAGAAGTAGGTCTTGAGGCGGGATGTAAACAGAGGATGAGGTTGCATCTTCATGAATTTTGATGGGGAGATGGTCCCATTAACATGGAGTGTCATGGGAGAAAGTGCAGAGCTGCTTGCGAGAGAAGCAGAAAAGAAGGCAGTTAAGACTCCCAACACTGACAAAATGAAGGGAGAACCTATATCCTGAAGGCTGGATTTCCAGCTAAGGAGTTCAAAAATCATACAAAAATCATTAAAAAAAATCTTGAATTTGAGCCAAAGTAAAAATTATTTTTTGGTGTGTCTTCTGGTTTTTCAGTGTTCCCTGCACAACTGATACGCCCAGTATGCGCAAGAATTACGTTGCTAACGCTTGCAAATTTATAGTAAGGTGACTTTGACCTCTCTGCAGGAGCTGCCACTAGAGCAGTGGTTCTCAACCAGAGGTATGCATACCCCTGAGGGTACACAGGGGTCTTCCATGGAGGTACATCAACTCATCTAAGATATTTGCCTAGTTTTACAACAGGCTACATAAAAAGCACGAGCAAAGTCAGTACAAATTAAAATTTCATGAAGACAATGACTTCTTTATACTGATTTATATACTATAACTGAAATGTAAGTACAATATTTATATTCAAATTTATTTATTTTATAATTATATGGTAAAAATGAGAAAGGAAGCAATTTTTCAGGAGTAGTGTGCTTTGACACACTTGTATTTTTATGCCTGATTTTTGTAAGCAAGTAATTTTTAAGTGAGGTGAAACTTGGGGGGTACGCAAGACAAATCAGACTCCTGAAAGGGGCACAGTAGTCTGGAAAGGTTGAGAGCCACTGCAATAGAGGACCCAATCAAAACTGGAGTCCCATTGTGCTAGGCACTATATAAGTACATAGTAAGAAACAAACAGTCTTCGCCTTGGAGAGCTTCCAATCTAGTGCAAAGCATGGTGGTGAGTGTGCAACATGGGAGCTGGAACAGGGACTCACAACTCATAATGGGCCACCAAATATCCATTAGATGGGAACAATTTTTAAACCCTGATTAGCTAGTCAGAACTGAAACTAGTCATTTAAACTCAAAAGGCTTTATAACTCATAAGCAATGCTCTGAGGCATCCACCTTTGAGCCTTGCTATCTAAAAAAAAAAAAATACAGTAACTCCTAGCTTAACGCTGTAGTTATGTTCCTGAAAAATGCGACTTTAAGCGAAACGATGTTAAGTGAATCCAATTTCCCCATAAGAATTAATGTAAATGGGAGAGGGTTAGGTTCCAGGGAAATTTTTTTCACCAGACAAAAGACTATTTTATATCTATCTATCTATATATACACATGCACACACACACACAGTATAAGTTTTAAACAAACAATTTAATACTGTACACAGCAATGATGATTGTGAAGCTTGGTTGAGGTGGTGAAGTCAGAGGGTGGGATATTTCCCAGGGAATGCCTTACTGCTAAATGATGAACTAGCAATTGGCTGAGCCCGCAAGGGTTAACACATTGTTGTTAATGTAGCCTCACACTCTACAAGGCAGCACAAATGGAGGGAGGGTAGACAGCATGGCAGACAGAGACAGAGACACACACGCTGTGTGTGTGTGTGTGTGTGTGTGTGTGTGTGTGTGTGTGTGTGTGTGTGTGTGTGTGTGTGTGTGTGTGTGTGTGTGTGTGTGAGAGAGAGAGAGAGAGAGAGAGAGAGAGAGAGAGAGAGAGGCGCATTGCCCTTTAAGTACGTTGAACCCACTCTAAGTACATTGCCTTTTTAAGTAGATCAGCAAGTTGAGACAGCAGCTGCTGCTAGCAAGCTCCCTCCATCCTGAGCCCTGTCGTGTCCACCTCCTCTCCCCCCCCCCCCCGCTCTATGGAGATGGGGTAAGCAGAGGGCAGGAGCAGGGGGGAGGGGGACACCCTGATATTAGCACTCCTCTTCCCCTCCCCGCCCACACAGCAAGTAGGAGACTCCGGGAAGCAGCTCCAAGGCAGAGGGCAGGAGAGCAGCACATGGCAGTGGGGGGAGGGACAGCTGAGCTGCCAGCAATTGATAGCCTGCTGGGTAGCTGCCACACAGGGAACTTAGGGAAGTGGGGAGCTAATAGGGGGGCTGCCGGTCCATCCTGGTTCCAAGTCCCTACCAGCCAGCTGCAATGGACTGCTCTTTCTGCAAGCGGTGGACAAAGCAGGCGGCTACCAAACAACGTTATAAGGGAGCATTGCGCAACTTTAAACGAGCATGCTCTCTAATTGATCAGCAACAGAACAACAAAACAATGTTAACCGGGACGACTTTAAGTGAGGAGTTACTGTACAATAAAACCTACCTTAGAGACCACCGCTGAAGAGAGACCACCTGCTCACAAGTGACTAGGGGAAAAGCAGTGGACATGTTATTCCTTGACTTTAGCAAAGCTTTTGATACGGTTTCCCACAGTATTCTTCACAGCAAGTTAAAGTAGTATGGGCTGGATGAATGGACTAAAAGGTGGATAGAAAGCTGGCTAGATCATCGGGCTCAACGGGTAGTGATCAATGGTTCCATGTCTAGTTGTCAGCCGGTATCAAGCGGAGTGCCCCCAGGATTGATCCTGGGGCCGGTTTTGTTCAATATCTTCATTAATGATCTAGAGGATGGCATGGATTGCACCCTCAGCAAGCTTGCAGATGACACTAAACTGGGAGGAGTGGTAGATACACTGGAGGGTAGGGATAGGATACAGAGGGACCTAGACAAATTAGAGGATTGGGCCAAAAGAAATCTGATGAGGTTCAACAAGGACAAGTGCAGAGTGCTGCACTTAGGACGGAAGAATCTGATGCACTGCTACAGACTAGGGATCGAGTGGCTAGGCAGCAGTTCTGCAGAAAAGGACCTAGGGGTTAACAGTGGACGAGAAGCTGGATGTGAGTCAACAGTGTTGCCAAGAAGGCTAACAGCATTTTGGGCTGTATAAGTAGGAGCATTGCCAGCAGATTGAGGGACATGATCATTCCCCTCTATTCGACATCGGTGAGGCCTCATCTGGAGTACTGTGTCCAGTTTTTGGCCCCACACTACAAGAAGGATGTGGAAAAATTGGAAAGAGTCCAGCGGAGGGCAACAAAAATGATTAAGGGGCTGGAGCATATGACTTATGAGGAGAGGCTGAGGGAACTGGGATTATTTAGTCTGCAGAAGAGAAGAATGAGGGGGGATTTGATAGCTACTTTCAACTACCTGAAAGGTGGTTCCAAAGAGGATGGATCTAGATTGTTCTCAATGGTACCAGATGACAGAACAAGGAGTAATGGTCTCAAGTTGCAGTGGGGGGAAGTTTAGGTTGGATATTAGGAAAAACTTTTTCACTAGGAGGGTGGTGAAGCACTGGAATGGGTTACCTAGGGAGATGGTGGAATCTCATTCCTTAGAGGTTTTTAAGGTCAGGCTTGACAAAGCCCTGGCTGGGATGATTTAGTTGGGGATTGGCCCTGCTTTGAGCAGGGGGTTGGACTAGATGACCTCCTGAGGTCCCTTCCAACCATGATATTCTATGATTCTATGACTACTTGCAGAGGCCACAGGACAACACCATTGTCTGGTGTGCAAACCTATGAAGAGAGGCCAAGTGGTCACTCTTGGCAGGTTTTACTGTAGTTTGTTTTTAAAGGGACAGCTCCTACTGACCAAATCAGGAGAGGAAGGATAGTTAGGGTGCACTAGCCACGGACTTGGGAAACTTGGGTTCAAGTCCATTTTGCATCAGACTTTCTTTTAAAAAAACAAGCAGTTATGTAACAATATGCTTACCTATCAAATAATTTACAAAGCCCAAACACTCAGCAGTTACGTCATCAATCTTACACTGACTATATAATAAATCTCCACACATTCTTATCATATTCAAAGAAAAATTTCACAACACAACTATCTGAACTCTGACCCAAAATATATACTATTCCTTATCAACAGTCACAAGCACATTATAAAACACTTCTAAAAAAAAATCAGACATGTATACACCAAATGACACATACTGATCAGCCTCATATACAAGTCCACAGACACACAATTTTAACATTATTAAATTACATATATATTATTCTCAATATATAGCAATAATAAAGTAATTCCCCAGAAATACTCTACTGCCAGTAGAAAACATTAACTGATATTTCCCACTTATACTAGCTTAGATAGTGTAATAAAGCTAACAATATATTAAAACAAAAATAATCCATGGTTCACTTTTACAGCTATTGAACTTCGAGAGAAGTATTTCCATGTTCTTGATAAGAACAACATGTTTAGATTTATTAGGTAGCCAGTGTGATATTGATATTCTTCATTATTTGTTTCCTTACATTTAAGTGCTTGTGTTTTACACAAGTGATAGTTTCACTTATAAATCTGAACCAGTTTTTGAAATAAAGATGTTTTTTTTGAGGTTGTCTCCACCCCCTCTGAACCCCATTTTCTAAATAAGAAAAGCCTCAACTTCTAGACTGACAGGGAAATTTATCAAAACACTAGTATGGAGGCTGGTTTACCTCTGTGCATGGCTTATAGGGCGGAGTCCTCTGTCAGGGAGCACTTGCTTAAGGTAAGAAAACACACATCTTATTTTCCCCACTCCACAGAGTGAAAACAAATATCCTTAGATGTATGTGTTGAACTATACCCCCCAAGTGGTCCTTCTCTGAAGCTCTACTTGGAAAAAACTTAGTTTTATTTATCACAAGGAACTTCACTACTGACTCAACAGCCAACACTGTTGCTGGTTACAATGATGCATGAATTAAACACTTATATCTGGAAAAAACCCTCATGCATGTTTTCTAAGAAGTGCCACTGATTATTATGGTCTCTCAAGTAGACAGATAAGGAAGTTTTCTACCATTTTAAGAATTACTTCTGAGTCTGTCCTGATATTGCACTCAAACATGAAATTAAAAGTACAAAAAGACTAATAGCACAATGGATTCATTAAATTGGAATGATGTAATAAATTCCTGCAACCATTAATTCTTTGAAATATCTAGGTAAGAAGTTTGAAAGGTGCCTTAGAAAAGTCAGCTCGTAATATTCAACCTGGAAAGGTTCAAAAGAAGAATCCAACATGCAATTAAGAAAAAGATTCAAATTACACAAAGGAAGGGAACTTGCAACACAAGAATACCTGTGCAAAAGTGAGTAAAGAACTGAGAGAATCAGATTAGATAGCATATGCTAATAATGAACATGTCAAGTGAGTATCAGAACTCAGGTACAACAACCACATTAGGGACTCAATCCTGTGAAGGCTTAGGGGTAGTCTACACTTACCCGGTAGTTCGACGGCTGCGGATCGAAGTTCCGAGTTCGATTTATCGCGTCTGGTGTGGACGCGATAAATCGAACCAGGAAGTGATCCCCGTCGACTGCGGTACTCCAGCTCGGCGAGAGGAGTACCGCGAAGTCGACGGGGGAGCCTGCCTGCCGCGTGTGGACCGCGGTAAATTCGAAGTAAGGAATGTCGAATTCAGCTACGTTATTCACGTAGCTGAATTTGCGTACCTTACTTCGACTTGGGGGGTAAGTGTAGACCAGGCCTTACACACCTGCTTAACATTATGCACTGTGAGTAAACCCACTAACATCAATGGGACTACTCACAGTTCTTAAAATTAAGATATCACGTAAACCCTTGCAGGATGAGGGCCTAAATTTTCAGGATTACCTTGAATCAGGGACAAGGGGTTTTCCAAGATGTAGCTCAGTGGAAGCAGCCAAAGTGGTCCACTGACTTCTCATGCACAAAAGGGTTTTATTTATTTATTTATTTCGGTTAACCATAACATTATGCAATTGAGTTAAATATACAGCTATATCTAACCAGAAGTTTTAGTAGCCTACTCAAAAGGACTCACGAGACAACCTGTGCAAGATCACGATAAAACTCTAGAACTTCAAGAGTCCAGCCACCAGAGCCAAAAAATATGAAATATGCCTGGACAACTGAATCATCCTCTGAACTCACTCATTTTAAAAGACCAAAGCAAAATTACAAAAAAGCAATTATAGATGCAATTAACAAAGCTATCTAGGCGGATAATCAGATTTCTTTACCTACTATATTTAAATAAATTTTTAGAATCAAAAGACCAAGAAAGAGGGGAAAAACTGAGATTGTCAGCTAAGAGATCACCTGAGAATAACCCTGAAAGTGCTTTTTGCTAAACCTCCATTTTGAATGGCAGTGTTTTGTAGGCATCATAGCAGAGGTAAGTTAAGGAAGGATATGAAGGCGAAGTATTTAGGTAACTTGAAAGAATTATTTACCTCAAGTAAATATGAATAGTGCTGAAAATCAGCAGATTCAGTAAAAGACGGTTACTCACCTTTGTAACTGTTGTTCTTCGAGATGTGTTGCTCATATCCATTCCAATTAGGTGTGCGCGCGCTGCGTGCACGATCGTCGGAGAAATTTTCTACCCTAGCAACACCCGGTGGGTCGGCTGTGGAGCCCCCTGGAGTGGCGCCTTCATGGCGCTGGATATATACCCCAGCCGACCCAGCGCCCCCTCAGTTCCTTCTTGCCGGCTACTCCGACAGTGGGGAAGGGGAGCGGGTTTGAATGGATATGAGCAACACATCTCGAAGAACAACAGTTACAAAGGTGAGTAACCGTCTTTTCTTCTTCGAGTGCTTGCTCATATCGATTCCAATTAGGTGACTCCCAAGCCTTACCTAGGCGGTGGGGTCGGAGTGAGACATTGCTGTGTGCAAAACCGCTGATCCAAATGCAGCATCATCTCTGGATTGCTGTACCAGCGCATAGTGAGCGGCGAATGTGTGGACTGACGACCAAACTGCAGCTCTACAAATGTCCTGGATCGGGACTTGAGCCAGGAAGGCAGTCGAGGAGGCCTGGGCCCTCGTGGAGTGAGCGGTGAGGCGCAGCGTCGGGACGCCGGCCAGGTCGTAGCAAGCACGAATACAGGACGTGATCCAAGAGGACAGGCACTGTGAGGAGACCGGTGAGCCTTTCATCCGGTCGGCCACTGCAACGAAGAGTTGTGTCGTCTTCCTAAACGGCTTTGTACGGTCAATATAGAAAGCCAGGGCCCTGCGTACGTCCAAGGAATGCAAACGCTGGTCTTGGCGAGTAGCGTGTGGCTTAGGATGGAAGACCGGGAGAAATATATCCTGGTTCACGTGAAAAGGTGATACTACCTTGGGAAGAAAGGCAGGGTGGGGGCGAAGCTGCACCTTGTCCTTATGGAAAACAGTGTATGGGGCTCGGACGTAAGCGCCCTGAGTTCAGAAACGCGCCTTGCTGAGGTGATGGCTACAAGGAAGGCTGTCTTCCAGGATAGGTACAGGAGTGAACAGGTAGCCAATGGCTCAAACGGAGGCCCTGTGAGCTTTGAGAGAACCAGGTTGAGATCCCACGTCGGAACGGGCTGGCATTGCTGTGGGTACAGTCGGTCTAAGCCCTTGAGGAATCTAACGACCATCGGGTTAGAGAAGACTGAGGAAGCGAGTTCTCCTGGGTGGAACGCCGAAATAGCGGCCAGGTGAACCCTGACCGAAGATATCGCCAAGCCCTGCTGTTTTAGGGATAGGAGATATTCAAGTATAAGAGGAATAGGCGCCTGCAAGGGGGGCGTGGCTCGCTGCTCGCACCAACAGGAGAACCGTTTCCACTTGGCTAAGTAAGTGGTCCATGTAGAGGGCTTTCTACTTCCCAGCAGAATCTGTTGGACGGAATGCGAGCATTGCCGCTCTGTCCGATTCAGCCATGGAGCATCCACGCTGTGAGGTGGAGCGATTGCAGGTCGGGGTGACCTAGTCGGCCGTGGTCCTGAGAGATGAGATCTGGACACAAAGGAAGCGTGATCGGTGTTTGAACCGATAGCTCCAACAGTGTGGTGTACCAGTGCTGCCGTGGCCAAGCTGGAGCGACTAGAATTACCCGTGCCTGGTCTCTGCATAGCTTGAGCAGTACCCTGTGGACCAGTGGAAATGGAGGGAAAGCGTAGAACAGGTGGTCTTTCCAGGTTAGAAGGAACGCATCCGACAGAGAGCCCAGAGATCGCCCTTGTAGGGAGCAGAACGCGTGGCACTTCCTGTTGGCTCGAGATGCGAACAGGTCGACCTGGGGAAATCCCCACCTCTGGAAGACGGAATAGATGATGTCCGGGCGAATTGACCACTCGTGTGTCTGGAAGGACCTGCTGAGACGGTCCGCTAGCGTGTTCTGGACTCCAGGAAGGAACGATGCCGTGAGATGTATCGAGTGGGCAATGCAGAAGTCCCACAGACGAATGGCCTCTTGGCATAGAAGCGACGAGCGGGCTCCTCCTTGCTTGTTGATGTAAAACATGGCCGTGGTGTTGTCGGTGAGGACTAACACGCAACGGCCCTGTAGGAGACTGAGAAATGCCTGGCATGCCAGGCGCACCGCCATCAGCTCTCGAACATTGATGTGCAGGGCTAGTTGGGGTGCGGTCCACATTCCCTGGGTATGGTGCTCCCCGAGGTGAGCGCCCCAACCTAGAGATGAGGCGTCCGTAACCAGGTGCAGGGAGGGTTGAGGGGCGTGGAACGGCACTCCTGCGCAAACCGCTTTGCGGTCCAGCCACCAGGTGAGAGAGGCCAGGACCGAGGTCGGGATCGTGACCACCATGTTTAGGCTGTGTTGATGAGGGCGGTACGTTGACGATATCCAGGCCTGCAGTGGACGAAGTCGAAGTCTGGCGTGTCTGGTTACATAAGTACAAGAGGCCATGTGACCCAATAGGGCAAAGCACGTCCTTATTGTGGTAATTGGAAAGGCCCTGAGCCCTCGAATGATTCTTGTGACGGTATGAAAGCGATTGTCTGGTAGAATATCTCGGGCACGTCTGGAGTCTAGGACTGCCCCAATAAATTCTATCCTCTGGGTTAGCTCTAGAGTGGACTTCTCTTTGTTGAGTAGAATGCCCAACTCATGGAATGTTTGTACTATTATGTGGACGTGAGCTTGAACTTGCTCTCTGGTGCGGCTGCGTACCAGCCAATCGTCTAAGTACGGGAACACCTGTATCCCTTGTTGATGAAGGTATGCTGCCACGACAGCCATACATTTTGTGAACACTCTCGGAGCCGCGGACAAGCCGAAGGGAAGGACTGCAAATTGGTAATGCACCTTGTTTACCACAAATCGAAGGAAGCGCCTGTGAGGGGGATAGATCGCTATATGAAAATATGCGTCCTTCGTGTCGAGGGCGGCAAACCAGTCTCCAGGATCCAGGGAAGGGATAATGGTCCCCAATGAGACCATGCAGAACTTCAACTTTACTATGAATTTGTTGAGTCCGCGTAAGTCCAAAATGGGTCGCAGACCCCCTTTTGACTTGGGGATCAGGAAGTAGCAGGAATAAAAACCCCTGCCCCTTAACTCTGGCGGAACCTCCTCTATGGCCCCCATAGAGAGGAGCCCAAAAACCTCCTGTGTAAGGAGATGCTCGTGAGAAGGGTCCCTGAAGAGGGACGGGGAGGGGGGGTGGGGGGGAGGGAACGAAGAAAACTGGAGAGCGTATCCCCTCTCCACCGTGCGAAGGACCCAACGGTCCGAGGTTATAAAGGGACCAAGCACGGTGGAAACGGGAGAGGCGATCCCGAAAGGAGGGAGCTGGATCCTGGGTAGTGGCTGGGGCGCCGTCCTCGACCGCACCTTCAAAAGTTTTGCCTAGGGCCTGAAGGTGGCCTAGGCGGCCCTTGGTTCTGACCGGGTTGAAGGCCGGTCGACCTTCGCCTACCACCTCGGCCCCGCCTTCTGGCGAAGTCCTGTCTCGGACGAGGCGGGGGAGGGTAGAACCTTTGAGGCTGGGGCCTAAAGGGTCTGCGCTGGGGCCCTGGGACATGCATCCCCAGGGAGCGCATGATCGTTCTCGAGTCCTTGAGGCTCTGCAGCCAAGAGTCCGTCTTCTCCGAGAACAGCCCGTGGCCCTCAAAGGGTAAATCCTGCAGGGTCTGCTGCAGTTCCGGAGGCAAGCCCGAGACCTGGAGCCAGGAGACTCGCCGCATGGCGATACCTGAGGCCAGCGTCCTGGCGGCTGAGTCCGCTATGTCCAAGGAGGCTTGTAAGGAGGTCCTCGCCACCTTCTTACCCTCCTCCACTAAGGCTCCGAACTCTTCCCTTGAGTCCTGGGGAACCAACTCTTTAAATTTCCCCATAGAGTTCCATGAATTAAAGTTGTAGCGGCTCAAGAGCGCCTGCTGGTTTGCCGCTCTGAGTTGCAACCCTCCCACTGAATACACCTTACACCCGAACAAATCGAAGCGTCCTTCGATTTGGGCGCTGCAGTCTGCTGGCCGTGACGCTCTCTTGCGTTCACCGATGACACCACTAGTGAATACGGTGGGGGATGAGTATATAAGTACTCATAGTCCTTGGAAGGGACGAAGTACTTCCTTTCCACCCCTCTGGCTGTGGGTGGAATAGAGGCAGGAGTTTGCCATAGTGTAGTGGCATTAGCCTGAATCGTCCGAATCAGAGGTAATGCCACCCTGGATGGGGCATCAGCCGAGAGGATGCTCACCACCGGGTCCTGCACCTCTACTATCTCCTCCGCCTGGAGATCCATATTACGCGCCACCCTACGTAATAGGTCCTGGTGGGCACGAAGATCTATCGGGGGCGGGCCCGAGGCTGTTGTGCCCGCCACCGCCTCATCTGGGGAAGATGAGGAGGATGCCTCAGGTGGCAAGGGGTCTAATGGAGGGTCCTGCTCTAAGGTCCCTGAAGCGGAGCATCGCCTGCCCCTGGGTCCAGGGCCTCAGGTGGTGTAGGCACGGGAGCCTCCATGCCCCCTGGGGGAGGACGGGAGATGGTGGCCTCCAGGACCCGGGGCTCAGAGCGTGCCGAGCGAGAGGCTGATGGTGGAGCCCCCTGCGCCTGGTGATACGCCCACGGGGTCCAGAACGACCAGTGCGTAGGTCCCTGCGCAGGGTCCTCCGCCACCTCCTGCCAGTGGCCCAAGTCAGCCGCAGCAGCCTGACCCTGAGGAGGGTATGCCGATCTCGAGGGCCAAGGCGGTGCGGAACGCGTCAGAACCGGCTCAGGACGATACGGTGCCGATCGGTGCCGGTCCGCAGGTGATCGGTCCCTGCGCGGTGCCGGTGAGCGGTACCGGGATCGGGATCGGTGCCGGTGGCCATGTCGGTGCCGAGATCCGGATCTGGACCTAGAAGACGACGACCGCGAGTAGACATGGTACCGGGAGCGGCCCCTCGAACTGGAGCGGCGCTCGTACCGGTGCCGAGAACTACATCTTGAGTCCGATCGGTACCGATTATCGTGACGGTGCCGAGACGTAGACCGGTGCCATGAAGAGGATCTTGGCCGCGAGTACGACCGGTGCCGAGGCGATAGTCGGCGCCGGGACTGCGAGCGGCGTCGGGACCTGCTCCGAGACCTGGAGCGGTGCCGTGAGTCCACGTCCTGAGACGGCGGGCGTACCAGGGCAGGCTTGCCCCTGGATTGCACTGCGCGAGGAGCCGACGGTGCCGGTGGTTGGGAGCAATAAGGTCTCTCGCCGTCGCGAAGGTCTCTGGAGTGGACGGAAGACAAGGCTCCACTGCCAACCGAGGTGGTGATCCAGTCCGCACCGGACTCAACGGCCGTGGTGCCGGAGTCGACGGTGTAGCAGGCACTTGCTTCTGGCGCTCTAAAGGCGGACGCGGCTCTACCCCCGGCACCGGGGGAGCCGGCGTCTGCAGGACAGCAGTCTCCTGCGCCTTGCGGGATTTCTTGTGTCCCGGAGACAGGGAACAGCGCCGAGGCCCCTGTGGCGGGCACGGTGCCGAAGGAGGCTGGTGCCGTGAGGCCTTGTCCGATTCTGCCCGTGGTGCAGTACCGGTCGGTGCCGCAGGGGCGCTGCGCACCGAGGGAGGATCCGTGCTAAGTGCCGCCTCCATGAGGAGCTGCCTAAGCCTAAAGTCCCGCTCCTTTTTGGTTCTCGGTCTGAAGGCCTTACAGATCTTGCACTTATCTGTCTGATGGGACTCTCCTAGACACTTCAGACACGAGTCGTGCGGATCACTCGTAGGCATAGGCTTAGCGCAGGACGCGCACGGCTTAAAGCCAGGAGCCTTGGGCATGTGCCCGGCTATGCGCTGGGGGGAAAAGGGGGGAGAACAACCCCCTTAACCCCCGCTAACTATTTACAACTATTAAAAATGAAGATGAATAACTATCTAACACTATACAACAACTATGACTACAACTATCTACAGAATTAACAGGATAAGCTAGGGAGAGTGGAGAACAGCTATGCCGCGCTCCACAGTTCCAACGACCGTCAGGGGCGGTAAGAAGGAACTGAGGGGGCGCTGGGTCGGCTGGGGTATATATCCAGCGCCATGAAGGCGCCACTCCAGGGGGCTCCACAGCCAACCCACCAGGTGTGGCTAGGGTAGAAAATTTCTCCGACGATCGTGCACGCGGCGCGCGCACACCTAATTGGAATCGATATGAGCAAGCTCTCGAAGAAGAATGTAAAACTCCTAACAATGAGGTTGAGAGAGAATGGGTTCCACAACCTTAATTGGAAGTATCAGTCACCATTATACTTTCTGAAGGATGTGAAGAAAACTTCAGAATTAGAAGGGAGTCTATAATTTATAACTGAACTGACTTCACAACATGTGCAAATACACAACATTCTTAGGTTGTCTAAACAAGTAAGTCCAAACAGCCAGCTGGAGAAGCATCCATTTATATTTCTCCCACAGAATGTCAGACATATGAAGTCACTGAACTAAAACAAAAAAGAGAAAATGTATGTCTTAAAGAAAAATTTGGAATAAGCCAAAATAATAAGACTAAATGGACTTAACCTTGTTTTACAAAAATGGGTAGAAATAGTTGAGTTGGAGTCCAGGATTATTCCTACAGAAATAAACTTTCTAGGTAGGCAATAAAGATGCTACTTAGGGAGGGTAAAGGAGAGATTTCTGATTATAAGCTTTTGGGAAGATAAACACTGTAAATGGTGTTTTAATGAACCAATCAGGTAACAGCTGATAAACTCAATGGAAACACTCATTCTGGGGAGGGGTTTAGTGGATAGAAAGGGTAGCCACTCATGAGTGAGCTAGGGAGGTTTAGCTGTGGACATTTCACTTTGTATTTTTAATGTGTTTAAGGACAAAATTCCATGCATGTTTTGTTTCATTTAGGTTCTTCTACTGGGCTCACCAGATCTGAGCACCTAGAGTTTGGATACTTACATTTTAAATGAAATACACACTGAAATAAATTAAATTCCAAATAACATTACAACCGGACATTTCACAGGAAGCCACCAGGAAAAGGTTCATGGCTGAAAAAGAGCCCCCACAAACCAAACTGAAGAAAATACTGGTGGGAGAGATTTTGTTTTGGCTAAATAAGTACTTACCATAGTGCTTTTCATTTTCAAACAACATTAATAAATCCCGCCAACACAGCTTTGGGGGCAAGTATTACTTTTTGTACCTTACACCTAGAGGAACAGGCAGAGAATTTAAATTACTTTCATCACAGCATATCAGCATCACTGTTTGGATTAGCATTTAGAACTCTGTGAATCCCAGATCTGCACTCAGATGATTCCCTCTCTCAAATTAAAATATAGATTTCTAAATTATGGGACCACAATTGATTACCCTGATTTAGGATTTTAGAGATGATATTCTGAATTTCTCTTTAGGAAGAATATCAGAGCTCATGGTTCAATCATTTATCTTACCTCCTTAGACTTCCTAACAAGGAAAATATTTGACTCTCCTCCGGAAACCAACAAAATGAACATCCTGTTATGTAATCTCTTGATTTTCATCATTTTAGCCAAAAATCACTAAATATGGACTCCTTACTTCAAGAAAGTCAATAATGGGAAGAAACCTATATCAAAATTGTTGAGTTCACCAAGATACACTAATCAAATAATATGTGCTTGATGTTGAAGTCCCAGAGATATAAAACATTACTTTCTTGGACTACAACCTTGCAATTTTACTGAACTTAAAGATTTTATAAGTCACATAAAATATCAATATGTCTATTCTCTTCGATAGCAAAGAAAAAGTCCATCACTGCAGTTCTGAGAGCTATGGCAGTGGCTGTGGACAAAGAAACACAGAGCAGGACTGAGGCTGCTCAGAAATTTGCCACTTCAAAAGTTGGTAATAACTGGGGTTTTTCAAACGGAAAAATGCATCAAGTGCAAACCCACTGCACTGTGACTACATTGAAGCCTACTGGTGACTACTCTGGGAGCATGGTCCCATTATCAGAACTCAGGATTGAAAGGGACACTGATTCCCTGTCAGTTATAATCATGCCTCAGGTAAACATCCCAGGCAGCAGATTCAACTGATCACTTTCAAACCTTGTCAATATTCAAAGAAATCTAGTACACATACAGAATTGTTGAGACTGCCAAGGAACAATCTTCAAATTCCAAAACTAGAGCTTCAACAGAACAAGAAAAATTGTATGATCCAAAAGATACCAGCCAACAACCTGATCTTTAGAAACCCAAAACATTAACACCAATCTGACAAATGATTAAAACCCACGCCAAGGGAACAGTAATAGTATAAACTGCCACCAAATCAAAATGGTAGCATTTTACACCCACTTTCGTATAAGTAACTATATAAGGTGCTAGGCAACAGTGAATCAGCCCCATTATATTAAATCGAGAGAGGAAAAGGAGAACAGGGGAAAATGTTTTTTTACTATTTCCTTTTCATTTAAGCCTTTAATATTATAGAAATCAGAGGTGTTCTCTTCTTTCCAGTCAGACATCATTGGTGCATTACCAAAAAGCTCTTTCTTATGACCCCACAATCTTTAAATGTATTTACCTCACAACACCTTTGTGAGGTTGTCAAGGCTGTATCCCCACTTTGAACTTTAGGGTACAAGTGTGGGGGCCTGCATGAGGACTTCTAAGCTTAACTACCAGCTTAGTTCTGCTCCGCTGCCACCATTCCCTTCCCTGGGAAGCTTTGAGAAATCTTTCACCAATTCCCTGGTGAATACAGATCCAAACCCCTTGGATCTTAAAACAAGGAGAAATTGACCCTTCCTCCCTCCTTCCTTTCACCAACTCCTGGTGAATACAGATCCAACTCCTTGGATCTTAAAACAAGGAAAAATCAATCAGGTTCTTAAAAAGAAGGCTTTTAATTAAAGAAAAAGGTAAAAATCATCTCTGTAAAATCAGTATGGAAAATAACTTTACAGGGTAATCAAACTAAAAGAGCTCAGAGGACCCCCCTCTAGCCCAGGTCCAAAGTATAGCAAACAAAGATAAACACTCTAGTAAAAGGTACATTTACAAGTTGAGAAAACAAAGTAAAACTAAGACGCGTTGCCTGGCTTTTTACTTACAGGTTTGAAATATGAGAGACTTGTTTAGAAAGATGGGGAGAACCTGGATTGATGTCTGGTCCCTCTCAGTCCCAAGAGCGAACAACCCCTTAAACAAAGAGCACACACAAAAGCCTTCCCCCCCCCCCCAAGATTTGAAAGTATCTTGTCCCCTTATTGGTCCTTTGGGTCAGGTGTCAGCCAGGTTACCCGAGCTTCTTAACCCTTTACAGGTAAAAGGATTTTGGAGTCTCTGGCCAGGAGGGATTTTATAGTACTGTACACAGGAGAGCTGTTACCCTTCCCTTTATAGTTATGACAGAGGTAGTGATAGTACTACTATCGCTATTTTAAAGGTGGGGAACTGAGGCACAAAGAGGCTAACTGACTTGACCAAGATCACACAGGAAGTCTGTGGTGGAGCAGAGACTTTAACTCGGGTCTCTCAAGTGCTAGGCTAGTAATCTAACCACTGCACTATCCTTCCTCTCTTTACAACCAGAACTTTGCTTTACACAATCACTGTTCATAGTCATACTCTAATTAGAATTGTTGTCTACATTAGAGCTAGCTGCCGAAGATCTTTTCACAATGTGAATAACATGCCTTTTGTCTGTGTTATTCACGGGATTCTCAATAGTTAGCTTCTACAAAAAGCACATAATTTTCCTTGGAAATTAATAGTTTTCTAGCGTAAAGCTAAGTATGCAATATCTGATCCATTACTAAGGAAAAGCTTTGTCTGGACAATCACTCAAGTATTAATTATAGTTCATATTGATATATTTGTTAGTTACCAACCGCCAAATCTTTGGATTAAATAAATTTCAAACTAAAATACTGTAGTATCAAGCTTTTAAAGAGTTATACAGGAAAGTTCAAAACGGCAAAGCAGCCTTGCATAAAAGGCAAGAGACAATGTATTAAATGTTTTCCCTGGCTCCTGCCAAGCTTCCTGCTCTGAAGTGACAGATGAGGTTTCCTGGGGCTAACATGCCAAAAGCAATTAGCCATGTCAATCCGCAAGAACGCCAGCTGCCAGGATCTAACTTTATTACAGTATGATTTAAAAGTGAAGACATCAGCAATGCTTCAGTA
The DNA here is from genome assembly GCF_028017835.1 of Emys orbicularis. Classification (NCBI taxonomy): domain Eukaryota; kingdom Metazoa; phylum Chordata; order Testudines; family Emydidae; genus Emys; species Emys orbicularis. Next base: position 347,051,386 of record NC_088683.1, read on the forward strand.
TCACATGACTCCTAATTTTAAAACTTGCCTTTAAAAGATGTACTGTGGTGGTAGTGACAATGACCTTAAGTTTCAGAATCCTATCAATTATCTATAATATGATTATGTTAAGCATACGGTTAATCAAATTAGTTCATATTATATCCCACTCAAAAGAAAATAGGATTTTAATCTATTTCTCCTTTAATATGAGTTTGTCATTTTTATACTTAAGAGTAGCAGTTTATTTCAATGCCTGTTTTGTTTGCCCAACAGCCTATTCCACAAAACACGATATGCGTAAAGTACATAACTACCCCCATTTAGGGCACCTAATTTTGAATTCCAAAATATAATTTTTGGAAAGTGTCTTGAGTCTTTATCGACTAATGTAAAACATGCTTGGTCTCTCATTACTTTAAACCATCTGCATTTGATTTTTAAGCAAGGGGTTTGGAAATGTTGATCATACAATACGTTTCCTTGCAAAGTTACAACAGCAAACTTCAATGACTCAGTCAAAAGGAATGGAGATACATTTTTCTCCATTTACTTATCTGTGGTGTAGCTCTGTGAAACAAGTATTGCTGTTGTGCAGTAAGAGGCTCTGCTTCTTTTGACTTTCCAATTTATGAATAATTTCATCAGCCTCTTGAGAAAAATTCTATTCTACTACCTTTCTTTTGCTAGGCACCCTACTAGTGTAATCCTACTTAAACAAACAAACTGTCCTCTTACCACAAACTTTTTTTTTTTTTTTTTTTTACACACTTCTCTAGCAACCTTTCCATCTTCTCTACGGTCAGCAATAGTGCTGTTCTTCTTGGACGTTTCTGTACCACTGAGCATTCTCAGAGCATTTGACACAAGTACACTAGAATGGGGTAGGCCAAAAACAGCTTCCTTTTTCCTGTAACCAAGTAACACTCTCCTACCTCTAATCCCTATTCTAAACTCCCTTTTTGACCAACTTTTCATCATTAATCCTCTGCTAGGTGCTTTCAACTTCTGCTCTGGCTCCTAACCAAAAAATACATTATATAAAATAGTTACAACACACAACCACCACAAACACCCTCAACACCCACCACACATACAACACACCAAGTAAGAAGCACTGTAACAACTAAGAAATGTAATAAAGAGAAAGCTACTTACCTTATGTAACTGGAGGTTCTTCAAGATGTGTGGTCTCTATCTGTATTTCACTGTGGATATGGATGTACACCATGAAACCCAAAGCTGGAGAATTTTGAAAGCGGTGTTCATTGGTGCACACATGGCCCTGTCTCACTTTATGCCTCCAACCAAGAAGATAAAGGGTGAGGAGGATCAACTGCTTCTCCAGTTCCTTCTCCACTGTGAATCGGAGAAGATCTGAAGCAGAGAGGAAGGAGGGCAGGAAATGTACTACAGATAGGACTACCCATATCCAAGAAACTCCAATTACTATAAGGTAAGTAACTTCCTCTTTTTTCGAGGGCTGGTCCCTATGTGTACTCCACTGTTGACAAGCAGTACTCAAAACAGGAGGAGCATGCAAGGGCTTTGATGGCAGAGCTGAATGAAGGACTGCTGTTCCAAAAAGATGCATCAGAGGAGTCCTGTACCAAAGCAAAGAGTCTAGCAAACCTGTTAACTGTGCTTCACATAGCTGCCTTACAAATATCAAGTAGAGGCACTTCTTCAACCAACGCAATAGGTGTCGCTTGTGCTCTTGTGGAATGAGCTCTTACCCCATGAGGAGGGAGAAGATTAAACAGCTGATGGAGCAAATTACAGGCCAAGATTCTTTGAGAGGATATAGTCTAACCCTTTCTGCTCTGGCGACAAATAGTCTAGGGGATTTCCTGACTGTTTTCATTCTCTGCAGGTAAAAGGCTAAGGCTCACCAAACATCAAGGGAATAGAACCTCCTTTCTTCAGAGGATGCATGCAGTTTTGGGAAGAACACAGGTAACCCGTCCCTTGCTAGTGAAGAGGAACCCGCTCTATCGATCCTCGCTATAAGAGAGATTCCACTTCCTGTGAGAATGACCCCCAAGAACGGGTGGGGAAAGGAATGCAAGCTATATCATAGAGCCAGAATGGATGACTGAGCACCTGTTTGTCCATTGTTATGGCACCTCGGGTATTGAAAGAGAGTGCTAGATGACCCCTCCCCACCCACAAAGGGTGTATGGGAGTCGGAAGGTGTTGGACTCAGTGTTTTGCAGCTCTCAAGCTCCCATCAAAAACAGTGTTTAGTCAAGGGATGGGAGTAGAATGAGGAACCCACTGCAGAAGGTGTGGGGAAGCGGGTCTTCTGAGCTCTCTGCTTCTCATGGGATGGCTCAAACGGTCTCTGGTGGAAGAAATATTGAGCCATCAGTCTAGGCTTATACTGTTGCTGATGGAATTTTCTCTTCAGGGCAAATATATATATTTTGTTATGGAATTATACACTAGAATATAGTGTGTGGAAAAGGTGTGTACCGAACTCCACCTGGCTGCCTTGCATATGTCTGCAAGGGGCACGTTGTGGAGTGCGGCTGTAGTTGTTGCCTGCACTATCACAGAATGGGCCCATAACCCTTCAAGTGAGAATCATCCCAATAACCAATAGCAGCATGTAATGCACCCTGAGACACACTTGGAGACTCTCTAAGTGGAAATGGCTTGCCCTTTGACTCTCTCCACTATGGCTAGAAAAAGCCTAGGATATTTCCAAAATGACTTTGTCTGCTCAAGATAAAAAGCCAATACCCTGCGAACATCTAATGAAAGAAGCCTTCTTCCCTCATTAGAGTCTTGAGGGAAAAGGTAGGTAAATGTATGGGATAACTGAGGTGGAATTGGGAAACCATCTTGGGTAGAAATTTGAAGATTCATTTAAAGAGCCTTTGTAAGGAAATGGCTTGACCTTAGTACTTTCCTCCAAAGGCTACATACGGTCTGGGTGACCTATAAAACTGATTCATCCTATGCAGGTAATAAGTTAATGCACTCAGAACATCCAGTGCACAGAGCTTTGAAGCAACAAGACTCGTGCAGAAACTGTCACTTGCAAATTCATACTGCACCTGCTTGGTTGATAGATTGACTTCAGCCACTCCTGAAAGGGTCTGAGGCAAAGTCTGGCATGTGATGCTATGAAAATGCATGAAGCCACGTGACCGAGTAACCAGACACAGACTTTCACTGAAGTAACAGGATGAGCCTGAAGATCTGAATAGCACAAAATCTGTTGAGGAATAAAGGCTCTTGCCATTCTTAAATTGAGGACTGCTCCAATTAACTCTGTCAGCTGGGTAGGAGTTAGAATTAATTTGCTGTGACAGACTCTCTTCCTCGCGCTTTGCCTCAAGTTCAAAAAACTAAGTTCATTTCCTCTGATTTGAAGACCCTTTGGCAGTGGAGAAACCAAACAGAAGCACTCTAAATTAACAATGTGCACCTGCCACCAAAAAAATGAGATGCAGCTAATAGGAAGTATCTGACACATGAAAATAAGCGGTAAGTTGAAAGTTATGAACTAATCCATGGTACCTAGGGAAGGAATTTTGGAAGTAAAAATTACCAACTGTAACTTGATGCAAAAAATAAATTTGTTGTGATGCCAGAGACTAGGATAGTTCACCACCACCGCTTCTTTGGAATTAGGAAGTACAGGAAATAGAATTCTCTGCACTTGATCACTCATTCTATTGCACTCAGGTGAATTAGGAGAATCTACCTCCTGTTGAAGTGGACATTCGTGAGAAGGGTCTCTTAAGAGGGACAGTGTTGAGGATAGGGAAGAAGCAGGGACTGAAACTAGATGACAGCCTTTCTGAATGACATCAAGGAGCACAGGATTTCTACTACAAGCATTTCTGGAAAAATGAAAGGCAAGTGCCAAAAGGAGAGAAGAGATCCTTACAGATTAGTCCTAAGCACTCAACTGCAGCATCAAACTTACTGATTTTGGCTAGATGCAGGCTGAGATATCAATTGAAGAAGCAAAATCCTTCCTTTGTGATAACATGGCCTCTTTCTGAAAGATTCTGTAGGTTTCTGATTATAGAAATAAGAACAGGATGGCCTGTGTCTTCAAGTCACCTGAGGTTTCAATTGGCTTCTCCTACATTTTGGGGTAGAGAGACTTAAAAACCAAAGAACTGATCTCAAGTCCTTCAGTGAATTTAATGTCTCATCAGTCTTTCAACAAAATCAATCATGTCCTTCAAAAAGATAAGTCCTCTATTGTCACCTGGACTTCATTTATGACACTGAACACAACCAGCCAAGAGGTTCTCTGTATTGTGACACCAGTAGCAATGGATCTTGCAGCTGTGTCAGCAGCATCCACTGCTGCTTATAAAGTTGTCTTGGCAATTAATTGTCCTTCAGAGAAAAAGAGAATTAGGAAATTCTGTCCCATTGGAGGTAGTCATATTTGGTTAGAAAAGGACGATAACTGGCTATTCTGAATTGTACTCTAGCTCAGAAATATATATATATTTTCCTTCCAAAAAGATCTAATCTTTTTGGTTCCTTGTCTTTTGGGGTGGATTTTGGTGGACCAGGGCGTCTTGATTTTTTATTTGCAGCCATCACAACCAAGACACTTGGGTCAGGATGAGTAAAAACAACCAAATCCTTTTGGAGGGACTTGATGTCTACAGTGCATTTCATTTCAATGTAGCAGAGATAGAATTTGGGGTCTGCCAAAGAACTTAGGATGGGTTTAGAATCCCTTACACACAATGTCCAGGGGATTTAGTATTATGTCAAACAGTTTTTCTGATTTTGCTTGGATCATTTCTAGTGGTACTTCCAGGATTTTGGCCATCCTCTTAAGGAAATCCCAAAAAGTGCCTTAGAAAGGAATGATGGCTTCAACTGGTGAAGATGCAGAAAAATTTGCAGAGACTCAAGGATCTCCCTGTTGGTCAAAATTATCACCACCCTCACTTTGTATTTTCTTGCCTGAACATCCTCCCTTTAAGGTCACTGGCCCACACTTTGAGATTCCACTTACAGAGGAGATTTACCCCTAGATATGGTGGCCAATATTATACTGGGCAGAAGAGTGGGAATGAAAAGATCATGGAGACCAGAATGGCCATGACTGAAAACAATAAGGTTTCAGCATATGGTGTCACAGTGGCAGTATCCATGGCACTTGGGTTCCATCTGAAGCATCACCCCTATGGTGAAATGAGGAATGAGATCCCACTCTCTTTTCACACTCTTGTTCCCTGGAAGGACCAGGCGAGAAAGCAGTAGATCTTGGAGACTAAATGCAGGTAACAAGGCGGCAAAAGAATAATATTCCTCAATAGGAGATGCTGTTCCTCATCATGGGGTAGCCAAAAACTGGAGGGCTACATGTTACATGACAGGACAGAGCAGGATGTAAGGAGATCTTCATAACTGATACCCTGAGTTCAGGTGGTGAATAGGGCTTTGAGGCTGCTACCAAAAGTGACATTCAGATTCAGACGTGAAGATTCAGGCTCTAAAGTAATCCTGGAATCCCTCAGTGCTGTAGAAGGTAGCCAGCCAGCACAGAGAGAGATGGCACTGAAGACAGCAGTAGCAGAGGAAGCAGTACAGAATGAGCAATATCAAAGGCAGCACCAAAGAAGTTCTCTTGTGTCTAGACAACATCAAAATGGAAGACGCAGACTGTACCAAGGTCAATGCTACAGAAGGCTGAAAACTGGTGATCGACTTTGATAGGTGTGGAGCAGTACCAAGGCAAAGGAAGTCTGCAGTGCCATCTTAGCAGCAGAAAAGTCCAGAGAATGATGACTCAGATTTCTTTTTTAGATGGTACCCAAGAGGGAGATCAGTACGAGTGCTAGGCTTTGAGCAGTGCTCTTTTCTTCTATGGGGAGTAGGGGAAGCTCACTGATCTGAGGAGACCTGCACCTCACTCTGTGACACTCTGGTTGCTCTATGAGCTCTCTTTGGCCCCCAAGAGCCTGGGGTCAAAGCACTAGCAGGAAGCAGAAGAATAATATTCAATAGGAGGGTTCTTCCTCATCACAGGGTAGCCAGAAACTATTCTAACAACTCTGTACATAGTATTACAGTGAAGCTAGATGACACTCAGGTTGTTCTGCCTGGCTGCCATGAGCAGTAAGAAGGAAGTGAGTAGTAGTTGGAATTGCTCAACCCTTTATGCTTCGGGGAAAGGGCACAAAGGCATGCAGGGTGCATGTACAAACCCAGCACACACTTCTGGATAAAAAATTACAACTCTAGTGCATGCACACAACGAGTGGGATCCATGTGGACAGACCCGGACAAGTTATGCTCCATCGCAGATAAACGTTACATTCAATACATAAATAATCACACAGCAGAAATTGTCTATGGCAATGTTTCCTAATACATTTAAACCATAGGAGATTATTTTGGAAACATTACAACACTTTAAGAAAATGTTGGCCAGAACGCTAACAGTAATGAGAAATTATTTTTCCTCACAGTACTTGTAAAATGTTACCATTATAAATAATGTGAGAAAAACATAGCCAAAAATGTAGTTATGTAAGAAAAAAAACCACCCATTTTCTCAGGGGGACTTTGGTACTGCTGAAAACTTTAAAATATATTAGTAAACCTAAATAAAATTTTCTCTCTGTTGTTTTGACCTTTGCACTGCCTTTACTCCTGGACTTCAATGGGAATACTGTCAGAGTAGAAGCAAAGGATCAGGTGCTATGTTTTCTAAATGCCAAATCAGTGTATTCAAGAGAAAGACCTCCCACCTTATTCACATATTCTCATTCTCTCTCTCTTTCATAGGATGCATGCCTTTTTATTAACATATGCTTTTACAACGTTATACCAAATATACAGCTTATCTTTGCTGCTTAAGTATACATACATCTGAAATTAGCCCAATTTTTTGTAAAGTATTGGAAAACCTGAAGATTTAGGAATATTTTGATGTGCTGGGGCAACAGTACTCAAAAATTTTAAGCACCTGGAAAGAAGTATGTGACTATATTAAAAGTTACTTTTCCAGTACACCCTGAGGAACTTGTTTTTAATCCAGGCTTCAGGAGTCTGGCACACAGTTAGACCAAATATTTCATGTGTCAAAACCTTAGGAATGCAACCTCTTTTTCACTGAGTGATTGAAATGGCCATAATTTCAAATGAACACACACTTGGTCCACTTATGCAATCAAAGAACAATTCATTTGCTTGGACTTTCAGAGTATGTTAAACGGTAACCACTCTCTGTCCCTTGTTTTTTATGACATACAGAAAGCTGTGGAACATTTATTAGAAGGTATCTGATGAATCTCTTCTGTGTTACGTATTTCATTTTAACAAGATAAATATTTTAGAAGTAGCTTTAACTGCTGCTTAAGTAGATTTGAGTAAAAAGAGCAGTATAGACATAGATGGCTGTCTGTCTCAAGGGAATGGTTACAAATTAAACAGCTGCTCATTGGTGGGCTGAATTCAGCCCAGTATCAACCGAGAATTCTCTCTTGGACATCTCCTACTGGATGCCTGTTGTATTATGAAACATATGAGCCCAAAGATGTGTGTCAAATGTATTAACATGACTCTGTAACTGTCCAACATTAAACAGTTTTAAACAAGGTTCAGGGTTTGGTAAACAGAGACCTCAACCTGCTTAGTACCATGGCAAATACATCATTAATTTTGTTCAATAAAAGATTAAAGATATAGAAAAGAAGGGGGGGAAACTGTTACAGTGCTTGAAGTATTAAATAAGGCTTACATTTTAACAATCCATTGTTCCCTTTCCCTTTAGCTGATTTTCAAAGGACACCCCCTTTATTTGATAGTCACTTAAATTATAATAGCTATCCTTTTGGGGGAAAAGAGTAGAAGTTAACTGAAATGGGCTGAAGCTATTTTTGCTCAAGTCCAATCCCACTTCCTAGAAAACAAAACAAGACAAACAGATAAGAAGGAACAAAAAAGAAATGCAAAGATAGAAAATACTCTGGTGTTGAATCTCACTTGCAACCTTGTTGCTAGAAAAGCACAGGCACGGCACATGGTCTTACCAGCCACTTTGAAACCTGGCAAAACTTGTACCAGTGTCAAGGTGCTTAGGGAATGTCTTTTTGGTCACAGGTTTCAGAGTGGTAGCCGTGTTAGTCTGTATCAGGAAAAACAACGAGGAGTCCTTGTGGCACCTTAGAGACTTGGTCACAGGCTCACCAGCAGTGTGGCCTAGCTAAGCCAGACATTTATTAGACAGAAGGAAAAAAGGAGAAGGATAGGAAAGAGAACAAATAAAGTTGGGAAGAAAAAAGAAAACACAGAGATGATGACAGGACAAAGTCTCACATCTGAATTCAGCCAGAACCAGCGGAGGTGATGGTGTCATCTGTGTCCCTCTCCCTGGCCCCATCTGGTCAGGACATCTCTGAGGATCAGGACAGCAAAGACCCAATGTCATGGTGGATCCCGTGGTCCAGGAGACAAAGGTGGCAACAATGAATGTAATACTCATGGCAATGGTTGCTGGCAGACAGCTGCTTCTTAATTTCCCTCCTTCCCTCCCCCGAAAGTCTTTTATTTTAAAAAGAAGTGATGGATGGAACAACCCATCGCCTCATTTTGTCCTCCAATTACACCTCATTTCTGAAATGCCAATTTTGGTTCATTGTTTTCTGGTCACACACTTCTCGTTTACCAGGCTTAATTTTAACACAGTCACTGAATTATATCAATAGGCCTTTTTGTTTGGACTAATTCAGTCTGTCTCCCTTTTGCACCTTTTCGCATCAACATTTATTGTTATAGGTACTGTGTATTTTTATGAATTTTCACTCACTTCCTACAATTGAGCTCACAATTTGGGTAAATTTGTAGATCCAGTTATCACAAAATGCCCCACCATCAGCACTTCAGTTTGGAGAAAGAAAGCTTGAACTATTCATCTTTCCTCGTAACTATTCTCCAGCTTATTACTGACAACTCCACTATCCTTTCCATCACCCAGACTCACAGCCTCAATTGCATTTTTGTCTACATTTTCTGTCAGCATATGGTGTCTCGCTAAATTACTTCTTCCACTTCAATTTCACCAAAATTCATCCTTTATCTCCAACACTTGTCCATGCCATGCTCCACCTGGATAGCAATAGACTCCTTTCTGACCCTCCCCAGTTCTCACCTCTCCTCCATTGTTTGTCCAAAATGCCAATGCTAAATTCATCTTCCTCTTCTGTCATATCAACTCCTTTTACATAGCTGCCAGTCTCTTATCACATCAAATTCAAGTTTCGCATCCTCATCACCTTTTCTTCCGACTGCTCCATTCATATCCTCTCATTCTCTAAATCAGTGGTCTCCAAACTTTTTTGATCGTGCACGTGCACCCCATCGGTAAAAAAAATTTTGAGCACGCACCCCCTGCCGCGCCGGCTCTACCATTTTGTCCGAAGCACACAAAAAAAAAAAAGCGCTCCTCCTGCCGCGCACCCCCAAGGATCCTCTTGCACACCCCACTTTGGAGTCCACTGCTCTAAATCACGACTTCCCTGACACTGCTACCTACGACTGGAATAGTCTTCCACTTGTCTAAGAGTCTCCTCTCTACTGTCAATCAAATTTCTTCCAGGTGTCTTATTTCCCTCATTTTCCACACACTGCACTGGGTTACATCTTCTTTGTCTGGCTGTATTAACTAATGCTGAAGCCTCATGGTATTTAACCTGTGGCCCTTTAGGGTGACTTAAGACATTTGATTTAATTATAAAATTCAAAATGTATTCCCTGAGCCACAGCTTCCGCAACAGACTCCAGAAGCTTCCTCTGTAATCCGGGGGGGCACCTCTGATGTTAGCCAGGAATGCTCTAATCAGCTGTCTCTTCCCTGCTGCACCTGCTCAGAAGCTCCCTGTTGGCCTCTTCTTGCATCAAAGAGGAGCAGGGCAAGTAACACTGGTTGCTCCAATGCCTGACTTACAGGACTGTGTGAGGCCCCAGGAAAACAGGAAGGAGCTTGACTGGCGCTGCCTAAGCCCAGGAGAGAGCCTAGCAAGGGATGACTTCCCTCTGACAGCCATACCTCTCAACCCCCACACTCTGAAACAAGGGACAGTGACTCTCAAAATGAGGAAAAATGGGACACTGAGGGACATTGCCCTGCAGAATTACAAGCCTGGGCCCCAATCCTTCAAGGCTGTGTGCCCATGCAGAATGCCCCTGTGGATCATCTGACAGGAATGAGATCTTAGCGCTGCAGTGATCACTGCCCTTTCGGGGGTTCCAGTGTCCAGGTCTCTGTCACTGGACTCTTCCCCTGGGGTTTACTGCACCCTCCATTCCTACAATCTCTGCAGAGCAATCATACCCACAGCAGACTTAGTAACTCTGTCCCTAGTCAGAGACAGGACACCTCCCCATTGCCTTGCAGACTCAAGGAAACATCTCATGTGGCTGAGCTTCAGGCACTGCACATGCACAGCCCTATCAGGCTGGGGGCTCAGACATGAGGCTGCAGAATCATCCCATCACCCAAAAATCAAGGTCAGACGCGGGATGCCCAGCACTACGTAGGACACTAGAGAGGTAGGCTCCCACCCAACCACCAAGGGCGACCCAGGAGAAGGAAAAAAGAGGATAGCTTGGGGGCTGCTCTAACTTGTGCGTTGGCAACAGCCTCTCAGCAGCACACTCCAAATTCTCCCCCTGAATGAAGGATTGCAGGGAGGGAGGCATAGGAGCCAGCACAGCATTCTCTATTCCCCTCATGCTGGAGGAAGTCAGAGCAAGAACTTGTAGATGTTTCTGCTCCCTTTGTGCTGCCTGGGCAGCACAAAGGGAGTGCAACAGGGCTAAGAATCAGCTCTTAAATATTTACTGTTGCCCTTTGATCTTTGGAACTAACCACTGCAAGTAAGGTCAGGAGGAAATACTGTGAAACCCACTGCCCTAGTAAAATCCACCTCAGTCCACCTCTGCTCAACATTGTGGTTTTTTTGAATGACAATCATTTGCCCCATATTGATCTTTATTCGTTAACATTTATATTGTGGTAATGCCTAGAGCCCCACCAGCTCAGGACCCCATTGTACTACATGCAGTACAATCAGAATATACTAATACCTGGCTCATATAGCACATTTCATCAGTAGATCTCAAGGCACTTCACAATCTCTCATATATTTATCCTCACAACATCTCCTGAGGTAGGGAAGAATTATTATCCCCCATTTTACTGATGTGGAACTGAGGCACAGAGAGGCTAAGTGACTTGCCCAAGGTCACACAGGAAGTCTATGGCAGAGCAGGAAATTGAACCCTGGTCTCCAAAGCCCTAGGTGAGTGCCCTAACCACTGAATCAACCCTGCCCAAAACAACCTACAATTTTTTTCCTGATGGCTTTTCACCCTCGTGTTTGTACATCACAATCCCTCAATTTTCTTTTAATTAATTTTAAAGAGGTTGTTTTAAATAGTGTTTTAATGTTGTTTTAGAAATTACAAAAGGAAGAGTGTCAGAATCTGTCCCATAATAAAAACATTGTAACTCAGTTAAGTTTCTACCCCATGCAAATAATGTCAGAATTTGGCCCTAACCATCTTTGTGGGCGGGGCTAGTGGACAGCTGCAGAGAGACTGCTTCAAAAATAAATGTATCAATTATTGCTTTCATTGTCTACATTCTTTAGGGTAGAGAATGTCTCTTAATCTTTAAAGGCATATGTTTTTGAAGCTAGGTAAATGATAAATGGGTAAGCAATGACTGAAGGGGGTTTACACAATACCATGGAGTCCTTAAGGTTTAGAGTCTGATGCTCTCTTATGTTCATACACTTCTGATCAGTCTTATTTTTAAACAGGAAGGCATAATCTAGTGGTCTGACAAACCCAGGAATCTTGAGAGCTAATAATGGCTCTGCAACTGACTCAGATCCATGATGCTCAGATCTGTGTCCTTTACAAATCTGTTTCTCAGCTTCCCCATCTCTAAAATTGGGATAAACTTGTCTACATCACAGGCATCTTCTGAGATTTAGTTAATTTTTGTAGAGCACTTTAAAAATAAAAGTTTATTAGGAGTACAGCACCATATAATAAGTGCACACAAATTATAGGTTCACAACTCAAGGAGTTTACAGACTAAATTTCAGATAAGATACATGGAGGTGGTATATGGGATAAAGGGGGAAAGAGGGACAAAATCAAAGTTGTTTAATTTATGTGCTTTTTATAGTTATATTGGTTGAGCAGTGGGTGCTAGCTAACCCACTTCTTTTGGTTAGCTTTCCAATGTTAAGCATAGCTGTGTGTTTTATAGAAAGTGTATATTTCCCCAATAGCCAATATATCAAGTTGGTCCTAAGCAAGATTAGTCTTTTACTTATCTTGACATTCTATGCCTTTGTCTTTAATATAGAACATTCCTTCTACAAGTGCTAAGTATGTTTTTCCTTACCACCACCTAAAATTAATTTGAAGATACATGGTCTTCTACTTAACAGCAATTTCTACTAATGCTGAATGTTTTCCTAGTTCACAATACATTATGACATAACTTTTTGAAATCTAACAGCCATGTGTCTTATTTATTGGTCTCCCTTATCTATTAATATTTTCTACCTTTTCAGCCAAAAACAACTTTGGTGATTATGTTTCATTTTCCACCTCTTGTTGGAATCTTGGGGTTCCCTTTGATCCCAAATTATCCTTAGAGGATCAATTGCAATACTTCATTTACCATCTAAGAAATGTCTTGACTTCAACATGTGCAATCCAAAATAGAACTGGAAAGGCTTGTACGTGTCTGGGTGGCCTCCAGGACCAACCACTGTAACACTCTCTTCCTTGGTATTACAGAAATGTTGATTCATATATTGCAACTGGTTCAAGATTCTGAATCCCACATTCTCAGCAACTTTAGATCTAACCATATTACTTTACTTGTAAAATCTTTGCACTGATTTACAATGAGATTGTTGATTGATTTTAGATTCTGATTACCAAAAATAAAATTCTACAGAATCTTGTCCTCTGCTTATTTCTAATTCTTAGTTACTTCCAAAAACCCAGTAACAAAAATACAGTTCCTATAGTTAGAAAACAGAGCTCATGATCTTGTCTGTTAAACTAGACTGGTAACTGCTGAAGTCAAGATGATTAAAGATTAAATAGTCAATTTTTTCCTCCCCTGAAATAACTTATTTTTCAAGCTGGCATTCTATGTTAGTATAAAAGTGCATCTAGTTAGTTTAGCTCGTCAGTGAACTACTCCTAACTTGCCAGGATCCTTGACCAAATATTTCTAGCCAACACCAGGCTTACTAAATATGCCTCTTCTTACTAGAGTGAGCATAAGGCTAGGAAGCAGGAGTTCTGTTCCATCTCTTTCATTGGCCTTAACAATTTGCTGCATTTCACTACCCTAATTGTTAAACATCACATCAATCACCCCGGGAGGTAGATAAATATCACTACACCCATATTGTAGATTAGGTTAGTTCTCTGAACACAGACGGCCCAGTTCTGCCAATGGGATTATAATCAGAGTTGCACCTGCATATCAATGATAGAAATGGTCTCAGAATTCAGAACTCTTAAAGTGGCTGTCAAAACTCACTGCAGCAGTAGGCAAAGTAATTGTTATAACATCTAAAAAATCTAGCACTACCCATCTCTCATTTTTAAAAATGGACAAATTTATCTATTAGCAATGTACAAAAACCTCTATAAAGTAAAACAAAATTGACAGCTCAGACCTAAATACTGATTTTAGCAAAAAGTCTGAAGCACAATTTATATAAATACTTTGTCCATAAAACATCTGCATAGGATAAACATAACAGTCCTATAAGAAAAAATGAATATTATTGTTCTCATTTTATTAATCACATCAGAAAAATGTAATGAATTAATAAAATATGTAATTAGTCTTTATTCATTTTTTTAATATTGCTTCTGACCAAAGTGCAAGAAAGCTCAATATATAATTTCCCATTTTACTTCTGCTAAACAATTGTACTGCTTAGTAATTCACTTAAGATACATCATGTTTAACTTCTCAAACCTAAGTGTTGTCATTAAATATTAAACTTTACAAGTCTCCTGAATAGGATATTCTTTCAATCCTAAGGATAAATGTATTAAGACTATAAACTAATGAAGATTCAAATCACCAGGCATGTAGAGGTGTTTGTATTATAGCAAAGCAACACAACCAAGAGAACACTAATCATATTATATGTACATATATATACATACATACACACACACATTATACATATATATATCACAGTTAAACAGAGCTGATCAAGCAGGGCCCCTGTTATTCTGATTTTACTGTTGTTCAAAATACATCCAGTTTTGTGATTAGAATTCTTAATCCCAAACCATCACATTCTAGAGAAGGTTCATGATTCCAAACAGTCTCCATTAAATGTTGTTGCACTACTTGACTTCTCTGTTGTATCCTTCTCAGACATCTTTGTGGTATGGAGCTTAAAAATTAATTTGACACTGACCAAATGCTACATTTTATTTAAAAGGAACGTTTGCCCAATAATTCAAAAAAACCATTAAGTTATTCCTATGATTTTTTTAAACAAGTCTTTTGAACTCCTGTCCTGAAAAGTCCTTTCCAAATGGATAACATCTCCTATTAATTATTATCAATCTTATAATCTACACTTCCTCTGCAAGATGCTTGAGCAAATTGCTTTTACTCAATTAGGGAAGAAAAATGTTAAATCTTGCAAGACTAGATTACTTTTATTCGGAAGCCAAAGCTCTGTTAGCTTATGTAGTTAAAGGCCTGTGACAATTCTACTAAAAATCCCGGTTTAAAAAAAATGTTAATGTTCATTTTTCAAATTCCAAAGGAAACTTGGAATGCAACCTATTCTATTTTCTTTAATGTAGGATGGGAAAGTTCCTAGTGGATCACATATTTTAAAGCATATATATTGTATTACACAAAAGCGAAGGTTATTTCTGTAACTGGAGCTTCTTCAAGATGTGTTTATTTCACACGTGGGTGTGCATGCATACCATGCACCTGAATCTGGAAGTTTTTTCCAAGCAATGTCCATTGATCAACACATGCGCAGTACGTCTTCTCATGCTCCTAACCAAGGGTACAAGGAGCAGTGCGGGTCGTCCCCACTCCAGTTCTTCCTCTTACCGCAGTGCGGTCAAGTCCGAAGCAGAGGGGAAGGAGGACGGATAGTGGAATACAGATAGGGACCACACATCTCGAAGAAACTTCAGTTTTAGTAAGTAACCTCCTCATGTTCAGCAGATTATTCTCCATCATCCCAAAAAAATTTCAAAGTCACTGCTTCCAAGGATAAAAGTTCCCCATAACATAAGTAGGGCATACATTCCTTGTTCCTAGATGTATACTTTTATATTTAATCATATTAAAACGCATACTGTTTGCTTGCGACCAGTTTACCAAGTGATCTAGATTGCTCTGAAACAGTGACCTGTCCTTTTCATTATTTACCACTTCCCCAATTTTTGTATCATCTTCAATCTTTAGAGATGATTTATTGTTCTCTTCCAGGTCATAGATAAAAATATTAAATAGCATAGGGCCAAAAACCAATCCAGGGGGGAATCACACTGAAACACACTCACTTGATGATTCCCTATTTACATTTAATCCACTTAATGGGTTCCATGTTAATTTTATATAGTTTTAGCTTTTTATCAAAATGTCATCTGGTACCAAGTCAAACGCCTTAAAGAACTATAAGTATATTACGTCAGCAACATTACCTTTATCATCCAAATTTATAAACTCATCAAAAAATATACCAAATATACCAAATAGACAGGACCTATTTTCCATAAACCCATGATGATTTGCATTAATTACAATACACTCATTTAATTCTTTATTAGTGGAGTCCCATATCAGCCACTTCATTTTTTGCCAGGGACTGATGTCAGGCTGACAGGCCTATAATTATCCAGGTCATCCCTTTTATCCTTTTTAAAAACTGGCACAACGTTAGCTTCCTTCCAGTCCTCTGGAACTTTCCCTGTGCTCCAAAATTTAGCTCCTCAGCTAGTGCTTTTAAAACTCTAGGATGCACATTATCTGGACCAGCTGATTTTAAAATGTCTAACATTAGTAGTTTCTTTTTATCATCTTCCAGAGATACTAGGGGAATGGAAAGTGTTATTACCATATGATGAGACTGCATCATCTGTGTTCCCCCAAATACAGAACAGAAATATTTATTGAACACTTCTGCCTTTTCTGCATTATTATTCATAATTCTTTCATTTCAATCTAGTAATGGACCAATACCATCATCAGGATTCATTTTGTTCCTAACAAATTTAAAAAACTCCTTTTACTTTCTTGTCAATTTTCTACATTTCCTATATTCTGATTAATATCCATTTCTATCAACTTCCCTTTTCTTATGCACACATACACACTAATTACAGCTGCCTTCACTTCCCCTTTAAAACAAGTCAGTTTTCTAACCAGCACGGCCTTAGTGAACCAGGAACAGATGCCACACTTTGTTCCAGTTATAGGCCAATTTCACTTGTTAACAGTGATGTCAAAATATTGGCATATTGGCAAAATTTTTGGCGAGGAGACTAGAGAAATTATGGGATCTATCATACACCCAAAAGAAGTTGGGTTTGTCAGAGGCCATTATGGCTCTGATAAGCTTTCACTGCCATATCAATATTTTGTCAAATATGATGAACCCCAGTCATTCTAGCCTTAAACACAGGAAAGGATTTTGAAAGGGTGAGCTGGAGATTGGCCCAAATCCAAATATTGTGGTGTATAAAACCTATGTTTAGTTTCTGGATCCAACTGCTATATTCTAGCCCAACCTCTCACATCACGACCAACAACGTGGTCTCGGATAACCAGGTCTTCAGGGACACAGTCGTCGCTGCATGAAAGTCTGGGCTATCCTAGCTACGAGTTACCAGTTACATCCTCAGTTTTGTGGACAATTGCCTATACGGGGCAACCCAGATTTACAAATTAGGAACAAACCTATCATTTGGAAGGAATGGCGGAGTAGGGGTATCATACAGACTTTCCAATTAATCAATAGTGAGGGCTTTGTCCCTTTTCTAATGCCAAAGCAGTACTATGAACTGCCACCCTCAGCTGAGTGGCAGCACTTACAACGAAGACATTTACTACTACATCAATTTGACATGGACACATAGGACTGCCAGAGGCCCCAGAACTACTGAGGAACTTCAGAAATATTTCATCAACTCTTCAGGCCCAGGCTCTACATGTATGATTTACTAATGAAGAGGAACTCCACTAGTCTAGAGTTCTTAGAAGAGGATTTACCACTACTCTTAAAAGCATCTCAATGGTAGAACATACGAGGTTATGTTTAAAATGCCACTTTGAATCAGACTATGCTTGATAAAACAAAAGATTTTATTTAAAGTGGACTGGACACTACAGATGTTGAACAAGATAAAAGTCTTATCTTCTGATGTTTGTTGGTGCTGTAATAAAATAAAGCTATGCTATGGGCCTGTCCAACAGTCAGGCAGCTTTGGAAAGAGGTGACAAGCGTTAAAATGGTGCTTGACTTCAGCAGCCAGGCCTATGCTGAAAATTATATTTTAGGATATTTACCTGCTAAACTGGGTTTAACTCCACCACAGAGACTTTGGTTCTTGAGGGATGCAATGATCATCAAGTGATTTTACAAATATGTAAGAAAGCAGTGGTTTTCAGACCAGTCTGAATGAGCAGCCAAAGAAAGAATAACTAACCGCAGCTGAGATCAATTATATGAATTCAAAGATATATGGCCCCCATTTCTAGATACATTTGGATGAAAAAAACCCAACATTCAGACTGCTTGAAGAATGTCAGACGTTAATTCTTTTTTCTTCCTATCATGAATGTCTTCTCCTATTTTATTACTGTAAGTCACCATCACCACATGTTATGTCTACATAGCTTTGTCTTGTATTTGTACACTTTTGACAAGTTGTAAAACTAATTTTATTGGAGATCCTGCAAGTTTACAGTATTCAGGAACATATAAAAGCTGTAAATCCTTATCCTTTTAACACTTTTTGTTATTTTTCCTTCACAAAAATCAATTTAAAAAAAAAAAATCACACAAAAAAGAAAAACCAAGGCTGAATATTGCTTGTGGAATATCAACATCATTCTGAGCAGTATGATCATGAGACATTTAAAAGTAAAATTACTATAACATTTACTTTGCAATGCACCATTTAAATAAACTGAACACACATATCATTGATTTTAATGGAATTTTACAGAGAGTATAGATTATACAGCAATTTTAATATAGAGATTACCATGTGGTAAAATATGTGTATTCAGGCATAGCACATAATATAAATCAATTAACTAAAAATACAATTTAAATGCAAGGGAATTTGAGGGACTATCCTCTAATCCACAAAATCAAACACAAAGTTCTTTACATGTCTTTACAATTAAATTGCTGTTGATATGGTACACAGGATGAGCGACTGTCTTAGGGCTTAGAAGAGAATCTAAGCACCATATAGTGAATTACGTTTCAATCTTCACTCTGAAATTATTTGCTTTTAAAAAGGAATTGTCAAACTTTTGGCATTAAGATAATTTTAGTTATCTGAAAATAAAAAAATTTCAAGGTTTAAAAAGACAATTAACTTAAATTATTAAAATTAATTTACAATATGTACTTCCAATACCATATATAATTTTATTCTTGGAAGAAAGGATTACTTACCAAATTAGCCATGTAGATTGTAAGCAGACCTCTCCTATAAACAGAAATGATCAGATTAGTGCATAAGACACCTCAATATTAATCACCCCTCACGCTGAAACAAATTACAGTTTAATATCACAACGTAACAAACACAGAAAGCTTTCCTAGGGTCTCTAGAAGATAGCTTTGGTTTACTTACGTAGGTTTCAAGCATTATCCATGGCAGAAAAAATACAAGCGTCTCCACAGAAACCATGGGAGAAACCATACCAGTAACACTGTGCTCAAAAACATTGCTCCAAAGCAGTTCAGTGATAATTGCTTCTAATTCTTAGTGATTATTCAATGATAGAATAAAGTTTTAACAAAATCTACAACTGATTTCTTGGCCTAATTCAGTGGTTCCCAACATTTTCTGGTTGAGGACCACACACATCCCAGCAATCTCTCCTCAGACCAGGCCCTTGTATAGTTGCTACCATTTTCTCTCCTGCCATTTTCTGCCTGTTTTCAGTGTTTTGTCCTTTTAAACTTTTTTTTCCACTTGAATTTTTAAGAGTGTTTGCTCTTGCTTTGTAGCTCACTGTTCTCCATGCTGCAGATGGTTACAAGCCATTTGAGATAGGGACAGATGCTGGTAGGTCCATAAGTTTGAACATATATGCTCATGCACTTCAGTTGAGTGCCACTGCAGCAGAGGACAGAAGCTTGGGTCTGTGGGCTGTTACCCATATCTGCAGCCTTGTACATGTGAGCTAATCCTATGACACTTTGCATTAGAGATCACTGTGGGAGCAAGAACAGAAGTTTCCTTTCAAGGAGCCACCCCTATTAGCCTAACAGTCACAAGAGCACATTTGCACTGTGAAAGGGCAGATACAGGGTTATGCAAGTCCCTGCGTCTACTCCCACACCAAAATTAGTCTGGAACCTATGCCTTGGCGAATGCTAGTTTTTATCAGTGTTGCCAACTCTTGTGATTTTATCACAAGTCTTGCAATATTTTCTGTTTTCAGTGATGCTCCTGCTGTTGGAATCTAAATATTGCATTAGAATCTCAGTCTCTGAAAGAAAAGAAAAAAATCAGTGTACATGCACAGTAGAGCCTTCTTAGATTCTGGCAGCTAAATTTGTCAAATATTTGCACTAAGCTTTCTCCAGCTCAGGGCTGCAGTTCCCGGACAATGGGAGCTGCAAAGCCGGCACTTGGGGCGGAGGAAGCGTGCGGAGACCCCTGGCTGCCCCTACACCTAGGAGCCGGGGGGGGGGGGAACATGCCGCTGCTTCCAGGAGCTGCAGGGAGCTTGCCTTAGCCCCACTGTGCCGCCGACTAGACTTTTAACGACCCAGTCAGCGGTGCTGACCAGAGCCGCCAGAATCCCTTTTTGACGGGGCGCTCCGGTCAAAAAACAGACACCTGGCAACCCAAGCCTCAACAGGGTCAGGACTAAGAGCCCTGCATCAAAGACTGTCAGCAGCTAGAACGGGTGGATGGAAGATGTGTTTTGACATTTATGTTAATAAACCAGACTCCAAAAATGCAAGTGGTTATTGAGAAAACACTGAGTGTAAAGCCTGATTAACTGGGATAGAACTGGATATTGAGGCTGTTGGCCAAGCCAAAGCCAGACTGGGTAAACTCTGCTACAAGCCTCCTTATGCATATTCATAAGGATACAGTCCTTTGGTAAATGGATTACATAATTTTTTTTTCCTTCCACAAGATGTTGCCTCATTCTGTACAAAGAATTGATGATACTCTGTAAATAAACCATTAGTGAATTTGGCTGTTGTCTGTACGATCATCAACTACACAGCATCCAGATCAAATAAATACACCTCTACCTCGATATAACGCTTTCCTCGGGAGCCAAAAAATCTTACCGTGTTATAGGTGAAACCGCGTTATATCGAACTTGCTTTGATCTACCGGAGTGCGCAACCCCACCCTACCCCGGAGCGCTGCTTTACCGCATTATATCCGAAGTCGCGTTATATCGGGATAGAGGTGTACCTGGAAAAAGTGGAAGAAACCCAAGAGTAAACCCCTGAGAACACTCAAAAGTGTTTTTGATAACATGTGGAATCCCTCCCACTAAGATGTAATAGCCAAGAAGAACTCATTGATACACTCAAGCACTTCACTGTCTAAGGGAAAAGAAGTGGACCCCCTTACTCCTGAAAATACTGATGCACCTTCTTTTCAGAGCCTGAGGATACCTTGGGGAAAGCTTCTGTCTATTTTGCTTTAGCTTGGCAGACTGGATTTATATTCCATAGCATCAAAGACCATGCCACAAACTCCAACTTATCCCACTACTACTTTGGGGAACATCTTTGCCACAGAAGATAAGCTTCTCTCCCCTTTGGACAATTTAAATGACTAGTTTTGTTACAGCTCCAGAAATTGTTTCAGAGTTGTCTCATTCCACTGGAAAACAGTACTGTAAGAGGTGCAGCTGAGGTGTTCCCACCTCCTGCTTTTAGCCTTCACTGTGTTGAGACACACACGGCAGCCAGACACTGTTACAGAGGTTGCCCTAAAGCACAAAACAAATGGAAAAGGCAGGAGAAGCAGCACTAGACAGCAGAAAAATCCTGGCTGGCAATTGGTCATTATCCTGCCTGGCAGAGCAAGTGAGGAGGAACCCAGACCTTGCAAAACTGCAAACTGAGCCACATAATATTTTGTAAGAGAATAAACTATACAAACTTGTATTCTGCTCTTCCCTCTGCTGGGCCCCAAATGACAAAATAAATGCTTTTGGAACATTATCCTGGTGTGGTTTTGTATTTAAGACAAGCATAAAAGAACCCATCAAAACAACTTTACATATCTCATTTTTATAAACAGATTATATATAAGGTTACATACATACACGTATTGAGGATGACTGTGTGCATACACACCTTACGTGGTGATATACCATGTGATAATCAAAGAGCTGTGTGATCATTCTCACAATTATATGATAGAGTTTATCAATACTTCTACATCAACTTTTTAAAAAATCATTTCTGATATGCACAAATTTAGATTGTTCATTTCTTATGCTATATATAACCCTTATAGGAAAGTGTGCCTCAACCACTTCATAAATGCAATGGCAACTGAAAACTATTAAATAATAGAAAGCGTATCGTCTCTCAATGAGTACTCAAGAACATATCTGTTTTAATATATTGCATTCACCACAATGAATCCTTATCATTTAGGCACCCGCATTCTTTCTATAAAATACCCATTTATTTTTTTAAATATGTAATCTTGGTGATTTCTTATTAACAGAGATCCCCAATTTGGATAACTGCTACCATAATTTTCTCAAAAACAAAGTATGATTATCCAGATCAAAGCCTTTCTGAGAAATGAAAAAAGATTTACTGCCACTTTATTTCCTGGGAATTATGCTGATTTTAGAAGTTCCTCTTTCTTCACTCAATAATATAGAAATAAAACAAGCTCACGGAAAACAAGGTTAACTTCATGGTATGCAGCACCTGAGTAAACAAGGTTTTCTATCTCGTAGAACAGGTTTTTAATACCCTTTAAACAATTCTGTATCTGAAACCATTTATATCCACATTTGTAAAATTATTATTGCGAAATGACAGTTGTCTATCCAACATCAACAACAAATATGACTCCCATCCTCAAAACAAACTACTGGCACCAATCTTGTAGTTACGGCACTGGACAGGGAGCCAGAAAAAACTCTTCCATTGTCTGAACAAAAAAAATAGGCAAGCCACTTAGCCTCTCTCTGTCTTCATAGACTCATATATTCCAAGACCAGAAAGCGCCATTGTGATCATCTAGTCTGACGTCTGTGTAACACAGGCCACAGAACTTCCCCAAAATAATTCCTAGAGAATTTCTTTTACCAATCCAATCCTGATTTTAAAATTATCAGTCATGGAGAATAGACCACAATCCTTGGTAAAACTGTTCAAATAACTAATCACTGTCATCACTAAAAATGTATGCCTTATTTCCAATCTGAATTTGTGCAGCTTCAAATTCCAGCCATTGATCACGTTATACTTTTTCTGCTAGACTGAAGAACCCGTTATTGAATATTTGTTCCCCATGTAGATACTCAGACTGTAATCAAGTCACCCCTTAACATTCTCTTTAATAAACTAAATAGATGGAGCTCCTTGAGTCTATCACTATAAAGCATGTTTTCTAACCCTTTAGTCATTCTCGTGGCTCTTCTCTGAACCCTCTCCAATTTATCAACATCTTTCTTGAATTGTGGGCATCACAACTGGACACAGTATTCCAGCAGCAATCGCATCAGTGCCAAATACAACGGTCATATACCCTCTCTACCCCTACTTGAGATTCTCCTGTTCATGCATCCAAGGATTGCATTCGCTCTTTTTGGCCATAGCATCACACCGGGAGCTCGTGTTCAGCTGATTATCGATCACCTCCCCCCCCCAAATCTTTTTCAAAGTCACTGTTTCCTAGGATACAGTCCTCCATTCTGTAAGTATGGACTACATTCTTTGTTCCGAGATATATACTTTTACATTTAATCATATTAAAACAGTTTCTTGTGTCCAATTTATCAAGTGATCCAGATTGTCCTCTTCAATATTTACCATTCCTGCAACTTTTCCATCATCTGCAATTATCAGTAAAACTTTTACATTTTCTTCCAGGTGACTGATAAAAAGGTGAACAGTGTAGGGCCAAGAATCATTCTCTACAGGGCCCCACTGGAAACAAACCTACTCAATGATGAATCCTCATTTACAATTACATTTTGAGACCTATCTGTTAGCCAGTTTTTAATCCATTTGTGTGCCATGCTAATTTTAGGTCATTCTACTTTTAATCAAAATGTTATGCAGTACCAAGTGAAACACCTTACAGAATTCTAAATGTATTATGTCAACACTATTACCTTTACCAACCAAACTTGTAATAATTACATTACCCTCCTTTAATTCTTTATTAATCTAGTCTTGTGTCAGCCACTCCATTATTTTACCAGACTGATCAGCCTATAATTTTCGAGGTTATCCCATTATCCTTTTTAAAAACTGGCACTTTTTCCAGTCTTCTGGAACCTTCCCAATATTCCAAGGTTTATTGAAAATAAACATTAACGCTCAGCACGCTCCTCTTTTAAAATTCTTGGATGCAAGTTATCTGGACCTGCTGATTTTAAAATGTCTAACTTTAGTAGCTTTTTAACATTCTCCAGATACCAGGGGAATGGAAAGAGTAATCACCATATGACGATAATTAGAATGGATAATTCTACCATTCTAAAATCTGTTTTTTCCCTGACTACTAAACAAAAATACTTAAACACTTCTGCCTCTTCTGCATTCTTATTGATAATTCTACCATTTGCATCTAGTAATGGGCCAATACCAACATCAGGATTATTTTTGTTCCTAATATTTTTTTGAAACATCTTATTGTACTTAAGTCTGCTGGCCATACATTTCTCATTGTGTCCCTTTGCTTGGCATCTCAGAGACTTGGTAGGATAATATGCATGACTGGAATATTGGTATAGAAGGGTACAGCTTGCTCAGAAAGGAAAGGCAGGGGGAAAAGGGAGGAGGTGTTGCCTCATATATTAAAAATGTATACATTGACTGAAGTTGAGAAGGACATGGGAGACAGACTTGTTGAAAGTTTCTGGGAAAGGACAAAAGGGGTAAAAAAACAAGGGTTATGGCATGGGAGGGGTCTATTAGAGACCACCTAACCAGGAAGAAGAGATAGATGAGGCTTTTTTTAAACAACTAACAAAATCATCCAAAGCACAGGATTTGGTGGTGATGGGGGACTTCAACTACCCACACACATGTTGAGAAAATAATACAGCAGGGCACAGATTATCCAACAAGTTCTTGGAACGTATTGGAGACAATTTTTTAGTTCAGAAAGTGGAGAAAGCTAGTAGGGGAGAGGCTGTTCTAGATTTGATTTTGACAAATAGGGAGGAACTGGTTGAGAATTTGAAAGTGGAAGGCAGCTTAGTTGAAAATGATGATGAAATGGTAGATTCTAAGGAATGGTAGGAGGGAAAACAGCACAATAAAGATAATGGATTTCAAGAAGGCAGACCTTAGCAAACTCTGGGAGTTGGTAGGTAAGATCCCATGGGAAGCAAGTCTTAGGGGAAAAACAGCTCAAGAGAGTTGGCAATTTTTCAAAGAGACATTATTAAAGGCACAAGAGCAAACTATCCCACTTTGTAGGAAAGAGAGGAAGGAGGAGACCACCCTGGTTTAACCAGGAGATCTTCAATGATCTGAAACTCAAAAAAGTGTCATACAAGAAGTGGAAACTAGGTCAAATTACAAAGGATGAATATAAACAAATAAAACAAGTATTTAGGGACAAAATTAGAAAGGCCAAGGCACAAAATGAGATTAAGCTAGCTAGAGACAAAGGGTAACAAGAAAAAACATTCTACAAATACATTAGAAGCAAGAGGAAGACCAAAGACAGGGTAGGTCCGTTACTCAATGGGGAGCGGGGGAGAACAGAAAATGTGGAAATGACAGAAACGCTAAATGACTTTTTTGTTTCAATTTTCTCCAAAAAGGATAGTAGCGATTGGATGTCTAACATAGTGAATACCAGTGAAAATAAGATAGGATCAGAAGCTAAAATAGGAAAAGAACAAATTAAAAATTACCTAGACAAGTCAGATGTCTTCAAGTCACCAGAGCCTGATGAAATACATCTTAGAATACTCAAGGAGCTGACTGAGGAGATATCTGAGCCATTGGTGATTATCTTCGAAAAGTCATGGAAGAAAGGAGAGATTCCAGAGGACTGGAAAAGGGCAAATATAGTGCCATCTATAAAAAGGGAAACAAGGAAAACCTGGGGAATTACAGACCAGTCAGCTTAATTTCATTAGCCGGAAAGATAATTGCGCAAATAATTAAGCAATCAATTTGCGAACACCTAGAGCAGGGGTGGGCAAACTTTTTGGCCCAAGGGCCACATCTGGGTATAGAAATTGTATGGCAGGCCATGAATGCTCACAAAATTGGGGTTGCGGGTGTGGGAGGGGGTGAGGGGTCTGGCTGGGGGTGCGGGCTCTGGGGTGGGGCTGGGGATGAGAGGTTTGAGGTGTAGAAGGGTGCTCCAGGCTGGGACCGATGGGTTCGGAGGGCGGGAAGGGGATCAGGGCTGGGGTAGGGGGTTGGCTCAGGGGTACAGCTTCCAGGCGACACTTAACTTAAGCGGCTCCCGGAAGCAGAGGCATGTCCCCCCTCTGGCTCCTATGCAGAGGCACGGCCAGGCGGCTCTGCTGCGCGCTGCTCGGTCTGCAGGCGCCGCCCGTGCAGCTCCCATTGGCCGTGGTTCCTGGCCAATGGGAGCTGTGGGGTTGGCGCCTGGGGCAGCGTGCGGAGCCCCCTGGCTGCCCCTACATGTAGGAGCCGAAGGGGGGACGTGCCGCTGCTTCCAGGAGCCCTGCAGAGCAGCCCCCAATCCTGTTCCCTGGCTGGAGCGCCAGAGCAGGGCAAGCGCCAGACTCCGCTCCCCAGCTGGAGCTCGAGGGCCGGATTAAAACACCTGGTGGACCGCATCTGGGTGGGCCGTAGTTTGCCCACCCCTGACCTAGAGGATAGTAAGGTGATACGTAACAGTCCGCACGGATTTGTCAAGAACAAATCATGTCAAATCAACCTAATAGCTTTCTTTGATAGGGTAACAAGCCTTGTGGATGGGGGGAAAGCAGTAGATGTGGTATATCTTGAGTTTACGTTTTTGATACTGTCTCGGATGGCCTTCTCATAAACAAACTAGGGCAATACAATGGAACTACTAAAAGGTGGGTGCATAACTGGTTGGAAAACCATTCCCAGAGAGTAGTTATCAGTGGTTCACAGTCAACCTGGAAGGGCATATTGACTGGGATCGTTCAGGGATTGGTTTTGGGTCCAGTTCTTCATCAGTAATTTAGATAATGGCATAGAGACTACACTTATAAAGTCTGCGGATGATACCAAGCTGGGAGGGGTTGCAAGTGCTTTGGAGGATAGGATTAAAATTCAAAATAATCTGGACAAACTGGAGAAATGGTCTGAAGTAAATAGGATGAAATTCAATAAGGACAAATGTGAAGTACTCCGCTTAGGAAGAAACAATCAGTTGCACACTTACAAAATGGGAAATAAGTGCCTAGGATGGAGTACTGCAGAAAGGAATCTGGAGGTTATAGTGAATCATAAGCTAAAGATGAGTCAATAGTGTAACACTCTTGCAACAACAACAATAAAAAGCAAACATCATTCTGGGATGTATTAGCAGGAGTGCTGTAAGCAAGACACGAGAAATAATTCTTCTGCTCTACTCCATGCTGATTAGGCCTCAACTGGAGTAATGTGTCCAGTTCTCGGCGCTAATTTCAGGAAAGATGTGGACAAATTGGGGAAAGACCAGAGAAGAGCAGCAAAAATGATTGAAGGTCTGGAAAACATGACCTATGAGGGAAGATTGAAAAGAGTAGGTTTGTTTAGTCGGGAGAAGAGAAGACTGAGAGGGGACATGATAACAGTTTTCAAGTACGTAAAAGTTGTTATAAGCAGGAGGACAAAAAATTGTTCTCCTTAGCCTCTGTGGATAGGACAAGAAGCAAAGGGGCTTACATTATATATAGAGATATACCTATCTCATAGAACTGGAAGGGACCTCGAAAGGTCATTGAGTCCAGCCCCCTGCCTTCACTAGCAGGACCCAGTACTGATTTTGCCAAAGATCCCTAAGTGGCCCCCTCAAGGACTGAACTCACAACCCTGGGTTTAGCAGGCCAATGCTCAAACCACTGAGCTGTCCCACCCCCCTAAATTACAGCAAAGGTGATTTAGGTTGGACATTAGGAAAAATTTCCTGTCTGGGTGGTAAAGCACTGGAATAAATTGCCAAGGGAGGTTGTGGAATCTCCATCATTGGCGATTTTTAAGAGACTGTTAGACAAACACCTGTCAGGAATGGTCTAGATATTACTTAGTCCTGCCATGAGTGCAGGGGACTGGACTAGATGACTACTCAAGGTCCACTGCAGTTCTATGATTCCCTTATGAATTTTCTACAATTTCTAGCTTCTGATTTATATTCATTACTATAAACTTTCCCATTCTTCCATTTATTTATATATGTATTTTATAGTTGCCTTCACTTCCCCTCTAAACCAGATCTGTTTTTTAACCAGCACGGGCTTCCTCCTCAATTGTGACTTTTGGGGCATATAATACATTAAATAATTCCCAATTTGTATTAACTTTTTTCTGATTAAATTCTTCCTCTCAGCTGATTTGACTCAATTGTTTTCTGCTTGTAAAATTGGCCCTTTTAAAGCACTATGTATGTATTATATATATATATATATATATATATATATATATATATAAATATAAATATATATATATATATATATTTTTTTAAATAAATAGACTTTATTTTCCTTGCACATTATAAATTTGATAAAGTCATGATCACTTGTACCTAAACTACCATTAATTTTTTTTTCTGTAATCAGTTCCACTTTATCTGTCTACTAAAGAATTCCCCAGTGTTGGATGCAACACTTTTTGAGTTAAGAAACGGTCATCTATAATGTTTGGAAATTCCAAGGGTGTTTTAGTACTGGCAGCATGCATCTTCCAGCATATGTCACTCAAAGTGAAGTCCCTCATGAGCATGCAGCAGTTTTCCCCTACACATTATAGGTAGGTACGTAAAGAGCTGGTAATCCTGTTCCCTAGTGTGATTTCGTGTAGCAGACACCAACTAATACCCCATCTTTTGTTTTATCTGCTAGGACATTGATCCATAAGCACTCAAGATCATTTTCTTCTAAGTTATCAGTGATTCAGAAACAGGTAATGCCATTTCTGACAAAGTGTCACTCCTCCTCCCTACTCAATCCTTCCTAAATAGGTTATAATTAGGGTTGTAAAGCAATTTTAAAAAATAATCGCGATTAATCGCACTGTTAATAACAGAATACCATTTATTTAAATATTTTTGGATGTTTTCTACATTTTCAAATATATTGATTTCAATTCTAACAGAAGACAAAGTGTACAGTTCACTTTATATATTATATATAATCATACTTTATATTTATTTTTATTACAAATATTTGCACCGTAAAAAACAAAAGAAATAGTATTTTTCAATTCACCTAATACAAGTACTGTAGTGCAATCTCTTTATCATGAAAGTTGAACTTACAAATGTAGACTTATGTATAAAAAATAACTGCATTCAAAAATAAAACAATGTAAAACTTTAGAGCCTACAAGTCCACTCAGTCCTATTTCTTGTTCAGCCAATCACTCAGACAAGTTTGTTTACATTTGCAGGAGATAATGCTTCCCGCTTCTTGTTCACGTTACCTGAAAGTGAGAATAGGTGTTCTCATCGCACTATTGTAGCCGGCGTCGCAAGATATTTACATGCCGGATGCGCTAAAGATTCATATGTCCCTTCATGCTTCAACCACCATTCCAGAGGACATGCGTCCATGCTGATGACAGGTTCTGCTCAGTAACAATCCAAAGCAGTGTGGACCGACGCATGTTCATTTTCATCATCTGAGTCAGATGCCACCAGCAGAAGGTTGATTTTCTTTTTTCGTGGTTTGGGTTCTGTAGTTTCCACATCGGAGTGTTGCTCTTTTAAGACTTCTGAAAGCATGTTCCACACCTCTTACCTCTTATTTTGGAAGGCACTTCAGATTCTTAAACCTTGGGTCGAGTGCTGTAGCTAATCTTTAGAAATCTCGCATTGGTACCTTCTTTGCGTTTTGTCAAATCTGCAGCAAAAGTGTTCTTAAAATGAACATGTGCTGAGTCATCATCCGAGACTGCTATATCATGAAATATATGGCAGAATGCGGCTAAAATAGAGCCGGAGACATACAATTCTCCCCCAAGGAGTTCAGTAACAAATTTAATTAATGCATTATTTTTTTAACGAGCGTCATCAGCATTGAAGCATGTCCTCTGGAAAGGTGGCCGAAGTATGAAGGGGCATACAAATGTTTAGCATATCTGGCATGTAAATACCTTGCAATGCTGGCTACAAAAGTCCCATGCAAATGCCTGTTCTCACTTTCTGGTGACATTGTAAATAAGAAGTGGGCAGCATTATCTCTTGTAAATGTAAACAAACTTGTTTGTCTTAGCAATTGGCTGAATGAGAAGTAGGACTGAGTGGACTTGTAGGCTCCAAAGTTTTGCATTGTTTTGATTTTGAATGCAGTTATGTAACAAAAAAAATCTACACTGGTAAATTGCACTTTCACAATAAAGAGATTGCACTATAGTACTTGTATGAGGTTAATTGAAAAATACTGTTTCTTTCATTTACATTTATTTGCACTATTAAAATGACAATCAAAAATAATATAAAGCGAGCAGTGTACACTTTGTATTCTGTGTTGTAATTTGAAATCAATATATTTGAAAATGTAGAAAAACATACAAAAATATTTAATACATTTCAATTGGTATTCTATTGTTTAACAATGTGATTAAAACTGCAATTAATCGCAATAAATCTTTTCAATTTTTTTTAGTTTATCGCGAGTTAACTGCGATTAATCGACACCCCTAGTTATAATAATTAATTTTAACATTTCAGTAGTGCAAATCATTCCACCTTGTTTCAGTAGTACCAACTAGATCAAACTTATGCTCATAAATGAGCAATTACAATTCCTCTTGTTCAGTCATCCAGGCTCCTGGCATTGGTGTATAGGCTTCAGATTCATCACGTGCAAAATGGAACTGTAGGTACCTTATTTCACAAGACCATTGTGAGGCTCCATTAACTAGAAAATGCAAAGTGCATCAATATGGAAGATACAGTGCATAAGTACAAAACTATTTTTATTTCAACATCCAGTTAAAAATTGCCCTTTTTGTTTTTAAATCAGTGTATGAATCTGCTCCAAGACACTTCAGAGATTATGTCTCTCTGTAATCATCTCTCTCCTTCCACTGGTCTCCTGACAGATTTAGAGACTCATGACCATATTATTGAAGCACATCTTACACCTATTAAATAATTGTTCCCACTTTACAGGCATATTGTAAAGTTCTCTCTCCATTTCAAGATGGGGAATTAAAACAGAAAAGTATTAAACTTAGATCTCCTGAGTACTAGTCTGGCACCTTCAACACAAAACCGCACTTACCACAGGCTTCCTCTTTCACCCTCCACACAATCTTACTGTTGGTGTAAGTCATCTCTTCTGCAGCACCCACCCTCTAAAACAGTCTTCTGTCTGTCTGCCTCAACTCTCCATTTTCAAATCTGATCTGAAAACACCTCCTCTTTAGCCCAAGTCTTTGAATTTGTCCTGCTCTGTTTTTAGGTTTTTTTTAACTTTGTATTTCTTATTTCTAAATTGACTTGAGATCCAGTTTTTTTAAAAATGACTATATAAAACAAGATTATTGTGCATCAAATGATTTCCAACAACTGAATCTCAATCAACTCCTCTGATGATTTTACACCTATGTTCATTGAGAAAACATGCAAAAAGCTGGGTTGAAAAAACTAAACTCTAGTGTCTGCCTTATGAGACTTGCAAAAGCCTATTTTTAACATGGTGATTTATGTGTAGGGGCAGGGAAAGCTATAGGGTACCACCTACCCTCTCCACACCTATCCAAAATATTGTCTCAATTATTAAGTGCTCAGACTTCCCAGGGAGAAGTCTACATCAAAATGGTTCCATTTCTGTTTCCAGCTATACTTGATCAAATCACAACTTCTCTGTGTCTCAGTTTTCTCATCTGTAAAATATAGATAATACTTATCTCACCCAACTTTAATAAGATTTTATTAGGTGACTGAGATCCCTTGGTGGGAAATGCTATAGAGATGCTCTGCATTGCATATTCACTGCTAACAACAACAACGCATCATTTATCTCTGTCCACACCTTCAAAGTCTTTGGTTTGGCTTTCTACATCACTATGAATTTCATTGAGACAACAGTTCCCAAACTGTGGTTCATGGACCACAAGTGGTCTTCAGAAAGCTGCCTGGTCATACGATGCTGCCTCACTCCTCATTACCCGCTGCTACACCACACTGAAGACAGCTAAAATACATTAAAAACTTTCATTCAATTATTTTATATACACCAGTATATTAGGTTATTGTGAATTGGAGGGAAGGTTATCCACAAGATCTCTCTATTAGGATGCGGTTTGACAATGCCTGCACTGACAAAAATGCACACAATGACTTATCACAATGAAACATGATAATAGATAATGTTTTCACCCCTCAGCCTTGTTTTCTGGGGTCAAGAAATGATTAGATGATAAAGTTTTATTCAAGTTTCAACTAAAAATTCCCTTAAGCACTACTATGTACTTTTAATTAATGGACAAAGCTCGGGCTTTGGCTTCGGCCCCAGGTCCCAGTAAGTCAAATGCCAGCCCTGGCGACTCCATTAAAGTGGGGTTGTGACCCACTTTGGGGTCCTGACCCACAGTTTGAGAACCTCTGGCCTAGAAGTTTTAATCAACTTCAGACTGGAAATAAGGTATATATTTTAAACAGTGATTCTTCTACTCTTGCAACAGTTTACCGAGGGTTGTGGTGGATTCTCAATTACTGGCAATTTCTTAAAACAACCTTTGTCCTGAAAACCAGAAGATCAGCCTGGTTCCATAGGTCCCCATGCCATCTACCATTCACAAATTCTGTGAACTAGAGTTTTAGATGTGTCATCCTGTGCCTCAAGACAGGGTCACAACCCCACTTTAATGGAGTCGCCAGGGCTGGCATTTGACTTACTGGGACCCGGGGCCGAAGCCAAAGCCCGAGCTTTGTCCATGAGCTTCAGCCCTGGGCAGCGGGACTCAGGCTTTGGCTTCAGCCCTGAGTGGCAAGACTCAGGCTACATGCCCCCTGCCCAAGGCTGAAGCCCTTGGATTTCAGATTTGGCACCCCTGCCCAGCATGGTGTAGCTTGGGCTTTGGCTTTGACTCCCCCCGCCCGGGGCAGCAGGGCTTGGGCAGCCTCAGGGTTCAGTCACCCGCCTCCAGGGTCGTGTAGCAATTTTTGTTGTCAGAAAGGGGTCGCGGTGCAATGAAGTTTGAGAACCCCTGTTCTAGGCACTGGATCTTATAGTAGCTTGACTGAAGAGCCCTCTGCTATCCAATTTGTGTTCCCCATTTAGGTACTTATAAAGGGTGATAAAGTCAGCCCTTTAACCATCCCTTTGTTAAACTAAAGAGCTCAATCGATCACTATAAAGGCATATTTTTCAATTGTTTAATCATTCTTGTGGCTTTTCTCTCACCCCTCTCCAATTTATCAACATCCTTGTTGAATTTTGGACACTAGAAATGGACACAGTATTCCAGTATCAGTCACACCAGTGGAAAATACAGAGGAAATGTAGCCTCCCTATTTCTATCTGATATTCCTCTGTTTATACATCCAAGGATTCCATTAGTTCTTTTAGGCACAGCATCCCACTGGGAGCTCAGGTTCAGCTGATTATCCACAATAGCCCCAAAGCACTTTTCAGAGTCAGTGCTTCATAGGACATGCCCTCCATTCTATTAGTAAGGCCTACATTCTTTGTTCCTAGATATAGAACTTTACATTTGGCCATACTAAAGGTATATTGTTTGCTTACGCCCAGCTTACCATATGATCCAGATCACTCTGTATCAGTTATTTGTGCTCTTATTTACCACTCCCCCAATTTTTGTGTCATCTGCAAACTTTATCAGTGATGATTTAATGTTTTCTTCCAGGTCATTAATAAAAATGTTAAATAGCTTAGCATGCTCAAGAACTGATCCCTGGGGAAGCCCCACTCGAAACACACCTGCTTACAATTTACAAGTGTTTACCGTTACATTTTGAGAACTATCAGGCAGTTTTTAATCCATTTCACGTGTACCATGTTCATTTTCCATTGTTCTAGTTACTTAATCAAAAAATCATGCAGTACCCAGGCAAATGCTTTACTGAAATCCAAGTATATTAAATCAACACTATTACCTTTGTCAACCTCACTTGTAATCTCATCAAAAAAAAATCAAGTTAGTTTGACAGGATCTATTTTCCATAGACCCATGCTGATTTGCATTATATTACCTTCCTTTAATTCTTTATCAATCAAGTCCCGTATCAACTGTTCCATTAGTTTACATGAGTTGGATGTCAGTCAGACAGACCTATAAATTAAAAAAGGAATAGCAGGAGGACCCAGTTAAATGCTCATAATCTCTATACTGGTCCTCTGGAACTTCCCTAGTGTTCCCAGGCTTATTAAAATCAACACTAATAATCAAAAGAACTCCTCAACCAGCTCTTTTAAAACTCTTGGATCCAACTTATCTGGCCTTGCCGATTTAAAAATGTCTAACTTTAGCAGCTGCTGAACTATTGGAATAAAAAGTATTCATGATGTGATATTACTACATCTTCTGCCTTTTTCCCCAAATACAGAACAGAAATATTTTTGAACACTTCTGCTTTTTCTTACTGACAATTCCAACATTACCATCTAACAGTGGACCAATACCATTGTTAGGATATCTTTTGTTCTCAATATACACTGTTGCTGATGCAGTGGCACTATGATATTTACAGTTTGATTACACTGGTCTACAATTTTTGAGAAGTCGTCTGCTTCAGAGATAAAATGTGCTATTTATTATGTATTTTGATGTGCTGAATTCAAATATGACAATTAAAACAACTGATTGGCTACTGTTTCTAAGATATTTAAGTTTTTACATTTGATGTCAATGTATATTGTGTAGATAGTAGAGTTTTAATCATAAATTGTAAACCTAGGTCTTTTCATGTGTTTATGGTTGCTTTACATAATAATATTTCACCTGTCCTGTTTATGTAACACTTTAAAAATCAGCAAAAGGGTTATATAAATAAAATTTATTATGAAACAAAAGGCAAAAAACTATTATGTACATAGTTTAGTCCTATTCAGTGTCTACTCGGCGCTTCTTGGCTTGTCTCTTGTATTCGTTAAATGGAGCATCTCTTGTCACTGTCCAGCAATAGTCTGCAAGTATTGATGGGCTCCATTTGCCCGGATAGCGTTTCTCCATTGTTGCAATGTCCTGGTGAAATCGCTCACCGTGCTCGTCGCTCACTGCTCCGCAGTTCGGTGGAAAAAAATCTAGATGAGAGTGCAAAAAATGTATTTTTAGTGACATGTTGCAACCAAGGCTTTTGTATGCCTTGAGGAGGTTTTCCACCAACAACCTGTAGTTGTCTGCCTTGTTGTTTCCGAGAAAATTTATTGCCACTAACTGGAAGGCTTTCCGTGCCGTCTTTTCCTTGCCACACAGTGCATGGTCAAATGCATCATCTCGAAGAAGTTCACAAATCTGAGGACCAACAAAGACACCTTCCTTTATCTTAGCTTCACTTAACCTTGGAAATTTTCCACGGAGGTACTTGAAAGCTGCTTGTGTTTTGTCAATGGCCTTGACAAAGTTCTTCATCAGACCCAGCTTGATGTGTAAGGGTGGTAACAAAATCTTCCTTGATTCAACAAGTGGTGGATGCTGAACACTTTTCCTCCCAGGCTCCAATGACTGTCGGAGTGGCCAATCTTTCTTGATGTAGTGGGAATCTCTTGCACGACTATCCCATTCGCAGAGAAAACAGCAGTACTTTGTGTATCCAGTCTGCAGACCAAGCAAGAGAGCAACAACCTTCAAATCGCCACAAAGCTGCCACTGATGTTGGTCATAGTTTATGCACCTCAAAAGTTGTTTCATGTTGTCATAGGTTTCCTTCATATGGACTGCATGACCAACTGGAATTGATGGCAAAACATTGCCATTATGCAGTAAAACAGCTTTAAGACTCGTCTTCGATGAATCAATGAACAGTCTCCACTCATCTGAATCGAGAACAATGTTGAGGGCTGCCATCAAACCATCGATGTTGTTGCAGGCTACAAGATCACCTTCCATGAAGAAGAATGGGACAAGATCCTTTTGACGGTCACGGAACATGGAAACCCTAACATCACCTGCCAGGAGATTCCACTGCTGTAGTCTGGAGCCCAACAGCTCTGCCTTACTCTTGGGTAGTTCCAAATCCCTGACAAGGTCATTCAGTTCACCTTGTGTTATGAGGTGTGGTTCAGAGGAGGAGGATGGGAGAAAATGTGGGTCCTGTGACATTGATGGTTCAGGACCAGAAGTTTCATCCTCTTCCTCTTCCTCATCTGACTCAAGTGAGAATGATTCTGGTGCATCAGGAACCGGCAGTCCTTCTCCGTGAGGTACTGGGCGTATAGCTGATGGAATGTTTGGATAATGCACAGTCCACTTTTTCTTCTTTGACACACCTTTCCCAACTGGAGGCACCATGCAGAAGTAACAATTGCTGGTATGATCTGTTGGCTCTCTCCAAATCATTGGCACTGCAAAAGGCATAGATTTCCTTTTCCTGTTCAACCACTGGCGAAGATTTGTTGCACAAGTGTTGCAGCAAAGTGTGGGGCCCACCTCTTGTCCTGATCTCCAATTTTGCAGCCAAAAGAAAGGTGATAGGCTTTCTTAACCATAGTGGTTATACTGCGCTTTTGTGATGCAAAAGTCACTTCACCACAAACATAGCAGAAGTTATCTGCACTGTTCACACAAGTACGAGGCATCTCTGCTCACTTTGGCTAAACAGAAATGTGTCCCTTTGCAAAATCAAACACTGACAAATAAGAGAGCACGACACTATGATTTCTAGAGCTGATATAGGGCAATTTGTTCAGCAGAGTGATGTAAGCTTCGTTATGATTGCATCATCCATGACTTCTAGGAATAACATGATGCAATTCATATCATGTATGACGCAATACCAGCTTCAGATTGCATCATTCATTGTTTTGCCTAAAAAGCAAGTACTGTCCAAACCCAGTCATAGATTTATTCATAGATCCAGTCAAAGATGTATTTTAGTCATTTCTGGTTTAAATTGAGATCCCTTCCCTTTATAACTCACTTATCCTCCGCCATTCCCAAGTCAAGGGTCGTATATATTGACCCAATAGCATATCTTGAAAACTAGAGCCAATCAACAATTTTAAGCATCATTTTTGTTCTCAGTGACCCAGAATTAGTAAAGTTTGACTACATTTATTTCAGAAGCATTTTGGCTGTAGAGCAGTGTTATCTATCCATTTCCTAACGGTGCCTAACATTCTGTTAACTTTTTTGTCTGCTACTGCACAATGAACAGATGTTTTCAGAGAACTATCCATGACGAATCCAAGGTCTCTTTCTTGAGTGGTAATAGCGAATTCAGACCCCATCATTTTGTAGGTACAATAGGGATTATGTTTTCCAATGGGCATTTAGTTTGCACTTATCAACACTGAATTTCATGTGCCATCAGTCACCCAGTTTTGTGAGTTCCCTTTGTAACTCTTTGCAGTCAGCTTTGGATTAAGTAATTTTGTATCACCTGCAGTTTTTGCTACTTCACCATTTATCCCTTTTTCCAGATCATTTATGAATATGTTGAAGAGCACATGTTCCTGTACAAATCCTCGGGCAATTCAGTTATTCACCTCTTTCCATTGTGAAAACGGACCATTTATTCCTACCCTTTGTTTCCTGTATTTTAACTGTACTGACCTATGAGAAGACCTCCCCTGTTATCCCGTGACTGCTTACTTTGCTTAAAACCCTTCGGTGTGGGACCTTGTCAAAGGCTTTCTGAAAGTCCAGATGCACTAGATCCACTGGATTATCCTTGTCCACATGCTTGATCTCATCCTGAAAGAATTCGAATAGATTGGTGAGGCACGATTTCCCGCTATAAAAGTTGTGCTGACACTTCACCAACATATTGTGTTCATCTGTGTGTCTGATAATTCTGTTCTTTCCTATAGTTTCAACCAATTTGCCTGGTACTGAAGTTAGGCTTACCAGCCTATAATCGCCAGGATCACCTCCGGAGCTTTTTTTAAAAATCTGTGTTACATTAGCTATCCTCCAGTCTGGTGGAGGCTGATTAAAGCAATAGTTACTTACCACAGTTAGTAGTGCTACTTGTTTCAAACCTATTTATCTTTCACAATCTTCCTGTTTATGCATGAACACCCAACTGTTTTATAGAAAGCATATACTTGATGAAATATTAATCAAAAAAGTAAGCTTTAAAGTTTTAAAATATCACTTGATTAAACTTCTTTATGCCTGAGATAAATCTGAAATGAAAATAAGTTATCAACTGTGTGATGCTGGCAGACCAGATACCAGCTCATGCCAAGGCCCCAGACCTCACAGAACACTTACAAATGCATAGCTGGAAACCAGCCTTCCTTTCCTGTTTGTTAGCATTACCAAAATAAATATTAGATGTTAAGTAGATAAGAATGCATTTATTATTTTATAAAATACTTGTAGGATACTGCATGTATTGTTTTCATTTAACTATACCGCATGTTGTAAAGTGATAGGAAGTATTTGTACTGTAAACCTTTGTCACTATGCAACTCCAACAGGGAAAAAGCCTTGTGTAATGCAAATGACGGTCTCTAACAAGATGATGTTAAATCCTGTTCATTAAACGCAAATGAGCCATTGTGCAAGATCAAATATCGAAGACTACTACGTGCATTCCCTCCCCATCCCCCCGCCCAATGAAGAAGCGACCTATGTGGGAACTGTTGCTGTCAGCTTGGTTTCTGTGAGAAGCTATAAATATGGACACAAGGAAAAATTCTTCATCTCTTGGCTATTTAGATTCTTACAAGGCAGAAAACTGAACAAGAAGGTGAAGATCCCCAGTTATTCTGGGTAGCCCTGAAAGACAATTTTGGGAAACTGGCAGAACACTACATCTCTGCTACCTTTTTATACTCCCCTTTACATACATTTTTACCTGCTTTAACCTCTCAATAACTCATTTCTTTTTCTCAGCTAATAAACTAGTCAGTTAGTTTACTATAGAATTGGCTACCAGGGTTGTCTTTGGTGTGAGATCTGGGATCCAAATCGAGCTGAGTGAGAGACTGGTCTCTTGCGACTGGGTGTACTGAATACTTTGTGATTTTTGGTATAAGTGACCATTCATCACAAAGGCCAGCTTGCCTTGGTGGCAAAATAGACTGGAGTGTCTAAGGGGACTGTCTGTGACTCCATTATAAGACTATTGTAGTAATTTGGGAGTTCACATTTGGTACTGGGTTGGTGAAATCTAATTACAGAACATACTATCAGTTGGGGTGTCTGCCCGGAGGATGGCACTCTCAGTTGTGAGCCGCTCCAGGCGGTGTGACAAATTCTATTTAAATTTCCAATGAATGGGAGCTCGTCAATGTATTTAATCTAATTTACAAAAACCAACAGCAAGTGCTCATCTCAGGCTTTGACTACCCTTCCTTGGTACCAGGAAACTTTTGATACAAAGATAATAGTAATGGAAAACTTACTCAATCTAGGCCAAGTCCTGCTTCGACAGTGGTTAAAATGCCATTGACTTCAATGAGAGTACAATCAGACCTTCAATGTCTACATGTTAATACACTGTTTTTGTAACAATCTGTTAGAGAATATTCTGTTGTCTAACTTGAGACCCTCTGAAAATTCAAAGAACGGCCTTACTCTTACGAGAAGTATTTTTTGTACCAGCGGAATA
The DNA here is from genome assembly GCF_028017835.1 of Emys orbicularis. Taxonomy (NCBI): domain Eukaryota; kingdom Metazoa; phylum Chordata; order Testudines; family Emydidae; genus Emys; species Emys orbicularis. The sequence continues at coordinate 347,090,731 of NC_088683.1, forward strand.
AGTTTCAGGCATGAGATTGATGGAATATTACCTTCTGCAGTACTGTTGTAGCCATGTTGGTCTCAGGATACGAGAGACACAAGATGGGTGAGATAATATCTTTTTTTGGACCATCTTCAGTTGGTGGGAGAGAGACGATCATCTAACAGAATATCAATATTACTCCCTTGAAGCTGAAACTGAAATCTGTTTTCATACTGACTGGCCTTCTCCTTTATCTTGTTTGATACTGGTTTGATATTTCTGATTTTTCATTAATTCTACACTGTTGGATTGTATTTTTAAAAAACAACTTTAAAATACTTATTTTAAAAGCGCATATAAAGGATCATATGGACTTCACAATATAAAAACAAGAACAGGCGAAGAACAGTATCAACTTGGGTAACAGGAGAAGATACCTTTCCCCTTGCATGTGGGATAGGCTGATAAGATGTGCTTATAATGAAGACAAGTTTATCTTAATTAATTATATCTGTTTAATTCATCCTGAAGCATCTTAGGGTAGTTAAATCTATATAAACAACCAAAATGTGGCAAATATTTTAACAGTGCACAGCAGCAGCACCACAAAACAATTTAGAACAGAAAGTGGAAAAGTACCATATACAACTGAAAAACTTTCTTTCCCTGGATGGCTGCAGAACAGCTGTTGAGCTGTTGCATCTTCCTAAACCCATTGCCACTCATGGTGCACTTCACCTTTCCTGGAATAGCTCCCTTCATCTCCCACTCTTACTCTCATCTTGGGGCCTTATTTTATATTGTTCCTATGGCTGGAACAGCCTCCCACACTGTGCATTCAGCACTCTTCTCTCCTTTAAATGCATTTCTTTCATGAAACTTCTGTTGTTCTCTCCAATGATATTTCCACGTTCTCCTAAGTTTGCAACACTGTCTTCTACATTGCTTGATTACAAACCAGATTACAAACTCTTCAGGCCAGAGAATTTATCTTAAAGAAACACTCAACTTGAAATCTAATCAATTGGAAAAAATAGCTAAAATTATTTTATTTTACCTATCTTACATTCTTCTATCATATTTTCATTTTTAAAAGTTGCTGTTGAAAGATGCGTACAGACAGTAGAAACAGACTACACAAAATGAAACAGTGAGGTACGTACAAGTGTACACAAACTGAATAAACATTTTTCTCATCTCTTCCAGTTAGAATAATTCTTGCTATTAACTGTAACAATAATTGATCAAATTTTCAAAATGAAGTGTGATTTAAGGTAACTGTGACCCTGTACATGTTTTGTAAAACATATATATACACACAAAAACCACACTTAAGGCTGATTACCATCACGTATGAAATAAAGGAAACCTACTCTCAGAGCATAGTTTCTCTTTGGTGGATTCTGTTTCTCCACATACAGCTTCCACAAAACTGAAGCAACCAAAGGAGAAGCTATTACCCAATTTCAAGATTTCAGAAAAAATCATCTTTTTTAAGAGTGATCTACCCAGGGTTTTTTTCAATCTGTAGTTGAATTTAGTACCGATCAAGACGCAAGAATTTATAGCACTGTTAAACAAAACCTATTTGCTATATCTCTCTGTAACTACATCTCAGTCTTAAACTGCAAAATTCTTATTATTCTAGTCTTGGATTTCTCCTGAGTAAAAACTGCCAATCACGTCAGACTGAGTAGTGGTTCTGAGACGTGCACAAATGAGTACTAAAATTAGACAACCCAACTTATTTTCTCTTATGACCTATGTCAGGATTTGAACTACATATGGCTTTAATATACTGCAGTTTACCTTCCTGAAGAATATATATTCGGCAATTTTCCCATGAACTCAGGCTTGTATTCTACAGGGACAAATAGAAGTATTTATTAGCTGAAATACTGTTGGGTATTGTAACTGTGGAAGCAGAAAAGGGAACTGTCAGAAAAGAACTGCAATGCATGACAGTTTGTTAGCAAGAGTCAGGCTAACTGTAGGCCTGATAACGCGAGATTTGTAGAAGCGAGGAATGTGAGAGGCGGGTGAGATAGTACTGTGTGAGGAGTTATTGTGACCTGTGACCTTGTATAGATAAGGTGTAGAAGACCTTGAATAAATAAGGTATAGAAAATATTGCCTGTCGGTAGGAGTCAAAACAATTAAAGTAAAATACCAAGATGACATATGTATAACAAGATACAGCTGTCCCTCATTATTTTTGTAATGAAAGGTATAAATGCTTGTTGTAATTAGGTATCAGGGAGAGAGACCTGCTTGGCTCTCTCCCTCTGCACACTGTGAGAGTGAATAAAGCTTCTGACTTGCTGCACCCAATCAAAAGAGTGAGAACTCAGTTTTTCTCCGACAATTTGGGGGCTCGTCCGGGATGGCAACGCCCTCAGAGGCACCGGCAGTTACTACGGATCGTTCCCCTTCGAACCCCATGGCGCCACAATAGAGGTAAGAGACCTTTTGAAATCTCTATTGGGGTGTCGGAGGAGGACTGTCCGTGGAGCCGTCTGTCCCTGTTGGGCTCACGCCATCCGAACTTATTGACTGTGCAGCAAGGTCAGATGCTGAGCGGCGTAGGGGAAGTGTTTGCCGCCCCCTGTATGCATATGCAAGGTGCATAGGTTTGCACCTGTGTTGAGGGGTTTTTACTGCCTCAGCAGGAGGGGTTTTTACCGCCTCATAGTCCGGACAGAGGGGTTGTTTACCGCCTCAGGTGATGCATCGAGGTACTTGGGAATAGTACCTGAGGTACTTGGGATAGTACCTGGAGAAGGCCTTGGTGAATGTGTGGTGCTGTGTGAAGTGTGAATTGAGTGAATTGAGTGTTACCGGAAGACGCCCAGAGTACTCTGCGAAGTCTTTTGGCTCGTGACCAGAACTACTCTAACGCAAGCCCGGTAACTAGAGGATCTTTTAGGAGATCCGACCCACGGTACGCTAACTCGGCCTGGCATCGTCCGGCGAGGAGGCTGCCTGGGTCTAGGAGTGTGTGAACCCATCTTCCCTTCCCTTTTCCACTCCGTGTGAGCCACTGACAGTCTGACCATCTCACTGGATGCAACAGAGTAAGCGGCGCCGTCTCTCTGAGATTAGCCGACGCTCTTTGCTGAAGGGAGGTGTAGGAGGTCATGGTTACCCTCGTTAGTCACTCCTGTGTGAATACCCTGTAGGGAGAAATCCTTAGTTTATTAGCCGCTAGCGCGGACAGGGCATCCTCCTCCCTGTGTGTGTGATTGGAAAATGGGTGGGGGACAGTCTAAGGATTCCCTCTCACCCCCTAAGGGTACCCCAGCTTATTTTATGTACGTACATTATGGTCCATCAACCTGCAGGTATTTAGATAGTTGGAATCTTTACACGCGTGAAAATCCATCTAAACAATGCCCACTAGAAGGTACCTTCGATTTAGATAAACTTAAATATCTCAAAGAAACCCTAACTTCACCAAAAGCCTCTGATAAGCAGTGGGCGCAATTTGTCTGTTGGTGGGAGGAAGCTACAAAGAGACTCCACGAGTCTCGGGTGCGGAGTCTAAAGGACTCCCAGGAAAAGTTAAGACACCAAGTATATAATTTACAACTTAAATGTAAAGCATCAGACAGTCTTTCTGCTCCAGTAATTCCTTCTGCTCCAGTGATTCCTTCTGCTCCTCTTTATCCCCAATTAGTTAAACCTGAGAGTGAGGAGGAAACTGCTGAGGACATTGTAGATTTTTTCAGTAACGTTCAGCAGCAGCAGCAGCCCGTGCCTCCTCCTCCCCCTCTGCCGAATGTGTCTGCTAACGAATCTCACCCGGCAGTGTCAGTTTCACCACCACGTGTATCAGCTGCACACATTGTTCTTTCTCCTCCTGAGAGAGGAGCCTCCTCTCCACCACAGAGGAGTGATTCTGATCTTCCCAGTAGCAGTTCTCCTGAGACATCCGAAACCTCTGAGGAGGGTGCCCGTTATTTTACTAGAAGCGTGGCACAGGCATTCCAGCTTCCTTTAAGAGAACTGCCCGGAACTACGGGACGGTTAGTTACAGTGCATGCCCCGTGGTCACCCGGAGACCTGAGAAACTTGGTGAAGGAATTTCCTAATATCAGAGAGGAGCCAGAAAGATTTAGAGAGGAGCTCCACATGGTGGTTCAGTGTTATAATCCATCTTGGGCAGACATGAATCAACTCTTACGGATGATTATGCCAGCCGAAGTTCGGCAACGGCTTACTAGACAGGCAGCTTGGCCAGGTGCCGACCCTGGAATCGATCGCGGTTTGACAGAGGCTAGGGACCGTCTCTTAAATGCTATTACGGAGGTCTGCCCCAAGAAGACAGATTGGACAAAGATTACCTACTGTAAACAGAATAAAGGGGAGTCCCCAGCTGATTATCTGGATAGACTGACTAAGGTTTTTGAACAACATTCAGGAATTGCTCAGCCAGCTGAAAATGCTAGAGAAGCAGTAGGGGCTGCTTTTGTTCAGGGGCTCTTACCAAAGATTCAGCAGCAGTTAAAAACTATCTGCATAGGCTGGCAAACTAAGCCCCTTTCTGAATTGGTGACAGTCGCCAATCATTGTACAGCTTGCATAGAGCAGAAGAAAGAGAATACTGAAACTAAACTGTTAACCTTGCAGTTAGAAACTTATCAAAACAAGGGCCGTGGGGGAATGAGAGGAGGACGAGGACGAGGTCGTGGGCGAGGAAGAGGGAAAGGTCCCTCGTATCCTGCCCAGTCCAGGCACAATGCATGTTACATTTGTGGCCAAGAGGGACACTGGAAAGATGCGTGCCCAGCCCGAGTATCTCGAAACCCACTACCTCCTTTCCCAAATCCTGAAGCGTCTACTTTTACCCCACAAACTACCTCTTACTAGGACAGCCTGAGGGAACGTAACTGCATCATGAATCCTTTAATTCCCATTAATCAAGAGGGTCCCTATGTAAATTGTGAAATTGCAGGACAATCTGTTACTTGTCTTGTGGATACTGGAGCTAGTAGATCTGCTCTAAGATCCTCGGAGTTTCCTTCTGTTCCTTTGTCAACTTTGTCTGTAAATGCCGTTGGCATTTCAAATCAACCTGTTTCGCATCCCGTCACAAAACCCCTTGCTATTTCACTAGGGCCCCTCTCTAACAAGCATGCATTCTTGCTCAGCCCCTCCTCTCCTGTGAATCTGCTGGGAAGGGATCTTTTGTGTAAATTAGGCTGTACTATCTATTGCACACCAGATGGCGTATTCTTACAGGTTCCTGATGAGAATACTAATCTAGTGTTGGCTACACTCCACATAGAGGAGCCAGCTAAATTAACAACAACTCTTAGCCCTGACCTTGTGCACTTGTTATCACAAGTTCCCCCCTATCTCTGGTCTCGGCATGCCAATGAAGTGGGTCAGATCCGGACTGCAGAGCCGGTTAAGATTTTTGTTGATCCTTCTAAAGCTTTGCCAAGGGTTCCACAGTACCCTCTGCGTCCTGAGGCAGAGGAAGGTATAGCCCCAGTAATGGAGTCTTTATTACAGCAGGGTATTATTGTTGCTACCACCAGTTCTTGTAATACCCCTATCTTTCCTGTAAAGAAGCCAGGAAAGAACACCTATCGGTTTGTTCAAGATCTCCGCGCGATTAATGCTGTTGTTTTGCCTTCATTTCCTGTGGTTCCAAATCCAGCTACAATTCTTTCTTGCATTCCACCTTTAGCTACTCACTTTACTGTTGTGGACCTTTGTTCAGCTTTCTTTTCTATCCCCATTCACCCTGATAGTCAGTATCTGTTTGCCTTTACCTATAAAGGACGCCAGTACACCTGGACTCGGTTACCCCAAGGGTATACTGAGTCCCCATCCTTGTTTTCCCAGATCCTGAAGAAGGATCTGGATGATGTGGTTTTTCCAGGTAAATCAGTACTTATACAGTATGTGGATGATCTTTTGTTGGCATCCCTTTCCTTTGAATCTTGTAAAGTTGATACTTTGGTTCTATTGACTGCTTTAGCTGCTAAGGGTCATAAGGCATCCCGAGAAAAACTACAGCTGTGTCAGCCCAGGGTTCATTACCTTGGTCATGATATTTCCCCTGGTACTCGTCATTTATCAGATTCTCGGATTTCAGCTATTCTAAATATGCCTAGGCCTGGTACTATTTCTCAAATGCGTACTTTTCTTGGCATGACTGGGTACTGCAGACAGTGGATTTTAGGTTATGCAACAGTGATTAAACCCTTACAGGATCTGACTAAGTCAGATACTCCTGAGCCTCTTCCTTGGTCTCCAGAGGCTGAACAAGCTTTTGTTGCTATCAAGCAAAGCCTGTCCAGTGCACCAGCCCTGGGACTTCCTGATTATGCTAAACCATTCACTCTTTTCTGTCATGAGCGTAATGGGTTTGCTTTGGCCGTACTAACGCAAAAGCACGGAGATAAACACCGTCCCATTGCTTATTACAGCACGGCCCTAGACGCTGTGGCAGCTGGATTTCCCCCTTGCCTGCGTGCTGTGGCTGCAGCAGCCCTTTCTGTTCAAGTATCTGAATCTATTGTCTTAGGATCTCCTTTGATTGTTGCTGTTCCTCATGCTGTGGCTGCACTCTTGTTAAAATCTAAGACACAGCATTTATCCACTTCTCGTCTCACAAAATATGAGCTTGTCTTGTTATCTTCGTCTCATATTACTTTGGCTCGTTGCCCTGTTTTAAATCCTGCTTCCTTGTTGCCTGGGCCAGAAGACGGAGAACCACATGACTGTGTGTCTGTGACATCGGTTCTCTCCCGTCCGAGAGATGATTTACTAGATGTGCCCTTGCAAAATCCTGATCTTATTTACTTTGTGGATGGTTCATGCTTGCGAGATTCTAAGGGTAAATTGGGTGCTGGTTATGCTGTGTGCTCTGCACACGCTGTTATTGAAAGTGCTTTTATTCCTTCTGTGTTTTCTTCTCAAGTAGCTGAACTTGTGGCTTTAACTCGTGCCTGCATTCTAGCTCAAGATCAAGCAGTTACAATTTATACAGACTCTCGTTATGCTTTTGGAGTGGTACATGATTATGGTTTGCTCTGGAAGTATAGAGGTTTCCTTACATCCACTGGTTCTCCTATTAAGAACAGTCTGTATGTATCTGCTCTTTTGGATGCCCTTTTATTGCCCAAAGCTATAGCTGTTGTTAAATGTATGGCTCACCAGACCCCTCATGATGAAGTTACCCGTGGAAATGCTTTGGCAGACTCTGCAGCCAAAGCAGCGGCCCTTTCTGCACCTCAGGCTGAATATACTTGTGCTTTGATTGAACAGCCTCCAGTAGCCTCCCTTGAGGATCTGGCCAAGATCCAGGAAGCAGCACCTGTAGCTGAGAAACGTTTTTGGAGTGCTAATGGCTGTATTCTACACCCTGATCATCTTTGGCGTGCCCCAGCTGGTCGCCTGGTTGCACCGAAGATGCTAATGCCCTATCTTGCTCGTGTATACCACGGAATGGCACACGTGAGCAAAGGGGGGATGGTTGCTGCAGTTAACCGAGATTGGTGTGCATTCGGGTTCCCAGTCATTGCACATCACTACTGTCAACAATGTGTGATTTGTCAGCAGCATAACATTGGTAAAGCTGTTAAAGTTGGGCAGGCAGCTCACCCTCCCCCTTGGGGACCTTTTGTAAATATTCAGATTGATTTTATTCAATTGTCTAAATGTTGTGGTTATGAATATGTATTGGTTTTAGTGGATGTATTTTCAAATTGGGTTGAAGCTTTTCCCTGCAGGAAAGCAGATGCCAGGACTGTTGTGAAACTTCTGCTTAAAGATTTTGTACCACGATTTGGCATTCCTGTGAGTATCAACAGTGACCGTGGAACTCATTTTACTGGACAGATTGTAAAAGAGTTATGTGCAGCTTTGCAGATCCAACACAACCTTCACTGCCCCCACCATCCGCAGTCTGCCGGGGCAGTGGAACGCCAGAATGGAATTCTGAAAAATAAACTGGCCAAGATTTGTGCTGAAACAAACTTGAAGTGGCCAGATGCCCTTCCTCTGGCACTAATGAGTATGAGAGCCACTCCCAATCGAAAGACTGGACTCAGCCCTCATGAGATTCTGACAGGGCGCCCGATGCGACTGCCAACTGCGCCCCCACTGACCCTAGCTCAGATGGACATTCATTTAATGGATGACACAATGCTTAAGTATTGTCAGGCTCTAATGAAATGTGTTAAGTCTTTTTATACACAGGTGAAAGAAGCACTACCCAAGGATCCTGTGCAACCCTGCCACTCGCTGGAACCAGGAGACTGGGTCTACATAAAGGTCCATCAGCGAAAGACTGCCCTGGCTCCACGCTGGAAGGGCCCTTTCCAAGTCCTGCTGACCACCAACACCGCTGTGAAGTGCCAAGGACTGCCCACCTGGACCCATGCTTCTCACTGCAAAAAGACTCCTCCACCTGGAGAGGATTCTCCAGCTGCTGATCAGCCTATTTCTCCTGCTAGATCTGCTGTGCCTCCTGGACAGCAGGGAAAAAGGACAAGGTGAAGTGCTAGTAACCTCTCCCTTGTCCACTGACAGATCTACAATACCTTTGAATTTTGTTACAGGAATCACACCAGTACAGGGTGAAGTGCTAGTAACCTCTCCCCTGCACTATGGTGAATCACAACTGCTTTTGAAGAAGAAAAGAAGAAACACCCGCTCTGCTGAAACCACCAAAGTCCAGGGATTCCTGACTACCAGAGACATTAAGAACTGGCCCTGGTGGAAGAGACGGAGCATTGTTTATTGGCAAGGAGGGAACTGTGGGGACCGTTCCTGGGAATGTGGAGTCCAGTGGTGGGGTGGGTTCTTTCCAGGGGCAGGACTTTGTGCTTATGGACAGGTACCTTCAGGATGCACTGCCCTTTCTAATTGGCTTTCAGAAGATGAATATCAAAACCGCCTTGCCACCACTAGGACTACACCCACTAGTCCCTTGACCCCTGCCACCACCACTGTAACTTACCCAGATACAAACCGTACTGTATATTCCAATGAAACCCAGTGGCCAAGGCTTTCACATCTTAGTGATTTACTGGAATTTTGTTCAGAGAAATTATTTTTTAAAGTTCAGGATAATGTATATGAGCGAATAATTGAATGGAAAACAAATGGATCAGTAGAGATAGAAATACATAATATCACTACCAACGAACCCCAAGAATTAATAGTTGCAATTGATGGGTTCTATAATGAAGTAGATATGATGGTTGTTCCTGGAACTTGTACTGTGTTAAATGAGAGAGGCCCTTATTGTTATTTGGTCACCCAATTAGTGGATAATCAGACAAATACCCAAAGAGTTTGTTCTGCCACTGGAAATTTTACCTGCATAGAAAGTATTCCAGTAACTAATAATGTGACCTGTACCTTATTGCAATACACCCCCTCTTATACCATTAATGTTAATGCCTCCCGGAAATACATAAAGGTATTTGACCAACAGATGTGGTATAGTACTACACCAAAGAAAGATGTAGTAGGATATCGGTGGACTGTGATTAATACTACACTAGGGACTGTTAAATTTTCATTACCCTTATCCAGTTTCCAGATTACCTCTACATACCCGAATTGCTCACAGGGGGCTGCCATTAGATTAGCACAACAGAGGGCTTGGGTTATTTCCTCTAAAAAGAAGAGAGACTTGACCGGATCCCTGTGGGATGGGGCCAATAGTGCAGCAGCAGTTTGGAATATTTTTAAGAACCAGGAACATGATGAGAAATTGGGCCAACTAGAGAAGGCCATAGGCCTCGTTTCTGAAGCACAACTAACCCAGGTACAAGCTGGAGTTGGTGAGTTACATGTTATTTCCGCCCTTAGTTCTATGACCCAGAAGTTGCTAAGAAAGATGGTACTGAATATCACTGAGGCTGGGAAGGCATTGCAGTGGGATCTAGCATGTTCAGAGACTCAGGATTTCCTGAATGACCAGCTGATGTCCATTCGGAAAGATCTAGAACATCAGGCTTGGCCCACTGCCCTTACAGACACATCAGGGGTACCATCTGACCTGTGGCCATGGAGACTTACTTGGAAACTTTCTGGATGGAAGTGCGGACGTTCTCAGTGCTCCTTCCAAGCATATGGACCGGTAAGGGGGGTGTGGGCTCCCACATACCGTATCCTGCCGGGTCCATGGGGAGGATGCATGTGGGATTGGATAATTCACCGAGACATCTGGGAAATTAGACCACCTGGTATGCCCAATCGATTTTTAGTCAGTGCTCCTGGGATTACACCTGACATTTGGATGGGGTTAGGTAGTCTATGGACATTGTGGCCATTAAAACCCCCACAGCTTCAGTGTAACCGTAAACTGAAGCCAGGAGAAGTTGTCACGGTTTATGACTACGTTTGCTGGGAGGGTAGTGGACAAGGAACTACACTGACAGGACACTTACTTTTTCAAGCTAATGATAGCTGTGTGTATGTTAATGACACCACATTACAAGACATACATTTTAATCTCACTACCACTGCAGGCAATCATATTATTTACTGGCCTGCAGACAGAGCTTTTCAAGTAGCCCTTAGGTTCCAGATACCCTTTAATTGGACTAGTTTAGTACCTGATAGATTTCAGAATTTGTTCTCACTGTTACCAGAGATTCAGAAAATCTCTAAAATACAAGGGCGAATTCACATGCTTCAAAATATATATCAAGTTGAAAAGTATGCCTTTCAGACTGCTTATAGAGTATCCATTTTATGTACTAAGTATGATGTATTGTGCTTTGTAACTAAGGCTGTACAACAACCCCATTATAGGTTTGCTATGGGAATGTTATTGCTTGTATTGTTATTAATTAGCTTAGGATTATGTTATTGTTGTTGTAAAATACGTAATAATAGTAATGCCTTTCATGTTCATGCTAATCATGCATTGTCATTACATCCAATCAGAACCGCTAAATTGGAAACACCTGATATAGAATCAGAGGTCCAGGACTTGATGCAAATAGAGGTTTGAGAATGTTTGTTGTACTAAAAGTACAAAAGGGGGGGTTGTGGAAGCAGAAAAGGGAACTGTCAGAAAAGAACTGCAATGCATGACAGTTTGTTAGCAAGAGTCAGGCTAACTGTAGGCCTGATAACGCGAGATTTGTAGAAGCGAGGAATGTGAGAGGCGGGTGAGATAGTACTGTGTGAGGAGTTATTGTGACCTGTGACCTTGTATAGATAAGGTGTAGAAGACCTTGAATAAATAAGGTATAGAAAATATTGCCTGTCGGTAGGAGTCAAAACAATTAAAGTAAAATACCAAGATGACATATGTATAACAAGATACAGCTGTCCCTCATTATTTTTGTAATGAAAGGTATAAATGCTTGTTGTAATTAGGTATCAGGGAGAGAGACCTGCTTGGCTCTCTCCCTCTGCACACTGTGAGAGTAAATAAAGCTTCTGACTTGCTGCACCCAATCAAAAGAGTAAAAACTCAGTTTTTCTCCGACATAACACAACTACCACCTTGGTTTAATTAGTTAAGCATTGTGTGGATTCTTTATAAATATGAAACCCACAATTAAAAGTCCAATCAGATTAATCAAGAAATTCAAAATTACAACAAAAATAGGGGGAAGAAGAGAACTTATTTTGTTCCTGCTTCATTTTGGTTCATTGAAAACAAATGGTATGCAGCTTGAGAAAGAAAAAGGAGAAAGAAAACGAGCAAAAGAAAAAGAAAGGAGAAGTTAACTTTGACTTTAGTTTCTGAACACAAGCTAAGAAGCTAACATAATAGCCTATAATGGCTCCCCAGACTGGATTTGTGATCTGCAAAAAGAGGAAGAACTTCTCCCCCACTGTAAAACAGCCCACTTAGTAACCTGTAAAACTAAATCAAAGACTGCTCAAAACACAATCAAATCAAGAGATAACGATTTTTTTCTTCCCTGCAGCAGACTGACAACACAAACAGAGAAACTTACATTCTAGATTTAAAACTGTGTTTGGTTCTCCGAAATAAGAGAAGCACTACAGTTGATGTTTAGGTTATAGTTAATCCCACACCCACCGATTTTCTACTGAGTGGAATCCAACAGTGAAACACTAGTACAAAATTTCATCGAAAACCAGCAACAGATAAGTTTTCAAAATACTACAGAGAATATAAAACACAGACTTAAGCAGTGAGTTTTAAACCTATAAGAAACCAAACAAATTTGCTACTTTTTCAACTTTTCAACACCTAATAACAGCAAGCTTTTCGTGTGCAAAAAAAATATTATTAATCAAATATCATCTTGTCACCATATACATTATAGGGATCCACCACCAACTTTTTTTTTTTTTTTAAACTGTCATTTTCAATGTCAAAAGTTTGGATTGTAAGCTAAGGTAACAGAAAAACAGACAACACTCCATAGGCCTTGTCCACACTACCGGGGCTTAGGTCGACTTACCAGTGTCTTCACTGCGCTGCATCAACAGGAGACGCTCTCCGGTCGACTTACCTTACTCTTCCTGGGGAGCTAGAGTACCGGAGTCAACCAGAGAGCACTCTGCTGTCGATTTAGCAGGTCTTCACCAGTGTTCCCTCTAATTTTTCCCACCCATATGCAGAATGAATTTTGTTATGTGCACCAATATGGAGGTGATGAGAGACATGGGTTTGGGCCAGGGTAGAGGGCCCTGGCAGAGTTGGGACCGGGGGAGGGGTGCCCCAGCCGCAGCAGGTTGGGGCAAGGGGAGGGGTGCCCCTCCCCCGGCAGGTCCCCAGGCGGGTTCCCTGAGCACCTGCGCGGCGCTAAATAGGCAGCTGTATGGCCACGCAGTTTACAGGGAACTTAGGTCTTCACTAGACCCGCTAAATCAACACCCACTGCATCGATTTCAGCAGCGTCAATCTCCTGGTAGTGAAGACAAGCCCATAGTGTAGGACAACAGGAAATGGCTCTAAAAATCAAAGCAAATACATTTCCTCATTCTGTTAAGGTTAAATGTCAAGCAAAATGGTTACTTTTTTCTTTTTGAGATATTCAGAATTTGTTGCTCTGTAAAGAAAGAAAAGTGAACTTGGATATGATGTTTCATTATTTTGGATATATGTCTGAGAAAAGTGTATGAGAGAGAATCAGATATGGATAGAAGCCAAATGGAAAAAGATATTTACAGTAATTCAGTCCAGTTAAATTAGCATCAATAATTCTTGCTGATTTTTCAATCGGTGCACTACTAGCTAAGATCTACAGTTCAGAAATTTAACTGTTTCATAGTCTTACATAAGTTTCCCTTCACCATTTTTCCCTAATGTCCAGTGAGCCAAGACAAAGTCAAAAGACTGGCCTAACAAAAGGGAAACTAAAACATCTAAAACTGAGTATCTGGTGACATCACAAGATTCATGAAAAGAGAATTCAAATGCTAAAACCTCATTGGCAGGTTTTTATAAAATGAAGACTAGTAGTTTCCAAAAGATTAGCACATTAATCAAGTTTCAGTAATAGAAATTAAATGAAAGACTTCTAGTAATTTTAAATGAGGCTTCTTAACATTATATTCTACAGTATAATTAAATTCTTCTAAGAAGCTACTCCATGCCTACCTCTTTAACAGTTAGATGGTCAGCACAGTTACTATACTTTTTTAAAAAAATACTAGCACCCTAAAATACAGGGGAGGGTTAATTACTCTTATAATCTTTAAGGCTGGTACTGTTTCATTATCTTTTGTTTGTCTATGTTTGGAGTTAATTTTTTTTATAATAGGTATCTACAGGGTGTATAGTTATATTTGTTTTACTGACTATGAATTTGTTTCCTTTATAAGAAAATAGTTTAAACAAAACACTATTGCGTCTAACACATTAAACCCAAAAATGTAATAAAAATTGCTTCTCTTTTTTGCCACTAAAAAGAAGGAAGGGAAGTTAGCATGACTATTCAATAATTATTTTTTAAATCATTTGATAATTATCTTCAATGGAATGTAACTCCATGATGCATTTTTAATTTAAAAAACGGAGATTAACTTAATTCTTTTAATATGAAAAGATGGGGTGCTCCCTTAGTGTATTGTTTATTTCTAATACATAAAAATGGCAACACTAGGTCAGAACAATGGTCCATCTAACTAAGTATCCGGTCTTCCAACAGCGGCCAATGCCAGGTGCTTCAGAGAGAATGAAGAGAACAGGCAATCACTGAGTAATCCATTCCTAGTCATCCACTCCCAGCTTCTAGCAATCAGGGGCTAGGGACACCAAGAGCATGGGGTTGCATCCCTGACCATCTTGGCTAATAGCCATTTATGGACCTATCTTCCATTAACTTATCCAATTCTTTTTTTAAACCAGTTATACTTTTGGCCTTCACAACATTGCCTGGCAATGAGTTCCACAGATTGACTGTGCACTGTGTGAAGAAGTACTTCCTTACTTTTGTTTTAAACTTGTTGCCTATTAATTGGTTCGACTTTACGATGCTCAGTCCCGCAATGGAGTGGATTGTGGTTCCGAGTTAAGATGATTCGACTTATGATGCAATTTTCAGGAACCAACTGTGTCGTAAGTCCGAAGACTGCCTGTATTATTAGTATCAGTGCATATCCCCTATCCATGGACAAAAGGAAACCATCCATCAATCCCAGTGTGTGTCTACCACATCCTGACCTGAAACAGGAAGATCCATGACTGACAGATGACACTGAATACTTTTTGCTAGCTCTTCAAGCAGCTTGCTCACAAATGGGAGGCTGGACACTGTACAGTAGGTCAAGATTGAAAACCATTGCTTAATGCAGCCAAAGCACTGGGCAAATTATTGTGTTTAGAGGGGAGGAGAGGATTGTAGCTTTCCCCTTGTAATGGGTTCCCCGGGGTGCGGCCTGGGACTGTGGGACCACTGTGCCCCCTCAACACTCCAGCCTTGGCTGTCCCTCACAACGCCTTACTAACTAGTGACAAGCAGCAAGCCCCTCCAGTGCACCGACCACCTGCAACAGCACTCTCTCCCCTGATGCAGAGGAGATGCTCTAGGGTAGAGGGAGGGTTGGAGGTCAAGCCCACCCCACACTCTCCCCGCAATGGCAGTTCCTGTCCCACAGAGCTAGGCCTGGCTCCCCACTCTGGAAATCGAGACCTAGCACAGGGGTTTGCAGTGCCACTCAGCTTTGGCCCAGCCACTCCTCCATTATGTGCTGCTGAGACCCCATGTGCCAGTTCACAATGCCACACACTGAAATTTGGCCTGTGCAGCCTTCCATCATGACAAAGGGGCAGCTGGGCCAAACCTGAGTGGTGCATCAACCACATGCACCAGGTCACACCACCCAGACTGGAGAGCTGGGCCCAGCTCTGTAAGATAAGAGCCACCACTGTGGGGTGAGTGTGAGGCAGGTTCACTCTTCAACCATCCCCCCAACCCACTACCCTGCAGCCTCCCTTCCACACTGGGTCCATAACCCATCTAGAATATTCCCACAATCCAACATATGGGGAAACAGTGGTTTCAGCAACCTTTAGTGTTTAGGTCTGTAGATTACCAAGATATTCATGTGGGTTCTTTTTTCCCCTCTGGACTCACAGATTTCATGCAGGCATTCAAAACACTGATTCTAGGTTGTCTCCTCTATTTGAGGATGCATAAGCATATAACAGCTATTTCACCCTCCAGGTTTGTCCATTCTGAGTGAAGGTATGAGATGTATAGAATAACCTGTGGGGGATAACAGAAGCCAACATGGGGGCTGTGGTGTTAGGTTTCAGTGAGATAAGTCAGGAGATAAGACTGTGGATGATAAAGGGTTCATGTACCACTTTGCACTACTCAACATGAGTCTGATGTCTTGGTGTTTGTGGTAGCCTTCTATGAGATGTATGGTTGATTACACTAAATTAGTTTATCTAGACAAGTGTTTTCTGGGTGCTGCGTCCCTCAATTATTTTATAACTTCAGTATAGTTTTCAGTATTTGGTCAACATACACATGCATACATAGCACAGTTCAGCCTTCTTTATCTGGGCACTTAATAAATTAGGAGAAGCCTTGTGCAAACAGTATCATGCACAATCAGCATACACTTTACAAAACATCATATCCCAATCAAGTTTCACTAGAGCATTCAGTGGCAACTTCTCAGTTTGAATATCAACTTCACACTTTATTCGCAGTCATTTCAACTGTAAAGCCCATTTTAAAAAATGTAGCAATATTTTTACAAAGTGAAAAGTATAGTTTTTCTCCACTACCCTCATGTTCAGATGGCTAAATCACTTTTACTTTTATATTTTTGTCTACAGAGTTAGTTTCCAAACACTGTGACTGAGAAAAAGGGGATTAGAATGGGAACATTATGCAACCTTAACTATAATGGCAGTAACTGCATCTGCTCCACTACCACGTGCAAGGCTTTGGGGACTGAACAGTTGGACCTAAATTTTGCAGCGCTCTGATGTCAGAGACTGGAAATTCTAGAAACCTGGATGCTCAACACCTCTGAAAACAGGGACACTTACTTAGGAGCCTAAATATGGGGTCTAAGTGTAGGCACCCAGGTTTGGCCTTAGTGTCTCACCCTTTCCCAAGGTATAACCTCAAAGGCCTTATTGCGAGAGGGGGTTTCAAGGTGCATCTCCAGACTCACTGGAATCATAGGGAGCAGCAGGAGGAAGAGGCTCTGGGGAGGCTATGGCAGAGCATATCGTGCGGTGAGGAAGCTCTTCCCTTCCTCTAAGATCTGTTGACCATCAAGCCTCCTGCCAGCCACATTTCCCCATACTTCTCGTAGAAGTTACAAGACAGTTCCAGTCCTTCAGACATTAAGAAGTTTACAGGATGTGAGGCATACTCCTACACACTAGTCTCTGCAGAAAAGGAATTCTGCTCCCAAGGACCGATGGAAAGTCACAGGACTAGTACTCCCTTTCTGCAGATCACAGGAAATCTGAAAAATAGGGACTCCTCTCTACAAGCTGGCAAGTGAGGACCATGGTTAGCATCGGTCACCAATGGAGCAAGGGTTTATTCCACCTAGGCTCCTAAATGCTACTTGATTAGGAGCTCCTTCTTGTGGGCTTCCTCAGATTTGCAATAGGACTCCCAGTAGGACCATGATTTTAAAAACCAAATGAAATTCACAACAAATAACTTCGTTTCAAGCTATTTTCAGGCTTAGGAAGATAACATGGCTCACTACACATGCAACAGTATATAAGAATGCATATTGTACTTTTTGAAAATTGAGAAACCTAAATCATTGTTGTTGTTGTTGTTGTTGTTGTTAAAAAAGTAGCTGCTTCTTTTTCTGTTGAGATTCCACTTGGAATTTAATGTAAAGTATTCTGTAAACCCTTCATTGAAAATGCCTTCCTATTGCACCTGATGTATTTATAAATTTACAAATACAACAGCTAATAAAAACCAGAGGCATGAAATGATAATGCTAAAGGTTATAAACTATATGAAGCTATGCATTAAAATAGTGTAGTGCAAGACTGCATCCTCCTAGATTACACAATCCAATTGTGTTATTCAGATCGTGTTCAGATGTCTTTGTGTGATGGGGTACCCAAACCCCACACTGAGCAATAAACTATTCTGGGCTCAGTCAGTTCTGCCCCATCACACCTGTGAGAGATGTCAGACTTGGAGGAGGAGCTTAAAAGGGGAGAACACAGCACAGTGGGCGGCAGACCAGACTGGACAGCAGACCTCCATTCTCAGCTCCTGAGAGAGGGGGCTGGCTGAAGGCAAGAGCTTCTCAGATGACCAATGCCCGATGGCCACTCCCCAGCAAGAAGGGAGGGCCCAATACTGATCCACTTTATGGTACGTCTATACTTAAACCACTAAAGCAGAACAGGTGGTGGCGCAGGTGGTATAGTTGGATTTCTCACACCCCTGAGACATAGCTATGCCGATGCAAGTTCCCAGTGTAGACCAGCCCTAAGTGACACTATTCTTTTGCATTAGCCTGTGAGTCTAGCTGGGACCACAGCCAACCAGAAGCCCTCTGAAAAACAGAGCCTTACCACACTCATGGGACAAATCATTTGTATTCATTTCTTTTTGCGGAAAATGCAGACTGTCCTGATGTAATGGAACACCTAAATGCCATAGGCCAGAGGTCAAGTGAGTGCGAAGGCCCTTGTGACACTTATGTAGAATTAAAATAGAAATAAAGTGTTAGATTTGAATGACAGACTGTCTGCAAGGAATTCATATCACTCAATTAGAACAGAAAAAATAAACAAGCATTTCATTAGGACAGATTCTGGCAAAGATAGAGTATCATGATTAACATGTACGCTTTGCAAGCTATCTGCAAAAGTTAAAGTAATTCTTCATACACTCCTCCTACCATTAAAATATCAAATTTGCCTCTAGTATGAATTGAAAATGTACAAATAATGTCTTTACATGCTAAGAATGAGATTAAAATGTTACTTTTAAGATGCTTACTTAAAAACATATACATTTGTTATTATTAAGTATAATGTTCAAGTGCAAGCCAATTTAAAGTAACAACTTAAACTACATACCAAATATGAAACCCTCATGATCCCATGTTATATAAAATAAATGTAATTAAACAAATCTGACTTAGTTTTGCAACTATTCCCAAGGCAATTTTTGTCTATTGCCAACTGAACCTTAGATCAACAGAATAGTGTGTGTGTCACAGCCATAGTGATCAGCTAGAAATACAGTAGTTTACAGATCAAACAGCCTGTACTACTTACACCGATCAATACGTAAACAGAAGCACAAGCCTTTCATTAAAGTTAGTGGCTTAGTATAAAGATTACTGAAAGAGGATATATACTTTGAAAGGTAAGAGTAACAGAGGCTTATAAACATAGGACACACCATTCATGAATTTCTATACTCCTATTGTCAAGTAAGAGGATCTTATCTAATGAACCGACACTGCACGTGGGAGAAGAATAAAACAAAAATACAGAAGCTACCAATTATCAAATACAGAAAGTATGAGCCAATTATATTTAGTCACAGACAATACATCTCCCTCTAAAACAACATAAACGTTCAAATATTTTAGACATATGTTAATACGTCAAAAGACTCCTCTCTCTGGTATTTGAGCATTAACCTAAACATTCTCAAGACCTTTATAAAAAGTGCCTCTGATCAAAAGTTACATGAACTAACAAACACATAAATGTATAAAGCACAAAATGGCTCCTGTAGTTCTTCATTCAGAGCACATTTTGACTGTCAGCTACTTTTACAAATGCAGTATTTAGTTTACATCTTGCCAGTATCACAATGTCTCTTTATGACCTCCAAATCACATCCCTTTCCTTTGACCCTGGGCTGCTTCATAATCCCAGTATAACTTTAATGACAGCTGCAGTCCATAAGGCATTTTGAAGACTAATCATGATACTTTGCTGTCACTTATAAGATGCATTAACCAGTGTGTTTGTTTGCATCAATACTATCTGCTACATTATTTACTGTAAACTTTTCCATAGTGACCTGTCATTCTGCAAATCAGATATGGAAGCTATAAGAAAACCAGGCTAAAGCAGCTGTATTAAACCTGAAGTAAATAGTCAAAGAAGCTGGGTGCTGACACTTCTTAGCTGATCTTCATAAAGCAACATTGCTTCTCTGCTTACTCATTCCTTCCTTCATTCTAATTATATAGCTTGCATAATCTCCAGTCATCTCACTCCCCATTTGCCCATTCTACATCTCAAGAAATCTTAACCCCATATGGAAACATTTTTTCCACTGAAATTAATGGAGATGACTTCATTAATTTTACTTCTAAGAACACTGGAAACATATGAAGGCAATGTGACCAAACTTTTATTTTGGGGAATTACATGGAGCAATGCGCATGCAACCTTCACATCACTGCCCCCAGAAAATTATAAATGTGAACAAATTTGGATGGGAATTTACTAGGATATTGAAGTGCAGTGTTATCACAAATGCAGAGAATTCGAGAGTTAAACTTACTATATTCTCCATTAATTTATTTTAAAATGTTCAAGTTAGAAAGAAATCAGAATTCTTTCTCTTCAAATAATGTGTGTGTGGTAGCTTCCTTACTCATTTCTAAATTATTTATGAAGACAGAATATCTCTGTAGATTAAAAAAAAGTTAGAACAAGTAAACCTCTTCTGGGCAGACACAAACTTTTGGGGTTTTGTTTGTACAGAGCCTAGCTCCAAAGTGCTACTCATTTGAATCAGATATATGAAGCTCTCCTCAGTAAGTTTTAGGAACAGAAAATGCCAAAGGACTTAATGCAACTATATTTTTTGTTTAACAAATTTTTTTTAAAACTCCCAGACAAAAACTGCTATTCAGCCTTGGAAATCTGACTTCCCCTCCTCTTATGTCTGGCTATGCAGTACATGCACTAATTTGAATTCAATATATGAGAAAAGCAAACCTCAGAGTGAAGAACTTTAGAGTTCCAAATATCAGAAGGGTAGAGAACGAGTCTTCAATTTTATGTTTGTTTCACAATGTGCAATACCAATACCGGAAATCATGATATAGGATGTTTTGTTTATTTTTATTGTTTTGCTTCATTTGGTATTGAGATGTGTTTTAATTTAAGCTCCATTTGGCAAATACAGAGCAGGGATATTGCAGCAAGGGAAAAATTAGAAGTACATGATTCCTGTACAAGATTATATTTTGGAAATGTGTATTAATTTGTAAGAGAGGCATGATTCTGACTTAAATAAAAAGCTAAATTTAAAAGATGAAGCAGTAGGCTCCCGAGAGGGTGGGTACTGTATAAAAGATTGAAAGTACACTGTTAAACAAAACAGAAAAACAAATATAGATAATGGCCAGGACCAAATTAAGGCAATCTAAGCCCCTAGGCGCAACACATAATGGGGCTTCAGGGAGCACGATTATGTAGGACTTTGCAAATGAAGTTGAAACGCTTGCATCTGAAGTACTAAAAGAGAAGAAGTCAGAGAGACGCATCAAGAGTGGTATGGTCAAAGAGGCAGAGCGGGTTTAAGTATTACTAAGGTTGAAACGGATGGGAATTGAGGTATAAAGAAATTAAGGAGACTAGTTTTTAGCTCCAGAGTAAAATTTTTGAAAACACATGAAACTCATTGGGACATGGGGACTTTTCAAAGTCCAACCTAAGGGTAGGTCTACACTTACCCGGTAGTTCGGCGGCAAGCAAATCGAACTTCTGGGTTCGACTTATCGCGTCTTGTCTGGACGCGATAAGTCGAACCCGGAAGTGCTCGCCGTCGACTGCGGTACTCCAGCTCGGCGAGAGGAGTATGCGAAGTCGACGGGGGAGCCTGCCTGCCGCGTCTGGACGGAGGTAAGTTCGAACTAAGGTACTTCGAACTTCAGCTACGTGTTGCGTACCTTAGTTCGAATTGGGGGGTTAGTGTAGACCTGCTCTAAGTGTTATGGCCAGAATCATACAGGAAGCCTGTGATAAAGCCAAGAACTGGACCAGAATCCCCTGAGTCCCTGTCCAGAGCTTTAAACTAAAGGCCATTCTTCCTCTTGATCATGAGTCTTAAACAAGCAAGGAAACTTCAAATCCTCTTACAAGTCAAATTGTAAGTCATAATGTAACCTGTCTCAATTCTGATGCATTACCTTTTTTTTTTTTAAATAAGTCATCCTCTACCACAATATCAATAAAGTAAGAGGAGGTTACTCACCCTGTGCAGTAACTGACGTTCTTCGAGATGAGTGTCCCTGTGGGTGCTCCACTCCAGGTGTTGGCGCGTCCCTGCGCCTTCGCACGGAGATTTTTCGTAGCAGTACTCGTACTGGCCACGCATGCGAAGAGGCTGCCCCCCGCTGTGAGTCTAGGATAATAGTACGCATGCGTGGCCAATCTCCTCAGTTCCTTCTCTACAACGGAGGCTACCCCAACTCCGAAGTAGAGGGGAGGAGGGTGGGTAGTGGAGCACCCACAGGGACACTCATCTCGAAGAACGTCAGTTACTGCACAGGGTGAGTAACCTCCTCTTCGAGAGAGAGATGTCCCTGTGGGTGCTCCACTCCAGGTGACTTAAAAGCCGTATTTCTTAAGGAGGTAGGGACTTCGGATCTGATAGGAACGCTGTTGATAGTACAGCCCTGCCCAAACGTATATCAGATAGAGGGCCTTGAGTAAGGGCATAGTGCTTTACAAATGTGTGCTCAGAGGACCAGGTGGCTGCTTTACAGATATCAGCCAGGGGAACTTTGCGTAAGAATGCTACAGAGGCAGCCATAGATCTAGTGGAGTGTGTTCTGATGCCGTCTGGAGGTGTAGCTTTCTTTATCTGATAGCACAACCGGATGCACTGGCAAATCCAGTTCGAAAGTCTCTGAGTAGAAACAGGCGTACCTTTGGAACGCTCCGTGATGGAGACAAAAAGTCTGGAAGAATTTCTAAAAGGTTTGGTTCTATCCAAATAGAAGGACAAGGCCCTACGTACGTTTAGTGTATGCATTGAGGCTTCGAATGAGTTCGCATGTGGCTTCGGGAAAAAGGTTGGTAAGTGTATCGGCTCATTAATGTGGAATGACGACTGTACCTTAGGAAGAAAATTGGGGTGTAACCTGAGGGTAACCTTGTCTTTGAAAAATAGCGTATATGGTGGGTCTGCCATAAGAGCTGCTATTTCTCCTGCCCGCCTGGCGGAGGTAATTGCCACTAAAAATGCCGTTTTCATCGAAAGGTGTAAAAGGGAGCACGTGGCTAGGGGTTCAAATGGTTGCTGAGTTAGGCAAGATAGAACTAGATGAAGGTCCCACGGAGTGGTGGGTGGTTTTATGTCTGGGTATAGGGTTTGTAGTCCCTTGAGGAAGCGTTTGGTGATCGGATGAGCAAATACAGAAGTATCATCGATTTTGTCATGAAAAGTTGTAAGAGCAGCTAAATGGACCCTGATGGAACTGGAAGAAAGGCCGGATTGCTTAAGGTCCAATAGGTAGTCAAGTATGAGCAGAAGAGATGCTGATGTGGGACTAAGTCGTTTAGTTGAACACCAGTGTGTGAATCATTTCCACTTATATAGATAGGTGGTGCGAGTAGATTGTGTTCTGCTATGTAGGAGCACTCTTTGAACTTGTTCAGAGCAATCTAGTTCGTTTTGGGAGAACCATGTAGGAACCATGCTTTGAGGTGGAGCATGGATAGGTTGGGGTGGAGAAAACGGCCGTGTTGTTTCGATAAGAGGTTCGGAATGAGAGGCAAGGGGATTGGTGGTCGAATCGACATTTTGGTGAGAAAAGGAAACCAGGGCTGTTTGGGCCATGATGGGGCAATTAGGATCACCTTGGCTCCATCTGTTCGTATTTTTATCAGGACCCTGTTCAGAACCGGTATCGGGGGAAACGCATAGAGTAAGTTTTGGTTCCATGGGATCATGAATGCGTCTCCCAAGGAATGTTTGCCTAGCCCTGCTCTGGAGCAAAAATTGGGACATTTCTTGTTTTTTGCAGTTGCAAAGAGGTCTATTTCTGGGTAGCCCCAAATGCGGAATATGTTGTGAATGGTGTGCTCGTTTAATTCCCATTCGTGATCCCACGGGAAACGTCTGCTTAGTTCATCCGCTGTGGTATTCATCACTCCGGGAAGATAGGCCGCTGATACCCGGATGTTGTTCGCAATGCACCAGTTCCAGAGCTTCAGAGCCTCTGTGCACAGAGAGTGGGATCGAGCTCCCCCCTGCCTGTTCACATAGAACATGCATGCAATATTGTCTGTCATTATGCGTACGTGTTGGTTCTTGATTAGTGGCAGGAATTGACGGCACGCATTGCGAATGGCTCGAAGCTCTAGGACATTTATATGGAGAGAGGACTCGGTTGAAGACCAAAGCCCCTGGGCTGTGTGGTGAGACATGTGTGCACCCCATCCTGTCAGAGATGCATCGGTCGTCAGTATGAGGGATGGAGCCTGCTGAAGAAAGGGGACTCCAGAGCAGAGGTTGGAGTGAATTGTCCACCACTGTAGAGAATCTTTGACTCGAACAGGTATGGAGAGAGTCTTGTTTAGAGGGTGCACATTCGGTCTGTACACCGTGGCCAACCACGCTTGGAAGCACCTCATGTATAGACGTGCATTTTGGACGACGGAGGTGCATGAGGCCATGTGACCTAGTATTTGTAGGCAGTCCCGGATAGTCACCTGGGGACTGTTGCGAATCGTTGTGGCCAGTTGACTTATAGAATTGAAGCGGGCTGGTGGGAGAGATGCCAACCCCGTCCGGGAGTCTAGGTATGCCCCTATGAACTCCAGATGTTGGGTGGGGTATAATGTGGATTTGTTTTTGTTTACTTGCAGGCCTAAAGATAGGAAACAATCGATGGTAAGTCGTATGGATCGGAGAGCTTCGTCGAACGTTGAAGCTTTGAGGAGGCAATCGTCTAGGTAAGGGAATATTACGACCCCTTGTTTTCTGAGGTAGGCTGTAACTACGGCTAGGATCTTGGAAAAAACACGGGGGGCCGTGGAGAGTCCGAAAGGGAGAACCCTGTATTGGAAATGTGTGGAGCAGAGAGTAAAGCATAGGAATCGTCTGTGGGACGGGTGTATAGTCACATGAAAATAAGCGTCCTGTAGGTCGAGGGCTGAAAACCAGTCGCCCTGCTCCAGCGCTGGGATTATAGTGGTGAGAGTGACCATCTTGAACTTTTGCTTTTTGACAAATTTGTTGAGCCGCCTGAGGTCGAGGATTGGTCGCCATCCCCCATTTTTCTTCTCTGTTAAGAAATAATGGGAATAAAAACCACTTCCCTCTGTGTCGTTCTGGCACAGTTTCTACTGCTCCCAGTTGAAGGAGATGCTGCACTTCTTGGAAGAGCAGTTGCTCGTGAGATGGGTCCCTGAAGAGGGACGGGGAGGGTGGGTGGGTGGGAGGGAGGGAGAGGAAGGGGATGGCGTATCCAATTGTAACTACCTCTATGACCCATTTGTCGGATGTAATTTTCTGCCATTGATGAGAGAATGGTCGAAGGCGGTGTCCAAAGATAGGTGTGCCGGCTGAAGTGGGAACTCTGTTTTCTAAACCCTCGACCAATGCTTCAAATCTGCCTATTAGTTGGAGGGGGTTGCAGCGCCCCTGTAGAGTTAGGACGACGACGTTGGAATCTTGGTCTTTGGCGCTGTTGTGGCTGTTGTTGTTCCTGTGGTCTATAGGAATGTTGTGTAAATGCAGGGTAGCGTGGGCGATGATAAGGTTGATATCTATATCGTCGTCTTCTGGTCGCAGGTGGTTGGAGGCCTAGGGACCGGAGGGTTGCCCTTGCGTCCTTCATCGAATGAAGCATGTCGTTTGTGGTGGAGGCAAAAAGTATTTCCCCGTCGAAGGGAAGATCTTCAATGGTGCTCTGGACCTCTTGAGGGAAGAAGGAGGAAGAGAGCCATGAACCCCGTCGCATGACCACTGCTGTGGCGGTCGACCTTGCTGCAGTGTTAGCTACATCGAGGGCCGCTTGGAGAGCGGTGCGTGATATGGTTTGTCCCTCGGAAACCAGAGCTGTGAATTGTTGTTTCTTCTGCTCTGGGATGTGATCAATAAAATCCATGAACTTACTACAGTTTTTGTGGTCATATTTTGCAAGGACTGCTGTATAATTAGCTATGCGGAAATGTAGCGTCGAGGATGCATATACTTTACGGCCGAAGAGGTCCAGGCGTTTACTGTCCTTGTTGGCTGGGGTGGAGCGGGCGTACTGTTGTTTGGCCCTCTGGTTTGCTGCATCCACTACCAATGAGTTTGGCGCCGGATGGGTAAAAAGGAATTCAGAGCCCTTTGAAGGAATGAAGTACTTCCTGTCCGCTTGTTTACAGGTAGGTAGGCTAGTGGCTGGAGTCTGCCAGATGGATTTAGCGGGTTCTAAAAGGGCTATATTGATTGGTAATGCCACTCTAGAGGAAGAAGAGGGCTGCAAAATGTCTGTTAGTTCATGTCGTTGTTCAGTGACTTCCTCCAAGTTATTTTTCAAGTCACCGGCAGCTCTTTTAAAAAGGTCTTGGAATTTTGCATAGTCATCCGACGGTGTTGGAGGAAGGGGAAGTAAGGCTTCCTCAGGTGTTATGTCGGGCTCTGCTGGAATATAAGCAGAACTCAGTTGCTCCTGGGGGTGTGACGGTGCTGCCTGGTATCTTATGTCACTGGCAGGTCCGTCACGTGGCGGTGTTAAACCGGTGTTGCGCCTGGTTGAAGTGCCGTAGCGCATGTGTTCCCGGGGGTACGATGCCCATGGTGCCCAACATTGCCATGGTGGTGGGTAGGGCATAGGTGGTGCCATCCAAGGGTTCACTCCCCATGGGGCAGGATCCTGAGAACAGGCTGAGGTGATTTTTCTGTAACCCCTGTTGATTGGGGTCTGGGAGTCTTGATCAGGAGAAAAAACTGCCTGTGGATCAGTTTCCTCCTCACTGGAAGAAGGTTGTTCTGATCCTGAGTCATGCATTGGAGAAAAACAGGCATTTATCAGAGGAGACTGCAGGACAGGTGACACCGATAGATCTGCTGTCTGAGTAAATTGAAAAGGTGAAAACTGTGGAGGAGGTAGTTGCCGTGAGGGAACATTCCTCTGAGCAGGGGTTTTGCCTGTGATCTCCCTGTCAGCGTGTGCTGCCGTTGCCGGTGCCGTGGTAGGTGCCGGGGGGGCAACATCAGCCCGCGGAGGGTCAGCCAGGGCGGGAAATGTCGGCACCGCGTCCGTCTCGGTGCCGAACGGTGCCATAAATGAGGCAGGCAACTGAAAGCCTGAAGCCTCGGCACCGGAGCCTCGCGCCGCCGCCGCAGCCTGAGGTGGCTTTCGTGCGGTGCCTGAGGAGCCCGGCTCTTCAAAAGTGCTGAGGCGAGGAAAGACAGGCAGGGAAGCTGTTGACCTGCCTGAGGCGCTTTTGTGCCTCACCAACTTCTTTGTTGGAGAAGGCTGCCCCTTCTTTGTAGCTTTCTTTAGTTTTTTAGAAGCAGGGGGGCTGTGGCGGGCAGTAGAGCCGGAGCCGGCGCCTGGGTCTAAAACTGACCCGATAGACTTCTGCAGGAGGAGCAGTTTCAGTTTAAGCTCCCTGTCCTTTCGTGCCCTGGAACTGAGTTTGGTGCAGTGGGCACATTTTTGGGGAATGTGTGTTTCCCCCAGGCATTTTATACAATGAGAGTGGCCATCAGAGAGCGGGATAGCATCCTTGCACGTAGAGCAGCGCTTAAAGCCTGTGGAGCTGGGCATGGTAGAAGCGGCTGCGGCTGAGAGAAAAAGGTTTTTTTTGTTTGTTTGTTTTGTTTTGTTTTTTTTTGTAACAAATAAAGAACTAAGAAGCTACACTAACAAGAACTGACAACGAACTAACTACTAGAACAGGTAATTGTAACAAAGTGAGGGATTTCCTAACGAGTCTGCTGAGCTCCGTCTCAGGCCGGGGACGGTAGAGAAGGAACTGAGGAGATTGGCCACGCATGCGTACTATTATCCTAGACTCACAGCGGGGGCAGCCTCTGCGCATGCTTGGCCAGTACGACTACTGCTACGAAAAATCTCCGAGCGAAGGTGCAGGGACGCGCCAACACCTGGAGTGGAGCACCCACAGGGACATCTCTCGAAGAAGAACTTGTATTGTCAACACTAACCTAGCCCAACCCTGCTTGGCTTAAGAACAGAGGTGGTAAAAAAAATTCAGACAGAATAGTTTTCCCTGTCAGACAATGCTTATAAGAAATGTTCTGTAGGAATGAGTCTATTCTGTAAAATTTTCAATAGAAGCCAGGCAGGCAGGCCATCCACCTGACCAGCTCCTTGGTACCTGCCTGGTGGGCAGCCTGACTTCCTGGAATCCCCAACTCCCTAGGGCTGCCTGCCTCCATGCAATCCCTGGTTCACCTACAACCCACAGGGCAGGCTGACAGAACTACCCAGGATTCCCAGGCTACCCAGGGACCATTTTCAAAAGTATTTTGTGCTATGTGATAAACTTGTCATCAAATATACTTTGCAGCAATAAAGCACGGATAACAAAGACCAACAAAATAACTCAAATCAATGAAACTGTTCTCCTTCCATTCTAGAGTAACAATCAAAAATACAGACCAAAATTTGCAGCAGGGATTGTTTTATTAAGTAGTATTTTTTTAGATTGTGTGACAGGGTCAGGCCAGATGGCTACAGGAGAGTGATAGAAGGCAGATATATTAGCCCCAGATTAAGTAGGTCTCTTTTCCCTGGGTAAGGTAACAGGGAAGGTTCCAGAACAATCAGGAACTTTCTGGAAACAATTAAGGCAGACAGGCTGATTAGAACACCTGCAGCCAATCAAGAAGCTGCTAGAATCAATTAAGGCAGGCTAATCAGGGCACCTGGGTTTTAAAAAGGAGCTCACTTCAGCTTGTGGTGTGGGTGTAAGGAGCTGGGAGCGAGAGGATGTGCTGCTGGAGGACTGAGGAGTATAAGCATTAACAGACACCAAGAAGAAGGTCCTGTGGTGAGGATAAAGAAGGTGTTGGGAGGAGGCCATGGGGAAGTAGCCCAGGGAATTGCAGCTGTTGTGCAGCTGTTCCAGGAGGCACTCTAGACAGCTGCAGTCCACAGGGCCCTGGGCTGGAACCCGGAGCAGAGGGTGGGACCAGGTTCCCCCCCAAACCTCCCAATTGACCTGGACTGTGGGTTCTACCAGAGGGGAAGGTCTCTAGGCTGTTCCCCAACCCACATGGTGAATCTCTGAGGCAAGAAAATCCGCCAATAAGCGCAGGACCCACCAAGATAGAGAAGGAACTTTGTCACAATTGGTGATGTATAAGCTTAATTACACCCTAGTATCATTTAAAATGGTTAAAGCATAAAACCCCTGGAGAAAAGGAAGTATTTTATGGAATTACGATTTCAAGTTCAAGTACACTGTATTGCCACGAACATGAAGCTGTAATAAAATGAAACCCACATAAAGCTATGTTTAAATTAAATCCAAAAAAGCCACCGAAATATTACATTACATATGTGCATATATAAGCACATATATTACAGTACCTCTTGCCATTAATTATGCTACTGAATTCAAATTGACAACTGCTGTATGCTCCAAGAAACTGATGGGTTTACTACCTTAGTCACTATTCTGTAAACGTCTGTTTTCTTCTTATATGGCTGATATTTTCAGAAACACATATATAAAAATGGACCCAGTTACTCCAATTCCACATGCAATTGTGACAAATGTGCATGCAAATGAACAATTAATGGCCTAATTGTCAACTGAATGGAAATTAGTTAATTTGTACATCCACAAGGCTATGTTCAGCTCTAAAAATGTAATAATATTCTGCATTCAGAGAGTCTACAGAATTCTAATGGAAAAAATTATCCAAATTTAGCAGTCACTTTTCTAAATAATATAATACTTCTACTTATTCTAAAGTATTTTCAAGGATTTTAAATCTATAAACACACTACTACATATACTAAGTATATAATACACAATTATATGTTTTTACAATACACCAACAGTGCATCTCTGTCATAACTATAAGGGGAAAGGTAACAGCCCTCCTGTGTACAATACTATAAAATCCCTCCTGGCCAGAGACTCCAAAATCCTTTTACCTGTAAAGGGTTAAGAAGCTCAGGTAACCTGGCTGACACCTGACCCAAAGGACCAATAAGGGGACAAGATACTTTCAAATCTTGGTGGGGGGAAGGTTTTTGTTTGTGCTCTTTGTTTTTGGTGGTTGTTCGCTCTTGGGACTAAGAGGGACCAGACATCAATCCATGCTCTCCAAATCTTTCTGAACAAGTCTCTCATAGTTCAAACTTGTAAGTACAGCCAGGCAAGGCGTGATAGTTTTATCTTTGTTTTCTCAACTTGTAAATGTACCTTTTGCTAGAGTGTTTATCTCTGTTTGCTGTAGCTTTGAACTTAAGGCTAGAGGGAGATCCTCTGGGCTCTTTGAATCTGATTACCCTGTAAAGTTATTTTCCATCCTGATTTTACAGAGATGATTTTTACCTTTTTCTTTAATTAAAAGCCTTCTTTTTAAGAACCTGATTAATTTTTCCTTGTTTTTAGATCCAAGGGGGTTGGATCTTGATCCATCAGGAGTTGGTGGGAGAAAGGAGGGGGGATGGTTAATTTCTCCTTGTTTTAAGATCCAAGGGGTTTGGACCTGTATTCACCAGGGAATTGGTGAAGAGTCTCTCAAGGCTACCCAGGGAAGGGAATTAGCACATTGGGAGTGGTGGCAGTGGACCAGATCTAAGCTGGTAGTTAAGCTTAGAAGTTATCATGCAGGCCCCCACATCTGTACCCTAAAGTTCAGAGTGGGGAAGGAGCCTTGACAATCTCTCATAACAATTTTAAAATGTAGATGTTTTCATAGATTCCAAGGCCAAAATGTATCATTGTGATAATCTAGTCATGGGGTTCTCAAACTGGGGGTCAGGACCCCTCAGGGAGTCACGAGGTTATTACATAGGGGGTCGCGAGCTGTCAGCCTCCTCCCCAAACCCTGCTTTTCCTCCAGCATTTATAATGGTGTTAAATATATAAAAATCTGTTTTTAATTCATTAAGGGGGGGGGGTCACACTCAGAGGCTTGCTATGTGAAAGGGGTCACCAGTACCAAAATTTGAGAACCGCCGATCTAGTCTGACCTTCAGTACAACACAGACCATAGAACTTCCTCAACATAATTCCTATAGCATATACACCTCTACCTCGATATAACGCTGTCCTCAGGAGCCAAAAAATCTTATCGTGTTATAGGTGAAACCGCGTTATATTGAACTTGCTTTGATCCACCGGAGTGCACAGCCCCGCCCCCACGAGGACTGCTTTACCGCGTTACATTCGAATTCGTGTTATATCGGGTTGCGTTATATCGGGGTAACGGTGTACTTTAGAAAAACATGAAATCTTGATTTAAAAACTGTCAGCGATAGAGCATCCACCACAACCCTTGGCAAACTGTTCCAATGTTTAATCACCCTCACTGTCAAAATTTTATGCCTGATTGCCAGTCTGAATTTGTCTAACTTCAACTTCCAGACCTTGGACCATGTTATATCTTTCATTACTAGACTGAAGAGCCCATTATTAAATATTTGTTCCCTATGTAGGTACTTGTAGACTGTAATCAAGTCACCGTTTACTCTTCTCTTTAATAAGCTAAATTGAGCTTCTTGAGATGGTCTATCACTATAAGGCAGGTTTTCTAATCCTTTAATCATTCTCGTGGCTCTTCTCTGAATCCTCTCCAATTTTTCAATATCCTTCTTCACTTGTGGGAACCAGAACTGGACACAGTATTCCATCAGCAGTTGCACAATTGTCAAATACAGAGGTAATATAATCACTAGGGCAGCGTCATAATGGGAGCTCATGTTCAGCTGATTATCCAACACCACCCCAAATCTTTTTTCATAGTCACTGGTTCTCAGGACAGAGCCCACCATCCTGTAAGTATGGCCTACATTCTTTGTTCCTAGATGTATATATTTACATGTAGTCATATCAAAACTCATTCTGTTTGCTTGCACACAGTTTAACAAGCAATCCAGATCGCTCTGAATCAGTGACCTGTCCTCTTCATTATTTACCACTCCCCCAATTATTTGTGTGATGTGCAAACTTTAATCTGTGACGATTTTTCTTTCCTTCCATGTCACTGATAAAAATGCATACAGCCAAAAACAGAACCCTGTGGGACCCCACTAGATACAGCCACCCCAACTTGATGATTCCCCATTTACAATCACATTTTGAGACCTATCAATTAGCCAGCTTTTAATCAGTTTAATGTGTGCCACATTAAAAACTAGAATAGTGTAAAATTAATCAAAATGTCATGTAGTATCAAGTCACATGCCTTACAGAAGTCTAAATATATTATGTCAACACTATTACCATTATCAACCTAACTTGTAATCCTGTCAAAAAAAGTTAGTTAGTTTCACAGGAGCTATTTTCCATAAACCTATGTTGATCTGCATTAATTACATTACTATATTTTAATTTTTTATTAACCAAGTTCCGTATCAGCCATTCCATAATCTTGCCCAGAATCCATGTCAGACTAGCAGGCCTATAATTATCCATGTAATACTGTTTACCCTTTTTAAATATTGGCACAATATTAGCTTCCTTCAGTCTTCTGAAACTTCCACAATGTTCCAAGACTCAGTGGAAATTAGCATTAACAATCTAGTGAGCTCCTCAGCCAGCTCTTTGAAAACTCTTGGATGCAAGTTATCCAGGCCTGCTGATTTTAAAATGTCTAACTTTAGAAGTTGCTGTTTAACATCCTCTTGAGATACTAGTAGAAAGGAAAGAGTGTTAACGTATGATGAGACTCCATCTACCAGTCTCCCCTCAGGTATGTGCACACCTCTCATTGATGTTAATGGGACTCAAAGGAGACTACAGCCTTGAATTACTTGGAAAAGTTAAGGGAGTTGGGCAAAATTTTGGTTCTTGTCTCTTTATAGATGGGCATAGCTTTTATTAAAAACAATTAACAGTAGTGTGCACAATATCGACACTATGTGCATGCTGGAGATACCACTTTCCTGCTTCTAAATTTAAAGGGTAATATTAAATATATTAATTCATAAAATCATTAACAATAAAATATGCACATTTGTTTGACATAATACAGAAAAAAAAAATCTTGTTTTATAGCACCCTTGCTAAAATCTACATGTCATCTCAACATGTCATCATCCCCCTCCCTCAATTATCAAATAGTAAGACGGTTACCTCCTTTTTGTAACTGTTCTTTCGAGATGTGTTGCTCATGTAGATTCCATGTTAGGTATGTGTGAGCCCACGTGCACGGCAGCCGGAGATTTTTCCCTTAGTGGTATCCATAGGGCCAGCTCTGGCACCCCCTTGAGCCCCACGCTCGTGCGCAGGTATATGAGGCGCCGCCGGCCTTGCGCCTTCTTAGTTCCTTCTTGTCATCAACTCCAACAGTGGGGGAAAAAGGCGGGTCGTGGAATGGACATGAGCAACACATATCGAAGAACAACAGTTACAAAAGGTAGGTAACTGTTTTTTCTTCTTCAAGTGCTTGCTCATGTTGATTCCATGTTAGGTGATGCACAAGCGGTATCCCTGGAAGTGGGTGCAGAGTTCACGGTCATGCTTCTTGCAACACTGCTCTACCGAAGCTGGTGTCATCCCGGGCCTGCTGGGTGATGGCGTAGTGGGATGTAATGGTATGAACTGAAGGCATGTGGCGGCTCTGCAGATATCCTGGATCGGTACCTACATGAGGAAGGCCACTGACAAAGCTTGTACTCTGGTGGAATGGGCAGTCACGATGGCCAGTGGCAACACCTGTGCTTGTTCATAGCAGAACTTGATACAGGTGATTATCCACAAGTAGATTCTATGAGAGGACACTGGCAGACCAACAGGATCTGTTGAACTTGCTCCGAGCAGGCTTGCTCCTCCATGTTCAGAAAACAGAAGCCAGGCCATCAGATGCAGTGATGCTAGGTTCGGATGGAGCAGATGGCCCTGGTTCTGCGAGAGCAAGTGCGGTCGGAGAGGGAGCTCTAGCGGGATTGTCACCAAGAAGTCCAAAAGTGTGCGAACCAGTGCTGGTGCGGCCATGCAAAAGCTACCAGGATGACCTTTGCTTTGTCCTTCTTGACCTTCAGTAGGACCTTGTGAACCAGGGATATCGGCGGGAAGGCGTAAAGCAGTGCTCCCATCCAAGGGAGCAGGAAAGTGTTGGACAGGGAGCCTCTGGCAAGCCCGCAAAACAAGCAAAACTGCTGACATCTCCTGTTCTGACTGGACATGAATAGGTCCACCTGGGGAGTCTCCCGCTTTCGGAAGATCATGTTGACTACTTCTGAGTGGAGTGACCACTCATGGCAAGAAGAGAAGGACTTGCTGAGGAGATCCACCAGCGCACTTCAGGTGCCCGGGCGGTGCGATGCCTTGAGATGAATGGCATCTCGAGCAGTCGTGAGCAGGTGGGCTCAGACATGTGCGATGAGGTCCAACATAGCTCAGAATTAGGACTCTGGCAGGTAGGCTCTGGCCTGGGTGGAGTCAAGTACTGCTCCTATAAACTCTATCCTTTGAACAGGGATCGGAGTTGATTTTTGTTTGTTGATAAGCAGGCCCAGTTCCTGACAGGTGGCGTTCATCAAAGTAAAGCCATGCTGAACTTGGGTTCGTGACCTGCCTCTGACAAGCCAGTCATGGAGGCATGGATAGATTTTAATGCCTCGACACTTCAGGTAATCGGCCATGCACTTCATGAAGACCCTCGGAGCAGATGATAGGCCAAAGGACAGTGCTGTGAATTGGTAGTGGCGCTGCCCCACCAAAAATGGAGCAATCTCCTGTGGCCATGGAAGATAGAAATATGGAAGTAGGCAAACTGCTGCCCGCGGGACCCTCCTGCACGGCCCTTGAGTGGCCCTGTCCCCCCTCCCCTGCAGCCTCAGCTCGCCGTGCCGCCAGTGGTCTGGTGGCAGGGCTGTGAGCTCCTGCCGGGCAGCATGGCTGCGAGAGCCGGTGGCCTGCCCCAGTGCTCTAGACTGCGTGGCGGTGTGGCTGTCTCCGGCCGGGTGGCGCGCCTGCCAGTCCTGGTGCTCTTAGTGTCATGGTAAGGGGGTGGGGGGGTTGGATAGGGAGTGGGGTCTCGGGAGAGGGCGGTCAGGGACAAGGAGCAGGAGGGGCTGGATGGGTCGGGAGTTCTGAAGGGGGTAGTCAGGAGGTGGGAAGTGGGAGGGGGCGGATAGGGGGCAGGGGCCAGGCTGTTTGGGGAGGCACAGCCTTCCCTACCCGGCCCTCCATACAGTTTCAGAATCCGGATGTGGCTCTCAGGCCAAAATGTTTGCCCACCCCTGCTTTAAGTCCATGGCAGCGTACCAGTCTCCTGGAACCAGAGAGGAAATGATGGAGGCCAGGGAGACCATGCAGAACTTCAACTTCTTGAGATATCTGTAGAGGCGATGCAGGTCTAGAATGTGTCTGCAGCCCCATTTGGCCTTCAGGATTAGGAAATAACAGGAATAAAACCCTTTCCCCCTCATATCTTGAGGAACCTCCTCTATGGCCCCCAGACATAGGAGGGATTCCACTTCCTGGACAAGGAGATGCTCATGATAAGGGTCCCTGAAGAGGGATGGGGAAGGTGCATGGGAGGGAGGGATGGAGGAAAACTGCAGAGTGTAGTCAACTGCTATGGTGTTGAGCACCCAATGGTCTGAGGTGACCCTGGCCCATGCAGCAAGGAAGGGAGATAGATGGTTCAGAAATAAACAGGGGGATGGGTCCTGGGGCAAGACTGGAACTCCATGCTCAGGCACATCCTCAAATTGCCTGCCGAGGGCCACCTGGGTAGCACACAGGACCCGACTGGGCAGCTGAGGGGGACGAGGTGGGTCAGCGGCATTTAAAGCCTCTGTCTTTTTTCTTGTAGGAGCTCTGCCGCTGTGGACCCGAGAACGTAGGTGATGGAGGCAGCCGAAAGTGCTTCCTAGAGGCCTGTGGTGTGTACAGGGCCGAGGAGCAAAGCGTGGTGCAGGAATCTTTCAGGCCATGCAGCCTGGTATCCTGAAAATAGAGCAGTGCCTTCGAACAGGAGGTCCTGAATGGACTGTTGCACCTCCTGAGATAGCCCCGAGGATTGCAGCCACGAGCCACATTGCCTGGACACAGCGGAGGCCAAAGACCTGGCCACTGAATCAGGCTCTGGCAACTGTCTTGCCCTCCTCCAAGATGGATGCAAACTCTTGTCTGAGCTCCTATGGCAGGCAGTCCTTAAATTTAGCCATGAAGTCGCAGATATTATATCTCCCCAGCAATGCCTGTTGGTTGGAGATTCTGAGTTGGAGACTGGCAGTGGAATAAGTTTTTCTTCCAAACAAGTCCAGCTTCCTCGCATCCTTGTTTTAGGCAGGGCGCTCACCTGGCCCTGCCTGTCCCGCTCATTGGTGACAAACACCACAAGAGACCCGGGGAGGGGGGACTGAATACAAGTACTCATAGCCCTTAGCCGGGACATAATATTTCTTTGCTGCTCTTTTTGCTGTTGGAGACAGAGAGGACGGGGTCTGCCAAAGGACCTAAACCACTTTCAGTGCTCCTTCATATACTGGAAGCACTACCTTAGAAGGTGCCGCGGCCACCAAAATATTGAAGAGGCTATCTGAGGCTCAGTGAACTCCTCTGCCTCTCGTCGCAAGTTTGAGGCCATCCTTTTCAGAAGGTCCTGGTGGGTTCGAAAATCATCTGGTGAGAGTGGGTGGGCGGGACCAGCGACCACCTTTTCCGGGGATGATGAGGACAACAGCAACACCGAGTGAAGCTTCCCTCAAGAGGATGCCTGTATTTCAGTATCAGCATCAGAGCCTGAGTCTAGTTTCTGCATCAGAGCAGGCAGCGCCATGGTCCACTTTCCAGATGTAGCTGTAGATGACCTCTGGGACTACAATCCTGGCATTGTAGGGAGCCCCCATGGATTCCAGTATGGCCAGTGTAGTGGCCATTGACATTGCAGCCAGATGCCCGTCGCGGGGCCAGTACCGCAGTCCGACTGGTGTCTTCGAGATTGGGATTCAAAATCCCCTTCTGACTCCAAGGAGGACTCCTCTCTAGGGGACTATCGCAGAGCTGTCCATGCCTCCCGCTGCCGGCTATGATGTAGCGCCAAGTGGTGTTGAGGGGTAGGTGTCCAACGGCGGGGGTCCTGAGATCGGTACCATGTCGGAGACCGCTGTTGAGATGGTGAGGAGTGCCGCAGAGATGGAGATCGAGGTGTCAGAGACTGGCGATGAGGAGTCGGTGAGTGGCACCGCAGTGTTGGTGACCAGTGCTGGGAGGACGACAGCTGGTGCCGGGGAGACTGAGACTGACGCAGTGAGTTTCGTGATCCGCGTCGTGGAGCCGGAGACCGGGAACGTGGAGCCGGGGATTGGGGTCGAAGACTGCAGACATGGTGCTGGGGACTGGGATCATGGAGTCGTGGACCGGTGCCGGGACTCCGGAGAACGGTGTCAACCAAGCAACCATTGAGACAGGCCCATGGAGGGCTTCCCTTTGGCAGGGGGAGCCTTCACTGGCTCCACTGTTGGACAGAGGTCCTGTGGTGTGGGCATCACCAGTAGGGCCACCAGGTCCCTGGACGTTTGAAACACCTCTGGCATCGAGGGCACCATGAGGTATAGGGGACCCCTGCCACTTCCTGGAGTCAGGGGTGGTTCCTATATTCGGGTCGAAGCCGTAGATGGAGAGGCTGGACTTTGCAGTCCCAACGGAGGCAGATGACCCGACACGGGCGTTTTGCCGACCGCCCTTTCACGTCCTTCTTCGAGGCAGAGGAGCACCCATGTTCAGTGTACTGCTTCCTGTGGCACTACCATGGCACCGGTATTGGTGAGCAGTGCCGAGGTGAACCCAGTGCGGGTTTGGCACTCTGCACGAGGTCGAGGCACCCGGCGTCAAGTCGGAGCAGGAGAGTACCGAGGCTGGTCTGAGTGCCGCATCCATCAGTAGGGCTTTCAGATGAATGTGTCTGTCTTTTTGAGTGCGTGTTTGAAGCCCTTACAAATTTTGCACTTCTCTTTAACATGCGTTTCCCCCAGACACTTCAGACAACTTGTGTGGGGGTCACCACCGGCATGGGTTTGTAGCAAACGGCACACGGTTTAATCCCAAGGACTGGGGCATATACAATTATATACAAAAGCTATGAAAAGGAAAACCACTGGGAGCACTTGCAAATCACAAGAGAGAAAGGCATTCCAGCGACCTCATGGGTGGTAAGGAGGAACTGAGAGGGCGCAGGACCGACGTTGCCTCATATACCGGCACATGAACATGGGGTTCCAGAGCCGGCCCTACACATACCACTAAGGGAAAAATCTCCAGCTGCCGTGAACATGGGCACACGCAATCAACATAAGCAAGCATGCGAATAAGAACAGACATGCAAGAAGATTCTGTACAGAGCTAGTACATTTTCATGAGTTTTGCAAAACTTGTAATATCCACCCAAATAAAAATCATTAAAACCTTACCCAAGTAAGCAAAATAGAATACCCTCATTTAGTTCATTTTCTGTGACGAATCCATTCAATTAAGTGTCAAATACTTTCCTTACTTACAAGAATATTTATCTTTTACCTGTCAGAATATGCAATTTTCCAGGGTCCCTGCCAATTACTCATAAAAAGTTAAAGCAACAAATACACAGAATAGATATAGAAATAGGTCCACTAATGCCTTCAATCAAAGGAAATACACTTCATGGGATACTCCTTCTTGATCCTAATACACCGCTACCTCGATATAACGCGACCCGATATAACACGAATACAGAGGGGGGAGGGGGCTGCGCACTCCAGTGGATCAAAGCAAGTTCAATATAACGCGGTTTCACCTATAATGCGGTAAGATTTTTTGGCTCCCGAGGACAGAGTTATATCGAGGTAGAGGTGTACAACAGAAAACCCTTGCTCTTGGTTAAGGAATTTTCCCCCCATCGCCCTCCCTTAGAGAGAAGAATACAAGGAGAGAACACATGAACCCAAACTTGGCAATCCATTAACTTTGTACACGTGAACAAGAATCACTGTGATTAAGTATCAAATCTCATTTATACCCTCAGAAATCACTAGTATCTAAGTCAGAGGTGGGCAAACTACCGTCCTGCCCGGCCCCCAAACTCCTGGCCCAGGAGGCTAGCCCCCGGCCCCTCCCCTGCTGTCCCCCCTCCCCCGCAGCCTCAGCTTGCTCGCTCCGCCACCGGCACAATGCTCTGGGCGGCGGAACTGTGAGCTCCTGGGGCAGTGCAGCTGCAGAGCCCGGCCTGACCCGGTGCTCTGTGCTGCATGGTGGTGGTAGCAGCGTGGCATGGCTCCAGGCTAGCGCCGCCAGCCACCGGTGCTCTAGGCAGCGTGGTAAGGGGACGGGGGGGTTGGATAGAGGGCAGGGGAGTTCGGGGTGGTGGTCAGGGGGCAGGGGTGTGGATAGGGGTCGGGGTGGTTGGGGGGGGAACAGGGGGTTGAATGGGGGCAGGGGTCCCGGGGGGGCAATCGGGAAGGAGGAGGGGTTGGATGGGGCGGTGGGGGGCAGTCAGGGGACTGGAAGAAGGAGTGGTTGGATGGGGCAAGGGTCCCGGGGGGGCCGTCAGGAATGAGAGGAGGGGGTGGACGAGGCGGCGGGGGTCCAGAGGTGGTCAGGGGACAGGGAGCGGGGGGGGTGGATGGGGCAGGAGTCCCGGGGGGGGGGGGCAGATAGGAAGTGGGGGCCGGGCCACTACCTCCTCCCCAACTGGCCCTCCATACAATTTACGGCCCTCAGGCCAAAAAGTTTGCCCACCCCTGATCTAAGTAACTGTCCATTAAATTATTGAATGCTAGTAATGAGATTGTCACTATCTCCTGGCATAAATGTAGAATTATTTCTATATATTGATTTTCTGGAGGAAAAGCACATGTGCATTTAATTTACATTTCAGATTTTTAAAATTTATCACTGTCCACAAGTTCTGCTATATGCAGTGTTGTTATAGCCGTGTCGGTCCCAGGGTTTTAGAGAGACAAGGGGGGTGAGTGGACCAATGAAATATATTACCTCACCCACCTTGTCTCTCTAGGTTCTGCTATGCAGTGTAGTTGTACTTGTCAGTCCCAGGATATTACAGAGACAAGACGGGTGAAGTAATATCTTTTATTGGACCAACTTCTTCTGTTGGTGAGAAAGACAAGCTTTCAAGCCTCACAGAGCTCTTCTTCAGGTCAGAAGAGCTTTGCGTGGCTTGAAAGCTTGTGTCTCTCACAAACAGAAGTTGGCCCAATAAAAGACCTTATCTCTCTAGGTTCCGATATGACCGTTTTCACAGGTGAGATAACTGTACTAATATATTACAAGAATATTAATTAAGATGTATACAGATATATCATTATATGGATCTTGATCTAGAGAAAAAGAAAAATAGTAAAATATTGCACATCAGTTGGAGTTTGTTTGCAATTATTAATTAGCTCAAAAGCTGTATCTGATTGCTTTAATTACTACATAACTGTTTACCATGTCAACTACCATGCCAATTTCTCGTTACCCTACAAACCTACAGTAAAAGCAAGCTTGTGATAGTAGTTTTATATGGACCAGCAAGATACTTTATACTCACTTAAATGAAACACATTTTTTTAAACTTTCTCTTTTCCTGCCTTTTTCTAAGGTTTATATGGTATAAGAGTCTGGCCTAGTGTACAAAAACAACACCACTCAACATCGGCAGTCTGATTTACAAGCATTTTGTTCCTGAATTCGGAGCCTGACAGGGATGCTGTGCAAGCAAATGCCTATGAGGAACCTAAAATAGGGTATCCACTTGGGAAGAGATTAAGTGATTAAGTTTTGTGCTCCTGCCAGCTGCTAACTAAAATTTAAAGGGCCAGCAACATGTTTGTAAACTAAATACAAAACAAATAGCTTCTTTGTTTCCCCTGTTTTCTTCAATAGACTTTATTTTTTAAGCCTAAAAAGGAGATAGTTGTAGCTGCCAGAAAGTGTCACCAAAAGTTTGATTTTCCAGATGTTTATAAAAGTTAAATGTAAAATATATGGCTTTTTACCTGTGATAAAGAGTGTACAAATGATTACATCTACAATTAGAAAGACATATTTCAGTGCATTACTTTAATTACATTTGTCAGAAGTATGAGCTTCTAACAAAAATATATGGCATTAAAATATCAACTGTTTTCATAGACTATGAACTCCAACTACCTTTCTGATACTGTTTATCAACTTTTATTTTTTTTAATTAACACTACTACTGCACACTGTTCTGAGGCGTCCATCACAGGAGTGGGCACTTTTACACAAATTTAACTAAAACAAAGACAGCCAGCAACACCTCACTATCCTCCTGCATAGTATATTTTATTTATTTGTTTTAGCATTATCATGAAGTATGTGAATATTTTGTTTTCCCAGTGCTAGTTTTATGCTAATCCTTTGCTAAGAGATGTTAACTATTTCCTATATATCAATGCAGTGGTGACAAATTCCCCTTAAGAAAACAGTATTTTTCATTTTTCTGATGCTCCTGGACAGGAACTTATATGATCCACATCACTGTAGTACGAGTGCCTCTCTCAGAAGCTCAGTTCCCAAAGTTATAGAGTGTATAAGACAGTCTGTGTTTCATTTAACGAAAATCCAATGTCGAAAGTGACTTTACAGCCAACTGGCCATAGTCAAGGGGTTTGGGTTCTGCTCTCTATGAACATAACCTTCCAGGAATTCGTATTCCATCACAAAACTACACAGCTATGCTATAAGTACTTTTGTCACCTTTCATGCACATCTTTAAAACAGTCAGGCTCACAGCAACACATATTGTTTTCAACTTTCATTTCTCTCTCTCTCCCTCAAACCTTGGGTGCAAATGGCATGAAGAAAGCAACTGATAATAAAAACTAATGCTTTTTTGCATTAGTACGAAGTGTGAGACAATCCTAATTTGCCATCACTGAGTTTTACTAAGTCATTTGCCTCATTTTACTAATTTGTTTATTTTTAATTTGCAAGTTTTTCCAACTTCTTCCACTGTTGCACTAAATCCTAAATGATTTGGGAGTGTGATCAGTTTCTGTCCTTGATTCATATATATTTGGAGAGCTAGAAGCAATTCACAAATATACTACCATCCTGATTTTGACACTTAATGTTTTAAGTACTTTTCTGAGTTTGACCTTACACTAAAAAAATAAATAAATACATTGCCAGGCATGTAGTAAAAATCAAGTTGGCATTTGTCCCTGGCACAACTTAGAAAATCTACTTGCTTATATCATGGAATGAAACACTGAAGCCAACAGGAGTGCTGGAATCTAAGCAGCTAGCTTAAGCAAAACCTTGCCAAAGTGAACCCACCCTCTGGGAAGTAACTCCAGAAGGGGAAATATCAGGCAGTCAGATTCCAAGACTTACCACAGAAGTAACTCACTTATAAAACAAAAGTAAAATACAATCAGACAGTAATGTTATCATTTAATATTGTTTCCCCTCCACATTAAATGCCACTCTTAGAAACATACTCTCCTTTCGAAAATCTTTTGATTACATTCAAGAACTACTGTCAGATAAAGAAACATATCTTGACTACACTAAATTAGAATGAATATTATGGAACTAACGTAGGGATCTCAAACATGCAGCCTGCGGGCCGCATGCGGCCCGTGGAGCTCTTCCCTATGGCCCGCCAAGCTCCCCGCACCCCCCCGAGTTATTTTATGTGGCAGCTAAGCTCCCTGCTCCCCAGTGTTTGGGGCCAGGTCTCTCCCCCAACCCCGCCTGCCGCCCCCACACGTCTCTGCCGAGTGTCCCCCGGCCTCACTTGCTGCCCCCTCACCGCCCAGAGCCTGCAGCTCATGCTGACTCCACTCTGCTCTGCAGGCTTCCAGCATCACCTGCTGCCGCAGGGTCCTAGTGCCCCCCTCCACTATGGCCAGGGCAGGCTGCCCTTCCCCTGCCCTTCTGCCCTAGTTCTGAGCCTCTCCAATGTCCCAAACCCCTCATCCCCAGCCCCATAGCCCTCACCCCTGCACGCCCTCCTATCCCCAAACTCCATCCCAGACCCTTCACCCTGCCTGCACCCAGCACCCAAACTCCATCCCACAGCCTGCACCCCGACCCCCTCCCCCACCCAAACTCCCCCCCAAAGCCTTAGGCAGGTGAGGGTGGAGTTTGGGGGGGCAGGTTCTGGGCACCACCAAAATTTCTACAAACCTGCCACCCCTGGAAGAGGAAGAGCAGGGGTGGAGTGGTGGTGCAGCCCAGTGCCGTGGGGGGGCTTTAACAGAAGTAAATCTAAGTGCGTGTTTTGTCCTTTGAGTGAGGTGCATTACTGTTGGTGGCGCTTAGCACTTTCCAGGAGGGAGGGGGGAGGAGCAGGGAGCCGTGCGCTCAGGGGAGGAGGTGGAGAAGAGACGGGGCAGGGCCTCATGGAAGGGGTGGAGTGGGGGCGGGGACAGCGAGGGGGGGTGTCAGTGATGCGGCCCTCGGGCCAATGCACTAGTCCTCATGTGGCCCTCGTGGTCATTTGAGTTTGAGACCCCTGAATTAACGTAAGAGCTGCTAAACACTTGGGACACTGATCAAACAGAGCTTTTCAACAGAATAATCATAAAAGAGGCATGTCAAATAGAATTTTTGAAATTAGCTCATTTCAAGAAATTCAAATATTTTAATAGGCCAGCCTTTAAATAGCATGCAGATTTAAAACAAAAAATAAGGTTTTATATAGGTAGTTTTGCTCATATTTATACAGAAGTTTTTAGCAAGGTAGTGGGCAGCCCTACAGCAAAGGAAACAAAAAAAATAATACATTTTCAAGCCTGCACCACTTCCCTTCAACTCTCTGCATGTGCTTTCTGCTAAGCTTTTTCCTTTATTTGTGTACTTCTGCCAAAGCCATTAGAAGTGTTGCAACTGTCATTTCTCATTCCCCTCTCCCACTGCACCATACTCCCCCAGCATCCATACAGGTATCTTAAAATGAAGACCACCCATCTGGCTGCTCCTCACTACCCTGCTCTAGCGACTCCTCAGGTACCAGGGAGCAGTTTCAGCTGAGTAGGGAATGGAGGCAGCCAGAGGAAAGGACTTCACCAACCCAGGACATCTGCATGGATCCCAGGAGCAACAGGAGCTAGTTGATGAGGAGGGACAATACGGTGAGGGAGATCCTTCACTCCCAAACACCTCCATTCATGCTAGGAAACACATAGAGCCGATAATGGGGGTGAAATGAGGGTCAGACAGCCAGAGGATGAAATAGTGGATATGCATTTTGCAACCTGTCTCAGGTGAAAGGACCTTTTGGACATACTGCATACAGATGTTCCATACATGCATGATAGCTGAAAGTGCTCCTCCTCCTCCCATCCCCGTCTTTTGAATGTATGGTAATCTATGCTTTGAACATCCAACGCTGAAAGAGATGCAGCATGCTTTACAAGGGCATGATCCTGAAGGCCAACCAGAAACTACCACTGGTTTATGCAGTGGTCTGCCTACTTAGTGGAGCAAACCATTCAAAGTTAGTCAGGCCAATACTTGGTGTAAGCTGTCTATCAATATGAGGGACATTTCAAGGTCCTAGTCTTTACCCTTAAAGCCCTAGATGGTGCAGAGTCTGAATGACCACCTTTTACTACGCAGCCAGGCAGCCAAAAGAGAAACTTAGATTTAAAAAACTTACTGAGGCAGGGTGTACTCACAGGGTGGCCCTGGGCTGTGGAATTTGCTGCCGCCACGGTGAGACTGATAGAGCCTTGCCACTTTTGAAACACGTAGCAAGACATCCCTTTCTGCAAGCTTTTCACCAAGATAGAGAAACAGAACCAGCTGTGGATTCAAGGAAATGTACCCTCTAGTTCTGAATCCTCTCAGCACAAAACGTAAAGAGTTGTTGTTCCTCACCTGAGTGATTTACTGTCACCT
This sequence comes from Emys orbicularis, assembly GCF_028017835.1. Classification (NCBI taxonomy): domain Eukaryota; kingdom Metazoa; phylum Chordata; order Testudines; family Emydidae; genus Emys; species Emys orbicularis. The sequence continues at coordinate 347,135,108 of NC_088683.1, forward strand.
TTAAATTTTACATAACTAACATCCGGATACTACAGTGATTAGTGCCTTTGAAATAATAATAATATCATTATCAATAAAAGCTAACTATAGAATTATTAGTAAAAGCATACAAGATTTCCATTAATCTTAAAGTAGAACTTTACTTGGGGGTATATTAACCTCAAGATGCAGACTAGTCTATTGACAGGAAGACATACCCTTTTTCATTTGTAACTGACTAAATGTCAGCATTATTAATAAAGAAACAAAAACATCGACAGCTATCTTGATTCACGTACTGTATCTATAAGCAATAGCTTTGTCCAGTTTCACTACCAGACCATGAACTAAACCAAAAAAATTACACTATATATTTTTGCAAAGTCTACACTTTCCTTCCTGTTGCTTCTTAATCTGCTGTGTGGGGTTAATAAATATATACTATTTCAATTGAACTACTTTTTTTTAGCTTGGGTCCAAAGGACTTTTACAAATAGCAGCGATTTGAACTTCCTCGTATTAGTTAAAGCACAGGAACAGGTATAATAATAAAAATGTATAACATGAAATGTACCTGCTTTTCCTTTCAATGAGAATGGCCACGTAGGAAGCTGGTAAAGCAGCTCCGAAGCCCGGAGTCCAAAAGTAGAATTTTCCAAGTATCCTCCTGAAAACGTAATTTTATATCTATTATATTGCATGTCAAAGCATCAAGAAAGTTAGTGTATGTTGCATGTGTTATGCTCAACATAAGACTGTATTATGTCCATTTTCCACTGATAGATACACACTGCACCCTTTGAATTAGTCCATATTGCACAGACACCAATAGTAATACTTTTACACTTACACAGTTCTTTTCAATGAAGATCTCCAGACACTTCATAAACATTAAGTCCCATAATACCACTTAGGTACATCAGTACTGCACCCATTTCATTCAAAGGGCTTTTATTTTAAAGCAGACAGTACCTTAGCCCCCAAGTGATATTTATGAAAGGTTAAAGAATTATGTAGAACTACACAAAAATTGTGACTGTTACTGTCTCTTCTACAGTCAGGATAGCCTCCTCAGGAAGATTCAGAGGTGTAGGGAATGGATGTGAGGCTATAAAATGAACCAGAAGGCGGTTCAAATAAGTACACTTCACAACACGTCCTGAAGACAGACAGGGAAACTGATGCTGAGAAATTAAGTGACTTCTCTAAGGTCACCCGATAAGTCAATGTAAGAACTGAAAATAGAATCCAGGGGTGAAATCCTGGCTTTATTAAACTCAAGAATTGCAAATCTCCCATTGACTTCTATAGGACCAGGATCTGACCCCAGGAGTCCACAACTTCAGGAATAATACAAATAAAAAAATCTTATAAATTCAGGGCACATTAATAAAACAAAATCATCCTGAAAATAGATTTATTACACAAAATAATGACTAGCTGTAAGGAATTAAGTTTTTGGACAAAGATTAAATTTGTAACTGTGGAAAAAGGGAAGAACAACGTACACATTTGCTAAATGTAAATTACAGTAGCAGCCCAATTGTCTAGTCAGTTATTAAAAACTTGATTCTGAACTCTTGCATATCCAGCCTACTTAGAATGGACTGTGGAGGCAATAAACCATCTCCAAGGAATGGGGGTACTTGTGAAGTGGAAAGATTGTACACAGTGCTTTAACAAGCAATAGCAGCTGATTCAGCAGCACAATTTCATTTGAGACTCTGTCCTCATAAAACAGGGCAAGTAACATGATAAATTCATATGGGGCAATGAAAAGAGATGAAATTACATATGAGAAATAAAGAACTAGTGAAATTAGAAACACCATTTGGACCAGCTCAATTTTATCCTTGTCCAAGGAAGGGCAAAGGACTTGCCTCATTCTATCTTTGCCCTCAATATGCCACAAAAACGACACAAACAATTACGACCAGTTTATGTTCAAAAGTGAGGAGAGTCAGTGAATCAGCAACGAATGATGTAATGATAATTATACACACTATACATTCCCACGGCTACAGAAGGTTAATTTCACTGGACAATGCCAAATACTGCACCAGCTAAAAGTTCATTATTACAGGAATCTGTTGTTTTGGCACAGTTTTGAATCATTCTACTAATTCTTACATTTTCAATTTAATAAGATTTAAAAGACAGCAATATACATTTTACATAGTGCAACTGTCTGCAAATTCAAACGTCAAAAGCACTTCTCACCATGAAGAAATCTAAAAATATAGATAGAAATAATGTTTCGGATTACAAGGTTACTGTTGTGTTGTCTAGTGGTTAGAACAGGGAATTGGGAGTTAGAAACCTAGGTTCTCTTTCCACCCCTGCCATTGATTCGCTATGCGACCTTTCCCAAAATTTAAGGCTTGTCTACACACAAACATGCAATAATTTAGTTAACTGGGAAAAATCCCTATGTCGATACACTTCTATTGGTCTAAACTAGTTTAACTTGCCCCTGTAAACTAAACTAATATAAGCCAAGTTTAAACCAATATAAAAGTGTCTACATGGGGCTGGCACTGGTATAACTAAATCTGTTTACAATCACACCTTTAGGTAATCAATCCAAGTGTGTATACCAGTAGTAATATTTTCTAATGCACTCTTAAGTGACTTAAGAGCCTGAAACTGCTAAGTGCCCACATTACTTTTGAAAATTGGACTTAGGTGCTTTTCAAAAATTTACCCAAACTGTGTCCCACAGTTATCCCATACTTAAAATACTTACACACTTTTAAAACCACTTTAACATCTTCGGATGAAGGGTGCCATATAGGTACAAAGTATTAACATAATTATAATGGCCAGATATTTATTTGAAATTCTGCTTCCCTGAAGGTATCTTGTTCCAAGGGTCTCACTTCTAGTTCTTCCACTCCCTTGTATGAGGAAGGTAGAATTCTCAAGGGCAGCAGACAGATGTCTGAGCACAAGCTAGACACCTTACTGACTGTTAACCAGGATGCGTTGTGCTTAACTCAATCCTTGGAACCTTCCACTCAATTCCAATAGAGCAGAAAGTGAAATAGCCCCAGAAAAAGTCAGTCATTAAAACTTAAAATGACTGGGAGGGAAAAAAGAAAAGGGAAAAAAAAAAAAAAAAACTAGCAGCTCAAAAAAAAATTAAAAACAGAGATGTAAAATACAATGCCAGCTCAAACAGATTCTGTTCCAACCTCAAAGGGAGATAAATGGATGATTTATAATCCTGAAAGGGTGAAAGCTTCAGAGAAGCAAAATTACAAGGGAAGCATTTTTAGAGTAGCAGCCGTGTTAGTCTGTATCCCCAAAAAGAACAGGAGTACTTGTGGCACCTTAGAAACTAACAAATTTATTAGAGCATAAGCTTTCATGGGCTACAGCCCACTTCTTCGGATGCATATAGAATGGAACATATATTGAGGAGATATATATACACACATACAGAGAGCATGAACAGGTGGGAGTTGTCTTACCAACTCTGAGAGGCCAATTAAGTAAGTGAAAAAAAACTTTTGAAGTGATAATCAAGATAGCCCAGTAAGACAGTTTGATAAGAAGTGTGAGAATACTTACAAGGGGAGATAGATTCAATGTTTGTAATGGCTCAGCCATTCCCAGTCCTTATTCAATCCTAAGTTGTTTGTATCTAGTTTGCATATCAATTCCAGCTCAGCAGTCTCTCGTTGGGACAACTCCCACCTGTTCATGCTCTCTGTATGTGTGTATATATATCTCCTCAATATACGTTCCATTCTATATGCATCCGAAGAAGTGGGCTGTAGCCTACGAAAGCTTATGCTCTAATAAATTTGTTAGTCTCTAAGGTGCTACAAGTACTCCTGTTCTTTTTAAGGGAAGCATTTGTTCATGTCAATTCCAATCAGGTGATTACCAAACCCAGATTTTGGAGGCGGGATTGGAGCTTAGATATTCACTGACTGGAGCACTGCTCTACCAAAGGCTGCGTCGTCTCTGCCCTGCTGGGTAATAGCATAATGCGATGTAAAATTATGTATTGAGGACCACATCGCCATTCTGCATAATTGCGCCAGGAACGCTGCTGAAGAAGCCTGTGCCCTGCTGGAGTGCGCTGTGAGCGGTGGGGCAGGCACCTCTGCCAGGTTATAGCATTCTTGGATGCAGGACGTGATCCACGACAAAATTCATTGAGAGGAGACTGGAAGCCCTTTCATCCTATCTGCCATGGCCATAAACAGTTGGATTGACAGTTTTGTTCTCTCGATGTAAAAGGCTAACGCTCTGCGAACGTCCAATGAGTGAAGCTTGAGTGCGGCTTAGGATAGAACACTGGAAGGAAAATGTCCTGGTTGATGTGGAACTGGGAGACAACCTTCAGGAGGAAAGCTGGATGTGGCCTGAGCTGAACTTTGTCCTTACAGAACACCGTGTATGGGGATTCTGATGTTAAGGCCTTGAGCTCAGACACCCTCCTGGCTGAGGTTATCACTACCAGAAACGCCACCTTGTACAAGAGGTAGAGCACAGAGCAAGTAGCCCGTGGTTCAAAGGGCAGCCCCGTCAGTTTGGAAAGGACCAGATTAACAACCCAGGCTGGGACCGATTGTCGGACATGGGGATATAGTCTGTCGAGACCTTTCAGGAAACGGCTGACCATGGGTTGGCAAAGATCAACCGGCCCTCTCCACCTGGATGGAAGGCTGAAATGGCGGCCAAGTGAACCCTTATTGACAACATGGACAGCCGCTGCTGCTTAAGATGGAGAAGGTAGTCCAGTATAATGGTATAGATGTGAGCACTGAAGACGGCTGGTGCTGTGCCAACCAGATTCAAAATCTCTTCCTTTGGCCAGGTAGTTAGCCCTGGTGGAGGATTTCCTACAGCCAAGGAGGACTTGTCTGACCAGGTCCGAGCAGGAGAACTCCATCAGGTTTAGTCATGGAGCTTCCATGCCGTGAGGTGCAACGACTCGAGGTTCAGGTGCTGGAGATGGCCATGATCCTGAGTTATTAAGTCCGGGAAGAGCGGCAAGGTGACTGGGGCTTCCATGGACATTTGCAAGAGATGTGTACCAGTGCTGGCAGGGACAGGCTGGAGCTATCAGTATCACAGAAGCTTCTTCCCTCCGTATCTTGAGGAGCACCTTGTGAACAAGAGGGATGGGTGGGAATGCTTATAGGAGATGGCTTCCCAGGGGAGGAGGAACACATGCGTGATGGAGCCTGGGCTATGATTAAGGAAGGATCAAAATTGCTGGCACTTCCTGTTGTGATGTGGGGTGAACAGGTCTATCTGGGGAAAGATGCAGTTCTCGATATCTGGGCATAGTGACCACTTGTGGCCGTGGAATGACCGGCTGAGATAGTCTGCCAACTCGTTCCGTACTCCCGGAAGGTACGATGCTTGTAGGTGTATTGAATGCTCTACACAAAAGTCCAACAGCCTAAGTTCCCTGTAAGCTGTGCGGCTGCCCAGCAGGCTATCAAGTGCCGTGCAGTTCAGGTGTCCCTCCCCCCACTGCCGTGTGCTGCTCCTGCCTTCTGCCTTGGAGCTGCTTCCGGGAGCCTCCTGCTTGCTGTGCAGAGTGAGAGGCCAGAGTCTGAGCCTGGCGTGTTGCACCACATAAGTACAGCCATGTGTCCCAGGAGCTTCAGGCAATTTCTTGCTGTGGTGATAGGGAACTGCCTGAGACTTCGAATGATATCACCCAGGGCCCGGAACCTCACTTCCGGGAGATATGCCCCAGCCTGGGTCGAGTCCAGTACCGCCCCTATAAATTCTATCCACTGAACCGGGGACAGCGTTGATTTCCCCACGTTCAGGAGAAGGCCCAGTTCATCGAACATGGTTCTTATGAAATCAGCTTGTGCCTCCACTTGAGCCCTGGAGTGGCCCTTGATCAGCCAGTCATCGAGGTACGGGAAGACCTGTACCTACTACCTGCGCAGGAACGCAGCCACGACTGCCATGCACTTAAACACTTGAGGCACTGCTGATAGGCCAAACAGGAGGACTGTGAACTGGTAGTGGTGGTTATTCACCACAAACCTGAGGTACCTTCTGTGGGACGGTGTAATAGCCATGTGAATGTAAGTGTCCTTCAAATCAAGGGCGGCATACCAGTCCCCTGGATCCAAGAAAGGGATAATGGCGGTCAAAGAGACCATGCAAAACTTCAGTTTCTTCATGAACCCGTTGAGTTTTCGCAGGTTTAGGATGGGCCTTAGCCCGCCTTTAGCTTTCGGTATTAGGAAATACTGGGGAAAAAAGCCCTTGCCCTTCAACTCCTGAGGAACCTCTTCCACTGCCCCCAGCGATAGGAGCAAGTGCACCTCCTATAAGAGGAGTTGCTCATGAAAAAGGTCCCTGAAGAGGGACGGGAAAGAGGGGTGAAAGCGCGGGAGGGCTGAGAATTGGAGGGAGTATCCCCTTTCTTCCATGCGGAGCACCCAGAGGTCCAATGTGATACAGGACCAAACAGGATAGAAAGGGGATAGTCGGGACAAGAAGGTAAAGCGGGATGGATCCAGTCCTTGTACTGGTGCACCGTCCTCATGCGCACCTTCAAAAGGCCTGCTTCTGGCCCGATGACGGCTTGGGCTGGCCAGAGTCCTGGCCTGAGGACGGGTGCGGCCTCTTTCTGTCGCTCCTGTTTCTCCTCCGTGAACCATCCTGTCAGTTCTGCGGCTGATAGAACCACGGAGGAGGCTGTGACCTAACATTTTTCCTCTGCATGGTGGGGATGTGGAGGCCCAACAATTTGAGGGTGGCTCTAGAGTATTTCAGACCGCTAAGTCTCTCGTCGGTCTTTTCCGAAAAAGAGAGCTGAACCCTCAAAGGGGAGGTCCTGGATGGGCCGCTGGACCTCGTAAAGTAGACTGGAGACCTGCAGCCAGGAGTTCCTCCTCATGGCCACTCCCGTAGCCATAGCTCATATGGCCACATCCACCCCGTCCAGAGTGGCCAGCAGGGAGGCTCAGACAATCAGTCTGCCCTCCTCCACCAGGGCTAAGAATTTAGAGCGGGTGTCCTGCGGCAGCAGCTCTACATTGCACTACAGGTGATATAGCAGTATCTGCTCACAATGGCCTGCTGGTTTCCGATGCGGAGCTGCAATCCGCTGGTCGAGTACACCTTTCTCCCGAATAGGTCTAATCTTTTTCCTCCTGGTTCTTAGGGGAGGGACCCTAGTACCCTGGCGCTCACGCTGGTTAGCAGCATCCACCACCAGGATGCATATACAAATGCTCGTACCCTTTCGATGGCACAAAGTAGCATCTCTCGTTTCACTTGGCTGTCAGTGCCAAAACCGCTGGCGCCGGTGTAGATGGTGCTGGTGCCGACGGTGACGAAGCCAGTGCTGCAGGAGTTGGAATACTGGCGTCAGAGAGCAACGGAGCTATCCCCAAACCTGCCGATGCCAACAGTGCCAGAGGGGGAATGAAGGTAGCCGAGGCTACCAACGTCGCTCTCAAATGTGACCACTGGCTCCGCCCTTGGCTCTGATGAAAGGCCCAGGGCATCCAGAAGGGCCACTGCACCAGGGGCTGCCATTGCGCATGCCACAGTGCCGGGTAAGGCTGATGGTCTCATCTTGACCTCGACCGTCTACTCCTGCTCCTGTGAGACCGGTAGGAGTCTGCCTCCAACTTCGAGGTCTCAGAGAAGGAGGACCATGAAGGAGCGGTGCTTCGCGGTGCTGACAGTCTGCACCGAGGGCTGGGGGACCAACGGGGCTCCTGGACCTGCGTCCGTGCCGGGCAGTGGCATTTCTCCGGTATCATGGCAGGTTTCCCCCTTGACGGTGCCGGGGGACCGACCAGTGCCAGCGACTTATCCCATCTAGGCAGGGAAAATGGCGCTGTAAGGTATAACAGGTCCTGGGCCACCTCGAAAGCCTCCGGGGTAGATGAGAGGTGCAGCTCTGAACTCAGGACCGGAAAGCGAGGCGGGTCCGGACTCGACCACCCACCCACCAGGGCAGGAGTCAACGTGACCCTTACAAGCAGTGGGGCCGAGGTGGTGTGGCCCGACTCCGGTCTCACAACGGCCGGCTCCTTGGGCTTAGCTGGGGGAGAATGGCCCTTCTCCGGCCTCCTCTTCTTCTCTAGCACCAGAGATTGCGACTGGTGCCTGCCTGCGGCATGTGAGCCACAAGTGGAGCAATGGCAGTGCCAGGAGTCTTTAGAGGAATCTTTCCTCGGCACCAATTCCCGTGCCGACAGCGCCAGAGCACTCCGCACTGAGGAGGTGGTGCTCGGCACAGGATCTGCCGATCCAGGGTCGGACTGGGGACAGAGCGCAGCCTCCATCAGTAGGATCTTAAGGCATTGATCCCTGTCCTTCAATGTCCTGGAGCAAAACTCCCTACAGATCTAACAGCGATCCTTTTGGTGGCTCTCCCCTAGACACTTCAGACACAAAGTGTGCGGATCACTTCTGGACATACACTTGCGGCAGACCTTGCAGGTTTTGAAACCCAGAGAACGTGGCATGCCCCGGTGCCGGGAGAGCATAGGAGGGGAAACCCCCCCCAAAGGAAACTTAAGAAACTAACCCTAACTAATTTGAACTAACACTAAACTAACAAAAACTACTAACGAAATAACTACATACACTGCCAAATGTGCTTGCCAAGACAAGAGCAAGACGGTTCCAGCTAACCGTCACTGGCGGTAAGAAGGAACTGAGGGTGTGGCAGGTTGGCAGGGCCCTATATTGAGCACCTTGAAGGTGCGACTCTAGGGGGCACCCAGGTTGACCCGACAGATACTGCTAGGGGAAAAATCTTCCAGCTGCCGTGCACGTGCGCACACACCTGATTGGAATTGCCATGAACAAGCACTCGAAGAAGAATTTTCCTCTCTCTAAAAATGTCATCTGTGCAGGAATCACACTCCTAGTTGGTAGAGCAACTCCCACCTTTTCATGTTCTCTGTATATGTATCTCCTTACTATATGTTCCATTCTATGCATCCGATGAAGTGGGCTGTAGCCTATGAAAGCTTATGCTCAAATAAATTTGTTACTCTCTAAGGTGCCACAAGTACTCCTAGAGACTAAGTAGCTCAAGAGATGCCTCAAAAGAATGGGTTAACACTAACTGCAACAGACAGCATAATGTAGGAAAATGTATCTGTGCCTTACCTGAAGATGAGCAAGAAAACTATAAGGGAGGTGTGAATACCTCAATAATATCAGGATTAAATCAGAAAAGCCTGCAGTATGTCCAAATTTAGAGTCTTTAAAAATGTGGCCACCTCAAATAAGGGATCTCTCTGAAAGATAAACTTCTGACAGGGATCCCCGACTTTGGAAACAGTTTCTGAAGAACTGAGAGGCTGAAGCTCCCTAAATGCAGAATCTAAACAGTTGTGCTTTGTAAATGTATTGAGCAAAGATTACAGTGGGTTTTTTAATATATGTCTGAAATGGCCGTGAGAAGTCTTCACAACTTGCCTCTGCCTCCCATAGAGTGCATCAGGTTGGCTGTGACAACTGCCAAGCATTTTGTGAAACAAGAGGCAGACACGCTGGCCCAAAAAGCAAAATTCAGATTTAGTAATGCTGTTCTTCTACAAAAACTCAGATACTTCCAGTGCTAGAGAAGTACCCCTATGTGCATGCAAATGTTAGCAAGGTCCAGGAAGGCAACCAGCTATGTTCTCTGGATGTGATGGTTCCAAGAATGACCAATTTGAATTTTTTCCTGACCAAATGCCAATTTTAGCTTCTAGAAATCCCAGATTAACTGAAGCCCTCTTCTCTTTTGGACTGTCAGGAAGATGTTACACTACTGTTACACACTTCCTTCTTTCATCTGGCAGCTGAAGCTAACCAGTTGTCTTTGCCAGGAGACCGGATTTTCTGCAGATTCTCTATCTGATAATGTACCCAAGAGCCTTCTCTGGGGATGTGAGCACACAATAATCTGGAGGGTTTCTGAAAAAACTGATAAAAAGGCTGACAACATCCCTCGTCATGAAGTGGCAAAAAGTTTTAAAGTCAGGTTCATTCTAGTTTAGTGCTACACAGATGAGTTAGGGTTTGTCTATATGGAGGAAACTGACCAGCATAACTTTGGTATAATATAGGTATTTTGGAGTATCTCCCCCATGTGGACACTTTCAGAATAAAAAGTGATTTTATTCCAGAATTACTCCATTTCATGAGCAGAGTAGCTATTCCGGAATAAAGACACTTATTTCAGAACAGAGGGCTTGTCTATACTACCCGCCGGATTGGTGGGCAGCGATCGATCCAGCGGGGTCAATTTATCACATCTAGTCTAGATGTGATAAATCGACCGCCGAGCGCTCTCCCGTTGACTCCAGTACTCCACCGGAGCAAGAGGTGCATGCGGAGTTGATGGCAGAGCATCGGCAGTTGACTAACCGCAGTGAAGACACCGCAGTGAGTAGATCTAAGTATGTCGACTTCAGCTACGTTATTCATATAGCTGAAGTTGCATAATTTAGATCAATCCCACCCCTCCCCCCCGTTTAGACCAGGCCAGAGTCTCCACATGGGGAGCTATTAAAGCATACCTATTCCAGTCAATTTCCTTGAGCAGAAAAGCCCATTGTCACAGTTCAAGAAGGAAGAACAATGGCTGAAAGACAGAACAATCACATTCACCCAGCTAGCCAAAGAGAAAGCATTAGCAGCTGTATTGGAGCTCCCCTTCCTTTATGACCAGAGTTATGGTAATAAAGAGAAAGTTACCAAAAAAATTCATTTATTATAATGATATTTACGTCTGCTTCAGGAAGCTAGAAATTAAAGGTCAATATCAATCAGCTATACCATTTCCTCCAAAGGACTACAATTTAAATCAGGCATGCTGTGCCAGGTATTACACTTAGTACATGTATAGATATTGATGAAGTACAAAAGGATGGAAAAAATTAATTCACAAAATGGTATACTGACAAAAACAGTGGGAAAAATATGCACTGAATTAGTAAAGACAGAAAACAAGATGGGAGAACCCTTCATTTGGTCATTTTCTTATTCCAATAAAGGTGTGGCTGCTTTTCAAAGAAGCATATCGGAATAAATTCTACAAATAAAAAGGAAAAACTGAAGATACTATATAGCAAGTCATTCTCAAATATTTAGCATAGTGTATACCAACCTTAAAATGCAAAAAAAAGCAATATACAAGCTCCCATTCGCAGTCAGAAAGGAAGTTGACTGCAAAATCTCAGGTAGCAGTTTGTGCAGATAATAGTCAAGCTTTCGTTTCCTGAGAACTGCTGCAATCTGGATGGGGAAAAAAAGATGCACACTTTAATTTAACTAACTTTTTTACATTGTAAAGAAAAAGAGGACTGAGGGAGGGGGGAGCCAGTGGCACCCCTTATACCATGCATACGTGCACCACTCCGGAAAGCACTAGAGCCAGTCCCCTACGGATACCACTGAGGAAAAAACTTCCAGCACCAGTGCATGTGGCGAGCACACACACCTACAATGGAATGGACATGAGCCACACATCTCAAAGAACAACAGTTACAAAAGGTTAGTAATCGTCTTTTCTCCTTTCTATCCTTTAGACCACTCGTACAGCCCCCATGTCTGACCTTACCCTGATCTTTTCACATCTACCATCCTGAGGTGTACAGGTGCTCCACCTTTCTGATAAGCATGCATGTACAGGTGCTTCCCATTGCTTGCACACACAAGTATTTCCAGTGTTCAGCTGTAATGTTCAGGAAGAAATTATTGCCTCTCTCTCCTACACACAGCAGGAGTAGTGGAGGAAATGCTGAAAGATCAGTACTTCTTTTCTTCTGTACACTGTGTTGGACTCAGGACGATCAAGAATTAGGAGCTTGTAGCTGTGGGTAGAATGGAGATGGGGTGCACAAGAGGCTGAGTGGTGGCCTAGTTGATAGGGCAGTGGGCTGGTACTCAGCAGACTTGTATTCAATTCCCAACTCAGACCTGCCATGTCACCCTCGGCGATTTGCTTGAACTACCCTGTGCCTCTGTTCCCCATCTCTAAAATGGAGAGAGAACTTCCCTATCTCACAGGAGTGTTGGGAGGATAAAATCCATTAATAATTCTGAGCTGCTTAGATATTAAGGTGATGAGGGCAATATATGTATTAGATAGGAGAGCTGAAGAGACAACATAGATACGGAGTCTTGCTTGCTGGAGGGAGAAGAGTGTCCAGTGTATTGTGGGCAGCATTGAGAAGAGCTGCAGAGCCTGTTAGAGCTGAGCTTCTTAGCGATCAGATAGTTCGTTAACATAATTCGGGTAGAGAAAGGGGTGGTTGACATTTGCTGACCTTGTTATCATTTAAATCTTAAATCCTTTGCAGTGCACAAAGCTCCACAGAGCAGGAAAATTTAAATTGTGAGGGCAGCAGAATCCCAGGCTTCTCCCTCTTTCTCCTGAGGTCTGTGTTTTCTTCATCAGTTTCCAGGAAAACCTCCTAGATATCTTGGAACTCTGTCAGATTAAGTAATAAATGCTATCTTTTTCTCTGTGCATAGATACTAATCCTTAATTTTGGCAACGAGTGGATTTTGCCAACAGTGATTAAATAAATCCTTAATATGTAACTGTAAACATATCTGATCTGGATATCCTTCCTATATATATATTTTGGTAAATGTACTTTAATTTCGGCATTGCAAATAAATGGATATTTAAATTGGGTGTTGAATGGTTTGTTTCCAAAGAAAATAATTAACATTGTTTTCTGATCAAGCAGATCTAACTTGAAGAGGCTAGAAACTATCTCTGCATATTTGTAGACTCAACCTAAATAATTCTCTTCTATAGGGCTCTGCTATGAAATACTGTCTTAGTATGAGAAAGTATTCTTTATATCCAGCTTCTGAAAATTCTGTTCTATGTAGCTTCTTATACAGCCCTCATCAACATAGTCTCTGAGTGAATTCCAGTCATGCATTAGGTGGTGATAACACAACTTCTACATCTAGTGTGTTAGGTCTCTTCTCACACACCTGAAATATAGGGGGAGAAGGTCTAAGTGTCCAGCAGCTTTATGTACTGTATAATATTTTCAAAATTATTATTTAATGAGAAAACATTTAAACAATTAACTTTGATTATTCATTAAAAAAAACTTTGCTAACCATGCATTGCTCCTTAAGAACTACTAGCATACTAAGTTTGAAGTTTTAAAAAAGTTAGAGGCATCAAGTGAAAACAAGGGGTTATTAATGGAAACTATTTTGCAATCTTAATTATAGATTTCACAGTATTATATTTTTGACCCTCAAACCTGAAAAATTAAACATGGCACTACAGTCCATTATATCAGAACACCAACACTTTGTAGAAAAATATTGCTGCCACTTTTCTTTCAAAAATGCTCACAGACTTAATCTTTTTAAAAATATCTCTAGTCTTGCAAAGTTGTCATAAAAATGTACTACTCCAGGACCTAAAATCTATTCATTCACCCTCTATTATGGGGAACAAGAGTAATTCAACACTAAGAGAATTTTACTCACCCTTCAAAATAGAACTACACCTCTACCCCGATATAACGCTGTCCTCAGGAGCCAAAAAAAACTTACCTCGTTATAGGTGAAATCGCATTATATCGAACTTGCTTTGATCCGCTGGAGTGCGCAGTCCCGCTCCCCCCCCGGAGCACTGCTTTACCGCGTTATAGCCGAATTCGTGTTATATCGGGTCGCGTTGTATCGGGGTAGAGGTGTATTTGCTCTGCGCAAGCAGATTTTTGCAAGATAGATTAGCTCAATCAATACACTTTGATAGGGAGTCTTTTGTCTGTGCTGGGTGTGCGCTTTTGCCGGACACAGAGAAAGAAGGAGCCATCCCACTCCTATAGGGTAGTGAGTATTTAGAGAAGGAATGTATTATATTACTTTTATTTTCTATTTGTGATTTCTTTTGCAAAATAGAGGAAGGATAAAATTGGGTTCTTTGTGTAACTTTAAAGTTTTGCCCAGAGGGAAACCCTCTGTGTTTTGAATCTGTTTGTCTGTGAGATTATCTTGCATTCTAATCTCACAGAGGTATTCCTTTCACCTTTTTCTTTCATTAAAATTCTTCTTTTAAGAACCTGATTGATTTTTCATTATTTTAAGATCCAAGGGTTTTGGATCTGTGTTCACCAGGACTAATTGGTGAGAGTATACTCTCAAACTTACCCAGGAAAAGGGGTGGAAGGAATTAGTCTCAAATCTGCCCAGGAAAGGGGGATCTAGGGACTTGGGAAATCTTTGGGGAAAGGCAGAGTTCCAAGTGGCTCTCCCCTAAGATTTGGAACACGCTTGGTGGTGGCATTTACTGTTAACCTAAGCTGGTAAATAAGCTTAGGGGATCTTTCATGCAGGTCCCCACATCTGTACCCTAAAGTTCAGAATGGGGAGGGAACCTTGACAACAGCACTCCACCATCTCTGTGCATATAGAGCAGAGAGAATACATATGCACCAGCAGCAGACACAATTTTCTACACTCTGGGTCCTAGTGGCGCCCCCCCTCCCCCCCACAGTCTGGCACCTGAGGCGGCCGCCTCAGTTCGCTTCATGGTAAAGCCAGCCCTGCTATAATCTATTTTGCAACCAGTTGTTTCTCAAACCTTAGCAAGTCATATGTCTTACGGAGCACTATGAGTTAACATAAGTACAAAGATTTCAAATGAATAAATTGATATTTTAGTTATCCAAGAGAAAATTACTCTTAAAAAAAGGTGAAGCAAGAAATAAAACACAGATTTTTTTTTAATCTATGGCCATGTAACTCATAAAAAAGCCATAATGAAATGTATTAAACATTTATTAAAAATCATTTGTGCTGAATGGGCTTTGAATAGAAGTGGCTGCTCATTAACCACAGCAGCACTATAATTAGTAGCTATCCAAAAAATGAACCATCAATTCAATCGAAAACTTAGACACTTACTACAGCAATGCAAAGTTCACTTCTTTCCTCAAGTGCAAACGCACACAGATGACTGTGTCTCCTGAAGGTTTCTTACAAATCATAAGTTATGATCATAAGCAATGGGTTTTACCAGCCCGGACACACAAACATGTTAAGCCCTGTCAACATTAAGAAACAGACATTTTAACCTCTTCACAAGGCAGCATGGTTCCAATGAGCAGCTTTGGGCACTAAAAAGTTAACCCTGCAAAAATGGAAAACTCAATCCCCACCAAACATTGATGCCTGGCTCAGTGACACAGCTGACCTCACAGCTAACAACTGGCATTCCACACAAGAGGAATGCCTGAAAAATTCAAAGCAATCTGGGCTGACTTTCTAGAGGTCTATGATTAACGTAGACGCTAAACATATATATGTCACTTCCTCTCCTCTCCCTTTAACCTAACCTTGTTTATTTACTTTGTGTATTACAATGAATCTGATATTTTGGTATATCTGTTATTTTTGGAAAATTCAATAAAAAAATTATAAATATAAAAAAAGGAAACAGACATTTTAACTTCAGGTGTCAAACATGGCTCTTCCTACGAACAAGGATGAAAATGCATCTCCCAATCACAAACAGGGTCAACTGAGTTCAGCATCCATTTAAGAAAGTATGGTCCTACCACAGTTCTAAACACTGGCTAACCACGCTTTCTTACAACAGTTGCTGAACGTGGGTTGCTCTATCTATACCAACAGGACAACAGTGTTAAACACTGGGGGAAGAAAACTGCATTTGCATGCACTGGAAACAGCTGATTTTTAAAGGTAAAATTAGCCTTAATTACTTAGCTATGCGTATCACAAGCATTAAGAATATAAGGACGGCCATACTGGGCCATCTAGCCCAGTATCCTGTCACAGTGGCCAATGCCACTTGCCCCAGAGGGAATGAACGGAACAGGTAATCATCAAATGATCCATCCCCTGTCGCCCATTCCCAGATTCTGGCACACAGAGGTTAGGGACACCATCCCTGCCCATCTTGGCTAATAACCATTGATGGACCTATCCTCCATGAATTTATCTAGTTCTTTTTTGTACCCTGTTATAGTCTTGGCCTTCACAACATCCTCTGGCAAGGAGTTTCACAGGTTGACTGTGCGTTGTGTGAAAAAAATACGTCCTTTTGTTTGTTTTAAACCTGCTGCCTAATAATTTCATTTGGTGACCCCTAGTTCTTGTGTTATGAGGAGTAAATAACACTTCCTTATTTCCTTTCTTCACACCAGTCATGATTTTATTAACCTCTATCATAGGCATCTCTTTTCCAAGCTGAAAAGTCCCAGTCTTATTAATCTCTCCTCATACGGCAGCTATTCCATACCCCTGGTCATTTTTGTTGCCCTTTTCTGAACCTTTTCCAAGTCCAATATATCTTTTTTGAGATGGGGCGACCACATCTGCACACAGTATTCAAGATGTGGGCATACCATGGATTTATATAGAGGCAATATGATATTTTCTGTCTTATTATCTATCCCTTTCTTAACGATTCCCAACATTCTGTTTGCTTTTTTGACTGCCGCTGCACATTGAGTGGATGTTTTCAGAGAACTATCCACAATGACGCCAAGATCTCTTTCTTGAGTGGTAACAGGTAATTTAGACCCCATCATTTTATATGTATAGTTGGGATTATGCTTTCCAATGTGCATTACTTTGCATTTATCAACACTGAATTTCATCTGCCATTTTGTTGCTCAGTCACCCAGTTTTGAGAGATCCTTTTGTAGCTCTTAGCAGTCTGCCTGGGACTTAACTATCTTGAGTAGTTTTGTATTACTGCTTTATGCAATCCCAGCTAATTTCTGATGCATCTGACACTTGTTCAGTTTCAGAAAAATTCAACCCATGGCCAACTGGAGCATAATAGATGAAGAGGTAAAGAACCTCAGACATTTCCTGTCCTTTATTTGATCCTTCAACTGGGAATGTTCCTTCATCCCTCTCCTTTCAAATTTCTTCACAAAACTTTACAAAATCTGAAAAAGTTTTGTGAAGCAGGCCAGATTGACCTGAATGTTTTTATGTTACTGATGCATGTAAGTATGTCAGTACCACTCGGGCAAGACTTAACACTGACTTCACTGAAGGCCTCATGGTGTGCAGGAATCTGTATCAACAATTCATATATCCTCAGCATGTGCAAACTATTTGCCCAAAAATAAGTAATTCAGAGGTCATGACGGCTTGATGATAATGTTAGAGGCCTTTTCAGCAATCTATGATCTATATTCCTACTTGTCTCAAATCATGGGAAGAACACCACATGGTATTATGGATTTGGCCAGAGAAGAACAAGAGACTTATGAAACACTTGGCAAGAATCAAGTGACACAGAAATTCCTTAGAGAGCCTCACTGACTTTCAGTGGATGCAGCGTCCATCTCAGGGTCTAAACTGAGCTCCTGGGAGGACTCTTGAATAGAGTGTCCTTGAGCTCAGTGAGATTTCTTGGCTCATTCATCTGTGAAATAGTCACAGATGATTTCCTCATTAAAATCACATCTTCTGGGTTATAAATTACCCGTAACAATGTTTTCACCTTCTCCCACCCCGCCCCTCCTATACAGGTCAACAAATCTTCATGCTGATGAATTTTGTAAGAGTACATGCTGCTTCCTTTTAAATTAGCGAATGAAGATCTTTTCCATTATTGGCTAAAGGCTACATTAAAAGATTGTCAAATTGAAAGCTAGTCAATTTCAAAGTATGATTTAGAAGCTTCAGGTATTACAGCTACTCCAAATCCTCTTGCCATTTATTACAAGAATATTGACATTTTCCTTTTTTTTTTTTTTTTTTAAAGTGTCACCCTTTGTTAATTCATGAAAGACCCACACAAACGAGAATAAATTAACTGAACTATACAAGGAACAGTAAAACTGAGTACTATTAAAAACAACAAAAGAAAGTGAAAAGCCAAGGAAATTTTCTTCCTCTAGTCAAAAGTGTCTCTTGTAACACTTATAGGTAACATTTTCAGACTGAATTGTGATTTTCAAGTTGATGCGGTCCATTTAGAAAGTTGACTGCAGATATGTAAGATGAATAAAAGTAATCCCATTAGACAATTTAATAACCCACAAAAAGAAAAAATTATAACAATTATGAGTAAGTTATCATGCTAACAAAGAGCTTATAACCACTCAACTGTGAAAGCAAAAAAAAAAAAAAATGTGTCTTTTGAATAATCTAACAGTTACAACACCGCTCACTGGGTATCGAAAAAACATGTTTATTTCTTGCAACAGCTGACAATGTTTATAAAAAGTCTTATATAAATCACTGTTAACATTCGACACAGTGATAAAAGCATGTGCATGCACGTGCACACAGATCTATTTTCCTGGCCACAATACAATCAGCAGCCATGACTACAAATGTATTTATTATAATAATAATAATGACAGTTTTTCCTGCCCAGACACTAGCACAATATCGGATTACTGAGGACATGGAATGTTTTCATTATTACATTAATGTCATGGGTAGAGAGAACAGTTTGAACAAATACTAATCAGGGAAATTCTGCTAGAACAAATGTGTTTAACATATACTTGTAGCTACCATGGTTCTGATCCCAATGCAGACAGGGACAAGCATTTGGTTATACCAGGGGTCCTCAAACTGGGGGTCGGGACCCCTCAGGGGGTCGCGAGGTTATTACATGGGGGGGGGTCACAAGCTGTCAGCCTCCACCCCAAACCCCACTTTGCCTCCAGCATTTATAATGGTGTTAAATATATAAAAAAGTGTTCTTAATGTATAAGGGAGGTTGCACTCAGAGGCTTGCTGTGTGAAAGGGGTCATCAATACAAAAGTCTGAGAACCCGTGGGCTAAACTGTCAAAGGCTTTTTCACTCTGTCCTCAAAGTAAAAGTTCCCAACTGACTAAACGCTACTGGAAGTCAATGGGTGTTGAACATACAAATAAAGGAGGATAAAACTCAGCCTCATGAGGGTTCCTCTGGTTGCACTATGAAGGGAAGGAACAGATAAATGTATCATGTTGAAAATTTTTGAATGAATCATACATTTTAGAATTGTACTTCAACAAAAGCAAGTAAATGTAAATAGTCTCTAGTAATGCCTTAATTGACATTAAACCAGGCTGCATAAAAATATACAGCTAGAGCTAAATCCTCATCTCCCATGCACAGCACAAAATGGGCCAGTGGGCATGCATCTGCAAGTTAATTTTTCAAGATACGACATTCAGGTTGAAATGGGGCTTAAATTAGAGTAGGCATGCCTCTTATAGTGTAATTAGGGTTCAAAGGTTAATATTTATTAGGAGTAAAAACTGTATTTAAATTGTTGTTGAAAAATTTTTGCCTTGATTTTCATTAAGAATTTCACAACAACCTTGTGGAACACCACCAGCAAGTACGGAAGACTTTTAGGGCCTGCAGGATCCCTATGCAGACTACCGAACGTCTACAAATTTCGCTACCATCAGTGTACAATTAATACTTTTTTTTCACATTTTATCAGATTAAACCTAAAAATAGCAACAGAATAATTATTTTCATGTTTCGAAGGTGAACAAAAACAAACCACCTTGTCATTTGGCAACTAGCCACTAAATTAAATGTTCAAGCAATATCATCTCCAGGATTATAGACAAACAGGTTATCACACGTGGACAGGATTTATTATAGACTATACAACATACAAAGCCTTTACCAACACATAGGTGTACAAGATCCTTGCCCTGGGGACCTTACAACAGAAATCACACAAGCAATTAAGG
Organism: Emys orbicularis; assembly: GCF_028017835.1. Classification (NCBI taxonomy): domain Eukaryota; kingdom Metazoa; phylum Chordata; order Testudines; family Emydidae; genus Emys; species Emys orbicularis. Next base: position 347,154,774 of record NC_088683.1, read on the forward strand.
AGCAAACAGTGCCAAAAAAGAGATCAGCACTGGAATATTAAATAGAAACAGTGAACTCTAAAGAAGGATTTGAAAGGGAAGGTGCTAAGTGCACCAGATGAAGTGGGCTGTCACAAGCACAGGGTATAGTAGGAAATGACATGGTCAAGAACAGAAGAGAAAGACAAAAGGAGCACTAACGTCAGGGAATAAGGCACAAAAGAGAAAATTAAAAAGAACTAGACTGGGACTCAGAAGCCTGGGTTCAAATCCTGGCTCTGTTACAGACTCCCAGTGTAACCTCGGCAACTTTCAATCTCTGAGCCTCAATTCCCTATATGTTGGCCCTACCAACTTCACAGCCATGAAAAATGTATCATGGACCGTGAAATACGCCCTTCCCCGTGAAATCCAATCTCCTTCATGATGCTGGAAGCGCCCCAGCCGGGCTGGGGAGGGACAGGACTTGTTCTTCCCCTGCAGGGTCACTCTTGGTGTGGAGATCAGACCCACCTTCGGAGGCAGCGCAGAAGCGAAGGTGGTACACCCAGGGCTTCTGCACTAAAGCAGCCCCGGAGCTTCCTGCAGCTGGGGAAGGTACCTGGAGGTGGATCTGATCTCCCCACCGAGAACAGCTGTGCAGGGGAAGAGCAAGTCCTGTCCCTCTCCAGCCTGGCCAAGAGCTGGGCTCGGGGCTTCCGCACCATGGCTTCTGACGGGGCTTCCACCCTGCGGCTTCTGCTAGGACTCTCGCCTCCACGGCCCCTGCCAGGGCTCAAGGCACCCAGGCTCGGGGCTTCTGGTCCCGTGGCTCCTGCTGGGGTTCAGGGCTCCTGTCCCACGGCTCCTGCCGGGGCTCGGAACACCCAGGCTCAAGGGTTCCGTGCCCATGGCATCTGCGGGGGCTCGGGGCACCCATTTTTCTAGGTCCCTGTGGGCCCATGCGTTAATCCGCCACTGGCCAGCACTCCCAGCAGCACGGGGGAAATCGGACCCATCTCCGCCTCTGGCTGCAGGAAGCTCTGCGGTGAAGTGAAGGTGGCAATCCCGTGACCCCCCCCCCCCCCCCGACAACAGTTTTACAGTCAGGACCCCCATGGTTACAACACAATGAAATTTCAGATGTAAACACCTGAAAACGTGAAATTGACTAGTTTTCAAATCCCATGGCCATGAAATTGACCAAAATGAACCATGAATTTGATAGGGCGCTATCTATATGTAAAATGGAGGTAATACTACTTTTCTCCCTTCCGTTGTCACTATTGTCTAAGGTCTGGTCTACATCTGAAAGTTTTACCAATATAACTGTTTCAGTTGGATACAATATTTTTTAACCAAAATAGTTATACTGATAAAAGCCCTAATATGGGCACAGTTTACTCTGGAAGGAATACTACATCAAAAAAACATCTGAACACAATATTTTAAAATTCTGCAAAATTCTGCATATTTTATTTGTCAATAAATACATGTGGAGGCTCCAGCATGGCAGTGGGGAGCACAGGCCATTAGCTGCACAGAGGTGGGAGATCACCCTGCAGCCCCTCTCTCCCCAGGACATGGACTCAGCAGTGAGGCTGCACCCATCCCTGCCACAGCACAAGGGCCAGGCCTGCCCCAGAAACACCCTGGGGCCCCACCCCTCCGTGACAGGCACACCAAGATAGCAAGCGAGAGGGACGGAGTCTCTCACACACACCCAGACCTTGCCCCCAATCCAGGTGTGAGGCAGGCAGGTTCAGCGTGGCAGGATCCAAGTGTGGAGGGGCCTACTGTGCAGGGGATTCAGGTGTGGGGTGAGAGAGTTCTGTGTGGGGCAATCTGGGTGTGGCGGCTCAGTGGGGGATTTGCATGCATGGGAAATGGGACTCTGCGGTGGGGGGAAAGGCTAGGCAAAGGTGGTTGGGGCTCAGCGGGAAAGGGGCTGGATGCGGGGGACCCAGCAGGGAGTCTGGGTGCTGGGAGAGTGGGGCCCAGTGGGGGTCTGAGTGCCAGTGGTAGGAGCTCAGTGGGGTGGGAGTCTGGATGTGGGGAGCTCATCGGTGTTGTCCAGGTGGAGGGGGATGGGGATTTGAGTGCAGGGGCCTCAGAGGGGGTGGTCCAAGTGGAGGGGTGGAGGTCTGGATGCAGGGGGGGGTCTGGTGGGGGGGGGAGGGCAAGGCTCAGCAGGGTGGGAGTTCAGGGGGCTCAGCAGGGGTTGTCTGTATGAGGGGGGTTCGGGCAGATGGGGGAGCAGCTCCTCATACAGGGACCCCTCCTCACACAGCAGAGGAGCGATGGGGTCAGGAAGCAGAGGGGGGCGCCACATGGATGCAACACTTTCTGCAGCCAGGGGAGGCTTCTGGGGATAGATCTGACTGGCCCACACCTGCTCCTTGCAGGGGAAGAAGAAATCCCATCCTCCCCTGTCCCCAGCCCAGCCGGGGCTAGCAGCTGAGTCTGATGCAGGGTAGGAGTCACCAGCCAGGGCACACCCAGCCCCTCTCCCCCCACACACACTCTGTGATTTACCTCTCCGACAGGTGCTCCAGGCCCACGCTACTGGGGAGGGGCATGTGACCGCTCTTGCAGCTTCCCTTTGCTTCAGGAAAGCATTTTTCTGCAGGAAAGCAAAGAAATCTGTGGGGGACATGAATTCTGCATGCACGCAGTGGCGCAGAAATCCCCCAGCATAACAGTTATACTGAGATACTGGTGACTTACCAGTAAAGTTATTCCCCTTTCCTTTACATGAATAGCTATACTGGTATAAAGTATAACTGTGTTCACATCAGGAAGACTGTACCACTTTAACTATACTCCATATAGTTAAAACAGTACAATTTTCTAGTGTAGGCGAGGATTAATTAGATTGTAAATTTGGGAATACGATAATCAATTATTTGTTAATTTTTGAAAACTAGCAAATTACAATTTGATCACCTCGTAAGACTAAAAATCAGAATAAAATATTTTATATTAGTGTAAAATTATCTTCAGATGGAAATTAAAGCACTTATAAACGGCTAAGAGCATGAGTTCAAGGCAATTTTTTTAAACATTTTTCAGAAAAGCAGTGACCCACCAAAGATCTTCTGCACATAGTGAGCACAGTTAAATAGTATTTGTGGCAGTTTCAGAACCCAGTGTCAGAGACTGTAAGCTAGTTGCCAAATTACATAATACTGCTTTAAGAATGAGAGAGACAAAGAGTAAAAAATACACACACATTGTTTAAATATAAAATTTATTTTTGAGTCAGAATGGTCTAGTGTTCACATGAGGGGACTAGAAGAAGAGGTTACTCACCCTGTGCAGTAATAGTGGTTCTTCAAGATCTGTCCCCCTATGGATGCTCCACTTCAGTTCCTTCCTATGGTGCTCCACTTCAGGTGAGTATACACCCCATGCACCTTTGATCAGAGATTTTAGGTAGCAGTGCCTATTCGGCCCACACATGCACACTATCCAGCCTTGTGCTCTGCACCGTGGCTATATAGAACTGTACAGACGAACTGCCCTCAACTCCTTCTCTACCGCAAAGCTCCACAGCAGAGAACTCCAAAGCTGAGGGGATGAAGGACAGGTGGTGGAGCAACCATAGGGGGGTCACATCTCAAAGAACCACAGCTACTGCACAGGGTGAGTAATTTCTTCTTCAACTAGTGTCCCTATGGGTGCTTCACTTCAGTACCAAGCAGTACCCTCTAAGGAGGGGAGGGCTTCAGAGTAGAGTCCAAAATTGAAGACAGCACAGTACAGCCTAGCATAGCATCAAAAGCTGAGTCATGAGTTACTGCATTATGTTCAGAAAAGGGATGTATGGAAGTCCAAGTTGTGGCTGTACATATTTCAGCAATGGGAACATTTTTAGGAATGGTTATCAAAGTAAAGAAAGGGTTACTACTCTGGAAGGAGGTTGAAGATCATGAGACTGACAGATAATGAAGTCAGATATCTATCTAGAAAGTCTTTGCTTGGAAACTGGAGATCCCTTAGATCTGTCTGCAATAGACATAAAACAATCTGGGAAATTTTCTAAATGGCTTGGCTTACTCCTGCCCAGGTAAAAGGCTTAAGCCCTTCTGATACTGAGTGTGTGCAATATCAAATCTTCCTTATTCAGGTGTTGTTTAGGGAAGAAAAGTGGAAGATGAATAAGCAGGTTAATGTGAAAATCAGAGGACACCTTTAGTAAGAATTTGGGGTGTCATCATAATGTGACCTTGTCTCTGAAAAATACTATGAAAGGAGGACATGCGATCAGAGCCCTAATCTCCCCAACTTTTCAAGCAGAAGTAATGGCTACCAGAAGGCCACTTTCAACAATAAGTCAAGGAGGGAGCAGGTTGCCACAGGTTCAATGGGGGCTCTTGTAAGGCATCTAAGCACCAAATTGAGGTCCCAAATCAAAGTAGGATGTTTGACTTGTGCAAAATGATTCCCCACTGTGACACTGTATCTTGGGGGAACACCCTGCATCCCCATGTTCATCCTTATAATATGATTGTGTGGTATCCAATGCAAAGTTTGTAATGTTGGGTGTCTTCGGAAGGCTCATTATGCACTGAGCATTATTGTTATAGTTACGTTATAGGTTGTAATTTCATGCATATGGTTATGAGGCTGAAAATGTGTCCTCACGGCTTAAAACAAGCTCAGGCAAAACTCTCCAGGAACAGAGGGACAATTCACACCTCACCAGAGCATGTAGGGGACAAACCCAGCCCACTCTCACAGGAACAAAGGACACTGGCCTAGGCAGCAACAAAAAATCTGTTAGACTCTCGAGGGAGTCACCCCCCTTCCCTTGGTCAGTTTGGGACTACGATGAAGCAATGCTCACCTGACTCTGAAAGGGGGGGGGGGCAAAGCCAAGAGGGAAAAAAGAACATGATAAAAGGGAGAGACATTTGCCATGCTCTTCCTCTCTCTTCCACCTCCATTTAGAGAGACAACCACCAAACAACTGAAGCACTGATCAAAGGGGAGAGCCTGGTTCAAGGGCAACCAGCCAGCCTGTGGTGAGAAGCATCTAAATTTGTAAGGGCATTGAAAGTGTTAAGATCAGCTTAGAATGTCTTTTGCTTTTATTTCATTTAACCAAATCTGACTTCTTGTGCTTTGACTTATAATCACTTAAAATCGATCTTTTGTAGTTAATTAATTTGTTTGTTTATTCTACCTGAAGCAGTGCGTTTGGTTTGAAGTGTGTCAGACTCCCCTTGGGATAACAAGCCTGGTACATATCAATGTCTTTGTTAAATTGACGAACTCATATATGCTTGCAGCGTCCAGCGGGCATAACTGGACACTGAAAGATGGAGGTTCCTAGGGTTGTGTCTGGGACTGGAGATATTGGCTAGTATCATTCAGTTGCACAATCCAAGCAGCGGCTGGCCAAAAGCGCTCACTCACGTAGCTGGGAGCAGCTTACATGCCAGAGGCTGTGCACGAACGGCCCAGGAGTGGGGGTTCTCACAGCAGAGCAGGGTAAGGCTGCCTCCCAAAGTCGAGGATTGGAGTGACCTAGCAGATCACCAGTCCAGATAACACCAGAGGAACGTCACACCCACCCCTCGAGAAACCTCTTCACTGGATGACCGAATACCAAAAAACCTTCCACCAGGGAATGGAACATCGTAACAGCTGCCAAAAGTACCCTAATGGAATTCAGAAACAACCCTGTCTTTTTTCAATTCCAGGATGTAGTCTAGAATATATGACAGCGAAGACGACGCTGGTGGAAAGTGTCTTATATGTCACATCAGTAGCTGAATCTCATCCACTTTTGTAGGTAAGTATTATGAGTAAACTGCTTCCTACTATGCAACAATACTCTGGTTACCTCCACAGAACAAACTGAGTCTAATCCCATGAACCATTGATTAGCCATGCTTTGCGGCGAAGAACTTCCAGGTTGGAGTGAAGAATTTGACAGGCATCCTGAGAGAGAAGATGAGGAACATCTGAAGGGTGATCAGTTGACAAACAGCCAACTAGATGAGAAAAGGAAACCATGTCTGTCTTGGCCACATTAGGACCACCAGAATAACCCTGGCCTTATCTTTCCTTACCTTGATCAGCACCTTGGATATTAGAAGAATTTGAGGAAAATGCATACAGCAGACCCAACGTCTAATGAAAGAGAAATACCTCTCCCAAGGAGTGGCGACACAGTCCACCTCTCAAGAACTGGAAGCACTTCTTGTTTCTGGCCATGGCGAACAGGTCTACCTGCAGGATGCCCTACCACCATAATATGTGGTGGAGCATGATGGGATCTATTTCCCATTAGTGGTCCTGAGTAAAAGTGTCTGCTGAGGGTATCCGTGGTGATGTTTGGAATGCCCAGAAGGGAAACTGCTGTGATTTCATATGCACCAATTCCAGAGTCTCATCACTTCAGCACAGAGGAAGGGTGATCTCGCTCCCCATTGATGGTTTATATAAAACATACATGACATGTTATCTGTCATGATCTTCATGTATTTGCCCCTGATCAACAGCATAAAATGAAAACAGGCATTCCTGAACGCCCGGAGTTCCAGCAAGATGATGTGTAGAGTTCTGGGCTCAGAAGATCACCTGTCTTGAGCAGTGAGTGTGTCTAGATGTGCTCCCCATCCAAACAGGGATGCATTTGTTGTTATTACTATCGTCAGAGATGGTTGAGCAAACAGGACTCCTGAGCAAACATTCTGAGTGTCTTTCCACCAGTCGAGGGACTTTTTCACAACCGTGGGCATCAAGAGTAGTTTATATAAGCTGTGTTTGCTTGGTGAATAAACAGTTATGAGTCACTTGTGTGAGGTAGCACATGAGCAGCTACCCCTTTCCCCCGTCCCAATGTGTCCCTGCATCCCCACTTCCATTCAGCCCCTGCCCCAGTCTGTGACACCCCTCCCAGCAGCCCCATGTGCCCCACACTGTACATCCCCCCCATATCCCGTGCCTCCTGACCTGGCCCCACAGGCAGGGCGCTGTGAAAAAGGCAGCCTCTTCTCTTCCCTATCCACAGCTGGGATTGCCCGGGAGCAGCTGCTCTCTGTTCTGGTGCCACAGCAGCCCCTAGAGAAAGGTGTAAGTGCAGCACCTTTCCAGCAGAACGTATTTTCTGCAGGGGGAAAATTCCGCATGGCACATGAATTCTGTGTGTGCGCAGTGGCGCAGAATTCCCCCAGGAGAAAGAGTTCATAAAACTGAACTTCTCAAAATTACAGTAGTCACCATGCATAAGTTGCTCTATGATGCACCACATCACTTTCTTCCTGTCCTACAAACACTGCAAAGTGATTTCCAATGCATTGAAGGCACCAGAATGCGAACAGACGGCAACTACAATAGAATCTCAGAGTTACAGACACCTCAGGAATGGAGGTTGTTCGTAACTCTGAAATGTTCATAACTCTGAACAAGATGTTACGGGATGCTCCTCAGGGTGGACTGCTCAGAGAGAGGGCTCACCGCTATGCCTGCGAACTTCAGTGTCTTCACCTCCTATCTGTAAGTGGCTGCCCAGTGAGCGGGATGTGCACAGGCAGCTGGTTCTAGCCCCCTGGCTGCAAGGGTGATGAGTGAGGCACCACGGTGTCAGTGGGTACGCAGTGCAGCCTGTGGCCTTTAAAACTGAGCTGCTCCTCCAGAGCGCAACATCCAGGCAGGAGCTTGGGCTCCAGCTCCAGCAGCAACACTCGAGGCCAGGTTCCTGCAGGAACTCGGGAAGTTTCTTTTCCGGAGGGGGAGGGGGACTGCGCCTGTGGCTTACAGGAAAGCTGCAGACCCCAGCACTGCTCCTGTTCTGCCTGCTCGGGGGCCCACAGCTGTGCCTGTGAAACTCAGTGTCTTCACCTCCTACCTGTAAGTGACTGCCCCCCATGTGGCAAGTAGGGGGTGGGGTGGGGACAGGCAGCCCAGATGTGCCTACCTTTAAGATGCAATACAGGCACAGTACAGTATTTGCTACTTTGGGGTGAGGGGAAGGGCGGTTGTCTCTGCTGCTGTCTGATTGCTTACTTACCGTTCCACATGGTGTCCGGTTGACCAGTCAGTCCATAACTCTGGTGTTCATATCTTTGAGGTTCTACTGTACTTCTTCATATAGTTTCATAATATGATTGTTTTCCCTCCAATCAGGAAAAAATGGTTCATAAAAATGATCACTGATAATACTGGTATTCAAAAAAGTCTAGATTCTACTGTATTGTCGCATGGAACAGAAGGCAAAGTTATAAAGCGGTTAATGCCTGTTTGTAACCTTCCTCCTCCTCTGGCCCCAAACTACCTCCAGATGCAACATCACCTTCCTCATGAACTCTTTTTTCCTCCCTGCTTTAGTCCCTAATGGGATCATTCTCAAAAATGTTTCAGCTTTGCCCATTAGAGCCCTGTCTACTCTAGAAAGTTCTGTTGCCAACAACATAGCTCAGCAATCGGTGCACCTGAGCTAGCACTGAAAATGATACAAAGTTGCCCAAACCTCAAAGATAGTTTATGAAATCACGGTAAAGATCATTTGTTCTTGGCTACACTTGTAGTAATGCTAGACATGGTTTGGTCCTGTCTACACTTCTGCACTGGTTCAGCAGTACCCTCTTGCTGACATTCACTACAAGCAACAAGAAAATTTCTGCCTGTTGAAGAGTTTAGGTCATTAAAAACTTGACAATTAGGCTACTGGTGTGTGGAGACCACAGCCTATCACACTGACCAAAACTGTCTCATTATTTCCTTGTATTCCCCTGCCAGTATGTCTGCTCTTGTCTTACACTTAGATTGTAAGGCCATTGGGGCACGATCTGTCTTTTTGTTCTGTCTGTACAGTGTCTAGCACAATGGCGTCCTAGTTATGACTGGGGCTCCTAGGTGCTACAATGATACAAATAATAAGTTATCCATCATTAGTGCTTTCTCCTTCTCTTCTAACACAATACTATTTTGTAATTATACTTTTTATTCAGACATTTTGCAAAGTGCTTTCTAAATGTATATTTATCTACATACACCATGCAAAACAATTATTTCTACCACCACAATAATTCAGCCACCTCTGGGATGAAACACAAAAGGTGTTTACCAACAGTTTAGAAGAGGAAGTGAAGAATACTTTAGCCAAATGAAATTGCAAGATTAAATTCTGTCTCCTATAATCAATTATGTAAATGAAAATTTAATCATGACACTAGCTAACACTACTGCTTTTGAAGAAATGTACCACAAAAATTTCAACTGTTCACATAGAGCAATCAGGATTTTTTTTAAGTCTGTCATTCAGGAGACCCACATATAGCAAGTGGACAAAAGTTCATTTTATCCACATTAAAAAACTGAAGGGTTAAAATAGACCTTCCTATAATTTGAACCTATAGCTCCAGAGGCCTACATGTTTCAAACCTGATACTTCAACTACCTAAGGTCCTTCTTTCCAGCTTTAATTTTTTTAAGTGAAGGAGTCTAAAAAAATCATTTTCTCCTCAGTCTGTTTGCATTCTTAGGAAGTAGGCCAACTATTAATGACTCAAAATACAAAAATACACTTTCATATTCTGTTCTGCTTTCTTTCCATTTTTAATTAATAAATTTCCTGGGCCTTATTTACACTGGACTTTTGTAAGCTATGTTATTTGGTCATATTTTCTTGGGCACTCAGGAGGCCTTTAGTCATGGAGCACCTTTAAAGAAAAACATTATAATAAAACTTATTCCAGTCTTTTTAGCATTACTGTCAACTAATTCTTTTGCACTTTTTCCTAAAACACCTGCCTTCTGAAGATAGCAAAATGAATGACAAGTATTAAAGAACAAAGCCTTACAATGACTCTGGTAATATAGGTATTATAAAGTACTGGGAGTCAAAGACACCAGCCATCTACTGTTGCCTCTTCCATTATATTACATGTTCTGTTTCCAGTATTCAAACAAGAGTGCTGTATTCAACAGACACACTCCTGACCATCAGCAATACCTCACAAGCAGATACTAAGTACTCTTAAATGTTACTGTTCAGATGCTTTATAGGAACAGCTAAATTAGGATTACGTTTTTAAAAGATAACATGTCTACATAGTACTGGCAGCACTTGTACATATGGCTAGCACCATTTCAAACACTTTAACAAAGTAGGAAGAGCAGGACCAGCACAGATAGGTATGTGATGTTTCAACAAGCTTGGGCATGCTTTTAATAGCATTAGCAGTAATAGATAGATATCTAGCCTCCTGAAAGCATTATTTTTGGGCTGCACTTTCATAGCTATCCCTGGCTTTTGAAATAGTCACTGATCACAAGAAAAATCAAAATGTGCCCATTCAGGATTATTATTGGGAAATCGGGAAAGGATCACAGATCCAGCAGTCAATGAGTTCACCAGCAGCCAACAGTGTTTGCTCAGAGATTCCTTGGCTGCTCAAGTTAGTGGCAAAATGGAGCATCTAAAAAATTCCCACTATTTTGGGGACAGTTCGGTACCTCCTTTGAGTTGTCTCTGGCTAGCCAATCTGTCAACAGAAAGTCAGTTGCTGTAGCTGTTCCTGCTCTAAGATTGCTGCCTCACTTATACTTGACACTCTTTGGAGCTCAGAGGTTTGGTATGATTACATCTGCTGCAAAAAAAAAAAAAAAAAAAAAAAAAACCTAGACTTTTCTAAGTAATAATTTTCACTTTTACAGAATTTTTTGAGTATCTCAAAGTGTTTTACAAGTATTAATTATCATGCCTCATGCCACTAATTCCACAAGTTTGGTTTCATGTGGATTATTATACCCATTTTATAGATGGGAAAATTGAGGCACACAAAGGTGAAATGATTTACTCAAGGTCACAGTGACAGGCTGAATAGAGGACCCAAAAAACCTGATTCCACAGACCACTGTTGACCAATAGACACACTATTATATTCTCTTACATCCACCCACCCTTTTCTTAAGCCCAACTGAAATCAAGACAGTATATCCAAATCCACTTAGAAAACAACAGTTTAGGACAAATACTGAACTAAGTTTTTAAAATGGCTACTTCTTTCCACAGAAAAGGAAATACAATTGAGTAAACTTAATATTCAAATTATAAATGACAAATTCGCATAATTCAATTTACTTATTCACAAATTCAATCTACTGCACTTTCTGATGTATAACATGCTTCTGCTATAAAAACATGAGGCAAATGAAAATTCCTTTATTTAGAATAAAGATCAATCCTGGTTTCATTAAATGAAAGAATATATCTGGTGGGGGGAAACCTCTATAGCTCCACTAAACTTGGCAGGTCAAGGATTTAATGAAAACTGTGAAAAAGGAGACTATTTAGCTTTACACATCACCTTTCATGTTCAAGTTATCTAGAAACAGTATACAAAGTAGTAAGTTAAATACATGTGGTGCACTAAGGTGTAAGCAAACTGAGCGGCTATTCAGCACTCAGCAGTTCACAGTTTTGGATATTTGGATCCATTGCTGTGACAAAGAGAAAGGATTTAGAATGTTACTCAGTATAACAGCATTATTCACTACTCTTCAAAAAAAGTTCCATGAGATCTTTAGCTTGCAGTTATGTGGAGTCTGATCCAAGAGGTGCATGCTTCTTAGGGTGACCAGACGTCCCGATTTTATCGGGACTGTCCCGATTTTTGCTTGTTTGTCCCGCGTCCTGACCGATCTTCGGTCGGGACGCTGGACAAAAACAATTTTGCCCTCCGCTCTAGCGCACAGGCGGAGCCCGGAGAGGCTCTCGCCCCCCCCCACCCCACCCCGACTCCGCCCCCTCCTCCCCCCATTGGATCCCTCCCCAAATCCCCGCCCCCTCACTGCCCCATTGGATCCCGAGCCGGGCCTGGGGAGGAGACGCCCCTGTGCAGCAGCCTGGACACACGGGCCATGGCCGGCCGGGATCGAGAGCGCTGCAGTGCAGCACGGAGGCAGCTCCAGCCCTGCAGCCCACGGGGCAGCGCGGTGGGTCCGGGGGCAGCGCGGAGCGGGCAGGGCCCGGGTGGGTGGTGCGGCCCGGGGGCGTGGGCCACCCGCCGGAGACACGCGGCGGAGAGGGGCTGCGGGGGCGAGACTTGTCCCAGGTGGGGCGGCCGGCGGACAGGGGCGAGGAGCCGGCCAGGGTCCCCCGAACGATAAACTTCCCGCCGCCTGTGGGGAGCCCCGCCGGGAAGGAGCCGCTGGAGCGCAGCTGAGCGGGAGAGGCGCGGGGCTCCCCGCAGGTGGCGGGACGCGCCGCATGTGCCCGGGGCGGGCCGGGGGGCAGGAGGCTCCGCGCGCGGCCAGGGCGCTGTGTACGATCCGGCGGCACGGCTGGGGCCTGCTAATGCAACCCCGCCCCCTCCGCGTCCCGATATTTCATCCCTGTGATCTGGTCACCCTAATGCTTCTTAATACTATACTTCTGATTAGGGCTTCTCTACACTACAGATTTTTTTGTACTGATGCAGTTGGTCCAAAAATACCAAATGTAAACAAGCCCCGTGTTTTATAGGTTTCCTTGAAAAGGGTAAAAGGTGATATTCTGTTTTTGCAACTGGCCTTGCATTTGAAGAAAAACATAACTTTCCATAGTTAACTTTTTTTTCTTAGCTAAAAATTTTAAACCACATCACTAACATTATTATTTATGGGGCTTTTGAACTGTAGGTATAATTGAAGAGAAAAATTCTGCCTCACTCAAACTGAGTGGAAGTAAGTAAAAAATACCAGCGAATGTAGAGCTTCTCTTGGCTTCTAGGTTTAGTCACACTCTGACTACCAAAGGTCTGAGCTTGAAAGGAGCTGATTCAGAATTCCTATTGACTTCACTGAGAATTGTGATGCATTAGACACATCAAATTCACACTCATGACTAGCATGTGTATTGGCAAATGGTTTCCTTTGGGTACTCTGCAGATGGTTTGAGCAGCCAGCTTTAGTGGGGGGTTGCAGTGCAGGAGGGGGTATGGGGTGCTGGCTCTGGGAGGGGGCTCAGGGCTGGGGGTGCAGGAGGGGTTTCAGGGTGCAGGCTCCGGGAGGGGACACAGGGCTGGTGGTTGGAGTGAGGCCTCGCGCCAAGCAGCACTTTTCTCCAGCGGCTCCTGGTTGCTAGTGCAGCGTGGCTGCCGCTAAGGCAGGCTCCCTGCCTACTCCTGCCCCACGCCGCTCCCAGAAGAGGCCAACGAGCCCCTGCGGCCCCTGGAGGGGGGGGCACAGCATATGGCTCCGCATGCTGCCCCTCTCTGCAAGCCCTGCCCCCGCAGCTCCCATTGGCCACAGCTACCCATTCCCAGCCAATGGGACCTGCGGGGGCGGTGCTTGCAGGCAGGAGCAGCACGCAGAGGGAGACCCCTGCTCCCCCCGCCCCCGGGGCCATTGTCTTAGCGGCAGCTCCGCTGTGCACCGGAGATTGCGATCGACCAATTGGTGACCACTGATCTAGGGCTTCAAGTAGTACTTGGGCACGCCAGAAATTGTATAAGTTGGCATTTTGCTATGCACAACTTGCATGGGAGCCCATGTTTGGTGGAATTTTCAAAGACAAACATGCAAATGTAATGGGTGCTCAAAGCTGAGTAAAAGCACCCTGTAGATGTAAATTGATCTTTTGATTTATGATAGAGGTCTGGACATGCAGTATAAACGCAGTCTATTTTCAAATCCCTTTGTAGAGTGGCCAGATTCACAGGATTGAGAACAAGGAGAAGTGTTGGGGAAGATGGCACGGGGAAGGAGGGGGACAAGAGGAAGACAACTATTCAGATCCAAAAACAACACAATTACACAAATGAGGTCCCTCAATGATGAGTTACTGAACAAACATTCAAAAACCCTTCCTACCAATATAGAGCAGACACTTTGTATTCTGGATGTAAATTGGGTAAATAACGCAGGGAGCAATGGCAGGCCGTAGGAGTCATAGCATGGATTGGATAAGCATCTCAGAAGCTATTTGTGCCTACATGAGCTTCTAAATATGTGTGTTAGGAAGACCCACTGAGAACTACCAAGTAAACAGACAACAAAGTAAGGACACTACAATTAAGAGTACTATTTATTTTGACAAACTGCAGTTTAGGGGCAGTTACTTTTAATACTTAATGTTTATCCAGCCTCTTTTTGTTCTGTGTTTGTCCAATGCCTCATGCAACAGGGCGCTGCTCCACAATTAGAGCTCCTAGGCACTACAATAATACAAATAACAGATAGCAACAAGGCTCATCATAACAAGATAGTTATATGAATATTGACAGCTTTACTTATATAGCTGATTTTAGGTATACTGACTGTCAAATATACTCCTTAAAGGATGCTGTCAATTTACTTTAGGTCAATGGCAAAGATTTTCCAAAATTAACTGAAGCAAAGCTAAAGACAGTTGGAACACTAAGCTTGCAGGCTTATTTTTACCTGAAGTACATTTAAGCACATTACATGGGTGTGTAAAAAAATATCAGGACTGCTTAACAATACAAAAAGACTGTTTTTGGCCAACATTTCACTTACAAATAGTTTTCATCAAATGCTGGCTACATTTAATTGGCTCAGTCAGTCTCCATAATTGACAGAGAGGTGGGCAAACATTTCAGAAGTGTAAGCTGTAGATGTTATAAATTGGGACTATGGCTCACAATTGTCCCCAAATGTATTCATTTCCGTACCACTGGCCTCTGGCCAGTCACTCTCTCCTTGTCTGTTCACTCTAATTTACTCCCACACAAACTTTTGGAAGATGAACTGTTTAGTTTAATCTCCACTTACCTAACTTATTAACTTGTGGCACCAGAGAAAGACAGACAGACAGAGACAATTACATGCTTGGTAGAGAACAAGGCCAGGCACGTAAATTTCTACTGCTGTGAAGAGGACAGGGCCTAAAGTAGTACTGGAAACAGCACTTAACCACCCACTGATAAAATTAAGAAGATGAAACGGAAGCTGTAAAGCACATAGAACAGGAGGAACTTACAGTTAGAATACATAAAATGCAGAATTTGATTTTTCTTCACACAATTTGGATTTTTTTTACTCGTTGCTGTGAGTTGTTCAAACAAAGTTCCAAGTCCTGCAAACACCTTACACTTGCGCTTCACTTTACTCACAAGTGGTACGCCCCACTGAAGCTAATGAGATCACTCACATGGGTAAAGTTAAGCATGGTAAACAAAAATAACAAGGTTGCGTAAAGACTGGTGTGTGGATTTCTCTGTATGGAACAACAAATTTTAACTCAGAAGCAAGCCTGTTACGATTTTCATTCAGTGAGTGCTGTTACAATTCAGAGTTCAGACGTGCCATAAGTCTTACTCATTTTGGATTCACTTTAAGATCTTCAAGTTTCCCTCTCTTGTAAGGAAGGATTGCGTGAAGTGTTTTAATCCAATCTTTAAGCTGGTATTTGTGAAGGAACCTAAGTGGGTTAGGTGCCCAACATCCATTAAATGGGTGCCTAATCTACTTAGGCTCCTTTGACAATCCATGCTTAACATATTGTCAGCCTGACTGTCCTCTTAATTTTACAAATGCAGTTTCCACTGATTCCAATGGGAGCTGCACAGATGCTATTGACAGAATGATCAACACCCTAAATTTTCACTTTTAACCTGTCACCACTTGAAACAGCATAAAAATCTTGTAAATTTCAATCTCTCTCCTGCCAAATGAAATATCACTATTCACCTAGTCACATTAGGAAAATATCTCATCGGGCCTCAAAAACTGCTGCTGGGAAGGTGAAGATACAGCTCGCATAACTATAACTATATATAAAATCTTCTGCACATGTTCCCCAGGATACAGAGGCCTGTAAATTACATAGTTAAAGGTAGGATATGTATACTTAAAATGAGGAATACAAACTTTTGATGGAAGTGAAGGAGAGGTAAGCAAGAGGCAAGCACGTAACTGCCTGAGAAAAAAACGTACTTAGAAAGGAGCTGATACCTCCCAAAGTGGAGGAAAGGTGGGATAGAATATCTACAGGTAAGCAGGAAGGACATATCCCAGATGCCCCAAAGGTGTACAGGGTGCGGAGAAAGAGAGGCAGGATGCTCATCCCAGATGCATTCCAAAATAAGGAGTAACATACCTTAATCTTACATCGGAATTCATCCCAGAAGCCTCCCTATCTAAAAAGACCCCTACACACACAGTTTCCTCTTTGGGGAAGGAGTATCTCAAGCACCGGGAATGGTGCCCAATTTCCCCAAAGTCATCCCATCCCCAACACCCTGCCTCACCCAGGTAGGTATCCCCTCACAAGACAGGGATGCCACCATTGTACCACCATGGTTCTCTACCTACACCCTTAGGATCTCCTCCTGATCCTCTCTCCAGGTAAAGGATGCTATCATCCCCAGTGCCCTGCATCTATGTTCCCCTCACTGTCCTCGAAGGTCAAGGGCTTTCTTCCTCCCTCCTCCTCCAACCGAACTCACCCTGGTGACCTCCTCCTCCTCCTGTCCCATTGGCCCTCCCCCCCATCTCCCCTGTCCCATTCAGGGGTCACCAGACACAGGATGCTTTGTCCCCTTCTGCCCCCACCCCTTGTCCTGATCCTCTCCACCCTACTCAATGTCATCCCCCCCAATCTCTGCCCTGGGCCTGCCCAAACTCCCCCCACAACCCCTGCCCATCCTCTCTCCTATGCCCATATTCTCCCCCCCACACACAGCCCCTGCCCATCCTCCCCTCCATGCCCCATATTCTACACACACACACAGCCCCTGCCCATGCCCCATATTCTCCCCACACACACAGCCCCTGCCCATCCTCCCCCCATGCCCCACATTCTCCCCCCCATGCCCCACATTCTACACACACACAGCCCCTGCCCATGCCCCATATTCTCCCCACACACACAGCCCCTGCCCATCCTCCCCCCATGCCCCATATTCTCCCCCCCACAGCCCCTGCCCATCCTCCCCCCATGCCCCATATTCTCCCCCCCCCCACAGCCCCTGCCCATATTCTCCCCCCCATGCCCCACATTCTACACACACACACACACACAGCCCCTGCCCATCCTCCCCCCATGCCCCATATTCTCCCACACACACAGCCCCTGCCCATCCTCCCCCCATGCCCAACCTCCCCCCACAGCCCCTGCCACGTCCCTGCCCCCACCCCTCCCCCGGGGCCGGGCTCACCAGGTAGAGGGTGCCGTAGATGCGCAGGGACTCGGCCAGCGCCCCGCGGGTGATGTGCACGAAGGCCTGGCCGCAGTGCGGGTGCCAGGTGTGCCCGATCTCATAGCAGTTGTGGGGGATGGACTTGCTCAGCGCCGCCATCTTGCCGCTCTCCTGCGACCGCCGGGGAGGGGGCGCCGCGGCACCACTAACGCAGGAGAAAGGTCGCGCGGGCAGCTCGCGCGTCCGGGGTTACTCGCGGCCAAACCCGCCCCCCGCGCGGCTCGCGTGAGCCCTGCAGCCAATCAGCGCGTCCCGCGCCCGGGATGAGCAGAACGCGACTCTCAGCACTTGTGTTCCCCGAGCCGGCGGCCACCCGGACTGACCCGGCGGGAGGAGGAGCCAGCGGGAGAGCGAGCGCCGCATGGGTGTGGGGGGGACCAGATGTCCTGATCTTGGGGTCTTTTTCTTATATAGGCTCCTATTACCCCCATCCCCGTCCAGATTTTTCACATTTGCTGTCTGGTCACCCTATGGTGCAGAGGGGCCTGATATGTGAATGTGGGCTGGAGAGGGCTGGATGGGGAGCTCCCTGCATGGGGGAGGGGGCGTGTGGAAAGAGCTGGATGGGGAGCTCCGTGTGGGGGTGGGGGTGGAAAGGGCTGGATGGGGAGCTCTGCATGAGGGGGGTGTGGAAAAGGCTGGATGGGGAGCTCTGTGCATGGGGGTGGGTCTGGAAAGGGCTGGATGGGGAGCTCTGTGCATGGGGGTGGGGGTGGAAAGGGCTGGATGGGGAGCTCTGCATGAGGGGGGTGTGGAAAAGGCTGGATGGGGAGCTCTGTGCATGGGGGTGGAAAGGGCTGGATGGGGAGCTCTGCATGAGGGGGGTGTGGAAAAGGCTGGATGGGGAGCTCTGTGCATGGAGGTGGAAAAGGCTGGATGGGGAGCTCTGTGCATGGGGGGGGGTGGAAAGGGCTGGATGAGGAGCTCCGTGCATGGGGCAGAGGAGGTGAAGAGGGCTGGATGAGGAGGTGGAGACGGCTGGATGAGGAGCTCTGTGCCTGGGGCAGAGGAGGTGGAGAGGGGAATGTTCTGTTAGCAGGGCTTTGGAGTGGAGCCCGGAGCAGTAGAGCTGCAGGTTTTTGCCTGGAGCGGAGCTGGAGCACATCTCCAAAACCCTGGTTCTGTGCATGCGGGGTGGAGAGCGCTGAATGGGGACTTGGGGAGGTCTGTGCAGCCCTCGGTTTCAGAACTCAACCTGGACCGTTACCCCACCCTGACTGCCGGAGCCCTGATTTATTAGCCTTCTGCCCACCTTCCTTTTCCCTTCCTGGTTAAGCATCTGGGATGAGGTGGATATATTTATGGGCAGTCCTTTGTCTATGTTTGTTTGTAATTTTTAATTAATGGGATAGGCACCTGGAGCACTACATGGGTGAATACAGATGTACTTTGAAACTTAAATAAAATAACAGGTGCTCTGTGAATGAGGAACAAGCATGCACTAATAGCAAATGGATAGGGGATTAACTCCTCAATTCTCTGTGACTTTCCAGCCTTATCGATGTCTGATGCGTTGTGTCAACATATAACAGAGACATGACATCATCTGCTCCCTTTACACTAGGACAGCTTGTCATGCAAATGAAGTAGCTCAGTAGTTCTCAAACTTTAGTACTGGTGAACCCCTTGACATAGCAAGCCTCTGAGTGCGACCCCTCCCTTATAAATTAAAAACACTTTTTTATATATTTAACACCATTATAAATGCTGGCTGCAAAGCGGGGTTTGGGGTGAAGGCTGACAGTTTGCAACCCCCCATGTAATAACCACAGTTTGAAAACTGTAATTTGTTGAGGAGAAAGGTAGATTTAGCTCTGTGTGATTGGGAGAGGGGGGCAGAGAAATTACATTATTTGATAGTCTCTTTTTAATGCAATGCATGAAGAATAACTTTGGTTACCAAGGGATGTTTGTTCTTTACAAAAGCTGGGCTGGTTTATCTGTCCTGCTGTCCTCAACTGGTTGTTTTATAACTCTGTCTTTGGTTATTCTTTCAGCTGATTTACCTGATTCTGTAATTCCCAGGATCAGCACGAGGGCCTTTTTTAATATTTGTATGATGCTGACTTTCCTCCCGTTGTTTGGGGACAGGTCTGCACTTAAAATGCTGGAGCAGCGCAGCTGCAGCACTTCAGTGAAGATGCGGCTAGGCCGACGGGAGAGCTCCCCTCGGTGTAGTTCAGTGGTCTCCAAACTTTTTTGATCGTGCACCCCATTAGTAAAAAAATTTTGAGCACGCACCCCCTGCGGCGCCGCAGGGCCGGGTCTACCATTTTTGCCGCCCCAAGCAAAAAAAAAAAAAGGCACCTGAACTGCCGAAGCGGCGCTGCTCTGGCGGCACGCCTCCTGCCGTGCACCCCGAAGGATCCTCTTGCACACCCCACTTTGGAGACCACTGGTGTAGTTAATCCACCTCCGCAGAAGGTGGTAGCTATGTCGACAGAAGAAGTAGACCCATCAACATAACACTGTCTGTACTGGGGGTTAACTCGATATGAAGCATGTCTCCACTAGCGAGCTTACAAGCGGCAGTATAGCACTGTCCACGTTGGTGCTTTTGGTGGTGTAACATATGTCATTTAGAGGGGTGGGGGGGTTTCCACAGCTCTGAGTGACATAAGTTATACTGACAAAAGTGCTAGAATAGACATACACTAACTGTGTCGCTCAAGGGTCGTGATACTAATGTAAGGTTTGGTCTACACTACAGACTTATGTCTGTATAATTATGTCACTCAGGGGGATGGAAAATCCACCCTCGTGAGCGGCGCAGCTGAATTCCTGGTGTAGACAGTGCTATGTCGACGGGCAGGGGTCACTCGTCCACATAGCTACCGCCTCTCAAGGAGATGGACTACCTGTGCTGACAGGAGAAACTCTCCTGTTGGTGTAGGTAGCGTCTTCACTAAGCGCTACAGCGGCGCAGCTGCAGTGCTGTAAGTGTAGACAAGCCCTAAGTTTGTAGTGTAGATCTGGCCTGAGTTTCCATAGTTAATTCTGAAACCTAGTGTTGGTGATTAAAATGTCAACACTGTTAACTATTTCAGTGCTCATCATTGTAGCAAAAACATCCTGCTTCTCTTAGGTTGTGTGCAGGGCTTGAATAAGTATCACCACTTTTTTTTCCCAGTCTGATCCAGTGAAAGTTCCTGCCAATTTTAGTAATGTCCGAGACTCTTCTGGACTTTTCAGTGTTTGGTTTTGGTTTGGAATATTTTTTAACCAACTAATTTATTTTTAAAGACCATCACTTCCCTACATTCCACATCTCTTTCATGTCTTTCAGTGTCAGGTGTCCTTTGGAAATACAACTTGGATTTATCTGTAGAAAGGAAAGGAATTGGAGGAGGAGAAAACACATGGGTGGCAAGAACCAAACAGCGAAGGGATCTAGAGTGTTTAGAATAGTGTGAGTTTCAGACAACAAGGATAGAGAGTCAGTCCTCATAAATATAAAGCCCTTCACTCAGACAGGTTACGTGAATAGCACAGATAGGAAATGGGAGCTGTAACCCAGCAGCCAGCCCCATTGTATTAAAGGGAGTTTATTTTCATCTACTCTCTTTAACAGTCTCACCACCTATGTCAGATATAGCCATTACCAAGGGTAGAAACTGACCTTCAATAGAAGCTAATGTACCTAGAACTAAAAGAGAAATTCCATTAACTGTCAATAGTAACAGACTCTTAACCTTGTCACGACTACCCACTAGAAGAAAACGCAACCAAATGCACTAAATCAGCAGATTGCATGGCTATATGCAATGTTAGATTATCTAGTGTCAAGTGTTTAAGGCCCACTTCCAATCTAGAGTGCCATTTTGCAATGAAACGTAACCATACATGCACAAACACATGATCATCATCAGGGATAGAAACAGTAACTTTCAGCAACCAAAGCAAAGACACTATCACAAGCTAAAAGAGCTTCGTAAACTGAGAGTAAGCAGCAGGGCTGTTCCAGTTCCAGGGGCCACCATCCAGCCAGAAGGATGCATTACAGCTGCCATAAGGAAAGTGTGGGTTTGGGTGGTATCCACAAAGGGATCTCTCCTTTAAGAAATGCTACACAGTATGTAAAGTGATGGAAGCTCTCTGCTGAGGTCAGAGGAGCCAATTTTCTAGACTTCAGTCTCCATGGTATTGCTGCCCAAATCTGTCATGTGGAGCAGTGTCCCTCTACAAAGCAAAGTGACTGGCGATGCCCCATTGACCTATATTTCCCACCTTAAACATAGCATTTTGCTCTACCCCACTACTTGCTTAAGTCCTGGAGGCAGTCTTCTGCTCCCATTTTATGGTCTCTGTCACTTTCTCTCCATTATTAATGATGAAGAGTACTCCAGATTTTCCACCGGGATGTACTGGTTCCAGTTCTGTAGTCTTGGTATTTAATTGTTTTCTGATCCTAACCAATTATTCTACTTTGTTTAGTTGCTTGTTTTGGGATTCCACCCCACCCCACCCCGTAATAAGACTGAGCCCTGGTCTACACTACGAGTTTAGGTCGACTTTAGCAGGGTTAAATCGAATTAAGCCAGGACACGTCCACACGACGAAGCCCTTTCTTTCGACTTAAAGGGCCCTTTAAACCGGTTTCTTTACTCCACCTCCGACGAGGGGATTAGTGCTAAAATCGGCCTTTGCGGGTCGGATTTGGGGTAGTGTGGACGGAATTCGACGTTATTGGCCTCCGGGAGCTATCCCACAGTGCTTCATTGTGACCGCTCTGGACAGCACTCTCAACTCAGATGCACTGACCAGGTAGACAGGAAAAGCCCCGCGAACTTTTGAATTTCATTTCCTGTTTGCCCAGCATGGAGAGCACAGGTGATCACGCAGAGCTCATCATCACAGGTAACCATGATGGAGTCCCAGGATCGCAAAAGAGCTCCAGCATGGACAGAACGGGAGGTACGGGATCTGCTCGCCATATAGGGAGACGAATCAGTGCTAGCTGAACTCCGTAGCAGTAAACGAAATGGCAAAATATTAGAAAAGGTCTCAAAGGCCATGAAGGACAGAGGCCATAACAGGGACGCACAGCAGTGCCGCGTGAAAATTAAGGAGCTAAGGCAAGCCTACCACAAAGCCAGAGAGGCAAACGGAAGGTCTGGGACAGAGCCGCAAACATGTCGCTTCTACGCGGAGCTGCATGCCATTCTAGGGGGTGCAGCCACCACTACCCCAACCGTGTGCTTTGACTCCGTCAATGGAGAAACACGCAACAGGAAAGCGGGTTCGGGGTACGCGGAAGATGATGATGAAGACAATGAAGATAGCTCACAGCAAGGAAGCGGAGAAACCAGTTTCACCAACAGCCAGGATATGTTTATCACCCTGGACCTGGAACCAGTAACCCCCGAACTCACCCAAGGCGTGCTCCCAGACCCTGAGGGCACACAAGGGACCTCTGGTGAGTGTACCTTTGTAAATATTACACATGGTTTAAAAGCAAGCGTGTTTAATGATTAATTTGCCCTGGCAATCGCGGCCAGTACAGCTACTGGAAACGTCTGTTAACGTGTATGGGGATGGAGCGGAAATCCTCCAGGGACATCTCCAGAAAGCTCTCCTTCATGTACTCCCAAAGCCTTTGCAAAAGGTTTCTGGGGAGGGCTGCCTTATCCCATCCGCCATGGTAGGACACTTTACCACGCCAGGCCAGTAGCACGTAGTCTGGAATCATTGCATAACAAAGCATGGCAGCGTATGGTCCCGGTGTTTGCTGGCATGCAGACAACATCCATTCCTTATCTCTCTTTGTTATCCTCAGGAGAGTGATATCATTCACGGTCACCTGGTTGAAATGGGGTGATTTTATTAAGGGGGCATTCAGAGGTGCCCGTTCCTGCTCTGCTGAACAGAAATGTTCCCCGCTGTTAGCCACGCGGTGGGGGGAGAGGGGTGAAGGGATCATCCCAGAGAATTGGGTGTGGGGGGGGGGCGGGTAGTTGGGTTTGTTCTGCATGTTAACCCGGAAACCCCAGCCCCTCCTTTTACATTGCAAACCCATTTTAAATGGCCAACCCAACGGGTCCTTGGTATGGGAAGTGAGGGTGCTACTGTTTGAAACCATTCCCACATGTTATGAGGGTTAAAAAAGCCAAAAGACTGTGGCTTACCATGGCTGCCTGCAAGCCGAATTCTGTTGCCTGGCACCACGTGAGTGATCTCTCACACCAAACCGGCAGGCCCTCAATATAAGAGGAAAAATGCGACCTTGTAACGAAAGCACATGTGCTGTGTAATGTGAACAGCAAAATTTAACGTGAAAGAGTGTACCCATTGTTCTCTAAAATGTGTCTTTTTTAACCACCTCTCCTTTGTCCTCCACCAGCTGCAAATGTTTCTCCTTGGCAGAGGCTAGCAAAGATTAGAAGGAGAAAACGGCGGACTCCGGATGATATGTTCACGGAGCTCCAGATGTCCTCCAACGCTGAAAGAGCACAGCAGAATGCGTGGAGGCAGTCAATGTCAGACTACAGAAAAGCACAATATGAACGAGAGGAGAGGTGGCGGGCTGAATCGCGGGATGAACAGAGCAAGTGGCGGGCTGAAGATGATAGGTGGCGTCAGCTTGCAGACAGAAGGCAAGAGTCGATGCTCCGGCTGCTGGAGCATCAAACTGATATGCTCCAGCCTATGGTTGAGCTGCAGGAAAGGCAGCAGGAGCAGAGACCGCCGCTACAGCCCCTGTGTAACCAACAGCCCTCTTCCCCAAGTCCCATTGCCTCCTCACCCAGACACCCAAGAACACAGTGGGGGGGCCTCCGGCTACCCAGTCACTCCACCCCAGATGATTGCCCGAGCATCGGAAGGCTGGCCTTCAATAAGTGTTAAAGTTTTAAAGTTTTAAACTGCAGTGTGTCCTTTTCCTTCCCTCCTCCCCCACCCCTCTCGGGCTACCTTGGCAATTATCCCCCTAGTTGTGTGATGAATTAATAAAGAATGCATGAATGTGAAGTAACAATGACTTTATTGCCTCTGCAAGCGGTGCTCGAAGGGGGGAGGGGAGGGTGGGGTGGTTGGTTTACAGGGAAGTAGAGTGAACCGGGTGCGGTGGGGCGGAGGGTTCATCAAGGAGAAACAAACAGAAGTTTCACACCGTAGCCTGGCCAGTCACAAAACTAGTTTTCAAAGCTTCTCTGATGTGCACCGCGCCCTGCTGTACTCTTCTAACCGCCCTGGTGTCTGGCTGCGCGTAATCAGCGGCCAGGCGATTTGCCTCAACCTCCCACCCCTCCATAAATGTCTCCCCCTTACTCTCACAGATATTGTGGAACGCACAGCAAGCAGCAATAACAATGGGGATATTCTTTTCGCTGAGGTCTGAGCAAGTCAGTAAGCTGCACCAACGCACTTTTAAACGTCCAAATGCACATTCCACCACCATTCGGCACTTGCTCAGCCTGTAGTTGAACAGGTCCTGACTACTGTCCAGGCTGCCTGTGTACGGCTTCATGAGCCATGGCATTAAGGGGTAGGTTGGGTCCCCAAGGATCACGATAGGCATTTCAACATCCCCAACGGTTATTTTCTGGTCCGGAAAGAAAGTCCCTTCCTCCAGCTTTTGAAACAGACCAGAGTGCCTGAAGACGCGAGCATCATGTACCTTTCCCGGCCATCCCACGTTGACGCTGGTGAAACGTCCCTTGTGATCCACCAGGGCTTGCAGCAGCATTGAAAAGTACCCCTTGCGGTTTATGTACTCGGTGGCTTGGTGCTCCGGTGCCAAGATAGGGATATGGGTTCCGTCTATCGCCCCACCACAGTTTGGGAATCCCATTGCAGCAAAGCCATTCACTATGACCTGCACGTTTCCCAGAGTCACTACCCTTGATATCAGCAGGTCTTTGATTGCCCTGGCAACTTGGATCACAGCAGCCCCCACAGTAGATTTGCCCACTCCAAATTGATTCCCGACTGACCGGTAGCTGTCTGGCGTTGCAAGCTTCCACAGGGCTATCGCCACTCGCTTCTCAACTGTGAGGGCTGCTCTCATCCTGGTATTCTGGCGCTTCAAGGCAGGGGAAAGCAAGTCACAAAGTTCCATGAAAGTGCCCTTACGCATGCGAAAGTTTCGCAGCCACTGGGAATCGTCCCAGACCTGCAACACGATGCGGTCCCACCAGTCTGTGCTTGTTTCCTGGGCCCAGAATCGGCATTCCACAGCATGAACCTGCTCCAGTAACACCATATTTGCACATTGCTGGGGCCCGTACCTTGTGTGAGGGCTGTGTCCATGTCAATTTCCTCATCACTCTCGTCACCGCGCTGCAATCGCCTCATCGGCTGGTCCTGGTTTTGCGTTGGCATGTCCTGGCTCTGCATATACTCCAGGACAATGCGCGTGGTGTTCATAGTGCTCATAATTGCTGCGGTGATCTGAGCGTGCTTCCGTGATCCCAGTGCTATGACGTCTGGTCTGAAAAAAGGCGCAAAACTGACGGAGGAAGGGAGGGGTGACTGACGACATGGCGTACAGGTACAGGGAATTAAAATCAACAAAGATGGCTGTGCATCAGGGAGAAACACAAACAACTGTCACACAGAATGGCCCCCCCAAAGATTGAACTCAAAACCCTGGGTTTAGCAGGCCGTTGATTTCACGGAGGGAGGGGGAAGCAAATGAATACAGAACAAATCTGGTCCATCTATTTTTTACATCTTAAGCTGGTAGCAGACGGTGCAGCATGACTGAAAGCCCTCGGCATCTTCTGGATGCTTGGCAGAAGATACTGTACTACGACTGCTAGCCATCATCGTCAAGACAGTTCAATAGGACTGCCGGCAGGACTGAGTCTCCAAGAGACAAAACATGTCTGCCCAGGTGCCTCTGATTGAACTGGAGTACGATGATGACGGATACCAGTCGTAATACACCATCTACTGCCAAAAGGCAAGGGGCTGCTGCTGTGTAGCAATGCAGCCCCACGTCTGCCAGCACCCAGATAGCCAATGAAGGCTACCAGTCATACTGCACCGTCTACTGCCAAAAGGCAATTAGCTGCTGCTGTGTAGCAATGCAGTACCACGTCTGCCGGCACCCAGATGACATATGGTGACGCTGAGCTGAGCTGAGCTGAGCTGAGCGGGCTCCATGCTTGCCATGGTATGTTGTCTGCACAGGTAACCCAGGTAAAAAGGCGCGAATCGATTGTCTGCTGTTGCTCTGACGGAGGGGGAGGGGCCTGACGGCATGTACCCAGAACCCCCCGCGACACTGTTTTGCATCATCAGGCATTGGGATCTCAACCCAGAATTCCAATGGGCGGCGGAGACTGCGGGAACTGTGGGATAGCTACCCACAGTGCAACGCTCCAGAAGTCGACACTAGCCTCGGTACTGTGGACGCGGTCCACCGGCTTCATGCACTTAGAGCATTTTATGTGGGGACACACACAATCGACTGTATAAAACCAGCTTCTATAAATTCGACCTAATTTCGTAGTGTAGATATACCCTGAGAGCTATCTTCTGTCCTGCAGCAGGTGTGGTAACATGAGTCTCCCTCTCAGCCTTCTCCTGAATCTGTAACAGGGCTGTTTGTGGTCAAAGGGAGTCTCTCTCTCTCTGGTCCTTGCCACCAGCAATATCCCGCCATTATCAATGTTTTTTTACTAAGAGAGTGGGAGATCAAGTCATAAAAACACTTAGCACTAACAGGGCTGCACATTACCAAAGTGCTGTGCAAACATCAGCTAATTAGGCTCTCTACCTTAGGAGATCAAAGTTTTCTCTGAGGTGTCAGCCGAAGGACATTCTGTTTAACAATAATTTTGCTTATGCTGCTGTGTTTTATATTTTCCATATACCTCTCCCTTTTTAAAAAAAAAAAAAGATATTATCAGTAGTGATAAAAGCAGTACCTTTCAAGTTTAGGGTTTTATCTGCCAAATCCTGAATTTGGAGTAATTAAGAATCCAGAGGCAAGTTAGAGAATAATTCAGTGTAATAAGAACCTAACAAGCCAGAGAACTGCCTACCTCCGAAGGCTCACCAGCAAGGTATCAAATGTCAACACTCGGCCAATGAAACATTAAGAAGCATTACATCATCGGAACAAACTCTTTGGCTGATCCCAACCTTGGCTCCAGCAGCTCTTTCAGACATCTGTGGACTGTACCTAAGTCTCCTCTGCATACAAGACTCATAGCTCACATTCATTATATTAATGACTCCTGTCCACCCCTCTGAACTAAGTTTAAACTTGGTAGCATTTGAAGGATATAAATGCTTCTCTTGGACAAGAGGCGTATTCTTAAAGAGCTCCATCCCCAATATCTCTCTTTAAATCAGATATCCTGATTTCCTCAGCTCATCCATGATCCTGAACTCTGTCCTCCTTCATATCTTCCCTCTCTGCAAATCAGCCTGTCACCACTTATGCTATTTTCCTCATGTCCTATCCAACTGTGATTTCATTCACATCCCTGTCCAAGCCTTCATCTTCTTCTCCAGTAACTATTGCAGCTCCTTTATATCTGGCCTTCAAGTCCCACCTGTGCAGCAAGTGTGTGGGGAACAGCATTCTTGACTTTGCCCCCCATGCAAAAGTCAAGTCAGGAGAAGGCCACAGCAGGAGCTGGACAGAAAACAGGCCCCAGGGTGAGATAGGAAGAAAACCTCCCTTTCCATAAAATAATAACCCAAGGGATCAGTAAAATTTCAATACCCCCATCAAAGTATGGAGTTGGGACAGTTCCAGAGAGAAACTCCTTTATCCTGTAGTCAACTTCCAGGCCCTTCTTAGGGAGACATGTGGAATCTCATTCAGCAGGTTGCAAGCAGTCCCAACTAATTCCTGCAAATTATCCATTTATCTGGCACCAACCTCTCCCCATCTCTTCCAGCAAGTTTCCCATTGGTGCAAGAGCTGTTGACTCGGTAGCACCTACCATCAAGGAAAAACATCTTCCTTTCTGCCTATTATTTTAATATTCAGAGAGCACCAACAGAGTGCATGTAATCACACCTGGGAGAGAAGTTGCACCACACCATCATGAATGGGAAGGGAAGTGGTCTGCAAGGCAGCTGTGGGCCATGCCAGAAAAGTGTGAGAATTACAGTACCCTGTGTAATTTGATACTAATGGTTTGTTTTACCCTTCCCCAGGATTTTTCATTGTCAATGAACTGCAGGATGTTGTACTGAAAACACAGAACCACGTTATAGATGGCAGGATATTTTGGGCCATGGATAGGGAAGGGCCAAGACTTTTGGTATCAGGAAGGTGTAGGAGGCATTTTGGGTTTGTGGAATAAGCTGGATGTTAAAGTGCTCAGCAGTGAAATACTATACAATGTTGATTCTGAAATTTGCATATTCAGCTTTCAAAGTTAATAGAGGCGACTGGGGCAGTTCATGCTACTCAGAGCTATTGACAATGGCTGTTTGCAGACTCAAGGGCTTTTCTACATGGGAAGCTTACACCGGTATAAGCTAAGACCAGGTCTACACTCATAGTGTTTAGCCAGTATAATTGTGGTTGGAAGTGTGAAAAACATCACACACACCCAAACCAGCATAGCTCTGCCAGCAAACCCTCCTATGTAAAGGCAACTTATACCAGCAAAAGAGTCCTTTTGTCAGTATAATTTATGTCATTTGGGGATGTGGTTTAACTAGACCAGCAGAAAAACTGTTTCTCCACTAGAAAAGCCACTGTATTGTAGACTACCCAGATACTACAGATTTCTGCCGGCAAAGCTTTGTTAGTTAGGGGTGTGAAGAGGTGTGATCTGTGACTGACATACCTGTGCCAGAAGTAGTCCCTAGTGTGGATGCAATTATACCAGCAAAGCAGCACTTTTACTGGTTGTGATGCTGTATGATTGAAATATGACCATTTATATCATTGGTTTTGCCACGTTAGACAGTTGCAACGTATTTTGTACAAAGTGTGTCATGTAAGGTGTCAATGGAAAAGTTATGATTGGCTAAATAAGATTATCCTGTTTAAATCCATGTATCCTCACTGTATCTGAAGTTATTTACATCCAGTCTAGCCAGCCCATGCAAGCTGAATGTCCCATTAGGACACTTCACTCTAACAGTGGGCCATGGAAGAAATTAATTCCACCCAGATAGCTCTTCCTGTGGACGCCTCAGCATGGATATGGGTAATGGCTGCCCCTGTGAGTCATCAAGCCATGGTGGACATGTGATATGCTTGTGTGACCTTGGACTCCATCTTGTGCCAGTAACTTTCCACAAACGGGGCTGTGAGCTTTGTTTGAAGACCCAGAGATATCAGGACTTTGTTCTAAAGACAGCACTGATTCCTGGGTCCAAAGTCTCCCTCATGGGATTTTGACAGAGCAGAGCAAGAATATACATAAAACAATCCCACTGCTCCTCTTCCTTATCAAATAAAAGAGAGTGCCAAATACACAGAATATGCATGGAGGGGCTTCCATGGAAGGAGGTGGCGGGGGATGGTGGTGGAAAAGTGATACCATGTCCCCTCCATACCCCTTCCACACACCCCAGAATGATGGCCAAAGCAGCACGTTTTCTGTTCATTTCATTCCCTAGTTTGTGAAGTTTACAGAATGCTTTGGGTTCTTTGGCTGAAAAATGCTATAAAAATGTCAGGAAAATGTACACCAAATATCAGGAAAACCCACCTGACAGTGAGATCTGTTAGACTACGAAATACCCTCTCTCAGAGTGGTGATGGAAGCCCAATCACCTAAGTTGTTTAATAACAATAATTCATAGCACTTGACATATACAAAGAGCTGGACAAACATTTAACTAACTAATCTATGGGACAGGCCTATGAGGTAAGCATTGTTATTCCAGTTTTACACAGGCACAAATGGACTAAGGGGCTTGGCTAAGTCCACTAAGCAAGTTTATGACAAACCAAGAATTAGAACCCAGGAGTTCATGCTTCATGCTTCCAGTCCCAATCCATGATGCATTTCAGTTATATTTAAAAATAGGCAAAGCACTAGAAAATATACTCCAGGGGACAATCCTGTTTCAGCAAGGGGAATTGACAAGGTAACCTAATACTTCAAGGATGGGATTTTCAAACAAGAGAATTAAGGTGCCCAACTCACATTGAATGGGCGCTTAACTCTCTTAAGGCTTCAAAATCCTTCTGATCTCAGGCCAGCTACACCAGTTGTGACTGCTGAAGTCCATATTTACTTGTGTAAATAAGATCAGAACCTGGCTGACTGCTGACAGTTATTTGAAATGTAAAATGCTGCATCAATGCTAAGCACACAGTGAAGAAATGTTTCACATGGAGGAGCCATGGGTGTTGAAAAAGGAATTTTTATTCATTGAAGGTGGATACACTTAGAAGCAGTTCTAGTGAGAGTTTTTGCCAGACTGTTTCCACTTCTTTCCTTGATTTTTTCCCTTCATTTACACTCAAAGGATAGGTGCTTGGTACTTTCTTAAGATCAGGTCTCTTTATGGACTGTGTGCGAGGTGAGTACAAAGTCGTTGTAAAATGTCTCAAATTGGATGTGCTAAAGTTAAGGCACTGAATCACTGGGTCCTTTTGAAAATTTAACCCTAAATCAGCAGCCTTATTCTTCTAAGGTGCTGAACACCCAGCAGCTGTAATGAACTTCAAATGGACTTTTGAAAATCAGGATACTGATTAAAGTACCTGAATACAGATTTAAAAGCCAAACTTAAGGCACTCATGAAAAAAAATAAATCTTAGCTTTTATTTCCCGTGGTGTAAATACTTTTATTTACCTCTTTTTGATGACCTTGTGACCTTATTTGATTGCTTGTCTTTGTCCCTCAGCTGGCCTTCTCCTGGTCCAGCTTTAGGCCTAGATCTTGCATTCTGAAAGTTATTAATTATTATTTTATAGCTGCTACAAGTGGGCTAGGCACTTCACAGGTAACAGATAAAGAAGGGTTCAGGTGCTACTAAGTTACAATTTAATGGCTCAATCACAGCTTTGCTATGAGCCCTATGTTTGGGGCACCATGTTGTGCCAGGAAAAGCATTCACCAAGATATTGCAGAGGAGAATGAAGAGGTACATGGAAGTGGTGCTTGCAGAGGAACAGGCTGGAAGTACAATAGATCAGTTATTTGTGATAAGACATATTAGAGAAGTACATAGAACACTACCAAACCTGTTACAATAACTTTGTAGACGTCAACCTGGTTTGTGATAGCATTTGGCATAAAGGGTTGTGGAATGTCTTGAAAATGTCTGGCATACCCAACCAACTGATTAAGCTGATAGAGAACGGCTACAGAAAGTTGGTGAGAGCAGACAAGAAGCCGATGAACGACCGCAGAAGTGAGACAAGGATGCATGCTATCACCAGATTTGTTCAATTTGGTACTGGTAGCAGTATTGACGGTAGCACCAAGAGGTGAAATGAGATGAGTGATGTTGTGTGGGAGGACAGAGAATAACCTTAGCCATGGTCTACACTACAGGGTTAGATCGAATTTAGCTGCATTAGGTCGATTTTAAAATGAATGCGTCTACACAACCAACCCCGTTCGGTCGACCTAAATGGCTCTTAAAATCGACTTCTGTACTCCTCCCCAGCGAGGGGAGTACCACTAAAATCAACCTTGCTGGGTCAAATTTGGGGTAGTGCAGATGCAATTCGATCGTATTGGCCTCCGGGAGTTGCCCTAGAGTGCGCCAATGTGACTGCTCTGGACAGCACTTTGAACTCCGATGCACTAGCCAGGTACACAGGAAAAGCCCTGGGAAATGTTGAATTTAATTTCCTGTTTGGTCAGCGTGGCGAGCTCAGCAGCACAGGTGACCATGCAGTGCCCCCAGAATCGCAAACGAGCTCCAGCATGGACTGAAAGGGAGACACTGGATCTGATTGCTGTATGGGGAGAAGCATCTGTGCAGGCCGAACTCCGATCAAAAAGAAGAAATGCAAATATATATGCCAAAATCGCACAGGGCATGGTGGACAGAGGCTACAACAGGGACATACAGCAGTGCTGCGTGAAAGTTAAGGAGCTCAGGCAAGCCTACCAAAAGACAAAGGAGGCAAACGGTTGCTCCGGGTCAGAGCCCCATACATGCCGCTTCTATGATCAGCTGCATGGCATTCTAGGGGGGGACCCTATCACTACCCCACCACTGTCCGTGGACACCTGCAAGGGGGGAGTCTCATGCAACAGGCAGGAGGATTTTGTGGATGAGGAAGAGGAGGAGGAGGAGGAGAATGAACAGCAGGCAAGTGGTGAATCCGTTCTCCCCGGCAGCCAGGACCTTTTCATCACCCTGGAGCCAATACCCTCCCAAGGCGGGATCCCGGACCCTGAAGCCAGAGAGGGCACCTCTGGTGAGTGCACATTTGTAACTACACTACAGGGTTTAAAAGCAATAGTGTTTAATGTTTGATTTGCCCTGAAGACGTGGGATGCATTCGCAGCCAGTACAGCTACTGGAAAAGTCTGTTAACGTGTCTGGGGATGAAGCGAGAATCCTTCAGGGACATCTCCATGAAGCTCTCCTGGAGGTACTCTGAAAGCCTTTGCAGAAGGTTTCTGGGGAGGGCTGCCTTATTTCGTCCTCCACAGTAGGACACTTTACCACACCAAGCCAGTAGCAAGTGGTCTGGAATCATTGCAGCACAAAGCATGGCAGCGAATGGTCCTGGGTTTTGGTCGCATTCAAGCAACATTCAGTCTATATCTTTCTGTGTTAACCTCAGGAGAGTGATATCATTCATGGTCACCTGGTTGAAATAGGGGAATTTTTGTAAAGGAACAGTAAAAGGACCAAGTTCATGCTGGGCTATTTGTGCTTGGCTAAAAAGGATCATTACGGAGAATAGCCACGCGGTGGGGGGAGGAGTGAAGGGATCATCCCAGAGAATAGCCACGCGGTGGGGTGGGAGGAGGTGTGTGCTGTACATCCACCCGAAAACCGCAGCCCCTCCTTTTAAATGTGAAACCCAATGGGCATTGCTTGCTATGGGAAAGGAGGGTGCTGCGGTTTGAAACCATTCCCACCTGTTATGAAGGCGTAAGAAGCCAAACCGGCGTACCTTTTGGCTTATCATGGCTGCCTGGAAACCGAATTCTATTGCCCAGCCGTGTGTGATGTGTCACCATACCGGAAGGCGCTCAATATAAAAGGCAAAATGCGACCTTGTACCTAAAGCATGTGCTGTCTGCTGTGAATTGCTTGCTTCACTGTGAAAGTCTCCCTTTTGTTCTCAGAAATGTATCATCTTAAATTTTACTCTCCCTTTTTATCCCCCCACAGGTGCAAATGTTTCTATGCTCCCCCTATCATCTCCATCCCTGAGGTTATCGCAGATTAGAAGGCGAAAAAAACGCACTCGCGATGACATGTTTTCCGACCTCATGCAGTCCTCCCGCACAGATAGGGCACAGCTTAATGCATGGAGGCATTCAGTGGCAAAGGCCAGGAAAGCATTAATTGAGTGCGATGAGAAGAGGGAGGATGCGATGCTGAGGCTAATGGGGGAGCAAACAGACATGATGAGGCGTCTGGTAGAGCTGCAGGAAAGCCAACAAGAGCACAGACTGCCGCTGCATCCACTGTATAACCGCCTGCCCTCCTCCCCAAGTTCCATATCCTCCTCACCCAGACGCCCAAGAATGCGGGGGAGGGGGGGCGAGGGGAGGCTCCGGGCACCCAGCCACTCCACTCCAGAGGATCGCCCAAGCAACAGAAGGCTGTCATTCAAACAGTTTTGATTTGTAGTGTGGCTACAATAAGCAATGTGGCCTAGTCATTCCCTCCTACCCCACCCCACCCCACCCAGGCTACCTTGTCAGTTATCTCACTTTTTTTTTAATTAAGAAAGAAAGAATGCATGGTTTCAAAACAATAGTTACTTTATTTCCTTTGCCAGCTGTGATCGAAGGGGGGAGGGTGGTTGGCTTACAGGGAATTAAAATCAACAAAGGGGGCGGGTTTGCATCAAGGAGAAATACACAAACCATCACACCGTAGCCAGTAGCCTGGCCAGTCATGAAACTGGTTTTCAAAGCCTCTCTGATGCGCAGCACACCTAGCTGTGCTCTTCTAATCACCCTGGTGTCTGACTGCTCAAAATCGGCCACCTGGCGATTTGCCTCAACCTCCCATCCCGCCATAAACGTCTCCCCCTTACTCTCACAGATATTATGGAGCACACAGCAAGCAGCAATAACAATGGGAATGTTGGTTGTGCTGAGGTCTAACCTAGTCAGCAAACAGCGCCAGCGAGCTTTTAAATGTCCAAAGGCACATTCTACCACCATTCTGCACTTGCTCAGCCTATAGTTGAACTGCTCCTTACTACTGTCCAGGCTGCCTGTGTAGGGCTTCATGAGCCATGGGAGCAAGGGGTAGGCTGGGTCCCCAAGGGTAACTATTGGCATTTCAACATCCCCAACGGTAATTTTCTGGTCTGGGAAGTAAGTCCCTTCTTGCAGCTGCTCGAACAGGCCAGAGTTCCTAAAGATGTGAGCGTCATACACCTTTCCCGGCCATCCCACATTGATGTTGGTGAAACGTCCCTTGTGATCCACCAGTGCTTGCAGCACCATTGAGAAGTACCCCTTGCGGTTTACGTTCTGGTTGGCCAGGTGGTCTGGTGCCAAGATAGGGATATGCGTTCCGTCTATCGCCCCACCACAGTTAGGGAACCCCATTGCAGCAAAGCCATCCACTATGCCCTGCACATTTCTCAGAGTCACTACCCTTGATAACAGAACGCCAGCGATTGCATTGGCTACTTGGATCACAGCAGTCCCCACAGTAGATTTGCCCACTCCACATTGATTCCTGACTGACTGGTAGCAGGCAGGTGTTGCAAGCTTCCACAGGGCTATCACCACTCGCTTCTCAACTGTCAGGGCAGCTCTCATCTTGGTATTCCTGTGCTTCAGGGCCGGGGAAAGCAACTGACAACGTTCAAAGAAAGTGGCCTTACGCATGCGAAAGTTTTGCAGCCACCAGGAATCATCCCATACCTGCAACACTATGCGGTCCCACCAGTCTGTGCTTGTTTGCTGGGCCCAGAATCGGCGTTCCACTGTATCAACCAGCCACACTGCCGCCATGATGTCCCAATTGCCACAGCCCATGCTTTCAGGAATGTCTGTGTCCATGTCCTCCTCTCAATCATGCTCGTGCTGGCGTCTCTTGTCCAGGTTCTGCACATACTGCAGGATAATGTGCGAGGTGTTTACAATGCTCGCAACAGCAGCGGTGAGCTGAGCGGGCTCCATGCTTTCCATGCTATGGCGTCTGCACGGGTAACCCAGGAAAAAAGGTGTGAAACGATTGTCTGCCATTGCTTTCACGGAGGGAAGGAGGAAGAAGAGACTGATGACATGTACCCAAAACCACCCGAGACGATGTTTTTGCCCCATCAGGCATTGGGAGTTTAACCCAAAATTCCAATGGGCAGTGGAGACTGCGGGAAATGTGGGATAGCTACCCACAGTGCACCGCTCCGTGAGTCGATGCTAGCCACGGTATTGAGGATGCACGCCACCGACTTAATGTGCTTAGTGGGGACGTACACAATCGACTGTATAAAATCGATTTCTAAAGATCGACTTCTATAAAATTGACTTAATTTTGTAGAGTAGACATACCCTTAGACACAGATGATATTGACCTTATAGCATTGCCCAAGGAGGACGTACGGAGAACAACTGACAAGGTAGAGAGTCTGGGAAAACAGAAAATTTGGACTGAAGATCAGTATGGACAAGACAAAAATTATGGCAATTGGAAGACAAGAGGAAGAGGTAAAGATCAAAGTCAGTGACAAAGAACTAGAACAAGTGGAAAACTGCATGTACATTGGAAGACTAGTGTCAAAGAATGTGAACTGTGAAGATATGACATAAGAAGAATCCTGTTAGTTGCTACTGCATTTGGAAAACCCTGCAATATTTGGAAAGCTAAAGACATTTGAGACAACTGCTGTGCTGATACTGCTGTATGGATTGGAGGGCTGGAGTATGAGGAAAGCCAGTGAACTACAGAAATGAACTAGCTGAGGGGAATATTGAGAGCACCAAGACTGCAGAAAAAAATTAAAAATTAAGTGATAAGAAAACAGCTTTGGCAAGAAATTATGCTGTTGCAGAAGATTAAAAAAAGACTGCCATGTTGTGGATTTGTGTCAAAAATGGACCCGAAAAGGATACTGAGGATGCACTGGGTAGACATGGTGAAGAAGGACATAGAACAAGAAGGTTTAAAGATGAACAAGGCTGTGAAGCTGGTACAAGACAGAAAGTGGTCCAAAGACTTCACTTGGCCCCACTGCCACTGCTGAGCTGGTGGACAGGAATCAAAGAAAGAAGTTGTAGCACTGCTGCAAAAGGAGACTGGGAAACAAATTGTGACTCAAAGATTCCCTCTGCTGGTTCTCTCTCCCCTGCTTTGGGAAGTATACTCTGCGTCAACACTACACCTGGCACAGCATATGTCCCCTGGCGTGACTATGCAGCTGTGCTGATCAGCAGGTTGTGGATGGAGCTGAAGCTCTGCTCCTTCCCACCCACATTATGGACAGTGAGGGGATGAATGTTGTGGCCCTCTGAAGACTATTGTCGCCACCTGAGCTACTACCCGCCAGTGCACGGGAATCAAAGGGTGTTGAGGGCATGCATGGCAGGTCACCATCTGGCTCTAAATGATTAACTTGATAAAACAAATAGAGGAAAGGGGAGTGTGGAGGAAGGACATGGCACCACAGATATGATGATGAGGTTATTCAGATTCGGCAGATTAGACTTGCATCTTGGTGGTACACTTTTTTCCATCATAGAACAAGTTCATTTTTAGTAGGTGATGCTGTAGAAGTGGGTTTTTAGGCGGTATCTGAATAAAGCAAAGGCAGAGTATCGGCCAGTGGGAGGGAGTATCAAACATGGCAGCGACACTGCCCCGCCAAGCAGGTGGGTGGAGAAGAGTGTCCAACAGAGCTGAGCTAGTACAAGGGAGGAAGTAACCTGCACCCTTTTCATGGCTGCAGTAAACTACTTCCTTGGAAGGAAGAGAGGGTCAAAGGAGAAGTTGTGACTCTCTGGGTGACAATTCCTGCCCCAGGCTTCTCTTGTGATGGTACACATCACACTGTCCTTTACTATTTATCCAGGGTTGAACTTAATTGTTAATTAAAGACTTTATGGTTCAATCTAGCCAAGTGATTAAGAGAAAGATACTAGCTACTGGACCAACAGCACATCATCTTAATAGGTCAGATTCAGTTGTGTGCAACTTTACTGAAGCCAATAGAATTACAGCAGGTATAAAACTGACCCAATATCATGTCTTGGTTTGGGCAATATCAGTGTGGCTAGCGCTATGACTCTGTTTTCTTGTTATTAAATACAGTATCCCTGTAAGAAAGACTACAATTTATTTTTGGAAAAAATCCAGGTTTCTACAAACTGCAGGATATTACTGTGTGACTCAAAATGTTCACATGATATTATCCCACAGTTCACCCTGTATTTATTTTGGAAAATATTACATCTGGAAAATGGGAAACGTTCCAGTTAATTCCCTTACCTTTTAAATATAAGCAGACACAAGGGCTTTTTGAGATCATTCCCTACTAAAAAATGAACGAGTAACATGCACAAATTGCAAGCAACCAAGAAAACATGCTCAAATAATGTGAACAGGCTTACACCTATAATCTAGACTAGAGGGATTTCAGGGTGAAGGCTGAAATTTCTTCCTTAAGGAGTCCCTATTTCCCTGGAGAACAATCTGTAAAAATACAGTTCAGTTAACTTCCACTGACTTCCCAAGCAGGATAGGTGCAAATAGAAATGGTTTCCTTTATTATCAGCTTGCTATTTGTTTCCTACATAGCTGTCACAATATTGTATTGTGGTCCTGACAAGAAACAGGTAGGTGAGGTTGACTGTCCCTAGGTATCTATATAGATAGGATGGAATTCCAGGCCTTCTTTTTTGAGGGCCTGCAGCTCTCCTCTGGAATGCTCTCCCCTCATTCTCCAGATTATGTCTTTACCATCTTTCAGGACAAGACTAAAACATCTTTTCTTTTCTTATTAGTTTGTTGCTTACTGAAGAAGATTAGCAGCAGTGTGATTATAAGTAAGATCTGAGTAATATATTGACCTGGCTAAGTGGCTGATCTCTTGAGATTGGAAGGATCCTATACTTGATGAAATTGGTTTTCAGTAACCACTCATCATAGAGTCCAGTGTCTGGGTGGGGAAACAAAGGCTGGAATGCCTAAGGAGACTGCATTTTTTACTTCTTGTTAACCAGAGTGGTGAGACAGAAGTTTATTTTTGCTACTGGCCTGGTATAATCTAATGATAGACTAACCACAAGATTGGGGTGAGTCTGCCCTATTTTACACATGTGTATATACATAAACACACACATGCATATATCAAATTACATCAGTGGAATAACATCAGGGATGAATTTGGCCCATAACAATGTGCTTAGCACTCATACAATCTTTCTTGTCAGGATCTTCAAGCATTTTAAAGGGTAAGTGGAAAGACACTGGAGTTGGGGAGAGAACAAACATAAAAGGAGAAAGAAACAGAGATGATAGCAGAAGAACTGGAGAAGAGGAAACAGAAAAAAGGGAAGATAAGATTGAGAAACCATTCTGCTAGAAACAGCATCTCTTATCAGTTAAAGGCAAGAGTAGCTACCCCCAGAAGAGCCAATTCAGGCTCCATAATAGGGAAGAGCTGAATCACCTAATCCAAGGTAGAAAAACAAATACAAAACAGAAAAGACCCCAAGTTTGAAAGCATCATAAGAGAAGAGGCAAGGGTGTCATATTTCTTCTTACTTAAAATACTTCCAGATTGATTCAACATTTTAAAATGTTTCCATGGAAGGACTCCCAGGCCCCCATACATTTGGAATTCAAAACCTCTTGTTAAATTCACTTCTTCTTTTGGATTATCTCATTCCGCTCTTTCCTCATCTTATTTTGATCCAATAGCTAGAGTACTATTGCCTCCAAAGAGCTCCCAGCCAGAAAACTTCACAGCCTCAGCTCCATACACTGAGGAGGCATGCAGAATCCTTCACACCACCAGCCCAACTGTTATAGGCTCAAGAGAGAGCCTTAACTTCCCCCACACAGCCACCTTCCCTGTCAGGGAAAGAAAACTACTAGAGAGTCTCTTCAAACTGCCAGCCCAACTGAAAGAGAGCTGTGCAACACAACTGTAGTTTGTTTAGTCTTTGTCATACTAACTGTATATTTAAGACAAAAATATGATATAAACAGGACCCAATGTACGCCACAATTTTGTAGCTGATCAATTTGCCACAGAACCCACCCTTAGTCTCAGAACTGTGCTCAACCATTTCACTAACAAAACCATCCAAATCTGAAGTTCCTAGCTCTTTGGTTTGTGAATGTGAATAGAGCATAAATCAATGCAGTGCTGTCTTCCTGGGGGCTTGTCTACACAGGAAAATTTTACCACTTATACCATTATAGTTAAACCAGTATAGACCATTGTACAAACAGTCTTATTCCCGCATGGCTTTTTTCAGTTTAGCTTAACTCCCCTCTCTCCCCCAAGTGACATAAGATAAACTGAAAAAGGTCCTGTTATACTTGAATGAGAGTATCCATAAAGGAGGTTATATCACTATACTGGTTAAAATGGACACCTTAGGCCATATCTACACTACGCTACACCTTTTAGGAATACCAGTGTACTATACTGGTAAAGTGCTCCGAGTGTGGATGCACACACACCTGCAAAGCTGTGGTTTGTACTGGTATAGTAAATTGACCCCCACAAGCGAAACAGGCTGTATCAGTGTCACCGTGCCTCAGTGGGTCACAGCTGAGAATGCCAGATTCAGGACAAACTGCTGAAAAATAGGGCAGACTCATCCCAATCATGTGGTTAGTCTATCATTAGATTATACCAAGCCAGTAGCAAAAATAAACTTCTGTCTCACCACACTGGTTAACAAGAAGTAAAAAATGCAGTCTCCTTAGGCATTTCAGCCTTTGTCTGCCCACCCAGACACTGGACTCTATGATGAGTGGTTACTGAAAACCAATTTCATCACATATAGGGTCCTTCCAATCTCAAGAGATCAGCCACTGAGCCAGACCAATATATAACTCAGATCTTACCCAATAATCACACTGATGCCAATCCTTTAGTAACTAAGATCTAAAGGTTTATTAATAAAAGAAAAGAAAGAAGAGGGTTAGTAGATCATATACATACAATAATTGCAATGTCCTTATATCAGGTTTGTAGCAGTGATGTTATAGACTACCGGCTTGTAAAGTCTCTCTGGTAACTTCCGAAAGACTGGAAGGTCCTCAGTCCATAGTTCAATATGCTCCTTTTAGCTGTAAATCCACAGTCCAGAAAATCAGGGCAGGAGAGAGGCAAGATGGAGTTATGTGCCTGGAAATCTACTGTTTCAAACAAACTCTCCCTTTTTATCCCCCCACAGGTGCAAATGTTTCTATGCTCCCCCTATCATCTCCATCCCTGAGGTTATCGCAGATTAGAAGGCGAAAAAAACACACTTGTACAATGAAGCAGCATTCCCCCAATGGGATGATTCAGTGGAAGTTCAAGGATATTGATTCAGTTCCGAGTCAGAAACTGAGTTCTCGGAGGCAGGGCTATCTTTTACTGAATCACCAATACCACTTCCAGCAGTCCCTCCTGCAAACCTCTTCTCATATCCTTTACTTGACATGACAGAGGAGTGCTCGCTGGACTCATGATTTTGAATCCTGGCAAGCCTGGCTCATCCCTTCCTCATTCTGAGGTAGATACAGTGAGTTCCATGCTGCATGTGAGCCTTTCAGAAAAGACCTTAAAACTGAAGTCCTGTCAGATTTGCAAGGAAGGAGTTTTTAAGTGGAGGGGGTTGCCCCGTTTTTATGGTCAAAATCTCCCCTAGTCCCCACTTCTGTGCTGCACTTAGAGATTGTCTGCATTTTAGTGGCACAGGGAATGATTCCGGTATGTATTTCAAGACTAATTCTCCCTTGCTTTGCCCTGTGAGCTTCAAAAGAAGAGAGACCTTTATACACTGGCATATTCCATAAGTGATTCCTCCATATGTGGAATTATTGCATGTTCCCCCTCTCTTCGACTGTGCAATGATTTCATCCTCTCATACAATATCATTGCCAGTTGTAGCCTGCAAATTCCATCTTTGGCTAAGAAGAGGCTTTGTTTCTTGATCTGTACGTTTTGGTTGAAACCCAGATTTCTTTGGTTTTGTATTCACATTTTTCACAAGCTTAAAAAAAAATGTGGGGTCAAAATAATCACCTGAACATCTTGCATTATTTCGACCACCCAGGAACTGAAGTACCATGGTAATACCAGGTCTCATGTTATTTTGACCCCATGAAAGACTCCCTGAGGAATTAAAAATGGCTCTGAACAATACAAACCTAAATACTAGAATTCACATACACACTTATTTTCTAACCTCCTGTATAGGTCTAAAGGTTATTAGAGGAATTGTCAGGCTACAACTATAAATGATACTGTTTCAAAATGAGAGATTATTCCACACTCAATTGTGTCTGATGCAGTAATAATGACATTATCTTACAATTGTGCATTTCCTGACAAAATGCTTTACGTTGCGAGGACGCCAGAGTGATAAGCACTATATCAAAAGCTAAAATACAGACAGATGGCAGATTATAGGCCTGATTCTTTACAGACTTGCACCTTGTGTAATTAGCTGCATGTGCAAGGTGAGCACAAAGTCGTCATAAAATGACTTCCCTATTGAGCATCAGACCCTCTCTGCTAGATTGTTTAAAAAAAGGGGGGGGGGGGGTAATAGAAAAATGTTTATTGGTTTTATATATTTTTTTAATTTGGGGGTGGAGAAAGGGTTTATTAATCTTTTTGTGCTCTGCTTTAAGCCCCAGGCTGGTGCTGGGCAGAGCAAAGCCCGCTCAATTACCTCTTTGGCTGCTCTTGTACCTGTCCAGAATGGGCGATTAGGGTACCAGGCAAAGATGAGAGCAGCTGAATACCTCCTCAACTGCCCTGGAACCTGTCTTGAATGGGAGTGGAGGCACTAGGCAAAGTTGCTCTTGGCAGCAAGTTGAGGCTAGTACTCTGAACTGTCAGAGGTAGACAGGCGTGTCGGAAGAGCCAACAGAATTAGCACAGCTGCAGCTCCTGTACTTCCCTTCTGTCCTAGCACCAATAACTGTTCAAAACAAACTGTTTTAGCCAGACTCTTTTACCAGACTTGTCTGGAGCTAGTGCAGTTACAAGGCATGTGGAA
Organism: Emys orbicularis; assembly: GCF_028017835.1. Lineage (NCBI taxonomy): Eukaryota > Metazoa > Chordata > Testudines > Emydidae > Emys > Emys orbicularis. The sequence continues at coordinate 347,197,160 of NC_088683.1, forward strand.
TGCTTGTGACACATTCGGATAGGGTGACCAGATGTCCCGATTTGATAGGGACAGTCCCAATATTTGGGGCTTTTTCTTATATAGGCTCCTATTACCCCACAGGCCCGTCCCGATTTTTCACACTTGCTGTCTGGTCACCCTACATTCGGAGCACTTTTGTGAACACACAAAGGGATACACGTGGGGCTACAAAGTGTTCTCACCACCATTTCAAGTGCTTGAATGAGTTTTGCAAAGGCCAAAAGTCTCTAGCACAGAAAGGCCTTCAGTGAGTGTAACAGTGACCTGTAAGATTAATTTACCAATTTTAATGCTAATTAGATGTTGCCCCAAAACTGGTCAAACCAGTCCTACTCAGAACCTAGCATCAAGTCTAAGGTTTTGTCTTCACACAAAAATTGTGCCACTTTTATATTTTATATTATACCAGAAAAGTTAAAGTGGTCCAGCCCCCTAGCATGGACTGAGTGATATTGGTATAAGGCACCTTATACCAGCACAGCTATTTCTATAGGAGAAGGGGAGTAATCTATACTGAAATAAGGCATCTTTGTACCAGTTTAACTGCATCCACACTAGGGGCCCTGCCAGTATAACTATATTAGTAAAAGACCAAACCCCTAACTGAAATGATTGTACCAGTTCCCAAAGACCAGGCCTTAAAATCTCAGACAATGCCATCCAGGGACACACGGGTCATTAAAAAAATCATCAGGAATCCAAGAACAGAGGGGAAGCATACCGTTTGGCAATGTCTGACATTCAAAGACTGCGTTTGAAATGGCCCATATGTGAATGAACGGTATCTCTGAAAATTGGACCATCCTACTGCCTATGTAATTGCCTAATTCTCATTTACACTAAGGCTCATTTTCATCACTCTGGAACTTTAAAGGGGCTTTAATAATTTATACTTGCTTTAGGGCTCCCTTGCAGTGTCAGGCCAGTGTAAATAGGCTTTTATGTAAATGAGAATCAGGCCTACCGTTTCCAGCAGCAAGGGATACAGTTTAGCACTACATCAAGTTGCCTTTTTGCGTATTCACAAAATCTACAAAGGGAGTGTGGGTATAGCTCACCCAAGCTCTGGGCAGAGGCAGGACATTCTTTCCAGGAGAGTGAAAGTCACCTGTCTGTGATATTAAAAAAAAAGGTTACTTTCTGCCATGGTTGGCATGTTAAATTAATGGAGATATCCTGTCTCCTAGGACTGGAAGGAACCTTAAAAGGTCATTGAGTCCAGCCCCCTTCCTTCACTAGCAGAACCAAGTACTGATTTTGCCCTAGATCCCTAAGTGGCCCCCTCAAGGATTGAGCTCACAACCCTGGGTTTAGCAGGCCAATGCTCAAACCACTGAGCTATCCCTCCCCCCATGTAATTATTACAGACTGTAATATAACTAAGCAGGACATACTAGTTCACATGCTTTTTTTGTGGGTAGAAAATAGTCCATTTAAAGATTCACTGGCATGTTCTGACTGCTTTGCGCTGCTCCAGTGACACAAAGCAACCATAAACCTTGAGTAACTGGCCAATTAAACCAGTTTACATCTGATTTGCATCAATGGAACAGTGCAAAGCAACTGGGATCGGTGAATCTGGCCTCTAATCTATCATTTATGGTGGGGTTTATATGTAGCCTAACTTGATATTCAAAGGCCATGTCTACCCTAGGAGTGCTTTGCTGTATACTATACTGGCATTCTATACCAGCAACGTGCTCCTAGTGAGAATGCAGCTTATACAGGAAAAGCTCCCGGTATAGCTTATTCCACCAACAACAACCCCATCTCATCCCCCAAGCAAAACAAGCTATACCAGTAAAAGCAGAGCTTTGCCAATGTAACTGTCTACACTAGGGGCTTCTGCTGGCACAGTCAGAGATTACAGCTCCTCACACCCCTGACTGACACAGCTATGCCAGCAGATGTCTGTAAAATAGACATGCCAAAGTCTAATAATTTGTTTAAAAGATCATAAGTGATTTCTATAAGTAATGGATTTAGAGGGAAAGCAGTGTCTAATGCTTTCAAAGAAAGTATGACTTCTCTCTTTGTGCCATAGGTGAGCTGAGTGACAGCTGGGTTTCTGGTCATGAATTAAAAGAAGGCTGCGCTGAAATGCCACAGAGGGACTTGCAAGTACAATGTGTGCAAAGAGGGACAAATGCACAGGAAGTAACCAGTGAAACTCCTATGTAATCAAAGAAAAAAGGGAAACAGGAAGATCCAGCTGGAAAAGGAGCTTTGGAAAGAGGAAATCCGTGCAAATTTGCAAAATGACATGTGACCTATAAGAGAAATGTATCTCAATTTGTCTTTCCAATGTCAAAGTTAAATAACATCCTGAGCATGCTCCGTCTATTAGTTCCAAACTTCCAAACCAATTTGGGATTGCAAAACAAAAGTTCTTCAACCCAGGCAAAATGTACATTCCTCCAAGACTGCACACTGTACATGCCAAATTTGAAATTATAAAAGCAAGCTGGTTTTGAGTTATCAGAGTGTAATAAAGCCCCTGAACAATTTTCTTAGATGGAAAATATTTATTGTTTCCAAAAAAATAATAATTTTCTGAGCTAAGATCAAGCATGGGAAATTTCAACCCAAAAGATTAATCTTTGAAAAAGTTATAAGCAAATGAAAGTAGCAGTTTAGAATGAAAGTGATATTATGTAGATCAGTATTGGTTCCATATTTCAGGCTGAAATTTGCTCCCCATTAAGTCAGGTTTTCAAATCATAATCCACTAATTTTCCCAAACAGAAACAGATCTTCTTTAAATTTGACATATTGCATCTCTTTACAGCATAGAGGTTTCCTGGCAAATATGGTAAAAATCAGACAGCAAGTTTTAAAATTATAATATTTTCCCAATGTAGTTTTTTTTTTAAGATGTCCTAATACTTTTTGGCTAATCAGATCTCAATAATGGCTTGGCCTAGACAGCCCATATTTGTTTTTCTGGTCTTGCTGAGGATATGGACTTTTTCATATCTTGAGGTGGGAGACTGGTCAGCAATTGAAAGGAGAATAAAAGTTGTTTTTAAGTGTACAAGAGCAAATATAAACTGACCTCACTCCAACTACCAAGCTGAGTCAGAGGTGAACAGCAGACCATGGGAATGTGGCAAGGCAGGAACTGGGGTTAGGAGACTACTAGGGGGACCACAGAACCATGAATGGTAGTATGGGTCACATTGTGGGGTAGGACAGTGTTGGAGCATGAGGAAAGAGAAAGCACATAGAATGAGGGAAAGGAGAAGTGGGTTCAGGGAACCAGTAGAGGTACATAGGGTGTATCTACAGAGGACCTGGGCAGATAGAGATGGGGACGAGGTAAGGGGGAGTGCATATAGTTTCCAATGTAGATAAAAGCTCCCAATTTTCGACTCCACCCACCATCCACTACCCCCATATCCCAGACAGGTAGAAATCCCACCACCACACACACATACATAGACTTGCTACCTGGAGGAGAGGTGCCCTTCTCTGGTAAGGCTTATAAGATGTGTCTCAGCAGGGTTCCACTCCTGCAGATCTGAGATGCTAAAGCCAATTTCAACTTCTGTAGCTCATTTAAAAAACAAAACAAAAAATACCCATGGAAATTTATTTTAAAATGTTAATTAAGATAAAATTTAATGTCTGAAGTCTGTTCTAGTTGAGTCCAGCTAATGAACAGTTAAGGGATCAAGCAAATTTACCACGATTTTATAACCTTCCATCATTCAGTGCCACCCACATAGTTTACACTACCAATCCAAACTCAGCTGAATTATTTAACATTTATATTGCAGTGGCACCCAGAGGCCCCAGTCAGAATTGGGGCACTACTGAATGAGACAGTGTACAAGCATATAATGAAAGGCTCTCCCTGCCACAAGGAATTTATAGTGTAAGAAGACAAGTGACATGCAGAAGGATGAGGGGAAAGTGAAGCAGTCAAACTTAGCATTGCCTCATAATATTTTTTAAAGTACACCCAAAGATCAAATTACTGGGGGCTACATTCTCATAGCCTTGCTCACACAGAGCAGCACCGTTCTTCATGAGCATTCCCATGGATTTCAGTGGGAGCCCTCCTGGAAAAATGTACTGTTCAACATGAGTAAAAGGAGCTGGCCCTAGGAGATTATTGGAAATTATTCCCTTGAATGAGAAATGGGATTTTATAATTTCCTAGCATGAAATTCACGTCTGTGTAGAGGGCCTAGACAAGGCCTGTGCACCACTTAAATCTCACAAATAGACACTCATCCCTGGGGGAAATGAAATATACCAAGGAATATGCACAGCCCTGACCTCTTTCTTCTGTGGGAGTCTGGGACAGTAATTGCATTCAGCAGAGAAGCAGATTATTTCCGCTTGTAACTCTCAAATTCGGGGTCCTGCAGGAGATGCAGTAACTCACCTGCAATCTCCATCACACATTCTTCAGGTCTGCCAAAAAGTATCTATCATATGGATGCTCATATGCATCTTTGTTGGAAAGGCACTGAATCACTCCCTCCATCAAAGTTTGCCTACTAGCAGGGCCTGTGTGACCACTAGGCGGACTAGGCGGCCGCCTAGGGCGCTAAGATTTGGGGGCGCCAAAAAGCGGTGCCCAAAGAGCAGCAACCAGCTGAGCGCAGGGCTCTGCGGGTGATACTATCTCTCCAGCCGGGGGGGATGGGAAGTGCAGCCCTGTATTCCCCACTAGAGGTCGGGGTGGTTCAGTCTGCCCCAGGGGTGGGGCCACATGGCGTGTTGGAGTCGGTCCGTGCAGGCTCCCGGCCCGACCCGCAGGCCCATGGTGCTGCGTCGCCACCGGCACCTTCGGGGCTACGAGCCCGAGCCGGGCGAGCTCCGCCTGGGGCCTATCGAGGGGAGCCCGGAGTGGCCGGTGAGCAGGGTGGGGGGCCCGGCCGCTCACATCCCCCGGCGCCTGGCTCCAGCCACCCATGGGCCGGGGCCACATGGGGGGGGGTGTCCCCACCTCAGGGTGCCAGCGCGCAGCTGGCCGGAGAGGGGCCGCTGTGTTGTCAGGTCGCGGGGGCAGACCGCACCTGTCTCCAGATTAATTCGGTTATAAATGCTTTGGGGCAGAGGAGACAGCCAGGGCCTGCTCATCAAATAACCCGGCAACAGCCCCATTGCTGCAGTGGAGAGACCAAGGGAAAAGCAGCAGATCACCTCCCTCTTCCCAACACTGTATCCAGGAGGGAAGCAGGCAGCAGGATTCAGTGGAAAGGGTACAGACCTGGGAATGAGTAGAACCTGGGTTCTGTGCCCAGCTCTGCCACTGACTTACTGTGTCATCTCCGGCAAGTCAGGGTGGCTCTGTGCCTCAGTTTCCCCATCTGTAACATGAGTATAATGAAACTTTCCTGCTTTTGTAAAGCATTTGAGATTTATGGATATAGCCTGCTACATACATGCTCGGGGGTGTGTGTGTGCAAAGTGGAAGTTTCGCCTAGGGCACAAAATATCCTTGCACCAGCCCTGCCTACTGAACTTCCATGCGGACAGCACCATACCAACCTATCCTAGAAAAATGTATTCTCAGAGCCATTACCTTAGCCAAAAAAATCCTGCTGAGACATTGTAAAAATGTAAACAGGTTTCAGAGTGGTAGCCGTGTTAGTCTGTATAAGCAAAAACAATGAGGAGTCCTTGTGGCACCTTAGAGACTAACAAATGTATTTGGGCATAAGCTTTTGTGGACTAAACCCCACTTCATCAGATGCATGGAGTGAAAAATACAGTAAGCAGTATATATATTACAGCACGTGAAAAGATGGTAGTTGCCTTACTAAGTGGGGGGTCAGTGCTAACAAGGCCAGTTCAATTAATTAGCACTGACCCCCCCCACTTGATAAGCAGGGCAGGCTCTAACTTTTTTGCCGCCCCAGGCAAAAAAGAAGAGCACCACCCCGCTGTAACCTCCCCCCCCCCGAGCGTCGCGCCGGGCCGCCCAAACCCCCGCCCCCCCTGGAGCACCTCGCCGGGCCGCCCAAACCCCCGCTCCCCCCCGGAGCGCCTCGCCAGGCTGCCCAAACCCCCGGAGCGCCGCGCTGGGCCGCCCAAACCCCGGCCCCCCCGAGTGCCTCGCTGGGCCGCCCAAACCCCTGGAGCACCGCGCCGGCCAACCCCCTCCCCCCGAGCGCCTCGCCGGGCTGCCCAAACCCCCGCCCCCCCCCCCGGAGCACCTCGCCGGGCCGCCCAAACCCCCGCCCCCCTTGAGCGCCGGGCCGCCCAGACCCCCGGAGCACCGGGCCGCGCCGGGCCGCCCCCCCCAGCACCGCCGTAACACCCCCCCCCCCCCCGCGCTGCCCAGCCGAAACAAAAAAAAAAAACCCTCAAGCGCCGCCCCGCCGAACAAAAAAAACAACAACAAAAACACCGCAAGCGCCCCCCGCCACCCCAACATTGGCTGCCCCTTCTAAGGTGCCGCCCCAAGCACGTGCTTGGTCGGCTGGTGCCTGGACCCGGCCCTGTTGGTAAGGCAACTCCCATCTTTTCACGTGCTGTAATATATGAGTCTATGAGATTCCTAGGTACCATAGGTTCAAATCCTATAAGAACCAAAGCAACCTATCTTCCTTGTGAGACATATAAAGTGAGTGTAATACAGTGAGTCTTCTGGAACAGAACTAAAAACCATAGGCTCTTTGTTACCATCAAAGTTCCTGTGACAGTTTCTGTAAGATAAAAGTTTGTCCATATGTCCTCATTAAAATGTCCCTTTCTCCTCCTCCTTCTTCTATGCAGTATACAGTGCACCAGTTGGTTGCCACCATCTGCCCCAAGGTAGCTGCATCACAGTAATATTGTACATAATAAATAAAAGGCACAATCCTACTCCCACTGAAGTCAATGTCAAAACTCCCATTGATTTTAATTTAAGAACATAAGAATGGCCATATTGGGTCAGATCAATGGTCCATCTAGCCCAGTGTCCAGTCTTCCGACAGTCGCCAGATGCTTCAGAGGGAATGAACAGAACAGGGCAATTATCGAGTGATCCATCATCCCGTTGTCCAGTCCCAATTTGAGTTGGGCACCTAGCTCTCATTTCTGCCTTTGAAAATCTCCCCCTACATTCTTTGGAGTGGAATCTCATACTATGTATATTACAACACAACACTTACCCCAGTGGGGCCTGAATCTCAGTTTATTATTAATAATTATTATTAGCAAAGGAAAATGCAAAGTGATTGATGGCTAAGTGCAACTGACATTCAAGTTATCTACAAAATGACTATGAGTTTGCCTATCAGAAAGATGCACAGAATGGAATATCCACATTAGAGACAGGGCCCAGTCCTGTAGTTCTTATGGAGACCAAACTGCTTTTGACTTCCAGGTATCACTGGAGCTGCAGATTGCTGTAGTCCCATGTCAGTACACAGGGAATTACATATGTAAATCCCAACACACTAGGGCTAGGTTGCCACTTTGTTACATCTGTTGTATGCTGGTGCTACTTCAGTGAAATCAGTGGAGTATGCTCAGTGTAAAATGAGTGTGAGTGGAAGCCCACTGAGTTCAGAATACACACTTAAGTAACTATTAATTTTAAAAAATATATATTTTTCTCCCGACTAAATAATAATGCCCATCACTGACCTATCAGGTAGCAATTATCTAATATAATAATGTTGCATATGTACAGTGCCTTTCATTTAGAAAGATTCCAAAATGATTTTAAAATGTTATCAAACAAAATCAATATTTTCATATTGTAACAAACTTGTGGCCACTTAGGACATAACAGATGTCATTTTTCTGCACACTATGGCCATTCAGAATTTCATAGGGAGAGAATTCAAATGGTTTGCTCCAGGGGCCCACTCCAACTTTTACAGAAGCCAATGGAAAATTCAGTAGGATTTGGATCAGTCCCAGGATTACAGGGCTCTTCCCACTTGAGCTATTCAAACAGTGCGATATATCAATATCATTGATCTTCCTGAGTAGAAGCCCAAGTTCATTAGATGTGCCACAGGCAGATAAGCACATAACATTTCTTGTGATTAATACTTGGCGGCTCAAGTCAACCATCCTTGCCTTTTCCTATTTTGATCTATGTAAGGAAGCTATTATGCATGTGCTTTTCATAGTGTTATTTTAGCACTTAACATATGCATGAGGTTCAGAGTAGGGTAATTACCATCTTTTCCAACTGAGATCACTAGTATGATCTGCCATTGCCTTTCCCATTGCTTTTGTTTTGAAAATTAACTCCCATCATCCAAAAGACTTCCCAAAGCAAACACAGCAATGAAGCAATTTCTAATATTTATTTTATGTTCTAACGGTAAAAAAACAACAACAATGGTAGCCCCTTTTCTGAAAATATATTCTTGTTCATTGTGACTTTAAACACTCTGCTTCTTCCCTAAGTCAATTCACCAGTTCCATGATGGGCAGTAAGTTTTGCTGTGAAACCCACTGAAGATATAATAGCTGAATTGTTTCAGAGGCATTAGGCAAGTGGCCTTCTATGGAGGCAGCAGGTGCTGCTTCAGCACCTAACTGTGGCAGAAGACTGCACATTACAAAGGATTTGCTGTACTGGGGCAAAGATTCATAGATTTTAAGGCCAGAAAACAGAACCATGATCCTCCAGTTTGATTTCCTGCATAAGACCAGCCAAAATATCTGACCCCATGTGACAGTATTTTGCCTATATCATTCTTTTGACTGCTTCATTTCATGGAGTTTTAGTGTACATGTTGTCCAGTTGCTTGTGTCTGATTTAGATAGCAAGCACTTTGGGTCATGGACTGTATCTTCTATATGTTTGTAAAGCACCCTGGGCAGTTATAGTATTATAGAAATTATTAATAAAAATAGTCAAATTTAGTTACAGCAGACAACACTGGTGGTTAAAAATGGGACTTAGAAGAGCTGAGTTCAATTCCTGGCTCTGGCTTGGTCACCCTGCACCTCAGCTCCCCATCTGTATAAAGGAGATGATGATAATACCACTACTTCCTCCCAGGGATGTTGTGAGGCTACATTTCTTGATGTTTGTAGCTAGGGCTGAGCTAGTACGGTGATGGGGGCCATCTAAGTCCCTAGATTGATAAAAGTCTAGTTAAGATACTACTTATCTCATTAGATGTGAACATTTTAATGACCATTCAGTACTCAAACATTCTCACTAGCAGTCGTGTTTATTGGACTTTGGAAGGAGACCATGAAGGCAGCAGTAATAACACCCTGGATCCAACTAAGCTGCTGCAGGAAACCTGGCAGTGGCCATACCTGGAGCAGGTCACGGTGTGACCTTTGCTGTGATTGACATTCTCATCCATCACCCACAACCCTGCAGAGGAGGAAAAGAGGCAACTAACATCTGCTTCAGTAAATTAACTGGACTCCACTGTCTAGTGTGACTGGGAGACTTAAGGGAGAGTGGAGCATCTTTGGGAGCAAGGTATATACTTAGAAACTCATACATATGTTCACATCAAAATATACACACACAGTAATAGGGATCTTAAATCCGGCTTTACAAACAGTTCCAAAGAGCTGTACAAACATCAATTAATTGATGACACATTTTTGAAAAGAGAAAACCAGAACTCATGAGAGAAGCAAAACAATGCTTGGAGGTCTCAAATCAGAGCCCATTTCTCTACTCTTATCTTTATTTTTGACACGATCCTTTATACACAATCACAGAAGTCAGAGATAGAAAAGATCTACTAGATCATCCAGTCCATCCCACTCAAAAGTCAGGATTATATTTCATTTATTTCATTTATTTATTTATCTTATTATATAGGTTTATATGAATGCCAAAAAGGGCAACTATCAGTATATTCTAGGTGCCCTTAACATAACTTAACAGTACAACAAAATTAATACCCAAACATAACTAAAGCTCTGCCATACAATTTAACTCACTGCCAGCAACCCAAGATAACAGAAAAGCCCAAAACCCCTGACCACCCCCTGACACAGACACTTTTCACATACACGGGGAAAGAAGATGAGCTGTGCTGTGTGCTCTGAAGGTCATCAAACTCAATTTTTTTTTTTTTTATTTTTTTTTTGGACCAAGGAGAGAGTGAATTCCTAAGCTATGGGGCCCTCCCAGAGGCACTATGCCAGCAACTTGCTCTTGTCCATATCAGCAGGGATTCAACTTGAGCACCTCTGCGGTTCGGCAAAGGGAGAAATGTGAGGTTTTACAGGTCAAATGAAACACCTTAAGTGTCACCCACAAACCAAGAAGCAACCAGTGCAAATCACAGAACTTGTTGAATATACTCGTTGAAGACACTCCATTAACAAATTCTGCAAATGAAGCCTTGTTCTTTATTACTGTGTATAATTGATGAAGAGATGGCTAAAGATTTTCAGCATCCAAAATTAGTCTATTTTTAACTTTTTTTATGTTATTGGTGGTGGTGGGATTTCTCCCTCCCCCCCCCCAGCCCATTTTTCAGTAAACAAATTTCAATAACCATCTGGAAAATGTTTTTAAAGTTTTTGATAAAAATTCAGAAAAAAATCCAAAAAAGCTACCACATTTTTCACAAACACAAACTTGTTTGGCACCATCGACAATTTTTTGCAAACGAAAAACTGTGTTAGGAAAAAAAGGCACTTTTCAACAATAACAACAAACCTCTAGTTTGAAAAATATTAACCAGCTCTGCTCAAAATGCAGGATTAGGGCACTGACGGCAAGAAGTGCTCAACAAATGGCATTTGCCCATGAATATATGCTGTTATAGTGAGGGATGATTATATTTTTGTCTTGTGAATAATGCCTTTGGCTTGAAATTATTATTAATTATTATCTGTATTGCCATAGTGCCTAGGAGCCCTGGTTATGGACCAGGGCCCCATTGTGCTTGGCACTGTACAAACACAAAGAACACAAAGACTGTCCTGCCTCAAAGAGTTTATAATTTGGGGGCTGCACTGCACTACACTACAAAGTTAGTTCAGCTTCACAACATCATTCAGGGCTGTGAAAAATTTCACACCTTGTGCAACATCATTAAGACAAGCAAAGCCCCCATGCAGACACTGCGAGGTCGCTGGGAGAATTCTTCTGTAGAACTAACTACTGCTTCTCGGAGCGGTGGATTTATTACAGCAACAGAAGAACCCCTTCCATCTCCGTAGTAAGCGTCTGTGCCCCTGTAGCATTTCTAGTGTAGACATCGCCTGAGTAAGCTCCTTCCTTCCATCTTTAACCCAAATCCTGCTATTACTGAATCTGCCCAACCACCAGGCTAATGTGCATCTTCACTTGCATATGTAGGCTCTATTTGCAGCATCCCACTGATTTGGGCAAGAGAAGAAGAAAGCAGTTTCTTGGCCAGGTTGCTGGCACCATTCTGATGTTTCTTAGAGAGGGAGAGAGACGAAAAGCTCAAGTCACATAGCTATTTCCTACTGGATCGACTTTGACATTTGAGTGCATATGACCGCTTTGTGCTGCCCTGTATCTTATCAGGCACTTATGCCTCTGAGATTAGCAGGAGCCACTTGCTACCCAGGTGGTAGACTGTCTTATCTTGGAAGTGGTACTGTGTAGAGACGGGGTAGGATGGGAGGCTTGGGGAATGGAAAAGGGTGAATGAGGGTTCCCCAGCAGCCAAACAGTGAGGCGTTTCCCAGTATGTCTGTGTGGGGGCTAAGAGTCAGAAGGGGTGCAGGAAAGTGCTCCTTAGGAAGGGAGTTTGGGGCATTGCACAGGGGGTGCTCAAGGGTTCCCAATGGGGGGGTTGCTGGGTGACTCAAGGGTGGAGGGGAGGTGATTTTTTCCCTAGGAGTTCTGGGGATAAGTTGGGGCAGGAGGGTTCCCAACAGGGCAATGCCCCTCTGTCTTGCACCCTCTCCTGAGTCAGAGGAGAGGGTGCAAGACAGAGGGGCATTTTACAGAGGTGCTGGGGGGGTAGGATGGTTCCCACTGTGGGGGGAGGTGGGGCATTGCCTAGGGGTGCTGGGGGGAAGTGGGTGATTTCCTAGGAGCGATAGGGGAGGTAGGAGGGTTCTCAGTATGGGGGAAGTGGATCATTGCCCCAGAGTCTGGGGAAAGGGTTCCCAGGAGGGTATGGAGGGAACATTGGGCATTGCCCTGGGGTGTGGGGGAAGGGTTCCTGGAGGAGGTTGGGGGTGAAATTGCCCCGGGGTGAGGCGGGAGGTTTCCTGGAGAGACATTGCGCCGGGATGCGGGAAGGTTGGAGGGGCTGGGGGGACATTGCCCGGGGGTGCAGCGGGAGGGCTCCCCGGAGGGACATTGCCCCGGGGCGCTGGGGGGGAGCATTGCCGGGGGGGGGGCAGTGGGAAGGTTGGGGGAGGTGTCGGGGGGCATTGCCCCAGGGTGCGGGGGGAGGACTCCCCGGAGAGACATTGCCCCGGGAGGGTTCCCTCTCTGGGAGTCGGGGGTCATTGCTCCAGGATGCGGCAGGAGGATTCGGGGGGGGGGGGGGAGCGGAGGTTCCCGGGAGGGATCGGGGGGCATTGCCCGGGGGTGCGGCGGGAGGGGCCCCCCCGGAGGGACACTGCCCCCGGCAGAGGGCTCCCCGGACTCAGGGAGGGCAGTCGGGGCCGCTGCTCCGCCCGCCGTCCGTGGGTCGCTCCGTGGGCGGAGGCGGGGCGGCGCGGTCCCTCCCCTGGGCAGTGTCTCCGCCGGGCCCTTTAACCGCCGGGCGCCCCGCCCCCGCGCTGTCCGGCCGGGCCGTGTCCGCAGAGCGGCCGCGCCGAGCCCGTCTGGCCGGGGGCAGCGCCCGGGCGGTGCAGGGTGGGCGGGCAGCGTGGGGCTGGGCCCGGGCCATGGGGCTGCGGGGCCGCTGCCGCCGCCTCCTGCTGCCGCTGCTGGGGCTACTGCTGCTGCTGCTGCCCGGCGCGGCGCGCGGCTTCGGGGAGGACGAGGAGCGGCGCTGCGATGCCATCCGCATCGCCATGTGCCAGAACCTGGGCTACAACGTCACCAAGATGCCCAACCTGGTGGGGCACGAGCTGCAGGCGGACGCGGAGCTGCAACTCACCACCTTCACCCCGCTCATCCAGTACGGCTGCTCCAGCCAGCTCCAGGTGGGTGCCCCTCCCCGAACGCCAGGCCCGCGAGTCAGGGTGTGCGGGGGGCTCCTGGGAGTGCCAGCCGCCGCCGAGCGCCGGTGTCTCTCCCCCGGTTCCCCCGCTTTGGCAAGCCCGGCACGAGTGACATTCAGCAGCGGCGCTCGCGCCAAGGATCTCTGCAGCGGCCAGAGGATCCCTCCCGTGGAGCAAACCCGACCGGAAAGAGGGGCAGATTGCAGGGAAAGTGCTGCAGTTACGGTGCCAGCTGCACCCCCGAAATGTTGTAAATTCCCCCCAATGACACCCCCACCCCAATTTATTTCCTAACCTAATCTCGTCCTAAGGTGCTAAAAACGAATGGTTTCTAGGGTGGAAAGAGGCAGTTTCGCTTCCAGCAGCAGGGACTATCCCGAATCCCTCCCGTTTTACTTCTTGCATTTGTTCTGCGAACTTCCCACTGACTCCAAGTTTCAATCTGTTGCATTTCTTGCCTTTGTTTTGTAAATCTACTTCAACCTAGTTTCTCTGCTGCCTGCTGACGATTTGGGAACAGTCGTGGGCGGGTTTCAGGTTATTTCTCAGACCAAGTTTCTAGGATAGAATAGCGTGAAAATATCTGCTGGTGTAAACAAAAGTTTTAAAAGAAACTATTAAATGGGTTAAACAAAGATACATTTGGAAACTTCCAGCTGCAAAGTGGCTCAAGATTAGCTTTCCCCTCTGGGTGTGAATCTACAGAAAAGAAGGTACAATAAGGTTACAATAGCATTTAATCTCACAGGGTTTACAGTTGCTGAGAGACTGAAGTAAAATACACAAGGAGTCCCGTTCCCAGTCCTCTTTCTGGAGTAACCTCCACACAAAGTCAGAAGCTAGGAGAAGAAGCCAAACTCTTCTGTCGTTTGGCATGCTGTACTTGTCTGTGTTCCCTTTGGTAGCACAGGAATTTGGATTAGTGTGAAGACTAAAGAGAACACTCTAAATCAGGGTTAATAAATTGGCTGATCTCTCTTTATGGGTTTGAAAATGTCATTTAGCCTAATATTAAAAAAATGACTTTTACAGATCAAGGCATGTGAACTTTCTCACTGACTTCTTAAAGAAAAATATTTATCCTTGAACATCATGAAAGTACAGAGTATACTAAACAGATAGACAGCTTCAAGGACATGACTTTCCAGTTCAGATGCTTGCACATAAAGCCCTTCACTTCTAACCATAAATGACACAGTTGTTATGTGTAAGGAGCTGGTGAACCTTGTGCATCCAGACATAATGGACAGAGGAGGTGAATGTGTGTGTGTGACTTGTCATAAAAAAACAAAGGGACATAGCATAAAATTGTGGTAAGAGAACCCCCTCCAGTAACTTCACTGTAGGAGTTGCATGACTTAGATGTTGTTGAATAACAAACTTACTTCTTCAGATAGTTGTATCCAAACTAATAATTGCTTGGCATTTTTTTTAAATGCTAAGTTTTACACACATCTATTTGCTTTGTGTGTACCAGAATTATAAGAGTCAAGTACTGAGAAAATTACAGTATCCTAATTTCATTATAAGAAAAAATATGATTTATACAAAGACCATATTCAACCGTGAATGTTGTTAATTCAAAGAGCTGTTAATATTGTAACTGTTTTGTTTCAAGTTTTAAATATCTCTATGCAGTCTCGAAAACTAAGGTCTATATATTTGTTAAAGTTTAAATTACGGTACTTATTCAGTTTGTGTTTTGCCCCCTTAAATTGTAAATTTGAGGCTTAGATCTAGGGCTAAGTTCTGTTCACCTTGTGTGAATCTGGCCCATTGACTTCAATAAGGTTAATTCTAGTGAGTAAAGTGATCAGGATTTGGCCTCAAAACACTTTTTTGAACTGAGAACAAGGGCTGAGGTTTTTAGGATTTTTTCCCTTGGTTTCTTTACTACATGCTGCTCCTTGCTTACTTAGGCAAAGTACTGAACAGTACTGTTAAAGAGGATAGAAAGGGAACTTGCTATATAGTCTACCATTTTTATCTTCTTTTAAGCACAAGTTTGATTATTGTTTTTCTCTTCCAGTTCTTCCTTTGTTCAGTCTATGTTCCAATGTGCACAGAGAAGATTAACATCCCAATAGGTCCCTGCGGTGGCATGTGCCTTTCCGTCAAAAGAAGATGTGAACCTGTTCTGAAAGAATTTGGATTTGCCTGGCCAGACAGTCTAAACTGCAGTAAATTTCCACCCCAGAATGACCACAATCACATGTGTATGGAGGGTCCAGGGGATGAAGATGTTCCCCTTCACAGCAAGACATCCTTGCAGCCAGGAGAAGAGTGTCACACAATGGGATCTAATTCAGAGCAGTATATCTGGGTAAAAAGAAGCCTGAGCTGTGTCCTTAAGTGTGGCTATGATGCTGGTCTCTATAGCAGATCAGCTAAGGAATTCACTGATATCTGGATGGCCGTGTGGGCTAGTCTGTGCTTCATATCAACAGCCTTCACAGTCCTGACCTTCCTGATTGATTCATCCAGATTTTCCTACCCTGAGCGCCCCATCATATTTCTGAGCATGTGCTACAATATTTATAGCATTGCTTATATCGTGAGGCTGACTGTAGGCCGGGAAAGGATATCCTGTGATTTTGAAGAGGCAGCAGAACCTGTTCTTATCCAAGAAGGTCTTAAGAACACAGGATGTGCTATAATTTTCTTACTGATGTATTTTTTTGGGATGGCTAGCTCCATCTGGTGGGTGATTCTGACATTAACATGGTTTCTAGCAGCAGGACTCAAATGGGGCCATGAGGCTATAGAAATGCACAGCTCCTATTTCCATATTGCAGCCTGGGCTATCCCTGCAGTGAAGACCATAGTCATCTTGATTATGAGACTAGTAGATGCAGATGAGCTCACTGGTCTGTGTTATGTCGGCAACCAGAACCTAGATGCACTCACTGGCTTTGTCGTTGCTCCGCTTTTCACCTACTTGGTTATTGGAACTTTATTCATAGCAGCAGGCTTAGTGGCCTTATTTAAAATCAGGTCTAATCTTCAAAAAGATGGGACTAAAACTGACAAGCTGGAAAGACTGATGGTCAAAATTGGTGTCTTTTCAGTGCTATACACTGTCCCAGCTACATGTGTAATTGCATGTTACTTCTATGAAATCTCCAACTGGGCTATCTTTCGCTATTCAGCGGATGATTCCAATATGGCAGTGGAGATGCTTAAAATTTTCATGTCTCTGCTGGTGGGTATCACATCTGGCATGTGGATTTGGTCGGCCAAGACTCTGCACACGTGGCAGAAGTGCTCTAACAGACTGGTGAACTCAGGGAAAGTGAAACGAGAGAAGAGAGCGGATGGTTGGGTGAAACCTGGGAAAGGGAATGAGACTGTGGTGTAAACAAAACCTCTGTGCTGACTTCTCTCCCAAGAAGGACTTGTGTATAAACACTTGCAGTAGAAATGTTGCTGGGGAGGTGTGGGGAGGTAAAGTACAAAATCTGTCTCTGAAAAGAAGCCTTAAAGAATAAGCAGAAATTTCAAAAACAGAATAACCATAAACCATGCTGCCCAAAATACGAAAGCCCAGGGCGGCTTGGAACACTGTGAAAAATCTGAACATGTCACATTTTTGTAAAGCAGGTTGCAATGTATTAATGTCATTAGAAGCCACAGGGTCTTGCATTGTTACTTGCATTGCTGATTTTCCTGAATCATGTTATAGTGCATAGAGGAGGAGGGTCAAGTTCTGGGCTGATTTAGGGTCCAATCCTGTGAGGGGCTGGGTGCTCTCAGCTTCAATTGACAGCATCACTCCCTTTGAATTCAGTGTCTTAAGGGATGTGGTCAGCACATTTTAGGATTGGACCCATAGCCGGTACAGCCTGTTGCCTTCATCGGTGTTGCGTGGTGCATAATTCAGCCAAGGATTAGGTCCTCATGCAAATGCCAGCTAAATTTTCCAGGTATGAAAACAACTCAAACAGTGAATTTGTAGGATTCAGTTAGGTGTTAGGATGGATTGCTGTATACCTCAGCTGACAACCTAATACTAACCTCTATATCGGCACACTCTTTGCTGTCTAAAACATCAGTACTTCATTTGAGGTGTTTAGAAGCTTCCCTCCATACCTTTATCAGAAGTAGATTAACTTGGAGTCTGAAGCATATCAGCATATATAGTTGCCATTTATCTCCCTTCCACCCCCCTCCCCCTTTTCCCTGCCCCCTTTTGTCCTTTTTTGATAACCTGGCTATTTCCAGACTCTGACTACTTTATTCCTCTGCATTAATAACTTAGGTTTTTTCTTTTAATAGCTCTCCTTCCTACTGCAATATACAGCTGAGGGAAAGTGAATGAAGGCTCACTTTGGACAAACTCTTTATTCAGCAGAACATGTAGTTTTTCTCCAAGTAAACTTATCTGGCTCTCCCCAGAGACCTATTGCATTAAGCAATTAAGACTTAATATATTTCACTCTGTGTGATTACATCTATGCAGACGCCAGTCTGGGAGAAGTGAAATGTTAAGTTCCTTGGCAACTTCATGTTCACACAGATCAGTTGTATAATTGTGTGTGTCAATTAAAAATAAAAGAACATTCTCCAGCCATGACATAGCAGTACAGCTGACTGGCTCAAACTGTTGGTCACTGAGAGTGACTTAAAAAAAAAAAAAGTATATGTAAGAATGTTATCAGACTTCAGCAACAATGGAGACATTTTCCTTTTTGAAAAGGGCTCCATGGAGAAGAAATCCAACTTCTTCTTGGTGAGTAATTGTTTCATAGTTAGTGGCAAGGTTCCTTGCCCTTGGCCTGTCGCGTTCATAGGGAGCATGAGACTATGAATGCCACAATCCTGCTTGATTAACAGGAAGTATAATGTAAACATAAAGAGCAGCATTTAAGTGCTCCCCTTGAAGGATTTACCAGTAGTTTCACCTGTGTGCCCTAAAATCTTGCTTCATCTCCAGCGTATGGGGGCCTGATCTAGTGAGGTGCTGAGTGCCTTCAATTCCCGTGGACTTAAGTGGTAGCTGAGGGTATTGTGGTCTTTTGTAGGATGAGGCAGGCCTGAAAGGGGTCCCCCCTCTATCTCTCAAACTGTGTTAAAGACACGCATTGTGTCTGTGCTGAAATATGTGCTTAAAAACAAAACAACCTCATCTCAGCCTGCGCAGTTGGGATCAGTCACTAGCAGAGCAAGTGACAACTTGACTCATTCTACCTACAGCACACCATTATGTACTAGCTGAGTGTTCCAAATCCATTCCTCTATCAAGTCTCTTCTATTGGACAGTAATGCCTGTTGGATCTATGTATTCTGGTCTGGAAACAGAGTTCTGCAAGAATGAAAGGTGTGGATGGCTGGGCTTCACCACAGTGCTTGATGTATTTACGATTGGATTAAGAATGCCAAATCAGATGCTACTTTCAAATTCTGAGGGATGAAGGAGAGAAAGTGAGTGGGCCAAATTCATCCAGGCATCCCTCCAGTGAAGTCACGGGTTAATGACCCTAGGTGATTCATACACACTGAACTTCATGCTATTTGATGTGATTGACCTATGCCTTTTTATCCTTGTCATCCCAGAATGTATTGTTAAGGGGGTGACCGTTCCTGTTATCATTGAATTTCAGAGCATGACTCAGTGGATCTTTTACTAGAATGGTAGCACTGGTGATTAGTGACATTTGAAAGTGAGTCAGATGAGGAAGATGTTTCCTTGCATTGCAGGGTGAGGGGATGATAAATCCATTAAAGTTGTGAGGCACTCAAATACTATGGGGATAGCAGTCACATAGCGGCAGTTGTCCTTTGGAGGCATTGTGCCTGCCTAAATTCTCTTGCAGTTATGTACCAGAGCTCAGTGAATTTATTCCTGATTTACCTCAAGGTAATGAAGCAGAGCATCTGACCCAGGGCCACAGAAGCCCCTCTGAAAAGGCACAACTTAACTATGTGCATTTACCTTGCTGTTCTAGTTGTTCAGGCATTTGTGATTGGAAAAGCCACTCTAGATCAGTGGTTCCCAAACTGGGGTTCATGAACCCCCGGGGGGTTGCGAAATGTTACAGGGAGTTCTTGGGGGGGGGGGGAAATTCCCTAATGGTGGACAGAGCTGTCCCTGGGAACCCAGGGCAGCACGGATCCAGCAGTCCGGAGCCCCTGGACTTCCAAGAACTAAACAGATCAAAGCAAGCATATCTATCACACTGCGGAGATTTAAATTTCAAGACTCCTTATAAGAAATGGAAAGAGAGGTGGATATTTTTTGCTGTTTTTAAAATTAAATAGGCAGCTTGTATTGTTTTTAAAATTATTATGAAGAACAAGTTTAAGCTTTGTTGTAACGTGCGTTGTTTGCCCGGACGGCTCAAGACACGAATGCTTGTGTAGGAGGAACTCTTTGAGTTGGCTTCTTAAATACCTTTATGCTGTTTCACATCTGATACTCCTTGATGAAACATAGCCTTGTCTTATAACAGGCTTATTCAAAGTGATACAAGCTATGAAAGTGAGATCTTGGAAGAGTGTTGCCATTTTCATAATGTAATAAAAATACTGTAATGATAAATAATTAATAATAAATAGTGTGTAATAAGCATGTCATAAAAACAAATTTTATATTTCCAAGATCACCGCTTTTATAATTTATACTCAGGTAAAGGAGAAAATCCCTGGAAATATTCATTTTTAGGAAGGTTCACTAAAATGTCAAGTCTCGTGAAAGGGGTTCACAGGTTGTTAAAGTTTGGGAACCAATAGATCAAGTCTGAAGCACGGCAGTTATGAAGACTGAATATCTGCAACTCAGTTTCTCTCATTTCAACATAGTTATGAATTTAAAACCAAAAACTGTGTGACTAATCCTGCCTTGAAAGTGCAGTTGCTGTGGCTATAGAGCTCAAAACTTTACAACAGTTACTTTTTCTGCACAATCCCTTCTCCTCCTTTCTCTCT
Source organism: Emys orbicularis (assembly GCF_028017835.1). Taxonomy (NCBI): domain Eukaryota; kingdom Metazoa; phylum Chordata; order Testudines; family Emydidae; genus Emys; species Emys orbicularis. The sequence continues at coordinate 347,217,155 of NC_088683.1, forward strand.
CAAGCCAGTCCCACCCCCAGTTGGTGTTTTGTGCTGACATACAGGCTTCTGAAATGTCTGACAGACAGGTACAAGCTAAACTACTTACGATAGAGCTTCAGAAAGAGAAACTAACTTGTCGAAGGGAATGGACACTGATAATTTTTTAGATGTACAGAAAGTATATCTGCATTGATGTATGTACTGTAAATTTCTAATTTATCACTGTACAAAAAACTTTGCTATTTAATTTTTGTATCAAAATAAAATTTTGTTAACCTCTGTGAATAAGTAATGGATTCTTACTGTGGCTTGATTTTTTTTTTTTTTTTTTTGTTGGTAAGTTTCCTTTCATAAACTGTCTTTATCCTCCTGTTGTAAACACAAAGCATTGTGGGTTTTTTGCTTTTTTTGCCCCCTCCTCTCCTTCCTTTCTAAGTGAAGAGTGTCACGCCAAGCTCAGGGCAGATTGTCAAGAAGCAGGGCAGAGAACCTGAAACTGGTGGTGTGTTCTATAATTAGATTTCACCAACCCAATAACAAGTGTGAACTCCTGAAGCACTATAACAGTGTTACCATGGAGTCTCAGACAGTCCCCTTGGGCACTACAGTTTATCTCGCCACCCAGACAAGCTGGACTTTGTTAGTCTCTAAGGTGCCACAAGTACTCCTGTTCTTTTTGCGGATACAGACTAACACGGCTGCTACTCTGAAAGCTGGACTTAGTGATAGCTGGTTGCTATTCACCAAAGATCACAAAAGATGCAGGTTGCTTCCAGTCCCAAGAGACCAGTCAGTTACCCTATGTCAATTTGTATCTCAGATCTCACCCCAAAGACAACACTTGTAGCCAATCCTGTAGCAAACTGACTAAGGATTAATTAACTAAGAAAAGAAATGAGTTATTACAAGATTAAAGCAAGCAAACATATACACTGATTTTACAGTCTATGGTTTTAAAAGGTGACTGTTGTAGTAATCTCTCAGCACTGTATGCCTTTTAGGGATAACCAAGGTTGGCCCCGGGGTTCTCTGCTTCTATTTCATAGCTCCAACCCTGTGAGAATCCAAACAGCCAGAGAGATGAAAATTCTCTTGTTCCCTATCTTTATTTCCTTCTTCCAGAGTTCAAGCTGATGGGAAGAGCCCTCTTGCATGTAACCTCTTTGTGGGTATGAAGGGGCAATTGACAAAGCATTTGCATTGTGATGTCTCATAATGGCCCATTTAGTTTTGATAGCCACCTTGATGAGCAGGAGAAGATCCCTTCTGACAGGCTGACAGTTTCAGGGCAAACATTTTTTTTTTAAGTTATAAAGCAAAAACTTAAATATTGCCTTACAGTGTGTGATAAAGATATGTGAGATTATTTTATGCAGTAATTTACAAGCATTTCACATTGTTATGAGATCAATACCCATTTTGAGCATACTAACATGCAAGTGAAACAGACTGGCTTCCAGCACCTGGTTTGCCAGCGTTACACAGAAGACTGAAATCCTTAGCTTAAATGGGTTAGAACTTTGGCCTCAGACCTACATTTGGGTCCAAGCTGCAATCTTCGATGGAAAAGTGCTCCCAGCTATCATTAGTGGACAACAGATAAAACTCAAGACATGCTTCAGCTTCTTGGGCAGCCTTATTCCAGGGAGCCCTAAGTCTGAGTGAGAAGGAACGTTTCCAAAGGGGGTGCTTGGATTCCACAGCTCAAAGCACTGGTGAGGAAGCAGGACTGGGCTGTAGCTTTTCTGCAGTGCATCCAGGCTTGCCTGAATGGATAGAGTCAAACATCTTCACATGCCGAGATGTATGGTGCAGCTCTAAAATGATCATGGAGCAACCTACTGCAGCTCTATTTACTACTGCTCTATTAGTGACTTTAGGGGAAAAAACAAGCAACGCAAGGCCTGGTCCTGCTATTTTTGCTCAAGTAAGGCTCCCCTCTGCTTCAAGTATGGAAGGATTGGTTTTAAAATGTGGAATGCATTCAGAACCTAGAATGAAGGTAGATCATTTTGTCTACTAAGGGCCATAGGTGGTGAGTTATATGTGCCCGTGCTCCACCAATATTTAGGAATCTGGGCCTGGCTCCACCAATGTTTGGGCTTACTGCGCTTTGGGGGGCCCTGCACTTGAGGGGGACACAGGGTCCAGGGGAGCCTGGGGGGTTAGCAGGGGGCCTGGGACCGGCAGCAGTGAGCGACCCAGACCCAGCCCGCCCCTGCTCTGCCCCCTCCCTGCCCCCATTCCACCCCTTTTCCAAAGCCCCCACCCTGCCTCTTTCCGGCTTCCACCCTCTCCCCCGAGCGATGCGAGGAGCGGGCTGGGGCTGGGTCGCTCACTGCTGCCGGCACCAGGACCCCGCTAATCCCCCAGGCTGCCCTGGACTCCACGTCCCCCTGAAGCGCGGGGCCCCCCAAAGCACGGGGCCTGGGGCAATTGTCCCGGTCCGTCCTATGCATGGGATGGCTCTGTTTGGACCCATTCTGAGCACCACCAAAAATTATACAAACCTGGCGCCCATGCTAAATACAGGTCACTCAGTATTGCTGGTGGCTTTTGTGAGGGCCAAATTCTGTTCTTAGTAATCCCTCTGTAAATACATTGGCTAGTATAGAATTATTCCAGTGCAATTGAAAGGTTTTCTTTGTTTTTTTTACTCCATATATGTTCATCAGTTAAGAATTGTAGTTTTCTGCTACCCAACCTGTCTGTTAGTCTTTTCACCAGCCAGTTTGACATCAAAATTACAGCTTATGGTATAATTATTTTACAACTCACAAATCGTTTACATTAGTAGGTGTGCACAGGCTTACTTAGATTAGCATAACCTTACTTTAATACTTAACCAGATCACAAGATAGAGCTGATAGTAATCAGCTCTTATAAAGGAGACGATAGGAGTTGTGTACTAGTCTTTAGGGATTTACGATGGATCAAGTTTTCAAAAGCAGCATAGGAATCTAGGTACCCCAAACAGGATTTACTCACACATTGAGGAGTGCTGCATCCAGGTCACCCAATACATAACTTCTCAATGTAGGTGCCTTTGAATGCTATTGTGGACCCAAAGTTGAATACCAGAAGTAGTAAGGTCCAGATCCTCAAAAGTATTTAGGCTCCTAACTTGCACTGGAATTAATGAAAGTTAGGAGCTTTAAATGCCTATGTGCATAGATGCTGGAACTAGGGGTGCTGGGGGTGCTGCCACACTCCCTGGTTTGAAGTGGTTTCCATTATATGCAGGATTTACAGTTTGGTTCAATGGCTCTCAGCACCCCTACTTTAAAAATTGTTGCAGCACCTCTGCCTATGTGCCCAAAAGTAGAGGCCACTTTCAAAAGCTGACCCGATATGACAAATCAGTCTTGCTTTTCCTAAAGATGGGTCATAATTTGATATGAGGCCACTTACCTCATACAGAACCTAAAGTGAACTTTCCACTGGTCCTTGTTAGATTTTTTTAACGGAGAAATTAACAGCATAGTTGCCTAAAGTTCTCTGGCCACAGAACAGAGACAGCACTGGTATTGACAATGTGAGTTAATTCATGCTAGCATGCCTCAGTCCTGACCTGGAGGGATACAAGAGTGCGGGAGAGACTAGCTCAGTCTGCATGAACCTATAATCCATGTCCTCTGCTGAGACAGCAAGCTCGTAGTAACTACGGTGATGGATGTTGTGAGGTGGACACTCTTACTAGTAAGAACAAAGCTATGTTCACACAGCTCACAGCAACTTTTAAGGCTAGCTTTGAATGGTGACCTACAAATGAAAGCCACAGATGCTGCTCCTCTAGCATTCCAGTATTCCCTGCTTGTCAGTGCTCTAGTCAACAAACCGACACAAACAGGTTTATACAAGACATCAAAATAATATGCACACTGCTTGTAGCCCTGGATTTAATCCAGGAGAGTTCAGTTACAGATTGTCAAAGTTTAGGGAGTTAGAGCACCGCAGTACAGAGCATCTTCTCATCCTTGCAAAACTCCACCCAAACTCTGTCATAGGTCCATTTACAGCTACATTAAGACCACTTTGTGCTGCTCCACCAAAAGCAGTGTAAGAGGATCATCCCAGTGCAGCGGGCTCTTCTGGTAGTGTAGAACTGGATCCTACACCACTGCTGCTTCCTCCAGCTGCCAGAGGGCGCGTGGCTAGGGGTCCTCTGCACCCTGGCAAACTCCAGCTGCTGTAACAGCCTTTGGTGGTTAACAGCCAGCTGTTTTGGTTTAAGCGTGGGGTTGGGACCAGGGGACAGCCAACCTAGGAGTGGGGGAGTGAAAAGGTGGTTTAAAGGGTAAACGCAGCTAAAGAGAACTAATCTGGCAAGGTAACTTAAGGAATCACTGCTCTTCTGTCTTCCTAGGTTATTTATAGTGTGTCCATCACCCTGGAATATGGGTGTCTGTTCTTAAGGGTTTACGTTAACAGACCAAATATACAAATTAAATTCCAGACTAAACTCTTGTTCTAGTGCAAGGTTTATCTTAGTTTATAACTTCAGATTTGTTTCTTGGCCTATTTTCCTGACAGCAGTCTAGCAGTAAAAAAGCCACAATGTATACAGCTAAATTTCAGAGGCGGTGTCTGTCTTCATTTTTCATTTTCTAAATCAATAGGTTAGAACATCCAAACACCAGTAAAAGAACTCACTGTTTGCAGAAATACCAGTAAACAGGCCTTCCTTTTGTATTAACATCAGTATTTAGCTAATATCCTGACTGCTTCTCCTATTTCCTGAACTTACTCTGAAGAAAGAAAAACATCCGGCCGGAAAAGTAAATGCAAATAATTGGAAAATCTGCCTCTCTAAAGTACTAGTAAGGAGTGATAAATAATACTCGTAAGATGCTTATTGCAGGCTACATGCAGAAGCGGCCAATATTAAATATTGTAGACTGAGAGGGTAACTGTAAGTGTTCTAAAGCATATTCTGAAGTGAGCCAAGTAACAGGCATGAAGTCAGTGCTATTTTTACTCAAGTGCTTAAAAATGATTACAAATAAAGATCCACACAATAGTAGAATTTAATTCTTTTCAAAAGATTTTTTACAGCCAACATAACTTTCTGCTTGAAAACAAGGGACGGATGCCATCTAGTGGTAGCATTGGGAGAGGGGTTCTCACAACAAAGTTTTTGGTGGCCTCAGGGTGCGGCCACCAACTCTTGCTGGTGGCCGCTCTGACAATTTTTCCTAAAATACTTAATCAACTTTAGGAAAAACAAATAAATACGCATATATACATGTCCAAATCATTGTAATTTATTTTTGTTGGTTTTTTTTTTTTTGTAGACTCAATAATAAAAATAATGTACAGTTGTCTCTATTCTTTACTGGACCTAAGCAAAATAGAAACAAACAATGTGCTTTGCATGTTCTTGTCTTTCGTTGTTGTTATTGTTTCTTTTGCTTTTTGGCTACTTTTTTTTTTAGACTTGCTAGTTAGTAAGTCTGCTTCTGTGACTGGGGGCCAGGGCCAGACCCTGAAACCTTGCGGCCAGAGAACAGAGCCAATCACCTGCCACCCCAAGGCTGAAGCCAGAAGCCCAAGCCCAAGCCCCACAACCCCCGGGAAGGTGGGGAACTCACAACAGCTGTCTGCTTCTCTGGTGTTTGTGGCTCCAGAGGGGGCAGAACCCAACCCCTGCTGACGGCCCTGGGGAGGGGCCTCTGCTTTGTGCCCTCCCCTTCATTCACTCCCCAGGAGGCTGTGGCCGCACAAAAAGCCCCTGGTGGCCGCATGTGGCCACGCTGGCTGCTTTTGAGAAACACTGCATTAGGCAGACTATCTTTCATTCCATACTACCTGCAATCCACTTATGTGACCCCCATTCATGCTGGAAGTGTACACAAATTTCAAGGACAGTATGTAGCAGCAAATGGGAAAAATTAGTTATTCTTGTCACTATTACAGTTGATATGGCACCAGGCTGGGAATTAAAACCCAAGGTTCCTTCCCTAGCCCTTCACACAAGCAAAACAGGATGTTTTTTGAGGATACGTGTGAGGAAGGACGCCTATCATCTCTTTGTTCAAGTAGTGACAACAGGAGGCACTCCTACCTGCTGTCTCCTCTAGGGAGGTCCAAAGCCTAGGTGTTGGAGTGCCTGGACTAAAGCATAATAGTTACCCGGGAATATCCCTAACTTAGCTATCGGTGACAAGAAATCAGTGCAGCTGCACAGGTGCTTACCCCTTACATGGTGGAGAACAGCTGGCAGTGCCTCACCCAGTAGTATTCGCATATTCAGTTGACCGGAAAGCAAGCAAACCACAACAAAATCATTGTATCTCTTTGAAAGACAGGGGATGTGGACTGGGAGTGTGGAATGGAGAGTCCAGACTATTTCTAAGGATGTTGAAAGTCACTGGCAGAGATCTCTAGACACAAAAGCATAAAAAACTCCATTCCACTCTCAAAACAATTACATTTCTACAACTGTAACCTGACCAGAGCCAAAAGGAGTTAAGAGCCCATCTCTTCTCCTTCCCCAGAGAATGACTGAAGGATGGAAAGAGGCAGAACACATTATCGAAGACCAGTAATCTCTCCCTTCAGCACTCATGTCCCTCAGCATGCCATGTGAGGGTATGGCCAGGGCCGGCTCCAGGCACCAGCCCAGCAAGCAGGTGCTTGGGGCGGCCAACGGAGAGAGGCGGCATGTCCGGCTCTTCTGCGGCAATTCGGCGGCGGGTCCCTCACTCCCTCTGGGAGCGAAGGACCCGGCGCCAAATTGCCGCCGAAGACTGAAGCGGCGGCGGTAGAGCAGATCGCGATCGCGGCTTTTTTTTTTTTTTTTTTTTTCACTTTTTTTCTTTTTGCTGCTTGGGGCGGCAAAAATCCTGGAGCCGGCCCTGGGTATGGCCCTTGACTCTGCATGTTCATGAGCTCCCTGCTGAACACCACCCAACATTGTGTCTCCCAGTCCATGTGGGAGAGGAGGCCATGTATGAGCACACCAGTTAGGTGTAGCATTAGGTGTGGTCCTCCACACTGAGCAGGATGAGTCTCAAGTCCCCCTCCCTTTGCTCTTCATAATGTAGGGTAAATGAAAACGTGAGTGTGACGTTGTGCAGTCTACATGGTTTTATAAAAACATGATAATAAGTGAATATAATGTAACTGGGATAGTTTTATAAAAAATTTGATAATAAGTGACTATAATGCAAATGGGATATGCTTTGTGCAAAAGGTCTCTTGTAAGGTATCATTACAAAGCTCATAAGCTACTGAGTGTGATCATCCTATTTGTAGAAATGTACCACTCTTGTATCTAAAACTAGAAATATAAAATATAACTCTGAGGGCCTATTGTAATTATGTAAAGTGTGGGCCATTAATGATGGTTTGGAATCTTGATGACTCCCATTGTCTGCAGATGGCTGTTTACCTGTGAGTCTCCCTATATATGTGTGTGCTGGCAAGTGAGTAATGAAGTCTTGCAGTGACATGTGATCATGTCACCTGAACTGGAATCCATCTTTAACCTGGTGCTTTTCCAGTGAGGGGAGGGGGTGGAAACCCAGAGGGACAAAGGGTTCCCGCCTTATGCAAAAGATATATAAAGGGGTGGAAGAGAACTGAGAGGGAGAGAGGAGCCATCATGGAGAATCCCCTAGATAACACCTAAGCTGGAACAAAAGCTGTACCAGGGGAAAGAATTGTGCCCAGGCCTGGAAGGTGTCCAGTCTGAGAAAAACTTACTGAAGCATCTCTGAGGGTGAGATTATCTGTATTTAGTTTGATTAGGCATAGATTTGCGCATTTTATTTTATTTTGCTTGTGACTTACTTTGTTCTGTCTGTTACTACTTGGAACCACTTAAATCCTACTGTCTGTATTTAATAAAATCACTTTTTATTTAGTAATTTACTCAGAGTATGTATTAATACCTGGGGGAGCAAACAACTGTGCATATCTCTCTATCAGTGTTATAGAGGGCGAACAATTTATGAGTTTACTCTGCATAAGCTTCATGCAGGGTAAAACGGATTTATCTGGGTTTAGACCCCATTGGGAGTTGGGCATCTGAGTGCTAAAGACAAGCACACTCCTGTGAGCTGGTTTCGGGTAAACTTGCAGCTTTGGGACTAGTAATTCAGACCCTGAGTCTTTGTTAGAGCAGACTGGAGTGTCTGGCTCAGCAAGACGGGGTGCTGGAATCCTGAGCTGGCAGGGAAAACAGAAGCAGGGGTAGTCTTTGCACATTGGGTGGCGGCTCCCAAGGGGGTTTCTGTGATCCAACCCGTCACAGTAGCAGGATGCGTCTCAAGTCCCCCTCCCTTTGCTCTTCATAATGTAGGGTAAATGAAAACGTGAGAATGGGCATATCTGAGGAGACATGGACCTAAACTCAGCCCTCATGTGCTAATGTAATGTAGTACTTACAGTAGCTGTGTTCTAACTAGTGCTACTAGGTAATGGCTGTAATGTCTTGGTAGATGGGGCTCTAAACTGGGAGTCAGGAGACTAGGGTTCTAATCCCTGTACTACCACTGATTTACCGCATGGTGCGATGAACTGAATGGAGTTATAACAGCAGATGATCTGGCCCACCAATCTAGGAAACATCCCCTAGCAACCCTACCTCTTACTCACATGACCATCTTCTGTGATACTGCTGTTCGAGCCATAACTGATTACAAACCACAGTGAGAGGGATTCAGCTGTTGACCCAGTTAAATTTGCAAGCAAACTAGAATGGAAATGTTCTGCAAGATGAACCCTGGTGTGCCCAGGATAATGGGATCTCAGCACTCCTTATATCACTTTGGCAAAGCAATTGAAACAGAAGAAGCACGAGATGACTTACTTCTGCTTCCCAAGCTTTTGAAACTCCCTTGCTGGAGCAGCTAAACTATGAAAACCCTTTTCTATAGTCACAGAAGATTCCAATTAACCTCCTAACAACAGAAGAAAGTCCCAGACATTTGAAGCTCAGTTGACTAAAGAAATGTATGGAGTGGGTGATCAGGAGAAAAAAATCTCCCTCTGAATGAGCGCTCAGCAAAACGAAACAAAACAAAACCACTTTTGATCCTGCTCCCTGCTGCAAGGATTTGCTCATCTCCATCAATTTAAAGAAGGGGGAAAAAAGTAATCCTTCCATTTGGGGGAAAAACATCTTCCTTACTGGAGAAAAATGCTGTTGACCCCCCCTTGCTACAGACAGAGTCACAGCACGCAAGTCACCTCTATATACAAACTGACACCGGGTAACTAATAGTATTTTATTTTTTAAACCAAGTTGCTGCACAGATTAGAGCCCAATTTATGTGGCAGGCAGTGCAGAGCCTTTTTCCTAGTCAAGACAAGGCCAAAGAGGTTAAATAATTGGCCTAATGTTACAGAAGTCATTGTCAGAGCCGGAATTAGAATGAAGGAGTTCCTAGATCTCAAAGCTACACCTCTTCTGAAAGCCCCTCCCCATCTATATCGTATGATGCAGTGAAACTGCCAGACTCAGGCCTTCTGCTCAGCCATGTTATCCAGCAGCCATCCAATCTCCTGCCTACAGAGGGACTGCTGGTGCCTGACCAGGCAGGCCTTGGAGGAAGGAATACTGGTGTGGCTGCCAAGCCTGGTTCCTCCTGGGCTGTATCAGGCAGTGGTTTCTTGGGACATGGCATACATCCATCTGTCTGCAGACCCAGAGAGTTACAAATGGTCAATGACCTCAGAGAGATGCCGGGCTGGTTGGCCTTTTGGATTGAGGAGGACTCTGCACAGGTGAAGGGGCTGTGGTTGTAGGACTGGACTGTGGACCCAGTCCAGGGATTCTCCATTGCCCGATCACAGAGGACACATGGGAAGAATTAGTTGGGACCCACATTTTCTGTGTCAGGAGGCCAGATGGTCTAACAGCAGGGAGCAACGCTAACCTCCTCTGCCTTGAAAGGGCCCCCCCTTCAGGGCTGAGTTTGAAGCTTTAATTTCATTCAATCCTTGGCTTTACCAACAAATGGGCATTAGATGCCACAAGTAATCTCTGCCAGAGCTGAGCTGCTATCCGGCAAACTAGTAACATCCTTTCAGTCCATTGCCTTGCTCAGGAGCAATTTAGATGGCCCACCTTCCCAAGCACAAATTCAATTCTATACAGCCTTGTGCTGCCCTTCTCCATGCTCTGCCCCTTTTGCTACCCAAATGCCCTTTCCAATCCCTCACCTCTCAGTCCCAGTCCTTGGGGGTTTGCTCCTCTTTTTCCACTCCCTATCGTCTGCTCTCTCCTCCACATGCCAATCAGAAGGGCATCACTAAAGGTCTGACTCATCCCTCTGCAGCATAAGTATCTCTTGCAGGACCTTGGACTCATGGGATGATGGGGCAGAATTGATACCAGTGTCCAGGAGGCTTTATTTTGTCAGGCTGCCTGGTCCATCTTAACTAGTCCTTAAAAAAAAGGCAAGTTATTACAGAGATGAGCCGTGGAGGGTGCCGAGTATTGTCTTCTTTGTTCACTCCATAGGCATGTAGCTACTGCTTCTACAAATATTTCATTTCAAAGTAGCTCCAGTCACTGCCAAAGCCATTTCATCCTCCAGCCAACAGATGTTAGGCTGACCAAAGGGTGGCATGGGCTAGAAGAGGGAAGAATACCTCTAACCCAGGGTCAAAGTTGGCTAAATTATGCATTCTTTGGTTTAAATACTAATTTTAAATACTCTGTTAATAAAAGGACAAGATGTCTAAACCAGGAACTAACAAGGGTTGAAGAGTTACGTACCCGTGTGAAGTGTGATGAAAGTTTTATTTCCCTCCTCCTCTCCCTTTTGGGATTTAGTCATGGTTTTCTCTTGCTAGTCCTTTTGTTCTTTGCTTTCTCCACTCCATAGGGCTAAAATTCCATTTGTATTCCACTTGAAGCTGTGTCACAAGAGAGAGTGCTTTTATTTTTTCTTTAAATGGGAAAAGTGCATGCAATTGTAAATACTGGCTCATATCATTCCAATAAAAAAATAATCTATGTAAGCTTAGAAAAATAATTATGCTAAAGCCTATAATTCTGATTAAAGTTGGCCAGGTCATCTCAGCAAGTTTATCGGACAATTTTAATTTGTGAACAACAAAAAAAAGGGGTAATCTGCAAAAAGACTGATTTTTATTCTTATTCCAAGTCATTCATCAAATGTTTTATGGGAACAAGTTTAATCTCATTGATCACTCCCCAACTATTTACTCTATTTGCTTGGTGACCAATCACAGAGCATACTTAAGCACACAGTATTGTTTGCTCCCTTATTGGATGGCAAACCTATGAAAAGGAAGAAGACTTTCATAAATCACTTGTGACACAAATATTTGCATAAACAAATCCACAGGAGCATTTCTGTGACTTCTGGTTCAAATTCTTGTGTAAACACATTTTGAATGCAAAACACTGTCATTCTGTGAGTATTCTTGCAAATTAAAATGACATATGCACATTTTCAGAGAAAGACAATAAAACGGCTCATGGATAGTCATGAAGCAAATTTACCAGGTTTATTCAAACAAATGTTCATGCATAAATGTCCATTTATGAATTTTTAAGAGTTTTCCTAGCTGTACCCCTACAAGGAATCATCAATATTGTCTTCAGAAGAGTGCTACATATTAGAACTAAGGAGCCTACTGAGTTGTATTTGCACTGTGTGGAAAAATAACTACATCACTACACTGAGGCTGAGCCACATCATTTACATCTTTACACTATGCTGTGGTACCAATACATGGAGATGCAACATGAAGTATTGGCTGAGGGCCTGCAAATCTTCATGGGTATGTCTACACTACAAAATTAGGTCGAATTTATTGAAGTCGACGTTGAGCCTCCGATTTAAGCAAGTCGATTCTGCATGTCCCCACTATGCACATTGTGTCTGTGGAGCACATCCTCACTAGCAGGGCTTGCATCGACTCACAGAGCGCTGCACTGTGGGTAGCTATCCCACAGTGGGTAGCTATCAAATTGTCAAACACATAAAAGAACATAAATTGTTGGGCAAAAGTCAGCATGGTTTTGGTAAAGGGAAATCATGTGTTACTAATTTATTAGAGTTCTTTGAAGGGGTCAACAAACATGTGGACAAGGGGGATCCAGTGGACATAGTGTACTTAGATTTCCAGAAAGCCTTTGACAAGGTCCCTTACCAAAGGCTCTTACGTATATTAAGTTGTCATGGGATAAGAGGGAAGATCCTTTCATGGATTGAGAACTGGTTAAAAGACAGGGAACAAAGGGTAGGAATAAATGGTAAATTTTCAGAATGGAGAGGGGTAACTAGTGGTGTTCCCCAAGGGTCAGTCCTAGGACCAATCCTATTCAACTTATTCATAAATGATCTGGAGAAAGGGGTAAACAGTGAGGTGGCAAAGTTTGAAGACGATACTAAACTGCTCAAGATGGTTAAGACCAAAGCAGACTGTGAAGAACTTCAAAAAGATCTCACAAAACTAAGTGATTGGGCAACAAAATGGCAAATGAAATTTAATGTGGATAAATGTAAAGTAATGCACATTGGAAAAAATAACCCCAACTATACATACAATATGATAGGGGCTAATTTAGCTACAACTAATCAGAAAAGAGATCTTGGAGTCATCGTGGATAGTTCTCTGAAGACGTCCACGCAGTGTGCAGTGGCAGTCAAAAAAGCAAACAGGATGTTAGGAATCATTCAAAAAGGGATAGAGAATAAGACGGAGAATATCTTATTGCCCTTATATAAATCCATGGTAGGCCCACATCTTGAATACTGCGTACAGATGTGGTCTCCTCATCTCGAAAAAGATATACTGGCATTAGAAAAGGTTCAGAGAAGGGCAACTAAAATGATTAGGGGTTTGGAACGGGTCCCATATGAGGAGAGATTAAAGAGGCTAGGACTTTTCAGCTTGGAAAAGAGGAGATTTGATAGAGGTATATAAAATCATGAGTGGTGTGGAGAAAGTGAATAAGGAAAAGTTATTTACTTGTTTCCATAATATAAGAACTAGGGGCCACCAAATGAAATTAATGGGCAGCAAGTTTAAAACAAATAAAAGGAAGTTCTTCTTCACGCAGCGCACAGTCAACCTGTGGAACTCCTTGCCTAAGGAGGTTGTGAAGGCTAGGACTATAACAGGGTTTAAAAGAGAACTAGATAAATTCATGGAGGTTAAGTCCATTAATGGCTATTAGCCAGGATGGGTAAGGAATGGTGTCCCTAGCCTCTGTTTGTCAGAGGGTGGAGATGGATGGCAGGAGAGAGATCACTTGATCATTACCTGTTAGGTTCACTCCCTCTGGGACACCTGGCATTGGTCACTGTCGGTAGACAGGATACTGGGCTGGATGGACCTTTGGTCTGACCCAGTATGGCCATTCTTATGTTCTTATGAGCCGAGTGGAATGTTGGGTTGGGCTTGCGATGTCTCATGGGACCAAAACATTGGTGTGGGTGGTTATGGGAACATGGCACTAGCCTCCCATGATGCACTTACCTCCCTCCCTCCTGCCCTGAAATCAACTGCAAACAAACCAAGCCTTTTTCGTGCCTTTTTTCCTAAGCCTGGGTTACCTGTGCAGACGCCATAGCATGGCAAGCACTGTTGATGTGAGCATTACAAACATTCATGCCTTATCCTGCAATATTTGCTCAGCTGAAGCAGGAGCTGTCACATGGAACAATGTGATGCCACGCAAGCAGCCCTGCTGGAAGCCATGGAGCGAAGCAATTTGCAGATGCTGGCGACAGTTGCGCATCACCTTGACACGGTGGAGCGCCACTTCTGGGCCCGGGAAACAAGCACTGACTGGTGGGACCACATCATTATGCAGCTATGGGATGACGAGCAGTGGCTGTAGAACTTTCGAACGCATAAGGCCACTTTCCAGGAACCGTGCAAAGAGCTTTCCCCAGCCCTGAAGCGCAGCAATACTAAAATGAGAGCTGCTCTGACAGTTGAGAAGTGAGCGACGATAACTCTGTGGAAGTTTGCAATGCCAGACTGCTACCGGTCAGTGGGGCATCAATTTGGAGTGGGGAAATCTACCGTGGGGTCTGCTGTGATCCAAGTTGCCAGGGCAATCAATAGACTTCTGCTAAGAAGGGTAGTGACTCTGGGAAACATGTAGGATATAGTGGATGGTTTTGTCGCGATGGGGTTCCCTAACTGCGGTGGGGCGATTGACGGAATACATATCCCTATCTTGGCAGCAGACCACCTTTGCCAAAGAGTACATAAATCGAAAGGGGTACTTCTCAACGTTATTGCAAGCGCAGGTGGATCACAGGGACCGTTTCACCGACATCAACGTGGGATGTTCGGGAAAAGTGCATGATGCGCGCATCTTTAGGAACTCTGGTCTGTTCAGAAAGTTGCAAGCAGGGACTTTCTTTCCAGACTGCAAAAAACTGTTGGTGATGTTGAAATGCCAATCGTGATCCTGGGAGACCCAGCCTATACCTTGCTCCCATGGCTCATGAAGCCGTACAGCAGCAGCCTAGACAAAACTAAGGAGCGGTTCCACCATAGGTTGAGCAAGTGCAGAATGGTGGTGGAATGTGCCTTTGGACGTTTAAAAGTGCGCTGGCATAGTTTGCTTACTAGGTTAGACCTCAGTGAAATCAATATCCCCATTGTTGTTGCTGTGTGCTGTGTGCTCCATAATATCTGTGAAACAAAGGGAGAAAAGTTTCCCGCAGGGTGGGAGGTGGAGGCAGATCACCTGGTAGACAGTTTTGAGCAGCCAGACACCAGCAGCCAGGCCATCTCCAGCCAGCCCCGCACCCCCTGCCCTGCCCGCAGCTAGCCCCTGTCTCCAGTCAGCCCCGCACCCCCTGCCCGCAGCCAGCCCCTGCCGCACCCCCTGCCCTGCTTGCACCAGCCCTGCACCCCCTGTCCTGCCTGCACCAGCCCCACCCCCCTGCCCTGCCACTGCCAGCCCCGCCCCCCGCCCACAGCCAGCCCCTGCCGCACCCCCTGCCCTGTCTCCTGCCAACCCCTGCCACACCCCCCTGATGCCCTGCCCGAAGCCAGCCAGCCCCACACACACCCCGCCCTGCCCTGCCCGCACCAGCCCTGCACCCCCTGCCCTGCCTGTAGCCAGCCCCGCACCCCCACCCTGTCTCCAGCCAACCCTTGCCGCACCCCCCTGCCTGAAGCCAGCCAGTCCCGCACTCCTCTGTCTCCAGCCCTGCCAACCCATGCCGCACCCCCCTGCGCCCCGGCCTGAAGCCAGCCAGCCCACCCCATACCCCCCTGTCTCCAGCCAGCCCCGCATCCCTTGCCCTGCCTGCAGCCAGACCCTACCTCCAGTCAGCCCCTGCCCTGCCTCCAGCCAGCCCCATGTCCAGTGGTGCCCTGCAGTTCCCAGGGCAGTAACCCTGCACACCTGCTTCAATGAGGGGGGCAGGGAGAAGCTGGGACCCACACATGTGCACACCCTAGGGTGACCAGACAGCAAGTGTGAAAAATCGGGACAGGGGGTGGGGGGTAATAGGATCCTATATAAGAAAAAGACCCCAAAATCGGGACTGTCTCTATAAAATCAGGACATCTGGTCACCCTAGCACACCCCCAGGGAGTGGCGGGGACCCACACATGTGAAACGGAGCTCATTTCTAGTTCAGGCCCATCTTTTTAAAAAAGAACTTTAGGTAGGGTTAACATACATCCGTATTTTCCCGGACATGTCAGGCTTTTTGGATGTATGGTAACCCTATTGGTACAAAAAATACATACTGTGGCACATCCCTTAAATCAGAACTTTTTATAGGGAACCGGTTGCTAAGAAATTAAAGGCTTTTTTTTACATTTTTTTTTTTTTTAGTCATCCCTGCCGGGGCTCTGCCGAAAATGTTCGAATTGGGCCCCGCACTTCCTAAAGCCGGCCCTGCCTAGCTGTCCCCTTCATTGCATGTACTCCCCTGTAAACTACACCCCCACTAACGGCTCTGGGCTGAATGAATAAAGAGCCTTTTCTCCTCAATCCATTGATTTTTATTATGCACACAAACACTGAGAGACAGCAAAGAAAAGTAAGATAACCTGAGGCAAAAGGGCTGATAACACTGAGGGGTGGGAGCGGGAGAAACAAGGACAGCTTTCTTACAATTACACTGCAATAACAATCAAAGGTGTGGGAATGGGCACCTTCTGGTCCTTGTACCCTTCCCTGGAGTCGAGTGCAAGTGACTCTTCCCCCCCAATCCTAGGACGTCTGGGAGAGGAGGATGTGGAACTTGGTGATGATGGCAGCAGGTTCACAATAGGCTGCAGCAGGACTCTAGCATCCAGCTGCCTTTCTTGAACCTCAACCAGACGCCTCAACATGTCTGTTTGCTCCCTCATAATCCGCATCATCTTGTCCTACATGACATGCTCGTGTTCCCTGCATGCTCTTCTGTCCTCGCGGTCATTGTGCAGGCTGTTGGACAGTGTAATCCTCTGTGCACTGAACTCCGTGTTGTCACTCTCTGAGGTGCGCATTAACTCACTGAACATGTTCTCCAGAGTCTTCTTTTTCCGCCTTCTAATCTGGGAAAGTCTGTGTCCCGGTGTGGAGGATGCGCCTACGGACAAGGTTTCAGCTGCAAAGAATACAAAGCACAAGGTTAGCATTGACAGTACATACATTGTTTCTGGTGCAAGGTTAAATCTTTTTATAAAAGAAACACCCCTCAATGCACCACTCTGCAAGCCACAACTTAAGCAGAACCGCTGGTACTGCAAGAGTTGGTGTGCTGCTCCAGCCATGGTGAGTAAGGCCACGAGGCATGGGCAAGAGGTCTTGTGCTGCAACTTTTGTTAAGTATCAGAGGGGTAGCCGTGTTAGTCTGAATCTGTAAAAAGCAACAGAGGAGATCCTGTGGCACCTTTAAGACTAACAGAAGTATTGGAGCATAAGCTTTCGTGGGTGAATGCCCACTTCGTCAGACGCAAGTAATGGAAATTTCCAGAGGCAGGTATAAATCAGTATGGAGCTAACGAGGTTAGTTCAATCAGGGAGGGTGAGGTGCTCTGCTAGCAGTTGAGGTGTGAACACCAAGGGAGGAGAAACTGCTTCTGTAGTTGGATAGCCATTCACAGTCTTTGTTTAATCCTGATTTGATGGTGTCAAATTTGCACATGAACTGGAGCTCAGCAGTTTCTCTTTGGAGTCTGGTCCTGAAGTTTTTTTGCTGTAAGTTGGCTACCTTTACATCTGCTATTGTGTGGCCAGGGAGGTTGAAGTGTTCTCCTACAGGTTTTGGTATATTGCCATTCCTGATATCTGACTTGTGTCCATTTATCCTCTTGCGTAGTGACTGTCCAGTTTGGCCAATGTTCATAGCAGAGGGGCATTGCTGACACATGATGGCATATATAACATTGGTGGACGTGCAGGTGAATGAGCCGGTGATGTTGTAGCTGATCTGGTTAGGTCCTGTGATGGTGTTGCTGGTGTAGATATGTGGGCAGAGTTGGCATCGAGGTTTGTTGCATGGGTTGGTTCCTGAGTTAGAGTTGTTATGGTGCGGTGCGTGGTTGCTGGTGAGAATATGCTTAAGGTTGGCGGGTTGTCTGTGGGCGAGGACTGGCCTGCCTCCCAAGGTCTGTGAAAGTGAGGGATCCCTCACTGTGAAAGCTTATGCTCCAATACTTCTGTTAGTCTTAAAGGTGCCACAGGACCCTCTGTAACTTTTGTTAAGACATCCTTGGGATCACAGGTTGCAACCTCAGCACAATCCCCTTTCCCATAGCAACCTGGATGGTGCTCGAGGACAGGCACCAGCGTAAAGACCCACAAATAGTTTGATTATTACAAAATCGGCACCGGGTTGGTGTGGAAGGGAGATGAACAGGAACCATCACTCCCCCCAACCCCCGCTTTTTAAATGCTGGCTGCAAAGTGTGGTTGTGTGACCCAGAATTCATCAAACAGGGGCAGATTACTTATCAAATTGCTTGCGGTTTAAGGGTGACCATATGCAATATCACACCCTTAGGTGACCATATGCGATATCACTCTCCTGAGGGTAACAGAGGTGGAAAGGGAGCAGATGCTGCAAGCGTCTGGGTACAGGCCTGGTCCTTATGCTGCAGTGCTGTGTGCCACAATGATGCCAGCAGAGTTAATACTGGAGTGGCTCGAGAAAGTGTCCTACCAGTGAACGAAATAAGGCAGCTCTTCCCTGAAACTTTCTGCAAAGGATTGCAGAGTACCTCCATGAAAGCTTCCTAGAGATCTCAAGGGAGGATTCCCGGGCCATCCCCAGGCACATAAACAGTCTTTGTCAGAGAGCACCCTCTGCGTAGCTGGAGTGGCAACCGATAACGTCTATCCCAATTTTTTAATTCAGATCCAACATTAAAAATAATAGCATGTAACCCCTACAGTCTGATTGAAAATGTGCACTCACCAGAGGTGCCTTCTCTGGCATCACGCTCCGCCGACAATTGGTCCTGTGAAGGGATGGGCTCCAGGGTTAAAAACAGTTCTTGGCTGTCGGGCAGAATGGATCCTCCGCTTGCCTGCCTTACATTCTCCTCCTCCTCCTCCTCCTCTTCCTCATCAACAATGTCCTCCTCGTTGTTGCCCGAGGTCACCTGGGGCTCCTGGGAGGTATCGACGGAGCGTTTTGGGGTAGTGGTGGGGTCGCCGCCTAGAATCACATGCAGCTCGTCAAAGAAGTGGCATGTCTGTGGCTCAGAACCAGAACAACTGTTCGCCTCCCTTGTCTTCTGATACACTTGGCAAAGCTCCTTTATTTTCATGCGGCACTGCTGCGTGTCCCTGGTGTAGCCATTCTCCCCCATGCCCTGCACAATCTTGGCATAGATGTCAGCGTTTCTTCTGCTGGATTGGAGCTCTGCCTGCACAGAGTCTTTTCCCCAGACAGCAATAAGATCCACCACCTTCTGGGTGCTCCATGCTGGAGTGCGTTTGCAGCCTTGAGTATCCATTGTCAGCTGTGCTAACGAGTTCTCCACGCCGATCAAACAGGAAATGAAAATTCTAAAGTTCCCAGGGCTTTAACAGGGGTGATGGCTGTTTCCTGTGTACCTGCTGAAGTGCAGTGGAGTTGAAAGTGCTCTCCAGAGAGGTCACAGCAGAGCACTGTAGGACACCTCCTGGAGGCCAATTCATTTCAATTACACAACGCAGTGTCTACACTATCCCCATGTTGACGTGTGGATGTCGACTGAAGCACTACGCCTCTTGCGGAGGGGAAGTACAGAAGTCGACTTTACAAGCCCTTTCGGTCGGTGAAAAGGACTCAGTAGTATAGACACACACATTATTAACTCGACCTAACGCGGCTTATGTCGACCTAACTTTGTAGTGTAGACCAGGCCTTAAAACAAGAAGCTGATTTTTTTAAAGCACCAACCTAAAATCTTGGGTTAGAATCAGAGAGTCAAGCTGTGTCTTCTAGGCTCAGATATGTCATCAGCTGCAGACCAGATATCTGTGTAACCGTCCTGCCTTCAGCAGGGCTGTACAGGTGTAGTGGAGGGCAGAATTTGGAGACAAGGAAATTGCTCTTGGTGAAGCATGAGCCATAAAATCATCCAGTGCAGCTCTGGTGGTACTGCAGGGTTGACAAGAGAGAACAGTGATATAGACATCCTTTTGCCAGTAAAGTGAGTAGCTATAACGCTAAATCCTCACAGGGAGTGGATCCATTCAATAAGAAGGGCCCATTTTTACAGTTTACTCATTAACGTGGCAGTTGGAGAGGGCACTGCATTGGGAGTCAAGAGACCTGGGTTGTATTTGTGGCTTTACTGATGGCCTTGTATATGACCTTGGGCAAATCACTTCCTCTTTCTGTGCCTGTATCCCTTCCCACCCTTTGTCTGTCTTGTCTGAATAGATCGGAAGCTCTTCAGTGCAGGGACTAACTTTCTATGTGTACAGGGGCTAGCCCAGGGGAGCTCTGTCACTCAGCAATCTACCGCATGTGAATCGTGAATCACAGACTGACACCAGCGGAAGAGACAGACTCTGGAACATTGAAAATATACAAGAAAAATATGCTGTTAATTTTAGGTCCCATAGGAACTGAAATAAAGTACAAAGATTTCCATAGCGATGTCAAACCAATATAGCTTCCAGCTCAAGTAATGTTCCTGGGCTGGCTGGGTACGAGTGTGTTTCTTGGCACTCCCTCTGACAGCCCCTTGAGGGGACGGCTCCTCCCAGATGGTCTCAGGACTGACTCGGAGAGGGAGTTCAGGGATGGGAGTGTGCGCTTCCTGCCTCAGGAGCAAGCGGAACTGGTTTTGTCAGCAGCACCAGGGGACCCTCTCTTCCAATAATAAACGTGTGTGGTCCTGTCGTTCGCTGAACTCATGTGGGTGTCTTCACCCCGGGGACTCCGCCTGCCCACCCATATGTAGAGCATGAGGTCCTGTGCAGTAAAACTTCCCAGAGTCAGAACAGGCTTTTGTGCAAACTACACCAAACTCTGCCCGGGGGGGGCTGGCTTGTGCTGACCTGTCCCAGGCTAAATTCAGTCTTTCAAAACTGGACTTGACCTCAGTCTAAGCTGGGGGAAGCTTATAGTCTCTTAGCCCTGTAGTGAGGCTGCCTGGCTCCCAGCCACCCCAGAGAGGGACGAGCCCCTCCGGATGCCAAAGTGGGCGGAGCCACTGGAGCCTGCGCCCGCCCCCCAAAGGTCAAAGCGCAGGACAGGAAGTACAAAAGCCCCACCCCAGGGCTCAGAAGCTGCCTGGCCGCCGGAGAAGCCAGACGCTGGGGGCCTAGCTCCCGCTGGGGAGACTCCTACAGGTGACTGACCCGAGGACTGGCCATACCAGTCAAGGCCGGATGACGACCAGACCCTGGAGAAGCTGGTAAGCCTACCGGAGAGAAGCGACCCAGAGGAGCTGCCAAGCCTACCGCTCGCCGGGTACCCAGAGGAGCCCATGGTGCTTGATTCCGTGGAGGACACGGACCAGACGCAGGTACTGCTAGAGGGGGAGGTAGGAAGTAGCCCGGGGGCAGCCGACTCTAGTCTGGCTGCAGCACACCCAGAGCCGATGTCAGTGTGTTGCGGCCAGGATCCCCACTGACGCAGCAGCAGGCTGCCTGCTGCTGTTAGGGCCCCGGGCTGGGACGCAGTGGAGTGGGCGGGCCTGCATCCCCCGTCACCCCACTTATGGGTGGCAGTCTCCCCCTCGCCCCAGATGCTCAGAACCAGGAGTCTGGGTTTTTGTTCCTGAACTATTTGCTCAGCCCCTGCCTGAGGGCCTGAGCTCCTGTTTGTTTGCTGCCCTGCCCTGACCCAGGGCCTGGGCTTATCCTGAACTATTTTGCTCAGCCGCTGCCTGAGGGCCTGAGCCCTTGACTGTTTCCTGCCTCACCCGGCTAATTCCCTGACTCAGCGGACCTCAGTAGTGAGGCGGCCTGGCTACCAGCCGCCCCAGAGAGGGGCGACCCCAACCAAACCCTTCTACAAGCCCCCATGCCCATCACATACTAAACTCCAGCCAATCAGCGTTCAGTCTCCGTGACAGGCCAATCAGCTGGATCTCAGCTGGGGCCTCTAGGGGCTAGTGCAATATTGTAATTAATACAATGCCTCTCTTTACTGATGGTCACTATAACCCTTCTGCCAGGTGCCAATGGCAGCAGTAAGGGTTGGGTTCAATCTGTTTTGGGATTCTTTTCTGAAAAATAAAACAACCCTGGGTCTGTGAAATTAACGTAAGTTCTCATCTTTGCAGGTGGTTCTTCCCCATTCACAAGCACTCAGAGTCCTCTGGGAATGCAGAACCACAACTAGCATTTTATTTGGGGGAAAGGGAAAAACAGTTACAAGCAACATGAAATTCCTCTATATGTGTATACCCAAGAAACGCAGCCAACCAAATCAGTGCCCTGGGAACTTGGTGAACTCTACATCCCCAAATAATAATGGTCTGACATACTGAGGCCAAAACTCTTAGCCCAACCCCACCATCCACTTAGACTCAGTGGCAATCAAGGGGTGGCTCTCCTCTTCCAGTCCACTACAGTCCAGAGAGAGCCACTCCAATGTACAGCTAGTCCAGTTCTGTGATACCAGCTCTACTTCTGTTGGCCTGGCAGGCCAGAGCACTGACAGGTAAGTTCTGCACTGCTACTACCAATCCAGTCAGGCCTCAAGACAAAAGCTTCTCACATGGACCATTCTTGCAGATTCACTCCAGGAACAGAATCTGTGTATGAGTTTTGTTACCAACCAAAAATCTGCTACCTGTAAATGTAACCCACACACCTCCTGGGTGTGGTGTTCTTTCCCATCTAGTGGCACCGAGACCACTTAGAGAGAGATTAATGAGCCTCTGCAGCCTTAGCTAACAGCCAGTTAGCTTTTAACTCATGTGGTAGAGGCTCATGCACTAAGCTCCAGAGGTCCCAGGTTCAAGCCCACCCACCAATGACCCTGGTTGGTTAGCATTACATAAACTCAGTGTGATCCTCAGTCACTCCAGGGAATATCCCACACAATTCTTCTCTCTTTCATGAGTACATTAATAGTAAATCACTAACACAAACAAACTCCAGAAACAAAAACACGTAGTAGATGGAATTATGGGTAAGCAACATTATAATTCATATAAATGAAGCTGGCCAGAACTGGCTTTTCATCTTCTCTCCTACAGAGAAAACAGAGAATTCCATCTCTTTAAGTCTTCTAGCCCTGGGACTTATATTATCATGATAGGTCCTCAACTTAATGGGCTGTAGGTAGGTGGGAGAAGACAGAAAATCAGAATGAGTTTGAGAAGCAATTGAAAAGGGAAAAGCAGGCAGGGAAGAGAAGCCCCAGTCTAAGGCCTGGGTTCTTTAGCTGGTGATATAGGAGCAGGAAGGAAATAGGCTAAAATATTCAGACCCAGATTTTTAGCTAGGGTTCAACTCAGCCTCTCTTTTTGGGGTATGAAGTTGTGCCTGCAAAAGGGAAGCCACTTCTCTGAAAAGCCAGCCCTTTCTCCACTTGCCTTTTTGTTTCCTCTCACCCCCTGCTTTGTTTTACTCAGCTGCATTTACCATTTTTGTCTTTCATCTGCAGAAAGCTTTTGAAATTACATTTGCAATTTAGATGCACTGAAAGTCAAAAGGAGAATCTACATCAAAATATTTTTAAAGTGCTGTCTGAAGTCTTAAAAGGGATCACAAAATTCTCAGGAGTAGAGGAACCTTTTATACTCTTGAGACAGGTAAACAAATTAAACTACAAAGAGAATAGATACCACACACCTATCCTGGATTCTTAAATAGAGGCAACATTTTTTAGTGGTTTAAGCCTAGGACTTGCCTGGAACTCAATAGTCTCAGCTCTGACACTGACTCACCCTGTGATCTTGAGCAAGTCACTTGGGCTCTGATTCAGAAAAGCACTGCTTAATTTTCAGCCTATTTAAGACTCCAGTGGGATTTAAACATATGTGTGCTTTGCCGATTAGGGCCTTAACGTCTCAGTTTTCCCATCTGGAAAATAAAGACAATGACATATACTTATCTACCATTCTGTTACATCAGCATAAATCCAGAGTAACTATTGGCTACATTTAATGAGATTACTAGGGGTAGCTTTGATAAGCAATCTGCCATATCAACAATGTTGCACGTTTTAGTGTATCCCCAAACATTCCTACCTCCAATTCTTTTTAAAAAATGGCTTTTTTTGTTCAGCAACATGACTTATAAATCTGAAATTTTTCTTCAGCTGAGGAACAGTTCCGATCTCTTCCCACACGAAGGCAATTAGAGACAGCCGCTTGTAGTTTTGTAAAGAGGTTTGTTTTGCTGTTATGTTGAGTTCACACTTTCCTTTGCCATAGTTTTCATAACACCTGCTTTTGATTCAGACAAGTTCTTTTTCATTCTTATTTTCTTGCTGCTCTTTGCAGGGTTTAAAAAAAAAACAAAAAAAACCTGTTGGCCAACATTTTTAGAAGTGACTAGTAATTTCAGGTACCCAACCTAATATACTTTAAAGGGACTTGATTTTCAGAAATTGCTGATCACTCATACTCTGAAAATCAGGCCCCTTTAAAACATCTCAAGTTGGGTCTCCAAAATCACTAGTCACTTTAAAATTGGAGGCCTGTGGCTTTAATTTTTTCTTTGACATTTGGGAACTGTCTCAGTTGGGGATTACTCAGTCTCTGACCATCCCATGACTTCCGAATCTTACACTCTACAAATTTCCCTCACTCATTCCTACACCTACTCAGACCCTGTAAATGTTTCACTACTTTAACTTAGAGTCTACCACATATTCACCAAGGTTTGTGACCTATTAATTGTAGTCAGTCATCTCTCCATGCATAATTTGACTCCCCATCTCTTCATCACATACCCACAGCCTGTAAATGATTTATCCAATTCTTCAGAACACTGACTGTATCTCCCCAGTCAGTATCTAACACACTCACAGTGTTGTACCTTTTTAGTATTTCCAGATTGTCTAACAAATTTTGTTCAGATCTCTCTTGCTCTCAGGAACATTTTTGTTTAATTTTCTGATCATCCTGAATACTGCAGATTATTGACCATGTTTGAAAAGCTCTAGGCATGTAACCATGGTAAGTGCAAGTGCAAGTACATGCAGATGTGCCCTTATTAGCTCTACAGATGTGCAGTTACTCCACAAGTGCACAGGCAAAATAATCCCATCCCTAAATTAAGCATTCAGCTGCATTTTGCACATGCAGTTGCACGTCTATAGTTTTGGAAAACGTGGCCCTATATCTTGGCCTTTGAAGCCTCTGAAGAGACATAACTACTCAGCCCTCATCACTGCAGTATTTTAGTAGCAGTGGCTGAGCAGCATCTTCCACATCACTCTGCCAGTGCGCCTCAGTCTTGACCTGCAGGGGGCACCCTTTGGAGCCAGAGAGCTCAAGCTCTGTGCCACTACCACTTTTGAATTCTTGGGTGAGGTTGCCAGAAAGGATGCCAATGAGTGCCACTTCTGATGCCACTTTCTGATATAAACACCCATCGCTTAGGAACTGGACTGAGACCGCCCACTCATTTTCATGGAACATTTAACCGCTTTCCAACGATCCAGATTACATCTGACTGTTGGCAGAATTACTGCAACATTAGGAATGAGTCACTTGAAGGTTAACAGTCGACCAGAAATTTAAACTCTGATAAACAAGCCACTCCAGACCTGTTTGTAAAAGCTCCTGGATTTATTAACAGTTTCCCCTTAGGCCTGGAATAAACAGCAACTCTGAAATACTGCCACTGCTCTTATGGCATTACAAAGCTGCTGGTAGAATATCAACCACTGGAAGCACAGGAGATAAGGAAGTTACTGAACTGTACAGCTATACCCTTACCAAATGTTTAGAAAAAGATCATTGGCATAATCTGATTCTAAACACTAGTTTCCTGACTCATCCTGTGCATGTGAGAGAGACAGCCAGGTTTTTATTTGCACATACATAGATAGATACTTTCTTCAGACACAACATTTCAAAACCAAATCCCACAAACATAGTTTCTGAAACAGATCTCAAACCTGGAAAGTCTAGCTCAAGTTGTGAGTCACAAGAATGGCTAGTGCCATGATTTTTGGATGGTTCAATGATTGGGGAATTAGCTTAGGAGCCCACAGACGTCCAATGTGATTGTGGACGAATCACCTAGGCCCAAATCCTGAGCGGTACTGAGGTCAGGGGCAACGGATTATTCCTAAAAGTGTGGGGGGGTGCGGAGGATGAGGCCCCGCCCACTCCATGGCCCCGCCCTGCCCCTCCTCTTCCCCCTGAGACCCTGCCCCCCTGGCCAAGCCAGAAGTTGGAGCCAGGGAGCCCAGGGCCCTCCAGCCTGCCTGGGGTGGGGAGGCCCGAGAGCAGCTCCCACCCTATGTTCCCACCCCCCAACCGCTCCGCCCAGGGCAGGTGGAGGATCCATGGCTCCCCACAGCTGCCCATGCAGCTCTTACCCCAACCCACCTCTGGCTTCCGGCCTGGATGGGGGGGGGGCTCAGGTGCCAAAAAGCCACAGCCAGACTATGGTAAGAGCTGCCCGAGCAGCTGTGGGGAGCTGTGGACCCTCCATCTGCCCTGGGTGAGGGATCTGGGGGGCAGGGACGTGGGTCAGGGGCTGCTCTCAGGTCTCTCCACCCTAGGCAGGTGAAGGGTCTGCATAGGGTTGCCAACTTTCTACTCGCACAAAACCAAACACCCTTGCCCCGCCCCTCCTCTGAGGCCCCGCCCATGCCCCACCCCTTCTCTGAGGCCCTGCCCTGATCACTCCATCCCCCCCATCCCTCTGTCGCTCACTCTCCCCACCCTTACTCACTTGCTCATTTTCACTGGGCTGGCTCAGGGGGCTGGGGTATGGGAGGGGGTGCGGGCTCTGGCTGGGGGTGCAGGCTCTGGGGTGGGGCCATAAATGAGGAGTTGAGCATGCAGGAGGGGGCTCCAGGCTGAGGCAGTGGGTTGGGATGCGAGAGGGGGTCAGGGCTCTGGCTGGGGGTGCGAGCTCTGGGGTGGGACCGGGATGAGGGGTTTGGGATGCAGGAAGGGGCTCTGGTCTGGGGGGTGGAGCTGAGGGGTTCGGAGTATAGGAGGCGGCTCCGGGCTGAGGCAGGGGCTTGAGGTGTGGGAGGAGGTACGGTCTCTGGGGCTGGGGGTGCAGGTTCCATGGTAGGTCCAGAAATGAGGGATTCAGGGTGCAGGAGGGGGTTCCGGGCTGGGGCAGGGGGTTGGGGCATGGGGGGTGAGGGCTTCATCGGGGGGTGTGGGCTCTGGAGTGGGGATGAGGGGTTTGGGGTGCACGAGGGTGCTCTGGGCTGGGATTGAGGGGTTCAGAGGGTGGGAGGGGGCTCAGGGATGGGGTAGGGGTGCGAGGAAGGCTCAGGGGTGCAGGATCTGCACGGCGCGGAGGTTAGCAGGGAGCCTGCCAGCTCTGCTGCACAGTGCTGCCAACCGGACAGTCGAAAACCAGACACCTGGTCACCCTAGGTCTGCAGTTCCCCACAGCTCCCTGGGCCGCTTTTACCTGGGCCAGGCTCCAGCTTTCAGCCTGGCTGATGGGCGGGGCCTCGGGGAAGAGGAGGGGCAGGGGGCCGGGCCGATGGCGAAAAGTGGACGGGTCAGGCTCATCCACATTCAAAAGTGGGAGGGCCATCGCCCTTTGGCCCCCTCCCGCCCCCCATTCCGGCGCCCCTCACTGAGGTGCCCAGTTCCCACTGATTTAAAAGTGAGTTATATGCCTGAAGTCCCTTTGTGGATCTGGGTCTTAGTCTCTCTGTGTCTCAGTTCCTCAACTCTAAAATGGGACTAGCAGCACTTCCTTAACTCACACGGTTGTTGTGAGGATAAATATAGTAAAATATTGTGAGATGCTCAGATAGTACAGAAGTGGGGGCCATCCTAGTCGTAGGTTGTCCACCAAAAGGGTGCCTGGAACTTTAACTTCTTTAAAGGTCATTTGGTGGAAATACAGTGTGAATCTAGACAGTATGAACTGTTCTTTTAGATTTAGTGGAGGCCAAGAGCAAATGGGAGAGATTCCTTGAGACTGTGTGCTTGAGCTACTTACAGTGGACTCGGATACTGTGAACCTATGGCCCCTGCCATGGCTGTAGTAAATGCAAACATAGCAAAACACTATTAAAATGAAGTGGAATTAAAGTCCCAAATTACTTCGGAGAAATAATACATTTAGCCTTTAGATGTCACTGTTGTTCCACAAACGTAACGGAGCCATAGCAAATAGGAAGGAGAAATGGCCAGGGTAGTAGTTGACAAAGAACTAAGTCAGATCAGGCCTGCTAGAGCTGTACATGGAAGGCAAAACCTGTGTGTGGATTTGACTTTTCCTGTATGAAAAGAGGAGGGGAGATTAGTCGCCTCCACAGCACTGTTCCTAGACCCTGCTGACCACAGGGAAAGGGTGGAAGGGACTGGGCTGCTGGCACTAGGGGCATGTGTATCATCCCCCTGCAATCCCACATGGAATGGGCCAAAGAGTTAACAGAGTCTGAATTTCCCCCAGAGCCCTGTCCTTCCATGTTGAGGGACCCCTTTTAGGGCGCTCCCAGGGACAGCAACAAGCAGGTGCGTCCCTGGCAATGTGGCATCTGAACCTGCAGAATCATCTCCTTATGTACGTACCTTGCAAACTCTTTGGGGCAGGGAATGCCAGTTCATGTGTGTTCGTACAGAATCTAGCAGAAGGGGGCCCCACCCCAATCTTGATCGAGGTCTTTGGATGCTACCATAAAACAACAACAACTGGGCCTTCTTAGCTCTGCTTATACATGAAAGCAAAACCAGCAGCTACTTTGCTTTTCCCTTATTTGCAGCTTGATTAAAAGGTAGGTGTTTTGGAGAATCTGGGTTGCTTTCATCCCCACCCCACCCCACGCCACCCTGAGCTATAGCCTGATCTCTACCTCATTCATCACCATGTGTTCACACAGGTGTGTGGCTGGAGATTTTATACACTAACATTATGCGTGTGAGAGAGGAGCCCGTTTAATTGTTTACTCTTCCTCTCAGGAACCTACCTCCCCTACTAACAGGCATCCTTGTAGTTCTCATAGCTTTCTTGAGAGTGTGTGTGTGTGTGTGTGTCCCCATCCATCCAGCCTTCTCTGTTCACATCAGTCAGTTCTAGCTCATTCAGGCAGATTTCTTGAGTTTACTGCAATGCTGACTTACTGATGTGTGGGTTTATGTTCACTCCTACACTCCTATAGAAATGAGAAGGGGGGAGTCATGTTGGGTCATGCTGTTCCCATTGTGGCCTATGTAAAATCGAGAAAGTTTCTTAGGGTGTATTTTCAAGACTGCGTGTGGGAAGTGGGCAACAACTCCCCTTACCATTAATTAATGTTCATAGGGGCTGTGTGGCTACTCTCCTGCTCATTGCTTTGAAAGGGTGCTCCTACAGCATATGTCAACGCAGTGGTTAAAGCATGTCAGTCTCAATACAGGAGGCCAAAGCCATCCTTGGCCTAGCTCCATTAACTCTGATGAGTTACGTTGTGCGGGAATTCAGCCTATATTGTCTAACAAACAAGTTTTGTCACTGAAAATAATAATGATCACAGTGGCAGATAGCCTGGGGGAAGCTGGTTATCCCTGATATGCTTGGAGAATCACCCACTCCCATTCGTTTTATAATAGAGTTCTAAGTGCACTCATTTATCACACACATGTACTCAGCCCATTGCTGTCAGCAGAGGGAACTGGCAATGGGGGGTTGGGGGCAGGGGCTCGCTTTATAAGCTCTAAGGAGTGGTTGGTATGTGAGCACATGGGCACTTGAATGGTTTTCATTTTTCTAATTACATTCTAAGGGTGGCAGCTTTGTGATGGGAAAGATCAGTTTTATTTCATGCTGACTAATTGAATTGGCTATTATGGACTATGGGTACACGACAATAGGCTTTTATCAGCATACTGGGGATAGGAGCCCCTGAACAACAAAGGGAAGCCAAAGCTTCTATAAGACAAGCACAGGCCGAGCTCAGACTCACTAATGGTTCATGCAGTCATTGATTTTAGACTGTTAAAAGGCACCTGGGTTGGTGGGGCGGGATCAGGACCGGCTCTAGGCACCAGCAAAGCAAGCACGTGCTTGGGCGGCACAATTCCAGGGGCGGCATTCCGGCCATTCTTTTTTTTTTGCTTGGGCAGTTGCGCTTTCAGAGCTTGGGGGGGGGGACGGGGGACAAAAAACCTAGAGCTGGCCCTGGGAGGGACTAGAGGTTGAAGGTTGATCAGACAGCAAATGTGAAAAATCGGGACAAGGGGTAGGGGGTAATAGGAGCCTATATAAGAAAAAACCCAAAAATTGGGACTGTCCCTATAAAATCGGGACATCTGGTCACCCTAATCCTGTGTTAAAGTCACTGGACTGAGACCTAGGAAAATGGTTCTGGATTCAATTCTGTCACAGGGTCCACTCACCACTAGGGGCGCCTCACCGTGGTCACTGTCGGGATTAGAACCTTCCAGGTGCTGCACCTTCCTCTGGCAATCTCCCCACCTGCCTTCTTCTCTCAGCCTGCAGCCCCTCTCGTTCCAGGAACCAGAGCTTCCTCTTCCCGACTTGGCCCTCCGGCAAGGTCACTATGTTCCTCCCCTTCCAGGGTATCGAAGGCTTTCAGGGCAATCTGTCCCAGGCAGTCTGCTCTCCACTACCTGGTCTGTGACACTTCTCCAGTGGCTGCCTTCTACTTCAGGTTTCAGCTCAGGGGCCCTCTCTTCAGCAGCCAAGGTCTGCCCTATCTCATACCTTGCTGCTTTTCCCATGAGCCTTTCCTGCCTTTCTGGCTCTCTCCGCACTCTGATTTTGCCAGGTGCACAACTCCCTCCTCCCAGGGTGTAACTGAAGGCTACTTGCCTCTATATCCCCAAACACACCTCCCTTCCCCCAGGGAGGGACTGCAGCCTACATCCTTGGAGCTGCATTCTGCTCTCAGCTCCTGGGCTTTATATAGGCCCCACCTGTTCCTGTCCAGCTGAGCCTCATCTAAATATCCCTGCTCCCTGGCTCCTCCTCCAGGTGCACTCTGGGCCGTTATTTGGCCCACCTGGCCACCTTAACCCCTTCAGGCCTTGTGTGGGGTGGACACCTCATCACAAATTCCCACTTGTGCCACAGACTTCCTGAGCAGCCTTGGTCTAGTCACTTAAGCTCAGATCCTCAGTGGGGGTTAGGCACTGAAATAGCTTTCAGGCTGGGTCTCTGCACCTCAATTTCCCCATTAGTAAAACTGGCATAACATTTCCTTTCTCCCTCCCTTTGTCTATTTATTATAAGCTCATGGAGGGACAGTCTCTTACTTTGTGTCTATACGGTGTCTAGCACAATGGGGCTCCAATCTCAGTTAGGGCCTCTAAGCACCTCAATATAATAACGGGGGGGGGGGGGTGTTATGGGCTACTGTACGTACGGGTTTTCCTGGACACTGCCTCTTTTTTGATCCATCATCCTCTGTCCGGGCGGATTTTTCAAATAAGGGGCAATGTTCTGTTTTTTTGCGGAGCAGATGTTGCAGCTCCAAAAGCGCCCTGACTGGTCTGCTTCCTGATTGGTCCCTCCCCTGCATGTGCATCTGATTGGTCCCTCGCAGCTGCTGGATCCTGCCCATCCAGGCCCCGTCTCCCAGGCTTAGGGAGGGGGAGAGCCCCTCGAGCATCTCAGGGAGACACTGATTGATAGCCATTGCTGTGTCCCATGGCTGTGCCAACCACCCTGCCACTGTGACGGGGGCAACACTGCTCCCCCACCTCAAGAATGAGGCCCCAGGTACCCCCTCCAACAGCTCTCAGTACACACACACACCCTTCCAGCACCCCCAAATACCCCTTCCCAGTACACAACCCCTCCAGTACCCCCATATATCCCCCAGTACACACACCCCCTCCAACACCCTCAACTGTACCTCCCCTCCAGCTTCCCCTCCCCTTCTGCCCCTCCGGCTGTGTCCTCTTTTTGGGAACCTGAAACATGGTAATCCAAATAATAGTGGAGCGGTATGATAAGCTCCAATGACTTCTCTAGGAGCTGAGAATCCTTGGTACTTTGGTGGCAATCTTTCAGGGCTCTTCAGCAGAACTAAGAGATTTTGCAAATATCAGGTAAGCACTGGCAGGAAGGTGCATTGGTTCTGCCAGTTAAAGTAATGAGAGAAGTGAGCAGAGCACCAGCAGAACGAGGTACACCCCGATTGTCCCTTGGTTTACCAGAAGCCTGCTCTGAGATCATGCAGAGAGGATGCATTCTGGAATCAGACTGCTTTATACCAGGAGTGCCTTACAGCAAATAGTGAGCCTGAATTATGCTATATAAACACACTTGGCTTTAGTTGGTTTTACTTGCAATTTATCTTTGTCTTACTGCATTTGTTTTACTTGTTCATGTAAAACTAATTTTTAAAAAAAGTTTATAAATAAAGCTGTGCAATCTGGTGGCGTGTCTCATACACCTGGCTCTAGGATAACCTGGGATTTTCTGGATGCAGGATCTCAGTAGGAGGACTTGGTAAATTCCGACAAGTTTGTTCATTTTCTGATAATGGAATTTAAACAGCACATCCTTATAGCAAGGAAGATTAATTTTTGAAGTTCAGAAGGCAGCTGGTCGTAATGCTAAGCAAACACAGATTGAAGTTCAGCATACAAGAGATGTTCTAGCTCTCAGTAGGGCATTGCACTTTGAGGTGGGCAACTAGTTTTCTGGTGCATTTTTATCATGATCAGTCTGGAGCTTCTGTAGTGTACACACAACCTGTGAAATCTGTATGATAAGGGTCAGCACACAGGATCATTAAGGACAAACAACGCTGTTAAAGGGCTTTCCCTCAACCCTCCCACTTCCCTGGTTCTTGTCACGCAGACAGCAAGCAGCAAAAGACCAGAAGTCTGAAGTGCAGACAATGCGATGTTTATTGGGATTAGTTTCCAAGCAAGCATATTCTGAAATCCTTCACACCAGTCGGGCTTATCTCTATACACCAATAGAGCCTGTTCCCTAGTGTCCCTCTTCCCAGCTCTGACGCCGCAGAGCATTTACCCCTTATCCCTCTTCCCAGCTCTGATGCTGCAGAGCCTTGCCTGTGTCCCTATTCCCTGTTCCCTGTCCCCCCCTTTAGCAAGCATGATTCCAATTTCCCTTCCACTTCCTGTTTGACCCCAGTTTATATAGTAATATTCTCAGCTATACCTTAACCAATCATTTTACTGAAATTTAACTAACCAATCCTAACATATTGTAACATAATTCTCTAACCAATTATATCCCACTGCCCTAATTAACTTACACCTAGCAAAATTAATTATACAGCAGACAGAAACAATTAGAGAACCAGACAGGTTAACAATAGAAAAGTGGGGGCCATAAAGATAAAACAATACAGAAATGAGGGTTTCACAACCACAGCTATTGATAAGTGATTTCTTGCCAGACAGGATGCTATCAAACTACGTTTTCTTTAACCATTTTAAGATCCGTTTCTTTATCTGGCGGGGATGGGCAGTATCAGGACAGGATCGTTTCCTAACAGCCAATAGCACCTTATTTCAATGTGACTGGTTAGGAATGTGAGGATGTGACTACGCTTCCCAGCTTATGGCTACGCCTGCTGCTTAGCCAAAGGCCTTAGCCTAAAAAAAAG
Source organism: Emys orbicularis (assembly GCF_028017835.1). NCBI lineage: Eukaryota > Metazoa > Chordata > Testudines > Emydidae > Emys > Emys orbicularis. The sequence continues at coordinate 347,250,238 of NC_088683.1, forward strand.
GCCCCAGACTATCCTAGTGAGAGACGGCCCATACACAGGCAGACTGTGATTTTGATTCTTTGTTTTTATACCCCTGTACCTAGCTAAGTGATAAAAATACACCGAAGTTCTTAAAATAGAGGCCTTTACAGGCAGGCCTGAATATCTATATTCTAACAAACGCCATTTGCTCAAAGGCTCAAGAACCTTCGCCTTCAGATCCACAGCAGGGAACACAAACAGGGAGATGTATAATGGCCTGTACTTGAGTCCAGCGCTTTAAAGATTTCAGCTGTACGTTTCTGTTATCACCACTGAGCAGATTTAGCAGATCGTGGTTCAGGATGAGCTGTACCCTGGGCCTGTACTCCTCCCCACAGTGCACCTCACGCTTAGACTGGGTCCTCAGGTCACAACACCCTGTTCACCATCCATGTGCCCTCTGCAGATCCAGCTGGGACTTGGCTTACCTTTGGGAACCAGTGACAGGTAAAAAGGTGCAGTGACACAGAACAGCCTCTTCAAAGCAAAGTTTTATTTGTCTGTCCACCAGAACGTGGCAAACGGAGAGGGGAAGGATTAAAACAACCACATTATTTTACTGAACACAATGTGGCTGATCCTGCAGTATTTCATGAGCTGCGAATCTGGACAAGAATCTGTGCTGCCTGCCCTGCTGTGTGTCATGGAAAGAAGCAATTCATGATTCATGTTGGCATTCATGGAGCAGCTGCACACAGTGGACCATTGCTATTGGGCTCGGGAAACAAGTACCAAGTGGTGGGATCAGATTGTGATGCAGGTATGGGATGATGAGCAGTGACTGCAGAATTTTCGGATGCACAAAACCACCTTCCTTGACCTCTGTGCAGAGCTTGCCCCAGCCCTGCGGTGCAAGGACACCAAAACAAGAGGTGCCCTCGTGGTAGAAAAGTGAGTGGCGATCGCTGTGTGGAAGCTGGCAACTCTAGACTGCTACAGGTCAGTCGCAAATCAGTTTGGAGTTGGGAAGTCCACCCTGGGGGTTGCGGTGATGCAAGCGTGCAGGACCATTAATCACCTCCTGCTACAAAGGACTGACTCTGGGCAATGTGTGGGAAATAGTGGATGGCTTTGCGGCAATGGAATTCACTAACTGCGGAGGGGTGATAGATGGCACGCATATCCCAATTTTGGCCCCAGACTATCTTGTGACAGAGTACATCAATAGAAAGGGCTACTTCTCTATGGCATTGCAGGCACTGGTGGATCACCAGGGTTGTTTCACTGACATCAACATGGGGTGGTCAGGGAAGGTGCATGATACAGGCATCTTCAGGAACACTGGTCTGTATAGAAAGTTACATGCAGGGACTTTCCTTCCAGACCAGAAGATTCCAACAGGGGCTGTGGAAATGCCTCTAGTGATCCTGGCAGACCCAGCCTTCCCCTTACTCCCGTGGCTCATGAAGGCTTACACCAGAAACAGGGCCGGCTCCAGCATTTCTGCCGCCCCAAGCAAAAAAAAAAAAAAAAAAAGAAGCCGTGATCGCGATTGGCGGCGGCAATTGGGAAGAAAAAAAAAAGCCGCGATCGGCGGCAGTTCAGCGGCAGGTCCTTCGCTCCTAGAGGGAGTGAGGGACCTGCCACCCCCGAACTGCCGTAGGTGCCGCCCCTCTCCCTTGGCCGCCCCAAGCACCTGCTTGTTAAGCTGGTGCCTGGAGCCGACCCTGACCAGAAACCTTGACAGCAGCAAGGAGCATTTCAACAACAAGCTCAGCAGGTGCAGAATGACCATAGAATGTACATTTGGCAGATTAAAGGGTCGTGGGGCTGCCTTTTTGGCAGGTTAGACCTCAGTGAGGAAAATATTCCCATGGTCATAGCAGCCCGCTCAGTGCCGGGTTTACAATGCTCCGCTTGCACTGTGTCCCGAGACCCTGCCAGCCCGCTGGCTCCCCACTGCCCATCACTTGCTCCTCAGGCCGAGGGCTCCTCTCCACCCCATGGGACTCTTGGCGGTGGAGGTGGGTTTGCCACCGAGGATGGTGTGCAGCTCCTTGTAGAAGCAGGAGCGCCGCCAGCTTTTTTGCCGCCCTAGGCGGCGGAAGGTCCCGCCCCCGAAATGCCACCTCCGACAGAGGCGGCGGAAGGTCCCGCCCCCGAAATACTGCTGACGACTGGGGCAGCCGAAGATCCGGCCGCCGCGGTCGCCGCCCCCCAAATGTTAGCGCCCTAGGCGACCGCCTAGGTTGCCTAATGGGTTGCGCTGGCCCTGTGTAGAAGTGGCATGTTTTCGGCGCTGCACCAGAGCGACGGTTGGCCTCCCTTACCTTCTAGTACACCTGTCTCAGCTCCTTGATCTGAGCACGGCACTGCTGAGTGTCCCTTTCGTGCCCCTTCTCGTCCATGCCACGAGCAATCTGCTCGTAGGTGTCAAAGTTCCAACAGCTGGTTTGGAACTGCGATTGCACAGCCTCCTCCCCCACAGGCCCAACAGATCCATCAACTCCAGTGTACTCCAGGTGGGAGCACGTTTGCTGCAGAAAGCCGTCATGGTCAGCTGTCAGCTGGGAACGATGGGAGCTGTCCACCCCGAATAAAGAGGAAGTGGAATTTCAAAAATTCCCCGGGGCTTTAAAGGGGGAGAGAGACATGCCTGTGTATCTGGCTGCAGGGCAGCAGAGTAGAAACTGCTGACCAGAGTGTTCAGGATGAACATTGTCGGACACCTCCTGGAGGCCACTTAGGATGACATAAGTAAGCGCAGTGTCTACTCTAACTTTGTCGCAAAGAGCTCTGCGCTGCTCGTTGAGGTGGTTTCATTATGTCGGCATAGCAGGAGGGTTAAGTCAGTGGGAGGAGCATTATTGTGTGTACAGCTCCACTGTTTTGTCGATGAAACCTGACTTTTGTTGACAAAACCGTGTAGTGTAGACAAGGCCTACATTTTGGCTTTCTGAAATAAACAGCCCATCTCTTTTGGGAGTGAGGCCTTCCTTCTCTCTGTCTAAAAAGGGTCTCTTGTTGATAGAAAGGACTTTGCACCTCATTTAAGCCACTGATGGCCATTCGTGTGATGTATTCAATGACTAATCTTACCAATATAATACAGGCTGATTTAGCCGTTATAGCTTAAAATATACGTAATTACTGTGATTTAAAAAATAGATTCTGTATATCTGAGCTACTCTTAACCTTAAAAAAAAAAAAGGAAGTGGTCCCAACTGACTGAATCCATAATTCCCCTCCACCTCATAATGAAGACTGTCAGAGTAAGGTGGTAGCTTTCTGTAATTAACTTTCTTCACATGTCCAGTTGGAGGAATTTGCAGCTACAGCCGGCAAGGAAGCTAACTAACAAAACTAACATCATGCCTTTTCCCATGTGTAATGAGTTCAAAAGCAGAAAAAAAGGACACAGACGTGACTACAGATCTTTTACATTCCAAGCATTGCACAGAAATGTAATTAGTGCTCACACAATGGAGGCTGCTCTGTTCTTCAGCATTTAGGAGAAGAGGGTATGTTTTGGAAAAGTGCAGTTAACACAGAGGGACGTAGAGCTACATTCATCCCTGGAGGAATTCCAGTGGAGTCACACCAGGGATTGGTCTGGCTCTATACTCTTCTCTAGTAGGAGGGGGGGGGGGGGAAGCTCCTGTAGTGTGTTCATAACCAAAAGATGGCAGATACTGTCAAAAGGGTAAGTGGTTCAGATTCCGCCATTGCCTGCTGACCTAGCCTTGAACCATGTCCAACAGAAAAGAACAAGTGTATATATAAAACCCCTCAGCAAACAAACTGTTATTTTTCAGCACTAGAGGGTGACTTACTCCACTCTCTACATCTCTGAAAATAGCATCTCAATGCCATTGTCTCCTCCTCCCCCGCAGCTTCCAGCTCTTCAGACACAGTTTCCGAGTCACCTTGCCGTAGCATTAAAGCTGAATGAAGTCTCCACTGTCACCTTTCTTCTATCGTAGGGAAGAAAAAGTCTCAGAGTCCCTGTGATGTCCTATCCCTTTAAATGTTCAGGGGTCTCTGTGCTCTCTCTCCCATCCCCAATATAAAGCCTCACTTCTTGTTAGTTTCAGTTTTGCAGTCAGAACAATAAAGCTACCACAGCAGATAGCTGTGTGTCCATCAGCTCCCTCTGTGCCTGTCTGTCTGTCTCCTTCTCTGCTGGCTCCAGAAATATAACATTAGCAATGAGTAAGTCTGCGTGTCTGTCACGGAGGTCACAGAAGTCATGGATTCCGTGACTTTCCGTGACCTCCATGACTTTTGCAGCGGCTGGTGCTGGCTCAGCAGTTTGGGTATCTGTGAGGGGCCTCAGGGCTAGAGGCAGGGGGTTGGGAAGTGCCGTGGGGGGTGCATACCTTGGGATGGGGGACTCACCGGCTCCCACTGGCATGGCCCCCTGCAGCTCCTAGGTGGCAGAGGAGCCGGGAGAGTGGGGGCACCGTGCTGCACAGTGCCCATGCCCGCAGGCCCCGCCCCCACAGATCCCATTGGCTGTGATTCCTGGCCAATGGAAGCTGCAGCAGCTGGCAGTTGTGGCGGGAGCAGCAGAGCCCCTGCCCTGGCCCCTGTCTCCGCCACCTAGGAGCTGCAGGGACGCGGAACCGGTCAGAAGCCCCTGCCAGCCCCACCAACCCCGCCGCCCCCTCCCAGTACCAGTGCGGGTCCCAGCCCACATCCGCCAGCATACACGGCACCCCCGGACCGCTCCCCCCCCCCCCCAGAGTACCCCGGCAGAGTTTTAGTCAGGGTGGGTATTTTTAGTAAAAGTCATGGACAGGTCACGGGCCCGTGAATTTTTGTTTACAACCCGTGACCTGTCCATGACTTTTACTAAAAATACCCGTGACCAAAACGTAGCCTTAGCAATGAGGATTTCTAGTCCATGCATGTCCAGTGCTCCCATTGCAAGAAGAAACAGTACGCAAATAATACTGTTAAATAGGGGTTAAATTCACCTAGAGGCACAGAGTGACAGACAGCGGGTTTTACTTCTGGGATAGCATGTGCCAGCCAGTTGGAGAGGGGGAAGTAGGCAAATAAAGATAGAACACAGGATAAAAGTACTGCAGTTACTGCTGGAACTGTCGAAACAGAGCAGTGAAGTGGAAACAAGCAGCCATCTTGACAGACCTCGTGCAAGCAGGCAGGCAGAGGAATGGCTTAGCCTGCACTGAGATGGCAGAGATGGCGTTCACCTTTCGAGGAGGGGAAAGACCCTATTTGGACACAGACTGGCTAACCTAGTGAGGAGGGCTTTAAACTAGGTTCGACGGGGACAGGTGAGCAAAGCCCACAGGTAAGTGGGGAACATGGAGACCTGGGAGATGGGTCGGAAACGAGAGGGAGTGTGGGCTATATTGGCAGAGAGAAAGGAGGGTCAGGACAAAACTGGGAGGAAAGATCAAACCAGTATCTTAGATGCCTATATACAAATGCGAGAAGTATGGGTAATAAGCAGGAAGAACTGGAAGTGCTAATAAATAAATACAACTATGACATTGTTGGCATCACTGAAACTTGGTGGGATAATACACATGATTGGAATGTTGGTGTGGATGGGTACAGCTTGCTCAGGAAGGATAGACAGGGGAAAAAGGGAGGAGGTGTTGCCTTATATATTAAAAATGTACACACTTGGACTGAGGTAGAGATGGACATAGGAGATGGAAGTGTTGAGAGTCTCTGGGTTAGGCTAAAAGGGGTAAAAAACAAGGGAGATGTCATGCTAGGAGTCTACTACAGGCCACCTAACCAGGTGGAAGAGGTGGATGAGGCTTCTTTTAAGCAACTAACAAAATCATCCAAAGCCCAAGATTTGGTGGTGATGGGGGACTTCAACTATCTGGATATATGTTGGGAAAATAACACAGCGGGGCACAGACTATCCAACAAATTCTTGGACTGCATTGCAGACAACTTTTTATTTCAGAAGGTTGAAAAAGCTACTAGGGGGGAAGCTGTTCTAGACTTGATTTTAACAAATAGGGAGGAACTTGTTGAGAATTTGAAAGTAGAAGGCAGCCTGGGTGAAAGTGATCATGAAATCATAGAGTTTGCAATTCTAAGGAAGGGTAGAAGGGAGAACAGCAAAATAGAGACAATGGATTTCAGGAAGGCAGATTTTGGTAAGCTCAGAGAGCTGATAGGTAAGGTCCCATGGGAATCAAGACTGAGGGGAAAAACAACTGAGGAGAGTTGGCAGTTTTTCAAAGGGACACTATTAAGGGCCCAAAAGCAAGCTATTCCGCTGGTTAGGAAAGATAGAAAATGTGGCAAAAGACCACCTTGGCTTAACCACGAGATCTTGCATGATCTAAAAAATAAAAAGGAGTCATATAAAAAATGGAAACTAGGACAGATTACAAAGGATGAATATAGGCAAACAACACAGGAATGCAGGGGCAAGATTAGAAAGGCAAAGGCACAAAATGAGCTCAAACTAGCTACAGGAATAAAGGGAAACAAGAAGACTTTTTATCAATACATTAGAAGCAAGAGGAAGACCAAAGACAGGGTAGGCCCACTGTTTAGTGAAGAGGGAGAAACAGTAACAGGAAACTTGGAAATGGCAGAGATGCTTAATAACTTCTTTGTTTCGGTCTTCACCGAGAAGTCTGAAGGAATGCCTAACATAGTGAATGCTAACTAAACATCAATTAACTAGTACAGAGACCTAGCCCAGATCCTTCAGGCTTCCTGATCCAGCCTCTTTTCTGACTGTTCCCCATCACTTAAGTACATATACAGGGCTCTATATCTACATGATACATAATTGGTTAAACAACCACAAACAAAGAGTAACTATTAATGGAATGATGTCAGATTGGAGCGAGGTTTCATGCGGGGTTCCACAGGGATCTGTTGTAGATCTTGTCTTGTTTAACATCTTTATTAATGCAATCATCTATTATTGGTTGCATCTGAAGAAGTGGGTTTTTTACCCACGAAAGCTTATGCCCAAATAAATCTGTTAGTCTTTAAGGTGCCACCGGACTCCTTGTTGTTTTTGTGAATACAGACTAACACGGCTACCCCGGATCTTTATTAATGACCTGGATGTAGGAATAGAGAGCATACTGATCAAATTTGTAGATGACACAAAGCTGGGTGGGAAGGAGGGGTTGCAAACACTTTGGAGGATGGAGCTAAAATTCAGAGGGATCTTGATTAATTGGAGAACTTGGGTATGGACAACACAATGAAATTCAACAAAGACAAATGTAAGATGCTATGCTTCGGGAATTAAAACCAAAGGCACAATACAGAATGGGGGATCACTGGCTTGGCAGCAGCACTGGTGAGAAGGGTCTGGGAGTTGTGGTGGATCACAACCTAAACATGAGTCAGCAATGCAATGCCGTTGCAAGAAAAGGAAATGCAAGTGTAGGTTGCATTAAGAGAATCATAGCATGCAAGTCACGGGAGGTGATAGTACTGCTTTATTTGTTGCTGGTTAGGCCTCAGCTGGAGTGCTGTACAATTCTGGCCATATAGAAAGGATGTAGAGAAACTGGAAAGGATCCGGAGGTGGGCGACAAAGATGATCAAAGGGATGGAATGCAGCCACATGAGCAAAGCCTGAAGGAACTGGGTATGTTTAGTTTGGAAAAGAGGAGATTGAGGGGGGGACATGAAGCGGTCTTCAAATACTTGAAAGGCTGCCATAAAAAAATGGAGAAAAATTGTTCTCTCTTGCCACAGAAGGCAGGACAAGAGGCAATGGATTCAAACTACAGCATAGCAGATTTAGATTAAATCTCAGGAAAAACTTCCTAACTGTATGACCAGTAGGACAATGGAACAAACTGCCTAGGGAAGTCATGGAAACTCCGTCAGTGCAGGTTTTCAAGAAGAGGCTGGATAGCCATCTAGTGTTTCTCAAATGCAGCCACCAGGGTCTTTTTGTGCAACCACAGCCTCCTGGGTGGTGATGGGGGTGGGGGGAGGAGAGGGAGAGCCAGCAGAGGTTGGGCCCTGCCCTCTTCTGGAACCACAAATGCTGGAGGAGAAGGCAGCCGGTGTGAGTTCCCCACCTTCCCAGAGGTGGTGGGGCTTGGGCTTCCGGCTTCAGCCCTGCGGTGGCAGGCAGCAGGCTCCATCCCCTGGCTGTGGAGCTTCAGGCTCCAGCCCCGGCCCTGGACTCAACCCCTCCACCCCCACCCCATCACTCCTGGCCCCCATTGTCTCCTCTGGTTCCAGCTCCCAGCTGCACGACAGTGGGTCTCCCACCTCTTATGAGAGTGCTCTAACCACTGAGCTCTGGGCTATTCTGATGCAGAGCACCCTCAGTCTCTCCTGATGAAGCTGCTCCACTGTCTATAAATAATTAAGCCAGAAGCTGGGAATGGGCGACAGGATGAATCACTTGATGGTTACCTGTGCTGTTCATTCCCTCTGAAGCACCTGGCATTGGCCACTGTCGGAAGATGGGATGCTGGGCTGGATGGACCTTTGGTCTGACCCAGTATGGCCGTTCCTATGTTCTTAGTGATTGGCATAGGGGGACTGGACCCAGGGTCTCCCATGTGGGTGCCCCAATCACTGGACCGCAGAGTCATTCTCTCTCTCTCTCGTCCAACGACTATTTAAGTACTTATCCACAAAGGAATGGTCATTAGACAAGAGAGAGACAGTGCGCAGGCGCCCAGATTTAGGAGAAATGCAGGTTCTAATCCAAATCTGAATTTTATGGCTCAGGCTCGTCTCTACTTTCTATTAAAATTTCCTCTTTTCTCTGTCCTCTTAGCACTTGGCACTTAGAAATATCACGATGGACAGATAGATAAATAAATGATACCTTTTTTTTCTATTAGAGAAGCAAAAATTCTTTCCAGCCCAAGTTACCCATCTGCAGTTCTTTTTGTTTAGACTGGCAAATCCATTTTCAGGTCAGATAAACAACTCTGACAAATACAGCCTTTCCCACCCAATATTTGTAGATTAGTCACAGTGCATTTTCTCCATTCTGTAAGGTACAGTGGTACAGAGAATCCAAGAGAATATCATGTGTGGTTTTAATGACTGCACAAAATTCTGGCAGGGGAACCACAGAAAAAGTGAGTCACACACTGGAACAGTCCAAAGCCTCAGTCACATCACTATCAGTCTGCAAACAGATGGTGGCTGTCTCCCATGAGACTATTCCAACTTCAATGAGAAGTTCATGTGAGAGAATTCATGAGTCCGTACTGCACATACACATCTTTGCATTGTGTCTCCTCACCAACTCAGGGCCTGATCCTTTACCATGTGGAGCACCATCAACTCCCGTTGATTTGAGCATTGCTCTGACTTCAGTAGAAGGGAAGTGTGCTCAGCAACTTGCAGGACAAAGCCCTAACTCTGGCAGGGTGTGTCAGGAACTGGGGTCTGAGTGGGGCCTTGCCGGGAGAGAAGTATTAGAAGGGAATAAACATCTTCTCCGGATAAAAGGTACATGTTGGGATCACCCAGTCGAGGTTGCAGGAAAGATATTGAAATACAAAAAGGGCCACAGGAGGCTAGATTGATGGCCTAAAAGACTATGTCCAGAGCTATTTTAAATGTATTTAGCTCAGTAATTTATTAAGAGCTCGTCACCAAAGAGGCACCTGGTTGTGTATAACAGCAATACATAGTTAGAAATAATAAACTGGGACCAGTGGGTCCCAGCACCCAATCCCGCTCACGCAGGGTAAGTTAAATGATCATAGACAAAATGGCCCAAACAGGAAAGCTATACGGGCAGGTATTGGAACTAGGCACAGAAAGATTCTACCAGACACTTTGGAGAAAGAGCTCCACTGAAATAACCCTGCAACTTTCCCTGGCCGTGGTGGCACTGAGGAGTGAAAAGGAGTTATGCCAGTACCTCGTTCCTAGCTGACTGAAGAAGAAATGTGGTTGAGTAAACCAGGCATGGGACTAGAATTCACAAACTCCTGAGGTCTAGTCCTGATGCTACCACTGAGTTGCTTGGGATGATGGGCAGGTCATATAGCGCCCCCCACCCCCAATTGTCTTCTACTCAAGAGTTTTGTAAAGGGTAGTGAATATTTGTGCAATTCCAGGGGCCAAATTCTGAGTTTCTGAGCAAGTAATTTTACAGTTAACATGCTGGACTGGTACTCAACTGATTTGGGTTCATTTCTCAGCTCTACCACAGACTGGGCAAGTCATTTAATCTCTCTGGGACTCAGTTTCTTGCCTGTAAGAGATGGATAATAAATACTTCCTTACATCAAAGGGGGGTTGTGAAGATACATTTCTTAATATTTCTAAATTGCTCAGATATTATGATGATGAAGGCTATATAAATATCAAGTAGGCAGAAAGCTAGAACTCCCATTGACTTCAACTACTAAACATTATTAAATAATTATTAGTAGTATTTATTATTATTATTAAGTGGCCAAAGTTTGCTGTCATTACTTAGGCAAAACTTCCACATCACTTTGTTTGAGCCATAACCTTAATGGAAGTTTTGCCTACATAAGCAATAAGGAATATTATAATTTTTATTATAATGCAGAATATTGTAATATATTATTATTAAATCATTTGCCTGTCTAGCAATCTGTTGAAGGCATGTTTCTATACTCATCACTGTGGGAAGTGAGCACCTAGAATACCGGAGGATATTTATCAGAGGTGTTTCCTCAAAAGTAAGCTTGTCCTCTTTGAAATTGAATCAGGTGAGATTTCACTTTAAGTTCACAAATCTCTACACAGTGTCTTCATGTTGTAGCTCCAACCCAGATGTTTTGCATTTTTCTTGCCTGAGTCATGAGCAGAATGCCTGGTTATTGACCCAAGTTGAGGGCAGAACATCAAGAAATCTTTTGTGGCAAACAGTTTCCTGTCAGCTGCAAAAATGTTGGAAACCCTTTCTCATGAACTTCTGTCCTACAGCAGCAGAATTTCCTGTGGAAGCCTTTTCAAAACTGCTTGGCACAGTGACAGGTTTTTTTTTTTTTTTTTTTGTCTGTCTAATATATAACCACTGATTAGAAGAAAAGAGAATGTAGGTGACAACTTGGGAAAACTATGCAATAAGTATGTTTTCCTAAGTCAGTCTGGTTCTTGGAGCAAAAGATACTTATGGCCAGAAGAATATAGTAATTGTATTATGCATGTTATTCAATTTAACTTTATGATTAGATATTAGTATTAGATATTAGTATTTCATACATACATAGCACCAAAATGATGTTTGGCATTTGATGTATGTCAGTAATTTAATCTCTGCAGTGGTGGAAACAGACTGTTTTTTTTAATTGCTTTGTTGGTTTTTTTAAAGAAAAATGTGTTTAGAGCCTGAGTCGATTCCCATTGACGTGAACACAACGTGTGAAATTGATTTCAACAGGAGTTGGACCAGGCCTGTAAGGCAAATCCATACCACTGTGCTTTCAATTCTCAGGTGATAAGGGACCAGGGCTGCCCAGAGGGGAGGGGGGCAAGTGGGGCAATTTGCTCCAGGCCCCGGGCCCCGCAGGTGCCCCCATGAGAATATAGCATTCTACAGTATTGCAACTTTCTTTTATGTAAGGGGCCCCCAAAATTACTTTGCCCCAGGCCCCCTGAATCCTCTGGGCGGCCCTGTAAGGGACAAGAGAAATTAATTTGAAAGCCTACGATTGTAACAGGCTGGCAGTGTTTGCCTGAAATACCCCAACCCATCAGCACTTGAGATCCTAATGGGAAAGAGGTGAATGAGTTCTGCACACTCACTGAGATAGATATCTTGTTACCACATCTCGATATAAGGGAGGTCAGAGTGGCTCTCTGAGGAAAGATCTAGGGTGCGGGCTGAGCAGTTATTAGGAAGGAACTCTAGGAGCAGCCAAGCCTGGAATGAAGACCTGAGTTCAGCGTCATTATGGTATCTTATTGTTTGGTTTTTTTGTCAATCAAGCAGGAAGGGGGTAAGGTTTTATGTAGTGTGTGCACTGTGTTTGCACAGCATATTGGGAAATGCACCTACTTACGGTAGTCATCTATGATCCTAGATTTATATGACAAATATAGGGCATTCAGATTCCATGCTGATGGGTGCTATTATAAGGTCCTAGACTGATAGCTCCTGCAGTTGTTCCTCAGAAAAACCTCCCATCTAGCTCCCTGACTAAGGACTGCAAGATCAAGCTCCAGGATACAAAATGTATTTCACATTATTTTCTCCTCGGCAACACTGAATGTAATCTCATGAGCTGCACTGTCCCTCAAGTGCACACACATAGGACACCCACTGAAATCATGGGATGCTGGTACACATTCTGTCCTGTCTTTATACTGTACTGTCCATTAATAACATGCTGCAGACCATATAACAGAGTTGGCTGGGTGAGTAATGTACATCTGCGTACCTAAATGGTCCTGTGAAGAGAGACACTCACCACCAACCCAGGAACCAAACCCTGCAACAAACCCCGGTGCCAACTCTGTCCACATATCTATTCAAGGGACACCATCATAGGACCTAACCACATCAGCCACACCATCGGGGCTTGTTCACCTGCACATCTACAAATGTGATCTATGCCATCATGTGCCAGAAATGCCCCTCTGCCATGTACATTAGCCAAACCGGACAGTCTCTACGCAAAAGAATAAATGGACACAAATCTGACATCAGGAATCATAACATTCAAAAACCAGTCGGAGAACACTTCAGTCTCTCTGGTCACCTAATAACAGACCTAAAAGTGGCAATCCTTCAACAAAGAAACTTCAAAAACAGACTCCAACGTGAAACTGCAGATCTGGAATTAATTTGCAAACTGGACACCATCAGATTAGGCCTGAATAAAGACTGAGAATGGTTGGGTCATTACAAAACCTAAACCTAATTTCCCCAATACTAATTTCCCCCTACTGTTACTCACACTTTCTTGTCTACTGTCTGAAATGGGCCACTCTCATTACCACTTCAAAAGTTTTTTTCCTCCCTTGGTATCCTGCTGTTAATTGAATTGTCTCATTAGACTGACCTCACACTTGGTAAGGCAATTCCCATCCTTTCATGTATTTATACCTGCTCCTGTATTTTCCACTCCATGCATCTGATGAAGTGGGTTCTAGCCCACGAAAGCTTATGCCCAATAAATTTATTAGTCTCTAAGGTGCCTCAAGGACTCTTCATTGTTTTTACTCACCACCAGCGCGACCTAGTGGTCGGGTGGGGGTGTGGCAGGTTGTCTTCTTCCCAGGCACCTCCCTTTCTTACTGCGCTCCACCCTGCAGCGGTCTGTCCTTCCAGTGACTCTGCTCTTTGGCCAGATCACATATTCCTGTCTGTCCCTTTCAGCGTATGCCTAAAGCATCCCACAATGGGGGAGCCTTCAGAATTAAGCAGGAGGCTATCCCTCTCTGCTTCCTTCCCTCTTAAAATACTGGGGGAGTGGAGGGAGGAATAAAGGACCTTCTCAGTTATACCGATGCTTCTTCATTTGCACCTAAATGGGATCTCTGCAAAAAGAAGATTTATTCTCTATCACATGTGGGAATTAAAAAGAAATCAGTGACTGTGGTCACTAAACGGCAGCCGTTCAGGGGCCATACAATTCTCTTTGGCTCATCGTGCTGTAGCTGACTAAAAGTGACTAAGCAAACTTCTTTAGCCAGCTAAGACCAGGGAAGCAAAGCGGACACCATCATCCTGTGCCAGAGTTTGTTGTGTATCTTTAACCCAGATGTCCCTGCAGACGCTTCTTGTCTTTTTTATACCATTCTTCAGGCTGTGAAAATTCTGGCAGACTGAATTGTTGATTTTATTAGTTGCTATTGGAAGAGCAAGTTTCAAAGTGGGAAATGGCAACATCTAACAACACAGACTGTGTTTTAAAGGGTAAGCCTTTCCACGGGGAACAGTACAATAAATGAGAAGACTGAAATCAAGTTACAGCCAAACCAATCACACCCTGGAAGGGTCTGTGCACAACCCTTACTTACTTGGACGACTATTTGCATGAGTACTCCCAATGGGCCTGATTCTCTTCTCAGCCCAGTGTTAATCATGAGTAACTCAAGTGTAAACTAGTGTAACTGAGCGGAGAATCAGCACCATTGATTTCCATGAGGTTCCTGACATGGGAGCTCACCCCCCTTGAAGATTGCACAATTGGGTGGGAAGTGGGGCAGCAAGAAATACAAAAGAATAATTGATAATGCCACATAGGGATTTTGTTGGCATGCAGTATACAATGTTAAGTACACTGTCAGTGCTAAAATAAAATAATACTAACAATTCTCTCATATTCCACCAGCAATATGGTATGAAGTGGCTGTGAGGATTAAAAAGTTGTGGGCCTGATTCTGCATTCTCTTTCCCCATGCATCTTCATTTGCACCTCTGCAAAGTGATTGCAAAGTGGAAATAAAACACTACCATTCTGATTCACACTGATTGTTCTGTCTCATCTGATCATCACTGTTAACTTGTGTTCCACCTGTCTGTGTGTTGTCTCCACCTGTTTTCTCTTACCGGAGATTGTCAGCTATTTAGGACAGAAACTGTCTTTTTGTTAAGTGTTTATACAACATCTAGCACAATGGACCTGGAACTTTTAGGCACAACCTATAATAAATATTTAAGTATAAACCAATACACAAGGTTGTAAGGCAGTGGAGAATAATGCCTGCCGATTTTCAAAACACTTCATGTTAAAGAGAACTAAAAAAAATAAAATATGTGGGCAAAGATTTTATAGAACAAAATGTCATTAAGAGAAAATTGGCACTTCTTACCAAATTGAAAAGAACAGCAGTGATTCATAATTAATTCCGCATTACAGACTCTTTCCTCACAAATCTGCCAAATATAATGGATTCGCAATCCAATTTTCTTTCACCATCTATGCGGGAATAAATCCAAACCTCAAATGATCTTGCAAAAGATTTTTCCTTTGTAAATAAACTTTTCCTTTCTCCCACCTGAAATGACAGAATTGTTAAAAAATGATGATTTTTGAGGTTCCCTCATGCTAAAGGATACTAGCTGCCCTCTTCTGCACCCCCTCCAAAGAACCCCCCCCCAACAAAAACAGATCTTAAAAAAAACACCAGGCAATTAACACTAGAAGTAGTAGAGTTGCAAAAGCGTTCGTTCCCTGTAATACACAATCTACCCCATAACATAAAATGAATAATCCTAAAGAGAAACAAAGCTTTAGAGATAATGAGCCTGTTTTTCTCTTGGTATTATTGAAGTTTTCAATGAACACCCTTGAACAACTAAACTATCTATACAAGATTCAGCTGCTGCTTTTTTTTTTATTTGCTAAAGAGTCTATTTCTCTTAGGCCATCTTTTTCTGTGTAAAAACAAACACTGTTCTTTTCTCTTCCCACATATATTGTCTCTAAGGTGCCACAAGTACTCCTGTTCTTTTCACATATATTGTGTTCAGCTCTCACTGATGTGAGGTGATTAAAAGTTTATATCTTTGCCCCCATCAACCTATATACTACATTGGTTATTATTATAAAAACAAGAACATGTACACAGATATTATTTGACATTATTATAGAAGGGTATCTGGTCTTGTAACAGGGTGTGCTGTCTCTTTAAGACTAAACAAGGCCTGCTGGGAAGGGGGAAGCAAGCTGTAAAAGGGAGATCTTAGTCTTCAATCTAGAGACCTGAGCGGGAGCAGTAGCTTACTGGGGAAGGCTCTTGGTGACTGAAATCTGGTTCACACATTGGTGGAGCAGAGTCAAGTCTCTGTCCACTCCTTCCCCATCCACCTACACAGCAAGGGGAATGGTGGCCCTGCAGAAGCTGCTTTTCTGCATGTGTAGTCACCAGGGGGTGGAGTGGGTAAGACAACTTACATCCCTAACTCCTCTGTACAGGTGCATAGGGCAAACCACAGTCTTCCCTTTTATAAGAACATTTTTCAACAGGGCAAAAACTGATCAGTCTGGCAATAGTGGTCCTTGCAAGGCAGAGGCAGAGGGGTGCATTTAAGTTGCAATGTTTGTACGGGTAAGATCAGAGTGGGCAACAGAAAATATCTAATGGTGTTTAGTTGTAACTAATAGAATCAAATAGGCTTCCCAGTGCCAGGCATTATCCATTTGGCCCTGCTGGCTGCTAGGATAGGCCCTTTCAGGATTGTTGTGCTCAGGTACTATGATGATGGGTGTGTTATAAATACCTAGGGAGAGACAGAGTGGCTGTTCTGTTAAAAGATATTCTCCAGTTCAAAAAGAATTCGTCTGGGGAAGTTCTTTGCCCTGAGTTATGCAGGAGGTCAGGCTAGGCGATCACAATGGGCTCTTCTGGCCTTGGAATCTCTGCATACAAAATATATTTACTCCTGTTGTTTGCAAATCTACTGGTCATGTGACTATGAGTTGTACAAGAATGACCTATTCATGACAGCGGTCCCCACGCACAGAAATATTTACATACAGGTATTTTTTGTGGGGGGAATAAATCTATTGCACATTTGTTTTTTAACACTGTGCCGGTTTCCCCCCGGAGTGCCACCTGGAACTGAGGTACCACTGAGCCCCCCTGACCCACCAGCCTGGGCTCCCTTTACACTGTATTGCTGTGACCCAGCTTGTCCTTTAACCAGCACACATACAGGTAAGGGACACACCCAGCTGCAGTTACATGCACACAGGTTCTTTAACTAGCCCCTGCATGGGGAGGCACAGCAAGGGCACCTCCCAGTTCCTTAGGCACGCACCCCCCTCTGGAGTGTAAACCCAAAATTATACCATCTTGCGCTGCACAGGGAACTGTACAGCATACGCTCATGAAATTCATCCCCTCCCTCAATGTGGAGAGGAAATATACAACAGCTTTCTGCCCCGAGTTATGACTTCCATACACACTGGTTTTAGACAAAGCAAAAACAAATGTATTAACTACAAAAGATAGATTTTAAGTGATGAGGGATAGCAATCAGATCAAAGCAGATTACCTAGCAAATAAACAAAACTTGTAAACTAAGCTTAATATACTACACAGATCAGATAGGAATAGTAAATTCTCACCCTAAATGATGATGCAAGCAGGCTGCAGACTCTTAAGGGGCAATCTGCACTAATGTATAGCTTGGAATCCCCAGGTGTTTCATTCACAGGCTAAAATTCCCTTTAGCCTGAGTCCAGCACTTGCCCCCAGTTCTGTCTTTGTTCCTCAGGTGTTTCCAGGAGTCTCTTTGGCTGGGGAGTCAGTGAAGAACCCCAATGATGTCACTCCTCTGCCTCATATAGCTTTTGCATATGTGGGAGCCGTTTGTCTCAAAGCTTGGTTCCCACGCCAATCAGTTGAAAAACACTGGTATCCCAAGATGGAGTCCAGCACCAGGTGACCTGATGACATGTCCCTGTAGGTGTCATGGCAGCCATGAGTCAGAGGCTGTTTGTAGCATCCTTAGGAAGCTTCCTTGCGCACCCCTCCGTGGGAGATAAACTTCTTCTAAGGCCTATTGTTTTCTCTAATGGCCCTTTAATCTGATTGGGCCCTTCCCAGCCAGCCATCTAGACTGAGTGCATTCTGCCTAGTGAGCGTTCCCCATGTGTAAACACATTTGTAATAGATACATAGACAATATTCCTATCTTCAGATACAAAAATGACACATGCATACAAATAGGATAATCATATTCAGTAAATTATAACCTTTCCAATGATATCTCACATGACCCGTCTTGCATAAAATACATCAGAATTATGCCTTAATCATAACATACTAATATATGAACAATATGGGGTGCAGTGTCACAAACAACAATATTTTTTTCTACCAACTACTTGCTATGTTTGTTCAGATCTATGGAACAATATGTCCTGCTCTGGTCCATTTACCAGAATAGAAGATTGGACTATGTGAGTGAGGTGCGAAGACAAGCCAGAATTGAGATCAAATAACTGCCAGCAGCTCACAAGACAGTGACGTACCTTGGAAATGGATGCTCGTGGTCACATTCTTTGCATAGTCACGCTCTTGGCAGCAGTGGGATCCCTCTGCTCTTGTTGCTTCCTTCTATCCCATCTAGTGCTGGGTGTTTACTTAAATTCCACAGGGAGAGATTTTCAGCTATGAGCATCTCTTTGCCAAGTACAGTTTTCTAGCTGGAGTAATATGATGAGTTTTTTGTTGCGAGTTTTGTGTTGTTGAAAAGTGAGGCACTGATTTGGAAAGCGAAAGCTCCCTTTAGCCACAGAACAAACATATTACTGGGAAAGGTCGCTCACATTGGTCTCGATCCTGCAAGAGGCCCAGTGCCCTGGCCCCAATCTAGCAACGCACTTAAGTAAGTGCTTAAAGTTAAGTGAAAACGTACGTGCTTTGCTGAATTCAGCCCCTTGCAAGATCGAGTCCTTTAAGCATCTGTACAATAAACTGAAGCAGCATTGAAAAGTCTAACATTTTAGATGCTCAGATTCTGCTCTGAACACTTGCTTGTTTACTTTCTCCTAGAAATCTAATTTGGTGGTTGCTGGGCAGAAGAACTAAACCCCAGCACATATATGTAGAATCTTTTAATCTATATTGTAAATGTGATGTGTGAGAGATGTGTTGCTAGGTAAACTCACCGTGTGAAAATAGATTCATAGCTCCTAAGTCCAGAAAGGACCATTATGACTAATGCTAAGATTTTGTCATGGTTATTTTTATATTTTCGGGTCAAGGGCAATAAACAAAAATTCACAGGAGCCGTGGCCTGTCCAAGACTTTTACTAAAAATAACGGGGAGAGAGAGCTTGTGGGGGGGAAGGAATGACAGTTGGAGTCCCATGGGGGGAATGACAGCCCCAGCCCCACAGGGGGCCACAGCTGCGGCACTGCACCGACCCAAACCACAGGGTGGGGGGAGGGGAAGGAGTGGGGAACACAGCCCAGTCTCCAACCACAGCTGTGAGGTATGGGGGGGGGCCACAGCCCCAACTCTGGCATCGGCTGAAGCCGTTGGGCGCATAGTCCCGGCTCCAGCCCTGGCTGCATCTGCAAGGGGGTGCGCAGCCCAGGCTCCTGCCACAGCTGTGATGGGGGCACACAGCCTGGGCTCCAGCACTGGTCGAAGCTCATAGACTCATAGACTCATAGATTTTAAGGTCAGAAGGGACCATTGTGGTCATCTAGTCTGACCTCCCGCATGATGCAGGCCACAAAAGCTGACTCACCCACTTTCCCTTAACTCAGCTGTTGAAGTCTCCAGATCGTGATTTAAAGACTTCAAGTCGCAGAGAATCCTCCAGCTTGCGACCCCTGCCCTATGCTGCGGAGGAAGGCGAAAAACCTCCAGGGCCTCTGCCAATCTACCCTGGAGGAAAATTCCTTCCCGACCCCAAATATGGCGATCAGTAGAACCCCGAGCATACAGGCAAGAATCTCCAGCCGGACCCTCATTTTACCAGCGATGGCACGTTATTGCCTAATTGACTAAAATCACGTTATCCCATCAAACCATTCCCTCCATGAACTTATCTAGCCTAATCTTGAAGCCAGGGAGGTCTTTTGCCCCCACCGTTTCCCTCGGAAGGCTGTTCCAAAATTTCACCCCTCTGACGGTTAGAAACCTTCGTCTAATTTCAAGCCTAAACTTCCCCACGGCCAGTTTATATCCATTTGTTCTCGTGTCCACATTAGTACTGAGCTGAAATAATTCCTCTCCCTCCCTGGTATTTATCCCTCTGATATATTTAAAGAGAGCAATCATATCCCCCCTCAGCCTTCTTTTGGTTAGGCTAAACAAACCGAGCTCCTCGAGTCTCCTTTCATAGGAAAGGTTTTCCATTCCTCGGATCATCCTAGTGGCCCTTCTCTGTACCCGTTCCAGTTTGAGTTCGTCCTTTTTAAACATAGGAGACCAGAACTGCACACAGTACTCCAAATGAGGTCTCACCAGCGCCTTGTGTAACGGAAGCAGCACCTCCTTGTCCCTACTAGAAATACCTCGCCTAACGCATCCCAAGATCGCGTTAGCTTTTTTCACAGCCACGTCACATTGCCGACTCATAGTCATCCTGCGATCAACCAGGACTCCGAGGTCCTTCTCCTCCTCCGTCACTTCCAACCTATGCGTCCCCAGCTTATAACTAAAATTCTTGTTAGTCATCCCTAAATGCATCACCTTACACTTCTCACTATTAAATCTCATCCTATTATTATTACTCCAATTTACAAGGTCATCCAAGTCTCCCTGCAGAATATCCCGATCCTTCTCCGAATTGGCAATACCTCCCAACTTTGTGTCATCTGCAAACTTTATCAGCCCACTCCTACATTCGGTTCCGAGGTCAGTAATAAATAGATTAAATAAAATCGGACCCAAGAAGCTGCATGCGTGTGTGTGTGTGTGTGTGTGTGTGTGTGTGTGTGTGTGTGTGTGTGTGGGTAGGTGCACAGCCCAGGCTCCGGCTGCAGCCAAGGTGGGTGGGGCGTATAGCCCTGGCTCTAGCTGAAGCTCTGGGTCAGGGACACACAGCCCCATCTCCGCCCCCGCTGCTGACAGCTGAAGTGAAGTCACGGTGGTCTGGTAAAGTCACAGAATTCCTAATTTCCCTGACCTCTGTGACTAAATCGTATCCTTAATTATGATCATCTAGTGAAGTCTGACCTCCTGTATAACGCAGGCCATAAAACTCCCCAGTAATTCCTAGAGCAGATCTTTTAGAAAACATCCAGTCTTGTTTAAAAATTGCCAGTGATGGAGAATTCACCATAAACCTTGGTAAATTGTTCCAATGGTTAATTACTCACACCATTAAAAATGTATACGTTATATCCATGTCTGTATTTCTTGCAGAGCTTCCTGCTTGATGGCTTAGTATAGTAGAACCATCTTAACTGGCCTACTCCCGAAGACCCAGAAATCTGTCAATTAGGTGAGTTTCACAGGATTACATTGTGTTAGGGGACTTTCACATCCATGTGTAAAAGAAAATATCAACCCTCTTATTCATAAGGGCCAAAGCCTGTGGACCTAATATACAGGAATAATGAAATTCGACCCATTCAGGTTCTACCGGGTCTCCCTTTTAAGGAATCCAATTGAGTGAACTTGCAAATCTCCATACATGCAGCATAAGTGTTTGCTGTTATTATTACTTCATATTTATGTAATGTTACTTAGTAGCACTCAGGTGCCCCAGTCAAGATCAAAACCAGGATGCTGTTGTGCCAGGTGCTGTACACGGAGGTAGACAAGGTCTGTGCCCCAAAGAACTCACTGGGATTCTCTCTTGCTGACAGGTAAAATGGCTAGGATAAATCTTTCACAAGATCCACTTACCTGTTATATGGATATTGATCTCAAAGCCTAAAGAGTTATACAGCGTTAATAAACTCTTTCACTGTCCAATATGACCCAATGATAGATAGGTTCAGGGTTACCTTTCTACAGATGCGCTGGTTCTTCTCAGTTATTTGGCTAATACCCAAAAGCATTCATTCAAATTAAAGTTTATTGATAAAACACAAGAAAGAACAAACATTTATATTGCAGCTATGGTTGGGTGATTATGCAAAACAAACGTAGTCCGACCTTATCAAAGTCTCTCTCCTTTTGGAGTCAAAATATCAGAGTCTCTTATTTTCAGAACAACCTTTCTTTGATGAAAAGGAAAAGGTTCATTTCACTCTCAGTCCCGGCGTAAAGGGCATTCACTTATTCTGTTCTTAACAAACAGACAGACACAAGGTGGAGTAGAGCTAGGATAGAAAAGATGGATGAAATATGGATTTTGCTGATGTTTTTGACTGCTGGTGAGTTATGAGTGGATGCTTTGGCTGGCAAGTGACCCAGGACATTTGCTGTTGGACCCTGGTCAGGACCGTCCTCTGGTTGGATCCTTTTGCCAAAGACAAGGCAGGTTTGGATTAATGCAGTATAGTTGACTTCGGGATTCAATGGAAAGCCAAGGGAGAGAGCTAGGATAGGAGGAAAGAAACAGTGGTGCAGAAAATAACACATCAAGAGAAGAGAATGAAATACAGTAACTCCTCACTTAAAGTAATCCCGGTTAATGTTGTTACATTGCTGATCAATTAGAGAACATGCTTGTTTAAAGTTGCGCAATGCTCCCTTATAATGTTGTTTGGCAGCCACCTGCTTTGTCCACCGCTTGCAGGAAGAACAGCCCGTTGGAGCTAGCTGGTGGGGGCTTGGAACCAGGGTGGACCGGCAGCCCCCTTATCAGCTCCCCTAAGTTCCCTGTGCCACAGCCACCAAGCAGGCTATCAATTGCCAGGCAGTTCCCCCCCCCACTGCCATGTGCTGCTCCTGTCCTCTGCCTTGGAGCTGCTCCCAGGAGCCTCCTGCTTGCTGTGTAGAGGTGGGGGGGAAATGGGTGCTAATGTCAGGGTGTCCCCCTCCCCCTGCTCCTGCCCCCCCCCGCTTCTGTACCTTATCTCCACAGAGCAGGGGGACACACGACAGGGCTCAAGACAGAGGGAGCTTGCTGGCAGCTGCTGTCTCAATTTGTTAATCTACTTAAAAAGGCAATGTACTTAGAGTGGGGTCAGCGTACTTAAAGGGGCAATGCACATCTCTCTCACACACACATGGTGTGTGTCTCTGTCTCTCTCTGCCATGCTGTCTCCCCTCCCTCCATTCATGCTGCCTTGTAGAGTGTGAGGCTACATTAACAACAATGTGTTAACCCTTGCGGGCTCAGTCGAGTGCTAGTTCATCATTTAGCAGTAAGGGATTCCCTGGGAAATATCCCACCTTCTTTCACCCTCTGACTTCCCCATCTCAACCAAGCTTCACAATCATCATAGCTGTGTATGTACAGTATTAAATTGTTTTTTAAAGCTTATACTGTGTATATGTGTGTGTGTGTGTGTGTGTGTGTGTATATATATATAAAATATAGTCTTTTGTCTGGCGAAAAACATTTCCCTGGAACCTACCCCCCGCTATTTACATTAATTCTTATCGGGAAATTGGATTCGCTTAACATTGTTTCACTTAAAGTAGCATTTTTCAGGAACATAACTACAATGTTAAGCGAGGAGTTACTGTACAGGATCTTATAGAATCATAGAATCGTAGGAGTGGAAGGGACCTCATGAGGTCATCTAGTTCAGTCCCCTGCACTCATGGCAGGACTAAGTATTATCTAAACCATCCCTGACAAGTGTTTGTCTAACCTGCTCTTACAAATCCCTAATGATGAAGATTCCACAACCTCCCTAGGCAATTTATTCCAGTGCTTAACCACCCTGACAGTTAGGAAATTTTTCCTAATGTCTAACCTAAACCGCCCTTGATGCAATTTAAGCCGATTGCTTCTTGTCCTATCCTCAGAGGTTAAGGAGAACAATTTTTCTCCCTTCTCCTTGTAACAAACCTTTTATGTACTTGAAAACTGTTATCATGTCCCCACTCAGTCTTCTCTTCTTCAGACTAAACACACCCAATTTTTTCAGTCTTCCCTTATAGGTCATGTTTTCTAGACCTTTAATCATTTTTGTTTCTCTTCTCTGGGCTTTCTCCAATTTGTCCACATCTTTCCTGAAATGTGGCACCCAGAACCAGAACAATACTCTAGTTGAGGCCATATCAGCCTGGAGTAAAGCGGAAGAATTACTTCTCGTGTCTTGCTTACAACTCTTGCTAATGCATCCCAGAATTATGTTTGCTTTATTTGCCACAGTGTTACACGGTTGACTCATATTTAGCTTGTGATCCACTATGACCCCCTAATCCCTTTCCACAGTACTCCTTCCTAGGCAGTCATTTCTCATTTTGTATGTGTGCAACTAATTGTTCCTTCCTAAATTTCATTTGTTCTTATTGAATTTCATCCTATTTACTTCAGACCATTTTCCCAGTTTGTCCAGATCATTTTGAAGTTTAATCCTATCCTCCAAAGCCACTTGCAAACTTTATAAGTGTACTCTCTATGCCATTATCTAAATCATTGATGAAGATTTTGAACAGAACCAGACCCAGAATTGATCCCTGCGGGATCCCACTTGATATTACCTTCCAGCACTGATAACTACTTTCTGGGAATGGTTTTTCAATCAGTTATGCACCCACCCATAGGTGATGTGTAGGGGGGGCATGCGGGGTCAAGTGCCCCCTGATTTCGGCAGGTGCCAAGCTGCTCTGGCAGGGCTTGCTCTGTTCAACCTGCTGCCGGGGGAGGGTGGCTTTGTCCTTGTCCTTGCACCTCTCCCCTGGCACTTCCAGCTCGCTTGGCCCTTCCCCAGCAGTCGGGCCTATGCGGGGAGCTGAGAGGGTGAAATGAAGCTGCTTCTCATGCCAGCTGACTCTGCTCAGGGTCACTGATAATTCGACAGGGGAACAAGGGCCGAGTGAGCCGGAAATGTGCCGGGGTGGGGGCTCTGACTCGCTTGGCTCCCTGTACAACAGTCGGGCCGGGCTGGGAGAGGAGGGGCTGCCTCCCCAGCTGGGCTCTCACAGACAAGTGCCGTGATGCACAGGGGCAGAGACCCTGAGCAGAGTCAGCTGGCATAAGAAGCATCTCTGCCCTGCCCGGGCCTGGCTGCCAGGGAGCGGGCCAAGTGAGATGGAAGTGCTGGGTGAGGGAGGCGTAGCAGGAGACGGACAGAGCCCTCCTCCGCATAGGTATCTCTGTTGGGGCAGGGAGAGTGCAGTGGTCCTGGAGCAGGTGCAGGGCAGGGGTCACTGGGGAAGGTGCCGGGAGCCGGGTCCCTCTGCTCAGCTGCACGTAGGGGCATTGCCCGCTCTCTTCCCCCTGCTGAGGTGTCTGTGAGGGCACAGGAGCTCCAGGGAGCCACTGATGCTTTGAGTTGGGCCGGGGCCCTCTGGCCTAGCCCAGAGGCACGTGCGTCCCACTCTGGTGGTCCCAGCCTCCCAAGAACTGGCGTGAATGGCTGCCCTGGCCCAGGGAGGTGGGGCTAGAAGGTTCCTCCCAGAGGCGACATGTGGGTCGGTCACATGGCTGCCCCTTTACATGGTGCCCCCCCCCCCAGTATCATCAGGCATGAGTCATCTATACATCCACCTTATAGTAGCTCCATATAGATTGTATTTCCCTAGTTTGTTTACGAGGTCATGTGAGACAGTATCAAAAGCCTTACTAAAGTCAAGATATACCATGTCTACTGCTTCCCCGCCCCCATCCACAGGGCTTGTTACCCTGTGTAGTGGGGTGGCTGCCCCACTCCCTGAAAGTATGGGCTGCGGCAGGCCAGTGGGCCTGCGAAAACAGGGAGCCAATGGGAGAAGGGCTTACTGGGAGCCAATCAGGGCCCAGGTTGGAGACAGCCAATCAGTGCCGGGCTCAGCCCTATAAAAAGGCTGCTCAGGGAGCGGAGAGTCAGTCTGTCCTAGGCCTTTGAGAGGGGAAGGTCTATCTCCAAGCTGGGAGACTAGCACCTGGGACAGCGCAGTGCTGGGCAGGTCCGGGGGAGCACAAGGTAACTCCAGCCTGGTGTCTGCCAGGCTGCAGGCCCTGAGGGAAAGGGCCTAGCCGGTGCGAGGGGCCGAAGGGGAAACGGCCCAGGGACGTGGACAGACGGAGGGAGAGAAGGAGGGCAGGATGGCTGCCACTAGAGGGTCCCTGGGTTGGGACCCAGAGTAGAGGGCGGGCCTGGGTCCCCTCCCTTCCCCCTTGCTGTTCACCCAGCCATCGGCCGTAGGGAGCGGCCATCATAGACCCGCCAGATCCCTGACAAGAAGGGATTAGACGCAGAGGGTGTGGTTGGACAAGGTGGCTGGAATGTAGGACTGCTGATCACCCAATCCCCGGAAGGGGGTGTGGATGAACTGAGGGGCACTGCCGGAGGGCAGTGGTCCTGAAGAGGACGCCGCGAGTAGGTGAGCGACGTGGGCTCAGAAGCCAACCGAGGGCAAGACAACGGGCGGGATACCACCAAGAGGGGACGCTCCACTGGACTGAGCTGATTCCCTGAGACAACCAGTAGGGGGCGCCGCAGGGGTGAGTCTGACTTCTTACATCCTGTCAAAGAAAGCTATTTGATTGGTTTGACATGATTTTTTTCTTGACAAATCCATGCTGACTGTTACTTATCACCTTATTATCCTATGTACCTTTGCATACCCCCTTGGATAGCCCCACCGTCCATGGGGGCTGATGGCATGATAATGTGATGGGGTGGGTGACAGAATATCTTTTATTGGACTAACTTCTGTTGGTTGAGAGAGACAAGCTTTGAGCTTGCATAGGTCTGGGAAATGTACTCAGGCTGTCACAGCTAAATACTAGGTGGAACAGGTTGTTTAGCATAAGTAGTAACACATATTTAAGAGACCGTTCAAGGTGAAGTGAAGCTGGCCTTCCTCTCAGGAAGAAAGTCCTTTAGATGAGACAAGATGACTTGCAGTGCTGGCAGATTGGGGGATGATCTGGGGTAAGAGGATTCTATTCCACCCCCCACCCCAAAGTCTATTGTTAAGAATGTCAAAAAGGTGTAAAAGTGGGTGGCATATTTTATCCTCATTCTTTTGTCTACCAATTACATCCATTTCCATAAGGCCAAACTGGGCTTAGGTAACTGTGTTCCCACATTTTCTTGTAAACCAAGTATGATCTCACCACTGTCCTTGACTTGTATCAATAGGCCGTTTTGTTTAGAGGGGGGAACGGGGGGGAAGAGGCGGGGCTGGGGCAGAGCGGGGGCCATGGGGAAGAGGCGGGGCTGGAGCAGCACACAGCTCCGCAGGGCACAGTTTCCTGGTGCCTATGCAGCTGCGTACTTTGTGTTTGGGTAAGTATGGCCCTGGCACTGACAGTAGGAATACAAAAATGAATCTCTCTTGGTGCACAATGATTTTCCTTAGCTGAAGCTGCTTTGTTGTAATTGGAGATGACTGACTTTTCATTATGCTTTTCCTTGTTCGTTTCACATTGTAATTAGTTCTATTTTCTTATCTTCAAAGTAAATAGTGCATGTAGTGCTTTTCACCCATAAATCTCAGACAATAGGAGAGACAGAAAAGCTCCAATCAGGGGGGACGTAATCCCTGTCTACAATAGTCACTAAATGCAACAGGAATAGGCAAGAGCAGAGTAAAATAATAGACAATAATTCAAAGATTCTTGCATGTTAGAGGGCAAAACCCATTCACTCAGAGGGTTTCTGCCTGAAGCCTGCCTCCTAGGGTTTTGCTTTGCATGTGTGGAAAGAGCTTTTGCCTCACTCAGGCCTTGGCTACACTTGCAGATGTACAGCGCTGTGAGTTAAACCTGACTTCGTGCAGCTGAGTAGGGAAAGCGCTGCACTCTGTCCACACTAACAGCTGCCCAGCGCACTGTCGTGGCCACATTTGCGGCAATTGCAGCGCTGTTGGGAGCGGTGCATTATGGGCAGCTATCCCACAGAGCACCTTTTCCCATTCTGGCGCCGTGGGTTGTGGGAAGGGGGCATGGGTGCAGGGGATTCTGGGTCCTGTCCCAATGCCCCGTGATGCATCGCTTCACATCCCAGAAATCCCTTTGTTTCCGTCCACCTTTGGCGCCATCTTTCAACGGTTTCTGTGCAGCACGATCTGTCTGCGGGAAATGGAGTCCGAACTGCTAAGGCGTATGCTGACGAGTCTCGCCAGCACGTCACGTTTGGCTGTCGAACTATTCCTTAAGATCCAAAGTGACAGTGAGAGTGAGGGTGAGGAGTCCGACGATGCTATCGAGCCGCGTAACGCGTACGACACGAAATTGCTTGTGGCATTCACGGACATGCTCAGCACCGTGGAACGCCGCTTTTGGGCTCGGGAAACAAGCACTGAGTGGTGGGATCACATCGTCATGGAAGTCTGGGATGACGAGCAGTGGCTGCAGAACTTTTAGATGAGAAAAGCCACTTTCATGGGACTGTGTGAGGAGCTCGCCCCCACCCTGCGGCGCAAGGACACGAGATTGAGAGCTGCCCTGCCAGTGGAGAAGCGGGTGGCTATTGCAATCTGGAAGCTGGCAACTCCAGACAGCTACCGGTCGGTCGCAAACCAGTTTGGAGTGGGAAAGTCGACCGTTGGAATCGTGTTGATGCAAGTTTGCAAGGCCATTAATCGCATTCTACTCAGAAGAACCATGACTCTGGGTAACGTGGAGGAAATAGTGGATGGCTTTGCACAAATGGGGTTCCCTAACTGTGGAGGGGCGATAGATGGGACGCACATTCCTATTCTGGCACCACCCCACCTAGGATCAGAGTACGTTAATCGGAAGGGGTATTTCTCTATGGTTCTCCAGGCGCTTGTGGATCACCGTGGGCGTTTCATTGACATTAACACAGGCTGGCCCGGAAAGGTGCATGACGCACGCATCTTTCGGAACACTTGGCTGTTCAGGAAGATGCAGGCCGGGACTTTTTTCCCAGAACGGAAGATCACGGTAGGGGAAGTTGAAATGCCCATTGTGATCCTTGGAGATCCCGCTTACTCGTTAATGCCGTGGCTCATGAAACCCTACACAGGGAGACTTGACAGCAGCAAGGAATGGTTCAACTACAGGCTGAGCCGGTGCCGAATGACTGTGGAGTGTGCCTTTGGCCGTTTAAAGGGCCGCTGGCGATCTCTGTATGGGAAGCTGGACTTGGCCGAAAACAGCATCCCCGCGGTTATATCCGCGTGCTGTGCCCTCCATAATATTTGTGAAGGGAAGGGTGAAAGCTTCACTCAGGCATGGACCTCCGAGGTTCAACACCTGGAGGCTGAATTTGCACAGCCAGAGAGCAGGGCTATTACAGGGGCCCAGCGCGGGGCTGCAAGGATTAGGGATGCCTTGAGGGAGCAATTTGAGGCTGAAAACCAGCAGTGATATCTGGTGCCCTGCACGGGAGTGAAGTGCAGTAGTTCCAATCTTTAGGAATCAGTGTCTGCTTAGCAGACAAGCAGACTTGCAGTGCCTGTTTAGTTCCTGGGCTAAGGAGTCTTTTACTTTATGCAATAATAAAGAATGTTTTCAAAGCCAAAGAATCCATTTATTGAAAAGAAACAAGGGGGTGGAGTGGGGAACAGTACAATCACAGATTCGCATATGTCCTGTCTGGTGTGCTGTGCAGTGAGTGCTGCACTTCAGGATAGCTATACTGCATGGTGATGGGGGTTGAGTGCAGAGGGTAAGGGTCGTGGTTTTCAGGGCTGGGTGGTGAAGATACTGGTGTTGGAGGCAGCGGGTGGCGTGAAGAACACAGAAGTTGGGGAAAGTGGGTTGGAGGTGACAGTGGGGCACAAAGGAAAGAGTTTTGGGACAAGGGCTGTGGGGGGGGGGGTGGCGTTTGCAGTACTGCTCCTCTTTCTGCATGGCTACCAGCTCCTGGATAGCATCTGCTTGGTGCTCCAGGATGCTTATGAGCCTATCAGTGCTTTGCTGCCGGTGCGCGGTGCTTTGCCGCCGGTGCACTGCATTTTCCTGGCGGATCCTGCTTTCTCTCTCCCTCCAGTCCTGTGCTTTCTCATTCTCTTTAATAGATTGCCGCATCACTTCTTGCAGCATGTCGTCTTTGCTTTTTCGCGGTCTCTTCCTGAGTCTTTGCAGTCTCTGAGCAGGCGATAAGAGGGATGGCTGAGGTCTCAAGGTTGATGCAGCTGTATAGGCAAAATGCAACATTTAACAGAGGCAGCATTGTTCATACCAGACAGAGTAATGATTCCCCCCCGCACTTAAGGATTAGAAAACACACAGGGTCTACACAATAGCATAATTTTCCCGTCCGAAACAGCACACATATCCCACGGGAGCCTCACAATGGTGAGTAAGGGGGACTGATTGTTTCAGGGCTGCACTGTCCTCTGGGTTTCTGTGCCTTGGGGAGAGCCAACAGCTTCAGGGGGCACCTACACTGAACACTGTCCCAACATTTTCCACAGGAGTTTGTCCTGGACAATATCTCACTGCTGAGGGTGACCTGGGAAGCAAGGGAGGGTCTTCTACTGCAATGCGGCTTCCGCCCTGGCCCATATGCAGCTTGCCTGTGTGCAGCAATGGTCCCCCCTCCCCTCGCGGCACAGTGGCGCGGACATGTTAGCCTGGCTGGGACAAGGACCACGGCGGCTCGCCCGATAAACCTGCGCAAACACATTGCACACGTTCTGGATGAGACATTCGAGGAGATTACCGAGGCCGATTACCGTGATGTGATAAACCACATCAATGCACTATTCCGCATCTAGGCATGCATGCCTAACCCTCCTCTCCCAAAGTGCCCGCACCGAAAAAATTCCTTCCCGAACAAAAAAACTGCTTACCGGGAACCTGCTCTTCCGTTTGTCCTCCACCAAGTACTGGCCACTGCGACTGGCTACCTTCCTCCTGGCTCGAAGAGCTCCTGGCTGCATGGCTCCAGGGATTCCGGGGTGTCTCCATCCGGCTCACCACCATCACTCCCGTTTTCCTCCTCCTCCTCCTCCCCCCCCACCGGCTCTGAAGTGTCCATGGTGGTGCTCGGAGTGGAGGTGGGGTTAATCCCAAGTATCGCATCCAGCTCTTTGTAGAATCGGCAGGTCGTGGGGGGAGCACCCGAGCGGCCGTTTGCGTCGCGGGCTTTGCGGTAGGCACTCCGCAGCTCCTTCACTTTAAGCCTGCACTGCAGGGCGTCCCGGTCATGGCCCCTTTCCATCATGTCCTTTGATACCTTCCCGAAGGTATCGTAATTCCTACGGCTGGAGCGCAGCTGGGACTGTACAGCTTCCTCCCCCCAAACACTGATGAGGTCCAGCAACTCGCCATTGCTCCATGCTGGGGCTCGCTTGGCGCGTGGAGGCATGGTTACCTGGAAAGATTCGCTGATAGCACGCCACGCCAGGCTGAGCAAACAGGAAGGGGATTTTTAAAATTCCCAGGGAATGTAAAGGGTCGGTCACATGGTTGGGTACCTGAGGCCAGGGCAGTAGTGTTTGAACTGATGACCAGAGTGGCTAGAACAGGCATTGTGGGATACTGCCGAATAATTCTGGAGGCCATTCACAGCGCATTGGGTGGCCACACTGGCGCCTCAGCGCTGCAGTGGCAGCGCTGCACTCGCTATTCCTCTCGGAGAGGTGGAGTACATGCAGCGCTGCAACCACGGAGATGCAGCGCTGCAACCACGGAGATACAGCGCTGCAAATGCCCTGCCAGTGTGGACGGGGAGTGAGTTACAGCGCTGGGGGCGGCTTTACAGCGCTGCGACTCGCAAGTGTAGCCAAGGCCTCAAAGAGATCAAGTAATAGGTTCCAGCTGGTACAAGGATCCCAGGGCCGGATCCAAAGACTGCTGAAATCAGTGCAAGTCTTTCCATTGACTTCAATGGGCTTTGGCTCATGCCCACAGGGGCAACTGAGCCCAGAAGAAGATGGTACAAGAGCTAATAGATTCACAGAAATGCACCAGGACTTTTGCTCTTTTTCCATAGATACACACCAACTGTCCCCACAGCACCAGGCGCTGGCTTTCTCATTTCCCTGGGGTGCTCAACTTCTGCTCTGCCCAGGCCTCGCCCCCACTCCACCCTGTGACGGGTTGGATCACAGAACCCCCCTTGGGAGCTGCCACCCAATGTACCAAGACTACCCCTGTTCCTGTTTTCCCTGCCAGCTCAGGACTCCAGCACCCTGTCTTGCTGAGCCAGACACTCCCGTCTGCTTCAACACAGACCCAGGGTCTGAATCACTTGCCCCAAAGCTGCAAGTTTACCTGAAAACAGCTCACAGAAGTTTGCTTGTCTTTAGCACTCAGATGCCCAACTCCCAATGGGGTCTAAACCCAAATAAATCCATTTTACCCTGCATAAGGCTTATGCAGGGCAAACTCATAAATTGTTCGCCCTCTATAACACTGATAGAGAGATATGCACAGTTGTTTGCTCCCCCAGGTATTAATACATACTCTGAGTAAATTACTAAATAAAAAGTGATTTTATTAAATACAGACAGTAGGATTTAAGTGGTTCCAAGTAGTAACAAACAGAACAAAGTAAGTCACAAGCAAAATAAAATAAAATGCGCAAATCTACGTCTAATCAAACTAAATACAGATAATCTCACCCTCAGAGATGCTTCAGTAAGTTTTTCTCAGACTGGACACCTTCCAGGCCTGGGCACAATTCTTTCCCCTGGTACAGCTCTTGTTCCAGCTCAGGTGATAGCTAGGGGATTCTTCATGATGGCTCCTCTCCCCCCTTTGTTCTGTTCCACCCCTTTATATATCTTTTGCATAAGGCGGGAACCCTTTGTCCCTCTGGGTTTCCACCCCCCCCCACTGGAAAAGCACCAGGTTAAAGATGGATTCCAGTTCAGGTGACATGATCACATGTCACTGCAAGACTTCATTGCCCACTTGCCAGCACACACACATACAGGAAGACTCACAAGTAAATACAGCTATCTGCGGATAATGGTCCTTGTTAATGGGAGTCATCAAGATTCCAAACCATCATTAATAGCCCACACTTTACATAATTACAATAGGCCCTCAGTTATGTTTTATATTTCTAGTTTTAGATACAAGAGTGGTACATTTATACAAATCAGATGATCATACTCAGTAGATTATAAACTTTGTAATGATACCTTACAAGAGACCTTTTGCATGAAGCATATCCCAGTTACGTTATATTCACTTTTTACCATATTTTTATAAAACCATATAGAGTGCACAACGTCACACACCCCTGCTCCACCCCCGCCCTGCCTCTTCCCATCCCATTCTGCCCTCTCCCCTGAGTGCGCCCCATCCTCCTTCTGCCCCCTCACCTCCAGCACCTCCTGCATGCCACTGAACAGCTGATCCACAATTGGCAGAAGGCACTGGGGGGTAGGAGGAGGAGCTGATCAGCAGGGCCTGGCGGTGGGTGCTGAGCACGCATGGAGCGGGCGCCTATGCCCACAGCACCAGGGTTTCACCAGTTCAGTGTATAAATAAGACAGCTAAGAGAATTTCTGGACCCAGGGAACAACAAACAGTCCTGTACTGCCCCATCCACATGTCTAACCACCTAATATTTCTATTTATCATATCCTCCCCTCTACTCCACCTTTTTCTCTCTCTCTCTGACTGCACTGTTCCTTTCTTTCAGGTCTTCTCCTCTATTCCAGCAATAAAAATATTAATAATTTTAGAGCCACTTTGCTCTCTTACTACCTCACTCTGATACTAACAACCATTAATGTTGATTTTTAACAAATCTTGCAACACTGGGGAAGTTCCAGAGGGCTGGGGGGGAAAGCTAACGTTGAGCCGGTTATTCCCCTTGCCCTTTTAAAATAACCAGGAAATTGTATGCTGGTGAGCTTTACACTGATCACAGGCAAAATCGTGGAAAGGCTAATATGGGACAAAATCAATAATGAATTAAAAGATGATTGCATAATTGATGCCATTCATCATGGTTTTATGAAATAAAAGGTGTTATCAAACAAACTTGGTATTTTTTTGATGAGATCACAAGTTTGGCTGATAAATGTAACGGTGTCAATACAGCATACATAGACTTGTGTAAGGCATTTGACTTAGTCCTGAGTGATATTCTGATTAAAACAAAATTAACTTTATACAAAATCCATGTAGTCCATATTGAATTGATTAAAAATTGCTTAACTCAGATCACAAAAAGTAATTGTAAATAGGGAATTGTCATCCACTAGGGGGGTTTCCAGTGAAATCCCGTAGGAATCAGTTCTAGGCCTGGTGCTCTCCAGTATCTATATCAGGATCGGCAACCTTTGGCATGCGGCTCGCCAGGGTAAGCCACCTGGTGGGCTGGGCCAGTTTGTTTACCTGCCGCGTCCACAGGTTCGGCCCATCGCGGCTCCCACTGGCCGCGATTCGCTGCTCCAGGCCAATGGGGACGGTGGGAAGTGGTGGCCAGCACATCCCTCGGCCCGCGCCGCTTCTCGCAGCCCCCATTGACCTAGAGAGGCGAATCACAGCCAGTGGGAGCCGCGATCAGCCGAACCTGCGGACGCGGTAGGTAAACAAACCAGCCCGGCCCCCAAGGGCGCTTACCCTGGCGAGCCGCGTGCCAAAGGTTGCCAATCCCTGATCTAGATCAATGATCTGAAAGAAAATATAAAATAATTGCTGGGTAAAATTGGCAGATGGCACAAAAATTGGTAGAGTGATAAATAATTGCTTGGTGAACTGGGCCCATTCAACCAAGGTCCTACCTCTAGGAATAAAGAACGCAGAATGGGGGACTGTGGCAGGGAAAGCAGTGACACCAAAAAGGATTTGGGGGTCATAGTGGACAAGCAACTCCTCCTGAGCTCCCAGTGTGATGTTGTGCCACAAAGGGCTAAAGCGATCCTTGGATGTATAAACAGGAAAATAGTAAGTAGGTTTAAGGGGTGATTTTACCTCCATACACAATATTGGTGAGAACAAACTGGCATACTGCATGCAGTTCTGATGTCCATACTTCAAAAAGGAAGTTTGCAAATTGGAAAGGGTTCAGAAAAGAGCTCCATGTATGATTTGAGGTCTGGAAAACATGCCTTATAATGAGACTAAAAAAGAGACGGGTAATGGTCTAAAAGAACCCATGCGGGGAAGAGATTTCTGATATTAGACAGCTCTGTAATCCAGAAGAAAAAGGCATAAGGAGATATACAGAAGTTGAAGCTAAACAAATTCAGACTAGAAATAAGAGGGTTTCTTTTTGTTTTTGTTTTTAACAGTGAGGGTAATAAGTCATTGGAACAATTTACTCATAGGTGTGGTGGAATCTCCATCATTTTGTAGACTGGATATCCTTTTACAAGATATCCTATAGCTCAAACAGAAGTTGTGGGCATTATGAAACATTTACTCGGTGAGGTTCTGGCCTTGGTTATGCAGCAAGTAAGACTAGGGGATCACAGTGGTCCGCTCTGGCTTTAAAATCTATTAATCGATTAGAAGACACCTTTCCTGCTCCTTTCATATTAGGTCAGCACTCCCAAAACTAGGGTCTGTAGCAGAAAAGGGGCGGGGTAGAAGGTGGGAGATCATTATTCAGTAAAAATGCACCCCTGAAAGTTTGTATTTTTTCTTGGCTAAAGGGACTTTCACGCTGGGTAATCCAGAGACTTCTAGGGCACTTGGCTCTGAATGATCTGTGTTCTCTTCCGCACCTTGGTAACAGCGAACCTAGATGCAGGGCAGTGAAGGAATTAATGCTGAGTGAAGACTATGACGTTGATGTCAAGTGCTGGCATGTCACCAGCCCGCAAAGGACCCACTGCCACACCCAGAGACTCTTCCTAGGCACAGTTTTATTTTCCAAAAAGGCAAAACCACAAAATACTCAGCCCATCCTCCCAGGGGATTTTCCCCTTTGCCTTTCTCAGTCCTTCCTGCTTCAGGGCCCACTACAGAATTCTTCTTGCCCTTTTCACTGGGCACTGCCTCCCAAAGCTTTCTCTCTGGGGGGTCCTTTTTCCCCAGCAAGTTCCCATTGCTTCCTCTCCCAAGGAATCTGCTGCCACCACCCCTTCCTTGATGACAGCCTGTGATGTTATATAATTCAAATATGACCATGTAGATCAGGGGTTCTCAAACTGGGGGTTGGGACCCCTCAGGGGGTCATGAGGTTATTACATGGGGGTCACGAGCTGTCGGCCTCCTCCCCAAACCCTGCTCTTCCTCCAGCATTTATAATGGTGTTAAATATATAAAAATGTGTTGTTAATTTTTCAGGGGAGTTGCACTCAGAGGCTTGCTATGTGAAAGGGGTCACCAGTACAAAAGTTTGAGAACCACTGAGTAGATCATTGTTGCTACCACTGTTATAAAATTGCAAAAAATCTTGTGCGAAGTATGTCATGTGAGGTGTCAATGGAAAAGTTATGATTTGCTGACTGTGATTGTCCTGTTTGTATGTGTATCATTTTTGTATCTGAAGTTATGAATATTGACTATGTACCTGTATTTCAAATGTGTTTGCTCCTGTGGTAATGCCCACAAGGTAGTTTGCATCCAGTCTAGCCAGCACATTATGAGTGAACTAGTCAAGTTGACGGCCCATTAATGAACACAATGCGCTGTGAAAGAAGCTTATGCTCACCTGATGGACCTTCCTGTGGATGTTTTAGCCAAAATATGGGTAATGACTGCTTCTGTGACTCATCGAAGCATGCAAGGGCATGTGACCAGCTCATGTGACACTGGACTCCATCTTGTGCCTGTACTTTTCCACTATCTGTCTTAAAAGCAGACCCTCCGCGTGGCAGAAAGTATAAAAGGCCAAGGAAGCATCTCCATTTTGCCTCTTTCCTGGTCTGATCTCTGGACTATGGACTTCTACTAATGGGAGCATTCTAACCAAGGGACTGACGACCTTCCAATCTTTTGGAGGCAACCAGAGACTTAACAAGCCAGCAGTTTATTCCATCACTCCTTCAAGCCTGATCCAAGAACTTTGCAATCATTGTATGTATTTGAGTCCTTCAAACATTTTAACTCTCATTTCTTTCTTTTCTCTTCTTTTATAAATACACCTTTAGCTATTAGATACTAAAGGATTGGCAACAGCGTGATTATTGGGTAAGATCTGAGTTATATATTGACCTGGGTATGTGGCCGGTCCTTTGGGATCAGAAGAACCCTTTGATGAAATTGGTTTTAAATGACCGCTCATCATTAAGTCTAGTGTCTGTGTGGTGAAAGACTGGAATACCTAAGGAGGCTGCATTTCTGACTTCTTGTTAGCGAGTGTGGTGAGATAGAAGTTTACTTTTGTTGCTTATTTGGTATACAGTAACTCCTCACTTAACGTTGTTATGTTCCTGAAAAATGTGACTTTAAGCGAATCCAATTTCCCCATAAGAATTAATGTAAATGGGGGGGGTTAGGTTCCAGGAAAATTTTTTTCACCAGACAAAAAACTATATATTATATAGATATACACAGTATGTTTAAAACAAACAATTTAATACTATTCACAGCTATGATTGGGAAACTTGGTTGAGGTGGTGAAGTTAGAGGGTGGAAGAGGGAGGGATATTAGCCCGCCCCTTCCTTCCCTGCACAGCAAGCAGGAGTCTCTGGGAGCAGCTCCAAGGCAGAGGGCAGGAGCAGCACATGGCAGTTGGGGGAGGGACAGTTGAACTGCCAGCAATTGATAGCCTGCTGGGCAGCTGCAGCACAGGGAACTTAGGGGAGTGGGGAGCTGATAGGGGGGCTGCTGGTCCACCCTGGTTACAAGCCCCCGCCAGCTAGCTGCAACGGGCTGCCCTTCCTGCAAGCAGTGGACAAAGCAGGCAGCTGCCAAACAACGTTGGAAGGGAGCATTGTATAACTTTAAATGAGCATATTCCCCAATTGATCAGCAACGTAACAACGAAACAATGTTAACCGGGACGACTTTAAGTGAGGAGTTACTGTATCATATGGAAGAACAATCACCAGTTTTGGTGTGTCTGCCCTATTTCTCAGTAGTTTGTCCTGAATCTGGTATTCTCAGTTGTGACCCACTGAGGCACAGTGACACAGCCTGACTCTTTATAGCCCCAGGGAATGACCTGCCCTCTTAATTGGCCAATCTGGGAGCACCTGTTCTAGCACAGGGGCACTGGACAAGTCACCCTGTGACAATCCTTTACAAACAAAGGGTCTTGCTCTCCACTGTCTTACTCTATTCTAGGTCAGTGTAATGCCACTGAAATCAATGGAGATTCACTGGAGTAATGTAGTAGTGAGTGTAACCGATGCGTGGGATGGGCCACACTGAGAATGCCACACTCAGGGCAGACTGCAAGAAATAGGGCAGACAATCCCCAAAGCTGGTGGTTTACTCAACAATTAGATTCACCAAACCCAGTAACAAAAGAGCTTCTACAGTACCACACTGGTTAACCAGAAGCCTAATTCAGTCCCCTTTAGGCATCCCAGCCCTTGGCTTCCATTGTAGCCTGATTTGGGGTAGGTTAGTAGTGTTGATTTAATTTATCCACTTAAAGAAAATAAAATTAATTAATAATAATTTAATTTTTTAATAGTTTAATACCCATACTAATAATTATTGTGAATATTTGGCCTGCCAATTTGTTTAATCAGAAGATAGAGTCCATCCTGAATCAGGCTTCAGAGTTTATAAAAGGAAATTCGGGGTTGTGACAGGAAGTTTACACAGAAACAGATGTAGTCATAAAGACTTTTTATTGAAGATAATGAAGATAGTAAGTAAATGGTAAAACAGTTAGAATTACAGAGTTACACTTGTATTACAGTTCTTGAAGAGCATATAAGGCTATACACTGCAAAATGGATTAATACTCACACCCTGTACTTGATGATGATCTGGTGCTGGCAACACCTTGGGTGTTTTTCACACTTCTAGTAAAGGAAGCTACTGCAAAGTGACTTGCTTTCTAAATTAACTCTATATGCCTTATATAAATTAAAATGTAAATGAGATTAAATCCCTTTTTAACTTTCAGTCTTGAAAGAATGAAGAACGACCTGTTAATAGTCGTGTGGAAGATGAGTAGTATCGATACGTAGTTGAAAGGTGGAGGCAGATGAGTAGACAGGAGTAGGTAGATAGGTAGATTACCTGTCTAATGGCAAACTGCCTGCCTTTTTTATAAGGTATTTAATTGGAAATCCTCCCTCCTATGCCCATATTTCATTCTTCCCCTACGGAAATGTTAGGGTACACTTACCCATAGGCTAGTACGCATGTGCGTATGGATGACAGGTATGTATGCACTTGTGGTAAATACGATAGAATGTGAGCATAACCCCTCATTTTCCACCCCATTTTACTATTGGTTTAGATAAAGGTCTCTAGACATCTGCATGGGTGTTTAGCCTAATTTCAGTTTTTCCTGGGAAGGGTCTCAAAGAGGTGTTAACTACGCATTAGCTTTAACATACAGAGTTTAACCTGTAGGTAGGTCTCTTGCATTACAGCTAAACTTACTTTTAATATAAATCTATAAATCCAATACATCAAATACTCATTTTATAAGAAAGATATATTTATACAGACATGCAGATTAATCCTTAGGGCTACACCATCCGGGGAACCCATCTAATGTAGTGAGAGGTTATTGCAAACCCACTTCACCATATGTGAGATTCTTTCTAATCCTAAAGGAGCAGACACACATCCCCAGGTCAGTATGAATCTCAGATCTTACTCAAATATCACGGTCCTTAGTAAACTAACTAAAGAATTACTAGTAAAAGAAAAGAAGAGAATTAAAAATGGTTAATGGATCATATGCATACACAATTGCAAAGTCCTTATGTCAGGTTTGTAGCTCTGATGGAATAGACGGCTAGATTGTAGAGTCTTCCAAAAGATTGGCAGTTCCTCAGTTCAAGACACTCCTTTTAGTTGTAAATCCACAGTCCAGAAAATTACAGCAGGAAAGAAGCAACACATAAAAGAACTTTGAGACCCCTCTATCTTTTGCCTTGTGCATGAAAAGTTACTGTCCCGGACAAAGCCCACAGCCCATGTATGTGGAAAGTTACTGGCCCAAGATGGAGTCCAAGGTCATATGAGTATATCACATGTCCTAACATGTTTTGCTGAATCAGTGGGAGTGTCCATTGGCTCCTGGCTGTCTGAGGCATCCTCAGGAAGCGCTATCTGGACACCATGAGTTTCTTCAATGGCCCATTGTGAGAGTGGAGGGTCCTTGATAGGCCTTGTCTAGCTCTAAAGTAAATTCTATCTGGGGGTGTCACCCAGGAATACAAGTCAGGTTTAAGCTACAAGTGCATAGCCAATATTCATAACTGCAGATACAAACATGATACATGCATATAAACAGGTGTGACAGACCCAGACCAGTGGGGTACAGGAGTCTGGTAGAGGGCAAATATACTGGTCACTGGATGAGTA
The DNA here is from genome assembly GCF_028017835.1 of Emys orbicularis. NCBI lineage: Eukaryota > Metazoa > Chordata > Testudines > Emydidae > Emys > Emys orbicularis. The sequence goes on from NC_088683.1 coordinate 347,289,937, forward strand.
GTTTTCTGTTCCCTGAGTGACCAGAGCAGGGGCTGCACTAGAGTAATCAGGAACCTGCTAGAACCAGTTCAGACAGGCAGGCTAATTAGGACACATGGAGCCAATTAAGAAGAAGCTGCTAGAATCAATTAAGGCAGGCTAATCAGGGCACCTGGGTTTTAAAAAGGAGCTCACTTCAGTTTGTGGTGCGAGTGTGAGGAGCTGGGAGCAAGAGGTGCAAGGAGCTGAGAGTGAGAGGGTGTGCTGCTGGAGGACTGAGGAGCACAAGCGTTATCAGACACCAGGAGGAAGGTCCTGTGGTGAGAATAAGGAAGGTGTTTGGAGGAGGCCATGGGGAAGTAGCCCAGGGAGTTGTAGCTGTCATGCAGCTGTTTCAGGAGGCACTATAGACAGCTGCAGTCCACAGGGCCCTGGGCTGGAACCCAGAGTAGAGGGCGGGCCTGGGTTCCCCCCAAACCTTCCAATTGACCTGGACTGTGGGTTCTTCCAGAGGGGAAGGTCTCTGGGCTGTTCCCCAACCCACATGGTGAATCTCTGAGGCAAGAAAATCCGCCAATAAGCGCAGGACCCACCAAGATAGAGGAGGAACTTTGTCACACAGGATATTCATACTTAGCAAATCATAACTTTTCCATTGATTTTTCTTGAGACACTGGTGCAAGCCCCACCCTGAAGGCTCTGCAATATTGCCACCATCTCCTTAGCTTAGCAAGATTATCTTTGGATCCCATCAACTTTGCTCCTTATCAGGCCAGAGGGGCTACTAGGGGGTACAGAGTGATGTGAGACATTTACCCCAAAGCTCCCTCTCCTTTCCATCTCCAGAAAAATAATCTAACTAAATGATATAAATTAAAATGAAAGTTTAATGGGGGCTGCAGGGGCTGGCTGTCACAAGATGGGCCAGGTTCTTTCTCCAAATATTTCTTAAAGTAAGAGAGAAAAGTAAATTACCACATAGCTCCTATGTAGTAATATTCTGTGTGTACAGTGCAGACAGTATGAGAGCCCTGCTCTGTGTGAGAGATCTCCCTAAGTCATTCATTCACCTAGATCAAGAGGAGAATACATCCCAGTCTAGACCTTCAAACATAAGCTTCAGCACCCTGGTCAGCACTCACTCCATTATATTCCCATATTGTTACACTATGTAACATGCATACTTGGGTGCTCACTGATGTGATCATACAGAAATAAGGCAAGAAACTAGCATTTCACTATCAAATGGTATCATACATATTTCTGGAGGGTGGCTGGGCTTAGATAAGGGTCTGACTGTAACTTGTCACAGCAGTGGCTGGGTGTATGTCCTCCGTATAGGAATTGGAGATGTCAGTAGAGGAAAAGGAATTCATGGTCTACAATGCAATACAAATATTCCTGGCAATATTTTTGTAACACGGTCAAAACCCTGCCGTTAAGCAAAGGGTGATACGTGATTTAAGAGATCCATTTGCAGGCCTAGTCTACAGCCTGTGTGCTGGGGAGGATTTCTTCCCATTACTCTGATCCTCTGATGACAAAGCCAGAGGGTAGAGTGCTTCTACCACGGCCAGTAGCTGGCTCAGATAGAGTAGTTCTGGGGTTCCCTTTGTCAGGGGTCTCAACCTTTTTCTTGCTGGGACCCTCTCAACATGCTATAAAAACGCCAGGGCCTATTGGGGGAGGGGGGATGGGACGGGATGACTTAGGGCTCTGGGCGGGGGGGACGGGGACGGGACCCTTGGGTATAGGCATAGTTTTACTTTTATTTCGGGGGGGGGAGAGCTGGCAGGGCTTGGGCCAGCTCTACACAGTGGGAGGTCCAGGGAGGCAGCGCCACTTCTTCCCTCTGACTCACCCAGGAGGCCACTCAGCCTGTCTGGGCTGTGGGGGGATGCAACCAAATCATATAACTCAAAGGGGAGACTCAGTTCAAAAAGTTTGAAAACTGGTAGGGTGTAGGGAGGGGGTAGCTAGGGGCTGTGTGCGGGCAGGGGAATAGCTCAGGGTGCAAGGAGGGGGTAGCTAGGGACTGTGTGTGGGCAGGGGGTAGCTCAGGGTGCAAGGAGGGGGTAGCTAGGGACTGTGTGTGGGCAGGGGGTAGCTCACGGTGCAGGGAGGGGTAGCTAGGGGCTGTGTGAAGTGAGGGGAGTAGCTCAGGGTGCGGGGAGGGGTAGCTAGGGGCTGTGTGGGGGAGGTAGCTCAGGGTGCAGGCAGGGGATAGCTAGGGGCTGTGTGCGGGCAGGGGGGGCTGGCAGTGTGACTCCCAGCTTCGTGGGGGGAGGGGGACGCTGGGGCTCCTGGCTTGGGTGGGGGGGAGGTTTGCTGGCATCAGCCCCGCGCCACTCCCGGATTTTTAGAGGCGGGGGGCGCCACTTCAGCCCCGCGCTGCTCCCGGCTTCAGCGCTGGGGCTCTGGGAAGCGGGTTTCAGCCGCGGGACTCTGTGCCGCCCCGAAAGGGCTCGCGGCCCCGCAGACACCTGGTTGAGAACCGCTGCCCTATGTGATGCTGGTAAACCAGCTGCCAGCTCATGAAGGCTGACAAAGACAGAGCGGGGATTAGTCTGGCTCACCTGTGTTACGTTGCTAAAATAGACATTAGAGTTATACCAATGTGCTTAGGGTTTAGGCTGTATTGATGCTTCCCCACCCCACTGCTCTGGAGATACTCCCTCCCCCGGCAAGGCTCCCTGCAGCCCCCTAGCAGGGGAGCCGAGGCAGGCTCCGCTCTCACTGCCCCTGCTTGGAGAACCAGTCAGGCTACCTGAGCACTCCCCCACCTCCCCAGGCCAGTTACTAGGGTCTGGGGAATCCCCCCCCCCCCAGTCACCCAGGCTTGCCCTGGGGGAGGGAGAAAGGAGCAGAGGGAGGCACCGGTGGGGAGGGTCTGGAGCACTCCCCTCCCTTCCCCAGGTGCGGGGGCACCCCTGAATGCACCCAGGGGCCCACGGCCATCGCAGCCCCTCCCCCCACCCCAGTACCTCCCAGGGAAGGGATGGGCAGAGCAGCCTCCCGCTCCCCCCCAGCGGGCTCAGCCCCCTCCCCAGCTGTGCCCCTCACTGCGCGCCGCGGGCACCAGGCTCGCTCCAGCTCTGCGCTCCCGTCCCCGCCACTTCTTGCGGGGCTGGCGCCGGGAGCCAGCAGAGATGCCGCCGGTGCTGGGAGGCGCGGCGGTCCCCTGGCTGCTGCTGCTGCTCTCTGCCTCCGGCCTGACGGGTGAGTGGGGCGCCGCCGCGGGGCCAGCTGCGGGGAAGGAGCCCGCTCCGGAGCGCTCCCGGCTTGCAGGGACACGGAGCTCCAGCCCCAGCGAGTCTCGGCAAGGGGCATCAGCCCGCCTGGGCAGGGCTGGCCGCTGGCCCGAGCCTGGCGTGGTCCACGGAGCGCAGGGCAGCGCTTCCCCGGGCAGCAGCAGCTCCTCGGGCGCAGGCTGGAGCCGCTAGGTCCCAGCGCTAAGGGCTGGCTGCCCGGGGCGCCCCAGGCGGAGGCGCAAGGCAGGGTCCGCTCCCCAGAGTGAAAGTGGGAGCGGTGGGTCGCAGTGGGACTACAGAGCTGGAAGGGGGCACGGCTGAGCCCGAGCTCCCCCTGTCCGGCCCCAGCGCGCAGCCTGGGTGGCCAGTTGGAAATGAAGCTGGTGGCAGTCAGTCTAGCAGGCAGGTGTCTGAACGTCTCCTCTCCTGGGAGGCAGATCACAGACTCTGGCCAGGCGATACTCAGCCTGAGGCGCCGGTGCTGCAAGTGGCTCTTTATTGTGGTCTCCTGGTCCTGGAACTCTTTGCACATGATGTTAAACCACAGAGTGGTTTAATTATTAACCAGTCTACGTGATTAACCAAACAGGATGCTTGTACTAGGTTATTAACTAATTGTAGTTGATAAAATAATAATACTTGGTGAGTCATTTTGCTCTTAGAATAATCTATATCAAATATTAAACGAAACAATGAATTCACACTACTGTGGCCCTTTTGGGTAATGTGTTGATTGCTAATTTGGTTCCTGAACCACAGGTCTGAGAACCACTGCTCTATCCCCATGTTGGAGATGGAATCTAAGAGCTGCACTTCCTGCTTTTTAATGCAACTTCAAAGTTGCACAGTTAAAATTAACACGGGGAGGGTTAAATTGGTTGTTCGGATTTTTAAAGAAATGTGTGCATGTGTGTTTCTGATGGGGAGAGCGGCTGTGTGGAATAAAAGAATCTACTTGCGTTTAATAATCCTACTTCAGTAGTTCCAGCCATAGGCATGAGCATGCTCCAAAATGAAGTCAGTGGTAAATCTCCCCATGACTTCCAGGGGAGCAAGACTGCCCCCAGTTTTTAAATTAATACATAGCTGAGATGAGTGGGGAAGAGAGATATGGCTGCCCTGCTTTGGCTGGAGGCAGCGTCCTATTGGTTCACTAGAGCTGGTCGAAATGCTTTTGGTGTAACTCTGTTCTGTCAGAAAATGCAGTTTTGTCAAAATTGAACTGTTTCATGAGGGATAGCTCAGTGGTTTGAGCATTGACCTGCTAAAGCCAGGGTTGTGAATTCAATCCTTGAGGGGGCCATTTAGGGAACTGGGGTAAAAATCTACCTGGGGATTGATCCTGCTTTAAGCACCGGGTTGGACTAGATGACCTCCTGAGGTCCCTTCTAACCCTGATATTCTATGAACACATCAATTTCTTCAGAACTTTCAACAGGAAAAAGTCAAAACAAATAGTTCTGACTTTCTTGTTCCATTTTGAAAAGGTAACCTGTTTTATTGCAATGATCATTTTTATTCATTTTATTTTGACTTTTATATTAAAATATTATATTTTATAATACAATGTTTTTACCTTAAAACAATTGGACATTATTGAAACAAAACATTTAGGCGGTTGTAAGTCAAATTATTTCAGAATTTTTGTTCTGCGGGAAATTTCAGCTATCCTCTCCAATTCAGAAAGAAAACAAATTTCAACAGGTCAGAATTTCCTATGGAACAGCAATTCCATTCCTGACCAGCTCTAGGGCTCACAGAGTGAGAGCTGCGCGTAGCAGAAAAAGACAAAGGGTACTTGTTACAAAAAAGGTTCCTAAATCACTTAGTCATGAATCCCATTGACTTTAGGCATTTTTGAAAATTTGACCCTAATTTTATTTTTCTCAACTCAAGGTTTAGATTTGAACTGCTAGGAATTAGTCTGATTCTGATCTCACATCAGTGTCAATCAAGAGTAGCTTAACTGAAGTCAGTTTTAGCAGACCTTGGAGAGGCACAGATTATTTCCCCCTCCGCATCAGATTAGCTGCACTGGTTAGTATGTTCCCCACCCTTCTGTGCATTCCCTGCCCACCCTGGAGGGATGGGGGAGTTAGTGCATCTCAATTGTCCTGATCTTGCTATCACCCCAGTACACAGAATGGCTGAATGGGTAAAATGGGCAAGAGAGTGTGTATGGGGGGCTTATGTCCCCTTGCTCCCCTGAACAATGTGATAATGGAAGTATGTATGCAATGCTGTTGCAGCCATGTCAGTCCCAGGATATTAGAGAGAAAAGGTGGGTGAGGTAATATCTTTTAGTAAACTGTGCTGACTACATGGATGTGGCCAACCAACACCTCTCTGACACCATTTACTCTAAAGAACTCAAAGAAGACCCCACACCACTGTTTACCCAGGAATTTTAGGATATCCTCAAATCTTTCCTCACACAACTCCAGGAGAAACTCTACAAACTCATCCCCCATTAACTGACCCCAGGGACCTTCTACATGCTCCCTATGATACACAAACAAGGGAACCCAGGCAGACCCATCATATCTGGCCCTGGCACTCTTACTGAAGGAATATCAGGACTCTTAGAAACCATCCTCAAGCCACTCACCACCCAAAGGGCCAGCTTCCTCCAGGACACAACGAAGTTCCTCCACAAACTCTGCAACATTAACAACCTCCCTCCGACCATCCTTGCCACCTTGGATGTCACTTCCCTATACACCAACATCCCTCACAGTGATGGCATAGCTCTCTGCCTCAAATATTTACAAGACAATGGGCAACCCTCAGATATCCACCCCAAACTTATCACCAGACTCATTCATTTCATCCTCACCCATAACAATTATACATTCAACAACAAACAGTTTGACCAAACCATGGCAACAGCTATGGGTACTAGGATGGCTCCACAACATGCCAACCTCTTCATGGGCCACCTTGAAGAAGAATTTCTGGACAATTGCACCACAAAACCAATGATGTACATAACTAAACTGGACTTATGGTTTATTACAACAATCTGTAATCTACTAGACCCCCTTTTTTGTCCTATGACTACAGGGGTGTTAATGGGTCACTTCATCTTGAATGGTCCCTTAGAATACAGATGCCCCCCGGGTTATGCAAACCCGACTTACGCAAATCCGCACTTATGGAAAATGTTCTGTAAGATAGAAATAGTGTTTTGTTTTTGTTTTTGTTTTTTTGCGTAATGGTCGGGTATACGTTTACAACTTACGCAAAATTCGAGTTACGCAAGTCATTCCGGAACGGAACGCTTGCGTAAATCGGGGAGCGTCTGTATGTGCTAACTACTTATACTAAATTATCTGTTCAATCTTGTATTTAGCTGTGACACTCTGAGTACCTTTCCCAGACCTGAAGAAGAGCTCTATGTAGCTCAAAAGCTTGTCTCTCTCACCAACAGAAGGTGGTCCAATGAAAGATATTACCTGAGGAACATTTTTGAAAATGAATATATGATATAAACTTCAATAGCAATTATTAACCCATCAAAATTTAAAAAGTAGACAATGTGCTTGTTTTTCTTCTCACTTACACAGTTGTCATACAAGTGTATCTTCTTTGACTTCAATGGTGTTACTCCTGTTTTACACTGGTGAATCTGGGAACAATGAACCAGTATGCCACATGTATGTCTTGCTATAGTGTAAATCAGAAGTATTCTACTGAAGTCAAAGGAATTCCAGCAGTGTAAAAGCAAAGCTGGTGACTTCAGTCAAGTATCAATATGGTATAAAATATATGCAGTTGGGTGTGATGTCCACCTCGAGAACTACTAAATTAACTAAAAGCAAAAGGGGGTAAGCCAAGGAGTTTTATTGCTTCCTAGATCATTTGAAAGTGCATTTCCTTGTGTGATGCACTAGAATAAAATACATCTGAACTAGTGCTGGTTGGGAACTTTACACTGAAATAATGGAGTCTCCCAAGGATCTGTACTGGGACCTGTACTGTTTAACATATTCATAAATGATCTGGAAAAAGAGGGTGAACAATAAGGTGGCAAAATTTGCAGACCACACAAAATTACGCAAGATAGTTAAGTCCAAAGCTGATTGCGAAGAGTTCCAAAGCGTTTTCACTAAATTAGGTGACTGGGCAACAAAATGGCAGATGAAATTCAATATTGATAAGTGCAAAGAAATGCACATTGGAAAACATAATCCCAAATGTATATGCAAAATGATGGGGTCTAAATTAGTTGTTACCACTCAAGAAAGAGTCATTGGAGTCATTGTGGATCATTTTCTGAAAACATCTGCTCAGCAAGCAGCAGCAGTCAATAAAAAGCTAACAGAATGTTAAGATAGGAACCATTAAGAAAGGGACAGATAATAAGACAGAAAATGTCATAATGCTACTATATAAATCCATGGTACACCCACACCTTGAATACTGCATACAGTCCTGGTTGCACCACCTCAAAAAAAAGATATATTAGAATTGGAAACGGTAGAGAGAAGAGCAACAAAAATGATTAGTGGTATGGAACAGCTTCCATGAGGAGAAATTAAAAAGATTGGGACTGTTCATCTTAGATAAGACACAACACGTGGTATATGATAGAAGTCTATAAAATCATGATTGGTACGGAGAAAGTGACTAGGGAAGGGTTATTTACGCCTTTACATAACACAAGAACCAGGAGTCACCCAATTAAATTAATAGGCAGCAAGTTTAATACCACTTGAATAGGAGCATTTGAGCAAGCCTCACCCTAGAACACCCTATAGGCCAGTGGTTAGGGAACTCACTTGGGAGGTGACTTAAACTAGGTCAGCAGGGCTGGTGCTTCCACTAGGCGACCCTAGGCGGTCGCCTAGGGCAGCACGATTTGGGGGGCTGCATTTTGCCGCCCTCGGCGGAAATTCGGCGGCGGGGGGTCCTTCCGCTCCAGATCTTCGGCGGAAATTTGGCGGCGGATCCTTCACTCGCTCCTGGACCCGCCGCCGAAGTGCCCCAAAGACGCGGAGCGGAAGGACCCCCACTGCCGAAGACCCCAGGCCCCCTGAATGCTCAGAGGAGGAGTGCTGCCGCCTAGGGCGGCAAAAACCCTGGCGCTGCTCCTGTAGATCAGCCCTAATGCCAGCAGTGAATCCCACGTGAAGAAAGGTGCCTCCCTCCCTTTGAAGGGTGGGGATTAGGCCCCACCCCCTCCTCGGCATTTCCCACTGGCTACCATAGGGAGCTCCTGCTTAGTGTGCTGGCTTCTGTGAGTCCCCTTTTAAGATGGCTAACTCTCCTCATGCATTGTATAGAGCAGGGGTAGGCAACCTATGGCACACATGCCGAAGGCGGCACACGAGCTGATTTTCAGGGGCACTCACACTGCCCGGGTCCTGGTCACCGGTCCGGGGGGGGGGTCTGCATTTTAATTTAATTTTAAATGAAGCTTCATAAACATTTTAAAAACCTTCTTTACTTTACATACAACAATAGTTTAGTTATATAATATAGACTTATAGAAAGAGACCTTCTAAAAACATTAAAATGTATTACCAGCACGCGAAACCTTAAATTAGAGTGAATAAATGAAGACTTGGCACACCACTTCTGAAAGGTTGCTGACCCCTGGTATAGGGAGACTGGGACCTAACTCAGGGATGTGAATCCCACTAGGTGGCAGGACTCAGCGTTACAATGCCTAAGGTGTAACAATGCTGCCTTTGGTGGGACACTACTAAGAGTATCAATTCAGGAGAAATTGCTTGGAGCGGAGCATCCACAGCCCAAGGCTGGGGCTCCTTTATTACTAAGGGACACCAAACCAGCCAGACAGAGAGGACTTTGGTTTTACCCCACTGGCTAACCAGAAGTCATATAAGCAATTCCCTCAGACAGTCCAGTTTACCACCAGCACCACTCCTTATGGGGATGAATGATTATGAAACCAATACCCCAGTAAAAGAAAAAAGGTTTTCCCGATCTCAAAGGCCCAAGCCCCAGATGCAGGTCAATATACAAGTCAGATCTTACCCATAAATCATGCTGTTACCAATCCTTTAGCATCATCTAAAGGTTTATTCATAAAAAGAAAGAAATATAGATGAGAGTTAAAATCGGTCATGGAGAAAAGGCAGGGCAGGGGCAGGAGCAGCACACAGCAGTGCAGGGCACCAGGAAATTTAGTGCCCCAAATTTCCTGGTGCCCTACGCAGCTGCATACTTTGCATATGAGTAGGGACGGCCCTGCCAGGACCCTGAGAGGTGGGATGGTCCCAGCGCTTGGCCTGCAACCAAAGCTTGAAGGTCTACACTGCAATTAAATCTGTTGGGTGTCTGATTGAAGTGTAGACATACCCAGAGTCCCTATTCCTAACTCCTGGGTCTGTGTCTGATTGCCTTTACACTGTGAATCAGTAGCAGCTCTATTGAAGTCTTTGGGGTTACTAACCAACTAAAGTACCATGATAGAAATCACAATTGCCAACTTTCACGCGGTAAATAAGCACCCCGACTTTCACCATAAGCCAAAAATCAAGCTAATCCCATTTCAAAACAAGGCCAAAACAAGCCAGTCCCTAAGAACCCCAACACTCTCTGTGACTAGATCCCCCCAGCATGCAGACTGGGGCTGTGGTGGGCCCACTGTGCACCCCTGACTCTCTCTCCCCCCTTACCTCTGCTTGTCCCTTGCCCCCGCTTGCCCCCCCTTGCCCCTGCTTGCTGGGAGCCAATCCAAAAAAAAAAAAAAGCAACAAGCTACAAGCCAAAAACTAGCCAACAAGCAACTCACAGGCCAATTAAGGCAAAAAAGCCCAATTTATGCATTGTTTTTTGGTTTTTTTTTTTGTTTTTTTTGCGGGTTTGGCATGTCTGATAGAAATCTGTTAGGACATACCACAACTGTGTCTAAAGATATGTTAAAACTAAACTGAAAAATAAAGCACATGAACCACATTCCCATGGAGACCTCTCATATTAAAGTAATAAACCAGTGATTTTTTTACATTGATCACACTTTATATTAAGGTTCTTTTTGTAAATAACTTATAAAGGGGTAAGAAATCATTAATAGATGTTATAAGGATGTTACAGACATGACAAGAATGTCATATATAAGCCCATCAGTAGAAGGTGTTAGAGATGGTTATAAGCCATCGGTATGAACCACCTGTTGGAATCTATAACAAGTTAATGGAGTTGAAATGAAAAGCTGGTGTAAGAGAGTGGAAAACTAGGCCCAGCCTTTTCACCATGGGAACAGAGGCTGCTAATGACAATCTGCTGCCCTAGGCAAAACTTCAGTGTGCTGCCTCAGTCCAGAGAGCCTGTATTGTGGGGCAGAGAACGTGGCAGCCTTAGCATTTACCCACAGACCTGGGTTGGGGGTTCCGGTTTGGTAGGCAAGGGAGCCAGGGGACAGGTGGGGGCTCAGGCTCCTCCTGCAGGGGGATGGAGTGGAGGAGGAGGAAGAGGAGACCACAGGCAGGCTCCTGTCCAACTGCAGCTTAGGCTGTTTCAGGGCTATGGGCACCTTGTCCCTTGCCACAGGAGAGGGATAGTCCAGCCAGCTAAACTGGCCAGATTGGGGAGAGCTGGAGGGTAGGGCATGTCTGGGAGGATGCAGGTGGTCTGGGGGCAGTGAATGCCTGTGGCAGGCAAGGGAGATTGTGTGTGAGGCAGGTGAGGCATGGGTGATGGGTGTTTAGAGGAGCAGGGGTGCACTGGCTGCCTGTGGGAGGCTGGGGAATTGGGCAGGTGTGGAGGGTGCTAGATGCCTGTAGGAGGCAGGGGTACTCCTGGTTCACTCTCCACCCCCCCATGCACACGTCTATCGGGAACAGGTACCAGGTGCCCAGCTGCCCCTGCCTCTTACCTGCCTAACCCTACGAGAGGGGAGGCTCCTCTCTGCTGTTCCTTCCTGCCCTCAGATGTGGTGCCCCTGCACTGCGCATGTGGAGGTGCCCTGTGGCCTGCCCAGAGGTGAAAGTAAGCCGGTCCGGTCTACCGGTAAGAAAGTGCCGACCGTACCAGCAAAGCCGTTGATGGGGGGGAGGGGCAAAAGGGGCAGCTGTCCCGGGGCCCGGCATTTTAAAAGGGCTCCTGGTCCCTGCCGCCGCTACCCCAGGGCACCAGCAGTGATTTAAAGGGCCAGGGGCTCCTGGCTGCTGCTGCCATCACCACGCCAGCGGCTGGAGGCCCTGGCCCTTTAAACCGCCACCGAAGCCCCAGGCAATGTGGACCGGGCAGTGCTGAAGGTCTGGCTGCGGGATTTTGGCCCCAGTCCCGCCCCTTCCATGCAAGGCCCCGCCCCTTCTGGGGTCCCAGAGCTGCCCCCCAACCTTGCAGAGGACCCTGGCTGCCTGAACAGATAACATCAACGTAGTTCACAACAGCAGGGTCTACACGGCGCAGCTAGAGCAGTACCTGTTAGAGCACTCTGCAGTTCCCACGCCTGGTCTGTGACACCATGTGAAATCACTTCTCCCAGAAATCTGCCACCCATGGCAGTTGCCGAGTTTGCCTATAACTAGAGCAGCCTTTGCATGAGAATTCTCTGTGTCACCTGTCATCATAGGATCATAGACATGTAGGGCTGGAAGGGTCCTCGAGAAAACACTAAGTCCAGCCCCCTGCACTGGGACAGGACCAAGTAAACCTAGACAATCCCTGACACATGTTTGTCCAATCTGTTCTTAAAATCCTCCAATGACGGGGAGTCCCTTGGAAGCCTGCTCCAGAGTTTTGTACTCCAGTTATTGTAACTTTGTCTGACAGTATGTTAAAGGCTTATAAATCTATAAAAATCCCTGCATATATTTGCACAGGTGTTCTGTCACATTACTCTGTGTCTGCCTCACTACTTTCTTGTGCTCTGTAAGGGTTGGAGGGTCCAGTGTGTTGGTGTGTTAACTTTGTAGTTAGAAGCAGAGAAAACTGGGGTGAAAAAGCTGGCTCTCATTGAAGTCCATGGGAAAATTCCCATTGTTTTCTGTGTGGCTAGGATTTCATCTGTGAGGCATTAACTGAATGAGCCCTTGCAGATTATCACGTATAGCTGCAGGAAAAGGAAATACAAGGGATACAGAGATTTAAGGTACTTAAAATTACAGTTATACTCTTTCAGACAAAAGCTTCATATTCACAACATTGACTGGTAGGAATTGGTTTATAATTTTTGTAAAATGCTATCTGGTTATGTTATGATAAGCAAAATCTATTTTAAAATTGTGAGTCTTTTTATATTCCATGGCTGACCACTGATACCTTAACATCAGCGTTAATAATAGAATTTCTGACTTCCAATGGCCTATCCAGACACAAATGTAACCCTCACAGCAGATTTAATTGTATTCTGAGGCTCACTGCATTATACCATGCATACAGTACTTTGGGCCACCTCTTCAGCTGGTGTAACTCCAATGAATCACAGAATCACAGAAATGTAGGGCTGGAAGGGACTCCAAGAAGTCATCAAGTCCAGCCCCCTGCACTGAGACAGGACCAGGGATCGGCAACCTTTGGCACGTGGCCAATCAGGGAAATCCGCTGGCGGGCCGGGCCGGTTTGCTTACCTGCAGCGTCCTCAGGTTCGGCTGATCGCAGCTCCCACTGGCCGCGGTTCACCGTTCCAGGCCAATGGGGGCTGCGGGAAGTGGCAGCCAGCACATCCCTCAGCCCATGCTGCTTCCCGCAGCCCCCATTGGCCCAGAACGGCGAACCACGGCCAGTGGGAGCTGAGATCGGCCAAACCTGCAGACGCTGCAGGTAAACAAACCGTCCCAGCCCGCCAGCGGATTTCTCTGATGGGCCGCGTACCAAAGGTTGCCGATCCCTGCTGTAGGAGATGGGACTCTGCTCCCCTCCCCCTCCCCACCCTCACATGGGGAATATGGGTGGAGTCATAGCCAGGAAACCTTGGGGGATGGGAGGGGATCAGTGGAAGAAATCCACTATTTTGCCTCACAGGCTTGGAAGCCCAGTTCTGTAAGTGCCTGGGGGTGGGTCCTACCCCCTCAAGGCCTGCATAGTTCTTGTGGGAAAAGTCCTCTTACTCTGGCATTACTACTGGGATCAGATTTGGGGCCTGAGTTATCTAATTACTTCTAGTTTCCACATTTTAGATGCTGTTCCCCAGTTTTTTTAAACCCCTTATTACTGAATTTTTAATACATGTGACTATCAATGCCTTAGCACTGTGAGACTCTTAGTTTAAGCCATAATATCTTGTTTCCAGTGACAAAAAGTCTTCAACAACTCCCGTAGCCTGCCTTTCTAACACAGGTTCTTGTGATGTGCTGACATCTCTATTGCCCACAACTGTCCCCTCTTTGAAGACAATACGTTCATTTCTAAATAGCAAAAGAGTCTTTGCAATTCGGACTCACTCACTTGATACAGAAATGGCCGGTTCATGTCTATTAGTATGCAGACCCTTCCCCTCTAAAGAGTCCTCTTTGCTTTTCAAGACTGACTTATGCGCTGCAATTTCTATGAGAATTAAAATAGCTGCAGCTGCACCACCTCAGAGCATTGTTTAATATTCCTTTGGCTGTAGGTTCAGAAACAAATTATACTTTTTGGACACATAAAAGCATAGATGAAAGTTTTCATAAGGGCATTGAAGCATTAAATTTTCATAGTTATATATTTTATTCATTATATTCTTTATGAGAAAGCCATTCAAACTCAGCATAAAAATGCACTCTTTGTCCTGGGTATGTTCACTGGGAAGCAAAGAAAAGTGTGTATGTGTGGTGTATGTTTTGGGGAGAAGGGGACAATCGACTAAGTTATACATGAGGCTAACCAGAAAATGAAGTTGAGAAAATAAAGACAAAGTGCTAGCAGGTAGTTCACTTGGACAGGAGGAGACATAATGGGTCACATCCAAAACTTTTTGTGCATCATAGATGTTTATCCAGTCCCCTTGAAACTGTAAAATTGGGCTGGAAGACTTCTGACACTTCTGTTTTCAGTCCTACTCTGAAATCCCATGAGAACAGTCTCGTGTTATTTCAGTGTTTCCAGTCCCTGCCAGAAGCCAGAAATATTAAGGCATCTGAACATGGGGTGAGATGTTATCGGAATATTTCAGAACCTCAGATAGGCTTGGCTCTAAAAAAGGGCAGAGGCTTAGTGGCTTGTGGGAATTTCTGAGTCAGTTTGCCCATTCCTTAGAAGATGATAAGGTCCTCTCCCCGCATAGTCTTGCACTTTGTGTAGTCATGTACACCTATGCAAAATGAGGGCACAGTGTGTGGTATAAGTACAAATGACCACACAAGACACAAAGCAGTGCAGAATTAGGATCAGGCCCACTATGTCCATAACATGAGACAAAAGACTAAAAACATTCATAGATATTCAAGCAAGGGTAATAAATATATTCAGGAATCATGCTTCAACTGATTGCTTGCCAGAATCAAAGTGTTATATTTTACGGCATACAACCGAGAAGTTAGATAAAAACATAAAAAACTCTTGCAGGAAGGCTGGAACATAACACTACTTTATTTCTTAGAAAGCAGAATGGTAATGCAAAGGAACAGATAAAGACAAAGCAGGCTGCTCACTAAAACAGAGAGGCACAACTCACCCCACCTTACTCTAGGCTGCCTGTCTGTTAACTTACTGCTGCTAGGCCCAGTTCCTGAGTTTCCCTACAGAATTCCCTAACCTGCAAACAGGACCAGAAAACTCAGATAGCATTTAAAGTGACAGTTTACAATTTTAATACAATTTTCAATACACCATGGCTAGGTGCATTCTGCATGGAGGGTGTTGGGTAGGGATGCCAACTTTCTGATTGCAGAAAACAGAACATCCTTGCCCTGCCCCCGGCCTGCCCCTTTCCCGAATCTCCACTCCTGCCTGCCCCCTCTCCCAGGCTCCACCCCTGCTCACTCCATCCCTCCTCCCTCCGTCACTCTCTCTCCCTCACCCTTGCTCACTCGCTCACTTTCAGCGGGCTGGGGCAAAGGGCTGGAGTGCAGGAGGGGGTGAGGGCTCCAGCTGGGGGGTGCAGGCTCTGGGGTGGGACTGGGGATGAGGAGGTTGGAGTTCAGGAGGGGGCTCTGGACTGGGGCACGGGGTTGGGGTGTAGGAGGGGGTGCAGGCTCTGGGAGGGAGTTTGGGTGCGGAGGGGGCTCAGGGCTGGAGCATGGGGTTGGGGTGCGGGCTCCGGGTAGCACTTACCTCAGGCGGCTCCCGGAAGCAGTTGTCATGTCCGACTCCTAGGCGCAGGGGTGGCCATAGGGGCTCTGCGCACTGCCTGTGCCCACAAGTGCAGGCCCGGCAGGCGCCACCCCCACAGGCGCTGCCCCCGCAGCTTCCATTGGCCACAGTTCCCAGCCAATAGGAGCTGCAGAGCCGATGCTTGGGGCAGGGCAGCATGCAGAGCCCCTGTGGCCACCCCTGCGCCTAGGAGCCGGACATGCCGGCAGCTTCTGGGAGCCATGCAGAGCCAGGGCAGGCAGGGAGCCTGCCTTAGCCCCGCTGTGCTGCTGAGGACTTTTAGTAGCCCAGTCAGGAGAGCTGACCGGAGCCGCCAGGGTCTCTTTTTGACGGGGCATTCCAGTCGAAAACCGGACACCTGGCAACCTTTGGGGTCAGATGTCAGACAAGATGGATCTTTGGTCTCATCCCATATTGCACATTTTATGTTTCTAGCTGAGGTTAGGTGGGAAGAGAACACTTTGGTGGAAGCATGTGGAAGGAAACGGAAACAAAGCTTGTTTGGAAAATGTATCTTTATTCAGAGTGGGCTAAAGATGGGTGACAGATGTTAAGGATGACAGTTCGCACCAGACATTTTATGCTTATTAGGAAAAGGAAGCACTAGGGTTGTAGCACACAGAATCTATTTGTGAACCTTTATAGCAGATGCTTGAAAGGAGGGCTCATAAAGGAAAAATTAGTTTCCATAAATCTTTGCGAATATGAGAAAAACCAATCAGCCTACAAAATTAGTGCCATATCCACAGTTGGTATCAGCTGGGGTAGTTCCACCAAAGTTAATGAAGCTATGCTGATTTTACACCAGTTGTGGGACCTGCTCCTTAATCTCTCTTTATGCTCTTTCTTCAGTTAGAGTTGAGATGTTTATCCAAAAAAACTAAGAACGCACTTTGTGTGAGTAGTGTCCTCCACTGCCGTAGAAGCAGAGCTAATTCCATTACTTTACTCATTAATAGACATAAATGCAAAACGAGATCCAGTTTTTAATTGTATAGAGAACTTAAAACAGTGAAGGCTTTTTCTTGACAAACTCAGCCTGTGGTTTTTACTCTCAGTCCTCTGGGAACTAATTTAAGTTTTTAATGGTCTGAAAGGTTCCGAATACAAAAGTAGGCAGAAGAAATACAGGATTGAATTCACAAAAAATTGAGAGGAGCAGCCTTAAAATATTTCCCCCAATTCATTAAAAAGTAAACTGAGCTGTGGGGATTGACATATAAATGATAGAAAGTCTTTAAACTGAATTGCATCACTTTGAAATGTGCTGATGGGCTCTTGTGAGCTTGTGAATTCATGTGATTTACAACTCTGTTAAGGAGAATGTAAAATGATAGATGAGTTGAGATTTTCAAAGCTGTCTAGGGTGATTTAGAGACAGTAAAATTTTCAAAAGTGCCTAAGTGATTTAGATTTCTAAGTTCCATTTAAAAAGTGACTTAGACACATAGGACTTTCACTGACTTCCTATGAGACTTAGGCTCCAAGTGCTTAAAAAACAGATTTTTAAAGGTATTTAGGTGCCTAAAGATCCAAATGTCATAAAAATTTATAAACCCTGTTCCTAGTGTACCCTGGGATGTGCCCTGCCCCGAGCAGAAGGTATCTGGAGTGAAGAAGCTGACCTAGTAACAGTGCTAGGGAACTGAAAAGGATTTGAGGCGAAGGGACAACAGCAAAAATGCAAATTTCCAATGGGCTGAAAAAAAGAGGCTATTTTAAACCTCTCTGCTGCTGGGAAGCAGCTGCTGGTACAAAGGCAGGTGGGCTTTGGAGAAAGGAGTTTACGTCTGTGGGAAAAGAAGCCTTTGTGCCTTTTGGCAAACACAGAAATGAGTTCTCTGGGGCAGAGGGAGGGAAGCTGCACGGAGAGAGGGAGAATCACAACAGGGCTCTGACACTGTCAGGGAGCGCTGGAGGATTTGAGGCTAAGGTGGGTCTGCTCCTGCTTCTGTAGCTTCCCCTTTTCTTATTAGTGGAAGGGAAAACCGCAAGGACTCTATTCAGCATGGAAACACCCTTAATCGCATTCCATACTCCAGACGGTGTGCATGAGTATAGCTGAGGGAAGGATTTTCCTCGCTGTAATCTTTTTTTTGGGGGGGGGGGGGAGGGAGGTGTTGAAAGTAGGTTTTCTCTTTCTTTTTCCTAATCATGTTGAATACAAAGGTTAGTATAATTTTTAGAAGGATCCCACCAAAACAATACATCCAGCTTTTCTGTCACACAACTACTTCTGTCTTCCTATTCATTTAAAAACACAACCACCCCTGCCCATAGAAACCGTGGAAACAAACCTTGCAAGACTCACCTAATCCAGTAGGAAATACTTCCTGAATAAAAATCTATGATCTTTTAATTGATATTACCTGCCTCGGAAAGTGGGAGGTCGTCTTTTCCGTTTGAAGCAACCTGTTTACTTCAGATTCTTGCTAGACTATATAGCCTGTCAGAAGCTCCAAAGTTACATCTGCTGTTTAGTATTCCTGTTCTGTGCAACAGAATATCTGTTTTATGCACTTCAACTAGAAGGAATCTATATATATCTATATATATATAGATATATATAGCACCAGCTGGTTTTACTTTTTTACGGCTGTGTTTTACTACATACCTGAGCAATAAAGTTGTTTTCTTCATTCTATACCTCCAAAGTCTTTGCATTGTGGGGCAGATTTTCAAAGGCATTTATACACCTAAAGATGTAATGGGATTTTCAAACGCTCCTAAGACCCAGATCCATGAAAGGACTTAGGCACTTAACGCCCACTTTTGGCATCTAAGTCCAAAATGTAGGCACCATTGAGATCTTCAAACATCCTACTCAGCTGCTGTCTAACTCTGCCGGTGCCTAAAATCCCTTGGCACCTAAATTTTCATTATAAAAGTACCCTTGGAGCCCTTTGGGCATGTGCACTGCTGCCTCAAGCAGCCCCCTGGAGACCAGTCTCATGCCTAAGCCCCAACACCAGGCGAGGACAGACCTATCTCGTCTGATCAGGAAAGGCCCTGTGTGGATCTGGGCCTACGCACTTAACTGAAATCCTGAGAAGGGGAAATCATTGATTCTAATGGGAGTGAGGCTCTAGCTGCCTACCAGCATCTTTAGGTGCTTAAACATCTTTGAAAATCTGGCCCTACATGGCTTTTTGCAGTAGGATTTGCCATGAGAGTGACAGTCATGCAAGACAGAGCTGGGTCATACACTGTATCCCATACAGATCAATGCAGAATTGTTCCCAACAATCTACTGACCAGAGCTATGTATAACTTGGTTTCAAATCACAAAAATGTTGGGATTTCCACTGCTTCCCTTGGGAGGCCATCACGCAGTCTTAACCAGCTCAGCATTAGTAATTTTTTCCTGTAATTCAGCCTAAATGTTCCTGTGCTTAATTTCATCCTGTTACTCACGGTCATATCTCTCATGGGCCATCTTGAACAATTCCTATCCTTCTTGGTATTTAAATCCTTCATGTATTTGCATGGTAGCTGAATTTAATATTTGGACCAAGCTATACATGTTTAATTTTTTAATTACATCTTTCCACATAAATCACTGTCTCTACCCCTTTATTAACTTGTTTTTCTCTGAATTCCTGTCAATTCATTATGTTTTTCTGGTGCTGAGGTGCCCATGACCTGAGAGCTGTATGTAATTAGATTGTACACTAGATCAGTGTAACAATCACCAAGGTCAAAGCTTCACATGCAATTACAGGAAAACTAATAACCATTTCATTTCTCATTCGGCCTGACATGGTCTTAGCTTTGTAGAAAATAGTACAGTTGCTGGGCTGTGCACAGAGTCAAATCAATACAATAAAAATCCTCAAAGCAACATGCCAACACTAGACAAACCCACCCAAGCTCTGCTGCAGATTCATTTTCCCGTTCTCCTTCCAGCTGGGCATTATGTTCTCCCTTGCACATGTATTTCCCCCATGTACATTACATTCTTTCTTTCTTTTCCTTAACAAGAAATAAAAGTAAAGTCTCCATGAGAGAGAGCATACAGTGACTCAGTTAACATTCTGCATTGGAACTGAAACACAACAATGGCAGTGGCCTCCCAGCTCTCCCTGACACAGGCAGGGAGACCCTCTTGGGGATGGTTGGAGGGTTTGGTGTTTATGCCACGTTTATTGATGATACTCTGGGCTCTGTCGCCCAGTGGCGAGAGTCCACAGCCATGTCGCCTAGCAGCAAGAGTCAGTGGCCGTGTCACCCAGTGGCAAGAGTCAATAACTGTGTTGCCTAGTGGCTGGAGTCTGTGGTGCTATCGCTCAGCGGTGAGAGTCTATGGGCGTGTTGGCTAGCAGCAGGAGTCAGTGTCTGTATCACCCAGTTGTAAGGGTCAATGCCTGGGAGTAGGGGAACCTGGCCCCTGCCTGCTTCACGAGGTTCCAACCCAGAGCACAGTGAAACAAGAATTCAAAATATATGGCCGAGGGGGCAGGCGCCAGTATGCCTGCTCCCTGGGCCATTTCCTACCCCACCTTCGGTTCCTCTGCTGGTGCCACTGATTCGATTCTGAATTCCCCCTGGAGTCCTCTCTGGTTGCGGTCTGGCAGGTCTTCCTCTCTCAGTCGGGGCTCGTCATTGCTGTCCTCTGTGGCTGAAGGGCCTGTATTGGCTTGGTGATGGGGCCCATTCCCAGCCACCTGGGGCCCCAGTGGCTTCTCAGCAGGAACCAGCACCACACAACTGCTCTCCTGCTCAGTCGGCTTAGACTGAGCTGAGCTGCTCCATTTTGAGCTCAGCTTCCATTGTGAGCTTGCCCAGCAGCAGCGGCTGGGTGTGGCTTTCTGGACCCAGAGCTGCTCCTTAACCCTTCCCACATCAGTGTGGGGCTTGTACACCCCATCACACACCCTCTCCCTCAGGTTAGAACCCAGCGGTGGTCTTCCTCCTGCTCTTACCTCCCCCCCTTCCCAGGAAAAAAAAGTCAGCATTTGAATGTGTTTTTCTTTGGCGGTGGAGCACCTGGAAGTCGTAGGGTTATAGGGAGAGGTACCACCTCATAATTCTGGCTTTAGCGTCTTTCATAGAGTTTAGCCAGCAGTGATGAGTAGGAAGGAGTTGACTAACAAGTAATAATGTAGGGCCTCTGTCAAGGCTGTATCCCCACTTTGAACTTTAGGGTACAAATGTAGGGGCCTGCATGAGGACTTCTAAGCTTAACTACCAGCTTAGTTCTGGTCCGCTGCCACCATTCCCTACCCTGGGAAGCTTTTAGAAACTTTTCACCAATTCCCTGGTGAATACAGATCCAAACTCCTTGGATCTTAAACAAGGAGAAATTGACCCTTCCCCCCTCCTTCCTTTCACCAACTCCTGGTGAATACAGATCCAAACCCCCTTGGATCTTAAAACAAGGAGAAATTGACCCTTCCCCCCTCCTTCCTTTTACCAACTCCTGGTGAAAACAGATCCAAATCCCTTGGATCTTAAGACAAGGAGAAATCAATCAGGTTCTTAAAAAGAAGGCTTTTAATTAAAGAAAAAGGTAAAAATCATCTCTGTAAAATCAGTATGGACAATAGCTTTACAGGGTAATCAAACTTAAAGAGCTCAAAGGACCCCCCTCTGTCTTAGGTTCAAAGTACAGCAAACAAAGATAAACACTCTAGTAAAAGGTACATTTACAAGTTGAGAAAATAAAGTAAAACTAAGACGCCTTGCCTGGCTTTTTACTTACAAGTTTGAAATAAGAGAGACTTGTTTAGAAAGATGGGGAGAACCTGGATTGATGTCTGGTCCCTCTCAGTCCCAAGAGCGAACAACCCTTTAAAACAAAGAGCACACACAAAAGCCTTCCCCCCCCCCCAAGATTTGAAAGTATCTTGTCCCCTTATTGGTCCTTTGGGTCAGGTGTCAGCCAGGTTACCCGAGCTTCTTAACCCTTTACAGGTAAAAGGATTTTGGAGTCTCTGGCCAGGAGGGATTTTTAGTACTGTACACAGGAGAGCTGTTACCCTTCCCTTTATAGTTATGACAGCCTCTCTGGCCAACTTCATAGCCAGGAGGAGAAAAAATAACCTATCGCCTGGTTCAAAAGTTTGCAGCCTGGCCCCCTAGATGTAGGCACCTTACTGTGTTTGCTGGGCTTTTAACGGGTTTTCCTTGGCTAAGCCCCCTACCGTCTTCAGTCTCTCATGGAGTTGGAGCATGTAGGGCACTGAGCCCAAGACCTGGGACTCCTGCTCTTCCCAGGCGAGGTCCAAAATCCCCCTGGGCTGCCTCCCATCTAGAAGCTCAAAGAGCAAGAATCTGGAGGAGGCTTGGGGGACTTCCCATATGGCAAACAGTAATGATGGCAGTAACTGGTCCCAGTGTCAGGGGTCTGAGTTCACGAACTTTATCAGCAGGGCCTTTAGAGTCCCATTGAATCACTCCACCAGCCCATCGGTCTATGGGCGGTAGCTGGAGGTCTTGAGAGTCTTGATCTTTAGCAATTCACTCAGCTCCTGCATTAGTTTAGATGACATGTTAGATCCTGGTCCATCAATATTTCTTTTGGTATTCCGATTCTCGTGAAGACCTCATGAGTTGTTCACTATGGCAGACACGTAGCTCAATCAATTTGCCTAGTACTGAAGTCAGGCTTACCAGCCTGTAATTGCCAGGATCACCTCAGGAGCCTTTTTTAAAAAGCAGTGTTACATTAGCTACTCTCCAGTCATCTAATATAGGAGCTGATTTAAGTGATAGGTTACATACCACAGCTAGTAGTTTTGCAGTTTCATATTTGAGTTCGTTCGGAACTCTTGTGTGAATACCATCTGGTCCTAGTAACTTTTTACTGTTTAATTTATCAATTTGTTGTAAAACCTCCTCTTTTAACACCTCAATCTGGGAAAATTCCTCAAATTTGTCACCTCAAAAGAATGGCTCCCGTGTAGAAATCTCCCTCACAGCCTCTGCAATGAAGACTGATGCAACGAATTCTTGCCATTTCTTTGTAACACCTTCGTGAACACACTTTTAAATTCTTGTCTACTTAAGGGTGTCTTAATATCCACATCTGCATTTTTAGCAGCTTGTTTTGCTGCTTTGTCAGCCATGTCATTTCCAGATATTGCAATATGCACTGGAATCCATGCTACTGTTACTCAGATATCTGCTTATCTTATTTCTGTAGTTGGGAATGTTATTTAACTTATTATCGAGACAAAATGTGTGAGGTAATATATTTTACTGGACCAGACTGAGTGGGTGAAGGAGACAAGCTTTTGAGCTTACACAGAGCTCTTCTTCAGGTCACTGAACAACACTGCACACATTTTTACTTCTTATGCCATTATGACATTTGTGCTTTCTGAAGCCCCTTTTCTGATTGTCATAATGCCTGACATGGACTCAAATAAAATTATAGCTGCAGCTGGTCACACATCTCTTTCCCAGGTTAGTTCCAACATTATCCCCATTAGTTCAGCCATCAGAGTGGTCACATCATTCAATAGCCTTTTAAATTTCTGGATTTTGCTAGCACTGCAGTGGTATTCTAAGCTCCTGAGATGCAATAACCATATGCCAAAATCCAATGCCACCCTTGGCAGATTATGAAGATGTTCAAAATATGATCATGCTGGGGTCCTCAGACTTGGCTTCTCTTCGATGGGCTTCAGATGCCCTCCTGCCCCCTGCTGGGTTTGACTCTCCTTGGTAGGGCATGGATACCTCCTGGGACTTGGTTGTCTCTTGAAGAGGCACAGGATACTATCTGGGCTCTTCCAGGCTCCCAGCGTTTGACTTTTCAGTGGACTCAGATGCGTCATTGGCCCTTTTGTGGAGCTAAGATTCCCATCTGGGCTACACTTCTCCCCTCTCAGCTTGTTCTGCTCACAATCCAGGCTCCAGCCACTGGTGACACAGTGGGTCATCTAGATCTTCATAATTGTGATTGTCCCTCTTCTTCCTTCAGTGTTCTGATTAGCAGTGAACTAGTAAGCAATGGTGACTTGTTTAAGCAAAACCTTGTTTAAATTTGTTAGTCTCTAAGGTGCCACAAGTACTCCTGTTATGTTTAAGCACAGGGACTACAATTGTGACAGGCCTTTGAACAGGACACACCTTGGGTCCTTATGCCTTCCTCCTTGTCCCCCATTTCCCCAACCCAGTGCACCCATGTAAGGGTCCCCTAGTCTAGACTATACTGACGAATGATTGGGCTGTATTGCTCAACCTATGCAAGAAGCTGCTGTAATATCAGGAGAATGTGTGCGCATGTGGGAAGGCAGATTTAAATATAAAACCATTAAAACATCCAATTAGATAGACACTGAAATAAATGAATGTGAAACATGTCCTGTCTAGAAAAGCTGATGTTTGTGTCACTACACATGCCCTCCAGTTCCTGCTGTGCAGATAATTCATTTAGCCAGCATGACACAGTGAGTTTTGATTACATTTCCGTTTTTATTAACTGATCACAATGTGTGGTAATTGCCAGACATTTAATAACACAAAGATCCAGGGGCTAAGAAGTGGATCTGCAGTAATGGCAGGAAGCAAAATTACAATTGGATAGAATATGGGACTTGCAGGACACTCTGTTCCGTTCAGAGGGAAGCCATATCAGACAAAGGCAGTTCAAAGTATGTCACAGGCTGTAACCGGTTTCAGCGTGGGCCAGCCATCCTAGAACAAGCCTCCTGGAGACTTACAGTCTTGAGTTGCTGGCCTGCACCAGGTTCTATGCCACTGCATCTTCACTGCTTACCCAGAGTAAGTAGACTAAAGCTAACATGTGTAGAGATACCCACACTACAATTACACCTTAATTTGCACTGTAGACATACCCAAAGGATCTGAGAGACTAGGCACATCACTCAGGGCCACTCATGAGAGGGATGGAGAGAAAGGTGTTCTCTTAAATGGTTTGACACAGCTGGGTCTATCCTCTGACATGACTGCTGTTCAGTGCTCAGCGATAAGTGCTCCATGTTAAACTATGGGCCTGAAAAAATTGTGCAGTGACATGTCTGTGTAGCAAAAAAATTTTTAAAACATGCACTGACTTTTACAAAAACAACAAGGAGTCTGGTGGCACCTTAAAGACTAACAGATTTATTTGGGCATAAGCTTTCATGGGTAAAAACCTCACTTCTTCAGATGCATAGAGTGAAAGTTACAGATGCAGGCATTATATACTGACATGTGGAGAGCAGGGAGTTACTTTGCAAGTGGAGAACCAGTGTTGACAGGGCCAATTTGATCAGGGTGGATGTAGTCCACTCCCAATAATAGATGAGGAGGTGTCAATTCCAGGAGAGTAAAAGCTGCTTCTGTAATGAGCCAGCCACTCCCAGTCCCTATTCAAGCCCAGATTAATGGTGTTAAATTTGCAAATGAATTTTAGTTCTGCTGTTTCTCTTTGAAGTCTGTTTCTGAAGTTTTTTTGTTCAATGATAGTGACTTTTAAATCTGTAATAGAATGACCAGGGAGATTGAAGTGTTCACTTACTGGCTTTTGTATGTTACCATTCCTGATGTCCGATTTGTGTCCATTTATTCTTTTGCGGAGGGACTGTCCGGTTTGGCCAATGTACATGGCGGAGGGGCATTGCTGGCACATGATGGCATATATAACATTAGTAGATGTGCAGGTGAATGAGCCCTTGATGGTGTGGCTGATGTGGTTGGGTCCTCTGATGGTGTCGCCAGAGCAAATATGGGGACAGAGTAGGCAACGAGGTTTGCTACAGGGATTGGTTCCCGGGTTGGTGTTTCTGTGGTGTGGTGTGTAGTTGCCGGTGAGTATTTGCTTCAGGTTGGGGGGTTGTCTGTAAGCGAGGACTGGCCTGCCTCCCAAGGTCTGTGAGAGTGAGGGATCATTTTCCAGGATAGGTTGTAGATCATGGATAATGCGCTGGAGAGGTTTTAGCTGGGGGCTGTATGTGATGGCCAGTGGTGTTCTGTTATTGTCCTTGTTGGGCCTGTCCTGTAGTAGGTGATTTCTGGGTACCTGTCTTGCTCTGTCAATCTGTTTCCTCACTTCCCCAGGTGGGTATTGTAGTTTTAAGAATGCTTGATAAAGATCTTGTAGGTGTTTGTCTCTGTCTGAGGGGTTGGAGCAAATTCGGTTGTATCTTAGGGCTTGGCTGTAGACAATGGATCGTGTGATGTGTCTTGGATGGAAGCTGGAGGCATGTAGGTACGTATAGCGTTCAGTAGGTTTCCGGTATAGGGTGGTGTTTATGTGACCATCACTTATTTGCACTGTAGTGTCCAGGAAGTGGATCTCTTGTGTGGACTGGTCCAGGCTGAGGTTGATGGTGGGGTGGAAATTGTTGAAGTCCAGGTGGAATTCTTCAAGGGCCTCCTTGTTAGTCTTTAAGGTGCCACCAGACTCCTTGTTGTTTTCGTAGATACAGACTAACATGGCTACCCCCTGATACTTGACTTTTACAAGTGTGTCTATGCAACTGGAACATTAAATAAGCCCTTGAAGTTTCTGGTGCCACTGACTGTAGCCAGCCCTTCATTATCTATTAAATATTGTACATAGACTTTCTGATGAAATTTCATTCACTGGTTGTACTAAGGAGAGCACTGAGGGCTGAATAGTGTTAATGCAGAAACATAGATCAGGTTGCAGTAATCAAGGTGAGGGAAAGATGTGCCAGGTGTCCCCACTAAGCTCCAGGAGCACCTTCTATGGGCTACTAAAAGTATTTTCCTGTTTGTAAGAGGAAATGTGCTCTGGACAGAAGCAAAGAAGGAAAATGAGCAAGGTAGTATTTCTGGGTCCCTGTATAGATACTATTGCATTGGTCACTATGTCTTTCAAGCCTCTCTCTCCTGCTGAGGAATTCTCTTTAGAACCAATTTCTGATCATATCTCATCTGAGCTGTGACCTAGGTTTCCCAGTCCAGCGATGAGTTTGCTGCCCCGTGACAGCTGAGACTGCAAATTTAATTCCTCCTCCAGCATTTGTCTGAAACCTCAGGGATATTTCACAAACCATTGTGTGGTTTGCCCGTGTTTCTTCTATGAGCAGAAAAATAAGTTTTATACCTTGGATTGTCTAACCAAACTACTAACTGTGATAATTCATTAACCTCCCTCTTTAAACCATTGTTTTTATCTAAGGCTTGGTCTACACTTACCCCCCAAGTCGAAGTAAGGTACGCAAATTCAGCTACGTGAATAACGTAGCTGAATTCGACATACCTTACTTCGAACTTACCGCGGTTCAGACGCGGTCCACACGCGGCAGGCAGGCTCCCCCGTCGACTCCGCGGTACTCCTCTCGTCTAGCTGGAGTACCGCAGTCGATGGCGAGCACTTCCTGGTTCGATTTATCGCGTCCACACCAGACGTGATAAATCGAACCCGGAACTTCGATCCCCAGCCGCCGAACTAGCGCGGCAGTGTAGACATACCCTCAGTCTCTTCTCTTTTAATTTGGGGTTCATTGAAGTGTGAATTTCACAGTGAGATGCCTTCTCAGAATTCCAGCATTTTGTTTTTTTCTTCACTTAGTTCATTCTATTAGAGATGGGTCTGGACTGGAACCTCAGATCAAAGCACTCCCGAAGCTATATTTTAAGGGTGCTAGAGATTCAGACCTCTAGAAACTGGATCTGCCCCAACAGATTTGGAGGTGGACTGGAATCAAAACCATAAGGGGCCTGCTCTTTGGGTCTGTGTCCTTTGCAGTGCAAGATAGTGGAAATTTTAAGGGATCTTGAGAAACCTATGCCATTCAAGATGCTAGACATCTCTCAGTCAGCTGTTTTTATGTTTGAAATGCATAAAGTAGACATGCAAAAAAAGGCTGTCTTGCCCTCACCTTATGAAAAACAGAATTGTAGGACTGGAGGGGACCTTGAGAGGTCATTTAGTCCAGTCCTCTGCACTCCTGGCAGGACCAAGTATTATCTAAACCATCCCTGACAAGTGTTTGTCCAACCTGCTCTTAAACATCTCCAATGATGGAGATTCCACAAACTTCCTAAGCAATTTATTCCAGTGCTTAACTACCCTGATAGTTAGGAAGTTATTCCTAATATCCAACTTAAACCACCCTTGCTGCAATTTAAGCCCATTGCTTCTTATCCTATCCTCAATGGTTAAAGAGAACAATTTTTCTCCCTCCTCCTTGTAACAACTTTTATGTACTTGAAAACTGTTATCGTGTCCCCCCTCAGTCTTCTCTTCTTCAGACTAAACAAACCCATTTCTTCCAATCTTTCCTCATAAGTCATGTTTTCTAGACCTTTAATCATTTTTGTTGCTCTCCTTTGGACTTTCTCCAATTTGTCCACATCTTTTCTGAAATGTGGCCGTGTCAGCATAGAGTAGAGCGGAAGAATTACTTCTCATGTCTTGCTTACAACACTCCTGCTAATACATACCAGAATGATGTTTGCTTTTTTTGCAACAGTGTTACATTGTTGACTCATATTTAGCTTGTGATCCACTATGATCCGCTCCCTGATCCCTTTCCACAGTACTCCTTCCTGGGCAGTCATTTCCCATTTTGTATGTGTGCAACTGATTGTTCCTTCCTAAGTGGAGTACTTTGCATTTGCCCTTATTGAATTTTATCCTATTTACTTCAGACCATTTCTCCAGTTTGTCCAGATCATTTTGAATTTTAATCCTATCCTCCAAAGCACTTGCAACCCTTCCCAGCTTGGTATCGTCCACAAACTTTATAAGTGTACTCTCTATGCCATTATCTAAATCATTGGTGAAGACATTGAACAGAACCGGACCCAGGACCGATCCCTCTGGGTCAGGGACACACTCAATATGCCCTTCCACCTTGACTGCAGACCACTGATAGCTACTCTACTCTCTGAGAACAGTTTTCCAACCAGTTATGCACCCACCTTATTATAGTAGATCTACCTAGGTTGCATTTCCCTAGTTTGTTTATGACAGGATCATGAGAGACAGTATCAAAAGCCTTACTAAAGTCGAGATAAATCACATCTATCTCTTCTCCCCATTCACAAGGCTTGTTACCCTGTCAAAGAAAGCTATTAGGTTGGTTTAACATGATTTGTTCTTGACAAATCTATGCTGACTGTTACTTATCACCTTATTATCTGCTAGGTGTTTGTAAATTGATTGCTTAATTATTTGCTCCATTATCTTTCTGGGTACTGAAGTTAAGCTGACTGGTCTGTAATTCCCTGGGTTGTCCTTATTCCCCTTTTTATAGATGGGCACTATATTTTCCGTTTTCCAGTCCTCTGGAATTTCTCCCATTATCCATGACTTTTCGAAGAGTACTCAAAAATCCAGTCCTTTCAATTTCTTTTGTCAGCCAAGTTATTGGTAACATAGATAAGAAGTTTTATTTTAAAATTACCAGTCTTATCTTGAGGGTGTCCCTGGTGAATGTCCGTTCTCTGAAGTTTTCTGCTGTGTTTCTGATTAGGAAGCTTGCTCGGCCTCTGGTGCAGAAAGTTTTTGATAAGAAATGCATGTAAGAGAACTACTTCTGAACCCAAATAGGTGTGATAACGTCAGTTGTCTTATTATCCCTGAAGTTATTGCTCCTTGTAAAATGCAGTAACAAAAATCACTCCTCCAAGTGATTGCTAAAAAATTCACTTTGAATCCTGGAACATTCAACATTCAAAGGACTTCAAATTCAGTTCATATATCAGAAACCCTAATGCCATCACCAATAACAGTGCGTCTCTCTCTCTGTGCCCCAAGATGTGGCCCCTGCCAGACAGGGCCGGCTCTAACTTTTTTGCTGCCCCAAGCAGCAAAAAAAAGCGCCGCCCCCCGAGTCCCCACCGCCGAGCGCCGCGCCGCCGGAACCCCCCCGCCCGAGCGCCCCGCACCGCCCCCCCGCCGAGCGCCGCGCCGCCGGACCCCCCCCGAGCGCCGCGCCCCGCACTGCCCCCCCGCCGAGCGCCGCGGAGCCCGCCCCCCCCCCGCCGAGCGCCGCCGGAACCCCCCCCGAGCGCCGCGCCCCGTGCCGCCCCCCCCGCCGAGCGCCGCGCCGCCGGAGCCCGCCCCCCCCACCGAGCGCCGCCAGAGCGCCCCCACCCCCGTGGAATGCCGCGCCACGCCGCCCCCACCCCCCACCCCAAGATTGGCCGCCCCTTACCAGGTGCCGCCCCAAGCATGTGCTTGGTTGCCTGGTGCCTGGAGCCGGCCCTGCTGCCAGAACTTGTTTGGACAACTACTAGGCTATTGCACAAGTACCCAGTGCCAACATTGTAATAATCCCCAAAGATCACAACCCAGAAACTCTTACTCTCATTAGCAAAGCTAAATTGCTCAGGGCTATGGGCAAACAGAATAGCATTAGTGTCCTCTGGTATAAAATTCTCTTCTATCTGCCTCTCAGGAATTGTGTACATAAATACATTAAGAGAGAGAGAGAGAGAGGGATGGAGGAAGGATGGGTTTTTATACATTGCCAAGATTTCTTCCTAGCAGTCTTCCCTCTGCACTGCAAAGCTTGCTGTCAAGGAGGCATCTATTAATTTAAAATTTAAAATTTCAACCTTCCTTCTGATGGCAAGGAAGTTTATGGTAATACATAGTCGTGCTTAGTCTAGTGTGAAATGCCAAAGCTCTTTTGTACCTTTTGTTTCTCTGAGATCACATCATAACATCCAGCTTGGTAGGCGGTCCAGTAGGTCACTGGTTCTCAACTGGGGGGCCACAAGCAGGTTTCAGGTGTACCACCAAGGACAGACTTCAGCCCCAGGCGACAGAGCGTGGGCTCAGGCTTCAGTCCTGCGCAGTGGGGCTTGGGCTTTAGCCCTGGGTGTCGCCTCTGGTTGGGGATCCGCAGGTTTGTCTATTTAAGTTTAGGGGTCCCTAGGTAAAAAAAAGGTTGAGAACCACTGCAATAGGTGACTAAGCTATTTGGGGTTGAATCCTAGCCCCATCAAAGACAATGAGAGTTGTGTCATTAACTTCACGAGGGACAGGATTTCACCCTGTGTCTGTACAGCACCTAATACAATGGGGCCACAATCCTGACTGGGGTTTCTGGGCACTGCTGTAATAATAATAATCAGCAACCAATTGTAATCAGTTGAACACTGCAGGCAGCCCCAGAGATACTTAATGCAGCCCGGCTGTGCAGTGTCAGCAACACCAACCACATCCACTGCATGCACAAAGGGAGCTGCCGAGAATGAAGAAAGAAGGACCTTCCTCAAGCAGGAGCTGGAGACCAAACATGGTCGCACCCTCCTACTCTTCCACCAGTACCATTTTCAGGATGAGGAGGCACACTGCAGTCCGATTTCCCTCCCATGTATTCTGCTTCTTCCCCCCAAGGAGTTGTAGCCATTACTGAAAAAGATGTGCTGCTTCCTGGGTACTATACACTTAAATGGAGAGGGAGGTCTGTGATGGGGTGTACAAGCCCCACACTGGTGAGGGAAGGGTTAAGGAGCAGCTCTGGGCCCAGAAAGCCACACCCAGCCGCTCCTGCTGGCCCTGCTCACAATGGATGCTGAGGCCAAATGGGAGCAGGTTAGCTCAGTCCAGGTAGCAGAGCAGGAGAGCAGTTGTGTGGTGCCAGCTCCTACCGATCTGGCTGGGACCAGGCCCCACCATCAAGCCAACGCAGGCCCTTCAGCTGAGGAGGACGGCAGCGAAGAGCCCCGACTGAGAGAAGAAGACCCTCCAGACCATAGCTGGACAGGACTCCAGGGGGAACTTGGAAGCAAACCAGTGACACCAGCAGAGGAATGGAAGCCAGGGTAGGAAGAGGCCCAGGAAGCAGGTGTAGAGGTGCCTGCCTCGTAGGCCACATATTTTGAATTATTGTGTCACTGGGCCCTGGGCTGGTAGAACCCACTGGAGCAGGGAGGGTGCTGGTTGAGCGCCATCTACTGGCACCTTGTCTATTAACTAATTATCTACATATATACAGACCAAGAGCACTGCAGTTACAAGAGACAAAGGGGAAGGCACTTGCTTAAGACCACGGAGGGAGTCATGGCAGGGCCAAGATGAGTATTCAGAACAGCCAGATTCCCAACCCTGCATTCATCACACTGACTTACATTATGTGCTTCTCGGGGGAGGGGCTGTGCTTTCCTTTAAGTTTGCACAGCACCTAGTGCACTGTAGAAACATAGGCTGAATAAAAATACTGAAGAAAATATGCAACCCCCTCCCAGACAGGCTTGATTGATTAAGCAGTGGTTGGCCAGACCATGGCATTATGATCTGTCACTGGCCAGTGCCTGCTCACACATCACTGCACCCTGACATTATTTTTAAAAAGAGGAGCTGGAAAGGGGAAAAGAGTGACTCACTGAGTATGGTAATTTAAGCAGGACATGTGCCAGTTTCATGCTGCGATATTAAATGTGGAGAGGAGGTGGCCCAGGTTGGCTGTAGAGAGGCGTAGAGCAGTCAGCTGAAGCAAGTTACTCTTAATTACAGAGCTCTTTTAGGACAGCTAATGCATGAATGTCTAGCCCTCTCCTCACCCGGGGAGTTACGCTACCTTGGCAGATAGCTTTGTGATTGCACATGACATTTAGAAGAAAGAACAGCTTTCACATATGGGCCAAGAATACCTTAGGGCCAGATCCTCCATGCACAAGGAGCTGGGTACAGTTGCTGTCTCTTTGCACGGGGGAGGTGGGGGCACAAGGGACTAATATGCTGCATGCATCCCCCGGATGCCTTCCTTTGGGGCTAGGAAGGTGACTGATACATCACCCTGTCCCTCTCCACATCTGCCCATGGATCTTGCCGGGGGTGGAAAGGGTAGCAGATCATATTGCCACATGTGGCAGGGAACTTCAGAAGGGCTTGTGCCTGTTGAAGCACAATTCCTCGCGCGGCTGTTTCTGGGACAGGTGGCCCCACATTGCCCCCAATGCAAGGCAGTGGCAAAAGACCACAATCTGGCCCTTCGTGTCAGCCATTTCATTTATATTGAAGAAATTAAATAGATAGCTTCAAAGTATGTTGGGTAGTGTGGAAGCCAGACCTTCCTTTAGGGAGATTCGGTTCTGGTCTCATTCCACTGATGAGGGAGACCTGGTAGCAGGGCCAGCTCCAGGCACCAGCTTAACAAGCAGGTGCTTGGGGCGGCCAAGGGAGAGGGGCAGCACCTGCGGCAATTCGGGGGCAGCAGGTCCCTCACTCCCTCTAGGAGCGAAGGACCTGCTGCCGAACTGCCGCCGCCCATCGTGTTTTTTTTTTCCCCCCCCCCCAATTGCTGCCGCCGGTCACGATTGCGATCGCGGCTTTTTTTTTTTTTTTTTTTGCTTGGGGTGGCAGAAATGCTGGAGCCGGCCCTGCCTGGTAGTCCACCCCCTCTCCATGGCAAGGTGTCTAATACACTGCCTTTAGGGTGACCAGATGTCCTGATTTTATAGGGACAGTCCCGATTTTGGGGTCTTTTTCTTATATAGGATCCTATTACCCCCCACCCCCTGTCCCGATTTTTCACACTTGCTGTCTGGTCACCCTAACTGCCTTTCGGCATCCCCTTCCTCCCAATTTACCAGCTCACAGGGCAGCAGAGTGGTCCATTGTCTACCCATTAGGTTAGGAAGATACATAATGGTGTGGTTAAGTGGTGGTGACAGGGCATGATAAAGCAGTCTGAAGAGATTTGCCCATACCCATAGGCTGGACCTGGAGGTTGAATGTACTCAGTAAACTCCTCAGGGTAAGGACCACCCTTCTGCGAGGTGTCTGTACAGTGCCTTGTGCAGTGAAGTCCTGATCCATGACTGGGGCTCCTATATGGTACCGCGACACTACTAGCAATGATCACAGCTAGAAGGGTCCACCAATGACCTTTCCTTAAAAACTGATATGCCCAGTGATTGCAACAGAGGATCCATGCTCAGTAATCTAGACTAGGATTATTGTTTGTATTACACTCGTGCGTAGCAGCATCAGCCAAGTCACTGCCCCATTGTGTAGGTACTGCATAGACACAGAATAAGAGACATTTCTGCCCCAAAGAGCTTAACACTTAATTAGACAAGACCAAATGTGACAGATTTGGAGGGAGGATGGCATTGGGAGGGAGGACGGAGTAACAATAATAACAGCAGTACAGGCTAGCTGTGTGTACAGTTTGTAGGTATAACAAATCAGTCAATAGCAATAATCACAGTAACTGCAACTCGCATTTGCCTAGTCTTTACGATGATTTCGGGGAGGGGTTTGTTTTTCTCAGTTTTCTTCAGAAGGGAAAGAGTGCTGTTTGGAATAAAGTTATACACAAATTTAGTTCAACCTATCAGACCTTGGAGAAATGCAAAGCAAAACATTCCTATATCTGAAGCAATCTGGCCTGAGATACACTGGGTCATTCTTAAACATTGTCAGACTCTGCTGCTCTGCGAGGTTTACCAATAAAACTACAGGCATTAAAAATGGAGAAAAAACATGTTACGTCATTGATTCCATGGGCAGAATTGGTCTGTGGGTTTTTTTTCAGTCTAGTTGTCAGTGACTCAAACAATGGGGTTTCCACCACTTCCCTTGGGACACTATTACACAGTTTCCTCACTACTGGGAAACTTCCAGCTACTCCTCTCAGCCTAAATTTTCCTTTACAAAGTTTCCTCCTCTTACTCTTAGGCTACGTCTACACTACGGGGGGGGGGATCGATTTCAGATACGCAAATTCAGCTACGGGAATAGCGTAGCTGAATTCGACGTATCTGATCCGACTTACCCCACTGTGAGGACGGCGGCAAATCGACCACCGCGGCTCCCCCGTCGACGGTGCTTACTCCTATCTGGGCTGGTGGAGTACGCGCGTCGATTCGGGGATCGATTATCGCGTCCCGACGAGACGCGATAAATCGATCCCCGAGAGATCGATTTCTACCCGCCGATCCGGGCGGGTAGTGAAGACAAGCCCTTAGTTCTATCCCCTGGGGTCTACCTTGAGCAATCCTTCTATGCTGCTTACACCACTCGGTTACAGTCCTTGTAGATGTATCATATTTCTCCTTCTCATTTATCCAATATTCATATTGGTTCATTTTCCCTTCAGAAATCCATCCCTTCAGCTCCCACCCCATCTCTGAATTCTCCAATTTACTGATATTCTCCTGTCTGGTATTAATGTGCCGGTGACTGGATCCAGTGCCCACTGAAGTTAATGGAAAGACTCCCACTGACTTCATTAGGCTTTGGATCAGGCCCCTAGAGCTAAAAACAGCCATAGGAAGAGGAGGTCTTATTTCCCAGCCCCACAATGTGAGGCATCTGCATCTTCGGTTTAAAATCACGTTGGCTTTAGTCCACAGTTATATAGGATCTGAACTGGTAGTGCATGTGGGTTCAGCATCCTGTCATCCTCATTCACAACAAGAAATCCTTCCCTGTGAGAAGGGATGTGTCAGTGAGTAAGTGCAAATGCGGGGGAAAAAAGAAGTAAAATGTCATCTACCAAGAAAAACTGCCCAGGTTTGTCTTAATGAAATGGGAATTGAGGCAAATTCCTCTGAGACAGGAGATAAGAATATTGTTGTGCTGCAAGATGTGCCATGAAGCAGGTGTTTGAGCTATAGACAATCTCAGATTTTGTTAAAGCTAATGGGTGTGCTAAGCACCTTTCATTCAGGCTGAATGGAAGTTGCAATTAAATGCCTTTCATATAGCAAGAACTGGAAAGAATAGGAAGCCACCACGCAGGGGATTGCATGGCAAAACTTGAGCAGAGCGAAGCTGTGTAGTCTGAGGGGTTTCCCTGGAACTAATTGTAAACTCATGGGCTAAGGGATTTTTTGGCAAGCTGTGTGAGAAAGGTGAAAGCAAGCACAAAGCAGCACCGTATGAGAGAAGAAGTGATGAGTATAGCCCTGGGAGGAAGATGATAGACAGCGATTCTTACAGTCATAGTATTAGCTGGAAAGGCAGACTTGGATTTCTGAACAAGGAAACGGTCTGCTGTTTGTTTCCACTGTGTTCAGGGAAACAGGACTTTGTGTACATTCTTTGTAAATAAGCAGGGTTGCACCAAAGAAATACCTGACTTGTATCCTCATTTTCTCCTCCTAATGGAAACAACCCAGCAAGGCTCCAAATATTGGCTAACCTCTTGGGCCCAAAGTGGCAACAGGCACTCAGTCCCTGCTGTGTAAAGACTGATTTTCTCAAACTGAAATGATTGTCATTGAAAGTGAGACACCACCTTCAATAAATGTCAGGCAAGATTCCCTGCACTGCATGTTTTTATCTGCCAGCGCAATCCTTCCTTGTCTTTTCTCCTCCTTCTCCCAACCTTGATCAATATAAAAGCTTTTGAAATTGTTTAACCAATGGCATTTTGAACTAATGAATCTGGCCAATCTAAGGAACCGTGTTGGACTGTGTTTCTGATATATACAATTACAGACAAAGAATCCACATGTCCTTGTCTCATTTTCAAAAATCATTAGCAACTGGCACTTCTGGTACATTAAATGAGATCAGACACTATGTCTGTTGTATCTTTCAGTATAAAATTAAACTGTTTTCTCCCCCAGTCTGGCTTCTAAAAAGAGCAGAGTTATTTAGTTCAGTGGATTTTGGACGCTGCTTCCTGCCCTTTATGATTACTTAAAGTTATTTCATGGGGCCCACCAACATTTTCTATACCCAAGAGAGAGCATATGTTAATTCAGTCAGAGACTGGGAGCTTAAACAGAGTCCTTGATTGCCTTTCTTCAAGGCATCTGCAGCATCACAGTGACTTTTCCTCTAGTACCTGGGTGTAAACTGAGTGCACTTCGTTACTGCTTAGCTAGGTCTCCAAGGCCTCAGCTCTGAATTCTGATGTTGGTGCTCATGCAGACAATGTGCAGTTTTTCACTTTTCCACGAAGTCTGGGGTCAAGAAATAGCCACGCGTGGTAGCATGATGCCAAGGGATCTGAAGATCCTGCGTCACTCAGCACCGAGGGCTAGACTGGCACTTTCAAGCCACCAGAATAGGGTGCAGGAGTCTCCAAGCAGAATTCCTCCTTGGAGCTCTCAGGCAGTTTGGATGCTCCACTGTCTTGCACCTTATGTGGCCATTTACACCTGTGCAGAGAGAGTGTAAAATGCTACATTCTGGCAGTGGAGAATCAGGCCCTACTGCTTTATCACAAGCCAAGGGTACAGTTTTTCTCATGTAGAAAATCCCCTCCATTACTATCATTAAAACGCTGGATCCAGGATGTTCAAGAAATCTTCTCCCAGCAGGAAGAGGCATCTTATGAAATAAGAGGACAATCTACAAACTTCAGTCAGAGTCAGACTCCACTACCCAGATTTGGAAATGACATTTTGACCCAGCATACTATACTGAGTGCCCAGGCTGCAGGAAGGTCTGGCTAAAGTTGCCCTCAAAGTGCTGATCTTCCCACCATCCACTCTCACTCCATTCCCTACAGGTATCGGACATCAACCCCTTTTCTTCCTGGGCATTTCAGTTCCCTGGCAATGAATGCAAAAGCCTGTGCTGTGAAAAATTGGAATGTGTGATAGCTGTATAAAAATTTGAGGCAGAATAACATAATAAGAAAAGTAAATATTACAGAGAAACAGCAAACTTGAACAATCATCTGTGTTCTCTCTTTACTGCGGGAATGGCCTTGTATACTTTTTGCATCTGTTTAATAAGGGTTAGCAGTCTATTCGCATATCATTTATGCCAATGAAAGAAGGGTCTTGTGCACCAGCAGCTTATCAAAATGACATGGATTCTAGTATTATTGCATTCGCAATCCCCAAGGCGATGCTATGCATAGGTTACTACAATTTACAAGGAGTGTAAGCAAACAGATGGGTTAGGTGAAAAATGACCCAATAATTGTAGCTACTAGTAAGGATGCTGGAAAGTTTTATTTAAAAAAAAAAAGACCTCTAAATGAATCTTGATAAGAGCAGAATTAGCTTTTGTAGGAGCTTCTTAATTGCTGCTGCATTGGACAATATTTCTTGCAAACTTTGCTTTTCTCAGTGCAACTGAATGGCAGGGCCAGATTCTGCCACTCCGTGCTCACACTGAGTATTATTACTTATTTGTATTGAAGTAGAATCTGGAGTCCCTGTCATAACTCATAGGTTTTTAACCCAGACCCATAGGAGCAGGCACACTTCAACCCTCCATCTGGCAGCCTGCTGACAATATCTTATCTGGGATCCATGAAGCCCAGCCTACTGTGAGGCTCCTCCCCAAGGCCTGATTGATGGAGTCCCTGAGCTGCTGATTGGCCTGCTCCCCTACTTAAGCAGCAGCAGGAACAGGAAGCTCTCTGAACAACTGGGCCCTTGCCCATGCCATCCGATTGCTGGCCTCCAGTCTGTCTCCTGCCTCTGATCCCTTAGTATCCTGACCCAGTCTGACTCTGGTTCCTGACTTGCGGTTCTGATCTCCAGTTTGACTCCTACCTCTGATGCCTCTGGTGTCCTGACCCAGCTGACTCTTGACTCCTGTCTCATGACTGCAGACTCTGGTTCTGGCTGCCCATGACCCAGCCATGACAGGTCCCAATTAGGAAAAGTCTACTGTATACATTTATAACTGAGATAATCCCTGCCCCAAGGAGCTTACAAGCTAACCATATGAGGAGAGACAAAAGGTGGAGACAAACAAACAGAGGGGGAGGACAAAGGTAACTGTGAAATAATCATAGATTTTAAGGTCAGAAGGGACCATTAAGATAATCTAGTCTGACCATATTAAGTAACACTTTAATATTGAGAACATATTAAGAGATATACCTCTACCCCGCTATAACGCGGCTGTGGGGAGCCAAAAATCCCTACTGCGTTATAGCTGAAACCCCATTATATTGGGGTAGGGGCGGCAGGGCTCCGGCGGTGATTTAAAGAGCTCCGGGCTCCGGCTGCTGCTGGGAGCCCCAGGCCCTTTAAATCGCCGGCGGAGCCCCGCTGCCACAGCCCCGGGGTAGGGGCGGCAGGGCTCCAGCGGTGATTTAAAGGGCCCAGGGCTCCCCGCAGCAGCTGGAGCCCTGAGCCCTTTAAAGCACTGGCGAGCCCCGCTGCTACCGCGCTATACGCGAACCCGTGTTATATCGGGTCGCGTTATAGCGGGGTAGAGGTGTACTCTGATTTCCTTTCCCAGAC
This sequence comes from Emys orbicularis, assembly GCF_028017835.1. NCBI lineage: Eukaryota > Metazoa > Chordata > Testudines > Emydidae > Emys > Emys orbicularis. The sequence goes on from NC_088683.1 coordinate 347,328,423, forward strand.
CTGAAGAAGAGCTCTGTGTAGTTTGAAAGCTTGTCTCTTCCACCAACAGCAGTTGGCCAATAAAAGATATTACCTCACCTCCCTTGTCTCTCTCATATCCTGGGAGCAACACGGCTACAACAACACTGCAAACACCATATTCAGTACGTTAAGCAGCAGTCATGGTGTGCCTGCTCCCTAGCCACTGGGGACTGTCTTGTACTCATCATAGCAGACGTCAGTGTTAAATAGTGGGACCTTGAAATAATGGGGTTGCTTACGCAGAAAAGTGCAGTGGGTGCACTTAAAGAGTCTTCCAGTTAGAAATATTCTACCTGTTTGCAAGAGGAACCCTACTTTTAAATGGGAAATACTGGAAAGGGTGGTAGTCTCTCTCCGACTGGTAGAAACCTTGTGTGTGACCACTGTAGTGCTCAGTGAGATGAAGGGTGGAAAAATCAGGCCTTGATTAGAGAGAAGATCTTGGAGGAGAATGGTGACTTTTAGAGCTGCTTTTGAAGAAAAAATATTTTAAAGCTGTTTCTCCATGGATTCCCTCAGGGTGCCTACGGATAGATAACGGCTTTCGAAACACTTCATGCAGTGCTTTGAACTTGGATGAAACACCACATGGAAAATGTAACTACTCAGCTACTCTCTTTGCTAATAAAGTCAGAGGGGACATGCAGAGCATACAGAATGTGCAGTATGAAAAAAACCCTCATGTATGATAAGAGAAGGGAGAATGGTCTGGGGGGGTTAAAGGGAACTGGGCAACAGGAGGGTTTAGCTCGGTCATAAAATCTCTGAGCCTGATTCTCCATTGGTTTGTACCTTGTGGAGTCACTTACCCCTGTGCAAAGTGGGGGAAAGACTCAGTTGTGGAAATCAGGTGTAAATGACTGAATAAGGCACAATGCAGTCAAGAATCAGACCCATGTGCGACTGTGGTCAAACCACTTAATGCCTGTCTCTGTGTGGAGATGTGATATACAGGAGTGCTGTGAGGCTATAATTCCTAGTAGTTGCGTTGAGGAGTCTGAGGTAAATGAGAGCAGAGACATAGGCCCCAATGTACCTATTCACATGCCTAACTTTAAGGATCTGATTTCAAGAGGGTTAGTCATGTGCTTAAAAATTACTTTTAAAAAAGTATGTTGCTGAATTAGGGCCATAAACAAGATTGGAGCCTTTAATGCGAGGACCATGAGCTTGATATTGATTTGGTAGGAAAGTGTAAGATAGAGAAGGGATTCAAACAGGGGAGTGACATGGTTTGAGAAGCTGGGGAGGGGAAACTGTTTTTTTTTTTTTGCAGCATTTTTTGATAGACCTGGGAAGGGGAGTGTGAGGTAAACAGCAGGGAGGAATTGTAATGAAGTGAGTGCTTATTTCATTGTCGTATCAAGCATTGCCTCCAAACCCTGCCAGCTTATGAAATAGCAGATCTTGGACTATCCTGGTCCTTCCAACTAGCAGAGCCTTTTTTCACTGATTGTAGGAAGTACAGAACTTCAGGCTTGTGTAATTTTCAGTTCCTGGAGTCAGGGCCGGCTCCAGGCACCAGCCGACCAAGCACGTGCTTGGGGTGGCACCTTATAAGGGGCGGCCAATGTTCGGGTGGCGGGGGGCGCTCGCAGTGTTTTTGTTTTTGTTCGGCTGGGCGGTGCTCGAGGGTTTTTTTTTTTTTTTTCGGTGGTGCGGCGCTGGGGTGGGCGGGGGTTTGGGCGGCCCGGCGTGGCGCTGCGGGGGGCTGGGGGTTAGGGCGGCCCGGCCCGGCGCTTGGGGGTTTGGGCCGCCCAAACCCCCGCCCCCCTGGAGCTCTAGTTTTTGGCTTCTTGTTCCTTCCTTTACTGTCACTACCAGCACACACCTCACTGATAAATGGCTGATCCCGACGGGGATCATATCTACCTTCATCCAGCAACATGAAAAAAGTGGGGTCTGAATTAATTAAACCAGATAGACTAAATCTTCAATCACTGTGGATTTTGGGTATATAGAAGATCAGATTTGTTGGGCTTGATTCTGCTCTCACACCAGTTTTATGCTCATTACGGGCAGGGATGAGGGTACTTAGTTGCTTGAGGACAAATTAATAACACACGGATGCAACTCTATTGATTTCATTGTACTTACTCCTGATTTAATCTAGTGTGAGAGAAATCAGATTAAGGCTTCTTATGCTTCTGTTTGAAACTTTGGATAATGTTATATTTAGCCACACTGAACTCATGCGGACTGGAAAAAAAGTGTTTATATTTTTAAAATTAAAGCTCACATGTTCCCATTCTTGTTAATTTCCCAACCAACATAACCTTTTTGTGTCTTCTAAGTTCTCTTTTCTTCCTAACTCTTGGCATACAATCCTATTTGTTCTGCTGGTTTTTAAATCTGTTTCAGGTGCAATCAGGTAGAGAACCATCTAAATGTTAGCCAAGTTGCAATTCCAAACACTTTAGCTGTTAAAAAAAAAACAGTGCAAGGTGTCAGCTAATATTTACCTTATTCTAAAATGAGCCTTAGCTGATCCAGGTACTGCAATCATTTATTTTACTTCCCCTCCCCAGTTAGTGGTGTCAGAGGTTTTAGAGTTTCTCCATCACTGTTTGCAGATGCTTCTCCTGCTCAGCCTTTTTCATGGGTTTTGACCCTTGCCTCGTTCCATTATGTTGCTTTACATTAACTATCACAATTCTGTCCAGGACTTTCTAAATGTGACTCTCTTCCCATCTCCACATTTTTGGGTCATCATGCTATTGTGTGTTCCTTCTTCTGTGTCACTGATCTATAAATTGAGCAAAACTGGCCTCCCTTAACACTAAGCATCACTAAACTCCTATAACTTCCTTCCATCCCTAGCCATTGCCACTTGCAACAACCATCTTCTCCAGCTTTTGCTATCTGAGTCAGTCCTTTATGCTGGCAAGTAATTCACCATTGTAGGCAGCATGGTCTAATGCAGAAGTGGGCAAACTACAGCCCGCGGGCCACATCCGGCCCGCAGGACCCATCCTGCCCGGCTCCTGAGCTCCCGGCCGGGGAGGCTAGCCCCCCGGCCCCTCCCCCGCTGTCTCCCTTCCCCCGCAGTCATGCCGCCGCACGGGCAGCGCTCTGGGCGGCGGAGCTGCGCGCTCCTGCCGAGCAGAGCGGCAGCGTGTCTGGCTCCGGCCGGCGCAGCAGTCAGACATGCTGCTCTGCATGCTCTGCTCGGCGTGGTGAGTGGTAAGTGGGCCGGGACCGGGGGGTTGTATAAGGGGCGGGGGGTTCTGGGGGGCAGTCAGGGGACAGGGAGCAGGGGGCGGTTGAATGGGGTGGAGGTTCAGGGGATGGGGAACAGGGGGGGTTGGATAGGCTGGGGGTCCCAGGGGGCCTGTCAGGGGGCAGGGGTGTGGATGGGGTCGGGGCAGTCAGGGGACTGGGAGCAGGGGGGTTGGATAGGGGGTGGGGCCCCAGGGGGGGTCCCGGGTGGGAGTGGTCAGGGGACAAGGAGCAGGGGGCGTTGGATGGGTCGGGGGTTCTGAGGGGGACAGTCAGGGGGCGGGAAGTGGGAGGGGACAAATAGGGGGCAGGGGCCAGGCTGTTTGGGGAGGCCCAGCCTTCCCTACCCGGCCCTCCATACAGTTTTGCAACCCCAATGTGGCCCTCGGGCCAAAAAATTTGTCCACCCCGGTCTAATGGATGGAGCACCATGAACTCCTGAGCTCTAATTCTGGTTCTACCACTGATTTACTGTGTTCCCTTGACCAACTCCCTTAACTTCAATTTGTCTCTCAGGGTAATAATATCTGCCTTCTTCAGAAGGGTAGCGTGCAGGTTGGTTAGTGCTGGCACAGTGCTCTGAATATGTTAAAAGCACCTGACTTAACTGCCTTGTAGGTTTCATTCATTGCATTTAATGCTCATGGCAAATGCTGCATTAATAGCCCTGGTTCATGAAGTCCTCAAAGTAGCCACAGAACATATACAGTTCAAGCGGCAGCAGCAATGCAAGCTCCTGCACACCGCCCTGCCATACCTCTGGGGTGAGAGGGTAGTTCATCTTTCTTGTGCCCTCTGCTGAGGCTGCCAACAAGAATGACAGCTGTAATATTTCATAAGCCTGCCATTCCTCAAAGCATTTCACAAACCACATGCATAAAGCACCACTGAAATGCTGTTACTTCTGGGGCTGACTGCGGTCTTCCACCAATCCACAGCATGCTGCCCAGCAACAGGGAGGTGGGGAACCATTATTCAGGGCCTATCAAAAAGAGGAGACGGGCTCTTGGTTTTGAAGGCCTCGTTTAGTATCATGTTTGATGTAGACCCCTCTGAACACTAAGCACACTTACATGTAGCATAGAGCACCTCCAAATAGCTATTGGACGACAATGACCAAAATGCTCAATGTGGCTCCACCTCTGAGGATATGATCATAAGAATGGGCCAACTAGTGCTTGCTCTGAAGAGTTTACATCTCTGTGCCGCTAATGGGTCTCCGTCCTCTGGGCACTATCAGAATAGCAGTAAATAATAACAAACTATAAAATACACGGGCTATTGTTTTACTAAATTTTTATCAGACTAACTTGAGTCTACAGTTTATAATATGATTCCAAAGAAGTTGTCTAACTTGCTACTGCTTTGTCCTGTTTAGATGAGCAAACGGTGCTGCCTCCCTTCTCAGCAACTGGAGGACTCCACTCAGTTTTGGAGGACACCGTGTCACCAGCCTTCAGTGCTACTGTTATCATCATTGTAACTGTTATCCTATCGGGGAGTGCTTATTTGTGTTTCCTGAAATACATCTGCTCTGGATGCTGCAAATCCACACAAGTGGAACCAGTCAGAAGACTGGATCCTAGCAGATCTGAAGAACAAGTGTAACCTAACCTAAACATTCAGCTCATCACCATTTTGATGGGCCCCTTCACGAGATCTCCTGGAGGACAAAGGCATGGACAGCCTGTACCTGGAATTAAGAAGAAATGTCGGAAAGGCAAGGCAGAGGAGATGTGGCTTCCAGGGAATTAGGTCAGCTGCAAGACCTCTGTATAATACCAGAGACTTACCATGTTTTCCCTTCTGTATCTGCCGCTGGTTTATACTGGATAGAGTTAATCTCCTTTGAAGGCCTTATTGATGAATTGTTACTACAGATCACACATTCCTGTCCACAATGTGTCTTTATCATAGCGCAGGGGGGAGGGATAGCTCAGTTGTTTGAGAATTAGCCTGCTAAACCTAGGGTTCTGACCTCAATCCTTGAGGGGGCCATTTAGGGTTTGGGGGCAAAAATCTGTCTGGGGATTGGCCTCCTTTGAGCAGGGGGTTGGGTTAGATGACCTCCTGAATTTCTATGATTTCATTCTTTCCAGTTAAGCTGGTGACATTTGGTTTATTATGGGTACATCTGTTAGCCTCTGTTTGACATTTCTGGAGGGAACCTTTGGTCCATTGGAGAATATGAAGCCACAAAGATCTGCAGTGTTACCCAATCTTCTCTGTTAGTACAGACTCATCAGTATTAGATACCAAGAAAAGTGGAGGATTCTCCATCTCCTGAAGTCTTCAAATCAAGACGGGACACCTTTCTGGAAGATGTGCTTTAGTGAAACAAAAATCATTGGGCTCAGTACAGGAGTAACTGAATTAAGTGCTAAAGCATGAGTTATGCAGGAGGTCAGACTGGATGATCTAATGGTCCCTTCTGGCCTTAAAAATCAGTGAATATTCTGATTTCTCTTGATAAGATGTCTCTGAAGTCTGTATGTTACTTTCTCTTGGGGTATACCTCCATTTGAGCTGGAAGGTGTGATTCCCAGCTCATGCAGATGCACCTGCGCTAGCTCTGCTTGAGTTAGCATGCTAAAAATAGCAATATAGCCAGGGTAGCCTGGGTGGTGGCTTGGGCTAGCTGTCTGAGTATGTACCCAGGGAGTGTAGATGGGTATGTACTTGGGTGGTGGCTTGGGCTAGCTGTCTGAGTATGTACCCAGGGAGTGTAGATGGGTATGTACTTGGGTGGTGGCTTGGGCTAGCTGTCTGAGTATGTACCCAGGGAGTGTAGATGGGTATGTACTTGGGTGGTGGCTTGGGCTAGCTGTCTGAGTATGTACCCAGGGAGTGTAGATGGGTATGTACTTGGGTGGTGGCTTGGGCTAGCTGTCTGAGTATGTACCCAGGGAGTGTAGATGGGTATGTACTTGGGTGGTGGCTTGGGCTAGCTGTCTGAGTATGTACCCAGGGAGTGTAGATGGGTATGTACTTGGGTGGTGGCTTGGGCTAGCTGTCTGAGTATGTACCCACGGAGTGTAGATGGGTATGTACTTGGGTGGTGGCTTGGGCTAGCTGTCTGAGTATGTACCCACGGAGTGTAGATGGGTATGTACTTGGGTGGTGGCTTGAGCCACCACTCATGCTACCCTGCCTACACTGCTAGTTTCAGCATGCTGGCTCAAGTAGAGCTAGCTCAGATACACCGATGTGAGCTGGGAATCGCCCCTCCTAGCTCAAATGTAAATGTTCCCTTTGATGCTGAAGTACTTTACATTTCCACTGTAGTGAAACTGAGATGAGGCAGCTAATGGAACTTGTATCCTATTGACCCTTTTGAGGAATTGTCTCAATGTACAATATTGTCTGACAATGCAAAATTTATTTCCGCATTTATATTTTCTACTGGTGGACAAGGAACATTAGAATACTCCTGGGGGTGCAGAATTCATATGGTCTGCATATTTCTGTGCCCCCCACACAGAAAAATGCAAAAATAATCTGGGGGGGGGGGAACACGCCTCTTCCCCAGCAGCCCAGGCAGCGCATCTGTTCCAGCATTGCTGGAACAGCCTCAGAGACAGAAATCACTCCAGGGGAGGGAGCTGGGCGTGCGTGCCTGCGGGGGAGATGTTGATCACTGACAGGGGGCAGGGCTGGCCAACAAGAGGGAGAGACTCTATCCCTCTCGCTTGCTACTGTGGCTTGCCGGGCGTGGGGATGGGTAGGTCTTTTTATTATGCACGAGAAAGGCTCTGTCCCCGAGGCAGAAATGTAGCAGCCTGCCTGCTAGTTAATTGATCTCATTCTCTGACGCAGAAATGTAGCAGCAGGCCTGCCTGCCCAGTAACATGTCTGTAACTTCTTGAGAATTGAAAAAAACACTCAATTAAATATTAGTATCATGTTACTGAAAATTGTTTGTTTTTAAATTGAAGAATATAGCTTTTGTAAAAAAAAAACAACACACACATTTTGTTAATGTTGCTGTTGATGGTTAATTCATCTCATTCCCTGAGGCAGAAATGTATCAGCCTGCCTGCATAGTAACATTGTTAATGTTCCTATTGTTAGTTAACTGTTCCCATTCTGAGTCAATTCCCCTGAGAGCATAAAACCTGTAAAAGTTTTAAGGCCCTAGATTGCCTGAGTGATGTAAAGCCTTATAAATGACAGTAAGGGAATCAGCTAGGAAGATCTATGTGCTTTCTCACTTTTTTCCTGTGCCAAAATGGCACAATGGGGTTAGATTACAGCTCAGGATTTATTTTACTTACCCATTAAAAAAAAAGACTTCAAGGGCAAATAAAACATTTACCAAGCAGTCAATAAAATGTCAGGACAATCAGAACCAAGCACTTCCCAAAGTATCCAGCCAGGTCCAGGACAATGATTAGCAAAACTGTATGACTTTCATGTGTGAAAGTCTGAGCTATTTAAAATGACATTCTACATGTTTGTTTGGGTTTTTGGGGGGAGGGGGGGTTGGGGTGTGTGTGTCTTGTAATGTAATTTAAATAAAAATCCAGGATTATAGCTGGAATGCAGGGTATTAGTTACCAAGTATTTTTAACATAACTTTCATGTGTTTAGAAAATGCTGAATAGTTATTGTGATTTTTTTCTCTATTGTACTTTAAATAACTTGCCAAAACAATTGAAACTGGTGTGATTATATTGCATTATTTTGACAAATAAAATGTGCAGAATTTTGCAGAATTTTTAATTTTTTGGTGCAGAATCCCCAGAGGAGTAATTAGAAGTGGGAAAAGCACTTCAGATGAGAGAACTAATGTTGAATCTTTCTGAGCTTTGGTTATGTTTTTCTGTGCCTCAGGTTTAGCCAAGAAGAGGAAGCTCAGAACTATCAGTGAAATAGCTCTTTTTGGGATAATCTTGGCGCAGTCAGAACCAGGTCATACTGAACAACCTTGTTAAGGAGCCTGACCAATTTCCAGGAGATACAGGTGGCTTTTGATAAGCATCCATAAGTTGCTTATTTGAAGTAAATCTGCATCAAGCCTCAAACAATGGTCCATTGTTAATTACTGCATCATGTTTTTTGTTGCCAACTAGCATGATATTTCTTTATCTTTCCTGGAGAGGTGCAGTTACAGGAGAATAGTGGCTTTTCCTTTTAAAAATAAAAATACTTCTAGTCTTAATGGTTGTGGAGAAAATCTTGAAAATGTGACTCAAGTGTACTCAAAATGTGAAAATGTGACTCAAGTGTACTCAAAAGACTCAAACAGCAGAAGGAAAATTTAAAAGACCATTTATTAGTTTTTAAAATCTTATGATTGTGGGGGGCCTGATTCATGATTTTTTTGAACAGCTGGGGTACGTCAGTACAATCCTGTATGTCAGACTGTTATTGGACCCCAGCCTGTGTTCCTTGTGCATCCAAAGCTCCCATTTCAACATTAGAATGATATGCAAGGACCAAGCCCAGTGCTATTTTGGGATAGGCCCAAACCAAAACCACAGATCCAAGCACTTCCAAGCTCTGTGGTGCTCCAAATGCTGATCCAGACCCTGAATTTCACACGTTGGACAAACCCCTTTGATTGTTATGCAGTAGTCACCTTTACTCGATTTAGACTTTTCCTATTCAAGACTGGAATGTCAGCCCTACCGAGCCAGAACTGTGTGTAATGTTATGTGTGTAAAGCTTCACATGCATAGGTAGTGCTATGTGACTGTTTATATTCCTGTTAATTTATTCCAAGGACTGATTTCTATCATGTGAAAGGTTGACCTTTCATAAACTCCTTTACAAAAATCTTGGCTTCTCCTTCATTGTATAAAATGGGAGGACATTACATTATCTGTAAAAGATGTCACGATTTCCTGTTTGACAAGGATAATTACTTGTGAATAGCTATCTAGCTGAGTTCCTCAGTCCAAGTGAGCCAAACAAAACCCATAAGCATTGCTAACGCTCTTCTGGGAACTGTTGACTTATTTGTGTTTTGCTTAGATTTTGTTTTCCCTGAGTGTTTGTTTTCCAAACTTACTAATTTTGCTTGATAATTCTAAATAAAGGTCTGAAGACCTCATAACTTTGATGCTTCCTGTTTATTAATTTGACTGTTTCCCTACTGTCTGCTTGTATTTTGTTGTCTTTCAATTTGGTTCATTCCTCTAAGCTCTTTGACATTAATTCCGTATGCTGCCAAGACACTTGTTTTCCAGGAGATGAAGGGCCAGTAGTTTGGGTCTCCCAAGTCCCAGGCTTGCACCCTAATTCAACTCCCCACTCTGTCACAGGGGACAAGCGACAGCAGACAAGTCACTTAAGCCTGGAGCCACAAAGGGACTTAGGTGCTGCAATGCCTAACTTTTAGAAAATCACTTGAACAACAAGGGGGTCCACAAAGCTTCAGTTAGGCACCCAGGCTCCCTCTATTATGCATGGGGGCAGATAGGCGCCTAAGAATGAGATCCACAAAAGCTAGCAAGCTAAATGGTGAGCCACCTAAGCTAGCCAATGGGAGATGCCAACGAGAGGGGCGTGTCCTAAGACCTGCCCCTCTTACCAGGGTAGGCACCTATCTCTGCTTGCAATCCACTGCCAGGAACCCTTCTCCTGGAATTAGATGGCTTAGGTGCCTAAGGTGTTTCTTGCAAGAATGAGTTAGGCCCCTGCATAACTCCACATAAAATTGCTGGAGGAGGTGACCCCTCCCCAACTTTTAGCCTGGGGGTTAGAGCACTCACCTGGGATGTGGGAGACTCAGGTTCAATTCCCCCCTCTGTCTGATGGGGGTGGGGGGGAGAGGATATGAACATGGGGTCCCATAGCTCAGCTCTTCCCACTGAGCTTGGGATATGCACATGTGGGGTTCTCAATATCTCCTGTTGAAGGTCTCTAACTACTAGGCTATAGAGTCATGGAACCATAGGGTTAGAAGGGACCGCAAGGGTCATCTAGGTCCATAGGTTCTCAAACTGGGGGGTGGGGCCCTTGGGGGTGTGTGCAGAATGTGTTCTGGGAGGGCATGAGAAACTTTAGGGAAAAAACCTTACTGCGCACATTTTACCCACAGCAATGAATAACTAGCAAAGCTGATTCCTCCAGACATATCAGGGCCGCAGATGGTGCTGTGCATTTGACTCCAGAGGGCGCTGTGAATTTTGATGGATTTGTTAAGCTTGCAAAGCATTATGCCAAGTTGTTGCCATCTGTACGTTAATCCATTTGCTACAACGCGTTGTGCACATGTCATTGTGAGCATCGACCACAATCGCAGTTTTGCTTTTGTTTTTATTACAATGGATCGTTGGCTCTGTTTGAATCACTATTTTTAATATGTAGTGAAAGTTGCATGTTTTTTTATTGGTATATGTACTTGTGTGGCGGGAGGGGGGTAACGTTCTACAGACACAAGGAAGGGGAACAAGGTTGAGAACCACTGATCTAGTCTAACCTGCTGCCAAGATGCAGGATTAGTTGTGTTTAAACCGTCCAAGCCTCCTTTTGAAAACCTCCAGTGAAGGAGATTCCATGACTTCCCTAGGCCATCTGTTCCATTGTCCTACTGTTCTTACAGTTAGGGAGTTTTTCCTGAGATTTAATCTAAACCTCCTATGCTGTCCCATTTCCCCTTGTCCTGCCCTCTGTGGCAAGCAAGAATAATTTTTCTCCATCTTTTTAATGCAGACTTTCAAGTATTTGAAGTCTGCTATCATGTCCCCACTTAATCTCCTATTTTCAGAACTAAACATACCCAGTTCCTTCAGCCTTTGCTCATATGGCTTGCATTCCATCCCTTTGATCATCTTTGTCGCTCACCTCTGGATTCAGTCAGTCATTCTCTCTCTCTCTCTCTCTCCCCCCTCCAAGACTATTTAAGTTAATTGTTAGGAGAATACCATTTTTTCCAACCTCCCTGCCACTTCAAGCCCCCATCAGTGACGTGACTAACTTCCTTCAAATTGTGGCTTTTCTTATAGATATGTCATAGGATCCAGAAAACTTAGTCTATTAGGCCCTGCTATTTCAGGATTGATCATACTTTATTAATACTTTGTTTTGTCTAATTTTAAATAGCCTGTGGACTTCGATGAGGTATTACTTTGGCTTAGAAAATAAATTAAGCTTTTTTCTTATTATTTGGGACAAAAAAAATACACGTTAGCTCTGAATTAAGGGAGTCTTGCATAAAGATTTGAACTTACACCCTTCTGTGCCAAGTTCAGCTACCTTAGGCCACACTCCAGCAAAACATTTAAGCAGCTGCGTACCTATAAGCAAGTGAGTCTGGCAGCATTTCGGTTATGTATGTGCTTAAATGCTTTGCTGGATTGGGATCTTAGGGGGAAATTTTCAGAAGTCATATAAAAGCAGCCACCAGAGGGGGTCCTATGAATGTAACAAAAACAGACTCATGCTGGGACAGAAATTTAAACATTTAAAAAATAAAGTCTACAGCGAGAGCAGAGATTGTTCTTAGTACATATAAGTCCTCGTACCTCTCATATGAGGGTTGAGCCTGCAAGAAGATGAGCACTCTGGCCCTAATCCAGCACAACACGTAAGCACCCGTGTAACTTTAAATGAGTAAAAAGTTCTACTGAAGCGAAGTCAATGACATTGCCCATATGTAGAAAGTTAAGCATGTGTTTTGTTGGAGGGGCCCGAGTGCTCAGTACTCAGCAGGATCAAACCTCATATGAGGAGAAAAGAGGAGTGAATGTACTTCTTGGCTTTTTATGTGCTCCCTCACAAGCACGTCTCTTAAAACTAACGTTGAGCAGGAACCACAATGTCCTTCAGATTTTGGTCCATAATGGAATCCATGGAAGCAAACCCAGTGTGATGCCTTTCCTTCTGGGTTAGAGCTGAACCCGGGGGGGGTTGTGTGTGTGTGCTCCCTTTGTGTTCTCATGAGATTTCTGTCATTTTGAGTCTGTCTGACAAGAAATAATGAAATTATTATACCTTCAGCTCCAAAGCATGGGATCAAGGCTCTTATTCACCCTGGATTCCAGACCCACTTCCCACCAAATCCAGATCAAACTATCATCCTCCTAGCCTGACTCTTGCTAAAGCCATTTGTGGCTTCCTGCAACAGAACGAGTACCAGATAGCTCTTCATTTAAAAAAAAAAAAAAAAAAAAGTGTGTGTGTGTGGGGGCGGGGGTGGGGGGGAGAGAATCTTAGTGCTTGGAGTCATCATGGAAATACCCTAGTTTAAAAATATCAGCACCATATACTGGCCTTAAAAAATATCATTTGCAAGGAATCTCAGTGCCTTGAGCCTTTGTTAAAAGGGAGTTTAATAGAAGAAGAAGAAAAAAAGACCATGGGTTTTGCCCTCCTGGGGCCCTAGATCCAAATTCTGGTTTAGGTCACACGTGCTAAGGAGCATGAGAGTCTATGCTAATCCCTTTTATGCATCTCACAATAACCACCACACAGGCTGATATAACTGGCAGGCTCAAGAGTGGAATAGCAGAGGCAGTGACAAAACACAAAATGATGCCTGCTCTGATAAGAATACTCTCTGATGAGGGAAAATCATCATCATGGCAAATCCCAAAGGAATGTCACATCCTTGCAGATCAAGCATCACCCGGATGGAGCTCTAGCTAAATCCTTAAGAGGGTCTGGCTGGATGTTGTCTGTGTCTGTCATTGGTGATCTTATCATATCAGTGAAGCATTAGGCAACCACGTGATTGCTAGCTGTATAGCAGCAGTCCTTGGTAAGCAGGCTCTGTAATTTGTTGGTCTTCCATCTGGGTTCAGCCATGAATATTCTCACTGCTTTTGTCTTGCCACTTAATATGGAACAGCAGACAAAGATGGTGCCAATTGAAAATGTCCTTCTGCTGCTCTTCAGCCACCTATGCTCACTACTGTACATTGGAGCTGGTGTAACTGCAGTTCTATAGATCTTTGGCTTCACAGCAAGCTTGATATCATGAAGTCCCGATCATGGCCACTGAAGGGCCTGGAATGTGGCAGTCGATAGGACACAAAGCCACCACAAAACTGGAAAATAATTAGGATCTCATTTTTGTCACTATGTGAAGCAGCAGTGGAGCAGTGCTAGGTATAGAGAAATAGCTAGAATTCCTTAGCCTTAATCCCAGCGCTAACACCAACTCCCTTGAGCAAGTCACTCAAACTCCCCATCTCACTTCCCGCACCTGTAAAATGGGCGTGTTGGTATTAACCCTTTCACAGGCTGCATTAATATTTGTAAGATGCTCTGAAGATGAAGTGCTAGTATTATTTTCACAAGTTTTGTAGGCTGAAACATCAGTGCTCCTGCTCCACACAGTTTATAAGGTAATAGGAGGAGTTTATACCTTCTGAGTGTTCAGATGTCTCCCATGGTTAGTGTGACCATGGTGCCTGAGAATTCTTAGTCAGGGCAAACTGCAAGGAAAATCCCCCAAACTGGTGGTCTGTTCTATAATTAGATAGATTCACCAAGCCAGTAACCAAACAGCTTCTGTAATACCACACTGGTTACCAAGAAGCCAAACTACAGTCCACTTTAAGCAATCCAGCCTTTGGCTCCCATCCAGACAGTCAAGTCTAATAAAGTGAGAGATTACTGAAAACCTTGTTCACCATACTTAAAGTTCTACCAATCCCAAGAGACAGGACACATGCACACCAAATCAAAGAATGTTTCAGATCTCACCCAAATGTGCGCTTACAGCCAATCCTTATTAACTAAATCTAAGATTTATTACTAAAGTAAAAAAGAAAGAATTATATACGGTTAAGAGATCAATATACATATGAATGTGTAAAGTCCTTAGGTTAGTTTCATAGCAGAATGGTGAGGCCGCTGATTTGTAAAAGTCTTTCTGGAATCAGTTTTAAACAGAGGCCCCCCAAACTGTGGGGCACCCTCCAGGGGGTCATGGAGGAATGTTCGGGAGGGGGTGCAGTGGGCCAGGCCAGCTCCCACAGGGCGCAGGGAGGGAGAGCCACCCATCCCCTTTTGCCCCCAGCTCGCTCCAGCCCCACCCCCAGCCACGGCTGTGGCTCCCAGCCCTGGGCCTGGACCTGTCCACAGCCTCAGCATGGCTCTGCACTCGACTGCAGGCCCAGCTGCCGCTCCCCACCACAGCCTGGCTATGGCTCTTCTCCCATCCTGGACCCCACCCCCAGCCTCGGCCCCTGGCCATGACTCTGTTCCCAGCCCTGGCCCTGCTCCTGGCTCCAGCCCCACTCCCAGCTGTGGCCTCAGCCTTGGCCCCCTTATCCCTGTTCACCCCCTACTCCCCCGAGCCACAGCCCTGCTCCCAGCCCTGGCTCGGGGGAGGGAGGGGACAAGGGGCACAGACAAGGGTAAGGGGGGGCCCCCCTCAAAAGTTTGGGGACACTGGTTTAAAAGGTTATAGTCCAAGAGGCAGTCTATGTGCAGAGTTTGTTCAAATTCTTCCATGAGAATTCCACGGTAAATCTAGAGTAAACCTGGAGCCCTCAGTCTTGTGGCTTAGACTTTCCCTGTCAAAGTTTAAGAAGATCTGAGATAAAAAAGGATCAGGCCCGAAAGCTGCGTTTCAGCTAGCAATTGTCACAGCAGGGCCTTGCTCAGATGAAGAATAGGTAATGGACACTGTTGCTTTGAAGCTAATCTCCTGTTTCCTATGCATATACAGGTAACTAGTGGTATTTATTAACATAAGGATATTAACCATTCAAATTATCAAGATAGCTCATTATGGCATAGACCAGCGGTTCTCAAACTGTGGGTTGGGATGCCAAAGTGGGTCGCGACTCCATTTTAATGGGGTTGCCAGGGCTGGCATTAGACTTTCTGGGGACCAGGGCCGAAGCCGAAGCCCCAGTGCCCAAGGGCTTCAGCCCTGGGCAGTGGGGCTCAGGTTACAGGCCCCCTACCCGGGGCTGAATTCCTTGGGCTTCTGCTTTGGCCCCACCCCTCGGGCAGTGGGGCTCGGGCAGGCTCAGGCTTCGGTTCCCCACCGTGGGGTCATATAGTAATTTTTGTTGTTAGAAAGATGTTGTGGTGCAATGAAGTTTGAGAACCGCTGAGATATAGGTTAACATCCACCCTTTGATTCTCTAACACAGGCAAACATATTAAAGATTCTAGTCTACTTAACATGGCTTTGATAACTATCTACAAGGAACGGCTCTGTTGACCATTTCAGTGCCTCCTGTTAAGTTGTTATGGGTCACACACAAGTTGACCAGTCTGTCAGTGTCACAGTTAGGAATGCTTATTCAGTCTGTACTTGGCTAGGAGGTTCTGACCATTCCTGATGGATGTGGACACTGCTGTGATCAGCCCTGCCTTTATCACCTCCAGACCAGATTAGATTGTTACAAGATGCTCTACACAGGGTTACTCCTGAAAATCACTGAGACTTCAGTGGTGCGGAACATAGCTGCCTACTTATTAGCAGAGCTGCGTGTAGAGAAGCATATTACTGTACAGCTGTGCGCCACGTGGCACCGGCTTCCAATTCATTTCCAAGCGCAATTCAAGTTGTTGGTGTTGATTCAGGCCTACATTGTTTTAGTCCCAG
This sequence comes from Emys orbicularis, assembly GCF_028017835.1. Taxonomy (NCBI): domain Eukaryota; kingdom Metazoa; phylum Chordata; order Testudines; family Emydidae; genus Emys; species Emys orbicularis. The sequence goes on from NC_088683.1 coordinate 347,344,180, forward strand.
TATCTGAGATTCCCCCTCCCCCCTGTGCTTTACCAGGCCACTGATGTGTTCAGACTTACAGTGGTTCACCCCCAAATACATGGAAGGGCTGGCCATTTTCAGTGAAGGGTTCTTAACTCTGGAGTTCTTTCCTTGATCCTACAAAACAAAATTATGTTGACCTTTAGGGGGTACTGAAAAGCTCATATATTCCTTGGTCAGTTTCAGTAAAAGGGTGTTGAAGGGGCAGATCATAGTTAATTTTGTGCGTGTGGTGGTAGGGGAATAGGTGTTTTTAGAAATATTTGTACCTTTAGTGCAATTGTGCACATTGCCTAGAAATTCTGACAGGCCCTTTGCAAACAGATGCCTTTTAAAATGCTCCCTTTAACAAAAAGAAAAAAAAAAAAAAGAAAAAAAAAAAAGAAAATGCCAAGTGTGTTCTCATCGCAGTGTTTAAGACACCTCGGATTTGCCTTCAGTTAGGGTCGGATAGATATGGCAGCAGTCTTTGGAGACTGCTTTTATTACTAGCAGGTTAAGTATGTGCATTCTCTCACCAAGTTGAGGGAAGTGTATTGAACCTGAGCCTCACATAAGGCATTACCTTTGGGTATAAAAATATCTTAATAATTGGGTCCAGATCATCAGGTCCAGCCAAGCTATGCCCAGCACATGACACAATATAAGGGTGGGGGGAAATGCAGGTATAAGCCACCTCTCCACTTTTGGAAGCAGTCGGGAGCCGGAACAGCCTCTAACATAAGTTATTAAAGCCACCTTTTGGCTACAATTGTACTGGTTGGAACCATAGGGACTGCTCTGCCTGCTGAGGGTAATGCAGAGTGCCTAGCACTTCAGCTCCACTATTTTTACATCCTTTCCCCACCCTCTGATTCACCCCCTACACCCAGGAAGAATCTCTGGCTGCTGCTTTAGGGCAGCTCCTCCTCTCCTTTGCACCACTAGAGCAGCAAAAAGTAGAACCAGGCTCTGTCCCTAGAACTGTGATACAATGCACTTAATGGTATGGGAAAGATACCAATGAACCCAAGTCTGGGGCATTTCTCATTTAATTCAGTGGGCCCCCCCTAAAAAAAGTGTGTGCTGGTTCAACAGGAGCTCTGAGTTTTCTGCAGACATTGTTGTTCTTTTAACCCATAGCAGGATAAACACTTTAAAACAGTAAAAACAGTGAACCTTGAGCATAGTCAGCCCAAATTTCCCACGACAGTTTGGTACAATTGCCTTCCTTCTATTTAAGAAAAATCAGCATTATTCCCACTACTGAAGGGCAGAATGTTTTGGGGGCAACAGTTTAAAAACATGCATGATACAATTGAAGCACTTGTATGAAAAATGCCACAGAGAGCTTAAGATGGGCCTTCTGACACTGGGGAACAAAGAAGCCTTTTAGCCACTTGTCATTTCCATTACAGAACAGGGTAAAGTCATGTTCAAAGGCTCACGCACGTAAGAAAACAGTACTGCTAACGTGACAAATGGCAGGGAAAACCTTTAACACCCACAATGTAACCAAGCTAAGGGTGCTGCAGCAAGCAGTATATTTTACAGCAGAACAACCTAGTATTGTGCAGAAGCAACAAAGAAGAGGAATTGGAATTGCTCATTTATGATCTAGCTGGTATTACTGAAACCTAGTGGGGTGATTCACACCACTGGAATGTTAAAAACCAATGGTTATAACATACTTAGGAAAGATCAAGTGGGCAAAGGGGAGGGGGAGTGGCACTGGCACTATCTCAAAAATGGCATTATCTGGTTCCAAGTCACTGATAACTCAGAAGAAAATGATCTTGAGTGCGTATGGATCAATGTCCTAATAAATAAAGCACAAGATGGGGTGTAGCCGGTGTCTGCTATAGACCACCAAATCACACTAGGGAACACGATGACCATCTCCTTATGCACCTATGACATGTATGATAAAGAGGACTGGATCACAGAACTAAAAGTTAATGGTAGTTTAGGTACAAGTGATCATGACTTGGTCACATTTATAATATGAAAGCAGAACAAAGTGCAGACCAGTAATAGATATATACTTGGTGCTTTAAAAGGGCCAATTTCACAAAGCTGAAAACAATTATGAGCCAAATCAGCTGGGAGAAAGAATGTAATCAGAAAAATGTGAATGATAATTGGGAATCATTTAAGAACACCTTACTAGATGCCCAAAAAGCCACATCACAATAGAGGGAAAAGGCTGAACTGGTTAAAAAACCAACCTGGTTTAGAGGGGAAAAGGCAGCTATGAAAATATATATAACAAAGAATCTTGATGCTGATATTGGTCTATTACTAGATGGAAGTGGTAGAATTAGGAATAATAAGGCAGAAAAGTCAGAAGTGTTCAATAAATATTTCTAGTCTGTATTTGTGGGAAAACAGATGATATAGTCTTATCATGTGGTGATAACACTATTTCCATTCCACTAGTATCTCTGGAGGATGTCAAACAGAAGCTACTAAAGTTAGGCATTTTACCTATGTATTTGCCACTGGTGCAACCACTGCTGGAATACCTTGTCCTGTTTTGGTGCCCACAATTCAAGAAGGATTCGATAAATTAGAGAGGGTTCAGAGAAGAGCCACAAGAATGATTAAAGGATTAGAAACCATGCCTTATAATGAGAGATTCAAGAAGCTTAATCTATTTAGCTTAACAAAGAGAAGGTTAAGGGGTGACTTAATTACAGTCAGTAAGTATAACACGATACAATGGCTGGAAGTTGAAGCTAGACAAATTCAGAGTAGAAATAAGGTACAAATTTTTTTAAAAAGTTAGAGTAATTAATGATTGGAACAATTTTCCAGGTGGAAAATTCGTGGTGGATTCCATAGGTCCCAACTTTTCCTGGCGCTGGTGGGTGCTTGACCCCCCCCTCACCCCCGGCCTGCCCCAACTCCACCCCAGCCCCGCCTCCTCCTGGCCCTGCCCCGCCCCCATTCCATCCCCTTCCCCAAAGTCCCCGTTCCAACTCCGCCTCCTCTCTGCCCCTATTGGACCCCTTCCCCAAATTCCCGCCCCAGCCCCACCTCTTCCCAGTTGTTTTGCGGCAGCAAGCACTGAGAGCTAGGGGGAAAAGCAGGGAAGGCGCGCTCAGGGGAGGAGGCAGGGGTGAGCTGGGGCGGGGCAGGGAGCTGCCGGTGGGTGCAGAGCACCCACCAATTTTTCCCCGTTGGTGCTCCAGCCCCGGAGCACCCATGGAGTTGGCGCCTACGCAGGGCCGGCCCATAACATTTTGGTACCTGCGGCAGGGAGCTCAAATGACGCCCCCATGCCCCCTCGCTTGGGTCAAAACTTTGAAAGGTCTCAGTTCTGCCTTCTTCCTGTTCTACTCCTCTCATCGTACTGCTCTGCTACCTACCCCAATAAAGGAGAACTAACAACTTAAAATGCCTTGTTCAAAAATTTTAAGTAACACTTAACTTTCAAATGCCTGAACAGCAAATGTAACCTTTCTTGTCTGCATAGTAAACACTGGCATTTTTATCTATTTGAATAATTAAAGTGGTGTTTTCCTGCTGAAGATCCACATTCTGGCCAGCTCATGCTCTACTGAGATGGTGGTAAGGCCGACCAGCCTCTCCTGTGTCATTGTGGAGCGTAGATGTGTTTTTATTAACTTCAGCTTGGAGAAGCTGCGTTCTCCACTGGCAACTGTGACAGGAAGTGTTAGAAGTATGCGCAGAGCAACAAAAGCATTTGGGAAGAGGGTGGTCATCTTATTTGTGCACATATATTCCAGACAGGGCTGGCTTTAGCAAGTGCGGGGCCCGATTTGTGGGGCTTGTACTCACTGGGCGGCGCGCCGAGTCTTCAGTGGCACTTCAGATTGCTGCACTCCGGCCGGGGTTGCGGGGCCATGGGGTTGCTGGGATCTGGCCAGCGCTCCGACCAGGGAGCGGCACCGCGGGAGTTGCAGGGCTCGGGCCAGCGCTCCGGCTAGGGGAGCGGGGCCGCGGGGCTTGCCAGGCTCAGGCCGGCGCTCCGGCCAGGGGAGCGGGGTGGCAGGGCTCGGGCCGGCGCTCCGGCCGGGGGAGCGGGGCGGCAGGGCTCCCGCCAGGGGAGCGGGGCCCTCTTAGGCGCAGGGCCCGATTCCGGGGAATCTGCGGAATCGGCCTAAAGCCAGCCCTGATTCCAGAACAGGCTTTGGAGTTGATCCTGCTGAAATGTATCTTGAAAGGGCTTTCAGTTCATCACCTAAATCACTCACATCAATATCGCGCATGTCATCATGTGTCAACACTGTCCCTAGTGCCCTGCATTGCTGGTGTAGGTCTTCTACAGGTATAGTGAGGAGTTTTGGAATATCATACAACATCCGAAATATACTGCTGTGTTCCTTGAGCTGCATGAAACGTTCAACTGACTGTGTTGCACAATCTAGCACCTGGTTAAAGAATTCAACTTTGAATTGCTGTTTGGGGTCTCTTATGGGATTATCCCGTGCCTTGTAATTAAAATGTCTTCTTCTTCAGTGACTCTTGTATTCTTGAATGGGTGGGAAAATAGCTTCAGTGTGAAGTTCCTCTGCCAACTTCTGTGCACTGTTCAGAACGTTTTGAAATCCCTCATCTGACCGGTAAGACTGTAGGTATGACTTTGCTTTGTGCAGTTGTTCCATTGCTCCAGATATATCAAGGTCAACACCTTGGAGTCTCTTGCTTACAACATTTATTTCAAACAGTATGTCATGCCACAACACTAAGCCACACAGAAATTTTAAGCTATGTATGTTTCTGGTGATTCTGTTTCCCTCTGCCACTGTTATCCCACAAACAGTTCCTGTCATAGCATTATCCTCCATAATGGCAACTATGGCATCATCTATCTTCCTAATTTGGTGTTTGATAGGCTTTATCGCCTCCACTCGACTTTCCCACCGTGTGGCACTCAGTGGTTTCGGTGTCAGAGAGGATGTTCCCAGATGTTGTTTCAAAATTTGCCATCGGTGAGTTGATGCAGAGAAAAATACATAGATACTTTGAATTACATTAAAAAATTCAGCAGCCTCACTAGAAGCTGATGCTGCATCACTGACCACCAAGTTCAATGAATGAGACCTGCATGGGACAAAAAAAGCTCGAGGATTTAACTCTCGGATCCGTGTCTGCACTCCTCTGTTCTTTCCTCTCATGTTGGAACCATTATCGTAGCCCTGACCTCTCATGTCAGCTATCGCAATTCCCGTATCTTCTAGCTTTTTAAGAAGCACATTTGTCATACCAGCTCCAGTAGCATCATCAATGTCAATAAATTCTAGAAAATGCTCTGACAGTCACCATTGCAGGGACATTTTCACTAGGTTCTGTTATTACAAAACGCACCATTAAAGTAATTTGTTCCGTATGGCTGATGTCAGGTGTGCATTCCAGAATAACAGAGTAAAATCTGCCAGGCTTTCTTCTGGCAACTAGCAGAAGTTGCTAGATCGCAGGCCCTGGTTCTCATGGGAGACTTTAATCACCCTGATATCTGCTGGGAGAGCAATACAGCGGTGCACAGACAATCCAGGAAGTTTTTGGAAAGTGTAGGGGACAATTTCCTGGTGCAAGTCCTGGAGGAACCAACTAGGGGCAGAGCTTTTCTTGACCTGCTGCTCACAAACAGGGAAGAATTAGTAGGGGAAGCAAAAGTGGATGGGAACCTGGGAGGCAGTGACCATGAGATGGTCGAGTTCAGGATCCTGACACAAGGAAGAAAGGAGAGCAGCAGAATACGGACCCTGGACTTCAGAAAAGCAGACTTTGACTCCCTCAGGGAACAGATGGGCAGGATCCCCTGGGAGAATAACATGAAGGGCAAAGGGGTCCAGGAGAGCTGGCTGTATTTTAAAGAATCCTTATTGCGGTTGCAGGAACAAACCATCCCGATGTGTAGAAAGAATAGTAAATATGGCAGGCGACCAGCTTGGCTAAACAGTGAAATCCTTGCTGATCTTAAATGCAAAAAAGAAGCTTACAAGAAGTGGAAGATCGGACAAATGACCAGGGAGGAGTATAAAAATATTGCTCAGGCATGCAGGAGTGAAATCAGGAAGGCCAAATCACACTTGGAGTTGCAGCTAGCAAGAGATGTTAAGAGTAACAAGAAGGGTTTCTTCAGGTATGTTAGCAACAAGAAGAAAGTCAAGGAAAGTGTGGGCCCCTTACTGAATGAGGGAGGAAACCTAGTGACCGAGGATGTGGAAAAAGCTAATGTACTCAATGATTTTTTTGCCTCTGTCTTCACAAACAAGGTCAGCTCCCAGACTACTGCACTGAGCAGCACAGTATGGGGAGAAGGTGACCAGCCCTCTGTGGAGAAAGAAGTGGTTCGGAACTATTTAGAAAAACTGGACGTGCACAAGTCCATGGGGCCGGATGCGCTGCATCCGAGGGTGCTAAAGGAGTTGGCGGATGAGATTGCAGAGCCATTATTTTTGAAAACTCATGGCGATCGGGGGAGGTCCCGGATGACTGGAAAAAGGCTAATGTAGTGCCCATCTTTAAAAAAGGGAAGAAGGAGGATCCGGGGAACTACAGGCCAGTCAGCCTCACCTCAGTCCCTGGAAAAATTATGGAGCAGGTCCTCAAGTAATCAATTCTGAAACACTTAGAGGAGAGGAAAGTGATCAGGAACAGTCAGCATGGCTTCACCAAGGGGAAGTCGTGCCTGACTAACCTAATTACCTTCTATGATGAGATAACTGGCTCTGTGGATGAGGGGAAAGCAGTGGATGTGTTATTCCTTGACTTTAGCAAAGCTTTTGATACGGTCTCCCACAGTATTCTTGCCGCCAAGTTAAAGAAGTATGGGCTGGATGAATGGACTGTAAGGTGGATAGAAAGCTGGCTAGATCATCGGGCTCAACGGGTAGTGATCAATGGCTCCACGTCTAGTTGGCAGCCGGTTTCAAGCGGAGTGCCCCAAGGGTCAGTCCTGGGGCCGGTTTTGTTTAATATCTTTATTAATGATCTGGAGGATGGTGTGGACTGCACTCTCAGCAAGTTTGCAGATGACACTAAACTGGGAGGCGTGGTAGATACACTAGAGGGTAGGGATCGGATACAGAGGGACCTAGACAAATTAGAGGATTGGGCCAAAAAAAACCTGATGAGGTTCAACAAGGACAAGTGCAGAGTCCTGCACTTAGGACGGAAGAATCCCATGCACTGCTACAGACTAGGGACCGAATGGCTGGGTAGCAGTTCTGCAGAAAAGGACCTAGGGGTCACAGTGGACGAGAAGCTGGATATGAGTCAACAGTGTGCTCTTGTTGCCAAGAAGGCTAACGGCATTTTGGGCTGTATAAGTAGGGGCATTGCCAGCAGATCGAGGAACGTGATAGTTCCCCTTTATTCGACATTGGTGAGGCCTCATCTGGAATACTGTGTCCAGTTTTGGGCCCCACACTACAAGAAGGATGTGGAAAAATTGGAAAGAGTCCAGCGGAGGGCAACAAAAATGATTAGGGGTCTGGAGCACATGACTTATGAGGAGAGGCTGAGGGAACTGGGATTGTTTAGTCTCCAGAAGAGAAGAATGAGGGGGGGGTTTGATAGCTGCTTTCAACTACCTGAAGGGGGGTTCCAAAGAGGATGGAGCTCGGCTGTTCTCAGTGGTGGCAGATGACAGAACAAGGAGCAATGGTCTCAAGTTGCAGTGGGGGAGATCTAGGTTGGATATTAGGAAAAACTTTTTCACTAGGAGGGTGGTGAAGCACTGGAATGCGTTACCTAGGGAGGTGGTGGAGTCTCCTTCTTTGGAGGTTTTTAAGGCCCGGCTTGACAAAGCCCTGGCTGGGATGATTTAGTTGGGAATTGGTCCTGCTTTGAGCAGGGGGCTGGACTAGATGACCTCCTGAGGTCCCTTCCAACCCTGATATTCTATGATTCTATGATTCTAAGATATCAGCGTCTTAAGGGCCTAACTGGCTCCTACAACTTCAGTTGACTGCCTGTTCTCCTCAAGTGGGTTCAGGGAAGCAGCAGGAAACAGGAAGCTTCCTGAGAAGCTGGTGTTAATTAGTCCAGGCTCCTGGGGGTGCTAGAGAGGTACATAAGAGGCTCCTCCTCCTCTCTCTCTCCCTGCAGTTCCTGCTGCTTTCTGTTATTCCCTCTCACCTTTTCTCCTGCCTGCCAGTTATGTCTCTTGTGCCCTCCTTCCTCCAGCACAGCACTCCACCATCTCTGTGCATCTAGGGCAGAGAGAATACATATGCACCAGCAGCAGACACAATTTTCTACACTCTGGGTCCTAGTGGCACCTTCCCACAGTCTGGCACCTGAAGCGGCCGCCTCAGTTCACCTCATGGTAAGGCCAGCCCTGCACCTATGGTGGAGTCTCCTTCAATGACAATTTTGAAATCAAGATTGGATGTTTTTCTAAAAGATTTGCTGTAGGAATTATTTGTGTTATACAGGAGGTCAGACTAGATGGCTTCCTTCTGTCCTTGGAATCTATGAACTCAGGAAGGCCTTGATGTAGTTGAAGACTGATGGAAGCCACTCCAGAAGGGGTCTAATGGATAAAAGTGTTTGTGAAGATTAACTTCTGAGAGAATCAAACGGAACAATCCATAATGAAAGAGGTATAAATAAAGACAATCTTTCTGAGTTCCACAAGGGATCAAACATACTCACTCTATAGTCAAACTATGTGAAACCACTGAGTTTTGTATGGATTGAGCTTGAACAAATTCCCATTACACCTGAACTCAGCCTGGACTTGTCAAGTCTTCCACAGGCTTGGCCAATGTTTCAGCTAATGCAGACCAGGTAGCGCTAACCTGCTTTGTGTTTCTTTACTGCAGTTGAATTCAGTGTTAGTCACACACAATTTTTTTCTTACTCGGGAGCTTCTATTTATATCTCATCAATTTCTCATCAACATCTTAAACTAGCCCATTTATTTTCAAAGTGGTGAATTCCTGTTTGCCTTTCCTGTATTTGAGGACGGTGAATTCCTATTTGTTTGCAGGATTCTCTCTGCTCATGCATGTCCCCCCGCTAGCTGGGATCACAGGGCCTCAGCTGCCACCAGCACCTGACAGGAACTTTTAAAAACACCCTCACAGCTTTACGCATAAGCCTGGCTTTTGTTGTTTTGGTGGGTATTTTTGTGATGCTCTCCCCCTTCACCAGCATCTAGATGATTCAAAGGACTAGTAACCACCTAGATGGCTACCCAGTCCTCCATATTGCCACCTAGTGTCCTGTGTGGTGCCCATCTTAGCTGCATATCCTCTCCACAACATCAGCCTTCACAGGAGTGTGATGTGCTCCATGCTGTTGACAAAGGGGTAAAAGGAGGAGGAAAGAAATGCCCCCTATCACTCTCAGCACACTCCACCACCACCCGTAGTCAGCATTGCCCACGGAAGGACCATCATGCACATCTTATGGACTACAGCACAATACAACACTATCAGACCCTTGGAATCTGGAGAACTGGACTACCTGCACCATCAGCATATCTGGAACCCAATTACCCCACACTCTCCCAAATCCCAACCATCACTAGACTGAAAAGAAATCTTCCAAGAACACCGTACCAAAAGATAAATCCTAAAGCCCAGGCACCTGAAGCCAATGTTCTATCCGGAAAATTGCTAAACGTTGAGAAGAAGAAACAACCTAAAGCAGTCAATAAAAACCAGCACCATCCATGATCTCATTTTGGATTAAGCACCCAGCCTTGCTTCACCAAGATATGATTCAATGCCACCTCCACTCATACCCTAGCACAGGTGGTCCCCACAGGATACTCAGAATGTCACACGCCAAGGCAGTCCCCAGAATGCACAAGAAAATGGAAAAGAGGAGGTGGAGTAGCAGTCCTGTTCCCCTCTGATGTCACATACGGAAGATGTTCCACATGGAACAAAGATCAGACCCTCCCCTCCTTCCTATCAGGATAGCGAACAACCAAAGCTGACTGATCCACCCCCAAAAGCAGCTAAACTCCCTAGGTTTTCAACTTGCCCTAGAACAAGCCACAGAAATACAAGGCCAACATACCAGAGAGTTAATACAAACTGTACAATTACCTGATGTTCTCTATTATCAACATCTTGGCCTCAAGCTGCCCACTCCCCCCACATTGACTGCGAAGAATGGCATAGTTCACAGATTAACTATAGCAAATGAAATGCGCCTGCAGAAGAGCCCTGTCTCACCTCGTATTTAGTTTGGACACTCTGGTTATCTCCTCAGGTCTGGAGAAAGTCTTCTGTGAAACTTGAAAGCTCATCCCTTCCACCAACACCAGTTGGCCCAATAAAAGATACTAACTCACCTACCTTGTTTCTCTCATATCTTGGGACCAACATAGCTACAGCAATACTGCAGAGAAAGTCAGAAAGCAAACAAACATTTGGAATCCCTCCACCAGCAGTACAAACGACTCTGTAGGACTATACCATTGCCGCAAAGGAGGCAAAAAATGAGCATTCTACCCCTCTGCAATCAACCTGGCAGGATCACTGCCGACAGATATCCCACATAATGAACCCAGCCTGCATAGCCCAAACCAGAAGGGGTGGGGCCGAGGGCTAGCCTTCCCACACGGAGGATTCACCTGCCACCCATGCAGTCTCTCCAATTACTGTCTTGTTTCCAACCTCCCATTCCTGGGTAAAATCACTGCGACAGCAGCAACTTCCAAGCTCCAACAACACGTGGCATCGGTCAACAGCCTGGATACCTCACGATCAAGGGTTAGACCAAAGCATAGCACGGAGACCGCTCTAGTGGCACTAAAAGGCAACTGCTTCATGGCTATGGACAAGCCAAGATTTCTATGCTCATACTGCTGGGCCTCTCTGCAGCCTTTGACAGGGTGGATCATAAGGTACTGGTAACACACATATATGATCTAGCGCAGCGGTTCTCAGACTTTAGCAACCCGAGGACCCCCATTTTGATTTACATTTTTTCGGGGACTCTCAAGCCACCCCACTCAGCCTTTACCCCGCCCCTTCTCTGAGGCCCCACCCCCACTCATTTCATCCCTCCTCCCTCCGTCGCTCACTCTTCCCCATCCTCACTCACTTTCACCAGGCTGGGGCAGCGGGTTGGGATGCAGGAGGGTGTGTGGGGTGCAGGCTCTGGGAAGGAGTTTGGGTGCAGGAGGAGGTGCAGGGTGCAGGCTCTGGGAGCGAGTTTGGGTGCTGGAGGGGGCTCAGGGCTGGGGCAAGGGCTTGGGGTGCAGGAGGGGGTAAGGGGTGCTGGCTCTGCGAAGGAGTTTCGGTGCAGGAGCAGGGGGTTGGGGAACGGAATGGGGCGAGGGGGGCGGTGCTTACCTCTGGCGGCTCCCAAAAGCAACCGGCACATCCCTCTAGCAGCAACTCCTAGGTGGGGGGGGGGGGCAAGGGTTCTCCGTGTGCTGCCCCCGCCTGCAGGCACCGCCCCCGCAGCTCCCATTGGCCGCAGTTCTCGGCCAATGGGAGCTGCAGAGTCAGCACTCGGAGCGGAGGCAGCATGCAGAGCCCTCCTGCCCCCCCCGCCCCCATGGGCCTCAGGGACATGCTGGCTGCTTCCGGGAGTGGCGCGGAGCCAGGGTAGGTAGGAAACCTGTTCCCCGGCATGCTGGGAGGGAGGAGGAGGAGTTTCTCAGCAGGGCCCATGAACCCCCTGGAGTATCCTCAGGGACCCCCAGGGGTCCGCGGACCCCAGTTTGAGAAATGCTGATCTAGCAGGAGTAGATGATCCAGCACTACAGTGGCTCCAATTTGTTCCTCTCCAGCAAAACTCAGAGTGGTGATGGATAACTGCTCTGTCTCTTCAAAGCCCTCCTCTATGGTGTCCTGCAGGGATCCAGACTATCCCTGCTTCTCTTCAATAGCTACATGAGGTCGCTGGGAGAGAGTGAGACACCATGGGCTCAGCTGCTAACAGTATGCAGATGACACTAAGGGTATGTCTTCACTAGCAGTGTTAAAGCGCTGCCACATGGCTGTGTAGTCACAGCACCAGCGCTGGGAGAGAGCTCTCCCAGTGCTGTAAAAAACCCACCCCCATGAGGGGAGGAGCTCCCAGCGCTGGTGCACTGTCTACACGGCCACTTTACAGCGCTGAAACTTGCAACGCTCAGGGGGTTGATTTTTCACACCCCTGAGGGAGAAAGTTGCAGCTCTGTAAAGTGGCCGTGGAGACAAGGCCTTAGTTATATATCTTATTCTCAACGGATGCAACCACCACCACTGCTAAAAAGTCAGAATGACTGCAGGAAATCAGCTCTTGGATGACAAGCAGCTGGTTCAAACTGAACCCAGGCAAGACTGAACTGGTGCTGGTTGGAAAGAGGAAATGCCTTGAAGAACTTGCCAAGACACTGTTTCCACCTTCCATCAAAGGCTCACCACTCCCATTCATCATGGGAGCACAAAGCCTCAGCATTCTGTTTGACTCCTCATTAATCTTGGATGGCCAGTTAGTATCAGCTTCTAAAACTGCCTTATTTGACCTCCAGCTCTCTAAAAAACGTCATCCCTTCCTCACAGATCATGAGGAGCTAGCCAGAGGAATCCATGAATTCATTGTCTCCAGGCTGGATTACTGCAACTGACTGTATCTAAAACTGGATGTGAAAAAATGCACAGGCTCCAGCTGGCACTGAATGCAGTTGCCCAGGGCTTAGACTGCCCTGAGCTTATCAGGCCCATGCGCAAGTCCCTCCATTGGCCCCCATCAGCTTTGGATGCCAGTATAAGGCCTGGGTCCTAATTTTCAAAGCAGTCAATGGATCAGCTACATCAAAGCCTGAGTTTCCATCTGTGAACCACCACAGCAGCTGCACTCCTCTGGGACAATGCAGATCACAAAGACAAGGACAAAACACATAAGAGCTGGAACAAAGCATTTTTTTCAGTCAATGGAATCTCGCTATGGAACAAACGTCAAGAGGAAGATCAGACAAATCCAGAGGAAATCCAGTTTAAGGAAACACGGCAAAACCTTCCTCTCAGTGTCAGCTCCGTTAAAGTGTCACTCAATCCCACTGCAATTAAACATTGTTTTCATTTCAGCTGCATGTCTCCAAGGTCACTTTTGGGATGAGATATTTACTGTTTATGCTTGATGAACACTCACTGTCTGGAAGCAAAGAGACAAAAAGCACATGATTTTCTTCAGGAACTGCTCAGCATTTAGACCGACCTTCCTTTGCAAAATACCCTTTGGAAAGAAATGTCTGTCCCAAGAAACTGAACTCCTTTAAAAAAAAGTCACTAAACTGAACTATTTGGAACAAACGGATGATCCGTGATCTAAACTAGAGAACCCTGGTGCCACCTGACAACAATGACATTTAAGCCATTATTTTCCCCAAAGCTTTGAATTTATTATTTATAATAATCTGTATTATGGAAACACCAATAGGCACCAACCAAGGCACTGTATATACACACAGTAAGACAGTCCCTGCCCAAAATTGTTTCTTTTCTAAATAGAAAAGACCTAGGGTAGGTGAAAAGAAGCCTTATTTTCCCCAATTCACAGGTGGGGAATTGTGTCAGTGTTTAAGTGACTTGTTCAAGGTCAGATAGCAAAGCCAGGGATTGTAACGTGAGCTCTTTAGACCCAAGCCTGTGCCTGAACCGCAAGCCCAACCTTCCTCTCTGAGCCTTTACCCACATAACTCCCATTCACTCGCCTAGGAGTCACATGACCAAATCTCCAGGCAATGCTTTGAAAATGCATAGTGTGGACAGCAGGTTTGGCACTCAAGGATTAGGCCTTTTTCAGTTGCCCAGAACTTGGCCAAGCTAATTCTTTTGGGCTGAAGTTTTCAATGCTGCTTCTTATCACAGTGGTGAACCCTTTGGAACTTCAGAGTAAAATCGGTTGACGTGCTGTCTGCCCTACCCCCACCCCTAGGGTGACCAGATGTCCTGATTTTATAGGGACAGTCACGATTTTTGGGTCTTTTTCTTATATAGGTTCCTATTACCCCCCACCCCCGTTCCGATTTTTCACACTTGCTGTCTGGTCACCCTACCCAGCCCCCGGCCTCCAAAACAACAACAGATAGCTCTCAACACTACAGTTCCAGAGAAGTTGGGTACAAGTTGCGATTAGTGAAGACTTTAGAGAGTGTGGGGGACAGATCTTGTCAAATGGAGGGTATGCGACCACTGTTGGTAGCCTGCTTTTGAGCTGGCGCCATGGGTTAACTATTTATTGTTTGTACTGTGGTATTACTGGGAGCCCTGGTCCATAACTAGGATTCCTATTGTCCTACACACTGTGCAAATACAGAACACAAAGCCAGTCCTTGCCCCAAAGAGCTCACAATTAAAGTAGTCAACTGCACTCGCCTTACCTTTGGAGACCTGGATTCAGGTGCTGGTTTAGGCGTCAAGTGAAGATAAGCATGGGAGCTTCTGCTGATCTCCATTTGTGCATGTCACAGACTACTACATCCTTTGTTATAACTGGCAGGCTTTGCTACAGAGGGTCAACACTGCAACAACAGGGACTGTTACATTCCAGAACTGAGGTGCTCCAAAAAAACTGAGAAAGATTTGCACAGCACCTGCCTTGCTCAAAAGAGTCTTGTTTGCTTGATCCCCTCCCCAAATCAACCCAATCTAAAACAAACAAAAAAAGAAACAAGTACCCCCTTGTCGTGACACACTGAGCTGAATTTTCAATGCATAGTAAAGTTCGTAGATAAATTTGTTCAGTTAAACTTTATTTATAAAGCAAAAGAAGTATAAAGCCATGTATAAATAGAGCAACCTACCCATGCCAAAGGACATGACTCACAGTATTACAAGTTATACTACTTATGGAAAGTTGGCAGGGTTTGGAAAAATACAGAGTGGTCTTGGTTAGCTAGACTTCATCCAGAACCAGTGGCTACAGGGCTAAACCAAGAACAACAACAGTGGTCAAAATGTTCAAACCAAAACATCTAAAGTTAAGATGCAAAATCCATATTTTAAATAAAAAGCAGTCTGATTTTGAGAGGTGCTGAGGCCCCCCAAAAACCACTGAAGTCAATGAGAACAGCAGGAAATCAGCAAGGGCATCAATTTAGGTGCCAAAATGTGACTTTACCAACTTATCTGAAGGCACCCAGCTTTAAACATTTTGACAGGCATTTTTAGTACTTTCTTACAGAGCAGAAACTATGTTTCCCTCTTCACATAGCACCTAGCATAATGGAGTCTTGATTCTTATTGGGATGTCTGGGTGCTACAGCAGTAACAACATTACATATTTTATTTTAGTGATGTCCCTATTTGGATTATTCAGATAACCTGGAGACCTTTGCAAGAAAGCAGAAAAGAAATAATTTTCTTGCAGTCATTTAAGAGTGTTTAGATTATGTGATAGTGCCACAATGTAGCTTTACAATGTATATAAGTGTACCTATCATGATCTCTAGGTGTCTGGGAGCCCTACCATAATATAAATATAAATGTCAAGTAGATCAGTGTAAGTAACTGAAATATAGATCTGGATAACAACCGTGGCCATACCAAATCCTTGAGAGGAACACCCCAAACTTTGAGAAAGTTCAGATCCAGATGCCAAATGGGGATCCTTCTCTTCAGTGGGTAAGGAGGCTATCACTGCACTACGGAAAGTGTAGTGTAGGGAATCAGGTTCTTCTGAGAATCGTTTGTTATCAGAAGAGGCTAAAGCATCCGGCTTCATTCTGATTGCAGAAGCCTAATGGAATCATAGAAATGTAGGGCTGCAGGGTCCTTGAGAGGCAGGGCTCCCAACAGTCCCTTATTACAAGGGACAGACCTTATTTTTTCATCTCTGTACCACAAGATCGGGAGTTGTTGAGTGCTGCAAAAAGCAACAAGAAATATCCCTGGCGAATGTAGGTGACTACTGCTTATTATTGATGATGATGATGGTGATATCAGGAGGTGGGGTGCAGTGGGGATGCTAAGGAAACTGTCCTTTCTTTTTGAAATACAATGCTGGCAACCCTATTGAGAGGTCATCTAGTTCAGCCCCCTGCGCTCAGGCAGGACCAAGTATACCTAGACCATCCCTAGCAGGTGTTTGTTTAACTTGTTCTAAAAGACCTCCAATGCAGAGGATTCCACAACCTCCCTTGGAAGCTTGTTCTCGAGAATAACTGCCTTTATAGTTAGAAACATTTCCTAATTGCTAATGTAAATCTCCCTTCCTGCAGACTAAGCCAATTACTTCTGGTCCTACCTTCCATGGTCATGTAGAACAATCGATCATGGCCCTCTGTATAACAGGCCTTCATGTATTTGAAGACTGTTATCAGGCACCCACCTCGGTCTCCTTTTCTCAAGACTAATCAGGCTCAGTTTTTCTAACCTTTCCTCATGGGTCAGGTTTTTTAAATCTTTTTTTCCCCCCCCATTTTTGTTGCTGTCCTCTGGAGTCTCTCCAATTTGTCCACATCTTTCCTAAAGTGCATTGCCTAGAACCAGGCACAATATTCTAGTGCAGTGCCTAGAATCAGGCCTCACCAGCAGTGACCCCCTGTGTCTTGCATCCTCCTGTTAATACATCTGTGATGAGGTGTTCACCCCCTGCAAGCCCTGAGCAGGTTAATGTGGGCCAGAAGGGGCTAATTAGCCTTATATGCTGCATCTGGAGGGGAGCCAAGGCTTGATAAGGCCCAGCAGCAGGAGGAGCTGGGATTGAATTATAAAGGAAGTGAAAACAGGAGTGGGGTGGGCTATAGGGAAAGGGCCTGCAGTCACTTCTAAAGGAAGAGAGAGTAGGGTAGGGACAAGGAGGAAGTCCAGGGGGAGAGTAAACCCTGATATCCTATCCTGGATCAGGGAATTTGCTTATGAGAATGTCATTTGGGACAGTGTCAAAAGCCTTACTAAAATCAAGATCTATCACATCTGCGGCTTCCCCCGTCTACCACTGACATGGGCCAACTTACAGAGGGTATGTCTACACTGCAATAGAACACCCGCAGCTGGCCTGTTTCAGCTGACTTGGAGTTGTGGAGCTCAGACTGCAGGGCTATACAATTGCAGTGTAGACACTTGGGCTCAGACTGGAACCCGGGCTCTGGGACTCTGCAAAGGTCCCTGAGCCCGACTGTCTACACAGCAATTTTATAGCCCCACAGCCTGAGCCCCCACAAGCCCAAGTCAGCTGACACAGGCCAGCTGCAGATGTTTTATTGCAGTCTAGACATATCCTTAAGGGCCAGCTTTCCAGAAGTGCTGAGCACCCACAATTTCAGGTGATGTTAAGGGCAGCTGCAAATGCTCAGCACCTCTGCAGATCAGGCCCTTCTGTTCTGTTCTACATAGGTTCTTATAACACACTCATCAATGTAGTGTCCGAGGGCCTTCCAGTAATCCATTAAACCAGCTGCCAGTTTATGCCATCTCTTAACTGAACACTGACAAATACATAGCTGGAATCAGTCTGGCTCACCGATGTGTTAGTGTTGTTAAAATATATATTAGAAAAATAAAAATGTGTTTAGTGTTTATTGAATGCTTGTGAGTTGCTGCCTGCATTAATCTCACTTATAACATCTGTATCCCATATTGTAAGGTAATATTTGAGTGGTTGCATTGTGAACATCTGTGACTGTGTAAATCACCAGATAGGAAAGAGACATTAATTAGTGTGAAGGGCTGACCTTCAGCAGAAAGTGTTACACTCTTCCCAAAAGGAAAGGTCCATCAATACCAGATGGACTATTGTGGGATCTTGCAACTAGAATTTTCCTACGTACCATCAACAAGAGGACAAAAGACTTGTTGTTCTGCTCTCCTCCCCGTGAAGATGAGTCATGCAAGTGGACTCCTCCCATCAACTGTATTAGCTGCCCAGAGCACGTGGCAGGAGTGGGATAAAAACCCCAAACACAAGGAACTTGGTATCTCTTTGCTGCTTGGACTCTGGGGGGCAAAATGTTTCTGGGCATAAACAAGAGATCCCCAGCTGCTTAGCCTAGGTTAGCACCAGAGGGCATAAAGATCTTGCTGAGAATAGAAGCTTTTATGAACTTTTGAAACGTAAGATTGTAACTCATTTGTGTATCTATGTTTACCTGCTTTAGCCTTATAAATAACTCAGGTTTCCTTTTCCTGCTTAATAAATCTTTATATATTTTATTATAGGATTGGCTAAAAGTATTGTCATTGGGGTAGAATCTGAGATACGGTTGACCTGGGGTAGGTGACAAGTCCTTCAGAGTAACCTGAGTATTGGTGTGATTCTTGGTGTAAGGGACCATCTATCACAAAGGTATGTTCACCTGGGTGGTTAGATAAATTGGAGTATCCCAGGGGCTGTCTGTGACTCCATATTAAGGCTGTTATAGTGCCCGAGGAGTTGACACTGGATAAATGGTTGGTGAAATCTAAGTATAGAACTCACAACCAATTTGGGGATTAGGAACCAGGGCACAATAGTCAGCCCTGAAGTTGGTTTTCATGCTCTTGAGTCACTGCAGGCAGCGTTACGCTAACATCTGTCACATCCTTTCCCCAGGGAGAGAAACACGTGTAGTGGAATGTTTTGTTTTAATAGGGTTTGGTTTGTTTTTAAATGTATGCTGCTGTGTATTTCTAGGCCACATCCTCATCTGGTATAAATTGGTAAAGCTCCATTGACTTCAGTAGAACTATGTCAGTTTACCAGCTGATGATATGGCCCATTGTGCCTCTATTTACGCTTCTGAAAAATGAGGATAATACCACCAAGACACAAGTTGTTTCGTGAATGCATGAATTAATGGTTGCAGTGCTTTTCAGGGAGTGTGGAAATGGTGCTTGAATTAATGCAAGATATATTTTTATAATCACGGACCACAATTTAAAAAATGAACAAACAGGCCAATCACAAAAAGAACAAATTGCCAAATAAGGCAATTGAAGTTAATGGTATAGCTAAATTTGAGCCAGGCTCTTTATCAAGAGAAGAAGTATTACAAGCTGCAGTAACCAAGCAACATAGGAGAAGGAGGGCAATGGGGGGACTGAGATAAGATTAATGAAGAAAGACTAGTGGAGCCAAGTGGCTTTTTCCTGTTAAAAAATTAAAATCCTCATGTCCTTATCTGACTAGAAGATAGAGTGGGGAGGTTCTTTAGCAGAAGAGTCACACTAAGTGATCTGACAGCAAAAAGAAAAAATGTAGAGGAAAGTAGTTAGGGAATCAATGACCCAGAAACAAGACTCTGGGTTAAGTTCAGCTCCAGATATGGCTTCAAACATCTTGGCCCAAGCCCATTTCTAGGAACAGTGCAGAGGATAATCATGTCTTAAAGACAGATGTGGATGTTTCATTTGTCAGTCCAGAGTGGATGGGCTACAGGCTTCCAAGAACCCATGGTACTTGCTGTTTTCACTCTCCCTGAAGTCAATAGGAGTCAAGCGTGCTCAGTATCTTGTAGGATCAGGCCCTTGGATTGTAAGTGTCTAGGCCAGATTCAGCACTGTGTTACTCCAGTGAACTGTTAATGGACATAATGCCTACTTAGCTCTTATATAGTGTTTCATCAGTTGATAGCGAAATACTTTACAAAGGAGGTCAGTATCATTATCCCCATATTCACATGAATTATTAAAAATGAAACAGTAACTTAGGTTCATCTACTCCATAATACCATTAGCAAGAACAGCGTCCATCTCTTCTAGCATATTTCACTACTGCCAGATTAACCCCTTGTAGCAGTTAGCTAGCAAGATGCACCTGCTAACTGTCTCTAGAGCCATTGCACTAAGAACAGATGTTTTAATTAACTTCCAGCTGCAGAATCTTTAATATTGGTGAGGGGAGGGATAGCTCAGTGGTTTGAGCATTAGCCTGCTAAACCCAGGGTTGTGAGCTCACTCCTTGAGGGGGGCATTTAGGGATCTGGGGCAAAAATCTGTGTGGGGATTGGTCCTGCTTTGAGCAGGGGGTTGGACTAGATGACCTCCTGAGGTCCCTTCCAACCCTGATATTCTATGAAAGAGCCAGGAAAACCCTGGCCTGATGCAACACTCATTGAAGTCAGTAGAAACATTCCCATTGACTTTCAGGGTCACTGGATTGGTGCTTTTCAGATTTGAGGCTGAGTTTACAGCTCCAGCAGTTATAAATTCAGCAGATTAGATCTGGATGCCAGTGAGAGACAATAAATATGGCACAAATTTAGTCACCTTTCAGAGCAGAATCTCCCTCCCTGCAGGTCTGCATTGAGCAGTGTAACCTTTCACAGAGTGTGGTGATGATAATAAAATGTCATACTCTCAATCTGTGTGCACATACAGCTGCCTAAAAGTAACTCCTCTGAGCATCTCACAACACTTTACACATAGTTAACTAAACTTCATGAACTAGGTGACTATTATACCCTTTTTACAGCTGGGTAAACTGAAGTATAGAGGGAATAAATGACCTACTCAGAGCCATAAATAGAACCCAGGAGTTCCGGCTTCCGCTTCAACCGCTAGTCAATGCAACCTCTCAAAGACATTAACATTATGTGCTGTGGTGTAGGTAGAAAATAGCTGCTACCTACACCTGGGACTGTCTTATGCTGTCAAGGTGGCCACTTCCAGAAGGTGTATGCTTTATTAGAGCCATGAAGAGAAGCCTGTGCAGTACCTGTTCTGTGGAGAAGCAGGACCTCAGTCTCTAGGATTACCAGCTCAATAACATTCCTGAATTTTAAATTATAAAAAAACAGGAGGAACAACTTAATTTTACTTACTATGATGAGGATTAATCCCCATCACCTACAAACAAGAGAGAGAACCTAATTAGTGATTCTCTGCACCGGGGAAGTGATTAACCCATTGTCTCCTGGCCAGAGGAGGTGGAGCTAGGCCAGTGGTTCTCAAAGTGTTGTACTGGTCAGGGGTGGCTCTAGGCACCAGCAAAGCAAGCACGTGCTTGGGGCAGCCCATTTGCAGGGGCGGCAGGGATCCAGCATGGGAGCTGAGAACCAACAGGGGGCCCTGGGAGCTGTAGTTCCTTGGTTAGCTCCCTGCCTATAGAGCCAGCCCTGAAGCAGGGAAAGAACTACATTTCCCAGCATTCCCTTGGCCACTACCAACAGGAAAGAGGGGGAGGTAGTGAGGTAGCTGAGACCTCATGCTATAGCCTGCTATGAATGGAGAGCTGCACTGTGAAGGCAGGGATACCATATTTTAACATTCAAAAAATAGAACACTCCACAGGGAGGGAGGGTAGCCCCACCCTGCCACCATCCACTCCCTCCGACTGCCCCCCACAGAACCCCCAACCCCCTTGCTCCCTGTCCCCTGATCACCCCCTCCCGGGACCCCTGCCCCAACTGCCCCCCAGGACCCCACCCCCTATCTAAGCCTCCCCTCTCCTTGTCCCCAACTGCCCCCTCCTGAGACCCCCCTCCCAAATTGCCCCCTAGGACCGCACCCCCTACCTGTCCCCTGACGAACCCCTGGGACTCCCATGCCTATCCAACTGCTGCCGGTCCCCTGAGTGCCCCCCCGAACCGCTGACCCATCTACCCCCCCTTCTCCCTGCCCCTGACTGCCCCCCCGAACCTCCGCCCCATCCAACCCCCCCTGTTCCCTGTCCCTTGACTGCCCCCCTGCAACCTCCTACCCCTTCTCCAATCCCCCAGCCCCCTTACCATGCCACTCAGACCAGCGTGTCTGGCTTCGCGCAGCACCAGACACGCTGCTGCATACATGCTGCCATGCTCCCCTGCAGAGCCACAGCCTCCCCCCCTCCCCCCCAGCACCTGCCTTCCAGATTTGAACACCTCAAAATTCAGGAGTGCTCAAGCTCAGTTTGGGCAGCTGTTACTTCATTTCTCCCAAATCAAATATACTGATCCACTGTAACTTGCTGTAGAAAAAGTAGGATAAAATTGAGCAAGAAATGCTTCCTGGTGGTTATTAGGACTGGAATTGCTATTTTCAACAGCCATTGCCTTTTTGTTTGTTTGTTTGTTTGTTTAAAAGGAAGACAGTGATATTGCATTGGCAAATTCCCCATAGAAAGAAAGAGTGGAACAAAAGAATAATAAAAGCACCTCAACTTTTCCTCATTTATGGAGGACAGTCTTATAATATGCATCCAAATATCCTCCAATCACACAAGCTGAAAATTGTTTCACTTTACTGCAGTTCTGTAACCATATGGGAACCAATCCTGTCTGTGTTCTGTGCACATCTAAATTTCCTGCTGAATGACCTGCCCTGGGAGCGAGTTACCAGTGACCCAGGGCTGCGGCGGAAGGAGGGTGCAGGTGGGGGGGGGAGAGCCCAGGACTGGGGCGGCAGGAGGTGTGGGGGGGGCAATGGTGGGGGGGTAGGGGGAGCCCAGGGCTGGGATGGCAGGGGGGTGCGGGTGTGAGGGTGAGAGCCCAGGGCTGGGGCGGCAGGGGGGTGCGGGTCGGGGGGGGGGGGAGAACCCAGGGCTGGGGCAGCAGGGGGGTGCGGGTGGTGGGGGAGAGCCCAGGGTTTGGGTGGCAGGGGGGTGCGGCGAGGAGCCCAGGGCTGGGACGGGGGGGCAGCCAAAATTTTTTTTGCTTGGGGCGGCAAAAAACCTAGAGCCGGCCCTGTTACTGGTGACCCCTTTCACATAGCAAGCCTCTGAGTGCGACCCCACCCTTATAAATTAAAAACACTTTTATATATATATATATATATATATATATATATATATATATATATATATATATATATATATATATATATATATATATATATATAAATAAATGCAGGAGGCAAAGTGGGGCTTGGGGTGGAGGCTGACAGCTCACGACCACCCCATGTAATAACCTCACAAACCCCTGAGAGGTCCCGACCCCCAGTTTGAGAACCCCTGAGCTAGACTGTATAAAGAGCTGAGGGAGATCACCTGAGGGGAAAAGATCCAGGAAAGAAAAAACACTAGGGTGAGTTCCCTCTTCTGGGGGTGGTCCTGGGGGAAGGTCTGGTAGGAAACAGAGCTACAGGAGTAGGGTTAATTTCTGTGATGGGGCCCTAGCAGGGCCGGCTACAGTGTTTTTGCCACCCCAAGCGCCAAAAAAAAAAAAAAGCCGCGATCAGCGGCACTTCGGCGGCAGGTCCTTCCCTCCGAGAGGGACCAAGGGACCCACTGCCGAATTGCCGCCAAGGACCCGGATGTGCCGCCCCTTACCATTGGCCACCCCAAGCACCTGCTTGCTGTGCTGGTGCC
Organism: Emys orbicularis; assembly: GCF_028017835.1. Classification (NCBI taxonomy): domain Eukaryota; kingdom Metazoa; phylum Chordata; order Testudines; family Emydidae; genus Emys; species Emys orbicularis. Next base: position 347,367,313 of record NC_088683.1, read on the forward strand.
TGGAGCCGGCCCTGTGCCCTAGTGTGGAGAGGGGCAATAGAGAAGGATTGGGAGTTGTAGTTCCTATTCCCAAACCTACAAGACTGGCCTTGATCAACTAAGGCACAGAAAAGGTGAATTACTTGTCTGCAGTCTCAATCTGTAAAATAAGAATAACAATTCTTTATTTTTAGAGGTGCTGTCAGGCTTAATTAGTGTTTGCAGCAAGTAGATACTGCAAAGCTTACCTACCACATGAATATAGTGGCAGATAGATTGCTAAGATTCTTGGATGAATGACTAAGCATAGTTATTACTGTGCTAAAAAGACATATTTCATTGTCTCAGGAGATATTTTTCTGAACATCTGAGTTAGAAAGAACTAGTGGAAACAAAGAAGAGATGTGAAATTCTTGCTAGCTCTCCTTTAAAACTGAAAGATTAATCAACTCCTATAGATACTGTAGTGTGATTTCCTAGCTTGCTTCAGGCAATGAGAAGCATCACCCTATACAGTCAAGAGTTGTGGTTAAATATCTTCCAAGGATGGTTGCTGAGAAATTTTAAAATGCAGCATCCTTTGTGTTTTTTACACTGAGCCTCTGTTAACCCACAATAGCTATTTTTTCTCACATCTTGCATTCTCTTGGTCTCTAAAAGTAGAAGGCAAAAGTTTGCAGAGTTAGCTATAGTTTTCATCATAGCTTTTCTCTTTGTTAGCACACAATTTTATGTGGGTTAAAGCTCAGCATTTAAGCAGCATGCAGTGTCCATATGGAACAATGAGAGTCTCAGGGAAGAACAGAAGATTTAGGCCCTAAAAATGAGCAGTAGGATCAACTGATTGTATACAATGTTATTGTGCTAGAAGAATGTCAAGAAAGGTCTTTTATGAAAGCTTGTAATGTTCTAAGCTTAATCATTTTGAGATATGTATACAGGTTATCATTATGAATGTATGTACTTGTATATAAAATGGTGTTCATAATTTTGTGCTGCAAATATTCAGCTATACCTAGGGTTGCCAGTTTTTGCTGGATGTCATCCTGGAGGCTTCATCACATGACAATCTTTAATTCAAGATTATATCTTTAATTCCTGGAGACTCCAGGACAATCCTGGAGGGTTAGCAACCTGAGCTACACCTCACAGCAGGGCGGTGAGAAGTTAAGTGAGGAGGGGCAGCTCCCAAGCCAGGTGTTCACACACAACTGGCTTCAAGCAATTATCCATTGCCTAGCCCAGGAAAGGACTATGGTGGACCATTAAAGTTAATGGAAAAACACTGGGGAAATTTACAGTTGTCTCAATCTGAATAACCACGAGTCACCATAGTCTGAGTGTGGGGGAGGAAAAAACCTTTAAAAGGAGGCTTGAAACTGAGGTCTTTATCTAGAAACTGAGGGACAGACACATGGTGGATGCTGTCCATAAAATGCTGGATCCCCTCTGTGACCAAAGGGTATGCTGGAAAACTGTTCAGAGGCGATAGGTGACTTGTACTAGAAAATGGAGTTTATCTAACTTGAGAGTGTAAACCTGAGGCTGCGTCTGTTTATTTTCTGTGTAAATTATGTTTGCTTTTCCTTACCATTTTATCTTTGACTTTTCTGTTAAATAAAACTTGTTTGTTTTTTACCCCAAGCAGGTCTCTGGTGTGCAAACTGTGTGGTGTGTGTGCCAAAGTAAGCTGGTGACCGGGAGCCTGGTTTCAGGCCTTTGGGGTTGACTAACCAAAGGGGGAAAGTCCAGTGTCAGATACTTAAGAACTCAGAAAATGTATTTGAGGAGACTTAGGGCTCTTGGTGTCACCCTGCAAGGATTAACTAGGCTGGTGGAAGCCAGGGTGAGACTTTGTACTTATAGGAAGGCTACTAGTGTCAGGGGTTTGAACCAAAGCTGCACATCATAAAGGCACACAAGGTTACAGGGCAGGCAGTCATAAGAACCTCCATACTGTATCAGACCAATGGTCCATCTAGCCCAGTATCTTCTCTCTGACAGTGGCCAGTACCAGAGCTTCACAGGGAGTGAAAAGAACAGAAGAGTTGGCATGATTCACCCCTGGCTTCTCCTCCCCTTATGTCCTTCATAAGAACAACTTCACAATATCAACCAGAATTCATAAGTTGCACAGACAGATCCTCAAATAGTGATAATTATTGTACTCTATTTAACAGATCCAGCCTTTGTTTAGTAGCTGCCCATTTATTATACAAAATGCAGTAAGTAATTAAACAGAACACTACTGGCCCGAATGTTGGGTGCATTTGGTCTTGGGATTTTGGTTACTGTCTCAATAAATGAAGTCTGCAGGCGGTTAGTCAATAAGAAGTGGGTGTGACACTGCACCCCATATTCTTCACAGTGATATTATGATAAAGATATAATCATAATGTATTTTATGCAAGATAAGTCATGAGATGTCATTGGAAAGGTTATGATTTGCTGAACATGATTATCTTATTTGTATGCATGTATCATTTTTGTATATGAAGTTATGAATATTGACTCTGTATCTGTATTTCAAATTTAGTTCAGCGGGGCTGAAGCCCTGACCCCAGCACTCCCCCCAGGTCTAAAGTACTGAGCCCTGGTGGAGAAGCCCTGAGCACCCCACCCAGAGCCCTGGCACCCTGAGAGTCAGAAGCCCCAACTCCTCAACCCCACCCAGAGCCCTGACTCCTGCACACACACCCTGCGGCTGCAGCCCCAACCCCCCGTGTGGCTGAAGTCCATAACCTCTTCTTCAGAGTTACAGAACATTTCAGAGTTACGGACAACCTACGTTCCCAAGGTGTCCGTAACTCTGAGGTTCTACTGTATTAACTTAACTTTTAACCCACTTTTAACTTTTAGGCACCCCTAGAATGCCAACGCCCCTCAGCATGTGCCTATTTGGAAATCTGGCCCTGCTTGGCTGTATAATTCAGGCTTGGCCTGGCTCTCCGTGAAGCAAGCTCTTATTAAGCTCTTAGATGTGTGGCAATCAAGGACTGACTTAGTCTCCATTAAAGTCCAATCAAACATGTATTAAAGTGAATGGAAAGACTCCAGTTGACTGCAGTGGGCATCACAGCAGGCCCTTAATGCTTGAATAGCACTAGTCAGTCCCTTGGGCATTTTTTTTTTAAACAGTGTAATAGGTGTGCAAAATTTGCCATCAAGTATTGTAACCAGCATGAAGTTATTTCCCCTCTTTACCTATCTGCTTTCCTTCCATTGAGGGCCGGATGTTGGCCTGGCAGCCTCTCTACTTGAAATCATTTTCATTTGCAGTACAAGGGCCTGCTCCTGCTCCCAGTTTACATTGACAGGACTTCTTCCATTGGCTTCAGCGGGAACAGAATTGGGGCTCGGAACAAAGCCATTATGCGTCCTTCAGAGTACGCACTCCCTCTTTGATCTGCTGCCCAACTACTCTCCATCACTACTCGTCTCTGGGCATTGCTGCTTCCTCAGGGCTTGGGGGGTTTGCACAGATTTCCAGGCTGGGTGGAATTTTGTTATTGTTAATTGTGTCTGGTCCTTGCTGTGTAAGGTACAAATGGGTAAACAACAGTATTCCCTTTTTACAGATGAGGAAACTGAGTCACAAAGTGGGTAAAGTAGCTCGCTCACAGTGGGTTACATCCTCGTTTTAATGGGGTCACCTGGGTTGGCATAGACTTGCTGGGGCCCGGGGCCAAAGCCAAAGCCCGAGCCCCACTGCCTGGGACTGAAGCCGAAGCCTGAGGGCTTCAGCCCTGGGTGGTGGGCTACAGGTTTCAGCTTTGGCAAACCCCCCCTCTTCCCGCCCCGCCGCGCCCGGGGCAGTAGGGCTCAGGCTTTGGCCTTCCTGCCCGGGGCTGTGCGGTTCAACCAGGTCATGCTTCGGTCCCCCGTCCTGGGGCCGTGTAGTAATTTTTGTTGTCAGAAGGCGGTTGCGGTGCAATGAAGTTTGAGAAACCCCTGCTCTAGGGAATTATTGTACAAGAGCAGAGGGCTGGACTAGATGATGTAATCAGTCTTTCCCAACATTACTGTCTATGATTCTAAGTCATTAGAATCCTACTAAGGACAAAGTAGCAGCACAGATTTGGAAAAAGGATAAATTGCTGTAAAAGTTGATGAAACTGCTGGTTTATTATGATGACTTCGTGACAAGATTTCTTTCAGTTAATATGATGCTATGAGCTTTTTAGAATACTCAGAAATCACTGGCAAAGGTTAGTGCAACCAAACGAAAGAACACAAAGAGGAAAATGTCTTAGCGGCTGCTGTCAGAATCAGTCTGTGAGATGGAAGCAAAACCAGCAGGCAACTTATTATAGGCCTTCTGTCAAAGATAACAGCATCCAATGCATTCTTCTGTCACCTCCTTCACTCATGGCATCAGATTAACTCACTCTGGTGTTTTATCAGCAGAAAAAGAAAAAAGGCAGGTTTTAAAGGCAACATGTTAAACAGGACAGAAGCTCAATGGTTCAGAGGGGAAGCAAGTGACAGATAGATGGGGCAGTACAAATGAAAAGGAAACCCCCAGTGTACTGAGTCAAGGTAAAGGAGAAACTGGAAAACAAGATTAGGGGTGTAAATAGGTGGGATTGGAGGAGTGGGCAGGGTAGCACATGGATATAAAGTCAGCACTAGATGGCAGAGAATCTCCATGGAAAGTTTGGAAAAGTGGGAGGGTGATTTCTAACAGGTGGAGGAGATGAATAGGAAGCTGATGATGGTGAAGGAGGATGTGGTGATACGCAGGGTAGTCCTTAGGCATACGCAGCATACACAGCTGCGTAGGGCACCATGAAATTTGGGGCACCAAATTGCCCCTAATTTCATGGTGCCCTAGGCAGCTGCATACGCAGCAGCACCAGCCCTGGTGACCAGCCCTATCTCTTCACCGGCCCCACCTGCAAGGGGCAGGGCTGTCCCTAGGGGGTGTGGGGCACCAGACAACTCCCTCCGCCCTGCCTCTTCCCCCCTGCTCCGCCCCCGATCTGCCCCCATTCCACCTCTTTCCCCAGCGACCCCGCACTCACCAGCAGCAGCGGGAAGCGGAGCAACCCGGCCCAACCCGCTCTACTCTGCCAGCTCCCAACCGCAGCGCTCCGCTTCCCGCCGCCAGTGAGTGCAGGGAAAGGATCGCCCCCTGCACTCACCGGCGGCGGGAAGCAGAGGGCCGCGGCTGGGAGCTGGCGGAGTAGAGCAGGCTGGAGCCGGGCTGCTCCACTTACCGCCGCTGCCAGTGAGTGTGTGTATCTTCCCCCAAGCCCTGTCCCCCAAGCGACATGGCTGGGGCCGGGGAAGCGGAGTGGGCTGCTCCTGGCCCCCCGCTAATCCCTGGGCCACTCTGGACCTTTGGGGCCCCCAAAAGTGGCCCCCCACAGCTCCTGCCTCCCAGGCCCTGGGGGGGAGGCCTGGGGCCCCACACAGGCCCCCCATGGGGGGGCTGCGTAGGGCACCCAAATGGCTAGGGACGGCCCTGGTGATACAGTCCTATTTGTTAGAGCAAGACTCATGTGGGCCACAGCATCTGTAGACCAGGCATTGTATGGTCAGATTACATGATCCAGAATTCTAAGGCCTTCTGCACACTCAGGCTTGTAACTGCCTGTAAAAGGGTTTGCGCCGGGGCTCGACCCTTCAGGACAGGAGGGGAGCCACACCGACTCCCTACTGCACGAATTAAATAGTCCGTTAGCTCAGGACTCAGCCCCTCTGGTCCAGGGGGCTGAGGAAACCACAGTCAAGAACCCAGGCCCTCTGGAACAGGGGCTGGGCAGGCAGGCAGTCACTAAGCTCAGGCCCTTGGATGCAGGGCTGAGCACAAACATTCAATCTAGCTCAGGCCCTCGGTAGCAGGGGCTGAGCACAAGCAGTCAATAAGCTCTGGCCCTTGGAGGCAGGGCGGAGCACAGATAGTCAATTTAGCTCAGGCCCTCTGGAACAGGGGCGGAGCACAAGCAGTCAATAAGCTCAGGCCCTTTTCAGCAGGGGCTGAGCACACACAGTCTATAAGCTCTGGCCCTTGGAGGCAGGGCGGAGCACAAATAGTCAATTTAGCTCAGGCCCTCTGGAGCAGGGGCGGAGCACAAGCAGTCAATAAGCTCAGGCCCTTTTCAGCAGGGGCTGAGCACACACAGTCTATAAGCTCTGGCCCTTGGAGGCAGGGCGGAGCACAAATAGTCAATTTAGCTCAGGCCCTCTGGAGCAGGGGCGGAGCACAAGCAGTCAATAAGCTCAGGCCCTTTTCAGCAGGGGCTGAGCACACACAGTCTATAAGCTCTGGCCCTTGGAGGCAGGGCGGAGCACAAATAGTCAATTTAGCTCAGGTCCTCTGGAGCAGGGGCTGAGCACAAGCAGTCAATAAGCTCAGGCCCTCTGTAGCAGGGGCTGAGCAGACCAGTAGTCCCTTAGCTCTGGCCCTGGGTCAGGGCGGAGCACCAATAGTTAATTTAGCTCAGGCCCCCTGCAGCAGGGGCTGAGCACAAGCAATCAATAAGCTCAGGCCTCTGTAGCAGGGGCTGAGCACACAGGCAGTTTAGGAGCTCTGGCCCTGGGTCAGGGCGGAGCACAATAGTTCATTTAGCTCAGGCCCTCTGCAGCAGGGGCTGAGCACAAGCAGTCAATAAGCTCAGGCCTCTGTAGCAGGGGCTGAGCACACAGGCAGTTTAGGAGCTCTGGCCCTGGGTCAGGGCGGAGCACAAACAGGCAATTGGCCTAGGCAGGTAAGGGGCTCAGGTTCCTACCTGCGTTGGGTGAGGGGGAAGCCTGCCACCCGTGTGTAGGGGTGGCAGGGGGGGACACAGGCCCACCCACTCCACTGTGTCCCAGCCCGGGGCCCTAGCAGCGATTAGTGTCGCTGCCGGTCAGTGGGGTATCCTGACCGAAACACACTGCCATGGGCTCATAGGCCTCTGTAGCCTGACTGGGGTCGGCTACCCCCGGGCTACTTCCATTTTCCCCCTCAGGGCCTACCTCGTCTGTGGCATCGGCTGCGGTCCAGTCCATCAGTGGGGACTCCTCTCGGCCGGGGCTTGGCGGCAGGTCTGGTAGTTCTGTAGGGAAATCCGGCCACTGATCCTCGGGCGGTTCCTCCGGATAACAACAGGGCGGGAAGGATTCTGGCGGGGCCTCCCCTTCAGGGTTGCTGTGGGGAAGTTCCACGGGCGCCTCCCAGCGACGGGAGTGGACGGGCTCCGGCGGCTCCTCTTCGTAATGGGCTCGGGGCAGCTCCGGCCAGCTAGGGCATCCACCTCGGGCTTCCGAGGTATCCTGGCGGGGAGCTCCCGACCGCACGTCTGCTCCCTGCGGTGGCCGGCGCCTGACTGAGCTCTGGCTGCTGGCCTTTATACTTCCTGTCCCGCCCCTTGACTTCCGGGGGGCGGGGACAGGTGGCGGTGGCTCCGCCCACTTGGGTGTTTGCGCCGGGGCTCCCTCTTCAGGACAGGAGGGGAGCCACACCGACTCACTACACTGCCCTTGAGCCAGTTTTCAAACCTGTTTACACATATGACACAGTTTGTGTCCATGCTCAGTCGCAAACAATGTTACAGCCCCATTAAGAACTAGTGAACCCCATGATGCAGTCTGTGGCATGACTTAGACCTGTATGTTTGTTTAGGGGAAGAAATTACCCATCTGTAGTAGAGCATCAAACCCTGCTCTCTACTGCTCTGATGGTGGTGCTTGAGAGAACCTTTTAAAAAGTGAGTGTAGTTTGTGTGGCATCTGCTCCAGGGAGAAGAGGCCCTATGCGGCACTCCACTAATATGTGCTTTAGAATTTTTAATGGCTGGGGAGAAGAATGGAAACAAAGAGCCACACTTGATCCAGGATTATTCAAGGCCTTGACTTTCCTGCGAAAGAGGACAGATCAGACATAGTTGGGCTTGTGACCAAGCCCCTTGCGTGACTTCGGAAAGTTAACATGTAGGTGGGGGGGGGGACTTTTATGTTGCTAAATACTTCAGATTATTGATGAGAGGAAACAAGGATACAGGAAGTGACGGAGGTCTTTTTTATTTAATCGGCATGTATCAGCCAATGGTGTAAGAGCAACAGGAAATCCTGTTTGAGGGTCACAAAGTGAGCGTGTTCCCAAACCAAACTCCCAGAAGAGAAGTGGGAAAGTCCTTTGGCTAACATGGGCATCTCTGTTTTGTATCTGACCTAACTCAGGGTCAGAACAATGGAATTCAAATCCGGAACCAGATCCGTATACAAAGTTCCCCAAATTTCACAGTGGTTTCTGATTCGCTTTTTCTAGTTCAGGACCATGCCCTGGTCCTGGGAGCCATATCCAGCAGTAAACAAAAGCTACTTTCAGGTTAAGAAAGGAAAGAAAAGGAGACTGGTGGCACCAAAAAGCACAAGATACACAGCTCTGCCAAAATCGGGGGAGGGAGGAATAAGCCAATACAATCAAATCAGTTTTAAATACTAGGTCAGGGGTTCTCAAACCTCATTGCACCATAACCCCCTTCTGACAACAAACCCCTTCTGACACACACACACACACACACACACCAGTGGGGCTTGGGCTTCAAAATGGGGTTGTGACCCGCTTTGGGGTCCCGACGCACAGTTTGAGAACGATTGTACTAGGTGATTAAGCAGCAGCATGTTAAATCATAGTTTTCTTAATGTCTTTAGTTAATGTAATCATTTCTGTACCACTGTAAGGGCACACGAGTTAAAGAAAGAGCAAAATCCCTGCCCTGAAGATCTTACAAGCTCTTCAGCACAATAGGGTAGAGCAGAGTGAGCAAATAGAGTGCTGGCTGGTGCTTGTAGTTAGATTGTGTTGGGGAAGAGTTGATTGACTTTTCCTTCAACATCTCCCCAATAATCTCAGTTCAATTGGCTCACCTTATGATGGTGGGCACAGTACAAGAGCCTGAATAGAATAATTAAAGGTGTATCAAAAAGGGAACCTCAAATTGAGACCCCTTTGGGTTTTAAGAGGAGAAGGGGTCACATTTGAATCTCCAGATCCAAACAGACCCTGTCTTTAAGGTACTTATATGGCCACCATTACTGTAGTATCTGAAGACCTCCTAATTTTTTAAGTATTTATCCTCACAGTGCCCTAGTGAGAGAGAGAGAAGTACTGTTATCCCCATTTTGCAGATGGGGAAGCTGAGGCACAGAGGGCCAGATCCTCAGAAGTAATTAGGCTCCTAACTTCCATTGAAATTTATGGAAGTCAGGAGCCTAAATACCTTTGAGGGTCTGAGGCAGAGGGACTAAATTCCTTAAAGAAGGTCACAGATGGAAACTATGGTAGATCCTGCAGGATTTCTACCTTCCAAAATAGCATAAATCTCACCTGGATTGCTAAACTTGAAATTTACACCATGTTGGAAATCATGCACAAGATCAGATCACCTGATTTTACTACTTAAACCTTAAACCAAACCTTATTTTGTCTCAAATTTGCACTTCACCCAGAATCACGTAGCACCTCCTCAGCTGGTCTCTACTAATAACTTATATATTAATGTAGTCTTGGCACTAGTCTGAGAGTGCGACCTCTGTCCTAGAACACATTGGTTAGTTGCAGTGGTGCAATGTAAGTGTTTGTAATTTTTCTGTAGAAGCTGCACATAATTATTTAAGGTTATAGGTTAAAACTACTGTCTGGGAAGCTACTGTTGCAGTGGATTACCTCTCTGTCATGCAAACATAGTCATTATCTCAATTTTCCTCTCCTTTGCCTCTGGCTACACCAAAGCTTCATCCCTTCTAGGGTACAGAAAGCCCCAAATGAACAGAAATTCAACCCCTCATCCAGTCTCTCTCTCTCTCTCAAGGATCTGAGGATCTTCTTCCCTCTCCTGGGCATAACAGCAACAGTTCTCCTCTAGCTGCTGGTGTGGAGGGGAGCTCCCATCTGTCTTTGCCAGAAGACTGAGTTTGGTCCCAGAGAAAGAGATGACTCCCAGTCCATCTCTTTCACACATCTGGTTGAGCTTCTCCCAGTGAACACTCCACAGACTGCTGTGAGGGAATCCACACACTGAATCCCACATGCCTTCAGCTTGCTGGGGCTGGGCCACTCAGGCATGCACTCCAGGTTCAGACCTCAGTTTGACATCCCTCTTTGCAGTGGGGACCCCACAGTCCAATTGCCTAGGCCTTGAGCTAGTACCATCTCTTCCAACCCTCTCTAGTAGCTCTTGTACATTCCATAGAATCCCACTCATGCTGTTTACCTTCTGGGTTACAGTTCACCTCTTAAGAGGCACGTGATAGTGAAAGCCAACAGACACCCAGACAGACTTTACACCATTACTCTTAGGTGGCATGAGAAATACACAGAGCTATACAAAATTATAAACAGCCCGAAATGCATTTCCCTGCCTCAAGTTCCTCACCACTCTGAAGAGTTCTTTGTGTGGTAAGATGGGGCCCTGAAACATAAACCATTGTATCGGAGGCCTGGTATGAGACCTAAGGCCTGAACTAAAGTAATGGGCAAGACTTTGCTAACATAAAGCAAAGTTAAGCTGTGAGCCAGAGGCAGGCCCTGCTCACTGAAGCTGGCAAGAAGAAGCCTGATGTTGCAAATATACACATACCTAAAAGGTACTAAGCACTAGTAATATAAACATGCGCCGGGATGGTACCAGAACATTCCGGGACTAGCACATTCCACATAGATAACAAGGAACATGCTGACCCATCCTAAAGACAGGGGCAGGAGGATAATATGATGGATAGAGTTGTTTTGTTCGAACCACATGTACAAGGTCAGAGGCGGCACCCTAACACGTAGAGGGGTTGCACTTCTATACGTCGGGAGTGATGTGTAACTTGTTTGTACCTGTGTATAAAAATGTACCCCTGAAGGGTTGTCTTTGTCTAGCCTAGGGGGCAGTGGAGAATCCCGCCACGGACTGAGCCTGTCCATTGTCAGGGGGCACATATTCGTAGTATGTCCTGTAGAGTCTGTGGGAAACTATTACTGTGCTTTGTTTGACAATAAACCTGGCTGGGTGCCTTCGTACCCTTTGGTCATTGGGGGTTCTCTCAGGGTCTGCTGTGTCAGCGATCTGCAGAGCCGGGGCAGCACACAGAGGGAACACACGAATGCAGCCAACTGTTATCAACATTGAACAGAGCAGAGCACCACGCCGGTGATGTCTGACGACATCCCTCAGTAGATGCAGTACCTCCTTTTAGGATGGATACATGGTTCAATTGTGGGAGGTCACCCAAAACTGGAAGAGGCATTAGAAAAACTTAAAAAACTGGGATGGTGGCCTGGAATGAAAGAGGCTTTAAACCTGCATATTCATAGCTGTTTGACATGTGCTAAACAAGACCCTGCTAGCAGAAAAAGACATGGCGAGTTAATGCACCAAGTGTTAAAAGGCCCCCTCCAAAGCTTACAGGTTGATTTTGTAGGACCCTTGCCTACCACCCCTAGAAAAAATAGATTTTTGTTTGTAATCGTGGAGTTTCAGTAAATGGATGGAAGCATTTCTGACTAGAAAAGAAACCAGCTGGGTCACCACAAAAATATTAATAACTGAAGTTTTTCCTAGATAGGGTCTGCCACACAGGATTGATTCCGACAATGGCCCCCCTTTATTGGACAGGTATACCGAAGTATGGGTACTTGGGCCAGTATTCCCCTACCATTACACATCCCGTACCACCCTCAAGCTGGGGGACAGGTGGAAAGGATGAATACATCTCTTAAAATTGAACTGTCTAAAGTGTGTAATGAGCTGGGAACAAATTGGGACATGGCACTTCCATGGGTTCTGATGAGGCCCCGAAGCCGTCCAAACCGCAGGACAGGATTTAGTCCCTATGAAATACTCTGGGAGACCTATGCCCGGCTGGGAAAACTTGCTGTATCCCCCAGATTGGGAAACAATTACAGCGTTGGCAACCACCATCTGGATGAACAGCTTTAAATAGTGGCCGGGCACTGTTCAAGGAGCAGCTGCAGCACAGCAGGCTGCAGAACAGCAAAAAATGAATCAGGCATTTGATGAATACAGTGATATCAAACAGTGGCAAATTGGAAGCCATGTTATGGTTAAAATTGAACTAGCTCCCAAGAAAAAATTTCCCAAAGGAGAGTGGTTAGGTCCTTGGCCAATTTGGGAGAAATTAGGGCCCTCTCTGTACTTGGTTGAAATAGAGGAACAGCCTCGGTGGAAACATGCCATGTAGTTAAAGGAATACAAGGGTTAAACTGCATATTACATGTTCTGTGCTTTTTTACAGAAAAAGTTTCAGAGTAGCAGCCGTGTTAGTCTGTATCCGCAAAAAGAACAGGACTACTTGTGGCACCTTAGAGACTAACCAATTTATTTGAGCATCAGCTTTCGTGGGCTACAGCCCACTTCTTCGGATGCATAGAATGGAACATATATTGAGGAGATATATATACACATACAGAGAGCATGAAAAGGTGGGAGTTGTCTTACCAACTCTGAGAGGCCAATTAAGTAAGAGAAAAAAACTTTTGAAGTGATAATCAAGATAGCCCAGTACAGACAGTTTGATAAGGAGTGTGAGAATACTTACATGGGGAGATAGATTTTGCAACATTGAATCTATCTCCCCTTGTAAGTATTCTCACACTTCTTATCAAACTGTCTGTACTGGGCTATCTTGATTATCACTTCAAAAGTTTTTTTCTCTTACTTAATTGGCCTCTCAGAGTTGGTAAGACAACTCCCACCTGTTCATGCTCTCTGTATGTGTATATATATCTCCTCAATATATGTTCCATTCTATGCATCCGAAGAAGTGGGCTGTAGCCCACGAAAGCTGATGCTCAAATAAATTGGTTAGTCTCTAAGGTGCCACAAGTACTCCTGTTCTTTTTACAGAAAAACACACAGGATAAGTGGTTAAGGTAAGCACAATGGAAACCTTCCAAATGAATAATGAAAGTTTTATGAGCTTTAATCTCTGAGCTCCATCAGCGCCCTGATTGTTAATGTATATTGCTTGGGGTCAATTAAAAAGATTTGAGGTGTCCAGACCGTACCCCATCAGATAATTGAGTGCAAAAGGACAAATTACGTGGGGTACTGGTAACATGATCACCATCTGGTGGAATGATAAAGACTCTTCCGTGTGGAGGCTTGACCAAGTAGGAAAACAGCCTTTGTGGATGTTGGGACCAGGAATCTCATGGATCAATACCACACCTATTGTTTCCTTGGGAACAAGATTCCTGTTCCTGAATCCACTAAGTGACCAAACAATTCTGACATTACTGGACCGGGATTATATTCCCATGGAGCAGGCCAGCAAAAAACGTAAATGGCTGGAATGAAGTTAAACCATTTAGGCCCTACAACAGACCAACAGTCCATCACCTCTGCTACTGATACTGCTGCTGTAAAAAAAAAAATTATACTCATATACATACATTGGTATATTCATGTCAATACATATTTACCTATGAGAGAGAAGTGAGTGTTGTTTTATATTTTTATAGGTTATGATGCCAACCTGGATAGGGAACCTGTTGGGTGTCCTGGTAATGGCCCAAGGGGCAAAGGGATGATCCGATGTCAAAAGGATCAACCAAACGCATTCGGTAACCAGAAATCTTTGGACAGAAACAGTTAACAACTCCACCCTTGCTGGGATGCAGCAAGTCAAGCGCACTGCTATGTGGTTACCTTATTTTACTATCCATACCCTCATGCCTTAGTCTGCACATTCCCTTGTACGACTGGTAGACAGATTTTATTGTCCAGTTGTTTCTAGTCCCTTATGGTGGGCCTAGAAATGTTAGGCCCGGGACCTTGACTGAGGTATGGGGTTTGTGCTTGCGTATTATTAACTTTACAGAATGGCATGAGATGGCCTTCACTAGTATTTGTTATTTCATACTAGGGGCTTCGTTAAGCTAAAATGGATATCTAAATGATATTGACAATATGAATATATGAACATATACAAATGGATATATGTTATGATTAATGTGGACGATAAATGATTACTATATATGACATATGAAGGGGCTTAAACGTATGCTTTAACACCTCACTCCTTAAAATGATTATTCATTACCACAGCAGTATTGATTACCATTTCCATCCCCTTCTTCACTCGGCGCTGTAACCTGGCTAGTCTGGTTTGACATAGCATGTAACAGCACATGCCCATGAGAACAACTACTGTTGGGGCCTGGATTCCCATTAGGATTACACTAAGGGTTCGGACCACTGGATGTAGAGTCACATCCTCTGGAATTGCCCACCGGGGTGTTTCCACCTCTCTTTGTATGCTTTCTATTTCATTCATTTGCTGCTGGATCAATTGAGTTATTGGTATTAGGGATTCCGTGGTTCTTGCCACCAAATCATGTATATCTAACTGCAAGTGTTCCACGGGAGGGAACAGTTCAATCAGTAAGTCTTGTAGGTGTTCATGTGGGATGATCGTTTCAGCGACAGTGCTGCCTTTGCTCGTTGGCCAGATGGCATGGGCTCCTACTTGGATGGTGCTGGTAGCAGGTATGCAGAATCCAGCCTCACTTGTAGGGCAAATGTTGCCAGCTACGGAAAAATTATGATAACCTTTAGCACAGACCACGTCCTGAATTTGTCCTACCTCATTAACCAGTTCCTTTTGTACCCGTCGAGCCCAGCCTTTCCTTGTGTTATTAATATCTATTGTGGCATAGCACTCACACAGCCACCATCCATTATGTTTTACGCAGCAAGCTTGATTAATTTCCGAGCCAGTTTCAGTTACTAGGCGCATGGTGGGGTAATGCTGTACATATGTCTTGTTTACAAGCGTCCGCACACTATTTGTGTAATATACCTTAACTGGCTCCTGCAACCATCTAGGGACTGCCATCATGAGATATACGCTTTTGCCGTCCTCCTGGTCCAATCTTGGAACCCTATCAAATTTAGCAAATTGTAAAAAGATAGGCACAATACGATTTATGCCTTGTTGTATTTGTTTTAAGATGGCTGTGGGGTCTAGTATCCATGGCCAATTTTGAAGTTGCAACTGCAACAAACTTTGCTGTACTATTTCAATTACTCTATTGCCATAGGCCACGCAAGCAACTGCCAATGAAACATCATTATTTTTTATGCTGTTATGTAAGGCTAAGTACTCTAAAAAGTGAGGTCCTACTCATCGCAAATTGGACATCCAAAATGGGTGGAAACTTTGACCTTAATCTGTGCTTCAGTTCCCGATCTGTTAAATATGGATAATAGCCTGATAATAATAGCCCCTGACTTCCCAGGCGACTTGTGAAAATAAATTAATTTATGTTTGTGAAGCATTCCAATACTATTATGATGACCACCATAGAAAAGCCCATGAGGAAATTAATAATTCTGTCTTCAGAGAAGTGTTTGGTGTGCAGTAAATAAGGCTTGGGGGCCATACACTGAACAACAAGGAGAAAACAAAATATTGAATAGCTGAGCATTTTGTGAGCACCATGCATTCTGTGCACTGAATGAAGCTGGGATCCTGTGAAAAAAATTAGTGTGTGATCATGTAAATAAGAGGTGGAATTAAGGATGCACAGTCAACCTTCATTCTGACATTTCCTAACTTAATAATGTTCTTTCAATATAGCGGGGTTGGTTTTTTTAGTACTAGTTGTAGACTGTCTATGATGAGAAACTGCTATTGGTATCAGTAGGAATATGTTAACATTTACATAACCGTACTTCATTTTCAGCTTCAAAATATATGAGATGTTGCAACCCAGGTTACCCTATCTCTGCCCATGTACAATATGGTTATGCACAATTTTTTTCAGTAAATTGCAGGAAAACTCCAATAATGTTAGTGCTTCATGTATAGTCTTTTGTAAGAGCCAATTAGCTTTATTGCTTATGTTGCAGTTGCAAGAAAATGAGGTGTCATGCACGCTGCGGACAGTGTGCTGTGACAGGAGCATTTTCTTGTTGGGAGGCCTATATAGATTTTCATAACTCATTATGTAGATAGACGGACATTTTTGGAATGCCGCTCTCCACAAGATATCAGGGCACTTATCACTGTTGTGTGTCACTTTTAATGAGAGCCACATAAATTGTGTACCGTATACAAAGAGCAAATGTACATGCCGAATGGCAAGCAGCCCAAGTTTCCAAAGATTAAAGTAAGCTATGCCACCGTGTCCGCCATGTGCTAAAGGCTTTTTAATAGAACAATGTGTTCTGCAATGGGGAGAGCACAGAGAAACGGCATGCAGCACTTTAACTAGACTCATGTTAAAAATATGTGTAATAGCTAGATTTTGCAGCTACTCTGAGGAGTGTATTGTTATTGCAATGCACAGGGGTGCAGAGAATGTGCTTAGCTCTGTACAACATACAGAGTGAAGAATGTATAGTCTACATATGAAACAGTGCACAGAGCACATTGGGAAATCCAGCCGAAGGAATTATTTGCACTGGTATTTTGTGTGTTTGTTCTTATATTATTGTCTCACATCATGTGAGTGTTGCAGAAGAAACGAGTCTTTGAAAGACACTTGAATGGCGCCAGTGTGGCATCATGGTTACCGGGATGGGGAAGTGTCTGGGATGCTGGCTTCCTTATCTGGTCACTGCGCGCATGCAGCTATTGACTCTGTCTGGAAGCTCTCCAGTTCAGTTGCTAAAATTTCGCCCATCTCCAAGTAAGGAAATTTTATAGGGATAGTCCTGATATTTGGGGCTTTTTCATATATAGGCACCTAATATTCCCCACCCCCGTCCCGATTTTTCACACTTGCTAGCTAGTCACCCTATCTCCAAGGGATGACAGTAACAACTCTGACCGTCCCTCAGAGAAGAGGTGCTCTCTCCTGCCTACAAGAACTCTGGCCCTGGGCTCCATATGGTGATGCTGGTATCAGGTCTGACCTCAAACTCTCATCAAGGCCAATTCCTTTGACTCTGCTACAGACCCTTCACTTCCATCTATGGACTGGTCTGTGTCTGACTCTAAAGCTCAAATGACACCCTTGCTTCAGGGTACCTTACTCAGCTGTCTCCCCAGGGTACTTTTCCAAGCTGTCTGTTGCTTTAACCCTCTTCCTCCAGGCTAGGATTATACAAATAACAAATACTAAGAGTATATATTTCCCTTTAGAAAAATGTTAACACAATGCTATATGTAAGGGGACTTCCGGGAGCCGTGCGGAGCCAGGGTAGGCAGGAAGCCTGCCTTAGTCCCGCTGCGCCACCGACCGGGAGCCACCGGAGGTAAGTGCCACCCGGCTGGAACCCGCACTCCAAAACCCCTCCTGCACCCCAACCCCAGCCCTGAGCCCCCTCCCACACCCAAACTCCCTCCTGGAGCCTGCACCTAAGTTCCCTCTAAGCTGCATGGCCGTGTGGCTGCGCAGCTGCCTATTAAGCCCTGTGCAGGGGCTCAGGGCGGGGAGAGATGACTCTCCCCCAGCACGGACCTGCCATGGCCAGGGGAGAGGCGACTCTCCCCGCTGGCCCTTGCGGACCTGCAGGCTTCTCCCCACCAGCCCCAGGTGGACCTGCCCCGGACTTGCTGCAGCTGGGGGAGAGGAGCCCCTCCCTCGGCTCAGCCCAGCCCCACTGGAGCTGCCACAGCTGAGGAGAAGCACTTCTCCCCCGGCCCCGAGCTGCTGCGGCAAGAGAGGGCTGGGGGGAGTCCTCTCACCCCACTGCAGCCCCTGGGCAGCCTGCAGCCCAAACCCCTCATCCCTGGCCCAACCTCAGAGCCTGCACCCCTAGCCAGAGCCCTCACCCCCTGCACCCAACCCTTTGCCCCAGCCCTGAGCCCCCTCCCACCCCCCAAACTCCTCATCTCTGGCCCCACCCCAGAGCCCACACCCCCAGCCAGAGCCCTCAACCGCCCCCCCCCCCCGCACCCCAACCCTCTGCCCCAGCCCTGAGCCCCGTCCCACACTCCGAACCCCTCGGTCCCACCTCCCCACATGAATTTTGTTATGTGCACCAATATGAAGCTGATTTTATGCACATGGACATAAAAAATTAGAAGGAACATGGGCCTGCACCCTCTTCTGCATCCCAGCCCTGAGCCGGTCCTGCACCCAAACTTGGAGCCTGCATCCTGCAACCCCTCCCACACCCCAACCCCCTGCCCCAGCCCTGAGCCTGCTCCTGCACTCCAAACCCCTCAGCTCCAGCCCAGAGCCGCCTCCTGCACCTCAAACCCCTCATCCCCAGCCCCACCCCAGAGCCCTCACCCCCTCCCGCTCCCCTGCCCTAGCCCAGAGCCCCCTCCTGCACCCTGAACCCCTCGTTTCTGGTGCCACCCTGGAGCCTGCACCCCCAGCTGGAGTACTCACCCCCTCCTCCACCCCAACCCTCTGCCCCAGCCCAGTGAAAGTGAGTGAGTGTGGGGGAGAGTGAGCAATGGAGGGAGGGTGGATGGAGTGAGGAGGCAGGGCCTCACATAAGGGGTGGGGCCTCGGGGCAGGGGCGGGGCAGGGGGAGGGGCAAGGGTGTTCAGTTTTGTGCCATTAGAAAGTTGGCAACCCTACCATTGCCAGAGCAAGTGTCTGGCCCGTGGCATCCCTGCAGCACAGCAAGGGCCTCAGGAGGAGGCCTGGAACATGTGAAGAACAGACTGTGAACTTCCCTTACATTCCAGAGACTGCTGGTTGTGGTTCCCTGTGCCCACAGAGTGGGGTTACATGTTTTCCTTTAACCTTTTCCATTTTTTCCCTTATTTCTTTTAATTAGTTGCTGTTTAATAAATTGTATTTGCTTTGAACTATATGTGATGATCAGTGGGTCAGGGAAGTGTCCAGAGTGGAGAGAGTATCCCGGAGTCGGGACACCCTTGCCAATTCCACTGGGGTAGTGCATAAACCTGGAAAGTTCCCCAACCCCTGCTTACATATAATTTAAAAATAATCCCAACTACATAACAGAACTCATCTGAGCTAAAGGGGGCAGTATGGTACAATGTGTAGCACACCATCTTGGGAGATAGAAGACGTGGTTCCATTCCCATCTCTGCCACTGACTCACTAAGTAAGGTTGGACAAGTCACTTATTCTGTGCCTCAGTTTCCCTGTGGATGCTGCTGCTTCCCATTTTTGTAAAGTGCTTTTAGACCTGCAGCTGAAAAGTGATGTATGCGTTAGTTAGTTAATTCAGCTTTATTATCCCCTTTCACCCTCCACATACAGGCCGTCTCCAGTTAGCACACAAAACATGCCTGTCTTGCTGGTATTATCTTCAGGGAAAGTCTCAGGTTTTTATGTAAAGTAACAAATATATGGAACATCTAGATGCTTTTCCCCTGTGACTGCAATTCTCCCCACATGTAACTAACCATAGGACAAAGAGAAATAAAACAATGTTGCAGAAATTTGAGAGGCTTTAACAGTAAAGGAGCTAGAGAAAAACATACACTAAGGCTAGGTCTACACTACGGAGGGGGGGGTCGACCTAAGATACGCAACTTCAGCTACGTGAATAGCGTAGCTGAAGTTGAGTATTTTAGGTCGATTTACCTGGCTGTGAGGATGGCGGCGAGTCGACCGCTGCCGCGCCGCCGTCGACTCCGCTTCCGCCTCTTGCCGCGGTGGATTTCCGGAGTCGACGGCAGAACCATCGGGGATCGATTTTATCGCGTCTTCACTAGACATGATAAGTCGATCCCCAATAGATTGATTGCTACCCGCCGATCCGGCAGGTAGTGAAGACGTGCCCTGATACATGTTAGTGTCTGATTTAAACAGAATGGAGCTCCAGAACACTATACCAAGTTCTGTAATGTTTGCATCTTCAGGTTCCCTGAAATAGTTGAGGATGAGGAATTGTATTATTCAAAGCTGACATTTCTGAATTTGATTAGTGATTGTAACTCTCCCCCTTTCAAATATCCAAAATATTTTGTGTTCTATATAGGGGCTTGCTGCCAAAGCCTCCAATAAACCAACATCACAAACTATTATTGTAACCTTTCCAAGATCGTGAGAGCCAAAATCTGGAGAAAATGAAGGCAACGTTATATTTTAGAATAAAAAGATGCATATATTTCCAGATGTCTCACAATCCTTTCAGGCTCAGCGAAAGAAATGATCACTTGTGAAAAAGCAGATTTTATAGCACTGGGTTTCAGAGTCCCATCAAAAATATGTCTTACTCATTCTCATCAAAAGAACGATCTGTTTTATGATTTTGATGAAGCTAAAGATATCTGCTCAGAAGATTAGCAACAGTGTAAATGAGGCAGCTATAGAACATAAGTGATTGCAGTTCGTAATTTCTGTAGTTTATTACCTGTTTATCAATCAACTATGTCTGAAAAAAGTCAAGACGATCCTTAAGCTTTGCATGATCATTTGAGAAAAAATACAGATCTATAGAACTTTTTGTTAACCTTGAAGCTCAGGGTGATTTTGAGGTCTTATCTCCAAGATCCTAGCAAATAACAATTCAAAAAGGAAGGTTATGAAATAGTGCGTTTGTATCACACATGCTTTATCCTAGATTCTGAACTTGAGGAGGCAGCTACTGGCTTTATACTTGTTAGTACATTTCTTAGCACACTGGGACCATAAGGCCTGACTGGGATCCTAAAGCACTGCAACCATGGAAATATTAAATGACATGCACCTGCTTCCGTGTGCCTCTGGAAAAGATGTTAGTGCCTTTGGGGCCCCCATTTGCAAACATGCTGTTTCACTGGTTCTTTAAACTGACGACATCTTGTTTCTAGTGCAGAATTTCAGATAAATATTCATTGTGCTTCTTCCCACCAAGGAGAGAGCTCCATTACGTACGGGGCAATGGAGGTGAGCAGTATTTAATGATCCATTGACAAGAATCAGCACATCATGTTCTCTCTCACACACAAAGATACAAAATGTGACAATTATTGCTTCCCTGATTCCAAGAGTCCTGAATAGGTCTCATGGCGTCCCATAATGGTTCAGTAATTCTACCTGCTAAAACATTGATTCTCAAATCTCCCTCCTCTATTGCTCCTTCCATGTTGTTTCTACTATCACTTTTGGACTTGTCTCCATGGGGCCACTAAGGAAAGTTAAACCTAATTATTTTTTAAAGTGGAGTACTTAAACTGCGTTAAGCCCATGGATGCTCTTATTCAGAATTAAAGTGATCTTAATTCAATTTAGCTTAATTAAGTTAACTAAATTGAATTAGGCCACTTCTATTCTGGATAAGCCTATCCAAACAGGGGTTTGATGCGGTTAACTAATCCACTTTATAGTCATAATTTTATTTAATTAGGATTAACTCTCCTGAATGTCCCTTGTGTAGCCAAGTCCTAAATATTGCCCTACAGGGCTTTAAGTTTTTTTAAACCCTTATTTTAAGGAAAATAAGTTACAAAATAATACATACAGTGAGTCAACTGACAAAATGTGTGCCATATCCTGACAGATTCTGAAATACAGTAGAATCTCGGAATGACAAACCCCAGAGTTACGAACTCACTGGTCAACCACACACCTTATTTGGAACCAGAAGTATGCAATATCAGGCAGCAGCAGAGACCAGGGGGGAAAAGAAAGAAGCAAATACAGTACAGTACTGTATTAAACGTAAACTACTAAAAAATATAAAGGGAAAGTTTAAAAAAAAGATTTGACAAGGGAAGGAAACTTTCTGTGCTTGTATCATTTACATTAAGATGGTTAAAAGCAGCCTTTTTCTTCTGCATAGTAAAGTTTCAAAGCTGTATTAAGTCAATGTTCAGTTGTAAACTTTTGAAAGAACAACCATAATGTTTTGTTCAGAATTACGAACATTTCAGAGTCACAAACTATCTTCATTCCTGAGGTGTTCATAACTCTGAAGTTCTACTGTATTCCTGCTTTACTGAGCATTTGATTCCCACTCTCCGACCCAACGAGTGCTAGAAAACATCTTCTCCTCTGTTTCTGTTCCTAACAATGCCCTTTCAGAAGAGCTGGAATGATAGAAGCGCTCTCTCACATGACCAGTGGCATTTGTTAAGTCTCATGGTATTTTACTGTGCACACAGACCTTCCTTCTGCTCCAACTGAAGTCAATGGCAAGACTCCCCACTGACTTCAGTGGGAGCGGGATTAGGTCCACTGTGACATTTTCCTTCCGCCCCCAAACTTCTTTGCTGACTGAAACTTTTGTGACACGATGCAGGCCAGAGTGCCCACGTTTTTACAAGGCTCGCACAAGAAAGCTTATTTGCCAGCCAGGTTCTGGTAACACTTTACTGGAGAAGTTATCAACTGGCTTTCGCAGAAAGGCCATGTCCCTCTGAAAGAGTTTGGTAGCATTATGCTCCCCAGGCAGGCTAACTATCACTTTACATTCTAGCACAGATCCCATGGTGGAGACTTGATGTCTGTGTCTTAGGAGAGCATTAAAAGCGACAGTGCGCCTTTCACCTGAAGGCTGCCATTTCAAAACCAAAACCTGGGCAGTAACAAAAGGAAGCTGTCCATCCCCCAGCTCTTCAGTGAAATAAGGCTAATGCATCCTGGTCCCATTCCCAGCAAATCACCATTCTCACTTGGAAGGATGGAAATGGAATTATTCTCTCACCCACAGCCTCCAGCTCAGAGCTAAGGGGAAACTGAACAAGTATATTCGCTGCAGTTTTGCATAGGGACTAGGCGGAAAATACATCCACGTGACTTAGGCTATGTCTACACTGCTTCCCCTGCTCGTGTACACATCGCGCTAGCTCTCATCGAGCTAGTACAAGTATAAATAGCAGTGTAGCCAGTAACACAAGCAGCAGAGGCATAGCTCCCCTGTGGTGCGTACAAACCCACCTGAAACCGGTGGGTATATACTCGGCACAGCTCAGACGTGCCCTCGCTACTGCTACCAGTACTAGTGCAGCTACACTGCAATTTATACTCACAGTAGCTTGAGGAGAACTAGTCATGTATGCGTACACAAGCAGGGGAATCACAGCCCAAGATTGCAGCGTAGACAGCCTTAGATATGGTGTCTTTGGATTCCATTGAAAACTGTCTAATGCAGTGATTCTCAGGCCAGGTCTACACTACCGCGGTAGTTCGACAGCTGGCAATCGAAGTTCCGGGTTCGATTTATCGCGTCTGGTCTGGACGCGATAAATCGATCCCGGAAGCGCTCGCCGTCGACTGCGGTACTCCAGCTCGGCGAGAGGAGTACCGCGGAGTCGACGGGGAGCCTGCCTGCCGCGTGTGGACCGCGTCTGAACCGCGGTAAGTTCGAACTAAGGTATGTCGACTTCAGCTACGTTATTCACGTAGCTGAAGTTGCGTACCTTAGTTCGAATTTGGGGGTTAGTGTAGACCAGGCCTTAGACTGAGGCTCGCGAGCCGCAAATGGCTCTTTAATGTGTCTCCTGCGGCTCTTTGTGGCACATGATATTAAAACAGTATGTGACTTAATTATTAACCAACCTAAGTTATTAACCAATCAAGATGCTTTCACTGTGTTAATAACCACTTGTAGTGGATAAAATAATAATACTTGGTCAGTCATTTTGCTGTGAGAATAATATATATAAACTAAATATTTCCCGGGATACTGTTTAAATATGGATATATAGTACTATAGGAAATGGAACAATGCATTCACACTACTGTTACCCGAAATTGGGCCAGCTAGTACGCTTAGGGAGGACTAATGACCCACCAGAGTTTGGCAGAAAGCAGCACATTTATTATACTGATAGCTAAGCTCAAAAGAAGGGGGAGGGGTCACACTCGCACTCGCATACTCACGCTCCCAGGACAGGCACAGCACTGGAGATGTCAGGATCCTTTAAGGTAAGTGTCCCACAGTACAGCGATGGACGGTGCGATGAAGGTAAGTCTTCCCGAGGCACGATGGAATGCAATGCGGTGAACCACTAGCCAGGCAGTCTGGGCGAAGGGCCTTCATGAGAGGTACAAGCTTGTGAGTGCACTCCTGAGTACATGGCCCCTTCCCCTTTTAAGGACCTGTTCCTCATGGCCTGCAACTAGAGATGACTTGGCCGCGTCTGGTTGGTCACACTCCACCTCGGACAGTGTCCATGCAGCATCCATGCATTGGGTGTGTGATCGCTGCCTAATCAGAGTGTCATGGCCAGCGACTAGAGATGACTTGGCCGCGTCTAGTTGATCACACTCCACCTCGGGCAGTGTCCATGCATTGGGTGTGTGAGTGCTGCCTAATTAGAGTCCCCTTGTCTACCTGGGAACTCTTCTGATCTTCCAGCTGTTCAAGCAGCCCATTCATTTCACAAGCATTCCAGGAGGGAGGGGAAGGGGGAAAGCCACTTCACAGGTATTCAAAGAGGGAGAGGAGACAAAAAGGGGGGGAAGGTGTAACAGACCTTTTGAACATACAGGTTATACAGAGCATACAGATCATTGCTGCTCCTACAACAGGGATCAGCAACCTTCGGCCCACGGCCCGCCAGGATAAGCCCCCTGGCGGGCTGGGCCAGTTTGTCTACCTGCTGCATCCGCAGGTTTTGCCGATCATGGCTCCCACTGGCCGCGGTTCGCCGTTCCAGGCCAATGGGGGCTGCGGGAAGCGGCGCGGGCCGAGGGATGTGCTGGCCGCGGCTTCTCGCAGCCCCCATTGGCTTGGAATGGTGAACCGCGGCCAGTGGGATCGGCGATCGGCTGAACCTGCAGATGCAGCAGGTAAACAAACCGGCCCGACCTGCCAGTGGGCTTACCCTGGTGGGCCATGGGCCAAAGGTTGCCAATCCCCGTTCTACAACAACTACTATGGTTCTTTTGGGTAATGTTGATTGATAATTTGGCTCCTGAATCACTAAGATATGAGTAGCACTGGAAATGGTTTATTTAACCCTTAAGCCAAGTGTCATTTCATATCCCCATTATGGCAGCATTCTCCTACCCACTAACTACCTTCCCTACCGAACCCCTCTCCCCCCCATGTAATTAAATTCCTCTATTTAATAGAAATAAGATCACAACAAAGCAGCTACCAAATGAGTTTTTACTTACTATAGAATTTTGTTTAGAGTATTGATTATAAGCTACAGTACCAACATCTGAGCACTGAGTCCATCCCCCTTACACTGAGGACAGAATAGTACCAGTATATAAGGCCCAGCAAAAAAGTAAGGGTACAACTCAGCTTAAACCGATCTTTGTGTCACCCAACCCCTTCCGTGCTGTGGTAAATATGTCTTGGTTCCAGCTCAGAATCTGGATTTAGGACTAGAAAAGCCATTAAGTAATTTTTGGAGATGTTTTAAATTAAAACTAATCAATATTTTCCCCCTAATAAGCCCCACATGTTAGCTAAATGCCTCTGGATTTACAGGCAGAATGATACGAGAAATATTTCCAGTAAAAAAGATTTAAAGTCTACATCATTCCTAGTATAGTTTTTTTCTGTATCACATATGGCATATGCCAAGTACATGATGGTGTGGCAAAAACATTTTCTTAGAACTTTAGGATGACACACAAAACTCTATTATGGATTCACTACAGGTGAGAATGTCTGTCATCCCAAAGAAATGCTGATAAAACCTTCATACCACACTCTACCGTCATGTATTACACACGATCCTCCATGCTCACTTATCAGGAAAAGAACATCTTCAAAGTACAGTAACCAGTGATTTCTGAATCCGAAGTTAGTGAATGTTGATGAATTTCAGTTACATATAACAGACAATTTCATTATGTGGCGTGAATTGAATTTCTTGTATAATATAATCATATGTTTGACTGAGTAATAAAGGTGTCTAGTTCTTTAACTACAGCTGTGCATACACATCTGTCTACATTCATGCTGTTAATTGTGTTTTATTTTCTTTTAACAAAAACATTAGCCATCCAATAAAATCTTTGCATAAGAATATTAGCGTCTCTCCTCCACTATCCCCAAACTTTATATAAACTCACTCAGCAGTTGTTTGTGAAGTACTTTCAAATCCTTAGCCAAAAAGCACTATGAGCCTGATTCATAGTCTCCCTGAGTTAATAGAAAGACACCAACTGATTTCAGAATCAGGCTTCATAGACATGCAAAGTGTTATTGCTAATTTTCACCCAACTTCTCATTACCATTGGCAAGAGCTCAGGCCACTCAGATGTTTTCCCTTCCAGTTTTGTTCTCCCCTTTTTCTCCTCACCTACATGAATCCACATTCAAGTAGTATCCATGGTTAATACACCTTTCAGATGCCTGTGTGACCATGGAGGAGTCACTTAGGCCAGAATTTTCAAGTATGGTTGCCTAACTATGGACAACCAAGCTCCATATTTGAGCTCCTAAATAGGAGTTTAGGACACCTGTAAATCAGGCCACTTATTTATCTGGAGTTAGGCATCTATGTTTAGAAATTTTGGCCTAAGCTCTCTATATCTCAGTTTTCATGTCTTTAAAAAGTCAGATACTACTACTTTCCTACCTACCTCACAGACGCATTTTGATTGATTAATTTATGCTTATAATGTGTCTTTAGATTCTCAGATAAAAAATGCTATGGAAATGTAAATCATCATTTATAAAATGTGACCAATACACTGATTTAAGTCCTGTTCTTATTGTATGCTGTAGTGATGCCCTATTTAACTCCACTCCTCTCTCTGCTGCTTTGCGCTGTCCACCATTTCCTTTCACTCCAAGAAAACAGAAATGTTTCTACCCACCCGGCATGCTCTTTCCATTCTTTGAAAGCGTCTCTTGAAAAAGACAGTGTGCATATTGAGTTGGCACTCTACCAGGAAGGGCTAACAAATGGCAGATTAAGTGGCAACACGGAAAAGAATTTCAAGCATGTATTATACTTGCTCAGAGTTCAGCATGGAACTTTAAGATCATCACTGCACTATACGCAGCCAGGCCTGGGAATTTCATTGCAAAGCAATTACAGATTCAAGGAGAATACCTTTGCTCTGACAATGGACCATGTTGACATTCTACAGTTCTCAGTGAAACAAGCTCAGCATGGTCTTCTGGGAGAGCTGAGAATGTTCTGTGTTCTTGCTTCTTTTCAGTTTCCATCCTCCCCACCACAACCCCTCCATCCAGAGGGGAGAGTTATTTCAGACTAACCAGGATTTACCCTACGTCAGCCTTGTAAGGATGCTGTAACAGGAGAGGTTCGCTTCATCCCATATAATCCTTTCCATATACCAGAATCTAAAACTAACCAGAATATACAGGTTCCTTCTCCACACTATACTGAGATATAAAAGCAATGTGGTATATTGTTAGATGTGGTTTACCGTATTGTGCCTTTTAAAAAAAAAAGTGATTTTTGCCCCCTTGATGAGCTGGTTTTCTCTCGTTAAAATATGCCCCAATTATAACATCAAGATAAATACATTCAGAGAGCGGGATTTTCCAAACCATTGGCCTAAAAAAAATCATTGGCCTCAGTCTGCTCCCACTGAAAACAGTGGCAAAACTTCCACTGAAGTGACTGGGAGCAGTTAAGCCAATGCTGAGCACATATGAAAATTCCACCCAAAATGTCTACAAATTCCCTTGAGTTTCTCATTAAAAACCTAGTGCATGCATGGGGTTAGGGTAAGAGGAAAGTGATCCCCCACGACCTCTTTCTAAACATGCTGCATAAGCATGCTGGTAATTCGACTGATAAAAAATTATACATACCAGTTGGCTTGCCTACTGAAAATGTTCACTCCACCAGCCTTAACAGCATCTCTATATTTATATTAAGATACTTTAGAATACCTGGGAGCTAAGGCCTCAGTCCAGCAAAGCACTTAAGAACGTGCTTTAATGGGAAGTAAGCATGTGCTTATGTGTTTCAATGAATCAGGGACTAAATTCTCAAAATTGCACACACCATCTTGTACATCTAAAACCAAAATTCAGTGCATGCAACATATTGTCACTCAATGACCCGTTCTCCTCTCACTGTAACTATTGTTGTCAAAGGGGTTATTTCCAATTTACACCAATGTGAGAGGAGGAAAATCGGGTCCATTATATTCTTTGTCATGGGACTATATCCTGTACTTGCAGGAGACGGAATCATTGGGCCAAATTCCTCCCTTTACTTCAATGGAGTTACACTAAGAATGAGTTTGACTATGTGTTGTAATAGGTCATTTTCATCTCGAAGATGATCCTATGACTCTTGCTTTGGAAATGCAATGATCCCATGCAGGCGAGGATTTCCAAAGGCCTTTCAGTAGGGTTAAAAAATCCTCTCTACTGAAATACATTTGATTATCTGCAATGACTGTGGAGGAAAGAAAGCTGAAAGGAAATAAATGAAGAAACAGCATCGAGGATGTGGATACAACTGTGCTTGTATTTGAATGTCTTTACAAATAAGTAACAGCTAAAAGAGACTGAAGTTACAAACCCAGGTATGGTACAAGTACAAGAGTGTCTGCATTGAAATTCCAATACTTTTCTTTATTCACTGTGATACATTCAAACAGAAGTGCTCCGGCTAACAGCCACAAAATAAAGTAAATCTAGAATAAAAAAGGCAGAAGAAGTCTGTCAAATACATATGGTGATTACTCATATTTTTAAAGCATTAGTAACTGTATGTATCTGAGTGCAAACACCCAGCAAGGAAGGGTACCACAGTTTTGAACACTGCATCTGCTATCAAAAACATCTTTAGGCTGCTCTAGCAAAAATGGCTTTCAGAACTAGAGCCAAAGCCTCTAGAAAGACAAAGCACCATCAGGAGTGTGTTTTCCCACACCACGAAAATTAGTAAAGTGAAAGAAAAATAAGGCTTAACTGAATTACAATTTTCGTATAAAGCTCAGGAACAAGCCTACCTAGACTCAATCTTGCTCAACTCAGCCATTTTCCTGGACAGTGCTGCTCTTTGCCCCAGTAACATCTGTGCATAATTCAACGAGCTTCAGAAGTTAGCGGGAGATGCATGGATGGAATGGAGACTGGAGTTTGAACCAGTGTCCACCTTCCTTTTTAAAGAGTGGTGACAGGCTGCCATGACACCAGCCTAGCAATGTTACTGAAATACAGTGGTGAGAAATATAATGTGTAGAAAGTTCTTTGTTTTACTGACATTGTTTGCTGCACAACAGTATTTGGCTGGGTTTTTTCAACCCATAACAAGGTAGTTCTTGCTGGAATTATAATTTTGCTACAGTAAAATTACAGGCATCAAGGTCTACAAGAGACACCAGTGCATCATTTTATCCATATTTCGGATTACGTCCTACAATTTGGCTCTTTCAATTAGCTCTATGACAGCTGCAGAACTGGTGAGCTGTGTGTGTCAAGAACTGCTCATAACTTGCAATGTTTAAAGAAAACTGCCCCAAATGCTGTAAGAAAAAATAAGAAGTCAAGATCTGGGTTAAGGTACACTGTCAAAGTGGGGTGGGAGAGATACACATAGAAATCTAGTTAACAAATCTTTTCTTTCTTTCTCATCCATCTGTGGGAAGAAGGGCACTGATTTCCAAGGGATGGAAGGAAAAATGCAGTAACAACTACATCATCCTCTCTCCTTCTATTTACTTTAAGGCCTTACAACTTAGGAAGCCAAGAAGACTAAGGATGGTTCTTCTCCCCTCCCAAAGGGCTTGCATTGCTGGAGGGGACGCTGACAGCTAGACATTTTCCATGATTAAAAATCTAGATAAATCATAAAAGGAAACAACTCTCTTCCCCCTATACACCTTCTACACAATATATGTATAGGGACACTGTCATGTTAACAATTGTGGCCCAGATGCTAAAAATTTAATCCCATGTATAACTCTATTTAAGTGAGCAGAACTCAATGGCACCACTTGCGTGACTCAAATTCCATGCATGCCTGGCTTTGCATGATTATGGCCTAGATGTTTAAAAAGTATTTTCTTACCTATGTTACTCATAAAGCCTCAAATCACTCAAACATTAAAATTGGAAAAAATCACATCTATTTATTTACCCTATATGTTATTTGCATGACATTCATCTTCAACAATGTAAGCCTAGTCTCTCTTGCACTCTGGTTCTCATGCACTAGCACAATACGGCAACGTTTGGGTGGCAAACACTGCAGGTGGGGGTTTGTTGTTAAACACCCTTTTTTACCTCCGATATAATAGAAATATTTTCGTTTAAAATTTCAGATTAAAACATTTCTATTAATCCTGTGTTTGGGGTACAAACAAAGCAGGTGTGAGTTACCCGACAGCATTCCTTTCATACAACTCTTTGGAGACCCTTCAGATTTTGCATTGTTTACCAACCTCCAAGTTAATCTTAAATTGCTAGAACTGCAAAGTCAGCAATTCCACCTGAGCTCTCCCCTCCCAACAGCTTTTCTACCTCCTCAAATTAACATTTTCTAACTGCAATTATGTCACACAATCACCTTCCAAAGAACAAGGTGGCCTGCTTGTAATTTTATAAATTATGTCCAGGTGTTTCAAAGTAGAATCACACATATTCGTAACAATAGAAGTTTGGCTTTTCCTTGGATAAGTAATTAAGGCTATTAAGTGCTTTCTGGAAGGTTCATTGTCTTTATCCATCCCTACAGTCAAGATAGTTGCCTTTGATCCAGTAACAGATCTGTGCATATTTGAGGGGTGTGATGCGAACAGCCACATTGAAATCCTGTGGGGCGCCATTCATGTCCACCCACTGATGCCCTGAAAATATTCCAATAATTTTACGCTCCCATTTCTGATGCTGTCTCTTCCACATCCTCACATACACCCCAGACCCGCTCGCCCCTGGCTGGGCATCGCACTGCTGATACAAGAGGTCAAATGTTTCATCTTTGACATCACAGAAACGGTAAACCAGATTTCCCGGGCGATCATTGTCATAGCCAGAGAAGTGAATCCTCCCTCCAGGCAACTGTCTAGCTGGTGGGCTCACACCTATCTTCATAAATTTTCTTTTGTGTGGCTTCTTGAGCTCCAACAGGGCATAGTCATAATCCATGCCGATATCGTTGGCATTTCCTTTGATCCATCCTTTAGGGACGTGTGTCCGTTTCACTCGGATCCACTGGAATTTCATTTTTGCAGGCATTGTTGAGCTCGTGATATTAGCCCCTTTGTTACCATGTTTCACTTTAGGCTTCAGGAAGCCCACCCTCAGTTTCTGGGCTCCTTTGACGTAACTTTTGCCATCGTGGATGCAGTGAGCTGCGGTAAGGACGTGCTTTTCTGCCACCAGCGTCCCCGTGCAACCTGTGGACAACTTCACCGAAGTGGAGAAAGGGTAATTCAACAAGAAGTCCTTGCCAAAAATGCTAAACCTGCTGTCGTAGCCATAGATCTGCCTCTTTGTTCGAGATTTGCTTTGTGACCCATCACCGCCATGGTTGATAATGTAAATGCCTACTTCAGTTTCAACAAGACTACCATTGGCATACAAGGTCTCATAGGACAGGTAGTCCTTCACTTCTTCATACGTCGGCAGCGGGGAACGCTTGTGGCACTCTAGGCCGCAAGAGGATACCACCTCCAGTTTGGTTTCTGCATCAAACTGTGGTTTGTCTAGATTAAGGGTAGATTGTGGCAGGATTACTGGAACTTTGTAAGACGGCCAGGTTGGTTTCCAGCGGGAATTGGAGGGTAGAACATCCTTAACAGTGCACAGGAAGAGGATCAAAGTTGGCACACCTGCCATGCTGAACACCAATCTGGGGAAAGAAAAGAATCCTCTGGTTATTAAAGCAAACATGCATTCACCATTGCAAAGCAATAGTTTGCTAGCCAAACAAAATGCCTGGCATTGTTCTGAAATTTTATCCCTACTTAAGGCTAAATCCTGATCCTATTGAAGTCAGTGCACAGGATCAGGCGATTTGTAACTGTGGGAAGGAAAAGTTCTGTATAATACATCATAGCTCATTTAAAGCTTGTACTTGACTTTGGGATTATTTATGTGGCCTACTGCCAGCCCTGAGATATCAACTGATTGTTTTTCTGTTCTTAGCAAACTGGTAGCATTGTAGGTATAGCACAATTTTATGTCAGGCAGCCTAGATCACCCAGCCTGCAGACTCCACTTCATAAGCCCCCTAAGAAGAGTTCCCTGCTCCCAACCAGGAATTTTAATGGTCCCAATTGTTTCAAATTCCTCTTTTACTGGGTATTAGGCTGTCTGCTAGGTTAATGTATACATTGTAACAAACCCCTCAGGCTGACACTTTCAAATGTGGGTGCCAAGATTAGGAAACTAAATCTAAATTTGGCTACACGGTTGTAAATAGGTGGCCTCCTGGTTCTCCAGAGGTGCTGAGCACCAGCATCTCCCATTGACATCAGTGGGAACTGCAGGCACTCAGCATCTTTAGGGGAGCAGAAAAAAATGCCAGGCTATTAGCATATACCTGCATTCAGAGGCTACAATGAATTGACTTTTAATCCATTATGTACATTACAGTAACCCCTAGAGGCCCTCACTGAGCTCAGGATCCCACAGTGCCAGGCACTGTACAAACAAGCAGTAAATAGAGGACTCCTGCTCCAAGGGGTTTATAATCTTGGTTAACAATTAATCAAGTGGATGAAGTAAATACATGGGTGGCATGTTTCTGTAGCATTGGTATATTAGAGGCTTGCTTCCCCTGCAGTTTAAGACAGAGGAGGGTTTCTAGTCTACTTAACAGACTTTACCCCTTAGGCTTGCATGGGGAAGATCTGGCTATTATGTGAGGGTAGCTAATGAAGAAAAGATTATAGGTACTGAAGGAACTTTCAGCTAACATATTGACTTATTCCACAGTAAATCAAATGAATTAGAAATGCAAACCAACCCTCTCACAGCGCAGAGGGACTGTAAGTTGTTTATGAACCACAGGCAGAGTGTCTCAAGCAGCAGAGAACAAAGAAAATGTGTAACTGAAGTTGATTTGAAAATTCGCCATACAGCTGAATCGCTGCAGGTGCCATAATGCTCGGGGCGAGAAGGCAGGCAGAACTTCTCCTGAACAAGGATTATACAAACAAAACATCACAATGATGTTGAGCTTATGTCTATTGAAACCCTGCTGGTTACACTGATAATGGCTGCATGATCATTCCTGAAATGCCTCAAGTGAATAAACTACAACAAACAGTTGCAGAAGGTGTCTAAGAACTAAAAAGAAAATAAGTCTCCCCAACTCTTTACAAAACAGTTCTCTGTTCCTAAGCTGTGCTGGGGAGCCCTTCGGGAACCATGGGCTGGCAGAGGACAAAGGTGTCTGATTCAAATATTACTTCTGGATAATTTTACAGTCAGCATCATTTGTAGTAATCGATACTAAGACAAAGGTACGCAAAGCTCATCTTTCAGAATGAACATGATAAATTAGGGAAGAGTCAATATGGCTTTTGTAAAGGGAAATCATGCCTCATCAATTTATTAGAATTCTTTGAAGGGGTCAACAAGCATGTGGATAAGGGTGATCCAGTTGATATTATGCACTTGGACTTTCAGAAAATCCCTCACCAAAGGCTCTTCAGCAAAGTAAGAAGTCATGGGATAAGAGGGAAGGTCCTCTCATGGATCAGTAACTGGTTAAAAGATAGAAACAAAGAGTAAGAATAAATGGTCAGTTTTCACAACGGAGAGAGGTAAATAACGGGTTCCCCCAAAGATCTGTATGGGGACCAGTGCTGTTCAACATATTCATAAATGATCTGGAAAAGGGGGTAAACAGAGAGGTGGCAAAGTTTGCAAACAATACAAAATTACTCAAGACAGTTACATCCAAAGCTGAGTGTGAAGAGTTACAAAAGGACCTCACTAAACTGTGTGACTAGGCAATAAAATGGCAGATGAAATTCAATGTTGGTAAGTGCAAAGTAATGCCCATTGGAAAACATAAAATCCCAAGTTTCAGAGTAGCAGCCGTGTTAGTCTGTATCCGCAAAAATAACAGGAGTACTTGTGGCACCTTAGAGACTAACAAATTTATTAGAGCATAAGCTTTCGTGGGCTACAACCCACTTCTTCGGATGCATATAGAGTGAACCATATATTGAGGAGATATATATACACACACATACAGAGAGCATGAACAGGGTGGGAGTTGTCTTACCAACTCTGAGAGGCCAATTAAGTAAGAGAAAAAAAACTTTTGAAGTGATAATCAAGATGGTTCAGTACAGACAGTTTGATAAGAAGCAAGTGTGAAAATACTTACAAGGGGAGATAGATTCAATGTTTGTAATGGCTCAGCCATTCCCAATCCCTATTTAGCCCTGAGTTGATTGTGTCTAGTTTGCATATCAATTCCAGCTCAGCAGTCTCTCGTTGGAGTCTGTTTTTGAAGTTTTTCTGTTTTAAGATAGCCACCCGCAGGTCTGTCAAAGAATGGCCAGACAGGTTAAAGTGTTCTCCCACTGGTTTTTGAGTATTATGATTCCTGATGTCAGATTTGTGTCCATTAATTCTTTTGCGTAGAGACTGTCCGGTTTGGCCAATGTACATGGCAGAGGGGCATTGCTGGCACATGATGGCATATATCACATTGGTAGATGTGCAGGTGAACGAGCCACTGATGGTATAGCTGATGTGATTAGGCCCTATGATGGTGTCACTTGAATAGATATGTGGACAGAGTTGGCATCGGGCTTTGTTACAAGGATAGGTTCCTGGGTCAGTGTTTTTGTTCAGTGATGTGTGGTTGCTGGTGAGTATTTGCTTTAGGTTGGGGGGTTGTCTGTAAGCGAGGACAGGTCTGTCTCCCAAGATCTGTGAGAGTAAAGGATCATCTTTCAGGATAGGTTGTAGATCTCTGATGATGCGCTGGAGAGGTTTTAGTTGGGGGCTGAAGGTGACAGCTAGTGGTGTTCTGTTATTTTCTTTGTTGGCCCTGTCTTGTAGGAGGTGACTTCTGGGTACTCGTCTGGCTCTGTCAATCTGTTTTTTCACTTCAGCAGGTGGGTATTGTAGTTTTAAGAATGCTTGATAGAGATCTTGTAGGTGCTTGTCTCTATCTGAGGGATTGGAGCAAATGCGGTTATATCTTAGAGCTTGGCTGTAGACAATGGATCGTGTGGTGTGTCCTGGATGGAAGCTGGAGGCATGTAGGTAAGTGTAGCGGTCAGTAGGTTTCCGGTACAGGGTGGTATTTATGTGACCATCGCTTATTAGCACAGTAGTGTCCAGGAAATGGACAAGCGGTCCATTTCCTGGACACTACTGTGCTAATAAGCGATGGTCACATAAATACCACCCTGTACCGGAAACCTACTGACCGCTACACTTACCTACATGCCTCCAGCTTCCATCCAGGACACACCACACGATCCATTGTCTACAGCCAAGCTCTAAGATATAACCGCATTTGCTCCAATCCCTCAGATAGAGACAAGCACCTACAAGATCTCTATCAAGCATTCTTAAAACTACAATACCCACCTGCTGAAGTGAAAAAACAGATTGACAGAGCCAGACGAGTACCCAGAAGTCACCTCCTACAAGACAGGGCCAACAAAGAAAATAACAGAACACCACTAGCTGTCACCTTCAGCCCCCAACTAAAACCTCTCCAGCGCATCATCAGAGATCTACAACCTATCCTGAAAGATGATCCTTTACTCTCACAGATCTTGGGAGACAGACCTGTCCTCGCTTACAGACAACCCCCCAACCTAAAGCAAATACTCACCAGCAACCACACATCACTGAACAAAAACACTGACCCAGGAACCTATCCTTGTAACAAAGCCCGATGCCAACTCTGTCCACATATCTATTCAAGTGACACCATCATAGGGCCTAATCACATCAGCTATACCATCAGTGGCTCGTTCACCTGCACATCTACCAATGTGATATATGCCATCATGTGCCAGCAATGCCCCTCTGCCATGTACATTGGCCAAACCGGACAGTCTCTACGCAAAAGAATTAATGGACACAAATCTGACATCAGGAATCATAATACTCAAAAACCAGTGGGAGAACACTTTAACCTGTCTGGCCATTCTTTGACAGACCTGCGGGTGGCTATCTTAAAACAGAAAAACTTCAAAAACAGACTCCAACGAGAGACTGCTGAGCTGGAATTGATATGCAAACTAGACACAATCAACTCAGGGCTAAATAGGGATTGGGAATGGCTGAGCCATTACAAACATTGAATCTATCTCCCCTTGTAAGTATTTTCACACTTGCTTCTTATCAAACTGTCTGTACTGAACCATCTTGATTATCACTTCAAAAGTTTTTTTTCTCTTACTTAATTGGCCTCTCAGAGTTGGTAAGACAACTCCCACCCTGTTCATGCTCTCTGTATGTGTGTGTATATATATCTCCTCAATATATGGTTCACTCTATATGCATCCGAAGAAGTGGGTTGTAGCCCACGAAAGCTTATGCTCTAATAAATTTGTTAGTCTCTAAGGTGCCACAAGTACTCCTGTTATAAAATCCCAACTATATTACAAAATGACAGGGTCTAAATTAGCTGTTACCACTCAAGAAAGAGCTCTAGGAGTCATTGTGGATAGATCTTCAAAAACATTTGCTCAATGTGCAATGGCAGTCAAAAAAGCTAACAGAAAGTTAGGAGCCATTAGGCCAGGGACAGATAATAAGACAGTAAATATCATAATGCCACTATATGAATCCATGGTATGCCCACACCTTGAAAACTGTGTACAGTTCTGGTTGCCCCATCTCAAGTATATATATATATATATATATATATATATATATATATATATATATATATATATATATATATATATATATATATATATATATATATATATATTAGAATTGTAAAAGGTTGAGAAAAAGGGCAACAAAAATGATTAGGGGGATGGAACAACTTCCATATGAGGAGAGATTAAAAAGACTGGGACTGTTCAGTTTAGAAAAGTGACAACTCAGAGGGGATATGATTGAGGTCTATAAAATCATGAATGGTGTGGAAAAAGTGAATAGGGAAGTGTTATTTACCCCTTCACATAACACAAGAACCAGGGGCCACCCAATGAAACTAAGAGGCAGCAAGTTTAAAACAAAAATAATGAAGTACTTCTTCAAACAACGCACAGTAAACCTGTGGGATTCATTTCCAGAGGACGTTGTGAAAGCCAAAAGTATAACTGTGTTCAAAAAAGAATTAGATAAGTTCATTGAGGAAAGGTCCATCAATGGCTATTAGGCAAAATGGTCAGGGACACAACTAAACCTCTGAGTGGCAGAAGCTGGGATTAGACAACAGGGAATGGACCACTTAATAATTCGCCTGTTCTGTTCATTCCCCCTGAAGTATCCGGCACTGGCCACTGTCAGAAGACAGGATACTGGGCTAGACTGACCATTGGTCTGACCTAGCATGGCCTTCTTACATTCAGGACATAAGCTGCGTTTCACAGCAAATTAGATTTCTGTCACACCACTAAAAAGCAGATAAGATGTGTAGATTATAGACTTGGTGAATGGGGGCTGAGCATAATGCCCCAGTTCCTAGCCCCAGAAGTGGTTATACGATTTTCAGAAATAACTAGTGATTTTGGGTGCCTCGATTTTTGAATGCCAAACAATAGACACCTTAAAGGTGCCTGATTTTCAGAAAGTGTTGAGCCCCCACCCTCTGAAGGCTGCGTGATGTTAGGCACCCACCATCATTAGTCACTTCTGGAACATCTGGAAAATCTTAGCCAGCCTTGAATATCAATAATAATCACAAAATCAGAGACCTCATAAGACTGGGAAATGGCTGCTCATTTATTCAGCTAGAAATGTTAACTTCTCATGCTCCCTTTCCTTCCTTGCATCCTGAACTTACACACATACACGATTTAGACAGCAAAGTGTTGGATTAATATTGGAAACCGGCGGGGTCTTGCTAAATCTAATGAATTAGGCAGCCACAAATTGGCAGAAAGATGGCATAGTGAGCATTGTTTGTATAAATAGTGAGAGGAAAAGTACAGAATAATAAATTAACAAAAACAAATCTTACCATTCCAGCTCTGTAGACCATATGTTCTTGCATTAGTCAGCTGAGAGCTAACCTTATTTGTGATAGGGAGGACCATATATGGGAACCATTAGGAACTTAGTATACATGTCATTCTGGCTAGGTAGTGCACAAAGTAATGTATCCCATTACTGGAACTGCACACTAACATGCTTCTTTTTGGTCCTCTGTCTTTCCCAGAGTTCTAGAGCAACATGAAGATCTCCTCTTAAGACATATGAAGTTTCACACATACACATCGGATTCCTTTTTAATTAATTTGTCACATAAAGCCATTCCGGGGGACACAATTGCCACTCACCCTTAGCTGGTTTATTTAGGAGTGGGCAGAAGGGGGGGAATGAAACTGTTTCATGCTGTAAACCAGTGGTTTTCAACCTTTTTTCATTTGCAGACCTTTAAAAATTTTCAAATGGAGTTACGGAACCCTTTGGAAATCTTAGACTCTGTGGAACCCTGGGGTCTGCGGACCACAGGTTGCAAACCACTGCTGTAGACCATCATTTGTCCAAAGCTGCACGTTTCCCCTTCTCTGTGTAAATGTAGTTTCAGCCAGCAGAGGGTAGCCTTCCAATGAGGAGAATAAGAAGATGAGTGTATTGGAACTGTACATGTGCCCAGAAAACACGTTTCAAAAGAATGAATCACATCTGGGCCTACTATGAACTTTTTTAAAGCGGGCTTTACAGCAATTAATGCATTTGTGTAAAGCTTCCTGTAACTTTTCCCTGTCTTTAGTGCTGCCTGATCCCATTGTGAGTTTATTGGATGTAAAGGCCGTTTCATCAGCTACTATTCTGTTATCTCAGTTCTTATCAAAACATAAATAAGGCACTAGAGAGAAAAAAATCAAAAGCTTCTGTGTCAGATTAGTAGCCAAAACTGATTACAGAGTGGGACATTTGTTTCAATCTGTGTAATGTATCCAGATAATAAATTACTATTGTTTCACTGTTAAAACCTAAGAAATTCAGGTATATATATATATAAACAAGCCTATTCTGATGTACAGTAAGTAGAACAAATTTTGTACAATTTATCATGGGATGCAAACCACTGCGTGTCATTTCTTTCCATGTGGGGGAATCATCTTAAAAAGTTGTCTGAGGGAAACATGAGTCTATTTTTTAAAGCTAGTGGATGTTCCCTAATTCTGAAACCAAAATTAGGCACCATGCCAAATTTATTCCAAGGGAGCCTAGTATTTACCCCTTCATTTCTAGTTTTAAAGAAAATAAATAGTAGGCAGGACATTTCTTTGCCATATTACCCTTGAACTAAATTCAAATAATGATTATTTTGCAAGTCTTGCTCAAAGATGTCAGAAAACAAGATAAAATGGAAAAGAAATGAAACACGTTTTGACTGATTATTGTAACATATTTTTAGTTCATTGGTGAGAATACTGTTCTGTAATGTACAACTGTTTATACTGTAGAAACTATTGTTCTGTTTTTATTGAATTCTGAGAGAGACAATGCAGGTGATGTAATATCTTTTACTGGACCAACTTCTGTTGGTGGAAGGGACAAGCTTTCAAGCTCTTCCTCAGGTCTGGAGAAGGTAACCAGAGTGTCCAATAAAAGACATTACCACACCTACCATTGTCTCTCTCATACCCTGGGACCAACACGGCTACAATAACACTTTAGTGAATTATGTCAGAAGTGCTGCATACTCTTTTACTCAATACAAAATATTGCTCTGCTATGCAGGATAGGAACCTCCAGAAAGTGTTTTGTACATGCTCAGGTGTGATAATGGCATTACAATTGCTTTGGGAATGGAAACACTGACTGCTACTCTGGGGCTCCCCATGCTACTAGAACACTTGCAGACACATTTTCCTGTCTGCAATAGACAGGCATGCCTTAAGAAAATGCTGGGGAAAGAGAACTGCCTTGTTCGGAGTATACATGAATCATCTTCTAATAAGCAAGTACATTTTTGGAAGAGTTCCGCATTCAGAGGTGGTACTCGTAATAGACTGTAAAATGAAAATAAATCCTGGAACGTACAGTGTGAAATCCTATGACCAGACTAGTCTCCATTACATTTTGAAATGAAGAAAGTTTTTCCATAGGGCTGTGACAAAAAACCCAGTCAAAACCTACCTCAATCCAAATGACAGAAATGAACCAAATTACTGTTACCACTGTGCCAAAATACCTCAGCTGCGTTTCTTAGTCATGAAACTTGTTAAAACACAGAACTAACCGAGCACCAGTTTAAGAGCTACCAAAGCCCCCAGTGCAATTAAAATATAACACATATACATTAGTCTGTCAGTGACACTGAACAGTGAGGCCAGTGGCTGAGTAAAGTTTCACTCACTCCGTCCCTTCTCCACTAGTTTGAAGATTATAAGAAGAGAATTGCTGGAAAACCTGAAACAGATTTCGATACTAGCAAGCCAGAGATATCTGCCAACATATACAGTAGGCACAGCGGGCATTTTGGCACATGTACTAGAGTGACACAAAAAAAGAAATAGAACCATATTTATATTTTTACCAATTAGTTCAATTTCTTTAGAAGATTTTTCTGTCTGCCTCCCCACTCACCCATCCCCATCCATTTTTTCCCCTTGCTAAAAAATAGTTTTGGTTTTCATTACACAGGATCACAGATTATGAACCATTCTCTAAACTAGCAAATTGCAAGTGATGATACACATGGTCACTGATATCAACCAACCTGAGCGATACACACTGTAATGTAGTGTGACATGCATTATTGCAGTTGCCAAAACACTGTTCCCTATGACAGTGGTTCTCAACCAGGGGTATACGTACCCCTGGGGTACACAGAGGTATTCCAGGGGGTGCATCGGCTCATCTAAGATATTTGCTTAGTTTTACAACAGGCTACATAAAAAGCACTAGCCACATCAGTACAAAATAAAAGTTCATACAATGACTTGTTTATACTGCTCTATATACTATACAGTGAAATGAGAGTACATTATTTATATTCCAGTTGATTTATTTTATAATTATATGGTAAAAATAAGAAAGGAAGCAATTTTTCAGTAGTAGTGTGCTGTGACACTTTTGTATTTTTATGTCTGATTTTGTAAGCAAATAGTTTTAAAGTGAGGTGAAATTTGGGGGTGCGCAAGACAAATCAGACTCTTGCAAGGGGTACAGTATGCTGGAAAGGTTGAGAGCCACTGCCCTATGGGACATTACAAAGCAGATCTCCACTCAAGCTATCACCCACCCTCAGAACAAGACTGAACGTCCCCAGTTGTAGCAATAGCCTAAAATACAGGTAATTTAATATCTTTCTTTAACAAAAATGGATTATCAATAGACCTGCAGCCATTCAGTGCAGAGCTCAGCACCGCAACTCCTTACCTAGGAGAACTTGCTCCAGCTGCTGGCTATCGTGAATGTCTCCTGGGTGTCACCCAGTGTGAAATAAAGCAAACATGATTTTTTATCAGCTATTTTCTCATAAGATGCTCTGCCAGTTCCTGTTTGTATTTCGAAATGATGTAATTTGCACAATGTCACTTCTACTAGGCATGTTTTTTCTTCTCTTTAAAAATTAACAACTAATGATGAATGATTATAGCTTGAAAAAGAAGTGTTTGCATCCAACAAATGCTGATACTATAGTTTCAGGAGTTAGGTGATTTCAGTTCACAGTCAGAATCCATGAAGAAACATTATTCTACTTTTTGTTTGCTAGATATATTTTTTGGGGGAGGGAGGTTGGCCAAGGTGTGTTCACATTCATGTAGATAAGAGTTAAACATTAATTTCCACCTAAAGAAATTGCCTTATGCTTCCTAAAAATGTGTGAACAAAACTGAGGGCAGGCAAAATCAGTGGAGGAAAGACAGCTGTCATGAAATAATTCCCTGGATTCTATTTAATGTACTGGCTAGTTTCTTTCTGATAACTAGTGCCAATGATTTCATAAATAAACTGCACCAGTCTAAAGGTCCCAAGACTATTTCTCAATTAGGAAATGTGATATTGACTTTGGATTCCACATCTTCTAGCCTGAAATTACTCTTCTATTTTGTCCCTATCAACTATGTCTGATGATTAGATCTCGGTGAGATTTTGTACTTGTACCTTTCTCAGCACAAAAACTATTTAAACCGAGTAAAGAGATAGTTAGTAATAGTTTTAACACATCTTATCTAGGTAACTTGGTTATCCTCATCCAATACCCTTTGTCCACCCTCGGCTAATACTGATCCACGGATCAGTGATTTGCTGAAGGAATTTGCATTTTTTTTGGTAGCAGATTGTTTATAGCTTGCAAAAGTTATAGACCCAACGACTCCCCCTTAAAAAAAGTCAGCATCCCCCGCCCCAGAAGGAACTGTCCCCTTGTAGCTTTGTGCAGAGCATATGCCAGCCAGGTCGGTTTACACTTGCACTCCTTTCCAAAACCTTAATGTCCAGGATGGCTTTACGTACTTACCACCTCCTCACATGCAAGGTTTACAGCTACGTGCCCTTCTGAGCAAGATCAGGCAGGTGAAGGGTCTGGTCCCATAACTCCAGGCTGCTTCGCTGCCTTCTGATGGAATCTCTCGCTGACTCAGACCTGCCTCCTCCTATCACCCCCTCAGTGAAATGCTCAGGGTCCTACACCCACTGCGGGGTTTCCAGTTGCATTTCCCTCGCGATCCCCAATGCACAACTCTCCTGCATTGGCTAGAAAGCTTCCGAGAGGGGGGGACTGGAAGAGGCAGCTAAGTCCTCCTTGCAGGTGTCACCTTAGAGCCCTCCGGCTCCTGCTGCTGCTACCAAAACTTTCCTGCAAACAGCAACCGGCGCCTCAGCAGCGCAGGCGCCGTGTGACCCAACCCACCCGCACTCCGGATTGCTGGAGCTCGCCGGAGGCTGGCCTGGTGCTGCAGATCCACTGCCCCTCCCCCAGCGCAGCACCCCCACTCCCGGCACACACACCCCTTCTGTGCGCCCTCGCTGCACAAAGAGGAGCCAGCGGCCGCCTCTCCGCCTCCCTGCACCCGCACCGTGGGGAGAAGTGCAAAGATGCAAGGTGCGCGCCCCCCTCCCAAGCGGGCATTTCTGTGGCGAAGATCCTCTGCCCACCCCCCCCCTCCAAAAATCCTCGGGGCAGCCCGCAGCTCCTGTCCAGCCCCAGGGAACGGCCAATGCCTAATCTGCTTCGGGTGATTTTCCGGCGCTTGGTTCGCTGTTTGAAAACTGGATCCCAAAGCTCTCGGTCCTCTGCGCGGGAGGTGCCGCCTACCCCATCCATGGTGGCGTCAATACTGAGCTTGTCACTGCCATATGTGAAGACGCAGGGCTTTGGCTGCCATGGAAAAAGGCAGGGATCCTTCCCTGAGAAATTTACGATCTTAATCAGATGAATAAAATAGATGGGAAACCAGCTGACTCCCTCTAACTAACCCACTCTCGGAATTTCACACCCATACTGCAGCACACTGAATTCTGCAGTTATGGTCTAAAGCACACCTTACAACAGTGAGGCTGCAGTGTTCACGGCTGTTGTTAGTGTACAATTGTGATATTATTGCTTAATAAAGGATGTTATTATAAATGATACTTATAGGCCTTAACTTATCTTGCAGGAGTCAGCTGGTCAATTCAAAGTAAAGGCAGGATGGGCAGGTACTCACACTAATAACGACTGTGGGACCAGACCTTAAGTATGAATTTTATGGGTGAAATTCTGACCCCACTGACGTCAATGGGAGTTTGCTACTGCCTTCAATGGGAACAGGATTTCTCCCTATGTACAAATTTTACTTATTCAGTTTAATAAAGAAGGTTCTGACTCAGGGGTGGGCAAACTTTTTGGCCTGAGGGTCACATCTGGGTATGGAAATTGTATGGTGGGCCATGAATGCTCACGAAATTGGGGGTTGGGATGCAGGAGGGGGTGAGGGCTCCAGCTGGGGGTGCAGGCTCTGGGTTGGGGCAAAAATGAGGAGTTCAGGGTGTGGGAGGGAGCTCCGGGTTGGGGTGCGGGGGGGGGTGAGGGCTCTGGGTGGGGCTGGGGATGAGGGGTTTGGAGTGAAGGAGGGGGCTCCAGGCTGGGGCCGAGGGGTTCGGAGGGCGGGAGGGGGATCAGGGCTGGGGCAGGGGGTTGGGGTACAGAGGAGGGGTGGGAGGGCTCTGGCTGGGGGTGCAGGCTCTGGGGTGGGGCTAGGGATGAGGGTTTTGGGGGGCAGGAGGGGGCTGCGGATTGGGACCAATGGGTTCAGAGGGCGGGAGGGGGATCAGGGATGGGCAGGCTGTTGGGGCATGGGGGGGTGAGGGCTCTGGCTGGGGGTGCGGGCTCAGGGGTGGGGCTGGGGATGAGGGGCTTGGGGTACAAGAGGGGGCTCTGGGCTGGGATCGAGGGGTTCGGAGGGTGGAAGGGGGATCAGGGCTGTGGCAGGGGGTTGGGACATGGGGGGGGCTCAGGGGTGTAGGATCTGGGTGGTGCTTACCGCAAGCAGCTCCCAGAAGCATGTCCCTCCTCCGGCTCCGAGGCGCGGCCAGGCGGCTCTGCGTGCTGCCCCATCCGCAGGCCCCACCCCTGCAGCTCCTATTGGTCGGGAACTGTGGACAATGGGAGCTGCGGGGGCGGAGCCTGCAAACGGGGCAGCTCGCAGAGCTGCGGGGCCACGCCTCCCTGTACTACAAAGGAACCGGAGAGGGCTCATGCCGGCTGCTTCCTGGGAGCTGCGCGGAGCGGGGCAAGCCCCCAACCCTGCTCCCCGGCTGGAGCACCAGAGCAGGGTAAACTCCCGACCCCGCTCCCTGGCGGGAGCTGAGGGCCAGATTAAATGGTCTGACGGGCCGGATGTGGCCCGTGGGCCATAGTTTGCTGACCCCTGTTCTGACTGGTGAATGCTTTCCCACACGTTTAACCTTATACACCCAAGTAGTAACAT
The DNA here is from genome assembly GCF_028017835.1 of Emys orbicularis. Lineage (NCBI taxonomy): Eukaryota > Metazoa > Chordata > Testudines > Emydidae > Emys > Emys orbicularis. The sequence continues at coordinate 347,412,035 of NC_088683.1, forward strand.
CAGTGGGGCTCTTCACGTGCGTTAATTTACTCACATGCATGTTTGCAGGATGAGTTCAAACGCATTTTGTCACACAGCTCTGCAGTGTATCCCAAAGCTATTGCCACATCATGCAAATATATGATTCTAATTATTTGTATGATATATTATGTCTATTTTTATTTTTAATTGCCCATCTTTGTTGAATCTTTATAATGATATCTGGCAGGAAAAGAAAAGAAGAGCCAAGAAAAACAGATACAAACACAGATGCAAAAATCCTGCAGATTTGAGGGGGAAATCCCTGTCGTTTTTGCCAGAATTCCCTGCTGATTTCCATTAGTCCATGCAATAAGTATACATTCTTCAGGAATCAATTTGTGTGCTGACTCGAGCCTTCTCTCTAATCCTAACTTTACAAAGAACTAGTAAAATTTGAAATGCAGAGAAAACTCTACTAAATAAGCCAAAAATTGCTTTTCAATGTGGATACTCTTGAAGTATGAGCTGAGATGGTGCTGGAACCTCAGTTCAAGGAATATACGGATACTTTTTGCTTTAATTTATTTTGATTTGTATTATTAAAAAAACACCAATCCCAGATTCTAGGTGCCCTGTCAGCCAATGAGAATGACCTATTTGGATTCACAAAAGGATTTTAAAGTGAAGGTTGGAAAGAGCAAGGGGGACAACACAGCTAGAAATACATATTAATTGTGCATGACGTCACCCAGTTTGGCTTCAGCACGTATCCTTGCTTCCCTAAAATGGCTGATTACAGCATCACATATTGATTTCCAAAGACCTACTCTAAGCAGCTCCATCAGAAACCTAAGTTAATGTACTGGCAGGCACTAAAAGGTAAACAGGGAGACGCAGTTGGTACTAAGTCAGCCACTACTAGCTCAGAGGGAAATTAGCATTGCACATTGTTCAATGGTTAGCAAACCCCAGAAATATTACTAGTCAGTTCACCTTTAGACAAGGGTTAACAAGTAGAACCAGGATATGGTCCTCCAGAGCGATACTGATGATAAATTAATCACCATCCCTTCCTGGGGAGAGTTCAACGGGGCTTCAAATCTTCTCTGGGCCTTGTGGCTATAAAGCTCAAACTCCTATTGCCCTGAAACATATGCTCCCTAATTAAAGATACGAAGTCTCACTGCTGTAGGGTTCTTGGCGACAGACTCAGTGAAGCAGGGGAAAAAAACTTTTGCTATTCTGCATGGATGGAGAAGGATATTCAGCTGCCTTGGGAGGAGGCAAAATCTTGTGACAGTGGATCATGTGGCACCAGACGCTGCAACAATTTTCTGATAAGGTTCTTGAGTTCCACTGAACAGCCAGTAGGTGCACTGCTCCCAGTCACCACTCACTCAGCAAGCCTCCCTCTTCTGGGGACCATATCTCACTATGGGCTTCTCTAAGTGTAGGAGCTCAGCACACAAAATCAGGCCTTTAGGTCGCTCTTCCTCTTTTGACGAAGCACAAACTTAGATAGACAAGGTGGATGAGGTAATACCCTTATTGGACCATCTTCTGTTGGTGAGAGAAACATGCTTTTGAGCTTACACAGAGCTCTTCTTCAGGTCTGGGAAACTAAGGGCAAATCTACACTACAAAATTAAGTTGGCCTAAGTTACATCCATGTACAGCCACTGCAGTAACTAAATTGCTTTTGCATGTCCACCCTACGCTCCTTGTGTCAGCGGTGCACGTCCTCACCAGGAGCGCTTCCACTGATTTGACTGTCAGTGTGGGGCACTGTGGGATGGCTTCTGAAGGGCAGCAACAGTCGATGTAAGCAACGCAGTGCCTACACTGACACTGCATTGACCTAACTACATCGACCTAAGCGCTACACCTCTCATGGAGGTGAAGTTATTAAATCAGTGTAGTGCGCAAGTTATATCGGTGGGAGCTACATTTTGGGGAGACGCTTACAGAGTTAGGTCGACCTAACTCTGTAGTGTAGACCGGGACTCACTCAGGGTGTCACTGCTAAATACAAGATTGAACAGATTGTTTAGCATAAGTAGTTAGCACATATCCTAAGGGACCATTCAAGGTGAAGTGACATGTTAATACCCCATAGTCATAGGACAAAACAAGGAGGTTAGTGAGTTACACATTGTTGTAATAAGCCATAAATCCAGTGTCTCTGTTCAGTCCATGATTTTTAGTATCTAGCAAAGTTACAAATTTAAGCTCTCAGGCTTGTCTTTTGAAAGTGTTGTGCAGGTTTCTTTTGAGGACGAGGACTGATAGGTCAGATATAGAGTTATCACTTTGTGAAAAGTGTTCACCCACAGGTGATATGGTGTTTTTGTCTTTTATCGTATTCATGTGAGAGCACAGTGATTGTCTGGTTTCACCCACATGGTTGTTATTAGGGCAATTAGTGAACTGGATGAGGTACACCTTCGAACAACACCTCGGTCTCTCCAAGCTCATCATCCCACATACCAGGACACACCAATTCAAAGCGGCACCAGTCCCTGCCAGAACAACAGCTGCAAAACCTGCAGACATATCTCCACTTCTATTGTGATCAACACTCCCCACAACACCCCTTTCAAGATCCCTGTCACATGCCTATCACAACATGTGGTGTACCTCATCCAGTGCACCACACTCTCTAATAGCCTGGGACCAACAGAGCTACAACAACACTGCACACAAAGCACAAACTGTCATTCCCAATTGCCATGGAACCTTCAATCCTCAGCATTCCACCCAACTGCTCCCCAAATCCCATTCCTCTTGTTTGGAGCTCATCTAGTCCATCTATCATCACCATGGCATCTCAAGGACCTCAGCTGCTGTTGAGCCAGCAGGAAGAGGGAAGGAATATTAGGAAAGAAGGGATTATGAATAACTCTAGAGGGATTACTTATTCTCCAGACAAGAGCCAAAACAGGCACCATCCTAGAGTAGCACTTAGATATTATGTTGACAGGTGCTATAGCAAAATTTAAGATTGACAGACAGATAATATGAGTAGGGAATTAAACCACTCTCGATAGAGTCTGTAGGACTCTTCCAGCGGGGTGAAGCCACAAGTAAAGTGCTGTGGTAAAGTAGCTTTAAATTAAAATTGATCTTGAGGCAATTGGTTCCCATAGCTGTCAACGCCCGACACTTTTGAATAAAATCCTCCTCAATTTTATCTTTTTAATTGTTTTTAATAAATGCTTACATTGAACCATACATTCACACAGCTTTACAAACAGATTAAGACACATTTCCTGCTCCAAAGAGTTTATAATCTAAGACAAATAAAACAATCACAATACACTGGACAACTATTAAAAAAGAAGAGAGAGGCTGGAGGTGGGGATCATTAGTGATTAAAAGAAGGGAGCAGGAGTTGCTTGAAGAGATGGACAGAGGCATCTGGGAGTTCTGGGTTTAGATCCCGGCTCTGCTCCCTGTGAGACCTTGGACAAGTAACTTGGTCTGTCCATGCCTCAATTCCCGATGTGAAAAATGGGGGTAGCAGCACTTCCCAACCTAATAGAGCTGTTGTGAGGAGAAATTTATTAAGGTTTTGTGGTGCTCAGCATCAGGAATCCCCAGGGCTAGTTGGTACAGCCTTCAGGCAGGTTAATGAGCCCAGATGGACTGCTGCATAATTGACTGATTGGCCAGCCCACCCAACTGGCTGAATGGAGCCAACAGGTCAGCGTTTAAGCTCGGCAGCAGCAGTAGGTTGCTGGCTGCTCAATGCTTATGTTTGCAATTGCAATCACTCTGTGCTTGCCTTGTTCCTGTATTGCTCCAATCTGCTCCTGCCCTATTCTGGTCCTGCACCAATCCCGTCAGCCCAGCTCCCTTGCCTGGCTTCTGACTCTGGCTCTGACATTGGTTCTGGTTATTGGCTTCTGACTCTGGCTATTAACTCCAGCTCTGGCCCTTGGCTTAATTCCTGGTTTCTGACTCTGGCTTTGGCTTCTGTCCTCTGCCTCGAATCACTAGGCTGGGCTCTGGCTCTAATCAACAGGTCAGACAACCCATATCTCAGGCCTGACACTGAGAAGGGAGGGTGATAGATTTTGAATGAGGATTTAAAAGAAGAGAGAGAACTCCAGATGGACAAAATCAAGAGAGCCTGGTCCAAAGCGGGGGCCAGCATCAGAGAAGGTGCAAAGACCATGGCCCTGATTCTCATTTACACTAAAGCCACATTATGCCACTCTTGAAGTGTAAAGGGGCCTTAAAGTGAGAGTAAAGCCCTACCAATCTAGGTATTCAGAGGCTCTTATCACCGTAGTATCTGGTGAAAATAGGAAAAGGAGATGAAGGGAGCAGTAAGGTAACAGCATTGGTCTTTTTCCTCCTTTGGATATTAAGTTAAAATTAGAGGCATTGTAGTTGCAGTTTATTCATACGTGTATTTCCTAGGAAACGAGACCTCCTACTATCTTGTGAAATCAGACCACCCCTGCATAAAAAAAATCTTGAATTCTGAGCTCTCTGAGTTACTGTAAGCCATTCTGTAGGCAAACAGTGAGGAGTGGCAACTTAAATAATGGTGAAGGTATATTAACAGTGCAGTATTATCAAGTGATAACACACCTGCTAACATATGTCATCACCTCATGAACAAGTTGCAAATGAGACAGCCTAGAGCTGGGGCCCTGATGGACTGCACTATCTGGAGATAATTTCTCCTGGCTGAAGGAATCCTCTGTTCTGAGATGGAAGTGAAGAAATCTGGCATTCTGAACCTGATCCAAATTCCATTGAAGTCAGTGGAAAGACTGTCATTGACTTCAGGCCAGAAGTGATGATCAAATGGTGGCCACTGCTACTTTATTTAGAGTTACAGTAGATATTTCAAATCCAGCAGTGGGGTCTGGGGGAGAGAATGAAAAGATTGTCACATGGTGGACTATGGCTCAAATGATTCTTTCCATCTCTTATTGTGGTGGAGATCCAATGCAGTCAGGAATAGGCCAGAGGGGTATCAGTGGAGTGGAAGCAATACTCCTTTCCCTCTGAGCTGTCAGAACCACCTGCACACAAATATCATGGTTTGGCGGTTCCAATGGAAGCAGAGAGGGGAGGAGCCCAAGGATAAGATGCTTTAGTCTAAATAGCCTTTTTGAGGCAGCAGAATTTGAGGAGAGATGTTACAGGGATTAGGGAACTAGCCTACAACTTGGGAGACCTATGGTCTAGTCTCATCTTTGCCACTGACTCATGGTGTGACCTTGGGCAAGTCCCTTAGCATCTCTGCCTTGGTACCCCATCTGTAAAATGAAGATGATAATGCTTTCATACCTCACTGGGTGTTGTGAGGTTAAGTACATTGAAGATTGTCCAGCACTCAGATACTATGGGAATAGAGGGCATATAAGTATCTAAGGGTATGTCTACACTACGAGAGTAGTTCGATTTCACTTAAATCGAATATGTGGAATCGATATTACAAAGTCGAACGTGTGTGTCCACACTAAGGACAGTAATTCGACTTTGTGAGTCCACACTAACGGGGCAAGCGTCGACATTGGAAGCGGTGCACTGTGGGCAGCTATCCCACAGTACCCGCAGTCCCCGCTGCCCATTGGAATTCTGGGTCGAGCCCCCAATGCCTTCTGGGTAAAAAAATGTGTCGAGGGTGCTTTTGGGTAACTGTCGTCATCCGTCCGTCACTACCAACCTCCCTCCCTCCCTGAAAGCGCCGGCGGGAAATCAGTTCGCGCACTTTTCTGATCAGTGACAGCGCGGACGCCACAGCACTGCGAGCATGGATCCCGCTGCGACCATCGCTGCAGTTGTGGCCGTTCTCAACGCCTCGCAGCTTATCATACTCCTTTCCCTGAGGCAGATGCAGAGAAATCAGGAGAGGAGGCTACGGCACCGCCGTGAGGGCCTGAAGTCGGAGAGTAGCACAGAGCTGTCAGAAACCACGAGACCCAGCGCCCAGGACATCACGGTGGCAATGGGTCTTGTGGATATTGTGGAACGGCGATTCTGGGCCCTGGAAACAAGCATGGACTGGTGGGACCGCATAGTGCTGCAGGTCTGGGATGAATCCCAGTGGCTGCGAAACTTTCGCATGCGGAAGGGGACTTTCCTCGAACTTTGTGAGTTGCTGTCCCCTGCCCTGAAGTGCAAGGACACCCGGATGCGAGCAGCCCTGACTGTCCAGAAGCGAGTGGCCATAGCCCTCTGGAAGCTTGCAACGCCGGACAGCTACCGGTCAGTCGCGAACCACTTTGGTGTGGGCAAATCTACCGTGGGGGTTGTTGTCATGCAAGTAGCCAAGGCAATCGTCAAGGTACTGCTCTCAAAGGTAGTGACCCTGGGAAACGTGGAGGTCATCATAGATGGCTTTGCCGCGATGGGATTCCCAAACTGCGGTGGGGCTATGGATGGGACTCACATCCCTATCCTGGGACCGGACCACCAGGCCAGCCAGTACATTAACAGAAAGGGCTACTTTTCAATGGTGCTGCAAGCACTGGTGGACCACAGGGGACGTTTTACAAACATCAGCATCGGATGGCCGGGCAAGGTTCATGACGCTCGCGTGTTCAGGAACTCTGGTCTGTTTAGACGGCTGCAGGAAGGTCTTTACTTCCCGGACCACAAAGTAACTGTTGGGGATGTGGAGATGCCTACAGTGATCCTCGGGGACCCAGCATACCCGCTAATGCCCTGGCTCATGAAGCCCTATACTGGCGCCCTGGACTCAGAAAAAGAACTGTTCAACTACCGTCTGAGCAAGTGCAGAATGGTGGTGGAGTGTGCTTTTGGCCGTCTCAAGGGGAGATGGAGAAGCTTACTGACTCGCTGTGATCTCAGCGAAACCAATATCCCCATTGTTATAGCAGCTTGCTGTGTGCTCCACAATCTCTGTGAGAGCAAGGGGGAGACCTTTATGGCGGGGTGGGAGGTTGAGGCAAATAGCCTGGCTGCTGATTACGCCCAGCCAGACAGCCGGGCGATTAGAAGATCCCAGCGGGACACGCTGTGCATCCGGGAGGCTTTGAAAGCTAGGTTCCAGACTGAGCAGGGTAATCAGTGACTGTTAAGTTTGTGGACACAGAAGCTGAACCTGCCACCGTTTCTTTACCCAGTTAATGTTGACTATCCTTCCAAGTTACATACCCCCTTCACCACCTTCCCAAAAAAATAAAATCTGTTCTGTTTTGTTAATGAACACCGTTCTCTTTATTACTGTTTTCGCGGGAATGTTTTAAACCGGGGACGCAGACTGTGGCGGGGGGCGGGTTTAGTGTTCTGATGCAAATGATGCTTCTAAACTCCAGGAATGACAGGCTCCGCAGTGGTGGACTGGTTGTTTCAACGGAGCCTGCCAGCACTCCTGGGCGGGACTGCGTGTATGTGTCGGCTATGTGACTTTCTGGCAGGGGGAGGAGGGTTACAGATCCCCTGCTGCGTGGCTCTGTGATCCAGGATAAGGACCGCGGCATAAGATCTGTAACTGCCCTCCCCCGCCACAAAGTCACAGATCAAACCCCCCCCCCCCCCCCACAGAACATGAAAACCACCTCCCAGACTGACCAGGGTAACTAGTGACTGCACTGTGTATGTGTCCTGATGCTGGACCTGCCCCCGCCTCTGTACCCTGCTAAAGGTGACTGTCCTGTCCAATTACCAAGCACCTTCCCCCCCTTCAGACAGAGTCTCCTCCAAAAGAAAATCATGGAAACAGTAATTAACAGAAACGAATATTTTATTATGAACCACACATGAAACGGGGGGGGGGGGACTTGGACGGGGGCTTGTGTGAGGTGGGTAGGAAAGGACTTTTCAAATTTTGGGGAATGAGAGCCTTCTAGTGCTAGAGCAGTCTGCAGGGGTTGACTGAAAGTTTTAACGGCCCTTGCCGCCCCTCCTTCTTTGGACTTTGGGTGAGGGGTGTGTGGGACTTGGTGGCGGGGGAGGGCGGTTAGAGATAGACTGCAGCGGGGCTCTGTCCTCCTGCCTCCGGTCTTGCAGAACATCCACAAGGCGCCGGAGCGTGTCCGTTTGCTCCCTCATTAGTCCAAGCAGCGTTTGAGTCGCCTGCTGGTCTTCCTGACGCCACCTCTCCTCCCGTTCCATGATTGCTCGGTGCATTTGGGACAAGTTCTCCCTCCACTGTGTCTGCTGGGCTGCCTGGGCTCGGGAGCAGTCCATTAGTTCTGAGAACATGTCCTCACGCGTCTTCTTCTTCCTCCGCCTAATCTGCGCTAGCCTCTGGGAGTGTGATGCCAGGCTGGGTTGGGAGACAGTCGCAGATGTGTCTGTGGGAATGGGAAAAAGAGAGTGAATTCCTGAGACAGATAAATGAAGTTGTGAACAAAGAACATAGTCTTTCTCTGTGAACAAGACCATGCACTGCACCTCTCACATGCGCACTCAGGACAAGGTCGAATTTTCGGCCCTCGCCTTCAGTGCCTGGGGTCATGCAGTGGCGATCTGAGAAGCGGGGCAGGACACCTGAACTTGTGTAGCAGGCAAACATGGTAAGCCGTAGACTTGTGGCTGCTTAAAACTTTAATAGTAGCACTGGGCTCCTTTCGCATTGAAAGCAATGCCAGTCTCTGCTGGCAGCAATCAGGCAAGCATGAACTCTGCCCCTGTCCCACCCCCTCGCGGCTGTCCCAGGGAAAGATCCCTGTATGCTGCCCCTCTCCCGCCTCCACCGCGTGGCTGTAAAGCAGTCCCAATACTAACATTCCCCTCCCTAATTCAAAGCAGGGCATCATGAGCGACATCACCCTGATGAGGATCTCGGACAGCGACAAGGAACGGATCCTTAGGGAAAGCATGCAAAAACCAGGGCCGTATGCCGCCATGCTCTGCCGTGCAATGATCCCTGAGTACTTGATTGACTCCTGGCGCGGAAACGTCTCGTACCATGGAGGACCCAATAAGATCGCTCTGCCAAGGAACCTGATGCACAGGCTTGAACATTACCTCCAGGAGAGCTACGTTGAGATCTCCCATGAGGATTTCGTCTCTATCCCCGGACATATAGACCGGATTTTGGTGTAGCTGTACTGGCAGGGACTACAGAGTGGAGTGTCTTGGGCAGCAGAATCATGAAAATCCGGACATTGTTAGATTTTTTTTAAATAGTTGGGACTAAATAGTTAAGCGCCTAAGGCAAAGAAATCATGAAAAACCCATTGTTAATATAAATATTCGAGTTCTGTTAAAAATAAAAGTTTATATGTTTAAATCACGTAATGAAAAACCCATTGTTAATATTATAAATATTCCAGTTCTGTTAAAAATAAATGTTTAGATGTTTAAAGCACTTACTGCTTGATCCTTCCCCTGATTCTGTGTCCGGGGTAACGGATGGGGACGGTTGGTAGGGGATCTCGGTAAGGGTGATGAAGAGCTCCTGGCTGTCGGGGAAATCAGCGGTGCAAGCGCTGTCGACTGCCTCGTCCTCCTCATCTCCTTCCTCATCTTCCCCGTCCGCTAACATTTCCGACGAGGAACCGGCCGCAGACAATATCCCATCCTCAGAGTCCACGGTCAGTGGTGGGGTAGTGGTGGCGGCCGCACCTAGGATGGAATGCAGTGCCTCGTAGAAACGGGATGTGTGGGGCTGGGATCCGGAGCGTCCGTTTGCCTCTTTGGTTTTTTGGTAGCCTTGTCTCAGCTCCTTGATTTTCACGCGGCACTGCGTTGCATCCCGGCTGTATCCTCTCTCTGCCATGGCTTTAGAGATCTTCTCGTAGATCTTTGCATTCCTTCTTTTGGAGCGCAGCTCGGAAAGCACGGACTCATCGCCCCACACAGCGATGAGATCCAAGACTTCCCGATCAGTCCATGCTGGGGCCCTCTTTCTATTCTGGGATTGCACGGCCATCTCTGCTGGAGAGCTCTGCATCGTTGCCAGTGCTGCTGAGCTCGCCACGATGTCCAAACAGGAAATGAGATTCAAACTGCCCAGACAGGAAAAAGAATTCAAATTTTCCCGGGGCTTTTCCTGTGTGGCTGGTCAGAGCATCCGAGTTCGGACTGCTGTCCAGAGCGTCAACAGAGTGGTGCACTGTGGGATAGCTCCCGGAGCTATTACCGTCGATTTCCATCCACACCTAGCCTAATTCGATATGGCTATTTCGAATTTAGCGCTACTCCTCTCGTTGGGGAGGAGTACAGAAGTCGAATTTAAGAGAGCTCTATGTCGAACTATATAGCTTCGTGGTGTGGACGGGTGCAGGGTTAATTCGATGTAACGGCGCTAAATTCGACATAAAAGCCTAGTGTAGACCAGGCCTAAGAGTGATTGCAATGTAAAATCTTGCTACCCTGATCAGTATGAATTCTCTCTCCACAGCTTTACAAGGTTGTGGAGATGATGGCGGCTGGGGGAGGCACTTGTGAGTGGTATTAAGAACCAAGATGTCATTCCCAGGAGGCCCCAAACCCATTGGGGCTGAAAGCCCTGGAAGCTGGTCCTTAAGTTTCTACGTTGGTTGGATGGAAGAACTGGGAGCCAAAGTCCAGATCCTCAAAGTATTTAGGCAACTAACTCCCAGGATGTAGGGACCTAAATACCTTTGAGAATCAGGGCCCAAGTCCTCTGGTTATTCCATCTTGCTAGCAGTCCTTTCAACAGTAGGGAATGATGCAGTGAAATAAGGTAGGGGCCTAAGGAGCCAGAGGTCTGACTTCTTCCTTACACAAAGGGGAGGATTAAAACCTGTTTGTAGCTAACCCTCTCACTGCAGCAATAAGGAATTAGACTGTGCACTCCCTTCTGCAGGCAAGAACATGCTGATGAACAACAATGCTCTGATCTTAAGACAGCCAGGGCCTGAGGTAAACCTCTTAAAATCATCAGCAAAGTGAACTGCAACCACATGGAAAACACAACAGGTAACGTTACATTTTGTAAGCACAATAAAACTCAGCCAACATGTACAGAATGTATTTCATGTGGAGAAGCATTTTGACTCCAGCATTCTTAATCCTACACCTTGTTTTGTTTCAGATACAGTGTTAGGCAGCTCATTTCATGCCAGTAAATACATTGTCCCATGTGTATATGTACCAATGTGCTGTACTGGATGGAATAAGAACTGCTCAACCAGTGTCATAGACCCTGTACATCAGTGGTCACCAGCCGGTCGATTGCCATCAACTGGTCGATCCTGGAGACTCTCCCAGTCGATTGCAATCTCTGGCGGTGCAGCAGGGCTGCAGCCTATGCCTGCCCTTGCCCCACCCCACTCCCGGAAGCGGCCAGCACGCCCCTGCAGCCCTGGGGGAGGGGGGAAGGCAGGGGTCTCCGTGCGCTGCTTGTGCCTGCAAGCACCGCCCCAGCAGCTCCCATTAGCCAGGAACAGGGAACTGTGGCCAATGGGAGCTACGAGGGTGGTGGCTGCAGAGAGGGGAAGCGCGCGGAGCCACGTGCCCCCCCCCAGGGGCCACAGGGGCACGTTGGCCCCTTCCAGGAGCAGTGTGGGGCCAGGGCAGGCAGGGACCCTGCCTTAGCCCTGCTGCGCCACCGACCAGGAACCACCTGAGGTAAGTGTTGCCCGGCGGGACCCTGTACCCCAACCCCCTGCCCCCACCCGGAGTCAGCACCCCATACCCCCTCCTGCATCCCAACACTCTGCCCCAGCCCGGAGCCTCCTCCTGCACCCAAACTCCCTCCCAGAGCTTGCACTCCTCACCCCCTCCTGCACCCCAGCCCCTTTCCCCAGGCTCACCCCAGAGCCCCCTCCCACACTGTGAACCCCTCAGCCCCATCCCAGAGCCTGCACCTCCTCCCCAACCCCCTGCCCCAGCCTGGTGAAAGTGAATGAGGGTGGGGGAGAGCGAGCAATGGAGAGAGGGGGGAAATGGAGTGAGCAGGGCGGGGCTTCGGGGAAGGGCGGGGGAGATCCTGGGTTGTCCTTAAATTCAAAAGGTGATCTTGGGCGTAAAACGGTTGGAGATCACTGCTGTACATCTATCAGAGTTTCTCGCTTTAACTCAAGTTGTAGGGACTGTGTTCTATCCCTTCAGTTGCTATAAGGTTCTAAGTAGAACTGGCTGAAACTCAGGATTTACATTTCACAAGAAATTTTGATATTTTGAGATTTCTCATGAATTGGAAATCTCTAAGAATATTTGTTTCAGAAACACCAACACATAGTGCTTCCAAAACAAAATCTGCTCCCCAGGACTGGTGAAGCTGACAAGAATGTTAGTTTCTGTCAGTAGATGCCATCCTCTCAGTGTTGCAGCTCCAGGACAGCCCCACTATGCTGACTGGCCCAGGAGTCAGGAAGCCCTGGGTTCTCCAACCTGGCACAGTCCATCTGGGGGGGCTGCCCAGGAGCCATGGACCCTGAAAACCCATCCCTGCACTGCCAGGCTCCTGGCACTGAGGGTCCCAGCTCAGTGGCTGGGAGCCTGCTCAATTCAGAAGCCATGTGGTGGGGTTGCCCAGGAACTGTGGACCCAGTAAACCCTGGGGTCCTTGGCCCTGGGGCAGTTCGCATGTTGCGACTGTCCCAGAGTCAGAGACCCTGGAAGCCGGAGGTCCCCCACCCAGGGCAGTCCACAGAGAAAATTTCTAATCAGTTTGAGTTCTAAGTGGCTTTTATATGCTGCACACATCCATGAAGTACTATTCATAGATTCTAGGACTGGAAGGGACCTCGAGAGGTCATCGAGTCCAGTCCCCTGCCCGCATGGCAGGACCAAATACTGTCTAGACCATGTGGCTACAGATTAGTTACAGAACTATGGGAAGACTAAAATAGGTCATTTATTTCACAGCTCTAGGGTTCCTTTCCTCTTAGTTCACATGCATCAAGAGCAATACCACATGCCTTTATCTAACGTTAAGCACCCAGCATTGAAAATTTGGGCATACGTCCTGACTTTCAGCAGTGCTGAGCACCTGCAGCTCCCATTGACTTCAACTGCAACCGTGGGTCTTCATTTCTTTTCAAAAGCTGAGTCAGGGCACCTCAGATTGAACACGCAGAAAATGAGGAACACAAAATCAGTGGCTGCATTTGAAAAATTTGGCCAAAGGGGTGTGAAATGCATAATATAAACAGACTGAAAAAACGGGGAAATTTTTTTCTGCAGTCTTGTTCAGTTATACTGATTGTGAGGATTGTTGTGATCATTTTAAAGTTGACGGTGTCCCTTTGATTTCTAGATGATGAAAACAGACTAAAATAAAACAGGCAGTTGGGTTTGCTCTAGCAGGACTCAAGTTTCATGCAAGGCATATCTTCACAGCTTGTATAAACAACATAATGATAGAGTGAGGTAATCCCAAAATATCACCTGAAAAATAAAACATGCAGTACAATTAAACTCATCAAGAACTAGGGAGTTTCCTCAAGAACAGATCCTTCAGTGTTATGCAAAGGTTGGGCCAAATTCACCACTAGCATTTATCTGAGTAGAAAAAATATGCCAGTTTGTCTGTCTGTCTAGCTTAGTTTATTCTATAGTTCGCATCACCCTTGTATCTTAGTAGGACCTGGGGCAGAAACTGTACAGATGGAGAAGCAGAACCAATTCAAATAAATCTAGGTCCCCTGCTAACTAGTTCAGCTGGGTCCCCATCTACAAAGCCCAAGATCCTGTGCATGACTGGTTCTCCTTCAACCTGCTTCAGCTCTGATGGGGAAAGCTTTAGATTCATGACATAGGGTCCTATGGGGAATATATCCAGAACTATGGTATGAATTTTTCTCAAGGTATCTCCACAGAGCTCTGTCAGCATGAAGCAGCTTGTACTCAACACCTGGCGTGTGAATGATAAATATGCTGTTGTTGATTTCATGCATCCTGGCTGGTTAATTGAGGACCCCTGATAGCAGCAGATTTGGATGAGGTTGATGATCAATGGGGAAGGGAGAGGGGAGTAAGTAATTGGGCCTGCAACAGATGTGGGCAGTGCTAGTACCAAAAGGAGAATGTCCCAGAAAGCCATCATCACTGCTGATACAGGGCTCACCGAGGAGGCTGTTGGCAGAAGCTCTGGAATGGAGCCCTGGTTTAATTTCAAGTTGCCTACACCCTCTACCTGGTGCAGGACAGAGACGGAAACCTTAACTAGGGTGAATCCATCCAGAATGCTGTGGTAGCACAGGGTATGCTATGAGTCTGAACTTGGCCCATTCGGCCTTTCCCAAGACTCTTTAATGTTATCTGATGTGTTTGCTGTCTAGTTAAGTGAGATTCCCTCATTGATGTAATATTGTGACAGGTTACCCCCCACTCCAGGGTGCCACCTGATGTACTGGGGTACCACTGAGCCCACCTATTCCACCAGCCTGGGCTCCCTTACCCTGTCCTGCTGAGCCAAGCCCTCAAGCCTCCTCCAGCACACACACAGGTAGGGACACACCCAGCTGCAGAAAGACACAGACACTGAAATCAGTTCTGTATGGGAAGACTCAGCTGGGGAATTGCCCAGCACTCAAGTGCACACCCCCTCTGGAGAGTAAACCCAAAATTGTATTGTCTTGCATTGCACAGAGAACTGTACAGCGTAAGCTCATTTAAATTTGCCCTCTCCCTCAACGTGGACAGAGATATGCACAGCTTTTTGCCTCCCTCCCCCGCCCCAGTCATGAATTCCACAAACTGTGATTAGAGAAAACAAAACAAGTTTATTAACTACACCAGATAGATTTTAAGTGATTATAAGGGCTAGCAAACAGATCAAAGCAGATTACCTTAGTAAATAAACAAAAACCGCAAACTGAGCTTAACACACTAGATAGGTAGATAGCAAATTCTCACCCTGAGTGATAAACAGGCTGGCAGATTCTTAAGGCACAAGTTGCCTTGGCTTTCCCAGGTTTTCATACACAGGGCTAAAGATCCTTCTAACCTGGGACCATCACATCCCACAATTCAGTCCTTGCCCCTCAGGTGTTTCCAGGTGTGTTGTTGCAGGGAGAGTGAGATCCCCCCATGATGTCATTGTCCCCCTTTTATATCTTCTTCCCACTTGCTGGAAAGCTCTTTTGCTGTGGCCTGGGTCAAACAGTTCCCATTGTGTAGTGCTATCTCTGAGAGGTTTCTATTGTACACAGTTCCTGGGGTAATCCTGGTGCTTGTGTGCATTTCCTCAATAAGCCATTAACACTGTTTGGCCTTTTTACTGTTGTACCTGCTTGTGGGTGTTTTCAACCTCACAACATGTGTCAGTAACACGTACATAGCCAAACTTCATAACTTCACATACGACGATAACACATACAATCCAATGAGATACTAATGTCTAACAGATCAAGACTTTTAGAATGATACCTCACAAGACATACTTTGTACAAAACATATCCTAATTACATGACAGTGGTGAATATTGGGGTGTCAGGAGGTCACAAATATATCCTAAGACAATGTAGTCAGAGTAACAGGGACACCTCCCCTTACAGAAGCAGCCAAGAGGCTGGGGAAGAAGTAAAGAAGTAGAAACCCTCCCTGCTCTAGCACAGCCAGACATGGTTGGTGTTTATTTATTTAGACATTTATTAGATATCTACTGGTTGGAGGCTGACATGAAAAATGGAACCCCCTGAGCAGGGTTTAGGGACAGCCCCTGATGGGATTTCCAACAACTTCCTTCTTAGTTCTCAGAATGGGGCAGTGGCTGTGTTTCTCACCAGTGCATTGCCCTTGGACAATTCTTTCCCTCATCTTTCCAGAGTGAGACCGGCCTCTAGCTAGTAGCTGTCTAGAAAGTTTTCCGAGCTCTGAGAGTGTCCACTGTGCAGATCATGGAGGAGATTTTTGTCTGAAGCAACTTATTTAGCTAACCTGTGGTCCTTCCCCTTCAGCTGCAGTATATCATGTCTCAAACCAGGAAGGGAACAGCTGCTTTTTGTATAACTGCTGTGACTTCACCTGCAATGGTACATGCACATCTAGCTACCTTATTCCCAGAAAGACATAGACAAACTGGAGGGAGTTCAGGAAAAAAACAACAAAAATGATCAAGAGGCTGGTAGGAGCTGATGTATGGAGAGCTAATCTTGCATAGTTTGGCTGAGGGGGAACATGATAACTGCCTACAAGTATTTGCAGAGTATAACACACTAAGAAGGAACTATTTAGCATGACACAAGAAAGTCTACTGATAAGTAATGGGGTGAGATTAAGAAAGGGAACATTTAGGCTCAACAGTGAAAACTATGTGGTTGTGAAATACTCTCCCCAGAGAAGTCAATCCCTAGGGATACTGGGCAAAGCACTAGACAAAATATTTTGCAGGGAGCAATCCCATACTTCTTGGCAATAGTCTGGATTACCCAATAGGTCTTTTCCTTCTCTAGATTCTAGGATTCTAGAATTCTAGAATCTATAATGCATCCAATTGTAGATTATTATAAACCATTTGGTGATACATTGTATGCGGAGCCACCACTAAGATATTTACAAGACTGGATTTCTGATAACTTGCTTACATCTTAGCATATTTACAAGTGCATTTCTCCTCTGAAAAGTCAATCTCTGAGACTAAAACTGTGGTGTCATGTACCTCTTTATTGTCTATCAGTAATTTCTGTCTCAAATGTGTTCAGTTTACAAGTAAAGATGCTGAGCTTTTCTAAATGACAGCCCTGCAAACCCAACCTGGGCCTGTCAAAATGGTTTCCATCTTGTGAATCTTCACCAAGAAAAGAGGTTTTGAGGGACAAATCTAGCTTTCACTTACACCTGTGCAACTCCAATGAAGGCAGAGCCAGATAACAGCATGGATACTGTCAGCCCATATCTAGGACTCCAGCTCAAGAAGTCATGTGATTACATCAGAATCGCAGCTTTGACTTAAAAAACAGTTTCTAGTCCTTGTGGTTGCAAAGAAAAGCTCGTAAATCTGAACCAAGCATAATCAATGTAGAGATGCCTGCCTGAATCTGCTGACAGCCTGAAACTATAGCTTTGCGAGATGTGGACTGTCCCATGCATCCCAAAGGAGTATTAACAAGTTGCACTGCTCTAGGGAAGCCCTTCAATGCCACCCAAACAGAGGGCTTTGTGTGTGGCAGGAGGAGAAGAGTGCAGTGGGCCCAGGCCACACACCCATTCAGATACACCCCAGCTGTCACCTTCTGCACTCCTGCGGGTAGAAAGGAGCGCCATGCCACTGCTTCTGCCCCTATCTCTCTCTGAATTAATAGGGGACCCCCTGTCACTGCCACTCCAAGTGGAGGTGGGGACAGGGCTGTGGGGGCAGCGCCATGCTGGGCCCCATGTCATGATGTGCCTAGAGGTCTGGGTTGACATCGGGAGTTTCTTCACTGCAGAGTTAACTCAAATTATCTACACTTGGGTTACTCCTCTTAAGTTAGCCTAGACCGAGTGAGAGGAGTCACACTGTGAAATAACACTTGAGTTGCTGTGTCCACACTGGTACTTCCCTCGCTCATGTGTAGTGCTAAGACTTCCAGGGGGCATATCCCATGGTTCTTTGTGCTGCTGAGCCACTCTATACATTCTTTCCCAGTGAATTGTGGGAGAAATGGTCGGTCCTTTCTGAGCCCATGGAGGGAATTGTGCCAAGGTACTAGAAGACTAGCAGCACGCAAGGAGAACTGGCCTGCATCCACACTACAGAGTGGTTGTGCTAGCAGCTGACAATTTGTGCTCACTTGAGCTTTAGCCTATACACCCTGACAGGCCAGCAACTCAAGTTAAGGTTTGTGGGTGAATGAGACTCAAGTTGGGGGCAATGCTTGAGTTACAAGTGAAGTTAACTTTGCAGTGAAGACAAGCCCTTAATCCGGTCCTAGTTGAAGGCAATGGGGAAGGCACACATATGGCTGGCTGAAACTCAGTAAACAGCAAACCTGTTGAGGACACACAAGCACTGGACCCCAGCTTGACACAGCTAAGAGAGAGTGGTCTTGCAGGGCAAAAGGAAGTGAAAAGCATTAAAAACTATTTGTCTCATAGTCGGTGTTTTATAGCAAAACTACATGCCAATGTCTTCATGTACAGACGTTCATAATTTCCCATGTAGACGGTATGCTAGCAAACCTCCTGATCTACTTAAAATGGATTGTGATAGGCATTATTGTCCTGATTCAGCAAGGTACTTAGGCACAGGCCTAACATTCAAACACATCGACTTCAATCCTTGCTGAAATGGGGCCGTAATCCATTAATAATGATACTTAAAAATAATTACCTACAGATCAATTGCCAAATATTTCCTGCATGCCACATTATGAATGAGCAAATAAAACAAGCCTCCACTGTATTATTACAGGCAGAATTGTAATAGCCTAGAGTCAGGTTTAAAATAATGAATTCCCTTTTTATGTTTTGTTAAAAGCCAACCCTCTGCTACCCCATAATCTGTTCCAGAAACACTTTAGGTTATTCTTTGTCTAAATGTACATTGCTTATCAGTGTTATGATTGGTGCTTGTTGACATATTACGCCATCTAACTTCTGGACAACCACACTTGTACCCTTCCTGTGCAGTGAAACTTAAAAAAAAAAAAGTTCTCAGTAAACACGTTCACATCTGCACTGAAAAAAAATTGCAACAGAAAGTCTATCAAGTAGCCGGAGTGACCATGTGAACTTCTGCAATTGTTTAAATATTTGATTGTTTAAATGTCATGGAAGGCAGCTAATGCCGAGCATTTGATTCCTCCTCGGGATCTGCAAGTCTGAGCTGAAGCACACTGTTTACCCAGTCATTCAGCCCAAATGAGCAAGCCCCTTAAAGCTTGCAAGCTCACTGCTAGGCTTCCAATTCCTGGGCCTTTGTGTACTTATTAGGCTCACAATAAAGCCTGGCCTCGGAGCAAGCTCAGATGTTAACAGAGCTAGTGAAACTTCAGGACATGGTCAGAATTAAATCACTGCATCATGAATGATCTTGCTCTGAATGTGAATTTGGTGTTTGTGCAGGGAGGAGGAGGGAGTGGCAGGAGAAGTGCAAAAGTGAACATGAGGCCACAACAGTAACTTCAGTGGAAAGAGTTGAGATGGGAAGAGTGGACTGAGCCTTCATTGGTAATTTGGTGACCTAGTCCAGCAGGCACCACTCACTCAGGCACCAATCACACTGAAATCAATAGGAGTTTTGGCTGAATACGGACTGTAGGAGACTATTTTGTTATTATGGATTATTTGTATTACTCTAGAGCATAGAGCAGGGGTTCCGGATCCAGCCCGTCTAACATTTCTGTCCGGCCCGCCAGGCTCTTTAGCTGCCCCCTCGCGATCTCTGGGCCGCTAAAAGTCCCATGGCGCAGCGGGGTGCTCAGGCAGGCTGCCTGCCTGCCATGGCCCCATGCCGCTCCCAGAAGTGGCCGGCTGCTGCTGGCATGCCCCCAGCACCGTCCTCACAGCTCCCATTGGCCGGAAACCAGCCAATGGGAGCTGTGGGGGCATTGCTTGTGGGCGCAGGCAGCGCACAGATACCCAGTGCCCCCTTTCCTCCAAGGGACATGGAGAGACGTGCCAGCAGCAGCCAGCCGCAGCCGCTTCTGGGAGTGGCATGAGGCCACGGCATGCAGGCAGCCTGCCTGAGCCCTGCTGCACCGCCGCCCGGGAGCTGCCTGTGGTAAGCGCCTCCCGGCCAGAGCCTCCATCTCGCACCCCCACCCCCACCCCAACCCCCTGCCCCAGGTCAGAACCCCCTCCTGCACCCAAACTCCCTCCCAGACCCTGCACCCCCTCCTGCACCCCAATCCCCTGCACCAGCCCAGAGCTCCCTCCTGCACCCAAACTCCCTGCCAGACCCTGCACCACCTCCATTAATATAGAAGAAATGTGCCGCCCGTGACGACTTACCAAAATTCGTGGAGTGGCCCCCCTGCGAAAATTATTGCCCACCTCTGGCCTAGAGATTCCAACCAGGACTGGGACTCCAGAGTGCTAGGCACTGTACAAACGCACCAATGAGAGTCCCCGCCCTGGAGCGCTTATAGTCAAAACAGACATGGCAGATACAGGGTAGCAGGGGCAGTGATGTGCCCAAGGTTGCACAGCAGGCCAGTGGTAGCGCTAGGAATAGAACCCACATCTCTGAGTCCCAGTCTGCTAGACCCCACTGCCTCCACTATAGTGGGTTTCAGAGTCCATGCCCATCACCATGGTATTGGAGCACCCTTCACGTTTTAAATGCTTTTTTTCCTTCTAAAAGGAAATGCCCAAGATCCTACTAGGGGCTGAGCATCTGCTGCAAAGTCCTGAGAGACTGCAACTCCTATTGACTTCAATGGGAATTGAATGCTCAGTACCTGGCAGGGCCTTGACGGACCAGGTCCAAAGAAGAGTGAGGAATGGAGTACGAAATTTGATAAGCAAGGGTCCAACCCTGCCCTCATTCCATGGGGAAACTTCCATTGACTGCAGTGGAAGCAGGACGCAGGCTTTTTAACTTCTTTTTTCCCTATCAGCGTTAGAGACAAGAGGAGACAGATCTGAAGCAGAAGGATTAAGGGCTTAATGCTGCTTCCCCCTCCCCTCCAAAGAAGTATTAGAGAGGCTGAGAGGAAAAGAAATGCAGAGCTGGAAAAGGGCACCGCTCAGATTGGGGTATCTAGGCTTTTCAGAAAGTTCTCTGGGAAACTCAGAGTGGTTTATTTATTCTGGGAGGTTCATTTTATTATATCACCTGTTACAGAGGCCATTCAGGAAAAGAAACTCCTTTTAAAAAAAAAAAGAGGCCCTTTCTTTGCGTAGGTAACAAAAGCCTTGCTTTTCCTTTTCGGGTTGGTGAAAATGTCCTGAAAGCCCTTCTCTAAACCAAACAAAGAAGATGTACAGCACAAGCAGCAGCAATCTGGGTTTCTCCAGGCAGTGGCGGATTAGCCAGTGGGATGACGGGGCCTGTGCCAATTGGGGGGCCCTGGAAAAATGGGCACCCAGCCCCCAGCAGACATCCGCTGCAGGGCAGCAGAAGCCCAGAGCCCTGGAAAAAGCATGGGGCAGGACGGGGGAAGCCCTTGCACCCCGACCCCGCTTCCCTGCAGAAGCTCTGGGCGGAGCAGGTGGGGGAAGTCCCCGCGCACCAACCCCAGTTCCTGGCAGAAGCGCAGGGTGGTAGGGAACACCCCATCGCCTGGACCCCAGCTGCGGCCCCAGGACTGGAGGAGCTCTGGCCCCCAGCTGTGGCCTCAGGGCTGAGGGAGCTCTCCCCGCCGCAGCCCTGGGGCCCTGGTGCGGGGGAAAGAGCTTCTCCGGTATTGGGACTGCAGTTGGGGGGGGAGAAAGGAGCAAATGGGTTGCGGGTCCGCAGTGGGGGGCGGAATGGGATAGGATCATGGGTGGAACGGGGTGGGGCGGAACGGGGATGGGACCACAGGCGGAAGGGGTTGGGAGAACCCACCCACACACACACTTGCTCTGGCCAATGGCCCCACGAAACCTTGATCCGCCTCTGTCTCCAAGCTGTTCTAGCGATTTGCCTCAGCCCCGCCCTGTCAGCCCAGCTCTTGGGACGAGAGGGTATTCTGGTCTCCTTTCCCCAACCAGTCTTTGGCCTTTCTGCTGATACTGCTAATGAAAGTGTCCATTAATGATAGAGACAAGATAGGTGAGGTAACGTATTGGACCAACTTCTTTCCAGCATCAGAGAGCTTTTCCTATCTACCACTGACCTGGGCCAGATCTGAACGTCTGACAGAGTATTATCCCATTGTTAGTCCCTGTAGCTGTCTAGTTCACCACCAAAACACCTTTATGTTCTTTTCTGAAAGATTGGGCTTGCTCCATTTCCCTGCCTGTGTCTCAGTTTCCCCATCTGTAAAATGGGGATGTTGCTACTGATTCCTTTGTAAAGAGCTTTGAGAGCTACTGATGAGGAGCATTATATAAGAAATAGGTGGTGGTAGTATTATTCCAGTCTCAGAATGTCACTCTCAAGAGGCATTTCCTGATATTCAGCCTACATTTTCCTTTTATATTTCATCCCATTCCTCCTTGTTACAGTATATTCCCCTTGTACCTTGCTAGATAATTCCTCTTCCCTCCTAGCCATTTGCTGAAGTCAGTGATAACACTGAGCAGCAAGGACACTGCCAAGAATACATGGTCCTGAGTTCTCTCTATTGCAGGACCACTTTCATCTGGAGGTATCAGAATTCCCCTACAAATCAACGTCTGATACATGAAACTTATACAGCCTTAACAAAGGTGAAAAAATGCCAGTGGTTATTTGCTGTCTTGGCAGGCCACCATTCCAAGTGGTGTATCCACACTCAGTTGCTCCTTGAAAGTAGTGTGTCCATAACAATATTAGCAGGGTCACCTCTAAGAAAATGAAGAAAATGATGCTGTGGAACAACAGGGAGGCCAGCTGCCCAGTAGTCCTCCACTGCTGCTGCTGAACACATCTAGCCATAACCTAATATAAGGATTAGTTTGGATAACTGCTCTGTAGATTGTTTTACAGTATATGAATGATCTCTACAGCCAGATCTTTAACACAAGGAGCTGCCTAAATCACGGAAATTTTGAAAACTTATATTGAATGTTTTTTATTATTCTGTAACTAGAAATGATTCTGAATCAAATATTCAGTCAATGTATTCATTTAAGGGCAGTACAGTGGTAAATGCAGCAATAAAACGCACAAGTTGAACTGTCTGTGCTTTAAATGCAACACTTCTGCAGCAGTGAGGTGTACTTAGGACTCTGCCTTGTTCCGTCAATCATTGTCAGGGGCGGCTCTAGGCCCCAGCAAAGCAAGCACGTGCTTGGGGCAGCCCATTTGCAGGGGCGGCAGGGATCCAGCATGGGAGCTGAGAACCAACAGGGGGCCCTGGGAGCTGTAGTTCCTTGGTTAGCTCCCTGCCTATAGAGCCAGCCCTGGAGCAGGGAAAGAACTACATTTCCCAGCATTCCCTTGGCCACTAGCAACAGGAAAGAGGGGGAGGGAGTGAGGAAGCTGAGACCTCATGCTACAGCCTGCTGTGAATGGAGAGCTGCACTGTGAAGGGTAGGGATACCATATTTTAACATTCAAAAAATAGGACACTCCACAGGGAGGGTAGCCCCACCCTGCCACCATCCACTCCCTCCGACTGTCCCCCACAGAACCCCCAACCCATCCAACCCCCCTGCTCCCTGTCCCCTGATCACCCCCTCCCGGGACCCCACCCCCTATCTAAGCCCCACTGGTCCTTGTCCCCTGATTGCCCCCTTCCGGGACCCCACCCCCTATCTAAGCCTCCCCTTTCCTTGTCCCCAACTGCCCCCTCCTGAGACCCCCCCCAAATTGCCCCCTAGGACCGCACCCCCTACCTGTCCCCTGACAAACCCCTGGGACTCCCATGCCTATCCAACTGCTGCTGGTCCCCTGAGTGCCCCCCGAACCGCTGACCCATCTACCCCCCCGAACCTCCGCCCCATCCAACCCCCCCTGTTCCCTGTCCCTTGACTGCCCCCCTGCAACCCGCTACCCCTTCTCCAATCCCCCAACCCCCTTACCGTGCCACTCAGACCAGCGTGTCTGGCTTCGCGCAGCGCCAGACACGCTGCTGCATACATGCTGCCGTGCTCCCCTGCAGAGCCACAGCCCCCTCCCCCCCCCCAGCACCTGCCTTCCAGATTTGAACACCTCAAAATTCAGGAGTGCTCAAGCTCAGTTTGGGCAGCTGTTACTTCATTTCTCCCAAATCAAATATACTGATCCACTGTAACTTGCTGTAGAAAAAGTAGGATAAAATTGAGCAAGAAATGCTTCCTGGTGGTTATTAGGACTGGAATTGCTATTTTCAACAGCCATTGCCTTGTTTGTTTGTTTGTTTGTTTAAAAGGAAGACAGTGATATTGCATTGGCAAATTCCCCATAGAAAGAAAGAGTGGAACAAAAGAATAATAAAAGCATCTCAACTTTTCCTCATTTATGGAGGACAGTCTTATAATATGCATCCAGATACCCTCCAATCACACAAGCTGAAAATTGTTTCACTTTACTGCAGTTCTGTAACCATATGGGAACCAATCCTGTCTGTGTTCTGTGCACATCTAAAATTCCTGCTGAATGACCTGTCCTGGGAGCGAGTTACCAGTGACCTAGGGCTGCGGCAGAAGGAGGGTGCAGGCGGGGGCGCGGGGGGGAGAGCCCAGGGCTGGGACGGCAGGGGGGTGCGGATGTGGGGGGGAGAGCCCAGGGCTGGGGCGGCAGGGGGGTGCGGGTCGGGGGGGGAGAACCCAGGGCTGGGGCAGCAGGGGGGTGCGGGTGGTGGGGGAGAGCCCAGGGTTTGGGTGGCAGGGGGGTGCGGCGAGGAGCCCAGGGCTGGGACGGGGGGGCAGCCAAAAATTTTTTTGCTTGGGGCAGCAAAAAACCTAGAGCCGGCCCTGATCATTGTAACCCTGAATACCAAGTCCTGCTAGAAGCACCATCGGAAATAGCCTTCAGGAAATCATAGCAAAATGTGCTGGCCAGAAGGAGGCTTCCAGCCCTAATTCTCTAAGCATTGTTTTTCTTTGTTTCTTTTCATTTATTCCCATGAAAGATTAAACAATTCTATCTGGGCTATAGTAGGATAAGATACAGTTTGAGGCTCTATTCATGGATAGGCTGGTGTAACAGGGTAGCTGGCCCATTGCATGAAACTGGGCTCAGTGATCCTGTTCCAGTTCAGCTGCTCTCAGTTGGGCCAATTAAAAGGGCGGGGCAGCCCCTGCGGGTTATAAAAGGTCAGTCAAGCATCAGAGCAGACTGAGCTAGGAGGTGAGAGCTGCTAGAGCTAGATGGTGGTTTTTGGGAGAAGGCTGAAGTGCAGTAAGGGGTTTGCTAGCTAATCTCCCCAAGCTGGAGGGCTAGGGCAGAAGATAGCTGAAGATGGTGGCGTCAGCCGAGGGCGATGCCTGCTGGCTCTAAGTTGGGGAGGAAGAGCCATGGGCTGGAGAGGGCTGAACGAAGTGGGTGCAGCAGAAGGGCTTACCTGTTGATGTCTCCTTGCTAGATTGCTGACCTGGAGGGACAGTGAGAGAGTTGGGGGAGTGAGGGATGTTCCCTTTGGAAGGATGCTGTGGGAGATTCTGCTGGGAAAAGCAGGGCTGCACCCCAGAAGGAAGTGCTGGGGTGGCTGTCCTGGCAGAGGGACAGAAGAGGATTGATAAGAGCCTCACTGTGATGGAAGACATGGGGCTATGAAGAGAGCAAGGCCTACATGTACTTGGTTACCTGGCCTGTGTTTTGGGACTCTTAATATAGACCATTTGCCCAAGGTTTTTCTAATAAAATGATTCACAGGAGGGGTAGCTGTGATGGGTTGCATCACAGAAACCCCCTGGGAGCTGCCACCTGATGTGCCAAGACTACTTCTGCTTCTGCTTTCCCTGCTAGCTCAGGACTCCAGCACCCTGTCTTGCTAAGCCAGACACTTCCGTCTGCTCCAACACAGACCCAGGGTCTGAATTACTTGCCCCAAAGCTGCAGGTTTACCTAAAAGCAGCTAACAGAAGTGTGCTTGTCTCCAACACTTAAATGCCCAACTCCCAATGGGGTCTAAACCCAAATAAATCCATTTTACTCTTTATAAAGCTTATACAGGGTAAACTCATAAATTGTTTGTCCTCTATAACACTGATAAAGAGATATGCACGGCTGTTTGCTCCCCCAGGTATTAATACATACTCTGAGTTAATTAATAAGTAAAAGGTGATTTTATTAAATACAGAAAGTATGATTTAAGTGGTTCCAAGTAGTAACAGACAGAACAAAGTAAGTCACCAAGCAAAATAAAATAGAATGCGCAAATCTATGTCTAATCAAACTGAATACAGATAAGATCCTCACCGGTTCCAGAATGCTCCCTTTTAGAGACTAATCTCCTTTTAGCCTGGGTCCAGCGATCACTCACACCCCTTGCACGCTGTCCTTTGTTTCAGTTTCTTTCAAGTATCCTGGGGGGGTGGAGAGGCTCTCTCTTTAGCCAGCTGAAGACCCAATGGAGGGGTCTCCCAGGGGTTTAAATAGACTTTCTCTTGTGGGTGGAGACCCCCTCCTCACTCCTATGCAAAGTCCAGCTCCAAAATGGAGTTTAGGAGTCACCTGGGCAAGTCACATGTCCATGCATGACTCAGTTTTTACAGGTAGCATCCATTGTTTACATGCTACCTTGAACGTCCTCGAGTAGACTTCTTATGTGGATTGGGTACTTAATTTCAACATTCCTTTCTCCAGGAACTGACCAAATACTCTACTAAGGTTTAGAAGCCAGTACACAGCCAACATTCATAACTTTGAATACAAAAATGATACATGCATACAAATAGGATTAATACATTCAGTAGATCATAACCTTTGAGATATGTTACATGGCATATGTAGCATAAAACACATTCTAAGCATATTTCCATAAAGCCTTATGGGAGGTACCGTCACAGTAGCCTTTAAGTAAGGGTCTGAAGTACAGTCCTTTGGGTTACCTAAGAGGGGAAACTGAGCCAAAGAGCTACTTGCAGGGGTGCCTGGAAGGCCACTTGTTTACAGCTGGTAAAAAGTTTTGTCCAATAGGTGATTCCTCCCACCCACCCCCAATGAATGTTGAGTGCAACCACCTGCATTTTAAACAGTCACTGCAGTTACACTAGCTCAGGGTTTCTCAAACAGGGGTCACCACTTGTGTAGGGAAAGCCCCTAGCGGGCCAGGCTGGTTTGTTTACCTGCCCCGTCCGCAGGTCCGGCCGATCGCGGCTCCTACTGGCTGCGGATTGCTGCTCCAGGCCAATGGGAGCTGCTGGAAACAGCAGCCAGTAAGTCCCTCGGCCCGTGCCGCTTCCAGCAGCTCCCATTGGCCCGGAGCAGCGACCCCTGTTTGAGAAACCCTGCTCTAGCTGGACAATGCTGCGAACTGTTGGGAGATGAGAGGGGATAAACATAAACAAGAAATAGGCAGGCAAGTACTCAGCTTCTTTTTATATGTGCCACCTCTTAGCTCTTCACACTGGGCTGCTGACTTCCTCCTGCAGAAAGAGTCAGACAGCTACACAAAGCCAGAGGATCAGCCCTCTAGTTCTCCCTGACTAACACTATCCTACGTGCAATCAAAACCTGTAGTTAAGAGATGCAGCCCTGTAGGGCTGCCCGGGGACTGCAGAACTGCTGGAGGAGGAGCAGGCTGCACTCTGGAATGAAAGAAGCTAAACAGCTGTGAAAATACAGCAGTGAGATCAAGATCACATGTGAACTTGAAGCCTTATCTGAAGTATAATGAGCCAGCAGCCAGTCTATGATTTGTGCCAATGACTTAAAAATCTCAAAGTTTACCTTGCATGGTGCTCAAGGATATGTTGATATAAGGCCTTCTCTGAGTCACTATGACTCAAATAACCTTTTCCGGCAGAGGTTTTTTAAAACACATCAGCTCAGTTCATTGGGTTTGCTATAAATGAAGCTCAAACCCACTAGACAGGCTATAAATAAGGGCTTAATCCTGCACCCATTGAAGTCAGAACGAGGCCTGTAGTTTGACATGCAAGTCACCAGTTCTCAAAAGCTGGAATCTTGTTTAAGCTCTTATTATGCTATTCCTTGAAAACATTTAACCTTAGGGAAGGCCCCCATCCACCCAATAGCCATATGGTACCAAACGGATCCCTGCATCTCTCGCTGAGTGTCAGGAAAGGTGCGCCTTTTAACGGTATGGGTGGATTTTAGTCCAGTTTGAGAGGAACCGCAGAGCCACACCTTCATTTTCATAACATTCCAATCTATCAAGTAATGTTGATACAGTCTTTGCTGTTGAGACCGTTGGAGGGATCTCATCAGTAACATTCCCTTCACAGAGGAGAGAAGTTTTCCCTGGGTAGCTAAAGGTAACAAGGAGCTGATTCCACTGGGACACACTACAGCTTTAAAAGCACACCAGCTAACCTGTATTGTAGCATCCAGTTGTCAAAAGCAGGGTGGGCATAATTGTTTATTAAAGTGATCTTTGATTCATATCAGCAGCCAGGGCCTAACTCAGAATATGCACCTAAGCCAAAAAAAGCCTCTCTCTTCATTACACTGATTAATTAATTTAAAATTCACATGACAGTGGGAGGGGTGGGAACAAACTATCACTGGTGATAGCTGGAAAAAAAGAGAGGCTAGGAAGACTGCCAGTAAATTTAAAGGAGACCTAAACTATGTGTGCGCCTCTGCTCTCATTCCCACCCATTAACTGTAATCAGTCGGCTTCCTCCCTGGTGTCCCTTCCCTCAGTGCATGGGATGTTGCAGGGACGACTTTGGCCCAGTATGTTTGTTTAGTGCAACAAAAAAGCCATCGCTTTGTTCTTGTACTTTTACATCCAATAAAATACCACAGATAACATTAAATAGCCCATAACTTCGGCAACATGCAACTAATAACCACTTGACCAGACCTTGCCAGTAGGATCCAAATGAGCTGGAAGAGGGAGAATTGTTTTCCACTGCCAAACAGAGGTAAATGAGGCCAAAAGATTTCAGCTGTGTCACTGAGATTTTCCACATTCCCAAGCCAAACTAATACTGCAGAATTTCCCCTCCTACCTCATCCTGTGCACATGGGCAACTTAGTAAGCTTTCTAATGTGAGAAAA
Organism: Emys orbicularis; assembly: GCF_028017835.1. NCBI lineage: Eukaryota > Metazoa > Chordata > Testudines > Emydidae > Emys > Emys orbicularis. The sequence continues at coordinate 347,440,512 of NC_088683.1, forward strand.
TGTTCTCACATCCAAAGCCGTGGTGAGGGAGTCGCATGGGATTTGTAGGGCTCACCACTACTGGCTCTCTTCTCTGTTTTTCTAAGTCCGGTAGAGGTAACAGAGCTAACCTCAGGCTGTGATCTCCTAACCTAAGCAATAGCAGGGCAAGCCAGTACTATAAGAGAGACCTCTAAGAAGAGCCCATGTTACTGAGGGAAGCGATACTGGAAATAGGAAATGACTATTTTTTGACGAATCACTGGATGAGTACTCCAGAATGGTATAAAGACAAGTGCTGGTGGATATGCCATCTTTTGCATAGGATGGCAACCTAAGGTCCTAACAACTTGTGGTCAATGAAGTTCTTGTAGTTTTTTTCAAGGTAAGGCTGTTAAACTTGGGGTCCAAGCCAATTTCCAATCTAGGCACTTAGGACTCTGCTGTAGCTCTTTTGGTAATTTTTTGCACCATCACTGTAACCTTGAATGCCAGGTTCTGCTAGAAGCATCAGAAATAGCTTTCTGGAAATCATAGCAAAACGTTATGGCCAGAAAGAGGCTTGCAGCCCTAATTCTATTTTATTCCCATCTGGGCTAAATTAGGATAGGATCCATCCAGACTGGCTAGGCTGCTAAAAGGTTGTTGGTCCAAGAGATGAGAATTTTTTCCTGAGAGTTCACTTTAAACAGTCAGTGGCGTTACACTAAATGGGCCTTGCTCCCACCCGTTGGGAGATGAGGGGCAATAAACATGGAGAAACACAAACAAGAAATAGGCAGGCAAGTAGGCTGCTTCTGTGCCATCTCTTGGCTCTTCACCCTGCCTAAATTATGTAAATTTCCCCCTGCAGTTACAGCTGAATACGCTGTTTTCACTCCCTCTTCTAAATTGTTATATAATGTGGCGTGCCCAGTTAAACAGTTGTCACACACCGACCCAGAGGAGGCAAAGGTCACATTGCCTAAAGTGCTTTGGGATCTTCACTCTATGCTTTGCTAGATGGTAGAAAGCCACTGGGGTTTCTTGCTGTTTCAACTGCTCCAAGGAAGTATTCTGCAGCCTCAATCAGCCACCATTTGGAAATGCATCAGATTTGACATTACTTTGTCCTATGTTCTATATTTACATTTCCACAGCATGCTGGCCTCTAAACTACAAATATACTGTGCACGTAGGTGATCAGCTTTACAAAGTGTATGCAAGTTTGGGAGGAAAAAGCTGTAGGAGCCACTCAGAGGCTTACTTACCCTCAGAAAAATGGCCTATGGAGACGGCAGAATGTTCTGCTATGGCTTTAGAAGATCATGTGTAATGCGAAGAGAATGTCCTAAAAATAACACTGGCTCACAGTGGCAAGGTAGGGGAAGCTAGTAAGAGACTGGCGACATAGCTGAGGGCCTAGCCCTGTGAAGTGCTGAGCTCCACACCCTCTCACTTCCTTTGTTTGTACATCACTGAGCACCAACAACACTTATTCAACAATGAGTAATATTTGTTGCATGGCAGGCGAATGACCCATGAGTTGCCACCCCAAGTTGAAACAACATTAATTTATAGCGTAAACACAGGCCAGGAATATTTAGGATCAGCCAGCAGAAGCTTCCAGCTGCTGTCATTCCATGCTCACTCTTGATCCTATAGAGACTGTATTTCCCTTCTACTTAGACCAAGTAGGGGACTTCTAATATGTGAAATGTAACAAACACATTAAAGAGGGTGTCTTTAGTTTCTATTTGCCGGATCATTCCATCCCAGGGATGCTGCTCTTAGGTTTTTGGTTTATTTAAAATAAAGACTAAATCAGAGTGAATCTTATTATGAACTCCTCCTAAGACAGCAAACCTAGAATGCACAGGTTCACAGGCAGCACAGATAATTCTAGAAGGCTGCTCCCAGTTACCCTCTATTGTAAGGATAAGGCCTTTGTCTGCAGCCATATTGTAAGGCCTTCATCTACAGTGAAATTAAAACAGCAGCCGAGCAGCAGCCATTAGCTGAGAAGCAGGAAGTCACATCCTCATATTCCATCTAAATTACATTAAAACAATGTAATGTCAGTCTGTTAAGAAGGAGATCCTGTCCTAATGGCACCCACTATCACCAGATAAAGAAACAGATATTAAGATGGTTAAAGAAAACTTAATTTGATAGTATTCTGTCTGTCAAGAAATCACTTATCAATAGTTGTGGTTGTGAAATCCTCATTTCTTTATTTTTGTCATTACAGTCCCCACTTTCCTATTGTTTATCTGTATGGTCTCTTTAATTTTTTCTGTCTGTCACATAATTAATTTTGCTAGGTGTAAATTAATTAAGGTGGAGGGGTAGGATTGATTAGAGAATTTTGTTACACTATGTTAGGATTGGTTAGTAAATTGTTAGTATAATGATTGCTTAAGATATAGCTAAAAAGGAATCAAATTTCACTATATAAACTGGGGTCCAAAAGGAAGTTCTTTGGGAACCAACTCCAGGACACAGCCCCAAGATCAGAGCTGCCAGACCTCAACACTCTGCCAATGACACCGTGCAGAAACTGGAGTCCCCCAGATGGACCTGATCCTGACTGACCATCAAGAAAAGTTAATCTAACTCTTATTGGGAGTGGTGAGCACTGTATGTGTAACGTGTGCATTCTGGTTTTGGTGATTGTTAATAAATAGAGGATAAGGATATTACTGTGTAAGGCTCTTTCACTGGTAAAAGGTCCTGCAAACCCACAGGGTTACACCTGAGCCCTAGGAACAGGGTAAGGGTGGGTCCCCTAGAGTGTAAGGTTACACCTGAGCCCACAGAAGGGTGAGGATGGGTGCCTAAATTGCCTGGGTTACGCCTGAGCCCCAGGGACAGAGTAAGGGTAGGTGCCATAAAGTGTAAGGTTATGCCTGAGCCGTAGGAATGGGGTAAGGGTGGGTTCCTAAATTAAGAGGGTTACGCCTTGAGCCCTAGGAACTGGGTAAAGGTGTGGGCCCCTAGAGTGTGAGTGTAACTCTTCTGCTCATCAGAGTTGGCAGCAACAAGGGCCGGGTTCAGTATCTAGGGATTCCGTTTCAATAACACAATGCAAAACCGGCTCGAGCCCCCACCCAGGGACCTGGGACAATTACATATAACCTCCCTGGGCGCCTCTAAGAGGCAATACTTCCCCTCTCGCAAGTACAGTGTCTGAGTGTAGCAAAAGCCTTTTGATAAAGGAGGGAAACAATGCGGTATTATGTTAGGGAACCACCACAAACAGGATTCATAACACAAACCATGAGAAAAAGTTCCACCCCCAAGTAAGTTTGGCAGTGTCCTTTTTCCCTCAGGGTCTTAAGTCCAGCAACCCAACAGTCACCCCACCCACAGTTTCTGTCCTTGGTCAGTGCAGCCTCAGATTGGTTCTTGAGTCCAGCAATCTAACAGTCACCCCTCCCACAGTTTCTGTCCTTGGTCAGTGCAGCCCCCCAGAGTTCAGAAGTTCATCTGCAGAGTTTACCTCCCAGCCTGGGTGGAAGTGGGGGAAGGTATGGGAGGGGGGCATCTTACATGCTTCGCTGCTTGGGTTGACGGCCGATTGCCACGCCTCTCCATAGGGTTCTGCTGCAGTCTTCACCACCAGCTGCTCCGCTCCGCCAGCCACCCTGCTATCTGCTCGGCCAGCCGCGTCTCTCCACTATCCACTCCTCTCTGCTAGCCATCCTGCTAGCCACTCGCCAACTTGTCTTCAGCCCCCCCCCCCCCCCCCGAACTTAACACAGCTCTCAGTGATCTCAGCTCTTAAGTGACTTCAGCTGGTAGTAGGGGAGCCTCTAGGGTGACCAGATGTCCCGATTTTATAGCAACAGTCCCAATTTTGGGGTCTTTTTCTTATATAGGCTCCTATTACCCCACCCCCCATCCCGATTTTTCACACTTGCTGTCTGGTCACCCTAGGAGCCTCAGTGCTGCTGCACCACTAGCCCAAAGTAGGTCAAATGCTTAGACCCCGGTATCAGTGATTTCAGCTCTGTAGCATGTAACAAGACTCCTAATGGAGTCAAAGTTAGCTCTGTTGTTGCACAGTGGAGAGAGGAGGGGTAAGAGTGGTGTTTGGGGGCCCACACTACCAGGTACACATACCTGTCCCCAGCCTCTCTCAATTCATTGGGTTTTGGAACCCATGTCCCTTGCCTAGCGAGGGCTACTTAGTTGGGGGCGAGTTCCTCCATCATAAAACTCCAAGTACAGTTCTACTGTCCTTGATTCACATAACCAGGATAACAACTCTTTATTACTCCTGCCCCAATAACAAAGAGACTGGGGATCCCACAGCAGCCAAAGTGACCATTTGGGCAAGCAGTCCATCATGCGAGGCAGGGTGGGTGTGCCCATGCAAACGAGATCAGCCCCTGACATCCTTTTCCACAGTTCACCGCCAGATGTCAAGGTAGAGCCCATTCTGACTCTACTTACATCTGAGTAACAGAATTTTGTGCAGGTAACACTACGAGCAGGAAGCTTGGTCTGAAGATGGCACAGACAGCTTGGATCAACGTGGAGAACTGCAGCCTGAATCTTTGGGGTGAAATTTTTGCTCTATGTTGGCCCAACTCTGCTCCCATTGAAAGTCAGGGGGGTTCTCAGAGCAAGGTCTCTATAGGAGACACTTCCATCTGAAAGAGGAGGGCAACTGCAGTCAGCTCCATTTTATGCAAATTAGAGGCAGCCATCAGGCTCTTGGTGAGTTAACCATGAGGCCCTGCCCTGGAAGGGGGAAGTGTAGTGTGTACAATACACTTATATGATGTATTGACCTTGTGCACAGTGGGAAACAGATACAAGGAAAATGGAGCCAATAAGAGCAAAAGAGGGGAATAGGGAGCCAACATATTCCACAGAATAACCTGCAGAAGGCCCTCTGTTCAGCCTTTCTGAGGTACAAGGGCATGGTGGGACAGTAGGGGAGTAGCCACTCTATCAGCAAGTTCCCCTCAGAGCTGATATCCCAGCAGATACCTGCATGGTATTAACTCCTCCCAGCATTAACTTCCCCTACACACCTGTATCTATCCTCCCCAGATGGGTGTGTAGGAAGGTAATGCAGGGACCATAGTTGGAGAGCCGTGCATAGGGGGAGACTAGGCAGGGAGAGGCATTTCCTTTCCCTGTAGATCCTCAGGATCCACAGAGTTGCGGGTGGAGGCTTGACCCTAGCCTCTTCTGGGAGGTCAGCATTGATCAGATACTGTATGAAGTTAACATCAGTTTCCTTGGCCAGTTAGACTCCAATATTGCCTTTAATGTCAAAGGTTTTTCCATTGCTTAGAGTGCATTAAAAACAAACAGTACTTTAGGAGTATCATGAGACTGACACCAAACATGCTTCTGGCAAGTGAACCAATATTCGTGCACAGCTCAGAAAACCAGCAAGGAAAGGAACCGAGTGGAGACCAAAATATTTCCATGGTAGATTTATGATTTAGTGCTTGTTTAAGTTAAACATTAATATGGATAAAGCAACTTTAAAAACAGAGCCAATGCAGAGTTGATCCAAGAGTCAACCGAACAAAAGAGTCTGAGCGAAAATGTGAGCCAAACCACTGAAGCTGATAATGTCTGGCAAGAAAATTCACCTTACAGAAGGGCTCAAGGACAACACAACTCTATTTAAAATATAAATAACCAGCCCTCGCCCTTCGCTGATTGTTTTTCTGAGGGTATGTTTACAGTGCAGAGACTATGCTGGCATAGGTATGGCACTATAGGTATGGTAGCCTAACCCTGTAGTGTAGATGCAGCCTACACTGACGTAAGGGGTTTTTCCATCACTGTGAACACCATCTCCCCAAACAATGGTTGTTGGGTTGACGGAAGCATTCTTCCATCAACATAGCTCTGTCTACAGCGGGACTTAGGTTGGCATAGCTACATCACTTGTGGATTTTTCACACTCCTGAGTGACATAGTCATGAGGACCTATATTTTAAGTGTAGGCCAGGCCTGACTTTATTCAAAGATGTCAAAGACTCATTATCTCTTGAGGGCAGGAACCTCTCTTGTGACATGGCTGTAAAATCATATTCAGTCTGCACTTGTGGATTATATTCAGCACTAGCAGCCATTCCCAGCTGGGGACATCAGGTCAGAAACTTTTAAGTGACTCAGTTTGGCCTCAAACTATATTTATTGTGGACACTGACCGAGCTGCTCCTGAGCCCTGGCTTGCCAATTACTAATTGCTCTTCACCCAAATTACAAAGGCATACTGTCATCCATCAAGGTTCTCTGTTGTCCATTATTCTGGGCTAACCGCCTGTGAAACAAAGTGTTTCAGACACTAGCAAATAGAACTTCATTATAATAACATGAGACACTTTCTCAGCTGGACAGAGTGTTGTCTAGCAGTTGGAGGAGTTGGAGTCAGAACTCGCGGGTTCTGTTTCCAGCTCCATCACTGGCTGGCTGTGTAAATGTCAGTAAGTCTTTTCACCTCTCTGTGCCTTGATTTACCATGTCTGTATATTGGGAATGATAATGCCTGCGTACATCATGTGGACGCTGTGAATATGAATTACACTAAGGGATCCTTGGATGAATGCAAAGTGTTAACCTTTTACTGTTAAAATTTGCCATGTTAGTAAAAACAAGGCCTTTAATGTCAATGTATTGTTATAGTAATCAAAGATATCAGATCAGAGTCAGAGTTTAAGGGCAGAAGGAGCCACCAGATCATCTGGTCTGTCCTCCTGCACAGCATGGGCTACTAAAGACCACCCAGCTGCCTTACACCTAGCTCAGCAACCAGAATCTGTGTGGTATAAGGCCATGGGAGGATTAATTCTTTCCATATTGTACCCGTGGTGGCAGTCATAATAACATGAAGGGGGCGACGGAGCAACACCTGGGCACCCACAGCTGAAAGTACTGGCCAAGATTTTTTTAAAGGGTGCCTAAAATTAAATGCCTAAAGAAGTGATTTTCAGAAGTGCTGAGCACTCAGCAGCACCCAAGGAAATCAGTGGGAGCTTTCAGCCTCTCAGTGCTCTTGAAAACCAGACTGCCTATTTAGATGCCTAAATATGGATTTAATCATGGCTCCTGCAGCGCTGCACAGCCCCACTGCAAGGCTCAGGCCCCCTCACTGGCCCAGACCAGAGATCACAGTCTCAGCAATCGTCCAGCAGTTCAGAGCTGCTCACACACAGCCCTCCTGGGGCGTTCAGTGCTGCTGACAGAGTAGTTAATAACAATGCAGCCTCCTCTTTTGTGCTCTTGGTAGGCAGTTGCCGCCTGAGCAGAAGCTTTGTCCCCTGTCCTCTGCACCCCATCCATACCTTCAATGCACATGTGCCAGGGCTGCTTAATGTGGCCCTTTGCATTTGTATAGTGCTTTTTATGAGAGGCTCTCACAGCACTTTACACAGAGCTTGACTGCACTGGCATATTATTATCCCCATCTTGCAGGGAAAAATTAATCAGGGAAGTTAAGAAATTTGCCCAAGGTCTGAAGTGAGTCAGTGTGGCAAACTCAGGAATGGAATCCAGGAGCTGGCACCCAGCCTCCTGCTTCAACCAGTTGACCACAATGCCCTGCAAGCAGGATCTAGGTTCTTCTTGTTCATCTACCAAAATTGCACCCTAATCATTGTCAGATTCACCCACAAGCCAATATAGTAAATGATGAGGAAGGGCCATCCCTCTAACGTTTCAGAGAAAGGAGACATTCTGGGAACGTTTGTTATACCACTGAACCCAAACCATATTTTCACATTCCAGCTGACAGCTTTCCAGAACTCTTCAGTTCTCTTGTTTATACGCCACAGCCATTTTATATCCCATCAGACTGAGTCTATCCATAGAATCTCACAACGCAACAGCAGCAACGCCAAGGAACATTTCTTAGTCATTAACACTGCAGATGTTATTGATAGCAGGGCAGAAAGGAGATAAAAGGAACCCAGCTGGTATAAAATAATCATTTTAGCAAACTGCTTCCAAGGAGAGAATGTATTTAACATTTTAAATGAGTTTTTCCAATCACATTGTTTGACGAAACATACCTAATACTGAAACTAGGCTGCTTAAGATTTGTTGCAACTCGCATTGTGGTTATGCTTAGTTGGAGCTCTGGATGGACCACAGCAATGACTGGGTATGGGAATATTCCATGAAGTCTAGACTACCTTGGTTAATCCTCAGTATCATAATTCTGCTCCTGGTTTACATTAAAATATTCACCAGGGAACAAAACGCCTTGTGCAACGTCAAGAGAACGGCTCTGGGTGCAGTTTACTGAAATGTTGTTTGTCTTGAATTTAACAAAACTATGAATGGCCGATCTCAATTGTGTGGGCAGCCAAATGCAAATCAATCACAATGGTTGCTTTTATTTGTAGGACAATGCTTGTGCTTTCCAAGTATAGAGTTAAATCAACACCAAATTAAAAGATGCACTACAGGTGCAGGCTGACCGTGTGCTGCAGGCAGCTTCCAAATATGTACAAAAGGAAAAGCTCAGTTGAAAATTCACTCCAGTTAAGAGCAACAGCCCAAGATATAGGCATCACTTAAACCCCATTCTGAGGGCATAAGCGGTGCCTAGACCTTGTGATGGGCCTCTGCATTGTGCTGAATTTAACCCAGAGTCCACAATGAATCATATGAACACACTGAATGCAGCTGATACCTGTCCCCAGTTCTGCATTTCCTACTTCCGTTGACTTTCATGGGAATTTGGGGTATACAAGGAACCCAGGTAATGGTTCCAAGTTTCACTTTAAACATTAGTAAAGAAACATGAATTTGCGAGGAAGAGGGATTTTCAGGACAATAGTTCTGTAGCGTACATGCACATGACAAACACACAAAATTTCAGAGGACAAATTGACTGCCAGCAGAAGGCAGTGCCACCCAACTGAAATAAATGGAGTGACACCAGTGAATTTGACTCAAGGTCCTCCCTTAGAAGAATCAGGCAATAAAAACATATTACAAACCAGCTCAACATTTACCCATCCCTAAAATTCTCCGGAGAATCCTCAGCCCCTCATTACTACAGCCCTACCCACATGCCTGCTCCAAAAAAAGGAACTTTGCTGCACATTCAGGCCATATCAGACTGTGGAGGGGAGGGGATTTCACAGTCAAGGGGCTTTCATGGAGAATGCCCTGCCAGCAGAACCCTTTCTTATATACCACGGCAACTCCAGCTCAATTGTGTCTGTTGATCCCAACTGCAGTATGTTGCAAGAAAAGAGGGGAAGAGGCTGTAGGGAAGGAAGGGGGGGTGGGATATGGCAGGGGGAGGGGAATGTGGGAATGAGGGGAGGGGGATGGGGCAGGGGACAATGGGGAGAGGAAGGGGATGGGGCAGGAGGCAGGGGGGAAGGGGGATGGGATGGGGAAGAAAAGGGAGTAGAGGAATCCAGGGCCGGGGGGAATGGGAGCCCAGCATGTGGTGTCCCATCAGTGGTAGCAGCTGGGGCTCCCCTGTTAAGCAGGCCCATTGAATCCCTACCCCAATAAGCGTGATCTCCCCTGTACCTGGATGACCCCAATGAGCCCCCTGCACCCGGACCTCCACTCCACTGAGCCCCAACCAGCTGCACTCAGACCTACACCCCAACAAGGCCCATTCTCCCAGCATCTAGACCAGGGGTGGGCAAACTATGGCCATCGAGCTCTCGCTGGGGAACGGGATCCAGAGCTTGCCCTGCTCCAGCACTCCAGGCGGGGAGTGGGGTTGGGGGCTTGCCCCATTCTGTGCAGCTCCTGGAAGCAGCAGCATGTCCCCCATTGGGCAGGAACTGCAGCCAATGGGAGCTACAGGGGCGGCGCCTGCAGACAGGGTAGTGCACAGAGCTGCCTGGCCACGCCTCCGCGTAGGAGCCGGAATGGGGACATGCCGTTGCTTCTGGGAGCTGCTTGAGGTAAGCGCTGCCTGGAGCCTACACCCCTGACCCCCTCCTGCACCCCAACCCCCTGCCCCAGCCCTGATCCCCCTCCCTCCCTCCGAACCCCTCAATCCCAGCCCGGAGCACCCTCCTGCACCCCCAGCCACACCCCAGAGCCCTCATCCCCTCCCACATCCCAATCCCCAATTTCATGAGCATTCATGGCCCGCCATACAATTTCCATACCCAGATGTGGCCCTCGAGCCAAAAAGTTTGCCCACCCCTGATCTAGACCCCCCTGCCGAACCCCATCCCCTCACACCCAGACCCCCTGCTGAGCCCCAACCACTTTCACCTTGACCCCCCGTAGAGTCCCATTGCCCCGGAACCCCACAACGAGCCCCTGTGCATCCAGAGCTCCCACTCAGCCACCTGCCCCCAGACTGCTCCACACAGAACCCTCTTACCCCACACCTGGATCCCCCCACACTAAGCTCCTGTACACTTGGGTCCTTCTAGGCTGAGCCTGCCTGCCCACACCTGGTGTGCCTGGCGCAAAGGGGCAGGACCATGGGGTGTTTCTGGGGTAGGCCTGGCCCTTGCACTGTGTCAGGGTTGGATGCAGCCTCATTGCTGAGTCCCTGTCTCTGAGGTGAGGGGGGCTGCAGGGTGATTTCCCACCTCCATGCAGCCAGTGGCCTGTGCTCCCCACTGCCATGCTGGAGTTTCCACATTTATTTATTGACAAATAAAATTTGCAGAATTTTACAGAATTTTAAAATATTGTGTGCAGAATTTTTAATTTTTTGGTGCAGCATTCCTTCAGGAATAACCTGTCCCTGGCCATTGGTAACCTCTGTGTATGCACTGGGAATAAGTGTACCTAATGGCTGCTTTATTGATCATAAACGGCAAAAAGCCATTACAAAGTCCTACCAAACCATCATCAACATTGTTTGTCAACAATAAAATATTCAAATAAAGACATGCATGGCTGACTTTGACAGAAACCATGAAACTTAATACATGAGGAGATCATTCATAAACATCTTAAATATATCCTGTAATGTTGCAAAGGTCAGTGTCAGCTTTGTATTTTTGCCATGTAAGTGTCAGTTGTAACCGTGGCAAAGCCTGTCTAGGGATAGGTCTAATTTATTCAAATAACATTTCACAAAGCCTGGGTGTTAACATTTTCAAGTGAACAATATAACATACAAAGTCATCTGGCAAAATGAAGCTTCTGGCAGAGACCTGACTTAGGGACTGCTACTCCCTGCCTTGGAAGAGATTCTGTCCCTGAGAGTGGAGAAACTGGTCAATGATGGAATGAGTTCAGTTGGAGAGGATCCTTGTGGAGGGAAAGCTGCAGGCCCACAAGGAGGAGATGGACTTTGTCCAACATCACAGTGGGGGTGGACATGCAAAACCCATGAAAGGCACTTTTCTGGAGTACAAACAGTAACTTACTATCGCTCTCTGGGCCCAATCATGCCCTCAAAATCCCCTCTTTGTGTGGCTGTCTTCTAGTCTACATGAAAGTGGCTTTTTTTTAAGGTTTCTCCCCAGAACCATTCCCCCTTTACCCAGACCCAGTGCATGTGTTTTGATGAGGGAACAATTGATCCAAGCCATCCATTCAGTAACTTCTTGCAGACTGTGATGGGGGTTTACCAGACATTTGCTGCCCCCGATGAACGCCCCACTGCCTAGGCGCATTCTGCCAAAAGAAGGTGTCCTGTTGCAGGAAACCAGAAAGTTTAGACCTCCAAGAGTGCCCAGAGAGGCCATTCAGGGTCAATCTGGGCAGAGCCAATGAATGGTCCTCCAGTGGCTAGAAGGGCACGGAGCAGGCAGAAGCCAATTAGACCCAAGCAGGCAAGATAAAAAAAAAAGTCTGGCTGCTTCTTCCAGGGCCAGTTCTGAGTGGAGCTGAGACAGGAAGGATTTCCCCTGTCCTAACCCAAGAAATCTGGCCTGGTCAGGGTCTTAACTCTGACTTCAGCTTTATGGTTGAACCAGGGAAGGCTGTTATTAGATGGCCCAGGTGGCCATCTTGAGTCAACTTTACAGTAACTAATTGATATTTAAGGCAAGCTGGCTCAGGAGATGTGTCTTGTTGCTTTCCCATTTCAACTCATTAGGTCAGCACTTTCAGCCTGATCCTGCAATATTATTGAAGCCAAATTTTAAATGTCTGAATCCTAAGAACGCTCATATGTGCTTCTCTGAGAACAGGAGGAAATTGTCTGTGGTGTCCCCATTGACCTTCATAACATAACTATAAAAATATTTGCAGTTCAGTTAAGTAGTAGTAGACCAGTCCAAACAATATTGAGTAACTCTGCCTGACCAGAAAAAGTGTCCATAGAGTCAGTGGGAATTGATATTGATGTCTCAAAGAACATGGGAATAAATCAGCAAGCCAAAAAAGGCATAAGTAAATATTTAACTGAACACTCAAAACACTTTCCTTTTAGGTAAATCTCTCTTTGTATCTGAGTTCATTCCTGGGTGAAAAGATCAAAAGCCTTTGAATGGGCATCACTGAAACAATTCCCGAAGCAAGTATTGTCATTTTGGGATAAAAATTAGCTTGTAGTAAAACATAAACAATTTGAAAAGAATTGAACTGGGAGAAATGATGATCTTGTGGCTAACGTACAGGATGGGACATCTACTTAGAGATGGGTGTTCTATGCTCCTGAGTGACCTTGAGCATTCTGTTCCCATTCTGGTTCCCATATCCTCCTCCCAGGGGTAGACCTCTCTGAAAGTGCTTCATACATGAAGGGGCATTTTGAAGTAAGGCCTAAGGGCAGTTGGCTACACATATGACCAAATCCTGCTTCTACTGAAGTCCAAGGGAATTTTTTGCCATTGATTTCAGTGGGACCACAATTTAGCCTATAGTACACACATGCCTTTCCTTGGCTGTGGTCCAATGAATCCCTATTAGTCCAGCTTCTGGCTTTGATGTGTTTGTTAGTTGCTTCATGTGGGAAGAAATATGGAAAGGCTCAGAAAGCAGGCTGTATATTTGCTAATGGAGGGAAGGAGAGGAGTGTGTCATGCTGATCTGTAGAAACATCTGTGTTTAATTTTGCATATATGTAACCATGACTTTGGAAGAAGTGTGTTTGAATAACTCATAAGCTCAGCCACAATAGGGAAGCCCTGGCAATGCATTGTACAAAACCCTACCCCAAACAGATATTAATTGTTTGTTATGATATCGGTAATTCAAAATGTCATAAAGCTGAAAGGTAAATAACTGCATGGATGGAAATCCTGGCCCCACTGAAGTCAATAGAAATATTCCCATTGACTTGAAAGGGGCCAGTATTTCAGCCTATAGGTAGTTCAGTATTAACCTTAAGGCATTTCAGCTGACAAAATCTTGAGTTGTCACTGTCAGGCTTTAAATAATCATAAACACCACTTTTACAAGGGCTTATTTTCAGACTAATGAAAACTGCTTAGTGGCATTTTAAAGCTAAAGATCATGTAAACTGGTTCTAGCTGGCAGGTCATTTATGGTCTGAAAGGCAGGTCATCTTTCTAAATTACTTTGTGCATATGACAAACAACTAAAATATGCATCTTGAGCCTAGGGCTTAAGAGACTTAAGTCATTAAAAATACTTTTATGGGAAAAAAACAATTATGAGTACAAATGAAAAAAAGTGACGTACTTGACTACAGTCTGGTATGAGGGAAAATTTAGTCCAATGTATGGTATTCTCTGAGGTCTGTTCTCATAGGATATAAGGAACAGTATATGTAATTTTTATTTACTTGTATTGTATTCAGTTGTAATCACTTGTATTTACTAGGACACCCAGTAACCTAATCAGGATTAGAGTCCCATTGGATTAGGCAGTATATAAACACATGGTAAGGAACAGTCATCTATCTACACACACACAGAGACACACCCAGAGAGAGAGAGAGATCTATTTAATAAATATTCGTGTATACATTACACCTATTATATCTCTGTAGTTCAAGAACACTACATTTTTATTTAAAAATGTACATCACGATAGTAATCTGAACAAACATAATAATAATAATAAAGACTCTGTGACACTTAGGGCCCCTTTATCCTGGGAGAAAGACCTATAACCTGTTGACAGTGGTTATAATAAATGGGTGACCTCTGAACACCCCTCAATTGGTGTTGAAAACCAGCTGCTAGCAAAGACAGGGCAAAACCATTTTCAACACTGTTATAGGAGACGGAGGAAGGATGGTCCAGTGCAGGGCCAGCTTTAGCAAGAGCGGGGCCCGATTCCTGGGGGCGGGGCTTGCGGCAAACCCCACCCCCAGGAATCGAGCCGCGCTCTGGCCGGGTTCACCAGGCTTGGGTCCGGCCCAGAGCTGCTCGGCGGCCGGAGCCGTGCCACGCCGCGCCGTGGGGGCCGGGCCAGACCCGAGCCGTGCCGTGCCGCGGGGGCCAGGCCGGAGCCACTGGGGCCGGCGCGCTCGGCCAGAACTGGGGCCGGACTGGGCCGCGCCTCCCCGGAGCCCTTCTCGTACCCCCCGCCACCCCAGTTTACCTGGTGCTGCCTGCCCGCCCCTGCTTCTTTTCAGACTTCCCGCGAACCTCTGATTCGCGGGAAGCAGGGGAGGGGGAGGAGCAGGGGGCGGAGCGTTCAGGGGAGGGGAGGAGGGGGAAGTGAGCTGAGGGCGGGGTGGAGAGCTGCGGCGCGGGGCCCTCTTAGCGCGGGGCCCAATTCAGCCGAATCGGCTGAATCGGCCTAAAGCCAGCCCTGGTCCAGTGGTTAGTGTACTAACCTAATCACTTCCTGTGGGACATTGGGCATGTCATGTAGTCTTTCTGTGCCTCCATTCCTCATCTGTAAAATGGGAATAATAGCACTTTCCTACTTCACAGGGATGTTGAGAAGCTAAATAGAATCATAGAAATGTAGGATTGGAAGGTACAATGAGAAGTCATCTAGTCCAGTTCCCTGCACTCATGGCAGGACTGAGTATTATCTAGACCATTCCTGACAGGTATTTGTCTAACCTGCTCTTAAAAATCTCCAATGATGGAGATTCCACAACCTCCCTAGGCAATTTATTCCAATGCTTAACCACCTTGACAGTTGGAAAGTTTTTCCTAGTGTCCAACCTAAACTGCCCTTGATGCAACTTAAGCCCATTGCATCTTGTCTTATCCTCAGAAGTTAAGGAGAACAATTTTTCTCCCTCCTTCTTGTAGCAACCTTTTATGTACTTGGAAACTGTTATCATGTCCCCTCTCAGTCTTCTCTTTTCCAGACTAAGCAAACCCAATTTTTTCAATCTTCCCTCATAGGTCATATTTTCTAGACCTTCAGTCATTTTTGTTGCTCTTCCCTGGACTTTCTCCAATTTGTGCACA
The DNA here is from genome assembly GCF_028017835.1 of Emys orbicularis. Lineage (NCBI taxonomy): Eukaryota > Metazoa > Chordata > Testudines > Emydidae > Emys > Emys orbicularis. The sequence continues at coordinate 347,455,739 of NC_088683.1, forward strand.
TCTTTCCTGAAATGTGGCACCCAGAACCCGACACAATACTCCAGTTGAGGCCTAATCAGTGTGGAGTAGAGTGAAATAATTACTTCTCGTGTTTTGCTTATAACAGTCCTGTTAATACATCCCAGAATGATGTTCGCTTTTTTTGCGACAGTGTTGCACTGTTGACTCATATTTAACTTGTGATTCACTATGACCCCCAGATCCCTTTCTGCAGTTCTCCTTCCTAGGCAGTAATTTCCCATTTTGTATGTGTGCAACTGATTGTTCCTTCCTAAGTGGAGTACTTTGCATTTGTCCTTATTGAATTTCATCCTATTTACTTCAGACCATTTCTCCAGTCTGTTCAAATCATTTTGAATTTTAATCCTATCCTCCAAAGCACTTGCAGCCCCTCCCAGCTTGGTATCATCTGCAAATTTTATAAGTGTAGTCTCTATGCCATTATCTAAATCACTGATGAAGATATTGAATAGTACCAGACTCAGAACTGATCCCTGTGGGACCCCACTCAATATGCCCTTCCAGATTGACTGTGACCCACTCTCTGGGAATGGTTTTCTAACCAGTTATGCACCCACCTTATAGTTCCATCTACATTGTATTTCCCTAGTTTGCTTATGAGAAGGTCATGCAAGACAGTATCAAAAGGCTTACTAAAGACAAGATATTCCACATCTACCACTCCCACCCATCCACAAAGCTTGTTACTGATTTGTTCATGACAAATCCATGCTGATTGTTACTTATCACCTCATTATCTTCTACGTGTTCGCGAATTGATTGCTTAATTATTTGCTCCATTATCTTTCCGGGTACAGAAGTTAAGCTGACTGGTCTGTAATTCCCCAGGTTGTCCTTATTTCCCTTTTTACAGTTGGGCACCATATTTGCCCTTTTCCAATCCTCTGGAATCTCTCCCATCTTCCATGACTTTTCGAAGATAATTGCTAATGGCTCAGATATCTCCTCAGTCAGCATCTTGAGTATTCTAGCATATATTTCATCAGGCCCTGGTGATCTGATGACATCTAACTTGTGTCAGTAATTTTTAACTTGTTCTTTCCCTATTTTAGTCTCTGATCCTACCTCATTTTCACTGGCATGCATTATGTTAAACATTTAATTGCTACTAACCTTTTTGGTGAAAACTGAAACAAAAAAGTAATTTAGCACTTCTGCCATTTCCACTTTTTCTGTTATTATTTCCTCCCCCCACCCCATTAGGTAATGGGCCTACCCTGTCCTTGGTCTTCCTCTGTATTTGTAGAATGTTTTCTTGTTACCCTTTATGTCTATATATTAAAGATTGTGAGGCACTCAGATGTTACAGCAATGGGGACCATTTAGGTATGATTGATAGATACATAGATTAGATAATGTGCTGAAGACCAGGTGGAACATGGGCTTATCATCCTTTCTGAGGTGGTGTTGAAAATGGTTTTGACTCCATCTATGCTAACAACCTAAACTCTCTTCAACACTAGTTGAAGGGCAAAAGGGGCCTGTTGTTGACAACCGTTCTGAGACACAGGTGATGTTACTAGTGTAGATGGTCCCTAAAAGAGTTCCCTGAGCCACTAGGACCCAACTGACTCAACCTTGCTGCTTAGAAAAATTCTGAGTGAATAACTAGACTTTGCAAATACACCAGAATGCCAATGACCTTGGGCTCAGTCAGACTGAGGGGGAAGCATTGACCAAAAGAAGTAATGAAGACTTGCAAACCCCAACACCAGCTCCTAAATGGCCAAATCTAAGGACTGTGAGGTAATATATTTTATTGGACCAACTTCTGTTGGTGAGACAGAAAAGCTTTTGAGCTTACACAGAGTTCTTCTTCAGGTCATCAACAATACTACATACAAATCTAAGAACTGTCATCTTGAACAACTCAGCTGATTTCAAATGACTGGTTAAAGCACAGAGGGTGTTGGTTTCTAAGATACCCAGAACACAGACCATAAAGGGAAAGGCTAAAAGTCCCAACCCCCTACTTTAGTTAAGTAAAATATGACTTATTTACATAGCATGTTTTATGATACACAAGGGATGCTCTGGGATATGGGCTCAGATTACATTAAAAGATATAGCTACAGATACAAAATTCACTGTGTTATCTCTTGTTCCCAAGGCAATTTTATAATATTCAGATCTGTTATTAAAACAGGTTCCAAAGCAGAAAGAATGAAAATCAACATTGGAGAGTGGCTGAACTTACCCCATTTCCTGTCACAAGAAAAGTGCCCCGACCACAGGGTCATTGTTACACATGGGGAAATAACAGACCGCAGACCATTTATGTAAGTCACAACCAGTGGGCCTATAATGCTTTATCAGATCTCAATACCACAACTGAAATGGCAACCCCCACACTTCCCAGCCCCCTCCCCAAACACAGCGGCAGCTACATCAAATTTTCCCATAAAAAGAGAAGCAACCTATCAGTGCATAGATACCACGGTGACAGGTGCCTTACCCAAGACAGTTATTTATTTAGACTTATAAAGGCTTCCCTGCCCATGATGTGCCTCTTTCCTCCCTTGATATGCCCCCTGTACCAGGGTGAAGAGGGCACCTGGCAAAGGAACCAGTACCATCAGCTTTACCCCCAACTGATTGATCCTTGCCCTTTCCCATTGGTTGTCTCTTCTCCCACAGTGAATTTCTACTGTGCTCATCATCATAACATCTAGGAGTGTCTTCTCTATTATCTTATCCTCCCTTTTCTCTTTTCTCATTCCTCCTTTCCCCCTTCCTACCTTATCCGTTTTGCCCACCCTCTTCTTGCTGCCTTGCACTTTTCAAAGGGAGTGATGGACCCTGGTCTTGTGAAAGCTGCTTTTTGTTCAGACTTAGAATCATAGAATCATAGAATATCAGGGATGGAAGGGACCTCCCGAGGTCATCTAGTCCAACCCCCTGCTCAAAGCAGGACCAATTCCCAACTAAATCATCCCAGCCAGGGCTTTGTCAAGCCAGGCCTTAAAAACCTCCAAGGAAGGAGATTCCACCACCTCCCTAGGTAACGCATTCCAGTGCTTCACCACCTTCCTAGTGAAATAGTGTTTCCTAATATCCAACCTAGACCTCCCCCACTGCAACTTGAGACCATTGCTCCTTGTTCTGTCATCTGCCACCACTGAGAACAGCCGAGCTCCATCCTCTTTGGAACCCCCCTTCAGGTAGTTGAAAGCAGCTATCAAATCCCCCCTCATTCTTCTCTTCTGGAGACTAAACAATCCCAGTTCCCTCAGCCTCTCCTCATAAGTCATGTGCTCCAGCCCCCTAATCATTTTTGTTGCCCTCCGCTGGACTCTTTCCAATTTTTCCACATCCTTCTTGTAGTGTGGGGCCCAAAACTGGACACAGTACTCCAGATGAGGCCTCACCAATGTCGAATAAAGGGGAACGATCACGTTCCTCGATCTGCTAGCAATGCCCCTACTTATACAGCCCCAAATGCCGTTAGCCTTCTTGGCAACAAGAGCACACTGTTGACTCATATCCAGCTTCTCGTCCACTGTGACCCCTAGGTCCTTTTCTGCAGAACTGCTACCTAGCCATTCGGTCCCTAGTCTGTAGCAGTGCATAGGATTCTTCCGTCCTAAGTGCAGGACTCTGCACTTGTCCTTGTTGAACATCATCAGGTTTTTTTTGGCCCAATCCTCTAATTTGTCTAGGTCCCTCTGTATCCGATCCCTACCCTCCAGTGTATCTACCACGCCTCCCAGTTTAGTGTCATCTGCAAACTTGCTGAGAGTGCAGTCCACACCATCCTCCAGATCATTAATAAAGATATTAAACAAAACCGGCCCCAGGACTGACCCTTGGGGCACTCCGCTTGATACCGGCTGCCAACTAGACATGGAGCCATTGATCACTTCATTGATCACTTCATTAGTCAGATAAATGTGTGGGAGTCAGGAAACAGTGTGAAGGGTCAACGTTTTGAGAAAAGCTAAAGCAAAGAAAGTGTCCCGTAATTCTGAGTTGCTCTGTCAAATGATAGTGTATGCTTCCTGCACACAGGTTGAGCAACAATGTGATCACATTTTATGGTCATGGCCACTTAAAATACCTTGTTACTTATAAGTTACATTGCATGAGAACTTCATAGGCAGCATCCAAAATGTGATTTTTAATAACTTTTATAAATATACATATAAATTAATGGAGATATCCTATCTCCTAGAACTGGAAGGGACCGCAAAAAGGTCATTGAGTCCAGCCCCCTGCCTTCACTAGCAGAACCAAGTACTGATTTTGCCCCAGATCCCTAAGTGGTCTCCTCAAGGATTGAGCTCACAACCCGGGGTTTAGCAGGCTAATGCTCAAACCACCAAGCTATCTCTCCCTCTATAATAGTGAAGCCACTTAGAACATCACAGGTGATACCTTGCTTCACATTGTGGCCTCTTAGAATTTCACAGCAGCAACAGTGAAACAGCTTAGAGCAGGGGTCGGCAACCTCTGGCACGCAGCTCGCCAGGGTAAGCACCCTGGTGGGCCGGGCCAGTTTGTTTAACTGCCACATCCACAGGTTCAGCTGATCGCGGCTCCCACTGGCTGCGGTTCACTGCTGCAGGCCAATGGGGGCTGCGGGAAGCCAAGGCCAGCACATCCCTCGGTCCGCGCTGCTTCCCGCAGCCCCCATTGGCCTGGAGCGGTGAACCGCAGCCAGTGGGAGCCGCGATCCGCCAAACCTGCCGACGCGGCAGGTAAACAAACCGGCCCGGCCTGCCAGGGTGCTTACCCTGGTGAGCCACGTGCCAGAGGTTGCCGACCCCTGGCTTAGAGGTTACGGTTCTGAAAAGGAGAGGCTACTATCACTTGAACTAAAGGAGATCTCTATTAGCGATCGGCAGTATAGGATTCATGACTCACAATTGATAGTTCTGATTCTATCCAGTAAAGGGCAGTGGTTCTCTCTCTTTCCCTCAGACACATACACACATTCATTACATACTATTTTACAATGATTCTTAATATTTGAGAGCAGTGGAGTAATCTCTAATCTATTAGATTTAAAAACTGTTGTCCCAGAGTCCTTGTCTTTGCTAGGAAAAAAAGCTGTGCTCCTCACCTGAGTTAGCTAATTTGAGTTAAATAACATGAGATAAAATCCTACAGAAAAAAAACCAGTTTGTAGTTTTCACACAAGTTAGTGGATTGAGTTAAAGACTAGACCGTCATGTGCAGGTATTTAATACATAGCTGCAGACACTTATAGAATCAATAAATCTAGAGATAAAAAAGTAATCTTCTGGCATATGGCTTTTGACAGCACAAACAATTAATTAGATGTTGGGTCAGTGATGTAGCCACTCTGGCAGGACAGCATCATTTGGTGATATCAAATGCATCCATCCACCATCGAGATGATAGAGGTCAGTCCATAACCAGATGGCTTGCTGTTTGTTCTTGAGCTCCACAGGGACAGGATGGAGAGCTCAAGAAGCCCCAGTCATAAAAATGTGAGTTAAACCACTCGCCACCCCAGTGTATTCTGTTGTAACAAAGAAGGATCTTTCAGTTCATATGGTAGTACTGAGGGGTGTACATGAGCTGATCCAGAGAGACTTGGGGACACAGATCTGAGTTACCTATCTGCCAAGGAATGCTCCATTGATCCAAATATAGTCCGGCACCACGTATCTGAGGGCATGTCTGAAAGGCTCAACTGTTTCAGAGAAGGGGTGTCTTGACTTCAGCTGGCATTTTTGATGTGTCTTTGAGATGAAATTGTGAAGTAAGCTGTCTTGCTGGTTGGCTATGCACAGTAATGCAGCGAAGGGCCTTGCCTTCATACTTAATCACGGGGAGATCAATGCCAGCAAGGAAACAGAAGGTTGGAGACTGCAGTTCTCTGGGCCACACCATTGATGATACAAAGGGCAGAGCTGATCACTGAGTCCAACTTGCCACAGTGACAACTGGAGCCCCATGCTGCCACCCAGTATTCAGCAAGTGCAATAATTAGGGCATTGGCAGATGTCCATAAGGTAACAGCACTACTGCCCCATAAGCTGCCGGCAACCCTGTGGAGCAGAGCAACTCTTGACTGGATTTTAGCTTTTGTCTCCTCAATGTGTTGTCGAAAGGACAGAGTGGTCAAGCTTTATCCCTAATAAATAAGGTATGGTTCAAAAATGTTTGGCTGATTGTGCATAAGGACCTGCAGCTGTCGATGAGCTAATCGGCTGGTGGGATGGAAACAAGATGATACTGTCTTTAGTGCGTTTAATTTAAGTCCCCACTTCGAAAAATACTTGGCCAAGGTGTCACAGTTAGATGACAGGCAAGACTCTAGATCCTCAAAACTTCTTCTGGCTATTGCCAGGCAGGTGTATCAGCGTACACAATCTTAGTTGCCTTAGTTGACCTGCTGGGTGCCAGGTCAGCTGTATATATATTGGAGTGAGTACAGATCCCTAGGAAAGTCTGTTGTTCATACAACGTGGGTGACGTGAACCATGACCACACTTGATGATCACTGTTCTGTTAGAAATCATCTGCATAAAAAAAATCTTGTCTGGGACCCTGGAGTGTACTTTTAGGACTAATTCATGGTGAAAAGTAATCCAGGTAATATAGTCCAGCTGCCTGTCAATGCAAGATTGTTCCCGACTGTACCGTTACTAGCACTTTGTCCAGTTTAATTTAAATTGTGCCAGTGATAGGGCCTCCTCCACTTCCCTTGGGAATGATTCCATATTCTAATAGATTTCCTTGTCAGGAAGTTTTTCCTTATATTTAGTCTACATTTTCCATCTCTTTTATTAGACTAAATAATAACTTTTAGTGTTTATGTCCTTCAAATAGTTATAAATGTCCATTATATATCACACAGCTTTAATCCAAGTACTAATAATGAAGGAAAATGGGTTATAGCAAGAGAGGAAGGATGGTCTTGTGATTAAGGCAATGACCTGGGACTCTAGCAATCTGTGTGACAGAGTGTATCAGGCCCTCTGAGGCCCCCTACTGGAGGCCTTGCAATCCTACCACACCCTGACTCAGGAAAGGAGTAGTGAAGATGGGTCCTCCAGGCCTGCCTAGAAAGGCTGCAAGATAGCAGCCAAACAAAGCGCAGCAGTGTGGCATCCCATGCGGAGCGGATAAAGCACACGACCAATGTGGTTGCAAGCTGAACTGAACTCTGTTTATTACAAACTTTCTTTTATAGTCTTTCTTAACATTACATAACACAATTAGGCTATAATTACACATCTACCGATTGGACAAGAAGGAGAATCATGTGTTTATCACATGTATAGCCCCACACCGATTGGTTCAATTATTCCTTACATAAGGCCTCATCTTATATAACCACCAGGGGGCCTTACATAAGGCCATGATTTATTGCCAGGCAAGTGTCCCATCGTGACCCTTACCCTCTCATGGAACTTTACATCCCCACACAGCAGGCTCCGATAAAAGGAGCTACAGGGCCTGAGCCAGTCAGGTGCTGTCTGGGACCAGAAGGATGAGGAAGGGCTGGAAGACTGAAAAACTCTCCAGGCAAAGAGGCCTCAGAGAGACCTTGCTCAAGCATGGATAAGACAGAGAACCCAAGGACTATAACCCTAAGGTAATGGGTGAAGGTGATGGGACCAAGTGGGAAGAAGCCCAAGGAAAACCATAGCAGCTAATTGATGGAGCTGAAGGGAGCAGTGCATGACTGCTATTCATAGGGTCCCTGGGTTGGGACCTGAGGTAGTGGGCAGGCCCAAGTCCCTCCACTGGCCCCTGGGGAAGTGGCCTAAGCCCTGAGAAAAGCCGAAGAATGGGGCTGGAATTTAAACAGGCCCAGAGATGGGGTTGAAGACCCTGGAGAGGGCCACCCATTTGTTGGACTTTGTGATCCCAGAAGGGGACTGAATTTAAGAAATGACCTGGCTGTAGAGCTGGGGCCGCGAGAACCAGTGAAGACAAAGAGTGTTCAGGGAGAAAGCCCTGGGGGCAGCGCTCTGTAACAGGGCAGCAGTAGACTTAAAGTTAGCCCAGAAGGGGACTGAGAACTGAGCTCAGACAGGGCTGAAGTTGCTAACAAGGGCACAGTGATAGTCCTTGTTGGATCTTTGTTACATCCATTCACCTATTAACTATGTGACTTAGTTAGCGGGTTGAGCCACTGAAGACCCACCTAGTGAGGTCAACAGCCTTCAGGGGGCGCCAGGAGCAGAAAAGATTGCAGCACCACACCCAGCCAGCAGGAGGCACTAGTGAGAGGTGACTGTCCCATCACACCCTGATTCAAGTCCCTGTTCTGCTGCAGCTTTCCCATATGATATTGGACAAGTCACTTTATCTCTTTGTTCCTCAACTGTAAAATGGAGGAAATAATACATCCTTTCTCCCATGTTTTGTCTATATACATTGTGAGCTTTCGGAGCAGGGACTCTCTCTTACTATGTGTTTTTTAGTACCTAGCACAAATTTGGTTCTAGTCTTAGTTGGGGCCTCTAATTTAGATTTGCCTTAAAAAAGAATTACACAAGTGAGTTTTGTTTCAGAGACTAACAGAAAAACAGACCAGTGCACTTTCTAGTTCTCTCCGATGTGGATGATACATGTTCATCTAATTCATTCTGCAGCAAAACTGTTCTCCATGAGCTAGAGTCTGATCTGAGTTACACAGGTGTAAATCCAGGATAATTCAACTGATTCCATAGCAGTGCTCCAGATTTACATCTGAGTAACTGAGATCAGAATCTGGCCCAATGACTATATAACCCATAATGGAGGAGGGGAAATAGCAGAGAAGGGAGGGCTGAGTTTACAAAAATGCCTTTTCTCATATTTATTGTTCCCTGTTGTCTTTTTAAATCTAGACAAAGAGTTGCAGTAATATCTGTATTCCACTGTCAATCTCATGAGCTGTACAGTCACCATCTATTGTTGTGTTCCTGGGCATATGCCATTCAAATGGAAGGAAAGAGCTAGTGCCCTTCAGAGGAAAGACCAATCGAGCACATTAACACCTACTCCACATGTATGTTCATGTTTCTCCTTTGCTAATGAGATTTTTTTTAAGTTTGCCCAGATGCCTCCACAACCCCATCCATTCTAAGTGCTCTATTCTTGTCGTGTTAGTAGCTATACACACTAAGAGGTACAGACTTGCCCACATTAAATAAGATCAACAGGAAATTGGATGCTGGCACTCCTTCAAATGATGCTTCTCAGCTCAGGCTTTGGAAGTGAAGTAAGGTCGCTCGTTGTAGGTTGTCTTTGTTGTCAGAATGCTGAACAGTTGTACACTGCCAAGTTTGTTGCCTCAGAACAGGAGACTCATGTATCCTCATGCATCAGTGAATGGCTTTTATATGTACTACAAGTATCTTCCCATAGGTGGAGTGATTTGTTTAGTGCTGTGCAGCCCCTGTTCATGCTTGCAGGTTAACCTGATAAGTTCAGTGTTTAATGCAACCTGGATGCCATCAGACAGCCCCTCAACTAACAGTTTCAAAATAAGCTTTTGAGGCCTCAGAGAAAATATCTACTTTAAAATTCTGAGGTCAATAGAAAAACCGAAGAAATTGTGAGTTACCGAGGAGACTCATCACTACTTAGTGCCAATTTTACAACTGCACTCCAGCTGCTTTTTATCAACTGTCCCCTCAGAACATCCCTCTTCACCTCAAGGGGTCAGGACTGTGGGATCCTGAGCGCCTCTCTTCATTATTGAAAGCTTCCTACAGCTTCCTGAGCCTCCAACACCCTCCTTTCTCTTCCTCCAAACCCCTCCTCAAAAGCCACTCCTTTTGTGAAGCCTTCCTCTGACCTCCCCCCCGGTGTCTGGTGACAGTGTCTCCAGGCCTCTTGCTCTGAACTGTGGCCCAGTGGATCATTTCTGCCCACGTCCCTGATCCCATAACTGGCTTTGTGAGGTTACACCTTTTTGTGGAGCATGCAGGAAGGCCTACCTGTGAGAAGTCAGTTGCAGGATCGTGATCTGATTCAGGGCAGGGACCTTGTCTCTGTGCATGTTTTGTAGAGGAATAATGATAGGGTTTCATACTTAAGAGAAATGAATGCAAACAAAAAGGGTGATCATGCACCATCCAAGTCAAATTGGACCCTAGTTATCTCGAGTTAGATTCTTATACTGTGCCCAGCCATGTGAAATCTGAGCAAACTTTTCAAATATGGCTCTTGTCCATCAGCCAAAGTAAAGTAACTTCAAATAAAAAAAATTCTAAAGGCACCTGATGCACCTTCATTAGACTTAAAAGTGAAAACTCCTTTGGAAGCAAGAGTGACATTTCAAAGCTGACCTTGTACAAATAAAAGAGACATTGACGTAACTGTGGAATTGATGGGTGTAGGCATGACACACCAAACCTGCTTCCGCCCTTTATATCCACAGTGTGTCTAGACAAACTCACTTCTCAAACATAGCCTTTGTGATGTGTGGTTAATGAACATCTCAGAGATGGGCCATGTGCAGGTAACTGCAGATATTTATTGGCCTGAGGCAATGAATAGCAGCAAGTCCTTTTAAATAGAATCAGTATAAATCACTGGGCAGGTCTTGTTAACTTTTTTATTAGTAATCTGTAGTCTGCAATTTTCTGTGTAGTAATTTTTTGGATGATCAAGCCTAGCCAACAGATATATCATGGATTACTCTGACTTTATGTATGGAATAGAGTTAATACTGGTGAGGAGTTATGGTCAAAACAGTTTATTATGTTTGCATGTGTGGCTTCAAAAGATGCTGTCTGAAAGCCCATGTCTGATCACTGCCACATGCATTTGCCCATGTTGTAAAATGCAGCACGTCTATAACCTCTGAAAGTGAAAGCCTATATTGTACAATGAATGTGGTGTCCTTGATCACTTTGAGCAGTACCCTTCCCCACAGGCAATTGATCTAGGGTTTTATATAATACCACAGTGATTGTTGTTGTTGTTGTTTACTTGTATGGAGGTAGCACTGGGAGTCCCATTGTGATGGGCAGTGTACAAACACATAAGTCCCAGCTGGAGTCCCAGCTCCAAAGAACATGTGAAAAGTTTAAGCAGAAGGATGGTCCAGTGGTAGGGCACTAGCCTGGGACACAGTTTCAATTCCCTGCTCTGCTACAGACTTCCCGTGTGAGTTGGGGTAAATCACTTAGGCCTGGTCTACACTAGGAGCTTATATCGAATTTAGCGCCGTTACATCGAATTAACCCTGCACCCGTCCACACCAGGAAGCTACTTAGTTCGAAATAGAGCTCTTTTAAATTCGACTTCTGTAATCCTCGAAAACGAGAGGAGTAGCGCTAAATTCGAAATGGCAATATCGAATTAGGCTAGGTGTGGATGGAAATCGACGGTAATAGCTCCGGGAGCTATCCCACAGTGCACCACTCTGTTGACGCTCTGGACAGCAGTCTGAGCTCGGATGCTCTGACCAGCCACTCAGGAAAAGCCCCGGGAAAATTTGAATTCCTTTTCCTGTCTGGCCAGTTTGAATCTCATTTTCTGTTTGGACAGCGTGGAGAGCTCAGCAGCACTAGCAACGATGCAGAGCTCTCCAGCAGAGTTGGCCGTGCAATCTAATAGAAAGAGGGCCCCAGCATGGACTGATCGGGAGGTCTTGGATCTCATCGCTGTGTGGGGCGATGAGTCCGTGCTTTCAGAGCTGCGCTCCAAAAGAAGGAATGCAAAGATCTATGAGAAGATCTCTAAAGCCATGGCAGAGAGAGGATACAGCCGGGATGCAACGCAGTGCCGCGTGAAAATCAAGGAGCTGAGACAAGGCTACCAAAAAACCAAAGAGGCAAACCGACGTTCCGGATCCCAGCCCCACACATCACGTTTCTACGAGGCACTGCATTCCATCCTAGGTGCGGCCGCCACCACTACCCCACCACTGACCGTGGACTCCGAGGATGGGATATTGTCCACGGCCGGTTCCTCCTCGGAAATGTTAGGTGACGGGGAAGATGAGGAAGGAGATGAGGAGGACGAGGCAGTCGACAGCGCTTGCACCGCTGATTTCAACGACAGCCAGGAGCTCTTCATCACCCTTACCGAGATCCCCTACCAACCGTCCACAGCCCTTACCCCGGACACCGAATCAGGGGAAGGATCAAGCAGTGAGTGCTTTAAACATCTAAACATTTCATTTTAACATAAGTGGAATATTTATATTGTTAAGAATGGGCTTTTCAGTCACTCAGTTAAACATAGAAACTTTTATTAATAACAAAACAGGAATAATAACTATATCAGTAATTTGTTGTTCATGATTTAGTTGGCTTAGTAAACTTTTTTCTACTAACTATGTATAGAAAATCAAGTACTGTCCGGATATTCATGATTAGTCCACAACACGGCCCCTCCACTCTGTAGTCCGTTATGCTCAACTTAAAGGAAAAGGCGGTCAATGTGCCCGGGAATGGACAGACAGTCCTCCTGTGATAGCTCCGCATAGCTCTCCTGGAGGTACCGCTCCAGCATGCGCACGAGGTTCAACGGCAGGGCAATCTTGTTTGGTCCCCCGTGGTAGCACACGTTCCCACGCCATGAGTCCATGAGGTAGTCGGGGATCAGTGCGCGGCACAGCATGGCGGCATATGGCCCAGGCCTCTGCATGCATTCACGCAGCATCCTTCCCCTCTCGGTCTCCGAGATCCTCATGAGGGTTATGTCACACATGACGCCCTGCTTTAAATTAGGGAGGGGAATGTTAGTATTTGGACTGCTTTACAGCCACGCGGTGGAGGCGGCAGAGGGGCAGCATACAGGGATCTTTCCCGGGGACAGCCGCGAGGTGGTGGGACAGGGGCAGAGCTCATGCTTCCCTGATTGCTGCCAGCAGAGAGTGGCCTTGCATTCAGTGCGAAAGGAGCCCAGTGCTACTATTACATGTTTAAGCTGCCACAAGTCTACGGCTTACCATGTTTTCCCGCAGCAGAAGTAGAGGTGTCCTGCAACGCTTCTCTGATCGCAACTGCAGGACCCCAGACACATAAGGCGAGGGCCGAAAATTCGACCTTGTCCTGAGTGCGCATGTGAAAGGTGCAGTGCATGGTGTTGTTCACAGAGAAAGACTATGCTCTTTGTTAGCAACTTCATTTATCTGTCTCAGGAATTTACTCCCTTTTTCCCATTCCAACAGACACATCTGCGACTGTCTCCCAACCCAGCCTGGCATCACACTCCCAGAGGCTAGCGCAGATTAGAAGAAGGAAGAGAAAAACTCGTGAAGACATGTTTTATGAACTTATGGAGTGCTCACGAGAGCAGGCAGCCCAGACGACACAGTGGAGGGAGAACTTGTCACAAATGCACAGAGCAGTCATGGAACGGGAGGAGAGGTGGCGCCAGGAGGACCAGCAGGCTACTCAAACCCTGCTTGGACTAATGAGGGAGCAAACGGAGACGCTCCGGCGCCTAGTGGATGTTCTGCAAGACCGGAGGCAGGAGGACAGAGCACTGCTGCTGTCTATCTCTAACCGCCCTCCCCCGCCACCAAGTCCCACACCCCCCTCACCAAAAGTACAAAGAAGGAGGGGCGGCAAGGGCCGTTAAAACTTTCAGTCGGCCCCTGCACACTGCTGCAGCACTGGAAGGCTCTCGTTCCACAAAGTTTGAAAAGTCCTTTCCTACCCATCTCACACTAGCCCATGTCCAAGTTTCCTTCCCCCCCCCCCCTTTTCATGTGCGGTTCGTAATAAAACATCGGTTTCTGTTAAGTACTGTTTCCGAGAGTGTCTTTTGGAGGGGATTCTGTCTGAAGGGGGGGAAGGGGTTTGTTACTTGGACAGGACAGTCACCTGTAGCAGGCTACAGAGGCGGGGGCAGGTCCAGCATCAGGACACATACACAGCACAGTCACCAGTTACCCTGGTCAGTCTGGGAGGCGGTTTTCTTGTTCTGGGGTGCGAGGGGGATTGATCTGTGACTTTGTGTCGGGGGAGGGCAGTTAGAGATCCTATGCCGCGGTCCTTATCCTGGATCACAGAGCCACGCAGCAGGGGATCTGTTACCCTCCGCCCCCTGCCAGAAAGTCACTTGGCCGACACATACATCCAGTCCCGCCCAGGACTGCTGGCAGGCTGCGTTGAAACAACCAATGCAGCACTGCGGAGCCTGTCATTCCCGGACTTTAGAAGCATCATTTGCATCAAAACAGTAAGCCCGCCCCCCGCCACAGTCTGCGTCCCCGGTTTAAAACATTCCCGCGAAAACAGTAAAAAAGAGAACCTTCTTCATTAACAGAACAGAACAGATTTTATTTGTTGGGAAGGTGGGGAAGGGGGTATGTAACTTGGAAGGATAGTCAACGGTAACTGGGTAAAGAAACGGGGGCAGGTTCAGCATCTCTGTCCACAAAGTAAAAAGTCACTGGAGACCCTGTTCAGTCAGGAACCTGGCTTTCAAAGCCTCCCTGATGCACAGTGCGTCCCGCTGTGATCTTCTAATCGCCCTGCTGTCTGGCTGGACGTAATCAGAAGCCAGGCTATTTGCCTCAACCTCCCACCCCGACATATAGGTCTCCCCCTTGCTCTCACACAAATTGTGGAGCACACAGCAAGCAGCTATCACAATGGGGATATTGGTCTCGCTGAGATCACAGCGAGTGAGTAGGCTTCTCCATCTGCCCTTGAGACGGCCAAAAGCACACTCCACCACCATTCTGCACTTGCTGAGCCGGTAGTTGAATAGTTCTTTCCCTGAGTCCAGTGCGCCAGTGTAGGGCTTCATGAGCCAGGGCATTAGCGGGTATGCAGGGTCCCCGAGGATGACTGTAGGCATCTCCACATCCCCAACAGTTACTTTGTGGTCCGGGAAGTAAATACCTTCCTGCAGCCGTCTACACAGACCAGAGTTCCTGAACACCCTAGCGTCATGAACCTTGCCAGGCCATCCAACGTAGATATTGGTAAAACGTCCCCGATGGTCCACCAGTGCTTGCAGCACCATGGAAAAGTAGCCCTTCCGGTTGATGTACTGGCTAGCCTGGTGGTCCGGTGCCAGGATAGGGATGTGAGTCCCATCTATAGCCCCACCGCAGTTTGGGAATCCCATCTCGGCAAAGCCATCTCTGATGAGCTCCACGTTTCCCAGGGTCACTACCTTAGATAGCAGTAGCTTGACGATTGCCCTGGCTACTTGCATAACAGCAACCCCCACGGTAGACTTGCCCACGCCAAACTGGTTAGCGACGGACCGGTAGCTGTCTGGCGTTGCGAGCTTCCAGAGGGCTATGGCCACTCGCTTCTGGACAGTCAGGGCTGCCCGCATCCGGGTGTCCTTTCGCTTCAGGGCAGGGGACAGCAACTCACACAGTTCGAGGAAAGTCCCCTTCCGCATGCGAAAGTTGCGCAGCCACTGGGATTCATCCCAGACCTGCAGCACTATGCGGTCCCACCATTCCGTGCTGGTTTCACGGGCCCAGAACCGCCGTTCAACAGTATCAACAAGACCCAGTGACAGCGAGATGTCCTGGGCGCTGGGTCTCATGTTCTCAGAGAGGTCGGAGCTAGTGTCCGACTTCATGCCGTCACGGTAGTGCCGTAGCCTCCTCTCATGATTGATCTGCAGCTGCCTCTGGTACAGGTGGAGGAGAAGCTGCGAGGCGTTGAGAACTGCCACAACTGCAGCGATGGTCGCAGCGGGATCCATGCTCACACTGCTGTGGCGTCCGCGCTGTCAGTAATCAGAAAAGCGCGCGAACTGATTTCCCGCCGGCGCTTTCAGGGAGGGAGGGAGGGAGGGCTTGAGTGACGGACGGATGACGACAGGCGCCCAAAAGCACCCTCGACACATTTTTTTACCCAGAAGGCATTTGGGGCTCGACCCAGAATTCCAATGGGCAGGGGGGGACTGCGGGAACTGTGGGATAGCTGCCCACAGTGCACCGCTTCCAATGTCGACGCTTGCCCCGTTAGTGTGGACTCACAAAGTCTCACAAAGTCGAATTACTGTCCTTAGTGTGGACACACACGTTCGACTTAGTAATATCGATTCCACATAGTCGAATTAACTAAAATCGAAGTACTCTCGTAGTGTAGACAAGGCCTTAGTCTGTATGTGCTGTAGTTTTCCCTCTGTAAAATGGGGATAACAGTATTCCACTGTCTCACGGGGGTGTTGAACATAAATACATTAAAGATTGTGAGGTGCTCCAATACTACAGCAAGAGAGGGACATATAAGTATCTTAGAGTGAATAAATTACAAACATAGATATGGTCATTTCATACTGTAAGTCATTCAAGCACTAATCCTGGAGAGAGACTGAAAAGAACAATGAGAAGTCCTTGTGGCACCTTAGAGACTAACACATTTATTTGGGCATAAGCTTTCATGGACTAATAAATAAATACATTTATAAATAAATTTGCCCAAATAAATGTGTTAGTCTCTAAGGTGCCCCAGGACTCCTTGTTGTTTTTGCTGATACAGACTTACACGGCTACCACTCTGAAACTGTAAAGAACAGGCAAGTTAAATATTAATGTATTAAATCACAGGTGTTTTTTTTAAACAGCTGCCTTAGTGATAAATTAAACTTCAAAACTTGCTATTCATTTTGCTTGTGAATGCTGGACAGAAAACAGATGAAGGGTTTGGGGCCTCTCAGTAGTTTATATGTGAGACATTGTGCTTATTCACGCAGCATATCTCCCATCGTCAGAATATTTATATGGAAGCCTGTCTCTATAGGCACTGAACGTATGCAAATGGTATCAACTCCTCCCTTTCTGATTAGAGCAGGGTATGACGCTGCACCCTCTGAGTTAGAATGCTCTGCGTTGCGTAGCTTGTTAGGGGCCATATGTTCTAGATTGTCATCTCATCATAATGAAATATTAAACACGCTTCCTGTTACAAAAGCCAGTATACCCGCACCCGGCCCCGACATGGAAAAAAACCACAGTGGGGGCATTGGCTCAACACCTAACAGTGCATTTCCAGACCTACTGACATTTAGGGGATTTTAATTTGTTTATAATAGGGAGGCTTAAAAATATTTGGTTGGGTGGTAGCTGTAGTAGCAGTTAATACCCTTTCAGGCTAGATTCATAGATCTCAAGGCCAGAAGGGACCACTGTGATCATCTAGTCTGACCTCCTTTTTAACATCTGTCTGTTAAAAAGATGTATTTTTTTAGCATGGGAGTAACAGGTGATGCTGCATAACTAAAGGAGATGCAGCCAGCGAAATGATCCATAATTGCAAATATGTCGATCCCATGGTCATCAGAGGAGATCAAACCTCAGAGCATCACAACTAAATCACTTGAGCTAAGCTAAGCGCAACTCTAATGGCTGTTAGTCGTCTTTGAGTCCAACCACTAGAGGGAGAGAGGATCTAACTAAGCTGCATTTTGCTCTAGTGTGTTTGTAGATTTTGATCCAACAGCCTTTAGTGCCACGACGGTTTAAAAAGATAAACACAATAGTTCGCAATGGACATTTGTTCCTTTAGCCCATCCATTTGCTATGACTTTAGATCTTTAGGGTCTTCTTCCATCATTAGTCATCACTTTAAACAAACATGCTCTGAGCCCTCCCAGTGACATAGCTTAAAGGCCCGGCCCTGTTATATGGAAAAATCATTAGAATGTCCCAGTTCCTTGGGCCAGCAAATCAAGAACTCCACAAATTCAAAACCTTCTCTTCTGCCCCTTCCTCCAGCCAAAGGGGGGTCAACTGTGAGCCCCCTTCTGAACCTATGGAGGAGAGTAAGGGGATGCAAGGCAGCCCTTCATTCCCTTGTATGGCTTATCCACATTACCAGTCTGTGCACAGGGGGAGAACAGCTGTCACAGGCTGCTACTTTGGGTCCCATGCAAGTTAGGTGGGGTCTTGGAGCATTAGTGGCCCCCCTCAATGTGCTGGCCAATGCAGCTGGGTTGACTCAGAGGGGTAAGTAAGCGGCATCAGGTGAGGCCTGGCACTTTACTTTTCCCCTGGAGCAAAGGAGAAGCTGGGACTGAATCATGACTCAATCACAGTTCAGTCCCTTGTCTCCTTCTGAGGAAGTGCAGCTCTGCTCTGCCCCTTACTCAAGGCATGTTGTAACTCCACAATCTCCATTCCTGGCTTGTCACCATTCATTAGTTAAAGCTCTGTGATGTGATGCTTGGCGGGTGCACATAAGCCCACTGTGAACAGTCTCCACACAGGACCCTTAAGGCTCCCAAACGAGCCATATCTTAGCTTTGATCTGGGTAAGTGCAGGTATAATTATTGCTGCTACAGCTTTTCCCCTTGAGGACTCCAAGCATCACGTGGTTAGTACACACACACACACACACACACACACACA
Source organism: Emys orbicularis (assembly GCF_028017835.1). Taxonomy (NCBI): domain Eukaryota; kingdom Metazoa; phylum Chordata; order Testudines; family Emydidae; genus Emys; species Emys orbicularis. The sequence continues at coordinate 347,474,017 of NC_088683.1, forward strand.
CCTGTTAAATAAACACCTCGGCCTACAGTCTCCTCTTGAAATCGTTTCTGCAGGCAAGTGAAACTGTGTGCAGAAGGCTGCTCAAGCACTTTTTCTTCCATTTCGCCCCGGCGAGAGGACACTTTCACAGAACCAAAAGTCTCACCCCAGCCAACCCCCCTATTGACTTAAACAGAGTAGGAATGGATCATATTCCTCTATAGTGGCTGCGCGTGCCCAGCGATGACGGTGTTTATCACTGGCAGTCTGTTGTACAGTGCAGTTTAGAACCTAGATTTAGTTCTAGATTTGTCACAATGTCCATTATCCTCCAATGATCCTCTTTGGTGGTTCTTAGTTTACAAACAGTTTCATGTCTGATTTTTCTCTAATTTTGTGAACCTGAGGGCTCAAGGAAAGGGTAACTGATACAGTCTCATTGCATCTCCCCTGCTTCCTCCACTCCACCTGTCTGACTGCTTTTCCCATAAGCACTGCTGCTCTTTCTTCCATGCCATCCTGTAAGCATAGAATAGACTCCCTCAAATGGTCTGGAAAGTCACGATCCTGTTTGTGACACAGAAAGCCCTTGGCAAAGGGTCCCCTGTTCTTTGTAAACAACATTCACCTCAGACCCAACAAACTCATCACACCAAACACATATCTTGCAGGGTACTTATCCTTAAGGGATATCATGTAAGGTATCTTCAGAAAGCATATAACTTGTCAAGACTCGTAATCATTGTGAGATGTATGTAGGGTAATATTTAAGGCACAATGTATTTACATTGAAAGTCTGCTTTGTGGACCTGGAGTAGAAATTAATTAATGGGAGGTAATGGACCTCAAGGATGACCTATCCAAGCAAGAGGGAGTTGTCACTCCTCCCTAATCAACCAGCAAGGTAATGCAAGGCTCAGCTGATCAGCCTTGCTCCCTCCCAAAACTGCCAATGGAAACCATCAGAGGCACTACTGAGCAATTGAAACCTCTTGGAGGTGTGAAAGAAACATTAACACAGATAGGGATTTGCCCTGAGCGTGAATAGGAACAAAAGGCTGTTTTCAGTATAACCCAGAGGAGGGAGAAGCTTTCTTGATCCATTCACCGAGGAAACCCTTTGCGGAGTGGGGGACTTTCATGAATGATTGGATTCTGGTTCTTGTGAAACCAGCCAGCTCTGTAAAACACTGAACTTTTGGGGGAGAACCTACTTTATTAGCCAGGAAAGGTAACTATTGGTAAGTGTAGACCCAGGTTCATGTTTTATGGGTTTTGTTTTGTGTTGTACCCATTTGTTTCCCTCACTTCTCTAGTTAAATCTTTATTCTTACAGAAATAAACCTACTTTTGTTTTATTCTAAGTGCTCACAAGTGCTGTGTGGTTTACAGGAGCAGAGGTTTAATGTAAAACTGGGGTACACTGCACTCTTGGATGCAGAGGATCAGGAATTTCTGTGACTAGTCAGTGTCAGGAGCTGGATATTGCAGGGGAACAATTCAAAGGTCTCAGGTACACCTATTGTTTACCTGCAAGGTAAAGTTAGGGCAGACGTAGCCCAGAGAAGAGTGCTTGAGTGGCTGAAAGGCTGGTGGTGTCGGAGCTGACACCCAGCTACCACAAGAAAGAGTCCCTCATGCTGGAGGCAGGGGTAACAGGGTGACTCACAGCCTAGGGCACCCCAAGAACCATCACACTGTCCTCCTTCAAAGACCTCCTCAAGGCCCACTGGTATCGTGATGCTTGCAGGAAATTGCCAGCTGATAACAGGCAGGCTGCTGGCCAGTAGAGACTTCCCAGCACTGTTTCGTTTACTGTATGTTTTGTCTCTTACCATTTTTTAAAATTATTTGACTTGAAACCATCTAGTTCTGCAAGATTGCAGGCCAATGTAACCACATGCTTCTATCACTGTTACTATCAATAACATGCTTCTATCACTTGGCCTCCCTCCCTTATTCCTTCCATTTCTTTGCTATCCCCACTTGTGCATCTTGTTGTACATTAGATTGTAAGTTTTGGGGCGGCAGGAACCACCTTTTATTCTATGTTTTTACAGCTCACAGGGGGTACTACTGCAATAATACTATTAATAATAATAATTAATAATAGGCTTGAGCCAGACATGCCATAATGCAGAAAGAGATGGGTTAAGCATTTCCTCCAGAGCTCTGCTAATGCATACTGGCCTGCTGTACCTCCCATGATTCAACCACTAGCGTTCTTCTGGGCAGAGATGATCAGAAAAATATTGAGACCTTTACATTCCTTTCCCTTGGTACCTGAATCAGATTTTCACCTGCAACTCTGCTGCCTTGTATTGTGAGCCTATAAGATATCACCATGAAGCAGATCCAGGGCAGCTCAGTACTTGGATGGGAGATGTCCAAGGAACACTGAAGTGCTAGAGAAAGTGCTGAACCAATGCCCCAGGGGCCACTATGCTGCTGGAGGCACCTCTTTGTGGATGAGAGGTAAAACTAAGGTCTTAGTTGCCTTTAATACCCTTGGGTATTAAAGATTCCCAGGCAATTGCTGGAAAACAAAACAATAAGAGAGAGGGTTCTCCACAAAGTTCTCGCCAAATTCCAGCAATCTATTTAATTGCAATCTATTTAAAATTCCCTCTGCAGTTTTCACTGGGTATGCTAGTTTTAAATGCCCTACCCTAATCTGTTAATTGTTTTGCTATAGTGTGTTAATATTTGCTGTATGTCACCCCAGAGGTGGCTGCATATCTGTGGTGAGCAAAGCAAACCTTACATTTGTAAAGTGGGTTGGGATCATTCAGGATGATTCTATATAAGTGGAAGCTACTTTATTATATTTTATTATAAAGCTGCATGAACTGACGATAAGCCACAGGCACTTTGTAAAAAGTGAATCAATTCTGTTTTAAACATTTTCAAAATAGGAAAAATATAAAGTGCCATCTTTAAACAATACAAGGAGGAAGTGATTGTAGTCAAATGGCTACAGCAGGGGACTGGCAACCAGAACTCTTGTGCACTAGTCCTCTCTCTGCCTTTGGACTGTAGGCAAGACACTAACCCTCAGTGCCTCAGTTTTCCCCTTGATATAATTGTTCTGGTGCTTACTTCCCACAAGAGTGTTGTGAGGTTTACTTGATTAATCTTCCCCAGCGCTTTGAGCTCCTCAGATGAAAGACTGTGGCAAAGTACAAAATATTACATGTCAAGTTTATGTCTGGAGGAAACCTTTAAAACAAACCATGAAAATCAGAATTTAGAATGAAAATGCTGATCCAAACTTCAGTTGCATTGCAGCAGGGAATGGGCACAGGGTCTCCTTTTATGCTGCTTATTTCAAACAAACAAGTCTGGGAGTCTCCTGTGGAAACTCAATGTAAAAACCAAAGCCCCTTTCATGGGTATTTTTGGTTTATCTCCACATGAAGCTCAAATTCATCATGTGGAGAGAATGTGAAACATGTTTCCCCCCCCCCCCCCCATGTAACACTCACTTTCCCACAATGAATAAAAAATCATTTTCTTACATGTAGAGACAGATTTGTCAGTTCATTCACCCAGGAGTAAAAAAATAGCCCAGAAGGCAGGAACACCGCGTCCCTCAACCCTGCCGAAACACTAGGGATGATCCTGGCGGCTCCCATAAAAAGCTTCAGTATTTAAGATAGTGTATACAGTGGCCACCTACACACAACCTCCTTAGCTCCTAATTTCTTAGCTATTGCTCAGCAGTGAGTAATATACTCTACAAATCTGATTCACATGGGCTCCAAAATGCATGTCAAGCTGTTGTCAATAAACCCTTTAAGACTTTAGGGAAAGGAGAGTGGGTGGGGGAAGTCAACCTTTTTATCTGACGGTCTGATCAAACGTGGGAGAAGTTTGGCTAATTTTAAGACACTAAACAGTTTTGTTGTACATTCTAGTTGGAGCAGCTGGTATGCAAAATAACATACAACTGTTTTTCAACACATTCACTAGGGTAAAGGACTCTTGCTCATATTTTCTTTCTTCTCTGGGTTATTTTTTTTCCCTTTTTCTCTTCCCAGAATTGATTTCACTCTTTAGTTATAAACATTTCAATAATAAAACAATAAAACCCAAACAGAAGTAACTGAACCCAAAAAAATCAAAACTCTTCTTAACAGCTGAAAAGTGCCATGGAACAATCAAAAATCAAATCTTTGTTTTTAATAGTGAATATAGTATTCAGTGACTAGTGAAAGAAGCAGGGAACTGCAGGAAGAGAGAGGATGGTTTCATAGTTAAGGCAGTTGAATACTATCCTGGAGAACTGGACTCCATGCCTGGCTCAGAGTTCCGGGTGATGATAGCCAAGTCACTTAAACCAAACTTTTCACGGGTGGTCACTAATTGTGTGTGCTTCATTTTATGGATGCTCAACTTGATATCCTCGGGTCTCAATTGAAGCTGTGCTTTGAACATATAAAGTGTTATACAAATATGAATACCCTGGATCTCCGAACCTCTCTGCACCTGTCCACCCCACCATCCTAATTCCTGCTCCCTCCTTCTCTGCTTCCCTGCCCTCCTAGTTATTGTCCGCCTCCTTCTCTGCACCCCTCCATCCCGGAGTCCTGCTTCTATGATTCCTGAGGGGGGTTCCCCCGAGGCCTCTTCCATTTGGTTCCCCAGCTCAACTCCAATCTCATCACTCAAGTTCCCTTTTTTTTTTTTTTTTTTGGCATTCAGCCAAGTTACACTGAGCTGATTAGAATCCAGTGTAGGGGGTGGGTATAGGATGTAACACAGATCCACAGCAAATCTCTTCCTTTATGTACATTTACACATTATGTTGCATTTACTATACGTTCCAGCACATGTTTGGGGATTGGCTTGGTCACTCTGTAGGAAGCAGTGCTGTACAGCATGCTGTGTTCCCACACTGTCCATGCACTACCTACTCTATACCTCATCTTTTCATTCCCAAATTATCTTATCCATTGTTATCTTGTCCATTGTAAATGGTTCCCTCGGTGTGCCCCCTTATTTTAGCTAGTACAGACATTCTGTTTTCAGCCTGCTTGATCCATTTACCTCCCTAATCCTGTCTCCCAAGAAATGAGGCCTCACTGATGTCCAATTACTCATATCAAGCCAAGCTTACACTTCCCTCCCTTCTATGCCTATCCACACCCACACTCCTCCCTGATTCCTGCCTTTCCTCCTCTGGGCTTATCCCAACCCCCATCCTTGTCCCCCTCACCCTCTGCACCGATCCATCCCACTGGCTCTTGCAAGGCCCCTCTCCCAACTTGCTCTTTCCCCCTCTTAATTCCAGTCAGGTTATTTCCTTCTCCTGGATGCCAGCTAGAAGGGCACAGGTAAGACAGGAGCCCCTGGTTGCCCAGAGAAGCAATTGCAGGTAAAATCCTGCTCAGCCCCTGCATCCCGGCAATGGAGCATGCTCAGTGCAGATGGAATCACCAGAGAATTTAGCTGCCAAACTCTAACAAGTCTCTACTGAGGCTTATAACTTGGCCTTTTTTTTTTTTACATGGGCAAAACATTTTTTCCTTAGTGTTCAGGGTTCAAGCCTAAGAAGAAAGAGTCAAGATAGTGCAACATTCAGACTTTATTCCTTCCTCCTCAGACACAGTCCTCTCTCATTAAGCATGTCCTGAAAGTAGAATTCTGTGTTCCTAGACATTACCCTATACATAAGCATACTATCCTGAAAAAACACCCCCTATTGGAAGCTATCATAATGTCCCTCTTATCACATTTATTTCAGCTAGTAAAATTAAACATGAATACCATAACCTGCTTACATATTTAACATTCTATTGTACTCCCTTAAAGTCTATATCATTATATATATATATATATATATATATATATATATATATATATATATATATATATATATATATATATATATATATATATATATATAACATAATACCAGCTTTTTTTTTAACACTAATTCTTAACTTGTTTGAGAACGAAGGCTTGGGGGGGTTGTTTTTTCACGTCTTACTATTGTACAACATCTTGTGTATATCTTGCAGGTGGTTTGATGTTGGGAGGTCTTTAGCTTGTCAGTTGCTGTAGGCTTTAGCCTTTGCATGCCTCTCTTCCTTTTTGTCCACCGCTCTTTACACAACTGCTGGGTAATGCTTGGGATACAGGCACCAAGGTATACATATGTCTTGACATCAAGCATTGTACCAGGCTGCTATTAAGGTCTTCAGTGAGAGCATTTCTCCATTCAATAATGGCTTGCCATATATTTTCTTTCCTTTTTGCAGCTTTCCCTGTGCTACTTAGTGAATTATCTCAGTGTCTCCTCCATTTACTCTCTGTGTTTGGATGTGAGCTTGTTTGCTAGCTCTGCATATGTGTATAGCTCTTGGAAGCATTGGTGAAGGCTTTCTGAGCATTCTCATTTGAGCTTTTGTATCTTTTGTCCCTATTACTAATCTACCAAGAACTCGTTCATCTTTTAAGATTTGATAATCGCATGAGTTAGTCATTTTACACCGTTTGACAATATACTGATCTCTTGTTTCTCCATGTTCTTGATCACAATTGTTGAAAAGATACCATTTGTATAGGACTTTTTGGTGCATTCAGAAAACTTTTGGAGCACTTCTAGGATTTTACATGGGCCCTTCTGGTCTGTTCTGACATAACCAGATGCTGTTGGAGCCTTTTTCTATTAAAGCGAATAGTGTGACTGGTCTTATCTTGTTTTCCTTTTTATCCATCTCCATTGCAATGTCATAGTTTTCCCAGTGTGATCTAAAGATTGTCCAATTCCTAGACACATCCCCTTTCATGTGACATGTCCATCTGCTCCTGGACAGGAATCTGGTATGCTGACACAGTTATTCTTTTCTCTCTCTCTCTCTCTCTCTCTCTCCCCCCATCCCCCCACCCCCAATATTCTTAGTTTCTGATTTCACATACCAACAGGAGCCAACACACTTTTGACACCATGTTCGGGGGTCATAAAAAGAGAGAGATTCAAGACAATGCAACATTTAGGCTTTATTCCTTCCTCTACATATGCTGTCCTCTCTCATCAAGCACTTTGTGAATGGAGTGTTCTCTCCATTGCTAGACATTACCCTATACATAAGCATACTATTATGCTGTAATGCCCTCTGTTGGTAAGCAATCTACTGTAACACCTAGACTTGTTCTCAGAAGCAGCAGAACCATTTTAGGTAAAAGCTGGGGCAGACACCCAACATGGGAAATTTCACCCAAATAGTTAAAGTTTGGCAAAGTTATAAGTAATTCAAGATGGTGTTATAATGGAAAAAATGTTAGGTAAACTTTACAAAAGACAGTGCTAAGCAGGTCTGCCAGTAATAAAAAATACTTTATTAAAACTCCTTAACCCTAATCCTACAACTGTACACACACAAGCAGATTCCGTGACACAAGCTACACTGCCTGGATTGCATTATCATCGTCTCAGCAAGAATAGATGAACACAAGTATTCCTCGTTTCTGGCCTAATCACAGATACAGCATTTCAACTGGATTAATTGGCTTTTATCAATGTGTACCTTACTGCTATTTTAATTTATATTGTTTGTGTGTCAGTTTCCTATGACTTTGTTTGGGGGGGTTTCCATAATAATATATACACACAAAAGAAAAATGCTTTATATTGGTATTGCCTTGATAAACTTAGCTGTATAGTACACCTCTACCTCGATATAACGCTGTCCTTGGGAGCCTAAAAATCTTACCATGTTATAGGTGAAACCACCTTATATCGAACTTGCTTTGATCCGCCGGAATGTGCAGCCCCGCCCCCCCCCCCCCCCCCGGAGCACTGCTTTACCGCGTTATATCAGAATGCGTGTTATATCGGGTCGCGTTATATCGGGGTAGAGGTGTATTACTCCATTGGACCAGCTCCTCAGATGGTGTAAATCAGCACAGTCTACACTGATTTACACCAACTGAGGATATGATGTGCTAACTTTAAAAGAGTTACTCCTGATTTCTGCCAGTGTAAGTAGGGTCAGACCCAAGTCTCTCTGATGGTTTCTCCTTGGAGGTTACAGGACTAGTTAAGGACAAGATTTTGCTATGTTTTAATTACAAGGATGTATAAGAAGAAGAATCATGAAGATAACATTTCTGCTTTAATTCAGGAGATAGTACAATGTTGTACTACATCACTTAACTGCCTTGCAGCTCTGATTTTTCTAATGTGTGGCGCTGAAGTATTTGTGTGTTGCCATTACATCCTTATCTCTTTAAATGGCAGAGACATGGCTGTTTTCAGAAGAGATTTGCTCTGGGAATGATAACATTCCAGTAGTTCAGAACTTCTGTACCTACTGAATAATCTCTTTCACCTGAGTGACCTTTCAAACTATTTCTCACTTTCCCTTTGTTTATTTTCATTATCAATTTGGTATCTTGTCAATGTTGTTCTGATGTGCTGTGTAATGTGCAACTAGGAGAACTGACAAAGCCAGAGGGAAGCCTGCTGCACTCAGTAAATTGGCTAACACCTGCAGATTTCCTATATATTCTTCCTTCGCTACTAAGGTTGAAGATAACACACTTTCTGATATAATGCTGATGCACTGAACTCACCAATAGGTGGCCATGATGAAACAGGAAACTGAACACACCAGTTTCATGCTGAGAAGGAACTGCTGGCATTTAACTTGCCGTTATTGGTTGTTGGTTATAAAGCAGAACTTTAGTTAAGATTTGGTTATTATGGGGTGCCAAAGTCTTCATCAAATAAATATATTCGCAGAGTCAGTGATAAAAACCAGAACTACATAGACCATTCTAGGGGACTCAGAAACCTTATCATAGGTGGCAGTTTTTGATCTGTTGTAGCTGCTGCTATTCATACTTAGACCTGACATTGTTTGTAAGGTCTGTAATGGAATAAGTGCTATAGTATTGGGCTGGAGTTATTCCCTATATGTCATTGCATAACACTGAAAACGCTTGGCTCCTAAGAACAGGGTTATTAAAATGAAGAGATAACTGCTATGGGGTTCACAAAGGGATGGGGGAGGAAATGGAATTGTTCACTTTGGTTCTCCGATGTGTTTTCATGATATTCACTTTTATGCAGCCCGATAAAATGTTGTGTGTCTCACTTTGTGGCACTAAAAAAAAATATTAAAAAAATTAAACCAAACTTTTCACACACACACTCATAAAAACTGGAGACCCTGGTAAGCAGGCTCGGCAAGGAGGCCAATAAGTAAAGTGGGTATGGAGCTAGAATTACCATCTCTCACTAAAGGCTTGTCCTTAGTACAAAATGTTAGAACATGGCCTAGGAGACCTAAGCTAATACAGATGATGCTGACCATTCAATTGCAGTAGGGGTACAGAAGGACAAGTTGTGTTTAGCATTGTTTCAGCTAGTTGTGGCTAAACTTCCTGGGACCAGGCTTTAATCATAACTAGCTGACCCGATACTAAACAGGACTTGGCCTTGTCTGCAGACTTATGGCCAGCATTGTGTTAGGTAACTCAGCTTGTCAAGGTTACAGTCCAACATGATAAAATTCTGAAGACAAGGCTTCAGGGATGATCCCTTAAGGTCAGGTTCCAGCATGGCTGAGGGATGGTAACTCAGCTCCTGTTACTGCTGTATGTGCGGTATGTACACTATAGATTAATAAACGACTTCAGTTTTCATTGCTGTCGATCTAGCACCTTTCATTAGCATTAAATTGTCCAATATTTAGGGGGGAAAAGATTCACCTACTTTTACTCTTCAAAGACTTGTTTCTTACACCAATACTGTGCCCGAGGAATTCAAAATATACTCCCTATAACTGAAGCAGTGATGTTATTGTGTAGGCATGAAAACTTAAACTTGCATTTTGCCAAGATCTATTTTTAAACAACAGGGGGGGGGAAATGAAATTCTTGCCTCCAATGGGGGCAGCTTCAGAGCCTATTTCTATCAAAGGACTAATGTGATATTAACAAGAAATTTGAAACTTGTTAATTTCAGATCATTGTCATTTATTTTAATAGGAACTAGTATGATTTTATGTAGTGTGATGTCTTTGCTCTTCTGCCCCCTTTCCCTCCTTATGTATTACACTTAGGTACCAACTTTTATTTACTTCCAAGACAAGATCTGAGTCTGATCTAGGAGGGAAATAGGACGGAACTTGCCTGACAATCTGTCAGCTGGGATCTCTGATCTCTTGACTTGGAAGGTATCAGTATTCATGGTAATGAATAACCTACATGTGGAACAATAACTCTGGGCTGGAGCCAGAAATATTAACCTTATTGTCAAGACACAAGTTCAGAGTTCAATGGCAATCTCAATGGCTGGTTTGTTGGGTTGAATGATAACCGTGATAATACCACATGACACTGATAAATTATATGAATGGAGGAGCTGAATCTATAAAAAGAGTAAACTAGAACTGTGCCCCATGTGGCTGTGCTTTTGATAGTAGCAAACTTGGGGAATTATACATTTGCATTTCAGGGTTAATGTAATACTTTGGACAGGACATGTAAAACAACAATAAAATCTGCCAACAAATAAAGACTGATACCATTAAGACCTCACAGTGCAGGAGAGATTACTTTGTCAGTATGACTGAGTATGTAGATAAGGATATTCCATTCTTCACTTTAAGAGGCCTAAGAGTAAGTCATCATCATTATCATTTACAACCAGCCAAAGCCAGGAATGGGGTCTGTAAGTCTAGCCAAGGCAATTCACAGCACAGCTACAGATGGTTTTTGTCTGGATGATGGTTAAATCCATTTCCACTAAAATAACAACATCGCTAGTGATGAAGTCCATGAAGTAAATTGTGGCAAAGGGAGTTCGGGGGTGATAAGCAGAGGAGCCAGAGTTGGGACTTATGGATTCGATTCGATTCCTGACTCCATCACTGTGTGACCTTGGACAAATCACTTCATCTCTCTGTGTCTCCTCATCTTTAATGTGGGAACGATAATACTTAACTCTCAGGGGTGCTATGGAACATGCTACAGATTCAGAGATTTTTAAGACCAAAAGGGACCATTGTGGTGATCTAGTCTGACCTCCTGCATAAGACAGCCCTAGAACCTCACTCAGAAATTCCTGCATTGAGTCCATACCTTCCTTTATAGACGTGTGTCTATGCTAGATAGCCGCAATATCCAGAAGTGTTTTATTCATCCTATGCCCATTAAGATTATGACAGCCTTTTCTTTTGGATAGAGACCTCACAACGGTTTTCTGTGCCTCTGTCAGCTCCAGCTTGGATTATTGCAATTATTATCAATCATGATGATTTCTATTGTGGTAGTACAATCAGAAATCATGGCTCCATTGCAATAGGCTTTGTACCAATGTAACACAAAGATGCTCCCGGGCCCTGAAAGCTCAGTAGCTAGGATTTTGACAATACACAACAAATGGTGTTGGGGTAGAAGAGGAGAACAAGATAGTGTCAAACAGGTGTGTATAAATGAGTAGTCACAGTGGTCTCAGCAGTGACTCTTCCTGCAGCCACACCTAAAGACTATTCAGAAATCAGCCTCTGCAGAATCCTAGAACCATAGCGTTAGAAGGGACCGTAAGAGTCACCTAGTCTAAACCATCCAAGACAGTTGCTATCCAGCCTCCTTTGGAAAACCTCCAGTGAAGAAGCTTCCACCACCTCCCTAGGTGGTTTGTTCCATTGTCCTACTGTTCTTACAGTTAGGAAGTTTTTTCCTGGGATTTAATCTAAATCTGCTATGCTGTAGTTTGAACCCATTGCCTCTTGTCCTGCCCTCTGCGGCAAGCGATAACCCAGTGCTTCTTTTAATGTAGTGGCTAGAGCACTGGAGTAAGACTCAGGAGACTTGGGCTCAATTCCCAGCTCTGCAGTTGACCTGCAGTGTCGTGATCTTAGGCAAGTCCCTTCACCTCTCTGTGCCTCTGTTTCTCCTCCCATCTTTATCTGTCTTGTATGTTTAGACAAAAGCTCATTATGTGTTTGTAGAGCACAATGGGGTGGTTCTAGGCATTACTGTGATCTTCCTCCTCCTCCTACCTGATCTTGGATAGAGAAGGGAAAACTCAGGACGAGTTGTTGAGCACTCATATGGATTTCTATAATTTTGTCAGGGACTCGGATACATTGATGGACACAGGCTAGACAGGGTGCAAATCAAAGTCCTGACCTTGATCTCTTTAGGGTTTAGATACTGTCTGGTTTATAGAGCACCCTTCTCCCCTAGCCTCATGCTAGTGGTTCAGTAGAAGCTGACCCCACAGTCTGGGGCTGAAGGCAGGGTGTTCTCTGAACTTGGATGCTGTCAGTAGTCTCGAGTCTAGAATTCGCTTCCCCAGCAGCTCCACCAGAGCTGGAACTGGTTGACATAGTGAGGCCTACCTGTTTCATCATGCATGAAAGGGTGGATTGGGGGGGGTGTTTGGTTTATTTTGGGGGGAAGCTGTTGAGCCCTTTCATTGGCATTGGGTCAGTTCAGTTGGGCTTTAATTCATGTGTTTTTCAGACTGTGTGCATGTAACGAGAGCATACATCACACACTTGCAGCATCCTATACCTGTAGGGCTGGAAGGAACCTCAAGAGGTCATCTAGCCCATCCCCCCCATGCTGACGCTGGATTCATTCACAAGGACACACTCACTGCTTCTGAAAGTGCACCTCCAAGTACATTAGGAAGCAGAGTAATGAGTGGACCCAGTCCTGAGAGTTGCTGAACCCCCACCCCTCATTTCCCATTGACTTAATAAGGTGAGAGTGCTCAGCACCTTGCGGGATCTGGCTGGGAGCCAACAACATCAGCTTGATCTGCAGATCTATCCAGTGTCATGAATCGAGGGGTTGGTAAATACCCACTAGTATTTCTTTCCTTCCCCCCAACTCCCCCGTCTTCTGTCGAGCAAACACAGGGAGCAAATTTGCTCTTCATTATCAGCTGCTCTCTTCCCACAGCAGCTGTTCTGCTCATTTTGGGCTTCTGCATCTTGCCTTTAACAGTTGCCCAATTGTCTAACACTTGACGCAGGCCTAGGCAGTGTGTCTCAGAGCACAAAGGAAGAGCCCATTGGGAGGATTAGGAGGAGGCTTGCTACATGGTTTGTAGCTATAGAAGCCAAGAATTTCCTGCCCTGCCCCCAACACGAAAGGCACTATGTCGTCAGTGTTTCCTACAGCTGAGTGATTCCAAACAGCCGAAGCAATAGTCTGAAAAATAGATGGTCTTGCTCGAGCTAGTCGAAGGATGTTCATTATTGTTCACAGGAAATGGAGGGTGAAAATTATTGACAGCAGTTGTTTTTTTTTAATTGGTATTTTAACAAATAAGCAAACCTGAAAAAATTGTTCTGCAACAACTATTTTCAGTAAAAAACATTTTAGTTTTTGAAAATTAAGAATATTTTCAACTGAAAAAACATGTTTTAGTTATCCAGATGAGTTCAACCAAAACAAAAATGTTCTGTAATAATGTTTATTCTGGTCAAAAAAAAAAATGTTTCCAAATATTTCAACCAGCTCCAGTTCTTACCTAATCTTTGTAGTTCCATAGCACCTTCCATGTGAGACTGAGTCAGATCATCTAGTCCATCCCTGGGCCAATGCAGGAGTGTTCCCTGCAGTTTATTCTCCAGTTCAGTTTTAAATGACACCCCAAATTAGAATTCAACCACATACAGGGCAGTGACTTGAGATGTTAGCTTAGGGTGAGTGAAGTCAAAAGGGATTTTAGCCAGCACTGTTATCCTATGACACAGAAAGGGTGCAATTCAATGGGAAATGTGGTCTAGATTAAATTAGTATAAAGTGGGTGCACAAAAATGTACTCAGAGTAGTTATCAATGGCTTGATGTCAAACAAGGAAATTGTATATTAGTGGGGGTCATAGAATCATAGAATATCAGGGTTGGAAGGGAACTCAGGAGGTCATCTAGTCCAACCCCCTGTTCAAAGCAGGACCAATCCCCAGAAAGATTTTTACCCCAGTTCCCTAAATGGCCCCCTCAAGGATTGACCTCACAACCCTGGGTTTAAGGAGGCCAATGCTCAAACCACTGAGCTATCCCTTCCCTGCAGGGGTCTGTCCTGGAGATGGTACTACTGAATATTGTCATTAATTATTTGGATAATGGACTGTATGCTTAAAAAAAGTATTGCAGATGACACCAAACTGGGAGGGGTTGCATGCACTTTGGAGGACAGGATTGGAATTCAAAATGATCTTGACAAATTGGAAAACTGGTCTGAAATCAACAAGATTAAATTCGAGGAAGACAAGTGCAAATTACTACACTTGGGAAGAAAAAAAATAAAACACCCAGCTACAAAATGGGGAATAACTGTCTAGGCAGTAGTACTGCTGAAAAGGTCTGGGGGTTATAGTGGATCACAAACTGAAAACTTTAGCAATGTGATGCAGTTGCAAAAAAGGCGAGGTAGAAAGATCCTTTCTGGATTCTCCAAGACATAAAATCATAGGGACCGCAAAGGTCATCTAGTCTACCACCCTGCCAAGATACAGGGTTTGTTGGGTCTAAACCATCCAAGACAGATGCTATCCAGCTTCTTTTTGAAAACCTCCAATGAAGGAGCTTCCACAACCTCCCTAGGCAGTCTGTTCCATTGGCCTACTGTTCTTACAGTTAGGAAGTTTTTTTCTGAGATTTAATCTAAATCTGCTATGCTGTAGTTTGAACCCATTGCTTCTTGTCCTGCCTTCTGTGGCAAGAGAGAACAACTTCTCTGCATCTTTTTCATGGCAGCCTTTCAAGTATTTGAAGACTGCTATTATGTGCCCCCAACTGTTTATGAACCCTGTGCTTAAGGCCCATTAGTGGGGCAGTTTGCACTGCTGCCTGTGATGTATTTGTCCTGTGCATAGAGGCCATCAGTTTTTAGTGCTGTCAATCTGGTACTTTTTTCCTATCACCAAAATTCACTTTAGAAAAGTCTAGTCATGCTAGACTTAATGAAGCAATCATGATGTTGCTCTTCTTTGCTAATCTTTGCTGTCTATGAGTCTCTCAGGATCTACATCAGACCACCCTTAAAGGTGGTGAGATACCATAGGCCAGGGATCGGCGACCTTTGGCATGTGGCCTGTCAGGGAAAGCTGCTGGCAGGCCGGGACGGTTTGTTTACCTGCAGCGTCCGCAGGTTCGGCCGATTGCAGTTCCCACTGGCTGCGGTTTGCCGTTCCAGGCCAATGGGGGCTGCGATCGGCCGAACCTGCAGACGCTGCAGGTAAACAAACCATCCCAGCCCGCCAGCGGCTTTCCCTGTTGGGCTGCGTGCCAAAGGTTGCCGATCCCTGCCATAGGCTCTGCTGCTAATAATATGCTCATGACCCCCAGTCATATGTCCTATTTTGTACGTAGACAACCCATGACATCACAGAGCTTACAGTGGATCAGCATCTGGATGGACAGCAGCTGACTCAAAATGAACCAATGTGATGCTGGTTGGCAGGGGGAAAAGCTGTGAAGAATTGTCCAGACACTGACCTTCACTGTTATCTAAGTTATCCCTCCCTGCCCCAATTCGTCAATGAGTATGAAGCCTCAGGGTCTTGTTTGACATTGCTAA
This sequence comes from Emys orbicularis, assembly GCF_028017835.1. Lineage (NCBI taxonomy): Eukaryota > Metazoa > Chordata > Testudines > Emydidae > Emys > Emys orbicularis. The sequence continues at coordinate 347,489,551 of NC_088683.1, forward strand.
GCAACAAAGTAACATCTGTGGCAAAAATGCCTTCTTCCACTTTCAGAGCACTGGGTAACTTTGTCCCTTGCTCCCAGATGATGATCTTACAACTGTGATCCATGTACTCATCACCTCCAATCTGGACTACTGCAGCGCACTGTACCTGGGCTTAAAAGTGAAAGCCATGCAGAGGTTCCTGCTCATGCAGAATATAGCGACCCACCTCCTCAATGGGCCGGGTCTCTATGAGCACATCACACATGTACTCTGATCCCTCCATTCGCTCTCAGGCCATTTCCACTGACCATTTGAGGCCTTGGTCCTGATCTTCAAAGCCATCAACAGGCCACATCAGCAACGAGACCGCCATCCTCTAAGACAGCTCTTCTGGGACAAGGCAATTTATAAAGCCAAGGAGAAAGCAAATGAGAGCTGGAAATAAGGTGTTCTCATCTGAAGGGGTTCAGCTGTGGAATGGGCTTGAAGAGGAGATTAGACTAATTCAAAGCCTGTCCACCTTTATAGTGCCATGTAGAACTAATTTACCTGACTTAGATACTATGTATGTGCTTTACAACCCTACACAGAATAATGTTGCTAACTAGTTTTCCATGGTTTGGACTCCTCTCATCTTGACTACTTTAACTTCCTCTCTGCATCTCACCTCACTATTGCCATTAAAATGATCTTCTTTCAACCCTTGCATAGATTTTTCAAACACCCAATAGTCCAGCCAGCACTAACAAAACCCACCCTGGAGACATTGGTTCTAGCCAATTCCTGCCCAGTATCCAACCTGAGAAGCAGGTTCATTGAGAAGCTAGCCAGAGGCCAAATACAAACTCACCTAACTGAAGCTAACATTCTAGAACTAGCATAATCTGGATTCAGGCCAGGAAATGGAATTGAAATTGCTTTAGTGGCACTGATAGATGACCTCTTCTGGTCAACAAATAGTGGGCAGACATACACTCTCACCCTCCTGGACCTGTCCACCGCGTTCAGCACTCCTGAGCATAAGATACTGCCACCTCACCTGAAAGAGGTGACAGGGATCCAGGATAATACTACAATGGTTTGAGTCCTTCCTGGAGGGATGCACCCAATGAGTAGTGATGAGAAACTGCATCTCCACCACTAGACCCTTCCCTTGCAGAGTTCCACAAGGATCAATTCTCTCTCTGGTCCTTTTCAACATCTACATGCAGCCGCTAGGTGAACTGGTCAGACAACATGGACTCAAATGGCAGTAATATGCAGATGAGACACAGCTCTACCTATCTTTCACCACATATGACCACACCACTACCAATGAGCTGGCCAGTGCGTGGATGAGATCAGCTCTTGGATGAAGAACAGCTGGCTGAAGCTGAGCCCGAACCCAAGCAAGATAGTGGTGATGCTGGTGAGCAGAGGAAAGCATTCTGAAGAGTTTGAAAGCATGTGTGGTCTCCATTGGTTGAAGGTGCACACCCACAACTGGTCAATTGACTCTATGGTAGTCTAGAAGTGAGGGACTTTGAGTAAACCCAAGGGAAGGCATGAAGAGCGAATGTACACAGAGGAGAAAGTGATGCAGGATCTCCAAGGACACCTCCCGCCTGGGAAATGTAGATATATGACTGGGCTTTTTTTGTGATGCACCAAAGAAGGCTGATCTTGTGGTTGAAGTACAGGCTTAAGAGTCAGGAGATTTGGGTTCTCTCCCTGGCTCAGCCACAGACCTCTTGTGTCACAATGCTTGGTCACTTTTGCCGCATTTTTCAAATACTAGCGCCACAAGTCATAGCTAGGGTCCTTCCCCAGATTTGAAAATGTTACCCTTAAAGAGAAGAAGGATGGCCCAGTGGTTAGGATGCTAGCCAGGAATTTGAGAGACCCAGTTTCAATTCCCTGGCTGCTACTGGCTGCCAGTGTCACCTTGGGCAAGTTTCTTAGTCTCTCTGTGCCTCAGTTTCCCATCTGTAAATGGAGAATGACAGTACTTCCCTACCTCACAGGGGTGTTGTGAGTCTAATTGGGAGCCCTATGAGTATCCAGATACATAGATATTCACTATGCCTCAGTTTCTCCTCTGTAAAGTAGTGATGACAATACTCATCTCCCTCAGAGAAGCTAAATTCTACCTGTCCATCTCTGTGGTATCTAGATGCCTCATAAATATTTGTACAGTGTACTTCTCTGTGATGGGGAGGTTGCTATAGGAATACAAAGTATTTTTTGGTATCTCAGCCATGGGACTAATAACATCAGTGCTGAACTGGAGCTCAGAGTGTCAGCACATAATTTACAGCAGGAACTCTGTAATTACACAGTTCTTTTTTATATCTCAGCTTATTAGAGCAAGTGGAGAAAATATATGCACAGAGCCAAGTATAATCTTATTTTGTAATTTGGCAAGGCTGAATGTGGAATGATCTGCTTTGAACGCTGAGACTTGTTTATTTGTAGCTATTTCTGTGGCATTTACCTTTGTAGTTCCAGAGGATCTTCCAAACTGTAGTGAATGAAAGAGCCACCAATCAGTAATGTCCGGAAATGGTTTCAGTAGTGTTGTCACAAGTAACATGCAGGAAAGTAAGGAGAGAAACCAGTTCTTTTTCATTTTTTTTTTCATTTTTTTGTGTGCAGTTGAGCAACACTTTGTGTATAATCAGTACCACTGTTTCCTCTGTTGAGTTAGTCAGTTTCCCTGGTTGTGTTTTTGTTTGTTTCTTTCACACAACAATGCAGGAAAGAGAGACATGTTTTAAAAACAGGAAAATGGGGTTGTACAATGAAATTGAGAAGGGGACCCCTGGGCGAATGTAGGAGCTAAACCTATTTTTTTTTAATTGTTTAAATTTCAAGTGGGTAATGTGTCTATCTAGATAAGGTACAGGCTTGGTCCCCATTACCTTATTTGTCCTCACATTACCCCTGAGAAGTAAGGCATGTTATCCCCCGTTCACAGAAAGGATAAGGTCCAGATCCTCAAAGGTATTTAGGCTCCTAACTTCTATTGAAATATGTCACCGTCATCAACGTGGGATGGCCAGGAAAGGTGCATGATGCGCACATCTTTAGGAACTCCAGTCTGTTCAGAAAGTTGCAAGCAGGAACTTTCTTTCCAGACTGCAAAATAACCATTGCTGATGTTGAAATACCAATCATGATCCTGGGAGACCCAGCCTACCCTTGCTCCCATGGCTCATGAAGCCGTACACAGGCAGCCTGGACAGCAGTAAGGAGCGGTTCAACCATAGGTTGAGCACGTGCAGAATGGTGGTGGAATGTGCCTTTGGATGTTTAAAAGCCCACTGGCGTAGTCTGCTTACTAGGTTAGACCTTAGTGAAAGCAATATACCCATTGTGGTTGCTATGTGCTCCATAATATCTGTGAAACAAAGGGAGAAAAGTTTCTGGCGGGGTGGAGGGTGGAGGCAGATTACCTGGCAGCCAATTTTGAGCAGCCAGACACCAGGGCAATAAGAAGACCACATCGAGGCGCACTGAGTCTAGTTTGAAAACTAGTTTCATCAATGACCCACAGTAATGTGACACTTATGTGTGTTGTTCCTTATCTAGCAGTCCCCTTCATTGCATGTACTCCCCTGTAAACTACGCCCCTGCTAACTGCAGTGTGTTGAATGAATAAAAAGCCTTTTCTCTTCAATCCATTGATTTTTATTATGCTCACAAACACTGAGAGACAGCAAAGAAAAGTAAGATAACCTAGGGCAAAAGAGCTGATAACACTGGCGGGGGGGGGGGGGAGGAGGGAGAAACAAGGACAGCTTGCTTACAATTGCACTGCAATAACAATCAAAGGTGTGGGAATGGGCGCCTTCTGGTCCTTGTACCCTCCCCCGGAGTTGAGTGCAAGGGATACTGGACACCCCCCCATACACACATCCTAGGACGTTTGGGAGAGGAGGATGTGGAACTTGGCAACGATGGCAGCAGGTTCACCATAGGCTGCAGCAGGACTCTAGCATACAGCTGCCTTTCTTGAACCTCAACCAGATGCCTCAACATGTCTGTTTGCTCCCTCATAATCTGCACCATCTCATCCTGCGTGACACACTCGTGTTCCCTGCATGCTCTTCTGTCCTCGTGGTCATTGTGGGACAGTGTAATCCTCCATGCGCTGAGCTCCGTCTTGTCACTCTTGGAGGCACGCATTAACTCATTGAACATGTCCTCCCGAGTCGTCTTTTTCTGCCTTCTAATCTGGGAAAGTCTCTGTCCCAGCGTGGAGGATGCGCCTACGGACTAGGTTTCAGTTGCAAAGAATACAAAGCACAAGGGTAGTATTGACAGTGCATACATTGTGTCTGGTGCAAGGTTAAATCTTTTTATAAAAGAAACACCCCTCAATGCACTTCCCTGCAAGCCACAACTTAAGCAGAAGAGCTGGCTACTGCAAGAGTCGGGTTGCTGCTACAACCGTGGTGAATAAGGCCACAAGGCATGGGCAAGAGGTCTTGTGCTGCAGCTTTTAAGACAGTCTGGGAGGTATCCATGGAGCGTTTTGGGGTAGCGATAGGGTCGCCGCCAAGAAGCAGCATGTCTGTACCTCAGAACCAGAGCAACTGTTTGCCTCCCTTGTCTTCTGGTACGCTTGCTGAAGCTCCTTTATTTTCACATGGCACTGCTGTGTGTCCCTGGTGTAGCCCTTCTCCCCATGCCCCACGCGATTTTGGCATAGATGTCAGCATTTCTTCTGCTGGTTCAGAGCTCTGCCTCAGACTCTTCTCCCCACAAAGCAATAAGATCCACCACCTCCTGTGTGCTCCATGCTGGAGCGCGTTTGCGGCCTTGATCATCCATTGTCGGCTGTCCTGACAAGCTCTCCACGCCGATCAAACAGGAAATGAAAATTCAAAAGTTCCCGGGGCTTTAACCAGGGGGCGACTGTTTCCTGTGTACCTGGCTGAAGTGTAGTGAAGTTGAAAGTGCTCTCCAGAGTGGTCACAGCAAAGCACTGTCGGACACCTCCTGGAGGCCAATTTTCATTCAAATTATACAGCACAGTGTCTACACTATCCCCATGTCGATGTGTGGGTGTCGACTGAAGCGCTACACCTCTCGCGGAGGTGGAGTACAGAAGTCGATTTTACAAGCCCTTTAGGTTGGCGGAAGGGACTCGGTTGAGTAGACACACACATTATTAACTTGTCCTAACGCCACTTATTTCGACCTAACTTTGTAGTGTAGACCAGGCCTCAGTCCTTTGTCCCAATCTCCCTCCTTGTTCATGGTTGAAGGTTGCGTGAGAGGGCTTTGGGAAAGGACTGATGTTCCCTAGATTTGCAAAGAGCTCTCAGTTTTAACCCGTGACCCCAATGTCACACTAATTTGGCCCTACTTAATATGCCACTTGCTTTAGCTGTTGGGGTTTTCTTTTTGGGGGGGGGGGGGAGTTTTAACAAGTTTACAAATCCTTCCCATGTAAATATCAGAAACAAAACAATCATTACCACAGGTAACTTTTGTTTAAAGAGACATTATACAAGAATATAGTCCTCAGCTCTTTCTGTTTAACAGGGGACCTAACCACATCAGCCATACCATCAGGGGCTCGTTCACCTGCACATTTACCAATGTGATATATGCCATCATGTGCCAGCAATGCCCCTCTGCCATGTACATTGGCCAAACTGGACCATCTCTACGCAAAAGAATAAATGGACACAAGTCAGATATCAAGAATTGTAACATTCAAAAACCAGTAGGAGAGCACTTACCTGGACACTCAATAACAGACTTAAAAGTGGCCATTCTTCAACAAAAAAACTTCAAAAACAGACTTCAACGAGAAACTGCAGAACTGGAATTAATTTGCAAACTGGACACCATCAAATTAGGCCTGAATAAAGACTGGGAGTGGCTGGGTCACTACAAAAAGCAATTTTCCCTCTGATACTCACACCTTCTTGTCAACGGTTGGGAATGGGCTACATCCACCCTGTTTGAATAGGCCTCGTTAGCACTGACCCCTCCCCGCTCTTGGTAAGGTAACTCCCATCTTTTCATGTGCTGTAATATCTATACCTGCCTACTGTATTTTTCACTCCATGCATCTGATGAAGTGGGTTTTAGCCCTCAAAAGCTTATGCCCAAATAAATTTGTTAGTCTCTAAGGTGCCACAAGGACTCCTTGTTGTTTTTGATTATACAGAGAGTCTCATGAAAACACTTGTGTCATTTCTAGTGACTTTATTAAATTGAGTACAATCTCGATCTATGGGTTTAACAGACCAGTATGTCTCTCAAATGTTAATATTCAAAACATTTGGACAAATGTGCTGGGGTTTTTGCAGGTGAATGTATTTTGAGTACTGAATAAAAAGTACCCACATATCTAAGCTTCTATCTGTCCTCTATTTGCTGGGTATGTAATCTGCGTAATATGCCACCAGCAGCATGTCCCATAAGCACGCTCTGATGAGAGGGGGCGTGAGCACAGCACTCCTGTGCGGCTCTGCAGGGATCACACCTCCAGGCACCCCAGATCTATTTGTTTTGATGGTGGGGCTTATAGAGCTCCTGCCCCCTAAGTCCTTGTTGCTACCGTGGGAGCGTCTGAACCTCTGCAGCGGCCTTTCAGGGCACAGGGAATCAAACCTCATTTCCCGCATGTTCTCTCCCTGTTGCTGGCTCAGGGGGTGCAGAGAAGGGATGGGGGTAGCTCCATCACTCCGGTTCCTGGCTGGGTGGCGCAGGGGGAATGAACCTAGCCCCTGTACTCCAGGCTCTCTCCCCTTTGCCAGCTGGCTGGAGGAGAAGGAGGGAGGCTCAGACTCCTGCTGCCTGGGGCTAGATTTGGGGACGAGGGGGGGAGGGAAGACAGAGCCCGCTGTGATTGTTCTGGTGGCCCAGCAGCTGCACGATCCTGGGGAGGCTGCTCTCACACCGGACCAACCTCCTCCGTCCCTCCCAGCGCAGGGGGGCAGCCCGGTGACCCTGGAGAAGCAGATGCCGGAATCACCCTCCCTCTCCCGAGCATGAGCTTTGACGGGTCCGGGGTGGGGGGACGGCTGGGAGAAGGCGCTGCCTCCGCCGCAGCCAGGCCCTGGGTTGCAGCTGCTACTTGATCTGCTTCCTGGGTTTGCTTTCGCTTTTGCAGGGTCGCTCCAGGAGCTGAGGTACTTGCTGGTGCTGGGTGATGAGCCCGGAGCCCTGCGCTGCCTGGGAACCAGCAGCGAGCAGCACCCGCTCCAGACCCGCCCCTGGGCCAGAGCTGGTGGTGAGGTCCCCCACCCCCGGATTGCCCCCCATCTCTGCAGGTCCCCAGGTCTCCCCCACCGTTGCAGGTACCTGGGGAAAGCTGCCTCGCTGACCGCTCTGCCTGGGGCTTGCACCGACCAGGTGGAGCCGGGCTCCCGAGGCGATGATACCGCTTTGCAACCGAGCTGGGCGCCGCCTGCTGCGGGTGGCGGGGGCGAGCCAGTGGCTGCCTCTCCTGAGCCCCCCGCTGAGCAGAGGCTGCCATTCGGGGGAAGCCCGGGGCGCCCCCTCCAAGGCCACCAAGAAGAGAGGCTACGACATCACCAGGAACCCCCATCTCAACAAGGTACGTGCCCCGCCTTGCCAGCCCTGGAGCCTGCCCCACGCCCCGGCCGTGGGGTGCTTGGCCCGGCGAGCTCCGTGGATGTTGCACCGCGTCCACACTGCAGAGCGGCCCCACGGGCTCGGCTGGGATCGTGCGCGGGAGCACGTGTGCCAAACTCCTCCGGAGCGGGTGCTCGGGGCACAGCTAGAGACCCAGGGGCTATGGGCTACTTGGCTATTGTTGTTATGGGATGGAGCACGCCGGGGGCCCTCCGCGTGCCATTAACCAATCAAACCCCGGCCTTGCAGCCGGCTTTTATAGCAGCGGCTTTGATTGGTGCGTGGGGTCCGGCCGCGGACAGGACAGGAACTCAGCTGTCCGCAGAATGACCCGAGTGTAGCCCGGGAATGGTTCCAGCTCGGGTCACGAGTTGGGTGAAATAACATAACCCAGGTGTGCGTTTAAATTTCCCTCCCATCACCTCTCAGAACCGTTCACTTTCTGATTGGCCTAGGTATGGCCACAGACACTTGCCTTTTCATTCTGGGGCAGTCTCCCATTTCTCTCTTTCTGTGTGTATTGTGGTAACACTCCGACCCGATTGGGGCCCCCTTGTGCCAGGTACACATTTAACTGAATCGAGTGTGTATTATCCAAAAGAACTCCATTGAACCAAAAATTAGTGTAGGGGGAAAATATGATAGCTCCTTAAAAGACCATTTCTAACAGGTAGGATACTGCAATGCATTTCCCAGTACTTGGTAGTTAGATATAGAACCAGACATTTATTTCTTTGCATTAAGACAAGCAAGTTTGAGTTTGTTTGCTTTGGCTTCGTTTGGTTTTTAAGCGTCTCTTGAATGGGTTTATAGCTGTCTGTTCTATGCCCTAAATAGTATTTCCCATGTGGAAGAGGAAGTCTTGATTCCATTGCTTGAGCAACCATAGACCAACTTAATCGCAGGGTATCCTATTCTGCATTCCTTACTCGGGAAGAACTCACAGGGAATCCAAAATAGGACCTGAAAGTAATTTAGCTATGAATCATACAGCTCCATATTTTAGATTTAATTTGAGAATCATATAAATGTGTCTGTTTCAGCAACGTTGGGTTCAGTTTTTTTACCTTAATATTGTTACTAATTATTCAAAATACTTTAGCTCTTTTAGAAATCATGCCTACCCTAAACTTGGCAATGATTAGATAGTTAACGTGCTGTGAACACTTTTGTACTGATCAAAATTGTCTGTTACCTTATACTGCTGCTGTCTGTTGTATCCACCCATTATCTCTTGTCTCGTACTTGGATTGTAAACTATCTGGGGCAGGGACCATATTTTATTTTAATGTTTGTACAGTGCCTAGTGCAATGGGCCGGGGCCTTCAGGTGCTATTTTAATATATATGATTTTGCATCCCCAAATATATAGGAGCACTATGACTCAAGGCAGTTCTGCATATGCAGCTTTGCAGATTATCTATATATTAGGATTCTGGACTTCTGCGTCATTTTGAATCACTCTATGGCAAAATCTGTGAGGCTGAAAAGATTATGAACATTGTCAGCTATACATGAACACTGATCAATTGCTACTGCTAAAGCACTGCAGATATGTTTTGTTCAGATGCTATCTTGTCATCTAGCCTTGTGCAATAGTACTTTATGCAGAGCAAAATATCTGGTGTTGCTACTGAGATTACATGTATTGATTATTACTGAATAATGATTACCTTAACCTTTGAAAGTGAATCACTTGGTATGATGCTATATAGTATTGCTTCAAATTGGCATGGCTCGCACACCCGGTACAAATCATCTCTACATGATATTTCTTTAGAACATGATCCTACTCCCGTTGAAGTCAATGGCTAAGCTCCCATTGGGTACTTCCTTAAGAATCAAACCTTTTGTGAAGGGTTTTTTTTCTTCCATGAGTCCTATGGAAGACTCTTGTTAAGAATTAATGTACTTGGATGCATGCAGAGGAAGGGGAGAAGAAGAACTTCTGTCAGTGGTGAAATATGTTACAATGTGCAACACCTCAGTTTCAAATTCCATGTTTCTGCCTATCTCTATCTTAGGTACTTATATGGCCCTGTTAGGATAAGAGCTGAGCGCCTCACAATCTTTCATGCATTTATCTTTACAACACCCCTGTGAGGTAGGGAAGATCTGCTCATTATGGTCCATAGTTTATATATATATATATATACCTGTATATGGCTCTCCAGTAAACTGGAGCTATGTACTTTGTTCTTTCTGAGTAATTCAGAACAGGCTTTTATTTCTTTATTGGACATAGCACAGAATATTATAATTACTAAAGAATAAACTATCTTCATTTGAGGTGGGATATTCCAGGCAGTTTATCCAACTTATCTGTGATCACGGAATGCTATGTGATAAGAATCATAGCTGCTGCTTTGCTTTCAGGTCTGAGTCTGCTGTTTTTATGTGAATTTGGCAGTTAGGGGTCTGGTTAGGTTTCCAGATGCTCTTGCATTTTCAGATAGCAGAAATGTGGTGTCGTACTGTGTAATGAGCACCTTGGTGCTCTACACTCTGTATTGGCTGCTGTGGTAGCCTAATAGCTCCCCGGTGACGTTTAAGGTGTGGGGTTTGACGTCTACATTAATGGCTTAGGACCCCATTGGGCAAAAAATTGTCTCTTTGCAGCAGAGTCACATGGTGAGTGAGTTAGTTTAGTAACCAGTGTAAAGGGTTGAGCTCTATTGGTTTAATACAAAGGGAGCTGTTGTCTGGGCTCTCTGTGAGGGCCTTTCAAACTTGAAACTCACACCTGCCCTTTTGCCTAAAATAGCCTGAATCGACTGATATTCAGGGGAGACTGCAAAGCCCAAGAATTTTATTTCTAAGTATTTGTCGAGGATATCTAGAGCTTGGGATGTGGTGGCTGGAGCTTTAACTTTTGGGGGTCTCAAATCCTTATGATAGATATTTACCACCAATTTGCAAATCTTTATGACTTAAAAGTGCGCCAGTATATCCTGCCTGAGTTGGACATATTGCAACCTCTTTCAGCAAGCACAAAGGAAAGATGGTCTTGTGGCTAAGGCAGAGGACTGGGATTCAGGAGGCCTAGGTTCTGCTACCAGTTCTGTCACTGACTTCCTATGTGGCTTTGGAGAAAGACACATGGCAAGGAATTTTCAAGTGGCCTCTTTTGGATACCCTGCAGAGGATTTGAGCAGCCAGCTTTAGACACACCTACAACAAGGGACACTTTCAAAGAACAACATGGCTGGATGCTTAAAAACATGATTTCAAGACCGGCATCCAAGCTATTTGAAAGTTCGGGCTCGGCTGCGCACAAGATGCTGGGATTTTCACAATCTTACTCCTGTGTCATCCTATGCTCTCCAAGTGCTGCCGTTCTCCCCTTCTGTAAATGTTACTGCATTTCCTCCCATCCAAAATCACTCAAGGTGCTAGGGCACCCTTGGCCTACTGAGGCAATACAATGAGGTTACTGCCCTCAAATTGATAGAAAAGCCTCAAAAATAGATGGAGGGGAGGAGAGAGGAATTAGTCACTGGGTTTTTAAAAAGTGCAGATATAGCAGCTTTTAATTTCCTGTCCTTGAACGTGGCAGAAGTAGAACATGAAACACATAAGGGATGGTGTCTACACACATTTGCTAACATTTTCAAAAGCTTGGGCAGATGCAGATAGCCATTTGGGCCACTATCTAGGGGTTCAAGTGGTAGTTGAACGCCCAAGGGATTTTAGCCATGCTCAAGTTGCCTAAGAAGCCATTGGTGGGATTTTCAAAAGCAGTCATTTAAATTGCCTGGGTGCGCCGGACTTATGTCCTTATAGATTGTAATCATCACTCTTGACCTTCTCTTTGTTAAGCTAAATAGATGGAGCTCCTGGAGTCTGTCACTATAAGGCAGGTTTTCTAATCCTTTAATCATTTTCGTGGCTCTTCTCTAGACCCTTTTCAATTTATCAACATCTTTCTTGAATTGTGGGCACCAGAACTGGACCCAATATTCCAGCAGTGGCTGCACCAGTGCCAAATACAGAAGTAACAACCTCTCTACTCCTATTTGAGATTCCCCCGTTTATGCATCCGAGGATCACATTAGCTCTTTTGGCCACGGTGTCACACTAGGAGCTCATGTTCAGCTGATTCTCCACCACAATCCCCTAATCTTTTACAGAGTCACTGCTTCCCAGGTAGAGTCCTCCATCCTGTAAATATGGCCTACATTCCTTGTTCCTAGCTGTATACATTTACATTGAGCTGTATTTCTAAGACAGGGAGGGTGTTTGGAGTTGTTTGTAGCAATACTAATGTAACAAATTTGAATGCAACATTCCAGAAATGTACAGTAACTCCTCACTTAACGTTGTAGTTATGTTCCTGAAAAATGCAACTTTAAGTGAAACGATGTTAAGCGAATCCAGTTTCCCATAAGAATGAATGTAAATGGGGGGGTTAGGTTCCAGGGAAAATTTTTTTGGCCATACGGTACAGTAAAGTACAATAGTTGGGAGGTGCCCCCGCCTTACCCCACACAGGCACAGCCCACTGGCACTGGAGACAATGAGGCAGGCAAGGAGGCTGAAGGTGCTGTAGGCTAGGAGAAGTACGTTGTGCAGCAGCAGCGGCAGCTTCCCCTACTCTGCAAGCACCAGGGGCGGGGGGCTCAACCCTCAGCCCGCCCACGGCCCCCCTTCCTCCAAGCCCCCACCCTTAACCCGCCTCTTCTTCCCCCCTCCTCCCCCTTTACTGCGCACGCCGTGTCCTCGCACCTCCCCCCTCCCTCCCCTCCCTCCTGCCCGCGGCAATCAGCTGGCTTGCAACGTTCAGGGGCAGGAGGGAGGGGGAAGGAGCGAGGACTCAGGCTCCCCCCTTCCTCCCCTGCCTCCTGCCCACGGCAATCAGCTGGTTTGCGGCGTTCGGGAAGCAGGGGAGGGAGGGGGAGCCTGCGCACCGAGTCCTTGCTCCTCCCTCCTCCCTCCTGAACGCTGCAAGCCAGCTGATTGCCGCGGGCAGGAGGTGGGGGGAGGAGGGGGAAGGTGCTGATCTGTGGGGTCTGCCGGCAGGCGGGAGGCACTGGGGGTGGAGGGGGCGTAGAGGAGCTGATTGGGGGCTGCCAGCTGTGGACAAAGTAGGCAGCCAAATGACCTTATAGCGAAGCATTGCACAACTTTAAATGGAGCATGTTCTGTAATTGAGCAGGGACGTAAGATCGAAACAATGTTAAGCGAGAGGACGTTAAGTGGGGAGTTACTGTATGTGTGCATATGGTAGGAGCAGCTTGTGGCCCTCAGAGACATAGTATGGGTTCTCGAGGCCAGAGTGGCTGCACTGTGGGAGCTAAGGGAGACAGAAGGGTACATAGAAGAGACTTTCAGGGACACAATAGAGCAGTATCCCCACCAGCCTCACAGACTTTGTGCTGTTAAGGAGGATGAAAGTCTCAGGGAAGGAGAACAGCAAGCTGGAGCAGAGGGAAACAATCCCATATCTGGGGCTGTGAGCTGTCCTTCTCGATGATGTCATGGTCTCCTCTCGCATTGAGGTTAGCCCTGAAGGGGAGGGAACTCCAGATACGAGGCCGAGCTAGGTCAGCGGTTTTCAAACTGTGGGTCGGGACCCCAAAGTGTGTCGTGACCCCATTGTAATGGGGTCGCCAGGGCTGTCTTAGGCTTGCTGGGGTCCGGGGCTGAAGCCGGCCAGGACCCAAGCCGAAGCCCAAGGGCTTCAGCACTGGGTGGTGGGGCTCAGGTTACAGGCCCCCTGCCTGGGGCTGGCATTTGGTTTTGGCCCCCCAGCTAGGGTGACCAGATGTACTGATTTTATAGGGGCAGTCCCGATATTTGGGGCTTTATTTTATATGGGCTCCTATTACCTCCCACCCCCTGTCCCGATTTTTCACAGTTGCTATCTGGTCATCCTACCCGCGGCCTGGGGCAGTGGGGCTTGGGCTTGGCCCCCCCACCCAGGGCAGCAGGGCTCAGGTGGGCTCAGGCTTTGGTCCTCCCTCCTGGGGTCGTGTAGTAATTTTTGTTGTCAGAAGGGGGTTGCGGTGCAATGAAGTTTGAGAACCCCTGAGCTAGGTAATAGTAATGGGGGATTCGATTATTAGAAATCTAGATAGCTGGGTTTGTGATGACCAGGAGAACCACATGGTAAATTGCCTGCTGGGTGCAAAGGTTGTGGATCTCATGAGACACTTAAACAGATTTGTGTGCTGTACTGGGGAGGAGCCGTACTGGTTTTGGTATGTATAGGTACCAGTGACCCAGGGAAAGGAAGGAGAGCGGTCTTGGAGGCCAAATTTAAGCTGCTAGGTAAGAGATTAAAGTCCAGGACCTCCATGGTAGCATTTTCTGGAATACTTTCAGTTCAACCCTTAGGGCCAGAAAGACAGGCAGAACTTCAGGGTCTTAATGTGTGGATGAGATGATGGTATCAGGCAAAGGGTTTTAAGTTGATTAGAAACTGGGGAACCTTGTGGGAAAGAAGGAACCTGTACAAGAAGGATGGGCCAAAAATGGAACCAGACTGCTGGCATGTAAAATTAAGAGTTGTAGAGGATTTTTTAAACTAAGAGTTGGGGGAAAGCCGATGTGCAGGGGAGCACACGGGTCGAGCATACGGGATTAAATCCTCAGGGATGAGTTTAGTAAAGGGGGAACTCTATATCCTAGTAAAAAGGGTAGGAAAGAAGTTGGTAAAGTACAGGTAGGAGGCAGTGAGGAACAGTCAAATGTAAAAGAGTCCCATTTACATATAACACATGAAAGCAAGTAACTGAATATTGACAAAATGTACAAGTGCTTATATACAAAAGCTAGAAGTCTAAATAGAGAGGCCAGGTTGGTGAGGTACCATCTTTTATTGGACCAACTTCTGTTAGTGAGAGAAACAAGCTTTTGCATTTATGCAGCGCTGTACAGCTCTATGTAATGTCAAAAGCTTGTCTCTCTCACCAATAGAAGTTGATCCGACAAAAGATGGTACCGCACCCACTTTGTCTCTCTAGTATCCTGGGACCAACATGGCTACAACAACACTGCATACAGAAGTCTTAATACTAAGATGGATGAACTAGACGACCTGGCATTAAATGAGGTTATTGATATAATAGGCATTGTGGATACCTGGTGGAATGAGGATAATCAGTGGAACATGGTGATACCAGTGTGACGCTGGCAGACCAGGTACCAGCTCATGCCAGGTTCCCCATATCTCCACTGAACACTGACAAAGGCATAGCTGGAACCAGTCTGGGTCATCTGTGTGTTAGTATTGTTTAAATAGGTATTTGTGTTTAGACGTTACTGAATGCTTTGAATTAATCTCATTTATAACATCTGGATCCCATATTGTAACATAATATTTGAGCAGTAGCATTGTAAGTCTCTATAACCGTGTAGATCCCCAGACAGGAGAGAGACATTAAGGCTATGTCTACACTTGCAGAGTTTTTGCGCTGTCAGTTTCACCGGTGATAGGGAACCAGTGAAAGAAAAGCGCTGGTTTGTGTACTCACTCACTTCCACAGGCGTCAGATAGTGTCTACATTTGCAGCACTTCCATCACCGATGAGAGCAGCGCACTGAGGGCAGCTATCCCATACTGCAGCTCTCTCCATTTTGATGATAGGTCTTGTGGGAAGGGGGAGTGAGCGTAGGGTCCAAGCGGGGAATTTTTTTCCCCATGGAGCAGCCATGGTCACTTGGCCAGATGAGCACTTGCAAACAAAACAGGAAAGGGAGTTTCAAAGTTCCCAGGGCTTTACAGGGGGAGGGGTGGACGTCTGTTTACCTGGCGTTAGAGGAGCAGAGCTGTGGCCAGAGTGATCACCCTAGGCACTGTGGGATATCCTCCGGAGGCTAAAAGCTATTTAAACAGGAAGAATGTGTCTTCACTTGCACATCACCGCGAAAGGATTAGCGGTAAGAACTGTTCCCCTCTCGTGGAGGTGGTTTTCTGTTTGTGGCGAAGCTTCCGAGTTTCACCGCAAGAAGTCATTGGCAAGTGTAGACGCTCCCACAATTTTTGTGCAAAAAAGGGATTTTTACGCTTTAAATGGCAAGTGTAGACATGCCCTAATTAGTGTGAATGCAGATCTCCAACATAAGGTGTTATGTCCTGCCTGTCAAGGAAGGCCCATCAACACTAGATGGACTAGAGTGGAACATTAAAGAGGGCAAAAGACTTTGGCTATGTCTACACTACCACGGTAAGTCGACCTACGCTACGCAACTCCAGCTATGTGAATAATGTAGCTGGAGTCAATGTACGTTAGGTTGAGTTACCGCGGGGTCTACACCACAGGGGGTCAATGGGAGAAACTCTCCCATCGACTTACCTTACTCTTCTCATCGGGGGTAAAGTACAGGGGTCAAGTGGAGAGCGATCTGCTGTCGATTTGGCGGGTCTTCATTAGACCCACTAAATTGACCGCCGGTGGATTGATGTCAGAGCGTCGATCCCGGCTGTAGTGTAGATGTAGCCTTTGTTGTTTACTCTCTCCCCTCCCGCCATGAAGATGAGACTTAATGAATTCCTCCCACCAGCTGAGTTTGCCATTCAAAGGAGAAGTAGGGAATGGAATAAAAAGCCCTAACAAGGAGGAACTATATCTTTATGCTGCTTGGATTCTGTGGGCAAGGATTACTAGGCATAAGCAAAAGATCCCCAGTGCGTAGCCTGGGTTAGCCCTAAGGACATATAGAGTTTTCTTATCATAGAAGCTTTTATTACTTTTTGAAAGGTAAGATTGGGACTCATTTGTGTGTGTATATGTTTGCCTGCTTTAACCTTGTAAAGAACTCTCCTATTTAATTTTCCTATTAATAAACCTGTATATAGTTTATTACAGGATTGGCTACAAGTGTTGTCTTTGGTGTGAGATCTTAAGTTCAATTGACCTGGAGTAAGTGACTGGTCCTCTAGGATTGGGAGCAACCTGAATATTGCTGTAATCCTTGGGTAAGGGACCATATATCACAAAGGCATGCTCACCTGGGTGGCAAGACAGACTGGAGTACCCAAGGGGACTGTCTGTGACTCCATGTTTAGGCTGTTATAGTGTGTGATGAGTTTGCACTTTGTAATTGGTTGGTTCTAAGTACAGAACTCATAGCCAATTTGGGGTTTGTGCCCTGGTTTTTAACAGTCTGCCCTGAGGTTGGTACACATGCTGTTGAGCCACTGCAACTTGACGACTAGGGTACAAAATATATAGGAATGAAAGAGTAGGTCACACTAGTGGGGGAGTAGCACTGTATGTGAAAGAAAGCACAGAGTCAAATAAAGTAAAAATCTTAAATGACTCTTACTGTACCATAGAATTTCTATGGATAGAAATGCCATGCTTGAATAATAAGAGTATAACAGTAGGAATAAACTACTGAGCATCTGACCAGGATGGTGATAGTGACTATGAAATGCTCAGGGAGATAGAGAGGCTACAAAGGCAGAAAATCCAGTAATAATGGGGGATTTCAACTATCCTCATATTTGAGTGGATATATGTCACGTCAGGAGTGGATGCAGAGATAAAATTTCTAGACACCATAAATGACTGCTTCTTGGAGCAGCTAATCATGGAGTCCACAAGGGGAGAGGCAATTCTTGATTTAGTCCTAAGTGGAGCATAGGAACTAGTCCGTGAGGTGAATATAGTTGAACTGCTCAGTAATAGCATCCGTAACGTAATTAAATTTAACATTCATATTGGTGAGTTTCTTTTGCATTTTCCATAGTAGCATTTAACTACACAAAAATGAAGAAGATAGTTAAATGGAAATTAAAAGGAATAGTCACAAGGGTGAAATGCCTGCAAACTGCATGGAGACAATTTAAAAACACCATAATAGAGGCTCAAATTAAATTTATACCATAAATAATTTTTTTTAAAAAGGCCCTGTGACTAAGCAGCAAAGTAATATAGGTGGTTAGAAGCAAAGAGGCATCTTTACAAAAATGGAAGTCAAATTCTACTGAGGAAAATAGAGAGAGCATAAACTCTGGCAAATCAAGTGTAAAAGTATAATTAGGCATGCAAAAAAAGAATCTGAAGAGCAACTAGCTAAAGACAGAAAAACTAACAGGGAAGTTATTTAAGTACATCAGAAGCAGGAAGCCTACCAAACAGTTGGTAGGGCCTCCGGACCATTGAGGTGCTAAAGGAGCACTCAAAGAAGACCAGCCAGTGTGGAGAAGCTAAATGAATTCTTTGCATCAGTCTTCCCCTCAGAGGATTCCCAGACTGAGGTGTCAATAGAGGAGGTTTTGGAACAAATTGTTTAATTAATCTGTAATAAGTCACTAGGACCAGTGTATTTATCCAAGAGTTCTGAAGGAACTCAAATACAAAATTGCATACCTACTAACTGTGGTATGTAACTATCACTTAAATCAACCTCTGTACCAGATACTGGAGGATAGCTAATGTAACACTCATTTGAAAAGGGCTCCAGAGGTGATCCTGGCAATTATAAGCCAGTATGCCTAATTTCAGTACCAGGCAAATTGGTTAAAACTATAGGAAAGAACAGAATTATCAGACACATAGATGAACATGATATGTTGGGGAAGAGTCAACGTGTTGTTTTATAGAAAAATCATGCTTTAATCTATTAGACTTCTTTGAGGTGTCAACAAGCATGTGGAGAAGGGTGAAACAATCGATACAGTGTACTTGACTTTGAGAAGGCCTTTGACATGGGCCCTCACCAAAGGCTCTTAAGGAAAGTAAGCATGGATAACAGGGAAGGTCCTCTCATGGATCAGTAACTGGTTAAAAGTTAAGAAACAAAGGATAGAAATAAATGGTCAGTTCTCACAATCGAGAAAGGTAAGTAGTGGGGTCCCCCGAGGATCTGTACTGGGACCTCTCCCATTCAAGGGGATGAACAGTGAGGTGGCAAAATTTGCAGATGATACAAAATTACTCAAGAGAATTAAGTCCAAAGCTGACTGCGAAGAGTAACAAAGGGATCTCACTAAAAAGTAATGCACATTGGAAAACATGATCCCAACTGTACATACAAAATGATGAGGCCTAAATTAGCAAAACATCACACGTCAAGTGGCCATTCATTTGCATCGGCAGAGGGCAGGAACGGATCAATCTGCATTTTAGCAAACACCAGTGAGGGAAGAAACCACCATGGAACTTCCTTCACCACCAGATCCCATGTCTCCTTCCTCACAGCTTGAATGAACTTTATCTTGGGGGGGTAACCTTCAGAAGAATCCATTTCAAAGGGTCACTGGACTATAAAACGGATAGGCAAAGAACCCCAAGTTATCTTTCACCTAAGAAGACAAAGATACTGAGCACTTTGTCTTTGTGGGAGATCCTGACCCAGCGTGTAGTCATACATCTCGTTGGAAAGAAGAGTGGTAAGAATCTTACCTTGAACCAAGTCTGTAGTTTTGTTAAATCTTAATCTCTAGAAAGTGCTTTTCACTTTTATTTGCTTGTAACCATTTCTAATTTTATCCTTTATACTTGAACTCACTAAAAGTCCTATCTCCTTTTCTTAATAACTTGTTTTACTTTTAATCTAAACCAACCCAGTGCTGTTTGAATTGAAGTGATAAGCCATGTGTTTTGTCTCTTTAGAGGAGCAAAAATAACCTTATTATTCCTCTGAACTTGACAGGGATATGATAGAGGTCTATAAAATCATGAACTGAGTGTAGAAAATGACTAGGGAAGTGTTATTTACCCCTTTTAATAACACAAGAACCAGGGCTCACCCAATGAAATTAATAGGCGCCAGGTTTAAAACAAACATAAGGAAGTGCTTCTTCAGATAAGACAGCCAACCTGTGGAACTCCTTGCCAAGGGATGTTGTGAAGGCCAAAAGTATAACTGGGTTCAAAAAAAGGATTAGATAAGTTCATGGAGGATAGGTCTATCAATGGCTATAAGCCAAGATGGTCAGGGACACAACCCCATGCTCTAGGTGTACCTAAACCTCCGACTGCCAGAAGCTGGGATTGGATGATAGGGGATGGACCACTTGGTAATTGCCCTGTTCGTTCCTTCTGAAGTATATGGCACTGGCCACCGTTGGAAGAGAGGATACTGCACAAGATGGACCAGTAGTCTGACTCAGTATGGTTATTCTTATGACTGAGCTGATGCACCCACTAGATATATACAGATGTCATCACTTTATGTATGTTAGAGGCCTGCATGCACAGTATAAACACAGTCTATTTTCAGATATCTTTGGAGAGTGTCCAAATCCCCAGGATTTGGGACAGGCAGAGGTGGTGGGAAAAATGGCTTAGAAAATAAGGGAGCAAGAGGAATCTAACTACTCAGATCCAAAATCAACACCATAGTCACATAAATGATGCCCCTCCAGGAAGAGCTACTGATTAAACACTCAAAAGCCCTTTCTGCCAACACAGAGCAGAGGCTTTCTACTCAGGATGTAAGCTGGGTAAAGACTCTAGGGGAGGAAATGGCAGGACATAGGGATTCTGGATTTATAGCCAACACAGTCATAAACACTGCCTTTCCCTCCTGGATGGCCAACAGCTATCTCACTGATGGATTAATTATGTCTTGTATCTCTATACCCCGTATTTTCTGTCCTTGATCCCCTCCAGGGGTTGTATGACAGCTACAGTATCCAGTATAGAAGGGACATTGTCCAAGATGCAGAACTCCTGCATCACTTTGGTGTAAGGCCTGTCTATCCCTAGAAAAGCAACCGTGATCTGTGTCACAGACACCGACTTCAGTAGCATCTTCAGTGTGACCCTTTGCAAGGGCCGTGTGGCAAGGATGTAGAATGCAGTGCCAGCACAGATTGGGTTGGAAAGGGCCTGGCTCCTCTGACTGCCCTATCTGTGATCAGCGGAAGGGGGAGAAGGTGGTGCTGGGTAGATTTAGAGGTGAACCTGCACTCCTGTGCGACCTGTGCCTGGCTGAGCATGAAGACTTTTCTCTGGGGATCTTGAACTCTATTAAGGAGGCTGAGGCACCTTTTCCTGCTACTTTCTTCCCCAGAGTTGTCTCATGATACACAGCCTTCATATGGCCAGGTGCTGTATCCTCTTCCTTGTGCCATCTAGGGTTTGTCTGGGGCCTTTTGGCACTGGGGCAATTCAAGTAAGAAGACAGTTTACTGATTGTTACTTATTATCAGTTGCACATTATGGCTGCGTTGATCCATAAATGTGTTCTATTCACCCCAGTTTTTCCAGGGCTGTTGTGAATCCACCTGCTGTGCCTCCCTGGGTGCAAATGCATTTAGCCAGGTAATTGAGTTGCAAGAGGTGTAAACTCATTAGCCAGACAGCTCCCTCTTGGACCACACATTTGTGGAGGCTCAAGAATTAAGTTATTGCTTCCAAAATCAATTGTATTTTTTCCTCCCGCACCAAACTGCCTTAAGTTCTGCATTATTCAGTTGATAGCTTAGGGATTACTCATGAAGTTTGCTGAAATGTCCACTCTTGAGCCAAATCAATGTTTTCCTTTGAAAATGTGCCATTGCAAACACTAAAGACATGATGATCTGGAAGTGAGCACTTTTTAGAGGATGGCAGAATATTGGCATTATTGTTCCTGTCAGCCTCTCGAATAGATAACATGCTTTTCTGACAGCTGCAGTGCAGATGCAGTGGGTAGAAGGAGGTCTTTTATGTCTGGCTAATATATTATAGTTTGTCTGTACACTGATGCCCTCTTGGACTTTTCATGCAGTCTATCTTGGGGACTTATACAAAACCAAATTGACTAGTTTGGATACTTAAGAATGAACCCAGTTAGGGGGAGGGAAATTAACTCCTTCACTGCTGGTTTCTGCTGCAGCATCATTGGAATGTACCACTGGAATCTGGCGAATCATTAGAACGCCAGAGTGTTCTTTCAAGCTTTTCCATCCACTCTCTGGGTGCAGAGTTAGGCTGAGTGCTTCTGGGTATCCCATCCCTAATATTCCACTGGAATGTTGGGAATCAGTGACACAACCTGGTGCACATGGAGCCACGTGGGTGCTACCAAATAGGTGAGGCAGCACTTAAGGGGTTAAGCCTAAAATTAGCCAGAATAATAAGATGGGTGTGTGTAGGGCAAAATGAGGCATTGAGGTGACCGGCTATCAAGGTGATGAGCATGGTATAAGATGGGTGCTGAGACTGGGTGGGTGCTAAGACTGAATCACAGTAGGCTTCTGTATCTATGCTCTGAGCTGTGGGGAGGGGAGGGTCTCTATCCTTTCTATTCAGTTGATGATCTAGGTGTAGGAAGAGTTTTGAGCTTGTGCTTTTGATTTTTAAGGAGTCCCCTTCTGGCTGCCAAACAGATGGCTGCTTTTCCATCACTGTATTCCTCAGCCTGCAGTACCCCAGGAGATTACCCTGACTGGAACAAACAATACCTGAGGCAGTTGTGTTTCCTAGAAGGTTATACTTTTTAAGCCTTGTTTGGTCTAGAGCTAATACATTCATAATCCATGGTGCTGGCTAGTGGAGCACGCAGCATGCCGAGTCTCTGCTAATATTTGACATGGAGAGAAATGTCTCCTCCAGCTCTGCAATTGCTGGGCCAAATTCATCCTGGGTGAAACTCCATTGACTTTATTGGCATTACAGTAAGGATGAATTAGCCTCTGTATCCTGGGAGATCTCTTTCATTCCGGATCCACCACTGCTTTGTCACTGTTTATACAAGGCCCTGCATATACAATGGGAAGCTTCTAGTTCGCTTCCAAATATTTCCTGCTAAGGGCAGATTGTAGCATTTTGGGACAGAGAAGATGAGTCAAGGATATTGAATGTAGGAAGCAACTGACGACAGCAATCTAAAATGCTGCTTATCGTATTATGAACAAGCAACTTACGTAAGGCACGAACTGGGTTTGGCTTGTGAGCACTTCTGTCTTTTGACTTGGCAGCCACTTCTGGTACTTCTTATGTGTATCCAAGGCATGCTAGGAGAGTGTAAACTTCCCTGTCTATAGACTTTGCAACACTTACCTGTCTCATAATCCCTTGCAGGCTGGATCACTGCAGTGTTCTCTACTTGGGGCTACCCTTGAAAAGTAGGTGGTGATGAATGCGGTGCATTCTCCTCTTCAGTCTGGGGTCCTAGGAGGGTATAATGTTGGTGCTCTGAGATCTGCCCTGGTCACATCTTTACTTCCGGGTGAAATATACGATTTTGGGTTGTGCTTTGTCTCTAGGGTCCAAAATGTGTTGGGACCATTTGAGAGGCTGCCTCTCCTTCAAGTGTCCATCACAATGATTAGGACGTTCCTGCTGTCTGTTCCTGGTATCAAACCATACAAACACAGAGGCTGTGTAGAAGGGAGAATGGCGGTGATCGCGACACGGTGAAATCTGACACCATGAGTTTGGGGAGAGGCTCTGCTCCAGCAGAAACTCCTGGGGGCATAGAGCCTGACTTAACCATAGTGAATCTTGGAGCATAGACCAGCGTAGCTCTACTGCAATCTTTGGCTGGTGCAGAGGAGGAGGCAGGGCTGTGGCCCTGCCCAGTTGTCTCCCTGTGGGAAGGCTAGTGCAGTTGGTGAGGTTAGTTGCATGCACTTTGGGCATAAGGAATGAGATTAGTTCCTGCACAAGGGGACAGGAATAGTCTTGTACCTTATTCTCTCCCGTACGCTAGCACACCCATACAGGGTCTGTCATAGTCGAGCCTGGAAGGTGTTTTGACTGTCCGCACCCTAACTGAAAGTTCTTTAATGGTGAAGGAAGCCAAGCTATGCTCAGTGACAGGTGTGGCTACTGATATAGCAACTCTTGAGCCAACACCTCCCTTCCCCCCGCACATCAGAGAAGTTGTATCTACATCCATACTTTGCTTCACAGGCCTGTGTTTATTCTGATGTGTTCCAGATCCATTCTCAGAAGTCCTTTGGTGCTGTGAACAAAGCACAAAAGATGCTCTCTATGTGCTGGCACACATCCTAATACAGCGGGAAGCAAGGTCAATGTTTCAATAACATGTGATCATGCTGTCCCCAAATACTTGCTCAGCAGCCTGGTTCAAGAGGCACCATCCTAGCATTTTGTTACTGACGTACGCAGGAAAATGGAAGAAAATGCACGTGTGGCTGCAGGGACCCTTCATGCAATGCTCTGCAATACTGGAGGAATGTGATGTGTTTTGTGTTTGATTCTCAATCCACTGATGCCATGAAACTTACAAAATGCAACGCTCAGATGCTTTTAAATCCGGTAGTGGAGAATGAGGTTTTGGTGGCTAATGTTTAGCAGCCCTCTGCAGCAGTATTAGCTAACCCTTATTTTCATGGAGTCCAGCTGGTGCCGCTTACCCTCATTTCAAAGTGCTAATAGCAGCATGACTTGTCTACACTAGGGGTGAGCATCTATGCTGCTATCCTGGTGGCTGACCAGCAACTGTGGCTGTAGTCAGGGCAAATCCCCGATGTACACTAGGCCTTGGAGCCTAACATGCCCTAACAATAAAGAATTTGGACTGAACTGAATGGTCAGAGAGAGACCTGCATGTTCACCCTAAAGGTCGTGTTTGTATATCAGGGCTTAAGCCGGGACTACACTGGAAATGGTTGCTAGCCTAGCAGTGTTAGTTAAGGGTGGGATTTTGTGATGTTTCTGTGCTACCAAAAGCCCTCGTGTCAGATACGTTTATATCAACAAAAAAAGCTTGTGCTGGGATAGCTTATTTCACTTGCTGAGCCAGTATGAGCTACACCAGCGAAAGCACATTTGTGCTGATATAAGTTGTGTCAACACTCGGAGGGTTTTGCCTGTATAGCTATAGTGGCAAAACTTTTACACATAGACTAGGCCTTAATCATTCTGACAGGCCAGTGTGAGGAAGCTAGTCCTCCTGCTGCTTGTGCTGGACCAGTTCTGTGGACTGATAAGCGCTTGCTCATTATTATCCCTTTGCAAATAAATAAGAATAGAGGGCAACTTTCACAGGGCAATAAATTCACACACAGAAAAACTGGAACAAAATAATGAACAAAATTGTAACTCAGACCAAAAACCATCTCTGGAATTTAAATTGAAATCTCAGGTTAGAAAGCAAGTTACACTGTAAAAATGAAAACCCATAAAGTACAGAGGTTCCCTAGTTTGGCAACTTCTTATGCTTTTTACCCCACCCCCACAGTTCTTCTTTAAGAAAAGTTTGCTCTCTTCAAGCCAGGCTCAGTCATTTTGTGCCTGGGCTGAATCTAGGTGTTGTGTGTGTGTAAAAGAGAAACACATTTAAAACAACATGAGCTATTATTTGAAAAGTGCAGCAATAACGGTTTTCATAATACTGTACTTTAAATGTATCTCTAGCTGTGTGTTATAGCACATTCAACATTACCTTTTATTAGGGCCTGCCCCCCCTGAAGTCAGTGGCAAACAACCAGTAGAGTTCACTGGGAAATTGATGGATTCATGATGTCTGAGGAAGACTTTGGGCTGAATTCTGAATTCTGTATGTGGGGTGAGTCCCTGTAGAGCTTCTTCTCTTAGGAGCTGATCCAAAGCCAGTTGAAGACCATGGGAGATTTTTTTTTGTATTGCTTCTCATGGGCTCTGGATCTGGCCCTTAATAAGTAGCACACAGTAATTACAGATACTGTGTAACATTGTCATTGACCTTCTGTGAATTATGTGCTGTAAAACATACACTGGTAAGTGAAATATTAATAGAAATAATGAGTCTGGGTTCGATGCACCTGGAATTTTAACATTTTCATTTTCAAGTGGCTGTTGAGAACACAGGTGGGGGTGGGATGGGGTGTTTGTTTGTTTATTTTTGTTCTAGACATGTCATTGGATTTGCCACGCATTAGTGCCTCTCTTAAAGATACCGATGTAATTGATGATTCAGTGGCTGGGCTATTGCATTGGTTTTGTGGCAGACTCACGTCTGAGATTGACTTCTGCGGTCTCGTTCTTTGTGCCTTACAGATTTGGTGCTCACTGGGCCAGATGCAGCTCTGGTGTAAGCAGGTGCAACTCTGACTTGGTTTTGGATGGAAAGAATGCAAACTGAATTTCTCTGGAGCCCCCCTTTGTAGGCAGCCATAAAGCATCATTAAACTCTTAACTGATGTTGCCACCATTTTGGCTGGTAGGGTTGGTTCAGAGCTGCTGCGGCTACATAAGGAGAAGATGGGAACTCGAAAGAAAAGACAAACAATGTGTTGGAATGAAGGCATGGGAAACCTGACTAATTCCACTCTTGAACTGTCCTAGAGCCTGATCCTATGAGCTACTGAATGCTCAAGACCCCTCTGGATTCAGATCCTGATGTTCAGAGTCCTTGCTTATGGAGAGAAGCACCCCTTAGTCCTACGTGCCCTTGGGATAGCAATTCCTGGGGACTTACTTGCTAATAGAAATACAGTGTTAAAGTTTATTCTTTAGTGGGAGCAGCCCATAAAAAAGTTTAAATCCATTACAGAGGATGATGGAAAAAGGAGTTATGTAGCAGCCTTCAGTAAAAAGTTTAATTATGTGAAGTCAACTTATTTTTCCATTTGTTTCTGCTTCCTGCCTACTCTGCCCTTGTTTTTCCATAGCTATTTAATATAATGTTGAGATGAGAGGGTATCTACATTAGATTTCTTTTGGACTTTGATTTACTGATCTCAAGGCAGATTGGATTTAAACATGCGAGATGAGTTTATAGACCTTAAATAGGATAACTTTGGACATTAAACTTGACCCTTATCCTGATATCTTTAATTACCACATGCATCGTTTCTGTTCTGCTTTTCTTTCATTTGCTGATGTGGTCAAATTATGTAAGCTCTTTTAAAAAAAATATCAGCATGGATTTCACAGTGATATTAATTTGTTCCTGTTTTGGAGCCAACTAGGGCAAAATTACTAAACCTTTACAGCATTTCTTAAACTCCAAGCCTGCATGTTGTTTTTTTAACAAAATAATGGGGGAGATTTTCAAAGACCCAGTTAGCAGTAATCTCCTCCCCAAACCCGTTATTCTGGCATCTGCAGAAGACTAAACATGATTCATCTAAATTTTTTACTTTGCCTTTGATAAGGGATGAAATACCTAGGGCAAGCCAAACTAGTAAATTAGTTGTCATTATGCTGCAATGAATGTAGCTGACTGTAGAGTAGTTTCAGCTTGTTTTGGGGTAGGTGGCATTGGGGTTATTTAAGCAATGAATTTGTGCTTGCTGAGGTGCATGGATGTAAGGCCAAGTTCTGTCCCTGGCACCTTGATATCAGTGGGAGACACAATAGTGTCCAAGAGCAGAATTTTCGCCTGTTTATAAAATATTGACTATTCTAATACCCAGGAGTATACAGAACCCTCAATATCCAGGATCATGGTTAAGGAGGAGAGTTAAGTATAGCATGTTTAAAGAGGCGGAACCAAATCTTAGGGCCAAATCCTGATCTCATTGAAAGCAATGGCAAAAGTCCCATTGATTTCAGGAGGACCAGCATTGAGCCCTTGGGTGTAGCAACACACTTGTGTATCAAATAGACTGTTATTTCCATTGTCACCGAGAGGGGCAAATGACATGAATGACTGTTTATAACACCTAATGTGTTCCTAATGGCAGTATATTTTTCCTTTCTCTGGTTCCTACAAGTGAGGCCTAGTGATGATTGGCTCCTTAAGGTGTGGAAGGGACTCACCATCCTGGGCCCTAATGCATCACACCTGGTCTGGTCAAAGGAAGGCATTTTTGCCTTAAGACAAATTCTCCCACTTGCACCTCTTGGGCCTTTTCTGTACTAGAAGATGTTGTACCCATTCTTCAGAGGCACTAGTGCTAGCAACAGTGTAATCACTAGTGCAGATGGGACTCTGGCATTTTCAGCTCCATGCAGGTTCAGTGCCCAGCGCTTTAGAACAGTGCTGAAAATGCGGAAGCCCTATCTCCCCTGGTGCTTCTACCACTGGTAGCACTGGGGCAGCTGCAGTCTCTGGAAAACTGGCCCACAACTCTCTAGCTGAAATGCACCTTTTCAATGCCCCACTGGACATTGAGTGCTGTGTGGTGCCCTGGGCAAGAGAAACCTTGGCTAAGCAGCTGTGATTAGAGATGATGCGGGATCACAGACTGTCCTATCTCTATTCAGTGTAGAGGGAGCAGTGAGCTAAAAGACAAATGATTGTTTTAACTAAGCTGGGGATTTTGAAGCCAGGAATATTATACAAGCAAAACCTAGGAGGTAAGTCAGGCTGAAAAATTGAAGCTTTTTAGACTGCTACTCCGTTTTATTGGAGCTATTATTAAAACTCAAACTCCTTATTCAGACCTGTGTATCTTTTGGAGGAGCTTAATTTTAGAACTGCCATGAATAGAAACAGGTCAGACAAGCCGTTAAGGCTTTGGGGACGGTAAACACTTCATACTAGTAGGGCGCTCTCTCTCTCATTCTGTGAGTGGCCTACATCAATAGAAGGCTTAGCTAGCACAACAGCAAACTTATCTGCTCTCTGTTCTTAATGTTCTTCAACAGAGAAGATAAGCTGGCCCCTTTCCATTTTAAACCTCACTTTTGGGAGGATGTCTATCTTTAAAATCTTTGATGCTTGGGCGACATGTTGTTGCCTCAATGTAATTTCTTTTTGTTAAGAATGTTTGAAACAGCAAAGCCTTCTGTACTTTGAAAGGTGCTAAAAACTAAATTTAGTCCTAAAATATGATGTAGGGGTGTGTGTGTGTGTGCGAGAGAGAGAGAGTGTGTGTGTGTGTGAGAGAGAGAGAGAGAGAGAGAGAGAAAGAGGTTCTGCCAGCCCCCAGCCCAAACCTACACCCTATAGTTTTATTTACTGCACTCAACATTTTTATCATCCTTTCCAACCAAGAGCGATTGCTTTATGATGTATCATCTTTTTAAGCATTGACAGAGTGCTTAGCTTAGTACAAAACATAAGAAGACAGTCACTACACTGGATGTTTATGCTCTAACCAGATTGCAAACACTTTTGGATTGTAAATTCTTCAAGACAGGAACCATCTTGTTCTCTGTTTTGCATGGCTCTGGGCACACTTAATATATGACAGAGTAAAGCATTGAATGAACTGGGAGACAGAGGAAAGTGCTCTCTCAGAGGGTTTTTCCTCGTTTTCGTATTGCTGGTGAATGGATGGATTAAAGGCACTACTTATCATGGATTTTGTTCCCATCGCATGTAGCATCAGCCAGTGTTGCAGTATAATCTTCGAGGGATCCAAATGTGTTGCAGTGCTCAGGCACCACTCCTAGCAGGGATGCTATCTTAACATTGTTTTTATATTGTATGGGTAAAATTTTCCACTTCACCTCACCCTGACTGTACATTTTTGACCCATTCTGTGTGTGGAACGAGGATGGGTTTGCAATAAACATGCTTATTATGGGTAAGTGATCAGCAATATGGCCCCGAGAATTTTTCTCCACGGGATTAAACTATGAATTGACGAGCCTGTCTCTCCCTCATCCAAACAGATTAACTGTATTTAGATTTGTAAAACACGCAGTTAAGTCTTTATTATGTTGCATAACAAGGCTTGTAAGGGAAGTATTACAGATATTTCAGATAAAGCAGCATTATGTTCTGCAGCATTAGATATTTGTCAGCCCCTTTAATTATTGGCATGGTTCAGTCCTAGGCAAATAACTCTTCACATCCCCACCTAGAGGACTGTTTCATTATGAATTTAGTTTAGTTTTGTTTTGAAGTGCCTCAGCCCAATCTCCAGTGTCACGGGTGCAGTGTTGTAACTGCAAATGTTGTTTGCAATTTGCTGTGCAAATGAGAGAATGTACCATACATGTCAAACTCTCGGATCTGTGGAAGCATTCAGGTAATTAAATGGGTGCATGCTGTCATTTATGCCCACAGCTAACTGCAGGTACAACACTGCTCTTTCTGAAAATAATGCCCTATGTATACTGTTGCTGCAGAGACAAACCTCAGAAAAAAAACATGGTAAAGGAACATTCAGGGCCTTGCTGTAAGATTCACCAAGCCAAGGAAATTCTGCGAGGACGCATTAAGGACCTGAGTACTGTGAAGGTCTAGATACCATCTGCCATGAAATCATATTTCACATTGATTGGGATTGTTAAAATATGGTCTCTTTTAAAAACATGGCTAGGAGAATGACGAATTGCTACAGGTTGAATCCTTTGAGTCGGGGCAGTGAGAACTGGCTTAGAATTCAGAAGGACTCACCTCTAGGGAAGATTGGGAAGGAAAAAGAATGTCTTCAATCTTATCACCTCAGCTTCACTCCACACTTAACTCCTTTGCACTGTCCTTGTCCCCTCCCTGTCCCGCTCATCCCTCTTTCCCTTTCTATTTGACCCTCCTCGTGACTAAACAGCCATCCTGCTTGTGTGTCAGGCCCCTTCTTCCTCCCTCTGTCTGTCTTGTCTATTTAGATTGAAAGCTCTTTGTGGCAGGAATCATCTACTCCTCTGCATTGACACACTGCCTAGCGCAATGGAGCCCCATACTGGGTTGGCTCGTAGGCTTTACTGTAATAAGCATGATTTATTAATAAAAATGTAATGATGTGTGTAGACAGCACCTCCTCCGATAGATGGTGCTGTGTCTTTATCTTAGTGTTAAATTGTTGTCATGTTTGTTACTGTTGATCTGAACTGGGGGGTCAGCAGGAAGTTCAGTCCTGCCCATGTGCTAGAGTTGGTACTTGCAGTGTTCCAATAAATCTCTGTGAGTCTGTAAGTGAGTATTATGCTAAGAGAGATTCCTCACCCTTCCCCACCCTCTAATGGAGGGGATGGCTTGATTGATAGGTGAAATTGGTGCAAAAACTACAATAAACCATACGGTGGTTCCTGAGGATGTAGAAAAATGTTCTAATCATAAATTAATGCTGACCTTAGCTAGAATAGTTTTCTACTTTGCAGCTTCTGCCACAGTATCATCACTAATGAGTTGTTTGTTTGCATAGGATTTTTTTTTAATAAGCACCTGTCAGCTAAATCACATTTGAATGTAAACTCCACCACTCAAAAGCATTATGGGACTCATTCATTCTCACTTTTTGAAGGGTCTCCAGGGCCCATACTGAGGAGTCATGAGACATGCCTCTCTCTCCACTGGTGTGCTGCTTCATGGGTGTGGGAGGCCACCTCAGGTGTGCTCTGCCGTGATCATACTATAACAGTAGTGTGTGTCAGAAGATGATGTGTAAGATGCCATTCATTTCACATGCCTCTGCCAGCAACTTCTAGTGATCAGTCTTTGTGAGAAAACACAATCTGGTGGAATTTTTTGTTTGCTGCAGCACAGAGATCACTCCAGCACTCTGCCTTCCAAAAGGCAGCATGGGCTTATCCACTGGGCGTCTTTCCATTGACTTCCATGGACATCAGGCCCCCTCTGAGTAAAAGTAGCTACACAGTTTGAGATGGGTCACTGCTGGTGCTCAGTGTATGAACTACGGGCAGTGCCATGTGAAACTTCCCAGTCTTGCTTTGTAACCGAATTGCGGTAGAAACAGGAATATCTATCCACACTTGCAGCTTCTTAGTTATTTAAGCTGAAATCTCAGCAGGTGAAAATGGGGTTTGGCACTGGTGACTGACTCTCACTGATCCTTATTGTGCAGGCCCACGCTGCCTCAACAGCCACTGCCAAAACCACCAAAACAAAACTGCTTTGTGGTACCTTGTCCCTTAACTTCATCTATTTAATGCTACCCATCTCCCTCTGAGTGTAAGTTTTCCCTGTAACATTTGGAGGCCTTTATTTAAATGAAGTTTTTCATTACTGAAAGTAGCCCCGTGGCCTGCTGGGAAGTGTACTCAGATTTTTTCACAGCAGTTATTGGAGAAAAGTTAGGAGTATTTCTTAAAAAGCCCAGGAAAGGTTAGTAGCAGTCTAGAGTTCTCCCATAGTAATACCAAGCTCTTATATAGTGCTTTTTTCTGTAAATCTTTAAGCACTTTACAAAGGAGGTCAGTATCATATCCCCATCTGTAAACTGGGGAAACTGAGGCACAGAGGTGAAGGCCAGTGGCAGAGCTAGGACAAGAATCCAGTTCTCCTGAGTCCCAGTCCAGTGCTCTATCCTCTAGGCTACACTACCTATGGAAATTACACAAATGCCTTTGAGACCTGGCTTTGCAAATTTTTATCAGTCAAATGAAATTATCGATGTGAAGCCAGCATGGATTCATGATCAATGCATACTGACTTGGTAAGGTCTACCTAAGGGTGACCTGCTTTTGTGGATTTAACTCACTAGCTCATGCAATTTCCAAATGAAGCTAATTAAACTAATTCACATACTTCAGAAACAAGGTGCAGGAAAGCAGCAATCAGGCTTTGGTTAGTGCCATCTGTGATTGTCCACTTGCTAAAAGTTAATTAAGGTTTAAAGATAAACCTTAATGAGGTTGGCAGTGAGGGTGCAACTGTAACTAGATCTTGTTTAGCACAAACCCCTTTCAGATTTCTGTGCAAGGTCAAATATCGTATCTACCGGCAGCCCGACAGCTTTGCAGTATAGTTACAAAATGAGCTTCCCATTGAAGCCAGAAATAAAGTATATGGGAGTCCAGCAGACTTACTTCCTGGAAAGCTGAAAACCCTTCTGGCATTTATTAGGATTTCCCAGGGACGTGTTCATCTCACTTGACTTGCAACTATGACAGTGCTTGCACTGCAGATTGTAATGCATAGCAAGGATCTCTGAATGTCTATTCCGATGGGAATAACAAATTGACTTTAATTCTTCATTTTTGGTAGGGGATAATTAGAGCAGTTCACAGGACTGTAAACACTAGGGCAGGTGGGGTAAACATGTTTATGGCTCTTCTAGGAAGCAATATACAGCCCACGACTTCATTTCTCAATGTCTTTGTGTCCCATCAAGTGTGCTTGTGGGAGGCATAAATTTCAGTCTCTTTGATAAAATAGTCACTTGGGTGGTAGCTGCTGGTTTTAATTTTCCCAAGATGTTCCATGATCGGTCTCTAAATCTGGGCTGGTTACCGTAAACCCTTCCAAAGCACATTGAAGTCATGGGGGTCTTTCCCTTTGTATCAGGTCCCTAGAGACTACATTTCACATTTTGTAAGGAGAATTACCGTGTGTCCTTTCTGAATTCAAAGTGCTTACAGTATAGTTCTGAGACAGCTAACTATAAATGCTGGGTTACAGGCAAGAGAATACTTAGGTGGAAGTGAGGTTCGTTGGTATAGGAGCCTTATGGATATGTGTTCTCACGTATTATAGCGTGCACCATAGGTGCCAAGTTTCTACTCTGCTGGGGGGTGCTCCCCCCCTGCTCTGCCCAGGCCCCGCCCCCACTCCACCCCTTTCCCCCAAGGCCCCACCTCCGCCCTGCTTCTTCCCATCCCTGCTCCACCCCTGCCCCACCTCGTCCCCGCCAGTTCCATCTCCTCCTCCCTAGCACCTCCAGATGCCATAAAACAGCTGATCTGTGGCGGGCAGTAGGCGCTGGGAGGGCAGGGGAGGCGCTGATCTGTGGGGCCTGCTGGCGGGCAGGAGGCACTGGGGGAAGGGGGAGGTTCTGGTAGAGGGGCTGACGGTGGGTGCTCAGCACCCACTATTTTTTTCCCGTGGGTGCTCTAGCCCCAGAGCACCCACGGAGTCGGTGCCTATGATGTGCACATGCATATATTATATTACATACTTTCTATATGTATAGCATTTTGGATAAGGTAGCAGAGCAACATGTCAGCAGTTGGAGGAATTCTCTTCCAGGCTTTGACTGACTTGTTGTGTGACCTAAGCCTTGTCTACATTGGACTTTCATCGGTAAAACTTTTGTCATTCAGGGGTGTGAAAAAAGCACACCCCGATCGACTATAGTTTTAGTGACGAAAAGTGCCGGCCTGAACAGTGCATTGTCGGCGGGAGAGCTCTCCTGCTGACAAAGCTACCACCGCTCAGTGGGGGTGGAAGTTTTTTGTCGGAGGGAGAGCTCTCTCTTACCGACAAACAGTGGCTACACTGCGCACCTTTTAGCAGCACAGCTGTAGCGGCACAGCTGTGTCGTTAAAAGGTGTGTAGTGTAGACAAAGCTTTAGTCACTCAAGCAAGTAACTTAATCCCCATGCGTCAGTTTACCCCACTGTATAAAGACTGTCACAATGTTTACGTACCTCACATGGCTTTTTGGAGGACTGATGTCTGCACCCTGTCTTGAGAGCCTGGGAGGAATGGCGCTCTGCAGAGGGCAAAATAATGCTATGATAAAACTGAATAAGCAATCAGCTGTTTTCAACCATCTTTTTTTGCATTGCATAGCTTTGTTCCCCAGCTTATTCCCACAAGACATACCTGTGGAGACCAGAGATTCTCGGCCATTTCAATATCCCTGGAGGAAAAAACCTCAAACCAAATACGGAGGGCAGATGGGAGATGCAAGTGATATTTTAAAAACATGGGGGCAGCTCCTCAGCTGATGTCAATGGTCACAGCTCCATTGTGCTGCCTAGTTTGAAAATAAACTAACATTCATGTCTAACTAATTAATAGAAATCTGTTTTTTAACAAGAATTCAGGTCCTTCTTTGGCCAGGTGCAGGGAGGGGTTGGTTATTTTGTATGGCAATTTTTTTCTCAGTGTATGGATGTGCAGGAATTCTTGGCAACATGAGTCGGAGACACAGGGCCCAATGAATAACACAATTCAGGTGCTCAGTACCTCAAACTCCCATTGCCGGGGCTCAGCACCTCTTAAGATTTCTCCCACAGAGAAGGTAAATAAAGGGAGTGAATGTTAAGGTTTTCGGGGAGTGGGTGTTTGTTTGTTTGTTTGTTTGTTTGTTTAATCTGAGCTGACTACAAAACTAAACCAAAAATTGCTTTTTACTGGACAAAAATTTTGATGTCTTGATCTTGATGAGAGGCCAGTGGCTGCTCCCCACTTATATTGGTGTCCATAGGGAGTTCCAGACTGAGTTATTTTCTACACACTTGCTAAGTCAAGGGTGGGCAAATTTTTTGGGCTGAGGGCCACATCTGGGTGGGAAAATTGTATGCAGGGCCGGGGCAGGGGGTTGGGGTGTGGGAGGGAGTGCGGTGTGCAGGAAGGGGCTCAGGGCATGGGATTGGGGCAGAGGAGGGGTGCGGGGTATATGAGAGAGCTCAGGGAAGGGAGTTGGGGTGCAGAAGGGGTGCAGAGTGCAGGAGGGGGCTCAGGGCAGGGGGTTGGGTACAGGAGGGGTGTGGGGTGCGGCAGGGGGCTAGGTACAGGAGGGGTGTGAGGTGCGGCAGGGGGCTCAGGGCAGGGGGTTGGGTACAGGAGGGGTGTGGGGTGTGGCAGGGGGTTCAGGGCAGGGGGTTGGGGTGCGGGGTGTACGAGGGGGCTCAGGGCAGGGAGTTGGGGTGTGTGACGAACTGGGACTGTTCTTAATGTGGTCTTTGAATGCTGAGTGGGGAGTTTGGCTGGGACGGTCTGCATTGGGGGATGGGAGACTGGCCTTGAGGGAAGATACCTGAGCATGTAACGTGAGAACCCAGGAAGGGGGTTGGAGCCAGGTGACACCTCTGCCCGGGAAACTGGACAAAGGCTGGGGGAGGAGCCGGGGGAGGCTGGGTGAGAGAGGCTGGAGGGAGTGGGAGTTTTTTCAGGAGCTGGCTGGTAATGGAGTGGAGCCCAGACGGGGCTCTGACCCCCCAACGGGGCTGTGGTGTCCCTGGGACCCCAAAATGGACCTAACTGAGGGGGTCCTGTTGTCTGTGCCTGCAAGACCTGTCTTGGACTGTGTTCCTGTCGTCTAAATAAACCTTTGTAGGGATATTAAAGAAGGTACTAACAGTGATTCCCCCAATAACACCTTCTGCTTTAGTGGCTGGCTGAGAGTCATGGTGAATCACAGGAAGCCGGGGGTGCAGAGCCTTGTGTCCCCCCCCACACTCCATGACAGGGTGCAGGAGGGGTAAGGGGTACAGGCAGGGGGCTTAGAGCAGGGGTTGGGGGGCGGGGTGCAGGAGGGATTCAGACTCCAGCCCGGCGCTGCTTACCTAAAGCAGCTCTGGGGTGGCAGCGGTGTGCACCGGGGCCAGGGCAGGCTCCCTGCATGCCTGCCCTGGCCCCACGCCGCACCACGCCCTGGGGGGCGGAGTGGTGGTGGAGGGCTCCACATGCACTTCCCTTGCCATGCCTCCAGGTACCTCCCCTGAAGCTCCCATTGGCCGCGGTTCCCCATTCCCGGCCAATGGGAGCTGTGGGGGGCGGTGCCTGGAGGCAAGGGCAACGCACGAAGCCCTCTGCACCCCCCCCCCCCCCGCCCAGGGGCCGCAGGGACGTGGTGCCGGCCACTTCTGAGAGCAGCGCGGGGCCCGCGGCGCCATGGGGGCAATCCCGCGGGCCGGATCCAAAGCCCTGAGGGGCCGGATCCGGCCCCCGGGCTGTAGTTTGCCCACCCCTGTGCTAAGTGATAGAAGAATTTTAGGGTCTCTGGTAGAATTGTGCTTGTGGGAGGGGGGAAGGGGCTAGCTCATCCCACTACCCGCACCACCACAACTACACTTTTGTTTTAGCATGCTAGCTTACTCAAAGCTAGCACGTACCTCTGCCCAAATCACACCTCCAGCTTGAGTGTAGATGACTTGGCCAAGGTCACACAGGAAATTTGTGGCGAAACAGGAAATTGAACCCAATTCTCCCAAAGCTAATGCCCTGACCATTGGATCATCCATTTACTCACCCTAGATCCTTTAGTGTATTGCCTCCAGTCTCCACCAAGGAAGCATGCGATTCTCAGCTCATTGAATAACACATACTAATATTTCAGCAGGCAGATCAGCTGCTGCATTCCTTTGCTGCGTCACCTAGTCATTCATGTTTATAAAAGGAGGAGAAACATTTCATGTTGTGTTGCCAAAAGGTTACATGGAAAAGAATCAAGCAGCGAGAAACCGCTGATCTGGGGAGAGGTGTAATTCTAGCCACTAAAACTGGGTCCTTTGCTTTTCCATTCGAAGCACTTCATTAATCATTTAGATTACATTTCCAGCTATGTTGTGGCTAGATTATAGAAGTGAACGTCTGTATATTTGTGATAAGTACCTGGAGTGTGTTATTGAATGAGTAATATTTTAAATAGAGAGCTCACGTAAGTTGAAAGCTTACTCTGAAAGCTGGTGGGAAGGCAGTCTGGCTGTGATGTCTGTCTGTCTGTCTCCTTATTGATTGCTGTACATGATTCCTCTTAAACAACTGGCTGGGTGGGTGCTGTGATGGAGGATTTGATGAAGACTGAGCAATTACTGTTCCAATTTTCTTCTTGCTTTACTCTCCTGAATTGGAGCCTTATGGCAAAGCACTTAAGGCCTGATCCAAAGCGCACTAAAGTTGGCGGTAGTTTTTAAGGCTTTGGATCAGGCCCAAAAGTCCATGCGTAATTCCATCCCTATTCAGCAAAGCCCTTAAGCCTGTACTTAACAGTGTAAACCTGTTCTGGGGTCCCGTGGCTTTGCTTTCAGAAAGGAAAGGTGCAGAAAGGAAATGCAATAGCATATACTGTATTAAGACAGATCTGAAAGGTAATTGCCTAAATACAAAAACCTCAAAGGCTAATGCCCAGTTAAAGATGAGAAGTGAGACTCAGCCAATTCAAAGTAACTTGCCATATATTATTTACATTTAACCAGGAAGACACGAGTAGTAAATACTACATGTGAGTCAGTCAATAGTACTGTAGAAATGAATGCTCTTAATTAGCTTGCTTGACTTCTCAATGTTAATGTCACATCAATTTTAGGATTAGCATTTAATTTAATTTACTTCCTGGGGAGGACTGTGAATAACCTGTAACTTCTGGAAGAAAGAATTACCATGACAAACTTTCAATGTTAGTTAATGGCTTTCCACTTACACGGCTTTTTGCGGTCAAAAAGGCTGGAAACTTTTTTTTAAAATGAAGAGTGCTGTCTAAAGGTTTCATCTTAAAAGGGCCCGATTCTTTAGCAATTTACTTAGACATAGTGCTTATTGCCACAAGCAGGATCTCAACGAGGCTGCTCATGATCCTGAAGCCCAGTAGTCTTTTCAGGATTGAGCCCAAAATTCATGAACTCTCCCATCAGGTTTTAGCAGAGTTCAAAGGTACGGAGACTTGGTGGGAATAACCCTAAAAATAACAACCCAGACTACCTAAAAATACTCAGTCATGAATTTTCATTGAGGACAATTGAGCAAAATAAATTGGAGCATCTACACCATGCTGTGTTTGAGCAATGATCTTCCAAGACAAACAAAGTTAGAGGCTTTTGGAAAAATCTAATTTTTCATATCTTCAAGTTGCCTTGTCCAAGTAACCTTGAACTTTGCTCAACAGTTCTCTTCTGACTAGAGAACATGCTGGAGAAATATCATAAGGACAACTTAAAGTAAATTTTGATGGAGGCTATTGAAATTGAGGGGGGAGGCTATTGCACTGTCAAAATTGGGCTTCTAATAGAAAACTAGCTTGAATCCTGGACTATAGCTGTGTGCCCATAATGACAGATTTTAGTCTGCAGTGGAATATTCTAAGGCTGTCTGTCTGTTTATATGGCCTTTAACAACATAGTAGCTGAGCACCTATTTATATAACTTAGGCAAGTCACAAGGCAAACCTCTAAAAGTAACTTGGGCCCAAACTGTGCATATGTGCATACAACACCCTCCCCCTCCCCCCATATTTGTGTGCATAACTAAGCATTTAGGCATGTAAGTGTATAGACACTGTACATACAATCTAGACACCAGTTATGAAGGCGTGGCCCATGGTAAGAACGCTACGGCTAGTATTTGGTGTCTTCATATCCTGAGCACTGAATAGACACTCCCTCCTCCCTCTGTTCTCTGAAATTAAAACCCTCTCTGATTCTTCAGCAAAGATAGAGTTAGTGATAGAATAAGTGAGACTTCTGCACGGACCTGCAAACTATCAGCATCTTTGACGCAGTAAAAATATCTGCTGGAGCCTTATAGTTGCAAGTCTGTGGTTTAAAGGAATGAAATGAAATCACAACTCTGAAGTTCCACGCTAGTATGGTCCAGTCTGTTTTCTGTGGTTACTCTTTAGTATTTTATAAGGGGGTGTGATGTTTCACTGTTTCATGTTATTCATATATCCTTCTCTTACATACCAGACACATGCATACAGGAAAAAGAGTTTAAGCAATAGGCACTAGTGTGTATTAGAGTAAAGAGTAGAAGACATGGATCAGAAAGGGTCTCTTGTGCTCATTTCAGTGGTAATGTGAAAACAATGGCACAAGTAGTAGCTTTGGCATAGCGTTACCATGTTCTGTACAAGATTTTGTACCTCTCCCATCCCCAGTATATTTTGATATTGTTCTGGGAGTACGCACATCCCCCCCCCCCACCCGACACCCCGCACAGAAAATGTCAGCATGATGAAGAGCAGGCTGGTAGGAGGAGGGACTGGTTATTTTTATGTTTAACCACGTGGACTACTGTGACGGGGCAAGGCCAGATGGCTATAGAAAAGTAGTGGGAGATAGATATACACCTCTACCCCGATATAATACGACCCAATATAACACGAATTCGGATATAACGCAGTAAAACAGTGCTTTGGGGGGGCGGGGCTGCGCACTCCAGCGGATCAAAGCAAGTTTGATATAACGCGGTTTCACCTATAACGCAGTAAGATTTTTTGGCTCCCGAGGACAGCGTTATATCGGGGTAGAGGTGTATTAGCCCCAGGTTAAACAAATCCCTGGTACCAGGATAAGTAAATGGCAGCTGCTCCAGGTCAATTAAGACACTTGGGGCCAATTAAGAGCTTTCCAGAAGGCAGGGAGGATGCTAGGTTGATTGGGACACCTGAAGCCAATCAGGGGCTGGCTGAAACTAGTTAAAAGCCTCCCAGTTAGTCAGGTGGGTGCGCATGTCAGGAGCTGTGAGAAGTTGCGCTGTTGGAGAGACTGAGCTGTACACACCATATTAGGCACAAGGAAGGAGGCCCTGAGGTAAGGGTGAAGTGGAGCTTGAGGAAGTGGGGGCTGCTGTGGGGAAGTAGCCCAGGGAATTGTACGTGTCCTGTTCCTAAAAAGTCAGCTACCATAGCTGATACTATTAGGGTCCCTGGGCTGGAGCCCGGAGTAGAGGGTGGGCCCGGGCTCCCCCCCTTTGCCCCCCTGATTAATCACTGAGACTGGGAGACAACAGAGACTGTGCAAGGGAGGATAGCTTCTCCTCACCTCCCTCGCTGGCTTATGATGAAAATGGCTCAGAAGACTGTGACCCTTGTCTCTAGAGAGAAAATGGTTAAGTGGAGGGTCACAGTGAGCCTCTGAGGCTAGCGAAATCCATCAGGAAACGCAGGACCTACGGAGACAAGGACAGAGCTTTGTCACAACTGGTGTCAGGGGTGGGATTTCGTTCACAGCATGGTGGAAGAGGTTTAAAAAAAAAGTGCACTGGGGTTTTGGATTTTGTTTTGTTTTGTTTTGTTTTGTTTTGTTTGTTTGTTTGCTTTATACCACAATGGAGGAGGTGGTAAGAGCTCTGGTACAAGCCATGGCAGCCCAGCAGGAGGTCACCCGGGTTCAGGCAATGGCACAACAGGAGTCTATGCGGCTACAGCAGGAAACCAATCAATTATTGATGAGCCAGGTGACCCAAGATCGTGCCTTCTTGCGAGAGGTAGTGGACCAGCTGAAGATCCTCACCACCCAGGTCCAGGGGTCCCAGGGGACGCGAACCCTGAGGGCCACTGGTTGTCTGCCAAAGATGATATCAGGAGGTGACATAGAGGCATATCTCCTCTCATTCGAAAGGACTGCTCAGCGTGAGGCGTGGCCCCAGGAGCAGTGGGCCAGCATTCTCGCCCCTTTT
This sequence comes from Emys orbicularis, assembly GCF_028017835.1. Lineage (NCBI taxonomy): Eukaryota > Metazoa > Chordata > Testudines > Emydidae > Emys > Emys orbicularis. The sequence continues at coordinate 347,529,883 of NC_088683.1, forward strand.
TTATGTGGAGAGGCCCAGAAGGCCTACTTTGACTTGCCAGCCATGGACACCACTGACTATACCTGGCTGAAGGCAGAGATCCTAGCACCATCAGGGGTTAAGTAGGACTGTGGGAATAGCATGGACAGATACATGATTTTGTTCTTGTCGCTGTAAGTTTTTTGTTACATATTATTTTTGTGGTTTGGTGTTAAGGAGCCCATAACTTCTGCCATCTCTTCCCCACACCTTCCACAATCTCACATGCATTAGCTCCATCTCAAGCGATTTGAGTCTTAGCCATAATCACCCTTGCCAACTTTCCAGTCTTTGTTGCACACGGGGTGGGTAAGCTTCTAGGAAGAACCAGAAGAGATGGGAAAGGAAACGTGTCCTCTGTATACTTCCTGTGTTTTGTCATAGCCCTCCATGTCCCTACATCCATGTTAAACAATGTGGGTGGCAGACTGGGAACCTAAAGTACACTGAATATGAGAGCTCTTAAAGCAAGTGAGCAATTGCCCAATACTGCCTGCTGGGCATTTTCAGAAAGGTGGGAGCAAAGCCATTTGGTTGACCCTATTGACCTGTCCAGTTCGGCCAACACTTCATAGTCAGTGATGCTGAAGGCACCTCGTGGGTATGGGAGAACCCACATGGACACCTGACTGTATCTGTCATCGGGAGAAAATCCTCAGCTGATGCCAGCAGCAGTGCTGGCTCAGTACCATCCCTGAGCTTAAAAACAAATGGGCTGGGGTCAGGTAGAGCTAAAGGATCCAGATGTGGCAATACAGCTCAAGCTGCAACTTTTGTAGTTATCTTCCCCCAACTAGAAGGTTCAATAGTGTGACATCTGAATCAATGGCTGGATATTTGACCTAGAATTTGCCCCCTCTGAGGCACTGACTGTCCACAGTCTTTCACATTTGAAGATAGATATATCATATCCTCTTTAGAAGGTGTCATGAACTGACACTCAGAAAATACTTCTAGCTCTTGTTCCTCTGACAGCAGATTCTTCTGTCAAGAGGGCAGGCAGCCCAGAGCCAGGCCCTGTTACCCATAAAATAATCCCAACTCCTTACTGTGGGAAATCCTCAATTCTGTCACCAGATGCAAACAACTAGGTAACTAAGCTAATAATCACCCAGAACAGTTTGGTTGATCAAGATTTGCTGGACTCTGCCGAGGCAAGCTCCCTTTGACTCAGCACCTGACTTGGAAAACACCTGATGCTCCACTGAAGCTCTAGTTGTCATCCCTCTTGCGCCATCAGTCTCAGATTCTGAGTACCAGGATGGCATGGTAGTAGACTTTATTAAGTATTAAACTAATCCTTAAAGGGTAGAAATCACAGATCAGAAAGCATGAGTTCCTGGAGCTCATGCTCATTGGCTTTTGTGCAAGTTGGTAAGGTTGGTTTTTTTCTATTTTCTTTTTTTTGGGGTGGAGTGGGGAAAAGGATAGGAAGTGGAGGAGTGGTCATCAGAATCAAAACAAAACATGAGGGTAGGGTACTGTGGCAGTGTTCAGCCTCACTTGTCATCTCTAAGCTGATCACTAGAATATTAATACAAATGAGTGTCAGAACATACTTATCAAACTACACTGGATGAGCATGTTTGCTGCCTGTACTAGTATCATCACTGATGATAATTCAATGTTGGTGCTTATCTTTAGAACCCAGTTGCAATCCCTTAACACTCATATTTTAATAGCACAAGTTCATACATCTCGTGGTGGTAATAATATTTGAATTGGTATGCTCAGTGAATCAGACTGCTTTGGCCACTGGATTACATTGGGAAGTCTGACTAAATGGGCTAAGAGCTAGAAATTGTGTGTTTACACTTAAAAACCACCCCCACTTCCAGTAACAAAGCTTAAAGCCTAAGGAATCTACATCTCTGGTTTCCATGATTTTTTTCTTTAGATGCCTTTTGGATCATCTGGTCAGAATTTTGATTTTTGCGAAGTGTCTCTTATATCAGAGATAAAGTATCACAGTGCACAGTTTGCTGCTGAGTGAGGTACACTGAATGATGATTAAAATAAATCAGACCTAAAGGTCGTGATTCTCCACTGCCTTGCCTCTTGTGTGGTGATTTTACCCCAGGCAGAGTAGGTGTGTAATGCTAGCATTCTGTTCAGGGAGTATTTTGCAGCCACTTTGCAATCGCTTTGCCAAGATGTAGTTGACTAAATGCAAGAACGTGAGAATCTGGACTATACTGTATTTGTCTTAACCTACTGTCTTTCCTCTCTCTTCTTCCCACTCTGCCAGCTAAGTAAATAGGATAGATTTCTGCAGCAGCCAAAGAGTTATGGATTCTGACTCTCCTGATGAGATAACATGGCCTTGCAGTTAGAATGGAGGAGCGGGAATCTGCAGACCTGACTTTTATTCCCAATCCTTCCACTCACTTACTGCTTGACCTTGGTAATATCACTTTACCTCTCTATGCCTTAGTATCCCCATTTTCCAGTTGGGAAACAAATTAATACTTTACCCACCCTTGCAATCCACTTTGAGATCCCTGAATGCTATATGTGTTCATTTTTAATTGTTATAAAAGAGGGACAACGATTTAAACTTTCTCTGTGAGCTTTTTGGGTCAAGGATTCAAATACTAAGAATAGCAGAATTTCTTATGAGAATAAGAGTAGAATTTATTTTCAGAGCAAGAGATACATCTAATTCTTCATACAAGATACAAAATATGTTTTGTTTCCTTACTCTCCTTGTCAGTTACTTCCCCCTCAATCCCCCCATCTCTCTGCTACAATTTCACCCTCCTCCTTTAACGACCTTTTATGTACTTGAAAATTATCATGGGAGGGAGAAAAATTGTTCTTGTTAACCTCTAAGGATACGACAAGAAGCAATGGGCTTAAATTGCAGCAAGGGAAGCATAGGTTGGACATTAGGAAAAACTTCCTGTCAGGGTAGTTAAGCACTGGAACAAATTACCTAGGGAAGTTGTGGAATCTCCGTCATTGAGGGTTTTTAAGAACATGTTAGACAAACACCTGTCAGGAATAGTCTAGTTATTACATAGCTTTGCCTTGAGTGTAGAGGACTGGACAAGATGACCTCTCAAGCTCCCTTCCAGTCCTACACTTCTATGATTCTATGATACTATGTACCATCTCAGTCTTCTCTTCTGCAGCAAGCCCAATGTTTTCAATCTTTCTTTCAGTCATGTTTTCTAGACTTTCAATCGCTTTTGTTGCTCTTCTTTGGACTTTCTCCAACTTCTCCACATCTTTGCTGAAATGTGGCACACAGAACTGAATACAATACGCCAGCTGAGACCTTATCAGCACTGAGTAGAGCGGAAGAATTACTTCTCACGGGTTGCTTACAACACTCCTGCTAATACATGTCAGAATTATGTTTGCTTTTTTGTAACAGGGTTACACTGTTGACCCATATTTAGCTAGTGGTCCACTATAACCCCCAGATTCCTTTCTACAGTACTCATTCCCAGTATTCCCATTTTGCATGTGTGCAATTGATTGTTCCTTCCTACGTGTAGAACTTTGCATTTGTCCTTATTGAATTTCATCCTATTTACTTCAGACCATTTCTCCAGTTTGTCCAGATCATTTTGAATTTTAATCCTATACTCCAAAGCACTTGCTTCCCCTCCCAGCTTGGTATCATCCACAAACTTTATAAGTGTACTCTCCATGCCATTATCTACATCATTGATGAAGATATTGAACAGAACTGGACCAAGGACCAATCCCTGCGGGACCCCACTCGTTATGCCCTTCCAGCATGACTGTGAACCACTGATGATTACTCTCCGAGAACAGTTTTCCAACCCGTTATGCACCCACCTTATAGTAGCTCCATCTAGGCTATATTTCCCTAGTTTGTTTATGAGAAGGTCATGTGAGACAGTATCAAAATCCTTACTAAAGTCAAGATATACCCCATCTACCGCTTCCCCCCATCCACAAGGCTTGTTACTCTGTCAAATAAAGCTATTAGGTTTGTTTGACACAATTTGTTCTTGACAAATCCATGTTGACTGTTACTTATCACCAAGTGTTCGCAAATTGATTGCTTAATTATTTGCTCCATTGTCTTTCCAGGTACTGAAGTTAAGCTGACTGGTCTGTAATTCCCTGGGTTGTCCTTATTTCCCCCTTTTGTAGATTGGCACTATATTTGCTCTTTTCCAGTGAGTGCTTAATTTGTAATGAAAGAGGTGCCGGATCTCAAGCAATTAGGTGCTGGGGTTCAAAGAATTTTTTACTTCCATAACTGATGTGGCAAGTCCAGAGGTGCTGGGGCTCTGCCCTGGCAAGCTCTGGCACAAATTAAGCACTGCTTCCAGGCCTCTGGAATCTCTCCCGTCTTCCATGAATTTTTGAAGATAATCGCTAATGGCTCAGATATCTCCTCAGCCAGCTCCTAGAGTATTCTAGGATGTATTTCATCAGGCCCAGCCGACCTGAAGACATCTAACTTGTCTAAGTAATTTTTAACTTGTTCTTTCCCTCTCTTAGCCTCAGATCCTAGCTCATTTTCACTGGTGTTCACTATGTTAGACACCCAATTACTACTTTCTGGTTATCTGAAGTGCCCTCGGTCACTATGGCCTGATAATAGTTTTCAAATGTCCCTCATTTTAGTCCTGAAGCTACCCACATTCCACACAAAATGTAGTGTCCCCTCACTTTTACTGTTGAAAATTTCAGTGTTTACGTCAGAAAAAGAATCATGAAATGGAGGCCCCCTGTGGGACGAGAGGAAGGGATTTCCCACCCACAGACTTAAGAAATTCTTTCTACATGAAATTTCTTGTGAGTTACATCAACACTAGTGATTCATGAGGGACTAAATCACAGATTATACACTGGTTAAATGCTCTTGGGAGAACAAGAGTCTTCAGTACTTAAATTGCATCCTATAGGAAAGGACTCTTCTGCCAAGTTCAGGATAAGCAGAAAAGTAAGGTGACTGACTTTCTTGGGAAATGGATCTATATGGGACTCTGCAGTGGAGCTGGGTGATCTTGTTTGTGGTTTCCCATAGTCCTGATTCCCTTGGAGATTCTTGCAAAGCCAGGGAGAGTTTTACCTACATATACTGACTAAAGGAATAAAGTATAAAAATTATTCTTGAGCTTTCCTTCTTTGATGTTTTCTCAGAGGGCATGAAAGGAAGCAGTGGGATAATGGAATTCTCCAGTGGGTGCTCCTTGTAATTTAAATTTTCTTGGAAAAACAGTTCCCATCAGAATGATTGCCATATGACCATAAAATGGCAATTCCTTTTGGGGAGCTAGTTACACAAAGGGCTAGTCTGAAAACAGCATTTCGTCTAAACTGTTCAAACCTTGGAAAGACCATCCCATTCATTTCCCGTGCATGGTTCAAGTGATGGTACTTTTCCCTAGCTACTCTTTCCTAGATGTTTATTAGTGTAACCCTTCTACCCGTCAGAGTTGGCAGCAACAAGGGCCGGGTTCAGTATCTAGGGGTTCCGTTTCAATAACACAATGCAAAACCGGCTTGAGCCCCCACCCAGTGACCTGGGACAATTACATATAACCCCCCTGGGCGCCTCTAAGAGGCAATACTTCCCCTCTCGCAAGCACAGAGTCTGAGTGTAGCAAAAGCCTTTTAATAAAGGAGGGAAACATCACAAACAGGATTCATAACACAAACCATAACACAAAACATTGCAGCATTATGTTGGGGAAACACCACAAACAGAATTCATAACACAAACCATGAGCAAAAGACCCACCCCCAAGTAAGTTTGGCAGTGTCCTTTTCCCCTCAGGGTCTTAAGTCCAGCAACCCAACAGTCACCCCACCCACAGTTTCTGTCCTTGGTCAGCGCAGCCCCCAGAGTTCAGAAGTTCATCTGCAGAGTTTATCTCCCAGCCTGGGTGGAAGTGGGGGGAGGTATGGGGGGCAGCTTACATGCTCCACTGCTCAGGTCGACGGCCGATTGCCATGCCTCTCTGCGGGGTTCCGCTACAGTCTTCACCGCCAGCCACTCCTCTCCGCCAGCCGTCCTGCTAGTCGCTCCTCTCTGCTAGCCATCCCGCCAGCCGTGCCTCTGCACGCCTCTCTGCCAGCCATCCTGCTAGCTGCTCCCCTCCGCCAGCCAACTTGCTAGCCACTCACCAATATGTCTTCAGGCCCCCCATCTTAACACAGCTCTCAGTGATTTCAGCTGTTAGTAGGGGGCCCTCAGTGCTGGTGCACTCAGAACCAATTGCCCAAAGTAGGTCTGATGCTTAGATCTAGGTATCAGTGATTTCAGCTCTGCAGCATGTAACAAGACTCCTAATGGAGTCAAAATTAGCTCTGTTATTACACAGTGGGGGGGGGGGGAGGAGGGGGAGAAGAGAGAGAGAGAGTGTCAAAGTGGTGTTTAGGGCCTATGCTACCAGGTACACATACCTGTCCCAAGTCTGCCTTTCAGTTCACTGGGCTTTGGAACCCATGTCCCCTGCCTAGCAAGTGCTGCTTAGTTGAGGGCGAGTCCCTCCATCATAAAATGCCAAGTACAGTTCTACTCTCCTTGATTCCATAATCAGGATAACAACACTTTGTTACTCCTGCCCCAATAACAAAGAGACTAGGGGTCCCAGAGCAGCCAAAGTGACCATTTGGGCAAGCAGTCCCTTCATACTAGGCGGTGTGGGTGTGCCCATGCAACCGAGATCAGCCCCTGAAGTCCTTTTCCACAATTCACCACCAGATGTCAGGGTAGAGCTCATTCTGACTCTGTTTACATTACTATGAGAGCTGAGAAGATAATTCATAGCCCATTTTATTCCATGGAGTTTGACCTTTTCTATTTTCAAACTTATTTATTATTCATATATATTAATTGAATAATCTGTACAAATAATTCTTGGGGTGTAGATTTGTTCTTGGCCACTCATTGTATGTATTTAAAATTCAAGTGATGTTGGTTGATTTTGAATGGACATTGTTTGTCTTCTGACTAGGAGAGTGTGACTCCTTATGATAGAGTTTCTTAAATTCAAAGTATCCTTTTCGGTAAATATTCCCTAATATGATTTTAAACTTTTCTGTTTCTGTGAACATCTCTGCCAATAACTTAGTTCTCTAGAAAGACAACGTGAATGAGGTAATATCTTTTATTGGATCAACTTCTGTTGGTGAGAGACACAAGCTTTTGAGCTACACCGAGCTCTTCTTCATGTCTGGGACAGGTACTCCCAGCGTCACAGCTAAATACAAGGTAGAACAGATAGTTTAGCATAAATAGTTAGCACATATTCTAAGGGACCATTCAAGGTGAAGTGGCCTGTTAACATCCTGCAGTCATAGGACGAAAAAGGGGGGTTACTGGGTTATAGATTGTTGTAATAAGCCATAAATCCAGTGTCTCTGTTCCGTGCATGATTTTCAGTCTGTCTACACTGGCAAGTGAACGACAAAACTTTTGTCATTCAGAGGTGTTAAAAAAATACACACACCCCGAAAGACAAAAGTTTTGTCGAGGAAAAGTGTGAACAGCGCTTTGTCGTCAGGAGAGTGCTCCTGCCGCTCGTTGGGGGTGGAAGTTTTTTGTCAGTGGGAGAGCTCCCTCCTGCAGACAAACAGCGGCTACACTGCATGCCTTTTAGCAGCACGGCTGTAGTAGCAGACAAAGCCTTAGTGTCAAACAAAGTTATGAATTTAAGCTCCTGGCTCATCTTTTGAAAGCGTTGTGCAGGTTTTCTTCGAGGATGAGGACTGAGAGGTCAGATATAGTGTGATCGCTTTGTGAAAAGTGTTCACCCACAGGTGATGTAGTGTTTTTGTCTTTTATCATTTCCTATGTGAGGTTATTCAAGAGCATAGTTGTTATTGGGGCATTTCGTGCACCACATGTTGTGATAGGCATGCATAAGAGCCATGGATCTTGAAATGTTGTGTTGTGGAGGATGCTGATCATTGTAGCAAAGGAGAGATGTCTGCAGGTTTTGCATCTGTTGTTCTGGCAGGGTCTGGTGCCAGTTTGAGTGGGTGTGTCCTGTTCTGTGGGGAACTTGCTTCTGATGTTGATCTCGGAGAGGTTGGGGGGTTGTTTGAAGACCAGAAGGAGGGGGTTAGGAAAGATTTATTTCAGGATGGGATCCCCATTGAGTATGGGTTGCAATTGTTTGATGATACCCCATATGGGGTTCCAGTGTGGGGTTCTAGGTGATTTTAACACTTTTCATTGCCTGTAGCAGAGGTAGCATTTAGCTGAAATGTTCCCCTTCAGCCCCAGCTTATTTTCTATCACAATTCATTTGTAGTCTGAAATTCCTAAAGAAAGCTTACTCTTACACAAATAACTCACCTAAAATGTGCACCATTCACACAAGCCTTGCAGAGAATGTGCAGGGAGCCTGCTGGGTGGAAGAGGCTCTGACTATATTACCAGCAGTCTAGTCTCAGTCCCTCAAAGGCTGGTGTTTCTGTCAACATTAGAAAATAATCATTTATCCTGTTTCAAATACCAGGGGTTTTTTTTTCCTTCCAAAGAAGCTACATTTTTAAAGTGAGATATTTGATTACTTAGTGATATCCAAAACACGTGGAGTACTGGAGCTAAAGGGTTAAGTTCAGAGGGGAGCCTAGAAGAGTGTAAGTTAGGCTAGGTCTACACTACCCACCTGAATCGGCGGGTAGAAATCGATCTCTCGGGGATCGAATTATCGCGTCTCGTCGGGACGCGACAATCGATCCCCGAATCGACGCTCTTACTCCACCAGCGGAGGTAGGAGTAAGTGCCGTCGACGGGGAGCCGCGGAGGTCGATTTTGCCGCCGTCCTCACAGCGGGGTAAGTCGGCTCCGATACGTCGAATTCAGCTACGCTATTCGCGTAGCTGAATTTGCATATCTTAAATCGGTATTTCAAAAAAAAGTTTTCAGTCCAATATCAAGAAACTGCTTCATAACAAATATTTTACAGTAAGGGAAACTGGACTTTTCTCTAAAACTTTGTTAAAACTCATCTTCCATAAAATAACACCCTCCTCCCCCCCCAGTCAGGAATAAAACAGAACACAGATTGTAAGCTCTTTAGGAAAGGGACTGTCTCTTTTGTTCTGTGTTTTACAGAGCTTTGCACAATGCGATCTGGCCTATGACTGGGGCTCTTAGGTGCTACTGTAATACAAGCAGTAGTACTGATGCGTTATACACACACAAGGAAGTGGGATCTTACAAAAACAAACTTCTTGGTGGAGGCGGAAGTTTTGTTAGTAAGTTGGAATATTGCCATGGGTTTTTTCCTTCACATTTCTCAACTTTTTCTTTTCCTGAGACGAAGGCCTCATGGAACAAGTTCCAGCCTAAAGCAATTGTTTTATGACTGAGTGTAAAACTTTGTCATTATCTCAACTTAAAAACCTTTACATGACCTTTAATTATAGCATCACACGGTGCCACCCTGGAGCTGGTCCAGGGGTGTTTGAAGATCTGATACATCTATGAGGGAAAGTTACAGGGCCATGATTTTAGCTGGGGCTGAAGGGGAGCATTGCCAATGTAGTCCACTAATTTGTAGACCTATCCAGTTTCTCTAATACAAATAAAGAGCACATGTACTGTATAGAGGCCGCTTTTAAAAGGGAACCATATTATTTTTCTTATTAGGGATGGGTCTCATATTATAGGGTTACCATATTTTAATAAAAAAAAAGGAGGACACTCCATGGGGCCCCAACCCCGCCCCAACTCCGCCCCTTCCCCAAAGTCCCCGCCCCAGCTCCGCCCCCTCCCCTGAACGCTCCGCCCCCCTGCTTCTCCCCCTCCCCTGCTTCCTGCGAATCAAATGTTCGTGGGAAGCCTGAAACAGGGAGGCAGCAGGTAAGCTGGGGCTGGGGCTAGGGCTGGGGCTGGGGCTGGGGCGGTGGCAGGGGGGGCGCGAGGAAGCACGGCCCAGTCTGGCCCCGGCCCTGGTCGAGCGGCGCCGGCCCCAGCGGCTCCGGCTCCGGCCCCAGCGGCTCCAGCCCGGACCCAAGCCCCAAGACCCCTCCCTATTTTCCCAGACATGTCTGGCTTTTTGGCAATTCCCCCCGGACGGGGATTTGAGGACCAAAAAGCCGGACATGTCTGGGAAAATCCGGACGTATGGTAACCCTATCATATTAGGCAGCCCCGAAGAAAAGCCTGCTGGCTGTGTCCTTGGTGGTAATCAGTTCAGAATCACTGTCACATCTTTTATGTATTATGTTTCATCCACATCTGCTGATGGAGGGGAGGAAATTGGTTGGGTGACACAAATTCTTTCCGTTTTGTGTGTTCTCTCCTTTTGAAAGGACTTTCACGAAATCACAGATACATTAGCCATTTTACAAGTGATACTGCTCTTCAGTCCCATGCCCCTCAGTTCACAGACCGTTAGTTTTATCCTTCTCATTCACCTGAACAGAACAAGTAGGCTATCCAGCAAGTGCTGTTAAAAAGATAAAGTATAAACAGATGTAGCGCATGGTATTTGGAGGGTTTTTTAAAGCGCCGGTCCAGTGTGCCTATTTTGGTTCAAAGATGATCTTTGTGTCTTGATAGTCTTTTTAGAAACAGTCCAAATGGTGTTTGCTTTTCTGAAAACAATCTGTGGCCATACAGACTTGCAGAAATGCCAGGAAACTGTATGACTTACTGTGTATATTCAATCATTAGAAGATGCTACTGATTTGTAACTTGGCTTTCCGTAGAAGCCTTTTTTCCTTGGTAGCCTTGCGTTAGGGACACTCTTGCATCCAAAATGTTTCAAATTTGAAAACATGTTTTGTTTTTTAGTTCGGAGACCTCCAGTTTAAAGCAAGACCCTGGTTGCTTTGTATATGTTGCTTGTGTCCAAAGCTACACTGGGCCTTTGAATCATGTTTAGCAGAACTGTTTTCATAACGCCACCTGGACCATGTTAAAACTAACTCCACGTCAACATTTTTAGCTGCCTATGGTGGCTGGTACCATAACTTGTTTAGAAAACACATTCCAGCCTACGTAAAGATGTTGGCTATCAATGGTTTCTAAACGTATTTTGTCTCTGTTCATGCAGTTTGGCCAGCCAAAATGACTCAAAGTATCCTTCCTCCTTCCACTCACCCTCTGACCTGTTTTTCCCTATTCCCTAGATTTAGAAAGGAAGCACCTGAAAGGGAAGAAATCTCTGAAACTTAATACCTTGTTCCCAGTCCCCTGTCATTAGGAAAGCGAATGCCTCTGATTAATAGCAGTCCTGTTACATGCGGTACAAAGTTTGGATATTGAGGAGAAAATACGACTGTGGTGTTAGGGTTCATATCTATCGTACAATGTGGAGCCATTTGTGCCATTCTTGGAATTGTGCTATTTTAGTGCTTTGTGAACTACTAGAACATACTTTTGCCTTATTAGGGGATCTTATTACAAGCCTCTTTCTGGTAGTTTCAGGATTCCAAATTCTGTTCTAACTGTGCCTTGGTTCTGGGATGGATGGGCCTGGGAAAGTCAATACTAAGATGCCTGTGGCCAAATTACAATATTAAAAGCAAACACATGAGAAATTTGAACTTATTTGGGGTTTCACTATGTTACGCCAACTAAATTACCCTTCATATTCTGCGCTGTCTTGTTGTATCACATGTAATTTGTTTGAGTAAAACAAACTTAAGATGGGAGTAACTGGTTGCCTAGTTTTGCCCTTTACATGGCACAGGAGTGGTAGTTAGGTGTTTTCCAAATGGCAATCATCTCCGGAATGCTTTCAGTTCTGTGAGGTGGGAGCACAGGGCTCGGAGACAAGAGGTCTACGTTCTGTTTGCAGCAGACTGACGGTGTGGCCTGGGCCAAGCTACTTAGGGTATGTGTACACTGCAATAAAAAACTCACGGCACCAAGTCTCAGAGCTCGGGTCAATTGACTTGGGCTTGCGTGGCTTGGGCTCCAGGGCTAAAAACTGCAGAGTAGATGTGTGGACTCAGGCTGGAGCAGGGTTTCAGAGCCTGGACTCAGTCTGGAGCTCAAATATCTACAATGCAGTTTTTAAGCTTGCAGCCCAACCATGGCCATGCAGCGGGTCTTGTATTGCAGTGTTGATATACCATTAGGCTCCTCCCACTGAAGTCAAGTACCCTGGATAACTTAAGTTGGGCACCAAAAACTGAGGCACAGAAAATTAGTGAAAAAAAACCAGGAGTACTTGTGGCACCTTAGAGACTAACAAATTTATTTGAGCATAAGCTTTCGTGGGCTACAGCCCACTTCTTCGGATGCATAGAATGGAACATAATATTGAGGAGATATATATACTCATACAGAGACAGGTGGGAGTTGTCTTACGAACTCTGAGAGGCCAATTAAGTAAGAGGAAAAAAAACTTTTGAAGTGATAATCAAGATAGCCCAGTACAGACAGTTTGATAAGAAGCAAGTGTGAGAATACTTACATGGGGAGATAGATTCAATGTTTGTAATGGCTCAGCCATTCCCAGTCCCTATTTAAGCCTAAGTTGATTGTATCTAGATTGCATATCAATTCCAACTCAGCAGTCTATCGTTGGAGTTTGTTTTTGAAGCTTTTCTGTTTCAAAATTGCCACCCGGAGGCATAGAATGGTCATAGAATGACCAGACAGGTTAAAGTGTTCTCCTACTGGTTTTTGAATGTTATGATTCCTGATGTCAGATTTGTGTCCATTAATTCTTTTGCGTAGAGACTGTCCGGTTTGGCCAATGTACATGGTACAACTCTCAGAGTTGGTAAGACAACTCCCACCTGTCTCTGTATGTGTATATATATCTCCTCAATATTATGTTCCATTCTATGCAGCCGAAGAAGTGGGCTGTAGCCCACGAAAGCTTATGCTCAAATAAATTTGTTAGTCTCTAAGGTGCCACAAGTACTCCTGGGTTTTTTTGTGGATACAGACTAACACGGCTGTTACTCAGAAAATTAGTGGTGTTTTTAAAAATAACTGGGCCTTAGTTATTTGTCTAAGGACTTACAGCAAATCAATGGCAGAGCTGGGAATAGATCGAATATGAGCTGAGAAGTAATAAACGGTGGGGAGTGGTAAAGAAGGACTGTAGAAAACATTTTGTAAGTTAAAAATGACCTTTGGTTTTTTACTTACTAAGTTTCATAAAATGTCTTAGTGGGTGAGGTAATATCTTTTATTGGACCAACTTCCGTCGGCAAGAGAGACAAGCCTTTGAGCTCCACAGAGCTCTTCTGAAGAAGGAAAATAGAAGAGGGATTTTGTTGTTGCCGTATCATGATGGGTGGGAAAGAAATGAGGCAAAGTCAGAGAGGGGAAGAAGTAAATAACCATTTGGATAAGCACCTAGAGATACATGGAGATAGGCATGATCTTTAAATACCTTAGAATAAGTTTATTGTATTATTTGTGTGATAGTAGCATCTGGGGCCCTAAGTTTGGTTGCAGCCTGTAGCTCAATTGTACTAAGAGCTATTGAAACACATAGTGAGAAATGTTCCCTGCTGTGAAGAACTCACAATTTAAGATCACAGGTAGCAAGTGAGGTGATAAAAGGAGGGAAGTGGGGCAGAAGGATGAGCACAGGCGCTGACTTGTATTTTTCCTGGTGGGTGCTCCACCCCCGCACTGCCTCGAGGCCCCACCCCCACTCCACCCTTTCCCTGAGGCTCCACTCTCACTCCACCTCTTCCCACTCCCACTTCGTACCCTCCCTCGAGGTCCCGCCCTCTCCCCACCTCTTCCCGCAACCGCTCTGCCCCTTCCCTGAGGCCCTCTGTCCACCCTCTGCTGGCTGCTCTCCCCCAAGCACCTCCTGCCGGCTGATTGGCAGCCCTGCCGAACAGCTGGAGCTGGTGGGTTCTGAGCAACCCCTATTTTTTCCCTGGGTGCTTGAGCCCCGGAGCACCCACGGAGTCGGTGCCGATGAGAATGACATTAGATCATGGGGGTGCACAGACTCTGATCCTGCACTTTGAGACCCATACACCTGTGTGGAGCCCCCCTGAAGTGGATGAGTGATTGTGTAGAACTTGCAGGATCAGGGGCATAGGGTGTCCAGTTTGCCTGACTGGGGTCAGACTGCTCGGCCTGGTGTGTCCAGATCCGTTTTTTTGGAGGGGTGGGGTGTGTGTTCCTGATTGGTTTGTTTATAAAAATCTTTGTTGCTCATGAGAGTTCAGAAACGTGACTCATTTTTAAGGACACGATTTACATTTACTTTCTTTTTATCCCACAAAGTGAATCTACATAAGCGATGACAGAACTTGCCCCATTATCTTCATACCCCAGCGCTGTTTGTTCCTTAAGAACATAAGAACGGCCACACTGGGTCAAACCAAAGGTCAGTCTAGCCCAGTATCCTGTCTTCCGACTGTGGCCAATGCCAGGTGCCCCAGAGGGAATGAACGGAACAGATAATCATCAAGTGATCCATCCTCTGTCGCCCATTCCCAGCTTCTTGTTCATTTTTGAGAGGAGATGTTCCTCTAGCTGGGAGAAATGTTACTTTAATAAGCAGCGCAGCTGCCCCTCAGACTGTTTAGACATGGTAATGGAGGAGTCCAGTCATTAGGCAGTTGGGTATTGTTTCAGTACTGTCCTAAAGACCAAGGAGAGCAAGTCTACCCTTGAAGGTTGTGTTTGAGTCACGAGCAAAGAGTCTAAAGAACAATGTATGACATATGACTAGTTAAAAAAATGACTGGTTGGATTCTTTTTATGTCGTTTGACAGTAATTGATACTTTTTTGCAGCATAAGAAATGTAAAATGTAGGATTTTAATGTTCTGTAACATTTATTTTTTCAAAGGAGACAGACATTAAATTGAAACTCTTGGCACTGGGTGATATTTTCTTAAAATCTATGCCAAATAGAACGTCTGTTTCCATTTTCCTTCCCTCTTTCCTAGGGACAAAGCTCTTGAAGTTACAAGTTTCACATAAAAAAAAAGAGGAAGTCCCCTAAAGCGCCCCAGGGTACATTGTGTAACACCAGTGAGATCCTGGTCCACTAATGGAGTTTCCAGGTGCTATGCTACTATATTAATGCCGCTGGACTTCCCCTATCTAATCTATGTAGGTTCTTTGTATGCTCCACTCCCCATTCTCATAACATCTGAGTGCCTCATAAGCATTAATGAACTTATCCTCACAACTCACTTGGGTGGTAGGGAAGTATCTTCATCCACTTTGAATAGAAAAAGAACTAGAGTACAGAGAAGCAAAAGACCAAAGCTGCCAGTGATTTTCAGTCCATTTATTTTGGGGGGCTCCAACTTCAGACAATCTGGGCCTGATTTTTCAGGTGGTACTTGATGCCAGCTGAAATCACTGGGAGCTGTGGGTACTCTGCACCTCCTATTTAATTAAGTCCAAAGTATCTCAAGTTGAGTGCCCAAAATCAGTGGCCACTTTCAACACATTTGGCCTAAGTGACTCGCCCAGTGTCACGCAAGAAGTCTGCGCTAGGGCTGGTATTGGACTCAGATCTACTGATTCCCAGCCCAGTGCTTTAACAACAAGACAGCACACAACAACATGCCAAACAAACTCCTAATAGAAGGGTTTGGGTGTTTTCTTGGGCTGGGGAGTAGTGGAAGATTGCTTTGCTGCTGCCCACTCTGTAACTCTTCTGTGGCTAGAAGGCATCACTTTCCAGGGCTGTCAGTCCAATACTTCCCACCAACTCTAGATTTATCATGGAATCATAGAAATGTAGGGCTGGGAGCGACCTTGAGAAGTCATCCAGCCCGTGCGCTGAGGCAGGACCAAGTGTGACACTGCCCTCCACATTCTTCATATTGATATTATTACATGATTATACCATAATTATCATGCATTGTGTACAGGATGGGTCACGTGAGGTGTCATTGGAGAAGTTATGATTTGCTGAATATGATTATCCTATGTGTATGCATGTATCACTTTTGTATCTAAAGTTAGGAATATTGACTATGTATCTGTATTTCAATCATGCTTATTCTGGGTGACACCCACGACTAGCCTTTCTGGTACAACAATGTAGAAGCCAGACAGTGCTGATGGCCCATCAGCAAAGACAATGGACCCTGGAAGAACTTAATCTTCCTGTGAACGTTTTGGCCAGCCTGTAAGCAATGGCTGCTATAACACTGCAAGGGCATGTGACCAGACCACATGTCTCTGGACTCCATCTTGGGATGTCAGTATTTTTCCACAAACCAGTCTGGGAACCAAGTTTTGAAACAAAGGTTTCCTGCCATATGCTAGAGCTATATAAGGAGGGAGTGGCATCATCTGTTGCTCTTCACTCCACATGAGAAGACTCCTGGAAACATCCAAGGAACAAAGACTGAACTGGGGGAAGTGGTGGACCCAGGCTAAAGGGATTTCTAGCCTGTGTATGGAAGACCTGGGGATTCCAAGCTGTAAAGTAAGTGCAGCTTGTCCCTCAAGAATCTGCAGCATGCTTGTATCATCAGCCAGGTGAGAATTTGCTAATTCATATCCTATCTTTCTAGTATCTTAAACTTAGTTTGCATTTTTGTTTATTTACTAGGTAATCTTCTTTGATCTGTTTGCTGTCACTTATAATCACTTAAAATCTATCTTTTGGCGTTAATAAACTTGTTTTTGCTCTATCTAAACCAGTGAGTTGGAGTGAAGTGTGTGGTAAATTGTAGCTCAAGGGGCATAGGCTGTTGCCTATTCCTCTCCACATTCGGGGCGGGGGGTGTGTGAATTCTATGAGCTTACGCTGTACAGTTCCCTGTGCAGCACAAGATGGTATAATTTTGGATTTATGCTCCTGAGGGGGTCCGTGACTGGAGAGCTGGGAATGGACGACCGGGGATGGATCACTGGATGATTGCCTGTTCTGTTCATTCCCTCTGGGGCACCTGGCATTGGCCACTGTCAGAAGATAAAATACTGGGCTAGGTGGATTTTTGGTCTGACCCAGTATGGCCGCTCTTATGTTCTTATGAGCTGAGAATTACCTTGGCTTTAGCCTTTCTACTGTTGGTTTGTGCAGTGGCTAGTCAGAGAGCCTGCATGTAACTGCAGCTCGGTGTGTCCCTACATGTGTGTGTGCTGGTGGAAGTGTAAGACCGGGAGCATGTCTGCAGCTTGTCACAGCAGCACAGTGTGAAAGGGACCCCAGGCTGGTGGGTCAGAGGGCTCAGTGGTACCTCAATTCCAGGTGGCACCCTGAGAGGAACCTGTCACACCAAGTATACCTACACCATCCCTGACAGGTGTTTGTCTAACCTATTCTTTAAAACCTCCAGTGTTGGGGATTCCACAGCCTCTTTTGGAAGCCTATTCCAGAGCTTAACTACCCGTAGAAAGTTTTTCCTAATAGTCAACCTAAATCTGCTTTGCTGCAGATTAAGCTCATTACTTCTTGTCCTACCTCCAGTGGACGTGGAGAACAATTGATTAGAGTCCTCTTTATAAAAGCCCTTAGCATAATTGAAGACTATCAGGTTCTCCATCTGTCTTCTTTTCTCAGGATTTTTAGCCTTTCCTCATAGGTTCTAAAACTTATCATTGTTGGTGCTCTTCTCTGGACTCTCCAGTTTGTCCATGTCCTTCCTAAAGTGCAGCACTCAGAACTGAACACAGTAAATTTGTAGCTTTCATAACCTTTTTCTAAAACACACAACAGATGAAGTTTGGTATGAAACGCAGCAGTAAAAATGCAGCCTATGCAATTAAAATTATGGTCTTCTGAAAAATGTTTTAATTCCATAAGAGTGAAAGGAGGAATTTATGTGGGGGAAATTTTCTTCATATATTTATTTGTATCCAGAATGCAGTTCATGTTTAAAATGGTTTGTGTCAACGGGTTTAACATGGAAACCAGAGAGTAGAAATAACCAAGAATATTGTTTCAACATGCATTATTTCCCCAAACAGATGTCTGTTTTCCCCTCCACTGTACATGCTGGCCTCACATGAACATAAAGAGCAGTTACACAGATCAGGCCAAATTGAGGCTTGAGGCCTGGCATATGTAGATGCAACTTTCTTGATGTCTATGCAAACCTCCCACCAGTCCTGGGTTTCATGGGACTATCCTGCTTTGATGTCCAAAATCCCCTGTCCCTGTTGAACATAGGTGCTGGATCTAGGGGTGCTACCACATCCCCTGGCTTGAAGTGGTTTCCATTATATACAGGGTTTACAGTTTGGTTCAATGGCTCTCAGCACCCCCACTATAAAAAATTGTTCCACCACCCCAGCGGTTGAAGTGAACATTGTCTGCATTCAGGGCTGCCTGTGGGAGGTGCAAAAAGGGCAATGTGCTCGTGGCCTCCTATTTGAGAGGGCCCCCAAACTCAGTGGCCTTGCAACCTGCTGTATGGGGGTCACAACGCCAGTCACGTTTGGCCTGTCCACCTTTCCATCTCCATCTACAGAGGGGTGGATGGGCCAAAGCTGAGTGGCACCATTTTAGCCACTGGAAATATTAGGAGGTATGTCTGTGGACCTGATTCTTTCTTTCACTTAGCCTGATTTTACGCAGTTGTGATTTTGTTGACTTCATGAGAGTTGATCCTAACTTCCTCTGCTGTAAGTGAGATCAGAATAAAACCTCATATCTGTTGACCATTGTAAATTAGGCTCATTGCACACACCAAAGTGAGACTGTTCCCTTAACTGTGGCTAGAAGGATGGGCAGCGCTCATGTGGCAACCCAGCCCAAAAACAGTTGACATTTATTTGCATAAGAATTGTTTCAGAAGTATTAGTGATCAGTAAAGAAACTCCCATAAATACTGTGGGCCAAAGAATTATATCTGTTAGTTTTTCTCAGTGAGCCATTTAAAAACAGTTACTTCATTATGTGGGTTTCAGAGTAGCAGCCGTGTTAGTCTGTATCCGCAAAAAGAACATTCATTATGTGGGAGTGAGCATTAAATCATTGCCCTGAAAATAAAAGTCCTGTTGTGCTCATGTGGGATACATTAAAACATTTCAAGCATTCTAATAAGGATCAGCATGAATTAATTTTGAATCACTTAGAAGTCTGGGCTGTCAGGTGAAATCCCATACATTGTATATCAAAATGTTGCTGTACATGTGATGCAATAACTGTGAAGGGCAGCTAGTCCCTTTCTCTGAAGTCTTTGAAAAGCTGTTGTAAAACTTGATTTTGAAAGCCTCAGAGAATTTTGAAAGTTAGTCACATTTGCCTTAGGAATGTAAGGGTGATAGCCTTACAATTAAGATAGAAGTGAAGACAAGACCAGGGGACCGACTTTGATCTCAGATACATAGTGCAGACTGGCTATTAGACTGAATAATGTGCGACTTCTATTGCATATGCAGCTGCAATAATGGATGTTTTATGTGCTACTTGGCAAACAGATTAGGATCTGGCCATAGTTTAAAATGCCTATTCCTGAATGAGAACCATCCCGATTAAAGTGTGTGCTTTGATTAGGTCACTTTTCTATTCAGTATGACTGCATATATGGTTAATTAATATGGAGCTGCAGCTGAGCTTTCCCTAAGATCATGTTCTGCAAATGGTACTGTGAGGTCACTGGCTTCCTGATGTCACTTCGTGTCCTGGCAGTCCAGGCCCAGCCCTCCAGCATCCTGTGGACCATGAATCCCCAATGGGTCCAGATGACCTGCAGACCTGCAATTAAAGGCTACTCTAGCTAACTGGTTAGCTGTTGTTGATGGAGCCAGCCCTTGCCTATGTAGTGAGACTGTGAACCACCAAATTTGGGGTTCTGGTATAGGCCGGGCTCTGGGTAGATTCACGGTCTCCCTGAATGCCTGAAACACCTCAAACACCATTATATAGGCTAAAAAGGTGTATATAGTGTAAGTGGTCCCTGGGCTGTGGATACTGCTTCTAGCAATCAAGATTCCATAGGGCTGCCGACATCTGTTCGGCATTTCCATGGGTCCTGGTGCTAGTGCTCAGAATCTGCTGATCTGCAGTCGAGGGAGAGCTCTGACTATGCCATTGTTAAGCCTAGGCACAAGCTGGGCACTAGTGAAATAAATATTGCATTAGAGGCAGAGAAGAATGAAAGGCTTCACCGATCTTATTACCCTGGCAGTTTTAGCAGACTCAGAGTTCACCAGGTGGACAACTGCTTGATTGCTGCACCAAAAGCTGACCCTCTTCTCCCTGAATTCCCCACCCCTCATGGTGACTGCCAGCAGAATGAGGAAGAACTCCAGGAATGTGATGTCCTTCAAAATTCCAGCCTCCTTCCACTCCCAGGACCACTCATGGGCACACCAGCACTCCCTGAAATACAAACTGAAACTTATCACACCTCTTGTGTCCAAGTGCACCTGTAGGTCAGCATTGAGCATATATACATCCCTCCACATGGACATCCCATTATAGTGAGTGAGGAAACTGTGCCGAGTTGCCAGGTCTTCCCCCATTTCCATCGTAACCCTTATAAAGTGGCCCATGGTCCATACCTGATGCTCACAGTAGTGAAACACGGGCTGTGACTTTGCATGCAGAATTCAAATGTCCCACCAGTGATTGATTGGAGATCTCCCAGGCAAACCTTTTTTGGCCCTGCTTACACAGATGACCAGATGATTTAGCTCTGTGAGTTTGTCTCGAAGAAGTCAGGACTGCCCCGGGACTGTGTCGAGTTCAGTGCCATCAATGTGGTAGCAGGGCCCTCAGTTTTTTAATTAAGTAGGGGACCACCTAATTCATCCACCAGCTCATGAAAAACCTGAAGCAGCCACCCACACTTGCCCAACCTAACCCTCCCCACAAACAAGAAATCGTCCAGTTATTGCATCACCTGCTGGCATTCTGCACGCCTCCTAACTGCCCAGTCCAGCACTGTACTACATTTTTCAAAGGTGGCAGACAAAGTAGCATAGCCCATGGGCACTGCTTTGTCCATGTAAAACTGGCCATCATAAGAAATGCCCAAGAGGTCAAAATCCGCTGAAGGGTCTGGTGGAGGCGGAAGGGTGACTTAATGTTGCTCTTTGCACGTGAGACTTTGAATCTTGTCCCTGGCCATATTCTCCATGCATTGGACAGATCTGAGGTTATTTGCCATGACATGCACCCTCTCCCCTTCATAAAGGAGCCTAAAACCCTGAACGAAGCCATTCCACAAAAATATTGCATCCTCTTCCTTGGTATAATCTCTTAACAGGGAGGCTAAGACATTGGCGATGATGCCTTTGTCAGCCACGTTGGCCCAACCCCCATTGCACATGGTCTTGGGCTGAGCCAGACCCCAGGGAAAGCGCACATAACACACGGGCAGCCTAATGACACGTGCTCACCTCTACAATGCCCGCACTTGTGCTGAAACCTACAGGATCCTTGAAAACCCTTTTCTGTCTCATTATCTTCCCAGCAAGAAAGCCTCAGCTGGTCAGGCTTCAGCGCTTTGAGCCCAGCCCTGTCCCCTCTTTCACTTCCCAACTTTACTAGTATATAGCCACTCTCAGTGTGGGGTCCCATGAAAGGGTGCTCCCAAACCATGCACTCCAGCCATAGTTCCTGTTCAGTTTTATCCCAGCTCAAGGAGGGGTTCAGGACTGCCCTCATTCTAAAGGGCTCATTGTAGCTGATGTAGGCCACAAGCCAGTTGTCCTAATTCCTCTCTATCTTGGGGGGCCTTATCCTATCATTTTCTCTCATCTCTGCCTTATCTCTCTCCTCCAGTATAGGTTCCCTAAACAGCAGGGAAAATATGTTTGTATACTCTGCCCACTATATCTTGTCATGTGTTGCCTGCATGTGAGACCTCATTCAGACCAATGTAGACCCGCTGGGTTTCTGCAATAAAGTCTGTGAGGCAGGGAGCAGGGAGGGCTAGGAACAGTATATGGCTACCCTTCATGCTTACATAGACTTGGCACACCGTTGTGCTGCCCATGGTCCCAGCCCTGCAGCTGGGCAGCCACTTGCCCAGCATAGAATGGAGGAGCAGGTTTTGGTGGCTGCCAGCCTGATGACTATGAACAGGGCTGCTCGGGATGCTCTGGTCCTCCTTGGCTGCTGGACTAACTGGCAACCAGGGCTCCCTTTATGGTTCCAAATCTTGTGCCAAGTCCCGTGGGACTTCCAGACAGCCCCTGGAAGCCTGGTGGGGGATGGGAATGTTGCAGAGACCCAGTTCCCCCTCCCGTTACTTTATACTCTCCTCCATCTCAGGATCCACCAAACTTGGTAGACTTGGGACTCCCCAATTTTGCTTAAACATAAAGAAGCTGAAAGAGACCATAACACATTGGGTCAAAGTCAGCCAAAGTGTAAGTGAGCAGAACTCCGTCAATTTCAGACAGGACTTTGGATCAAGAGGACACAACTCCATTGATGACAGGGCTGGATTTTTCCCATTAGGTCTGGGCATTTGGAAAGTTGTACCTGCTCTCATCCTGTTTTATCTGTTACTTGTTGAGGATTCAAGTTTTGTGGGAAGCAGGCGTCCTCATACACCCCTCAGTGGTTTGAGCATTGGCCTGCTAAACCCAGGGTTGTGAGTTCAATCCTTGAGGGGGCCATTTAGGGATCTGGGGCAAACAAACAAAAAACTGTCAAGGACAGTACTTGGTCCTGCTAGTGAAGGCAGGGGACTGGACTCAATGACCTTTCAAGGTCCCTTCTAGTTCTATGAGATAGGTATGTCTCCATATATATATATATATATATATATATATTTCCTAACCCCTGGAAGCCCCAGGCACACGGGCAGTCTAGATTTTAAATGTTTGAGTTGGGCCTAGCTTAGGGAGTGACGTCTTCCCTTCCGAATATGGCTGACTTGTTTCCAGTCATCCATGGCTTTCTATGTTGTACCCAGCACGTTTCTGTGAAAGGTTTATTGTTGGGACCCAAATACTTGCGTCTGGCTTCCGCTTGCGTGCTGAGCTGTTATGCACTTGGCTTGAGTGAGAAATCCTTTGGCTACTTTGCCTCACTAACTCAAGTTCTCCTGGCTAATAGCCGTTGTTACTTTATTTTTTCCCTTTCCCCCGTTGCCAGGTAAAATCAGGTCATCTGTTCATGGTCATGTGGTTCCCCACTTGTGCTATAGTTTTAAGTGAATGTATGTTTTCTTGGCCATTAGCTATGATCTGATGTAAACTTGAAGGATTTAGGGAGAATGCTTGGCTAGAATACCAGGCTGTCAATGAGTTAATGCACATTCCTAAACTGATCACCTGCTGGGGGTTGGGAAGGAATTCCTCCCTCAAGAGCCTTGCACAATTAGCTTGGAGCATTCCTGAGGGAGGGAAGGGTTCACATTCCTCTGAAGCATCAGCTACTGGCCACTGCTGGGGGTCACATACAAGACTGGATTGGCCAGTGGCTTGATCATGGGTCTGATTGTTCCTATAGTTGTAGATATGCATCTCTTCTGGTCCCTGCTCGCTGGGCTATTTGTTTAAACGTTCTCCTAGGAGCCACTCTTTTCTTCAAATCATACTTGATGGTCTTAGGTTCTGATTTTATTTATTTTCCTATACACTGAGTGAACTGAAGGGTGGTGTGGTCTGCAGCTCCCCACAGTGGAATCTCTCTGGTATTTCTTCAGGCCTGGCTAAGTTCGCAGGAGCACTTTTTACCATCTCTGCCCATTTCACCCTTTGCAGGAGGTGAAGTATGTCCCAACTAATGAAATTTTTGTCAGAATTAATCTGCTAGATTTAAGGCCGAGAAATGTGTTGGTAGCTTTTGTCTCCCAGGTTTGGAAAAAATGTGTGCTCCAAGTACCTTCTGCATTCATGCTGGGCAGAATCTGTATTAGATTCCAGTGCTTCGGTGGAATATGGACATATGGAATATATTTTTCACACACACTGTTTGTAAACTAATGGCCAGGGCAGCTACAAACCTAATTAAACACTCAGGAATAACTGATGTTGTTTAAAAACACAAAATCTACGCTGGTTTGCCTTGTTCTATAATCCTCTGTTTAAGGGTAATGTCAGTTTCAATTAATAATGCTCATCTCCATAGTCTGGTCAGCCTCTGTGGAAGGGAGTGTGGGTGGGCAAGGGGAGCACAAAGGTTCTTCTGCCTCTGCTTGTCCCCCCAGCCTACATTCTTTTGGGAAGTACAATTCCTGTTCCCCCTGCGAATCTCTGTTAATGGTATGTTCCTAAAATGGGGCAGGATGGAGAGACAGTTTTTTCATAGATTCCAAGGCCAGAAGGGACCATTGCGATCATCTAATCTGACCTCCTTCAGAGCACAGGTCATCAGACAAAATAATTCCTAGAGCAGATCTTTTAGGAAAATCCAATCTTGGTTTAAAAATTGTCAGTGATAGAAAATCCACCATGATCCTTGGTGAATTGTTCCAATGGTTAATTACTCTCACCATTGAAAATTTGCGCCTTTTTTCCAGTCTGAATTTGTCTAGCTTCAATCTCCAGCCATTGGATTGCATTATACCTTTCTCTGCTAGACTGAAGAGCACAATATTAAATATTTGTTCCCCAGATAGGTACTTATAGACTGTAATCAAATCACCCCTTAACTTTCTCTTCATTAAGCTAAATAGATGGAGCTCCTGGAGTCTCTCGCTATAAGGCATGTTTTATAATCCTTTGATCATTCTGGTGGCTCTTCTCTGAACCCTCTCCAATTTATCAACATCTTTCTAGAATTGTGGGCACCAGAACTGAGAACAGTATTCCAGAAGCAGTGGCACCAGTGCCAAATACAGAGGTAAAATAACCTCTCCTATTTGAGATTCCCCTGTTTATGCACCCCAGAATCGCATTAGCTCTTTTGACCGCATTACACTGGGAGCTCATGTTTAGCTGATTATCCACTCATCTCACCAAATCTTCAGCGTCACTGCTTTTCATAATAGAATCCCTCATCCTGTAAGTATGGTCTACCTCTTTGTTCCTAGGTGTATACATTTACATTAAGTCATATTAAAATGCATATTGGTTGCTGGTGCCCAGCTTACCAAGCAATCCAGTGACCTGTCGTCTTCATTGTTTACCACTTCCCCAATTTTGGTGTCATCTGCAAACTTTCTTAGTGATGCCTTTATGTTTTCTTCCAGGTCACTGATAAAAGTGTTTAATAGCATAGGGCCAAGAACTGATCCCTGTGCGACCCCACTGGAAACAGACCCACTTGATTATGATTCTCCATTTACAGTTACATTTTTAGACTTATCAGTTAGGTAGAGATGTCCCTCCCATACCAGCTAGCAGAGCAGTCAACAGTTTGCTAAGCCTTCTTCAAGGACATTGTCCGCCAGGCCAGCATGTGTGGAGTTGGGTGGAATTCCTCGGGAGATCTAAATATTCCGCAGTCTCCCTTCCCCCCGCCCCGCCCCGCCCTGCCCTGCCCCACCAATGCAGCTGGCAGTGTCTAGGATTCAGGAAGCTATTGGTTACACTCAGACCATGTGTTTTGAGTTTTTCTTTATATCTATATGAAAGATGAGCCTGATGTCCTCATGTGACTCTGGGTGCTGGGACCTTAGGCACAGCCCTACAGGGTGTGTTTACACTGGAGCTGGGGGAAAGCCAACCAGCCCAGGGAGACTGACTCACACTAATACACTAAAAACAGCTGTGTGGATATTGCGGCACTGGCAGAGGCTCAGGCTAGCCACCTGAGGTTGGACCCAGGGGAAAGGAAGGCTTGAACTTGGGTGGCTAACCCAAACCTCCACCAGCCACACAGCTGTTTTTAGCACTCTAGTGTGAGCCTTGCTAACACAAGTCTGGCTACCCAGGCTGAGGGGGCTCGCTCCCAGCTGCAGTGTAGACATACCCATAGCACCTATGCCTTAGCTCACCCATCCACCAAGTCTGGAGGCTTCTGAAACACAGAAGACAGTAAGGGTCACTAGAAGGCTCACAAAGTATTTAAAGGGGTACTACCCAGTTTCTATCACTACAGGTATATTAAAGTCAGGGAGTAATTGATTCAATTACGGTGACATGTCAAGGAAATATTTTGGTTCTTTTTTAAAAAAATTTCAGTAAGTGATTTCAAGGAACAATATTATTTTTAACCAAAAAAAAAAAAAAAAAAAAAGAGAGAGAGAGAGAGAGAGAGAAAAATCCTTTATCTCCACTGCTTAGGTGTATTTGAGAGTTGCTCATTCCACTGCAATTGGAAACCAGCTCAGGTGCTTTGGATAAAAGTAATTTCCTAGCAGTCAGTGACACAACTTGTTTGTTCTTCCATTATCAAAACGGACCCCCTGAGCCATAGCATTGTTCATATTATTGCTGCAACTTTCCAGAGTTGCTAAAGCCATAAGCTAACGTGCCAGAGATTTTAATTGGATACGGATGCAGGTTGTTGAAGGGCTTTTACGTGAAGAATAGTCACGCAACATCAGGGGTCTGGCCCTTCTTGTTTCTTGTACCCTTGTGATGACGGAAGCCTGCAATAACATCTCTGCTGTGAGCAGGTTTACACAGATACACCCAGAGCATACATTTCCTGTCATTTTTTCATCTCCTTTGTTAGACCCAAACGTCTGCTGGGACAGTCAAGCGGAAACGCTTTGACATGGAACCCAGACAGGGAGCAATTCCATTAACATGTTTCACTTTCCTAATTAAAGTCATTTGTATCATCTGACCTGCATTTTTACATGCTGACTATTTTGCAGGATTTGTACATTCCCCTCTCGCCCCCTCCCCCACCCCCACCCCTGCTTTCTAAACTGGCTCCATTCAGCTTTTGTTCTGCACCTTAAATGGCTCTATTGGGAACACATGAAACCACTGGACTGTGAATGTGGTTTGCTTTTTTCACAGTACAGAGGGAGATGCTATGTTGTAAGTTATAAAATTGGACACTGTCAACTGAATTCAGATCAGTTTGGCTTTAAAAAAAAAATAAAGGTAGGTTTAGTTACTCTACCTGCTGCTGTCCATTTTTGTTTAATTGTATTTTCTCTTTGGTTTGGCAGTCCTTTAGCTGGTGTTAAAGATGGCAATAACGACCCTTTTTGGGGAAATGAGAAAAGTTCGCAAGATGGGCTGGAGCTGCTATGACTGTTGTTGTTAAAGCTGGATCCCATTTCCTAGAAGACAAAACAAGCCAAGCACACACTAAGGGAGAGAAAAGAACAGCAAAGATAGAGGCTGCAGCTTCTCTCTCTGTTGCTGAATCCATGCGACCCCTCTTCTAAAGATCCCCGGGGCCCACCACACAGTCGTATCAGCCACGTTGAGAGCTGGCAAACTTGTGCCAGCATTGGGCTGTTTAAGACGTAGCTGTTGTGGCCTGCCTTTCTGATTACAGGCTCACAGCAGCATTGCAAAAAAGTCTTGTCTATCAATGCCAGACTCTTCTCTTACATGTAAGGCAAAGGGAGCAAGGCAGGAAAGAGAAGAAATAAGGTGGGGGAAAGAAAAGGGCACATGCCAGAGTCCCACATCCTGGGTGGTGGTTGGTATTTAGCCAAAGTTGGTGGAGGTGGCGACGTCACCTGGGTCCCTCTCTCTGCCCAGGACATCTCTCTTAGGAACAGGATAGTGAAGGTCCAGTGATGTCATGGTGGATCCGGGGAACCCAGGGAATGATGGGGGTGGCAGCCGTACTGATGAAACTTATTCCTTTCAGTTCACCCATCTCCCAGCCATGTATTATGATCATTCCCTGTGAAGTCTTTTTTTTAAGGACCCCAAAAGGGCCCATCTTCTCATTATTCTGCTCGCCAATTAGGTCTGATTTCCAGCATTGGTCCATTTTTTTCCGATCCCCCACTCCTCTTGCTCACAAGATGTGATCTTAACAACCGCCCTTGAGTTATGTTATCAGTGGGCCTTTTTGTTCGGATTAACCTGGTCTTATGTCTCCCTCTTGTACCTTTTCCCATCCACATTTGTTATAGGTGATGAGAACATTTTATAAACTTTTAGCCACTTTCTCACAGTTGAGCTCACAATTGGCAGGTCTGTCAGGCTCAAGTTATTACAACAGGCCAAGAATTCAATAGGATTCAAAAAACAATTAGAGATCAATATGGATAATATTGATCTCTAATACATTTACACAAGATAAGGTTAAAATGGATAGGGGACATAAAACTTTATGCATGGAGCAAGTATAACATGGTCTCCTGTTAGAAGGATGATCTAGGGCAGTGAGCACTGGACTGGGACGCAGGCGACCCTGGGTTAATTTCCTGGCTCTGCCACTGACCTACTATATGCCCGTGAGCAAGTCATTTAATATGCCCTGTACATCAATTCTCCATCTGTAAAATGGGGATATTAGCACTTTCCTACTTCTTAGGGGTGTTGTGAGGTTAAATACATTAACCGATAGAGCTCTGTAAACACCGAAAGAGAAATAGAGGCTTCAGTTCATAAACCACCTTCCTGAGATTGGGTCAAGATTGTCTTTATGGGCAAGGCAATTTCCAGTTGGTCCACTTCAGTATTTATGGGACCTCCTTCTGAAGCACCAGGCGTGGCCACTGTCCGAAGGGTGTTACCGGACTGGATAAGCCCTTAGTCTGTCCCCATTCCTCTGTGCAGGGGTTCAGAGCCCCGGGTTGTGTACACACACCTGGCTGCAGGCCACCCTGCTTGCTGGATTTTTTCCAGCCCCACAGACTCCTGCCCCCATTGCTGCCACCTGTTGTCCACCCAGGCTCCAGGGAGATTCTGCTAAGATGGGCTCTTTTTTACTGGGGAGCCTTCCTGCTCCTGGCTCGGCCTTCCCACAGCAGAGTTATGTCGTCAGGCCCCAGAGTGCGAGGCTGACTCAAAGCCCAGGGCCCTGGCAGAGCAAGAGGTGGTGGCTTGAGGCAGCAGGACATAGCTTGTCCTCCGAGGCTCCTGAAAAGCTGCCTGTAGCATCCCAGGAGACTCTAGGCCCTGCTGCACCTACCTGCTTCCCCTGGCTCTGTGGAGAGGCTAGGGAAGGAAGAGAGCTGCTGGCCTAACCATCTCCTCCAGCTCCATTGCAGGAGTCCTGAGGTGGTGCTCGAAACCCTGCTGGCTGCCTCTGTGCTCTTCTCCCCGGTCCAGGAGAGAAGAGACACCCACCCAGCCCCCAACTCTGGCTGCTGCGCTGCAGTTAAACACGCTCCTCCAGTGAGCTCCCCCTAGTGCAGCACATGATTGTGATGTCCTCATGCAAATACTTATGGCTGAGGGCTTGATTCTTGGTTCCTGCCTGGCTGCTCCAGCATCATAAAGTGCCGTGAACCAGCCACATCAAAGGCCTGGGGAATACCGCTGGCATAAGGGGCTTCTCTTGGTGCTGGAGAATTGCTGGAATGGCTCTATGCTTCAGCCCCCAGAAAAAGTGGTGTGCTGGGGCTTTGTTCATTCGGATCCATAATGGGTGCACTTCCCATGTCAGCAGAGGCTTTTCCAGACTTTATAGCTCCAATAGACCCCCACCACGGATGAGAACCACTGCCAGAGGGTCCAAAGAGCTGGGACACCTGTAGCTGCGCACACCCATTTCCTCATCCACTCACTGCTGCACAGGGGCATTTGTACTGGCAGGGAATTTTCTGTGTGGCTTCCCTCCAAATGCCTTTTGCCCCTTCCCCCACCACATAGTGGTGTCGGGCTAGTTCTGCTGGCAGGGAACTGTCATGGAGGAGGGAGCTGAATTTGCTCCTTGAAGCACACAATTGGGACAATGAAATGCGAAGAGAATTAGCTTTCGTGTGAGTGTTACTAGTTCAACTGAAAATATCAGATTTGCCCTGGCCGCTGCTGAGTTGAGGTTAGTTAGTGCCTCAGTTGCAAGTGCATTCTGTGATCAGAATTTAAACACAGAAGTGTATGTGGCACCCAGGTCAGCACCCCTTTGCTCATTGACATTCACATCCCCTCCAATCTGGTCTCTCAATTGCCCCGTAAACAGCTGCTTTCCCCCCTCCCCTCACACAACAATGGCCCTTTTCACCAAGAGGAACATTGGTATTGGTGAAAGCTGATTTTTAACAAGATTGCTGTTTAACTCCCAATATGAACCAGCTTTCCTCCACACTTTAAGGAATCAAAAATATTTTATTTTTTCTCTTTCCAGTGTTTCAGGATCATAAAATATCAGATCATTTGGGATTTATCTAGGCAGCTGTGGCAGCCTTGCATATTTACTTGGATGGCAGGAGAGAAATCAAAGTTGGGGTCCAGTTCAACATAAAACTAACTAAGAAACCCCACCAGCTCTGACATGATGGCACCATGGAGCAGCGTAGTAGTTTGAACACAGTCTGGGAGCTTGGAACTCTTGAATTCTAACTCAGACTCTGCCATTGACTTGTACAAATAATTTACGGGTGGATTTTTTGCCTTCTCCATAAATAAAGGAGATGAAAAAATCATGAGGCTCTTGTGGGCCTGAACTTGCTTCCATTGAAGTCCCTTGAAATTTTGCCACTGGCTTCAGTGAGAGCTCCAGGAGAGTTGGTCTGGGTGGGTGGATGGATGTATTTTGGCTCCAATCTATCCCTGAATTTTCTAGGTTAGATCTGGGAGTTAAGTTATGTAAATAAATTAAAAAATGGAAAGTGTGTGTATGCATGTGGATTTTTTTAAACACATTGAAAATATTAACACTGGATGAGAGAAGGAGAATTCATCAAGCATTTTACTCATTCCTGAAATATGCAGCAGACCCAGGAATAAAATAAGTGAAGCTTGTAGAGAAAAGCCTTGTCACAGAGTTGAGTATACATCTGGCTGTAATTAAGGCATGATTTTTTTTAATACTGAATGAAAAAATCGCTTTATAAATATGAAATGTTCTGGGGTGTGAACAGTGAAAGTGGATGGCAGTCAAGGGGACTATAAGCAAAGATCTGTGCTGCTGGGAAAAATATGCAATAACTTTCCTATGTTAGGAAAATTCAAGTTATTTTTTCCTTGGATCCAAGTGTCTTAAATGATGAGCTCTTCAGGATTCAGAGAAAATTAAAAAAAAAGAAAAATCCCTTTTGATCTCTGTGCTCTGTCACAATATTAATTAAATGAGGCTCCTGGCAGAGCTGAGGATCTCAGTCCAGTTCCCCCAGACAGGTGCCCACCTCACAAAAACCACCACCCTGATTGACAGCAGCATTGCTTTGTTGGCAGGTTCAGTAAAGAAGCTAGCTGTGCACAGCGACTGAGCTTCATGCACTAGTCGTTGGCAGTGTCAGACAGATCCTTCCAAACCACATGAGTCTCCTGAAGACATTGTGTCTACACACCACCTCTGCTACCCACAACCCCTCTCCTCATGAATTATAGGGTGACCAGATAGCAAGTGTGAAAAATCGGGACAGGGGGTGGGAGGTAATAGGTGCCTATGTAAGAAAAAGCTCCAAATATCGGGACTGTCCCTATAAAATTGGGACATCTGGTCACCCTAATGAATCACCTCAGCTTCCTGACAGGGCAGCTGCATGGGAACCATGTTACAGAGGCTTTTTCCAGTTTCTGCTTTTCCTAGATCCAGTCTTTAACTGGGATTTTTTTCCCCTTCAGAGCAGAGGGGAGCACTGCATTGACTCACCACTGGCTTTTCAGGGGAGGGGGATGTCTCATAACACACATCCCTTCCTGCCCCAGGCTGCTGCCCACTTCCCAGCCACTGATCCCTGACCATGGTGGGTCTTCAAGATCCAGGTTGATGGGCACAGTACTGCAGCGATGGCTAAATGTCCTTCTGTGTGATAAGGAGATCTATGCCGAGGAGCCCCACATTGTGGGTAATGCTCACCTGGTGACGTGGCCCTGGTTATCTGTCTAAAAACGTCAAGGATTTTGGAAAATGGGCTAAACAGTTTAAAAAGTGACTAGTGAGTTTTTTGGGTGCACAACTGAAGACCCCTTAAAGGGGCTGTTTGGTAGAGAGTGAGCATGCTATCATGATTTGGGGCTGTTCTAAAGGCAAACCTTCACATTGGGAAATTAGTAAAACTTTACTTGTAACAAGCAATGTTGGGAAAATATCTGCCAGGATATTTCTGGTCCATTTGCTCTACCTGACCCCATCTGTGGTTTTGTTGTGTTTTCAGTCACTCTCCTCTCCCTTGCAGCCCAGGTTCTATTTCGGGAAGCTATAAAGCTGTGTTTATATCACAGTCTGTTGCAGCGGAAATGACTACGACATCAAAAATTCAAGATAATGGACCAAATTCTGGCTGCTTTGGGGTTTTTTACCCTTTTGAAATAAATAACAAGCACCAACAAAATCCCAGTTCCTGCAGCGTGCCTTTGTGTTCTAAAGAACTCTGGCAACTATGCTGATGCTTACACTGGAAACAGACATGATCCCAATAAAAGAATGATCTTTAGTGATCACAGGGAGTATCCAGGAATCCATGTTAAAATGGCAGGTTTCACCTGCTGACCTCTAAGCCCTGCTCTCGCTCATCCTTCTGACACTGAAAGTGTGAAAGACCCACTGGAGTCCCTGTGTCGAGTGTCAGGTCTGTGGCTTTGGGAATGATTCTCCAAATACGTTAAGGGCTGTTATAAAGAGGACTGTGTTCAATTGTTCCCCATGTCCACAGAAGGTAGGACAAGAAGTAATCAGCACTGTAAGAGTAGTTGAGCTCTGGACTGGGCTTCCACGTGAGGTTGTGGAATCGCCATCACTGGAGTGGTTTTAAGAACAGGTTGGACAAACACCTGTCAGGGATGGGTCTAGGTTTACTTGGTCCTGCCTCAGTGCAGAGGGCTGGACTAGATGACTTCTTGGGGTCCTTTCCAGTCCTGCACTGCCTTGCTATGATTCTCCCCAAAGGGCCACATTGAACTGGCTTTATCACTTGACCCCATGATCAAAAAAGAGAAGAACATGGAGGGACTGTGAGGGAGTAAATTGTCCTCTGCCCCAATCTCTCAAATAAACGTGGTAGGAAGAATGATGAAGAATGCGTGAAAGCCCCAGTAAATGGATTAAATACTTGGTCTGAGATACTGGGGGGCGGGAGGGGGGAGGGAACAATCTATGATGAAAGTCCTTACCTTAAGGTAACTTCAGATACAGCTTTTCTGGAAAGGATGACGGGCGTCTCTAATATAGTGATATATTTCCAGCCTTATGGATGGGGAGCTGTGGAGGGGAAGTTTTGAAACGGTGCTCTAAAAATGCATTCTCTCTCTTTCTCTCTCTGTATATATAATCATAATCTTAAAGCCGTAGTGCTTCTAAGGCCTTGTCTTCATGGGCAAAAAAGGTGTGGTTTTCCATCGTTTTAGTTCAGTTGAATCAGCTGGCTGTGTTGTAACTTAAGCTAATCTACAACACAACTAAGATGCCTCCATAGGTTTCAGCCTGCATCTTAATGAGCATTAAGAGGGCTTTTCAGTGGTGCTAAGCCAATTTGGAGGAATAAGAACATGTCCCTGGAATCCAAACTGAAACTGCTGCACACATTGGTCATCTCCATTTTTCTGTATGCGTGTGAGACATGGACCCTTACGGCAGAACTTGAATGGAAACTATAGGTAGTAGAGATGAGATGCTTCTGTAAAATCCTGGGCATCTCCTACTTCAACCACGTCACGAATGAAGAGGTCCACAACATCATCACCCAACGCTCTGGGTCATATGAAGACCTCCTGATGACCGTGAAGAAGCACAAGCTGAAGTGGTACGGCCATGTAACAAGATCATCTGGCCTATCCAAGATCATCCTCCAAGGGACAGTACAGAGGAAGAGAAGAAGAGGTAGACAGAAGAAGAGATGGATTGACAACATAAAAGACTAGACAGGAATGGACTTTGCGGAGACTCAAGCACACACACAGTCATCAGGGGTGGAGACAATTGGTTGATTGCTCATCAATGATGGTGCCCCAATGACCAATGTGGTTATGGGAGTGATGATGATGATGATGATGAAGCTAACATGAGTGCAGGGCAAGCTCCAGCTTTTTTGCTGCCCCAAGCGGCGAAGAAAAAAAAGAAAAAAAAGGATAAAGCCAGCTCTACCGCACCGCTTCATTCTTCGGCAGCAATTCGGCAGCCGGTCCTTCCCTCCGAGAGGGACTGAGAGACCTGCCACTGAATTGCCGCTGAAGACCTGGACATGCCGCCCCTCTCCATTGGCCGCCCCAAGCACCTACTTCCTGAAAACTGCACCCATCAGGACTGGGGCAAAGAAGACCTATTGTTACCCACGAGTAGCTTCTGTCTGCAATCTGTGTAGTGCAGATCATCACATGACTTCCCCAGTGGCCCAAGGGTTAAGGAAAGACAACATTCTTTTAGCCTCTTTCTAAGTGTTGTTTTCTTACTGTTTTATTAAGTAAAATCAGGCAATGAATTAATACCACTCTGGTCTATAAAGTGCTATGCAACTGTAACTAGCATTCTCCCTAAAGGAATGTGCTGGAATACATTTTGTACACTGCCATAGAAATGTTGAAACTGTATATTTAAATTTTTGGCTGTAGCTCTTCTCCAGCCCAGAAAAAATCCCTCTGGTGCTGTGAAACTGAAAACTCATCATATGCTCCAGAGACAGATCAAGAAATGCTATTTGTACATTTGAGTGGCAGCAGCACTGGGAAGCCTAAGTGTGTCCGTATTTTCAGTAAAATGTTTATGGAAGGTGAGACTGAGAGAATCTAGGTCAATCAGTACATGCATGTAGGGTATGTTCATTTCAAAAGATCCCGAAGCGCGTCACAAGGTATATAAATGCAGCAGCATTGAAGTGCAGCTGCCATCTGAATCAGAACATCTGTATCAATCATCTTCTTATGTGGCCCTCAGTGTAATATTTGAGTATCTCCACAGTCATTAGTTAACGTATTCTCGCAGCTCCGCTATGATCTAGGGCCGTGTGATTCCCCAGTTATATATGGGGAACTGAGAACCAGAGCCAGAAACTGACCCCGACCTCCAAATCCTGCTTCACTGCTTGAACCACAAGACCATGTCTTCAGCAGCAGCAAACAGTTGCCCAGCAGCTCTGCGTAACAGTCAGAGGGAATTTTCCTGAATAGGGGCAAACCCTAGCTCTTATGAACATGCCACCGGATCTTTAGTATATATGCAGATTGGACAGGACTGGCGGTCTTCTCAAAGTCTCCTCCGAAGGATCCCCACACAATGACCTGCATGTCACTGAATTCACTTACATTGGAAAGATATAAGTGACTAATATCAGCTCTCTTGGGATTCAGACCTGTGGTTCCCGAGAATCTAGGTATTTTACACTTGATGCTTGGACCATTAAATTATCCCTTTCAGCACTTGTTTAGGGTTCTGATTTTTTTAATGCCCCTTCTTATTTGTATTGCCTGCCAGAAGTAGTATCTATATAGATCCATCATCCACCTGACTATAACCAGGTACTAAGCCTGATGGTACATAAAGCAATACATAGCAATACTCAGTGCCTTCCTTCTAGTGCAGGTTTACAGTAGTCTGTTTAAGGTAAGTGCTATCTTCTCAAACCAGTGTCCCCATCCAAAAGAGAGAGGCCTCCTCTACACTGGAATCTTTTCCTGGGAATGTCCCCAGCTTCAGCAGTGGGAGTCCTACTGTAGGGAAGTCACCAACATTTAGCCAGCATGTTTTCTAGACTTTCTCTGAACACTTCTAGACCATGCAGTGGTTAAAGCACAGATATGTAGTACTTTTACCAGCAGGGAAGCCATATCAGAGGGGAATGCCAAGGGGGGAAAAAAGTCTACCCTCCTGTAACTATCATCTCTGCTTACTCTGCCAGGCCTTACTCTCTGGTTCACCTGCTTAATTATGAGTGTAGCTGTTACTCATTAGACAGGGGAGGGATAGCTCAGTGGTTTGAGCATTGGCCTGCTAAACCCAGGGTTGGGAGTTCAATCCTTGAAGGGGCCACTTAGGGATCTGGGGCAAAAATCAGTCCTTGGTCCTGCCTAGTGAAGGCAGGGGGCTGGACTCAATGACCTTTTGAGGTCCCTTCCAGTTCTATGAGATAGGTATATCTCCATATATTATATTATATAATGATCAAGTAAATTGTGCTGATTAAGCACCAGCTGTGACTGGTAACACATCCCAATTACAGGCCAGGTTTGTCATGTGAATCAAGAAAAAATTCAGTCTCTTCTCTTCAGTGATCCCCTTTTTAAAAAAAAAAAACGATAAACAAGCATGCTGTCTCCCCACAAGTCCCAAGTGTTTGTTCAGCAGCCTTGCTGCCCCTTGGAGGAAAAATTCTTTCATCATCTGTCTTCTTCAGCCTGGTCTCTTGCTAAGCTGTGTCTCTCCCCACAGCTATTGCTGAGATCTGCAGCAGAAACGTTTCTAGTTTGCGCGGCATGCTCAGTTGGCTGTGTGTAGTCTTTTAGGGGTAGTAGTAATTTCCTATGCTAACATTTCAATGGGCCAATAAGCAATAAATCAGCCTTCCATGGGGAGATTTGCTTGTTTCTTACAGAAAAAATTCAGCCAGGCACTTTTTCTGCAGTACTTAAGGGAAAATGTATGGCCTAGAGCAAAACTACTTGCACAGAAGTGTATCTTTTATAAAAATACAGCTGATATTGTTTTATTTTTATAATTATTACCAATGGTTAGGTTGTGGGTGTGCTGAGGCCACTGCCTATCATGCTGACCAGCATTGTCTCATTGTTTCCTTATGTTTCCATTGTCATATCTACCTGTTGGCTCTTGCTTTAAACTTGAATTGTAAACTCTTCAGGGCAGGGGCCATCTTTTTTGTCCTGTGTTTGTACAGCACCTAGCACAATGGGATCCTGGACCATGACTGGGACTCCTAAATGCTGCCATAATACAAATAATAGTGGGGGGGGGGCTTTAACACTGTGAAACGCAACTTTAATATTTGTAGTCCCCGTTCCTCCTAATCTTTGTCTGACTGGGTCTCTTTAGTGAGTTCCTTGGAATAATGACTATCCTTTTTTGAATCTTTGGAAAGTACTGTGGCTATGGGTGCTGCCAAAAACAAATAATAAATAATCATTTTAAAAGTCTTCAGTACAAACTCTGTCCAAATACTCAGTGTGGAGTTGTTTCAATAAAGGGCTGGATCACTTTTTTTTAATCCTGAATTTAGGTAGATGAATTACTTTGTAAAGGCTTTTGAACATGTAAAATGCTGTAGAAGTGCTAAGCAGGGCCGACGAGGGGGGGGGGGAGCCGGCTTTCCCCCCCTTCCCCCCCCCCCCCCCCGTCGCCTTACCGGGGCCCGGCAGTCCGGAAGGGGGCCCGGGGCCCGGCTTCCCCCCCGTCTCGTCGGCCCTGTTTAGCCAGTCCGCCCTTGCTGGGGGGCCTGAAAAAAAAATTTCACCGGGGCCCGAACCCGCTCTCAGCGGCCCTGGTGCTAAGTGGTGGTAGTGTTTCATCACTGTTTTCAAAGGGGAGTTCTGCTTAAAAATGGATAGCATGTTGTAGACCTCAGTTAGCAGTGGCAGAGGAAGAGAAAAATTAAGATATTAGTCCAAAGAAGAAAATCTGATCCTGCAAAGATTTGCATACATGCTTAACTTACATGTGTGTAGTCCCATTGACTTCAATACTGGGGGTCTGGCTTCATGTGGATTGTTAAACATGAGGGGAAGAGTGCCTCAAGTCTTGTTAACAGGAGACACTCAAGCCAGGATGTCCTCTAACATTATGCCCTTCCACAGATTTCTCTGCCATTGTTATTATGGTATTTCTACAGCTGTTAAAGAATTTTGATATGAATAGGAAGTCTGAGGACTGGCTTAAAATTAGCCAGTGTTCTCTGTGAGTGACAGGCAGACTCTACAGCGGAGAGTTTTCAGAGCCAACTAGGTGTCTTAGCCACCCAACTCCCATTCTCAAATGTATGGCTTTGAAAATCCCTGCCTATGCTATTATATATATCTATATTTTGACACTATTAATGCTGTACCTTATTAGAGATGTTCTGAAGAAGGTCAAAGTAGATGATCGAGTGATGCTTTTCTGGCCCAACGTGTGTGTGTGTGTGTGTGTGTGTGTGTGTGTGTGTGTGTGTGTGTGTGTGTGTGTGTGTGTGTGTGTGTGTGTGTGAAGGTGGGGTTGGTCTTCCTGTGTTGAAGGGGATTGAGAGGCATCTTTGTCATCAGTGTCATCCCTGGATCTGCTGACTCCCTGCAAGGCTGGGAAATCCACGTGTGGAAGAGGGTTGGGGTGGAATGGAGTTTTTTGTACGGTTCCCTCAGCATCCAGCAGTAAATCTAGAGTTAATACAGCATAAAGCTATAATGGCTTCTTAATGGAGGCTCCCCTAGCTGTGGCTCATTTCCCACGGGATTTTCCTGGGATGAGCTGCTGGCTGAGGAAGCCCTGGCAGTATTCCATGGAGAGAGCAGCACAGAAACAATGAGCTGGTGCATCTATCTGGATGTCCTCTCATGGGTCAGTAACTGGTTAAAAGACAGAAAACAAAGGGTAGGAATAAGTGGTCAGTTTTCACAGAGAGGTAAATAGCAGGGGTCCCCAAGGATCTGTACTGGGACCTGTGCTGTTCAACATATTCTTCAATGATCTGGGGAAAAGGAGTAAACAGTGAGGTGACAAAGCTGGCAGACAATATAAAGTTACACAAGATAGTTAAGTCCAAAGCTGACTGCGAAGAGTTACAAAGGGGTCTCACAAAACTGGGTGACTGGGCAACAAAATGGCAGGTGAAATTCAGTGTTGATAAAATGCAAAGTAATGCACATTGGAAAACATAATCCCAAATATACATACAAAATGATGGGGCCTAAACTATTACCACTGAAGAAAGAGATTGTGGAGTCATTGTGGAATCCTCTGAAAACATCCACTCAATGTGCAGTGGCAGTCTAAAAAGCTAACAGAATGTTAGGATAGGAACCATTAAGAAAGGGATATATAATAAGATAGTAAATATCATGATCCCACTATATAAATCCATGGTATGCCCACACCATGAATACTGCATGCAGTTCTGGTCGCCCCATCTCAAGAAAGATATATTAGAATTTAGAAAAAAGTACAGAGAAGGGTAACAAAAATTATTAGGGATATGGAACAGCTTCCATATGAGGAGAGATTAAAAAGACTGGGATGTTCATCTTGGAAAAGAAATGACTAAAAGGGGATATGACAGAGGTCTATAAAATCATGAATGGTGTGGAGAAAGTGAATAGGGAAGTGCTGTTTACCCCGTCACATAACACAAGAACCAGGGATCACCCAATGAAATTAATAGGTAGCAGGCTTGAAACAAACATAAGGAAGTACTTCTTCACACAAAGCTTGGTCAACCTGTGGAATTGGTCACTAGGGGATGTTGTGAAGGCCAAAAGTATAACTGCATTCAAAAAAGAATTAGATAAGTTCATGGAGGATAGATCCAGCAGTGGCTATTAGCCAGGATGATCAAGGATGCAGCCCCCTGATCTGGGTGTCCTTAAACCTCTGACTGCCAGAAGCTGGGCCTGGACGACAGGGGACGGATCACTCAGTAATTGCCCTGTTCTGTTCATTCCCTCTGAAGCATCTGGTACTGGCCACTGTTGAGAGACAGGATTCTGGGCAACATGGACCATTGCTCTGACCCAGTATGGCCGTTCTTATGTCCCTGTGCTTGAAACAGAATACTTGAAATCCACACAGATAGTGAAGACAAATTCACTGCTGCATCCTTGGGAAAGGTGGAAACTGCTCCCTCACAGACACTTATAGACTGTAGAGGACACTCTTCAAGAGGGCATGATTATACCAATGATTACTCCAATTGGATAAATCCTATATTAACTAAATAGCAGCATACCCTGTTAAGTAGCTCCTGTGAAAAATGTATTATTGTCCCTGTCGCCCCTTCTTCCCCCCTCCCCCCCCCCCAACAGGTCATTATTTAGCCAGATGCAGGAGAGGCTGTAATTTAAAAAAAGCTTTTGACCTATTCATGAATTTAAAATCCCTCCCCACCCCAACCTGCATAATTGGAGCGTAGGTTTTTTGTTTTGTTTTTTAGTGGGGCCAGATCTTGATGTTCCTTGATCTTACTCAGTTCTTAGTGTTTAGTTTCCCATGAATAACAATGTTATTTCCATAGTCTATCTGGTCACATTGCCCTTCCCTCTACAGTAGAAACAAGCCAATACAGAATGAATCAAACAGCAGGGTCCTAAAGCAGGCCTGAGTAACAGTAGCAAATCTACATCTATTATTGGCCAAGTTGTAGCCCCATTGAAGTCCAGTGGCTACAATGGGGACAAGATTTATTTGGCCTAAGCAAAGATTCCATCTGAACTGCCCAGCTATTTGAGCGTGTTCAAAAAAAGCCAGTTGTTGCCAAAATAACACTGAGGCTGAGTTTATGTCAAAACCGGGAAAGGCTATTGAGAGGTCATAAATGCCTGTCATTTCATTTCTATGGTGACTTCATTACTGAAGTCACGAAGCGCCAGCCTGTGTACAGTGCTGACAATATGTCTGAGAGGAGAGAGCCTGAAAGAATTGCATTGTAACCAATAAAAGCAAGCTGTTTTCATCAGCCACCTTTCCAAGTGATTTGGCAGTGGGTGGAAGCAGAAGGATCTCTTTTAGTGACTGACCTACACAGTAAACAAGCACTCCACTGGCACTGTTCCAGGCTCCAAGACAGCTCCAAGTAATCAAAGATTTGCTGACAAAACCATGTTAACTGAATGCATCTGTATCCAAGGCTATTCATATCTGCGGATTAATGTTTCCTATTCCTCTAAACTAAAAATAATTGTTGAAAAGTCTAGTTAGTTAAATTTGAAAAGGTGTGTTGTGGTTTGTTTGTTTGTTCTCTCCATTAAATTAAATGATTAAATCCATTAATAGAGGCTTTTCCAAGTAACTTTTGGTTTTGGGTGTCTCATTTGGGGATATCCAACTTGAGAAATCTCCAGCCTGTTATTTTAGAAGTACTAAACACACACAGCTCCCTGGGGAGTTTTTGGATGCTCAGTGCCTCTGAAAACCAGTCCCTAGGAATCTCGTTAGACACCCAAAATTGAAGGGTCACTTTTGAAAATTTCAGCCATATAACTAAGGACCCGTTTACATGACAAAAACAACTGAGTCAGTAGAGCCTGTTCAAGGCCATAGCTCAGATCTGGGACACAATTTGTTTATAATCCACTCTGCATTGAAGTCAGTGGGAGCCGCCTTTGACTTCAGTGGAGCCAAGATTTCACAACTGGAGTTCAGTATTTGCCTAAACTTGGAAGGAAGAAGGGTTGGGCTGGCCACTAAGCCATACCCTCCAGCTAAGGAACAAAGAAGTCTTAGTTCACTTTTCTCTTCTTCTTTCTTTTCAGGACATACAGGGTGTGGCAGTGGCTTTTTGCAACCACCAACTTCATCATTTCAGTCACAGATCCTGGCTGACCAAAGTTTGCACCATGCTTGAAACAACTCTGCCAGCTTCTGTTTTCTGCACAGATTTTAGAAAACCCTTTTAAGTTGGCTTTAAAGTTTTGTGCATGAGATATACACTAGCACTATCTTAGTGTGTTATACTGCCCAGCATCATCATGGTATCTGAGTGTCTTCCACATAAAGTCAATAGCAAAGTCCCCAATGGACTTCATGGAGTCTCTGGGACTTCTCCCTTTATGAGGTAGAGACTCTGCTAGGAATAGGGTTTTTTTGGTTTGAGGAGGGGGGTCTTTCTTGGAAGGAGGCAGAATTGGCAGGGAGTTGGGAATAAAAAGGATATGTGAATTGTGGGTGAAAAGGGTTTTTCAAAGAGGAAGATTTTGCCATGTTTCCTAAAATGGTCAAACTTTGGATTTGCCTGCACTCCTCTGGAAGATTGAGGACACCCCTCGACAGAGAATGCTTTGTCCCCAGATCTCAAATGCTTCATCCTGGGCTTTGTGATCTGCCTTGTCCCAGAAGAACACATCTGTCACAGTGGTTCATAGATCAAAATTCAGCCTTTGGTGTAGCTAGGGCTTGATCCATTGATTGCTTTGAAAATTAGGACCAAGGACTTAACCGGGCATCAGAAGCTGGCTGGGGACTTGAGCATGGTCCTTAACAGCTTTAGTATTATTCATGCATATCAGCCTTTTTCTGGTGGAAAAAACACACTCTGTGTATTTCTAATCATGGTAGCAGTGCTTCTTGCATGCACAAAGGTACATGTTACTCTGACTACTGTTTCATATTAAGTGTTTACTAAAAACAAAGTATACAACAAAGAAGTCGTTGTTTGTAATCATTTACTTACATTCCATAACCAAGGCACTAGTCCAACAAAGAATTTAAGCCTGTGTTTAACTTCAAGAATTTGAGTAATCCCATTGAGCTCCATGCTTTGCTGGATGGACCCCGATGATCAGTTAACTCATAACCCTGCAAAGACAGAGAAATGGCTTCACCTCTTCTTCGATAACATATTCTGGACTCTTGTCCTCAGCACAAAGCTGTATTTTATGTAAGGCTTCCTCTGTCTCCTTTGCTTAATATCATCTCTCCTGGCTTTGTGTTTTCTTACCCAAGCTGGTTCTAGCGCCTCATGGCAGAGACTATGGGCCTGATTCTCCTCCTCTTTACACATGTTAAGCAAGAGTAACTCATCTGAATCCAGTGGAATGACACTTGTGCCAGTACAATGGAATAATATCCCAGGCCCACCTGTGGTGTTATATGTTATAGGGGCTGGATCTCTCCATGGTCGCCTGGTCTGGTCACTCCCTCTGAAGCCCATAGCCAGGGCCAGCCTTAGGGGTGGGCTCCACCAGGCAATCGCCCAGGGGTACCAGGGTCAAGGGCGGTGCTATATGGTAGCAGAGAGGTGTGTGTTGCCGGTGTAAAGTCAGAAACTGCGCCCGGCTGGCAGGGAAGTGCTGCTTGGGGTGGTGCCCAGATTTCTCCCTGCTCCCTCCCGGCATAGGAACACTGGGAGAGGGAGAGGGAGGGGAAGAGAAGGGGGAGAGAGTGGTGATGAGCAGATACCACCCCCCCCCCAGGGGGCTGTAAGTAGAAGGGGGGAGGGATAGCTCAGTGGTTTGAGCATTGGCCTGCTAAACCCAGGGTTGGGAGTTTAATCCTTACAGGGGCCATTTAGGGGTCTGGGGCAAAAATCTGTCTGGGGATTATTGGTCCTGCTTTGAGCAGCAGGTTGGACTAGATGACTTCCTGAGGTCCTTTCTAACTTTGATATTCTATGTAATAGTTAAATAGCAATCAATGGCTGGACAGTTAAATGCTTTCAAAAAGAGATTTATTACAACAACTAGAGCTGGTTGGAAAGTGGTAAATATCTTCTGTAGGAAAATTTAGAAAGACAAGAAAAAATTGCATTGCCTTTTTTTCAAAAAAATTTGTGTACGATTTCTGGTTTTTCAAAAAGAACCCCTCCGCACCCCAAAACACCAAACCACCACAGTACCAAAAGCCAACGCCCAACATCTTTGGTATTTTTGTTAGCTAAAAACATTGTTGAACAATTTTTAACCATCTTTAATAACAACTATACCACTAAACATTGTACCTTACAAATACTTGTTACCTTCTCTCACCAGTCCTATTACAATCAGTACCCTTCAAAATTGGATAGACTTTCATATTACACCTTTGTATTATCCTTCTGTGAAAATTGGCATTTTTTGAGCAAGACTACATATCAATTTTGACTGTTAGGGAAGCACTGTTCTTCCAGTTCAACAAGCCCATAGTATTCACTTTCTTGCTGTTAACTCAATCTGTCAAGCAAAAATGGTGCTTAGTTCTAGTTTTAGGTGAAATTCATACTTTGCACCCAGAAGCTCATCTTGAGATGAAAGTAGATGCTGGTTAGTTGTTTGTGGTACCTTTTGTAAGACAGAGAAATTTCAGATATTTCTGGCGTGTTTATTATGAGGACTAAGTGGCAGATATTTTTGTTTTTAATAAAGTTTAGTGCATGATAAGCTGTAATATTAACCAAGTTCAAGTAGGGAAATGTATTTAATACTTGGTCCAAGAGGAGCAAAGCTGACCTTGCTGGTTTGGCACTAAATGCATGCTGTTTCCTTGGGTTCTGACACACGCATATTTCATGCTAATATTTACAAAAATCAAAAATACCCCGTCAGGAAATCATCACAGGAACACCCATGCTGTGTTACTGCTATAACATGCACAACATTTCCACTGACTTCCATGGGAGGCCCACACCCTATATCCAGGATTTTATAGATCCTGGAATTAGATTATTTTATTCTCATTTGAATGATGTTACTACAGTTCATGTATAGCCATTCTTGGTCTGTAAATTAACTTGTTAGTTGTTGATTATGGAATTAAAAACTGGGACTGACTTTGCATTTAAACGTCTTGCATTTTCTTTGAAAGGAAGTCCCCAGGAATGCTTGAAGGAAGAGATGAAGAGGGTTGGGGTTTTGAACCCATGAGTGTAAAAGGTACACTATGGCTC
The DNA here is from genome assembly GCF_028017835.1 of Emys orbicularis. NCBI lineage: Eukaryota > Metazoa > Chordata > Testudines > Emydidae > Emys > Emys orbicularis. The sequence goes on from NC_088683.1 coordinate 347,574,126, forward strand.
AAACATAATGGAAGAAGATAAAAAATAAAACTGCTGTCGGGATGAAATTCTGGATGCTGTGCAAACCTGAAGTCAAAGGAGGAGGAAACACACCGGCACGTGGGCAGTGGAGTTCTCCCATTAGGCAGTGTATGGCACAGCTGGGCAGCCTGTTACCACCTGTTGGATTCCCCCCATCCACTTCATGTGGGGTTGTGGATGTGTGCAATTCACAAACCCACTGGCCATGCGCACCCTCACTGTTCATCCTGTCCTCTCTCTTTCACACTGAACACACTCTCTCACTCACTTTCTTCACTCTCTTGGGACATGAGGGTCTGTGAAGTCTATCAATATACGTCCTTAGGATGCCCTTCTCCTAAGTATCTGAGCTGGCTCTCTGGCCTCTACTTCCTGGCCTCATTGGACAGTGTCAACACAGTGCTTCTGCTGTGTTTGGAGTAGAGCCTTTCATGGCCTGGTAAGAAGCTGCAGGATTTGGCCTTGTGGGAATTGCTTAGTACGCAGCACATTTGTCATATATGAGTTTCACTTCAAAAGGCAGTAAAGGTCACATTAAATATAACTATCCGGTGTACATACTACATCACATGTCCATCGAGCACTTTTGGATCCATGTCAGCCTCTCTTTAACTTTAGATTCCCTAGGACATACACTAGCCTTTCAGCGCTGACTAGTTGGGGCCTGATTCTCCATTGCCCTGTACCTTATGAAGTCATTTAAGTAGGCCCAAAACTTCACCTTTCTGATCAGTAGCTTTTACACCTACTCTGCACTAGTGCCTTGACTGCATAAGGTGCAGGGCAATGAAGAATCAAGCCCCTAGGTAATAAAATCCAAACTCTGGGGTCTGAGGCAGAGATGTACTGAGCTCCAGCACCTGCCTTTGAAGAGGTAGAAGCGATGATCACTTTGCATCTTCCAGGATCAGATCCTCGATAGTAGTTCGTAAGCAGAAATTATTTTGGCCTTGTCACTTACTGTGGACCCCAATGGGCATTGTAACACAGCACACCATCTGGTGCAACTTCAGCAAGGTGGGAGTTGCTCAACTGAGGCCAAGAATTAATTGGAGTATTGCATGTTATCGGGTTTGATTAATGGACAGAGGTTTGCTGAAGCCACACAGCACATGGATCGAATCAATGCTATTCATGGGCTATAAGGCCTGAAGGGACCATCATAATCACCTAGTCTGATTTCCTGCACATTGCAGGCCACAGAACCTCACCCACCCACTCCTGAAATAGACCCCTAACCTCTGGCTGAGTTACTGAAGTCCTCAAATCATGATTTAAATATGAAAGTTACAGAGAATCCACCATTTACTCTAGTTTAAACCAGCGAGTGACCTATGCACCAGGCTGCAGAGGAAGGCGAAAAACTGCCAGGGTCTCTTCCGGTATGACCCAGAGGGAAATTCCTTCCCAACCCCACATATGATGATCAGTTAGACCCTGTGCATGTGGGCAAGACCCACCAGCCAGAGAACTGGAAAAGAATTCACTGTAGTAATTCAAAGCCCCGCCCATCTAGTGTGCCAGCTCTGGTCGTTGGAGATATTTGTTACTAGCAATCGGAGATGGGCCACATGCCACTGTAGGCAGTCTCATCATATCATCCCCTCCATAAATTTATCAAGCTCAGTCTTGAAACTGGTTAGATTTTTTGCCCCCACTGCTCCCTTGGAAGACTGTTCCAGAACTTCACTCTGATGGTTAGAAACCTTCATCTAATTTCAAGTCTAAACTTGTTGATGGCCAGTAGATAGCCATTTATTTGTGTGCCAACATCGGCCCTTAATTTAAATAACTTCTCTCCCTCCCTGGTGTTTATCCCTCTGATGTATTTATAGAGCAATCATATCTCCTCTCTGCCTTTGTTTGGTTAGGCTAAACAAGCTAAGCTCCTTAAGTCTCCTCTCATAAGGTAGGTTCTCCATTCCTCTGATCATTCTAGTAGCCCTTCTCTCACCTGTTCCAGTTTGAATTAATCTTTATTAAAAATGGGAGACCAGAATTGCGCGCAGTATTCCAGATGAGGTCTCACCAGTGCCTTGTATAATGGCAATAACACTTCCCTATCTCTACTGGAAATCCCTCGCCTGATGCATTTTAGGATTGCATTAACCTTTTTCACAGCCGCATCACATTGGAGGCTCATAGCTATCCTGGGACCTACCAGTACATCCAGGTCTTTCTCCTCCGGTGTAGTTTCCAATTAGTATGTCCCCAGCTTATAGCAAAAATTCTAGTTAGTCTCTAAGGGCATGACCTTACACTCTGCACTATTACATTTCATCCCATTTTTTCTACTCCAGTTTTCAAGGCCATCTTTTTATATATTGCAGTCCTCCTCCATATTTGCAATACCTCTGAACTTTGTGTCATCTGCAGATTTTATTAGCGCACACACTTTTTTTGCCAAAGTCATGAATGAAAATGCTAAATAAAATTGATCCCAAGATGGATCCCTGAGGAACTGCACTAGTAATCTTCCTCCAGCCTCACAGTTCATTTTTTAGTATGACCCATTGTAGTCTCCCCTTTAACCAGTTCCTTTATCACCTTTCAATTCTCATATTAATCCCCATCTTCTCCAGTTTAACTAATAATTTCTCATATGGAACTATATCAAATACCGTACTGAAATCCACGTAGATTAGATCTGCTGCATTTCCTTTGTGTAGAATATCAGTTATTTTCTCAAAGAAAGAGATCAGGTTGGTCTGGCACAATCTACCTTTTGTAAAATCATGTTGTATTTTATCCCAATTATCATTTACTTCTATGCAGGAGCGCCGCCAGCTTTTCTGCCGCCCTAGGCGGCGGAAGGTCCCGCCCCGAAATGCCGCCCCCCACAGAGGCGGTGGAAGGTCCCGCCGCCGAAATACCGCCACGGTCGCCGCCCCCCAAATTGTAGCGCCCTAGGCAACCGCCTAGGTCGCCTAATGGGTTGTACCGGCCCTGCCTCTATGTCCTTAGCTACTTTCTCTTTCAAAATTTGTTCTAAGACCTTGCATACAATTGATGTCAAACTAATAGGCCTGTAGTTTCCTGGATCATTTTTTTCCCATTCTTAAAAATAGGAACTATATTAGCAATTCTCCAGTCATAGGGTATGACCCCCCGAGTTTATGGATTCATTAAAAATCATTGCTATTGATCTTACAATTTCATGTGCCGGTTTCTTTAATATTCTTGGATGGAGATTATCTAGGCCTTCTGATTTGCTCCCATTAAGCTGTTTGAATTTGACTTCCACCATGGATGTGGTAATTTCTACATCTATATCCTTGTTCCCATAAACCACCCTGCCACTACTCCTAAATTCCTCATTACCCTTATTAAAAATGGAGGCAAAGTATTTGGTTAGCTGTTGGGCCATGTCTAGATTATCTTTAATCTCCACCCCATTCTCCATGCTTAGCGGTCCCACTTCTTTCCTTTTCTTTTTATTTATATGGCACAAAAACCTTTTACTATTGGTTTAATTCCCTTTGCAAGGTCCAGCTCTGCTTGGCTTTTGGCAATTCTCACTTTTCCCCTACACTTTCTGACCTCCAAGAGGTAGTTTTCCTTGCTGATCCATCCCTTGTAGGCCTTCTGCTTTCTCTTAATCACCTGTTTGAGATGCTTGTTCATCCAGTTTCGTCTCCAACTGTTCCCTACACATTTTTCCCCCTTGCTTGGGATTCAGGCTTCAGGTAGTTTCTGCGACTTTGACTTTAAGTAATTCCATCAAGGACCCTAGTTGCAGACCTATTTAGCTTAAACTGAATTAGCTCATGATCCCTCAAACCAAGATTGTCCCCTACAACCAGTTCTTCTAGGAGGTCCTCACTATTTACCAATACTAAACCTAAAATGGCCTCTTATTGGTTCAGTGACTATTTGGTGAAGAAATCTGTCAGCTACCACATCCAGGAATATCTGGGCCCTACTATTATTAGTAGCACTTGCCCCTCCTATTAATGTCTCCTATAATCATACAATTCCCAGGAGAATTTGTTTAATTAAAATATAAAAAGTGTCTCTATCCATATCCAGATCGGATCCTGGGAGACTATAACAGACCCCAAGCACTATCCCAGTAGACATTCTGTTAGCTTTCTTCCCCAAAGTGATTTTGACCTAAACAGATACCGTTTCATCCATTCCATCACTTCTAATTTCTTTACAGTTTACCTTGTCATTAATATACAATGCTACTCCATCACCTTTACCTCTGTCTTTCCTGAACAGCACATACCCTTCAATACCTGTACTCCAGTCATGACTATTATTCCATCCTGTTTCTGTTATCCCTATAATGTCTGGTTTCTCATCCTGCACCAGTACTTCTAGTTCCTCCAGTTTGCTAGTCGGGCTCCTCTGATTGGTGTACAGACATCTTAGTTGTTTCTGCTTCACTTCGCCCAGTTTCCTCAGCTGATTAGGTAGTCATTCTACTGCCAGTATCTCCTACCTGACTGTTAGTGCCAATACCAATGACACTATCGTTCTTCTTGATATCCATTCTCCTACCCTCTGTTCTTCTTTTCTCCATTGCTGTATCCTCTTGATTTTTCACCCACTCAATATTAGAATCAGGCTTGGCGATTACATGAGCATCTCCCAACCGTCTACCCTGAATTCCTAGTTTAAAGTTCTTTTAATCAGTTGTGTCAACCTCCATGCCAGAAATCTATTTCCCTGGTGACTCAGTGGAGTCCATCCCAGGAGAACAATCCTCTGTCCGGTGAATGCCTCTTAGTGGTCGAACATCCCAAAGCCCTCCTTATAGCACCATTGCCTGAGCCATCTGTTGATCGTCATAATCTTGTCTTGCCTTCACTCTCCTCCTCTAGGGACAGGTAAATCCCACTGAAGATCACCTGCGCCTCCATTTCTTTAAGCGTCTTCCTCAGTCTGGCATAGTCTCCCTGGATATGTTCCAGCAAGAATCCAGCCGTATCATTTGTTCCCACATGAAGGACAATCAGTGGATTCTTTCCTGCTCCCATTTGGATCCTTTCAGCCTCAGGTCCACAGCCCATATCTCAACTCTGGTGCACAGCACACCCTTCTGTGCCTGGGATCAGCTCTGGTGACAGACCTGTCTGTTCTTAGTAGAGACTCCCCAGTCATGTAGACCTGCCTCTTCCTGGTGTTGGTGCAATTCTCCAGCCTTCCTCCTTTTATTCTTTCTGGCTGGAAGTCTTCTTGCCTTTTGTTCTCATTTGCAGTCTTCTGCAAGTCATCCTGTATCCTCCTGGGGGTCCAAATTCTGGCTATCTTCATTGACTCTTCCCCTCTTCTTGTAGGGCTAGCTGCTTTTCTCTTCTTCCTTGCTCTCCGACCTTCTGTTACTGGCTGCTTCTCCGATTCAGCAAACCAGGTCTTCATCTCTATTCCTCCTTCATTAGCAGTCTTTTCCTCTGCCTGGGTCTCTTAGTCACATATTTCCACTGGCCACTTTCCTCATCCAGCAGTCTATCTTCACAGTTCTCCAGTTCAACTTGCATCTGCAAGTCTTGAGTTTTCCCTTCAGCCTCCTCTTGCCTTCCCACCATTATCCATTCAAATCCCCCTCAAAACTCAACCACAGTTTCTACCTGCATCTCCAGACCTTGGATCTTCCCTTCCATCAGATCTGTCAAGCGGCACTTCATACAAACGAAGCACTTTTCAGATACTCGCTCCAGGATAATGTACATCCCCCAGATAGGCCCACTGACAGCAATTCCGGGCCCCAGGGCAGAACAGACAATGCCCCCCCTAGAAAGCAGCTGTCTGGCCCCAGGGAATATCCCCATGGAGGGTTTCTTGCCAGCAGGCACAGAGACAGCCCTGCTGACTCTGAGCCAGCCCTCCCACACAGCTGTATCTGGGGGGTCCCTGGCTGCCCTCTGGTGCACGGCAGCTATTGCATTGTGGCTGGGCGCCGGGTGGGGAGAGGTGGGGCCGGGCGAGGGATGTGCCGGTGCTGATGCTGCAGGGATCTTGTAGCATTTGCAGTGGCACCTGCTGATTGGTGGGCTGGGCCAGGGTGACATCAGCGGTCGGCCCAGTACAGCAGGAGGTGCCTATAAATGGCCCCGGCAGGAGCCTGGCCACTATCCCATCCTCCCGGGCCCTTTTAAGTAGCCAAGCCCCTTGAGCAATTGAACCCTTTCCCCTTCCCCCATCGGCAGACTGTCCCCAGCTTCCACATCCAGTCATCTTCATTGTCCCTTCCATTCTATTGGTCACTACCACTGCTGCCTCTGTAGCTATCATAGACTTCCCTCCTAAGCTCCTGCCAAGGAACCCACCCACCCACCCACACACACCAAAAGCCACACACTTTCCCCCGAACTCCCCCTCCTCTCCCCTGTTTTTAGCTCTGTTTGCTGGCTCCTGTGCCGTTGCTTCTGCCATTTCCCTTTCAGGATCGTCATATTAAAGATTTTTAACGTTAGTCTAGATTCCTTGAATAAACACTCTTTGTTTTCCCCTGCTATAGTCACGGTTCACCTCTGAATCACTTGACTTACTCTGCGATATAATCAAAATGACTAGTTGTATTGCCAGAGGAAGGAAACTGCTTTGTTGGCCTCAGCCAGTCTTCCTCTTAGCAGGCAGAGGCTGTAGCAATGGCTGTGCTGCGCTGGACAGCCAGCAGTTGTGCCAAGAACAATATCGTTAGCATTTAGGTGATAGCATCTAGGGCAAGGAAGCCACGGCCAGCACATCCCTCGTCCCGTGCCACTTCCCGCAACCCCCACTGGCCTGGGACAGCAAACCGCGGCCAGTGGGAGCCGCGATCGGCCAAACCTGCGGACGCGGCAGGTAAACAAACCGGCCTGGCCCACCAGGGTGCTTACCCTGGCGAGCCGCGTGCCAAAGGTTGCCGATCCCCAATTTCAGGGGGGAGAGATAGCTCAGTGGTTTGAGCATTGGCCCCCCCTAAACCCAGGCTTGTGAGTTCAATCCTTAAGGGGGCCACTTAGGGGTCTGGGGCAAAATCAGTACTTGGTCCTGCTAGTGAAGGCAGGACTCAATGACCTTTCAGGGTCCCTTCCAGTTCTATGAGATAGGTATATCTCCATTTATTAGGGGAATCAAAAATTGAAACTTTTTATTAAACCCATTTGAAGCTTTACCAGAAGGGTGATTTACGGCTTTCTAATAACAACAGCCGGTTCAGCTGTTTTGATCGACATATGGTAAAGCAAACTGACATACACATTCTATAAAATCTCTGCCACAATTCTTGTTTCATAGAAATGTTTATCAGACAACTGGCAGCATGAAAGCATTTTTATTGTCGGTTTCATCACTGAACAATGCAAGACATTTTCTTCCCATCTTGTTCTTGGAAGAACTTAGTCTTTGTTTTATATTGGTGTCCTTGATCAAAAACAATTGGAGGAGGAGGAGATGCATAGCTTAGATTTTTAGCCCTTTTCATTGCACGATCTCAGAGACTTTATTTTCATTTATTTATTTGATTTGTAGTGGTAGGTACCTCTCTAGTGCTCTGGGCACTTTTTGAAAAAAGAATATTTTACCAAATCCAATAATAATAAAAATGTTAAGTATCAGAGGGGTAGCCGTGTTAGTCTGAATCTGTAAAAAGCAACAGAGGGTCCTGTGGCACCTTTAAGACTAACAGAAGTATTGGGAGCATAAGCTTTCGTGGGTAAGAACCTCACTTCTTGCATCTGAAGAAGTGAGGTTCTTACCCACGAAAGCTTATGCTCCCAATAAAAATGTTATAAAGCTATTTATGGTATGGCCTCACCTGGAATACTGTGTACAGTTCTGATCAGACCTTCTGGAAAAATGACAGAGCTGAGATAGAAAGGGTGCAGAAATGGGTGTAGTGGATGATGAGAGGCATGAAGATTAGAAGGCATTGGGACTCAGTAATGTCTGCGGAATGCTCAGAGCTCCTTGCAAGGAAAGTGCAATAGAAGTGTGAGACATTGTTTAATATTTGTATAACAATAGTGCTCAGAGGCCCCATTCTGTATGGGGGCCCCATCATGCTGAATAATAAGAACATAAGAATGGCCATACTGGGTCAGAGCAAAGGTCCATCTAGCCCAGTATCCTGTCTGCCGACAGTGGTCAGTACCAGGTGCCTCAGTGGGAATGAACAGAACAGGAAATCATCAAGTGATCTATCCCGTCGCCTATTCCCAGCTTCTGGCAAACAGAGGCTAGGGACACCATCCCTGACCATCCTGGCTAATAATATATATATATGATAAAATTTAGACACAATGTAATTAGAATGAACACAGCAAAGGCTGATAATTAACACAAGGTGCAGGAGGAGGGCATACAAGAATCATGAGGGTTACAAAAGTCAAAGGTCAAGTGAAACCTTTATTGGTACTTAGACATCCTTCTTTGGATGAAATCAAAATGGACTATACTAAAATATCAGGCCAAAGTCTAGAATAAGATGGTTCGGGTCAGAGGGCAGTCACAGAAAGCTAGCTTCTTTTCCTTTATGACGTCAATAGAGGTGTCTGGATTGAGTCCAGCATTTGAACAAAACATGTGTTGGCAAAATAACACCCCCAGGAGTCAGGACAAAGATGGCCGTTAATGTTGGAAGGGTGCTAGGCTGGGAAGGAAGTGTGTGTGAGTGAGCAACAGAGAGAGAGAGAGATACACACAAGTTAAAACTGAGAAGCAGATTTGCTTCCCAGCCTAGCGCCCTTCCAGAACTAAAGATGATCTTGGTGTAACATATATAGTTTCTCTCTTTATTTATTCATTTATCACTCTTCAGTAAAAAAAAAAGAGGCGCAGGGCATTTGATGCCTTGAAAGAAAAGAAAATTGCAGCAGGCTGAAGACAACCATGGTGCAGTCTTATGGGAGGCTGGGGAAGAGAAAGAAAAATGTCCTCAAGCTGAAAAGAGAGAAGTTCAGATGCTCGGGGACAGCTGCCAAATCAGAACAGCACAAAGGGCTCCTCTCTCTCACAGCTCGTTCTAAAGCAGTGATCTCCAACCTTTTTACACCCAAGATCTCTTTTTGAATTTAAGGGCAACCCAGGATCTACCCCACTCCTTCCCCGAGGCCCCGCCCCTTCCCTGAAGCTCTGCCCCACTAACTCCATCACCCCCCTCTCTCTGTTGCTCGCTCTCCCCCACCCACAATGACTTTCACCAGGCTGAGACAGGGGGTTGGGGGGTGTGGGGGAGGTGCAGGCTCTGGGCTGGGGCCAAGGGGTTCTCAGTATGGGAGGGGGCTCTAGGCTGAACCTGAGACAAGGGATTGGGGTGCAAGAGGGGTGAGGGATGCAAGCTCTGGGAGTGGGTTTGGATGCAGGAGGGGACTCCGGGATGGGGCAGAGTGTTGGGGTGCAGGAGGGGGTGTGGGGTGCGGGCTCTGGGAGGGAGTTTGGGTGTAGGAGGGGGCTCCAGGGTGGGGCAGAGTCTTTGGGTACAGGAGAGGGTATGGGGTGCTGACTCTGGGAGGGGGTCAGGGTGCAGGAGGGGGTACGGGGTGCTGGGGAGGCACGTGGTTCTGCACGCTGCCCCTCTCTGCCGGCACCACCCCCACAGGTCCCATTGGCAGGGAACAGGGAACTGTGGTCAATGGGCTCTGCGGGGGCGGTGCTTGCAGGCAGCGCACAGAGATCCCTGCCTCCTCCTCCCCCGGGGCTGCGGGGGTGCACTGGCCGCTTCTGGGAGCAGTGTGGGGCCGGGGCAGGCAGGGAGTCTGTCTTAGTGGTAGCCCCGCTGCACCGCTGGACTTTTAGCGGCCGGAGATCACGATCGACCAGTTGGTGACCACTGTTCTAAAGGGAAGATGGAGGCAGGAATTAGTCCCAGTGCCAAAGGGTAGAAGAAACTAAAGGCTTAATCCTGCTCAGGTAAATGTCCCATTGACTAGTGGGAGCAGAAGGAGGCTCTAAATCAGGGGTTCTCAACCTTTTTCTTTCTGAGGCCCCCCCTGACAATGCTACAAAAACTCCAAGGCCCACCTGTGCCACAACAACGTTTTTTCTGCATATCCCATAGATTAAAAGCTGTATTAAATGGATTGTTATACAGTTAAACACACACACACATAAAATATACATAAAAGGATAATATAGGCACAAAAACAAACTGAATATTATTTTTTTATTTACTCAGCCTGAAACTTGTTGTTGACAAGCACACACGATGTCATGATCAATGTTCATCCTGGTTCGGTACTTTGTTTTATTCGATTTATTCATTTGACTGAATATGTCTGTGAGGTAATCCAGTTTTGCCAGCCACACATCATCTTTCAGCACTTTGGCAAATTCAATTTTCTTATCGACTAAGAAAGTACATAACTCTTCCTTGAAATTAAATATACAGGCAAGCATTCTGCCTTGAGACAGCCATCTCACGTCTGTGTGCATGAGCAAGGAATGGTGCTCTGCACCCACTTCCTCACAAAGTGCAGCAAAACACCTGGAGTTTGTTGCTCTGGATTTAATGAAATTAACAAGGTGTGTTCAGAACACTGTGAAGACCTGGTTCAATATCTTTTGCACCAAGTGCTTCTCGGTGTAAAAAGCAGTGTGTCCAAATAGTGCAAGGTGCAACGGCTTTTATTTTTTGCACAACACCAGAATGCTTTCGGGTCATTGCTGCAGCTCCTTGAGTGCAGACCCCAATGCAATTAGTCCAGCTGATTTCTGCTGAAATTATTAAAGCATCTAACAGTTTGAAAATGTCACCTGACTTTGCTGTTGTCTTGAGCTCTTTGCAAAACAAAAAGTCTTCCTTTATTTCCTTATTCTACACATACCAAACATAGGCAAGTAAATGGGACATTTTTGAAATGTCTGTGGATTCAGCTAGTTGTACAGCAAAATCATTGTCACGCAGCTGATCGATACACTGAGAAACTGTGTCTTCTGACATAGAAATGATCCGTCGTCTGACAGAGCCATTTGATGTCGGTATTTTTGTCAGTACCTTGGCCTTCTCCCCTCCAAACACTTCCTTATTTATTTCAATAGCACATGGCATTATCAAAATCTCAGCAAGCGTATGTGATTTTTTTGTTTAAGCAATTTTCTGCACCACTATGTAGTATGACCTTAAAAGCTTTTTATCTGCAATAGTTGTGAATTTCATTACTGCTTTAGTACCAAGCAGTTCCTTGGCCTTTCGCTCAAAAAATGAACGGTGCTTATCCTTATAGATGTCATGTTTTGTAATTAAATGCCTCGGTAATTTGGAGGGTTTCAGACATTCATTGGACAATACTTGTGCACAAATTACACACTGTGGCTGAGGTATATCTCCAATTCCAGAACAAATAAAACCGAAATTCAAATAGCTGACTTCGTATTATCTAAATTTTGCAAGGTTAATAGCAGCTTTATGTTTCTTACTCACATCACCTTCTTGATGTTCTTCAACCATTATAGTGGTTGAACTTGCTGAAGGAAGTTCGCTATCATCGCTCTGTGGATTTTGTTGTTTTGAAAGCTGATGGTCGCATTAAAAATTTATCCATATCTGATATTTATTGTTTGCACTTACAAATGTTTTCCCTGTGCTGTGGAACTTGTCCTGCTCCTGTTGAAATAGCTCCTTTATGACCAGTAAAGGGAGCTAGCTAACTTGCCAGGCTGGCATCAGACTCACTGGGCCACAGGCAGAAACCAAGGAGTGAGCCCTCGCAGGCAAAGTCTCTGGGGGCAGAGCCAGAGCTGGGCCAGAAGTCCTTGAGGCTGACCTGCAGGCTGGATGACTCCCACCCCAGGGGCTGACCCGGAAGTCTGAGTCTCCACCTTCCACACAGGAAGCCGGGGCTTCCGCTTCAGCCCCGCTGGGGGTCAGGGCTTCAGCCCACAGGGCTTCAGCCCCCAGCTAGCTTCAGCACTGTCACTGGGTCTCAGAGATTCAGCCCTGGCTCCCAGCTTTAGCCCTGCGGGGGCACGCGGCCAATGGGTTTCAACCACAGCTCCCAGCTTCAGCCTGCGGCACTGCGGCTTCAGCCCCACGGCAGCACCGGGGCTCAGAGCTTCAGCCTGTAGCTCCCGGCTTCAGTCCAGCAGTGGCATTGGGGCTCGGGGCTTCAGCCCACGATTCACCGCAGCTGCCCCACCGTGGCACCAGGGTTTGGGGCTTCAGCCCCACAGCTCCCAGCTGCTGTCGCACTGCAGCAGCAGGGTTTGAGTGCTTCAGCCCCGCCGCGGCACCAGAGCTCAGGGCTTCAGCCCGTGGCTCCCCGCAGCTGCCCTGCTGTGGCACTTGAGGATTTAGTATGTGGCTCGGGATTGCAACCCCGCAGCTCCCAGCTGCAGCCTCACCACAGCAACTGGGCTCGGGGCTCCAGTTCTGTGGCTGTTGCCTGGAGGGGGACGTTGGGGCTCTAGACTTCAGCCGTGGGGATCCCATGGACCCCCTGCCCCCCAGGGAGCCACGGACCCCCAGTTGAGAACCGCTGCTTTAAATGGGGGGAGGGATAGCTCAGTGGTTTGAGCATTGGCCTGCTAAACCAAGGGTTATGAGTTCAATCCATGAGGGGGCCATTTAGGGAACTGGGGTAAAAATCTGTCTGGGGGATTGGCCCTGCTTTGAGCAGGGGGTTGGATTAAATGACCTCCTGAGGTCCCTTCCAGCCCTGATATTCTATGATGCTGACAATGAGCAGAGCATCCTTGTGTCGTAGAAGGAGTGGAATGTTAAATGCCCCTCTCATACCACTAAGGGCCATGGGAGACTGCACACTGCTGCGTGTCTCTTAACTAATTGGTTACAGTGCAGATTTGCACAGTCATAAATGATTTTACACATTCTCCACATGCACATTGTGATCATTATTCCTTATTTGTAGAGCCCTAGTGTTTAGCTGGGCATTTTGGACAGAACTTAGGCCAAAGAGCTCGCTATGTAGATAAACTACTGGAGGGGGCAGGGAACAATACAGGCCCTGTGAATTAGTCAAACGGGGGATGGTGATCAGGGGGCATCTCTGTGGGGAGATCTATAGCTATTTGCACCTTTGACTACATCTTAGAGTGTTGGTGGTTAAATAACGTAGAGAAAACAGTATTTAGGGTTACTTTCATTAGTGTATTAGTTTTACTTAAAAGATGTGAGGGAATTTCACATTTAAGATAAGACGGGACAGGCAGGGTCTAGAGACTTAATGCTTCCCATTTCTGTGGCACCTCTTGTCTGAGGATGTCAAAGTGCTTTATAACACGACCCGATATAACATGAATTCTGATATAACGCGGTAAAGCAGTGCTCCGGGAGGGTGGGGCTGCGCACTCCTGCGGATATAACAAGTTCAATATAACGCGGTTTCACCTATAACCCTGTAAGATTTTTTGGCTCCCGAGGACAGCGTTATATCGAGGTAGAGGTGTATATACTAATGATGTCCCTCAGTGGGCTGTGAAGGATGCAAGTATGACCCCATTTTACAGCTGTGGAAACTGAGGGACAGAGACTGTCTTGCACAAGATCTCACAGCAGTGAATAGAGAGCACTACAGTGTACTGAGATGTTGTCAGAAAAGGGAGTCTCCCCATGTCCATACTTTCCCTTGAATTTGGGGTCCTTTGCAGTTGTAGTTATTCCTGATGTGGGAATGATCATGGTGAGGGAAATCCTGATCCCATTAAAATCAGCAGCAAAACTATCATTGACTTCAGTGGGGCCAGGATTTCACACACACCCCATCCCTGCTTGTATCGCAAGGCTGCCTTTTTGTTCTGTTTGTACAGTGCGCAGCACCGTGGGATCCTGGTCCAGGACTGGGGCTCCCAACCACCTCAGTGATACAAGTAATTAATAAAGCTAGTCTGTGGCACCATGGCATGAGCAGTGACCTACAGTAGACTCCATCTATGCTCTCCAAGTGCATAGGACGACAACTGGCCACCACTACGGCAAACTCAAAATGCTTCAAACAGGGGCAAGCCTAGAAGAGGCAGAATGACTGTTGTAGTGAATTAGTTGTGTGCTGTAAGCATGAAGACTTTTGTCCTCCAAAAACTAAAGTGCTGATCCTGTGCTAACAGTAATTAGATAACTCATCTATCTAGCTAACTAGCTAGCTAGCTTTCCAGTTGTGTCTAGGATCTCTAAATGAAGTTATTACTCTCAATAGTTCTGAATCCCTATAACATGCAAGTATGATCTGCTGTCTGTATAACAGAGGCATTTATCAGACAAGCTCAAATAATGACTTTTTAAACTCTACTCTTTCCATTCAAAATTTCAGGATCAAATTTAAATCTTGATGTTGCCTTGATCTTTGTGCTGATACAGGTTTGATTGTTTGACCTGAACATGGGGGGCTGTTTTTCATACTTATATTTTATATTTGCATTCCTCAATAAGTAGAATTCTTCTTGTCCAGGGGGAGTGTGTACTGTACTTGGGATCAGCATGACTTTATAAGATCATAAGGACTGCTGTACTGTAACTGAGAAATGTTCCATCTAGTTAGAGGAGCTCTTACAATGGCTGTTGCCTGATGTTTCAAAAGAAGACATGATGTGTAGTTAAGCACTGGAATAGGCTTCCAAGAAAGGTTGTGGAATCCCCATCATTGGAGGTTTTTAAGACCAAGTTGTACAAACACGTGTCAGGAATGGTCTTTCTTCGTTTACTTGGTCCAGCCTCAGCACAGTTCCTGGACTACATGACTTCTCAAGGTCTCTCCCAGCACTACATTTCTGTGATTCTGTTATTCTATGCATAGCATAATGTATCTACTTATGAAGTACTATACCATAGGGTCAGGGGGAGCTCCATCTCCTGCCTCCCTCCCTCAGCTGGTGATCAACGTATGCTCTAGAAGATCTCAAACATTATAGCTTTGATCCTAGCAAATGAAACTGGAGATGTTGTGGTATTTCACTACTAGAGGAAGTTGGTTATCCACAAACTAACTCCACAGAAGGTTAGGGGTAGTGTAATAATGTGTGTAACAGAGCCCCTTACTGGCTGAGCTTGGAACTGTTCCGCCAGAGGCTTTGGTGAGCCTAGGAACCAGAAAGCCACCAGTTCATGTTTCAATATGTTTGGGGTCGGGTTTTTTCTTTCTTTCTGAATTGAGAGACTTCCCAATGCAGGATTCAGAGGTCTTATGTGGAGAATCTTTCCCTGAGATCTATCTGTGCACATAGCTGGTATATGCAAGCTGACAGTCTCATTACTGCTTGCCTTACCCTCGCCTACCTTTTCCTTCCGATTGTTCTATGACAGGATGCAGCAAGTGGGTGTATTAGGATGTTAAGCTCTTTAGGGCTGGGATTGTCTCTTACTCTGTATACACAGCGTCCAGCCCAATGGGGCTCCAATCCTGACTGGGGCCTCTTTGTTACTGTAATACAAATAATAATGTGTCAGGTCTCTTCTGTCATCTTCCAGGTTCTACCCCAGAGTGCCCGTGAGGCTCAGCTTACCCATTCTGTAAAATGGGTACTGTATTACTTCTCTATCTCACTGGGGTATAGAGGGTTCTTACTGAACTGGTGTTTATAAAGCCCTCTGAGAATCTCCTATGGAAAAACAACTATGGACCTGAATTAATACTAATGAAACTGATGAAAGTGTTTCCATGGACTTGAATAGTTATTGGATCAGCCTCTATAAGTGTTGTTTTTATTTCTCAGGTCTATGGTAATGCTGGGGGCTTTTTTCAGAAGAAACAGGAAATGAATCAGGCCAACATTCGAGCTTTCTAAGAACCAATTACGATAATTTATTACCTGACAGTCACCTTGGAAAAACCATCTATCAAAACATCTCAATATCCCCTTCTAATACACTAGTAAGGGTATTTTTAAATATATGTACAGTTGGAAGATCCCTTACAAAAGCATTCAGTCGGACTAGTAATTATTTCTTTATGGAGTTTTGCCTAGACCTGTTTTGAAAATCTGTTTGCCTGGATATTAAAGGGAGTCAAAACTCTTATCATTTCTAACATATGGATCTGTTTGTTTTTTGTGAGGAAAAATTGGTGCCCTGGGGCCTGGCAACCCATGGGAAATAGTAATGAGCTCTCTGCTAATTGTCATGCATAACCCCATCACTGGGGTCTGCAGGGCTAATGTGAGGATTTGGGATCTTTACAACAAAATTGTTCATATGGTTCAATAAATAAAACCTTGTAAACACTTTGGTTCTGAATTAACACACGGAAGAAAATGTGAAATAAACAAACTTTCCAATAATGTCATGGAATATCAGTACTTCGCCCTTTGTGCCCCTGTCTGTTTGTCACTCTTTCATTGTTTCGCATCTAATGTTAGGGATGTCCTGATCATGGAAATGCAAATTGTGTTGAGTTTGCAGGATGAGCCCTTAGCCTGCAAGCACTTTGGGACAGGGACCTTCTTTTAATTTATAGGCCCAATTCTGTGCTCATTTACATCAACATAAATGAGGAGTAACTGCACTGAAGTCTTTGGAGTTGCACGGCTGTGAAACTGGTGTAAACAAGAGCAGTATTTGGTCCTGTGGTTGTAGCCCAACCAAATAAATCAAACTTGCACAAAGCAATAAATATCATTACAGCCCCAATGGCAGTTAATACACTTGATGCCATAATTAGATCAATGGACCTTTCTCTAGTTAAATCCCCAGACTCCGATATTTGTACTAAAGGTCTTAACAAAGCAAAGGAAAAGTTGAGCTGCTAAATGATCATTTTTGAAAGTTCCTAGTTTCCGTGGGAGAGGAAGGACTACTGTCTGACTGGATTAGAAACCAACAACTATTGCACCAGTTTGTAAAGAAGGGATGACCAGGAGCGTGGGATTTGAACCCAGAGAGAGAAACTGTTAAAAGGGAATTTGTAAATCATGGTCAACAAAAGGTTTGCACAACAATAATCAGTGGGAATGTGTAATGGGAAATCCTTCTGGGGTTTCAGAGGAGATCTCAAAACATGCTGGGTAAAGCCGCCTGAAAATCCAGAAGCAACGAGTACTGTCTTTTTTTTTTTTTTTTAGTTTTTTACTAAAAAATCAAAATGGCAATACTCCACAAGATATAAGAAAACAGAGGGCACCCATCCCCATGTCCTTCATGCTCCTTCGATCCATGTTATACAAATAATATATCATGGGCAGCAGGTATAATATGCCAGGTGAGGCTAAACCTCCCCTAAATCCAAGCCCTGCCCATGCTCCGCCCTTTCCCCCAAGCTGATGGGAGCTCAGCTGCCGCTGGAGGCCAGTGGCCCAGTGCTGGGGCCCACACTGGGGGCGGCCGGCAACCTGGTGCTGGGGGCGGCCGGCGGCCCTGTGCTGTGGCTGCGCTGCAGGCGGCCCAACGCTGGGGGCGGCAGGTGGCCCTGGGCAGTTCAACCGGGGCTCCTCCAACCATGGGGGGTGGGGGAGTGCTTGGGGCTCCAGCGGATGGGGGGCAGTAGGGGCTCAGGTAGAAGGGGCGGGGCCGCGGGGCTAGCCTCCCTGAAGGGGGGGGGCTCACGCGCCACTCGTGCAATATATATTTAAAAAATACAATTCCTATAGGGCAAGGGAGGGCTTGTGCAAGCCCCTCTGTGCCACTAAAGCTTTAGTGCCATAGAGCACTGCAGGGAAAGGACTGAGGAGTGACGGGAGCTGTGCAAGGTATGGTCGCCATCCCTCCCCTTTCCCATGCATGATAGAGTGGTACTCTGCACTCACCTTTAGTTGGCTGGTGCAGAGGGGGTCAGAGGAGGGGGCCCCTTATGGAAAATGCTATTGACCATAGCAGAAAACAATAAACTTTGAATTTATTATTTGAATTTAATAGAGATTTATTATTATTATTTAATTATTGCATGTATATACTAACACCTAGGTACTCCAGTCATGGACCAGGACCCATTGTGCTAGGTGCTGTACAAATGGACCAAAAGGACAGTCCCTGCCCCAAAGAGCTTACAATCTAAGTATAGCCTTGCTATAGAATTGTATAGGTCCAAATACCTATGGAAAGGATGTTATTCTCTACAGATTTTAAAGAGCATCTATAGAACCCTATTAAATGTCTACGTAGAACCCAGTTGTTTTTAGTTCATTACATTCAGTAAGGCTTTCCCATAAGCTTGACCAAATAGTAGTTGCAGAGGAGTTTTGGCCACTCTTGCAGCCCATAGACTGGAACAGTATCGCTACAGACCTGCTTGTGGGTTACAGGATGAATTCTGTCCCCATTGGATTGGGAAGGTAAATTAATTTCACCCATGTTCATTGCCAATCACATTGCTCTCATCAGACAGGGAAATTGCCATTCTGTGCTATGTTTCCTAAGCACTGGCCCATGGCTCCCTGTAACAGCAGAATCACTGGTCCTGCCACCCAACCAGGCCCTGGACTGCTAGGTACTGTGGGAATTAGTTGCATTGTAGGATACAGAGCTTTTGAAGGACAATGCAAATTAAGGCCTTGATCTGGAGAGGGTCCTGAGCACCTACATCTGGCATTGACTTTTAATGGGTATTGTGGGTGCTCAGTGGGATGTATTGAAAACTGTTAAAATTGTGATTCGTTACTTTAAATTCTCTGGGGTTTCTTGGTCCAGTTTGCAGTCAGGGGGCTCTGAAAGGAGGTGTGTAATCAGAGTCTGCTAAGCAGGCAGACAGCCTAGAGTAAGGAGGGGTGACATGCCTCTCTGTTTTGGGGAGCAGCCTGCTTTGTCTCTTTCTGTTTTGAGGTTCTTGTGTGTTATCATTCTGGAGTCTAAAAAGTAAAGTTATGTTTCATGGAAAACTTCCAGCAAGAGCATTTTTATGTTTTTATCTAACGTCTCTGCATGCCCTCAACATAACACTTGGCTCCCTATAAGATCAGACTCCAACAGCCTGATCCAGCTCCTGTTAAAGGCAGTAGGAGTGTTCCATTGACTTTAGTAGTAGTAGGATCAGGCCCTGTAGTTTTGCTGTAACTGACATTTTGTATCTTCCTTTCCCCGTCTTGGAAAATGGGGAATGGGATTCAGTTGCAAAGAAGCTGCTATCTACTGGTTAAATGCCCTCTCAAATAAGAGGGGGTGTGAACATAGACTCACAGACTAAGTCAGAAGGACCATCATGATCATCTAAATATCTGAGGCTTAACTAGAGCTAGAATCTTCAGCAATACCCCCCCCCCCAACAAGTTTCCTTGTAATGTTATGCTTTGCTAGTGGTTGGATTTTCCCATTTGTTTTTGTTTTATTTTTCATGAAGTAATAGCCATCCACTACAATGATTCATTTTCCATATGTTTTTTAAAATGATCAGAATGCTTGTTAATTGGTTTGAGCTCTTTTAGGAAGTAGCTAGCCACATTACTTACCAATGATAGCAACACAAGAAAAATGACCCATGCAATATGGCTTTTAGGCACAACTCTTGAATCTCAAAAACAAAACAGAAAACCTCAGTGAATCAAAGCTTTTGATCTGGGACATTGTCTGTTTCCAAGTTTATTCTATGCTGTATTAACTCAGTGCATAGAACCGTTTTACCAAGTGGTTCTTTGCACAGACCTACTATTAGGCCAGGGATCAGCAACCTTTGGCATGTGGCCCGTCAGGGAAATCCACTGGGACAGGCTGGGACAGTTTGTTTACCTGCCTCGTCCGCAGGTTCGGCCGATCGCAGCTCCCACTGGCCGCAGTTCTCTGTTCCAGGCCAATGGGGGCTGTGGGAAGTGGCATGGGCTGAGAGATGTGCTGGCCGCCGCTTCCCGCAGCCCCCATTGGCCTGGAACAGCGAACCATGGCCAGGTAAACAAACCGTCCTGGCCCGCTAGCAGATTTCCCTGATGGGCCGCGTGCCAAAGGTTGCCGATCCCTGTTTTAGGTCTTCTAATAACCTTACTGGAGCAATGCTCCCAGAGGACTGGCAGCCTGGGTTTTATTCCGAGCTTTGCCATAGACTCCTCCTTGTGTGACTGAGGCCTTGCCTACATTGCAAACTTTTACTGCTGTAACTACAGTTAAAGCAGCAAAAAACAAAACAAATGAAAAAAAAACCAAACAAACAAATCCTAGTGTAGATGTAATTATTCCAGTATAAAAGTTCCTATATCAGTATAGCATATTCTAGTTCAGTGAAGCAAAATAAGATATACTGGTATAAAGCACATTATATGGGTATAATTTTGTCTACCCTAGGGTTTTTACCGGCATAACTATATTGATTTAAAAAAATCACACTCCTAACAGACATAGCTATGCCAGTAACTATACCCAGTTCTCTTCTAAAGGAGCAGCAGCCACTGGATTTCTTTGTTTCTAGGTTTGTCCCTTTCCCTCTAGGGATGAAATCAGCTGCTTTGTTCCCAAACCTTAATAAGTCTCTCCAAATTGATCATTCTGTTTGGGCATGTGGGTTTTTCAAGCCTTGCTTTAATGCTGAACAATTTCTGCTGGCCTCTTTACTCCTCTGTATTTGTAGGAAATAGATGGCTTGAACTTGTGATTATCTCTTTCTTTGACATCCATTGTAGCTAAACTTTGACATTTGTAGTAGCTTTGAGCCTTTTCCCTGCTTTGCCACAATATTTTCATTGTACAGCCCAGAACTGACTTAGAGCTGATGTCCAAGGTTGATTTTATTCTCTATTATTTCAGAAGCCTTGCAGGTTTGGAGACTAAATGTCAAAAGTACAAAGGAGAAAAATACACTTTTCTTCCTGTTTTAGTTGGGCAATATCAGGCATGCTTTTTTGGGAAATATTTTTTGGACTGCTCTCAGAAGATCTTAGTCTCTTTCCATTGTTTTATAATGCATTTTTTGCATATCCATCTGGAGTGCACTACTGTATAAACAGGGGTCAGAGGTGCTATTAGAACAGAGAAATGGTCTATCCAGTCCCATGTCCTAGCTTCAACTCTGTCCGATGTTAGCTCCTTCAGAGGAGTGTGCCAGACACACACGATTGTGGAAGAGCTCACCTCAGGTCCTCCTGTATAAAAGTTTCTATTTTTATTTCTATATCAGTGTCTACTTCTTTTTATTTTCAGTTGTACTAACCTATTTATTTGCCATAATAAATGTGTGTAGAATTACAGTTTAGTCGATATTTAGCATTTAATGTAGAAGGACACCTTTTGCAAGTTCCTTGGATGATATTTTTTTACCAAGACAGGCTCCTATGCAGATTATTCCAAGAGGGGTCACTGTGGCTGGTAAGAGCAGACTGTGATATATTCTGTTATTTAAATATGCCTTCGCCTTTCCTTCATAGGGGATGGCCTTTACACTTGAAGAGAGGCTACAACTTGGAATTCATGGTCTGCTTCCTCCATGCTTCTTGAGCCAAGATGTTCAAGTTCTCCGTGTCATGAAAAGCTACGAGACCAAATCCAGTGATCTAGACAAGTATGTTGAAAAAGCCTCCTCCGTTTTCAATTTTTGGCTGGGATTGTGGTCTTTACAACCCGCATGGAGATGTGAGGATCCCCAGTTTGAAGCCTTACATGCTCAGAGCCCTTCTTCAGAATCACTGTTCTTCCACCTAAGGATACTCTGTTAACTAACAGTTTGCCAGTTGTGTCTATTCTAGCCTGCTCATTGTCTCCTCTGTTCACTCCAGTTGTCTCCCAAGGTAGATATGACACTACACAGAACATGATCACTAACATAGTGCATTCACTTAACTCTATCTGTCTATCAGCATGTTCAGTAAAATGCCTGATGGAAGAACAAAAAGAACCTGCCAGCAGATAAGAGAAATTTAAAAATCCTATGCAGTGGTAAACATCTGTTTCTCCTCCTATTCCTAACCCACCATCACTTTCAGTATTGCTCATAAGTAAGGTTAAGATTTTGTCATGGTTATTTTTAGTAAAAGTCACAGACAGGTCATGGGCAATAAGCAAAAATTCACAGAAGCTCACAACCTGTCTGGGGGCGACTGACAGCTGGAGCCTCACTACTGTGGCATGGGCTGACAGCTCCTCCAGCCCCACTGCTGCAGGCGGTAGGGCTGAAGCTGAAGAAGTCACAGCGGTCCGTTAAAGTCACGGAATCTGTGACCTTCGTGACGAAATCGTATCCTTACTCATAAGAGTTACTGTGGAAAAATGTTAGGTGCTTCCTTTCCCCAGTGGCTGTGTGTTTTGCTTTTACATCACTGTTGCTGGCCTGGCAACTGAGAAATTCAGACAAATTGTACCCTGCTCTCTGGGTTAGCACTTCTGCTGCAGCAGCATTGGCCCATCTTTATCATAGACTTAGGCACCAGTCTTGCATTATGTAGCATGCAGACAGACTGCAATGACTATGAGGAGCCCAGCAGTTTGCCCACATGCTATACTTTGCAGGATTAGGCCCTGAACACATAGTATGGTTAAGTTTGCACGTTTCCATTCTAAGTGGGCCATTTCCAGTTGCTTAGAATATTTTCAGACTTTCACTTTTGTGGCTGAAATTTGACAAATTCATTCTCAGCCCAGGAATCATTTTCAGGAAAGAAGAGAGTATAGGAGAGATGTTTTGACATAGCTCAAGCACATCAGCGAATCCTACATCCCACACAAAAAATAATATGTGATCATCTAAGACTGTGTCATGATGCATATGCACAGGTGGGCAAAGTTAAGGTTACAGAGGTGACCTAACTTTTCTTTTTATTACCTCATTTTTTAAATTATTATTATTTTAGTGTTTCTTTTTTTGGTATGGAATTTAACTATCCTTCTTCATTTTTAACACTGATATCTTCCCACACTCTTTCTAAGGGAATAGGTTGATTGGGGTATGTAAGGTTTGAAGGCTGATGTGTGTTGAAGACTGTGGGTGGATGGGCGGGAATTTTATTGGGGGTAGGTTGGAGAATTTTAGGAATATGAATCTATTGCAGTTTGTATATGTGTAGTCCTTAAAATATGTATAGCATGCAGACCACTTGATAAATTTAAATCAGATATAGATTAATTCTGGCACTGGCCCTCATAACCATGCCTTCAGCATAGTTCTTCTGATCCTCCTCATTAGCGATGTTTATGCTGCAAATCCTGAAGATCCTGAGGATACTGCAGTTTCTGATTTTCAGAGGTACTGAGCATGCACCTCTCCTGTCGAAGGTAATGGGGCTATGGATTCTGAGTACCTCTGGAACCTCAGGCTTGAGCTGCCCATCGAAAGACTGGTACTTGGCCCTTGTGGGAGTGTCCTGCGTTCTTAGCAAGTGAGACATTATGAATCTAGATTCCATTAGCTTCTTCAGTCATGCACGGCATTGGTGGAATTGTCCACACCCAGGTTCTTTGATGTGTGTATCTGGTTTTTTTCTTTTTTTGTTTTTTAGATACATTATTCTTATGACACTGCAAGACAGAAACGAGAAGCTTTTCTACAGAGTGCTGACCTCTGACATTGAGAGATTCATGCCCATAGTTTATACTCCCACCGTCGGCCTGGCCTGTCAGCAGTATGGTCTAGCTTTCAGAAGGCCACGGTGAGTAGACTGACTATTTTTTTCCTTCTTTAGTTGGATGTGAATGTTCCTTTGTATCGAGCACCCATATTTCTGTGGGTGGCCCAGCAAAAATAAAATTTGATTCTTGATCAAAAGATGGGCTGTCAGACAGCTTGTGCTGTTGTGCTTTTAATGACAAGCTGGTTAGCCGGGAGTAACTCTGCTGTCTTCCTGTAAACTGTGAACAGAGGGTGGTTTTGTTCTGAAACAGTACTGTACAGTCTGTGTAACTTAGCCACAAATGTCACTCCAAAGCCACACCCTTCCACTCCCTGCCCTCCTTTCTCTCCTCTGCTGTCTCCATAGCACTGAAGTTCTTTTGACAGCACGGCCCTTTGAGGAACATTTGGGCTTTAAATACCTGTTGGTGACTCGGAGTACCTGTGTTGTTTCATATGCCCTGCAATGGATTGCACAGCAAAGTGCATTTTTAGGGAGAAATATTCTGCATGATTCCTTGTAATAATATAGTTTTAAAAAATAAATAATTTTGATTAGCTAATGCTCTAATTATAGTTGTTAGCTATGAGGGTTTTAGTGCTTTCCTGAAAGTTCAATAGTGAAGATTCCTTTAAAGTGTCTTATTCTTCCATCCCTCAAATGCATCACTAGGCTAAAAACATAGGCTTTACTCTAAAGACTTGTATTACAAGAATATCTGCATCTAATAAAGGAGTGGAATAATAATAATAATAATTAATATATCACTTTCTATTTTCACTCTCATTGTACCTCCAGTGATGGTGGGTGAGGAGTATGACCCCTATATAAGGGGTGGGGAAACTGAGGCAGGCTTTATGTGACTGGCCCAAGGTCACTGTGGGCATGTCTATATTGCATCTGGGAGCGATTCTCCTAGCCTGGATCTGCAGACTCGTGCTAGCAGGGCTTGTACTATTGCTCTGAAAATAACTGTACAGACAGTGCAGCATGGGCTGGCGCTCAGGCTCTGAAGCCTGTGAGAGTCTCAACATCAAAGCAAGATCTGCAGGGCTATTTGTAAGGCGCAAGCACAAGCCCCGCTACCACGCGTCTGTGGACCCTGGCTGGGAGGTTCACTCCCGGATGCGGTGTAGACATACCCAGAAGGTACTGTATGAGGAAGGCCTTGAGTGAGTGAGGCCTGAAGACCATTTCCACAAAATATGAAAAAGAATAGATTAGGGACAGGATTCATTTGTATTTATGATGCCATGCAGAAATGAAAAGCCACCCTTCTCCCTTAAGTGGATTACCCGGCCCGCTGCTCTGTGTGTGAGAAAGCAGGTTGAATGGGATTGCTATTCCCCCTGCCTCCATTGCACAGAGGTGGGGGCATGGGCGGCGCATGATGGAGGCGTGGGGAGGCTAAGCCTCACCAAACCTTGTGCCACCGGGGGCGGACGGGCAGTGGCGGGGCCTCAGTCAGAAGAGGCAGGGTAGGGGGCTAACCTCCCCAAGGGGAAGCTTCACCCACCACCCATGGGTGGGGGGAAACTTAATGTCCCTCCTGACCCCCAAACTCACTGACCAGTGTGCAGTGAAGAAGGTGACGTCATCTGTGCTGCCCATCCTAGCTAACAGATTGCTTCCCCATCCCCACCCCTCTGCCCTGAAGGACAGGGGAACAAGAGAAGGACCTGTGGTGTGCTGCCCCTTACACATGACAAGACGTAAAGTCCCAGGCCTGGTCTACCCTTAAAAATTAGATTGACTTAGTCACCTCGCTCAGGGCTGTGGAAAAGTTTATGCCCTGAGTGTAGTAGTTAGGTCGATCCTACCTCTGGTATAGATGCAGCTAGGTCGACAGAAGAATTGTTCCTACCACCTCTCAGTGAGGTGGATGAACTGCATCTAGAGAAAAAAACCTTCCATCAATGTAGGAAGCATCTACACTATGATGCTACAGCTGATGTGCTGCTGTAGTGTAGGCAGATCCTCAATCTGGTCCTAAGGCAGGGGTTCTCAAACTGGGGGTGTCGCGAGGTTATTACATGGGGGGTCACGAGCTGTCAGCCTCCCTCCCAAACCCCGCTTTTCCTCCAACATTTATAATAGTGTTAAATATTTTTAAAAGTGTTTTAATGTATAAGGGGGGGTCGCACTCAGTGGCTTGCTATGTGAAAGGGATCACCAGTACAAAAGTTTGAGAACCCTTGTCCTAAGGGATTAGGGAAAAGAACCTAAAGTTGCCCCTCCCCCTGGATATCTCTATCTGTGAGCACTCTGAGACAAGGACTGTTGCACTATTCACAGCACATTGTTGGCTTTTCACCAACTAAGGTTAGAACTGGGAGCTCCTGACCTCCAGCCCTATGGTCACACTAATAGACCACACTGCCTCCCCCTTTGAGTAGTTTGATTTAAAGTCTACACAACAAACACTGAGATTAAACCATTTCTTTGGCTTGTCCTCAGTTCTGTTCCCAATCCTCTTGTTATCTCAGGGAAAGCAGCAGTCTTTCCTCACGCAGGACTTTGTGCAGTTGTTGCTGTTGGAGGAATTCCCTTCCTATAACTCATTTTTAAAAACCTACATTATTTTGCCACTGTGGTAAGAACATCTGCTCTCATGCACTGGTGTCCCATTGCAAAGAGTTTCTGTTGTTGAACTTAGGCAAGGAACTGTTATGGATTCCAGCCTGTGGCTTTTGCAGAAAAGGGCAAACCATAATGCCCTGATTGCAGTTGATTTCTTATTTTACGGAGGATACTGTTTCTCTGCTGATATACTGTGAGCTGCAGTCTAATTTCAGTTTTGACTTTGATAAAGGTTGTTTTCCCAAGTCATATTTACAAATAGTCATTCTTCGAACAAGAAAAATTCCTATTTGATTATTTACAGTGATGAGATTCACATGAGAAACATTCATTTTATGTTGTTATTCTTATTCAGATCTGATTATAATTGTGTGGTAGTACTTTTTCCTGTGGAGGAACTTATGGAGCAAAGTGGTTGGAATGACGGAGTATTTGGCTCAATGCAGCAGGCCAGTACTTCTCGGTTGAAATCACTGGGAGTGGGACCCTCAAAATTTGACGGGAGCAGGGTAAACGGCAAGTGGCAGCCTCAACAGCTCCTTAGCGCTCCTGGTGTCTGGCAGCTCCAGTAGTTCCTCCGGGTCTCTGGCGCTGTAGCTGCCTCTGTCGGCTCCAAGCTCCAGCAGTGAGGGGAAGTCGTTCTGCTCCTCTGGCAGCTCTTCGCCAACTGAGCTGGAGGGCCTGCCTTTTATAGTTTTATAGACCCCCAAAGCAGGAAGCTGGGTTAACCAGGAGGGAGACAGGGAAAGGAAGAGTCACCATCCTTTCTCCCCCACATTGTAATTTAAACTCATAGGGTCTTTTTCTAGGCAACTCAATATCTTCAAGAGTTTTTCTAGCTAAGGGAAGTCTGTGCTGTGTCTTAGGTTCAGGAACCTTCCACATGCTCCCTCAAAGCCAAGTAGGCCTAAGTGGATGGCCGGCACATAGTGTATAATGTAGTGCAGCTATTTGTGTCAGTAGGAAAAAGTTCTCTGCTTCTCTTCATCTTCCTCTCTCACCCGCTAGTCTCTCGGGGGCAGAATATGCCCCCGTGACATTTGAGATCACAACTAACTGCCTAACACAGGGGTGAAATCCCAGCCCCATCGAAGTCAATGGCAAAACTCCTATTGACTTGAAGAAGGCCAGGATTTCACTCCAGATGTCAGAGTTGTTTTGAAATTAGGCCAGTGGAATTCCCTAAGCAGTTTCTGATTAGGTAGGTTCAAAGGAGGAGCTCGAGGAGGTCAAGCGAGGGTTGATCAGGGATAGGGGATGCAAGAGAATGCATTTGCAGGCTAAGGGAAAGGTGCCAGCTGCGAAAGGAAGGTGGATATGTGTCAGGGTGGAAGGGGATGCAGTCAAGGAGGCAGGACAAGTGGGGTATGAGGTGTATAGTAGGAGAGATTTCTCTGTGACTGGAATGAAGGCAGGAGGGCTTTGGACAGGGAGAAGAGGGGTAGGGAAGCCACAGAAGGGAGCAGAGCTCTTGTGAGATGGCATCAGTTTTGTTAGTAAAGAATTTAGGCAGAGACGGGAAGGAGGAGAAGTGGGAGGAGGGCTGATAGAGAAACGGAAAATAGAAAAGAGATGCCACGGGTTGAGGTACAGGAGCCTTTCAGGAAGGAGAATCAGAGCAGTTAATTTAGCCCTGGTCTATGTTTGTACATCTCAATATAAGGAGGAGTTACAGTGGGATAAGCACCAAGGAGGAGGAAGAAATATCTAGGTTGGTGCCTGGGTGTATAACAAGCAGTAATGGGATGAAAGTGAAAGGGAAAAGATAAATTGATTATCATGAAAATCTTTCTACGGGTGAGATTTGTTAAGTGGTGGAACAGTCTCCCAAAGGAAGTGATGGGTGCATCAGGGTCTTGGGAGGCTTTTTTAAATAGACCAGACAAAACGTTAGAAAATAAAGTGTAGGGAGCGATTTTGTGCCAGCCAGGGGGCTAGTAGCTAGGCCCTGATAGGTCTTTTCCAGATATAATTCTATGAGTGGGATGAACAGAGGGTCATTAATGCTATAATTCCAAACATTTCATGTCTTATGCCTGATATGCAGAGTCCTGAAGATAAATTGCTAAACGTAGGATACAGCAAGCCATGCACAGCTTAGGCACGTGACTTGAAAATTTAGCCATTAATGTTTGTGTGTCTGATAAGTGCAATTTAAAATAGAGATTGGGACATTTTTATAAATGTATCCACTTAGCCAGGACAGAATGTGCCAGATTAGACTTCATTTAGCTGAAGGCAAATTCCCCTGATGATGTACAAATATTTTTCTTTCCTTTTTTTGTTCTCTGTGTCACACTTTGACCAAGTTCTTCATTTATCCTTGGGGCTCCCTGCGGTGCATTTGAAAAGTGTAGGTGTGGGTCTCAGTGGAGTTTTCTCAGCATGAGAAGGAAATGCAATCAGGCTAGGATTTAGTTTAACTTCCCCAGGCAAACTTGATCTCTTAACCTTTGCATGAGCCCGTAAAATGAAATAAAGGATGTGCTGACAGTTATAATAGATGAAGTCCAGTTATGACACTGCTGCTTAAGACAGGCCATAGGCAGCAGTTTGCCTCCCTTTGCAATGCTTAATGCTGGTAAACTGGTACACTTTTCCCCTCTCTAATTCTCAATTGCCTAGGTATTGCCAGGTGTCCATCATGCTGTGAGGCTGGGATTGGGGGTCTCAGTTGCAGAACAGGTTGAGGAATGAACTCAGCCTTCTATCCCTGAGCCTGAACCTGTGGCTCATTCTGCTCTTCACGCGTGGGCAGTGTCTAATGAGTCTAATCTTGACCTGCACACTGATTAGATGGTGGATGGGATCCCTCAGCATCTCCGGTCTTGCCAGAAGCATGGCTCTGATCCATCCACACCTATGTATTTCCATCATACAATAGACTAGACACTGTCGGCCTAATTTTTCACAAGTCAGCACTGGTGAACCAGTGGGAGCTGCGGTTGCTCCAAATATGTAAAGGCTGTAAATCTTCAGAATTGCACAGATTTTAACCACACATTGACTTTAATAGGAGCTCTGTGGCTCAATCCTCATGTAGCCCTCTAAAATGCAAGGGTCATTCCCAGGGTTATACTTAAAAATACGACAATTGCTGAAAATTAAGGCTGAATAAAGCCTTCAATTGAGTCTTGAAACCCAAGAGGGGCCTGTACTGTTGAATATCATAATGTGAAGCATTCCATTGGGATTGGCAAAGGATACATGAGAGCACTTGGGTTAAAGCCCTTCTGCTTAGTAGCAGAGCCTGCCTGTGAGAGTGATTAGGCTCGAATAAGTGCAACTAATTGTGATCAGACACAGCCGTGTGGTTCATTACCGATCCTTAATCAGAATTTAGAATGGAATTAGAGATGGATTTAGAGCATCCAGTCCACCCCCATGCTGCTTCACAAGCGCTCTGCGTGATGTTTGTGACTCTCGGCCCCTGCCGCTAACCCCTCCATTTCTGAACTGGGGGAAAGGCTCATTTATTTATGTACTATATTAGGGTGATTTTTTTTAAAAAAAAATCTGATAATTATGTGGCAAACTATGAATTGGATCAAAAAGTTATGACAGAGGCCCCGATCCTGCCATGGGTTCTCCCCTCCACAGAACCCCAAAGTGGTGAATGGCGCTCCAGGGATGTGCAAGGAGTCTGCCCATGCCAAAGAAGTTGCAGGATCCAGGTCTCCATCAGAAATACTTGTGCACTAATTAGTATTGAGAATCTGTTGCTTTTTTAATTGTCTTTACTTATTCATAAACAGTATTTTAAATGCTCTGTACTGCATATCTACTTCCAGTCCCTCAGGATCCTGGATGTTTAAACATGTGGGGCTTTTTATCATGAACTTTGGAAACTGCATCTTCTGGGTCTGATATTAAATTCTGGTTTTCCCATCTGAAGTATGTGATGACAGCTTTAGAAATGTTTACATGACTAGTGAAGGCAGCCCTGTTCCCTCTCCCACAAATGGATTATTTCAGGATAAAGCTTATCATGTACAGACAGTAGGGTTTTGTCCTATAAGTCTCTGACTTGACTATAATAAGAATCACTCTTGCTTTGGATTGTATTATTTGTTTTTCATTAGTACCCACACATTATTATTTCCCTGAATTATAAATAAATCTGACTATTGCCAAAAAGTCTTCCATCTACATGTAAACAAACTTCTAAAAATCACTGAGTTACCATGTTGATTTTGTCCAGTTTGATGATTGATTATACAATATTTAGACAAATACGTGCATATTAAAACATAATGTCTCCAAAGACGATATCACAGAGGCATGTTACAAACTCTAGCTTTCCAAAAAGAGCCAAACAGTTTAAAAGTTTATATCAGAGCATCTAATCCTGTTACCACAGTGATTACAAAAGAATAATCATAATAATAAGGGGTGTGGCTGACTGAGAAGGCTCTGGAGACCCAAGCTGCAGAATGTGTCAGTTTCATGTTTGATTTTGGAAGCATAAAGGCCCAGAGCCTTGGCTGTGCTGTAGCTGCTCTGTACTGCATCACCAGTACAAAATGGCCCCAAATTCCCTGAAGGGGGATCCGCCAGGCCCATAAAGCTAGGGAAAGGGATGAAGTAGTTCACCACTATGCAATGGCCAGGATAGGAGGTGTGGCTGGGGCATCACTGATGCCCTGCTAAGCCCCAGCTGCTATATAGGCCCCTTTGCAGCTATTGGCAGCCAGCAATCTACTGTACTGGACCAGGCTTGGTGCACAGTCAGCCCAGAATCAGAGAAGCAAAAGTCGCTTAAAGCCACCTTCGTAGCCCATTTCTGAGCTCCATTGTGTAGTCCTCAGATGTAGCCAGGGATCTGGCCCATAATTTTGTAAGTAACGGCTTTCCACAGATTCCTTACTTCCGCTGTGCGAAATCCTGGTCCTGCTGAAGTCAAAACGTCCATTGACTTAATTGGGGCCAGGATTTCAACCTTCTATCTTTAATTGTCAAATGGTGAATGTAGAAATTTGCCTGTTGCATGTCAGCAGTTTGATCTGTAGAATCAATCTTCCTTTTTGGACAGTAGCACTGAATTGTGATGTATTTCAGTCTGCCCTTAGCCAAAATTGTTTAGGTGTATTCGTTTATTTTCTCAAGTATCTGATGGTAGCCGTGTGAGTCTTTTTCCACAAAAACAACGAGGAGTCCGGTGGCATCTTAAAGACTAACAGATTTATTTGGGCATAAGCTTTCGTGGGTAAAAAACCCACTTATTCAGTCATTTCGTCTTTTCGTCAAAATTTTCACTCCATGCATCTGAAGAAGTGGCTTTTTTACCCACAAAAGCTTATGCCCAAATAAATCTGTTTTCATTTATTTTCTGTAATGTATATTGCTCTGCTGATATCTGATATGTTCAATTACTTTTTGTCTACTATAAGGTCCTCATTGCAGTCATACCTGAGCACCATCCCTGTATTCAAAATAAAAAAATAGAACACTGATTCTTCACATTATGCTTATGGCAGACACATTGAGAAGTTAGATAAAAGCATAAAATATTCTGCTGGAAGGTTGCAACGTAACACTACTTTATTTCTTAGAATCCGGAACAATATCGCACAAGAATCACAAAACAGAGAGAGACAAAGCAGGCTGCTCCTTTAAAAAAATAGAGAGGCACAACTCTCCCCACCTTACTCTAGGCTGGCTGGCTGCAAGATTACTCTGATTGCATGCTTCCATACAGAACCCCCTGCTTGCCTGCACATAGGTCCGAGAAAACCCCTGAGAAGTTAAAGACACAGAGCACAATTTTAAGAGTTTTTAATAAACCATAATTATCTGCCTTGTTCGTCATTTAGGTCCCAGTCCTACAATTCATGGTATGCAGGAAGAGCAGTGCCTTTGTGTGCAGCCCAATTGACTTCAATGGGTCTATGCACATGGTGAAATTTAATGGTATGTGATATACAGGAGGTCAGACTGGATGACCCAATTGAATGTGCACAAGTGTTTGCAGGATCAGGGGCCTTGTATGACCATTTTGATCTGGTAGTGTTTGGCACTCACTCTGCGCATGTGTGAGTGGCTACCTAGAGACTCAGGCACGTTATCTCAGTTTCTCTCCTCTAATGCTGTACGATAAGGTGCTCCATTAATTGCTTGTGTGTGAAGCACTTTGCATTCTTCATGTTCCAATAGCTAGACAGTAAGGTCCTTGATCCAGGGACCGCATCCCTCTGAGAAGCACCACGTATGCCGATAGCTGAAATCGAAATGCTTAATAATACTATAGAAATTGATTCCTCTCTCACTTGATCATGCTTTTTTCCCCTCTGAGATGAGAATAGGCCTTTTATGGGGCTTTAGAGTTTGTTGTGTTTTCCTGTCTATCTTGGGTACTTATGTTTCCAATGACCATGGCATCTGAGCCCCTCACAATCTTTAATATAGTTTACTTATTATTGCTATGTGTATTATGGTAGCATCTCGGAGCCCCAGTGCTAGGCGCTGTACAAACACGGTAGTAGGTGTCCCAGCCCTGAAGAGTTTACAATCGCAATAGACCTGAGAGACCCAGGGTGCAGGAAGGGGTAGAACACACAAGCAAAGCGAGCAGTGTGATAGCAGCCAATGTCGGGTTAGTTCTATGTGGGCAGTGGAGAAGGGGCTGTTTGTTAGGTTGTTTTGGGGGGGTAGTTAGAAAAGGGAAGGGGTAACAGGGACAGGGCAGGGGAGAAGAGGGGCAGATGTGAAGTGAATCTCAGGGGAAAGGACTGTGAGGGGGGGAAGGCAGCAGGTTGGAGCAAACAGTCAACCAGCACAGGCCAGAGAACAGTTTTGACTGGGATGTCCAGAGGTGAAAAAAGGCCCGGTGCTTTGGTTGCTTCTGCCCCTACTGGCTGTGGGCTCTGACTGGCTCCTCTCTGCAGTTTTCCCCCGAGACCACATGGTGGGTGGGAGGGAAGGCACCACCGGGATCCTAGTGTCCCCAGATTTGGGGCAGAGGGTCTCCCTGCACAGTTTGGGGTCCAGAGGTTATTGGGGGAAGGGGTGGCCCAGCTGGGTCCCATTTTACCCCCTTCCCTTAATAGAACAGTCCCTGCTTTGGCTTCTGCATTTCCCACTGGCTGGAGTCTCACAAACACCAGTGAGACAGGGCAGTGCTCTTATTCCGGTTTTACAGATGAGAAGCCAAGACACAGAGCACCTAAGTAACCTGCCCAAGGAAGTCTGTGGTGGAGCAGAGACTTGAACCCAGCTCCCTCACGTCCTAGGCCAATGACCTAACCAGTATTCTTGTTAGTAGTTTGTCTTTGGAAAACTAGCATCTCATTAAATGAAAGCAGAAAAATAACATGCTTATTTGCAAACATCTGCTATGCTCTTTCCAGGACGCCCACGAGAAGTGAACCACTCAAACATTATTTTTAGAAAAATCAGCAATAAACCGATGTTGTTTCCTCTGCCGGGCGTGGAGTGTGTCCTGTCTTCTTGGGTTTGGTCTACTGGGCAGGAAGCTCTTTAGGGCCAGGACTGTCTTCCTTTCAGGTCTTGTATAGTGCCAAGAACATTGTCCAGGCTTAACAGATATTAAGTGATAACAGTATGTTTTGGATGGCTAGCGAGATAAGTAACCAAATGCAAAGGCAAAAAAATTTAGCTTCAGAGTTTATTCAGAGAGCACTTCTATGAACGGAAGCAGAAAGGAAAGTGTAAGTACAAAGGGACAGACTGCCTCAGACATGTGGATGAAAAATGCCCTTGTGAGGCAGATTAGCTTTTTTATCCCCATTTCACAGATCATGGAATTGAGGCACAGAGAAGCCTGTCTTGGTGACAAAAATGGACCCTAGGTCTCCTGTCTCCCAGGCCTGAGACTAACCATCTTCTGAGGGAAGATCTGGGAAAGAAGAAAGAGTAAAATCTCATGGTCCTCCATACAGGTCATGTGGATTAGGCAGGCTGAATGGGTGAGAGGCATGTTAGAATTAAATATGCGTTCATCATCCCTGAGCAGACTAGAGTGAAACCAGCGTTGAGGAAGCAGCCAAATACAATACCAGTGCCAACTGCCCTGCTCCAAAGCCCGGTCACAAGTGTAGATTGGATCACTCTGTGCTGCATATTGGAGAAAGGCATGTGACCTTACCTCCCATGAAGCTAGCTCCTTCCTTAGGTTATTGTTTAGCTGGGATAATTGCAGAGTTTGTGCATCCTGGCTGGACTCAGTTAATTTTACCGCAGTTAATTTTTAATCAGCTTTGTTTCCTATGACCTGTTTGGCTTCTAGCTAGCCACTTATATATTCACTTCTTTTATTTTTTGAGTGGGGAGAAGGGACCACAAATTGCATTATAGTGAAATATGTTTGGAATGACAGATTAATAGTAAAAAAATGAGTCTGTCAGAAGAATTGCACATGCACTGTACTCAGTTCCCCCGAGTGGTTTGAGCAATGTCATTGACCTTTTGTTAACTAATTTCATTCTCATTAAGTGCCAAGTAGGCTAGCATGAATATAGTTATCTTTTAATTTCCAGGAAACAAAGTATCTAAACCTAATCCAAAGAAGAATAGAGGGCACGCCAGAAGCAGGAGTCTGTTCTTCAGGCTACATGTTTTCTTCTAAGTGAACTTTATCTTTCGGTAACTCAGATACTTCTTGTGTACTGTTTGGTGGCATTAATTAGATATGAGGATTTCCCAGTACATTAGCAAGTAACTGTGTCTCTCTCTGTGTCACATCTACTCTGAAAAGTGACTGTAAAAATGACACTGCCTTATATCCACTCCCTGTTGTAGTCCCTGCATAGCCGGTGCAGCTCAGAATGTGAGCTGGACGCTATTCCTGCTTGTGCAGTCATCAACAGAATTGTTTGCTGGGTTCCACTGACAGAGCTAGTCAGTTACACCTGTGCAAACCCAGAGGACACTTTATACTAAATTTGTGGCAAGTTATCATGCAAATTAGACTCATCACTAAATTTGGCTCTTGGTCTGTAAAGGCACATATAATGTCTAGGGATGGACATTTTAAAGAGGCTAAATAGCTGATTAGATCCTATGAGATTTTCAAGGTTATATGCTTTATTATTAAAAAAAATTATGAATGATCTAATCTATGTAAAGTTTGCCAAGAAATTAACACAATGGTGTCTCTATTAAATACATGAAATAATACATTCTTACTACAGTTTACTTTTTTTTTTTTTTTTTTTTTTTGGATATGCTTTTTAGTTATATTGCTAATTTGTACTTTTAAAATCTGGTCAACTAGTCCCTTTTTCATGCAGAATCATGTGAAGACCATCATAAGGAATATGCTTTTGATTACTGTATATCTTGATAATGGAGATTAGCATCAGTTAATGCTTTTGAAATAGGCCAGAGAAGGAGATCTGCATGATCTCAGGGAGTTGGCTGATGTGATTGCAGAGCCATAGGCCATTATCTTTGAAAACTCGTGGCGATCAGGGGAGGACCCAGACGACTGGAAAAAGACAAATATCATACTCATCTTTTAAAAAGGGAAGAAGCAGAATCCGGGGAACTACAGACAGGTCAGCCTCACCTCATTCCCCGGAAAAATCATGGAGCAGATCCTCAAGGAATCCATTTTGAAGTACTTGAAGGAGAGGAAGGTGATCAGGAACAGTCAACATGGATTCACCAAGGGCAAGTCATGCCTGACCAACCTAATTGCCTTCTATAATGAGATAACTAGCTCTGTGGATATGGGGAAAGTGGTGGACGTGATATACCTTGACTTTAGCAAAGCTTTTGAAATGGTTTCCCACAGTATTCTTGCCAGCAAGTTAAAGAAGTATGGATTGAATGAATGGTGGATAAGGTGGATAGAAAGCTGGCTAGATCGTCGGGCTCAACAAGTAGTGATCAACGGCTCTATGTCTAGTTAGCAGCCGGTATCAAGCGGAGTGCCTCAGGGGTGGGTTCTGGGGCCGGTTTTGTTCAACATCTTCATTAATGATCTGGATGATGGGATGGATTGCACTCTCAGCAAGTTCACAGATAACACTAAGCTGGGGGGAGAGGTAGATACGCTGGAGGGTAGGGATAGGGTCCAGAGTGACCTAGACAAATTGGAGGATTGGGCCAAAAGAAATCTGATGAGGTTCAACAAGGACAAGTGCAAAGTCTTGTACTTAGGACAGAAGAATCCCATGCACTGCTACAGGCTGGGGACCAACTGGCTAAGAGACAGTTCTGCAGAAAAGGACCTGGGGATTACAGTGGACGAGAAGCTGGATATGAATCAACAGTGTGCCCTTGTTGCCAAGAAGGCTAACGGCATATTGGGCTGTATTAGTAGGAGCATTGCCAGCAGATCGAGGGAAGTGATTATTCTCCTCTATTTGGCACTGGTGAGGCCACATCTGGAGTACTGCATCCAATTTTTCCCCACTACAGAAAGGATGTGGACAAATTGGAAAGAGTCCAGCAGAGGGCAATGAAAATTATTAGGAGGCTGGGGCACATGATTTATGAGGAGAGACTGAGGGAACTGGGCTTATTTAGTCTGCAGAAGAGAAGAATGAGGGGGGATTTGATAGCAGCCTTCAACTACCTGAAGGGGGGTTCCAAAGAGGGTGGAGCTCGGCTGTTCTCAGTGGTGGCAGATGACAGAACAAGGAGCAATGGTCTCAAGTTGCAGTGGGGGAGATCTAGGTTGGATATTAGGAAAAACTATTTCACTAGGAGGGTGGTGAAACTCTGGAATGGGTTACCTAGAGAGGTGGTGGAACCTCCATCCTTAGATGTTTTTAAGGCCCAGCTTGACAAAGCCCTGGCTGGGATGATTTAGTTGGGAATTGGTCCTGCTTTGAGCAGGGGGTTGGACTAGATGACCTCCTGAGGTCTCTTCCAACCCTAATCTTCTATGATTCTATGTGTATGTGGTTAACTTGTTGTTGGTTAGTGGGGACTGTTTAAAAGCATTGTACGTGGACCGATAGATTCAATTTTATTACATTTCCAGTTTTCCTGTGTGCTCAGGTGTTGATTACCACAGAAATTATCACTATATTTTGTATTTCCTCTGTTTTAAAAGAGCATGGTCTGTTTATCAAGATTCTCAGCAGGAGTCTAGTGCACAGCAAAATTCCTTTTGTCTGCTGCCAAAAGCAACTAATGGCTGTAAAAAGTTGTATACTCTTCTGTTTTAATTGTTCTCAAATGAATCATTGCTTTCCAGTTCGGTTTGCTCATGCAGCAGTGTTCTGGGCTTGGAATGGAGATGGTTTTTCAAAGCCCTATAAAATATCTCCTTTGTAGCTGATGTTTTTATATTGGAAGACAAAACCATTAAATGATCTGTATTTGCCTGGACTGAATAGCTTTTGTGGCTTAGAAATGCCGAGCTACTTCTCCAGCGGCTCCAGAGCTCCCTCATGATGCTATGTTGTTAATTATAACTGTCTTACAGAATAATACTTATCCCTAGCATGTGTTCCCTGATTTGGGACAGATAGTAAGGCTTGGTCTATACTGCAAACTTATGTCAGTATAACTACGTCGCTCAGGGGTGTGGATTTTCCATGCCCCTGAGCGACGCAGTTGTATCAACCTAATCCCTGGTGCAACAGCGCTATGAGAGGGCTTCTCCTGCCAACTTAGCTACCGCCTCTCAAGGATGTGGAGTACCTGTGCTGACGGGAGAAGCTTTCCCATCAACGTAGATAGCATCTGCACTAAGCGCTACAGCGACACGGCTGCAGCATTATAAGGCCTGGTCTACACTACAGAGTTAGGTTGACGCAAAGTGGCTTATGTCGACCTAATTTGTCAGTGTCTACACTAGAATGCTGCTTCTGCCAAAGTAAGTCCACTGCTTCCCCAACATAATAACTCCATCTCCACAAGAGGTGTAGCATTTATGTCGACGTATTTAGGGCAACGCAGTGTCCGTGTAGACACTGAGTTATTTACATCACCTGTTGACTGTCAACCCCAAGTGACGCTGACAGCTGGTGCCCTCCCTCCCCTTCCCCAGCGCTGACAGTCTAAGCTATCAGCGGAGCACCAGCTGAGACCCGTGCTTGGCTGACAGCTCAGGCTGTCAGGGCTGGGGTGGCTGTCAGCACATGGTGTTGACACCTCCCGCTGTCAGCCCCAGAGCTGCCAGGCTCCAGCTGTCAGTGTCCCTGGTGAGGACGCGCACCGATGGCAGAAGGAGCAAGTGTGGATGTGAACCACCACTTTAATTACTGGAGTGGCTGTACATCAACTTAAGTCGACTTAATTTTGTAGCCCTAAGAGAGAGGGTTGTGAAATGGAAATCTGACAAAGTGATGAGCTTCCTCCACTCCTGTTGGCTTCAGGAAATCTTGCAGGTTACAGCCCTTGATTTGGACTGGTTGTAAGAAATTAGAGGCAATATAAAATTTTGCTTTCTGATATATATAATAAAAAATAAAAATATAATGGATCTATATATTTATATATGGCAAAGTATCCATTATATATATATATATATATATATATATATAGGCACATTTTTATATTGCCTCTAATTTCTTACACCCAGTCCAAATCAAGGGCTCTAATCTGCAAGATTTCCTGAAGCCAACAGGAGTGGAGGGAGCTCAGTATAGACCAAGCCTTGCAGGATTGGGCACCTACTTTCCATATATATAATGGGTACGTCAGGCTGCTGTTTTCTGCGTTATCGCTGGTAAAGTAGTGTTTCAAAAAAAGGCATCACAACATAAGCCAGTTACTCTGAATAACACTGCAGAGGCTATTCTAGAAATACCACTTTCAGAGGGTAGTACATCTCGGAGAGACAGCAAAGAAAACACTATATCTGAAAACACTAAGCAGCTGTTAAGAGAGATGGTCTGGTAATGCTGTCATCTTGATCTGATTTCCCAGTGAATAGGCAGGTGGCTACCTTTGTCTTTGGAGGTACCTAGCATGAACGGTGTACACCATTACTACCGCAAATATTTGAATATTGAAATTTTACCCTGGGCATCACAGCCATTGGAACTACGTAATGGGAGAGCTGCGTAGAATGCACATACATCCCTTGACTCACTTAAAATGGATTTTGCTGGGCAAACAAGGGGTTTGTGTTTGCAAGCAGGGTAATTGAATGAAACTGCATGTTAATGTGTCTACAAAACCCAGTGCAGGGGGGGTGAAACAAAAGTGCACATGTCTTTCAGTTTTCCCCTTGTGCAGACCTTTGGAAATTTAGTCCATTATTATTATTATTATTTGTATTACAGAAGCGCCTACAGTCCTAGATGCATTGGGAGGCTCATTGTGCTAGGCTCTGGACAAATACATAAGGAGATGCAGCCTCCCCCTAAGAGTTTACAGTCTAAATAGACAAAACAGACAACGGGTGGGTGAGTAAACAGAGGCACAGGGAGGTGAAATGACTTGCAGAGTCTGGAATGGAACCCAGGTCTCCGTATCCCCAGTCACTGAGCCACATTGCCTCCTCATGTGTTCTGTAGCCAAAACCATGCACTTATTAAAGGTCTAAAAGTGGAATTACCAATCTCTGCTATGTTTAAGGTCTTATTTTAAGGAAATGTCCATTGAGCTAAATCTGACTCTTGCCAGACTGAAATGGAAAAGTGACAAAACTGGTCTCGGTGGTTGAACATAGGTGACATTAAAGGCCTAAACATGTAGCCTTTAAGCCCAAAGGTGATAAGATCAGCCCTAACATTGATATTAACAATGGGGTAGTATTTCCACACCAATAAGTAATAAGTGTCTAATGATTGGGTTCAGTAAATCAGCTCCCACCTACTGTCCTCTCTTACCTTGTAGTTACTGATTTTATAGCATGGTTTGTTTTTGTTTCATTTCTTAGTGGACTGTTTATCACCATTCATGACAAAGGCCATATTGCAACAATGCTAAACTCCTGGCCTGAAGAAGATATAAAGGTATGTTTGATTTCTTTTTATGGAGCTGAGAAAAGCTTTCAAATATTTTCCATTTCTCACAATAATCCAACAGAGTTTGAAGCTTCCAAAAGGAAATGCAGCCTATCCCTCTGAGCTCAAGTTTTGCATCGGAACAAAAACATCAAAAGAGAACTCATAAGTATTTTGTTCTTCTGTAGGCTTTCTTTGCAAAGATCTCAAAGTGGTTTCCATTCATTATTTAATTAAGATTCAAAGCACCCCTTTGAAGCTGATAAATACGTTTTTGCCAAGGAGGAAACTGGCACAGAGACGTTAAGTGACTCACCCAAGGTCACAAAGGACATTTGTGGCAGAGCTGGGGAAAAAACTCAGAAATCCTGAGTCCTAATCCTAGGGTTCAGTCACAAGCCTGCCTTTCTCAACTACAGGCAAATGCCCTGTTCATTGAGCTTTGTTCATTAGGAGCTGTACAACTAAGAACTTTACACTAGCTGCTCTATTGAGCTTATGTCTATATAGTTCCTTTTGTTCCAAAGCACTTTGCAAACTTGGGTGAGTTTTCTCCTCTCCAATCCATACAGCCATGCACAACTTCTGCATTCTGCACTCTGCCAACCCAATTCTCCAATTCTCAGCCTCACACCTTGTGTAGTCAATGGCACCTGTGCATAGTGGGTGCAGCACCATCAGTCTGGCCTGGTAAATCTGTGATTCAAGAAATTGCCCACTATAATGGGCATACAAGACCTAAAGGAAAATGTCCATGCTTTGCTGAGTATGCTAAGCTGGACGAGACAGGATCTGAGACTCTGGAAAATGATTTGGTTGGTTATTAGCAAGACAAGGTGGGTGAGGTAATATCTTTTATTGGACCAACTTTTGTTAGGGTGAGAGACAAGTTTTCGAGCTACACTGAGCTCTTCTTTCGGTCTAGGAAAGGTAGGTACTCCGAGTGTCACAGCTAAATACAAGCTCAAACAGTTTAGCACATACTCTGTAAGGGACCATTCAAGGTGAAGTGGTCTGTTAACACCGCTGCAGTCATAGGACAAAAAGGAGGGGTTAGTGGGTTACACATTGTTGTAATAGGTCATAAATCCAGTGTCTCTGTTCAGTCCATGATTTTTAGTGTCTAGCAAAGTTATGAATTTAAGCTCCAGACTCACCCTTTTGAAAGTGTTGTGCAGGTTTCCTTGAAGGATGAGGACTGAGAGATCAGATATAAAGTGATCGCTTTGTGAAAAGTTTCAGAGTAGCAGCCGTGTTAGTCTGTATCCGCAAAAAGAACAGGAGTACTTGTGGCACCTTAGAGACTAACAAATTTATTTGAGCATGCGTAGAGACTGTCCGGTTTGGCCAATGTACATGGCAGAGGGGCATTGCTGGCACATAATGGCATATATCACATTGGTAGATGTGCAGGTGAACGAGCCCCTGATGGTATGGCTGATGTGATTAGGTCCTATGATGATGTCACTCGAATAGATATGTGGACAGAGTTGGCATCGGGCTTTGTTGCAAGGATAGGTTCCTGGGTCAGTGTTTTTGTTCAGTGATGTGTGGTTGCTGGTGAGTATTTGCTTCAGGTTGGGGGGGTTGTCTGTAAGCGAGGACAGGTCTGTCTCCCAAGATCTGTGAGAGTGAAGGATCATCTTTCAGGATAGGTTGTAGATCTTTGATGATGCGCTGGAGAGGTTTTAGTTGGGGGCTGAAGGTGACAGCTAGTGGTGTTCTGTTATTTTCTTTGTTGGGCCTGTCTTGTAGGAGGTGACTTCTGGGTACTCATCTGGCTCTGTCAATCTGTTTTTTCACTTCAGCAAGTGGGTATTGTAGTTTTAAGAATGCTTGATAGAGATCTTGTAGGTGCTTGTCTCTGTCTGAGGGATTGGAGCAAATGCGGTTGTATCTTAGAGCTTGGCTGTAGACAATGGATCGTGTGGTGTGTCCTGGATGTTAGTCTCTAAGGTGCCACAAGTACTCCTGTTCTTTTTGTGAAAAGTGTTCACCCACAGGTGATGTAGTGTTTTTGTCTTTTATCATTTCCTGTGTGAGTTCATTCAAGAGTGCAGTGATTGTTTTCACCCACATAGTTGTTATTGGGGCATTTAGTGCACTGGATGAGGTACACCACATGTTGTGATGGGCAAGTGCAGGTCCCAGGGATCTTGAAAGTGGTGTCGTGGGGGGTGTTGATCATTGTACAGTGGAAAGAGGTCTGCAAGTTTTGCATCTGTTGTTCTGGCAGGGTCTGGTGCTGCTTTGAGTTGCTGTGTCCTGGTCTGTGGGGAGCTTGCTTCTGATGATGAGCTTGAAGCAGCTGGGGAGTTGTTTGAAGGCCAGGAGAGTGGGTTCAGGAAAGATTTCTTTCAGGATGGGTTCCTCATTGAGCATGGGCTGTAGTTTGGTAAAACCCCATATGGGTTCCAGTGTGGGGGTAGGTGACAACCAGGGGTGTGCCATTGGAGGGGGGTTTATTTCTGTATTGAAGCAGGTTCTCTCGGGGTATTTGGATGACCCATTCCATGATGTGATCTACTTCTCTGGTGGAGTGCCCTTGTTTGGTGAAGGTGGTTTTGCGTGTGTTAAAGTGTATATCCCGGAGTGCCTGTATTTTCCTCAGAGCATATTCTGTGGTATCTGAGTGCCTGGCTGTAAATAAAGATTTCTTGGTGTGTTTGGGGTGGTTACTGGATTTATGAGGTAGATGGGGTGATCCCTAGGTTTCTTATATATAGTTGTCTGTAAGGTTCCAGTGTTGAAGCTGATTGTGGTGTCCAGGAAGTTGATGCTGGTGTGGGAGTGTTCAAGAGAGTTTAATTCATGGGTAGTGGTTGTTGAAGTTGTGGTGGAAATCTATGGTGGAGTTTAAGTCATCCATCTACAGGATGAAAATATCATTATCTCAGGTATATCATTGGTTTCGTGATGCATTGGGTTAGTTATGACTTGCATTTTAAACAAAGAATCTCTGCATAGAGAATTTTCATTAGTTTCACCATAAATTGCCATCAAAGCACGTGTTCTTTGCTTTCCATATTCCCACATCTGCCATCTTCCAATGCCAGTTGTGTGCCTCGGGTGTGGTTAAAGAGGGCGTGCCCACCCAAAAACAGATGGAGCCCACCCAAAAAGAGGCTTTCCTAGCTCTGGCTAACACTTAGTGTTGACTCACAAAGAAAAGTAAATAGGAAAATCTCCCCAAATGCAAGAAAATGAATGCATTTACTGCAGAGAGGACATGTGCTGTTTTCCCTTAGTGATTGGCTTGCCACTACAATGGCCTTGTAATGACTTGATGGCATTCCCTGCTTAACCTCTGCTAGGTCTGCAGCCCTGCTGTTATTTTTAATGCATTTTGTATTGAAACTTCACCCTGACTCCTGGTAGGAAGGAGTTGGCACTAGGGTTGCCAGGCATCCGGTTTGCGCGGTCGAAAAGGGACCCTTGTGGCTCCAGTCAGCACTGCCGACCGGGCTGTTAAAAGTCCGGTCGGCGGCATGGCGGGCGCTCGGGGCTAAGGCAGGCTGCCTGCCTGCCCTAGGTCCATGCGGCTCCCGGAAGCAGCCACCAGGTCCCTGCAGTCCCTAGAGTCTAGACACATGGGTGGCCAGGGAGGCTCCACGCGCTACCCCTGACCTGAGGGCCGGCTTTGCAGCTCCCATTGGTTGGGAACCGTAACCAATGGGAGCTGCGGAGGCAGCGCCTGTAGGCGCAAAGGCAGCGCGCGGAGCCTCCCTGTCTGCCCATGTGTCTAGGGGCTGCAGGGACCTGACGGCTGCTTCCTGGGAGCCATGGTAAGTGCCACCGGGACCCTGCACCCCCTCCCACACCCCAACCCCCTGCCCCAGCCCGGAATCCCCTCCCACACCCAAACACCCTCACGGAGCCCACACCCCACTCCAACACCCTGCCCCAGTTCCCTCCTGCAACCCAAACCCCTCATCCCCAGCCCTACCCCAGAGCCCACACCCCCAACCAGAGCCCTCACCACCCCAACCCCCTGCCCCAGCCCAGATCCCCCTCCTGCACCCCAAACCCCTCATCCCCGGCCCCAGCCTGGAGCCCCCTCCTGCACCCCAAACCCCTCATCCCCAGCCCTACCCCAGAGCCCACACCCCCAACCAGAGCCCTCACCACCCCAACCCCCTGCCCCAGCCCAGATCCCCCTCCTGCACCCCAAACCCCTCATCCCCGGCCCCAGCCTGGAGCCCCCTCCTGCACCCCAAACCCCTCATCCCCGGCCCCACCCCAGAGCCCACACCCCCAGCCAGAGCCCACACCCCCTCCTGTACTCCAAACCTCTCGGCCCCAGCTCGGAGCCCCCTCCTGCACCCCAAACCCCTCATCCCCAGCCCCACCCCAGAGCCTGCACCTCCAGCCAGAGTCCTCACCCCCCCTGCACCCTAACCCCCTGCCCCAGTCCAGAGCCCTGTCCCGCACCCTGAACCACTCATTTCTGGCCCCACCCGGAGCCTGCACGCACCCTGAGTCTACAGCCCATACCCCCCCCCCGCTCACCCCAGCTCCCTGCCCCAGCCCGGAGCCCTCTCCCACACCC
The DNA here is from genome assembly GCF_028017835.1 of Emys orbicularis. Lineage (NCBI taxonomy): Eukaryota > Metazoa > Chordata > Testudines > Emydidae > Emys > Emys orbicularis. The sequence continues at coordinate 347,618,475 of NC_088683.1, forward strand.
CAAAGCCTTCATCCCCAGACCCACCCTAGAGCCCCCACCTCCAGCCAGAGCCCTCACTCCCCTCCCGCACCCCAACCCTCTGCCCCAGCCCAGTGAAAGTGAGTGAGGGTGTGGGAGAGCAAGCGACAGAGGGAGGGGGGATGGAGCGAGTGGGGGCAGGGCCTCGGGGAAGGGGCTGGACAGCAGGTGGGGCAGGGGTGTTCGGTTTTGTGCAATTAGAGAGTTGGCAACCCTAGTTGGCACCTACTCAGGGATTGTCACAAGAGCAACCACAGCATACACTTCATGATAACTTTAGTACACCCAATATTACACAAATGTATGGCAGTTTTTGGCAGGGAGACAAAACACAAATATATGCATGGATGCATTGTGCCAAACAAGCCATTTCTTTCACCCATCTCATGATTTTTCATGAGCCAATTCTGTGCAGTTCTGTTTTTTCCAGTTTAAAATTACGGGTTAACTCGGGGGAGAAAAGAACTGCAAGAACTGTGCATTGAATAACAGTGTATGACCGTTCATCAGCAATGAAACTAAAACCATATGGCACAAGTTTAAATCCTCCAATGGTATCTCCCTTTAATCATCAGAAATATGCTGAAAGAGAACATTTGAAAATAAATTTTCCTCCTGAACTAAAAGAGTTGATCACGTGATTTGTTCTTTCCCTGAGTTCACAAAGCCCGTTTGCCCGAGCAAATAGCCCTAGCCAATAAACCCACCTTTATTATCCCCCACCAAAGAAAGGAGATCTGTTGAGATATTTTATAATCCTTCATTCTCTTATTTCTTCTAAAAGTGCATGTGGGTCTCCTTTTGGCATTAAGTCAGTGAATCAGTAAATAAAAACAATTTCACCATGTACTTCTCCTTTGATATCCAAGAGAGATTGGTATTTAAGTCACCCTCAATCGAATAATCCACATGATCTGGATCTGAATGCTCCGTTCCCTGAAGCTCCTGGCCAGGTTTGGAAGTCCAGTTCTTGGCACTGTGGCACTTTCCTCCTGCATTAAGGCAGAATTGCCATTTTGTCCTGTTCTTACTAATTTTCACCACCACCACACACACATATACCCAACAAGATTGGCAAAGATAGGAGCCTAATTAACCCTTGGGTCCTTGACACTCTTAACCTCAGACTGGTGATTAAATTACTTAACTTCAAACTTATAATTTTGAAAATCTTGGCCTCGCTTTTTCCCCCCTGGTTGTCACAGAGAAACAGACAAAACCACCAGTCAAATAAACATATAAGTGCAGTGGACATTCCCTTAGGGATCAACCTAGGTATTTGCTTGCCATCGTAGTGCTAAAAAGGGAAGTTGGTAGAATGGGAAGTGTCTACACTAACCGCCTACACACATGTCAGATACTAGTGTTACCTGACAATTGACTAACTCACGCTCAAATCTAGTGCAGATGTCAATGCCTGGATGAGAGAAAAGACTAAAGTAAGGCTACGTCTATACTACAGATGCTACAGTGGTACAACCACGGCACTGCAGCTGGGCCTCTCTAGCACCATAGTGTAGACACTTGCTACAGCGATGAAAGGGGTTTTTCCATCACTGTAGTTAATCCACCCCCTCAAGAGGCAGTACTAGGTCAATAGAACAATTCTTCTGTTGACCTACTGGTATTTATACTAGGGCCTAGGTCAGCTTCACTACATCTCTCAGGGGGGGTGAATTTTTCACACCTCTGAGCAACATAGCTAGGTCAAGCTAGGCCTAAGAGTGGAGAGAAGAAAAACGTGATGGGGAGAATAGTCTTGGGGTTATGGCACCGCAATGGGAGTCAGGAAAGCAAGTATCCATTCCAAGCTCTGCCATGACTTAAGGCACGCCACTTATGCCTCTCTCTCTATCTCAGTGTCCCCATCTGGAAAACAGGAACAATAATACTGACCAAGGTGTCGGGTCACGGGCCTGTGAGGCTTAATTTCTGAATACAAACAAAGTGCTCTGAGATCCTTGGGTGAAAGGCACTACATGAATGCCAAGTAGTCTCTTTATGAACTTGGCTGTAACAATTAGAGAACATTAGGTTAATGCCAGCTGACCTGTGTCTGGGTCAGTTCTGTGAAGGGAATAGTGATCAATATACCCAGTATAGAATTACAAGTGAGATCTTATAGCATTGGCTGATGCAGAAAATGACGTTAGCAAAGAGGGGAGATAGGAAGAGCTAAATCACACGGCTTTTTAATTAAACAAGTTTATATCATTTTAATCCAGTCTCTCCCTTCCCATGTCTTCAAAATTGGCTCATTTCAAAGACTGCTAGTGAGGGACCTGATAGGTGGATAAAATAGATAAAGGCGGGTGGGGCATGGAGGGGGATAATTACTAACTACCTAAAGCAGTGGTTCTCAAACATTAGCAACCCGAGGACCCCCATTTTGATTTAAAATTTTGCATGGACTCCCAAGCCCCCTGCTCAGCTTCAGGCCCTGGCCCCACTCCACCCCTTCCCCCCAGGCCCCACCCCCACCCCACCTCTTCCCGCCCCCCACTCCATCCCTGCCCCTCCTCTTCCCCGCCTTTTTCCGCCCCCTCCCCCGAGCATGCCCCATCCTCGCTCCTCCCCGTCCCTCTCAGCGCCTCCTGCATGCCGCTGAAGAGCTGTTCTGCCGCGTGCAGGAGGTGCTGGGAGGGCGGGGGAGGAGTTGATCAGCGGGGCCAGGGGCCCCGGACATGATTCCGCACCCTTCCCAAAGCACGCCCCATCCCCGCTCCTCCCCCTCTCTCAGAGCGCCTCCTGCACGCCACTGAACAGCTGTTTCCCGGCGTGCAGGAGGCCCTGGGAGGGAGGGGGAGGAGTTGAGGGAGGGTGGGGGAGGAGTTGATCAGTGGGGCTGGCGGACCCCCTGGAGTACCCACGCAGACCCCCGTTTGAGAAATGCTGACCTAAGGGCTTGTCTACACTTATAGAGCTGCACCAGTGCACGTGCGCCACTGTTGCACTTAGTGAAGATGCAACCTATGCCAAAGAGAGAGCTTCTCCTGCAGGCACAGGTACGCCACCTCCCATCGATATAGTGCTGTCTACACTGCGTAACTGCATCACTCAGGGGTGTGGATTCTCCATACCTCTGAGTGACATAGTCATACCAACATATGTTTGCAGGGCAGACCAGGGCTCAGAGTCCTTCACTGATGTTCTCCACCATGCTTTGCTGCCCTCCTAGCCATCTCCCCATGGCTGACTTGTGATAACTAGTAGTACAGTAACCTACGAAGGGGGAAAACTTCCATCCCGTACTGTGGCTACAAAACTGCATTGTTATAAAAATCTAGGGAGCTGGTACTGCAAACAATGTTAAATAAAGCATTGGCAAAGCTGTATAATGGACGCTCTTCATTATCTGCAGGCCATCGTGGTGACAGATGGAGAGCGAATTCTAGGCCTAGGAGATCTAGGAAGTTATGGCATGGGGATCCCAGTAGGGAAACTTGCCTTGTACACAGCCTGTGGTGGAGTTCACCCACAACAGTGTCTGCCTGTCCTGCTTGATGTTGGCACAGACAACGAGGTAAGATTACTTGCTTATTTTGTGCATTTAAAAAAAAGAATAGCTGTTTTATTTAAAGCTGGGTTCTTAACTCAGAGATTCCATCCTTGAATTCGGAGCTAGAGTCAAAGACACCTAAGATAAGAAGACAGCTAACCCAACAGTGTACGGAAGTTGCCAGCCAGGGCTGGCCTTACCATGAGGCGAACTGAGGCGGCCACCTCAGGTGCCAGACTGTGGAGGGGCGCCACTAGGACCCAGAGTGCAGAAAATTGTGTCTGCTGCTGGTGCATATGTATTCTCTCTGGTCTAGATGCACAGAGATGGTGGAGTGCTGTGCTGGAGGAATGAGGGCACAAGAGACATAACAGGCAGGCAGGAGAAAAGGTGAGAGGGAATAACAGAAAGCAACAGGAGCTGCAGGGAGAGAGAGGAGGAGGAGCCTCTTATGTACCTCTCTAGCACCCCCAGGAGCCTGGATTGATTAACACCAGCTTCTCAGGGAGCTTCCTGTTTCCTGCTGCTTCCCTGAACCCACTTGAGGAGAACAGGCAGTCAACTGAAGTAGTAGGAGCCAGTTAGGACCTTAAGACGCTGATATTTTCCCTCACTCAGGTCCTGCTACCAGCCTGCTTATTTGTCCCCTTCAATTGAGTGTTGTAGCCTGATTTAGGGTGTACTGATAATATTAATTTGGATAATATGGGAATTTAATTTATTAATTTTATTTTATTTAATTTTAATAATAATAATAATAATTGTTAATATTGATTAAAATTAAATTAATAAATTAAATTCCCATATTATCCAAATTAATATTATCAGTACACCCTAAATCAGGCTACAGTGTTGAGAGCCATTATAGCTGGCACAGAACAGGAGTCATGAGTGAAAGAAGAAAACGCCCCTCTGGGGCAGCATTCAGAAAAAGAAAGAAAGCAAAGGAAGCTTTTCTATCTAAGCAGGAAGGAGCTCTCCTGAGACACATAGACACAAATGTTCATGGTGAGCCCTCCGGCCCCGGTGAGGATGTGAGTGGTGAGGAGATGCCTGATCTTCCAGTTAGTCAGAGTGCAGGTGACCTGGAAGCTACTGCAGCATCCATATCTCCATCTCAAATGGATGTAACCATGCACATTCCAGAAGAAAAGTGTAGATCAGAGAAGAGTGTGGTGGAGGCGCAAGAAACAGCTGCTGCTAAGTCTAGATGATCCAGGACTGTGGACCCACTTGAGCAGTAGCCTGAGGGACTTCCTTGTACTGCATGGGCCACAGCAAGTGAAAAACTTCATGTTCCCCAAAGACAATGAAAATAGAAGTTTCCATCCAACACATTACTGGCGTGAAATCCCCAATGGTGACAAAGTGGAGAGGCCATGGCTTATGTACTCAAAAACCCAGAATGCTGCATACTGTTTTTGTTGCAAACTCTTCCAGTCTAATGTTCCAGCCACATTGGGTTCTACAGGAACAAAGGACTGGGAAAATCTGGCTAGAAATCTGGCATGCCATGAGAAGGCAGCAAATCACCAGAGAGCATTCCATAGGTGGAAAGAGCTTGAGATGAGACTAAGGTTAAAGGCCACCATAGATGATCAGCATCAAGAGAAGATTGCATCAGAGTCTCTTTACTGGCAAAATGTTCTGAAAAGGCTCATTGCCATTGTGAGAATGCTTGCTACCCAAAACCTAGCACTGTGTGGCACTTCAGATCAGCTGTATGTGCCAAACAATGGAAACTTCCTTAAAATTGTGGAGTTGATTGCTGAGTTTGATGCTGTACTCCAGGAGCATCTAAGAAGAGTCACCATCCAAGAAATGTACACACACCACTACCATGGAAAAACAATTCAAAATGAGATCATTCAGTTACTGGCAACAAAAGTCAAACAGATGATTGTGGCAGATCTGAAGTCAACAAGATATTACTCTGTTATTCTGGACTGCACACCTGACATCAGCCATATGGAACAAATGACTTGAATGGTGCGTTTTGTAACAACAACAGAACCTAGTGAAAACGTCCCTGCAATGGTGACTGTCAGAGAGCATTTTCTAGAATTTATTAACATTGATGATACTACAGGAGCTGGTATGGCAAATGTGCTTCTTAAAAAGCTGGAAGATACGGGAATTGCGATAGCTGACATGAGAGGTCAGGGCTACAATAATGATGCCAACATGAGAGGAAAGAACAGAGGTGTGCAGACACGGATCCGAGAGTTAAACCCTTGAGATTTTTTTGTCCCATGCAGGTCTCATTCATTGAACTTGGTGGTCAGTGATGCAGCATCAGCTTCCAGTGAGGCTGCTGAATTTTTTAATGTAATTCAAAGCATCTATGTATTTTTCTCTGCATCAATTCATCGATGGCAAATTTTAAAGCAACATCTGGGAACATCCTCTCTGACACCGAAACCACTGAGTGCCACACGATGGGAAAGTCGAGTGGAGGCGATAAAGCCTATCAAACACCAAATTGGGAAGATAGATGATGCCATAGTTGCCATTATAGAGGATAATGCTATGACAGGAACTGTTCATGGGAGAACAGTGGCAGAGGGAAATGGAATCACCAGAAACATACATAGCTTAAAATTTCTGTGTGGCTTAGTGTTGTGGCATGACATACTGTTTGAAATAAATGTTGTAAGCAAGAGACTCCAAGGTGTTGACCTTGATATATCTGGAGCAATGGAACAACTGGACAAAGCAAAGTCATACCTACAGTCTTACCGGTCAGATGAGGGATTTCAAAACGTTCTGAAGAGTGCACAGAAGTTGGCAGAGGAACTTCACACTGAAGCTATTTTCCCACCCATTCAAGAATACAAGAGTCACCGAAGAAGAAGACATCTTGGTTACAAGACACGGGATAATCCCATAAGAGACCCCAAACAACAATTCAAAGTTGAATTCTTTAACCAGGTGTTAGATTGTGCAATACAGTCAGTTGAAGAACATTTCATGCAGCTCAGGGAACACAGCAGTATATTTGGGATGTTGTATGATATTCCAAAACTCCTCACTATACCTGAAGAAGACCTACACCAGCAATGCAGGGCACTAGAGACAGTGTTGACACATGATGACATGCACAATATTGATGCGAGTGATTTAGGTGATGAACTGAAAACCCTTTCAAGATACATTTCAGTAGGATTAACTCCAAAGGCTGCTCTGGAATATATGTGCACAAATAAGATGACCACCCTCTTTCCAAATGCTTTTGTTGCTCTGCGCATACTTCTAACACTTCCTGTAACGGTTGCCAGTGGAGAACGCAGCTTCTCCAAGCTGAAGTTAATAAAAACACATCTACACTCCACAACGACACAGAAGAGGCTGGTCGGCCTTGCAACCATCTCAATAGAGCATGAGCTGGCCCAGACTGTGGACCTTCAGCAGGAAGCCGTTCAAATCTTTGCAACCAAGAAGGCACAGAAAGCACCACTTTGATTATTCAAACAGATAAAAATGCCAGTGTTTACTATGCAGACAAGAAAAGTTACATTTGCTGTTCAGGTGTTTGAAAGTTATGTGTTACTTAAAATTTTTGAACAAGGCATTTTAAGTTGTTAGTTCTCCTTTATTGAGGTAGGTAGCAGAGCAGTACCATGAGAGGAGTAGAATAGGAAGAAGGCAGAATTGAGACCTTTCAAAGTTTTAACCCAAGCGAGGGGGTATGGAGGCGTCATTTGAGCTCCCCGCCTCAGGTGCCAAAATGTTGTGGGCCAGCCCTGTTGCCAGCTTGCACTCTTGCTCATAGTATGAGGTCAGATAAACACTGGCTGTCCTCATGTTCCACTGATGGGAAGGCGAAGCTGGAGCTGGGCCAACGGGAGTGGAAGGGTCAGCTCCATCTTTCAGCATGATAAGGTGAGTTAAAAGATTTCAGCCATGCAGATACAGACTGACTTTTCCTGTGAAAAGCATAAGGAAACTGACACATCCCTGGGTGTGTTTGGAAGTGATTATATTTCAGCAAATGGAGAATCCCCACTGGGTGGTTTGGGCTTAATTAATGGCAGTGTTTTGTCAGATTGCACACTTTACTGCACACGATAACAGGACAGGAGGACTCCATCTGTTTGCAGTTTTCTGCCTTATGACTCTGGCTCAGAAGGGCTGAAATGCAACATTTTACTGATGACAGAAGAGACAGCTGTGAGGATATGTTTTTAAAATAAATTCCTGTGGATATTTGCTATGGCCAATGCTTGTCAAATACGCAATAAACTATTTTAAAATGTATTTGCTTCTCATTTGACCATAAGCCATCTGAATATATGATTCGCAGCTGGCACAGAAAAACCAGTGGGGAAAAAATTTCAAACTTGATAGTCACCTCAATCCAAGCTTAGGCACCTTAATCAGCCGCTTGATTTTTTCAGAGGTGCTCAGCACTCATGGGCTTCATTTGGAATTGTGGGCTCTCAACACCGTTAGATGTGGGGCCCAGTGTTTCAGGTTGGGCCGCCTAAAAACTGAGGAAGCCAAATTAAAGGCCATTATGGAAAATTCAGGTCTAAGTGACTTCCCCAGGCCAGCAGCAGGAGGGGAGTAAGTGTCAGAATTGGGGTGTCTTGGATCCACAGGGCATACCGTCCCTCTGCCTTTGTACAGCCTCTCTGGGAGTGTACCCTGGGTCTCCATATCGGACAAGGGTTCAATCACCCTGCACTGGCCACTGGGCCAGCAAGATTCTTATTCCACTCTGCTCACACCTCAGAGTCAGTTGTTTGTCTCAAATTTCAGTCACATGGTTTGTCCAGATACTTTCCCCTGCTCCCCTGGCTCAGGCAGGAGAGGGACTGGGGTCAGACAAGTAATTTACCCATCCTGATCCAAAAAGCCCCTTTGGTCGGCATTCATTAAAAGTCAGTGGTCAGGTTGTTAGTCTCCATTGTATCTCCAAGGTAGCTCCATTCTCATGTTGACAGTTCTTGATAGACCATTCATACCAACCCTTATGTGACTCTCACACAGTCACGTCATTACTTATCCCTTGTTCCAGGAAAGACATTAACCCCTTCCTATCTAGGGGGTAACAATACAAAAGTGAGAGGGAAACTGAATCACAAATGCTTTTCATAAAAATAATGCAGATATTCCCCATGTTCTCCACACTGGGTTAGTACTCAGGCTTTTTATGAAAAGCATTCCTGGCTTTCAGGTCTGTGCTCAAACCACAAGGCTATCCCACTCTCATGGAAAAAAATAATAAATTTAATTTTTAAACGACTTGCCTCTGTCTGTGTTTAGTGCATAATGATCCATTTAAAAGCACTTCCCTGCCATCTTTCTGGTACTCCAGAGCATACAGATCAACCTTTTCAAATTAATTTCAGGAAGATTTGTGGTGGTGGCCAGGCCAAATTGGAGTGAGTGGCGTTGCAATCTGGCCCATGGAGTCATGCACATTCAGGTTTGGCCTGGCCAAACATGGTCAGGCCATGGCTCAGGTCTGCCTCCCAATGCCAGCTCCACAGCCTATGTTGATGCACACCCAGGGCTGACATGTATGATTCTAGGTAATGTAGCTGAGTTTTTGAATTTGGCATAAATTGATGGGTTTTGTTATTTTTATGCAGGAGATAACATTATTAAATCAGAAGTTTCCCACATCTACTGGGATACTTGGTCAGTGCGTTACAGAATACTTCCATGTACTGCTTGGGCAACTCAGCCTGTGGTTTTCAGAACTTGGAATCGCCCAGGTAGCTCACTTTAGAGAACCAGCAACAGGCCATAGACCACTTAAAAATGTATTCAAGTGCTATATAGTAATGGAAATATGTGTCTTCTCTTTAAAGAACCATGGCATAGAAGAACAGACCTAATCAAAATCAACGGAAAACCCCTTTCATATTCCCTGCTAAAGGAAAAACAGCTGGGTTTCTGTGGCTCTGGAAACAGAGTTAGTTTTAGCATACCTGCCAACAGTTTACAAAGGTTTACAAAGATACAGGACAATAGGCTTTGGTAGGATGCCCCCCTCTGATAGCCATGATTCAGTTCCTGAGGCCATGGCGGAAGTGGGATCTCTTTCTGATGACTCACTGAGACCTTCAAAACATCCCGCTAGCTGGCCCATCTGTCTCCTGCTACAGCTATTTCTGTCACATTCTCCCGGATGTTATTTCTTTCCATGCTGAATCGCCACTTTTGGAGGCAACTGCTTCTTATCAGCCATAGATAGGATGCAGGTCCCAGTTCAGCACCTGTTGGGTTGATTGGAAAAACAGTTTTTTGTAAGTCTCTTGAATGTATGCAGTTGTGTCCAATATCTGCAAAAGACTTTGAGAAATAGAAATCTGAGTCTGAAGTTAGAAAATGGCAGCAAAATCAAGGAGACAAGCAAACACATACAGGTGAAGTTGAGGACTAAATGGTTCAGGAGATGAGTAAAGGGCTCTGCAATCAGATCACTGGTTCAAATCCAGCTTAGGTTAATAAAATAGAAAGCTTGTTAGCATCTGGTGGCTTAGATGAAATGGATTGATGGCCTCATTAGTTCCTAATGGAGAGGAGTCCATGTTGCAAAAATCATGACTGTCCCTAGTGAACTCCACATGAGCAGCCTCAGGTAAGAAACCCAGAACTGAATGAGCAATGGTCACTGAACTACCTACAAGCTGGGCCTTACAGGGCAAGAGTGAAACACTTCAGGAAGGTGGCGTAAGGAAGCACTGTCACTGCGTGAGCTCTCCTCGTCCTGTGGAGAGAGGACTCTGCTTCCCAGTGCTGTCCAGCAAGCACTCAGTTCCTATGATTGTATTTCCACAGTGAGATGCTCCTTGGTGTGGGTTTATTTATCATGAACTAAAGCTACATTTGGTGTTCAGGAAGGGATTTGTGTTTGCATCGTGCCCAGGAACTGGACAGCCGCTATGTTTTGTTGTTTATCAATAATGATTGAAGCAGACATAAATGTGAGACACATGTACATTTTGGATGTAAATCTCTGTCTGGCAGAGAAGCAGGTGCCATAAACAGAATGCTTTGTGTCCTAGGCTCTCCTGAATGATCCACTCTATATTGGACTGAAACACAAGCGGGTCCGTGGGAAACAATACGATGAACTGATTGATGAGTTTATGCAAGCAGTCACTAACAAGTAAGTGGGGCTTTGTGTGAGTCTCCTCTTAGCTGCTTCCATTTAAAAGATGTTAAAACACTCAAAGTAAACACTAGTTTAATTGATAGCTAAGCAAAAAAAATCCATTAATGCAAACCCTTGGGTGGTCTGGAAATGACCCTGGGTGCTCGAACGCTCCATGTCAAAATTATTTATGTCTTTAGAGAGCTGAGAGGGGACTGACTATAACCATTTCCTGTCCATACATTAGGCTAGAGGTGTCAAATGGGCCCTGTGGGCTGTATCCGGTCTCCATGGTGTATTTACATGAGCTACATAGCAGATTCACGATCTCAGCTTTCTTTTCTTTTTTTTGTTTTGTTTTGTTAAGTGTCTAGCTGTCATGGTTGTGAAGTAAACCTTCTAAAAGTAAACAGGGTGTAATTCAATGCGGGGCTGTCTGCCTGAATCTGCAAGCAGCCTGTAAATGACTTACTCTGAGAGGTGTGAGCTTCCCTGCCTGCCAGTAACCACATCAGTATTAACCCTAAAGCCTGAAGACATATAAGCATCAACTATCATATTGCTTAGTTTAGCGGTGGAACAGGGAAGGTGTTAGGAGTGAATTCCCTGGCTAAAGAATGTGGAATTGGAAGGGAAAGAAGTACAGAGAAATGAAAAGAGAAGAGACACACTAACCGGGAGGAAAGATGGTCCAGTGATTAGTGTGCTAGCTCTGGGACTGGGGACCCAGGTTCAATTTCCTGTGAGGCCTTGGCCAAGTCACTTAGGCTTGGTCTACACTACCCCCCAAATTCGAACTAAGGTACGCAACTTCAGCTACGTGAATAACGTAGCTGAAGTCGACATACCTTAGTTCGAACTTACCGCGGTTCAGACGCGGTCCACACGCGGCAGGCAGGCTCCCCGTCGACTCCGCGGTACTCCTCTCGCCGAGCTGGAGTACCGCAGTCGACGGCGAGCGCTTCCGGGATCGATATATCGCGTCCAGACCAGACGTGATAAATCGAACCCAGAACTTCGATTCCCAGCCGCCGAACTAGCGGCTGGGTGTAGACCTGGCCTAAGTCTGTCTGTGCCTCATGTCTCCTGTACAGTGTAGTGCAATGCATTAAACATGGTGATGTGCTCCGATACCATGGTAGTGGGGGCCATATAAATATTTAAAATAGACAAATATCCAAGGAGCTAGGGCAGAGAAACTGGAAGGAGAAAGGCAGAAATAGTGCAGGAGCCCCCTTTCCCACTGTGCGAGCCTGACTGCTAATAACAAAGTGACTCTGTGTTGTTGGTGCGGTGGAATGTTGCTGCTGATGCTGCAGCGTTGTTACTACTGCCAGGGTTGCTGTTCTTGGAGCTCCGGTGTCAGCTGCACTAGCAGACAGGGCAGCATGTTCATTCAGCAGATCTCGATATTATTCATAAGACCACAGGCTCGGTACAGTGGTGAAGGTGCCCGAGCAGGTTTATTGTCAACAAAGCAAGGTGCTAGCGCCCCAGAGGAGCTACAGGTACACTAACACATGTACGCCTGCAGCAATGGTACCTGCTCAGTCAGCACATCACAATGCCGCTGTTCCCTAGGCTGGCACAAAGTTGCCCCTCCGATGACTTATCCTTTTATACAAACGAGTTACGTATTTCACTCCAGACATCGTTAGGGTATGTCTACACAACGAAATTAGGTCGAATTTATAGAAGTCGATTTTTTAGGAAGCGATTTTATACAGTCGATTGTGTGTGTCCCCACTAAGCGCATTAAGTCGGCAGAGTGCATCCACAGTACCGTGGTTGGCGTTGACTTTCGGAGCGTTGCACTATGGGTAGCTATCCCACAGTTCCCACAGTCTCCGCCGCCCATTGGAATTCTGGGTTAAGCTCCCAATGCCTGATGGGGCAAAAACATTGTCGCGGGTGGTTTTGGGTACATGTCGTCAATCGCCCCTCCTTCCGTGAAAGCAATGGCAGACAGTCGTTTCGCGCCTTTTTTCCGTGCGGATGCCATACTGCTTTCAGCAGACAGTGCAGTAGGACTGCTAACCGTCGTCATCGAATGACCGCTTCCGCTGCAACTTTGCTCTCCTGGTGCCATGAATCCACCTCGCAGGTCCTCTATATGACCATCGTCATCCACCGCCTCTGCTGCCACTCTGCTCTCCTGCTCTTGTCTCGCCATACCATGGCAAGCGTGCAGCCCACTCAGCTCAGCTAACAGACACTGCCGCTGTTGTGTCCTGGTGCTGCTGGCAGCAGACGGTGCAATAGGTCTGGAAAACTGGTTTTCCAACCACCGCTTCCGCTGCCACTCTGTTCTCCTGCTCTTGTTTCGATCGATAGCGAATTTCTCCATGTTGGCTGTCATGAGCTCCTGCTTCCGCTTCAACTCTGCTCTCCTGCTCTCATGCATCCACCTTGCAGGTCCTCTCGTCGTTCTCTATAAATATCTATTCTTGTGGCATCTCTCTATAAATCTATTCCGTCATCCACCGCTTCCGCTGCAACTCTGCTCTCCTGCTCCCCTGCAGACGCCATACCACGGCAAGCATGGAGTCCGCTCAGATCACCACAGCAGTTATGAGCATTGTAAACACCTCGCGCATTATCCTGCAGTATGTTCAGAACCAGAACCTGCAAAAGCAGGCGAGGAGGCGACAGCACCGTGATGACGAGAGGATGAGGACATGGACACAGACTTCTCTCAAAGTACGGGCCCCGGCAATTTGGACATCCTGGTGGCAATGGGGCAGGCTCATGCCGTGGAATGCCGATTCTGGGCCCAAGAAACAAGCACAGACTGGTAGGACCACATAGTGTTGCAGGTCTGGGATGATTCCCAGTGGCTGCGAAACTTTCGCATGCATAAGGGCACTTTCATGGAACTTTGTGACTTGCTGTCCCCTGCCCTGAAGCGCAAGAATACCAAGATGAGAGCAGCCCTCACAGTTCACAAGCGAGTGACGATAGCCCTGTGGAAGCTTGCAACGCCAGACAGCTACCAGTCAGTCAGGAATCAATTTGGAGTGGGCAAATCTACTGTGGGGGCTGCTGTGATCCAAGTAGCCAAAGCAATCACTGAGCTGCTGCTATCAAGGGTAGTGACTCTGGGAAACGTGCAGGTCATAGTGGATGGCTTTGCAGCAATGGGATTCCCTAACTGTGGTGGGGCGATAGACGGAACCCATATTCCTATCTTGGCACCGGAGCACCAGGGTACCCACTACATAAACCGCAAGGGGTACTTTTCAATGGTGCTGCAAGCACTTGTGGATCACAAGGGACGTTTCACCAACATCCATGTGGGCTGGCCAGGAAGGGTTCATGACGCTCGCGTCTTCAGGAACACCAATCTGTTTAAACGGCTGCAGCAAGGGACTTACTTTCCGGACCAGAAAATAACCGTTGGGGATGTTGAAATGCCAATTGTTATTCTTGGGGACCCAGCCTACCCCTTAATGCCATGGCTCATGAAGCCATACACAGGCACCCTGGACAATAGTAAGGAGCAGTTCAACTATAGGCTGAGCAAGTGCAGAATGGTGGTAGAATGTGCATTTGGACATTTAAAAGCGCGCTGGCGCAGTTTACTGACTCGGTTAGACCTCAGCGAAACCAATATTCCCATTGTTATTACTGCTTGCTGTGTGCTCCACAATATATGTGAGAGTAAGGGGGAGATGTTTATGGCGGGGTGGGAGGTTGAGGCAAATCACCTGGCTGCTGATTACATGCAGCCAGACACCAGGGCAGTTAGAAAAGCACAGCAGGGCGCACTGCGCATCAGAGAAGCTTTGAAAACCAGTTTCATGACTGGCCGGGCTACGGTGTGAGAGTTCTGATTGTTTCTCCTTGATGAAAACCGGCCCCTTGTTTCACTCTACTTCCCTGTAAGCCAACCGACCTCCCTCCTTCGATCACCGCTTGCAGAGGCAACAAAGTCATTGTTGTTTCAAAATCATGCATTCTTTATTAATTCGTCACACAAATAGGGGGATAACTGCCAAGGTAGCCCAGGAGGGGTGAGGTAGGAGGGAAGCACCAGGTGGGGTGGGGGAGGAGGGAAGGACAAGGCCACACTGCACTTCAAAACTTATTGAATGCTAGCCTTCTGTTGCTTGGGCAGTCCTCTAGGGTGGAGTGGTTGGGTGCCCGGAGCCCCACTGTGTTCTTGGGCGTCTGGGTGAGGAGGCTATGGAACTTGGGGAGGAGGGCGGGCGGTTACACAGGGGCTGCAGTGGCGGTCTGTGACTCCAAGTCTTCAGGGCAAATTAATCATTAAACACGCTTGCTTTTAAACCATGTATTATATTTACAAAGGTACACTCACCCAGAGGTGCCTTCTCTGCCTTCAAGGTCCGGGAGCCCACCTTGGGAGGGTTGGGAGGGTATTGGCTCCAAGATGATAAACAGTTCCTGGCTGTCGGGGAGAACGGTTTCTCTGCTTGCCTGTTTTGCGCTACCCTCCTCCTCCTCATCATCATCATCTTCCTCGTCCCCAAAATCCTCATCCCTGTTGCGTGAGACTCCACCCTTGCAGGAGTCCATGAACAGGGGTGGGGTAGTGGTGGGGGCACCCCCTAGAATTGCATGCAGCTCATCATGGAAGCAGCATGTCTGGGGGTCTGACCCGGAGCAGCCATTTGCCTCTTTGGTTTTTTGGTAGGCTTGCCTGAGCTCCTTAAGTTTCACGCAGCACTGCTGCGGGTCCTTGTTATAGCCTCTGTCCTTCATGCCCTTGGAGATTTTTTCAAATATTTTGGCATTTCGTCTTTTGGAACGGAGTTCTGAGAGCACGGATTCATCTCCCCATACAGCGATCAGATCCAGTACCTCCCGTTCAGTCCATGCTGGAGCTCTTTTGCGATTCTGGAACTCCATGGTCACCTCTGCTGATGAGCTCTGCACGGTCACCTGTGCTGATCAGCTTGCCACACTGGCCAAACAGGAAATGAAATTCAAAAGTTCGCGGGGCTTTTCCTGTTTACCTGGCCAGTGCATCTGAGTTGAGAGTGCTGTCCAGAACAGTCACAATGGAGCACTCTGGGATAGCTCCTGGAGTCCAATACCATCAAATTCAGTCCACACTACCCCAAATTCGACACGGCGATGTCCATTTCAGCACTAATCCCCTCGTCAGGGAGGAGTACAGAAATCGATTTTAAGAGCCCTTTAAGTCGACAAAAATGGCTTCGTCATGTGGACGGGTGCAGGGTTAAATCGGTCTAACGCTGCTAAATTCGACCTAAACTCGTAGTGTAGACCAGGGCTTAGTTACCCTCCTTATCCTTGTACCTGCTAGTCTGAACAAAACATCCTCATCCATTATCTTGTCATGCCAGCCTGATCTGACGAGGGGTCGGCGTGTTCTTGTACCATCTCGTTAGAATGTGTTTACCAAGTTACTTGAGAGATCTGTGTGGTTTTGTACCATCCTCTCCAGTCAGGAATGTGCTTACTTGGTGTTAGCTAATAGTCTAGTTGGCAGCCGGTATCAAGCGGAGTGCCCCAAGGGTGGGTCCTGGGGCCAGTTTTGTTCAATATCTTCACTAATGATCTGGATGATGGCATGGATTGCAAGTTTGCAGATGACACTAAACTGGGAGGAGTGGTAGATACGCTGGAGGGTAGGGATAGGATACAGAGAGACCTAGACAAATTAGAGGATTGGGCCAAAAGAAATCTGATGAGGTTCATCAAGGACAAGTGCAGAGTCCTGCACTTAGGATGGAAGAATCCCATGCACTGCTACAGGCTGGGGACCAACTGGCTAAGAGGCAGTTCTGCAGAAAAGGACCTGGGGATTACAGTGGATAAGAATCTGGATATGAGTCAACAGTGTGCCCTTGTTGCCAAGAAGGCTAACAGCATTTTGGGCTGTATCAGTAGGAGCATTGCCAGCAGATCGAGGGATGTGATCATTCCCCTCTATTCAGCATTGGTGAGGCCTCATCTGGAGTACTGTGTCCAGTTTTGGGCCCCACACTACAAGAAGGATGTGGAAAAATGTGGAAAGAGTCCAGCAAAGGGCAATAAAAACTATTAGGGGGCTGGAGCACATGACTTATGAGGAGAGGCTGAGTGAGCTGGGATTATTTAGTCTGCAGAAGAGAAGAATGACGGAGGATTTGATAGCTGCTTTCAACTACCTGAAAGGGGGTTCCAAAGAGGATGGATCTAGACTGTTCTCAGTGGTAGCAGATGACAAAACAAGGAGTAATGGTCTCAAGTTGCAGTGGGGGTGGTTTAGGTTGGATATTAGGAAAAACTTTTTCACTAGGAGAGTGGTGACACACTGGAATGGGTTACCTAGGGAGGTGGTGGAATCTCCTTCCTTAGAGGTTTTTAAGGTCAAGCTTGACAAATCCCTAGCTGGGATGATTTAGTTGGGGATTGGTCCTGCTTTGAGCAGGGGGTTGGACTAGATGACCTCCTGAGGTCCCTTCCAACCCTGTTATTCTATGATTCTATGAATACCTAGTGTGTTGTTGTTTTGCCAAGGCCAGGCCTACTCTGGTTCAGAGCCTTTGAGTCACACTGTTAGTTATGCCTAGTGCTCCAGCAAGGCCTACACTATATACAGGCCATATTCTCCCCTTATCTTGATCTTCATGCAAACCTTCCATTGACATCAGTGGGAGATCCACTGTGAACTGAGGAAGTATGGGTTTCTCTGTTTATACCTCAACTCATGGACCATCATTCAAAATGGAGGTAAGCCCTCTCCACTGAATGAGTTTGATACATAGGCATGAAGCCCAGTCCTGTAGCTCTCACTCATTTCCCATTGAAATCACTGGGACTGCTCACGAGAGTAAGGACTGCAGCACTGGACCCTAAACCTATAGATATGGGCCCGAACCTGCACAGCAGACCAAAAACACCTCTGCAGTTGAGGTCCTGATTGGAGCTTTACACGTGGCACTCCAAAGTCTCCTACCTGCTTGTCTTGAGCTTTGGGGAATTTGGATTCAGATTTTGCAGATTGGGCTGATCTCCGCTGGACTCTCATCCTTACAGTAGGTTCAAGGTCACGACCACCTCTCCTTTCTTTCTGGCTATTTGGGAGGGAGGGGATGGCCATCCCGAATAGTATTCTGTTGTAACACAGGGTTATGGTATGGGAAAAGCTGAGAACCATCGCTCAAGTCTATTGGTTATGTGCTTTGCAGTGCATTCTTGTGCCCAGGTGGGGACGGTGAAAGTACATGACAATCCTCTCGACTCACTGAAGGGGATATTGGAAGGAAGAGAGAGAAAACAGCTATTTAAAACAGACTGGAAAAGCCCTAACCTCTTGAGCATCATTTTCTGCCTCTGCTAAAGTAACAGATGATGTTAATCAGGGACTGCAGAGTGATTTATGAGGTGCTTCATGTTTGCTTGTCTTCCCTCCACACTGTTGTTGTTTCAGTTGTTTGCATTTAAAGGCACCACGTCAGTTACATGAATTAGGTTTCCCTCCGTCTCAGCAGGCTGTTTCTGCGTGCACTGCTGCAAACTGTAGGCTTATGTCTCTCATAAGGGAGGTCTGGAGGGTTCTACGGGCAACACCTACCAAAAAAAAAAAATGACCAGTGCCCTTCCCCCATGCCCAGGTGAGTGGGGAGGAGCAGTAAGGACGGAAATGGTGAGGACTGGTCAGTGCCTTCAGCAGCTGTAGGTCCTGGAGGAGCTGACTGCTTTAGAGACAGTGTCTGTGCAACCCTCAGTTTTTGTGACTGGCCCTTGGTCCAGTGGAATTGGGTGCTAGACTGAGAGAATTGGGGTGAAATCCTGGCCTCATTGAGTCAATGGGAGTTTTGTTATTTACTTCAGTGGAGCCAGGACTTCACCCCAGGTTCCCGTTCCCAGTTCTGCTACTGACTCACTGTGTGACGTTAGGCCAGGCCCTTCACCTCTTCTGGGCTGCAGATTCCCCATCTGCAACGTGGGCTAATAATTATTACATAGCTTTATAAGCCCCTGGATCTGTGGATAAAAAATACTCTATCTAGTGATAAACCTTATCACTTCGGCGAGGGGTGCATTAGAAATGCTTAAAAGAGAACCTTAAAAAAGAGTGGGAAAATTTGAGCTTATGCCTTTTTTGTTCTTTATAATGGACAAAGGCCTGATTATTCTTTTTAAAAGGTTGGATCTTTTGTGGCTTGTGTTGACATTAGGAATTCCTGTCTTGTCTAATCTGGAAGACTCTGGCAGTAGAGAAACACATCTATGGAATCACAAGAGACTGAAAGCAATTGGGAGGTGAAGGGAATTGTCGTCTGATTGTTTACAGTTGGTATTTTGTTGGCACGCTGTCTTATTTGAACTCCAGCCTCTAATGAACACAGTGGAGAAAGGATGTCTCCTAAAGTTTCCTCTTCTCCTCTGCCACAACAGGACCAGGGAGAGAGAATTCAGAGCTCAGCAGGGTCCTCCTGCGACAACAGCTTGAGACACTTGGTTTCTATGGTGATGAGTGGTATAAGGACCTAGATAATGGCTCCCTCCCATCACTTGTCTGGCTCTGGGCTTTGTTTGTGGTGTCTATGGCAAAGATTGCTGAACATGCAGGATATGAACCCTGACACCACTGCGAGATGTATTTTGGGAACAGGGCAAAACAGATAGGCAGCTAGCCAGCCCTGGCCTGCCACCTGACCCATCAGAATATGCTCCCGGGCAGCATGCCTCTTCTGTGCTTGCTGTTGGGAAAAGACTGCCTATTGTTTCCCTATGGCGAGGTTAGATGGGTTAATCCCAGAGGAGAAGGCAGAAGGGACTCAGCCATGGAACTCAGCAGAATGACATGCCCAGGCAGTGTGGTCTAGTGATTGGAGCAAGGTGCTGGGGTCAAGAGCCTTGGCTTCTGTTCTCAACTCTTCCAGTGGATCCAGGACAAATCACTTAGACAGCCTGAAACCCAGAGAGGTTATCTCCAGATTGGTATACCTACTTTGCAGATGTATTGGGAGGGCAAATCTATTCGTGTACATTAGGTGCCTTGAGACCTGGGTGCAAGGCACTATAGAATTGTATTATTACTACTTCTTCTAGTGC
This sequence comes from Emys orbicularis, assembly GCF_028017835.1. Lineage (NCBI taxonomy): Eukaryota > Metazoa > Chordata > Testudines > Emydidae > Emys > Emys orbicularis. The sequence goes on from NC_088683.1 coordinate 347,638,136, forward strand.
TTGTTCTAATAGTTATTCTTTATTGCAAAGACCCTGGTGTTGGGAAAGGTGGTAACTCTAGGCTGAACTGGATTCAGCAGGCTTGAATGCAATGCATTCATTTGGTCTTGGATTACCACCTGAACAGTTACCCTGAACTTCCATCCAGGTCATGAGATGAAGCAGAAAATGGCATGAAAGTGCTGTCATATTGTAGCTAACCTCAGTGCTACTTGTGCAGCGACCTTTGAATTTGAAAAGCTCTGATCCCTGAAATCCAGACTCTGGGCTCTGGCTTTTGTTATTCATAAGAATAGAACTTCTCAGAATCATCCGAGAATCATCTGAGAATAAACCCACAATCTGACGGGAGCGCTTGTCTGATTATTTTGGGGGGATCTTTTGGGTCCCTAATGATTAATTAACCAGGTTAATTTGGTTCATATCGAGAGGTATTGCAAGAACAATTCTTGAATTCTCCAAAATGGAGACATGCTAGTCATGTAAAAAGTTTAATCTAGTTTATGAGGGTCCTTTAAATTCTCATGTAAGTCAGTGGTCAGCTCTTTTGCCGGAGCACCTCCCGTCCCAGCTAGTAACTACTGCTTCAGCGACATGTGTCAAGGAAGTGGAATGTGTCAGAACACAGGAAGGCGAATAGAGTGAAGATTCATTGTTCTAATGTATGAATAAAATCAAACAGATGCTATTCCAATTTCTATGGCTGGAGGCATCTCCACTCAGAGGCAAAGGCTCAAGGCTTCATAATAGCCACCGAATAATGGATGGGTATAGCAGTAGCTCCACAGTTAGCACTAATGTATTTGCCAATAAAATGAGACTTATGGGCATTTTTAGACCAAATTATTAATGAAGGCCCTTCTCAAAACAGCTGGAAGAATTATCTGCATTTTCCCAGTGTCTAAACCTCCATTTGTTACTGTTTCACCTAGAAAGCAAGAAAGGACTTCCTATTAAGGGCCAAATTTTTGTATCTGCAGCTCTCATTATCCCAGTGGAAGCCAGAATTTGGCCCACTGAGCTCAGGCCATGGATTTAGGATTAAGCAGCCTTGCAAAATGCTACTTGCCCACAGCAAGTAATTGGAGTAGGGTTTATTTTACATGATGGGCATGTAACATATACCCATCTACATTATCTTCAGTCACCGGAGCAAAAGGAGAGTGGGTAGATTTTGCACCTGGACTGGTAAATTTTCAAGGCTGGAATAAAAACTCACTTGCTTCATCCAGGGATCCTATCAGAAGGAATAGCCCATAATCTCCACATATCAGAGAAAACTGTGCTCGAAATCTAAAGACCTGAGTGCGGTGCTGATGTGGCAGGGTATATTTTCTTTGTGCTGTGGAGAGTTAGATGCCCTTGCAGTGTGATGAGACTCAGTCTACACACTAATAATGTGTTTTATTGGCAAACTCCCTTAAAAAAAAAAAACCTAACCAAGATCTGGGATTGAGCTGTGGAGTTTTAAAAAGATTGTCACGTTTTTTCCTCCTCCCTTTCTCTTGAATTCCTTCTTTCTTACTCCACTTCCACCTCCCATCATCTCTTCCATAGTCCCATTGTAAAGTAACAGTTTTACCGTGATTCCAAATGGCCAGAAGTGCTGATGGATGGGCCATCCCAAAGCGAACAGCCTCCCTTGTGAAAGCCAGCCTCGCTCGCTCGCTGACAGATGTTGAGCAAACAAAGTATAGACCCTGGGAGAGGCACTTCCACACTCCAGCAGATTGTGTCACTGAAGCCTCGTTAAGCTGTCATAACTTCTCTCCCTTTTCCTTTCCCATCACAGCTGATTACCTGGGTAATTGTGAAAACAGAAGCTGTCTCTTTTAGGAGCCTGTTCCATTTGACAGGGTGCAGGAGACAATCAGAGACCAAGTGTTGGGGAATTCGAATGGAAAGAGAGGGAAAGTAGCTCTAAGTAGTTCTTTTCATTTTGGTTTGAACTAGATTTGTTTTCCCCTGAGCTCCGCCCCGTAGTTTACCCACGTACAGAGCTAACGACAAGGTCCCAAGTGCCCTGCAGAAAGCTGGGCATATGTTCTGCAATAAGTTCCTCTGGTTTCAGCAGCTCTCTAATGCATCAGACTGGGAATCCAGTGGTCGCTTTTATGATGCGAAATAATCAGCACAGTATCCCCTGTGTTATTTATTTGGACTTTACATTTAATATCGTTTATTGAACTGAAAATATCAACGTGATGCTCGGCCAGAGCTATAAATGGATCCTGCTTTGTGAACCCAGCCCCATTTTGGGCTTAGTAATAACTCCTCAAATCAAGGCCAGATTGGCTTAGTTTCAGTTTTTGATGTGCAGGTTTCACAGAGAGCTAGCTGCATATCCCTCATCTCTACCTCAGTGGTGCTCGGGGCTTGAATTTCCTCTATGTCCACCTGGAATTGGAGTGAAGTGGCTTTAAATATGCACAGAGCAGCTCTTTCGAAACTACCAAGCTGCAGCACGGCTCTCAAAACAGACAAGACAGATCAGCCATGGAATCCTAAACGGGAATGTCCCTGTGGTCCTTCCAGTGACCTTCTTCGAGTGACCCCTGTGATGAAGTGAAAGAGCTGAACTCCTCACATGATCAGAGTGAGTTGCTTTTGAGCCGGGTCTGATATTGAGTGTGGGAGAGCAGTACTGATACTGTACTCCTGGCTCCACTAGCATGACTTCCTGTTACTGATTAAGGACTGAACTTCAGCCACTACTGCTATGCTGTCCCTCTGGTAATGGGCGTTCACACTTTGTACTTGACCTTGACTGATTTGGAATGCAACAGTTTTATCCTTCACTGGGGCTTTCTGGCTTGTGCATTTACAGCTAGACCTGATTTACTGTAGCTTTTCTAGGTAAAAGATATGTCTGGAGGAGGGCAGGTGGCTTTGCTGCCTTTGGTGTTTTCTGCCATGAGGCAGGGTTAGTTTGTGCCCAGGACTCCATGCTAGCACTATTGCATCCCCTGGCCACTCCCAATCCCAGAACGTGCTGTTCCCCATTTTAGCTGCACTATCCCTTTCAGACCCTCGTTGGTATAACCCTATCTTACTCCTCAGCAGATTTTATGCCTCTAGGGCCCAGCCCCTGGATTCACATTGACATGGACCCAGTCTGACTCTTGCTCAGTATTAGAATGGAATATATATTCTGGAATAAGTGAAGGCAATTAGAGCACAATGAGCTCCATCTCACAGACAGAGGCAGACCACTGGGCTCATGGTGCAGTTCCTGGGCTCTTCTGGAGGAGTGGTTGGGCACCAAAACTTCCAGGCACAGAGCTGCATCCAGGAGTCACTGTGAGCGTGGCTGACCCAACAGTCCGTAACCCAGACCTATGGCTTCCTTTTTACGAGAAGACAAATTTACAGGTACGAACAGATTTGCCCGCTGTTCCTACATGTCTGTAAAGCACTTGTCAGGGCTATCGATGCTGGATAAATAATGCCATCAGGGTAAGTGAATCACCTCAAAGATGTAAAACTTTGCCTTTTGTGCGGGTTTCTGTGCTATAAAAACCCTAGCGCCCGCTTTTATTTTAATATTGCAGGCAGTTTTCTACTCTGTCTGTTCCTAAGGAAAGTCTCTTAGCTAGACAGGTGCTATAAAAATGAAAGGGACTTTTTTTCTTTAAATCCAATGTCTGTCTGATGTAAATGGGCAAACAAACATTCCAACCTCTCTTGACAAATAATAGCACTGTCACCTGTCCCCCGTACTGTCCAGACTGTCAGCTCTCTCCCTGCAGCCCACATTGTTTCCTCCCCTTGGCCAGAAGCACGTAAAGCTGTGAGAACAATGGAAAAACAAAACTTGGGAAGGGTCCCAGAGCCCAGGCACCAGCCCGAGCCCAAACACCTCCACCGCAATTAAGGTTCCCTGCAGCCTGAGCCCTGCAAGCCCGAGTCAGCTGGCACAGGGCAGCCACAGGCATTTAATTGCAGTGTAGATGTACCCTTGTATGCCTTAGCCAAATCCTAGTGTGTGGCCCTGCTCAGGCAGGCGCTCCACCTGCCCTTGAGCTACCAGCCAAAGGGCTACTGGTCCAGTTGCAGGTGGGAAGGGAGCTAGTGGATCCACAACAGCAAAGCTTGGCCTAGACTGTGAACCCTTGTAAAAGGGCTGGGCATGAACACCGTTTCCCCCCTCCCCACAAACTCTCTACCTGATCCAGTCTGCTGGTGCCTGCACTTTTGGAGCTTCTGGCTGCTTCTCTGTTTCCAGCTTGCACAAGGTCTTTTTTTCTGATCCCTGTACTCTTGCCTCAGGGGATGGACAACTCTTCAGCTGGACTCCCCTGAGCAGGAATCCAGGACTTGCAAGGGACTGGGGGAAAGTGACTTGCCTTTTTCTCTCTTAGAACATACCAGCTGGATCCAGCCCTTCCTCTACCCACAGCACCTTCTGTCATTCCTGTGGGATAGCCTGGCAAGCCACCACAATGCTGCCAGAGCATGGTGGGTAGCTCCCTTTCATAAGCAAGGGAAATGCAGACTCTCGGGCTGCTGCCTTTATCTTCCGCAGTGGATTCTGTTGATCTGGTACCTGGCAGCCCCTGCAAAGTGCTGGGTATAGCTTTGAGTGGGGAAATCCTGTTCATCTCTTCTTCAGTGGCCAACTTCTAGCCAAGTGCCTGCAGCCCAGGAATCTTTGTGGATTTTCAGCCTATATGCCGATCGCTTGTTGTGAGGCACAGACAAGGCTGGCGGTTGAAAGGTGGCCTTCCCATTATGAAACTGGCAAGTACAAGATGAGGAATATCAAGGGCAAGGGAGAAAAGACCTCTTCTTTTGCCCGGCTTTATATAAGGCCAAAGGTGGGGACTCAATGCATAAAGCAGTTCTCCATAATGGGCTTGGAGAGCTTTTATGAAGTGTTATATTCAAGGAGAAATTGGAAACCACCTCTGTAGGAATCTTTCACCAAGGAACTTGAGTAACATTTGTTCCTGCCTCTGGGGAAATAGTTTATGCTTTCTGCTCACAGTGAATGCCTTGTCAACCTTGAGCAGCAAATGCATCACACAGAGCCCATGGACTCGGCCCTCCAAAGTTTGAGTTACATTATCCAGTCAGGTGCTTTTCAGAGCATTGCCTCGTGGAATTTTTTCCCCGTGATCTCATGACCTATAATGAGGCTGGAAGAAGTTGATGAGATACATGCAAATGTGGATAAAAGAACCAGGCTGCATGGTCAAATTGTTTAGGAAATTACAAAGAAAGTTGTCTACTGGAGGAACTGAAAGCAACTTCATCAGCAAAACATCTGCCTGCTGCTTCAGGGATTCACACGTCTTCTTGTGAGTACATTCCAAGAGAGACGTGCATCCCTATCTGCAGAAAGTGCATCCGTAAAGATCTTGTTTTCTGCACCCTTCTTGTTAGCTTTGTCCAAAGCATCGGTGCAGCTTTGTTAGAAAATAACACAATGAGAGACGAAACACGAATCCTTACAGAGGCCCACCTAATATCTCTCTCCTGAGAAGCAGAACAACTTCCTAAAGTTTTGGGGGTTTAATTGTTAAAACAGACTTGCACTGTTGCCTTTGCTTAGAAAAACATGAAACTATGGAACAGGAGCCAGATTCTTATACCCTTCCTCACGCTGAATAGCAGCTCGCTCAACATGCCCATGGATGCAGAAATTACTAGCTGAGGTTTTTGGCCTGTGTCATGCAAGAGGTCAGACTAGATGATCATAATGGTCCCTTCTGTCCTCAAAATCTATTATTTCAGTGGGGCTAAGTGTGGAAGAAGATATACTGCTTAATGTGAGTAATGGAACCAGAATTTGGACCATAGTTAGTTAGTTATGTAGGTCCAGTAAAGACCATGACACAGTCCCTACCTCAAAGGGCTTGGAATTTAATTTTAGACATGATGCTATGTGTAAGAGTAAGGAGTGAGGAAGGACAAGGGTAACAACAATAAGGTTAGTCGCTTGCAGACTTGTGCTTTCTATTGTAGAAATGGCAGAACAAACTCCAGGAATGGTGCTGAGAGTCTAGGGTCTTTTGGTCAAATGCAGATGCATGAGCGGTATTATTATCTAGCTTTTATTGTGGCCTATCTAAAACCAGACAGATTGACTAGGTTAAAGAGCTTCCTGTTCCTAGGCCTCAGTGCCATTTTTGGAGCAATGGCAGGAAAACACAGCCTCACTGAACACCAGCTTCAGAGCTTTGAGGAGTGATGGAGGATAGAAATGGATGGGTGAATTGGGCTCAGCAATGCAAGAGCCACAGAACCAAGCAAACACATTCTCTGCATTCAGATCCCTTCTAGAGATTTGCTTCTTCTGTGATTCCCACAAGAAGTGAACCAACACCTCGCCCTCTTGACACCTATCGTTTTGGCACATTTTCTTTCAGGCTGGAGGTTCTTACGTAACCTCCTCTGAAGCCACCACCATGTAATTCTGTGGACTAGTGTGAGGCCCTCTTAGATTCTGTGCTTGAACACCCAGTTAGTTAAGGTGGAAAAAAACATGCTAGAAGTTTGGATCCAATCCAGTTGCTTGCAGACCTGGCCATAGTGATCCACACATTTGTAACCTCTAGGCTGGACTATTGCAATCCTCTTTATCTAGGAAAAGTAGCCAGAGAACCCCATGATCTCAGGAAGCTACAGCTTGTTCAGAAAGGCGCAGCACCTTCCAATACAAGTCACCAGGAACCTATCATACTGATACATCACTCTGCTCTGAGTCCGCATTGAAAACAGAGTCGAGATCAAGGTCACTGTCCTGATACTCCTGTTGGTAAATTGTATAGTCACTTGCTTGACTACACTTTGGTTAATTATGAAATATATTCAAGAGACCAAATAACCCATATCAGTCAGGTTTATTGCTCAAAATCAATAGTAGCATAGTACGGGAAGAAAGGCTCAGTACAATACAATCTTGAGCAGTGTTGTTAAATTCACCTTACACAAAAGGTGTGCTCCCTTCCTTGTCATTGTTTTGGATACTAACATTCCAGGCACTAGTCCATTAAACTACCTCCCTAACTTGTACTAAGACGTAGAACGAATGGATCTTGATTTTGACATGTTTCCTATCTGCTTATGCCATATGCTGAATTGCACTATTGCAAGGGATTGTGGGATGTAGCTTAGCATGAGTGAACAGAACTCTGGAAAAAACATAGGCCCATTCAGCTCTTATAACTGCCAGGCATTTGTATAATATGGTATATACTAACCTAACAGATGTGCATGTCATCAGTCTTGGTTACCGGAGAGACAGTCTCATCCGCTGCAAGCAGGACCTCCTACAACAGCTGCATTCCACCAGAACAATGGTTCACTCAACCAATAGGAGGAGGCTTGTGACCATGGGAGACAGGAGCTGGACCAGGAACATGGAACTCGGTGCCAGAACAGATAAGAGTGACCACTGGACCTTGCTGCTTTAGCACCCTCAATCTCACTGATTCATAAAAAAACAAAACAAATAATAAGCCTGCTTCTTGATGGCATTGGGGGAAGAGAGAGAACCTCATCCTCTTCGGTGTTTGCATACTATAGCAATGAGGTCTGTATAAGTATTCAAGGGATGAATGGATGGATAGCAGGGGACTTGGCATGGATGATCTGCTTTAGGCTGAGAAATAAGAGTGTTACTGATGGCAAAGTTTGCAGAGTGCTGCTCACCAAAAGCTCTAGCTGGTGAGCACAGAATTAAGAATCCATTAGGGCTTAGTCCTTAGTAGCCTCTGCTCCTGCCATCCATGAGTTTGCTGCTTAAACTTGGAATTGTTTTAAGCCCCAGGCCATTCCCGTAGTCCGTGGGCTCCTGCTGTTGTGAGAAGTCTTCTTCAAACAGCTGGGCTTTGCCGCACGCTCTGGAAATAGACAGGCTTGGGCTCGTTCGATGAGTGCTCAGCTCACATCTACCTCCCGATCTCTTACATGACCGTGTTTGGGGATTGCCAGCACTTAATCAGACTTGCCCAGTGGTGCACAAGCTCTGGTCTGTACAGATGTTTCTTGTAGCTAGGTGAAGACCTAAAACCAATGCTCAGAAGTGCTCATACACTTATTTTCTTCAGGTGATCTGTACCCAAGTTGGGAATTCACACAGCTTTGTCCACCCACACGGCCCAGATGTGCGTGCACATCAGGTGTTCTGCACATGTGCAAAAGTTCAGACAGAGCCCTAAGCATGGACTTTAAAAATGTGCACCTGAAACGAGCCTCATCGATTTGCAATCAGTATAATTGCCCAGTTCTCAAGCACTAAACCAGTCCGGCAGTGTTCCAGCTGCAGCTCCAAAACAGCCCATTTTTCAAAATACTTTTAAACGAAAATTTTGTTTAATATTAGTGGGGGGAGGGTTGGGTTTTTTTGCTACTCATACCTACATTTCTGTCTTAAAGTGCCTGAATTCCTTTAAGTCTGTCTTCTGCTCTTTGGAAGGAGGGCTGAGAAATGCAAAAACAGTCTCCCAAAACTTAACTTTTAACAGCCAGCAAAGATGAAAATTACTCATACAAACTGGAAAGGCGCCTTTACATAAAGAGAGTTACAAGAGCAGATAGTCCCAATAAATACACACTTTAATGTGCCCTGGAGGAACAGGAATCTATTGGAGTCCAAAACTAGAAGGTCAAGCAATAAAGCTGCATTTTACTGGAAGAGTGGAATAAACAATCTGCTCAGCATATCCATTGGATGGAGGTAGGCAATTTGGATGCTGGGATCCATCTGTTCAAGCTTCCCCAGCCAGGTTAAACCAAAATCCCACATACTATATAGTACAGCAGGGATCGGCAACCTTTGGCACGCGGCCCACCAGGGAAAGCCCCTGGTGGGCCGGGCCGGTTTGTTTACCTGCCGCGTCCGCAGGTTCGGCCAATCATAGCTCCCACTGCCCGCGATTTGCCGCTCCAAGCCAATGAGGGCTGCGGGAAGCGGCGCGGGCTGAGGGATGTGCCGGCCATCGCTTCCGGCTGCCCCCATTGGCCTGGAACAGCGAACTGCGGCCAGTGGGAGCTGCGATCGGCCGAACCTGTGGATGCGGCAGATAAACAAATCTATCCGGCCTGCCAGGGGGCTTACCTGGCGGACCGCGTGCCAAAGGTTGCCGATCCCTGTACTGCAGCTTTGCTTTATGATAAAGATAGCTAAACTCTGGGTGGTTAACTCCTTAGGCACTGAACATTTTCCTAGGGTTTCAGATGGACTTCAGGAGAGCATGCCAGAGAAGAGGAACAAATAGTAGGTAGGGAGAGATTCCTGGAAGAAGCCTGTCCTAACTCACCTTGCCTTTCCCCTGCTGGAAAACAATCAGTCCTAATGTGATTCCCAATCCTTCCTCAGACTGGGAGCCATAACTGGGGAGGTGGGGGTCTGAAATGGCCGTATGAGAGCTGGTAACATGCCAGCTGGACCGACCTGAGGACTCTCTTCTAACTAGAAGCTGCCGCAGGTGCTCTCTCTCTGGCTGTTCTTGATTGTTGTCATAAACTTAAGAGTGTTGAAATATAATAGAGCAGATCCTCAAAATCCGTACACTGCTCATTTGGCAGCTGCTTTTCTTAGAGGCATCCTGCACCTGCAGATAATAAAGCAAGTCATGGACGCTTGCAACCATATCTCACCTGGGGCATGTGAGATCACAGCAGCTCTCACAAGGTAAGCAGAATAGAGCGGGTCAAGCAATGGAGATTTTTTCCTCAGAAATTCTGACAAACACAAATAAACTAATTTGTGTTGAAAACACCCTCAGAATTGTGACCAGGCTCGGGATGGACCTGATTAAACAAAGCCACAAAGGTATTGCTAGGAAGGAGCAGTAAACATTAATGGTGCGATTTTCAACGCGGCCCCAGTAAACTAGGTGTCTAACTCATTTAATTTCAGTGGGATTTGAGTACCTAAATCCCTTAAAATCCTCTGAAAGTCTCAGCATAGTACCTGTCCTTGAAAATCATTCCAATGGTGTCAGCTATCGCAATTTTATTGTAAGTCATGCAATATTGGATGTTTTATGTAAAGCCCCAGTTCCTGGAATCCTGTGAGTATGTGAGAATCTCAGATATCATTGTTGTTCTTGAGTTTCTAGCCCTCATGGTTACAGAGAAAAAGCCTGAAAATGTGACCTGAGAGTGCCTGAAATCTCACAAACCAGAAGGCAAAGGAAAAGAAAATATTTTTAAAATCTCATGATTTTGTGAGGGAGGGGGGCAGACTCATGATTTTTGAACATTTGGGGTTGGCAATATTGATTCCATTCTGAACCTTCAAAAATACCTTGGTGAAAAAAGATTCAGCGTTCCATCACTGTCCTGCCATACTTGAAGGGGCATAGAGAGAAATTAAATATTTATGGAGCATCATACTCTCTTTGCACTGTCCTCAGGAAATGTTTGTTAAAGATAAAAATAGATGGAAGGAGATCTGATCAAGCCCCCCCGTTGGACACTCACCAGACTGCTGAATTGCATATGTCAGCTTGCTGGGGCTGGGCAGAGTTCAGGCACTGTCCCTGGTTTTGGACCTCTAGGCACACAATCCAGGAACAGACCTCATGTTTAATACCCCTCTTCGCAGTGGGAAACCCACGGTCCAATACTCTAGTGCCATCTCCCTCAAGCCTCATTAGCAGCTTTTGTGCATTCCCCAGAATCCCACCAACGGTGTGAGACTTCTGGTTTAGAGTTTACCTCTTCAGGGCTATGTGACTGTGAAAGCTGACAGACAGACTTTGCCCAGGATTCTAGAACCCAATTGCTCTTTACCCAGGTACCACAAGAAATATATAGATATATGCAAAATAATAAGCACACCTGTGATAAATGAAGCAGGGGGTAGCTCTCCTTTATGGACACCCAGCCAGCCAGTTAGCTGTAAAATCCCTTTTGGTGGCTGTTCTCTGCTTGCTTTACCTGTCAAGGGTTAAAAAAGTCCCCCAGGTGAAGAAAAGGACACCTGACCAAAAGAGCCAATGGGAAGGCTAGAACTTTTTAAAATTGGAAAGGAAGCTTTCCCTTTGTGTCTGTGGTTGCTCTCTCTGGGCTGTAGAGATGAGGTAGCAGGAATGCTGTGTAAAGTTTGAATCAAATATGAAAATCATCAGATTATATCTAGAATTACTTTTAACAACCCTTAAGTAAATTCGGAATGTTTAGAAAGATGTGATTAGGTTTATTTCTGTTTATTTTTTAAGGCTTGTGCACTCCTCTGTGCTAACCCCAGATGCTTTTGTTTGCTTGTAACCTTTAAGCTGAACCTCCAAGAAAGCTATTTTGGGTGCTTAATTTTTGGAATTGCTCTTTTAAAAATCTAGCAAAAGCCTAAAATCCAGATGTATTTTCTTTCAGTTTGTTTTTTAATAAAATTTACCCTTTTTAAGAACAGGATTTGGATTGTTGTGTCCTAAGAGGTTTGTGCCTATGCTGTTTGATTAGCTGGTGGCAACAGCTAATTTCCTTTGTTTTCTTCTCAGCTCTTCCCCGGAGTGGGGGTGAAAGGGCTTGAGGGTACCCCACAGGGAGGAATTCCCAAGTGCTCCTTCCTGGGTCAAAGGGGTTTTTTTGCATTTGGTTGGTGGCAGCGTTTATGAAGCCCAGGTCAGAGAAGAGCTGTAACCTTGGGAGTTTAATACAAGCCTGGAGTGGCAAGTATTAATTTTTAAAATCCTTGCAGGCCCCCACCTTCTGCACTTGCAGTGCCAGAGTGAGGAATCAGCCTTGACAACCCTATACACATTTCCTTGCCTCAGTTTCCTCACCACTCAGGAGAGTTCTTTGGGAGTAGGCCAGAATCCTCTCAGGAAGTCAGGATCCTTCCTCATCCCTTCTGCACATGGCTTCTCTTCCAGAATATGGAATAAATCAATCAACCAATCAATCCCACTCTCCCTCAAATGGCTGTCGAGAGACCCTCTCTTTTATAACCTGTAGTCCAATGTTTCTCAGACTGGGGGTCCTGACCCAAAAGGGAGTCGCAAGACTATTGTGGGAGGGATTGCGAGAGCAGCGGCTGCTGGCTGGGTGCCCAGCTCTGAAGGCAGCGCCACCACCAGCAGCAACACAGAAGTAAGGGTGGCATGGGATGTTGGGGGGGGGGGTCGTCACAGCCTGAAATATTTTCAAATGGGGTCCCAGCAGCCCCTTTGTCAAGTGACTCTGATCAGCCCCATCAGGTGATCAGAATCCTCTACCAGCTAATCTATTACTTAGTTACTAACCCACCTGGGTAGACTCATCCTTCTGGATAGGAGCCAGCCCACTGTTTAGAGTGGTTCCATTTCAATGGGAGAGCACTTAAGCTAACAACCCTTTGTTATTGTTTTACTGCCCCTTGGAATTCCAGCTCAACATGGAAGTAAAAGGACAACAGGGAAGGAAAACAAACCACACATTCAAAATGGAGGCTGCAGTCTGGCTCAGATACTCATAACCAGCCCCTCAGACTCAAACAGAATTCATAACTGTACATAGACAATTTCCCTGTATCATCACATCTGCCTGCTATTGGAGAGGAATGTGTGTGGTAGGAAAAGATTTATGTGCCTGACACAGAAAAGAAATGGTTCAGGAGTAATTAATCCTCATGAAAATATGATCCCATAGTCATAGAGACCATCCCACCATTGTGATGTTTGAAGTGCTGGTTGCACAAATTGCGAGAACACCATTTTTCCTAACCAATTAATGTTAATTCAGAGGTCAGACTGGTTTTAATGGAAATAACTTGCCTGGTATTTTGGTCTAAAAATTGCATGCCTAGTTAAAGATTTGCTAATCCCATTGTTTGTGTAGTATTTGAAGTTGCATTGCGCCAAGAGGAGACCTACCACACAGTCCAATTGTGGTATTTTTCTTCAGCTCTGGCGAATGTCAGCACATGTTAACGGTGATGTGGCATTTTGCTGATCATGACTTTTTCCCTTGCAAGTGCAAAACCACTCACTTGGCAGATAATCGATAAGAGAATTATATTTGCCAGATACTTGCCATGTTATTCATTCCTTGAATATATTCCATGGAAGCAGACTACCCCTTTTAGCTGCTAAGCTTTAGTGGAGGAGAGAAATTTGGGAAGCTTCACAATTACGAGGAAGGGGCATTGGTCAGTGGTCAGTGTTTTGGAGGAATTATGATATTGGATGTTTCCTCCGTAGCTTCCAGAATCAATGATGTGAAAAGATTAAAAGTGCAAGGAACTTGTAACTGCTCCACCCCCAAAATATACTGTGCAGATAATTGGCAGCGGATTGGTGGCCTCTAGGAAGGGAATTAAAAAGATCAGCGAGGTATTTCAGTTGAAACAACATGGTCTCAGACCCTTTGAAACCTTATAGGGCAAGGAAAAGAATGTGTCCTGTTAGAAATGGGTGTCAAGCTCTTTCCCTGTGTGTGCTTCACTCTATGTTTACACCGTGTATTTCCCCATTGTTGTTCTGGTTTGTCCCATTATGCTGTAATTATACCAGAGGTGGGCAAACTACGGCCTGCGGGACCGTTCTGCCCGGCCCCTGAGCTCCTGACCCGGGAGGCTAGCCCCTGGCCCCTCCCCCACTGTCCTCCCTCCCCCACACCCTCAGCTCACTGCGCCAGGGGTGCAATGCTCTGGGCAGCAGGGCTGCGAGCTCCTGGGGTAGCGCAGCTACAGAGCCCGGCCTGACCCGGTCTCTGTGCTGCACGGTGTGTGGCTGGCTCCAGCCAGGTGGCACGGCTGCGTGTCCTGGTGCAGCCGCACTGCCAGCCACTGGTGCTCCAGGCAGCGCGGTAAGGGGCAGGGAGCAGGGGGGGTTGGATAGAGGGCAGGGGAGTTTGGGGGGTGGTCAGGGGCCAGGAGTGTGGATAGGGGTCGGGGCGGTCCCAGAGGGTGGGGAACAGGGGTGTTGAATGGGGGCAGGGGTTCCGGGGGCGGTCAGGGAGAAGGGGTGGTTGGATGGGGCAGGGTCTCGGGGGGGGCAGTCAGGAAGGAGAGGGGGGGTTGGATGGGGCAGCGGGGGGCAGTCAGAGGTGGGGGTTCCGGGGCCGGTCAGGGAGCAGGGGGGGTGAATGGAGCAGGGATCCGGGGGGGCAGTCAGGAATGAGAGGAGGGGTTGGATGGGGCGGCGGGGGGCAGTTAGGGGCAGGGGGGTCTGGGAGCGGTCAGGGGACAGAGAGAAGGAGGGGTGGATGGGGCAGGGGTCCCGGGGGGGGCCGTCAGGGGGCGAGAAGCAGGGGGGGTCGGATAGGGGGTGGAGCCGGGCCACGCCTGTCTGTTTGGGGAGGCACAGCCTCCCCTAACCGGCCCTCCATACAATTTCTGAAACCCGATGTGGCCCTCAGGCCAAAAAGTTTGCCCGCCCCTGAATTATACAAACCATTTTATAAGTGGTATGAAAACTAGTTTCATTCAGCTAAATATTTTAGGCAAGTCTAAGGCAGTTCATTGCCGCTGAAATTCAAAGCCCTTTGGCTCCTTTGAAAATCCAACCTTAAGCTCTAATGTTTGGGGGGAGGGAGGGAGAGAGGTGATTATAATGGGAAGGTGGAGCACTCTGTACCTGAACCAGAGCTAATGCAATTTCCCCCAAAGAGAAGACCAAATGAGATTAGAAGTAGCTGGTTTACTACAGTAAGGCCTGATGGGTCCATCAGGCTATAGAAGTTCTGTTGGGTTCTACAGCTCCAGAGACGACTCTGTCGTCTCTAGAGTAAATACCCCTCAATTGTAGCTGTAGGACAGCACAATAAAAACAACTATTAAAGCAGTTTTTTAATAATCCACACCCCTTTCCTCTTGGAGAGAGGAGGAAAAGCCAAACACTGTGGATGCTGGTTGTGTTGCTGCACTGCTGGAAGGCACCCAGATATTAGAAAAGATTTAGGGGTCACAGTGGTCAAACAACTGAACGTGGGCTCCCAGGGCGAGGCTGTGGCAAAAAGAGCCAATGTGACTCTTGGGTGCATAAAGAGGGGAGTAGTGAGTAGGAAGGTTATTTTACCTCTTTGGTGAGCTTGATAGTAGAATACAGAAAACTTAATGATTAGGCTGCTGATGTGCTGAGATCATGCTTGCTGACCAATACTGTCTCATTGTTTCTTTGTACGCCCCCGTTTGTTTCTGTATCCATCTGCTGTCTCTTGTCTTGTTACTTAGATTGTAAGCCCATTGGGGCAGGGCCCATCTTTTTGTTCTGTGTTTGTACAGCATCTACTAGGCAATACGATAATACAAATAATTATAATACTGACTTCAGTTCTGGTGTCCACATTTTAAAAAGAACGTTGAAAAATTGGAGAGGGTGCAGAAAAGAGCCACACAAATAATTTGAGGGCTGGAGGAAACGCCTTATAGTGAGATGCTTAAAGCGCTCAATCTGTTTATTTTATCAAAAAGAAGCTTGAGAGGCGACTTGATTACAGTGTATGGGTACCTTCACGGGGAGAAAACACTGAGTATTAAAGGGCTCTTCAATTTAGTGGAAAAGAGACAAGAAGAACCAGTGGCTGGCAGCTGAATCCATGCAAATTCAAATGAGAAATAAGACACAAATTTGGGTGATGAACCTCTGGGGAACAAACTGCAGAGGGAAGTGGTGGATTCTCCATCTCCTGATGTCTTCAAATCAAGACTGGATGCCTTTCTGGAAGGTCTGTGTTAGCCAAACAAGCACTGTTGGGCTCAGTACAAGGACAGCTGGCTGTAATGTTATGGCCAGGGCTATACAGGAGGTCAGTCTAGATGATCTAATGATTCCTTCTGATGTTAACATCTAAGGGTATGTCTACACTACGAGAGTAGTTCGATTTTACTTAAATCGAATATGTGGAATCGATATTACAAAGTTGAACGTGTGTGTCCACACTAAGGACAGTAATTCGACTTTGTGAGTCCACACTAACGGGGCAAGCGTCGACATTGGAAGCGGTGCACTGTGGGCAGCTATCCCACAGTTCCCGCAGTCCCCGCTGCCCATTGGAATTCTGGGTCGAGCCCCCAATGCCTTCTGGGGGAAAAAATGTGTCGAGGGTGGTTTTGGGTAACTGTCGTCATACAACCGTCACCACCGCCCTCCCTCCCTGAAAGCGCCGGCGGGAAATCAGTTCGCGCACTTTTCTGGTCAGTGACAGCCCGAACGCCACAGCACTGCGAGCATGGAGCCCGCTGCGACCATCGCTGCAGTTATGGCTGTTGTCAACACCTCGCAGCTTATCATCCACCTTTCCCAGAGGCAGATGCTGAGAAATCAGGCGAGGAGGCTACGGCACCTGAGAGTGGAGGTAGGCAATTTGGATGCTGGCATCCATCTGTTCAAGCTTCCCCGGCCAGGTTAAACCAAAATCCCACAAACTATATACTACAGCAGGGATCGGCAACCTTAAGTTATACGTCTGAGTTATAACTATAAGTCTGAGAGTGGCACAGACCTGTCACAAAGCACGGGACCCCGCGCCGAGGACATCACGGTGGCAATGGGTCATGTTGATGTTGTGGAACTGCGATTCTGGGCCCGGGAAACAAGCACGGACTGGTGGGACTGCATAGTGCTGCAGGTCTGGGATGAATCACAGTGGCTGCGAAACTTTCGCATGCGTAAGGGAACTTTCCTTGAACTTTGTGAGTTGCTGTCCCCTGCCCTGAAGCGCAAGGACACCCGGATGCGAGCAGCCCTGACTGTCCAGAAGCGAGTGGCCATAGCCCTCTGGAAGCTTGCAACGCCGGACAGCTACCGGTCAGTCGCGAACCACTTTGGCGTGGGCAAATCTACCGTGGGGGTTGTTGTGATGCAAGTAGCCAACGCAATCGTTGAGCTACTGCTCTCAAAGGTAGTGACCCTGGGAAACGTGGAGGTCATCATAGATGGCTTCGCCGCGATGGGATTCCCAAACTGCGGTGGGGCTATAGATGGAACTCACATCCCTATCCTGGGACTGGACCACCAGGCCAGCCAGTACATTAACAGAAAGGGCTACTTTTCAATGGTGCTGCAAGCACTGGTGGACCATAGGGGACGTTTTACCAACATCAACGTCGGATGGCCGGGCAAGGTTCATGACGCTCGTGTTTTCAGGAACTCAGGTCTGTTTAGACAGCTGCAGGAAGGTATTTACTTCCCGGACCACAAAATAACTCTTGGGGATGTGGAGATACCTATAGTCATCCTCGGGGACCCAGCCTACCCGCTAATGCCCTGGCTCATGAAGCCCTATACAGGCGCCCTGGACACTGAAAAAGAACTCTTCAACTACCGGCTGAGCAAGTGCAGAATGGTGGTGGAGTGTGCTTTTGGACGTCTCAAGGGGAGATGGAGAAGCTTACTGACTCGCTCTGATCTCAGCGAAACCAATATCCCCATTGTTATTGCAGCTTGCTGTGTGCTCCACAATCTCTGTGAGAGCAAGGGGGAGACCTTTATGGCGGGGTGGGAGGTTGAGGCAAATAGCCTGGCTGCTGATTACGCCCAGCCAGACAGCCAGGCGATTAGAAGAGCCCAGCAGGACGCGCTGTGCATCCGGGAAGCTTTGAAAGCTAGGTTCCTGAGTGAGCAGGGTAACCTGTGACTATTAAGTTTGTTTACAGAGAAGCTGAACCTGCCCCCGTTTCTTTACCCGGTTAATGTTCACTATCCTCTCCAGTTAAATACCCCGTTCACCCCGTTCCCCACCTTCCAACACACGTTTAAAAATAAAATCACTTGAAATTTGTTAATGAACACCGTTTTCTTTATTACTGTTTTCGCGGGAAAGTGTTGAACCTGGGACGCAGACTGTGGTGGGGAGCGGGTGTAGTGTAGTGATGCAAAGGACGCTTCTAAATTCCAGGAATGACAGGCTCCGCACTGGTGGACTGGTTGTTTCAACGCAGTCTGCAGGGGTGGAGTGAGAGTTTTCACGGACTCTGCCGCCCCTCCTTCTTGGGACTTTGGGTGAGGGGGGTATGGGACTTTGTGGCGGGGGAGGGCGGTTAGAGATAGACTGCAGCGGGGCTCTGTCCTCCTGCCTCCGGTCCTGCAGAACATCCACAAGGCGCCGGAGCGTGTCCGTTTGCTCCCTCATTAGTCCAAGCAGCGTTTGAGTCGCCTGCTGGTCTTCCTGCCGCCACCTCTCCTCCCGTTCCATGTGTGATCGGTGCATTTGGAACAAGTTCTCCCTCCACTGGGTCTGCTGGGCTGCCTGGGCTCGGGAGCAGCCCATAAGTTCCGAGAACATGTCCTCCCGTGTCCTCTTCTTCCTACGCCTAATCTGCACTAGCCTCTGGGACTGTGATGCCAGGGTATTTCGGGAGACAGTCGCAGCTGTGGGATGGGAAAAAGGGAGTGAATTCCTCAGAAAGATAAATTTTTGGTTGAACAAAGAACATAGTCTTTCTCTGTGAACAAGACCATGCACAGCACCTATCACATGCGCACTCAGGACAAGGTCGAATTTTCGGCCTTCGCATTCAGTGCCTGGGGTCTTGCAGTGCAGATCAGACAAGCGGGACAGAACAGCGGAATTTGGGTAACAGGCTGACATGGTAAGCCGTAGACTTGTGGCTGCTTAAAACTTTAATAATAGCACTGGCCTCCTTTCACGTTCAAAGCAATGCCAGTCCCTGCTGCCAGCAATCCGGCAACCATGAACTCTGCCCCTGTCCCACCCCCTCGCGGCTGTCCCAGGGAAAGATCCCTGTATGCTGCTCCTCTCCCGCCTCCACCGCGTGGCTCTAAACCGCCGGTTACAGTTCTGTAAAGGAACAGGCAAGCAGTCCCAATACTAACATTCCCCTACCTAATTCAAAGCAGGTCACCATGAGCGACATCACTCTGATGAGGATTTCAGAGACGGAGAAAGAACGGATGCTTCGGGAAAGCCTGCAAAGACCAGGGCCGTATGCCGCCATGCTCTGCAAGGCTATGATCCCCGAGTACTTGCTTGTCTCCTGGCGCGGAAACGTTTCCTACCACGGAGGACCCAATAAGGCCGCTCTCCCCAGGAACCTGATGAAAGGCTTTCCAATTACCTCCAGGAGAGCTTCGTGGAGATGTCCCAGGAGGATTTCTGCTCTATCCCCGGACATATAGACCGGATTTTACTGTAGCTGCACTGGCAGGGACTAAACAGTAGAGCGCCTAGGGCAAAACAATCATGCTAAACCGGACGTTGTTAGATTTTTTTTCAGTAGTTGCACTGCCAAGGACTGAAACGTGAAGCGCCTAGGGCAAAGTAATTATGAAAAACCCATTGTTAATATTGTTAATATTCCTGTTCTGTTAAAAATAAATGTTTACATGTTTAAAACACTTACTGACTGATCCTTCCCCTGATTCTGTGTCCGGGTTAACGCCTGGGGACGGTTGGTAGGGGATCTCTGTAAGGGTGATGAAGAGATCCTGGCTGTCGGGGAAATCAGCGTTGTAAGCGCTGTCGACTGCCTCGTCCTCCTCATCTCCTTCCTCATCTTCCCCGTCCGCTAACATGTCCGAGGAACCGGCCGTCGACAATATCCCATCCTCAGAGTCCACGGTCAGTGGTGGGGTAGTGGTGGCGGCCGCACCTAGGATGGAATGCAGTGCCTCGTAGAAACGGGATGTCTGGGGCTGGGATCCGGAGCGTCCGTTTGCCTCTTTGGTCTTCTGGTAGCCTTGTCTCAGCTCCTTGATTTTCACGCGGCACTGCGTTGCATCCCGGCTGTATCCTCTCTCTGCCATGGCTTTAGAGATCTTCTCGTAGATCTTTGCATTCCGTCTTTTCGATCGCAGCTCGGAAAGCACGGACTCATCGCCCCACACAGCGATCAGATCCAAGACTTCCCGATCAGTCCATGCTGGGGCCCTCTTTCTATTCTGAGATTGCATGGCCATCTCTGCTGGAGAGCTCTGCATCGTTGCCAGTGCTGCTGAGCTCGCCACGATGTCCAAACAGGAAATGAGATTCAAACTGCCCAGACAGGAAAAGGAATTCAAATTTTCCCGGGGCTTTTCCTGTGTGGCTGGTCAGAGCATCCGAGCTCGGACTGCTGTCCAGAGCGTCAACAGAGTGGTGCACTGTGGGATAGCTCCCGGAGCTATTACCGTCGATTTCCATCCACACCTAGCCTAATTCGACATGGCCATGTCGAATTTAGCGCTACTCCCCTCGTTGGGGAGGAGTACAGAAGTCGAATTTAAGAGACCTCTATGTCGAACTAAATAGCTTCGTTGTGTGGACGGGTGCAGAGTTAATTCGATATAACGGTGCTAAATTCGACATAAACTCCTAGTGTAGACCAGGCCTAAGACTCTATGAAAGCACGGTGATGGGTGCACATTTTAAGAACCCAAAGAGAACAGAATAGAATATGCATTCTCCAGCCATTCCCAGGGATGGAGTCCACAGCTCTTTGGGTGGTGTGATAAAGGGAGTGGGAGAGGGAGGAGGATGTTCAGGGAATACCCCAATATCTGAATTCAGGGGCGTTCTCATCTCAGCCAATGGCTGCTCTATTAGCTGGGAAATAATTTTAAAGGGGGCAGCATGACCCAAAGGTTCATGTTCTTCTGGCTGAGGCAGTATATCCATTCCAGAAGTTGGCAAAGTAGAGGTAGGAAAGTGACATGTGAGCCAAAATAGCTGAAGGAGGGCAACCGATCGTTCACCAGCGGAACAGTTCTCTAGACCGGGGTGGGGAACCTTTTTTGTGTCAGGGGCCATTGACCCACTGAAAAAAATCAATGGCGGGCCACACACGTTCAACTCACCTGCTGGGGGGTGCAGAGGCTCGGGGCTTCCCCCCTCAGTGGCGCAAGCCGGCGCTCGCGGCTCCAGCCCCACAGGGGGGCACCGAAACTCAGCGTCCCTCCATGAGCACCAGCTCACCCTGCCATGGGAGGAAGCCCTGAGTCTCAGCCCCCTCCCGCCCCCTGGCAGGTGAGTTGTACGTTGGCCTTCTGGCCGGATGAAAATGAGCAAGGAGCCGGATCCAGCCCACGGGCCATAGGTTCCCCCCCCCCCATGCTCTAGACAGTAAGGACAATTCTTTCTAAAGCAGCCCCTAAGTTTGGTTGCTTTCCGTTTTGGGGGGGACTGATCTGAGGCACCCTGGGCCTGATTATCAGAAGTGCTTAGCACCCCCACCCCAGCTGTAATCCCTGGGAGCTGTGGGGGTCCAGCACCTCTGAAAATGTCTGTCTCTCATTAGATTGTGAGCTCTATAAGGCAGGGACTGGGACCTTCCCTTCTGTTTGGAAAGCTCCTAGCCCATTATGGCCACTAGAACTAATAAAACAGATTTTTGTGAAAGGAAGGATGGTCTTGTGGCTAAGGCAGTGGGCTGGCTTCCTGTGTGACCTGAAGCAACTCACTTAATTGCTCTGTGCTCAATTGCTCATCTAAAAGGGGGATAATAATGCTTCCCTCCCTTGCAGCAGTGTTGTGAGGAGAAATCTGCTGTTCTCTGTGAGGCGCTCGGATACTACAGTGCCAAGCACCAGGGAAAAGTCTTTACCTAAGTAAATAGGTGCCTAGATATAGCCAACCATGTAAGAAAATGTTGGTCTGGGTGACTTACCCAAGGTCACACAGTAAGTCAGTGTAAATGATAGGAATAGGACCCAGTCCTGCTATATGGTCTCCAACTACAACCATTACACAGGCCCAGGTATCTGAAATGTGGACTTGCTTTGTTGCTCTGCCAACTAGTGACTTAGGGCTTGTTTACACAGAGCCTTAGTGCATGGCAAACCAAGGTGTGAATGTACAGCGCACTAGCTTGCTGCACACTAACTGGCTGTGTGGACCCTGCTCCTGTGCACTAAAAGTTCTCTAGTGTGCTTTGATATACTAGCAGCAACACCCAGAGACATTAGATAAAAACATAAAATGCTCATGCTTGAAGGTTGCAACATAACACTTCTTTGTTGTTTAGAATGCAGAAAACACAAGAACCCCAAAACAGAGAGAAACAAAGCAGGCTGCTCCGTAAAATAGAGTGGCACAACTCACCTAGCTGGCTGCCTACAACCTGATTCTTCCCTACAGAGCCCTCTAGCCTGTCAGCAGGATCAGGGTATAAAGTGGCAGCTTGTGATTTTTACAGTTTTCAATACACCACAAGCAGTACCCCAAAGCACATTACAGACCGTTTAGTGCCTGGTAGCAGGATCCACACAGCCAGTTAGTGCCCAGCAAGCTAGGAGCACTGTAGATTTACACCCCAACTTGCTATGCACTAAGGGCTTGTCTACACTACCACTTTTGTAGATATAATTTTTGTCGCTCAGGGGTGTGAAAAAAACACCGACATGGAGAACAGGGCAATGCTTTTTATAGATCAATTCTGTGTATTGGACTGAAAAGAGGAAGAAAGAGACCAGTGGAAAAGGAGACTGACTACAAGTGAATTTTTCAAAGAAAATGTAGGTGCTTAAGAGCCTAAGTCTCATTGAAAGTTAATGTGCCTTAGGCTTCTAAGTGCCTAAGTCACTTTAGACATGGGATGCAGGTACCTAAGTCATTTATGCACTTTTTGACAAATATTACCCTACATCTCTTGAGGGGCAGGAGAAGTGGGGAGAGAGAAAGTTGATAGGCTGCCTCTTAGAGAGGCCAGATGGTTTATAAAACATGTCTGACCAGCCTGATTAAATTTCTCATGATGGAGTGGTAAATAGGGACAATAAATGTGCTTGTCATTGTCTCCTTGCCGACAGACATGGTAGAAATTGAAAGTAGCACAAAAAAAATCTGGGACACTCTGAGAGCGCCTGAGCCTAGCCACTCGGAGAGTTGTGAATGGAGCTTTTGATGGCTGTAATCTTGGCTTTTAAACAAAGCATGATTCGCCTGGTATCACTTTCTAGTTTAAAGCATTGGTGTCCCACTTTTTCATGTCAAATGTCAATGGCAAAAGGGAGAGACTGGCTGGGAGGTATGAATGGAAGTGCTGCCTTTGCATTGCTTAAGGTCCCAGAGAGGGTCATTTTTGTAATACCTCAACAGCCATTTAGCCTCCTTTGACATAACTACAGCACTGAGGTTGCTAATCGCTGCATTGCTCAATCCTCATGCTACTCCCGTTGTCTGATGATGGTTATTTGAGAGACAACCCTATTCACTTTCTCTTTTATTTTACTAGTTTAGCAGTAAAGACAGGCGTCAGATGACTGTTGAAAGTTTAAAGAGATGCATAAACCTGAAATCATACTGCTGTCTGGAAAAAAATTATCTACAAGTAACAACTAGGGTGACTGTAACAGAAAGAGATGAGGGGAAAAGAAGTATTTTCCTCTAATTCGTTTACTTTGTGATTTTTGTATAACATGTTGTTTGTGTTTCAATCTTCTTCAGTGCAACATGGGAGAGAGGAACATTTTTTAATGTAGGAGAATGTAGTAGTCAAATCACACAATGGTAGGGGGATCAGAGGCTGGTGCATGCAGTGATGCAAACAGCTTTGAAATAATTTCTTTCAAGCACCTAGATTTCAAGTGGTGTTGATGGTGTTCTTTTAACTGATATTTCTTTTGTAGGCAGGGTACTGTCTTTCTAAAGAAATAACCCGAATCAAGCTCAAAAGTTGATTTCCTTCCCTTTCTGAGATTTGCATGCAAACTCTCCTTTGAAAATTGGTCAGTTCAGTATTTAACATTATCCCAAATACAAATTCAATGTCCCTTAAGGATGGGACTTTGTAATACTACTACTTAGTCCTTCTGTAGTGCCTTCCCTCTGGGGATCTTCCACAGATTCACAAACATGAATGCACTGATACTCAGAATACCCTCATTAGGAAAATATTGTTGTCCCCAGGGGGAAACTGAGGCAAGGAGGGGTTACGTGATTTGCCCTGGATTATGTGACGAATCAGTGGCAGACCAGGTAATAGAACTAAGATGTCCTGCTTCCTCTGCCTTAACCATAATTCCTTCTGTATAATCAGTACAAATGGGAAGGATAATCTCATGCTTAAAACACAGGCATGGAGTCAGCAAGTCGGGGTCCAATTTCTGCACTGACTCCTTATGTGACCTTGGGAAGTCACCTAATTTTTCTGTTCCTCAGTTTCCTCCTCTTGAAAACTTCTTTATCTCCAGGTGTGATGTTATGAGGTTTAACTCATTGTCATTTCTGTAGCACATTGAGATACTCAGATGGGAGGGCCTGATGCAGTGCAAATTAAAATACATTTCCCTAGAGTGGCAGCAAAGTCTCTGGACAGGTCTACACTACGGGGCTAAGTGAATAACGTAGCTGGAATCGACATATCTTAGGTCAACTTATTGTGGTGTCTACTTACCTCATGCTATTGCGGTGACTTACCTTATGCTTCTTGTTCCATTGGAGTACTGGAGTTGATGGGAGAGCAATCAGCGGTCGATTTAGCGGGTCTTCACTAGACCCACTAAATTGACCCTTGATGAATCGATTGCCGCGCGCTGATCCCCCAGTAAGTGGAGACAAGCCCTCTGATTAGAGTGGATGATTTTGATGTCTCACATAGGTACTCTCAACGTACCACTTCCTTGGATGGTTATCTCCACTAGTCTTTTTTCTATATATATTTTCTGTACATACAGCCATGTTCTCTTTATAAATTTTTTTAGCAGATATATACTTTTCTTCCTGTGTTGTGGAGGTTTTTATCCACTTCTAATTGTCCTTTAAACTACAGGTATGGCATGAATTGCTTGATCCAGTTTGAAGATTTTGCCAATGCCAACGCTTTCCGTCTTCTCAACAAATACCGCAACAGATATTGTACATTCAACGATGACATTCAGGGTAAGTGCCAATGCAATCCTGACCGATTCACAGGGAAATGCAACTGAGTTCAGAAGGCCATTAAATATACTGAGCTCAAATTTCCTCAGAGCCTGATAGAGCTTACGCACAAGCAATAACAATGTAAACCAAAGCCCAGTAATGTATTTTGAAAAGTGTGCCTGTCATTTCCAGTAATCTAGCTGCTCTGCAAATTTCTGCAGCAGTTGTCACTGCGAGAAAATGTACCATGTGTGCTCTCCCAGTGCTTTAGTTAGTTCAGTGAGTTGACTTAATTTTCTGCAATCTGGTTGAGACAATACAAATGATACTTAGCAGTTATGTAGGGCTTTTAGTCTTCAAATGCTCCGCAAGCCTAAACCTTGCAAATCCCCTGTGCTATTATCTTGCCGGTTGGCTTCCTCCTTGTATACAGCTTCTGCAGTCAGCCCCACTGGGGTAAATCCAGGTTAAATGGAGCAACTCTGGGTATTCACTAAGGAAACTAAGAGAAGAATTTTCCCCAGAGGGATTAATGTGACTCTTCCAAAACCACAGAACAGAGAGAGTGACAAAGCCGGGATTAGAACCCGTGTCCTGTCTCAGTCCCAGAGCCCACAATGCCCCCTGTTTTCCTCAACATGTGGAAGGGAGTGAGTATCAGAGCTGGTGGTGTCCCAGTCTGATGCTCAGATCATTAGACCTCCTCCCTCTGTCTCCGTAACAAATGCATAAACTCTTCCTTTCCTTGACAGATGCACTGCCAGTGTTTCACATGTGGGGATTTTTTGTTTGTTTTAAGTCGCTATGATAAATACCCTTCCACCTATCAAGTTAAGAGCAGGATCTTCCTATCACATTAGAAACTGGCCGCCCTTTTCCTCTCCTTCTTGTCTCCTCACTTTTTTCTTCCTTTTCTAGTCCTGACTGGCACACGCAGGAGTTTCAGAGGGTTGATCTTAATCAGCTATTTACAAACAATGGGACTTGTCCTAATCTGTGTCTGAAAAAGATTGAAAGGAAATGTTGTGCCAGTACCAGTTTCACACAAGGTCTGTCCCTACACAAGGTGCTTCCCAGAGGTATCTATGTACACACTCCTTCCAGCAACATCCTGCAATGCTGTCTAACAGGTCCTTCACAGCAATGAAGGTCCAAGAGCGATCAGGCCCCCAGAGGGACTTTGGGGGATGAAGGTGTATGGGAGAGAGAGGTAGGATGAGCAGTCATCCTGGAAGAACCATGTTCTGAGGAGGGATTTTGTGGCGACATGTCAGACTGGGAAAGGGAGACATGTGGAGTAACAGGGAAGAAGTCCAAGTGACAAAGAGTAGGAGAAGAACACAAAAGGGGATGGTAGGTCCATGCAGCTTGGGTGGAGTGACGGAGGAAGGAGGTGAGAGCAGACCAGGAAGCAGGAGCCAAATTTTGCAAGGCCTTGAGAGCCAGGACAAAACTTACATTTGATATGCGGGGGGGGGGGGGGGGAGGGAGGGAAAGAGGTGTGGAGCTAGTAAAGAGATTAGAAGAAGGACTGGGCTTGGTTGGAGCACAGGGTTTTGGTGAGGGGGCTAGAGAGGGTTGGGCAGACTTTTTTGAGATTTGCAAAGGGAAGAGTGGCAGGATTTGGTGACTGTCAGTGTGAGGGAAGAGAGGGAGGAGATGAAAAGGACATGGCAGCTCTGAGCCTGGGGGACAGAGCAGATGGTGTGGAGAGCCCATCTAGGGAGAGGATTAACACCCTCTTTGAGGAGACCCCACAGTTGAGTGCCTGGGAGCAAACTCTGGATCTAACTCGCCAGAGCACTGCTGGCATGGTTCCACTACGAAGGACGGCAGGATTTGGGGGTGACCATGCGGGGCTCTGCCAGCGCACAGGTATTGGCTGGTGCTCCTCCGTTAGGCATGTGCAGTTGCACATGTGCATCTTTGAAGATCTGGCCCTTAGGAAATTGGCTGAGAGGCAAAATCCCCACATGCTAAAACAATAGACACTTCCCGCTTTCCAAACTTCCTGATCTCCCCTCCAGCAAAGCACACAGCTGGGGCTGGTTGCATTGTAGCAGATGAGGACACAACTGCTTATTAATCATTTGGGTATCAGTGAGATGTGTCAGGGAAGTTAACCATTGTCTTGGGGGGTTTATGAGGTTGCCTTTTAATTGTATGTCAGACAGCAAAAGGCGGGGAGGACAAGTCCAGAAGTAATAGAGAGTCCTGTGGCACCTTTAAGACTAACAGATGTATTGGAGCTTAAGCTTTCGTGGGTGAGATGGACGCATGTCATACCCACTTCATCAGACGCATGTCATACCCACTTCGTCAGACGCATGTCATACCCACTTCATCAGACGTATTCACCCACGAAAGCTTATGCTCCAATACATCTGTTAGTCTTAAAGGTGCCACAGGACTCTCTATTGCTTTTTACAGATCCAGACTAACACAGCTACCCCTCTGATACTTAAGTCCAGAAGTATGTGACTGCATTGAAGGAAGCTTCTTCTAGGCCTCTCTACATTCAGTTACGCTCACTTGGACTCATACTGTCTTGTAATTCTCATCCCCTTACCCAACCCCTCTGAATTTGGCCACTGAGTTAAGCCAGGATAACCTATATACCACAGAGGTGTAGCGCAGGTAGGATGACCAGATGTCCCGATTTTATAAGGACAGTCCCGATTTTGGGGTCTTTTTCTTATATAGGCTCCTATTGCCCCCCACTCCCTGTCCTGATTTTTCACATTTGCTGTCTGGTCACCCTAAGCTCAGGTGTGGGATAAAGTAGGGGGAGTCTGACTTTAATGTATACCCTCCTGTTTCCTGCTTTTCCTGCTATGCCCCCTCTTCTGATCCCTTTGTAGCTCAGGCCTTGTCTACATTTCAAAGTTGTGCCAATTTAACTTAAATCGGGTTTTAAATGATTTAGTTAAACCAGTGCTTGGCCCTGTGTGTAAGCACTCTTGCTTCAGTTTAGCTCAAGTCATTAAGGAATAGATTTACTTCAACCTGAACCTGACTTATATGGATTTAGCTTAACAGTGTCCATACAGGGGTTTGCACGGGTTTAACAAAATCAGATTTAAAAACACGCTGTTAGCTAAAATGGTGCAACCAGGCTACAGTTGCACCAGTTCAAGCTTATTGGCCAAAGTCCCAGGGGAAATTCACCATCAGTAAGTGGATTTGAATCTAAGGCCTGGTAAACACACAAGAGTTAGGTTGGTATAGCTGTGTCGGGCAGGGTGTGAAAAAACCATCTATCTGTGCTACCCCCAGTGTAGACAAAGCTACGTTGACAGAAGAGTGCTTCTGTCACCATAGCTGCCATCGTTTTGGGAGGCAGTACAGCCATGGAAAAACCCCTTCCATTGGAGTAGGCTGCATCTACACTGCGGGGTTGTCCCGGCTTAGTCTCTGTAGTGGCAATGCAGCCAAATGGGAATCTGAGAGGATTAGCGGGTCTGACAAACACCCATACTGAAGGTGTGTGAAGAATGTATAAATCCCACCCCTCAGAATCGCTTCGGCCTCCCTTTCTTTGGCCCTGGGTGTCTGAGAGAAAAGATGCCATCTCTTGAAAGATTAATTCCCACCATTGTTTGGTTAACAATGCTGACTTCCTTCAGAGAGCATCCTAACGCAACACTGTGAGAGTGACTCCGAGGATAAAAACCCTTCCCCTGCCCTGTCCAGACTGCTAACGCGGAGTGGGAAGTTTGCCATGTATATATCACAGACTGGGAAGAGGTGATTGTTTTTATTACGAAACCCATTAGCCCAGGCCTGAGGCAGGAGCTGGCTCACAGTGCCCGGCTGTGTGGGAGTTCCCCATTCAGGGACTGTTCCTCATTTCTCCCCGGGGATGATGACATCACTCCTTTCCCAGCCCAGTCTCAGTTCATTCATGGGGCAGCAGCTGGGATTTCAGCTACAAGGGATTATTTTTTGCCTGTTCCCTCACCCCGTTGAAAAGTCAGGGATGCGCTGAGCAGCAGGATGTCTGACTGGAGAGGCATCAGGAATATCCTACCCTTCTGTGGTTTGTGTACTTCCCTTACCCACAGACAATGGGGAAGAGAAAGGAGACAATTCAGAACTCCTGCAGTGGAATGAATCTTGTGCACTATTGAGACAGGGCTCCGTATGTTTTTGCCTCCTCACTATATAGAGGAAAGCACCTGTTGAATTAATCAGGAGCCCATCGGAGCCCTGCCTCATGCAAATCTGCCCAACTCTAAAGCTACATGGCCACATGCCTCGTTCACTGTGCAGTCGAGAGCTTTGTCTCATTCAGCTCAGCCTTCTAAAGTGTGTGCTGAAGTGTGTGATGATCCAGCGCCAACCAAACCAATAGAAGTCTTTCTGTGGACTTGAATGTGGGAGGTCTGGCTTACACCACTGAAATTTTTGTGCAACCAGCACACAGTTTTCCATGTCTTGGAAAACTTTACACACCAATGGATTAAAGGAACAGATTTTGCCAGGGGCCCTTGCTTCAGTAAAGGTACTCGTCACATGGAACAGGACCAAGTAGCTCCACTTATTTGCTCCACATCAAGAGTATGGATGACTTTTGTGGGCTCTGATCATCTGCCATGCCCAGAGCAGTACTTAGTAGAATAGGTTGCTGTGCAAAGTGTATCTACAATTGCAGAAAAAAATTATGATGTGCTCTTGACAAGTAGTATTTGATCATGTAATTAAGGGACTAGATCATGCATATAGACATAGGGGCAGAGATAAGGATGCATGGCTGTCCCTACTTTGGCATTTCCTTACTTTTGAGTAACTTGGATGTTCTCTCTACATTAGTTTTTTGATGGAATAATAATATTTACTAAGATTTTTCAAAAGTGACAATTGATTTTGGGTGCTTCTATTTCTGGGTGTCCTTATGGCCAGCCTGATTTTCAGAAAGAGCAGCACACCCGCCCTCTGCAAATGAGACCTCTTCAAGGTGTCTCAGGATGAAAACCCCAAGTCACTAGCCACTTCTGAAAATCTTGGCTATTTATATAAAGCAGTTGCACAATGAAACTGAAATGCACTCTGTGCACAGGGATCATTTCATTCCTCAGAACTTCTTTATGTCTTCTCATAGTCCTTGGACGATAGGAGAATGCTACTCCCAGGTCTTAGTTGAGATGAGAGGTGTGTTTATTGCAGCCCTCCCAGTCGGAATCCCTCCACTGTTTGGGTGGGTTGGACTCCAGAGCTCCATGCTGTGATCCAGGCTGAAGGCACAGGTCCACAGGCCGAGTAGACTCGGACTAGTGTCTGGCAATGTGCTCTGTAATTTCAGCAGATTGAACTGTACAGTATTTTATTTTGTTGTTTCAGCTGACATGGAATATGCATTGGTCATTATGACAGGAAACTAAGAGGGAAGAGAAGCAGAATAGGAAGAGAGCACTGGAAGATATAATGCTATAAACAAAGCAAACTATGTGCTGTTGGACAGCTTCTGAACAGGGCAATGTCCCTGTAGGGACCTTCCCATCCTTCGTGGGAAGGCAAAAGGGGAGATTTTTCTCAGTTCTGCCGGGATTCTCCATTATCCTGCCCCTTCTGACCTGCTGTGCTCTGTGAGAGACGAGGCTCCAGCACTTTGCAGTTGCTGCTGCTGACTAAGGACCAGCTCCCCCTCCTGCATCCCTTATGCACCCAGAGGTCCCACTGACTTTTGTGTGGGCTGCTTATGTAACCCACACACCTCCTGGGTGTGGTGTTCTGTCCTCTCTAGTGGCACCGAGAGCACTTAGGGTACGTCCAGACTACCCGCCGTATCGGCGGGTAGCAATCGATTTATCGGGGATCGATATATCGCGTCTCGTTAAGACGCGATATATCGATCCCCGAACGCGCTCCCCGTTGACTCCGGAACTCCACCGGAGCGAGCGGCGGTAGCGCAGTCGACGGGGGAGCCGCGGCCGTCGATCCCGCGCCGTGAGGACCCAAGGTAAATCGATCTAAGATACTTCGACTTCAGCTACGCTATTCACGTAGCTGAAGTTGCGTATCTTAGATCAACCCCCCTCTGTCCCAGTGTAGACCAGCCCTTAGAGAGAGCATTAATTGAGTCTGCTCTACAGCCTTAGCTAAGAGCCGGTTGGCTTTTAGCTCATGTGGTAGAGGCTCATGCACTAAGCTCCAGAGGCCCCAGGTTTGAACTCGCCCGCCGACAACTTGGGGTCTGTCGGCGTTACACTTACATAGTAGACCAGACTCTTGACCTCAGTGGAACGACACTGATATAGACCTGCTGAGGGTCTGGCCCAATGTGTATGATCCATTAAGCGGGTATGGAACATTGCACTTTCCCCCACACATACACACCAGCACAGATTTGAGACTGTATTCAGCTTTTGTCTTTCACTGGACAGTGTTCCTAACCCTGTCTCTGAACCATTCCTATAGCCCATGCTGTAAAGACCAACATAATTTGCCTCCCTGTTAAGCTCCTCATATGAAGTGCATGATACAAAGTCACTTTCCAGGGGAGACAAGATTTTTATGTATATTAAAAATATATATAAAGAACTTGACATGTTAAAAAGGTGTTTGATGCCCGGTCTCAGCACTGACTCTCCTATTGCAGTTTTGTCCCCGGCAAGGTTGCTGGGCAATGGATAGCAGTGGCTTCTGCCTTCCTTTGAAGGGAAGGAGGTTTAATCTCTTCCGTGTCACTGATGAGCTGAGCAGCTCTACCCACACCGTGATAAATGCTCGGCATCTCCAGTAGTCCCAAACCTGTCACACTAGAGAGTGAAGGGTCTGAACTAGCATCCTCTGAGTGTCAGCACGTTACTGTACTGCTAGATCGCCCGGCCTGACTGGCTCCATACCATTTCATGGTTTATTTTTTAACCTTTTATCTAGGTCCTCTTTGGGAAGAATAAGAGCACTCTGGTTACACTTAGAGGAGATTAGGAGGTCAAACTGAAAATATTCGGAGATCTTCACCTCGCTATAATTTTGCTATGTTTGACTTTCAATTATGTATTTGGATTGCATCTGGGACGGCTACTCGCCGTTCACCAATAACCATCTGAATGGCAACGGCTGCAGAGGATTAATATGAAGGCAGGTTTGGAAAAGCTGCACAGCTGGGGCTTGTTTGCTCCATGTCCATAAAAGCGCATATTTTTGGCTGCCCCTTTCACAAAGCAGTTAAAATGGCATTTGCTATTCCCTTGTGCCTGATGTTTGCTAAGGGTCAGATTCTTGAGAGGCTTTGGTGGAGTGAACTAGGAGGAGGAGGAGAGCCCGGCTTAGTGATTAGAATTTTGGCTCAGCTGAGTGTCAGCTCCTTCCACCAGGTGCATTGGACACTGTGGTCAAGGGAGATACAAAGGCTGCTAGGGAGTATCACCTGTACCGAAGGCCAAGATAATGTGGTGAAGTGGCGTGCGTGTGTGTGAGTGACTGCTCCTGTTGGATGGAATTGGAACTGCTCAATTGTTTGTCATAGGCCCTATGCAGCTAATAGCTATTAGAGATCCCCCCGAGCTCAGGTGGTAGGATCTGTGCTTTTGGAGCAGGTGGCTCTGAGTTCTGCCCCACTGGCTCTGCGATGGTGTGTGGCAGAGCATCAGCTGGGTACTTCTAGAGGCCCTGGACTTGCTACAGTAGACACAGTGGCAGCCCTGCTCCCTGTGCTGCTTACTGCTGGGCTGGCTAGGGTGTGTATTTCCAGTTTCTCTTCTTGCTTATCCTCGTGTTCTTAGACGTGGGGCCCGTACGGGAGGTATATAAACACAGCCCAGAGGCGTGCAAAGAGGTGACCTCTCTTCTCCCGCAATGTCTCCTGGTGCATCTGCTGAGATGCCCAAAGCCCCTCCACTCCCACACGCCACTCTCCTGGGCAGGATCAGCCCCGTCGCCAGTCCATCACAATGTGGAGGTTCTTCCGCTCCTCCTTTAATCTGTCGCAGCAGAGTAACTGGTTCAGAGGACCATGGGGGAAAAGACCAGCTCCAGGACTCAAAGCAAAAAGGAACTATTCTGCCCAAAAGTATTGTCGGGGCCCAGTGGAACTAGACTGTGGTTAAAGACGAAAGGATCGCGGTTCATGCCAATTCTTTGGGTGTCACTTAATTAACCGCTAGTGTCTGTCATGCTGGAAAGATTGTGACATCAGTGCTAGACCTAACCCTCCCTTGAACTCTGATCCCATCTCTGCCTCTGACTCATTGTGTAACCTTTCCATAACTGCTTTCCCCAATTTGCAAACCTGGGTTAATACTTGCCTTCCCCACATGGGTGTTTCTGGGCTTAATTATTTAATGCCTGTCCAACGCCCCGAAGATGTAATTTGCTGTATATAATTGTGAGAGGCGTGATCCTCTCTGCCTGGTTTTACACTAACGCAACTCCATTGACATCTTGTGCGGTTATTCCCGATTTACACCAATGTGAGAGGAGAATCAGGCCTTGAGTATTTTAGCCCTCAATGAGAACAATATTCAGAAATGGCCTCTGGGCTTCTTCTTTCTAGACTGGCTTTGGTTACCTGTATCAGCTTTGTTTTTAAACATACGACACCATTTTCTTTTCCTGACACTTTCTCTGGACGCCCAGGAGGGGCTCTGAGGGCTGGTCAGCTATTCAGTGATACTCTGTTGAGCTTTCCATTCAAGATTGAAGAACAACATGATTTATGAACATTCACCCTTCTCTCTCCACACCTCCCTCCACCCCCGCCTCAAAAACAGACTAGCCAACCTGGCCCTCATTCAGTAATTACTTCAGGAAGTAGTTATCTGAAATAATGACATTCAATCTGTTTGGAAAACAGAGACCAACTTGCTGAAGGCCTTTTTCTTGCCACAGCCTCTGGTAAGGTTTTTCCCTTTGTGGCCCTTTTGGAATTAGCGCATTGATTAGCCAATGTCTTACAGAAACCAGCTGTGAGCTCCCCTTCTCCACAGAGATGCTTTATTGCTTCAAGTGCAGAAATTGTAATTTCAAAGATAACTATTGATCCCGAGCCAAGGTACCGTAATTTTGTTACTTGAGTAATGGGAGGGAGCTGCAGTTGGGGAGAGAGGAAGGAGGATTAGAAACACATTGGAGAGAGAGGAGAATTATTATAAACAGCAAAGCTGAGCAGAGTCCGGCCATCGCTCAGTCATATCTGCAACTAAAGTGCAGAGGGATGAGTAATGGCACGCCCTGTCCCATAGGCATATGGGCTGCTCGAAAGCACATCACATAGCAGCCTGAGTCAGGGCACCCCTTATTCACTCTTCTCCCCCAATGCTTAAATAACATGTGTTTAAAAAGAATCAAGTCTCTTTTGCAGCATGTTCCAGTTGTGTTTTCACTGGCTTTAATGTGGGTTCACAGACACAGCCAACAATAAGGGTTACTCCCTATTGGCCCCTAGATGACCACTGGGGTTTAAAGCAATTTCACATGGGCCAGAACCGAGAGAAATATGGAGTTTCTCCAGTTTCATTTCTCTCTCTCTCTCTCTCTAATATTCTTCCACATGCACTTTCTGGCCATATCCAGGCTTCCATCACTGCTAGTCCTGTGTGCCCTATGGAGACCTACATGGCCCTGGCACCTGCCAGAATTGCTTCTCCCCAGATCAATTGCTCTGCCCCACCTCACTGTGGTGTTTTGAGTTTTGTGCAGTCAAAACGCTGTAATGAAATGGCCTGCGAATACCTTTGTCCTGAATGGAACTGGATCTGTTCATCTCTGGGTCATAGGCCCAGTACTGCTGCCAGATACTGGAGCATTCTCTGTTAGCTCAAGAGGTTGGGGCAGGAATTCTGAACAGTCCTATTCTGTGACTCAGTGGCAGCTGAGCCACTATTGGTCGTGGGTTTGCTGAAATCCAGTGAACAAGCAGAACAAAGGGGATACTAGAAAACCGAAGCATTAACAAGCCAAGCGAAGTGACGCCATGGGAAGGCAACATCGAAGCTGGCACAGTTTCCCTGCATTCCCATAAACTTCATGGAGTGTGTAAAAGTTTGCACTGAGGAAGGGGTTAATTATTCTCCTCTGCCATAGGTAATGGGCATCTCGGTGGGCAGAGACCGCTGGGTTTTCCAAACAGTGCCGGCCAGGGGATGATGATTTAGTACAGGAGGAACAAAGAGGAAACGCTTCCCACATACTGAGGATCCTCCGGTTCCTCGGTTTCCAGAGTTGATGAACTTTAGTCCCCTCTGAGCAGGACATTCAATTACAGCAATTCCTTTAAAGATGTGGGTGTCTTTTTCCTTTCAAAGAGATTGAATCCAGAAGTTCCATATCAGGAAACAAACTGGCAAGAGACGTTCTCTGAGCAGACAATGGGGGGTTCCTCTTTGGTACAGATCTGAGGATCTCGTGGTTTCAGAGACTCTGGCCTGAGAAATTTAATTATCCGTCTACTCTAGCTATCCCTAGGAATTATATGCTTAAATTACTGTTGCCTCTGATAGATTACATTGTAACCAGCCCCTAGCTGCATGCCTAGATGCACACATTATGGTGATAGCACAGGACAATTTGCTCTGGAAACAGGCCTCTGCCACTGGTAGAATCATAGAGGTGTAGCGACCTCAATATTTATGCTAAGTCAGAATCTTGATTAGGTAGCAGTAGCTCTTCCCTCCTGTAGGTTAGACTAGGTCACAACTAAAAATTTTTTGCTGGTATCGCTCTACTAGTAAACCCTCCTAGTGTAGATGCAGCTTTTACTGGCTAAAAAGTGCTTTTCCTGGTATTGCTCATACCGGGTTCCCTAAGCAAATTAAACAGACCAGGAAACGCTCTTATGCCAGAATAACTGTGTCCATATGAGGGCTTTTGCCGGTATAGAAATGTCACTAAAAAGAAATCGCAAGGCCTCCAAACAGACATTACCATACTGGCAAAGGTTTCTAGTGGGGACCTAGCCTAAGACGCTAGAGGAAAGGATGAAATACACCCAATAGCCAGTCATACATTTGCACATCCCTATTGCTTTGATTTTTTTTGTGTGTCTTTACTCTTGTGAAATATAAACTGTCTTTCTCTCTGGTTTCTTATGTCACACTCATCCCTACTGGAGTATTAGAGCACATCACAGCCTAACTGAATTTATCCGCATAACACCAGAGGAAGGAAAATGCCAGCCCACCATTACAGGTGGGGACCTGGGGCCCAGAGGCCTTAAGTGACTTGCCTAAGGTCACACAGGAAGTCTGTGGCAGAGCAGGAACTTGAGCCCAGATCTCCTGAATCCCAGTCGAGTGTTATAGAGCATCATTCTTCATCAACAGCCTTCTGTTGTCTGCCCCCCACATACACAGCGTTCATATACATAACAGCATTGCCTATTAAGGTTGCCAACTTTCAGACTGTAGAAAACCGAACACCCTTGCCCTGCCCCACCCCTGCCCCAAGGCCATGCCCCTGCCCCACCCCTTCTCCAAGGCCCCGCCCCCACTCACTCCATCTGCCCTCTCTCTGTCGCTAGCTCTCCACCACACTCGCTCACTTTCACTGGGCTGGGGCAGGGGGTTGGGTGCAGGAGGCGGTGAGAGCTCTAGTTTGGGGTGCAGGATCTGGGGTGGGACAAGGGGTTGGGGTGTGGGAGGGGGTGAGGCATGCGGGCTCCGGGCAGCGCTTACCTGAGGCGACTCCCAGAAGCAGGCGGCATGTCCCATTAGCCACGGTTCCTGGCCCATGGGAGCTGCGGAGCCAGTGCTCGGGGCAAGGACAGCGTGTGGAGCCCCCATGGCCACCCCGCGCCTAGGAGTGGACATGCCGGCTGCTTCCGGGAGGAGTGGTAGATACGCTGGAGGGTAGGGATAGGATACAGAGGGACCTAAACAAATTAGAGGATTGGGCCAAAAGAAACCTGATGAGGTTCAAGGACAAGTGCAGAGTCCTGCACTTAGGACGGAAGAATCCCATGCACTGTTACAGACTAGGGACCGAATGGCTAGGAAGCAGTTCTGCAGAAAAGGACCTAGGGGTTACAGTGGACAAGAAGCTGGATATGAGTCAACAGTGTGCTCTTGTTGCCAAGAAGGCTAACGGCATTTTGGGCTGTATAAGTAGGAGCATTGCCAGCAGATCAAGGGACGTGATCATTCCCCTCTATTTGACATTGGTGAGGCCTCATCTGGAGTACTGTGTCCAGTTTTGGGCCCCACACTACAAGAAGGATGTGGAAAAATTGGAAAGAGTCCAGCGGAGGGCAACAAAAATGATTAGGGGGCTGGAGCCAGGGCCGGCTCCAGGCACCAGCTTACCAAGCAGGTGCTTGGGGCGGTCACTTCGGAGAGGGGCGGCACGTCCAGCTGTTCGGCGGCAATTCGGCGGATGGTCCCTCGCTCCTGCTCGGAGCGAAGGACCTCCCGCTGAATTGCCGCCACAGATCGCAATCGCGTCTTTTTTTTTTTTTTTTTTTTTTTTTGGTTTGGCTGCTTGGGGCGGCCAAAACCCTGGAGCCGGCCCTGGCTGGAGCACATGACTTATGAGGAGAGGCTGAGGGAACTGGGATTGTTTAGTCTGCAGAAGAGAAGAATGAGGGGGGATTTGATAGCTGCTTTCCACTACCTGAAAGGGGGTTCCAAAGAGGATGGATCTAGACTGTTCTCAGTGGTACCAGATGACAGAACAAGGAGTAATGGTCTCAAGTTGCAGTGGGGGAGGTTTAGGTTGGATATTAGGAAAAACTTTTTCACTAGGAGGGTGGTGAAGCACTGGAATCGGTTACCTAGGGAGGTGGTGGAATCTCCTTCCTTAGAGATTTTTAAGATCAGGCTTGACAAAGCCCTGGCTGGGATGATTTAGTTGGGAATTGGTTCTGCTTTGAGCAGGGGGTTGGACTAGATGACCGCCTGAGGTCCCTTCTAACCCTGATATTCTATGATTCTATGACCGGACTTTTAGTGGCCCGGTCAGCAGTGCTGACCAGAGCCACCAGGGTCCCTTTTCAACCGGGCCTCCCAGTCGAAAACTGGATGCCTGGCAACCCTATTGCCTACTTAGAAAGCAACTAGCCTGCTCTGTAAAGCCAAGACACTGGAATCTCTATAATAGCCTGGGAACTTGCTTAGGCCCCCCCACAGAGGGTTTCTCTATAGTAGCAGTTGCTTATTATATGCTTTTCTATGGCAATTATCAGAGTGTTGGGTGCCTTTACCATGAATTTGATACCTCCAAAAACACAACCGCATGCGGTTCTCTCTGCTCCACAGGCAGCCACTCCCTGAAGTGGACCAGATGCAGGGGGTAGGCGATAAGGCACTAAATTGCATATCCCCAAAGCCTTGCTTTATGTGCAAGCTGGAGGAAAGAGAAGGGGGATCAAACTGAAGAAATAACAGTCGTTTTGCACTGGTGACCCCCACCCCCACCTCCCACTTAACACTAGAAAGCTTCAGACACACAATCCCATGATGATCTTTGCTGGGAGATTTCCTACCATTGAAATAGGTACAGCGCCATCTGGTGGTTGTGTATCTCACGTTCATGCACCCTTAATTAGCATCATCTTCCATTAAGCTCCTTGGCGTGGGTGGAGGGGTGAAAGCTGCACTTCCCCCTGCGCTAACATCAGGGCGAGCCACTGGGCTGGCTCACCCCCTCTCTATGGCTGATGAAAACTCTGCCTGGCTGGACTTGAGGAAGGAAGGGCAGGAAAATGTGAGCTGCTGGAAGCATGGGGGAAACAGGGTATTTAGCCTGCCTGGAGTGTGGAGGGTTCTTTACTTAACTGTGCATGGTGAGAGCGGAGAGGCTAGTGGGAGGCCCCTCGGGCAGATCCAGGCTGCCCAGCAGGGGAGGGGCATAGGAGCAGACCTGCCATATCCATTGAAGCCTTTGCACCAGCACAAGACATTGCACATAACTCTGGGCCTGTGTTTCCATATTATATACCCTGCGTCTGTCGCAATCACAAGCGCCTCACCAGCCTGTAACTCCCTCGGCTCCTTTCCACTGTGGCCCTTTGCCTGGCCAGACTCCATAGATACACACTTCTGGTGATTCATGGGGGGTGGGGAATGACTCAGTCCAAGATACTCTAACCCTGTTTGAGGGGAAGATGGAGGAAACTTCGAACTGTCCTGGTGAAGCAGCTGGGATGGTGCAGAGCATCTGGCTGAGGCTGTAACACCAGTGGATCTAAGGCAATGGCTACACTTATGGCACAGTCACTGCACACCCCCGTAAGTGGCTATAAATGGCAGCCTAGACACTAAGGCACTTCTTCAGCGAGTAGAGACACGCCAGAACCCTAGGGCACATGCCTTACCCAGCTCTCTACATGCCCAAGGCCATGCCTCCCATGTCAACACTGCTATTTTAGCAGTGTAGTGTCCCACTGCCTCCCCGCTGCTGGAGCCTTTCCCTGCTGTATGCAGCTACACACCGCAGTGTGGACACAGCCTGCCTTTCACTGCTGTGTGTAGCTACGGATACCCGGCCTACACATCGCCCCAAGTGTAGCCAATGCCTAGCTGATCTGTGCTTTTTATGACACGCTCCCTTTCCCCCCCATACATTCCTCCCCTAAACCTAATTACCCCCCCCCCCCCCCCGCCACCACCCAGTCCTGCTGACTCTGGAGTGGTAGTTTTCTCCCCAGCGCTGGGCTAATAGACGGGCTGGGCACTGAGCCAGGAGTGAGTGTGAGGGAAGTGAAGGAGAAGAGAAATAGCAGGGAGCTGAAAGGGAATTGGAAGAGAGAAGGGAGGTCCAGGGGTTAGGACGGTAGCCTGGAACTCAGGAGACCTGGCTTCAATTTCCAGCGGTGCTACAGACTTCCTGGGTGACGTTGGTCAAGTCAGTTAGGGTATGTCTACACTGCAACTGGAGATGCAATTGCTACCCAAGTAGGCCTACCCGGGTTAGCTTCTTTCACTCTATGCATCTGAAGAAGTGAGGTTTTTACCCATGAAAGCTTATGCCCAAATAAATCTGTTAGTCTTTAAGGTGCCACCAGACTCCTTGTTGTTTTCATGGCTAAAAATAGCAGTGAAGACACAATAGCACAGGCTAGAACCATGAGTATGTACCCAGTGTTGCAGGAGGGCGTGTACTGCCCAGGCCACCACGTCTTCACTGCTATTTTTAGCTATAATAAACTAGTCTAGCTAGATTAAAGCTAGTGTGGCTATACCCACGCAAGCTGTAATCCAATCTCTGATTGCAGTGTAGACACACCCTAAGTCTCTCGTCACATCAGTTCCCCATCTGTAAAACAGATGATAGCACTGCCCTGCCTCACAGAGGGGCTATGAGGATAAATATATTAAAGGTTGTGAGGTGCTCAGATACTACTACAGTGACAGGGGGCCAAATAAGTACCCGAGAGATGGTTTCCTGCAAGTTCTCAAACAACTAGCAGCTGGATTTAGTGAATGGCACCTTCTGCCTTTGCTCCTCTTGCTCACTGTGTCTCTGTTCTCTTTTCAGGTACTGCCTCTGTTGCAGTAGCTGGCATCTTCGCAGCCTTAAGAATCACAAAGAACAAGCTCTCCGACCATAAGTTTGTTTTCCAAGGAGCCGGAGAGGTAGGCTTCACCCGGGTTCGGCCCTAAATACAGTGTTTGTCCCTTCATTTTAAGGGGGTAAAAATTGAAGCATAAGGCCCAGATCCACAAACTTAGGTGCCTAAGTCCCAGTTTTGGGTTCCATTGTGATCCACAAAAGTCCCACTCAGCTGCCGCCGAACCCTGTGGGCGCCTAAGTTTCTGACTCTTTGTGTGCGCACTGCCATGCCACTCCAGGTCCCTGGAGGCCTATCTCCAAGAGCAATCCACAAAGCAGGGGAAGACAGGCAGAAGAATGCCTGTCTCACCCATGGGCCCAATCTGGTAATCGTGCTCAGAGGCACCTATTGGATCAGGTCCCATTCAAAATCAAGGAGGTGCCACCACATTATAATTTCTAGCCCAGTGGTTAGAGCCCTCACCTGGGGTGTGAGAGACCTAAAATTCTATCCTCTCCTGAGGTAGAGGTGGGGAAGGATCTGAACAGGCGCCTCCACCCTCTCAGGGGAGTGTGCTAACCACTACGCTCTGGGATACTCTGAAGTGGGGCTCCCTCAGTCTGTCCTGTGAAAGCTATGGATATATAGAGTCACGGGGCCAGAGAAAGGATGAGAACAATTCTGTAGTCCAGTGGTTAGGGCACCCACATGGGAGATCCTGGGTCAGTCCACCTGCTCCAATCACTGTTTAATTATGTATACAAAATAGAACAGCTTCAACTGGAGAGAGTGAGGGAGCCCACTTCAGAATCTTCCAGTGGGTGGGCACCACCTCCTCTCCTCCCCCACGGTTCTGTGTGGTGTGAAGCAGTCACCTAACTCATTCTTACAAGAAACATCTCAGGTGCCTATCTCCGTTAGAGGGCAGGGCTAAGGACACACCCCTCTTGCCGGCTTCTCCCATTGGCTAGTTTAGGCAGCTCCTCGCCTAGCATGCTGGCTTTTGGGGGTCACATTCTAAGGCACCTGTCTCTCCCCATGCATTATATAGGGAGCCTGGGTGCCTCACTTGGCTTTGCAGATCAGTGTTGTTCCAGTGATTTTTTTCATGCAGTGCTCCGCCGAAATCTTTTTGTGGATCCGGGCCTAAGTCTTCAGCCAGGCTGGAATTCAGTAAGGAGAAGCAAAGGGGAAACCTACTCTTAGTGTACCTTTCTGACCAGGAGTGGTCTTCATTGCTTGTTAGCCCTTCGAAGTCAGCACATCTGAAATGAAGCTGGAGCCTGTTCCTCCTTGTGCATCACCAACAGAATGGTTTACTTAAGTTACAGTCAACTCCGTGCAAACCCACTGAATGCCATGAGGCTGCCCAGGTGTCAATGGGGTTTTAATTTGGCCTGCAGAACCTTTATTACTGATGATGCATGAACTGAAAGGAGCCCAGCTGGACTATCAGGGCATGTCTGTCAAGCTGGCAGTTAGGGAAAACAAAAATCTTCTTCCTTGTAATCTGAGCCCGTCACAGAGGAACAACAAACACAGAACTCCCCCAGGCCACTTTTACAATCATTTGTCAGAGTTGAGCCACACTTTCCCTTTGAGGCAGAAGCCATCTCTACTTCTGTGTGTGTACAGTGCCTAGCACAACAGGGAGAGGGAGGGTAGCTAGTGGTTAAGGCTCTGGCGTGCGGCCTGTAAGATCTGCATTCAATTCCTGTCACCAACTGCCTGTGTGATTTTGGGCAAATCATAGAATCATAGAATATCAGGGTTGGAAGGGACCTCAGGAGGTCATCTAGTCCAACCCCCTGCTCAAAGCAGGACCAATCCCCAACTAAATCATCCCAGCCAGGGCTTTGTCAAGCCTGACCTTTAAAACCTCTAAGGAAGGAGATTCCACCACCTCCCTAGGTAACCCATTCCAGTGCTTCACCACCCTCCTAGTGAAAAAGTTTTTCCTAATGTCCAACCTAAACCTCCCTCACTGCAACTTGAGACCATTGCTCCTTGTTCTGTCATCTGCTACCACTGAGAACAGTCTAGATCCATCCTCTTTAGAACCCCCTCTTCAGGTAGTTAAAAGCAGCTATCAAATCTCCCCTCATTCTTCTCTTCTTCAGACTAAACAATTCCAGTTCCCTCAGCCTCTCCTCATAAGTCATGTGCTCCAGCCCCCTATCACTTAATCACTTAACCCTTCAGTTGCCCCTCTGTAAAATGGAGATTACAATCTAACAGTCACGACAGATGGGTGTGTTCAGCATCTTTCCACCCAGCTCTCAGGTGGGGCCTCTCGGTGAAACCGTAATGCCAAGAACTATAGACAGCAAGTCAGGGTTGTTTTGTTTTTTTATCATGAGACTGGGGGAAGAAAGAGGGGACTGTTCCCCTCTCAACATTTCAAATTTACCACTGTTGTCTAGAGTTCCTCTCTGCTGGCTTCATCCTGGAGCCGCACCAGTCTGGCTTCTACCCTCTTCTCTCCACTAGTAACTGCTAGTACGAAGGTCTCAGACAACCTCTTCCTGGTCAGATCCTAGGGCGATGCTCCACCTTCAACCTCTTTGACCAGTCTGCTGTGTTAGAAGCCATCAATCACTCCCTCCTTCTTGACACGTTTCAGCTAGATGATGATGACTTGTATTACTGTGTGCATTGGAGTCATGGCCCAGGGCCCCGGTGTGCTAGGTGCTGTACAGAACAAAAAGAGGGTCCCTGCCCCACAGAGTTTACAATCCATGTGCTTTTTGGGAGGAGTGGGGGGGGGGAACTGTCATCTTTTTAAAGCTCTCCAAAATGAGGCACGTTCCTCTGAGGAAATGATCGGAATTTGCTTTCTGCTTATGGGTTTCAGGCTGCCATGGGCATAGCCCAGCTCATCGTTATGGCCATGGAAAAGGAAGGAATTTCGAGGGAAGACGCCATCAAAAAAATCTGGATGGTGGACTCCAAGGGACTAATTGTCAAGGTAAGTCTGCCTCTGTTGCACTACTGTGCTGTGGTGCATGATAGATGCAATGTAACAGGCACAGGGTAAAATGGGGCCTGACTCATTAACCCAGAGCAAGCAGATCCAGTGCGCCACAGGCAGCCCTGGAGTAAGTGGTTGCAATTCTGTTGAAGTCAATGGAGCTGCACTTGCTTATACACAGCAGGGTAGACTTTGCTTTCCTGTTTTTGATGCCCTTTCCAGCAGCGTTTGGACATTCTGGGGTTACCTACAGCTGCAGGGTCAGGGACCACTCTGCTTCTCAGGCCCAAGAGGACTTTGTAAATCTCCTCACCAGGAGACAGAGCTTTCTTGAGATTTGCTCCAAGACACTGGAATGAACTTCCACCCGAACTAAGGGCCATCAGAAACCTCACCGCCTTCCACACGAAGTGCAAGGTGCACATCAAAAAAGAAACTTACCAACACAAACCACTCCACTGCACACAATCCTCCCCCATGCGAGAGGATGGGAGAACAAACCACACGTGACAGATGTTAGTCACGTAATGCACAACTGGAAGGTGCGCAGATACTACAGGGATAAGTGCGATATAGCAGAATATAGAATAGGGTGAGGCACTGAAATCTTGCAAACAAGATTTTGCAAATAATCGATCTAGACTTTTCTCACCTGCCAGAGGCTGGTTTGTTCCTTTTTCCCTGCAGGGGAGGAGTCACCTGAACCACGAGAAGGAAATGTTTGCCCAAGATCACCCCCAGATGAGAACTCTGGAGGAGGTAGTGCAAAGAGTGAAGCCGACAGCTATTATAGGTAGAGTCACGGAAAAGGGAGCTCCGTCTCACTTGTCCAGTTCTTGGGGGGTTTCTTTCTTTGTTCCAGGGGCTCCTCTGTTGTCCAGTCCGACTCCCAAGGCCTCCCTGCCTGCATTTTTTCCCTTTACTTCCCAGCATGCCCCATCTCTTGAGGCTATGAAGCACAAGCTCCCTCCTTCTGTTGAATAGGGATCCCTTGGGAGCCAATCGGCGCTGCCCTTAATTGGCCACAGGGGGGGCACTCTTGAGTTAAGCAGAGTTCTGCTGCTCCTAGAGGCTGAGCATGTATATCCCTGTGGCCCTACCAAATTCAAGTCCCATTTTGGTCAATTTCACAGTCATAGGATTTTTAAAATTGTAAATTTC
This sequence comes from Emys orbicularis, assembly GCF_028017835.1. Taxonomy (NCBI): domain Eukaryota; kingdom Metazoa; phylum Chordata; order Testudines; family Emydidae; genus Emys; species Emys orbicularis. Next base: position 347,682,370 of record NC_088683.1, read on the forward strand.
AAGGTTTCAGCTATTTAAATCTGAAATTTCATGGTGTTGTAATTGTAGGGGTCCTGACCCAAAAAGGAGCTGTGGGGGGATCGCAAAGGTTATTGTAGAGGGGGTTGCGGTATTGCCACACTTACTTTTGTACTACTGCTGGCGGCAGCGTTGCCTTCAGAGCTGGGCAGCTGGAGAGCGGTGGCTGCTGCCCGGTAGCCCAGCTCTGAAGGCAGAGCCGTTGCCAGCAGCAGCACAGAAGTAAGGATGGCCTGGTATAGTATTGCCACCCTTGCTTCTGCACTGCTGCCTTCAGAGCTGGGCCCTCAGTCAGCAGCCACCACTCTCCGGCTGCCCCGCTCTCAAGGCAGCAATGCAGAAGTAAGGACGGCAATACCGCGACCCCCCCTGCAACTCCATTTTGGATCAGCACCCCCACATTTCAGAAACGCTGATCTCCCCCATGAAATCTGTATAGTATAGGGTAAAAGCACATAGAAGACCAGATTTCACAGGGGTACACCAGATTTCATGATCCATGATGCGTTTTTCATGACCATGAATTTGGTAGGGCCCTATCTATCCCCAAAGTTACCAGTGCCAGGCCTCCTGAAGGATAGTGCTGAGCGTAGCCACAAAGCCAACCCAGACAAACGCTTGGCTTGGGCTGTTTGCTGACCCTCTGCTCGATGGCGTGGAGGGCTTTATCCTGAAGGTGGTTTTGTCGCTGTAAATCTGACTTGCATGGGGTCTCTGGAAAGGGGTGGCCTTCTCCCTCAGAGTCATACAGTTCAATTTACTGAGCACTAACAAGAGCTGAGGTTTAAGGAAACATGGGCCCGATCCATTGGAAGTCATAGAGTGAATCAGGAATTAATTGTTCACTTCTTAGGTGTAGCCGCCATCGCAGGAGCTTTCACGGAGAAGATTTTGAAGGACATGGCGTCTTTCAATGACAGGCCCATCGTATTTGCCCTAAGTAACCCCACGAGTAAAGCAGAGTGCACAGCCGAGCAGTGCTATCACCTAACAGAGGTAAATGTGCGACTGTCTCTCCCAGCACAGCAGCTGAGTGGAACAGCCAAAGAGACTTAACACACAGCGCAACCCCTCTGTGTACTACAGTGATCAGGGGGCTCTTTGGTGGGTCATAGATGAATGTAACCTCCTGGCAGAGCCCCACTGACGTACAGCTCATGTCGAGTAAAATGGCAGCCTGCGGGGCTCTTGCAGTTGATCAGTCCCACGGGGGCAACTTCCGTTCATAAACTCTCAGGCCTAGTCTGCACCCCAGAATTAGGTCGACCCTAGCTACCCCCCTCAGAGAGCTGTGAAACATGTTGCACACTGTGCGACATAGTTAGGTTGAACTAACCCCCGGTACATGCGCGTGCACACACACACACACACACACACACACACACACACACACAGAGTGGCTGCAGCTAGGTTGACAGAAGAATTCTTAACTATATCGATGGAAAACCCCCTTCGATGTAGGAAGCATCTACACTGGCACAGCGGAGACATACCCTTAGCGTTAATGGTGGTGATTTGCTGAGGGGGGCGTTCCTGATGCAGAGACCCTCCTCCCCTCCAGGGCCCAGCTACACAACCTTGTTGGGGTTGAATCTTTTTATTGGGTGGAGAGGAGGGAGGCCCTGATCCCACCCCAAACTCCCTTCTCAGGCTGGCCCATCAGAGCTGTGTTCCTCAGTGAGCTCCTCAAATGCATGAGGGCCCTAGCTCAGGTATTCATGGGAGGCAACTTTGGGATTTGGATCAGGCAAGGGGAAAGAGAGTGGGTAAGGCACTGGACTGGAACTCAGGAGATCTGGATTCAAGTCTAGGGTCTACCTCAGCCTTTCTGGGGGGCCTTGGGTAAGTCATTTAGGCCCAGATCCTCAAAGGTATTTAGACTCCTAACTTCCATTGATTTCAGTGGAAGTTAAGCCTAAATACCTTTGAGGATCTGGGCCTAAATATCTCTGCGCATCTCCTTCCCCTCTGTAAAATGGGAATATTTTCCTGCATCACAGGACACTGTGTTGACAGGAGCCATGTATGTATCTAGATAAATAGGTTAGAATGAGACGTTGTCTGGTACCAGGCCAAATGGAAACTAAATGCCACATGGCTCTTTCCCTTTTGCAAACAAACTGTATGTCAGTTTAAACAGCAGTCAGATCCTAATGGTGGTGGAGCTGTTGCTGAATGAGCAATGAATTTGCTATCACAGTCACTGTACTCCCAGAGCTGGGTTCTGGGATCCCCTCAATTGTAGACATTGCCTCTCCAATATCTGTGTGTGTCTGTCTCTCTCAACAGGGCCGAGGCATATTTGCAAGTGGGAGTCCATTCCCTAAAGTAACCCTGGCCAGTGGACAGACCTTCTTCCCCGGCCAAGGAAATAATGCCTACGTGTTCCCCGGAGTGGCGCTGGGAGTCATTGCCTGCGGGGTCCGGCATATCTCCGATGATATCTTCCTCACCACGGCAGAGGTTTCAGATCTATATTTAACTGGTGCTTTTAAAAAATAAAAAAGCAGCTTGAATGAGGCTTGTTGAGCCCCAGGAGTCTAGTTAAGTCCTTGGCTAGGAACGGGCCCAGGGCAATGTGTATCATGTGAACTTCAACCCCTCAGCAAAAGGCTGCAGACTTTCCCAACACAGCAGGATGCTAGAGCTTCCATTGTGCCAACAGAAGTCCTCTGCATGAGCCAGTATTTGGTTCCCCTCTGTGGAGGGAGCTGGGGGGGGGGGGCGAGGGGACATGTCCTCTGGAGTCCTGGGTATTTTTACTTACAGGCAAAAATAACAAATCCAAAAGAAAACAAAAATCCCCCAAAGCCTTTGATCATATTTGAAACAGCTGAATTTATTCCATAGCCTTTCCCTTGCTGCAGGAGATGCCTGGCTCCCGTCAGCGGAGGGAAAAGCAAGCAGCCAGGGTTCCCCGCCACGCCAGCAGCTCTCACAAAGACATTTTTGCCACTTTGCATTTTCCTCAGCCTTTGTTGTAGGCTGTATTTTTAGGAAAATGTCTGTTTTCAGATCATAACATATAGCCAAGCGGCATGTTTGGGAGGCAGAGCCAACTTTTTCTCAGAAATGGACTCACTTCTTTCAAAAATGGTAGCTAGTCGCGCACACGTTTTTTGCTGAAAGGGCTGCGTTTTCAAGCTCAGAATGAAATGTATGCAAATTTGAATTTTGAGTGGTTTTGCTTTTGATTACAAGGACTTCTCCTGGCTCTTGTAGCAACTGAAGTCTCAGCTCCGCACTGCCTTGTTAAAGCCTTAAGAGGGTGCATGCTGTACTTGATTGAGAACATCATCTATAACCTACCTTCTCTTCATTCTAGTCTATTGCTGAAGAGGTCACGGAGGAGCATCTTGCTGAAGGGAGACTCTATCCTCCCCTGAGTACCATCAGAGAGGTGTCCTTCAAAATTGCTGTTGAAGTAAGAATTCGAGTATTCTTGTGAAGTTTTTGTTTATATATAACCTCTCGTAACGTTGGCAAGGATTTTTCTCTTGCCCTCATCTTTGATGTGGTTATGACTACCAATATAAATGCACTGGCTATATTAGACCCAGAAACATGGGCGGTAGGTGACGCTTCCCCTTGGGGAGGTTAGCCCCCTGCCCCGCCTCTTCTGGCCGAAGCCCCGCCTCTTCCAGCCGAGGCCACACCTTCGCTCGCTGCTCTCAGCCCCTCCCCCCGTGACTTTCCACGGGATAGAGTAGATCTTTCAGGTGTGGAAGAGCTGATTCAGTGCCATGGGCCAATCACAATTCCAGGTAGCCCCACGCTGTGTAACTCCCAGTTGGCTCCCAATGTGCCTGACATTAATTCCAAATTAGCCTCTGTCACACATCGGTGAAGCCTCCTTGTCCATTCCAAATTACTGACATTGTAAATACTGAATCAGGATGTTGAGGTGAAGAGAGTCTTAATAATGCTAAGAAAATGAATCCCATGTGGTTTAAAGCTCCATGCTCTGTTTCTTGTCCTAAGTTGTGTGGCTTTCTTGTGTGATGTGAGCAAAGCAATAGTACTCACAAACTCCTGAGTTTCAGCCCAGATTTCCAATGGTTCTTTCTGTATTTGGGCAAATGGTTGAGACCCAAATGTTAAAAGTGGCCCATCTTCAGGTGCAAGCAGCTGGATTTTCAGAGTTGTAGATCATCCCTAACTGCTCTTAGTCAATGGGAGCTTAGAGTGATCAACACCTTGGCAAATCAGGGCCAACATTTGCAGACTTTGGGGGCCTGATCCAGTGATGCCTGAAGTAATAAGCTCACTGATTTCAGTGAGCTTATGGTCAGACTTTGGGTGTCTAAACTTAGGCACCTAAATAAGTGGCCTGATTTTCAGAGGTGCTGAGCACCCAGGGCGTGTTCCATCATCCTTAATAGGAGCTGCAAGTGTTCCGCGAAGAGTCAAGGCCAGTGATTAAATACGGATTTATGGGTACATGTAGGCACCCACGGTTGAATAACTTGGCCTTAGTGTCTATAGTACCCCCAATTTAGAGACCACTACTGAAAATTTACCTCATGCCTCAGTTTCACCTTTTCAGGCTATGGGATGTTAATACTTAGCTGCCCCCAGAGGTATCTTGAGAATCCGGCAGTCTGTAAAGTGCTATATACAACTGATCAAGTAATAGATTTTTGAAAATGAAGCAGAAAACACCACTCGCTTTCTGTGCAAAACATACAACAGCACATCTTGCTTCACAGACTAGTGGTGCAGCCTCTAGCACAGAAGTCTTGGCTGATCTTGAACAGTTAGTCTTCTCTTCCGCATTTTAGTGCAACTCAGATAATGAAATCTCCCTCCTCCTGGGTAGGTATTCCAGGGTGCAACTCGCCACCATCCAGTGCACTGTCTTTTGGAAAGTTTTGGCAATGCATGATGGGGCAGAAATGAGTCATGCAGGGGTGACTGGGAGCAAGGGAACAACGTCCCAGCGTATATCTGTCTCCCTCCTGTAATGTCATCCTTATCCCATAATTTCCGTGCCTTTTTTTAAAAAAAAAACAACCTACGAACCTACGTGGCCCTCCTTGCTCTCCACCATCTCTGACAGAAGCATGGAACCCGCACAGTTCTGCACTATTGTCATGAGTGTTCCAAGCACCCCGGACACACGATCCTCCGGTATTTGCAGAACCTCAGAAAGAACCACATCAGCAGGGAACACGATGATTTCATGGAGGGCAGATTTCATGGGATATAGTGAAAACCAATGCAAGGTTGTTGGTGGCATTCACAGAGCCGCTGCAGACAGTGAAGCGCCACTTCTGGGCCCAAGAAACAAGCACTAACAGGTGGGATCGCATCATAAGGCAGGTTTGGGATGACGAGCAGTCGCGGCAGAACTTTTCGATGTGCAAGGGAGGCCACATTCCTGGCTCCATGTGCTGAGCTTGCTGCAGCCTTCCATCGCAGGGACACCAGAATGAGAGCTGCCCTGAAGTGGAAAAACCAGTGACAACCGCCCTGTGGAAACTTGCAATGTCCAATTGCCACCGATTAACAGGAAATCATTTTGGAGTTGGAAAATCCATGGTGGGTGCCATTGTCATGCATTTATGTCCATTTTGGCTACACACATACAGCAACCTTGGCTCTCATAGGTCAGTGTATGTGAAGCTGTGGTTGGCCTTACTGTCCCCCGGTGTGGAGTAGCAGAGGTAGGTACAGCACCTGATGCCACGTGGAATGTTGAAGGGGTTGTGTGTAGGGAGGTGCTCTAGTGGAGTTCTCCATAGATGGCAAAGGGAGTGGCTGTTGAATCTGTAGGTCCACAAGAGGCTGCAGCATCTGTGTTTGCTGCCAGAGAAGCCCCATTATGTCCTGGTGCATCTCCCTCTCCTTTTCCTGCTGGGATTCCTGGGCCTGTCTCCTGTCCATTCTTTCCTTGTCCATACAGCCTGCAGTATTCACCCTCCAGGCCTTCTGTTCATGGTCTGATGCAGCGCTGGCTTGCTGGATCTTGCTGAACATGTCACCCTAAGTCCTCTTCTTTCTCCTCCATATCTGGCTCAGGCACCCTGCACGTATGGAGGGGAAACCCCTCAAGCTACCCCTAACAAACACGCATGTTGTCAGAATAGTCACAACAGACAGCAAAAATTAAGATTCAGAACTCCCTTCCCTTGTTCCCCTAAAGTTTTAAAAAGACATGCTTGTTGTCCTTTCTGCTGCCGGGGAGAGGGAAGCTGCCCGCCAACTGCGGAGCGCTCGGCTGTCGAGCCCTGAGCCGCCGCAGGAGGCAGCTGCGGCGGCGATGTTGGGGCCGCGTGGGGCGCGATGGCCGAGGAGCCGGCCCCTTTGCTCCTCTGGCCGCGCCCGCTGTCCCCCACAATGGCTCCTCCGGAGTCCGGCCGTGCTGCCCCGCCACTTGCCTGCAGGACCCCAGCGGCGGCCCGGCAGGCGCCACTTTTGAAAAATTTACTGAGGGGAAGCAGCTGCTTCCCCTGAACCCCCCTAGCTATGCTACTGGCACCAGCCATGTGAGCATGGCCCCCCAGGGGCGAGAGAAATAAGAAGGGAATTGCTTGAAGGACTGAGTATAGGGCAGTGGCATTGAATACTGGCACCAATTTCCACAGGCGGTGGTGATCTTAGCTGATATCTCACTCCTGAGGGTAACAAACGCATGGACAGCCCAGCTGCTGTTGGTGTCCTGAAGTCGCCCGGGCCCGTATGCCACTAGCCTCTTGACTGGAATGGTGCTTGCCAAAGTCATCACCAACTGGCGTGGGAAAATGTTCTGCTGCGGAGGAAGACCTAAGGCTGCCATCCCTAGAAACCTTCGGGAGAGGATTGCAGGGTACCAGCATGAACATTTCATTGAGATCTCTCAGGCAGATTCAAGGAACATCCCTGTGTACATAAACAAACCTCTCCACAAACCCCCACTCCCCCGCCTAACTCTACAGGGGAATGAAGAGCAGCTAACAACTCTACCTCTCCTTGTTGTGCCACTACCTCTTCTAGGATGAGTAAACTAATGAAAAGTCAATAGCTGTGGCCTGTTACATTGGGGGACATCATGGTACTGGGAAATACATTTACACACTTATCCAAGGTTCCTTCCCCTGCATTGGGCTCACTGATGCTCAATTGCTGGCACTGACTTGACTGTGGTGGAGTCTCAAACAGGTCCTGGCTCGCGACATAGCTGGAACCCCGGTTGCATGTCCCCCAGTCTCCTTCCCTCCTCCTCGCTGTGCATGCCATGAGTCTGTGTCTTAGGCTCCTCAGAGGTATCCATGGGATGCTGGTGGGGTTTTCACCAAGTACGGCATGTAGCTCTTTGGAAAAGCAGCAGGTCTGCGGCTCGGCGTTGGATCGATTGTTGGCCTCCCTGGCCTTCTGATAGGCCTGCCGCATTTCCTTCACTTTCTCGCGGCTCTGCTGCTGATCCCTGTCATACCCCTTCTCTTGCGTCCTCTGCGTAAGCTGCTCGTAGCTGTCTACATTTCTATGGCTTGTCCGTAGCTATGTCTGCACAGGCTCTTCTCCCCGCAGGCTCAGGAGATCCAAGATCTGCCATCTACTTCTGGCCAGAGCGAGTCTGGAGCATGTAGCCCGCCTGGTCACCCAGGCAGTTGCACACAACAGTGGAGAGCTGCTAGGTGTGCTTGCTAAACTGGACAATCAGAAAATGGCATTTCAAAAATTTGCAGGGTTTTATGGTGGCGGGGGTGGAGGGGAGGGAGAGAGAGAGAGAGGGGCCTTTCAGTCTCTGTGACCTCTGGGCAGTGGAGTTCACAACTGTGACCACAGCAGTCAGTGTCAGGCATTGTGGGATGGCTGCTGGAGGACTGCTAGAGCCGATATAGATAATGCAATGTCTACACTTGCACTGTGTCGACTTCAGTACATCAACTCTGGCTCAACACTGCTCAGGGAGATGGGGTTACCGTGTCTCCATAATGGGGCTCCATCGGTGTGAGACAAATTAAAGTGTAGATACAGGCACAACTACGTCAACGCAGGATGGCTTACGTCAACCGAACTTCATAGTGTAGACCAGGTCTTGGGGAGAAATAGCAGTAGAGATTGAGCTATTCATTATTGTTTTGGGTTTTTTTTCTTTGCAGATTGTTGACTACGCCTACAAACATAATCTGGCTTCCTGGTACCCAGAACCAGAAGACAAGGAAGCCTTTGTCAAAGCCCTCATCTATAGCACTGAATATGAGTCATTTGCTATCGATAACTACAGGTGGCCACAAGCAGCCATGCACATTCAAGATGTATAATTTTTTTAAAACTCTGCTCCTTAATATTCCGTGGTTGTTACCATCATTGCCAATCTTCAGGCTTGCAAAATTGTATTGTATCTGGAAACAAGCACTTTCTTACTTGCAGCTGCCTTTTTACTTTGTAAGTACCTGACTAGGGAACAGGCCAGAGCCAACATGTGCAGTGACAGAGACATATATGTCTAAAGGCTTACCCCAAGAAGTCCTGCACCGTAGTTTCCACCTTCCTTCAAAGCACTCCTGTGACCTTGCATAAACAGTATTCTCTTCTAAACAAATTGTCTCACTTCTGTATCAAAAGAATGAATTGTAAAGTAGCAAATCACACAGGAAACATAGCTCCCAAGTTACTGGCTTGGGTGCTCTCTTCTACAAAGCGATGATGGTAGAGGCCAAAACTGTCATTGAAGCTTCATTTCTTTGCTACACAGAGTGCCGCAGTGATTTTTTTATTTTTATTAGTAATCAAAAAGAATTGCTATCAAAGGCACTGTGGCATCACTACTGTTTTGGCGCTCTAGTCTCCTTTCAGTGACACTAGCAGAAATCAGAAGGCGCTGCACTGGAGCCAATGGAGTTTGCTGTAAGTTTAGGAAGACCTTTCAAAAATCTTCCACGTTGAGTGTCTAATATCCTGGGACCAACATGGGTACAACAACACTGCATATGTCCCTTAACAATCAGTTTGAATGTATTAGTGAGGAGTATCCTTTCCCTATTGATTCCTCTAAAAGGGAATAATATCAGCCCAACCTGAAGATGTTTTTAAAGAGATGTCAAGTATCAGAGGGGTAGCCGTGTTAGTCTGAATCTGTAAAAAGCAACAGAGGGTCCTGTGGCACCTTTAAGACTAACAGAAAGAGATGATAACTTGAAGTTCCAAGTTTGTCCTTTGCAGTGTTGTTGTAGCCATGTTGGTCCAAGGATATTGGAGAGCCAAGGTGCGTAAGGTAATATCTTGTATTGGACCAACTTCTGTGGTGAAAGAGACAAGCTTTGGAGCTACACAGAGCTCTTCTTCAGGTCTGGAAAAGGTACTCAGTGTCACAGCTAAATACAAGATGGGGCATATAGTTGGTTTCATGGTGCATTTGTCCAGAAATTCTTCCTCATTTTTTGTCCTATGACTGAGAGATGTTAATGGGGCCACTTCACCTTGAATGGTTTCTTAAAATATGTGTTAACTACTTACGTTAAACAATCTGTTCCACCTTGTATTTAGCTGTGACATTCTGCTTTCCCACATCTGAAGAACGGCTCTATGTAGTTCAAAAGCTTGTCTCTTTCACCAACAGACATTGGTCCAATAATATATTACTTCACCGACCTTGTGTAAGTTTGTTCTGTTTATTTAAAGCCTTATTCTATTGGTTCATATCATCAAATGTCTGTAACCTATATAATGACAATCAAGATCCTACACTCCACAGATTTAAGAGTATTTGATTTTCCTAACACATTCTCCTTACCTGGCTCCAATATGGCCAAGAAAGGTCTCAGGGAATAGTAATAGGGTCTTTTTTTACTTAACATAAAATAGCACCCAAAGCATCATATCCAATAAATCAAGTTTATGTTTCTGCTGCTGGGTTAAATACAGGCTTTAACCATACAAGTCTTGCCTCATCAAATCTGACTGCCAATGCAAAGGGATGGACATCTGTTTATTTTCAGACTAGCACACAAAAAAGGAAAACAGAATCTGATCTATTTTAAAATGTTATTAATTGATGCATAAACAAAAAGTCTTAGATCATGGTTGGCTGAAAACAGACTCATCACATAATGAAATTCAGCATGACCGTATCAAAAGTCAGCAATGCTGCCATGTGCAACGCTGATGAACCAGTTAGATCACATCTGATTCATCCCCATTGATATCACAGCAGTCAAATAGTTTTCTCTGAACTGCTGCAACCAGTTCAGCAATGTAAATGTTTGTTTCCTGATTAGCTAAGACCTCTAACTTCTTGTCCCAATTAAAATATCAGTTAAAATGAAAACTGGCAACATATCTGACATGTAAAGCCAAAATTGAGCGCTTTCTAGTTGCTTTAAGGTCCCAGTCACGCAAGGCTTTACATACAGACTTAACTTTACACACTGAGTAGTCCCACTCGCATCAATGGGATCAATTACTCACAGTGGGTACAGTTAAGTGTGTGTGTGCAAGTCTTTGCAGGATCAGGGCCTAAGCCATTAGGACTGTCTGACTCTACATTGAGTCCATTGACTTCACGTTTCAGCAAGCAGTGAGCTTTACTGTGCTTCTCAGGGTTTAACCTTAGGTTCTCCTCAGTCAGTATTTGGCTCAATAAAAGCTTTACTTTCAGCTCCAGTGATGTAGAAATGGGCATGCACCAGAATCCGAGCTGATCACCCCCAAATTTTGGAGGAAAACATTCAGCATCCCACTGGGACGGAGGGTGGAGGTTGTAGCCGTCTCTAAACAAGAGTCGGTATCTGAACTGAAATCACTAATGATTTTTCTCCCTTACTTTGAGCTATTTGCATACCTTGCATGAGTGCCTACAATCTGTGAGGAGCATTCAGAACACCCCAGGTGGCATGCTCCCACCCCACTCTGCTCATGAGCTAACATAAACCACATTTTGAATTCAGTCAGTGACTAAAGCAGCAGGAGAAGAAAGCACTCCCAAAACAATGCACACTTCCAGCCCAAAACACCACCTGGAGTTTGTCATTGTCTTTATTCTCCCCTCCAGTCATCAGGTGCTATAATGACAGGTTAATCTCAATATTCTTCTGCTTTCCCATGTACAGGTCCAATGGAACCCTTTCATTGTTACTTTGTCCGTAAAACTGTGTTAAACTGCCTCAGTAATTCTTAGTGTTACTTTATGAAGACCTCAGACAAGCTGAATGTGCTGGCCATTTTATTAGAGAGCATTAAACAGCTCCTGTAAGTGATTGTACATGCAGTGCTTTTGTAATGCAATGACAGGTTTCTGTACTGTGTATGTTTCATTTGTATAATCAATTAAAGCTTACTTAAAAAGTGCAACACCATCCCTTCTTTTAAAAACCATGTATGCCAAATGGTTTCTGAAGGATATTTTAAATTAATTGCATATGCCGTACGAGACATGTGTCAGTGAGAGCCAGGCATGCAGACTACACCTGAAAATGGAAGCTAATGCGGTGTTGCCTGTCCTCTTGGGCACCAATCCAGCAAAGCAGGTGAGGGTTCCCATTAATGTCAATGGGACTGTTCATGTGTTCAAGTTCTTTGCTTAGTCAGGACTGAACCTGTGCATTAGGGGCATAGTGCTGTTGGAGCGCCCATCTTTCAGACAGCAAGCCATGAGCCTCACAACGTCTCACTGTATAGAAAACTCAATTCCAAAACAGAACACACCAGCCACTTCTCCACCTGTGGAGAGCATGAGAGAAACACGTGACAGATGGGTAGTCACAGCGGTTAATGCACTCCTGCATAGTGCTCGGTGATGAGCACGGGCTAAGAACCTGTCTAGACCAGAACAATTGTGACCATTATGTATCCCATGGCACCTTACGGATGTTAGTCCTGCAGCCCTGCCCACCTACATGCCTCACTACAGCTTCAACTGGATAGGATACTCTTCAGTGCTTGTCCTAGCCTGCTATGCAACACTGCTATTCGCTGTCCAAGAGCCCCTGCAGCCCCAAAGGAGGCCTGCATTGGGTCTCTCTTATTTACCTCACCGAGCTGTTGGAGGCCTTTAGTTAACTGATTGCACAGATTGCTAAAGTGAGTTAGTTGAGGTAGGGACAATGTCTTCCCTTAGCATTTCTGCGGCATCTAGTACAATGAGGGCTTGTGTAGGACTGCTGGGAACTACTGCAGTATAACTATTCAATAATAATACAGTTCCAGTGTACAGAAACAATCTCTGTCCCTGCTCATGTTGGGGAACTGTCTGTTCAGACAGTAGAATGGTGGAGCTGGTGATGTCCTTCGGGGGGGGGGGGCTACAGCTGTCAGTAACAGAGCAGTTATTGCACCCTACCAAGGGAAGGGGAAGAAGAGCTAGAAGTAAGGCCCCCAGTGCTATAGCCCTTGCAAAACGCCTGATGAGCTCAACAAGCTTTGCAGGAATACTGCAGGATCAGGCTTTACAATCTCAAGGGCTTTAGCAATAGTGAGAGAGAGCACTGCTGCGCTCCGGAGTGCGAGTCCGGGCAGGCGTTTGGACAATTTGTATTCTCTTGGGTTCTGTAGCAAATTGGCAGTATTGGTTGATCTCTCGCCTAATTAGCACATTTCTCTCCTTGCTTCCATGGCTGTGATCCAGCTCTTGGCCAGTCTCCACTAACGCACAGCATCTCAGCCTTTAAACACGTCCAATTCCAATTCAGCAGTTCCAGCTGGACCAGTGCCTGAAGAGCAGAGGACTCAGTTGCAGAGCTTGCATTCAAAATGAGGCTTAGGAGCTTAGGATTTTCTAAAAGGCTTGCATGAGCTAGTATTTCAGCAGAGCGCCCACAGGGCTCTTCACACCCAAGCACCACACTGTAGCACATAGAAGGGCCCACAGGGCTCTTCACACCCAAGCACCACACTGTAGCACATAGAAGGGGTGAAGGACTTCATCTGGAAATACTTATTCCACTTAGTACCCCCAATATTTGTGGGACAGCAGGCAGGATCTGTAACAGAACTTCCTTTCAGAATGCCTCTTGCTATCAGACTCCACAGCAGAGATTAATGTTTACTGGCATCAACAGTCAATGATTAGGTGAATTGAATGGCTTGAAGAGCACCAGTCTATATGACAGCCCTGGTGAGTGAAATTGTGGACAGCCAAATAGACGACGCCATGGACAGTGGCAGTGCAAGCTGCCTTATCTTCAAGGCCTGCCCTCGGATCAGGAGGTACAACCACTTGGTGTGAGATTAGGTCAGTCTCCATGCTGATTCAGTTCTTCATCTCTGCTGAGATTGCTAAGAAGGGTGTTAAACAGTGGTAGCTGTCCCCTAGATACTGGACCAAAGACACCAACTCCTTTCCTACAGGGCACCAAATGGTGATCAGAGGAGTAGCAATTGCTGATCACTCAATGCCAACTTGACAGGGTAACAATCTCCTGCTCCCCACGCTGTCTTCTTTCTGCCCCTCCAGATCTTACCATCAGTTCAGCTAACCTACAGATCTGGTACCAAAGCAAGGAAATTACTCCTTTGGAACTTTGTTTAATTCAACATAATTCTCATAAAAACCTAAGTCCAAAAGCAACAATCTTTAGAGCAATTTTCATTGAGCTGTGAGACATAGCTCACCACATTCGGGGAGGAAAAAATCCGCACGAAGAAAACAAAAATAGGGTGAAAACTTGCTTCAAACCATTAACCGGGATCCTGGAATGTATCTAGACTCTGACCACACATTGGATTCCCCGCAGTTGGTCGTGCGCCTCTTACACTGGAAACAGCGTCGGTACCTCTCGCACTGATCAAGTAGCATGAGCTTGTCCCCGGCACTAAAGGTAAAGAGAAATGTGTTAAATGTTATTGACTTAGGGAAAACAGAGAAATAAGCTGCACCAATTCAGCCTCATCCCCACTGCAGTCAATGGGAATTATACCTGCTAATGCCAGAGTTAGAACTGGCTTTGTGTCTGGGTCACGGATCACACAGAGCCCTCCTGTACAATACAATTGGAGGGTAAAGTTTGCAGCTATCCATATAGGGGCTGAGAAAGGCAGGATCTGGGCCCTTCAACGGATGTAAGCCAGTGCAGAAGGCATCAATGCAGTACACAGCTGACTGCTGCCAGTCTGGTTGCTTGGGAGGTGGCATGAGAGAAAGGCCAGACTAAGCTGGACTTTGGAGCCCACCTGTTGGTAAATCTAGAGAGCCCTTTAGACGTAATCCCCCTCTGTCTTATATTACCAGTGTATAGGGTGCTCTAGAGGTGCCCCTCTGTGTGTGAGCGGTGTCTGATCAGCTGTTCTGATACAAGGCTCCCAACGCACAAGGCAGAGCAGAGTGGTTCTGGCCCACAAGAGGTGGCCACAGAAGACCCACTAACTCAAAGGCACCTCTAAGGCCATCTATACATCATCTATGGCAAATAACAAAACACCTAATGTACTTAGTTTTTGTTGGTCTTTTTCAAATGAAGATTGCTGGCTCCTGTCAGTGAGTCCTTAAAACAGACCTGGTAAACAAAGGGATCCCTCTATGCACTAGCCACACAGCAAGAGGCATCACCCTCTCTGTACTGCATTAGAAGGCTAGCAGTTATTATATATGGAGATATACCTACCTCATAGAACTGGAAGGGAACCTGAAAGGTCATTGAGTCCAGCCCCCTGCCTTCACTAGCAGGACCAAACACTGATTTTGCCCCAGATCCCTAAGTGACCCCTTCAAGGGCTGAACTCACAACGCTGGAGTTAGCAGGCCAATGCTCAAACCACTGAGCTATCCCTCCCTCTTTCTGACATGTCCAGCCATGTCAGAGATCTGACTGGCTATGTGATGCTAAGTGCTTTATAACTTGGCATTAAGACATTCCACCTGGGCTGTGGTAATGGAGCACTAAAACACAATTTGAAGTGCCTAGATATGCCTGTTATTAGGCTCTTTACACTATTATTCATTTTTCAGAAATCTTTTTAAATCCACCTTGTTTGGCATTTTATGCAGCAAAGAGTCCCACCTCTGGAAAACCAGAGTAGACAGGTGAGAAGATAGGAAGGGAACCTATGTATATCAAAGTGCCTAGATATCCCACTAGGATTTTAACCTTAAGCAGGCTTGGACAGATGTTACTGAAGGAGTAACCTGAAGACAATAGGTTTAACACAGGTAACATTGAGGGCATAAGCTGACAACATGTATTTTAGGCATGTGGTTCTGAACCAGAGGTATGCATACCCCTGGGGGTACACAGAGGTCTTCCAGGGTATCGATACATCAACTCTTCTAGATATTTGCCTAGTTTTACAATAGACTACATAAAAAGCACTAGCAAAGTCAGTACTAAACTAAAATTTCATACAGACAATTACTTGCTATACTGCTCTATATACTATACCCTGAAATGCAAGTACAATATTTATATTCCAATTGATTTACTTTATAATTATATAATGAGAAAGTAAGCCATTTTTCATTAATAGTATGCCGTATGTATTTTTATGTCAGATTTTGTAGCAAGTAGTTTTTAAGTGAGGTGTAACTTGGGGGTAAGACAAATCAGACTCCTGAAAGGAGTACAGTAGTCTGGAAAGGTTGAGAACCACTGTTTTAGGCCATAATTTGACCTGCAGAGCCTTGGTGATGATGCACAGGATGGAAAAGTCCCAGCTTGATTGTCAGAGCCCTCAGTGAGTTTCCAGGGCTGCCCGTTTGAAATAACATCTTTTTACTTGAGCAAGTGTGATCCATAAATCAGTGAGAAACAGTGTATATGGAGCCACTTGTATAGGAAAGAATTGCACTTTAAAACTCGATTCTTTTGGCTAGCCTTCCACTAACTGTCGTCTCCTGCTTTCTTGCCATCCACCCAAACAGAAAACAGACAGTATAAAATGTCAGTACAAATCCGCAATAAAAATCCTGGAAGTGAAGAATGCTAATCCCGTGATTCTGTTCAAGCTGAGTATACATGCAAACGTTTTCTTGCTCCAAGTCCGATTGGCAGTGACTTTGGGTGGGGGATGGGGAGTTTTGCCTTCCTCTGCAGTGTGGGGCACAGGTCACTTGCCAGGATTAACTGGGTATATCTCACTTAATCAAGTCCCTGCCATTGCGGGGGCCTAGGGCCCCTCCTGTTCTCTGCCTATGGCCACATAACAGCTTAGTCTCCTGTGGGCTGTGATACTTTGGTCTGATTTTGGTTGCTGGGTGTAGTGTGCAGGTGCAGGGTGGTGTTACATAAGAACATAAGAACGGCCATACTGGGTCAGACCAAAGGTCCATCTAGCCCAGTATCCTGTCTTCTGACAGTGGCCAATGCCAGGTGCCCCAGAGGGAATGAACAGAACAGGTAATCATCAAGTTATCTCTCCTGTCACCCATACCCAGCTTCTGGTGTTGGTGGCCTGTGATAAACAGGAGGTCCAACTAGATGATTTAGTGACCCCCCCTCTGGCCTTAAACTCTATGACTAGGTGCCTATTTGTATCTCTAGGCACCTGAATACCTTTAGAAATCTGGTCCTTACATCCATTAGCTTGGAGATCATGGTGGACTCAAACTTCTTACATGGTCCAGCTACTACAGTGGGACAAAGGCCTGTACTGCGTTAATATGGTTTTGCTTCTAACCCATTCAAGCATAAAGCAGTACTGAGATCAGTTAGGGGGTTGCCACTTCCCCATGCACTGAAGGCAAAGCACTGCAGTGGGTATGACTGGCGAAAAGATGGGCACTGTAGCAAAGTGGCAAAAATGGGGAAAAAGGAAGACGGGAAAGGGGAAATCCTCTCAGTGTTTGGGAATCTTACCGCTCAAATAGCTTCTCTTCAACTTCCCTTAGCCTTTTCATTCCAGCGCTTTTTTGCCAGTCGTCCTGCACTGCTAAATTCATCTGGAATATTTTCTCAAACTGCGCTCCTCTGTCTGCAATCCACCTGAAACGTTATTAAAAATGTCTCTCCTATGATTCATGAATGAATCTACCTCCCACTCCCCCGCTTTGTCAGTTTGTCCCTGGGTTTCTTTAACCACAGCCCCAGCATGGTGGGCTGTCTAACATGACTCCCTCTCCCTGCCAGCCACAGAGCTGCTGGAGGCTGTGACAAAGTTAACGACTTTCACGTGGACCGAGAGCACTACCTGAGCCAGAAACCCTGTGGTGCTTAGAAACCCCACACTGCCTTGGGCAGATCTGGCTGCTCTTGGCAGAGCCTATGAAGGTCACCAGCTCAGCTGAGAAGATTAACTACAAATTCAGGCGCTTGTCTGAAATGTTCAGCCAGAAATGGGCCCAATCCACAAAGTTCAGCTCTGACTGAGTTAATCCCAGCAGAAGGCTCCAAGTCTCTCCACTTAGACCTGATCCAGCAAAGCACTTAAGCACAGGCTTAATTTTAAGCATGTGAATAGTTCTCACTGAAGACAGTAGGACTACACATATGCTTAACTTTAAGCCTGTGCCTAAATGCTTTGCTAGACTGGGGCCTTAAAGAGGAGAAAATGCACCCTCTTGCCCTACCCCAGAGCCCTGGGAGGCAATTTCATTACTGCTGTTGAATTTTCTCAAGGCTTCATTGGAAATGGTGTACTGGACTGAGCTGCAGGCTTACTCTCGCTTGGCTCTCTGCAGCATGTCAGCTTCTCTCCTCTGCTCCACCAGCTGCTTGAGGATAGCTGTCCTCTTCCGCTGGGCTGTGGCGTGCAGCTGGTGCTTGTAGAACTCCTGGGCTCGCTGCCTTTTTTCCGCAAGCTTCTCATTGGTCATATCACTCTTCCCAAAGATGAGATCTGCTGAGTCAGGCTCACAGACAGGCAACTGTATCGGCTTCAACTTTATCTGTATTAGGTTGATATGAAGATTTTACCATGATGGAACTAACCTCATGCATGGCTCTGAAAACTTTGAATGACAGAAGCTAGGGATGGGGAAAGACCTATTAAATCAGCTAATCCACTTTCTCAATTCTGGATTTAAATGCCACACCCAATGAGGATTCTACCACTTCCCTTGATTATTTTATAGTTCAGTCAGGAAGCATTTTTTATTGATATTCAAGTCCATATTTTTCCTTTTTAAATATCACCTTATAAAGGAGGCAGCATGATGTAGTGGATAAGACACTGGACTGGGAATCAGAACACCCTAGGTTCTATTCCCAGCTATGCCACTGACCTGTTCTGTGACCTTGGGCAAATCCCTTCACCTCTCTGTGACTCTGTTTCCCCTCCTGCCCTTTGTGTGTTTTGTCCATTTAGTCTGTAAGATTTTCAGGGCAGGGACTGAATGCTACCTAAGCTCTTGGAATCTAGTGGCAATTTCATTCAAAATTTCTCAAAAAATTCCATGATGACTTTGTATAGCTCTACTCAATCCAAACAGATACCTCTAGATAACTAGTTTGAGGGGGGACGGGCTATTTCTCAGCCAGCAATAGAAACATTGTAAACTGCGCCTCTTTTTAGGTGTTAAATAGACTCACCATCTTAACAGCTTCAAAATACTGGCTATAGTGATCATTCTTAAAACTTCGGAAGATCTTATTATGGCTTAGATCATTATAGAGTTTTTTAATATGTCACTTCAGATATGGTATATTTCCACCCTTCTCCACAACTTTCTGAGAAACATTCCAGTTTTTAAAGACACATCACTTAGCCACATAATAGGTAGGAAACTTATTAAACACAGAATTTTTTTTTTCGATTTAAAAACTTTGTCACTATCAGGTCAGTGGACCTGGCCTGGTGAGGAACACATAATTATTAATCACAAGTTTTTACCTGTGTATCCAAGGCCCTCTTATAGCACTGCATTTCTTCCATCTTGCCCTTCAGGTATTTAGCTCTTTGGGCAGCTAGCCTAGAAATAAAAATACAAAAGAGTCACAAGAGTTTTACTGAGATGATATTTCCAAGAAATAAGTGTGCAGGATTCATCCAGGCATGCCCTGTGAAATACAGATCTGGCAATAGTACATCTGAGTCCATAACACTTAGCTACCGGTTATAGCCCATGATTCTCTCTCTTACCAAGATGGCTCTGCTCCCTCAAAAATTATTATAACAATAATTATTAATAATGATGACTTCCATGATAGAGTAAGACAACTTATGACACTGAGCTTGAGCTGTGTGCATCACCCTGGCTTACATGCGATAATATAGCAACAAATCACTGGCCACGTCAGATTATTAGGATTGTCACTATGCTGCTGCATACTTTGGTAGCTTGGAATTTCCTAAATTCAGCAGGAATTGAACTGAGACCTCCTCATGCTCCAAAAACACAGTCAGCCCCTACAATCTGATTCAAAGGAAGCCTCCATTGGCTATTAGCAGTATAGGGCCTATGACACACAACATAAATGATCTGATTCCATCTGGCAGGGGGCAATGATATGCATACAGTGAACCCTAGCCAGCTAGTTTGTTAAATCATTGTCCTTGTGTTTGAAGAGGCAAAAAAAAAAAAAACAGTTCACAAGTGTCTGAACCTCTAGAATTTCCTACCATAAGAGTAAAATTCATCTGTGTAGGAGACAGAGCATTCTCAGGGCCAGTCCGAGACCATGGGATGAATTCCCCTAGGAACCAAGAACCATCACAAACCTCCCCCTACCTTCCACTCCAAATGCAAGGAGCACTTCTTCCACCTGCCTTCTCTAACACAAACACAGAGTAGCATGTAGGTAAACAACACACAACCCAAAACTGAACCCAGACCAAATCAAGAAGTTACACTGCACATATAATCATATCACTTAATACACGACTGGAAGGCGCTCTGATACTACGGCAATAAGAATCTACATAGAAGCGAACGCTATATAGAATAGGAAGGTGAGGTGATAACATTTTATTGTAGAGAACGCTGACTGGAGTAATTCTATAACGGAATGAAATGGCTGCTACCCATTGCCCTGATTGGTTCAGAGTGCCTGCTTGTAAATGAGATGCAGGGCAGACACACAAAACCAGAGTTGATTCCTCATGGTTACAATGTCCTCGTTCACCATTTCACGTATTTTTCTTTTCAAATCCCATACAGCTCTGGCTACAAAAACCTTTGGCTCAAATCAACATGGAAGCTAGTGCCACGTTATTAGCCTCTCTCTCCACACCCATGCACATAAATTCTGCCTAAATTGCTTGTAGGGATATTGCATTACACTCACAGCACACAAATGTTAAATCTGCATCTTTACTACTCTCTGAACCAGATTCTGATTTCAGTTACATTAGTGTAAAACCAAAAGTATCTCCATTGACTTCAATGGATTTACATCAGCATAAGCGTAATCAGAATCTGGATCCTTATGTTTATTTGTGAGCCTAATATTACTTTCTTCTACCTTAGCAATGACACTGAATAAGACACATAAAAACAGTCCTTACCCCCAAGAAGACCCTTTTCTACCATACAAGAGTAATCCAAGTCACTCTGAACTCAACAATCCTGATCTTTGTGCCATTTCATATAAGGCAGCAGTGGCTTCCCCTCATTCCCCATACTAACTGTATAGGAGTGAACTGGTGAATGTAGATTTTTAAGGATATTTATGGGATGGTTTGTTGTTGTATTTCAATATGTATCTCTTTGACCTGTACTGTAGAACTGACCTGTAACATCAGGTGCTTAGACACCAGTAGGTGTGTGGAATGATTTGATAGGTTAGACTGGATAGAGACACAATAGAAATATTTTAAAATCATATTTCTGATCACACTCTCAAGGGGGTTCCAATCCAGCATTCAAAACAGAACAGGACAAGGGATAGGTAACATTTTTCGTGCATATACTTCTTTCATTAACACATGCCTTTTTCAGGGCACCAAAGCTATTCATGAAATTCAGGTCGAACAGTTTCAGCTGGAGAAAAAAACGGAAAAGAAAAATCTGAAATGTTGGAATGGTCCGTTTCCAAATGTCATTTCAAATCGACATTCGAAACATTCCGTTTCAGCCCGAACACAACTTTTTTTGTTTTTTGTTTTGGCTAGAAAAAATGAAAAATTCAGTTTCAGTTTGACACTAAGTGGTTTGGCAACAGAACCAAAAAATCAATTTTTCACTCAGCTCTAAACAAGACTGGCTTTACTACCATTGCCTTTGGGTCCTAACTCTAGTGCCAAGGGCAAGAGACGTGTAGAACGGACCCACTCCCACCAGCACCACATCCAGCTCCTACCCTAGGCAGAGACAACAGGCAGACTCACTCTTCTGCAAGCTGCACTTGTTCCAGCCGATCCATCAGCTCTTTGTCCTGCTTTAGTTTTGCTTCCTTCTCCTTCTTCTCCTCCATTTGCTTCAACAAGTCTTGTGAATACTCCTCTTGCTTGATGTAGGGGGGAGGGCTGGGCGGCCGTTTAACAAAAACAAATGATTTCTGCAAGGAAAGAAACATGTTTCGTATCTGATGGGAGAAACAAGATAGAAGACAATACCATGAAAACATGGCATCATTTCCTTAAATACGAACACTGCGGAATTATTTCAGGCAGAGATGCATTTGGAGTATCCAGAAAGGAGACAATCCCATCAGAACCAGGGGAATCACCCCAAAATTCCCCTTGGGTTGGTGGCAAAATGTTGACCAAGGTCTCACTAATGCCCCCAAGTAGCTCCACCACTATCACTATTGTTATTACTGTGCTCTAGTAACACTGTGCTAGATAATGTTCACTTACATCGCAGGGAAGAATAATTCCTTCCATTAGAGGAATTACTGGTGACGTCCTGTGGCTGTGTTAGGCAGGTCAGACTAAATGATGACAAAATCTGAGCATCACTGTTAATGCATTAATAGTCTCCCTTGCTGAAAGCTCTCACACTGAAAGGGTTTGTCTATTAATGCTTTGGGTGACCCAGTTTCTGATGTTTCTTTCCATGTTATATATGCTAATGGAAAGTCAATACACAGCTTGGGCAGAAAAGTTACCAGGATGGGACTATTCTTCTTAAAAAACAAAACAAAACAAAAGCTCTTACATAAAATTCTGTGGATTTTTCATTCTTGTGGTTTCTCATTGCTTCAGCCACCCCCAGGTTAAAGGCAGCGTTTTTTTGGTTCTGTTCTCTGTTCGCCAAGAATTTCATCTATCGTGGGAGGAAAAGAAAAGAGAGGCATTTTAAATGAAGGTGTGAACAAAAGTAATGTCACTGCACAGCCAGGAAATCCTCCAGTCATGACATGTCTATTCTCTGGACATGCAGTTTAAAGTTCTTCCTTTTATAATGAAATAGATAATTCTGTACATTAAAGGCCTTAGCCCCAGCCCATTGAATTCAGTGGAAAGACTCCCATGGATATCAATGGACTTTGGATCAAGTCCTAATAGTTTAGGTCCTAATATTATTACTGTACCATTAAAAGATTAGATTTACATAAAATAAGAATATTACTGATAACATTTTAATACTTTCTAAAACTAATATATTTATAGTGCATAATTATAATACCACTTAGCTCTCTACAACAGTTTTCATTCCATAGACCTAAAACTGCTTTACAAAGGGAGTATCATCATCTTCCCTTTACAGATGGAGAAACTGAGGCACGGAGGTTAAATGATTTACCCAGGGTTACACAGCAGGTCAGTGGCAGAGCTGGGAACAGAACTCAGGTCTCCTGACCACTAGGGCCCTATTTACTAGGCCACACAACCTCCACTAAGCAGGGCCGACTCTAACTTTTTTGCCGCCCCAAGCAACAACAACAACAACAAAAACGCCCCGCCGTAACAACCCCCCCCAGCACCACCCCGCCGAACCAAAAACAAAACAAACAAAAAAACCCAGCACTGCCCCGCCAAACCAAAAACAACCCCCCCAGCACCACCCCGCCAAACCAAAAACAACAACAACAACAAAAACCCCGAGCGCCGCCCCACCGAACCAAAAACAACCCCCCCAGCACCGCCCCACTGAACCAAAAAAAAATAAATACCCCCGAGCGCCGCCCCACCGAAACAAAACAAACAAACAAACAAAAACCCGAGCGCCGCCCCGCCACCCCAAGATTGGCCGCCCCTTACAAGGTGCGGCCCCAAGCACGTACTTGGTCGGCTGGTTCCTGGAGCCGGCCCTGCCCCTAAGGGCACAAGTCTCTTCTCCAATCCACTTAGCAGATTTGTGCGTTGATATTTTGCTGTATATTTGCAGGGATCACTTTATGTCTCTTTGAGAGCTCAGCGTTCACAACTCTTGTGATTTTATAGGCAGTCTTGTGATATTTGTTCTTTTTCTTAAGCTCCCGCTCATGAAATAAGAGAGAGCAGCACATGTGGCCCACAATGGCAAATAGGTTGAGAACCACTGATCTACAGACACCTTTCCTGCCTACTTCTTTGAAACATTCAAAACTCAGCTCCCTCTGGTGGTAGGAATCCTGTTTCTCTGAGTGCTTCAAATTGAATGAAAACCACAAGGCGTCTGGTGGCACCTTAAAGACTAACAGATTTATTTGGGCATAAGCTTTTGTGGGTAAAAAGAGCCACTTCTTCAGATGCATGGAATACCTGCTGCCTATGAAGAGCCTCTTGGTCTTTCATAGTTTGGTATTGCGCCAATATTCTGTCATCATCCAGCTCTTTCCTCCGCCTCTCTTCGCTTAAGTACACTGGGATGTTCCTCTGAGCACGC
Source organism: Emys orbicularis (assembly GCF_028017835.1). Taxonomy (NCBI): domain Eukaryota; kingdom Metazoa; phylum Chordata; order Testudines; family Emydidae; genus Emys; species Emys orbicularis. The sequence continues at coordinate 347,705,930 of NC_088683.1, forward strand.
TGCATACACAGGTAGCACATTTCCTGGAGGCCCATAGAAATATAAAAGAATGCACATTACCTTCATCTCTTTTAATTTTTCACCCTCTATTCACTCTCCACCTACAATGAACTTCCACAAGTCTTCAAAAAATCCAACCTTCTTACAAGTGGTGTTTTAATTACAAATACTAGGGGGAAATTATTTCCTCCTTACTAAGGGCAGCTAGATGCACAGTTCCTGTGTAGTGGCAAAAAACGTATTTTGAAATTCAATTTGCTCCTAAATCTGTATGCACTTCTGAAAATCCCATCCCTGATAACTGTTAGCACAGCTAGATCTGGAACAGTCTGTCCATGCAAAAGATTACATGGGACCAACAGCAGGAGATGTACATGAAATTGACAAAAAAAAAAACACAAGCTACCAGCCTCTCTCTTAAAGCTTGGCAATGGCTACACTTGCAGTGACGTGCAGGGTACATGTAGCTACACGCCGCAGTGAAAGGCTCTGGCAGTGGGAAAGGGCTCCGGCAGCTCCCCAGTGGTGGAACCCTTTCTCGCTGCCTCCCTCTGCCAGAGCCTTTCCATGCTGCTGGCGTCTTTCACTGCAATGGAGAAAAGCTCTAGCAGTGGGAAGGCAATGGGACACTACACTACTAAAAATAGAGACCTGGGAGGCATGGCTTGGGTGTGTAGAGAGCCACGTAAGGTAAGTGTTCTGGCATGTCTTTACTCACCTAAGCCTTACCTCACCGTCTCCACTGCTGTTTATACCTGTGCTAGCTGAGTGCACAGTGTCTGTGCTCTATTCACTGCCCCAAGTGTAGACCTACCCTTATCAGCTATGTCGTTTTAGACTTTATAATTTCCAACCCAGAACATGAAGTCGAATATTTCTAGATCAGATTGGCAATCAAACATGGACGCAACAAAATCACAGAAGAGCCTGGTTTTACGTATAGTCAGACATGCACAAACTGCACAGTTTATATATATTAGTGAGCAGGGTTCTACAGCGCACATTGCAGGTGAGAGTAACAGAAAAATTTCCCAGCCGTTAGTATATTTGTTGTCTGTGTTCCGTTGGTTGGTTAGTTAAAAATAGGACCAAATAGCTAGTGGCCAAGATTTAAAAAAAAAAAAATAAGTCTAAAGTTAAGCTCCTAAATACATATTTAAGCTCCTAAATCAGTGGCCTGATTTCAAAACTCCTGAGCAGTCACCAGCTCCTATTGATCTCAACAATTAATATGCCAGCATTACTAGGACATAAGCCTCAATCAGAGGTGCTGCTGCTCAGAACTTTTGACAAATCTTATTTTATGGATCCTAAATATGGATTTAGGAGCCTAATTTTATACTTCTGGTTTTTTGAACATCTGACCCAATCCATGTTGCCAGCACTCATGGTTTGAACATAGGAACAGCCACAGTGGACCATCTAATCCTGTATTCTGTCTCTGACAGTGGCCAGCACCAGAGTCATAGATTCTAAAGCCACAAGGGATCACTGTGATCATCTAGTCTGACCTTCTACATAACACAGGCCAGCCATAGGACATCCCCAAAATACTTCCTGTCTGAACTACAGCAGATCTTGTAGATAAACATCCAGTCCTGCTTTTAAAATTGCCAGTGATGGAGAAGCCACCACAACCCTTGGTAAATTATTCCAATGGTTAATTACCCTCACTGTTAAAAGACACTTCAGAGGAAGGTGTAAGAGCCCCTAAGTAGGCAGATGTGGGATAATCCCGCTCCACACACAGGTCTCATCCTGGTCTCTCTTAGTTAGAGTTTGGCTCAAACCCTGAATCACAAGGTTTAATATCCCTTTCAAAATTTTTGTTGTCATTAATTATGACAACACCGGATATTCTTGATATCCACATAAATATCTAATCCCTTTTCAAATCAAAGTGCAGTGTCCCCACATTGCTTTAGTAGCGCCCAGAAAACGTCAAGGTGTAAAAATAATTGACAAAATATGCAACCTTAGCACTTGTTTTGGCAAAACACTTGTGCACAAAAGGGAAACTATTTATTTTCTACATCCCATAATCGCTAATGAATCAAGAGCCTTATGGTTAACATTTCCATAATAACCAGGTCTCAAATTATGGATTCCTATATGTTTCTTCAAAATACAGTGTTGGCCAAGATTTACTCATACATGTATAATGAAATGCATTTCTTTTAAGTAAGATCCAATATGGCCTATAAAAACAGTAATTGAATGTTATAATGAACAGCCATTAGGGACAGTTTTAAAATCAATCCCCAGGTAACCACGTTTTGCTATGATTAAAAAGTGACATAATAAGTACATACGATCCATATATTGTACCTGTCCAGCCCTACCATGATCTTGACAAAGAGGGGATGGGGTTCTGGGTCCGGTAGCATGAATTAGGTTGGGACCGCAGTCAGTTTCTGTCTTTGAGAAACACGGAGGAGCAGGTGATGTTGCACTAGGAATACACAACAGGACATGTGCATCAGTTTATTACAAGTGCTGTGTCCAGACACCAACACACTGGGCATAAGGCTGTTTTGCAGTGGAGTTTGGTTCACCACATGTTCACTAAACACATGTTCATGAATGCACACCAGAGGATAGTGTCCACACATAAAGAGGTGGCTTAAGACTAAGCTGGGCCCAAATTCCCTAAATAGTTGCTACATCCTCTAGTAAAAAGAACAAACAAAAAACCTCATTGGTGCTCCCAAACAGCCAGTCACAAGTCACAGGGCTCTCAACTGCTGCCCTCCTTTCTTCCCTTAGGTCTTGTCACCCAGGGCACTGGAGAGCTAGCCCCTGTCTGGTTCCTGCTGCAGCAGGAGTCATTCAGCAGTGCTCAAGTGTGTGCTACTCCCCTGGTTGCTCACAGCTGCAATATTGGCTCCCGCACTTCCTCAGCTACATGGCCTGGACCTTGCCTTAATCGGCCTCTGAACTCATGGGCTTATATGGGGAGTCTTTGCATTGGCTTCAAAGCCATAAGATCAGGACCATAAGCTTCAACTGAGCTTAACGACAGACTGTTCCAATGTATGGTTATACTGGAGTAGGAGGTGTAATTCCCAGCTCAGTTGACATACCTGCGCTAGCTCTGACCGAGGTAGCATGCTAAAATAGCAAGGTAGCTGCAGCAACACAAGCCACAGGACCAGCTATCCCCCCGAGTCGGGTTTCAGACAGGATCGTACTGGGGCAGTTAGCCTGTCCTGCCACAAGCGCCGCCACAGCTACACTTCTATTTCTAGCATGCTACCTCTGTGACGTTGCAGTCTATATGGTTTTATAAAAATATGATAATAAGTGAATATAATGTAACTGGGATATGCTTCATGCAAAAGGTCTCTTGTAAGGTATCATTACAAAGCTTATAATCTACTGAGTCTGATCATCCTATTTGTATAAATGTACCACTCTTGTATCTAAAACTAGAAATATGAAATATAACTCTGAGGGCCTATTGTAATTATGCAAAGTGTGGGCCATTAATGGTGGTTTGGAATCTTGATGACTCCCATTAACCAGGACCATTGTCTGCAGATGGCTGTGTTTACCTGTGAGTCTTCCTGTATATGTGTGTGCTGGCAAGTGGGTAATGAAGTCTTGCAGTGATATGTGATCATGTCACCTGAACTGGAATCCATCTTTAACCTGGTGCTTTTCCAGTGGGGGGGTGGAAACCCAGAGGGACAAAGGGTTCCCGCCTTATGCAAAAGATATATAAAGGGGTGGGAACAGAACAAAGGGAGAGAGAGGAGAGCCATCATGAAGAATCCCCTAGCTACCACCTGAGCTGGAGCAAGAGCTGTACCAGGGGAAAGAATTGTGCCCAGGCCTGGAAGGTGTCCAGTCTGAGGAAAAAACTTACTGAAGCATCTCTAAGGGTGAGAGTATCTGTATTTAGTTCGATTAAACATAGATTTGTGCATTTTATTTTATTTTGCTTGGTGACTTACTTTGTTCTGTCTGTTACTACTTGGAACCACTTAAATCCTACTTTCTGTATTTAATAAAATCACTTTTTACTTATTAATTAACTCAGAGTATGTATTAATACCTGGAGGAGCAAACAACTGTGCATATCTCTCTATCAGTGTTATAGAGGGCGAACAATTTATGAGTTTACCCTGCATAAGCTTTATACAGGGTAAAACGGATTCATTTGGGTTTAGACCCCATTGGGAGTTGGGCATCTGAGTGCTAAAGACAAGCACACTTCTGTGAGCTGTTTTCAGGTAAACCTGCAGCTTTGGGGCAAGTAATTCAGACCCTGGGTCTTTGTTGGAGCAGACGGGAGAGTCTGGCTCAGCAAGACAGGGTGCTGGAGTCCTGAGCTGGCAGGGAAAACAGGAGCAGAGGTAGCCTTGGCACATCAGTTGTCAGCTCCCAAGGGGGTTTCTGTGATCCAACCCATCACAACCTCAATCAGAGCTAGTGCAGGTATGTCTACCTGAGCTGGAAATAAACTTATAGCGCCAGTGTGGTCATACCCTGTGTCACAACCAGTAACTAATTTGCCATCAGGGTGCACATATGATGCTTTACCATGCACACCGTCACAGCCTGACCCAGAAATAATTCTAGGAGTAGAAACACAGTAAAACCGCAGTTAGCCAAATGTGCCCAAGAAGGAATACCTAAATACAGGGATAAACAAGTCTTCAGTAAACTAAATTACCACATGGAGAAACAGAAAAGCAGTACACAGAACTCTGCAGGAATTCACTTGCATTTATAGTTGCTGAATAAAAAATGTGCTACAGATCATTTAGGGTCCAATCCATCATCTACTGACGATCTTCCAGTGGTTAATGGTCCAATGACCCAGTTCCCAGCTCTGACGCAGACTCCCTGTGTGACTGTAAAACAGGGATAACAGCACGTGCCCCCCTCACAGGTGCATGGCGAGAATAAATTCAATAGCGTCTGTGAGGTGCTCAGCTGCTGTGGTGATAGGGGCCATAGAGGCAGAGAGATGGTTCAGATGCAAAGCAGCGATGTACATCTTTAAATGACCAATAAATAAGGCAGGAAATGGAAACTTGCATTCAGTTTTCTCCTATTTCATTGACTGTATTCAAATGAACAGAGAAGGGGAGACGACGATCCTGAACAACAACTCTCATCTTGTCTGAACTTCCCTAAAGCTGAAGGTGTCTCAGATCCAGGCCCCTCTCGCTATTTAACTAACAGTGTCATCTAAATGTCAGGCATTTGGGGGGACAGTTACACCAGGCATTGTACATACATTTAAATACACTACAGATTGTGAGGCACTACGGTGATGGGGGCCATATAAGTACCTAAGATCAATATAGATAGATTGCTAGTGGCGAACGCTGTAAATGAAGAGAAAGCAATGTGGTGAGAGAAGCAACTCTATCTACCTATCAATCTCTGGCCATTCTATTGTGCCCATCACAGTAATAAGCTTTAGTACAAAAGAAAAAGCCTCTAGGTTAACTGATTAAACCCCAGACAAACAATGGAGATGGGCACTGTTCTATCCCCTTGGTGCATGAGACGTTTGAATTTCACTTTGCTCTGTAAAGCAGTATCCGTCAAATTAAAACAAAGAGCTCCTACATGTTTAATCATGGCTGAATTGGGTCTCAGTGACCTCCTGGAACAACTGATAGTGTCGAACAAAGCTCAGACAAGCAGTGAAAACATTTAGAAGCCATTAGACGAGCACTCTGAGTCTCTCTTCCATTAAATGTTTATAAACTCTGCAGACTGTTCTCATCAAGTAGGAGGATCAGGTTCACTCAACTCCACAGTGAATAGTAAGAGGATCCTGAACCTCTTGAATAATTGTTTGCATTTAGTTACCAAACTATCAGATACAAAATGGAGATGGCGTCAGACAAAAACGAAGTAGACACCAGACGTTCACAAAAACCTGTACCATACCTCCCAGCCAGCAAGAAAATGTGAGATGACCCAATGGCACTGTGAGATGAGCCAATAGCACACCCTTACCGTAGACTTGGGGTTTTTTAAAGGGCTGTTGCATGATAAAAGCTTCAGTCAACGGGAATTTTTAACCTTAGTTTACTTAGGTAATTAACTTTTATCTCAAGAAAATAAACTGGTACACTGATCCACTGATCGAGGGATAAGCTGGAACTTGGCATCCCAGGGACATTATACGGAAAATGCCCATTTATACTATTCATCCCCAAATAGCTTAGATTTTGACATGTTTGTACAATAATTCTAATAAACACAAATTAAATCTACTTACTTAGCCAACTTCAGAGGATTACTGCTAATGGACACAAAGATACAAAATATTGGCCACATTCTAAAGCCTTTACTCAGAGCCTGAGTCTGCCACATCAAGCAGATTCAGGTAACAATTTCAAAAGCACCTAAATGACTTGGGAGCTTATTTGCCATTTTTCTAAAGTGACTCAGGGATTTAGGAGCCTACATCTCATTTAAAGCCAATGGAACTTAGGCTCCTAAAGGTGAGATTCACAAGGGGGACTTAGGTGCCTAACTGCCACTTTAGGCATTTAAGTCCAAAATGTAGGTCCTCAAAACCCACTCAGCTACTGGCTAACCCTGTAGGAGTCTAAGGTCCCTAAGCACCTAGGTTTCCATTGGTAAGTCCACTAGGTGCCTAAATTTCTGTCAGTGCACAGCCAGTGTCCTGACACCACCAAGCAGCTCATCACTTGACTCACTCATAAGTCCCAATGGGATTCACAAACTAGGCATTCCCCTGCCTGTCTCACCTGCAGGGCCTGATCCAGTAGACACGCCCAGGGGCCACTTTAGAGCATGTCTACCGATCAGGCCCCGCACAAAACACAGCCACTGGAGGAGCAGGAAAAGGTAGTGGTGGAACTTGTTTGATGCTTTTGAAAATCCCACTAGGCGCTTATCTGCATCTTTAGTTGCCTAAATATCTTTGAAAACCTGCCCCCAGGTCATGTTTGAAAATGGGATTTAGGCACTTTTGAAAATTTTATCCCCCTTCCTCATTAGTTTAATAAATAATTTTCTTTTTTCCTTTTCACAATTAATACAGACATTGTAGCTGCATTTAAGTGCAAGATCGAGACACTGAAAAGCTTATAGTTACCCTTATCCACAGCTCCCAGGGAGTCTCACCTTTCAGGGGCATTCTTTTGCTTGATGTTCTTCTCTAGCTCATCAGTCAGATTGAACCCTGACACTTTGGCAGGAACAATAGATTGTCGAGACAGAAGGCGCTTAATGGGAAGATTCTCTGTAATTGTGAAACAAGGAAAATCCCAAGAACAGCATCTCTGTGACAACTTAGACCAGGACAGCATGGGAGCTCACACAAGACACACACAGTAGATGTGCTGCAGCATTTCCATGGTTTAAAAATGCCTTGGGAACAGATTCTGATAGCCTTAGTAGTCACTTATTCTGTGAGTACTCCCATTGATTCCAGTGCCGTAAAACCATTCTTTTACCACTGAACTACATTAGTTATGGAGGAGTTTCAGTCGCCTACAGGTTTTAATACCTGTCTGACACAAAATCATATCATGGGCCTTTCCCAGCTCTTAACTTCTATAGTGCAGCATCATTCCCCACACTATACTGTGCTCCAACGAATGGGGCTACCAGTGCCATTGGGAGACTGTTGCACAGCCTAATAGATCTCAGTGTCAGGAATATTTTCCATGAGAGTGGGACAGAGCCTCAGCCGGTATAAAATGATGTAGCTCCAGCATCTGGCTCAGTTAGTCTAAGTTTTCCTCTGCTTAATTTCATCCCATAAGCCCTGGTTATAGCCCCAAAACAATAAATAACTGAAGATGGTTATCTCAGCCCTGCTTAATTTGGCAAAACTATACAGCAGTGGACTGATTTTCAGCTGAATTCTATGAGAGCTGCAGGTGCTCAGAGCCTCCAAAGCACGCCAGCCACTTTCTATCAATCCCTCCGGGCTAAAGCATTTTTAGCTGCTTTTCTCTGAATAACTTCTGATTTATTTCTCTCTTCCTAACTTATCCATAAATTGACCAGCTAGACTCAGACCCCATTCCCTGTCCATCGATAAAGCACAATGCAGAATGTGGCTCATTGGGCTGAGACTCATGACTTGTCTACACAGGAGAGTTACAGCAGTATAAGCTAAGGTGTGACTGTAAACCAATATACTGTAGTTATACCAAAATAAAAGTGTCCACACAGGGAGTTATACTCGTTTATTTTTACCAATATACTGATAAAACTTTCCTGTGGAGATAAACCCTAAGCATGAGAATTTACAGCCCTAATGGATTATTTTTGTGAAGTTTATGAGCAACTTGAAAGTGAGGGTTAGAATGAAAATTGCTTCCCAGCTTTAAAGATAGAATTCAGTACTGGCATAGGCTGGCAGCCTTCAAATGATCATCACAGGAGGATGCTTTCTCTCCAAAGAAAAGCCAGCTGTGATTTTGTACGAGGCACACACCATATTGAAATGCTAATAGATTTTCTCAACTTTCAATGCTTTTTGCCTAGCCAAACTCATAAAACTGCAGAGAGCCTTTTGCAATACAATCTAGGTATTAGAGTTGAGTGGAAATATCCTCTTGAATTGAAAAGGCTGGACCCTTTTGTGATTCCTTTCCACGTGGTGAGCATGACTGATCATTGCCAAGATGGATACTTACAACTGTTAAATGTGTCCCAGATGATGTGCAAACTGCACATTTTAAACCTGGCCCCTATTGTCTAACAAGTGAATGACAATGAACCTGTATCAATATTCAATTGACAACCTACCTTTTTTACTGCTACTGTTACTATGAGCTCTCTCTTTTTCTATTAGCTCCTTTTCTTTGTTGGACTTTTCACGTTCTTCTATGATGGTTTCCATGGCTGCTTTGTTGTCTGTTTCCTTCAACTCAATCCTGGAAACAAGGAAAAGACGTCAGTTTCTTTTGTAGAACCTATGCCAGAATAGAAGGCACAGTGTTGTATTAGTAACCTGGTCACACAAGTATCTTTAGCACTACTGTAAAGATTGTACTTTTCAAAAGCAGAATATATAGCAGCCTTAAGGATTATGCATGTAAAATGATTTACATAAAAATGGACAGTAACAAAAATTATTCTTTATGGCAATCTATGTCATGAAGTAAGGCAGAAAGTATTCAATTTACTTAACTATTCTCAGAGTTTACGTTTCTATAACCCCTTTTATACCGAAGGACACCAAAGCTCTATGTTTAGGGCCCTACCAAATCCAAGGCCATGAAAAACGCACCACGGACTGTGAAATCTGGTCTTCCCCCATGAAATCTGGTCTTTTGTGTACTTTTACCCTATATTATACAGCTTTCACGGGGGAGACGAGCGTTTCTCAAACTGGGGTCCTGACCCAACGGGGGTTGTGAGGGGAGGGGGGTCGCAAGGTTATTGTAGGTAGGTTGTGGTATTGCCTCCCTTACTTCTGCACTGCCTTCAGAGCTGGGTGGTTGGAGAGCAGGAGCTGCTGGCCAGGCACCCAGCCCCGAAGGCAGCGGCCCCCGCAGCTGCAGTGCAGAAGTAAAGGTGGCAATACTTGGTAATGGGTACTCAGCACCCATTACCCATTACCATTACCCATACTGAGCAACTTGGTAATGGGTACTCAGCACCTCTCAGGAGCAGCCCTTCAGTTACCTAAAGTCCACCCAAATGGGACTCGGAGGGAGAGGAAAAAATATAACTAATATATTTTAAAAACCCCTAAAAATTACCTAAAATATCATGACAGTGCTGTAATTTTACAGTTCAACATATCATGAGGTATTAGGACTAGAAATAAATGATTTATACTATTGGAAAGTCCTTGTTTTCTAATGGTGAAAATTTACCCCTGATGATTCACAACGTGTCATATTTTAAGCCCATAACTGTTACATGAATGGATAGTTCCTGTTCTGAACCAGTGTCATGGGGGCGGAAAGGGGGAGAAAGGGTGGAACTCCTCCTCTGGGGGAAAGGAGCAAATGGTTCCCTGGGAGGTTGTGTACCTCAGTTAGGTTAGGAAGGGAAGGGAATTACCATATTCCATTGCTGTTGAAGAGGGAAGCAAGATATCTTTTTGACTTGTCACTTTTTACTGTGGATCTTCTACCCAGGAAGACTGGTGGTAGGTATTCATTCAATTGAATGCCACAAATACCAGTAAAATTATATGACCATATGACTTTTGGAAGTCTAAGGCCAGATCCATAATTTAAGGGAAGCTGTTCATGTAAAAATCAGACAGTGTACATATTTTAACTCTTTTTGAAATCTTACACAAAAGAAAGAGATGAGGCAGGTGCAGCATTATGAAAATCATTATCTAACCTTGTCTACACTTGGAAGTTAATTCAGATTATGTTAAAGTGTGAAGTTAAAGTGCAACAACTATTCCTAAATAACTCCATGAGTGGACTCTCTGATCCTGGGATAAAAGTGCCTTGTTCCAATTTAGCTTAATCTTTTTTTAAAGAATAAGAGTGCCCACACATAGTTATCCTGGAATAGCTACCCTGAATAGGTATTCTGGAGTAATAATTCCATGTGGAGACAAGCCCTAACACAATAGATTCAGGGCTCCCAAATGTAAGATAGGAGATGCTAGCTTGGTCAGTGAACTGGTAAAGAAGCAAAAGTACTCACCTTGGAAACATGACAACACTGCAAGCACGGGACTGAGACATTGCAGTTTCTCTGCCTGAAATAACTGAATCGCCCGTCCCGGGCCTCTACAACAACAAACATTTGAGATAACTCGGAGGACATTGTCTAGCAGGTAACAAACAAGGCAACGCTTTCTACTTCTAAAACAACAGGCTGCTACTCCAAAATCCTGTCACAAAATCCTATTTCATTCACATTTGCCCTTCATTGTAACTGATAGAAACTGTCCCAGCCAATCACTGATAATGAATGATAATATTGTCATGATTTCTGAGTGGTCAGGAATCATTAGACTCAATAAAGAGGCTATTTACTTTCCAGTAGAGAAGCAAGTGGAGACAGGTACATGGTTAACACATGTTACTAGCATGGTTTTAAAGCACTGCTTGGTTGGTTGGTTTGTACAGTTCCTGCAGATTATGGATTTGAACAGACTGCAATTAGTTCAGTTAAGGTTTCATTCACAAAGTTGCAGCAAGTCTTTTCCACTACTAAAATGTCTGTCCTCGTAGCAAGGAAGGACACAAACTCAGGCCTTCTTTTTCTTTGCCCAGAGTACTATTATTCATTACTATTTGTACAACAGTAGCACCTAGAGGTGCTGATCAGGGCCCTGTTGTGCTAAAGGTTGAACAAACATGTAGTCAAGAGACGGTCCCTGTCCCAGAGAGCATTATGACAAGATGCAATACATAGGATTGGGAGAGAGACACTGGATGGGACTCAGGAGATCAGGGTTTTGTTCCAGACTCTGCCACAGACTTCTTGCATGTCCTTGGGCAAGTCACTTAGGGCATGTCTACACTACAATCAGAGGTGTGATTGCAGCACATGTAGACATACCCAAACTAGCTTTAATCTAGCAAGCTCAGGTACCAATAGCAGTGAAATCATGGCAGCACAGGCTAGCCACCTGCGTCCATACTCAGACCCCCGAGCAGACGCATAGCGTGCCACCATGGATTCACTGCTATTCACCTGCGCTAGCTAGAATAAAGCTAGCTTGGGTATGTCTACATATGCTGCAATTGCATCTCCGATTATAGCGTAGACATACCCTGAGTTTGTATGTGCCTCAGTTCCCCATCTTTAAAATAAGGATAACTGTGTTTCCTTTGAGCTGTCCTGTCTGTTGAGATTGTAAGCACTGCTGATCAGGGACTGTCTCTTACTATGTGTATCCACAGCACCAAGCTCAACAGGGCTCTGAACTTAGTGGCGGCCACTAGGCACTACCAGAAAACAAATAATAAATAAATTATAATAATATGGGAGGACAAGGTAAGAATAATACAGTACAAGACTGGCTGTGTGCACAGAGTGACTCACCACCTGCCTAATAGGCATTATTGACTGATACTGACTCAAAATAATTTAAGTTCTCCTGGGAAAATGATAAACTTACATTGGAAAGAGCTTTCACCAGATTGCCACTGCCATCCATGGCTTGAAGGAAATCTTTGTAAAATTTCATTTTCACTTTGTTGTCCCGGATAACGAGAACTCCAATTCCCTTGAAAGTGAATTCAACATTCTGTTTGATAGCGATGGATCGTGAGAAAAAAAGCAGGGTCTCTTTTATACATCCTTCCACTATCTCCCTGTTAAAGGGACCCTCCAGGGATAACATGATGAAGTTCAGTTGAATAATTGGGATATCACCTGAAATCAACAATCAGGGGAACCCAGTAATTCAAACAGCAAGCAGACTTCCTAAATAACAGCAGCAACAAGGCTGTGAATTAATGGGTCACATTTTGCACTTACGTAGCACCTTCCTGTAAGAGGCGCAAAGCACTTTACAACCTTGAATAAAGCCTCACAAAACCTTTATGAGGCTATTATCATATCCGTTTTACTAACCTTCTTACAACTCCATATAGCTCGTCATCCTGAAGGACCCCAAGCTCTTTAAAAGCAAACGGATATGCCAGCTATACAGGGATGACTTCCTCAATACGAAAATACAAAAATGAAACATGGCAGCTATACAGCACAGGATTTCAGGACAGGAAGTGAAGAATACTGTATGCAGTTGAAATTGCAGGGGGGATGGAACATGAAACCAGAGTAAGAATTTAACCAGGACCCCATTCTTAAATACAGTGATCTTTGATAACCACAAGTGATCAGAACTTTCATTTTGCAACTCATCTTAGAGATATGGGGCCTGATTCTGCACTCCATTACACCCTTTGCTGCATACCAGTGTAACTATTAACTCCGCATTACTATTGAAATCCGCATAAGCCCAACATAATGCAGAGGAGAATCAGGCCTGGTCTACGCTCAGTTTTTGTACCAAATTAACTGTTCCAGTTAAGAGTGCAATTTTCTTTAAACCAATATAGTTAAATAGTACAACCCCAAGTGTGTACACTATTTATGCAGGTATAAAGGTACCGTATATCTGCATAGCTTATGATGGGAATAAGCATTACTGTATAAGCACAGCTTATTCCCATAAGAAGCCATACCCATATAAGGCACCTTGATAACAGTGTAACTGCATCCATACTCATTATCGATTTAATGATACCAGTTTCAAATCAATATAGCTAAAATGGTAGAAAGACTGTGCTGGCCAGTTCTTAGATCTGTTACCTTCGACAGTACAGTGCCCTAACAATTTGTCTGCCAATTTCTCTGCCTTCAGTACCAGTGCTCTCTCACCGGGGGGCACCAGACTGAGACTCAAACTCAAAAGAGGATTTTTTTTTTAAAGCAACCCCATGGTGCTGCACAAGAGGCATAATCAATACCATTGCTCCCCACTCTGTGCAAACATGGTGGTATTGATGTGATACTACTTTTGTTCAGAATGCATACAGCTGTACATGTGCTTCATAAAATCTATTGTTTGTTTGGGTCTATTTTAAGCTGTCTCCAGCTGATTACTATATTAAGGTGTGTGCCACTAAAATAAAATAAAAAAGCTGTTGCAGGCCACTTTTGACTTGGAGTTGTGCATGTGTAAAACCTGGCACAAAGCTTTGAATTTGCAGAGCTAAAGTCTTGTGCAAGATGCATATGGAACTTCAGTGGTAATAAAGTTTTATTAGAATATATTGCAGCTACCATAAAAGCTCCACAGATGTGGCAATATGCAGTCAGAAGGTAAAAGAACATTTCAAACAGAAACATTCTAACCTTACACAAGATATAAATATAAAAGCAACGGTGTCTTGTAAAGAAATTCCCTCTTGGTGTCTTATCAACAGAGCTTAAGTTGTTATCAATGAAGGAATTCTATACATGTATCACATTTGGTTCCTTAGCTATTAATCTTGTCAGATATTTTATAGCACAGGGCAAATATGTTTCAAGGAAAGGCAAATGCCATAATCAAACTTCTTACCAGGAGTGTGTATTTTGGCAAGTTTGAGTCCATGAATCTGGGCTAGTTTCTCAGACAGAAGAAACACAGGTCTTTGAATAAGGATAAATTTATTGTTGCCGACATCTAATTTTTGTCTTAAAAAAGAGAATGTTCCAAGCCCTGGTATTTGGACACCCTGAAAAATAACCAATAATAAGTATTCAGGAAGGAGGGGAAACATTTTTGCTTCTAAATAATCACAATCAATTCATAATTTGTCATTCTATGCCAGAGCATTGTAATGGTGGTGATTGACATCCCATCCACACCTTATGTTTTCCGGTGCAGGGGAGCAGGATGGGGCAGTTCTCTGAGCTCCCTGAAAGCACCAAATATTTCCTATTTTTCTCCTCTCCCTCCCTTTCGCTATTTGAAAAAAAATCATTGATGTAGTAACAGCAAAATAAATATCCCTAATCTAGAGAAGCCCCAAAGAGCTCGACTCTGCAAATCCTCACCCCAATGAGTAAGCCTCCTACCCACACAAGTAGCACCAGAGGCTATAGTTGGACTACATTCCCCTGAGTAAGGACTACTCCTACAAGCAAGGATTGGCAGGAGCAAGATCTAAGTGCTTAACTTAGCAATCTAAATACCTTATGAAACGTATATTTCTTTAAAAGCAGCAAAGAGTCCTGTGGCACCTTATAGACTAACAGACGTATAGGAGCATGAGCTTTCGTGGGTGAATACCCACTTCTTCGGATGCATGTTAGACACAGTGAATTGAAATAGCCAAAGATGTGCATTAGGGTACTGCTAGATTTTTCTGGAATCCCCAGAGCAACCTGTTGGCTTGGTACCAATCTTAATATATTTGCCATTTTGTGGATGACTAATTTTTAAAATAAGGGGGTTACTTCTCCTTTAAAAACAAAAGAAATGAGCACAATGGGGTTTTTTAATCTGTTCTTAGCATGTAAAACAGGCATAAAGGGATATCATACTCAAATTCCCACCTCTGTAAAAAGTGTTAAGCTTCTTTACATATAGATCTATGGGGGGGGGGGTAATCTAACTTTACTATGCTACACTGTGCTGAATAACCCAGTAAACTAGGTAAGAGAAGCCTGTGGCACATTTGTGGACTACAATGTACCTTTGGTTTGCTCTGCCTGTGCCTGCCTCTTGCTTTAAGAGGAGGCATGCATAACAGGTTTTAGTGGCATGGGCGTACATCAGAATCATTAGAAACATTTGGGTTCAAGAGGAGGAATAAGATGTGAGTCCCACCTTGTTCATGGAGAGCTGCCGTTCCACAAATTCAGACACATTGGCCCAAATACTAAAGACTTCTGAAATGCAAGTGAAACACAATATGTCATGATCTCCAGATGGCAAGCACACAAATTCACCACACTCCATGGAAAATAGGACTCTTCTTTTCTGACTAATATGACTGCAGGATCCCAGTGTAATCACAAGCATCCTGCATAGTTTATACATTCACTTCAGAGCAATGGTACTTGCTCCATAGTTAAGTTTTCAATCAAGTTCCATTTTAAACCTGATTTGGACTTCAGTCCCTTCTAAAACCCTCAGTAAGAGTCTGGAGTTGAAAAGATTTTTTCTACAAATTCTAAATGATTTGGGCAAGGGGTTCTTGCAGCCTGACACATAAAAGTGGACGGGTGTTCAGAGTTTAAAAACTAGTTTTCACAAGCTTAGATTTTTAATTTAGAACAGGACTAAGACCTGTCATTTCTGGCAATGTCACTACAGCACAGCAAAGCACCATAGAAAGCTTAAAGCTTTCATTAAAAAACCAAATACCCCTCTTCCTTCCAAAAGCAAACCTTAAACCCAGTCACTAGGGAAACTTGTCAATGGAAGTTCCATGCAAATGCTTGTGAGAGAACTGGACTACTGAGAGGCATAACAGGATCCGAAAATCCTCCTATATTTCATACACCATGTTATGTTTAAGCTGTATTTTATCCTTGGATAGATACACACACTATACTCTTCTAGAGCACCAAACACTTTAACTAAGATGAGTTAAGTTGGGCAAATCTTCCTCCCATGAGACTAGTATTTCTCCCATTTTACAAATGGGGAAACTGAGGCCCAGACTTTTGGCAAGTGACTTTTGTTCAAAGGTCATGCAGAAAGTCATTGGCAGAATCAGGACTAGAACCCAGACACCCTGGCTGCCATGTCTGTGCCTAAGGCACTGTACATAGCGCTGCAGGACAAGTGGCGGGATGGATGGGCATCCCCGGCATGCACCAGACACACAAAGGCCCTCCGGAGAACACTGTTGTAGGTAGGAGTCTCCCCGATGAAATTCACACGAATCAGGCTCCGGGGGGCGTGAAGGCCTTACCGTCCGCCGTGAGCTTCGGGAGCGTTGGGAACACGGTCCTGCCAGACTCAAGGATTGCAGCATGGATATTGTCCAGCATTTTTACATCCCCCACCAAGGTGAAGCAGCAGAAAGCAGAGGGGCGTGCGCTGCTTTTCCTCTTCCAGGAGGCTGTCACCTTCCTGCCTTCCCCACCTCTCACCTTCTCTCCACTTTAGCACACTGCCCTCCTAGCCTCTCCCCCATTCCCTGAGCCCCTGAGGAGAGAAGGAAGGAGAAGGCAACAGAGCTAGCTGCTGGGGCCAGGGATTCAATGGGCTGCTCAGAGGGAGGGGGAGGGAGCCTGCGGGGGGGGGGGGGGGGGGAGCCGTATCCAGGACGCGAGAAAAGCTCACTGTTGCTAGAGCTTACGTCATAATAGGGGCTCTAGGGCCCCGCCCACCCGTGAGTTCCTGCCTGGAGCGCAAGGGGAGGTGATCCCAGGTGGGTGTGTCGCACTCCAAGCATCAGCCAGGCAGCGTAAAGCTTACCTGCCCACTCTGCCTCCTTTGGGATGAACTTTAATGCATTGCTTAGAGTCTGGGAAGGAAGGATTTATTTGTATTTGCTCTTTCATTAAGACCTAACCATGCAAATAGCCACAGCCCCTGGTTGCTTGAGGGCAACATTTCCCCTTTCCCTTAGTGAAGTTAGTTTACTCTCTCTCCCCAGCACGATAATAATAAAAAGACTAAAAAGCAAATCCAACCTGAATCCTCTTTAAAATGCAGATAACCACTGCACCAAAGCGCAAAATACTGCTGTGTAAAATATCTGTTTATTGTGGGAGTGGTTTGGGAATAATATTTATAGTCATCAAAATCTATTCAGAATGAAAGGCAGCATGCTGTAGGGGGCAGAGCTTAGCTGCCTACAGTTCACATTAGTATTTAAATGGCGGGTGAATACAGATTTTTAGTGGGAGTGAGGATTTAGTGTGTGCACACACATTTTCTTTTGCATAAACAGAGACAGTAGAAGACCCAGTTGCAGCTATATAACATTCCCAGGACAGTTTTATCTCATCATAGGAATTCCTAGAGCTGCTGACAGCACATTACTAGAGTCCCAAAATGACACATGTAAATACATTGTAATGTATAGGGTGGTCAGACTAGCCTCTCTTGGGCTATCAATCACAACTAAGCATTTAAAAAGGAAGAGCTTTTTATACTGGCAGGGAGGGGAGAACTAAGCTATCCTTTTCCACAGAAAAGCCCTAACCTTTGCTATATACATTGGTGCTGGTGGGTTCAATAAGGCCTGAAAGGGGGTAGAGATGGGTTCTCTCCCCTCCCCCCCCCCCCCCCTCCACCTCTGATTGTGCAACTTCAAGCAAGTCACTTTCTATGTGGTTATCTCTCCATCTGTCAATTGGGGAGAGTGATGCAGACTCTCCTTTGGGACATGCATGCTGATCTATGGATTAAATACAAAACCACCCACACATGGTTTACCTTTAAACTAACATGCCGCATTGCTTACAGTGTGTTCTTTACATAGCATTGTTCTGTACATTAGATGGAATATGGAGACCAAGGCCAGGTCCACAGCAGGAGCACTTTGCCAGGGTAGCTATACCACTATACTATACCAGCAAAGCACTCCTAGTGGGTATAGTTTATTCCAGCCCCCAAGCGAGATAAGCTACACTCTCAAAAGTGTAATCTTGCTATTATAACTTCATCTACCCTACATAGTTCTGCTGGCACAGCTATATCTGGGGAAAGGGTGGGATCCCTGCCACTCTTCACTGACAGAGCTATGCCAGGAAAAGTATTAAGGTTGACCTGGGCACAGCCCCCCCTCTGCCTCCTCATATACACTATTCTTTACAGGGACTGGACTAAAGCCTGATCTACACAGAGTTTTTTTATTGATTTAGCTATCAGAAATGTGATTTTCTACCAAAACAGCTATATCAGTAAAACCCCTAACATGGACAGTTAAATTGGTATGAAAGTTGCCTTGGAGTGGTGTAGTTGTTTTCCCTTCCCTTCCAGGAATATACCAGTATAATTGCATCTACCTTAAAGGGAGGTGCACTACTTTTTAACTAGACTAGTATATGTAAAGCAGTACAATGTGTGTGTTTCCAAGCCCTTAGATTGCCATAAAGGAAATGGAGAGTTATAAAGAAAGGGTATTGTCACATGTAATAAGTATATATGAAAAAACACAACTAATGAGGTGGAGGAATAGTTATCCACATTTTAGGAATTAAAGGAACATTATCTGCTAAAAAAGAATAACATTATGAGTTTTAAAACTCAAATGTAGTTTTAAAATCTAGTTTCCTTTTCATTTTTAATGCTCATAGACTAAGGTCAGAAGGGACTATCATGATCATCTAGTCTGACCTCCTGCACATCGCACACCACAGAATCTCACCCACCCACTCCTGTAATAGACCACTAACCTCACTACTGTTTATGCTGTTTACTTTCTGCATTGCTGTTTCCTTGGACAATGGAAATAAACTAGGCACTTCCCGTAGTAGGCTGGAAGCAGTCCCTCAGTCTTGCATTTGTAAAACTTTGATTTATTGGGATCTTACTCTGCACATGTTCCTTTGAGTGTATATGCGCACACAAGAATCTCATTTAGCCAATAAAGCCTAGAACTCATCTTTGATACAGTGCTTTACACCCATAGATTGCAAATCACTTTGCAAAGGCAAATATCTTTTTACACACAGCAGAGGGTGATCAGAGGGCAAGTGTGAAAAATTGGGACAAGGGTTTGGGGGTAATAGGCGCCTATATAAGAAAAAGCCCCCAAAATCGGGACGGTCTATAAAATCAGGACATCTGGTCACCCTAACTCAGAGAAACAGGCAATTAAACTCAGCCATGATTTTCAGAAGTGACTAGTGATTTTTGAATGCATTGCTTTTTCATACCAAATCGGAGACCCTGTAAAGCAGAATGATCTTCAGGAGGTGCAGAGTAGCTGTCCTCTTAAAAGCACCTCCCAATCTCTAAGGTGTTAAGAATAACACCCAGGTAAGGAAGGGAAGTACTATTAGCCCCATTTTATAGATAGGGCACAGACAGATTAAGTGACTTCTCCAAGGTCACTACAAAGTCTACAAGAACAGGGAGTTGAAGCAGGTCTTCCAAATCCCAGGCTAATACTCTAACCACTGGACTATCTTCCTTCCCACTGACATTTGAGCCACTGTCTCACTTAGAAAAACAAGACAGACTAGACTTAAACAATCTTAAAGTGAACTTTAAAAGCCCAAATTGCATTTTTTTAGTTTTAGGCATGAGCAATTTACTGCAAAGTATCTTCTACCCAACATATTATGCAACTCACTGATTTCTAGCCCCTCTCTCCATCTGTAAAATAGGAATAATACTTCACTGCCTCACAGCAAACTGGTTAACAGCATAAGAATTTAGGGGTGAAGAGCTAGATAATTTGAGAGCAATGTATAATGCAGCTCTAACACTGTCATATTTGTGTGTGTGTGTAATATATATATGAGCTGTTTAGTAAAAGGGAGAGATTCCCCCTTTTCAGATCAGAGAATATTGTTTGCAGCGTTCGGAACTTTACTGAGACATTAAGCATGAAAGAGATGTTAAGATTCCCTCTAACAAAAGGCTATGAAAAGGCACTGATTTAGTTCAAATCCCTAAGACTGGGAATACACGAGGGAAGGAAAAATTTACCAGAAACAATAGGAGGTGCCTTTGTTTTTCCTTGGAATAGAATCACAGCAAAGTACAAAGGAGACTAGAATGTCAAACAGATGTTAACTGGTTGTCAGGGCAGCTTCACGTTGAGCAAGGCCAACACATGACTGTTACTGACTGCATATGATAAGCTTATTTAAGCAAGCCTATGAGAACCAAGACCCTTTAAACTACTGTTGTAAGATACTGCTGCAACCTTACTATCTATTATATACTAGTGAAAAAGAAACTCTGAATACTAAGTATTACACGATCTACTATGGAGGGAGGGGAAAGTTTATCATAAACAAAAAGTAAACCCCTTGGGCTAAGTAGGAAGCCACCAAGAGCCTCCAGTATAAATAGCCTCTGCTGCCCAAACTTTCCTCCCTCTTTCACCCCATTAACAAGTCCTTTGCTTGACATTACAGAATATTAATTTGGGCCCCTGAATTTCACAAGTGGAAAGAAGCACATACCCCTTGGGATCAAGCCCTGCAAGGACTTGAAAGGAAGAGGGAAAATGAAGTTATGCCAGTTTAGACCAGTTGGGGATCTAGCCCTTAGACTGTTATGCTGAGCAAAATATAAGCAGTGATCGCTTCTTATCTCTAGTTCCAAGATATTAGTAATGTAAAAATGTGATTTAGCTGACAGCATTTCTTAAGAATAAGATGAACAGGGTTCAATTTGGTTTCTTTACCATTAAACAAAAAGCTGCAATACTTCATAAAATTTGTACAAATATGGTGTACAGCCATTTTAAAAAGGGGACATAATTACAAATTGATACAATTACACTTATAAAGATATAGATACAACACTGGCTTCTTGAAGTTTAATATTTTTTAGCTAGAAAAAACACAAAGATAAGCAGTTGTTTTCAGGTTTTTAATTTTAAATAAGTTTCAATGGTACTATAAAATCCACGTAGTCTGCTTTGACTTTGATTACTCCACCAATTTTCTTTAGTGGGGTGATTTACTGTATCTTTAAGACATGACTATAGTCGGAAAGCACTTCAAAAGACCTGATTGAAGTTTATGTTTTCCAAAAGAAAGGATTCTGAGCCAGTCGTCTCTGGAAGTTCTCATACCTAGAAGAGACAAAAGTTTGTCACAATTAAAATGGCTTCCCAATGATGCAACTCAAGAATTTTAGCTTTCAATTTTCCAAACCATTACTGAAAAACTAGCCCAGATCACAGAGTCATCTGTACAGAGGCAATATTTAAAGTATTTCCCCCACACACAGCATGGAAAACTGTTTAAATATATCTTTCCCCTGGATGGTCTTCTCAAACCCTGTTTTCCCAGTCATGCTTAACTTAACAAAACCAAAACATTTCTTGGATTACATACTAAACTACATTATAAGAATATTATTCAGGTTGCGAAGTCAAGCATTCAAAAGTTAGAAAATGCCCGGTAAAGGTGGCCTATATACACCCTTAATTTTGTCCCCTTTGATTCCATCTTGTGAAATAAATGAGGCTCTTGATTCTTGTGGAAAATATCATATCTGATTATGTAATTGAAGACTAATGCATATGCGTCATGTTCCCTTATAATTCATAGGAAGAGTACCAGATAAGTAGTTTGCCATTTTTTCTATGTATGCTGAAATGACAGTAGTTTAAACCCCAACATTTATGTTTTAAGAATACAAGTACACTTCACAAAAATCCAGTGCTGAATTTAAAGACATAAAAATGGGCTTTTAGATGCTAACATTCCCTACAGTGTGCTAATGCTTAGTGAAATTAACTATTCACAGACCATCCTACTTTCTCTATTGCTCCCATCTTGGACAAAGAGCGTAAGTGATGAAAACAATGAATTTTTATAATCAAAGTTAATGATCTAAGAGGTTCCAAAAACAGGGCAGAATGTGAGACTTATTGTGTGACTTTTTAATAAATATACTACAGGCTTTTATCCTGCAGAAGCCAAAAAACAAGCTTCAAAATCCTCACTTCAACACAAGCTGTTCACACTTCACAGATCATATTGATGAAATAGTCAATGGCCACAGGAAAGAAACAGTCATCTTTAAAAAGACCTGATACAACTTCAAATGAGAGCAGAGTGTGAAGCTCTTCAAACTCTTGCTCCAGCTGGGTCAAACTACTGGTACCCTATACGGCTGTGATCAGATTAATAGATCAATTAAAACTTTTGTCAGCTAAGGAGATTTCTTGATCCTGTCTTGCTCTGGCCCACTTCAGTTTTTCTATTTCTAATTTTTTTTTTTTTTTTTTTTTAAATGTATTGGTATAGCCTGTGCAGACCTCCAGAGTGCCCGTCCTGGCCTAACCCTTCATGTTCCCCTGATGGCCTGGTTGAAAGCAATGGGTGCATCCCTGCCTCTATGGCTTTTCAACAGATTCAATGAGGCATTTATGTAGTGAACAATGTCCCGTCAGGAACCTAACTTATTTAACCAAAGGCCAAAAGGACACTTAAGCAAGTTTTCACGCCAGAATCCCAGCAGGGGCATAGAGTGTAGCTCCCCAGTGAAATGGATCTCCTACCGCTCTCTGGAAAGGTCCTTTTGCTGGGATTGGGCATCCCTAGGGGGTTTGCCACTCAAGGGCCAGCTTCCCTGTGACCGTTATCAAAATTGTATCAGGACTTGACCAGTCACTATCCTGACTATTTGTTTAACTCCTTTCCCCTACCCTTTGTTTCTCTTTCAGGGATCTTGCCTTCCTTTACAATTGTACAGTGCCTAGCACATTCTCGGTACTATCAGAATCAAAGGATAAGAACGGACCAGCTATGTTCAGGGTAAATCTTACGATTTAAAATTCCCAGCCCAAAGGAGAACCACTAACTACAGTAAAACCTCAGAGATACAAAAACCTTGAGAATGGAGGTTGTTCATAACTCTGAAATGTTTGTAACTCTGAACAAAACGTTATGGTTGTTTTTTCAAAAGTTTACAACTGAACATTGACTTAATACAGCTTTGAAACTTTACTGTGCAGAAGAAAAATGCTGTTTTTAACCATCTTAATTTAAATGAAAGACAGTTTCCTTACCTTGTCAAATCTTTTTTTTTTTTTAAATCTTTCCTTTTTATTTTTTAGTACTGTACTGCATTTGCTTTTCTTTTTTTGGGGGGGGGGGGGAGGGAGGGTCTCTGCTGCTGCCTGATTGCACACTTCCAGTTCCAAATTAGGTGTCTGGTTGACCAGTCAGTTCATAACTCTGGTGTTCATAACTGAGGTTCTACTGTATATTAAAAGTCTGTCCCCCAACACTTCCAGACCTACAGTGGCTAGGAACTGTTACCCAAACCAGTTTGGGGCATAATTTTTAACTAATTAGGCTAAACTAATTTAACATACTTTGCCCTGCCCACGCTAGATGGTCAAACCATGTTCAGGCAGTCTGAATCATTTTTAAGTAGCGTTTTAAAACCTAGTCTAGGTCAACATCCTTTGAATATATGTACCCTGGGCCAAGAGGTGATGACTTTGTGGGGGAAAGGACTAGGAGTGTTCACACAATGTTGTTAACTAAGTACTCCTGAGAACTTAAGAGACATTGATTGTAGCCCAAGAGACGGCAGTGTGTTCTGCTTTCCCATGGTCAGTACCATTACAAGGAGCAAAGGCAGTTTCCGGAATCAGCCAGAAACTGCAGGTAGGGGTAAAACTGCCTGGTAGCAAACAAGAGTGAGATAGGTACAGCATTTTAATTATCCAAGTTTAGTATTTAAAGAGGCTACATAGAACAGAATACAAGAAACTACTATAGTGTAGCAAAGTCAACAGGAGAACTTTTAGTTACGTATTTTCAATGTAAGATTGCTGTATGGCATGAAAGTTAATTCAGTGCTATGAAACCCATAATTTTGGTGCCTAGAAATTAGCTTATTGCTGGAGATATTTTCCTTTACCATTTCAGAACCACGTTTGCAGGAATGAAAGCTTCAGAGGGATTCGGTGTCATCTGGGCCTGTGTGACAGCAAACGATGAGGCAAAGTTATAGAAGCTATCCAGCATCTTCTGAGTGAACTGAAATACCAAAAAACCACATTGTAAATCAAATCCATATTCAGAACTTTGATCGTGCTTTTGATATCTAAAGCGCTGTTCAAATGATTAGTTAATCCTTACGCCTCATGTTGGGTGGATTAAATCTTTCTTTTCCAGATGGGGGAAAGGAAGGCAGAGAGGTTAAGTAAAAAGGAAGTCTGTGTTAAGAGACGATTAGATCTAGAGTTACTAGTTTACAGTCCTGCCCTCAGACACCGCCTCTCTCCAGATATTCTCTTAGAAACTTAAAAGTATTTTGATTTTTATTCAGTTATTGTTTCTTTTCAAAAGATTAGTTTCCTGGAGCAAGTTTCTGAAGGAAAGCCTTAAACGACCTCAAGATAAACATAATTAAAATGTGTAAAGTCTTATGGGACTAATGGATGATGTAGTGATAAGACTTGGGCCTTGTCCTACAAACTAGACTAGCAAGTTAGTGGCAGCCTACCAATAGCACCTGCTGTTGATGATTTTGCCTACAAGTACCTCATTTTTTGTATTTGCTCACCTCGTAATAATTCCATGTAAGAAGAGATTACTTACCTGTAACTAGAGGTTCTTCAAGATGTGTGGTCCTTATATGTATTTCACCATGGGTTATGTATGTGCACCATGAGCCCGCAGTTGGAGAATTTGAAAGTAGCATCTGTTGGTCTGTGCATGCACCCTGGCTCACCTTATGCTTCTGACCAAGGCAAAAAAGGACGGGGTGGACCAACAGCCACATCACTTCCTTCTCCACCACAAATCAGATAAGATCCAAAGTAGAGGGAAAAGAGGAGGGGTTATGGAAAACATATAGGGACCACAAAACTCAAAGTATCTCCAGTTACATGTAAGTAACCTCCTCTTCTTTGAGTGATGGTCCCTATGGTATTCCACTGTGGGTGACTGACAAGCAGTACCTAAATAAGAGGAGGTGCAAAGATGAGGATGGTAAGGTCAAATGGAGAACTGCCATCCCAAATGAGGCATCAGCAGCCGAATCTTGTACCAGAACATTAACATCTTGTAAAAACATGTGGATGGAGCTCCATGTGGCCGCTTTACAGATGTCTAAGAGGGGTACGTCCTGAAGAGACTCTACAGTCGTGGCTTGAGCTCTCATGGAGGGGGGAGGTTTGAGAGCTGATGGAGTAGAATGCAAACGGATATCCATTTGGAAATTCTCCGGATGAAGATGGCATAACCTCGGACTCTCTCCACGACAGCGACAAACAGCCTCAGGGACTTTCTGAATGGTTTTGTTCTCTGCAGATAAAAGGCCAAGGCCTGTCAAACATCGAAGGAGTGGAGCCTATGCTCTTTATATATGTGTGTAGTTTCAGGAATGGATTGGTGAAGGTGAAATTCCAAAAACACATTGGGATAAATTTGGGGTGTAGGTATAAAGAAGCTTTATCTTTGTGAAATACAGTGTATGGAGGGTCTGCCATCATTGTGCCAAGTTCAACAACCCTCCTTGCCAATGGCTACAAGAAAGGTGACCTTCATGGAGAAGAGGGACATGGAACAAGTCACTAAGGATTCAAAGGGGCAGAGGAGCCTGTGTCAGAACTGAAAGAGTGAGATTCAAGTCCCACAGGGTATTATCTTTTGAGAGGGTGGGCAAGTTCTTATCAGGCCTTTCCAGAATCGAGTGGTTAGCAGGTGTGCGAAAATAAGAGAAGCCCTCCGAGGGAATGGAATGCACTGATAGCTGCCAAGTGGACTCTCCGGGAACTGAGGAATAGGTTCGATGTCTTCAAAGATAGGATACAGTCTAGGATGAGTGGGATACCCATAGCTTCTGGTAGAACGCTTCTCTGCTGATGAGAAGCATTTCCATTTAGATTGGTAACGTTTCCTAGGTGAGTCCTTTCTGCTATTAGAAAGGATGTCTTACATGGCTGAGGAGCACACCCATTCTAGGGCTGACGAACATCTAATACCACGCCCTGAGGTGAAGTTATAGTGGACTGGGATGCCTTATCCTGCCATTGCACTGGGCCAGGAGCTCAGGGAAG
The DNA here is from genome assembly GCF_028017835.1 of Emys orbicularis. Classification (NCBI taxonomy): domain Eukaryota; kingdom Metazoa; phylum Chordata; order Testudines; family Emydidae; genus Emys; species Emys orbicularis. The sequence continues at coordinate 347,732,041 of NC_088683.1, forward strand.
ATTGGGAAGGTAATCAGAGGATGAGATGACAGGCATGGGAGTCTTTGGGGAACCAAAACTGCCTGGGCCAGAAAGGCACTATCAGGATGACTGTCGCTCTGTCCTGTCGGATCTTGCATAGCACTTGGGGCAGAAGCAATAGCGGAGGGAAGGCATAGTTGAACTGGTATGACCAGTGAAAAAGGAGAGGGTCGCCCTGGGAGCAGTAAGTTAGGACTCCCCTGGAGCAACATGTGGTACACTTGTTGTTGGCCCGGAAAGCGAACAGATCCCTGGTTGGGGTTCCCCATCATGTGACAATGTCATGAAGCCCCATGTCATGAAGCTCTCACTTGTGGTCAATCACGAAGTGTCTGCAAGCATATTCTGCATCCCCGGAAGGTAGGCGGATCTGATTGCTGATGCACCAGTTCCAAAGATTGACTGCTTCTGCACACAGAGAGGCCGATCTCACTCCCCCCTTGTTTGTTGATGTAGAAAACCATCGGAGTGTTTTCTGACATTATGAGGACATACCTGGTGAGAGTTGATGAAAGGAAGAAGGCACTCACATGCCTTCAATAGCACCTGTAATTTCAGGACATTGATGTGCATTCTGGACTCTTGAGAGGTTCGTGTTCCCTGTGCCATGTGGTTGCCCACATGGGCTCCCCAACTTAGTAGGGACATCTGTAATAATGGCCTTGTCCAGGAAGGAGGGGAGAAAGGGGACCCCTAAGCATACCAAGGAGGGACAACGGTACCTTAGTGGGAACTTTCAGTGTGAGGTTCATAGAATGGGGGCTTGGGGAGTAAACTGACTGTAGCCATGCCTGAAGGCAACAAAGGTTTTGTCTTGCAAATGGAGTGACACAGGTGTGGGGGATGCCAAAGCCACCACTTCATCCAGCGATGGTGATGGCAGTCTGGCTGGTTCAGGTGGAACTGCCAGAACCAGGGTGTAATACCCTGCCTCTTCTATTGGAACTGGGGATAAATTTGAGGTTCTCTCATAGGGGAGGCAGGTGATGACACTCTAGTGGATCAGAAAGATTCCAAAGGGGGATACAATATGGCCAGTAGGTGGGGTGGACAGGTGGTGGCATCAGGTACCAGTGAAACTGATTCATGGGAGGTGGTGGTTGGTCCTAGGGTCATGTGGGCCTCGTGCGGAATAGCAGGACAGGAAAAGTGGTTCCTCTGATGGTTCCAAGTTTCCTGAGGAAGAAACAGGTGACTCGGGTTCTGATGGTGGTACTGTCGGTGCTGATTGAGACGTGTACATTTTGTATAATTGGGAGTGATAAATTCTGTCCCAGCGGCAGGTCTCTCGGAGGTGATATAAGCTCCCTAAAAATGGAGAATACCAATGGAAGGAGGGATTCTGGGTCCAGGGCAGAAAAAACATCCTATGGTGCAGATCTCCCCAGCGTAAGAGGGACTCCTCCTGTCCAGGCCATTGGTGGCAGCGATGATGATGGTATCCGGACATAAGACATCCTCATGAGCCGACCCGGTGGGTTTGCTTCTAGGCATGTCCAGTATCTTTGGAATGGATTTAGATGAAGATTTAGTCCCATGCTTCCTAATCTCCCAACTAGGGCCTGCTGTGGGGTCAGATCCTCCACCACTGAAGTCACACTTTGCAACAGGAGGTGCAATCCTTGTGGATTCAGGCCCAGGTACACAGGCGGGTGGGTGGGGGGGAATGATGTCCCCAGCCTGGGTCCGATTGAGGCCTCATGGTCAATTCCATGAGGTACTTACAGAGGCAAAGTGCCCGTCCTTCTCGGGTACGGCTGGTGAAGGACTGACAAATACTGTACTGAGCCGCAATGTGGGCCTCTCCGAGACAGTAGAGGCAGCATTGATGATCATCGCTGACTGAGAAGGATCATGGGCTGAAGGTGCAGAGTTTGAAGCCCGGAGTACTGGGCATAAGTCTGGTACTCAAATGGGATACGGGGAAGGATGGGGCTGAGGACGCTAAAGATTCTGACCCTGACCATGCCGTGGTGCGTAGGGACTAAGGAGATGGTCAGTCTGCCTTGCCCTTTATCGCCTCGGTCGGAAGCACAAGGCAAGCCAGGGTGCATGCACAGACCAACGGACACTACTTTCAAGTTCTCCAACTCCGGGCACACAGGGTGTATGCATAATCCACAGTGGAATACCTCTTGAAGAAGAACAATCCAAGTTCAATGCAAGCTAATTCAACTTAATTTTAGTTTGATATAAATGAAGATTAAATATAAAATGGAACAACCACCTCTTTAAAACTATGTTTCCAATCATATCACCCTTTAATTAAAAAAAAAAAAAATTACAGGCGAGTTGCAACTGTTCCTTTTGCAAACTGGTCCTTAACTAGTACAGGCAGTCCTCGACTTTGCGACGTTCAATTTACGACGAACGGCACTTACAAACGTTTCTGAATTGATACCCTGATTCGATTTACAACAATTGGTTTCAACTTTACGATGCTCGGTGCCGCAATGGAGTGTATTGCGTTTCCGAGTTATGACGTTTCGACTTACGACACAATTTTCAGGAGCCAATGGTGTTGTAAATCCGAGGACTGCTGTAATTCATCCTAGTCATAATCCCTAGTGTTAGAGCAACCATATTCCGGAGAAACAGTATGAGCCTTTGCCAGTAGAGCTGTGCCCGCAGAGCCACCTAGTGGAGATATCGTGGGAGATTACAGGAGTTCTGACAGCACAGTTAAAACACCTCCCTGAACAACATTAACTAAGCCAACAGAAGTACGCTGCTGTCAATATAGTTGGATCTGCATGCGGGAGGGGAGGTATCAGCATTGCTGTGTTGGCTAGGGGGTGTGATTTCCCCGCCATACTTCTAGCCGACACAGCTATGCTGGCAAAACTTTGTAGTGCAGACTAAGTCTGAAGCACATTTTTACATTTTTTATAACTATATATTAATTGAACTTGGAATATACTTGTAAAAAGTAACTTGCAAATATCAGATGGCTCTCCCTTAACAAAACAACAAGGAGGAGTCCTTATGGCACCTTAGAGATTAACAAATTTATTTGGGCATACAGCTTATGCCCAAATAAATTTGTTAGTCTCTAAGGTGCCACAAGGACTCCTCCTTGTTTTTGCTGATATAGACTAACGCAGCTACCACTCTGAAACCTCTCCCTTAACTGTAACTACCAACAAAAGGCATTAGCTGCTTTGTCAATTACCCCACAAGTACATTATCTTAGTGGTGCAACAAACAGTAATGGAAGATTTGGTGCTTCAGAGAAATATTGTTCAGAAACCATCCTGTTTTTCTCTTCTCCCTCCCCATGCATACTTAGTATATTTACATAAAAACTGGATTTGTTTAGGTGTGCCAGTTACGCCTGTTGAGTACTCCTCACTTGAAAGTCACTCTGAAGTCCATCACACCTCCACAGTTAGTTGTGATGGCAGACTGGATTATACCTTTATTTGGAGGAAGCAGCAGCAGACATGCCAAACCCACAAAAAACCCTGCAGAAATTGGGCTTGTTTTTGGTTTAATTGGCTTGTGAGTTGCTTGTTGGCTAGTTTTTGGCTTGTAGGTTTTTGTTTTTTTTAAATCGGCTCCTGGGAAGCAGGGGCAAGGGGGTGGGGGAGGAGAAAAGAGAGTCAGTGGTACATAGCGGGCCCATCACAGTCCCAGACAGCACGCTGGGGGTCATCTAGTCAAAGTGTTGGGGTTCTTAGGGATTGGCTTGTTTTGGCCTTGTTTTGAAATGGGATTAGCTTGATTTTTGGCTTACTGTGAAAGTCGGGGTGCTTATTTACCACGTGAAAGTTGGCAACTGTGAGCAGCAGTGAACAGTGTGATTAACACTGCTAATAAATTAGGCTTCTCAAAGTGCTCAGTTACAGCTCTTTAGGAGTCATTGAGCCTATCACACCACAACCGTTAATTATCTGCAGTGAAGTTGATCATAAATGCCTGAAAAGTTTCTGCAGAACTGAAGCAACAATTTATTGTCTGGATCAAGAAGCCAAAGCTGGGTCTGTCCCAAACAGCTGCCACTGGCATAATTTCCTGTGGTTCTGCACACTCATCCCCTTTCTCTGTTCAATTGCCCAGGTGAACATCAAAAACCCATTTACCGCCCTCTCTGTCTGAGATGAGCCTGGGGAGGTGGGACATTGCTTAAATCTAGGCCCAAAATATGGCAGTCCTCGGTGTACAGGGCAGTTTCCCTAGAGAAGAGGGGGGGGTTTCAAAGGTACCTTTGCACTGAATGGTCAGGAGACTGGGAGGAGAGAATGGGCCAGAGGTACTGCTCAGAGGTGCTGGAGCAGGAAGAAAGGGTGGTCGTGGCAAAGGGAATATATATCCAGTTGAGCATGGAGTAGATCAGGGTCCCTCCACCAGCAGCAAAGCTGTGCATCAACATATCACAAGAAGCAGGAGGATCCAGCTAGCTAAGGCAGCAGCACAAGCCTGCTGATGGAGATATCACAATATCTGCCTCAAGCCCAGTCCAACTGCTTTGGCCATTCCCTTTGTTCCCCAAGTAACAGTCCTGAGCTTCAATGTGCAGCATAGTCTTGTATCAAGAGTAAATTTCTTCAGAGTATGTTGGTGACAGATTTGGAGCTTCTCAGTAATAATTATAAATAATGCATGTTGGTTATTGGAATATTGGAATATTTATTATAGGACTACATTGGTTTAAACCGACAAGAGTGTCTGGAAAAACAAGCAGGAAAGAAAATGGCTCAAGATAAGCCATTCTTCAGCAAACACGTGAGCTATTAAAGGACAATGCCAGAATCACTGGCTCCTTATCCTGCTGTACCTACAGGATTGGTTTTAAACAGGAGAGTCAAACCTTGGGAAAACAGAAGAAAAAAAAAAAAACACAAAAACACCTATAGCAGGGTTAAAAGGGACCCTTTTCTCAGAAGAGAAGCAGTAGGTGTTCAGGGGAACCAGACTGAGGCTTGATTTACACTGAAACGTACTATCAGCATAGCTACTTTAGTCAGGAGTGTGGGGAAAAAAAATACCCCCCTCAACATAGTAAAACTCCCATGCAAAAGTGGTGATGTCAATGGAAGAGTGACTCTGTCAACACAGCGTATTGTTTGGGGAGGTGGTGTGCCTATAATGATGCAAAAACTCCTTCTGTTGATGTAGGCTGCACCAGAGGGCTATGTCAGCATAGTCTTTCTAGTGGAGAAACAGCCTGGGACCTAGTGGGAGTGCCTGAACCTAGGTTACATCAGGGGACAGCAAGGGGAGGTCTACACTTAAAATGCGGCATCAGTGCAGTTTCTCCAATGCAGCTGCACCCTTGTAGTGCTTAAGTAAAGATGCTCCTATGCTGAGATGGGAGAGCTTCTCCCATTGTCATAGTTAATCCACCTCCTTGAGAGATGGTAGCTAGGTCAACAGCAGAACCTCTCCCATCAACATAGCACTGTCTATACGGGGGAGATTAGGTCAGTATAACTATGTCACTCAGCGTTCTGTTTTTTCATACCCCTAAGCGATGCAGTTATACCGACATAGGTCCTGTAGTGTAGGCCTGCCCTAAGGTTAGGTCTACACTGGGGGAGAGGGGGGTCGACCTAAGACACGCAACTTCAGCTATGCGAATAGCGTAGCTGAAGTCGGCGTATCTTAGGTCGATTTACCTGGCCGTGAGGACGGCGGCGAGTCGACCACTGCCGCTCCCCTGTCGACTCCGCTTCCGCCTCTCGCCGCGGTGGAGTTCCGGAGTCGACAGCAGAGTGATCGGGGATCGATTTTATCGCGTCTACACTAGACACGATAAATCGATCCCCGATAGATCAATCACTACCTGCCGATCTGGCGGGTAGTGTAGACGTACCCTAAGACTCTAGACACACATGTATGTAGACTGTTAAAATCTTTTCCCCCCTCTAGTGCTTTGGGCCTACTACTAAACAAAATAATACTTTTGTTTTAAGAAAAGTGTCTGATCACTGTACACAACTGGTCACAGACTCCCAAGGGAAGAACCACAGGTGCCCAAACTCAGTCAGACATACAGGGTAAGCGTAGTTGATACACACACACACACACACACACACACACACACACACACACACTACTGTAACTCAGTGCCTGGTGTAAAAGTGGGGGAATTGCAAACTTTTGCCCTGAAATTGGTAAAGGCACAAGGCCTAAGGCAAGTGAAGTTGGAGACACCAGGAAGGGGACAGAGGTGCAGCTAGCCCTGTAACTCTGTGACAGAAGACTTACCTTACTATTTGAGCTGGTATTCCACCCCAAGTGTTTCCCATCCCCTAAGTCTAGGCACTGTATTTAAGGTCCCCCAACAGTTAGGAGCAATCTGCTGGAAACAATGTTTTTAAATTACCTGAGTGAATGAGTCTACTGATGATACAGCAGCATTTGCTACAGGAGTCTGCTGGGCCAAATGTTCCAGCAATTCCACTGAGATCCCAATCTGGGCTACAGATGGTGTCTGAGGGATGTTCATTGCTCCAAAGGGGTGTTGGCTGCCTTTCCCTGAAAGAAATAGCATAAGCAGCAGAAATGTCAAACTAGGCATCAGCGCAACTATTATATTAAGTTTAAGACACCAAGATTTCTTGTGTGTGAGGTTTCTTGTTACTTGCAAAGTAGAGGTCTCTCTACATACAGAATTATGAAAAAAATGTGTACAGCTCATATACTAAGTGTGTGAAAAAATGCAATGGATAATTTTAAAATATAAAAATATATTTTCTCTTACTAATAACTGAGGAATAGAGTGACAATCCTTAACAGACCCTTACAGGGAAGGAGTTTTGTAAGGAAGAGTTAATCAGTTTTTAAAATCCCCTAAGTAGTAAATTAACCTCCCCATTGAACCAGTTGGGTCGTATATTTGTATGCAAGATTCAGAAGCGTTTGAACCTCTTGCTATTACTGACTTTTCCAGTACAACAGGGTGTATGATTTTTTTTTTAAAGCTCAGGAGTATGATTTTATAGTACTACCCCATCCTTTAATATCCACAGAAATGTTTACAGAAAAATCCAGAACCAGTAAGTACTGATGCACAGTCCTTTAGTTCGTTCATTCATTCAAAGTAAAGAAATGACAATATTTGCGCCTTGGATCACACAACTATTATGCAGCATTTATTTTTAGACAGCCCCCCATCATGGTCTCTGGATGCTGAATAATTTTTTTAATGAATGTAAATAAACCACCATCTTGAACAGCACCTAGTAGCAAATAAAATGTAAGTGAACACTTGTGAGGGTTGGTATAATGGTTCACTCCAGTGGTTCACACTGCACTAAACAGGTAGGCAGCTGTTTCTGAGGTTTGAGTGATCTTCAAAGCTATCCCATGTAGCATGCACTGCAGTAATCCAATCTCAGCATCTCAGCATTATAAAGCCATCAAGGTCCACATCAGAAAGAAATGGTTGCAAAATAAAGAGGCCCTGTTGGTCACAAAAGCCATTAGAGAATCCATTAACAATCCGGCTGAAAAGCACTAATAAATAGCAAACTTTTTGTGCAGGCATCATCCCAGACTTCCAGCATCACTTCTGACTCTTCTAAACTGAGTTTTAATCAGCTCTAAACCCAAGTCTCAGGGGCTCACCAAAAATAAAGACAATCTAAATTCACTGAAATCTGTCACTCCCTCCTGTTCAACGTGTATGGGAAGCTACAGCGAATGCCTGTAATGCCATTAGATGTGAACGAGACACACAGCTGCACGTAAGTTCTAGTGAATGTTGTAGAAGAATATCCTCCCAGTAAAGAAGCAACTGCTCAATACCAGCCTTTGGGTCATCTTAGCAGGGAAGAGCAGAGCCATTTAAGAGCTATGCCATAGTCCACACGCCAATAAGTGGTATCACAAGCTGCTGACTGGGCTAAATGAAGACTACACCACCACGTGACCTAGCTCAATTGCTAAAATTTCACCCAGTGAAACTAGCATAAGTCTCTGCCCTACCCCAACTCAAAGGAATCAAGGAAATCTGAAGACTCCAGAAGACAGTTAATTCTTCAGCGAAGGCCTAAATCAGGGGTCGTCAACCTCTGGCACGCAGCTCGCCAGGGTAAGCACCCTGGCGGGCCGGGCCAATTTGTTTACCTGCCGCATCAGCCGGTTCGGCCGATTGCGGCTCCCACTGGCCGTGGTTCGTCATCCCAGGGCAATGGGGGCGGCGGGAAGCCGCGGCCAGCACATCCCTCGCCCGCGCCGCTTCCCACAGCCCCCATTGGCCTGGGACAGCGAACCACGGCCAGTGGGAGCCGCGATCGGCCGAACCTGCCAACGCGACAGGTAAACAAACTGGCCCAGGTGCCAGGGTTCTTACCCTGGCGAGCCACGTGCCAGAGGTTGCCGACCCCTAACCTAAATCATTAGTATGTAGGAAGCAGGTACCCTGTCCTTCCTTAGGGAAGCATATCCAAAACGCTTCATTAACACCCACTTTTGAAAAAGCAGGGGAGAGCATGGCTTATGTAGAAACTCAATTAAGAGTCTGTTAATTTTCCATGTAGCACTACAACGTGCAATGAAGTAAGTCTAGCAGTTACATGATCTGCCACCTCTACTGTATACTAAATCTAGATTTGTTTTGCCAAACAGCAGCTACTGAGCTCAATGAGAGATGGTCCGATTCACAAGAGATCGTCTTAGTTTAACCCAATCCAAACATACCATAAGTGTCTCCGCACCCAAAAAGGCAGCTGCCAGAGCCCTCTCACTACCCACTGGTGGTCTAACCCGCCCACGTGCTGTTGCCCTCCTCTTCCCTAGTCGCCTCAAGTATCACCTCCTCCACGTAGATCTGTCTGACACATACACGCACATCTTCAGACATCATACCGCTTCCTTAATCTGACTCCGTGACTGACTATTAAAATCGGTAATGTGAAGTCTCCCATGAGACAAGCACATACTGGTCCTTCAATACATAAAATTTAGCACAAGGCAAGTAACAATCAGACATGGTGCTTTAACCCACTACTTAGAAATGCTTTGTGTAGCATATTTACTTAAAGTCAGCCTGTGCTGCAGAGAGACATCACAGCCCTTTGCTTTATATAATTAGGCTCTACAAGAGTAGAAAATAAAGCCATTGGAAACCAGACTAACTGAAGATCATATTCAAATTCCAACTCTATCCAGTTTTCTATGATTGAAAATGCTGATAGCAATCAAGTTGGTAGAATTCTCCATATCTTTATGATCAGGATGTTAAATTTACAATTCCCTTTCCTTTGAACAAATCAGCTTTTCATCTGTCTAAAACAATCCAACAACTTTTGAGCACTAGTATATTTCTAAATAATCAGAGGACATCAGTGTACTTGAAACCAAAAGCATACCCATCCTCCCACTTCATATGCAAGTCCAGACCCTCTTTGGATTGCTGGCTCCTCCGTGCAATGCTCCAGCATGCACACATTGTTAGTGTTGAACACAGCACAGAACAGATACTCAAGATTTGTCCACTTGTGAGGATAAAATAAAGTTATCCTCTTCTGCATGTGGATTATATTCTACCATCACAATCCCTATAAAATAATACATGTGTTTTGAGTACCTAGCTCTTCTAGTCACAACATATAAATCATAAATTTCAAGGACCATGCAGTATTTCAAAATATTTCTCAAGATACAGACTACTAAATATGCTTGATTCACAATTTTACCCTCTGCAGCAATGCTGCAAAAGATCTCAGCATTTCAGGAAAAGAGCAAGCAGGGATAGGCTCTTCATACTGATCTCCCACTTCTCTCCCTTTATCCAACTTTTAGCCACAGTACTCAGCCATTTCAGAGCGCTTTTAGGCTTTGAAATTAGTTTGGGTAAAACAGAAATTGTGTGTTTATTCTCTAGCCATTTCCATTAATCAAATGCAGACATGGTTTTACACCACAAGTTTTGAGAGGGGGAGACTAAAGATTGATGTAAACCATAACACCACCGGATAGCACAAAGTTAGAGGGAGCAAAATGGTGACCTATACCTCTAAATATTACCCCCACTTGTCATCTCATGTCTACAATCAGACTGTAGCTCTTTGGTGCCAAGAGCATGTTTTTCCTCTTTCACAGCAAATTGCCTAGGACTTTTAGGCACAGCAAAAAATAAATAAAAGCAAACTTCCCCACTTCATGAGGGAAGCATCATCTTTACACTCTCTTTCCTGGTGAGAGTCAAATGTAATTTGTTTAAGTTAGTCACTGTTTAAAGGAAGATTTGGAAGCTGGCACACAAAGTGAGCGGACAGCTGCAAGCAGTTGCACTTGCTATGGTGTTACCACAGCTGCTTCTGCTCTAAAGATCTGGTGGCTGGCTACAACTGCTGTGAGAGGTAGCATCTTCCATCAGTACCATTTTGTTCTCATTTAAGTTTGCTGCTTTTGGTCTGCACCTTTTCCTTATGGCATTCCTACCTGATAAAAAAAGGCCACCAAAACAGCATAGCAAAGACAATCTTGAAGGCTTGCTAGACAAGTTCCTGTTCTCTGGACCCATGCCTAGCAGGAAAGGAAGCATTCAGACCTCAGCATTTCTGTGCCAAGAAGTTCTAGATGATGATATATCATTGGAACCCAGTACAGTATCCACAAGAATGATTTCAAAGATTCTAAACTCAGTTAGGAGCGTAGTCAAAATTGATCTGATCCCAGTTTTGCTACTGGAGAATAAGCAAATCCTAAAAGGAGATCACAGTATCAAGCTGAAAAAGTCAAATGCTGCAATGAGCTTGAAAGCAGGACACCTTCTGAAGATTTAAGTGATAAGACCCAGCATCAGTTCAATTAGGCATGACAAGGATATTTAAGTACCTAATTCAAAGCTAGGGGCACTTAACTCTACTGGGTGCTTATTGTACCAGAACAAACTGGTACCCAGAGCCTTTGTTACTAAAAGCACTTATAAACGGTAGCTTTGATCAGAAAGAGTAAAATTTACATCTCTTACTAAAAAGATCAGCTCCCTGTGTATTTCTATCCTATCTGTTCACTTTTCCCATAAACGTACATTTATTTTCTTTTTACTCCTGTTTGTGTTGCAGAGGCAATAAAGCTTTGGCAATGTGAGGAAGTTTCTAGTCTGGCACTTAAATCACTCCCCACTGCAGAATCCTTACTACTGGTGAAGATGCAGGATCCAAAAAGAGCAACAGATTGACTGTCAAATCCCTGAAGGAGTTTACAGGGTTGGTAGCAACCAAAACTTCTATATGAACTGAGTTGATGAAATACAAAGCATCCCTAAGATGACATTGTTTTTACTTTGTTCAGAGTATACCACCATTTTCTCTAACTTTTGAGATCCAATGCATGTGTTACATCAGCAGTGGTCAGAGCAGCATGTTCGATCTTTCACCACCTTTATTAGGCTGCAGGAAAGGGACCTGGAGCAGTGGATGACCCCGCTTTACTTCTGAGATCCAGAGAAGAAGCCTGCTCTTTCAGCCCAACTACCCCCTGCTCCAGACTAAACAGCTGCCAGAAGCTCACTCCCATATCCATTGGTTAAGTGGACATATACACATTTAGTACTGCAAATGGACTGCATTTAATATGAAACATTCCCTTCATGTTATTGAAAAGGACTAAGAACCTATCTGTAGGTTTGATAGAGGGATCAAAAGGAAAAAATACAAATGTATCATTAAACAGAGACCTTTGGATTCCCTATTAAAAATTCTTATCTACTCAGGTTACCTGAAAATCCTGTAGGGAGAAACCAGAAATATTCCCCTGATTAGTGTCTTTTGGTAACATGGGGACAAAAATTGATCACAGCAATCTCGGAAAAGCCGGTGACTTGTTACCATGGTCACTGCGTTCATGTTTTTCAAGACATTGCTAGAGCCACTTAGGCCTACAGAAGATAGATAATTTCTTTATTGAGGGACTTCTGATTTGAAGCTAGATATGGTTGCCTTGTTTCCGGCCAAACTGAAGAGAAAAAGATTTAGATTTTATCATTATTACGATGATCATCAGCATTCATGTCAACTAAACCTCAAAAAAAAGGAACAAAAGAGGGTAAAAATGTAGGAAGTCTAGGTTTATTAAGAGCGATTACATCTATATAACTAAGGTCTTCTCTTTTTTTCTTTAAGTCCTTCTAATTGACAAAGTAGGATAATTTCTGTAATTAAATCTACCAATAACTTATTTTGATATTGTGGCTTGTGGTCTAGACTTCACAATCACTTGGTAGCAAGAGAGTAGTTAAAGGTTCTGTCAGGACTTCCAAGTCTAACATCACACTCTTATAGCTTTCTGAAGTGCTTTTCCTGTCATGATTGGTTTCAAAGTGATTTTTTTTTTTTTTTTTTTTTAAGAAACAGAAAAATTCTTTCACCTGCTTGAATTACTGAGGTGCAAAAACAGATACTTTCCACAAGACTTTTTACTCATCAATAATACAAACTGCTGTACAAAGATTCTCAAATTGTCATGCAACTAATTTAGAGTAGTCTCAATGATAGTAGATTTTCTGGGAAGTTTAGAAATTAGAACATTAAACAACGGAAAAAAATAATGTAATTTTGAGCATACTCAGTAAACATCTAAGATTTTAAGCAGACATTAAAATGTAGTTTCTCTGCACGGCCTGAGAGGGCTGCTGCTGGACCTGTCCGCCGGAGAAAGATTATAAGTGTCTCATTGAAACACAGCTGCATTATCCAAGAGGTTCAAATTAAAGGTCCATTCCTGCAATCTTTTACTCAGACAAGACTCCCATTGGTTTAATTGGGAACTGTAACCAACTACAGTTGGGACTGCAGGATCAAGTACTAATTTCCTCTCTTCCTACTGCTGTCCCCATTACTCTCTCTGATTTGCTGTTACCCCTTTGACCCACCTTTACAAAAATGTCATCCTGCCCTCACCTCAGTGACGTGTGAACTTAAAAGCTTAATTGGAAGGAAAATATTCACATGCACAGGCAGTTTTGCTCTCTCTCTTTGGAAACTAAAGAGAAATCTTTGTCAATGCAATTTTAGTGTATATACAAAGTCAAAAAATGCATTAGTGAAGTTCCCATAATAGTAAAACAATTGCACACACTATATTAATGTATGCATTTAATAGTCCAACTAGTCATCATAATTATGTGCAACTTGGACAAGTTAGTTACGTTGTGAAAGCTAACATCTATATTCCCTGACTTTATGCTTAAGTGTGATCTTAACATGTGGTAGGTAGGAGATTTTGAATTTGATCTCTCACAGCTGTACTGCTTGGCCTTAAATACATTTAAGTTTTACCACTCCCATCCACTTGAGTAATTTTTTTTTTTTTTGCTACCCCATGGTCATTAGGCAAGTAAAAACCCAGTCCAAGTCACAACTGAACAGACTTTATAACCAGTTACTGGTATAGTTAGCACTAAACACAAGCTGCATTTGCACAACACATGGTTAAAAATGTTTAGTTGCCTTGTTACTGGATTTTGCCTCTGTCAGAGAGCTAGGCTGGCACGATTGCCTTCCTGTATCCAGTTCAGCATGTGTTTAGGTTTTCTACAGCATGGACAAGACTCCCAAATGTGCCAGTTTGGCCAGTCATCTTTCCTCTCAGCTCCATGTATAGTAGGACATTTCAAAGTGCATAACCAGTCTTCCTGCGACTGGCTCTGCTCTCTGGGTACCTCCCTGAGCACCTTATCTCCTGTTGAGGCAACGTAGGACAGCTGTCCAGATTTTCCCAAAGTGCACCAATAGAAACCCAGATAGGCAGACTGGTAACTGCAGGTGCACTAACTCAGTTGTGACAGTAAAGCTGCTGTATAAATACAAGCTGAATCGTGTTACTTGTAACTGGTCAGGTGACCATCCTCCAACTGGCTACGGTATCAGTTAGAAATTGTGAGATTAGATGAAGGGTTCGCCTAGCCCTCTCAGTAGGATTTATCCCTCTGCCATTTTATACCATGGATGATGTCATTAATTTTGTATCTTTATGGCACTGAGCACAAGTTATCATTTTGGGGATTGATGTGTTGGGATTCTTGGGGATACGGTGGGGGGAGAGGAAGTAGCGTCAAAGTAAAGTGTGGTTCTACTCTAAGTATGGACTTGTGGGGTAGCATTTATCTCAACTACAACAGGTATCTTACCCAGTTTACAAGAAGGAACAGTATAACTGCAAGCCTTGCAAACTCAGCCGTAGAGCCCACAGTCAAGGTTTGGTTTTTTGACTGACTTCAACAATAAAGATTCTGCAACTGAAACTTAGTTAACAATTGAACTGATGATATTCAAGAAAACTAAGACTCCAATTTGCTCTCTCAGATTTAAGTTGGCTCTGCAACACTAAGAGTAGTAAAAACATATTTTACTCAATAAAGTGAGCAGATATTACTAAATACACACAGAACAGATCTAGTGTCCGACTGCTGGGTCTTGCCCCCATGCTCAGGGTCTGACTGCCATATTTGGGGTTGGGAAGGAATTTTCATCCGGATCATATTGGCAGAGACCCTGGGGGGTTTTCACCTTCCTCTGCAGCATAGGGCACGGGTCACTTGCAGGTTTAAACTAGTGTAAATGGTAGATTCTCTGTAACTTGAAGCTTTTAAATCATGATTTGAGGACTTCAGTAACTCAGCCAGAGGTCACAGGTCTATTACAGGAGTGGGTGGGCAAGGTTCTGTGGCCTGCAATGTGCAAGAGGTCAGACTACATAATCATGATGGTCCCCCTCTTGCCTCAAAGTGTACAAGTATATGTTTTTCCAATGATTAGTTACCCTCAATGTTACAAATTTACACCTTATTTCCAGTCTGAATTTGTCTAGCTTCAATCTCCAGCCATTGGATCACATTTACCTTCCTCTGCTAGACTGAAGAGCCCATTACCAAATATTTGATCCCCATGCAGGTACTTCTAGACTGTAATCAAGTCACCCCTTAAACTTCTCTTCATCAAGCTAAATAGATTGAGCTCCTTGAGTCTCTCACTACAAGGCAGGTTTTCTAATCCTTTAATCATTCTGGTGGCTCTTCTCTGAACCTTCTCTAATTTAGCAACATCCTTCTTGAATTGTGGACAGCAGAACTGGACACAGTATTCTAGCAGCAGTCAAACCAGTGCCAAATATAGAGGTACAATAACCTCTTTACTCCTACTCAAGATTTCCATTCATGCATCCCGGTATCACATTAGTCCATTTGGCCACAGAATCACGCCGGGAGCTTGTGTTAAGCTGATTAACCACCTCCACCCCCAAATCTTTTTCAGTGTTTGCTCCCCCAGGATAGAGTCCCCTATCCTTTAAGTATGAGGTACATGCTTTGCTCCTCGATTAATATATTTGCATTTAGCTGGATTAAAACAGTTTGCTTAAACTCATCTTACTAAGCGCTCTAGAGCTCTCTGTATCAGCTGCCTGTCCTCTTCATTATTTACCACTCACCCAATTTTTGGATCATCTGTAAACTTTATCAGTGACTATTTTGGTTTTCTCACAAATAGTATAAGGATTGCTTCTTGGCCTTGTGGGAGCCCTTTTGAAACACACCTGCTCAATGATTCCCCATCTACATTTTGAAATCTATCAAATAGCTAGTTTTTAATCCATTTAATGTGTGCCATGTTAATTTTCTATGCTTCTAGTTTTCAAAGTTTCCATGTGAAAACTGCCTGCAAACTCTGAAGGGTGAAAAACACACTGCCACAAGCATTCATTTACAATCAGATACTACAACTGCCAGTTTTGATGAACTGTTTAAAATATAGACTGATTCTTGCCTGCATATTTATATCTGCCTCTGGAAATTTCCACTACATGCATCCGACGTCTGTTAGTCTATAAGGTGCCACAGGACTCTTCGTCGCTTTGTTTAGAATACAAGTGCTAGGTCTACTAAGAGCCACTTGAAAAGACACATATATTTGGCTTTTCAAGTAGCATTGCAGTGTATAGCATGTCACACAATGGGATCCTGGTTTATGAATAAGAACGTAAAAATGGGCATATTGGTTCAGACCAATAGTCCATCTAGCCCAGTATCCTGTCTTCCAACAGTGGACAGTGTCAGATCCTTCAAAGAGAAAGAACAGGGTAATTATCAAATGATCCATCCCCCGTTGACTAGTCCAGTTTGGCAGTCAGATGGTTAGGGACACTCGGAGCATGGGGCTACATCCTTGACCATCTTGGCTAACAGCTAGTGATGGACCTATCCCCCATGAATTTATTTAATTCTTTTGTTGAACCCAGTTATAATTTTGGCCTTCACAACATCCCCCGGCAACAAGTTCCACAAGTTGACTGTGCATTGTATGAAGTAGTTACAAATAAAAAAAAAAAAACACAATATGTTCCAAGATCTTATTACATTTATTCATTAGAGACTAAACATCCACTTCATTGTCTAACTGCTTTGTTGTTTAACTGCTATATTTCACTGCTCTTACCAGATTTTAAACCAGAAATTTTGAAGATGGCACTTGGCTTCTCATTGGTGACAAATCCCAGGAGTTGCCATACTGCCATCCCACTCTGGTCAGGAAAGCAGAAGTAGACAGATCCTCCCATGCCCTCTGGAAATGGGATAGTTCCCAGCATAAAGACCACCACATGGTTGATGTTTTCATAGTCAGGCAAGTCAAATACAAACTTATCCTGGGCCACCTGTTGTGCCACTGCTTGCACCTAGAATATAAAACCAAGTTTTAGTTTAGAAATCTTAATTCTGAAACCTGTGAGCCCTCTTTTCAAAAATCCATCTAGTGTTTGAAAGAAGGGGAAGTGAGGCGCATGCCAGTTTTAGTTTATAAACAGACAGAGTGGCAAACACAACCGCATGGGAACTGTGCAATAGGCTGCTAACAAGGATTCACAGTCCTTGTTCTAGCTACAGAGGCTTTATATCACACCTAGGGCTGGAGTATCAGAGTACCTTAGCTCCCCATGTGAATAGTAGTAAAATATGGTGCAGAAGAAGTCCCCAAGTCTATAAAGTAGTGGCTGTCAACCACATGGCTAGCAGAACCCTAACCATGGAAACCTCTAAGAAATAAGACATGACTTTATACACTTAGTTCAAGATTGGCTAAAGGTCAGGGCACAGAGCCACCCTTGTCTTTATTACCGAATCCATGTACATGACACATCAGTGCATGCATCTTGTTATAGGTAGCTCCTACTCAGAGCAAGCCACAACACAAAATGCTTGGCCCTATCTATCGCCTCCCATAGGCCCAAAAATCGGTATTACCAAACATGGTTGCAGACTGCTGCAACTTGGGGCAATCTACTGGCAAGGTGACATTACCCACCCCTTAGCCAATAAAATTTGGGTGCCACCCTGTATGAGGGGAAGGAAGGCACACTGGGATGGGGTCTGCACAGAACTTGAACATCTGGAGAGGGAGGAAGACACAGTGACATATTTCATTTATACAGGAGCTGCTCCCAAAAAAGCAACAATGGGAAATAAAAATCAGAGCCACCCCAGCTGGGAACCTGCCCTCCACAGTATGGCCCTTCCCAAACTTCCTCACAACCAACGATATCACCAGGCATAGCCCACACCCCAAGAGACACCCCCCTCCCTAAACTGAGCCCCACACACTCCTCAGGATCCTCCCCCAGAAACACCCTCCACAGGCTGAGCCCCCAACTTCCCCCACCACTCCTCAGGATCCTCCCCCAGAGACACCCCTTACTCCATAGGCTGAGCCCCCCACTCCTGTCCTCTCCCAGAAACACCCCCACCCACAGGACCCTCCCGAGATCGCTCCCCTGAACCCCACCCCCTCGCGGCTGGAGCCTCCTCCCTCAGGAGCTCTCCAGGCCAGGCTGCCCCAGAACGGTACGAGGCCTCCCGCACAGCCTCTCCGGCCGCCTCCCAGAGGCCCCTCTCCATGAGCCCCTCCCCCACCCTAGTCTCTCCAGAGGCTCCACCCAGCCCGCCAAGGCCCCTCCCCTCCGGAAGCGCCGCCCTGCCAAGCCCCGGGGAACCGCTCACCAGCCTACCCGCCACCAAACAGCCGAACATGGCGGCAGCCACGGAGCCCTACAGCCGCAGAAGCTTCGCGAAACAGCCGACCACTCCGCAGCCTACATAATGCCTGGTCCCCCCGGAAACAGCCCCTGCCTGTGACCCCTGGTTACGGAACTACTTCCGGGGAAGGGGCGGGGCTTCGTCTAGGCTCGTCCTGAGGCCTACACATCCCAGTATGCACCGCGCTACAGGGGATGCATCCCGGGACCTGTAGTCCCAGGCTGCGCCGCGGGTGGACAGGGAAGTGCATGCTGGGACGTGTAGTCTGTCACCTAACGCCCCCGCTCCGATAGCTGTGGAGCAATGCATGCTGGGATATTTATTGTCCTACTGGGTTCTAAATTAGAGCGTGCTAAAGACTCTGATTTTATGGGGGTGAGAGCTGGTGGTGCCTGCTGCATTCTGGACTTGTATCTAGCTGCCAAGAAGGTCCTTCAGGGAAGATTTTAGGTAGCCCTGTCCTAAGGGTTTCTCTACAGTGGATGACTGGTACCCAGGTACCCTGACATACAAGAGCAAAGCACCATACCACATTGTGATCATGTGGGCAGGTTGCAAGGACACAAATTCGCATATTGCATCTATTCATCAAGATGATGCAACAGCTTCTGGGGGCCCTGTACTGCCCTAAACATGTGTTTCAGAAGCCATTAAATTTGCACAGGCTTCGCTGGCAAGAGCCACATGGAATAACAAATACAGATGCAAACTAGAGCATGTGAAGCACAGTTCTCCAGCAGTTTATCTTCATCTCTTGCAATTCCTTCAACATGCTCTCTCCTGGCACCTAAAACTAGTATTTGTGAAGGCACAAGAAGCAGGTATGAATAAGCCATAAAATGACTTGCCTGTCATGTGACTTTGCTTATTTTCTCCACTTGAGGATGTGAGCTAAGTCTCTCTCAAGTGGGGCTGGACCTATCCTCCCTTAAAGAGCCAATGACCTTATAACAGGTAGTATCCCCATTTTACAGAATCATAAATAAGACTAGAAGAGACTAAACTGACCTCCTGTACAACACAGGCCACAGGACTTCCCTGAATTAATTCCTGTTTGAACTAAAGCATCTTAGAAAAACATCCACTCTTGATTTAAAAATTGCCAGAGATGGAGAATCCACCATGACCCTTTGTAAATTGTTCCAATGGTTAATTACCCTCACTGTTAAAAATTTGCAATTCCAGAATTTCTCTAGCTTCAACTTCCAGCCATTTCATCTTGTTCTACATTTGTCTGCTGGATTGAACAACCCATTATCAATTTTTTTTTTGCTCACTATGGTAATTATAGACCAGTGGTTCTCCAACTTTTGTGCTGGTAACCCCTTCCATATAGCAAGCCTCTGAGTGCCATCCCCCTTCAAAATTAAAAACACCTTTTTATATATTTAACACTATTATAAATACTGGAGGCAAAGCAGAGTTTGGGGTGGAGGCTAACAACTCGTGACCCTCATGTAATAACCTCGCAAGCCCCTGAGGCATTGCAACCCCCAGTTTGAGAGAACCCGTTATAGACTTATCAAATCACCCCATAACCTTCACTTTGTTATCCTCAGAGAGGAGTGGAAGCACAGATATTAAGATCAAAATTGTCCACTAATTTAGGGTGCCCATTACGAGAGGCCTAGGACCTGATTTTTCAGAGTACCATCTCACCGGGCTCTTTATCCCATCTGTTCTACTCCTTTCCCTCCCCACAGTCCAGCTCATTTCTTCTGCTTGAGCTAGGCAGCTTCTTCCTCTTCAGTGCTTGGATGCCAAAAAGGGAGGGGGGTGTCATTGAGAGCACAGGAGACAGGTTCCATGCTCTTAGTGGTGCCCAGCCCCACCCCAGCCTGGACCACTAATTATAGGGAACGTTCATCTTCACCCCTGTAACCCTTGGCTGGAATATGTTCAGTGGGGATAGCATATGTGTACTTTGGGCAGCATTACCAGCTGCAAGTGTTGGCTGGACAGAATCTTTGGAGATTATAGCTATGGCCCTACCAAATTTACAGCTGTGAAAAACACATCACGGACCAACCGTGAATGTGGTCTTTTTTATACTTTTACCTTATACTATACTCTTTTATACTGTAGGGTAAACATAGATACAAGTACACAGCGTTTCTCAGACTGGGGGTCTCAAGCCTATTGAAAAGGGGTCACAGTATTGCCACTCTTACTTCTGTGCTGCCTTCAGAGCTGGGTGGCTGGAGAGCGGCAGCTGGTTGTCAGGCACCCAGGTCTGAATGGCTGGGAATTCAGCTCTGAATCCTGCACTGCTCCTGGTAGCAGTGCTGCCTTCAGAGCTCAGCACCCATCCAGCAGCCACTGTGCTCCAGCTACCTAGTTCTGAAGGCAGCACTGAAGTAATGGTGGCAATACTATAACTCCCCCTGCCCTCCTCCCCCCCCACACACACACCCACACCGACACGCAAGCTTTGCAACCCCCTTTTGGGTAGGACCGCAGTTTGAGAAATGCTGACTTAAGGGCTTTATATGTTTGTATTTTGCAATTTTTCAATAAATATTCATGCTTTGTTACAACTCTGAAATTTTAGATTTAAATATCTGCAATTGTGAAATTCAAGATTTTTTTTAAATGCTAACCATGAAATTTATGAAAATGGACTGTGAATTTGATAGGGCCCTAATTATAGCTAGTGAAATCTAAGAAGCTTATAGTGAGCAAGTATAAACTGAAATTTTTCAAAGGCTTGCAAATTGGGGCAGATTTGGGGGGAGGAGGGGGAACAAGAGGCACTTTCCTGACACACATTTCAAGTTCCTGCTCCAAAGCACAAGGGCTAGAGCCGTTCAAAAAGCCACTAGAATTTAACATGGACAAAACGTGTATTTCCATAGCCTCATTTTTGGAAATGGCTGAACGGTTTTGACTGAAATTGAAAAAAGAAAAACTCACCCTGGGGAAGGCAGCCGACATGGAAAATTTAATCCCAAACATTATAAGTCCAAGCAACTGAAAAGTCTTACAATGGGAAGAGTTGGGCTACATTAATTGTAGGCGCTTCTACCAACCATACTTATAATTAAGGCTACAGAATCCAGCAGGGGGGGCCGGAGCTGTCAGCTACAGGAACCCTACAGCTGCCAGCCCTGGAGCTCTGAGCTGTAGCGGGCCCCCCCACACACACACACACAGCTCCCAGCCCCCGCAGGCAGTAGGGAGCCTGCCAGGTGCCTGCCCGGAGCTCCAAGCTGCCAGAGCTGAGCTACAGTGGGGGCCCATGCAGGTCCAAGATGCCACAGGTGGTCCCCTGAGCTCCCAGTCATTGCGGGCAGCAAGTGGCCCCCAGAGCTCCCAGCCACGCTGGCAGGAGGACCCCAGAGCGCCAAGCAATGGCAGGGAGATGCCAGAGCTCTGAGCTGAGGGGACTCCAGCAACTCCCAGCCGCGAGTCCTGGAGTTCTGAGCCTCTATGGGCAGCTCCCAGCCGCTGTGAGCGGCAGCAGTGGTGGGTGCCGAACCCTCCACTCCTCATTTTGTCGGGTTATTTTAGTAAAAGTCAGACAGGTCATGGGCTTCTGTGAATTTTTGTTTATTGCCCATGACCTAGGATTTACTAAAAATTACCATAACAAAATCTTAGCCTTACTTATAATATATTGTAAACCAGTACTAACTTTCTATTCTGCATTGGTTTGGTATTGATTAATCTACGCCACTCAAAACTCAATGTCGGGCACAATGATTTTCTGACAGAGAAACTTAGGGCCAGGGACATGATGAATGCTAACACAAAGCATGTAAATGAAGGGATGTTTGCAAATTTATAATAGCACTGAAGCTAATCTATGTTCTACATCCATTAAGATAAACTGGAATTGATAAAAAAGTAGAGATTACAGCCTACCATCCCCTTTTTAAGTAGAACTCAATTTCAAGGAGGAGCTCTCCATAAATGTGGATGACGTATTATGAGCTTGTACCTGTAATAAGGAAAACATGATAGACACTTTCAAATGTTCCACAGGAAGCCAATGGAAGAGTATTACAGAGTAAACAAGGAGACCAAGTGTGGCCAACCTATAAGTGGGTGCAGAAAGTGTGGGTGCAGTGGAGCAAAGGCTACAAGAACTTCCACAACTTACAGCCGCTTCGAATGGGGCACATTTGTAAAACTTGCAGCCTCCTGAAACAACTTCCTCCTTGGCCCACAAACCATCCTATGAGGGGCAGAGAAAGGTAGGGAGGAAGAGGGGCCATGACCCTACCTATCCCACTTCCAGCAAACCCAGAGACAAGAAGAGAGACAGTGAATTATGCACTTTGGCAAAGAGATGAACACAGAATTAAAGGTGGCTTGAAAAGGGTAGGGAAAGAGAGGGAAGAACATGATTATGCTCTTTTTGATTCTTTATAATGTATATAAAAGCAGCCTGAGAGGAGGATTTTGAAAGCTCTGTGCTTTATAACCTTAGGTACAAGAGGAAGATGAAGCCATGTGTGTTGGGGGGAGAGGGTGTTTTGTTTTTTTGCTAGCAGACTCAATGGGAGTGGGAGCTCTCAATGTACCGTAGTGGTTTAACCTTTCATGGAGCTCTTCTCTCAAGTATTTGTTAAGTTTGTTATAAATCTTAGAAAGTTTGACTAAAAATCTCTTCCCCTTTGAATTGTTTGAATCCCTTTATAACTGGGGATTTGCTCTACTGTGCAGCCAAGGGTTCCACTGCAGTGGCTAGTAAGGCTGGGGATAGGGCCACCCTTGCTGTTTCAGGGTTTTTGCCAAGATTTTCCTGGCTTGTGCCATCGTTCTGTGACTTTTCACAGCATTAACCATGACAAATCTCACGGTGACAGTAACACACAAAGCAGAGAAGATGAAGGATTATTTCCTTAGATCTGTCTAATCCCCTCCCTCACTTTGAGCTGAAACGCATAGTGCAAGAGGGATGAATCGACTAGTTTGCTGGGCATGTCAAAAATTAAAAGCAGCAAAATACAGTACAAAACAGTCAGATGGTCTAGAACAGGGGTTCTCAAACTTCATTGCATCGTGACCCCTTTCTGATAACAAAAATTACTACGTGACCCCAGGAGGGGGGACAGAAGCCTGAGCCTAACCAAGCGAGGGGGGCTAAAGCCCGAGCTCCACCACCCCAGGTGGGCAAGCCAGACAAAGCTGAAGCCCAAGGGCTTCAGCCCTGGCCGGGGGGCCTGTAACCTGAGCCCAGCCACCCAGGACTGAAGATCTTGGGCTTCAGCCCTGGGCGGTGGGGCTCGGGCTTTGACCCCAGGCCGCAGCAAGTCTAACACTAGCCCTGGCGACCCCATTAAAATGGGGTCCCGACCCACAGTTTGAGAACCGCTGGTCTAGAACCCAGGCAACTTCAGTAGAGATGCTCAGGCAGACTTACATGGGAAGTATAGTTTCTCCAATTCCAGCGATGCTTTATGTCCAAACAAGTAGTATTTTTTAAAACTCGGAATCTCACGTACTGAACACTTACGAGCTGCCTTTCAGCTTTAGATCTATTCTTCCTGAGAGCCTGCAGATATTAGAAGACATCGCTAAGCAAATTCTAACACGAGTGTTGGTCATATTACTCCCTAACTGGACAGGTGATCATGTGAAAGTGAAACATTTACAATCTCGCAGGATTGGTTAAGAAATAGCTGAAGTGGCTTTTTCTAACAGGAAGAGCCAGACATGCCTCAAATTGGTGCTGTGGAGGACAACCTTTGAGCCAGCTCTGCAGACCACAAAAAAAGCGCCTGATGCATTATTAGGGATGGCATATTTGTTTCTATATTACCATAGTACAGTCTTCCTGGGTTGTGCATGTTTATAGAGTCAGAAGAGGGCAAGTGAAAAGAATGGAGATAAATTGGTTCCAGACAGCAAATTCTGATTTATATATTTATTTAAAATAGTCAGATGACTATTTTGCATTGTCTTAGATCACTTGCACACTACTGGATTTGGAACTATACAGTGACAAAAACAGAACACACAAATGTGTTTTGCCAAAAGGTTAGACACTTCATTAGCAGTAATATTTTGTTCTAGTTTCTCTCCTCATTCTTGATTAACTGTACACATTTTAAGTTCTAATAAAAATATTAAAAATAGTAACAAGAATCATTATATAGTTTATTTGCTCTTACAACTAAACCTTTGATGAGACACCATAGAAGACCCAAAATTTAGGTTGTATTTGGGAAAAGGAATGTTTTATAAAACCTAAATATCCTATTTTAAAGTGTCAGTAACAATAGCTAGGATTAAAGTATTCCCCTACAGCAGTTAAAATATGAACGTTACAGCACTGAGCTAGTAAATAAGAATCAGGAAGCCAGAATGGCTTATCTTGTTTTTCCACTATCCAACATTAAAATGCAAAAAGTAAACAAACATCGTATTTTGCCATTTATGCTAAGGGGTGAAAAGCACATTTGGGTTTTAAAATTCCTTCAGTTTTAATAATAATACTCTACAGTGACAGTAACGTAGGAAGAGGAACAGGTGCAAAATATTTTTAGCACAGCCACATTTCTCTTATATTATACTTTAAGGAACTTGTTATACAGATGAACATAATTTAAATTATTGTGAACCCTAAGAAATATTTCTGTAGCTACATTACACTCCTTTTTTAAAAATCATAAAACACACTTTTCTTTAAAAAAAAAAACACCACACATGGAAGACTGCAATCTCATGTATACTCAATTCCTACCACACGGCTAACATGCATGTGATATGTACCAGCTATACACAATGTAAAACAACATTACAGGTCACAGTGAAATCATGAAATTCATTTTGGTTAAATAATTGAAGTGGACAATGCATAAAGCTTTACAAAAATATTTTTTATTAATGAAAGCACCAGAGTCTGAGCAGGACAACAGTACAAAGAATGTAAACATCACTAAGTTCAGCTCCGGCCAACTGAACAGTGGGAAAAACGATTCTAAATGCAACTACAGTAGAAGCTAGTTAACAGGTTACACTGTAAACCAACAATGTATTTTCTACTTTTAATTAAAAAAAAAAGTAATTTATCGTTGTCGGTCCCAGCGCCAGATACTGGCATCATCACAAACAGCTATAAGGATACTGCTATCCCTGCTAAAACTGGTTTGTCGAATGGCAGCAGCACATTTAGGATGGGTAAGTGTCGTACATCTACAAATAAAGAAATAATTTAGTTGCAATGTTAAGTCTGCATTTGCTATTACACTTGTGAGTAAGGGCTTTGCTGGATCAGAACTTTAACATGTTATCTGACTGACACCAGTGGAACCCCATTCACAAAGGAAAGGTTGGCAAGGCTGGGCCCTTAGCATATTCTGTACTCCTCGTTTAGCCGTTGGAACCCACAGGAAATTAATTCTCTCTCATTGCAATTTCTTCCTCCACCCAAGGTCAATTTTCATAAAGCTCTACTGAAAGTGGATCATCTTAGGTAGGTTATTGTAATAAACATAAGTAATTTTTTACTTAGGAATACAGTATTGTAATTGGGTGATGAAAGATAGCAAGATCTCCAGGAAGACCTCATATACGACTCTTCAATAGGTCACCTGGCCAGGCACAGGTGGTCAACTGAAAAGTCATAGTATGCACGTAGCTAGCCTATATAACTATATTTCTACTACTATTACCCTAGTCCTTTCCCCTCCCCCTTCCATTGTGCGCCACACCCACCTGGTAAGTCTCCTCTCAATTACTTTGTAAACTTTCCTCCTAATTACTCTGTAAGCTCTTCGAGGCACGGACTTTCTTTTACTGTATCTACGTACAGTGCCCAGCACAATGCGGCCCCAACTCGACTGGGGCCTCTGGGCGCTACTGTAATACAAATAATAATGTTAACTTTACAGGGTCAAAATGCTCATTCACCTTAAAAGTTAGAATTGAAGGTGTGGCTACCACCACTCAAGAGTTTGTGTTATGGGTAAAGTAAAAAGGAAAGTGCCCTACCACCATTTAAGAGTATGAGTCGTGTAAAGAAGGCAAGTGCCCCAACTCCATGTCTCAGTATCACAAAGGAATCTAGGGGAGTTTAGAAACTTATATATACTCACTTAGCCTTATGAGGATCTTCTATTTCCAAATCCCAAACATAAAGTTTGCCAACTTGATTGCCCAATGCAAGCATCTTTGAAACAAGAGAGAATATAGATACTTTAAAATATGGTATCAAAGAACGGAAGCCAGACTTCATAAAGCCTGTAGGACTGATAACATTTAAAACACACACACACACACACACACACACACACACACACACACACACACACACACAGATAGCACTTCACATACTCAAATCACTATAAAGCCAATGATCCACACTACACTCATGTCTCTTATGTATTTGCCTCAGTTTCCTCATCAGTTAAATGGAGATAAAAGATTGAATAATTTTTCCCCAGTGCCACCAATGGAGAGTCAGGATTGAAGTCTAGCGTTCCTCACTGCCAATACTAAGCTCCTTGCTCCAGACCATGTTGCCTCCCATCACATCAGCTCATGCAAGCTGAAAACTTTTCTTCATATACCATTAAGGCATCTAAATATGTAACTGGGGAAGAGTTTCAGTTTCCGAAACTGGGATCTTCTTCAAATACAGCAAAAAGTGCAAAGCTC
The DNA here is from genome assembly GCF_028017835.1 of Emys orbicularis. Lineage (NCBI taxonomy): Eukaryota > Metazoa > Chordata > Testudines > Emydidae > Emys > Emys orbicularis. The sequence continues at coordinate 347,758,646 of NC_088683.1, forward strand.
ACTCTTACCTTTTGCCAGAAGTCCATTGAAAACCTCATATACCAGATATCGCACTGACTGTAATCAAATCGCCCCAGTATAGTCACATTTGACTCACTGGGCTTGATTTTATCTATATCATCCTCCATTTTGCCAGGTTTCCAGCACACAATAGCATTTTCACAAGACTATGGGAAGAATAAGAAAAATCACTTACTTGGGGGGGAAAAAAACAACAACAACAAAACCATAAACACCACCCATGCTTTTTCCAACTATAATTTTGATATATAACTTCTCCTTGTACAATTACCCTCGAGTACATAAAAAAGAAGAAAAAGAATCAAGGATGTCACTTGGAATCTTAGGGCTTGTCTACACTGGCACTTTACAGCGCTGCAACTTTCTTGCTCAGGGGTGTGAAAAAACACCCCCTTGAGCGCTGCAAGTTTCAGCGCTGTCAGTATACACAGTGCACCAGCGCTAGGAGCCGCATTCCCAGCACTGGGAGCTATGCCCCTCGTGGAGGTGATTTTTTTAGAGCGCTGGGAGAGCTTTACCGTTGCCAGTGAAGACGTGCCCTTAGTTATTTATCCACAGATCTTATACCATGCAGTCCAAACAGAGCCAGCTCACCCCAAGCTACTTGCCAATGATCTTTAATTGCCAAAGGAGAGAGAGAAGTGCACTTGGACAATTCAAACACAAAAGGGAGGTTTAGTTCTGTCTCCATGCAAATTTGAAGAATTTTAGTAATGTTCCAAACATGTTTCTTGCTAGAAATGAGCTAAGTCTCAGAGTAGATAGGGTCTTAGCCCGATATTTGCAGAGCAAACATTATCAGTGTTTCAACACAAATCAAAGTCATTCCATGATGTAGACTTTCCAATTTAGTGCACCTATTTCACTTCTCCTTTTTGTTGCAAGATCTATGTGAACTTCCAGAAATGAACAGTCTTGCTTTTTTCTCGAATGAACATTCCACCCGAATCCTGGCTTTTCAGTTCTGATATACTTTTACTAGAGCTTTGATTGCTAGAAGAATTTATATAGATTTTTAATGTAAGATGCTTATATACCTAAACCCAATTAGTTAAACTCACAATCTACTTAGAAAAAATCACCCTGCATGGCACAATAAGTTAATTTTCCGGCCAATAAATCAAAGCAGCAGAAAGACACCCCATTCTACTCCACTCTCACCCAAAAACTATTGTTTAAGGCCCTGAATGTAAGCAAATAACCTTGAACAATATGGCTAAACAGTAGACACTTTACCTTGGAAAGTATTAGATCTCCTAACCATCGTACACAGTCAACATAGTTCCTATGTATATCTCTGGTGGAAAAGTCAGGAAAGTGAATTTTCTGAGAAATAAAAGGCCTGTGGGAAAAAAACATTCATATCAAGAAGGGCAAAAAGAGGCACTTGGGAAAAAAAAAATTTTAAACACTAAAATGTTAATTTATAACTGTCAGTAGAACCTTTTCTACTGTGTCTAATAATTTGAGGAGTACATTTCAGAAACTTATCTGTAAGGTAAATACAACAAGACTATCGTCAGTGAATTATTTGAGGTCCCAATATATGTGTGGGGAGGTGGGAGGGGAGAGGAAGGGCTGGAGGCACTGGAAAGACAATGTTAGCTCTGAAGGAATTCAGCAATCCCTTTGTCAAACACTTCAAATCGTGTTAAAACAGAAGCAACTTCTGGGATTCCTTCAGCCCCCAACACACTTCAAGCAAAATCTAAAATGTTTTGACAAGGTATGTGTAAGAACACACTAAGGATCTTGTTTTGTCTGAAGTGCCATTTAAGATTTGGTAACATTAAGAAGTAGGCACACTTCTAATATTAGTCCCATTGTAAAATGTGTTTAGTATGTTTTAGATCCTTCTCATTTTATTTCACAAATTGGAGGCTACTCAACACTAGGATTAGTACAAACAGGTAATTACATGAGTTGGTTTCCCTTAATATTAAGGACAAATTTTGCTAGTAGTGTAACTGAAAGGTAACTGTCTTTTCAAATCAACATATTTCTGAGAGATTGGATCACTGGAGGATTGAAAATTTCAAGCGTCATTCCAACTGTGTAAGCATTTTTGCCCTATATCCCCCAAATAAATTACTGATTACAATAACTTGTATTATTTTCACTTTCAGAATTTAAGGAACTATTTACTACAATCTAGTCAATTATTCTGATGTGTATTTGTTACCCTACTATAAAACTTCGAGGGGACAGGGAAGGCTGCTGATATATATTTATATAGATGCTTCAGAAATTAGAACTGTATTAAAATACCAATTCCAAACACCTTATAGTTACGCATAAATGGAAGAAGTCAGACTATTTAAATAAGTGCCAGGACCTGTAATTAAACAGAACTCTATTGGCACCACATATCAGTAAGAGAAGCCTTCTTCTAGAGCAATTTAGGGACCCACAATTCCCAAGTCAATGGAAAAACTCCCTCATTACAGCAGGAGCTGATATTCGCCGTTGGTGAGAAGATTCAGATTTAGTAGATATATCCAAGAACAGATATCAAGATTGTGTTTACCTGTTGGTTTTATTTGGATTGTACTCATAAGACTCCTTAATGGCATTCATCATTCTCTTTGAATTGATTCTCCAGAGTTTCAGAGAGTGATCCATACCACAGGACATTATTTTCTCACCAAGAAGGTCATAATCCTACACAAAAAGAGTCCGCTTTAAGCTCTCAATGTTAAGTTTCTAACTCACTGATTCTATTTTCTTCTTTATTTACACTAGATGTATAATACGTTTAAGTCATATTTTCATGCTAGAGAGCAAGCTAAATAAGCATATTTCAAGATAGAAAAGTATTAAATATAATTTAAGCCTGCTTCCTGTAAAAGATATCATATCTTGGCACGCCTATTTTACTCTCTTGAATGCAAAAACAAGAGAACATTCAATGAAGCTGAAAGACAACGAATTGAAGACTCGTATTTTCCCCAAAATAGAACCTGTGGAACTCACTGCCGCATGATTTAATTGAGGCAAAGACTATAGTAGAATTTAGAAAAGGATTGGACATAAATGAGGGCCATCCACCATTACAATATACAGAACAAAAAACGATTTTAAGAGGATATAAACCCTTACGTCACAGCACAAGCCAGCAAGTGGCATGGGTTAAGAAAATGTTTTTATATGGGCAGGTTATTCCTTAATTGTCCACTACGTGGTTTCTTGCATCTTCTTCTGAAGTATCTAGTATTGGCCAATATCAGCAACATTTCTGGGCTAGAGGAACCACTTATCTGATTCATTATGGCAATATGGATGTTTCTATGTAAAGAACGACCAAAGACAAATGATTGTTTCTAGCACAAATATTCTATCTAGGTATTTGTTACATACCAATAAAATTTGAATATCTGTACATAAACAGAGCCATAAGTAAGCAGGCATAACAAACTTCAGTCACTGTTTCCTTTATTAATGTAAGGCTTTTCCTTCCTTATGCATTCCTCTCCCTTCATATTTTTTATTGCTTTCCTTTGTTTTATGTGTACAATTTGACTAAGATATATATGAGGACAGGGCAGTACTGAAAGCTCATCTTACATGTAAACCATGTTGAATGTGAAATTTGTGTCAAGTCCTTAATTACTAAAGAAACAGTACTGAATTAATTGTATACTACTGTAGGCCAAAACAAGAATTGTGGTAAGCGTGACAATATTCTCTTGTGGATGAAAGCACCAGGTTTTTTATTCTATTCATCCTTAAAGCTCACTTGTGCAAAGTCTTTCAACACTAAGTCACCTTTGAAAGTTGTTTTATAGACAGAAAAATAAACTCCACAGTTATGTGATGCTTGGATTATGCAAAGTTTGTTGGGTCTCCCAAATAAAAGTTTGTACAAGTGTCCAAGAAACATTTATGTAATCAAAGATAGATTATTCGTATACATCAAAAGTACAAGACAGAAATAGGTATAAAGGTTTTGGTGGCATGAAGCAATAACTGCATCACTTGAGAGGTGAATCTACAGGAGAGTGTGTACTGCAAGTCATTCTAAACAAGTGTCAAAAAAAGAGACCCCAAGAGGGATTGCTTTAAAATCAAAGCAATTTAAATACTTGATTTTAATCTCATTTTGTATTTGTACTTTTTAGTCATTTTCATAGAGAAAGGTTGATTTTCACTGTTTGTAACTGTTAAAACACATTGATTCACAACTAAATTTAGCCTTTACACTAAATTTGGTGCTTTTTGCTGACCAGAAAGGTATGGTGTATCTACACACATTTATTTAAGGTATTATATTTCTTAATTAAATAAATAATAAGAAATGAACAATGCATTTCTTACTTACTAGAAGATGATTAAGTTTTACTTGTGAATTGTGTCAAGCTCTATTTGGATGGAAGTTAAAATTCAAATTAAATGCACAAGAGAACATTTCAAAATGATTTCTGTTAGTTAAATAAAACTACCTTAAATGTTCTGGTTACACAAGAAAAAAAGTTTTTCAAAACATAACATGTTTTGTATTTAAAGCTAACTGTTTTATTAAAGCAAAAGAAGTACTATCTGTAGTTAGTGAATTGAACTGGACTAGCTGAACAACCTGACATGAAGAAAACACTCTCTCTACACCTGAAGAAGCTACTGCTGTCAAAAGCTGGTGTAGCACTTCAACAAATTCTGGTTCTAGGCGCTTAGCCAGTGACTTCCACCAGTTCAGCGCTATGACTTTCTTTAAAACTGCAGCTGCAAATATGTATTGCTTAATATTAATCCTTTTTTAACAGATTATAGTAAATTTAGGCCTTAAAACATGTAATAATTTCAAATTTTAAATAGGTTTACTTATAAAAATAAAGCTGTTTAAAAAATTAATTACATTTTTATATAATCAATTTTATCCACTGTTAAAATATAAGATAGTGGGAAGTCTATTCTAAATATGGTTGCAAATTTACAGAAAAATTATAAATATTTTAGAGATTTAAAATATTTAATTGGCACTATGGCTTGTTTGTTTTTCTTTCATCTTTAGCCTACTTAAGATATTTGTATCCTGCCTACCACCAGAAGTCAAAAGGAATCACTCACATCTGTAAAATTAAGCACAGGTAGGATAAGGGCGTTACGACTGCAAGCTCTTCAGGGTAGGGATTGTGTCTTTATTCCATGAAAAGCTATGCAATCTTTCACACTTTAAGCTATATGTTATAAATGCAAAAACTGAAGGATAAAGATATTTTAAACTTTGGTTGCTTCATCCAATCACCTACTAAAACAAAATCTTTTAAACATTAGCGTAGCAATTGACCAGTTTCTCTTAGCTGAGAGAACTCATCACAGGGTGAGGTCAACTTGGATACTTATAGTTCCTAGAGGCATTCATTAGAACAAGGTGTTCATAGTGAAGGGCTTTGAACAATTCCTTCCCATTTCCCTCCAGCACCACTCTTTAATCCCACAGCGTCCTAGTTTATTTACCTTCAGGACATGTTGCAAAATATCCAGTTTCTCTAGAGTTTGAGTGACGCAGGTGTCCAGTTTTTATGGACTGGCAAGTATTTTAGTGCTGATATGTAATCTTAGAATTATATTAGCCTAAATGTGTTAAAGTGTTCAATTCATGTACTTTGGGTTTGCTACGCACAATATTTAAGCCTAAACATGATTCAAAAAGAGAGAGATATTGGGATTCCCGTACATAAGGCTGAAGGCACTACCCTACAGTTTTCCACTTACTGCACTTAAGACCTCATCCCTGTGCCCTTCTACTCCTCCAAATATTGCAACCAACGTATCTGTTTGGATGTTCCACAGTCTCAGTGCATGATCTAGAATAAAAACACAGAAGCTGACAGGTTAACCTTTATCATCCATTTGTACCTGAATAAAGTTAATGTAGCCACCTCTTTCAAGAACAGGAATCCCACGGTAGCATTTATAATGCATGAAAAGTATGTTCTTCCATTACTACAAGAAAAAATTGTTTTCAGTTGAATGTTAGTATCATTTTAACACTACTCTAGGTATGGTTGAGAAAGTTTTCATTCTAATGATGAATTCCCACCTAGCCTATTTTCAGGCCTTAAGTCAGAGGTGGGCAAACCCAGCCCTTGAGCTCCCGGCCGGAGAGGCTTTTACCCCTCCCCCACAGCCTCAGCTCGCCGCGCCGCCAGCATTCTGGTCCGCCGCTCCTGCCAGGCAGTGCGGCTGGCTCCAGCCGGGCTGCGAGCTCCTGCTGCTCTGAGCGGCATGGTAAGGGGGCGGGGAGTGGGGGGGGGGGGTTGGATAAGGAGCAGGGGCTCCTGGAGGGCAGTCAGGGGACAGGGAGCGGTTGGACAGGCGTGGGAGTCCTGGGGGGCCTGTCAGGGGACAGGGGTGTGGATAGGGGTCAGGGCAGTCAGGGGACAGGGAGCCGGGGGCTTGGATAGGGGGTGGGGCCCCAGGGGGGTTAGGGGCAGGGGGTCCCGGGAAGGGGCGGTCAGAGGACAAGGAGCAGGGGGGGTTGGATGGGTCGGGGGGCAGTCAGGGGGGCGGAGGGGGGGTGGGGGCCAGGCTGTTTGGGGAGGCACAACCTTCCCTACCCAGCCCTCCATACAGTTTCGCAACCCAGATGTGGCCCTCGGGCCAAAAAGTTTACCCACCCCTGCCTTAAGCCGTTTCCCGGGGGAGGGGAAGGAAAAATACATTTCAGCCAAAAGTTAATGTCTCATTCATTCTCAGCTCAATGATGATTTTATATTTTGGAGTGTGCACTAAAAATCCCTTCAGTCATTTGAGTTATCCAAGTATGCAGGAAAAAGTGCTTTTCACTCTTTAAATTATTCAGCTATTATTTTGTGCTCTGTTAAGCCAAAAAAAAGGTTTTTAATACACTGTGGACTGAGGGCAGAAATGGGCCATAAATTACATGCAACTTCCACTGAAGTCAGCAGGGCATGTCTAGCTGTTTCATAAGACAGAATTTGGTGCCAATTTTCAATGAAGAGCCACTGACATTTAAAAACATCAGGTTTAGAAAGAACTGAAAAGATTTTATGGTTCCACTAAAGTACAGTACAATATAAGATGGATGTGTCAGACTAGTTGCATTTTGCTTCCCCTTTCTTCCGCCCCCCCCCCCCCCGACTCTCTCCTTATCTATATTGGAAGTGGCCAAGAAGTTCTTGGCCCTCCATCGCTACCACTGTCAAATCATTGTCTGGTAGGCAAAATTTGATCCAACGATCATACAATAGTGTGACTGCATGATTTTCCCTTCTTTAAAGTTCCAAACTATTTAATTACAAATAAAATAAACTCAAAAAATTATGGTTCGCACAGCTACACCACACTATACACAAAGCTGCAGGAATCACTTTCAGTTTCTCGACTCTTGTTCTTGAAGTCTCATCCACAACACTGCACAACTGTAGGGTGTTCTGCATTTAGAACAGAATAAGTTTTTAACTCTAGCACTTGCAAAACTTCACTCTTGTGAACACACAGTCTTGCTTTAAGTTAGTCAGGTTTAAGAGGTTATGATTGGTTGGATAGTCTAATCAAGACCATACGAACCATCTCTCCTTTCACTTCCTCCTAATTTATACTCGAGTAAGTGACAGGAGAATCAAGCTAAGAATTTTTTCCATACTGAAAGTAGTGTGCACCATGTAACCAACACCACTAGATGGCAGGACAACTCAGCATATAAAAAGTTTGTGATTATCATTTAAAGCTCCATCAATGCCCAATGGTTTGCACAACTGTCACACCTAACCATGGATGTTTTCTTTCTATCTAGAGACACTGTTTGCAGTCCCTTGGCATCAATGGATGCAGTTATGTCTAATACAGGCAGTGGGTTTCATCCACACATAAATCCAAATTAACAGAGTAAATTTGTTCTAGAGTTTCAATGCTTAAAGTTGGTTTCAGGATATGAGAGAGAGACAAGGTGGGGTGAGGTAACATCTTTTATTGAACCAACTTCTGTTGGAGGAAGAGACAAGCTTTCGAGCCTCACAGAGCTCTTCTTCAGGTTTGGAAAAAGAGCTGACACTCTGGTTATCTCTTCCAGACCTGAAGAAGAGGTTTGTGAAGCTCAAAAGCTTGTCACTTCCACCAACAGAAGTTGATCCAATAAAAGATATTACCTCACCCATCCTGTCCACCTCAATTCTTAAAGTGTCACACATTAATCTTTGTGTTCTGATGGGGTTTAGCTACTCTCATTCACACCCAAGACCACCTGCATGGTATTTAAAAAAAAAAATTAAGTAGATGGTTCCTAAACAAAAAAATAAGAAGCTAAACTTTCATACCTTTGCTTACAGACAAGAGGAGATTTGGATCCCTTGGATGAAATTTCAGTTCATTGATTGCATTTCCATGACCCACGTAGTGCTAGAACAGATTTCAAACATAAAATTATTTCCCCCTCTCACATTGAGATACTTAGAATAGATACAATCTGCAGTTCGAAGCAGTGACCACTCACCTTTATGCACTGCATTGTAATGGGATTAATTATTCTAATAATACCCCTTGACCCAGCCACAGCCAGAAGAGGGTGACTTGTATTGCTATCATAGGTCCATGCACAAGTATAAAAGTTCTCATCTGCCTAATAGGTGCCATGTTAAGGACTACAGAAGCAGCTGTAGCGTTTCCTTCAAGAGAATAAGGTATTCATACATTTGTTTAGAAGCACAGTTGCCGTTTTGTAAAAAAGCTCACTAGAGTATGGCCAAAGATAAGCAGATTAATATTTATTCTGATTTCTAAGCTTTCTACAACTCCACTCCCTCTCCTGTGCTTGTTTCTCTCCTTGCTGCTCTTTTTGCTTCCTCAAGCTGCACCATACACCTGAAATGCCCTCTGATCTATCAGCAATTTCTTCTTCAAAAGGACTCAAGTGGTGGGACTAAATGACTACAATGAAGGTGAGACAATAATTTATTAGCCATGTAAGTGGTTTAAGCTCAGGACTGGTAGCCAGGAATTCCCATTTCCAACCTTGGCCCCAGCAGTAAAATAGGAATGCTACCTACTACATAGGGGTGCTAGAAGACTGTAGAAGCTACAAACATGAAACCTGTTATACAAGTGTTAGCGCTGGGAGGCATAAGTTTATATAGAATCTTGTTAACAATGTTTTATATAACATGTTTCATGATGCTGCATTTGTAATATTAGAAAAGAAAAGCTAAAATTTGTGGGATACAGGCAGGAGTTTGGATCTGAAGTGAAGAATGTTCATTATCAACAGGTGTTTACAGTATTTTATCACAGACAGGTTTCAGAGTAGCAGCCGTGTTAGTCTGTATCCGCAAAAAGAACAGGAGTACTTGTGGCACCTTAGAGACATCCGAAGAAGTGGGATGTAGCCCACGAAAGCTTATGCTCAAATAAATTTGTTAGTCTCTAAGGTGCCACAAGTACTCCTGTTCTTTTTATCACAGACAGTATAAGAGGGAGTAAACAAATGTTTCTCATGTTAGTCCTACTAAAAAACCATTTTATGACCAGCTGCTTTAGAAGGATACGTCAGCATCCACGTAAGACTGCAATAAACGGATTTCTCCTTGGGAATGACATTCATATAAAGTAACCTGGAAAAAAAGGTTTAATGGATTATTAGTTTCATGCAATATGGCATATGATTTTCACATTCATCTGTGCAAATTGAAGGGTGTCTTGTTCTTTTACCACACAAGTCCCATCTACTATCTGTTCCTTAGCTGAATGTGGAAGTGGTTTGATGCAAAAGCATTCATGTGTCTTATCAGACTAAATGACTTATTTAAACTTTCCTCATGGTGGCACTTCCCAGGGATGAAGGCTGCTGACAGGCTATACCATATCCTGAAATAAATACAATTAGCGCTAACCTAACTTGTTACTTCTATTCGATATTGACATGTCATTCTATTGTCTGCTTTAATTTCTTTGCAAAGAACCATGGCCCTTGTTACTTATTCCTCTACATTAGTTAGTGCTTGTGATAACTGCCGCACTGACAACCTTGGAAAACGAAGTTCTCTTATTTACTCATAAAACAGATATTCAGAGCAACTCATGCAGTGCTCTCTGTTAACTATTTCTTAAGGCTGCTGCTAAGTGAAGGTCTGTTCACCAAGAATCCATCAACTCATCTCGCATAGGCCACTAATCTTTACTTACTATCAGTACTTGGCACATTGACACCAATAAAGATGCTTCTTTCATCTTGCTGTACATCACTTAGCCCTTTAAACATGTTATAGCTGAGAACCAACACTTCACCTGAAAAGAATTTTAGTGTCTCCCTTTCATAGATATTCCAACTTCTACACAACTGAAGGAATTTTAGTAAAATATGAGCCTTATTCTCAAACCGCTGAAGCGTACCATCACACTGCAGTCCACTGGATTCACCCATTTTAAAGTTGCAGGCATTTACAGCCTTGAAAATTGGAATACAAACCACCACCACAGTATTTTAAATATTGAACACTGGTAACTGGATTGGAGGAGGAAGAAACTGGCACGCAGAAACAGAACCACGTTTAGAGGCAACATGATTAGACAAAAATGAGCATATACTCACTCTGTTGCTGCCTACAGTGGCAAACACTAATGGATCTCCTTCCTTACTGTGCCAGTTAAACTGGACTCCAAACAATGGCTGACTGTGGTCCTCCTGTAAAGGAAAAATAAGGTCAAGGAAACATGTGAGAGAATGGAGACCAGACATTATTTCTCAGAAACGCATGATTTGTGGCAAAAGGAACCTATTTTTGTACAACCTCTTCTCATATAAAAGGGCACTACATTTATAGCCATTTATATATTCTGACAATATACTCGCTCTTAAAAAAAAAAAAAAAAAAAAAAAGAGTAGCACAGCACATTAACTTGTTCATCTTCAGGGGAGATAAAAATGTGTTCCTCTGCTCAAAGCTTTAAAGGCGAAGTGAAAAAACCCCCACCTCTTATGTACTGGTTCTATTTGCAGCTTGACTACTTGCTTGTTTTGTGATCCTGGGCAAGGCAACCTCTGGGTCTAAAGCCTGGTCCACACAAATTTTGTGCCAGTATAACTATTTCAGTTAGGGGGGTGATTTTTTTTTAAAACCCAAATAGTTATCCTGATACAACCCCTAGTTGGGATGCAGTTATACCACTATAAAGGGCCTTATCAGCATACCTTATTCCTTATGGGGATAGACAAAAAGCAATACTGGAATAACTGTGTCCATATTGGCTGGAGGGGAGGATAGGGGGGCGTGTTACCACTTTAACTAGACAAGTATAGTTAAGGTGGTACAACTCTCTAGAGCAGTGGTTCCCAAACTGGGGTTCATGAAATATATCGGGGTTCTCAAAAAAAATGTCTGTAATGGCAGACAGAGCCGTCCCTAGGGATCCCAACCCCCGTGGGGGCCGGCAGCAGAAGCCCCGTGAGGCACAGGGGCCGGCAGCCCGAGCCCAGTAACCATGACTTCCTGGCAGAACAAGTTTAAGCTTTGTTGTAGTCGTGCGTTTTTTGCCTGGACTGCTCAAGACCCAAATGCTTGTGGGAGGAACTCTTTATTTGAGTTGGCTTCGTAAATATCTTCATGCTGTTTCACATCTGGTACTCCTTGATGAAACATGTAGGAGGCTTAATCGAAGTGGTATTAGCTACAGAGGTGAAATCTTGGAAGAGTGTTGCCGTTGTCATAAAGTAATAACATTAATAATGTAATGATAAATAATGTAATAATAAATAGGGTCATAAAAAAACCCACATTATTTCTAAGATCACTGCTTCTATCATTTATGTTCAGGTAAGGGAGAAAATCCCTGGAAATATTCGTTTTTAGGAGGGGGTTCGCGAGATTTGATATTTTCGTGAAAGGAGTTCGCGGGTTATTAAAGTTTGGGAACCACTGCTCTAGAATAAAACCTTAGGGCATGTCTACACTTGCCATTTAAAGCGCAAAATAGCCCTTTTTTGCACAAAATCCGTGGGAGCATCTACACTTGTTAATGACTTTTTGCAGTGAAACTCAGAAGTTTCACCGCAAAAAGAAAACCACCTTCTCGACAGGCATACAGTTCTTACCGCTATTCTTTTTGCGGTGATGTGAAAGTGAAGATACATTCTTCCTGTGTAAACACCTTTTGGCCTCTGGAGGATATCCCACAGTGCCAAAAGTGACCACTCTGGCCAGCACCTCCGCTGTTCTGACGCCAGGTAAACGGACGTCCGCCCCTCCCCTGTAAAGCCCCAGGACAGCTTGTCAAACAACAGCTGGAGTTATACACAGCTGTGAGGTATACGGGCCCCCCACCATTATTGAGGATGGATATATGTGCATATGGTGTTTTCTCTTTTTTAAAAATAAAAGCACACAATTTTCAAAAAGAAGCAAGCTTTATTTGTGTGTTCACGTTTCTGTACATGTCATCACAGCTACAAGTCAACTAGCACGTCATCTTCACTGAAATTACAGACAGAACCACCATGTAGCACAGCACATGCTGTTAACACTTCCTTTCCCAAGCTCAGCAGCAAAGTTTAATGATCTTCATTTTCAAACTTTTCCCTCAAGGCATCCCGGCTCCTAACTGCCACACGTTGTGCCCCTCTAATAGCCCTGGTATCTGGCTGCTGAGTTTCAGCAGCCAGGCATTCAGCCTTCACACTCCACATATGGGTAAACCTTTCGCCCTTCCCCTCGCAAATGTTACGTAAAGTACAACCCGCCGCAATAACCATGGGAATATTTTCCTTACTCGTTTCCAATCTACTGTACAAACATCTCCAGCGTGCTTTCAAATGGCCAAATGCACGTTAGGATATAGATATGCAGGCCTGTTTGCAAAGGCCTATACTTTTAAGAATTTAGGTGTATTCTTATCACTAAGCTAGTTATAGAGGTATAAAAGAAAGAATCAAAATCACTGTCTGCCGGTGTAAGGGTCTTCTCTTACTGTGAGTCTGAGGCCCTGTTCTTAGGCTCAGGCCTCTGGCTAAGCAGCAGAGGCAGCCATAAGCTGGGAAGCGTATGGTCACATCCTCACATTCCAAGCTAGTCACATTGAAATAAGGTGCTATTGGGCTGTTAGGAAACGATCCTGTCCTGATAATATCTATCACCTCCAGAGAAAGGGAAGTGCCTAGAAGATTTAAAGGAAACTTAGTTTGATAGCATCCTGTCTGGCAAGAACTTACTTATCAATAGCTGGGATGTGAAATCCTCATTTCCTTGTTGTTCTATCACTGTAGTCCCCATTTCCCTGTCTGGTTCTGTGATTGTTTCTGTCTGCTGTATAATTAATTTTGTTTGGTGTAAACCAATTAAGATGGTGGGATATAATTGGTTAGATAATCATGTTACAATATGTTAGGATTGGTTAGTTAAATTTCAGTAAAATGATTGGTTATGGTATAGCTAAGCAGAACTCAAGTTTTACTATATAGTCTGCAGTCAATCAGGAAGTAAGGGGGGGATGGGAACAGGGAATGGGGGTGGGGGAATTGGAATCATGTTTTGCTAAGGGGGGAATGGGAAGAGGGACACAGGCAAGGCTCTGTGGTGTCAGAGCTGGGAAGGGGGACACTAAGGAAGGAAACTGGAATCATTGCTTGCTGGAAGTTCACCCCAATAAACATCGAATGGTTTGCACCTGTGGACTTTGGGTATTGTTGCTCTCTGTTCATGCAAGAAGGACCAGGGAAGTGAGTGGGTGAAGGAATAAGCCCTCTAACAGCACATTCCACAGCCATTCTGCACCTACTTGCACCTGTTGTTGAAATGTCCCTTACTGACATCTAGGTTTCCAGTGTATGGCTTCATGAGTCATGGCATCAATGGGTAAGCTAGGTCTCCCAGGATCACAATGGGCATTTCCACTTCCCCGATGGTGATCCGCTGACCTGGAAAGAAAGTCCCTGCTTGCAGCTTTCTGTAAAGGCCAGTGTTTTTAAAGATACGTGCGTCATGCCCCTTCCCAGACCATCCAGCGTTAATATCAGTGAAATGCCCACGATGATCCACTAGCGCCTGCAAAACCCATGGAGAAGTACCCCTTACAATTTATGTACTCGGTGCCAAGGTGGGTCCCACCACAGTTAGGGAAGCCCATTTCTGCAAAGCCATCCAAAATGTCACGCACAATACCAAGAGTCACGGTCTTGCACAGTAGGATGCAATTAATGGCCTTGCATACTTGAGTTACCACAGCACCAATGGTCGATTTCCCCACTCCAAACTAGTTCGCAACCGACCGGTAGCTGTCTGGAGTCACCAGCTTCCACAATGTGATTGCCACACACTTCTTGACAGTGACTGCAGCTCAGTCTGGTGTCCTTGTGACGCAGGTCTGGGGAAAGCTCAGCACACAGTTCCATGAAGGTGGTTTTCCGCATCCGAAAGTTTTGAAGCCACTGGTCATCATCCCAGACATGCATAATGATACGATCCCACCACTCTGAGCTACTTTCCCTAGCCCCAAAAACACCATTCCACAGTGCTCAGCTCCTCAGTTAATGCTAAAAGCAATCAAATGTTACTTAGGGCATGGCTACACTTGCAGATGTAGAGCGCCGGGAGTTAAACCAGCCCTTGGAGACAGCAGCAGGGAAAGCACTACTGTGTGTTTACATGGTCAGCTGCAAGTGCAGTGGCATGGCCACATTAGCAGCTCTTGCAATGCCACAGAGAGCAGTGCATTGTGGTAGCTATCCCAGTGTGCAAGTGGCTGCAGCATGCTTTTCAAATGGGGGCAGGGGGGTGGAGTGGGACACGGAGTGTGTTGTGTGTATGTGGGGGGAGAGACAGTGTGTTGTGGGGGGCAGAGAGTGTGTCAGCATGCTGTCTTGTAAGTTCAGACAGCAGCAGGGGGAAACCCCGACATCTGCCCACACACACACACACACACACACACACACCCCCCACCTGCCTCGAGGCAGCAGCAGCAGCATTCCACAGTAATGGTTTGCTTTGTCCCAGATAAGCATGCTGGCTGTGAGAAATAGAGCTTTGAAAGGGGATATCCCCATGCCTGCAAACAATGACAAGAGTGGACACTTGACTTCAACGGAGGCCAATCACAGCAGTTTTTCAGCCGGGGCGCAGCAAGCACTATGCTTCTCGTGGAGATGGATTACCAGGAGCACTCCAGCTGCAGAGTCCAGGCACTCTAAGTGCCTTGCCAGTGTGGACACCTCAAGAGTTAGGGTGACCGGGGCTGATTTAACATGCTCTAACCTGCAAGTGTAGCCAAGGCCTTATTTCCATTTCAGCAGCTCATCAGGCATCTCTGACTGCAGTTCTCTTTGCAAGTTTAAGACTAGCTACACTGCCATGCATGATGTGCAAGTGACAGCTATCAGAGTAGTGGACAGCAGTGCAGGATCCATTCCTGCTTGTAGATGTGGTAGGGAAAGGAGCCAGACAGCCAAGAGTGTTAAAAAATGCCGCAAAAGAAACAAGGAAGTAATAGGGCTGCTGGGACATGAAACAGTGCATCATGGGGCACTGAGCAGGGACCCAGAACGCCTTCTGCTCGCCCCTCCTCCCCCTTCACACAAGACCTATCGTCAAAATGGAGAGAGCTACACTGTGGGATAGCTGCCCTAGAGCGCTACTCTCATCCGTGATGGAAGTGCTGCTAATGTAAACACACTCTGATGCCTGAGGAATTGAGTACACAAACCAGCACTTTACTTTCACCAGTTCCCTATCACCAGTGAAACTTACAGCGCAAAAAACTTAGCAAGTGTAGACATACCCTTAGTTAAGCCATGCCACAAATGACTTCAATACTAACCTAGGTCACAATATGCCTAGGAAGTTAGCACTTACAAAGTGGATTAAAATCTTCAAATGAAAGGTACTATAAAAGTGAGAAAAACGATTTTAATATTACTAAGATACATGTATATTTACAGGCCTATCTTCTTTTTTGTGACAAACACGGGGGTGCTCTTTAATAATTAACACTGTATTTTGGCCTGCCACTGCCATGGTGTTAAGAGACCATCTGGAACAGCCCAGGCAGGCAAGAGATGTGTCATGATGGTCGTCTAATGACCTTCAAATGGAAGGTATTAAGGGACAATACCAGAACTATTAGTGCTGACAACTCTAGTCCAGCCCCTGAACTGGTTTGACCAGTGTAGAGGAAGGGGGGAGGCCAAAGGCCACCAATATTTGAAATAGCTTCCTGGAGAACAAAGAAAGTTGACACTGTTTAGTTGTTTGCAGCTTTGTTGTAGCAGTGTTGGTCCCTGGGTGAGGCAATATCTTTTACTGAGCCAACTTGAGACAAGCTTTCAAGCTACACAGAGCTCTTCCTCAAGTCCTGAAGAGCTTCTGTTGTTCAAAAGCTTGTCCCTTTCCCCAACAGAAGATGGTACAATAAAAGGGCTAACAGACACTCTCGTGGCGGGGGGAGGGAGAGAGACAGGGAAACAAAGAAACAGCCAAAGACCTCCACAGGAACTCACCTCTGAAATCGTTAATCCCGCCTAGGTCACCATTATGGGATACAGCATAAAAGTTGGCTGTTTTAAAATCAGTTTTTTTCTTTCTAAAACTTTGCTCCAACTGCTATAGAAAATATTTTCTTTTTAAGAAGGCTACTGGTCAATATCACCAGTCACAGATTGCCATGGAGAGAATATAGGTGCCCAGATCTCAGCATGGTGAGAAATGAATGTTACACACAGGGCAGTTTGGACCTGGTCCTACTGAAAGAGTGGGAGAATTGCGAAATACCACTCTGAAGCAGGTAAGAGCTAAAGGCACAAGACCAGAGGACTCCGGTCATTCAGACACCAGGAAGAGGACAAAGGGTGCAGCTAGCCATGTAATCATGACAATAGGTTAATTTGTTTAAATACATCTGTCCAAATCTGAGTCTGAGTTTAGGAAAAGCAGAAATGTATCTGCAATGATATTACCTCTTACAAGGAAAATCATACAATGCTCAGCTGAGGTTTTGGAAGGTAAATAAAAGATAGTATTTTGTTTTAAAAGGCAATGTGTCAGAACAGCTCAAACAACTTACATCAAGAAACTACTGTTTTCTCAGAAAAACCTACTGCCCCATAGGTTATCTATATGCTGTAAATCATCCCAGCACACACTTATTTACTGCTTAACCTTTACGTCTATACATATTTGAGCTCTCAAAATAGTTCCCCCCCCCCAAAAAAAGACATTTTACTTCATTTTTAAGGGACTTTTGACAACTAATTTGTAAAAAATATTATTTATTTTTATATATATAGCGCACAAAAACAGGAAATAAAGGTTTGCTTTATTTGGAAAGTTATACTTTTGTTTTCTTGGCATTTAAACTACACCTAAGGGAGCTCCTACACAAGTGTTTAAAAAATATTTTTAGAGTGGTTTTTCAGACTCAGTCACAACAGTGTTTAAAATTTACAGCAGTGAGTAATAGACACACTTCATGGTTTCCTGGAGGGCAAATGTGTAAAAACAGTAAAAGTAATGGAAAGCAAGTCTAGGAAGGCAGAAATATCCTGCTCCACACATCTCTACAAGATAACGTGAGATTCCATTCCTTTAAGTTGTTTTGGTGATTTTTCACTCTTAAGTGTAGTCTTGTTACACTTTTGTATAGGTCAAAGATGGGTAAAATATATTTCATACCACATGGCATAAGCTATTTCCCTAGGGATCATGAATGACGTCTCCACTCCATATTCAGCATTTAATTATGGTTATTTCTGTGGTTTTCATCACGATAGTATCTGCCCAATATTGCATAATTAGCTTGGAAGGACAGAGAAAGGGAGAAAAAGGATCACCTTCCTCTGAAGCATGAGCAAAGTTGAGATATCAGACTTGATAGTGTCTCTAAATCAAAGTGGTCACCACAACTAGTGTCTAGTTTCCAACCTCATCTATTTGAGCCTTACCTTCAGACTATTTACACATTTAAAGGAGTATTTGCACTTCTTGGATTTCCATTTTCCTTTTCCCCAGCTTTTTCTTCCTGGTGCATTGGGAGTGTTTGTTGGGGTGTCAGGGCGTTCAGTGTTAGTACCACTTTCTATACTAACAGCATCATCCTGAAAATATACAAAATGGGTAGATATCAGTACCTAACTTAAGAAACCCAAATAATGGAAAACTAGCTGCTTTTACATGTTTTTCCACCAATAGGAATACTCTCTGCACACGGACTTTAAAAAAAAAAAAAATGTTCCCACAGGGAAAAAAAAATAATGTTATAGATTTTCTAAATAAAAACAGCATTCCTCTGTAGAGATATGGAAAGATCAGACAGTTGTGTCCAGTGCAGTAGAAAAGTTATTTTTTTCAGGAAATATTATGTTACTTGTCATCTTTCTAAAGATAGAAACTTTAGCCCTTTAATTTTTTTGATTCGGATATGTCAAAAAGAGAGCAGACAACTGCAAGACTCCAGAAGGACTCCAGAAGCAGGGGGACATTTTCATTGCTTAGCCTCCTACTCTTACCAACAAATTTGCTATCTGTAATGAGACTAAATGACACTCAATTTCTCATTTCATCACATGGAATTTGGTTAGATAAGAAATAGAAACTAAACCTTTTCAGGGCAGGGAAACGGTCTTAAAAAAAGGGGGGGGGGGTGGTAATTATCTACCTCACTGGCATTTTACAGGAATAAACAATGCTTGTAAAGACTGCTGAGATATTTATAATGAAAAGAATATTTGAGTGCAAAGAATTATTATAAATTAACTCCTGTCAGGAATGTAGCTTTCCTAGGAGTGCTGTCTTCTGTATGGTGTCAATAAGTATTCAGGAATAAAAGTGAATACAAAACAGTAACGGATTAAGCAACTTCAGAGGTGTTGTGGGGCTAAACGGACACAAAAGACAGACTGTAACAGCCTGATTTTCCAAAGGTACTGACCAACTACAGCTCCCACTGAAGAGCTGCAGCAGCTCAGTACCTCTGAAAGCCACGTCATAAGTGAATCATCTAACTCAGAGGGAATCATCCCCTCCATGTTCCCCCCATAGAATGGGGCACAGTTTCAGTGTAACTGCACCTTTACCTCCCTGACCCCGTGCTCTTCTCAAAGAAGGCACGCTCAGTCTAGAGGCCTGAGACCATCATCTCTCTCTGCACAGGGACCTTTGAATGGGAGTTTACTAACATGTAGCAGTGTTCGGGGCCTCCCTTGGATCAAAGATAAGGTCCATTTGTTGAGATGGAAAGAAGTCTCCCTCCCCCGCCCCACCCATATTAGGTTAAACTCTGTTTTATGCCAAAAATTCTTTGGTTCCTTGGGTTTCTGATACCCATTTGAACCAGTATATACAAACCAACCCAGGGAGTGGTACCCCTCTTGAATTGTTTACAATCCCTGGGACTGCAGTAATCACCCCCCACAATTTTACTTCCTGGAGGAGTTATGGTAACCCTCCCCCCCATGGAGCTGAATAAAGTCCCTGACCCAGCAGATATATAGAACATTAACAAATTCAATATGGTACCCAAAAATACTGCATGTGCTTGCAATCTCTGTCACTGAAAGACAGCTTCCCAGGGGAAGGCTGACTGCCCTCACAGGTTCTGAGCCATAGGAAGTTTGTGGTCTTTAATTCCATCTCTCTTCCTACCCCCACTACACTTAAGGAAATTCTAGTTTCAGTGGATTTGTCAAAAAACAGGCCTTGTCTGCATTAGTAGGATTTTGTCAGTATGGTGTGGATGTAGTTATATTGGTATAAAAATGCTTATTCCAGTATAGTTTATGCAATATTACATGATCACAATCTACTTGGCAGAGCTATGTCAGTACAATTTTTAAGTGTAGGTCCCCCAAGAAGCCTCTTTTGTGATTCTTGGATAAAGTGGTCTCCTCCTTTCTCCTCCATCGTGAGCCTATTCTTCAGTAAGCCAGAGAGCCCAAGTCCTCAGGTTATTCCTTATCCTCAAGCTGACCCCACAGCACTCTGTTAAACTAACCACTAAAAGTATGTGTTGTATGAAACACAAAGACAACCAAAAATACAACACACACTTGCTAGTTCCCTGGAATGGTTAACTGAAAAAAACAACACTAACTGGAGGCTTTTCCCCCTCCCCCATCTATACCTCACAGACAAGTGTTAAAATTTTAACAAACTTTATGAGCTGTAAAGCATACATTTTATAGATACACAATAATCCTGGTAACATCTGAAAGCAAACAGGCAAAACTGACACACGGGTGCATTCAGAGCCAATGTACAGCAGCAAGCAAAGATAGTATATCTGAGGCCTGGTCTACACTATGACTTTAATTCGGATTTAGCAGCGTTAAATCAAATTAACCCTGCACCCGTCCACACAACAAAGCCATTTATTTCGAAATAAAGGGCTCTTAAAATCGATTTCTGTACTCCACCCCGACGAGCGGAGTAGCGCCAAAATCGATATTGTCATTTCGAATTAGGGTTAGTGTGGCCGCAATTCGATGGTATTGGCCTCCGGGAGCTGTCCCATAGTGCACCATTGTGACCGCTCTGGACAGCAATCTGAACTCGGATGCACTGGCCAGGTAGACAGGAAAAGCCCCGCGAACATTTGAATTTCATTTCCTGTTTGCCCAGCGTGGAGAGCACAGGTGACCACAGATAGCTCAGCTCATCAGCACAGGTAACCATGCAGGCCGATAATCGAAAAAGAGCACCAGCATGGACCGTACTGGAGGTACTGGATCTGATCGCTATATGGGGAGAGGATTCAGTGCTAGCAGAACTTCGTTCGAAAAGACGAAACGCCAAAACTTTTGAAAAAAATCTCCAAGGGCATGATGGAGAGAGGCCACAATAGGGACTCAGAGCAATGCCGTGTGAAAGTCAAGGAGCTCAGACAAGCCTATCAAAAAACAAAGGTGGCAAACGGTCGCTCCGGGTCAGAGCCGCAGACATGCTGCTTCTACACCGAGCTGCATGCAGTTCTGGGGGGGGCCGCCACCACTACCCCACCTCTGACCGTGGATTCCGAGGCGGGGATAATCTCATCAGCTACACCTGAGGATTCTGCAGATGAGGAACAGGAGGAGGAGAAGGAGGACGAGCTTGCACCCAGCACTCCGTTCTCCCCAACAGCCAGGATCTTTTCTCAGCCTGACTGAAGTACCCTCCCAACCCAGTATCCAAGACCATGACCCCATGGAAGGGACCTCAGGTGAGTTTACCTTTTAAAATATAAAACTTGTTTTAAAAGCAAGCGTTTTTTAATGATTACTTTGCCCTGAGGACTTGGGATGCATTCGCGGCCAGTACAGCTACTGGAAAAGTCTGTTAACGTTTCTGGGGATGGAGCGGAAATCCTCCAGGGACATCTCCATGAAGCTCTCCTGGAGGTACTCCAAAAGCCTTGCCACAAGGTTTCTGGGCAGTGCAGCCTTATTCCGCCCTCCATGGTAGGACACTTGACCATGCCATGCTTGCAGCAAGTAATCTGGTATCATTGCATGACAAAGCCTGGCAGCGTATGGTCCCAGTGTTTGCTGGCATTCAAGCAACATCCGTTCTTTATCTTGCTGTGTAATCCTCAGGAGAGTGATATCGCTCATGGTAACCTGGTTGAAATATGGGAATTTAATTAAGGGGACAGAGGTGGCTGTTCCTACTGGGCTGTTTGCCTGTGGCTGAAAAGAAATCCATCCCTGCAGTTAGCCAAGTGGGGGGGGGGGGGGGGGAGATGGGATTTGGCCCTGAGATTTTCGCGTTTGGCTACCAGGGATCTTCCCTGTTACCAGCCACGCAGTGGGGGAGGGGTACAGCGATCATCCCAGATAATTCATGGCGGGAGGAGGGGGGCGGGGGGGTTAATTTGGTTTCTGCAGGGATCTTCCCTGATACCAGCCACGCGGTGGGGGGAGGGATAAAGCGATCATCCCAGAGAATTGGAGGGGGGGGTGGGGAGGGTTTAGTTTGTTTTCTGCTGCTGAAGGTTAACAGGAAAACCGCAGCAGTCAACGGGCTTTGCTTGGTATGTGGGAAAGGAGGGCACAGAAGCCGAAAGACAATGGCTTACCATGGCCTCATGCAAGCTGAATTCTGTTGCCCGGACCTGCGTCTGTGATCTCTAACACCAAAGCCACAGGCACTCAATATTAAGATGGAAAATGCGACCTTGTACTGAAATCACATGTGCTATGTAATGTGAATAGCGTTGTTCACCGTGAAAGAGTATAAGCATTGTTCTGTAAAATGTATCATTTTAAAAACTTCTCTCCTTTTTTTCAACCCTCCCTCCAGCAGCTGCAAATTTTTCAAGCCTCCCTCCTCCGTCCCGAAGGCTATCTCAGATAAGGCGGCGTAGAAAGAGGACGCGAGACGAGATGTTCACGGAAATAATGGAATGCACCCGCAATGAAAGAGCTCATTTGAATGAGTGGAAAAACACGGTATCTAAATTTAGGAAAGATGCCAGTGAACGTGAGGTCATGAGGGACGCTCGAGATGAGAGGTGGCAGGCTGCAACGCTGGGGCTGCTGCGTGATCAAACGGACATGCTCCGGCGTCTGGTGGAGCTTCAGGAACGGCAGCAGGATAACAGACTGCCGCTGCAGCCGCTGTATAACCTCCCTCCCCCCTCACCATGTTCCATATCCTCCTCACCCAGACGTGTAAGAACGCGGGGGGGGGGGAAGGGAGGCTCCGTGCACCCTCCCACTCCACCCCAGTGGACAGCCCAACCAAAAGGCTGTCATTATATTGAATTTTTTCAGTGGCCTTTTACTTCCCTCCTATCCTCCTCCCAAACCTCATCCAGATTACCTTGTTGGTTCTCTCCCTATGTTTATAATCAATTAATAAAGAATATATGATTTTTAAATGATAGTGACTTTATTTCCTTTGAAAGCAAGCTGGGGGAAGGGGGAGGGTGGGTTCCTTACAGAGAATGAGTCAATAAAGGAGGCGGGTTTTCATGAAGGAGAAACAAACAGAAATTTCACACTGTAGCCTGGCCAGTCATTAAACTGGTTTTCAAAGCTTCTCTGATGCACAGCGCTTCCTGATGTGCTCTTCTAATCGCCCTGGTGTCAGGCTGCGCGTAATCAGCAGCCAGGCGATTTGCCTCAGCCTCCCACCCCGCCATAAAGGTCTCCCCCTTACTTTCACAGAGATTGTGGAGCACACAGCAAGCAGAAATAACAATGGGGATATTGGTTTGGCTGAGGTCTGAGCGAGTCAGTAACGATCGCCAGCAACCTTTTAAACGGCCAAATGCACATTCTACCACCATTCTGCACTTGCTCAGCCTGTAGTTGAACAGCTCCTGACTCCTGTCCAGGCTGCCTGTGTATGGCTTCATGAGCCATGGCATTAAGGGGTAGGCTGGGTCCCCAAGAATAACTATTGGCATTTCAACATCCCCAACGGTTATTTTCTGGTCCGGGAAGTAAGTCCCTTGCTGCAGCCGTTTAAACAGATTAGTGTTCCTGAAGACGCGAGCGTCATGAACCCTTCCCGGCCAGCCCACGTTGATGTTAGTGAAACGTCCCTTGTGATCCACAAGTGCTTGCAGCACCATTGAAAAGTACCCCTTGCGGTTTATGTACTGGGTACCCTGGTGCTCCGGTGCCAAGATAGGGATATGGGTTCCATCTATCGCCCCACCACAGTTAGGGAATCCCATTGCAACAAAGCCATCCACTATGACCTGCACATTTCCCAGAGTCACTACCTTTCGTAGCAGCACCTCAGTGATTGCTTTGGCTACTTACATCACAGCAACCCCCACAGTAGATTTGCCCACTCCAAATTGATTCCCGACTGACCGGTAGCTGTCTGGCGTTGCAAGCTTCCACAGGGCTATCGCCACTAGCTTCTCAACTGTGAGGGCTGCTCTCATCTTGGTATTCTGGCGCTTCAGGGCAGGGGAAAGCAAGTCACAAAGTTCCAAGAAAGTGCCCTTACGCATGCGAAAGTTTCGCAGCCACTGGGAATCATCCCACACCTGCAACACTATGCGGTCCCACCAGTCTGTGCTTGTTTCCCGGGCCCAGAATCGGCGTTCCACGGCTATAACCTGCCCCATTAACAGCATGATCTCCAAAGCACCGGGTCCCGCGGTTTGATAGAATTCCACGTCCATATCCTCATCACTCTCGCCGCCGCGCTGCCGTAGCCTACTCCTCGCCGCCTGGTTTTGCAGGTTCTGGTTCAGCATAAACTGCACGATAACGCGCGAGGTGTTTACAATGTTCATGACTGCTGTCTTGAGCTGAGCGGGCTCCAAGCTTGCCGTGGTATGGCGTCTGCACTGTTCACCCAGAAAAAAGGCGCGAAACGGTTGTCTGCCGTTGCTTCCCTGGAGAGGGGGGAGGATATACCCAGAACCACCCGCGACAATGTTTTTGGCCCCATCAGGCATTGGGATCTCAACCCAGAATTCCAATGGGCGGAGGAGACTGCGGGAACTATGGGATAGCTACCCACAGTGCAATGCTCCAGAAATCGACGCTAGCCCTGGTACACCACCGAATTAATGTGCTTAGTGTGGCCGCATACATTCGACTTTATACAATCTGTTTCCAAAATTCGAATTATATAAATTCGGATTAATCCCGTAGTGTAGACATACCCTGAGTTAAGACAATGTAGATAGTCTTATGTGCAGCTTTCACTAGTATTCTCATTGGATTTATGTAAAAAGAACAGGAGTACTTGTGGCACCTTAGAGACTAACAAATGTGTTAGTCTCTAAGGTGCCACAAGTACTCCTCTTCTTTTTGCGGATACAGACTAACACGGCTGCTACTCTGAAACCTGGATTTATGTAGTAAATCTGG
The DNA here is from genome assembly GCF_028017835.1 of Emys orbicularis. Lineage (NCBI taxonomy): Eukaryota > Metazoa > Chordata > Testudines > Emydidae > Emys > Emys orbicularis. The sequence goes on from NC_088683.1 coordinate 347,783,412, forward strand.
TTCTTTACAAACACAGAAGACAAAGTCCCCCCGCACACACACTGAGCTTACACTAATAAAGTCCAAATCCCACAATCTTTACTCAGGCAAGACTCCCTGCGAAGTAGTTAGATACAGTACTATCTTCACTTGCTGTAGTACACAGGCTCTCAGCACACCTTTACATGTCAGTTTTGTCTGCTTGCTTTTTGATGCTAGGAAGCACTCTGCAACCATACAGATACCTGGAATCAGTGGGAGTTAACTTAACAGGAACTGCAAGATTTGACTCTAGACATAAAAAAAAATAATTAAAACATTAATTCATACTAAGAACGTGTGGGCAGATGGGCTTGGAGAAAGCAAAGTGGGTTTGGGGCAGAAAGGGAGAAAGCTGTGGCCACATCTATGTTATAGCAACACAGGCCGTAACTATAACTCCATAGATAAATCACAGACTACAGTGACAGAAGGGGGTTTTCCATTGCTGTAGGAACTCCATCTCAAGTGATTCTTCCACTGATCTTCCAGACAGCACAGCTACAGTACAGAGAAGGGCAACAAAAATTATTAGGGGGTATAGAACAGCTTCCATTTAAGGAGAAATTTAAAAGTCTGGGACTTTTCAGCTTGGAAAAGAGACGACTGGATATGATATAAAATCTTGACTGGTGTGAAGTAAGTGAATAAGAAGGTGATATTTACTCCTTCACATAACACAAGAACTAAGGGTCACCCAATGAAATTAATAGCCAGCAGGTTTAAAACAAACAAAAGGAAGTACTTCTTCACACAGCGCACAGTCGACCTGTGGAACTCCTCACCAGGGAATGTTGTGAAGGCCAAAACTGTAACAGGATTCAAAAAAGAACTAGATCAGTTCCTGGAGGATAGGTCCAACAATGGCTATTAGCCAGGATGGGCAGGGATGCAACACCATGTTCTGAGTGTCCCAAGCCTCTGCTTGCCAGAAGCTGGGAGTGTACAACAAGGGATGGATCATTTGATGATTGCCTGTTCTGTTCATTCCCTTTGAAACACCTCGCATTGGGCACTGTTTACACTGGCGCTTTACAGCGCTGCAACTTGCTGTGCTCAGGGGGGGTGTTTTTTCACACCCAAGCGAGAAAGTTGCAGCGCTGTTAATTGCCAGTGTAGACAAGCCCTAAGTGTCTACACTACTACTGTGCTACAATCAGCTGCAGTGTTTGAAGCACAGACATACCTAAGCCTATGTAGGCTGTGTCTACACTGCCACTTTCAACGCTAAAACTTTATCGCCGCTCGTTAGGGGTGGGTTTGTTGTTTTTTTTTAAAGCACCGGGAGAGCTCTCCCCCAGCAATAAAGCATGTCTACACTGCCCACCTCACAGTGCTGCTGCAGCAGCACTGCCATAACATGGACAGTGTAGACATACCCTAAAAAGCTGGTTTGGAAGCAGAATGAAGGTAGCCAAGGGTGGGAGAAAAAAGACAAAGGCCTTGGCTACACTGGCAATTCACAGCGCTGCACTTGCTGCGCTCAGGGGCGTGAAAAAACACCCCCCCTGAGCGCAGCGAGTGCAGCGTTGTAAAGCGCCAGTGTAATCAGCGCCTGCAGCGCTGCACGCTCCCTCGCAGCGCTGCAAGCTACTCCCCTCGGAGAGGCGGCGCGACTACACTCGCGCTTCACAGCGCTGCCGCGGCAGCGCTGCCATCCGGGAGTGTAGCCAAGGCCAAAGGGAGCAGTTGGGAGAGAGGACTGGGTGGAGCACTGGAGGCAAGAAGAATGGAAAGACAAAAGCAGGAGCAGAGCTATTCAGACCCCTGAAGGTAAAGATAAGGTGCTTGAAATCTGAGTGGATGAAAAGAGGAAGAAGTGAAGTTTGTGGGGGATGGGGGATTGATGCAGTCATTCTCTTCATTTGCTCAGGTTTCAATCTCTTTATCTTTACCTTCAGGAGTCTGAATAGCTCTGCTCCTGCTTCTTTCCACATTCTTGTTGCCTCCCATGCTCCACCCAATCCTCTCCCCAACTGCTCCCTTTGTCTTTTTTCCTCCCACAAAATTTTTCCTTCCCTTACTTTGCTTCTACCTCTTGGAATGGATTCCTCTCCCCTTCTGCCCTAAGCCCTCTTTCATTTAAGTCTTTCACAGCTACTTCCTCCAAAGCCATCTGCTCACATATTCTTAGTCTGACTTATTTTAACTACTGTTTTGACATGGCAGGAGCCTGTATGTAGAGAAAAAGAGGGGTAAAGCAGAAGTGACCGACCAGGGTTACACACAGGACTTTTTAGTATTGTATCCTATCATTTCAGAGTTTAAACTACATAGATATGCCCAGAGATCTTAATGGTTAGTACTTAAATCACTGTACAAATATTGTATATGCATACAATAAATAAGGACTTCACCTTTATAGAAAACTATATCACTAAGCCTCTATCCTGCAATGGATTACACACAGTTGCAGAAATCTAACAACACAGCTCATTGCAGAATTGGGACCTCAGAATTTAATTTTAACAGTCTAACAGAAAAGACTTGCAAACTGTATTGTGTGAATGAATGACCATAATGTAACTTATGGTACAAAAGCAAAAGAAAGAAAAAAATTTATAACAAGTTAGGTATGCATCTCATTGGCTTGTATAATTCTATCATTTTAAGCACATTCTTTTGGTATTATACAGCAGTTCTGTTGCAGCCAATCATTTGCTTTTGTTTTGTTCTTATGTTAGGACAGTCTTTAGAGGAACATATTTGGTGATACATTTTTGCACAAAAGTGGAGTTTTCTTCCACTGTAATAACTTTTATTTAAAAACATTCTCAAATAGAGTCTCCTTTCACCAAAAGACTACATGTATGTAGGAATATTGCAAAACATATTGTTCCACAGCACAAGATTTAAAAACAGACACAGCACACACACACACACACACACACACACCACACACACAGTTTTATTTTTTCATTTTAAGATGTTTTACTAGAAACTGATTAAGCATTTAGACTATAAAATGATAAAATCTCTACCTCTACACCCCCCACACCTTACCTCAGAGGTGCCTGCCTATCTCCCAGCCCCACCTTACTTAATTATTTAGGAATGCGGTATCTCCTGAGCCCCCTGAGACCTAAAACACCCTCTCCCTATTTAGAGTGCAGGGAGCATCAAACAGAAATTTCCCCATCACTATTTTGAGGTGAAGGAGGGCTCTGGTCCTATAGCCCTGTAGGACCTTCTCCTTCCCCCACCACCACAGTGGATGCGGCCTAAATCACAAATCCCAGAACCTCCTCACTTTTGTAGGGTCCCCCACCTCCCCACACCCATATATTATGGTGGGACCCTTCAGTTAAGGGAAAGATCCCAAGCTACTTGAGGAGATTTCCCAGTTAAGGGGATACTCTCCGCCCAGCCTGCTGTGAGGGATGTGTATCCCCCCCTTGGGAAGGGGAAGGCTCCAAGCTACAGGCTATTTGGGGAGATTCCCCAGCAATGGGGTGACCCAGCCCCGCCTGCTTGGAGGGATGTGGGGATCCCCCCGGGGAGGGGAAGGCCCCAGGATAAGGGGGGGACATTGGGGCAATTCCCGGTAATGGGGTGACCCCAGTCATGCCTGTTGGGAGGTGTGTGGGGACCCCCCGGGAGGGGGGACCCCGGGGTCAGGGGGGGACATTGGGGCAATTCCTGGTAATGGGGTGACCCAGCCCCGCCTGCTTGGAGGGATGTGGGGATCCCCCCCCCGGGAGAGGAAGGCCCCAGGATAAGGGGGGGACATTGGGGCAATTCCCGGTAATGGGGTGACCCCAGTCATGCCTGCTGGGAGGTGTGTGGGGACCCCCGGGAGGGGAAGGCCCCGGGGTCAGGGGGGGACATTGGGGCAATTCCTGGTAATGGGGCGACCCAGCCCCGCCTGCTGGGAGGCGTGTGGGGACCCCCGGGAGGAGAAGGCCCCAGGGTCGGGGGCTTCCCCGTGCTAAGGGTGGGGGAACCCCCCAGTAACGGGCTGCCCCCGGCCCCTCCCATCTCCAGGCCCCCCAACCACGGCTCCCCTGGGGGCCCCGCTCCCGACTCACGTTCTCGTCCCCCGACAGGTCACCGGGGTTGCTGTTCTCGTCGCTGCTCAGCTTCTGCTTCTTGGCCGGCATCTCGCTCCCCGCTCCCGCCGCCGCCGGGGGATCAGCCCGCTCAGACATCTTCCCCGCCCCCCGCCGCGGAGCCGTAAAGCGCGCCCGGACCAGGGCCGACGCACCACCGTAAAGAGTCCTCCTCACGCCGCAAAGCAGATTGACAGCCTAGTGAAGGGAGTTGCCACACTGCTGAAAAATCCAGCCTAGCCCCGGCCACCCTGCAGCTGCTAGAGCTGGCTGGGAGAGAGAGAGAGGTGGGTAATGTAGACAGGCTCAGATGATCTCAGGGGTCTTTTTTAGTCTCATATCTTCCATTGATTTCAATGGATGGCAGGAGCCTAAATACCTTTTAGGGTTTGGGCTTTAGTGGCAAAGCTTTTTTCCCCCCCCTTTTCTCATTTTTATGGCAAAACAGTCTTCACTGAATGGCCTATAGCTGCCAGAAACTGGAATTCCTCACTCCTTCACGGTTTCTATGCTCTCACGCTGCCCTGTATCTTTCCAATAACATATCAGCACCTTATTCATAATACTCCCATTTCCCCCACATTTTTATTAAATCACATCATGTATTTTTTTACCTTAAAATGTTTATATTCCTCAAAAAGCTTTTCCATTTTTTTAAATGAACGCCCTTACATACCCATAAAAGGTGATCATTTCTTCCACCTGACAGAGTGCACATGGTCCATCTTTGTGTCCTTTTTATTGAGAAAATAATTTTGTTTAAGCCAAAATGGGCAATTAGTACTCTAAACAAAAGCACTTCATTAGTCCTATGCAGACCCTGGAGTACATCATAACCATCAACTGTAGGGCATAATTCAAATTTTTTTCTTCCTCTTTTTTCATTAATCCAAATTTTTTTGACATTCCTCTTTTAAATTTGTCTGTTTTAGGCATTTGAATTCCTGTTTACTTAAGGGTATTTCTACGTCAATCCTTCCATTTCTTACAGCATTTTTAGATGCTTTGTCCACCATTTTGTTCCCTATTTTCCCAATATGTGCTGGAATCCAAGCTAATGCTACGTGTATCCCCATCAGTACTAACTCTGCTATTAGAAATATAACTGCATTGAATAAATCACTTCTACATACTGAGACACTCTTTTTGATCACCATAAGGCCTGAGATTGAATCTGGAAAAATGACCACTGCTGCTGGACATACATCCCAGATCCAATTTAATGCTAGCATTACTGCTACTAGTTTGGCTGTCATGATAGCTACATAGTCAGATATTCTTTTAGATGTACTAATTCCCAATTTTGCCATCCCTATTCTTCCTGGTTTTCTTCTCTTTTGGACCCAGCTGTATATATTTGACAAAAATGACTACACTTTTCATCTATATACTGGAATACTTCATTTTTAATAACTACTGCCTCTTTTTTACCTGTATGTTTGTGAAATAAATCTTAATCCACATTTGGACTTTCCATCCATAGTTAATTTTGCCATGACTGAAAGTTTTGGCTTCATTCAGCTTTTCCTTGTCTTTAATCTCCTTCATCCACACTTTAACTCAAATGGCATGTGGAGTTCTAACATCGTGTGCTGTAATTCACCCACTGAGTTCCCAACAATCCTCATAGATTTGTTTGAGTCTTTGATCATTGCAGTTCCCATTACCTTTGACCCAGAAAGTTAGGTTCTGTCGTTTCATAGTGTAACTGGTATTTCACTAGAAGCTATCTGTAGCACACATATAGGTGTTGTAATAAATGCAACACACACAATTCATAGTGCCTGGGCTTGTATTAAATCTAATTTTTTAAGTTCTGATTTTGATGCTGACCCAAAAGCTTGGAAGCCATAGTCAGTAACGGGTCTGATGAAGGTTCTGTATACTATCAGCAGTGTTTTCATATCCACCCCTCAGTTAGTCCCAGCGAGACATAAGTAGGTTAATCTGAGATTCGTAGAAGATTAGGGTTGGAAGAGACCTCAGGAGGTCATCTAGTCCAACCCCCTGCTCAAAGCAGGACCAATTCCCAACTAAATCATCCCAGCCAGGGCTTTGTCAAGTTAGGCCTTAAAAATCTCTAAGGAAGGAGATTCCACTACCTCCCTAGATAACCCATTCCAGTGCTTCCCCACCCTCCTAGTGAAATATTTTTTCCTAATATTCAACCTAGACCTCCCCCACTGAAACTTGAGACCATTGCTTCTTGTTCTGTCATCTGCCACCACTGAGAACAGCCGAGCTCCATCCTCTTTGGAACCCCCTTCAGACAGTTGAAGGCTGATATCAAATCCCCCCTCACTCTTCTCTTATCTTTAACATAGTTTATATGATCCTTCCAAAGTAATTTAGTATCAAATAAAAAGAACAGGAGTACTTGTGGCACCTTAGAGACTAACAAATTATTTGAGCATAAGCTTTCATAGGCTACAGCCAACTTCTTCAGATGCATAGAATGGAACATATAGTAAGGTGTTAGTCTCTAAGGTGCCACAAGTACTCCTGTTCTTTTTGCGGATACAAACTAACACGGCTGCTACTCTGAAACCTGTTAGTATCAAATATTACCCCTAAGAATTTGAATCTTTTAACTGTATCCATTTGTTCTCCAGACAGATACAGTTTACATTCCTTTGTAACTTTCCTTTTTGTAAAGCTCAATCCTTTGGCAATGGAAAACCTGAAACCCCATGCATTTCCTGGGTCAGAGGTTTCTCGTAATGCTTTGTAGATTCTCTTTTCTGCCACCTCAGTATTCCTGCTCCTAACCCTCAGTCATCTGTGAATAGAGTGACACCTATCGCAGCACTTATTTGTTTTGTGAGATAAATTATCAGAATATTAAATAAGGTTGAGCTGATAACACTTCCCCGTGGTGTACCATTTTTAGTATTATATATTCGACATAACTTTCGCAACATACATTCTTCTCTTATCCTAGTACACTGACTTTGTACGATAAGCCTTCCCTTCATAGCATGTCATATGCCTTTTCAATAGCTAGAAAGACAGCTGGCACAAAACCCTTGTGCCTCATACATTGTTGTATTTCAGTTTGTAATTTCGCAATGTGAACAATGATGCACCCTATCCATAATGCCATTGTTTTCCAAATAGGCAACCAATCTTTCATTCATCATTCTCTCCATAATTTTACCCAGGCAGGACGTAAGGGCAATTGGTCAAGAAGCATCCACTTTTGTGGATAGTTTGCCTGGTTTTCATATTGGAATTACTACTGCATGTTTCCACCCTTACTGGTATCACTTCTTTTTCCCATATAGTGTTAAATAATTCCAAGATAACCCTCAAACTGCTTTCAGAGTGATATTTAAACATTATGATACATATATTATCTTTACCTGGGGATGTATTCTTGCTGATATCACTAGCTTTCTCAAGTTCTTGCATACAAAACCATTCATTCAGTATAGTATCTTCATATTTACCATAATCGATCATGATTCTCTTCAATGAATTGCCTTTTAATCTGGTGGGAAACTTCACCTTGGTTTTCTTCATTACTCACCCCTCAAAAAGTTTCTGCTAGAACTTTTGCTTTCTCATGATCAGAACTTCTAACTATATTGTCAATCCCAAAAAGACATGGCATGTGGCTCTGAGTCTGAATACCATTCATTCTTCTAATTTCCCTGTATATTTCTGATGTCTTGTTTATCCATCCACAATACTTCCTCCAATTCTCTTTCTTTGTTGATTTTTTTAAATAATTCTTTTATACTTCATTAGATCTTCACTGTTTGTTGTATTTTTTGCTTTTTTTAATACACTTTGTTCTGTTCTTTAACAGCCATTTTACACTCCTCATTCCATCATGGAAGTGAGTTTTTAGTTTTGGGGTATTTCAATATCCTAGGCATGGCTACAGTAGCTGCTGCTATTAATCCCTTTGTTACGTTATCATTGAAATTCTCAGTGTCATCACTCACACAATGATTATTAGCAAATTCAGTATATTTATTTGTAAATAGATCTCAATTAGCTTTCTTAAAATGCCAGGTGGTTAATTTTCCATGACCTTCAACCTTACCTTGCCCTTGAAAAGTAATAAGTATAGGGAAATGATCACTCCCCATTCCTTCTTCCTTATATATTTCCCAGTTGCATTTACTTGTGATATCTGCTGTTCTAATTCCCAGGTCTAAGCAGGAAAAACTATCCAGTCGGGGTGTTGTGATGCTGTATGATTGATTATGACCATTTATATAATTGATATTACCACTGTAATACAACTGCAACAAATCTTGTACAAAGTATATCATGTCAATGGAAAAGTTACAATCTATCAGATATGATTATCCTGGCTAATTCCATGTATCATCTTTGTATCTAAAGTTAGAATATTGGCTATGGACTTGTATCTAAGGCCAGGTCTACACTACCGCGGTAGTTCGACAGCTGGCAATCGAACTTCCGGGTTCGATTTATCGCGTCTGGTCTGGACGCGATATATCGATCCCGGAAGCGCTCGCCGTCGACTGCGGTACTCCAGCTCGGCGAGAGGAGTACCGCGGAGTCGACGGGGAGCCTGCCTGCCGCGTGTGGGCCGCGTCTGAACCGCGGTAAGTTCAAACTAAGGTATGTCGACTTCAGCTACGTTATTCACGTAGCTGAAGTTGCGTACCTTACTTCGAATTTGGGGGGTAGTGTAGACCAGGCCTAAGGCAGTGGTCTCCAAACTTTTTTGATCGCGCTCCCCTATCAGTAAAAAAATTTTGAGCACGCACCCCCTGCTGCGCCGGCTCTACCATTTTTGCCAAAGCAGAAAAAAAAAAAAAAGGCGCTCGGACTCCCGCCCGAACTGCCAAAGCAAAAAAAAAAAGCTGCTCAGACTCCCGCCTGACGAAGCAGAAAATAAATAAATAAAAGCGCTCTCCTGCCGCGCACCCCCAAGGATCCTCTTGCGCACCCCACTTTGGAGACCACTGATCTAAGGGTATGTCTTCACTACCAATGTTAAAGTGCTCCCAACACTGGTGCACTGTCTATACTGCCACTTTACAGTGCTGAAACTTGCATCGCTCGGAAGGGTGTTTTTTCACACCCCTGAGGAAGAAAGTTTCAGTGCTGTAAAGTGGCCGTGTAGACAAGGCCTTATACATGTGTTGTACATTGGTGCCAGACAGCTATGTATTGATGGCCCATCAAGGACTCTTCACTCTAACAATGGGCCATTGAAGAAACTCATTCCACCCAGCAAGCCTTTCCTGTGGACAACTTGGAAAGCATATGGGCAATGATCGCCCCCATGACTCATCAAAGCATGTAAGGGCATGTGATATTCTCATGTGACCCTGGACTCCATCTTGGGCCAGTAATTTTCCATTCATTGGGCTGTGTGTGGCCTGTGGGCTTTGTTTGGGACAGTAAAATGCCATACACACGTGAAGGATATAAAAGGACCCCCAACATGTCTCCATTTTGTCTTCATTTCCTGCTTCATTTCTCTGGAATGGATTTCTAACAAGGAAACTTTGGACAAGGACTGATGAACCCCAATATGTTTGGTTAACTCCAGAGAGACTTTTGCAAGCTAGCAGTTTATTCAATCACTGCTATGATCCTGGACTATGAACACTGAAGCATCGCTTGTATATATACAATCTATTAACCATTATAACTCTCTTTTCTTTTATTATTAAACCTTTAGTTTTTAGTTACTAAAGGATTAGCATCAGAGTGATTATTGGGTAAGATCTGAATTATATATTGACCTAAGTGGCTGATCCCTTGGAATTAGAAGGACCCTATATTTGATTAAATTGGTTTTCAGTAATCACTCATCATAAAGTCTAGTGTCTGGGGTGGTGAGCCAAAGGCTGGAATGCCTTATGAGACTGCATTTTTGACTTCTTGTTAACCAGTGTGGCAATACAGTTTTGTTACTGGCTTGGTATAATCTAATGATAGAATAACCTCCAACTCAGGGTGAGTCTGTCCTATTTCTCATCAGTCGGTCCTGAATTTGGCAACCTCAGCTGTGACCCACTCAGGCACAGTGGGTACGTCTACACTTACTTCCTGGTTTGGCGGCAGGCAATCGATCTTCTGGGATCGATTTATCGCGTCTTGTCTAGATGCGATAAATCGATCCTGGATCGATCCCGGAAGTGCTCACCGTCGACGCTGGTACTCCAGCTCGGCGAGAGGAGTACGCGGCATCGACGGGGGAGCCTGCCTGCCGCGTCTGGACCCGCGGTAAGTTCGGACTAAGGTACTTCGAATTCAGCTACGTTATTAACGTAGCTGAATTTGCGTACCTTAGTCCGAAGTGGGGGGTTAGTGTGGACCAGGCCAGTGAGAGGTTCCATCATCTGAAACCACTAGAATGTTTTCTAAGCATGCATCATTTTTATCAGTTGTCTTACTTCTCTACAATTTATTATGACTCTTCAGGTCACTGCCTATAATATATGGTCTTTTAGCATTCTTCACTATTTCATGTAGCTCTGAACTTTCTAATTTCCTACATGGGTTATAGATATTATGAATCCTTAAAGAAATATTACTCTTCTGCATTATATTCTAGGCTTATTTCTTTATTCTTACTGCAAAGTAGTTTAATCTTTCCCTTATGAAAGTACAAATGCCTCCTCCTCTTCCAAGTTTTCGGTCTAGCCTAAAGGCAATATACCCTGGAATTTTAAATGCAAGCTTTTCACCCAACCATGTTTCCTGGATACATATGATATGTGGTTTAGCTTTCATTTCCAGGATCATTCTTGAGCATTTGCTCTCAGACTGTGTGCTTTCCAGTAAAAGATTGAGGTCCCCACACTTGAACATATTTCATCATTAACTTCATGCAGAATTGCATGAATAAGGTCCATTGACATGTTGCTAATATATAAGTATTTTTCCACTGCCTTTGCTATAGTTTTCATTTTTCTGTTTTTTTCCCAGTTTGTGATGTACAATTTATCACTTCTATCATAAATGCAATAAAGCTTTCATTTTTCATTACTATTCTATCATTGCCCTATTCTTCCAGTGTTTATAGAATAAGGCTGTGTCAGCAGTTCCCCTCTTCTTGTGCTGATTGTTTCTTCCTTCTTCACTTGATGCTTTGAAAGTCTCATTACAGCCTCTACGTAAGATATGTTATTAACACTTTGTTCTTTTTTGTATCTCTTTAGCAATTCACCCTCTGTATGCTGGACTGTGATTACTACCTCTATCCCTTCTATACATTTACCACACCCTGTTTTCCCTTTACAAACAGCTACTACATGCCCATATCATTTGTGCTTATAATACCTTAAGGGGGTGTGGTGGGGGAAATATGACTTGGTTCTGAGTATCTGAAAACTCAGTTCTACTTTCTCAGGTAGAGAACATAATATAAACATAATCAGTACAGCTGTTGATGGCTTGCTTTCTCCTTCTTGTTTACTAATTAGTCGCTTATCTTCTCCTGTGCTTTTGGTTATCTCATCATTGGTCAGCTCTAATAGCACTCCATTTATTACCCTTTTATTTCAGTCAAATACTTTGGTAGCTGGCAACTTATTTTAACTTTCTCTAGCATTTTAGCTGTTATCAGTTTATCAGCTTGCACTTTGTTTTTACATTCAACTAAAAGATCCCCATCTCCCAGCCTCCTAGCTCTTACCATATCGTCTCTCTTTTTGTAATCCAGTCAGCTACTTTCATAAGGTTAACATCACCTATTCGTATTTCATTGGCTATTGATCTTACAATTATAACATCTTGGATTATTTCCTTCCTCAGCTTTCCTTTGTTGCTGATATCATCACCTGCTTCTGCTTCTACTCTTTTATCCCCTCCCCCCCTTCTTTTATTGATTCTCCCTCTCCAGTAGACTCTTCTTCAGTTTCCAGAGTGATTTCATTTGGGGTCAGAGAATCCTCCATCTGCCAGCCCAGCCCACCAGCCTAGTGGCAAAGCTGTCTCATCTAAATGTATAAGATTTCAGGATTGTCCCTCTGTCTGTATAAAGCAACAAAGAGTCCTGTGGCACCTTATAGACTAACAAATGTATTGGAGCATAAGCTTTCGTGGGTGAATACCCACTTCATCAGATGCATGCCTCTGTCTGTATGTCACTCTGAAGCCTAGATTGTCTATTGAGTCAGTGTGAAGGGATGGAAATAGCTACAAGCATGGCAGAAAATCTTTTATGTTCAGAATATCATCAGGTTAAATCATCATTGGGTTTCATGGTCTGTTACCATCCAATTTTTAAGTTCTCAGCCATTTTGACTTTACTAGTTGCACCTGACCTGTCTCCATGCCATGCCAAGAGTCCTAGCCCATTGTGCTATCAGAGCTACTCAACCAATCACCACCATTACTCTACAACTAATTTGCATGCAACAATTTTATTGGTTGCCTGAAGGAGACTGCATAGATGGTGAATTACTTAGCCCAACAGCCACATTTCTTCAACCAACAACACAACCAGCACACACAATAACCCCAAGCACACATAGCCCCTCACCGTGGCACAAACCCCTCACTTGGCACCCACACAAAATCTCCCAACATAACCCCACCCCCAGACACAAATCAACACAGCCACACACACACACACACACACACACACACACACACACACACACACACAAGCAGCACACACAGTAATCCAAACGCACATAGCCCTTCACCACAGCAACCACCTCTCATTCACCCCGTGCACAAATCAACAAATATCTATTAGCACAACAGCCCTCCCTCCTCACTTATACTTACCATAAAGCCTTAAATCTGACTAGCAAAGCCATGGGCCATCACTAGTAGTGTAGACAAATACAGCAGTATAGAGAGATATACTTGTATATAAAGATATATACGTGGTAAATATAAAATCGCTGCTGATGAAATCTGACAAAGATTGGAGGACTGGTAAATAATAAGGACAGAGCAATCACACAAAGTGATCTGGTTTGCTTGGTAAGCTTGACTCATTCATACAAAATGCACTTTGATATAGCCAAATGCAAAGTTATACATCTAGGAATAAAGAATGCAGACTGGGGGACTGTATCCTAGGCCTGGTCTACACTAGGAGTTTATGTCGAATTTAGCAGCGTTACATCGAATTAACTCTGCACCCGTCCACACAACGAAGCTATTTAGTTCGACATAGAGGTCTCTTAAATTCGACTTCTGTACTCCTCCCCAACGAGGGGAGTAGCGCTAAATTCGACATGGCCATGTCGGATTAGGCTAGGTGTGGATGGAAATCGACGGTAATAGCTCCGGGAGCTATCCCACAGTGCACCACTCTGTTGACGCTCTGGACAGCAGTCCGAGCTTGGATGCTCTGACCAGCCACACAGGAAATGGCCTGGGAAAATTTGAATTCCTTTTCCTATCTGGGCAGTTTGAATCTCATTTCCTGTTTGGACATCGTGGTGAGCTCAGCAGCACTGGCAACGATGCAGAGCTCTCCAGCAGAGATGGCCATGCAATCTCAGAATAGAAAGAGGGCCCCAGCATGGACTGATCGGGAAGTCTTGGATCTGATCGCTGTGTGGGGCGATGAGTCCGTGCTTTCCGAGCTGCGATCGAAAAGACGGAATGCAAAGATCTACGAGAAGATCTCAAAAGCCATGGCAGAGAGAGGATACAGCCGGGATGCAACGCAGTGCCGCGTGAAAATCAAGGAGCTGAGACAAGGCTACCAGAAGACCAAAGAGGCAAATGGACGCTCCGGATCCCAGCCCCAGACATCCCGTTTCTACGAGGCACTGCATTCCATCCTAGGTGCGGCCGCCACCACTACCCCACCACTGACCGTGGACTCTGAGGATGGGATATTGTCGACGGCCGGTTCCTCGGACATGTTAGTGGACGGGGAAGATGAGGAAGGAGATGAGGAGGACGAGGCAGTCGACAGCGCTTACAACGCTGATTTCCCCGACAGCCAGGATCTCTTCATCACCCTTACAGAGATCCCCTACCAACCGTCCCCAGGCGTTAACCCGGACACAGAATCAGGGGAAGGATCAGTCAGTAAGTGTTTTAAACATGTAAACATTTATTTTTAACAGAACAGGAATATTAACAATATTAACAATGGGTTTTTCATGATTAGTTTGCCCTAGGCGCTTAACGTTTCAGTCCTTGGCAGTGCAACTACAGAAAAAAAATCTAACAATGTCCGGTTTAGCATGATTGGTTTGCCCTAGGCGCTCTACTGTTTAGTCCCTGCCAGTGCAGCTACAGTAAAATCCGGTCTATATGTCCGGGGATAGAGCAGAAATCCTCCTGGGACATCTCCACGAAGCTCTCCTGGAGGTAATTGGAAAGCCTTTGCATCAGGTTCCTGGGGAGAGCGGCCTTATTGGGTCCTCCGTGGTAGGAAACGTTTCCGCGCCAGGAGACAATCAAGTACTCGGGGATCATTGCTTTGCAGAGCATGGCGGCATACGGCCCTGGTCTTTGCAGGCTTTCCCGAAGCATCCTTTCTTTCTCGGTCTCTGAAATCCTCATCAGCGTGATGTCGCTCATGGTGACCTGCTTTGAATTAGGTAGGGGAATGTTAGTATTGGGACTGCTTGCCTGTTCCTTTACAGAACTGTAACCGGCGGTTTACAGCCACGCGGTGGAGGCGGGAGAGGAGCAGCATACAGGGATCTTTCCCTGGGACAGCCGCGAGGGGGTGGGACAGAGGCAGAGTTCATGCTTGCCGGATTGCTGGCAGCAGGGACTGGCATTGCTTTGAACGTGAAAGGAGGCCAGTGCTATTATTAAAGTTTTAAGCAGCCACAAGTCTACGGCTTACCATGTCAGCCTGTTACCCAAATTCTGCTGTCCTGCCCCGCTTGTCTGATCTGCACTGCAAGACCCCAGGCACTGAATGCGAAGGCCGAAAATTCGACCTTGTCCTGAGTGCGCATGTGATAGGTGCTGTGCATGGTCTTGTTCACAGAGAAAGACTATGTTCTTTGTTCAACAAAAAATTTATCTTTCTGACGAATTCACTCCCTTTTGCCCATCCCACAGCTGCGACTGTCTCCCGACCTACCCTGGCATCACACTCCCAGAGGCTAGCGCAGATTAGGCGTAGGAAGAAGAGGACACGGGAGGACATGTTCTCGGAACTTATGGGCTGCTCCCGAGCCCAGGCAGCCCAGCAGACCCAGTGGAGGAAGAACTTGTCCCAAATCCACTGATCACACATGGAACGGGAGGAGAGGTGGCGGCAGGAAGACCAGCAGGCGACTCAAACGCTGCTTGGACTACTGAGGGAGCAAACGGACATGCTCCGGCGCCTTGTGGATGTTCTGCAGGACCGGAGGCAGGAGGACAGAGCCCCGCTGCAGTCTCTCTCTAACCGCCCTCCCCCGCCACAAAGTCCCATACCCCCCTCACCCAAAGTCCCAAGAAGGAGGGGCGGCAGAGTCCGTGAAAACTCTCACTCCACCCCTGCAGACTGCTCAAGTACCAGAAGGCTCTCATTCCCCAAAATTTGATAAGTCCTTTCCTTCCCGCCTCACCCAAGCCCCCGTCCCAGTTTCATCCCACAGTTTCATGTGTACTTGCTAATAAAAAATACGTTTCTGTTAATTACTGTTTCCATCATGTTCTTTTAGAGGAGAGTCTGTTTGAAGGGGGGGAAGGGGGTTGGTAATTGGACAGGACAGTCACCTTTACCAGGGTACAGACGGGGAGGCAGGTTCAGCAGCAGGGCACACACACATTGCAGTCACTAGTTACCCTGGTCAGTCTGGGAGGTGGTTTTCATGTTCGGGGGGGGGGGGGGGGGGGGCTATGTGACTTTGTGGCGGGGGAGGGCGGTTAGAGATCATATGCAGCGGTCCTTATCCTGGATCACAGAGCCACGCAGCAGGGGATCTGTAACCGTCCTCCCCCTGCCACAAAGTCACATAGCCCCCACACACAGAGTCCCGAACAGGAGGGGTGGCAGGCTCCATTGAAACAACCAGTCCACCAGTGCGGAGCCTGTCATTCCTCGAGTTTAGAAGCGTCCTTTGCATCACTACACTACACCCGCTCCCCACCACAGTCTGCGTCCCAGGTTCAACACTGTACCGCGAAAACAGTAATAAAGAAAACGGTGTTCATTAACAAATTTCAAGTGATTTTATTTTTAAACGTGTGTTGGAAGGGGGTGAACGGGGTGAACAGGGTATGTAACTGGAGAGGATAGTGAACATTCACTGGGTAAAGAAACGGGGCCAGGTTCAGCTTCTCTGTAAACAAACTTAATAGTCACAGGTTACCCTGCTCACTCAGGAACCTAGCTTTCAAAGCCTCCCGGATGCACAGCGCGTCCCGCTGGGCTCTTCTAATCGCACGGCTGTCTGGCTGGGTGTAATCAGCAGCCAGGCTATTTGCCTCAACCTCCCACCCCGCCATAAAGGTCTCCCCCTTGCTCTCATACAGATTGTGGAGCACACAGCAAGCTGCAATAACAATGGGGATATTGGTTTCGCTGAGATCAGAGCGAGTCAGTAAGCTTCTCCATCTCCCCTTGAGACGTCCAAAAGCACACTCCACCACCATTCTGCACTTGCTCAGCCGGTAGTTGAAGAGTTCTTTTTCACTGTCCAGGGCGCCTGTATAGTGCTTCATGAGCCAGGGCATTAGCGGGTAGACTGGGTCCCCGAGGATCACTATAGGCATCTCCACATCCCCAACAGTTATTTTGTGGTCCGGGAAGTAAATACCTTCCTGCAGCCGTCTAAACAGACCAGAGTTCCTGAAAACACGAGCGTCATGAACTTTGCCCGGCCATCCGACGTTGATGTTTGTAAAACGTCCCCTATGGTCCACCAGTGCTTGCAGCACCATTGAAAAGTAGCCCTTTCTGTTAATGTACTGGCTGGCCTGGTGGTCCGGTCCCAGGATAGGGATGTGAGTTCCATCTATAGCCCCACCGCAGTTTGGGAATCCCATCGCGGCGAAGCCATCTATGATGACCTCCACGTTTCCCAGGGTCACTACCTTTGAGAGCAGTAGCTCAACGATTGCGTTGGCTACTTGCATCACAGCAACCCCCACGGTAGATTTGCCCACGCCAAAGTGGTTCGCGACTGACCGGTAGCTGTCTGGCATTGCAAGCTTCCAGAGGGCTATGGCTACTCGCTTCTGGACAGTCAGGGCTGCTCGCATCCGGGTGTCCTTGCGCTTCAGGGCAGGGGACAGCAACTCACAAAGTTCAAGGAAAGTTCCCTTACGCATGCGAAAGTTTCGCAACCACTGTGATTCATCCCAGACCTGCAGCACTATGCGGTCCCACCAGTCCGTGCTTGTTTCCCGGGCCCAGAATCGCCGTTCCACAGCATCAACATGACCCATTGCCACCATGATGTCCACGGCGCGGGGTCCCGTGCTTTGCGAGAGGTCTGTGCCACTCTCAGACTTAATGTCCTCACCGCGCTGCCGTAGCCTCCTCGCCCAATTTCTCAGCATCTGCCTCTGAAAAAGGTGGATGATAAGGTGCGAGGTGTTGACAACGGCCATAACTGCAGCGATGGTCACAGCGGGCTCCATGCTCGCAGTGCTGTGGCGTCCGCGCTGTCACTCACCAGAAAAGTGCGCGAACTGATTGCCCGCCAGCGCTTTCAGGGAGTGACGGTTGAATGACGACAGTTACCCAAAACCACCCTCGACACATTTTTTTTCCCCAGAAGGCATTGGGGGGCTCGACCCAGAATTCCAATGGGCAGCAGGGACTGCGGGAACTGTGGGATAGCTGCCCACAGTGCACCGCTTCCAATGTCGACGCTTGCCCCGTTGGTGTGGACTCACAAAGTCGAATTACTGTCCTTAGTGTGGATACACATGTTCGACTTTGTAATATCGATTCCACATATTCGATTTAAGTAAAATCGAACTACTCTCGTAGTGTAGACATACCCCTAGAAAACAGGACTGTGAAAAGGATTTAGAGGTCATAGTGGACAAGCAATTAAACATACGCTCTAATGCCTGGTCTCACTAGAAATTTCAGTCAACCCAACTACATCACTCGGGGTTGTGAAAAGTCCACATCCCTGAGACAGGTAGGTAAGCCAACCTAAGACCAAATGTAGATGTAACGATGCTGCCTTTGGTGGGACACTTCTGAGAGTATCAAATCAGGACAAATTGTTTAGAGCAGGGCAGTTACAGCCCAAGGCTGGGGTTCCTTTGCACACTGAGGTAAACCAAACCAGCCAAACAGAGAAGACTTCAGTTTTACCCAACTGGCTATCCAGAAGTCACACAAGCAATTCCCTTAGACACTCCAGTTTCCCAGTATCACCACCACTGCCACTTGTTATGGGGACAAATGGTTATGAAAACCAATATCCCTGTAAAAGAAAAAGGTTCTCCCGATCCCAAAGGACCAAGCCCCAGACCCAGGTCAATACACAAGTCAGATCTTATCCACAAATCATGCTGTTGCCAATCCTTTAGAATCTAAAATCTAAAGGTTTATTCATAAAAGGAAAAAGATATAGATGAGAGCTAGAATTGGTTAAATGGAATCAATTACATACAGCAATGGCAAAGTTCTTGGTTCAGGCTTGTAGCAGTGATAGAATAAACTGCACGTTCAAATCAAGTCTCTGGAGTACATCCA
The DNA here is from genome assembly GCF_028017835.1 of Emys orbicularis. Taxonomy (NCBI): domain Eukaryota; kingdom Metazoa; phylum Chordata; order Testudines; family Emydidae; genus Emys; species Emys orbicularis. The sequence goes on from NC_088683.1 coordinate 347,802,060, forward strand.
CAGCTGGGATGGGTCATTCAGTCCTTTGTTCAGAGCTTCAGTTTGTAGCAAAGTCTCTCCAGAGGTCAGAAACAGGATTGAAGACAAGATGGAGGGGTTTTCAGGGCCTTTTATATTCTCTGCCCTGTGGAAAATCACAGCAGCAAGATGGAGTTTGGAGTCACATGGGCAAGTCACATGTCCATGCATGACTCAGTTCTTTACAGGCCGATGCTATTGTTTACATGTTAGTTTGAACATTCCCAGGAAAGCTCAGATGTGGATTGGCGTCTCCCAAAGTCCATTGTCAGTTAAATGTTTCTTGATTGGGCACTTACTAAGAATAGTCCTTTCTCAAGAAGCTGACCAAATGCTTCACTGAGGCTACTTAGAATCAAAACACATTGAGATACAAATACATAGCCAATATTCATAACTTCAACTACAAAAATGATACACACATACAGACAGCATAATCATAACCAGCAAATCATAACTTCTTTATAGACACCTCACACGACAACCTTTGTTCAATATTTGCTGCAAATATATAACAGTGGTTGTAACAATGAACTATATGGTGGCAGAGCTCCAACCTTGTCTCCGTGGGTTCCACGCTTCCAGGTGGTATATTTTAGCCTCAGAGGTTCAATGCGACCCTCCACGTAGCCCTTCTCTCTCTAGGGCCAGGGTTACAGTCTATTGAGCCCTTTTCATCATAAGCCAGCAAGTAGGTTGGTGAGGGAACTCCCACAGTCTCTGTTGTTCCTACGGGCTTATTCAAGAACAGTTTAGCTTCCTGTCCTGACAGGGGCCTGTCTTCCCCTCCCAGGAGGTGTTTCTGTAGTGGCGGGTTGGCGGGAACCTGGGCCTGCCCTCTACTCCAGGTTCCAGCCCAGGGACCCTAGTGGCAGTAGCTGTTGGCAGCCAACCTTTCACCGCCAGAGCTGCTACACTTCCCTGGGCCACTTCCCCACAGCTCTCCTGCTTCTCTCTCTTAATGCGTTCTTCGCCCTTACCTTAGGGCTCCCTTCCAGTGGCTTGAGGGTGTCTTCATTACCCAACCCTTCAGCCACACTTCCTTTCCTCTGGCTCCCTTTTCCTTCCCCCGGCCTGATCGGAGTGAACTCTTGTACAGTATCAGAGGGGCCTTAATTAAAGTCAGGTGTTCACAGTAGCCTAACAGCCTCACCTGACTTTTTGAAGGCTAATTGGAGTCATGTGTCCACCCTAGCCTGGAGCAGCCTCCCGCTCTGGTCAGTCAGGGAACAGAAAACTGCTTATCCAGTGGTCTGTATACCTGCCTTCTACTACTCTGCTGTACCCAACCGGCCTGGGTCTATCACAACGGTTACAGTTTATGTCAATAACATCACAGTAGACTGTGCTAGGTCAACAGAAAAAATCAACTACCTCCTCTCAGGGAGATGAGATGGATTTACTACACTGATGGAAGATCCTCCTTGTCCCTGTAATAAGTGTCTCCATAGCAGTGCTACAGCAATCCTTGAATGTATAAACAAGGGAGTAGGAGTAGTAAGTTGATTGTATCTCTGCATATGGCATTGGTGAGACCAGTACTGGAATACTGCATACAGTTGTGGTGTCCACATTTTCAAAGGATGTTGAAAAAATGGGAGAGGGAGCAGAAAAGAGCCACAAAATCCACTGGCATGCTGGAGAAAACGCATAACAAGGAGAGAATTAAAGAGCTCAATCTGTTTAATTTATTCAAAGGAAGATTAGAGATGACTTGATTACAGTGTATAAGTATCTTCATGGGGATAAAATCTTTAATCTAACAGGGAAATGCACAACAAGAACCGATGGCTGGAAGCTGAAGCCAGACAAATTCAAATTAGAAACAAGGCACAATTTTTTAACAGTGAGGGTGTTTAACCACTGGAACAAACTACCAAGGGAAATGGTGGATTCTCCATCTCTTGATGTCTTCAAATTCAGACTGGATGTTTTTCTGGAAGATGTGCTTTAGCCAAACACAGGTTATTGGGCTCAGTATAGGGTTAACTGGGTGAAATGTAATGGCCTGTGATATATAGGAGGTCCAACTAGAGGATCTAATGTAGTTTCTAGCCTTTGAATCTATGAATCTCAGCACCCTGTGTGCCCTTCTACATCTGGACCCTGGATTGACACACTTAAAAGGCTCTCATCTACTCATGTTTATTTCAAGATGAATTAAACGTAGTGTAAACTATGTGTAGGGGAGGTGGGTCAATTTACTTACCAATTCTGTGCTGCAGAGTTCATCTCTCTGACTTAAAGTATTTGCACAGACCATGAATTCCTATCCTTGCAAGAGACTACGGCTGGAGTTTCAAACCTTCCCAAATACTACAAGTGGAAATTATAATAGGATTCACTTTCTTTCTCTTCTTAGGAATCCACTACTAGTTTTTACCATAAGACAGTTACACACACACACATAATTAATAATTTCAAATGCCTTTTTATGACTAACACTACAAAGATAAACCATTACAGCACAGCAGTTACAATGCACCCAGGTAGACTATCACTAAATAGAGATTTGTTATTTTCTTTTAAAATGAAGAATATAACACAGGGACTAAACCCCAAAATCTATCTATTTAAAATACCTTATGAAATAAATACAGGGATTGGGACATCTGACAATCAGAGATCTTCTGCTTTCATGTAGGCTTACCCTGGGTATTATATTGACAATTAAATAAAACATTTAGTTGTACTACATCACCAATTGTTTCAGCTTCCACACTATTAAGCATTTACACAACTTCAAATATGAAAGAAAAAGAAAACTTGACAATTACTGTAGCTGTTAAGCACAAACACGGTCTTTGGTTCAGTGTTCTAGTACACCTCCTGAAGACATTTGGCCTCCAGTCTGCATTTCCTCCCTTATGGTGGTTCCCCCACCCCCAGTTTCATTCTCACTGATTTCTGTAAAATTACAGGAAACCGTATTAAGACCCAACCCACACATTCAGTCTAGGTTACCCCTGGCAGCTCTATCTTCTCCCTGCAGGGCTGGGCTGGATCTCACTAGTGCTCTGACAGGTCCATTAGGTATGACGGCAGTCGCAGTACAAACAGCAGGTGACATTGATTTAAAAAACCCGAAAATTTGGCACGGTGCCCAGTGAACTTGTCCAGTAGGGGAACCTTGGTCTTGTGGACAGTAGGTGTGAGAGTCAGGGTTCATGTAGCCATTACCTGGGCTTGCATGTGGGCCTGGAGGGAAGTATTCTGGTGCTGTAATGCAGCTGCCTAAGCCTGCATTTTGAGGGCTTGCAACTGGGCCTGCAAGATTGCATTCTGCTCTCAAAGCATGGCACCCTGAGCCTGCAGTTCCTGTAACGCCCCTACTGAGACCAAAAGAGTGAGCAGGGCTCCCGCTGTGGTCATTCCAAAAGGGATTTCCATGTCTTTAAGCCCATACCCTCCCTATGTCTGGTCTCTTGCGGGCTGCTAAAATGGCAAGCTGCTGGGGCACAGGCTGCCTACCTAGTGGATAGAGCAGGATCCAGTCTTGTGGGTGTAGTGGGAGTTTGGGTAATGTCAAGCAAAGGTCCAAGGATCAGGCACCAGTCCAAGGCCAAAGCCAATGTCACGGTCAAGGGGACAAGCTGAAGGTAAGAACCTGAGTCAGAAGCCAAAACCTAAGCTGAAGGGTAAGCCAGAATAATAGACAGAGACATAGCCAGGGGGTCAGAGCCAGGAGTCAGAAGTCGAAGACTAAGCCAAAGGGTAAGCTGGAGTCATAGTGAGGACATAGCCAAGAGTCAGAGCCAGGAGCCAGAAACCAAGACAGGGAGGCTGGGCTGGAGCAGGAAGAGGACAGGAGCAGGGCTTGAAGCAAGGACTGGAGTAGGAAGTGGAAGTGAAAGCACGGTAGGTGCAGCTACGGGCATGGTATGCATTAAGTAGCTGATGTACTGCTGCTGCTCAGAACTCAAGTAGCAGACCACAGGCTTCCCTGCCCAATCAGGAAGTGCAGCTGTTTGAAGGGGGCTCATTGGGCTCAGCTGAGCTTGCTAGGTTGCCTACCGACCAGGGTGGGAGACAACTGCACCCCCTAACGCCATCCTTTATTAGGTTCAGTCTTCACAGGTGTCTTCTTGGGTGGAGGATTACTCTATGTTGCTGGTCATTGAACTGTGTGACAGGTCACGGCGATTTGTCCTTTCTTCTGGTACTTTGTGCAAATGACCTGGGTGTAGGGTGACCAGATAGCAACTGTGAAAAAACGGGACAGGAGGTAGGGGGTAATAGCTGCATATATAAGAAAAAGTCCCAAAAAATGGGACTGTCCCTTTAAAAATGGGACATCTGGTCACCCTACCTGGGTGCCCAACAATCTTTCTCACCGTGCGTAGTTTGTGCACAACGCCACACAGAACTTCCTTACGTTCCTGTGGTCCTCTGTCTCACTGATTCAGGAGGTGAACTTCTTGGTTCACACTAAATTCCAGAGAATCTTTCTCTGCAATTTCCATGATAACTGCTATTTCAACAGCCTTCTTGAAAGTAAGCGCTGATTCAGTCAGTAATATTTTCTTGATCTTGTCATTGCATAATCCAGAGACTCACTGGTCATGCAGGGCATCACTTAGTGTCTGTCCAAACTGACAGTGCTCTGACAACTTCCTGAGAGCAGCAACAAACGGTGCTACTGACTCTTCACTTCCCTGGTGTCGCTGATAGAACCAATATCATTCTGCTATCATTGATGGCATCGGAGAAAAATTTTCCTGCATTGCTGCAGTAATTGCAGTTCCAGGCACAGTTGGAGACAAAAGTCACACAGCAATCCATATACCTTCAGACCCATTGCTATCAGCATGTTTGAAACTCTTTGTCTGTCTGGAATGGAGTTGCAAGCTATAAATTGTTCCAAACATTCGAGGTACACTACCCATGATTCACGGTTTTCATCGAACTCACCAACAATGCCTACAAAATTTGCCATTTCACTGCTCTCCTGTCTTGTACTTCACTGGGCCAAATTTGAGGGGCCTGAGGGACAGCACACTGAAGTATTACCTAGCAGATTGAGTGGCCTCTGGGACCTAGGCAGGAGCTAGAGGGACAGAGGGCCTGGATGGAGCTGTGGGGGAATTAGAGGGGGTGGATTTTGGAATTGGGAAGGAGCCCCTTATCTCTTCTTGCACCAGAGCTCTCTGGGGCTTTGTTATGTCAGTGTAACATGCTGCTTGGGAAGGAGTTAAGTTATACCAAAAAAAGATACTCTTATGCCAGAATAAGAGTGTCTACCTGAGGTTTTTATACTCGTATGACCATACCAGTATAGTAGAACCTCAGAGTTACGAACACCTCAGGAATTGGAGGTTGTTCATAACTCTGAAATGTTCGTAACTCTGAACAAAATGTTATGGTTGTTCTTTCAAAAGTTTATAACTGAACATTGACTTAATACAGCTTTGAAACTTTACTATGCAGAAGAAAAATGCTGCTTTTAACCATCTTAATTCAAATGAAACAAGCACAGAAAGTTTCCTTACCTAGTCAAATCTTTTTTCTAAACTTTCCCTTTATTTTTGTAGTCGTTTACACTTAACACGGTACTGTATTGCATTTGCCTTTTTTTTTTTTTTGTCTCAGCTGCTGTACTTCTGGTTCCAAATGAGGCGTGTGGTTGACTGATCAGTTCGTAACTCTGAGGTTCTAATCTACTGTATAACTATGACAGTATAACTGATAAAACTTTCTCATATAGATGAGGCCTTACAGTCATGCAATGGCAATCAGAATCTGGCCACATTGGAGTGACAAAGAGAGTGCCGGGGTGTCTTCTCAAGAAGGCAATGACAGTTCAGGTGAGCAGCCAAAGACTCTTAAAGGACAGGTAGGTAAACGCAAATGTTCAGATAATGCCTATCTGTGACTCAGTTTCCGTATCTGTATACTGGGCATAGAAACATGTACATACCTCACAAGGGTTCCCTCCCTGTCATTCCCACAGAGGCCACAGGGCTCATCCACAAACTCTGCAGATCCCCCTGGCCCCTGCATGGATCCTGGGAGATAAGCCGGAGGTCAGGGTCATCCACTCAAAAGCCTCTATTATCACTCTGTGTCCCTGGCAGCCCACTCACTCCCTGGTCTCTCCCTGACTATGGGGAATCCCCTTAAATAGGCATTTCCATCATATAGGGCACTCCCTGGAAAAGATAATACAGACCCAGCCTTAAATATTTTCCATTGAAACAGCCACTGATGAGGGTTTTGGCATCATCTTCAAAAACTTCTTGCAATGCCAAAATACCATGTACAGTGCTTAGATACCACAGCAACTGATGATTTAGAAAAATGTTAAGATAGGTAGAGACTTGTTAATTCTGTTACACCCTGAATTTCTTCAGCTGTGTGGTGCTGGAATCATGTACCTGAAAAATGGTTTCACACCCCAGGCTGATCAACTTTTTAAATAATTGGATTTTTCACTCAGAGCGTATTTCAATGTATTAGTACGTAGTTACTGGAGAAGTCTCTTTAAATTGAATGTGAAACCTTGTAACGTGATGAATGGCATCTAGCTTTTCTGTTCTCAAGCCATTCCTCTGATCAAGCAAATCCTTGTAAAGCTGTAAGGGGGTGGAAATGACAACTTGGGTGTATCCCCTGTGCAGGGAGCCTACTGGAGTAGCACAAAACTATCATATTGTCTCTGCGCTAGTTTTGCTTCCAGTCCCCAGCCTGTCAGGGGTGAACTAGGAGCAGGGAGAAGGAGGACATTTTAGGGAGTTGACCAGGAGAAGTAGAGTGTAAATTAGAGCAGCCCAAAGGTTGCCAGCTGAGCTGCCTCCGAATATGGAGACTGCAAAGGTGGCTTAAAGCTACCATTGCCACCCCAAGCCCTACTCACATACACCCTCAGTCAGAAGTGAGCTCCAAAGCCAATGTGTCTACCTTAAACCAGCAGCAGACACCACCAATATGGTCTATTTAATGTACCCTCTCGACACCCATGCACTTCATACCTCATTTGAAAGTGTATTATGTCCGCTTTAAGATAAAATGATGTGGAGCTGTCAAGTGGTACCATTGGCATAGAAACGGGGATAAACAATGACACCATCACCATGTTAAAATGACCACCTTGAAATATTTGCATTGGTTTCTGTTAGTTTTAATGACTCTGTGTATTATTTCAAGACATAAAATGGATGCTTTGTGACCTCGAAGCATCACAACAAAAATTTACAGGGTAAAACAAAATCTTAGTAATAAATGTGTACATCATTGAAATGTCATAGCATTAGTGACATTTCTAGTCAACATCATTATTATCATCTTGTCAATGTTCACCATTATGATCTCTGTCAAGAGTGCATTGTTTACTGTAGTCTTCCTTGCCTGGCACATACACATTTCTGTGAAGGGAAGATTGTTCTGACTGCAGACACAGTTGGTTGTGCAATGACCCCTACCAATACAGGCACAAATAAGGTCTTGTAGAAGCTTAGATGCCATTAGGCCCTTGAAGAATACTGGAAGTAGTGCATCAGCCACATTTTTCCATCATCCATGTTGCATTGCTGATCCAATATCTCATTTACCTATGTGCAAAGACATCCAAATCTTTGTTTGCCAAAATGTTCTTCTGACATGCTCTTCAAAACTGTCCTCACATGATGGGAGCATGCCGCAGTGACTTGTCCTGTTTGATGGCTAGATTGATGCACCAGCAACTCAGGTCTCTGTGGGTCTCCATTTCTTTCTCGCCCGGGTCATATAGCAAGTCTACCAACTTCTTTGCTGCAGAAATTGTGGCTTGGTCATCATTCTGTCCCACTTTGGCAAGATCTCTGAAGCAGTAAGATCCCTTTGTTTTGACAACATTAAACACAGATTTCTCCCCCCAATACCATGTAGAGATGACTCAGAGCCACATCCTGTTCATGTGAGCACACAGCAGGGAGCATGTGGCAGAAGTCAGGAGTGACTGTATCACAGATTGTATGCACAGATATGAAATGCCATTTGTCAGTTGTGCTGGTAATACTAACTGTTTCAATTCACATGTTATCTATGCATTTTATTTTGGAAAATAGTGAACATCAAAACATCTGTACCAGGTGACCTTATTACTAGGGTTCTTTTGACACCGAGAGACCCAAAAGTCATATTGGTACATACAGCATACAGAAGCATCCTTGTGTCCAGTTCTCTTGAGTACTAAGTCTTGGGCTTCTTCAACACCTCTACTGGTAGTGAACTTTGCTACTTCACCACTGGAAGAGCCTCCAGCAAGGAGGAATGTTTGTGCTGGGTGTGTTACTACACTCTCAGGAATTTTACAAGTGACTGTTGTTAGATGCCACATTTAGAAACTTTCCCCCTGGAGACACAGGGAATCCACCAATCATCTGGTATTTCTTGCATCCAACCTTAGATCCTGTCCGGAGTTCTGTTTCTGTAGTTTTTACAGAGTTACTGTTGTCATATCTGTCAGTCTTTGATTACAGAATTAGCTTTGTCAAATCCTTCTAAGACCTGTCTCAAGAACTCAGCAGCCAATTTATCAAATGTGTGGAACTGCCTTGTCCATGCTGTGCATGGAATGAAATTGTAGAATGATAGTGGTTTTTCTAATTTTGCCTGTAATTTGCTAATGGAATAGCTTGCAGTTTCTACATCCAAGGGAAGTCAGATTGTATATTTTTGTAGCAGCTTGGATGGGAAATGACCCTTGTATATGAGATCATTGACTATCTCTTGAGTCAGCTGATAAAATGTAATGTCATAAGGTGACTCTATTGTTGCAATGTGACTAGATGGTTTTGCTTTAAAATTGATTTTACTCAAGTAGGAAGAGAGGCATGGTGAGTGAGACTTGGCAATCAAGTCTTTCACAGATATTCTGTGCAACATGTCACCAAGCCCTTTTTGAAAAGCTGCCTCCCTTAGATTGATTTCTGTCTCAGATGTTTCTATTTTATGAAGTTTCTTGTCTTCCTTGTGTTTTTCTCAAGCAAACAATGCAGCAGGACCAATCACTGGAGGACGTGCTGTCATGCTTTCTCTGGTGGCTATGATATTCTCTGATCAGACTCAGAGTCTGTTTTCTTTCCTGGGTTCAATATGAATTGGACATGTGCCAAATTCAACTTGCTTGTGTATTTCTGAAAGCAACCCTGTGATAGAGTATTGGTGGCACATCGTCTAAACTAGAAAACTCATCCAGTAGCCACCAGTACAATTCATGTCTCCTGGCTTCTGCTGCCAGCATCACAGAATTCTGTCCAGCACTGGTTGCTTTTGATAGTTTTGCACTCTTGATTTTTTTTTTTTTTAACAAATAACATTTTTCAGAGTTTGTGGAGAGTCCTTGTCTCTTTGATGTAAGCTGTAAGGGGCTTGTACCCTCCATGTCTTCATATAATATAACTTCTCTGTAAAGTTAAAATTCCCCAAGTATATTGTTAGCTTTACCATCACCACCATTTTTCATTTTGTACAAATATACAGGCTTGTGCTAAATTAGATAAAAATTAGATCTGTATGTTGGTCTCAAAATTGCCATTTTTGTTTAATGAGTACTTTGAATGAAGCCCAATATGAAACTGTGTATTGTAATCTCTAACACCAATACTGACCCGTGCATAAGTGTCACTGAATTTAAAAGCTAGTTTCTAGAATATTTCAAAGGCTAGTGCTGAGTACCTAGACAATTACAAATTAAACTCTTCTACATGCAGACTAGATGCTACATTGTATGTACAAAAGCATACAAATGGAGAAGCATTACATTAGGAATTCACATTCATTTATAGCTACCCACTATCTATGCAATACAAATTAGAGGCATGCAATCTACTGCTACTGGTGCACAACCAGTATGAGACTGATCTGGTCAGCAAATTTCAATTCAAAATATACAAAATAATTGTAATTACTAATGAGATATTTTGACAATTAAGACTATGCAATATGAAAACATTTCATGTTAGTGTACTGCAAAATATTAGTATTAGTCATTTTTACCACATCCTAAACAGCTTAATCACGTCTGGAAAAAAATACTCACCTATGCAAAACCAATAAAAATATGTTAGTACATTATCATTTGGTAGATTTGACCAATAAAACGTCACATTAAGGTGTTGAAATTAACTTAAACAATAATAACTGTAGTCATAGTCATGTTGCAGTGTTTCTAGAACTGTGCAAAAAATGAGACTTTCTCATTTCAGGGACCATTATTGCACCTCGCCTACACCCAGGGCCGACGAGAAGGGGGAAAGCCAGTACAAATTACCGGGGCCCGGCGGTCCGGAAGGGGGCCCGGGGCCCAGCGGTCCGGAAGGGGGCCGGGGGCCCGGTTTCCCCGGCTGTTTAGCCGGTCCGCCCTTGCTGAGGGGCCCGAAATTTTTTTTTAACTGGGGCCCCATCCCGCTCTCGGCAGCCCTGCCTACACTATGCACTGTACTTTGTATCTCTTTCATGATTTTTTTAGAACCTTGCACCTTTCCTGCATTCTTAAAGAATTGCAGAAGAATTGGACCCGATTTTCCTGGTATTCTTGATAGATATTGCAAGGAAAATTTTGTGACTTTAAGACCTCTTAGTTTTCTATATAAGCACCTCCTTTCACTCCTTTACAGACCCAAATAATATGATCTTTTGTTCTTGGACCTTACATGTTACGCATAATCCATCTTTATGCATGTTAATTAGAAATAAATTACTATTTCATACAAAATGCCCTGTTAGAATTCTAAATAGAAACAATTCACTCTTCCACTCAGAGCCTTGGATTATATCAACATTGTCAACTGTTGGGCATATTTCTGATTTTCCCCCCCTTTGTTTCATTTGCCTACAGTTCTTGCCATTCTTTCTTTAGCTCATTTTTGATTAGTTGTTTAAATTCCACTTTGCTTAAGGGAACACCTAGGTCACCCTATTCATGATTAATAGCACTTTTTGCCTGTTAGTCTGTGTGATGTCACTCACGCCTCATGAGTGCCTCCTTCGAGTGTCTGTGGACTCGCACACTCTCTCTCTCTCTGCTTGCAGTGCTCCCTGTCAGCAGTTTATCTTGTCAGGCAGGTCTTCAGGGGCTCAGGCCTCCAGCTAAGTCACACGTTGTCTATATGCCTGAACGCACAAACATACCAACCTCTTCTGGGGTGAAAGGTCCAACAGGGCCTGTCACAGTGCCCTTGGTAATGCCTTTAGCCCTCTCTCTGGGCTCAGTTTTCAGTCCCTTTTGGGCTAGCTTCCAATCTGTCCCTGCCCTTTTATAGAGCAGTGCCCCCAGGGCCTTCTCCCAGGAGACTCTGCATCCTGCCATTCATTTGGGCCTCTAAACAGCACTTGTCCCCATCTCAGGGCTTAGGCCACTCTGCCAGTGGATGGTAGGGGGAGATCTGGGCCCACCCACTACTCTGAGTCCCGACCCAGGGACCGTATAAATAGCAGCCACTTGCTGCTTTCTGTAATAGTTGCTGCTGCTATTCCCTGGGTCACTTCCCACGAAGACCCTCCACTTCACCAGGGCTGTAGATCTCACTTGAGCTCCAGCAGCCAGCAAGGATCCCCTTCCTTGCTCCTCTGGTCCTTGCTCCTCTGATCTGTTCAGGCCTTGCAGCTCCTTTTAACTGGGCCTGCTGTGTGCCGATTGGCCACTTTGCTGCAGCCTCTCTAGGCAGGCCTGGAGGATACACCTTCACTGCTCCTTTTCTGGGGTTGGGTGTGGTAGGACCGCGAGGCCTCCAGCAGAGGGCCTCATACACTCCATCACAGTCCACCGGTTTGTTGCAAGCTATCCCTACATGCACCGGGATCCATGCTATTACTATAGTTATATCCATTTGTGCCTGTTTGGTTGTTAGCAGTAATATTTCATGAGTAATATCATTTCTGCTGTCAGATTTACCATGGTAAATTGCCTGCAGCCCTGTTTTAGACCCTGATTCTTGACATTATCCCATCCTTGAGGGCACCATCAAAGGGCCTGGGGACTCAGTTTCTCAGGGTAAGCCAAACTACAGTTCTAGTTGTGGTAGATTATTTAACCAAGATGGCACATTTTGTTCCATGCACATTTTGTCCTTCTGCTCAGGAGACAGCCCGCTTGTTTGTGGAGGCATCTTTAATCTCCACAGCTTGCTTACGACTGAAGATCCCAGATTATTTCCCACTTTTGGTGAGAATTTCTACACTGTCTCAGTAGACACCTTAATTGCAATGGCCTGTCAGTCACCCAAGCACCAATGGTCAGGCTAAGTGAACCACTCAGGTCCTAGAACAGTACCTATATTGCTTCCTAAACTATCACCAAGATGATTGGCTGTCCCTGATCCTTCATGCCAAGTTTGCCTACAACAATGCCACAAATACCTCCACCAAGCTGACTCCTTTCTCTGCTAACTATGGTTTCCACCTTTATGCTCATCTAGAGATCCCCTTCAAATCATCGATGCCCAGCATTACTGAACTCATGGCCCATGTTCAGCAGGTACACCAAGAACTCCAGAGGCAGTGAGAAGTCACCCAGGCAACTTACAAATGGTATACCCACTGGTCTTGCCAGCCAACACCCGACTTTGGGGTAAGGGATAAGGTGTGGTTGTACACCCAGAATCTGAGGTTGACTCACCCTTCCGTGAAGCTGGATCATAAATAGTTGTAAAAAGCAACAGAGGGTCCTGTGGCACCTTTAAGACTAACAGAAGTATTGGGAGCATAAGCTTTCGTGGGTAAGAACCTCACTTCTTCAGATGCAAGTAATGGAAATCTCCAGAGGCAGGTATAAATCAGTATGGAGATACCTGCCTCTGGAGATTTCCATTACTTGCATCTGAAGAAGTGAGGTTCTTACCCACGAAAGCTTATGCTCCCAATACTTCTGTTAGTCTTAAAGGTGCCACAGGACCCTCTGTTCCTTTTTACAGATTCAGACTAACACGGCTACCCCTCTGATACATAAATAGTTGGGGGCCTTCCAGATCACAAAACAGATTAAACCCTGTTACAGTCAAGTTATAAGCTACCAGATTCCTTCAAGATTCACCTGTCTTCCATGTCTCACTGCTAAAAGAAGTATCAGAGGGGTAGCCGTGTTAGTCTGAATCTGTAAAAAGCAACAGAGGGTCCTGTGGCACCTTTAAGACTAACAGAAGTATTGGGAGCATAAGCTTTCGTGGGTAAGAACCTCACTTCTTCAGATGCAAGTAATGGAAATCTCCAGAGGCAGGTATAAATCAGTGTGGAGATAACGAGGTTTGAACTAACCTCGTTATCTCCACACTGATTTATACCTGCCTCTGGAGATTTCCATTACTTGCATCTGAAGAAGTGAGGTTCTTACCCACGAAAGCTTATGCTCCCAATACTTCTGTTAGTCTTAAAGGTGCCACAGGACCCTCTGTTGCTTTTTGCTAAAAGAAGAATCCCTTCCCATTCCATACTTCTCCTCCCCCACCTATAACTGTTCAGGGCCAGGAAGAATATTTGGTTCAGCAGATTCTAGAGTCTCACAGGCCAAGGGAAAACTACAATGTCTAATTGACAATGTCTAATGGCCCAGATGAACGTTCATGGGAACCTGCAGATATTCATAGTGGACATGTTGCGTACAAAAGGAGGCCTCCACTCATCTCTCTGACACCTGTGCACCAGGTTATAGGTGATGTGCAGATATAACTTCATGAAAATATGGGCTGAGTGTAGCTGGTATAAGAGCTTGTTGATAAGGGGGAGCAGGGAGCAATTGCATAGAGTCACCTTGTTTAGTGCCTTATAGTCTACATACAGCTGCACAGAAATGTCCTTCTTCTTGACAAAAAGATTGGAACCCCCACCAGGGACATGGATGGGTAGATGAAGCCCTTCTGAAGATTCTTCTGAAAGTACATGTGGAAGGCCTAAAGTTTGGATTTGAGAGGGCATTATATCCAACCAAATGGGATCTCAGCTTCAGGGTGGAGATCCTCAGAGAATCACAAGTCCTATGCAGGGGCACAATGTCCACTTTCCCCTTGTCAAAAACATCAGTGAAGTCACAGTATTTGTGGGAGATCTCGGCCATGGCAGGTAGAGCTATGTGGGGCACTGAGGGTCTCAGCAGTCTTGCTCCCTGAGAGTCAGAGTCTTCTCACAGAATCTCAGGTGATGTGAACTGCAGAACATACCGGTCCAGTTCTTGGATCCTGGGAGGCAGAATTGCCAGCAATATCGGGAGCTAAAGTATAGGGTCCCGTTATGCCAATAAATGTGGGGGTCATGGGTGGCAAGCCAGGGCAGACCTTGGATGACTGGAGCATGGGGGCCCAGATTAATCTGAATTGGAGGGTTTCCTGATGCCCCTAGAGGGAGATAATGGTTACTGGCAAGGTCTGTTGGGTTACTGGTCCCAAGGAGAGAAGTGACCCATCAATAGTCTTGACCAGATCTGGAGAATTCTTGCATATGATGGGAACTGCATAGGCCTTAGCAAAATTCAAGTGCATAAAATTACCTGAGGCCCCCAAGATGACTAGGGCCTCTAGATGAATCTTGAAGCTTACTGATAGGCAAATCAATAGAGGTATATAGTTTCATCAGAAGCTGGATGTGGCCTGGGAATACTGGGGACTACTGGAGGGGGAGAAGAGCAGCTTCATAGAGCGGGGGACCTAGCATTTCCCAGCCCTGCTTCCGTGCAAGTCTTCACCAGATACGTTAAGGAAAGATGACTGGATTCCCCCTAATATAAGCACAACCTTTATGCCCAGCGTCAGTGCTTGTCCAAGTTAGGGAGGTGCAGGCGAGCCTGGTTGGCTTGCAAGAGCTTTGAGGCCAAGGAAGATCTGTATAGTTGGGGTGTCGTGGATGGGGTGGCTGGCGACCACCTGAGAATCAAGATACACTTGTAGCATCGCTCCATGAGGCAAGCATAGATTCTGATGCACCAGTCAATCAGATCATTCAAACTAGGCAGAGGCGCCACCCACTTGAGCTCATCTTTTAGATCCCCATTTAAACCGAGGCAGAAATGGTGGTGCTATACCGCCTCATTCTACCTGGGGTCAGAAGCCAAACAATGAAATTTGGCAGCCTATGTGGATATGGGGGGCATCCCTGTTGTAAGGCTGAAGAACCTGGTTGTCTTGGTGGTCCGTGCATGGTTAGGATTGTCAGAGATAATAGACATGACTTGAATGAATTTTTCTAGTTGTCGCAAGAGAGGACTGGATTGTTTCAGGAGGGGGGATGCCCTAGCCAAGGTCTCTTCAGTCAACAAGCTTAAGATGAGCCCCACGTTGCCCGGTCCATAGGGAATGATCAAGGGCATTGTAAGAATAGGAGCCAACATTGGTTCAGGAATCCTCAAAACTTGCCCTAATCTCCATCAAATTTGTCAGGCAATGGGATCTTTGGCTCCAGTGAGGGGGGAGTCAGAGGACCCAATTATCAATTACCCTCCCTCTTGCTGGGCATAACAGCTGATCATAAGACCCTGGGACTCAGCCTGAACACTGGAGGCTATGGTGAAGGAGCTTCCAAATTGCTATTTTCAGTAGCTCCTGCAGGACTACTTGAACCATGTGGGGATTGTGTTACAAGGGCTTAGAGAAGCCAGCCTCACTATCAAGGTGTCCAAGTGCAAGATGGGGGCTGCAGAGGTGTCTTATCTAGGACTCAGGAGAGGCAGTGGGTTTGTTTGCTCTGAGCTTTTAAAAGTAGAAGCTATTCAGAGCTGGCCTGCCCCACAAACTAAGAAGCAAGTCCAGTCTTTTATTGGTCTAACCAACTATTACAGGGGGGTTGTAAAGGGGCTTAGCAACAGTGCCCACATAACAGACCTTACAAAAAAGCCCTGATTTTAGCAAACCCTTTGCCCTGTGCACTGGTGCTTCTAACACTGAGTTAGGGGTGGGAAACAAGAGGCACCCCATTGCCTGCTTGAGTAAAAAACTGATCCCCACTGAACAGAACTATGCTGTCATCGAGCTGGAATGCTGTGCCATTATTTGGGCTGTTAAGCAACTTAAACCTGAGTTGTGTAATAAAAAAGTGAAGGTTTTGACAGATCATTCCCCTCTAACATGGTTACAAAGGGGGCCAATTCTGGATTATTACATTGGAGCCTATTTGACATGGAAATATTCCATATAAAGGGGAAGAAAATGTAGAAGCAGATCCCTTGTCCATAATAGGGGGACCCTGAGGCATATTCAGGAGCACAGTGACACCCCTTCCTCCATCAGTTTTGCACTGGGGGTGTGAAGCTGGCAAACCAGGTGCCAGCTCTTTCCAGGGCTTGAACCCTCAGCCAAGCACTGACAAATTCATTGCTGGACACCATTCTGTTTCACCTGTGTGTTAATATGGTTAAGACAGGTATTGAACTTTTAATAATGTGTTTAGACTTTATGAAATGCTTGTAAGCTGCTGCATGCATTGATCTCACTTATAATATCTTCATTATCTTTAATATTTTTATTACATTGCATGGAAGATAATATTTAAGTTTTTGCTTTATGACTGTAAAAAATGTTTGTTCCAAACCTGTTAATCCAGTCAGGAGGGCTCATCTCCTAACCATCACAAAGGCTTACAAAACTCAATGGGGCATTGTGGAACATCACAATACAAAGATTTTGCTAATTGCTCTTGCGCACCCAAGAAGAGGCTATGTGAAAAGGGCTCGTCCTAGCCGCTTGAATTCTGGAAGAAGGAAATCAAGACAGCTGACAAGAAAATTTTCATCTCTTTGGCTGTTTGGATTCTCACTGGGCTGGAGCTACAAAACAGAAGCAGAGATTCCCCAGTGTCAGCCTGGGTTAGCCCTAAAAGACATTCAGTGCTGACAGACTGCTACAATTCTGTCATCTTTTGGTGTCAGAGTAATAGGAGTCTGTCAGCACTGAATGTACAGTCTGTCAGTACTGAAAGTAACTCATTTGTGTATATATATGTTTGCCTACTTTAACCTGTAAAAAACTCTCTCATTTCTTTTTCCTTAGTTTCCTTGTTTCTTTAGTTAGTTTGTTATAGGATTGGCTACAAGCATTGTCTTTGGTGTAAGATCCAAGGTACCTATTGACTTGGGGTAAGTGACTGGTCTCTTGGGACTGGGAGTGGCCTGAATATTTTGTGATCTTTGGTGTATAGCAGGGATCTGCAACCTTTGGCCCGCAGCCCGCCAGGGTAAGCCCCCTGGTGGGCTGGGCCAGTTTGTTTACCTGCCGCGTCCGCAGGTCCAGCCGATCAGGTTCGGCTGATCGCAGCTCCCACTCGCCACGGTTCGCCGTTCCAGGCCAATGGGGGCTGCGGGAAGTGGCACGGGCCAAGCGATGTGCTGGCCGCCACTTCCCGCAGCCCCCATTGGCCTGGAGCGGCGAACCGCGGCTGAACCTGCGGACACGGCAGGTAAACAAACTGGCCCGGCCCACCAGGGGGCTTACCCTGGTGGGCCGCGGGCCAAAGGTTGCTGATCCCTGGTGTATAGGGATCACTAACTATCACTAAGTCCAGCTTGCCTGGCAAGATAGAAAGGAATGCCCAAGGGGACTGTCTCTGACTCTGTGGTAAGACTGTTTTAGGAGTTCATATTTGTTACTAAGTTGGTGAAATATAATTATAGAACACACAACCAGTTTGGGTTTTCTGCCCTGCTTCTTAACAGTCTGCCCTATGGTTAGAGAGACAAGGTAGATGAGGTAATATCTTTTATTGGATCAGCTTCTGTTGGTGAGAGAGACAAGCTTTTGAGCTTACACAGAGCTATTCTTCAGGTCTGGGAAACTTACTCAAGGCAAGTCTACACTACAAAATTAAGTTGACTTAAGTTACGTCAACATACAGCCACCGCAGTAATTAAATCCCTTTTGCATGTCCACACTACACTCCTTGTCTCAGTGGTGCACGTCCTCACTTCCAGCGCTTGCATGATGCACAGAGCAGTGCAGCATAGGTAGCTATCCCATCGTGCAACTTGCCACCATCTAGCCCAGAGTGTTTTGGGAAGGGTTTGCAATGCCTCATGGGGGCAAACAAGTCATGCAGGGGTGACTGGGAACATGGTTTCAACATCCCATGATGAAGTTTTCTCCATCCCCTAATTTTATCTGCATCCCATAATAGTTTGTGCCTCTTTTCAAAAGCCCTGCAAACCCACATGTCTGCCATCTCTGTGAGAAGCATGGATCCTGCACAGCTCTGCACTATTGTGATGAGCATCACGAGCACAACGCGCCTCATCCTGCGGTATTTGCAGAGCCACCGGAGGAGCTTCAGGGAACATGATGATTCCTTGGGGGCTAATTTGATGTGGGACGTAGAAAGAAACAATTCAAGATTGTTGTTGGCATTCACGGAGCAGCTGCAGATGGTGGAGTGCTGGTTCTGGGCCTGAGAAACAAGCACTGACTGGTGGGATTGCACCATTATGCATGTATGGGATGATGAGCAGTGGCTGCAGAACTTTTGGATGTGCCAGACCACATTCCTGGAAGTGTGTGTAGAGCTCGCCCCAGCCCTCGGGCACAGCAACACCAAAATGAGAGCTGCACTGTCAGTGGAGAAGTGACTGGCAATTTCTGTGTGGAAGCTTGCAATGCCAGATTGCCACCGATCTGTCGGGAATCAATTTGGAGCTGGGAAATCCAAAGTGCGGGTTGCCGTGATGCAAGTGTGCAGGGCCATTAATCGTGTTCTGCAATGGACCGTGACACTGGGCAATATGCAGGACATAGGGGATGGTTTTGAAGCAAGGGGGTTCTCGAACTGCAGTGGGGCTATAGATGGCACACACACCCCTATTTTAGCACCAGACCAACTTGCCACAGAGCTCATCAACATAAAGGGCTACTTTTCTATGGTATTGCAAGCGCTGGTGGATCACAGGGGCCATTGTATCAACATCAACGCAAGATGGCCAGGGAAGGTGCATGATGCATGCATCTTTAAGAACACAGGCCTGTTCAGAAAGCTGTAAGCAAGGACTTTCTTTCCAGACCAGAGGATTACCATTGGACAGGCTGAAATGCCAATAGTGATCCTGGGAGACCCAGCCTACTCCTTACTCCTGTGGCTCACGAAGACATATGCCAGCCACCTTGACAGCAGCAAGGAGCACTTCAACTCCAGGCTCAGCAGGTGCAGAATGACAGTTTAATATGCCTTTGGCCACCTGAAAGGCTGCTGGCACAGTCTACTCACTAGATTAGACCTCAGTGCAAAAAATAATCCCAATGGTTATAGCTGCCTGCTGTGTGCTTCATAATATCTGTGAAGCAAAGGGAGGAAGTTTCCTCTAGGGTGGAGGTGGAATGACTGTCTGCTGGTTTTGAGCCACCCAATAACAGCACTATAAGAAGAGCTCATCAGGGAGATATATAGCTCAGGGAGGCTTTGAAAGACCATTTTATTACTGAGCCCCAGTAATGTGTGTTGCTGTAGTGTGCTCTGCCTGGCATTGCTTTTTTTTGCATCCCAGTATGAACCTTGTAATGAGCGCTGTGTGTATAGGAATAGAACATTGCAAATGCACCTATTGGTATTATCTGTGAATGACGTCAGCCCCAGCCAGCATATGCTGTGAACTAATAAGGATGAATTAAGTTTCTAAAAATATATTTTTATTCCAAATCCATGCAAACAGACATATTTATAACTGAATGAAGCTTTATAAATACAGGGAAAAGAACTTTAGAAGGGGAAAGAACAGTCATTTTCATTTCACAAACACATACACCAACAGTGTATGTGCGGCTGTGATTGTCTGTACTCTCCCCTAGGGTGAAATGGTAGGGATAGTGCAGCGGCCCCAGATGTGGAATGGGGGTGCATGTAAGGAGGACCCGGAATGGAGTTCTCTATAGACTGCAGAGGAAGGCAAGCATGGGTCTATTGAGCTTGAAGGTCAACAAGAGTCTCCAGCATGTCTGTTTGCTGCTTGAGAAGTGCTAGCATCTCCTTTGGCACGTCTCTCTCCTTTTCCTGTGCTTTTCTCCTCTCCACTCTAGCCCTTTCATCTGCGAGGATGATCCTCCAAGCACTGGTGTTCGATATCTGAAGCACCAGAGCCTTGCAGGATCTCTTGGAACATGTCATCCCACATCCTCTTCTTTCTCCTTATCTGGCTGAGCCGCTTCACTGGTGTGGATGGAGAGACCCTCCAGGCCACATTTCCAGCTGCAAAAGATGCAATGCGCAGAGGTACTATTGTGAGTCTATTCACAAGATAAATGGAAACTTGGAATTCTGAATTCACTCCCCTTGATCCACACAAGTTACAAGCACTATATTCCCACTTGTCCTCGGCATTCATAGAACACTGCAGCAGTCCCCGCCATGGTGAGTCCAGCCGGGGGGAAAGGGAAAGTTGGGACAATGGCCCTCACTCCCATCCCTGTTTTCTCATTTTTTGCCCTCCCAAATTTACTTGGAAAAAAATATTTCTATCACTTGAGTTACAGGACTTAACTATATTAGCAGCAGTAGAAGGCTGTTATCCCAGAGCAGGGGTGAGCCACTGGTGCCATGTACTTGGTCACATGATGTCTCACTTATGCTCAAAAGACCGAAAACAACATTCAGGAGTCTCAGGATATTTAGGTCTTTTCATCTTAAAGAATTAAATCTACATTTAATGTTAAAGAAAGCATTAGTGTAAAGGGCTGCAAAATAATGCAAGTCTGATTTGTTATTGATTTCTTACAATTAAAAAATAAGCAGACTAAACTAAGGGCTTGTTGCTGCAATCTTTATTCTCGCTATTTTTGCACCAAATTCGGCCTTGGAGTGAGTGAGCGACTCCACTGACTTCAGGATCAGGTCCTTTAAGGCTAGAAATGTAGAAGGATTTGCTCTTTGGACTAATGCTTTATGTCCTTGTGCTGTTATATAAAAGTGATTAATTTCAAAAAGCTGCACAGACATTGCATCAGATCAAAACGTTAATAATGAGAGGGAAAGTGACAATGGTTGGAACTGTAACAGCGAAAATCTTGTCCAGATGTCACCAGAGTGCCAGTATCAACAGATTCTGAACAACAGTGACCACTGCAATCAATAACTAACAGGGGACGAGTTCACTGCCTCTCTTAAACCCTGCTTTTGAGGATGACCCTACTCCAAAATACCCTACTCCAAAAGAATAATCGATACAACACTGGAGACCGCATCAGAGAATTGAAAAACTATTACATTTACAGATCTTGCCTCTTCTGGAAAAGGAATTACTTCAGTTACAGCAAGTATTTGACATGAAAAAACCTTCTGCGGCTTTCAGATTTTTTAGCCAGACAGCTTTCAACAATGGATCCTGGAACCTTTCCTTATACAAAGCTAACCCCCTTCCCTGCCCACACAAAATCCTGCTGTCTTCATTCTGGGTGTACTGCAGCATTTCCCAAGCCTGGGAAGTGTCTCCTGGGGGAGACTGAAGGACTAGCCTGGGGTCAGATAGCACAGCAGATGTGTCAATTAAGATGGATAGGCCTTTAACGATACTTGGCAGAGCTGGAGGAGGGAAGATTGGTTTCATTTTACTGGAAGTGGGGAGTCAGCTTTCATATGTTTGGGAAATGGTGGCTTTTAGTGGATTGATAATGGTATGGGTGTCTCTTACCTCTAGAACAGTGAAGACTACCTTATTATTAATTAAGAAGTGGTTCAATTCCACCTCTAGTTAACTCCCTGCTTAGAGCTCACTCTGGTGAGAGAAGGTGGGGAAATGGAGCACAGCTCAAAACTGAAGACCCAATTAAGCCATGCATAGGTAAGCCACTGTCCAGTGTGTTACCAGTGCTTAATTTGAGCCTCTGGATTTGGCAGGTCATAGCCCCGGCACCTCAGGACAGTGCTGAATTTGCGCTAGGGCTTGCAGGGGCTGAGCCCTGGCACCTCTGGGCTAGCTGCCTCAGTTACTGGTCCTGGCGCGGGCAGTAGGAGGCACATGTTGGCCATGGAGTGCCCTGTCTGCGCTGGGGCTGCAGCCACTTCACCCGCACCCCTGCGCAAGGCCAGCAGCATGCTGAGCCTGCCTGATGCCCAGCAGGTGCAGTTGCAGCTAAATCGGCGCAAGCTGAGCTCCTGCATCCTGGGCAGCAAGTCCTTCAGGGCTGGGGACGCCACCCCTCAGCAGCGCTTCCGCCAGCATCCCCTTCACTTCTTGGGGGGCTCCCGCAAAGAGATTGCTGCCTCTTGGAGGCCCAGGAGAGGCAGAGATTCCCCAGTGCAGGCAGTGAGGAGCGAGGTGAGGCATCAGGGACTGGGGAAGTGACAGTGCAGTGCAGGGCAGAGGGAGCTGGGCACCCAGGGCAGGATGGAAACTCTGGGAAGTAGCCCTGGTGCTGGTGGCAGGGCCCTGCTGCGGGAGGCGAAGCAGGCACACGGCACAGTCGGAGCGGGCAAGATGCACCAGGCACGGCGGCGGCTCTGTGCTCTGGATGGGAGATGCTGATCCCCACACTGCCCACGATCCTGGCTGCTACAGCCCTGGTGCTGCCCAGCCCGCCCCACACAGGGGACCCACACCAAGAGGAGGTGAGAGCTGGGCCTGATCCTGGACCCCTTTCATGCTTCGGCCACCATTTCAGAGGACATGTTTCCATGCTGATGACAGGTTCTTCTCGATAACTGTCCAGAGCAGTGCAGACTGATGCACGTTCATTTACATCATCTGAGTCAGATGCCATCAACAGAAGGTTGATTTTCTCTTTTGGTGGTTCGGGTTCTGTAGTTTCTGAATCGGAGTGTTGCTCTTTTAAGACTTCTGACAGCACTTCAGATTCTTAAACCTTGGGTCGAGTGCTGTAGCTATCTTTAGTAATCTTATATTGGTACCTTCTTTGCGTTTTGGCAAATCTGCAGTGAAAGTGTTCTTAAAACGAACATGTGCTGGGTCCTCACTGAGACTGCTATACCATGAAATATATGGCAGAATGCATATAAAACAGAGCAGGGGACATACAATTCTCCCCCAAGGAGTTCAGTCACAAATTTAATTAATGCATTATTTTTTTAACGAGCAGCATCAACATGGAACCATGTCCGCTGGAATGGTGGTCAAAGCATGAAAGGGCATAGAAATATTTAGCATATCTGGCAATGGTGCCATGGGAACACCTGTTCTCACTTTGGGGTGACATTGTAAATAAGCAGGCAGCATTATCTCCTGTAAACATAAACAAACTTGTCTGTCTTAGTAATTGGCTGAACAAGAAGTAGGTCTGAGTGGATTTGTAGTCTCTAAAGTTTTACATTGTTTTGGTTTTGAGTGCAGTTATGTAACAAAAAAAATGTACATTTGTAAGCTGCACTTTCACGATAAAGAGATTGCATTACAGTACATGTCTGAGGTAAATTGAAAAATACTATTTCTTTTGTTTCTTTTTTACAGTGCAAATATTAGTAATAAAAATAATAATATAAAGTGAACACTGTACACTTTGTATTCTGTGTTGTAATTGAAATCAATATATTTGAAAATGTAGAAAAACATCCCAAAATATTTAATACATTTCAATTGGTATTCTATTGCTTAACAGTGCGATTAAAACTGCGATTAATCATGATCGCTTTTTTAATTGTGATTAATTTTTTTGAGTTAATTGCATGAGTTAACTGCGATTAATAGACAGCCCTAAAAAATACTAATATGAAGTGAGCACTGTACACTTTTCTGTGTTGTAATTGAAATCAATATATTTAATAATGTAGAAAAACATACACAAATATTTATAATAAATGTAAATTGGTTTTCTATTATTAACGAGTGCAATTAAAACTGTGATTAATCGCGATTAATTTTTTTAATCAAGTTCATTTGTTTTTAGTTAATTATGTGAGTTAACTGCAATTGACAGTCCTAAAAAAAAGCCCAACCTTGAACTTCATGTGAAAAGTTGTTTAAACTTAACTTTACAGAACTGATTTACCTTAAACACCTAGCGTTTGTGTCTGTGTGATATATACATCCATTGGACATATACATTTCTTTTGTATCTTAAGCACTAGGACTACAAAATAATGAACTTGTATATGCTCTCTTATCACCTATCCCCCACACAAACATGTGTCTTGTGGGTGAATGGTACATGGAGATAAGTGTGATGCTAAAATGGTTACCTTTATAAAGAAAAACATAGCGCAACTATTTAACTCACTACTCACCAGCAAAATAAATTGAAATGCATCAGATTTAATCCTCTGAATAAATGGTGCAGGGAAATAAACATAAAGAACCAAGCAGCATGGTGAATCAGTGCATTATGTCTGTTTGAAGGATGGGATAAAAGCACTTTGTAACATTTGGCCTCTACATCTAGATATTCATAAGTCATTTGGGGGGAAATAAAAAGGGAATTTGAAGCTGTATCAATTCCTGTGGTTGCAAAGCATCTGGATAATGCTGGGAAGAACAATAACCAAGAACTGGAACAACAACAAAAGCAAATATTGAGCTCTAAGGCAGTGTTTCTCAACCTTTTTGTGCTCATGACCCCCTTTGGACCTAAATGAAAAATTGTGACCCCCTACTAAGACTTGAAAAGGTAGGGGGATGAAGCCGCCTGAGCGGGTTTGGGACTGAAGCAGCTGGAGACCCACCGCCCAGGGCTGAATCTCCGGAGCCCCGCCACCCGGGGCTGACAGCCCAAACCCATGACCCCTCTAAACCCATCTTGCAATCGCCAGGTTGGGAAACACTGTTCTAAGGCAATCAACACAGAGTTTCCTACAGTTGGCTCTGAAAAGGACAAACAGGCTAAGCTGTAGGTTTAAAACTTGTGCTGGGCAGATTCACCATTGTGTAGTGCAGTTTGATGCCACTGTAACTCCATTGATTTCAGTGGTGGTACCCCAGGACTAGTGTATGGAGTAATGCAATGCTGACTCAGACCCACTGGTTTTACACTATTGTAAACGCTGCTGACTTAATGGGGTTACTCCTGACGGATATTGGTGTAAGTGAGATCAGAATCAGGCCACTAGAATCACAATATCCAATCTTGATACAGTCTTCTTAGCCCTTCATCTTCTCCAGATAGTGTAGATAAATCAAGAATCATGTCGTTACGGATACGTGTACACTGCAAAAAAACAACAACCCACCAAACACATGGCAGTAAGTCTCAGAGCCCGGGTCTACAGACTTGGGCTCACGGGGCTTGCGGCATGTGTGAAAAATAGCCATGTAGACATTCCTGCCTGGGCTCTGAAACCTGGTGAAGGGGGTGGGTCTCAGAGCCCAAGCAAGAACATCTACATGGCTATTTTTAGCACCGTAGCATGAGCCCCTTGCACCTGAGTCTGTAGACCTGGGTTCTGAGACCCACTACCTTGTTTTTTTGCTGTGGGGTTTCTTTGCATTGGAGATGTACTCTTAGAGACTCTAAACACTCAGGGCCATATTCTGCCTGCTGCTTTAGTGATGTATAGAGGCCGTAAAGGAGCTTCAACAGAGAATTCCCCTTGTGTAGGAGCAATGTAGGGCAGACATACACAACTCCCAAGCTGGCTCCTCTCTGAAGCTCCTGGCCTGATGTGCAAATGATGTTACAGGGGCAGCAGGCAGGGCAAAACGGTCCAGGTATTCTGAGCTGCCCACTGAAAGGAATAGACCAGCACCTTTCTTGTTTTGTATGGACATCAAAGGTCTTATGGAACTCTTTATGAGAAATGGGCTTGTCCTGGTGCCCTTGTCAGAATCGTCTCTCGCTCACGGCTGTGCAGCACGTTGGCTGCTTACCTCTACCCCTGAGGCTATCGTATTTCAACGGTGTTGTAAGAACTGTATGTGGCTTTGGGATCTTTTGGCATTAAAAGGTGCTTTATACATTTAACTTTTTATATTTATTGTATTATATCTTGCGATGCCAGATTCCTGTCACTT
This sequence comes from Emys orbicularis, assembly GCF_028017835.1. Taxonomy (NCBI): domain Eukaryota; kingdom Metazoa; phylum Chordata; order Testudines; family Emydidae; genus Emys; species Emys orbicularis. The sequence continues at coordinate 347,827,900 of NC_088683.1, forward strand.
GCCTTTTAGTACCTACCAGCAACCTGCTAATATTCAACTGAGTGCGTGCCCAAAAAAACTGCCTCTCTAAAGCAGAAGTCACTGTGTTCAATAAAACACCATTATTTACACGTTCTGTTAGCGGATTTTACAGCCTTCTTAATAAAGTGTGTGAACAAATATAAGGTTACAGAGTTAACATTCAATCTGGCATTTATAGTTAGACGTGAAACTGCAGGTCTCCTTTAAAAGAGAAGTGGGGGGGGGGCAGAGGGGAACACTCTGATTTGTATATTAGGAAAGCAGTTGGCTCCTTTTCAGAAAGGAAATCTAAATTCATACTGAGTGTCATTTGGGCATCTGATCCAAAAGTTTAGTAACACATCTAGCCAAGCCACAGAACGTTTTCACATCTGGATCTGCCCCACTTGCTAAACTGCTTGAGTCTGTAGAGAAATCCAGAATACACTGTGCTTTATTATTATAAAAGAATGTAAAGTTATATAACCAAAAGTGAAAGCCCATATTGTGGAATATTTCTGAAAGAACAACATGTTACAACTGCACTTTTTAAACAAGGCTTGAATTTAGCAGAGAATATGGGCTCAACAGGTCTGCATCTGTCAATAATTTGCTTTACGTAATAGGCAGAGAGGAGAGACGCCTGCCAGACGGCTTTAAAAATTAAAATCACACACGTAGAGCTGGAATAGTTTTCTAAGCTACGAAACAGAGATGGGGCCCAAGCTACAAATGTCACATCTGGATTGTTCAAAAGTTTGGGGGTGTTTTGAGCTGGGGACTTGGCCCCCGCTCTGCCTAGAAGCAATTTTAAAGGTGTGTTTGGGGAAATTAGGATTGTGCCTTTGTTTATGATGTATAAAGAAGGCCTGAAAGAATTTTTAAAATGTAATAAATGGCAGTTTTGCTTGGGGGTTCCATAGAAATTTCAGCAATGTCAAGTCTGGTCTATGCTGTGTGACAAAGTTCCTCCTCTATCTTGGTGGGTCCTGCACTTATTGGCAGATTTTCTTGCCTCAGAGATTCACCATGTGGGTTGGGGAACAGCCCAGAGACCTTCCCCTCTGGAAGAACCCACAGTCCAGGTCAATTGGGAGGTTTGGGGGGAACCCGGGCCCACCCTCTACTCCGGATTCCAGCCCAGGGCCCTGTGGACTGCAGCTGTCTATAGTGCCTCCTGTAACAGCTGCATGACAGCTACAACTCCCTGGGCTACTTCCCCATGGCCTCCTCCAAACACCTTCCTTATTCTCACCACAGGACCTTCCTCCTGGTGTCTGATAACACTTGTGCTCCTCAGTCCTCCAGCAGCACACCCTCTCAGCTCCTTGCGCCTCTTGCTCCCAGTTCCTCACACTCACACCACAAACTGAAGTGAGCTCCTTTTAAAACCCAGGTGCCCTGATTAGCCTGTCTTAATTGATTCTAGCAGCTTCTTCTTAATTGGCTCCAGGTGTCCTAATTAGCCTGCCTGCCTTAACTGGTTCTAGCAGGTTCCTGATTACTCTAGTGCAGCCCCTGCTCTGGTCACTCAGGGAACAGAAAACTACTCATCCAGTGACCAGTATATTTTCCCTCTACCAGTCTCCTGTACCCCACTGGTCTGGGTCTGTCACAGCTGATTTTGCTGGAGAACCTTTTGGGGCTCTGAGATGCGTAATGCGAGCTCTCTCACTCCTTAACAGAAGGGGAAGGGCTGCCTGAATCTTTGACAATGAGATTGTCCAACTGTTGTAACTAAGTAGGTGTTACCAAGAAATGAAAAGTTTTACACATTCTGAATAAAAGCCACAGTTCACCTCAACCAGTCAGTTTTCAGTCCCTCAGGGCTCGTCTACACTTGAAATGCGCAGATACTATGTACACCAATGGGAGGGGTTCTCCTGTCAGCAAAGTTAATCCACCTCCCTGAGAGGCAGGACTTAGATCGATAGATGAATTCTTCCATCAACCTAGCGCTGTCTACACATGGGGCTAGGTTGGTATAGCTACATCCATAGGTGCTGTCTCTGTGGGTGCTCCAGGGCTGGAGCACCCACGGAAAAAAATTAGCGAGTGCTTAGCACCCACTGGCATCCAAGTTCTTCTGTTGACCTAGCTACCACCTCTGAGGGAGGTGGATTTCCTAATTTGTGGAGAACCCCTCCCATTGGCATAGGTAGTGTCTACACTGAAGTGCTACAGCAACACAGCTGCAGTGCGGCTGTAGCGTTACAAGTGTAGATAAGCACAAAGGGTGGTGTAGTGGTTAGGACCCTAGCCTAGAATTTGGCAGACTAGTCCCTGCTCTACCTCAGACTTCCTGTGTGACCATGGACAAGTCATTTAGCTTCTCTGCGTCACAGTACTTCCCTACCTCACAGAGGTGTGGTGAGGATAAATACATTAAACACTGTGAGGTGTTCAGATATTATATAATGGGACCATATAAGCACCTAAGATAGTTATAGCTTGAGTGTTCCCTTAGCTCAACTCTAACTCACCCTCCATCCACACTCCTAAATCCCTCAGTCATGTCATGTGTTGGCTGAATTAAAGCCAGTCAGTATAGTTCTGCAACCATTCACAAAGTTCCAGGATAAGACATACCCTGAATTTCTAATGTAAAAGGCGAGAGAGGGAGAGGAGACCCCCTTTCGATCTTTTCAGGGCTCCTTTGTACATCATAAAGGAAAATGTACAAGCCTATCTATTTTGTTCCATTGCAGTTCCCCTTTATTATGCTTCAGCCTTGCTCCTCACATTTGATTTTGGCTTTTCATAGTTCATTAGCTAATCCCAGTTGTTCCTCTCATTTATTTGGCATGAAAAAAAGCCCCTGAATTCCATAAATGAAGAATGAGTCCGGCTGACATTCCTCCGTATAATAATGCCTTCCATTTCTCTAGCACAATTAATCAACAAGGATCCCAAAGTTCTTGGGCTGTGGACTGCCTTCTGCTTTCCAATATGCAGCTCCCCTTAAGTGAATGTGTCCCGAGGGCATATTTGTGGTGGTTTTTGTACAGAGATCCCTTAGCTGCATTTCAGGCAATCTGGCCATAGGCAGTCTCATTGGTGGGAAATGCAGTAGCCGTTCTATGCCATCAACATTATACAAAGGATGGGAAGTGAGAAATATCTCATCAAACTAAAACTACAGAGAAAACTGAGAAAGAAAGAAAAACACGAGTTAGAATTTAGCCAGGTCACTGAAGTTAACACCCCTATTCCTGTGAAAAGTGACATAATAGTAATGGTTACAAGCGGCCACATCCTTAGCGTTACGTTTCATCCAGAAGAAGGTACTTCCATCACTACAGTGCTTGCTAGCATTGGAGCTAGAAAAAAACGAGCGAGGTGAACAAATAATTTTGAATAATATTTTTTTATTAATCTAATCACCTTTTTTTGGTTAGTGAATCTTTTTTTCAAATGTATCTGTGATATTCATAAGTATTCACCAAATATTTTCAATGAGTAATTCTCAGCCTATGGGTCTTTTGTGAATCATTTGCTTACACTGTTTGCTATTCAGTATTCATGTTGTGTGTTTGGCATCTAAGGCTTTCTCTTCACTGCAGAAAAAGGAAGTGCGACGCAGTCAACTCTATTCCCCACTACCTGGGGTTTACTTTGGGTATGTCTACACTACGAGAATAGTTCGATTTTACTTAAATCGAATTAGTGGAACCGATATTACAAATTCGAATGTGTGCATCCACACTACGAACAGTAATTCGACTTTGTGAGTCCACACTAACGGGCCAAGCGTCGACATTGGAAGCGGTGCACTGTGGGCAGCTATTCCACAGTTCCCGCAGTCCCCGCTGCCCATTGGAATTCTGGGTCGAGCCCCCAATGCCTACTGGGGAAAAAAATGTGTCGAGGGTGGTTTTGGGTAACTGTCGTCATTCAACCGTCACTCCCTGAAAGCGCTGGCGGGCAATCAGTTCGCGCACTTTTCTGGTGAGTGACAGCGCGGACGCCACAGCACTGCGAGCATGGAGCCCGCTGCGACCATCGCTGCAGTTATGGCCGTTGTCAACACCTCGCACCTTATCATCCACCTTTCCCAGAGGCAGATGCTGAGAAATCGGGCGAGGAGGCTACGGCAGCGCGGTGAGGACATTAAGTCTGAGAGTGGCACAGACCTCTCGCAAAGCACGGGACCCCGCGCCGTGGACATCATGGTGGCAGTGGGTCATGTTGATGCTGTGGAACGGCGATTCTGGGCCCGGGAAACAAGCACGGACTGGTGGGACCGCATAGTGCTGCAGGTCTGGGATGAATCACAGTGGTTGCGAAACTTTCGCATGCGTAAGGGAACTTTCCTTGAACTTTGTGAGTTGCTGTCCCCTGCCCTGAAGCGCAAGGACACCCGGATGCGAGCAGCCCTGACTGTCCAGAAGCGAATAGCCATAGCCCTCTGGAAGCTTGCAATGCCAGACAGCTACCGGTCAGTCGCGAACCACTTTGGCGTGGGCAAATCTACCGTGGGGGTTGCTGTGATGCAAGTAGCCAACGCAATCGTTGAGCTACTGCTCTCAAAGGTAGTGACCCTGGGAAACGTGCAGGTCATCATAGATGGCTTCGCTGCGATGGGATTCCCAAACTGCGGTGGGGCTATAGATGGAACTCACATCCCTATCCTGGGACCGGACCACCAGGCCAGCCAGTACATTAACCGAAAGGGCTACATTTCAATGGTGCTGCAAGCAATGGTGGACCATAGGGGACGTTTTACCAACATCAACTTCGGATGGCCGGGCAAGGTTCATGACACTTGTGTTTTCAGGAACTCTGGTCTGTTTAGACGGCTGCAGGAAGGTATTTACTTCCCGGACCACAAAATAACTGTTGGGGATGTGGAGATGCCTATAGTGATCCTCGGGGACCCAGCCTACCCGCTAATGTCCTGGCTCATGAAGCCCTATACAGGCGCCCTGAACAGTGAAAAAGAACTCTTCAACTACTGGCTGAGCAAGTGCAGAATGGTGGTGGAGTGTGCTTTTGGACGTCTCAAGGAGAGATGGAGAAGCTTACTGACTCGCTCTGATCTCAGCGAAACCAATATCCCCATTGTTATTGCAGATTGCTGTGTGCTCCACAATCTCTGTGAGAGCAAGGGGGAGACGTTTATGGCGGGGTGGGAGGTTGAGGCAGACAGCTGGGCGATTAGAAGAGCCCAGCGGGACGCGCTGTGCATCCGGGAGGCTTTGAAAGCTAGGTTCCACAGTGAGCAGGGTAACCTGTGACTATTAAGTTTGTTTAAAGAGAAGCTGAACCTGCCACCGTTTCTTTGCCCAGTTAATGTTGACTACCCTCTCCAGTTACATATCCCCTTCACCCCGTTTCCCCCCTTCCAACACACCTTTAAAAATAAAACAAATGGAACTTTGTTCATTAACACCGTTTTCTTTATTAAGGGTTTTGTGGTAAAGGGTTGAAACTGGGACGCAGACTGTGGTGGGGAGCGGGTGTAGTGATGGAAAGGACGCTTCTAAACTCGAGGAATGACAGGCTCCTGCTCCTAGAGCGGTCCGCAGTGGTGGACTGGTTGTTTCAACGGAGCCTGCCACCCCTCCTTTTTGGGACTCTGTGTGTGGGGGCTATGTGACTTTGTGGCGGGGGAGGACGGTTACAGATCCCCTGCTGCGTGGCTCTGTCATCCAGGCTAAGGACCGCTGCATAAGATCTGTAAGCGCCCTCCCCCGCCACAAACTCACATAGCCCCCCCACACAGAACATGAAAACCACCTCCCAGACTGACCAGGGTGCCTAGTGACTGCAATGTGTGTGTGACCTGCTGCTGAACCTGCCCCCGTGTCTGTACCCTGGTAAAGGTGACTGTCCTCTCCAATTCCCAACCCCCTTCCCCCCCTTCAGACACTCTCCTTTAAAAGAACCTGACGGAAACAGTAATTAAAAGAAACATATTTTTTTATTAACAACTGCACAGGTAGGAGATGACACTGGGACGGGGGCTTGGGTGAGGTGCTTTTGGACTGAAGGAAAGGACTTATCAAAACTTTGGGAATGAGAGCCGTCTGGTACTTGAGCAGTCTGCAGGGGTGGACTGACTGTTTTCACGGCCCCTGCCGCCCCTCCTTCTTGGGACTTTGGGTGAGGGGGGGATGGGACTTTGTGGCGGGGGAGGGCGGTTAGAGATAGACTGCAGCGGGGCTCTGTCCTCCTGCCTCCAGTCCTGCAGAACATCTACAAGGCGCCGGAGCGTGTCCGTTTGCTCCCTCATTAGTCCAAGCAGCGTTTGAGTCGCCTGCTGGTCTTCCTGCCGCCACCTGTCCTCCCGTTCGCTGTGTGATCGCTGGTATTGCGACATGCTCTCCCTCCACTGGGTCTGCTGTGCCGCCTCGGCTCGGGAGCAGCCCATAAGTTTGGAGAACATCTCGTCCCATGTCCTTCTCTTACGGCGCCTAATCTGCGCCAACCTCTGGGAGGGGGATGCCGGGGTAGGTCGGGAGACATTCGCAGCTGTGGGATGGGAAAAAGAGAGTGAATTCCTCACAAAGATACATTTTTGTGAACAATGAACATAATCTTTCTCTGTGAACAAGACCATGCACAGCACCTATCACATGCGCACTCGGGACAAGGTCGAATTTTCGGCCTTCCCATTCACTGCCTGGGGTCTTGGAGTACAGATCACACAAGCGGGGCAGGACAGTGGAATTCGGGTAGCAGGCGGAATGGTAAGCCGTAGACTTTTGGTTCCTGAAAGCTCAATTTATAGCAGTGCCCTCCTTTCACGTTCAAAGCAATGCCCCTAGCGTTGGCCAGTTCCTGGTGCCGGCAATCCGGCCAGCATGAACTCTGCCCCTGTCCCACCCCCCTCACGGCTGTCCCCGGGAAAGATCCCTGTATGCTGCCCCTGTCCCGCCTCCACCACGTGGCTGTAAACCGCCGGTTACACTTATGTAAAGGAACAGGCAATCAGTCCCAATACTAACATTCCCCTAATTTAAAGCAGGTCACCATGAGTGATATCACTCTGATGAGGATTTCAGACACTGAGAAAGACCACATGCTGCGTGAATGCCAGCAAAAACCAGGGCCGTATGCGGCCATGCTGTGCGAGGCACTGATCCCAGAGTACTTGCTGATAGCCTGGCGCGGAAAAGTTTCCTACCATGGAGGACGCAATAAGGCCGCTCTCCCCAGGAACCTGATGCAAAGGCTTTCAAATTACCTCCATGAGAGCTTCGTGGAGATGTCCCAGGAGGATTTCAGCTCTATCCCCGGACATATTGACCTAATTTTCCAGTAGCTGCACTGGCAAGGACTAAAAAGTAGAGCGCCTAGGGCAAACTAATCATGAGAAACCAGACATTTTGAGATACTTTTGCAGTAGTTGCACTGGCAAGGACTAAAAAGTTAAGCGCCTAGGGCAAAGTAATCATGAAAAACCCATTGTTAATATTCCATTCCTGTTCTGTTCCAAATAAATGTTTACATGTTTAAAACACTTACCGACTGATCCTTCCCCTGATTCAGGGTCACGGTTAACGCCTTGGGAGGGTTGGGAGGGGATCTCCGTGAGGGTGATGAAGAGATCCTGGCTGTCGGGGAAATCAGCGTTGTAAGCACTGTCGACTGCCTCGTCCTCCTCATCTCCTTCCTCATCTTCCCCGTCTGCTAACATCTCCGAGGAAGCGGCCGTCGACAATACCCCATCGTCAGAGTCCACGGTCAGTGATGGGGTAGTGGTGGCGGCCGCACCTAGAATGCAATGCAGTGCCTCGTAGAAACGGCATGTCTGGGGCTGGGATCCGGAGCATCCGTTTGCCACTTTGGTCTTCTGGTAGCCTTGTCTCACCTCCTTGATTTTCACGTGGCACTGCGTTGCATCCTGGCTGTATCCTCTCTCCGTCATGGCTTTGGAGATCTTCTCGTAGATCTTCGCATTCCGTTTTTTCGATCGCAGCTCCGAAAGCACGGACTCATCGCCCCACACAGCGATCAGATCCAAGACTTCCCGATCAGTCCATGCTGGGGCCCTCTTTCTATTCTGCGATTGCATGGTCACCTCTGCTGGAGAGCTCTGCATCGTTGCCAGTGCTGCTGAGCTCACCACGATGTCCAAACAGGAAGTGAGATTCAAACTAGCCAGACAGGAAAAGGAATTCAAATTTTCCCGGGCCATTTCCTGTGTGGCTGGTCAGAGCATTCGAGCTCGGACTGCTGTCCAGAGCGTCAACAGAGTGGTGCACTGTGGGATAGCTCCCAGAGCTATTAGCGTCGAATTCCATCCACACCTACCCTAATTCGACATGGCCATGTCGAATTTAGCGCTACTCCCCTCGTTGGGGAGGAGTACAGAAATCGATTTAAAGAGACCTCTATGTCGAACTAAATAGCTTCGTGGTGTGGACGGGTGCAGGGTTAATTCGATTTAACGCTGCTAAATTCGACATAATCTCCTAGTGTAGACCAGGCCTTTGTCTAGTTACATCAAGATTAAAAACTAGTGTTTTCTCTCCACCAGGCTTGTACATGAGATAGATTAGCTGAATCTCTCAGATTAGCTGAAACCCACACCTTTGTTTGCAATGAAGACAATAGCCTTAGGACATGTCTATGCTGTCCCTCAGTTCAGACTGGGGGTGTGTGAATAGCAGTGCATTCCAAAGTGCTGTCCTGTAACTCCCCCATGTGGATGCTGGGGCTGCAAGCCAAAAGGTTCCTAGTTCGCATTCGAGTAATCCTTACGTGAACTCAACTAAGAACCCTTTTGTTCGCACCCGCAGCGTCCACATGGGGGGAGTTACAGCGCAGCACTCTGGTGTACACTGCTATTTACACCCCCACAGTCTGAACTGCTAGACATGCCCTTTTCACATGGCATTGCTTCTGCTCTCTAAATGGATGACTAAAACTTTTAAAACAGAAGGGCAATGAACAGTCAATAATTAAAGTGCCGAATACACAATTGTACTAAAATTCAGGAAAAAGTCAGGATGTGTGACCATTCCTCTCACACAAGTCTGGTCATCATCCGAATTCTCGCAAATACCTATGAGCCCAGTAGTCAGAACAAACCAAACTCTCTGCTTGTATTCACAAAAATATTTGTGAATGCATTTGAATTTTTTTTACTATTTGACAAGTGTTGCCCAGCACGAGGCTGAGCATTGCTCAGTACAGATATGGAAAAGTATGCCACCTACTGTACGCCCTTTACCAATTCCTGTAGCTCCTTAGAGTTTCTCACCAGGCCTGATCCTCCTTAGCAAATGAAATCATACTCTGTGGCAACTCAGCATTATTCCATATTAAATCCAGAGAAGTTGTAAGTCCTTGTGGCAAGAGCCAAAAAATTCAGAAATAAGACTAAGGCTCTGCTAAAAATACTTGCAACTGTGTAAATTAAAAGTTTACTTCTTGAAAGTCCATGTCCTTTAAGAATTGAGTGTTCACGGACTAAGGTTATATTCAACATGAGTAAGGGCGACAGCATCTGGCTCTTACTCATCTCTGTTTAACGTAATAACTTCTTCAATGAAATAGTTTATTTCCTAGAAGAGGACTTAACAAGGAAATTAGCCTATGTTTTGGACTGGAGCATTGCACCGATAATGGCTTCCAGAAAGTTTGTGATGATCTCTTGCAGCCAACTGAGCCATGTGGCTGTTCTTCATCAGTGCTCCTTGAACTGTCTTCGGCTTTGGATACGATAGTCTTTAGGAATGTTTAGGGCAAATGCTGGTGTTGCTTGGAACTGCTCTATTTTGTTTCAAGACATCACTTGCATTCCATTACTATAATTTGGGTCTTGTTCTTTTTTGGAATCTTTGTTTTTTTACTATTTACACCACCCCTTTAAATCCACGGTTGGTAGTACAATGTCACTAATCACAACCATGCTGATGATTCTTAGCCCCACCTTTCACTTTCTACAGTGCAGCAACTGGGCTGGAGGAGAATGGCCTGTGTTGTAAGCTCAGCATCAGTCTTTCATGGTTCACAATAAACAAACTTAATATTTGTCTATCTGTCTCTTTAAACTCACAAACTAACACAAAAGATGACTTTATTCACAGTGTTTAATCCAGGGTCCTGACCTGGGTCTGGTCTAGTACTCCACTTCTGTCCCAGCTCCACTCAGCACTACCCTTTAGAAGAAGCAAGCAAGCCTTCTTACCCGGCCTGCTGGCTTGCTTTGGTCAGTATCTTCTCCTGGCCCTCCTAGACCTCTGGAGGACTAAGTCTTATTGGTAGCCCATCTTGAACCGGTTATCCTTAAGCAAGGGAGGGCCAAAGCATTGTTTCCTCCAGCAGGGGGCAAAGAAGGCCTCACAGACCCGTCACAAACATGTATACCTAAAACTCTCCTGACACTAAATTCCTTATTTAGGGCCTAATCTAAAACCCACTGAAGTTAATGGAAAAATTCTTATTAACATCAGTGGTTTTGGATTAGATCCTTAATGAAGACCAGACCTTGATGTCCCGTGGGATTATTTTATGAGTTTGTACACTGGTCACAACTACAGGGGCAAGAATAGTGCTGTTACAGTCTGAAAACAGCCACCTCCCAATTTAGAACATTTATCGTTGTCTACACTTGAAATGTTATAGTCACAGCTGCGTCGCTGTAGCGCTTCAGGGTAGACACTACAGCTATGGGAGGGGTTCTCCTGTTGGCATAGGTAATCCACCTCCATGAGAGGTGGTAGCTAGGTATACAGAAGAATTCTTACATCAACCTAGCCCTGTCTACACTGGGGATTTGGGTCAGCTTAACTATATCTAGTGTAAACCAGCCCTTAATTATCTTTGCCAAGCTCTATTGAAAGAGTTGGTGGTCTCCATCCAGTTGCTAGCAGGCAGAAGTCCATTTCACAAATCCACTGTCCCAGGTGGCATCATTACTGGCCTCTCAGCAGAGAAGCCAAGTGCTGAATCAATATAGAAATTAAATGATCCTTTCAGGTCCCTCCAGATGAGAGTTGAAACTCCCAGGAGGTGGAGTACAGCAAGGAACCATGCACTGCTGCTGTCTATGCTACTCCTGTTCTTTACTAACATCTAAAAAGCTACATTTTTGTGTAAATGTGGAGCTTGTGAATGGTACCAGCTCAGCATTCCTGGACCATGAAGCCCTCTCTTTATTCACAGAATAGATAGAACACAAAGAATTACAGCATAAGCTTCCCCAGACCCACTGCACCAGACCTGGGGACACAACACAACATCTGCAGGTGAGGAAGTAGGTCACTCTTCATGCCATTCAGTCTTTAGCCTTTCTGCTTGTACTGCCCTCAAGTGCACAGCTAATGCCAAGCAATATTGGCTTTGTGATGTTGGCCTCTGTCCATTGGAAACAGACTGAAACCACCAAATATTTCTCAATATGCCACTGCCCAGCCATGAGATTGTAACAACTTTCAGTCTAGCATAGGGGTTCTCAAACTTTTTTTGCTGAGACCCTCTTTGAAACTATTTCAGGCTGTGATGACCCCTCTCCCAAAAAGTGATGCCCCCCCCCCCCGTATACTATGCCACCCTTATTTCTGTGCTGCTGCCGGCGGCAGCACTGCCTTTGGAGCTGAGCCCCCGGCCAGCAGCCACTCTCGCGACCCCACCACAATAGTCTTATAACCCCCTTTTGGGTCAGGACTCGCAGCTTGAGAAATACTGAAAAAATAATTGAAAAACTTCAGCTGACCAAACCCTCCCCTGTTCTGTGCATACAGGAAGGAATTGATTTGCCAGAATTATTAAACCAACATATTTTGTAAGTACAATCATGTACACTAAAAAAACATCAAAACCCAGAGAGAAAAGTCCATAGACTTTAACAGCTATTAAACCAATAGGGTTTTATACAAATTGTTCTTAAAAACCTATAGAGTTGACTAGAGAATGAGATCCTTTCTATAGTATTTTTTTAAACCTTCCCATAGAATTCTATACCAGGAATATTCAACTTCATAGAATGGTCCAAAAAGGGGAGAAAGCCTATAGAAAAGACATCATTTTCTATGAAATTAAATAGATCTTTAAAGTGTGTGGGCGGGGGGTGAAGTAGCAGCAGCTGCCACTTGGTCCCTGAAGAAAGGCCCCTGGGCCCCTCTCCAGATGATTTGCTGACAGGCTCCAATGAGGTCTGCATGCAGCTGGCCTAAAGCAGTGGCTCCCAAACTGAGGTCCATGGAGCACTTGTTGGTTGTGCACAGAGAGATCCCTAGTTACCTGATGCTGGCTCTCTTCCTCACTTCCCACTGCTGACTTGCATTAAAAGATGTTAAAAATACATTAAATACCTGCCTGATATTTTTCCATGTATACAATTGCTGTATTTGCCACTGGGATGTTATGAAACAGTGAATAGGTAAGATTGGTGTCCCTAGCCTCTGTTCGTCAGAGGATGGAGATGGATGGCAGGAGAGAGATCACTTGATCATTGCCTGTGAGGTTCACTCCCTCTGGGGCACCTGGCATTGGCCACTGTCGGTAGACAGATACTGGGCTAGATGGACCTTTGGTCTGACCCAGTACGGCCTTTCTTATGTTCTTATGTTCTTATGAATGAGAGGAGAGGTGCTCATGAAACAATCTCTGTAAGATGCATTCCACACTATGAAAAAGTTTGAGAGCTCTAGATGTGGACAGCATGGGGTTTAAAGTGGGGGAAACAGAAGGATCTGTATAGCTCCAGCAGGAATGTAGAAGAGTTCCCTGGTTTAAAAATAATAATAATAAAGCCTGCAAAAACTGGCAGTTTCCACTTAGGCCTGGTGTTATGTGATCCTTCCTCTCCTTGATGGATGGATACCATGTTCCACCTTCAAAAAACATCCATTTCAGTGTAAGAGGGCTGATGTTTGTTCTGTTTTTTTCTGAAGTGGTTTAAAGCTGTGCCCAGTTTGGTGCCTCTGATGAAAATCCTCATACTGCCACACTCCCTTGAGAAGACCTGGATGGCATCTAATTTGTTCTAAGATCCAAGTGAAGCAGTTTATTTGAACAGGTTTTTCCCCTTTTACTTTGATGTGTTCTTCCTTTTATGCTGGTTGGTCCCTGACAGCTTTTGCTAAAGATGAACTGATTTGTGTGCATATCCACCTGGAGCAGACGAAAGTATTTAGGGTTCTGACTGAGATCAATGATTTAGCTGCAGTTCACTGGGGTCCCAACTTCCAAACATGAGTGTCCAAAATTTAGGCTGCTTGCATTACAGGGCCACATGGGGCATATCTAACACAAGTCTGTCTACCAAGGCTGGGAGACACGCTCCCAGCTGCAATGCAGACATACACTTAGTGCCTCAGAGATGGCTATCTTGCCTTGATACAGGAGTCAAACTCTCTCAACTACTGTAATCCAACAATAGAGATTTATTTCCTTGTTTTGTTCACCACCACAGCACATGAAAGGTTAAATTAACATCAGTGGTGTTGTGCCTGCTTAGGCCAAGGATGAATTTAGCTTGGAGGTATCAAATCTAGGTTCAGATAACAAAAGATTCTCAGCTGATCTTAAAGATGACCTGGACATTATATATATATATATTAGGCTTGGGCCATTTTTTGTTTCTTTATGATCAATAATGAAGCCTAAAAGGGGTTTGCCTAAGAAAAAAATAGCTTTCTTTTTGTATTAGAAATTCAACTGTTGTGTACCTTGCAAGAGACTGGGGAATATGTGAAATGTTGACAATACAAAAGACAAAAAAAACCTCACAAAACCCTGATGGCTGAGCAAGTGAGAGGGGAAAGGATTTTTAGCCACTGTTTAAAACTTGGGTATTTCATGGTTATTGTTAAGGCCTATTTAACTCCATTCCCTAATGAACACTTTGGAGAAAGCTTTGCTAAGGATCCCATCTCTTTAGCTTGCAATACACATCTCCTGAAACCTCTGAGAGACTCTCCAGCAAAACCGGGAAGAACAGAGTTGCTATTCCAGATATTTCAAAGAGCATTTTAAAAAAAAAATGTGGAATAAAAATCCCTTTCAAAAACAAACAAGCCAAACCACCCAAATCTTCTTTATACAACATAAAGGAGCAAAAAGCGTTAAACCCTTTTTAGCTCCTCTTGACCTGCTATGCCAATATGCAGAGTGAGAAGAAGTCTCTCATATCTCAGATCCCAAACTTCCTTTCAGTCTTCTCCTATCTAAAATCAGCTTTCAGCCATATTCTGTCTTGCCCATCTAACAACACAAGCCATATCCTGATGTCATTTATACCAGCTTAAATTCAGAATGACTCCAGTGAGGGGATTATAAACAGGTTAGGTGCCTAGAAGAGTTCATTCACTGCAAGGCCATTGCTGAGATCAGTGGAGTTACTCTGGATTTACACTGGTATAAATGAGGACAGAATCTGGCCCCATTCTCCACATCAGCCTCATCCATGTTAATGACAAGTTCAGTGGGGATGGCAGCTCCCTGCATCTGGATGCTCTGCTGACATAAAACAGAAGTTCAACTTCAAGAGCCTCTGTCAGTCTGTGTGTTTTGCATGCAGCTCTGGTCCCTTTCCTCATGTCTGCACTCTCTGATCTATTCAGCAGCTGCCAAACCCCTGCTTAGAAAAAGTCAAATAGTCTCCATGCTCTCTCAGTAAAGCCTGTTACAACACAGCTGCTCCAGTAGCTTCCCTTGTATCTACCATAGCACTAGAAAGGCTTAGAGCATTTTATCAAACTTCTAATTCCTTAAATAGCAGATGAGGTTGATCTGATTGTTTCTGTTCCAACTCCATGGCCATGGCTGTTGTTTGATGTTGGCACATCGCTTTCAAGATGAGCTGTGTGACGTTTAAAAAAAAAATTCATGTCAACGTATTTGCTGTTCTCTCTGGGGTAATTTCATGGCCCTAGAAGCTTCCCGTTTTGCTCCTTTTCCCACTGAATCATGCAAAACTGCAACAAGCCACTTCTACTCATGGCATTTCAAGCAGGAACAGCACACAGCTGGGTTTGGTTTTTGTAAATGAAACTCCTGAATATAAGTTCATGAAGCTTTGCAAAGAAGTGAATGTGGATCAAATCACCATCACATAATGCATCAGTCTCATAGGTGCAGGATCTAGGGATGCGGGGGGGTGCTGCAGCACCCCCAGATTTTATGCAGGGCCCTAGCCGTCAGCCCCGCGCCCGGGGCTCCACTCCTAGATCTGGGGCTCGGGGCTCAGCTGTCAGCCCCATGTCCCGCTCCCTGGCTGTTGGCCCCGTGCATGGGCCTCCATGCCCAGCGCCCCGCTTCCGTCCCTGCACCTGGGGCCCCGCACCCAGGACTCTGCTCCCGGCCCTGCGCCCAGGGCTCGGGTCACAGCCACTGGCCCTGTGCGTGCCCCACTCCCCGGCTGCTGGCCCTGTGCCTGGAGCCCTGTGCCCAGGGCTCTGCTCCTGGAGTCCCAGCCGCTGGCCCTGTTCCCCATCCCTCTCCCTGCTCCCGGGTCTCCGGTCCCGGGGCCCTGCTCCCAGCCCCGTGGCTGGGGCTCTGCTCCCAGAGTCCTGGCCACCGGCCCTGCCACCGGGGCTCTGCTCCTGGCCCCGCATGCAGGGTCCCGGCTGCCGGCCCCATGCCTGGGTCTCTACTGACCCTGTGCTCTCCCCCAGCTGTGGCCCCAGCCTTGGCCCCCTTACCTCTGTCCAGATCCCACCCTCCCGGAAACACGGTCCTGCTCCCAGCCCAGCTCTGGAGGATTTGGAGGGGGGGCACGGACAAGGGTAAGGGGGAGCATGAGGTAAAAAGTAAAAACTGCTTTCAGCACCCCCCCTATTAAAAATGTTCCAGCACCACTTATCAGTCTTGCTGTCTCAAACCATGAATGCAGGGGAGAGAGCTGGACAACCACTTATCTGGCCTTTTCCATCTCTAACTTCTGTGACTGATACCATCTCCTTAGTGTATGTAGCAGATTATACCTGACAGACTGGATCTCAGATCTTCTGAGCTCCACTTGTCCCAGGACCACAGCAGAATGGGGGGAAAGGAATCTATATTTCATTTGTACAATCCACTGATCCTAGGTCCAACTGGAGCCAATTTGACCCCTAGCACAGGTAAAAGCAGCCTATAAGACATACCACTTATATTTCTTTAATACAATAAAAACAAAGACATTTCCAAGTTACAAAGCTTTCAGTTACAATTACATGATTTTGTATATCCCTTATACAAAATCATAATAAGATCATTACAATTAAGAAACCTAAGCCTTAGAAAGAATGGAAATGACCAATTAAAATTACTTACATAAATATTCTCTTGGCCCTACCATTCATACATTACTGTACACAATACCGATATGTGAACATTCACCCTTACACATTTTGTTAGCCACCTTAATTCTGACCCACTACACATACTGGGGACCTCTTTCCATATCTGCCTCACTGTCTATATAGTTTACATAGTCAGAGACATACACCAACCTATCCCACCAAATTCTGAGGACAAAATACATTTTCAGGCTGTACCAGACCCAATTCAGCAAAACACATAAGCATCTTTTTAATTTTAAACACGAATAGTTCCACTGAAGTATGCACATGTTTAAAGTCCAACAGATGCTGAAGTACTTTGCTGAATGCAGACTTGAATAGAATAGGTGCCTAGAAGAGTTCAGGAATCACACAGACAGAAACACAACCCAACAGATTTTCAGAGGGCCACTCCCTTTGTAAAATGATATGCTAATAAAAATGTGAAGATTAATTAGGCCAAGATTTCCACCAGTGACCATGACTTCGGGCACCTCCATTTTTGGATGCCCAACTTGAAGCCCCTCTAGCAGTACGTCTACACTCAGACGTGCTGGAACTAGGGGTGCTGGAGGTGCGGCTGCACCCCCTGATTGAAGTAGTAATAACAACCCAAATACATAGTTTCTGAGTTCAGCACCCCCACTACAAAAATTGTTCCATCGCCCCTGTCTACACTGCATTTTAAAACCCATGGCAGCGAGTCTCGGAGCCTGGGTCTACAGACTCAGGCTTGTGGGGCTTGCACTACGGTGCTAAAAATAGCAGTGTAGATGCTTGGGCATGCGCTGGAGCACAGCCTCTGAGGCCTACCCCTCTCCCTGGGCTTCAGAGCCCAAGCTCAGCCCAAGCCATGTCTACCAGCTGTTTTTAGCAACGTAGCATGAGCCGCGTGAGTCCATCTGTAGGCTTGGGCTTTGACAGTCGCTGCCAGGGGTTTTTAAACGCAGTGTAGACGTACCCTAAAGGTTGGTGCTCAGCACTTTCTGAAAAGCAGGTCCGTTGCAGTATCTCAAGTTGAGCATCCATATAGTGCAGTGCCCCAAATCAGTCTCTTTTGAAAATCTTGGCCCTCCAAAATTGGTTCCCTGACAACACTAAATGCTGTAAACAATTGTCAGTCAGATTTTTTCTGACTGGCTCAGAGAGCTCACACAAGGTGCAGCCTCTTTCCTTGCTGAGGAAAATGGAGAAAAGCATTTGCTCACTCTCCTGAGCACCTGGGATAGACTCCACCAAGAAGGAAGCATGAGAAATATCATGTTCCTTCCACTGTGTGACAATAAAGTTAAATTAAAAAAAAAAAAAAGCTGCCTTGACATGTTGACAGATATTCAGGTTGTGCATTTTGTGTCCAAATTTGAAAAAATATCCCTTGAGACAAATGGTTGGGGAGGAAGATCTGCCTTTTCATTAAAGCAAAAGGAAATTGGAGTATTTCTTAAGAGTCAAATATTTCATATAGCCTTATTTTCAGAGGGATGAATAGTGCTTTTGCTGAGCATCTTTTGGTATTTGGCCTTGTACCAGTGCACTGTTTGCAGAACACTTTCTGCACCTCCTGTAGCTACAATACAGAACCACTTTTCCCCGTAGCTTGTTGTTAGCAATTGTTAAAAGCTGCATCTTGGAGACCTCAAGATAGCATATTCAACAGCTTGTGCCAGTATCTCATGTTGGCTTGTTCACTAATGGTGTCTACGTTAGGCTGCCTGGGGAATGGCTCTTCCTGGGCATTCTGCCAGTCTTTGACAATCACTGTAGGAATGACAGCTCTCCTCCAGCAATAGAAGTTGAACATCAAACGTAATAGCAGCCAAATATAAGTGCAGACTGGTTTTATGCTGAGTGCTTGGTTGTACAGAGCAGGTTCATAATACTGCTCTAGTACTGATATGCAGATGTTATATATGAAGCACTGCATGTGTATACCACACTTAATAAAATAATTAAGAAAACCTGACCGTTGCTTGAAGGGAGTCTCAGTTGTATAAATATGTGGCCAGGTTCATCACTACACTGGCTGCTTTGCACTGCTCCAGTGTTGTAGCCATGAACCTGGTGCAAATGACCAGTGAAATGAAGTTGACAGTGCTTTGCATCACCAGAGCAGCACAAAGCAGCCAGAACATGCTGGTGAATGTGACCCATAATATACGGAGTTATGATGCAAATACAAGAGGAGAAGAAGAAATGGTCTGTAGATCAATTTGTTTAGGTACTGGGTTTTAATAGACTCATAGATGATGGATATGAAGAAGGGCACTTGGCATGGAGGAGGTTTAAAATTCTGCTCTCAGAATAGTTCAACCCCATTGTCTTCCGTGGATTTAACCCAGTTTAACAGAAGAGGAACAATTGACAGTGGAAGCTTAAAAATATTTCTTAATATGGAAACAGATCCTGACAGCCACGTATCTAATCTATGGAATTTACAAGGCATCGATCACCTTGTTCTCTGAGCACCAGATGAAATTATAGAAAGCAGAAGAGTCCAAACCAACTGCGTTTTTCTCTTTCTGGCACTTCACTATCACAGGGGTATGTGAATTGAGTCCTAAATAAGATAATGGCTGTAGACATCTCCGTCCTGTTCAGGAAACAGGAGTAATTACTGAGGCGGACAGATGGATGCAGGAAGTGTGGCTAGCACCCTAAATTTAAGCACAATAGCATAGGCATTTGGTAAGGTACCAGCTGTTCTGAAATGCTGATCAGTTGGTTTTTATAGTAGGAGGTGTTGGATCCAGAATGAGATTCATCATCTGCTGGTAGAAATTAAGACCATTAGTAATGGAATGCCTTGCCTGAGGGGTAGGAGATAAGATATCTATACATCACTGTGACATTCAGTCCATTAGAATAAATTCTTCCTAACATGATAGAGGACCTGCTTTGGCTTCTTGTACTTATATTATTTCTTTTCCTATGAATTTTGTTCACTGGAAGTTAAAGTTTTTGCAAATATAAGCTAAGATTTGCTTCATTCATTCATTCATTCATTCATTCAGTGTACCCTTTCCTGATGGATCAGCCACTCCCTAGTACTTGAGTACTTCCCTGCATGAAAAGTTAGTTAGAGTCGGGCACTGAAAAGGAGGAAATCCTGAGTTTTATTCCTGATTGTCACTGACTTTGTTGGATTCTACATGCCTTATTCTCATGAGTAGTCTGGTTAAAGTATATTCATCTTACTCTACTTGAGTAAGATGAAAACAATTTGGTTTCCACTTTAATACCTTGGACAACACTATGTCTCTAAAACTTCTCTAGCTTCCTTTGCTCTTTAAAGAGATGTAATGTGTGTGTGTGTGTGTGTGTGTGTGTGTGTGTGTGTGTGTGTGTGTGTGTGTGTGTGTGTGTGTGTGTGTGTGTGTGAAAATGCTGTGAGACCCTTGGGTGAACGAGGCAATATAGAAGTGCAGAGGATTGTAAGGAACGAATCATTTTGTGTGTGCATGTAATCATCATTGCCCTCTGCAGGCTGGAGCCAGAACAGCCACACTGTGTGACATAGGCACTATAATGGAAGATCTTTTTTAGTTCAAGTGGTAGAGCTCTGTGATTTTTGACCCAGGAGGAATGGAGTGCTACTCTCAATGTTGCCACAAAATTCTGAGTGTCCAAGTCTTAACTGAAAACCAGTTTGTTCAGGAATTATAACTTTGGACTTGGTGTGCCAGCTCAGGGCCTATACTAGTGAAAGTTCCCAGATCATACCTGGACAAGATAAGATCACTTTTCAATGTCTGATGCAAAGAACATGTATGCGTCATGCCTGTGTAACCTACATAGAGGGGAGATAAGTCAATTTACTTACCAATTCTGTGCTACGGAATTCCTCTAACTGACTTAAAATATTTGCACAGACCATGAATTCCTAGCCTTGCAAGAGACGAGAGGTGTTTTTTCTATAGGAACCCTCTAAATACCAAAAGTGGAAATTATACTAGGATTCACTTTTTCTCTTCTTAGGAATCCACTGTTAATCTTTATCTTAAGACAGTTACACAAACACACAAATAACAATTTCAAATTCCTTTTTATGAATAACCCTGCAAAGATAAACCATTACTGAACAGGAGTTACAATGCATCCTATCTAGACTACCATCACTAAATAGAGATTTGTTATTTTGCTTTAAATGAAGACTATAACACAGGGCCTAAACCCAAAAATCTATTGTGACAGACCCAGACCAGTGGGGTACAGGAGCCTGGTAGAGGGCAAATATACTTGTCACTGGATGAGTAGTTTTCTGTTCCCTGAGTGACCAGAGAAGGGGCTGCACTAGAGTAATCAGGAACCTGCTAGAACCAGTTAAGGCAGGCAGGCTAATTAGGACACCTGGAGCCAATTAAGAAGAAGCTGCTAGAATCAATTAAGGCAGGCTAATCAGGGCACCTGGGTTTTAAAAGGAGCTCACTTCAGTTTGTGGTGCGAGTGTGAGGAGCTGGGAGCAAGAGGCGCAAGGAGCTGAGAGGGTGTGCTGCTGGAGGACTGAGGAGCACAAGCGTTATCAGACACCAGGAGGAAGGTCCTATGGTGAGAATAAGGAAGGTGTTTGGAGGAGGCCATGGGGAAGTAGCCCAGGGAGTTGTAGCTGTCATGCAGCTGTTACAGGAGGCACTATAGACAGCTGCAGTCCACAGGGCCCTGGGCTGGAACCCGGAGTAGAGGGTGGGACCAGGTTCCCCCAAACCTCCCAATTGACCTGGACTGTGGGTTCTTCCAGAGGGGAAGGCCTCTGGGCTGTTCTCCAACCCACATGGTGAATCTCTGAGGCAAGAAAATCCACCAATAAGCGCAGGACCCACCAAGATAGAGGAGGAACTTTGTCACACTATTTATAATACTTTACAAGTAAATACAGGGGTTGGGACTTCTGACAATTGGAGATCTGCTTTCATGTAGGCTCTCCATGGATATTATATTGACAAAATAAAACATTTAGTTGTACTATATCACCAATTATTTCATCATCAGTACTATTGAGCACATACACAACTTCAAATATGAAAGAAAAAACAAGAAACAAATCAGCTCTGCCAAAGAACCAGCGACAGCGGATTGCCTAGTATCTCCACAAGAGTTTTGCTGGAGATCTCTGAGGCAGATTCCCACGAAATGAGGAAGTCAATCAACAGCCTGTTCCGTCACTCAGACTAGGCATGTGGTGGGAGACAAGCCTGCTTTCTGCAACCCTCCTGCCCCCAACAACTCGCTTCAGCGATTCCCAAAATCAAATCCACTGACCAGGGACCTCCTCTCCTGTTTGTGCTTCGCCAAGATCTGACAGCTGTGACTGGCTAGCCTCCTCCGGGATAGAAAAGAGCTCCTGGCTGCACGCATCTCTGACCTCCGAGTCGTCCTCTGCCTCTGGTCCCCCTCCCTCTCCACATCCTCGTCCAAGATTTCCTCCCCCTGGCTCGGTCCACTCTCGACTGGCACGCAAGCCAACGAAGTATCCACAGTGGTCTTCACAGTGGAGGTGGGGTCGCCACCGAGTATCACGTCCAGCTCTTTGTAGAACCGGCAGTTCATGGGCTCAGCACTGGAGTGGCGGTTTGCCTCCCATGCCTTGTGATAGATGTTCCGCAGCTCCTTCACTTTGACCCTGCACTGCAGTGTGTCCCGGCCATGGCCCCTTTCTGTCATGCATCGTGAAATCTGCCCGTAGGTATCATAATTCCTATGGCTGGAGCGCAGCTGGGACTAGACAGCCTTCTCTCCCCAAATGCTGATGAGATCCAGAAGCTCGGCATTGCTCCAAGCGGTGGATTGCCTGGTGCGTGGAGCAGGCATGGCCACCTGGAAAGATGCGCTGAGCCCACTGCACGCATAACCGAGCAAACAGAAAGGGTACTTTCAAAATTCCAAAGGAATTTACGGAGTGGGAATGATGCTTGGTCACCTGAGGGCAGGGCAGTAGAGTTCAAACGGATGACCAGAGAGGCAAGAACAGGCATTGTGGGACACCTTACGGAGGCCAATTGCAGTGCTGTAAATGACGTGGGTGTCTACACTGGCACCGCGGAACTGTAGCTCCGGCGCAGAAAGCTGTACACCTCTCATCGGGGTGATTTTTTTTCAGCGCTGCAACTGCACAGTTTCTGTGAACTAAGTGGCTTGGCAGTGTGTACACCTCGGGAGTTACAGTGCAGAAAGCTCCTTTACTGCGCAGAAACTTGCCAGTGTAGACAAGGCCTAAGCATTACAGCAGCATAGCTGCAGCACTGTAAGTGTAGACAAACCCTCAATCTGGAGTTGGATCTCAATGAAATTTCCTGTAATTTTACAGAAGTCAGTGGGATTGAGACTTGGAAACACCATAAAGGAGGAATCACAGACTGGAGGCCAGATGTCTTTGGGAAGTGTATTACATTAGCCTAACAGCTAGTCATCGTCAAGTTGTTTCTTGCCCCATTAACAGTAACTTTCCCATGCCACTCTGCCATCACTGGGGGGAGGAGGGAGACCATTGCTGCACACAGGAGAGCTGCATAAGGGTCAGGGCAGAAGCTGCAGGCTTGGAGAAGACCCTCCCTTGATTCCCTGCTCACCTTCAGCAGCGAGATATCTTCCATAATGAACACAGCCTGTGGAAAATGTGGGGACAGGAATGATTATCAGGCCCCCCCTATAGTGCTGACTCTCCCCAAGAGCTACGTGCCCAGTGTACAGTAGAGTCCGGGAACACTGATTTGCTCTGCCTCTGTGGCTACTCACCATTTTGGGGGTCTTACTCTTGTGGCTCATGTGTGCTTGCTTGGGGTCAGCCAGTTAGTGACAGGTATGTTGTCAAGGCTGTATCCCCACTTTGAACTTTAGGGTACAAGTGTGGGGGCCTGCATGAGGACTTCTAAGCTTAACTACCAGCTTAGTTCTGGTCCGCTGCCACCATTCCCTTCCCCCCTCCTTCCTTTCACCAACTCCTGGTGAATACAGATCCAAACCCCTTGGATCTAAAAACAAGGAAAAATCAATCAGGTTCTTAAAAAGAAGGCTTTTAATTAAAGAAAAAGGTAAAAATCATCTCTGTAAAATCAGTATGGAAAATAACTTTACAGGGTAATCAAACTTAAAGAGCTCAGAGGACCCCCCTCTAGCCCAGGTTCAAAGTATAGCAAACAAAGATAAACACTCGAGTAAAAGGTACATTTACAAGTTGAGAAAACAAAGTAAAACTAAGATGCCTTGCCTGGCTTTTTACTTACAAGTTTGAAATATGAGAGACTTGTTTAGAAAGATGGGGAGAACCTGGACTGATGTCTGGTCCCTCTCAGTCCCAAGAGCGAACAACCCCTTAAACAAAGAGCACACACAAAAGCCTTTCCCCCCACAAGATTTGAAAGTATCTTGTCCCCTTATTGGTCCTTTGGGTCAGGTGTCAGCCAGGTTACCCGAGCTTCTTAACCCTTTACAGGTAAAAGGATTTTGGAGTCTCTGGCCAGGAGGGATTTTATAGTACTGTACACAGGAGAGCTGTTACCCTTCCCTTTATAGTTATGACACGCCCCCCAAATCACAGATAGTGTTGGACGTTCGGTTCCACACTGGCTGTGATTTCTTCCTGGAGCTCTAGGAGAAAACAGAGTTAATAAGACACATGTACCTTTAGACATACTACTGATTATTAAAAAACTAACAATATGTTCCAGTCCAAGAACAATTTTTAACCAGTTGACTCTGGGAAACTTTCCCGGGAGAGGGCATCAGCCACTTTGTTAGAAGCTCCCGAAATGTGTTGTATTTCAAAATCAAAATCTTGGAGAGCTAAACTCCACCGAAGAAGTTTTTTGTTATTTCCCTTGGCGGTATGAAGCCACTGTAGCGCAGCATGGTCTGTTTGTAGTTGGAACCGCCGTCCCCAAACATATGGGCGTAGCTTTTCCAGCGCGTACACAATGGCGTAGCATTCCTTTTCGCTGATTGACCAGTGGCTTTCCCTCTCAGACAGTTTCTTGCTGAGAAACACGACAGGATGGAATTCTTGATCCGGTCCTTCCTGCATTAAAACTGCTCCCACGCCTCGCTCGGACGCATCTGTGGTTACTAGGAACGGTTTGTCAAAGTCTGGGGCCCTTAGCACAGGGTCAGACATGAGTGTTGCCTTAAGCTGGTTAAAGGCCTTTTGACACTCATCAGTCCACTGAACTGCATTTGGCTGTTTCTTTCTGGTTAGGTCTGTCAGCGGGGCGGCAATTTGGCTGTAGTGTGGTACAAATCGCCTATAATATCCGGCCAAGCCTAAGAAGGATTGGACCTGTTTCTTTGACTTTGGAACCGGCCACTTTTGGATAGCATCCACTTTGGCCTGTAGGGGATTTATAGTTCCTTGACCCACCTGGTGCCCCAGGTACGTCACTCTGTTTTGGCCTATTTGACACTTTTTAGCCTTAACAGTTAGTCCTGCCTGCCGGATGCGCTCGAAGACTTTTTCCAGGTGCTCCAGGTGTTCTGTCCATGAATCAGAAAAAATGGCCACATCATCGAGGTAGGCAACTGCAGATTCTCCCAATCCCGCTAGGAGACCATCTACAAGTCTTTGGAAGGTGCATTTCGCAACCCGAAAGGGAGTACATTGAATTCATACACCCCTGCCTGGGTGACGAAGGCTGACCTTTCCTTAGCGGGTTCATCTAGTGGTACTTGCCAGTACCCTTTTGTTAAGTCTAAAGTAGAGATGAATTGGGCATGTCCCAATTTCTCCAATAGCTCATCTGTGCGTGGCATTGGATAGTTGTCAGGACGAGTTACAGCATTTAGCTTACGGTAGTCCACGCAAAAGCGTATTTCCCCATCTGGTTTGGGAACTAGAACCACTGGAGATGCCCATGCACTGTTAGAGGGGCGGATTATACCCATCTGTAGCATGTCCTGGATCTCCCTTTGTATAGCAGTTTGGGCATGAGGTGACTCCTGGTAGGGTGGGGTTCTAATTGGGTGAGCATTACCTGTGTCAATGGAGTGGTATGCCCGTTCGGTCCGTCCTGGAGTGGCTGAGAAAATCGGTGCAAAGCTTGTGCACAGCTCCTTGATCTGCTGTCGCTGCAGACGTCCAAGGGTCGTGGAGAGGTTCACCTCTTCCACGCCACCATCCTGTTTTCCTTCGTAGTAGACACCTTCAGGCCACTCCGCGTCATCTATTTCCTGGGCTGTAAACTGGCAAACGTTTAATTCTCTGGAATAAAAGGGCTTAAGAGAATTAACATGGTATACCTTAGGCTTTATGTTGGAGGTGGGGGAGGCTATGAGATAGTTAACAGATCCTAGGCGCTCCTGGACCGTGAATGGTCCTTCCCACGACGCTTCCATTTTATGGGCCTGGAGCGCCTTTAAGACCATGACTTGGTCTCCTACTTTGAAGGACCGTTCTCTGGAATGTTTATCATACCAGGCCTTTTGCGCTTCCTGAGCATCCTTTAGGTTTTCTTTAGCAAGGGCTAAAGAGTGTCGGAGGGTGCTTTGTAGGTTGCTTACAAAGTCTAGAATATTAGTTCCTGGAGAAGGCGTAAACCCCTCCCATTGCTGCTTCACCAACTGTAATGGCCCCTTAACCTCGCGGCCATACACAAGTTCAAATGGTGAAAACCCTAAACTGGGATGTGGTACAGCCCTGTAGGCAAAAAGCAACTGCTGCAACACTAGGTCCCAATCATTGGAGTGTTCATTTACGAATTTACGTATCATGGCCTCCAAAGTTCCATTAAACCTCTCCACCAGACCATTGGTTTGATGGTGATGAGGGATGGCAACCAAGTGATTCACCCCATGAGCTTCCCACAGGTTTTTCATGGTCCCTGCCAGGAAATTAGTTCCTGAATCTGTAAGGATGTCGGAGGGCCACCCTACCCTGGCAAAAATGTCTGCTAATGCCTGGCACACACTTTTAGCCCTGGTGTTGCTTAAGGGTACAGCTTCCGGCCATCGGGTAGCAAAATCCATGAAAGTCAGTACGTACTGCTTTCCTCTGGGTGTCTTCTTTGGGAAAGGACCCAGAATAGCCACAGCTACTCGCTGAAATGGGACCTCAATTATGGGTAGTGGCTGGAGAGGGGCTTTAACCTGGTCTTGGGGCTTTCCCACTCGTTGGCACACCTCACAAGACCGGACATAATTAGCAATGTCCTTGCCCATTCCCTCCCAGTGGAAGGACTTCCCCAACCGGTCTTTGGTTCTGTTCACCCCAGAATGGCCACTGGGATGATCATGGGCTAAGCTCAAGAGCTTTACCCGATACTTAGTGGGAACTATCAACTGTCTTTGAGGATGCCAGTCTTCCTGGTGCCCACCAGAAAGAGTCGCCTTGTATAAAAGTCCTTGTTCTACAACAAACCGGGATCGGTTAGAAGAGCTGAGAGGCGGTGGGGTGCTCCGTGCCGCCGCCCAAGCTTTCTGAAGGCTGTCATCTGTTTCCTGCTCGGCCTGGAACTGTTCCCTTGATGCTGGAGACATCAGTTCCTCCTTGGACTGTGGACTGGGGCTTGGTCCCTCTGGAAGCGATGCAGGTGCTGGGGCTGTTTCCATTGACTGTGAACCGCTGTCCGCTGGTGCACTATGTGGTATCTCAGGCTCTGGCTGAGCCTCTTGGGTAGGGTTATCTGCTGCTTCCGCCAGTTCAGGCTCGCTGGTGCCCTCTGGCATTGGAGTTGTAGACGGGTTTGCAAGCGCTGGACTCAGTGCTGGCAATGGTTCTGGTGCTGGTTGCGTTGCCAGTTCCGGTTCTGGGCCTGGCTTTGGCTGGGTCTCTGGGATTGGATCCACTACGGCTGTTGCAGTCGTTGGCAGGGGATCCGGTTCCACCACTTTTGTTTGGGCCTCCGGTAACACAGACGGGGCCATGGTGGACGGCTCAGGAACAGGGATGGGGGTGAAAGCTTGCTTAGCCTGGCTGCGGGTGACTATTCCCACCCTCTTGGCTAGCTTCACATGGTTGGCCAAGTCTTCCCCCAGCAGCATGGGGATGGGATAATTGTCATAGACTGCAAAAGTCCACATTCCTGACCAGCCCTTGTACTGGACATGCAACTTGGCTGTAGGCAAGGTTACAGACTGTGACACGAAGGGTTGAATGGTCACTGGATGCTCTGGGTTGATGAGTTTGGGGTCCACTAGGGATTGGTGGATAGTTGACACTTGTGCCCCAGTGTCCCTCCAAGCGATAACCTTCTTTCCGCCCACTCTCAAGGTTTCCCTTCGCTCCGAGGGTATGAGAGAGGCATCTGGGACTGGGGATCTTTGGTGTGATTGGGGTGTAATGAACTGTAATCGGTTGGGGTTCTTGGGGCAGTGAGCCTTTATATGTCCCAGTTCATTACATTTAAAACATCGCCCTGCTAAGGTATCACCAGGGCGATGTTGGTTGGTGGAGACTGGTGTGGTGGGGTGAGAAGGCGTCTGGGGTTTCCCTTGGGATGTGGGTGGGGCCTTGGGTTGTCCCCGGTGGTAAGGTTTTGTTTCGGCTTGCCCCTTCTGGTATTCGCTCCAACTGCTACTAGTTTTTTTCTTTTCTGCCACCTCCACCCATTTGGCTCCAATCTCCCCCGCCTCGGTTACAGTTTTAGGCTTCCTATCTAGGATGTACCTTTCTATTTCCTCAGGAACACCCTCTAAAAACTGCTCCATTTTTACTAGGGAAACCAGATCTTCCAGAGATTTAACATTTGCTCCTGATACCCAGGCATCACAATTTTTGTCAATGTGGTAGGCATGCCGGGTAAATGACACGTCTGGTTTCCACCTTAGGGCTCTGAACCGCAGACGGGCATGCTCGGGTGTTAGCCCCATTCTGAGTCTGGCCTTGTTTTTAAAAAGTTCATAACTGTTCATGTGTTCCTTAGGCATTTCAGCCGCCACCTCTGCTAAGGGTCCACTGAGCTGCGGCCTCAGCTCTACCATGTACTGGTTTGGAGTGATGCTGTATCCAAGGCAGGCCCTTTCAAAATTTTCTAAGAAGGCCTCAGTATCATCGCCTGCCTTGTAGGTGGGGAATTTTCTGGGATGGGAAGTGGTACCTGGAGAGGAGTTGCTAGGATTGGCTGGTGTTTCCAGCCTAGCCCTTGCTACTTCCAGTTCATGCTTCCTCTCTTTTTCTCTCTCCTCCATCTCTTTCTTGTGGGCCTCCTCTTTGGCTTTTTCCAGCTCCATAGTTCTCTTGTGGGCCTCCTCTTTGGCTTTTTCTTCTCTTTCTTTTAGCTCCATCTCTCTCTTGTGGGCATCCTCTTTGGCTTTTTCTTCTTTTGTAGTCATTTTCCTGTTTTCTTGTGCTGGGCCACACCCCTCTGCAGTTGACTGAAACTGGGATGCACTTAGCTCAGGCTGCTGCTGAGTTAACAGAGACTTTCTAACTAGCTACTCCCGAGGATGTAAAAAGAAAAAAAACCAATTCAGCTTGTAAATTCCTTTTACCAGTCATTTACTCATTAATTGAACCCTTCTCTTAACAAAGGCCCTTGTTTAAAAAAAACTTAACACCTCTGCCTTCAGGCAAGGAGAGATAAGATATGCATCTACCTTCAGCTCTGCTTTCCAAGCAGCTAGAAGGGAAAAAAAATCTCTTACTAGCTTTTGGGTTTAAAATGTTTCCCACCGCTATGCCACCATGTCAAGGCTGTATCCCCACTTTGAACTTTAGGGTACAAGTGTGGGGGCCTGCATGAGGACTTCTAAGCTTAACTACCAGCTTAGTTCTGGTCCGCTGCCACCATTCCCTTGCCCCATCCTTCCTTTCACCAACTCCTGGTGAATACAGATCCAAACCCCTTGGATCTAAAAACAAGGAAAAATCAATCAGGTTCTTAAAAAGAAGGCTTTTAATTAAAGAAAAAGGTAAAAATCATCTCTGTAAAATCAGTATGGAAAATAACTTTACAGGGTAATCAAACTTAAAGCGCTCAGAGGACCCCCCTCTAGCCCAGGTTCAAAGTATAGCAAACAAAGATAAACACTCTAGTAAAAGGTACATTTACAAGTTGAGAAAACAAAGTAAAACTAAGACGCCTTGCCTGGCTTTTTACTTACAAGTTTGAAATATGAGAGACTTGTTTAGAAAGATGGGGAGAACCTGGATTGATGTCTGGTCCCTCTCAGTCCCAAGAGCGAACAACCCCTTAAACAAAGAGCACACACAAAAGCCTTTCCCCCCCCAAGATTTGAAAGTATCTTGTCCCCTTATTGGTCCTTTGGGTCAGGTGTCAGCCAGGTTACCCGAGCTTCTTAACCCTTTACAGGTAAAAGGATTTTGGAGTCTCTGGCCAGGAGGGATTTTATAGTACTGTACACAGGAGAGCTGTTACCCTTCCCTTTATAGTTATGACATATGTGAATAGTGTTTTAAATCACTGAATCAGTGTTGTGTGTGTTGCAAACAATACTGCTTCTGTAAAAGGTTGCATTTTGGCTTTACGGAGATTACCTTGGGAGCCCAGCCTCCCTCTTTGTTATCGCCGGCTGAACAGCTGTGCAGAATTAGAAAGCAGCCACGAAGAACTAAGGAGGACTTTCTGTGTGATGTCATGATGCACGCCGCAGCCAAAAAACAGGAATTGAAGGAGTGGTGGGACAGCGAGAAGAGGGACCAAAAGGAGAACGTGGCATGCCAGAATGAAGCCACAGAGCAGCTCTTATTTGCTATGGAGCGCCAAGTGGACACGCTCCAGGCGATACAAGCACTGCAAACCGAACAGCTCTGCACCCGCCCTCCCCTGCAGCCGCTGTTGCAAAACTCTTTCCCATGCACCCCCCAGACACCACCAACACACTCTTATCAACCTCTTGACTCCAGTCTATACCCGCGGCATTCCACTCCTCCCCCCTCACAGTCCAGCACCGCAGACTCCCAGCACCCACTGCACTCATGCACCTTTCCAGACCAGCCTGTGTTAATGTCCATGAAATGCCCACGGTGATCCACAAGTGCCTGGAGAACCATAGAGAAATACCCCTTCCAATTAATGTACTCGGTGGCTACGTGGTCTGGTGCCAGAATTGGAATCTGTGTGCCATCTATCGTCCCTCCACAGTTAGGGAAACCTATTTGTGCAAAGCCATCCACAATGTCATGGTCTTTCGGAGCAGGATGCGATTAATGGCCCTGCACACTTACGTCAACACGAGTCCAATGGTCAACTTTCCCACTCCGAACTGGTTAGCAACTGATCGGTAGTAGTGTGGAGTAGCCAGCTTCCGCAGTGCAACCACCACGTGCTTCTCCAACAGCAGGGCAGCTCTCATTCTCGTGTCCTTGCGCTACAGGGCTGCGACGGGGACTTGAGGGAAGGGGGTGGAATGGGGGCGGGGACTTTGGGGAAGGGGTGGAATGGGGGTGGGGTGAGGGTGGTGCAGGGGCTGGGAAGGGGGGGGGCAGGGGCGGGGCCAGGGGCCGGTGGGGAGGGCTGTCGAGCACCCACCAGGCAAAGGGGATGTCAGCACCTATGCACGACACTGCCGTCTCCAACCTCACATTTTTCCCAGTTTTATCAGCAGTGAGATGATTTATTTATTTAAATAAGTTATGAAGGCACGGTCAGAATTTTACCAGTAGGAGCTGGCCAACAAAACGCTGCCTTAGGAGACTGATAGAAGACTTACTCGTAGAAATACTAATTTTGCAAGTGCAATTATCGTTTTTTTCTCAGCCCTGGTCTCCCGCCTGTCAATAATGAACAATTAGTGAAGGGTAAGGGTAGGGTTCTTGATAGTAGCACTGATGTTGGTAATTTGCAGCTACATAGCATCTTTCCTCCCAAGGGATCCCAAAGCACTTACAAACTGATAACACTGACTGCAGCCTCTCCGGAGTGAAAAGAATCTTCTTTTTCGCATATCTCTTTTATTTATCGACTTGCACCCTTGTGTGGTCATGTTGGGTGATCACCTGAGGCACCAAAATTTGGGCCAATCTGATGTGGGGAGAGGCAAAAGAATAGAAATGTTAAAGCCCC
The DNA here is from genome assembly GCF_028017835.1 of Emys orbicularis. Classification (NCBI taxonomy): domain Eukaryota; kingdom Metazoa; phylum Chordata; order Testudines; family Emydidae; genus Emys; species Emys orbicularis. Next base: position 347,859,065 of record NC_088683.1, read on the forward strand.
GTGTGGATGCTTGCTGAATATTGAGTGCATACTGCCAGTGCTTACCACTAAATTCATCCACCCATGCTTTCCGTCGGCTTCAAATGGCTTGAAGGCTTGTCTTGAAGGAGTCTATATGGGAAGCCTCCAAGCATCCCTGGGTGAATTAGAGACACTGACAGACACTTGACAAGTAAGTCAGTACCAGGGCAGCAGTGAACTGACTGAGCATCCTGGGGACTCTGGTACATTCAGGCCTGGTCTACACTACGACTTTAATTCGGATTTAGCTGCCTTAATTCGAATTAACGCTTGACCCGTCCACACAACGAAGCCATTTAATTCGAATTAAAGAGCCCTTTAATTCGATTTCTGTACTCCTCCTCGACGAGAGGAGTAGCGTCAAAATCGGTATTGTTAATCCGAATTAAGGTTAGTGTGGCCGCAATTCGATGTTATTGGCAATTCAATGTTATTGGCTACCCACAATGCAATGCTCTGGAAATCGATGCTACTACGGTAGCTTGGACGCACACCACCGAATTAATGGTGCCTAGTGTGGCCGAATACATTCGAATTTATAAAATCGGTTTCCTAAATTCGAATTAGATAAATTCGGATTAATCCCGTAGTGTAGACATACCCACAGAATGGCAGGAAAAGAAGAACAGAATTTGGGAGAGTCAAGGCTGCTGTCTAATTGGCAGCTGGCTGTAGCCTTGCATAAGTGCAGCTTTTCCAAGTGCAAGTTGCTTGCAAAACTCCTACAGGGAGATTATTCTGTATTATTGGTACAAAGGCGTTACCTTCCGTGTACTACTTTCACTGAACAGGAAATGTGTGTGAAATGAGCAGCTTGCAAAGGTGGGTTCTTGGGAATACCATCCTTCTCTGGGGATGCAGGAATTCCTGACCTGAGACTATTGTTTCAAAAATACCTACCTGCAGTCTCATGCATTTCAAAGGTAAACATTTTTTCTCATCAGAAATATTTTTATGAGCCAGAGACAGGAGGGGTAACTAGAGTCAGGGGAATTCCTCCACAATCTCCCACTCCACTGTTCAGAATTTCTTTCTGTTAACTGTTCCATCATCAGGTGGTTGATCCTCCCCACATGGAACAAATGGGGGTTCAGTCCCAAACCCAGTGAATCCTACAGCTGTGCCGCCCGGCGGGAGCCAGCCATGCACCGCGCAGCACAGAGCACCAGGTCAGGCCGGGCTCTGCAGCTGCGCTGCCCCAGGAGCTCGCAGCCCCGCCGCCCCGAGCATTGCACCGGTGGCTCAGTGAGCTGAGGCTGCGGGGGAGGGGGAAGAGCAGGGGAGGGGCTGGGGGCTAGCCTCCCGGGCCAGGAGCTCAAGGGCCTGGCAGGAGGGTCCCGCAGGCTGTAGTTTGCCCACCTCTGCTCTAGCTAAAGGGAACAAGCTGGGATGTTGTTAAAATGAAAGTCTTATTTAATACTTTGCTTTTCAAATGCTTTAACTTTTTTCTTCTTTTTCTGTATCTTTAATAAAAGATTAAAAGAATGCGTAATGGTATTTGCCATGGTTCTAAGTACCCTGAGGCGTCTGTAAGCCAAACCCCGAATGTTATTCAAAACTGTTCAGTGTGAGACAGTTACAGGTCATGTTAACATCTTTCACTCGTTGGGCCCCTTTATTCCATCTAAACTAGTGCAACAGTCCTTATAATAGAGTATAAGTAGTGGCTAGGTTTGCCTTAGTGCCATGCACAGAGTTGAATGTCACCCCATTATGTTACTTAATCCTGCCTTGAATGCAGGGGCCTGGACTAGAAGACCTCTTGAGGTCCCTTCCAGTCTTACAATTCTATGACTCTATCCAAAAACATAGTGTGGCCTCACATGGTTCACTAGCCAGCACTGATGTGGTTAACACCTTTCCTGTTACATAAATAGCAATACTTACACCATGCAAAAATAAAAAGAGTAGGTGAGGAGCTCAAGTAGCCTGAAAGCCAAAGAACTCTACCTATCCCATCATTAAATTTAAAAATAGTTGCAATCACACCTCCACACTGCAAATAAGGCCGCTCTGTTAATTTGAATAACAGTGGATTGGCTTTCCTTACCCTTCATTCTGCTGACTCCCACATCCGTGTCAAAGGTATGACTGCATGACATCCAAGGTTTAAGTACATGCTTGCTCAGATCTAATTACAAGCTGTGTTACTGCCGGTTGGACATTTGTGCTACGTGCAAGAGAAAAGCTGCTTTTTTAAATTTGCTGTTTATAATGAAAAGTGAAAATACCCAGAATGGTCCCTGAGGAGGAACTTCTCCATGGTGGAAATGAAGACAAGGAAAACTTCCAAAAAATACATTCCAGCCAACCGAGTTTTCCTCTAGGCCCCGATAAAATAAAGTCCAGTTTTTATAATGGGTGCTAAGCAAATTCTGTGGGAGATTCTGATGCCTATGAGGCAGCACAGGACTGGAAAGCCAGCAAATCCTGAATTCTAATCCTGTTCCTGTTCCTGACTCTGGGCCTGATTTTCACAAGTGTGGGGCAACCACAACCCCAAGTGAAATCAGTAGGAGCTGCAGATGCTTGACACTACTGAAAAACAGGCCTTTGATGTCTGGCCTTTGGCAAGTCGCTGTATGTCCCAGTCTGGAGATATTAGTATAGTACTTTGAACATGCAAAATGCGATGCAACTGTAATTATCTCTCCTCAGCTGTGTTAAGCCTAAAACCGGACTTTGAGAGCTACGTGTCTTTCATTCATTCTTATTTGGCTGGATATCAAAGGCATGAGGAAATCATGCTAGCCAGGGACAATGTCTTGTGGGGCAAATATTCAAATGGCTGAGACCAGACTCCCTTTTGGTGCCCACAATCACATAATTAGAAAAGCAAGTTCTCAGATTTGCAGCTACATGTCCAGGATGCGGGAGCAAATTTTGTGGACATGAAGTGCAGTTACAGAATGGAGGCCATTCCCTTGAAAATGTGTCCCTCTGCATTTGTTTAATCTCAGAATTTCAAGATCAATGTTATTAATAAACTATTTTTCCCCATTCAGGTATAGTTTTTTAATTAAACAAATCCACTATAAATCCCCTTGTCCTTAAACTGTAAGTCAAATTTTATTTCCCAAAATAAAAATGCTCACATCTGTTTTAAACAGCAGTGTCTCAGCCAAGTAGAATTTTAAATCTGTCTTGGGGCCACGGAGTGCTCTTGACCTGAGCACAGAACTCCCATACAGGCCCTCAGGAATGGATACTGTTAAAATTAGTAACATTTCAAATGCTCCTCAGTTTCAAAGGTCACTTGAGGATTCTATTCTTTGAAATACTTAAAATGTTTCTTACTCACTGTTTAAAAACCCTTAAATGCCTGAAATGAAAATGTGTCTTCTTTACTGAGTGTTGTTTCCATTGTAGGCGCACACTGCTTTGTTGCTTAAGAGGATTTCATTGTTGGCACTGGTTTATTTTTGAAAAGAAGGCTGGTGGAAACAGTGGAGTATTTTATTTTGTGTGTGTAAAATACATAAATTAGATGACCCTGCCAACAAATAATGGGGGGCTCTGAAGGGGAGAGAGCTGGAAGGTAAATTGTAAGTCTACTAACCTTGTGTGTCCCTTTTAAACTACAGTTGCAATAGTTATGGAAACACATCATAGCACCAAAGGTGCAACAAATGCTTTACAGGCAAGGGAGAAGATAGTCCTTGTTCTGAGGCGTTTGCAGTCTAAGGTCATGTCTACACTTACAAGCTTACAGCGGCACAGCTGTATTGATACAGTTGCGCTGCTGTAAGAGCACTCGTGCAGCCCCATTATGCTGACAGGAGAGAACTCTCCTGTCGACATACTAAAACCAACTCAATGAACGACGGTAGCTATGTCAGCGGGAGAGTGTCTCCCACCAACATAGTGCTGTGCACATGAGCACTTATGCCGGCAAAACTTATGTCGCTCGGGGGGATGTTTTTTCACACTCCTGAGCGACAAAAGTTTTGCCGACATAAGTGCTAATGTAGACATGGCCATCATCCTCTGAAGATTTAAGCTTATATACTTTAAGCACTGCAAGTAGTTCTATTAATTTCAATAGGACTACTTACATTGCATAAAGTTTAATGTTGTTGCCAACTTTTGTGATTTTATGAGACTCTTAATATTGGGTTTTTTTCTTAAAGCCCCAGCTGATGGAGTCATGTGATTGTGAGAATTTCAGCTATTATTTCAAAATAGAAAGTTAGTTTCTAGCCCTCTTGGTTGCAGAGAAAAACTTGAAAACATGAACTGTAAAGGCACAAAGAAAAACCAAAAACCCAGAAGGCAAATTAAAAAAATATTTTAAATCTCATGATTTTTAAGCCACTCTCATGATTTTTGGGCTCTGACTCACAATTTTTGAAGGCTTCGCATTAATAATGCTGAGTTAAGCACATGAGTAAGTCTTTGCATGATCTAGGCCTACAACTCTGATTCAGCAAGGAGCTCTGCATGGATGGACCCTGTACTTACATGGAGCTCACTGCAGAGGTCTAATCAGACTACATAGGCTGATGGATGATGGGATATGACAATCACATGACTGAGTGATGCTGTTTAGCACTTGCCTTGTCAGTTGCATGGTTTTTATCTGATATATTTTCATTCACTATTTTATTAACCATTCTTTAAGGGGAGTGTAACTTGGTGGCTTGCCCCACAGGCTGGAAAGTCAGGGGTCAGACAACCCTGATTACATAATTAGCTATACCTAATAGGGATCAGGTGTTTTCCCTATAAAAATCAGCTGGAGGCTGTAGTCAGGGGAGGGGTGGGCATGCTTAGAGAGACAAGAAATTACTAGGCGTGAGCAGGCTCCAGTTGAAAGCCCTAGGATGGGGGATTGAAACTATAGGCAGGTAAGGCTGGGGAGTGACCCAACAAGAGGGTAAAAATTGATGGATTTGGTTTTGGGACTTTAAACGTTTTACTTTTGAGTTTACTTTGGGCAGGTCTAAACTTAAAAAGCTGCAGCAGCACAGCTATACTTCTGTAGTGCTTCAGTGAAGATGATACTACACCAACAGGAGAGCTTATCCCATTGGCATAGTTAATCCAACTCCAGGAGAGACAGTAGCTATGTGGATGGGAGAAGCTGTCTACACTGTGGTTATAACTGCGCTGCTCAGCGGTGTGGATTTTTCACACCCCTGAGAAACACAGTTATACCAGTGTAAGTTCGTTGGGTCGACCTGGCCTTTATCTAAACAAACCGAGAGCCCAAGAAGGGATGTTGTGATTGGATGAACAGATGTGTGTGGAATCTGTGTAAATGGGCCTGAATGAAGGCAAATAAAGAGCAGGGCAGTGCAGTGCAGAGGCACCCCTGGCCAGGAGGGGGCACATGGGTGGTGGCTAACAATATTGTAGGGAGTGCTGGGGTTTTTATGCCTCTTGCTAGAAGCAATGTGCCTCAAGGGGGGGCAGGTCAGGGATGGGGGATTCCAGGTAGAGCAGCCACAGGGAAGATGATGTTGAGATCAGACTGGGCGTAGGGCACAAAGTGTGTGCGGGAAGGGGGGTTGATATGTAGCTTAGGTGGAGCAAAGGGAGCAAGGAGGGGAAAGAAAAATGACAGCACAGAGATGGGCAGGTGCTAAACTGTGCAGGGCCTTGAAGGGGAAAAGAAGGAGCTTAGCTATGAAGTGGAAGGCATCCGAAGAGGGTCCGTCTGATCATGGCTGGAGCAGTTGTAGACACTGATGGATTTTACGGCAGTGTTTGAGATAGATAAAAGAAGGCCAGGGGAGAGTCTGGGTGGCCGTGTCTTTCTCCACATTTTCTGGTGGTGGGCCACCCAGGGTCTGAAGCAAGCGACTCAGATGATCTAATTGGCAGAATGTTTTAATTAAACAAATTGTTTCAGCCCTATGCTGCACAAGCTCCAGTCTCAAGCTTCAAAGCTCCTTCTCTCCCAGTGCGGCGTCAAAACCCCATGCAGCTGTTTTGGCCTCAGTGAAGTATCGGCACAGCTCTAAAGCAGAAGACGTGACTCCTGAGGCTCCTGGACTGGCTGGATCTAAATAAGCTTTTATCAAATGCTCCACGCACAGGAAAACGCCTTCAAGAAATAACAATCCCATAGTTGCTCCTTTTTTGGCCATACCTGGCTGTAGCTGCAGTTTGGTTTACGAAGGCGTTTATGTTCCTCTGCTTTTTTTTAAGAAAGGAGGCAGTATTGTTCAGGGCTTATTGCAAAGGACTGGGAGTTAGGAACGTGTTCTCAGCTCTGCCACTGTCTCCCTGTCTATCCTTGGGCAAATCACTTAGAGGCAAATCCACCCGCCCTACCCTCTTGGTTCAGAAGGCCTTGGATGCAGTGGCATTAGTGAGGTCTGCTGTATGTCAGGAGGAAACGGTGAGAATCATGTGCAAGGATTCTGAAACCCCTGCCTCCCATGCACCATAGCCGTGCTGGAGAGTCATGCACCCTAGCACGAATGGGATTTCAGAGATGGTGTAGAGACGAGGTCTGGGGATCTCTAACTATGGGGAACAAAGGTGGTCAAATACTCCTCATATGGGGAGGTCACAGCAGCTGTGTGGGGTTGGCTGTAAAGTGGTCACTGTTGTGATCTGCCTCCGGGGAAGGTTTCTGTCCCACCATCAAATCCTCATGTCTTTAATATCTCTGTGCCTTGGTTTCCCCAACTGCAAAATGGGTTGCATTACAGTTATCCCTACCTACCTCAAAGATGATGCATTAATTGTCTGTAAAGTTGTTTGAGATGAAAGCCAGTATAGAAGTACAAATGGCCAAATTGTGCCATAATTTTTTAAGCTACATCTGCCAGTGAAAGGGGGGAGGGGTCAGCTGTGAGTGGGGGTGGGGATCCCTGGTGCACAGCTCTGTTTGAGCCAGAGAGTGGGGGAAAGGGGACACAGATGCAGTGAGCCAGCAAGAGTTTGTACATGTTCTCTTTTGAATCCTACCAGAGCTGTGAGGTTTGGGGACTAGCCTTGTGCCCTTCTCCAAAAAGAGATAAACCACACCTTCCACTGAACAGTGGGGGAGAAATTCTGCATGGGGATCTTCCTTCCTCTTAGCCCTGTCCTGTGTGTTCTAGACCAGGCAGGGCAATCCGGTCTGTGGAGCGGTACTGAGGCTCTGCAATTCCTGTAGACTTCAACAGGAGATCTGGGTGCTCAGCATCTCAGGATCTGGCCTGAAGAGATTAGGAAAGATCACAAAGAATGAGCACATCCAAAAGCAACTTGTTCAGAGGTACAAAGGTCCTCAAAGTTGGCCTGAACCCTTTTAAGTTCTATCCTCCCACTACAAGTATGAGATAAATTTCAAGAGGACACTACATGTTTGTCCATACTGCCACTATGCTAATAGTCCAGTACCGACAAAGGGTGTATGTCACTCTAGAAAAGGGAATATCTGTGCTGGCAAAAATAAATGGTTTTGTTGGTGGGATGCAAATTTAAGTATGGACACACACCAGGCTGTGCTGACAGAAGAGGACTTTTGTTGGTAAATCTTTGTAGCATAGACGAGAACTCAGGTTATGCATGCTACCAGGGCCGGCTCTGGCTTTTTGGCTGCCCCAAGCAAAAAAAAAAAACCAACGGGGTGGCCAGAACGGCAAAGCAAAAAAAAAAAAAGCTTGCGGCGCAGCCGGAGCACGGGTGCAGGGGGACCGGAGGGGGAGGGGGGGGAGGGGGAGGGAGCGGGCGGGAGAGAGAGAGAAGGGGGCGGCCAGGGCTACAGCAGGGGCGCTGCCACGCGGTCCCTCCCGCTGCGCCGCCGCCACCTGCCGCAAGGGCTCCGCTCCGGTTGGCGGGGAGGGAAGGAAGAGGACTGCCCTGCAGGGCGCTCTGGTTCTCCGCGCCGCTGCCCCCTACAGGGCAGCCGGAGCGGAACAAAAAAAAAAAAGCGGCCGTGCCGCCCTAGGATTGGGCAGAATGCCGTCTCGAACAATCTGCCTCCCCAAGCACCAGCTTGCTCAGCTGGTGCCTGGAGCCGGCCCTGCATGCTACACTTGTTAACCTTTGGAAGAATGGTATTTTTATCAGGCAGACCATCTCCACAGAGGAAGGACACTCTTGCAGAAGTGCCTGTGAAACTGTAAGCTGTCCTTTCAAGGAAACAGAACGCTCCAGCGATGAGAAGCACTTAAAGATATGTTCCTCCCTGCACAGTGGAGAAGTTCTTCAGTTAATCTCTTCCTCTAAAGCAGGGCTATGAAATGTCAAGTCCATAAACAAGAAGAAACATCCACATAATTAAGTTCTTGGGGGGGAAATGGCATGCATTTCTAAATATAGAAAAGGCCGGTAAATAATAAATCTGCTAACTCACTATCAACATATCATGTTTTTTTCAGAACCCACAGCTGTGGATATTAGAAAACATTTTAAGTGAATTTCCTGCTAGTGAAAAGTGCAGGGTTGACAGCCTAGATCAGTGGTCTCCAAACTTTTTTGATCGTGCACTCCTATCAGTAAAAAAAATTTGAGCACGCTCCCCCTGCTGCGCTGGCTCTACCATTTTTGCCAAAGCAAAAAAAAAAAGCCGCTCAAAGCAAAAAAAAAAAAAAAAAAAAAAAAAAGCGCTCCTCCTGCCGCGCACCCCCAAGGATCCTCTTGCGTACCCCACTTTGGAGACCACTGGCCTAGATAATAAGGTAATCTTTGTATGCACGGAACAGTAGAGCATGGGCAACAGCTCTTCACCATGCCACTCCACCACTATGCCTTATCTCTACCCTGGAGGGACCAACTCTAAGGGAAGCCCCTTCAGACCACCAATGGGCTTTGGCAGCAGAAAGTCTACCCAGAAGAGGTTTGCAGTGGCACAGACCACTGAGAGGCCCACGGCTGTAGCGAATACATGCCCCAAATCATGCTGGCTGGGGAGCGGGTATGGCCAGAGCAGCTGTTGTAGGCACGAATTCAGTGCATTTCTTGCACAATCTCCACTGGCAGGAACTCACCTCACAACCTCATGCTGCTTTCCCTCAATGGAACTCCCAAAGAAAGGCAGTAGTGCCCATCCCCAGAGGTGAACGTCCGCTGGGGTGAAATGTCCTGCACTGCCTCCTGAAGAATCGGTTTTCCCTTTGATAGAGGGGGTGAATCAAGCCTAAGGCTACAAACTAATGCCAAATGCAGCGGTGTATTTTCTAATGCGGACACCTGTCCCCTGAGGACTGACTTGTATTGAAACCACCAACTGATTTCTTGTGGGCCACCAAATAAAGTCTTTCCAATGGGATTTTTGAAAAAGACCAGTGATTCTGGGTGCTCCATTGTTCGATGCCCAACATGAGGCAACAGGGGCCTGATGATAAGTCTTGGGCACCCCCGATTCCAGCATAAATCAATGGGAGCGGCAAGGGCTGAGCACTTCTGATAACTCTGCCCTCCATTTGCTCTGAAGGGTCACACTTAGCAGAAAATGCAGAGCTGCCACACATCCTCCAGGATACTATGCAGTGCTACATGTACTGCTGATTCTCTCACAAACAGTAACTACATCTAGGCTAAATGACAACAGCCTTGATAAAACATCTATTTGTTAACTTATTTAACTAACAGTAATAATGTATCCCACAACCTCAGTTATCATTGCAATGCTACATGACACTCCAGCTGGACACCCCAGAAACAGAGCCATTCAAAAATCAATGGCCGCTATTGAAAATGCTGTTCCTAATTTAAACAGTTTGCAACTCAAATTGTGTAACGAGACTAGATTCTGAAGCTAATAGGACTATTTGTATGATAAAGTGCGACTCATTGAGAGTAAATGTATCCAAAAATGTCCCAAGGACTTGAATGATTTATGTAGTATTGTCGTCATCTTTCAAGTCTATAGAGGATTGTTGATCATTAAACTTCACTGGTTAATTTTTTTTCTGTAGTTCACAATTTTAAGGTCTGTTCTTCCAGTTTGTTAGAAAGTACATACTATTCCCCCTAGTAAGCTAACATATTTAATTTAATATTTCAACAGCATTTTTGGTTAACACATTTCTTTTGTGTGCCAAGTATTACAATTTTTTTCATTTCCCACACAATCAGGACAAACTGGATATCTCCTGCTGTGTCCAAGGCTGATTTGGCTATCTTTAAACTCTGCTAATTATAGTAAAGAATACAACAGCTCTATTTCTATTCTATTTTAAAATATTACAGATGAATTCTTAACAAATAGATCTATTTTGGTGAACTATTATTTAATTATATATAAAGTTATTTCTTTCTCCCCCCTCTCCCTCCCATGCCATAATGCTAAGGGATTCCATGTGAGTGCAAGGGTCTATCCATGCAGATCCAATTGCAGAATCAAGGCCTAAGAATGTACATTCTGACAGAATCTCAGTTATCATAATGTCACTGGTTGGGGACAGGGAGAATAACAGTGCTGAGCTTTTATAAAACTTGATGGGCAAAAATTGCTGTCAAATCTCTGCTTTAAAGTGAATTTTTTTTTGTTTAACCAATTTTTAGATATGCTAAAGTAAACCACTCAACAAAGTTTACTAGCATTAAACGTGTTTGCAGTTAGACTTTAAGGTATTTAGGATTTTAAAAATATAAGGTAGCTAAAAGGGGGCAAGGTCAAAAAGTACATTGCTTTTGTTAATTTGGGGATAAAGTGTTAAGAGAGTCAAGATGCTGAACTTTTAGTGTTTATTCCACATCCAGAGCACCTTTTTCTATAGTCACTCCATCAGTACTGCTCTGCATGCTCTCAACTGAGACAAATCCTTCTCTGTTTGTTCTCAATGGGAGTTTTGCCATTGATTCAACAGGACTGGGATTTGGGCTCTGAAAATATAGTGCACATGACAAAATATGTACCTGCAAAATATCAGATATGTGGTTTCACCTGCCGATTTCATTCTCTTTTCCTTACAGCTGTTCTTACTGAGATGTTCTTTTGAGCATCTGGACTTTGAGGTCAACAAACTGTTGCACAAGTTACTTATCTTCTCCTTTCCCTGCAACTGGCTTATGTAATATGAACAAGTACAACTCAGATAACAGGAGAAAAATGCCTATTATCTTTTGCTGTTTTATGGGCTAAGGGGGCTAATAAAATGATGTTGTACACCAAGCTCAATAGTACAGCTCCAATAGCAAACTCGTCCTGCATTCAGACTTGTGTTGCAATGAACAAAGGCATTATTAAGCAGATGGCTAAGAGAAAGTTAAAAATGGATACAATATATGCTGGATTAGTGCCTAACTTGATGACATCTCAATGCAATTCAGCAACTGTATCCCATTCCTATGGATCATGCTCCTTCATTCCTACCATTATAAGCACCGCCCACTTGTCTGGCTTTCCCATTAAAAAAAAGCAGGGTGTTCTTCATTTTTTAATGAATAATAATAGTTGTGTTGACCTGTACAAAACATGAAATAAACCTAGTCTGTGACCCAAAGAGTTTACAAACTATGGCCCCAATTCTAGGAACGCTGAGGCAAGTGAGTACATTTAAAGCACATCATTAATTCCATTGACTGTGATGGAACTACTCATGTGCATAAAAGCTTGTAGGATCAGGGCTCAGAGACAGAAGCAAAGAACACAGGGTGCTTAGAGGACTGAGTACATCTCCTCCTTGCTCCTATGTTACTAATAACATCTCAGATCATTAAAACTGAACTAATTTAAATACACAATCCCTTGCCATTTTGTATGTCCTTTATTTCGCCCAGTGGCAAACATCAAGTCACTTTCATTTTTGTGTTCAGGTACATTGGAATGTATTAAAATGGCAGAAAGGGATCTAGGGGTTATAGTGGACCACAAGCTAAATATGAGTCAACAGTGTGATGCTGTTGCAAAAAAAGCAAACGTGATTCTGGGATGCATTAACAGGTGTGTTGTGAGCTTGTTTAGTTTGGAAAAGAGAAGACTGAGAGGGGACATGATAGCAGTTTTCAGGTATCTAAAAGGGTGTCATAAGGAGGTGGGAGAAAACTTGTTCATCTTAGCCTCTAAGGATAGAACAAGAAGCAATGGGCTTAAACTGCAGCAAGGGAGGTTTAGGTGGGACATTAGGAAAAAGTTCCTAACTGTCAGAGTGGTTAAACATTGGAATAAACTGCCTAGGGAGGTTGTGGAATCTCCATCTCTGGAGATATTTAAGAGTAGGTTAGATACATGTCTATCAGGGATGGTCTAGACAGTATTTGGTCCTGCCATGAGGGCAGGGGACTGGACTTGATGACATCTCGAGGTCCCTTCCAGTCCTAGAGTCTATGAATCTATGAAAAATCTATTAATTTTAAGTTTCATGAAACCTTATACACAATCTAATTAGCCTCTGGGTTACTAGATGAGCACTAAGTTTGCACACACAAATTACTGACATGTAGAAATACACGGCTAGTCCCTGAGAGCCTTATTCACAGGAGTCATCCTATTAGCTATATTCAGACCTGGTGTAAGATGAAGTCAAAGGAGTGGCACCTGCTTACACCAGGTCTGAATTTGGCTCATTGGCATACATGGAACTAGTGATATGAGTAAGTGAAGCAGGATACACCCTTGTTGTACTGATTATAGGCCCAATCCTGAAAAAAACGATCACATGTAGCTTTCCTGTTAAGTGGGAAGTCCCATTGAAGTCAGTGGGACTATTCATTCACGTGCTTACAGGACTGGGCCCAAATGTAGTTATTCCCCTGGTGTAGTTAGCAATGTAAGCATCAACATTTTTTATCTCTACATCAAAATTCTTGTAGCTGTAAAGCTTTGCCAGACACTGATAGAATATGAGAGCGTGAGCCTAAATGGTATTAAATTCTGCACTCTGTGTATGTGTGTAACTACTAATTATAGCCAGGCAATAGGTTGAAGTGGCTGTTCTATTCTAACCCTCTACTTCCAGTTGATTATAACTTCCTTTAAAAGTATTCCTTTGGGGCTAAAATTTGTTACCCTTGTTCTTGGGTCAAAGGTGATTGAAGAAAATGATAGGGGCTATTTCTGAGTTAAATGAGCTTGAAAGGAATGCAGTCCCTCCTGGGCTCTCTCTGATGCCTTAGTCCTTGTGAGCTGGTATGGGAGTGAAATTAGTTAAGTGTGGCCCTCTGTGAAGTGCTAGGAGAAGGATCCTTATCAAGTTCGATCTCCTGCCAAGTCCCAAGAACATGGCCAGCCTGGTATGATGGGGGAAAGAGCATTGGTAGCATTTGGCAGCTGAGAATGGGCACTACTAGAGGAGCAGGGGAAGGGTTGGAGACAGTTTCTTTAGTTGGGAATGGGTGAGTTGCTTTGCCTTTGGAGATGGTCTTGAGGAATTTGTAGCTACCTGGAGGGTGTTAACCAGGGCACTTATCACTGGGGTTGGGTAGGGTTATGTGGACTTTTTCTTTTAGCAACTGGATGGGTGTAACAGGTGTACCCTTTAAGGGTAGTAGAGACTAGGGGGTCAGTCAACCCCTGTTTGACGGCATGACCCTTTAAGGTTTCTAAACCCATGGAGCAGATGAAGACTGAGGGGAAAGCAGAGGCAGGTGTTAGGAAAGAGGAAGTGGTCACAGGGAATAGCTAGTGCTTGGAGAAAACATAGACTATTGGCTGTTTAAGGGCTTGGGACCAGGAGCCTTGTAGGGTGGGGCAAGGCTCCCCTCTTCCCCAGCAACCAGGATAAGCACCGTAAAAGAGGGCAGTATATAGTCTGCCTCTTCCCTCATAACAGGGAAGGACTGATCTCCTAGCTCATGGTCTAGGGCCTGCATTTCCAAAGGTATTTAGGTTCCTAAATTAGAAGCCTACATACTTTTAGGGATCTAAGCCTAAATAAAAAGAGGCCAGCTGGGAAAAGTTGATCTAGGGCTGTATCTGGTCTAAATCCACACAGCCCCAAGAAGGGCAGTGGGACCCTGAATGGAAGGGACTGAAAGGAGATGGGGTCAGATATAGGTTGGGGCTGAGTGATGTAATTCCTTGAATGCAAGGGCAGGGAGTTTGAACTCGATGCACAGGGCAATGAGGCGCCAGCTGGAGGATGTGGTCAGAACAAGGGTGAGAGAGAATTTTGGCAGGAGCATTTTGTACAGATTCAAGGGGGCTGATGTGAGTATCTACAGAAGCCCTGAGAAGAGGAGGATAAACAGGATGTGGCCATGGACTGGTGTAAGGGAAGGAAGAGTGGGAAGAGTTGATGTCCTGTTTATGGGCCTGAGTGGCAGGCATGATGTGGGTGTAAGCAGCCATAAAGTGGGTAGTGGAGAGAGCTAACAATGAGAGAAAATGAATCTGATTCTGTAGTGTGTTGTTGCTATTTTGTGCCATACCAGCAGCCCTAAATCTGACTCCCCACCTGTAAAAGTTACATCTGTAATCCATTTGGCAATGCCAGAAGCAGCATACACCAGTGGTTAGAGCAGTGCTCCTGATCTACTCTCTTCTCAACTGTGCCACTAACAAGTGCCACTTGACCTTCACCTTTTGTAAATTACCAGTTTTGTATCAGTACAGTAGGGTAATAACATTTACCTACCTCACAGGGGCATCATAAGGCTTAATTTAATTAATGTGTAAGATTTTTGGATGGAAGGTGTTATAGCAATGCAAATTATAGCTAGTGCTTTCTGTAGTCAATGTTGAATATTATTCTAAATGCCTCATAGAAATGCACAGAAAATAAATCTTTCTTTTCAAAACGCTTTGAAAATGTCTTTAAAATTATTATACTGTAAGAAATTGAGTAGTGCTTATGTCCCTTTACTGGCACAATTGGAACTGTTCAATTAAGGCTATGTACACACGACAGATTAAGTTGGTGTCAGTTATGTATCTCAGGGTGTGAATAAGCCACCCCCCTGAGCAACGTAAGTTACACCAACCAAAGCGCTGGTGTGGACAGCGTTCTGTCGGCAGGAGAGCTTCTCCCATCGACGTAGCTACCCCTGCTCGCTGGGGCTGGAGTAATTAAGTCGATGGGAGGAGAGCTCTCCTGTCAGCTTAGAACGGCTGCACTCGCAGCGCTACTGTGGGGCAGCTGCATCGGTGCAGCTGTGCCGCTGTAAGCTCTGTAGTGCAGCCATAGCCTGAGTGCCATTGGCCCGAGGCGGTGAGTAGTGTTAACAAAAAGTTTCCATTAGCAAGAGATAAGGGTTTGTGCTACTAGAGAAACGGGAACTGAGTCCTAGCCCTGCTTTCACCATAAAGTTCTGAGACACCATGAGGTGCAGCATAAGTGACAAAAGAGGCCATAGATTTATTATAATGTTATCACAGGCACATGTAGAGCCCATACCTGGCTACGCTGGGAGGTTGAAGGGCTGAGCTTTGCACCCATAACCTCCTCCTTCTGGCATTTTTTTCTCTGTAATTTAAACAAACAACAACAAAAACAAACAAGGCCGACTTCCTATGCATTTTTTTTATTAAAAATTGGGGGGAATAGTATATTTACCACTGTAACTTAATCCCAATAATGGTGGATCTCAAGAACTGTTTTCATTACTGCATGTTTGGATGGAACCTGTATCACTTTCAGGGCTGCACTCCAGAAGTCCTAAGATCGTGGAGGCAGTTCCAAGTACGTTTGAACTCCCCCACGAATCTCAGGCAAAACCCCTGGGTTTTGGTGTGGTGCTGGCTACAGTTAAGTTAAATATGAATACTATAAAAATGAAGAAAAGTGAATCTTTCTTCACAATTTGCACAGTACTGTCAATGTGTTCGGTATCATGGGAGGCAGAGAGGACGATGTGGTGCCAGCTGTGTGATGGGCACCCTATAACACAATTTGGGGTCCCTGGTTCTATTAGCCTGGTGGATGCCTTACAACATAGAGAAGATACCGTCCCATGAATGTACTGGGTGCCATATAATGCATTGTGGGGGGCCCAGTCCAGTTAGGCACCCTACAACACATAGAGGGGGCCATGCTCCACCCCGCATGACTGTTATCCCCAGGCCAGGCAAGAGAAATTTGGTGTCCCGGTATATAATTTTCACTTGGTCCCCAGTCCCTCCCATTTCACTGTATTTACACAGATGTTGCAGAGTTTGCTATCTGCCTTGCATTCCCCTGTAGAGTGAGATATGCGGGGAGGAGGGGAAGGGGCATGCAGAACAGTTTGTTTATGTACACTGGGATGTACACTGCAGCCTCCTGAAAGATCTCAATGAAACTTCCATGGAGATACACTGCAGCCGTATTTCTTCCTCCACCGTAGGACACTTTCCCATGCCAGTCGGCGATAACCTCGGCAGGCTTCATTGCAGTAAACAAGCTAGCGGCATATGGGCCCGTGCGACGTCGGGATGCCAGCAGCAGCTGTGCAGTCTCTGCCTTTGTTACCCTCAGGAGTGAAATATCAGCGAAAACCACCAGCACCTGTAGAAAACGGTGTCATACTCACCCCGGCTAGAGCTAAAATTGGCACTGGGCACAAGCAGTCCAAAGCAGAAGTGTCCAGAAGCATGTCTTGTTTAACACTGTAGGGGCGCGAGGGAAGGGGAGAGTTCTGAATCTTAAGTTTTGCTTTCCATTCCTACTATACTGACAATGGTGCCTCTGTGTGTTTTATCTGTAGCTGTGGCCATTGCAGCCTGGAGGGGTACCCCCTCCACGCCACCAGAACAACTGACTCAGAAAAGGAGGAGGAGGGAAAAAAAGATGTAGGACGCCATGTTCTGCAAGATCCTGCAAGCCAGTATTGCATCAGGCCTTGAACAGAGGGCCTGGAGGGTGAATACTGAGACTCTATGGTGAAGGAAAGAACAGACAGGAGAAAGGGCAGGAAAAGGAGAGGGAGATGCACCAGGACATAATGGGGCTTCTCAGTCACCAAACTCAAATACTGAAGACTCTTGTGGACCTCCAGATTCAACAATCCAGCATTCGACTCCAATTGCAGTCTGTGGAAAACTGCAGCGTAGCACTACCCTACCTCGCTCCACCCCCCATTCCACATAGCCTCAGGTAGTGTTCCCTCTAATTTTTTACATCCATGTGCGGACTGAATTTTGTTATGTGCACCAATATGGAGATGATATGTGGCAGGGGTGGGGCTGAGGGGTTCAGAGTGTGGGAGGGGACTCAGGGCTGGGGCAGATGGTTGGGATGCAGGGGGTTGAGGGCTCTGGCTGGCAGTGCGGGCTCTGGGGTGGGTCTGGGGTGTGGAAGGGAGCTCAGGGCTACAGCAGAGGGTTGTGGTGTGGTGGGGGGGTGAGGGCTCTGGCTGGGGATATGGGCTCTGGGGTGGGGCTGAGGGGTTTGGGGTGCAGGCTGCCCCGGGGCTGCGGTGTGGAGAAAAGACTCCCCCCACCCTCTCTTGCTGCAGAAGCCCGGGGCTGAGGGAAAGCACCTCTCCCCACCGCAACAGCTCCAGAGGGCCGTGGCTGTGGCCAAGGCAGTTCTCCTCAGCCATAGCAGCTCTGGTTGTGCCAGGACTGGGAGAGAGGGAGAAGCACCTCTCCCCAGCCATGGCAGCTCTGGTAGGGCCGGGGGAGAGGCGCCTCTCCCTGGCTGCGGCAGCTCCGGTGGGGCTAGGGGAGAGGCACCTCTCCCTTGCCGCAGCAGCTCTGGTGGGGCCGGGGCCAAAGCGCCTCTCCCCTCTGCGCGCTTGCACGGCCCTTAATAGCCTGCTGCACGGCCACGCAGCTTAGCGGGAACGTAGGCCTCAGTACCCGCATGCCTACCACTCCATACCAGGGGAAAGCAGAGACAACCACAGCTTCACATACATCAACCATGGCTCTCACAGCTACACTGGACATCAGTGTTCCTTCCTCTTATTTACTTATTGAAGTTCTTATATTTTACTTCAAGTTCTTCAGATTTTTTTAGCTGTTCTTGTAAATGAATAGATCGCTTTTGTTTTAAAAAGTTGTTCACCTTTATTAGATGACAACACATGGTGTATAATGCCTGCTGCCTACAAGAAATTAGTGGTCTTGTACACTCACAACCCATAAGATCAATGCCAAACAGTGTAGTCATCATAAAATGTACAGGAAGCACCCCAGCAGTAATAGGAGCACTGCCAGTGATACATGTATAGATATGCAGAAAGCACCACAAGATTCCTAACAGATCCTCAAACTGCAGCACCAGGCTGAGCACCGTGCACATTATTGTGGCTTGCTATTATAGTGCTCTTTCAAAGCTTCCCTAAGCCATATCACTCCTCACTGAGCTAATCTGATAGCCCTTGTGTCTGGCTGTTCAAACTCAGCACACAGCCGTCCCACCTCCAACCCTTCAGCAAGTTTTCTCCTTGGGATATTTTTTGCACTGAGACCCCATCTGGTGAGTAAACAATGCCAGCAACCTTTCAGTCAACCAAAAAGCATATTCAACTGTCATTCTGCATCTGAGCCTGTAGTTGAATCTTTCCTTGCTGCTGCCAAGGTGGCCGGCATATGGCTTCATGAGCCAGGGGAGTAAGGAGTAGGCTGGATCCCCCCCAGGATCATTATTGGTATTTCAATATTGCCAGTGATGATCCGTTGGTTGGGAAAGAAGTTCCTTGCTTGTAGCTTTCTGAAGAGTCCTGTGTTCTTAAAAATGAGGGCATCATGCATCTTCCCTGACCAGCCCACACTGATATCAGTGGTGGTGGTCCACCAGCTCTTGCACAATCATGAAAAAGTACCCTTTTCTGTTGATATGCTCTAGGGCCAAAATAGGGATGTGCATGCTTTCTATTGCCCCACTGCAGTTTGAGAACCCCATAGCTGCAAAGTCATCCACTTTGTCCTGCACATTGCAGAAAGTCATAGTCCTGCATAGCAGGAGACGATTAAGAGCCCTGCACACTTGCATGACAGCGGTCCTCACAGTGGATTGTCCCACTCCAGAATGACTTCCCACTGAGCTGTAGCAATCCGGCATTGCAAGTTTCCAGTGTGATTGCCACTTGCTTGTCCGCTGTCAGTGCGGCTCTCAGTTTGGTATACCTGCGTTGGATGGCTGGGGCAAGCGCGGCAGACAGATCCAGGAATGTGGCCTTGCACATCCAAACCTGCATTACAATACAATTTCACCAGGCAGTGCTTGTATCTCAGCCAGAAGCAGCACTCCATCCTGCTCCATGAACAGCAACAACAACCTTGAATTGGTTCTCACTACATCCCACAGCAAATTGACCAACAGGAAATTGTCATGTTCCCTGCGGCTCTGCCAATACCAGAGGATCATGTGTCCTGTACTTACAATGTTCATGACAATAGTGCAGAGCTGTGCAGGCTCCATGTTTCTATCACAGATTGCAGACACCAACAAGTCCGGTGTGGGTTTATGGGAAATTGAAAAGAGGCACAAAAATTATAGATAGAGATATTATGGGGTGGAGAACATTGCATTACAAGAAGTTGACCCCTTGCTCCCAGTCACCCCTGTGTGAGCTGTTTCTGCCCCACTATGCAATGCCAAAACTACACAACAAAGAGTGCATTGAATGATGGCAAGTTGCACAGTTGGTGTGTCTGGGTAGTTACTAAATCTGTGAAGATGAGCATGGAACTCCATGGGTTTCTTGGTTTTGATGTCAGTAGGATTCCATTGTTGAAGCTGATCATGATGTCCAGGAAGTTGATGCTAGTGTGGGAGAGTGTTCTAGGGAGAGTTTGATGGATGGGTTGTGGTTGTTGAAGTTGTGGTGGAAATCTGAGGGACTTTAGGTCATCTGTCCAGAGAATGAAAATATTATTGATGTAGCACATTTATATCATTGGTTTCATGGTACACTTGTCCAGAAATTCTTCTTCAAGGTGTCCTATGAAGAGGCTGGAATATTGGGGAGCTATCCTATTACACCCAGCTGTTCCCAGGGATTGGACAAAGTGTTTGTTGTTGAACATAAAATTCTTATGGGTGAGGATTAAATGGATGAGTTTGGCGATGTGTTTGGGATGGATATCTGAATATTGTCCATTGTCTTTTAGCTATTTAAGGCAGGCACTTGTTCTGTCATTGTAAGGGATGGTGCATAGGGAGGTGACATCCATGGTGGCAAGGATGGTGTTCTGAGGGAGACTGTTAATGTTGTGGAGTTTCTGGAGGTAGTCAGTTGTGTCCTGGAAGAAACTGGTGCTTTGTATGGTGACTAGTTTGAGGATGGTGTCTACAAGTCCTGGCAGTCTTCAATAAGAGTGCTGTGGCCAAATACATTGGGTCTGCCTGGGTTCCCTTGTTTGTGTACCTTGGGAAGTATGTAGAATGTCCGTGGGGTGGTTTGTGGGGGATGAGGTCGTAGAGTTTCTCTTGAAGTTGTTGGGGGCACGGCAGAGGAGGCAAGTTCTTTTAAAGTGTTTCCTTCTACCTACCTGCACAGCTTTAGTCTTGCTTGGGTTCAGCATTTGCCAGCTATCTTTCATCCTGGTGCAGATCTCCATTTGGCATCAAGAGGACTTTTACACATCCTGTAAAAGAGAAATTGAGCTGAGAGCATCATCTACACGCTGCTTCCCTTTCATTCGGTGTTTACTTTACCTATCAACGCCCCAGCCTAACGGCTTCCTGTGGATGAGGTGCAGCACTGACCCAACCTGGAAGAACGCTTCAGGAAGCAGTTCTGGGAGTGGAAGAACAACATTTGCAGGCCTGTGGGTTTGGCACTTACGTTCCCTCCTGTAGCTTCTTGGAGGCGGGAGGGGCATTTTGTGATCAGAAGTGCTGAGCGCTGCAGACGGAGCCAGCGGGATGAATTCAGACAGGCCCCTGGCAAGTCCCCACCAGCGCAGCAAGGGCTGACCCTACCTCCCACCGCGGCCACGGGCACGCTGGCAGACATGGGACCGCGCTGACACCCCACTTCTGCAAACTGCGGCATCGCAACACTAAGAGACCTGTCCAAGGTCCCAGCCAATCGGGGCAGCACTGGTGATTGAACCCAGGAGTCCTGGACAACATCATCAGCCCTTGGCACTACGAGGGCTGGCACCGGGGCACCGCCTGGGACCCGCCCGAGCTGGCGCTAAGAAGACACAGGCAAGGCGGCACAGCACCACGTGACCTTCTGTGCCAGCTTTCCCCTTGTCGCGCCAGGAGGGAGGAGTGTCACGTGATGTGGGCGGAGGGGGGGCGGAGGAGGAGCAGAGTGAGCTACGTGACCCGTGCGGGGCGGGGCCGGGCCGGGCCGTGAGGGGGGATTAGTCACGTGATTCGGGCGGCCCGGAATGATCCGAGGTGGCGCTGTGCGGCCGCCATTTTCCTGCGGCGCCCAGTGAGCGTGTGTCCCCCGACCCCGGCCGAGCGGAAGGAGCGAAGGGCGGGGGCGGGGGGCAGGAGGAGGGGTCGCTGCCCGGGTGACAGGGCCGTCCCCGGGGGCGGAGCGCAGCGCAGCTGCCCGCGGCGGGGCAGAGCGACGTGTCTGAGCGGGTCCGTCCCCCTGTCCTGTCCCGTCCCGTCCCAGCCCGGCGCCGCAGCACCATGTCCGGCCAGAGCCTCACCGACCGCATCACGGCGGCGCAGCACAGCGTGACCGGCTCGGCTGTCTCCAAGATCGTCTGCAAAGCCACGACCCACGAGGTCATGGGCCCCAAGAAGAAGCACCTGGACTGTGAGTACTGGGGTGTGTGTGGCAGAGGTTTCCCGGGGAGCCCTGGGGTCTGTGCGGGGAGCCGTGGGGTCTGTGAGTACCGGGCTGTGTGTGGCAGAGGTTCCCCCCCGGGAGCCGTGGGGTCTGTGAGTACCGGGCTGTGTGTGGCAGAGGTTCCCCCCCGGGAGCCGTGGGGTCTGTGAGTATCGGGGGGGGGGGAGAGGTTCCCCTCCGGGAGCCGTGGGGTCTGTGAGTATCGGGGGGGAAGAGAGGTTTCCCCCCCGGGAGCCGTGGGGTCTGTGAGTATTGGGGGGGAAGAGAGGTTTCCCCCCCCGGGAGCCGTGGGGTCTGTGAGTATTGGGGGGGGAAGAGAGGTTTCCCCCCCCGGGAGCCGTGGGGTCTGTGAGTATTGGGGGGGGAAGAGAGGTTTCCCCCCCCGGGAGCCGTGGGGTCTGTGAGTATTGGGGGGGGAAGAGAGGTTTCCCCCCCCGGGAGCCGTGGGGTCTGTGAGTATTGGGGGGGGGAAGAGAGGTTTCCCCCCCCGGGAGCCGTGGGGTCTGTGAGTATTGGGGGGGGAAGAGAGGTTTCCCCCCCGGGAGCCGTGGGGTCTGTGAGTATTGGGGGGGGAAGAGAGGTTCCCCCCCCCCGGGAGCCGTGGGGTCTGAGTATTGGGGGGGGGAAGAGAGGTTTCCCCCCCCGGGAGCCGTGGGGTCTGTGAGTATTGGGGGGGGAGAGGTTCCCCTCCGGGAGCCGTGGGGTCTGTGAGTATCGGGGGGAGAGGTTCCCCTCCGGGAGCCGTGGGGTCTGTGAGTACGGGGTATGTGTGGCAGAAGTTCCTCCGGGAGCCGTGGGGTCCGTGAGTATGGGGGGGGGGGTGGAGCTGGGGGGGATAGAGGGCACCGGATAGGTTCCCCCTGGGGACTTGGGGTCTCAGAGTAATGGGGGCAATTGTCAGAGGTTCCCATGGGAGCCGTGGGGTCTGTGAGTACTGGGGAAGTGGGGGACTGGAGCAGTTCCCCCCCTAGGAGCTATGGGGTCTGTGAGTACCGGCGGTGAGGGGGGGAGAGGTTCCCTCCTGGGAGCCGTGGGGTCTGAGAATACTGGTGGTGGTGATGGGAGAGGTTCCCCCCCAGGAGCCGTGGGGTCTGTGAGTACGTGGGGGTTCTTTGAGTACGTGGGGGGCAGGAGATGTTCCCCCTGGAGGCTGTAGGGACTGTGAGTATGGGGGGAGCAGGAGAGGTTCCCCCCGGGAGCTGTGGGGTCTGTGAGTACCCGGGTGGGGTGGGGGGCTGGAGAGGTTCCCCTGGAGGGTAGGAGAGTCGTGTCTCTTTCTCTCTCCCCCCCAACCCCTCCCCCTGTGGGCCAAGGGGACTGAGAGTACTGTGGGGGGGCAGGAGAGGTTCCCTCCAGGGACCGTGGGGACTGAGTACCATGGGGGAGGGCGGGAAAGGTCCCCTCTGGGGGCTGAGGGGACTGAGAGTCTGGGGATGGGGTGAGGCAGGAGAGATTCCTCTGGGAGCCTGATAGGGACATCTTGAACATTTTCCACCCATCCCTGGGGTATGGTAAAACATCTGGATTGCAAGTAACCAAACTGCTCAAATACTTGTCTAGCCCCTTAGCTTCTATACGTAGGGAATCATGGGACCACTGAATTGCAAGTAACTAGGGGATCCCCCTTGGGCTTCTGCTGGGCCCACTGATCAATGCACAACATCAGAGAGAGGGCATGAGAAGCATGTGTACTCTGAGTAACTGAAACTCCCTCATATTCAACAGGTGAATTCAGCTACTTTTCAGAGGCCAATACAAATGAGAGGGTGGTGAGCTTCACCAGAGTCCCCAGGAGCAACTCTCTCACCATAAACAGCTACTGTTAAAGGAGAGGTTATTGGGTTTTATGTGAGAATTGTACTGTGTACAGGGGCATCATCTTTCATACAAATCGTTGGCTAGAAGGTGCTTTATGTTTTGAATTTCCCAACAAAAGCCTACCTCTGGTTGCCAGAAGGATGAAAGTTTTTATTCTTTCTTTCCTGGTCCCTCAACATTGAAGCCTTTTCATGGGTCCAAGTCACTGGGGTTTCTGCTGCTCTACTCCTCCCTTGGCCTATGAATATTTCCAGTTCCTGTCTCTACCTGGCATAGCTGTTCCTTGCAGCAGAGTCAAGTTAACTTGGGGTTTTTTGGTCAATTTCACCTCTGCCCACTTGACTAAGCAATGAAACAGACTATAGTTCTCAGTTTTACTTTGCTGGTGTTTGACAAGGTAGGAGAGGCAGCAGCTGCACTGGAGCTGAATGTTTACTGACATGGGGGAAAATAACATTTGGAATATTTTCTTTGCAACTGTAAAGGGGGGGGGGGAGTCAGAACATGTCTTTTAAAATGAATACTTACATTCTGCAGAAATTGATGGCTTAGCTCCCACCTGAATTTCTTGTACCTCTTATCTTGTCCCTACAATCACTCTTTGAATTACCCCGTACCTACCCTATTCCCTGTAACCATAAGGTTTGAGAGGCTCAAGAATTAATATCTGGCCTGTGAGGAACTCTACTCCACATACCTGACTTGCAGAACTATAATACGTTTACTAATCTAGGCACAAATCTGCTAGCCAAGCTTTACCATGTTGATTATAATGAAAATTGAGATTTTTACTTCAGTCAAAAAAAGACTAGCTCAGGTCAACTAGGGGAGTTGGATTTTGCAAGGTTGTCCTACAGTAATAAGGCTTTCCAGCTCACTTCTAAGACATGAGATTATGAAGTTCAAGAAGAAACTTCTGCACTACGAATATACCTGTATTGACATCAAAACCTATGACCATCAGCATCCATTCCTGAAATCACCTGGTTATGTAGCCAAAGTGCAACATGTAGACTTTGAATAGCTCAGCTCTCTGCCTTCACCTCAATGCATACAATCATAGGCCCCCAAAAGATGCACCTGGACTGATAGGTGTGTCCCTAATAAATCCTCCTATTCCTTCCCACCACGTTCTTACGATACTATTTAGCCATTTGTTAGGGGCATCCTTCTATCAAAGCAGTAATATTATTATATTAACTGAAGTTGATAGACTAAGCAGTTGATTGTAATTTTTTCACACCATGCATGTGTCAGTTCAGTTCCTAGATGGCACAATAATACAATTAATAAAATCTTGCTGGGCACCGCACAAACACACAGACATTCTCAGTGTGGGACAGCTTAAATTTTTAATAGACAATGGGGGAGAAAGGAAGTATTTTTTCCATTTTAAAGATAAAGGTCAGAGGCACAGAGATTAAGTGGCTTACTCAGTGTCATACAGGAAGTCTGTGGAAGAGCTGGGAATAGAACCTATTTCATGAGTCCTAGTCCAGTGCCTTAAACATAAGATCAACCTTCTTGAAATACAGCAGCAAATGAGTTGGTCAGTTTTAATTAGGCAATAACTATTGTTTTTTGTTGTTTTGTTCTCGGGTAGATTCTTTTCCTTTTTTGCTTTGGTGATGTTATGGTACTTTACCAGCTTCATATTTTTAGTCTGCGTCGCAGGATCACCTGAAGTCCTCTTGGCCTTCCCAGTTTATAGTTCATTGAGAGATTTCTGAAGGCGAATTATGATAGCTGATTATTGTGCAAATCTAGATAATTACAGTATTGTGACTTTTTTCAAGCTATTCTTCCATCTTCCTTTCTGGATTCCTATATGATGCTAGCTTTATATCACTCTTCCTAGCTTTCCCTGGACTTCTTCAGGAACATCTAGTCTTGCCATTATCAGGGTACAAGAACTGTGGCTTTCTTGTTCAAATCACCAATGGGTTATTTGGTTGTGCAACTGTTGTCTTTAGCTTGCATCAGTTCTCAGCTTCTTTTGAGTTTCTGCATCTTACTTCATCTGTAGAACACTTGCTATGTTTATGCCAGGTATCTTCAGATTTCTGTTGCCTCACCAACTGACCTTGTTCAATAGTCATGCAATTTTGAGCTACAACATGGTCTGAATTTTAATAGGGCCGTCATTAACCTTAATATCTTGTGCTGCACAGGAAAGGTTCCCCACATTCTTTTGTGGGTTGGACTAAATGACCTAATAGGCCATTTCCATCTCCAGCTTCTGACTCTGAGAACTGTTTCTCATTTGTATGATAATTAAAGGTTTCAATTCAATTTTAATTAGCTTGTTTAGAGATTTTACATTTGGAGCACAAAGTAACAATACTTTAAATGACAAATATTGCAAAAGATATGGTTTATCCAACATTAAATTGCTTTTCTGTTCCTTCCCATCTTAAAGGTTGAATTTTATAAAAACTCCATGGTGGAGATCATCAATAAGATTTATCAAGTGATATGAGTGAAATGCTGGGAGAGTTTTGAGGTGTTAAGCTACTAAAAAACTTGAGAATTCAATCTGCGTGTAAAATGTTATGCATTTTTCTAAAGCACACATTTTGGTAGTATTTGTATGCTTCATATTTCTTTAAAAACTTGATCTTTTATTGGCAGTCTTAAGTCAATTTATGCATGAATCCTAACAAGGTCAGATAAACGTGTCCCAATGTAGTAGTTTTAAATTTGTTTAAATTGTGCAGGAACTCTGTATACATGTACTTGGTCTAGTATAACGTGCATATGTGCTTGTTAGGAATCTTGTAAGTCCCCTTGTAGTTCAGTAACAGATGTTACATTGTTTACCATTTCCAAATAGTTCCAATTTAAGAATAACATCCCCTTTTACCTTGCTACAATAGATTTAAGTGGCCAGGTGTTCAAAAAAGCAAACTATTCTGTCTGTGTTATAGTAGGAACCTCCTCTTCTGTGGTAGCTTGCTAACATTGCTTTGTGTTTTAAGAATGATTTAATATATCCATTCTTATGCACTCACTCCAGTTTCCTGCCAACTCAAGTTTCTTCTTTAAGAAAAGTAATAATTTGGGGCTAATACCTTGCTGGCATAGCACAGGGAGGTCTTTAAAAGTTAAGGGTCACCCTTGCATTGGATTTGAAAGAAATATCTAAGCAATGAATGTTTAGCTAAATGTAGCTGAATGCGTGGCTGCAGTACAGCATAAGAAAAAGATATGATAGCCAAAGCTAACTTGGCATCAAATTGTTGTTTTAGTTGCTTTCTCTTGCTATTTCACAGGTTCTGTGTGTGTTTTAGAACATAATTCAAGCAAGCAACTCTGCTGGAATCTGTAGTGCATTTTTGCGATAGTGATTGACGTATGTAAAGTGGTGTTATGGTATTTGTTGAATATTGATTGGCATACTCTGACATTTATAGAAGTGGATCTTGGAGACAGTGTCTCAGTGCATACTTTTCTGTTTGCTCTATATTATGACTAGTGGTCGGTCAGCAATTAACACCTTTTTAATCTCAGAACAGTTTTAGTATAATTATTATTAGGCCTTGGCTACACTTGGCAATTCACAGCGCTGCTGCGGCAGCGCTGTGAAGCGTGAGTGTAGTCGCGCCGCCAGCGCTGCGAGAGCTGTCTCGCAGCACTGTAAGTACTCCACCTCTCCGAGGGGAGTAGCTTGCAGCGCTGCGAGCGAGCGTGCAGCGCTGCAGGCGCTGATTACACTGGCACTTTACGGCGCTGCGCTCGGGGGGGAGGCGTTTTCACACCCCTGAGCGCAGCAAGTTGCAGCGCTGTACAGCGCCAGTGTAGCCAAGGCCTTAATGTCGTACTCAAGTCTGTGTTAACAGAAAATTCATGTTACAAGATGTTTGCAACAGATTGGGTATTGGAAGTCCAGGTGAGCAATAGGGCAATCAGTTTGAAGTAATTCATGTGTTTCTTTTTGGATTTAATTTTATTTAGGTAAGCTTTTCACAAACTGATATAACAAACATAGTAAAATGTACAATTAAACTACCTTTGACTGACTAACCCTCTCTAAAGTTCATTTGCTGAGTAATGTCTGAATGGACCATTATATGTTTAAACCTGATCAAAATATTTCTTTTTTAAGGAAAATGACGGTTTGTAGGAATCTAAGGCATGAAATAACTGGTCCTTCTACACCAAAAAATAACTCAGCCCCTCAGTTTCTAGGACAAAGCATTAGAATATGTCCTGGAGGGAACAATGCTGCAGTGGCTGGAAGATGGAGTAGAAGACTTAATAGGTGTCCTCAATCTCTGACTCCTGTGGTTTTGATTCTGTGATTCATATCAGAAATGTGTTGAGATGGGTCATTGTCTTGCAAATGACACAGAAAGGTCAAAACATTAAAAAAGAGGATTCCATCTTGAATTTAAATTCAGATGATCCGACTCTTCCATAAATCTTTCACTTTCCGATACTGGATTTAGACTTTCTGGTGGCATTGCTTTTTTGGACCAAACTTTTTGTAGAACTTCTTGTAATTTTCTCCCCTTTCGCTTGCATGTGCTTCCTCCTCACCAAAAGAAAAGTGTTCAGTTATTCTCCCCCAGGAACTCTTGGGCCTGGTCTACAGTACGAGTTTAGGACGAATTTAGCAGCATTAAATCGAATTAACCCTGCACCCATCCACACAACGAAGCCATTTTTATCAATATAAAGGGCTCTTAAAATCGATTTTTGTACTCCTCCCTGACGAGGGGAGTAGCGCTGAAATCGACATTGCCGGTTTCAATAAAGGTTTATGTGGACGCAATTTGGTATTGGCCTCCAGGAGCTATCCCACAGTGCACCATTGTGACCGCTCTGGACAGCAATCTGAACTCGGATGCACTGGCCAGGTAGACAGGAAAAGCCCCGCGAACTTTTGAATTTCATTTCCTGTTTGCCCAGCGTGGAGAGCTGATCAGCACAGGTGACCATGCAGTCCCAGAATCGAAAAAGAGCTCCAGCATGGACCATACGGGAGGTACTAGATCTGATCGCTGTATGGGGAGACGAATCCGTGCTATCAGAACTCCGTTCCAAAAGACGGAATGCCAAAACATTTGAAAAAATCTCCAAGGCCATGATGGACAGAGGCCACAACAGGGACTCAACACAGTGCTGCGTGAAACTTAAGGTGCTGAGATAAGCGTACCAGAAAACCAAAGAATCAAACGGATGCTCCGGGAGAGAGCCACAGACATGCCGCTTCTATGTTGAGCTGTAGGCAATTCTAGAAGGGGACCACCACCACTACCCCACCCCTGTCCGTGGACTCCGATGATTGGGTACTCTCAGTTGCCATGCCTGAGGATTTTGCGGGCGGGGAGGATGAGGAGGAGGACGAGGTTGAGGAGAGCACATCGTTCTCCCCGACAGCTAGGATCTTTTTCTCACCCTGACTGAAATACCCTCCCAAGGCGGTATCCTGGACTATGAAGCCATAGAAGGGACCTCGGGTGAGTGTACCTTTGTAAATATAAAACATGGTTTAAAAGCAAGCGTTTTTTAATTATTAATTTGCCCTGAGGACTTGGGATGCATTCGTGGCCAGTACAGCTACTGGAAAAGTCTGTTAACGGGTCTGGGGCTGGAGCGGAAATCCTCCAGGGACATCTCCATGAAGCTCTCCTGGAGGTACTCCAAAAGCCTTTGCAGAAGGTTTCTGGGGAGAGCAGCCTTATTCCGTCCTCCATGGTAGGACACTTTACCACGCCACCCTAGTAGCAAGTAATCTGGTATCATTGCATGACAAAGCCTGGCAGCGTATGGTCCCGGTGTTTACTGGCATTCAAGCAACATCCATTCTTTATCTCTGTGTTATCCTCAGGAGAGTGATATCGTTCATGGTAACCTTTTTGAAATATGGGAATTTAATTAAGGTGACATTCATAGGTGGCTGTTCTTACTGAGCTGTTTGTCTGTGGCTGAAAAGAAATCCTCCCTGCAGTTAGCCAAGCGGTGGGGTGGCCATTGGCGCTGAGCTGTTCGCGTTTGGCTAGCAGGGATCTTCCCTGATACCAGCCACACGGTTGGGGGAGGGTTAAAGCGATCATCGCAGAGAAAAGGATGGGGGAAGGGGGCTTCACGCTGAACTGTTCGCGTTTGGCTAGCAGGGATCTTCCCTGATACCAGCCATGCGCTGCAGTGGGGGAAGGGTTAAAGCGGTCATCCCAGAGAAAAGGATTGGGGTGGGCTAGTTTGGTTTCTGCTGCTGCATGTTAACACGAAAACCGCAGCCCTAAATGGACAACTCAACGGACTTTGCTTGGTATGGGAAAGGAGGGTGCTGCTGTTATGAAGGTTGCAGAAGCCGAAAGACTATGGCTTACCATGGCCGCCTGCAAGCCAAATTCTGTTGCGTGGCGCGTTTGATCTCGAACACCAAAGCTGCAGGCACTCAATATAAGATGCAAAAAATGACTTTGTACCGAAATCACATGTGCTATGTAATGTGAATAGTGGTGTTCACCGTGAAAGAGTATACCCATTGTTCTGTAAAATGTATCTTTTTAAATACTTCTCTCCCTTTTTTTCCTCCTGCAGCTGCAAATGTTTCAAGCCTCCCTCCTCCATCCCAAAGGCTATCTCAGATAAGGCGGCGAAAAAAATGCACCCGCGATGAAATGTTCTCTGAGCTCATGCAGGCGTCCTGCACTGAAAGAGCTCAGCAGAAAGTGTGGAGAGACACAATAGCACAGGACAGGAAAGCGGCCAGTGAACGTGAGGAGAGGTGGCGGCAGGAAGATCAGGAGGCAGGATGCAACGCTGGGGCTACTGCAGGAACAAACGGACATGATCCGGCGTCTGGTGGAGGTTCAGGAATGTCAGCTGGAGAGACTGCCGCTGCAGCCCCTGTTTAACCGCCCTCCCTCCTCCCCAAGTTCCATAGCTGCCGCCTCATCCAGATGCCTAAGAACGTGAGGGGGAGGGGGGGAGGCGAGGCGAGGCTCCGGGCTCCCAACCACTCCACCCCAGTGGACAGAAGGCTATCATTCAACAAGTTTTGAAGCCTTTTCCTTCCCTCCTCCCACACCCCACCCGGGCTACCTTGTGAGTTATCTCCCTATTTTTATAATCAATTAATAAAGAATACATGGTTTTTAAATAATAGTGACTTTATTTCCAAGCTGTGATCGAAGGGGGGAGGGTGGTTGGTTTACAGGGAATTAGTCAACCAAGGGTGCGGGTTTTCATCAAGGAGAAACAAATAGAACTGTCACACGGTACCCTGGCCAGTCATGAAACTGGTTTTCAAAGCTTCTCTGATGAGCAGCGCTTCCTGATGTGCTCTTCTAATCGCCCTGTTGTCCGGCTGCACGTAATCAGCGGCCAGGCGATTTGCCTCAACCTCCCACCCCACCATAAACGTCTTCCCCCTTACTCTCTCAGAGATTGTGGAGCACACAGCAAGCAGCAATAACAATGGGAATATTGGTTTCGCTGAGGTCTGAGCGAGTCAGTAAACTGCGCCAGCGACCCTTCAAACGTCCAAATGCACACTCTACCACCATTCTGCACTTGCTCAGCCTATAGTTGAACTGCTCCTTACTACTGTCCAGGGTGCCTGTATACGGCTTCATGAGCCATGGCATTAAGGGGTAGTCTGGGTCCCCAAGGATAACTATAGGCATTTCAACATCCCCAACGGTTATTTTCTGGTCTGGGAAGTAAATCCCTTCCTGCAGCCGTTTAAACAGACCAGAGTTCCTGAAGACGCGAGCGCCATGAACCTTTCCCGACCATCCCACGTTGATGTTGGTGAAACATCCCTTGTGATCCACCAGTGCTTGCAGCACCATTGAAAAGTACCCCTTACTGTTTATGTACTGGCTGCCTTGGTTGTCCGGTCCCAAGATAGGGATATGGGTTCCGTCTATCACCCCACCACAGTTAGAGAATCCCATTGCAGCAAAGCCATCTACTATGACCTGCACATTTGCCAGAGTCACTACCCTTGATAGCAGCAGCTCAGTGATTGCGTTGGCTACTTGCATGACAGCAACCCCCACAGTAGATTTGCCCACTCCAAATTGATTCCCGACTGACCGATAGCTGTCTGGCGTTGCAAGCTTCCACAGGGCTATCGCCACTCGCTTGTGAACTGTGAGGGCTGCTCTCATCTTGGTATTCTTGCAGTTGAGGGCCGGGGAAAGCAAGTCACAAAGTTCCATGAAAGTGCCCTTACGCATGCGAAAGTTTCGGAGCCGCTGGGAATCATCCCAGACCCGCAACACTATGCGGTCCCAACAGTCGGTGCTTGTTTCCCGGGCCCAGAATCGGCGTTCCACAGCAAGAACCTGCCCCATTAACACCATGATGTCCACATTGCCGGGCCCCGCGCTTTGAGAGAAGTCTCTGTCCATGTCCTCATCACTCTCGTCACCGCACTGCCGTCGCCTCCTCGCCAGGTTTTGCAGGTTCTGGTTCTGCATAAACTGCACGATAATGCACGAGGTGTTTACAATGCTCATAACTGCTGCGGTGAGCCGAACGGGGCTCCATGCTTGCTGTGCTATGGCGTCTGCTCGGGCAGTCCACGGAAAAGGGCGCGAAATGATTGTCTGCCATTGCTTTCACGGAGGAAGGGTTGGTTGATGACATTTACCATTAACCAGCTGCGACAAATTTTTGGCCCCATCAGGCGTTGGGAGCTCAACCCAGAATTCCAATGGGCAGCGGGAACTGTGGGATAGCTACCCACAGTGCACCACTCGGAATGTTGACGCTTGCCACGGTACTATGGACGCACACCGCCGAATTAATGTGCTTAGTGTGGATGCATGCACTCGACTTTATACAATCTGTTCCCAAAAATCGACTTCTGGAAAATCGGAGTAATTTCGTAGTGTAGACATACCCTTAGTATTAGATAGAAGCAGCTGTTCTGCTGTCTAGCACTAGAATTGCTAAAGGTAGCACCCTTTAAAAATGCTCTCTAGTATTCTCTATATGTACACTTACTATGGTACCTTGTAGTAGTTTCCAATTTAACTACTGCAGGCGCCCACTGTGTCAGCAATGGATATCTATCAACGTTTGTCGGACATGAACCATAGTGAGATGGTGGAATGTGCCCAAGAAGCAATTCTGTAGTCTGAAACAAACTCTACTGTCCGTTTCCTTTTCTAACATATTGTTGTAATGGATTTAGTTTGAACATGATGGAATTTCACAAATTTAATTAATATTTGTTGGCATTCTAATCAGCATTGAAGTAAAACAAATGTTAACTGAGAACAGAATTATTTGTTAGTGAAACCAACATCCAAAAGTGATAATCCTTACTTGCATGCCAAGTGATAATCCTATTTTGTGAATTTATAGAAAAAATTAATTTAGAGAAGGAAACTTTGTGTGACATTCTGAGATGAGGTTGAGGAATTCTTTAGAGTTGAGATGAGAAAACTACTTTTTCAGCATTAAAATCAGCACTGCATACAAACTTAGCAGCATCATTCCTGCTTGGCTAGAAACTAGAGGGATTTTAATGCAAATTGTGAAACATCAGTTTAATACTTTGAAAATTTGCATTTCTTCAGTATATTGGGTGTACTCAACATTAACTGTTAAAATGATGCTTTTGTTCTTTATTATCGAACACTTTTGCTAGTGAAATTTTTAACATGCTTAACATTCACAATTCAAATTTGATAGTTTTTACAAAATTCAGATGAAAAATGTTTTCATGAAACTATTTTTAAAAATGCAATAAAACTATTGATTTGTTTTGAACTAGACACTCTGCTGCGATGTTTGCATCCCAAATATTGCAGCTTTGAGAACCTGACAGTAAAACTGACTTTCACAGTCCACAATGGGAGAAATTCAGAAAGTGTTTTACTAAATTCCAGGTTAGTAAATAATTTTAAACAAATCTCCTTAAATTAAATGCCCCCATAACACGGCCATAAATTCAGCAGCAACATCTCTAATATCTCATTAGCTTACTAATGTTTAAATTCAAAATATCTAGATAAGCAGACAACTTTATATTTTGATACTAAACTAAAGCTGTTGTTTTTAAAATCCCATTTGTGGTATAATTACACCTCTACCTCGATAGAACGCTGTCCTCGGGAGCCAAAAAATCTTACCGTGTTATAGGTGAAACCGCGTTATATTGAACTTGCTTTGATCCACCGGAGTGCACAGCCCCGCCCCCCCAGAGCACTGCTTTACCGCGTTATATCCGAATTCGTGTTATATCAGGTCACTTTATATCGGGGTAGAGGTGTATTTGCAAAATTATGCCTCTACAAACTCCGCTTTGCAGTTTTCAGTGGAGTACAGCTTCTTTTACTTTGCTTCGCTATGTTACAGATTTCTTCTTTGGTATAACTGTAACATGTATTGTAAGAATTTAGTGCATGTTTTTGTATTTCATGCTTTCCTTTTTTGCAGTGGGACCAGTTCTTACGTTAAGTGAAAGATTGAGGTAATTTTTTTTTTTGCATTTATTTTGATTACATTATAAATTGATTGAAGTCAGCATTCTCACTGACGAGTGGATCTTTGTTCAGTTTGAAAATTAGATTCATTTTTATTTCCTTAACGTGAAAATGTTAACTGCAAGTGAAATATTCATAAGTTACAATTATGGCTGTAAATCTCAACCAACTATTACATAAGATATGTTTCCAATTTTTCTGAGTCTTGGCTTTACTTTCTTCAGTTCTATTTATTTACTTCAAATTGATGTAGTGTCTGCATAATTAAACCAAGAGTAAAGGCAGTGTAGCTATGAGTTTAAAAAAAACAACAACTATTTGTTTGCAGCTCATTCTTATTTTGTATTAGAATCACTTCAGTACATGTTATTGGATACAGATACGGATAAATATATGCACACCAACAAAGTATTCCAAATTCTTTCTTGCACTAATATTTGTACAAGCTAACTTTACATTGGTAGAAAAGCTGATGTAATTAATGAACTAGCCTGTATTTTTTTCCTGAGACCCATTTAGTAGGTTTATGATTCATATGATAATTTGCCTCCTTCCGTATTTTATGGCTGAAACCATAATATTGTTTTATTCTTAGTTACGCTGTCTTCTTAAAACTGCAACCAGCTGTTTGTAAAATAGAGGAGTTACTGTATTGTTGAATAACATGAAAATATATTTCCTTAGCTCTTAAAAATGTAATTATTATTTCCCCCTCTACATTCAGTGTTGCTTCCCTGTTAGCTAATCTCAGACAGTGACACCCGTTTAATGGACAGCTTTTGGTGTTTAAATTTCTGTGCCATGATTCTTAAAATATTTCATCTTTCACTTTGATTAAAAATTTGTTAGTCTTTCGAATGACAATCCGTGCCACTTAGTGTCTTTCACTAATATAGACTAATTTTAATTTGGGTAATGATTTATTTCTAAATTCTTACTCCAGTTGCAAATGTATACATTATTCCTCCTTCCCTAAACTGTTGTGTATTGTATTGCTGTATAGCTACTTCTGAATTTCACCCAGTAATGGCTGTATTTCAGCTGTGGAGAAAAGTACTGGAAATCTAGTATCTAATGTCACGGACTAACTTGTGGGTGTCAAAAGCAAAGACTTTTTTCTAGCTATAAAGATGATTTTGAAAGGTTTGTTTATACTTGTGTGCTGACCCCTCCCACCAACCTCTTCATTAATAGGGGATAGTGTCCACATTTCAGTGTGTGTTCACCTTTAGTTTAAATTTCTGTTCTGGTGGATTTTTCTTTTTCTTAACAAGCATTTGAAATGCACAGTAGCCCTTTCTCTTCTTCGTTCATACTATCTGATGGAAAGAGTTTTGACCAGTGACAGGTAGATCCCATAAACATTGGAAGAACACGGACTAAAGTAGTACATGGGGTGTGTTTTGGGGGAGAGGGAGGGAGGGTTGAGAGTATTAAAAGCTGTGGCATAATCTAGCAGTTCTCTGATTTCGGCAATTCAGAGAATTTGTTCTGCATGTACTAAACTGTTTGGCATGATCACTGCAGCACTGTTGATTTTGGACATGTTTGAATTTTTTGGTCAAAATATAGCTCAGAAAACCCTTTCTCAATAAAAAAAAATACACTTCAGCTGTATTTTTTTAAGTGTTTTAAGGCTTAAGATAGAGTAAATGTAACCTTTATTTATTCATTCCTCATAGGTACAAAGCACTTAGAGCAAAGAATAAAAACAATAGCAGGCCTACATAAAAGAGTAATGTTTACACCTTGGTAAATCATTCTCTGCCCAGCTAACTCCATCAGTTGGGAGAAGTAGACAGCCCTGGCTGAAAAAGTCTGAATCTCTGAATGGGGTTGCTAGCCTCCCCAGTTCTTCCTTTTCTAGGACTTTTAGGTTTTAGATCTTGTTTTATCCCAGACTTACAGCCTTGGAAAGAGTAAACATTCTAGACTGGATGGAGATATACAGGTAGTTCCTTCCCCCACTGATGGCCCAGCTGCTTTGAAGGTGTGTTTCTTAGGCTATCTTATCTCTGTTGTTTCATGTCCCCTGGGTTTTCCCCATTTACAGCCTCCTTTGATTTAACTCCACTAGCTATACTGGCAAACATTAATATAGACGAGGCCTCTAGTGGATGGCCTCAGCTACAGTGCATGCATTAGTTATATTTTCTCACTGGCAGATGTTTTTAGTCATTTCAATAAAATTAAAGGTTAACATGTGGTCTTGGAATAAGCTAACTTTGCATGAAATTGGAAGTTACATGGCAGACTTCAAAGCTGCATACCATGTACGTTGGAATGCCTTACACAGGTCTAAGGCACTTCATAGTAGGAAGGGCTTTTCAGCATCAATGCTTTTCAGAAACTGGAATACTGAATCTATAGGCGTGCTTTAACGGTGCCAATGCAAGAGCTAAATCTAGGATCTTGGTTTATCTTACTAAAACTAAATGTAAATAGTTCTTTGGAAAAGTGCGTCAACCTGCCTCAATTACAAGACAAAAGTAGTGTTTAAATATATTTTTTAAAAATTAGCATTGCAATGTCAGTGATAGGGTAATTGAAGGACTGCTGAGACGTTTCTACACTCTACATTTATGAAGTTCCCGTTTGCCAAGACGCTTCGGGTTCTGTAAAACAAAATGAAAATAAATTAAAAGGCATGACTATAAAAATTGCCCTCCTAAGTCAAATAAAAATGAACAAATAGCTCTACTGAAAGAGAGAGGGACAGAAATGGAAAGGAAGCCCTCCTGGTATAGTGAATGGCATAGCTTGACCAATGGGATACTTTCATGCTATTGCCAAGATGTTTTTTTCATAGGAGAGGTAGGGCCAGAGATGAATTAAGCTTTTGTGGGGCCCTAGACCAGAGCAAGTGGTGGCCTCTCCCCACCCCTTCTGCCTGCAGTCCCTCCCCTGCACTTCTACGGGGGAAAAGGGGCTAGGGCGCGGGGGCCTGCTGCCCCTCTGCCTGGCGCTCCTGCCGGGGTACAGGGTTGGGGCACAGGGGCTTGCCCCGCCCGCCTGGTGCTCCTGCCGGAGAGCAGGGGAAGCCTGACCCTGCTCCCTGCCAGGAGTGCTGGGTGGAGTGGGTCTGGGCGCGGGGGCGCCCATTTGCCCCGGGCACCTGGGCGTGGGTCGTGTTCGCCCAGTGACTAATCTGCCACTGGGCAGGGCATATACTTAAGGGTTCTGCCATTTTTGTCTCAGAGCAACTTCTGTCAAATCGGGAGACCAGAGCAAGCCTCTTGCATTTGCTTGCTACCAAGGCTTATTTTTTCCCCAAGTAACTTTGAAAGGAAACTAAGGAATGAGGTGTAAAGTTCTGTTCTGGAATAGATATTAGTTGATAGAGGAAGATGTGGTAAGTGGTCAGTTTTTAATATGGAAGGTTAAAATAGGATATCCCAAACAGGGCTAGTGTTTGTTTATTACTGAGCTAGGGAAAGGGGGTGAACAGGCAGTACAGAGGCAGGTGAAAATAAAGGTGGGAGGAACTCAAGGTCATGCTGAATGGAAAGAATAATTTGAACTGCACATATGTAATGATTAGTTCTGAACTAACTACATTGTCAGAAAAAAAGATCTAGACAACGTTGTAGCTAGCTCAGTGAAAATCTCTGTTCAGTGAGAAGTGATAAAAATAAAAGAATCAATGTTAAGATGTATATGCAATAATAATACAGAAAGTTATGCCATGACATAGATCGTTGGTACACACTCACCTTGAACATTATTCACTTCTGATCACCCCACCTCAAAAGCTACATAGTAGAAACAAAGCATCCAGAGAAGGATGACTAAAACTAGAAGCATGGGAAGACCTGTATGTGCTTAGACCAGGATTGGGCAAACTTTTTGGCCCAAGGCTATGTTGGGGTATGGAAACTATGCGGGTGTTTGGAGTGGAACCTCCTGGCTTCCCCTGTGCGTAGGAGCTGGAGGAGGGACATGCTGCTGCTTCTGGGAGCCATGCGGAGCGGCCCCCGACCCTGCTCCCCAGCTGGAGCAGGGCAAGCCCCAGACCCCGCTCCCCAGCGGGAGCTCGAGGGCTGGATGTGGCCCACAGCATGTAGTTTGCCCACCCCTGGCTTAGACACTTGGGGTATGTCTACCCTGCACACCCTGTAGCATAGTTATAAATGGCAGTGTAGACAGTGAGGCACAGCTTAAGCAACTAAAGATGCACCTGTACCCTACACGGCTCTCTACGTGACCAAGCGGTGCCTCTCTTGTCTGCACTGCTATATTTAACAGTGTAGTGTCCTGCTGCTTTCCCACTGCTGGAGTCTTTCCCTGCCAGCAGGAGGGCTCCTGCCACTGGGGCCTTTCATTGACACGTAGCTACATATTGCAGTGTGTGCTCAGCCTGCTTTTTGCTGCAGTGTGTAGCTACGCATACCTTGCATGCAGCCGCCAGTGGTGTGCAGCCTTAAATGATTAAGACTGCTTAATTTGGAGACGTACTGGAGATATAGACTGGTAATCAAGTTGTCAAGTTATTTGGGTGCTCCTTTTTACTCAAAAAGAACAGGAGTACTTGTGGCACCTTAGAGACTAACAAATTTATTTGAGCATAAGCTTTTGTGGGCTACAGCCTGCTTCTTCAGATGTAGCCCACGAAAGCTTATGCTCAAATAAATTTGTTAGTCTCTAAGGTGCCACAAGTACTCCTGTTCTTTTTGCGGATACAGGCTAGCACGGCTGCTACTCTGAAACCTTTTTACACAGAGCAACTTCTCTTAAATAGTGAAACTGGAGCAAGCCTCTTTCATTTACCTACCACCAAAACTTATTTTTCCCCAAGTAATTCTGTTGGGAAACTAAGGCGTGAGATGTAATGCTAGATTAAGGAGTCACCAATGAAACTGAAAGGCAACACGTATGAGAGCTTTTGAAAATTTTACCCTGTGAAAAACAGTTTCCTTTCATCAGTGTCAAAAGTGATTTAGGAGTTTGTCCCCTTGAAATACATTGACACTTAGGCACGTGTGTGACTTTGGAGCCTTTGAAAAATGTATTCATGTTGAATAATTAAACTGGGGAACTCACTGCCTCAAGTTTAGGCCAAGAGTTTTGCAGGGTTCAAAAGTATTAGACATTTATGAAGAATACCCAGTTGCAGTAAACACTCACCTCTAAGGTATATAAATGTTTGTTTCAAAACAACTGCATAATTGTCCATCATGGGGTTTTACACCATTCTTTGAAGAATGTGCTACTGACCACTGTCAGATTAGGTGGACTCTGGATCTCGTCTCCTATGACAATTCCTCCTTTCCTGTAAGTGATCCTACAGTAATATAAACAAAATGTTATTCCACCATGTTATTCCAAAATTGTAGAATCCATTGCAAAGGAAAAATAACAGCATTGTGTCTAGGAAGCATCCCAAAACTCTTTATAGTGTATTCTGTCTGTGCTATTGCGATACAGCAGCTTTGTCAGCATGCTTCAAGTATTACTGTGCTCACTTTCCCTCTATTTCTGTAGTTGAAAATGCATGGAAAATGTTTAGATAGGTAGAATGTAATTACCTAGGTTGGTATTTGGCTAAGACACTGGGGCTGACTTCCTTACTTGTGCAAAATGGCTCTGTAATTAAAAAGT
Organism: Emys orbicularis; assembly: GCF_028017835.1. NCBI lineage: Eukaryota > Metazoa > Chordata > Testudines > Emydidae > Emys > Emys orbicularis. The sequence continues at coordinate 347,898,469 of NC_088683.1, forward strand.
TGTCATGTCTGCTGTTTTTGTTATAAAAATTATGGCATGTCAAGCAGCCTGACCCCCGAACACTGAAAAGCTTCCAGCGACAGGTGGTACATAGTTGCAGGTCACAAACATTTAGCTGAAAATGCCGGCCCAGTACCTAATGCTGCATCTTGCTAGCTAATTCTGTTCCTTAGTTGTCTATCAGGTTGACACAATTTGTCCATTGCCTCCATCTTGGCCTGCATTAGATTGTGGGGGAATTCTTTTGCCTTGTTGACTACCAACACCATTTGTCCATTTTGTAAACAGTTCAGTCACCTAAAGGATTTATATAATTTAGCAAATAGTGGTCAGCAGGACTTGAAAAATGTACTAATCTGTTAGTTAGAAGCCTAATTCTAATAACCAGAGGTAGTTACGCTGGGGATTTCGGCAGAAGATTTTTTTTTTACCTTCCTCATTCAAGACTTTGAGGCTTCACTTGTGAAGATTTTATAAACTCTAAAAATCTGAAGTGGTACTCGCCACACTGCTCTACTTCCTAATGCATTTGTTTGAAAGTAATCTCTCTCTCTCTCTCTATTTGGCTTGCAGGTAGACCACATTTGCATTATTGTCATAGAGTTCAGATTGCAATCTGGGAGTATTAAACTAATACAAGTCATTATTTACCCGATAACCAGGGTTTGGAAACTGCTTGCATATACCCATTTGCTCTGCTGACCCATTTCTGAAGTTATCATATTTGTTCTCAGGAACCTCAGCTTCTAGCTTTTGGTGGTGAGAACCTCAAATGTAAGCTACCCAATGCTGAGATGTCTTTGAGTCTACAGAGAACCTGAAATAATAGCCTTAAGAGGCATGAACTGCCCATTAACAGCTCAAATGAGATGATCCCCGATCCCCACTGATCATTTCAATTACAGCTTGTATTACCATGGTAAGTAGGAGCCCTAATTATGGATCAGGACCATTGTGCTAGGGTCCAAAAAAAGTCTCTGACCCCGAATGTTTACAATCTAACAGTGAGTGGATACAGATAGACAAATGGAGGAATACAAGGAAATGTGAGAGGATAACGTTCAGCAGGATAGGCAGTGGTTTCAACTCATCAGTGGCTTAACTCGGTTATTTTTGTAGGCATCATAGCAAAAGGGGGATAAAAAGGTACCTATGGAGATGTTTACAGGGAGCTCCTTCCAGGTGTGATGATGGTGGCATGGGACAAAGCCCAGAGGTGTTAGAAAAATTAACAAGTGGATGATGGCACGATTGGCACGAAGTTGATATTTTGATAGTGAACGAGAGATGATAGGGTAGGCTGTGAAGAGCTTTGAAACTAAGAATGAGCAGTTTGTGGGTATAGTAGAGAAGGGGAGCTAATGGATGAAGTCAGAGTGAATGTTGACATCAAACAGTTGTTAATTTGTTGTGTAAGAAAGACAGAGGATCATAGATCTGTAATCATTTTATTGAGTAATGTCTTATTTCGGTGACCAAAGTGGATGGCATTTGGAAAATGTCAGTTTTCCCGCCCAATCAAGGAATCAAGCCCATAGAACTGTACCTTCAAACCCTCTCTGGAGTACACAAGGCCTGAGACTTGAGCTGTTTTAAGTTTACTGAGTGCAGGTCTACACTTAAAACACTACACTTAAAACGCTGTAGCACTTTAATGAAGATGCCTCCCCAAGAGGCGGTAACTATGTCGATGGCAGAAACTCTTCTGCTGACATAAAGCTGTCTACACTGGGGATAGGTCCGTATAACTATGTCGCACAAGGGTGTGGATTTTTCACACTCTTGAGTGATGTATTATACCAATGTAAGTCTGTAGTGTAGACCTTACCTTACCGAACATCTCAGAGTAGTAAGGGTCTGTTCAAACAGTTGCCATAGAAGTACATGTTAGGTATGGCCTACACTTAAAAATTAGACAGACCGTACTACATCGATTTGGGCTGTGAAAAATTTAATGCCCTGAGCAACATAATTAAGTTGACCTAACCCTGGATGTAGATTTGGCTAGGTCAATGGAAAAATTCTTCAGTTGACCTAGTCACAGCCTCTCAGCAAGACGGACAAAACTACATAGATGGAGAAGCCCCTTCCATATATGTAGGAAGCACCTACGCTACAGTGACATAGCTGCAATGCTGTAGCTGTGTCACTTTAGTGGGTGTAGGGTAGGCGTGCCTTTGGAAGCTGTAGCTAAAGCAAGAGCACTAATTTTTGTGTCCGTTGAAACATGGTCTGATTTAATCTAAATGAGGACTTTTAGGTGTAAATAACAGTATGAAACATAAAATTTTAGTTTGGATGACTGTTTTCCTCCATTCAAAAGAAAAAAGGAAAGTACAAACTGATGACATCATCCAATGAAAACCGTTTGGTTATACAGCCAACAATTACTGTTTCATATTAAAATGAAAGGTTGCTGTTATGCCTTTCTACACTGATCAGTCTGGTTAGATAATGAGACTGGGGGGGGACCCTGAATCTCATCTTGCCTGTTACATTCCAAAGTCTTTCAAAATCTATTTGTTTACTGTAGGCGCCCCTTAAACTTGATTTCCATCCATGTTTTTGAGGTCTTTTCCTCTGCATCATTTGGACCCTAGCTCTTGAAATGACAAACGGTGGGGAAGAGGATGCTTAATCTGCTCTTTTGCTTGAGAAACATTAGCAGCGTAGGCTCCATACTCCCTTTCTTTACTGCCTAGGAGACTGAAATTGTTTCACCTATTTGGGAATTTAATGCAGACAGTCCCAAATTGCCAATACCAGAGGACTAGTTTGACTAGAATTAGATTTATTGAGATCAGAGGAAAAAAATTAGATTTGGACAAAACAAATGTTAAGCATAGCATGTCTTGACCTGTAATCTGCTAATCCAGACTTCCTTTGTGTAGTTACAAGAAAATAGGCAGTATCTTTCATTTCTAGACACACATTCTTGGTCAAAAATCATTTTGGCAAGCAGCATGTTACAAACATTGATTCAGATTACAGGTGGCTTTTGACAACCTTTTTTTGAAAAATCCACACCCTTGCCCAGAGTTCTTCCAGGGAGGCACATCAGCTCATCTAGATATTTGTCTAATTTTACAACAGGCTACATAAAAAGCACTGGCAAAGTCAGTACAAACTAAAATTTCATACAGACGACGACTTTTTTTATACTGCTCTATATACTATACACTGAAATTTAAGTACAGTATTTATATTCCAAGAGATTTATTTTATAATTATATGGTAAAAATGAGAAAGTAAGCAATTTTTCAGTAATAGTGTTTTGCAAGCAAGTAGTTTTTAAGTGAGGTGAAACTTGGGGATATGCAAGACAAATCAGGGTATGTCTACACCACAAATGTTACAGCGCGGCCGTGGCTGCGCTGTGATGGCAGTGTAGACACGCTTTATCGCCGGGGAAGAGCTCTCCCGGCGATGATAAAAACCCCACCCCGAACGAGCCAGTGGTAGCTTTGCGCTCCCAGCGATAAAGCGCTGTCTATACTGGCACTTTTCAGCACTAAAACTTTTGTCACTCGGGGGGGTGCGGGAGGATGTTTTTTCACACCCCTGAACGACAAAAGTTTTAGTGCTGAAAGTGGCAGTGTAGAGACAGCCTCAGACTCCTGAAAGGGGTGCAGTAGTCTGGAAAAGTTGAGAGCCCCTGATTTAGAAGATGTATACAGATAATAAGTTTCCCATTCCTATTTTCAGAGGGGTAGCCATGTTACTCTGTATCATCAAAAACAACAAGGAGTCCTTGTCGCACCTTAAAGACTAACAAATTTATTTGGGCATAAGCTTTCGTGGGCTAAAACCCACTTCATCAGATGCATGGAGTGAAAAATACAGTAAGCAGTACAGACACTCCCTGACTTACGCAAGCGTTCCGTTCCGGAATGCCTTGCTTAAGTCAAATTTTGTGTAAGTTGAGAATGTATACCTGACAATTACGCACTCTTCACTCCCCCCCCCCCCCCAAAAAAAAAAAGCTTACGGAACTTTTTCCGTAAGTGCGGATTTTTGTAAGTCGGGTTTGCGTAACCTGGGGAGCGTCCGTATAAACATTACAGCACATGAAAAGATGAGAGTTGCATTACCAAGTGGAGGGGTCAGTGCTAACGAGGCCAATTCAGTTAAGGTAGAAGTGGCCTATTCTCAACAGTTGACAAGAAGGGGTGAATAACAAGAGAGGGAAAATTACTTTTGTAGTGACCCATCCACTCCCAGTCTTTATTCAGGCCTAATTTGATGGTGTTCAGTTTGCAAATTAATTCCAGTTCTGCAGTTTCTCGTTGAAGTGTGTGTTTGAAGTTTTTTTTTGTTGAAGCATTGCCACTTTTAAGTCTGTTGTTGTGTCCAGGGAGATTGAAGTGCTCTCCTACTAGTTTTTGAATGTTACAATTCTTGATGTCTAATTTGTGTCCATTTATTCTTTTGCGTAGAGATTGTCCAGTTTGGCCAATATACATGGCAGAGGGGCATTGCTGGCACATGATGGCATATATCACATTGGTAGATGTGCAGGTGAATGAGCCCCTGATGGTGTGGCTGATGTGGTTAGGTCCTATGATGGTGTCCCTTGCATAGATATGCGGACAGATTTGGCAACGGGGTTTGTTGCAGGGATTGGTTCCTGGGTTAGTGTTTTTGTTGTGTGGTATGTAGTTGCTGGTGAATATTTGCTTCAGGTTGGGGGACTGTCTGTAAACAAGGACTGGCCTGTCTCCCAAAGTCTGAGAGAGTGAGGGATTGTCCTTCAGGATAGGTTGTAGATCCTTGATGATGCTCTGGAGAGGTTTTAGTTGGGGGCTGTAGGTGATGGCTAGCTTACTACTCTAGAAAATTAGGTTGACCCAGCAACATTGCTCAAGGGTGCGAAAAATCCCCTGAGCGGTGTAGTTAAGATGACCTAAGGGATGGTCTACACTGAAAAGTTAGATTGGTATAGCTGTCTCTCAGGGGTGTGAAAAATCCACACCTGTGAGAGATGTAGCTAAGCCCCCCTAACTCCTGGTGTAGATAGTGCTAGATTGATGGATGGATTCTTTCATCAACCTAGCTACTGCTTCTCTGGGAGGTGGAGAATCCCTCCCATCAATGTAGTAGCATTTTAAGTGTAGACATAGAGTTAGGCTACCTTCCTTGCATGTGAGCTTGAAGAGACAGAATTCACACTTTGATAGTTCTCTCAGTGTTGCTTGTACTTGATATATCAAGTAAGATTTATTGACTGTGATCTGACTAGTGGTCTGTTCACTCTTATTGTGACGTTTATGACTTCATGCAATTGATTTGAATAATGATAGATTTTGGAAATTTGTATTTGAATACATCAGTGTCTGAATATTGATTAGGGATGGTGTATATGGATGTTTGAACTGCTCTAATTGAAAGTTAGTTTCCAAAAGGTTTTACCAAAGTTTGATTTGTTGAAATAAAGTTAATCCCTTGATTTTTTGGAAAGTGTGTTGCATAATTTTTTGTTGTAGCTATTCATCTGCCTCAGTGTTCCCTCGTTACAGGTTAACATTTTCTGAAAGATCTGGATAAAATATTTTCTGCACATGGAATTCCTTATTTATTCTGGAATAAGTGTCCACACATGGAGTTAATCAGGAATAAACCCCATGTATAGACAAGCTGCTAAGACTGCTAAATCTGTTCTAGAGTATCTGGTTCAAATGAGAATAAACTCTGAGCAACAACTGGGACTTGGTTAACTCCATAAAGGGTTTGTATCAAGGAGAGTGAACAGTCAGCGTCCTCTGCCCTGTTCCAAAATGATCACTGTACACCGTATAGATTGAAAAACTCTTCCCCTTGGTTTCTGCCTTAGGACCACTTATCCTCATCATAGACCCTAGGTCCCTCTGACCAGAGGGGCTACTCAGACTTTTCATATGTCCAAAATGAGAAAATGAGCTGCACATACCACAGTGAGCCAAAAGGGATTAACTAACTTCTTCCTGCAAAGTCTGACGCTAACTAAAAGTGGATCAATATGAAAGCCCAACAACCGTGTTAAAAGCAGTTTGGCTAGCTTTAATCCAATATTTAATTTCACTTCAACTGCTAACATTGAAGTTGCTAAGTGCAGCACTTGTCAGGAAATGCCAAAGTCCCTGGGGTGTTCCGCTTTCCTATGGGGCATGGGTCACTTGCAGGTTTAAGCAAGTGTAAATGATGGATTCATTGTAACTTGAAGTCCTTAAATCATGATTTGAGGACTTCAGTAATTCAGCCAGATGTTATGGACAGGAGTGGGTGGTGGGTCAGGTTCTGTGGCCTGCAATGTGCAGCAGGTAAGACTAGGTGATTATGATTGTCCCTTCTGCCTTAAAGTCTGAGTCTATGGGTATGTCTACACTACGAAATTAGGTCGAATTTATAGAAGCCGGTTTTATAGAAATCGGTTGTATACAGCCGATTATGTGTGTCCCCACATAAAATGCTCTAAGTGCATTAAGTCGGCGGACCGCGTCCACAGTACCGAGGCTAGCGTCTACTTCTGGAGCGTTGCACTGTGGGTAGCTATCCCACAGTTCCCGCAGTCTCTGCCGCCCATTGGAATTCTGGGTTGAGATCCCAATGCCCGAATGATGCAAAACAGTGTCGCGGGGGGTTCTGGGTACATGTCATCAGGCACCTCCCCCTCCGTCAGAGCAACGGCAGACAATCGATTCGCGCCTTTTTACCTGGGTTACCTGTGCAGACAACATACCATGGCAAGCATGGAGCCCGCCCAGCTCAGCTCAGCTCACCGTCACCATATGTCCTCTGGGTGCAGGCAGACGTGGTACTGCATTGCTACACAGCAGCAGCTAATTGCCTTTTGGCAGTAGACGGTGCAGTATGACTGGTAGCCTTAATCGGCGATCTGGGTGCTGGCAGAGGTGGGGCTGGCAGATGTGGGGCTGCATTGCACACAGCATCAGCCCCTTGCTTTTTGGTAGAAGATGGTATATTACGACTGGTATCCGTCGTCATTGTACTGCAGTGGCTGTCAATCATGGGCACCTGGGCAGACATGCTCAGTCCTATCGAACTGTCTTGATGATGATGGCTATCAGTCGTAGTATGCTATTTTCTGCCAAGCGCCCAGTATTTTCTGCCAAGCACCCAGAAGATGCCGAGGGCTATCAGTCATGCTGCACCGTCGTCTGCCAGCTTAAGATGTAAAAAATAGATTTGTTCTGTATTCATTTGCTTCCCCCTCCCTCCGTGAAATCAACGGCCTGCTAAACCCAGGGTTTTGAGTTCAATCTTTGGGGGGGGCCATTCTGTGTGACAGTTTTTTGTGTTTCTCCCTGATGCACAGCCACCTTTGTTGATTTTAATTCCCTGTACCTGTACGCCATGTCATCACTCGCCCCTCCCTCTCTCCCTCCGTCCGTCAGATACTAGTTTCGCGCCTTTTTTCAGACCAGACGCCATAGCACTGGGATGGAGCCCGCTCAGATCACCGCGGCAATTATGAGCACTATGAACACCACGCGCATTGTTCTGGAGTATATGCAGAGCCAGGACATGCCAAAGCAAAACCAGGACCAGCCGAGGAGGCGATTGCAGCGCGGCGACGAGAGTGATGAGGAAATTGACATGGACATAGACCTCTCACAAGGCACAGGCCCCAGCAATGTGCAAATCATGGTGTTACTGGGGCAGGTTCATGCCGTGGAACGCCGGTTCTGGGCACGGGAAACAAGCACAGACTGGTGGGACCGCATCGTGCTGCAGGTGTGGGACGATTCCTAGTGGCTGCGAAACTTTCGCATGCGTAAGGGCACTTTCATGGAACTTTGTGACTTGCTTTCCCCTGCCCTGAAGCGCCAGAATACCAGGATGAGAGCAGCCCTCACAGTTGAGAAGCGAGTGGCGATAGCCCTGTGGAAGCTTGCAACGCCAGACAGCTACCGGTCAGTCGGGAATCAATTTGGAGTGGGCAAATCTACTGTGGGGGCTGCTGTGATCCAAGTTGCCAGGGCAATCAAAGACCTGGTGATACCAAGGGTAGTGACTCTGGGAAACGTGCAGGCCATAGTGGATGGCTTTGCTGCAATGGGATTCCCAAACTGTGGTGGGGCCATAGACGGAACCCATATCCCTATCTTGTCACCGGAGCACCAAGCCACCGAGTACATAAACCGCAAGGGGTACTTTTCAATGCTGCTGCAAGCCCTGGTGGATCACAAGGGACGTTTCACCAACATCAACGTGGGATGGCCGGGAAAGGTACATGATGCTCGCGTCTTCAGGCACTCTGGTCTGTTTCGAAAGCTGGAGGAAGGGACTTTCTTCCCGGACCAGAAAATAACCGTTGGGGATGTTGAAATGCCTATCGTGATCCTTGGGGACCCAGCCTACCCCTTAATGCCATGGCTCATGAAGCCGTACACAGGCAGCCTGGACAGTAGTCAGGACCTGTTCAACTACGGGCTGAGCAAGTGCCGAATGGTGGTGGAATGTGCATTTGGACGTTTAAAAGCGCGCTGGCGCAGCTTACTGACTCGCTCAGACCTCAGCGAAAAGAATATCCCCATTGTTATTGCTGCTTGCTGTGCGCTCCACAATATCTGTGAGAGTAAGGGGGAGACATTTATGGCGGGGTGGGAGGTTGAGGCAAATTGCCTGGCCGCTGATTACGCGCAGCCAGACACCAGGGTGGTTAGAAGAGCACAGCAGGGCGCGGTGCACATCAGAGAAGCTTTGAAAACGAGTTTTGTGACTGGCCAGGCTACGGTGTGAAACTTCTGTTTGTTTCTCCTTGATGAACCCTCCGCCCCCCCCCCCACACCCGGTTCACTCTACTTCCCTGTAAACCAACCACCCCACCCTCCCCTCCCCCCTTCGAGCACCACTTGCAGAGGCAATAAAGTCATTGTTACTTCACATTCATGCATTCTTTATTAATTCATCACACAACTAGGGGGATAATTGCCAAGGTAGCCCGGGATGGGTGGGGGAGGAGGGAAGGAAGGAAAAGGACACACTGCAGTTTAAAACTTTAACTCTTATTTGAAGGCCAGCCTTCTGATGCTCGGGCAATCATCTGGGGTGGAGTGACTGGGTGGCCGGAGGCCCCCCCCCACCGTGTTCTTGGCCGCCTGGGTGAGGAGGCTATGGAACTTGGGGAGGAGGGTTGTTGGTTACACAGGGGCTGTAGCGGCGGTCTCTGCTCCTGCTGCCTTTCCTGCAGCTCAACCATACGCTGGAGCATATCAGTTTGATGCTCCAGCAGCCGGAGCATCGACTCTTGCCTTCTGTCTGCAAGCTGACGCCACCTATCATCTTCAGCTCGCCACTTGCTCTGTTCATCCCGCGATTCAGCCCGCCACCTCTCCTCTCGTTCATACTGTGCTTTTCTGTAGTCTGACATTGACTGCCTCCACGCATTCTGCTGTGCTCTGTCAGCGTGGGAGGACATCTGGAGCTCCGTGAACATATCATCCCGAGTCCGCCGTTTTCTCCTTCTAATCTTCACTAGCCTCTGTGAAGGAGAAACATTTGCAGCTGGTGGAGGAGAAGGGAGAGGTGGTTAAAAGACACATTTTAGAGAACAATGGGTACACTCTTTCACGTTAAATTTTGCTGTTCACATTACACAGCACATGTGCTTTCGTTACAAGGTTGCATTTTTCCTCTTATATTGAGGGCCTGCTGGTTTGGTGTGAGAGATCACTCACGCAGTGCCAGGCAACAGATTTCGGCTTGCAGGCAGCCATGGTAAGCCACAGTCTTTTGGCTTTTTTAACCTTCTTAACATGTGGGAATGGTTTCAAACAGTAGCGCCCTCATTTCCCATACCAAGCACCCGTTGGGTTGGCCACTTAAAATGGGTTTGCAATGTAAAAGGAGGGGCTGCGGTTTCTGGGTTAACATGCAGCACAAACCCAACTAACCCCCCTCCCACCCCCACACCCAATTATCGGGGATGATCACTTCACCCCTCCCCCCCACCGCGTGGCTAACAGCGGGGAACATTTCTGTTCAGCAGAGCAGGAAGGGGCACCTCTGAATGTCCCCTTAATAAAATCGCCCTATTTCAACCAGGTGACCATGAATGATATCACTCTCCTGAGGATAACAAAGAGCGATAAGGAATGGATGTTGTCTGCATGCCAGCAAACACCGGGACCATATGCTGCCATGCTTTGTTATGCAATGATTCCAGACTACGTGCTACTGGCCTGGCGTGGTAAAGTGTCCTACCATGGCGGACGGGATAAGGCAGCCCTCCCCAGAAACCTTTTGCAAAGGCTTTGGGAGTACATGAAGGAGAGCTTTCTGGAGATGTCCCTGGAGGATTTCCGCTCCATCCCCATACACGTTAACAGACTTTTCCAGTAGCTGTACTGGCCGCGATTGCCAGGGCAAATTAATCATTAATCATTAAACACGCTTGCTTTTAAACCATGTGTAATATTTACAAAGGTACACTCACCAGAGGTCCCCTGTGTGCCCTCAGGGTCTGGGAGCACGCCTTGGGTGAGTTCGGGGGTTACTGGTTCCAGGTCCAGGGTGATAAACATATCCTGGCTGTTGGGGAAACCGGTTTCTCCGCTTCCTTGCTGCTGTGAGCTATCTACATTATCTTCATCCTCATCTTCCTCGTACCCTGAACCCGCTTCCCTGTGTGTTTCTCCAGTGAGGGAGTCATAGCACACGGTTGGGGTAGTGGTGGCTGCACCCCCTAGCATGGCATGCAGCTCCGCGTAGAAGCGGCATGTTTGCGGCTCTGCCCCGGACCTTCCGTTTGCCTCTCTGGCTTTGTGGTAGGCTTGCCTTAGCTCCTTAATTTTCACGCGGCACTGCTGTGCGTCCCTGTTATGGCCTCTGTCCTTCATGGCCTTGGAGACCTTTTCTAATATTTTGCCATTTCGTTTACTGCTACGGAGTTCAGCTAGCACTGATTCGTCTCCCCATATGGCGAGCAGATCCCGTACCTCCCGTTCTGTCCATGCTGGAGCTCTTTTGCGATCCTGGGACTCCCATCACGGTTACCTGTGCTGATGAGCTCTGCGTGGTCACCTGTGCTCTCCACGCTGAGCAAACAGGAAATGAAATTCAAACGTTCGCGGGGCTTTTTCTGTCTACCTGGTCAGTGCATCTGAGTTGAGAGTGCTGTCCAGAGCGGTCACAATGAAGCACTGTGGGATAGCTCCCGGAGGCCAATAACGTCGAATTCCGTCCACACTACCCCAATTCCGACCCGCTAAGGCCGATTTTATCGCTAATCCCCTCGTCGGAGGTGGAGTAAAGAAACCGGTTTAAAGGGCCCTTTAAGTCGAAAGAAAGGGCTTCGTCGTGTGAACGTGTCCAGGCTTAATTCAATTTAACGCTGCTAAAGAGGACCTAAACTCGTAGTGTAGACCAGGCCTAAGTCAAAACTGCCTATGCAACTTTAACTTTGCCCCTGGTGTGTGCATATGGATAATACTGTCTTTAATTATATAATCACAACTTTCATCTTTTTTTCTGGAGGGCCTCTGCTTCATTTAGATGCTTATTGGCTGATGCCCAGTGAATGTTGCAGGGGGATACACCAGTTCATTTGTGCATTATTTTTGTCTCAGGCCTGTTTTCACTGTTACATACCTTATTCTACATCCATTTGCAGTGGAATGAGAAATCTTGCATAAACACACTTTTATATCCAATAAAATGTGGCGGGACTTTTATAAAACTGTTTTTAAAATCAGTGCACATGCATGAAGTCTTTTTTGGTGGATTTTTTTTTAGTTTTGTTTATTTTTTTGCTTTAAAACCTTTTAACTTTCTTCTAGTACTTGGCAGAGTCTAAACTCACTTTCATTAGGTCACCTAAAACCATATGTCTTAAGCTTACGGACTAGCTAAATGATGAATTTGAATGTGCTACCGCAAACTGGAGCTATGAGAGCTGGGGTTTTTTATAATAAATATCTCCCCTCCAATATTTAAATAGCTGTACTGTGCTCAGATTTCAAACAAATCCTCCTCACACAGATGGCATGTTGAGTATTAATCCTGAAAGGAAAAGTTAAGAGTTGGTGATAACCAACTGCAGAGGCCTTCTAGACAGGAAACACTGCGGCTCCATTAATTATAGTTGTTGCTATGTGCTTGGCCTCCAATGACTAAGCACATAGCATCTGCTTCGCCATGTAGTTCTTGGTCACGTCATCTTCCTCTTCAGCTCATTTGAAGTTAATCCATATGTTACTGCAAAAGATTTCTTCATTGGCTACGTGTGTGTTCTGTAGAATTAAGTTAGAACAGTTTCATAGGAAAAATTACCAAAACTATTAAAAAATGACTTGTTACAGTTACTTTTATGTAAAAGTGGAATCAGCTGCTTCCTCCTTCTTTGTGTTTTGGACTCAAGGGTTTTTGTGTACAAAATGTGAACTTAATCCAGTATATATCTGGTGTATGTTTTATGGAGTGGATCCATGGACCCATGTTTGAATCAAGAAATCCACTTTTTCTTGACAAGAATTATTATTAATCTAACTACACTTCTCCCCTGATATAACGCGACCCGATATAACACAAATTCAGATATAACGCAGTAAAGCAGCTCTCTGGGGGGGGCGGGGCTGCGCACTCCAGCGGATCAAAGCAAGTTCGATATAACGCAGTTTCACCTATAACGCAGTAAGATTTTTTGGCTCCCGAGGACAGCTTTATATCGGGGTAGAGGTGTATCTACTTATTAGAATTATTTTACCCAAGAGTATGAAGGGTAAAAGGCAAATAAAGAACTGCTTTGTGAAATCCAGCAAGCTCTGTTGTCAGCAGTTCACCTCTTTGTATTCCTGGAATGTTGAAACTAATATGCATTTTTATCCGAAGTTCTTACTGTGTGGTTGTTTGTATTTAAAAAAAAAAAAAAAAAGACACATGTTAGGCAGATTGTGTTTGTAACATTTTCCTTAGCTGGCTTTTTAGTGTTTTGTTGTTTTTCTGAGACACGGGGGAAGGATAGCTCAGTGGTTTGAGCATTGGCCTGCTAAACCCAGGGTTGTGAGTTCAATCCTTGAGGGGGCCATTTAGGGATCTGGGGCAAAAATCTGTCTGGGGATTGGTCCTGAGGTACCTTCCAACCCTGATATTCTAGCATAGTATTTGTAAAGGGTTTAACACATCAGGGTTTGAACACTTTTTTGATAGGGCAAAGAATTAGGGCTGTCAAATGATTAAAAAAATTAATTGTGATTAATCATGAGATTAATCGCAATTTTAATCACACTTAAAAAAAAAACTAAATATTTTTGGATGTTTTTCTACATTTTCAAATATATTTGTATTCTGTGTTGTAATTGAAATCAATATATTTGGAAATGTGGAAAAAGATACAAAATATTTATAATATCAGTTGGTATTCCATTATTGTTAAGCAGTGCAATTAAAGCGGTGATTAATCACGATTAATTTTTTTAGTCGAATTAATTTGTTCAGAGTTAATTGCTTGAGTTAATTGCTATTAATTGACAGCCCTACTAAGAATACTTATCAAAATTTTAGGGTGGGTGAAGGGTAATGTTAAAGAAAAGTTAGCCATCTGCTTAGTTTAGTAAATTACATTATCTCTTTCATAACAATATTGAAATATCTGTTTCATTGGGATGCTACAATCCCAGAATTTTATCTGAATTGTTTAATTTAGGGCTTATTACTTGTATAGATCTTTTACAACTTTTGTGCTTTCAACATATAGTTGTGGTAGGCCAGAGTAAGTAGAAGGAAGAATTTCTGAAAATCTCATTGGACTGGCAGCCAAATTTTTATTTACTTTTTATTATTTTTATTAATTTTCCTCTCTTCAACTTCTGTGAATTTATTAATAGTGACTAGAGCATCTTTCCAGCAGCTGTTGGAACCCTCTACAAGCCTGTCGCTCGAACCCTATCGGCCCTCTGCCGGAGCCCTGCCTTCCACCCTGCACAGGGCTAGCATCTCCGCTTGCCCACCGCACATTTCTCCACACCGCACCCCACTTTTTTGACAAAAGTGTCCCGTTTGCTCTTTCCAACTGATCAAGTCAGCAAGAGCAAACAGAGCAAATGTCTACTTTTGCCAAAAAAGTCAGGACGGCCAGAACAGGGCTTAAAAAAGGGATTGTCTTGGCCAAAACAGGATGTATGGTCACCCTACATATAGCTCATCTATCCACTTTCCTATTTATTCCTTCAGTGAAGTCATAATGCTGAATGTGTGACATCAATTTATGTGGCAACAGATTAATACCAAACACAGGAATATGACTTCACTTGGGCATCGAGAAGCTGGTTTGAGGGGCAGGCAGCCTTCGTTAGAATGCCGGTACTTTCAATTATGATAGGGAAAACAGAAAAACAAATCAGCCAAGCAAAATGCCACTTGTTTACATACCAGATTGCTTCAATGTGAAAGTCAGATATATTAAGCAAGAGCAATAATAAATTCAACTAGTTTGTGGAATTCTTTATATGATGAAATATGTAATTAGAATACAATAAAAACCAGGATAATGGCCACGGCCTTAATTTTGTTGGGTTTATTTCAACAATGATAGCTTGTGGCATAGTTCCATCTTCCTCTCCTTACTGCTCCTCTGGTTGGCAGATTCCCTAAAATCCGCTTGATTTCTGTAAACTGGCTACTTCCCAGGACTGCAATACCTCCACTTCAGACTCTCTTCCTGTTCACCCATCTGACTCCTGCAAAAAAGCACGACGTCGAGTTATACCCAAAGCTGATATGGCAAAGAATAATTACTCCACTTTGTTAGAGGATTATTGATTCCAGAATAAAGTCACATTTATTTTAGAATAGTGTCCACACGGGACTCTATTGTGGTCTCAGATCTGGCACTTCAGAGTCCCAACTTCTCTTTACTACAGTGGGCTTTTTGTGTTTTCATTTTCTGTACTTGTATGCCTGTTAAGAAACTAAGTTATAATCTTTTCTCCAGCAGTGGAGAAGGGTGCATAGTCAGCTGAATATGAGCTCCCAGTGTGGCATGGTGGTCAAAAAGGCTAATGTGATCCTTGGATGCATAAACTGGAATCACAAGTAGGAATAGAGATTATTTTACCTCTGTGTTTGGCACTGGTATGACTGCTGCTTGAATACTATGTCCAGTTCTGATGTCAACAATTCAAGACTGATGTTGAGAAACTGGAGAGGGTTCAGGAGAAGAGCTACGAGAATGATTAAAGGATTAGAAAGCATGCTTTATAGAGAGAGATTCAAGGAGCGCCATCTCTTTAGCTTAAGAAGAAGGTTAAAGGGTGAGTTGAATACAATCTGTAAGTACTTCGTTGCCTACGTGGGGAACAAATACTTGTTAATGGGCTCTTCAGTCTAGCAGATTGTATAGCACAGTGGTCTTCAATCTGTGGTCCGCAGACTGTGTCTACAATTTCCAAAGGAGTCCACACCTCCATTTGAAATTTTTTAGTGGTCCGCAAATGAAAAAAGGTTGAAAACCACTGGTACAACACAATCCAATGGCTGGAAGTTGAAGCTAGACAAATTCAGATTGGAAATAAGGCACACATTTGTGACAGAGTAATTAATCATTGTAACAGTTTACCAAAGATGATGATGGATTCTCCATTACTGACAATTTTTAAATCAAGATTTGGAGTTCTAAAAGATTTGCTCTAGGAATTTTGGAGAAGTTCTGTGGCCTGTGTTATGCAGGAGGTCAGACTAGATGATCACAATGGTCCCTTGTGGCTTTGGAATCTATTTATTAAACTAGTTAGTAAACTGGGTACACATTATTGTGCTCACGTGTTGTACGTGTGGAATGGAAAGCTTTCCATTTCGGCAGTATTCCTTTTTACACTGAGGAATAAATGTGGTTAAATTATGTAGTGTATGTTTTGTCTTCATAAAATCGTAGGGCATGGCTACACTTGCGAGTTAGAGCGCATTAAAGCAGCCCCGGGCACCCTACCTCACAACCTATCCACACTGGCAAGGCACGTAGAACGCTCTGATTTCAGGGCTAGAGCGCTCCTGGTACTCCACCTCGGTGAGAAGATTAACACTTGGTGCGCATTGGCTGAAATGCCCGGGCACCAGTGTGAACGAGGTGTTGCATTACTGCGCTCTGATCAGCCTCCGGAAATGTCCCATAATCCCCTTAAGCCAAGTGGCCACTCTTGTTGTTGTTTTGGAATCACTGCAGGCATGCCAATATGCCCTTTGAAAGCTCTGTTTCTGATAGCCGGCATGCTTATCTGCTACGAGACAAAGCAACCATTACTGTGGAATGCTGTCTGAGAGAGAGAGGGGGGTGTCTGTTGCTGTCTGAACTTACAAGACAGCATGCTGACTTTCTCAGCCACCCAAAAACCCACTCTCCATGAGGCCCCGCCCCTGCCCCATCTGTTCCCTGCCCCCATTCCAAACCCTTCCCCGAAATCCCCACCCCAACTCCGCCCCCTCCCTGCCCCCAGGGGGTGCAGGAGGGGTATGGGGTGTGGCGGGGGCTCAGGGCAGGGAGTTGGGGTGTGGGGTGCAGCAGTGGGCTCAGGGCAGGGGGTTGGGGTGCAGGAGGGGTGCAGGGTGCAGTGGGGGGGTTCAGGGCAGGGTGGCAGGGTGCATCGGGGGCTCAGGGCAGGGGGTTCGGGTGCAGTAGCGGTTCGGGGAGGCGGGCTCCGGCCCGACGTGCACCGGCCCGACGTGCACCGGGGGGCAGGGCAGGTTCCCCGTGCCGCTCCGGGAAGCTGATGGAACCTGGGGAAGGAGGGGCGCAGGGATGTGTGTGGCTGTTGCTTCAGGCACCGCCCCCAGCAGCTCCTATTGGCCACGGTTCCCCATTTCCGGCCAATGGGAGCTCCTGGGGGCGGTGCCTGAAGCAACAGCCACACACACCCCTGCGCCCCTCCTTCCCCAGGTTCCCTCGGCTTCCTAGAGCGGTGTGGGGGCAGGTCAAACAGGTAGGGAGCCTGCCCTGCCCCCGGTGCGCGTCGGGCCGTAGCCGCTGTAGGTAAACGCTGTGGGGAGGTGCGAGGAGCTCGCGGGTTGCAGAAAATAACCCCGCGGGCCGCATGTGGCCCCCGGGCCGCGTGTTTGAGACCCCTGATCTAGATCAATGGTCTCCAACCTTTTTACTCCCAAGATCGCTTTTTGAATCTAAGAGCAATCCAGGATCTACCCCTCCCCTTCCCCAAAGCCCTGCCCCAAAGCCCTGCCCCGCTCACTCTATTTCCCCCCCCCCTTGTCGCTTGCTCTCCCCCACCCTCACTCACTGGAGCAGGGGTTTGGGGTTCGGGAGGGGGTGTGGGATCTGGGCTGGGAGTTTGGGTGCAGGAGGGGGCTCCGGCTTGGGGTGTCAGGAGCGGGTACAGGGTGCTGGTTCTGGGAGGGCCATCAGGGCTGAGGCAGAGTGTTGGGGTGCAGGAGGGGGTACAAGGTGCTGGCTCTGGGAGGGGGTGAGGGCTGGGGTTTGTGGTGCAGGAGGAGGTTCGGAGTGCAGAAGGGGGTATGGGGTGCTGGGTACAGGAGGGGTTTTGGGGTGCTGGCTCTGGGAGGGGGCTCGGTGGGTTTTGGGGTGCGACCTCCTGCCGGTCAGCACTTGCCTCTGGCAGCTCCCGGTCGTCAGCGGGCGCAGTGAGGCTAAGGCAGGCTCCCTGCCTAGCCTGGCCCTACACGGCTCCCGGAAGGGGCCAGTGCGCGCCTGCGGCCCCTGGGAGGGGGCAGGGGGCACGTGGCTCTGCATGCTGCTCCTCTCTGCAAGAACCGCCCCTGCAGCTCTCCCGGTCAATGGGAGCTGCAGGGGCGGTGCTTGCAAGCAGGAGCAGCACATGGAGGGAGACCCCCCACCCCCCAGGGCCGCAGGGCTGCGCTGTCCTCTTTCGGTAGCGGCGTGGGACCGGGATAGGCAGGGAGTCTGCCTTAGCGGCAGCCACACTGCTTTGCCGCTGGCGATCACGATCGACTGGTTGGTGACCACTGATCTAGACTGAAAGATGAAAGCAGTGGTTCTTATGGTAGCAGTCTGAGTTCCTGAATTTTGACTGATCTTCTTAGGAGTGGTCATAGGTATGGGAAACACTTTCTTTATGGAGTGGTAGATCTGAGTCTTGGAAACATTTTCAGATTGCCAGTTATGAATAGGAACATTGTGCATACTGCAGGCTGTAGCTAAAACACTCTGGAAATATTGATATACTGTATGTACACAGTTTTGGGTAATGTTCAGCCTGCAATATGTCTAGTCAATGCTAATGATGTAAACCAAAAGGTTTGAACTATAAATCTGTTTTTATTTTCAAACCAGAAAGAACCTGAAATGTCCCACATAATTGTTAGAAACCTTAAATTTGTATGGCTTTGCATTGAACCAGTACACATAAGAAGAGATGCAAGAACGACGAGGAATTTGTTACATGTGTTTTCATGATAGGCAGTGTTATCCTTGCTTGGGCACTATCTTCAGTACGTTGGTTTGCACTTAATGGAGATCCTCCACCCTCACAGTTGCCAGGAGGCTCTGTAAAAGGGATTGTGAAGCGTAGAACCTCCCCCTTGGCTGGCTGGAAGGGTGGGGAAGAGAGTGAGTAGTCACTCCACCCTTTGTAGCCTCTGGAAAGGAGATTAAAATGTAAGATTCATCAAGAAGATATGAGTGATGGAACTCCCAAAGAGGGTCTAGGGACAGCACAATGATAGAAATCCTAGCACTCTTTCCCTTCCTAGTCAGCGTTGCAGGGGTTCTCTATAGCAGGGTGACCAGACGTCCCGATAAAATCGGGACCGTCCCGATTTTTGAGTGTTAGTCCCGCGTCCCGACCGATCTCTCTCTCTCCCCCCCCCCCCCACCCCTGGTGTCCCGATATTTTGTTCCTCTCATCTGGTCACCCTACTCTGTAGTGCCTTGCCCTGAGGTATTGCTGGTGAGGGCCCCACCCTCATCGTTCATATTTACCTCTGACTAATAGGCTTAATCCTCTGGAATAAGTGTTCACCCTCTCATGCCTGCCCTCGTAAACAAAAGCTGTGAAACGTATGTTCCAGTTAACTATATGAAAAACAGTATATTCAGACAGTAAGAATAAAATACAGCTGAGATATTTACATTAGAACTTCTAAGTGCCTAGCAGCAACCTATGCTTTCTCCAGACTCTTATCTGGTGGTGTGATGGGAGTATGGTTGTTCCTTGCTAAGTGCAGGAAGTGGAAGATAAAAAAAACTATCCTCCTTGTTCTTGTTCCGTATTGACAGTTGTTCGTATGTATGTGCAGGACTAATCAGAAAAGCTACTTGTGTATGTAGCAAGGTCTTTCTGAGCTGATAGCACCTTGCATACCATACTTTCTTCGCACCACTGCTGGTGCAATAACTGCTGATTTAAGTCAAATGTAGCTATCAAAATATTTTACTAGTTAGTGTTAAGTGAAGTCCATTCATGTCTAAATACTGGTAACATGATAGCAGAAAATTCAGAAACCTTATCAATCCATTGCTAACATGGCATGATAGTTCTCATGGGAGAAAATACAGAGCGTGATTTCCCTTTGCCTTCCTTTTGATTTGTGGCTGCCATTGGTTACATTGTGGTTTAACTCATCTGCCTTTCGATGGCATTTCCTCCATTGCAGGTCCCACTACCCACCACAGGCGCTCATCTATACCATGCCATTGGTATTTCCTGTGGCTTCAGCCAGTCACAGATGGTACCTTCTGCTGCCTTATGGTACCAGACTACAGTGTAGCCTGACCTGATTAGAGTTAAATATGTAAATATTTCTAAAGTAGCCTTGACTTAAATATGTTTAAGGCTGTTGTCATTCCATCTTGAGTTTAAATCGTTGTGTCTGTGTATTGTGAGTACAAAAAATAGTGTCTCCGTGAGAGAAACTAAGTCCTAGAGGATAGCATTCATTATGAATCATAATGGCTTAAGCAACAGAAGGCTGTCATTCAAACAGTTTGATTTTTAGTGTGGCTACAATAAGCAATGTGGCCTTGTCCTTCCCTCCTCCTCCAC
Organism: Emys orbicularis; assembly: GCF_028017835.1. NCBI lineage: Eukaryota > Metazoa > Chordata > Testudines > Emydidae > Emys > Emys orbicularis. The sequence continues at coordinate 347,918,433 of NC_088683.1, forward strand.
CCCACCCGGGCTACCTTGTTCGTTATCTCATTTTTTTTTAATTAAATCAACAAAGGGGGCAGGTTTGCATCAAGGAGAAACGCACACAACTGTCACACCGAAGCCTGGCCCGTCATGAAACTGGTTTTCAAAGCCTCTCTGATGCGCAGCGCGCCTTGCTGTACTCTTCTAATCACCCTGGTGTCTGGCTGCTCAAAATTGGACACCAGGCGATTTGCCTCAACCTCCCACCATGCCATAGACATCTCTTCCTTACTCTCACAGATATTATGGAGCACACAGCAAGCAGCAGTAACAATGGGAATGTTGGTTGCGCTGAGGTCTGACCAACGGCGCCAGCGAGCTTTTAAACGTCCAAAGGCACGTTCTACCTCCGTGCTTGCCATGGTATGGCGTCTGCACGGGTAACCCAGGAAAAAAGGCGCGAAACGATTGTCTGTTGTTGCTTTCACGGAGGGAGGGGCGACTGACGACATGTATCCAAAACCACCCGCAACAATGTTTTTGCCCCATCAGGCATTGGGAGCATAACCCAGAATTCCAATGGGCGGCGGAGACTGCGGGAACTGTGGGATAGCTACCCACAGTGCACCGCTCTGTAAGTCGATGCTAGCCACAGTAGTGAGGACGCACTCCGCTGACATAATGCGCTTAGTGCGGATATACGCAGTCGGCAGTATAAAATCGATTTCTAAAGATCGACTTCTATAAAATCGACCTAATTTCGTAGTGTAGACATACCCTTAGAAGTTTTGAAATTGCTTCAGGAAATAAAAACCCTTCAGCATGAAAAACACAAAATTCTAGGTTTGTATAACGCTTCAGGAATTTTAGGTAGTGCATTAATGTATCATGCATGTTCTTAATTCTTTTCTTAGCTAGCTTTCAAAACTCTGCATTTGAGAATTTCTCAGTAGATTTTTTTCATTCACATTACACATCTCCTACTTACTATATTAATTGAGCTATTATGCATTTCTTTGCATATGGTGTTCAGTCATACTACATTATGATATGAGATTCCAACACATAGCACAAGCTAAGCAGGTTTCCACAAGATAAGGATGGAGAGACCTGAAGAAGATCTAGAAGCTGTAGGAAGTGGTTTTAGTGACTTAGCAAACAAGATCTTGAGTCATACTCTAATATAATGTTAGCTAGTACCAGGGCGGATTTGATTTAAATCAAATTGATTTAAATCACTAGTCAGGAAGACTCGATTTAATCATGGATTTCTAATAAAAGTGCATTCTTGTTGGTTGTTACCAACCTGAAGATCCTGCATGTTCAGACATGTTCCTTTCATCATCTTCCAGTGCATCTTTCTCTTGAGAAGGAACACTTCTCATGATGTTGTTTCATTCGGGCAACCAGGCCTTGCCTTTCTTTGTTGCACTGTTTGCATTTTGCACGCATGCCTGTCTTACCCACAGGTAAAATATTCCCCTCTAGTGTGAGAATGGTATGGTAGATCTCAAATCCATGAAGGCTACACTCAAAGACCGGGGCCAGCTCCAGGCACCAGCGCAGCAAGCTGGTGCTTGGGGCGGCCCTTGGAAGGGGGCGGCACGTCTGGGTCTTCGGCGGCGGGTCCTTCAGTCCCTCTCGGAAGGAAGGAGCGGCCGCTGAATTGCCGCCGAAGAATGAAGCGTCAGCGGTAGAGCTGCTGCCGATCGCGGCTTTTTTTTTTTTTCTTCGCCGCTTGGGGCGGCAAAAAAGCTGGAGCCTGCCCTGAGAAAGACCTCAATACTTCTGGAATATGCTGCTCAAACAGTTTCACTTTTGTTTCTACTGCCTGTCCCTCCCTTCTCACATTTATCTCCAGACTTCTTATCCTTGTCCAGATCTATTCCACCCCCAACAATCTTCTATTCATTGAACTTTTTGAAACGTTGCACTTTTAGAGAGAGGGTAAGGGATTGACTTCGTGTACACAAATTTGCAGAGGGACAATAGGGTTGAGGTCTGTTATTTCTCACCTCCATATATTTATTTAAAAACATTTTTGCTGTTAACAAGCATGTTATCTCTGGAGACACAAATCCACAGTTTGAGAACTGCAAAGATAAGCATCTCTGGTATCTTCTAGACTGAGCACTGAGTCCCATTGGGTAGATAGAAAGATTAACCTAAATAATCTATACAGAAGCTCCTGGAACCCCATAAGATTGGATCCCTAATCCATGGACTATTGGAACTCATTTACAAAACTTTTCTTAAACATTCCATGAATATATTGTCTCATACTATAGAATTAGAATTTATAATCCCTATTCCATGATGAGATATCTTTGAGCTATAATGTATCTTAATTAAAACTATCTTTAGATAGGTTTTTTCCTCAAACATTTTACCAAAAAAATCCGATTTAAATAAAAATACACCCTGGCTAGTACTGTTGTTGGGGGCTACTTTTAGATGTGACTTAAAATTGAGGGCATAAGTGCTTGTGGTCATAGAAGGTTTTACATACAAGAGTGGAGTGGTTAATCTCCATATCACAAATAAATTTCAAATCTGGTAATTACATCTTGTTTGTTAATTTCATCCTGCAATTTCATTAGCAGATGGGTATTCTTTTTATCTTGTCCTATATCGTTTTATTGTGTTGCTGGGGTGATAGTATACACATAGAGAGTGCTGCATTTTGATTGGAAGAAGTGATCCCTGTATCAGTTTCTAAAGCATTCTGGAATCCTTCAGGATGAAGGATAGGTTTGGAGATGCAAAACCTCTTCTCATAAGGTAAAGGGTTGACTTCATTTTTAATTCCTTCACCATGCTATGTTCAAATTTTGATGTGTGGCATTAGTGTAAGCTGGAGCAGCCAAAGGGCGAAAGAACAACAGAGTTTTATTATGGGGCTCTCTGCTGTCCTGGCCATTGGTAGGGGTACAAGATTTCAGTAAAACTGTATTTTGATACTTTTTGAACACTGAAAATGCCACTAAGACCCATCAACTGTATCACGCTGAATTTCATGTTAATTGTGATCAACTTGCCCTATAATAGTATATTTGGGTGCTTAGTCACTTCTGTGATGCTTCACCACCTTCTATCCTTTAACTCAGTTGGGCAAAGCTCAGGTGGCCCTTGTACCCAACCTTGAATTCTTAGAGTAGCTTTATACCATGTCCTCAGTTAATCACAGATTTATCCACTAACTAAATTCTACTTACTTCTGAAGTTGTAGTTGGAGCCACGTTGTTTCACTTAGCTGCCTTTTTATGAATTTTTTGGGTGTGGGAAGGTGTTGTTTGATTATTGCATTATTACAGAAACTAAACCTATACCAAGATTAAAATCGTAAATCTTTTCTGATTGCTGGGCTGGGAACAGTTCTTAAAAAGGTTTACTGACCCATTGGGAAAAAGTTGATCCATTAAATGCTCTTATTCAAAGTTACAAAGAGTCCTGAGGCACCTTATAGACTAACAGACGTACTGGAGCATAAGCTTTTGTGGGTGAATACCCACTTCGTCAGACGCACGAAAGCTTATGCTCCAATACGTCTGTTAGTCTATAAGGTGCCACAGGACTCTTCGTTGCTTTTTACAGATCCAGACTAACATGGCTACCCCTCTGATACTTATTCAAAGTTATAAGGTATCAGACCTTAAGATCACCTAACGCTGGTCACAATCTTTTTTTCCTGTAAATTTGGACAAGACTTAAGTAATGATACCACGTGTGAACCCCTTGATAGCCATTTAATGCTCTGTACAGTTTGAAAGCTGGGAGTCCCAAGTTGCTTTTAGATAATTGCTGTTTTGTCTAGGGCTTCTTAAAGGCAACGACTAAAGTCATTGTAGAATTGAAATTTTGGCAGTGGGAGGAGAATATAAATTATATAGGAATTATGTGAACCTTTTTTAAGGTCTGACATGGCAAGGTCTGTAGTAGTTCACAAGAAATAATTTATTTCATTGGAAAGCCCAGCTTTTCAATGGTACAAAACATTGGATTTTGTAAATGGTAGTTCAGTACATTAATGATTATTTTGGTTGCTATTTTCTTGTTCAACCAGTGCTTTCTTTCGCACTGCTCCTGAATGTAGAAAATTCTGGACCATTGTAACTTCAAGTATATTTCTTGCTATAGATTACTGTCTCTTAAATGCATTCTTCTTTAGACACTATATTTAAATCTGATTAATTTAAAGATTAATTACTGTAAAACTATTGACCATATTGTGTTCAAACTTGGCATGTTTTTATAAGTCCCATTAAGCCTTTAGAAAAATCAAACCATATCTGAAGATGGTGTATTTGTAATTTACTATAAGTAAATCACAGTTTCATTGTATTAGACACAATTGTGAAATAGAACATATTTTAAAACTTAATTAGCACAAGAGTTACGGTCAGACTTTCAGCCTCTACTCTGCAATGGCTAACTTGATTTCTTAACTTGTTTCATTAATGCTAATTTTTTTGCGTTCAGTATAATAACTTTTCTGAAATTAATGTTGGCTACATGCAAAACCCACCCACACAATTCCTGAAAACCAAGGGAAAAATCCCATTAACGAAAACTGCATTAACCTACATCATAGTAATGAATGGAAAAAATAGATTCCATCTCCACAAGAAACTCCTTTGCACTTCCAATAGACTAAGAGAAAAGAAATCACCAAATTACACTTTCTTGCTTCCCCCCGTATATCTAAAATAATCATATATGCACAAGTTGTGATGTCATTTAACAAAAAACAAACCACCAATCCTCTTTTTGGTGCTTGGACTCTTAATTCTAACATTAACTTTCACAAACCCTGTGTTGATATGATAACTGGAAACTTTAAAGCCTGTTTTTGCTGCTTTTATTGAGCTGAGAGAAAAGCTGAAAGTAAATATTTTCCCAAATAATTATATGCAGAAATTATGTTTTGTACAACAGTGGTTTTCGCACATAGGAAAGATGGATGATTCATTTGTTCCTTTTAGAATGGCTTAAAATTGAAAAATGTGTCAATGGTGTACATGGAAAAAGTACTCTTTATTAGGGCTGTCAAGCGATTAAAAATTAATTGTGATTAATCGTACTGTTAAACAAGAATAGAATACCATTTATTTAATATTTGTGGATGTTTTCTACATTTTCAAATATAATGATTTCAATTACAACACAGAATACAAAGTGTACAGTGCTCACTTTATATTTATTTTTTATTACAATTATTTGCACTGTAAAAAAACAGAAGAAATAGTATTTTTCAATTCACCTAATACAAGTACTGTAGTGCAATATCTTTATCATGACAGTTTTTAGTTTAGAAAACTAATTTAAAATTGCGATTAATTTTTTTGAGTAAATCGCGTGAGTTATCTGCAAATAAACCACAACCCTACTCTTTATTGAGAAATAACATAAAGAAGAGCCCTAGGAAGGGGACTACATGACTCAGGGATCTGAATACAGGATATGAAGACTTTCATATCCAGCTCACTAGTTTGAGTCTAGCCAGTGTCAGTGATGATAATGTTACCATTGCATGGCTTTTCAGTGATCCATATGAAATTGATAATCTCAGTTCAGTTTCTAGTAGATAGGTGTTAATCATGAAAATTGCCATCACAGTTAACTAATGGTAAAGTAACGTTATAAGCAAACACCAAGGATTAAATGGGCAAGGAAAATGACTCTTACTTGCAGAATGTCCTTTTTAGAATAAATTTGAGAAGCTTATTTTTATTCATACTGTCTATTCTGTGGATGAATGAAATACTTTAAAGGCTTTCAAACTGCAGCTCTCTGACATCTTCCTAGGGGGCCACAGAGTGAAAACCTTTGAGAGCTAAATCAGAGGTATTCAGGGAAAGGCTCCATAATCTCTAGATTGCTCCATTGAATGAAAAACTGAAATATATGTGTACCGTCATGATAACCAAGCTTCAAGAATACTAAATATACAAGTAAAATAACAATAATCAATTCTCTTTATTACAGACTTAATCCAGTGCACAAATGAGATGAATGTGAACATCCCCCAGCTGGCGGACAGCTTATTTGAAAGAACTACCAATAGTAGCTGGGTGGTGGTCTTCAAGTCCCTCATCACAACTCACCATCTAATGGTGTATGGAAATGAGGTAATACAATTTCTTTAGTACAAAATCGTATCTCTTCTGTAAAGATACATCATGGAGATGTCTTTGACTAGATACCTTTATAAGAAAATCTTCAATATTTCTGCCCTTCTACTTACTAGGAAGTAAGAGGACTGTAAGAGAGGGTTCCTTTTCTATGCCAGTATTGTTTTACTGTGACGGGTTGGATCACAGAAACCCCCTTGGGAGCTGCCACCCAATGTGCAAAGACTACCCCTGCTTCTGTTTTCCCTGCCAGCTCAGGACTCCAGCACCCCGTCTCGCTGAGCCAGACACTCCAGTCTGCTCTAACAAAGACTCAGGGTCTGAATCACTAGTCCCAAAGCTGCAAGTTTACCCGAAACCAGCTCACAGGAGTGTGCTTGTCTTTAGCACTCAGATGCCCAATTCCCAATGGGGTCTAAACCCAGATAAATCCGTTTTACCCTGCATAAAGTTTATGCAGGGCAAACTCATAAATTGTTCGCCCTCTATAACACTGATAGAGATATGCACAGTTGTTTGCTCCCCCAGGTATTAATACATACTCTGAGTAAATTACTAAATAAAAAGTGATTTTATTAAATACAGACAGTAGGATTTAAGTGGTTCAAAGTAGTAACAGACAGAACAAAGTAAGTCACAAGCAAAATAAAATAAAATGCGCAAATCTATGCCTAATCAAACTAAATACAGATAATCTCACCCTCAGAGATGCTTCAGTAAGTTTTTCTCAGACTGGACACCTTCCAGGCCTGGGCACAATTCTTTCCCCTGGTACAGCTTTTGTTCCAGCTTAGGTGTTATCTAGGGGATTCTCCATGATGGCTCCTCTCCCCCTCTCAGTTCTCTTCCACCCCTTTATATATCTTTTGCATAAGGTGGGAACCCTTTGTTCCTCTGGGTTCCCACCCCCTCCCCTCACTGGAAAAGCACCAGGTTAAAGATGGATTCCAGTTCAGGTGACATGATCACATGTCACTGCAAGACTTCATTACTCACTTGCCAGCACACACATATACAGGGAGACTCACAGGTAAACAGCCATCTGCAGACAATGGGAGTCATCAAGATTCCAAACCATCATTAATGGCCCACACTTTACATAATTACAATAGGCCCTCAGAGTTACATTTTATATTTCTAGTTTTAGATACAAGAGTGGTACATTTCTACAAATAGGATGATCACACTCAGTAGCTTATGAGCTTTGTAATGATACCTTACAAGAGACCTTTTGCACAAAGCATATCCCATTTGCATTATAGTCACTTATTATCAAATTTTTTATAAAACTATCCCAGTTACATTATATTCACTTATTATCATGTTTTTATAAAACCATGTAGACTGCACAACGTCACAGAGATGTCTTTGACTAGATACCTTTATAAGAAAATCTTCAATATTTCTGCCCTTCTACTTACTAGGAAGTAAGAGGACTGTAAGAGAGGGTTCCTTTTCTATGCCAGTATTGTTTTTATCATTAAAAAAATTCAGAGAAATAAAAAAAAGTATGACATAAGATGAAAGAGACTTACTAGGTCACCTAGTCATGCCTCTGACAAAACAGGCTTTTTCTTTATAGTCAGAATTGTTTGTAAATTGTATGTTTTTTCCAAACTTTTTAGTTGGGGACCAACCATCTTTTTATTTATATTTGATTTAAAAATATGAAGAATGTTTACATGTGAGCAGTAGGCACCCATAATTAACAATTAAGTTTGCAATCAATTAAATATGAGCTAACAGCCCAAAATAATAAAATTAACATATCAGCTGATGTAAAAAAAAAGTAGTAAGCCCCATCCTGCTTACATGCCCTCAGTTCTCCACAGAAACCTTGACAAAATAGGTATTGTGGTGTTTCCATGATACAGCCCTATTTTTTAAGATGCTTAACCCAAATGAACTGTGGCTTGTGAACTTCCTGCATTTAAAAAAAGACGTAAAATTTTAGCTCTGTTGATGTATAGCACAGTAGACATTTTGAGGCCTTTTTTTCTTAAACTACCATTTGAATTTTAAAAATTAAGTTTGAAAAGTGGCTACTGTGTATAATCCATACGTGATATAATATGTATGGTATGGGCAATATTCAGATTCCCCTTCATGTTCAGTCAAATTTCTTTTACATTGAAACAATTGAAATGAAATTTCTCATACAGTTCATAGTATATATTTGTCATAAGGAAAAAACAGAAAAATACCTTCTGACTTTTCATGGGATTCTACAAAGCCATTAACGCTACTCTTTGGTTCCATTAGTATCTGCACAGGAATTGAAAGACCCTCAGATACTAAGGACATGCCTATTCTACAACTTCTATAGCACTGCTGCTGAGCCGTTGGAGCGCCATAGTGTAGAAGTTTTCTGTGTTGACTAAAGAGGTTTTTCTGTCGATTATAATTGCCATCTCTCTGAGAGGCAGTAAGTAGGTCAGTGGAAGAATTCTTCTGTCGATCTAGCCACATCAACATCAGGGGTTAGACTAACTTAACTACGGTGCTCAGGCTGCAAAATTTTTCACAGCCTTGAATGATGTAGACCAAGCCTAACTGAGTCAGAATGTGAATGGAAAACTGTTCTGGATCTACTGCAAGGCTGGGGAAACTTTTTGGCCCGAGGACCACATCTGGTATAGAAATTGTATGGTGGGCCATGAATGCTCACGAAAATGGGGTTGGGGTAGAGGAGGGAGTGAGGGCTCTGGCTGGGGGTGCAGGCTCTGGGGCGGGGCCAGAAATGAGGAGGTCAGTGTGCGGGAGGGGACTCCGGGCTGGGACAGGTGGGGGGTGGTGAAGGCTCCAGCTGGGGGTACAGGCTCTGGGGTGGGGCTGGGGATGAGGGGTTTGGGGTGTAGGAGGGTGCTCCGGGCTGGGACCGAGGAGTTTGGAGGGTGGGAGGGGGATCAGGGCTGGGGCAGGGGGTTGGTGCGTGGGAGGAGGTCAGGGGTGCAGGCTCTGGGCAGCGCTTACCTCAAGCAGCTCCCAGAAGCAGCAGCATGTTCCGCCTCCAGCTCCTATGCGGAGGCACAGCCTGACAGCTTTGCTGTGTGCTGCCCCTGCAGCTCCCATTGGCCGCGGTTCCCGGCCAATGGGAGCGGTGGGTGTGGCGCTGGGCGGGGGGCAGCGTGTGGAGCGGTGCCCCCTGGCTGTCCCTATGCAAAGGAGCCGGAGGGGGGACATGCCGCTGCTTCCGGGAGCTGCACGCAGTGGCCCCCGACCCTGCTCCCTAGCTGGAGGGCCGTGGTGGGCCAGATGCAGCCCGCAGGCTGTAGTTTGCCCACCCCTGATCTACTGTGAGCCCATTACGTTTGACTATTGAGATCCCTCTATAAGGGTTCATATTGTATTTGCACAGTTAAAGTATGTAATGAGCAATGATAAAATCAGTCTAATGGAGAAAATATAAATAAAAGATGGGAAGGATTGAAATCCACAGGCTCTTATCTCTCCTGCACCCTGGCATTTAGAATTTCAGGGAAATGTATGTGGGATAGTTTCAGCTGAGCCCAGCAAATTATCTCTGCTCAGTGTGGGCAGAGAAGATGAGAAGCTCTTTCCTCCCTAGTAGTCCCTGCCAATATGCTGGGAAAGAATTTTCTTTCCTATCACTGAATTTGGCAATCAGTTTGTGATAGTTCTTGGGGTACCCAGGACTGAGAGTCACCTTGTTACTCCCAGCCTACAGCATGAAGGAGACTTGCTTGTGTTTAATTGGATGTTGGCTCCCTGATACTACCAGCCTGTTAGCCACCCAAACAATCTCCTCTGGGTTATGCCAGCCCTTATTTTGCCATTCAGGTTAACAATTGGTATACCCAGTCAAGTCTTTTTGAAGTGTTCCCCTGTAGTGTCCAGCCTCTCTTCCACTGAATGCTCACAGAAATACCACATCTGCTGTCCCCAAAGGAACAGTGTGTACAGCAGCTTGTATGATTCAACTCAGGATCAGCTTCTTGCTTAATATCACAGCACTGAGATATATTTATAGTGAAAACAATATTAAGTTTTTATTATCTAAGAATTAAGAGGTAGTAAGGATAATGGAAGCAAGAAGATTACCTATAAAACAAAATCATAACACGCTTTCTAGAGACTAGACTTGACTTAACAGGCTAACCTCCAGTCTAAAGAAGTTTTTCTCACCCTAAGTGTTCTCTGCAGCATTTCAACTAAGACTGGTTTCACGAATGTAAATGCACTGCCCTTTTACTTCCTAGGTCCAGGATCACAGGGTGTCTTCTCTGTTCCCCAGATAGTCCAGCAAACCTTTGAAGTGTATCTCAAGATAAGGTTGCCTTCCACCTCTGTATGCTTTCTTTTTTGACTTGATATTTCTGTTGACTTTGTATGTAAATTGGCCACCATTGTGTTAGCTTACAATGCTTAATTTTACATGCGGACAGGTGAATAACCATTTTTTTTGTGACCGGAAACCTGTTTCTCCACTTCTGCTGTGATACAGACTCTTAAGAACATATTTTCAGTATACATACATAGCTCCTTACATAGTGTCTGTAGATACATTTCACAACGATAGTAATGACTAATGTGACCATTGTTTTCATTTAAGACCTCACATGGCATTCTTTGATGAACCAGAATGTACTTACCAGAATCAGGATATTATTGTAACCCCATTGCCAGTTGGCATTGAGTTGTTCATGGGTCATACAGTTTAATCTTGTTCATGTGAGCAAGAATCATCATAGTTAAGATTCTAATCCCATTTATACTCAATCATTGATACACATTTTCCATGTATGGGTCCCAATACTGTGGATTTTGTGAGGAGTTTCCTAGGGAGAGAAGAAAATGCAGCTATTTTGCTCACTAGCTATGATTTAAATTATTTCTTGTTTTTTCCTCGCCCTTTTGTAAACATCAGTTTTTTTAAATTAGACCAGCAGGAATTTTCAAAAACAAATCCTACTCCCAGACAGACTACTTGTCATATTAGAGTGTTGAAAGTGGTCTAATCCTTGGAACTTCAATGGAGATTGAATTGGCCTAGGTTTGGAATGTTCAAGGCTATCACGCCCCCCTCCCCACCCCAAGCTATGTAAAATCAGTCACTTCAGCTGAAAACAGAATTTTTCTGTTATAGTCCTATCTGATACATTGTATATTTGGACCCAGTACAATGTCCATATAACCATTCTCTGCATGATGTTTTAGGTTACAATGGTATTTTCAGATAGTACACTTACAAAAAGCCAAGAGTTATGAGTGGGGAAAAAGACCCTTACCACCAAGTGATGATAACCTATAACTCCCCACATATAGCTTAGCAAAACTCAGCACTAGTGCGTATTAATTGTATCAGTTCTCGGGGATCAGTTTTCAGAGACAGAAATACTCAGTGACAAGATTTAGCATTAATTTTATGCACATACCTGCAACAGGGCAGTTATCAAGATCTTTACCCTATGAATGAATCCATGTCATCCTTGAGCTGTAGAATTAGCTGCAATGGATAAAACTAGAGATTACAATAAGGATGTAACTTCTTCCAGGCCCTGAATCCCGTTTAGCAAGAGACTTGATTTGAAAATTCACTAAACTGCTGCCTCAAAATTCATTTTTCCAATGGCACTGGCTTTTCTGCCCATCTCATTTCTTCTAAAGTTAGCACATAAGGAAAAATTATGTGATGGATGACTTTCAGGAAGACATTTGTAATATGTGTAGTAGGTAATACCCTTACTCAGACCAGCAGGGAGGAAGAGGAAATAAATTTGTTCCCATAGGTGCAAGTTATTCAGCTCACTCCAAATCCTGATGCCTTTTCACTGTAGCTTGTTGGAAACATTTTGACAAAACTTTTTTGTTAATTTGTTGAAATGGAAATGTTTCACAGATATGGTTCAATATCAGTGAAATTCTGCCAGAAATAAGGCAGGCTTCTTGGGAGCTTACCTGCCTACTTCCTCTTCAGCCCTCCTGATAAACTGCCCTGGACCCAGCGCTCCCAGGATCTTCACAAAATGGAATGACCATTCTCCACCTAGCTCTCCTCTTCACTCTTTATACATCGGAAAACTTCTAAAGAGACTAAAAATAGGGCTGAGCGAGTCAGTATTCAGAATTCTTTTCATAGCAACCCTTCTTACTGGCTAGCAAAAAACTCTTCCTTTCTTCAAAGGGCCTCTGAAGCATACATGTGCCCAGTAGGGATTTAACAGTATTTAATCCTAAACAAATGCTGAAAGGGTCATTAGAATAGCAGGATTAAGCAAATATTTCACAACTTCTGGAGAGTTTCCCCTCAAGAGAATCCTGTGCAGGCTAGAATGTAGCATTGAGAGTACAAGTATGAAAAGCCATGTGGCTGCTTAGAAGGCTGGGGAAGAGGTTTCTTTACTGATGAAAATTAACACTACCATGGTTTGGGGTTCGGGGGGGGGGAGGGAGAGGGAAACGAAAGGGAATAAAATGCCTGTCTCTCTAATCCTCTGAAATATGATTTATAATCCATGAAGAGTACAGTAAAGTTGCTCTTCTAAAATGTTTTGAATGGAAAGAAAGAAAATGTAATCTTCAGTATAGAAGGCCAAATATAGTACTGGTGTTGGTTAGACATGCAATTCCTAAAGTATGAGATACAGACTAGACAGGATGAAACCTGAATTGATAAGAAAATTTCTCCTTTAGGTTCCTGAATTTATTTAATGTGAATAAGAATCTTTATGTAGTATTAATAGTAAATCTTCATGCTGCTGAATATCTCTTAAATAAAATCCCATAATTATATTTAAAGGTAATTAAATTAAACAACATTCAGGTAAATATTTTAAATTTAACCTAAGTGTACAGGGAACTAAAGATAAAGCTTGTCAAGAAACCCCTAGCTCACTTCTTGGTACAGGTAGACATTATTTCCTGGTAATCTACTGATACCCTGATTACAAATGCCAAAGTGTTGATGTAGGCAGTATAAGTGAAGAAAGCCTTTGTACTACAATCAGTTCTGGAAGCCACCACATGTGAGAGGTAACTGATTAAGAAGTTTTGAAAGAGACCTTGGCTGTGGATGCACACTATACACTGTAAAACAGATATGGAAGAAAAAAAAAAGTTCTACAGAGGTATGATCCCTAGCCCGCCCCAACCACAATGTGCACACTGAAAAATGAGTCTCTTTTTTCAGCTAGAGCAGAGCAACATGCTTATGTCTAAGTAATCTGTTTTGAAATACAGACACTCATTTTCAGTTGAAAGGTTTACATTTCATAGAGTGACTACTGCTAATCTGATCTGGTAAAAAAAATAGTATAGTTCTCTGCCAGTACATGTCAGAGCGTCTGACATTGTGTATGTGGGGGTAGGGAGATTTTGTCTCGTGAACCAGAATTCCTTGTGTAGAGCTCTGCTACAAAAGTAAACCAAATGAAAAACAAGTCTCTGCTAATGTTTTGAATGAGACAAAATAAAGCAACTGAGAAACAGAAGAGTTCAGGTCTGTAATACTTTTACTGCTAATTCACTTCCATTAAAGCAGGCAATCATAGGATTATGTATTGTTAAAATGTACACTTTCGCTATTTGTAGTAACTAAAAGCCTGATTTTGAGAGGTGCAGAGCACCCAACGCCAAATAATGTGAATGCAAGCTGCAGGTGCTCAGTGTCTTTGAAAATCAGACCTCAAATAAGTACTTCATGAAACCAATGCAATGTGAACCAAAGAATCACGAGACTGTTCTACAGCCAGCACTAAATTGGAACAGACCACAAGGACTTCGAAACCAAAGTTGAGTTTTTTCAAGTTTCTTGCAGGATGCTCTACAACCTTTGTTTTGAGGTTTTGATCTGAGCCTAGTCTTAAAAAGACCACTTGATCCTGGTTTTTAGGAGTTTCATCTTCCAATTGTCATTTCTAGTTACCAAAAAGTTCCATCATAAGAAATATTGTTAGCCTCATAATCCTCATAAAATTGGTTTGGCATTCGAATTGCCAGGTTTACTTTGTAAGTAAAGGAGAAATCGTCTGCAAGTTGGAAGGCAACTTGTCAAACTGATTGTTACATGCCATCAGTTATCCTAACTTGAAATTGATTTGCATTCAGTATATCTTTGTATTTATTTAGCTCAAAAATTGCTACCAGCTGTGCAGAAAGATTCTACAAATAGAGTATGTTTGAAGAAAAAAGTTGTAATGCCAAATTTTAATGCCTGTATGAGAAGTTTGCCCTCTTGTGGCTAATTCTAGTTTAGAACAAAGGGTCCTTTAATCCTTCACCAATACCAGTTAAATAGTAGTTAAACCCTGTATTCCTCCACTTACAACTTTGCCCAGAAGTATAGGGGTTGTTTGTGTTATTTGCAAGTTACACTACAAATTTTTTGAAAGTTTGATAGCACTGAGTTAACTAAACTGTTTTTAAGTGCAGAATTAAGTAAAATTCCAGCAAAGCAATAACTTCTTATTGATTCAAAATCTTTTTTCTCCATCTAGCGTTTTATCCAGTATCTAGCTTCCAGAAACACACTGTTTAATTTGAGCAATTTCCTAGACAAAAGTGGATTGCAAGGTAAGGTATCTTCATTATAAAAACTAACATGGTATTTTAGGGAATAATAAATACTGTATTTTCACAAGTTATGATGAACTGCCTCTCTTCAGTAGTTTAAAAAATTGCATATCATTCCAAGAAGTGAAATTCTTCATTTTAGAACACTTCTGTGGATGTCATTCATAATCTTCCAACTGACTAGCATTTGTGGCATTGTAGAAAATAGTGCCACATGGAAAGAATAGATATAATTTTTTATCTTATATAAGTTTGATTTTAGTCATGCTATTTATTATAGTTCTGAACCAGTTTCCAACAACAGCCAATACAAGATAAAATGAGAGGTTAAAACTCCCATAATGCATTCCAGTTTCATCATGGGGCAGGAGAGATTTATTCTTGATGCTGGCTGGTACTGGTTGAAACAAAAAGACCAATAGCACTTAATTTTTATTTAAGTTGGTGGTCATCCAGCCTATCCCCATGCCTATGTAGGATTAATTAAATGAATAAATATGAAATAAAATTTTCAGTTTCCAGGTCGGAAGAAATCAATTCTACCAGGGAAGAAATCAATTCAAAAACTATTATTAATGTTGCATAGAGGTCCAGCTGAGATTGGAATCCCATTGTGTTAAACACTGTACAAGCATATAGTAAGAGACAGGTCATGCTCCAAAGATAATGATTTGATCAGATCAGACTGTATTGTATTCTCTACACCAGGGGTTCTCAAACTGCATTGAACTGTGATCCCCTTCTGGCAACAAAAATTACTTCACGACCACAGGACAGGGGACCAAAGCCTGAGCCTGCCCGGGTGGGAAGGGGGGCAAAGCCCGAACCTCACCGCTTTGGGCAGGGGGCCAAAGCTGAAGCTCAAAGGCTTCAGCCCCAGGCAGGGGGCCTGCAACCTGAGCCCCACCACCCAGGGCTGAAGCCCACAGGCTTTGGCTTCGGCCCCGGGCAGTGGAACTCGGGCTTCAGCCCTGGGCCCCAGCAAGTCTAAGCCAACCCTGGCGACCCCATTACAAGGGGGTCGGGACCCACTTTGGGGTCCTGGCCCACAGTTTGAGAACCGCTGCTCTACACCAAAAACTTCACACATACTACCTCACACACTGGGGTCCTCCTTTTATTTTTATTATTATTTTATTTTTATGTTATTATTATACTGCTTATTATTATTAATGATTATAGAATGATTGAATTCCATCTTGCAAAATTCTACTTGCCTCCTTGCAAGGAAGGGGTAAATAAAATTTTTAACAAGGAAATAACATTTGTAAATTATCCATCGTCGTGGTAAAGGGTAGACAAATACATCTTTGTGCCTGAGCTACTCACTTTCATGTATTCTGCAAGGCTGGGAGAAGTATAACAAAATAAAAGGGCCAAAACTAAATGAACTCCTGTACATGCTGTAGTAGGGACCAATTGCTTGAAACTATAATTGTTTCAGTTAGATGTCTCTTTGTTTAGAGTAGGTATCGGGCAAGAAACAGTTACTGGTCCCTATTACTAGGTTTCCCCACTGCTGCATGTAATTCTGTTCATGCATGGAGCTATTCTTAAAAATTTACTAATTTGCCTGTACTGAAATAGCTGTTTTGTCTCCAACTTTGCACTTTATATAGCTGCTTCAATTTTGTTTTGCCATAATTATAGTATAATATACGTACTCTTGCTGATTGCTTTGGACAGCAGTTTTCATTGTGGTAAATGACTCAAAACTGTCAAGCTGAGACTTAATTTTCAAGGGTAGACTGGCATAGAATATGAAAAGAGACCTTTGCCATCTAACTCCCGTGTTTCCTCTGGGGAATAAAGCAGAGGATAGGATTTCATGGCCTGCACCCATAGGAAAGATTTTTGGATGTAATTAAGATACGTCAATCTAATCCTACAATCTTTGCATGTGCAAACTCCCACTTATTAATGTCAATTTAGTTCAGTGCATTTTGCTGTATTAACTTCTAAAAGAGTATGTAGGGACTTTGAGATTGGCTCTGAAAACGTAAGACTTTTATACATACATGTATGCTAGTTAAGAAATCTTACAACAAATAAATCAGTAAGCATATATAGGCACTTTCTTTGCTAGTATCCACAAATTTATATAAAAATATTTAATCTGCTCACTGACTTCCAGGAGATGGTTAACTTCAGACGGTAAAGGAAATTACACAGTTATGTGACATCTTTAGATATTTGCTACATCATGTATTCAGATTTTCAGGGTGTGTACTGTACAGTGTATAGCTCAGGGGTTGGCAACCTTTCAGAAGTGGTGTGCCGAGTCTTCATTTATTCACTCTAATTTAAGATTTCGCGTGCCAGTAATATATTTTAACATTTTTAGAAGGTCTCTTTCTCTAAGTCTATAATATATAACTGAACTATTGTTGTAAATAAAGTAAATAAGGTTTTTAAAATGTTTAAGAAGCTTCATTTAAAATGAAATTAAAATGCAGAGCCCCCCCCCCCGGACCGGTGGCCAGGACCCGGGCAGTTCGAGTGCCACTGAAAATCAGCTCGCGTGCCGCCTTTGGCACGCGTGCCATAGGTTGCCTACCCCTGGTATAGCTCTTAACACCACAATATTTTTATATGTGTCAAAAAAAATTGAGACCAGTCTTTTGTAACAGTTTTTATATATTGGTGGATTAAGGGAAAACTTGTAAACAAAAACAATCTATAAGTGTATATCTTATTGCCTAGTCAGAATAATTGGCTTTGTATAAAAATTGACTGGAGGAGCGATAAGCTGTTGAAACCTTTTCTCTTTTAGGGTATGACATGTCCACGTTTATCAGACGGTATAGTAGGTATCTGAATGAAAAAGCAGTTTCTTACAGACAAGTGGCTTTTGACTTCACCAAAGTAAAAAGAGGGTAAGAACTGTAGTTTTTATTTTTCTTATCTTTAAGATCTGGCTTGCAGTACGTACTAACAAGCTGTTCTCAGATAACCAAGTTGAATATCTTTTCACTGGTATTGATCAATATACTCTGTGCATTATGCACCAAAAATGTCAGTGCAGTTGAGTTGTAATGTGTCTGTCTTCAGAAATTTTGGGGAACACTGTCTTTTGAAAAAAAAAATGAAATAGAAATCAGACTGTGCATCGGATTGAGGCAACCGGTGGTAGCTACCTAATCTGGCCAATAAGATGTTCTTTGATATGCCAGAAAGCTGTCTTGTGTTTGGCACTATTGGTGTTTAACTACGCAGCTCATTTGAGAAGATTATGGAGGTGGGCATTTGTGAAATGCCTTGCTGTACCATCTGTTCCTTCTTCATGCCGCTCTCAACGTGGCTGTTAGTACATTACAGTACTATGGACTTTACAATGGTAATTACACAGAATGACCATCGTGCCCTTTTGGGGATGGGGAGTGGGGGAAGACATCTGATCAATTTACGTATCTTATGGCATACAGTGGTCAACTGCTGGTTAAGCAACTGCTTTAGATATGGCATACGTTAAAGCCATGGTGGCTCTAATGTAGTTGAAGTAATAAATCAACCATGGTTCAAGTGAACGTTCACATGGATTCTACTCTTGGTGGTCATGTTCCCTATTTACACAAGATCTGGTTCTTTTGGCCAGCAGTACTTGCTGGGGCCAACCCTGTGCCCCAGGTGTCTTTTTGCCCCTCCCCCCCCCAATGGTATAAATGGTGGGACCAGCCATCCTTCAGTTTCTTCTTCCTGCAGCAGCAAGAAGGAACCCTTACAGTGTCCTCCTGCTTCTCTGTGACTGTTGGTGTTACTGATTAGTTAGTGTACCTTTTAAGTAGTTAACTTTTACCTGTAGGCTTTTAAAAAAAAAAGAATTTTTACTACTCTTTTTATTAACCTTTCATGGTTGTTAGGCATCCACCTTGATTCTTCAGCTCCCTCATCCCCCCGAAATACTATTGAAGCAAGAGGTGGACTCTCTCCTTAAAGTAATGGGAATAAAATCCTCTGATCGTGAACTCTCCATACCAAAGAAAAAAAGAGATTGGTGACGTCCCATTCTGGGCATTTGTCTCAGCAGGTTTGTTCATCATTTCAAGCTCAGGATGGTTATACTGGTCTTCCCACAGCACCAAGCATGTTTACTAAGTACTTGGCAGTGGTAGCAGCTCGCTTAAGGAGGCAAGGAATCCAGGGCTATGCTTACCTCGACGGTGGATTGATCCAGGGAATATCACCTCTGTAGGTGATCTTAAAGCTTTTTGCCACGTTGGTCCTCAAAATCAATGGAGAAATACCCACACTTACTTTATTTCAAAGCTTAGAGGTCATAGAAGAAGTGTCAGCAAGAGCTTATCTTCCACAAGACTCCAAACCATAGTGGACCTCATCAACTACAAGCTCACTCAAAGACATCAGTAAGACCATGACTCAAACTTCTGGGACATACAGCCTCATACTTCTGAGACAGCTTGCCAGACTTTACCTAGTCTCCAGGCAAGGGTAGTTGAAATAAGTGTATCTACACAGCAGATCCCCATATAGCCATGTTGGTCAGGATTCCACAAGAAGTCCTGTCCTCATTAACTGGAAAAGACCCACTGCAGGTGTGCAATGGAGTACTTTTCTCTGTACCTCTGCCGACTAAGACTCTGACAAATGTCTGCACCCAGGGAAGAGAGGCTCATCTAGATCACTTTGTAACATAGGGCCTGTGGTCCCTTCCTGGAGCTCATCTGCACATAAATATCCTGGAACTGAGCCATTCACTTGGCATGCTAAGCATTCTGTCTCAACTGCATGGATCTGCTATTCCAGGGCTGATGGAGCACCACAACTGTGCATTGTGTCAACAGACAAAGAGAGGTTAGGTCATCGCCACTCTGCCAGGAGTCCATTTGGCTCTGGGCTTAGTGTATTCATCACTGGACCGTGCCACTGGTCCTGCATCTTTCAGGTGTTCAGAGCTTGCTAGCAGATCACTTCAACAGACAGTTCTCAGACAACCACAAGTGGTTGGTCAAGAACCCAGTGTTGCAGAGCACCTTCCGCAAGTAGGGATATCCAAACAGACTTATTTGCAACAGACCAGAGCAAGAAATGCCAATTATTCTGCTCCATGGGGGTTTCCAGTGCAGGCTCCCTGTCATATGCCTTTCTCATCCGCTGGATGCCTGCACTGATATATGCCTGCCTTCCAACCCCCATATTACAGAGAGTCTGAGGTAGCTGAGGCAAGATACATGATTGATAATCATGATTGCCCTGATGGGGGCAGGCAATTCTGGCATTCGGATCTGGTCAACATCTCAATGTAGCCCCCAGTCACTTTGCCTGCGATGCCCAATAGCCTTGCAGAACCATCAAATTCTACAGCTGGACCCATTGTTGTTGTTATCTGACAGCCTAGATCATGGCTGACTGACATCCCCCAAAAGAATCTGTTGATCTGAAAAGGAAAGCCTCAACTAGACTGAATTAGCCTCATAAATGACAGAGGCTTTCTATTTGGGCATCTTGTCACCAGCGGTCTTCCCTCAGCACCCATTCAGCTATATTGGACTATACACTAGTCCCGGGAATGTTAAACTTCATGCACTCGATCTAATGGTATTAAGGTGGAATCCCTATAGACAATTACTCGGAGAGAATGGTTACTTACAGCAACTGTGGTTCTTAGAGATCTTGTCTACATGGATTCCATGACCTGCTCTCCTTCCCCATTACTGCAAAGTCATACGCCGCTGAGATTCTGTATTGGTGAAGGAACTGAGGGACGATTGGTCCTGATCTCTTTTATGCCCTTGGGGTGCTTGGGGTGGGCAAGAATATCTAGGGTGCAACTGTGGCCCCAACACACACTACTAGCGAAAAGAAACCAATCTGTCCGCCTGGGGCACACGTGCACCAAGAGTGTGATCCATGTGGACACCCCTCTTGAAGAAGCTCATCTAATGTAGGGTAATTAACCATTCTTTCACCACCTGACCAACAGGCAAGAGGACTATTTTTAATTGTAAGGAATTCAGTTAACAGGAAGAAGTTATTGATGGTGTTCGTTCCTTGGCTTTTTCCAGTTGTAATAATCCTCAGCCTTTTGTGCTGCAGAGTCCAGTGGATTCTGATTTTTAGTTTGAACAAGCAAGAGGTTATAAGAGGTAGAAGTTTTGACTTTGGTATCAAGCCTTTTTACATAAAGTGAATGTTATTTTTAAGTCCGTGTAGTGTAGAAAGCAAATGTTTACTATCAATAATTCTTGTTTGTTGTTCATTTGCTCCTAGGGCACCTTCTTTTTCTCTTAGCATTTGTGTCTTCTCTGGATATCTAGTTTAAAACATCAACCAAATGAAAGTTAAATAGACCCAGATAACTGACATTCTCTTTAAAAAAAAATCCAATTATTTTATTAAAAAAACCTTGTCAAATGTAATTGTAAAATCTTGTTCAGTGTTTCTGTAACTGCAGATTTCCACATAGTGTATTTATAATCCTACATTTTACGAATGCTTTTAAAAGATTTTAGAGAGACAAGGTGGGTGAGGTAATGTAATAGTTTTGAGCATGGCCATTTCTGTTGGTCTCAGAGAATAAAGATCAGTCCTTGAAGACCCCGTCACAGGTGCTGTCTTCTGGCCAAGAAGAGTTGGCTATGGCTCTTCTGGACAATCATTGCCATTCTTTTGGCCAGACAACTTGAGTATCACAAGGCGTGCCTCTTACTTCAGTCGTCTGAATATGCTGCCTCTGGCATTGCTGTTCTTTTGATCTGTTTCATATGCTCCAGTGTTTCATATTAACTAATAAAATATTCTTTCATAATCCAATTGGTGGTGTGTTTTCTGTTTTGTTTGCATAATAGGGCTGATGGAGTCATGAGGACAATGAACACAGAAAAACTCCTTAAAACCGTACCAATTATACAAAATCAGATGGATGCACTTCTTGACTTCAATGTAAGTTTAATTTCTGCACACATCAGAGACACTGTCAATTAACACAGCTGGACTTTTCCTCCACAGCTTTTCACAAGCTATGAAAACAAGTGATGCAATATGTACAAAGTAAAATTCCCTTCCATATTTTTAACATGTTGTGTCCCGTCTAATATAGTTAATTTGAGGAGCAAAATACACCTGGAACATTGCCTTGTAGCTGGTACACTTAATTTGAAGTACTGATGTCCCAATAAGATGACCACTTCATTAATGTTCATTTAGGGGTACATGCCTTTAAGAAGTTTTTTAAATAAACAAAACTTATTCTAATTATTCTTTTGGCCCCTCTTAATCTGTGTATTTTTGCTGACCTGCTTTTCTTTGATTATTTAACTTGTCATCTTTGATGCTGGTAGAGGTTCCATTTAACTTGGAATGCTACCATGTTCTATAAACAGTCCATTTGCTAATGGAAAGCAGGTCTTTGGGTTAGAATATTGAAACTTAATTATTAATTGGAAGTTTTCTGATAAAATGTCAATCCAGATGAGCTAATTTTCTTTTCTAATCTCCCTAGGTCAATAGCAACGAGCTTACAAATGGTGTAATAAATGCTGCCTTCATGCTCCTCTTCAAAGATGCCATTAGACTCTTTGCAGCATATAATGAAGGAATTATTAACCTTCTGGGTAAATATTACTCTACTCTGCAGAATTAGTTCTTTGTGTTTTCAGTAAGCAAAGAGATATAATTTTTTTCAGAATTTATAGCTGTTTGGATCTTTAAGGAATAAGACAAAGCAGTACATGAAGATAGAATGTTTTAAGAAAATCTTCAGTTTTTTGGGACAGCTTTATTACCAAGGATTCTTTTGCTTTGTTAGTACTTTCCTTACATGTAATCCAAAGTATGCAATTTCCTAAAAACAAAGTCCAAGAATTTTTGGCATGGAAAATTTATTTTTCCTTGAACTGGTTTTCCGCCTGTCACTGAGAACCTCGACTCAAAATCAAATAGCAAAATTGACAGTTTTTTCTCCACTGTGAATTGTTAAAGAAGCATAGAGAGTTTAACTTCCATAGTTAGAACTTAATTCTAACAATGTTTATAATTTTTTATATGTATTATATTTGGCTGGCTATGAAGGTTTTTGTTGTTGCTTATCCCTGTGAAATGAGTACCTGCTCTAAACGATAGCATGATCTATCACATAGATAGGGCCCTACCAAATTCACGGCCATGAAAAATGCATCACAGGCCATGAAATCTGGTCTCCCATGTGAAATCTGTTTTTTTTGTGTGCTTTTACCCTATACTATACAGATTTCATGGGGGAGACCAGCGTTTCTCAAATTGGGGGTTCTGACCTGAAAGGGAGTTGCAGGGGGGGTCACGGTATTGCCACCATTACTTCTGCGCTGTCTCCAGAGCTGGGCGGACAGAGAGCAGTAGCTGTTGGCCAGGCACCTAGCTTTGAAGGTAGCACCCTGCTAGCAGCAGCACAAAAGTAAGAGTCGCAATACCATACCATGCCATCCTTACTTCTGCGCTGCTGCTGGTGGTGGCTCTGCCTTCAGAGCTGGGCTCCCAGCCAGCAGCCACCGCTCTCCAGCTGCCCAGCTCTGAAGACAGCACCGCAGAAGTGGGGGTGGCAGTACCGCAAACACCCCTCCCCCACCCCCCAAAAAAATAACCTTGCAACAACCATACAACTCCTTTTTGGGTCAGGATCCCTACAATTACAACACCATGAAATTTCAGATTTAAATAGCTGAAACCATGAAACTTATGATTTTTAAAAACCCTATCACCATGAAATTGACCATAATGGACCGTGAATTTGGTAGGGCCCTACACACAGAGTATGCCTTAAAGGCTGAATTACTTATATTTTTTAATGTGCCACAATGCTGGAGGGGCAGAGAAACTTAAACCTGTAAGTAATATTAAAATTTAAGTTAAAAGGAATGACTTATTTTAGCAGCTTATTCCTGGTAGTAAACTAGGCAGACCTAACTTCTTATGGCTACTTCCACCTTTTCATGTTCTCTGTATGTATAAATATCTTCTTTCCGTGTGTTCCATTCTATGCATCGGATGAAGTGAGCTGTAGCCCACGAAAGCTGATGCTCAAATAAATTTGTTAGTCTCTAAGGTGCCACAAGTAGTCCTGTTCTTTCGAACTTCTTCAGGCACCCCAGCATGTTTGGCTCATTCTGGCTCCCCCAAACTCTGTTTTCTCTTGAGGGAACAAGCCTTTTTAAATGGACATGTTGTTTTTTTTCTTCTGTGTTCCTGGGCTTTGGCCTTTCTGGTACAAAACTGGTTTCTTAGGTTGGCTAGGAAGTAGGTAAAATCTTCAAAGCTAACAGTTCAAGCATTGTCCCTAGCAACCCACAAGTGTTTGCGGAAAAAAAAATCCCAATAACCAGGTCAACATACAGTATTCAGAAATTACAGAGCAGCTTCAATTCAGTCACACCCACTTTGGTATTTTTAACTGGTGGGAGGAAGTTAATTTGTGATCATTGTTACAGCTACCTCTGTAAACAGCCTACTAGTAACTCCACCTATTTGACCAACTTTTTATGTTTGTCAGATAACCTTGTGGCTTGGCATTGGGGTTTCCTTACTTGATTTCCAGATATAGATATATGCACTAAAATCTCTGACCATGTTAAACATGGAGACTGAACCAAAAACATCAAGTGCTGGAGAAGGGAAAATGTACAAAAATCATTAATTTGTGTCTTTATCTTGGCCAGCATAAGCATTGACTCCAATATTAATCTTGCCTGCTCTTCCATCTCTCATGCGGTATCATAGTGGCCTCCACCGTTAACGTGGAAAAGTGAAGAAACAAGGCTGCTGATACTTTTTTATTTTCATAGTGATGAGTGAAGTAACTTGTCTTGCATTATAGTTACTTGTACATGCTCTCTGTTTAAAATATATCCAGTATATTTATTTCTTATGTGACTTTTGAATACTTTCCCATTTTCAGAAAAATACTTTGACATGAAAAAAAACCAGTGCAAAGAAGGCCTTGACATATATAAGAAGTTTCTCACTAGAATGACAAGGATCTCAGAGTTCCTCAAAGTTGCAGAGGTAAACCTTACTATGCCAAAATTGCCCTCATGCTCAAACGGTTTATAAAATACTTAACTCTGATAAAGCAGCTACGTTTCCTTTCCATTTGGCAGATTTAATGTCCATCGAGGAGCATTTTATCAGAGTTTAATAACAAGGGGACAAGCTCAATAAGGGCCTGCATATTGAAAGAAATAAAATTTTTAACAGTTCTTTGCTGAGAAGTAGCTTTTCTTTGCTGAGAAGAGGATATAAGAATAAACATATAAATGTCCTACTGTATAAAGGGCTAGTGGCTACTGTGGTCCAGGGAGACATTGCGTGTTAGCTTGTATACACACACAAAATATAGCTGTGCTTAGTTTTCTTTAAAAGTAAACTTAGGAAGAAGAAAAGTGTGTGTGGTGGTCTTTTTCTTTCTGAGAGACAATGTCTAGCCCTTTTTTGTTTGGCACCATCAATTCTGCTATGTCAAACTTGAGGGATGAAAGAATTTGAGGATCAACATTAAATGAGAAAGCAATGGCTGAAGCTGATGATAGGGGATTTCACAAGGAGTTTTACAGCATCTAAAAAACTTCTGTTGTGTGCAATGTGTTTTTTCTTGGTTTTTCTTGTTGATTCAGTGGGTAGCAGCATGCATTCTTCTGAAGCTTTGCTGAACTAACGAGGTTTCAGTCTGAGCAGTAGAGTGCTAATCTAAGTGTCCTGGTCAAATTCCAGAAAGGGTAATTACGTTCTGCCTATCTAAAATTCTCCCTGCAGTTTGTCTGATATGGTACTTATCCTCACTTGACGGTTCTAAACTGTTGTGTAGTGTCAATCTGCACTGTGAAACCCATATGATGTTTTACAACAGGGATGGCTGCTGTTCAGTTATGATGTCTATGTTGTATAGCTTGTAGAGTGATTTGGAACTTGGAGGATAAAAGAGGCTGTATCAATGCAATATACTATTTTTGTACTTCCAAATACGTACTGTGTCAGTAGTTCTCAATGCTTGCGTTCTGTAATCTACTTTGTAAGAGAAATGCTCTCATGAATTTCCCTTCCTACACAAACCATCACCTGCTTGGTTCTCAAAATCTCTTCTGTGGACCATCAGGAAGGGCACTCCAAATTTAGGTTTGGTAACATTTTAAACTCACTACAGCCTAATGTATACATATATTTTACTTTGATTTCCTTTGATTTTTTTTTTTACATAATTTGAGCTCTAAATTTTTAGATTAAAACAGATGTAAACTAAAAAGAGTACAGAGGATTTTTGCTTTCCTTGCATGACAGCACGTTAACGTGGTTTCTCCTTTTTAGCAATGTAATCTTTAAATAAACACTAGTTAGTTCTAAAGCTCATAAATCTGTTTTGTTACAGCAAGTTGGAATCGACAGAGGAGACATACCAGATCTTTCTCAGGTACATAAACTGTTATGCATATGTGAATACATGTTTGTTTCTTTCTTGGGTTGCATGTTCAGAAAAATGTGGAGTCATGTATTGGTTTTCTTGCATACATTATCACCATATTCTTAAATTCTGAGATGAGTCGTGACTAAATTGAACTCTAACCAGAAAGTCTTTCACTCACAAATTCCAGGATCCTAATGTGTGAAAATGCAAACTAATTACAGTTGTAATATATTACAATTGTCAAATTAATATCATTTTGAGAGCAGAAAATAGAGAATTAAAATCAAATATTTGAAGAAACATGAAATTCCTAAGTTTGAAACCATTTTTAAAGTATGATGGAAACTGATCTGTTTGTAGTAGAGGCTTACGTAATGCAGCTTTCACAAATGAGATCCCTTAGCAAGGTGGCTACTCTAAGCAGAAGGCTTCAAAGTATCAGTTGGTTACTTGTAAAGACTTGCAGTTTGTGTATGTGTGTATTGCCTCAGATGGGTACAGCTTCCTTTCTAATCTCAGTTGGAACATAGACTACTCATTTCAATTGTCTGTTTTCTTTATGCCTTTTCTTAGTGTTTATTTTCCGACATTTTCATGGATTGCTTTTTTGATAGGCACCATCATGAGAAGGGCCCTACCAAATTCACGGCCGTGAAAAATGTGTCACGGACCATAAAATCTGGTCTCCACCATGAAATCTGATCTTGTGTGTACTATTACCCTATACTATACAGATTTCACAGGGGAGACCAGTGTTTCTCAATCTGGGGGTCCCAACCCAAAAGAGGGTCATGGGGCGGGGTTTGCAAGGTTATAGTAGGGGGGTCGTGGCACTGCCACCCTTACTTCTGTGCTGCCTGCAGAGCTGGGCGGCTGGAGATTGGCGGCGGCTGGCCGAGGGCCCAGCTCTGCAGGCAGCATGTAAGGGTGGCAATACCATACCATTCCATCCTTCCTTCTATGCTGCTGCTGGCGGTGGCGCCGCCTTCAGAGCTGGGCTCCCAGCCAGCAAATGCTGCTCTCTGGCTGCCCAAATCTGAAGGCAGTGCTGCTGCCAGCAGCAGCGGAGAAGTAAGGGTGGCAATACCATGACCCCATCTACAATAACCTTGCAATGCCCCCACTACCCCCTTTTGGGTCAGGACCCCTACAGTTACAACACCATGAAATTTCAGATTTAAATATCTGAAATCATTAAATTATGATTTTAAAATCCTATGACCATGAAATTGACCAAAATGGACTGTGAATTTGGTAGGGCCCTAATCATGAGTAATAGAACTGGCATGGTAGTGGATGATATTGTACCACCTGATAATATAAAATACTTTGCCCAAGTTATGTTCTTAGTGTCAAAATACTGTGGTGTCAATATTTTGAGCTGTAGACCATGTCCGGTTACCCTCAGTTGCATTCTCTGGCACTGTGGTGACAGGATCATACCTTTCTTTTTTATTTTTTTTAGCTGGTGCCTGGTTTTGTCTTGGATTTTTCATATCTATGCCCTCACTGCCCTTTTGCAGGCACCAAGCAGTCTTCTTGATGCTTTGGAACAACATTTAGCCTCTTTAGAAGGAAAGAAAATCAAAGACTCCACAGCTGCAAGCAGGTATATGTGCCTTTGTCCTCTTATACAGTTGTGTTAAGAATCAAATGTTAGGTTCCTTACTTTGAAATAGTCTGTATGGGTTGTGTTGAAATGAACATTATGTTGCTGTTGCAGCACTGAAACAGTTGATGAATTTGGTGCTGTTGACAGCATAGTATTTGTTGGTTAAACAACGTAAAGCTTTCCAGTCTCAGGCCATGTCTACAGTACAAAGTTTTGCCAATTCAAGTTACATCAGCAGACAACTGCTACAGTTACTATATTGCTTGTCTGCGTGCATACTTGGCTCCCTGCGTCTGCTTCTTTCCTTCTTAACTCCTCAGCTGACCCCTTAACTCCCCTGGCTCATGAAGCCATACACCAGCCACCTTGACAACAGCAAGGAAAGATTCAACTGCAGACTCAGCAGGTGCACAATGATAGTTGAATATGCTTTTGATAAATTGAAGTGTCGTTGGCATTGTTCACTCATTAGACTGGATCTGTGGGAAAAATATCCCCTTGGTTATAGTTGACTGTTGTGTCCTGCATAATATCTGTGAAGCCCTGGGAGAAAATTTGCCAAAGGGGTGGAGGGTGGAATGGAACAGCTGTTTCCTGAATTTGAACAGCCAGACACAAGGGTTATCAGATGAGCTCCATCCTCTTATGCCAGTAGCCTGTTAACTTCTGCAGGCCCCATTGCAGTAATCGCTGAGGGAAAGCGTCCTTCCATGGGGGAAGAAATAAGGCTGCCATCCCTAGAAAAGCTTTGAGAGAGGATTGCAGTGTACTTCTGTGGAAGTTTCATCAACATCTCTCAGGAGGATTCAAGGGTCATTCTTGTGTACATAAACAAACTGCCTAACTCTAGATGGGAATGAAAAGCAGATAGCAACTCTGCCTTTTTGTTATACCACTACTTCTAACACTACCTCTTCTAGTGCACTGCTGCTGGTCCTTGTACCCCTTCTCCTTCATCCCCTAAGCAATCTGCTCATTGATGTCAGCGTTTCTACAGCTTGTTCTGAGCTATGCTTGCACAGCCTATTCTCCCTACAGGCCCAAGAGATCCATTATCTCCTGTCTACTCTAGGCAGGAGTGCATTTGGAGTATGTAGCCAGCATGGTCAGCCAGGCAGTTTCGCACAATAATGGAAAGCAGATAGAGGTGTGCTCACCATCCTGTGCAACCAGGAAAAGGCATTTCAAAAAATTGCAGGGGTTTTAATAGGGTTTTGAGGGGGAGCTGGAGGTGTACGTGACCCCTGGGTAGTGGAGGTCACAATTGTGGCCAGAGCGGTCAGTGTTTGTGAAATAGCTGCTTGAGAACTTCTAGGGTTGACATAAGTAATGCAGTGTCTACACATGCGCTGCGTTGTCCTCTGAACATCAAGCATGGCTTAATGCCGCTCAGGGAGCTCGTGTAATTACATTGGCATAATGGAGCACTTTCATCAGTGGGAGACAAATTAAGTGTAGACAAATGTACAAGAAGGCTTATGTCGACCTAACTTTGTATTGTAGACCAGGCCTAAATGTAGTGCAACTAGAGTAGACAGAACTGAGAACAATTCACATAATGGTAGAAGCCTTCATAATGGTAGAACTTTCAGACTTCACCTTAAGACTTTTGGTGCCTTTGCTTGCTGCTTGGAAATCTTTAATTTTCCATACTATTAATTAGATTGTTCTTATAAATCAGTGTTGGTATTTCTGTAAAATACTCAACACATATGCATGCTCTTCATTACGTCTTTTAATATCTCAAGTTGTCCTTTTGTTTCTCAGAAAAATACTGAAATA
Source organism: Emys orbicularis (assembly GCF_028017835.1). Classification (NCBI taxonomy): domain Eukaryota; kingdom Metazoa; phylum Chordata; order Testudines; family Emydidae; genus Emys; species Emys orbicularis. Next base: position 347,947,840 of record NC_088683.1, read on the forward strand.
AAGAGTCGAAATACATGAGTGTGATCAGACACTGAATGGCATAAAAAGTGGTGGCGGCAATGTCGATGAATGGCCCCACTGCTTTTGTAACATTTGTTAAAATGCAAAATAGTCTAGGGAATTGGAGGTTCTTTGGGAATGTCCCTGGCGATAAAATCATGACAGTCAGCTGCTCTTTGTTGTGTTGCTACTAAAATTTAAGAAAAACAAAATTAAAAATTTCATTTCCATGTAACATGTTTATATTGACCTTAAAATATAAGACTGTAACTTTTAAAACTAAATTTTAGTAGGCTAGTGCTAGTTTTCAATGATTTTGTCCTCTTCCTGTACTGTCAAAATTACAATAATGTAAAATAAAATCTAACTGGTTAATTTTTTACTGGAGTATTTAAAATAACATTTTTTGTTCCTCTCAGGGGTTCTCAAACTTCATTGCACTGCGACCCCCTTCTGACAACAAAAATTACTAAACGACCCCAAGACGGGGGACAAAAGCCTGAGTCCGTCTGATTCCCACTGCCCCAGGTGGGGGAGCCAAAGCCCGAGCCCCACTGACCTGGGTAGGGGTCAAAGCCAAAGCCCAAAGGCTTCAGCCCCAGCCAAGGGGCCTGTAACCTGAGTCCTGCTGCTCAGGGCTGAATCCTTCGGGCGTTGGCCCCTAAAACGGGGTCGAGACCCACTTTGGGGTCCTGATGCACGGTTTGAGAACCGCTGGTCTATCTTAAAAGTAAAACCAGATTTGTCAAACCAAATTTTTTTCTAACTGTTTATTTTCCCATTATGTTTTTAAAATGTGATCACAAATTTGAAAAAACCACGGGATTGATTAAAGAATTAGAAAACCTGCCTTATAGTGAGAGACTCAGAGCTCAATCTATTTAGCTTAACAAAATGAACGTTTACAGGTGACTTGATTATAGCATTTAAGTATCTACATGGGTAATGGATATTTAATAATTGGCTCTTCAGTATATCAGAGAAAGGTGAAACGTGGTCCAGTGGCTGGAAGTTGAAGCTAGACAAATTCAGACTGGAAATAAGGTACACATATTTAATGGTGAGGGGAATTGGCTATTGGAACAATTTACCAAGGGTCATGGTGGATTCTCTATCACTGATAATTTTAAAATCAAGATTGGACATTTTTCTAAAACATGCTCTAGAAATCATTTTGGGGAACTTCTATGGCTTGTGTTAAACAGGAGGTTACCCTAGATGATCACAATGGTCCTTTTTGGCCTTGGAATCTGTGAAAACTCTTTTGCCTGGGAATATAATGCATTGTATCAAGCACATAGTCTCATAATTGAGCCAGATAGCTTGCTTAATTTAACTGTATTTGAAAATAGTAGATAACTTACCAGAACTTTATATTCCTCCACAAAACGTACAAATCTCTCATTTTAAGTTGAATTTTCATAAATTAACAGAGGAACAGAAAAAATCTACAACATGAATTCATATGAGGCAGCTTGGAAGGGGCATATCTAAGGGGAGTGATCACAGAGCCAATGTACAAGAGAGTAGATAGCACCATTTCTAAACATTCCTATTTTGCAGTATAGGCACTTAAATTTTGCACTGCAATAATTTATTAACGTAATTTCATTTTTTTAAAGTAACACTTTATATATAATCTCAGATTTGTGTGTCATACAGGCTAAGATTACAAATTCTATAAAGGAACTGAGAAAAAACAAGCAAAGCATTTTCGTAACAGCTGTTCCCATCATGTGACACATATATGAACAACCAGTTTTTTTTCCCCCCTGTTCAATTATCAGGGCTACCACACTTTCCAATGCAGTCTCTTCCCTTGCAAGCACTGGCCTGTCTCTCACCAGAGTGGATGAAAGGGAAAAACAAGCTGCATTAGAGGAAGAGCAAGCTCGTTTAAAAGCTTTAAAGGTAGGTGGTTTCCTGTTTACAGAAAAGTTAAGGTCACTTTTGTAATCACACGTACTGTGCGAATGCATCTCGTTGGAGTTTCTTCTAATATGTCATAAAAGTTGTGGAGAGTTTTCCCATTATCAGTTACTCAGTTTCTAAAACAGGCATGTAACATCTTTTAATCCTGCAAATGTACTGGCTTTTCTTTCTGTATGGAAATAGACAGTCATACTTGACTGCCATCTTATTGTATGAAATAAGTAAAGAGAATTCTTTAGAGTTTTGTTTTACTTTCTTCAGAAGCCATATAAACAAACCTTGTTTCTGGATTTCTTATGCCAGCTCACTTTCCCAACAGGAACAACGGCTAAAAGAACTTGCAAAGAAACCTCATACCTCTTTAACAACAGCAGCCTCTCCCGTGTCTACTGCAGCGGGAAGCATAATGACCACCCCAGCCATTGATATTTTTTCCACCCCTAGCTCTTCGAACAGGTATGTTTCAGTAGTTATGCTTCAGTTATTAGCTAGCTCCAGCTGAATTCATCCAGCTGCACTGCCATTGTGTGTTGGAAAAATTTACTCTTACCTAGAATCCATCCATAAGTGATTTTTGATTGGGATGTTCTCATTGAAACACCTTTCATATAAGCATGACGTAGAAATAATTTTTCCTCCCTCTTCAGATTAATTTGATAACAAGCTGTTTAATGACCCTTGTGATTCTTCTTGTTAATCTAAATGCCAGTTATGCTCAGCACATGTACTCCCTGCCCTCAAGGACCTTACTAAATAGATTGGCAAAGGTCAGATATAAATTCTCACTGATGGGTCCAGAGGATGGTGGTTAATTAATCTCTCATCTGTATTTTTTAAATGGGTTACTGATGTGGGTGACCATTAGTAGGTGTTTCAGAAGAGAATTTGAGGGCAGGAGTTTGAATGAAGGGGTGAGTGCCACTAGGGTAAAGGAGCTATGCAAATTCTGTCACCAGAGAATTACTTAATGCTTGTCCTGGTCTCCCATACCAATGGTTCCTGCTGTTCCATTCTGGGCTTAGTTTATAAAAATACTATTAGGCCTGATTTACACTACAAAGTTAGATGGACATAAGGCAGCTTATGTCAACCTAATTATGTCCGTGTACAAACTACAGCATTGCTCCCGCCGATGTAAGTGCCCTATTACATCGATATAATAACTCCACCTCCACAAGAGGTGTAGGGCTTAGGGTGATGCAGTGTCCGTATAGACACTGCTGGTTACTTACTTTGGCTGTTGGCTGTCATTCTTGTCAAGAAGGCTGATCACAGTCGGGCTGTCACCATGGGGCTCCAGCTAGAGCCCAGCTGCACCCCACCCTCACCTGGGGCTCCAGGTTCCCAGCCGACATGCTGCCCTGGTTCCCTGCTTGGAGCCAGGCTGCCTCTGGCTCCTTGCTCCCAGATGGGCTGCTCCCTGGGATCCCCGCTGAACTACTGCCTGGGCTCCCTGCTCTCAGCCAGGCTCATGCCCAGGTTCCTGGCGAGGATCCGAGAACCAAGGGTGTGGGGGGCAGCCATGCTCCCTCTGGGGAGCTGTGCATGGAGCTGAGAGCCTGGGCTTTCAGATCCGCCTTCGCCCCTCTGAAGTCTGTGGAAGCACTCCTGGTGAGGATGTGCATAACTGTCAGAAGGAGGGTCTTGTGGACATGAATCACTGCAGTAATTACTGTGGTGGCTGTAAGTCGACCTAACATAGGTCAGCTTAAGTTTGTAGTGTAGACATGCCCGTAGTCATACAAAATAGTGCCATATTGTGCAGGGACTTGGTCAGGATTTGAACCCAAAGAACCTTTAACCATTGCTGTGGAATTCACAGGGGAACGTGCACATTTCCTCTCTTCTCTCTTTGCTGTTCTTCAAAAACTGTTTGCACTCTGGTAGGCTTTATTTCCCACTAGACGACAAATATAGGAAATGATTTATAGGACACCAACCATTTAGCAAGTATCTGAATCAAAAAACACATTCAGAATTACAGAAATGAGCAGTTGGTGTTAGTAACCGGAAGTCATGAGGGTAAAAACAGAAGAGTATATGTCATTTGAGTTTCTTCCTTGATAAAGGACAGAGCATTTAAAATGATCAGATGTAATTTTATTTGTTGGATATCCAAAAACATTTGTTAGTCACATCGATAGTTATCTGAAACCCAAGCTTTGGCAAAGCTACTTTAACAGCCAAAAAAGTTACATTATAGACAGACATCATTTGCCGATGAAAAGTTCGTAAGTGTTTTAATCTATTCTAGCCTACTTTAGTTTTTTTCAAAATATATGTTACAAAATACAATTCTGCTGACCCTCTCTCTCATTGCTGAGATAAAGTATTTCAAGAACATACCTTGAGTAGTAGTCTTATGAGTCAGATTTTACTTTCCTTTTTTTCTTAATGTTCTCTCATTTCCTTTTTTTCTGGTTAAGCGAGCGTAGTAGAGTGGATCCCAGCAGTGCCAGTGTATTGATAGGCTGACAAAGGATCCTAAAGAATTTTCTAATTAATATCTTCAGTTATGGCCAAAGGCATGTCTGCCTTCAGATAGGAATGGTGCATATCTTTGGGCACTTAGATTTTGAGTCTCTTGGTAGGCAACATAGTTCTATTCCTGCTGATCTACCGGACCCACTAATGCTGCACTTCAGAGTGCGTTGAAGAGAACATACTGATGTAACTTACGGTATCCCATTAAAGTTGGGCAGTAACTATAAAATGAGCCAGTTCATAGGAAGTTAGATTAATTAAAAAAACAAGCATATTATCCGAAAACTAAGAGTTGTGTTTATCTGGACATTTATATCACTTAAGTACACTTTTATCATTCTATACAAGCTGTAATACAGATTGCAGTGCTTTCAGATCCAGATGAGCAGCATCTAGAAATGCTGTATTCTTTTTTGAGTATATGTCCCTGCTGTGGATGCTCCACCATAGGACGCTCATGTGCCTGTGCGCTCTTGATCAGAAATTGCAAAGCAGTGTCTGCAGGCCCACACCCTCATGCTCCCATACCAGGGCCTAGAGAGAGGTGTGGACCTGCCACCACTCAGTTCCTTCTCACCCACCTGCGGCTTGAAACAGAGCATTCAGTGTCTGCTGTTTTCACAGCTTCCTGCCTTTCACTTGCTGTGCATGTCTTATTATTCCCTTCTTTTTTGTTTATTTAGTTCATTTGTTGTTGTTCTGGTATTTCAGCACAGTTGTACTTTAAAAAGGGGGTTCCTGCCTCATTTATTTTGCTGAACCTTTGCTTTAGTACTCTGATGTTCAGGGTTATGCTGTGAAGACACCAGGGTTAAAGCCCTGTCAGAGCCGTCTCAGGTCTTCTCCCCATAGCAATAGGTATTCCAGCTGTGTCTGGTGTCTTGGAGACACCCATGTGCTGTCAAAGTGCAAGATCTGCACGGGATTCAAAGACAGGTCTTGAAAGGATAGATGTGCTAGGTTGAAGCTCCTCCTGATGTAGTGCTCCCTAGCTACAGTGTGGGGTCAACATGTCAGGCCACTCCAGTGACTGTAGGAGCCCCAACAACCGTTCCACAGATAAAGACTTGGAAGAGAGGCTTCTTTCTCTTTTCTGTCAGGCAATCAAAGAAAAGGGGTCAGTTGCCCCATAAATCTGATTCCCGAGAGACCTTGCTGAAATTGATACCAAGGCATCAGTACTGCCTAAGTAGCTAGGATCAGATATCTACCAGGTAGCACAAAGTACCTACCTCAATACCTCCTGACACATCTAGGCACCAAGATGCACACAGCATTTCTACATGAACCCTGATGTCATCCTCATCTCAGAGCCATAAAGAGCACTCAGACTGGGGTCACTGTATATGGTACCCGAGAGGCCATCTCCTGATTGGTACTGATCCCTGTTCCAGGCCCCAGTACCGGCTGTATCAGGCTACCATAGTCCTCCAGCATTCTAGATTTCTCTCCCCAGGAGACTGTATTATATTGGAGGAACTGGAGTCTCCTCTCTTAAGGAGCTCCACAAGAGTCAGTTCCCCTCACCCCCCCGGTACTGCTCTGACATCTGCAGCCTGAACCCCTCTTCATCTGACCAGGATCAGAACCCCTACCCTTGGTACTAACACCAATGCTAGAAGCCCCCTCTTCAGCCTGGAGGAGAATATTGTTTCTGACTCTGAAGTATCGGTACAGGGCTCTTTGATACTGTACCAGCATACTCCTCTAAGCTCTTATACTGAAGAGAACTTTTCAGAGCCTGCTAGACATTCTAGACCTAGCAGTTGTAAATACATTTGGGGACATTTCCCTGCTCAATGGGCTTACTGGAACTCCTGGGGACACTTTCACGAGCAGTTTTAAAGGGTACCAGCCAAAAAGAAAACTCAACACCTGCCAGTACCACATCATTGTCTGACAGACTATCCTCCAGCACAGTCTGCTCCCTTGGTACTGAGAGACGCAAGATGAACGGGCGTCACAGATTGAGGAAACCTCACCCCCATCAGCCAAGTCCTCTTCCTCCGTGGTGGTAATACCACCACTGTTCTTTTATGCTGGTGACTTTAGGGCCTTCCAGGACCTAATGAAACACAAGGTGGAATCCCTCCAGATCCTGTTAGAAGAGGTCAGGATTCTCAACACTCCCTGGTGGATATTTTAAATATCACCCCCCAAGGAAAGATGTCCCTACCAGTCAATAAGGTTATACTATTGCCTACATGTACTTTATGGAAAACACTTGCAGTCTATCTAGCAGGTCTCCAGAATATGATTGCAGACTCCCTGAGCAGGAACTTCCATCAGGACCACGAAAGGGAACTCAGCAACTGTCTTCCACAGCATCTGCCAAACCTGGGGTCTCCTAGAAGAAGGCTTATTTGCTACTCCAATCAACACAAAATGTCACCTTTTCTGCTCCAAAGGAGGATACTGCTGGGATATGCCCTGAGAACACCGTGGCCCCATACCCTGCGATATGCTTACCTGCCTCTACCTCTAATTCTCCAGACCTTGTTCAAACTGGAATAGGAAGGAGTGAGGGTTATCCTCATAGCACAGTCCTGGCCAAGACAGGTGTGGTACTCGAACCTCCTTCACCTCTCTTCAGTGCCTCTCCGCCTTCCCCTCAGGAGGGATCTACTGTCATAGAACTTAGGGACCTTGAATCCTCCTCCTTCCACTCAGTTCCTCCCATGACCAGATTCCTTAAGGGCACTCACCACTTATTTCCTCCTGTTTGGAACCCGGCCCCCCAATGGCATCTAAATTTGGTTCTTGATGCCCTGTGGAAACCCTCCTTCAAACCAATGGCTACCTGCTCTCTCCTCCTCCTCCTCTCCCTCAGACTTCATTCCTTATAACCATCACTTAGACTAGATGAATGGGAGAAATCGGTGCTCTCATGACAGAACCACCATTCACTACTTTCTGCAGAGATAAAGTTACCCTACATCTCCATCCTGGTTTTCTCCCTAAGGTCTCTTTGGAGTACCATATTAATCAGGAAACCCATCTACCAGTATTCTATCCAATGCCTCATGCCTCCAGGGAGGAAACTAGCCTATATACACTAACTAGATGTCAGGAGGACATCTCGCCTTCCACCTTTACAGGTCTAAGACTTTCAGCGGCTCTCCCAGACTATCTCTATCTTTTGTGGAGAGGATGAAGGGACAACCAATTTTCACACACAGACTGCGTGAAGTGAGTCTCAAGTTGCATCTTAACATGCTATGAGACTGCTGGAATACAACTCTGAGTGACAGCACACTTCACTAGCACTTAGTCCATGTCTATAGCCCTTTCGAAAAGCTCTCCGTAGCAGATATGTGCAGGTCTGCAACTTGGTCCTCCATCCTTATGTTTCCCAAGCATTATGCTGTCTTACCTGCTTCTAGAACTGAAACAACAGTTGATGATGCAGTCCTCTGAACTGTTTTGCGCCTGCCTCCTTAGCGCCCACCTCCACATTAAGTTACTATTGGGGGGTCTCCTACAGTGGAGCGCCCATAGAGACATAAACTCAAGGGAGAGTGACTTGAGTTCTTTGAGCTATTTTGTCCCTATGGACTCCACCTCTTGCCCTCCTTCCCCTCTGGCTTTGGGCTTGAGAAAGAACTGAGTGGTGGCGGGTCCGCATTTCCCTATTTGACTTCATATGGGAGCATGAGGAACTGCTCTGCACAGTCCCATGGGCGCTGCTTTGCAATCTCCAGTTGAGAGCACACTGGTGCGCACGCATCCTACGATGGAACACCCATAGGGACAAAGCATCTCAAAACGCAAATTAGTGTGCAGGTAAAGAATCTCTTCTTCCGACTCATCACATACTTGATGCATATTACTTTAATTGAAATACAGGCAAAAGAGCATAGAAAGGAATTTATTTCTATGGTTTACTAGATGTTATGCATTGTCTATATTTGTCACATTTCTCCCATAATCTGTAGATAGAAAGAATAGAATTCCTCTTCTCTCTCACACTTCAAAAAATTACCCCAAGTAGAATTCTGAGAGTAGAATTTGGATTAGAGCAGAAGCTTCCCTGAATTTCAATTAGGGACCCCTGCTGTCCTAATCTACTTACTCTGAGAAGTCATCAGATACTACAGTGATGGGCACCAGTACAAAAGTTAGATTAACCTTTTCACTTAAAAAGTATTGCCAACATAACTTGGATTTAAGTGATTTTGTGCACTGGGTTTAAAAGTATTTATTATTCTGTCTCCTATATTGCTGGTGATTAAAGGAGACTTTAACTCTTGATGTACTATATGTAAAAATATGATTAGGACCTGGATGGACACACTACTCCAGAGTTTTGAAGAAATGTATTATAACTGTAAAATCTTATGAACTTAAGAGGGCTCATTAAAATGTTTTTTCTTCTCCATTGTTTGAAAGATACTTGACATCTTAAATCCAATTGTTATAATGACTTGTGTGCCCTTCTCCCCATTTCCATGTATTAACCAAGGAAATATTTCCTCTTCCCCTCAATGAGTTTTGGGGCTTGACACTTCTTGGGGTTTGAATCTGTTTCCAATGGAGAGGTAATTAAATTTACCTTTTTTTTTTATGCATCAGTATCACTGATGACAGTACAGCTCTGGCCAGTGTTTAAAAAACTTCAAAAGCTTTAAAAAAGTTTATCAGCATTATAGTCATTGAGCCAAATTCTCAGCTGTACTCAATAAATGATGGTGTAGCTGAGGAGTGGTCACAGAGGAGCCATTTGTAGTTCCAGTCTGGGACAAGTTCTGTGTCAGTTGGATTTCCTGGCACAGTTTAGAGCTGCCACTTGCTACCAGTAGCCCCCGTGAGGTCACTTTTGTGAGCTGGGCATCATTGAAGTGCAGGCATGCTCTGGCCACACTTGGACATCAGGGTCTGAGGAGAGTGTGAGAAATCAGTAGGCTATACCCACCAGGCTTATGGTTGCTATGTGCTGATGGATTGGCACAGAGGGGCTTTAGCATGGCAGAGAATTGAGCTCGCTATGTTTACAATCCAAAGATATTCCCCATGAAATTAAAAACAAACTGCTATAGTTATGCCCCCTTAATGTTTAGTGAATCTGTTCATAATAGTTGAAAATGCTGCCTTGTATTGAAAACTATTTGATACAGTTCAAACAGTTGTCCTAATTTGTCTCTGTAGCACATCAAAGCTGCCAAATGATCTACTTGATTTGCAGCCAACCTTTCATCCATCTGTACATCCTATATCCACTGGGCCACAAGTAGGAGGTACATGGGGAGGTAAGAACTCTAAATTGGATCATGCTTCTAATTGCTGTATAGCCACTCTCCCGTCAGTGATATTCTCCATAGTGTAGACTATCCTTGCTAAAATAGGGAAACTCTCTGAAATCTTTAAAATGAATTCAGCAAGGACAAATGTAAGTGCTGTATGAGAGGGAAGGATCAAACAAACACAGGTGCAAACTAGAGCAGGGGTTCTCATAGTTCATTGCACCATGATCCCCTTCTGACAATGCCTTCTGGTCCCCCGGAGAGGGGACCAAAGCCCGAGACAGCCTGAGCCACGCAACCCAGGGCAGGGGGCCAAAGGAGAAACCCAAGGGCTTCAGCCCCAGGCAGGGGGTCTGTAACCTCAGCCCTGTCACCCAGGGCTGAAGCCCTGGGCAGTGGGGCTCGGGCTTCTGCTTTGGCCCCAGGCCCCAGCAAGTCTAACACCAGCCCTGGTGGCACCGTTAAAATTCATGACTCAGTTTGAGAACCACTGAACTAGAGGGATGCAGATCATACTGAATGGTTTGGGGGTTCTATAAAGTGCTTTAGGATGAAAGGGAGCTATTGGTAAAATTTAGTATGACAAATTGTATGAGTCAGTACTGTAATACTTTGTTCAGTGCATCCAGCAATCCAGAGATTGCAAAACGACTTCATCCACAGCTGGGAGGAATCTTCCAACTAGTTGTCAACCACTTTCTTGGTGCCAAATATCCCCGTGTGAGAGACATTTGGTTTTGAGCACAGAATTTTAAAATGGACGAATTTGAAATAGTGCAGAAAAGAGCAATAAAATTATTTAAAATATTTTAAACTAAGATCTATGAGAAAAGCTTGAGAGAAGGCTGAAAGTAGACAGGGTGGCCTATAACCACATAAAACAAGGATGCAGATTAGGCAAGGAATACAAACCACAAAGGCACAGGCTTAAGAGTGCAGCAGAGAATTTTGGTTGAATATTAACAAAATGTTTAACTGAATCACAGAAGATTAGGGTTGGAAGAGACCTCAGGAGGTTATCTAGTCCAACCCCCAGCTCAAAGCAGGACCAATCCCAACTAAATAATCCCAGTCAGGGCTTTGTCAAGCTGGGCCGTAAAAACCTCTAAGGATGGAGATTCCACCACTTCCCTAGGTAACCCATTCCAGTGCTTCACCACTCTCCTAGAATAGTTAAGAAATGGAAAAAAATGCATGGGACTCTGTTGAACCACTTTGACTGAAGCTAATGAAGATTAGAATCGACTGATCTCTCTCAGGTTTGGTTTAAGAACAGTAAAATTATCCTGTCACACTGCATGGTGTGGTCTAGATGATGCATTAGACAGAGGTCTTTTCTGATGCAGATTATGTTGTAAACCTGTGTACATCAAATTTGGCTTTTCTTATGGGTAGCCAACAACATTCCACAAGGCAATTCAACAGATTAAACCATTTTCCTTCAAGAGTATTCAGACCTCGGATGTTTAGCAACCTGGTATTAGCATATTTAAATATTTCTTGGCTTGCCCCAGCCTTTCATATTTCTTTGCCTATTACTTAAGAGTGTTCTAGGATTTTGTAAATAATGGTGAAACATGTAATTGATATATAAGATTACTGTTGTAATTGTGGGTATCAGTAGAGCACTAGAAACTTCAAGGAAGGGGTGTATTTTTTTTTAATCTCTGTACATAAAGATGTTGGATTTAGTAAAATGGTGAGCTAACTGAGGTCACATTTCAATTCCAGATTTTTGTAGACATAAAATGATCTGATAAATACACGTTACCTTTCCAAATGAGCCCTGAGTGCTAAACTCCCATTTGGATTTGAGAAAAGAATTTGGTTTCAACCCAGGCATTAGAATACTTTCCTAAAATACTTTTGGATTAATGAAAATATAGGCATTGGAACGGTGTTGTTTCCTGGTTTTTCTTTAACAGGATGAAATCACTCAACATCTTATCTCATTCTTCATTTTGTGAGCTTCGGCCTGCTTCAACTAATTTTTCTACCAGCAAGAGTAAATTTTCATAAGACACATTGTGTGTATGTTACCTGCTATTCCCTGTGGGCATGTATGTGTGCACATTCTGTATAACCTTGACAATTAACATTGGCGTGTAGGAAAGCTTTGCACACAATTCCAGGTAATGCATGGTAGTTCTACTACTGAAGAGATGTTGTGCCTTACTTAAGTGTTAAGATTTCAGGCTTTCACAAGGACTTCTAAAAGTTTTGCTTCATTCTCCAGTGCTTCACCAGCTATGGTGTTGGTTTCAAAAATAGGATAATTAATCTGTATTTCCTTTAATACAAAACACTACTGAGCAAAGCACCTTCCTCAGAAAGAGAGTCGGTGGAGGGCCTGTCAAGCTATATGTTGAAATTTGCATGCCTAGGATGAGTCAGAATTTAGAAATGGAAAAAAAATATTAGCTGCTTTTACTGGTATCCTTAGATCTTGTATGACTTTCTAGTACTTTGACTAATCCAATTTTAAATGTCACAGGCGAAAGGGATTAATACCACTTCCTCACAAAAACCACATCATAAGCTAATATCTCACTATTTTAGCATTCCTGAAATTCAGCCTAAATTTCTCTTCTAGTAAGAGACCCTAATAATAGCCATTCCAGACTGTTCTATCTGCATAGGTGTGAACCTCTTTTTAAATACTTGTAGAGATCATATCAATAGCTACAAAGGTTTCAGGATTGGCTGGTGCTAAATTGTTTTGGATTATGGGCCTGAAAATTCTTTTTGTTTTTGTTGCATTGCTTTCATCCAAATATCTAAGCAGCATTACAAACGTTAACCCTCAACACTTATGTCAGGTAGGTAAGAAGTATTTTCTTCTTCGAGTAGTGTCCCTATGGGTGCTCCACTATAGGTGTGTCTGCACCCCTGCACCTCTGATTGGAGATTTTAGGTAGCAGTGTCCATTTGGCCCACGTACCTGCTCTTCCTTGAGGCTATCTAGCGCTGCGTGGGCAAACTGCCCTCAGTTCCTTTTCAGCCGCTCTTGGTCTGAGATAGTGAGTAGCAATCTGGTTTACTTACCTCGTGTTCCATTATAGTTGATAGGGTTTAGTTTTATTGCTTCTTATAGAGTTTGTTTTTGTAGCATTTCTGGAGCTTCCATTTTCATTTTTCCAAAACACAACAAAAAAGGTTTTTTTCTTTTTTCCTGTCCCTGTCTCTCCCCCCTCCTCCACCCCCACACACCCCCGTTTGGGCATTGTCTCCTGCAAGGGGAATGCCCAGCTCCACCAGTTTTAAATGGTGCCTCTCCCGTAGGGAGGCAATACTGGTTACGGACAGACACTGCTGCTGTGTCCGGTGCCTTGGAAAGGCTCATATTCTGCAGAAGTGCACCTTCTGCCAGCAATTGAAGGCTAGATCCCAAAAGAACTGGGAGTTGAAGTTGAAACGCCTCCTCATGGAGGGTGCTCTTAAACTCACATCCGACCCCTGTGCCAAATCCCTCCACGGCGAAGATCGTCCCCAGAGCCTTCAAATTCTAGGGAGAAAGAACCACAGAGAAAATTGTCTGACTCCCCTTTCAGAGCCTCCAAAAAGAGGGCTGCAAGCCCTCAAGCTGAGCTCCTGACCAGCCAGTGGAGATCCCCAGTGCCATTGGGGTCACCTCGGCACCAGCGGCTCCAAAACACGATACCCAGAAGACACAGGACCCTTGGGTACGAGTTCTGCCATAATGCCTTAAAACTTGAAGGGCACAGGCTCTGAAGTGGCAGCACCGTCTGCCAAAGATAACAGCAGAGACCCTGCTGCCTCTGCAAAATCGGCACTAATGAAGAAATCCTTGGCACCAACCGCCTCGAAACAATCCGCATCGGACTGCGCGCCTCATAAAAGATCGTCGGTACCAATGAGTCAGCACCGGCAACATCTGACGGTAGTTTGCAACGACGGTATTGCAGGAATTTCACTTTTCTAGGGACATCATGATCGTGGAGATTCCAGAGTTCCTACTACTCAGTACCGGGGCTCTGGTACTGAGCATGTCCTGCTCCCCAGAATGACTAATGGCTCTGGGGCATTCGCCTCCAGCTTTTCTGTAAGTCCCACCCTATTCCAGTGAGGAGTCAGACAGTGACCAAAATGACAATGTCTCTGGCCTCACACCATGCCCCATCATTACAACAACCAGGACCCTCCCACTCACACTCCGATCCCCAACCCTCCTGGTATGGCCACCTGTGGGTGCCACTACCCATGCCTTTTCCTCCACCCTAATGGCCGTACTGGGACTCGTGGGCAGCATACAGGCACCATACTTCTCAGGCATCTAACGTCTCCTACAGAGAGTCTACTAGACACTCCTCCTACAGCCTCTGTATCTAGAACTCCAGAACCTCAGGAGGAAACTTTTGAGTAGCAGGAGGCCGGACTACAAGAAGAGACTACACCACCGACAAATATCTCCTCCTCACTAGGAGGAGAGGGCATCACCATGAGGTGGTGATGCCCTCTCCACCATTACTGGCCAATAATATCAAGTTTTTTCAGGATCGGTTAGAGGGTTGCTGACACATTACAAATATCTCTCGAAAAGGTGAAGGACACTCACCACAAATTGCTGGACATATTGCATTGCCCTCCCAGTCAACGAGATGCTTTTAGATCCTGCCAAGATTATCTGGCAGACACTAGCCTCTATTGTGCTGACATGTAAAAGGGCAGACAAGGAGTATTATGTGCCCCCTGAAGAGGCAGACTTTCTTTTTTATATACCCTCAGCCTAACTCTATTGTAGATGCCGATAATTTGCGAGGAAAGCAACAACATGCTAAATAAACCCCGTATGATAGAGACTGAAAAAGGCTAGACTTATTTGGAAGGAAGGCATACTCCTTGGCATCTCTGCAATTCAGGATTTCAAACTACCAAGCCTTAATGGCAAAGTCTGACCACATGAATTATGGGAAACTCAGCACCTTTATTGACCACTTGCCAGAAGCACAACGAGAACAGTTTAAAGCCATCATCCATGAGAGCTAGCTGGTAGCAAGAACAGTGCTACAGACCACACTGGACACCATGGATACAGTGGCCCCCACTCAGTTTTGATGGCGGTGGTAATGAGGCCGGCTTCGTGGTTTCACCTCTCATGGCTGCCAAAGGAATCCCCAAGAAAAAAGAAAGTTGGAGACCCATATTAGATCTAAGAGCACTAAACAGATATGTGAAGGCGCAAAGATTCAAGATGGTCACACTAGCAACTATTCATCTCTGGAGCAGGGAGATTGGTTCTTGGCCCTCAACTTACAGTCTGCCTACTTCCCTGTCGCAATCCTTCTGTCCAACAGAAGATTCCTCAGATTTACCTTGGTGCAGGACCACTACCAGTACAGAGCCCTTTTATTTGGCCTCTTGTCTGCACGCAGGGTATTCTCCATAGTTCTCTCCATCATAGTGGCGCATCTACGAACATTAGGTATCAACATTTACCCATATCTGGACGACTGCCTTGTTCCTTCAAAGACTCCAGACAAGCCACCGAAGGGAGTATGCAACAGATTTGCGCAACTGGGTTTACAACTCAATACCCCGAAATCAACCTTGACTCCAGTACAGTGTTTGGCGTTTACAGGGGGCTGAACTCGACACAGTGCAAGTGAGAGCGTTCCTCCCATGGCAGATTCAACACACTGACCAGTCTCTGATAGGCTGGGGAGCCCACCTAAACCATCACTGAGTTCAGGGCAAATGGTCCGCAACGGAAGTTGTGCTCCACATCAACCTTTTGGATTTAAGAGCTGTCAGAAATGCCTGTGCAAACTTTCTTCCATTCATCGGGATACTCACATGAAAATCATGACAGACAACATAAACATAGCATGCATGCTTTACATAAATTGTCAAGTGGCACCAGATCACCGTCCCTTTTTACAGAAGCACTAAACCTCTGTAATTGGTGCAGCCACCACAATGTACTCATATCAGCCACTTATTTGCCAGGGGTACAAAATATAACAGCAGACAGTCTCAGCTAAAATTTCTCATGCGGCCACAAATGGGAAATGAACCCAGCAGTGCTCCACAACATATTAGGTCAATGGGGAACCCCAACAATAGACCTGTTTGCTACTTACCAGAACAAGAAATGTCCCTGCTACTGCTCCAGAGCCGGATTGGGGAAACAGTCCCTAGGAGACACTTTCCTTCTTCAATGGGGCAGAGAACTGCCATACGCTTTTCCTCCAATCCCTCTGCTGTTGAAGGTCCTGTTAAAGATAAGGCAGGAAAAAGCAAGAGTTACACTGATTGCCCCCACCTGGCTGAGACAAATGTGGTACCCATACCTGAGACAGTTAGCAATGTGGCCTCCGATTCCTTTACGACAGACAGATCTATCACCCCAACTTACAGATCCTTCAGCTCCAGGCTTGGCTCCTTTGTGGTTCCAACACAGAGAGCTGCTGCTCTGAGGAGGTGAAGGAAGTGTTACTACACAGTAGGAAATCGACTCATCGTACTTACCTACATTGTACTTACCTGGGGGCAATTCCAATCAAGTTGCTCCAACATCTTCCTCTCTCCCTTTGATCCTAGACTATATACTCAAAAAGAACAGGAGTACTTGTGGCACCTTAGAGACTAACAAATTTATTAGAGCATAAGCTTTCGTGGGCTACAGCCCACTTCTTCGGATGCATATAGAGTGAAACATATATTGAGAGATGTATACACACATACAGAGAGCATGAACAGGTGGGCGTTGTCTTACCAACTCTGAGAGGCCAATTAAGTAAGAGAAAAAAACTTTTGAAGTGATAATCAAGATAGCTCAGTACAGACAGTTTGATAAGAAGTGTGAGAATACTTACAAGGGGAGATAGATTCAATGTTTGTAATGGCTCAGCCATTCCCAGTCCTTATTCAATCCTGAGTTGATCGTATCTAGTTTGCATATCAATTCCAGCTCAGCAGTCTCTCGTTGGAGTCTGTTTTTGAAGTTTTTCTGTTGTAAGATAGCCACCCGCAGGTCTGTCATTGAATGGCCAGACAGGTTAAAGTGTTCTCGCACTGGTTTTTGAGTATTATGATTCCTGATGTCAGATTTGTGTCCATTAATTCTTTTGCGTAGAGACTGTCCGGTTTGGCCAATGTACATGGCAGAGGGGCATTGCTGGCACATGATGCCATATATCACATTGGTAGATGTGCACTCTATATGCATCCGAAGAAGTGGGCTGTAGCCCACGAAAGCTTATGCTCTAATAAATTTGTTAGTCTCTAAGGTGCCACAAGTACTCCTGTTCCTTTTGCGGATACAGACTAACACGGCTGCTACTCTGAAACTAGACTATATACTAGATCTCCAAAAGACTGGTCTCTCTCTTAGATCGCTCAGAGTACATCTTGTGGCGATAATGGCCTTCCATCAGCAGGTGGATGGATATTCTGTATTCGCCCATCCAAGAACACACAAATTCCTCAAGGACATGGGAAACCTCTTTCCATATACCAGATGCCCCACTCCAATATGGGACCTCAATCTAGTTCTAAAGACCCTAACTAGACTATCCTTTGAACCTATGGGCAACTGGCTCTCTTCTACACCTGTCAATTAAGACCATCACCTCAGCACGACAAATAGGGAAAATAGCAGCATTGATGGCGCACCCACCCTTCATGGTCTTCTTTAAAGATAAAGGCATTCTGAGACCACACCCGAAGTTCCTGCACAAGGTGGCCTCATTTTTCCACATGAACCAACTCATCCACCTCCCGACCTTTCTTCCAAAACCACACTGCAACAACAGGGAGGCAGTACTACATATGCTTGATGTTAGGAGAGCCGTAGCATTTTATTTGGATAGGACAAAGTGCTTTAGGAAATCTCCTGAAATCTTCCTCTCCATTGCAGATAGATCCAAGGTCTCCGCAATATCAGCTCAAAGGCTCTCCAAATGGGTCTTGAACTGCATTAACTATTGTTACCGTGCCCATTACCTGCTACCTCCATCAGGAATTCACACACGCTCCATGAGATCCATTTCCACCTCAGTCACATTGGTTAAAGATGTTCCCAGCCCAGAAATCTGCACAGCTGCAAATGGGCCTGTGGTCATACTTTTGCGGAACACTATGTGATTACTTGAGACTTCTGATACTATCTTTGGCTCCACAGTATTATCATCAATAATAGACTCTACTCTGAAGCCCCAGCCCCCCATATAGGATACAGCTGTGAAGTCACCTACAGTGGAGTGGTGATGAATCCTGGTTACATCCCATCTGAGGTACATTGCGCATAAACTAAGACGACCCATAGGGATACTACTTGAAGAAGAGGAAGTTACTCACCTTGTGCAGTAACGATGGTTCTTCGAGATGGGTCCCTATGTGTAGTCCACAACCCGCCCTCCTCCCCTCTACTTAGGAGTTCTCAACAAAGGGGCTCTGCAGTAGAGAAGGAACTGAAGGCAGTTCATCCACACAGTGCTAGTTAGCCCCGAGGCAGAGCAGGAGGGAGGGAGGGAGAGCACATGTGCAGGCCGAATGGACACTGCTACCTAAAATGGCCAATCAGAGGCAGAGGGGCGCAGACACGCCTACAGTGGAGCACCTGTAGGGGGACATATCTCAAAGAACCATTGTTACTGCACAAGGTGAGTAACTTCCTCTTCCCCATTTTACAGATGGGGAAACTGAGCAGTTAAGTGACTTGCCTGAGATCATACAGCAAGTCAGTGGCAGAGGCAAGATTGGAACCTGAACTATTTCCAGTCCTGTGCTCTAAGCACTGCACAGCATCCCTCCCTTAGGTAAATCTCTAATGTTGGTAATGTTTGTACCGAGAGAGTGAGAGAGAGTTTAAGGCTATCTGTGGTAATGAAAGGGTAATGGACCAGGTATAACTTGGCTTACAACGGGGCTAGAGCGCCTACATCAGTTAGGCATGTCTGAAAATTTTATTCACCAATCCATTAAGGATGTGCAGATGGATGTACAGCCAGCTACAAGGGCATTAATATTTTGGTAGTGTCTTGAGATTCTAGTTTTCTAAACTGTTCAGATCTAGGGGGATTAGAAGTTGACCAGCTATTCAAGAGCGGGAACATGTTGAGTCACTTAAGAGTTTCTTTTAATAACATGATAGAAGCCACTGAAAAAGTTGAGGGTTTCTTTTGTCCTCTGCTGTTGCTGAAATACTTATAGTGCGGTTATTTGCGAAGAGAAGTTGGCCTGCAAAATGGAAAATGACTATTTGGGGGAGGGGGAAAAAAGTCTTAGCTCCAATACAGCAATACAGGCCGGATTCTGCCTTCACTGTGCAAGCAGGGCTCCCATTGAAATAAATGGGGGCTGTGCATATCCAAGGGTGGAACATGGCTTTAAGAACTGAAAATTGCTGCTAGCAAGAGAGCATGCTTCTCTGTCATGCTTCTTATGCTGAGTATGTAAGGGCCTAAATGAACCCAATGTACTTCAGTCTGATGAAGTTGCATTTCTTATATCAGAAGTGTAAGTACAGTAAGTCACACTGAGAGCTAGATAAAATTGGAAATACATTAATTGGAATCAAGGTCGGACAGTGGGTAGAATCTAAAATTTTCAAAAATTATGATCTGAGCATTGAAAAAAATGGGCAGGAGGTTTATAGCTTTTTACTAGTGTTTTGACAGTGTTACTCGACATTCAGGTGGGACAAACAATACTAATGCAATCTGAAACTTGATGTTCAGGGAACAGACACTGTTCCAATGTGTTAAGTAGCCTTTTCATTGTGCACATAAAATACTAAGAACTCAATTGACAATACCTTTAAAGCAACATAAACTGATCAACACTTTTAAAGCTTTCTTTAGTGTTCTCTTAAACCTTCTGCTGTTTTTGTCTGAATTATTTAATCAAACAGTCGGTACATAATTGAAAAAATGAAGTATTTGCAAACTATAAAGGACCATACCTAGTGTTTTAGTTGACTGACTGACTTGTGTGTGTTCTGTTTATCAAGTGCCAATATGTACCTTAAGCTTCAGAAATCAAAAGGCAGAAGATGTATTTTGAAACTTCCATAAACTTGGAGTTAACCATAGTTTGTCTTAAATGTTCTATTTTCTGTTGATTACAAGGAAAGGAAATACAACCAAGAGAGGACAAAACTTGGAAGGGCAGGATGTCAAATGAAAATCTAATTTCATTTACACTGTTTTAAACTGCTTGTGCCAGAGCTCAAATTTTCTTGTATTAGCACCCATTGCAGACAATGATTACAAGATTTTGACGTTAAAGCCTAAATTGTGGGTAAGACACATGAGCATAGGATTTCGTATTGCCATTTTATAATAATCTTATGGCATTATTTAATAGTCCTTGACCTTTACTAAAGCACTGTTTGTCAAGCAGTTGACTAAAAACCATTTTCTTACAAGGCCTCTGAGCTCTTCCACTCTTGCAGTTGAACCTAACCGAATCTGGGGCAAATGCAGGTCTGTGGTTTTTTTGTGTAAAATAGTCTAAGTCTGAAGCCAATTTCAAAGTGTTTTTTAGATGCTAAGAAAAATTGCAGCCACAATTCTGAAGTTTCATGTTGCTCAGGGCTAAGGTGAGACTGAAAGCTATGACTTAGCCTATCTTATGCAGTACTTGTTGTGGCAAATTGATATGAATTAACTCAGATTCATGCTGAGTATATAATATTTTGCAAGTTGCATTTGAGAAACTATGACAAGTCTTAGTTTGATCTGGAAGAGTTTTGGATGAAATCAGTTTGTCTCTACAGCAAAGTGTAAAAGTGCCAGAAATTGAAAACTACTACTAAAAATAGCAGAATCACAACTATTATTCAGGAATTCCTGTATAGTTGTATTATTTAAAATAGTAAAATGCAGTTAAAGAGCCAGGTCCAACTCCCACTCATTTCAGTGGGAGATCTGAGGTCTTGCATAGGGTTGAGGCAGCAGTGAAACTAACCCACCTTCGGCCACCTGCTAATCCATGGGGTTGGTGCTGACTGGCTTGCCCTACTCTTTTCCTGCTTTCAGATGGGAGGGAAAAGAATACCTTACCAGCCCACCTCAGGAGGATTTGGAACTCCCTTTTGTCCACCTTTGACTTCTTTTAGCCGGATATATTCCTGTTACTGTCAAGCCCCAAGCCCAGCGTGAACTTTTTTTTTTTTTGGCAGGCAGCCTCAATTTTGGCTGCTGCTTCTTGAAGCAGAAGCAGCCAGGCTTTGCTCCGTTGCAGCCAATGCTGCATTCCTACTGAGCTTATTGCTGCTTGTGTTCCAAGTAATGGGGAGACTTTCTTTCGTAGAAACAGGAAGCAAAGTATGGTATTTTCAATCCTGTCCTTGCATACATTCTTTCTAGAAAATAACATGGCATTTAGAGACTGGGTAAGGCTGTAATTTTGTCTTAGGTTTTTCTCACCGGTTTACTGGCTTACAATTCTGCCATGTAAATTATTAATTTGTATTATGGTAATGCATTGGAATCTCATTCCAGAACCAGTACCTGTTGTTCTAGATGCAGTACAGACTAAAACAGTCGCTGCCCAGAGAGGAAAACAATGTGAACTCTTATCTCTTCTGCTGTTTCTAACAATTAATTCCTTACTAATTCAATTCCCCTTTCTTCTTTATCTTACTCGCTGGCATTGCACAGATCCATTCTCTGCTACTGTTGATGCTGTTGATGATGCCATTCCAAGCCTAAATCCTTTCCTCACCAAAACTAATGATGCTGTTCATCTGTCTGTTGTATCCTCTGATGTATCTACTTTCACCACTAGGACACCCACCCATGAAATATTTGTTGGTAATGTACCTTTTAGCTAAATAACTGCTATAAAATATTTCACAAATTGAATTATTTTTAATCAAGTACATTTTTCCCCCAGAAACAAACTAAAATCCGTGTTCTACTTTTGATTATTGGTGTGGGCTCACTATTTCAGACGTTATCATAGCTGTATTAGAAATCATTGCTTAGTATACATAAGTAGTCATTGTCAGACATTTCAAAGTTGTAGTTGAAGCGTTCTTGCTCAAGTATGCTTATGTAATAAAGGGCTCTGAAATAAGTATATTTAAAGACCATATTTCATAAAATTCGTAGGCATGCAAGAATGAGAATGGATGAAAATGCCGCTTTTGCTTTTGTCGGATTGTCATGACCTTGTAAACGTGGCAGTTGAATCTGAATTTCTTTGGAGGCATGGAGTTTTTGTTTAGAAATCGTAGTTTTTTAATTGTGGTGATTAATATTGACATCACTGATCTAAAATATCTTGTTACTTTATTGACTTTTAAAAATTCTTCTTCACTCAGTGGACAGGTAATAGTTTACCATATAAATCACCATTTATAACTTGCTTAAAAAACAACACACACACCCCCCACGCGCACACACCCCACAACTTTAGCCACTGTAGACAAAACATCAGGGCTGCTATGTTAAAAATCCTCCTAAAACTTGTGTTAGGGGAAGTACATAGTAATTGGATTATTTCTCAATGTGAAGAATTGTCAGTTAACCTATTAAAAAGAATAAAAAATAAGACTAATTACATGACAGCTTTTGTTTTTTAGAGCAAAGCTATTTGTGAAGACAGTCTGACAGATCTTTTATTTTCACAATAAAAATCTTTCTTGAAATTGATCTGGGGGGGAGCCCTGATAAGTCTATGTAAAAACCAAGTCACAACCTAGAATATATACTTATAGCCAAATCATAATTCCCTGAAAACTAGGTTTTTAATGTGAAAAAAGCCCCATAGGCATTACTTTAACTGTATTAGTACAAACAAGTTGCTACAATGTAAATGTGATTTTAAGATAACTCCTGGTTCTTTAGATCATTTCAGTCCATTTGCCGAACCAAACCCCCTTGTGGCAACAAAATATGAATCCACTATTCAACTGTATTATTATACTTCAGGTATTAGAGAAAATGCCTTAAGGTTTTTACAGAGACACGGTGGGTGAGGTAATAACTTTTATTGGAGCAACTTCTATTGGTGAGAGACAAGTTTTTGAGCCACACACAGCTCTTCTTGAGGTCTGGGAAAGGTACTCCCCGTGTCACAGTAAAATGCAAGGTGGAGCAGATTGTTTAGCATAAATAGTTGGCACTTGGGGTTTTACACTCATTTGTGTCTTCCAAAGATGTAAAACATGACATTTGAGCTAAAAAATGTACATGTGTTTTAGTTGTAATTTTGCAACAGTGTCTTTCCCTTGATGTTCTAGATAATATAAAACTTGTTTCCATTTTTAAGGTGTTTGATATATTAGGTTGCCTCCTTTGGTTCCATTTTATGATTAGAGTATACACGGGTTAAGTTTTTTTAATTTCAGTTCAAAGTATTTGACAATATAAACAGTATGTTTTGGCTCTTTTCTTTCTGTAACTCTTCCTATTCTTTCTCTGCTCTTTCTGTTCTGTGATATGACTTATCAGATTCATTTTGTGGCCCTCAAGCTTATCCTAATGCTTCTCATTTCCGCAATGAGCCCTCTACTGTAGCTGGTCTATTTGGAGGTAGGTAATGTGATATGGTTTTATCACAGACATAGCAACTTGAATTAATTTGATATGTGCCTAGAACAGTGGTTCCCAAACTTTAACAACCTGTGAACCCCTTTCACTAAAATGTCAAGTCTCGTGAACCCCCTCCTAAAAATGAATGTTTCCAGGGATTTTCTCCTTTACCTGAGTATAAATTATAAAAGCAGTGATCTTGGAAATATAAAATTTTGTTTTTATGACATGCTTATTACACACTATTTATTATTAATTATTATTTATAATTACATTATTTTTATTACATTATGAAAACGGCAACACTCTTCCAAGATCTCACTTCCGTAGCTTGTATCACTTTGAATAAGCTTGTTATGAGACAAGGCTCCTATGTTTCATCAAGGAGTATCAGATTTGAAACAGCATGAAGATATTTAAGAAGCCAACTCAAAGAGTTCCTCCTACATAAGCATTCAGGTCTTGAGTAGTCCAGGTAAACAACGCACGTTACAACAAAGCTTAAACTTGTTCTTCATAATAATTTTAAAAACAATACTAACTGCCTATTTAATTTTAAAAACAGCAAAAAAATATCCACCTCCCTTTCCATTTCTTATAAGGAGTCTTGAAGTTTAAATCTCCTCAGTGTGATAGATATGCTTGCTTTGATCTGCGTAGCTCTTGGAAGTCCAGGGGCTCCAGGCTGCTGACCCCGTGCTGTCCGGGGTCCCTAGGAACAGCTCTGTCCGCCATTAGGGAATTTTTTCCCGAGAACCCCCTGTAACATTTCGTGAACCCCCAGGGGTTCACGAAGCCCAGTTTGGGAACCACTGGCCTAGAAGAAGGAAAACTTCTTGATGCATTAGTTAGCTGACAAAACTGCATTGTTTTGATACATTGGCTAACAATTTCCAATTACTCGTATCATTGCTTACCTTAAATGCATCATTGCAGATAGACAAGTGATTGACAAGACCTTATGTTTTAAACTTGTGCTAAATGTTTCTTTTAAGCACTAATGTGCAGTAAATAACTCCTCTGTTTCAAGGACACCATTCTAATATTCCTCCATTGCTTCATCCCACACTGAACAGTTCCTTATGAAAAGCAACTGTGACAGCAGGCTCTAATTTTGTTTGTTCTTAAGCAGGGTCCTGTGTAAATCATGATTTCACAGAGGGTAGAGGCATTGTGAAAATGCCATTTGTTAAAAAGAATGTCTACAACAAAGTCCTTTAATATGAAAAATTACCTTAGTCAATTTCAAGGATGGAATGAATTTGTGTGGAATTCTAAACTGCTGTGTGCATGTGACAGAAGTAAACATTTAGTGAATTGCATGTGTTTGTGTTTGCTGCTAATTTTAGTTGCAAATTTGATTAAATATAGTTGTAAAACTCATGCTGTGCAACTCCATGAAATTCAATACTTTTCCATTTACAATGTTTTCTTTAAAAAAATAGTGATTTACACAGGGCCCTATTCATAAGTGATCTTACCCTACCCCACTACTCTAAGGTGGATGAGGAAGAGATACCAAAATTTAGTTAGGGGGGTCCTTTTGTGTTCTGCTGACTGGTTTATTTGCTGGCATACCTTCCTGTTTCCCTTGTTCTTTATCTCTGCTTCTGTTGTAGAGCCCCGCTGTGCTAGGTGAGTCGACTGTTTAAGGACATCTGTTGTGTGAAATTATTGGTTTCTCCACTTGCAGGGTTGTAATGTGTCAATACAGCAACCTGATACTCGTACAACCCCCGCAATGACATTATAGTGTATCTACAAGTCATTATATAGGTTGTCAATCACTGGCTATCTGGTGTGGATGTGCATTATGGGCCCTGTTGCTGTTATAGGGGTGTCTTCTGAGATTGTCGAGGAATTTTTGTTTGAAGACTCGTCAAAATTGCCTTTCAGTGAAGTATACAGGAATTGCTAAAGTTAGAGAAACTAACTTCTTGGGTAATAATTCATAGATTTCAAGGCCAGAAAGGACCATTGTATCATCTCATCTGACCACCTGTGTACCAAAGGCCATACAGCTTCCACAAAATAATTCCTAGAGCATATTTTTTTAAAAAAATTCAATCTTGATTTAAAAATTGCCAGTGATGAAGAATTCACCATAGCCCTTGGTAAATTGTTCCAATGGTTAATTATTCTCTGTTAAAAATGT
This sequence comes from Emys orbicularis, assembly GCF_028017835.1. Lineage (NCBI taxonomy): Eukaryota > Metazoa > Chordata > Testudines > Emydidae > Emys > Emys orbicularis. The sequence continues at coordinate 347,973,156 of NC_088683.1, forward strand.
ATGCCTTATTTCTAGTCTGAATTTGTCTAGCTTTAACTTGTAGCCATTGGATCGTATTGTACCTTTTTCTGCTAGTCTGAAGAGCCTATTTATTCCCCCTGTAGATACTTATAGACTGTGATCAAGTCATCCCTTAACATTCCTTTAAGATAAATAGATTGAGCTCCTTGAGTTCTATCACTATAAGGCATGTTTTCTAATCTTTATTCTTCTGGCTCTTCTCTAAACCCTCTCCATTTATCAATGTCCTACTTGATTTGTGGATGCAGTATTCCAGCAGCTAGTGCCAAATACAGAAGTAAAATAGCCTTTCTACTCCTAGTCAAGATTCCTCTGTTTATCCATCCAAGGATCACGTTAGCGCTCCAGATTGCAGCATCACATTGGGAGCTCACGTTCAGCTGATTATCCCCTCTGGCCCCCAAATCTATCTCAGAGTCACTGCTTCCCAGGATGCAGTCCCCCATCCATTTAATTAGAATTCTTCCATGCACATTTCAAGGTTAATGAAAAAGCAATGCAAAGCAAAAAGCTTACTCTCTATCAAGAAAAACATGCAGAATCACTGGTTCTTGCTAACTCCTGTTTTCTCATCTTCCCGGCGGGATTATTTTTTGCTAAACACAAACTCCCTTAAGGATTTAAAGTTGGGTTTTTCCCTCCTCACTTGCTAAAATCTTCAAAATAAACTTGTGGCTGAGGAATTGACTGGGTTGGTGGCAGAAACCCAGGGGTAAAACTGCCCTCCCCCACTCCACAGTTAGAAATTGATGAGTCCCTAATGTTGTTCTCTTGATTTATGTTTCTTACAGCTGAAAAATTCTAAAGTATGAGAGCCGGACACTTGTTTTGCAGAAGAAGACTCATTTTCTAAAGTAAAAGCATAGACTTTATTTAAATCAATCTTTCTGTTTCTGCAAAGATTGTTTTAAAAGAGCCACATTGTATCCTGCCAGATGAATTCCGCACTAAAATTTGAAATCTTTGAAATGCACTTATTTCCCTTGTCTTGCCATAAACACAGTGTTTAAAGTTGCTTTGTAATAAAAATTAGCTGTCTAGCAGTTCTTTGGCTCTCTATTGGTGCTTTTGCTTCAACTTAACTGTGTGTTCCTTTAAGGCAGCTAAAATGGTGTGACTGGTAACGGAAATTTTATTTCTCCAACGGGTTTATATTTTGTCAAGGTTAAACAACTTTAAACACTAATTTTGTTGAGGTGAAATAGTTTTTCACTGTAGATAAACAGATACATTTTAACAGAAGTAAGAAAAGTGTGTGTGGGGGGGGGAAGTATGGTCTTTGATCAATTGTTTCTTTTGATTAAGATACTTTTATTCCTAGGTAAACTTGATCTTGTCTAATCTCCTTTCCTTGACTCAGTGGTATAAAAAGCAGAGCTGCTACTGTTACACTCGTCAGGGAAACAAGTTTTAAAATGTTAAATATTTTTATGGTGCCTTTCATATAATAGTTACCTTACTAATTTATCCGCCAAAGTAAAATGGCAACAGTTGCAATAAACACTTCAAATAAAACTCAGTATTAATTTTGGTTTTATTTTCCTGTACTTAATATAGTGAACTGGGTCATAAACTTCCACTTATTACCTAGTACTTAATAGTATATTAAACTTCCAAGGTGGTGGTGTACAAACATTAAATAATTCTTGCAATATGTGAGATAGTGACTGCCTATTTGTTCTGCAGATGCACAGAAAATGACGTGGTATCACTTCTGACAGGGCCACAGTTAGGGAAAGAACTGAAATTAGAATTTGTCTGACTCCCACACCCCCCCCCCCCCCGCCTTAACTACTAGACATATTACTACTGCATTCCACATAGAATTGTATCAAACAACAGAACAGACATTATAAAAATATTGGTAGTAACAGTGTCTAAGTAGCTTCTATTATCAGTTGTCTCATAGTAGATTGTCTTTGTTTGTACATTGGTGAGACATCTGCCCTAGGAATGTGATTTGCTGCAATAAAACTATGCTGTTAAGTAGTCGCACTCCACCTGTTAGCATAGAGACATGGGAGAATTTGGCAGGGAGATTATATGAACAGTGTTAAGCTTGAGGAGGATTCTCTACCCACCCACTTTCCGTTTATGTAAAGGTGTGGTGGTGGCACAGCTGTGAGCATTGGGTAAGAAAAAGCTGTATATTATTTAGTCCTAATCTACACTAAAAATTTTAGATGGACCTAACTATGTTGCACAGGGTTGTGAAAAATTGACATCTTTGAGCCCCATAGTTAAGCTGATTTAACCCCCGGTGTAAATGTATCTAAGTTGACAGAAGAATTCATCCATCCACCTACGTACCACTATTTGTGGAGGTGGATTATCTACATAGACAGAAAAGCCCCTTCCATTGATGTAGGAAAGCATTTCTACATGATGGCAATGCAGCTGTGCTGCTATAATGCCTCTAATGGCGACATGCCCTAAGTCTCACCCAAAAAAAGTTAGTGTCTTGGGATTCTGTGCCTGTATATTGCTGACCTTGCCTCCTGGGAATCTGTTGGGGATAAAAAGGCAGCCCCTTTTAAGGGAAGGAAAATGGATTTGGAAAATACTACTTGGAGCAAACCACTACCCAGATACTTTCCTGTGTGCATTTCTACTTCAGGGAGTGATCTGGGCCTTAGGAGGTTTTTTCCATACACTCACTTATCCAATCATTGCAGCTATTGGATAATACTCAAATCTATACACATGGTTTGGTATATCCTCTTTCAGACAGAAAGTGGAGTTGTGGAACAATTGCTATATAATCCATTTGTACTCTTTATATTTTGTTCAGGGTTCACTCCTTCTCCTGTTGCTCAACCACAGCCCGTAGCTGGCCTTAATGTTGACTTTGAGTCTGTGTTTGGAAACAAATCTTCTAATGTCGTCGTAGATTCTGGTGGTAAGAGAGGCTTTCATTAATATCAATGTAGGCAACAAATGTGCTTTAATCATTTGGCATCTATGGAAGGTAGATCTCTTAAGAACGGCCATACTAGGTCAGACCAAAGGTCCATTTAGTCCAGTATCCTGACTTCTGACAGTGGCCAATGCCAGGTGCCCCAGAGGGAATTAACAGAATGGGTAGTCACCAAGTGATCTATTCCCTGTCGTCCATTCCCAGTTTCTGGCAAACAGAGGCTAGGGACATTTGTTTTTGGTGTAAACAAATGCAGACTGCTATGAAGAGACTCCAACTGGTGAAAGCAAAGTGGATTTAAACTTGCAATAGCAGCATCTTTCACTTTGTTTGTGTGTCTTTTTTGTATTTTGCTAATTAAAGGGCTGCTCCTTTCTACTGAATATTTTTGTAGGGATTGCTCTATAATATTTAGAATCACTCCTTTTATTTAGACCCTGATCCTGCAAACACTTATGCATGCAAGTAACTTCACACAGGTTATTTTTTACTACTTCAGTGGGACTAAGCACAAAGTTCAGCACATGCATAAATATTTGCAGAACTAGCCTTAGTTACTACCTGATCAAAACACTATATAATTTAATCTAATATGCCATGAACTACAAAGTTAAATTCTGTCTTCACTGCGTAGTGCTGTGAAATTAAAAGGCAGTTTTCTACACTGTTTAACATAATGGCCATACTGGGTCAAACCAATGGTCTATCTAGCCCAGTATCCTATATTCCAACAGTGGATGATGCCAGATGCTTCAGAAGAAATTAACGGAACAGGACAATTATCAAATGAGGCATCTCTTGTTGTCCAGTCCCAGCCTCTGGCAGTCAGAAGTTTAAGGACACCCAGAGATTGGGGTTGCATCCCAATAGCCTTTGATGGACCTATCCTCCATGAATTTACCTAATTCTTTTTGAATCTGGTTATACTTTTGGCCTTCACAGCTTCCCCTGGCAGTAAGTTCCACAGGCTGACTGCACTATATGAAGAAGAAATTTTTATGTTTATTTTAAACCTGCTGCCTTTTAATTTCATTGGGTGACCACTTGTTCTTGTGTTATCTGAAGGGGTAAATAACATTTCCTTATTCATTTTTCCCCACCATTCATGATTTTATAGACCTGTATCATATCCCCCCCCTTAGTTGTCTCTTTTCTAAGATGAAAAGTCTGTCTTTTTAATCTCTCCTCATATGGAAGCTCTTTCATATTCCTAATTATTTTTGTTCCTGTGCTTTTTCCAATTCTAATATATCTTTTTTAAGTTGGGGCGACCAGAACTGTATGCAGCAGTCAAGGTGTGGGCGTACCGTGGAGTTATATAATGGCATTATATTTTCTGTCTTATTATTTATCCCTTTCCTAATGGTTCCTAATATTCTGTTAGTTTTTTTGACTGCTGTTGCACATTGAGCAGATGTTTTCAGAGAGCTATCCACGATGATGCCAAGATTTCTTTCTTGATTTGGACCCTATCTCTTTCTATGAATAGTTGGGATTATGTTTTCCAATGTGCATTGCTTTGCATTTATCAACATTGAATTTCACCTGCCATTTTGTTGCCCAATCACCCGGTTTTGTGAGATCCCTTTGCAATCCGCTTTGGACTTAACTGTCTTGAGTAATTTTGTATTGACTGCAATCTTTGCCTCCTCACTGTTTACTCCTTTTTCCAGTTCATTGATGAATACGTTGAACAGCACTGGTCCAATTACAGATCCTTGGGGATCCCCGCTATTTACATCTCTCCACTGTGAAAACTGACTGTTTCCTATCTTTTAACGGGTTCTGATCCATGAGGACCTTCCCTCTTATTAATTAACCGAAGGTTAACAATTAACCTAAGCTTTCAAATCTGTTTAATTTCTGATTTTTTTTATTTGTGTTTAAATAATTTGGATAATTAATCTTCTTTTTAGGACATGATCATTTTAAGATCAAGATAGCAAATTGCCAGTTGGTACACACTTAACAGAGAAATTGGATTTATACTGAGTACCTTTAATTCTTTTGAGCACTCAGTAGTTAAATCTTTTCTGCTTGATGGATTTTTTGCACCTTTGGGTTAGCATTCCTGTGCATTTTTTTAAAAAAGATTTTTTTCTGCAACAGGACAATTTAGAGGAGTTTTGACCTTTAAAACTATAGATGCTATCCTGAAAACTTTCCATACTTGGCATTTGCATCGCAGTCAATAGGAGTTTCTCACACATAGGGTTTGAAGGATCAGTCTCAAAGCAGCTATTCTTCTGTGCCATTAATATCCCTGTTTGCAGTTGAGGTTTAATGGCTTTATTCCCTTTATATACTGTAGTTTTGTGCAACACTTGATTCAGTCTTCCATATTTTTAACCAATGTTTTGTAGGACTCCTTACACCCTCCCCCCTTGGTGTAAATGTGTAATCTGATCTTCAGTGGAAGCCTCAAGTTTAAGGCCTGTTTTATATGTTTTATCATTTTAAGGCTTTGATGAATTAGGTGGACTCCTAAAACCAACAGTGACCTCTCAAAACCAGAATCTTCTGGTTGCCAAGCTGCCACCTAACAAGTTAGTATCAGATGATCTGGATTCATCCTTAGCCAACCTTGTAGGCAGTAAGTATTTGTTGGAAATCTTAAGATAAGTGTGTGTGTAATTGTATAAAATGAACAGGCTATTTCAGTAATGTCTTTCCCATTCTGTGGCAGATTTGGGCATTGGAAATGGAACTACTAAAAAGTGAGTGTTTGTTTTTAATCAAACTTGGAAAATTTCTTGGATTTTTAACGGCTTATTCTTGATAGTATTTAGCGCTTCATGTTCATAACCACTTTGTGCATACTAGTCTTTACAGCATCTCTGAGGAAATCAGTATTACCTCCATTTTACAGAGGAGGAAACTGAAACCTAGGTGAAGTGACTTGACCCACAGCTACTTGTGGGTGGGAGCAGGGCAGCAGCAACAAAGCTCGGATTAGAGTTTAGGTCTAAATCCTGTTGCTGTTACTGTGTTAATTGCTCTTGACCCTGATGCCTGTTGCTCTTACTTAGTGAATAAACTTCACAAAATACGTAGTTTATTGGTCATTCAGTATGTGTTTTTTAGTATTACAATGCATGCCTATAATAACTAGCAGCTCCTTAACAGACCTCAACACATCCCATTTCCAAACATCTGAAATAAAATTAGTTGTGTGTAGTATCCCATGAAGTTTAAGAAATCTGGGGTGTGATGGGCCAGTAGGAGGAAAGTGAACTCCTGATCCAGAATAATTGTGATCAGCTTTGATGTTGTATTTAACATCAAGCACAATTGGCCTCAGCAACTCCAGCACCACTGCAAAGAAAAGAATCCTGTCAATCCAGTTAGGGCTGCTGTGGAGTAGTCTGTACACAAACACTGTTCTAGCCTTGAAACCATCCAGGAATTTGTACACATTTGCTCCAGCCCACGTTATAATTTGACCTGCAAAAATGGAGCTAATAGTATTGCACTGCATCTAGGCTAAGAAAAGTAGTTGAGTTTAGGTCTGTCTTAGCTAGCTTCTGTTAGCTGAATCTGATCAATGTTTTCCCTAGTCCAGACCAGGTTTACTGTGACTGTACAACTTGATTTGGTGACTAAGCTCTTAAGGAGTTAGTACTAAGCTCTTAAGGGGTCAGTATTAATGTAGATTTTCACCTTGTGGAAACACGCGAGCTTATTTGACTAATGTACTATATCTGAAGATGGTGCAAAGAAAATCTGTTTTCTAATGTTTTTTAAAAATTTATTTGAAGTGATGTAAATTGGACTCAGCCAGGCGAAAAGAAATTAACTGGTGGTTCCAACTGGCAGCCCAAGGTTGCACCCACAACTGCATGGAATGCTCCAACAATTGTAAGTGAATGAAGATTCTGAAGTAGTGAATCTATGTAACTTAAAATATAGGCAAACATGCAATATAAAGGTGTGGAGGTGATGAGTCATTACAGTGGATAGGTTTTGAAGATTATTTGAATCATAAATGGTCAGTTTGAGAATGTATATTGCTATAGTAACAGTAACTGGATGGCCAACTTCATTTAGATTATTTCCCCTTTATCAGATACGCTGTTTCATTGTATATGACTAAGGCTAAGATTTAGCCATGGGTAATTTTAGTAAAAGTCATGGACAGGTCACAGGCAATAAACAAAAATTCACAGCCCCGTGACCTATCCATGACTTGTACTATATACTCCTGACTAAATCTTGGGTGTTCTGGGGGGCTCCAGGGGCACAGCTGCTGCTCTGGAGGGGGGGGGTCGCCTGCTGGTATGGAGGGCAGGGGGACTCTGGGGCACACCCTGCTCTGGAGTGGGGGCTCCAAGGTACCCGCTGGTACTGGGACGGGCCCTGGAGCCCCCGTGCATGCTCCAGGGGCGGCAGTCCGGGACCGCTGCCACTGGTGCTGGGGGGGTGGCCCAGGACCGCCCAAGATGCTCCAGCGGCCCTGGAGTCAGTCGTACCTGCTGGCTGTCTTCCATGACCTCCGTGGCAGACTCACAGACTTACATATGACTTATTCTGTAGCGTGAGTGTGAATTTATACTGTAAACTAAAAGTATTGCTAGGGCAGAAACTTAGGTTGTAGAACATCAAACCCTTAGTAATTATTTGAGTAGGGTAACTTGACCTTTTGGAAATAGTGGTAGGGGCTACTCTTCATTCTGAATGCTGTTTGGAAGTGTGGAAATATAATCCTGTGTGGTGAAGCTGTATGTCGTTGGTTTTAAACCTTTTCAAATGGCAGCGTGGACCCCACTGAAAATCTTAGACAAGTCTGCAGATCGCTAGGTTCAAAACCACTGTTCTGTGGTAACCACTACCTTTCGTGGACCCCTTAGTCTGGGGCTCCACAGACTGTCTAAGAACCACTGCTGTATGTCACAACACTGAGCCTGCTCTGTGACTTGAGGCAGGAAGTAGTGCATCTTCTGCTACCTGAGGGTGTGGGAAGTGATGTTATAGGGATAGGTGCCTCAGAAATGTATACAACTACACCTCTACCCCGATATAACGCGACCCGATATAACACGAATTCGGCTATAACACAGTTCGATATAACGTGGTAAGATTTTTTTGGCTCCCGAGGACAGCGTTATATCGGGGTAGAGGTGTAGTACAGTCACACTCTGAAGTGTGTGCTTGCTTTTAATACATGTCTCCACTTAACACCTTCAGTGACCAATCTGATTTTTCTCTAGTTTACAACTCCATTACAGATAGCATGTCTTGTGGATCACGTGTTTTTACCAAAGTGGTTTGTTCTCCCATCCATTAATGTATGTGTTGAGAGAGGGAGGGAAGGATATACTTGAGTAGCTCCCAGTTATGCTGGTGGGACCTACATGTGTAAATTCTACTCTCCCTTTTACCACAAACTGGAGAATAGTATACAAGCGTAGGAAACATAACAAAACAAGTGTTTTAAGCTATTATATCAAACGGTATTAAACGATTTTGTGATTTAACAATGAAACACATGATTTGTTACAGATTTGGAAAGAGAAACAATATCTCTCTTCAGATCATCTACCTGCTCTCATTTTGGGTGGCAGCTGCCAACTCAGATCTTGTATGCAGGTGAAAGTGGTTGTGGATATTACAGTTTGTGTAGTACTCACCTACTACCTGAATGACTTGCTAGCAGTTGGCTATTTCTCATGTGCTTGAAAATACTTAATTGTTGTCATAGCAAAATATACAATATCTTTATATGCATCTTGTAGCCTATCATTCCATTTCTAACCAGTTCTTTTATTAATTTTTAAAGACACTGTCAAGGCATCTTGTTTTATACAAAACCTTTTACTCACTATTAAATTGTTTGAAAAAACTTAGAAGGAGGAAATTGGAAATTGGTTTGTTCATCAAATTCTTCTCCACTTTGTCCATTAGTCTATTTATTGTAGCGTTGATTCTAAGCGCTGTGCTGCTGCTTGATAAGCTTTTGAAAACAAGGAAGAATATGTTTTTGGAAAATAAATGCACACAAAAATAAATGGATTATACAAACAGGTATGAAACCCATCAACCTTGACAGTGTCACTTAAAAGATTTATTCGATGACTTGAATTACAAGAATTTTTATTTTAGGGCAGACATTAAGTATACTTGTGAACTAAAATGCTATCTGTGTATATTCTGTTGTGTAAGTACCTGTTTCTAATCCAGTATTATTGCATTATGTAATTGTTCTCCCTGGGAAATACAGAATGGCATGCATTTTCCACAATACGTAAGTGAAAAAAAACCCCAACAGCCTTTTTGCAATCAATTGGCATGCTATATTAACCACTGCTGTAGCAGAATCTCATACCCTTCCTGCTATTACACATTTCTCATATTAAGATCTTTGGTGTGCAGAAGATTTGAGCTTTTCTTAGCATATACAAATCTCATGGGTGTTCTGCAGGCTCTTGACTCGAATGATGGCATGGGAAATACTGAGATTTTTTTTTCCTTGCTTAAAACTGTGCCATTTGCTGCCAGATAGCTGGGTCTGTGTCTGTGCTGCCTTTAATGCATCTGGTAACGTTTGAATGAAGATAAGTTGTGTGCGTTTGAATAATTGCATGAAATCTCACAGGCTTCTGTTATAATTGGCACTTTATTCACTTTTATTGTAGATCTTGTTTTCAAGTAGGGAGAGACCAATATGTCATTTATGTTCAAATAAACTAAGAGAAAATCCCAGCTCATGATTAAGTTTATAAAGGGCAAGCCATAACTTGTGCATTGTTTTCTTGGAGGAATGCAGTCTTACTCACAGATAATCTTTTTGTATTTCAACAATATTGGTCTTTCCCTGTATTCAGTTTTCATTATGGGATAATTTTAACAGTGGAGGATGTAAAGTCTGTACTGGAGCACTCTTAAAAAAATATATAATCGCCAGCATTTGTGTGTATATGTATGTGTACACATACATATAATGTGAATGATTTAAAGAATGTTCAAAGCTATTTGAACTGAATAATATTTAGATAGTTACTGTACAATCTAGGTAATTCTTTAAACACTGAAACTTGTTCTAATAGCTGCTAGAATGCTAATTACCATTGGCTAGTGCATATTAAAGAGCAGCTGATACCTCAAAAAATTAATGTTCTATTCAGAAATAGTCCTCCTTATATCACACTTCTGGGGTTGGATTGTGAGGGTGAAATTACCTGCCTGTGGAATATTGTTCCCTACAACATATCTTCTTTCTCCAGTGTAGTTCTGAATGTCACAAGTAACAATTACTCCACCACTTTCCTTGAGAGTCTCTTCCCAAATAAAATCTTTGTCATACAAGAGACATGCATGAAAGCATGATCTTGGAGTTTGTCTGGTTCAATCTTCTGAAGTGTCATGAATTATAATTTACACAGCGAAGAACTGGGATGTCACAAGCAGAGCATTATTAATTGCAACTGAGGGATTAACAGGAGGTGGAGCAGATAAAGATCCCTAGATATCACAGTCTATTGGTACTTGATAAGTACTCAACTAGATAATGTTCTTAGACAAAGTTCTTGTCTCCATGCCAAAGTCTGCCCTAATAAATAGGGTCGGGGCATGGGAGAGTGGAAAGACGAAGGAATATATAAGGAGGCAGAATTGCTTTTAAACAGAATATATCTTTTGCCGCCTCCTGCTTTCTAAGAGGTATCAGAGGGTCTTTATATATGCATTGCATTTTTTAAACAGTAGGGGATATATTATCAGTTTACTGTTGACAGAGATAAAGCCTAGAGCAGGGATGCCAGTCTCATTCTTCCACTTCACAATAGCTGTCATGTAATGATGTTAATTTATATAGACTGAATGGTATTGGTAGTGATTTACCATGTTTTAATTCATTGTAATAACTATTCCTAACAATTGAAAAGAAACTCATTTTAGAGTAGCAGATCAATGTTCTGTACCCACTTGTAAATACTGTGGGGCAATGTCTGCACTGGGATTTTAGGGCTACCTCTTATCATTGCTCTAGCACAGGTGCAACTCCACCAGTGACCAGCATTGAACTGTGTTACCATGTCACCTAGGCCTACTATGAATGGGGTTAGACTGCAAGCTGGTAAAACACTGAAAGCCAGCCAGCATTAGAACTCCCACCATTGCTAGGACTGGCGCAGCTGTATCAGTGCTAAGGTAATGGAGACCCCCCCCTAAAATCTTTAGTGTGTATGTAGCCTGGTTGGAAAAGAGAGAGCTTCTGATGTTCTTACTATAACCGCAGTAACTTGGCCTTTATATTTGGTTCCATTTTTAGAATTACTTGGGCACAGTTACTTCAGTAAAATAAGTAGTAAGTTTTATACTTCATAGGACTCGGGCAGTATTCACTTTTGTCATATAATGATATTGATTTTATTTGTGTATATTATATGTAAATATTTCCTGAATTTCCTATTAAGTACAAAACATACATATTTAGATCTCTATACATTCTTTGGACTGAAGACTCAGATATCTCTAGGTGGAACTTTAGATTACTGTGAGTCAAAACCCTAACAGATTTGGTCTTGTCTGTAATTTATACATATGTGGAGTCTATCTAGAAACCTTGAGCCTAAGTATTGCAATTGATCTGAAATCAGATAAACTGTAACAGAAACCTACAAATGCTAATAGGTGTCAGCTGATCTTTTTTGCTATATTAGTAATATGCTGTCTAGTCAGTGCTCCGTTTGACACTTAAAGGCAATTTATTATCTTGTATGCAACTCAGTCAGTCTTCCATGCAGTTCAGTGTTCTCTCTTTTCTGTGTTAGGCACCGCCTGTAATGGCCTATCCTGCTACAACACCAACAGGAATGATGGGCTATGGAATGGTTAGTGAAATTTCCTGTTACTTAATTTGCCATATACATGGTTTACTTGTCACTTTTATTATGAGTTAGCTGCAAACATAAAGCATTCTAGGAGCAATATGTCACTTGGCCTAAACATGTTAAGTAAGTTTAATATCAATTTCTCTTGTTTGTTCTTCGCTGAATCACTCAATCCCATTTTTCTGCAGGAAAATAAACTATGGCTCTTAAACCTCATCTCTACCCATTTCTTCTTCACCTAGCCCCTGGATGACTTATTCTATACGTTTAGTGTGTATTGAATGAAGTAGTCACCAAGTTCCTTGTTCATTTTCCATTACTTACTAAATTCTCCCTCAGGTTTTCATCTTTCCATAACTCCGAGAACTCCCCTTTTTTAATGTCCTTATTGAGGCAGAAGAGTTTTATTGGATGACTATTAAGGAAATACTTAGAGCTATGTTTCAGGAGACTCAACATCATGAAGAAAGAAAACTCATGTAGTTGTATGTTGGTCAGATCTTTGTCTCTAGAACTTCAAATCTGAAGTAGCAACACAAATATATAGAAATCTCGCTCTTCATCCACCATGTATGCAAGACTGACTTGCCATATAATTAATGGTACAAGAAAATCTAATGGTGAAAACATCACAGTAAATTTATTACCGAGCCTTAACATGGATGCATCCCTTTTTTGCACTATGCTAGCATTGCTATCACAGTAAGTACTTCCTTGAAATAACAGTAAAAGGTGGAGACTTCCAATTGTCCAGTTAATCCAGATATGAATGGGACAATTCTGTGTAGATTTTAAGAGGAATGAGTGCCACATTACTTAATAAGGAAAGAGTTACATGCACCTGGGCCTGCTCCTGAATGGAGGGGAAAACATCTAAAAATAATTCTTCTGCTAAATAATTGAAAAATCTTTCTCACAGTTGTTTTACTAATTAATCAGTGACTATATTTATAAAAATGCTATTGTTAATTCAGGTTTAAAGTTTGCTTAGATAATTAACCATTCCTTCTGAATTTAATTCCCTCTGAACCCTACCAAAAGGCACCTGTCACCACAGTAGCTAAGTACCAAACACAGAAGGAAGGGTTCCACAAAAAATCCTGTATAGGAGCCTACAGTCCTCCACTTTATCCAGCTGTTATTACTTGTTTAAAGCTTCCATCACCTCAGCACGATGATGTGTTCTGGAGGCCTCATAATTGAGGGATGGACTATGTGCAATAGGAGGTTTCCTATCGTGTTCTGAAAACAGTCCAGATTTGTTCAGGATTGCCACAGCTGGGGATCCTTTTCCAAGAATGATCACCCTGTTAAACATCCATTAGTGGATAATTGCTATTGTAAACAAATTAACCGGGATAGACCTTTGCTGCATTTTGAGGTTAATAGTACCAGGATTTTTCCACTAAACAGTGGCTGAACTGTAATGTAAACACCCATAGTTAGGTCAATATGGTTAAAAAGAGAACAAAATTAATCCATATATTTTTATTGTCATGACTGAGTGAAATGCAAAAACACCCAACATTGATGTGGGGGAAATAAAATTAGAATTAATAAAAAATGTTACCACATGTGTGACTCTTGCGTCTGAACTCTAACCTGACACTATCTCCTTCAGAAAACCTAGACTTCTCGGTCAGACAAATTGGGAATTAACTCATTATCTTGATTTATATACATATTTCATCAGTTCTTGAAAGTGCAAAACAGCCACAACAATGGCATGTTAAATACTCATGTTGTGTAAGGTGACTTCTGCTTTCTAGTACCTCCAACATAATGGAGAGGGGAGAACTCTGTCAAAGCCTCAGTGTTTGTGGTCAGCATGTTTGTGGTGCTAACACAATTTCTTCATATATTATAAACAACTGCTTCGATGCCCCAAACATTTTGGGGGAAGATTACATAGAAACAGCTTCAGCATCTATACTCCAGCACAAACATGTTATCTAAAGTAAAGGTCTGCAATGTTCATTTTTAGGGACCCTCAGTTTATAGTCCAGTTTCAGAAATCCTTTCCAGTTTTATCAGGCCAAATGCTAAGAGTCACTCTGCCCTTTCCCCCCCCCCCCCCCCCCCCCCCCCGGTGTTTAATTGTGTTTTGTAATTCTATGCTGTTCTGGATTTTTTTTTTAGCCAACACAGATGGGAGGTGTACCAGTAATGACACAACCAACTTTAATATACAGCCAACCTATCATGAGACCACCAAACCCTTTTGGCCCCGTTTCAGGAGGACAGGTGAGTATAAATCCAAAATATTTATATTTACATGATCCTGGAAATTGGTTGATAGCCAGGCCACAAATAGTTTGGTGTCTTATTTACACCCTCACTGTTTGTTGTAATGATGGTTTTGTCCTGTAGTGTGGTGGCATGTGGAGTCCATTTCCATTGTGCTATATAGAAAAGGGATTGCTTCTCAGCTGCTTATTCAAATTTTGTGTCAACAAATTCCTGTTCTGCAAAAGTAAAGTAAAAGGATGGCATTCTCAAGGGTCAGTTCCCTGGAGGAGGTGGTGATTGATGTCTTTCTTCCCTTTTCTTTAGATGAATGGTGATAGTAACTATTTTTAGTCTTACTTTTGTGCATCCCCTTTAATCACTAAGCTTGTGTTCCACTGTATCTCACTCTCATGTTGTTCATTGCAGCTTCTCCTGGAAGCATATCATTGTGCAAACATGTTTCATGCCAGACTCCTGAATTGCACTCCAATGCTACCTCTTGTACTCTTAAACTCATACTTTTCACAAGTAAAATAACCCAAGGCTGATATAGCATAAGCCCTTTTATTATAGCTGTGTGTGTCAAAATTGCAGGTAATTCCAGAGGTCAAATTTGGGCACCCAATATAGGCTTTAGCAAATCTGTGAAAGATTTCAGCATCTTGTGACACAATGTAGTCCTGACTTTCCAAACTCTAGGAACTACACTCTCCCCATGCCTCCCAGAGATTATACTGACTCCTTTTTCTGAATGTGCTGAATGTACTCACTCGCCTATGTTAACTGCAGAGTTTAAAGCTGGCCAGCACCTCTAAACCAGTCTTGGGCTCAGAGAACTAATGTGCAGATTTTTAAAGCCTGGATGGATCCCCAGTTCTGCCAAACACCGTCTCTTTCCAAGTTTTTGTGTGTCCCCTATCGCACATGGGGGATAGATTCATGTTCTATTGTATGTACGTACATAAAGGATACCTAGTTTCTGTTGGCAGTTTAAAAAAAAAAATCTTGACTTTCAATGTTGAGTAATGGATTGTACCAAATAGGGACAGCCTCTGATTAATCTGTCACACACTGCCTGCTTCTGTACTCCATTGTAGACATCTGAGTGAAAAAGAAGCCAGTATATTATCCCCTTCAGTATTCATATTAGCTTGTCTGATGGAAGCCTTGCTTTGAAAAGTGAGTACAGGCAAATAAGTATTGGAGTTGGGTTGGTACCCTTTTTTCTCCTGATCTATGCCACTTCTTTAGTTTAGTCCAGAGCACGTTTCCATCTCATAAGAAATCTCATCCTCTTATTCAAGTTAAGATGGAATTTTGAATGAGAGGCTCTAAGGGAAAAGTTTTCCTGTGCTCTCGTTCCAACCTTTGAGAGGACTCTAAAACAAGAGAGGTTGCTTTGGGGAAATCATGTCCACCTCCATAATATTAGAGGACATCTAAATTTAGGGATGTCTGATCTTCACAGGCTGGTGGGATTAAATACTGAAGCTCTAAATTTTTACATTTCTATTAAATCAGTTTTTTGGTTAACAAAGCTAGCTTTTTTCTTTTAATCTGAAAGTAGTAGTGATCGGGGGGTGGGAGGGGCTAGAGCATACTCCTTTTGCTGCAGAGAACTTTGCCTTGCCTTTTTATCATTGATCACGATGGGCTATTTAAATATTGCTGTATTGTATTATGTAACATGGGGTAATATGTGTTGCCACATACAGAGAAATGCATGTGTGTGTAAATAAAACGTGCCTATACACAAAGTATCCATATCTTTAAATTACAGCGATTAGATGTCTGTCTGCCACTGTTAATATTGCTGATGTAGTGACTCTACTTGGTTCCCTTGCTCCTTGTGTTTAGGAACACTGCAGCGGCAGTGCTCATCAAGGAGAAGGGCCTCACATCGTATTGCAGTGCTTTGCCCCTCATCCCAGGTTGATCAGAGTAGCTATGTTCACATTCAGCCTCACCTCTTTGAAGTGGGGACTTCGGGGTAAAAGGAAGACATGATGATCTGGGAGGGACACTGTCAGATACAAATGTGGTTTTCAATCTGAAGAAATGTTTTCCCTTTCATTGTTTCTTTTGGACATATAACAGCCCTCTGTGTATAATCACTATCACAGTTCTCCTGTCTAGTCAGTCAGCATCTCTATGGATCTTTTATGCAGCATTAAGGATGGAAAGAGATGTTTTTTAAAATAGGAAAATGTAGCTATTAGGGTGCCTCAAAGATAGGTGTACTTCATTTTCTATTTCACTAAATTTCAAATTGACTGTCCTTTTAAAAGCAGAAGCAAACTTTACTACTTGCACATTTATTCTGTCACTTGAATGAATTCAGTTCTAGAGTAAACATGCGTTTAGATTTAATGTGAACTGTTAAAAGTGCAACCCACCCATTCCCACTGACATTGCAGGTCTTGGGGCTGGATTGAGACCCAGCTGACTGCCATAAAGCGGGGGCAATGGGGGGGGGGGGGATGAGAGAATGCAGTTGCAAGTGGGCAGTGTGCTTAATCTGGTGATTTGTAGGTTTCCTTTAACCCTCATACTGGACTACAAATCACCCAGCTATTTCTGTATTGGGGTCTTGGAGACCCACAGTATGTCAGAATTGGGGGGGGGGGGGGGGGGGACACATGGATGCATTTAAAACTGACTTTTTTATAACCAGTGAACTATAAAACTATGAACAAGTTAAAACTTCGATAGATTCAGAAGCACACTACACAGCATTTATGTTGGGTTTAACTGACCCCAGGATGTTTTTGACAAATTGCATTTTTGATGTGTTTTTCTGTCTCCTTCTCTGGAACAGATGTAACAACTTCCTCGTTTTTCAGGCTCTGGGTCAGTGACCAGCACACTAGACACTTCTTCCCTAGAGCCCTGAGGCAAGGCTGCAGTGATTCTCTCCTGCACCAGGGTCTGCACCATTTCTGTACCCAGGTCCCTGGGAAACAGCCGGGTCTTACTCAAAGATTTGTTATGCCACGTGAGATTCAGCAAAATCCAAACTGTATGTGCATTCAGACATGCAATGTGCATGTGCAATGCAGTGGTGAATCTTTGTCCCAGCAACAGCATCTGCCAAATGTGGGTTTGCCAAAAAAATGTATTGACAATTGTGGCTTCCCCAGAAAACTCATCCTAGCAAGCATAGGTGTCCCAGAAAATCAGTTTGATGGTCTCTTCTGGAGACTATTGTGATAATACCTGATATGTGAGGCAGATGTTATCTGCGTTATTGCAAATCACCAAGACCCTTTTGTGGTATTTTTTTGAAAAACAAAAACCACTGAAACTA
Organism: Emys orbicularis; assembly: GCF_028017835.1. Taxonomy (NCBI): domain Eukaryota; kingdom Metazoa; phylum Chordata; order Testudines; family Emydidae; genus Emys; species Emys orbicularis. Next base: position 347,990,458 of record NC_088683.1, read on the forward strand.
TGGGAAAAACAATGCTGAAAGATTCATGTACTCGTATCATAACTGCTGCCTCAAAATAAAAACAATCTGATGCTGGAATACCTGCGTAATTAATTTGAGGTCTAACTGACCCCAATAACCTTTTGTGACTTTTTTTGCTATGCTAAAACCACAACAGGTATACAGACAAAACCAGTGCTAACAGTTGTTCTCATCATGCTTTGAGAATACTTAAAGAAAGAAAAGGCACTGGTTTGCTTATCATGTTTTACTTAAATTTTTGTACGTTTGGGGTCCAAGAGATCCCCGAAGACCTTGGAAGTGTAGTACTTTCATTTTCCCCAGTGATTAACATTGAAGGGTCTAACTGACCCCATTACCTTTTTAATGACTTTTTTTCCCCAAAACCTCAGCAGGTAGGATGATAAAACCAATGCAGAAAGATGGACCTCACCCTAGTTTGGGAATACTTAATGTGTGAGGAGGCACAGGTTTGGCATGAAAATTTTTATTTCCTTTTTTGTGTGTTGGGGTCATATAGACAAAACATTAGGAGTTGCAGTTCCTTCAGAAACTATTGATTTTACTGGAAACACATCCTTTTGTTAGGCATTTACTGTGCAACTAAAGAGAGTCTGACACTGGCCCAATCACATCTGTTTGCAGTTGCTGAGTTTTAAATAAGTCTGAGATCAATAAAATCTTAGAAGGAACACAAAGGCTTGTTGTGGGGGCCTCTTCACCATGCTAAATAGGGACAGTGTTGGCTGTAGATATTTAAATAATTCCTGAGTTTGACTATAATAGTCTGTTACACTAGAAAGATTGTATATTTAGAGTTTCAATGATCATTTCTATATTTGGGCTTAGTTTTCATAAGATCCTTTTATGGTGATATGTTGGCAGTGGTTTTGTTAGCTGAGCTGCACAATTGGATTGCTCTGAAGTGAGGCTTATTGCTTGTTAACAATTTATTGTGTTGCAAAATAAGCTATTGGTTGATGCATACTAGGCCACAGTCAGTGCCATGAAGGTGATACCCACTGCCTTTGGTCACAAGATGTATTAGACAAATACCTTGAACACTTTGCTCCCTGCTTTCCCTGTCCATTTGTATGTTCATTCTTCACAACCTTTTCTCCCTTCCTCCATTCCTCTTCCCTTAAAGCACACTAATCCAAATATCTATTTTGGCTTTTACCTTCTATACAGCACTTGGAAAACTGCTTCAAAGTAGTCACCATAAGGCCACTCATTAATGAATTGTTTGGGCAATATGCCTATCTAATTATTGGCCCATTAGCAAAAATATCTCAGTTTTTAATTAGATAATAGTACTGATCTTACCATTAGATGAAATAGCAAACAAGCCAAATGTTAGGGTTTAGAATTATTTGCTCTTAAAAGTGCCTTCCATGGGAGGGACGGGACCTATTCTCCCCAAAACACTTTTTTTCCCCAGTTTACTTTAGAAAATTATAATTTATATTCCCTGAAAGATTCTGGTGACTGGAGAAGTGATGAAAGTCTGACATCAGTCAAAACAATGTAAGCTGAGTAATTGAGCAAGAAAGTAATTTTTACTTAAACTGTTTTATTGGTTGGTTTTATACCTATTAAACTTCATTGACTAATGAACAGATTGGAGCCAGGATATCTTGGTTAAAAATTGAACTCCCCTTCTCTTGAAGTAAGGAGTGAGAAGATTCACTACACAGTATTCTAGCAAAACCCTGGAAGACCAGACTTGATATTCCTGTTGCCTATAAGAAAAGCAGAAGAGTAAAAAGGGAAAGATTTTTGTTTTTATTTAAACCTTTCAGATCGCCTTTATTCTTCAAACAGTAGTAAAAAGGCACAAGCCAAGCCTGACTTCTTAAAAATCTGTGCATGTCACTTTAAATAACCAAGTAGTGTATATGATGGTATAAACTGTCATTTAGTACAAAACATTGCGGAATCAGCATTATAATCTTCCATGTAATGTGCCACCACACTGCTCAGAAAACCTTCTGCACAAAAAAAAGCATACAAGAGCCTGATTGTGTTCGTGTCTTCTTAGTATCAGACTACTGTGTATTTGCCAGGAGTCAAGATAGTGCATTTGCAGTAACTTGGATGACCCCAACATACACGACATATAGCTATAAAAAGGGAAGCAGATAGCTCCATCTGAGTCTTAGTAGAAACATGAAAGGTCTGCTTCAGCTACAGTTAGGTAGCAAAACCCATCAGATATTTAAATGGCATTGCACTGTCTCCAGCTAGGTTGGGTTTTTTTATAGTCGAGCGCTTTTTTTAATTCCAAGTACCAACTGCACTTCACTTGTCTCTGGCCACTTCCATCAAAGTTGCTGCCAGTAAAAATCCTAGAAATTAGACATGATGCATCCCAATGCCCTGGAGGTCAGTGCAACCAATATATATTGACCATCTAACTAGGTCTGGTAAAATGTAATATTTGGGGACTTCAGTGATTTGCATAGAAACTAATTAAACTGGATAAGATTTAGAGTTAGTTTCTTTGCCCTTTAAACCAGTGTTTCTCAAATCATTATCTTCAAGCGTTGAAAATATTATTTAAAGAAAAATCCCCCACTCCCTGCATACCTTTACTTTTCAAAGCCAAGTATTCTGTCAAGCTCTCAAGCACACAGATATAATATAGGCTTGTTACATTGATATTCTTTTAACTCAATTTTATAGTAAATTCGGTGGGAGGAGGCTTGAACATTTTTTACTTCAAATAATGATTTGCCATTTTGAAACAGTTGAGAAGCACTAAAAGGAGATGCTAATCACAGTTTAGGACTGAGTTACACACAGCAGTTCAAGAAGTTGCTGTAGTTGTGCCATTAATAGTAACACAATTTAAGTTCAACACTTTTGGAGGAGCAAAGGTACCAGGAAACTTACATGGTGTCAGTACTTTGCCTCTATGGGCTGGTCTACACTGGCGGGGGCGGAATCTAAGATACGCAACTTCAGCTATGAGAAGTCGACTTATCTTAGATCGATTTACCTCGCGTCCTCACGGCGCGGGATCGACGACCGCGCCTCCCCCGTCGACTCCGCTTCCGCCTCTCGCTCTGGTGGAGTTCCGGAGTCGACGGGGAGCGTGTTCGGGGACCGATTTATCGTGTCTAGACGAGACACGATAAATCAATCCCCGATAGATCGATTACTACCCGCCGATCCGGCGGGTAGTGAAGACGTACCCTTAGACAGGCAGAGAATAAGAATCATCAATTTTCCTCATGGTAAAAGTTAAACAGCAGGATGCCTCAAGGTTGTGTGTTAGGATTGGAGTACATTGTGTAGTACATTTTACAATGAAAAGAGGGTGAACAAGTATGGTGGCAAAACTTGCAGATGACACAATTTAATTGAGTAAAGACGGACGAAAACAGTAACATCAGAAGGACAAAGAGGTTTTTAAGGTCAGGCTTGATGATTTGGTTGGGGATTGGTCCTGCTTTGAGCAGGGGGTTGGACTAGATGACCTCCTGAGGTCCCTTCCAACCCTGATATCCGATACTTCTAAGCAAATGGACAAAACAATGGCAGATGAAACTCAATGTTGACAAATGCAAAGTTATTCACATAGGAATAGTGTGAACTACATATGCCTAACTGGTTTCTAAATTAGCTTTGAAACTTGGGGAAAAGATCTGGGTATCATTGTGGACAGCTTAGTGAAGACATCGTTATGTGCAGCAATGGTCAAAAAAGCCGACAGTATCAGGATACATTAAACAGTGGGATGGAAAATGATGTGGAAAATATTACATCATTGTGTAAATCAATGGTATTCCCTTAGCTGAACTTACTATTATGTTCAGTTCTGGTCAGCCTATTCCAAAAAGGATATTGCAGTAATGGAGGGTGGGGTGGGGAGCATACAGAGATGGGCAATAAGAATTAGACATGGAAACACTAGAGTAACAGAGTGAAAAAATTGATTGTTTAGAGATGAAGAGGGGGCATGATAATTAAACAAAATAATGGATCATAGAGAGAAGGGAGATCAGGACTACTGTTCACCCTTTCTCATAATCAAGCACAAGGGAACATTCAGTGAAACTGAAAGGTGACACATTTAAAACCATAAAAGTAAAATGAATTCTGGCAATGTACAGCTAACCTGTGGAACTCATTGCCATGAGATCACTGTCAAAAGTTTAGCAGGATTCAAAAAAGGAGTAGACTTTAGTATGGTAACAAGAATATCCAGAATTCTAATAGTAAAGATTTTAAGAAGCCCAAGAGTTTTGGAAGAGACACAAACCAACTTCTAATAGTGAGGTTCAGGAAACAACTCTCTTTGTGGGCAAGTTATTCCACAACTGCCGCCTTTCATGGTTTTTTGCATCTTATCCTGCAACAGTTGGTACTGACCACTACTGGAGACAGGATTCTGGGCTAGGTGGACCACTGGTCTGATCTAGTATGGCATTTCCCATCTTCCTATGTTGTAAGTGACCCAAGCACTTTATATCAGCAAAAGTGCAGATTACTGTGGAGTGAATATAAGGCGATAATACACATCATTGGCAAAGAGGAGGGTTTGTGATAAATATAAGCTATAGTTGAAAACTAATAAGGATTTAACTGCTTGACAATGTCCGTGTCTGGGAATCCAGAAAAGAGATTTTATTTACTACTGCTACTAGAACTTGTAGGTCCTTAGCCCTTTCCAGTAAGAAGAGATGTTCTAGAATTCCTGCTTCTACAGGGGAATATATATGGAGATATACCTATCTCATAGAGCTGGAAGGGACCCCGAAAGGTCATCGAGTCCAGCCCCCTGCCTTCACTAGCAGGACCAAGTGCTGATTTTGCCCCAGATCCCTAAGTGGCCCCCTCAAGGATTGAACTCACAACCCCGGGTTTAGCAGGCCAATGCTCAAACCACTGAGCTATCCCTCCCCTCTACTGAGCTATCCCTCCCCCCTCTAAGCAAGAGTTTAGAGCCAGCATTTTAAAAAGTACCTTTAAATTACTAAAAACATTGTCTGGTCTAATCTATGCAGAAAAACGATGCAGATTTAATTAAATTGGCTTAGATACTGATTTAGTTAAATGGGTGCAATCCCCTTTGGTAGTGGACACTTGGTTCAATTTGAGAGAGCCCCTATTGACATAGTTTATGTCGGGAAGGTATAAACTTAATTGACATTTTGTAAAACACACTTGAAACCAAATAAGCGTCCACTGTGCAAGAGGTTTGCACTGATTCTGATTTCTAAACCAATGTAGTCAAATAGTACAAATTACTATTTAGGCCTTGGCTACATAGAAATCTTAATACTACAGTCTATTACTAAACCCTATTCTGTTAAACTCGCACTGGAGTTTAGAACAGGGTCAGAGCTTTAATGAAATATAGGCTGCTAGTATGTTGTTCACAGCCACAAATACAGTTGGTCAATGTGTAGATTGTAAAACCAGATGCCACTGCTTTCCCTGTGGTGGCTCTGCGTGGGCATAGGGAATTCCTGAATTCTAACCCCACTGCTGACATTCCTATTGTGACGATGAGCAAGCCTTGTAATCTCTTTGCCTTGGTTTGCCTAGCTCTACAATGGGAAGAATATTAGCCTGTCTCTCAGGGTGGGTGTCACTAGGCCTAATGTTTGTAAAGTGCTTTGAAGGAGAAAATCACTATGTAAGTGTGAAGTATCGTGAACCTGAGTTGACACTCCACCCAGAATTGTTCCCTTTACCAAGAGTAGGGTAACACCCAGCTTGTTTCCACATTACACATACCAGCGAACAGGTCTTCAGCTTCCCATGCAACCAAATGTCTGGTTTTAATAATCCATTTCTGTCCAGAATGCCTTTTTTAGATCCCTCCCCCTTTCATTACATTTTCTGCTTTCATATTCTGTCATGCTGAGACCTTTTTTCTTTCTTTCCCTCTCTCTGTCGTCTTCTCTACCAGCTGTCTGCAGCATCCAGCCCTTCCAGTCAGAGTCCTCACAGAGCCTCAGGAAAGGATCCCTTTGCAGAGCTCTCTCTCCAGGATTTCTTGTAAAACAACTTAGGTATTGCTCACTATTCTGGGGAGATGGTGGTTTTTATAAAGTGAAAGATCATTTAAAGAGACAGTTCTATTTTCTTGGAAACATATATAGTTCTGTAGTGATATTCATTAATACACTAAACAAGTTAGTGTCGCATGGGGGGAATTGTGGAAGTACCAACTGATTAGTGTAGTCCTGCTAGCTGCTTTGTTAAACATGACCAGGAAAGAATCATTTGATGCTTGCCAGGAGCTCCCTAGCCTTGCAGAACTTTATTTTTTTCTTGGAGCTTACAGAGCCAGTTCATGAATTATATATGTTAGACCCACATTATTGTTGAAGGAGTTTTATAGTATATGACTGGAAACCCTGAATAATGTGGTTTCTTCTTCGAGTGATAGTCCCTATTGTATTCCACTGAGGGGTTATACGCATGCGCCATGCACTCAGAGTCAGAGGTTTTGAAAGTAGTACTGTTCGGTGGTCCGCATATGCGCCCTGTGCCAACTCGTGGTCTTGCCTGAGGTGATAAAGGACATGGTGTGTCGCCAGCATCTCCAGTTCCTTCACATCGCCGCATGGTCCAAGTCAGAGCTTCTCCTCCGTTGTCCTTGTGATGCACTTTTCAAAACTATCCCTGGTACTCTTAGTAGTTTAGATTTCTTAGTTGTTCTGCATTTACTTTTTGTTTTCTGTTCGATTCTTCCTTTCGTACCGGATTTAGGAGTTGGGACGCGGCTTCAGCGGGGTTTCCTGCCAAACTTTACCTCTTCCCTCCTTGCGGGAAGCCCACATCGTGTCCAGGTGCAGTATCTGCCTCTCCTTACCTGTTGTATTTGGGAGAACTGGACTCTCCATCTCAGGAAACACCTTATGGAGTCTGCCATAGGATTCATTGGCCTGAACAGACGAAGAGTGCCTCTTCTGCCACGGAACCCCCATCAGGCTCTGCCAGTACCAGTGCTAAGAACCTCATGCCGGGGCCCAGCCGTGAACAAAGGAAGCAAGTACATAAGCATGGCAGTAAGTCTTCCTCCAAAACTTTGAGTTCCGGCCCTGAAGGATCCAAGTGTCACAAGAACAAGAAATGGCCACCCTGATCACCGGATCCACCAGTACCGATCATAGACGCGGCGACTTTGCCAGCGTCCCGCGAACCATCCGTCTCCAGAAACATCCGCCTAATACTGATTCCTCCAGCGGAATGGATGCCATTGACCCCTGGGAGACTCCGAGTTGCCCTGGATCCCCACGAGTTATTCGCACCGAAGGGACTTCGATGTTCATGACCACCAATCTGGGCACCAAGTCGAAGGGACCCTTCACCTGTTACGCTCCTGCTGACTCCCATTCTGACAGTCCTGATTGCACCACCATTTGGTGAGGTTTCTGACTCTTCTGATTCAGATGATACGGATGGTCAACACAATCCACCACTCCCATTCTGGAAGCATGACTACTGGAAGGTTCCAATGGCAACATTCCCCACCTTGCCTTACCTGCAGAGTTGGTTTCTGGCACCGTTGTCTCAGGCTACACAACAGCAGGGTCAACCAGGTTGGCCATACTGGAGCTCGTGGCCACAATATTCACCCTCCAAACAGTCCCGCTCGGTCCGGGAGTACTCCCCCACTTCACCACCACAATCCTTGTCAAGTAGGTGCTCCAAGATAGCACTGGATGATGCACTGATTAGCCCAACTCCAACAGTACTGATAGATCCGAAGAGGCATCCCTCATCTTCCCCGGATGCAGCCGCCTCTTCAATCCCGTTCTCCCCACCAGATGGCTATCGCCAGTTCCAAGAATTGCTGCAGAAAATAGCTAACACTCTATAGATTCCCTTAGCGGAGGTACAAGACCGTCAATGCCACCTGCTTGACATCTTCGGTACCGACGAGAGTGGTCTTGCCAATCAACTATGCCATCCTCCAACTGGTACACAAAGTATGACACACCCCAGCCACGTGTCCACCCGCCCAAAGGGGGCTGAAAAGAGATACTATGTCCCCACCAAAGGGTCAGAGTTCCTGTTTTCTCATCCTCCACCAAACTCATTCGTTATCCAGGCAGCCTCAGAACATTTCAAAAAATGCCTCCACCCCATCCAATACAACGGGTAAGAGAATGGACCTCATGGGCAGAAAGGTCTTCTCGGCGGACTCCAATTTCATATTTCAAACTACTTAGCCCTGATGGCCAAATATGATTTCATGAACTATGGGCGATTGGCAGAGTTTGCAGACAAACTACCACCACAGGATTGCAATCAATTCCAGGCAGTGTTGGAAGAAGGCAAGTTACTCATCAGATCCATGCTTCAGCAGTGGACTCCACAGACACGGCCTCCCATGTCTTGGCAACAAGGATCATCATGAGGAGGGAATCCTGATTACACTCCTCTGGCTTCCCCAGGAAGGTGCAAAACACTATAGAAGACCTCCCATTTGACTAATCACACCTCTTCAATCAGAAGACAGACAAGACCCTACACTCCCTGAAGGACTATAGAGCCACTCTAAGATCTCTGGGCATCTACACAAAAGCACCCAAGAGGACATTCTACTGCCCGCACCAATCATATAATTACAGGGCCCCACAGCTATTCCACCAATATACCTATTAGCCTCCTCAAAAGTACCCTAAGGTCCACAGGTCCTGTCAACCTACATCAATTGCCCAGCCATCAATGCAGTACACCCAAACGTCACATAAACGGTATTTAAGTGCCTTAGCTGTCAACCACTCCGTACACCAATGCCCATTTCATCTATTCCCTTCGGGGGGCGCCTCAAACTTCCTGCCAGCATGGAAAACCATAACGGGGGACAAATGGGTCCTAGATATTATCCAGAGCAACTATGTCACAGAGTTTACAGTGACACCTCCATCTCACCGTGCTCCTCGATCTGCATGCATGAAACACACACACAATGACCTCCTCCAACCAGAGGTAGACTCCCTACTGCAGAGGAGAGCTGTGGAGCTAATCCCAGACTCCTTTCAAGGAACAGGGTTCTACTCAAGCTACTTCTTAATCCCCAAAAAGACTGGAGGGGGAAGACCGATATTGGATCTCCACCTCAACTGCTCGATTTCCAAACCAAGATTTTGTATGGTCACACTTGCAACAATAATTCCCTCCTTTTAAAAAAAAAAAAGGCATCTGGTTGATAGATATACAAGATATCAATATACACCCAACTCTTAGAATGTTCCTGAGGTTCAAGGTGGGGACTTGGCATCTTCAATACAGGGTCCTACCGTTGGGACTCACCACTGCCCCAAGAGTATTCACAAAAGTTTTCTTGGTAATGGCAGCCCATCTCAGACGTCAAGGGATCCTTGTTTTCCCCTCTCTAGATGACTGGCTGATAGCAACACTGTACAAAGAAGAAGCCCAGGAGTCGACATCCCAACTGCTTCTACTCCTCTCCTCCCCGGGTGTCAGTGTCAACGTCAAAAAATCAACTTTAAACCCTACACAATCCCTGGAGTTCATAGGAGCTCTCATAAGACAAGACTTCTGCCTGAGCTTATCTACCAAGGGAAAGATTCCAGACAAGGATGGATTAATCACTTTGGTATCCTCCACACATGGCAGCCTGTATATACGTCACACCCTTCGCTTGCCTACACCTGCACTGCCTTCAGCTCTGGCTACAAAGGGTCTACTCCCCCATGCATCAATCCACACGCACACTGCTCCACATGCCATCAGAAGATTTCTCCTCTTTCCAGTGGTGGATGAACCCACTACAAGTCTGATCAGGGATGAGCTTCCTCCCATCCTTGCCCACCATGACAATCATACGACGCATCCGTCACAGGCTGGGGCTCCCACATCGGCGATTGCATGACACAAGGCACCTAGACAGCATGAAAGTCCAGGATGCACATAAACATATTGGAATTCCAGGCAGTACGCAAAGCTTGCCAGGCGTTCCTGCCAACCATCCAAAACCAACACATTCTTGTCATGTCAAGACAACACCACCACAGTCTTCTATATAAACAAGGGGGACAAGATCCGAGCCCTGTGTGCAGAAGCTATACACCTTCGGGTATGGTGCATCGCACACCATATTCTTTTGACAGCAGCCTACCTATTTGGCACCCAGAATGCGATTACTGATGTTCTCAGCAGAAACTTTTCAACCAACCACGAATGGGAGTTGCATGACTCTGTAATCATGGACATCTTTGACCAATGGGGAACCCTGGTGAGGGATCTTTTTGCACCCCATAACAATACCAAATGTACCCAATATTGTTGGAGGGGAGGAGTTGGAATTCAATCACGGGGACGCCCTAGTCCTCAATTGCTTGGACCAGACGAATTATGCCTTCCCCTCCTCCCCCCTTACCGCAAGTGATCCACAAGATCGGACAGCAGAAGGCAACAACCATCCTGATAGCCCCATTCTGGCCTTGCTGATTGTGGCATCTGCTTCTCCTGAATATCAAAGCACCCTCCAGTCACACTTTGAACATTCCCAGAGCTGCTGACTCAACACAATGGCAGACTCAGAGAGTCCCACCCACACACTCTTCACCTCTTGGTTTTTGAATGCACACCTCCACTAGTGCAGGAATGCTCTATGGCGGTACGAGATGTCCTCTCAAGCAGCAGGAAGGAGTCCACAAGGCACTTGTATCAAGCCAAGTGGATGTTTCACTTCCTGGGCTACCAAACAGGACCTTGTCCCTGAAGCAGTGGGCATCCCACTACTCCTGGAATATTTCCTTTATCTGAAGGACTCAGGACTGACCGCCAGTTCCATTAGAGTCCGTGCAGCTGCCATAGGCGCCTTTCATCTGCTGGTAGACGGTCATTCAATCTTTACCCGCTCTTTAACTGTGCGGTTCTGGAAGGGTCTCCTGTGAAAATACCGTCCCATTCAACCTATCGCCCCCAAAAGGACCTTAACTAGTCCTCCTCTTGCTGATCACCATCTTCAAACCTATGCTTGCTATCTCTCCTTTTTCATTGGCTAGGAGGGTTAGCAAACTGGGGGCCATGATGGCTAACCCCCTTCACCACTTTTCATAAAGACAAAGTCTCTCTACAATTCCACCCCAAGTTCCTTCTGAAGGTGGTTTCCCAAATCCACCTCACTCAACCCATACACTTTTACCTACTTTCTTCCCCAAACCTCATGCCTTGAACAAGGAAAGAAGGCTTCATTTGTTAGATGTTCGAAAGGCATTGGCTTTTTATCTTGAGCAAACAAAGCCCTTTCAGAAATCTCCCAGGTTTTTTGTTGCCATAGTGGAGAGAATGAAAGGACAAGCCATTTCCACCCAGAGAATTTTCAAGTGGGTCTCAGGGTGCATTATGCACTTCTATCAATTCCGCCTGAAAGGATTTGGGCCCAATCCACGAGAGTGCAAGCATCAACTACAGCTACACTCCACAACGTGCCCCTCGCAGACATATGTAAGGTGGTCACATGGAGTTCGGTACACAGTTTCTTTGATGGGCTACGCTCTAGTGCATGATTCTGCAACAGATGCTTTGTTCAGAGCAGCAGTCGTCCATTCCACAGGCTCCTCGCACCATCCTCCGACATAAGTACTGCTCGTTAATCACCCTCAGTGGAATACAATAGGGACCATCACTCGAAGAAAACAAGGTTACTTATCTGTAACTGAATGTTCTTCAAGATGTGTGGTCCCTATCTGTATTTGAAACCCACCCTCCTTCCCCTCTGCTGCAGAGTCAGTAGCTCTGCAGTAGAGAAGGAACTAAAGATGCCAGCAGCCCCCCCGCACCCTTTATCACCTGGAGCGAGACCACAAGGCTACACAGGGCACATGCGCAGACCGCCGAACAGTACTACTTTCAAAAGCTCTGACTCTGGGCACATGGCACATGCACATAACCCCTCAGTGGAATACGGATGGGGACCATGCATCTCAAAGCACATTCAGTTACAGGTAAGTAACCTCAGGTTGTTTTGGCTGAAGTGTAACTCCAAAAACAGTGATTCACAGAAATTATGCTCAAGCAGTGCCGTTACGAAGCTTGCTGAAGCCCATTAATACTAATTTTGCTTCTGTCCATTGGAAACACAATATGATTCTCCCTGTTTTGAGCTCCTTTTTTACTAGACTGCTGGCAGCATGCATACCAAACTCCTGACTGAAAAATGGGGGACAATTGTGCTCATCGAGCGGAGACCACCTGGCAATTATTTCAGTAGGAAAATTTGTGGATCTGTGTTTTTGCAACAGGCGTACAAAATTCTTATGAATATTTACCATCTGTGGTATACAATCTAATTGACCATTCTCACCATGATGAGAGAACTGAACTATTATCTGCTATGGAGAAATAGATACTACACCTGCTAGCTGTTTCTATACAGTAAATGGCATTGGAGTTTTCTTTTGCATCAACAGTGATGTTAATGTGTCTGCTTTAAATGTTTATATATAATGAAATGTGTGTGCAAATATAAACTACTTTGGAAACATTACCCTTTAAAAGTACTGATTTTAGTGTGCATAACCTAGAGAAAACCAAATGCTATCTTTCTAGAGTAAAGAGAAATAGGACGTTGAGCTTTCCTTTTGATGTCTTAGTGCTAGATTAGTTTCTGACAATGCTTGGGCAGTGACAATTTTGTGATGGCGACTTCCTTTTTCTGATCTTTTGGACACACAGTGCAACCAATGCACAGTAACATTACAGAAGAGTGCGTACTTGGAAAGAAATCCCAAGGGCTTGTATACAGCTTCATTCTTGCTGTACATTTTTATTTTGATCAGCATCTTTGGAACTTTTATTTCTGATAGTCTGGATATGGAGGACTTTCCATGTCCAACACATACTAAGGGATCAGAGACCTTTATTTCTTAGTAAGTCTCATTATATTGAGTAGAGAAAAGTTAACTTGGAATGTTTTTTGTCTTTCCAGATACAGTTTATGTAATCACGCCAGATGAGAAAGGAACAGCTCCAAAAAGACATGTGCTCAACAGCAAACCCCTACTTCCAGCAAAATCCAAATGGCTGTATTTTAACTCCTCTTCCTTTAAAATGATGCAGGAAAATCATGAAGGCCCACAAAGGAAACTGGGACGACTCTCTAGGAAAGTGTCAATACATGATATAAAGCCAATAATTCCCCTGATTTAAGATGTTCTTTTCTGGTGACTAACGCGTCAGTACTTTCAACTCCTATTAATATCCATAATCAGTAACATACAAAGAGAAGCTCTTATTCTGAAATTGTAAGATTTGTATTTGGGAATGCTGTGGGGAATGAAGATGAGTGTCCTTTACCATAACTCAAAACAAGATTTTCTTTGGGGGATCAGATCCTAACTCTTACTTCTGCAGTTACCTTTTCTTCAGTCCTCACAAATGTAGACACAGCAATGAAAATTAACTTTTCTTTTTAAAAAAATTATATATTCAGTTTGCAGTAGACATTCCTTATGTATTGTTTGTATTTATTTATGATTATCAATTTAAGTAACATTAATATTGTATCAAACTCCTTATGAAAATGAGTATGGATGTATACAGTACGTCTGATTTTTTTATCCACAAGAATGATTTTGATTCAAAATGCTTTTCAGCTGACATATAGAGCACTAACTATTTTAAAGGCCTGAATCTTATGAATTCTCAGTCTGTATGGGAATTAGGAAAGTTATAAAATGCATTAATCCTTTATAGTCAATTCTGTGCCTAGGATTTTGCAAGGGAACAGTTAACTGACAAGGAGAAGCACTACATTTTTAATTCAGCATTAGTGCATTGGGAAGGAACTTTATTGCTTTGTGCTTGGCATGTCATTATTTTACATTTGACATAAGGCCTTTCCAGAATGAATGTGAGGAATTGCTTTCACTTTAAGACTTTCCTTTTCTTTAAAAACTCTAGGAGGTATTATGTGAAAAAAGCCTTGATTTTCATTTGGCTAGTGCCATGTTTATGATCATGTACCTTTAAAAATAAATAAATAAATAAGGGAAGTAGCATCTTTACAAATGACTAGCAAGAATTTAGTTAATGAAGAATTAAAGCAGCACTGTTGATCGGTGCTTTGCGTAAATACATCGTAACTTTTGGGTCGAAAGGGGCCTTCAGAAGGATAGTCAATGATATGAAAGCAATTCTGTACATGAATTAAGCATACTTGCTGCATTGTCTCTGCAGATTCTATTTTTGTTTAAAATATTAAAATGTATGTTAGCAAAAATGGGTGGATTTTCAAATAAAATGCAGCTTCCACAGAACTTTTGTTACAGTATGAAAGTATGAGGTACTTCTTTTCTTTTTGCCTCTTAAAATGGGCAAGGATTATTGCTTTGTTTACTTACAGTACCAAATCTATTTAATTACATGCATATTACATGCTAGGAAGTGCACCAATATGAACCTGTCTAGATTTTTACACTGTGCCTCTCCCCATGGTGGTACAGCACCTTAGTTTTATTGAAATGAGTGAATACAGCCTCTCACCAAGAGCTGGATCTATTACTTGAAATCATTGGTGTCTGGTGTCCCCTAACATTCTCAAAATGCTTATAGCAGGCAACTTGATGCTTGTAACTGGGTAACATAGAAAGAAGCATGAACAGGCTTACACCAGTTTCCCTTACACAACTACCTCAAATGTTCCAGCCTTGGGCCATGGCTGACAAGCCAGAAGCATCTTGCTGAGACATCAGTCACTTACTTTGGAGACAGAGTTCCCATCATGAAAGCAAAGGGCTTACTCAAAGTCTAGGAAGAACGATGCAAGGGCCTGTTCATAACGAGGGGAACCTAGTAGGGCTGTTTTCAGCTGTTCTGACGTTTGCCCTGATGTTTAAATCTTGACCTTCTATTGGCACACATTGTAAAATGGCTACTACACAAGTAACTTTAAGGACTCCGAGCAGGGCTGAGCCAATATTATTCTGTTAGTATGCAAAGTGGACATATTGCCTGTACAGGTTGTAAAAGGTTTTGAATCTTTAGTATCCCCCACTAATGCACTTCTCCCAGGCTGCTACCTTCTACTTCAGAGATTCATTTGAAAAGTCTATAGCCCTTTGTTAGTTGCAAACAATCTTTAAAATGAAGTGTCTCTGATGTGGTGATGTCCTTGTTTTATAAGTAGGGCCCTATCAAATTCACAGCTGTGAAATATAGTCTCCCCTGTGACATCTGGTTATTATAAGGGGATTGCGAAATTACCACCCTTCTGCGCTGCCTTCAGAGCTGGGCGGCTGGAAAGCAGTGGTTGCTGGACGGGCACCCAACTCTGAAGGCAGTGCCGCCGCCACCAGCAGCAGCGTAGAAGTGAGGGTGGCATGGTATGGGGGGACATCACCTTTGGGGGGAGCAGGGACAGCTGTATGGGTGGGCACCCCCGCCCCACACACACACACACACACACAGCCCAAGGCCCCTTTAACCTCTGAGTGCTGGGGAGGAGCAGGGCTAGGGGCACGTTGGCTGGGAGCTCCTACCCTATGCCAGGCTCAGGCTGCCAGTCCTGGCCAGGCTGTGGAGGGACGGGACTTCCTCTCCCCTGCATTGGCTACTTCCGGGGCCGGGTCAGACCACCTCTGGCGCTGGCACAGAAGTAAGGGTGGCAATACCATACCATGCAACCCTCACTTCTGCGCTGCTGCCTTCAGAGCTGGGCTCATGGCCAGCAGTCTCCCCTCTCCAACTGCCCATCACTGAAGGTAGCACTGCCGCCAATAGCAGTGCAGAAATACCACGAACCCCCCCACCCCCATAGCCTTGCAACTCTCCCCTCCTCCCTGCCCCCCCCTCCCTCCCGTCAGGACCCCCACAGTTACAACATTGTGAAATTTCAGATTTTAAAAATCCTCTGACTATGAAATTTACCGAAATGGACGGTGAATTTGGTAGGGCCCTATTTATAAGGCTACGCCTTGATTGCAAAGAAAAGGTATGTTAATGCGGGTTGGCTAACTTAACATGCTAGCTGACAGGTTAAAAGAGCAATGAAGAGACAGCAACTTGCCTGAGGGTTCGGGTAGCCTGGGGTTGGACTGGAGCTGCTAACAGGCTTTAACTCAAACTGCTCCTCAAAGCCCCCTGTGGCTGCTCTCCTTCAGGAGTAAGCTGTTCTCATGTGCGTGGGCTGTCAGGCTGGAAGTTCTGAAGGCACCTAAGTGAGTTGCTCAACTCACGTTAATTTTCAATGAAGGTTGAGCACCTCATTCCCATAGGCTGGATTGTTTTATTGTAAGAGCAGGAACTCCTGCTGTAGAGCTGCCTTCTCCGTGCTGTTCTGTACATCTGATTCAGCCAGCAGTGGAGGAGATGATTGTGGTGTTACAGAGGGCTCTGATTCCTTAGAGACCGATCAGGCTATTTGGAAAAACAGAATAGCAGCATGCAAACCAGGGGGAAAATTTTAAAGAAACAACCTTATGGTATAAATTAGAAAATAAAAGCAGTCAGAGCAATGGGGCTTTCCCTTTGATTTTAAGTTATTTTGGCCAAAGTCATCACAATCTGTCTCTGGTGTAAATTTGAGAAATAAATATTGGACATCTCATTTATTTTCTTAAAAACTCAACTGTACCGAACACAGAACATGGGTGATAATATATCTAAAGGTCTTGCTGCTATGAAAACGCAGTCACTAGGGAACAAACAGATCGCAGGGATGTACTATATAAAATATTGGTTTAAGTAACGGCAATATTGCATGCAATAGATTGTCCCTGATAGCTTGAAAGAACTGTCTCCCCAGAAGCACCCTGTGCGGCACAGAAACACTAACTTCTTTCAGAATAGACAAATATTAATCCTATCAGATGGTCTGTCCAATCAGCCATTGTGGATGAGGCCCACCAGGCAGATTGTTGTTGCTCCTCCCCCAAGCTGCCAGCCAGGACAAAGATGTTAAGCCAGTGCACCTGAAGACCTTTTGCTCCAGGTGCCCACTCCAGAATAAGAAAAGTAGATGCAAAGGCAATGCCAGCCCAGAAGAGCCTGTTCTTCAGAGGTCATTGCTGGGCAGAAGAGGATGGAAGCAGGAGCGGGATAGTACCTGGGAGAAATGAGTTAATTACAGCTTGGGAAATAGGGCTGAAAGGGGATCTGGAACCCAAAGAGCCATGGGCCACAGGGAAAGTCTGTGATACAAGTGAACAGCAGACAAAGTGCCAGGGAAGGGGATCAGGAATAAGATAGGGCATAGTGCTGAAGTACAGAAGGGGACAAAGAAATGTAGAAGAGGTAATAAAGTTCTAATAGCACATTTACTCCTGAGTCTGACAGACCTTGCCTGACATCAGTTAGAACAGCTGTATACTGACCTTTGTACTTCCTCCCCAACATTAAAATAGGCAAGGCTGGTCAATGTACCTCTCTTTGGTTGGTGTTGAGATTGTGAGGATGAGACAGAACCCATATCATAGAGTCATAGAAGATTAGGGTTGGAAGAGACCAGAGGAGGTCATCTAGTCCAACCCCAACTAAATCATCCCAGCCAGGGCTTCATCAAGTCGGGCCTTAAAAACCTCGAAGGATGGAGATTCCATCACATCCCTAAGTAACCCATTCCAGTGCTTCACCACCCTCCTAGTGAAATAGTGTTTCCTAATATCCAACCTAGAGCTCCCCCACTGCAACTTAGAAGATCATAGAATCATAGAATTGGAAGGGACTTCAGGAGGTCATCTAGTCCAATCCCCTGCTCAAAGCAGGACCAATCCCCAGACAGATTTTTACCCGTTTCCTAAATGGCCTCTTCAAGGATTGAACTCATAACCCTTGGCCTTGTTCTGTCATCTGCCACCACTGAGAACAGCCGAGTGCCATCCTCTCTGGAACCCCCCTTCAAGTAGTTGAAGGCTGCTATCAAATCCCCCCCTCACTCTTCTCTGCTACAGACTAAATAAGCCCAGTTCCCTCAGCCTCTCCTCGTAAATCATGTGCCCCAGCCCCCTAATCATTTTAGTTGCCCTCTGCTGGACTCTCCAATTTGTCCACACCCTTTCTGTAGGCCCCCAAAACTGGCTGTAATACTGCAGATGTGGCCTCACCAGTGCCAAATAGAGGGGAATAATCACTTCCCTTGATCTGCTGGCAATGCTCCTACTAATGCAGCCCAATATGCCGTTAGCCTTCTTGGCAACAAGGGCACACTGTTGACTCATACCCAGCATCTCATCCACTGTAATCCCCAGGTCCTTTTCTGCAGAACTGCTGCTTAGCCAGTCGGTCCCCAGCCTGTAGTGGTGCATGGGATTCTTTCGTCTTAAGTGCAGGACTCTGCACTTGTCCTTGGTTGAACCTCATCAGATTTCTTTTAGCCCAATCCTCCAATTTGTCTAGGTCACTCTGGACCCTATCCCTACCTTCCATTGTATCTACCTCTTCGTGTCATCCACGAACTAGCTGAGGGTGCAATCCATCCCATCATCCAGATCATTAATGAAGATGTTGAACAAAACTGGCCCCAGGACAGATCCGTGGGGCACTCCGCTTGATACCGGCTGCCAACTAGACATCGAGCCGTTGATCACTAATTGTTGAGCCCAACAATCTAGCCAGCTTTCTATCCACCTTATAGTCCATTCATCCAATCCACACTTTTTTTAACTTGCTGGCAAGAATATTGTGGGAGACTGTATCAAAAGCTTTGTTAAAGTCCAGGTATATCACGTCCACCGCTATCCACAGAGCCAGTTATCTCGTCATAGAAGGCAATCAGGTTGGTCAGGCATGACTTGCCCTTGGTGAATCCATGTTGACTGTTCCTGATCACCTTCCTCTCCTCCAAGTGCTTCAAAATGGATTCCTTGAGGGCCTGCTCCATGATTTTTCCGGGGACTGAGGTGAGGCTGACCGGTCTGTAGTTCCCCAAATTCTCCTTCATCCCTTTTTTTAAAGATGGGCACTATATGTGCCTTTTTCCAATTGTCCAGGACCTCCCCCGATCAGAAGTTTTCAAAGATCACAGCTAATGGTTCTGCAATCACATCAGCCAACTCCCTCAGCACCCTCAGATGCATTAGCTCCGGCCCCATGGATTTATGCACATCCAGCTTTTCTAAAATGTTTAGGTATCTTTCTTTGGGGATAGCTGTGATGTCTGTGGTAACAGCCTACTATGCTCTTATTCAGCATTAAAAAGCATTTTCAAAAGATGAGTGAAGACTAGCATCTACTCTAGAAGACAATATGCTAGAGCCACTGGTCACTCACCAGTTGGTGAGGTTCTCTGAAAAGTGACTCTAAAAATGACATTATGGTGTTCCCAACTGATGGGTTCTCAGTGACTTCCTGTAGATTAAACCTTGAATCCAGGTCAGGCTGGGTTCTTTTTGGCTCCAACACCACCCATAAAGATTCTGCAGTCAGCAGTGAGTAAGCAGTTGTGATGGCCTATGTCTTGTCCAACAATACAGGCATTGAACGGGAGACTTCCAGGGCTAAAAGCATCAATCTCCACAGCTTGAACTAAAGAGCCAGACTTTGTAGTTATATCTGTAACAACTCCTACCCTCTGTAGGTGGGGGACACACAGAGGTGAAAGTAAGCCGGTACGGTCCAGTATGGCAAGAGCCGGTACACAGCCGACCGTACCGGCAGGGGGAAGCTTCCCCAGGCCAGTGATTTAAAGGGCCCGGGGCTCTCAGCTGCCGCTACCGCAGCCCCGGGCCCTTTAAATCTCGATTTAAAGGCCCAGCCTCTTCTGGTTGAGGCCCCGCCCCCGCTCAGGACTCCGGCATTCCAGTAAGTCCTTTAAGTTACTTTCACCCCGGGGACACAACACACAGCCCAGTGAGTTACCTGACCATGCTAATAATCCATGAGCCAGAATAGAAGGCCGCTTGCTGTCCCAGAGCTGTGCTGGCTGTACAGAGCAAACAGGAATAAGTAGGAGCTAGTTTTACTTGCTAAAGTTAGCAGATATGCTGAGCAAAATGATGCTATTTTTAGTCACTTCAGAGTAGAACGGTATTTGTGGGGTGAAGCTACCTTCCATTCTAACCATAGATCCGGAGCCTCTCACTGCTGCAGGGACCCCATAAACTCCATACATTTTAATGGAGACACTAGCATAAAGCTGGAATAACAGCGATGAATCACATCCCTGAGCCAAACCAACACACCTGCAATTTCCATGTGTGGTTTTTATTTTCTGAAAAGTTTGAAGCTGATTGAACAGAGAGATGAGGCTGCAGTGACTGAGATCTCACTTGTATGTCTCCGACAAACTTTTCCTTAGTCCCTCTTCACCCTAACTCCAGGATGGCTTTGCCTAGAAACTCTTCCAAAACTGGGGCCTTTGCCAAGGAATCCTGCTTTCAATTATAGTTCTGGTGGGGACTGTTGGCAGTGTGCATGAATTATAGCTCCAATGCAGTTTGAACACGTCATTGTCTTGATGAGGAAAGAGCTGCAGTAGGGAACCACCTCTGGGGCTGGTCACTGAGAACTAGAGCCACACTGGAGGGCAGAAGTGTACACGCTGGGCACGAGGGGGCCAAGAAGTGAGAGAGACAGACAGACAGACACAGGAGAGCAGAGGGAAGGAAAGAAAACCCGTCCAGTGTTCCAGAAATTGCTCGCTCAATAGCAAGCCCCCATGTCGCACTCTGTCTTCGTCTCTTACTGTGATAGCAAAAGCATGAGGCAAGGAGCTGCATGGTGGGATGGCACCTGGTCCATTGACAGGGTGGGAGGATCCCACAGGAGTGGGCTCTGCAACATTCATTCCTGTCACTGAGTAATTCTTACAGGCAGTGCCGTAACAAGGGCGAGGCGAGTGAGGCACTTGCCTTGGGCGCACAAAGGGGAGGGGCGCAATCACCTCCTCTCCGCCTCCGCCCCCTCCCCTGAACGCTCCGCCCCTGCTTCTCCGAGCCCCCGCTTCCCACGAATCAGCCAGACCAAAAATTAAATAAGTGATGTATCAGAGGGGTAGCTGTGGTAGTCTGGATCTGTAAAAAGCGACAAAGAGTCCGTTGGCACCTTATAGACTAACCGACGTATTGGAGCATGAGCTTTCGTGGGTGAATGCTCCAATACGTCGGTTAGTCTATAAGGTGCCACAGGACTCTGTCGCTTTTTACAAATAAGTGATAGACACTCCTGGGGTGGTGAAGATTAACACTTACATAAAACAGATGCATAGCCATGTAATCCACAACTGCTTGGCTCAACAGGAAAATTATACAGAGAGGAGTCAATCCTGAGCACTCTGGCTGCAATCCAATTAAGCACATGCTTAAGGGCTTTGCTGGATGGGGGCCAAAGTACTTAGCACATTGCAGGACTGTGCTCATAAAGAGGAGTTTAGTGGATTCAAGATGTTTACACTTCCAGCCTATTAGCTTTAGTCCTTATCAAAAACTGCATTAAAATGTGCCTATTTATTTGACACACAGTGCACTGGGAGAATGCCAGCAGTGGGAGGAGGGCAGAGTTCAGGTAATTTGGGTAATGTCCATACTTCCTAATTATTGTACCCTTAACTCTGAATTGCCAGACTAACCTTTGCCACCTGGGTGAGAGGTTTGTGTGTTGGGATGTGAGATGGGTGGGGGCAACAGCTGACGGAGAGTCCCAGTTATCACCTGCCGGCTGCAGTGATGACAAGCCTATAGCCTAGAGCAGGGCACACGAGTGGAGAACAGACTCGGTCACAGAAGGCTCAAGGCTTGCAGTGAGAAGGTAAATTGCTTTGGTTCTGTTCCTGTAATTTAAGAGAAAAGCCTGTCTAACTTAGCTGGTCATGTAGTGTAAGATTAGATGAGACTGAATATGCATACAGGCTAGGCTGTTGGTTGTTTTAAAAGCTCTTTTTCCTCCAATGTTTTGTTCCAACTACTAAACAAACATACTTTGTTCTAACCAGGCTGTTGGTCACTGTGGCTCCTGAAAAAAGGAAACACAGATGTCCAAAGCCCAGTCAGGCCTGCAGGGCGATAGGCACTGGTAGACAGGAGGTACAGTACCCAGGTCCTGCTCAAAGAGCAGAAAAATCAGTAAGGCTACGTCTACACGAGAGAGCTTACAGCAGCACAGCTGTACCAATGCACGCACCACTGTAAGATCCCTTGTGTAGCTGCTCTATGCCGACAGGAGAGAGCTCTTCCGTCGATATAATTAATCCCAACGAGCTGTTGGCAGGAGTGCTTATGCCAGTGAAATTTACGTTGCTCAAGGGGGTGCAATATTCACCCCCCCCTTAGCTACATAAGTTTTGCTGACATAAGTGGCAGTGTAGACATAGCCTAAGGCACTCAGAGTGATCAAGGAGACAGATACACAGCCAGCCCCATAACCATGACAGGTCTGAACAATATGCCCAGCATGTTTTATAATCCTTTAATTCAGGGGTCTCAAACTCCCGGCCCGTGGGCCATCTGCGGCCCGCAAGCCTCCCCAGTGTGGCCTGTGGGGCTCCAGCAGTTTTGGGGCCCGGTCTCTCCCTTGGCCCCACTTGCCGCCCCCAGGCGCTCCCCCCTCAGGGACCCCGGCAGCGCAGCAATTCTGAACGGCATCTGCCTGCTCACTCCAGTGGCTGCCGGCCCCTCCCTGAGGCCCAGGGGCGAGGCGGGGTGAGGCTGTGCCCCTGCGGCCAATGGGACGCTGTGGTGGCGGTGCCTGGGGGCAGAAGCGCACGGAGGCCTGCCCGCCCCGCCTTGGAGCCCCAGGTAAGTGACATACACCCTCCCGCCCCCAAACTCCCTCCTAGGCCCTGCACCCCCTTCCCACACACCCCCTCAGCCCCCAAACTCCCTCCCAGAGCCAGCACCCCAGACCCTTCCCCCACCCAAACTCCCTCCCAGAGCCTGCATCTGGTCCCCACACCCCCTACTGCCCCCAAACTCCATCCCAGAGCCAGCACCCCAGACCCTTCCCCCACCCAAACTCCCTCCCAGAGCCTGCACTCCAATCCCCTACCCCAGACATCCTTCCCCACCCAAACTCCGTCCCAGAGCCTTAGGCAGGTGGAGGTTTTTTGGGGGGTGGAGTTTTTTTTGGGGGGGCGAGTTCTGGGCGGCATGAGTGACATTGGCCCACTGGGAGGATTTGAGGACTGGCACTGGCCCTAAGGTAAATTGAGTTTGAGACCCCTGCTTTAATTGAAGAATATATACATTTTTAAATCCACTTTCTGGTGTTGCAGTTTAATTTCATGCCATTTATTAAAATGTATCTGATCCTTCGATTTACAGAGGTGAAAAGAAAATCATTCAACCAAATATTTTGGCAATAGTTTGGATTATTCTCAACATATTGTACTTTGCTTAAACCGAGTAGTAAATACTTAGCAGCTTCCACCTTTTATGTCAGCCTACGTTTATCTGTTTGTAATGTCTAATCAAACTAGAATTCTGTATCTGGAAGACTGCAAGTAGGGACCATAGAAGTCAAATATTGACCCTGATCCTGCGTTAGCTACACCCCATCTACATTAGTGGGAGTTTACATTGCACAAGGAATGTGCAGGTTCATGCCCACCGTCTATAGTACTATGGAAAGAAACCTTTATATTAGCCATCTAGAGACATTCCTGTTAATGCAGCCAGCTATTTCAATTGTGTAATATTTAAATCTAATGCTTTAGGTACTTAAGAAAAGAGCTTCCATAAAGCATTGTGTCACAGATTACCTGGAAAACAGATCAAAGTTTTAATGAACTTCAAATTACATTTCTAAATGAGCAATATAAATTAGTCTATTTTTAACCAACCAGGACCTTTTGTTCCTAAGTAAATACAGATTTGATCATGCGGTATGTGATGTGGCCCTCTGATTTATAGGTATCAAAACTGTCTTCAAACTGGCATTTGCTTGACATTTCTCTCAATTCTTCATGAATAGGCATGGCTCTTCCCACTGCACTCATCAGTTTCGTCCCCAGGGGACCCAGTTTTGAGTATTCCTGGAGTTGCAGAAGAGAGAGGGAATATTGTTGTTCATCAGCAATTGCATGGCAAAAGAGAGGCACTTCAGAAGACTACTGTTTTCCTTTTTAAAGAGACTCGGTAAAGATGTCCTCAAGGGGTTCCATGTTCAACAATTTCCATATCAAATGTGCTTAGTTTACAAGTAAAAAAAGGTTCCCATTCCAACTGCCAGCCCTGCCAACTCAGTCTGGGATTCAATAGCCTTAAATACACTCTGTGCCCCTTTGCACTTACACCTGGGAAGCCCTAGTCCAAGGCTATGTCTACACTGCACAGTTTACAGCAGCACAGCTGTGCCACTCAAGCCTTGCCACCGTAAGGTGTGCCGTGTAGCCGCTCTTTGTCGGCAGCAGAGAGCTCTCCTGCCGACAAAATCAAACCAGCCCCAGTGGGGGGCGGTAGCTTTGTCAGCAGGAGGGTGTCTCCCACCGACAAGGTGTCTTTTTCACACCCCTGTCCGACAAAAGTTTTAATGAGAAAAGTGCGATGTAGACATAGCCCAAGCCTCCCCGCAGAGAGTGAGGTCTGGAAGAGGTGGCCTGGCCATTTACCCTTCCCAACCCAAACTTCAGAAAGGTCTAAGGCCCAGACAAAGGAGAGCACTTGAACCCACACATTACCCTTAATGGCACTTGGGGTGCAGTGTCTCTATGGCAGCATCTCCAACTCTTTTCATGGGGAGTGTCACCCTGGCTGCTTATACGGTATATCTATAATCCCAAATGTGGAAGCCAACAGCACCTTTCACCATAACAGTGCTGCTGGTAGCTCATTTCCTGATTTTAAAAAAGCTAGTGCCACAGTAAGTGAAAGAAGCCCCATTGATTTTATCCTTTACCTGGATATCTTTTTCATCTTCATACAATAGGTAGTTGAGAGCAGGAGCCATTGGCTCTCCCCACAGATCCTCATAGCTGTCTTCCTGCTTCTCGGCCTCTGTCTCAGACTGAGTATCTGAAAACACTTCCTTCTCTATGGCTAGGGGTGCTGTGCTCTTGGTGCTTTCATCTCCAGCATCTGTCTTTGCTTTTTGGGGGAAGTCCAATGAGATGTTAATGGGGTTATACTTTGTGAAGGTTAGAAATAAGGCTTATCATGGAAATTGTTTGTAATCTTTACTATGAGGTTGCCAGGGAGACTCCCAAATATACACTATGGACAGGTAAAAAAAGAGCAATGGACAAGAGTAAATAGTTTTATGCCAAATGCACATGCAAGCCGCTGAGATGCTGCTGCTCTACCCATAGCACCACTGTATATCGCACAATCCAGTGGAAAATCTCTCAAGTTGACAGTTAATTCCGCATGTGTCTTGGACAGACACACTGAAACCATCCTCTTAGACCATGGGCCACTGTACTGCTGGAGGGACCATCTTTGGGATGAGATGTAAGACAGTATATGATGATTCGTGGACAGTAAAAATCCAAGGCATCTTTTTGCACAAGGCAGTTGATCCTAGCATCCTGGCCTGGCCCAGTTCCATTTTGGGAAACTATATCCTACTGACCTAAATATCTATTTCACTTAATACAATAGTGTATTATTTTCTTCCTGTCCTGCACTGTGATGTAGAGCTGCTGTGCAGGCTGCTAACCCCGAGGTAACTGCATTTCAGTGGTAGATGAAATGATCACCATGTACACTAGAATGTTTTCAAAGGACTTTGCAGACAAAAAGTACTTAATGTAAGATTACTTATAAAGTTCCATGACTTCTTGACATGTGCATTACCTGCATAATCTCTACACTGTAGTCCTTCCAAGTCCTCACTAAGCAATTCCTCTCCTTGAACTTGCAGGCCAGCTCCCTGGGTAAGAAATAAATGCCTATGAAATTTAAAAACAAACAAACATGACATTAGAGCTCTGAACATATTTCCCTAGAAACTGGAACAATTAACGATGCCTTGTTTTCAGAAAAGACGTACTCGAAAAGCCAGCTAACATTTAACCACAAGCTCAGAATAATGCAATGGTTTAAAAATGTGATTGAGGCAGCCAGGTAGCTTAATGACTATGCTCTTTTGTATCCCTAATTCAAGTCTGCCATAAAATTCAAAGAAAACAAATGCAGTCTCGGATCAGTACACAGTCCAAACCAGAGCTGAAAGTCTTCACTTAGAAGCAGTCCAAGGTTCTTCTAGCAAGGAGAGTTAGAGACCCCCTTTTGTGGTTAAGATGTGACTGCTACAGCAGGGCTGAAATCCCGGGGCAGGGACAGTAAAGAGATGAGTGATAAACATAGCGTGTAACACCAGAGGTTATCATACCACATATGCTAAATTAATTCTCTTTTGGGGAATAAGTTAGCGCCATTAGATGTGAAGGAACTTCAGGCCGTGCAATGTACCCTTACAGTGCCATGCAAGAGCCTCTTCCTTATTTCTGCTTAGGACGGCACGTCATCTGCAGTACTCGGGACTGAAAAAACTAAATTAGAGCATTAGCCTTCACGCCCCCAAATATCTGAACCAACAATAAGGAGCTGTCCAGCCTGCACAGCTAGATATAGGGGGAGGTGTGGCAAGAAGGAATTCTTCCTCCGAGCACCATAGGACTGCAACCCTAAATTGTGAGCCTTGGGGGGTGGGGGGGTGGGAGGGGCGGCAAAGGGAGATCTGTACAGCAGGAGATAATCCAGTTTTGCTACCCCCACATCCTGATCCCTATGTGCTGGTGCATACAGAGTCACAAGGTAGCTGAGCTTCAAATCACACCCCCAACATCCTCAAATCCTGCCTCTTTTGAATAGGAAAGCTGCATTGGTTCTGCTGCCCAGGGACACTGAATGGCTGTGGAGGCAGCAGAAGTAGTTTCTAGGGCCCAGATTCTCAAAGGTATTTAGGCTTCAAATGCCCATTGAAATCAATGGAAGTTAGGTGTCTAAATACCTTTGAGGATCTGGGCCTAGGTCTGTAAATGGAACCATTCTTACCCCGATATTTTAAGATTTTGAAGTCTGCAGTTAAACAGGCTCCTAATCATATATATATTTTCTTCTTCTAGTAGCTGAGCAGATGCTTCCAAGTCACTTACTTCCTTTCGGTACATTTCAACCTGTCGCAGATGAGAAAAACATGAGGTAATCTTGAAAGAAAGGGGGACCTGCACAAAGGGTCACGATCCTGGAGCTTCCTGAGTTCTTATCCTGTCTCACAGTAGCTCCCTCTGTTGCCTTAGACAACACAGAAGGTCAAGAGGAGAACGACCTGGATGTATTGGTTGATCACAGGATGACTATGAGTAAGGCTGCGAGTCTGTCATGGACTTCTGCAGCGGCCGGTGCTGGCTCAGGGGCTGCCAGAGGCAGGCAGCCCGTAGGCCAGCAGCAGCAGTTTGGGTATGTGGGAGGGGGCTAGAGGTTGGTGGGACGTGAGGGGGCACTTACCTCCGTGGGGGGCTCCCCGGCTCCCACCGGCATGGTCCTGTAGCTACTCCTAGGCAGAAGGGCCAGGGGGCTCTGCGCGCTGCCCGTGACCGCAGGCCCCACCCCCGCAGCTCCCATTGACTGCGGTTCCTGGCCAATGGGAGCTGCACAGCCGGCGCTTGTGGCAGGAGCAGCATGTGGAGCCCCCTGGCCCCTCTGCTGCCTAGGAGCTGCAGGGACACACGGAGCCGGGTAGGGAGCCAGCCCCGCCAACCCTCCCCCCCCCAGCACCAGCAGGGGTCCCAGGCCACCTCCCCTAGCACAAGTGGCATCCCCGGTCCACCCCCTTCCCCCAGAGCACCTGCAGCCCCCCTGCCCAAGTTTTAGTTAGGGATATATAGTAAAAGTCATGGACAGGTCACGGGCCATGAATTTTTGTTTACTGCTCGTGACCTGTCCATGACTTTTACTAAAAATACCCATGACTAAAACGTAGCCTTAACTATGAGCCACCAATGTGATGCAGCCGTGAAAAAGGCTAATGCAGTCCTAGGATGCATCAGACTAGGTATTTCCAGTAGAGACACGGAAGTGTTAAGGCACTGGTGAGACTTCATCTGGAATCTGGAGCACCCACGGAAAAAAATTAGCGGGTGCCTATTTTATTGCAATATTGCAGCACCAGGCTTTTAATACAAATTTAAACTACATTCTGTAAATGTTTGAAGGACTGAGCCCTAAAATTGTATACTGGATGATCTCGTACATTTCTACTTATTAAACAGTTGATTGTATGGAGTTGATTGTATGCTAGTAGTCACTAGCAGGGCCATGATTCTGGCTGTCACTGCAATTGTGACAGGATATGCATCTTGACGTCTTGATGTCACAAACAGAGAACCTGTCTTTCCCTCACAACTGTGGCTTACTTAGGACAACATCCTGCTCACCTTTCTCGCTGAAGTCCTTAGAAGCCTACAATAAGAAGCAAAGTGATGACTACAGACCACCCCTAAATTCAAACCCTAATTATCATGGCGTGAAAAACCAGATACTGCTTTTACCTCTTCCTTCAGCCATTCGTTTTCTTCAATCTCCCTGTGACTGGTTTTGTCAATGTGCTTTACGGCATTCTGAGAAAACAGAATTTCAGATCTTCTCTGAAGACAGAACTTTGACAATGGCACATACTTGAGGAAAACATTTTTAATGGGCAGTAATATCCTCTAGGCAGGAAATATCCACACAGGGAACTAGAAACTGTGCAAGGTTCCCCTATACCATTCTCTTGTGAGACTTGAAGAGGCTCGGCCTTGGAGTAGGCAGGAGGGTTAGCCCTCAAATCAGCTATTCCTCACAGATGTTCCAGTGCAATGCAATTTGTGACCAGTTATTATTTCTGATATGAGTTTCCCTAAATAAGAGCTTTCTCCCTCCCTCCATATCTGCTATTTCTGATTTATCCTGCACTGAAGTCATAATCTTATCTGTGTGAAATCAGACTTTTGCAATGGAAGGAAGGCAATACCACAAATTCAGTGTTGTGACCCTGATCCTTTGGGGCTCCTTTCAGGTACAGAGGTCCGTACTAGTGAATTTGATTGCAGGATCAGAGATTTGTCTTCATTATTGACTCATGTAAGAAATGAACTAACAGGAATCCCTTGTTTAGCATCACATGTTTACAATCCATGGGTCTGATTCTCTTCTCACACCATTGTAAATCAAGAGTAACTTAACTGAAGTCAGTGAAGCTAAACCTCTAATCTTCAAAGGGATCTAATGAAGTGTGGGATCCTACTGAGGGACATACAAATCCATCAGCATAGATCACTTTGTTGATTGGATACTAACACTGGTATAAATGAGAGAAGAATCAGATCCCACAAATATTGATGAAATCTAACAGTTTGTTGTTAGACTACAGAAAACTGAAGAATGTTTTTCTAACTTTCTGACCATTTTGGTCCACTCTTGGATCAATCTTAATTCTTGAGTGAGAAAACAATATGATATAAAACTTCAAGAAAAGAACATACTAAGGCTTCAAACTTGCAAACACTTATGCACATGTTTAACTTCAGTGGGACTACTCACATGTTTGAAACTAAGAATATGTGTTTGCAGGAACAGGGCTTTGATCATTGCCAGTTTTGTTTCTGCAAAGACAGCATTCAGAAAATACTTATTCATGATTTTTTGAAATGTCAAATGTTATTTAAGTTGAAATTCTAAACTGAAACTCTGTATTTGCCTTTTTTTGTTCCGCATGTTCATGTTTACATTTATTTGTTGAGACTTTTTTAAATTGCGAGAAATATCAATATTTGGACATTAACATTTGTCTGTAAATGTAAAACATGCCACTTTCTGTATTTTTTATTACAAATTCAACATTTTATTGTAAATCCCACACTTAGAAATTTTCACTAATTTTTATTTTTCAAAATTAAATTCCCAGTAAAATGTCAAGTTCTTGAGTGAGCCTCTGTGCCTCCGTTTCCCCAACTGTAAAATAGGGATGATGCTACTGACCTTTGTAAAAGCTCTTTGAATGAAGAGCACGACAATACTGGTCAACAAAATATTTTACAGTTCATTTTATTCTGTTCCAGTCCATAAGATACCCTGTCATTCCACTAATGAAGGCCCATGCCAGTCTTTTTTTTTTAATCCAGTTTAAAATCAATAAGACGAGAATGAGTATTTTTAATCAAGACACGATTAGCATTCAGTATAAAAGCAGAAAAAGTACCTCAGTAGCCCATTCCTTCTTTTCGTTCATTTGTTTCTCAACCAATCTGTCCATTTTTTCTTTTGTCGTTTCCAGAGTATGTCTATAATATTCTTTCAAAAGCAAAGCAGAAGCCATTAGGTGACACTGATTCCCTCTGCAGATGATGAGATAACTGACTCGGTGTTACTGAGCTCATGGGACTCTACAGCCAGCATCTCTTTAGAGCATGTCGATATTGCAGTGAGGATGTGAGTGTAGCACAGGGAAGTGTACCATGCTAGGTTTACTCTAGCTAGCATGGGTAAAAAGAGTAGTGTAGATATGGAGGCACAGGCTTCAGCCTGGGTGAGCAATGCAAGTACAAATCCGAGAGGGAGTCAGATTACGTACCCAGGTGGCTAACCCAAGCCCCCATCACCACCAAGTCCTGTGCTTTGTATGATTTTATATCCTATACAGATAGGCTATATCTACACTATGAGCTAGGTATGTGCTTCCTCTGCTCATGTACACAGACTTGTGATAGCTCAGTGAGAGAGAGTGCAAGTATACATAACAGTGTAGCCCTGGTCTCACAGACAACAGCAGCAAAGGCGTGCAAACCCAACTGAAAATGGTGAGTACGTACTTGGCACTGCTCAGCCATGCCTCCGCTGTGTATACTCACGCTAGGTCAATGAAAGCTAGGATTAGTATATGTACATGAACAGGGGAATCACACCCTTAGCTTGTAGTGTAGATATAGTCTTAGACTTTTGTAAGGCTTTCACTTCATATTGCCCGACATTCTGATTAAAGAATTGGCACTATACAATATTAATAGAGCACACGTTAAATGGATTAAGAACTGGCCAACTGACAAATCTCAAAAAGTAATAGTCATTGGGGAATCATTATCAAAATCTTAACTTTGGTTCCCAGAAAGATAATGGAGCAAATAAACAAGCAATCAATTTGTAAGCACCTAGAAGATAATAAGGTGATAAGTGACAGTCAACATGGATTTGCCTAGAACAAATCATGTCGAAACAACCTAATATCCTTCTCTGACAGGCTGCCAAGCCTTCTGGATACTGAGGGTGGGGAGCAGTAGATGTGATATATCTCGACTTTAGTAAGGCTTTTGATACTCTCTCTCATGACCTTCTCATAAGCAAACTAGGGAAATATAGCCTAGATCAGTGGTTTTCAACTTTTTTCATTTGCAAACACCTAAAAAATTTTGAATGGAGGTGTGAACCTCTTTGGAAATCTTAGGCTACATCTACACTACAGGGGGGGGGGTCGATTTAAGATACGCAAATTCAGCTACGCGAATAGCGTAGCTGAATTCGACGTATCGCAGCCGACTTACCCCGCTGTGAGGACGGCGGCAAAATCAACCTCCGCGGCTTCCCATCGACGGCTCTTCCTCCCACCTTCGCTGGTGGAGTAAGAGCGTCGATTCGGGGATCGATTGTCGCGTCCTGACGGGACGCGATAAATCGATCCCCGAGAGGTCGATTTCTACCCGCCGATTCAGGCGGGTAGTGTAGACCAGGCCTTAGACATAGTCTGCGGACCCCTAGTAGTGGTCCATGGACCATGGTTGAAAACCAGTGTTCTATGGTAATGACAACCTTTCGCGGACCCCTTAGACAAGGTTCCCGGCCAATAGGAGCTGCAGAGCCCCTTGGCTGACCCTAGGCATAGGAGCCGGAGGGGGGACATGCTGCTGCTTCCGGGAGCCACACAAAGCCACAGCACATGCGGAGCGGGGCAAGCCCCCGGCTGGAGTGCCAGAGCGGGGCAAGCCCCAGACCCCGCTCCCTGGCAGGAGCTTGAGGGCCAGAATAAAACATCTGAAGGCAGATGTGCTCGGTACTCGCTGTGAATGGGGAGGCTCTGAGGATGGGCATAGGGCTGCCTCCATCAGAAAGTATTTTACTCTGACTTTACTATCCTTTCTGTAGTTTTGGACTTAAAGTCCCTGCATATTTGGTACTTGTCTTGGACATGAGGTTTTCCTAGGCACTTCAGGCACCTGGAGTGTGGATCACTGTTCCCAAATGGCAGGAACTTAAGAGTACAAAAAAGTACCCCAATAAAAGGAAAGCTACTATTAAACTATCCTAACACTAAAACTATTAGCTGTTAATCAAGTACCAACTATATACAACACTAGAAGCAAGGGAAAGCTTGTAGTAGCATGGTGAATGCTCCAACCTCCATCACAGGCAATAAGAAGGAACTGAGGAATGTTGAGGGCAGCTCGGCCATTTCTGCCATGGTCCAGCAGTGCAAGGGCACATGTGACACCTTGATGGGTACCATTGAAGTAAAAATCTCTGACAACTGTGCATTGGGCATACACACATCTGAAGTGGAATGGACATGTGCAGTCACCCAAAGAACCACCATCTTTTGTCTCTTATCTTAGCTTTTGACTGTAAGCTCCTTCGGGCAGGGACTGTCTTTGTGTTCTGTGTTTGTATGGCACCCAGCAAAATGGGGACCTGGGTGCATGACTAGGGCTCCTAAATGCTACAGCAATATAAATAATAGTAAATCTTTCTATAAATATGCTTTAGTTCAAACACATTATTGGATTAGATGCAAGAATCACTGTATGAAAGAGACTAGATTATCATAATGGTCTCTTCTGGCCTTAAAGATCTATGAATCTATATAAATGTTCACTCTATTTTCTGCTTTACATCTTGGTGCAATAACATTTTGAACTGATTTAAAACAGGGAAAAGACAAAGTGCAAAATACCAGTCTTTCCTTGGTAATTACTTAAAATACTAACTGACAGGCTAATATGCAATAGGAAAAACAGTTCAGATCTTTATCAAGATAAAGTATGTTTTCAGAACAATTACCCTGGGGAAGACAAAGAGAATAACTGAATGGTTCTTATCTGCAGCACTTGATGCTTGGTAATGGTTGGCACCGACTGTACTGGGACCATTCTCACAGTGGTGTCGCTGCCTGTCACTACCAGCTGCTTGGCTGTGGTAATGAATACTAAGAGTGTTACAAGGGGGAAAAAAATCAGGACTTTTTTTTAAATAATAAGACATAACACATAAATAACTGGCATATTATTTAAAAGTCCTCTATACAAATGAATCTATATAATGGTTTTATAGAGCACACACCACTATATCTAAGCTCTTACATATGCTCCATCAGAACTTAAACTGTGCCTTGAATTTGCACATATTCATGTTGGGGATTTTGCAAAGCCGCAGATACAGGACTTTGTTACCAGTAGGCTAAATTCAGTTCTTACGTAACCAGGTGAAGCTCCATGGGCACCTGATTATGCTAGATCTGAATTTCACCAATCCCAAAAATGATCTAAAATTTCTCCTGTGTTAAAGAAGCTTTCAAATGGAACCCTGTGAAGCATGGTACACGATGAGAAGCACTCAGCACAGTAGCACAAACCAACACTTTCAAACTAAGGTTCATAAAATTAGGCTCCATAATCTGTTTTTAGCCACCTATGTAAAAGCAGCCTGATTTTCAAAGGTATTGCACACCTGCAACACTCCCTGAACTTCAGTGGAGCACCTCGGAAAAGTATGTTGCTTTTATTTAGTTGCCTACAAACAGGTATATAGGTTTAAATATTTTGGCTTAAATGGATGTAATTAGTCTGAGCACAAATTACTTTCTGCAAATGAAGACTGTAGCTTATTTATGCACTATCTGTACTTGTATTGACCTTGCCGTAACTGACCTGTCATTTGCTCAAGGTCATCTTTGAGTCCGTGGATATCATTTTCTAGGAGCTTGATCTGTTTGGCATGTTCTCCACTTCCCACATTTTTGTACTCTAACCAGTAATCCTTCTCAGCCTGTTTTACCAGTAGTTTATGCTCAACTTCATTTATCCTGGAGTGTAGCTCTATTAAAATAACAAAACCAGAAAGGTGAATCCTTTTTTCTATCAATCAATTTTGTATCAATTTTTTTTCAGTTAGGGAGCTTTCAATGGGAGTGGAGGAGGAAATCTCATATCCTACAACTTATTACAAAATCCTGGCCCTCTACATTCTCAGGGGCCACCATTTTCCCTGAGGGCAGCTTGGTCTCACCTGGTTGGGAACAATAGGTGACCATGGCCATTTTGAAAGAGACCATTTTAAACTGAGGGCACCAGTCCTACTAAGAACAATAGGAAACGGCAGCCAGTTCGAAAGAGGGCAGTGCTGGGAATTTCTGTAGTAGAACATTATTCCTCAGCCTCTGAGGAAAAAGAAACTTTCAGCTGTGAAGCATAACAGCAATAAATGGCTACTAATCTTAACAAAAAATCTCTGCATGTAGTCAATGCACAACATTTCAATGAGTTTTAACTACATGGAAAATTTGAAGAGTTTGTATTATTCCATTATAACTTGAGACATAAAAGGACCAACACAGGGTGCCTAATTTCTTACAGGAATCATTTAAAATTAATTATAACTCAAACCAATAAACGGATTTACTGATTTATTTGTAAATTCCCAGACAATTAATTCTATACTCAAAGAGTAAGTTCTGTAATTTTGGGGAGGAAAAGCTGTATTCTTTCTATGTAACCAATAGGTTGAATCTCTGTGTCACATGGTGACTGGCCCTTAAGTGAAGATGAGGGGTCCAGTCCCACCAGTAACACACTTCACTCACTTTCCCACGTGGAGAAAATGAGCAAAGTCACATGAGAGGCAGGTCATGAGGCTAAATCAGGCTTTCTGAAGTGGAGATAAGGCAGAGGATTGTGGAGAGCCAGTGCTGGGAATTGATGCTTGTTGGAGACTGGGAAGAGACCCAAACGAACCCCCCAAAGGAGGGTCTGAGGCCCCATGCGGGAGGGGAGGGAGGCAGGCAGACGAGCGGGGTGAGGAGGCAAATGGGGAGGCGAGTGACGGGGGGAGGGCGAGGAAGAGCCCCTCTATCAGAACCTCCCCCTCCCCCCAGCCCCTCCTGCCCACCGGCGGGCCCCGCCAATCAGCGTTTCCCCTCCCCCTTCCAGCACCTACCACCTGCCACGGATCAGCTGTTTCGCAGCGTCAGGAGGCGCTGGTAGGGGGAAGAGAGAGGAGCGGGGGTGCAGCGTGCTTGTGGGAGGGGGCGGAACTGGGCAGGGAAGAGGCAGGGAAGAGCCGGGGCAGGGGGGCAGAGCCTTGGGGGAAGGGGTGGAACTTGGCAGTGAAGAGGCAGGGTGGAAAGAGGCAAGGAAGAGGCGGGGCGGGAAGAGGCGGGACAGGGCCTTGGGGGAAGGGGTGGAATGGGGGCAGAGCTGGGGGGAGCACTCCCCGGCAGATTAGAAACTCAGCGCCTATGTCCGGGCCCTGCTCCCCCATAGGGATGGTCTGAGGGAAGAGACTGAGCAGAGCCAGGGAAGGTGGAAAGCTGATTCCAGAGGGCAAGCTGAAGAGTTCTGAAATCAGATGAAAAGACAAAGCCCTCAGGAAGGAGGGGGCTGTGCCCAGTTTGAGACTGAGGGTGGAAGGCCGTGCCATGGTTTTTCAATGTGGATACCCTTCAGGGAATTTTTCTTTACTGACTTTGCTGGCCAAAACACTGTAGCAATCAAACCAGGCTGGAAGGTTGGGAGATGCAACTTGAGTGAGGGGAAACTGAGGAAAATGCTAGCCTGACACCAGACTGGGGTTAGGTGGTGCTGCTTTAGTACAAAATTCAACTCAATCCTAACTATGGAAAACTGCAAACTGCACTTCCATAACTAACTTACTACTCACCTTTCAGAAGCAGTTCTTGGTCCTTAACATACTGCCATTTCTCCCTCATTGCTGCCTCTACATCATCCCTGGTTACAACCTCCTTTTGCTCTAGTTCTTTGTCCTGTGTTTTCAAGTTGCTTAGCAGACTGCGGATGTGTCCCAGCTGTTCTTCCTTCAGATAGTCATTCTACGAGAGGAACAAGAGTAAGATACATAATAAAAGGGGTTTAAAATCTCTTCCTGTGTAACAAATTGAAATATCACTTGGATCTGTGACAACATGGTCCCTTGCAAAAAGTAGAGTTGAAGGTGTTTTGTAAGTCCCAGAAGTTTCTAACTAAGCACAAGCCTGTTACCACCAGGAAAAGGGAAACAAATGACTGTTAGTCTGCTCAATATTCCCATTGCTGAGAATATAGGCTGCATGTTGCGTTTTAACAATAATACTTATTACTGACTTATTTGCTTAGATTCAGCAGAATTCTGGGCACCATACAAACATTCCTTATAACAACATACCACATAAGTTCTATCACCTTTGTTTTACACATGATGAACTAAGACAGTGAAAGGTTAAATGACTTGCTTACAGCCACAGAAGAAAATTAGCATCACAGTCAAAATTAGAACTCCGGGGTTTTCTGGTTCCCGTGTCTATACTCAGATCACTACACCATGTCTCTCTATCATGTCGCCCAAACTCTAGTTGGAAACAGTCTACAGCTACCAATTTAGTGAGTTTGCTTCCAATGCCACACCATGAGAGATCTAAGTACTATACAAGCCAAATACATAACAATGGGAATCCAATAAAATACACAGCCAGAAAGCATCAGAGACACTTGGCTTCTCAAAGGATCAATGCCCAACTGACCAGAGAAATGGGGTGGAAAAAAGAGGGAGCCCAAAGCGCTGTCAAAAGTAGGCTAACTGAAACAAATGGTACTGCAGCATACTCTAAAATATCCTCCAAGAAGTAAAAAGTGAAAGGAGTCCCATGAGAGACCATGAGTTGGCTGCTAACTAGGGGGAAAAATCACAAGAGACTACAGCTGTCGGTGGAGAGCAGAGCCAAATTAGCTGCTCCCAGTGATGTCAGCAGTACACAGCTGGAAGAGAATAGATGCTGCAGGAATTTGGGAAACACCAGCCACATGAAGCTACAGCTCTCCTAAGAGGAGACTTAAAATCAGTGGCCTAATCACACTCTATCACTTAGTAAAGCGCTACAAACAGAGGGCAAGGGGAGGATAGGGACCTTATTGTCCACTTCACCTTCTGGAAGAAGCCTAGTCTGCAAAACTGTTTGATTGCCAAGGTCCAACTCTTTCATTTCATTGAGAGTCTCTCTTGATCAATACATTATATATATTTCTGGAGTTCAAAGTTCACTGTGCTCTGATATCAACCTAATTGGGCCTTGTACTAAATTTCTCTTTGAAGTGTGAACAGTGACCATGTAAAATTAGTACCCTGGGGTTCCATGTTTCTTTCTTTGTTTCTAAAGTGACTCCATGTGGTTAATTTACAAGTAAGTTATTTCTCTATCTGGCAACGTTGCAAACTCAGCCTGGAGAGTTGAGCTGAGCTCTTTTCCTCATTTGTCACTATATTTGAGGTTCTGAAGGCCACACTAGTCCCTCATTTTCACTTGTGCAACTCCACTACATCAGAAGTGATTATAAAAATGGCACCTTCTTATTCAACAGATCTGTATTCAGAGTCATTATCTGCTCACTTAAATGACAGAAATAAGATCATACTGATTTTTATTCCTCTTAACCCTGCACA
The DNA here is from genome assembly GCF_028017835.1 of Emys orbicularis. NCBI lineage: Eukaryota > Metazoa > Chordata > Testudines > Emydidae > Emys > Emys orbicularis. Next base: position 348,028,002 of record NC_088683.1, read on the forward strand.
GCCAGCATGGGTAATAGAGAGGGAGTTGGATTCTATTTCTTCTTGTCAAACAGCCACAGAATTGTTTACTAAGTTCCAAATCATTATACCCTCCAACCCATTTTTACAGTTATTTTTAGAGCAGAACTGCACTTTGTTACATATAATTTAGAATGACAAAATTATACCTCCTTAAGCATATAAAGTGATTCACTAACCTTGTTTTCAAAAGCCCACTAACCTAGGCTTTGCAAAATATTAATTGCTACCAATACACTTATTGTAACTACAGTATTTAGTTTGCAATGACACATGATTTAGTTTACTAGCTAAAATACACTAGGGAGCATGAGATGGGAAAGAGATGCATGTTTACTTACTCTTTCATGATATTTTTTGTTCTTTTCTTTCAGTTGCTTTAGTTCAAATAGAAGCTGATCAATTGTCTCTTCTTTTATCTGAATTCTGAGGAGAAAGAAGCATGTATGAAGAGTCATAATACAGCTACAGAAGAGAGAGGGAGCGAGTAGTTATTTTAAAGTAAGTTAGATACAAATACTAGTTAGTGCTTTTTGCCTGTAGATCTCAAATTGCTTTGCTAAGGTGGGTAAGCATGGTTATCCCCATATTACTGGACCACAGAGCAGTTAAGTGACTTCCTCAGCATCACACAGTGAGCAAATGACATAGTCAAGAGTAGGACCCAGGTCTCTTGACTCTGTCAGCTTCCCTATTCCCAGGATCATGCTGTCTCCCTAATAGGCCAATGCCTCTTCAATGCAGAATTTTGAGTGGGAGGTGGGAAACTCCATGGGTGTCTATTCGCAGATTCTTCTAAGTTGTCCTGCCAAGGGTTGGAGTTTGCTCCCTGCAGAAACAGCTGGGGATTCGGCTTCCTGAACACCTTACAAACTATGCATTCCCTGCTGGTGGGCTGCACTGAAACACGCAAACATATGCTTGTGCATATACACACACAACTTGTAACTGCAAAAGAGGGAATTATTTAATAGTTTGGCCTGCAGTAACTTTCTGTGCAGATATTTGGTCAGACCAGACGTGATCATGCAGAAAGGCTGTTACCCCAACTGTGTGGAAGGCTTCCTTGCTGTTTGGGGGACAGGAGGCTGTGGAGAGCACACAGCAAGCTTGCTGTTCTCACCAGCCCTGTCACAATTTGCACAGCAGAGGTTAGCATGTGGCCACTGATTGCTAGATAAAAAAATAGTGACCTATCTTTCTGTAACTGTATCAGAGGGGTAGCCGTGTTAGTCTGAATCTGTAAAAAGTAACAGAGGGTCCTGCGGCACCTTTAAGACTAACAGAAGTATTGGGAGCATAAGCTTTCGTGGGTAAGAACCTCACTTCTTCAGATGCAAGTAATGGAAATCTCCAGAGGCAGGTATTAATCAGTATGGAGATAACGAGGTTAGTTCAATCAGGGAGGGTGAGGTGCTCTGCTAGCAGTTGATGTGTGAACACCAAGGGAGGAGAAACTGCTTCTGTAGTTGGATAGCCATTCACAGTCTTTGTTGCAAATTTGACACCATCAGATCAGGATTAAACAAAGACTGTGAATGGCTATCCAACTACAGAAGCAGTTTCTCCTCCCTTGGTGTTCACACATCAACTGCTAGCAGAGCACCTCACCCTCCCTGATTGAACTAACCTCTTTATCTCCATACTGATTTATACCTGCCTCTGGAGATTTCCATTACTTGCATCTGAAGAAGTGAGGTTCTTACCCACGAAAGCTTATGCTCCCAATACTTCTGTTAGTCTTAAAGGTGCCACAGGACCCTCTGTTACTTTCTGTAACTGTGGTTCTTCAAGATATGTTGCACATGTCCATTCCACGGTAGGTGTGCACATGCCCCAGACACAGCTGTCAGAGATTTTTTTCCCTCAGCAATACCAGTCAGGGTGGCTTGAGCTCCCGCTAGTGCCACACACCCCGGCATGCTGGTATAGGTGGGCAGGGCTGCCCTAAAACCCCTGAGTTTCTTCGGACCAGATAGACTTTGAAGGAGAGGAAAGGCAGGTGGGCTGTGGAATGGACATGTGCAACACATTTCAAAGAACAACAGTTACAGAAAGGTAGGTAACACTTTTTCTTCTTTGAGTGATTGCACATGTCCATTCCACTGTAGGCGACTCACAAGCAAACTCGCATGGAGGTCGGCCGGGAGTCTAACTGAACAGTGATTATAAGAGAATCTGTCTGAAACTGGGACTCTCTGGTCTGATGGGAAATGGCATAAGAGTGTGGACTGATGACCAAGTCGCTACTTTACAAATGTCTACAATCGGCAATTGTGCCAGGAAAGCCACCGAAGTTGCCTGTGCTCAAGTAAAATGCACCAATACTCTAACTGGTGGGGTTTATTAGCCAGTTGGTAACAAACAAATGCAAGAAGAGATCTAGGATGAGATTCTCTGCATGGAAACTGGTAGGCCCTTAACGCTGTCTGCAATCACAATGAACTGCGTGGAGGATCTAAAGAACAGTACCCTAGGTAGAAAACTAAAGCCCTTCTCACATGCAATGAATGAAGTTTTTCCTCATCTCTGTGCACATGGGGTTTTGGAAGAAGGTCAGCAGATAGACTGCCTGGTTAACATGAAAATTAGAGACTGCTTTGGGGGAATTTTGGATGAGGGGAGAGATGGGCTCTGAAACCAGGGCTCTCAACTCGTCCAGCCTTCTGGCAGAGGTAACTGCCACAAGAAATACTATCTTTATAGAGAGGTGAAGGAGAAAGCAAGTTGCAAGGAACTCAAAGGCTGGTCCCATCAACTTTGCTAGGACTAAGTTCAGATCCCAAAGAGGGATCTTGTATGTGGGGTTACAATCTGACTAAGTTTGTTAGGAACTGGGTGACCATGTGGTTGGAGGAAAGATATCTACTATCCACTGAGACATGGAAGGCCGAAATAGCTGCCAGATGCACTCTTCTCATAGGAATAGCTGGTGCCAGGGTTCGAGCATCTGAGTCTGCGCTATCCAAACAGTCCTGGAGACCGGTCCTGGAGACCAGCTTCCCTCGTCAGCCATTATTGCAAACTCCTGTCTACAGTCCTCTGTTAACTTGTTTTTAAATTTTATAACTTTCTCCCTGAGGGTCAAGTCATAGCAACTCAGGAGTGCCTGTTGGTTTACAATCCTAAGTCACAGACTTTCTGAGGAATAAAGTTTCTGACCAAACAAATACAGTCTCTGAGTCTTTGCCTTTCAGTGTGGAAGCTTGTTGTGCTGTTTTTCCTGCTCATTGGCAGGGGTGGGAGGATGAGTGTGAAAATATTCGTAGGCTTTAGAGGAGACAAAACATGTCCTCTCAGCTCATTTTGCTTTGGGGTGCAAGGAGGAGAGTGTCTACCAAAGAACCCTGACTGGCTCCATGGTGGCTTCATTAATTGGTAAAGCCACCCTGGCCAGGATAGTTGACACCAAAATGTCCACCAACTTGTGAGGGCTTTCATTCACCTCTTCTGCCTGAATGTTAAGTACAGAGGCCACTCTTTTTAAAAGATCTTGATGAGCCCTGGCAGTGGTGAGTCACTTGACTGCTCAATAGCTTCGTCTGGTGATGAGGACGAGGAAGCAATAGGCATCTGAGGTGGTGATTGGTCTATGACTTGCGGTGGAGAAGCTGCCCAAGTGATTTCTGGCTGCTTGGTACCAGTCTCAGTACCACTTCCTGGAGAATGGTGCACTCAATGCGGATATCTTCGGTGCATGATAACGAGTGAGATGGCTGAGGGGAGGTCCTAGCTGGAGGGGGGACGTCCCATGATGTCCAATACGGCCACTGGTATGGGCCTGGAACCCATCTTTGCCTGGGCAATTGACCTTTAGAAGGAGGTCAATGCTGAGGTTGCTGCACGGCCTATGGTCCCAAAGTCTCTTATGGGGGGTATTTTCTCCATCCTGGATGGCATACAAATGACCTCACCTCTGAGTCCGAAGAAGAAAAGTCAGATACTTCTGACAATTTACGGGCAGATCCAGATGGGACTGTGAGAGGTAGTCCGAGCCTGGGGATGGCGGGGCCAGGAAAATCACTGGAGGCTTTCCTCTCCACAGCATGGGCCTTTGCGGAAGCTTGGGTAGCGGTACTACAGAATCTCGATGCGGTGAGGTATGAGCCGTAGACATCAGTATCAGCTGCAGACCTTCTACCTGCCAGTGATACCAGTACTGAGAGGTTAAGCAGGTCCCTTGCAGCTGCATATGCCTCCAGCATGGTTGGGAGTGGCACTATTTGATGGCTCCGCAAAAGTCTTCAGGGGCTGGCCTCGGCAGACCTGGCAGAGGCTCGGGAGGCGGCAATACCCTTTTGGGAGATGACAAGTGTTCCTGGAACAGCCACTTCCCTGAATGCTCTGTAGAGTCTCCGCCTCTGTCTGACTTCAGTACCAACATAGTCAAGAGAGATACCAAACCTGAGGAAGGCCCAAGTCTTTTCTTCGGAACTGGCAATGGGAATGAGGAGCCACAGACATCTCTTGTTGAGTGCTCCATAGTGAAGCTGATGAACTTGGGGTGGTTTCCCTGCGTGACGATTCTGGTGGGGGGCAAAACGCTGCCTCCATGAGCAAGCATTTGAGTCTTGTTCCTCTATCTTTTTGGAGCAGAGCTTGAATCTTTTGCAGATGTGACCTCTGTCACTAATGTGGGATTCTCCCAGATATTTCAAGCAGGGTGGGAGTGGGTTGCTGACCGGCATGGGTTTAACACATGTCTGGCAGAACTTAAACCCCGGCAAACGAGGCATCGTTCCGGTACCAATCCCAGTACCAAATGATAAAAAGTGGTCAAAAAAGACTTAGAACGCAAACCTAGCACTAAAAAACGTAGTAGTAGTTTACCACAGACAGGATCTATACAGAAAGAAATGAGGGAAGCACTTGACTTAACAAGTCTGGAATTGCTCCAGCAACCGCCACTAGTGGTAAGACGGAACTGAGGGGGTTCAGGGCCTCGCCCTCTTATACCGTATGCAGGGGGGCATGGTGAACTGTTCACAGGGTGCACACAAGCCTACAGTGGAATGAAATGTGCAGTCACTGAAAGAAGAACTTCCCAAACCTTGATGAGCTGCTTCCATGAGTCTCCCTGTGGCACTTGCCTAAGAAACTGCATTTCCTATTTTACAATTTTATTTCTACAGGAAAGAAAGAGGAGGGATTAGGAGTATAAATAAACCATACTGACTGCAGGTCTAACAGCAAAGCACCTTGGTATGCTGATGTATAACATTCTGTTGTATTGACTGTACCGATATAGGACAGGCATAGTAGTCCAGTTATCTAGTTTATCATGCAAACACTGGGCCACATTTTCAAGGGCTGTTTCCACAGCTGGGGCCAGATTTTCAAAAATGCTTTACACCCAGCAGCTCCCACTGTGATACTTATGGCTAGATTTTCAAGAGAGCTCCGCATGCAACATTCTGAACTCTGAAAATCTGGCCACTTGCTTTGGTGCCTAAATGGGAGCAGAACTTTTCTGAAAATCTGGCCCAGTGAGCCTAATGCAGTATTTCTTGCTCATCCACACTTCTGTTAGCTTCCAGGGGAGCGCTGAGTAAGTAAGAAATGCAGGCTCAGACCTGAAAAGTAATTTATTCTGAATTTGCTGATAAGCCTAGCCCAGTGAACCAGCTCACAACATTCATACCTCCTGCTGGATGACTTCTTTTTTTGTTTTGTTTTGGTTATCCACTGATCTCGTAAAGGCAACTTTTTCCAGTGGTCCATATAGCCTATGTCTACAGTAAGAGTGCTTTACAAGTATATAGGAATACTGATATACTATACCCATAAAACACTACCGGGTGTGAACATAGCTTACACCAGCAAAGCTGTGCTCTTATCAGGATAGCTTATTCCACGCACCCCATGCACACAACCCTGCGTGAAACAAGCCATACCAGTAAAAGTGCAGTTTTGCCAGTATATGCTGTGTCCGTACTACTGCCTTTTTTCAGCACATCTGTGTTGGTCAGGGATCTCACCTCTTCATATTCCTGACCAATATAGCTACACCAGCAGAAATCTGTAGTGTAGACACAGCCAATTCTCTCAAGATCTGAAATCTCCTAACATTAGATATATTAGGTTACTAGTTATGTTAATTTCCAAAACCATATTTAATCTATGTCATACCTCTTTCCAGAACTGTCTTATCCTGGGGCCCAAAAAAGGCATGTGTAACCAATTACAATTAGATCCTCTACTGTTCCAAAAAGTATCATTCTCTTTTTTTCCCCCATTCCTACTAGTGTGTATTGAGTCGAAAAGAGATTTTTTTTCCCTTAATAAGTTTGATCTGGATTTAGTCATGTACGTTACAAGTTATCAGCATTGCATCATCTGCTATCAATATGCCACTCTGAGTATCTGCTCCAAGGCATTCTTCAGATCCTCTTTTTAAGGATTTTAAGAGGAAAGTATATATTGAAGACATGGAGGAGTCTTTGGCTACAGTAAAAATGTACTACAGATCAAAGAGATTATGGTTCGGCAGCATGCTATGCCCATTGTTTACTAATTTACAATTTAAATTACATTCATTTTATCAAAATTCTTCTGGTCTATTTTGCTATTCTGAACATTGATGCTGATCTTAATTTCCATCATAATGGGTGAAGGAAGCTTCAATGGGACCTCAAGGCTGGCCAATCGGATGGTATTAATGTCTCTGTTTTTGTTTTTTCAGTATCAAAAATATGTAGATGTATAATACATTTTCAGGGTTTTTTGTTACTATACGTAACTTTCTTACCCTGAAAGTGCTGTCTATTAAAATGTCAGATTCAAAGCACTAGTGAACATGCTTGATTAACAATCTCTTTGGTACTGTTTTTCTGGAATAATGTATATTGCATGCAATATTTTATAATACGTAGAGAGCAGTATTAAACCACACTAAAATCCAGTACCAAAATGGTCTGGTAACTCACCTGTGGCACATCACAAGGCCCCACTAGTTCACAAGTGAGTTGCTACTATCATTGAATTAGGAAACTCTATTAATGATGCAAAGAATAGCAAAAAATCTATGAACAGCAACAGTAGGAAATTTCAACCCAAGGGAGAAAAAGCAGATGTGGAAGTTTTTTAAAACTTGACAAATTAATCCTCAAGATACACCTGAGAGGTAGGTTCCTACGTATCATTATGCTCATTTTTACAAATAAGAAAACTGAGGCAGATGTTAAGGCTCTGATTTACAGAGGTACTGAGGAAAAAAATAAGATGTGCATATCTCCCACTACGGTATTAGGAGATTAAAAAATAAATTAGTGCAATTCCCATGTCAATGGAAGACTCTCCTGACAAATGAGTCATCTATTTGGATGTTGGAACTGCCAAAACTGTGAACTGAAAAGAAAGCTATTGTTTTTCTCATCCTAATAACATATTTGGCTGTTTTTTAGAGGGATGATATATTGCTTTGTTTGTTGATTTATTGGGCCATATTCATCCCTATCTTAACTCAGCTGAATCTGGTCTGTTACTCTATGGGAGCTCCCAGTGTGCTCCTTGCAAAATGCTAAATAAAGTTCATACAGTTCTACAGAAAACCTACACAAAGTCCTGCAAACTCTGGCAAAATACACTCGATCTGTAGGCATCTGCTATTCTGCTGTCTGGCCTTGTGTTCCTTTTCCAGACATTGAACTAGTACTTGTTATTCTTCAAATGTTGATGTGAACTGTTGAATGTTTGCCCGCTGCTGGGGGGGTTTTCCTTTCAAATTAAGTCTGATAAAAGTCACAGAGCTAAATATTAACTTGTTCTCCTGTCATTCATCTTCCAAAAAAATCAGACAGCTAGTAAGTCAGGTTATTTAATAATATATTGGTATATTCTCCTCTCTCCTCCCTTCTTCTCTTCTGCTTTAACATTTTTCACTTTAGGGCTTTCCCTCCATCATTTTCAAAGTCAACAGAGGGCTGCCAAACATGCAGCTTTTCTCAGTGCAAGTAGCTTACAATGAAGGAACTTTCCACGTGGCCATGTCCACAACTACAATCTTTAACCATGACCGTGTAACTTAGAGGTACAGTCACCATAACTGGTTGGTTGCAAGTAACACTGTTTAGTTTGTGTCCACACAGCAGCTTTTTCTGCCATCATGACATCTGTGTTTGTGTGGCCACACCTACCAGGCAGGTTACCTGAATCCATACAAGTGCACGCTGGAGAAATCCGTTCAGCTATCTTTTATTGCCTCAACAAAGAACAGAATGCCTCAAGGACATGCAGACAGATGCAGGGAGCAAGGCATGCTGGGATGCCTTCCCTAGGAAGTAAGATCAGTCACACTGGTTACACAAACACGGTTTGGGAGGCCTATCTCCACTGAAAACGGGAATAGTGTGCTGAACTGGTTACAAGAAAGCAACCAAGTTCCAAATATGCCTCTAGCAGGGAAAAAATACTGTTAACTGTTATGCTGATTAACCAAGCAGGAAGTGTGGAGCTACAAACTGTCTTCAGAGCCAACCCTGCCAGTGACAGGTTACAGATTCAATTCAAAGTTGTAGCATGAACAGGCCTTTAATCTGCTATGGGTCTTGATGGATTCTGTGCCGCCATCAGACGATGTTATCCATAATAACCAGGGATTGTACATTTTGACATGATTTTGTGGGATATCTGATTGCATAGCTATGGGAAGAGGGAGGACTAAACTTAGTTACAGAGGCACAGTTGGGGTGTCCAGCCACACAGTAAAATATGTGCTCCCAACCAGTTACAGGAACTGAACATTATTTGTAGCAGGGGATTCAGATGCTTAAGATTAACCAGTCAGTAACAAATTATTATCAGTGTGATGAATGCAAATAAATAATGCCTTTAGCCACATGTGCCACTAACCAGTTAGTAACCTGACAGAAGGTTCCGGTGTAGGCAGGGCCAACGATGCTGTCTCTTTGTAACCAACTTTCCATCTGTTTCTCAAATCCTGGAGTGATTTATCTGTAGTCCAATGATGCTTAGACAGAGCTGTTAAGGCTGCAATTTTGCCCTGGGCTCTAGTTCTACTGAGGATGCTAAATAACACTGACTCCTAAGAATTATTTTGTTGCTGTTTTTGATCTTTGTTAATACTTCAAAGCAATGACGACTCATTAACTGCAAGGCAACGGTAATTTGAATCTGTCTTTGAAAAAAAATCCAGGAGGAGCACAAGAGAGAAAGGAAGGAGTCTATGATTTGGGGAAGATCATTTCTAGATTATCTATTTTAGGAGGTATATTTGTGAGATTCAACAGGATCCATCAGGGTTTTTGTTGGCACTGGAAACTTTTCAGAAAACTTTATCACTGGGCTTTAAAAGAGGAATCTCTGACCCTCATTCTGCTCTCACTCGCATCGGTTTTACACCAGCATAACTATTGATTTTACATGAAATAACTTCTGATTTACACTGCTGTAAGTGAGATCAGAATTAGGTCCTTTATATTCACTGAAGAATGTCTGTGGGCTGGATATTTATCCCATTAAGGCTGCTCTTTATTTTATGGGATTTTCCATGGGTAGCCTAAGGATGACACAGGGAGAGTGCCATCTTGAGCTCATGTGATTCCCAGCTCCCAGAACGGCCCCCGTAGGGTCTTGGGCAGTGGCACAACTTTAAGTACCCCTGAAGCTGCTCTGTTACTTCTTTGGACCAGACTGGTGCCTGGCAGCATGAGGATCTGGGGGATGTAAAGATATCTCACAGCCTCCTTTGTGCCCCACCCTGCGCTGCACCAGGGGACCAAACTGCCTGCCCTGAGAATCTGGCCTAGTGACTTCATATCCATGTGAAGTCTAGGAAATCCTAGAAATGTACAATTACCAGAACCAGATGTCAACTTCAAGATTTTTTTTATCAAATATTTACTATTAACAGACAAAAAGCCCATTATGTACAAGTGTATAGATATGTTGCTTTAAAAAAAACTTTTTGAGGACATTCAAGCAAGCGAAATTCCTAATTTCTAACCCGAGGAAAAAAGAAAATGTTTGACCCATTTTAAATGTTTTTTTCCCATATGCACAGGTTTACAATCTGTACATTGTATCACAAAATAATATTAAAAAATCACAATCATCACATTTCTCCGTGTTAAAACAGCAAATATTTCGACTGACTGAGGTAAGTGCTATTTGCTGTCTGTTTTACAAGTGACATATGTTTTATACAACTCGAGAATTTAAATTTATGAAACATACTGAAATGCCAGCAGAGCTTCTGGGAAAGATGATCTAGCTTCTTTAAACTGCCCAACCGGATTTTCTTTTTTCTTCTTCTTTCCCATGTTTTATGCTGCATGTGTACTGGAATTTAGAACATATCTAAGAAAAACAAACAAGGGAAATTAATGATCTATATAACTTCACAGTCTTACCTGGCTGTGGCACCTGCAACAAACAGCTCTCAAAAAGTGGATGTTTTATCAGCAAAAATAGAAATAGTGAAATAATATTAAATCACCGGCTAAAACAAATCACTTTTCCAAAAATCTTTTCAATTTCAGATAGGTTATTTTTTCAAAAACCTAATATTAAAAAGTTACTTGGGGAGGTAAAAATAATAGTTTAGAAAACAAATTTCCTTACCTATGTTTACAAACAGCAGCGTGGTCTGAAGTAAACTGATGAAATTCAATAAGGACAAATGCAAAGTACTCCACTTAGGAAGGAACAATCAATTGCACACATACAAGATGGGAACTGACTGCCTAGGAAGGTGTACTGCAGAAAGGGATCTGGGGGTTATAGTGGATCACAAGCTAAATATGAGACAACAGTGTAACAATGCTGCAAAAAAACAGTTTTAAAGTACATTACAAGGAGGAGGGTGAAAAATTGTTCTTGTTAGCCTCTGAGGATAGGACAAGAAGCAATGGGCTTAAATTGCAGCAAGGGAGGCTTAGCCTGGACATTAAGGAAAACTTCCTGTCAGGGTAGTTAAGCACTGGAACAAATTGCCCTGGGAGGTTGTGGAATCTCCATGATTGGAAGTTTTTAAGAACAGGTTAGACAAACATCTGTCAGGAATGGTCTATTATGTAGCCCGTCTTGAGTGCAAGGAACTGAACTAGATGACCTCTTGAGATCTCTTCCAGTCCTACACTTCTATGATTCTGTGATTGTGTGATTAAATATCTAATATACTTTTTATTGTTTATGATTCCCACACACACATACTTTTTACATTTATTTCAACCTGGACAACAAAAATGAGCCCATTTCACCTTATTTTTCTATTCAGTTTCACTGTCAGAATCTCACATTCTAGTCCAATATTTTACGATTTGAGTTTCAAACACTCCAAAAAAATGTGTGTTGTTTGAAAATGTTGACTGGAAATTTTAAACAATAATTATATCAAACTATTTCTATTGATTTTAGGTTTTGAAAAAGTTTAATTTTAGGACCTCAGTTCAGTCATAGAATCATGGAACAGTAGGGCTCAAAGGAACCTCAAGAGGTTATTTAGTCAATCCATACAGAAGGGCTTACAAAACTGGGCCCACTGTCCCATTGCTAAATAAGGGCCAAATCCTGCAAATATATACTACTAGTAGTGCTTTGTAACATGAGTGGTTGCATTGACTTCAGCAGGACAAATTATGGCAGTAAGCACTAGACCCAATTGTAAATGCTTTCAGGATCAGGCCCTTCATGCTAGTGGGGAGCTCTGTCTGCCAATTCAGGAAAATTCATAAGCTCGGGAAGGCACTTAAGCACATGCTTACGTTCTAGTGACATGTACTCAATGCTGTCCTGAACTGGGGCCTATGTAGCAACTAGTAATTGCATTCCTTAGGATTGGAATTATTTCATTCTCACAAATCCAACCGGCAGTTGTTTCTTTTCTAGCCATTTTTCTTCTGTTTCAGGTCCATCTTTATCAGGCCAGCTCTAGCTCACTTCTTAGTATGCATCTCTCTTCCCCTTCTTTATGTTCTCCCAGAACTATGAATGTTTGCTGTAGCTCTGACATGGGTTTTGATTGTCAGGGCTGGGAATAAAACTGCTTTCGGAAGGGATATGCATGTCAACAGTAATCCCTACGTGTATTGTCTTGCAATGCCAACCTCAGGAATAAAGTGACAGTGATTCTGTTGACAGGCTGGTAGCATACATATATGAAAAACAAATCACAAGGAAAGGGCATCTATAGAGTTTCTTCATTATTACATTTCAGCTGTATTTTCATTTTAATATGAAACTGCCCAGCTGCTTGAGTTCCAAATGTTAATTAATTAACACACACAAAACTTAAACAAAGGTTGCTACTAGTCCACAGAACTAATGTCATTATACACAGCAGGCTAGATTATTTCGTCTTGCAGTGGACAGAGCTCTCCCGGACCCAAAAGTGTAGAACAGGTGGCTTAAGCATCAGGGCTTCTCTAACCCACACCAGCTCCTTACATACAGCCTTAACTCTGAGTCACAACCACCACCTCCACAATAGGACAGGCTGTTTCCTATTAAAATTAACACACACGAAAATTGTTGGGAAGCAGCACACCATACCCAACACAAGTCCATTAAAACAAGGAAATGAACTTAAGCCACCTAACTCTAGACAACGTCTAGTCCTCCACCCATAGGACCCAAGCTTACTACAAAAACCATCTACCACAGACCATGCAACCTGCCAGTCTACATCCCAGCTTTTATAAGATTATTTTTTGCCCAGCATGAGTGGCTATTGTTTGGCATAGTAGTTGGTTGCGTTGGCAGAAGGTAGATTGGTAAAGGGCAAGTGCAAAAGGGCAGTTTAAAGGGAGTGATAGAAGGCTGATTTAGGGTTGGAGAAGAAAATGGGAGCTAGGAACCTATCATTTCTGCCTTTGAAAAATCTTCTCCTTGATGTTTTATTCAAAGGCATCTTCACCACTCCAAGTAAGCTGCATATAGGAAATCTACCTGCCCTGAAGGACTGAGTCAATTTTGCTCGTTATGATTATGTGGTTCTAGGAAAGGGCTGATTGTTTCAAATCTGATGCTTAGACCAGGCAGCCACCCGTGTCCCCCACTCCCCCCAGCTAATTATTTAACAGTGACAGCTAATTCTCATCATAAGAGTCTAGTCCTGGAAACTTCAAACTCCCAGCAGGGACACGTGACCTGGCCTGGGATCCTCGCAGCCATATGCTGTGGAGACCTATCCAAAGGGGCCTAGATCAACACTTCCATGTTTGTATCACAGTAGTAAATGACAGGTTTCAGAGTAGCAGCTATGTTAGTCTGTATCCGCAAAAAGAACAGGAGTACTTGTGGCACCTTAGAGACTAACAAATTTAAATTTGTTAGTCTCTAAGGTGCCACAAGTACTCCTGTTCTTTTTACAGTAGTAAATATTTGCATTATGGAACCATATTGTGATGTGTCTGCTGCAGCATCATAACATTTGCCATACATGAAGAAACCACCATGCCCCAGGAACCCATTTGGGTATAAGGCCCTGATCAGCAGACCTGTCCTTAGTATGCCTACAGCCTCCCTGCAATTACTTGTTAAGTTCATTTTTATTGATCAAATTCAATGTTGGCCACAGGCAGAGATTTAAAAATTAAAGAGAGGGGTGGATGCTGATTTTAAGGCTGGAATTTTACAAGGGGCTTAACTGAGTTAGGTGCTCAAATCCTACTGAAATTCAATGGGAGGTGGGTGCCTGACTCCCTTAGGCTTCTCTGAAACTTCCAGCCCAAGCACAGGGGTGCACAACATGTTTTGAAATGCAGGCAGGATCAGGTTAGGTTCTGGGCAGCCTCATTTCAGAATACAGAATCAAAGGGGGGGAAAATAACCATTTGCCTTTTCCATCTGTGCATCTACTGTAGTGATTTTCCTAAGAAATAGAAAATGGTGGATCATTCTCTCCCCCTGCCCCCACACCTCCTCCCTGGCTCTTCCATATTTATGGTCTCTGGGTCTTGCTCTAAATGGATTCCATGCATCCATGCTTAGTGCAGAATACAGGGATCAAGAAAGTATTTCAAGCAGCAAGTTTTTGGCAGCGCTTGTTTCTGAAGCTCAAGCCACAGCTGAGCTCGAGTGATTTATCTGTGAAATTCCTTCAGTGAGGCAAACACCACACAAGCCTCCAAGCCGGACCAAGGTGAATAACATACTGTAATAACACATTTAATAGATAATGCAAAACAAAGAAAAATAGACGAGAGGGAGCAGGATACATTTCTGGGGACTGAAAATTGATTACAGATTTAAAGCCAACAAGAAACAATTTACAGAAGGATGATTTATTTATCTTCTCCCAAACTACTGTCACGCCTTGTCTACACTGCCATTTTACAGCGCTGAACTTTCTTGCTCAGGGGTGTGAAAAAACACACCCCTGAGTGATGAAAGTTTCAGCACTATAAAGTAGCAGTGTAGACAGTGCACCAGTGCTGGGAGCTACTCCCCTTGTGGGGGTGTTTTTTTTACAGCACTGGTGCCGCTCTCTCCCAGTGCTGGGGCTGCAACTACACAGCCACGTTAAAGTGCTGCCGTGGCAGCGCTTTAACGTTGGTAGTGAAGACATACCCTCAGTCACAGCTCTAACTCCACCACCACCATTACAATCAGTACCCCTGCTGCTGTGATCTCCCCACCAATCAGCAATACTCATTCTTCCACCACAGCCAAACTACTGTAACCATCAGAGTCATGACACACCCCATCACCGTGACCACCAGCATGATTACCACCCACATCCAAATTGTTTGTTAACCATCACTGCCACCATCCCTTTCAACTGTGCCCCCCACTACTAACCCTACACTTCAAACACTGTCACACACAACCTGCTCCCCCAACTACTGTCAGTTACTCTCACACTCTCCTATCACATCACATGCTCTGCATCTCCCACCTGTCATACACAACTGTGCCCCCACCATAGTCCCGTACTGTCTCCACTGTTATTTCCTAAACTCTACCATCACTGCGGACCACTTCCTGCAACTTGAGCCACTATCAACACATACCTGCACCCCCACCCATCCTTCTTGTCACCCACCAGCACCAACACCACTATCACACCACCCACCTGCACCCCCAGCCACACGCACCAAGCCACATCATCAGTGCTATCACCCATCTGAACCCATCATTGCTGTCACCACACTCCCAGTCACCATCATCAACACGCAGCCATCACTGCTGTCACACACCCGCACCCTCAGCTGCCATCAACACCCACTTGCACCTCAGACACCATTTCTCTCACCCACCCATATCCCAGCCACCATAACCAACACCCACCTGCACCCCCACCATAACTGCTATCATCCTCCTGCATCCTCAGCCACTATTACCAACACCCACCTGCATCCCCACCATCATTGTTGTCACCCTCCTGCACCCTCAGCCACAGTTACCAACACCCACCTGCACCCCCACCATCATTGTCACTCTCCTGCATCCTCAGCCACTATCAGCAACACCCACCTGCACCCCCGCCATCAATGCTGTCATCCACCTGCACCCTGAGCCACTATCACCAACACCCACCCGCACCCCCACCATAACTGCTTTCACCCTCCTGCATCCTCAGCCACTATCAGCAACACCCACCTGCAACCCCACCGTAACTGCTGTCACCCTCCTACACCCTGAGCCACTATCACCAACAGCCACCTGCACCACCGCCATCACTGCTGTCACCCTCCTGCACCCCCAGCCACTATCACCAACACCCACCTGCACCCCCGCCATCATTGCGGTCACCCTCCTGCACCCTCAGCCACTATCACCAACACCCACCCGCACCCCCAGCCACTGTCGCCAACACCCACCCGCACCCTCAGCCACTATCACCAACACTCACCTCCACCCCCGCCATCACTGCTATCACCCTCAGCCACTATCACCAACACCCACATGCACCCCCAGCATCACCACTGTCACCCACCTGCACCCTTAGCCACTATCACCAACACCCACCCGCACCATCACTGCTGTCAGCCTCCTGCACCCTCAGCCACTATCACCAACACCCACCTGCACCCCCACCATCACTGCTGTCACCCACCCGCACCCCCAGCCACTGTCACCAACACCCACCTGACCCCCGCCATCACCGCTGTCACCCTCCTGCACCCCCACCACTATCAACAACACCCACCTCCACCCCCAGCATCACTGCTGTCACTCACCTGCACCCTCAGCCACTATCACCAACACCCACCTGCACCTCCACCATCACTGCTGTCACTCACCTGCACGCTGAGCCACTATCACCAACACCCACCCGCACGCCCAGCCACTGTCGCCAACACCCACCTGCACCCCCGCCATCACTGCTGTCACCCTCCTGCACCCCCAGCCACTATCAACAACACGGGATGCTATTTGAGGAAGGACTGCTAGGCAGAGATGGCGTTCACCTTTCGAGGAGGGGAAAGACCCTATTTGGACACAGACTGGCTAACCTGGTGAGGAGGGCTTTAAACTAGATTCAACGGGGACAGGTGAGCAAAGCCCGCAGGTAAGTGGGGAACATGGAGACCTGGGAGATGGGTCGGAAACGAGAGGGAGTGTGGGCTATATTGGCAGAGAGAAAGGAGGGTCAGGACAAAACTGGGAGGAAAGATCAAACCAGTATCTTAGATGCCTATATACAAATGCGAGAAGTATGGGTAATAAGCAGGAAGAACTGGAAGTGCTAATAAATAAATACAACTATGACATTGTTGGCATCACTGAAACTTGGTGGGATAATACACATGATTGGAATGTTGGTGTGGATGGGTACAGCTTGCTCAGGAAGGATAGACAGGGGAAAAAGGGAGGAGGTGTTGCCTTATATATTAAAAATGTACACACGTGGACTGAGGTAGAGATGGACATAGGAGATGGAAGTGTTGCGAGTCTCTGGGTTAGGCTAAAAGGGGTAAAAAACAAGGGTGATGTCATGCTAGGAGTCTACTACAGGCCACCTAACCAGGTGGAAGAGGTGGATGAGGCTTTTTTTAAACAACTAACAAAATCATCCAAAGCCCAAGATTTGGTGGTGATGGGGGACTTCAACTATCCGGATATATGTTGGGAAAATAACACAGCGGGGCACAGACTATCCAACAAATTCTTGGACTGCATTGCAGACAACTTTTTATTTCAGAAGGTTGAAAAAGCTACTGGGAGGAAGCTGTTCTAGACTTGATTTTAACAAATAGGGAGGAACTCGTTGAGAATCTGGAAGTAGAAGGCAGCTTGGGTGAAAGTGATCATGAAATCATAGAGTTTGCAATTCTAAGGAAAGGTAGAAGGGAGAACAGCAAAATAGAGACAATGGATTTCAGGAAGACGGATTTTGGTAAGCTCAGAGAGCTGATAGGTAAGGTCCCATGGGAATCAAGACTGAGGGGAAAAACAACTGAGGAGAGTTGGCAGTTTTTCAAAGGGACACTATTAAGGGCCCAAAAGCAAGCTATTCCGCTGGTTAGGAAAGATAGAAAATGTGGCAAAAGACCACCTTGGCTTAACCACGAGATCTTGCATGATCTAAAAAATAAAAAGGAGTCATATAAAAAATGGAAACTAGGACAGATTACAAAGGATGAATATAGGCAAACAACACAGGAATGCAGGGACAAGATTAGAAAGGCAAAGGCACAAAATGAGCTCAAACTAGCTACGGAAATAAAGGGGAACAAGAAGACTTTTTATCAATACATTAGAAGCAAGAGGAAGACCAAAGACAGGGTAGGCCCACTGCTTAGTGAAGAGGGAGAAACAGTAACAGGAAACTTGGAAATGGCAGAGATGCTTAATGACTTCTTTGTTTTGGTCTTCACCGAGAAGTCTGAAGGAATGCCTAACATAGTGAATGCTAATGGGAAGGGGGTAGGTTTAGCAGATAAAATAAAAAAAGAACAAGTTAAAAATCACTTGGAAAAGTTAGATCCCTGCAAGTCACCAGGGCCTGATGAAATGCATCCTAGAATACTCAAGGAGCTAATAGAGGAGGTATCTGAGCCTCTAGCTATTATCTTTGGAAAATCATGGGAGACGGGAGAGATTCCAGAAGACTGGAAAAGGGCAAATATAGTGCCCATCTATAAAAAGGGAAATAAAAACAACCCAGGAAACTACAGACCAGTTAGTTTAACTTCTGTGCCAGGGAAGATAATGGAGCAAGAAATTAAGGAAATCATCTGCAAACACTTGGAAGGTGGTAAGGTGATAGGGAACAGCCAGCATGGATTTGTAAAGAACAAATCATGTCAAACCAATCTGATAGCTTTCTTCGATAGGATAACGAGTCTTGTGGATAAGGGAGAAGCTGTGGATGTGGTATACCTAGACTTTAGTAAGGCATTTGATACGGTCTCGCATGATATTCTTATCGACAAACTAGGCAAATACAATTTAGATGGGGCTACTATAAGGTGGGTGCATAACTGGCTGGATAACCGTACTCAGAGAGTTGTTATTAATGGTTCCCAATCCTGCTGGAAAGGCATAACGAGTGGGGTTCCGCAGGGGTCTGTTTTGGGACCGGCTCTGTTCAATATCTTCATTAACGACTTAGATATTGGCATAGAAAGTACGCTTATTAAGTTTGCGGATGATACCAAACTGGGAGGGATTGCAACTGCTTTGGAGGACAGGGTCATAATTCAAAATGATCTGGACAAATTGGAGAAATGGTCTGAGTTAAACAGGATGAAGTTTAACAAAGACAAATGCAAAGTGCTCCACTTAGGAAGAAAAAATCAGTTTCACACATACAGAATGGGAAGAGACTGTCTAGGAAGGAGTACGGCAGAAAGGGATCTAGGGGTTATAGTGGACCACAAGCTAAATATGAGTCAACAGTGTGATGCTGTTGCAAAAAAAGCAAACATGATTCTGGGATGTATTAACAGGTGTGTTGTGAGCAAGACACGAGAAGTCATTCTTCCGCTCTACTCTGCTCTGGTTAGGCCTCAGCTGGAGTATTGTGTCCAGTTCTGGGCACCGCATTTCAAGAAAGATGTGGAGAAATTGGAAAGGGTCCAGAGAAGAGCAACAAGAATGATTAAAGGTCTTGAGAACATGACCTATGAAGGAAGGCTGAAAGAATTGGGTTTGTTTAGTTTGGAAAAGAGAAGACTGAGAGGGGACATGATAGCAGTTTTCAGGTATCTAAAAGGGTGTCATAAGGAGGAGGGAGAAAACTTGTTCACCTTAGCCTCTGAGGATAGAACAAGAAGCAATGGGCTTAAACTGCAGCAAGGGAGGTCTAGGTTGGACATTAGGAAAAAGTTCCTAACTGTCAGGGTGGTTAAACACTGGAATAAATTGCCTAGGGAGGTTGTGGAATCTCCATCTCTGGAGATATTTAAGAGTAGGTTAGATAAATGTCTATCAGGGATGGTCTAGACAGTATTTGGTCCTGCCATGCGGGCAGGGGACTGGACTCGATGACCTCTCGAGGTCCCTTCCAGTCCTAGAATCTATGAATCTATGAAACACCCACCTGCACCCCCGCCATCACTGCTGTCACCCACCCTCAGCCGCTGTCACCAACACTCACCTGCACCCCCGCCATCACTGCTGTCACCCTCCTGCACCCACAGCCACTGTCACCAACACCCACCCGCACCCTCAGCCACTGTCGCCAACACCCACCTCCACCCTTAGCATCACTGCTGTCACCCTCCTGCACCCTCAGCCACTGACACCAACACCCACCTGCACCTCCGCCATCACTGCTGTCACCCTCCTGCACCCTCAGCCGCTGTCACCAACACCCACCTGCCATCAATGCTGTCACTCAGCTGCACCCTGAGCCACTATCACCAACATCCACCTGCACCCCCACCATCAATGCTGTCACCCTCAGCCACTATCACCAACACCCACCTGCACCCCCACCATCACTGCTGTCACCTTCCTGCACCCTCAGCCACTATCACCAACACCCACCCGCACCCCCAGCCACTGTCGCCAACACCTACCTCCACCCCCGCCATCACTGCTGTCACACTCCTGCACCCTGAGCCACTATCACCAACACCCATCTCCACCCCCACCATCACTGCTGTCACCCTCCTGCACCCTCAACCACTATCACCAATACCCACCTGCACCCCCACCATCACCGCTGTCACCCACCTGCACCCTCAGCCGCTGTCACCAACACTCACCTGCACCCCCGCCATGAATGCTGTCACCCTCCTGCACCCTCAGCCACTATCACCAACACCCACCTGCACCCCAGCATCATTGTTGTGACCCTCCTGCACCCTCAGCCGCTGTCACCAACACCCACCTGCACCCCCACCATCACTGCTGTCACCCTCCTGCACCCCCAGCCACTATCACCAACACCCACCTGCACCCCCACCATCACTGCTGTCACCCTCCTGCACCCCCAGCCACTATCACCAACACCCACCTGCACCCCCGCCATCACTGCTGTCACCCTCCTGCACCCCCAGCCACTATCACCAACACCCACCTGCACCCCCGCCATCATTGCTGTCACCCTCCTGCACCCTCAGCCGCTGTCACCAACACCCACCTGCACCCCCACCATCACCGCTGTCACCCACCCGCACCCTCAGCCGCTGTCACCAACACCCACCTGCACCCCCGCCATCACTGCTGTCACCCTCCTGCACCCCCAGCCACTATCACCAACACCCACCTGCACCCCCAGCATCATTGTTGTCACCCTCCTGCACCCTCAGCCGCTGTCACCAACACCCACCTGCACCCCCAGCCACTGTCGCCAACACCCACCTGCACCCCCACCATCACTGCTGTCACCCTCCTGCACCCCCAGCCACTATCACCAACACCCACCTGCACCCCCAACATCATTGTTGTCACCCTCCTGCACCCTCAGCCGCTGTCACCAACACCCACCTGCACCAGCAGCCACTGTCGCCAACACCCACCTGCACCCCCACCATCACTGCTGTCACCCTCCTGCACCCCCAGCCACTATCACCAACACCCACCTGCACCCTCAGCCACTATCACCAACACCCACCTGCACCCCCACCATCATTGTTGTCACCCTCCTGCACCCTCAGCCGCTGTCACCAACACCTACCTGCACCCCCACCATCACTGCTGTCACCCTCCTGCACCCCCAGCCACTATCACCAACACCCACCTGCACTCCCACCATCACTGCTGTCACCCTCCTGCACCCCCAGCCACTATCACCAACACCCACCTGCACCCCCGCCATCATTGCTGTCACCCTCCTGCACCCTCAGCCACTATCACCAACACCCACCCGCACCCCAAGCCACTGTCACCAACACCCACCTGCACCCTCAGCCACTATCACCAACACCCACCTGCACCGCCACCATCATTGTTGTCACCCTCCTGCACCCTCAGCCGCTGTCACCAACACCCACCTGCACCCCCACCATCACTGCTGTCACCCTCCTGCACCCCCAGCCACTATCACCAACACCCACCTGCACCCCCGCCATCATTGCTGTCACCCTCCTGCACCCTCAGCCACTATCACCAACACCCACCCGCACCCCAAGCCACTGTCACCAACACCCACCTGCACCCTCAGCCACTATCACCAACCTCCACCCGCACCCCAAGCCACTGTCACCAACACCCACCTGCACCCTCAGCCACTATCACCAACACCCACCTGCACCCCCACCATCATTGTTGTCACCCTCCTGCACCCTCAGCCGCTGTCACCAACACCCACCTCCACCCCCACCATCACTGCTGTCACCCTCCTGCACCCCCAGCCACTATCACCAACACCCACCTGCACCCCCACCATCACTGCTGTCACCCTCCTGCACCCCCAGCCACTATCACCAACACCCACCTGCACCCCCGCCATCATTGCTGTCACCCTCCTGCACCCTCAGCCACTATCACCAACACCCACCCGCACCCCAAGCCACTGTCACCAACACCCACCTGCACGCTCAGCCACTATCACCAACACCCACCTGCACCCCCACCATCATTGTTGTCACCCTCCTGCACCCTCAGCCGCTGTCACCAACACCCACCTGCACCCCCGCCATCACTGCTGTCACCCTCCTGCACCCCCAGCCACTATCACCAATACCCACCTGCACCCCCACCATCACTGCTGTCACCCTCCTGCACCCTCGGCCGCTGTCACCAACACCCACCTGCACCCCCACCATCACCGCTGTCACCCACCCGCACCCTCAGCCGCTGTCACCAACACCCACCTGCACCCCCGCCATCACTGCTGTCACCCTCCTGCACCCCCAGCCACTATCACCAACACCCACCTGCACCCCCAGCATCATTGTTGTCACCCTCCTGCACCCTCAGCCGCTGTCACCAACACCCACCTGCACCCCCAGCCACTGTCGCCAACACCCACCTGCACCCCCACCATCACTGCTGTCACCCTCCTGCAACCCCAGCCACTATCACCAACACCCACCTGCACCCCCAACATCATTGTTGTCACCCTCCTGCACCCTCAGCCGCTGTCACCAACACCCACCTGCACCCCCAGCCACTGTCGCCAACACCCACCTGCACCCCCACCATCATTGCTGTCACCCTCCTGCACCCTCAGCCACTATCACCAACACCCACCCGCACCCCAAGCCACTGTCACCAACACCCACCTGCACCCTCAGCCACTATCACCAACACCCACCTGCACCCCCACCATCATTGTTCTCACCCTCCTGCACCCTCAGCCGCTGTCACCAACACCCACCTGCACCCCCACCATCACTGCTGTCACCCTCCTGCACCCCCAGCCACTATCACCAACACCCACCTGCACCCCCACCATCACTGCTGTCACCCTCCTGCACCCCCAGCCACTATCACCAACACCCACCTGCACCCCCGCCATCATTGCTGTCACCCTCCTGCACCCTCAGCCACTATCACCAACACCCACCCGCACCCCAAGCCACTGTCACCAACACCCACCTGCACCCTCAGCCACTATCACCAACACCCACCTGCACCCCCACCATCATTGTTGTCACCCTCCTGCACCCTCAGCCGCTGTCACCAACACCCACCTGCACCCCCAGCCACTGTCGCCAACACCCACCTGCACCCCCACCATCACTGCTGTCACCCTCCTGCACCCCCAGCCACTATCACCAACACCCACCTGCACCCCCAACATCATTGTTGTCACCCTCCTGCACCCTCAGCCGCTGTCACCAACACCCACCTGCACCCCCAGCCACTGTCGCCAACACCCACCTGCACCCCTACCATCACTGCTGTCACCCTCCTGCACCCCCAGCCACTATCACCAACACCCACCTGCACCCCCGCCATCATTGCTGTCACCCTCCTGCACCCTCAGCCACTATCACCAACACCCACCCGCACCCCAAGCCACTGTCACCAACACCCACCTGCACCCTCAGCCACTATCACCAACACCTACCTGCACCCCCACCATCATTGTTGTCACCCTCCTGCACCCTCAGCCGCTGTCACCAACACCCACCTGCACCCCCACCATCACTGCTGTCACCCTCCTGCACCCCCAGCCACTATCACCAACACCCACCTGCACCCTCGCCATCATTGCTGTCACCCTCCTGCACCCTCAGCCACTATCACCAACACCCACCCGCACCCCAAGCCACTGTCACCAACACCCACCTGCACCCTCAGCCACTATCACCAATACCCACCTGCACCCCCACCATCACTGCTGTCACCCTCCTGCACCCTCAGCCGCTGTCACCAACACCCACCTGCACCCCCACCATCACCGCTGTCACCCACCCGCACCCTCAGCCGCTGTCACCAACACCCACCTGCACCCCCGCCATCACTGCTGTCACCCTCCTGCACCCCCAGCCACTGTCGCCAACACCCACCTGCACCCCCACCATCACTGCTGTCACCCTCCTGCACCCCCAGCCACTATCACCAACACCCACCTGCACCCCCAACATCATTGTTGTCACCCTCCTGCACCCTCAGCCGCTGTCACCAACACCCACCTGCACCCCCAGCCACTGTCGCCAACACCCACCTGCACCCCCGCCATCATTGCTGTCACCCTCCTGCACCCTCAGCCACTATCACCAACACCCACCCGCACCCCAAGCCACTGTCACCAACACCCACCTGCACCCTCAGCCACTATCACCAACACCCACCTGCACCCCCACCATCACTGCTGTCACCCTCCTGCACCCCCAGCCACTATCACCAACACCCACCTGCACCCCCAGCCACTGTCGCCAACACCCACCTGCACCCCCACCATCACTGCTGTCACCCTCCTGCACCCCCAGCCACTATCACCAACACCCACCTGCACCCCCAACATCATTGTTGTCACCCTCCTGCACCCTCAGCCGCTGTCACCAACACCCACCTGCACCCCCAGCCACTGTCGCCAACACCCACCTGCACCCCTACCATCACTGCTGTCACCCTCCTGCACCCCCAGCCACTATCACCAACACCCACCTGCACCCCCGCCATCATTGCTGTCACCCTCCTGCACCCTCAGCCACTATCACCAACACCCACCCGCACCCCAAGCCACTGTCACCAACACCCACCTGCACCCTCAGCCACTATCACCAACACCCACCTGCACCCCCACCATCACTGCTGTCACCCTCCTGCACCCCCAGCCACTATCACCAACACCCACCTGCACCCCCACCATCACTGCTGTCACCCTCCTGCACCCCCAGCCACTATCACCAACACCCACCTGCACCCCCACCATCACTGCTGTCACCCTCCTGCACCCCCAGCCACTATCACCAACACCCACCCGCACCCCAAGCCACTGTCACCAACACCCACCTGCACCCTCAGCCACTATCACCAACCTCCACCCGCACCCCAAGCCACTGTCACCAACACCCACCTGCACCCTCAGCCACTATCACCAACACCCATCTGCACCCCCACCATCATTGTTGTCACCCTCCTGCACCCTCAGCCGCTGTCACCAACACCCACCTGCACCCCCACCATCACTGCTGTCACCCTCCTGCACCCTCAGCCGCTGTCACCAACACCCACCTGCACCCCCACCATCACCGCTGTCACCCACCCGCACCCTCAGCCGCTGTCACCAACACCCACCTGCACCCCCGCCATCACTGCTGTCACCCTCCTGCACCCCCAGCCACTGTCGCCAACACCCACCTGCACCCCCACCATCACTGCTGTCACCCTCCTGCACCCCCAGCCACTATCACCAACACCCACCTGCACCCCCAACATCATTGTTGTCACCCTCCTGCACCCTCAGCCGCTGTCACCAACACCCACCTGCACCCCCAGCCACTGTCGCCAACACCCACCTGCACCCCCGCCATCATTGCTGTCACCCTCCTGCACCCTCAGCCACTATCACCAACACCCACCCGCACCCCAAGCCACTGTCACCAACACCCACCTGCACCCTCAGCCACTATCACCAACACCCACCTCCACCCCCACCATCACTGCTGTCACCCTCCTGCACCCCCAGCCACTATCACCAACACCCACCTGCACCCCCACCATCACTGCTGTCACCCTCCTGCACCCCCAGCCACTATCACCAACACCCACCTGCACCCCCGCCATCATTGCTGTCACCCTCCTGCACCCTCAGCCACTATCACCAACACCCACCCGCACCCCAAGCCACTGTCACCAACACCCACCTGCACCCTCAGCCACTATCACCAACACCCACCTGCACCCCCACCATCATTGTTGTCACCCTCCTGCACCCTCAGCCGCTGTCACCAACACCCACCTGCACCCCCAGCCACTGTCGCCAACACCCACCTGCACCCCCACCATCACTGCTGTCACCCTCCTGCACCCCCAGCCACTATCACCAACACCCACCTGCACCCCCAACATCATTGTTGTCACCCTCCTGCACCCTCAGCCACTGTCACCAACACCCACCTGCACCCCCAGCCACTGTCGCCAACACACACCTGCACCCCCACCGTCACTGCTGTCACCCTCCTGCACCCCCAGCCACTATCACCAACACCCACCTGCACCCTCAGCCACTATCACCAACCTCCACCCGCACCCCAAGCCACTGTCACCAACACCCACCTGCACCCTCAGCCACTATCACCAACACCCACCTGCACCCCCACCATCATTGTTGTCACCCTCCTGCACCCTCAGCCGCTGTCACCAACACCCACCTGCACCCCCACCATCATTGTTGTCACCCTCCTGCACCCTCAGCCGCTGTCACCAACACCCACCTGCACCCCCACCATCATTGTTGTCACCCTCCTGCACCCTCAGCCGCTGTCACCAACACCCACCTCCACCCCCACCATCACTGCTGTCACCCTCCTGCACCCCCAGCCACTATCACCAACACCCACCTGCACCCCCACCATCACTGCTGTCACCCTCCTGCACCCCCAGCCACTATCACCAACACCCACCTGCACCCCCGCCATCATTGCTGTCACCCTCCTGCACCCTCAGCCACTATCACCAACACCCACCCGCACCCCAAGCCACTGTCACCAACACCCACCTGCACCCTCAGCCACTATCACCAACACCCACCTGCACCCCCACCATCATTGTTGTCACCCTCCTGCACCCTCAGCCGCTGTCACCAACACCCACCTGCACCCCCACCATCACTGCTGTCACCCTCCTGCACCCCCAGCCACTATCACCAACACCCACCTGCACCCCCGCCATCATTGCTGTCACCCTCCTGCACCCTCAGCCACTATCACCAACACCCACCCGCACCCCAAGCCACTGTCACCAACACCCACCTGCACGCTCAGCCACTATCACCAACACCCACCTGCACCCCCACCATCATTGTTGTCACCCTCCTGCACCCTCAGCCGCTGTCACCAACACCCACCTGCACCCCCGCCATCACTGCTGTCACCCTCCTGCACCCCCAGCCACTATCACCAATACCCACCTGCACCCCCACCATCACTGCTGTCACCCTCCTGCACCCTCGGCCGCTGTCACCAACACCCACCTGCACCCCCACCATCACCGCTGTCACCCACCCGCACCCTCAGCCGCTGTCACCAACACCCACCTGCACCCCCGCCATCACTGCTGTCACCCTCCTGCACCCCCAGCCACTATCACCAACACCCACCTGCACCCCCAGCATCATTGTTGTCACCCTCCTGCACCCTCAGCCGCTGTCACCAACACCCACCTGCACCCCCAGCCACTGTCGCCAACACCCACCTGCACCCCCACCATCACTGCTGTCACCCTCCTGCAACCCCAGCCACTATCACCAACACCCACCTGCACCCCCAACATCATTGTTGTCACCCTCCTGCACCCTCAGCCGCTGTCACCAACACCCACCTGCACCCCCAGCCACTGTCGCCAACACCCACCTGCACCCCCACCATCATTGCTGTCACCCTCCTGCACCCTCAGCCACTATCACCAACACCCACCCGCACCCCAAGCCACTGTCACCAACACCCACCTGCACCCTCAGCCACTATCACCAACACCCACCTGCACCCCCACCATCATTGTTCTCACCCTCCTGCACCCTCAGCCGCTGTCACCAACACCCACCTGCACCCCCACCATCACTGCTGTCACCCTCCTGCACCCCCAGCCACTATCACCAACACCCACCTGCACCCCCACCATCACTGCTGTCACCCTCCTGCACCCCCAGCCACTATCACCAACACCCACCTGCACCCCCGCCATCATTGCTGTCACCCTCCTGCACCCTCAGCCACTATCACCAACACCCACCCGCACCCCAAGCCACTGTCACCAACACCCACCTGCACCCCCACCATCATTGTTGTCACCCTCCTGCACCCTCAGCCGCTGTCACCAACACCCACCTGCACCCCCAGCCACTGTCGCCAACACCCACCTGCACCCCCACCATCACTGCTGTCACCCTCCTGCACCCCCAGCCACTATCACCAACACCCACCTGCACCCCCAACATCATTGTTGTCACCCTCCTGCACCCTCAGCCGCTGTCACCAACACCCACCTGCACCCCCAGCCACTGTCGCCAACACCCACCTGCACCCCTACCATCACTGCTGTCACCCTCCTGCACCCCCAGCCACTATCACCAACACCCACCTGCACCCCCGCCATCATTGCTGTCACCCTCCTGCACCCTCAGCCACTATCACCAACACCCACCCGCACCCCAAGCCACTGTCACCAACACCCACCTGCACCCTCAGCCACTATCACCAACACCTACCTGCACCCCCACCATCATTGTTGTCACCCTCCTGCACCCTCAGCCGCTGTCACCAACACCCACCTGCACCCCCACCATCACTGCTGTCACCCTCCTGCACCCCCAGCCACTATCACCAACACCCACCTGCACCCTCGCCATCATTGCTGTCACCCTCCTGCACCCTCAGCCACTATCACCAACACCCACCCGCACCCCAAGCCACTGTCACCAACACCCACCTGCACCCTCAGCCACTATCACCAATACCCACCTGCACCCCCACCATCACTGCTGTCACCCTCCTGCACCCTCAGCCGCTGTCACCAACACCCACCTGCACCCCCACCATCACCGCTGTCACCCACCCGCACCCTCAGCCGCTGTCACCAACACCCACCTGCACCCCCGCCATCACTGCTGTCACCCTCCTGCACCCCCAGCCACTGTCGCCAACACCCACCTGCACCCCCACCATCACTGCTGTCACCCTCCTGCACCCCCAGCCACTATCACCAACACCCACCTGCACCCCCAACATCATTGTTGTCACCCTCCTGCACCCTCAGCCGCTGTCACCAACACCCACCTGCACCCCCAGCCACTGTCGCCAACACCCACCTGCACCCCCGCCATCATTGCTGTCACCCTCCTGCACCCTCAGCCACTATCACCAACACCCACCCGCACCCCAAGCCACTGTCACCAACACCCACCTGCACCCTCAGCCACTATCACCAACACCCACCTGCACCCCCACCATCACTGCTGTCACCCTCCTGCACCCCCAGCCACTATCACCAACACCCACCTGCACCCCCAGCCACTGTCGCCAACACCCACCTGCACCCCCACCATCACTGCTGTCACCCTCCTGCACCCCCAGCCACTATCACCAACACCCACCTGCACCCCCAACATCATTGTTGTCACCCTCCTGCACCCTCAGCCGCTGTCACCAACACCCACCTGCACCCCCAGCCACTGTCGCCAACACCCACCTGCACCCCTACCATCACTGCTGTCACCCTCCTGCACCCCCAGCCACTATCACCAACACCCACCTGCACCCCCGCCATCATTGCTGTCACCCTCCTGCACCCTCAGCCACTATCACCAACACCCACCCGCACCCCAAGCCACTGTCACCAACACCCACCTGCACCCTCAGCCACTATCACCAACACCCACCTGCACCCCCACCATCACTGCTGTCACCCTCCTGCACCCCCAGCCACTATCACCAACACCCACCTGCACCCCCACCATCACTGCTGTCACCCTCCTGCACCCCCAGCCACTATCACCAACACCCACCTGCACCCCCACCATCACTGCTGTCACCCTCCTGCACCCCCAGCCACTATCACCAACACCCACCCGCACCCCAAGCCACTGTCACCAACACCCACCTGCACCCTCAGCCACTATCACCAACCTCCACCCGCACCCCAAGCCACTGTCACCAACACCCACCTGCACCCTCAGCCACTATCACCAACACCCATCTGCACCCCCACCATCATTGTTGTCACCCTCCTGCACCCTCAGCCGCTGTCACCAACACCCACCTGCACCCCCACCATCACTGCTGTCACCCTCCTGCACCCTCAGCCGCTGTCACCAACACCCACCTGCACCCCCACCATCACCGCTGTCACCCACCCGCACCCTCAGCCGCTGTCACCAACACCCACCTGCACCCCCGCCATCACTGCTGTCACCCTCCTGCACCCCCAGCCACTGTCGCCAACACCCACCTGCACCCCCACCATCACTGCTGTCACCCTCCTGCACCCCCAGCCACTATCACCAACACCCACCTGCACCCCCAACATCATTGTTGTCACCCTCCTGCACCCTCAGCCGCTGTCACCAACACCCACCTGCACCCCCAGCCACTGTCGCCAACACCCACCTGCACCCCCGCCATCATTGCTGTCACCCTCCTGCACCCTCAGCCACTATCACCAACACCCACCCGCACCCCAAGCCACTGTCACCAACACCCACCTGCACCCTCAGCCACTATCACCAACACCCACCTCCACCCCCACCATCACTGCTGTCACCCTCCTGCACCCCCAGCCACTATCACCAACACCCACCTGCACCCCCACCATCACTGCTGTCACCCTCCTGCACCCCCAGCCACTATCACCAACACCCACCTGCACCCCCGCCATCATTGCTGTCACCCTCCTGCACCCTCAGCCACTATCACCAACACCCACCCGCACCCCAAGCCACTGTCACCAACACCCACCTGCACCCTCAGCCACTATCACCAACACCCACCTGCACCCCCACCATCATTGTTGTCACCCTCCTGCACCCTCAGCCGCTGTCACCAACACCCACCTGCACCCCCAGCCACTGTCGCCAACACCCACCTGCACCCCCACCATCACTGCTGTCACCCTCCTGCACCCCCAGCCACTATCACCAACACCCACCTGCACCCCCAACATCATTGTTGTCACCCTCCTGCACCCTCAGCCGCTGTCACCAACACCCACCTGCACCCCCAGCCACTGTCGCCAACACACACCTGCACCCCCACCGTCACTGCTGTCACCCTCCTGCACCCCCAGCCACTATCACCAACACCCACCTGCACCCTCAGCCACTATCACCAACCTCCACCCGCACCCCAAGCCACTGTCACCAACACCCACCTGCACCCTCAGCCACTATCACCAACACCCACCTGCACCCCCACCATCATTGTTGTCACCCTCCTGCACCCTCAGCCGCTGTCACCAACACCCACCTGCACCCCCACCATCATTGTTGTCACCCTCCTGCACCCTCAGCCGCTGTCACCAACACCCACCTGCACCCCCACCATCACTGCTGTCACCCTCCTGCACCCCCAGCCACTATCACCAACACCCACCTGCACCCCCACCATCACTGCTGTCACCCTCCTGCACCCCCAGCCACTATCACCAACACCCACCTGCACCCCCGCCATCATTGCTGTCACCCTCCTGCACCCTCAGCCACTATCACCAACACCCACCCGCACCCCAAGCCACTGTCACCAACACCCACCTGCACCCTCAGCCACTATCACCAACACCCACCTGCACCCCCACCATCATTGTTGTCACCCTCCTGCACCCTCAGCCGCTGTCACCAACACCCACCTGCACCCCCAGCCACTGTCGCCAACACCCACCTGCACCCCCACCATCACTGCTGTCACCCTCCTGCACCCCCAGCCACTATCACCAACACCCACCTGCACCCCCAACATCATTGTTGTCACCCTCCTGCACCCTCAGCCGCTGTCACCAACACCCACCTGCACCCCTAGCCACTGTCGCCAACACACACCTGCACCCCCACCATCACTGCTGTCACCCTCCTGCACCCCCAGCCACTATCACCAACACCCACCTGCACCCCCGCCATCATTGCTGTCACCCTCCTGCACCCTCAGCCACTATCACCAACACCCACCCGCACCCCAAGCCACTGTCACCAACACCCACCTGCACCCTCAGCCACTATCACCAACACCCACCTGCACCGCCACCATCATTGTTGTCACCCTCCTGCACCCTCAGCCGCTGTCACCAACACCCACCTGCACCCCCACCATCACTGCTGTCATCCTCCTGCACCCCCAGCCACTATCACCAACACCCACCTGCACCCCCGCCATCATTGCTGTCACCCTCCTGCACCCTCAGCCACTATCACCAACACCCACCCGCACCCCAAGCCACTGTCACCAACACCCACCTGCACCCTCAGCCACTATCACCAACCTCCACCCGCACCCCAAGCCACTGTCACCAACACCCACCTGCACCCTCAGCCACTATCACCAACACCCACCTGCACCCCCACCATCATTGTTGTCACCCTCCTGCACCCTCAGCCGCTGTCACCAACACCCACCTCCACCCCCACCATCACTGCTGTCACCCTCCTGCACCCCCAGCCACTATCACCAACACCCACCTGCACCCCCACCATCACTGCTGTCACCCTCCTGCACCCCCAGCCACTATCACCAACACCCACCTGCACCCCAGCCATCATTGCTGTCACCCTCCTGCACCCTCAGCCACTATCACCAACACCCACCCGCACCCCAAGCCACTGTCACCAACACCCACCTGCACCCTCAGCCACTATCACCAACACC
Organism: Emys orbicularis; assembly: GCF_028017835.1. Classification (NCBI taxonomy): domain Eukaryota; kingdom Metazoa; phylum Chordata; order Testudines; family Emydidae; genus Emys; species Emys orbicularis. The sequence goes on from NC_088683.1 coordinate 348,060,341, forward strand.
CACCTGCACCCCCACCATCATTGTTGTCACCCTCCTGCACCCTCAGCCGCTGTCACCAACACCCACCTGCACCCCCACCATCACTGCTGTCACCCTCCTGCACCCCCAGCCACTATCACCAACACCCACCTGCACCCCCGCCATCATTGCTGTCACCCTCCTGCACCCTCAGCCACTATCACCAACACCCACCCGCACCCCAAGCCACTGTCACCAACACCCACCTGCACGCTCAGCCACTATCACCAACACCCACCTGCACCCCCACCATCATTGTTGTCACCCTCCTGCACCCTCAGCCGCTGTCACCAACACCCACCTGCACCCCCGCCATCACTGCTGTCACCCTCCTGCACCCCCAGCCACTATCACCAATACCCACCTGCACCCCCACCATCACTGCTGTCACCCTCCTGCACCCTCGGCCGCTGTCACCAACACCCACCTGCACCCCCACCATCACCGCTGTCACCCACCCGCACCCTCAGCCGCTGTCACCAACACCCACCTGCACCCCCGCCATCACTGCTGTCACCCTCCTGCACCCCCAGCCACTATCACCAACACCCACCTGCACCCCCAGCATCATTGTTGTCACCCTCCTGCACCCTCAGCCGCTGTCACCAACACCCACCTGCACCCCCAGCCACTGTCGCCAACACCCACCTGCACCCCCACCATCACTGCTGTCACCCTCCTGCAACCCCAGCCACTATCACCAACACCCACCTGCACCCCCAACATCATTGTTGTCACCCTCCTGCACCCTCAGCCGCTGTCACCAACACCCACCTGCACCCCCAGCCACTGTCGCCAACACCCACCTGCACCCCCACCATCATTGCTGTCACCCTCCTGCACCCTCAGCCACTATCACCAACACCCACCCGCACCCCAAGCCACTGTCACCAACACCCACCTGCACCCTCAGCCACTATCACCAACACCCACCTGCACCCCCACCATCATTGTTCTCACCCTCCTGCACCCTCAGCCGCTGTCACCAACACCCACCTGCACCCCCACCATCACTGCTGTCACCCTCCTGCACCCCCAGCCACTATCACCAACACCCACCTGCACCCCCACCATCACTGCTGTCACCCTCCTGCACCCCCAGCCACTATCACCAACACCCACCTGCACCCCCGCCATCATTGCTGTCACCCTCCTGCACCCTCAGCCACTATCACCAACACCCACCCGCACCCCAAGCCACTGTCACCAACACCCACCTGCACCCTCAGCCACTATCACCAACACCCACCTGCACCCCCACCATCATTGTTGTCACCCTCCTGCACCCTCAGCCGCTGTCACCAACACCCACCTGCACCCCCAGCCACTGTCGCCAACACCCACCTGCACCCCCACCATCACTGCTGTCACCCTCCTGCACCCCCAGCCACTATCACCAACACCCACCGGCACCCCCAACATCATTGTTGTCACCCTCCTGCACCCTCAGCCGCTGTCACCAACACCCACCTGCACCCCCAGCCACTGTCGCCAACACCCACCTGCACCCCTACCATCACTGCTGTCACCCTCCTGCACCCCCAGCCACTATCACCAACACCCACCTGCACCCCCGCCATCATTGCTGTCACCCTCCTGCACCCTCAGCCACTATCACCAACACCCACCCGCACCCCAAGCCACTGTCACCAACACCCACCTGCACCCTCAGCCACTATCACCAACACCTACCTGCACCCCCACCATCATTGTTGTCACCCTCCTGCACCCTCAGCCGCTGTCACCAACACCCACCTGCACCCCCACCATCACTGCTGTCACCCTCCTGCACCCCCAGCCACTATCACCAACACCCACCTGCACCCTCGCCATCATTGCTGTCACCCTCCTGCACCCTCAGCCACTATCACCAACACCCACCCGCACCCCAAGCCACTGTCACCAACACCCACCTGCACCCTCAGCCACTATCACCAATACCCACCTGCACCCCCACCATCACTGCTGTCACCCTCCTGCACCCTCAGCCGCTGTCACCAACACCCACCTGCACCCCCACCATCACCGCTGTCACCCACCCGCACCCTCAGCCGCTGTCACCAACACCCACCTGCACCCCCGCCATCACTGCTGTCACCCTCCTGCACCCCCAGCCACTGTCGCCAACACCCACCTGCACCCCCACCATCACTGCTGTCACCCTCCTGCACCCCCAGCCACTATCACCAACACCCACCTGCACCCCCAACATCATTGTTGTCACCCTCCTGCACCCTCAGCCGCTGTCACCAACACCCACCTGCACCCCCAGCCACTGTCGCCAACACCCACCTGCACCCCCGCCATCATTGCTGTCACCCTCCTGCACCCTCAGCCACTATCACCAACACCCACCCGCACCCCAAGCCACTGTCACCAACACCCACCTGCACCCTCAGCCACTATCACCAACACCCACCTGCACCCCCACCATCACTGCTGTCACCCTCCTGCACCCCCAGCCACTATCACCAACACCCACCTGCACCCCCAGCCACTGTCGCCAACACCCACCTGCACCCCCACCATCACTGCTGTCACCCTCCTGCACCCCCAGCCACTATCACCAACACCCACCTGCACCCCCAACATCATTGTTGTCACCCTCCTGCACCCTCAGCCGCTGTCACCAACACCCACCTGCACCCCCAGCCACTGTCGCCAACACCCACCTGCACCCCTACCATCACTGCTGTCACCCTCCTGCACCCCCAGCCACTATCACCAACACCCACCTGCACCCCCGCCATCATTGCTGTCACCCTCCTGCACCCTCAGCCACTATCACCAACACCCACCCGCACCCCAAGCCACTGTCACCAACACCCACCTGCACCCTCAGCCACTATCACCAACACCCACCTGCACCCCCACCATCACTGCTGTCACCCTCCTGCACCCCCAGCCACTATCACCAACACCCACCTGCACCCCCACCATCACTGCTGTCACCCTCCTGCACCCCCAGCCACTATCACCAACACCCACCTGCACCCCCACCATCACTGCTGTCACCCTCCTGCACCCCCAGCCACTATCACCAACACCCACCCGCACCCCAAGCCACTGTCACCAACACCCACCTGCACCCTCAGCCACTATCACCAACCTCCACCCGCACCCCAAGCCACTGTCACCAACACCCACCTGCACCCTCAGCCACTATCACCAACACCCATCTGCACCCCCACCATCATTGTTGTCACCCTCCTGCACCCTCAGCCGCTGTCACCAACACCCACCTGCACCCCCACCATCACTGCTGTCACCCTCCTGCACCCTCAGCCGCTGTCACCAACACCCACCTGCACCCCCACCATCACCGCTGTCACCCACCCGCACCCTCAGCCGCTGTCACCAACACCCACCTGCACCCCCGCCATCACTGCTGTCACCCTCCTGCACCCCCAGCCACTGTCGCCAACACCCACCTGCACCCCCACCATCACTGCTGTCACCCTCCTGCACCCCCAGCCACTATCACCAACACCCACCTGCACCCCCAACATCATTGTTGTCACCCTCCTGCACCCTCAGCCGCTGTCACCAACACCCACCTGCACCCCCAGCCACTGTCGCCAACACCCACCTGCACCCCCGCCATCATTGCTGTCACCCTCCTGCACCCTCAGCCACTATCACCAACACCCACCCGCACCCCAAGCCACTGTCACCAACACCCACCTGCACCCTCAGCCACTATCACCAACACCCACCTCCACCCCCACCATCACTGCTGTCACCCTCCTGCACCCCCAGCCACTATCACCAACACCCACCTGCACCCCCACCATCACTGCTGTCACCCTCCTGCACCCCCAGCCACTATCACCAACACCCACCTGCACCCCCGCCATCATTGCTGTCACCCTCCTGCACCCTCAGCCACTATCACCAACACCCACCCGCACCCCAAGCCACTGTCACCAACACCCACCTGCACCCTCAGCCACTATCACCAACACCCACCTGCACCCCCACCATCATTGTTGTCACCCTCCTGCACCCTCAGCCGCTGTCACCAACACCCACCTGCACCCCCAGCCACTGTCGCCAACACCCACCTGCACCCCCACCATCACTGCTGTCACCCTCCTGCACCCCCAGCCACTATCACCAACACCCACCTGCACCCCCAACATCATTGTTGTCACCCTCCTGCACCCTCAGCCGCTGTCACCAACACCCACCTGCACCCCCAGCCACTGTCGCCAACACACACCTGCACCCCCACCGTCACTGCTGTCACCCTCCTGCACCCCCAGCCACTATCACCAACACCCACCTGCACCCTCAGCCATTATCACCAACCTCCACCCGCACCCCAAGCCACTGTCACCAACACCCACCTGCACCCTCAGCCACTATCACCAACACCCACCTGCACCCCCACCATCATTGTTGTCACCCTCCTGCACCCTCAGCCGCTGTCACCAACACCCACCTGCACCCCCACCATCATTGTTGTCACCCTCCTGCACCCTCAGCCGCTGTCACCAACACCCACCTGCACCCCCACCATCACTGCTGTCACCCTCCTGCACCCCCAGCCACTATCACCAACACCCACCTGCACCCCCACCATCACTGCTGTCACCCTCCTGCACCCCCAGCCACTATCACCAACACCCACCTGCACCCCCGCCATCATTGCTGTCACCCTCCTGCACCCTCAGCCACTATCACCAACACCCACCCGCACCCCAAGCCACTGTCACCAACACCCACCTGCACCCTCAGCCACTATCACCAACACCCACCTGCACCCCCACCATCATTGTTGTCACCCTCCTGCACCCTCAGCCGCTGTCACCAACACCCACCTGCACCCCCAGCCACTGTCGCCAACACCCACCTGCACCCCCACCATCACTGCTGTCACCCTCCTCCACCCCCAGCCACTATCACCAACACCCACCTGCACCCCCAACATCATTGTTGTCACCCTCCTGCACCCTCAGCCGCTGTCACCAACACCCACCTGCACCCCTAGCCACTGTCGCCAACACACACCTGCACCCCCACCATCACTGCTGTCACCCTCCTGCACCCCCAGCCACTATCACCAACACCCACCTGCACCCCCGCCATCATTGCTGTCACCCTCCTGCACCCTCAGCCACTATCACCAACACCCACCCGCACCCCAAGCCACTCTCACCAACACCCACCTGCACCCTCAGCCACTATCACCAACCTCCACCCGCACCCCAAGCCACTGTCACCAACACCCACCTGCACCCTCAGCCACTATCACCAACACCCACCTGCACCCCCACCATCATTGTTGTCACCCTCCTGCACCCTCAGCCGCTGTCACCAACACCCACCTGCACCCCCACCATCACTGCTGTCACCCTCCTGCACCCCCAGCCACTATCACCAACACCCACCTGCACCCCCACCATCACTGCTGTCACCCTCCTGCACCCCCAGCCACTATCACCAACACCCACCTGCACCCCCGCCATCATTGCTGTCACCCTCCTGCACCCTCAGCCACTATCACCAACACCCACCTGCACCCCAAGCCACTGTCACCAACACCCACCTGCACCCTCAGCCACTATCACCAACACCCACCTGCACCCCCACCATCATTGTTGTCACCCTCCTGCACCCTCAGCCGCTGTCACCAACACCCACCTGCACCCCCACCATCACTGCTGTCACCCTCCTGCACCCCCAGCCACTATCACCAACACCCACCTGCACCCCCGCCATCATTGCTGTCACCCTCCTGCACCCTCAGCCACTATCACCAACACCCACCTGCACCCCCACCATCATTGTTGTCACCCTCCTGCACCCTCAGCCGCTGTCACCAACACCCACCTGCACCCCCGCCATCACTGCTGTCACCCACCTGCACCCCCAGCCACTATCACCAACACCCACCTGCACCCCCACCATCACTGCTGTCACCCTCCTGCACCCCCAGCCACTATCACCAATACCCACCTGCACCCCCACCATCACTGCTGTCACCCTCCTGCACCCTCAGCCGCTGTCACCAACACCCACCTGCACCCCCACCATCACTGCTGTCACCCTCCTGCACCCCCAGCCACTATCACCAACACCCACCTGCACCCCCGCCATCATTGCTGTCACCCTCCTGCACCCTCAGCCACTATCACCAACACCCACCCGCACCCCAAGCCACTGTCACCAACACCCACCTGCACCCTCAGCCACTATCACCAACACCCACCTGCACCCCCACCATCATTGTTGTCACCCTCCTGCACCCTCAGCCGCTGTCACCAACACCCACCTGCACCCCCAGCCACTGTCGCCAACACCCACCTGCACCCCCACCATCACTGCTGTCACCCTCCTGCACCCCCAGCCACTATCACCAACACCCACCTGCACCCCCAACATCATTGTTGTCACCCTCCTGCACCCTCAGCCGCTGTCACCAACACCCACCTGCACCCCCAGCCACTGTCGCCAACACACACCTGCACCCCCACCGTCACTGCTGTCACCCTCCTGCACCCCCAGCCACTATCACCAACACCCACCTGCACCCTCAGCCATTATCACCAACCTCCACCCGCACCCCAAGCCACTGTCACCAACACCCACCTGCACCCTCAGCCACTATCACCAACACCCACCTGCACCCCCACCATCATTGTTGTCACCCTCCTGCACCCTCAGCCGCTGTCACCAACACCCACCTGCACCCCCACCATCATTGTTGTCACCCTCCTGCACCCTCAGCCGCTGTCACCAACACCCACCTGCACCCCCACCATCACTGCTGTCACCCTCCTGCACCCCCAGCCACTATCACCAACACCCACCTGCACCCCCACCATCACTGCTGTCACCCTCCTGCACCCCCAGCCACTATCACCAACACCCACCTGCACCCCCGCCATCATTGCTGTCACCCTCCTGCACCCTCAGCCACTATCACCAACACCCACCCGCACCCCAAGCCACTGTCACCAACACCCACCTGCACCCTCAGCCACTATCACCAACACCCACCTGCACCCCCACCATCATTGTTGTCACCCTCCTGCACCCTCAGCCGCTGTCACCAACACCCACCTGCACCCCCAGCCACTGTCGCCAACACCCACCTGCACCCCCACCATCACTGCTGTCACCCTCCTCCACCCCCAGCCACTATCACCAACACCCACCTGCACCCCCAACATCATTGTTGTCACCCTCCTGCACCCTCAGCCGCTGTCACCAACACCCACCTGCACCCCTAGCCACTGTCGCCAACACACACCTGCACCCCCACCATCACTGCTGTCACCCTCCTGCACCCCCAGCCACTATCACCAACACCCACCTGCACCCCCGCCATCATTGCTGTCACCCTCCTGCACCCTCAGCCACTATCACCAACACCCACCCGCACCCCAAGCCACTCTCACCAACACCCACCTGCACCCTCAGCCACTATCACCAACCTCCACCCGCACCCCAAGCCACTGTCACCAACACCCACCTGCACCCTCAGCCACTATCACCAACACCCACCTGCACCCCCACCATCATTGTTGTCACCCTCCTGCACCCTCAGCCGCTGTCACCAACACCCACCTGCACCCCCACCATCACTGCTGTCACCCTCCTGCACCCCCAGCCACTATCACCAACACCCACCTGCACCCCCACCATCACTGCTGTCACCCTCCTGCACCCCCAGCCACTATCACCAACACCCACCTGCACCCCCGCCATCATTGCTGTCACCCTCCTGCACCCTCAGCCACTATCACCAACACCCACCTGCACCCCAAGCCACTGTCACCAACACCCACCTGCACCCTCAGCCACTATCACCAACACCCACCTGCACCCCCACCATCATTGTTGTCACCCTCCTGCACCCTCAGCCGCTGTCACCAACACCCACCTGCACCCCCACCATCACTGCTGTCACCCTCCTGCACCCCCAGCCACTATCACCAACACCCACCTGCACCCCAGCCATCATTGCTGTCACCCTCCTGCACCCTCAGCCACTATCACCAACACCCACCCGCACCCCAAGCCACTGTCACCAACACCCACCTGCACCCTCAGCCACTATCACCAACACCCACCTGCACCCCCACCATCATTGTTGTCACCCTCCTGCACCCTCAGCCGCTGTCACCAACACCCACCTGCACCCCCACCATCACTGCTGTCACCCTCCTGCACCCCCAGCCACTATCACCAACACCCACCTGCACCCCCGCCATCATTGCTGTCACCCTCCTGCACCCTCAGCCACTATCACCAACACCCACCCGCACCCCAAGCCACTGTCACCAACACCCACCTGCACGCTCAGCCACTATCACCAACACCCACCTGCACCCCCACCATCATTGTTGTCACCCTCCTGCACCCTCAGCCGCTGTCACCAACACCCACCTGCACCCCCGCCATCACTGCTGTCACCCTCCTGCACCCCCAGCCACTATCACCAATACCCACCTGCACCCCCACCATCACTGCTGTCACCCTCCTGCACCCTCGGCCGCTGTCACCAACACCCACCTGCACCCCCACCATCACCGCTGTCACCCACCCGCACCCTCAGCCGCTGTCACCAACACCCACCTGCACCCCCGCCATCACTGCTGTCACCCTCCTGCACCCCCAGCCACTATCACCAACACCCACCTGCACCCCCAGCATCATTGTTGTCACCCTCCTGCACCCTCAGCCGCTGTCACCAACACCCACCTGCACCCCCAGCCACTGTCGCCAACACCCACCTGCACCCCCACCATCACTGCTGTCACCCTCCTGCAACCCCAGCCACTATCACCAACACCCACCTGCACCCCCAACATCATTGTTGTCACCCTCCTGCACCCTCAGCCGCTGTCACCAACACCCACCTGCACCCCCAGCCACTGTCGCCAACACCCACCTGCACCCCCACCATCATTGCTGTCACCCTCCTGCACCCTCAGCCACTATCACCAACACCCACCCGCACCCCAAGCCACTGTCACCAACACCCACCTGCACCCTCAGCCACTATCACCAACACCCACCTGCACCCCCACCATCATTGTTCTCACCCTCCTGCACCCTCAGCCGCTGTCACCAACACCCACCTGCACCCCCACCATCACTGCTGTCACCCTCCTGCACCCCCAGCCACTATCACCAACACCCACCTGCACCCCCACCATCACTGCTGTCACCCTCCTGCACCCCCAGCCACTATCACCAACACCCACCTGCACCCCCGCCATCATTGCTGTCACCCTCCTGCACCCTCAGCCACTATCACCAACACCCACCCGCACCCCAAGCCACTGTCACCAACACCCACCTGCACCCTCAGCCACTATCACCAACACCCACCTGCACCCCCACCATCATTGTTGTCACCCTCCTGCACCCTCAGCCGCTGTCACCAACACCCACCTGCACCCCCAGCCACTGTCGCCAACACCCACCTGCACCCCCACCATCACTGCTGTCACCCTCCTGCACCCCCAGCCACTATCACCAACACCCACCGGCACCCCCAACATCATTGTTGTCACCCTCCTGCACCCTCAGCCGCTGTCACCAACACCCACCTGCACCCCCAGCCACTGTCGCCAACACCCACCTGCACCCCTACCATCACTGCTGTCACCCTCCTGCACCCCCAGCCACTATCACCAACACCCACCTGCACCCCCGCCATCATTGCTGTCACCCTCCTGCACCCTCAGCCACTATCACCAACACCCACCCGCACCCCAAGCCACTGTCACCAACACCCACCTGCACCCTCAGCCACTATCACCAACACCTACCTGCACCCCCACCATCATTGTTGTCACCCTCCTGCACCCTCAGCCGCTGTCACCAACACCCACCTGCACCCCCACCATCACTGCTGTCACCCTCCTGCACCCCCAGCCACTATCACCAACACCCACCTGCACCCTCGCCATCATTGCTGTCACCCTCCTGCACCCTCAGCCACTATCACCAACACCCACCCGCACCCCAAGCCACTGTCACCAACACCCACCTGCACCCTCAGCCACTATCACCAATACCCACCTGCACCCCCACCATCACTGCTGTCACCCTCCTGCACCCTCAGCCGCTGTCACCAACACCCACCTGCACCCCCACCATCACCGCTGTCACCCACCCGCACCCTCAGCCGCTGTCACCAACACCCACCTGCACCCCCGCCATCACTGCTGTCACCCTCCTGCACCCCCAGCCACTGTCGCCAACACCCACCTGCACCCCCACCATCACTGCTGTCACCCTCCTGCACCCCCAGCCACTATCACCAACACCCACCTGCACCCCCAACATCATTGTTGTCACCCTCCTGCACCCTCAGCCGCTGTCACCAACACCCACCTGCACCCCCAGCCACTGTCGCCAACACCCACCTGCACCCCCGCCATCATTGCTGTCACCCTCCTGCACCCTCAGCCACTATCACCAACACCCACCCGCACCCCAAGCCACTGTCACCAACACCCACCTGCACCCTCAGCCACTATCACCAACACCCACCTGCACCCCCACCATCACTGCTGTCACCCTCCTGCACCCCCAGCCACTATCACCAACACCCACCTGCACCCCCAGCCACTGTCGCCAACACCCACCTGCACCCCCACCATCACTGCTGTCACCCTCCTGCACCCCCAGCCACTATCACCAACACCCACCTGCACCCCCAACATCATTGTTGTCACCCTCCTGCACCCTCAGCCGCTGTCACCAACACCCACCTGCACCCCCAGCCACTGTCGCCAACACCCACCTGCACCCCTACCATCACTGCTGTCACCCTCCTGCACCCCCAGCCACTATCACCAACACCCACCTGCACCCCCGCCATCATTGCTGTCACCCTCCTGCACCCTCAGCCACTATCACCAACACCCACCCGCACCCCAAGCCACTGTCACCAACACCCACCTGCACCCTCAGCCACTATCACCAACACCCACCTGCACCCCCACCATCACTGCTGTCACCCTCCTGCACCCCCAGCCACTATCACCAACACCCACCTGCACCCCCACCATCACTGCTGTCACCCTCCTGCACCCCCAGCCACTATCACCAACACCCACCTGCACCCCCACCATCACTGCTGTCACCCTCCTGCACCCCCAGCCACTATCACCAACACCCACCCGCACCCCAAGCCACTGTCACCAACACCCACCTGCACCCTCAGCCACTATCACCAACCTCCACCCGCACCCCAAGCCACTGTCACCAACACCCACCTGCACCCTCAGCCACTATCACCAACACCCATCTGCACCCCCACCATCATTGTTGTCACCCTCCTGCACCCTCAGCCGCTGTCACCAACACCCACCTGCACCCCCACCATCACTGCTGTCACCCTCCTGCACCCTCAGCCGCTGTCACCAACACCCACCTGCACCCCCACCATCACCGCTGTCACCCACCCGCACCCTCAGCCGCTGTCACCAACACCCACCTGCACCCCCGCCATCACTGCTGTCACCCTCCTGCACCCCCAGCCACTGTCGCCAACACCCACCTGCACCCCCACCATCACTGCTGTCACCCTCCTGCACCCCCAGCCACTATCACCAACACCCACCTGCACCCCCAACATCATTGTTGTCACCCTCCTGCACCCTCAGCCGCTGTCACCAACACCCACCTGCACCCCCAGCCACTGTCGCCAACACCCACCTGCACCCCCGCCATCATTGCTGTCACCCTCCTGCACCCTCAGCCACTATCACCAACACCCACCCGCACCCCAAGCCACTGTCACCAACACCCACCTGCACCCTCAGCCACTATCACCAACACCCACCTCCACCCCCACCATCACTGCTGTCACCCTCCTGCACCCCCAGCCACTATCACCAACACCCACCTGCACCCCCACCATCACTGCTGTCACCCTCCTGCACCCCCAGCCACTATCACCAACACCCACCTGCACCCCCGCCATCATTGCTGTCACCCTCCTGCACCCTCAGCCACTATCACCAACACCCACCCGCACCCCAAGCCACTGTCACCAACACCCACCTGCACCCTCAGCCACTATCACCAACACCCACCTGCACCCCCACCATCATTGTTGTCACCCTCCTGCACCCTCAGCCGCTGTCACCAACACCCACCTGCACCCCCAGCCACTGTCGCCAACACCCACCTGCACCCCCACCATCACTGCTGTCACCCTCCTGCACCCCCAGCCACTATCACCAACACCCACCTGCACCCCCAACATCATTGTTGTCACCCTCCTGCACCCTCAGCCGCTGTCACCAACACCCACCTGCACCCCCAGCCACTGTCGCCAACACACACCTGCACCCCCACCGTCACTGCTGTCACCCTCCTGCACCCCCAGCCACTATCACCAACACCCACCTGCACCCTCAGCCATTATCACCAACCTCCACCCGCACCCCAAGCCACTGTCACCAACACCCACCTGCACCCTCAGCCACTATCACCAACACCCACCTGCACCCCCACCATCATTGTTGTCACCCTCCTGCACCCTCAGCCGCTGTCACCAACACCCACCTGCACCCCCACCATCATTGTTGTCACCCTCCTGCACCCTCAGCCGCTGTCACCAACACCCACCTGCACCCCCACCATCACTGCTGTCACCCTCCTGCACCCCCAGCCACTATCACCAACACCCACCTGCACCCCCACCATCACTGCTGTCACCCTCCTGCACCCCCAGCCACTATCACCAACACCCACCTGCACCCCCGCCATCATTGCTGTCACCCTCCTGCACCCTCAGCCACTATCACCAACACCCACCCGCACCCCAAGCCACTGTCACCAACACCCACCTGCACCCTCAGCCACTATCACCAACACCCACCTGCACCCCCACCATCATTGTTGTCACCCTCCTGCACCCTCAGCCGCTGTCACCAACACCCACCTGCACCCCCAGCCACTGTCGCCAACACCCACCTGCACCCCCACCATCACTGCTGTCACCCTCCTCCACCCCCAGCCACTATCACCAACACCCACCTGCACCCCCAACATCATTGTTGTCACCCTCCTGCACCCTCAGCCGCTGTCACCAACACCCACCTGCACCCCTAGCCACTGTCGCCAACACACACCTGCACCCCCACCATCACTGCTGTCACCCTCCTGCACCCCCAGCCACTATCACCAACACCCACCTGCACCCCCGCCATCATTGCTGTCACCCTCCTGCACCCTCAGCCACTATCACCAACACCCACCCGCACCCCAAGCCACTCTCACCAACACCCACCTGCACCCTCAGCCACTATCACCAACCTCCACCCGCACCCCAAGCCACTGTCACCAACACCCACCTGCACCCTCAGCCACTATCACCAACACCCACCTGCACCCCCACCATCATTGTTGTCACCCTCCTGCACCCTCAGCCGCTGTCACCAACACCCACCTGCACCCCCACCATCACTGCTGTCACCCTCCTGCACCCCCAGCCACTATCACCAACACCCACCTGCACCCCCACCATCACTGCTGTCACCCTCCTGCACCCCCAGCCACTATCACCAACACCCACCTGCACCCCCGCCATCATTGCTGTCACCCTCCTGCACCCTCAGCCACTATCACCAACACCCACCTGCACCCCAAGCCACTGTCACCAACACCCACCTGCACCCTCAGCCACTATCACCAACACCCACCTGCACCCCCACCATCATTGTTGTCACCCTCCTGCACCCTCAGCCGCTGTCACCAACACCCACCTGCACCCCCACCATCACTGCTGTCACCCTCCTGCACCCCCAGCCACTATCACCAACACCCACCTGCACCCCCGCCATCATTGCTGTCACCCTCCTGCACCCTCAGCCACTATCACCAACACCCACCTGCACCCCCACCATCATTGTTGTCACCCTCCTGCACCCTCAGCCGCTGTCACCAACACCCACCTGCACCCCCGCCATCACTGCTGTCACCCACCTGCACCCCCAGCCACTATCACCAACACCCACCTGCACCCCCACCATCACTGCTGTCACCCTCCTGCACCCCCAGCCACTATCACCAATACCCACCTGCACCCCCACCATCACTGCTGTCACCCTCCTGCACCCTCAGCCGCTGTCACCAACACCCACCTGCACCCCCACCATCACTGCTGTCACCCTCCTGCACCCCCAGCCACTATCACCAACACCCACCTGCACCCCCGCCATCATTGCTGTCACCCTCCTGCACCCTCAGCCACTATCACCAACACCCACCCGCACCCCAAGCCACTGTCACCAACACCCACCTGCACCCTCAGCCACTATCACCAACACCCACCTGCACCCCCACCATCATTGTTGTCACCCTCCTGCACCCTCAGCCGCTGTCACCAACACCCACCTGCACCCCCAGCCACTGTCGCCAACACCCACCTGCACCCCCACCATCACTGCTGTCACCCTCCTGCACCCCCAGCCACTATCACCAACACCCACCTGCACCCCCAACATCATTGTTGTCACCCTCCTGCACCCTCAGCCGCTGTCACCAACACCCACCTGCACCCCCAGCCACTGTCGCCAACACACACCTGCACCCCCACCGTCACTGCTGTCACCCTCCTGCACCCCCAGCCACTATCACCAACACCCACCTGCACCCTCAGCCATTATCACCAACCTCCACCCGCACCCCAAGCCACTGTCACCAACACCCACCTGCACCCTCAGCCACTATCACCAACACCCACCTGCACCCCCACCATCATTGTTGTCACCCTCCTGCACCCTCAGCCGCTGTCACCAACACCCACCTGCACCCCCACCATCATTGTTGTCACCCTCCTGCACCCTCAGCCGCTGTCACCAACACCCACCTGCACCCCCACCATCACTGCTGTCACCCTCCTGCACCCCCAGCCACTATCACCAACACCCACCTGCACCCCCACCATCACTGCTGTCACCCTCCTGCACCCCCAGCCACTATCACCAACACCCACCTGCACCCCCGCCATCATTGCTGTCACCCTCCTGCACCCTCAGCCACTATCACCAACACCCACCCGCACCCCAAGCCACTGTCACCAACACCCACCTGCACCCTCAGCCACTATCACCAACACCCACCTGCACCCCCACCATCATTGTTGTCACCCTCCTGCACCCTCAGCCGCTGTCACCAACACCCACCTGCACCCCCAGCCACTGTCGCCAACACCCACCTGCACCCCCACCATCACTGCTGTCACCCTCCTCCACCCCCAGCCACTATCACCAACACCCACCTGCACCCCCAACATCATTGTTGTCACCCTCCTGCACCCTCAGCCGCTGTCACCAACACCCACCTGCACCCCTAGCCACTGTCGCCAACACACACCTGCACCCCCACCATCACTGCTGTCACCCTCCTGCACCCCCAGCCACTATCACCAACACCCACCTGCACCCCCGCCATCATTGCTGTCACCCTCCTGCACCCTCAGCCACTATCACCAACACCCACCCGCACCCCAAGCCACTCTCACCAACACCCACCTGCACCCTCAGCCACTATCACCAACCTCCACCCGCACCCCAAGCCACTGTCACCAACACCCACCTGCACCCTCAGCCACTATCACCAACACCCACCTGCACCCCCACCATCATTGTTGTCACCCTCCTGCACCCTCAGCCGCTGTCACCAACACCCACCTGCACCCCCACCATCACTGCTGTCACCCTCCTGCACCCCCAGCCACTATCACCAACACCCACCTGCACCCCCACCATCACTGCTGTCACCCTCCTGCACCCCCAGCCACTATCACCAACACCCACCTGCACCCCCGCCATCATTGCTGTCACCCTCCTGCACCCTCAGCCACTATCACCAACACCCACCTGCACCCCAAGCCACTGTCACCAACACCCACCTGCACCCTCAGCCACTATCACCAACACCCACCTGCACCCCCACCATCATTGTTGTCACCCTCCTGCACCCTCAGCCGCTGTCACCAACACCCACCTGCACCCCCACCATCACTGCTGTCACCCTCCTGCACCCCCAGCCACTATCACCAACACCCACCTGCACCCCCGCCATCATTGCTGTCACCCTCCTGCACCCTCAGCCACTATCACCAACACCCACCTGCACCCCCACCATCATTGTTGTCACCCTCCTGCACCCTCAGCCGCTGTCACCAACACCCACCTGCACCCCCGCCATCACTGCTGTCACCCACCTGCACCCCCAGCCACTATCACCAACACCCACCTGCACCCCCACCATCACTGCTGTCACCCTCCTGCACCCCCAGCCACTATCACCAATACCCACCTGCACCCCCACCATCACTGCTGTCACCCTCCTGCACCCTCAGCCGCTGTCACCAACACCCACCTGCACCCCCACCATCACCGCAGTCACCCACCCGCACCCTCAGCCGCTGTCACCAACACCCACCTGCACCCCCGCCATCACTGCTGTCACCCTCCTGCACCCCCAGCCACTATCACCAACACCCACCTGCACCCCCAGCATCATTGTTGTCACCCTCCTGCACCCTCAGCCGCTGTCACCAACACCCACCTGCACCCCCAGCCACTGTCGCCAACACCCACCTGCACCCCCACCATCACTGCTGTCACCCTCCTGCACCCCCAGCCACTATCACCAACACCCACCTGCACCCCCGCCATCATTGCTGTCACCCTCCTGCACCCTCAGCCACTATCACCAACACCCACCCGCACCCCAAGCCACTGTCAACAACACCCACCTGCACCCTCAGCCACTATCACCAACCCCCACCTGCACCCCCACCATCATTGTTGTCACCCTCCTGCACCCTCAGCCGCTGTCACCAACACCCACCTGCACCCCCGCCATCACTGCTGTCACCCTCCTGCACCCCCAGCCACTATCACCAATACCCACCTGCACCCCCACCATCACTGCTGTCACCCTCTTGCACCCTCAGCCGCTGTCACCAACACCCACCTGCACCCCCACCATCACCGCTGTCACCCACCCGCACCCTCAGCCGCTGTCACCAACACCCACCTGCACCCCCGCCATCACTGCTGTCACCCTCCTGCACCCCCAGCCACTGTCGCCAACACCCACCTGCACCCCCACCATCACTGCTGTCACCCTCCTGCACCCCCAGCCACTATCACCAACACCCACCTGCACCCCCAACATCATTGTTGTCACCCTCCTGCACCCTCAGCCGCTGTCACCAACACCCACCTGCACCCCCAGCCACTGTCGCCAACACCCACCTGCACCCCCGCCATCATTGCTGTCACCCTCCTGCACCCTCAGCCACTATCACCAACACCCACCCGCACCCCAAGCCACTGTCACCAACACCCACCTGCACCCTCAGCCACTATCACCAACACCCACCTGCACCCCCACCATCACTGCTGTCACCCTCCTGCACCCCAGCCACTATCACCAACACCCACCTGCACCCCCACCATCACTGCTGTCACCCTCCTGCACCCCCAGCCACTATCACCAACACCCACCTGCACCCCCGCCATCATTGCTGTCACCCTCCTGCACCCTCAGCCACTATCACCAACACCCACCCGCACCCCAAGCCACTGTCACCAACACCCACCTGCACCCTCAGCCACTATCACCAACACCCACCTGCACCCCCACCATCATTGTTGTCACCCTCCTGCACCCTCAGCCGCTGTCACCAACACCCACCTGCACCCCCAGCCACTGTCGCCAACACCCACCTGCACCCCCACCATCACTGCTGTCACCCTCCTGCACCCCCAGCCACTATCACCAACACCCACCTGCACCCCCAACATCATTGTTGTCACCCTCCTGCACCCTCAGCCGCTGTCACCAACACCCACCTGCACCCCCAGCCACTGTCGCCAACACACACCTGCACCCCCACCGTCACTGCTGTCACCCTCCTGCACCCCCAGCCACTATCACCAACACCCACCTGCACCCCCGCCATCATTGCTGTCACCCTCCTGCACCCTCAGCCACTATCACCAACACCCACCCGCACCCCAAGCCACTCTCACCAACACCCACCTGCACCCTCAGCCACTATCACCAACCTCCACCCGCACCCCAAGCCACTGTCACCAACACCCACCTGCACCCTCAGCCACTATCACCAACACCCACCTGCACCCCCACCATCATTGTTGTCACCCTCCTGCACCCTCAGCCGCTGTCACCAACACCCACCTGCACCCCCACCATCATTGTTGTCACCCTCCTGCACCCTCAGCCGCTGTCACCAACACCCACCTGCACCCCCACCATCACTGCTGTCACCCTCCTGCACCCCCAGCCACTATCACCAACACCCACCTGCACCCCCACCATCACTGCTGTCACCCTCCTGCACCCCCAACCACTATCACCAACACCCACCTGCACCCCCGCCATCATTGCTGTCACCCTCCTGCACCCTCAGCCACTATCACCAACACCCACCCGCACCCCAAGCCACTGTCACCAACACCCACCTGCACCCTCAGCCACTATCACCAACACCCACCTGCACCCCCACCATCATTGTTGTCACCCTCCTGCACCCTCAGCCGCTGTCACCAACACCCACCTGCACCCCCAGCCACTGTCGCCAACACCCACCTGCACCCCCACCATCACTGCTGTCACCCTCCTGCACCCCCAGCCACTATCACCAACACCCACCTGCACCCCCGCCATCACTGCTGTCACCCTCCTGCACCCCCAGCCACTATCACCAACACCCACCTGCACCCCCAGCATCATTGTTGTCACCCTCCTGCACCCTCAGCCGCTGTCACCAACACCCACCTGCACCCCCAGCCACTGTCGCCAACACCCACCTGCACCCCCACCATCACTGCTGTCACCCTCCTGCACCCCCAGCCACTATCACCAACACCCACCTGCACCCCCAACATCATTTTTGTCACCCTCCTGCACCCTCAGCCGCTGTCACCAACACCCACCTGCACCCCCAGCCACTGTCGCCAACACCCACCTGCACCCCCACCATCACTGCTGTCACCCTCCTGCACCCCCAGCCACTATCACCAACACCCACCTGCACCCCCGCCATCATTGCTGTCACCCTCCTGCACCCTCAGCCACTATCACCAACACCCACCCGCACCCCAAGCCACTGTCACCAACACCCACCTGCACCCTCAGCCACTATCACCAACACCCACCTGCACCCCCACCATCATTGTTGTCACCCTCCTGCACCCTCAGCCGCTGTCACCAACACCCACCTGCACCCCCACCATCACTGCTGTCACCCTCCTGCACCCCCAGCCACTATCACCAACACCCACCTGCACCCCCACCATCACTGCTGTCACCCTCCTGCACCCTCAGCCACTATCACCAACACCCACCCGCACCCCAAGCCACTGTCACCAACACCCACCTGCACCCTCAGCCACTATCACCAACCTCCACCCGCACCCCAAGCCACTGTCACCAACACCCACCTGCACCCTCAGCCACTATCACCAACACCCACCTGCACCCCCACCATCATTGTTGTCACCCTCCTGCACCCTCAGCCGCTGTCACCAACACCCACCTGCACCCCCGCCATCACTGCTGTCACCCTCCTGCACCCCCAGCCACTATCACCAACACCCACCTGCACCCCCGCCATCATTGCTGTCACCCTCCTGCACCCTCAGCCACTATCACCAACACCCACCCGCACCCCAAGCCACTGTCACCAACACCCACCTGCACCCTCAGCCACTATCACCAACACCCACCTGCACCCCCACCATCACTGCTGTCACCCTCCTGCACCCCCAGCCACTATCACCAACACCCACCTGCACCCCCACCATCACTGCTGTCACCCTCCTGCACCCCCAGCCACTATCACCAACACCCACCTGCACCCCCACCATCACTGCTGTCACCCTCCTGCACCCCCAGCCACTATCACCAACACCCACCCGCACCCCAAGCCACTGTCACCAACACCCACCTGCACCCTCAGCCACTATCACCAACCTCCACCCGCACCCCAAGCCACTGTCACCAAGACCCACCTGCACCCTCAGCCACTATCACCAACACCCATCTGCACCCCCACCATCATTGTTGTCACCCTCCTGCACCCTCAGCCGCTGTCACCAACACCCACCTGCACCCCCAGCCACTGTCGCCAACACCCACCTGCACCCTCAGCCACTATCACCAACCTCCACCCGCACCCCAAGCCACTGTCACCAACACCCACCTGCACCCTCAGCCACTATCACCAACCTCCACCCGCACCCCAAGCCACTGTCACCAACACCCACCTGCACCCTCAGCCACTATCACCAACACCCACCTGCACCCCCACCATCATTGTTGTCACCCTCCTGCACCCTCAGCCGCTGTCACCAACACCCACCTGCACCCCCAGCCACTGTCGCCAACACCCACCTGCACCCTCAGCCACTATCACCAACCTCCACCCGCACCCCAAGCCACTGTCACCAACACCCACCTGCACCCTCAGCCACTATCGCCAACACCCATCTGCACCCCCACCATCATTGTTGTCACCCTCCTGCACCCTCAGCCGCTGTCACCAACACCCACCTGCACCCCCGCCATCACTGCTGTCACCCACCTGCACCCCCAGCCACTATCACCAACACCCACCTGCACCCCCACCATCACTGCTGTCACCCTCCTGCACCCCCAGCCACTATCACCAACACCCACCTGCACCCCCACCATCACTGCTGTCACCCTCCTGCACCCCCAGCCACTATCACCAACACCCACCTGCACCCCCGCCATCATTGCTGTCACCCTCCTGCACCCTCAGCCACTATCACCAACACCCACCTGCACCCTCAGCCACTATCACCAACCCCCACCTGCACCCCCACCATCATTGTTGTCACCCTCCTGCACCCTCAGCCGCTGTCACCAATACCCACCTGCACCCCCACCATCACTGCTGTCACCCTCCTGCACCCCCAGCCACTATCACCAACACCCACCTGCACCCCCACCATCACTGCTGTCACCCTCCTGCACCCCCAGCCACTATCACCAACACCCACCTGCACCCCCGCCATCATTGCTGTCACCCTCCTGCACCCTCAGCCACTGTCACCAACACCCACCTGCACCCTCAGCCACTATCACCAACCCCCACCTGCACCTCCACCATCATTGTTGTCACCCTCCTGCACCCTCAGCCGCTGTCACCAATACCCACCTGCACCCCCACCATCACTGCTGTCACCCTCCTGCACCCTCAGCCGCTGTCACCAACACCCACCTGCACCCCCACCATCACCGCTGTCACCCACCCGCACCCTCAGCCGCTGTCACCAACACCCACCTGCACCCCCGCCATCACTGCTGTCACCCTCCTGCACCCCCAGCCACTGTCGCCAACACCCACCTGCAGCCCCACCATCACTGCTGTCACCCTCCTGCACCCCCAGCCACTATCACCAACACCCACCTGCACCCCCAACATCATTGTTGTCACCCTCCTGCACCCTCAGCCGCTGTCACCAACACCCACCTGCACCCCCAGCCACTGTCGCCAACACCCACCTGCACCCCCGCCATCATTGCTGTCACCCTCCTGCACCCTCAGCCACTATCACCAACACCCACCCGCACCCCAAGCCACTGTCACCAACACCCACCTGCACCCTCAGCCACTATCACCAACACCCACCTGCACCCCCACCATCACTGCTGTCACCCTCCTGCACCCCCAGCCACTATCACCAACACCCACCTGCACCCCCACCATCACTGCTGTCACCCTCCTGCACCCCCAGCCACTATCACCAACACCCACCTGCACCCCCGCCATCATTGCTGTCACCCTCCTGCACCCTCAGCCACTATCACCAACACCCACCCGCACCCCAAGCCACTGTCACCAACACCCACCTGCACCCTCAGCCACTATCACCAACACCCACCTGCACCCCCACCATCATTGTTGTCACCCTCCTGCACCCTCAGCCGCTGTCACCAACACCCACCTGCACCCCCAGCCACTGTCGCCAACACCCACCTGCACCCCCACCATCACTGCTGTCACCCTCCTGCACCCCCAGCCGCTATCACCAACACCCACCTGCACCCCCAACATCATTGTTGTCACCCTCCTGCACCCTCAGCCGCTGTCACCAACACCCACCTGCACCCCCAGCCACTGTCGCCAACACACACCTGCACCCCCACCGTCACTGCTGTCACCCTCCTGCACCCTCAGCCACTATCACCAACACCCACCCGCACCCCAAGCCACTCTCACCAACACCCACCTGCACCCTCAGCCACTATCACCAACCTCCACCCGCACCCCAAGCCACTGTCACCAACACCCACCTGCACCCTCAGCCACTATCACCAACACCCACCTGCACCCCCACCATCATTGTTGTCACCCTCCTGCACCCTCAGCCGCTGTCACCAACACCCACCTGCACCCCCACCATCATTGTTGTCACCCTCCTGCACCCTCAGCCGCTGTCACCAACACCCACCTGCACCCCCACCATCACTGCTGTCACCCTCCTGCACCCCCAGCCACTATCACCAACACCCACCTGCACCCCCACCATCACTGCTGTCACCCTCCTGCACCCCCAGCCACTATCACCTGCACCCCCGCCATCATTGCTGTCACCCTCCTGCACCCTCAGCCACTATCACCAACACCCACCCGCACCCCAAGCCACTGTCACCAACACCCACCTGCACCCTCAGCCACTATCACCAACACCCACCTGCACCCCCACCATCATTGTTGTCACCCTCCTGCACCCTCAGCTGCTGTCACCAACACCCACCTGCACCCCCAGCCACTGTCGCCAACACCCACCTGCACCCCCACCATCACTGCTGTCACCCTCCTGCACCCCCAGCCACTATCACCAACACCCACCTGCACCCCCAACATCATTGTTGTCACCCTCCTGCACCCTCAGCCGCTGTCACCAACACCCACCTGCACCCCCAGCCACTGTCGCCAACACACACCTGCACCCCCACCATCACTGCTGTCACCCTCCTGCACCGCCAGCCACTATCACCAACACCCACCTGCACCCCCGCCATCATTGCTGTCACCCTCCTGCACCCTCAGCCACTATCACCAACACCCACCCGCACCCCAAGCCACTCTCACCAACACCCACCTGCACCCTCAGCCACTATCACCAACCTCCACCCGCACCCCAAGCCACTGTCACCAACACCCACCTGCACCCTCAGCCACTATCACCAACACCCACCTGCACCCCCACCATCATTGTTGTCACCCTCCTGCACCCTCAGCCGCTGTCACCAACACCCACCTGCACCCCCACCATCACTGCTGTCACCCTCCTGCACCCCCAGCCACTATCACCAACACCCACCTGCACCCCCACCATCACTGCTGTCACCCTCCTGCACCCCCAGCCACTATCACCAACACCCACCTGCACCCCCGCCATCATTGCTGTCACCCTCCTGCACCCTCAGCCACTATCACCAACACCCACCTGCACCCCAAGCCACTGTCACCAACACCCACCTGCACCCTCAGCCACTATCACCAACACCCACCTGCACCCCCACCATCATTGTTGTCACCCTCCTGCACCCTCAGCCGCTGTCACCAACACCCACCTGCACCCCCACCATCACTGCTGTCACCCTCCTGCACCCCCAGCCACTATCACCAACACCCACCTGCACCCCCGCCATCATTGCTGTCACCCTCCTGCACCCTCAGCCACTATCACCAACACCCACCTGCACCCCCACCATCATTGTTGTCACCCTCCTGCACCCTCAGCCGCTGTCACCAACACCCACCTGCACCCCCGCCATCACTGCTGTCACCCACCTGCACCCCCAGCCACTATCACCAACACCCACCTGCACCCCCACCATCACTGCTGTCACCCTCCTGCACCCCCAGGCACTATCACCAATACCCACCTGCACCCCCACCATCACTGCTGTCACCCTCCTGCACCCTCAGCCACTGTCACCAACACCCACCTGCACCCTCAGCCACTATCACCAACCCCCACCTGCACCTCCACCATCATTGTTGTCACCCTCCTGCACCCTCAGCCGCTGTCACCAATACCCACCTGCACCCCCACCATCACTGCTGTCACCCTCCTGCACCCTCAGCCGCTGTCACCAACACCCACCTGCACCCCCACCATCACCGCTGTCACCCACCCGCACCCTCAGCCGCTGTCACCAACACCCACCTGCACCCCCGCCATCACTGCTGTCACCCTCCTGCACCCCCAGCCACTGTCGCCAACACCCACCTGCACCCCCACCATCACTGCTGTCACCCTCCTGCACCCCCAGCCACTATCACCAACACCCACCTGCACCCCCAACATCATTGTTGTCACCCTCCTGCACCCTCAGCCGCTGTCACCAACACCCACCTGCACCCCCAGCCACTGTCGCCAACACCCACCTGCACCCCCGCCATCATTGCTGTCACCCTCCTGCACCCTCAGCCACTATCACCAACACCCACCCGCACCCCAAGCCACTGTCACCAACACCCACCTGCACCCTCAGCCACTATCACCAACACCCACCTGCACCCCCACCATCACTGCTGTCACCCTCCTGCACCCCCAGCCACTATCACCAACACCCACCTGCACCCCCACCATCACTGCTGTCACCCTCCTGCACCCCCAGCCACTATCACCAACACCCACCTGCACCCCCGCCATCATTGCTGTCACCCTCCTGCACCCTCAGCCACTATCACCAACACCCACCCGCACCCCAAGCCACTGTCACCAACACCCACCTGCACCCTCAGCCACTATCACCAACACCCACCTGCACCCCCACCATCATTGTTGTCACCCTCCTGCACCCTCAGCCGCTGTCACCAACACCCACCTGCACCCCCAGCCACTGTCGCCAACACCCACCTGCACCCCCACCATCACTGCTGTCACCCTCCTGCACCCCCAGCCGCTATCACCAACACCCACCTGCACCCCCAACATCATTGTTGTCACCCTCCTGCACCCTCAGCCGCTGTCACCAACACCCACCTGCACCCCCAGCCACTGTCGCCAACACACACCTGCACCCCCACCGTCACTGCTGTCACCCTCCTGCACCCTCAGCCACTATCACCAACACCCACCCGCACCCCAAGCCACTCTCACCAACACCCACCTGCACCCTCAGCCACTATCACCAACCTCCACCCGCACCCCAAGCCACTGTCACCAACACCCACCTGCACCCTCAGCCACTATCACCAACACCCACCTGCACCCCCACCATCATTGTTGTCACCCTCCTGCACCCTCAGCCGCTGTCACCAACACCCACCTGCACCCCCACCATCATTGTTGTCACCCTCCTGCACCCTCAGCCGCTGTCACCAACACCCACCTGCACCCCCACCATCACTGCTGTCACCCTCCTGCACCCCCAGCCACTATCACCAACACCCACCTGCACCCCCACCATCACTGCTGTCACCCTCCTGCACCCCCAGCCACTATCACCTGCACCCCCGCCATCATTGCTGTCACCCTCCTGCACCCTCAGCCACTATCACCAACACCCACCCGCACCCCAAGCCACTGTCACCAACACCCACCTGCACCCTCAGCCACTATCACCAACACCCACCTGCACCCCCACCATCATTGTTGTCACCCTCCTGCACCCTCAGCTGCTGTCACCAACACCCACCTGCACCCCCAGCCACTGTCGCCAACACCCACCTGCACCCCCACCATCACTGCTGTCACCCTCCTGCACCCCCAGCCACTATCACCAACACCCACCTGCACCCCCAACATCATTGTTGTCACCCTCCTGCACCCTCAGCCGCTGTCACCAACACCCACCTGCACCCCCAGCCACTGTCGCCAACACACACCTGCACCCCCACCATCACTGCTGTCACCCTCCTGCACCGCCAGCCACTATCACCAACACCCACCTGCACCCCCGCCATCATTGCTGTCACCCTCCTGCACCCTCAGCCACTATCACCAACACCCACCCGCACCCCAAGCCACTCTCACCAACACCCACCTGCACCCTCAGCCACTATCACCAACCTCCACCCGCACCCCAAGCCACTGTCACCAACACCCACCTGCACCCTCAGCCACTATCACCAACACCCACCTGCACCCCCACCATCATTGTTGTCACCCTCCTGCACCCTCAGCCGCTGTCACCAACACCCACCTGCACCCCCACCATCACTGCTGTCACCCTCCTGCACCCCCAGCCACTATCACCAACACCCACCTGCACCCCCACCATCACTGCTGTCACCCTCCTGCACCCCCAGCCACTATCACCAACACCCACCTGCACCCCCGCCATCATTGCTGTCACCCTCCTGCACCCTCAGCCACTATCACCAACACCCACCTGCACCCCAAGCCACTGTCACCAACACCCACCTGCACCCTCAGCCACTATCACCAACACCCACCTGCACCCCCACCATCATTGTTGTCACCCTCCTGCACCCTCAGCCGCTGTCACCAACACCCACCTGCACCCCCACCATCACTGCTGTCACCCTCCTGCACCCCCAGCCACTATCACCAACACCCACCTGCACCCCCGCCATCATTGCTGTCACCCTCCTGCACCCTCAGCCACTATCACCAACACCCACCTGCACCCCCACCATCATTGTTGTCACCCTCCTGCACCCTCAGCCGCTGTCACCAACACCCACCTGCACCCCCGCCATCACTGCTGTCACCCACCTGCACCCCCAGCCACTATCACCAACACCCACCTGCACCCCCACCATCACTGCTGTCACCCTCCTGCACCCCCAGGCACTATCACCAATACCCACCTGCACCCCCACCATCACTGCTGTCACCCTCCTGCACCCTCAGCCGCTGTCACCAACACCCACCTGCACCCCCACCATCACCGCTGTCACCCACCCGCACCCTCAGCCGCTGTCACCAACACCCACCTGCACCCCCGCCATCACTGCTGTCACCCTCCTGCACCCCCAGCCACTATCACCAACACCCACCTGCACCCCCAGCATCATTGTTGTCACCCTCCTGCACCCTCAGCCGCTGTCACCAACACCCACCTGCACCCCCAGCCACTGTCGCCAACACCCACCTGCACCCCCACCATCACTGCTGTCACCCTCCTGCACCCCCAGCCACTATCACCAACACCCACCTGCACCCCCAACATCATTTTTGTCACCCTCCTGCACCCTCAGCCGCTGTCACCAACACCCACCTGCACCCCCAGCCACTGTCGCCAACACCCACCTGCACCCCCACCATCACTGCTGTCACCCTCCTGCACCCCCAGCCACTATCACCAACACCCACCTGCACCCCCGCCATCATTGCTGTCACCCTCCTGCACCCTCAGCCACTATCACCAACACCCACCCGCACCCCAAGCCACTGTCACCAACACCCACCTGCACCCTCAGCCACTATCACCAACACCCACCTGCACCCCCACCATCATTGTTGTCACCCTCCTGCACCCTCAGCCGCTGTCACCAACACCCACCTGCACCCCCACCATCACTGCTGTCACCCTCCTGCACCCCCAGCCACTATCACCAACACCCACCTGCACCCCCACCATCACTGCTGTCACCCTCCTGCACCCTCAGCCACTATCACCAACACCCACCCGCACCCCAAGCCACTTTCACCAACACCCACCTGCACCCTCAGCCACTATCACCAACCTCCACCCGCACCCCAAGCCACTGTCACCAACACCCACCTGCACCCTCAGCCACTATCACCAACACCCACCTGCACCCCCACCATCATTGTTGTCACCCTCCTGCACCCTCAGCCGCTGTCACCAACACCCACCTGCACCCCCGCCATCACTGCTGTCACCCTCCTTTACCCCCAGCCACTATCACCAACACCCACCTGCACCCCCGCCATCATTGCTGTCACCCTCCTGCACCCTCAGCCACTATCACCAACACCCACCCGCACCCCAAGCCACTGTCACCAACACCCACCTGCACCCTCAGCCACTATCACCAACACCCACCTGCACCCCCACCATCACTGCTGTCACCCTCCTGCACCCCCAGCCACTATCACCAACACCCACCTGCACCCCCACCATCACTGCTGTCACCCTCCTGCACCCCCAGCCACTATCACCAACACCCACCTGCACCCCCACCATCACTGCTGTCACCCTCCTGCACCCCCAGCCACTATCACCAACACCCACCCGCACCCCAAGCCACTGTCACCAACACCCACCTGCACCCTCAGCCACTATCACCAACCTCCACCCGCACCCC
This sequence comes from Emys orbicularis, assembly GCF_028017835.1. Classification (NCBI taxonomy): domain Eukaryota; kingdom Metazoa; phylum Chordata; order Testudines; family Emydidae; genus Emys; species Emys orbicularis. The sequence goes on from NC_088683.1 coordinate 348,088,668, forward strand.
AAGCCACTGTCACCAACACCCACCTGCACCCTCAGCCACTATCACCAACACCCATCTGCACCCCCACCATCATTGTTGTCACCCTCCTGCACCCTCAGCCGCTGTCACCAACACCCACCTGCACCCCCAGCCACTGTCGCCAACACCCACCTGCACCCTCAGCCACTATCACCAACCTCCACCCGCACCCCAAGCCACTGTCACCAACACCCACCTGCACCCTCAGCCACTATCACCAACCTCCACCCGCACCCCAAGCCACTGTCACCAACACCCACCTGCACCCTCAGCCACTATCACCAACACCCACCTGCACCCCCACCATCATTGTTGTCACCCTCCTGCACCCTCAGCCGCTGTCACCAACACCCACCTGCACCCCCAGCCACTGTCGCCAACACCCACCTGCACCCTCAGCCACTATCACCAACCTCCACCCGCACCCCAAGCCACTGTCACCAACACCCACCTGCACCCTCAGCCACTATCGCCAACACCCATCTGCACCCCCACCATCATTGTTGTCACCCTCCTGCACCCTCAGCCGCTGTCACCAACACCCACCTGCACCCCCGCCATCACTGCTGTCACCCACCTGCACCCCCAGCCACTATCACCAACACCCACCTGCACCCCCACCATCACTGCTGTCACCCTCCTGCACCCCCAGCCACTATCACCAATACCCACCTGCACCCCCACCATCACTGCTGTCACCCTCCTGCACCCTCAGCCGCTGTCACCAACACCCACCTGCACCCCCACCATCACCGCTGTCACCCACCCGCACCCTCAGCCGCTGTCACCAACACCCACCTGCACCCCCGCCATCACTGCTGTCACCCTCCTGCACCCCCAGCCACTATCACCAACACCCACCTCCACCCCCAGCATCATTGTTGTCACCCTCCTGCACCCTCAGCCGCTGTCACCAACACCCACCTGCACCCCCAGCCACTGTCGCCAACACCCACCTGCACCCCCACCATCACTGCTGTCACCCTCCTGCACCCCCAGCCACTATCACCAACACCCACCTGCACCCCCAACATCATTTTTGTCACCCTCCTGCACCCTCAGCCGCTGTCACCAACACCCACCTGCACCCCCAGCCACTGTCGCCAACACCCACCTGCACCCCCACCATCACTGCTGTCACCCTCCTGCACCCCCAGCCACTATCACCAACACCCACCTGCACCCCCGCCATCATTGCTGTCACCCTCCTGCACCCTCAGCCACTATCACCAACACCCACCCACACCCCAAGCCACTGTCACCAACACCCACCTGCACCCTCAGCCACTATCACCAACACCCACCTGCACCCCCACCATCATTGTTGTCACCCTCCTGCACCCTCAGCCGCTGTCACCAACACCCACCTGCACCCCCACCATCACTGCTGTCACCCTCCTGCACCCCCAGCCACTATCACCAACACCCACCTGCACCCCCACCATCACTGCTGTCACCCTCCTGCACCCTCAGCCACTATCACCAACACCCACCCACACCCCAAGCCACTGTAACCAACACCCACCTGCACCCTCAGCCACTATCACCAACCTCCACCCGCACCCCAAGCCACTGTCACCAACACCCACCTGCACCCTCAGCCACTATCACCAACACCCACCTGCACCCCCACCATCATTGTTGTCACCCTCCTGCACCCTCAGCCGCTGTCACCAACACCCACCTGCACCCCCGCCATCACTGCTGTCACCCTCCTGCACCCCCAGCCACTATCACCAACACCCACCTGCACCCCCGCCATCATTGCTGTCACCCTCCTGCACCCTCAGCCACTATCACCAACACCCACCCGCACCCCAAGCCACTGTCACCAACACCCACCTGCACCCTCAGCCACTATCACCAACACCCACCTGCACCCCCACCATCACTGCTGTCACCCTCCTGCACCCCCAGCCACTATCACCAACACCCACCTGCACCCCCACCATCACTGCTGTCACCCTCCTGCACCCCCAGCCACTATCACCAACACCCACCTGCACCCCCACCATCACTGCTGTCACCCTCCTGCACCCCCAGCCACTATCACCAACACCCACCCGCACCCCAAGCCACTGTCACCAACACCCACCTGCACCCTCAGCCACTATCACCAACCTCCACCCGCACCCCAAGCCACTGTCACCAACACCCACCTGCACCCTCAGCCACTATCACCAACACCCATCTGCACCCCCACCATCATTGTTGTCACCCTCCTGCACCCTCAGCCGCTGTCACCAACACCCACCTGCACCCCCAGCCACTGTCGCCAACACCCACCTGCACCCTCAGCCACTATCACCAACACCCATCTGCACCCCCACCATCATTGTTGTCACCCTCCTGCACCCTCAGCCGCTGTCACCAACACCCACCTGCACCCCCGCCATCACTGCTGTCACCCACCTGCACCCCCAGCCACTATCACCAACACCCACCTGCACCCCCACCATCATTGTTGTCACCCTCCTGCACCCTCGGCCGCTGTCACCAACACCCACCTGCACCCCCGCCATCACTGCTGTCACCCTCCTGCACCCCCAGCCACTATCACCAACACCCACCTGCACCCCCGCCATCATTGCTGTCACCCTCCTGCACCCTCAGCCACTATCACCAACACCCACCCGCACCCCAAGCCACTGTCACCAACACCCACCTGCACCCTCAGCCACTATCACCAACACCCACCTGCACCCCCACCATCACTGCTGTCACCCTCCTGCACCCCCAGCCACTATCACCAACACCCACCTGCACCCCCACCATCACTGCTGTCACCCTCCTGCACCCCCAGCCACTATCACCAACACCCACCCGCACCCCAAGCCACTGTCACCAACACCCACCTGCACCCTCAGCCACTATCACCAACCTCCACCCGCACCCCAAGCCACTGTCACCAACACCCACCTGCACCCTCAGCCACTATCACCAACACCCATCTCCACCCCCACCATCATTGTTGTCACCCTCCTGCACCCTCAGCCGCTGTCACCAACACCCACCTGCACCCCCAGCCACTGTCGCCAACACCCACCTGCACCCTCAGCCACTATCACCAACCTCCACCCGCACCCCAAGCCACTGTCACCAACACCCACCTGCACCCTCAGCCACTATCACCAACACCCATCTGCACCCCCACCATCATTGTTGTCACCCTCCTGCACCCTCAGCCGCTGTCACCAACACCCACCTGCACCCCCGCCATCACTGCTGTCACCCACCTGCACCCCCAGCCACTGTCACCAACACCCACCTGCACCCCCACCATCATTGTTGTCACCCTCCTGCACCCTCGGCCGCTGTCACCAACACCCACCTGCACCCCCGCCATCATTGCTGTCACCCTCCTGCACCCTCAGCCACTATCACCAACACCCACCCGCACCCCAAGCCACTGTCACCAACACCCACCTGCACCCTCAGCCACTATCACCAACACCCACCTGCACCCCCACCAGCACTGCTGTCACCCTCCTGCACCCCCAGCCACTATCACCAACACCCACCTGCACCCCCACCATCACTGCTGTCACCCTCCTGCACCCCCAGCCACTATCACCAACACCCACCTGCACCCCCACCATCACTGCTGTCACCCTCCTGCACCCCCAGCCACTATCACCAACACCCACCCGCACCCCAAGCCACTGTCACCAACACCCACCTGCACCCTCAGCCACTATCACCAACCTCCACCCGCACCCCAAGCCACTGTCACCAACACCCACCTGCACCCTCAGCCACTATCACCAACACCCACCTGCACCCCCACCATCATTGTTGTCACCCTCCTGCACCCTCAGCCGCTGTCACCAACACCCACCTGCACCCCCAGCCACTGTCGCCAACACCCACCTGCACCCTCAGCCACTATCACCAACCTCCACCCGCACCCCAAGCCACTGTCACCAACACCCACCTGCACCCTCAGCCACTATCGCCAACACCCATCTGCACCCCCACCATCATTGTTGTCACCCTCCTGCACCCTCAGCCGCTGTCACCAACACCCACCTGCACCCCCGCCATCACTGCTGTCACCCACCTGCACCCCCAGCCACTATCACCAACACCCACCTGCACCCCCACCATCACTGCTGTCACCCTCCTGCACCCCCAGCCACTATCACCAATACCCACCTGCACCCCCACCATCACTGCTGTCACCCTCCTGCACCCTCAGCCGCTGTCACCAACACCCACCTGCACCCCCACCATCACCGCTGTCACCCACCCGCACCCTCAGCCGCTGTCACCAACACCCACCTGCACCCCCGCCATCACTGCTGTCACCCTCCTGCACCCCCAGCCACTATCACCAACACCCACCTGCACCCCCAGCATCATTGTTGTCACCCTCCTGCACCCTCAGCCGCTGTCACCAACACCCACCTGCACCCCCAGCCACTGTCGCCAACACCCACCTGCACCCCCACCATCACTGCTGTCACCCTCCTGCACCCCCAGCCACTATCACCAACACCCACCTGCACCCCCAACATCATTTTTGTCACCCTCCTGCACCCTCAGCCGCTGTCACCAACACCCACCTGCACCCCCAGCCACTGTCGCCAACACCCACCTGCACCCCCACCATCACTGCTGTCACCCTCCTGCACCCCCAGCCACTATCACCAACACCCACCTGCACCCCCGCCATCATTGCTGTCACCCTCCTGCACCCTCAGCCACTATCACCAACACCCACCCGCACCCCAAGCCACTGTCACCAACACCCACCTGCACCCTCAGCCACTATCACCAACACCCACCTGCACCCCCACCATCATTGTTGTCACCCTCCTGCACCCTCAGCCGCTGTCACCAACACCCACCTGCACCCCCACCATCACTGCTGTCACCCTCCTGCACCCCCAGCCACTATCACCAACACCCACCTGCACCCCCACCATCACTGCTGTCACCCTCCTGCACCCTCAGCCACTATCACCAACACCCACCCACACCCCAAGCCACTGTAACCAACACCCACCTGCACCCTCAGCCACTATCACCAACCTCCACCCGCACCCCAAGCCACTGTCACCAACACCCACCTGCACCCTCAGCCACTATCACCAACACCCACCTGCACCCCCACCATCATTGTTGTCACCCTCCTGCACCCTCAGCCGCTGTCACCAACACCCACCTGCACCCCCGCCATCACTGCTGTCACCCTCCTGCACCCCCAGCCACTATCACCAACACCCACCTGCACCCCCGCCATCATTGCTGTCACCCTCCTGCACCCTCAGCCACTATCACCAACACCCACCCGCACCCCAAGCCACTGTCACCAACACCCACCTGCACCCTCAGCCACTATGACCAACACCCACCTGCACCCCCACCATCACTGCTGTCACCCTCCTGCACCCCCAGCCACTATCACCAACACCCACCTGCACCCCCACCATCACTGCTGTCACCCTCCTGCACCCCCAGCCACTATCACCAACACCCACCTGCACCCCCACCATCACTGCTGTCACCCTCCTGCACCCCCAGCCACTATCACCAACACCCACCTGCACCCCCACCATCACTGCTGTCACCCTCCTGCACCCCCAGCCACTATCACCAACACCCACCCGCACCCCAAGCCACTGTCACCAACACCCACCTGCACCCTCAGCCACTATCACCAACCTCCACCCGCACCCCAAGCCACTGTCACCAACACCCACCTGCACCCTCAGCCACTATCACCAACACCCATCTGCACCCCCACCATCATTGTTGTCACCCTCCTGCACCCTCAGCCGCTGTCACCAACACCCACCTGCACCCCCAGCCACTGTCGCCAACACCCACCTGCACCCTCAGCCACTATCACCAACACCCATCTGCACCCCCACCATCATTGTTGTCACCCTCCTGCACCCTCAGCCGCTGTCACCAACACCCACCTGCACCCCCGCCATCACTGCTGTCACCCACCTGCACCCGCAGCCACTATCACCAACACCCACCTGCACCCCCACCATCATTGTTGTCACCCTCCTGCACCCTCGGCCGCTGTCACCAACACCCACCTGCACCCCCGCCATCACTGCTGTCACCCTCCTGCACCCCCAGCCACTATCACCAACACCCACCTGCACCCCCGCCATCATTGCTGTCACCCTCCTGCACCCTCAGCCACTATCACCAACACCCACCCGCACCCCAAGCCACTGTCACCAACACCCACCTGCACCCTCAGCCACTATCACCAACACCCACCTGCACCCCCACCATCACTGCTGTCACCCTCCTGCACCCCCAGCCACTATCACCAACACCCACCTGCACCCCCACCATCACTGCTGTCACCCTCCTGCACCCCCAGCCACTATCACCAACACCCACCCGCACCCCAAGCCACTGTCACCAACACCCACCTGCACCCTCAGCCACTATCACCAACCTCCACCCGCACCCCAAGCCACTGTCACCAACACCCACCTGCACCCTCAGCCACTATCACCAACACCCATCTGCACCCCCACCATCATTGTTGTCACCCTCCTGCACCCTCAGCCGCTGTCACCAACACCCACCTGCACCCCCAGCCACTGTCGCCAACACCCACCTGCACCCTCAGCCACTATCACCAACCTCCACCCGCACCCCAAGCCACTGTCACCAACACCAACCTGCACCCTCAGCCACTATCACCAACACCCATCTGCACCCCCACCATCATTGTTGTCACCCTCCTGCACCCTCAGCCGCTGTCACCAACACCCACCTGCACCCCCGCCATCACTGCTGTCACCCACCTGCACCCCCAGCCACTATCACCAACACCCACCTGCACCCCCACCATCATTGTCGTCACCCTCCTGCACCCTCGGCCGCTGTCACCAACACCCACCTGCACCCCCGCCATCACTGCTGTCACCCTCCTGCACCCCCAGCCACTATCACCAACACCCACCTGCACCCCCGCCATCATTGCTGTCACCCTCCTGCACCCTCAGCCACTATCACCAACACCCACCCGCACCCCAAGCCACTGTCACCAACACCCACCTGCACCCTCAGCCACTATCACCAACACCCACCTGCACCCCCACCATCACTGCTGTCACCCTCCTGCACCCCCAGCCACTATCACCAACACCCACCTGCACCCCCACCATCACTGCTGTCACCCTCCTGCACCCCCAGCCACTATCACCAACACCCACCTGCACCCCCACCATCACTGCTGTCACCCTCCTGCACCCCCAGCCACTATCACCAACACCCACCCGCACCCCAAGCCACTGTCACCAACACCGACCTGCACCCTCAGCCACTATCACCAACCTCCACCCGCACCCCAAGCCACTGTCACCAACACCCACCTGCACCCTCAGCCACTATCACCAACACCCATCTGCACCCCCACCATCATTGTTGTCACCCTCCTGCACCCTCAGCCGCTGTCACCAACACCCACCTGCACCCCCAGCCACTGTCGCCAACACCCACCTGCACCCTCAGCCACTATCACCAACCTCCACCCGCACCCCAAGCCACTGTCACCAACACCCACCTGCACCCTCAGCCACTATCACCAACACCCACCTGCACCCCCACCATCATTGTTGTCACCCTCCTGCACCCTCAGCCGCTGTCACCAACACCCACCTGCACCCCCAGCCACTGTCGCCAACACCCACCTGCACCCTCAGCCACTATCACCAACCTCCACCCGCACCCCAAGCCACTGTCACCAACACCCACCTGCACCCTCAGCCACTATCGCCAACACCCATCTGCACCCCCACCATCATTGTTGTCACCCTCCTGCACCCTCAGCCGCTGTCACCAACACCCACCTGCACCCCCGCCATCACTGCTGTCACCCACCTGCACCCCCAGCCACTATCACCAACACCCACCTGCACCCCCACCATCACTGCTGTCACCCTCCTGCACCCCCAGCCACTATCACCAATACCCACCTGCACCCCCACCATCACTGCTGTCACCCTCCTGCACCCTCAGCCGCTGTCACCAACACCCACCTGCACCCCCACCATCACCGCTGTCACCCACCCGCACCCTCAGCCGCTGTCACCAACACCCACCTGCACCCCCGCCATCACTGCTGTCACCCTCCTGCACCCCCAGCCACTATCACCAACACCCACCTGCACCCCCAGCATCATTGTTGTCACCCTCCTGCACCCTCAGCCGCTGTCACCAACACCCACCTGCACCCCCAGCCACTGTCGCCAACACCCACCTGCACCCCCACCATCACTGCTGTCACCCTCCTGCACCCCCAGCCACTATCACCAACACCCACCTGCACCCCCAACATCATTTTTGTCACCCTCCTGCACCCTCAGCCGCTGTCACCAACACCCACCTGCACCCCCAGCCACTGTCGCCAACACCCACCTGCACCCCCACCATCACTGCTGTCACCCTCCTGCACCCCCAGCCACTATCACCAACACCCACCTGCACCCCCGCCATCATTGCTGTCACCCTCCTGCACCCTCAGCCACTATCACCAACACCCACCCGCACCCCAAGCCACTGTCACCAACACCCACCTGCACCCTCAGCCACTATCACCAACACCCACCTGCACCCCCACCATCATTGTTGTCACCCTCCTGCACCCCCAGCCACTATCACCAACACCCACCTGCACCCCCACCATCACTGCTGTCACCCTCCTGCACCCTCAGCCACTATCACCAACACCCACCCACACCCCAAGCCACTGTAACCAACACCCACCTGCACCCTCAGCCACTATCACCAACCTCCACCCGCACCCCAAGCCACTGTCACCAACACCCACCTGCACCCTCAGCCACTATCACCAACACCCACCTGCACCCCCACCATCATTGTTGTCACCCTCCTGCACCCTCAGCCGCTGTCACCAACACCCACCTGCACCCCCGCCATCACTGCTGTCACCCTCCTGCACCCCCAGCCACTATCACCAACACCCACCTGCACCCCCGCCATCATTGCTGTCACCCTCCTGCACCCTCAGCCACTATCACCAACACCCACCCGCACCCCAAGCCACTGTCACCAACACCCACCTGCACCCTCAGCCACTATGACCAACACCCACCTGCACCCCCACCATCACTGCTGTCACCCTCCTGCACCCCCAGCCACTATCACCAACACCCACCTGCACCCCCACCATCACTGCTGTCACCCTCCTGCACCCCCAGCCACTATCACCAACACCCACCTGCACCCCCACCATCACTGCTGTCACCCTCCTGCACCCCCAGCCACTATCACCAACACCCACCCGCACCCCAAGCCACTGTCACCAACACCCACCTGCACCCTCAGCCACTATCACCAACCTCCACCCGCACCCCAAGCCACTGTCACCAACACCCACCTGCACCCTCAGCCACTATCACCAACACCCATCTGCACCCCCACCATCATTGTTGTCACCCTCCTGCACCCTCAGCCGCTGTCACCAACACCCACCTGCACCCCCAGCCACTGTCGCCAACACCCACCTGCACCCTCAGCCACTATCACCAACACCCATCTGCACCCCCACCATCATTGTTGTCACCCTCCTGCACCCTCAGCCGCTGTCACCAACACCCACCTGCACCCCCGCCATCACTGCTGTCACCCACCTGCACCCCCAGCCACTATCACCAACACCCACCTGCACCCCCACCATCATTGTTGTCACCCTCCTGCACCCTCGGCCGCTGTCACCAACACCCACCTGCACCCCCGCCATCACTGCTGTCACCCTCCTGCACCCCCAGCCACTATCACCAACACCCACCTGCACCCCCGCCATCATTGCTGTCACCCTCCTGCACCCTCAGCCACTATCACCAACACCCACCCGCACCCCAAGCCACTGTCACCAACACCCACCTGCACCCTCAGCCACTATCACCAACACCCACCTGCACCCCCACCATCACTGCTGTCACCCTCCTGCACCCCCAGCCACTATCACCAACACCCACCTGCACCCCCACCATCACTGCTGTCACCCTCCTGCACCCCCAGCCACTATCACCAACACCCACCCGCACCCCAAGCCACTGTCACCAACACCCACCTGCACCCTCAGCCACTATCACCAACCTCCACCCGCACCCCAAGCCACTGTCACCAACACCCACCTGCACCCTCAGCCACTATCACCAACACCCATCTGCACCCCCACCATCATTGTTGTCACCCTCCTGCACCCTCAGCCGCTGTCACCAACACCCACCTGCACCCCCAGCCACTGTCGCCAACACCCACCTGCACCCTCGGCTACTATCACCAACCTCCACCCGCACCCCAAGCCACTGTCACCAACACCCACCTGCACCCTCAGCCACTATCACCAACACCCATCTGCACCCCCACCATCATTGTTGTCACCCTCCTGCACCCTCAGCCGCTGTCACCAACACCCACCTGCACCCCCGCCATCACTGCTGTCACCCACCTGCACCCCCAGCCACTATCACCAACACCCACCTGCACCCCCACCATCATTGTTGTCACCCTCCTGCACCCTCGGCCGCTGTCACCAACACCCACCTGCACCCCCGCCATCACTGCTGTCACCCTCCTGCACCCCCAGCCACTATCACCAACACCCACCTGCACCCCCGCCATCATTGCTGTCACCCTCCTGCACCCTCAGCCACTATCACCAACACCCACCCGCACCCCAAGCCACTGTCACCAACACCCACCTGCACCCTCAGCCACTATCACCAACACCCACCTGCACCCCCACCATCACTGCTGTCACCCTCCTGCACCCCCAGCCACTATCACCAACACCCACCTGCACCCCCACCATCACTGCTGTCACCCTCCTGCACCCTCAGCCACTATCACCAACACCCATCTGCACCCCCACCATCATTGTTGTCACCCTCCTGCACCCTCAGCCGCTGTCACCAACACCCACCTGCACCCCCAGCCACTGTCGCCAACACCCACCTGCACCCTCAGCCACTATCACCAACCTCCACCCGCACCCCAAGCCACTGTCACCAACACCCACCTGCACCCTCAGCCACTATCACCAACACCCACCTGCACCCCCACCATCATTGTTGTCACCCTCCTGCACCCTCAGCCGCTGTCACCAACACCCACCTGCACCCCCAGCCACTGTCGCCAACACCCACCTGCACCCTCAGCCACTATCACCAACCTCCACCCGCACCCCAAGCCACTGTCACCAACACCCACCTGCACCCTCAGCCACTATCGCCAACACCCATCTGCACCCCCACCATCATTGTTGTCACCCTCCTGCACCCTCAGCCGCTGTCACCAACACCCACCTGCACCCCCGCCATCACTGCTGTCACCCACCTGCACCCCCAGCCACTATCACCAACACCCACCTGCACCCCCACCATCACTGCTGTCACCCTCCTGCACCCCCAGCCACTATCACCAATACCCACCTGCACCCCCACCATCACTGCTGTCACCCTCCTGCACCCTCAGCCGCTGTCACCAACACCCACCTGCACCCCCACCATCACCGCTGTCACCCACCCGCACCCTCAGCCGCTGTCACCAACACCCACCTGCACCCCCGCCATCACTGCTGTCACCCTCCTGCACCCCCAGCCACTATCACCAACACCCACCTGCACCCCCAGCATCATTGTTGTCACCCTCCTGCACCCTCAGCCGCTGTCACCAACACCCACCTGCACCCCCAGCCACTGTCGCCAACACCCACCTGCACCCCCACCATCACTGCTGTCACCCTCCTGCACCCCCAGCCACTATCACCAACACCCACCTGCACCCCCAACATCATTTTTGTCACCCTCCTGCACCCTCAGCCGCTGTCACCAACACCCACCTGCACCCCCAGCCACTGTCGCCAACACCCACCTGCACCCCCACCATCACTGTTGTCACCCTCCTGCACCCCCAGCCACTATCACCAACACCCACCTGCACCCCCGCCATCATTGCTGTCACCCTCCTGCACCCTCAGCCACTATCACCAACACCCACCCGCACCCCAAGCCACTGTCACCAACACCCACCTGCACCCTCAGCCACTATCACCAACACCCACCTGCACCCCCACCATCATTGTTGTCACCCTCCTGCACCCTCAGCCGCTGTCACCAACACCCACCTGCACCCCCACCATCACTGCTGTCACCCTCCTGCACCCCCAGCCACTATCACCAACACCCACCTGCACCCCCACCATCACTGCTGTCACCCTCCTGCACCCTCAGCCACTATCACCAACACCCACCCACACCCCAAGCCACTGTAACCAACACCCACCTGCACCCTCAGCCACTATCACCAACCTCCACCCGCACCCCAAGCCACTGTCACCAACACCCACCTGCACCCTCAGCCACTATCACCAACACCCACCTGCACCCCCACCATCATTGTTGTCACCCTCCTGCACCCTCAGCCGCTGTCACCAACACCCACCTGCACCCCCGCCATCACTGCTGTCACCCTCCTGCACCCCCAGCCACTATCACCAACACCCACCTGCACCCCCGCCATCATTGCTGTCACCCTCCTGCACCCTCAGCCACTATCACCAACACCCACCCGCACCCCAAGCCACTGTCACCAACACCCACCTGCACCCTCAGCCACTATGACCAACACCCACCTGCACCCCCACCATCACTGCTGTCACCCTCCTGCACCCCCAGCCACTATCACCAACACCCACCTGCACCCCCACCATCACTGCTGTCACCCTCCTGCACCCCCAGCCACTATCACCAACACCCACCTGCACCCCCACCATCACTGCTGTCACCCTCCTGCACCCCCAGCCACTATCACCAACACCCACCCGCACCCCAAGCCACTGTCACCAACACCCACCTGCACCCTCAGCCACTATCACCAACCTCCACCCGCACCCCAAGCCACTGTCACCAACACCCACCTGCACCCTCAGCCACTATCACCAACACCCATCTGCACCCCCACCATCATTGTTGTCACCCTCCTGCACCCTCAGCCGCTGTCACCAACACCCACCTGCACCCCCAGCCACTGTCGCCAACACCCACCTGCACCCTCAGCCACTATCACCAACACCCATCTGCACCCCCACCATCATTGTTGTCACCCTCCTGCACCCTCAGCCGCTGTCACCAACACCCACCTGCACCCCCGCCATCACTGCTGTCACCCACCTGCACCCCCAGCCACTATCACCAACACCCACCTGCACCCCCACCATCATTGTTGTCACCCTCCTGCACCCTCGGCCGCTGTCACCAACACCCACCTGCACCCCCGCCATCACTGCTGTCACCCTCCTGCACCCCCAGCCACTATCACCAACACCCACCTGCACCCCCGCCATCATTGCTGTCACCCTCCTGCACCCTCAGCCACTATCACCAACACCCACCCGCACCCCAAGCCACTGTCACCAACACCCACCTGCACCCTCAGCCACTATCACCAACACCCACCTGCACCCCCACCATCACTGCTGTCACCCTCCTGCACCCCCAGCCACTATCACCAACACCCACCTGCACCCCCACCATCACTGCTGTCACCCTCCTGCACCCCCAGCCACTATCACCAACACCCACCCGCACCCCAAGCCACTGTCACCAACACCCACCTGCACCCTCAGCCACTATCACCAACCTCCACCCGCACCCCAAGCCACTGTCACCAACACCCACCTGCACCCTCAGCCACTATCACCAACACCCATCTGCACCCCCACCATCATTGTTGTCACCCTCCTGCACCCTCAGCCGCTGTCACCAACACCCACCTGCACCCCCAGCCACTGTCGCCAACACCCACCTGCACCCTCAGCCACTATCACCAACCTCCACCCGCACCCCAAGCCACTGTCACCAACACCCACCTGCACCCTCAGCCACTATCACCAACACCCATCTGCACCCCCACCATCATTGTTGTCACCCTCCTGCACCCTCAGCCGCTGTCACCAACACCCACCTGCACCCCCGCCATCACTGCTGTCACCCACCTGCACCCCCAGCCACTATCACCAACACCCACCTGCACCCCCACCATCATTGTTGTCACCCTCCTGCACCCTCGGCCGCTGTCACCAACACCCACCTGCACCCCCGCCATCACTGCTGTCACCCTCCTGCACCCCCAGCCACTATCACCAACACCCACCTGCACCCCCGCCATCATTGCTGTCACCCTCCTGCACCCTCAGCCACTATCACCAACACCCACCCGCACCCCAAGCCACTGTCACCAACACCCACCTGCACCCTCAGCCACTATCACCAACACCCACCTGCACCCCCACCATCACTGCTGTCACCCTCCTGCACCCCCAGCCACTATCACCAACACCCACCTGCACCCCCACCATCACTGCTGTCACCCTCCTGCACCCCCAGCCACTATCACCAACACCCACCTGCACCCCCACCATCACTGCTGTCACCCTCCTGCACCCCCAGCCACTATCACCAACACCCACCCGCACCCCAAGCCACTGTCACCAACACCGACCTGCACCCTCAGCCACTATCACCAACCTCCACCCGCACCCCAAGCCACTGTCACCAACACCCACCTGCACCCTCAGCCACTATCACCAACACCCATCTGCACCCCCACCATCATTGTTGTCACCCTCCTGCACCCTCAGCCGCTGTCACCAACACCCACCTGCACCCCCAGCCACTGTCGCCAACACCCACCTGCACCCTCAGCCACTATCACCAACCTCCACCCGCACCCCAAGCCACTGTCACCAACACCCACCTGCACCCTCAGCCACTATCACCAACACCCACCTGCACCCCCACCATCATTGTTGTCACCCTCCTGCACCCTCAGCCGCTGTCACCAACACCCACCTGCACCCCCAGCCACTGTCGCCAACACCCACCTGCACCCTCAGCCACTATCACCAACCTCCACCCGCACCCCAAGCCACTGTCACCAACACCCACCTGCACCCTCAGCCACTATCGCCAACACCCATCTGCACCCCCACCATCATTGTTGTCACCCTCCTGCACCCTCAGCCGCTGTCACCAACACCCACCTGCACCCCCGCCATCACTGCTGTCACCCACCTGCACCCCCAGCCACTATCACCAACACCCACCTGCACCCCCACCATCACTGCTGTCACCCTCCTGCACCCCCAGCCACTATCACCAATACCCACCTGCACCCCCACCATCACTGCTGTCACCCTCCTGCACCCTCAGCCGCTGTCACCAACACCCACCTGCACCCCCACCATCACCGCTGTCACCCACCCGCACCCTCAGCCGCTGTCACCAACACCCACCTGCACCCCCGCCATCACTGCTGTCACCCTCCTGCACCCCCAGCCACTATCACCAACACCCACCTGCACCCCCAGCATCATTGTTGTCACCCTCCTGCACCCTCAGCCGCTGTCACCAACACCCACCTGCACCCCCAGCCACTGTCGCCAACACCCACCTGCACCCCCACCATCACTGCTGTCACCCTCCTGCACCCCCAGCCACTATCACCAACACCCACCTGCACCCCCAACATCATTTTTGTCACCCTCCTGCACCCTCAGCCGCTGTCACCAACACCCACCTGCACCCCCAGCCACTGTCGCCAACACCCACCTGCACCCCCACCATCACTGTTGTCACCCTCCTGCACCCCCAGCCACTATCACCAACACCCACCTGCACCCCCGCCATCATTGCTGTCACCCTCCTGCACCCTCAGCCACTATCACCAACACCCACCCGCACCCCAAGCCACTGTCACCAACACCCACCTGCACCCTCAGCCACTATCACCAACACCCACCTGCACCCCCACCATCATTGTTGTCACCCTCCTGCACCCTCAGCCGCTGTCACCAACACCCACCTGCACCCCCACCATCACTGCTGTCACCCTCCTGCACCCCCAGCCACTATCACCAACACCCACCTGCACCCCCACCATCACTGCTGTCACCCTCCTGCACCCTCAGCCACTATCACCAACACCCACCCACACCCCAAGCCACTGTAACCAACACCCACCTGCACCCTCAGCCACTATCACCAACCTCCACCCGCACCCCAAGCCACTGTCACCAACACCCACCTGCACCCTCAGCCACTATCACCAACACCCACCTGCACCCCCACCATCATTGTTGTCACCCTCCTGCACCCTCAGCCGCTGTCACCAACACCCACCTGCACCCCCGCCATCACTGCTGTCACCCTCCTGCACCCCCAGCCACTATCACCAACACCCACCTGCACCCCCGCCATCATTGCTGTCACCCTCCTGCACCCTCAGCCACTATCACCAACACCCACCCGCACCCCAAGCCACTGTCACCAACACCCACCTGCACCCTCAGCCACTATGACCAACACCCACCTGCACCCCCACCATCACTGCTGTCACCCTCCTGCACCCCCAGCCACTATCACCAACACCCACCTGCACCCCCACCATCACTGCTGTCACCCTCCTGCACCCCCAGCCACTATCACCAACACCCACCTGCACCCCCACCATCACTGCTGTCACCCTCCTGCACCCCCAGCCACTATCACCAACACCCACCCGCACCCCAAGCCACTGTCACCAACACCCACCTGCACCCTCAGCCACTATCACCAACCTCCACCCGCACCCCAAGCCACTGTCACCAACACCCACCTGCACCCTCAGCCACTATCACCAACACCCATCTGCACCCCCACCATCATTGTTGTCACCCTCCTGCACCCTCAGCCGCTGTCACCAACACCCACCTGCACCCCCAGCCACTGTCGCCAACACCCACCTGCACCCTCAGCCACTATCACCAACACCCATCTGCACCCCCACCATCATTGTTGTCACCCTCCTGCACCCTCAGCCGCTGTCACCAACACCCACCTGCACCCCCGCCATCACTGCTGTCACCCACCTGCACCCCCAGCCACTATCACCAACACCCACCTGCACCCCCACCATCATTGTTGTCACCCTCCTGCACCCTCGGCCGCTGTCACCAACACCCACCTGCACCCCCGCCATCACTGCTGTCACCCTCCTGCACCCCCAGCCACTATCACCAACACCCACCTGCACCCCCGCCATCATTGCTGTCACCCTCCTGCACCCTCAGCCACTATCACCAACACCCACCCGCACCCCAAGCCACTGTCACCAACACCCACCTGCACCCTCAGCCACTATCACCAACACCCACCTGCACCCCCACCATCACTGCTGTCACCCTCCTGCACCCCCAGCCACTATCACCAACACCCACCTGCACCCCCACCATCACTGCTGTCACCCTCCTGCACCCCCAGCCACTATCACCAACACCCACCCGCACCCCAAGCCACTGTCACCAACACCCACCTGCACCCTCAGCCACTATCACCAACCTCCACCCGCACCCCAAGCCACTGTCACCAACACCCACCTGCACCCTCAGCCACTATCACCAACACCCATCTGCACCCCCACCATCATTGTTGTCACCCTCCTGCACCCTCAGCCGCTGTCACCAACACCCACCTGCACCCCCAGCCACTGTCGCCAACACCCACCTGCACCCTCAGCCACTATCACCAACCTCCACCCGCACCCCAAGCCACTGTCACCAACACCCACCTGCACCCTCAGCCACTATCACCAACACCCATCTGCACCCCCACCATCATTGTTGTCACCCTCCTGCACCCTCAGCCGCTGTCACCAACACCCACCTGCACCCCCGCCATCACTGCTGTCACCCACCTGCACCCCCAGCCACTATCACCAACACCCACCTGCACCCCCACCATCATTGCTGTCACCCTCCTGCACCCTCAGCCACTATCACCAACACCCACCTGCACCCCCACCATCATTGTTGTCACCCTCCTGCACCCTCGGCCGCTGTCACCAACACCCACCTGCACCCCCACCATCACTGCTGTCACCCTCCTGCACCCCCAGCCACTATCGCCACTACCACCCTGGCGCTTCCCTGACCCTCCGACTCCCGCCCCCGCCCCACAGGTCCCCCTCCCCAGCTGCCGCGGGCCCAGGCGGGTGGCGGGGCTGTTACCAGGGCCTGGCCGGCTGTGGCGCCCCCACTTCCCGAGCTCCGCGGCCGTCCTCGCTCGGGCTCCTCAGCCCAAACTTCCTCCCGTAACTCCGGCAACCTCAGCCCCCTCCCCGCCCTTTGCAGCTGCGCTGTGGTGTCGGCGTTCAAGCAGCGCCCCCTGGTGGGCCCGTGTGGGAGTTGCAGCTTCCAGCGCAAAGCGGGGGGACAATCCCCTCCCCATTCGAGTAGCCGGGCCCTAGGGAGCTCTGCAGCACCCCTCACCCCACCCACCCACCCACCCACACACTTTGTATGGAGGACAATGGCATCTGCAGGGCTGTCTGCCTTGCTGTGCAGGGAGCATGCATCTCTCCAAATCCCTACCTCAGTACCTGCTCCCCGGGAAGGGCCCTCTGTACCCATCAAGGAGGCAGCAGGGTTGGGGCCAAAAAGGAGCACCTGCCAAAATTGCTTTCAGACTCTTCTGTGATTTGCTGAAGGTCAGCAACAGAAAGGGCTGCAGACACCTCTCAGGAAGTAAGAATTGTCCCCTGGGTGGGAATCTCTTGGCCAAGTTCAAAGCCGAGATTCTCAAGAGGAATTGGTGAGGGTGAGGGAAGACCCAACCCAACTCTTGTGCCAGTATTGCAGCGTTGGAACTTTTTATTATTTGTATTGTTGTCGTGCCTAGTAGCCCCAGGGCACAAAGCAGGGTCCCACTGTCGTTACTGCTGTACAAACACAGAACAAAAAGACAAACCCTGCCCCAGAGAAGTAGATCACATAATGGAATGAGCCACCAAAATAACCCAACAGAACCTGCTTCAATACAGAAATAAAACCTCCTTCAACCACACACCCCTAGTTGTCATCTCCCAGCCCACATTGGGACCCATATAGGGTATCATCAAACAACTACAACCCATACTCGATGGGGACCCCATTCTGAAATAAATCTTTCCCAACCCCCCATTTCTGGCCTTCAAACAACCCCCCAACCTCATCAGAAGCAAGCTTCTCACTGACCAGGACACACAAACTCAAAGTGGCATCAGACCCTGCCAGAATAACAGATGCAAAACTTGCAGACATCTCTCCACTGCTACAACGATCAACACCCCCCACAACACACCTTTCAAGATCCATTGATCTTACACATGCCTATCACAACATGTGGTGTACCTCATCCAGTGCACTAAATGCCCCAATAACAATTATGTGGGTGAAACCAGACAATCACTATGCTATTGAACAGGGCCGGCTTTAGCAAGAGCGGGGCCTGATTCCTGGGGGCGGGGCTTGCCGCAAGCCCCGCCCCCAGGAATCGAGCCACGCTCCGGCCGGGGTCACGGGGCTTGGGTCCGGCCTGGAGCCGGTCGGCGGCCGGAGCCGAGCCACGGGGGCCGGGCCGGGGGGCCGGAGCCGAGCCGGGCTGGGCCCGAGCCGCGGGGCTGGGCCAGGCCGGACCCGAGCCGAGCCGCGCCGCAGGGGCCGGGCCGGACCTGAACCGAGCCGCGCCGCGGAGGCCGGGCCGGACCCGAACCGAGCCGCGCCGCGGAGACCGGGCCGGACCCGAGCCGCGGGGGCCGTGCCGGAGCCGAGCCGAGCCGTGCCGCGGGGGCCGAAGCCGAGCCGAGCCGTGGGGGCCAGAGCCGAGCCGGGCCGGCGCACTTGGCCGGAACCGGGGCCGGAGGGAGCTGCTCGGCTGGGGCTGGACTGGGCCGGGCCACGCCTCCCCGGAGCCCTTCTCGCGCCCCCCCCGCCACCCCAGCTTACCTGGTGCTGCCTGCCTGCCCCTGCTTCTTTTCAGACTTCCCGCGAACCTCTGATTCGCGGGAAGTAGGGGAGGGGGAGGAGCAGGGGGCGGAGCATTCAGAGGAGGGGGAAGTGAGCTGGGGGCGGGGTGGAGAGCTGCGGCACGGGGCCCTCTTAGCGCGGGGCCCAATTCAGCCGAATCGGCCTAAAGCCGGCCATGCTATTGAATGAACTCACACAGGAAAATGACAAAAGACAAAAATACCTCTATCACTGTGAACACTTTTCACAAAGTGCTGCTGGACCGCCTGGCTTGAAGGAGTTTCCATTATATACAGGGTTTACAGTGTGGTTCGATGGCTGTCAGCACCCCCGTTATAAAAATTGTTTCAGCACCCCTGAAAGCAATCACTCTATATCTGACCTTTCATTCCTCATCCTCAAATGAAACCTGCACAACACTTTCAAAAGGTGAGCCTGGGAACTTAAATTAATTACTCTGCTAGGCTAAACAGAGACACTGGATTTATGGTTTATTACAAAAATCTGTAACCCCCCTCTTTTTGTCCTATGACTTTAGAGGTGTTAACAGGTCACTCTACCTTGAATGTTCCCTGACAATATGTGCTAATTACTTATGCTAAACAATCTGTTCTACCTTGCATTTTGCTGTGACACTTGGAGTTCTTTTACCAGACATGAAGAAGAGCTCTGTGTGGCTTGAAAGATTGTCTCCCTTACTACCAGAAGTTGGTCCAATAAAAGATATTACCTCACCCACCTTTTCTCACCATAACCCTTGATAAGTTGTTCCAAGGGTTAATTATCCTCACTGTTATAAACTTACCCTTATTTCCTGTTTGTATTTGTCTAGCTTCAACTTCCAGCCATTGGAAGTTATCATTCTCTGCTAGACTGAAGAGCCCATTATTAAATATTTGTTCCCCATGTAGATACGTGTAGACTGTAATTAAGTCACCCCTTAACCTTCTCTTCATTAAGATAATTAGATTGAACTCCTTGAGTCTATCACTATAAGGCATATTTTCCAATTCTTTAGTCATTCTTGTGGCTCTTCTCTGAACCCTTTCCAATTTATCAACATCCTTCCTGAATTGTGGGCACAAGAACTGGACACAATATTCCAGCAGTGGTTGTACCAGTGCCAAATACAGAGGTAATATAATGTCTCTGCTCCTACTTAATATCCCCTTGTTTACACATCCAAAGATCCCATTAACCCTTCTGGCCATAACATCGCACTGGGAACTCGTGTTCAGTTGATTATCCACCACAACCCCCAAATCTTTTTTGGAGTCGCTGCCTCCCTGGATACAGTCCTCCATTTTGTAAGTATGGCCTACATTCTTTGTTCCTAGATGTATAACTTTCCATTTGGCAATATTAGAACACATATTGGTTGATTGCATCCATTTTACCAAGCGATCCAAATTATTCTGTATCAGTGACCTGTCCTCTTCATTATTTACCACTCTCCCATTCTTTGTGTCATCTGCAAACTTCATCACTGATTATATGCTCTTTTCCAGCTCAATGATGAAAATGTTAAATAGCTGAGGGCCAATAATATCCCTGTGAAATCCCACTAGAAACACACCCATTTGATTATGATTCTGGTTTACAATTAAATTTTGAGGCCTATTATTTAACCAGTTGTTAATCCATGTCATGAATTTTATATCATTCTAGTTTCTTAATCAAAATGTCATGCGGTACCAAATCAAACACCTTACAGAAGTCTAAGTATCAACACTATTATCTTTATCAACCAAACTTGTAATCTTATAAAAAAAAAAGATATTGTGCTAGTTTGACAGGATCTATCTATAAGCCCACGTTGATTGGCATTCATTATATAGCCTCCTTTAGTTCTTTATTAATCAAATCATGTATCAACCATGAATTTTTTTGGTCTGGGATCAATGTCAGTATGACAGGCCTATAATTACCCAGGTCATTCTGTTTGCCTTTTTAAAATATAGGTACAACATTAGCTTTCTTCCAGTCCTCTGGAACTTGCCCCATTAACAGTCCAGCAAGCTCATCACCATTTCTTTTAAAACTCTTGGATGCAAGTTACCTAGACCTGTTGATTTTAAAATGTCTAACTTGAGTAACTCCTGTTTAATAGCCTCCTGAGATACTAGTGTAATGGAAAGTGTTTTATCATCATACAATATGAGTACATCATCTAATTTTTTCCAAATACAGAACAGAAATATTTATTGAACACTTCTGCCTTTTTTCAATTATTTTTGACAATTCTACCATTTCTACCTAGTAATGGACCAATACCATTGTTAAGATTCTTTTTGTTCCTAATATACTTTTTAAAATGGTTTCACTTGCCTCTGAAATGCAAGTGCTTCTGGCATGAAGCGCAGGAGCAAAACTCCCCAACAATTTAGGACAGGAAGTAGAGAAGAATGCCACATAAGCAACAAGCAAGTGAGACTCCAGAGGAGATTTAGGTAGGTCAAATGTAGTCATCCAAATTACAATGGGACCTGGAGAGCAGACCACTACTCTTGCGCAAAGTGCGCTAGTATTTTTAATGACCACAAGAGATCAGAACCTCTGTTTCACATCCCTTCTGAAAAACAGCACAGAGCCCCCTCACAGCATGTGGGGCACTGGGTCATTTCCTATATCTCCAGCACCATTGTCTGCAGCAGCTAAGTTTTCGTTGGTGGTCTCACTTCCAAGTTCTGGCCTGGCCTGATTCTAGATACTATACTGAAGGGCCTGCTACAAAGGCCTATGTGGCTAACTTAGATAATATAGTATAATTGCAAGCTAGATTACTTGAAAAGCAGCCATAAGAAGCCAGTGAAAACATTTACTATGATGTAGAAATTTGCTCTGTTGCTTAATTTAAAAAAATTAAAATTACATAATCCATGGGATGGATTTGGCTCCTTTTCTCCCAGTTTGAATGTTTGCTTGCTATTTATTTAAGCTGCCCATTCATTTAAAAATCTGCATTGCATCTTGGCTAGCACTGCTGCATTCTCTACAAGGTTCCACTCCTACAATATCAATATTTGCCAAAGGTTAATTACACTTTAGTCGTACAGAGGGAAACTATTTATACAGCCTCTCAGAACTGAGGATGGGCAGAGCCTTTAAAGAATTAATGTATTTGCCATTAATTGGGCTATTGTGGTTTCCATGAAAGTAGGTCTCTTAAGCTAACAATGGGATGGATGTTTTGAGGTTCTATCTTGCCCTCAGCCCTCAATGTCTCCAGAGACTGGGCATCAGGATTAAGAACCTGGCATTTTCCCTATGGATACCCTCTTTCCCACACTGGGTGCAAGAAGATTGAGTAGAGGGGAGCTCAGTGTCAGCCCCCAAGAACCAGAGCCAAGTTCTGCCCCTGATGTAACACCACCCCCAGCAACCCCACTGATTTTAACATGATTTAAAGAGTTTAAGTCAGGGCAGAACTTGGTCCTTTCATGTGTGCTGGGGAAGAGAAGGTATTAACAGCATGATACCCAATGTCTCTCTCCCTCGCCTCCTCCCCTTAGAGCCACAGGGGAGTGTTTATGCCCTATGCAGGCAGTCTAACACAGACCACTCTCTTTCCCTGAATTGAGTTTTGTTCTGAAGTGCCCAAGAGCACAAATGAGCGTGGAGGTTAGTCCACACTCCTCTGGAAGTGAGTGTGGGGCATGGGGCCTTTTGTTCTATGTGAGGAGTTTTGAGGTTTCTTTTTCTTCAGGATGGAATTCTGTGTCTGAGTGGAGAGCCAGAAGCTGGTGCAGTAGGTTTAACAGAGTATCCAAGTTTGTTTGTTTGTTTGTTTTTCAGAGAAAACAGAGCCCTGTGAGTTTTCAGATGGTTGTTCAGGCTGATGTTAGTTCAAAGCGTGTGTTTAGTCTGACTAGGTTTCAACTGGGGACACCCTGCTAAGTTATTCAGGTGAGTGCCCATGTATTAGACCCAAGATACAGGCCATGATTTCCAAGAATGGGTGCCTAAAGTTAGACTCCTAAATCCATATTTAGGACCTGAGTAAGTGACCTGTTTTTTAAAAGTCCTGAGCGTCCCTTTGAAGAGATGGGGGAAGAATACCAGCAGGGGAAGCAGCCCTAGACAGAGTAAAATGTATAGATAAATACAGTAGTGTCAACAGCAGATCAGAGGCACTCTCCTTCTGTTGCATTGCAATACTAAGAATTGTGGAATAATGCTATTAATTTTTATTGGCTTTTATAAGTTAGGGCCCATAAAAACTGTACATAAATTATTTCTCTTTCCTCACCCTTAAAAATAACTATGTCATGTGTCATAATTTAAAGAACAAGATCTTAATGGAGTTGATTCCCAATAAACTCCACCTTCCTGTGCCAAACTGGAAAACCCCTAGCTATTCAAAGCTAACACCTGTTAAGGAGCATGTTCTGCTTTCGGTAGGATTGTCTCACCTTCCAGTAAGTGAGTACTTCCAGAAAGCCAGAGAAAGGATGGTCCTGTGATTAAGGCAATAGCTTAGGACTTAAGATACCTGGTTTCAAGTCCCTGTTCTGCCACATACTTCCTGTGTGACCTTAGGCAAGTCACTTAACCTTTCTGTGTATCAGTGCCCCATCTGAAAAATAGGGTCTTCCCTACCTCACAGGGGTGTTGTGACAAGCATGATGAGGTGCTTGCTTACAATATAAGTGGGGGCTAGATAAGTACCCAATCCACTTTTTATCTGGTCTAAGGTAGGATAGACAAATGACCTATTTTTGGATCTTGCTTCTATACCTGTAACAGAGTCAGGAACTCTTTACCAAGTACACAAAGTTGTGTTTGAAAATGGTTAGTTATTTCTGTTATGTTTTCATACAAAAATAGCAAAACAGGCACTTCAGTCTAGAGACTTCCTTTTAGATTAAGAAAAATATCAACAAGAAAGAACAAAAGAAAAGTCTCTATCATATAGCACAGTGACCCTGTTTCCTCTGTAATTTAGCAACTGTAAAAGAATAAAATGGTGGCTGTCTCTGCAGACAGGCATGTCTTAGAAATTTAAAGATACAGTATACAGAAAACAAGAGGTGTCACTGTTCTGAGCTAAAATCTGTACAGTGATTTTTAAAACTGCATTTCTTTAAAGTTCCCTACCATCCTAACTGAGGATTGATACTATAGAAAGTTTGAAAGTATGAGTGCAAAAAAAAAATTAAAAAAAAATATTGGAACAATTTTAATGTGTATCATTCCCCACCACTCTTTATTCTGCCATATTCTGAGCACTTCAGAATAAATCATTATACACACACACACCATTTTTGACAACATAAAAATTTATCTGAAAAGATCTGAATTCCTAACAAATGAGGCTTACAAATGAAAGTGAGGAAGCACCATAATTGCAGCGCTACTGACACAACAGCATGTGTCACCAGCCAGGTGACTTGGGTAGGGCCTAGAAACAGATGACTCAGAACAAGTTGATTCAAGGTGTAAAAATAAAACATTTACTGACAAAGAAATGATAAATTAAACATGAGTTACAGCCTCCTAGAAATCACAAGAGCAACCAGAATCTAGGACATTTGATTTGCCCTTGAGGCAACACTAGGGCTTTTTCCTCATATTCCTCTTCAGCTCCTAGCAAATGTCAGCATAAAGCTAGGGCTTCAGGTCTTTTACACAAAGCACTACTGTATATTCAATAGTCCTTCCCAGGATTGCTGAATTTAAGCCAAAATGTAGAGAAACCCTGCGTGTTGGCACTAGGTACTATATGCTTGGCTTATATGGGAGCAAGAGAGTCAGGGAAAAGTATAAGGCCCTGTCCCCTGTCTGTGTTCAGTACATTCAATAAAGAATCCCCTTTATATTCATTATCCAGTCTTATCTCTTCCCTACCATGCAACAAAATTACCCACACTATACCAATTCCTTTTTTACAATAATAGGTGCAGAGGCGGAAGTAAAAAAAGAGAGAGATGAAGAAATCCAGAAACAAGAAAATCAAAACCAATTTTTCCTTTTCCAAACCCACAATTTTAAGTAGAAGTGAAATGGACAATTGCACTTCATTTCAACATGTTGATCAGAAACAATTTTTTCCATTTTAAATTTTCCAGTTGGAAAATCAAAACACTTAATCAAAATGGCAAAACCACATTTTCCAACTGGAACATTTTGTGGTAAAAAATTCTGACCAACTGTAGTCAGCATGATAAGCAGCAGTCACAGCACACTATCTGCCTAACCACTGGCTAGGTTTTTCTGTTTTTATTTTTGGTAGGCATAACAACAGAAGAGAGTCTTAAGGAGGAATTTGAAGGAGGACAACGTGGTGACTTGGCAGGGATTTACGGGAAGCTCCTCCAAAGCGAGTGGGACAGCACTGAAGAAAGTATGAAGGTGCTTGTTCAAGAATTTCACAAAGCGGTGAGAAAGATTGGCATCACTGGCACAACAGAAGCAAAAGTCTATGTCTCTATAGCTTATAAGAAATGATAGGGAAAGTAGGGCAGGATTCGATGAAAGAAGAAATTTTTTGTAACATTTTTATGAATATGAATGTCTCCATGCATCTGAAGAAGTGAGGTTTTTTACCCACGAAAGCTTATGCCCAAATAAATCTGTTAGTCTTTAAGGTGCCACCGGACTCCTTGTTGTTTTTGTGGATACAGACTAACACGGCTACCCCCTGATATTTGACAATATGAATGTTACTTGACCCATTTGGCTTGGTAGTGCTACCCAGTGGGTGCAGATGGGTTAAAATCCTTCTTCTAGGACAGAGGGAAGGCATGAGATGTTTGGGTCACACAGCTGTCTGGGGTGGTATGAATGTGAGCTGTCAGGAGCTAGCTGGAGTCTCCACAAATCAGTGGAGGATCAGAAGACAATAGGAACCCCAATGATCAAATAATTAGCAGGGGCTGTTCAGGCAGGCTGAACATGTGAACTCACCATGGTTTTGCAGTGGGAGGAAAATGGACTGGAGGTGTCAGGAACCTGTGATAAAAACAGAGTTTGCAGACTCACAGCAGCTCTCTGGGGACTGAGAGACTTGTGGGGGGGTGTAGAGTGAGGATGGAGCTCAGGAAAGTAGGGCATAGCGAAGCCCTGGCTTCCACCCACAGGAACTCTATCTGAAGTCTGCCTTTCTCACACTAACCCAAAGGCTTTCAGATTTTGTATTCCAGGTGGTTAATAAATTGTTCCCTTTTTTTAAAGGGCTGCCTGGCGTCACTGCAGTTACAGACTGAAGAACACCATGCCCCGAAGGGAGGAAAAATTCTTTCACAGGAGTCTGGCTTGGCTGAACCAGCTGCAGACAGGGCCGGCTTTAGCAAGAGCGGGGCCCGATTCCTGGGGGCGGGGCTTGCTGCAAGCCCCGCCTCCAGGAATCAAGCCGCGCTCCGGCCGGGGTTGCCGGGCTTGGGTCAGGCCCGGAGCTGCGCCGCGCCGCGGGGGCCGGGCTGGAGCCAAGCCGGGCCAGAGCCGCTGGGGCCTGCGTGCTCGGCCGGAACCGGGGCCGGACTGGGCCGCGCCTCCCCGGAGCCCTTCTCGCACCCCCCGCCACCCCAGCTTACCTGGTGCTGCCTGCCCGCCCCTGCTTCTTTTCAGACTTCCCGCGAACCTCTGATTCGCGGGAAGCAGGGGAGGGGGAGGAGCAGGGGGCGGAGCGTTCAGGAGAGGGGAGGAGGGGGAAGTGAGCTGAGGGCGGGGTGGAGAGCTGCGGCGTGGGGCCC
This sequence comes from Emys orbicularis, assembly GCF_028017835.1. Classification (NCBI taxonomy): domain Eukaryota; kingdom Metazoa; phylum Chordata; order Testudines; family Emydidae; genus Emys; species Emys orbicularis. The sequence continues at coordinate 348,116,205 of NC_088683.1, forward strand.
TCTTAGCGCCGGGCCCAATTCAGCCGAATCGGCCTAAAGCCGGCCCTGGCTGCAGAGAGCAACAGGGATTGCTGGGGCCTGAAGGCCTGAGAGTTATGGAGGCCACAGGCCTGCTCCTGTAAAACAGTGGAAATTGTTGGGACCCAGCACCCAGGAGACTGGTTAAAGGGTGGGGCATAGATCAGACCCTGGGACTTGTGGACACAGTGATAGGCCATGAAGGACCTTAAAAGAGAAGACAAAAACTTTGTGTTTGATGTGAAGAAAGGATGCAAAGTGAGGGTGATGTGGTCAAAGTGATGAGCCAGAAAAATTCTTTACCATGGTGAAATTAGTAGCAGCTGGGCTAACTGGAGCCTAATGTCAGCACTTACCAGGAAGTAAGTTTAAAAGGAGATCCCAATTTTCTCTTCATCAAGCTGGAGCAGAGGAAGCTACTTCCATTAGCTTTATTTGCTTCTGCGGGAGTTATGAGTTTGTTCTTCTCCTTCCAGCTGATCTGTAACCATGCCATAGCACTCATTTATCTACCATAATAACGTGCCCACACACACAGAGTTAAAGAAAAACAATTCCCCCTTCCAAAAAGGTGTTGCTTTTCAGAGATTCCTAGATTATAAAACCAGAAAGGAACACTGTGAACATTTAGTTTGACCTTTATAGCACAGGCCATAGGACTTCCCTGAAATAATTTGTATTTGAATTAGTGCATATATTTTAGAAAAACATCTAATCTTCATTTTAAAATTGCCAGAGATGGAGAATCCATTTGGGTCCTCCATGCGTAACAAAACATTATATACTATGCACACAAATCCCTAGCTTCTCAACTCTGCAAATAAAGTATTAAATACAGAGGGCCAAATTCTGATCTTGGTTACACTGTAGGCTTCGTTGAGATTATTTCTTATTTAGACTAATGTAATTTAGATTACAATTAGATCCCAGGAGTCAATTTCTGGTTATTTAAAGACTTCAGGGCAGGAGTACCAAATACACTGTTGGTGCTAAACAAATAATATATATTTCTACAAAATAACTTTTCAGATTACAATCCCTCTTTACAAATTACTAAAGTGAATGGTTTTGTGTACTGAATAGCATAATGTATCTTACATTCATACTAGGTGACTTAATTCTGCATGATTTACAGTCTGAAATTTGGTGTGTTCTGATAGGAATCATCTGACCATGTCACACAGCCAAACCTAGCTTTGCAGTGTTTCACCAAGATTCACTCTCTTTGTTCAAAGGAAAGTCCAACAGGGACATAGCACAGAGGTGAAATCAGTTCTCTTTTGTTCATTTAAAAACATTTGCTTTGAATGAGTCAAGAATGAGGGTGGTGTTAAAGGAATAGAAAATGAAAATTGTAGCTGCATTGACCATATCTAGTCTGGGTAGAGAAAAATTCTCTTCTTAATACTGTTAGCTCTCATCCTTCCAGAATGCAACACAGATAAACAAACAATTTGAAAATGTTCTCATTGTTTTTAAGGACACATTTCAGTGCTTAATCAAGTACATCCTACATTTTCCTTTCAAAACACTGGCATAATTGCATTTCACCTCTCTGCAATGAGGGCAACTCTGAACTATTCGGAAGCACAATTATTCTCAGCTAAGGGAACAAAATATAGTTTTCATGTCCTTATTCTGATCGAAGTTTGTTTCCCAACATAAGCCTGATTTTTACCTATATACCAAACTAAACTCAGATGTCCCAAAGCCACACAAATATGCTATCAGTTCAAACTCAAAGCCCTCAAAAATTATATTAGATCAATGATATATAATTAATTTATTCTTGATAAAATATTGATATGTACATAATTTGATGTCTTTCTAGAAGATATGCTTTAGCCCAGGGATCGGCAACCTTTGGCACGCAGCCCATCAGGGAAATCTGCTGGTGGGCCGGGCCGGTTTGTTTACCTGCAGCGTCTGCAGGTTCGGCCGATCGCAGCTCCCACTGGCCGTGGTTCGCTGTTCCAGGCCAATGGGGGCTGTGGGAAGCGGCGCCGGCTGAGGGATGTGCTGGCCGCCACTTCCCGCAGCCCCCATTGGCCTGGAACGGTGAACCGGGGCCAGTGGGAGCTGCGATCGGCCAAAACTGCGGACGCTGCAGGTAAACAAACTGGCCCGGCCTGCCAGCAGATTTCCCTGACGGGTCGCGTGCCAAAGGTTCCCAATCCCTGCTTTAGCCCATCACAAGTTATTGGTCTCAATACAGGGATAATGGGGTGAACTTCTCTGGCCTGTGAAGGTCAGACTAGATGATCTAATGGTCCCTTCTGCACTTAAACACTGTGAATTAATTCGCCTAGTTAAACATTTTGGCCTCAATCCTGCTAACATTTGCCTATAAGAATATTCACATAAGCTGTTTTGGGCACTGTACAGAAAATTAAAATATAAGGTTAAATAAAATCATTGAATTATCATAAACTCCAGAGAAGAATGTTCATAACCTGGACATGCCATCCTGAAAACTCTCTATTGGGCAAAGGGCCAGTGCTGTTGCACAGCCCATGTGGGAGACTACACGTTCAGGAATGACCTTCGGTTGTGATGTTATAAATGAGATTCCCTGAGCACCAAGAGAAACATGCCAGTCATGCAGCTGCATGCCTGTTGCATGACACCTGTTAAGCATGCACAGCAGCATTCACAATGCCCAAAGACTCAGCTGCTCATCTTGCCTTGCTACCTGAAATAATGCAGTGGTGGTGAAAATTAGGGAAGGAGAACTGGTGGCAACCTATTTGTGGAGCCTGGGAAGGCACTTATGGTGGGAAGGGACAACTCCCTGGAGAGCATGGCTGGGGAAGTATAATGGGATGGCAGATGTACTATGGATGCCATGGAGGGAGCAGGGTGGGAAGGCAAAGGACTCTCAGCCAGCAAATGACAGAACGTTTCCTGGCTGAGTAGCTCTTGGAAGGGAAGAGAAGAGAGAGGAGCTCAGCTTACATTTGGTGGTAGGACTATTTTAACTGTGTGTGCTAATGAGCTCAGTGCACAGGTGTACACAGTCATTGAGCCTCAGTTGTCACTGGCTATGTCTTCACTGTTTTTACACTGAGATAGCTATCTTGCTGTAAAATCTCAGGGGAGAAAAGGCACAAGTCAGTTTTACCTTGATATAGCTAGTCAAGGTCAACCCTATTTCCTGTATTCTGTGGTTTAACTCAACTAGCTACATAGAGGTAAAAGCACAGTGCCTCATCTCCCCTCAGATTTTTCATCATGCTAGTTATCTAGAGTTAAAAACACAGCCTCAGGCTCAGTTGCTGTTGACCCCTATAACAGCATGACTAGCAGCATGGTTGAAAGGCCACTGAGGAGCTCCTGTGCATAAAATGGGCATGTTATAGCCCTGAGAAGTGGGAACCAAGATGAACGTCTCTAATGAAGGCCAGGCCAAAAGAGCTCATGTTAAAATCCTGACACCCAACGGATATTCCTGCTACTGCTGGAGCAGTCAGATCATTCCCATGGCTCATAAAGATGCATCTGAGAAGCTAATCTCTTGCCTTTGGACTATATAAGCCATGGCACCAAAGGGCAGGTGTTTTAAATAACATAAAATTCCTGAGTGAAAGCAGAAACCCCTAGAACCCTCTTCACACAAGTTCTCCCCCCAATCCACGCTTCTAGTTATAGAAGTTGGATGCCACAGGGCAGTGAAACACCCATGGAGAAGGAGGGCACCACACTGATCTCCTAGAGTGCCCCCACTCTGGTCTCCTGGGGCCTGCCCTCCAGGAGAAGGACACACTGAAGGGAGCCTCCCCCACATCCTGTGCAGAGAGTTTGGGGTCTGCCCTGTGCAAATGGAGAGAACAAGGGGAAGGAAGAAGGGCAGTAGGAGGGTAACTGGGGAAGGGAAGGGAGGGATAGGCAGGGGGAGAGGGAAGGAGCAGGGGAAGGAAGGGGGAGGGTGACTGGGGAAGGGAAGGAAGGGATAGGCAGGGGGAGAGGGAAGGAAAGGGGGAGGGTGACTGGGGAAGGGAAGGGAGGGATAGGCAGGGGGAGAGGGAAGGAAAGGGGGAGGGTGACTGGGGAAGGGAAGGGAGGGATAGGCAGGGGGAAAGGGAAGGAGCAGGGGAAGGAAGGGGGAGGGGGACTAGGGAAGGGAGGGATAGGGAGAGGGAAGGAAAGGGAGAGGGGGACTGGGGAAGGGAATGGAGGAATAGGCAGGGGGAGAGGGAAGGAGCAGGGGAAGGAAGGGGGAGGGGGACTGGGGAAGGGAAGGGAGGGATAGGGAGAGGGAAGGAAAGGGGGAGGGTGACTGGGGAAGGGAATGGAGGAATAGGCAGGGGGAGAGGGGAGGGTGACTGAGGAAGGGAATGGAGGGATAGGCAGGGGGAGAGGGAAGGAAGGGGGAGGGTGACTTGGGAAGGGAATGGAGGGATAGGCAGGGGGAGAGGGAAGGAAGGGGGGGTGACTTGGGAAGGGAATGGAGGGATAGGCAGGGGGAGAGGGAAGGAAAGGGGGAGAGTGACTGGGGAAGGGAAGGGAGGGATAGGCAGGGGGAGAGGGAAGGAAAGGGGGAGAGTGACTGGGGAAGGGAAGGGAGGGATAGGCAGGGGGAGAGGGAAGGAGCAGGGGAATGGAACGGAGGGATAGGCAGGGGGAGAGGGAAGGAAAGGGGGAGGGTGACTGGGGAAGGGAAGGGAGGGATAGGCAGGGGGAGAGGGAAGGAGCAGGGGAAAGAAAGGAGGAGGGTGACTGGGGAAGGGAATGGAGGGATAGGCAGGGGGAGAGGGAAGGAGCAGGGGAATGGAACGGAGGGATAGGCAGGGGGAGAGGGAAGGAAAGGGGGAGGGTGACTGGGGAAGGGAAGGGAGGGATGGGCAGGGGGAGAGGGAAGGAGCAGGGGAAGGAAAGGAGGAGGGTGACTGGGGAAGGGAATGGAGGGATAGGCAGGGGGAGAGGGAAGGAAAGGGGAGGGTGACTTGGGAAGGGAATGGAGGGATAGGCAGGGGGAGAGGGAAGGAAGGGGGAGGGTGACTTGGGAAGGGAAGGGAGGAATAGGCAGGGGGAGAGGGAAGGAAAGGGGGAGAGTGACTGGGGAAGGGAAGGGAGGGATAGGCAGGGGGAGAGGGAAGGAGCAGGGGAAGGGGAAAGGAAAGGGGGAGGGTGACTGGGGAAGGGAAGGGAGGGATAGGCAGGGGGAGAGGGAAGGAAAGGGGGAGAGTGACTGGGGAGAGGGAAGGAGCAGGGGAAGGAAAGGAGGAGGGTGACTGGGGAAGGGAATGGAGGGATAGGCAGGGGGAGAGGGAAGGAGCAGGGGAAGGGAACGGAGGAATAGGCAGGGGGAGAGGGAAGGAAAGGGGGAGGGTGACTGGGGAAGGGAAGGGAGGGATAGGCAGGGGGAGAGAGAAGGAAAGGGGGAGAGTGACTGGGGAAGGGAAGGGAGGGATAGGCAGGGGGAGAGGGAAGGAGCAGGGGAAGGGGAAAGGAAAGGGGGAGGGTGACTGGGGAAGGGAAGGGAGGGATAGGCAGGGGGAGAGGGAAGGAAAGGGGGAGAGTGACTGGGGAAGGGAAGGGAGGGATAGGCAGGGGGAGAGGGAAGGAAAGGGGGAGAGTGACTGGGGAAGGGAAGGGAGGGATAGGCAGGGGGAGAGGGAAGGAGCAGGGGAATGGAACGGAGGGATAGGCAGGGGGAGAGGGAAGGAAAGGGGGAGGGTGACTTGGGAAGGGAATGGAGGGATAGGCAGGGGGAGAGGGAAGGAAGGGGGAGGGTGACTTGGGAAGGGAATGGAGGGATAGGCAGGGGGAGAGGGAAGGAAAGGGGGAGAGTGACTGGGGAAGGGAAGGGAGGGATAGGCAGGGGGAGAGGGAAAGAAAGGGGGAGAGTGACTGGGGAAGGGAAGGGAAGGGAGGGATAGGCAGGGGGAGAGGGAAGGAGCAGGGGAAGGAAAGGAGAAGGGTGACTGGGGAAGGGAATGGAGGAATAGGCAGGGGGAGAGGGAAGGAGCAGGGGAAGGGAACGGAGGAATAGGCAGGGGGAGAGGGAAGGAAAGGGGGAGAGTGACTGGGGAAGGGAGACATAGGCAGCGGGGGAGACCAGCGCAGGGCAGGCAGCCTGAGCAGGTCCCTGGCGTGAGGGAGGGCGCGGCAGAGGGGAACCTCCCCTCCCTGGAGAGATGCTCTTCTCCCATTGGTGCGGAGGGCCGGACGGCTCCTGTCCTGGGCGCAGCGCGCACCTCTCCCCGCTCAGAGGCGGCGGCGGCCGGGAAGCAGCTGGCTGGGCGGAGGTAACGCGTTCTTGGGCCCCTGCCCCGGGGCTAGTGCGGGCGGCAGGGAGCGGGGCGATCGAGAGGCGGAAAGGTCCCGTGCAGTGCCCAGCTCTGCCAACCTGGTCGGGCGGGCGGGCAGGAAATACGCGCAGTGCCCTGACTCAGAGGCGGAGAGCGGCAGCCCAGGAGCCCTGGGGTTTGCGGGGTGCCCGTGGGGAGGAAGAGACCCAGCGAGGGGGTGAGTGAAAGCGGAGGAATGATCCGCGTTACCGTAGGAGGCATAAATCCCGTCGCTGCTCTCATGTGCGCTGCAAAACAAGCGAGTGTCTGGAGCAGGGGCAGCTGCGGCTGCACTGTCAGGCTGGGGGCGATTCCGGAGTCGGGGTACTGGCTGGAGAGAGCTGTGTCCAAGTAAACTGCTTTTCTCTCTCCCTCCCCCCCCGCCAGTTCCCAGTTAGCTAACTTAAATTGATGTGCCAGAAACTGCTGTTACCCAGTTTTCTGATCTACACTCTCCTTAAATCACCCGGTAAGGTGGTTGCAGAAGCTAATGTGTTTGTATGGAAGAAGGTGCTCCGAGTATTGTGAACACAACATGTTTGTGTTTTTTCTTGGCACAGCGTTGATACAACCAGAAGAGAGAGAGAAAACAATGCTTCCATGCTGTTCCACAGGTGCTAAATGTTGTCAGATATGTTCATATGGTTTGGCAAATATTTATTTTTCTTCGATAGATATTAATGGGGGCGTGGTAAGATGTTTAGACAGTGAAAGAGCTACAGTATTCTGGCTATGTATCACTGTAACCTCTTATCAATCTAGTAGTTAAACTCTGAAGCTGTGTTTTCTGCATATGCAAAACAAACAAATCTCCAGTAGGGCAGAAGAAACTAAAGACTGACAGAAGTATAAACACAGTCAAGGTGCTGGAGACAGAAATAATTAATATACTTTATTAAAAGTATTGATCTAGAAACATGGCAACTGCTACCGGTATGTTGTGAAGGAGTTATTTCAAGTGTCCAGGAAAGGTGAGTGTCCTCTGGTATGGTGGCCAGCTTCTTTCTGCTGTGTCAAGGTGAAAAGAGTTTGCTGTTCTGGCTATGACATGTTGCGCGTGTCCAGAAACGACTTACCATGCTCTGAACTTTTGCATCTGATGGTCAAAATATACAGGTTGTGGGAGTTTAGCTCTTTACAGCTGTTTTCCTTCAAGGTACCCATTATCCTAGTCTAAAAACAGGGTTTATTTCGCTAACATAGTGACTCAATAATAAAAATTGCACTAAAGCCACCCATTCCCGGTAATTCTGAAACAATGTAAAACCACAAAACCTAATGGCATGCAAATATAGTCTAATTTGCTTAGTTTTCTGTGAATGAAGGGGGAACAGTGAGCAACTGAATGGGTGCATAATTGCTCTGGAAGTCTCTTGTACTGAATGTTAACTTGGTAATTGCTGAGATTGCTTATAAACTCGGAAAATATCTTTAGTGTTTGAATGTGTAGTGTGGCTTTTGTATTAATTATTTGTATGTGTTCTATCAAGCTGGCTGTTAACAAAAAGTAAACAGAAATGCTGTATATTATATACACTAACTCTCCTGTAAACCAAGCTAGATAACTAATTGGGAGTTAATATATGCTTTCTGTTGTGGGAGAAGTGTACCAGAACTTAACAGAGAATAATGATTTTGTAACCAACCTACTTTAAAGGATCTCATTCTCTTTTAAGTTTTATACCTTTTTAGAAGTTAATCTTTCACTTATTGCACTACTGGAAGGGGTTTGGCTACTCTGGTGATAAGGATGGTATAAGAACTTAAATAGAATGGAATTGAATTTCTGTAGAACGGTTTTGAATTCTATAGGACTTTCATAAGGATCATTAGTTTCTGAAAGGGAAATCTTAAATCCTTAGTCAAAACAATAAGAGCTAAATTATTCCTATATCACACGTTTTGTCTTCTGTGCATTACAGACTTTGGCCTGATCGTGAAATCTAATTTATATGGCTGAAAGGGTCTGTCAACACAGATCACATTGCATCACTGATGCCTTTAAACTTTGTGGCACCCCTGTCAAGTAGGTAGGCAAGCATTATGCCCATTGTAAAGAAGTGGGAGAAACTAAAACAGAGGTTTAAAAGGATACTAAATTTAGAGTTAAATAACAAATTCAGTAACTTTTTTTTTACAAAACCAAAAAAGCCAACAAAAACACTGCCATTAATATTTAGACAATGTTATTGGAAAAGTTGTTAAGGAAACAGTCCTCTGGCATCCGTGGCAATAATTGCGGCATTTAAAACCTGAAAGTGTACTTGATTATAAAGAGAGTGGAATTGATCATTCTGTTCTCATTGTTCAGACTAAGACCCAGGCAAACAGCACCGTTTGATCTAACAGTGTCATGGTTCTCTGTTTCCTAAAAAGTGGCTTTCTTTCCTCTGAAGCATAAGATATTGACCATGGCCGGTGTCCGGATACCAGACAGATCACTGTTCTGTACCAAATTAATTTTGTCCTGCAACATAGGACTTGCCAGTTTCCCAATATCAGATACAAATATGGTTCCAGGTTAGTACTTGGGACCCAAGATTTTTCGCTCGCACAGACTGTGGAATACAAACTGCAACAGTTAGTAACAGAGATTAATCAAGAAACTAAACAGCATAAGAAGTCAAAAGAATTCATTGTTTTCTGCCCTCTATCAAATTTCCTGCGCTCATGACCGAAGGAATCTGGCTTGTCTATGCTCGATAGAACACTTCTTTCTTCTGTAAAGGTATCAGATACGTTCTTTTGAATAAGCCTTTAAATAAAGCCCCAACAAGCATCCGTTATCTGAAGGGGAATATAAAATAATGCTTAAATACTCAATGAAGGAAATGTTTTCTTGTATATTGTTTAGTTTTACTTCCCTCTCTAGTTAGCACTGGTGACTTCTACTAATGAAACCTATCATTAGCTGTTGTAATAAAGAAGTGCTGTACTTAGTCAGGTAGTGGTCTTCAGTTCCGATGCTGCGTGCTATCCAAGCTCCTAAGGTAATAGTTCACTTTCTCATGATCAAAGCTCACCGGCTGTTGCACACGAGGTTGGAAAGTTTTACTGCAGCTTAATACCAAATCAATTATATGAGGCTCCTAGATCTTGTCTTCAGGTGTTAGGATGTTTCGACATCATTGCATGCCTAGGACATGACATGGGTTTTGCTGCAATGGGCTGAGGTTAGTTTCCAGTTACTTGGTTTATTGGTGATTCAGAGGATTGGCTGATGGCATTGGTTTTTAGCAGACTTATTCAGTACTTCATTCCTGTGGTAGGGAGTCATCTGGTTTCACCCAAGTACAGCAACTAGCTCTGCTGGATTCTCACCTCACGGTAAATATATGGTTTGCTTTGTCTTTGTAATTTGATGCCATTTATTGCTTTTGGGATGGCAAAAGGAAGAAGAGTGCTAGAAGAAATTTTCTCTGCTTTTATAGCATTTTAGCAAAGAATCATAAGCACTTTGCAGAAATGAATATTTCCAAAAGTTCTGAGCCAAGTTGTACTCCTTACAGTGTAAATATGCACAGAATATGTAATGAGATGTCAACTTCTGCCCCTGCCTCTGCTGACTCCCTTTTCCTCTAACCACTAGACTTGGGTTGTTGCAGGGGAGGGAGTCGAACTAAATCCCCCACCACCCGGTATTGAACTTTGAAAAGATTTCATACTATGGACTCAATGTTGTTGTCACTAAAGTCTTTGGAAGATCAGTTATTGACTTATTTGGAAGGTGGCGTAGACTTTATATTAGTGTATTCAGATTAAATTGGGAGTTTCTCAAACCATGTACTCACGTTTGCTTGTGGAACACGATCAGTGGTGTGCAGCCTGGCTTATCAGAATAAGAATCCATTATAACGACACTTACTGTCATTCTGAAGGTGGCATGCCAAGTAGTCTGAATTTTAGATGTTTTGCTAGATTAGGAAGTTTGAGAACTACTGGGTTAGATAAATGTTTTAGTCCTGCAGTATCAGGAAAACAGATTTTAAAAGTGCCTACAACTCTCTCTCCCATTTCCACTCACCCCATTTTGTTAATTGTAAATGGCTTATCTGCTTCAAAAGTGGGTTTTAAAACTGAGCACCTATTTCAGAGAGAACTCAATTATTTGAAACGTGGAGAGGATAATTCAGACCAACACCTGGGTTGCTGAGCTGTGCAATATCATGCGAAACTCCAACAATCTGCTACTGAGAGCGACGTTTTCCCCGTTGACTGACTTCATGTTATTCGTAGGCCAGGTCTACACTACCGCGGTAGTTCGACAGCTGGCAATCGAACTTCCGGGTTCGATTTATCGCGTCTGGTCTGGACGCGATAAATCGATCCCGGAAGCGCTCGCCGTCGACTGCGGTACTCCAGCTCGGCGAGAGGAGTACCGCGGAGTCGACGGGGAGCCTGCCTGCCGCGTGTGGACCGCGTCTGAACCGCGGTAAGTTCGAACTAAGGTATGTCGACTTCAGCTACGTTATTCACGTAGCTGAAGTTGCGTACCTTAGTTCGAATTTGGGGGTTAGTGTAGACCAGGCCTCAGTATTTGAAATCACAATTAAGGGGGACTGGTGCTGCAACTTGTTTTTCAATTTTTGCACCAGGCCAGGGTGAATCCACTAGCTAGTGAAACATCAAATTATGAAGGTAAATGTGCCATGTGCATCAATGCTGATTTCTCCGTCAAAGGGATTATGGCTGACATAGTACTATTTAACTTTTTAAATTTCTGATTGTTTTGTTGGAAAACCCAAGGTAAATTTCTGCTCAAGATTGGATGAGGCCTACATCTCACAGTATTGTTTTGCAAACTGTGCATTTTGAAGTGCTGATTTGACTCACGGTCTAAATTGAAGTCCTGTTTCCCATCCCTATCCCACTGTTGTCCGCATCACTGCTGGAAGGTTGAAGACTATCGCCCTGTTTGTGCTTTTGGCACCCGTCTCAACAGCTAACTTGATTCTAAGCAGAGTCCTGCTGTTGGAATAGGTGTGTGCTTGAAGCACTAGCATTGAAGGCTAGATTCACTTCTACTCTGTACACATCATAAAAGGGATGCCCAAACTTTGCAACCCTAAGATCTTGCCCGAAGCCTAAATGGTGCCCTGACTTTTTCTCTCTAAATGTGTATGTATATTTTGTTTCAAAAAGCATTTAAAAGAGGGGTCTCCGTTGCTCAAAGCCATCATGTAGGAAAGAACAGACAGAGAACTTTTGGTTCAGTCCCTGGGCTATTTGCATGGAGTAGTCATCAGTTACAACAGAGCTATAGTGTCAATAACAAAAGCAGTGGCTATGCTTGCAAAACAGCTAAAATCGGATGGTAAGGGATGATCTGGCTCGCCACACTGTGCCTTCTACCCAATAAAATGTATGATGATGGCACACTGGCCTTTGGCAACATAATGCATGATCTCAGCTTAGTACTATGCCACAAGCAAAATCACTGTCCCTCTGCTGAATGCTGTGTGTTGAATATTGAGACTTAAGATGCAAGGCAACGGAGAATCAGACCCTTCGTGCAGTCACTGCAAACTGGGTATAAAATGCTACCATTCTGATCTGATAGTGTTTTGCACTCAACTTGCATGGATATAAATGTCACCATCAGGTGCAGGGCAACAGAGAATCAAAGCATTAGGCTTGCAATGGTGCATCTCCTTATGTAAGATATGGTACCTCGAGAGGGCCGCAGGCTGCATTTTTACAGCTTCACTATTAAGTCTTATAAATGCTAGAGAAACCTTGGCAACGATTTCCTGGTATTGCTAACATTGGCTCAGCTCCATGAATACCAGCTGTGTTGTGAGCCCACATGTACATAAGGCAAATGTTGCCACCAGTTTTAAGTTCTGTCGGTTAACTCTGCTTACAGCAGGTCTAAAGACATGTGCCAGCAACCCATCTACACTAGGGCTTCTAATGTTGCTAACACCGGTGGTGGTATTTCATTTATTCTGCACCTCATGTGTCTCTTCACAGTGCCGGACTAGACTCGAGCTCAACAGGGTCGTCTTTTGCCACTAATTCTGCCAAGCCCATTCCCTTGGCTGTGGTTTTGTTAGATAGCTGGTAGGGACAATGGGAATCTCATTCACCACCAGTGGTGCTGAAGTGAAGGTAGTATGACAGCAGCCATCTTGAACCTGGGTTGAACCAGGGACTTCCAGAGCTGAAAATGTGAGTTTCTGCATAGCCATGCTCTCTAGCTTTGGGCTGTAATAGGCGTATCCTCTGTGGAGGCATAGGGGAGGAGGGACACAACATATGGAGACTAGGGGGTTACATTAGCAGTGATGGGAAGTCTGCAAAATTTTCCCTTGTGTGGACAAGTCTTTGTAGCGAATCTTCATTTCACTCTAGTGGTTTCCACACTGATAATCCTCTTGGAGTGCAGCAATTACCACATACTGGAGAGGTCTTCAGAACTGTCCTCCACTAGGAAACTTAGCAAGAAACTGCCACTGGTTCCATAGAACTGGTGTTAGCATTGGTGGGTGCCCTAACATAAACATGTTTCTGGGATCTTTAGCACCACGTCTATAGTATCTGAGGGTAACATTGTCAAATCTGCAGAAAAACACCCTTTTATTAGAAGGTTCCACAGTATTAGATGTTGTGGATGTGCTAGTTTTTCTACTCTGGCTCCCAGGGGCTAGGTAAACTTTAACTGAATAATCCTGACTACATAAAAAAGCGTTTAAAATTGAAAACAAAAAACCAGGAAATGTCTCCCTTCCCAGTAGCCTCTGATGAAAATTTCTTGGTAACTAGCTGCTTTCTTTGTTTTGCATGTTGCTGTTCTTGACTCATGTAACTACCAGACTGACTCCACAGTGCAAGTAGAAATGAGCCCACATATTAGTTAATGGGGGGGGGGGCACTTCTGTCAGCATTCCCACTTTGTAAAGTGATATATTTCAGAAGCCGCATAATTTGACTGTAATTTCAGGCTAAACTCTGGCAGTAGCTACCAGAGTCTGGAAACAATTTTTTTTTTTAATTAAAAGCACAAAAAATATAGGGTTAGTTGCCTGTTGAAATTATAAGAGGGCAGAAAAAATTAGAGGCTGGTCTATTTGTGTTCCTATAATTTTGGGAAGGCCTTTCTCAGATTGATATATTCTCATTCCTGTGGACTCCAGAACTCATAGGGGAAACCGAAGGTAAATGCGTGAGTTATCTCTGATTGGGGCCATAAGTATGGTGGAGTCAGTGATCATGGTTGTGTGAATCCTGCTTGATCGGGCTCATCGGGGTTTGTTTTTCAAGGTGTGGCAGGGTCTACCCACTGACCCGGTCTAGGGAATCTCAGGCCATAGAACTGGGTAAGGGCTATCTGTATGGCCAACAGCAGGACTGAAGGAACATTTCATGGTCCTGCTGCTGAAGATGGGAAGCGTGGGGTGAGAAAAAGGGAAGGAATGGGGTTAGCAGGCAGCCTCACTCATCTGAAGTGCCTCCCTATTGGTGGAGGGGGAACAGCAGATCGATTTGCTGCTATGTGTCCAGGGTGGGAAGAACAGGCTGGCTGTACTAGAAGGCTATTGGAGGGAAAAGAGTAATAGTCACAGGGCCTTCCAAGAAAACTTAAATAGGTGGCAACCTAACGGGAGGGGGAAGAGAGAGAGAAATGAGGCTGGCATTCTGTCAGTTTCACTTTCCTGTGTTTTGTATTTCCGCCTAAATTTTTCACATGGCCTTTCACTGGTTGTGCAATAGCAACCCTTTCAGATGACTTGGGAACAGCATTGCCTGGTGTATCATCCAGGCCTCTCCTTGGGCAGAATTATGGTGGGTTTAAGGGTCAGGCCAGTTCCATTAGCAGACCCAACTGGGAAGGGGTCAAATGTTCCCTATGAAGGGATGAGAGGGCTCAGTTGAAAGGGGGCTGCAGGATGGAGGTTGGCTCCTGTGATTAGCCCTGGAGCAGAGAGGGGGGAGCAAAGCGAAAGGCCTCTGGGTCTTGGCAGAGTACTTTGGGTTGTGAGCTTTGTTACTTTTTGTGAGGTTTTGTTTGAATTAATAAAATGGTGCCCTGACAGAAGGGGGCCTGAAAAATTACAGGCATGGCAGTGAGTCCTTTATGGGCTGGGGAGAGAGGCCAGCAGCCCACACGCTGTATTATTTTTCTTTAATATGTTGCAGTCCTGCCCAACGGTCCTGATCGTGAATGGGACCTCTGTTTTGTTAGGTGCTGTACAAATATATAATTAGACACAGTCCCTGCCTGCAAGTGCTTACAGTCTAATTTAAAGATGCAATAAGTAGGTTTAACAACCAACAGCAGGGTAACAGTGATGAGGTGACACCATGGCATAGGGTAGCTCAGGGGTCGGCAACCTTTCAGAAGTGATGTGGCAAGTCTTCATTTACTCTAATTTAAGCTTTTGCGTGCCAGTAATATATTTTAACGTTTTTAGAAGATCTTTCTATAAGTCTATAATATATAATTAAACTATTGTTGTATATAAAGTAAATAAGGTTTTTAAAATGTTTAAGAAGCTTCATTTAAAATTAAATTAAAATGCAGAGCCCCCAGAACCGGTGGCCAGGACCTGGGCAATGTGAGTGCCACTGAAAATCGGCTCGCATGCCGCCTTCGGCACACGTGCAATAGGTTGCCTATCCCTGGGATAGCTATTGCACTACTCAATGGGCCTGACTCAAATAAGACCTATATATGTATTTTATCATCTGCCATGGTGTGACCAAATGCACCTGTGTTCACACCCTACACATTATGACCATAATGGCTCAGGAGATAAACTCGCTTTGAAATTTTCACAAGTGTCTCAACAATTTTTTTGTAAATAATAAACAGACCCGGGGGGGGGGGTGAGGGCAACGGTGTCTTAAATTGGGTTTTGTTAACTTTGTCTCTAACTTTAATGCTGGGATAAATGGGGGGTGGGAAGTATGGGAAACTGTAAATGGAAGGCTGAACCTGTGTGATTCTGCTACCCTGTTGTGTGCAGCTTCTGGAGCGAGTATGGCCCTCTGTCAGTGGAAGCATAGATCATGGTGATACAACATAGGAGGCTCTACCCTATCTTCACAGGCACATCCTTGTGAGCTATCTTCAGCTCTGGATTTCCTGCCTCTTATCCTGATAACTCAGATGCTGTTTGTAGTGTGTGAACAAGAGGTTGCAGTCTTTTTGCTGTTGTTGCAGGCCCTTAACAATTAATTAATTATGTCTGAGTGTGTGTATGTATGTATGTGTAATATATATATTATATATATATATATATAATATGCAAGGAAACTGCAGCTGAAACAACACTAAAATGGAGTTGTTCGATTTCCTGCCAGCCCCTCAAATCCTTAATCTTTTTCCCAGCTGGATTCTGTTTAAGACCTGGCAAACAAATCTGTTAGCTCTGAGAACTTTTCTATGGCCATTTCCAGGCTCTTATGTGTTGGCTGTTGCTATGGGAAATTTAATGGGGGTTCGGCATGAAGCCATCAGCCCTTTGGAAACTCCAACTAGTACAGAACCCTACAGCATGTCTCCTCACCTACCCTGGCTACCATGAATGCATCAGACCGGTCCTCCATTCTCACTGGCTTCCCGTAGACTATAGAGTCAAGTTCAAGGTCTCGGTCACCATCTTCAAGGTACTCAGTGGCCTGGGTCCAGGATAGCTAAAACACCTAATGGTTCGGGATGAAGATTGTGATTGACCACTCAACTCCTTTGGAAACATTTATCTGTGCAGGAGATGGAACTTTCTCAGTGGCTGGTCCATGACTGTGGAATGAACTCCCTCCGAAACCAAAGACCGCCACAACCCTTGCCACTTTCTGTTCCAAGGTGCATTTCTTCAACCTGCCGCCTTTAACACAGAGCAAGTGCATATGAAAAACCTCAACCCCACTAATGAAATCAAACCATAATACTACATTGCACACACAACTGTCCCATAAGGAAAGGAATGAGATGGAACAACCTGCATGTGACAAATGTTAGTAAAATCACTTAATGCACAATGGGAATGCACTTAGACATTGTGGTATAAGGACCTATACAGAAATAGAAAATTAGAAAATCTATGCTAACCAACTTTCTTAGGAAAGGACCGAGAACTTTAGGGTGAAGCAATAGCTCTTTAGAATACTGTGCGCTATCCACGTAGCATGTGGTTTTTATGCAAATACATTTCCCAGACTAGTATCTTCTATCTAACGGTTCACATATCTGCGTTGAGCTTAGCAGACACGTGATTCTGTAAGCCCAGAAGCACTGCAGAACGGTGTCTTCAATGGTGATTCTTTTCCTACAGTATGTTTTACTTGTAGTATCTGGTGAGCAATTGTGATACTCTCTAGATCATTGCTTGGTTTGTTTCTATCCGCAGTTGTCTTTATTTTAATAAACTCACATCTCTTGTATTTCCTATTTTATGGCACAGAATTCTGTATAATTGTTACTCATTTTTTATATTGCACTGCAAATTTACACTTTATAGAACATCATGAGATATTGATTATTTTGCAGTAGTAATGAATAAATCTCAACAGATCAGATGCAGATAAGTATCAAGCATCTATAAGTTTACATGTGTTTTTCATGCCAGTTGTCACAGTTCAGGGCAACTGCACCTATGTGTCCCCTCTGTGGTCTTGAAAGGGCACCCACTCTCAGGTTTCCGGCTCGCTAGCCATCACCTCTTGTGGGCAGAGACATGTGCAGCCTGGAAATACCCTTGTCAGGAGTGGGAGAGAACAATTCCCTGCCTACACTATGAATTCCCCAGCAAGACAGACTGCCTCAGCAGGCCTGCTTTGTCTTCCTTCCTCAGAAGCTATTAACAGCATAATTGTCCACAGTTAAGTTGTCCCCCAGCACTTCTTAAGCAAGCACATGTATTCTTGAGGTGAAAACGTTACAGACAAAAACATTAAAAACCTACAAGCATGTTAATAAGCTGACCAGAGATCACCCCAGCTCAACAAGGGCTCTGGTAGGTGACAGTCCTTCAAACTACACCAGTGGGTTGATAACAAGTTGATAACCATCTTGGCTCAGAACAAGCACACCCAGGAAACTGAGTCACTTCTTTATATGGTCTGGGTCTTTGATCTGTCCTCAGGTGATCATCAGGTCCCCACCTTAGGGTGAAGCTTCAGAAGGCCGAGTTCTTGCATAACCAGAGGCTTCACATTTGCATACACCTCCCTCTAGAAATTTCCTGGAAAACCCACTTCACTTTAAAAGTTCACATTATTTCAACTAGTCCTGTGGAGGTCATACCACTTCCCGGGGTTTACATTAGTCAGTTCTCCCCCTTTAAACAAGTTACATGCAGTGTGTATCCACAATAATCCACAAACATTTGCATTTTTAGTACAATGAACTTCTAAAATACTTAAACGTAATTCAATAAGGTTTGTTCAGGAAATTGCTGTATCTGTCACGCTAACCTTCTGGATTCTAAGAATTCTTGGCAAATAATCTGAACCTCTGAGAACAAAGACTGTAGGTTGAAAATATCATGAACAGGCTTTTGTGACATAACTGGTTCTTCACTTTTCTAAAGTCCAGAAATCTAAAAAACCCAGCAGTCTTATTCTGCTTTTGCCTGGAATCAAGAATTGCACAGGCAAAAATATGATTTATTTAAAAAAACCAGTTATCTGATTTCCCCACGTCTCTCTAATAGTCTTTGACTCTTGAAGTTTCATGCTGATTATTTTGTGTCAACTGGTTCAGCTGTTCCTATTTTACCTTGTATCTGGTGTCCTCAGGGAGAGGTATAGGTATCTCCATATCTACAGTTACCGCAATTATGCCCACTATACCTACAATGACAATATTTTGAAGAACCTGTATTGCACAGTTGGGATATTATAGCTTAAGTCAAGGGTTAAGAATTCGATCCAGAGAAGTAAGAAGCAGACTTTCCCTAAAAACAAACATGGACCCTCCTTGGATACAGTATCTAGGTAGTACAGCTGTTACTACAGTTGCCAAGGAAAGTCCCAATTGCTGCCTATAGAATAAGTAAATAGAAATAAGTATTTCTTTTTGAAACATAACTGATCCTTGAAACTGAACATAGTTCTGGCACAGTCCCTAATTGGAACGGTTTTAGGTAATGCAGTTACTAAAAAGATCTGTTCTACTTTAAGACTACAGGCTTATAAATCACCTTGAAGCTCCCCTCAATCTAGAATTAACTAGTTTTTTATTTACTTATTTAGATTTATAAAGTGCACATTGATTACGCCAAACAAGAAGGTATCTATAAACTACTTTTGCATGGGACCAGGGTTCATAATTACACACAGCTGAATTACCGGGGGGCGGGGGGAGAGAATATGAACAGAGTGGATAAAAACTGAATTTAAATATTTACAGTGGAAACTTGCTTGCTCTCACTTTGCTAATCAGAGACCTGACAATTCACATATATACCTCAGTCTTGCTACACTTGGCACCAGAGAACTGTAGTAGGGTCTTGAATTACTAGAGGTTAAATCTTCACCCTTCTGAAGTTAACGGCAAAACTCTGACACCTGATGACTTGGGCATCAAGGAGTGATTGCTTCACTGACTGCAGTGAATCTGACAGTTTTCACTAGTTGAGGAGCCGCCCCCTAATTCTTCCAATGGTTATTCATGTACTAAATATTACACATACAAGTAGTTTTATTGAAATAAATGGGATTACTTCTGCATAACATTTCTCACATGTAAGTGTCCATGGGATGAAGGCCTATAATCTATAAGGTGTGTGTGTGTGTATATATATTCTTAAAAAAGAAATCTGCCCTGTGATGCAATATTGCTGGGTTTTTTAATTGTCTTTGGTCATGTGAATTCTTACAAATTAGCAAGATTCTACTATCTCATGTTCTAGGACTTAACATATTGCTTCTCATCACCAATTGCATAATAGGTCTCTCTATAATTGGAATTGTTTTACTCATCATTGAGATGCTAGCTTTGATGTAAGTTTCCATTACCTTGTTAATAATTATCTGTGCATGTCTAAGAAGTTACAGTCCATTTGCCAAAGAATGGGGAAATGTGTAATTATAATGTCCTTTCTTCTGTTTGTTCTTTTTATTTTTTTAATCTCTGAAATGGACAGGTTCATAAATCACTTCCCTAAAATCAAACTCTTAAATAGATCTGGAAAGTGACATTCTTAGGCAGAGGTGGTGCTAGTCCATTGGGGTCTCTAAGCAGGAATATTTTTGGGGAGTCCCCCTCACATAAAACACATAATAAAAAGCAAAGAGGGGGCCCCTTTGAGCTACTTGGGGCCCTAAGCAATTGCTTAGTCTGCTTATACCTAGCGCTGGTTCTGTTCTTAGGCACTTCTGCCAAATAGATCCAAACTGTAGTAAGAGAAATAGCAGGTTGCTATAACGTCAGCAGAGGACTTAAACCAAAACGCCTTGCTCTTGTCCTCTTCTAGTTTTCAGTTGATATCTTCTCATTTTGATGGTATTAGTAGTTACCTCTTGCCCTCCAGTTTAGAGCACTTTTTTTTTAACACACAAAGCAGCATAGGTTTGCCTGTCAAATCTCAACGTGATGAACACTTTGATCTTACAGAATAATAGTAACCTAGAAGGCAGACAGGTCTGTATGCACCAGCAAAGTACGTGATATTGAAGAGGAGTGGAATTTTCTCAAGTGACAGCCACTGGCCTAGTTCTACTTTCAACATTGGCCTAACTGCCACTGACCGATGGGTGTTCTTGAAAATCCCACCCGATAAGGCCAAAAACTAGAGCGGGGTGACATTTTTTTGACCAAAACTCTTTTTGGTAAAGAATGCGGATTTGGAGACATCAATTGTTTCCTTCAGACCCACTTCTCCCCAAAAAGTTTAATTTCCATATTTTTTTAAAAAAGAAAACATTTTGTATTTTTCAGTTTGAAATCACTCTTCATTTCATAATTTACTTTTATTTTTAAAAATTCAACTGTCAAAACCAAAATATTGATTTAATGTTTTGTGTGTAAATGAAATGTTTTTTAAACTTCCATAGAACCACAACATCCATTATTCACCCAGGTCTACCAATTGCTTTCTGATCTAACAGGTTGAAGATTGCTATATCACTATATTGCTAAGCTTTGTCTAAAACATGAGTACTCGTCTTGTTATAACTGAACAGGGTACTTAAGGCTTGTTGCTGAGGGTTTAACACTTTTCTCCATTATGGCCATTGTGAGCTGACCTCTGCTGGGCATAATTGCAGAGAAATGGATTTGTTCTGTGTGTGGGAAAGTTTTTGATTAGGACATTCTAAAACTGAATGAAATATTTCAGTATACATGTGTTGACAAGGCTTATTTCACTTTAGCCCAATAATCAATACTGAGTTATGCGGAAAAGATCTCTAGATGCGGGAAGTGGGAATAAATGACAGCTACTAGGAAATTCTTCAGCTCCCCTCGATTAAACATACGTGTTGGTGCACAACATACAGCAAGATGACCGAAGGCACTGTTAGTACTCGGGCTGTATTAGCACTGCATTTGGATTTTATCATCATGCAAACATTCCGATAGCAACTGCTCATGCACGAGAGGTATAGAAACAGCTGGAGTGGTTCCGATGTGTGTATCTGCACCTCTTGTCTTTCTTTTTCTGTAAGATATGGTCACTGTGGTTGGATTATCTGGGGCTGCAGCACAAAAGTTTCTCTGGGAAAGAAAACTAGGCAGAAAAAAAAAAGCTGGGTTCTATTTTTATATACCTATAGTTATAGATTCAGAGTGTTTGGGGTAAGGGAGTAGTTGCCTTTGCTCTTATGCCAGAACAGATAATCTAATCTGACCTCCTGCATAACATGGGCGGCTGATGCGTACCTAATTTTGTGAAGTACTTATTAATGTCGAACTTTTTTCCTTGGCTTCCTTAGTCTATAAAACTGGGATAATTCTATTTCCCTTTTGTGGGTGTTGTCAGGATAAACTTGATTAACTCTTGCATAGGACAACAGAGTTTGCTACAGAGATGCAAATTGTTATTGCACAATTTGTTTCACTCTGTCCTAGCTCCCTGTTCCCTTAAATACAATAAACTTGGCTTCCAGCTCATCCTGGTTACTGGCACTGTTATTTCATGGAATTTAAGGAGCAAAGTAGTTCATAAAGGAAAATATTTTATTTGAGAGTGCATAAATACAACCCCCATTTTCATAAGAGAACCTGAGGGGACCCTGTTAGCTGAGTGCACCATGGGCTGGGCAGAAATACAAGTACTGCTTATCCGCAGGGCCTGCGATTGTTCATACCAACAGAAGGAGTTGGCTGCTCTGTGAAGCAGCATCCTTGCCAAAAGCCTGGCAGCCAGGAAGCATAGGGTTGGCTTCCAATTTGCTTGTGTTATTAGAAGGCATAGGCTGGAGGGCAGCTTTCCCCAAATGAAATGCTAGCAGCTTGGATCAACCACATGAGGAATATTTGAAAAATGATATTGCAATGTAACGCACTTAGGGACACTTCTAGGTTCCTGCATCCAAGGGGAGGGTTGGCTGACTTGGGGGCAAGGCAACATACAATAGGGCTTTGCGCCTCAATTTCAGGTCCTACAGGCAAGCTTAGCATCTGTCAGTACTAACTGCTTCAATGCTACTCACCCCCCTTTCTCCTCCGCCCCCCCAACACACACACACACACACACACACACACACACACACACACACGGCATATGGAAGTTTAAAACTATGGTGTGTGGGGTTACTGTACCTCTCTGGGTCTAGAACTGTGGGTAGCAGAATTCAAGTCTTTCACTCAAATGCTGAGCTGAAAAAAGAAGTGGGTCTGGATGTAACTTGTTTACAAGGATCCACTGACTGGGCTAACTTGATTATGATGTTCGGAACCAGTTAAAGCCATGGATGAAGAATTAAAAGGCATAGTTAAGTTTTGGGCAACATAACTGTCAACCCAAAAGCAATCAAACATCATAAATTAGCCCTCCCCCCTCCCCAATTGAGATTTGTGGATTTTTAAGCCAGACTTTTAAAAATAAATGCTGGGGTCCCTTTATTTAATTTCTGGTTCCTGAGCCTTTTAAATTGCGCCTGGTGTACATCTTCAGGTTTTCTCCGCAACCATGTGAGCTAAAAACATTTTTTTTTTTAAACAGAAGCTGAGATTGTCACATATTCACAAGCCTCCAGAAGCTGGAGCTGTAAGAAAAAACACCAAATATAGAGACTCATAATTTGAGTTGGCAACACACTGAGAAACTGAACTTAGTAACAGCAAACTTTCTAGTTTCTGAAGAGATGCTTAGGAGGTAATACAGCACCTGTGTCAACTGCCATTACTTGCATTTAACCTGATATGGAGTGTTTGTGTTTGCCTCTATTCTGCACGGCAAACAGATGTGAAAAGTGGTACGTCTTTATATCTTTTTAAGAACTATCATAAGGTTACAAGGAAACTGTTTTAGTTACATTTGAAATCTCTTGAACCTGCCACCTAGTTAGTTAACTGTACCATTTCTCAGGCCTAACTACATTTCACTCAATTAGTGGTCTAAGAACTCGATATAACTGTGTTACTCTTTCAGTGACTTGTAGTATTTTTGGTGTCAATGAACTACAGAGATGGAGTGGAGGAAAAAAAATACGGCATGCAATAGCTGTACCTGCACTGATGTGTCTACATTTTTCAAGGAAGTGTCAAGTTTTGCGTCATGGGTCCGTTGTTCCTATCATTTGCACAAGACTTTTAAATGTTGTTTTTTTTGTTTTTGAGTTAATCCTTTCAAGAGAAATCATTGAATCATAATAAACATGGGTGGCAGGGAATTAAAATTAAAAAAATTGTCTAGAACTCTTAAATCATTGTAGCTCTGTTAAATAGCTGCTGATTGTTTTTTGAAAAGCTTACCCTTTTTCAGAATTCATGACATGGTGGACTAATATTTGTAGCCAAAGTCTTTTGTGAATTCTATTTTTTTTTTTTTTTTTGGCATTATTTGAAATACAGATGTCAAAATATTGCTGGCTTTGGAAATCTGGCTTTAAATTATGGTACTTGATATAGATCTAAGCCAACAGTTTCACTTCTTATTCCTGTATAAAATGTTGTTTGGAGGTGTTTTCTGCAACAGATTGCAGTCTTGTTCCAACTTGCACTGAATGGGCTCAGAATCTTTTCCGTGTATGCAGCCAGGTGTTCTTTGCTGACTCTAGGAAACTACATGTGTATTGTGCTCTAGTTGTTGCTAGTAATCAGCATGTCTCCAGTGAGCTACTGACTTGCTATCATGGCAAATGTCATGCAGTGTTTATACCATTTAGGTGTTTGGAGAAATTACTTACAATTTGGGTTACTTATAACTACTTATTCAGTGATCTCGGGTATCCAACTTCTTGAATGGTTTCCCGTGCCCATTTCTTATGTGAAGCATTACACTTCTCATTGCTAACCCAAGTGTGAAGTCACGAAGGGTGCACTTAAGGATCCTGCACCATTTAAGCCCAGGCAGGCTTTTGCCATTGACTTGGGTGGGAGTAGGAACAGGTTCTACGTAAACAAAACATGAGGTAAAACTGAATGCAGGATGAGGTTCATGTTTCAGCAGAGCAGCATTCTTTTAAACAGTTTTCTTCTAAGCTATTTGGAGGAGGATCAGCTAGTCTGTCTAATGCGAGCAGCAAAAGACATACACAATTATACTGCAACTGTTTGAGTGCATCTAATAGGCAGTCCTGGAGCCACATTCTTAAAGTACATTTCCCCATTCTTGAAGGAAGACAGTGTAGTATCTTTCCATGAGTGGTGGCCTTTTGTCCTTGCTGATGGGGTTTGTTTGTTTTTTAAACAGGAACTCACTATTGGTAGCAGTCACCTGTAGGAGAGGAAATCTCTGGAAGGAAAGTGGAATGATAGACAGGGCCGGCTCTAGGATTTTTGCCGCCCAAAGCAAAATTTTGGCCGCCCCCCCCCCGTTTTTTAATTACCCCCCCCCGGCCCCGCCTCAACTCCGCCCCTTCCCCAAATCCCCAGCCCTGCCTCCTCCCCCCAGGCTCTCAAGCCTAGGAAGGAGGGAGGGAGGGGGAGCAGCGGTGCGCGAAACGGCTGTTTTGCACGCCGCGGCCGCTCGGGATCTCCCCCTCCGTCCCAGGTTTGAGAGCCTGGGAGGGAGGGGGAGACCCCGAGCGGCCGCGGCGCGCGAAACAGCTGATTCGCGCGCCGCTGCTCCCCCTCCCTCCCAGGCTTGAGAGCCTGGGAGGGAGGGCGAGTAGCGGTGCGCGAATCAGCTGTTTCACACGCCGTGGCGCGCAAGCGGCAGCAGCAGCGGAGGTGAGCTAAGGCGGCCGGGGCACATTTTTAGGGGCGGCATTCTGGCGCCGGCCATGCCGCCCCTAAAAATGTGCCGCCCCAAGCACCAGCTTGTTTTGCTGGTGCCTAGAGCCGGCCCTGATGATAGAGCTCCAAGACTGTAACTGCAGAGTGGTGAGCATCTGCTTCTAGCCACTGTCCAGTGTCAGGTCTGCACTCTGTCTAGCTGTTCAGCAGGGCTGTGTAGAGATTCAGGCCTCGCAGAATTGCTATTTTAATAGGAAGAGGTGAGGTTCTGGTTTCTACAACTTAACTAACTACAACTTCAGGGAAGATGGATGAAGAAGTCCAGCCTGCTTAGTAAAGTGCTCTCTGCCCATCTTATTACATTTAAATCCTTTAAATCAAATTGAGAGTTAACGCAAAACTTCTTCCCGTGTCTCCTCTTGTATTTCTCCTAGAATGGCCTTTTATGGCAACATATCTTTCTACAACAGCCTTCTAAATACTTGGTTGTCCTAAGGCAAGTAGAAAATTACCTGATAATTCCAGTTCAGAGCTGTCTGGGGTTTTTGACTACAACATAATTTACTCTTTGTGTTGGCAGATGTACATCTGCAATTAGGTCAAGGGCCTTGGATGTTAACACTACAGATGCTGGCTGGAGCTTGGTACATTATGACAGACATGCTTCATCTGTGACCATCAAAGTGGATCATTTCCATGCTTGTTTCTAAACTAGATGATTCTTTGTTCCTTCCAAGTGAAAGGAGGAATCATTTGAATTGGGGATTATAAATATGTATGTGTTGAGATCTGTAGGTGACACAGAATCCACCTTAGGGAAGGGAGACCCAGATAATTGTTTTTTGAAGTATTTAGGTCAGAGCTTCTTAACCAGAAGGGCCGTACTTGGCTGCCATAAGATCCTCTAGATCAGTGGTCCCCAGCCTTTTCGGTGTGGTGGGCGCCAGACGACGAGCCACCGAGGACCATGGCCGAAATGCCGCCAAGAAATGGCAACGTCAAGAGGCGTCGCCGCTGAGAAGCAGCGTCATTAAGAGGCGTCACCGCCGAAAAGCCGCTGAAGATCAGCGGCATTTCAGCAGCAATGCCTCTTGATGATGCTGCTTCTCAGCGGCATTTCGGCAGATGCTTCTCCACCGGCCAGTACACGGGCGCACATAGATGCCCTGGCGGGCGCCATGGCACCCGCAGGCACCGCGTTGGGGACCACTGCTCTAGATTGTCCACTGGGTTTAAAGTGGAATTATGGTTAGAAAAATGGAAAAAGTGGCACCTTCTTCCTCTGGAATTCAAAGAATTTAGACAGAGTCTCCACCTGTTTGCTTCAGTGGTGTGTGTTTGGAGTTGGGGGAGTGGAGAGACAGGCTGCACAATCATTTACTGTACTGGACGATTGAATTGGACTCTCTTTTACCTTAGTGCATTGCCAACAGAATAGATGGCCAAATTCTAATTTCTGAACTTTATTCCTGGTGGCATTTAAAGACTGATTTTTCAGATTTTAGGCTGTTTTGCAATGCTGGCTGCTCAGAAAAGTTGTAAACAGAGCAAAATTGATACAAAACTCATTAAAGAGGATAAATATGGTATCCTACACTGTCACTTTCTGAAACACGAGCAGGCATTAGCTTGGCAGCAGGTGTCTTTTGCCTATAAGAGTAAGGACTGTTATCTGTTGAACTAAAGTTTTCTTGTTGTGTAATGCCAACATGATTATCTTGCTTTAATCTCTTGTTTCAGCCGTTTCTAGATTAGGTTGTCAAAGTGAGCAAACTTGGTGATCAGTCACATAACTAATTATACCATCACAGATTTGGAGATTCTGCCTGCCAGATGTTTGTTTCTAAGGGTATGTATACACTACAAAATTAGGTCGATTTTATAGAAGTTGATTTTTTTAGAATTCGATTAAGCACATTAAGTCAGCAGAGTGCATCCTGACTACCGCGGCTAGCATCGACTTACAGAGCGGTGCACTGTGGGTAGCTATCCCACAGTTTCCGCATCTCTGCTGCCCATTGGAATTCTGGGTTAAACTCCCAATGCCTGGTGGGGCAAAAACTTTGTCGTGGGTGGTTTTGGGTACATGAAGTCAGCCCCCCCCCCACCCTCCCTTCCGTGAAAGCAACGGCAGACAATCGTTTTGTGCCTTTTTTCCGGGATCCCATCCGCCGGACCTGCTCAGCCCACTGCCTGCCTGGGTGATTGGAACCCCAGGCAGGCAGTGGGCTGAGCAGGGCCGGCGGACAGAGCCCCAGACCCGCTGCCAGTCTGGGGCTCCATCCGCCAGCTCCTGCCAGCCGAGGTCTCGCTCAGCTGGCAGACCTCGGTGAGGTCGATCAGGGGTGCTTGGATAGACATGGCTATCCTCCTCTTAGAGCACCGAGTGGGAGTGACTCCAGGTCATTCTCTTTAAATTTAATCTCATGGAGATTCAGTCCTGCCTGGAATGTCATGCAAGCTGGAGGCTTCTGCCTCAGGCTGCTCAGGCCGCGCGGTCACACCTACCCCAGCCTGCCCCTTGCTCCCATGGCTCATGAAGCCTGGACAGTAGTAAGGAGCAGTTCAACTTGTGGAATGACAAATCCAGAACGAAGGATTGCACTCTGTGGGCCACGTTAAGATTATTTCAGAGTCCTAGATAGCATTTAGTCCCTATAAAAGGCTTCATGAAAATTTTCCCTCGCCCCTAACAAAAATGTTAACTTATCAGAGCAGCTGAAAGGGTAAGGAACGTGGGACTATAACTTAGAGAGAGCTTCCATATTATTTAACTCATAATTGATATAATTCAAAGTAAAATTTCACAGTGCAGTCTGTTCTAAGACTAAAAATGCAGGAGGGGAGTCAGAAAAAGGAACGGTGACCTGTTTCCGCCCGGTTTCGAACTGGGGACTTTTCACATGTTAGGTGAACATGATAACCACTACACTACGGGGCTTCTCTTTTTTTTGCCACAGACTTTGCCGAATGGATAGGAATGTTTTCTCTAGCTACAGAAGCTACCTAATGCAATGTCTGTATCTATGGCCTTCCTGCTCACAAAGCGGTCATGCCCCCACCCAAGGCTGACACAGCGCGGAGTGCATGTGACACAGCGCGGAGTGCATGTGACACAGCGACCTGGCTCGGGCAGCATCGCTAGCGAGGCATGATACTTTGGCCGTTAAGCAAACACAGCAATTCTTTCCTGGCCTCTGCCACTGAATGCCTCCATGCATTACGCTGTGCCCTATCAGTGCGGGAGGACTGCATGAGCTGGGAAAACATGTCATCGCGACTGCATTTTTTTTGCCTTCTAATCTGCGATAACCTCAGGGACAGAGATGATAGGGGGAGCCTAGAAACATTCGGGGGGACTGCATGGTCACCTGTGCTGCTGAGTTTGCCATGCTGGCCAAACAGGAAATGAAATTCAAAAGTTCCCGGGGCTTTTCCTGTGTACCTGGCTAGTGCATCTGAGTTCAAAGTGCTGTCCAGAGCGATCACAGTGGAGCACTCTGGGATAGCTCCTGGAGGCCAATACCGTCGAATTGCGTCCACACTACCCCAAATTCGACCAGGCGATGTCGATTTCAGCGCTAATCCCCTCGTTGGGGAGGAGTACAGAAATTTATTTTAAGAGCCCTTTAAGTCGACAAAAATGGCTTTGTTGTGTGGACGGGTGCAGGGTTAAATTGACCTAACACTGCTAAATTTGACCTAAACTCGTAATGTAGACTAGGGCTAAGTGTAAGGAGATGAGAGAGGCAAAAAACTCAGAATGTTGTTCTGACAGTCCTCTAATAACGGTAGATATCCCAAGGGAAGAGGCCAGTTCACTTCCTATCTCCCAATAGTTTGAGACTTGTCTAGGTAATCTGAGGTTTTCACTGGGCTTCCAGTTGTTTATTTCCCCATCTCTAACCACGTTTCACACTAGTGTGACTAGTCATAGCTGGGGAGTAGGCTCTCTGCCAATGCCTTCTTTTGTGCCCTTCCTTTTCATTCCTTCCTGAGTTAGTGTCCAGCTTGTTTTAGTCTCAAGAGTCAGGAATTGCCCTGCAAGCTAGCCATTCTCCATTTTGCCCTCTGTTCTGACTGTCTCTGGCGTAGGGGCTGGAGCCTTGGTTGAAGAGCATAGAAACAAATCAGCATTCAAGACTTCAAACCGTGCTTTATGGATGCAAGTTAACTGGGATTAAAATGGTGTGCTCTTGCAGAACCGTACACCACTGATTCCACATAATGAGATGTGTGTGTGATAGCTCCAGTGTTTTATATTTTTGCTTTATTTTTTTTTTAAATTCCATATGCTCTCTCTAGTAATGGAGGGGGGCAGGCAGTGCCTCAACTTGGTCATATTTTATTATGTGATTATATAGTATTAATAATAAAAATCCTTACCGTGGAACTATATTGTAAAAGATCTGTGGAAAGCTAGGACTTCATGCACCATGGTATTCAACACTCCATCGTGGCAGAAGGAATAGAACTCTGATGCCCCTGCTCTGGAAACACGGGCTGCTACCACTTGAGCACAAGGAGAATATAGTCACTAGCAGGATATGACTCATGACATGTAGATGAGGAGTTCTGATACCCTCCGGTGGAGAGCAGTGGCTCACACATGCAGTAGAAGACATTTACTGTAAGGAATTTAGGTTTGGCAAACCTGGGACCTGACCCTGTTGTTCGGGCAGAACTTTCACTAAAGTCACTGGGAGTTATATACATATTAAACGGCAGGATTTTGACCACACCCTTAGAGAGAAGCTGGGAAGTTAACACGCCTTTCAAAGTTATTGTTGTCTCAGTCAAATCTGGGAAGCTGACTTTATAATTGTATAGTCTATTAACGTTTTTAAAATTTAAAATAAAATCCTATAGAAACTGATGGTTTACCACAGCGTTTACCACAATGGGGTGCTGGTCAATCACTGGGGCTCCTTGAGGCTATCACAGTACAAATAATAAAAAGAATATGCTTAGTGTTGCCATCTCTCAAAATTTCATTGTGAGTATTGTGATATTTGATGTCTCTTTCTTAAAGCCTCAGACTCTCCTGGAGTCATGAATCTCAGCCTTCATTTAAAAACAGAAGTGTTGTGGGTGTTTTGGTTTGTTTTTTTTAAAGACCTCATAGCTGCGGAGAAGGACTTGAAAACATGACCCAAGTGTATCTGACGTTCAAAGACCAGGAAGTAAATAAAAGTAATCCCTTCTATCTAATCCAATCTAAAAACCTCTTGATTTTTGGGTGTCTGCTCACAATTTTTGAATGCTTGGAGTTGGCAATACAGTTCATTCTGTCTACCCAACTTGCCCACACCTTTTTTCTGAGGGTCTTTGCAAATATCAATGAATGACTGCTCAAATCTCCTGGTACATATCCTCATTTTACCTGAGGGGAAACTGAGGCACAGAGACGCTAATGGACTTGCCCAAGGTCATGTAGGAAGTCTGAAACTAGACACTATTTCTGTCTCCCAGTCCATACTTCTCAGCACCATGCGCAGAAGTCAGCAGCAGTTTTATGGTTGTGATTTTGTTTCCTTAAATCATTTTATTTTTAGTCGTTCTCTTCCTCTGATTTTAACATTTAACATCCAGGAGGAACTTATTCTCTATCTTCCAATATGTAGGTTATGGCATTGGCCAAAAATATGTTTTAATGACCATTTTGTTATAAGCTTGTTTAACGCCAACATACCCTGGTCGTTTGCGGGCGGGATCAAACTGGGGACCTTTGGAGCTTAATGCATGAGTCTCTACCGCATAAGCTAAAAGCCAACTGGCTGTTAGCTAAGGCTGTAGAGCAGAATCATTTTATCTTTCTCTATAAGTGGTCTTGGTGCCACTAAATGGGACAGAACACCGCACCCAGAAGGTGTGTGGTTTACACTTGCAAAACAGGTTTGACTTGTAGTGACCGCTTCATTTTGCAGTGTTTTCCCCCCCTCCTCCCCACATATACTGGAGATCTTGTGATGAGTTATTTAAAAAAAATCTGCTCCCCTGCTTCTTAATGCTAGAGCTTATTCTTTCTTGTCTCTTTTGTAGGTGATGTCTGACTACAGCTGCTCCACATTGGATTAACAGTATATGCCTGGTCAATGAACTGTTATATGAAGCAGAGCTGAGAGACTGGCACCTCCGCAACATGCATGTGATCTGAATAATCAGGAATGCAGCACTCTGTTGTGAGAGCCTCTTGCCCAGAGAAGCGCGTGCCATTTCTCCTACAAGAGAACAAAGTTAAGGGCTTTTTATCCCATTGACTGTAGCCCAGTCCCAACGGTTGGAGTGTTTCGTGAATCCCACAGATCTGGGATTTCTGTCTCTTTTTGCACCTTTCACGTTGACTCCAGGCCAGCCCCCACCAGGACTTCTAGGATTCTAAAGGCTTCTTTTAAATCTGTTAACAAGATGATTGACCTAAGCTTCCTAACGGAGGAGGAACAAGAGGCAATAATGAAGGTGCTCCAACGGGATGCAGAACTCAAGAGAAATGAAGAGGAGAGGGTCAGGTAAGAGACTAAAATGATCCCAGCCCACACAGCATCTTTGGCTAGTGCAGGAGGCAGCTTGCAAGGAGGGATGAGCAGAAGGTTGTATGGGAAGTTGTTTCTTAGGCCTTTTCTACATTGGGGGGATCCTGTGGCTGTAGTTGCACCAGCACAAGCCCCTAGTGTAGACAGGCAGTGTTGCTTTCGGCCACAACTTTCATGGACACAGCTTATCCTGGTTTCAAGCAGGAGTAAGCTGTGCTAGTGCAAACAGAAGCTTTATAGTGGCTTTGGACTGCTACCCAGACAGGTAAGTACGTCTGTGGCTGAAATCCGCAGTGTAGATCAGCCCTTAGCTTCCTTTGCGATAGAAAAGTTGCTCGTGTACTAACTATATTGACTATCCAAGTCAGTTCAGGTGCTATGATAATGGTTCCCAGAAAAATGGGATGGGGAATCAAAAATCTGAAAAATTGGAATGTTTTATAAACACACATTTGCATTTGCAACTCTTTTCTGAGGTGGGATTTGAATTTCGCTCTTGAATTGTTTTTAAGTGCAGCGGGTATCTCCAGGATCCCAGCTTTTTCCTTTAGTTGATGTTCCTCGGATACCCACATTTTATTTAAACACTCCGTAATGACACCAGGGGATGGTGCTCTTCTACCGAGGTCTCTTTCTTGCGAAGCATTCTGAGCGTGTGCATCTCAAATAGGGGATGAGATGGCAGCCTGCTGCCTTGATGTGCAAGCTGCTTCCCTTTCTTCAGGAGAACAGTGCTGCCATACCTGCTGGTCTACTGCAGTGGTCTCCAAACTTTTTTGATCACGCACTCCTATCAGTAACAAATTTTTGAGCACGCACCCCCTGCTGCGCTGGCTCTACCATTTTTGCCAAAGCAAAAAAAAAAAAAAAAGCCGCTAGGACTCCCGCCCGAACTGCCGAAGCAACAAAAACAAAAGCCGCTCAGACTCCCACCTGACGAAGCCACCTCCCCAAAAAAGCGCTCCTCCTCTTGCGTACCCCCTGGGGTGCGCGTATGCCACTTTGGAGACCACTGGTCTACTGCCTCAGTCATCAGTTACTCTGTAGAGCTTTGGGTTGTACATCTGTGTCTGTATGTAGCAAAAACAGTGTAGAGATAGGAAACCAATAATTTTAGTGAAATAAGGATCTGGGATGAGACACTTTTGTAGAAGGGCTGAATTTGAAAGCCATTACAGCATACATTCCTAACATCATAGAATATCAGGGTTGGAAGGGACCTCAGGAGGTCATCTAGTCCAACCCCCTGCTCAAAGCAGGACCAATCACCATCCTAACAAGCTGTTCTTAAAGGTCTAGTTCTTAGAAGTACCTGAAGGGGAAACTTAAACAGTATTAACTACATAATTTTGCCTGCTGCCTCAGAAATGGATGTTGATTTTTCATGTAGTGAATTAGGATGGACATGCTTGTCTGTCTGTGCTTTAGATACATCAACACTCATCAAAGCCTGGGGTGGTTTTGCGTGATGCATGTCTCTGGGGGGAAGGAAAGGGGGGCGGGATTTGGAATGAAAACCAAATCACAAGGGATTGAATGTGTTCAGGGTGGGTTTTGCCCAGGCGCCCAGCCATGGAAGAAGCATCTGGGGAAAGCAGCAATCACTGGAACAGCAAATCCAACACACGGCTATTTCTAGTGGTCTGAATGTACCATATGAGTTTTGATGCATTTGCAGCATTTTGCTTTTGCCCTGTTCAAGATGGTGTGCTTTCATGAGTGTGGCTATATGATAATGTATCTGATAGTATCAGTTGGCCTGTTTCATTGCAGATATGGTTTATATCCACATTAGAAAACAGTTTCTCAGAAGTCAGGCTGAGGAAACTGGAAGCTTATGCCTCGAGTTGTCTACCCAGATCATGAACCATGACAAACTTAAATTCCTCTTTTTGTAAATAACTGCCTGGTCTTGGTCTTCGACTAAGTCTGGCTTCATGGCTGTGTAAACATCACAGATTTAGATGTTCCTGAAGAGTTGAGATGAAGAATGTCATGTAAACATTACACCTTGACAAGGTGCTGAGGGGTGTGTGGGGGTATATAATGGCAGTCTTATACTAATAACTTCTTATACTTCACATGCTGCTAGAGAGAAAATCTTAGCGTTGAAAGAAATACGATAGCGATCTAATCTATCCACGATCTGCATATTACGTGTTCTCGGCATGCTCATTGATTGATAATGTCACAAACACTTCTCAGAGCCGTTAACTCCCTTTAACAGGAAATAGCTGTAAAATTACACTGGATCCTGCCTGCACAGTTGATCTCTGCTAGCAGCACCCACTGTTGCTGGCCTGGAGCTGTGAAGATGCCCAGAGAGAATAGTAAGGTGGTGACTAGCAGGCTGGCCCATGCTTACCCCATCATTCCTTCCCACCTCCCATGTGTTCAGTGCACATGGACTACCTGCCTATATTCCTGCACCTTTGGGTAAGATTATAGAGCGACACCCCCCAGCCATCACAGTGGCACTGCAACACTAGAGCCCCTCCTGCAGCTCTTCCTCTGCTGGCTGGAAACACACTAAAGAGTTGGGAATGGCGTGCGTGCTTCTCCCCCCCCCCCCCCCCGCCCTTTTCTGAAGCAAGATATGTGTGGGGAGGGAAGAGGGCATTGTCTCCCCTTCAAAACCAAAAGGGAAGGTGGAGGTCTTTCCACCTCCCAAAGCTCAGACTCCATGTGGGAGAAAGTTTTCACCCCTCCCACCTTGTCTGTGTGTGCAAGGTGTCCCCCCCTCCTCCCTCCATCGCCCCATTCGGGGCTGGGGCACAGGCACATTCATGCCACCATGGTTGGGAGTGGGGCAGGAGCATGGAGTTGTGAACTCAGTGAGAACTCCTAGCAGAGAACTGTCCAAAGACTCGACACTACTTCTCTAAATATACTATTTATTACTGGAGGGAGGGGAAAAAGGAAGCTAACAAAATTAACCCTCCCCCTATAAGAAACACAATTGGGAGTAAAATTTGAAATCTGTCTCTGCTGTTCCCTGTTCTGGCTAGGGATAGGGAAAGCGGTCTTCACAGGGGCAGTGTAGTTGCCACACAGCGTGAGCTGCCGTGTCTGACAGTAAGGTGGGTTAAGGACAGAGCTCTGGTTTGGCTGCAGTGCGATCCCTAACTGCTCCTTGCTATTTTGTGGTTCAGCATAAATACAGCGTAGGGATCTTTCAGTAGATCGTAACGTACAAAAATACGCTGATGTCCTAAGTTCTAGACTGTGATTTGATGAGGTCATCTGTGGTAGAGTGACTGACCGCTGTCACCATGGTGTCTGGAGCAGCAAAATGTGACTGCTTTCACGTTCGGATACCCTGCATGGCTATGTGCCCGTCCTTCCCAGCAGAAGCCCTTGGAATCGCAGGCGATGTTGTCATGGCTTCTGCTCTCATTTGTTCACTCCTTCTGTAAATGGAGAGGGAGGCTAATGATATGGAAATTCTGATGTGACAGGAGCTCGGTCCGCAACCACCACCCATTGCATAGTGTGCCATGGCCGAGGCCCTTAATATTTACCTTGGTGTGGTGCAATCCTAAGGACTCTTATATCATAAGAACAAAACAAACAAAAAAACCAACTGTAGGCCTGATTCTGTCAAGAACCTCGCAATCTCAGCTCTCCCATAACTTTCAGTGCAAGTTAATCATGCTCAGAACCTAGGATTGGGTCGTTTACCCCAGTCTTCCCATAACTGACTTCTCATTCCATTGGTCCAACAGGTTAGATTCCTCGTACTGAAATCTCAGGGTTGGGGGGAAGAGCGTATGTGGAGTGCTGACTAGCAGGGTGGATTTGATTTAAATCATGATTTAAATCACTAGTCAGGAAGACTCGATTTAATCATGGATTTCTACATAAAAGTGCATTCTTGTTGGTTGTTATAACCTTAATTCATATTCTTCACAACTCAGAGATAGATGTAGGTTTCATTTTTAGAAGGTAAACACTATACATTTTTAAAGTGATTTATTCTGAAAACTTTTCAGATTAGTTTTACAGCTATATCAGAAAATGAATAATTGTTTGGTTATTTCATTTACCAAAGGTAATTGAAGCAGATATTTATGAAGTCACTGGGAGGTGAACTATCTCCAGTTCAACAGGTTAATCCAGGGATCGGCAACCTTTGGCATGCGGCCCGCCAGGGTAAGCCCCCTGGTGGGCCAGGCCGGTTTGTTTACCTTCCGTGTCCGCAGGTTCGGCTGATCGTGGCTCCAGGCCAATGGGGGCTGCGAGAAGCCGTGGCCAGCACATCCCTCGGCCCGCGCCGCTTCCTGCAGCCCCATTGGCCCGGAATGGCGAACTGTGGCCAGTGGGAGTCGCAATCAGCCAAACCTGCGGACACGACAGGTAAACAAACTGGCCCGGCCCGCCAGGGGGCTTACCCTGGTGGGGCCGCGTGCCAAAGGTTGCCGATCCCTGGGTTAATCATTAATATTTGGAGGATTTTCTTGCCGTACTGTATTAGGAGGAGAACATCACCAGACAGACATTTAAATTGTTTTATTTAACTAAAACAATAACGTTATGTATTCTGGATTTTTTTCTTCAACGGCAAACATATAATATTTTAA
The DNA here is from genome assembly GCF_028017835.1 of Emys orbicularis. Taxonomy (NCBI): domain Eukaryota; kingdom Metazoa; phylum Chordata; order Testudines; family Emydidae; genus Emys; species Emys orbicularis. The sequence continues at coordinate 348,151,915 of NC_088683.1, forward strand.
CAAAACAAGCATATGAATTTTTGAATTTAGTTAAACATTCAAGTTTTTTAAAATCAGGTTTGATTTTGTTAAAATTGTTTTTAACTAAAATAATTAAATGACATATTTAAAAAAAGAAAAACAAATTAAATCGACTATGTCAGACAGGTCAACATGAGTAACTTGATATATTGGCTTCTGCAGCTAACTCAGTTGTCTTCACCTTCATTTTCCTGCTTGTTCATAATCTGGAAAAGAAAAACAAGCTTTCCTGCTTTTTCAGGACCCAAACGATTTCTCAATTTGGAATGAATTAGTCCAAAGGAAGAAAATATTCTTTCTACACCGGCAGAAGAAGCTACTGCTGTTAAAAGTGAGATTATCACTTCATCAGTCTCTGAATCCAAGTGCTTAAGTGACTTCCACCAATTCACTGGTGTGACTTTCTTTAAAACCTCATCAGCAACCATATATTTCTTGAATGGTTCACCCTTAGCTCTGAAGTTTATTATAGTTGGCATTATGGAGGGATGATTGCTGAATGTCCATGTCATAGCCAGCTCCCGTTCTTCAGCAGTTAAGGTTTGACCCTGGTACCGAGTATTGAGAATATTTGCAAGAAAATGAGCTGGAGATAGTGCTTGTCCCATTTGTTTTTTTTAATGCTTGTAATTTAACTCTGTCATTGCATATTTCTCTTTTTAAGTTCTCGCTCAGTTCCTTCGAAATTTCAACAGTGTCAGCAATAAAACAGCTATTTACCTGCATTTTGTTCAAGGCTACAGAAATAGGCTTCAGGGTACTCAGCATGTGTTCAACACAGAATACAAAATATACAGTACTCTCTATTTTTATTACAAATATTTGCACAGTAAAAATGATAAAAGAAATAGTATTTTTCAATTCACCTCATACAAGTACCGTAGTGCAATCTCTTTATCGTGAAAGCAGAACTTACAAATGTAGATTTTTTTTTAATTATTTTTTTTTGTTACATAATTGCGCTCAAAAATTCAGAGGACATGCTTCCATGCTGATGACGCTCGTTAAAAAAATGTGTTAATTAAATTTGTGACTGAATTCTTTGGGGGAGAATTGTATGTCTCCTGCTCTGTTTTACCTGCATTCTGCCATCCATATATATATATATATATATATATATATATATATAAAAATATATATAAAATCTTATAGCAGTCTTGGATGATGACCCAGCATGTTGTTCGTTTTAAGAACACTTTCACTGCAGATTTGACAAAACACAAAGAAGGTACCCATGTATTTGGTCAGTTTCTTGAGAAAGGAGTGTGCAAATTAAGTGCCCAATCAAGAAGCAGTTAAGAGTCAATGGATCTTGGAAGGCTCCAATCCACATAAGAAGTCTACATGAGGACGTTCAGGGTAGCAGGTAAGCAATAGCTGCTGCCTGTAAAAACTGAATCATGCATGGACATGTGACTTGCCCATGTGACTCCAAAACTCCATCTTGGAGCTGGACTTTGCATAGGAGAGAGGAGGGGGTCTCCACCCACATGAGAAAGTCTACTTAAACCCATGGGAGACCCCTCCATTTTGTCTTCAGCTGGCTCAAGAGAGAGCCTCTCCATCCCCAAGGATACCTGAAAGAAACTGGAACAAAGGACAGTAACTACAGGGTGTGTGAGTGATTGCTGGACCCAGACTAGAAGGAGACTAGTCTGTAAAAGGAAGCTTACTGGGTGAGGTTTTTATCTGTATTCAGTTTTCTTAGACTTGCGTGTTCTATTTTATTTTGCTTGGTAATTCACTTTAGTCTGTCTGTTATTAATTAGAACCACTTAAATCCTACTTTCTGTATTTAATAAAAATCACTTTTTACTTATTAATTAACTCAGAGTATGTATTAATACCTGGGGGGGGGGGGGGCAAACAGCTGTGCATATCTCTCTATCAGTGTTATAGAGGGTGAACAATTTATGAGTTTACCCTGCATAAGCTTTATACAGGGTAAAACGGATTTATTTGGGGTTTGGACCCCATTGGGAGTTGGGCATCTGAGTGTTAAAGACAGGAACACGTCTTAAGTTGCTTTCAGTTAAGTCTGCAGCTTTGGAGCACGTGGTTTAGACCCTGGGTCTGTGTTGGAGCAGACTGGCATGTCTGGCTCAGCAAGACAGGGTGCTGGAGTCCCAAGCTGGCAGGGAAAGCGGGGGCAGAAGTAGTCTTGGCACATCAGTTGGCAACCTCAAAGGGGTTTCTGTGATCCAACCCATCACACCATGATCCTAGTTGCTTGTACTTGTATTCCCTGATTAGACTAGGAGCCTCTTGTGTTAATCTCACCAACAACCTAAAACTTCCACTGGTTATCTTAGTCCTTGGTTATAGGAGGGGTTATCCTAGTTCTGCATATGATGGCTATATGGACTCAGTTTGGCTGGAAGGCCTGCATTTTGCACACTTGTAGAATGGGGTGGTGGTTTCTTTCTTTCACTGCCTGTTCTGTGAGATCACTCGCTAAAGGATGTGTCACAGGGTTGAGTAAACAGAGTGTGATTAGAACCAGGCTGGTTGAATCTAGTTCAGCCTTGTGTTAACTCGCCCAAATGTCTCTCCACTAGCTCTCCTTGGTATTGGTCCCCATGTTGATGTCCTAGCATGTACATGAGTAACTCACATTAATACTGAGTTACATGCCTGTAGGGAGAAGAAAGCAGATCTCCGGAAGTGCTCACAGTAGCGTGCTTTGTGTTCCATAAAGCCCCATTCATAGAAACAGGGTGACCCTGCTAGGAATCCTATTGTTGGGCAGGCTGCTATACAGAACTTAAAATGCCTCCAATTCATGTGACAGACACACACAAATGCAAATTAAAAAAAAAAAAAGCCCTAGATTAATAAAGTTGGATTCTCGTTCACCCTAACTGACGTAGCTGTGTTCCCTTGTGACTGGTCACACATATGCAAGGGAGTATCACATCGTAGCTGGCAGATAAAGCACAGTGGGTCTGGAACAGACTCATTTGGATGTGAATGTAGTACTTTTATAACGGGCCAGACTGACAGCCCCCGAGGTGGAAATCCAGTGAGCCACAGAGCAGCCATAGCACAGGCAGTGCCAGGGCAAACTTCCCCACGTTGCCCTACTAGCATGAAGCATCAATGTCTGGAAGCTGTGATGAGAACCGATGATTGGGGGTTAAAGCCAGACAAATTCAAATTAGAAATAAGGCCCAAATTTTTAATAGGGAGGGTTATCAACGTTGGAACAAACTATCAAGGAAAGTGGTGGATTCTCCATTTCTTGAAGTCTTCTCACCAAGACTGGATGCCTTTCTGGAAGTTGTGCTTTAGCCAAACACAAGTTATTGGACTCAGTACAGGAGTAAGTGGATGGAATACCTAATGGACCCTTCTGGCTTTAAAGGCTATGCAATCCATGTCACAAGTCTGACCGTGGAGGCAGTGCTGTAGCAACCCATCCTGCAAACCCTGCAGCTTCAGGGGGCCTCAGATCCAGTCTGTAGTTTCAAGGCTATTTCGATTGATGTAGCGCAGACCAAATGTAGTGCAGTTATGGCATACTTGGAATTATATGGTCCTTTGCATGCTCAAAGTGCTACTGCAGATGTGACGTAAACAGAAGAAGAGAAGACACACGGTGGTTGAACTCCTTAGGCACATACACTGTGTTCCCTACAGAGCTGGTATATTCCATAGCCATGACTGGTTGAGAAACGCCCCAACCCAACTCGAAGCAACAGAGATTGTACATGCACTGCTGGGGGTGAGGTTTTGCCTTTCTGCTTTACAGTTGCAGGTACTTGCTACATGTTGTGCTGCTATTTAAAATTAGGTGCACAGTGCGTATGAATGCTCTTTGATTTTAAAGACTAACAAACTTAATAAGGAATTTTATTATGTATGGTTTGGACTGCAATGCTCCGAGTCCCCTGTCAAGATCACTAGATCAGAGAGAGCAAAGGCCTCACAGCCCTTACCCTAGGGGGAGTGTAAAAAGTTGCCTTTCAGTTAAGTATATGTTATATTGCCTTTCAATTTAGTTGAATGTCCTCTTGTTGTTGTATTATGATGATTGGTGGCGGCTTACGGGAATGGCGATATAGCCACAAAACTCTTGAAACTCATGAGAAAAGCCATGTTCACACTGGAAATACGGTGAAGTGGAGAGAACTGAAACTGTGACTGAAAACTTAATCTGTAATTAACCAGACTTCACAATCATTGCTTGAAATTGAGAGACAACACTTGCGAGGTGTATTTGAAATAATTGCGGCCATTGTTCTTTACTTAGCTGAAGGGAACCTAGCGTTTTGTGAATAAATGGAAAAACTTAAGTGTGGAAATGGAAACTTCTTAGGCCAAGTCGAGTTAATGGCTAAATCTGAGCCTGTGATGATGGGAACATGTAAGATGGTTCTTCACTAAAGAAGGAAGACACAACTACTTAAGCCCAGCCAAGGCCGGCTCCAGGGTTTTGGCCGCCACAAGCAGCCAAAAAAAAAAAAAAAAGCCGTGATCGCGATCTGCAGCAGCAATTCGGCGGGAGGTCCTTCGGTCTGAGCGGGAGTGAGGGACCGTCCGCCGAATAGCTGGACGTGCCGCCCCTCTCCGGAGCAGCCGCCCCAAGCACCTGCTTGCCAGGCTGGTGGCTGGAGCCGGCCCTGAGCCCAGCAATACAAAATATTATTTTGAAGTTATCTCAAAAGGTAACAGGTACAATTATTAACAACATAAGATGAAATATTAATCCATTATTTTGGACATCATATCTGATAGCCACGAGGAACAAATGTGTCTCATTTTGAGGTATGTTAAGATCCAAGAGACAGAAGTCAATATTGAAGAGCACTTCCTGTCATTTCTGAATGTGCAGGAGGCTACTGGAAAGGCTCTGTCAGATGAGATTCTTCAGGAGTTATCCAGACATAGTATGACATTTGATAATTGCAGAGAACAGGGCTATGATGATAGAGCTTACAGGAAAGGGCAGCATAAAGGTGTGCAAGCTTGTTTAGTTCAAAAGAACAAAAAGACACTTTTTTTTGTTCCTTGCTGCTGCCTTTCCTTAAATCTAGTGTTGAGTGATGCAACAAATTCCTCAAACTGAACCCCAGCAGGGTCAATGCAGTCCTTAAACTTTCCAAGATCAAGAACCAGAATTTATAGGTTAAAAGTCTTCTGGACAAGGCTTTACCCTCATCTGCTTTATACATACTTAAGAGTTTTCATGACGCTCTTCTCATGAATAGAGAGATGGCCTCAGGGCCCCAGCCAAGACATTTCTTCTCTTTTGCTTCTGACCACTGTGCTAAGTGTCAGTTCACCTGGCTGCTGCCCACTACTAGAGCGATGATGGCACTTCAGTAATGGGTGCAGTGAGAAATGTATATACAATAGTAAAGGTTAGGTGCTTGGCCTTTTCATTTATACAGTGCCCCATCTTTGTATTCTCTGACCAGTTATTTTCCTCTCATTAATCATAACAGGAGTATACAATGGCATTGCAGCCATGGTCATCACGGAATAGGCTAATTCAACTCTTCTGCTTGAGGAAAGACTGAGCAAGGATTTCATGAGTGAACCTATGACTACTGCATTTTTAAAGCAGACTTCTGCCTAATCTAATAGGAGTAGGAAGAGGAATGAAGCAGCAGGAAAACTGACTGTTAGCTTTTTAATACCACTGCTGTATATTCCTCATCTATTCTATAGCCTTCAGTACTGATGAGAGCCAGTGGCCCCTTTTTCCTTCCTTCCTTCCCTCTCCCCTCCAGCCCCAACCACCAAAGGTTTGGTCATTCTTATCTGATCTAGTATTTCCTATCCACAGCTACTGTGGCTGACTTTATTTTATTCACACAAATAAGTGCAATCTTTTCCCCTTTTGCAGGCATTTACCAGAAAAAATTCAGAATGACAATCAGCTAAAGAATATGAGCGGGCAGTGGTTTTATGAAGCAAAGTCAAAGAGGCACAGAGATAAAATACACGGAGCAGATATCATTAGAGCATCGATAAGAAGGAAACCCACAACAAAAGGTAAGTTTATTTCAGGGATCCTGTATAGTGATGTCCTCTTAGTTAGCGCACCTAAGAAGGTGCATCTTTGAAGGTGCTGTACAAAAATAATGCAATCTTCTCCTGAGCGAGAATTGGGGTAGAAGAGGTGTGTTTGTGTTTATTGTGTGAAGTACACTCTTCTTTCAATACATTCTGTTAATACTAACTACAAAGGTAGATGGGAAGGATTGTCTTGTGCTTACAGAATTGGACCCTTTCACCGGGGTTCTGTTCCCAGATCTGCCGATGGCTCCTTGTGTGACCCTGAGCATGTCATAAGGGCTCAGACGACCTCTGATTTGGGATGCCCCAGCTTTTGGGTGCTCAACTTGAGACCCCTGAAGTCTGGTGCTTTTTATTTGTGGTCGGTGATCAGAGATGAGCAATCAGGTACTGAATTCCATTTGAAGCATCTATTCATGGGGTAACATCCCGGTGGCAAAAGGAAGTACTGTGTTGTTAATTAAGGTGTTAGTAAAGTGGCTATGTTCATCTGATCATGCAATGCAAGTCCCAAAAATTTTATTCGTTACTAGTGTATGCATAAGGGTCTATATCTTTTCTCATGTAATTTTTATTATGAAAACGGCTCTGAGCATTGGAAGATTGTTATTTCTGTAATGAATAGAGTTTAGTACATCTTTCTGTTTTTGAGAGAACCTGTAAAAATAAGGTACTGTTGTTGTCAGTGTTTGATGGAACTTGTGACCCTTATTCTTAGCGTGGATTCTATTTATGATTAGTCTGTGTGCTTAAGTAAAGTAATTTGCTTTGCTAGAAAATTTACCCATGTCAGTTCCATGGATAAACTTCAAAGTAGCAAATTGTAAGGCTTGTATAACTAAAACTCATCCCTGTTTCTGAACTGCCTGTGAATGTTTGTGAATTATCCTGCCTTAATTCTTATTAAACTGATTCGCCTATCCTTAGTGCAAGTGTAGAATCAAATATGGAGATCATGTTTGGTTAGTGGTAGCCTGATCACTTTGAAAAGTACTCTTGTCTGTCTATGTGAACAAAAGAAGGCCTAAAACAAAGAGAAATACGGGGACCAGAAATGGGCAAGAAGAAACCTCTTTTCGTTCTTCCTAATTTAGAACTGATGAACTGATAGTCCAGAACATTTCAGATTGTGTGTTTAAGCTCTAGGTAAAGAGTTTCTCTGTCTAACAGAGTTATGTGTCGGCCACCATGCAACTTGAAGGAACAATCATTTATTCTCAAGCATGCAATTACTTGAACAGGCAAGGACATTCAAAACTGGCTTAAATCTGACTTGTAAACTACACGGAATTGTTTAGCTCCAATGACTCATAAGGTGATTAAACAATTTCCCCTCACAGCAATGCTCTGTGAAAATGTACACCTGAATGTGGCACTTCTATTTCTGCACACTGAGAATTAATCTTATTTTCAGGAGTACTGCGGAAGTATAGAAGGCAACAGAAGGCCATACAAAATTTTTTCGAAAACTTCATGGAATGTTTTGTGACTTCAGCAAAGTAGGATTTCTCCTCCCCTCAAAAGAGGGGAAAAAAAAAAAAAAAAAAAAAAGCCCAAACAAAACCAAACTCAAATGTATGATCACCATTCAAGTTTTCACATACTAGTTTATATTTCTTCTATTGCAGTGGTTCTCTGTAGTTTCCATCCAGGGACAATCTCCTCCCCCACCCCTCACAAACACACCAATTAGCTGGGGTTCCAGAACCCCCTCCAATTTTGCAATATAGATTCATAGATTCTAGGACTGGAAGGGACCTCGAGAGGTCATCGAGTCCAGTCCCCTGCCCTCATGGCAGGACCAAATACTGTCTAGACCATCCCTGATAGACATTTATTTAACCTACTCTTAAATATCTCCAGAGATGGAGATTCCACAACCTCCCTAGGCAATTTATTCCAGTGTTTAACCACCCTGAATGTCCAACCTAAACCTCCCTTGCTGCAGTTTAAGCCCATTGCTGCTTGTTCTATCCTTAGAGGCTAAGGTGAACACGTTTTCTCCCTCCTCCTTATGACACCCTTTTAGATACCTGAAAACTGCTATCGTGTCCCCTCTCAGTCTTCTCTTTTCCAAACTAAACAAACCCAATTCTTTCAGCCTTCCTTCATAGGTCATGTTCTCAAGACCTTTAATCATTCTTGTTGCTCTTCTCTGGGACTCTCTCCAATTTCTCCACATCTTTCTTGAAATGCAGTGCCCAGAACTGGACACAATACTCCAGTTGAGGCCTAACCAGAGCAGAGTAGAGCGGAAGAATGACTTCTCATGTCTTGCTCACAACACATCTGTTAATGCATCCCAGAATCATGTTTGCTTTTTTTGCAACAGTATTATACTGTTGACTCATATTTAGCTTGTGGTCCACTATAACCCCTAGATCCCTTTCTGCCGTACTCCTTCCTAGACAGTCTCTTCCCATTCTGTATGTGTGAAACTGATTTTTCCTTCCTAAGTGGAGCACTTTGCATTTGTCTTTGTTAAACTTCATCCTGTTGACCTCAGACCATTTCTCCAATTTGTCCAGATCATTTTGAATTATGACCCTATCCTCCAAAGCAGTTGCAATCCCTCCCAGTTTGGTATCATCTGCAAACTTAATATGCGTACTTTCTATGCCAATATCTAAGTCGTTAATGAAGATATTGAACAGAGCCGGTCCCAAAACAGACCCCTGCGGAACCCACCTTATAGTAGCCCCATCTAAATTGTATTTGCCTAGTTTATCGATAAGAATATCGTGTGAGACCGTATCAAATGCCTTACTAAAGTCTAGGTATATCACATCCACCGCTTCTCCCTTATCCACAAGACTCGTTATTCTATCAAAGAAAGCTATCAGATTGGTTTGACACGATTTGTTCTTTACAAATCCATGCTGGCTATTCCCTATCACCATACCACCTTCCAAGTGTTTGCAGATGATTTCCTTAATTACTTGCTCCATTATCTTCCCTGGCACAGAAGTTAAACTAACTGGTCTGTAGTTTCCTGGGTTGTTTTTATTTACCTTTTTATAGATGGGCACTATATTTGCCCTTTTCCAGTCTTCTGGAATCTCTCCCATCTCCCATGATTTTCCAAAGATAATAGCTAGAGGCTCAGATACCTCCTCTATTAGCTCCTTGAGTATTCTAGGATGCATTTCATCAGGCCCTGGTGACTTGCAGGCATCTAACTCTTCTAAGTGATTTTTAACTTGTTCTTTTTTTATTTTATCTGCTAAACCTACCCCTTTCCCATTAGCATTCACTGTGTTAGGCATTCCTTCAGACTTCTCGGTGAAGACCGAAACAAAGAAGTCATTAAGCATCTCTGCCATTTCCAAGTTTCCTGTTACTGTTTCTCCCTCTTCACTGAGCAGTGGGCCTACCCTGTCTTTGGTCTTCCTCTTGCTTCTAATGTATTAATAAAAAGTCTTCTTGTTTCCCTTTATTCCTGTAGCTAGTTTGAGCTCATTTTGTGCCTTTGCCTTGCTAATCTTGCCCCTGCATTCCTGTGTTGTTTGCCTATATTCATCCTTTGTAATCTGTCCTAGTTTACATTTTTTATATGATTCCTTTTTATTTTTTAGATCATGCAAGATCTCATGGTTAAGCCAAGGTGGTCTTTTGCCACATTTTCTATCTTTCCTAACCAGCGGAATAGCTTGCTTTTGGGCCCTTAATAGTGTCCCTTTGAAAAACTGCCAACTCTCCTCAGTTGTTTTTCCCCTCAGTCTTGATTCCCATGGGACCTTACCTATCAGCTCTCTGAGCTTACCAAAATCCGCCTTCCTGAAATCCATTGTCTCTATTTTGCTGTTCTCCCTTCTACCCTTCCTTAGAATTGCAAACTCTATGATTTCATGATCACTTTCACCCAAGCTGCCTTCTACTTCCAAATTCTCAACGAGTTCCTCCCTATTTGTTAAAATCAAGGAAGGGGGCAAACTGGTCCTGCCACCTTGATACATGTTCATTGAGAACCCATGTTTTACAGAACTCTCCTTTTCATTTGACCACCAAATATTGTGGAGTTAAGATTCCTCATTGTACTGACACTACATTCAATGGGCATTTAGCTGCTGTAAGAAATACAAGAACACCACTGCTAGTTCATTGGTTGCAGGATATTTTACAAATTAGAATTGCTTTAACATTTAGGACTCTTGGTGCAGTGGAATGTTGCAATTGGGGATGTTAAAATGAGAACCCCACACACTTATTTACTCTAGATGTCTCCATGTACCCTGACCTGTAATTGTAGCACACTATGTTTGTGAAATAAGTTTGAAACCTATTGGAACTGCTTGCCTGTATTTACCTGCAGTGGAAACCTGCATGAACATAATGGGAGATAACGTTGGTCTTGTTTCCTATTTTAGCTGAGCGGAGTCAGAACAAATCAGACAAAACAAAGAACAGTTGGGTGAACAATGTCAATAAGGAAGTTTCTGTCCCAGCAGAGCTATCTGGTATCAGGGAAGAGACAGAAGAAGGGGAAGTGAAATCCAATCAAAGGTAAGAAGATGTTCTCTGAGATGGAGTCAGTAATTTGACTTTTTGTGTATTACTTAGGGCTGAGTATAGTTTGTGACTTGTGTGTTTCCTTTTTCAGCATTTCACGTAAATATTTCTGCCATTTAATGCAAGGGGACTTTCAAGCCCTGAAAACATAACATTGTCATCAAATTGCAATGGTCTGCCAGCACTTACTCAGACTGGCCTGGAAATTCACATCTGCAGTAGCTTGACATGTCATGGCTTTGTGCATTCAGATGTTCCCGGAAGCACCAGGACAGCCATATTTGGAAACTTTGACTCTGAGGAGACAGGCCAGGGGTTTATAAAACACAGCCTCACACATGTTCATGTAAACACACACCATAGGACAGGTGGAGACTGAAAGCTGCCTTGGATGTATGCAGTCTGGCTTGATTTCCAGAAATGACTCCAGGATCTTCCATTCTCCAGTTAGGATAATGGGCCAAACTGAGGTGCTAAGGTCCTGGCAGCCACAAATAGCAGGGTAGCAGCCACTGGATTTTTCCATTGAGTGTAACAGATAGGAGGAGGTGGCTTAATTGAGAGCAGTTTCCTGTTACTTTGGTGCTGCTAGCATGACTGTGAGCAGACTTGGAACTAGACCAAGAGTTTAGGATACTCATTGGGGAAGCAATCTGATGCTACCCCCCTGAGACTTCTGGACAAATGGTGAAGCAATTCCCAGGATAGATTTGCTTTCACTGAGAACATCCTGTTCAAGACATTCAAAAAATTAGACACAGTTAGGTTGAGAATCCCAGATAATTTCAGCTGTCATGGTAAAGCCTGGAGAGAGGTGGGCTCGGAGGTGCCCAGGACCTGACCTATTGAGGACTTTATAGGTTTTGGGGCGTGTCTGATTTTTATTTATTTATTTATTTATTTATTTATTTATATATAAGCGTCTCCACCTATTCCATTTATAGCTGGAAATGAATCGGAACGATCATTAGAGTGAAAGTGAAATATACTCTTTGTGAGACACCCACAGAGTGCAGTAATCCAGTTCAGAGGTGACAGGAGCATGGAAAGCTGTAGAGCAGAGGTCCCCAAATGGTGGGGCGCAGAGGAACGTTCGGAGGTGTGTGTGACTGGGCCCTGGCCAGCCCCTGTGGAGGGGCGGAGAGGGAGTACCACCCAGCTCCACTCCTGTCCCTGCCCCCAGCTGTGGCCTCAGCACCCTTACCCCGTCCGTGGCCCAGCTCCGGGGCGGAAGCATAGATGGGGGGGGGGAGTTTGGGGACTACTGCTTTAGAGGTCTCCATTTGAAAAGAAAGGTGGCAATCTTGAAGCTAAGCACAAATAGAAAAAATTGCTCTTGCCTGCCACTTGTACATTGATCCTCCAGAAACAGCTGAGGAACCAACAAAACCTCTAGACTGGGAACCAAAGTAACCAAAGGTGAGCATAGTCTGTCAATTGAAAGGGCAGCTATTACCTCCAGCATGGCTCAGTGGGTAGGATGCTGGACTTGAGACTCAGGAGACCCTTGTTCTATTCCTGGTTATACCATTGACCAGTTGTCACAATGAGCAAGCAATTTTATCTGTGTCTGTTTCCCCTTCAAGCTCAATGTTACCTTAATCTACTCTGGGTTGATCTTCGAACAGTTAGTTTTAATCCTAGAGATTGGGCCAACTGAGAGATTGTATTGACTGGGTCCAATGGAAAAATATGTAAAGCTGAGTATCTGTCTGATGATGACACTGCAGCCCAAACCATCTGTATCTGCTAGCAGCCTCAGCTACACATTAAACAAGAGAGATTACAGAATAGAATTCTGAAAAGAACAGTTGTTCAAGTTCAGCTCCATCTCCCACTTTCATGGCCTGCAGATATGGTGTCAGCCCAAGTGGTCAGTGGCATCAAAGGTTGCTGATGGGTCTAACAAATTCAGCACAGATACCTGATCTTTGCCTGTCTCCAAAAGGAGATCGTTGTCCAGTGAAACCAGAACAGTCTGTGTCGTACCCAGACCTAAAACCAGACTGAAAAGGGTCAAATAAATTTGAGGAATGATAATGCCAGAGCTGCTTTGCAACAGCAATTCTCCTCCAATAATTTAAGTTTAACATTGGTGATAACTAAGAGACGTATTGAAGGCTGCTGCTAAAATTGACATTGTTAGCTACTGTAATTAGTTTTCTTCAGTTGGTTCATAGCATTAAAAGATGAATAACAAATTATTCATCACTTATGGAGAGTACTGGATAGCTGTTGCTTTTCCTTTTCATGTTGTTTAATCATAAAAGCTTATTCCACAACTTCTCAAATGCTAACCTGTGTAGCCCACTTCTGTTAATTGTACAGTGATCATGGAAAGCAAAACTATATTCTGAAACCAACAAAAGCCTTGTGCAGAACTACTTGTACCATCACAATGTGAATCACTTATTGGTCAGGTACCTGCTCTGGGACTGATTGAAAGGACAGACTTTTGGCAAGAAACTGCCAGGAGACACTCTAACAATATTTGGTGATATGTCAAACTTAAGTAGCTTTTTTTTTTTTTTCTTTTTTAAGCAAGTAAGCTGCTATCTCAACATTTTTTTAAAAGCTATAGGTTTTTCCCTAAATGCTCATTGCAACAAACTATGGTATTTAGTTTTCTTTTGTCTTTCTGTATGGATGTAAAGGGCTAGTTCTGAAAGCAGCTGTAACTGGTTCACATATTGTAGAGTTGTTTTTCTGCAGGGGTAGGGGGAGATCTTAATGACCTTTTTATTTCAGGTCATAGTTCCAAACTAGTGTGAAGCTGAATAAATTTTACAACCCATATCGGTTTCCCGTTTACTGCTCCAGCCATGTCAGAAAATGTCAGAGTTTTAGACACTTTCAGAGTAATGGAACTTGCCCTTGCCCTGTGTCCTTCAGTGGGGAACATAGGCCTGTAATTCCTATTTACACTGCAGTTCCACTGGCTAGAGAGAGCCATCCAATTCACACAGCAGTTGAACTAGTTATAATACTCAGCACTTGAATAGCACCTTCCATTTTTCAATTGTTGTGTATTACAGCTGATTTCAGAGACTGGACTAGAATTCAAGGTTTTCTAGCTCCCACATCATGATGCCACTTCTAAAGCAAACTTATACAGTACAGAATGGCTAATGGAAGTATTTGGAGACAGAACCCAGAGAATGAATTGCAATAGATAGGCCAAAGCCCAGTATTTAATTACACATTTATGTAACATACATGCAAACACCAACTCCTGCCCTCCAAAATATGCGGCTAAAGCAAGGGAAAGTAGCAGTGCTAGGACTGCACTACATCACTTAAACTATCACCCAAGGTTTTTATTTTTTCTATATATGAGGTGAGCACACAACATTGATTTGGGGGAAATGCAGGGAGAGACCAACCCTTTAAAGACAGCCTTTTTTTCTATCCCATGTAGGGTGGACTTCTTCTGAAGTACTGTTCTGACCTGGCTGTGTGCCCACTCCTAATGGCAAGAGTTGATCAATAGCAGCTGGGAAAAGCTGATTCCAGGACCTGCTGGATTAGCAGCCTAGCCAAGGTGCCAGGAGGGGCAAACCTGTATACTGGAAGCATTTGGTTCAGTCTTCAAAGACAATAGATCCTTGAAGACGTTTTCTTTTTATGTATTTCAGAATGGAAGGAAGGGGCAACTGACTGTTCACATCAGAAATGTGAACCTAGTGTAATTTTGGAGTCTCTTTGCAGGATAATAGGGTAAATGTTTCAAAAACACCAGAGCCATTTTCAAAAGTAGCTTAGGCATTTAGCTAAAGTGTGACTGATAGCCAATGGGACTTAGGCTCCTCAGTTGCTAGGGTGCTTTTGAAAATGCTGCTACTCTTTAATGATAGCAATCACAATTTTTTGCGTGGAGAATGGTGCAGGCTACAGGCCTGGTCTTCAGTCTTTACATAGGCAAAACAATTGTTGACTTCAGGATCTGGCCTTGAGCATATCTGGGGGAGATGTAGGTGGGAAATGTAAAAGCAAAATCCCTAAATCTTATTTTTGATTACTGTTATTGAGACAAACTGCACTTATGACCATGAATGACTTAGGAAGGATCAATCCTTTTCATTGGGAGAACTCCCTGTATAAGGACCGAGGGCCAAATTCTGCTCTCGGACTAGTGAACACATCAGAGTCAGCGGCGTTACTTCAGGTCTAGTCTGGACTTAATAAGAGCAGAATATGGCTCTTTAGGTTTGGACACTTAAGCTGTAGGGTGGTGCTCCTTTTTTTTTTTCTCTTTAATGACTCACTCCAATAACCAAGCTGAAACCAGTGCTTGTCTTGGTATTTAAATTCCCATGATACTTTCTCTTGCATATCATAACCTTTGTGAGCTGGGTGTGTGAAGTGTGTTTTTGGGGGTGTAACCTTCCACAGAAGGAATTTCAACAGAATGACTGACTCAATCTGTCAATATTTTCTCTGTCTGACGATACATTCCATCTGTAGATTGAGAGTGTAAAATATGCCACCTAAGGAAAGGCAGAGTCCAGGTTCTCCCTTCTATGTTCTGAATCATTGTGTAAAAAAATCAATTTCTTAATCCTGAAAAGGCTCTCGGCTGATAAATAACACTGTCTGTGAACATTAATCCTAGAGTCTCTTACATGCAAATCAGCTGCCCCAAAATTTATTCTTAAAATGCAAATGGCTTTAGTATGTACGAAACGGGCTAGATCTTCTGCTTATCCATTTAACAGGTACAGCATTAGCAGCAGCAGTTGAGACTTCCCCACATACACTTGCCATTGTGGCCTATCCCTGATTTTGGAGGACTCACCTCTAAGGTCAGATGAGTTTGTTTTGTGCCCTCTCAATCCTTGACCTATCTGCTGAGCCTGCCAGCAAAGGGCATCCCAATTCTGGGATGTTTCTTGTGAGGGTGACAGGGACTAATTCACAGGGACTAACACATTTGCTACTGACCTGGGTTGGATTTGAGCCATTGCCATAGTTTCATAGAAGTTTAAAGACGGGAAAAGACCGCCTAACAAGGTTGTCTAGTCAATCTCCTGCCATTTTAGGATTGTGCCCTACAACCTGTTTTCCAAACCTTTGTCCACCTTCTGTGACTAAGTCCCACTTCTGTCCCTCTAGGGTCTGCTCTATGGTGGAGGTACAAAATCAGGTAGAATAAGGAAATCTTTTCCTCTTCTAACCTTCCTCCTATAAGCCCCTTCTCTCTTCCTCTGCTCTCCATCTGTAGGCATTTTATTGCTGTTACCATAGCACAGTGGTCTCCAACCTTTCTAAGCACAAGATCACTTCTTGAATTTAAATGCAACCCAGGATCTACCCCGCCTCTTCCCTGAGGCCCCACCTCTTCCATGAAGCCCTGTCCCACTCATTCCATTCCCCCCTCTCTGTTGCTCGCTCTCCCCCACCCTCACTCGCTTTCACCGGGCTGGGGCAGGAGGTTGGGGTTCAGGAGGGGGTGCAGGCTCTGGGATGGGGCCGAGGGGTTCGCAGTGTGGGAGGGGGCTCTGGGCTGAGCCTGGGGTAGGGGGCTGGGGTGCAGGAGGGGGTGCAGGGTGTAGGCTCTGAGAGGGAGTTTGGGTGCAGGAGGGGGCTCTGGGCTGGGGCAGAGTGTTGGGGTGAAGGAGGGGGTATGGGATGCTGGCTCTGGGAGGGGGCTCAGGTCTGGGGAAAAGGTTTGGGGTGCAGGAGGGGGTTCAGGGTGCAGGAGGGGGCATGGGGTGCTGACTCTGGGAGGGGGCTCAGGGCTAGGAGTTGGGGTGTGGGTTCCTGCTGGGTGGCACTTACCTCAGCTCCCAGTCGGCAGCACAGCGGGGCTAATGCAGGCTTCCTGCCTCACGCAGCTCCCAGAAGGGGCCAATGTGCTCCTGCGGCCCCTGGGGGCAGGCATGTGGCTCAACGCGCTGCCCCTCTCTGCAGGCACCGCCCCTGCAGCTCCCATTGGCCACAGTTCCCCGTTCCTGGCCAATGGGAGCTGTGGGGGCGGTGCTTGCAGACAGGAGCAGTGTGTGGAGACCCCTGCCCTCCCCTGGGGCCGCGGGGGCGTGCTGGCCGCTTCCAGGAGTGGCATAGGGCCGGGGCAGGCAGGGAGCCTGCCTTAGCGGCAGCCCCACTGCACCACCAGACTTTTAGCGGCCAGAGATGGCGATCGATTGGGCGTCTCTAGGATCGACCAGTCGATCGCGATCGACCGGTTGGTGACCACTGCCATAGCGTTACCTGAGCATGTTACCAAAATGACTTGATACGTTGATTATGGCAGGGGAGCTGGCCTCTTGCTCCACCCAGCACTGTCCCTAACTTTCTGTGGGTATATCTACACAGCAGTGTAAACCTGGGCTCAAGCGTAACCTCCCTTGCATCCACACCCATTGTGCTAACCTAAGGCTTGGACTTAGGGTCCCTGCATCCTGAAGGATTGGAGGGTCCAGGCCCATGTTAAGCTGGAACCTAGGGTCCGAGTCCTATTGCTTTCCTGCTTGCACGTGGCCCTGGTTGACTCGGGTCCCAGGAGTCCGCCGGATGTATCTGAGTTCCCGCTCCCAGAGGAACTGTGCTGTAGGCAGGCAGCCAGCACAGCAGCCGGAAGTGCCATTACTGCCTGGCTGAGGGTGCTCACCCTTCCTGCTCCTCACAGCAGCAGCTTCTCCTTGCTTCTGTGCAGAGCTTGCCCAGAGCAGGGAGCAAAGCTGACAGATGGGAAGCTGCTTCCGACTGCCATGATGTTGGGAGTCATCCCTCCCCTGGCCGTGCTGAGCTGGGAGCTCTGCTGCTCCCTCTCCTGCAGGGCAGCCACTTAGTGCCCAGTCCGCTCTCTGATCCTTGCTCCCGGGCCCCACCTCCACTCCCTGTGTGTGCAGGGGCACCCTGACTGTGTGCACTCTCAGGGTGGTGAGTGGGAGCCAGCCCCAAAACCTCCCTGCAGACAGCTCTTTATCCATGTTTGCTTTCACCTACTGAAAATTGCTGCTGCTTCATATCCCTGGCCTGGTTACATAACCTCAGACTGGGATGATAATCTTAATTTTTTTAAAAATATCTTTGCCTATGAATGAGCAATACTTCAAAAATTACTACTAAAAACAATCCGCTCTCCCATCCCTTGCTGTTTAATTTCTCCTTAGCTATAGTGCAACCAACCAATCAAGAGCATGTTTAATGAATTTATATTGGCTCTGAAAATGGTATTCTGTAATATTTTATCTGAAACAAAGACTTCAAATGTAGTAGATGAGGCACATAAACTGTTGTAGGGATGGTAAACCAAACAGGGGAATGGAACAGTATCTATGCCAAGAGTGGCAGTCTTCCATAAACAAAGAGAACAGATTGAACAGAAGAACCTCACATTTTTATGTTGTTTTTTATAAGCATATGGCAGCTTAATTTTCATTTTTACAGGCTTAAAGCAATGTGCTGGTTTCATGCTAAGCAACTTGTTGTTCTCTTGTAGTTCTAATGCACTGGACGCAACCTTAGACAAACCACAGGAAAGCTCAAAGAAGGTAGCTGTGTCACCAGGAAAGGTAGGTTCAGCATTGGTATGCTAGAGATGGCCTTTTTAAAGCTATTCCCTTGCCACTTTGCCGCTCCACTAAAAACCAGGAAGAATTTGGACAGAAGAATAAAAACTTGAGGTATAAAATGATGGATTGATTCCTGTTCAGCCTGTTTGTGTGGCAGAGAGAAAATCTTCATCCCTTACCTATATGTAGCCAATAGCAACCTCTTCACCCTCCCGAGAAAATTGACTCCATTTTGCTTTGTTCCAATTTCAATTGAATCTTCTCATAGGTCTGAATCCCTTTTGGGAGTCAGTAGCAGAAATGAGGCTATCTAAGGGCTTGTCTTCACTACCGCGCTACATCGGTGCAGCTGCCTCGATGTAGTGCATCTAGTGAAGACACGGGAGAGTGTCTCCCGCTCACATAGCACAGTGTAGACAGCGCTTTAAGTCGATGTAAACTTATGACACTCGGGGGTGGTTTTTTCACACCCCTGAGCAACGTAAATTACATCTGTAGTAGGAAGAGAGCAAACAACAAACTAACTTTCTTAAAGATATGGTTGCCAAGCAACAAAAATGCAGACTCTGCTTCTAATCCTAACCACTAACTAATATTTGAAACATAGGCTTTCCTTATTACCACATAGCAGAGTTTTAAAATAAAGTTAATATAAAGTAAATGCCCTAAGTTACTAAATGAATACAACCAATTAAATTAATACAACAAATTTGACGTAAGCAGTAGTGTAGACAAGCCCTAAGGGCTGGTCTGCACTGGAAATGTACATCAGCATAGCAATGTCTCTCAGGGGTGTGAAAAATCCACCAAGAGACATAGTTAAGTCGACGTAAATCCTAGTGTAGACAGTGCTAGGTTGATGAAAGAATTCTTCTGTCGAGCGAACTGTCGCCTTGAGGGGAGGTGGATTAACCACGACAGCGGGAGAATCCCGCCCGTCGCTATAGTGTCTCTAGTGAAGTGCGCTGCAGCTGTGCTGCTGTACCGTTTTAAGTATAGATGTAGCCTGCTTCACAAAGGTGGGGTTTTCAAATGCCCTAAGTCTGTTCCTGCTGACTTCAAAGGGAGTAGAGTTAGGCCAAGCCCTTCTGACAATCCTTTACCTTCACTATTTTGCTATGTCCTCCGTCTGTCTTATAAGAGCCCTGCTTAAACCTTATTCTGCAGGGGTGAAATCACTGCGTTTTCATGTTTCTGTTAACGCTGTTAAACATATGACTCAAATTATATGTCCATTCTTTTCTAGCAAAGGAAAAATCCATTTAATGACTTCACTGCACCAGAACAGAACGTAAAAAGTAGGGACTCGGAAAGCGGAACAACTGACCTATCTCAGATGTCAAATGAGGGTAAATAATTTTTTTTAATCTACATGTCCTCTGTGGACTCTGAAATTCTTCGGGGTATTGTGACCAAGTTAACTGTCGCTTTTCTCACACAATACATTTTCTAGGGGGAAAAACCTTTTTAAAATCCTGCAATAAAGCAGGACATGGCACTATTTTACCTATTGTTTTATGAGCCTGTCTCCAGCCTGTTCTTCAAGCTGTTCATTTTAAATCTGCATGTATAAAAATATGACCCCCTGAAGATATTAAGAAAATATGTTTCACCCAAATAATCTGATCTGTCTACTCCTTTCCCCTGCCCACACTCCAACCCTAAACCTGCATTAGGTCATTGAGGGTAGGTCTACGCTGCAATTAAAAACCCACAGCTGGCTCAGGTCAGCTGACTTGGACTCATGGGGCTCAGGCTGTGGGGCTCTTTAATTGTAGTTTAGACGTTTGGGCTGGTGCCCAAGCTGTAGGACCCTAATGTCTAAGCCCGAATGTCTATACTGCAATTAAGCAGACCCTTAGCCCGAGTCAGCTGACCCAGGCCAGCTGCAGGTGTCTGACTGCAGTGTAGACATTCCAGTAGCCATCCAGCTGAGAAGGGCCACTTCCATATTACAAGCCTCTTGGTGATTTAGCAGTAAGAGAGCAGTTTAAGATATTCTCTTTTCTGTCTTTGCAGCAGTCCCAATCATTGCTGCTATTGCTCAGCGGCAGGGGATCAAGCTGGAGTCCCAACATTTGATCTCGTCCCCCTGTTGTTTCTTAGACTCATAGACTTTAAGATCAGAAGGGACCATCATGATCATCTAGTGTGACATCCTGCACATTGCAGGTCACAGAACCTCACCCAGCCACTTCTATCTATAACAGACCCCTAATCTCTGGCTGAGTTACTGAAGTCCTCAAATCATGATTTAAAGACTTCAAGTTACAGAGAATCCACTATTTACACTAGTTTTAACCTGCAGGTGATCTGTGCTCCATGCTGCAGAGGAAGGAGAACCCCCCCCCCCCCCCCCCCACGATCTTTGCCAGTCTTGTTTCCTTAGTTCTGTTTTTTAGATTCCTCTCTTTCCCCAAAATATCATTCCTAACCAAACAGGAGCTAGAAAATGATGTACCTTAATCCAGTCTTGCAAAATTGTAATGAGAGTTTGTCAGCCCAGGCATGAAAACTACTGACCTGCTTTCTGCTATAATGCTTGCTAATGGGGGAAGAGGACAAGTGTATACTACTTGCATTTTTTTTTAAATACTTGTCCAGAGTGGGCAAGTTTTACTAAGTTTTACTTAGTTCCATCTGACCCTGAAAACAGTCTACAAAAATTGATAGAAACACAAACACAAGACACGATAATATAATTGAGCTGTATAAGAACTGAGTTGATTAAAGGTTTACTGTGCTCTAACTTTGAGTCGTTATGTTTCTTTGCAGTAGGAATGTTCTATTAGTCAGCACTCTATAATACAAACAAGTTAAATCTAATATAAAGTTTGATAATCTATTAGTTTTCCAATACATTTGTTTCAAGAGTGCGTACTTTTTATACTGCTGAATGCTTTGACTGTTAACGTTGTCTTGTCTTTTTGCATTGCATCTTAGAGCTGCAAGAATGTCTTTCCTGTGTAAAACACTTGATGCTTTGACTAAATGCATGTTCTTAAGCTTGAGATCTGTTTTGCAGTATGTTTTTACCCTTTCCCTTGTATGCATGTCTTGTCTTGCAGACACACTGACACCTTCAAAGGAGAGCCAATCCAAGAGAAACGTACTAAACAGTAGGTCAGAGGAACATTCTGGAGAACAAACTGATGAGTCACAGAGAATTGCAGATCAGCCTCCTGTACCAAAAGCTAGAAAAGTCATCTACAAAATAACAGATCCCATATTGGAGAAAGATGGTTCTTTCCCCAAACCTGCTAAAAGGACTGACTGGGTTAGTGGTGCTGGTACACCACCGAGGGGCATTCTGAAACGCAGTTCAAGTTCAAGTTCCACTGATTCAGAAGTTCTTCGTGTTAATCAAATCTTTGACCATCAAAGTAAGACTGGTTTGCCATCTTCAACTGTTCTCGAAAGAGTAGCTGAGACAAATCCTCCTGCAGAAGACCCCTCACAAAATTCACTGGAAAGACTAAAACAGGTCAGGTTCTCTTCCAGTATAGGTACAAAACAACCTCTTCAGAGCCCCCAACTGCACCATGGCAAAGATATAGGAGAGTTTGACTTACTGGAATCAGACTATGTTAAGAATGCAGAAAATGACAGTAGTAGGTTAGATGCACTTCAAAATGAACAAACCCTCCCTATAAAATCTCCACGCTCCCAATCCTCTGCTTTAGATGTTAATGCAACAGACAGAGATGTCTCCCAAGAAGACACATCAGCACCATATTCTTCTGATGCTAACAGGTCAAGCCTACCAGTTAATGAAACCTTGCAGCTTAAGACAAGTCTTCCTATGGAACCTGTAACTCCAAGGAAATCCTCCAGTAATATCTCACCAAATGTCCAGGAAGTGCAAACTGTTGATGAAACATTGTCTCAAAACATATCCAAACAGTCCCCGAATCCTGACTTGGAGTCATCCAAACACACTATTGGTAAGAGAACAACACAACACAAGTCAAATGAGTTAATACTGAGAAGGGTAAATAACAATTTTGAAAACAGTCATAAATAACTCTGCTCATTAATATTCCAATCATGAGAGAGAGAGCTTTCTGTATTAGCCAGAATATTTCTGCTTGCTTACTAATTTACCAGTTTCACACACTAAACCACATGCTACGCATTGTCTGAACATTCAGTCTGGGAATATGCTCTATTGATTGACTTTCTGTTTTATAAAAAAAAAAAAAAAACCTGGTTAATAACATGTCCAGGCTAAAGTGTGGATATGCATATTTATTAGCAACAAGAGAGAGATAGTGGTGGACCACCCATATACTTGCTCAGGCAAAACTCCTGTTTTGAAGTCTATGCTAGCTTTGTCTGCATAAGGACTGAAGAAATTGGTCCACCATTGTCTGTTAGTGGTAATAATGGTACTATGATTTGGGGATTATTTTTTTTTAACACGTGTGATTAAATAAAAAACATGGCAGTTAAATGATGAAAAATTCACTTCTGAATAAGAATCAAAATGCCATAATTATAAGCAAACATAAGTGTTCCTGCAGAGTTAACTTTTTGTAAGGTTGTAATGTGGATTAAGACTTTACTCATTCATAAATTGCTCCAGTTTTATTCTACAAGTCTATTTTCATTGCTGTGCTGCCAGTATATCAATGTTCTTACCTGAAAATATTTTTTTCAAGCTAAAAGAACAAGCATATGGGATATATCTGTGTTTTAGCTTGTGTAACTTGTAGTGGGGACTTGGTGGAAAGTGAAGCATCATATGGATGTCTAGAGGAGTCTCTTAACCCACTAATTATATTTTAATAAATACCTTGTCTGCAATATGATGCATTTCAAAAGCAAAAAAAAAAGCTCTAACTATTTTTATGCACCCCAAGAAGAAATCCTGTGGATTTTACCCTATATCGGGATACTGCTAACTCATCCCTGCCAAAGGCAGGAAAACCATTCCAACCTTTCTTCCAAATTGGTGGTAAACTTTGATAGGCTCCCAAGAACCACTCCCCTCCCCCATCATATCACTCTTTATTTTGGCTTTTTGATTTCTGTTTTCACGTAAACAGTTGTTTTTAAAATAACAAGCAGCAATGGGAAGGGGAAACAAGCTATGATGAGCACTACTAGATTTTTTTTATCAAGGTGGGTGGAAAACCTGTTTCAGCAAAATCATGTTTATTGACTCCTTATCTTGAAAGGTGATTTTATGTTACAGATCAGCAGCCACTTTCTGCTAAGACAAAATCTCCTCAGGTGCCAAATGCCAGCTCTGCAGACCTTCAACAAGGTAAGCCTGTTCTTGTTGAGGATCAAAGTGCTAAAACCACTTCCAAGCCTGACAAACATGCTGCTGAGTTCATGAAGGCAGCTGATGAGTCCATATCAAAAGTATTAGATTGGTTTAAAAGAAGCTCCAATACTAGTGATGAGAATACGCCATCGGTAGCCTCCCAAGGGAGAGAGTCCAAAGAAGAACTGTACTCATCACCCAGGACAAGAGTTATAACTACAAAAGATAGTGGACCAAGCACAGATGAAAATACACAACTGATTGACTTGTCATTTGGAAATAACGGGAAACCAAGCAATGTTTTGAAACCTGCAGCAGTTGATGCAGAAGACATACAGATAATAAAAGTAGGAAAAAAAGAAAATCTAAGTCAAGAGACTCAAGGAACAGACTACAACAAAGGACCTATTGTACTTGGAAAGAGCAAAAGTGGCAGAGAGAAGATACCTTTACAGGTCACTGATCTTCCAGTTACTAAATTAGGTGAAACAAATATTCTTAAAAAATCAGCTGCAGAAGGCAAAATATTATACAAACCAGAGGATGAAAGTGCAGCATATAAAGAACCAACATTTCTTACAGAAGGAAAAGACAAACCAGGTTCAAAGAGTTTCAGTTCTCCTGAAAAGCTAAATGAAGGTTCACTATTGAAAACTAATGTGCAAATTCAGAAAGGAATTCAGAAAGAGGAAGAGAAAATATGCATTATCAAATCTCTCTTGGAAGAAGACCATGTCCAGTCACAGACTGGATTTGATAATAAAGGAACAGAGATAAAAGAACCTGGTTTACTTGATCAAGGAAGTATGCAACTAGAGCCAAGTAGTCCTAGGACGAAACTACCCGTCTTGCCACAGCATGAATCCAAACAGCCATCTCAGGTACAAATCTCAGATGAGGAGACAGAACAAAAGAGAAGAGTAAGGGATATTAGGGCTTTCTGGGAAAGCAACAAAACTGGACCCAAGCATACAAATAAGGAAGGCATTTTAAGTACTACCCCATCAGCTAGTAGCACAGTACAATACATCAGTAAAGGAAATAGCAAAGTAAAACCCACTGATGATTCTGCAGCATCCCTATCAAGTGAATCAAAAGATCAAAACAAGTATAGTTGGGTTACCTTCAGAAGAGTTGAATTAAGTGATGACGAGGCATCTTCAAAGACTGGGCCAGATATAATGGATAAATCCAAAGCAGACCATACTGTTGAGAAGTCCAGAAAAATACTTCAGTCTGATGGTAAGGTTAATGAATTTACAAAATTGCCAAAAGCAAATCATTTGCAACCAAGAATTGGTTTTACTCCTACTTCATCAAAGAAGTATGAAGATGGGAAAGAAGTGTCTTCAGAAAATGACAGAAATCCCTCTTCTACACAACAGAAGCCACATTTTAAGGTTTTGTCTTTGAAGGAAAAAATAGATGAGGAGTCTAAGAATCAAATTTCCAACCCATTGCAATTTCAGAGTTTGAGAAGCTTTTGGGATATTGGAGCTAAATCACAGAGTAGGACCAATATGAAAAATGAAACCACTTCCCCAGGTAATATTAGTTCAGTAACTTACCAAAAAGAGTCAAAGGAACTTAAAGAAAGCAGAGCAGAGACGAGCCAAGAAGAGGTGATTGTTCAACAGCAAAATCAACTTCCCGAGAGAGAGAAAACAAAGAAAATAAACTTCAAAGTACCTGAGTCGCCTAGACAGGAAGGGCAGCCCATTCCTTGGTCAGTGAATCTGACAAGAACAGAAAATGCAGCATCTCTTCAAATAGTGGGGGGAAAGGTAGGAAAGTCAGTGATCTCAAAACCTAAAGAAAAGGTGGATCTTCCAGAGCAAGAAGTTAAAGAATATATAGAAAAAATGAGTGTTCCACCAAAAGAACAGCACAGCACATTTAACAATAGCTTACAGAAACTGCTTAAAGAAATGTCTGAGGCACCCTTGCCATCATTCCAACCAGCTAGTGATAAAGGTGTTCCAAGAAAAGAATTGGGAATTGATGAACACCTAATTGTTTCTGTAAAAACAATGCAGAGCAAGACTGCTCCCAAAGACTCCAAAGAAAAAGCAGAATCCCCTAAAGAGGAGGTTGTAGAGACTGTAGACAAAACTGTTGCTCCATCAAAGGTTGAACTTGATGCATTTAATGCAGGGCTAGAGAAACTGCTAAAGGAAACCTCCAAAATATCATCATCTTCTAGTCAGAACGTAACAGAAAATATTTCTGAAGAGACAGTTTCTTGGCCTGGGCAGAGAAGATTTTTTGAAAAGGTGATGGAACGGAGTCACAACACTTATCCTACATTTCAAAAAGAGGAAGTGCTTCCTCAAGAAGTAAAAGAAACTATAGAAAGAACAGTCGTTCCACCCAAAGATGAACTTGATGAACTAAAAATTGGTCTAGGGAAGCTGCTTAAGGAATCTGACTCTTCCTGTCCATCGCATCAGGCAGCAGATGCGGATGAGGGTATCCAGAGAGAGAGTTCTCATGAAGAAGTCATTCCAAGCTCTTCCCAAAAGACAATGCGTCCTGGCATAGCTGCTTATGTTGTGACCCAGAATGAAGCACAGCCTCCTGGAGAGGCAGTCTCAGAGACTGTAGAAAAAACCACGGTTCCACCAAAAGCTGAATTCCATGATCTGGATGCTGGTTTAAAGAAACTACTTAAGGAAGCATCCGCAATCTCATTTTCATCGTACACTATAGATAACAGTAAAAAAGCAGCATCTGAGAATGTCCCTGAAGAAGATCGGCGAAGATATTATAAGCGGGTCACAGAGACTGACCAGGCTACTTCTGTTACTGCCCAAGAAAGGGTTGGGACGCCAAATGAAATTGGGACTGTAGAGAGAACTACAGTTCCATATCAGGATAATGTTAGCTCAATCAATCCATGCTTGGAGAAACCAAATGAAGAGGCAGCTAACGTGCTGTTACCTTTATATGCAAAAAGTGGAGAAAATGTAAGCTCTCGGCCAGAGGATCAGACTGATCATCCTGTATCTCCTGGTAACCATCATGAAGTGACTGAAATACTAGTAAAAACAGTTCAGCCAAAACCTGAACTCCGTGAATTTAATGCTAGTTTGCAGAAACTGCTCAAGGAAGCTTCTGAAATGCCACCCTCTGAACAGAAAAGCTTTGACAATGAGATGCATGTTAGGATACAGCCTAATCAGAGCGTGAATTCCTCTTACCAACAAGATATTGATCATCCTCAAGAAGTAAAGGAAACTGTAGAAAAAGCTGTTGCTCCTTCCAAATCGGAACTCAGTGAAATTAATTCTGGATTAGAGAAACTGCTTACGGAAGCTTCTGAAATGCCACCTTCTGAACGGAAAAGATTGGACCGTGAGATGTATAGTATGGTGAATTTTAGGATACAACCTAATCAGAGTGTGAATTCCACTTACCAACAAGAAATCAAGCATCCTCAAGAAGTAAATGAAACGGTCAAAAAAGCCGTTGCTCCTTCCAAATCAGAACGTAGTGAATTTAATTCTGGGTTAGAGAAACTGCTGAAGGAAGTCTCTGAAATGCAAACTCCTAAACTGAAAAACATGGACAATGCAATGCAGAAGAGTATGAGGATACCGCCTAATCCGAGCGTAGACTTAACTTATCAGCAAGATATTGACCATCCTCAAGAAGTAAAGGAAACGGTAGCAAAAGCTGTTGCTCCTTCCAAATCTGAGCTTGGAGACTTTAATGCTAGTTTGCAGAAACTGCTTAAGGAAGCCTCTGAAACTCCACCTCTTAAGCTGAAAAGCTTGGATAGTGTAACACAGGGTAGGACACAGCCTAAGGAGAGTGCGTATTCCCCTTACCAACAAGAGATGGACCATCCTCAAGAAATAAAAGAAACTGTAGAAAAAACTGTTGCTCCAACAAAAGCAGAATGCAGTGAATTGAATATCTGCTTAGAAAAACTTGTTAAAGAAGCATCTGACGTTTCATCTCAGCTGCCAACGAAGATGGGAAAACAGGAAAGACCCAATGACTCTGTGTCTCAATCAGAAAAGGGAAGTCTAGCCATTAAAATGCCACTCTCTGGTCCAAGTGCTTCAAGTGGCTATCGCACAGAGTTTAAGATACCAATCAAGAGAGAGACTTTGAAACAAAATGACAAGGCCGTGAAGGAAGATCATGTGGTAAATGAAGTGAGAGGTTCTACTCTCCCTGAAAGAAATGTAGCATTTGAGAAAACCATGCAGACTAACCTGGCATCAGCTGAAGCCCTTCCCAAGGAAAGAGAGAATGGTGCGGCTGTTATCAAGACACATAAGATGGAGATAAAAAATGAAAATAAAAGAGAGGAAGCAGCAGGAAAGGAGGTTGATAAAAGCGCTTCCTTAGCAGATGCTAGTGAGGCAACATCTGAAGTGAATGCACCATTTAGATTCAGGAGAGCAAGCACACCACAAGATGATGATCGCTCCTCCAAAATAAGTAAAGTTGAGCTGCTCCTAGCATCTCCTTATGATGATGATGAAGATGACACCATAAGTTTTGGCTCTGATCTTTCAGGTTCAACCTGTGAGCATTTTTGAATTCTTAAATCAATCATTCTGGATTTTTATTTATTATTATTATATTTATTATTATTATTATTATATTTATTAATTATTATTTAAGAAATATGGCTAGAATTTTTTGATAACGTACCTTAAGAATGGTGAACCAAAAGCCTGACTGAGATTCTCATTCATTTTCTTAACTGAATGATCTGGGCATCTTTTCTAATGAACTTTTTTAATGCCTGAGTCAGCAGATGTTTTGAAAAGACACGCATTTTGTATGGCTTGCAGAACGGGGAGTTGGGCTGGAATAACCCTATTGCATGCCTATAGAGAAAGAGTCAGGCTTTCCGCATCGGTTTCTTCGCCTTGTGGCAGTTTGTTCAATGTGGGAACAGTGAGTTCCATTATTTAAACTTCGGGCTTTAGAGTTTTTTTTTTTTTTTTTTTACACAGTGTTTTACTGGCTGATGTAAGAAAGGGGCCCCGTTAGCAAGGGATATCTGGCTAAACCAGATATTTGCTTCTGCTTTCTAATGTGTATTTACACCACAACGTGCAAAGGAGAAGGCACACCCCGCCTTAATCAATTCATTGTTGCAGCCTGTTGCACCAGAACATGGGGCTATGTTCACTTAGTGTTATCTTCCACTGAAAAATTAGTATTCAAATAGAGATGCATCTGGAACAGATGGCAACACTGGAGTGGCTCTGGTCTCCTGTACAGTATGAGATAGGCAGTGCTGATGTAATTAAACTATTGGAGACGCTTCAGTTGGAGGGGTTAATTTAATATTTGTTCTGAGAAATCAGGATTGTTCCTCTTAACTGGAGAGACTGAGAAACCTGTGAAATTTGCAGCGGCTGCCAGCTGTGATCCTTAATTCCTCACTCTTAACTCGGGCAAAACACAATTGGAGCCAATGGAACTTCTGGCCTAGGTGAAGAATGAGTAAAACTTGAGCAAGGGCTTCAGGCTTTGCGCCATAGCTAAAGTGAAGCATTTTGGGTCACTTTTGCTCATGGGGAGGGTGGGGGAAGGCGGCAGAAAGGGATTTTTAAAGGGATGAGATGGTACATGGGACTGCCAACTGGGACAGATGAGACCGTTAACTTCTAAGATCTGAATCTGTCCCATGGTGGTAGCAGTTGAGTTTTCCTATGGCTGCTGTTTGGACTACATGACGTGAATTGTGGCCTCTGTTGTTGTTGTTTTTTAAATTCAAATAGGAACACATCCCCATTATTAAAATAACCCCCACTGTTAGCACCCCAAGTGATAGTCTCCATCAGGAAGCAGTTCTATAACCGGGTTTGGTTTTCTAGCTAGACTCCTGCTTAGTTGTAGATACAGCTGTGTCACTGTGTCCATCTCAAGCAATGAGTCTGAATTAGTTTGCCTACCTCTAGTATGTGTGTATGTAGACAAAACAATAGGCCCAAATGATCACGTGGCACATCTGTTGATTAGTCGGAGCCCTAAACACACACACCAAAGGGTAAATTTTTGCTCCATAACTCTTAAAAATTACTGTAAAATTTCCATTTCCCCCCCTAGTCAATACAATGCTGCCATGGCAACTTCCAGTTAAATCACTTCTAAAATATGTATTCCTGAAAGCCTGTGTCCAAGTAATATAAGCTATTCAATTCAGTGACTATTGATCCTGCTGGTCTTTGGTAGTGCATGTATTTTTACCTAGTAATTTAGAATTCCATTATGTCTCCAAATCCATGACTAAACATCTGCACCTTTCCCTCATTTTTCTTTTGGTCTTTCACCGTTGTCAAAACTAGAATTTTAAATGTTTTGCTAAGGGTTAAAAATATCTCTCCGTTAGTTAAAAATAGCCATTGATTTCTTAAGTGGCTCTCATTTAAAAAGGCATGTCTGTCTGTTTGTGCAGCGTTCATGTATTTTGTCTCGTGACAGGTTCAGAAGAATTAGATCCTATTTTGAAGGCTTTGAAAAGGAGTGCAGATAGGCAAAGGCCTTCCAAAAGTCTAGAGGACATTCCATCAGCCACATCAAGTGAGCACAAAGCTTGTCTGCTGTCTTCCTTGCCCCCAACTAAGCTTAAAAATACTTATTTACGGTACTATCCTTCCACACATCTTCACCAACTGGCACTCTAATATTCCAACCATGGGTTTTGGCAAGAAAACTATCCTCAGAATGAGCATCCAAAATAAGTAAATAAATAACCACCATACTTTATAACTCGACTTCTGAATAAGAAGTAAGGAGCAGTGCTCTAGTCTAAATGGTGCTTTTGACCAGGTTTTGATTTCAATACTGCATGCTCATTTTGAACACTTATTCCTGTATTTCATTCTCAGTCACAGCTGAATATAAAATAGGATTCTTTTTTGCACACTTAATTAAGGCATGCTTTTTAACCCCTTCTTTCATCTCCTCTCACATTCCATTCAGATGGCCATCTTTGTAACAATGATTATACCTGCAGTGGCAGGAAATAGGCAAGCAAGGTATGCAACTGCCATGTCCATTCCTAATTCCACTAGCAAGTTTTAAAGATTTACTGAACTCTTCTCTGCCACTAGCTGTAAATCTATAAATGTCCAGGTTGTGACTGAGAAAACATTTAATCCTGTCCTCCTGTTTGTTTGTTTGTTTGTTTGTTTGTTTGTTTGTTTGTTTGTTTGTTTGTTTGTTTGTTTGTTTGTTTGTTTGTTTGTTTGTTTGTTTGTTTGTTTGTTTGTTTGTTTGTTTGTTTGTTTGTTTTTGTTTTAAAGCCAGATCGGCCTTGAGTCTCCTGAAATGCTCTCAATGTTTATAGTTTTCTCTTGTGAGCCAGCTCTATTTATAAATAACTTGCATGGAGTTTACACAGGAGTGTTCATGTAAATGTATCCACTCAGCAGACTTCTTCTGAGAAATATGCATTGAATTGGTCTTAATCAGCATGGCTTTGCTCAGTAGTGGGCTTTGTGCTTGTTATACAATAAGGGGATGTGCAAGCACCCAAAGGAGCAACAGATAAATATCTACTTTCACCCACAAATGGATATGGGCCCAATTAATGAGTGGTGCAAGTGAGAGCAACTGCACTGACTTCAGTAGAATTGCACCTACTTGCACCAGCAGCAAATTTGGCTCTGAGTTCCTATTTAAATTATGCAATCAAATATACTTGTGTTCAGAATTTCACTTACCCCTATGTTCATGGTTATGTATTTTTCAATATCTTATTGATTGCTGTGCATAATGGGGAAAATGTGTGAAACTTCATGCATGTAGAAATTTGTGAATAGAGCTTTGGCTTTTGGAAGGAGCTGGCCAATTCAGGCATCTTACACTAGTTTAAAATACAGACATAAGAACTCATAATTCTCTCCTTTTTTTAACGTGCTGTTACTTATTTGCAATTGACTCTAGGACCTCAGCCATCAGTACAGCACTGTACTGATGTAAACTGCATTAAACAATGACATGAGAGCTCCCTTTATAGCAAACTAGTTGAATTTTGTAATCCAAGTAGAAAGTGTTTTATGAACAGCATTTAACCTTGTGCTTTGTGAATTTAACCTTGGTTGTGGCTCTGCTGATTTTGACCTTATTTCTTATAAACTCTGTGGCTGCCACTATAATCCATACTACCTTCCTGAACAGCAAACTTACTAACTGTTACTTTTTCCTGCACAGATAAAGGAAAAGTAGATATTCCAAAAGAAGAATTAGTACTTAGTGCTGAAGATGGTAAATATCTTCTTTGTGTCTGCATGAACATAGTATTTTTTTCAGTGTCCTCCTCCACTCACCAGCCAAAGAGTTGGTGAATTTCAGAATTGTATCACTGCTGTATGGTAATTTAATTAGTTAATTTCTGCATGATGTAAATACTTGGGTAGCATTTCTCTACCTTTGCTTTTATTTCTAAACAATATGTTACTATTGTTATATCCCACTACGTATTATTGTAAGAAACCTTGTTTATGTCACATAGTGTGTTATCTGGGCTTGATCCTTCAGGCATTCCACATGTGTCATGACCACTGAAGTCAATGAGCGCTTTGGGTATTGACTCAATGGAGAATTGGGCCGCTAAAATGTCAAATTAGCATGCTCATTTGTTGCACTGTAAGATGGTTCTATCCTGCAAAGCAAAGACTTAAGACACAAGTGGATTTGCTTGCTCTGAGATAATGGATAAGCCACTGGCTTGTCTACTCTTGATACTGATGATGTACTAGTTCACTTATAAATTCATCTGGTACATTGCGTGGGCCAAATTCTCCATCATATATGTGCACAAATCTCCCATTGATGTCATTGAGTGAGTGTATGTAAACACAGACTAAAGGATCCTGAATTTAAAACAAAACCAAAAATGACTAGGTTACACTGAGATAGTGACACTGAATATGGTGGTATATAACACATTTTTACTTCCTTTTAAGTGCTATCCAGTGGCACCACAATTCTAAAACTAGTTACACTTAGTTGTATTTATTTCTGACTCTCTTTTAGAGGCTTCAGTGTGTTTTGTAGTTAGTCTGATCATAGTGCACCTTGGGCCCTATACTGCTGTCCATTGCATGGTGCAGAGAGTAATCAATGGGTCTTTTAGCATGTACTTAAGCATTTCCCTGAACTGGGGACATAGCTGTGGATTTCAATTAAAATATATTTGAAATGTCTACATATAATTGAGCCGAAAGGGTGGGTTTTTTGTCTTTTCAAGCAGCCAGATTATTTTTGTGCTCCAGTCAGTCATGGTAAAGGCTGACACAAATATCTATCCTGGCAAATATAGGTTGGGAGTTTCCAAAGTGCTCAGTACTTGGTCAAACGTTGATTTCAGAGGGAGCGGCCTCAGGCCAGTACTGAAGCATTTTTGAAAATCCCGTTTTTAATGCTTGGACTTCACTTGCTGACGAGGTATTGCATTGGTTGCACTCCAAATTGTCAAAAAAGGAAAATGCCGCAAATGTATAGTGAGGGATGATATGGAGTTTTGGAAATCCAGGCCAATGATGATTGTGAAGGAGGAAGAAAGATGATCTTCAGGTTGATGTATAAAGTGTCTGGTTCTACAATCACTATATAAACCTGGTGACAAATTTCAGAGTGGTAGTCGTGTTAGTCTGTATCAGCAAAAACAACAAGGAGTCCTTATGGCACCTTAGAGACTAACAAATTTATTTGGGCATAAGCTTTCGTGGACTAAAACCCACTTCATTGGATGCATGGAGTGGAAAATATAGAGGCAGGTATAAATACACAGCACATGAAAAGATGGGAGTTGCCTTACCATGGGGGGGAGAGGGTAAGTGCTAACGAGCCAATTCAGTTAAGGTGGAAGTGGGCTATTCTCAACAATTGACAAGAAGGGGTAAATACCAAGGGAGGAAAAATCACTTTTGTAGTGCTAATGAGGCCAATGTAATCAAGGTGGCCCATTTCAAACAGTTGACAGGAAGGTGTGAGTATCAGCAGGGGGAAATTAGTTTTTGTAGTGACCCATCCACTCCCAGTCTTTATTCAGGCCTAATTTGATGGTGTCCAGTTTGCAAATTAATTCCAGTTCTGCAGTTTCTCATTGGAGTCTGTTTTTGAAGTTTTTTGTTGTTGAAGAATTGCCACTTTTAAGTCTATTATTGAGTGTTCAGGGAGATTGAAGTGTTCTCCTACTGGTTTTAGAATGTTATAATTCTTGGTGTCTGATTTGTGTCCATTTATTCTTTTGCGTAGAGACTGTCCGGTTTGGCCAATATACATGGCAGAGGGACATTGCTGGCACATGATGGCATATATCACAATGGTAGATGTGCAGGTGAATGAGCCCCTGATGGTGTGGCTGATGTGTTTAGGTCCTATGATGGTGTCCCTTGAATAGATATGCGGACAGAGTTGGCAATGGGGTCTGTTGCAGGGATTGGTTCCGAGGTTAGTGTTTTTGTGTGGTGTGTAGTTTCTGGTGAGTAATTGCTTCAGGTTGGGGGGCTGTCTGTAAGTGAGGACTGGCCTGTCTCCCAAGGTCTGTGAAAGTGAGGGATCGTCCTTCAGGATAGGTTGTAGATCCTTGATGATGCGCTGGAGAGGTTTTAGTTGGGGGCTGTAGGTGATGACTTGTGGCATTCTGTTACTTTCTTTGTTGGGCCTATACTGTAGTAGGTGACTTCTGGCTACCCTTCTGTCAATCTGTTTCTTCACTTCACCAGGTGGGTATTGTAGTTTTAAGAATGCTTGATAGAGATCCTGTAGGTGTTTGTCTCTGTTTGAGGTATTGGAGCAAATGCGGTTGTATCTTAGAGCTTGGCTGTAGTCAATGGATCATGTGATGTGGTCTGGATGAAAGCTGGAGGCATGTAGGTAAGTGTAGCGGTCAGTAGGTTTCCGGTATAGGGTGGTGTTTATGTGATCGTTGCTTATTTGCGCTGTAGTGTCTAGGAAGTGGATCTCTTGTGTGGACTGGTCCAGGCTGAGGTTGAAATCTTGGTGAAATTCCTCAAGGACCTCCTTCCCATGGGTCCAGATGATGAAGATGTCATCAATGTAGCGCAAGTGGAATAGGGGCGTTAGGGGACAAGAGCTGAGGAAACGTTGTTCTAAGTAAGCCATAAAAATGTTGGCATACTGTGGGGCCATGCGGGTACCCATAGCAGTCCCACTGACTTGAAGGTATAAATTGTACAAATGAGACATCAGAATTATAACATTCAAAAACCAGTAGGAGAACACTTCAATCTCCCTGGACACTCAATAACAGACTTAAAAGTGGCAATTCTTCAACAAAAAAACTTCAAAAACAGACTCCAATGAGAAACTGCAGAACTGGAATTAATTTGCAAACTGGACACCATCAAATTAGGCCTGAATAAAGACTGGGAGTGGATGGGTCACTACAAAAACTAATTTCCCCCTGCTGATACTCTCACCTTCTTGTCAACAGTTTGAAATGGGCCACCTTGATTTCATTGGCCTCATTAGCACTACAAAAGTGAATTTTCCTCCCTTGGTATTCACCCCTTCTTGTCAACTGTTGAGCATAGCCCACTTCCACCTTAATTGAATTGGCTCGTTGGCACTGACCCCCCAGTTGGTAAGGCAACTCCCATCTTTTCATGTGCTGTGTATTTATACCTACCTCTGTATTTTCCACTCCATTCATCTGATGAAGTGGGTTTTAGCCCACAAAAGCTTATGCCCAGATAAATTTGTTAGTCTCTAAGGTGCCACAAGGACTCCTTGTTGTTTATACAAACCTGATATCTTTACTATTGAATAACAATGTATTGTTCTCAATGTTGCCCTTCTGAGCAGATCAGAAAACAGATCAGCAACAAGAGACAAATGAAAATGTACAAGGAAGTGAGTAACAGGATCTTTCCATCAACCAGTGGATATAACTCCACTGATTTAGTTTCAAATCCATTTTATTTAATATCAACTAACTAATAAGTCTGGACTTTGTTTTTGTTACTAAATGCTGCAGCTCACAAAGCTAACTGCGTGCCAACAATGCCTTGTGTGTTTTCAATGTAACCTTGAGGTACAATTTCAGTTTCGGGGTAATTGGACTGAGAGACCTTGTCTTGTTTGGGATGCACGTGTGTGACATCTGGGGAGGAATTGTACATAGTTGCTACAACATTTGCATGCACACTTAACCTTGGTTGTATCTGGCATGCTGCCAAATTGGTGGTACTTGTCTGTCATGGGAAATGATAGTGCATGACATTGTAGCAAAAACAGTTAGTGCAGTTAGGCACTATACATGATGTTTGCAAAAGTCCTCAACCCGGAGACTTT
The DNA here is from genome assembly GCF_028017835.1 of Emys orbicularis. Classification (NCBI taxonomy): domain Eukaryota; kingdom Metazoa; phylum Chordata; order Testudines; family Emydidae; genus Emys; species Emys orbicularis. The sequence goes on from NC_088683.1 coordinate 348,187,555, forward strand.
GAACAGGTGTCGGGGGGGTGGGGAGGGTGTCACCTTACCTTTCCCATATTCCTAAATGGGGCTGGACTCCTGGGATGGAAAAGATCATGTGATAGCATAAGGTTGAGAAGCATTGGTTTGGTATAAATCGTTACTTGCAAGGCTAGCTTCTGCACTGTTGCTATGGACAATGTATTAAATTAAGAATTTGGCAGTGTAATTCAATGAAAATACTTTTGAAGGTGAACAGACATGCTTTAGATACCGAATCATTATCAGAATACATTATATGTAACCAAATCAGAATATTTGAAAATTACTTCCTCTTCTGGGTCTAAACCCTGCTTATTTAATGTATGAATAATGCCATTGACATGAATGAGACTAATTGCATGAGTAAGGAGAGCAGGGCTTGGCCTTTATTTACTGATCAAGAGCCATAGTTCTGTTATCTCAGCTACATTTAGTGACAGTGTTCATGTCTAAAAAGCATGGTTCCTCCTTCTGTTCTAGGAGGAAATCAGAAACCTTAAGAGTTGGCAAGTAAAAGTTTTTTTTAAAGTTAATCTTTAAATTTGTGGTTAAAACTTTCATTCAGCACCTGGGTTAGTGTAATATATTGTATTATATGCAAAAATTATATTTTATGTACAGCACAACATAGTGAATCAAGGTTCTTTAGCCTGTTGTACAGGTCAGACTAGATGACCATAATGGCCTCTTCTACCCTTAAAATTGATGAATCTATAAAATATCGTGCATACAAGTTACATGTGAATACAGCATGTGCATGTAAATGTATTTTTGTCCAAAGTAGTCTATCCCAATCTCTGCTTATTAGGACCAAGTTTGGTTATTGTCAGAAGGCAGGATATTTTTAAAACTTGAATTGCTGCTCTTTAGTCTCCACAGTGCCTTCAGACCTGGATAACCAGTTTTCAAATCCTGAAAAACTCAAAAGACTGAGCCAGTCAGTACCAGCATTTCTACAAGAAGAGGCAAGTATCTGATTTTAAAAAAATAGTATAAAGAGGAGTAATTTTCATGTATTATTTTGGGGGGCCTTCCAGGTCAGCTTACTTTTGAATCAGTTGTGTGGAGTTGGGGTTTCTTCTCAGTGTAACTTACACTACCTGTACCAGGGCCGGCTTTAGGACCTGCGGGGCCCGATTTGAATACCCAGCGGCGGTCCGGGTCTTCAGCGGCACTTCGGCGGCGGTGGGTCCTTCACTCGGCTCTGGGTCTTCCGCGGCAATGAAGGACCCCCCCGCTGCCAAAATGCCACCGAAGACCCTGAGCGGACCCCCCGCCGCCGGGTGAGCAAAAATAATTAAAAAATTAAAAAGGCGCCTAAGGCGCGGGGCCCAATTCCGGGGAATCGGGGGAATCGGCCTAAAGCCGGCCCTGACCTGTACACCAGAACTTGAACAGAGGTGGCCACAAATAGTATGTAGGCAATTCCCTCTTTCAGAAATCTCAGCCCAAGTAGCAATGCTCAGTTCCTGGGATGCAACTCTCCATCAAGAACTGATGCTAGTTAGAGCAATTAAGACCGAGAGCAAACTCTCTTGCTGTTTGCAACAGCTTCCCTTAAACAATCTCAATCAAAAAACTAACAATACAGTATTTTTTCAGACTGTACACTGCTCACATGCTAAGAAAGAGAGCTTGTAAGAAGATGTGTAATATTCCCATCAGGTGACTTCTCCCATAACCGTATGCTGGGGAGATCAGCTGGGTAGCCTGTCTGAGACTGGGGTTCAGTTAGAAATCGGTCTCATTCCCTGAATCAGTAGATGCTCAGTGTTGCAGACAGCATGCTCTGCTCTTGTGGGTAAAGTATCTGAGCTAGTTGACAGTCCGCTGGCTTCTTAAGAAGCAGTTGTTGATGGGCCTTGGAGTGAACCCTTTGGGCCTCATCTGTGTATGCCAAAAACAAAACCTGTAGTTGACCAGGGTTGTCCATGTTGTCATCTAAAAATTCCTGAGCCTTGTCTACACTATAGCTCCAATTACTATCATCACTGGTGGAGTTGCATTAGTGGATGCCAGAACAGCAATGACTTAAGAACACAGATGTCCTAAAAATGAGCACCTACATTGCTACCTGCAGGATTATCTCTCTCCCCGTGCCATGCTGCCCCAGTTGCAGTCAGCCTGGAGTGCCTGAGCTGGATCCCGTCACTGTAGAAGAGAGGAGACAACTGACAGGGTGTTCTGTTTATGGACTCAGTCTGAAATTTGGCCCCACCCCCAGTCCAAAATATTCCTGATTTGGTGACCTGGGCATGCTCCTGAAGCACCTGTTTGATGGGTTTTTTGAATAAGATAGACCGCGTGCTTCTTCTAGCAAACAGGTGGATGGACAGGTGTTTCCACGGGCATGTGTCTGGCTAACACCGAACCCAAGTCTCCTGATGTAACTGCTAAAGCATCCCCCAAAAGCCAGTTGTTGCCTTGTATGCTCCTCTACCATGAATGTTCTCCTTTAACTAAACCACTTGAATTGAATCAGTGGTTAAAGATTTTAGCATTATAAATTGCATTATTATACTGAGCTGATGCATGAGAAAGCAAAACTAATGAGCCTAGTTAAACTAATCACTGCACGAAAGATGTAAAAGTAAATTTTAGATCAAGATTTCAACTTGTAACACAGGTAGCAAACTCCAAAATGTGTGGCATTTCCCTCTAACTTTTTTTGTTTTTTAGTACAACTAACTTCCCACATGCAAAGCAGAAGCATGATCTAATTTTAAGGAATTATTAATTGCTTGCACTGCACCACTGTGGGATGTGGCTCCCAATATCCACAGAGCTCCAGTCTTTACAAGTCTGCTTTTTAAAATTATGACAACTTTTAACTGTGTTCCTTGTGACTTCTAAATGCCCACGCTGGCTTTCTTTGTGTGATGTCTTGTAGAGTGACAGAGACACTGATACAACATCAGAAAGCAGTTATCCTCATGGCAGAATCAAGAAGAGCCCCAGCTCTCTAACCAATCTTAGCGGCTCTTCTGGCATGGCGTCCTTGTCTTCTGTATGTAAACCAAAGCTTGTTTTAATGGCACTCTGCTTTTGCCAAACCTTTGTGTCGCTCCCCTTCCTTTGTATCTATTTCTCTCTAGACTTCATCACTATAGTATCAGAGTGTATATAAAGTTGTCTAATGCTCCATTTTTTTGACCTTAGTATATGAATGTAACAGACTGAACTATTTTTATTTTCTTTTCAAAGGATTGATGCCATTACAAATGCCTTTCATTACTACAACAGAGAGATTTATATTATCGTAGTGGATAGGACCCCCAGACATGGATCAGGACCCCATTGTGCTAAGCACTGTACAAATACAGACCAAAAAGGCAGTCCCTCCCCCAAGAAGCTTACAATCTAAGTAGAAGAATAGAGGCAACAGATGGATACGGACAGACTGGGGAGTACAAGGAAACAGTGAGACAATAGTAGTCAGCATGATGGGCAGGGGCCTAAACCATTGCCAAGTTTTCTTTGCAGGCATCGTGACACAGGAGTGTTTTGGGCAATTTGAAGGGGGAAAATGAGAATAAAAAGCCATCCACTTGTATATCTGTCTTACCCTTCTTCCAATCCACCTAGGGTGAAACTTTCAAAAGTGACTTAGGTGCCTAGATCACTTAGGCATTCTTGAAAATTTTACCCCTAATCTCTTTTGGGCATTTATAGAGTATCCATCACCAGAGTATTGAGGCCCCATTTTCTGTGGGAAAGAAAATATAGAGCCATGAAAATAATATCCGAAGACTCTGATTGGAATATGCTGTATATGGTGTGCTCTTTACTTTGTTTCTTGTATATTATGCAATAAATAATTCTTTGCACTTCTACATAGCACCTTTCACGTGAGTTTTTGGAGGCTTACAATCATCATCTTATAATAAAAGCTAGTGAAATGTAAATCTTTCTCATTGGATGGATTAAAATCTCTTTCAACGAAAACCATGTTTGAAAAGTACATCTAAGTGGAGTACAGTTGGTTTCTTTACTGTCTCTGAATTGAGTGCAGATGAATTTCTTAAATATTTCCCATTCTAATAACATATATGTCTGACCAAAAGCATAGACTAAAATAATTTTTTTTTCCCTTTTCATGTGTACAGGTGAGCGGAAGTGTAATGAGCATCTACAGTGGTGACTTTGGCAATGTGGATGTGAAAGGCCACATTCAGTTTGCCATTGATTATGTAGAACAGCTGAAGGAGCTCCATATTTTTGTTTCCCAGTGTAAAGACTTGGCAATTGCAGATGTTAAGAAACAACATTCAGACCCGTAAGTGTAATTAGGGTTGCACAGTTTTTCCTAACAAGTTATTTTTCCACGCACAAGAAGTGTAGACGGAGCCTTTCAATCATAATTATCTTGGTCTTCAAAAAGAAAACAAAAAAAGAGAAAATACACAAGTGAAGTATGTGCCACCTTGATTCCTTGCACTGAATTGAACATAAATGGCTGACTGGCTTTACAGATAGCAGTTCCTAGAGATTTTAAGGCTCATTTATAGAGAACACAAAGGTATAACTGTTGCACACACGTACATTCTATGTGATTTCTGACCTGTGTATTTATTTCCATAGCAAAGAATAATATAGGAAGCCCAATTTATTAGGAACTTCAAATTCTATTTTTGATGATCAAATTAATAATCTGCATGGTAAATTCCCAGTTTTGTGTGTCCAGATTTAGATTGGCACATCCAAATATGGGATTTGGATATCCCAGCAAAAAGTCTAGACATTCTGCCCTGGGAAGGGCAGGGGACAAGATGATCCAACACGTGTCTTCTATCTCTAATTTCTGTGATTCTAAAGAGGGCTTTTACTTTTTATCAATAATGTAGAAACCATTAATGTTCATTCTTAAGGTGATTACTTATCAAAAACTCGGACCTACTGAAATGGTAAGTACTGAATGACTTAGAAATCACTAACTGAAGAGTGTACATTACACTAACTGCATTGCTAACCAAGTTTATCTTCTGTAAAACTTGTATTTCACTTTTGGATTTGTGTATTTTGGGGGGGAAAACTACTGTCTTGCAGTTTTACACAATGTCTTGTTGCCCTTATCCGTCTGTTTGTTTAAATTTTTAGATATGTAAAGACTTACCTGCTTCCAGAGAAATACAAGCTGGGGAAAAGGAAGACCTCTGTGAAAAAGAAAACATTGAATCCAGTCTATAATGAAATATTGCGGGTACTTATTTAATATTTACTAGGTGAACACATAAATTATGCAAATGTACATCTTGAAATACCAGGAATTGAGATTTTTCAAGGCCCCATATTCATGTGGCCCCAAAATAGAATCCTCCATTTTTATTCTGTGTTGAGTATTTTAAGTGGCGTTGTTGAATGTTTTTCCAGTTTGGTACCTTAGATTCAGGATTTTAGTGTTTAGAGAAGAGGAGAGACAGTACTATAATTAGCACTTTACATCCAGAGATTGCAAAACACTTTCCAAAGCAAGGCTATTGTTTTCATTTCACAGATAAGGGAAACCGAAGCACAGAGCAAGTCAATGGCAAAAATTTCTTGAGGCCCCAGCCTAACTATAGATAATGTTTTCACTCCTCAGCTCACAGAGAGCTGAGAAGCCCTTTCTTATTGCTCAGTATTGTAGTATGTAGCTGCCCCATTGTGCCCCCTTGTGTTCAAGCATGGCACTACCAGCACTCGCTCCCTCAGGCTACGTCTTCACTACGGGGGGGGGGGTCGATTTAAGATACGCAAATTCAGCTACGCGAATAGCATAGCTGAATTCAATGTATCACAGCCAACTTACCCCGCTGTAAGGACGGTGGCAAAATCGACCTCCGCGGCTTCCCGTCGACGGCGCTTACTCCCACCTCCGCTGGTGGAGTAAGAGCGTCGATTCGGGGATCGATTGTCGCGTCCCGACGAGACGCGATAATTCGATCCCCGAGAGGTCGATTTCTACCCGCCGATTCAGGCGGGTAGTGTAGACCTAGCCTCAGTTTCCTTTCCCAAGATGGGTTTCCTTGGCTCTCCACACACAGGTCCATGCTGGAGATGTAGCTTGGCCCTCTGTCCAAATCACAAACAAATGTAACCCCAAAAGTCCAACTGAAAGTCCCAGTAAACAAAAAGGTTTTCCTGTCCTTTATGGATTCTCTTCAGCAGGCTCTCTAGGCCTTATTCTCAGCCCTTTTCTGGGCTACCTTTGAGTCTTCCCTCATAAGAACATAAGAATGGCCATATTGGGTCAGACCAAGAGTCCATCCAGCCCAGCATCCTGTCTGCCGACAGTGGCCAATGCCGGGTGCCCCAGAGGGAGTGAACCTAACAGGCAATGATCAAGTGATCTCTCTCCGGCCATCCATCTCCACCCTCTGACAAACAGAGGCTAGTTCACATAGAGCACTGGCCTCCAGGCTGGTTCCCTTGGAGTATCTGGCCTTCTGCAGACTCTGGCTCAGGGTCTACCACAGCAGCTTGTTTGCTCCCTGTGGTTCCAACCCAGTCTGAGCTCTGTCCTTCTGTAAGGCCCAGTTGTCCATTAAGCTATCACTTGATCCCAATAGGCTGGAAAGCAGCTAACTTATTATGGCACAGATGGGACCAGACACTCTGTGACACCCAGCGTATCCTTTCCTTTCACTTATACATGTATTTCCTCAACTAGCATTGGACAGAGTGACTTGGTTTCTGAAAACAGGTATGGAGGGAAGTATGGTCTAGTGGTCTGAGCACAGGATTGGAGATCAGGCACTCCTGAGTTCTGTTCTAAACTCGCCATTGACTTGTGTAACCTCAGCAAGTAGCTTAACTTCTGTGCTTAACTTCTCCATCTGCAAAATGGGGATAATATTTCGCTAGCTCACAGGAGTGCGGTGAAGATTAAATAACTGTATGTACAGATATTTGAAGATAGCCGGCCAAGTATTATTCAGTATGTTTGGATCTACTGAATTGGATGTACTGATTTTTCTGTATTTCTTACTAACAAATGTGAGATGAATATGAATTTAAACTGTTTGAACTAGAGTCTCAAATATGTACAGTGGCCATAATTTTCTACATGTCTCTGATGGACCTAAATGGGTTGTTTAATGGATTTCCCAGTACGACTGGCCTTCTCCTAATCTCGATCACTCCTGGATTCTTGAGTGTTGATGAAATAGTCCCTTGCATAGGTGCTGCTGCACCCCCTGGCTTTAAGTGGTTTCCATTATATACGGGGTTTACAGTTTGGTTCAATGGCTCTCCGCACCCCCACTGTACAATTTGTTCCAGCGTCTCTGCTGCCTTGTTTAAATTGTAATTCTTTTGCTTCACTCTTCTTGCAGTATAAAATTGACAAGGCACTGGTAAAGACCCAGAGACTGAATCTCTCTGTCTGGCACAATGACACCTTTGGGCGCAATAGTTTCCTAGGTGAGGTGGAACTTGATTTGGGAACATGGGACTGGAATGACAAACTGAATAAGCAGATGAACTGGTTCCTGCTTAAGCCTAGGGTAAGTTCTTAGGTGTTGTATGTACGAATGAGACGTGATCTCTATCCAGTCACGGGCTTCTGCCCATCTTTATATTCTGAGGTCCCACATTCTCTCATTTTTTTTCCTGCTTGAGCATTTTTGTTGTGGCTACAGTTATAGAAATGCTTCTTGCAGGCAGGCAGATAAGACATACAATGTTGAGACCTTTCCTTGTGCCAATGAGTGGCTTGCCAGTAGGGATGCTTTCAGAGAGAAGCAGTTTGTACCCCCAGGAGTCTGACTCTGTTCTCTCGACCAGCCTGAGGAACGGGAATCCCAAGTTGAACTTCCAGCCTTTGTGGCCTATGTGGCTACATAATATTACTGGAGGCATAGACCATCAATTGCATCCCCTTGCAGGTAGAGTAATTTGTATATACAGGATACATATTAAAATGATGCTACACTTGATCCAAGGACATGTCTTCCAGAGAACACTGTACTAGTTTAGCTAAAGGCTGTGTGGGCACTCTCAACTTGGTTTACAACTGGCTTAAGTCAATTCTAACTAAATTTTAAATAAACCACTACTTCTAAATCAAATGATGTCCATACAGCCTTTTTGCATTGGTTTAACTAAACTGGTTTAAAATTTTCTGCAAGTAAGTAGGTAAGGCCTTAGCCAAAAGCCAAAGAGGTGGCAAGTGGTCTTCTAATTAAAGTAGTTCTACAGGATAGCAACAAGCATCCTATCCGCTTAGAGCCTACCTATTTTTGAAAGTTGCTTTGGTATTTTAGTCTGCATGTTACTTTTTACAGTGCTCAAAAGTGTGCTAGGTGCTTCCCAATGCACATAAGAAAAGGCTACTGCTCCAAAGAGCATATGTTCTAATTTTAGACATGACACAATGAAGGATGGGAGGGCAGCAAAACTGTGGAGGAATCTCTTTTGAGAATGATCAACAATCATAGGGGCTTTATCAGTACCTTAGCAAAAGAGGCACCTATCTACATCTGAAGGCGCACTCCAGGGGTTAGACTCCTCCCATAAACTCTTGTTTGCCTGCAAACTGAGGAAGGTAAGAATGCAAGAAAATCTTCAGTTGGCAATAGAGAAATTCTGCTTCACATCATAATTCACTGAAACCTATCACTCCTGTAGAAAACTTTTGCATAGCAATTTGTACATGTAATCTATAATGGCTACCCATGTGTGTGAAGTAGAATTTCTAATAAGTATCAAAGCAGAATTTCCTGCTTTCTGGCATTGCCTCATTACAAGTGAGACACACAAGGAATGCTATAAAAAGGGGTATTGCATTACACCAGGATGTGACCAGAGTTTTTTGTTTTAATTTTCAGACTCCAGCAGCAGCTCTTGAACTAGAGAACAGAGGAGAGATTAAACTAGCCCTTCAGTATGTCCCACAGCCTGTCGGGGGTATGTGCTCATTCTTTATTTTGTTTGTTTGTTTCTTTTAGTTTCGATAGCCTCTTGGGAATATATTTCCCAAAGTTCAACTACCTTTTTCCTAAAGAGTAGAAATTTTTCTATAGAATCAAGGTTAGCTAACCATGAACTCACTTCAGGACCATGACTTATTCAGTGTTTTTTATTAAGGAAGCAAGACACTCTTGTTATATAAATCTATGTAGTAAGATTCCAAGATTGTCACTCCAAAGTCTAGAATGTCTGAATCAGAATTAAGTGATGGAAACCGCTACAAGCACAGTTGAGAGCTCTTTTTGTTTTACAATATCATCAGGCTCAGTCATCATTGGGATTCAGTCTGTTACCATTCAGTTTAAGTTCTCAGCTATTTTCAGCTTTTTTTATACACACGACGTTAGGAATTACACCTGGATGACAGCATGGGCTTTTAGCGACTGGTTGGATTACATCCCTAATAGAGCAGGAGGAATGAGATCCTGCTTCGCCACTAGTTACTGTAGTGCTCATTAACAGTCAGGCAAACACCCGTATGCTAAGCAAACAGTAGCTGTGCACTGAGTTCAAGAGGCAGTGAATGTGGGAAAGAACGATAATTGCTTAGTACCTAATTTATAATAGTGATAATGATCTGAGTCATTTGTTATCTGACAATTAATAATTGGCTGGGGTGGGCTGGCAGCGAAGCAAAGGACTTCTAATTTAGCAAGTCGGCCAATAAGAAACAAATTCACTCCTTCCTGTCAGCATCTTCGGTAGCTGAGTTGGGCACGATGGAGGCAATTAGGAAGTAATAAGAAGAGTAGAGGAATCCTCTCAAGATCAGATCAGTGACCATTTAGATGCTTTGGCAATGTGCACTTAAATCTTATCTTTGGGTGCTCTTTGAGTATTAGTTCACACCAGCTGCAGGCAGGTAAGTTGTAAAGCTGGCCCCAGCTGTGCCAGTGTGTATGCAAAATAAGCAAATTGTGCACCTATTTACTATTTCCCACAAAAGAGAGGGTAAGTATTAGAGGATAGGAGTTACCTCACCCACCATTGAAATTTTGCCATTTCTGAGGAGGAATGTGGCACAGTACAACAGCAAGTGAGGATTTGGGACAGGAAGTCTAGAATAACCTCATCCAACTGAAACTACAGGGAAATGTACCTGCCCTTCTTCTGTCTGCTTTCTTCGGGATTTGTTTGGCATACATACAGTACAAATGCAATGATGGAGGCATGCCTTTGTTTCGTATGATGGCTGTGAATTTATTTCCTCCCAAATTTGTACAGTCACCTTCTCTGACTTCTTCCCTCCTTTTGCCGCTCACATTTAATTTCTAAGGGGAGTGAATATTGGTTTCCTATTTGTCTCTTCCAAAGGTAACAAGACCCCGTCCACTGGAGAGGTCCACATCTGGGTGAAGGAATGCAATGACCTCCCTCTCCTGAGGGGCAACAAGATCAACTCTTTTGTTAAATGGTAACCGCAATAGTGGGATGAATAAAATTATGCTAATTAATCCTCCCTTAATTCATGCATGTGAGAGTGAGAGACTTCCCAGATGCTGCCTTGCAAGATGCCCTGTGGGGCTGATGCATTTCACTCACCTGTGGGACACCATGTATATGGCGAGTTCCAACCTTGCACTTTATGCCCCGACTTCCTGGTTGACTGACTGGCTAGTCAAAACTGACTGCCATTCCCATCAACCATCAGGGCTAACTCTAATGCAACTCGCTTTATTTATTGTGCATTTTAAACAAACCAGGTTGGAGTGGGTGGATGGATGCCCTACTTGGAGGGAAGCCATGCAGTAGGTGGGAAAGGAGGGAAAACTGCCCTGTCTCCTCTCCCTCCCTCCCTCCTGGCAGGGGATTATAAAGCCATAGGGAGGGCATTAGAGACCAAGTGACTGAGGAATCTCTGGCAGCAGCAAGACAAGCAGGGCACTCACTGGCTGGAAATCAATAACTGAGTTCTCCTAAGTCTCCTCCCTGCCCCATCCACCTATCTCTTCCATCTTCTGAGGTGTGGAGGTGATTAGTTCCAACACCCCTGACCTCAGGTTCTCTGAAGAGGGTGGGCACGTTTCCTCTTCCCCCAGTCTCAGAGTCCATAGTATATTAATGAGAATGTCAACCTGTAGATATATTATTCATTTAAAAGAGAATGTTAATGTAGCCCTCAGTTTTTTTTTAATATAATCTGCCAATGTTTTCTCTTTCCAAAGTACCATTCTTCCAGATACTAGTAGGAAAAGTCGCCAGAAAACAAGAGCAGTGGCAAAAACTACAAGCCCAGTGTTCAACCACACCATGGTTTATGATGGCTTTAGAGCTGATGATTTGAAAGAAGCATGTGTAGAACTTACAGTCTGGGACCACAACAAACTAGCCAATCGCTTTCTGGGAGGTCTCAGGATAGGAATGGGAACAGGTACTGATCATTTATTAAATTAATCCTTAACTTGCAAAATACAACCTGGATCTCCATTTACTTGTCTTGCCTCTCCATTTTTCCCTCTGTGTGCAAAATATCACTGAGCAAACTTGCAGGCATTAGGCTTAATTTAGAAAGTCACCTTTCATGCAGCGGGGATCCCAAAATGCAATACACAGTCACAGAGCAGGAGTAGGGTCCTGTTAAGGGGTACAGGCAAGTTAGAGAAGATCTCAGATTAGATTAGAAATCTTATGTCTCTCTTTCCATAAATGTACATAGCACTTTACAAAGCACAGAATACACAGTCTCTGCACCAAAAAACTTGCTATCAATTTATGAACTGATTCAGACACACAACCATGATGTGAAGATGGCGGTGCTCGGAGGAGGTATTCATGGAAGAAGGGGGTTTAAAGAAGGGAATTGAGGAAGAGAAGAGGTGCATATGGGAGAAATGTGAAGTGTCTTTCAGCAGAAGGGGCAACGTAAGAGTGAAGTTTGGTGAATAGAAGATGGAGATTGGTAATAATGGAGGTGGGGAAAGAAGGAAATAAAAATGCAGATATATGTTGAGGCAAGATTGGAGGGGGGCTGGAAGATGAGGTTTGTAGAGGTTGAATATGAGGCAGTATAAAAAACAGGAAGTCAGAGAAGGGACTCAGAGAAGTGTGACCAGAGCAGCAAAAGAAGAAAGAGGAATTTAGCATACAATAAATGTAAAGCAGAAAACCCCAATTTCTGAGGTGTTTCTTTCAACTCTTTCCTTATGTGCACTCCTTGGCCATTAACATGACAGATTTTTTTTTCCCTATGGAAACCCAGTTAAGTGAGATCTTAGCAAGGTTATTGCTAAATCTTTCTAAGTTTGCAAAAATACATTTATTTTCCCTGAGGTGTACCCCATTTGGTAAATCTATCTCTGAACATTAATACTGTGGCTGGATAATCTTGAAATTATTAGTTACACATGCTAAGATAGGAATAATTAAATCAAACATTGCAAAATCATGAAGTAAATTCCCATCATCTTACATCCATATATAACATGCACCATGGGCTAGGTACATTCTGGCATGGTTTACTGTCCTCTGAATTAGCTTAGTATTTGGCAAACAGTGTTCTTATGGCAATTGAAGTGTGATGTTCAGAGCATACATTTAAAAAAAGGACAACTGGAGCACATGTGAAAAACTCCAGTCTAAAAATAAGATCTGTGGCAACACTAAACTTGAGTAAATACTTAAATCCCAATTCTCTTATGTCATGCCTACTAAAGTTAACTGAAAGTTAATGTCCGTAAGTCTTGGTGTTTTTAAAATTGTGGGGCAGCTAGACACTAAGGCAGTAAACTCAACATCAATGTGTGCTAAATAAGTAGAGTTGTATATGCTTCTAGTGTTGAGAATAGACCCTTTCAGTAGAACTGTGTGAAATGATCAATTCTGCTAAAATTAATGTGTTCCCAAATACTCAAGGTTTTGTTTCAAGGAGAAATTTGGCCTTCTTTCTTGACAGTAAAAATTGTGTGTGTTGAAAATAAACATTTTAAAATTAAAATATGAATATTCCCCAAGTAAAAGTGAACTTGATTTTTTCCCCCTGATCCTCTTTGTCACTTTCATAGTGAAACCATCTCACCGCAAAATGACAATTCAGCCTGTGGAGAGGAAATGCCTTCTTTCCCCAAACTGAAGACAACAAGTAAAAAGTGTTTAAAGTTTCTTTAGCAAACTCATGGAAAAGTGACTTTTCCCAGAGAAGAGAACTTTTTAGCACAGTTCATTAGGATTATAATAGTCAAAAGCAAATTTAAAAATAAATATAAATTGGGGTCACAAATTTCAAACTTGACTCCTGAAATTAAGCAGCTAAACTTACATTTTGGTATCTGAATCAGTGACCTGATGCTATTTTTTTTTTTCTTCCCAAGAGGTACTGAGCAACCACAGCTTCTGTCAATGGGAAAATCAGGCTACTGATTTAGATGCTGAACTTTAGGAACCAAAGTTTGAAAATATTGACTTACTTTCTTATTTACTAGGGATCCTGACAAGATGAGCTAATAAATAGCAAACAAGAAAAACCAAACACATGAGAATACCGAGATGTTATCTAGTTCCTATGTAGGCACAACTCCCATTAATTGGGTTTGATGGGAGTTGTACATGTATAGAAAATGCAGAATCACACCATGAAAATTGTCAGCTAACTCTGTAGGGTAAGTCAAAAGCTTTCAGAAGAGGGGGGAAATTGCTGATTTGTGTTCATGTGTGGAGATTTGCCCTAGAGTCTACTCTTAACTGTGGTGGCAATTTTAAAAAAGTGCTTAAAGTTTCCTTTTAAATAATATCTTATGTTTTTCTAAGGCAAAAGCTATGGTACTGCAGTGGACTGGATGGACTCCACTTCAGATGAAACCACCCTATGGGAGAGAATGATGAGCTTGCCAAACACATGGGTAGAAGATACACTGCCACTCCGGATGATAATGGTAGCAAAGCTGACAAAATAAGATGACTTTCTAATTGCTAGTGTCCAAAATGTTTACTTGTTGGATCTTGGGAGGGGAAGGAAATAATAAAATGAGGAACTTGGAGGAATTCTATAAAAGTGTGTGTACTACAGTAGATCTGTAGACAGCCTCTGTTCTGTTATTTTATTTTGTGCTGCTAAATGTTACTACGTAATGCAAATTAAACTTTTCTGCTTTCAGATTATTTTTTTAAACTAAAGGCCTTTTACTTCTTGCTCACTGAAAATGAATTAAATAAAGAATATACTATTGAAATTCAGTGGTCCAATTACAAGGGGTGTGTTTGTGTGTGTGGTCACCTGGAATAGTGCAAAATGTTGGTGATTCGCTAAATAATGCACCCAGAAACAAAACCCCAAAAAGCAACAACTTTGTCTATTTCCCAGGGTCTTTTGTGTGGTATTTTAAATAAGCTGACAATAGGTCGCAATATTCATATTCACTGTGTGTTTGCAGCTTAATTTTAATGGTATGTTCAAGTCTCTGGCGGTTACACCCTTTGCTAGAGTTCATGACGGGCAATTCCATCTCTAGTTTTAAGTTCTCAGAGCTTGGTCCATAAAGAGGGTTTGACTGTATATGTAGTACATATACTAGTTTTGTTATCGTATCTCTAAATTATAGATTCTGTATGGACGCAATGAAGTTGAATTTACTGTATTTAAATGTTACTCTGAAGGATCTCTTCTCCCATTAAGTTGCTCATTTTATTATTGATGAATAAATTGGATATTTATTTTAAGCGTATACACTATCTGTACCCAAGTCTATTGTTGGATTGCTCTTTTGGGTGTGTTAAGACTTTTGTATGCACTTTGGTGCCACCACTACAACACAGCAGGAATTGGGTAGTTCTTTAAAGAACCTACACCGTATGAAATAGCAAGCAAATTTCAATTCGATAGCATTTTATGTAACTAAAAGTTTGAATGTAAAAAACATAGAAATGTATTATTCTTACACTGTTTTTAACTAAAAGCAGCCTATTAAAGCTATAGTTGTGTTCAGAGAAGTAACTGCTCAATTAAAATACACATCTGATCAATTATACTATATTTGCATTTCATATATCTGTGAAATTTTCATATTGCATTATTGAAAGTTACAGTACTCAAAATAAATGCATATGATGCACTTGTGTATTTATTTATTGCAACTACTATAGGTCTAGAATCTGGTAATGCATCCTATACTTTATTAAATTAAGAAGATGAATCAAGGGAGGGGGAAATTTTCAAAAGTCACTAAAGGAGTTAAGTGCCTAATTCCCATTGACTTTCAATAGAAATTGAGTGCCTAACTACATTAGGCATTTTGGGTGGAATTTTTCAGAACCACCCATGTAGGGTCATGGTTGCACTGCTTCCAACCAACTTTGAAATCTGGATATTTCTGAAGCTTAGAGGTACAATAATTGCCTGTTGTATCTTTTTATATATTAATTTTTTTTTCTGAACTGAGGAGTGTATGTGCATAATTTTTTTTGTATTCACACTACATTCTGATTTGTTTGATGTGAGGAGGTGCATATTTTTATAAAGGACATTACCTGCACATTTGGTTGCACGTGCAAAAGTGGATTATTGTGTGCACTATCTGCAACTTTCCACTGGTTAACTTACAAATATATAAGTGCATATTTTATGTGTGCAACTGAGGGCTTGTCTACATGGTGAATTAGCTCATGCGCAACATGATGGTGTGCACTATCTGTGTGATCCCTGATGTGCAGTGATGTAGCACTATTTCAAACCGTGCTATGTCAGTGCATTCTAGGGAACCTCTAGTGTGAGCCAATAGAGTCCACACAGAAGTTAGTGTGGGACAGGCTTGTGAACACTAGAATGTACACCTCAGCTGGGGCACACTAATGCACCACATAGACAAGTCCTTGAATACATTATTTTTGTTTAAAAATAGTTTCAGGAGTTTATAGACTGTAGGATTGGAACAGGGCATCTTTGGACTGAAACTCTTCAGACAGGGAGCCATGTAATAATCTTTTGTACAGACAGACATCTCTGGGAGTGCTCGAATTAGGATAACCAGACCAAGCCTTTGGTCAATTAGAATAGTAATCAGATATCCCATTTTTCCTTCATCATTCTTGGTATTGACACTAAGAGTACAATGCAGCTACCTCAAAAGCCAGTGCTCACCGGTACTCAAAATACATCATTATCATAATTTTATTTTAGATTTAAATTTAAAAAAAACCGCACCTCTACAGAAGCTTTCCATGACCAAATAATTAATTACAGTTGCAATCACCTGGCTAACCAGCAGCATTAAACAATTCTATATAAATTAACTTGAACAGCCAATAAACCAAAGGAACAAAACAGACCCTTTAGCCCCTGTCAGGAACACCAGCCTCAAACTTCCCCCAAAATCTTGGCAAATACATCGCTTTTGTACCATGCCCAGAAGATTAAGTACTTTTCCAGACCAGCACATCGGACTTTTTTCTACTAAGGCAAAAATGAGTCACCATATCAAACGTGCCACCTTCAAGCCTACAGTGAACTATGCAAGGTCAACTGAGCCAGTCTCAACAGTAGCCTTTAAAAATATAGCAGTGCTCAGTAGTGCAGTGTTAGATGACTGTAGGATATCTTCATGAAAGCCCTGGTTCACAGCCCGTTGATTTCAGTGGGCTTTGGCTCAGATCCTAAAAGCTATTACTTTCCTATCTTTTAACAGCTAAGTTTACTAAGCTTTAGTGTTGTTTTACTCCGTAACCTCATACCCTAAAAGGAAAACACACTGGCTTCCACTCAAAGCCTTTTCAGTAGACTATACTGCGGTGCAAAGAAATGCAACAAATCAAATATTGAAGAAATTGCATTGTCTTTGGAAAACACATGCCAGTAAAATGGTATATGGCTTTATTTACAACAATGGAGCCTTAAAATTCCCTGTCCGGAAAACTGGCTTTTTCCTTTTAAATTGTTTTAACAGGAACTTAGTATTAATCAGTGCACTTATCGTGCGGGTAGGAAGAATTTTAACACTCGACGAATGTTGTGGTGAAAAGATCTAATATTTTTAAAACTGCATTTAACAAAAGTATTTACTTATTCGTAACAGTCCCTTGAAAATTCTTCACTTAACCAATATGGACTTTTTACCACTATATGTGCAAACAACCCTACACTAAAGCACTATGTGCCTCCGACTAAGCTACTAACATTTGCTTTGACAGAAAAAAGCCTAGAGGAATTTGTTTTTAATATCCAGGGTTCAGCTGTCAAGACAAAAGGCTTCAGGAAGCCAACTTCCTTGTTTGTTTTTGCTTGGGTATGTCTCCACTGCAGCTGAGAGCAAGTAGGTAGCCAGCCTTGCACAAGCTTGGACTGAGCTAACGCACTAAGAGCAGTGACACCATTGTGGCAGCAGCAGAGACTTGGGCTAGCCACCCAAGGTTAGACCCAGGGGGTCAGGTGTGTCACCTGTGCCACAACGTCCACACTGCTGTTTTTACAGTGCTAGCTTGGGCTGAGCTAGTGTGAGTTTGTCTATCCAGGCTGGAAGACTCACTCCCAGCTGCAGCGGAGACATACTCTGCCACCCTGCAGTCTATGGCCTGGTCTACACTACGACTTTAATTCGGATTTAGCTGCCTTAATTCGAATTAACGCTTGACCCGTCCACACAACGAAGCCATTTAATTCGAATTAAAGGGCCCTTTAATTCGATTTCTGTACTCCACCCCGACGAGCGGAGTAGCGCCAAAATCGAATTTGTCAATTCGAATTAGCGTTAGTGTGGCCGCAATTCGATGTTATTGGCCTCCAGGAGCTATCCCACAGTGCACCATTGTGACCGCTCTGGCCAGCAATCTGAACTCGCATGCACTGGCCAGGTGGACAGGAAAAGCCCCGGGAACATTTGAATTTCATTTCCTGTTTGCACAGCGTGGAGAGCACAGGTGACCACAGAGAGCTCATCAGCACAGGTAACCATGCAGGCTGATAATCGAAAAAGAGCACCAGCATGGACCGTACAGGAGGTACTGGATTTGATCTCTATATGGGGAGAGGATTCAGTGCTAGCTGAACTGCGTTCGAAAAGACGAAATGCCAAAACTTATGAAAAAATTTCCAAGGGCATGATGGAGAGAGGCCACAATAGGGACACAGATCAGTGCCGCGTGAAAGTCAAGGAGCTCAGACAAGCCTATCAAAAAGCAAAGGAGGCAAACGGTCGCTCCGGGTCAGAGCCGCGGACATGCCGCTTCTACGCTGAGCTAAATGCATTTCTAGGGGGGGCCGCCACCACTACCCCACCTCTGACTGTGGATTCCGAGCTGGGGATAATCTCATCAGGTACACCTGATGATTCCGTGGAAGGGGAAGAGGAGGAGGAGGAGGACGAGCTGGCAGAGAGCACCCAGCTCTCCGTTCTCCCCAACAGCCAGGAACTGTTTCTCACCCTGACTGAAGTACCCTCCCAAGCCTCCCAAGCCAGCACCCAAGACCATGACCCCATGGAAGGGACCTCAGGTGAGTTTACCTTTTAAAATATAAAACATGGTTTAAAAGCAAGCATTTTTAATGATTAATTTGCCCTGAGCACTTGGGATGCATTCGCAGCCAGTACAGCTACTGGAAAAGTCTGTTAACATGTCTGGGGATGGAGCGGAAATCCTCCAGGGACATCTCCATGAAGCTCTCCTGGAGGTACTCCAAAAGCCTTGCCACAAGGTTTCTGGGCAGTGCAGCCTTATTCCGTCCTCCATGGTAGGACACTTGACCACGCCATGCTAGTAGCAAGTAATCTGGTATCATTGCCTGACAGAGCCTGGCAGCGTATGGTCCCGGTGTTTGCTGGCATTCAAGCAACATCCGTTCTTTATCTTGCTGTGTAATCCTCAGGAGAGTGATATCGCTTAGGGTAACCTGGTTGAAATAAGGGAATTTAATTAAGGGGACTGAGGTGGCCGTTCCTACTGGGCTGTTTGCCTGTGGCTGAAAAGAAATCCTTCCCTGCATTTAGCCAAGTGCAAAGGGGGGGGGGGGGGAGGATTGGCCCAGAGCTTTTCGCGTTTTGCTAGCAGGGATCTTCCCTGATACCAGCCAGGCGGTGGGGGGAGGGAGAAAGCACTCATCCCAGAGAATTCATGGCGGGTGGGGGGGGGGGGTGTTAGTTTGGTTCCTGCAGGGATCTTCCCTGATACCAGCCACGCGGTGGGGGGAGGGAGAAAGCACTCATCCCAGAGAATTCATGGCGGGTGGGGGAGGGGGGTGTTAGTTTGGTTCCTGCAGGGATCTTCCCTGATACCAGCCACGCGGTGGGGGGAGGGAGAAAGCACTCATCCCAGAGAATTCATGGCGGGTGGGGGAGGGGGGTGTTAGTTTGGTTCCTGCAGGGATCTTCCCTGATACCAGCCACGCGGTGGGGGGAGGGAGAAAGCACTCATCCCAGAGAATTCATGGCGGGTGTGTGGGGGGGGGGTGTTAGTTTGGTTCCTGCAGGGATCTTCCCTGATACCAGCCACGCGGTGGGGGGAGGGAGAAAGCACTCATCCCAGAGAATTCATGGCGAGTGGGGGGGGGGGTGTTAGTTTGGTTCCTGCAGGGATCTTCCCTGATACCAGCCACGCGGTGGGGGGAGGGAGAAAGCACTCATCCCAGAGAATTGGATGGGGGGGGGGTGTTAACCTTCAGCAGCAGAAAACAAGCTAACAGGAAAACTGCAGCACAACGGGCTTTGCTTGGTATGTGGGAAAGCAGGGCGCAGAAGCCTAAAGACAGTGGCTTACCATGGCAGCATGCAAGGTGAATTCTGTTGCCCCGACCTGCGTCTGTGATCTCTAGCAGCAAAGCCACAGGCACTCAATATTAAGAGGCAAAATGCGACCTTGCACAGAAATCACATGTGCTATGTAATGTGAATAGTATACACCGTGAAAGAGTATAAGCATTGTTCTGAAAAATGTATCTTTTAAAAAAATTCTCTCCTTTTTTCACTCCCTCCAGCAGGTGCAAATGTTTCAAGCCTCCCTCCTCCTTCCCGAAGGCTATCCCAGATAAGGCGTCGTAAAAAAAAGACGAGAGAAGAGATGTTTTCCGAAATCATGCAATCCACCAGGAATGAAAGAGCTCATCTGAATGAGTGGAAGGAGACGGTTTGCAAGTATAGGAAAGAAGCCAGTGACCGTGAGGACAGGAGGGACCAACGTGAGGACATGAGGGACCAACGTGAGGACAGAAGGGACCAACGTGAGGAGAGGAGAGACGCTCGAGATGAGAGGTGGCGGCAGGAAGATCAGAGGAGTCGGGAAGCAACGCTGGGGCTGCTGCGTGAGCAAACAGACATGCTCCGGCGTCTGGTGGAGCTTCAGGAACGGCTGCTGGAGAACAGAGTGCCGCTACAGCCCCTGTATAACCCCCCTACCTCCTCACCATGTTCCATAGCCTCCACACCCAGACGTGTAAGAACACGGGGGGGGGAGGCTCCGTACACCCTCCCATTCCACCCCAGTGGACAGCCCAAGCAAAAGGCTGCCATTTTTTTAACCTTTTTTTAATGGGCTTTTCCTTCCCGCAGATCCTCCTCCCAAACCCCACTCAGGTTCTCTCCCTCTTTTTATAATCAATTAATAAAGAATAAATGATTTTTAAACAATGGTGACTTTATTTCCTTTGAAAGCAAGCTGGGGGAAGGGGGAGGGTGGGTTCCTTACAGAGAATGAGTCAATAAAGGGGGCGGGTTTTCAGGAAGGATAAACAAACATAAATTTCACACTGTAGCCTGGCCAGTCATGAAACTGGTTTTCAAAGCTTCCCTAATGCGCAGCGCTTCATCGTGTGCTCTTCTAATCGCCCTGGTGTCTGGCTGCGAGTAATCAGCAGCCAGGCGATTTGCCTCAGCCTCCCACCCTGCCATAAAGGTCTCCCCCTTGCTCTCACAGAGATTGTGAAGCACACAGCAAGCAGTAATAACAATGGGGATATTGGTTTGGCTGAGGTCTGAGCGAGTCAATAAGGATCGCCAGCGACCTTTTAAACGGCCAAATGCACATTCTACCACCATTCTGCACTTGCTCAGCCTGTAGTTGAACAACTCCTGACTCCTGTCCAGGCTGCCTGTGTATGGCTTCATGAGCCATGGCATTAAGGGGTAGGCTGGGTCCCCAAGAATAACAATTGGCATTTCAACATCCCCCACGGTTATTTTCTGGTCCGGAAAGTAAGTCCCTTGCTGCAGCCGTTTAAACAGATTGGTGTTCCTGAAGACGCGAGCGTCATGAACCCTTCCCGGCCAGCCCACATGGATGTTGGTGAAACGTCCCTTGTGATCCACAAGTGCTTGCAGCACCATTGAGAAGTACCCCTTGCGGTTTATGTACTGGGTACCCTGGTGCTCCGGTGCCAAGATAGGAATATGGGTTCCATCTATTGCCCCACCACAGTTAGGGAATCCCATTGCAGCAAAGCCATCCACTATGACCTGCACATTTCCCAGAGTCACTACCTTTCGTAGCAGCACCTCCGTGATTGCTTTGGCTACTTGCATCACAGCAGCCCCCACAGTAGATTTGCCCACTCCAAATTGATTCCCGACTGACCGGTAGCTGTCTGGCGTTGCAAGCTTCCACAGGGCTATCGCCACTCGCTTCTCAACTGTGAGGGCTGCTCTCATCTTGGTATTCTGGCGCTTCAGGGCAGGGGAAAGCAAGTCACAAAGTTCCATGAAAGTGCCCTTACGCATGCGAAAGTTTCTCAGCCACTGGGAATCGTCCCACACCTGCAACACTATGCGGTCCCACCAGTCTGTGCTTGTTTCCCGGGCCCAGAATCGGCGTTCCAAGCCTATAACCTGGCCCATTAACATCATAATCTCCAAAGCACCGGGGCCCGCGGTCTCAGAGAATTCTGTGTCCGTGTCCATGTCCTCATCACGCTGGTCGCTGCGCTGCAATCGCCGCCTCCTCCTCCTCGCCTCTTTTTTCTGGTCCTGTGTAAGCATAAACTCCACGAGAAAGCGCGAGGTGTTTATAATGTTCAAGACTGCGTTCTGGAGCACAACGGGATCCATGCTTGATGCAGAATGGAGTCTGCAGAGTTCACTCAGGAAAAAAGGCGCGAAATGGTTGTCTGCCGTTGCTTTCAGGGAGGGAGGGGGAGGCTGTACCCAGAACTACCTGCGACAATGTTTTTTGCCCCATCATGCACTGGGGTCTCAACCCAGAATTCCAAGGGGGGTGGAGACTGCGGGAACTATGGGATAGCTATGTAAAAGCTACCCACAATGCAACGCTCTGGAAATCGATGCTACTATGGTAGCTTGGACGCAAACCACCGAATTAATGGTGCCTAGTGTGGCCGAATACATTCGAATTTATAAAATCGGTTTCCTAAATTCGAATTATATAAATTCGAATTAATCCTGTAGTGTAGACATACCCAAAGGGAAGAAGGCTTCCAAGTCATCCATAGCCAGGTCTCTCGGGGCATGTAGTTGAGACACAGTACAAGAAGGCAAAAGACAACCTTCTAGGAAAGTGCATGACAGTGAGTCAATAGCTGTCTTGAACTAAACTCCAATTACTTTTTATGAAGGAGCCCGTAAGCTGTAAGCAGTTATGTGTCCATCACTTTTTAAGATTATAGACACCTGATGTCTGTTCTTCCAATGAACTCTCCTTCTGGCAAAACTGTCACAAGCCGTAGTACATCAGCGATTCTGATGAGTCTAAAGTGCCTACTATATTTTAAAAACATTGCTGTCAAGGCTGATTCCCCACTCTGGCACTTTGAGTGCAGAAGGTGGGGGCCCACAAGGATTCTAAAAATTAATACTGGCCACTCCAGGCTTGTATTAAATTCACAAGGTTACAGCTTTTCTCTGACCTTGGATGGTGGATGCTGCCACCACCCAAATGCAAAACCCCTCTGAGGACCCCAGAAGGCACACTTGGGAATTCCTTCCTGTGGGGGTACCCTCAAGCCCTTTCACCCCCCCTCCAGGGAAGAGCTGAGAGAGAAAACAAAGGAAATCAGCTGTTGCCACCAGCTAATTAAACAACATATACACAAACCTCTTAGGACACACAATCCAATCCTATTCTTAAGAAAGGTACATTTTATTTAAACAAAAGGAAAGAAAATACATTGAAAACTCAGCCTATTGCTAGATTTAAAAACCACACTTACAAAAATTCAGCATCAAGAATAATCTTCTTGAGGTCCATTGTAAAGGTTACAAGCAAAACAAAAGCAGTTGGGGTTAGAACAGAACAGTCCACAAGCCATAAAGAAATAAAAAGAAATAAATCTACTCACGTCTTCCTAGACATTTCTTGATCTACTTACATATCTGGAGGTTTCAAGTGAGTAGTTTCTAGGTATGGTTTAGATGATTTTTCATACCTAGCCCCAAGCTTCGTACAGCATAGATCCAGCCCTGTCTCTGCTTCTCCTCGAGAACAACACAGACAGAGAAAGGGGAAGTTTTTTCCCAATTTTAAAAAGTTTTAGCCTTCCCATTGGCTCTTTTGGTCAGGTGCCCACTCCCTTCCTTTTGCCTATGCAGGGAGACTTTTTAACCTTTTACAGGTAAAGCAAGTAGAGAACAGCTACTAAGAGGGATTTTAGAGCTAACTGGCTGGCTGGATCCATAAAAGGGAGCTACCCTCCCCCCCCTTTCATTTATCACAAATGCATATAATCCGCCCACCTGGAAATAAATTTCCCACATATATGACTAGCCTTGACATAACTTTACCTCGCTGTTCCAAAATCAGTATTGTCAAACATGAATAAAGTGGAAAAGAGAGCATTTTCCCCTTGCCTACATGCTCTGGCTCCTGCCTATCTTTCTGTTCTAATTTCTTTTTGTTGCCATCTTTGCTGCACAGAAGCCACCTAACAGCCCCCATCACTATATTCCCCACTCTCATTCAGGCCTCTGTCCATGCTGCCTATAGGCAGCATGTGCTCCCCTCTGTTCTAGCCCATCAAATCCCACCTAAAAATGCACTTAATTTGCCAGGGAAGCCTATATAAGAACAGCCATACACAGTCAGACCAAAGGTCCATCTAGCCCAGTATCCTGTCTTCTGACAGTGGCCAATGCCAGGTGCCCCAGAGGGAATAAACAGGTAATCAAGTGATCCATTCCCTGTTGCCCATTCCCAGCTTCTATAAACCTGAGCCTGCTCACCCACCCACACCAACTCTCTTACCCTACTTAAAAAGCTATAATCTGTGCCCAGCCTCTCTGTCAACTGCACATACAGTACATACACTTTCCGCCCCACGCTAGTAGAGCCAATAAGACATATGCACGATCTCTCTCTCCAAGTACATTGCTTTTGCTGTTTGCTCTTCTCTTTCACCTCATGCCTAGAGCCTTCATTGCTCTTTGGGGCAGGGTCCATATCTCATTATCTTCAGCATGGAGACAGGTATGAGGACAAGGCCCCTGCCCTGAAGTTTACAGCCTGACAATGTGACCTCTCCAGCTCTTTGTGAGTTCAGGCCTGCAGTTCATTTCAATATTTTCTCTTCTGGAATATCCAGTTCTCTTTACAGGATCTTTTAAAAAATATGTTTATAGATTCATAGATTCTAGGACTGGAAGGGACCTCGAGAGGTCATCGAGTCCAGTCCCCTGTTAGTAGTATTTGTTTGCTGTGAAGCACTCCCAGCTATTTCAGGGTTGGCCTGACAACACCTGGCAGCTTTCCAAGTAGCCAAGTCGCAGGCATGAGCTGTGGAATGACTCGAGTCTGATTCAGCCCCTTGTCTCCATGGAGACAGAAATCCTACAGTAGGAGTGGCAGACAAACCAGAGAAAAGAAAATATCTGGTAAGGAAACATTTTCCTATTCTCGTCCTATAAGCTACTCTTAATCCATCCTCTTTAGCGTGTTCTCCTGCATCCCTTGCACCCAGCCCACCTAAACCCGGTTCTTTCCTCCCCCCTCCAATTCTTTCCACTTGTCAGGAGGCAGGGAAAGCAGCAGCGGGTGTGCATGGACTGGTGTACCTATATGAGATGGCACCCTCTGGAGAAGGCCGCCACCACCACACAGCTCTGAGACTGTTCTTTAATCTCTGCTGACTAGCTGTATGCCCCCACTGCTCTTCACATTCCCTCCCTTGCCCTCCATCCTCTTTTTCCTTCCCTTTCCTGGCATTGACTCCCCACTTCCTGTAATCCTCTTATCCTACCACTACCTCACAATCTAAAAACAAAATGTGCTGCTTTTCAGCATGCTCATTTACATGTATGTTTTACACACCCCTATTCATGTGTCTTTTTGAGTGGAAGCTCTTTAGTGCAGCTAGTGTCTTTTCACACATTTCTGCAACACTGAGCATGATAGGGTCCCAGTCTGCTCCTATAATATAAATATTTTCCCCATTTTTCAGATGAGGAAACTGAGCCATAGACAGGTGATATGCCCAAGATAATACAGCAAGTCAGTGGCAAAGGAAAAATTAGAATCCAGGTCTCCAACCCTGTGCTTTAACCACTAGATCACTCACCTTCAGTAATAATAATTAGCACTTATATAGCCCTTTTCATTCATAGATATCCAGCCATTGTTTACAATAATTTACAATCAGTTAAAAGACCAGTCCAGTAACCCCCGTTATATTGGTGTTTCTAATAACAGATATGAAATGAGGAATAGAGGGGAAGAAAATTGTGTAAGGATTTATTTGTCTTAATAATGTTATAGTTAAGTAAACAGACAATATTTGCCTGGAATCACAGCAGTAAAGAACTGCCATGGGTTTGTCATTAGGGGGTAGCTGGACATAGATAAGTACTAGTCTTATTTAGGTTTGGGGTTTTTTTTCTGGCTAGGGCTAAGTGTCTTCTCTTCACTGCTTCCTTAGCTTTGCACTGGTGCAGCAGGGAATCATAGAATCATAGGACAGGAAGGGACCTTGAGAGGTCATCTGGTCCAGTCCCCTGCACTCATGGCAGGACTAAGTATTATCTAGACCATCCCCTGACAGGTGTTTGTCTAACCTGCTCTTAAAATCCTCCAATGATGGAGATTCCACAACCTAGAGGTGATCCCGGCAATTACAGACCGGTAAGTCTAACGTCTGTACCGGGCAAATTAGTCGAAACAATAGTTAAGAATAAAATTGTCCGACACATAGAAAAACATAAACTGTTGAGCAATAGTCAACATGGTTTCTGTAAAGGGAAATCGTGTCTTACTAATCTATTAGAATTCTTTGAAGGGGTCAACAAACATGTGGACAAGGGGCATCCAGTGGACATAGTGTACTTAGATTTCCAGAAAGCCTTTGACAAGGTTCCCTCACCAAAGGCTCTTATGTAAATTAAGCTGCCATGGGATAAAAGGGAAGGTCCTTTCATGGATTGAGAACTGGTTAAAAGACAGGGAACAAAGGGTAAGAATTAATGGTAAATTCTCAGAATGGAGAGGGGTAACTAATGGTGTTCCCCAAGGGTCAGTCCTCGGACCGATCCTATTCAACTTATTCATAAATGATCTGGAGAAAGGGGTAAACAGTGAGGTGGCAAAGTTTGCAGATGATACTAAACTGCTAAAGATAGTTAAGTCCAAAGCAGACTGTGAAGAACTTCAAAAAGATCTCACCAAACTAAGTGATTGGGCAACAAAATGGCAAATGAAATTTAATGTGGATAAATGTAAAGTAATGCACATTGGAAAAAATAACCCCAACTATACATACAATATGATGGGGGCTAATTTAGCTACAACAAGTCAGGAAAAAGATCCTGGAGTCATCGTGGATAGTTCTCTGAAAATGTCCACGCAGTGTGCAGAGGCGGTCAAAAAAGCAAACAGGATGTTAGGAATCATTAAAAAGGGGATAGAGAATAAGACTGAGAATATATTATTGCCCTTATATAAATCGATGGTACGCCCTCATCTCGAATACTGTGTACAGATGTGGTCTCCTCATCTCAAAAAAGATATACTGGCACTAGAAAAGGTTCAGAAAAGGGCAACTAAAATGATTAAGGGTTTGGAACGGGTCCCATATGAGGAGAGATTAAAGAGGCTAGGACTCTTCAGCTTGGAAAAGAGGAGACTAAGGGGGGATATGATAGAGGTATATAAAATCATGAGCGATGTGGAGAAAGTGGATAAGGAAAAGTTATTTACTTATTCCCATAATACAAGAACTAGGGGTCATCAAATGAACTTAATAGGCAGCAGGTTTAAAACAAATAAAAGGAAGTTCTTCTTCACGCAGCGCACAGTCAACTTGTGGAACTCCTTACCAGAGGAGGTTGTGAAGGCTAGGACTATAACAGAGTTTAAAAGAGAACTGGATAAATTCATGGTGGTTAAGTCCATTAATGGCTATTAGCCAGGACGGGTAAGGAATGGTGTCCCTAGCCTTTGTCTGTCAGAGGGTGGAGATGGATGGCAGGAGAGAGATCACTTGATCATTGCCTGTTAGGTTCACTCCCTCTGGGGCACCTGGCATTGGCCACTGTCGGTAGACAGGATACTGGGCTAGATGGACCTTTGGTCTGACCCGGTACGGCCTTTCTTATGTTCTTATGTAACCTCCTTAGGCAATTTATTCCATTGCTTAACCACCCTGACAGTGAGGAAGTTTTTCCTAATGTTCAACCTAAATCTCCCCTGCTGCAATTTAAGCCCATTGCTTCTTGTCCTATCCTCAGAGGTTAAAAAAAACAATTTTTCTCCCTCCTCCTTGTAACAACTTTTATGTACTTGAACTATTATCATGGCCCCTCTCAATCTTCTCTTTTCCAGACTAAACAAACCCATTTTTTTCAATCTTCCCTCAAAGGTCATGTTTTCTAGACCTTTAGTCATTTTTGTTGCTCTTCTCTGGACTTTCTCCAATTTGTCCACATCTTTCTTGAAATGTGGCGCCCAGAACTGGACACAATACTCCAGTTGAGGCCTAATCAGTGTGGAGTAGAGCGGAAGAATTACTTCTCATGTCTTGCTTACAATACTCCTGCTAATACATCCCAGAATGATGTTCGCTTTTTTTGCAACAGTATTATACTGTTGACTCATATTTAGCTTGTGGTCCACTATGACCTCCAGATCCCTTTCTGCAGTCCTCCTTCCTAGACAGTCATTTCCCATTTTCTATGTGTGCAACTGATTGTCCCTTCCTAAGTGGAGTACTTTGCATTTGTCCTTATTGAATTTCATTTTATTTACTTCAGACCATTTCTCCAGTTTGTCCAGATCATTTTGGAATTTTAATCCTAGCCTCCAAAGCACTTGCAACCCCTTCCAGCTTGGTATCATCCGCAATGTACTCTCTATGCCATTATCTAAATCATTGATGAAGATATTGTACAGAACCAGACCCAGGACAGATCCCTGTGGGACCCCACTCGTTATTCCTTCATAGCATGACTGTGAACCATGGATAACTACTCTCTGGGAATGGTTTTTCAACCAGTTACACACCCACCTTATAGTACTCCCTCTAGATTGCATTTCCTTAGTTTGTTTATCAGAAGGTCATGTGAGACAGTATCAAAAGCCTTACTAAAGTCAAGATATACCATGTCTACTGCTTCCTCCCTCCTCCCCCCCCCCCCCCATCCACAAGGTTTGTTACTCTGTGAAAGAAAGGTATCAGGTGGTCTGACATGATTTGTTCTTGACAAATCCATGCTGACTGTTACTTATCACCTTATTAGTTTCTAGAGGTTTGCAAATTGATTGCTTAATTATTTGCTCCATTATCTTTCCAGGTACAGAAGTTAAGATAACTGGTCTGTAATTTCCTGGGTTGTTCTTATTTCCCTTTTTATAGATTGGCACTACATTTCCCCTTTTCCAGTCTTCTGGACTCTCTCCTGTCTTCCATGACTTTTCAAAGATAATCGTTAATGGCTCAGATATCTCCTCAGTCAGCTCCTTGAGTACTCTAGGATGCATTTCATCAGGCCCTGGTGACTTGAAGACATCTAACTTGTCTCAGTAATTTTTAATTTGTTATTTCCTTATTTTAGCCTCTGATCCTACCTCATTTTCACTGGCACTCACTATGTTAGACATCCAATCACTACCAACCTTCTTGGTGAAAACTGAAACAAAGTCGTCATTCAGCATCTCTGACATTTCCACACTTTCTGTTATTGTTTCCCCCTCCCTCATTGAGTAACAGGCCTACCCTGTCCTTGGTCTTCCTCTTGCTTCTAATGTATTTGTAGAATGTTTTCTTTTACCTTTTATGTCTCCACCTAGTTTGATCTTGTTTTGTGCCTTGGCCTTTCTAATTTTTTCTCTACATACTTGCGTTGTTTATATTCCTTCTTTGTAATTTGATCTAGTTTCCAGTTTTTGTAGGACTCTTTTTTGATTTTTAGATCATTGAAGATCTCCTGGTTAAGCCAGAGTGGTCTCTTGCCATACTTCCTATCTTTTCTATGCAGTTGGATAGTTTGTTCTTGTGACCGGGGTCCCAGGGAGCCACACTGGAGTTACTCAATTAGGGTGAACTGCAAAGAATGGGGCAGAAAATCCCCAAAGCTGGTGGATATCTCAATACTTAGATTTACCAATCCCAGCACAAAACAGCTTCTATAATACCTTACTGGTTACCCAGAAGCCAACACAGTTCCCTTAAAG
Organism: Emys orbicularis; assembly: GCF_028017835.1. Taxonomy (NCBI): domain Eukaryota; kingdom Metazoa; phylum Chordata; order Testudines; family Emydidae; genus Emys; species Emys orbicularis. The sequence goes on from NC_088683.1 coordinate 348,217,030, forward strand.
CAACCCAGCCACAGGCCTCCACCCAGACACCCAAGTCAAATATGATGAGGATTACTGAAAATCTTCATCATATAAGAAAGTTCTACCAATCCCAAAGGATCAGACACATTACCTCCCAGGTTAATAATGAATATTTCAGATCTTACCCAAATACACACTTACAGCCAATTCTTATTAACTAAACTAAAATTTATTAAAAAAGAAAAGGGAGACAGTATTGGTTAAAAGATCAGTATACATACAGACATGAGAACAGTTCTTGAGATTCAGATTCACGGTGGAGATGGTGAGCTTTGTAGGTGCAAAGAGTTCTTACAGAATTAGTTCATAGGTTAGTTCATAGGTTATAGTCCAATGTTTATATTCAGGGTGATTCCAGGTTAGGACTGGAGATCTCAACCTTGTGGCTTAAGCTTCCCCTGCATGAACCATCAAGCAGATCTGAGATGAAAGGATCAGGTCTCAAGAGTCTTTTATACAGTCTTTTTTTAGCATCCTCTTGACAATACAGTCCTGGGTGAACAACAGGCTTTTGATGTAACCTTCTGTTTCCCAAACATCACCAGTAATTTATCCATTACGTAGCTCATATACAGCTTTAAAGAGACATATAGACAATGATACTATTTCACCCAAGATTCATCTAAATGTTAATATTTCCTTTTGATCTCTGAATCAATAGGTATAGTAATAGAAAGGAACTGTCTGTTTACATGGCTAACATCGAACAAGACACACATACTATTAGTATCACTTCTAATTCTCTACCAATACAGGTTTGCATTTCAAAGTTCTAACCTATCTAATATGGAATGGCCTAACTGCCATTTACATACTTTTCTAACATGTCTCTACAAGTTGACTCTGGGTCATTTAGCCTGCAGGATGCTTAACCCTTTCTGGCCATGCGTCAGAAAAACTTAATAATGTCTCTCTGAAAAACTGCCAACTGTCTTCAATGGTTTTTCCTCTTAGACTTGCTTCCCATGGTATCTTAGCTACCAACTCCCTGAGTCTGCTAAAGTCTGCCTTTGTGAAATCCATTGTCTTTATTTTGCTGTTCTCCCTTAGAATCATGAACTCTACGATTTCATGATCACGTTCACCCAAGCTGCCTTCTACTTTCAAATTCTCAACCAGTTCCTCCCTATCTGCCAAAATCAAATCTAGAACAGCTTCTCCCCTAGTAGATTTCTCCACCTTCTGAAATAAACTTTTCTCCAATACATTCCAAGAATTTATTGGATAATCTGCCCTGCTGTGTTATTTTCCCAACAGATATCTGAGTAGTTGAAGTCCCCCATCACCACCAAGTCCTGTGCTTTGGACGGTTTTGTTAGTTGTTTAAATAAAGCCTCATCCACCTCTTATTCCTGGTTAGGTGGTCTGTAGTAGACCCCTACCATAACATCACCCTTGTTTTTACCCCTTTTATCCTTACCAAGAGACTTTCAACAAACCTGTCTCCTATTTCCATCTTAACCTCAGTCCAAGTGTATACATTTTTACTATATAAGGCAACAGCTCCTCCCTTTTTCCCCTGTCTGTCCTTCCTGAGCAAGCTGTACCCTTCTATACCAATATTCCAGTCATGCGCATTATCCCACCAAGTCTCTGTGAAGCCAACTATGCCATAGTTGTTGTGTTTATTTACTAGCATTTTGAGTTCTTCCTGCTTATTCCCCATACTTCTCACATTAGTATACAGACATCTAAGATACTGTTTTGATTCTTTCCCCCCCTCCCCCCCCCAATCTGCAGAGCCAAGGAAAGTGACCAGTTCAAGAGCTGTTGGCAAACTGCAATCTGTTCTGGAATGTCCAGGTCTCCTGACTTGTGATATAATAGAACTTCCCGGGCATATCCACCAATTGCAGCCCTGTTGGTTGGGAAACTAGAACTGTTGGGTGCAATTAAATAATTTTGAATGTTACTAAGAGAAGCTGTTGTTATCTAGCTTGAGTTACAGACTCTGCAGGAGACAGCAGCTCCATGCCTCAGGATGAGAAGGACCCCGAGATGTCCTGCTCCTCAAATGATCCAAAGGAGGCTGAATTAGAGAAAAAAGGAGACATGGGAGATCTGTATGAGGCCCTGGAGAAGCTCCAGGGGCTCTCTGATGGGGAGAAGGGGGAGAAAGCTCTGCTACGCTCACGCCTTCATGAGCAGTCTCAGCTCATCTGCATATTGAAGAAGCGAGCAGATGATACCCTAATGCGCTGCAAGGCACTGGAGAGTCTCAACATGGAGCTGGAGGAGTTGAGGATGGAGGATAGTGTGAGGCTTGAAAGTCAGACCCGGCGGGCCCAGCAGCTGGAGGAGCGCTTTATGGACCTGGCTGCCAACCATGAGGACATGATCCGCTTCAAAGATGAGCACAAGCAGCAGAACATGCTGCTGAGGGAGGAAAATAAGCGCCTGAGGCAGGAAAACCAAACCCTTTTCAGCCAGGCTCTGAAGGAGAAGGAGGCTGCGGTCCTCCAACTCACTTCCCAGGGGAAGAGGCTCTCTCAGGAGGTAGATTCCTTAAAGGAGAGATGTGCTCAAGAGAGCCACAGAGCCCAGGAGCGAGAGAAGGAGCTACTGGAAGCTCAGAGCCAACAAGCTAGTGTCCATGCCAAGGAAACTGATTTACTGAGAAGCCAGCTGCAAAGTCTGGAGGAGAAGCATTGCCAAACTGTTGCACAGCTGGAGCAGGCAGAAAGGCAGCAAAAGGCTGAGGGCAGCGAGCTGCAAGCCAAGTTGGAGAGGGTGAGCCGTGAGAAAGAGGAGCTGCTGCATCTGGCTATGGAGAGGGGCAAGACACTGCAGGAGAAGCAACGGGAAATTCAGCAGCTGGAGAAGAAACTGGAGATTGCAGAGAGGGCCAGGCTGACAGCAGAGGAGCGCTTTGTGAGAGAGGTAGCAGCAGTGGACAGCAACCTAAGGGTCCAAGAGCTGCAGCGACGTGTGGAGGGAAGTGAGCAAGCATACAGTGAGCTCTGGATGCAGTTTGATGCTTACAAGAAACACAGCATGGACTTACTTACTAAAGAAAAAGAGCTGAATAACAAACTCCGTCACTTCATGTCATAACCCCTCACCCTCTGTTCAGCTCTCAGCAGAACTATTATAGCACACTACTTACTGCTTGTTAGTAACCCTTTTTAAAAAAAACTAAAATGATCTTTTATCAGATTTCTTTATAGTGTGCCCACAGCTTTACAAATCTTTTATGAGGGTTGGTTTGAAGCCCAGCTTTTGTTTCCATACTATTGATTTGAGATGGCAGCCTAAATGTGGCACTTTGAGTTAGTAGAACAAGTTATGCTAAATAAAACTGGGAAACAATGGACTTTAGTATGGAAAATTCATAATCATTTATGAGTTTGTCTTGTTTGTTCCTTGCCTCTCATGTTTCTAGTAATTTTTTACAGATTATAGAAGTACATTAAGTATTTTACATGACAAATAAAGAGAAAAAGCTCTTGCCCTCAAGAGTTTAGATTTGATATAGCAAATTGTTAATATACAGTGAAGTGGAGCTGGAAAGGAAAAAGGGGTCGCACAAAGAAGATCACAGTTTATTACCTGTGTGGAGGGATAAAGCAGATTAGTACCTGTACAGTATCTTTATCACGGAGGATGATTTTCAGGTGGATGATTAGCTGTCTATACATTAGGGGTCTGATTCAAAGCAATCATCATCAACAGAAAAGCTCCTATCAATATCTGTGGGGCTTGGATCAGGTCCTAGGTATGAAAAATGTGGATCACTGGATATCAGGTTTAAAACTGGATTTTGTACATCCTCCTCAAGTAAAATGAGCACCATGCTGTCCTATGTGATGTTATAGGGATAATAAATACATCATTTTACTATAGCAATAGGGGCATTGGCAAGGGTTCTTGGCAAAACCTTTCTCTTCCCTTAGTGTGTGCACATAATAGAATCATAGAAGATTACGGTTGGAAGAGACCTCAGGAGGTCATCTAGTCCAACCCTTTGCTCAAAGCAGGACCAACCCCAACTAAATCATACCAGCCAGGCCTTTGTCAAGCTGGGCCTTAAAATCCTCTAAGGAAGGCGATTCCACCACCGCCCTAGGTAACCCATTCCAGTGCTTCACCACCCTCCTAGTGAAATCGTTTTTCCTAATATCCAACCTAAACCTCCCCCACTGCAACTTGAGACCATTGCTCCTTGTTCTGTCATCTGCCCCCACTGAGAACAGCCGAGCTCCATCCTCTTTGGCCCCCCCTTCAGGTAGTTGAAGACTGCTATCAAATCCCCCCTCACTCTTCTCTTCTGCAGACTAAATAAGCCCAGTTCCCTCCCCTGCCCCCTAATCATTTTCATTGCCCTGCTCTGTGCTCCAGCGATGGCTGCATTTCAGGGGTACCGCCTGCGCTAACAGGCCCTTGGTACAGCTCTTGGGATTAAAGCTTCTTCGTAAGGATAGGGAGACCACTTTGCGGCAAGGCAGCTTGTTTGTCCGGCTTTGTAACACAGCCATGGTACTTGCCCTCTTCCAGGCTAACCCTATCGCTACCCTGCCCCGCCCCCTCTAAAATCCTCCCCCCACTGCCCTGCCCCTCCCCCTCTAGAATCCCCCACTGCCCCGCCCCTTCTCTCCCGAATATGGCGGGCGGGCGGGCGCGCGCGCGCAGAGGGTGGGGGGAGGGGTCTCTTCTGTTTCCGGTTCCGCGCGGCAGTGGTGGCCGCGCAGCCCCGGCCAGAGCAGCCGCCATTTCCAGCCCCCCGCGCTGCGGCCTGCTTGCCGGGGCTGGCGGCGGCAGGGTCCCGCCTGGGCTTGGAGCCTCGCTTGCTTCTCAGTCCCGCGGCGTCTCCCCTCCCCCTGCGGGGGATCCTCTGCCCCTCCCCCTCCCCGGACCAGCCTGCGGGCAAGCCCGGGCCTCGCCCCCTCCCCACCATGCGCCACAGCCTGACCCAGCTGCTGGCGGCCTCGTCGGGCGGAGAAAGCCCCTCGGCCGCCGCCTGGCAGCTCCCCAGCGCGGGGCCGACCCCTGGGGCCGGAGGAGGCGATGGCGGGGAGGAGGAGCCGGAGGGCCCCCGCACCAAGCAGCAGCGCTGGGACCCGGCCGTCCTGGAGCAGCCGCAGCAGGCGATGGGGGAGGCGGCCGCTGGGGCCGAGGAGCCGGCGGAGCAGGAGGACCCGTTCGCGGGGCTGGAGCTGGGTGACCTGCTGGAGGCGGCCCAGCCGCACTGGGACCTGGACGTGGAGCCGAGCGGCTGCTTCTGCGGGCAGCAGGACGAGCCGGAGCCGCCCCTGAGCGCGCCGGGCCGGAGGAACTGCGGGGCCAGCCCGGGCGGGGTGGCGGCCGGGAGCCGGCTGAAGGCAGCGGCCGCGGCCCGCCTGAACCGGCTGAAGAAGAAGCAGTACGTGCTGGGGCTGGAGAGCCGCCTGCAGGGCCTGGCCGCTGAGAACCGGCAGCTGCGAGACCGCAACCGGGGGCTGAACCGGCGCCTGCGGGATCTGGAGCGGGAGACCAGCTACCTGCGGGCCGTGCTGGCCAACCAGAGCGCCCTGGGGCAGCTGCTGAGCCGCCTGGCCGGGGCGGGGGGGCTCCGGTTCCGTACCAGCCTCTTCAGGGACACGGACCCGCCCCATCAGTACCCGCCACAGGCCGGCGAGAGCCGCGACCACGACTACGCCCTGCCGAGCCGGGATGCTGGGGAGCCGGAGGGGGAGGAGCGGCCGGCCTCCGGCGGGATCTGCCTCCACGTGGACAGGGATCAGCTGTCGGTGGAGTTCTGCTCCCTGTGTGCCAGGCGGGCATGTGCCTCCTTCAAAATGTAGGGTCAAGTACCTGCTTCAGTCTTTATTCTCACCTGTCCGTGCCCACATCCAGGGGCCTCGGGCCGTGGCGGAGCAAGCAGGCCATGGCTTGAAAAACAGGGGGTAGGCAAAACTGGCATGGGAACGGCGCCCGTGTGTGGCAGAGGGTAAAGAGCTCGCGTGAACGGCACACTTGGGAGCCTGTATTGGGTAAAGATCGCGCAAAACTGGCGCACAAATAGCGCGCTTGGAATCTGCTTACAGCAGCGTACTAAATATTGTGCAAACTGACACATGCAGGTATTCGGAGCCCGTTTGCAGCAGTGAGTGAAAGATCATGCAAACCTGAAGCATGAAGGTGTGCTCAGTGCCCACAGTTGGCAGTAAAGATAATACTGTCTACCCTGTTTTGAATCAGATAATGTGTAGTCTGCTTATCCTGAGGAGCTGAAAATACTTGTTTTTTTTTTTTTTTTTTTTAAAGAAAAATGCTACTTTATTAGGACATCGTCACTGGACAGACATAGTATTGATCAGCAAACAGTTAAAGCATGCATATAAAACTGTAACACGTCTCAATTATACATTACTATTAAACCTCTCTGACAGTTTCTTTTTTAGGTGCTTGCCCTGCCAGGCTCCGTTGTGTAGGGGTTAAAGAACAGTCGTTTTCCACCTCGCAACCTGGTAAGGATCCATATATTCCCATAATGCGATATCAAACAGCTTGCATTGATGCTTAGTCCAGTTTTTTCTGATCATTGGTTCAGGACCAGTGCTTAGAAATGTTTTCTCATCCTGAAAGCATTTGTACTGATTTGCCAAAGTGTTTCCAGCTTTGGCCGATGGACAGGTAGTGGATATTAAAATCACATTCTGATTATTATTCTTCCCCTTGCGTATATTCTGCAGTGGAATTTTAACTTGATTTTAGTAGCCAGTATCTCACAAATAATGAAAAAATAACTTACACTGTTTGCTTTCCTTCTAATAGTAGCAGTTTTTAAGATATTTGCTACTGAAATATCCATCTGACTAGGGGAAGGGACAAATAATATGGTAATCAGTATGATGTGATTTTTTTTTTTTTAAGATCTTTTGTCTTTAGACCACCCAGAACTAGAAGCAAATGGTTCTTCTTTTGAAAGGTCAGGATTTGTGCCTTCCAGTGGTATACAATTCCTGATTCTAGTCCTGGTGGTTCTCAATATCACTTTAAAAAAGAAAATCAATTCTCATTAGTCTACCTTGCTTGGTGATGTAAAATGTTGTATGTTAAACAGAACCCAAATCTTGGTTTCAATTATTAACATTGTACAATGGCACCCTAATGCAGGCAAGTCACCTACTTTTTTTCACAGAACGGTAATGTGAATTACAAGTTAAAGATTGCAGTGCATTGAAGTAACTCTAATTCTAGTTCACCATAAATAGTCTGTATACCCAAGCTCACTGAGATTCCTTGTATTTCAAAAGTGGCTTTTTACTTACAAAAGTGTGCATGCAATTTTTTAACTTTACTATGGGATCTTAAATTGGCATCTCTGAGTATTCAGCAATATCTCTAACTTTCTATAGTCAGTTAGGAAATACAGTCTGCAGATGAACAAAGGTTATGTCTTGACATTAATGGTTTGAAAAAATAATGCTCATGCAGACCTCCATGTTTAGTTAATAGAGGAGGAATAAAGTAATTTGGGGGTCACAGACAAATGTGTGAGAGTTGCTTTTGGACCAGCACTAATATTACCCTATCTTGCAAGATGAATAGGTTACAATACACCTTTTTATTTTTTGGTTGTATTAAAATGTTTAGATTATTTACATGTATGTAAATTGGGGAAGAAAGGGTTGTGAAAAATAATTAAATGTAAAGTGAGGTTTCACAAAGAATGGGTCAACTTAAGTCTAGAGTTAACAATTGAGACATTTCTAAAATGATTGAGTTAATATACTTAAGCCTTAAAACTAAGGTATAATAAATGGGTTTATATGTTGGATTAAGAGTAAATTGAAGCGTCTCCTTCGCTCAGTGATGTGCTTAAGTAGCTCCCATTAGTGGTAATAGGAGTTAAAAGAAGAGAAGAGACAACTAATTTCTTTGTGAAACATCACTGTTTGATAAAGTATATGTGTATTTAGCATCCTTGTTTTTCTTTATGCTAAAGTGGATACAGCTCTGTTGGGGCAGAAGAGACGGGACCAGCTGCTGGCCACATTTCCTGCTTTATTTTAAAAGGTAGTATAAGAAATGGGGGGGAAAAGAGGTAACAGGGCTTCTGCTGTCTTTCATTTTTGAAAAGCTTGAATGTTTGGAAAAACTAATCTCACCAATCCAAAGTTAGTGTGATACTAATTTGAAAAGTGACTATGTACAAAGGTAATTTTTTACTTCTGCTTTCTTTGTATTCAGAGTTACATGTTCACAGAAATACAGAGCCAGCACAGCTAAGAACTAGTTAGCTGTGGATTCTATTCCATCATATGCAGTATCAGTCGGATTGTATATTTAGAGTTCTACAACCCCATTGTAGGCAGTGGGGTAGTCCAAGTGTCATTAAGAGCCGAATTTAACCTTTAGAGCTCTTATTCTTGGTGATATGTGAGCTGGGAAGAACTGGACTTGATTGAGCCTAGACTGAGTTTGTACAGCTCATTGTTGGAGAAACGCATCTTTACTTGTAATCATCTTATTCAACAAAAGTATTAAAACAGTAAGCATGGAAGACTGCCATGGCATTTTTAGTCAGCTTTAAGGTAACTTTTTAAGTTACCTTAACTTAAATGTGACACTATCTTGCTCTATAATAGGATTCCCCCTTTTTGCACAATTATAAACACTTCGTTGTTGGATCAGAGCAATCTGGGACTTAATCCTGGCCTCTAATATGCACATGTGTATCACTGCGTTCTGTAAAATCTACTGCATATGAGCAACAGCTAATTTTACAACATGCAAAATGATGTGTGCCTGTACAACTAGGAATAGGATCCACCCCCAAGAATGTGACTGCAGGGATTTTTAGTGCCTTCTGAATCATATGTAAGCCAAACAGAGGGGAAAATTCTTTGAATGCTAATCAATTTGTGCTATCTGTATGGAATATTGTTAAATATAGCTTTTTGAAGCAGAAGCCTTGAACTGATATCTTAACAATACTTGAAAAACTTGTAAATGTTTCTTTGTAATTAGCTCTGTGCCGTACAAATAAGACTACAGTACTATAATAAAACCAGATGTGTTGATCTTTCGATTATGGGCTCAAATAATTTTTTCATCTTGTTATTAACTCAACATTTTGTTTTTAATGGATGGATCTTTAGATGGTTGGGAATTGAAAAAGGGAGTGCTAACAGTGTTGTCTGTATGTTTTTATCAGTTGGGAAGCTTTTTAAGCAAGAATATAAAACTGGTATTTAAGAGTTAAACCATACTTTGATTTGTCTTACAGCTTGATAAAATTACTTTCTCTTTTAAATGAACAACTTTTGTGGGTGGGGATGGAATAAAACTGTTGCTGTTTCTCAAGAGTCTAAGATGCAGTGACACTTTCTCCTTGGAGTTTGCAGTGACCACTCTGATTTACTAAATATATCATTTAATAAATAGCACTTTAACTGTGTGGAGCATTTCTTCAAGAAACCATGTAACTTAAGTAGAAATCTTAGGCCTGGTCTTCACTAGAAAATTGGGTCGGTACAACTACATTGGTCAGGGGTGTGAAAAATCCACATGCCTGAGTAGTATTGTTAAGATGACTAAGTAAGTTCCCGTGTAGACCGTGCTAATTGGATTATCTACACCAATGAGAGAACCCTTCCTGTTGGTGTAGGTAGTGTCTGCACTGGAGCACTACAGTGGCACAGGTGCAGTGGCACAACTGTAGCGTTTTAAGTATAGACGCACCCTTAGTAGCTACTTCCATGTTCTGGTGACCTCTTTCTCATTTTTTCATTTCATTTTTTGTTTCCTAATATTGATGATTATTTACTCTTTCTATTTACTGTCATGTTGTTAGTTCATAATTTTATGTCCTGTTCTTGTTTCCACATGCTAAATTGTAGACTAAGGGCCAACAAAGTGCTTTTTATATTTAGTAATAAGTGCGCACATAAGGCCCTACTTGAATTGCAAACGATTGTCAAAAAACTGTGGCTGGGCTGCAGACAAGCCATGGAAAATTGTGGAAAAGTAATATTTGACCCTATTATTTGCGGTAACAAAGTCCATTATTACTTTTCCGTGATTTTCTGTTGTTGCTCACCTGGGGCTGAGAGCAGGAGCCTGGGACTGAGAGCGGGGGCTCTTGCAACGCCCACTGTCAAAGTTGCAGTGGAAGCCTTTTATTGCGGAATCCGTAGTATTGCCAGTTAAGTAGGGCCTTACACATTCAGCTTTTTCTATTTTGACTGCATTCTGCAATATGTTTATCTAAAAATGTAATAAATGACAATAATTAAATGTTTAACAAATTGGCTAAACTTGATGCAGTGTAACTGTTGATTTAGGCCTGGTTTACACCTAAAATTTAGGTCGAAATAGCTGCATTGCTCAGGTGTGTGCAAAATCCACACCCTGAGTGGTGTAGCTATGCTGACCTAACCACTGTGAAAATGCCGCTAGGTTGATGATGGAAGCATTCCAGAAGAATGCTTCTGTCATCAATCTAGCTACCATTGTTTGGGGAGGTGGTGTTCCTTCAGTAACAGAAAAATCCGTTCAGTCACTGAAGGCTGCATCTACGGTACGGAGTTATGCCAGCAAAGCTATACCACTGTAGCTATGCTGCTGTGGTACCTGTAGTGTAGACGTGGCCTTACACTTCCCATGTGATTTACATTTCTGGATATATGCAGGAGTTTGAGAGTACACAGTTGATAAATTTTAACAGATTTTCAGAGTTTGACTGCAGGGCTGTATCATAATGCTCAGTTGTTGAGAGAGTCTTAAAAAGATGTTTGTTCTTTGGACAGTGCACTTCAAGAAAGTGGCTTGTTGGTGTGTAGAGTTATTGGTTGCCTCTCCATCTCTAATTTAAGTGTAGGCATTGCATGTACTGAAAGTAGTCTGGCTCAGTCTACAGCAGTTCTAACGAAGAATAAGATTTTGTCACGGATTCCATGACTTTCAGAGACCTCTGACATTTTCTGCTTCAACTTCAGTCCTGGGCTTTGAGGTGGCAGGCCCTGTGGGCTCCCAGCTACCACGGGGCCTGCAGGGGCCCTGGAGCTGTGTTAGCCCCCTTACCCCGGTCCACTGGCAGTTAGCCCCCACCTTATTTTTAATAAAAGTCAGACAGGTCCCAGGCTTCTGTGAATTATTGTTTTTCCTGTGACCTGTCCATGACTTTTACTAAAAATAACCATGACAAAATCTTAACCTTATTTATAACAAAAGAAATGGGGGAAATACCTCAGGAAGAAGATTAATTTAATGAATAAAAAGTAGTTGTTAAAATTATTTAAGCAATAATGACATAAGGGAGCGTATTTCTTGGCTTAATGACCAGCTGGAAGAGTTATATGGCTGGCTTTGTTTTGTGCTGTGCACTACCAAGGAATAACCGATTTAAAGGTTATAATTGGTGTTATAAACTGAACATACACGTAAACAAAAGGGAATCACCATTTTGTGTCTTAACTGCATGGAGATAGTGCTACATTTTTCAGTACTGATCTTTTTTCTAGTACTTAAGACAATTACAGTAATCAGTAAGAAATAGGACTTCATTCTCAGTAATCTTAAATGCCTGTGCATTTTAATAGCATTGCAAATTAACCTTTCTCTCTTTTCTCCAAACAGCTTAGCATCTGGGGGAAAAACAATTCAATTTTTCTGCAACCTGTAACTGCCTGGAGAGATGGTATCAAAGTAATTATGGGGAGCCATGTCACAAATTTTGGCATCTACTGATGTATCTGAGTTACCAATTTTTTTTTTTTTTTTTTTGTCACTTGCCAAAAATGGAGAGTCCTAGTGTTTCCTTTGAAATTTTGAGGGACTTATTTTTAAAAAAACAGCAAAGGCTTTTCATATAAAACTTCCATAAAATTACCCAATTTTAAAAACCTTGACTAATATGTTTTGGGAATTGTATATTTGGATATGGTATCTTCTGCATGAAGGAAGGTATTGTAATACTTTGTATGCAGCCTATTATACTTGCCTCTGTTATTTATTTAGACTTACAGAAGCCACAGTAGGTGTACATCATATGCCCTTGCTGTCCAAATGGATATTTTGTATTCAGAAAGTTTTTTTGTAGTTTTACACACAGAAAAAAGTAGGTCACCAGTGGTGGGTGAGGTACTCTTCTCTCCCACCCTGTTGTGATAACAGAGTGCCAGGGATGGGGCTTTCTTGGGAGGTGTGCCTGTTCTGGGCTTGGGAGAAATCAAGAGGAGGAAGTATCTATTGCCAGGGGGATTAGGAGCAAGGGGAGAAGAAAGCTGCTCCTGGTTGTGACGGGTGAAGTAATGTTTTATAGCACTGTTCATAAAACGGAGAGCTCTGTTAAGATGCAGGCTTCTCCATTCCTTTCCCCTAATAACAACCCTCCATCCCATAATCTGAATCACCATCATTCTGGCAGAAGATTAGACCTTGACTACTACCTTCAGAATCCATCTACATTGCTTCTTAATTGGACAGTAGATTTCTCCTTTAAAATGCAGTGAAAGCTACTGCAGTGATAATGTGTTTTTTGTGTGTTACCTGTTTTTGCCATGATGGTAAGAATCTCTACAGATAAGGATGCAACTAAAAATAATTGACCATACCTGTAACTGCTGACTTGGGATTTTGAACACCTTTTTCTTGCTTACTTTTCCATTTACAGTATGTAATATAGATACTACTTTTCATAGTATTCCTACAATTTGTGTGATGGTAGCTGCTACTAGAAGTTGTGTAACTCAACCACTTCGGGAAAAAAAAAATTTTTTTTTTGAGGTGTGAAATGCCAAAAGGTCCTGGGGCATACTGAGAAGAAAGTCTTGTATGTATAAAAATAAGAGAGGCAAGTAGCCCTGCATTAAAACTTTTTCCCCATCGATGAATCTTTAAATAGCCATGCTAAACATTTTTGACTGACAGAAAAATTGCATCAGTAACCTAAATACCATTTTATCTTGGTGCAACTTCAAAAGTGGATGAATTAAAAATCTTTCAGTATCAGGCTTTGTAACTTTAAACAGTGACTGGTCAGTAGCCACAATGTGTGTATCCCTATTTTTTCCATCTCCGGATATAGACTGACTTGTTAAGTTTTTACATTTGAATAAATTATTCAGTGCAAAAGAATATCAGGTGACCAGTCTAAAAAAAAGTTACAGGGCTGCAATTGTTACTCTTTAAACTAGTTTAGTTTCCAAAGCGGAATGAATGTAATGCTAATTAGTTTGATTTGAGCTAGGCGTTGATTATGTAAGCTTTTCTCTCTCAGCTCTATGATGCGCGTTTGATATTGCCCTGTAAAATACCTTTGTTCCGGTCACGGGACCCTAGAGTGCGGGTGATCACTGCTGAACAGTACAGGGGCTAAATGTTTGTTTAGATGCAATCCAGTATTGCAAGAAAAATACAAGGGAATGGTGGAGGTCTTAGTGCTGTGTGTGGAGGGAGGATAGTGCGGTTTCATTAGCTAAATTATAAATATAGGGCCAAATTCTGCTAATTTTCCCCTGTGTAAATCGGACTCACCCCACAGGCTTTTAATTACCTAGGTAACTAGAAGAATTACTGTTGTATGCATGATTGTTTCTCTGCCATAGCAATCACGTTGCTCTTCTTATACTGTCAAGTGCATACACATAATTTTTGGAAAGTTGGACAAATACAATAAAACAGCATCTGTGCATTCCATTTATACTAGTCCAAGAGTATAGATTCACTGACAGACCTGATGATTGTCTTTAATAAAACTCTAGGCTTGGGGAATGAAAGCACGGATCACTTTCTCTTTAGAGCAGGCTACCCTTGAACAAGCTGACACATATTGTCACTCTAAAATCTGGGGAGCTTGCTGGCTGGCAGTTTACTACATTTTTGTGAAGGGTGTTCCATGTCCTTCAGACATATTTGGTAGGTGGGATTGCACTGTATGTTTGTAAAGAAGATACATTTGAGGCCCTGCTAGATCTATGCCCTTACTGTAGTTACCCCCTCATTAAATGTGTATACCTTGAGAGTGTTTCAAATTGGCATCTCACATAAGCACTCTAGAATGTGCAGTATTGAGTGTGACTGTACCTTGACATCAGCCCAGACCACTTATTTTGTGAGACCCAAAGATTTCTTTGGGTAAACAGGGCTGCACATTACTCTAGAAGCACAGACCACTTACAGCCTCCTGACTGACTGTCCTGTTTAGAGGAAAGCTAATGAATTTTATATGCAAAATTGGATGATAGGCGGGTCTAAAATTCTTTCCACTTTGACCTTTCTGGTATCTGGATATGGAAGCTTTTAAATTAACCTCACCCCACTTTGCCATCATCTTTTCTGTCTTCTCCATCAGACTAGTAAAAGTGGAAATGAAGATATTTGGTCTGCCATTTAGGGTTCAAGTAACAATGCAGAATACTGTATATGTTGGCAGGATGGGTCTCAATTTTGGGAAGTAAAATCTGGAAGAAATTATTCCAATAGTTAATTGGGTGGGGTGACTTACAAGTCAATCAAGAAATTTCACAACTCATCAAATTTACATTTATTTAAATATAATTTTGCCTTTTTTTCTTCCTTGTTTTTATTGAAAAAAAGACAAAGGATATTTAAGAATTTTTGGTCCTGAAATCTTTTCTATATCTAACAGCAGATTACCTTAAGGTAAGGGGGGTAATAGGCATGAATAGGACTCTTGCTCTTTATTTGTAAGTAGGCTTGGCATAATTCATTGTTTCCTTTTTATAATTTTGATGGATATCAATGTTTATTTTTAAGCACTCTTTATTTGTATCTGTTTAAACTTTCACAGTTGTAGGAAATTATGGGGGGGGGCATCAAACAATTTAATGACAAGTTTCAAAATGTTAAAACTTTATCATGGTTAAAATACAAATTGTCAACATCCCATGTCAAAATATATAAATGGAATATTCTTAAATCAAACACTTAAATTCTCAAGCACCATTTTTCTTTCTTTGCCTATCTGTAAATTTCAGTTACCCTAAAAGGGAATGTTATTTTGTAGGATTGTGTGTCTACAGTGAAATGGACACTTACCAACATTTACTGATTAAAAATCCAATCCTTCCAAAGCCTGTTTAAAAGATGTGTATGCAATATAATTACTTGACCTCTCAATCCTGACAATTGATGTTTTTATTCTGATCATATTTCAGTGTGGGCATCTTTTTAAAATCAGGTTTTGAAAATTTGTGTTCCAAGTTTTCTCCTGGTTAATTGAAAGCTGTTATGCATATAACCAAGTCTCGCAAAGTGAGCTGCTGGAAGCTAGCTCTTATTCAGGGAATTAGAGGTGGGTTGAGTCTAGAACCATCTTGTCCAGAGCTGCTTCTGACCTCTCGCTCCACACCCTCAGCTTGGAGGAAAATTTAAAGAGTTAAGAAATCCAATCCCTGAAAAAATCTAAGGTAAGACTTCTTCCTCCAGCTGCTCAAATTTCCCCCAAGGACTTCTAGAAGAGGGAGAGCATGTTCTGGTTATTTTGAGAATGCTGAAAAGGGTGTTTTACATTGTCTACAGCCAAACTCTGGAGCATTTGTTTCAGTTGGTGAGAAAATAGAGCTGGTCCTATGCACACATCCATGATTAAGTTTAATCTTGTAGAATAAGCTCCTGAAAAGACTTCAGGGTTGTTGGAAACAAGCTCAGATTTTACAAATTTAACACTCCCTTCCCCCTCCAAAAAAACAAAAAACAACTCAGTCTGTCCCCCACCAGGTGGTTGTCCTTGCAGCCATGGCCACATTGGCTAAGGATGGAACTGCTGCCTGGTATGTGGGTCTCTTGAGTTATTTGCCCTCCCTGATGTCATTGCACTGCAGCTGTGTAACTACTCCAGCATGGAGGGCAACTGTAATGATTGGTGGACATCTTTTCATGGAAGAGAACTGAGCATGTCTGACTAATTCACTTCCCTGTCTTAGTAAAAATGCCCAACACACTTTTGGTGGTTTAAATAGGATACATTAAGAAAACTTTCCTGAGGGCAAGATGTTTTGCTGTGCAATAATATCCTAAGGAAGTGATGGAAGCTGAGGGTTGCTTGGCATACTTTAAACTAGACAAGATACTATTACATGGGAAATGAACAAGGACTGATCTAGATTCTGCGTTCTTGGCTTGGAACAGATTGAGTCTCAACTCATGAGCAGGTAAAATAAATACAATGCTTATACTGTGGTAACTTACATACCCATATTGCTTTTTGGTTTGTAACGTGAATGAAAATCCAGGTTATAGATGTATTGTGTGTGTAAGTCCATTGATGAACAGGTGCTCAAATAAGGTATGTCAAAGGGATGAGGCATCAGAAGTATTAAATAGCTCAAAGTTCAACTTGCACTAAAAAGTCTGGTTTACCAGAGCACAAAAATATAAAGACTGCCAGCAAGATCCCTAATTCAATGCTGAATTAACTCTATTTGGTGTTAGTTCTACATACCTGTACGTTGCCTCTGGACTCAACATGTGGTTGATGATTGGGGGGGGCCAGGACATGGGTATATTAATGCAGCAACTCTAATCCCATTCAATTGATGCACAAAATCAGCATATATGTATTTCATAATATATTTAGGAAGTTGTAAGTGCTCCCTGATAACTTAAAAAAAAACCTGCAAGGACTTTGCTCTGATAAGTTAGTAGGGGTCATACATAATCAACACTGAATTGTGCTTTCCAAAAATCTGTGTTTGGGAAGTGGGTATTACCCCTCTAAAAGTAGCACACAAAACAAAATCCTCTGTTTCAGTTCAGAATTTAATAGTGAAAGACATTGAGAAGTCTTGATTTACTTATTTAAAAACCCCCACAAAGCAACTTTCTTGCCTTATTTAGTTTAATGGTTTGTGGTAACCCACACAAGCATTAGAGGGAGTTGTGTATTTTTCAGTTTTAATCTTTGAGTTCTTCAGGATTGCTGCTTGCTTCAGGCAACTGGAGCATTTTCATAAGTATTCCATACTGTCTTGAGCTGAGGTAAATTCCAAATGCAGCCTGCAGAAGGATAGCAAAACTCATCTTCTTAAAGACTGGTTGAGAGACTTTAATCCAAAAGCGTAACATATTCTCTTTCCCAGGCAACGGAGCTGAGCTGTACCTATACAGAACAAAAGCCAATAAAACTTAGTCTTGTTACTTTACCACCAATTCCCCCCATCTTTCTCTTTAAAATATTACCCTCTATTCCCAACACCTCAAATTTGTGTATGTCTACAAAGCAACTGGATAACTTTAGCTGGCCCATGCCAGCCAACTCGGGCTTAAGGAGCTGAGGATGCAGGGCTGTTTCATTGCTGTCTAGACCTCTGGGCTCAGGCTGGAGCCCAGGCTGTAGGTCCCAGAGCTCAGGTTCCATCCTGAGCTGGAAGTCTACACAGCAATGAAACAGCCCTGTGACCCTGAGTTGGCCAGCCATGGGTTTTTTGTTCCTGTGTAGACATACCCTTACTAGCTTTTTTGGGTACTAGGAACCAGTGATCTGGTATTCCAGATTGGAAGCACAGTATTAATACTTGCCATGATTATAAGGCTCATCTTCAAATTGCTTTACAAACTAGTCCTTAGAATGCCCCTGAGGGGTAAGTATTACCCTCCTTTTGTCAAGTGGAGGCAGAGAGGTAATTTGCCTAGGATCACAAAAGGGAGTCAACATTGAGATGGGAGCTCATGTGCTTGGCCTCTGTCCTTAGTCAATACCTCTTGTATTAAATGCTTAATCTTGTTCTGTTCCAATTGATTAGTACTATGCTTAGTTATCCACCTTCTGTTCAAAGACCTTCAAACATTAGTTTAGACATATTTCAGGCAACTGGTTTTCCTATAGAACAGATGTCCCATGCAGCAGGGGCTAGGTAGGATAACTTTTTTGAATGCTGCTCTGCAATCTTACTTATTCCAACCATCTTAAAACCTTTTTGCTATGTAATGTCCAAAAAGACTGAAATAGCCAAGTGCGCTTTGATAAGAACTGTGTAGAATTAATTTGTCCCAAGAAACCGAAGTTTAACAAAATTTCACATACCTGGCTGCAAGTCCTGCATTTATAGGAATGGCCAAGAAAATGGGATATAGACCACCTATAACAGACCCAATTAATCCTCCTCTGACTATGGCACAGGTTGTACACATTAGATCACCTAGATGACAAACAAGTCATTTCACAGTTAAGATACAATATCTACGTTGTTTTTACATTTTAACCTGAGCTTAAAGAGGCAGGCTCTCTGAAGTGAAATATATTGTCAGTGGAAATGGCCATGATGAACTGCAACTAAAGAGATTAACTAGAACAGTCTATCTATTGTATTATGACACATCTCCACCATTCAGCTCTATAGAGATTTCAATCAAATATAACCCAATTTGTATTGCTGTAATTGCATCTAAACTGAAGTGCCAGCATGCACTAAACATTACTGATTCAAACACAGATCCATTGATGGTGAAGTGTTCAACAATTAGTGGGGCATGTCATAGAAAAATCTGCTCTATCCATCTCACCTCACCTAAACCCCATTCAGGTTGAAGAATGTTTTTTGTATATGCATAAATGTAAAAATGTTGTCTTTTGACATTATTCTGTGCACCTGGCAGTTCATGTACAAGGTGAGGTTTTCAACACTATATTGCTTCACTGTTTTGCAAATAGCATAAGCTTTTCTGGTATTGTATATAAAACACAGACAGTTTTTATGACATGGGAGTTTTGAAAACAGTGCCCTTCATAAGGAATTAAAAATTTACCTGAAATTAAAGGTTCAGTTACCGCAGTGTTGTAAATTGCTGCTGTTGTGAGGAATGGAAGAACAGCCATTGGCAAACTAGAGGCAATCCCAGCCTGTGTCACATTTAGGATGCGTCTGAAAAAACTGTTTGCTACTAAACCACAAATGCCTCCATTTATTCCCAGGAAGTATGATCCATGTGTAAAGAGTTTCCTGTTGGGGGGGAAATTAGGTTAACATTTTCTGCAACTCTGGTGTACAGGAAATCTGTTTGCTCAGTCTTATGTCTTTGGGAACATGCTGTATTAAATTACTACGCTGAAGATGATCTAAAATGGAGTCGTCCTGCTTTCAGAAGCAACTAGTACAGTATTCTCTGCCATATGCCTGAAGTTACTGTGATAGTGGTAAGGATCAGGGAAGAACAAGTAGGTATACTTCCAAGTATGCACAATTGGCCAAGTGAATTACATGTACAGGTTATCTTCTAAAACTGAGATTCTACACTTCTAGGGGATCACAGGCATATCCAGACAGAAGGTATAGGCGACTCACAGGGGTAAAAATACTGTTTTTGAGGAACAGTCTGACGTGGTACAGTAAATGCTATGGGTCTTGGAAATGATCATTTACGCTTCCCCATGGTAGCATTCTAATAAAAACACTAGGTTATGTGAGAAGCCCCTACCCAAAAAGCTGTCTGGAAAAAACAATTAATTAATTGAAGTTTAGCCTTGGTGTTAAACACCAGAAGCACAACCACTTAGGCCAGGAGTGGGCAATAATTTTCAGAGGGAGGCTACTCCATGAATTTTGGTAAGTTGTCACAGGCCGCATATTTCTACTACAGGGATCAGCAACTTTTGGCACGCGGCCCATCAGGGAAAGCCGCTGGCGGGCCGGGACAGTTTGTTTACCTGCAGCGTCCGCAGGTTCGGCCAATCGCAGCTCTCACTGGCTGCGGTTCGCCGTTCCAGGCCAGTGGGGGCTGCGGGAAGTGGGGCAGGCCGAGGGATGTGCTGGCTGCCCTTCCCGCAGCCCCTATTGGCCTGGAGCAGCGAACCGTGGCCAGTGGGAGCCGCGATCGGCCGAACCTGCGGACGCTGCAGGTAAACCGTCCCAGTTCGCCAGCGGATTTCCCTGATGGGCCGCGTGCCAAAAGTTGCTGATCCCTGTTTTACTATATTAATGGAGGGGGGGGGGATCTAGGAGAGAGTTTGGGTTCAGGAAGGGGTTCAGACCTGGGGTAGCGGGTGGGGGTGCAAGGTGCAGGCTCTGACCAGGAGACGCTTACCATAGGCCGCTCCCAGTGCAGCAGGGCTCAGGCAGGCTGCCTGCATGCCGTGGCCTCATGCCACTCCCGGAAGCAGCTGTGGCCGGCTGTCTGTCCCTGTGCTACCCGTGCCCGCATGCACCACCCAGTTTCTGGCCAATGGGAGCTGTGAGGACAGTGCTTGGGGTGGGGGCAGCGTGTGGAGCTGCTTCCCCCTCCCTGCCAGGGGCACACAGAGACATGCCAGCAGCAGCTGGCCGCTTCTAGGAGCAGCATGGGGCCTTGGCAGGCAGGCAGCCTGCCTGAGCGCTTCACTGTGCTGCAGGACTTTCAGCGGCCGGGGGGGGGGGGGGAGGGGCAGCACAGAAATGTTACATGGGCCGGATCCAGCCCATGGGCCGTATTTTGCCCACCTCTGACTTAGGCAATACACGGTTTTAGAAGCCAATTCATTTTTTTTCAAGTCCATATTGACTTAAAAGCTGCATCTAACTTGTTTTAACCAAGATATATGCCATCCATCTTTAATCAGAACTCTCTATTGAAATCAATCAAGTGTTCTTTAAAATAGCCCGCAGAACAGTGATAAAGGCAAAAATTACTTATTTATATTCTAGTAGTGCCTGAAATGTGCTAGGGGCTGTATGAGCAGATACTGTAAGATGACACATCCTTGCCTCAACGAGTTTACAGTCTAAGTATAAAAAGACAAATGTACATACAAGCAAAACATTCAAGGTGATGTAAGAACACATCTTGGCCTCAATCCTAACTAGGCATATTCAGTTCAGTGTTACTAAATTTTAATGCATGCATTAGAGTGCCTACAGGATGAAGGAACTCATTAGGCCCCATCCCCTTCCTATTCTATCCCAATTATCCCTCTATTTGCCCTTTAGTTCAGATGCCCAGCCTACTTGTTCTGACACTACACTACCCCAAGTTGCGTAAGTTTAACAAACAGAAATAGGCCCTGCACCTCCACACCCCCCCCAGCCCTCTGCCCTGACCTCGAGTCGCCCCCAACACCCAGCCTTCTGCCCTGCACCTCCACACACACCCCAGCCCTCTGCCCTGACCGAGTCGCCCCCAACACCCAGCCTTCTGCCCTGCACCTCCACACACACCCCAGCCCTCTGCCCTGACCTCGAGTCGCCCCCAACACCCAGCCTTCTGCCCTGCACCCCCCCACACACCCCAGCCCTCTGCCCTGAACCCCCCCCCACACCCCCAGCCCTCTGCCCTGACCTCGAGTTGCCCCCAACACCCAGCCTTCTGCCCTGAACCCCCCCACATCCAGCCTTCTGCCCTGCACCTCCACCCCCCCCAGCCCTCTGCCCTGACCTCGAGTCGCCCCCAACACCCAGCCTTCTGCCCTGCACCTCCACACACACCCCAGCCCTCTGCCCTGACCTCGAGTCGCCCCTAACACCCAGCCTTCTGCCCTGCACCCCCCACACACACCCCAGCCCTCTGCCCTGAACCCCCCCCCCACACCCCCAGCCCTCTGCCCTGACCTCGAGTTGCCCCCAACACCCAGCCTTCTGCCCTGAACCCCCCCACATCCAGCCTTCTGCCCTGCACCTCCACCCCCCCCAGCCCTCTGCCCTGACCTCGAGTCGCCCCCAACACCCAGCCTTCTGCCCTGCACCTCCACACACACCCCAGCCCTCTGCCCTGACCTCGAGTCGCCCCCAACACCCAGCCTTCTGCCCTGCACCTCCACCCCCCCCAGCCCTCTGCCCTGACCTCGAGTTGCCCCCAACACCCTGCCTTCTGCCCTGCACCTCCACACACCCCAGCCCTCTGCCCTGACCTCGAGTCGCCCCTAACACCCAGCCTTCTGCCCTGCACCCCCCACACACACCCCAGCCCTCTGCCCTGAACCCCCCCCAACACCCAGCCTTCTGCCCTGAATTTCCCCCACACCTAGGCTTCTGCCCTGCACCTCCACACACCCCCCAGCCCTCTGCCCTGACCTCAAGTCGCCCCCAACACCCAGCCTTCTGCCCTGCACCTCCACACACCCCCAGCCCTCTGCCCTGACCTCCCCCCCAACACCCAGCCTTCTGCCCTGCACCTCCACACACCCCAGCCCTCTGCCCTGAACCCCCCCAACACCCAGCCTTCTGCCCTGCACCCCCCACACACATCCCAGCCCTCTGCCCTGACCTCGAGTCGCCCCCAACACCCAGCCTTCTGCCCTGCACCTCCACACACACCCCAGCCCTCTGCCCTGTCCTCCCCCCCAACACCCAGCCTTCTGCCCTGCACCTCCACCCCCCCCAGCCCTCTGTCCTGAACCCCCCCCACACCCAGCCTTCTGCCCTGCACCGCCACACACACCCTAGCCCTCTGCCCTGACCTCGAGTCGCCCCCAACACCCAGCCTTCTGCCCTGTACCCCCCCACACCCCCAGCCCTCTGCCCTTACCCCTGAACCCCCCACACCCGCCAGCCTTCTGCCCTGCACCCCACACCCGCCAGCCTTCTGCCCTGACCCCTGAATCCCCCCACACCCCCGGCCTTCTGCCCTGACCCCTGAACCCCCCCCCCCAGGTCTGGGGTCCCGGCTGCCGGCCCCTTGCCAGCCGGCGTCCCGGCCACAGGCCCTGCTCAGCCCGCTGCAGGCCTAGGTGAACAGAACCCCAGGCTGGAAGCGGGCTGAGCAGGCTGGTGGCGTAAGATCAGCATTTTAATTTAATTTTAAATGAAGCTTCTTAAACATTTTGAAAACCTTGTTTACTTTACATACAACAATAGTTTAGTTATATAATATAGACTTAGAGAGAGACATCTTCTAAAAAACATTAACAGTATTACCGGCACGCGAAACCTTAAATTAAAGTGAATAAATGAAGACTCGGCACACCACTTCTGAAAGGTTGCCTACCCCTGCTTTATAGGATGGGGAACTTTTGATGGGGCAGCTTGGACACGCTACATTTCATTACAATATCTAAAACAATAAACAGAATTCAAAAATGTCAATTTTGTAAGCTTGACTGGCCGTTTGTAACAGGAGTTTGTTTCACATGCTTGATTTACTGAAGAAAGCTGTGCGTTCGTATATAAAACTATAAACAGCATAAAAACAACGAGGAGTCTGGTGGCACCTTAAAGACTAACAGATTTATTTGGGTATAAGCTTTTATGGGTAAAAAACCCCACTTCAGCTACAAAGCTTATACCTAAATAAATCTGTTAGTCTTTAAGGTGCCACCAGACTCCTCGTTGTTTTTGTGGATACAGACTAACAAGGCTACCCCTCTGACACTTACAACCAGCATGGTAAATTAGGCAGGTGAAAACAACACTTTAGTCCTATAACACTAGCTGTTCATTAATTTTATATTCCCAGAATGATAGCCATTGCCAGGTCAAGGAATTAATTGGAAGCTACGTTGCTTCTGATGCTGTGCCATCTTTGTGTGTATTTTTTAAAGTGCCATCATTAAGTTGGATTTCCTGCTTAAACTCAAACAAAATAAAATGCTTAACTGGCTACAAAATTTATTCAAAACCAAATGTCTCATGTATTTACAAAATTATCAAATGTGACAATCTCTATAACATTTAGAAATTAAAATAATTATTTCTTAAAATCCACCCATTTACAGAACTTCAATATTCTAAATACTTTAAAGCAAAATTAATCATTGATTAAAAAAAACAAACACCTATATAGATTTAGGTTCCAATCCTCCAAACACTTCAGCATCTGCATCAAAAACATTTTAGGGTAGAAATTCACTTACAGTTTTGAATAGGAAAATCCTTACCTCCTCAATCCCTAGTTACATTTACCTAATTTTCAAAAGTGAATATAAGCTACCTGTAATTTAAAATGCTATATAGCTCAAGCCTGATTTTGAAAGATTAGATTAATATGTGACAGTCATTTTTCTTTGGTACTACCAAAACTTACAAATGAGAGACACAAAGTGGGTGAGCTTTTATTGGACCATTTCTGTTGGTGCAAACGCTTTCAAGCATCACCAAACTCTTCCTCAGGTATGGAGAAGATAACTAGAGTGTCCGGGCTCAATACAAGGTGAGATAGATTGTTAAGCATAGGGGATTCACATATTTTAAATGGTTTCCTACAATGAAGTGGGCCATTAAAAGCTCTTCTGTGGTAGGACAATGGAGGGCTAGTAGGCAGCAGGGTGTGTAACAAGTTGTAATGGGCCATAAAATCTGTCTCTGTTAAGTCCATGATTTTTAGCATCCAGCAGACTGAGGAGTTTAAATTCCCAGGCTCATTTTTTGAAGGTGTTGTGCAGGTTTCCTTTAAGGATGAGGACTGTGAGTGATACAGAGTGATTACTTTGTGAAAAGTGTTCAATCACAGTGGATAGCGTGTCTGATCATTTTTATGTGCGAGTTCATTGGAGAGCCTAGTGATTGATTGGTTTCACACACAATTTGTTGTTGGGGGCCTTTGATGCACTGAATGTGGTACACCACATGTTGTGACGAGCATATGTAGGACCCATAAATCCTGAAAGGTATGTGTGTGTGTGGGGGGGTATTGGCCATCATACAGTGGAGATTGCCTGCAAGTTTTGCATTTGTTGTATGGCAGGGGCTGGTGTCACTGAGTTGGTGTGTCCTGGTCTGTGGGAAGCTTGGCAAGGTTGGGGTATTTGAAGGCCAGAAAAGGGGCAGGGGTCATGAAAGATTTAGTTAAGGATGTGGTCCCCATTTACTATGGGTTGTAATTATCTGCTTATGATACGTATGGGTTCTAGTGCAGGGTGGTAGGTGACAACTAGGGATGTGCTGTCAATTTCCCCCCCCCCGTCTTGAAGCACAATCTACTGTGGTACTGGGGTGGCCTGTTCCATGATACGATCTACTTCTCTGCTGGAGTGTCCTTATTTGGGTAAGGCAGTTTTAAGTGCGTCTCCTGGACTGTCTCTTCAGAGTATATTCTGTGGTATCTGAGAGCCTGGCAGTAGATAATAGATTTCCTGGTGTGTCTGGGACAGTTACTGAGCTGTGCAGGTAGGTGTGGTTATCTGTGGGCTTCTTGTATATTGTTGCCTGTAGGGTACAATTATTGAAGCTGGTTGTGGTGTCCAAGAAGTTGATGCTGGTGATGGAGTGTTCTAGAGATTGTTTGATGGATGGGTGCTAGTTGCTGAGGTTGTGGGGGAAAGCTGAGGGAGTATGAAGGTATAAGGGTAATTCCTTTGGGGTCAGAGGCCTACAGCTGTCTGGCTGATTAGCCCTGCCCTCTGCCCTGGAGAGAGAGTTGCAACTTAATGAGCTAATCTTTATAAAAGAAGCCAGCAAGAAATGAGGGGTGGGAGAGAAGAGAAGAGTAATATTCTCCAGAAAGGTGGCAGGGCTGGGGCAGGGCAGACTGCTAGTGGAGCTGCTACAAGGAGGAACTGCTCTAGAAACCAAACAGAGAGACGGGAGATTGTGTGGAGTACTTTATTGCTGAGACTCCTAGGTAAGAGCCAGGAAATTTTGGTTACTGGTGGGAGGGACTGAGGCTATGTCTACACAACAGACCTTACAGCGGCACAGCTGCGCTGCTGTAAGGTGTCCCATGTAGCCGCTTAATGCTGACAGGAGAGAGCTCTCCTGTCGGCATAATTAAACTACCCCCAACAAGTAGCGGTAGCTATGTCAGTGGGGGGAGCATCTCCTGCCAACGCAGTGCTGTCCACATCGGTGCTTTTGGTGGTGTTTTTTTTTTTCAATACTCCTGACCAACAAAAGTGCTTGTGTAGACAGAGCCAGCCTTGGGGAATGGACAAGTCAGCATGCACAGACCTTGAGGGGAGAATCTGCAAGGTTTTGATTTTGTTAAGAAGGCTTAAATAAAACAACTAACCCTGCTGCAAACTGCTTCCTTGGATTCCTTGAGAGAGAGCTCAGACAGAATTAACCTAAGGAGTGAGCTGACTCAGCAAGAGCAAAGCCTGGTCCGGTAGGAGGGCACTATAAGACAGGCCCTAATCCTTTTATTGAGAATTTAGGTTGTCTGTCCAGAGGATGAAAATATCATTGATGTAACTCAGGTATATCATTGGATTCAGGGTGCATTTTTCCAGAAATTCTTCAGCTGTTCTCATGTTTTGGAACAAATGTTTGTTGTTAAATGTAAAGTTATTATGGGTAAGGATGAAATGGATGAGTTTGACGATGTGTTTGAGGTGGATTTCTAAGCACTGTTTATTATTTTATAGGTATTTGAGACAGGCAGTGATGTTGTCATGGTAAGGAATGTTGGTATATAAGGAGGTGACATCCACGGTGAGCAGTGATGGTGTTCTGAAGGAGGCTGTTAATGTTGTACAGTTTCTGGAGGAAGACAGTTGTGTCTTGGAGGAAACTAGCCACAAGGTGAGTGGCTTGAGGATGGTTTCTACAAGTACTGATATTCCTTCAATAAGCGTGCCATGACCAGATATGATGACTCTGCCTGGGTTCCCCCTGTTTGTATATCTAAGGGCTTGTCTACACTGGCAAGTTTTTTCGATTAAACTAATGTCACCAAGGAAAAATAGACAAAAGCAAAGTCGCCAAAGTGTGTCTACATTTGCTCCCTCTGTTGACAGATCATGTCCACATTTGGGGCATCTTTGTCGACAGCGAGAGCAATGGACTGTGGGTATGGATCCCACAGTGCCTGCCAACACCATCCGTCACTAGGTGTTGTGGGAATGCGGAAACGGTGCGCAGCACATCCTGGGATGTGCAAAATGTACCATCATTCACCGCTTTGTGTCCCACCCCTCCAAAGGTCTTGGACTTCCTTTTGCGCCGTTTTTCTAACTGTCATTCTTTTGTAGTCCGTGCCAGCATCTGCAGTGAGAGAGGATGGATCCCACACTTCTCTCCTATGTGCTGTTAGCTGTCGTGAGGACATCACGCACGGCAGCACAGTTATTCTCAGAGTTACTCGCAAAGTTAGCAGAGGATGAATCACAGGCACCCAAGTGTGATATGGACGGCAGCAACTTATCAGTGCTTTGTGCATTCACAGAGCAGCTGCATACGGTTGACCATCGCTTTTGGGCTAGGGAAACAAGCACTGATTGGTGGGATCGCATTGTCATGCAGGTGTGGGATGACGACCAGTAGGTACAGAACTTTAGGATGCATAAAGCAACTTTCATGGAGCTATATGCTGAGCTGTTCCCCGACCTGAGGCGCAAGGACACCAGACTGAGAGCTGCCCTTCCGGTAGAGAAGCGTGTTGCAATCGCTATGTGGAAGCTGGCGAATCCAGACTGCTACCGGTTAGTTGCAAATCAGTTTGGAGTAGGAAAGTTCACTGTTTGGGCTGTATTACTCCAAGTGTACAGGGCAATAAATCGCATCCTGCTGCGTAGGACCGTGACTCTGGGAAATGTGCATGAAATAGTGGATGGCTTTGCAGAGATGGGTTTCCCTAACTGTGGCAGGGTGATTGATGGCACACACATTCCAATTTTAGTGCCAGACCACCTTGCCTCTGAATACATCAGGGGTTCAGGACCCCTCAGGGGGTCACGAGCTGTCCCCCTCCACCTCAAACCCCGCTTTGCCTCCAGCATTTATAATGGTGTCAAATATATAAAAAAATATTTTTAATTTATAAGTGGGGGTCGCACTCAGATGCTTGCTATGTGAAAGGGGTCACCAGTACAAAAGTTTGAGAGCCACTGGAATACATCAATAGGAAGGGATACTTCTCCATGGTGTTGCAGGCGCTTGTGAATCACCAGGGGCGTTTCACGGACATCAGTGCAGGCTGGTCTGGAAAGGTGCATGACACATGCATCTTCAGGAACAATGCCCTGTACAGAAAGCTGCAGGCGGGTACTTTCTTTCCAGATCACAAGTTCACAGTGGGGGATGTGGAAATGCCCATAGTAATCCTGGGAGACCCGGCTTACCCCTTACAGCCCTGGCCCATGAAACCTGACACAGGGCACCTGGACAGCAGCAAGGAGCGTTTTCACAACAGGCTGAGCAGGTGCCACATGGTAGTCAAATCTGCCTTTGGCCGTTTGAAAGCTCGCTGGAGTTGTTTAAATGGCAGGCTAGACTTTACCGAGGATAATATTCCCTTGGTCATAGCCACGTGCTGCACTTTGCATAATCTGTGTGAATCTAAGGGTGAAATGTTTGCTCAGTTTTGGAGCATTGAGGCAGAGTGCTTGGCTGCACAGTTTGAACAGCCAGATGCTAGGGCTGTCAGAGGAGCCCAGAGGGCTGCTATTAACATCAGAGAGGCTTTGAGGAACCACTTTGACAATGAGGGGCAGTAACACATGTCTGTGTTGGAGTTGCTTCCCTGTTGCATCCATGTAGATTTCCTGATTTATTTTTTTCTTTCCTTCCTGTGTGTGGGAGCATGTGATGATTTGAAGTGGTCCCTTCTGGAATATGTGAGATGCAGGAGATGGTTCCTCAGTTTTCTTGAAGTCCTTCTGCAGAGCTACTCAACATATTTAGAGTTTTATGCAGTGGTCAGAGAGTTACTGATAGTGAGTCCTCAGGGAATGACGACTTGTTTCCTGCATTTGCTAAGGAAGTAGATGTCACTGTTAAGTTTGGCTTTCTTTTTCTTCATGTTGCAAAATTTCCATCTTAAATGGCAAAATTCTATGTCTTCCACTATTGTTTGCAGTGTCTCACAGAGCATCCTTGTGTCTCATATGCTGCCTATTAACAGTCCATTACCCTACCACTGAAGAGGTGTTAATTGCCCACTTCATTTCAAGTGGTCTCCTACAACATGAGTGTACCCCTTATGCTGATCAATCTGTCCCACCTTGTATTTAGCTTGGACACTCTGGTTACTTTCTCCAGACTTCAGGGGAAAACTCTGTGAAGCTTGAAAGCCTGTCTTTTCCAACAACAGAAGTTGATCCACTAAAAGATAATTACCTCACCACCTTGTTTCTCTCATCCTGGGACCAACATGGCTACAACACCACTGCTTAACCGCTACCATTTCAGAAGTCATGATCTTTGTAGCAGTTGATGTGGGTTAAGGTCTGCACAGGCAGCATGTGATGGGATGCACTGGCTCTAGCCATGCAGCGGCGGGCTCCAGCTCCGGACTTTGGCAATGCAGTAGCAGGCAGTAGCCCCGGGCGCTGACCCACAGTTCTAGACATGCAGCAGCAAGTTCCAGTCCCTGGCTCCAGCCACACAGTTCCTGGCTCTGAGCCCTGACCCTGGCTGCATGGCAGCAGACACCCACCTGTGGCTCTGGCTATGAGACAGCGAGGCTCATCACCCACCCCCATCACCCCTGGCTCCTGCTGCCTCCCCTGGCCACATATCCTTCCCGCCCCCATCGCTCCTGGCCACGTATACTTCCCACCCCCATGACCCCTGAACCCTGCTGCCTTCTTGGCCCTGCATCCACCCCCCCCCCCCATGTCCGAGCCCCCACTGCCTCCCCCAGCCCCACATCCATCTCACCATTGCCTCTGGACCATGCTGCCTCCTCCAACCACTCCATCCAGGGCTGGGTCCTGTGACTTGCTGAGAAAAGTGATATTAACAAACATACAAGTATCACTTTTCACAGCTCACTTACTAGCTATCTGGGAGGTTGTGAAAAGTGATACTTGTATGTTTGTTAATGTCACTTTTCACAACCTCCCAGATAGCTAGTAAGTGAGCTGTGAAAAGTGACATTAACGAATATACAAATATCACTTTTCCCAGCATTATTTTTATTATTGAGTCTGCAAAAAAACCCAACATATGTAAATTACAAAGATGTGGATGTGTATCTGTGCATATTTAATTGTTTTTCCTAAAGTTAGT
Organism: Emys orbicularis; assembly: GCF_028017835.1. Taxonomy (NCBI): domain Eukaryota; kingdom Metazoa; phylum Chordata; order Testudines; family Emydidae; genus Emys; species Emys orbicularis. The sequence goes on from NC_088683.1 coordinate 348,246,789, forward strand.
TAAGTATTTTAGGAAAAAGTGTCAGTGCAGCCATGAGCGAGAGTTGGTGGCCACACTCAGAGGCCACCAAAAAATATGTTGAGAGAACCCCTGCACTAGGGGGACACGTCTAGAACTGTGGGTCAGCGCCCGGGGCTACTGCCTGCTACTGCATTGCCAAAGTCCGGAGCTGGAACCCGCCGCTGCATGGCTAGAGCCAGTGCTCGCTGCTGCGCAGCCAGGGGTCGGCACCCAGGGCCAGCTCCCGCCGCCGCATGGCCGGAGTCCGGGACCAGAGCTGTGGGTGGGCGCCTGCTGCCATGTGCCTGGAGCAGGGGATCAGCACCAGGGGCTGGGGGGGGGGGGGGGGGCAGCACCTGCTGCCACGCGGCTGAAGCCAGGGGTCAGCGCCCAAAGCCCCGCAGTGGTAGCCTGCTGCCGCATGGCCAGGGCTGGGGTTTGGTGGCTGGGGCCAGCACCCACCACTGCATGGCTGGAACTGGGGGCCAGAGATCGAAACCCCGCAGACGGAGCCGGGGGTTGGCACCCAAAGCCCCATGGTTGGAGCCCACTGCCATGCGGCTGGGGCTAGGGATCGCCACCTGGGGCCAGCACCTGCCACGGCATGGCTGAAGCCCAGGACAGGCATCGGGGGGCCAGTGCCTGCTGCCACACAGCCGGAAACAGGGGCTGGAGGCTGAAGCCCCACAGCTAGAAGCCAGGACCATGTGGCCAGAGCCGGGGGGGAAGGGGTTGGGTGTCAGTACCTGATGCCCCGTGGTTGGAGCCCAGGACCACATGGCCAGGTTCCCCAAGTCCTGCCGCTGGAGTCTGCCACCCAAACTCCCTTCCCCCAAGGTGGGTCAAGAACTCACCTTGCTCCTGCAGCGCTGTGCCCCGCCTGTCTCCAGAGGCAGTGCAGGGCGGCGCATCCAGTAGCAACAGGGAGGGAGGGACTAATGCTCCCCTCCTCCCCCCCCACCCCCCCCAATTACCACCCAGGAGGCTGTTGTGGCCGCATGAAAAGCCCATGGTGGCCGCATTTGAGAAACACTGCCCTAGTGGGTGTTCTGCAGTCCTGCCTTACTATTCCATTGGTGTCCCTGGGAGACCCTGCTGATCCAGGCAGCACTGTAGGGGTTTTGAGGTGAAATCCCAGCAGGGGTTTACAGAGTCCAAGGCAACGAGTCTAGCTGAACCTAGTCAAGCTTGGACCCTTAAAAAGGTTTCTGCTCCCTTCCATGGTCCACCATAAAAAGTGGTGCAGAATGGAAGACACTAGTCTAACAAATTTTTCCTCAGATTTTGGTTCAGTCTAACAGCACGAGCTGAAAAGGGAACGAGGATCATCTTGTTACAGGGCAAAGGCTCATTTGCTGACCACTTTAAGATTAGAAGCTTTGGCTTTGTTTTGGGGGGAGGGATAGCTCAGTGGTTTGAGCATTGGCCTACTAAACCCAGGGTTGTGAGTTCAATCCTTGAGGGGGCCACTTAGGGATCTGGGCAAAATCAGTACTTGGTCCTGCTAGTGAAGGCAGGGGGCTGGACTCGATGACCTTTCAAGGTCCCTTCCAGTTCTAGGAGATAGGATATCTCCCTTTTTTTTTTTTTTATAATTAATTGGTGTTGAGCAACCAGGTGTTTGGCAATATGTTCCAATATATGGGTTCTATCATGGCTTTGCCCCAGCATCCCTCCTGGTTCCCCTGCTGTTCCGGGGAGGGAGTACGATGCACCGAGCTTACATCCGACAGAGCTTATGTTCCCTGAGGAGGCAGTGTAGCTGTGCCACTCAGTGTGCTGGAAGGAGTGGAACCTGCACTTTCTCCATTCCCCATCCAACTATGGGGGAGGGATATAGTAGCTTAGTGCACCCCTCATCTCCTCTCATGTCGTCACCTGAGATTTGTTAAACAGCGCAGGGGACTCCTTCTATTTCCCTGAAGTCATCATTTACATTTCAATGTGATTCAATAGCTTTGTAAATCGATGAATGATTTTCAAATATAAGAACAAAAAAGGGCTGAGTTGGTAAAACAAATGAAGACCCGAGCATCACTTACTGGTCTGCTTCTGGAAGTCGAAGAAACATATGTAGCAGAGCGTCCGTTTTTTTCTTATGTCGAAGCCTTGCATTTTCCAGTGGTGAATTTAGTTCAAGCTCTCTCCCTGACATTTTAAGGCTCTGGATCATAAAGTGAGAAACAAGGCAAGTTTTGGTTAAATGACATTGCCACAACATAATCAGATAACTTTTGCATGACAAGCAGGCAAATGATACAAGCTAATGCTTTAACATCTCAAGAATGTAAAAGCCCCCAAGAGACCGAAAGGGCATGATCTAGCTAAAAATGTCTGGGGAACTTTTGGGTATGCAATCCCTGTTAAGTTGCCCTCTTCAGCAAGAAAATCCGCCTGCCATAGGATTCTGAGAGAACATAAATCCTCAGTTAACAGGTGAGTAAAAGATCAGGATCTCCCCTATTCTCCTCCTCTGCTCTACAACTCTTGACTTTTATTTTATAACAAGTGATCATACTTGATGAGGCATTCTGATCAGTGTTGACGCACCTGTGTTATTTTTAAATTAAGGAAAGGATGAGCAGTGGGGAGAGTTTCCTAAAGTTGAAGGCCATATATGGCCCAATTCTTCCTCCCTGGTTCCTGAGGCTAGACATAGATGTATTTATTTTTAAAGCATCTACTTTACTTTAAGAATTGATGGGTAAAGCCCTGATCCTGCAGACAAACACACTAAACATTACTAGCAAGAGTGGTGCCATAGAAATCAATGGGACTACTCACAGTAGTGAAGTTAAGCCTGTGTGTGTAAGTGACTACAGGAACAGCACCTAAGACTAAGGCAGGGGTCGGCAACGTTCGGCACGCGGCTCGCCAGGGTAAGCACCCTGGCGGGCCGGGCCAGTTTTATTTACCTGCTGACACGGCAGGTTCGGCCGATCGCGGCCCCACTGGCCGCGGTTCGCCGTCCCGGGCCAATGGGGGCGGCGAGAAGCCGCAGCCAGCACATCGCTCGCCCACGCCGCTTCTCGCCGCCCCCATTGGCCTGGGACGGCGAACCGCGGCCAGTGGGGGCCGTGATCAGCCGAACCTGCCGCGTCAGCAGGTAAATAAAACTGGCCCGGCCCGCCAGGGTGCTTACCCTGGCGAGCCGCGTGCCAAACGTTGCCGACCCCTGGACTAAGGGCTGCTTTAAAATCCTTTTTTTTGACTGGCGTTGGGAACAGACTTGCACCCAGGAAGAATACAACATAACAGATGCAAGGTGGGCGAGGTAATCTCTCCCCCCATCCATCTCTCCTTTCCACCTAAAACAACAAAAGAAACAGCCTATGGACTTTGGGAGCAGATCCTGGCCTGAGAGTTTGGCCAGTAATGTACTGAAAACATGTTGTAAGGGACCTCACGTTGAATCAAGTCTAGTTTGTTAAGTTTAGAAAGAGTTTTCATCTTTATTTTTCTTGTAACTATTTCTAACTTTAATGCCTCGTGATTTGTACTCACTTAAAATCTCTCTTTGTAGTTAAGTAAACTTGTTTTATTCTTTAATTAAAAGTAATCCAGTACTGTTAATTGAATGGACCTAAAATATCGGGACTGTCCAGGAGAGGGCTGAAGAGTGCAAAACGCACAGTTTTGGGGGGAAATCTGGGACTGGGAGTGTGTTGGGGTCACCCTGCAGGCAGTAACCAAAGATGCTGGAAGCCAGCGTGTGGCTGATGTTTGCTGACAGGCTGCTGTCAGAGCTGCCGGGCCAGGATTGTTGCTATACACGGACACACAGGGTGTGACCTGCATGCTGTTTGTGAGAAGCCCAGTTTGGGAGCTACAGCAGCAAAACACTGTGAGGCACCCCAGATTCTAGGGTAAGTGGTGACACAGCCTCTCACTGGTCTGGACTGCACCCCATTGAGAGAGAGAAGCTTTCGGGCTTACACAGAGCTCTTCTTCAGGTCTAGGAAGAAGAGCTCAGTGTAAGCTCAAACGCTTATCTCACTGACAGAAGTTGGTCCAATAAAAGATATTACCTCACCCACCTTGTCTCTCTAATATCCTGGCACCGACACAGCTACAGCAACACTGCATACAGTAAAACAACAAGAAGCCCGGTGGCACCTAAAAGACTAACAGATTTATTTGGACATAAGCTTTCGTGGGTAAAAAAAACCTCACCACTTCTGCCCAAATAAATCTGTTAGTCTTTAAGGTGCCGCCGGGCTCCTTGTTGTTTTTGTGGATACAGACTAACACGGCTACCTCCTGATACTTGACTGAATACAGTAGAACCTCAGAGTTACAAACTGACTAGTCAATCATACACCTGATTTGGAACAGGAAGTGCACAATCAAGCAGCAGCAGCGACAAAAATAAATAAATAAATCAAATACATTACAGAAGTGTGTTAATGGTAAACTACTAAAGAAAAATAAAGGGAAAGCAGCATTTTTCTTCTGCATAGTAAAGCTTCAAAGGTGTATTAAGTCAATGTTCAGTTGTAAACTTTTAAAAGAACAACCATAATATTTTGTTCAGAGTTACAAAAAAACCTCCATTCCCGATGTGTTCATAACTCTGAGGTTCTACTGTATAACAAGATAATGTCAGCCTTCAAACCTTACTCCCCAGTTATCTGACTTACAGGGTAAGTGGAATTTTTTTCTCAGGTGGCAACCCCAAACTTGTACTGAAGAGTGTGATGACTTGGCCCACTCCTGTTTTCACCTAGTGAAGGACTTCTGAAGAGAATCCATAAAACATTTTGCAGGTGTTAATTATCTCACTTCAATCTGAGTACAGCAAATGGGTTGCCTAGTTTAATACTATTCACATAACAAGAGTTGCTTTTGCTTGTATCTAATTTTGCTGTATAACCTTCAAGACGTCAGCAATAACCTCCCAAGTGAGCGTACAATGGCTCTGCCTCTACCTTCCTTCCACCCTGTTTTAAGGTCTCTTTCTGTCCGTGTCTTCATGTAGCAACCAACCACCCAGCGGCTCCTGCTGCCTTGCCATGGACCCACCCCTACTGATCTCTCCTACAAGCGCAGAGACCCAGCGGGACCTTGCAGACAGGTCGCCCCCGAGCTGGGCAGCTTCCCCCTTGGAGCTGGGCAGATGCGACTTTGGTCTGTCTCGGGGGGCCCTCTCAGGCTCTGTGAAGCAGAGTCGTGCCCCGCTGCCCCTGTCTTACCTTATGCTGGGTGCCCTATCCCTACTGCCCCAGCTCCTTCTTCAGGTATGGCAGTGCCGCCCGTACAGGCCCCACAACATGGCCCCTCCCCGTCACACGCATTCCTCCTGTGGGGGCCGCCATCTTGTCCAGTCATATGACCTAGACGCGACCCGACTCCCCCTCGGAAGGCGTCGATGATTGGGCGGTCCCCGAAGGCCCAGCATAGCTACTCCTGATTGGCCACGGAGTTGGAGAGGCGGGATCGGCGCTGGGCCGGGTTCTCGTTGCTAGGGGAGGAGGATGGCGGCGGCATCGGCGGCTCCTCCATGGAGACGGGGCTGAGCCGGGACCCTGCAGCTGGAGACGCGGAGACTCCCCCTAGCCGTGCCCTCAATGGGGCCCCTTAGCCCTCGGGGCAACCGGCTGACACGGGTGGAGGCAGCGGCCTCTCCCCTGCCCCAGGCCTCAGCATCCTACTAGGCGCTGCCTGCGGGCCCCTCCCGCCCAGCCTCCAGCGACTCCCGCCTGCCAGCTCCTGCCCCCCTCCCCACAGCTTCCTCATCCTCCAGCCTCTCCCCTGCACCCTCTCCCCACCTCCTTCAACCTGCCCGGCTCCCCCCTCACCTCCCTGCACCGCAGCCCAGAACCCAACGAGCCCGGCCTGCACGGACCGCCCCCGGGACAGACCAGACGAGCCCCCCGCCCCCGAAGAGGACGGGGGAAAAGATCTATCTGTGTAGTGGGAAACAGAGAGAGCGGCCCGGGTCTGAATGGTGAACATTAAAGAGCAGAACAGAACAGCCCCCAAACACAGTGTCCATCTCTCCTAGAAGATAAATGCAAAGCAGAGTTATGTAACATGCACCACGGCTCCTCATGCATGCAGGGAAACATTTGGAGTCTGCATGACATTTTCATACCTTTCTTAGCAATCTAGATGGGGGAAATCCAACTCTTTTCTGCAGAAAAAGGGGGAGAAAAGGGCTTATACTGAGGCCAAGCAGCTGCGCCTGTGTGTGGGGAAACTGGACTCATTTCATGGCTTGCTTTTTTATTCCACTGATACTGCAGCATTTCTGAAAATTAACCTTTTGTGAAGCTCTGCTCCAAGCCCTCTCTGCTGCTCCTTCACGAGGCGGCTGCTTTGCAAGGAAAGAAATGGCATGAAGTAAATGGCTCCAGAATAAAGCAATCTGCTCTGTCAAAGTGCCCAGTGAGCAGCACTGTCACTTTAATAATTCCATTTCAAGGGATTGCTTTCCTCCTTTTCAATCCTCTCTTTTAATACATGGGAGGATCAGAGGGACATTAAAGACCATAAGGCTGGGTGGAGAGAATAAAAATGAAAGTGACTGAGGAGTGACTTCTGTTGGGTAAGAGTGTGAGATTTGTGCAGTGAGGGAAAAAGGGACCTTTTTAGTCTGCTGTGTATGCACCCAGTACAGCTATATATAACTAGCAAAATTCACCCAAGTTCCAGTGAAAGGAGTTTATACAATTATTTTGGATTGCTTTTGTTTTCACCCAGAAATTTATTTGGATTATTTGGGAATTTTTGTCCTGAAACTCAGATGGCTTTGAACTTGTTCAGGTGGAATATTAAGACAGCTGCCTAGAGATGGACTGTGCCTTAATTGTCTTACATAAAGTTGTTTGACAAACTTTTGCTGCCAGAAGAGGAGTTATAATAGGGTTTTATATGCCAAGGAGCATTTTCTCTTGTATTTTTATAGATTCAAAAATATTTTACAGAATTGAAAACCACTCTTTCAAAATTCTTCTTTTTTCTTCTTTTTTTTCTTATTCCGTGGGAGGCACTGGAAGTTTAACTGGAGAAAATAGTCAGTACTGCTAGAAAAAGAAGACTGAAGCTGTATTTCCTAACTGAACTGTTTAAGTGATTTGAACAAATACCTAGTTCCTGAGCTCACAAGGCAATCCCAGTGGGACATCATTGATACCAGTAAATAAGCACTTGCGTCCAGTACCAGAAGTAAGACCAAGAATGCCAGTCAAGAAGAAAGGTGGGCTATGAAGTTTCCTATCTCATTTTACATCTACATTTTCTAGATTGTAGATCTCTAGTACTTGCAATTTTAAATGTAAAAAAAAAAAGCATTTCAGTGGGGGAGTGATTTGTTTTTCTTTTGCAGGGAGGGAAACAATTTATGCATTTATAATTGTAGATTAAAAAAAACCCTCACACATTTAGTAGAACGTTTTAAGATTTGTCATGTCTTATTTGATCTCGAAATTAGGTTTTGTAAAAATCAGCCATGACAAAACTTAAAACCAGGGCCAAGAGAGAATTTGAAATTAATTTATGTATCTCAAATAATTCCAATAGAAAGAGAACATAAATAGTGCAAAGTAAGCCATAAAATATTTGTTTTAATATTCTAAGGTGGTGATTGTAAGATTAGTAATTTTTGTTTTTTAAAAAAGTTTTTAACCCAATACCTTTTCTTTAAACATGCAGCAGGTAACTCCACCAGCAGTAGCAGTAAAAATAAATGTAAAAACTGGTTTCAGTGCACTTTGCCAGTAAAAGTTTCAACCTTTGTGTTATCCAACAATGTTTTGAATTATGAGAGCTACATAATTTTAACAAGCTTTGGGGTTTCCGCATGTTAGGATATAAAAGGTTCTATTACTTTAATAAATGCAGCAATGTTGCATTTTAAAAAAACAAACAGCCCCATGTTTTGCCTCTTACATATTTAGGTTCACCACATAAATACTTGTTTGCAGTGTTGATGCAGCTGTGTTGGTCTCAGGAAAGAGTGTCTTATCTCTCTCATATAAATATTTAGCAGTTTGTGACCACAATGGATTTAGACACAGCTTTGGTAAAGTGTAGTTTTCAGTGATCATGCTAGCAATTGTTGGTATATACTTATGATTACTCTGAAAACTTTTATGCTGTAAATGCTTCTCTGTATCTTGCAAACACAGGACAGTAATTTAACATGTTAGTTTAGCTTACAAAATGTGCAGATAAAACAAAGAATGGCAAATAACAGTTCTCATGCAGCTCATCTATCTAGAACTTAAGGCTCTTGACATGGCACAGCCAATGTATGGAATAAAGAACTAAAGTGAGAGATATTAGTAAAATATGGACACAGCTAACTTCAATATAACTCAAAATTAATTTATTTCACAAAAATATCTTCTTCTACCTCTGTTCCATGGTTCATAATTTCTGATGTAAATAACTGTAAAACCAAACAGATTATTATGAAGGTTTTTATAAAAATTCCACTTAAAGTTTTACTTTGATCATATTGTAGAGATTGCAGAGTAGAAACAAAATATCAAAACGGTATAATGATTTAATAAATAATATTAGTCACTGATTTAGTTAATTATTTTTAATTAACTGTAGTAAACATGGGAATATATATGGAGGAAAATAACCCCCTCATAATGTCCCTTTAAGTCATCCTGTTGTGCTGTGAACATGTCATCTTACTCCACTTTGAGGCTTACATATTATACTTGTTTACAACAGGTGAGTTAAGACAGTGCCATTTTAAAGATAAAACTTTAACTCTGAATTGTACATTTTTCAGGATGGATGTCTTTTGGAATTGGATGTTGAACTGTAGCTCAATCACAAGATATCCATTTGATGCTGGAATTACGGAGTGAAATTCCATTGTCTGTCTTACTCAGGTCATCAAAGTAGGTGATCATAATGATCCCTTCTGGCCTTAAAAATCTCTGAATCTATAAATTTCCTGCCTTTGTTTCAAGACAGCCTAACTCACATTTTTAGTGTAGTTCTTACACTTTATTTTTTACCAGTCAACTGTAAGAATATATATTTTGAAAATTTTAAAATATGCAGTTGGTAGACCAAAATAGCTCCTTTGGCACAATTTAGCTTCTCATATCAATTAGTGTATTAGAGCTGTCAGTGTGAAGATATTTATATTTAAATATTAAAAGCTGTTATTAAAATGTGATTACGTATGTACAGAAGGGGATTGAAAAATGTTAGTGAATCAGCTACTTTATTTATTATGTTTTTGAGTTACTTAAATTTATAGTTTGTCATAGGCTTACTCTTACAAAATGTAATTAAAGGGATGCTATCAACTTGGAACATCTCACTTCCATGTGAAATTTTTATATTTATTATTGTTACAAGTAATAATGGGGGGAAATGAGGGGTTTTCCCCTCAAGTTTTGCAGTTTGTTTTGCTTTATGCCTTTCGCTGTTTTATTGATAGTCAGTTTCATTTCTGGTCTTATTCAGTAAGGAGCCCATATCTACTGTCTCCCCCAGCAGATAACAGCAGAAAACTCATTGGTGTACTTTCCCCAGGCTCTGCAATCATGTGTGTTCTGGCAGCAGCAGCAGTACTGAAAATGAATGAGTTAGAAGGGAGATATGTGCACATAGAGGACAGGGAGAGGGGTAATCCTAACATGCATTATGCTGGTCTTGAGTCTAACCAAAATATCCTTCAAAAATCAGCAGATGAGCATTTTAAAAAAAAAACAATTCAAAAAATCCTGACATTCCGTTATCAGGAGGCTGTATCAGATCATTGAATTATTTGAAACTAGTTACTTTCCAGTTGTGTCCCCCTTTAAAGAGCAAGGAATATGTTTGAAGTTTTATTTTGGAGGGAACGCTCCTTTTTCACCATTAGACTTCAAACATCACACAAATCTTGATGGACTTCTGTGCCTTGTCTTACCTGTTTAAAGCAGGTAAGCCTTACAGGACTGCCTTTTCAAAACTAGTCTTATTGGCCAATTCAGCTAATGTGAAAAGTTTAGGCTATTTGTAGTCAGTAAAAATACTTAATTAAAATATCTGAGTAACAAGCAGGTGTTTTCTGGGTGTGAAATAAGGCAAACCTGCCAATGGTTCTAATCCAGTTTATGTCAGTATATGATTGTCTGATGGCTTGAGTGAAATGAGTTGGGGGTCTCAGTCCACTCCATAAGGAGATAAATGTCCACATGGTTAAGAGTTCAGAGTAGCAGCCGTGTTAGTCTGTATCCGCAAAAAGAACAGGAGTACTTGTGGCACCTTAGGGTACGTCTACACCCAGCCGCTAGTTCGGCGGCTGGGGATCGAAGTTCCGAGTTCGATTTATCGCGTCTGGTCTGGACGCGATAAATCGAACCAGGAAGTGCTCGCCGTCGACTGCGGTACTCCAGCTCAACGAGAGGAGTACGCAAAGTCGACGGGGAGCCTGCCTGCCGCGTGTGGACCGCGTCTGAACCGCGGTAAGTTCTAAGTAAGGTATGTCGAATTCAGCTACGTTATTCACGTAGCTGAATTTGCGTACCTTACTTTGACTTGGGGGGCAAGTGTAGACCAAGCCTTAGAGACTAACAAATTTATTTGAGCATAAGCTTTCGTGGGCTACAGCCCAACAAAGAGACCAATGATTGAAATGAGCCTGAAGTACCCTTGCACTGCTTCAGGTGCTTCCTTCAGCCAAAGGATGAGGCATATATTTGCACTGCAGTAACTGTTCTGATAACTTCAGTCTCTGGGGCTTTCAATTTCTCACCTTTCACTGGCTCTAAATATACTTTAAAAGAATTAAAATCAAACCAAATACTCCTTACTACCAGTCACATTTATTTGTTGGACATCACACTTTGGACACTATGATTGCACAAGCTTATTAAGTGAATAAACACTCCTTTCTTTTATTGCTTACTACACTTTAGCAAACGTAAACTAGAAATAAAGAGATAGGTATGAAGCAAAGATGCTATATATCAATGTATACTACCCATTGCTATCCCAAACAATGAGATAGTGCTGGTGTTGTGGTATATCTTAAAGGTGACCTAATGACAAAATAATATACTTCCTTATTAGACTATGGAAACATTTAGCACAGAAACTAAAGTCAGCTTTTCAAATTCCTTTTGGAGTCCACCAGGGTCACACCAGCTGGCTCCAGCAAGCGATGAGGGCCTATATTTATTTTTGTATTTACCTGATCTTTCGATATATTTACAAAATAGAATAAAAGTATGATACATAACTCAGTTGCTTCTTTCTGTGACATCACAGCTATTGAAATAGCCTGTTTTATCATGTAGCCAGTTCATAGGGACTCTTGTAAATAAATTTGGTTTTCCATGTACATTTTTTCAAAGTTTCTATGATGATATATAAAACACTTTCTAAGACATGCCATATTAAACAAATCAACAAAAAAGGATTTAATATGAGCCCACATGAGCCACCAGTGTGCTAAAGCAGAGCCTGCTGGTAATGATGACATCATTAAAGGATGAATTTGGTGGTGTAACACATAGCATTGGTGCCCTGTGGCATGACATCAGTGGAGAAGAGAGCTAAAAAGAAATGTTGAACTTTAAAATTTTCATACCTAATTGCCTAAAGTTAGGCTTCTAAATACATATTTTAGATATCTAAATAGAAGTAGTCTGGTTTTCAGAAGTGCTGAAAATTTCAGCTGCCATTGAATTCATTGGGAGTTGCAGGGATCTGCATCTTTAAAAATCTGGCTAGTTCTATTTAGATATCTAAAATATATATTTAGAATCCTAACATTAGGCACCCAGGTTTGAAAATTGTGGTGTTTTTAGTGGTGTAAATGCTCCTCTTAACCTTGTGAATGGAAAATCAAGTACATACTGAAGTAATGGATTTTGGTAGTTCCTTTTCACCTTTAACGCTGATATCACATATGTACTGTCTAAAGTTTTTGCTGTCCTTTTAGTTGCTGAAACATTCTAGAATGTATTTTTGTCAAATGACGTGCAGGCATGAAGCCCCATTTTTCACACCAAGTTCTATTAAACTGACTGTCACTTTCTACTGTGAAATTGACTAGGAGCAGTGCAGAGCTGATGGTTAGGATCAGAGGTTGTGACTACAATAAGAGCAATTTAAGTTTTGTGGGAGTTAAACATGTGGCAGCAAATTTTTATATTAACCTTTTCAGACTCTTCAGTTTAAATCTTTGGCTACTAGCATGACCAATCTCTTTCCAATCCTGTAGTTTTTCAATTGCAGAAGCTACTACTATCAATAAATTCTGTGTATAGAAGGACTGCAGGAGTAGAAGTAGTATATAACAAATATTTGTTACATAAATTCATACTGGGAATCAGCCTAATCCAAGTAGGCACTGGACTGGGAGTTAGGAAACTTAAGGACTTTTCCCAGCTTGGCCATTGTTTTGCTTTGTGAAATGTCACTTAAACTTTCTGTGCTTTAGTTCAGTGGCTCTCAACCTTTCCAGACTACTGTACCCCTTTCAGGAGTCTGATTTGTCTTATGTGCCCCAAGTTTCACCTCACTTAAAAACTACTTGCCTACAAAATCAGACTTAAAAATACAAGAGTGTCACAGGACACTATTACTGAAAAATTGCTTACTTTCTTGCTTTTACCATATAATTATAAAATAAATCAATTGGAATATAAATATTGTACTTACATTTCAGTGTATAGTACATAGAACAGTATAAACAAGTCATCTGTATGAAATTTTAGTTTGTACTGACTTCGCTAAATTGGTAAATTAAACAGTAATAAATCAGCAGAACCAGATGGCATTCACCCAAGAGTTCTGAAGGAACTCAAATGTGAAATAGCAGAACTACTACTATCATTTAAATTTGCTTCTGTACTAGATAATTGGAGGATAGCTAATGTGACACCAATTTTAAAAAAAGGCTCCAGAGGTGATCCCGGCAATTACAGGCCTAACTTCAGTACCGGGCAAACTGGTTGAAACTATAGTAAAGAACAGAATTATCAGACACATAGATGAATATGTTTTGTTGGGGAAGAATCAACATGGTTTTTGTAAAGGGAAATCCTGCCTCACCAATCTACTAGAATTCTTTGAGGGGGTCAACCAACATGTGGACAAGGGTGATCCAGTGGATATAGTGTACTTAGATTTTCAGAGAGCCTTTGACAAGGTCCCTCACCAAAGGCTTTTAAGCAAAGCAAGCTGTCATGGGATAAGAGGGAAGATCTGGGAGGGGAAGTGCCCGGCCGGCGGCTCAGGGTCCGGAGGCATGGGGGCTGCCCGAAGCCGGTAGCACTCGGACAGCTCGGCTCTTAAACAGAGCAGAAGAGTCAGGGGAGGAGCACAGCAGCCGCGGGAGGGGAAGTGCCCGGCCGGCGGTATTTTTCCCGGACATGTTCGGTTTTTTGGCAATTCCCCCCGGACGGGGGTTTGATTACCAAAAAGCAAGACATGTCTGGGAAAAAACGGACGTATGGTAACCGTATGTAACAGAGCTCTGTGAGACCAGAAAATGAAAATCTTTCCTTGAAAGGTTTTACCTTGCTTCTTTATGAAGAAAGGGGAGAATGTGGCCACACAGATTTAGAAAGGAATATCCTACTTATCTTCAGTCTAAGGCTGATTATAACTATGCACACAATTGAAATGGAGATTCAAAACTCAAATAATAGTTGTTCCTATAGAAGTGTGGCTCGTGGTCCCATAGTTAAGGTTGAGTTGAGTTTTGCACTTAAAGTGGGGATTCAGCCACTTTGTCTTGGAGTACTGAATTATTTTTTTGGAGAATTTACAAGTACATTAGTTAGCTAATGGGTTAATAAGCTTTAAAAATGGGTCCTTTAAGTAATTTAGCATCAAGCCTGTTTCTTTCTCCTGAATGATCTTAAGGGAATAATGCAGATGCTTCTAGCTTCCCCTTATAGTTAAAACTCACTGAAATATTTTGCAGGTGCTACTTTTGAAGCAGTTTTTTGTAGAGTTAATGGTAACTTTTCCCTGTTATTGTTCATTGCAGAAAGTTTCTTCTTCAGCAGGGGCTGACAAACATTATAATACAGAGAATTCCACATAGCACTACCTCCTTTCAGAAAAGATTGCCATATTCCATGAGGACCTTCCCTCTTATCCCATGACAGCTTGCTTTGCTTAAGAGCCTTTGGTGAGGGACCTTGTCAAAGGCTTTCTGAAAATCTAACTACACTATATCCACTGGATCACCCTTGTCCACATGTTGGTTGACCCCCTCAAAGAGTCAGGGGAGGAGCACAGCAGCCGGAGCCCGGGAGGGGAAGTGCCTGGCCGGGGGCGCAGGGTCCGGAGGCATGGGGGCTGCCCGAAGCCCGAGCGCTACCGGCTTCACGGTTTGCCGGGCAGCCTCCAGACCCTGCGCCCCCGGCTGGGCGCTTCCCCTCCCGGGCTCCAGCTGCACTGGGGAAGCACCGGCCGGGGGCGCAGGGTCTGGAGGCTGCCCGGCAAACCGTGAAGCCGGTAGCGCTCGGGCAGCCCTTTTCGTGTGGCTGGGAGGAAGGAGGGGGAGTTAGGGCGGGGACTTTGGGGAAGGGGCGGGGAATGGGCGGAGTTGGGCGGGGAATGGGCGGAGTTGGGGCGGGGCCAGGGCCCGCGGAGTGTCCTCTTTTTTTATTTTTTTCAATATGGTAACGCTATGTTACATTCACCCAGGATAGGGCTTGTGGTAACACAGAATGGCCGACGTGTCAACAGAAACATGCATAGGTTGGAAGAATCTGGAAAGTCACTGAGTTCTATCTGCCAGTTTTCCTCTTTGTAGGGGTCATGACTTCCCCCTCTGCACTGATAGCATGTCTCTCTCCTAGGCCATGCTGCATTTAGCTCACTTCACCTGTCTGTATTCATGCGACCCTTGTCCCTATTGACAGGTCATAGAGTGTGCTACTAAAGTTAATGGTCACTGCTCTACAGCCAAAATGCTTCTGAAATAAATGTAGTCAAACTTTACTAATTCTGGGTCACTGAGAATGAAAATGATGCTTAAAATTGTTGATTGGCTCTAGTTTTCAAGATATGCTATTGGGTCAGTATATACAACCCTTGACTTGGGAATGGCGGAGGATAAGTGAGTTATAAAGGGGAGGGATCTCAATTTAAACCAGAAATGACTAAAATACATCTTTGACTGGATCTATGAATAAATCTATGACTGGGTTTGGACAGTACTTGCTTTTTAGGCAAAACAATGAATGATGCAATCTGAAGCTGGTATTGCGTCATACATGATATGAATTGCATCATGTTATTCCTAGAAGTCATGGATGATGCAATCATAACGAAGCTTACATCACTCTGCTGAACAAATTGCCCTATATCAGCTCTAGAAATCATACAGTGTTGTGCTCTCTTATTTGTCAGTGTTTGATTTTGCAAAGGGACACATTTCTGTTTAGCCAAAGTGAGCAGAGATGCCTCGTACTTGTGTGAACAGTGCAGATAACTTCTGCTACGTTTGTGGTGAAGTGACTTTTGCATCACAAAAGCGCAGTATAACCACTATGGTTAAGAAAGCCTATCACCTTTATTTTGGCTGCAAAATTGGAGAGCAGGACAAGAGGTGGGCCCCACACATATGCTGCAACACTTGTGCAACAAATCTTCGCCAGTGGTTGAACAGGAAAAGGAAATCTATGCCTTTTGCAGTGCCAATGATTTGGAGAGAGCCAACAGATCATACCAGCAATTGTTACTTCTGCATGGTGCCTCCAGTTGGGAAAGGTGTGTCAAAGAAGAAAAAATGGACTGTGCATTATCCAAACATTCCATCAGCTATACGCCCAGTACCCCATGGAGAAGGACTGCCGGTTCCTGATGCACCAGAATCATTCTCACTTGAGTCAGACGAGGAAGAGGATGAAACTTCTGGTCCTGAACCATCAATGTCACAGGACCCACATTTTCTCCCATCCTCCTCCTCTGAACCACACCTCATAACACAAGGTGAACTGAATGACCTTGTCAGGGATTTGGAACTACCCAAGAGTAAGGCAGAGCTGTTGGGCTCTAGACTACAGCAGTGGAATCTCCTGGCAGGTGATGTTAGGGTTTCCATGTTCCGTGACCGTCAAAAGGATCTTGTCCCATTCTTCTTCATGGAAGGTGATCTTGTAGCCTGCAACAACATCGATGGTGTGATGGCAGCCCTCAACATCGTTCACGATCCAGATGAGTGGAGACTGTTCATTGATTCATCGAAGACAAGTCTTAAAGCTGTTTTACTGCATAATGGCAATGTTTTGCCATCAATTCCAGTTGGTCATGCAGTTTATATGAAGGAAACCTATGACAACATGAAACAACTTTTGAGGTGCATAAACTATGACCAACATCAGTGGCAGCTTTGTGGTGATTTGAAGGTTGTTTCTCTCTTGCTTGTTCTGCAGACTGGATACCCAAAGTACTGCTGTTTTCTCTGCGAATGGGATAGTCGTGCAAGAGATTCCCACTACATCAAGAAAGATTGGCCACTCCAACAGTCATTGGAGCCTGGGAGGAAAAGTGTTCAGCATCCACCACTTGTTGAATCAAGGAAGATTTTGTTACCACCCTTACACATCAAGCTGGGTCTGATGAAGAACTTTGTCAAGGCCATTGACAAAACACAAGCAGCTTTCAAGTACCTCAGTGAAAAATTTCCAAGGTTAAGTGAAGCTAAGATAAAGGAAGGTGTCTTTGTTGGTCCTCAGATTCGTGAACTTCTTGGAGATGATGCATTTGACCATGCACTGCGTGGCAAGGAAAAGACGGCATGGAAACCCGTCCAGTTAGTGGCAATAAATTTTCTCGGAAACAACAAGGCAGACAACTACAGGTTGTTGGTGGAAAACCTCCTCAAGGCATACAAAAGCCTTGGTTGCAACATGTCACTAAAGATACATTTTTTGTACTCTCATCTAGATTTTTTTCCACCGAACTGCGGAGCAGTGAGCGACGAGCACGGTGAGCGATTTCACATTGCAACAATGGAGAAACGCTATCAGGGCAAATGGAGCCCATCAATGTTTGCAGACTATTGCTGGACAGTGACAAGAGATGCTCCATTTAATGAATACAAGAGACAAGCCAAGAAGCGCCGAGTAGACACTGAATAGGACTAAACTATGTACAGAATAGTTTTTTGCCTTTTGTTTCATAATAAATTTTATTTATATAACCCTTTTGCTGATTTTTAAAGTGTTACATAAACAGGACAGGTGAAATATTATCATGTAAAGCAACCATAAACACATGAAAAGACCTAGGTTTACAATTTATGATTAAAACTCTACTATCTACACAATATACATAGACATAAAATGTAAAAACTTAAATATCTTAGAAACAGTAGCCAATCAGTTGTTTTAATTGTCATATTTGAATTCAGCACATCAAAATACATAATAAATAGCACATTTTATCTCTGAAGCAGACGACTTCTCAAAAATTGTAGACCAGTGTGTTCAGAGCAACTTTGCTTACATGGCATTTAGCTGTGTTAATTGCATCAGTTTTAAATGTGAATGTGCTGCATATAGCTGCTGTTCTACAACTGCTCCCCTGAACTGTCTCTCTCCCTCTTTTTGCAGCATACTATTTGGAGTACCTATAGTAGTTGCACAGAGATTGCAACAGCTATGTGATGCTGTGTGAAAGGAGCATAATGCACAGCTTGCTTTCCTCATCACTTGAACCTCCTGATAAGCTTATGTGAAACTAGCAGAGTTTTGCTTGGCATCTGGGTGCTTGATTTTTGCCTTAATATACATGAACATATGGTGCTGTTTGGTCCTGTAAAATTTGCTGCTGTACCTGTAGAGCAATTTTTTAAAGAGGATATGGGGTGATATACATCTGCATATCTGAGGACAGTAACAAGCTTCAGATGATGGTTATGTCACAAGTAAATATTTCCTAAATTCAAATTTTGTGGAGAGCTAACTTTTAATATGTGCTGGTTGCACATTGTGTCTCTTGATTGAAATAAAAGCAGTTGCTAGGGTATGAGACCGTTTTTCTTACTGAGAATGGAGTGCAGTCAATCCTTCATTGAATCACATTTACTTAAATCCAGGAATATCTTTAATATTTTTAATAGTACCAATTATTTACAAAGCAACATTTACAAAAGAAAGCAATATTCAGAATTCTATAAACATACCTGTGTTGTGGCAATGTTAGATTTTGTTTCATATAAATTTAGACATAAAAGGTACAGTGGAAAGCTATAGAAATGCTCTTCATCTCTCACTTTGCATTTCTTGGTGATAGAAGCCATAGATATAGGTCTCCAAAGAGTTGACAAACAGGCCTATCTGTGTAACAGATACTGCTGTTCATTTGTTCCTTTTTTCCTAGCAGGCCAGATTAGAGGTTGACCAATCTACCTGTTTTACCTGTTCTCAGTGAATATTGTTTTAAAACATCATCACCTCTCATATCTTGAGGTGATGTAAGTGCTCATCACATTCTGTAATAAATAATAAATAGCACTTTCATTATTCACCCACTGTTTGAAGAGTTATAAACATATATATTAATCCTTATGATGCCTCTTCTGGATAGTTGAGTAACATCCCATTGTACAAAAACAACAAGGAGTCTGGTAGCACCTTAAAGACACCATGCAAGGCACTAAATTTAGCCGTATGGAGTGGAAATCCATCAACCTCAACAAAAATCTGTTAGTCTTTAAGGTGCCACCAGACTCCTTGTTGTTTTTGTAGATACAGACTAACACGGCTACCCCCCTGATACTTGATCCCATTGTACAGAAGAAGAGACTGAGACACAGGGATGTTTTTGTGGCTAGCATAAAGTTGCACATTTGCTATTTCACAGTTCATTTGTGCAGTCCACTAGACCACACAGACTCCTATTTCTGGGTATGTTTCTCCCAGTTATCAGCCTTTTACCCACTTTCCTCAGGTGTTTTGATGCTTGATTATAGTTTGTAACTTGTACCATCCAATGTGGGAAACAGTAAATATTAAAGACATTTCCCCCCCTGTATCCCTTCTGAATACTAGCAGTTTTATCTAGCAAATTAACTGACTTCTGCCTGCAAGTTTGAAAGTTCAGGTTTTACAAAATAAACTAATTCAGTGGTTTTAAAGCACATAACTTTTTAAAGCAGAACACTGTACTGTGTGATGCATGTATTATTCTGTCTTGCACCTCCTTATTAGCCTGTTTTCTGTTTGTGAAGACTAGTGTATATGAAATGAGCAATCAATAGTACTGGCTTGATTCAGGGAATAGTGTAATTAGGTGTTACGCAAGTTTCTCACACAAATTTCTCTGCATCAAAGCAGGTGGCCTTGAAACATTTGATATGTGGACTAATGTTTGCTGAGACCTCAGACTCATTTTCACTTGTCATCTGAAGTCTCCAAGTTCCAGAGTAGTTTTTATTTCATTTTCCTTTAAAATTGTCCAAAATTACTTAAAGTCTTACCCATTCCCTTTCTGTCCATCTGTTCTCTTTGCTTCCCATTCTCCTTGTTTCTTCCAAAATCTCATTTAAAATCTAGGAATTATTATATAGCAGTGTTTCCCAAACTGGGGTTTGTGAACCACTGGGGGTTTGCGAAATGTTACAGGGGGTTCTCGGGGAAAAATTCCCTAATGGCGGACAGAGCTGTCCCTAGGGACCCTGGGCAGCATGGGGCCAGCAGCCCGAGCCCCTGGACTTCCAAGAGCTAAGCAGATCAAAGCAAGCCTGTCTATCACACTGAGGAGATTTAACCTTCAAGACTCCTTCTAAGAAATGGAAAGGGAGGTAGATATTTTTTGCTGTTTTTAAAAGTAAATAGGAAGCAAGTATTGTTTTTTAAATTATTATGAAGAACAAGTTTAAGCTTTGTTGTAACTTGCGTTGTTTGCCTGGACTGCTCAAGACCTGAATGCTTGTGTAGGAGGAACTCTTTGAGTTGGCTTCTTAAATACCTTCACACTGTTTCACATCTGATACTCCTTGATGAAGCATAGGAGCCTTGTCTTATAACAGGCTTATTCAAAGTGATACAAGCTACGAAAGTGAGATCTTGGAAGAGTGTTGCTGTTTTCATAATGTAATCAAAATACTGTAATGATAAATAATTAATAAATAGTGTGTAATAAGCATGTCATAAAAACAAATTTTATATTTCCAAGATCACTGCTTTTATAATTTATACTCAGGTAAAGGAGAAAATCCCTGGAAACATTCATTTTTAGGAGGGGGTTCGTGAGACTTGACATTTTAGTGAAAGGGGTTCACAGATTGTTAAAGTTTGGGAACCACTGTTATATAGGAATTATTATATAGCAACTTTGCTGTCCTACGTTTTCTGATTCTGGTCCTCTTGGAAGGAATTTCACCTGGTATGTGTCAACATGCATTCTAACTTGTTTAATAAAAAATCCCTCAGATGTCTGAAATTAACCAAGCCCCCTCATGCCAAATGAGAGATTAAGGTAAATTAAAAACTACATCTCTAAGTAAATTACTGCCGGCAGCCATACAACCCTGAAGCTATGATGATGTCACATTACACCAATCGTAGGTTGGGGCTGGTCATTATTTGAAAGGGACATTTTCAGGGAACACTTAGGAGTAGCCATACTTAGAGGTGGGGATGGAGTAGGATTCTAAGTCAGCGCTGCTGAACCAATATCCCAGTATAATGTTAGGGTGCATTGTGTTTTTGGAAGTGTCACTTCACAGATGAGTTATAAAATCAAGTTCTGTCCACGAGTTATCATTAAAGTTCCTGTGCACTTTTCACAAGTAGCTTGGGGTAAAATCTGGCCCTGTTGAAATTAATGGGAGTTTTGCCATTAACTTCAGTGGGACCAGGTTTCACCCTTGGTATCCAGCTAAATTGTAACCCAGGAAATCGTGTTCTGACTGTCTAAATTTCCCCCTGCAGTTTCAACTGGATCTAGTATATTTCACACTCTGTTCTAAACTGTTTTGTATCATGCTGTCTCACCCCAGAAGAAGCTGCATGTCAGTGAAGCAATTCCCATATAGTTTGTATATCATAATGTTATTTTTTAAATGTTCACTGTACTTTTGAAAAATTTATTTTACAAAGCAACTTTTCTTTATAAGTTGTTTGAGTTTAAATTTAAAATTTTTGGGGAAGAAAGACGCTTACTGCTTTTATTGAAATGATGACAAAATGATCTATTGCATCTTCTTTAAATTAGTATTCTTTTGAGCATCTTGTGTCCTGAAAATCTCTTACTTCACAAACTCTGAAGCTGTCTTGTATGGCTTTGCAATGCCCTGAAGGGGTTATTCAACTCTCAGAAATTGCTAGATAACCACGGACCTGCTTTCAGCATCACTGATCAGCTGATAATAGTTTGTTCTAATAATGTAATGTTCCTGTCTTGTCTCTGGTTGATTATATTATCACTCAACACATCCTGTTTGGGGAAGTTGTGTAAGGGTATGTCCACACTGCAATGTAAGACCAGACTCGGGCTCAAACCCAACCCCCCCTTCCATCTACACACAATTCTGTTTGACTCAGGCCAGTTAGCCCTCTGGGTCCCAGGATGAAGGGCAGGGGCAGGTTTGAGCCAGTCTCCCACAGGGACTTGGGTCCAAAGTCCATCGTTTTGCAGTGCAGAGGCAGCTCAGGCCCTGATCCCCCAGACTTGGGTCCTGAGAGTCCACCAAAGCTATTCCACAATCCCATGAGATGCTGTTCCTTGTCCTCTCTAGCCCAAGACTGGTCAGTTGACTCCTAGAAAACAGAAGCAACCACCTGGTTCAAGTACAGATGCTCAGCGTTTAACCCTTCCATTTTATTCTGACTGCTGAGTTCCAAGCAGTATGAACAGTCTCCTGTGTTTGCAATGGCCACTGACGAGAACAAGTCGTTTGCTAAGTACTCTGCTACCTTGTCAAGGGATCACAGCCAGATTTTGGTTAATCTCTGGTGTGAGGCGCGCAAAACAGTTGACTTTAGTAAGAGTTCCAGGAATGATCATGCGAACCAGGAAATAGCAAAGAAACTGGCAGCACTGGGGATTCACTGGACCAGTGAGCAGTGCTGGGAGTGGATTAAGCGGCTCAAGACCAACTACCTGAAAGCCAGGGATGAGAATCACACCTGCCTCTTTTACAGGGATGTTGACTGGGCACTACGCTGAGCACTGAGCCAACAGAGGTTAACGATAGCCTTGTCAGCCAGGATTCTGACCCCAGAATCTAGTATATGACTGGAGGGGAGCCAACAGGCACTGGATCAGGCTTCCGAAGTGACTCTTGTATTCACATTGGTCCCTAAGTAGGCTTTGCTGCCAGAGCAGTTGCAGCATATTCTGGGGCCCTGTTTGGAGGAGCTTTTTGATGCTCACCCCTGCAGGAACAGCCTGCTGTGAAACTGGCAGCAGCAATGCAAGAGGCAAAAGCAGCCCCTGAACCTGGTAAATGTCTGGCTCCATGTTTGTCATTGTTCATATAGGGATGGGAGGGATTTCCAGGTTATGCCCCAATGTAACATTTATTACAAGCTGTTGGCAGCAATGTGTATCTGCTAATGGCAGATTGCACGCCAGCGCCTTGGCATTACCCCCTCCCTCACCATGTGGAATTCAAAGTGGGAAGCTCAAACAACAGCGAAACAAGCCTTTAAACTTAATTTTTTACCAGAAACTCACACATTATTACAAAGATGTGCCAGGGTATTTAAAGTAGGAACCCTCCCTTTTAGTACGGCGTGGCATACAAATTGGCCATACCCAGGGTGGATTTGATTTAAATAATGATTTAAATCACTAGTCTGGAAGACTCGATTTAATCATGGATGTCTACATAAAAATGCATTCTTGTTGGTTGTTATAAGCTTAATAGATATTCTTCACAACTCAGAGATCGATGTAGGTTTCATTTTTAGAAGGTACACACTATACATTTTTTGTGATTTATTTTGAAAACTTTTCAGATTAGGTTTACAGCTATATCAGAAAATGAATGATTGTTTGGTCATTTCATTTACCAAAGGTAATTGAAGCAGATATTTATGAAGTCATTGGGAAGTGAACTATCTCCAGTTCAACAGGTTAATCATTAATATTTGGAGGATTTTCTTGCCAGGCTCTATTAGGAGGAGAAAATCACCAGACAGACATGTAAATTGTTTTATTTAACTAAAACAACAACGTTAAGTGTTCTGGATTTTTTTCTTCAACAGCAAATATATAATATTTTAACAAAACAAGCATACGAATTTTTGAATTTAGTTGAACATTCAAGTTTTTTAAAATTAGGTTTGTTTTTGTTAAAATTGTTTTTAACTAAAATAGTAAAATTAAATATTAAAAAAAAAAAATTAAATCGACTGTCAGCCAGGTCAACATGAGAAACGTAAAACATTGGCTTCTACAGCTAACTCAGTCGTCTTCACCTTCATTTTCCTGTTTCTTCAATATCTGGAAAAGAAAAACAAGCTTTCCTGCTTTTTCAGGTCCCAAACGATTTCTCAGTTTGGAATGAATTAGTCCAAAAGAAGAAAATATTCTTTCTACACCGGCAGAAGAAGCTACTGCTTTTAAAAGTGAGATTATCACTTCAGTTGTCTCTGAATCCAAGTGCTTAAGTGACTTCCAGTTCACAGGTGTGACTTTCTTTAAAACATCATCAGCAAACATATATTCCTTGAATGGTTCTTATTCCCAAACTGGGTCTCTTTTACAGCCTGCTGCCATTACAGGTTTTCCCTTCTAGTGAGAGAATGGTATGATAGATTTCAAATCAATGAAGGCTACACTCAGAAAGACCTCAAGACTTCTGCTCAGTTTCATTTTTGTTTCTATTGCCTGTTCCTCTCTTCTCACATTTATCTCCAGACTTCTTCTCCTTGTCCAGATCTATTCCGCCCCCAACAATCTTCTATTCATTGAACTTTTTGAAACTTTACACTTTTAGAGAGAGGTAAGGGATTGACTCTGTGTACACAGATTTGCAGAGGGATAATAGAGTTGAGGTCTGTTATTTCTTACCTCTATATATTATTTCTTTATTTATTTAAAAACATTTTTGCTGTTAACAAGCATGTTATCTCTGGAGACACAAATCCAGTTTGAGAACTGCAAAACTAAGCATCTCTGATGGTATCTTCTAGATTGAGTCCCATTGGGTAGATAGAAAGATTAACCTAAATAATCTATAGAGAAGCCCCTGGAACCCTGTAAGATTGGGTCCCTAATCCATGAACTATTGGAACTCATTTACAAAACTTTTCTTAAACATTCCCTGAATATATTGTCTCATACTATAGAATTAGAATTTATAATCCCTATTCCATGATGAGATATCTTTGAGCTATAATGCATCTTAATTAAAACTATCTTTATATAGGTTTTTTCTTCAAAAAGCATTTTATAAAAAAAATCAGATTTAAATTAAAAAAATCCAATTTTTTAATTAAAAAAAAAGTCATTGATTTTTATCCACCCTGGCCACACTACAGCATAAGGAGCTGCCTCTAAACACAAAACTGTCCAGAGGGGTGGTGGGAAGGCTAAATGTAGTTCATGGGTGACAAAAGCAATGTCCAAAGTACAGCTAGGGGATTGTATGTATTCCAGAAATGTGCTGGTGGGGAATGGGATGGCTGTGTAGTTCTTTGAGGGTCCACATTATTGTGTGTGTTTTACATGTAGTCCATGGGTAGATGCATGCACAGCAGGCTTCATCAGAAGCCATAGGGAGGCAGTAATCCAAACAGCATCCTTTTGATTTCCCCATGAATTTTGACCCAATCATGAGTGCTGATAGCTGCAAATCTTTGGTAGTACGAACTTCAGATACGTAGGCAAATTTTGGGGAAGAGCTCTTTTTCCTGGTTCACCTCTGTAGGTCACTAGCCCACTCCACTCGTATATGTGGTGCGCAGTCATCATGAGTTTGAAAACCTCTGTGGCATACATGACTCGCTACCAGCAGTTTGGAATAACAAGTCCCTTTGCCATTCAGGAACCTCCAGAATTATGTCCTCCAGAATATGGAATTCCTGAAAGGATAGAGAAAGCTTATGTAGTAAGCCATGCCCCATCTCGCCCAAATGTCAAAAGTGGCGTACAATTTTTAAAGAAGAAGCAATTGTAAATTTTAATTTACCATTGTTTGTGCACTGGGATTTTCCACTTGGATTAAACACAGTTGTGTTCATGGAGCTTTTGGGAACTGAAGTTTTCCCCTCACAATATGCTGAATCTCAGTTTTATAATGTATAATTTTTTGGCCTTGAGAGTCTACAAGGCACTTTTCTTTGTGGATGCACTGAACCTGTTTTGAAGTACTAAGACAATAATGCACTGTTTGATGCCTGCTTTTAGGACCTTCAACCTCTGCAGGGCCTTCCCCCTCAGCAGCCTGGCCACACTCCAGCAGGTCCTGGGAATTCAGAACTGTCATGGGCTGGTCCAAGTGGAATCGTTTCCATGATGAAATTATGTTGGAAATTCTGGACAGGGCCAACAAACAGGTGCAACACCAAAGGGAGAAGGATTCATGGCAAGCAGAAAGGCACAGGCAGGCTGCAGAGAGAGAGCGAGAGTGGGGCCAAAATTGCAGTGCGCGAGAGGAAGCTTGCAGCACAGTTTCTGAAGCAGGAACATCTGCTGGGGGAGGAAGATAGAGCACAGCAGAAAGACATGTTCAAGAGGCTGCTTTTGATTATGGCTGCAAGAGTACAGGCTTCTGTTGCATCTGTACTACATCCTGAGTCCCATGCACAGTACCATGTGCAGCCCAGGAACACTTTGAACAATTCCATGGTTGGCTGGCCCATGCAACCAGGACTTAGCAGCAGTTGGACAGGGCAAATGTATCTCCTGCGTGCTTCAGCCCTGTCTGCAGGCTTCAACCCTCTGCAGACTTCCAGCCCTGTGCAGTGGTGTACACTAAATGTGCAGGAAGGGGAAGGAGAATGGGGGACAAAGGGACATACAATATTAGGGGATATATTTGTTGACACTAGTTTTGCTGTTTGCACTGTTCGGTGTTTGGTTTATGCACTTTGTTTTATTAATGATTTTGATACTGGTTTATTACTGGTGTTTTGGTGTGCTAATGGCAGCTGGACTGCCTGGCAATGGTTTAGTACTGTGTTTTTTGTAAAACATCTATGGTCACAAATAAAGGCTTTTATTTTATTAAGAAAGTTTATTTAAGAAATTAAGAGAGCATCACATCATATAATGTGTATTTCATATAATAAAGATAAACACATGATAATGGACTACTGGGAAGTTGTATCTAAAGTTAAACACAATTTCTCAATACATTTATTTACATCAATGGGTACGGTAAACACATAGTTTTTGCCACATGCCCCCTCCCCAGTTCATAAGCAGTCATCTCATCTATAAATAAATGCATGACAATCAACCCGCCTATTTCATTGTATGATGTGCCTATGTCATTTACTGTAAACATTGTACAAAAACATTCATAAGAGTACTATTCTCCCTCTTTCATTCACCTATGCAAGCACATAACGTGGGAGCACAGAGCATACCTGATTTCTGTTGCCCGGGTGCATCCTGCTCCAGCTGTAATAGGTGCACTTTTTGGTTGAGTGTGTAGCTTCAACAATCCGTTACTGTCATAAGTCCAGTAAGGGCAAATGGATCACCTTTGCCTTCACAAAGATTGTTAAGAGTGCAGTAAGTCACAATAATGTGGACAGCATTGATGACACTGGAATCCAATGGGTCTGTAGACAACTCAGCAAAATTTTAGTCTGCCAAATGCACATTCAACCACCATTCTCTACCTGCTGTGTGTGTGATTAAACCTTCTTTTGCCAAGCCCTCTCATATCATACTATGGTTTCATAAGCCAAGCCAAAATGGGATATATGGGGTTCCCCCCCGAATAGCAGGGGGAACAGTAACTACATTTATGAACAATGTTGTGTGGTAGGAATAGTGTCCCTGTCTATGAATGTAAACTCCTGATTGGCAGAAAACCTTGGCATCATGAACTTTTCCAGTGCAGCCCACGTTGGCCAGCCATAAAGGGCCTTCATAACAATGGAGTAGTACCCTTTGAAGTTTGTTTTCATGCTACTTGAGGAGGGCAAACTATGGGCACATGAGTCCCATCAATGGCCCCAGCACAGTTGGAAATCCCATTTTCTCAAAACCAGGAATTAGTTCAGGACTATTGTTTATGCCCACCATCACATGCCTGATTGCCTCAGAAACCTCCACCACCACAATTGGCTTTCCAATACCAAACAGGTTAGCAACAGACCGGTAGCAGCCTGGGGTAGCCAGCTTCTAGATGGTTATAGCAACCCACTTCTGAATTGGTATGGCCATCTTCATGCACATATCTTGATGCTGGAGGATTGGGGAAGCTGCTTACAAAGCTCCAGAAATGCAAAAGTTCTGGACACACTGCTGGTCATCCCAGTTCTGTATGATATGTCCTACCCATCTGTGCTTGTGACCTTTCACCAGAAGCACTGATCTATGTAGGGGACATCAGCGGCTATACTGAGGGTCACGAGCAGCATCAGCCAGTTCAAGTCTTCCATATCTGTATCTTCCTCCTCTTCCATCAGGTGCCTTCAGTAGGTCAGAAAAGGCTGTCAGTGTGTCCACCAGCTTTTCATGGATCCTCTGCCCATTTTCTGAAACAGGAGTGAAAGCCCAAGCAAGAAAAGCTCTTGGAATGGTGACTCCTCCATCTTGCTAGCCCTGGTTGCTGGGAGCATGCAGACTCAAAATGTGGTTTGGTAGGATGTTAGTGGGCTGTAACGTGTGGGATGGACAGTCAAGTTTATCTTATGCTGCACCACAAACCAAGGTTCTCAAGTGGCCACTGCTGGGGACGGTGCTAGGAAGACTGGGATATGGTGGTTTGACTTGGGTCTGCATCATGTAGTGTGGATACTGGAGCCCGGGTTTGGGACGTGGGTCCAGAAATAATAAACCTAGGGTCATCAATAAGTGTGGATGCTCAAGCCCTGGGCTTACAAAACCCATGGTCAGCAGACTTGAATCCCACTAGCCTTGGGCTAACATTGCAGTGAAGACATACCCTGAGTAGAGTCTTTCTGGGTAAGTCTACGCCGCAAAAAAAGACCCATAGCAATGAGTCTAAGAGCTCAGGTCAACTGAGTCAGTCTCACAGGGCTCATGCTGTAGGACTAAAAGTAGCAGTGTAGATGTTTGGGCTTGGGCTAGAGCCCGGGCTCTGAACCTCGGCAAGGACGGAGGGCCTCATAGACCGCTCGGGCTCCAGCCTGAGCCCAAACGTTTACATTGCTATTTTTAGCCCCTCAGCGCAGTCCCACAAGGCCTAGTCAGTTGACCTGAGCTCTGAGACTCACTGCCACGTTTTTTTGTTTTTTGGGGTTTTTTTTTGCTGTGTACACTTACCCTCTGAGACTGATTTTGAATTAACTGCATCTTGCTCCTAGGGTTACCAACCCTCCAGGATTGTCCTGGAGTCTCCAGAAATTAATGATTAATCTTTTAATTAAAGATTGTCATGTGATGAAACCTCCAGGAATACATCCAACCAACATTGGCAACCTTACTTGCTCCTGTAGTATGAATTAATCTCTCATAAAAATCACATTTTAAAATTTTTTTACCTCTATATTCACATCAAATGCCTGTACTATGTCGGTTAAGGATGTGATTTTTTTTAACTGAAATAATTATGCTGGTGAAAGTCCTAATGTTGAAACCCTCCTTTCTGTAAAGGAATAAACTCTCTTGGTATAAAGTACTTTTATGACAATGTAATTGACTCCACACTGGGGGGTAGGGTTGTACTGCTTGAAGTACCCCAGTATAACTCAAGTGATGCAAGGTTTGTTTGTACACAAGCCTGTAGAGGGGAAGAAAAGTCCAATCCTGCTGTCCTGTAAATACTGTAGGATCAGGCCCAAGGTGACAAACCAACAAAACTGTAAAGCTTCAAAGTACGTTTATGGGGCCTGACCCACTATTGCGCTGCATGTTGTGTAGTTTTTTACAACAATGTAAAACGAGTGTAAAACACTGACTCCTTCTTGGATAACAGTGTGAGGCTGCGTGGCGGCTGGCTATTCCCTGGTGTAAACAGTTGCACTGTTCCAAAAGATTTTCTAACCTAAATCTCCCTTTCTTTATTGTAGACCATTACTCCAAGTTGCATCTTACTGACCAGTTACTATATTTTCTTTTCTCCATTATTTTTGTTAATGATGTACATTGTTTCATTTATAGAACAGAACATCTGTGATCAAACAACACTGCTCACATTTAAAAGAGAACCTAATGCAGGGGTTCTCAAACTGGGGATCAGGACCCCTCAGAGGGTCATGAGGTTCTTACATGTGGGGGTTGCGAGCTGTCAGCTTCCACCCCAAACCCCGCTTTGCCTCCAGAATTTATAATGGTGTTAAATATATAAATAAGTGTTTTTAATTTATAAGGGGGGGTCGCACTCAGAGGCTTGCTATGTAAAAGGGGTCACCAGTACAAAAGTTTGAGAACCACTGACCTAATGCATATATATATATACTATATAATATCAATTATTAGTTATATATATATATCAATTATTAGTATTAGTTCTAATAATTGATTATATATTTTGCCTTTTTCATTAGAGTAACTAATCACATTGCACAGTATAGTTCACATTTCCTCAGACATAACAAGCTTATCTATCTTATCTACTTAATATGGCCCCCATTACCACAATATTCAAGGCTCTCATAATCTTTAATGAATTTACCCATGGGGAACTGAAGCACAGAAAACTAAATGACTTGCCTAAGGAAACATAGGAAATCTGTGGCAGAATTCATGCAAAATGTCCATTGACTTCTTGAGAATTAGGTCAGAGGTCAGGCTAAATCTGCCACTGCCTGTGATGAGAGAGCTAGGCTAGATCCTTGAAACTAGCTGCCTGCTGATTGATTTCCCCTTGCAGAGCATGCTTCTGTATCACCCTTGTAGGTGTGCCTTAGCTTCTTCTTTTTAGCTTCTGCAATGGGCTAAGTGCACAGGAGGGAAACACTAAGAATATTGTTTCAGGGTTGCCAGCTGTCACAATTTTATTGCCTGTTTTGCAATATATGGTGTTTTTCTAAAAGCCTCAGCTCCTGGAGACAAATGATTATGCAAAATTCTCAGTTTTAATTTTGTCCAAAACCAGGAAGTTTCTAGTCCTTGTAGTTGCAGAAAAAGCTTGGCAAGATGGTGTGAATGGACCTTAAAGGCTCAGACACCAGAAAAGCCAAATTGGCTTAAAAATAATAAATCCCATTATTTTTGGCAGCCATGACTGAAGATTTTTGAATGATTAGAGTTGGCAATACTATTTCTTTATCTACATTTATTTACCATATTCCTAATGCTTTGTCCAGGAATGGACAAAGCAGCAATTAAGCTTGTACTGACTTAGCACTGATTTTAGAAGCTGTATTCAAACCTCTAGGCTGCTTTTCACACACAACTATCCCCAACTGCTTTGCAAACCATGCATCCGAAGAAGTGGGTATTCACCCACGAAAGCTCATGCTCCAGAACGCCTGTTAGTCTATAAGGTGCCACAGGACTCTTTGCTACTTTTACAGATCCAGACTAACACGGCTACCCCTTTGATACCTGCAAACCATGTAGTTATAACTGCACACCAAACGCATTGTAATCCCTTTGCAAAAATATGTGCTTTGTCTGTCACAACACCAGGCCCAGTCAGGTTCCAAACCTTCTTGGTGTTGTCTGGATTTATTAAAAGTGATCTGTTTTAATCAATTATATTTGAAAGGAACTCTTGCTTTCATTAAGCTCAAACCCTTCAGACATTGTGAGCCTCACCTACAATGGCTCTTGTATTTAACTCCACTGCAGGAAATATAGTTATTGATTTAATAGCTTGTTTAGTTGTGCTACAGAAGAATCATATTGCAATCATCTGGGGTAATATATAATTACGGAATGAGTGTGTGCAAACTTTGCAGGGCTAGATGCACAATTCCCAGAGGAGTGGTACAAACATCTCAGGGACACTTGACACTAGGGGCTTGATTCTCCACTACCTTGCATCTTGCGTAGCCATTTACATCTGTGCAGAGTGACTATAAAATGTTGCCATTCTGATTTGGTGACATTTTATACCCACTTCACACTCACTTCATGTAAATGACTCCACAAGCTGCAGAGCAGTGGAGAATCAGACCCCTTGTTCCTTTAAACTCCCACAGGAAGGCTGGATTCCTGTTACAGAGTCAACATATGAGTTCCATTCTGCCATGAAGCACACTTTTTTGCTGAAAAGATGGATGGCAACCTAATGGAGAGAGGGGGTAAATTTCAAATTCTTGGAGCCCTGCCTTCCTTTACATCCATACTCAGAAGGGAGGGAATCAAGCCTTGTACTTTCAACAATTAAAACATCAAACACTTTCAGCTCTTCTCCAAATATATGTCAGGGCCAGTTTTCTTTTTAGCTGCCAATAGTGATTATTGTTTATAATTTTGTATTTTCTGCATCAGTTTTGGTCATGCTGAAAAGGCAGCGAGAGCAGGATCAGGTTAATAATTTAAGCTTCTGAACACAAATGTTTTCAGCCTTGAGATATTCCTAGATTGTTAGAGGTTAAACATTGTTCCATATGTCATTGGAAAGGTTGTTTTTTAGTTTGCATCTCAGATAGGCAATAAAGTTTCATTGCCTTGATGTCATGTTAATGTCTATTTTATCTCCACTAGTGCAATATAACATAACACTGTGCATCGAGTACAAGGCAATCTATAGCCTACATTCTATAGCTTTAGATAGCATTTTTAATGAATGCAGTTTTGCTCTAATTTTGTTAATAGATGACCAAGGGAAATGTCAGTTAATACGCTTGAATTTCTATATCTTTTAAGTCAATAAAACAGACTTGTTTAATTATTTATTTTTAGATACCGATCGAGCTTTAGCGCTTCTAGAAGAATATTGTAAAAAGCTAAAGAAGCCGGAAGAACAACAACTGAAAAAAGCCATTAAAAAAGTGATGGGCATCTTTAAGAGCAGCTTATTTCAGGCACTAATAGGTAGGTACCTATGCACAATGCTTTATTTGCTACAGTTAGACTTATGCTTTTGGATGCTGAGGGCTTATGGTTGTGTCCATTACCTGCATCTTGGTTGACCAGCACCTGGTTATCTTGTACAAAATGAGCTGACAAAGAGATGACAAGCTGGAACTATTCTTTTAGAATAGATGCCTAAATATTTTAACACTTGCTCAGTTATTGGGAAGGGAAAATAAGCAGAAAATTATTTAAATGTTGGAATATATGTTAGTCATTGCTAAACTGAGTATGTTTTATTTTCTCAGTTTGATTGGAGACTGGCCAAGAGTAGGATATATTATATTTTTCCATACAAATTTAAAGAGTGAAATCCTGGCCCATTGAAGTGCATAGCAAAATTCCCATTGACTTCAGTGGGGCCAGATTGTCACCCAAAATCTCTTTGTGACCTTCATGTTTATTTTTAGCAGAAAAAAGGTGGGTAACCAAAGAAATTCAGGAATAATTCAAGAAAAATGCTAGGTGAAACAGCGGGCTTCATCTGTCTCAATACCAGGTACTTTTGGGAACCATCTGGAGAATGGTCCTGTTTAAAAGCATCTTTTTCATTAATGTGAATCAAATAAGTCTGATATTGCACAGTTATCATAGGCTTGATAAGGCATCAGTATTTCACTGGTCAATGGACTTCAAGATCCCTGACACACTTGTAAGTAAAAATAATTATTGATTTAAGTATATGATATGATGGTGTTATTAAGTGACTGAGAATGTAATAGCTTTATGCCTTTACAAGGAGCTACAGTATAGATCTCAAAGTCCTGGCCAGGACTAAGCAGTCATAGAAAGAATTGCTGATTACACTATAGGCCCATAGTAGAAATGTTGTCTATGGAGCCAGACTTCTCCAAAGCTTGGGTATATTGGATCCAGAGTGCAGGTTTGGCCCAGTATATATCTAGATCGACATTTTCCTATAGACTGGAGGTTTGATTCAGAGCCAACGCTAAGCCATAGCAATGTGTTGAGGGATGATTTATGATTTAACAGGGGAAAAGCCGAAACACTCCACATCAATACTCTGCTCTTACAGTTATCAGTGAGGAGTACGGTTCACACACTATGTCAGTAATTTTGTTGCATTTATGAGGAAGTACAGCACAGTCTGTTTTGCCAATCTATAAACTATTTCACAAATGGAAATAATTAATGGAAAAGCTATTCTACTTTTCAATATTATAGTGTCTCCCCCAAGTCCTTAGAGTGTTTGGTCTTTCTTTATAACTTTCTTGTCCTTTTTAATGGATATGTGTTTGTTATTAAAATATAAATAAACCCCACAGAATGTATATCAAATGCATTGAAAAATTATTGATATATATGAACTAAAGAACAAAGATTGTTGGGGAAATTTCCTCGTGCTTTTGTATGGAAATGCCTAAGAATATGGAAATGTGTATAGAATTAGTATACAAATTGCTGAAACAATAGTATTTATCCACTAATGAATATTTGAAATTGTTATTTTCGGAACTCCTATTTCTGCAGTACTTCAAAATAATCCTTTAAAGCCTGCTAACTGTGTGTGTGTTTTGGGGGGTGGCTGTACTTTAATTTTTTAAAGGTGTTATGGATATCAGACTAAAAAACATACCATTTTGAACAAATGATTGTTACATTGCTTTACGTATAAGCAGAAGTAAAGTATAAATAAAATAATTTGGCAACTAAGGCAATAGATTTAAAAGAGCAATATTTCATAAGTAAAAGCTGGTGTTTTAATTTTTATTACCTTTAAATCACTTTCCCTACCACCCCAATACTCTTTTTCATAAAGAGACTTTGGAATGATAATACATGTTCAGACTCTCTCATCATAGAATTTGTTTTGCTCTTTGGTTGGGCTAGTTTTTTGATTGATAAAAATGTGACTTCCCATCAATATTTTAAGTCTGTGAGATGATACTATTACATAATCAATAATGAGGTTTTTTTCAGAATCGGTATTTCGAATAAAATCACTTCGATGACATCTGTTTTAGCCTCCTTTAGTAGTCTGCCTCATTTATCCATGCATTAGATGGCATACAAAGAAACATCCAATGCAGTGCTCCCATTCTCTAGTTCTCTTCCTTTGATAGCTCTGTGTTACTGCCTTCACAGCTTCCTCGTAAATATGAAATAATGTTGTTATTGGCTTGCATTTTCAAAAGTGACTAATGATCTGGAATGGCTCAGTTTTTGGGGGCCCAACTTCAGACATCTTAAAGGGGGCTGATTTTCAGAGTGGGTGCTTAGCACTTTCCAAAAGTCAGACTCCTTTAAGGTGCCTCAAGTTGAGCATTTACAAACTGAGGCACCTACTCACTTTTGAAAATTTAGGTTGTAATAAATAAAGCACAATAGAATAGGGTTTTCTTACTGAACCATTAACCTGAACACTTCTGGATGCAAACATTCACACATTGAGTCATACTACTAGTAATTACTGGACAGGCCCAATTCAGCTCTATGTAAACCCTACAACTAGGGGTGTCCAGATATCCCAATTTTATAGGGACAGTCCCGATATTCAGACTTTGTTTTATATAGGTGCCTATTACGCCCCACCCCATCCCAATTTTTCACACTTGCTGTCTGGTTGCCCTAACTACAACTTCAGTGGTGTTCTACTCACTTAAGGCCCTCTAAGTTTAATTTTGTAAGCTGTTCACATGTATGAAGTGATTGCATCGCATCTTGTTCTAGTTGCCTCCAAAATGCCTTCCAAACAACTAAAGCTTCCCTCAAATAACTGGTAACAAGCATAGATGAGAAAGGATCAAATATACTTAGAGCTAACTTTGGGCACCTAAGGTAGAGTGCCCATTTCATTCTTGAGTAGCCAAGTTCCTATATGAGCCCTCAGATGTGTAGCTATCTGTGTGACTTACTATGGGCATCCATATTTAAACTGTACACTCAACATCTACAAGCATTTCTCACCTTCAGTGCATTTTATAAACATTAACTAATTATTCCCAAATTGGAAAGGAACAGAAGGAAAAAAGTGTCCGTTCTGGAAAAAGTACCATGGTTTCTTTTTTCATAAAAATATTCTAAACAAACCAAAAGATGGCTGAATTGAGACCTGAAAATGCTACTCACATGTAAGTCAAAGATCTGTGAATTATTTATAAAAAGATTATTGCTGGATTAGCCATTTAAGTTCTAATTCTGGCCCCAAACCATCCCCCATTCTCTACAGGCTGCTCATATCGCTAAACTTCCTATGGATGTTGCTAAGTTTAAGTAGCAGTTGCTAAGGGGCACATTCTCAAAGAGATGTGTGGCGCTGCAGTCTCAAGAGTCCTATTAGAGTCAAGTAGCCCAAATACAATGCTTTTAAAACTTCACTCTAAGATGCTAACAGAAAAAATAATAAATCTTTCAGAGAAGAGGAGGGTGGAAATGGAGAGGAAGGAGGAGGAACTCCCATTTAGAAACCTACATTTCTTTAAGTTAGTTCTAAATCATTCTCTCAACAGAGACTATGTCCAGTAGTTCTTTTTCCAGCTTGGTACAGCAAGAGCAATTTGGGATGGTTTTTTGCCTTTCCTGCAGTCCATGGAAGTTTCCACTGCTATAACGTTTGTGGAACTTGGGGCCCTGTTTCATTGTAGCACACTGCTGTAATCTGGGTTTTTAATTTTCAGAAGAGAATCTGCAAGGAAAAGGGCATAATGATTAGACTGATCCTCATTTTAACTGTTCAGATCCAAATGCAATATGTGCCTCTTTGCTTGGGCCCTTCCCCCAGTGGCAGCATCTCCCTCAGACTGAATCCTGGTGAGGCAAATTGACGGGGAAAGCATGCTTGCAAGAGGAAAAAAGAAATGCCTTGAGACAGGGAAGAGGTAGAGAAGGAAGGATAAAAATAATAATTACAAATCTATAACCCCTGGTAGATAGGGGAGACGGTGAAATGATAGCCCTTTGTAGTCGTGCTGAATGCTCATTGTCATATACATTCTGGGGTCAGAGGAAACAATAATAGTGTAATAGGAAGTAGCACATGAGGAAGATGATGGGGATCTAGCTTACATAATTAGGGTGAGAAAATACACAAACCCAATTATTGGTACGATTCTTATCAAAGATCAGATCCTCAGCTGAAGTAAGTTGGGGTAGCTCCATTGACTTCAGTGAATTACATTGATTCACATCACCTATCTGGTCCTAACTTATGCTAGTTCGGAATTTGTTCTGGTATTACTGTAAATGTATAGATATGTGCAAGAAAAGTGGAATAAAGCCACTAATTAATAAGAATAAAGGAAAAATTTACAGTACCTCAGAAAGTTATGCTTTCTATCTATATTACAGTAGCACCCAAAATGGAATATGCAGTGTATAGACATGTTCATAGAATGTCAGGGTTGGAAGGGACCTCAGGAGGTCATCTAGTCCAACCCCCTGCTCAAAGCAGGGCTAATCCCCAGATAGATTTTTGCTGCACATTCCTAAATGTGCTCCCTTAAGGATTGAACTCACAACCCTGGGTTTAGTAGGCCAATGCTCAAACCACTGAGCTATCATTTCATCCGTCACTCCTTCAGCGTGGTTGCAGCTCCAAAGAATGTACAATCTAAAAAGATAAAACATGGACAGAGGGTAGGCGGAAAGGCATACAAGCAGAATGGTTAGGGTGATGTTGGATGTATATTGAGTGTGCCCCTATGCTGCACCATTATTCATCTCAGACTTAATTCATCTACAGACCCAGATTGCTTTAATTATTGTGTTAACAACTTTTTTTTCTCTTTTTTTTCTTCTCAAACTCACTACAAAAACTCACTGGTTAAACTAAGCACCTGTCCATGTCCTGCCTCAGTCCACCCTCCCTACACCTCCCTGCCAAGAACCTTTCTCCTCCTTCTGAGCAAGTACCATGCTGTCAATAACTGAGGAATTCAAGTCACTACAGATGTCAGAGGAGTCTTTGGGGTAGTGCTGACCACTTTGACCTTCCTGAATCTCCTGTGCTTCCTGACGAGTCTCTGGGCTTTTGGGAGCTGGGCCTGCCCTTGTACGTGTGTGTGTAGGTGGAATCCTGCCCCATGTGCTGACTGAAGCGGTGAGGTGCACTGAGCCCTAGTGCCCCTTTGTTCCACTGGAGGTGGGGGCAGGGGTTGCCTTATCTTGATGATCTCCTCCCCTGCTCCTGCCATGCACATGCTGGCTAATGCACCTGGGGACCGTTTCAATCCTCAACCTACAGCCCCACTGATTTAGCCCCTAGTTCATTCCCCCCTCTATTTAGTAACCACTCTCCTCCTCCTCACACCTCTGTCACTCAACAGTCAAACACCTAACCCCACAAAACAACTCACAGAGAGTAGAATAGCCAGCAGTCTTGGAGCTCCTGAAGTTGTAAAGGCACCATCCCTGGTGTTGCTAAGAGAATATTGGGGACTGGTGGGGCCACATGCCCCCAAAGTCCTGCCTCTTTGGGCACTGGAAGCCAAAGAGATGCTTTGCTAGACTCCCCTCCTTGCCAGCCATGAAACATATTCCTCATTTTCTGTAGCCTTTATCTTCAGCTGTAGATCTTCATCTTTAACCATAGATAGATTGTATCTGTAGAAGGACAAAAGCCAAATGCTGTACTGAGGGTTGTGGGGAGGGATAGCTCAGTGGTTTGAGCATTGGCCTGCTAAATCCAGGGTTGTGAGTTCAATCCTTGAGTGGGCCACTTAGGGATCTGGGGCAAAATCAGTACTTGGTCCTGCTAGTGAAGGCAGGGGGCTGGACTCGATGACCTTTCAAGGTCCCTTCCAGTTCTAGGAGATAGGATATCTACATTAATTTAATTTATAGAGAGGTGCATATTTGGTATGTACTATGTCCAGATACAGTACCTTATCTCTGTCTGACAGTCTTTGTTATTTGTGGATTCAGGTCTTTCAGTGCAAAAATATTAAATCTAATCATCTGGCCATCTGAGAACTCTTCCTGAACATTTTCTTGAGTTTTATTCTTTATGTGTTCTTTATCAGTTTTCATGATGCATTACATACAGTTTACTACAATTTATTTCTAAAAACCTCTGCTATACATTTATCTGGACTTCATTTCATTAAGAAAAGTGCATGATTTTACAGCTTAGAAAGCTGTTCTGGTGAACGAGAATAGTTTGAAGAGGTTTATGTGAGTGGTTGTTTTTTGTGTGGATTCATCTCTATAAAACATCATTTTGTTTCTACCAGGAATTAAAGTGCCACAAATAGCTGTAATCATCTTATGGAGTATTAAGGAAAAACTAATCTCTATAGGTTTTTCTAAAACACGGATAAACCTGGCCTCTAGAGGATGACACATTTCCTGGGGACTTTTATACTGTGCCTTATCTTTTTTGCTGATGCTTGTGTAACTTTCCCTGCATTTTAAATTGGAGTGTTCTTAGGAATATTGTAAGCTAAAATCTGCATTTTCTTTGTTTCAGTTACACTGTTTAATATAGATGTTGTAACACTGCCTGTTTTAAAAGCTGCTGTAAGGTTATACAGGGTTATACAATTTGCTGTTCATCTGTGACACAATCCACATCTATAGGCTTAGGATGCTATGTCATTATTCTAAAAAGAGGGGGTTTGCTGTTTATACCCTTGACATTGTTCAGTTTACTTTATTAAATCCTGTTGTAAACAATCCTTCTTTAAAGAACAACCATATCTGTCAAATCATATAAAGGCCAGATTCTTGTCCTGATATTACATATTGTAATTTTCCATTCCATCACAAGTGTTGGTTTAATTTTAATGGCAGGTGTAATGTGGTTCTCTAGTCAATGGAGAACTGATATGTGATCATCCAAGAATTTGTGTACCTCTTGGCAGTCTTTCTATTTATTGAGGAGGGTTGTGGGATCCATAGGACAGAAGGAGGAAATAAAACATAAGCACTGAGTATTGTGACGTGACTACCAAGCACACATTTTAATTAAGATTAAGTTAGGAGATTTTAAAACAGGAAAAACATTTATTTTTGAAACCATAATCAAATCTAAAAATCAGGGGTTTTACTCAGACTTTCAGGGTTTTTTGGAGAGGAGTGGGGAGGTGGGATCTTCATATAAAGGCCAATCCTGAAAAATTTCAGACCAGAAGACCTTAAGAAAATTGTAACTGTGTGGAAATAGGGAGCCTTAAATATAGTTGGCACTGATGTGTATGTATGTGGAGAGGGATTCAAACAAGGCAGTCACATGATCAAATGATGAGCAAGGAGGAAGACTTTCACTGCAGCTTTTTATGTAGACTGCAGGGGGGGCTGGATGTTAGGCCAGCGGGAAGCATGTTATATGTGCCAAGGCAGGATGTAATGGATGCCTGAAAAAGGGATGTAGCTGTGAGGATGGAAAGAAAGGGATGAATCTCAGAAGTGTTGAAGATGAAGTATTGGCAGGATTTGGGTATGTGGCCTGGTTGTGTGAGAAGGAGGAATTGGAAATAACCAAACTGCAGGCTTGAGTGATGAGGAGAATGGTGTTGCTGTTGACAGAGATAGAAAAGGGAGGAAGTGGTGAGGATTTGGGAGGGAAGACGAGGAGCTTGATTAGCCAAGTTAAGTTTAAAGTAGTGACACATCTTCTCACAGAAGATGTCAGAGAGACAGGATGAGATTGGATGGAAGGAGACAGGTCAGGGTGGAGAGGTGGATTTGTGAGGCATTGGTGTGCATGGATGAGATGGGGGGGTGTGACACTACACCCCATATTTTTCATAGTAATATTATTATGATATGAGTATGACATGATTATGATGTATGTCATGCGAGATAAGGCATGTGAGATATCATTGAAAAGATTATGATTTAGTGAACATGATTATCCTATTTGTATGCATGTAGCATTTTTGTATCTGAAGTTAGAAATATGGACTGTGTATCTGTATTTCATGTAGTTATTTCTGGCCAACGCCCGCTAGGCAAAAGGCTCTCTAAATGACTGGCTGGGAAGGGCCCATTCAAGTTGGATGGCCCATCAGGGGAACACTTAGCTCGCAATGGACCGTGGAAGTTATAAACTGGGGAAAAAAGCTGTTGTATATTCTCTCTCCACATTGAGGAAGGGGGCGAATTGCATGAGCTTATGCTGTACAGATTTCTGTGCAGCGCAAGACGGTATAATTTTGGGTTTACACTCCAGAGAGGGGTTTGCTCTTGAGCAGCTAGGCAGTTCCTTAGCTCTAGCCTCCTCATACAGAGTTGATCACAGCAGCCTGTAAGTACTGCAGCTGGGTGTGTCCCTACCTGTGTGTATGCTGGTGAAAGAGCAAGTTGGAGAGCTTGGCAACTCATCACAGCACCACAGTGTGAGAGGGAGCCCAGGCTGGTGGGTCAAGGGGGGCTCAGTGGTACCCCAGTTGCAGGTGGCACCCCAGGAGGGGGAACCCATGACAGGGGATAGAGGGAGAACAGCAGTGGGCCAGTGACACAGCCTTGAGGTATTCCCACAAGACGTGGAGAAGGGAGGAGGAGCACCCTCCGAAAGAGGTACTGTAGGAATAATCAGAGAGGTAGGAAGAAAACCAGGACAGGACAGTATCTGAAAAATCCAAGGGTGACAAGATACAGTATTGCCAACCCCAAGCATTCAAAAATCATCACTTGGGCCAAGAACATAAGAATGGTCATATTGAGTCAAACCAAACGTCCATCTAGTTCAGTATCTTGTCTTCTGACAGTGGCCAATGCCAGATGCTCCAGAGGGAATGAACAGAGCAGGTAATCATTAAGTGATCCATCCCCTGTCACCCATTCCCAGCTTCTGGCAAACAGCATCCCTGCCCATCCTGGCTAATAGCCATTGATGGACCTGTCCTCCATGAATTTATCTAGTTCTTTTTTGAACCCTGTTATAGTCTTTGCCTTCACAACATCCTCAGGCAAAGAGTTCCACAGGTTGGCTATGCGTTGTTGAAGAAATACTTCCTTTTGTTTGTTTTAAACCTCCAGCCTATTAATTTCATTTGGTGACCCCTAGTTCTTATGTTATGAGAAGGAGTAAATAACACTTTCTTATTTACTTTTTCCACACCAGGGGGAAGGACTGGCTGCCTGTAGAGAGAAGTACCTGGGACAGAGCAGTGCTGGGCAGGATCAGGGGAATAAGTGGAGCTCCAGACTGTCTGGCTCCCAGACTGAGGCCTTGATACAGGGGCCGAGTAGGTACTGGGGCTATGGGAAAGTGGCCCAGGGAAAGCAGGTAGCGGCAGAGGGGAAAGAGAGGCTGTGAGCGGCCAGCTATAGGGTCCCTGGATTGGGGCCCAGAGTAAGCCTGTTCCCCCCCTTTGCCCCACTGGCCGCTGAGGGAAGTGGCCAGCCAAAGGACTGTAGTTTGCCCCCCGAGTGAGGGGCTGCAGTTCGCCATTGCGGCGAGAGGCCGGGCGAAGGACTGCCGGTTCCCCCGGAAGGGGGAGACAACGGAGTTGGGGCACAGCCGGAGGGCCGTGCCCTGAAGAGGACGCCACGATCCGGGAGCGACTCGGGTCCCCACAGACAGCGGAGATGGTGGAGAAGCAGTGATGGAGAGTGAGAGACCACCAGAGGGGGGCGCCCTGCTGATGGACAGAGCTAATTCCGGGAGCAACCAGCAGGAGGTGCCATGGTGGTGAGCACAACCTGTTACAGTGCATTACTTTTCATTTATCAACATTGAAATCATAAGATCATCTTAAATTATGAGATTTAAAAAAAATACTAATACAGTTTGGGTTGTTTTTATTTGCCTTTTGGTTTCTGGGCTGTTAGAGTGCATTGGGATCACATTTTCAAGCTTTGCTCCACAAACACGAGAGCTAGAAATTTACTTTTTCCTTAGATGATTTTTCATGTACTCACATGACTTCAGGAGCCAGGGTTTCCAGAAAAACACCAAATATCATGAGACTCAGGATAAAATGAGAGAGTTGGCAACACTGATAGATGTCAAAATGGAGAGGATGATTGACAATGACCTTATTAAGGTGGTTATGATGAGAGCTGGTTGGAAATATTGTGATGGAACGTGTTTTCATGGGGAAATTGTGATTTTTGTCAAAATCCAAACATGCCAGGGCTCCAGAGCTTCTAGGCTCCTTGGTCCACAGATAGGGACTCCCTGGGCTGCCTCTGCAGGGGAATCCCCAGAGTCAGGGCAGCTTCTCTGTTTTGTTTAGAAAAAAAATAAATGGAAATGTCTCAATTTTTTTTTCAAAACAAAAAAAATTCAGAATTTCCTTTCCTAATATTCTACTTTGCATTCTGAATTGGGACGTAAACTCAGTGTTGGAATTTTCTGACTCCAGCAGACACCAAAATGACTGTGAATCCAGAGAAAGGCCTGGTCTGTACTACAAAGTTAGGTCAATGTAAGCTGCCTTGTGTCATCCTAGTTGTTCATGTGTCTACACTTAATTTGTCTCCTGCTGATGTAAATGCCCTGGTGTAACGACACAGTAATAATATCTCCCTAGGCGGCATTGAGCCTTGGTTGATGTACTGAGGTTGATGCAGAGAGAGTGTAGATACTACTTTACCTATGTTAATCCTAAATCTTCCAGCAGCTGTCCCACAGTGCCTGACAATGACCGCTCTGGTCACAGTTGTAAACTCCACTGCTCAGGGGTCACAGAGACCAGAAGGGGCACAACTCCCCCCCACCCCGCCCCCCCACCCCGGAACTTCAAAACCCTGCAATTTTTTAAATGCCTTTTCCTGATTGTTCAGCTTGGTGAGCACATCCAGCAACTCTCCATTGTTGCATACAACTGTCCAGCTGACCATGCCACCTACAGATTCCAGACATGATCCAGCCTCAAGTAGACAGGAGATATTGGATCTCCTAGGACTGTGGGAGGAAAGGCTATGCAGACAAGCCATAGAAATGTGGACATCTATGAGCAGAGTGCATGGGGGATATAGGAAAAGGAATATGTCAGGGATCAGCAGCCTTGCCGGGTGATGGCGGAGGAACCGCAGGCTTCTCAGAAGGCCAAGGAGGCCAACAATCTATCTGGTGCCGAGCTGCAGACCTGCTTTTACAAAGAGCTGCATGCCATACTTGGCAAAGACCCCAGTAGCTCTCTGCGGACCACCATGGATACCTCCAAGGAGTCTGAGTCACAGACCTCTGCTGTGAACACTGAGGATGAGGAGGATGAGCAGGAGGATGGGGAACATGTGACTGGGGGTCCAGCTATGCTGCAAGCCAGAATCAGTTTGAGACTCCACTACAGTCCAGTCAGTCCTGACAGTCAAGCATGGACGAGCCCAGTGGAGGGGAAAGAACCTCAGGTAAGTGTGTAAATGTATTTCCCAGTACAATGATGCACTAACTTAACAGGACACAGCTACTGACTTTCATTAATTTACTTGTACTAGAAGAGGTAGTGGTACCACGAAGAGGTAGAGAGTTGTTATCTGCTTTTCATTTCCTGCAGAGTTAGGCGGGGTGGGGGTGGAGGGCATGCAGAGCAGTTTCTTTATGTACACAGGGATGTCCCTTGAATCCTCCTGAGAAATCTCAATGAAACTTTCATGCTGAAATCCTCTCCCGAA
The DNA here is from genome assembly GCF_028017835.1 of Emys orbicularis. Classification (NCBI taxonomy): domain Eukaryota; kingdom Metazoa; phylum Chordata; order Testudines; family Emydidae; genus Emys; species Emys orbicularis. The sequence continues at coordinate 348,290,364 of NC_088683.1, forward strand.
GGCTTCTAATGATGGCAGCCTTATTTCTTCCTCCACGGTGGAACAATTTCCCATTCCAGTCAGTGATAACTTTGGCAGTCACCGTTGCAGTAAAGAGGCTAGTGGCATACAGGCCCGGGTGGCTTTGGGATGTCAGCAGCAGCTGTGCTCTCTGTGCCTTTGCCACCCTCAGAAGTGAGATATCAGTTACAATCACCATCACATGTGGAAAATGGTGCCAGTATTCAATGCCATTGCCCTGTGTTCCTAGTTTCAGGCAACCGAACAATTCTCTCCTAATTTCCCTTGCCCCTGGCAGGCCATACTCAACATGGCTGGTGCTGTGAATGATGCTGTGCACAACCACTACAAAGCAGAAGTGACAATAATAAGCATGTCTTGTTGAAAAATTTAGGGGAGCAAAGGAAGAGAGTTCTGAATCTTAACTTTTGCTTTCCATTGTGACTAGTGACAATGGTACCTCTGTGTGTTTTATCTCTAGCTGCTGCCGTTGCAGCCTTGACGGTTTCCCTGTCCACATCTGTGGAATGCCTGAGTGAGATAAGGAGGAGAAAGAAGAGGACTTGGGATGACATGTTCAATGAGATCATGCAAGCCAGTGCTTCATCAGACCTGGAGCAGAGGGCCTGGAATATGAATATTACAGATAGCCTGGAGAAGGAAAGAGTGGATAGGAGAAAAGTCTATCAGGAAAAGGAGAGGGAGGTGCACCCGGACATAATGGGGTTTCTCTGGCAGCAAACACAGATGTTGCAGACTCTTGAGGACCTACAGGTTGAATACTCACAGTCTCACCTCCCTTTGCAGTTCATTGAAAACTGCATTACAGAACCTTCTTACATGCCCCCCCTACATTCCATGTGGCAGCAGGGGCCACATCTCTACCACTCCACCCCAAGGGATGTGAAGGACAACCACAGCTTCACATACACTGGCCTGTGAAATCCATGGTCTCTGTATTTGTGTCTAAAATGGACATGAATGTTCTTTCTTCATAAGTTCAGTTCCATTAATATATTAAGTTTTAATGTACACCTCTACCCCGATATAACGCTGTCCTCGGGAGCCAAAAAATCTTACCGCGTTATAGGTGAAACCGTGTTATATCGAACTTGCTTTGATCCGCCGGAGTACGCCCCCCCGCCCCCCCCGGAGCACTGCTTTACCGCGTTATATCCGAATTCGTGTTATATCGGGTTGCGTTATATAGGGGTAGAGGTGTATTTGCTTTTAAATTGCACAGGTTTTTCCTTGCACTGGTTTTGTTACTCAATAAAATTCTATTATTTGGAAAATAATTAATCTCTATTAGTTCACAACATAAGCTACAGAGTGCCTAGTGGTACTGAAAGCGCTCAATTACTTGTTATTGTACAGTGTGACACAACTGATAGGATCAGTGACAAACACAGTGTAATAATCATAAATGTAAAACAAGCACCACAAAATTAATAGGTGCATTGACAGTGTTATATTCATACATGTACACTAAACATTACACAATTCCTAACAGGCCCCAACGCAGCAAGGCCAGGTAGAGCACAGTCCACCACAATGCATTACTGTTGCTGACTGTTAAAGTGCTTTTTTCAAAGCCTCCCTGAGCTATATAGCTCTGCCTTGAGTTCTTCTAATATCCCTTGTGTCTATCTGTTCAAACTCAGATGACAGCTGCTTCACCTCCACTCTGGTGGCAACTTTTCCCCCTTTGCTTCGCAGATTTTATACAGGACGCAGCAGGCAGTTATAACCATTGGGGTGTTCACTTCACTGAGATCCAATTTTGTCAGTAAACAATGCCAGCATCTCTTCAGTCCACCAAGAGCACATTCAGCTGTCATTCTGCACCTGCTAAGCCTGTACTTGAATCTTGCCTGTGCTGTCAAGGTGACTGGTGTATGGTTTCTCATGAACCAGGATAGCAAGGGGTATGCTGGGTCCCCCAGGATCACTACTGGCATTTCAACATTGCTAACGGTAATCCGCCGGTCGGGAAAGAAAGTCCCTCCTTGTAGCTTTCTGCACAGTCCTGTGTTCTTAAAGATGCGAGCATTATGTACATTCCCTGACCAGTCAACGTTGATGTTGGTGAAGTGTCCCTGGTGATCCACCAACAGTTGTTTAACAATTGAAAAGTAGCCCGTTCTGTTGATGTACCCTGTGGCAAGGTAATATGGTGCCAAAATAGGGATGTACATGCCATCTGTTGCTCCATCGCAGTTCAAGAACCCCATAGCTGCAACTCCATCCATTATGTCCTGCATGTTGCCGAGAGTCAGTCCTCCATAGCAGGCAATGATTAATGGCCCACACACTTTCATGACAGAGGTCCCAAATGTGGATTTTCCAACTCCCAAATGATTTCCCATGAACTGGTAGCAATCTGGCATTGCAAGTTCCCACAGTGCAATTGACACTTGGTTTTCTACTGTCAGTGCAGCTCTGATTCTGGAGTCTCTGCACAGAGGGCTGAAGCAAGCTTGGCACATAGATCCAGGAATATGGCTGTGTGCATCTGAAAGTTCTGCAGCCACTGCTCTTCATCCTAAACTTGCATTATGATGCAATCCCATCAGTCAGTGCTCGTTTCTCAGGCCCAGAAGTGGCACTCTACCATTTGCAACTGCTCCATTAATGCTGCCAACAACCTTGAATTGGTTCTCACTATATCCACAGCAATCTGCCCTTCAGGAAATTGTCATGTTCCCCACGGATCTTCTTATGGCTCTGCAAATGCCAGAGGATTGTGTGTCCTGTGCTTGCAATGCTCATGACAATAGTGCGGAGCTGTGCAGGTTCCATGCTTCTGTCAGAGGTGGCAGACAGCAAGGAGGGCCATGTGCGTTTGTGCGATTTTTAAAAAAAGATATGAAAATTATGGGCTGTAGATGACATTATGAGATGGAGACACTTGTGCTGGAAAGTTGACTCCTTGCTTCCAGTCACTCTTGCACAGCTCCTTTCTGCTTCACCATGTATTGCCAAAACTTTACAAAAGTGTGCTGAATAGTGGCAGGTTGCACACTGGGATACCTACCCAGGGTGCATCAAGCTGTGGATCAACACAAACACTCCTGGTGAGTATGCATAGTGCTGACCAATTTGCCAAGTATGCATGCGTACAAGCGATATACTAACTGCCATGGCTTTATGCTGATGTAACTTGTGTTGGCAAAAGTTTTTAGTGTAAACATGGCTTAAGACTGGCATTGCAGCAGTTAGTTCTGTGTAAATGCTTCAAGAACACAGCAATGTTAAATAGATTGCTGTACTGGGAGACTTTTGGTAGGAAGGAGCAATTGGGTATTCAGTCTACTCACACTAATTGAGGTTGCAGTGTATAATTGTAACCCTGCACATGTATTCAGTATGCTTAACTAGTTACACTGGTTTCTAATGTCAATTTAGTGATATCTAATGTCATTGCTCTCTAAACTTGGTCCTAACGTTCCAGATTCTGATTTTGTTACAGTAGTTTTCATGTTGTAACTGCAAAGACTGTGCATAGAAATGAAGTCGTCTGAACATTTTTGAGTGTCAGCAATATAGTAATTAATAATCTATGAGCTTGTTAGAATTCGATGTAAAATCATGAAAAAAAACCCTATTTTTGCCTCCTGGACATTTTCTAAAATAATGTTTTGTCATATGGCAAAATTTGTCTAATTACAATTAATAAAGTGCACTTTCAGCAGCTGTTGTTATATGGCTGCTGTCCCAGCACAAAGCTTATCATCCTCATCACATTAACCCAGTATAGCCCTTTATTGTTTGCTTGTTGAAGAGAATTAAAGATAAATTAAGTAATATTTTTTGTTAATCCTACCTTACTTACAATAATATACATACCATTATTCAAGTCAAGAGAGTATTAAGACACACTAATAGCAATGAGACAGATATATTTTGAGTTAAGTAGGAAGAGACAACATTTATATCCTGCTAATGTAGTTTCAACTTCTAATAAAACGAAAGGACAACAGTAATCTGGAACAAGCTGATATATCAGTAATCCTGATGTCTAGATTTACCTCTGAAATAGCAGAGCTGCTTTCGGGGTATATATTTAGTCTTTAAAAGTAATTTCAGGATAAATTATAATGCAGTTTTTATTAAGTGAATATTTCTTTTCAAAAAGTTGTTGGTATTTTAAAAAAAACCACATTAGCATAAGTGATTTGTTCGCTATGTCTTTAACGGTAATTATAACTCTTTGTCTTTGAGAATTGGCCAAATTTATCCATGATGTAACTTCATTGACTGCAGTGGAGTATTGTGACAGTTGGACCTATAAATGTATCCAAATTGTGAGCTCTACTGTAAAAAGTATGTAAAAGTTCATAAGATGTTTCAGTAACCTATAATAGCAAATGTTGAAGGGGGAAAAGTACAAAAGGGACACAGAATAACTGAACTAGTCTAAACAGAAAGTCCAAGCTGATATGATTCAAGCATTGTGTTAAAATTATACTTGTTAAAAACAGGAGATGTGAGGCCAGAAGTTAATGAGCCAAAACTGGTATGTCAGATATTAGGCCCAGTTGGTGGACAAAATAAGGATGTGGTAGGCTATTCTACCCACCACTCCCTTTTTGGGTCCTTAAAAGAAAGAGATTTTGTGGGGAAAGTATGAAAAAGCAAAATGAACAACAGATGTAAAGAATAGATAGAAACTATTGGAGTAAGCTTCACCATCATGGTTACCACTCCTACCATTTCGTGGGACTCTAGGCCTTTGTCATCCTGAAGCTCAGACGTGTCCTGACCAGAATGTACCAGAAGGAGAGGGACCTAGATCACATAATCACCTCTACCAGGTCCAGCTAACTCCCAAACACCACCTGTGATGATAGTTATTACCATCTTTAATACCATCTAAGAAACTGTCAAACAAGGGTGCTTTTCCTTCTAAGATTGAACTTTAACAACAGCTGCAGCAATGACCTCTAGGGCCCATCCCAACTAACTCTCTTTTCCCCAAAAGGACAGTTATTACCATAGGCACTGACTTTTGTTTTTTGCCGGTGGGTACTTTCGAAGTGGTGTGTGTGTGGTTGGGAGGGGGAGAGGCTATTTTCAGCATATTTATACACTTCTTTCATATTCTAGTTATTGAATATGTGTGTCTCATTGGTATCTTTACTATTTTAATAATGATTAAATTGTTCTGAACTACATAATTACATTATCATGAATTACAGTATATTAAAATCATTGCAGTCACCTACAAGCTGTCTTGACTAACGTCCCAGTTTAGAGACATTATGTCTCACTGTAGCTTTCTGGATGAAACTGTCAGCAATCTTATTTACATCTAGTTCTCTGGTATGGTTTTAATGTATGTTAAAGACAGCTACATTATTCAGTTGCATCTGTCCCATTGATGACTGGAGATAATTTTTAGGTCTTCTGAAGCTGGAGAATGAGTGTTCCGCAGTTCAGGATGATACAGGCACAGTGAGAAGGATTCTTTTAATTTGTAGTACTCTAGAAGCATAGCGCCAAGATCTCTTTCTTGATGTGGGACAGCTAACTATCTTGAGTAATTTTGTATCATTTGCAGATTTTGCCACCTCACTGTTTACCCCCTTTTCCAGATCATTTATGAATATGTTGAACAGCACTAGTCCCAGTACAGGCCCCTGGGGGACACCACTATTTACTTCTCTCCATTCTGAAAATGGACCATTTATTGCTATCCTTTGTTTCCTATCTTTTAACTGGAGTGCCTGGCATTGCTTTCAGGATCATGTAATGGTTCTTAATTTAATTTAATGACAAGCCTTTTGTTATCTTAATCATCCTGTCTCTGTTTATTAACAAACTCCATGCCCCAAGGACAGAAGCTGGGAGCTGCATAGAACTTATCACATTCCACACTCAAGGTCCATCTGGGGCTAGGGCGTGGGCTTTGAGCAGACCTCAGGTACGAAACATGGGGGGGGCAGGAACCACTATGGCTTGTGGGTGCTGAGCACCCTCTATTTTTTTTCCGTGGGTGCTTGAGCCCCGGAGCACCCACGTAGTCGGCGTCTATAGTTATTACCATCTTTAATATCATTAAAGAGACTGTCGGAGGTTTTCCTTTCTAAAACTTTCTCCAGCTAAAGGAAAAGGGAACAAAAAGAAATGTTAAAATAAAAGCTTTATTCAATACTTTACATTTCAAATGTTTTAACTGTTTTTCTTTCTTTTCTTTAATAAAAGGTTAAAAGGATTTTAATGGTGTGTTTGCCATGGCAGTAAGCAGGCAGTAAGCAGGCTATACCAAACCTTGTTTAATACTGTTTAATGTTAGACAGTGACAAGGTTATGTTAACATCTTTAGTCCATATATGCCACCTAAATTAAAGATAGTTTGTACCCACTTTGTTCAAACAACACGTTTAATCCAGGATTATAATTAAGGGCCCACTCCTGCGCTCACAACACCATTGATTTAAGTGGAAACAGTATTGGGCCCCAAACATTGAGTTGCACACAACTGTACTTGTTAAGTTTTTGACAGAGAACTGATAAGAGGAATCACTGAATTAAATAATGATATCTCCTAGGCCTTCATTATAGTTTGTTCTGTTATGATTTTGTACTTTGGAGACCTGTTGGGTATCAGAATCACATGAATGTGTTTTAATGAACCACACTACATGTGGTCTGTATGCTGTCTTGTCCTTTTTCATCTTGCTTTTATTATCCTACGTAGGTGTTGTCAAGGTTTTATTTTTCATTGGAGCTGAGGTGAGGGCTCCATAGAGGGCCCCTTTTGAGACACAGCTCAGTGATCTAAAGAAGTCAAGAAGATATTTCTTATTGTTGTTCTCTCCTGTCTGAGCCCCTACACCTGGGTCTTATATAGTTGTCTGGTTTTGGTCCTTATCGCCTACTGATGTAGAACATGAATTAATCAAGGATGCATGCCAGATGGTCATAAAATCATAGACATTAGAGACAGAAAACACCAATTGGGCTTCCTTATATAATATATATCCTATATTATACACAAAAACTGTTACATTTGCCCATGCAATCTTAATTCTTCCTAGGGTGACCAGATGCCAAAGATGAAATATCGGGACGCCAGGGGGCGGAGCAAAAAAAAAAAAAAAAGCCGCCAGAGCGCGCCCCCCGCCCCGCCGCAACCCTCTGGAGCCGCTGGCTGGGCCCCCCCGGCTCTGCAGTTAGAGATGCAGCACTCGGCTGCTCCTCTGCCCTAAAAGCCAGCCTCCCTCCCGGCACGGGCTTGTCCCTCCTCCACACACAAAGGCTGGTGCAGGAGGCAAAGTCCCGGGGGTGGGGCCGGGAAGGCCGCAGGAGCAGGGGGCAGCGAGAACCCACCTGGGGACGGGAGAGCCCCGCAAAGGAGGCACAGACCCCCCCTTCCCCACTCTGTAGCTGCCATAAGCTCCAGTGAACAAACCGGAGCGCTCCCCCCTTGGTGTGTGTGGGACTGCCGAGCTGAGCCGCTTCCTTCTTCCCCCGCCGCCTCCGCTCCACTCACGGGCGGGAGGTTTCGGGTTACAGCGCCCGCACCCCGGACCCCCCACAGCCGCCGTGCCAAAAGAGAGGCGCGGACTCGGAGCAACTGCCTGACCCTCCTCCCTCCATCCCCCCTCCACACATCCCTCCTCCGCTGGCCTCCAGGCACAGCTGCTGCACCGCACCACCTTCTTAATCTTCATGGTGGCCGCGCCACACACGCTGGTGTCCGGCCTCCCTTCAGCGCTTGCGCCGCCACCATACAGCTGATCAGCGCACAAGCGGCGTGCGAGGGGAAGAGGCGGGGCCAGGGCGGGGATTTGGGGAGCTATCCAATGGGGGAAGAAGGAGGCGGAGTCGGGGGGGGCGCGAGCCGGAGCGGAGGGCAAAAATTGCTTCTTTGTCCAGTGTCCCAACCAAACATCGGTCGGGACACGGGACAAACAAGTAAATATCGGGACAGTCCCGATAAAATCAGAACGTCTGGTCACCCTAATTCTTCCCCCGGTGTGTATGCATTATGATAATGCATTATGACACAGGCAGATACTACCCATTTCCCTGAACTACTCTGAGTCCAGTCTCTACCCCATGACACCTAATCCCAGTCTTCCCTTCCTCTCCTCAGCTTCCAGTGCCAGTTCTAGTCTCCTTGCCCAGTTCTAATCTCGCTCCTCCAGTCCCAATCTCCCAGCTCCAACTCCCAGTCAAAGTGTCTCTCCCCCACCTTCAGTCCCAGTCTCACCAGACTTCTTGTCCCAGCTCCAACTCCCAGTCAAAGTGTCTCTCCCCCACCTTCAGTCCCAGTCTCACCAGACTTCTTGTCCCAATCTACTTTGCGAACAGGGGCCGCTAACAGGGAGTTTCAAGAGGGAGTTTGGAAGGGGAGTGGGAAGGGGGCGAAGTACGCTTGCCATTCTTTAAAACCTTTAACCTAAACTATAATCAAATCTTCTTGATTTAAACAAAAACCCTATCATTAATCTAGGTAGCTGTAGGAGAGAATGCAGGCAGAAGCACAGCAGTAGATTGGGGGCTATCCAGTTTATTGCATCGAGTGCAGCATGTATGATTACCTGCCCTGTGGGCTGGTGGCGTATGTGTGCATTCGGTGCAAGGAGCTCCTGGCCCTCAGAGACCGAGTACGGGCTTTGGAGGCCAGGATGGCGGAACTGGGGGAGCTAAGGGAGGCAGAGAGGTATGTTGATGAGTCTTTCCGGGACACTGTAGATTTGTCCCACCTCCGGTCAGACAGCCCCTGCACTGTTAAGGAGGATGAAAGGCTCAGGGAAGGAGAGCAGTCAACGGGAGCAGAGGGAAACCTTCCCATAGTTGGGACCCTCCTTCCAGATGATGTTGTGGTATCCTCTTGCACTGAGGTTACCTCTCTGGGGGAGGGAACTCCAGTCATTAGGAAAAGGCAGGTGTTAGTAATGGGAGATTCAATCATTAGAAACATAGATAGCTGGGTTTGTGATGACCGGGAGAACCGTATGGTGACTTGCCTGCCTGGTGCGAAGGTTGTGGCTCTCTCGAAGCATCTAGACAGACTTATGTGTAGTGCTGGGGTGGAGTCGGTGGTCGTGGTACATGTACCAGTGACATAGGGAAGGGTAGGAGAGACGTCCTGGAGGCCAAATTTAGGCTGCTAGGAAAGAGACTGAAATCCAGGACCTCTATGGTGGCATTCTCAGAAATGCTTCCAGTTCCATGCGCTTGGCCAGGTAGGTAGGCAGAGCTTCAGAGTCTCAATGCGTGGATGAAACGATGGTGTAGAGAGGAGGGGTTTAGATTTATTAGGAACTGGGGAAACTTTTGGGATGGGGGAAGCTTATACAGGAAGGATGGGCTCCACCTAAACCAAAGTGGATCCAGACTGCTGGCACTTAACATTAAAAAGGTTGCAGAGCAGTTTTTAAACTAAGAGATGGGGGAAAGCCGATTGCTGAGGGGGCCATTTAGGGATCTGGGGCGCGCGTGCGCGCACACACACACACACCTGTCAGGAACAGTACTTGGTCCTGCTAGTGAAGGCAGGGGACTGGACTCAGTGACCTTTCAAGATCCCTTCCAGTTCTATGAAATAGGAGCACGTGGATCGGACAGAGACTTCTCTTAGAGGAGAGTCTATTGATAGAGATTCTCTAGGTTCTAGTCAGGAGGAGAGGATGGAAGAGGAAAAAATATGGGCCAGATGAGACGAGAAACATTCACATAAAAAAGAATCTGACACATCAGAAAAGGGCAGACAAATAAACAGTGACAAGTTTTTAAAGTGCTTGTACACAAATGCTAGAAGTCTAAATAATAAGATGGGTGAACTAGAGTGCCTTGTGTTAAAGGAGGATATTGATATAATAGGAATCACAGAAACCTGATGGAGAGGGGAAAATCAATGGGACACAATCATTCCGGGGTACAAAATATATCGGAAGGACAGAACAGGTCATGCGGGGAGGTGGAGGTGGGGTGGCTAGTGGCACGGTATGTGAAAGAAAATGTAGAATCAAATGAAGTAAAAATCTTAAATGAATCCACATGTTCCATAGATAGTAATTCCATGCTCTAATAAGAATATAACAGTTAGGGATCTATTATCGACCACCTGACCAGGACAGTGATAGTGACGATGAAATGCTAAGGGCTATTAGAGAGGCTATCAAAATAAAGAACTCGATAATAGTGGGGGATTTCAATTATCCCCATATTGACTGGATACATGTCACCTCAGGACGAAATGCAGAGACAAAATTTCTCTATACTTTAAATGACTGCTTCTTGGAGCAGCTGGTACAGGAACCCACAAGGGGAGAGGCAATTCTCGATTTAGTCCTGAGTGGAGCACAGGATCTGGTCCAAGAGGTAACTATAACAGGACCACTTGGAAATAGTGACCATAATATAATAACATTTAACATTCCTGTGGTGGGAAGAACACCTCAACAGCTCAATACTGTGGCATTTAATTTCAGAAAGGGGAACTATGCAAAAATGAGGAGGTTCGTTAAACAGAAATTAAATTCACTCTAGTCACTGTACCTAGTGACTAGAGTGAAATCCCTGCAAGCTACATGGACACTTTTCAAAGACACCATAATAGAGGCCCAACTTAAATGCATACCCCAAATTAAAAAACACAGTAAAAGAACTAAAAAAGAGCCACCGTGGCTTAACAACCATGTAAAAGAAGGAGTGAGAGATAAAAAGGCATCTTTTAAAAAGTGGAAGTCAAATCCTAGTGTGGTAAATAGAAAGGAGCATAAACACTGCCAAATTAAGTGTAAAAATGTAATAAATTGCAAAAAGGAGTTTGAAGAACAGCTAGACAAAAACTCAAAAGGTAATAAAATGTTTTTTAAGTACATCAGAAGCAGGAAGCCTGCTAAACAACCAGTGGGGCCCCTGGACGATCAAGATACGAAAGGAACACTTAAAGACGATAAAGTCATTGCGGAGAAACTAAATGAATTCTTTGCTTCAGTCTTCATGGCTGAGGATGTTAGGGAGATTCCCAAACGTGAGCCATCCTTTGTAGGTGATAAATCTGAGGAATTGTCACAGATTGAAGTGTCACTAGAGGAGGTTTTGGAATTGATAAACTTAACAGTAACAAGTCACCGGGACCAGATGGCATTCACCCAAGAGTTCTGAAAGAACTCAAATGTGAAATTGTGGAACTATTAACTATGATTTGTAACCTGTCCTTTAAATTGGCTTGTGTACCCAATGACTGGAAGATAGCTAATGTAACGCCAATATTTAAAAAGGGCTCTAAAGGTGATCCTGGCAATTACAGACCAGTAAGTCTAACGTCAGTACCGAGCAAATTAGTTGAAACAATGGTAAAGAATAAAATTGTCAGACACATAGAAGAACATAACTTGTTGGGCAAAAGTCAACATGGTTTCTGTAAAGGGAAATCATGTCTTACTAATCTATTAGAGTTCTTTGAAGGGGTCAACAAACGTGGACAAGGGGGATCCAGTGGACACAGTGTACTTAGATTTCCAGAAAGCCTTTGACAAGGTCCCTCACCAAAGGCTCTTACGTAAATTAAGTTGTCATGGAATAAGAGGGAAGATCCTTTCATGGATTGAGATCTGGTTAAAAGACAGGGAACAAAGGGTAGGAATAAATGGTAAATTTTCAGAATGGAGAGGGGTAACTAATAGTGTTCCCCAAGGGTCAGTCCTAGGACCAATCCAATTCAACTTGTTCATAAATGATCTGGAGAAAAGGGTAAACAGTGAGGTGGCAAAGTTTGCAGATGATACTAAACTGCTCAAGATAGTTAAGACCAAAGCAGACTGTGAAGAACTTCAAAAAGCTCTCACAAAACTAGTGATTGGGCAACAAAATGGCAAATGAAATTTAACGTGGCTAAATGTAAAGTAATAACCCCAACTATACATACAATATGATGGGGGCTAATTTAGCTACAACTAATCAGAGAAGAAAGCCTAAAGACAGGCAGGGTGCGAGGTGACAAAGAGAATAGGAAAAAGAACAACCATTTTTTTAGACAGAGGCTAAAGGGAAAAAGAAAAAGCTTTAGAAAGAAAAATGATTTTCACAGTTTCCCCAAAATACATTCATTTGTTGGTTGTTGGTTTTTTCCCAATTTTAGAGATTTAGACTAATTCACAATAACAATCAAGAAACAATGAGCTCTGCATGGAAATAACTAGTCATATTGCAACTTATCAGAAAGACACAATCACCTTGCTGCTTCCAGCTCTCTGTCCCACTGTCCCCAAACTGATCATTTGTGTAGTAGATTATATTTTTTGTGGTGTTTTTTCCAACAGGGAATTGACTTACAATTTCACTGCTGTAAATATACTCTTGGAGGAAAGAAATACACTTGAAAATAAATCATTTTGCGATGTTTAAATCTAAATAGGCAAGTCCTTGCGCGATATATAGTTTAGAGTGACCTCTTGTGGTAGCATTGGTTTTTAAAAAATATTCTTATATATATTTATTAGCTTAATTTAATTTCATTATATCAACATTAGTACTCATTTTCAGTTTTAAAATAATAGGGATTACTGGGGGTAATTTTTGTTCTGACAGAATGGTACAAAGAACTTCAAATATCACATTGCATATGATGTATCATAGATCACATTACTGTATGATATGAGTGATGTTACAGCTATACTTTCTTTCTACTGCCAGCTGCACTCAGATATCACATGCATACCTATGAGAAACCATATGAGTTCCCAGTGACTTTAGCACCAATGTAAACTTATTTTGATGCTATCCCAGCAATTGCACATGGTCTCTGGGATTGTTCTGGCTGTAGTACCAGGGTGGCAAGTTATATGGACCTGTGGTGCCCATGCTCCAGGAATATTTAGGGCCTGGGGGCCCGGCTCCAGCAATGTTCGGGGCTGGGTCTCCCTCCTGGCCCCACCTGCTGCTCCCACATGCCTCCCCTGGAGCTTCCCCCTGCCCCGCCTGCCACCCCCGGGCGATTTAAAAGGGCCCGGGGGCCCCAGTCTGCTGCCACCAGCAGCGCAGCGGAGCTAAGGTAGGCTTCCTGCCCAGCCTCGCTCTGCGCTGCTCCCGGAAGCAGCCGGCATGTCCCTGTGGCCCTGGGGTGTATGTGTGTGTCTCCACGTGCTGCCCCCGCCCCAAGCGCTGACTCCGCAGCTCCCATTGGCCGGGAACTGTGGCCAGTGGGAGCTGTGTGGGTGGTGCCTGCAGGCAGCGGCGTGTGGAGATCCCCCTCACCCCGCTGCCTAGGAGCTGCTGCAAGAGGGATGTGTGGGTTGCTTTCGGGAGCTGCCCAAGGTAAGTGCCGCACCCCTCTCCTCAACTGCCTGCCCCAGCCCAGAGCCTGCACCCCGCACCCAAACTCCCTCCTAAAGCCCGACCCCTCACCCCTCCTGCATCCAAACTCCCTCTCAGAGCCCACACCCATTCCTGCACCCCAACCTCCTGCCCCAGCCCAGAGCCCGCACCCAAACTCCTTCCCAGAGCCCACACCCCTCCCGCACCCAAACTCCCTCCCAGAGCCTTAGACAGGTGTGTGTGGGTGGGGGGGCAGGACTTGGACCTGTTCTGGGCACCACCAAAAATTATACAAACCTGCAGTACAGGTTTCAACTAGCCATAGTGCTAAAACAGGAGTTCAGAATTTCCTTTCAGCAGCACATCCATTCACATTAATAGATTAGGCTATGGAAATATCAGGGTCTGTATATCAATAACACGGTTAATTCATAGAAAATGGAAGATGTTCAAATGGCTAAATCCTGATATAGACACAAGGGTGTATGGAACATAAAACCTGATTGTCAATTAATAGATCTGCTTGATTTTAGGTATAAAAGAACATAGCAGGACTGAGTACATAAATTTTAATATTTTTTTAATTATTATTATTTGTATTGTGGGAGCACTTAGGGGCCTCACTCCTGGATCCAGACCCCATTGTGCTAGGTGCTGTACAAACACAGAACACAAAGACTGTCTGCTAGCTTTATGCAATCTCTGCCATAGAAGGGAGACATGTTAGATCAGTAGTTCTCAAACTTTTGTAGTGGTGACCCCTTTCACACAGCAAGCCTCTGAGTGAGACCCCCCTTGTAAATTAAAAAAAACTTTTTTATATTTAACACTATTATAAATGCTGGAGGTGAAGCGGGGTTTGGGGTTGAGGCTGACAGCTCACGACCCCCCAAGTAATAATCTCGCGACTCTCTGAGGAGTCACGATCCCCAGTTTGAGAACCCCTGTGTTAGAGAAAGGGGCCAGAGTGACAAATGCTTTTATGTTTAAAGGTTCAGTGGAATTTGGAAATCTGCAGATTTTATTTGCTAGGAAACTGTCTGGAAAGTTTTAAAAGTCTTGGCCCCATGGGGAATTGCTCTCACTCGAGGCAGTCACCGTCTGATAAGATCTTTCTTAGAGCTGCCATTTCTAGATCTGTTCTTGCTACTTGTCAGAGACTAAGAGTCCAAGGAATCAAATCCAAAAGAAACAGCTGGAATTTGATGTTTTATGTGTATCATTTGAAAAATAGACCTCTACACAGATTGCATTTTAGATGAGAAGATGATGTTCTACTGGAATCAAGTTTCAGTTGTGTGTAATGGTGATTAACTTTACTGTGTTGTTGTATCCAGTGAACTAAGTAGCTGGATTCAGTGGACTGAGATTCAGTTTTAATAGCCTGGAACTATAGTTTTTTTAATAATTCAGTGAAAGACACATGGACTTTCTAAAAGTTACACTGTATTTAAGTTCTGAAATGGAATTTATCCTTTTGGTCTTTCCCTTAAGTATATGAAGTGAACTTGCCTTCCATCTTCCATACAGGTTGTGTTCTAGTTTTTCCTTTTGTATGTGTTGCGATTCCGTAATCTCTCTTCTTTTTTCATTCTTTTTTTGTATGACGGAATAGTGAATGGAAAATGAAAATACCATGTAGTTTTGCTGCATGGGTCATTGCTGACAGTGAATTAATACAGCTCTACTAAAGTACATTTTCCAACTACTAAGGACCCAATCCTGGAAAGCCATCCATTGATGTCAGTTGGCATTGCATCAGGTGACACAAGAGTGACTCTTTTCTCATGCTAAGATTTCCAGACTGGATCTAGTAATTTATACCCATCCATTTGGCTTTTTAATACTATCCAGCTCTCTGTGTTAGAGTTTTATACACCTGCCACATAAAATCAATAGTAATAACGAAGACGGTAAAGGATTTAATGGAGTCTCTGACTATTCTCTCTTTTCAGGGTAAAAACTCTGTTTGGCGTAGGTTTTGTTTGTTTGTTTCAATTATTTTTTGGGTGGGTGGGGGTATTTGGATAAATGGGGGGTGTTAATGTTGTGAGTGTCATTCTGGCTATGGTGAGGTAAGAACTTCCCTCTTTCTAATGCTGAGACCATAACCAGATAGATACCACATACATTGTGTATTACAGATTCATAAAGATATGTCAGCACAACGCAGGGCACAAGGCACCAGATGGCACACTGGGAATTATAGTTTCCCCTGTGCTGCGGGCTCTAAGTTGGGAATGTGCTGATTCATTGCATTTACTGGGCAGCCTTTGCCAATTTCAAACTACCCTTCCTTAGTGGTGCCCTATAGGGGCAGGATGGCAGAAAGAACTGCCCCCCAGGGATAATTCTCCCCCTGCCCCCCAGGCACAATGGCCCTTGCTAGGTGTAGGGTATTGAAAATTGTGTCCCTTTAAATTGGAGGAGGGGGTATCAAGTTGGGCACCTTATAATGTAAGCTTTTGACAATTTTAGTCCTTACAATTTGATTTTGAAAGGTGCTAAGCATCAACAGCTGCAGTTGGCTTCAGTGGGCTTTGTGGGTGCTCAGCATTTCTGAAAATCAGGCCTTAACTAGTTTTTAAGGGTTGCTTAGTATTGGTAGGATTGAGCTTTGGTTCTTGGCTAAAAATTCTTAAAGTGCTTACATCTCTGGAAGGATTGCTCGATATTGTCCTGTTCTGTTCATTGCCTGTGAAGTGTCTGGCACCAGCCACTGTTGGAAGACAGGATACTGGACTAGACGGACCATTGGGCTGACCCTGTATGGCCATTCTTATGTTCTCTTTTTCAAAAATGATTTAGGAACATAGGAACCAGATTTTAAAAGGTATTTAGGCACCTTAAAATGCAGATAGACATCTAGGGGTACATCTACACAGCCTGCAGCAGTGAGTTTCAGAGCCCAGGTCTACAGACTTGGGCTCGCAGGACTCATGCTACAGTGCTAAAAATAGCTGTGTAGACATTGAGGCTCAGGCTCTGAAGCCCAGGGAGGGGGGTGGGCTTCAGAGCCCAAGCTCCAGCCTGAGCCTAAACATCTACATGGCTATTTGTAGTGCCATAGTGTGAGCCCTGCAAGACCGAGTTTGTTGACCCATGCTCTCAGATGCACTGCTGTGGGCTGCCACTTGCTGTGTAGATGCACCCTAATGGGATTTTCAAAAGTGCCCAGGTGCCTAACTACAACTGAAAGCCAATGGGACTTCGGTGATGAAAACTGGACTTAAGCTAGTCCTAAATCATGTAGGCATGTTAAAAACATTTATGCCTTACCTTTAAAAAAATCCTACCCCCAAATCCCTAAACAACAGATCCATTCATTCCCCCTTTCAACAGCATAAAACTGAGAGCCTGCTCACTTGTTTTTATGGATCCCATGGCACAATTTGTCAGAGTAAGGGTGAGAAACCCAGTTTCTTGGCCAAATGTTTAA
Organism: Emys orbicularis; assembly: GCF_028017835.1. Taxonomy (NCBI): domain Eukaryota; kingdom Metazoa; phylum Chordata; order Testudines; family Emydidae; genus Emys; species Emys orbicularis. The sequence goes on from NC_088683.1 coordinate 348,307,081, forward strand.
GTAATTATGTTCTGCCCGTGTAAATCCCCTCTGCAATTTCAGCTGGATGAAGTGTTCTTCACTTTACTGCAACTCATGTTAAATATTCACGTGTGGTGTTAAACATGCTGTGTCCCACTGAACAGGAGGCTGGGTTTCAATAGGAAATGAAGTGATCCTTATATATATCTGTGTTGCTGGCAGACCCAGTACCAGCTCATGACAAGGCACCAGGTCTCACTGAACAGTGACAATTGCATGGCTGGAAACCAATCTGGCTCGCCTATATGTTAGCACTGTTAGAATAGATGTTAAATTGATATGAATGTGTTTAATGTTTAGACTTGACGAAATTCCTGTCAGATGCTGCATGCGTTGATTTCATTTATAACCTCTGTAGCCCATGGTATAAGGTTATAGTCAGTGTTTGCATTGTAAACCTCTGTAACTATGTAACTCATAAGAACATAAGAATGGCCGTACTGGGTCAGACCAAAGGTCCATCCAGCCCAGTATCCTGTCTACCGACAGTGGCCAATGCCAGGTGCCCCAGAGGGAGTGAACCTAACAGGTAATGATCAAGTGATCTCTCTCCTGCCGTCCATCTCCACCCTCTGACAAACAGAGGCTAGGGACACCATTCCTTACCCACCCTGGCTCATCAAATAGGAGAGAAGCCTTCACTAATGCAAAGGCTGGCTTCCTACAGAAGATGTTAGATCCTGTCTAACGAGAAGGCTTTTGAAATCAAATGAGCCATTGTGAGACATCAAAGAACAAAGACTTTGTTAATTGCATTCCTCACCCCCTCCAGGAAGAGGAGACCTGTGCATGAACTCATCCCATCAGCTTGGACTCTGGGGAGAAGGGGATAAAAATCCCTGACAAGGAGAAACTGGGTTCTTTTTGCTGCTTGGACTCTAAAGTGGCAAAAATCACTAAGCTCTTTTGCCTGGATTAGCCCTAAAGGACAAATAGAGTGTGTTTATTATAGAAGAGTCTACTATCTTTTGGAATTAAGACTGTAACTCATTTGTGTGTGTATGTTATCTGTGTTAATCTTGTAAATAACTCGTTTATTTCTTTTCTTGGTTAATAAATCTTTAGTTAGTTTTTGACAGGATTGGCTACAAATGTTGTCTTTAGTGAGAGATCTGGGTGCAACTGCCCTGGGGTGAATGACTGGTCCTTTGGGACTGGGAGTAACCTGAATACTGTTGTGATTTTTTTGGTTTAAGTGACCATCTATCACAAAGGCAGGCTTGCCTGGGTGGCAAGATAGACCGGAGTGCCCAAGGAGACTGTCTGTGACTCCCTGGAGAGGCTGTTATAGGTCTTGTGGAGTTCACTCTTCTTACTTGGTTGGTGAAATCAGTACATAAAACCAATTTGGGGTTTGTTCCTTGCTTCTTTACAGTCTGCCCTGAGGTTGTCACTCATGCTCATGAGCCACTTGAGACAGCTTGACAATATCCCTTACTTAGTTCAAAGAAGTAGTGTGAGAGATAATTACTGTTTTTAAAATGCAGTGAAAATCTCTATGGACATGCAAAGTATTATGTATTTATTTAGACCTTTTTTACTTTATTTATTGATTTATTTATTGATTTATTTATTTTTGCATAACTAGGACAGATATTCCTAAAGCAAAAATAATTGTAGAAATATAGGTGCCCTGCTTACCCCGAAAAATCTCTTCACCTAATTAGTTGTATGTTTTATAATTTGCAATAGTTAGTACTGTAAAAGGGTCAGATTAATGCAATATGAAGTCATATGTAGAGATACTCTTAGTTTTTATTATTCTTTCTGTGGTACTTTATTGTGATTAGAAAGGATAATTCTTTTTCTTTCCTGGTAATTACAAGCAAGATGGTTATTAATGGGAGCTACTGCTACTTTTAGTATAAATTCTTATTAGCTGTGTGATTAGAAAACCCACTTTTAGACTATTACATACTTTTTTCTCACAATGCAAAGAGTAAAGGGCTCTCTCTACTGAGAATATTGTTTCATCAGTCTGCTTCCTAGTTTTGTGACTTGCACATCCAAGTTTTGGTTATCTATCTGAGGTATTTATGTGACCCCCATGACCATAGGAACACCTAACATCTTTAACAAATATGCCTTCACAAGACCCCTCTGTAGTAGAGACATACTGTTATCCCCATTTTACAAATAGGAAACTGAGGCATAAAGCGATTAAGTGATTTATCCAATGTCACATAGGTGGTTTGTGGGAGAGCAAGGAATTTAATCCATGTCTTTGAAGTCCTAGACTAGCACCATAACCACTAGATCATCAAGGCTGCTCTGTTACAATCTACAGAGGGTCCTGTGGCACCTTTAAGACTATCAGAAGTATTGGAGCATAAGCTTTCGTGGGTGAATGCTTGCGTCTGATGAAGTGGGCATTCACCCACGAAAGCTTATGCTCCAATACTTCTGTTAGTCTTAAAGGTGCCACAGGACCCTCTGTTGCTTTTTACAGATTCAGACTAACACGGCTACCCCTCTGATACTTGTTACAATCTAGTGATAATGGCGGGCCCCTTCCAACTGCCCCTTGTATTTAATGGACTCTTTGGATGGATGGGGAGCTCCCAAAGAGGAGGAACCATCTTCAGATTGGAGGACATATCTATGTTAGCTGTATAATGCTTTCATTTTGATGATGTGTAGTAGACCTTAGTCATAGATACAAGGAACAGAGTCATATCAAGAACCAGTCCCAAGAAAATTTTTCTGGTGCATGGTACAAGGACTGACAATGAGTGGGAAAGGTCAGATTCCTTGGAAATTTCAGCAGTGCCTCACAGGTAGATAGTGACATATCAGGAATGGGCCACAAAATGAGAATCCCAGATGATATTTCCTCAAGGCTGAAGTACTCTTTGGAATGGAAAAACAGATGCATTAATGACTGTTTGTCTGAGAACGTAATAATTCCTAAATGTATCTAAAATGATGACTATAAAAGTAAGGGTTAGAACATCCAATAATTTGATTAGACAATCACTGTCAAAAATCTGGAGAAACTAAGGGAGAAATATTGTACATTTGACTGTCTCATCCTATATCAGTTTTGGTTATTATTATTAACATTAATTAATGTATTAATCTTTTCCAGTGTTTTTTGTATGCTGATGCAACATTATGCATATTTACTACCATTAACAATTTTTTGAGTAATTCATCCTTAATTCTTGCAATCAGATGAATTATTTTGTTCGCCAATCCTTGCTTTAATTTATTTATTTACTTTTGCAAGGCCCATATATCACCCTGATTTATTAAGAACATCCCTGATCCAAATAGTTCACTAGCTGCTCTTATTATTCCACTAGCATCTTTCTTTTTCTCTGAGGGCCATCCCAAAGCTGTCTCATAAATTTTTGATACAGCTTTCCAACTTGGCTTACTTTGCATACCTTAATATGCTTAAGATTCCATTGGCTGATATTAAGAATCATTTTGTATCCAGAACCATTTTAAGTGTGTGCAAAAACTGAAGGATTTTTTCTCAGAATTAAGAATCTTCAAACTTCTCCCTCAATAAATTTGGTGTGAAAAACTCTAGAAGATTCTTCCTTTAATGTAATGCTTGTATCAGCATGGAATACAGTGGTCACTGTCGCCACATGCTGAACCTTCACCCACATGACCTCCAAAGGACCCATAAATTGGACTTCCCCTAAATGGAGAACTTCTGTGCAGAGTTCTGGTATAAATTCTTAAGAATCTCCCTCATTCAAATTCCAGCTTTCCAGGATAAGCCTCAATGCTATTCCTGATCATTTTGTTTTACCCACAACAATACAGAAATAGCAAACCAGCCAGCAGCAGCAGAATATGTTATTGTTCAAGGTACTTACTCTACCAGTCATCTTTCTTTAGGTGCAATAAGGGACAAGAAGATTACTCTGCTTCTTCTCAGTTGCCTCACAGCTCCTGAAAATCTTCAGACACGCAAGTCTGTTCCACCACTAGGACACAGAGTCTCCATATTTGGCTACAAATGGTCAATTGCCAGTCACCATCAGTGCCATATCTGTCTCATTATGACCTCTTCATTGTTTCTTTTTTTAAAGATAAAAGAAAAAATTATAGCTCCATCACAAGCTATTATAGCCAGAAGCTATTGGTCCAGTATTGGGCAAAGAAAAAGGCATAAAGGCTGTATTCAGTGAACAGGATTTGAGGTGATGCTAGGTCCAAAGACGCAATTTTTTTTCTAAATAGAATTGTACTTCTCTGTAAGATACCAATGAATACTTGACAGTTAACACTAGTGGATTTAAAGTAAGTATGCCTTCAAGTATCAATTTGCCCAGTGCATCAAAAATCAATGAAGTTTGTTGTAGATGGACAGTAGTCATAGACCAGGCCCTTAAGCCTCTCATTGGCATCGTGAGTAAACACTAAATTTTGGTGGTGATAATAGCATAATTAAGGATAATCATGAATCTGTGTTCATCCACAACTGGATAACATTTCTGATGCAAACAGCATCCAGAAAATGGGGCCAGATGTCAGTCTACAGGAATATACAAGAGCTAGGACAGAACAGATGGCTTGCAAATGTGCAAAAAAGCCATAATCAGCAATTCATCAGCTAGTTCATTGAGAGGCTTGCTCTGACAGCTGTGAATTGTATGTCTCTGTCCACGGAATGATGAATTAAGCAGAATCAAAGTATACCATTCCTTAGCTATAGAGTGTATGGAGGTGTTGGGAATAGTGTAATTGCACAGGAACACTGTCACGGAGCAGACTTCACCATACAGCTCTTCAGTTCTTGAAAATTGGTCCCAGAGGTCCGGGGGATGTCAGGATATCCTCTTCTGTCCAACCAAAGTGAAGTCAGACATATGGTGGTGGTTGTCAGAGGATAATGGCCAAAATTCATCTAATTGGAGATAATGATTGGAAATCCAACCTGATGCTGGTCTGTCAAATTGTAGTGTAGTATCAGGGAAGCTAGCCATTTAAGGTATTTGGTTGCTCAAATAATCCCTGCTTAAATCTCAGTCAATGTTACATCCAATCGTCAGTGATAGGGAGAAAGTGGAATAGGAAAGTATTATTTACACCTTCACATAACACAAGAACTAGGTGTCACCCCATGAAATTAATAGACAGCAGGCTTAAAACAAACAAAAGGAAGTATTTCTTCACACAATGCACAGTTAGGTTTTGGGACTCATTCCCATGGGATGTTGTGAAGGCCAAAAGTATAACTGTGTAAAAAAAAATAGATCAATGGCTACTAGCCAAGATGGTCAGGGATTCAACCCCATGCTCTGGGTATCCAACACAGCCCTCCAGCTGCCAGAAACTGGTAATGGGTGATGAGGGTGCATCACTTGAAATTGCCCTGTTCTGTTCATGCCCTCTGAAGCATCTGGCATTGGCCACTGTGAGAAGACAGGACACAGCTAGATGGACCATTGGTCTGACCTAATGAGGCTGTTCTTATGTATTTAAAATAAGAGTTTTCTATTCCTACCTCTAATATCAAGAACAAAAATATTTGGAGAAGGTGTAATTCCTCTGTTTAAAAAAAAATTGAGTACTGAGTCAGAGAAACAAGGCAATTACTGTCTGATTGGAGAGAAGCATAATTATGAATATCAATCCCATTCACTGTATGGGAAGAACTGAAAATTCTGGTGGTTTTTCTATTACAGAGGGTCATGCAAACATATCCTTCAGTGTCAATCTATATGGGTTCACAATTTTGAAAGTCCTGAAAGCTGCCAACATTTTATCTTAAACATCTTTATTTTATCTAACATTTTAAACTGCTTTCCTGATTGCACTATATCCAGCTCATTAATATAGCAAACTTGAATCACTTTCACTGAAACAGGAATACCTTCAAGTCTCTAAATACAGTTTTTTCCTACATACTGCACACAGGTTAAGTACTAAAATTCACAATATTTTTATACAGAATTTTACCTTTTGTTTTGTCCTGATCCAAATTAGAGTGCAGGACACTGACATTTTTATTTACTCACAGTTGCGATGTCAGAGTCTGTTTTGTTCAGTGCAACCAAGAAATCATTTACTGCTATTAAAGCATGTGTGCCAATAGAGATACTGAGTTGTAAGGAAGTAAAATCTTCCCATTCCAGAATGCAATATGGGTCCACTTTGTCATAGCAATGACAATGTCCCATAAGCCGTCAAGGTCAAAGTCTTGATTAATGATAGCTGCAGTCTGGACTTCACCAACACTAGACATTTTGTTCCTACTTTTCACACAGGTGCACATTTACTGCAATTGCTTGTTCAAATGTCTAATTAGATATGTTTGTGTATGCAGTTTTGGTAAATACTTGCACAGATTAAACAAGCAGTTATGTGTACATTTTGACATGTTAAATGTTGACATTTAACATGCTTACATTGTATGAATATCAGACTATATAAGTAGGATGTCTAGTAATCAGTTAAGGCATTTGCATATTGCTAAAATGGAGGGGGATTCTGGTTAGATTCCCAACTATATGGAAGGGGGTCTCCCTATGTAAAAGGGACCTGATATGGAAAAGGTCCAGTTCTACTATATCTGAAAAATACTTTTCTGCTGGGTCTTCTCTACCAACGCAGGTACCCAGCCTGATTTTTTATGACCATATTCAGCTAACATGAGGAAAGGTCCATGTATAGTTTTGTATAGTAGCTTAAAGGTTCAAAATTGATTTCAGTTTTAAGTTATTACTGATGTAGATTAACCAAACTAAGGGGAAGGCAACAAAACATAAAGCCCCAAATCCTCAGCTTTGTCTATTTACTCCTGCTGGCAGGAATGCTGTCCCCAAAGTCCTACACTACAATGCTATAGCCTCTAACTGCTACAGAGGAACCACTGTAGCAAACAGTTTTCAAGTAAGACAAAACTCTTCTTCACTCCCAGTATTCAGAGAAGTGTAATTGTCATCCCCCCCCTTTTCTCTTTCCCTCCTATTCTCTAATATTAAATACATTCTATTCAAAATCTAATATCTCAGAATGGTGTGATTGTAGTAATTTTGATGGAATATATGGGCCCAAAGAGTTAAAGGTGTTAACATGACCCTTTCACTGTTCAACATTAAACATTTTAAAACAAGGTATAGGGTTAATATACAAAGACCTCAGCCTGCTTAGTACCATGGAAAACACATAATTAAATATATTTTAAACTTTTTATCAAAGATACAGAAAAGAAAGAAAAACAGTTAAAGAGCTTGAAATATAAAGTATTAAGTAAGACTTTCATTTTAGCCATAATCCTTGTTCCTTTTCCCTTTAGCTGTAGAGAGTTTTTATAAGGAAACCCCTTGTTTTACAGTCTCTTCGATCATTGTTGCACAATCTAAGGGTGTGTACCCCCTTGGGGGAACGCAAGAGGTTCTCTGGGGAGCGCAAAGAAACTGGGATCCCAAGGGTCCTGCAGGACCCACTGCCATAATAGTGGGAGCAGGATAAAAATAGAGTGGGTATTGCGGGATAAAAATAGAATGGGTATTGCAGGGTGGGATGGGAGCGGGATTAAAAAAATAATCCTTCCGCGTGCAAACAACATGAACGCTCTCCGGCTGCCCAGCTCTGAAGATAGAACCATTGCCAGCAGCAGTGCAAAAGTAAGGGTGACATTCCACCTTGAGTTATATCAGTAGGCCTTTTTGTTTGGCCTTACTTAGTCTTTCTGTCTCCCTTTTGCACCATTTCCTACCAACATTTATTGTTACATGTGGTTGTAACATTTCTAGGGTGACCATATTCCCCAAAGAATCTGCTCACCCGAGGCGCCCCCCAGGTGAGGTTGTTGCCTGTCGCTGGAACCCTGCCCCCCCCATGCTGTAACGCTGCCTCCTCCTTCCCTCAGCTCTACCTCCCCCTCTGCGGGGGGCTGCATCTCTGCTTTCCCCTTCTGCACCACACACCACTTTTTTGACAAAAGTGGGCATTTGTCCCGTTTTATTGTATAGTAATTATTTCTGCTGGTGCAGTTTTTAGGATGTGACTCTCTAGGGCTGGATTTATATACCATATAATTTTTTTTCTCTTCCCTGGATTAGGTGTAGATTCACAACATGTCAGATTTGTGTCACCAGGTGGCACTATTTAACTAAAGTTACATTTCTGTTAGGTGAATGGAGTGGCATATAAAAAAGCATTCTACTTTGTCTTCAGTATGAATGAAGTAGAAAAGATTGCTCATTTTATTTTGTTCCATTTCGTAAATATGCTATAGAAGAATGGGCCAAATTCTCCTTCTATTTACTGGTACAGTTCAAATTATTTCAATAGAATTGTACTGATGTACTCTGGTAGAGAATTTGTCCTATTAAGTATATCTCTATATTTCTCCTTTTGTACAGTACATATAATATATAAATACTTCTCCTTATAAGACGTTCCTACACATTTGAAAAAAATATTTTGTTCTGATGCAATACATTGCACACTTTCAGTCAAATCTAGTTATATAAAACAGAGCCAGAGAAACTCTGAATGGAAAAACATACATCAAAATATTCTTCTGGATTATATGCAACATCTATAATTTTAACCTAAAAGATAAGAAATAATCATTTCATTTGTTTACTAGTCAATAGCAGGGTATTGTGAATAAAACTAGGCAAATTGCAGAGAAGACGATAAGTCTGATGTAGCAGCCCCATCAATTCTTGCCATTCAGAGATCTCAACAACAGCCTCTCTCCTTGTCAAGACAGCTACAGCAAATATAAATGTATTTGCTTCCCTTCTCAACACTCATAACGATGGTGCAGCTGTTCTCTGTGTCAAAGAAAATAGTAGGTTTTTCAAGTAACAGATGCTTAATTAGGTTAAGACAAAAAGTGAGTTACTGTATATCGGGTGAAATATATGTCTACAGTGATAGCATGGTTCTGAAATGATAATAGTATTGTTTTTTCAAACAATGATACAAGCTTGTTAGACAGTTGAAGGTATGATTTGGGGTGCAAGGATTTTGTTTCACTCAGGTATTAAAAGAACAAACCATCAGCGCAACTCTCCTCTGGAGAAGGCGGAATACCTTAGTGCTAGCAGCAAGTTAGCTAGCTGCCATATGAGATCTTCAACAGCACAGTTGTGAGAGGCAGTTTTCTATTTAGCTTGTAAAATACTGTAGCAAGGAAGGATTTGCACTGAAAAAAACTTTGGTCAACATCTTCCTTTTGTGACAAATGGGCATGGTTGTCATGGCATGTGAATCTTAAGGTCACATAAGAACAGTAGGTTAATTAGTGTAGGACCTGGTCTTCAGTCTCTCAGTGATTGTTGGCGTATTACAATGTCAGATGGCACTATTCTAAATTGCAAACACTGCTGTAATTAGGACATGCACATATATGTTTTCTTGCCCATGTTCACTTTTGAGGTCAGCTCTGGGAAAAATTGGCCAAACTAACAAGTGTCCAGCATTTGTATCAATATCTATGACAATAAAAGTCTGATCATACAGAAGGTATGAATCTCTCTGAATTATTCTACTGAGCTTCCATTGGGATATGCAGAATTGTTGTAAAGTATTTCTCGTTTTCATCATTATAAGGAAAATATTCAGAACATCTGGAAGGAACAACTGCTTCTCTTGGGATTTGCACGATCATTTTCTTTTTACTGATGTTTGGCCATTATAATACAAGAGCATACATAATGTAATTGCCAATTTATCTTTTTTCTCTAATGAAGCTTCCAGTGTGTTTGGCTAAATAACATGTATAGTAGTGAAAAGCTGGGCTTTACAGTATCTTAATTTAGGAAAAAGAAATGTCTTATTAAAAACTTCTACAAAAATTTTGGTAGTCTTACAACATTTAGTACACATACGTCATTTTCCATTTGCTTCCCAGGAGCATATTTTAAATTGTGGAATTGTTAGCTTAAAAACTGGACCTGAAACAGTCTTATAGTTATTTGGCCATTTGAAGGATCCAGGTGTTACATTAGGTAACATGAATTTCACTTTCAAACCTTGATTTTTTGTATTAGTTTTGTACATTTCCAGTTCTCCATAGTCCAATATGTAGATATGCATATAGTGGCAAAGTAAAAAGGAGTCTAGTTGTGGCTGTTATACCAGTAGCTGTGTATTTAAAACATTTGTCTTGAACAGGGTCAGCTGTAATTGCATCAGCACCATAGGCACCACATTCAAATATGTAATATACCCCCACCATAATTCCAAAATGCATCCCACAATTCTTTGCATTGGTTGTAGTGGTGCTTGCAGTAGCCAATGCAGATCTTTTGCTGCTTGTGTTTTCTACTCCTCTATCTTTATTTCTGTCTCTTATTCTCTTTGCAGTTCACTCACTTTTTCTCTACTTTCCTGCCTTTTCTCTGCCTTTCTATTTTTTAGCATTTGGTTCTCTGTCCCTTTATTTTTTAAATCTCTGCACGTCAGCAGCAGGTAACTCTTTTTGCAGATGGATGTCTGCTAGACACAGTTAGTTCTGTGAGGAGATGTATGACCCCTTTGATGTGATGCTCTACACCTGAGCCTACAACTAGTTCTGCTGCTGACGGCTTTCACCTTGTCTCTTTTCCTGTAGGCCTTCATTATGGCTGAAATTCTTGCACAATTCCTGATTTACCAGAGAAACTCTGCAAAAGATGTGAGGAATGAATATATATCAGAAACTAGGAATTGTAGAAAACTGATAAGGGAAGCAAAGGGACACAAGGCAAACTCTGTGGTCAGCAGAGTTAAGGATAATAAGGAGTTTTTAAATTATAGTAGGAAATAAAAGAATCCTGACAATGGTGTTGTTCCATTAGTAGATGGAATTTATGGTAATAATGCAGAAAAGGCAGGAATGTGCAGTACATATTTCTGTTCTGTATTTGGGGAAATCAGATGATGTAGTCATATCATACGATAACTCTCTTTTCAGTCCACTAGCATCTCAGAAGGATGTTAACAGCATCTACAAAAGTTAGACATTTTAAAATCAGAGGGTCTGAATAACTTGCATCCAAGAATTTTAAAATAGCTGGCTGAGGAGCTCACTGGACCATTAATGTTTATTTTCAATACCCGGGAGTAAGAAGACAGGAGGAAAGCTATTATTTTGCCAATATTTAAAAAAGTGTAGTGGGATGACCTGGATAATTATAGACCTGCCAACCTGACCTGGATCTTGGTCAAGATAATGGAGTGTCTGATATGGGATCTATTAATAAGGAATTAAAGGGTAATATAATTAAGGCCATCAACATGTTTATGAAAAATAGATCCTGCCAAACTTGATATTTTTTTTAATGAGATTACAAATTTGGTTGATAAATGTAATAGTGTTGACGTAAGGCATTTGACTTGGTACCACATGACATTTTGATAAAAAAAACTAGAACAGTATAAACTTAACATGTCACACATTAAAAATGGAGTAGAAGTTGGCTAACTGATGGGTCTCAAAATGTGCTTCTAAGTGGGGAATCATCATTGAGCCGGTGCATTTCTAGTCCTGCAGGGATCAGTTCTTGGCCCTACACACTTTAAGATTTTTACCAATGACTTGGAAGAAAACATAAAATCATTACTGATAAAGTTTACATACGACCTTAAAATTGGGAAGGGGTGTAAATAATGAAGACAGGTCACTGACACAGAGCAATATGGATCACTTGGTAAACTGGGAGCATGCAAACAATATGCATTTTAATGCAGCTAAATGTAAATGTATACATTTTGGAACAAAGAATGCAGGCCATACTTACATGATGGAGGAGTCTGTCCTAGGAAGCAGTGACTTGAAAAAGATTTGGGAGTTGGGATGGATAATCATTTGAACATGAGCTCCCAGTGTGATGCTGAGGCCAAAAGGACCAATGCTGTCCTTGGATGCATAAACAGGGGAATTGTGAGGAGGAGTCTAGAGATTATTTGATGTCTGTATTTGGTACCGGAGTGATCAGTGCTGGAATACTGTGCCCACTTCTGCTGTCCAGAGCTGAAGAAGGATGTTGATAAATTGGAGAGGGTTCAGAGAAGAGCTATGAGAATGATTAAAGGATTAGAAAACATGCCTTATAGTGAGAGACACAAGGAGCTCAATCCATTTATTTTAACAAAGAGAAGATTAAGGATGGCTTGATTATAGTGGTCTCTTCAGTCTAGCAGAGAAAGGTTTAACACAATCCGATGGCTGGAAGTTGAAGCTAGACAAATTCAGACTGGAAATAAGGTGCAATTTTTTAACAGTGAGGGTAATTAACCATTGGAAAAATTTACCAAGGATTGTGGTGGATTCTCCATCACTGTCAATTTTAAAATCAAGATAGGATGTTTTTCTAATAGATATGCTCTAAAAAATGTGTGTGTGTGGGGGGTGGGGGGAAGTTCTATGGCCTGTGTTAAATTATGTATTGTAGTTTTATATTGTGATTTAACCACCAAAGGAAACAAGTTTCTTCAGAGCCTTTTTTTTGGTTTCCTTTTGAATTTTCATTTGGAAAATATAGAATCATATAACCACAGAAATGTAGTACTGGAAGGGACCTCAATAGGTCATCTAGTCTAGTTCCCTGCACTGAGGCGGGACTAAGTATTATCTAGACCATCCCTGACAGGTGTTTGTCTAACCTGTTCTTAAAAACCTCTAATGATGGAGATTCTACAACGTCCCTAGGTAATTTGTTCCATTGCTTAACTACCCTTATAGTCAGGAAATTTTTCTGAATTTCTAAACTATATCTCCATTGCTGCAATTTAAGCCCATTACTTCTTGTCCTGTCCTTAGCAGTTAAGGAGAATAATTTATAACACTCCTCTTTATAACAACCTTTTGCATACTTGAAGACTCTTATCTTGTCCCCCTCAGTCTTCTCTTCTCCAGACTAAATAATATCTAATATTTTCAACCTTTCCTCATAGGTCATGTTTTCTAAACCTTTAGTCGTTTTTGTTTCTCTCCCCTGGACTTTCTCCAGTTTTCCCACGTTCTTCCCGAAGTGCGGTGCCCAGAACTGGACACAATACTCCACTTGAGGCCTTATCTGTGCTTGGTAGAATAGAAGAATTACTTCTCATGTCATGCTTACAACATTCCTGCTAATACATGCCATGTTTGGTTTTATTTGCATCAGTATTACATTGTTGACTCATATTTAGTTTGTTATCCACTATAATCCCGAGATTCTTTTCTGCAGTTCTTCCTAGCCAGTCATTTTCCATTTTGTATTTGTGTAATTGATTATTCCTTCCTAAGTGTAGAACTTTGCATTTGTTCTCATTGAATTTCATTCTATGTATTTCAGACCATTTCTCCAGTTTGTCAAGATCATTTTGAATTCTAATTCTGTCCTCCAAAACATTTGCTTCCCTTCCCAGCTTGACATCATCCGCAAACTTTATAAATGTACTCTCAATGCCGTTATACAAATTATTTATGAAGATATTGAATAGAACTGGACCCAGGACAGATCTCTGTGGGACCCCACTTGATATGCCCTTGCAGATTGATTGTGAACTATTGATAATTATTCTCTGAATAGGTTTTCCAACCAGTTGTGCACCCACCTTATAGTAGGTTCGTGTAGACTATATTTCTGTAGTTTGTTTATGAGAAGGTCATGTGAGACAGCATCAGAAGCCTTACTAAAGTTGAGATATATCACATCTACTTCCTCCCCCTATCCACAAGGCTTTGTATTCCAGTCAAAGAAGGATATTAGATTGTTTTGACATGATTTATTCTTGACAAATCCATGTTGGCAGTTACTTATCACTTTATTTTCTTCTAGGTGCTTATAAATTGATTGTTTGATTATTTGCTCCAGTATCTTTCTGGATGCCGAAGTTAATCTGGCTGATCTGTAATTCCCTGGGTTGTCCTCATTTTATAGATAGGTACTATATTTGCCCTTTCCCAATCCTCTGGGATCTCTCCCATCCTCCACAAGTTCTCAAAGACAATAGCTAATGGCTCAGAGATCTCTTCAGCTAGTTCCCTTAAGTATCTAGGATGTATTTCATCAGGCCCTGCTGACTTGAAGACATCTAACTTGCCTAAGTAATGCTTAACTTGTTCTTTTTCGATTTGAGCCTCAGATCCTACCCCATTTACACTGATGTTCACAAAGTTAGTCATCCAATCACTGCTAAATTTTTGGTGAAAACTGAAACAAAAAAGGCATTTAACACTTTACCCGTTGCTGCGTTTTCTGTTATTATCTTTCCCTCTTTGTTGAGTAATGGGCCCACCTTGTCCTTGGTGTTTCTCTTGCTTCTAATGTATTTGTAAGATGTTTTCTTGTTACCCTTTATGTTCCTAGCTTGTTTAATCCCATTTTGTGCCATTCTTTTGTATGACTCTTTTTTTAGTTTCAAGTAGTTGAAGATCTCCTGGTTAAGCCAGGGTGGTCTTTTACCATACTTCCTATCTTTTGTACACATTGGGATAGATTACTCTTGTAACGTTAATAATGTCTCTTTAAAAAACTGCTAACTCTCTTGAACTTTTTAGACATGCTTCCTATGGGATCTTACCTACCAACAATGTTCCCTCTAATTTTTCCCACGCATGTGCGAAATGAATTTTATTATGTGCACCAATATGGAGGTGTTGTATAATACATCATCTCCATATTGGTGCACATAACAAAATTCATGTGGCGGGGGTGGGGCTGAGGGGTTCGGAGTGTGGGAGGGGGCTTAGGGGTGGAGCAGAGGTTGGGGTTTGGGGTGGGGTGAGGACTCCACCTGGGGGTGCCGGCTCTGGGGTGGGGCTGGGGATGAGGGGTTTGGAGTGCAGGCTGCCCTGGGCTACAGCGGGGAGGGAGGACTTCCCCCAACTCTCTCTCCCTGCAGCAGCACCTGGGCTGGGGGGCATGGGCACCTCTCCCCTGGCCACAGCAGGTCCGGGCCGGGGCTGGGTTGGGGCCGGGGGAGGAGCGCTTCTCCCCTTGGCCACGGCAGGTCCAGGGCTGGGCTGGGGCCGGCTGGAAGAGGCGCCTCTCCCCCTGGCTGTGGCAGGTTGGGCTAGGGTTGTGTGGGGGCCAGAGGAGGAGCGCCTCTCCCCTGGCTGCGGCAAGCATCTCTCCCCGCCACAGCCCTGAGTGCCTGTGCGGCGCTTAATAGGTTGCTACGCGGCCCCACAGCTTAGAGGGAACTTAGCCTACCAATTCTCTGAGTTTGGTAAAGTCTGCCTTCTTGAAGTCCATTGTCTTCACTCTGCTGTGTTTGCCCTCGTACCATTCCTTAGAATCGTGAACTCTCGTTTCATGATCACTTTCACCCAAGCTGCCTTTCACCTTTAAGTTCTCAGCCAGTTCCTCCCTATTTGTCAAATCAAATCTAGAACAGCCTGTTCCCTAGTTGCTTTCTCCACCTTGTGCAATAAAAAGTTGTCTCCAATGCAGTCCATGAAACTGGTTGGATAATCGGTGCCCTGCTGTATTATTTTTCCAACAGTTTGTCTGTACTGTTGAAGTTCCCCATCACCACAAAGTCCTGTTTTGGATGATTTTGTTGTTTAAAAAAGCCTCATCACCTTTGTTTTTTACCCCCTTTATCCTTACCCAGGGACTTTGGACATTTGAGACACTGGATACTGCTGAGCTAGATAATAGCCTATGAATAGCTTCCTGTTTAGAAGAAAAGAGGACAACCTGCTTTCAAGTATATTTTACTAACTGAACTGGCAAATGTACATCACATATTTTCTATGCTAGCTGGATTCTGGAATTTACATTTCCAAACTCCTTTTCTTTAAGTCAGAGGACTACAATTTAGGGCCACTGCACTACAGTTTCAAAATACACATATAAAAATACTCAAACTGCAGAAAAGTCTGACTTACACTTGTTTCAGGAACATTAGAAATCAGTATGAAAGATAAAGTTTTCTTTATCTGTTAATTATTCTTATTGAATATATGTTTGTGGTTGCGTCAATGATGCGCTACGTATTTTTGGACAAACAAAAAGGTATACATTTCCAAAAGTGCATGAGTGACATAGGAGCCTAAGTACCAATGATTTTCCATGAGCCTTAGGTTGCTAAATTCCTGAATCACTTTTGAAAATGGGACTAAGTCTCCGAACTGACCCTTTGGTGCCTTTGAAAATTTCGTTCCATGGCCCTGGCGCCAAGGAACTCACAATGTGAGGACAGACAGACCACAGACAGAGGCTGCGGGGAGAGGTACAAGTAAAGGGGGCAAGGTGGTATTTGGCTACATTTGGGCAAAATAAGATTAAGCTAAAATATAAGTATAAATTACAGGAAATTCAGAATATTAATATAAATGTATATGTCAAATCTGTCCCATAGAGTTTAACTGTAGATTCCACACTTTGTAAAGTGAAAAGTACTGTTGAGAAATGGAGCTACAAATTAGATATAACTCTACAGACTCTTGTTGATGCAGTGCTTGGATCTCATTGAGAATATACACACTCTTATTGGATAAATGGAAGATTGCAAAGGCAATCCTGCTCCATCCCGGTCAGACTCCATGTACTTCTGAAACCAAGTGTCTTGGTTTTCAATTACAGTTTGGCAACAACACCTGTATACAATTTTCTGCCAATAAATTGTTACTGAATAGAACAGAAATGTATTGAGTGTAGGTGCCTGTGTCTTTGCGGGTGCCTGTCTGTGAGAGTGGGAAAACGGGTGCAGGACTGGGTGAGTGTGGCTGCCTGGTTGGATGGGACAAATGGGAGGCAGGAACAAGAGGAAGCTGAATGTTATAAAATCAGTGGAACAAAGACCCCACTTTGGTTTGCATTAAAAATGCACCCTAACTATGACATCATAAGTATCACCTCTGTAATACAAGATGATTCTGAATCTTTAGCTTATATTTTGAAATGTCTATTGATACAGTTAGCAAATGAATTACTAAATAAAGATCTGTTGGGCCGCATGCAGGCATGTCTAGCTAGGGGGTCTTTTATGCATATTGTACTTATTGTACTAAAGTGCTTTCTCTCTCAGATTTTCTCCCTCCCACAGTTCAAGTTCATGCAACTCACTGCACATAACAAATTTCATCAATACAGAGCTGTGAAATGACATTGGGAATGAGTTAGAGTGTGCTTAATTAAGACTTTCAGACACAGACATATGAAATACCATTTTTAACCATCCATCGTTATAAGGGGTTTGTTCCTGTGAGTGCTTAGGTGGTCCTACTCAACTTATGAGATTGGGCCGTAAGGGATGAATAAGAATAAGCAAAACAGAAAACATCTAGTTGAGTAAGAAGCTATATTGTTCCTCTTTTCATTCCTGTTGTTGACATTCCCATCTGAAAGCTGCTTAGATCAGGATTTAAGTAAGCCCAAAAAGCACACGACCGAAAACAAAATAAAACAAATCTAAAATTCACTCCTATATTAACAGTATAATATTTTAAAAGGGAAATTGTGTTGATAATTACATCAGTGGCTTCTTGCAAGATGATGATAAAAATACAAAAGAAATCTCTTAATTCCAAAGATATCTTCACAGAGAAATCAACTCCCAGTCTTCACTGGCTTGGGCATTCGGGTCTGTTCGATCCACATTAAACCCCCAGGGCAGTCCTTCCACCCACCGCCAAATTTTGGTAAGTGCATTTTTAAATTAAATCTTACAACATTTTAATATTAAACAATGTTAGTATATTTTACAATCATTACATTAATCATAATGTGTTTTGCCTTTATAAATTGTTATATATTTGGCAAATGTAGAGAAGGCTAGCTATAAGAGGAATATGAAAGGGATATATGAATTCAAGGACATATATATTCAGATTGCCAATAGATATTTATCATTCAATAAAAAATGTTAATACTTTTTCCTTTTTTATTTTTTCAGTTTTGTGAAAATAATGATGGGGAGAGAGGAACCCAAGGTCATAGACCATTCAGATTAGTAGGAACATCTGGCTTTTGAGGGGGAAAATTACAGGCCAGTTCTTTCATGTAGCAGTACATTAAGATCAACCAGAAAAAAGGTATTATTTAAAAATTATTTCTTGTTTCTAAGTTTGCACAGAAAGAATATGTGATGATAGGAACTTTAAGTGCACTTCTTATTTTAATGAACTAGTTATAACTGTTAGAGTTATGTAAAAAAAATCATGCTAAATGCAAAAATAGGTGTAATGTTTGTCTTAATGGGCTTGATTCAGTTCCCAAACTGGAAACTTCTTCAGCACTATTTCTGTTCTTTCAGTCTAATGGACACTGAGCACCATCATCACTCATCTTCTTTCTATCTTGGGTCTAAAATCTCCCAATCTCCACTGAGGCCGATTGACAACAGAAGATCAGAAATTAGATCAGGTTTGGGCATCCAGATGGGCAGTAACAGAATGTCAGGAGTAGGGTGGGTTGGAAATAAATCATGTTTTGAGATCTGGGAAGGCATGGGGTTGTCAGCAGTGAAAAATGAGGGATCAGCTGAACTCCAGTAGTCCAAAAAGGGTGTTAGATTTGCTTTCCCATTATGATCTTAGCCACAAACATTTAAATGAGAATTCTACATTTGGTGGGACAAAGTCAAAATTGTTCTTGGCCAGCTGGATTCTGTCTCTGTTGAATGCAGAGTCTCACTGCACCTGATAATTAAGCTTATAAATTAACATTCTGTTCAGATACATGAGGAAAGCTCAGACATCTCTTGGTGCTATTGTTTGTTTGCTTCCATCTTTCTGGATCCAGGTTTAACAAGGCAAACCTGCATCAGTTTAGATTGCCAAGACAATTTTCTCATTAAGAAGAGCAAAACACTTCATTTCCCCCCCAATTCTTGAGAAAACAGTAATTCTGTGATTCCACCACATTTCCACTAATCTTGAAGGCAAGTTTGATCACATTCATATGCGGGGTTACTAAAGGATTGAAAAGAAAAGATAGAAAAGGAAAATTATTTCTCTAGAATGCCAGTTGAGTGGGGAGAGAAATCCAATTTCAAAAGCATAGCAAGTGGCCTGTCCTGTACATCAGAAAATAATGGGTCATGAGACATAATACTCATCAGAAAGTGCTCCCTATTTTAATCTAGGTGAAATGCATGATTACAGCGGTCACAGCTACTTATAGGTGAGTGAAGATGAACCTGAACACTCACTGTATCAGTCAATATCAGCTATGCTGGAAGCTGGACCCAAAGTGTATTCCATTTTGTAATTCCAACGTGTGACCAGCGAACCCCTGATGGATTTATTTGAGTCCAATAGGAAACATAATGTCTCATTGCTTTCTTGAAGAAACAAAGAGGCAGAGGCATGAACAACTGTGCCTTTTCCATTTGTTTGGTAAAACACAGATACTGCATTACCTCTTCCAACTTTCCTTCCAGTAGATAGAAGAGTCAACAAGATAGATCTTCAAGTTATTTAATCTCATTTTCAAGGTGGTAAGATCTGAGTCTCTGAAGATACATGGATGCAGGCTCTTAATCAGATTCAGCTGCTGGTATTTAAAGGCATCTTCTCTTCAATCTTTTCTGATACAAAGCCTGTGACATCCTCTGGAGTGTTGAATGAAAAAGTTTAGGAGATTAGGTTATTTTTGTCCTTGTAGCTTTCTTGCAGCTTGAATCCACAGGATCCTATTTGGTTCATACATTTTTTCTGTATTATTCTGAATAGTATTATGATTTATTCTAATGCTTATTTCTAGTTTCTCTGCTCAGAAAAACTTATTTCCTGGGGGCTTTGGTAGAGCTGTGCGAAATGTTGCTAGTGCCATAAGTCTATGTAGGTGCACTCTTCACTTTGAGAATATTCCAGTTAGACTAGTGTTCAAATTGGGCTGTTATAGGTAGGCACACCATGTGGACACACTCTCTTGACAGCACACCATACATTCACATACCACTATTAATGGTCTTTCTGTAATCTTGAGGGAGTGCCCCTGCCCTTGTGCTAGGTTCTAGCCAGTGCAAGAGCAGGGTCAAGTCCACATGCAGTGGGAAGATGGACCTGCTGGTGAGCCCAGTAGCCTATACAAGCAAGGGCAGCAATGGGCAGAAGGGTAGACTATGGTGGTGAGAACCAGGAAATAGATGGGGTCGGAAGTGGCTGATGGAAGGGAGAAATTATGGGGACTGGAAGAGAGAGAGAGAGAGAGAGAGAGAGAGATCAGGAGAACTGTGGGTTGGAAGAAAATGTTAAAGAGCTAGGGGTAGCTTGGTGAGGGAGAGACTGGGAAATCAGGGACAGAAATGGGAGGAAAGAGCAGGACAAAAAGATGGAGGAGAGGGCCTGGGGAAGATTAACAGAAAGAAATGGAGTGAACAACAGGGGAGAAGGAGAGAAAATAATAAAAGGGAGAAGAAACAAGAAAGAAAAGAAGAGAATGGTATGGAGATTGCAGTGGAGGATGGAAAACAAGACAGAAGACAGAAAGAATTAACACAAAACTTTCAGTGTAGAATTTTTTTGCTTCTTTTCATTTCCTTTTTTTTTTTTGGAGGTGGGGTGATTTCCATTGGAGAAAGTTTGGTGTGAGCAGTTCATTTTAAGAATGGAGCGTGTGTGTTGATTACTCCTGGGGGAATTCTGCGCCAAAACATTAAAAATTCTGCACACAATATTGTAAAATTCTGCAAAATTCCACAGATTTTATTTTTCAAAATAACACAATATAATCACAGCAGTTTCAATTTTGAT
Organism: Emys orbicularis; assembly: GCF_028017835.1. Taxonomy (NCBI): domain Eukaryota; kingdom Metazoa; phylum Chordata; order Testudines; family Emydidae; genus Emys; species Emys orbicularis. The sequence goes on from NC_088683.1 coordinate 348,327,701, forward strand.
AATTTATTTTCAAACTACTTGTCAGCAAGTGTCTCTGTAACAATACAGACAACAAAAAAAGATTCAGGAAATGTTTTTTTGACAAACAGATTCCTTACTCGGCATATTAATACAGAACTTTGAGTAATAATTCATTTAAACTACAATACAGAAAGGTATTTCCTGCACCCCTCAGAAGCAGCGCGAAGGCTTGGAGGAGTCAGGGGAAACAGAGAAGCTGAGGGAGAGGGAAGTAATTGCTCGGAAAGAGCCTCGGTGTGACCCTGGAGGGTTGTTGAGTGTGGGTGGGAGAAGTTTGGAACAAGTTTGTTTTTTTCCGGGGTGGAAGGATTGTTAGGGAGTTGGGGAGCATGCAGACCCTGGCTGACCCCTAGCCCCTCCCATTCAGTCAGGCACATCTGCTCCTATCCCCATGTGGCTCTGCACCCCCACTCCGCCCTGTCCCTATATGGCCCTGCACCCTCACTCAGCCAGGCATAACTGCTCCTGTTTACATGTGGCCCTGCACCCCTATCCCATTCAGCCCTGGCTCAATATTGTCACTCCACTAGCTTCTGTGCCCCTGCGGCAGTCTGTCAACCCCCCACTAACCCTTCGGAAGCCCTGTCTGTGTTAGCTCCCCAGCAGTCCCATGTGCCCCACTCTGTCCATCTGCCCCATATCCCATGCCTCCTCACCTTGCCCCATGGCCAGGGTGGTGTGAGGAAGGCAGCCTCTGCCCCCTCCCTCTTCATGGCTGGCTGCTCTTCTGGTGCCACATCCTAGTGGGCAAAAGGTGTAATTGCCTCATGACCCTTCTTGAAGCTTCCCTTCACCTCCCCATCAGAATAATAGAATCATAGAAGATTAGGGTTGGAAGAGACCTCAGGAGGTCATCTAGTCCAACTCCCTGCTCAGAGCAGGACCAACAACAACTAAATCATCCCAGCCAGGGCTTTGTCAAGCTGGGCCTTCAAAACCTCTAAGGATGGAGATTCCACCACCTCCCTAGGTAACCCATTCCAGTGCTTCACCCAATCCCTGGGCAATCCTTCTAAGGCTGGTAGTCTTGTGGCCTCAGCTGTCTCTCCTCTGTCAGCAGCAGCGGTTGGTTGGGGGTCTGTTGGAGTCTCAATCCAGCTGACTTCTGTGTCTTGGAGCTCCAGCAGTTTCCCTGCAGGAGCCTGCAACACACATTTGCTCTTGTCAGTGGCCAGCCCAGACTGAGCTGAGCTACTCCCTTTTATACTTTCCTTCCAGCTTGAGCATGGCCAGTAGGGGCAAGGGGACATGGCTTCGTCCACCCCCAGAGTGTGGTTCACCTCTGCTGAACCAGTGCGGTGTAGGCACACCCTGTCACAAATACTCTGAAACGTTTTGGAGGTAATCCAATTAAAGCAGATCTGGGGTTCATGTGCCAAATTCAGAAGTGATGGTACACTACAATGGTAGTGACGTTACACACCGGTGAGCTGGCATGAGTGTAATTTATACATCATGGAGGTTTTAGCAGGAAACGCATATAAGGGTGTAAGAAGGTGTATGACAAACAAGGTGCCTTCTATTTGACAGCTTCCTCTTGTTTGTTCTGCTACAACCCCATCCATCTACCCCTTCTGGTGCAAATGCGACCTGGGTGTAAGTGAGCACAAATCTGGTGAAGTTAGAGGAATTGCACTTGCTTGTACAAGGGCTGAAATTGACTCTCATTGTGTAAGTTACACTAGTTTACACGTGTCCACTTACAAAGTGCAACTTTACAATTATCACAATTTCTGTCACTATCGTCTTTGTCTCTTGAGGTAGGGAAAAGTGTGTTTTGTGGGAAACAAAAATGGATTTTTCCAGTGTAAAAAGAGTTACTCACTACTGCAAGAATAAATAAAAGATTGTTTTCTCACAAAGCTCAGGTGAAGATGTGGAAGGGATTGTTATCACTTAGTCATAATATAGTTCATGAGTAGGTGGAACAGTCATCCAGGCCTGGATGCACAAAAGGATTAAGACGTTGTCACGCTCAGTATCACAGCACCTAACTGTTAGGCCCCTAGAAAATCACCATGATTTAAAAAGTCTGAGTTCGGTGCCTAAGCTTCTATACAATCAGTGGGAAGAGACAGGTGCCACAGAATGGGATTCACAAAAGTTTGCATCTTACCTAGCCAATCGGAAATGCCCACGAGAGGGGTGTGTGCTAAACCTTTCACAAAGGAAGGCACCAAAGTCCATCTGCTTGTGGTTCGCAGCCAAGAATCCCCCTTTGGAGTTTGGTGCCTGTGAGGAGGAGGAGGACATTCCTCAACTTGTAGCCTAGTGGTTAGGGTACTCGCGTGGATGTGGAAGACCTCTGGTTCACGTCCCCCTTCCACCTGAGGGGGAAAAAGGATTTGAACAGAGATCTACCATCTAGCTCAATGGTTAGGTTACTCAGCTGGGATGTGGGCTAAAAGGTATCAGGGAAGTCCTCCTTGTCCTCCCGCTCTTCCCCTGAGCTGTTTTATGTGAACTTGCCTGTGGGGCCCAATCTGGTAGGTGTGCTCAGAGGACACATGCGACTTAGGCAGTTGACTGTCTATCTTCCCAAGTTTGGGAAATGCTCTGGACGTAGCGGGGAGATAGGCCCCTGGATGCCCAGGGTGAGGCAGCAGGGAACGTACCCAGAGGCAGAAACATGGGCACCAAGGGAACTTTTAACTACAAAAATTTAGGTGCCAAGTGAGTGGAGGCACCTACAGGGTTAGGCGGGTGGTTTTGTACATCACAGTGGTGCTGAAACCGGCACTCAGGCATCTAAAACAGGGACTTAGGCACCTAACTCCTTTTGTGCATTCAGGCCTCACAGCTCATGAAAATGAAAATTGCACTATACTATCCATCATCACATATGTTTAAACCTTACAGAATGGGGTGGGTGCAGAATATTCGTAAGGCTTTGGTTAAACCTGTCATCGCACATCATATTTGGCTGTGCCACTGACCTTCACATCGTTTAAACGTATGTGTTGCAGTTTCCTTATCTGCAAAATGGAGATAACAATACTTGCTTATGTGATAGGAATTTGAGCATCAACTAGTTAAATAACTGTTCAGCTCTTTGAAAATGCAAAGTACATCTAAGCATTAAGGTCCATTTTTAAAACCATTTTCATAGATTTCTGGTATTCGGGTATTTTACCCTTATTTGGGATAAATTACTGAGGGTGCAATCCTGGCCCCAGTGAAGTCCATGGCAACCCTCATTCCAGGGAGTGTGTCGGGGGTGTGAAGAGGGTGTGGTGCTCAGAAGGCATATGGTCCCCTAGGAACTGTAGTTAGCTTGCATACATTAGCACAACCTCCAGCCTGCTCTAAACTACACCAGAAGGCTCAGGGTGTCTCAGATCTGCTCTAAGGATCAGGGAGACATAACCAGCTCCCAGAGAGTCACTTTCCTTCATGCTGTGCTAAGCAGAAACAAAGTCGGACATTTTTATTTCTGAACATTCATATTTCTTGTTAAAAACATATTCCTTAAAAGGAATCAATCTGTTTTTAACATGTACATTTCTTATGATGTGGATCATAGTTAAATGTGCTGTGTGAGGTTATGGACATTATGAGTGATGAGAATTCTATAGGAATTACTTGGTGTTGCTGATGAACCAAGAAATATCTCTAGGGTGGGTTGTATGTATCCCAGTTTCTTCCCTTCCTCACACACCCTTTTCTTTCTTCTGTTTCCTTTTGTGCATAACTTACATAGGGGAATTTAACAGGCTCCATCTCTGGCTGTTTATTTCAGATACAAGCAGATTTACTTATGTAACTTTTTAAATTCTTTGGTCACTGTAATAGTCCGGTGCGGGGGTTGCGCCCCCTTAGGGGCCGTCGGGCGCCAGGCCGCTTCACTGCACGGCCAAGTCAGACCTCGTACCCGGGAGGTCTAAGGGTTCCGCCCCTTTGGCAGGGGCTAAACAAAAGGCTCCCTGCCGCTGCAAGGAGTTCCCGCCCTCAGGCAGGGCGGGACAGTGGACCCGTCCTAAGCTCCGGTTCCTTCAGCCGGAGCTGGGGACTTACACAGTTCAATAAGCCCGAAGGCTAGCTCAGAGCGGGGTGATACCCCAGGGTTCGAAGAGGGGCTCAGGTCCTTGTGGGAGGAGCTGAGCACTAACCAATAGTTCAGGGGGGGGGCTCAGGTCCTTGCAGGAGGAGCTGAGCGCCCCAAACTTAGCAACTCCAGTCCCTCAGTCAGGGAGTGAGCAGGCAGGTAATGGCAACCCAGGCCCTAGGTCAGGGCGGGGCAGCAAACAATCAGCCCAGGCCCACTGTCAGGGCTGAGCAACAGAGTCAGTAATTCAGCCCAGGCCCTCAATCAGGGCGGGGCAGCAAACAGTCAGTCTAAACTCAGGCCCTCAGGTAGGGCTGAGCAACAGAGTCAGTAGTCTAAACCCAGGCCCTCAATCAGGGCGGGGCAGCCCAACAGCAGTTCTAGGCTCAGGCCTTCAGGTAGGGCTGAGCACCAAAGTCAGTGGTTTAAGCCCAGGCCCTCAGGCAGGGCGGGGCAGCACAACAGCAGTTCTAGGCTCAGGCCTTCAGGGAGGGCTGAGCAACAACACACGCAGTTCAGGGGCTCAGGCCCTCAGGCAGGGACTGAGCAAGCACACACGCAGTTCAGGGGCTCAGGCCCTCAGGCAGGGAGGAGGAGAGACTGCCACCCGACGTGGGGGTGGCAGGGGGGAACACAGGCCCACCCACTCCACTGTGTTCCAGCCCGGGGCCCTATCCGCAGCAGTCCGTCTGCCGCGGGGTCAGTGGGGATCCTGCCCGCAACACACTGACATAGGCTCGGGGTCTGCTATCCCCGGGCTACTTCCCAACTCCTCCTCCTCCATGGGTACCTGCTCCTCGCTGGGCTCGGCAGCGGGGTCCCACACCATGGGCTCCTCGGGTTGCTGGGGGTTGTCTAGGTCGGGCCGCTCCTCCAGTCTCGGGTCCGGCTCAGGTCCGGGTGGCTCCTCGGTGTACCGTGCTCGGGGCAGGCTCGGCCAGTCCACCTCGGGGTACCTTCCTTGGGGCAGTCTCGGTCGGTCCGCCTCGGGGTACCGCGCTCGGGGCAGGCTCGGCCAGTCCACCTCGGGGTACCTTCCTTGGGGCAGTCTCGGTCGGCCCGCCTCGGGGTACCGCGCTCGGGGCAGGCTCGGCCAGTCCACCTCGGGGTACCTGCCAAGCGGGAGGTTTGAGCGGCGCTGGGTATTAGAGTGCCTGGGTCTGGGGAGGCTCGGCCCGTCTGCGTCCAGGTACCGGGCTCGGGGTAGGCTCCGTCTCGCAGGAGCTCGGGCCGGAACGTCTGTCCTCTCCGGCCGCTCGGCTCCAACTGAGTGTTGGGGCCGGGCTTTTATACTTCCTGTCCCGCCCCTTGACTTCCGGGGGGCGGGAACAGGTGGTGGTAGCTCCGCCCACTTGAGTGGCGGCTCTGGCTCTTCCCCCTCTGGGGTTGGCACCGCCCACCTGGGTGGCTGTTCTGGCTCCTCCCTCTCAGGGGCCGTCGGGAGCCAGGCCGCTTCACTACAGTCACAATTTGAAATGATGAGACAAATTCTGTTCTGATTTTATGAATTTACAAATACAGAGCAAAAGCACACTGACTTTAGTTGAATTATTCTGCTTTGCACTATTCTAACCAAGAGCAGCATTTGGTCCAGTGCATCCAGACATTTGGGGCCCAATTCTATGATGTGCATGTGTTCAACACCATGCAGCATAAGGCTATTGCTAGCTTTCTTTTTTCCTTTGGGATGGGGGCCCTGAATGCTCCGAATACTTCAGAACTGACATTTCTGGTGATTTAGAGGACTAGGGAAACCTGTGAATGTTTTACAGTTAATTGCTTACAACAGTTTCTGATTCTAGAAATTCCACCCACACATGCATGCCCCACAGAGAGATGCAGAGCTCTTTTCAAAAAACAGCTGCTATTTTTCTTTTTGCTGCTACTGCTGCTGAATTTTGATTTGTGTGCTCTCTCTCTTTCTCTTGCTCTCTCTCTCATTCAATTTGTTAGGTAATCCCACCAATATTTTAGTTACAATTCTAAATTTATCTCTTTGCATTTTATAAGTTGGAGCTGTACAAACAGCTAAGTGGTGACTCCCCCACTGTTCAAATATCCTGCAGTAATACATTCTGCTTGTGTACACCCCCACATCACTGTGCCAGATTGTACATTTGCAACCAGCTGAATTGCAAACAAATGGAATGGCACCTGTACATGTGCCAAGACTGTGAGAAGTGCAGATTACTCATTTAAAACCTTAAAACCCAGAGCTAAAAATTGTGACTCATAGCTCATGTGGGATGAACTGATTTACTGTGTAGTTTCCCCTAAAAGCAATTGAAAACATTCATAGTCACTGTCCTCACCCCATGTTTCCTATGTCCCAGTCTTGGATACATGCTACCACCACCAAAATTTCCACTTGGAAATTTTTCCTCTGAGAACCCCTCCCTTTGTTACCTTGTTGCAAGAACCATGTCCCCAGGAGTGGGGGCCCCTGAGAGGTAAGGTAGGTGGTCTTTGAAGGCTGCTGCAGAAATCCCCATTCACCACTGCTCTATTTCAGATTGAATTAACAAATGTGTAATTTATTATTTACAATTAAAAGCGATGAATGAACTAAGGTACTGATCATCTTCAAGCCCTGGAAAGACTTATTTCAAACCTCAATTCAGGCTTCCTTTTCATAAGCCATGGAGTCCAGTGTTCTCCCAATCTGGTCACACTCCATCCTCTCAGCAGCTTGGACTTTGGCAGCCTGATTCACCAGTATCTGGAGTCTGGAGAGACCTTTCCTGGAAACTTCAGCAAGCCTGGAGCATAACAATATAAGAACGGCCATAATAGATCAGACCAATGGTCCATCTAGCCTAGTATCCTGTTTTCCAACAGTGGCCAATGCCAGATGCTTCAGAGGGAATGAACAGAACAGGTAATCAAGTAATCCATCCCCTGTCGTCTGCTCCAGCACTCAGAGAATGCAGTTGCATGCCTGACCATCTAGGCGAATAGCCATTGATGGATCTGTCCTCCATGAACTTATCTAGTTCTTTTTTTGAACGCTGTTATAGTTTTGGCCTGCACAACATCTCCACAGGTTGACTGTGCATTGTGTGAAGAAATACTTCCTTTTGTTTGTTTTAAACCTGCTGCCTATTAATTTAATTGGGTGACCCCTGGTTCTTGAGTTATGTGAAGGAGTAAATAACACTTCCTTAATCACTTTTTCCACACCAGTTAAGATTTCATAGGCCTCTATCATATTCCCTCTTAGTAGTTTCTTTTCCAAGCTGAAACGTCCTAAACTTTTAATCTCCTTCTATGGAAGCTGTTCCATAACCCCAATCATTTTTGTTGCCCTTCTCCCAGCCTTTTCCAATTCTAATGTATCTTTTTTTGAGATGGGGTGACCAGAACTGCATGCAGTCTTCAACGTGTGGGCATACCATGGATTTTACAGAGGCATTATGATATTTTCTGTCTTATTATCTATCTCTTTTCTAATGGTACCTAACATTCTGTTAGCTTTTTTGACTGCTGCCATGCATTCTGCAGATGTTTTCAGAGAATTATCCACAATGACTCCAAGATCTCTTTCTTGAGTTTTAACAGCTAATTTAGATCCCATAATTTTGTATGTATAGTTGGGATTATGTTTTCCAATGGGCATTACTTTGCATTTCTCAACATTGAATATCATTTGCCATTTTGTTGTCCAGTCACCCAGTTTTGTGAGATCCCTTTGTAACTCTTCACTGTCTGCTTTGGACTTAACTATCTTGAGTAATTTTATATCATCTGCAAATTTTGCCACCTCACTGTTTAACCCTTTTTCCAGATCATTTATGAATATGTTGGACAGCACTGGTCCCAGTATAGATCCTTGGGGGACCCAGCTATTTACCTTTCTCCATTCTGAAAGCTGACCATTTATTCCTACCCTTTCTTTTCTGTCTTTTAGCCAGTTACTGATCCATGAGAGGACCTTCCCTCTAATCACATGACTGCTTACTTTGCTTAAGAGCCTTTGGTGAGGGATCATACATAGCACTGCATTGTCTCATTTAGAGATTGAGTCTCTAAATGAGACAATGCCTTGTGCCTTGTGTAGTCATTTACACCTGTATAAAACAGGCCAGATTCACAGGTACGCTCTGGCTGCCTTTGCACTCTGGCAATGCAAAGCTGCTGTAAAACCAGTTTAATCAGCAAGTTCAGACTGCTTTATGGCTGCTGTACATTGCCAGAGCAGATAGAGCATACCATGAGTCTCGACCTGTTAGTGGAAAGGGCAGGGAATTCTGATTTAATGGTGTTTCACACTCACATTGCACAGATGTGAATGGCTATACAAGATGCTAGGCAATTGAGAATCAGACCCCATCACTTCAGGTAGGGAGAAGATGGCAGGAACAGATGAATGCTTAAGGAATAAAGACTGCTTAAAATGGTGCTAGAAATCCGAAAGATTTTCTGTGAGGCATAAATGGGTCTTTAAATACCTCTAATGATGTCCTCTCCAGGTAGATTATACTGTTGTTTTTTCATTCATTTCATGTCACTTTTGTTCTAAATTTCAGTGGGATCGGAGGTTACTCAATCTCCAGAAAGAAACGCTCCAGAAGGAAACAATTAAATGAAACCAAATTAAGGCCACTTTAATTCTAAATAACAATGTCCACACAGGTATTTAATGTAGACAAGTCCCGAGTAGTACTTTACTCTGTGAGGTATGATCATTGGATTATTTTTGTTGCTGGTCTTTGCTTTTATCTAATTGATTGATGGTTATTTTTTATGATGAGATGTCCTAAATTGTCACTTCCCTTGTCTCACAAGTGAGGCCTATACAGCACTCTGTATGCATTCTTTTCTTCATTACTACTTCTTAAACAGCTGGGACTTTCTGTTTGTTCTGTACAGTGCCTAGCACACCGGGGTCCTGATTCATGACTGGGGATCCTAGGTGCTACAGTAAGACAATTAATAAATAATAATACCCTTATTTTGACCTTTGGCTTGGCATTATGTTTTCCTAAGTCTATTATTTTACACTTAATTAAATTAAATTGTGAACCATGTGAAGTTCATCTTATGCCCACAGATATGCATCCAGTAACCCCAGCAAAGTCAGTGAGAATTATGGGTATGCATCTGAGAGCAGAATATGGTCCATTTGTTTCTTTTGATCTGTTTTCTAGGGTGTGGCAATGTGGTATCCTCTGCAAATCTGATCAATGTGCATCCAGATCATTCATGAAAATATAGTGACCCCTGTGAAATCAAAGCTGATAACTCTTCCCAACAAGAAGCACTAGCTATATAATTTTTTATTTTCTCCTTTATATAGCTTCCTAATCTGGTGTTAGATCTGCTAATAATTCTTTGTTCACAGTTTGTGAATTAGTTTTGTATTGCTCGGGAGTGCATCTTTCAGATTTTTGTTAGTTTTCCATGTGGAACTATCAATCTAAAATGATTAAGTCCCCTGCATTCATCCAGTCTGTAATTTTGGCATAGAAAGGCAGCATGGTCTAAGGGACTGAGTAGAGAGAGGGCTAAGTGCCAAAAACTTGTGAATTCTGCTCTTGGCTCTGCCATTCATTTAATCTGTGGCTATGAGCAAGGCACCTAACCTCTGGGCTAAACTTTAAAAGGATCTCAGTCTGTCCTGTAAATTTGCAGATGTGATTTTGTGCCTACAATTAATTACAGCCACATTTTGAATCCTGCAATGAATTGTGGATGCAAATAGCCATGAATTTGATTTGCAGCTACAATCAGATGGCTACATTATCTCTCATTTTTGCCTTCAATTAGTTGCAGGCACAAAATTGCAAACTATCTTTCTAGGGTTTTATAAAGGTGTCCATCACTGCAGTATAAAACAGAGTCCACTTTTCAAAATTACTCTTTTTTCTTTTTCCTCATCTATAAAATGTGGGATAATAATACTTACCCATCTACTTAGTAGGAGTGTTGTGAGGATTAACTAGTTAATGTTTGTAAAGCTCTTGGAAAAGATCAAGTGTTATATGCAGTAAAAGCTGTTTAGATATTTTCTTCCATTACTACAAACATAGGAAATAGTTGCTCAAAGTGGTTAGATCTCACCTACCTGTAAAAAGTAAAAAGACATTTAACTGACCCCCACACACTGTAGGTAAGTGTGAAGGATCATTAGTTTTGCCCAGGGGGGCTCTTAGGTTTCTCTGGCATGAACCCATGTTACCTCTTATCAGAAGATAGTGTCCACCAACAGGTGTAAGTGATCCACAGTCTAGTCCTATGTCTTTGCCTTTTAAGTGCTTTACACACTGATTCTTTCATTGTTTGGTCTGTGTTTTTTCTCAGTATTTGAATTAAACAAACTGGTGGGTTATTTCCTGGTTCTCCTCTCCCTTTTTACACTTGTGCACTAGTAGGATATTTGCTTTTCTCCAGTTTTCTGCAACCTCCATGAATTTTCAGAGATGATAGCTAGTGGTTCTTCATTTTCTTGCAGTAGTTATTACTACTTATTTATAGCCCCTGAGGTGTGTCATCCAGTCCCAGTGATGCTATATGTAACAAGCAAGTGATAGCAGGTGTCACCTTCCACTTATCGATCATGGAGCATGTTTTATCTTCACCTCTCTCCTCACCTGGTGGTTTATAGTAGATGCTGAGTATAAATATTCCTCTATTCCATCAACCTATAGCACTGAATTGTTAAGTATTTCACTGCTTGTATACACTTCCATTATATTCCTCTTCCTTGTCCCTTCTAACCTAATTGTAGCCTTCAGTACCAACATTCCAGCTATGTGATTTATCCCACCAATTTTTATACTGCCAACCAAGCCATAATTCTTTATTCCTGTTTGTTTCCCATGATCCTGGTAATTGACACTTCAGAAATTTATTGTTCATTTCCTTCCTACAGTATCATTTGCTTTATCCTTTCCTCTTATGTTTTCCATTTGTTCTTTCTACCACATATGGATGCACTCTTCCCCCTCACTTTCTATTTTAAAAACCACCTGGGAAATCTTGGCTAGTCTTGAACCCAGGTGGTTTGCTGTGCATCTGCTCAAGTGGAAGTTGTCATATCTAAACAGTCCCCTTGCACTAGAGTAGCATAACCAGCTCGTCATGGATTAAAATACAGCCTTATTAGCAGACCCAGTGACACATTGTGCTGGCTGAAATGCATAAATATCTGCAGGACATCCCAGTGGAACCAAGGCTTTTACCATCACAGAATTATGGAAGCATCTGGGTAGATTCCCCCTCTAGGGAGTATTGGTGCTTTCTGCTTGAGGTATGTGGATTACTTCCATTTTGCTTTCCTAAAGTTTGGCGTACTGTTAAGAAACTTACAAGGACTGGCAATACTAGGGCTTACAAGTCTGCCAACTTTGTTTCTTTATTGAGATGAGAAGAGAGAAGAAAAGAGGTGCACATTTAAAGATGCTATGAAAGGCTTTTGTAGATACTTTTAAACATTCTGTTAAAGATTCCAAGTCCACCAACCGAAGTCATTACCATGTGATGGCTTTTCAGTGGCTGACTGAGAGTGAATTGGTGGTCTCACTCCAGTTCTTAATGATCATGTGCCCACATCACAGAATCAAAACTAGCATTAATTGGCATTTTTATGGGAGTGCAAGCTGAGAGACCAAATTGCTAATAGGCATGGAAATTAATCTACATACTTTTCTTGTTTCCTCCTAATTAAGATTGAGTCCCATCAGCAGGGCAGTGTATGGAAACCTATTCCAATAACTGTGCTGAGCTGTTCTGTGGTCAAATGATGATTAATAATATGCTTTTATTGGGCTTTTCATCAGAAAGAGTCAAAAAATGCTTTATAAACTACACTCATTCAGACCATGGCATTGCGACTGCATCTGGGTTGCACAAGGGCAGCCAGTTCAAAGCATACTGTTCAACAGCATGGAGAGGAGAGAGAGTGGTGCATATGTCTCTGTGCAGGCCTGCTGCCCTGGGGTGAATTTCACCCTAACAAAAATATATAGAGAGCAGGGGTGGGCAAACTTTTTGGCCTGAGGGCCACATCTGGGTATGGAAATTGTAGGGTGAGCCATGAATGCTCATGAAATTGGGGTTGGGGCGCAGGAGGGGGTGAGGTCTCTGGCTGGGGGAGCGGGCTCCGGGGTGGGGCCAGAAACGAGGAGTTCAGGATGTGGGAAGTGGCTCCGGACTGGGGCAGAGGGTTGGGATGCAGGGGATGGGGGGGAGAGAGGCTCCAGTTGGGGGTGCGGGCTCTGGGATGGGGTTGGGGATGAGGGGTTGGGGGTGCAGGAGGGTGCTCCAGGTTGGGACCGAGGGGTTCGGAGGGCAGGAGGGGGATCAGGGCTGGAGCAGGGGGTTGGAGTGTGGGAGGGGGTCGGGTGCAGGCTCCGGGCAGCGCTTACCTCAAGCAGCCCCCGGAAGCAGCAACATGTCCCCACTCCGACTCCTATGTGGAGGCGCGACCAGGTGGCTCTGTGCGCTGCCCTGGCCATAGTTCCCAGCCAATGGGAGCTGCGGGGGCAGCACATGGGGCAGGGGCAGTGTGCGGAGCCATGGCACGGAGTGGGGACATGCCACTGCTTCCGAGAGCCGTGTGGAGCCGTGGCACGCGCAGAGCGGGGCAAGCCCCCAACCCCGCTCCCCGGCTGGAGCGCTGGAGTGGGACAAGCCCTAAACCCCACTCGCCGGTGGGAGCTCGAGGGCTGGATTAAAACATCTGAAGGGCCGGATGCAGCCCCTAGGCCGTAGTTTGCCCACCCCTGATGTAGAGACTTAAAAACAAGATATTTGAAAAGAAACTCTCCTTTCCCGTAACTGCCAAGACCTGAGTTAGGGTTTCATTGCCACCCATGTCTAATATAAAAGGGTAGGAAAATGTTTTGCTTTAGGTCTCATTGGCTTAATCAGTGCTTGAAGGAAAAACACAGAAATCAAATCCTGAAATCAAATCCTGTCAGTAATAGGAAGAGGAAATTATTTTTAAAAAAACCTGATTTTAAAATATAAGTTTATAATTGTTAAGTATTCTCATATAACGTCCTTAGGTACTAATTTGGGGAATGAGATATTTCCAGTGTCTTAGGGTATTGTGCAGATGGGGACAGCCTGCATAGAGCAGAAGCAGTATTGTTCCATTGCATGAGGGTCCCGAGCCTCTATTTGCCAGAAGCTGGGAGTGGATGACAGGGGATGGATCACTTGATGATTGCTATGCTCTGTTAATTCCCTCTGAAGCACCTGGCATTGGCCTTTGTCAGAAGACAGGATACTGGGCTAGATGGACTATTGGTCTGACTCTGTATGGCCATTCTTGTATTGTTATATGATCTTATGAGGGTGGGTAGTATTCAGAAACCCCATTCTGTGCAAGGCAGAACTCAGCTCTCCTGGAGACCCTGGCATGCTGGTGTATAACTGACATTTGAGGGTAGCATAGGATTGGGGCAGAGAAAGAGAAAAGTTATGCTGGCTCTTCCCTTTGTCTGTCATGTAGAGGACTGCAAGCGGCTTACAGACTATTCCAGGCCCCATGTCTCTGCTGCTGCCCTGCAGTCTGCTAGGGATGTGGGTAGGTTCTTTCCTTCCCAGCTCTGGAGTAATTCTCTAGCACATGGGCCAGTTGCTCAGGTTGTGTGCTTGGGAATGATTTGAGGCTTAAGTGGGGCATAGGGCTTGGGGTGGAGTGGGCATTCTGCACCAAAGCAAATTTTACTCTTTATTTGAGGGGAAGAAATGGATGATCTAAACAGGAAGTGCTTTCAATGGAATTAACAGTTCAGTATGGCCATGTGCTCTGTCACAAATAGGTGAACAAATTTATATTAATTTAAATGTCCCACCTGTGGAAGAAAATACACAGAAAAAGCAGTGTATAAATTGCATTTCCATGGGGTGGTTGAAGATTTACAAAGGAGATAGAAGGAGTTGCCTGTCTCTCACAAGAGGTATAAAATGTCCAAATCTTCCTTCACTGAGTCATGATCATCAGTGAATTGCGTATTTAAAGGAAACAGTGTTTCTCTTACAAGGATTTCCTATTTTAATTTATTATTATTGCACATAAGTATTAAATAAATAAATTTATGGAGATATCTTATCTCCTAGAACTGGAAGGGACCTTGAAAGGTCATTGAGTCCAGCCCCCTGCCTTCACTAGCAGGACCAAGTACTGATTTTGCCCTAGATCCCTAAGTGGCCCCCTTAAGGATTGAACTTACAACCCTGGGTTTAGCAGGCCAATGCTCAAACCACTGAGCTATCCCTCCCTCCTAAGTATTAGATTATAGGGAGTGGGAGCTATGAGGGATGGGCAACTGAAGATATCTCTAACCTAACCTTTGAAGCAACTCAAGCAGACCAAGATTTCTGAAGGTTCCAGAAAGTTCAGTTAATTTTATTATTTCTCAATCTCATGCACTGCCTAATTTCGACCCAAAGTGGAAGTGCCATATCAAGAGAAAAGCTTTTCTCAGATTCTGCCCCCACAGCTCATGTTGAGAAGCACCTGCCACAGTGAGTCTCCCTGGGAAGTAAGGGTGGCGGAATCTGTCCCATATTGTTTCCAACTCAGCCAGCAGGAAGATGTAGAGGAAATCTCACAAGAAAGCATGTTCTCTTCAAATGTACACGTCAAGGCCTCTATTCTGCCAGGTGATGAACACCTCCTGTTAGTTGCTGAGCCCCCTTAACTACCATTGCAGCCAATAAGAATTAAGGGCACTCAGCAACCGGGAGGAGCTCCTCAGAACTTTATGAAGTTTATCTATCATTAGTAAGTAGATACTATGAATTGTTCTAACCACATTCTTCTATTGAGTATTAATTATGCATTGATTACATGGCAACTGATTTTCATTAAGTTAAGAGAATACGATTTTAATTTTGAAATGTATTTACTGTATTTATTCTTTGACAGGTTCTTCGTCTGCTCCTGTATTTCTCTCACTACATGCTCCATCAGCAGCCAGCACCTTGTGACTACTCTCCACCACTCCAGTTTGTTACACCTTCAGTTGTACCCTAAATGCTCTTCAATAACCAGGATACACCAGCATCATCTGCTTTAAAGAGTGTGACGTAGAAAAGCTGTTGTCACTTGCTTCCAATCATTTATGTCCCTTTCAGAAGAGAGTTGTATTATTGTTGATCATCCTGCTGGACAATACCTCAAATCCCCACTGGACCGTGCCCCAGAAGCATCAGCAGTAGAGAAAAGATCTGGACATAGTTGGAGAAAGATGCACATCCTCAGAATCATAGAGACGTCTGGAAGCAGACATTTACATGGTTCAG
This sequence comes from Emys orbicularis, assembly GCF_028017835.1. Lineage (NCBI taxonomy): Eukaryota > Metazoa > Chordata > Testudines > Emydidae > Emys > Emys orbicularis. The sequence continues at coordinate 348,343,023 of NC_088683.1, forward strand.
TTGATGTGTGAAGGAGTGCCGTGTGGAAATTCTTCACAAAATCAGTACTATCTCCCCCACAGCTGTAACTTACCCTCTCATTATGCTGAATGTGTCAGTGAGTCACTCGGCAGGTGCAAGAACTTTCCCAGTCCTGAATTATATAAGCACGTATGTCTCTTCAGATGCTAATGGAAGGTGGAGAAAGTCTAGTCCATGAACTGCTGGCAATGAATAGCCATGTAGGCTCAAATTAAAGCAACATTCCTCATCTTCAGAAATTTATTTGGATACATAAACCTAATATTAAGTGACATTTGTGTTTTCCATTTTCTTGAGCAAATACTTTTGAATATGGTTTTATAGAGTCGTGATTACAGAGTACTCTAAATTATACTCATAAGTAAAAAGGTTAAAGCTTAATGTTTAATCTGTCAACACCTCTGTTATAAATGAGAGATATTGTATGTTGTTTCCTTTGGAATTAATTATTTTTATTATCCTGGTCTCTTGTAAAACAGAATTAATATATTTGAATTCATGTGTATTTTAAAGTGTGCAACATTAACATTAAAATGTTATATTTTAAAAAAGTAAAATATCTGTTTTTTGGTTTAATTATATTTTGACAAACACCAGAAAGAGGGAAATGTTCAGCTCTTTTTTTTTAAGATGAAAAAGGAATGAAGTATATTTGTGCATGTAGATTGAGAAAGCTACTTCTACAGTACGTACAATCCTGCTTGCACATGCGTCATTTTATTTAACTCTATAGTGCCATTTGCGGCCCATGGGACTCTGCACATGAGCATAAGTGTTTGCAGGATTGTGGCCTTATCAGCAGAAACACCTGATGTATTCTCTCTGTGGCCAGAGGGTAAGTGAGCACTGTGCCTTTCATACTGTACTGATCCAAGCGTTTAGAGTGGCTGGAGCAGGAGTCAGGAAGATCTAGAGTCTGTTCCCATCTCTTCCACTGACTTATTCTGTTACCTTCAGCAAAGCATGTGACTTCTGTGTGCATTCCCTGTCTGCAGTAAGATGATGATAATACCTACATGTCTGAGGTATTGTGAGGTTAAAGTGCCTTGAGATTCTCTGCTGGAAGAGGCTATAGAAATATTATTATTGCTCTCAATTCTCAAGTTCTTTGTATTTCTCCCCCACAGTTGCAAAGAAAGTGGGAACTTCTCCAGGTCCAGGCTGTAAGAGTTCCCCAAAGTGGCTGTAGGGGGAGAGACTGACCTGTTAATGACTCATTTTCCAATGGTCTGAGGTTTGGGGGGTTTGTTTTAATTTCCTGGAAGCAGTGGAGAGCTGCTGTTTGCATTTGTGGCAGAGTATATGTATTCCTCACTGAGATTTGCAGCAATTCATTTCAACTGCTTCTCTGGAGTGAGGAAAGGGAACTTACTACACCCTCGAGAGAGTGTTTTAGCTGCTAGGTATATACAGGGGCGTTGCCAGCCTCTTCCCAGTGGGGGTGGGGAGGGTAGGGGGGAGAGCTGAGGTTTGCCAGACAGAAAATTAGGGGGGCATTGCCATGAGGTCCTGTCCCCCTCTGTGGCCCTACCCTGTGGCCAGATCGGAGGTCAGAAACCGGAGTCAGGCAATGTGCAGCGCTGGCTACTCACAGCTGGTAAGAGCTGCCTGGGCAGGGGGACCCAGCTCCAGAGCTGGGAGAGCCCTCGGGAAGCAGCGAGAGTGGGGGGCAGGGCCCAAGTGCCCAGGCCAGTGCAGGTCAATCTTGCCCACTGTGGGGAGCCCTGGACCCATCACCTGCCCTGGGCAGTGCACCCCAGCGGGTAGGGAAACAGGCCGTGGGCTGCTCTCCGGTTTACTGGGCTTACTTCTCCACTGCTGCTGAAGTGGGCAGGTGGAGTCTGAGGCCTGGTCTACACTACGAGTTTAGGTCGACTTTAGCAGCGTTAAATCGAATTAAGCCTGGACACGTCCACACGACGAAGCCCTTTTTTTCGACTTAAAGGGCCCTTTAAACCGGTTTCTTTACTCCACCTCCGACGAGGGGATTAGCGCTAAAATTGGCCTTTGCGGGTCGGTTTTGGAGTAGTGTGGACTGAATTCGACGTTATTGGCCTCCGGGAGCTATCCCACAGTGCTTCATTGTGACCGCTCTGGACAGCACTCTCAACTCAGATGCACTGACCAGGTAGACAGGAAAAGCCCTGCGAACGTTTGAATTTCATTTCCTGTTTGCCCAGCGTGGAGAGCACAGGTGACCACGCAGAGCTCATCAGCACAGGTAACTATGATGGAGTCCCAGGATCGCAAAAGAGCTCCATCATGGACCGAACGGGAGGTACGGGATCTGCTCGCCATATGGGGAGATGAATCAGTGCTAGCTGAACTCCGTAGTAGTAAACGAAATGGCAAAATATTAGAAAAGGTCTCAAAGGCCATGAAGGACAGATAACAGGGACGCACAGCAGTGCCGCGTGAAAATTAAGGAGCTAAGGCAAGCCTACCACAAAGCCAGAGAGGCAAACGGAAGGTCCGGGGCAGAGCCGCAAACATGCCACTTCTACGCGGAGCTGCATGCGATGCTAGGGGGTGCAGCCACCACTACCCCAACCGTGTGCTTTGACTCCGTCAATGGAGAAACACGCAACAGGGAAGCGGGTTCGGGGTACGAGGAAGATGATGATTCATAGATTCATAGATTCTAGGACTGGAAGGGACCTCGAGAGGTCGAGTCCAGTCCCCTGCCCTCATGGCAGGACCAAATACTGTCTAGACCATCCCTGATAGACATTTATGATGAAGACAATGAAGAGAGCTCAGAGCAAGGAAGCGGAGAAACCGGTTTCCCCAACAGCCAGGATATGTTTATCACCCTGGACCTGGAACCAGTAACCCCCGAACTCACCCAAGGCGTGCTCCCAGACCCTGAGGGCACACAAGGGACCTCTGGTGAGTGTACCTTTGTAAATATTACACATGGTTTAAAAGCAAGCGTGTTTAATGATTAATAATTAATTCGCCCTGGCAATCGCGGCCAGTACAGCTACTGGAAAAGTCTGTTAACGTGTATGGGGATGGAGCGGATATCCTCCAGGGACATCTCCAGAAAGCTCTCCTTCATGTACTCCCAAAGCCTTTGCAAAAGGTTTCTGGGGAGGGCTGCCTTATCCCGTCCACCATGGTAGGACACTTTACCACGCCAGGCCAGTAGCACGTAGTCTGGAATCATTTCATAACAAAGCATGGCAGCGTATGGTCCCGGTGTTTGCTGGCATGCAGACAACATCCATTCCTTATCTCTCTTTGTTATCCTCAGGAGAGTGATATCATTCACGGTCACCTGGTTGAAATGGGGTGATTTTATTAAGGGGACATTCAGAGGTGCCCGTTCCTGCTCGGCTGAACAGAAATGTTCCCCGCTGTTAGCCACGCGGTGGGGGGGAGGGGTGAAGTGATCATCCCAGAGAATTGGGTGTGTGTGTGGGGGGGGGGGGGTAGTTGGGTTTGTGCTGCATGTTAACCTGGAAACCCCAGCCCTCCTTTTACATTGCAAACCCATTTTAAATGGCCAACCCAATGGGTCCTTAGTATGGGAAATGAGGGCGCTGCTGTTTGAAACCATTCCCACATGTTATGAAGGTTTAAAAAAGCCAAAAGACTGTGGCTTACCATGGCTGCCTGCAAACCGAATTCTGTTGCCTGGCACTGCGTGAGTGATCTCTCACACCAAACCAGCAGGCCCTCAATATAAGAGGAAAAATGCGACCTTGTAACGAAAGCACATGTGCTGTGTAATGTGAACAGCAAAATTTAATGTGAAAGAGTGTACCCATTGTTCTCTAAAATGTGTCTTTTTTAACCACCTCTCCCTTCTCCTCCACCAGCTGCAAATGTTTCTCCTTCGCAGAGGCTAGCGAAGATTAGAAGGAGAAAACGGCGGACCTGGGATGATATGTTCACAGAGCTCCAGATGTCCTCCCACGCTGAAAGAGCACAGCAGAATGCGTGGAGGCAGTCAATGTCAGAGTGCAAAAAAGCACAATATGAACGAGAGGAGAGGTGGCGGGCTGAATTGCGGGCTGAACAGAGCAAGTGGCGGGCTGAAGATGATAGGTGGCGTCAGCTTGCAGACAGAAGGCAAGAGTCGATGCTCCGGCTGCTGGAGCATCAAATTGATATGCTCCAGCATATGGTTGAGCTGCAGAAAAGGCAGCAGGAGCAGAGACCGCCGCTACAGCCCCTGTGTAACCAACAGCCCTCCTCCCCAAGTCCCATTGCCTCCTCACCCAGATGCCCAAGAACACGGTGGGGGGGCCTCCGGCCACCCAGTCACTCCACCCCAGATGATTGCCCGAGCATCGGAAAGCTGGCCTTCAATAAGTGTTAAAGTTTTAAACTGCAGTGTGTCCTTTTCCTTCCCTGCTCCCCCACCCATCCCAGGCTGCCTTGGCAATTATCCCCCTAGTTGTGTGATGAATTAATAAAGAATGCATGAATGAGAAGTAACAATGACTTTATTGCCTCTGCAAGCGGTGCTCGAAGGGGGTGGTTGGTTTACAGGGAAGTAGAGTGAACCGGGGAGGGGCGGGGGGTTCATGAAGGAGAAACAAACAGAAGTTTCACACCGTAGCCTGGCCAGTCACAAAACTCGTTTTCAAAGCTTCTCTGATGCGCACCGCACCCTGCTGTACTCTTCTAACCGCCCTGGTGTCTGGCTGCGCGTAATCAGCGGCCAGGTGATTTGCCTCAACCTCCCACTCCGCCATAAATGTCTCCCCCTTACTCTCACAGATATTGTGGAGCGCACAGCAAGCAGCAATAACAATGGGGATATTGGTTTCGCTGAGGTCTATCCGAGTCAGTAAGCTGCGCCAGCGCGCTTTTAAACGTCCAAATGCACATTCCACCACCATTCGGCACTTGCTCAGCCTATAGTTGAACAGGTCCTGACTACTGTCCAGGCTGCCTGTGTACGGCTTCATGAGCCATGGCATTAAGGGGTAGGCTGGGTCCCCAAGGATAACGATAGGCATTTCAACATCCCCAATGGTTATTTTCTGGTCCGGGAAGAAAGTCCCTTCCTCCAGCTTTCGAAACAGACCAGAGTGCCTGAAGACGCGAGCATCATGTACCTTTCCCGGCCATCCCACGTTGATGTTGCTGAAACATCCCTTGTGATCCACCAGGGCTTGCAGCAGCATTGAAAAGTACCCCTTGCGGTTTATGTACTCGGTGGCTTGGTGCTCCGGTGACAAGATAGGGATATGGGTTCCGTCTATCGCCCCACCACAGTTTGGGAATCCCATTGCAGCAAAGCAATCCACTATGACCTGCACGTTTCCCAGAGTCACTACCCTTGATATCACCAGGTCTTTGATTGCCCTGGCAACTTGGATCACAGCAGCCCCCACAGTAGATTTGCCCACTCCAAATTGATTCCCGACTGACCGGTAGCTGTCTGGCGTTGCAAGCTTCCACAGGGATATCGCCACTCACTTCTCAACTGTGAGGGCTGCTCTCATCCTGGTATTCTGGCGCTTCAGGGCAGGGGAAAGCAAGTCACAAAGTTCCATGAAAGTGCCCTTACACATGCGAAAGTTTCGCAGCCACTGGGAATCGTCCCACACCTGCAACACGATGCGGTCCCACCAGTTTGTGCTTGTTTCCCGGGCCCAGAATCGGCGTTCCACGCCATGTACCTGCCCCAGTAACACCATGATTTGCACATTGCTGGGGCCTGTACTTTGTGAGAGGTCTATGTCCATGTCAATTTCCTCATCACTCTCGTCGCCACTCTGCAATCGCCTCCTCGGCTGGTCCTGGTTTTGCTTTGGCATGTCCTGGCTCTGCATATACTCCAGGACAATGCGCGTGGTGTTCATAGTGCTCATAATTGCCGCGGTGATCTGAGCGGGCTCCATGATCCCAGTGCTATGGCGTCTGGTCTGAAAAAAGGCGCGAAACTAGTATCTGATGGACGGAGGGAGAGAGGGAGGGGCGAGTGACGACATGGCGTACAGGTACAGGGAATTAAAATCAACAAAGGTGGCTGTGCATCAGGGAGAAACACAAACAACTGTCACACAGAATGGCCCCCCCAAAGATTGAACTCAAAACCCTGGGTTTAGCAGGCCGTTGATTTCTTGGAGGGAGGGGGAAGCAAATGAATACAGAACAAATCTGGTCCATCTATTTTTTACATCTTAAGCTGGCAGCAGACGGTGCAGCATGACTGATAGCCATCGGCATCTTCTGGGTGCTTGGCAGAAAATGATGTACTACGACTGATAGCCATCATCGTCAAGAATCAGATGCCCAGAGTGGAAAGTTTGGTTCAGTATTTCTTAGAGGAATCTGCTGAAGAACTTTCCCGGATGCCTCTGATTGAACTCACTGAGGAGTACGACGACGACGGATACCAGTCGTAATACACCATCCACTGCCAAAAGGCAAGGAGCTGCTGCTGTGTAGCAATGCAGCCCCACGTCTGCCACCACTCAGATAGCCGATGGCGGCTACCAGTCATACTGCACCGTCTACTGTCAAAAGGCAATTAGCTGCTGCTGTGTATCAATGCAGTACCACGTCTGCCGGCACCCAGATGACATATGGTGACGCTGAGCTGAGCGGGCTCCATGCTTGCCGTGGTATGTTGTCTGCACAGGTAACCCAAGTAAAAAGGCGCTAATCGATTGTCTGCCATTGCTCTGATGGAGGGGGAGGGGCCTGACGACATGTACCCAGAACCCCCCGCGACACTGTTTTTGCATCATCAGGCATTGGGATCTCAACCCAGAATTCCAATGGGCGGCGGAGACTGCGGGAACTGTGGGATAGCTACCCACAGTGCAACGCTCCGGAAGTCGACGCTAGCCTCGGTACTGTGGACGCGGTCCGCCGACTTAATGCACTTAGAGCATTTTATGTGGGGACACAGACAATCGACTGTATAAAACCGATATCTATAAAACCGGCTTCTATAAATTCGACCTAATTTTGTAGTGTAGACATACCCTGAGACACTAGGTGGAGATTGCTACCCTTTTATTGTCAGTCTGAGAGCGAAAAAGAGGACAGGTTTTTGAGGTTCTCTTTGGCTTTGCTTTCTCCTGATGAGACGGGACAGACTGGAAAAAAAGGAGCTGTTTGGTTTCACTCAAAGGCAAGGGAACCGCTTTGTTTACTACCATGAAAGGGGAGAATAGTCTGGCTACCACCCATAGTAATAGCCACTGAGAAAATGGGAGTGTTTCCTCTTACCCTTCCCATAGAATCTGAGTATCAAAGATGCTTTTAAGCAATGGAAAGACCAGTGTAGCCATGTTTGGATGAGATTCAGGATTTGGTTTAGCTTATTATAGGAAGAATGGCCAACTGATATGGTTGGCTTTGAGTTTTCCTCCTCCTCTTCCCCCAAAGATTAGGGATTTCTGTATATGGGTACTTATACCAGATTCAGTTCTTCATTAAACACCCTACAATAGGGTCTCTCTCAATCTTTAATCAGATAAGTACTTAAATCCACTTGGCAACTCTTGCAGCTATTGGTTCCCACTACTCCCTGGCTCTAGCACCATGTAGCAAGTGCACCCAGGTATCAGGTAGGGAAGACCCCATTAAGTTCAGATGGTGATTCCTTTAGATTTAGGAAATAACGTGAGGCCTTATCACCTTTTGGAGCTAGATATACTGCAATCAGGCTAGACTGTTTCTGCAGACTCTTTGGAAAACAGTGACGTGTTGGAGATGATAGACTTCCCATTCAGAATTGCAATCACATTGCATTGCTCCCTAGTATAGACGGGCCACAAATTCACAATGGCCAGCATCCATGTACGTAAATGAATGAGCTTATAGATAATTATTTGCAGGCAAAAACCTTGTTTACCTGGCTTTAAAGCTGAAAGAATCAGGTACTTATTCTAGCCAACATTAAATTTATCCTTGTGGTGCCACCCTGAATCTATTAAACTTATTACCATATGTCATCTGTCTCCCACATGGAGATGTATTAAACTCAATAGGACTTAGTATGGGACTGAGTAAGCACAAGTGCTGTAGCAATTGTTAGCAGAATCAGGGCCTTAGCAATTAGCATCTAGTCCTGCTCTTCAGAAGATAAAGAGTAAAATGGTTCTCAGGGACAGATGGAAACTAGACTTTCCTCAAATGAGCCAGATAATTTAACAGATACAGTTTTAAAATAGAAAAAGTGTAGTTTGATTTACTTCCTGCCAAAAAGAAACTATAGAAGGACAGAAGAAATAATGGCAAATGATGCAGTAGCTCATAGCATAGAGGGTAAAAATAAGATATGGAAAAAAAGCATTTGGGCACATTGTCAAGTGAGTACAAAGTGAAAACAGCATGAAAAAAGAAAAGCATCAAGAAATTATAGAACAGCAAATAGGTACAGAAAACATAATGTGGAACTCAGAAGTGACAGGAAGGATAACTCTAGGTATGGAAATGGAGTTAACAGATGAAGACATTACTATCAGCAACAAATGAATAATGACTTTTGTGGGGCGGAATACTTGTTTTATTTGCAATTTCATACATTTAAGATCTGTATCAATTAATTTTGCATTATTTCACTTATTTTATGTAAATATGCCTCTGATACAAGATTGCACAAGTCTATCAGGTATTGGGAAGAGGTTGGTTATGAGGGGTACGCTGGCCTTCAGTTGAACATACTTTATGGACAAAACTTGTTTCTTGGTATGTGGAAGATTATCCACATTAAGATGGGTCTGATGATTCCACTGAGATCTATGGGCAAAGCATGTCCCACATGGATGGCGATTAACCATTCAGATATAGTGACAGAGGAATTGCCATATTGTATCAGACCATTGGGCCATCAAGTCCAGTATCCTGTTTCTGATGAATAGCCAGTGCCAGATGCTTCAGGAGAAAGTACAAGAAAACCTGTAGTAGGTAGTTATGGGATAAACTGTTCTAGAAAAAGTTTCCTCCTAATCTCTAATAATTGTGCCCTGAATCATGTGGGTTTACATGATTTCCCCAATTCTATTTTTTAACAGTATAATTCTAGACAGTCTTGTTATCCAAACTAATATCTACTGCTGTGTTGTATCCTATCAGGCTTTTGGTTTAAATGGTACCCTATGGCAATGAGTTCTGCTGGCTAATTATGCATTGTGTGAAAAACTATTTCCATCTATTAGTTTTTTGATTTCGCTCTCTTCAGATTGATCAGTGGTTAGCAGTGGGGAAACCCAGGGAGGTGGGTTGGTTGCAAGGCTAAGGGAGTAGCTGATACTATTTTCCTTTAAATTACCAAGAAAATGGGCAGGTGGAAACCAACTGTGAAGTGTGCTCTGCAGGGCTGGAGTGTTCTTTCCTCAATGCTAATAGGTTTATCTTGGGGGAAAGCTGTACTGGTGGTGGAGTTTTGCTGGAGCTGAGGGAGGCTGCATTGTTTGCTGCTATCTGGGAGAGTCCATTTTTTGAGTCAGGTGGAGGGTATTGACTGTCCAGAGCCTACTAGAGTAGGGACTGAAGTGCTGTCAGGCCTGCTCCAAGCTTGAGATTCTGTCCAACTTGGGGAGCTTACTTAGGCCAACCCCTGCTTTGCAAGACTTAGTCTGAAAGAAGCCTACACCAGCCTGGAAAGATTTTTGTCCAATCTAGACAAAGGCATGTTCTAACCCTAAGAAGTTTACTTTACCTGGGAGTAGAGTTGCCAACTTTCTGCTCGCACAAAACCGAACTCCTCTGAGGCCCTGCCCCCACTCACTCCATCCCCCCTCCCTCTGTTGCTCACTTTCCCCACCCTCACTCACTCGCTTATTTTCACCGGGCTGGCTCAGGGGGTTGGGGTGAGGGCTCTGGCTGGGGGGTGCGGGAGTTCAGGGTGCGGGAGGGGGTTCTGGGCTGAGGCAGTGGGTAGGGATGCGGGAGAAGGTGTGGGCTTTGTCTGGGGGCTCTAGGGTGGAGCTGGGGATGAGGAGTTTGGGGTACAGGAGGGGGCTCTGGGCTGGAGGGGGGAGCCAAGGGGTTCAGAGTATGTGAGGGGGCTCCAGGGTGAGGCAGGGGGTTGGGGTGCAAGGGGGGTGAGTGCTCCGGCTGGGGTTGTGGGCTCTGGTGTGGGGCTGGGGATGAGGGATTTGGGGTGGAAGGGGCTCTGGGCTGGGAGGTTCACAGTATGGGAGGGGGCTCCAGGCTGGGGCAGGGGTGGGGTGAGAGCTCTGGCTGGGGATGAGGGGTTTGGGGTGTACGCGGGTGCTCCGGGCTGTGACCAAGGGGGATCAGGACTAGGGCAGGAGGTTGGGGTGAGGGCTCCGGCCATTGAATTAAAGTGGATTTCTAATGCTCCTGAGTCCATTTTATTTCTCTTTCCCCTTCATGGCATCTGAGTTTACAAGCCACAGTTCACACACATTGGATCTCTGTGTGACTTCACCTTGTTCTTGTATTGTGTGGCAAAGTAAATAGAACTGCCTGATGTACCTTCTCTGTACCAATCATTTTGTAAATTTTTATGTTCCTTCTTACTCCTCTCTCAGATAAACACTAAACTTTTCGCTCTCCTTTCATGTTAGAGTTTCTCTGAATCCCATTTTCTAATGCTGCTGTGTTCTTCTTGAGACTGGTGACCAGACCTACACACAGTATTTCAGAAGAGGATGAACTTTTGCTTCATGTACAAGTGTTGTAATATTTTCATGTACAGTCATTTGAGGGATTTCTGCCTCTAGAGCACGGTCTTTCTTGACACAGAATCACTCGGTAGTCCTCTGGGTTTAGTGAGTCATGTGAGGAAGGGCAGATTGTGAGGAGGCCTGAGTAAATGCACAGTAGTTTAGACTTGAAGGAAGAGTCCTGGCCTTGTGGTTATGATACGGGACCAGGACTTGAGATCTTGAGTGAAATTCCTGGCTCTACCGTACACTTCTTATGAGATCTTGGGCAAGTCACTTATTTTCTTTGGGTTTCAGGTCCCCATCTGTAAAAGAGAATAATACTTCTGTGACCAGGTTGCCTATGCAGCACCCCTTTATGGCCATTAGTCACAAATCACTCACCTGCAAGTATCTGTAGGTATATCACAGTCTCTGTGAGGTTCAAGGTAGCAGTGCTTTACCCCCCTGGCCAAGCCACAGTTCAGTCTCATCCTTTCTACAGCGTTAAGGTCCAAAGGAAATCAGCAACAGGATCATCTAACTAACCTTCAGGGAGACCCTACCCATCTATTCATGACTTGTCTCCAAATAGTCTGAGCTTCTGCCAATCCTGCAGGGTCTGGTTGCCCTGTCTAGCAGGGGGTTATCTGACCAGCTTAGTCTCTGGACTGCAGTAAGACTTCTCTCCTTCCTAGGCAGCCCTGGATTGGGCTAGGTCTCCTTCTTTTAACTCCTTTCTCCACACCTGATATTGGCTGCAGTTGTAGTGGGGCAGGGCCATGTAGGTCTATAGGCTCTCCGTAACCCTCTAATTGCCAGTGTGGGGCCTATCTACCCCATCACAACTTCTTTTATCTGCCTTATTTATTTGGATTTAAGATCTTTTGAGACAGGAACCGTCTCTTGCCTTGCATATGTACAGCACCTAACATAATGGTACTGATTTCACTACTTTCCTACAAATAATTAATAATAATAGATGACCTAATAGTTTTCCCCATCTCTGAAATCTGTTAATCTATGAGTTCAGAAACTAAAAGAAAAGTTCAGAGAGAGCAGTGACCATCCAGTCTTTTTAAATGGTATTGATGCAGATTTCATTAAGCTTTCCCCTTTAGATTATTACATTTTTTGTTGTATAAAAATCAAACCATTAACTAAAATACCTTCTAATATTATTATTTTTTTTGCTTCTGTGTTAATGTCAGGAGAAAAGAGACATTTTAGTTATTCAGAATGAGATCTTGCTTTTCTTAGGGCATTAATAATGTACTCCTTGTCCTGAATATCTGACACCTGAAATATGAGGGTTTCACCTAGCAATTTATGTTCTGTTTTCTCCCAGGAATCAGGAAAGTTTTTTCAAAGCTTTAACATAGATGCAGTCATCCATCACATTTAGCTGCAGAAGTAGTTGGGTATTTCTTTTCAGAATCTTCCAGGAGTCCAGTGAGTCTTATATTGTTAATTCTAATTTTGGAGTGGTATTATGCCATACTAGGTCTTACAAGTCTGCCAACTTTGTTTCTTTATTGAGATGAGAAGAGAGAAGAAAAGAGGTGCACATTTAAAGATGCTATGAAAGGCTTTTGTAGATACTTTTAAACATTCTGTTAAAGATTCCAAGTCCACCAACCGAAGTCATTACCATGTGATGGCTTTTCAGTGGCTGACTTGGAGTGAACTGGTGGTCTCACTCCAGTTCTTAATGATCATGTGCCCACATCACAGAATCAAAACTAGCATTAATTGGCATTTTTATGGGAGTGCAAGCTGAGAGACCAAAGAGCTAATAGGCATGGAAATTAATCTACATACTTTTCTTGTTTCCTCCTAATTCAGATTGAGTCACAACAGCAGGGCAGTGTATGGAAACCTATTCCAATAACTGTGCTGAGCTGTTCTGTGGTCAAACGATGATTAATAATATGCTTTTATTGGGCTTTTCATCAGAAAGAGTCAAAAAATGCTTTATAAACTACACTCATTCAGACCATGGCATTGCGACTGCATCTGGGTTGCACAAGGGCAGCCAGTTCAAAGCATACTGTTCAACAGCATGGAGAGGAGAGAGAGTGGTGCATAGGTCTCTGTGCAGGCCTGCTGCCCTGGGGTGAATTTCACCCTAACAAAAATATAGAGAGAGCAGGGGTGGGCAAACTTTTTGGCCTGAGGGCCACATCTGGGTATGGAAATTGTATGAATGCTCATGAAATTGGGGTTGGGGCGCAGGAGGGGGTGAGGTCTCTGGCTGGGGGAGCGGGGCCAGAAATGAGGAGTTCAGGAGGTGGGAAGTGGCTCCGGGCTGGGGCAGAGGGTTGGGATGCGGAGGGAAGAGGCTCCGGCTGAGGGTGCGGGCTTCTTTTTTTCGCTTCTGTGTTAATATCAGGAGAAAAGAGACATTTTAGTTATTCAGAATGAGATCTTGCTTTTCTTAGGGCATTAATAATGTACTCCTTGTCCTGAATATCTGACACCTGAAATATGAGGGTTTCACCTAGCAATATTATGGTCTAGTCATCTGAGCATGGGACTGGGAGCCAGAAATGCCTGAATCCTAATCTCAGTCCCACTACTTGATACGTGGTACTGAGTAAGAGCATGTCAACATGGCCCCACAGTTTGGATTATGGCTGGGGTGGGAATAGCAGTGTGCATTGGGTGGATGCTGTAGGTATGAACTAAAAGGTTCCTAGTTTATGTTAATATAGTCCTCTTCAAACAGGATTCTGTTAATGAGAAGTAGGAACCTTTCAGTTCATGCCCACAGTGTCCACATGAGGGAGTGATAGCATGGCATTGTGATGCACACTGCTATTCACGCCCCTGCAGGGCAGTGTAGACAAGCTTTAAGTCTCTAAGGCCAGCATTTTCAAGAGAGACCACTGATTTGGAGCATCTCAATTTTTTGGGCGCTCAACTTGAGATACCTTGGGCCTGATATTTTTGAGGTGCCGATCACCCACAACTCATTCTGAAGTTGGGGGGTAGGATTATTCAGGAATTCTGAGAATTGGGTCTGTGATGGGGCACACCTTCTTCCAATCAGGAAAAGACTAATGAGGTCCTCTGGGCTCAACTGATACTAAATAGGCACACCTGGAGAGCCTGCTTCAGCTGGAGGAAGTAAGTTTAAAAGAGAGAGTTTGCCACAGGAAGGAGTGGACAGCAGAGGGAAAATTGTTGTGCTTCAGTTAGTTGATCCTTTCACCAGAGCTTAGGGGAGGAAAGACAGCTTATGAACTTCTGACACCCCAAGGCCCCACCAGACCAGGTACAATTTCATTGCAGTAGGAAGGGGTTGAATATATCCATACCCAACCTTTATAAACAAGCCAGACCTCTAAAGATGATTTTGAAACACTCAGACTGAGCACCTTCATACTGGGAAGGACTTTAGAGAGGGAAATATCTCCCAGAATGTGCAAAGATGACCTGGAAAGAGCTTATCTGTTTCCCACTGGACACCCAAAATCCGTAGTGGTTCCTGGGTAATTTTGGCCTTAATCTTTCTGGACAAAACTTTGCCCTGGTTTACATCCCTTGCACCTTCACTGAAGGCAGTGGAATTATATGGGTGTCTGGGCATAACTTGTCCCTCTGTGTCTCATTCTCCTCACCTGTAAAATGGTGATTATGATACTTCATTGCAGTCTGCCTAGGATGTTGTGAGATGACAAAAAAGTCAGACTATTTAATACACAGCATTTTGAATTGATGTTGTAAGTTGAAGATTTAAACTCCTCTTTATAGTTTTACCCTTGTACATTTTTAATAGTGTTATTCCAAATACAATACTGTTTGGGCTGTCTATATAACTGGGCCCCCTTCACTAAAAAAACCTCAATCCCCTGGTTAGTGAAGGGGAAAAATACATACAAATAGCTGTAGTATAGGTGCTGTCCTTTGTGCCTAAATAGGGAACAACAAAGTCCTAGTTTTTTTTTTTTTTTTAAGGTAATCTGAAAATTATAAAACACCGGCAGCTCCCAGTGACCTCCATATACCTTTATATATAAAGAACAAGCCCTGCCAGAGAAACTCACACTCATGAAGTAAAATGTTTGATACGGTGTGTCACCGGGAAAGTGAACGCTGACCTTCTTGGCTAGAAGCACTGCTATGTGGATTGAAAAACTGGTAGAAGGATGATAGCAGAGGAGGGAGTGATAAATGGGGAGGTGTCCTGAAGGGATACCACTGGGATCTGTCCTAGGCTTATTTTTTACTGAACTGCTTTGCCACTGATCTGGAAAGAGGTGTAAGCAGGACATTAGCTAAGGGCAAGGGTCATCTTGCCCTGCAGGGGGTACCAGCACTACATGTCTGTGGGGCTGCTATGCTCCATTTCTCAAGGTGGGCAGGGTGAAGAAGCATGGGAGAGGAGGTAATTTAGCTATTTATCTATACATGGTAGCAGACTACTCTCCCCTTTCACATTGGAGCAAGGGGGGAACAAACTGTTGACTCTGACTCATAGTTTCTTCCCTGGTTTGCTCCTTGTTCGTGGCAGACTGGAGCCCTAAATGAGCAGGTGATTCTGGCTTGTGAGGTGTCATAAACATAAGTGAGGACAAACTATATATAAGGAAAAGAATATAATGAGATCCACTTGGGAAAATGAAGCCTAATACATCTGGGAAAAAAATAACCTGAGCCTCAGCTGTTCAGTAAGTGGGATTGTGTTGGAGAGCCCGAGCTATGAAAGAGACCTAGAGGGATAGGGATAGCTCAGTGGTTTGAGCATTGGCCTGCTAAACCCAGGGTTGTGAGTTCAATCCTTGAGGGGGCCACTTAGGGATCTGGGGCAAAATCAGTACTTGGTCCTGCTAGTGAAGGCAGGGGGCTGGACTCGATGACCTTTCGGGGTCCCTTCCAGCTCTAGGAGATAGGATATCTCCATATTTAAAAAAAAAAAAAAAATACATGGGAAACCACTTAGATCCCTTGATCCGCGCCGCTTCCAGCAGCTCCCATTGGCCTAGAGCAGGGAGCCGCGATCAGCCAAACCTGCAGATGTGGCAGGTAGACAAACCGGCCTGGCCCAGCAGGGGCTTTCCTTGCACAAGCGATGGAACAAGTTTGGGAACCACTGGTGTAAAGGATTCATACTGGTACATGGGGCCTTTCAGCTCTAGCTCGGTGGTTCCATTCAAGTTCAGAGCAGTAGCTACTAAAGGTCACTTGCATCTGATAGCAGTTTAGTGGTCCATGTATTATACAGGAATTAGTATTCTTTATCAGTATCAAAAACTGAGAACAATAGTATATTGCTATGGGAGTAAAAAAGATTAATATAACACATGCTTTATTGTAACATTTATCAATAAATGACACCTCTCCCGTGTTTATTGGGTCACATACATTTGGCTCAGTTCCTTCCTTTTCAGTTTTATTCTGTGAACAAGAAAAGAAGACAAAAAACATGGATGATGATGCAGAAAAGAATCCTCTGTTGGCTTTGGCCAATACTACTAATTGATAATGTAGCTGAGTTTTCAGAAGCACTGAGCACCTGCAGTTTTCAGTGAGCCCAGTGGGAGGAGTGGATTATTACTACCTCTGAATAAACCAGGCCGCTTTTAGAGCCAAACTTTCTTGTGCCCATTAGAGTCAATGGTAAACTGCCCATTGACTTCAGTAAAAGGGCACTTCTGGATGCAAAATGACCTATTTGATTGGTGCATGCAAAATCTGGCAAAGAAGCCACTGCTGAGCCATTACCACTCTGATTCCCCAGCTCCCAAAATGCCTTGCATTTGTAGGGAGGAATTTGGCTCTTTGTAGTGTTTCAGTCAGTTACAATTTATGTGGAGGTGAACAACATGAACACAAATATAATTGTACAAAAATACTAAACATTTAGGATCAGATCCTCAGCTGAGGCAAATTGGTGTAGCTCTATTGACAGGGTTGCCAACTCTCTTGGGTTTTTTTGCACATCACCAGATTTCAGTCAGGGTTGGAGCCTGTCTGGTGGTGGTGTGAGAACGGCCAGCGAGCTTTCTAATTTCAGCCTTGCCCAGGAGAAAGCACCTCTGATTGTTTGCCTTCCCCACTTTCCAACCTCCTGGGGAAGAGCAGCCAATCAGAGCTGCTTCAGGAAGCAGGCAGACCTCTTTCTCCAATAACCCCTTAATAACCCACACCATTCTCACATGAAGGGAGGAAGCAGAAAAAGACCAGCAGGTGACGGGGGGCTCTGCTTTCTCCTGCCCCTTCCCTTCTCGTGAGCACCAGGAATGGGATGGTTCCTCTGTTCTTCCCTGTAAAACCCGGCCTGGGGTGGAGCAGAGGGGACCTCACTACAGCTGCCTCTGGTGGCCAGACAGGGTAGTGAAGAACCTCTGGAGCTGCAGGAGAAGCAGTGGTGAGGCTGGGGGGACAGAACTGATGTGGGAGCTAGGGTGTGCAGGATGTTGGAGGGCAGAATTAATTGCTGGGAGGGGGTGGGCACATGTGGGTGTAAGAGCTCCTGCAGCAGGGGCCAAAGTCACCTTGCCCAAACATTCAGGAGAGCAGGCAACACTAAGTGACACACACTCACACGTAGGAGGAGTTCAAAAACCAAGACTGATGACAAGCTATAATATAACTACTTTAAAAAACCTCATGATTTTTGAGCCAATCTAATGATTTTTGGGGCTGACATGAGTGTTTGAATCTTGGTTGGCAATACTACAATGACTTTAATCGAGCTAGGGTATCATTTGCTCTTTACATAACAAATGTAATATGCAGGAACCGCATGGGCAAGGTAGAGTCCAAATAATGGTGTTTATACGCTAACATGCAAGGCTACTACATATACTACATATACACATGGCTGCGCTGGTGGCTTCTGAAACACACAACACAATGAGCTCTACTAGAAGGCCCAGACTATTTAAAAGGATGCTACCTAATTCATGTACAGTACAAGAATTAGACCAATTTACACCAACTCACTAGCCCATTGTGTTTTTTTTCCACTGAATGTGTGTCCAATTAGAGCAACTCAGCGCATGACTTTCTGCTCCCACTTTTTGTACTTTTAGTCCCAAATTCTTCCTGCTTCCTCATTGTAGGAACCCCTTGTACCAAAGTTGAATCACTGTGGCTCTGTTGTACAGGATGCCACAACAGGGGTGCATGCCCCCTGAGCACTGTGAAGCCCAGTTCTGCAGGGGCCTCTGCCATAACTGCACAAGTGTTCCTTTGAAAGTAGGGCCAGAGAATTATATAAAGCTGCTCTAGCTCTGATGCTGGAATAGCAGCTGTAAAGTGGCTCCCCTGCCTCTCTCATTAATGCAAGAAGTGTGTCAGTAGAGCTGTAGCAGCACTATCCATCTGTCTCCAAGAGGAGTGGGAATGAGGTGGAGCCATCCACACTCCCTTCTATACCAGCAAGACTGCAGACCAGGCTGTCTGCATGCGACACCCTCTTCAGGGGTGCTACAGCAGCCAAGCTCCCTCTGCTCTAGGCAGAGATTCAGGAAATCCCACTGTGTCTGTAGTTTCCATACTGCCTCCAGGGTGGATCACCGGCTATAAAAGATGCTGCCCTTAAGCAGCCCTATAGATATTTGTCATAAATGCGTAAGAGAACAAATTTGCATTTTTTCACTGCAAACTGAATGAGCACGGGAATGAAATAGATGTGTGTAACACACCAAGCTTTCAGAAACGTAGCCTTCTGTCTTCATGGCAAACCACCCAAGGTGGCTCCTTGAGCATGGGATAAATAACCAGTGGACTGTCCTCAACTTAATCCAGTGGATTAATTTACAGTTCAGTCATGTTTGTCTAGCTTTTTATTTAAATGCATTTCAGAGAGTTGTTGAAACATGAGTTATGTAGTTTGGAGGTTTAAATTTATCTAACTAAGAAAATGGAGATAAATGAACTGACTGAGACAAGTAAAATCTAGCTTCTACAGTCATGTGCAGTGTCTTGTGAAAAATCTATTAAATTATTATGTAATCTGATTCTTGATTTAATAGGCATGGGGAAAGTTTCTTTGGTTGGTTTAACTATTTAAACCAATCACTTCAAGGCTAAGATAACTATGCTGCTTGGCTGTATGGTCACAGAATATAAAAATGTCCCTATATCTTAGTGGCAATTGCACTGGGATTGTAGGGAGGGTGTCTGGGAGCTATGTAGTAGCAGGACATGCTCTAAGCATTTCTTTAAGTGCTAGGCCAGGAGGCCTAGCTAATTTCCCCAGCAGCAGAACTTGGCGCAAGGGGACATGGTTAGCTGACATGGTGTATATCTAGTTCTTCTTTGAGTAGTGTCCCTGTGGATGCTCCACTTTAGGTGAATCTACACCCCTGCGCTTGTGATTGGAGAAAATAAATGTGGGAAGTGATAGGGTAGTTAACTATTAACTAACTGGGTTCTAAAAACTACTACTTTAAAGTTTAAAACTTAGGCTAAAGATAAAACTCAGATGCGCTGCTGATTGCTCCATCTCATGCCAAGGGCAGTAGAGAAGGAACCAAGGCAGCGTTGGTCGCACAGCTCTATGTAACCGCCAGAGGTGGCACAAGGTGGGGACAGCGCATGTACAACCCAACCAGGCACTGCTATTGAAATTCTTTAGTTACAAATGCAGGGGTGTAGATTCACCTAAAGTGGAGTACCCATAGAGACAACCATCTCGAAGAAACTCAGTTACTGCACAGGGAGAGTAACCTTCTCATCCATGGCCTCCAAGCACGTACGTTGCCATTATAACAGTCTCGGGTGAGGGAAATGCATAGGGCTCCTTTTTGGAGCAGCAGTAAGGAGCAATAGAATGTATTGTCCTGATGCCTACCTGAACCATCCTGCCCTACACTGTTGGAAAGACTCTGGGATCTACTCAGCTGCTAACTCTCTGCTCCTACCCATGACCCTGCAATATGCTTCACAGTTGTCAGTGTAGAATCTTGCACTTAATCAGAAAAGAAGACTAACCGGAGACATGATGGAGATATATAAAGGGCAGAGAAAGCCAAACAGACTCCTAGTCAACCTTTCCTACAATACAAAACCAAGAGGGTGCTCAGTGAAATTTAAAGGAAACCAGTATAAAGCTTATACAAATATATATTTGTGTAATGCAAAGTGTAGTTAACCTGTGGTACTCACAGGCTCAGGATATTTTTGTGGGAAATAGTTTAGTAGTAATAAAAAAGGAGTAAAAAGGCAGGAGCAGCTGAACCATTGCCTTGTTCCTGTTCGACAGTTCCTGTCTCTGTATTTTTCTATTTTGAAAACTGTTATAAATAGAGTAGGAAGTATTTTAATAAATGGTAATTGAAAAGTAGAAGAGAGTAGGAGGAATTGCTTAAAATATATTATTAGTGATATCCCTCTGTTCAAAGTGGCAGAAGGGTTCTGTAGTAATTATAGTTCCCAAAGCAATGGCCAAGGCAGGCTTCTTGACTCATCCTGAATTCTATTATGTATAATATGGGTTTTGCTATTTTTCAACCATCTCCTACATTCTCTTCACCTTACTTTATTGGTTATATTAAAGCCTTTTGTTTTAGGGATGTTTGACTTTCTACTCTAGTTGTAGAGCAACTCATATCCTGAACTGCAAACATTTGATGCCAGTTTCACAGTCTAACAGAGCAACAGTGACTATGGATTTATAAAGCTGCATCTATTTAAGGTAGACTTAGTGGCTATGTTTGTGCAGTACTTACGTGTGTGTGTATAAATATCAGGCTCTGGCTTTACAGATTCACATTAGAGAGGTGTTTAAACGGAAACTCTAGATCTGAATCTTTCAAACTTTGGGGAAAATTTGGATTTAGGTTGAACCCAAATCCGAGACCCAAAATCCCTTGAATTTTGGAGAAGTTGGGAGGGGAATCAGGACCCAGAACTTTGCTCGATTCTAATACCTGACTTCACATATGATCCTATGTCTGACAATGAATCTCTTCTGCATCAAATCTTGGACACCTCGTTTAGACATCTAATTGCTCTATACATTGAAGTCCGTGGGAGCAGTGAGTGCTCAACACCTCTGTAAATTAGGCCACTTAAGTGCCTGAATATAGATTTAGGAGCTAACTTCTGGCACCCTGGCTTGAACATTTTGATCAGTAATAAAAGCAGTACATTATAAGGTATTATTATTTATGTGTCTAGGGCTAGATCCTGCAATCATCAGAGTTGATTGAGTTTTTTCCATTGTCTTCAATGGAAACAGAATGGGGCCATTAGACCAAACAAAATTATATAAAAATACATAAAATTCTCCAAAGAAAAGTTTGCAGCCAAATATTTCCATCAGATTTGCAAGTGAGGCTCCTATTAAAGTCAACAGGAGTTGTTCATGTCATTCTAGGTCAATTAATCCTTAGTAAATAAACTACATGGGCCACATTCTGCACTCAAACCTGTGCAATCCCGTTGGTTCCAGTGGATTATGGAGGGTGGAATTGGAATGTCTCTCCTTGTGCAGGTTTAACTTCGATAACTAATAGCATTGTACTGTGGAACAGTTTTTCATATTGAAATAGGATACAATTATTCCTGCAAGGCAAGACTGTAAAACAGGAGGGGGGGGGGCATTCAATAGGGCTTTAATTCTTTCCTCCTTACAGCTAAGTGTAAAGCGTTCTGTGCTTTTGTTGTGTGAATGGATTTAATAGATTTCAATGCTAGAAATGCTAAGCAGACTGAACAGCCAGGAGAGTGACTATGTGGGTGTGGAATAGGAGTGAGGGCAGGGCTGGCGCAACCCATTAGGCGACCTAGGCGGTCGCCTAGGGCGCTACAATTTGGGGGGCGGCGACCGCGGCGGTATTTCGGCAGCGGGACCTTCCGCCGCCTCTGTGGGGGGCAGCATTTCGGGGCGGGACCTTCCGCCGCCTAGGGCGGCAGAAAAGCTGGCGGCGCTCCTGAGTGAGGGTGCAAAGGGCCTTGTCTTAAACACTTGTGCCCCTTTGGGGCTGACACCTAGGGTTTCCAACAATCCCTTATTACAAGGGACGTCCCTTATTTTTTCATCTCTGTACAACAAAATCAGGTGTTACTGTGTGCTGCAAAAAGCAGCAGGAAATAACCCTGGCAAATGTAGGTGAGTATTGCTTATTATTATTAATGATTATGATAATTAACAATATTGGGAGCAGGGGGGGCTAAGAAAATAGTCCCTTATTTTTGAAATACAGTGTTGGTAACCCTCACTGACTGTCACAATTTGGCTGGGGAGCAGAACTCCTGCCTGCTCCAGGTGAACAGCTCTGACAGAGTTGGTCAGATGCATGGGGAGCAAACACTGCACCTGTTTAAAGGGTAGCAGCGCTGCTGTTGCAGCACGTGATCCTGGAAGCACCAGGTGGAATTCTGGCTCAGTTGTCTCCCTTCTCGACTCTGAGGTGAGCCTTTAAACTCTTGGGGACAATGACAGATAGCGTCAATGAAAACTCTCAGTGGGGAGCAGAAAATAGCCTTTTAGAGAGATGCTCAACTTAATGTGTAGCATGTTAGCTGTGCATTTCCTACAAGCTTTAATGATTGTAACAGGAGGTTTGCAATGAAAACCCCATGCATTAAATTTGAGGCACCGGACACTAATAAGGCCGTCTAATTGTAAAGATTTATCAGACTTAAGACATCGTTTCTAATTGCCTATTTTTGTTAGTCTTTTTTATTTCCTTTTAGTATTTCATTTTCTTCCTGTTGGAAATATCTTTGTCTCTGTCATCTGTGGAAACGCATTCTGCTTGAGAAACCTCAGAGAAATAATTAACTGTACATTCTTATTTCAATGAACCACTGACGTGTCATGCTGGGAATGTAACTAAAGGGTTACATTGTAACCCCTGCTGGAGCAAAGTAGTGTCTATACAGCTCTTGCCTCAGGCTTTCTCTTAACATCACAAAACCGCATACAATATTGTTGTATCTTCAATACATCATTTGCCCTTTCCTCAGTTCTGTTTACAATCCAAGGTGCATCCCTCATTATCCTTGATAGCAGGGTATACAATGTGATAGTTGACTCTTGCTTTAAAAATGCATAATTCTAGTGAAAGGCATAGACGTCTGTTTTGTGTATATATTGTGTGTGCACACGCTTACTAGCTCTGATGTGACCCTTATTCTGCTCTCATATACCAGTATTACACCTCTGTGACTCCACTGAATTCACTGGAGTTATTCCAGATTTACGCCATTGTGAGTGAGTTACAGAATCAGACCCCATATGAACAATGCCGAAAAAGACAAACCTAACTGAAATGAAAACAAAACCCTGGCAGTGCTGGACACAAGGAGATAATTTCCAGGTTTTTTTTTAAATGCAGTGCAGAGTTAACCCTCAAGTTGTCAGGTTCTTAAACCAGGCTGTGGTAATTTGCATCTAGGATGGAATGTTGCCAAGGAGCCAAGTTCTGCTCTAAGTATAGAGTAACCTCATTGAAGAGAGTGGAGTTATACCAGATTTACACTGGTATAACTAGAAATTAGAACAGAATCTGACCCAAGATGAGTAATGGGCGAGACAGTCTGACAGTGTTTGAGAACAGAGAATTAAGAACAGGGATCAGAAAATAGCATGTGTTACTGTAAAAGATGGACCTGAGCAATGAAGTTCAGATCCAGAGCCAAACTCCATGGTGTGTTCATAGCTACAGTTATGGTCCCTCCAGTCCATTTCTAGTTATTAAATAGTCATAAAACTTGACTCACAATTTTTGTGTAACCAGTATAATTTATTTTTTACAAATAGTATTTTAATGACTTTTTAGGTACCCAACACCAAACCTACACCTGCAAAGTGAGGTTTAAATTAGAACTGGTTGGAAAACTTTGGCCGAAATGAAATATTCAGGTTTTTTCTCCTGATTTCTGACCAACTCTAAGTGCCTATTTCTAACCTTATTGAACTGCTGTACAGTCCTGTTGTAAATCAGCGCAGAATCAACTCCTAGTCTTAGATATCTGTGTTTGACTCCCATTGAAGTGAATAGGCGCAGTCCTCTTTCAGTCTTAACACTTCATTGATGTCAGTGCGGAGCCTTGCCTACAAGAGGCTGCAAGTTCAGATACAATGTTATTTCACATGGATATCTGAAGGCATAATTTGGATCTAGGTAGAATTGCCATCATGACTAGTTTACATGTGGCTTTTCTTTTTTTAAATGCAACGGACAAGTACGTGTTAAATAAACAATCAAAAGAAACTATAAGCATAACTACAGCTCAAAGGCGGCTTTGCGAATTAACTGACATAATTACTTAAGGAACTTGATCTTCACACAATTACTGCACATCCTGTTGTGTCTTAATTTACCTCTGAAGCATGTAAAACAGCTGTGCTTCATTAGGCTAAACTGTTGTTATGAAGGCAAAATGTAGTTTTGTTTTGTGGGTGGGAATCTTTAATGTTCAACAAAATGTGATGCCTTTACATTTTAAAAAAATATGTTTTGCTTTCCAAATGGATTGACCACTTTCATTCTTCTCTCCAGCCATCAGTTTGGAGACCTTGCTGAGAGAAATCCACAGATTGAGTTTATGAGGCAGCTCTACTAAATCACAGGCAAATTCTAACATGTACTTACCCCTGAAGTTCCTGTGAACTTCAGTATTGCAAGAGCTCAGCCCCACTTAGAACCAAATGCCCAAAAATGTGGTTTTATATTTTGTATTTCTTAAACAAACTCAAGCCTCTAAAGCACATTTCCAATCGACACATACACCAATCAACAAATACAATATGCAGCATTCATAGACCATTCCCTCAGACAGGAAATATTGGACGTGGTCCAAAGTCTGCTGAAGTCACTGTATTACCACTGACTTTGGTGAGCTTTGTATCTGGCTCATGAACAGCAACAAGACTGAGGCAGCAAGTGGTATTTGAAACCCGTGTTGCCAGCTGTTGCATTTTTATTGTGAATCTTGTGATACTTGGGATTTTTTTTTTTTAAAGATACAGAACACGGTATTGTGTGAGCATATTAAAAGTTTAGCTTTCCTTAAAAATTTCTAGTTCTCACAGTTGCGGAGAAAAGCTTGAAAATGTGAGACCTAGAGTCATCAGCATCAGAAGGCAAATACAAAGAACTCCAAACGTATTATTTTGAAAATCTCATGATTTTAAAGCAATGTTTTAAAGCCTCACTCATGATTTTTGAATGTTTGGTGATGGTAAACCCCATGTGATATCACACCTTCTCAAACAAACACTCATGTGAATAGATGGGCCTTTCAAAATGCCCTGAAGATCACAGGCTCAGATTTTGCTGAGCCAATAAGAGGAGAAAGTTAGCAGAGACATAGACTTTTCATTGAGAACTCTCTACATTTAGCCCTCCAAAGTCTGTGAGTTTCATATAATAACTGGAGCTTAAATGAGAAGTTCACAATAAATAATTTGACAATCTGTCTTTTTTTATTTCCCATGTTAGTTACTTAGTTTCCCATGACTAACTGCAAATTCTAAGAAGAATACAGTATTCAAAACTATTTGCCAGCTTCTTCAACAAATCTTCGCCTGGACATTATTTTGCAAAAATTTCATTGTGAAAGTTAGTTTTTTGAAATTCTTATTCTGTTGATTAATTGCATCCTGAGAATCATGGGGTATTGTTTCTGTTCTCTGATTGCTAACTAATACAGTGCTGTGATGAAGTGGGAATGTTCTTAATGTTTTCTTTGACTACTGTGTGGGTGCCTTAGTTTCCCCTATGCATTTCTTAGGTATCTAGGTGGAGGGATCAGGGTGTATGATTGTTGCAGAGCCCAAGAGGGCCCCTGTGATACGGTCTGCACAGGGAATGGCCGGCACTCTGTCTCCTGGCAACTAATGGCCTGGGCCCCTCCTCTGCAAAGATGCCAACTGAAGGTGTTGGAGAACAAAAAGATCAGGTGACCTCCTGGCCCAGGAAAGAGACAAAGGCCAGAGAGGGAGGGGCTGGAGGGCCTCAGTTTGGATCTGGATGGGGATGTGGGGGAAGGCACAGAGATAGTCTGGCCTCCCTGCCCCCCAAGATGGACCTAACTGAGGTGGTCCTGTTGTCTGTACCTGCAAGACGTGTCTTGGACTGTGTTCCTGTCGTCTAAATAAACCTTCTGTTTTACTGGCTGGCTGAGAGTCATGGTGAATTGCAGGAAGCTGGGGGTGCAGGGCCTTGTCTCCCCCAAACTCTGTGACAAGTGCATGTTGCATTTTTTAAATTTTATAACTGAATATATAATTTAAAAACTTTTGTGAGCATCAAGTTGACTCTTTTGCACAAAGTTGGACAAAACCAATCACCAAAGTGTTGTAAACATGGTTGAAACTAAATTCACTTGAGAATTTGAATGAATATCCATGGAGAATTCTCTTCACTATTTTCACAGATGCAATACTTTGATAAAACATAATTCAAACAGGAGATAATACAAAGATGACTCCAGCCCTGGGGGAATAAAAGGAAAATAAGTCCTCTTTTTGGGTGGAGTCTTGAAAAGAAAAGTATCAGAAATGGGAGAAGAGGAATGCATATTGTAACAATTATAGCTTTGTACACTTAGTGACTACAATAAAGGTAAATCTTGCTGGAAAAAGTTAAGTGGGTGCTGATGAGTCACAGAAGCACATGGCTTGGTATCCAACCCAGGTAATGGAATGGAAGAGAGGATCTAGTGGTCTGGTCTGAGGGTGTCTGAAAGTTCCCAGGAGCAGTCAAGGCTGGGAGAATCTTTGAGCTGATCTTTGTCAATAAAGCCAGATCCTAGAAAGTGTGTGTGTGTGTGTGGGGGGGGACGGGACAGGACAATGAAGTAATGAGTTTGACTTCTGTTTTAGAGCAGTTTGGAAAAGTCACCTGCTCACAGGGCCAAACCACGGTCCCAATGCCCAGCCTGAGCAATTGGACTGTACACTGGGGAGTGATAGTAAATAAGGTAGACATTATAGTACATGAGGCAGATGGATCCTCTGGCTCAGGCCTGGATACTGATTTTCAGTCACACTTTTACTGGGCCTCTCCCCTCACGACATAGTGCCTGGTTTTGCACTGACTCTAAACCTATCATAAGTCCTC
Source organism: Emys orbicularis (assembly GCF_028017835.1). Taxonomy (NCBI): domain Eukaryota; kingdom Metazoa; phylum Chordata; order Testudines; family Emydidae; genus Emys; species Emys orbicularis. Next base: position 348,369,664 of record NC_088683.1, read on the forward strand.
CACCCTAGCCCACCACCTCTGTAAGCAGCACTGAAATGGCAATAATAGGTCAGGTGCATAAACAGACAAAAAGGACCCAGCTCTAAATAGTCTACTGTCATTGGGCTAAGTCCTTTTCACTAATATGTGATTGAGATATAGAAGCCTGCTCGTATGCAACTCCTCTCTGGAGACAGTCTCTGAAGCGAAGTCTGTTCTTTCTTTGAGGGATCCATGCTGCCCATGATGTCAAGAGCTTTGGTCAAGGACACAAAGTGTTTTGCACTGCCCAAGAAGTGACAATGGGTATAAAAGACTACATATATTGAACACAACACCATGATTTAGCAAAGTGTGCACCCAGTGGGTCAGCTCATGCTCTTAGAGACATACATACAACTCCCCTTGACTTAAATTACATTGTGGAGGCAGTAAAATAATAGCACAAATGCTTAAGACCCAAATCGCAGTGGAATTATGACGCTAACACACTCCTTTTGTTCATAGTACAGGTTGTCTTTCATTTGAATGAATTCAGCTTTTGTAAACAGTCAGGAATTCTACAAACTGGAGGTCAGGTACGCTTGAAGTATTGGCCAGGACTCTTTTGCCCCCTCTGCCAATTCTGCTTGAGGCAATTAACATGTAATTGAATGTTGACTGAAGATGAAGAGTGTGGCTGTTGGGGGTGGGGGGAACGTGATCACACACTAATGCCTTGTAAGTGGGATACCAGCATCTTTAAGTTCACTGCAGCTGAATATATATTGCCACTGCTTGCATAAGCTGCAATATTAATCAAGCTTGTGGAAATTAAAACACAATTAATCCAACCAGATACTGTGCAAAACTGCAGCTTGAGTCATAACCCATGTTCTCAGATATACTTGGCTCAGCATTCGCACTGGTGATTTAATGTTTCTTTGTAGCAAGATGCTGATTTAATCAAATATATTGAACCCCAAACTCCAGTTTTTATTGGCATTAATGGGTGAGGAGGCTTCCCTCCATTTCACATAGACTATTCAAAGCTGCTTTCCTTACAGTCTATATTACATCCCTTGGTTTTGTTTAAAAGGCTTAATTTAACCATCTTAAGAAAAAAAGCAGCTAGAACTGGGATCAAAACTAGCTGGGTATCTGGAAAATGCATACAGTTAGTTTAGGTTGGATGCAATCAAATATTATAGCAGACAATGCTTATTCTACCTGATGCATGTTTATTGGGCTCAATATGTGGGTAACTGGGTGGAATTTAATAGCCTGTGATATGCGGGAGGTCAGACTAGATTATATTGTTGTCCCTTCTAACCTTAAACTCTATGGTTATATCTATACCGCATACCACTTGCGGCAGTGTGAGGGGTATGTGTTGCTACATGCTGCAGTGAAAAGCAAGCTGTGTCCATGCTACACCTGTCAATAGAAAGCTCTGGTGGAGGGGGAAAGGCTCCAGCAGCAGCAGGGCCGGCTCTGGCTTTTTTGCCGCCCCAGGCAAAAAAGCCGCCGCCGCCCCCCCCCCCTGCGGGGGGGGGGGGGCAGAGCCCGGGGGGAGGGCGGCCGGAGCCCCGGGGCGAGGGTGGCGAGCCCCGGCGGGGGCTCCGCTCTCCCCCCGGCGGCCGGGGGGAGGGCGCCGGAGGGGAGGGCGGCCGGAGCCCTGGGAGGAGGGCGGCGAGCCCCGGCGGGGGCTCGGCTCTCCCCCCCACCCCCCCGGCGGCCAGAGCGCCGGGGGCAGGGCGGCGAGAGGGCGGCGAGCCCCGGCTGGGGCTCGGCTCTCCCCCCGGCGGCCAGAGCGCAGGGCGGCGAGCCCCGGCAGGCGGGGGGAGGGCGCGGGGGGGAGGGCGGCCAGAGCGCCGGGGGGAGCCCGGCTGTGGCCCCGCTCTCCCCGGCGGCCCGAGCGCCGCGCCACCCCCCTCCAGGTGCCGCCCCAAGCACCAGCTTGGTTGCCTGGTGCCTGGAGCCGGCCCTGAGCAGCAGGACACTACGTTGCTAAAAATAGCCATGGAGATGGAGGAGACACTGCTTGTGCAGGTAGTGAGCTATGTAGGCAGGGCTGGCCATAGACCAATGGCTACCCAGGTGAGGAGCATCTTCGGCGCCCTCCCTTCATTTGTTAAACTTTTGAGTGCCTTATTTTTATTGCATTTGTAGCCCATTTCACAACTTCGATGCACGATTTGCATGCATGATTTATCCTGTCTTATGAGATGATAAATTTGCACGCTAGGATCTGTAAATCTGTATTTATTCGTGCTATAGATAAGCAAATAAAAAATTTGTTTCCTCTAAGCTTATAGAAACTTTAAAATTTTAAGAATAACTGAAATGTTCTAATGTCAATAAATTGATCTGTGCACCAACAGTATTAAATAGGGTTGCAGAAGGTGACATCCTTAGAATGTTAACCCTAATCCTTTGGTTCAAAAGGTCACTTTTCTCACCTTTGCCCTCATGAGCTGAAGCACAGCATCAGAGAGATCCAAAGACTGGCTCGTGGCATTTTCAAGCAATAAAATAGCAAGCGATGTCAGTCTCTTGTCGGCCATCATTGATCAAAGATATGTTTTAATGAGCCTCAGCTTCAAAAAGTTGTGCTCACCACTCGTGACTGTGACCAGCAGCGTGAGCAGAATCCTCAAAGCTATCGACACATTAGGAAAAGTATCCTTCAGCTCTGCATTGTGAATTAATTGGAGAACTTGGAGTGGAGAGTGATTCCCGTGTTGCAAAATGTGACAAATGTTATCCAATTCGACATAGAGGCCTTAATAATCAATGTCTGAACATTTCCAAAGTATCAGCGTCCGGTGAAGGTCCGTACAATTGTTCAAGAGTGTATTCCTGTCCGCCAGGAGCTTACTAAGATCATACAAAACCCCTCAGGTCTTTCCAAACCTTTCTACGATGGACACTCAAGCAGTGTCAATGAGTGAGCAAAAAAACTCCCTCTTGAATTTTCTTCTGAGCTTCTCATCAGCTCATCTCTGCCCTCGTAACCAAACTCTCTCTTCTTCTGATGAATACAAGTTTCCTTGAAGACAGGCTCAATTCCTAAATTTTCCACCATTTCTTTGGCAGCAGTGATGGCATCTTCAAATCTGTTGTCTCTGAATGCCACAACGAAATCAAGGCAGCTTCTCATCAAAGTAGTAGCAGTTGTAATGTCCGTCTACTGTGTTTGTAATGCCTTGCTTACAACACTTAGTTGGAATATGATATCCTGCCAAACCATAATTGACACAGGAAATTTGAAGTCAGTGATCTGGTTTGCCAGGCTTTGCGCTTCGTGTGGGATTTCAGCCTCGGCTTTACTGCACCAGTTCCATCATGGTGTCGTAAACTTCAGTCACTCGGTACCTCACTGGACTTATGCTGTCAATGCGGCTCTCCCAGCGAGTGTCACTTAGCAGCTTCATGGTCAGATTTGTAACATTGTCTGTGAGGATCTTCCACCTTTGCAGTACTACGAAGAGAGATACTGAATCTAAAGAAGACGACGCTGCATCTGACACAACCAGGTTTAGGGAATGGCAGCCACAAGGCATGAAGAAAGCTCTTGGATTCAGCACAAGGATCCTTGCCTGGATGCCACTGTTTCTTCCCTTCATGTTCACACTGTTGTCGTAGCCTTGGCTGAGGGAGTCCTGAGGCTTTATTTTATTATCATTCAAAACATTGTATTATGCCTTTTCCAGTAGAGTCGTGCACAGAGTGGAAACAAATAAAACATTTTTTTACTTGGATACAGCCATCCTCGTCATCAACAAATCTTACTCTAAATGACATCTTTCCACTGTGACTAATATCAGGAGTGCAGTCCATTATTATGGTGTAGTATTTTGCTTTGCCGAGCTGCATCAATATGTTATCAAATACCTTCCTTGCCATAAGATCAATCAATTTGTTTTGAATAGTTTTGCTGCAGTAATGGTCCATAGTTTCTTTACAAACTACTCAACGGAAGTACTCACACCTGACATCATCATTTTTCCCAAGGAGCTCCTAACCGAGGAAATTACCCTTGTATTCAGTGAACAACTTATCTGACAAGCCCCAGAAAGCCAAATTATTCTTTGTAAGGAAGAGGGTAATTGAGATCAGACACTCAAGCATGTTCCTCCAATGCTGGGTTTCTACATTAATAACACTGCTCTGCAGCCAAAATGCTTCTGAAATAAATGTAGTCAAACTTTACTAATTCTGGGTCACTGAGAATGAAAATGATGCTTAAAATTGTTGATTGGCTCTAATTTTAAAGATATGCTATTGGGTCAGTATATACGACCCTTGACTTGGGAATGGCGGAGGATAAGTGAGTTATAAAGGGAAGGGATCTCAATTTAAACCAGAAATGACTAAAATACATCTTTGACTGGATCTATGAATAAATCTATGACTGGGTTTGGACAGTACTTGCTTTTTAGGCAAAACAATGAATGATGCAATCTGAAGCTGGTATTGCGTCATACATGATATGAATTGCATCATGTTATTCCTAGAAGTCATGGATGATGCAATCATAACGAAGCTTACATCACTCTGCTGAACAAATTGCCCTATATCAGCTCTAGAAATCATACAGTGTCGTGCTCTCTTATTTGTCAGTGTTTGATTTTGCAAAGGGACACATTTCTGTTTAGCCAAAGTGAGCAGAGATGCCTCGTACTTGTGTGAACAGTGCAGATAACTTCTGCTATGTTTGTGGTGAAGTGACTTTTGCATCACAAAAGTGCAGTATAACCACTATGGTTAAGAAAGCCTATCACCTTTCTTTTGGCTGCAAAATTGGAGATCAGGACAAGAGGTGGGCCCCACACATATGCTGCAACACTTGTGCAACAAATCTTCGCCAGTGGTTGAACAGGAAAAGGAAATCTATGCCTTTTGCAGTGCCAATGATTTGGAGAGAGCCAACAGATCATACCAGCAATTGTTACTTCTGCATGGTGCCTCCAGTTGGGAAAGGTGTGTCAAAGAAGAAAAAGTGGACTGTGCATTATCCAAACATTCCATCAGCTATACGCCCAGTACCCCACGGAGAAGGACTGCCGGTTCCTGATGCACCAGAATCATTCTCACTTGAGTCAGACGAGGAAGAGGAAGAGGATGAAACTTCTGGTCCTGAACCATCAATGTCACAGGACCCACATTTTCTCCCATCCTCCTCCTCTGAACCACACCTCATAATACAAGGTGAACTGAATGACCTTGTCAGGGATTTGGAACTACCCAAGAGTAAGGCAGAGCTGTTGGGCTCCAGACTACAGCAGTGGAATCTCCTGGCAGGTGATGTTAGGGTTTCCATGTTCTGTGACCGTCAAAAGGATCTTGTCCCATTCTCCTTCATGGAAGGTGATCTTGTAGCCTGCAACAACATCGATGGTGTGATGGCAGCCCTCAACATCGTTCATGATCCAGATGAGTGGAGACTGTTCATTGATTCATCGAAGACGAGTCTTAAAGCTGTTTTACTGCATAATGGCAATGTTTTGCCATCAATTCCAGTTGGTCATGCAGTCCATATGAAGGAAACCTATGACAACATGAAACAGCTTTTGAGGTGCATAAACTATGACCAACATCAGTGGCAGCTTTGTGGCGATTTGAAGGTTGTTGCTCTCTTGCTTGGTCTGCAGACTGGATACACAAAGTACTGCTGTTTTCTCTGCGAATGGGATAGTCGTGCAAGAGATTCCCACTACATCAAGAAAGATTGGCCACTCCGACAGTCATTGGAGCCTGGGAGGAAAAGTGTTCAGCATCCACCACTTGTTGAATCAAGGAAGATTTTGTTACCACCCTTACACATCAAGCTGGGTCTGATGAAGAACTTTGTCAAGGCCATCGACAAAACACAAGCAGCTTTCAAGTACCTCCGTGGAAAATTTCCAAGGTTAAGTGAAGCTAAGATAAAGGAAGGTGTCTTTGTTGGTCCTCAGATTCGTGAACTTCTTCGAGATGATGCATTTGACCATGCACTACGTGGCAAGGAAAAGACGGCATGGAAAGCCTTCCAGTTAGTGGCAATAAATTTTCTCGGAAACAACAAGGCAGACAACTACAGGTTGTTGGTGGAAAACCTCCTCAAGGCATACAAAAGCCTTGGTTGCAACATGTCACTAAAGATACATTTTTTGCACTCTCATCTAGATTTTTTTCCATCGAACTGCGGAGCAGTGAGCGACGAGCACGGTGAGCGATTTCATCAGGACATTGCAACAATGGAGAAACGCTATCAGGGCAAATGGAGCCCATCAATGCTTGCAGACTATTGCTGGACAGTGACAAGAGATGCTCCATTTAATGAATACAAGAGACAAGCCAAGAAGCGCCGAGTAGACACTGAATAGGACTAAACTATGTACATAATAGTTTTTTGCCTTTTGTTTCATAATAAATTTTATTTATATAACCCTTTTGCTGATTTTTAAAGTGTTACATAAACAGGACAGGTGAAATATTATCATGTAAAGCAACCATAAACACATGAAAAGACCTAGGTTTACAATTTGTGATTAAAACTCTACTATCTACACAATATACATAGACATAAAATGTAAAAACTTAAATAACTTAGAAACAGTAGCTAATCAGTTGTTTTAATTGTCATATTTGAATTCAGCACATCAAAATACATAATAAATAGCACATTTTATCTCTGAAGCAGATGACTTCTCAAAAATTGTAGACCAGTGTAATGCGCTGTTTTTCTGCAGCTATGCATTTATTCAGCTTGAGCCTGGACTCGACCTCCATCCAGGGCCAGCTCCAGGCACCAGCGAAGGAAGCAGGTGCCTGGGGCGGCCAATAGAAAGGGGCGGCACATCCGGGTCTGCGGCGGCAATTCGGCAGCGGGTCCTTCAGTCCCTCTCTTCCTCTTTGGCGGCACTTCGGCGGCAGCTCAATTGAGTTTTTCTTTTTTCTTTGCCGCTTGGGGCGGCAAAAAAGCTGGAGCCGGCCCTGCCTCCATCCATTTGGAGTAGGCCATAAAATGGCTGGATGACTTTTCATGTTGCTTCAGAGCATCAGCCAAGTTATGCCAGTAATTTTATCCAGAAAGCGTAAGAAACAAATTTTTGCATTCTTGTCCAATATTTTACAACAAAAAAAGAACTATCAGTTGATTTTGAGTAAACTAGCCAACGCCAATTCAGTTTCTCACCATTCTTGAGCATTCTTTCACAGTGTGACTTTGAGAAGTGTCACTTCTGCTCATTTATTGGAAATGTCATATCCTCAATTTCGTCCGGCCTGTTCAAAATTGTGCGATCAATATTGGCAGAGTTTAGCATCGCCGGCCATAGACCAGGATCTGATGTATCCATTTGTCGTGTACATTCTATTTTCCCTTTCGTCGCTAACAAAAAAACAGAACCCTGAGCCTGGTGCCCCCTAAGTCTGGCACCCTAGGTGGTTGCCTAGGTCGCCTGCCCCTAAATCCAGCCCTGCATGTAGGTGTACATACCTGGGTACACACCTGCAGGGTTCAGGTGTGTCTGTACTCTACTCATCTAAGCAGTGCCTCTCCAGTAGGGTGACCAGACAGCAAATGTGAAAAATCGGGACAGGGGATGGGGGGTAATAGGAGCCTATATAAGAAAAAGCCCCCAAAATCGGGACTGTCCCTATAAAATCGGGACATCTGGTCACCCTACTGTCCAGCTACACTGCTATTTATACTGGGGGGGATGGGTGGGGTTGGGATATGTACTCTACATGCTGCCTAAAGGAGTGTGCAGTGTAGACGTACCTTACTAATCTATAAATTACTGGGCTGGATGCCAGAATCCTCGGGTTCCTCCCTTAGTAAACTCATCAATTCCTGCTCCCATTGAACTCTGACAAAACCCAGAAAGACTCATCCCCTATTGGACTCCTGTCCCTTTTCCATTCCTGAATCCTTGTTCTTTCTCCCAAGTGAGGCTGCCTGGCCACCCTAAGGCCACTCTGGGAGGCAGCTGGCTAGCTACCTATTAGCTGCGTGCTGAAGTGTATCTGACTCACTTCTGAGCTTGGGCCTACTTTGGCTGGAAGTCCTGGATGCAAAGGTAGCTGTCTCAAATCACTGTCAAGGGCTGAGCATTGATTTTTAGCTTAGAGAGTTGATCTTAGGATGGAATTCTGCACACTGAGAATCATGGCATAATCAGTGCTTTCTCCATGTTGTATTTAACTGCAGTCTAATAGCCTTTGCCATGGTGTCACACACTCCTCTTAACCTTTGATGATATCTGGGGTGTCCTGCATCACATTAGACAACTCTACTCACTGAATTTACTGGGAGAAAGGGATGCTTTTCTGTAGCTTGAAGACTTTTCTCCGTTGGAGGCTCTTGTATGGGTGGTGCCACTCAGGACTTGTCTTTAAGGTTCTTACAGTTCTTGTCAGTTGTTGGCTGTGTGTGTGTTCTCACTGCGTGCTGCACTGGCTCTGGCCAGATAGCCCGTACAGCAGGCTTTGATCAAACTGCCAAGATGACCACAGACTTGGTTCAGTAGCGAAGACACTCAGTCAGACTTACTGTTAACAAAGCACAGTTCTAGTATCCTGTAGACTCTACAGGACCACTAACACATGTATGCTCATTACAATGGACCAGCTCAGTCCATAGCGGGACTCTCTGATCCCCCGTTGGCCAGACAAAGACACCCTATCTGCGACCCCTCTTTTATACACTGATACAAACAAGTTACATATTGCCCGTCTGATGTGGTTAATTACTACCCTTTACCTTGTACATGTTGGTTCGATCAAAATATCTCTATCCCATCGCCCTGTCAGCCTGACCTTATCTTTAGGAGGGGTCAGTGTGTCCCTGTATCATCTTCGGGGAGTGTGTTTACATCATAGCCTTGTATTGGGGTATTCTGGCACGATCCTTCCGGAATGTGTTTACAAGAATACATAGTTCCTAGGAGTGCTTGTGTTTTTGCAACACCAGGCCTGTTCTTACCAATTTCATGTATCAGATAGTGAACCTGTAAACAGGCATCTGCTTTGTAATAGGGCCTGACTTTTGCTCATAGACTGACTCTTGCTGATTTTGCTTTATATCAGCAGGGCCTGACTTTAGTTTGGGCCTTAGGCCTTACACGAGGCCCCTCATACCAGGCCTCATGTGTCAGACTCTCTCTTTCTACTATAACAGTATTAGATTTCTCCTCAGTGCCACTATAGTTGAACTGGTCCAGGACATTGTCCTTAGCCTACCCTTTCTGTCAGTGGAGGACCAAAAGGGAACTCTTACTCATGTTTTGTAACACAGTTTCTCTTTGGAAATCTGCTATAAGTAATATATGGCCTTCAGGCAGGACTAGTCCTTAAAAAACCTAGTGGAAATACCTGAGTGTTATCGCTTTTTCCGTCCTCCTACTTGGGTGAGGTGAAAACTCATGTCTGCTGGGGAAATGAAGGACAAGGAAATAGAGTGGAGATAGGGGATGGAGCGGGACAGAGGAGGCTCTCCATGTGAATGACCCACAGATCTCAGGAGCTCTGCAGGTTTAGGGAGTGTAAGCCACATCTCCAAAAGAGAGATTGAATCCTGGCTGGGGGAGTCACAGATTTCCCTTCCCTTTCCATAGGTTTCCCTGTGTAGGGGATGATCTGACTCTCTGCAGTGTCTCTTCATGATGTATTTTTGCTTTGTTCTCCCACCTGCTCACTGAATTCCAATTTCATGAGTAATTTTTCAGAACGAAGGACAATTTTTAATCACAATGCAAATAGAAGGAGTAAAAACTTGTGCAGAATGCATTAAATGTGTGATGTTGTAGACATCAGTCAGTCAGAGGTGCAGCTAAGATGACATTCAGTTTTATTAAGGGATTTGGATTCATTTCAGACCCTGCATGATGCCTGACTTTAACAAGTGAGCCACTGATAACTAATCATGTGGGCTCCTTTTTGGTCAAGTACCTCTTCCCTAGCTTGTTAATTAGAGCTTTTCTGACCAAAATTCTAAATAAACCTCTGTTTTACTCTGTATACAAAATACAATAGCTAAAATGCTGACATGCTAGAAAGAGTAGTTGTTAAATGGACATTACACCATATTTTCTGTTTCTGGAGTGCTGGGGACTTTTATTAAGAAATTATTTTATTTTATTTATTTTTTTATTTCTAGCAAAAGGCTTGAGACACTGATAATCTGATGATATCAGACTACTTAGGCATCTCATCTCCTCCCCCAGCTGTTGCTTGTGCACCTGTTATTACTGCTGGGCTGTCCTCTTTCTCAGCTCACAGTAAAAATAGTTTAGTATTCCTTCCCCCCCACACACACACACTTTGACTGTACAGTTGCTCCACTGCATGTGACACAGCTAGAGTGTTGTCATCACTGGGGTGGATCACTTACAATTACACTATTTTTTCTCCCTGCAAACATTTGACAAATAATCCTGGTCAAATAGGTTCAGACTGGGCATGAATCCCTCCAGATGAAGAGCCTGAGATACTTATTCACCTGCAGGGCTTCTACACAGGAAAATTTATTCTCTTGCTTTTCTGGGTGGTACCATCTGTTTTCCAATCCTCCATTGTTCAGCGGATCTTCTTTGTCTTGGGGAGCAGTATATTTTACTGCAGCATGCTTGAGTCTATTCATCCTCAGCATGTTTGAGATTCCTTATCAACTACCCCTTCCCTGCCCCCATTATATTGTTCAGTGAAATAAATCCTTGGATGCTAGTTCTGGCTGAGCTTAGAACAAAAGTGCTTGCTAAAATGATCACTTGCTGTCATTGAACCTTCTAGGGAGTCCTCGTGTTTTCCAGTCTTTTCACACAAAAGGGTTATGTAACTATATATTCAGAAGCCCAGTGGAAATATTTCCCTGAGGAATCAATCAGATGTTCAGACTTTTTTTCCTATCCTCTTACTCTGCACTTCTGAAATGGAGGTTGTGTAGGAAACAGTCTGTGCTACAAATGTGAAAAGTGATGATGATGTATTGGAAAATTGTACAGAAACCAAGAAAATGTTTGTTAGCCTTATAGTTTGCACATCTGAAAACTAAGTGTGGCATTTTCAAAAACACCTAAGAGAATTTAGAGCACGAGTCCCATAGAAACTGAAAGTCAATGAGACTTGTGCTCTTAAATCACTTGGGCACTTTTAAAAATCCCCTCCTCCCCATTAGTCGTCTTGACTCATGGAGTCCATTCACTTTTAAGGAGCTGCACTGGAGAGGAATGTGTCACATTAACAGCTAGTACATCTGAATAATGTCAAGCAAACATTGTGGAGGGTCAGGTATTGGGCAGGATTGTGAAATTTTGTTTTTCAGTGTCTTTCCTTGTTGCAGCAGAATCCATCTTTGCAAGTACTGTGTAGACAGCATACTACAATAGGTATATCCAATGGAATAGGACCACTTGTGTGAGTAAGCCAAGCAGGATTTGGCTCTGTGTGCTACCAGCTGTCTGCCTTGAGCTATCAGAGAAACTGGTATGGAAATAATGTTTGCAATTTCATGTTGGCATACATGACCTAATTGAATTGGTTGCTTTTAACCTTTCTTTTTAGTGACATCAAAATGGCTTCAACATCAATTATTATCCTCCCAGGGTATACGTTCAAGACCCAGGAAGAATGTTGTTGTGAGCTGCTGACTTATTACAGGGAATATTTCTGTAGGAATCTGTAATATTAATAATTTAAGTATTAACCATCCTATTCTCTCAACAAATAACATACATACTATGGGCCTGGTTTTGATCTTGCTTACTCTGGGGGCAAACCAGGAGTAGTTCCACTGAAGTCAAAGGAGTTACACCAATGTAAAAATGGGCTGATTAGATCAGAATCAGGCATTGCATATAGAACTTTTCATTTAAAGATCTCTAGCAATCCTTTTAATTGTAGAATATAAAAGAAGTTCATTTTTGACACTACAGATATATATTTTGTTGGGGTTTTTATTTTGCGTCTTTGAATCAATGCTACATGTTCTCAACGGGATCTGGTTGAGTCCACAAACTGAATTAGAAGTCAGCTGTCATGAAGGAGTGTTCTGAAATATAAAAGGTTACTGGGTGTGATGGTGTGCACAAGAGGCAGCCTCAGGGATTAGAGTAGCTGGGAACAAAGGCATTTGTATTTAGCAGTCTGGTTAACTTCAGCTCAGTCTTCTAAACATTTCCATGGAAACGAGGGAAGTTTTGGTTCACTGTAAGTGGCTTAATTTACTTTCTGTTTGTGTTGAATATAGAAAAGAAAAAGGAGGCAAAAATAGCTCTTTAAAACATTTATTTAACAATCTGATTTCAATCAGTTGTGGTATTCAAAAACCATGGCATGGTTTACGTTCTCATATCTCCTTTCTGCAATTACAAATGAAATGTTCATCTGCAAGGACATGACCAAATTAAGTTAAAGAAAACAATAGTGAAGAAGTTAGGGAGTCTTAAACGTTTATTTTGAGTAGCAGTCACTAGTGAGTGTTAGAGTGTGCATGTGTGTGTGCGTTTATGTAAGTTTTATTTGTTCATACGCAGTATGAAATTTGACTGACTGTAACATGCTTAAATCTGATAAACCATTTTTATATAAATCAGGTATAAGTTTTGATATGACTGACAAGCTCTTGTGTAGCAAGAGATTTACACTCTGAAGTACTGATGTGTTTCCAGGGGAAAGTATTAACAATGTGTTTTATTTTGTGCTGGCATTTAAAAAAACGTTTCATCCTAGAGGAATAACTGCAAACAAGATTTTCTGACATACGTTTACTTTTCCCTATTTCAGAATAAATAGGAAAATTTTGGAAGTGATCATGCAAAACAGGGGAAAGATCCTCAGCAAGCGAATCAGCAAAGTCAATGGAACTATAGCCTGATTCACACTAGCTGAGAAGCTTGCTCCAAGTCGCCACTAAGTGCATGTGTACAGGAGGATGGACTTAGAAGTCTGACCTAGTAGTTGTTTTCCAGCTCTAACATCTATCTGGTTCCCACTCCTGATAATGCTAATAAGTATTAAGTGTGTGACAACCTTAAATAGTTATTCAGTGAGCAGTGGCATGAATACCAGTCACTAGGGAATTAGAGAAAGAAGGTGTGTGAGGTAATATCTTTTATTGGACCAACTTCTGTTGGTGAGAGAAACAAGCTTTCGAGCTTACACAGAGCTGCACTTCAGAGCAGTAGGAAAATCAGTTTGACTGACACACGCATCTCTCCCAAACTTGTATTTTTGCAGTATTCCCTGAATTTCTATAAATGGGAACTTAAGAACAAGTTATAGCATAATAGTAGTTAGAAACAGTGGGGAAATTGGGCCCAATCCTCAGTGAGTACTTATTTAGTCAAATATGGGAATGAGTAAGGACTCATATGATTAACAATATGTAGGATTTGGGCTCCACTGTCTACATGAGTATTTATATGGACCCGATTTTAATACATTTGTCCTCATAAAACTCCTATGAGATAGGAAAGTACTGTTATTCCCCTTTTATAGGCAGGGACCTGAGGCACAAGGAGACTAAATGACTCACCCAAGGTCACAGAAGAAGTCTGTGATAGAGCAGGAACTTGAATTGTCATTGCCTGAGCCCCCAGGCTTCTGCCATAACCACTGGACTGTCCTTCCTTTCCTACTACTACTCCTGATAGATTGTCAGGTCTGCCACTCTGGAAAGAAAATATATAGGCCTAGATCCACAAAGGTATTTAGGCTCCTAACTTCCACTGAAATCAATGGGAGTTAGGTGCCTAAATACCTTTGAGGATCAGGGCCATAGCCTGCTGTTAAAGGATGTAGCATGTCAGATATTAAACTGATGGTACCCCGGCAGTTTTTACCAGAGAAAAGAAATAGTTAAGAATCTCAGCTTGAATATAAAAATCACAATCACTCTTAATTATTAGAATTTATTGCCACAGGTGGCTGTGTGCTGCTCCATTTCATACCTCCCTGGAATAGAATGTGCAGCTGACTGCAAGCAGCTGTGTGTGTGTGTGTGTGTGTGTGTGTGTGTGTGTGTGTGTGTGTGTGTGTGTGTGTGTGTGTGTGTGTGTGTGTGTGTGTTGTGAGCTTTGTCAGACATGCCTGCAGCTGTGTCACTGGCTTTATTTCAATAGCAGTATCAAGTAAAATAGATTAAAAACAACCTGGCCAAAATACTCCCCTGTTTAGTAGTAATCTTTTTGGTTTTTAATAATATAAATGCATTAAAGATATTTACACATTATTTCAAGGCAGACAAGCTGCAGAAACACGGGATCTGATCCTGCAAGCGCATATGTTTAAATGTGCAGCGTTGCCAGCTCTTGCTGCTTTTATCATGATTTTCCTGATATTTATTGCTTTTAGTAAAGCCCCAGCTGCTGGAGCCAAGTGACTACATGAGACGCTGAACTTTCATTAAAACAAAAAGTAAGATTCTAGGTCTCGTAGCTGCAAAAAATATAAATAAAATATTATTAATAAGATAATAGTAATGTGTTTTCAGGATTAGTGCGTATGATCTTTAAGGGATGCAGAAAAAAAAGAGAGATTTATAGTATCATAAACTTCAAAACTATTAATTTTTGATGTGTGGCTACTTAATACTTGTTTCCTATTTCAGAGCTTTTTTTACCTGTGCAAACTGGGATCCTGACCAGACAATCCCTACTCACATCAGTGAAGGGTGTTGGTTTGGACCCTATGGGCTTCTGCCACCAGATGAGCATGGCTGGTTCCCATGAAAGTAGATGGAAACCCCACTCTCTCACCCCATGTGCATCTGAGAGCAAAACCTGCCCCTTAATGAGCATACACTGCAAAATGTTGAGGAATGGGGTGTCTTCATACTTGAGCCTAATGGCTTCCATTGAAGGAACTCTCAACCAATAGCTGAGAGAAATATGCTGCTAAAATGACCCTAGTAGTTAGCTATCTCTGAAATAAAAGACAGTGTACCCTGTATACCAGTGTATGGTCAAAAGCAGCTGAATCTGGATCAATATAACACAATTTCTTTGATTACACTTCCAAGTACAACAAAATATATTTTGTATCTTTCCTACTTCCTGTGTGTATATATTCCACTCTTATGCTCATGCAACATATAATATCTTTGAACAATAAAAAGAGGACCAGATCGTATACTGGCTGGTATAGCTATGTTGATGTAAATGGAGCTACCTACATTTACTCACCTGTGGATCTATCCAAAGACAATTCTATTTTGTATCAGGATACTGGTTAAAAAAAGGGTCTGATCTTGTTGGCTTCTGTGGAAGCTGCTTGGTGCTCAGCACTTCGGAACATCAAGCCAGTTATTTAGGTAACTCATTAAAAATTTAGGACCCCAACTTTAGGCACCCAAGGGCAGATCTTCAGCTAGTGTGAACTTGCATAGCTCTGTTGACCTCAATGGAACTATTCTGATGTATACTCAGTGAACATCTGGTCCCCATTGAAAACTTTGTGCAACACACGACAAAAATGGTCCCTTTATGTATATATTTTGTTTTCTTCTGATGCTTAACATAAGGAAGTTTTTGGAAAATGGAGGGGACAATTTCCTGATGCAAGTGCTGGAGGAACCAACTAGGGGCAGAGCTCTTCTTGACCTGCTGCTCACAAACAGGGATTAATTAGTAGGGGAAGCAAAAGTGGATGGGAACCTGGGAGGCAGTGACCATGAGATGGTTGAGTTCAGGATCCTGACACAAGGAAGAAAGGAGAGCAGCAGAATACGGACCCTGGACTTCAGAAAAGCAGACTTTGACTCCCTCAGGGAACTGATGGGCAGGATCCCCTGGGAGGATAACATGAAGGGGAAAGGAGTCCAGGAGATCTGGCTGTATTTTAAAGAATCCTTATTGAGGTTGCAGGAACAAATCATCCCGATGTGTAGAAAGAATAGTAAATATGACAGGTGACCAGCTTGGCTTAACAGTGAAATCCTTGCTGATCTTAAACACACAAAAAACTTACAAGAAGTGGAAGATTGGACAAATGACCAGGGAGGAGTATAAAAATATTGCTCAGGCATGCAGGAGCGAAATCAGGAAGGCCAAATCACACTTGGAGTTGCAGCTAGCAAAGGATGTTAAAAGTAACCAGAAAGGTTTCTTCAGGTATGTTAGCAACAAGAAGGTGGTCAAGGAAAGTGTGGGCCCTTTACTGAATGAGGGAGGCAACATAGTGACAGAGGATGTGGAAAAAGCTAATGTACTCAATGCTTTTTTTGCCTCTGTCTCCACGGACAAGGTCAGCTCCCAGACTACTGCACTGGGCAGCACATTATGGAGAGGAGGTGACCAGCCTTCTGTGGAGAAAGAAGTGGTTCAGGACTATTTAGAAGAGCTGGCCAAGCACAAGTCCATGGGGCTGGATGCACTGCATCCGAGGGTGCTAAAGGAGTTGGCTGATGTGATTGCAGAGCCATTGGCCATTATCTTTGAAAATTCATGGCGATCGGGGGAGGTCCCTGATGACTGGAAAAAGGCTAATGTAATGCCCATCTTTAAAAAAGGGAAGGAGGAGGATCCGGGGAACTACAGGCCAGTCAGCCTCACCTCAGTCCCTGGAAAAATCATGGAGCAGTCCTCAAGGAATCAATTCTGAAGCACTTAGAAGAGAGGAAAGTGATCAGGAACAGTCAGCATGGATTCACCAAGGGCAAGTCATGCCTGACTAACCTAATTGCCTTCTATGATGAGATAACTGGCTCTGTGGATGAGGGGAAAGCAGTGGACATGTTATTCCTTGACTTTAGCAAAGCTTTTGATATGATCTCCCACAGTATTCTTGCCAGCAAGTTTAAGAAGTATGGGGTGGATGAATGGACTACAAGGTGGAAAGAAAGCTGGCTAGATCATCGGGCTCAACAGGTAGTGACCAATGGCTCCATGTCTAGTTGGCAGCTGGTATCAAGGGAGTGCCCCAAGGGGCGGTCCTGGGGCCAGTTTTGTTCAATATCTTCATTAATGATCTGGAGGATGGCGTGGATTGCACCCTCAGCAAGTTTGGAGATGACACTAAACTGGGAAGAGTGGTAGATACACTGGAGGGTAGGGATAGGATACAGAGGGACCTAGACAAATTAGAGGATTGGGCCAAAACAAATCTGATGAGGTTCAACAAGGACAAGGGCAGAGTCCTGCACTTAGGATGGAAGAATCCTATGCACTGCTACAGACTAGGGACCGAATGGCTAGGTAGCAGTTCTGCAGAAAAGGACCTAGGGGTCACAGTGGACGAGAAGCTGGATATGAGTCAACAGTGTGCCCTTGTTGCCAAGAAGGCTAACGGCATTTTGGGCTGTATAAGTAGGGGCATTGCCAGTAGATCGAGGGACGTGATCATTCCCCTCTATTCGGCATTGGTGAGGCCTCATCTGGAGTACTGTGTCCAGTTTTGGGCCCCACACTACAAGTAAGATGTGGAAAAATTGGAAAGAGTCCAGCAGAGGGCAACTAAAATGATTAGGGGGCTGGAGCACATGACTTACGAGGAGAGGCTGAGGGAACTGGGATTATTTAGTCTGCAGAAGAGAAGAATGAGGGGAGATTTGATAGCTGCTTTCAACTACCTGAAAGGGGGTTCCAAAGAGGATGGATCTAGACTGTTCTCAGTGGTAGCAGATGACAGAACAAGGAGTAATGGTCTCAAGTTGCAGTGGGAGAGGTTTAGGTTGGATATTAGGAAAAACTTTTTCACTAGGAGGATGGTGAAGTACTGGAATGGGTTACCTGGGGAGGTGGTGGAATCTCCTTCCTTAGAGGTTTTTCAGGTCAGGCTTGACAAAGCCCTGGCTGGGATGATTTAGTTGGGAATTGGTCCTGCTTTGAGCAGGGGGGTTGGACTAGATGACCTCCTGAGGTCCCTTCCAACCCTGATATTCTATTATTCTATTATCTATATATTAATACTAGATGTAGCGTCCCTGTCCTCCCAGTTACCTCCTTTAATGCCAGTCTCCTTACAGGTTTTGATGGATGCACCTGGGTTCATCTGGATCTCTTCTCTAGCTCAGCAGAGTGCAACTTCCTTATTCTCTTCCCAGACACAGTTACTTGGTAGTGCCTCCACCCCACTCGCTCATTCCTGGCAGGATTACCAAGGCAGCTTGGAAGGAAAACTCTGACCACAGCATAACCCTGAGTTACTTGTCAGATAGTTGGAGACTTCCAAGGGATAACACAAAAACACGCAATATAATCAACAGAATAATTGTATTAAACAGGAAATAAATATGACATAAGAGGGTAAACCAATACACCCAAGGTCTCCTGTGCCCTTCCCACACTGATAATACCGATGAATTTCCCCCAAAGTCCCGGTCACATGACCTGATATAGCAGGAATAAAATGTAGTGTCTTATTCGTATGTTTAATCTGTAGGAGTCTTTGATGTGAAAATGCTGTCTGCTGTAGCAGCAATAAACAGTTTGGTGCACTTGGTTCAGTAGAGCCAAAAGACTATTAAGTGCCTCCACAGGTTTAATAGAGATTAGGTAATAAAATTCCCAAACTCTTATCTCTTCCTCCTCCCCACCCCCTCCCCGCTTTAATGTGCTGTATGAAAAGGGAAACTGAGGCACACTACCATATTGCTTTCATGGCTAAATACCAAGATTCCTATACTATGGACAAGATTAATATCTACATTGACTTGATATTAATTGGGTTCCAAACATTTGCCAGAGCTTGTATGGATAAAGTAGCTATGTTCTTTAGTTCTTGGCAAGATCTCATGAGACATACAGGAACCATGCTGCAAGAGCAGATCCAATCCGCTATTGTTCTAACCAAGTTTTACCTTGAATCTGTAAAGAGATTGTCATGTTATTGAACATAACTTTGATAAACCATTTCTGTTATACACTGATACGGCTTCTAACCCAATACTGGCTGTAGTGAGACAGAACCAAGGATGGGGAGCTCTTGGGATGCAGTCAGCGATGTTTGTGTCATCCCTTCCTGCATCAATTTTGTGTTGGGGATGTGACGTTATTGACATGAACTGTGACCGTACAGATCATTGTTGCAACCAAGGTCCTATAATTGCACCAAATCTTGTACAAAGGAGGTCAAGAAGGTGTCTATGAAAAGGTTGTAATTTGCTGGGTATGATCATGCTGTCTGTATGTGTGTATCATTTTTGTATTTGAAGTTATGAATATTGGCACAGTTCAGGGAACAATTCCCTGACTATCTAACTCAAAGACTGTGCACTCACAACTCTGCAAATGATCCTCAGGTTTAGAGGTGAATCCAGACCCTTCAGCCACTGCAGAGGGGCTGACAATCTCTGTTGACAGGGATCTGCTTCATACAGGAATCAGGCTGGTTCTGTTCCCAAGATGACCCCTTAACATAAAGGGTTGCAGGGATGCATGTGTACGATGACTATTTTAAAAATCCTAACTTTAATCTCTGACCTTAGAGCTCAGATACAGTCACAGCCGGCAGGCAATCCTAAACTAGCAGCAAGAGGAGTACTTGCCATGTGGTAACTGACTTATCTAGGGATCTGAACATAGGTGCTGGAACTAGGGGTGATGGGGATGCTGCTGCACCCCCTGGCTTGAAGTGGTTTTCGTTATATACAGGGTTTAGTTTGGTTTAATGGCTCTCAGCACCCCCGCTGTACAAATTGTTCCAGCACCACTGGATCTGAAGAGCTAACTCATCCTGACTGGATAGGGAGTTCTCCCAACACAGTCCTATAAACTGGGAGTTACTGTGAGCAGGGAAAGGAACAAGCTTAGGGATATTTCTTGAAGATACCTAGAGGTCAGTTTTCAGGGGGACCCCTGAAGGTGCCCTGAGACTCACAAGTTCACCAACAGCAAGTCCTGTTCTTTCGGTGGCTGGCTCCAGACTCCTTCCCAAATGGCTTCTGTCCTGTCACAGTGCTCTCAGGGGTGGCATCTCACTGAGGACCTTCCATATTGGTCAGGCTAGCTCTACTTTCCTGGGCTTTTTCCTGTCAGTCATTTGAACTGTATCCCCCCTTTCTTGGACACTGCTCCTCCTCTGAGGAGGTGCCCTGGTGGCCATCCAGGCACATCTGCTACGTCTCCCTCAAGCCGACGGGGCTTATCACTCAAAATAGTGTCTCTCGTCTCTCCCTCCCGGTTGCCTACCAGACTCTGAGTCTGCCCATGGCCTTCTGCCTCCCAGGGACAATGTGCCTCTCCCTGAGTTACTAGCACAGAGACATCCAGGAACCACAGTAAGCTCCACAGCTCCAGTTGTCTCACACTGACTGATACCAAGTGCTAACATGACTCATTAAATCCCAATTTAGACATGTAAATAAAGTCTACCAGAGAGCAGAAGATACTATGATGAGACCTCAATTAGGCAACAAATACAGCAGATATTTAGATTTTCAGAAGCACAAACAGTAATTTGGTGCTGAACTCCCATTGACTTCTAATGAGATTTAGGCGCTTAGTTGCCATTTGGCTCCTTGACATTGCTCTGGTGGTGTAAAGGGGCCATGAGTGGGAAAATAACTATAGGTCAACTTCTCCACCCCATTACCATAGTGTAACTCCATAAGCATAAATGCCTTGCAGATTAGGTAGTCAATTCTATTTATGCAAAGTGGTTGTAAAATGAAGCTATTGGGTTAAGTTGTCATCATTGATCAAATCACCAGTTTATCCCTGATTTAAAAGCCCAAAGTTTTCTTTAATTTCAAAGGTGGTCTCTGATTATTAGTCTCCTCATTGTGCCTCTTGGGGAAAAAAAAACCTTTATCCACACCCTAGAATATAAAAATTCTACTTGGCTGGACATTCTCAGGGGTTCAAGACCCTCAACTTTCCCCTCTGTTGCCAAGATCTTCTGTTTATAAACTTAAAAATCACCTTTGATAATCTGCCATCACTCTGGGATTGTCCAGGGGAAGAAAAAAAACTTGCCAACAATTTATGCCTATGGAAGAGTAAAGTAGCCCATTGTATCATTATCAGGTATCCCCTAATATATCATTTAATTCTGATTGGTGTGAAACACAAATGTCACCAGGCCTCATTTCCCTTCTTTGTTTTTAAAATTTTATCTGCTTGTAGGTCTCTTTCAATTCCTCCAGCACCCCTGACATTATCAAACATTCAATTGAATGGGTCTCTGACTAGGCAGAAAATAAGCTTTCACAAAAGCAGAAAGTCATCTTCTGACATTTTCAAATATTTCTTTCAAATGTTGTTTAAATATTTTGAGAGCTCCTTTAGAGTATTAGTACAGGAGTCGCACACAAATGCTCTAGGGAAATTTACTAACCTTAGATTTACAATGCTTATGTTCCTTTTCTAAATTCTCAATCTCTGTGTGGTTGCATATGATCTCTAATTCATTTTTATTTGTAGCCTGGAATGGGGATATTTGGGGCCAGATTCTCAGCTGGTATAAATTGGTTTAGCTCCATTAGCTTCACTAGAGCTATGCCAGTTTACATCAGTTGAGAATCTGGACCATTATTTCCATTCCAGTTGGAATTTTACTTTTTTCAGCCCCAAAACTTTGTATTCAAGTTGCACTAAGAGATGTGACTTGCATCAAGATTTAGCTCCATGGACACAAACAAAAGTGCTAGTGGTGAATATGGGTGTAAGCAAGCACAACTCCTTTGACATCGGTTGCATTGCATGTACTTTTGACAATGGTAAACCTGCCTTGGGGACATCAATGAAGTATCTTTAGATTTAACATTAATGAAGAGAATCTTTGGGTTTCCTTGTATCCACGGACTCTTCAGCAAGTATATGCTTTTGTCTTCATCTCCAGTTCCATATAAAACAAAATGCCTCTGCAGAATGGGCTAAAGCAGATATCGCTTCAGGTCTGGCTATCTTCCTCAGTGGATGTATTTCCAAAAGCTATATGTTCTACCTCAACCAGAAGTTATGGGTTTGGTGCAGAATCTCTTAGTGAAATTCTGTGGCCTGAATATGTAGCAAGTCGCACTAGGTGATCATAATGGTCCCTTCTGGCCTTAAAATCTATGTATCTATATATGTAGATTGTATCAGCAACAACAGAAATGTCTCAGATTATACTTCTGCTGAGACAATTTGATTTTCATTAAACTACATTAAAATGAAGCTAAAGCTTTATTCATACCAGTCTGCCAACATTTTTGGGATGCCTGTAGGAAGCTAAGATCAGTGAGTGTTCTTTTGTTTCACTTTGAAATGAGATACCTAGACACATCAAGCTTTGGTACTTCATTCATAGATCTGTAGGAATATGTAAGTACAGCTTATCTGATCAACTTTTATCACTGTGTCAGTGATAGGACTGAAAGTTCCTAAGGCTGCTGACAGTGTGTGTGTGTGTGAGAGAGAGAGAGAGAGAGAGAGAGAATCCTAAGCAGCAATGTTCTGACGTGGATCCAAATTTTAACAGAATTAAGTGGAGTCCAGATGTGAGGCTTTTTTTCTGGTCCCCTCTAGTACGCTGGGATGATCCTGCAGCATTGCAATGGAAGTTTTGTCATTGACTTCAGAGGGAGCATAACTGAACCTGAGTAGTACAGAATGACCAGTCTAATGTAGGATTAGCATGGGAAGACTTCAGCCAGAAACATATTTTCCTTGCCCTCGTAATTATGTGAAGAATGATGATGTCTCTTTTGAACTCAAGGCTTGGTTTTAACCTCTTGGTCAACCATGGGTTTAAATTAAGCTAATTATAAGTGGGTGCTTGATGGTGTTTTATAGTGCAGGGTTTTGTCTGTTTAGTTAAGATGGCTTCTTCTGTTCATCTAGTGCTAATTAACATCATCATTAATTGATCTGGAGCTTGCAGAATTGTTCACTTAAATTATTGTTAATCTAAATTGCCCCCATTGGGGCATCAGGTTAAATTCCAATTTAATAAGCATGTGTTAGCCATTGTCACTGTAAGTGGAAACTCCATGTATATGTTGAGAGAGATAAAAGTTTCTTCTGCTTTTCACTGACTAACTTGCTGAAATGGTATTCCTGGGGTGCAGTCCCTTTTTGTTAACTAAGATGCAGTAATGGAAGGGATTAAGAGAGAATGAGATTGAGGAGAAACAGGAGTTGATTTTACAAATTAAGCCAGGTTAGAGCACAAATGTTTAGCTATTTAGTCTTTTATTAGTAGTATTTTAAAATTTCTTTTAAAGATGCCATTTTGACAGCTCTAGATACTGAAATCTTCTCTTTATCCATAGATCAGCTACAATGCCAATTTTTGCTTAAATATTGGGGAATGGAATCAAGGAACCTCCTAAAGTTAAGTATCAGAGGGGTAGCCGTGTTAGTCTGGATCTGTACAAAGCAACAAAGAGTCCTGTGGCACCTTATAGACTAACAGACGTATTGGAGTATAAGCTTTCGTGGGTGAATACCCACTTTGTTCACCCACGAAAGCTTATGCTCCAATACGTCTGTTAGTCTATAAGGTGCCACAGGACCCTAAAGTTAAGGTGCTGTGTTGCCACAGCTTAAGCTAAACAACTGATCACTGAAGTGGCAACAGACGTGCAGCCTTTCTGGATAGGGGCACGGGAGTAACCTACACGGACTGGTGGATTACGCAAGCTTTCCAACTCCCCCAATATGTATCACTCTTAAATGTGGAGTGAGGGTACAGTTCAGTTTACATGACCCCTTCAATTGCGGATACTTATATGAAGAGTTCCAGTGCAGGTGCCAGTTATCACATAACTACCTTCAGGGCAGGGATTGTCTCTTTTCTCTGTTTGTACAGCACACAGCAGCAGGGTCCCAGTTCCAACTGGGGAAAAAGAGGAGATGGAGATTCTTCTCCATCTTTATGCATGCTGGGAGATGGCTGAGTAGGGAAGCAGAAATCATGAGAGAATTCAGAACAGACCATGCTAGAAATGCTGCCCTCAGGTAAAACTTTCTATTTGAATTCCATCCTAGACCCCCTCCAATCTGGCTTCCACTCCGCTGAAACTGCACTTGCCAACGTCTCTAATAACCTCTTCCTTGCCAAAGCTAGGTTTGCCAATTTTGGTTGGACGTATTCCTGAAGGCTTCATCATATGACATAATCTTTAATGAAAGATTATTTTTTAATTCCTAGAGACTCCAGGACAATCCTGAAGGGTTGGCAACCATAGCCAAAGCCCAGGACCTGTACTCTGTCTTCATCCTCTTTGACTTGTCAGCCAAAGTCAACACCCTTGACCATGCTCTTCTTGAACTCCTGCCCTCTCTTGGCTTTCTGTGAATCTGTCCTCTCCTAGTTCTCTTCCTGTTTCCCTAATTGCTCCTTCATCATGTCCTTTGGAGGATTGTCCTCATCTGCCCTCCGACTTTGTGTGAGTGTTCTGCAGGGCTCTGTCCTGAGTCCCCATCTCTTCTCCCTCTACACTTTATCTCTGGGTAATCTCATCCGCAAACACAAATGCAACTATCATCTCCATGCTGATGACTCATAGATCTACTCTGAATAAGAACTGTTTCTTTCTCTCCAAAATTAAAATCTAGGCCTCTCTCTCTGACATCACCTTGTGGATGTCTAGCCATCAGCTCAAATTCAACACGATTAAAATAGAATTCTTAATTTACTATAACACCACCATCCTGCCTGTCACTCAGGCCCATGATCTGGGTGTCCTCTTTGACTCAGACCACTCTCTAGGTCCTTACATCCCAGTGATGTCTAAATCTTGCCTATTCTTTCTGCATAACCTCTCTAAGATAGTCTTCCTAGCCATCCACACAGCTAAAACTTTCATCCCGGCTCTCTCTCACTTTGTTTACTGCAACACCCTTTTCTCTGGCTTTGACAAATGCAGTCTTGTCCCATTCATATCCACTCAGAATGTTACTGCAAGGATCATATTCCTACCTCATCATTTTGACCATATCACCCCTTTTTTTTTACATCCCTTCCCTGGCTCCCTTTTCTCTATCATATCAAACATAAGTAAGGCTCAGATTTTGTCAAATATTTTTAGTAAAAGTCACAGACAGATCACGGGCAATAAAGAAAAATTCATGGAAGCCGTGACCCATGACTTTTACCAAAAATACCCATGACAAAATGGGGAGCTCAGCTGCGGGATCCCCACACTGCCCACAACAGCTAGGCTGCTGCGGGGTCCCACTGGGAGCTGTGGGATCCCCCGCGGTGGCTGGGAGCTGCAGGATACCCCTGCCGGGCACAGGGGGACCCCGCAGCTCCCGGCCACCATGGTCTGATGTCACGGAGGTTGCTGGAAGTAATAGATTCCGTGACTGCCATGACCTCCGTGAAAAAATCATAGCCTTAAACATAAGCTATTTGTCTTCACTTTCAAAGTCCTTCATGGCCTATCTCCCCCATCATCTCTCATTCACTATTAAGATGTCAACTCCTGCCTCTGATCACCCATGATGTCAGCCTCTATCACCCATTTATTAAATTTTCAAACAAACACCTTTGTGCTTTCTCCCAGGCTGCTCCCTACACAGGAGGTGCCCCTGTAAATACTTGAAAAGCCACTTCATTATCCACCTTCAAAACCCTCCTCAAAACTCTCCTTTTCCATAATGCCTACAAAACACATTGACAACAGTTAGGCTGTGGCATCAGTGAACTAGTGGCCTATCATGCTGACCAATATTGTCTTATTGTTTCCTTATACTACCTTGACTGTTTGTATCCATCTGTTATCTCTTGCTTTCTACTTTGATTGTTAGCTCTTTGGGGGTAGAGACTGTGACGGGTTGGATCACAGAAACCCCCTTGGGAGCTGCCGCCTGATGGGCAAAGACTACCTCTGCTCCTGTTTTCCCTGCCAGCTCAGGACTCCAGCACCCTGTCTTGCTGAGCCAGACACTCCTGTCTGCTCCAACACAGACCCAGGGTCTGAATCACTTGCCCCCAAGCTGCACGTTTACCTGAAAACAGCTCACAGAAGTGTGCTTGTCTTTAGCACTCAGATGCCCAACTCCCAATGGGGTCTAAACCCAGATAAATCCGTTTTACCCTGCATAAAGCTTATGCAGAGTAAACTCATAAATTGTTCGCCCTCTATAACACTGATAGAGAGATATGCACAGTTGTTTGCTCCCCCAGGTATTAATACATACTCTGAGTAAATTACTAAACGAAAAGTGATTTTATTAAATACAGAAAATAGGATTGAAGTGGTTCCAAGTCGTAACAGACAGAACAAAGTAAGTCACCAAGCAAAATAAAATAAAATGCGCAAATCTATGTCTAATCAAACTAAATACAGATAATCTCACCAGTTCCAGAATGCTCCCTTTTACAGGCTAATCTCCTTTTAGCCTGGGTCCAGCAATCACTCACAACCCCTGTAGTTACTGTCCTTTGTTCCAGTTTCCTTCAAGTATCCTGGGGGGGTGGAGAGGCTCCTTCTTTAGCCAGCTGAAGACAAAATGGAGGGGTCTCCCACGGGTTTAAATAGACTCTCTCTTGTGGGTGGAGACCCCCCTCCTCCCTCCTATGCAAAGTCCAGCTCCAAGATGGAGTTCTGGAGTTACCTGGGCAAGTCACATGTCCCTGCATGACTCAGTCTTTACAGGCCGAAGCCATTGTCCACATGGTATCTTGCAGGTCTCCAGGAAGACTTCTTATGTGGATTGGAGCATTCCAAGATGCATTGTTCTCCAAGTGTTTCCTGATCAGGTACTTAACCTGGCGAATTCCTTCCTAAAGAAGCTGAGCAAATGCCTCCCAAAGCTTACTTAGAAACCAAGCAAGCATACAGCCCATATTCTTAACCTCAAGTAGAAAATGATATATATGTACAAATAGGATGAATAGATATAGTAGACCATAACCTTTACGGAGATATATTACATGGCACAGACAGCACAAAACATATTCCAGTTATGTCATACATACATTTATAAGCACCCCCTCCCCATAAAGCCTTATGGGGTACACTGTCACAGAGACCATCTTCTGTTCTGTTTGTACAGCACCTAGCACAATGGGGTGCTGGTCTGCGATTGATCTCCTAGGTGCTACAGTAATACAAAAAATAAATATTCTTACTAATATAAATGTCATACTGTGAGGACTTTCTTTCTTAAAACTGAGGCTGGGCTATGTATTTCCTGAGAGCTGGCATTGTGAGTACAACCAAGCCCAGTATCACACAGAGAAAAAGATTCAGATTTTACCTTCAGAGCATCAGGTAAGTTATTGATTGGAAATAAATTGTTTGTCACATCTAGTCTTGGGCCTGAGCGAGACATGAGAAAAGAACTGTCACTCATATGCTTATGGTAAATGACCTCTTAATGCCTTGATCCCTCTGTCTGTACACCGGTGTGCCTCCTCAAGTGCCTTGTAAAAGAATCTGCTTGCACCCATCTGCTGGAGAGCAGGACCTGTGCAGTCAGAAATTATATGTACAGCTCTAAAAATATGAAGCTTTTTTAAGAAAGAATTTTCAGATAGTCCTAAACAAACACTAATGACAAAGCACCATACTAGTCACATTCACCTCTAGGCAGTGTTACAAGGAGTCTTTGTGTCTGACACCCCTTGGTGGCCACTTCCTTGGCCCTGTGATGGCCTTTCCCAACCTGTGTCTTCTCCTGAGTCTCTATCTGGAAGTTCTATGGTCTGGCCCAGCAGCCAAGTCTCTGTCCTGCTGATCTATGACCTGACCTTCTGAGGCAAGGAAAGGGCATTAGAACATAAGAATGGACATACTGGATCAGACCAATGGTCCATCTCGCTCAGTATCCTGTCTTCCAGCAGTGGCCAGTGTCAGATGCTTCACAGGGAGTGAACAGAACATGGCAATTATCAAGTGATCCATCCCCTATCATCCAATCCCAGGTTCTAGCGGTCCGAGTGTAGGGACACTGAGAGCATGGGATTGCATCATTGATCATATTGGCTAATAGCCATTGATGGACTCATCCTCCATGACTTTATCTAATTCTTTTTTTAATCCAGTTATGCTTTTGGCTTTCACAACATCCCCTGGCAGTGAGTTCAAAGGAAGTACTTCCTTTTGTTTGTTTTAAACCTGATGCCTATTAATTTCATTGGGTGATCTCTGGTTCCTGTGTTATCTGAAGGGGTGAATAACGCTTCCTTATTCACTTTCTCCACACCATTCATGATTTTATAGACCTCTATCATATACCCCCTTAGTTGTCTCCTTTCTAAAATGAACAGTCCCAGTCTTTTTTTCTCTCCTCATATAGAAGCTGTTCCATCCCCCCCAATCATTTTTGTTTCCCTTCCCTTCCCTCTACCTTTTCCAATTCTAATATATATATTTTTCAGATGGGGTGACCAGATCTGTGTGCAGAATTCAATGTGTGGGCATACCATGGATTTATATAGTGCCATTATAATATTTTCTGTCTTGTTATATATCCCTTTCCTAATGTTAGCTTTTTTTGACTGCTACTGAATATTGAGCAGATGTTTTCCGACAACTATCCACAATGACTCCAATATCTCTTTGAGTGGTAACAGCTAATTTAGACTCCATAATTCTGTATGTATAGTTGGGATTATGTTTTCCAATGTGCAGTGCTTTGCAGTTATCAACACTGAATTTCATCTGCCATTGTGTTGCCCAGTCACCAAGTTTTGTGAGATCCCTTTGTAACTCTTTGCGGTCAGCTTTGGACTTAACTATTTTGAGTAATTTTGTATTGTCTGCAAATTTTGCTGCCTCCCTGTTTTACCCCCTTTTTCAGATTATTTATGAATATGTTGAACAGCACATGTCCCAGTTCAGATCCTTGGAGACCCTGCTATTTACCTCTCTCCATAACTTATTCCTACCCTTTGTTTCCTGTCTTTTAATCAGTTACTGATCCATGAGAGGACCTTCCCTCTTATCCCATGACAGCTTACTTTGCTTAAGAGCCTTTGGTGAGGGAGCTTGTCAAAGGCTTTCTGAAAGTCCAAGGACACTGTATCCACTGGATCATCCTTGTCCATTAGAACATAAGACCAGCCATACATGCTCACACCAATGGTCCAGCTAGCCTAGTATCCTGTCTTCTGACAGTGGCTGATGCCAGATGCTTCAGAGGGAATTAACAGAACTATATTTTTGAACTAGTAACTCTTCTACCTCCTCAGGCCATTCTAAAGTCTCCTGCTTTACCCCCACTCCTGGTCCCTGCAGAGTTCCTCTTCTGCTACTGCTTATTCAGCAGGATTCACCCACTGTTTCCCTTCCACAGGGACTCTGGCAATTTACCTCAGGGGTCTCCCTGCCCCTTAAAAGCCCTATCTCAGGCCCTCTCCCATAGGAGCCTAACCTGCTCCCTCTGGGTCTCTTCCAGCCTGATCTCCCCCTGGCCCTTCCCTGGGCCCTGTTCCTCTCTTCTGAGGGTATGTCTACACTACGACATTAGATCGAATTAATAGAAGCCGGTTTTATAGAAATCGGTTGTATACAGCCGATTGTGTGTGTCCCCACATAAAATGCTCTAAGTGCATTACGTCGGCGGACCGCGTCCACAGTACCGAGGCTAGCGTCGACTTCCGGCGCATTGCACTATGGGTAGCTATCCCACAGTTCCTGCAGTCTCCGGCGCCCATTGGAATTATGGGTTGAGATCGCAATGCCCGAATGATGCAAAACAGTGCCGCGGGGGGTTCTGGGTACATGTCGTCAGGCCCCTCCCCCTCCGTCACAGCAACGGCAGACAATAGATTCGCGCCTTTTTACCTGGGTTACCTGTGCAGACAACATACCACGGCAAGCATGGAGCCCGCTCAGCTCAGCTCACCGTCACCATATGTCATCCGGGTGCCGGCAGACGTGGGACTGCATTGCTACACAGCAGCAGCAGCTAACTGCCTTTTGGCGGTAGACGGTGCAGCATGACTGGTAGCCTTCATCGGCGATCTGGGTGCTGGTAGCTGTGGGGCTGGCAGCCGTAGGGCTGCATTGCACCAGCCCCTTACCTTTTGCCTTTTGGCAGTAGATGGTTTATTACGACTGGTAACCGTCCTCGTCGTACAGCAGTGGCTATCAATCATTGGCACCTGGGCAGACATGCTCTGTCCTATCGAACTGTCTTGACAATGATGGCTATCAGTCGTAGTATACTATTTTCTGCCAAGCGCCCAGTATTTTCTGCTAAGCACCCAGAAGAGGCCGAGGGCGATCTGGGTGCTGGCAGACATGGGGCTGGCAGACGTGGGGCTACATTGCTACACAGCAGCAACCCCTTGCCTTTTGGCAGTAGATAGTATATTATGACTGGTATCCGTCATCATCATACTGCAGTGGGTATCAGATAGTGCAATAGGCCTGAAGGCTAACTGCCAAGCGCCCAGTATTTGCTGCCAAGCACCCAGAAAATGCCGAGGGCTATCAGTCATGCTGCACCGTTGTCTTAAGAGGTAAAAAATAAATTTGTTCTGTATTCATTTCCTTCCCCCCTCCCTCCGTCAAATCAACGGCCCGCTAAACCCAGGCTTAGGAGTTCAATCTCTGGGGGGGGGGCATTCTGTGTGACAGTTGTTTGTATTTCTCCCTGATGCACAGCCACCTTTCTTAATTTTAATTCCCTGTACCTGTACGCCATGTCGTCACTCGCCCCTCCCTCCCTCCCTCCTTCCCCTGGTCCTTCAGATACTAGTTTCGCGCCTTTTTTCAGACCAGACGCCATAGCTAGCACTGGGATCATGGAGCCCGCTCAGATCACCGCGGCAATTATGAGCACTATGAACACCACGCGCATTGTCCTGGAGTATATGCAGAGCCAGGACATGCCAAAGCAAAACCAGGACCAGCCGAGGAGGAGGCGATTGCAGCGCGGCGACGAGAGTGATGAGGAAATGGACATGGACCTAGACCAAGTCACAGGCCCCAGCAATGTGGAAATCATGGTGTTCCTGGGGCAGGTTGATGCCGTGGAACGCCGATTCTGGGCCCGGGAAACAAGCACAGACTGGTGGGACCGCATCGTGCTGCAGGTGTGGGACGATTCCCAGTGGCTGCGAAACTTTCGCATGCGTAAGGGCACTTTCATGGAACTTTGTGACTTGCTTTCCCCTGCCCTGAAGCGCCAGAATACCAGGATGAGAGCAGCCCTCACAGTTGAGAAGCGAGTGGCGATAGCCCTGTGGAAGCTTGCAACGCCAGACAGCTACCGGTCAGTCGGGAATCAATTTGGAGTGGGCAAATCTACTGTGGGGGCTGCTGTGATCCAAGTTGCCAGGGCAATGAGAGACCTGGTGATATCAAGGGTAGTGACTCTGGGAAACGTGCAGGACATAGTGGATGGCTTTGCTGCAATGGGATTCCCAAACTGTGGTGGGGCGATAGATGGAACCCATATCCCTATCTTGTCACCGGAGCACCAAGCCACCGAGTACATAAACCGCAAGGGGTACTTTTCAATGCTGCTGCAAGCCCTGGTGGATCACAAGGGACGTTTCACCGACATCAACGTGGGCTGGCCGGGAAGGGTACATGATGCTCGCGTCTTCAGGCACTCTGTTCTGTTTCGAAAGCTGGAGGAAGGGACTTTCTTCCCGGACCAGAAAATAACCGTTGGGGATGTTGAAATGCCTATCGTGATCCTTGGGACCCAGCCTACCCCTTAATGCCATGGCTCATGAAGCCGTACACAGGCAGCCTGGACAGGAGTCAGGACCTGTTCAACTACAGGCTGAGCAAGTGCCGAATGGTGGTCGAATGTGCATTTGGGCGTTTAAAAGCGCGCCGGCGCAGCTTACTGACTCGCTCAGACCTTAGCGAAAAGAATATCCCCATTGTTATTGCTGCTTGCTGTGCGCTCCACAATATCTGTGAGAGTAAGGGGGAGACATTTATGGCAGGGTGGGAGGTAGAGGCAAATCGCCTGGCCGCTGATTACGCGCAGCCAGACACCAGGTCGGTTAGAGGAGCACAGCAGGGCGCGGTGCGCATCAGAGAAGCTTTGAAAACTAGTTTTGTGACTGGCCAGGCTACGGTGTGAAACTTCTGTTTGTTTCTCCTTGATGAAATCTCCGCCCCCCCACCCACCCGGTTAACTCTACTTCCCTGTAAACCAACCACCCCACCCTCCCCTACCCTCCCCCCTTCAAGCACCACTTGCAGAGGCAATAAAGTCATTGTTACTTCACATTCATGCATTCTTTATTAATTCATCACACAACTAGGGGGATAATTGCAAAGGTAGCCCAGGATGGGTGGGGGAGGAGGGAAGGAAAAGGACACACTGCAGTTTAAAACTTTAAAACTTTAACACTTATTGCTCGGGAAATCATCTAGGGTGGAGTGACTGGGTGGCCGGAGGCCCCCCCACCGTGTTCTTGGGCGTCTGGGTGAGGAGGCAATGGGACTTGGGGAGGAGGGCTGTTGGTTACACAGGGGCTGTAGCGGCGGTCTCTGCTCCTGCTGCCTTTCCTGCAGCTCAACCATACGCTGAAGCATATCAGTTTGATGCTCCAGCAGCCGGAGC
Organism: Emys orbicularis; assembly: GCF_028017835.1. Classification (NCBI taxonomy): domain Eukaryota; kingdom Metazoa; phylum Chordata; order Testudines; family Emydidae; genus Emys; species Emys orbicularis. Next base: position 348,402,021 of record NC_088683.1, read on the forward strand.
ATCGACTCTTGCCTTCTGTGTGCAAGCTGACGCCACCTCTCATCTTCAGCCCGCGATTCAGCACGCAACCTCTGCTCTTCAGCCCGCGATTCAGCACGCCACCTCTCCTCTCGCTCATATTGGGCTTTTCTATAATCAGTAATTGACTGCCTCCACGCATTCTGCTGTGCTCTGTCAGCGTGGGAGGCAGTCTGTAGTTCTGTAAACATTTCATCACGCGTCCTTCGCTTCTGCTTTCGAATATTCACTAGCCTCTGTGAAGGAGAAACATTTGCAGCTGGTGGAGGAGAAGGGAGAGGTGGTTAAAAAAGATACATTTTAGAGAACAATGGGTACACTCTTTCACGTTAAATTTTGCTGTTCACATCACACAGCACATGTGCTTTCGTTACAAGGTCGCATTTTTCCTCTTATATTGAGGGCCTGCCGGTTTGGTGTGAGAGATCACTCACGCAGTGCCAGGCCACAGATTTCAGCTTGCAGGCAGCCATGGTAAGACACAGTCTTTTGGCTTTTTTAACCTTGTTAACATGTGGGGATGGTTTAAAACAGTACTGCTCTCATTAACCATACCAAGCACCCGTTGGGTTGGCCATTTAAAATGGGTTTGCAATGTAAAAGGAGGGGCTGCGGTTTCAGGGTTAACGTGCACCACAAACCCAACTAATTCCCCTCCCCCCCACACCCAATTCTCGGGGATGATCACTTCACCCCTCCCCCTCACCGCGTGGCTAACAGCGGGGAACATTTCTGTTCAGCAGAGCAGGAAGGGGCACCTCTGAATGTCCCCTTAATAAAATCACCCCATTTCAACCAGGTGACCGTGAATGATATCACTCTCCTGAGGATAACAAAGAGCGATAAGGAATGGATGTTGTCTGCATGCCAGCAAACACCGGGACCATACGCTGCCATGCTTTGTTATGCAATGATTCCAGACTACGTGCTACTGGCTTGGCGTGGTAAAGTGTCCTACCATGGCGGACGGGATAAGGCAGCCCTCCCCAGAAACCTTTTGCAAAGGCTTTGGGAGTACATGAAGGAGAGCTTTCTGGAGATGTCCCTGGAGGATTTCCGCTCCATCCCCATACACGTTAACAGACTTTTCCAGTAGCTGTACTGGCCGCGATTGCCAGGGCAAATTAATCATTAATCATTAAACACGCTTGCTTTTAAACCATGTGTAATATTTACAAAGGTACACTCACCAGAGGTCCCCTGTGTGCCCACAGGGTCTTGGGTGAGTTCGGGGGTTACTGGTTCCAGGTCCAGCGTGATAAACATATCCTGGCTGTTGGGGAAACTGGTTTCTCCGCTTCCTTGCTGCTGTGAGCTATTTACATTATCTTCATCCTCATCTTCCTCGTACCCCGAACCCGCTTCCCTGTGTGTTTCCCCAGTGAGGGACTCATAGCACACGGTTGGGGTAGTGGTGGCTGCACCCCCTAGAATGGCATGCAGCTCCGCGTAGAAGCGGCATGTTTGCGGCTCAGCCCCGGACCTTCCGTTTGCTTCTCTGGCTTTGTGGTAGGCTTGCCTTAGCTCCTTAATTTTCACGTGGCACTGCTGTGCGTCCCTGTTATGGCCTCTGTGCTTCATGGCCTTGGAGACCTTTTCTAATATTTTGCCATTTCGTTTACTGCTTCGGAGTTCAGCCAGCACTGATTCATCTCCCCATATGGCGAGCAGATCCCGTACCTCCCGTTCTGTCCATGCTGGAGCTCTTTTGCGATCCTGGGACTCCATCACGGTTACCTGTGCTGATGAGCTCTGCGTGGTCACCTGTGCTCTCCACGCTCAGCAAACAGGAAATGAAATTCAAACGTTCGCGGGGCTTTTCCTGTCTACTTGGCCAGTGCATCTGAGTTGAGAGTGCTGTCCAGAGCGGTCACAATGAAGCACTGTGGGATAGCTCCCGGAGGCCAATAACGTCGAATTCCGTCCACACTAACCCAATTCCGACCCCCTAAGGCCGATTTTATCGCTAATCCCCTCGTCGGAGGTGGAGTAAAGAAACCGGTTTAAAGGGCCCTTTAAGTCGAAAGAAAGGGCTTCGTCGTGTGAACGTGTCCAGGCTAAATTCGATTTAACGCGGCTAAAGTCGACCTAAACTCGTAGTGTAGACCAGGCCTGAGTCTCTCCCTCCATAACTAAGTTCTGCACACTCTTTACACAGTCTTTTCTGACCCTTTCACAGGTGGGGGCACTAATTATCATTAAATTGCCATATAACCATTAGCAGGGGACTAGCTGGTAGGTCACAAGCAAAGCTGAGACCTGCTTGCCTCAAAGGGCCAGCCAGGCTGTGACAGCATATAATCACCTGGCAGATGACACCTACTTTAAAAGGTTCATTTCAGGACAAGAGATTCCCTTTTACAACCAATTTGCATTTGAATGAATGACAAATCCTCTCTCTTTTTTTTTCTTTTCGCTTTGTGCCTGAATAACCACAAAGAAAAGTTTCTGAAGGATGATGTTATATTAACAATGATCTCAAGTCTTAGTCTGGATCGGGATCCAAAGGTACCCAAAGATAAATGTTGTTAGGAACCTTTCAGCACCCATGCTTCAGTGCAGACACACTCAAGAGCACCCCACGTTCCTGGAAGCCTCACCCCAACATCTCCATGTGAGTTCTCCCACCTCTCCTGCACAAAGCTGCCACCCTCTCCCCCATCCAGAGCACAGGATAGGTCCACCTAGCAGGTATGTGTTTAAAAACTGAAATGTTGAGTGTTGGAGCACACCTATAATAAAGAATGCTGGAAGAGGAGTGTTTCAAGGAGGAGTTTGAAAGAAAGAGGGTGCTTGCTGGACTGTTCCAGGCATGGGGTAGCTTTCTTTGACAGGTAACAAGCCTTGTGGATGGGGTGGGGGAAGCAGTAGACGTGGTATATCTTGACTTTAGTAAGGCTTTTGATACGGTGTCGCATTACCTTCTCATAAACAAACTAGGGAAATAAAACCTAGATGGAGCTACTATAAGGTTGGTGCATAACTGGTTGGAAAACTGTTCCCAGAGAGTAATTATCAGTGGTTCACTGTCAAGCTGGAAGAGCATAACGAGTGGGGTCCCATAAGGATCAGTTCTGGGTCCAGTTCTGTTCAATATCTTCATCAGTGATTTAGATAATGGAAGTTTGCAGATAATACCAAGCTGGGAGAGGTTGCAAGTGCTTTGGAGGATAGGATTAAAATTCAAAATGACCCGGACAAACTGGAGAAATGGTCTGAAGTAAATAGAAAGAAATTCAATAAGGATAAATTCAAAGTACTCTACTTAGGAAGGAACAGTCAGTTGCACACATAGAAAATGGAAATGACTGCCTAGGAAGGAGTACTGCAGAAAGGGATCTGGGGATCATAGTGGATCACAAGCTAAATATGAGTCAATAGTGTAACACTGTTGCAAAAAAAGGAAATCTAATTCTGGGATGTATTAGCAGGAATGTTGTAAGCAAGACACGAGAAGTAATTCTTCCAATCTACTCCGCGCTGATTAGCCCTCAACTGGAGTTTGTGTACAGTTCTGGGTGCCACATTTCAGGAAAGATGTGGACAAATTGGAGAATGTCCAGAGAAGAGCAACAAAAATGACTAAAGTTCTAAAAACATGACCTATGAAGGAAGATTGAAAACATTGGGTTTGTTTAGTCTGGAGAAGAGAAGACTGAGGGGCGAGATAACAGTTTTCAAGTACATAAAAGTTTGTTACAAAGAGGAGTGAGGTAAATTGTTCTCTGAGGATAGGACAAGAAGCAATGGGCTTAAATTGCAGCAAGGGAGGTATAGGTTGGACTTTAGGAAAAACTTCCTAACTGTCAGGGTAGATAAGCACTCGAATAAATTGACTAGGAAGGTTGTAGAATCTCCATCATTGGAGATTTTTAAGAGCAGGTTAGACAAACACACCTGTCAGGAATGGTCTAGATAATACTTAGTCCTGCCACGAGTGCAGGGGACTGGACTAGATGACCTCTCGAGGTCCCTTTCAGAGCTATTATTCTACTAAAGAAGGCATGAAGACAAGTCAGGAGTGCAAGAAGACCAATGGCATGGTCCTGCGGCATTCTGAGCACCCTTAACTTCTATTTGCAGTAAATGAAAGACTGGAGCACTTGGCACCCCATAGCTTTGGGCAGGGCCGGCTCCAGGGTTTTGGCCACCCCAAGCAGCCAAACAAACAAACAAACAAAAAGCCGCTATCACGATCTGCGTCGGCAATTCGGCGGGAGGTCCTTCGCTCCGAGCAGGAGTGAGGGACCGTCTGCCGAATTGCCGCCGAACAGCTGGACGTGCCGCCCCTCTCCGAAGTGGCCGCCCCAAGCACCTGCTTGGTAAGCTGATGCCTGGAGCTGGCCCTGGCTTTGGGCAATAAGGGCATGAACCAACTGCTACTGGAGTCAGTAGGAAAGAATCCCAGTGTTTGGAATGAACTAAAAATGTAATCAAGACTGAATTATACTTCTCATTGGTGTTTCCAAAGCTAACTAGTGTCATCCACAAAGTGACACAACCATTTGGGTTTTATTGACCAGTGTGTCTTGATGTGACTGGTGATATTTTCTGTAATTAATGCAGCTGTTCCTTGACAGTGCATATGCTTCACAGTGAATCACAATTAACCATCATTATTTGGTAAGATCAGAAAGGACTCTTTTATCAATATCTGTATGACTTCCAAGGTGCATTTCAAATGTGGGTAAACAGACAGGTCTCCTCTCTCATCTGCCTTTTTGAAGTGAAAAATTTGAAATTCATACCAGGGTTCCCAGCAAAGCTCAGCATATTTCTGAAAGCAAATTGGACTGAAATTAAATAATGGAAAAACACTAACCAATAACTACTATGTATAGGGTACAGAACACACAGGCAGCCTTCAGTCTTATAACACTTATTTGACTTTATGGCTCTTAATTAATGTTTGTTGTTAGCAATATCAAATTAAGTGTAATAGTGGCACAATTTAATATACATGAACTCAGTTTAAAATGTTTACTGGCTTTCTTTATTAAAATGTTAGAACCAGGCTATTATTTGTGATTGCTGAAAGTATGCTTTTCAGTTACTACAGGTATTTCCCAATCCAGCACCAATCCTGCAAGCACTTAGACATGCTAAACTCTGCATATGAGCAAATTCATGGAGGTTAAATCCGTTAATGGCTATTAGCCACGATGGGTAAGGAATGGTGTCCCTAGCCTCTGTTTGTCAGAGGGTGGAGATGGATGGAAGGAGAGAGATCACTTGATCATTACCTGTTAGGTTCACTCCCTCTGGGGCACCTGGCATCGGCCACTGTCGGTAGACAGGATACTGGGCTAGATGGACCTTTGGTCTGACCCAGTACGGCCATTCTTATGTTCTTATGTTCATTGACTTTAATGGGAGTACTCACATGCATGAAGTTAAAGGATTTGCAGTATCAGGGCCATTTTCAGGATAGCTTCGCTAATGTCTGAGGCCTGGTCTAAGTTAGAAAAGTTGCATTGGTTTAACTAAATTGATTTGTAAATCAATCTGGTTAAATGAGAGCTAACTCCTAATGTGGACACACTTAAGCCAATATAACCCTTGTTTAAGTTGTTTTAGATTAATTTGGTAATTTACCGGTGCCCACTACACCATTGAAAGCAAGGGTTAATTTGGTAGTAGAGGCTTGCCCCAGATTAACTAGATACAAATTTGGTTAAACTGGTACAACTTTTCTAATGAAGTCTAGTCCTGTGTTGTCTAGGGACAGCAGCAGTGACATATTAGTGAGAGCTGTGAACATAGACATGAAAGAAAAAATAACTGGGGTAATTCTTGCTCTCCGTGGGAAGTGAGAATTTGCACAGATAACTGAGGTCAGTTTTGCGGCTTTTTTTTTTTTTTTTTTTTTTTGCTGAATGCTTCTGTGAAGACCAAAGACTACTGGGGGATGGGTGTGGCTCATCAGCCTTTTAGGTTGCCTGGCTAATGTCTATATAGGTCCATGAGGATTCTGGACTCTTGTTGAAAGAAATGTGACTCATTATCCTTTATATAGATTTTATTGAAGCTATTATACAAGCAAAAATAAAATGAAGAGAATGAGTTACTGCCATATTTTACCATTGTCATATGGCACAAGGTGAGTCTTTGTGCCCAGCCACTTCTTGGTCCCTCCGTTGAGACTGGCAACTAGTGATGGAAACTTTTGTGATGTATATGTCTCTTTCCTCAGTGGGTGTTAGGGGCCTAAATACCTTTGAGGATCTGTGCCCAAAATCCCCCCCCCCCAACCCATTTCACTGTGGCCTTGGAGAATCATACAGTGATGATGACTACTAAACTGGGATGGATGTGAAAGAGTGACCTAGAGAGGAAAAACTATCATATTTAACATTCTAGCTTGCGATCCACCCACCCATAATCTGTCTTATAACAGTAACAGGGCAAATGTCATGCTTGGTACAGTTTTGATAGGCAGAGACCTGAGTGTCATTGTAGGCAGCTTGATGAGGATCTCTGCTCAGTATGCAGCTGCAGTCCTGAAAAGCTAATGAGACATTCACCAACCCATTCCTTATACATCCTTATAATACAAAATATATTATAATGCCTTTTATATAAATCAGTGGTGTGTCCTCATGTGGAATACTGTGTACAGTACTGGTGACCTCATATCAAAAAGGGTATTACAGACTTGGAGGGGGTTCAGAGATAGGTAACAAGAATGATCAAGGGTCTGGAAAAAACTCTCATAGGAAGAGAGATTGAAAAAAATTGGGATTCTTTACCTTTGAAAGAAGAGGAATAAGAGAAGACATGGGAAAAGGATAAAAAAAAATGAATGGTCTAGAGAAAGTAGTGGGGAACTTCTGTTCTTCCTGTCTCCTAATGCAAGAACAAGGGGACATTCAGTGAAATCAAAATGTGCGAATTTCAAAACCAATAAAAGGAAACTTTGTTTTATCATAGAAATGTAGAACTGGAAGGAACCCCCACATGTCATCTAGTACAGCCCCCTGCTCGGAGGCAGGATCAAGTATACCTAGACCACCCTGACAGGTGTTTGTCTAACCTATTCTTAAAAGCCCCCAATTACAGGAATTCCACAATCTCTCTTGGAAGCCTATTCCAGTGCTTAACTATCTATATAGTTAGAAAGTTTTTCCTCAGATCTAACCTAAATATCATTGTTGCAGATTAAGCTGATTGCTTCTTATCCTGTCTTCTGTGCACATGGAGAACAACTGATCACCATCCTCTTTATAACTTCACTTAATGTATTTGAAGACTGCTATCAGGTTCCCTCCTCAGTCTTCTTTTCTCAAGCCTAAACATGCCCAGTTTTTTAACCTTTCTTCATAGGTCAGGTTTTCTAAACCTTTTTAACACTTTTGTAGTTTTCTTCTGGACTCCATCCAGTTTGTCCACATGTTTCCTGAAGTGTGGCACCCAGAATTGTACACACTACTCCAGTTGAGGTCCCAACAGTGACAAGTAGAGCAGGTAATTACCTACAACACTCCTGTTAATACAAGCCAGAATATTAGCCTTTTTCGCAACTGCATCACGTTGTTGACTCAGAATCAATTTGTGGGATCCACTGTAACTCCCAGATCCTTTACAGTAGTACTACAGCCTACTCAGTTATTCTCTATTTTGTATTTGTGCATTTGATTTTTCCTTACTAAGTGTAGTACTTTGCACTTGTCTTTATTGAATTTCATCTTGTTGATTTCAGACCAATTTTCCAATTGGTCAGTCATTTTGAATTCTAAGCCTGTCCTCCAAAGTGCTAGCAACCCCTTCCAGCTTGATGTTATCATAAATTTTATAAGTATAAATGTATAATGTATAAAAGTATAAATTTTCCACTCCATTATCCAAGCCATTAATGAAAATTATTGAATAGTACCACATCCAAGACAGATCCCTGAGGGATCCTGATATATACATCCCCCCCGCTTGACAGTGAATCATTAATAACTAGTCTTTTAAGTATGATCTTTCAATCCGTTTTGCACCCATCTTATACTAATTTTATCTAGACCGCATTTCCCTACTTTGCTTATGAGAGTGTCATGTGGGACTGTTTCAAAAGCTTTATTAAAATCAAGATATATCACGTCTACAGTTTCTCCCCATCCAACCCTGTGATTACGAAAACACATGTGATTAAACTGTGAAACTCACTGCCACAGGAAGACATTAAAGCCAAGAACTGAACAAAATTCAAAGGGGGGCTGGATATTTATCTGATATCCAGAGTTATAATTAATAATAAACATTTTGCAAGAGATACTAAACCTCGTGTTTCAGGGCTTGAGCCTGAATGAGGACTAGAGACCAGGATGAGATCTATATGGGCACCAGATTTATCCCCCAACTACCTACTAGAGAGTTTTATACTTTCTTCTGAAGCATCTGGTACTGGCCACTGTCAAAGACAGTATACTAGACTAGATAAACCTCAGATCTGATCCAGTCTGGCTGTTCCTATAAATGAGTAAATCTATACTTGACAAGAAATCCTCAATAAAAAGTTTCAGAGTAGCAGCCGTGTTAGTCTGTATCCGCAAAAAGAACAGGACTACTTGTGGCACCTTAGAGACTAACAAATTTATTTGAGCATAAGCTTTTGTGGGCTACAGCCCAGATGTAATGCATCGATTAGTTATTTTCATATTATAAATATGCAATTAATAAAACAGAATTAATTTTACTCTAAATCTATGGAAATGTTTATTGGATGTTATGGATCCTGGAGTGCTGAAGAGCAAAAAACCCCACATACCTAGGACCCTAATTTCTGTTTGATTATTTTATTTAGTAATAGTATTTCACCAGAATTTTAAGCCTAGAAAAATGGCTCTAAAATAACCAGAGGACTTCTCTGTGCTATTTTTTCTCCCCTTTGACAGATGTGATCTGAAGACAAGACTGTTAGGCAAGAATTCATGAGTTCTAATTCCATTTGACTACACATGTTGCCTTGGGAAAATTACTTAACCTCTGTGCCTAAGTTTCCACATCTGTAATGTGGATAATGCTTAACTGCCTCAGACCAAAAAAACTTGCAACAGTTTTCCATCCAAAAAATCTGATTCCACAGAATCTTAAATGTTAGATGAGAATTTGAACCATTGAAACTTTTGATGGAAATCAGGTAGATTGCTTGCCAGCTCACTCACTCACCAGCCTTCCCCGCTCCTAGATAGCCCAGGCTCCTGACCAGTCTGCCTCACATGTTGCTGGGCTTCCTGGCTTGCTGGGCTGGCCTACTTCCTCGCTAGCCAGTTCCCTTGCTCCACAGGTACTCAGGGAGCTGGGCAGCTAGTGCCACGGCTGGTCGGCTCCCTAAGCTTTCCCACTCCCTAGCTAGCTGCCTCTCCAGGCTACCCATGGAGCTGGGCGGTTGGCTGTCTGACTCCCAAGCTGCCTAGCTCCATGGCTTAAATACCTCTCTGGAGAGCTGGGGAAGCCACCTGCCAGGCTGCTGGGGAATCTGCGAAGCCAGGCAGCCCTCCCACAAGGCAGTCAGCTGTCAAACTCAAAAATTCCGTATTGGTTCTCCCAAAGAGTGGATTTTTTTCCTGAAAACTTTGGGGTTATTGACTGTTCATCCTGATATGAGATGAAAACATTTTGAAAACGCAAAATTTTTCACAGGAAGGGATTTCCATTTTCTGACCAGCTCTAGTCTATAGCCAGCTCTCCATGAATATTTTGGTGGTTCATGTTCCACAATTTGGGAAACAGCTGTAAACCATTTAAAGTGCATATTCTTCACTTGTTAACAAGTAAGTTTTGCAACCCAAGCTGAAAAAAGTAGCTTTAACTAGCAGTTATATGTATGATTACAACAGGTGGAGAGCAATTTGTATTCAATATTTAGACTGTAACTTAATTAAATTTTTCCAAACTGTAGTATGTTTCATTTTATTAAGATATACGTTTAAAAAAACAAGTTGGGTTGGGGCAGCTAATCTCATACTTCCATGGCATGTTGCTTGTATTAGTGACTGTGGCTGGCAGAGTAATTTTGAGAAAGTTTCTGGAAAAAACCCTCTGAAACATTCACTGACTGCTTCTCGCAGGTTGAAGCTTCTAATAAATGCACAGTATGCATGAAGGATCATGGACTGTTAATAATATATTGTGTATAAACATTGATATTGTTCAGCAGAACAGATTATGATGCTGTCAGTGTATATTTCAGAGATTTTGGACAGCTTGTAGTTTGGATCACATTATTTTGGAGGAAACATATTTATAACGAACATGCACTGAAATATTAAATGCACGTTTGAACAGCAAGAGTAGCAAAGGTTTTGGATCAAGAGTCTTAAAGAGTGACGGAAAAGAGTAACCAAGCATTATAGTGCACTTTTTTGTTTTGATAAGCATTTTTTTCTCAAGCCCAGATCATTCATTAAGGGACAAACTCCGTTTTATGCACAAGCCAGAAATAAGTTAGATTTATGCAGATCTGCATCTTTCCTGGCAACATAAGCCTTGATTTGACTATCCTGCTCATCTAGTCAATTGGGTCTATGTGGCTTGTCTTCAGTGTTTCTTGCAGTGTTTTTGCCTTGAGCTCTGCTTTGAAGACTGTTAGTTAATTCAGCCACATAAAATACTAAACTTTAGTAGCTTGGAAGTGTTACTTGCCTAGCAGTCCCCACTGCCAATGGAATACTGCATATTCTTATAGTCAGCTACAACCTTTTCATATATCAGATATGTTGTGCACTAATGATTCACTCTAGCTCCCTTATAGACTACTATGTTCACTTTTTACTGTATATAACAAAAAGGGCCATTTATTCTCATATATAAGCCAAGAGAAATAGCTTCTGCATCTCTCTCATTACTTGAAATTGTAGACTGTGGTTCTTATTCATGCATGTACAGTTCAGTGGGCATTAGCCTAAGGACTCAATATAAAGATTGTCATGCAGGTTTACCTGGATTCAGCTGTGCTATAAAGAGGGATTCCCAACCTTGTTTAGCTTACAGTGCTTTGAGCAGCTAATTAAGTTTGACGTACAACCAGAGATTGAAAAAAGATTCTTCGTTCTGTTACAACAAATTACTGTCCTGGAGACACCTTGCACCACCATTACTATATGCGATCATTACAGAGCTGTGACTAGAACCCTTGTAATTCTTTCTACAAACACAGATCTGCACTGCTTGAACTAAAGGAGCACTTCTTTAGGGCTTGATCCTGCAAAAAAGTATACAGGGGAGTAAAACTACTCATGGCCATAAGTGTTTTATAGAATTGGGCCTAAATTGTTGCACGTTTTTATCCTAACAAATGTAAGTGTGAATGTTCTTATTGTTGTTCTTATTATTCGGGTAATTATCTAATTATTTTTTTTGTTGTGCAAAGTGCTTAGCCTCAAATATATTGTGGCACTGAGTTTCACTGGTTATTGCCAGGGATGATCTACATAATACTTAGTCCTGCCCAGGAGTGGCGCCAGGGTTTTTGCCACCCTAGGCGGCAGCTCCTCCTCTGAGTATTCGGCGGCGGGGGTCCTTCCGCTCCGCGTCTTTGGGGCACTTCAGTGGCGGGTCCCGGAGCGAGTGAAGGACCCGCTGCCGAATTTCCGCCGAAGACACGGAGTGGAAGGACCCCCCGCTGCCGAATTTCCGTCCAGGGAGGCAAAATGCCGCCCCTCAAATCCTGCCACCCTAGGCGACCGCCTAGGGTCGCCTAGTGGAAGCGCCGGCCCTGGTCCTGCCTCAGTTCAGGGGACTGGACTAGATGACTTATCAAGGTCCCCTCCAGTCCTACATTTCAATGATGTCTATGATCATTCAAAATCCTAAATTCACATGTGGCTGTGAGCTGTCTCAGTTTTGTGCAATACGGATGTCTCACTATCTTTGGTTTGTTGCACTAAATATATCCTTCGCTTATAATATTTGTGGATGACTGGAGGTGTTTCTCCTGTGCATCAGGGGTCTCTATAATAGCTTGATTTTCTGCACTGACAGCGTGAGCTGCTGATAAATATGTGAACAGGCTTTTTCCATTACTAAATGTAATGGCGCAGTTTTCCCACTAGGGTCTTCCTGTTCTAGTTGTTTGGTTGCAAGTATGTAGTCTTCCCATTGTAATAAAAAAATTTAATTTTCACCTTTTGGGCATGAGCCCTGGAAACTTGCTAGCAGCTGCTACACCTTTTCTTTCTTATCAATCAAGTTTTCTGACTTATCACTCAAGCTTTCTAGGCTTTCTTTGCCTGCATTGGCTAAAAGCTGAAGACTTCTTCTTTGCTGTTTATGTGATATGTCCAGACTGCAATTAGACACCCGTGGCTGGCTCATGCCAGCTCACCTGGGCTCTTGGGACTTGGGCTAATGGGCTGTTTAATTGCAATGTAGACATTTGGGCTTGGGCTGAAGGTTGAGGTCTGAGACCCTCCCACCTTGCTGTGTCAGGCATCAGCTGAAGCCGAAATATTTACACTGCAATTAAACAGTCCCTTAGCCTAGGCCCCGCAAGCCTGAGTCAGTGGGCAAGGGCCAGCTGCGGATTTTTAAATGCAATGTAGACATACCTTGAGTGGCCTTGAAAATGTTACTATGCACTTAGCACTGCAACATCATCTTTCAGCAGAAGCTTCGCAGAGTAACAACAAACTTTACTGAGGGCAGTGAGCTAACGTAACACACTATCATCCGTACTGTCCACTGGATGGCTCCACGCAATGGTGCACATGGATTCTTCTAAATACGGAATTCTGGGACCTCAGTCAATGAACACATGCAGAGAATTCTGTTTCCTATATTGTTGCACTTGTACTTTATGCATTATAAATTCTTATTGGTCAGGAGAGCATGTACAATTACTGATCACTAATTTTTAGTAACTGCATCTGAACTTTAATTAATGTTATCTTCAAAATTAGATAAAATATACAGAGTGGTCATTCTTAGGCTACCTGGCATGTTCTTTTCCACCATTGTGTATCTACTCCATGTGTAGTGCTGAGCAGTCGGAGAAATTAGAAGTAAAGTAAATATACAGGCATAATGCCATTATCTTCCAGCTCTGTTTTTTTGTAACTAAAGCCTCTGCTGAGTCCTTGTTAAATTACAAAGTTTTCTAGTTGGCATTGGAATATTAATATTTGAAATTATGAATATTAATATGAGAAATCACCAAACACCAATTTAACCATAAATTCCTTTATTAAATCCAAAGGCCACATGATACTTTATGCAGTTGCTCTAAACATGCCTAAAAAGCTTAAATAATAACTAATTTACTTCATCCAAACAGTAACAAAACATTTATAAGCATTTGATCACGATACTTACAAACAGGCTAAACCTAGGGGTGCTTAGACTCATATTGATTGGCTTCAACGTGGTCAGGCAGGTATTAGCAATCATAGAATATCAGGGTTGGAAGGGACCTCAGAAGGTCATCTAGTTCAACCCCCTGCTCAAAGCAGGACCAATCCCCAGACAGATTTTTGCTCCAGATCCCTAAATAGCCCTCTCAAGGATTAAACTCACAACCCTAGGTTTAGCAAGCCAATGCTCAAACCACTGAGCTATCCCTCCCCCCTCTTAAATGAACTGTTTAAGAGCTGACTTTTTATTTCCTTTAACAAACAAGTGATGTCACTGCCAATTACTGACCTCAGCTCAAACCAATTTGAGACAGTTCATCCGAATTTCCAGGCTTAATTGAAATAAGATCTACAACCTCCTTTTTTTCCCCCAAGGCCTTTTCTCCCCTCCTTCTTGCTGTCCAACAGGTTTTTTTTATTGTACCTAGGTTCACATAGGAGAGAACACTGGTATGTGGAGCGGTAAAGTCCATGTTGGCTCATTTTAAGACAGATAATCTTTGATTTAAAACCATCTGCAGTCACCCCTATCAGCTAAAGGCCTTCTTTTTAACACCCCCCCCCTTATCTCAGTCAGTCTTTGAACCAGACATCCTCCATACTTCATTCCTTTTGGCCTTAACTCATTATTTTCAAGGCCTTCTTTCTATTTGCTAGTCAGGGCCTTTGTTACAGATGTGTCTCCTCCATACGTCAGTTCTGTGGCTGTTGGCACTTGCCCATGTAACATGGTCTGGAACTCTCAGACCTCCATGTAGTCTTATAGCCTCGTTCCTCTTTAAGGGCTGGCTTTCACACTCGAAACCACATTTTTAGTTACAGTAAACCCCCAATTCACATTTCATGATAAACAGGTGAACTGACTCTATCCAACCCAGGTGCTTTTTATTGACCTATTACCATAGTATCTGAGTGCCTCCCAATCGCTAATATATTTATCCTCACAGCACCCCAGTGAGGTAGAGTAGAGCCATTATTCCCATTTTACAGATGGGGAACTGAAGCACTAAGTGACTTGCCCTGGGTCTCACAGGAAGCGTGTGGCAGAACAGGCAATTGAACCCAGTTCTCAGGCTAGTGTCCTAACCATTCTTTCTCCCTAACAAACAGGGAAAAATCCAAGAACAGTCAGACTGAGCAAAGAGCTGAGGTTGAGATTTCTGTTATTTGTAGTTATTTTATACTTACCTTACGGGAGGTGAGTTTGGCCCATATCAAATGTGTTTATATGGAGCAGATTTCCTCCTCTGTCTGTCGGAACAATGTTTGCATGCTAGGGAAATTGCCTTTCTCTATCTTGCTGAGGGTAAAAGACCCATCGGCTACTCTCACCTGATTTAGTCCGCTTGTCGAAGCAGTTTACTGGGGTGTGGCTGCTGTCACATGCAGCTACTTGAAGCCATAGGTGAGAGCTGGGTGTAGGTGGGGACCAAGGCAGATGAACTATTCATAAGGAGCATGATGTATTCCTCCAATAGAGGTACTAACCATCCCTAATACCCCCCATAGACCCATTGTGATTCAACAGCATGAAGGCAGTTCAGTATGATGCTATGGAGTGCGGAGAGCATAACAAGGCACTGAAGATGTCCTGGTCACCTACTGCAGCTAAGGAAGTCCCACAGCATAACGTTTTTTCATGCTGCTGGAATCAGGCTTCCATGGCCGAGAGAGTGGGATTGCCCTGTGTAACGGCTTTCTCAATCAAAAATTTCCTGCACAGGTTTCTTTTTCTCACAAATCTCATCCCATTAACATCATCTAATCAAATCTCATCATCTTATCATTAATCCAAATCCTGTAGCAATGAGGGCATAGTGGAGCGACAGGTGGAGATGATCACTGGCAGTCATAGCCACAGTCCTGCACATAGGTGGCCTTGGGACTTGAGGCCATTCAGCTCCATCCCCCGGGCAGCGGAGAAGTTTGGCAGCATCCTAGGTGACTAAGCAGCCCTTTTTAGGATAGCACTGCTCACCCTTTCTAAGGGAAGGGGCTTGAAAAGGTGCCCTAAACATTGACTGCCGCATAATATCTAATGAGACTACTGCAGCTGGCAGATCATCCTACAGTGGTCGAAAAACAATAAAGAAGAAAAGACTCATTTTAAGAGCATGGAACGTCCGCACCCTTATGCACAGAGACAATGCACAAAGGCCTGAGAGAAGAATAGCTCTTGTCTCCAGAGAACTCGCCTGCTACAACATTGATATTGCAGCATGAGTGAGACTCGACTAGTCAGAGAAGGTTCCATCAGTGAGCTAGGAGGCGACTACACTTTCTTTTGGAAAGGAAAAGCAGAGGATGAAGACAGGATCCATGGAGTTGGACATGCAATTAGAATGTCTTTCCTGAAACAACTTCCTGACCTCCCTGTTGGCCTGAATGAATGGCTCATGAAACTTCTATTTCCCTCTGAATCCTTTACGGCATGTCACTGTCATCAGTACCTCTGAACCTATATTGACTAGCACAGAGGAAAGCAAGGAACAGTTCTACTCTGACATGGACTCTATCCTCAGATCAAGCCCTGCATATGACAAGCTCATCCTGCTGGGAGACTTCAATACTAGAGTTGGTAGAGATAGCAGTGACTGGAGAGGTGTGATAGGATGACATGAAGTGGGAAAGATGAACAGCAATGGACTCTTCCTCTTGGGTAAATGTGCAGAACATTGTCTACTTATCATTAACACCATTTTTTAGGCAAAATCACAAATATAAAATGACATGTGTGCACCCATGGTCCAAACTATGGTACCTGATCAACTATGTTATCACTGTCCAATGAGACCTCCATGATGTCAGAATTACCAGAGGCATGCATGGCACAGAATGCTGGGCAGACCACAGATTTGTAAGAGCAGTGTTCAACCTGCATATAGTCCCCTCACAGCACAAGTGCCCTAAGCTCAATAGAATAGCCTTCAACATAGCAAAGCTCAAGCACTCAGCACAAGCTGCAGTTTCAGCAGCCACTTGATGACAAGCTTTTTTCATGCTCACCATTCACTGGCAACCCAACAGAAAAATGGAACCAGTTCAAAGATGTGATTATTGACACAACTAAATCAGCGCTGGGGCCAAAGAAAAGGATACACAAGGACTAGTTTGATGAGGACAATGAGGACATTTCCAAACTCCTAAGTGACAAGCAGAAAGCGTTTGTTGAATGGCAGAATGATCTCACTTCCATCTCAAAGAAAGATAGGCTTAAGTACCTATAGAGCAAGGGCCAGTTTCAACTGAGGAGAACGTGGGATGAGTGGTGGAAGAAGAATGCTGCAGAAGTTCAGGATTACACAGATACAAACAATGCAAAGATGTTCTTTGACTCTCTCAAAGCAGTCTACGGACCATCTAAATGTGGCACAGTTCCCCTGAAGTTGGCAGATGGCATAACCCTCATCAAAGACAAGGAGGGAATCATACAGAGTTGGGTCGAACACTTCAATAGTCTACTTACTAAATAGACCATCCACAGTCAATTAGCATGTCCTTGATCAGTTACTTGAGAAACCCATCAAAGAAGATCTTGTCCTCTCTCCATCAGTTGAAGAGGTCATGAAAGCCATCAAACAATGAAGGCATCCAGAAAGAATGGTATTCCAGCAGAACTGTACAAAGCAGCAGGCCCAAAGACTATCCAGGTGTTTCATGACATCATGAGTAGCATTTGGGAGGAAGAAGAAATATCACAAGACTCCAAAGATGCTATTATTGTATCACTGTTCAAAAACAAAGGCAGAAAAGCTGACTGCGGAAACTACAGAGGAAAATGCTAGCTGGGAAAATGCTAGCTTGCATTCTACTGAACAGACTCATTGCAAACATATCTGATGAGAATCTGCCAGAAGTGCAATGTGGTTTCAGATCAGGTCATAGTACTATGGACATGACTTTTGTCATAAAGTAGGTACAGGAAAAAAATTTAGAGCAGAACATGAACCTGCATGCAGTCTTTATCGAGTTGACCAAAGCCCTTGATACAGTCAACAGAGAGGGTCTATGGCAGTGGTGGGCAACCTGCGGCCCGCGGGCCGCACATGGCCCGTCAAGGTAATCCGCTTGTGCACCGCAAGACAGTTTGTTTACATTGCACAAGAGTTTGCTGGGGCTCGACCCTCTCCGGGGTGGCGGGGAGCCACACCGGCTCACTACACACCGGTGCGCTGGGGAAACTTGTCCGGCTGTGCGTCTCCCTCGGCAGCTCTTGCTGTAGCTAGAAGAACACGGTAAGCCTCGCCCTGCTCAGGGCGGGGCAACAAACGCTGAGTCAGAAGCTCAGGCCCTCAGTCAGGGCTGAGCAACAATAATACTAGTATTTAAGCCCAGGCCCTAGGTCAGGGCGAGGCAACAAACGCTGAGTCAGGAGCTCAGACCCTCAGTCAGGGCTGAGCAACAATAGTAGGCTCAAGCCTCAAAAGGCCTGAGAGACAGGGAGACTGCCACCCACGGGTTGGGTGGCATGGGGGACGCAGGCCCTCCCACTCCACTGCGTCCCAGCCCGGGGCCCTAGCAGCGGCAGAAGGCCCACTGCTTAGTCAGTGGGGATCCTGGCCTCAACACACTGACATAGGCTCTGGCAGTGCTGCAGCCAGACTGGGGTCGGCTGCCCCCGGCCTACCTGGGTGCTGGCGTCGGCCTCGGGGGGATCCTGGACCATGGGTTCTTCAGGCCAGGGATCATTCAGCAAGTCCGGCAGCTCCTCCGGATAGCTGGCGCAGGGCAGGCCCGGTGGCTCCTCCGGGTAGCGGGCGCAGGGCAGGCCCGACGGCTCCTCCGGGTAGCGGGCGCAGGGCACGCCCGGTGGCTCCTCCGGGTAGCGGGCGCAGGGCAGGCCCGACGGCTCCTCCGGGTAGCGGGCGCAGGGCAGGCCTGGCGGCTCCTGGCGGCCGCCCCGGACCGCGGAGGTTTCCCAGCCCCAAGCTAGGCTGGAGACGTCTGGTCTCTCCGGCGGCTGGGGCCTGACTGAGTTCTGAGGGCGAGCCTTTGTACTTCCGGGTCGCCGCCTGACCCCCTGAGGGGCGGGCTCAGAGCTCCCTAGCTCCGCCCACTCCGGCCTCCGGATGGGCTCTTCCCCCTCTGGGGCGGCGGGGAGCCACACCGGCTCACTACATACATCGACCATCCCTGCGGCCCACACTGCTTCCCGCAGTTCCCATTGGCTGGGAATAGCAAACCGCGGCCACTGGGAGCTGTGGGTGGCCATGCCTGCAGACAGTCAGTGTAAACAAATTGTCTCGCGACCCTGCCAGTGGATTACCCTGATGGGCCGTATGTGGCCTGCAGGCCGCAGGTTGCCCACCACTGGTTTATGGGCTATTCTGCATAAACTGAGAGTTCATACAAATCATCCGTCTGTTCCATGACCACATGACAGTGCAAGTGCTCTCCAATGGTGACTCTTCTGACACATTTGAAATGTCAAATGGAGTGAAGCAAGGTTGTGTATTTGCTACAGTGCTAGTCAACTTGTTCTTTGCCTGTGTCCTCAGTCATGCCACAAGGGACTTGGATCAGGGGATAAACATTCACTACCAACTTAATGGCTCAATACTAAGACCAAGACGCTGGAGAGACTTCTCGTCGAGGCACTTTTTTGCAGACGACTGCCCATAGGCATAGTGACCTTCAGATCCTCGTTGATAGATCATCTGAAGCATCCCAACTTTTTGGCCTCACCATCAGTCTCGGTAAGACATAGGTCTTGTTCCAACCAGCCC
Organism: Emys orbicularis; assembly: GCF_028017835.1. Taxonomy (NCBI): domain Eukaryota; kingdom Metazoa; phylum Chordata; order Testudines; family Emydidae; genus Emys; species Emys orbicularis. Next base: position 348,421,099 of record NC_088683.1, read on the forward strand.
CTCATTCTAATGCCCCAGTGCCAGCCTTCATCCAAGGTACACAGCTGAAAAAGTGGATTAGTTCAAGTATTTGGGCAGCACCATCTCTAGTGACAGTTACCTTAACAAGGAAATTACCTCCAGTAAAGCCAGCCAGGCCCTTGGCCGACTCTGAACAAAAGTCCTTAACCAACACAACATTCGTCTATCCACCAAATTGAAGATCTACAGTGCAGTGTCTTAACATCTCTCCTATATGGATCTGAGACATTGACAGCACATTAAACAGTTTGAACAATTTCAAATGCTTTCCCTCCGCTCAATATAAGCATTCGGTGGCAGAACAATGGCCAATATTAAGATCTTTGAGAGAGCAAACACAACCAGCATCGAGAAAATGCTACTCAGAGCACAACTTAGGTGGACCGGTCATGTCATCAGAATGGAAGATCATTACCTCCCAAAACAGATCTTGTATGGGGAGCTTAGGTAGGGCAAAAGAAAGAAGGGTCATCCGTATAAGTGCTTCAAAGATAACCTGAAGAACAGTCTCCGGTGGGCTGGCATCAATCTCAAAGAACTTGAGCAAATGGCTCGGAACAGGACTCACTGGTGGTCTCAGACAAGATGAGCATGCAATAGGTTTGAGCGGGATTGAAGAAATCATCTCCAGGCTGCATGTGAAAGACATCACAGAGCTGCATTGTCAAATATCATAGACACAGACTTCTCATGCCCTCAGTGTGACTGTGTGTATCAGGGTTCACGCTTCAGAGTCATATCCGTAGCCATGAATGAGAATGATGACAATATCATCATCAGCAGCAGCGATGGACTACCAATAATATGGAGCAGAATAGAAACTCCAACTGGTTACACCTAGCCTAACATGAATCCACATTTGCCTTGCCACTGTCTCCTGCTCACATGACCTAGATGGCAATGTCTACTGGTCTGCATGTGATGATACCCTCTGCTGTTACTCAGGTACCCAAATCAGGTCTTTATTCATAGATTTTTAGATTAATAGATTTTAAAGCCAGAAGGATTATGGTCTCCTGCATAACTATGTCCTTTACCCATTTGAAATGGATTGTCATTGAACAAAATACCACCAAACACAATGGAGCAGGGATGGGACTGCTCTGTATTGTGCATGGGGCTAGGAATCCACTTCTCTGCACCCTTTGCCTTGCACTCATTCTGCAGCAGAAGATATCTGCATGTTTTCCCGTGGATTTAAGGTGCATCTTGTATGTTGTTCCCAACCACTTGTAGCTTATCTTCACCTATAATGAATGTTTGGCCCTATAGGTGTAACGCTGTGGATATCAGAAGAGGAAAATAAAAACTGTTGTTTCAAAAAAATTTAATTAGCATAAAATGAGTTTTGAAGATACTATTTGGATACCCAGATTTGTAAGGCTTATTATATCAGCCTTCAGAAAGCTTCTCAATCATTCATGTTAGATTATTACTGTTTATTAATTCTCTTCATACCACCAAGATGACATTTTAAATCTTTCCTTTTAATTTTAAATAATAAATTTCACTTCCTGACATAATTTATCATTCCTAACACTGATGGAATATTATTATCTCATTAAAATCATGCCTGGCTTATTATTACAGCAGCATAGCAAAAGAAAAATAATAATACTTAGCCTATCATGTTTGATATATTCAAAGAACCATAGAGATATTAACAAATTGATCCCCACAACCCCACTGTGCAGTAGTTGAGTATTATAACACTATTAAGTGAATTGTGTAAGGCCATGCAGTGAGCTAGTGGCAGAATCACAGTTAGAACTCAGGAGTTCCTGATGCCCAGTCAGTGCTCAAATCCATACTGTTCTTCCTTTCTAGAAAACAATTAGCTGTAGTTACAGATTCAATATAGCAACAGCAGGGTTTGTTTTTGAGATCGCCTTCTTACAGAGCCCCATAATAATTTTGTACTAGTAAAAATTAGTTTACTAGTACAAACTAGGGAGGGATAGCTCAGTGGTTTGAGCATTGGCCTGCTAAACGCAGGGTTGTGAGTTCAATCCTTGAGGGGACCACTTCGGGATCTGGGGCAAAAATCAGTACTTGGTCCTGCTAGTGAAGGCAGGGGGCTGGACTCGATGACCTTTCAAGGTCCCTTCCAGTTCTAGGAGATAGGTATATCTCCAATTATTTATTTATTTTACATTCTTTGAGTGATGGTCTCTGTGTTTTCCTCACATGAGATATACATGTGCACCATGCACCTGAGGCCAGAAATTTTTGAAAGCAGTGTCCATCGGCCTGTGCATGCGCCATAGTTCTCTTCACGCTCTGAACTGAGGGCATAAAAGGTATATGGGCAGATGCCTCTCCAGTTCCTTCTTACCGCCACATGTTCTGAGTCAGAATCTTCAGTGTCCTCAGCTTCTTTTTCACTGCATCATTGCTGAAAGATATTGTATATAGTTTTTTAGTAATTTAGTCGTTTTGGTAGCATAGTACAGTTAGCGTGTTCCCCATTTCTTTCCCACCCAGGGACTTTTCCCCCTCCTAGAAGTCTGGGATTATGCCCAGGATCCCAATGTTCAAAAACTGTTTCCTACCCTTGCTCCTTTTCGATGAGTGGCAAACATCAACGCTGCCTCCACTGCTTGGGTGAGGCTCATATTTCTGCCAAGTGCAGCATCTGCAGCTCTTTTTCTCCCCAGAAATCATGAGGGTCGGGAACAGAGACTCAGAAAACATCTCATGGAGAAGGCAATGAAGCCCCAGTCAGATCCAGGCCAGGAACCATCCCCGTACATCAGTCTAACCAAGCGAGCATTGCACCTCCAAGCACCAACTTGGGAGCGGAGGCTAAGACTGTTAAGCCTAAGGAGAAGGCTTCATATAAGAGCACAGGGCACTCTCATAGACATAAGGACAAGCCATCTTCATCCAAAACTGCCCCAAAGAGAGAGGATCCCTCTGTTACCCTGTCAAAGTTGGGAGAGCTAGTGCGCAGAGGCGCTAAGGACAGAGGCCTCAATAAATCTTGACAGAAGAAGGAGGGGCACTGGGGTACAGATCCGGCAGTTCTGACATCAGCTTCAATGGTGAAGGCTTGGGATAAACAGCTCCTGGTGCTCCCATCCACTTCTAGAGCCGATGCAGTACCGGTAGCGACACATCCCTGGAGGGAGTCAACTGCCAATCAACTCTCTCTTCATACCCTAGGGCGATCTAAGATGTACGTCTCTCCAGAGAACATCTCTGCTCTCCCCTATCTGCATTCACCCTCCTGTGAGGACCATCTCTATTCTGGGACATTGTTACACCAGAGGAACAGACTATCCCAATGGGACAGAGTCGTTCTCCCATCCCACCTGCTAGCCTTGAGGCACAACCATTGGTATTATTGGTTTCACTGGAAATAAGGGATGCAGCTTTCTCTTCAGATGAGTCTGAGGCCCTCCAGGAGTTTCTGCAGTATCGGGTGGAGGTAGCACAAGACAGGAGCCCCAGAAGATTGGCCAGATATGATAGGCCAAGAGACAGGTGGTACCATATGCCATGGGGTCCCCCTCTGCTAGTTGATCCATTCTACTGGCAATGAGGACCCTAGGAAGCCTACCCTGGACACTCAGGATCAGTTCAGGAGTCCTATTTGCTATCACCTGGATACCCACAACTGGCCCTGTTGGAATATTTGGAAGGAGAAAGTGAGCCAGATCTGCCGCTTCTGATCGTTCTGGGAGCAATCTTGTCATCTTCACTGGATGAGGTGGTTACTCCATTTTCTCCAGCCTCACCAGAAAACTTTAACAATATCAAGAACTCATGGATAGGGTGGCTGTGAAGCTACAGATTCAGCTTGAGGAAGTCCAGGAACCTCAGCCCAGATTACTAGACATTCTTCAGCCTTCTAGTCCGAGATGAGTGGTCCTCCCCATCAACAAGGCCATCATGGACCCAGTAAAGAAGGTTTGGCACACTCCTATTTGTGCTCCCACCCAAAAGAGGGCTGAGTAGCACTGCTTTGTTCCATCCAAGGGGGGAGAATTTTTGTTCTCACCCACTGCCTAACTCTTTGGCTACAGAATGGTCCAAGCAACAGCACCCAAAGGCTACTCTGATAAGGGACACAAGCAACTCGACCTTCTAGAGAGAAAGGTCTTCTCTTCCACCTTCCTCTGGTACAGGATCTCAAATATGATTTTACTAATTATAATTTTCTGGAATGTAAGGACAAGCTCCCTGAGGAGGATAGGGCCCACTTCTGGGCCTTGGTGTATGAGGGCAGATTGGTGGCCAAAACTTCCCTACAAGCCACAGTGGACATGGCATATACTACATCTAGGGGGATGGCTACAGTCATAGTTATGAGGAGAGACTCGTGGTTGTAATCCTCATATTTCCCTAAAGAGGTTCAGAGTGTCATCCAAGATCTGCCCTTCGATACTATCAGCCTATTCCATTAGAAGACGGATGAGTTTCTCCACTCCCTCCAAGACTCAAGGACAACACTTCACTTGCTTGGCATTTATACCCCTGCCCCTGTGAGAGAACACCATAGACGGGTATAGGGCAAAACCGCCTCCTCGGCCGTTTTACCACTCTATCCTCAGGAGCCATCACACAAGAGACACAGAGGGCTTATAGACCCAGGAACCCATCCTCTGCAACATCTACCACCCCATAATACTCTAACCCTTAAGCCATGAGTTTCTTTTGATGGGACTGTTGAGACCTGTATCCCTTTATTGATGCCGCTTCATTCCCCTTCTCCATTTGGAAGCCACCTTACTCAATTGGCCAAAAACTGGAGGACCTTAACTACAGACAAATGGTTATTAGAGATTATTCAGGTGGCTATCTGATAGAGTTTGTGGTACCTCCGACCCACAACTCCCCTTCCTGGTTCCTTTTCAGGGACTGCTTTCACAAGGACATTCTATAACAAGAGGTGAGCCCCTCAACATGAAAGAAGGAATTCAGTTCCCAAGAAGAATGGGGGATGGGAAGGCTAATTCTTGATCTCAGACAGCTGAACAGGTTCATTCAAAAACTAAAATTCCGCATGATATCCTTGGCATCAATAATTCTCTTGTTAGAGGAAGACACATGGTTTGTGGTTCTCAACATGAAGGACACCTTTTTTCATATAGGCATCCACCCAGCCCACAGGAGGGTCCTCAGGTTCCTCTTCAGAGTCCTCCCCTTTGGTCTAGCCACAGCACCCAGAGTCTTCAAAAACTTTTTAAGAAATGGCAGCTTGGATGAGAAGAGAGGGTTTTACAATCTTCCAATACCTTAAGAACTGGCTTCTGATGGGCAATTCCTGCGAGGAAGTCCAGCAGGCAATCAGTATTCTGCTCAGCCTTCTGCCTTTCCTGGGTGTCTGTATCAATTATGAAAAATCCACATGGACCCCCATAAGGTTTATAAATTTTACAGGGGCAACGTTGGACTGCGGTTGTGTGGTATCTACCTCTCAAGAGGTTTCAGGCCATGGGTGTTCTTACACATCTGGTCACTTTCAGATCCAGGACATCAGTCAGAACTTGCCTTTCCCTCCCTGGCCACATGACCTCATACACCCTTGTGACACCGTTCACCCAGCTTCATCTTTGCTGCCTACAAGTCTGGCTTCTCTCTGTGTACTCACCAGGGCAACAAATGGCAAAGTGACAATTCTGCCCGAAGTTTTAGACTTTCTTGTCTGGTGGAGACATCCCTTTCCTCACATTGACTCCCAAGGTAACCATCATTACTGATGCCTCCTCTTGGGTTGGGATGCTCACATGGATGATCATATGTCACAAGGCATCTGGACCCTACAGGAGTCCAGAATGCATATCAATTTACCAGTACTCTGCAGTCCATCGAGACTGCAACATCTTCCTCCCACTCATCTGATCCAGACAAGTCCAAATAATGTCGGACAACATGACAAAAGTATTTTATATAAACAAGCAGTGAAGCACAAGATCTCTCTCTCTCTCTGTCTGGATAGAGTCATTCATCCTATGGAATTGGTGCATCAGCCATCTCATAACCCTGTCAGCCTCAAATTTACCAGGGGTGCAAAACTCCCTACCAGACTGCCTGAGCAGACATTTTTCTACAAATCATGAATGGGAGATTGATAATTTGGATCTCAATGATGTTTTCACTCATAGGGAACACTGGCTTGTGACATCTTCACCTCACAGGAGAACAGGAAACTTCCTTGGTACTGCTCCAGAGCAGCCCTGGGCAAGGGACATCTCCCATCAAGCCAACTGGTGTCATGGAATGGTCACCTGGGATCAGAGCCATCCCATCCATAGGTTTGACCAGGGCAACTGCCCCAGGCCCCGCGCTTTGGGGGCCCTCTGCCAGGGCCGGCTCTGGCTTTTTTGCCGCCCCAGGCAAAAAAGCCTCCGGCCGCCGCCCCCCGTGGGGGGGTGGGGGGCGGCCGGAGCCCCGGGAGGAGGGCGGCGAGCCCCGGCGGGGGCTCCGCTCTCCCCCCGGTGGCCGGGGGGAGGGCGCCGGGGGGGAGGGCGGCCGGAGCCCTGGGAGGAGGGCGGCGAGCCCCGGCGGGGGCTCCGCTCTCCCCCCGGCGGCCGGGGGGAGGGCGGCCGGAGCCCTGGGAGGAGGGCGGCGAGCCCCGGCGGCCGGGGGGAGGGCGCCGGGGGGGAGGGCGGCGAGCCCCGGCCGGGGCTCGGCTCTCCCCCCGGCGGCCAGAGCGCAGGGGGTAGGGCGGCGAGCCCGGCCGTGGCCCCGCGCTTCCCGGCGGCCGGAGCGCCGCGCTGCCCCCCTCCAGGTGCCGCCCCAAGCACAAGCTTGGTGGGCTGGTGCCTGGAGCCGGCCCTGCCCTCTGCGCTTTGGTGGGCCCTGCACTTCAGGGGGATGTGGAGGGGGGGCAGGGCGGCCCGGGGCACTAGCTGGGGTTCTGGCGCCAGCAGCAGGGGTTTAGCCCGTGCCCTGCACTCACTGGCCTGGGCCTTGTGACGCTCTGTACCTTGGGGGAACACCCTACACCCCTGTGTTCATCTTTATAAAATGATTGTATGGTATCCAATGCAAAGTTTGTCATGTCGGGTGTCTTCTGAAGGCTCATGATGCATTGAGCATTGTTGTTACATGAAATTATAACCTATAACATTACTGTATGTAGTTATGAGGCTGAAAATGTATCCTCATGGCTTAAAATAAGTCCAGACAAAAACTCTCCAAGAGCAGAGAGCCAGTTAACACCTCATCAGGGAAGGTATGGGACAAATCCACCCCAGCCTCACAGGAAAAAAGGACGCTGGCCTAGGCAGCAACAAAAGAATCTGTTAGACTCTTGAGGGAGTCACCCCACTTCCTTTGGTCAGTTTGGAACTGCGATGAGGTAATGCTCACCTGACTCTGAAGGGGGGGACAAAGCTAAGAGGGAAGAGAGGACATGATAAAAGGGAGAGACATTTGCCATGCTCTTCGTCTATCTTTCACGTACATCTACAGACACCACACAAAGCGACTGAAGCGCTGATCAAAGGGGAGTGTATTTAGCAGCAACCAGAGCTTTCTATGCTCTGATGGATAACAGTACAACATTCAGTCATCCTGTCACAAATAGATCTCTGAAGGAGATTTTCAGATCCTTTCCACCATTGATGAAGTTCGCAGCTAAGTAGGAACTAAATTTTGTCCTATCATCACTCACTAACCCCCCCAACCCCATGAGACTTTAGCTATGTGCTCTATGGCCCATGTGTCCACAAAGGTGGCCTCTCTAGTAGCCATAACATCAGCCAGAAGAGTCAGTGGGCTGGAAGCACCCTTGGCAGATCCATCATTCACTACTTTCTATAAAGAAAAGGTCTCGTTATGACCCCACCCTAGATTTATTCCCAAAGTAGTTTCTGAGTTTCATATGAGTCTGCTAATCCACTTACAAGTATTTTTTCTAAAACGGCATGCCTCAGATGAAGAGACAACTACGTTCTCTGGAGGTCCAAAGGGCTTTGGCCTTTTATCTGCAAAGAACAAAGGATGTTAGAAAGACATCAAAACCATTTGTTTCCATAACAGAGTGATTGAGGGCTCAAGCCATATCAGGGCAGACACTTTCAAAATGGATCTCTGGTGTATTACACTTTGTTACCAACTAGATCTTATTCCCCCTCCGGAGGGAGTGAGGGTCCATTACACTAGAGGACAAGCTACTTCAGCTGCATCTCTGAGAGACGTACCTCTCTTAGGGATATATATAGGGCAGCTACTTGGAGCTCTTTGCATACCTTCACAAAACATTACACTCTGATCCAGTCATCAACTGTGGGGACAGCAGTACTATAGTCAGCTATGACTTCTGCATCCTCACACCCAGCCTGTCTGATTACCGCTTGTTAATCTCCGGTGTGTGGAATACACACAGGGATTACCCCTCGAAGAAGAAATGGATGTTACTTACCTGTAACTGGAGGTTCTTTGAGATATGTGAGTCCCTATCTGTATTCCACTACCTGCCCTCTGTCCCCTCTGCTGCGGATTGTTTGAACTGCAGTAGGAAGGGGAAACTGGGGAGGCATTGGCCCACACCATCTTTTACACCCTCGGTTCAGAGCATGAGGAGAGCTAAGGTGTGTGCACGGGCCAATGGACACTGCTTGCAAAAAATTCCAGTGTCAGGCTCATGGTGCACATGCGTAGCCCACATGTGGAATACAGACCACACATCTCGAAAAACCTCCAGTTACAGGTAAGTAACCTCCATTTATTTAGAACTCATTCTTGTTTTGAGATCTAAAATGGATAGCTACTATATTCCAACAGCTCATGTTGCCTACCAGTTTTTTTAAGGTTTCTTCTCTTTCTTTACCTTTCCTTAATTCAGAATACTGACTTGAGATTGTCCATTCAGAATGGAAGCTGCCTACATGAATTTGTTTTGAAAATAAAATTAGCATAACGATATGCAAATCCCCGCTTATTTTTCTGTGGTGCAGGACCAGTGATATAATATGCATGGGTATTTGAACTTAGTTTGAAAATGTCACACACATCCAATTAGGTGCATGGTAGCCTGCATTTTTACCTACAATCTGTATGCTGCTAATGTGCAACGACTATGTATTTGTTTTCAACAGCCAGTCCTTTATTACTGGAGTACTCACAGAAACTGGAGATATAAAACATACAACATTGACATCTCTCCTTCTCCTAAACCCCTACCAACCAAAAACGAGAGGAAATTAATAAAATCTGTAAAAACCAATAAACAACCCGCCCCCCACCACCACAGCCAAGCAGAATTTTGACTCTGAAAAGGATGGCAGAGGCACCATTAAGTCCACTCAGGGTTTTGCTATTTTGATTTGAGGTGGAATCGCTGAGATCTAGATCCTCAAAGGTACTTAGGCATAACTCCACTCAGCATTGCAATGCCTAACCTCTAGATGGCCTGCCACCTAGTGGAATCCTCGGCCATAAGCAAGATGCCCAGGCTCCCCAAACAATGCGTGGGGATAGTTAGGTACCTGAAAAAGGGATTGTCATAAACCAGCAAGCTGAGGGGGGAACCATCTAAGCTAGCAAGGAATGAAATGCCCCAGAGAGGAATGCCTAAGGGATTATCCACATGGTGGCCTGCACCAGAGGGGAATAAAAATTAGTCCACACTAGCGTGTTGTGCAGTATCTGGCTTGGGTAGACCCTGCTTCTATTTCAAACAGTACATTAACATGCAGCAAGGAACTTTTAGTGCATGCCAGCAGGGTCCACACAGGCCAGTTAGTGTGTGACACACTAGTGTGCACTAGAATTTATGTTGTTCTGGTGTGCAACTGACCGGTGCAGCTGCCTGACTGGCCAGAGATGGGCATCTCCCTATGCTTGCGATCCTCAGTCACAAACCCTCTCCCAGAGCTGGGCATCTAAACCAGGTCAGCCATGCCCTAGCAGCTGAAACTATCTCTGCCTCCTATCTCCAGCTGGAGCTTGATTCTTCTCTCATGCTTGCCCTACATTTCCCTTTGCTCCTGGCTGTCTTTTATGTGGGTGCTGTGCTGCCCCCCCCCCCCCCATCAGTGGCCTGCATCTGTCCCTCTTGCAGCACGGTCTGACAGGTCTCAGGTCTCATAGCACACCTACAGGACCAGGCTCTGTTGGCAAGATAGGCATTCCCCACTTAGTTGGAGAAATCCACCTCGGGGCTTTAGCTTGGGCTAGGTTCTAAGTTTCTTGTTAGCTGTGGAGCAGCATCAGGACTTAGGCAGCTTTATGAATGCTGACCAGCTGAAACTGGTGCCATGGGGACTTAGGTGCCTATGGAATTAGGCAGCAGCTGAATGGCAGCTTTGAAAATAACAGTGGCATCCAAATGATGGACTTCAGTGCCTAAATACTTTGAGGATCTGGGCCTCAGATATTAGGGTGATGGGTGGCAGTATAAAACTCTAAAATAGATTGATACATCTAGTATATCTCTCTGCTGGTGTAGCATTGTCTCTGGGAGTCTATCTCCAGCCTAGGTCACTGCAGGGAAATGTGCAAAAATGTTTCATGACGAGAGATGTAAATTATTTAGCAAAAACCCAAGATATTTTAAATTTAAATCTTTCCCCCCTAATCTGAAAGTAAAACAGTTACATGAATTCCATCATATGCGAGACTGAAGCTGAGAGCAGCAGAGACTTCAGGCATGCTAGTGCATATGTAATATATATAGGAACTGCTTCATCAGATGGAGGCCAGCAAATGTAAATGGATTTGCACAGAATCGCTTGGCTGTTACTAAACCCCCGAGAATATAAAATGAAACAAATTCAAGCATGAGCAATAAAATTTCAGTGTGTATGGAAACCTACAATGCAAGGTTAGACCAATTAGTGCTATACCTATAGGTTAAGTATAGATGACTGAAGTCATAGAATAAAGTGATTCTTAATGTTTTTGTTCATTTGAAGCATCATTAGCACAATTTATAACATCAAAGAGGCAGAACTAAGGGTCATAATGGAAACTGGAAAATGAGTTAGCAAGAGGGTCATAAGCCAGAGTTTCTAACAGTACAAACCATAATAATAATTTAAACTTCTATAACACTATTCATCCAAGGATCTCAAAGTGCTTTGACAAACATTAACTGAGCTTTGCAATATCCCTGTGTATTCCTATAGGTATCTTGATTTGACAAATGGTTAAGATGAAATGCAGAAAGATTGTTTTGTCTGAGGTAACAGAGCAGCAAGTCAGTGGAAGAACTGCAAATAGAATCTGCAGTCCTGACTTCCATTCCCCTGCTCTAACCACTTAGACCCAGGGCCGGTGCTACCATTAAGGCAAACTAGGCGGTTGCCTAGGGCGCCAAGATTTGGGGGCGCCAAAAAGCGGTGCCCCCAATTTTTTTTTTACAGCGTTCCTGGACTGGGCTGCCGGCGGCGCGCTGACACGTGCGGCTCAGACTCCCTCTCCCAGCACAGCTGCCGCTCCACTTCTCCCACCTCCCAGGCTTGCGGCGCCAATCAGCTGTTCCCCCTGGGAGGGGAAGAGAATTAGAGCGGGGGTGGCGTGCTTGGGGAGAAGGCGGAGCAGAGGTGAGCTGGGGTGGGGAGCTGCCGCACGGCTCCCCGGGGAGGGTGGGTGCCTCGGGGGGGGGGGGGGGGAGCTGCCGCAGGGCTCCCCACCCCAGCTCACCTCTGCTATGCCCCCTCCCCGAGCACGCCGTCACTGCTCCACTTCTCTCGCCTCCCAGGCTTGCGGCGCCAATCAGCTGTTTGGCGCCGCAAGCCTGGGAGGGGAGGAGAATTAGAGCGGGGAGGAGGTGGAGCAGAGGTGAGCTGGGGTGGGGAGCTGCCACGGGTGGGGGGCGCCTCAGGGCAGAGGGGGGAGAGCTGCCGTGGGGGGGAGCCCTCGGGGGGGGCAGGGAGCTGCCGCAGGGCTGGGGGGTGGGGGCGCAAGGTGGAAGTTTCGCGCCCTAGGCGAAACTTCCTTGCACCGGCCCTGCTTAGACCACACTTCGTACCAGTAAAATGAGTAATTGAAATGGTGAGATAGGGTATAATGAACCCAGTTTGATATTTGTGTTCTTGCTTTCTGAGCGTTTTAGGTAAAGTACAGGGGAGTAGCATGGGTTAAAATCTATGGAGTTTAGTCAGTCTTCATCTGTCTCTTGCATTCATTTTTTTGAAGCAAACACAGGAATATTTGGCCTCCTATGAGATACACCAGAATAAGCCAAACATAATTTCTCTATTTAAATTTATTACAGTCTCCTTAAATTCATTGCTTGCAACCCCAGTCCGTAGGTGAGGTGCCAGCAAGGCCATGGGCAGTACAACACTGGCGGGATAGCAAATGTGTGAGTATCACGTGTGACATTTAACAGGTCTGGTAGCTGTTATCAGTCATTTGCAAGAGGTGACATGTTCACGACTCTGCAGGGAGTCCACACAGGTGTGTACTGTTCACTCCAGTTAAGCAAGTGCTCTGATATTTGGGAATGACATAGTGAGCAATGTGGGAGGAATTGTGATAAAAGGTAGTTGGTTTAAAACTAGCTTAGGGAAGGGAGGACTGAGAGCTCCAGTAATCCATGGCAAATGTGAATGCAGAAATTCACAGTAAAGAGAGACGCTTGTGTATACATTCCTGTACCAAATTAATTGTATTATTAGCCTATGCTATAGTGACAAAGCTCGAGAATTGTCACATGACTGCTACTCATCAGAAGGTAAGCTATGGGAGCGGGGTGCTGGAAAAATGTGCATAGTGGGAGTGCTGAAAGCCATTGAACAAAACTATAAACCCTGTACATGATGGAAGCCATCCATTCAGTTGCTATTATTACTCCTAGCTTAGGTGTGCTGTCGCACCCCAGCACCCTTATACACAAGTGCCTTTTGAAAGTTAAAAGCCTTTGAATCCCAATGGTGAATTAAGGTGAAAGAGAGAAACTTCTGCCCCCACCCAACCTGGTTTGCAGTTAGGGAGCTGCGTCAGTCAAGCATGAGGAGCACATGGAGTGGTGGCACACAGCTCTGAGGGACCCTGCAGTGGGTAGCTTCATGCTCCACTAGACTTTAAATCTATTTTACGTTTACACTAGAGTCTTGAGGAGAATTCCAGGTTCCTATCAAGCCAGGGGTTGCCTCGTTTCTGGGTTGGAATTGTGGTGGGGTTAGCTGTGACGCTGAAGCAGATGTTCTTGCACTGTTAAGTTTGTAAGAATTCCCTCTGAGTGGAGAGGAGAAACCCTTTTGTTCTGCATGCAGTTAGAAGAGTCACATACATATGCACTCTCTCTCTCACTCGCTCGCTCTATACAAACACACTCTGTGTCTGTCGCTCTCTGTCATGAAGATGTTACTTTTGTTCGTTCTTGTTTACTCAATCTAAATTAAGCTAAATCACTTTCACACACACAAAACAAGATGTATTTGCGTCTAGGAAAAACAATACATTGGGTTCAGCTGCCGGAACCTGGGAGTGATTAACCCAGTCACTGTGCTTTCAGTCTGAGGTAACAGTAACCTGATTTTATCACTGTTCCCAACTCTCACAGCGTTTGGTTCCTAATGGGTGCTTTTTGTCTTCTGCACGGAATTTCTGGAACAGATGATAGGTACGTGCAGCTCTTGGTTGTAGCCACTAGCTGTGCAGCTTCAGCCAGACACCACCAAGAGCCACTGCTTACAAACCCCTGGCCTCCTGCAAACAAAGCAGTGAAGCAGGAGGCCAGTAAGAGGAGCGGGGGGCCCCTAGCACCATCTCCATCCCTGTCAGTTCCTCACTGCTGCATTGAAGGGGTGTAATGCCTGGTGGCCCGGGCAGGCTAGGAGCAGTCCAGAGCACTAGTCAAATGTGTGTCGGAAGTCAGCAGCAGTCCATCCAGTCAAGGGCCTGGGGCATGGTTGCTGTGGGCCTGTAGGCCTTTAGCACTAAGGGTGTTGGTCAGGGCTGATGGTTTGGTGCAGGACCTAAGTCTGCTGCCTAAGGACCTGGCTTTGATGTCGGGGGCCTGACAAGGAGTGAATAAAGTGAGCAAGCAATGCCATAGTGGGACAAGAGAAGGACTCTTCTAGTTTGTGTCCCTGGGACTCCTGCTTGACTCAGCTATGTTCTCTTTCCTGTCGATACTGGGCTCCTGTCTGGGAAAAGGGGAAACTGGGCAGGGGATGGTACCCAGAGGGGAGCTGGGTAGGGCACAGGATAGAAAGTGATGCTCAGTGTTTGGAGCTGGCCAGAATGAAAGTGAGGCAGTGCTTCTTGGGGAAGGAGATGGTGATAGTACCCAAGTGAGAAGGAAGCTGTGGAGGGGTGTGAGAGAAGTGATGGTGTAGAGGAAGGGAATGCCTGTGTGGTAGGGGTGGGTAGTGGAGACTGTCCCTCCTATCAATTAGAATAAAGAGAGGGAGGCCCCTTGATTTTTTTTTTTAATTTTTCAGGGTGAATTTTTTTAGTTGAAACTCATGTATACAAACAAGGTGTGGTGGGGATTACACTTCCCCTTAAGGGTTAAAGGGGAGGGGAGTGCATCTCCTTAAGGGTTAAAACAGACAAGTGATTTTCATTTTTTTTAAATGGAGTGCTGCTAGGATGGGGGAGAGACTTTACACAGTGTGATACCCCCCCATTCCCATCGGCATTTACCTTGGAACACAGTTAGCTGGGTGCTCCAGGGTGGGTATGAGCTATAGATACCCTATAGCATGGGTGGGATGTTGAATACCTGGAACCAGCAGTATTTAAAATCCTACACATTCCTGTAGCATGAAGAGCTTACATTCTAAGCACTACAGCACTTTTACCAACCCACTTTCCCCAGCCCACTTGTGCACAGCTACAATACCGAAAGCTGTAACAGTGACCCGACTTTGTTTATAAAGCATTTAGAGATGGTGCACTTTCTATTTCGTGCTCCAGTGTACACTGTTTTTCCTCCTGATGCGCTGTGAGAAATTGAGTTTACAGTTGGTTACCTTCTGGAATAAAAAAAGTAAATAATACAAAATCAAATTTCATTCAAGTAAAGCTTTCACCATCACTGTTCTCTCAGCAATGAAAGGCGTTTGAGACTGTTCAAACATGATTACAACAGTATAATACAACTTTAACAGTACCTTTTTACTCATTATACCTATTTAAAGAAAATTTTATGTTGTGTATTTTGAACAGACAAAATCATACAAGAAACAAATAAGATAATTGAGAAATATAAAGGCTAGCAGACACTATGACATACTCAAACAAAAGAATTAATTAGCGACAGGAAAGTGCTGTACATAGCTTCTGACTGCATAAGACACTTTGGGAGAGCAGAAACATGCCATGAAATTACAAACTGCTGTGCTGAGGACCTGATCCAAAGCCCACTGAAGTCAAGGAAGTCTTTCTATTGAATTGAATGGGTTTTGGATCCAGCTCTGAATAGTTTTCTAACCTGTACAGTGAATTAGGCAGAGCTCCATAGGTATACTTTACTCATCGTTCATATATGATTTTGACTATCTCTGTCTGGCATATACAGAATAATATATATCTAAATATATAGGAATGATGTATGATATCTCAGCAGTGTCTAAGACTGTATTCTGAGTATGCATCAAAGGGCAGAATTAAGGTTGCATATGTAACCTTAACTGTCATTTTCTGACTTTTAAGTGCTTAACAGCATTCACTTAACTTTCTGTTCACATAGTTTTTTTTAATGGAAAACAATGGAGAGATTAGTGGTATTCTCTGGCAGCTTTGAGCTGCCTCTGCAATGCAAAGGAGCTATAAAGCCAAGTTTATAGCTGCTTTGCATTGTTGGAGTGGTGCAAAGCCGCCAGAGAGTGTCAGTGAACCTGATCCACTAAATAAAGAAAGGGTGCCTGCACACATGCGCGCACACACATTCTCACACTTTGTATGGGCAAAATCTCATATCTGTGCATATAGCTATTTGTGCATGCACAGGTGGAATTCTGAGTGTGCAGCAAGTGCATTCATTTGTTACTTGGCTTTGCTGCAACTTAAAGCTCACTTAAGGTTTTGTGTTCAGAATCAAAATGAGCAGAATTGAATACTACATTTGCTAATTTCACCCATTGTGTTTACTTTTAATCAGGATTCTGTGCATTTGTTGATCCTGTCTTTCCACACATTTTTTGTCAATTTCTGTAGAAAACATAAGCAAGCACAGACAGTAACTATAATCAGTTTTTAATAGCATATTGTCATATCAAGGATGTGTATATATAAATTCCAAGAAGTAAGAGCCCAGGCAAATCAAGTTGTGGTACTACATTCCCGCCAGTACTACATTCAATATTGTAACCAGAGAGTCTTAAACGATTACTCTGTTTCCCCAAAGTGTGGCTTCTAGCCCTGGGAATCCATCCTTACTCTCCTCCAGTTTGGACTAACACAACCAGTGCCATAGTGTGACTGCGGAGGAGAAGCAGAACATTCATCTGCTCCAACAAGAATCAGCAAAGGGTCAAGCCAGTAGCAGATGTGGGAATCCTTAGGCAGGATTTCAAATGAAGCACAGGTTCAGGTCCAAGAAGGTAGACAACAGCTCCATTCACTGAATAGAAATATTGAAATTGTGTTGAGTTCTTTTATTAAGTATCCTTACTCAATAAATATTACTAATTCTATTAAAGGCAACACATTCAGCAGAGGGGTCAGTGGCCTGGGAATCAAGAGACCTTGGTTCTGCCACTGATCTGCTGGGATCTGCTACTGGCTTATTGGAGCAGATGAATGTTCTGCTTGTCCTTTGCAGTCAAACCATGGCACTGGTTGTATTAGTCCAAGCTGGAGGAGAGTAAGGATGGATTCCCAGGGCTAGGGCTCAGTCAAACAGAGGAGGTGTGGTCTTTCAATGAGCAGATGACAGAAATGGCATTTCTGGCTACTGCTGCAGTGAGGAGTAGTGGTGAGCCCATTAGGATCGCAAGGTTGACACCGGCAAGGTTGACATCGCAAGGTTGACACCTTGACACCGGCAACCTAATTAGAGGGTTAGGTGATAGTGTCTGCTGATTCCAAAGCTGTTTCAAACTTATACTCATAGACTTGAAGGCCAGAAGGGACAGTCCTGATCATCTAGTCTGACCTCCTGCACATTGCAGGCCACAGAACCTCACTCACAGAACCTACTCCTGAAATAGACCCCTAACCTCTGGCTGAGTTACTGAAGTCCTCAAATCATGATTTAAAGACTTCAAGTTACAGAGAATCCACCAAATTTAATCTGAAAACATGTCTGTCCTCCTTTGCTTTGTAATTTCTCTCTCCCTTTGCTACTGTATAAAGCTTTTACTATTACTTAATACTTTCTGGATACATTTTGCATGAAAGACACCATCTCTGAAGCTGTATTGTATGGAGTGTGTTATCTAATCTCTTTTTGGAACCTTTTCATTGGCAGTGCCTTTAAAGACGTCTCTTGGCAGGCTGGTACATTCACTGATCACTTCCCTGCTACTTCTACACTGCAATCCATTTCTGTTTTTGCTTCTTGAATGACATCTTATCCTGTCCTTCTTGTTCCAAGCTAATAACTCAGACCAGATGGCAGAGGTTGACCTAGCACAATCTGCTCCCCAGGATATAAATGATGCCATTTAGACATATGTTCCCTTAGTAAAGAAAAGTACTTGCACCAAGAGCCTATAACTATTTATTTTGATTTACATAGTACTTCTAATCGGTGCCCATCCTGTGCTCCAGCTGCCCTTACAACATGTTAAAATACACGCTATTGCATACAATCCCTAGCTATAGTCAAATTGGCTGCCCAGAATTACCTGGCAAGAAAAGAGGTCATGTTGGAAGGCCTCCCCTAGTTATCTCATTAGCCCTGTGATCCACCTCATCCCTGGAAAACAGATGGGCTGCACAACATTAACAAGTCAGGGCTCTTGAAGACCAAGGTGGGATGCAAATTCCAGAGCCAAGGGGCCCGCCCCAAGAACATCCTGCCAGCTGTTCCTTCCCTTTTATTTCAAGGGATATCTGGCTCTAGTTCCTCTGTTTGGCACTGTGGCTGGGTGGCACTGGGACAGGATGGTCTCTTGGGTAATTAGGTCTCAAACCATTTAGGGCTTTAATGATAAAAACCAACACATCAAGCTTCACTTGGAAATCAACAGGCAGACTGAGCAGATCCTGGTGCACTGGTGGCATTTCCAAATGGACCCAATACATAGCCCCATGTAGAATGTATTACAATAATCCAGTCTTGAGAATACAGGATGGTAGTAAGGTCACATCAGACAGAAAAGCTCTCTTGTTTTGCCAGGCAAAGATGGAGAAAACAGCGCTTGGTCAGTAGTAAGCCTTAAGAAAGGAACATGTAGCTAATTGCCTTATTAGCATGATGAGGAATGTGGTTAACTTATTGCCAGGTGACCGGGATGAGGGAGGTCTAACCTAGTGGAAGGAGTGGGCATTGTGCCTAGTGGTAGGAGCAGGTATTGGGAACTGAGTGTTGGGGCTAGGGCCAGAGCTGGAGTCAGAAGCCAGAGGTCAGAAACAGGGTAACAGAGCCAAGAGTCAAAGCCAGAGACAGGAGCCAGAGACTTGAGCGGATGGTCAGAGCCAGAATCCCCTGGAGCAAGCAGGAAACAACAAGGTGGGTTTTCAGGCAGGGAAAGGGCTGGGCTGCAGGAACAAGGCAACACAGGAGTAGTCACTGTGGTGGGCATGAGCACTGAGCAACCAGCAAGCTGCTGGTGCTGCTGGTTTAAGAGCTGGCCTGCTGGCCCAATCAGGTGCCGCAGCCAGTCAGGCAGCCTGTATGCAGGTCAGCTTGGTTGCCTGGAAACTAGCTCTGATTCCTGACACTTGTGTCCTCTCAGGCATGATTTTCCTCTGTTCACAGGCTGACTCTTTCACATAGTGCGTTTGATTAAGGGAGTGGGTGTGTAATGGCCTTGAGCCTTACTCCTGTTCCCTGCAGGATACTGTGCCTACCACTTAAACCTACTTACTCTCTACATTACACATGCTCATGCACAAGGATGAACAGCATCCCAGCCTTGGGGTAATTAATCAGTAGGAAAAAGAGAAAAAGGAAAAAAAATTGCTCTGTGCTCCTCTGATTCTTTTAATACATTATAGGGCCAGAAGGCACCACAATGATAACCATCTGGCCTGTTGCACTACATAGGTCATAAGACTTCCTTGAACCAATTCCTGTTTGAACTAGAACATACCTTTTAGAAAAAAATATCTAAACTTGATTTAAAAATTGCCAATGATGGTGCATCCACCACAACACTGGTATATTGTACCAATGGTTAATTACTCCCACTGTTAAAAGTTTGTGTCCTATTTCCAGTCTGAATTTGTCTAGATTCCGCTTCCAGACATTAGATCTTGTTTTACCTGTCTGCTAGACTGAGGAGGCTTCTGTTATAAAATTTCTGTTCTGCTTGTAGGTCCTTATAGACTGTGATCCAGTTACCCCTTAACCTTCTCTTTGTAAACTAAATAGATTGAGCTCCTTGAGTCTCTCCCTATAAGACATGCATTCCATTCTTTAATCATTCTTGTGGCTCTTCTCTGAATCCTCTATTTTTCAACATCCTTCTTGAATTGTAGACATCAGAATTGGCTACATTATTCCAGCATTGAATGCAGTGGTGTTGGTCTCAGGATATTCGAGACAAGGTGGGTGAGACAATATCTTTTATTGGACCAGCTTCTGTTGATGAGGGAGAAAGCTTGTCTCTCTCACCAACAGAAGTTGGTCCAATAAAAGATATTGCATCACCTACCTTGTTTCTCATAGTATTCCAGCAGTAGTTGCACCAGGGCCAAATACAAAGGTAATATAGCCTCTCTACTCCTACTCAATATGCCTCTGTTTATAGATCCAAGGATTGCATTAGCCCTTTTGGCCACAGCATTACACTGAGAATTCATGTTCAGTTGATTATCCACTGTGACCCTCAAGTCTTACCTTGTTTCCCAGGATAGAGTCCCCCATCAAGTTGTTGGCTTGCACCCAGCTTACCAAATGATCCAGATCACTCTGTATCAGTGACCCGTCCTCTTCATTATATACCTCTCCAAGTCTTTGGGTCATCTGCAAAATATATCTGTAATTATTTTGTTTTCTTCAAGATCATTTGTAAAAATGTTTAATAAAGTAGGGCTAAGAACAGATCCCTGCAGGACTTGACTAAAAACACATCTGCTTAATGATGATTTCCCATTTACGTTTGCATTTTGAGACCTATCCGTTAGCTAGTTTTTAATTCAATTAATGTGTGCCTTATTGATTTGTGTCATTCTAGTTTCTTAATCAAAATGTCATGAAGTACCAAGACAAATGCCTTACAGAAATTTAAGTACATTACATTAATACTATTATCTTTATTAATCATATTTGTAATCTCATCAAAACAAATACCAAGTTTGTTTGACAAGATCTATTTTCCATAAACTCATTTTGATTGGCATTAATTATATTATCCACCTTTAATTCTTTACTAACTGAGTCCCATATCAGCCATTCCATTGTTTTCCCTGAAATTGATGTTAGGCTGACAGACCTATAATTACCCAGGTCATCCCATTTACCCTTTTAAAATATTGGCACAACATTAGATTTCTTCCAGTCCTCTGGAAGTTCTCCAGTGTTCCAAGACTTATTAAAATATCAACATCAATGGTCCAGAGAACTCTTTGGCCAGCTCTTTTAAAACTCTAGAATGCAAATTATCCAGACTTGCTGATTTAGAATGTCTAACTTGAGTCACTGCTATTTAACATGCTCCTGAGTTACTACTCTCGTGGTCTTTTTCATCCCAGAGCATCCTTGTGAAAACTGGGAGCAGTACACTCTTGCCACTCATTCCTGTTCATGGCTTGTTCCTCTAAGCCCCACCTGGTCATGATGTCCTGCCATATAGTTGGTGATCAGCTTCTAGGTCAGATTTTTCAGGATCCCAACCCAGGGAGACAGAACTAATGGTCAGAGTAGGGGGAAACCTGAGGCAGTGAGCAGCACAGGAGGGCATAATCAGGTTCCATGCCAGGTTTGATACCAAGGGTCAGAATCCAAGTCAGGTTTCAGGGTCCTAGTCAGAAGGCAAAGTCCAAATCAAGCTGAGGAAGAAACCAGGAGTTCAGGAGCAAGGAATGGTCATGTCAAGTATAGAGAATCCACACTGTTCCTTGGACACATTGTGCAACACCCCTTAGGTTTATATAGGGTGGGGAGCCGATCAGGAGGCAGCGGGCTGCTGTCTGTAAGACCCCTACTGCTAGTGGGCAGCATGGAGCTGCTAGCTATGTGGCAGCTCTGTAGGTCTTGGTTCTAGACCCATATGGCTTTACATTACCTATCCCACAAGCATCCCCTCCTGGCCTGGGTTTGTTTGGATAGGCTGCCTAGAAGGCTGCCATGAGGTCAGAGGCATGGATTTGGGATGCAGGCTCCCAGCATTGCTCTTCTGGGCCATAGCTCTCACAGTCCACAAGATATCAGAAGGAGCCATGTCTGATTTTTTTTGAGTCCAGTATCTTGTGGACCTCATACTCATCTCACTGGATCTGCACCAGAGGGGGCAGTGGTTGGCTTCCTGAGTGAAAGGATTGTTGATGTAGGGTTTTAGCAAGGATATGTGAAATACTGGTGTATTTTGAGGGATGTGGCTAACTGAAGCTTCATGGTCACTGGGTTGATTACCTGGTTGATGGGCTATAGCCTGAGGTGTCAGTGGACCAGTTTGTGACACAGCCAGTTGGTGCAGTGGTTTGGGGCTGAGAGTCACACTTGTTGCTTAATGTGAATGCTGGGCCTTCCTAGCGCTGACAATGAGTGTACTGCTCGTAGTCCTCCTTGGCCTTTTCCAGGTAGGCCTTGAGTTCTTCTTTGGACCTCATGGGTCTGCCACATCCAGTCTGTGGGATTTGTGGAATTGGCAGGTGTGGCCAGATGGAAATGGGGCTGGATGCCACAAGTGGCATAGAATGGACTCTGCCCAGTGGAGACATGGTTGGCGTTGTTGTAAACAAACTCTGCTTGGGGTAGGAGGCTCGACCAGTTGTCCTAGTGGAAGTTTGTGAAGCAGCGCAGGTATTGTTCTAACTCTGAATAGCTCATTTGGATTGACCATCAGTATGTGGGTGATAGGTGGTGGATGTGTAAGTGCAGACAATAGAATATTGTTAGTACCCTGGTTTTATAAATTTGCATGTTGGCACCAAACAATGTTTTTATCAGTCCATTTCATGAATTTCTTTGCAGCACTTGTAGCTAAGGCACCTCGCCTTGAGGGAACCGTTACCTCTGTTCAAGCTTCCGAGGTACCCATAAGATTTTACTTGTTCTATGACTTCACTGCTGCTGCGTTTCCACACTTAATCTATTGTCCCTTTTCCAAGATGCAACCACTTTGTCTTCTTGGCATTTACTGCAACTCCACATCAACTACACCAATTTTCCAGGGTAATGAAGAGTATCATAATTAATTCACATGTGTCTGCCAGGTGTACTATGTCAGCTGCATAAGTTAAGGAGCTTCATGCTAGATCATCCAATGTCATGCCCTCAAACTTATCTAAACGTTTTTAATGTCTACTTTAAATATGTGATGAAAAGCGAAGGTGATTCCATGCACCTTTGTCTTTGATTTGAATCAGTTGCTTAATTTTCCACCAATTCTTGCAGCATCGTAAGTGTTATATATAGCAATGATCAAATCTGCAATTCCATATGATTCTGCTACTTTCCAAAATGCTTCCAGCCAAGAATCCGATACCTTTTGAAGCAAAAATGGCAAACACCTTTAATCCTCATTTTCACTTTTATCAAATCAACTGTTGAGTGTGAATATCTGTTCAATGCAACTTCAGCCTGGTCTAACGCTGCACTGTTTGTCACCTACTGCTTGACCACTTTCTGCCTTTTCTGCATTATTATTGACAATTCTACCATTTTCAACCAGTATCTTTGTTAGGAGTCCTTTTGTTCCCAATATATTTTAAAAACTTCCTACTGTCCTTAATTCTGCTGACCATTGATTTCTCAATGTCCTTTCTTGTGTCCCTTTGCTTCCCATATCTCTATAGATCTATCTCTCTATCCATACACACACACACACACACTTAAAAAAACAACCTGCTATAGAGGAGAAGTGAAAGCAGATTTTATATAATCTTTCTTGATTGTGGGATTGTGAATTTGGAAGTATTTAGTAAAATATTCTTAAATAGTTCCCAATGTTCTGCTGTTTATGCTCATCCCACTCAGTCTACTAGCTATCTTCTCTCCCCACTCCATAGCTGAAAATCTTGCTGGATTTCTTTGTATAAAATTGGCCTGGGCAAATCTGAGTTGTGACTATGAGTTAACAGTTTAATTTTGCTCCTTTGAGCACTGGGTTTAATTGTGTTTGCATTATGATTGCTTTGAAAATACTTGATTTATTTAGTTTGTCATACTCCAGAGTACAGCTGGTTGGAAATGATCATTATGCTGCAAAATGTCTATTAGTCAAAAGTGAAACATTTCACAGAAGTGTGTAAATTGTCAAAAGTTTATTTGAAAAGAAAAATGGAAATTGTTTTGATTTTTCAAAACAGGTTTCAATTTTCCATTTCAAAATGACCTTTTATTTCAAAATTTAAAATTTTATATTATACAATATAAAAAGGTGAAATCAGCACAAAAGTTTATATTTTATCAGAAATGGAAAAATTTGATTGACACGAACTGAATTGTTTTTGGAATTTTCGGTTGGATGGAAAATTTTAAATCTTTTTTTCCCCCATTATATTTCTGAATGGAAAAACATTTTGAAATCATGGAAATCCCCACTACACAAAAAAGCAGTTTCCAGCCAGCCCTAATCACCAGGAGTTGACTAACAGGTTTGAACTCCTGGGTCCTGATCTTCTGCTGCAGCTGATAAGAATACTGCACATCTCAGGAGAGGTGTGTAGAAAAGTGGCTTTATGCAACATAGTTTGGCCTTATGATTGTTTGATCCCCATGGGGGAAGTGCTTGAACTTGAAATCTCTGTATGGGTATGTCTTCACTACCCGCCAGATCAGCGGGTAGCAATCGATCCAGCGGGGATCGATTTATCGCGGCTAGACTAGATGCGATAAATCTACTCCCGAGCGCTCTCCCGTCGACTCCTATACTCCAGCGCCACGAGAGGCACAAGCAGAGTTGATGGAGGAGTGGCAGCAGTTGACTCATCATGGTGAAGACACCACGGTAAGTCGATCTAAGTACGTCGACTTCAGCTACGTTATTCACGTAGCTGAAGTTGCGTAACTTAGATCGACCCCCCCCCCCCCCAGTGTAGACCAGGGCTTAGATACTAGCTGCTTAAGAGCTGCAGAAGTGAGCTTTTCTACATTGTAGCCTGTTGCTTCTTCCAAACTTGGGATTCATTCCCATGTGGGGTTTATACTGTTTAATTTAAAATTATAAAGCCCTTAAATTTAAAGTTTAAGTTAAATGTAAATCTTAAATTTTAACCCAGGTTATTCTCATGGATTTTGTTTTTATTACACTAGTTAGAGGTATAGACATAGAGTTCTCTATTACATCCCCCAGGGCAAGATTGTTCTTTAGAAAAATCTCTCTAGAAGGTTTTCCAGACAAGTTTTATATGTCTCGAATGATGGGGCTTTTGCAGCTTCCGCTGGAAGATTAGTCTGCTGTTTCATGGATCACGCAGTTAAGATTCCCCCCCACCCCCTAGTATTCATCCTAGTAGTTTTATCTCATTGGTCTTAGTTGTAGCCACCCTCTCACTCGGATTATAACAAATATTTGTTGGTAGTTCACTGCTAACATATGTGCTTAGGAGAGCGCAGGACTGGGTGTTAAGAAATCAGGGTTCTGTTCTGGACTCTGCTATGGACTTGTGTTGTGAACTTTACGTTCGACTTTGACTTCCAATGGGAGGGTTAAGGTATTTTCGAAGGAAAGGTCCCAATAATTTTTTAACATAATAAAACAATGTATTTTTCTCCTAACCTTATTCTCTGCAATGACTAAAACCTTTTGGCTTCAGTTTTCCAAAAAATTCAGCCTGAGGCAGACACCTGGCATGGAAAATTTCAGCCCAAATGGTTAAGGTTTGGCAAAGTTATAAGCAACTGAAAATAGGATCTTACAATGGGAAGTGTTGGGCAATCATAATAGGCAGTGCTATGAGCCCCACTTTTAATAAGGGCCCAATTCTGCTCTCCCTTACACTAGTGTAAAACAGGATTAAGTCAGTGGAGTTACACTAGCACAGGGATTCTCAAACTGGGGATTGACACCCCTCAGGGGGTCATGAGGTTATTACATGGGGGGTTGTGGGGTGTCTGCCTGCACCCCCAAGCCTCACTTTGCCTCTAACATTTATAATAGTGTTAAATATAAAAAAGTGTTTTTAATTTATAAGGGGGGTCTCACTCACAGGCTTGCTGTGTGAAAGGGGTCACCAACACAAAAGTTTGAGAACCACTGATCTAGCACAACCCAGTGCAACTTAGAGGATAATTGGGCCCCTTATAGATCTTCTTATAAGTTGTTTGGGAGAGAGTTCGTGAACTATTAGAGAGACCATCATTGAGGTAGAAGGTGACTCGTTAGACTAGATTTATGACTTCACCATTTAATACATGGCTTAGTACTATGTACATGTCCATATACATTTGTAAAGTTACACAGATGCATTTTTGGGACACTCATACAACATTAAGTAATTATGCTGCATACAGAAAATTTAAAGCCCCCAGTGCTCTCTTCATGGCTACTTAATATTAGAATGTATAAGATTCCTTGTGGTTGTAGATTGTATTGTGTTAAACTTAACAAAATATTCAGGCGAGGCTAAGAGAACAGCAAATGCGGTAATTGAATATAGCAAGCCAGCCCTATCTTAACAAATAAATGACTATAATTTGGCTGGATTTGTCTTCCTATAAGTCACATCCAGAAAAAAGACTAGATTTGTGATTACATGAAATGGCGACCACCATGCTGCAGCATGTATTTTAAATATGGCCTCTCCACCCATCTCAACCCCAATATGGTGTTGTATCCATGCAGGACTCACCCCTGCAGCACCTCCTGCTGGTCATCTCAGGGAATTAGCTCTTTTCCAGCCTGGGTGCCCTCTACAGGCCAGTGTCCCACTTGTAGCTGGCCCCATGTCCCTCCCAGACCCCAGTGCCCCTTTACCCTGGGGCTGCCCCCGGCAATACTCCCCACCAGTCTCTATGGGTCTCCCCTCTCTGAGAAACCCCCAACCCTCTAATCCCCACCTTGCCTCAGTCTGGGCTACTGCCAGTCATTGCCAAGCCCCCACGCCCTGGGGCAGACTGCAGTGTAAAAATCACTCATCATAGGCAAGGGGGTTCAGACCTGCTGCCTTTCTCTGCCTCCCAGTACCTCTATGGGCCTTGGACCAGGCCCTGCAGACTGGGCAGTTGTCAGCCTGGAGCTCCCCTGGCTCTCCCCAGCCCTGCTTTACTTCCAGCACCCTTTCTGCAGACAGCCAGGCCCTGCTTTCTCCTAGCCTAGAGAGAGACTCCTCTTGGTCTGTTGGCTCACACCCTTTTTATACAGGCCAGCTGCAGTCTGATTGGGGCGTGGCCCAGCTGCAGCTGCTTCCCCAATCAGCCCAGCTTAGCTGCTCTCAACCACAACCTTCTTCCAAGGCTGACTTTAACCCCTTTTCTGCTGGAGTGGGGAAGCCGCCCCACTACAGGTGTCCTAGCTTGATCCCAACACTGCTGTCAGTCCATTGCAACTCATTCCCATCCTCAGCACTGTTCAATGGAGATCATTCAACAGTTTCAAAACACATCACTAGAATTGTTACATCAAGAGTATTTTCACATGACACAGATTTTAGATCCTATTTTGTGCACACCTTGACTGCAAGGTACTGCCCTGTTCTATAGGGATGGCACTTTCAGCTTGTGGTATCATGATGCGACAGACTGGATTGAATCCTCTAAGCTTCATCATGAGGTTTTGTAATTACAAGAGTGTGCTGAAATTCAGTCTACGCCAGTATAAGTGCTCTTCTCTCATCTACACACCAGTCATCATTTTTCTAGAGAGAGAAACCTAGAGTCTTTGTAGAGCAGATAAAGAAGACCTTTTAAAAAGAATCTCTCTCTCTCTGTCTCTCTAATATGCACACATTGTGTGTATTATTTTTTAATAAACACACAAGGTTAGGTAGTCTCTAATGTCAAATTGCAAATAATGTCTTCCTCTTCCCTTGCTGACTGACTCTTGTCAAACCAGATAATACTCTTACAACTACAACTGTGGCAGTTGTATGCAACAACCACAGGTCAATTTCTCTAGCTTATTTCTGCAGGGCATTTATCTAGAGTTCACTTCTTTAATGTGTGTTTTTTTTCCTTGCAGGTGCCATATAAATTGACTTGGTATGGAATCGTATACACTGTACACTTGTAATTTTCTATGCAAATTCTAACAGTGGGTACAAAAAATTGCATTCCTGCTGTAGTTAATGTGTTATAGCTTTTAATTTTAATGGTGAAAAGTGACCTTAAGCACTATATAACTATACATTCCTACAGATCTTTCCATTTTTATACCATTTAGTAAGTTTTTTCTAGTAATTGTGAAATATCTCTGCTAAATTAGTGCTCGTATAACTTTCTGTAGATTGCAGTTTATCATTTTAAAAGGACAATTTCTTATGCCCGGAGACCTTTTTCATCATCTTATACTAGTAGTAAGCTATTTTGTGATGGTGAAGACAGTAAAAATTAGATGAAGATTAGTCCAATTTGCAGGTATTTGAATTGGCATAGATTTGGATCTTTCATGTTTTCCATTAATAATTAAATACAGAGGCAGTTTTGGCAGGTGGGAACTGTGCTGGCCATAGCTGCTGCTGTCCTGGCTCCTGGTCCTGGCTAGAGCTACTGCTTCTGTTGGAACAGTGAGATGTAATTCTGAAGGGGTTTACCTAGTGTAACTGGAGGCAGTTCCTGCCTGGCCTAACTAGGATGGCCTCTGTGCTCTGGCTCACTTCAAAAGAGTTCCCATTGAAGTGGCAGCTAAGACTAGGAGCAACTCCACCACCTGGGAGAGCTGTCAGGGGTGAGTGGCTAACATCTGTTTGGTTTCTAGTTTGTTTTCCAAGATGATTTGAACTGTTCTTATCTCATACCATATCTTGGTTTATATATGTTGTTCATTTGTTATTGCAGTATGTTCATTCTCAATCTTCTCTCAATAGTTGTTGTTCGTATATTTCCTCGAAATGATCAATAAAAATTCAGAAAACTAATTGGCATGTTGGCTTCTGCTAGAAATGTAATATTATATGTTTACCATTATAATGTAGCTTCCAAAGTACATACATATTTACTGGTTACAGAAAAATACCAAGGGCTGCTAAATCCAGCATATAAAATGAAGTCTTTGTTATTTGTTTCTCATTGCTAACAGATATTCAAGAGTTTTATGAAGTGACATTGCTAAACTCCCAAAAAAGCTGTGAGCAAAAAACAGAAGAAGCAAATCAAGTTGCAGAGAAATGGGAGAAGACAAAATCTTCTGCCACAGGCCATGCGAGTCTGCAGAAAAACCAAGAGGTACCATAATAGATGAATAGTTACAAGTATATATAGTGAAATAGATGGCTCAGGTGTTGGAAAATGTCATGTGGTGGCTTTGTAATGCAGGAAGGATGGCTTTGTGGTTGAGATACTACACTGAAACTGAAAAGGAGATCTGCCTTCAATTCCTGACTCTGACACAGACATTCTCTGTGACCTTGCACAAGTCACTTAATCTCAGTGTGCTTCAGCTCCCCATCTGTGAAATAGGGAGTGCAGTGCTTCCTTTTCTCTACCCTTTGTCTGTCTTGTTTGATATTTTGTGTTTGATTATATCACTGTCAAGTGGGCGGTCCTCAAGGAGAATAAGGGACATACTACTACTCATAAAGGGTGAACCCCTTTAGCTCATGTGCTAGTGGCCTGTGTTGTTTGAATGTGAAAGACCACCGTTCCAGTCTTAGCTCTGTAAGAGCATGTAAGAATTGTCTAAAAGTTGCTACCAAAACTTTCATACACGTGTGCCTAAAATTAAACCTGATTAATTTGAGGTGTTTGGAACCCACAACTCCCACTGAACTCAAGCTCAGCCCTTGGAATATCAAGAACCATAGATGAAAAAATCTAGACACCAAAGTCTGCAGCTGGTGGAAGGATTTGAAGCTGTTCTTTACTATGCCTGGTTCAAATCTGTCCCTGGTCAATAGTGACCAAAAACTGCTAGGCAGCCTATGTGAACTAAACTGATAGTCAGTTATTTTCCTGGTGGACTCTACCACAAAAACTAGTGAATTATTTTCACCTCAGCAGAAAGGCCAAGGATTGAGTAGACATGGAGTCCAAACTACTCTGTCTTATCTCCAGGCCAAGATCAAGGCAAAGGACACTGGGTAGACATTTGCATTGTCACAGTATAAACTGTGGAGAAAGAGAAGATTTTAGTTTCCAACGCTGTCAATCCAGCACCTCCCATGAGCTGCAAATTCACTTGTAAGAGCAAATCTGAAATAAAATAAAAACTCAGAAACATATCACACTTCCACATGGCATTTCTTATAGGATTGTTCCAAAAGCTAGGTTGGAACTATAGATGGCTAACAGGATCTCTAAAGGAATAAAAAAATTGATTGTAGAAATTAATTAGGGAAAGAAGCATTCAGAATTAATGAAAGACGCATTCAGATTTTGAGCAAAACCACAGCAAATGAAACTAAACATTAACTCAGGACATTTTCCATGAATGATTTAACACTAGAATCCCAGATGAAGATACAGTTGGCTAACCTTGCTAATCTAATAATTTCTGACATGAAACTATACTACTTAAAGAAGTGTACGTGAATTAGCTTTCAGTTTATTATCCTTTGAAGTATCTGGCAAAGACAGTGGACTGCACTCTCTTCTTTCTCCCTGACCTGGTGAAAGTATTTGACTGCCTGCCCCATCTTTCTGAACCTTCTTTTCTCTAAGGGATAAGCTATCAGGCTAGAACAAGGAAATGTAGCCCTAACATTCACGTTAATGTTAATGGTAGATGTAGGATATGGCAAAATCCAAGTATATCAATGCTGAAAATTATGTACTAATTTACAAACAAACAAGCAAACAAACAAAAATTGGTCCAAAGATTTCAAACCTGCGTGCCTAAAGCTAGGCTCTTAAGTAAAACGGGGATAATTTTCAGAGTTGCTGAGCATCCACAAATTCCACTGAAGTCAATGAGAGAAAGAGGCACTCAGCACCTTTGAAAATCAGGCCTAAAAACAGCTTTAGGGATTGATTATTTGGCACCCAGGATTGAAAAGTCAGGCCTTTGCTTTTGTTTAACAATTGTTAGTACCTGTTAGTAAATATTAACCCTTTGAGTCCTCTTTTTCATGTATATTAATTTACATATGAACTATTCTCCCAAAATCTTTATGATATTAGCAAAGAGTGTGTTTGAATTCTAAGTCCCAGAGCATTGGTTCTGTGAGTGACCTGTATTCAGGAATTTTATATGACTGAGTATTGGGCTGTATCTAATTATCCTCAGCATCATCAGGTCATGGGAATCCAGGTGTCCAGGGAAAAGACCCCTTGAGACTACTAAAGGTGTCAACAGAAATATGTTATAAACAAAGGTGGGTGGTTGATAAGGGATATTTGTTATGGCAGATGTTTTCTGTTTTGAACTGGGTGATCGATAAAGAATATTTGTTATTACAGATGGATATAATAGAATGGAATAATGACCCCACTGAAAGGTCTTTTTAACTCATTAAGAACTGTTGGTTGTCACAGCTGTAAGTAATGATGACTGGGTTAGAGATTCCTTTTTACTCATCAGTCAGATAAACTGAGAACCATAAAAGAAATTCCATCAGTAACTGGGAAAACAGAACACATGATAAAATCAATCGTGGAAAAATATTTTCCCTCCAAAAAGAAGTTTCTTGGTCTCGTATCCTATAAAAGGACAGGGGTTTGAGGAGGTAGACTGTGAATGAACACTGTTAGCATTCCACCAAGTACAGAAGAAGGGACCAAGCTACCTTCTCTTCACCATCTACAGGAGATTCATAGATTCATAGATTCTAGGACTGGAAGGGACCTCGAGAGGTCATCGAGTCCAGTCCCCTGCCCGCATGGCAGGACCAAATACTGTCTAGACCATCCCTGATAGACATTTATCTAACCTACTCTTAAATATCTCCAGAGATGGAGATTCCACAACCTCCCTAGGCAATTTATTCCAGTGTTTAACCACCCTGACAGTTAGGAACTTTTTCCTAATGTCCAACCTAGACCTCCCTTGCTGCAGTTTAAGCCCATTGCTTCTTGTTCTATCCTTAGAGGCTAAGGTGAACAAGTTTTCTCCCTCCTCCTTATGACACCCTTTTAGATACCTGAAAACTGCTATCATATCCCCTCTCAGTCTTCTCTTTTCCAAACTAAACAAGCCCAATTCTTTCAGCCTTCCTTCATAGGTCATGTTCTCAAGACCTCTAATCATTCTTGTTGCTCTTCTCTGGACCCTTTCCAATTTCTCCACATCTTTCTTGAAATGCGGTGCCCAGAACTGGACACAATACTCCATCTGAGGCCTAACCAGAGCAGAGTAGAGCGGAAGAATGACTTCTCGTGTCTTGCTCACAACACACCTGTTAATACATCCCAGAATCATGTTTGCTTTTTTTGCAACAGCATCACACTGTTGACTCATATTTAGCTTGTGGTCCACTATAACCCCTAGATCTCTTTCTGCCGTACTCCTTCCTAGACAGTCTCTTCCCATTCTGTATGTGTGAAACTGATTTTTTCTTCCTAAGTGGAGCACTTTGCATTTGTCTTTGTTAAACTTCATCCTGTTTAACTCAGACCATTTCTCCAATTTGTCCAGATCATTTTGAATTATGACCCTGTCCTCCAAAGCAGTTGCAATCCCTCCCAGTTTGGTATCATCCGCAAACTGAATAAGCGTACTTTCTATGCCAATATCTAAGTCGTTAATGAAGATATTGAACAGAGCCGGTCCCAAAACAGACCCCTGCGGAACCCCACTCGTTATGCCTTTCCAGCAGGATTGGGAACCATTAATAACAACTCTCTGAATACGGTTATCCAGCCAGTTATGCACCCACCTTATAGTAGCCCCATCTAAATTGTATTTGCCTAGTTTATCGATAAGAATATCATGCGAGACCGTATCAAATGCCTTACTAAAGTCTAGGTATACCACATCCACAGCTTCTCTCTTATCCACAAGACTCGTTATCCTATCAAAGAAAGCTATCAGATTGGTTTGACATGATTTGTTCTTTACAAATCCATGCTGGCTGTTCCCTATCACCTTACCACCTTCCAAGTGTTTGCAGATGATTTCCTTAATTACTTGCTCCATTATCTTCCCTGGCACAGAAGTTAAACTAACTGGTCTGTAGTTTCCTGGGTTGTTTTTATTTCCCTTTTTATAGATGGGCACTATATTTGCCCTTTTCCAGTCTTCTGGAATCTCTCCCGTCTCCCATGATTTTCCAAAGATAATAGCTAGAGGCTCAGATACCTCCTCTATTAGCTCCTTGAGTATTCTAGGATGCATTTCATCAGGCCCTGGTGACTTGCAGGCATCTAACTTTTCTAAGTGATTTTTAACTTGTTCTTTTTTTATTTTATCTGCTAAACCTACCCCCTTCCCATTAGCATTCACTATGTTAGGCATTCCTTCAGACTTCTCGGTGAAGACCGAAACAAAGAAGTCATTAAGCATCTCTGCCATTTCCAAGTTTCCTGTTACTGTTTCTCCCTCTTCACTAAGCAGTGGGCCTACCCTGTCTTTGGTCTTCCTCTTGCTTCTAATGTATTGATAAAAAGTCGTCTTGTTTCCTTTTATTCCTGTAGCTAGTTTGAGCTCATTTTGTGCCTTTGCCTTTCTAATCTTGCCCCTGCATTCCTGTGTTGTTTGCACAAGATGGTAAAGTATGTCTTCTTCCTATATTCTGTATAGTGCTGTATTAATCTTTAATTTAAAAAATTCATTTGAGCTGCTATTTGACAATCTTGAATTATTAAATCCACACATGCAACACAATAATATGTAGCATCAACATTACAAAACTTTAAAATCTGACCATATTAATACATGCAGAATTTACCTGTTAGAGAATATATGTAGAACACTGCTTTCTATAAGAAATTAAATCTATCAAAAAATAATCCCATAAAAATATCATACAAATACCAATCCATGACTTATTCCTTTTGAAGATAGCATTTTGTTCTTTCATTTCCTCCATCCTCGCTAACAGATCCCAAGCCTGGAAAGAAATATATCTGCTCCTTTTCATAGGCCTGGTCTACACTACAAACTTAAGTCGACATAAGCTGCATGCAGTCGATCTAATAATGTATGTGTCTACACTACCGAGTCCCTTCCACCGACCTAAGTGGCCTGTAAAGTCGACTTCTGAACTCCAACTCCGCGAGAGGCATAGCGCTTGATTCAACATACACGGGTTGACATGGGGATAGTGTATACACTGTGTTGTGTAATTTGAATGAATTGACCTCCCGGAGGTGTCCCACAGTGCTCCTCTGTGACCGCTCTGGAGAGCACTTTCAACTCCACTGCACTTCAGCCAGGTACACAGGAAACAGCCACCCCCCTGTTAAAGCCCTGGGAACTTTTGAATTTTCATTTCCTGTTTGATCAGCATGGAGAGCTTGCCATCACAGCTGATCATGGAGACTCAAGGCTGCAAACACACTCCAGCATGGAGCATACAGGAGACACTGGATCTTATTGCTGTCTGGGGAGAAGAGTCTGTGCAGGCAGAGCTCCAATACAGCAGAAGAAATGCTGACATCTATGCCAAGATCGCGCAGGGCATGGGGGAGAAGGGCTACACCAGAAACACGCGGCAGTGCCGCATGAAAATAAAGGAGCTTCGGCAAGCGTACCAGAAGACAAGGGAGGTGAACAGTCATTCTGGTTCTGCCCCACAGACATGCCGCTTTTATGAGGATCTGCATGCGATTCTTGGC
The DNA here is from genome assembly GCF_028017835.1 of Emys orbicularis. Taxonomy (NCBI): domain Eukaryota; kingdom Metazoa; phylum Chordata; order Testudines; family Emydidae; genus Emys; species Emys orbicularis. The sequence goes on from NC_088683.1 coordinate 348,455,114, forward strand.
GGCGACCCCACCACTACCCTAAAATGCTCCATGGATATCTCCCAGGAGCGCTGGGCGACCTCGAGCAACAACGAGGAGGACATTGTTGACGAGGAGGAGAATGTGAGGCAGGCAAGTGGAGGATCCATTCCCTGACAGCCAAGAACTGTTTTTAACCCTGGAGCCCATCCCTTCACAGGACCAGTTGGCTGTGGAGTGTGATGCTGCAAAAGGCACCTCTGGTGAGTGCACATTTCCATTCAAACTGAAGGAGTTACATGTTATTATTTTTTATGTTTAATCGGAACAAAAAAGTAGGTGTAGTGCAGTGGTGGGCAACCTGTGGCCTGCGGGCTGCACACGGCACATTAGGGTAATTCACTGGTGGGCTATGAGACAGTGTTTACACTGACGGTCCGCAGGCACGGCCGCCCAGAACTCCCAGTAGCCGTGGTTCGCCGTTCCCGGCCAATGGGAGCTGCAGGAAGTGGCGTGGGCTGGCGGTTGTGATTACGGTTATGATTATGTTATGGCTTGCAGTGAAGTGTATTGAGGGGTGATTTAAAAAAAAAATCAACCTTGCACCAGAAACAATGTATGCACTGTCAATGCTATCCTTGTGCTTTGCATTCCTTGAAGCTGAAACTTTGTCTGTCAGCACATCCTCCACACCGGGACAGAGACTTTCCCAGATTAGAAGGTGGAAAAAGAAGACTCGGGAGGACATGTTCAGTGAGTTAATGCGTGTCTCCGAGAGTGACAAGACGGAGCTCAGAGCATGGAGGATTACACTGTCCAAGAATCTGGACATGGACAGGGAGGACAGGAGAGCATTCAGGGAACAAGAGCATGCCACACAGGAAGAGATGCTGCAGCTTATGAAGGAGCAATCAGACGTGTTGAGGCATCTGGTTGAGGTTCAAGAAAGGCAGCTGGATACTGGAGTCCCTCTGCAGCCTATGCTGAACCTGCTGCCATCATCACCCAGTTCTACATCCTCCTTCCCCAAACATCCTATGAGGCGGGGAGTGCGGGAGGGGAGATCCGTATCCCTTGCACTCAACACCAGGGGAGGGTACAAGGACCAGAAGGCACCTTTGATTGCTACTGCAGTGCATCTGTAAGCAAGCTTTCCTTGTTTCTTCCCCCACATTGTTATCAGTCCTTTTGCCCCAGGTTATCTTACTTTTCTTTGCTGCCTCTGTGTGTTTGTGTGCATAATAAAACGTAATGGATTGAGGAGAAAAGGCTCTTTATTCATTCAACACATGGTGGTTGGTGAGGGTGGAGTTTACAGGGGGAAAATGCAATGGAGGGGACAGTTTGGTAAGGAACAACACAGATAAGAGTCACATTACTCTGGCTCATTGCTGAAACTGGTTTGCAAAGCCTCACGGAGACGCATAGCCCCTCGACGTGCTCTTCTTATTGCCCTGGTATCTGGCTGCTCAAAATTGGCTGCCAGGCAATCTGCCTCAACCCCCCACCACCGCAAAAACTTTTCTCTCTGTTTCACAGATATTATGGAGCACACAGCAGGCAGCAATAACAATGGGGATATTGCTTTCACTGAGGTCTAACCTAGTAAGCAAACAACATCAGCGACCTTTTAAATGTCCAAAGGCATATTCCACCATCATTCTGCACTTGCTCAGCCTATGGTTGAGCCAGTCCTTACTACTGTCCAGGCTGCCGGTGTACGGCTTCATGAGCCATGGGAGCAAGGTGTAGGCTGGGTCTCCCAGGATTCCGATTGGCATTTCAATATCACCAATAGTTATTTTGCAGTCTGGAAAGAAAGTCCTTGCTTGCAGCTTTCTGAACAGACCTGCACTTCAGGGCTGGGGAAAGCTCTTCACACAGTTCTTGGAAAGTGGCCTTACGCAGTTGAAAGTTCTGCAGCCACTGCTTGTCATCCCATAGCTGCATAACAATGTGGTCTGACCAGTCGGTGCTTGTTTCCTGGGCCCAGAAACGGCACTCAACCGTGTCAAGTTAATGTGTGACTGTTTGTCCATTAAGCACCAAGTGGTAGCTTGGCACTGTATAAATAATCATTGCATTGTTCATGGTGTGTTTGGCTATTTACAGTATATGAGATAGCATTGGATGTTCATTGAATGGCTGTCTATTTGTCTTCCACACTTGGGTTTTGCACACCTTGTGTTCAGAATATTTTCCTAGCTAGCTGTCACTTGTTGGTCTGCACATGCTCACTGAATGCTCTCATACTACCCACTCTAAACCCCCTCCCCCCCGAGGGCATAAAGGGGCAGGAAGGACCAACCACCTCTCAGTTCCTTCAACCACAGCCTTAAGCTGTAGAATGAAACTTTAGCAGTCCCTTACTCCTGATTTAAACATTACTGTCTAGGTTAGGCGCATATTCCTAGTGAATGTGCTATATGCTGTTCATTTGGCAAACAGTTTCCAAAGAACAGAGATATTAAATTCAAGATGTAGCTCCTGGATAGATGCATGAGACCTGACTCAGATCCTGGTGAGTCAGATCAGTTTGTCTCCAGTGTCCTCTCTACTAGTAGTGTTCCTGAAGCAGTTAAAAGATCTTCGCCTGACAAGGGAGACATCTCATTTTCCAGGTGTAATGAAGTTACCTGTGGCGGGACACTACTGAGAGTATCAATTCAGGACAAATTGCTTGGAACAGGGCAGTCACAGCCCAAGGCTGGGGTTTCTTTTTGTTATTAAGGCACACCAAACCAGCCAAACAGAGAGGACTTTGGTTTTACCCCACTGGCTAACCAGAAGTCATATAAGCAATTCCCTCAGACACTCCAGTTTCCCAGTATCACCACCAGCACCACTCCTTATGGGAATGAAAACCAATATCCCAGTAAAAGAAAAGAAGTTTTCCCGATCACAAAGGACCAAGCCCCAGATCCAGGTCAATCTACAGGTCAGATCTTACCCACAAATCACGCTGTTGCCAATCCTTTAGAATCTAAAATCTAAAGGTTTATTCATAAAAAGAAAGAAATATAGATGAGAATTAGAATTGGTTAAATGGAATCAGTTACATACAGTAATGGCAAAGTTCTTGGTTCAGGGTGGTAGCAGTGATGGAATAAACTGCAAGTCTCTGGAGTACATCCACAGCTTGGATGGGTCATTCAGTCCTTTGTTCAGAGCTTCAGTTTGTAGCAAAGTTCCTCCAGAGGTAAGAAGCAGGATTGAAGACAAGATGGAGGGGATGCAGCTGCCTTTTATAATCTCTTGCCATGCGGCCTGTGCTTCCTTTGTTCCACACACAAGCTGCCCAGCACATGGCTTGAAAGCATTAGAGTTCTTTCCATAGGCATGTCCCTGCATGCCTTCCTGAGTCATAAGGTGTATCTGCCTTCTCTCAATGGGTCAGTTGTATAGCTGATGGTGCTTAATGGGCCATCAAGCAGGCTAGGCAGTGCTGATGCCAAACTGTCTAGGGTGTCACCCAGAAGCATAGCACAAGTTTGAAATACAAACTGTATAGAGTCAATACTTATAACTTTAAATACAAAAATGATACATGCATACAGATAGCATAATCATAACCTGCAAATCATAACCTTTTCATAGACACCTTACTTGACCTCCTTTGTACAAGATTTGGTGCCACTACAGGACCTTGGTTGCAGCAATGATCTATACGGTCACAGTTCATGTCAATAACGTCGCACCAGGTCATTCAAAGAAAAAGAAGGTGAGATCACCTCAAGCAGCAGCTTCAGAAGGGACTACAAGGCATAGAAAAGTGCCCTCTGAAGTCCTGAAGCATACCTCTAAGTGCTTCTTATCATTGAAGAGAAATTCTTCCGGTCATTTTGAGGCTTCAGCACTACCTCTGAAGGTTGCAGTACTGTCTACTAGAAGTGCTCCATCGATTTACAAGGATTTGGTGCCAAGTGCACAGGTACCATCTAAGGTCAAGAATTCTGCCTTCATGACTCCTTTGTCATCAGTACCGCATATGTTGGTACCTGACTGCAGGATCTGGTACTCAATGAAGGCTCATCAAAAGTGTATTCATCCTTATGAAGAAGAGTGTGCATTGTCTTCATCAGCTTCTGAGGCAAGTTAGAAGTGGTCTCCTTCTTACTCGCCTGTCTCTCACCAGAGGTTCATCCAAAAAGTAGATCTCAAAAGTCCTCTCGTAAGGATTATAAACTTTCCCTTGATTCTTGATTTCCTCCTCCTTGAGCTGCCATGCAATTTCTTTATGAATAGCAGATGTGACCTTACTGGTATCCTTGGGCTAAACAGGGCTACAGAATCCCATCTTCATCTCATTCCAGGTAAAGGTCTCCGTTGCCTGAGCAATCAGAAATTGGTCACCTGATGAACAGCCTCATATGTCTTCTGTGCCACATCAGCATGTTTCATCTGAGGAAGAATAACAGGGTCAATCAGAACAACCTCCTGCAAATATTTCATCCTGAAAAAGGGATAACAGCAACATCTTCCTCACCTCCAGATGATTATAGGTCTTTTAAAGATGATTGTAGCAGCTCTAGAAATATCAGTTCAGCTGATTTCTGATAAATTTCTTAAGCTTTTAGATATTTTACATTCTTCTGCACCAGACTGAATAGCCATGCCCATAAATGGAGGGTTACTGGAACCAGCTCTAACTGTATGATTATAACTCCAATGATGATTACAGCTACATGAAAGAAAGATTATAGAAAATAAGTTCCTACTAAAGGCTTTGAGTTGTTTTATACCCATCCATCACCCAATTCTTTGGTTACTGCTGCTCAAGAGTGCACAAAGCAGCAACTTTGCAAAATTACTTTAAAAGACAAGGAGCCAAATGTCTTGATCTTCTGGGTAGAAAGAGCTGTTCCTCAGCTATCATCCAAATGATGATTTGTAACTCTCAGGCTCTTCTATCTAGACATCTGTTGGTAAATTTTTTTTGATGTTTTGGATGAAGTACCTCAGGTACCTCAACAAGAAATGCAGATTATTAATAATTAAGGCCTCGTAAGTCTACAAATTGGCTTGACAGGCAGCTATGGAGGCAGCTGCCATGGCTGCCCTGTTCAGTTGCAACAGCAATAGTCATGAGAAGAGCTTCATGGCTCCAGTCTTCTGGCTTCCCAGGTGAAGTTCAGAATGCAGTTGAAGACTTACTTTGGAAAGAACAAATTTAATAGTTCCAAGACTGATGACTCATTACACACTTTGAAGGATTCAGGAGTTACTTTCAAGTCAGTAGCAATTTATATTCCATAAACCACAAAGAGACAGTATAGGCAGCCTATTTACAGGCAACCCCTTCAACTGCTGCAGTCTTCTTACCTTTATCAGAGACAACCTGATCCATCCAGGAAGAAACAATGGTTTTGGAGACAGCATTTTTCTTCTTCCATGAATTTCATAGAATCATAGAATCATAGAATATCAAGGTTGGAAGGGACCTCAGGAGGTCATCTAGTCCAACCCCCTGCTCAAAGCAGGACCAATTCCCAACTAAATCATCCCAGCCAGGGCTTTGTCAAGCCGGGCCTTAAAAACCTCCAAGGAAGGAGATTCCACCACCTCCCTAGGTAACGCATTCCAGTGCTTCACCACCATCCTAGTGAAATAGTGTTTCCTAATATCCAACCTAGACCTCCCCCACTGCAACTTGAGACCATTGCTCCTTGTTCTGTCATCTGCCACCACTGAGAACAGCCGAGCTCCATCCTCTTCGGAACTCCCCTTCAGGTAGTTGAAAGCAGCTATCAAATCCCCCCTCATTCTTCTCCTCTGGAGACTAAACAATCCCAGTTCCCTCAGCCTCTCCTCATAAGTCATGTGCTCCAGCCTCCTAATCATTTTTGTTGCCCTCCGCTGGACTCTTTCCAATTTTTCCACATCCTTCTTGTAGTGTGGGGCCCAAAACTGGACACAGTACTCCAGATGAGGCCTCACCAATGTCGAATAAAGGGGAACGATCACGTTCCTCGATCTGCTGGCAATGCCCCTACTTATACAGCCCAAAATGCCATTAGCCTTCTTGGCAACAAGAGCATACTGTTGACTCATATCCAGCTTCTCGTCTACTGTGACCCCTAGGTCCTTTTCTGCAGAACTGCATTCGGTCCCTAGTCTGTAGCAGTGCATAGGATTCTTCCGTCCTAAGTGCAGGACTCTGCACTTGTCCTTGTTGAACCTCATCAGCTGCAATCCTCTAATTTGGCCCAATCCTCTAATTTGTCTAGGTCCCTCTGTATCCGATCCCTACCCTCTAGTGTATCTACCACACCTCCCAGTTTAGTGTCATCTGCAAACTTGCTGAGAGTGCAGTCCACACCATCCTCCAGATCATTAATAAAGATATTAAACAAAACCGGCCCCAGGACCGACCCTTGGGGCACTCCGCTTGAAAGCGGCTGCCAACTCGACATGGAGCCATTGATAACTACCCATTGAGCCCGACGATCTAGCCAGCTTTCTATCCACCTTACAGTCCATTCATCCAGCCCATACTTCTTTAACTTGGCGGCAAGAATACCGTATCAAAAGCTTTGCTAAAGTCAAGGAATAACACATCCACTGCTTTCCCCTCATCCACAGAGCCAGTTATCTCATCATAGAAGGCAATTAGGTTAGTCAGGCACGACTTCCCCTTGGTGAATCCATGCTGACTGTTCCTGATCACTTTCCTCTCCTCTAAGTGTTTCATAATTGATTCCTTGAGGACCTGCTCCATGATTTTTCCAGGGACTGAGGTGAGGCTGACTGGCCTGTAGTTCCCTGGATCCTCCTTCTTCCCGTTTTTAAAGATGGGTACTACATTAGCCTTTTTCAGTCATCCGGGATCTCCCCCAATCTCCATGAGTTTTCAAAGATGATGGCCAATGGCTCCGCAATTACATCCGCCAACTCCTTTAGCACCCTCGGATGCAGCGCATCCGGCCCCATGGATTTGTGCTCATCCAGTTTTTCTAAATAGTCCCGAACCACTTCTTTCTCCACGGAGGGCTGGTCACCTCCTCCCCATACTGTGCTGCCCAGTCCAGCAGTCTGGGAGCTGACCTTGTTGTGAAGACAGAGGCAAAAAAAGCATTGAGTACATTAGCTTTTTCCACATCCTCTGTCACTAGGTTGCCTCCCTCATTCAGTAAGGGGCCCACACTTTCCTTGACTTTCTTCTTGAATTTTCCTTCTGCTACTTCATCTCCTCATCAACCTGTCAAGAATATTGAACCATTTTTAGTGGATTCATGCTTTTTGCCTATCCCATTTGGCCAGTGTTTAAAATTTTTCCAACATGCCTGGGGAAACATATCTGTGGACAGACGGGTTTTAGACATAATTCATTCAAGTTATGTCATACAATTTCAGGCTATTCCTCTTATCTCCCTGCCCTGTCCTTTTTCAGGGACTCCTCTCACAAATTGCTTCTATGGGAGAAAGTTCAGTTCCTGTTAGATCTAGAGGCTATGGAGGTTTCCATTCAATCCAAAGGAAAAGGTTTCCATTCTCATTTTTTCCTTTTGCCAAAGTAAAAAGGGGGATGGAGAGCCATTCCAGTTTTGAGACAACTTAACTCTTTTTATCTAGAAACAAAAGTTCAGAATGATGACTCTCACTACCAGTACAAATTGTTGCCTTTCAGATTGGTTTTGGCTCCAAGGGTTTTCACTAAGTGTCTGGCCCAAGTGGTGGTGTTCCTCAGAAGATACAACATCAAAATATATCCATATTTAGATGATTTGCTTCAGGGCTCTTCACAAAAGCAAGCAATGGATCACATCTTCTTCACTCTGAGCCTTATCTTGAACCTAGGTCTAAGAGTCAATGTGAAGAAATCAAACTTAATTCCACCTCAAAAGGTGGAATTTATAGGAGATTTGATAGATTCCAAGTCAGTGTCAGTATATCGTCCTCCAAATAGGTTTGAGAAGTTGGTGAATATCATCCGTCAAGTGAAAAGAAACCATATAAAAACTGTCAGAATGTGTATGAGACTGTTAGGGCACGTGGCATCATGCATATTTGTCACTCCTCAGTCCAGACTGCAGCTTTGTCCTCTCCAATCATGACTGAAGATCATATGCAGTCTGTTGACCCAAAGTATGAACATGACTATCAGAGATCCTCAACAAGTTCTAATGTCTTTGATTCCAAGACAGTTAATGAAGCTCATACAAGACTCTGCTTCCATGACTGTCATTGCACCAGCATGAACCAGTCAGTAGTGGTCTCCCGAGCTGATCGGATTGTTGATATGAAAACCCATCACCCTTCCTCTGATTCCCAACTTGATATCACAGCACAACAGGACAGTGTTTCATCTGGACTTGACATCCTGACATCTGATAGCCTGGATGTAAGCTGCTTGAATGAAACTGAAAAGTCCTGTTGTCAGGCAGTTCAGGACATTTTACTAAATTGTAGAAAACTTTCCACTAGGGCTACTTACAGCTCTAAATGGAGGAGATGTGATGCTTGGTCCTGAGATCATAATATTTTCCCCCTTTGAGACCAATATACCTCTCATATTAGAAACCTCCTCTGGTTTAAATCCTCTGGGTTATTTAATTCTATTAAAGTATATTTAGCTTCAATATCCCATAGTTAAAAGTTTCCTCGAGGGTCTACTTCAAGTACTTCCACGAGTAAAGGACTCACCTCCACAGGGGATCTGAATATTTTATTGTCAGGTTTAATGAAAACTCTATTTAGCCTTTAGCTAACTGGCCATGGACATTCATCTGTCCATGAAAACAGTGGTTTTGTAGCAATTACTTCTGCACGTAGAGTGGGTGAAATTAATGCTTTGATGTGGAGTCCTCCCTATGCGATTTTTCATAGGAATAAGATTTCATTAAGGCCTCATCAGAGTTTTCTGCCAAAGACGGTGTTTGAGTTTCATGTTAACCAGTCCATTTTTGCCAATATTTTGTCCAATATCTCACACTAATGGAGGAAAGAAAAAGAACTCAGCATACTTTAGATGTAGCTATAGCTTTAGCCATTATCTAAATAGAACTAAATTATTTTTGGCACATGCTGAGCGGGTTAAAGGTAAACAGATTTCTTCTCAAACACTTTCAAATTGGATTTTGAGATGTATTAATTTGTGTTATCAGTTTGTAGGTTGGGATCCTCTGTCAGTAGTTAGGGTGCATTCTACAAGTTCTCAAGCTTCTCACATTGCTTCTTTTAATAATGGCTCAGTTTTGAAAATATGTAAGGTGGCCACATCTGTTTATATTTTCATGAAACATTATGCAATTGATCAGGCAATGAGGGAGGATGCAACCTTTGGGAGAGCAGTACATAGATCTGTCTTGATGTAAGGCCCACCTCCATCTGTTAACTGCTTCAGTTTCCAAGAGTGGAAGACTTTTAGACAACCACTCAATGGAAAAAAAGAGATTACTTACCTTGTAGTAACTAATGTTTTTCAAATGTGTTTGACTGTAAGTATTCCACGACCCACCTTCCTTCTCCACTATTCTAAGTCCTTACAAGACTTCAGCTGGTGAAGAAGCTGAGAGGCAGTTGGTTCACCCTATCCCTTTATGCCCTCAGAAAGTGGGAAGTATGAGGGCATTCAGTGGACATGTGCAGAACAACAGGGTACTGATAGCTAGGACAAAGTTCTAATCTGTGGCGCTAAGGGGCATACAATACCTAAGAGTGGAAGACATATAGACAACACATCTCAAAGAAGATCAGTTACTACAAGTAAATAACCTCTTTTTCCAGGTATGAAATGCAGGTTTTGCTAGCATCACATTATTGTTGCATTGTACCCTGTATGAAAACTACTTATGAGAGCTGATATATCTTGCACTGCTGTAAATACTGTAGATTTAAATAATTTCAGCAGTATCAGATCTGCATAGAATCTTTCAAATTTCGCTGGAATGTTTTGGGTCATATTTTTTAAATGTATATTTTGAGTAATATAGGAAGAAGAGTCTGTTGATGTGTCACACTACCCCTGTAGCAAACCATCTGCTATGGATGATGAGACAATCCCAAATGAGAGAGTTATTTAGGGGCTAATCTGAAAGGTATTAGATTTTTCTTAAAAAAAACTTAATTGAAAGTAATATGAAATAACAAGATAAAGCTAGAAAGAAAAAATAGATGTAGGGTGTAGCCTGTACAACTGATTTTTCTGCTTTTCTATTGAAACAGGAAACTGGGCACTTCTTACCGTGGGAGTGTGTGTTTTGTTTTGTCTTGTCATGAGTTTCCCCTGGAACAAGGTGATGGCAGCAGAATTTGCTGTAGATGTGATTATTGCTGATATGAGGGAGCTATTTCTTATAAGCTTACACAGCAACCTAGTTGGTGGGAATGTAGCGTTGACAAAAATGAATGGAGAATTCTGAGATGGTAGATCTGGGTGTAGGAAAGCGCTTCATGTTCATCAATGTATTTTAGCATCTGCTTAATTTATCGTATATATTAAACGGGCTTCTGAATTCATTGGCCTTCCTCCCCTCACTCATTTTAAATGAGTCTGTGACCCACAATTCTATGCTACAGTTATAGTGTGAGATAATATGAGCACATCACCACAAATCCTTGCTTCCAATGAAAAACCCAATCTGTGGAGAGAGAAAATATTTACTTTGCCTAGGCTTGTTGAAGGAACAGAAATGGACACCGTGTAGAGTCAAGCACAAGGGTTCATTACGCACAGCGTTGGCGGAGTGCCACTTTGCTTATTAGGCTCAGAGACACCTCTAAACAATTAATTACAATAGATTATATAGGGGGCTCATGGGCGGAGAGAAGCGATGGAGTGGGAGTTCCCGAGCCCCCGGATAGGTTCTAGCAGCAAGACAAGATTAGCACAATAAACCAATAGTCTAAAAGATTATATAATGGCTCCGCCCATGGCTCGGTTAACATGTTGCTAATACACAAGTGTTTCCCCTCAAACTATTCCTATTGCAATGTGTAGGTTAAATCCTGATTTTGGAGTCCACAGGAATGAGAACTCTTCCGGTTGTCCAACAGGTACATTCTTGGGGGTATAAAGCAAAAAGAGAGTGAAAGTACACAGCAATTAGCAATTGTTTTAGGGTTCACCATTGTGTTTCTGAGAACTAGAGTTGGCATCTGCGAAGGAGGATACATCTGTGAAGGGGAGGCTGTCATATCTCATACTGACATGTTGGGCCTCTCCCTGAACCCTGGTAGGCATTTGGGGAGGGTGTTTGCTATCTCCTTCCTGCACTGGGAGTTGACTTTGAGGCTCTTCTCAGTGCTTTGTGTGTCTGTAACTCATGATAAGAACACCCAATTACTACTCCCCATCTGGAGTTCTGTTGACTCCGCTTATCTAGTTGAAACAAAGCAAGGTTGTCTCTGTTTACTCAGTTTTTCTTAGCCATATATTGTTCATTGTTAGCTAGGCCCCAGGCCTCAGACCAAGCTGTCAATTTGGGCCTTTGTGAAAAGTTCTTAACAGAGACTATGGCTAAGATCTTACATACACATTAATGGAATTTGGCCCTTCACTTGTTGAAAGGAAATGTAATTAAAGAAGCGTGAAGTACTTTAGCCTCTAAAACCACAAAAATCCTGCATCACAATAAAATGTAATTACTCTTAGGAGTGGAGATGGTAACTTATATTTTGGTGATGAGAGAGGAAGGATAGGCCAGTGGTTAGGGCAGAGATGGGCAAACTACAGCCTGCGGGCCACATCTGCGGGACCCTCCTGCCTGGCCCCTGAGCTCCTGGCCTGGGAGGCTAGCCCCTGGCCCCTCCCCTGCTGTTCCCCCTCCCCCGCAGCCTCAGCTCACTGCGCCGCTGGCGCAATGCTCTGGGCAGCGGGGCTGCGAGCTCTTGCTGGGCAGTGCAGCTGCAGAGCCGCAGCCTGACCCGGTGCTCTGTGCTGCGCGGTGGTGTGGCTGGCTCCAGCTGGGCAGCACGGCTGCCTGTCCTGCTGCTCTGGGTGGCGTGGCTGTAGCGCCGCCAGCCACTGGTGCTTCAGACAGCCCTGCGTCAGAGGGTGAGAAGCAGGGGGGGTCGGATAGGGGGCGGGGGCCGGGCCATACCTGGCTGTTTGGGGAGGCACAGCCTCCCCTAACTGGCCCTCCATACAATTTCCGAAACCCAATGTGGCCCTCAGGTCAAAAAGTTTGCCCGTGTCTGGGTTAGGGAGTTAGCCTGGGACATGGGAAAGCTGGGTTTAATTCCTTGCTCCACCATGGTTTTCCTCTGTGACCTTGGGCAAGTCATTTAGCTTCTATGTTCCTCAGTTCCTCCTCTATAGAATGGAGTAGTAATGCTTCCTTACCTCTCAGGGATTTTGTGAAGATAACTACATTAAAAACTGAGCAGTTCACATACTATGCTAATGGGACCACATAAGTATCTAGAGAGAGGTCTCCATCTGGTAAAATAAAAATTTTAATTGCTGTTCAGCTATGGCGGTAATAGGCTTGCCTTCAGCTACAACCCTCATTAAAAGACACAAGTTCACCCTGGTTTTAACCTCTATTTTTATTACCTTTGTCTCCAATGCTACTTACCTTTTATTCACTAAGTGTTTCAGCCTTTATGCGAGAGAAAATGGAGGTTAAAGAAAGGAACTCACTGCTGTCAATCTTGCATATGAGCTGGGTAGCCATAAGTTTGATTGTCCCTGTAGAACAGCATGAAAAGACTATGCATGCATAGGGTACATCATGGAGCAGATTCTTGCAGCATATTGAATTGGAACCACTCACAATGAATGAGGAAAGTTGATCATCGTAAATGGATCTCACACATACAAAATCCACATTCAGCTCAGCAATGAACTAACATCTGCTCTGAAATTGTCCCCATAGAGTCTTGCTCTTAAAGTTCATTTAATTCCTGTTGCTGCATGCATTTCTGATGTTTAGAAGATCATTTCGCAAAGGAATCCAATTACAGTATATGAAATGCATGCTCCTATTCCAACTTGTTTCAGGAATGCCTGCCATCCTTGCACCCAGCTATTACAAACATTGAACTTACTTCTTTGTCCTTAGTCTAAGTGCCTGTTTGTTAAAGTATGCAGTACTAAAACCCTTATTTAAGAATTCTTCTGCCTAGAATATTTATCAAACCATTAATTTATTTTGTATCAGTAGCTTGTCTGAAAAACACAGAACCATCTGTATACATTTATGAAATTTCTGTCAGTTTTCTTATTTCATTTTTGTAACTCTCTAGAAACAACTTTCATTCCTATGACTGTAGCTACTGAATCCAGTTCTAACTAAACTAAACTAACTAAATCCAGTTCTTTTTCAGCAATTACACTTAATCTGTTAGAGTCACTAGATTAGACTAATCATAATATTTTATTAGATGGGTTCAAAATGTGCAGTTTTGTCTGTCTTTTCTTTACTAAATTTAGCTCATGCAGCGTATATTTTTCTGATCAAACACAGCTCATATCTGTGTATAGATTTGTGTCAGCACCAGTTGACTTGTAATACAATTTAACACAATGATCTCCTGCAGAAAGGAAGCAATTGGGGAGGGGGCTATACAGAATATGCTGCATGTTAGTTCTGTTTAACTCTTTTGAGCCCAGGTATTTGTAGCTTCCATCATTTAATGTCCATTTATGTGGGATCATTCTGAATCCTGGCTTCACAAGGTTATGTTTTTTAGTATATACTGTATGTCATAATATGCAGATGTGCGAGAGATGATTTTATATGCCTTCATCTATCTTCTCAAATTGCTTGACTAAGGTTCAGAAATTGGTATCTGCAAGCTTATTTTTTATTAAATCCTGATATATAATTGGTTGGAAACAAATATCTTAACCATACTCTACAGTTGAGTCTCTCTGTTTTGGTATTTATTCTATAGCTTGCCAATAACCTGGGTCCCAGAACTTTTATCACAGTGTCACTTAAGTGCTGTTTTGAATATGTTTTAATGTAATTGGATAAGTGATTCAGTTTTAAAGTGATAATTTGTTTATATGTGCCATAATGAAGACTGGATTGCTGCATCACACAATGTTCTGGCCTTCCTAACTCCAATTTCCTAGGGGAAAAGGATGGTCTTTTCATGGAGGCCTAATATTGAGAGTCAGGAGCCCTAAGTTTTATTTCTACCCCAGACATGTATTCTGTGTGTCCTTAGGCAAATCACTTATGGATACATTTTTCAGCTCCTATCATCAATTTATGCATGTGCTAATTTAGACATACACTTTATCTCATCCTTTGCAGTTATAGACACCAGTACACACATTTGAACAATCCTAACACCTGTTTGTGTGATCAGACACACTGAGTCTGATTCTCCACTTATATCAGGGAAATTTCATTGACTTCACTAGAGTTATTCCAGATTTATTTAGGTGTAACTGAGAGTAGAATTCGGCTCTGTAATAAAGAAACTAGCAACATCTCTAGCTCAGATCACATGTACCAGAGCATGTTTGTTTGTTTCACAATTATATAATATGCCTATATAAAATAACCTCTAGGCAGTCTTCTGATTTGGGATTTGTTATTACATCTGCAAGGGATTATGAGCTGGCCAAAACAGCTGCCTGGAACCAGAAACAACAGTTTTCCCCAATGAAAAATGTTTGCATATTAACAACAAGCATACAGAATTAGCCATACTTTTAATTAAGCAGTGGGTCTCCATTGTGACAGGCTCTGTGGTCAGACTATTGAATGAGTTTTATTCCAGATATAGGACATACATCAAGATAAAAAAAATGAGGTGGTAGAAGCAGCAATAGTACCAGAGATACCGCTATGAAAGCATCATTTAAAAAGGATCTAGTCATTTTAACATATTAAATTACATTTCTTTTTCAAAATAATGCATTTAAACAAGGGCACAGCAAAATAATTTGATGGGAAAAAATCATATACTTAAAATATGTAAATATCCCAGCAGGCTTCTAGCATGAGTTGGTGTTTGCTGCAAAATACATGTGATTTATTCATAGGTTCTAATAATATTCTGGGAATTTATATTTTATCCACTTGCAAAAACAATCATACTCTGTCTATTATTAAAAATTACTTCTCTGCTCTCTAAGACTGTATAAGTTCTGTAAAACTGATATTCAGTGTTGGGTCTGGTCTTCCTCAGTTTTTATTTTAAAAATATTTGAGAGCAATTTGTCTCACTTAAACATCTATGACTCTGATCATTTACCAATCTGAGCAGGTAGGCAAGAGAATTCACTGCCCTCCAAATTCAAAGGACACAGCGCTCCACAGAGAGGTTTATATCTTTAACCTACCAAAGTTTCTCTATTGAAATTCTTCCTAAATAGTTCCCAGGAATAGAAAAGAAATCACTTGTAAGCTTCTGAAACATACAAAGATCATCAAGGGAGTGACCCCTCAGGTGCATATATCTCTGCTCAAGAAGACATATGTATAGATAGGAGAAAGTATCTTAACTCCTTTGTTTAGCTTCTTTACAAATTAGGACAACTACACAAAGGATGTAGCAAACAGTAGCCAAAACCCCAAAGGTAACAACCAAGGAAAATAAATTGAAGGGAAACTGTCAATTTGAAAATCACATTTCTCTCTCCTCATTTCGCCTCTACTATATAGTAAGAAATTAGGTATATATATTCTCTGTTTTTTCAATTTGAATACTTTGTGCATTTGACAGCACTTAGCTTATAGTTTGTCTTGCTGCTGCCCTGTATAGCGGGTTCTCGTGAAATTTAGCTCTGTTTAGAGAACCAATACAGGCATATGCACCACTTAGTTCAACATAAGATTTAAGTGGGAGATGAGTGGTGCATGCCTCAAGATCTTGAACCTCCACCATTGGGATGAATTTAATCCATTAGCCATTTTCTTCCTTGCTGAAAAGTCCCTTCAAAACAACTCTCCTATCTGGCATGACAAATGGAGTCTTGCCCTGCTTATACCCATTTGAAATTCTGCTGCATAGATCATTTTCCTAGCTCATCACTTTGAACACATCGCCTGTCTCTTTGCATCTCTCCACTGGCTCCCCCTTCTCCACCACATCAATTTAATTCATCTTTGCTTTTAAGGCCCTTCATGGCCTATCCCATAATTTCTATATCAACATATATTTGTATAAAATTATTTGGTGGTACGCCCACATCTTTAATACTGCCTGTAGTTCTGGCTGCTATCTCTAACCTACCTGTCTTCTCTCACACATTATCAAAAGGTTGACACCATCTCTGCTCTGACAGTGAAGCCAGTGGCTTTTGTTGGCACTTTATCTTGGACATTTCATTATGGCAACCTTTTAAGACCCAATTATTAAACACTACATTTATATTTTAGGTTTCCTATTTAAAAAAAATTGTACCTCAACTAATGGAGGATGCCATGCCCAACAAAATACACAACTGTTTATGTGCTACATCATGCTATCTTGTTATTTATTAGAACAACATAATCATAGACTCATAGACTTTAATGTCAGAAGGGACCATTGTGATCATCTAGTCTGACCTCCTGCACTGAGATCAATGGAACAACACTGACTTGCACTAGCAGAGGATCTGGCCCATAATTTCTGTACCAAAAGATATTTGGATAAAATTCTTTGAATACACACCTTGAATACTGCCTGTAGTTCTGGTTGCCTTTTCTGAAAAAAGAGATATTAAAATTGGAAAAGATACAGAGAAGGGCAACAGACATGATTAGGGGAATGGAAAAGCTTCCATATGAGGAGAGAGTAAAAAAACTGGGACTGTTCAGCTTTGAAAAGAGGGCAGATACGGTGGAGATCTATAAAATCATGAATGATATGGAAAAAGTAAATAGGGAAGTGTTAATTACCATGTCACATAACACAAGAACTAGGGGTCACTGGATGAAATTAATAGGCAGCAGATTTAAATAAACAAAAGGAAGTACTTCACACAACATACAGTCAACCTGTGGAACTCGTTGCCATGGAGATGTTGTGAAGGCAAAAAAGCAGCTAGGTTAAAAAAAGAATTAAATAAGTTCATGGAAGGTAGGTCCATCAATGGCTATTAGCCAAGATGGTCAGGGACACAACTCCATGCTCCAGGAATCCCTAAGCCTCCAACTGTCAGAAGTTGGGACTGGATGATGGGACATATCACTTGAAATTGCCCTGTTTTGTTCATTCCCTCTGAAGCATCTGACACTAGGTTCTGTCAGAAGACAGGATTCTGGGCTAGATGGACCATTGGTTTGATCCAGTATGGCCACTCTCATGTTCTTACAGGCTGATCAGTCTTTTGACCTTCATGAGAAGGAAGGAGGAAGGATGTTAACCAGCTGACTCTTGGAAGGGAGAATACCTTTTAGTGCTTTGGGGAATGTTCTAGGAGTGCTATTTGTCTACTTTCATAGATGTATCAGATGGGATTTTGTGGATATCATGGAAGGGAAGTGTTGCTGAGAAGCATAGGGAAGATGTTTGCAGCCTCTCCTCAAGGTTCTTATTTAGATGCTTGCCTATTGAAGGGGTAGCAGCTACTTTCAGGTGGTCAAAAAAATCGAGCAATGCAGTTATGAGTGTGGGATATTGAGGTCCATGTTTGGGACCTGATTATTGGATCTTATTGGGCCCCTGAGACTCTGTCATGGTAAGCAAGGAGAGAGGTAGTTTGTTGAGAAGGTAGAGATGAGTAAATAATTGGAAATTGGGGGCACTGGCCACATCAAGTGTCTTTTTCTCTAGAATGGCAGATACTGGGCCCAAAAGTCATTACTATTCTTGATTTGATTGATGGAGGCCCCTGACTGTGCAAACATGACAGGAATCTAGTTGGATGAAGCTGTAAGTCCAGTTATTTCCATCTGACCACTGTGTTCAGCATGAACTGAGAGAGCATTGGGGAGGTAATATAGTTGTATTATTTTCAACTGCTCTTAAATTCTGATTCTTGAACATGCTGCAGAATATATGATAGGTGTTCAGATACTCTAACATGGTGATGGGACTGGTATAAAAACAGAGAGAGAATCCTTGGTTTCACCTGCAGGTTTGCGCCACAGGAGGCCCCTAGGAGGCCAAATCAACTGTCTATGTACCTGTTGAACTTGACTGAGCAGAAACAGTGACATGCTTTAGGACAAGAGAGTGTGTAGACCAAAAATCCTTTGGTAGAGATCAGCGATTAAAAGTCTGTGATGACTACAGTGCTCCCAGTGCTGTTCTGATGGTGTCCTGTTCACTTCGTGCCAAAAAAACCTCTCTCTAACTCGCAGCAAAGTGTCCCAATGGCAGCAACTTGAATTTGTAAAGAAACTAGATTAAAACTTTTGATGTAATTCCTTAGGGGATATTTGAGTGCATGCTTAATTAATTTCTGCACACAACTTTGTGAGAAAAAAAATGTAAAGTACAACCAGTCAGTAAATATAAAATATTATTTCCAGCTAACTTCTTATCAGAAACGTTTGCATTCAGATTTGTGAAGCAGGTACCTTTCCCAGTCTGTTCTAAAACACAGTCTGCACACTGTAAAATAAACTTTTACCCCATCCCTTGGGTTAAGCTTTATTAACAAAGAAATTAACAATAAATTCACAAAATTCAGCTCAAGCCTTCTTACAAGACGTGACTGCTCTTAGAGTTCCTACCTCTGGACTGCTTGTTCATCATCCTTGATCTTCTCTTTAGTACGAAACTCCCACCTCTCTTATATCTCTGTAGTGTAATGAGCCACCTGTCTGAATGAGTTAGCACAACCCAATTCTATCTATTTAGGTCCTTAGACCATACCCATCATGGTGGTATATGAGTGCATTTCAGTAATGCATAAAGTAACCTATCAAAAGAGGTTCCTTCTCCTTTACTGTTACTAGTGAAAGCAAGGTTGGACTGGAAAGTATTGGGGTTTGAGGTGAGCTTCACAAGCTGATAGAGTTCCTCACTCTTGTACCATCTCTGAGAATGCTGTGCCTCCCACTCAACAATTTTCACTCTCACAAAAGAGTTCCCATAGAGTGGAGTTGTCAGCTGTTGTCCTTGGCCTGGAGCTTTTGGTGATCTGGTAAATTCCTGGGTATTTAGGACCAAAAATCTTGATTTTTTGATGCAGTATTCTATGGGGAATCAATGTATTGAGTGGAGCTCAGGTCTGATGTCCCTGAAGTAACCTGAGTTGGTGAGCTGCTGCTTTCTGTATTTGTTTTAGTTTCCCTGGAAAAGCTAGAGTTTTCATGACCAGGTTGATTGGGTTGTCACAGTCCAGACAGGAGGTGACAAAGGCATGATTTAATGAGGACAGATTGTTTGCAAATATATGGGATGCAGTGTCCTAGCCATCCAGAGATGGCAGAACATGTTACAGATTCACTTCTAACTTGCAGACTGACTTGAATAATTGTGGATGTATATCTCTGAATAGTGGAGACTGCATTGTCGCAGCAAACTCTTTCAAGTGTCTTCCTCTAACTACCAGTATAACTTCGGTCTTGGTAGGTTTTAACTTCAACCTGCTCTTCAGTCATGAGCTGATCTGAGCCAAGCACTGGGGTAGCTTGCTGACAGTTATGTCGTACGCTATGAAGGATAGTTAGAACTGTGTGCCATCTGAATGTGGTTGTCATGTGAGCCCATGACATCCCACCTGTACCTCTTGGTTTCATGGAAATGCTGAATACAACCAGAAAGTCTTTTGTGGGACTATGCAAATGAGGGTCATGTGGTGGAGGTGCAGTTTCCCATCACTACCCTTTGGATGTGTCCTTTCAGAAAGGACTCAAACCATTGTACTGTATGACCCCTGCTCTGTCCCTCATGCGGGGACAGCAGCATCTTATGATCAAGGTGAGATGTTTCAGTCAAACCTTCTAAGTCTGTTAAAAACCTTCAGTAATACTGAAAACTCACCAAATAGTTTGGTAGATTCTGTATGAGGCATTCCTGCAGCCTATTCAGAATACCCTATTTTATGAGTCCAATTCAACCTGCACTCAGCTAGCTTGATCCCAGGAAAGTTAGCATGAAAAGGAAACTAAGACACATGATGTGACGGGTTCGGTCACACAGACCCCCTTGGGTCTGTCACCTGATGTGCTGAAATTACCTCTGAGCCCGTTTTCCCTGCCAGCTTGGGACTCCAGAACCCTGTCTTGTTGAGCCAGACATACTAGCCTGCTGCAACACAGACCCAGGGTCTGGACCATGCCCCCAAAGCTGCAGGCTTTAAGTGAAAACAGCGTAGCAGGTTACCTGCCTCCATCACCCAGACACCCATCTCCCAATGGGATCCAAACCCCAAATAAATCCATTTTACTCTGTATAAAGCTTATACAGGATAAATTCATAAATTGTCCGCCCTCTATAAAACTGATAGAGAGATATGCACAGCTGTTTGCTCCCCAAGATATTAATCACTTACTCTGGGTATATTAATTATAAATTATAATTTTTTTTTAAATAAATTGAGATATACCTATCTCATAGAGGTGGAAGGGACCTTGAAAGGTCATCGTGTCCAGCCCCCTGCCTTCACTAGCAGGACCAAGTACTGATTTTTGCCCCAGATCCCTAAGTGGCCCTGGCAAGGATTGAACTCACAACCCTGGGTTTAGCAGGCCAATGCTCAAACCACTGCTAAAAAGTATAAAAAGTAGGATTTAAATGGTTTCAAATAATAAGAGACAGAACAAAGTAAGTCACCAAGCATAATAAAGCAAAAACACGCAAGTCTAAGCCTAATACATTAAGAAACTGATTACAGGTAAGATCTCACACTCAGAGATGTTCAGGTGACATGATCACATGTCCTGTGAGACCCTAGCCTCAATTCTTTGAGCTGACCCACACGTACACAGGAAGGTTTGCAAGTAAACAGAGTCATTTACAGTTCATTGATTCTGAAGCACCTTTAATGGCTTCCACTTAATATGTTTACATCAGTAATACAAGTTTATATCTTATTCTCCTAACTCCAGACATAGAAATAATACATGCAAACAAATAGGATGAACACACTCAGTAGATTATAAGCTTTGCAATGATACCTTACAAGAGACCTTTTGCATAAAGCATATTCCAGTTACATCATATTCACATTCATAAGCATATTTTCATAAAGCATATGGAGTGCAACATCACACATGATCTGCCTAGATGCATTCCTACAGCCTGAAGTAATGAGAGGGAAGTCTGTGGGGTAAGCCACAATCTGGTCTGAGACCCCTATAACAGGAGTTAATTCACTGAATGTTACCTCATCCAAGCTTCCATTCTTGTGGACTCAGAGTGTTTTGGCGTGGAGATTGCTCTTGAAGTAAAGGAATAACTCTTCTAGCTGGTAACTGTAGTGGGCTCTTATCCTTATGAACAAGCCACCAGAGGGGATATGACCCTCTTAACCAGCATGGTACACACCCCCTTGTCACAGGAAGCTCATCCTTAGTATCTGAAGTGCACAGGAAATTAAATCCCTGTATCATCCATTTTGTAATAAAACCCCCTCCTCACATTTTAGTAGTGAGGTTAGAACCTGGGGTATTCAATATATAAGTATGGGATTTCTATCAGAGCAACTCCATTAGGCAGGAGCAGTGGTAGATTCTTATCTTCTGTGTGGACTTGACCAGCTTGGTACAGTTGTATTACAAAGAAAACTCAATGGAAACACATTTCTTTCATAAAGCATGCAAGCAACATTTGTCTTGCCTCTTTCTTTGTGTAGTCTTCTGTTTATCAATATTTAGGGACAATATAATTATTCTCAAAATATGCTTCTGTTTAATAAATGTGAGTCATTTTCCCTTTAAATGTTACTTTTCCCTTTAGCTCATGGTTATATCTGCACAAAGCATTTTGTAATGTTGTGTGTGATGAATGCTATATGAAAATAAATGAAATTCTTTTTGAATTTTGGTGTAGCTGCAGTATTTTATTTTTTTTTGCTTGTCAGCATGATTATATATGATTGTGCAGCTCAGCATTCATGACTTGGCAAGGCAGTCTTGCCAGCATCATGAAAAGTGCTGGTTGCTGCCCTTCCCATAGATCCAGGTTAAAAAAATATTATTTGTACTTAAGTATAGAATGCAACTAGTGCTCCAATGAAACTCTTTTCTAGGACAAATAAAAGCTATTTCAAAGTGCTTGAGGTTTTTTTTATATTGGCTTTATACCCTCGCATCACTGTAGAACATCTCTCCCTAACTAGCTCTTTATGGCATATCAGCTTTGTTCTCTAAATTGGACTAACTTCATTACCGCTAGTGATGAGATTGACTATGAAATTCCCCCATTCTGACAAGATCAGGCACAAAATGAGTTTCAATTAATTTGTCATGAGATGTGGGTATTTTTCTCCTTTTTGATTTTGCTGGAGGTAAAGGCAGCTCCCTGAGACAGCGTGGTTCAGTGAACAGGGAACAGGCCAAGGAGTCAGGACACCTGGGTTCCACTCTTGGTTCTGCCACTGATCTGTTGTGTGACTGGTTAAATTAGTTTCCCTTCCTGCCCTTTGTCTGGCCAATTTAGATGTAAACTGCTCAAGGCAGGGACTGCCTCCTACTACTTGTACAGTACCTAGTGCAATGTGAATCTAGGTGCTACTGTAACCCATATAATTATAATAGGATATATAATAACTGCAATACAAAAAAGACTGCAAGGGGTAAATCACGTATACATGTACAAGTACTAGGCTAGCCTCTGCCCTGGGTATGTGTAGATACACACACTCATGCTGTACACTTTAAAGCCTCCAGCCAAAAGCAAGAAGTATAGGACCAGATCCATGTTTGTGGCCAAGGAGCACACAACCCAACTCAGGAGGGGATGCAAATGTAGTTTTAAGCTACCTTCACTGGCTACCAGCTGGCTCCTGTTGAGAACTAGAGGGCAGATCATAGACTATCATAGAATATCAGGGTTGGAAGGCACCTCAGGAGGTCATCTAGTCCAACCCCCTGCTCAAAGCAGGACCAATTCCCAACTAAATCATCCCAGCCAGGGCTTTGTCAAGCCTGACCTTAAAAACCTCTAAGGAAGGAGATTCCACCACCTCCCTAGGTAACCCATTCCAGTACTTCACAGCCCTCCTAGTGAATTTTCCCCCCTAATATCCAACCTAAACCTCCCCCACTGCAACTTGAGACCATTACTCCTTGTTCTGTCATCTGGTGACACTGAGAACAGTCTAGATCCATCCTCTTTAGAACCCCCTTTCAGGTAATTGAAAGCAGCTATCAAATCCCCCCTCGTTCTTCTCTTCTTCAGACTAAACAATCCCAGTTCCTTCACCTTTTCCTCATAAGTCATATGTTCCAGCCCCCTAATCATTTTTGTTGCCCTCCGCTGGACATCCTTCTTGTAGTGTGGGGTCCAAAACTGGACACAGTCCTCCAGATGAGGCCTCACCAATGTCGAATAGAGGGGAATGATCACGTCCCTCGATCTGCTAGCAATGCTCCTACTTACACAGCCCAAAATGCCGTTAGCCTTCTTGGCAACAAGGGCACACTGTTGACTCATATCCAGCTTCTCATCCACTGTAACCCCTAGGTCCTTTTCTGCAGAACTGCTGCCTAGCCATTCGGTCCCTAGTCTGTAGCAGTGCATGGAATTCTTCCGTCCTAAGTGCAGGACTCTGCCCTTGTCCTTGTTGAACCTCATCAGGTTTCTTTTGGCCCAATCCTCTAATTTGTCTAGATCTCTCTGTATCCTATCCCTACCCTCCAGCATATCTACCACTCCTCCCAGTTTAGTGTCATCTGCAAACTTGCTGAGAGTGCAGTCCACGCCATCCTCCAGATCATTAATGAAGATATTGAATAAAATGCCCCAGGACCGCCCCTTGGGGCGCTCCGCTTGATACCGGCTGCCAACTAGACATGGAGCCATTGATCACTACCTGTTGAGCCCAACGATCTAGCCAGCTTTCTATCCACCTTATAGTCCATTCATCCAGCCCGTACTTCTTTAACTTGCCAGCAAGAATGCTGTGGGAGACCGTATCAAAAGCTTTGCTAAAGTCAAGGAATAACACATCCACTGCTTTCCTCTCATCCACAGAGCCAGTTATCTTGTCATAGAAGGCAATTAGGTTAATCAGGCATGACTTGCCCTTGGTGAATCCATGCTGACTGTTCCTGATCATTTTCCTCTCCTCTAAGTGCTTCAGATCCTTGGTCTGTATAAGAACATAAGAACGGCCATACTGGGTCAGACCAGTGGTCCATCTGGCACAGTATCCTGTCTTCCAACAGAGGCCAATGCCAGTTGCTTCAGCGGGAATGACCAAAACTGGTAATCATCAAGTGATCCATCCCCTGTCGCCCATTCCCAGCTTCCGGCAAACAGAGGCTAGGGACACCATCCCTGCCCATTCTGGCTAATAGCCATTGATGGACCTATCCTCTATGAACTTATCTAGTTCTTTTTTGAACCTTATTATAGTCCATAAATTACCATTGCTCTAGTGACTTCACTAATTGACACTAGCTGAGGATCTGCCCTAGTACCCTGTGCTGGCCGTAGGGATAGCTGTAGGGGTTGGCATAGTGATCCATTACATTAGTCCTGTGCCACTAAAGGATCTGCCTAAATTCTCCCATACCCTGTTACCCGTGTTTTAGGGTCACTTTGTGCTGGCAGTGCAGTATAAAGTGGCTGCAATGCAGGTGAGGTCTTGTGCAATGAAATAAAATACATTCTTTGTTAATTAATACACTCTTCGTTGTCATTATGGTTGTTACAATGAACCAGCTAAAATGCAGTATAAATAGCACTGTATCCCAATGCACTTTGCTTTTCTCACGTTTAAAAATCTGTGAGCCAATCCTGCTCCTGCTAAAGTCAACAGGAGTTCGGCCATTGATTTCAATGGCAGCAGGTTTTAGCCAGGGATTATTATACTACACCAATGTATAAAAATATACTCATTGCCATACAATGGCATGCCAATATGGAAAGCAATGCACTGACTATCATTCAGAGAGGGTGTTGAAATTTACCTATGCAAGTTCTGTCTCTGAATTTAGGGTTTATGCCACTGCTATCTATGGGCTATAGTCTGACCCTGGCTATGCATCCCTTCAGGGGAGTACGGTGCCCTTGTGGGATGCCCATCCCTGTGTGGGATGCCAATATCCTGGGTAATAGTTCAGGAGGAAGCGCAGCCATTGTGGGGTCATTATTACACCTTCTATGCAGGTGGGTGGGGAGTAGATGGAACCCTGGTTCCATTCCTCCCCTACTAATGCTTCCAGGGGGAGAATAACAAAGGAGGAAATGAGGGACCAGAGCCACAATCTCTTGAGCTCTAGTTTTTATTGAGATTCCCACACTGAGCTGTGAGTCTCTTTGGGGAAAAAGAGCTAATTACCAGTTTCCTGAAGAACAAAGTGTGAACAGAATACATTTTTTAAAACGTACTGCGTTATCATAGCAACCACAGATTTTTTTTTGGTTTTTGTTTTTCTTAAAAACCTGACGCAATAAAAAATGACACAAGAGAACAAATGTATCAAGTTGTTATGGCAACTGGAGTATGTAGGTTGAAATTTATGTATCCAGAATAAAAAAAGAATATTCTAAGCAAGTAAAATAAATATTAGCCTTGCTAATTAAAATATTACTCAAATATTATCTAATTTAAAACCATTAGTCATGTTTTCTCTTTTAATTACTTGTTTTCTTTCTTCTATTTCCAGTTATTTGGACTTACTTAAAATTTTGGTCACTTATATTTCATAGGCATAGTTGGACTTCGATATTTGGGAGGGCAACTCCAGTCAGACCCAGGGGGCCACATGGGGGGGGGCAAATTCCACTCCTGCCTGAGGCTTTCAGATTGCCCCCCCCCTCCCCCGACCCAAACTATGCCCATGTTATATTTTTAGGTCAAGATTCTGATCTCCTATACACCAGTGTAAATCTGGAGTAACTCAGCTGAAGCCAATGGTTATATATATATATATACTGTTGTAACTGAGAGTGGAATCTGCCCCTTAGTGTGTATCTGTTGTGCAGTAGCCAATTCTAAATATGCATTCTGTAACGATGTTCATCCTTTTTAATTTTTCTCTGTCCTTTAGGAGAATTCATTGTTTGCTAGTATCAGTGGCCTTCAGAACATCTGCTAGTTCATCTTGGGCTGCTCTTTTTCTCTAGAATGGCTGTTAACTGAATTAATGTACATTAATACACCGTGAAATGAGTAATTCTATCATATACTATAATGTTTTTTACTTTCCCCCTGTTAAGGCTGTATCCCTACTTTGAACTTTAGGGTACAAATGTAGGGGCCTGCATGAAGACTTCTAAGCTTAACTACCAGCTTAGTTCTGGTCCGCTGCCACCATCCCAAAGCTAATTCCCTTTCCTGGGTAGCCTTGAGAGACCTTCACCAATTCCCTGGTGAATACAGATCCAAACTCCTTGGATCTTAAATAAGGAGAAATTGACCCTTCCCCCCTCCTTCCTTTCACCAACTCCTGGTGAATACAGATCCAAACCCCCTTTGGATCTTAAAACAAGGAGAAATCAATTAGGTTCTTAAAAAGAAGGCTTTTAATTAAAGAAAAGGTAAAAATCATCTTTGTAAAATCAGTATGGAAAATAACTTTACAGGGTAATCAAACTTAAAGAGCTCAGAGGACTCCCCTCTGTCTTAGGTTCAGAGTGTAGCAAACAAAGATAACCACTCTAGTAAAAGGTACATTTACAAGTTGAGAAAACAAAGTAAATCTAAGACGCCTTGCCTGGCTTTTACTTACAATTTTGAAATAAGAGAGACTTGTTTAGAAAGATGGGGAGAACCTGGATTGATGTCTGGTCCCTCTCAGTCCCAAGAGCGAACAACCCCTTAAACAAAGGACACACACAAAAGCCTTTCCCCCCCCAAGATTTGAAAGTATCTTGTCCCCTTATTGGTCCTTGGGGTCAGGTGTCAGCCAGGTTACCCAAGCTTCTTAACCCTTTACAGGTAAAAGGATTTGGAGTCTCTGGCTAGGAGGGATTCCATAGCACTGTACACAGGAGAGCTGTCACCCTTCCCTTTATAGTTATGACACCCCCTGTAGCTTTTTAAATGTTTTAATGATTTGTAAAATGCTTATTTGCAAAATAGCCCTCTTTTGCCTTTTGCCAGTATTTTGCACAGACAAGCTTAGTCATATTTCAAAACAAAGAGCTAAATATCTATTGTGTTTTAGGTGGATTGCTACTGTGTACTTTGTACATCTTGGAGAACTATATATTATTCTGCTAATGCATGTTGACCTTTAATACAGTGTAGAGAGAGATGCTTCAGATTTATTATTTTTGCTGTCTTACTTGAGCTGTTTGTATCCTCTTAATATCCTTATTTTACTGCTCTTCACAATTAATCTCTGACCCATTTCACTAAGGCAAACAATTGAAACATTTCATACTACTTTATGATATGGTTTATATTCTTGCAAAATACTGGAGTCAACTAATGGGGACACATTTGTAGACAACGTTATATAAACAAATGGAAGCTTTTTCTTACCTGACTTTTCAGTAGTGCCCATTTGATAAATAATATATTCTCCAGTGTTGAGAATTTATGGGCAGGTTCCACTTAGGAGTGGCAGAGAGTAAGTACCTCTTAGGATCAGGGCAAGTCTATTTCTGATGAGTGGAGCAAAAAGTTAATATGCTTGGTTCACCTAGCTGATAACACTGTCTGTAGGAATCATAACAGAATTTTATACTAACCGGAGGTTACACTACATTGAGTACTAAAATGATATTGCAATTGTTATGTATGCTGCCTACACCCATTTCAAAACTCTTTCCTCTTCTTAAATAACACTAAGATTTTGGCAGCTGATGGGACTTCATGTATGTTTTGAAATAAGAAGTAATGTCCATGATGATATATTGTATGAATAGAATACCAGCATTCTTAGATATCTAAGAACATTTTGGCAGCTTTTCCTTAGACTGCTCTGTGACCAGGGACTGTCCCTCCTGGAATGTCTGTAATTTGCCCCAGAGCCCCGTAGGTGCTACCATAACAAATAATGAAAAATAATTTAGGAAACGTAGAATGTTTCTGTACATTCTGATGTTTTTTAAACTATCAAAATTACAAGAGTTAGATTTTGCTCCTGATTGGCATGTACCAAGTTAATGTTTAATTTACTGAGGTGCTGAGTGCTATTTATCTATTTACGTGGCTCCCATGCCCATAGTATCTGAGTACTGTGAAAATCAACTGGGAGGGCACCTGTGAGGAGTCACTCATCAACCTCTCAGGATTGGGCCCTTAGCTAGTATTAGCTAGTGCAACTTGATCCTAAAGCCTGGAAAAGAACCATTTACTTGAGTGGGAATTACATGTGCAAAAAACTAGGGACCCAAATCAACTCTGCGTAAAGAGAAGGGGAATCAGCGAGGCTGTTGGCATGTAAAATTAAAAAGGTGGTAGAGGATTTTTTAAACTGAGATCTGGAAGAAATCCAGCAGGTGCAGAGGAGAAGATTCTGTTGTGGGTGAGTCAGCTTTTGTGGCCTGCATCATGCGGGAGGTCAGACTAGATGACCATATTGGTCCCTTCTGACCTTAAAGTCTATGAGTCTATGAGTCTATGAGAACAGCGTACGGCCAGAGACATCCCTTAGGGATAAATTTATTAAAGGTGGAACTCTATGTCCTAGTACAGAGGACATGAAAGAAGTTGGTAAAATACAGGTAGGAGCTAGTGAGAACCAGTCAAATGAAATAGAGTTAAATATAACACATGAAGGCAAACAACTGAATGTTGACAAAATATACAGAAGTGGTTTTGGAAGAAATTAATAAATTAAACAGTAATAAGTCACCAAAACCAGATGTTATTCACACAAGAGTTCTGAAGGAACTCAAATATGAAATTGCAGAACTATTAACTATACTATGTAACCTATTGCTTAATTCGGCCTCTGTACCAGATCACTAGCTAATGTAATGCCGATTTATTTATTTTAAAAAGGCTCCAGAGACAATCCTTTCAATTATAGGCCAGTAAGCTTAACTTCGGTACCAGGCAAACTGGTTGAAACTATAGTGAAGAACGGGATTATCGGACACTTAGATGAACATATGTTGGGGAAGAGTCAACTCAGCTTTTGTAAAGGGAAATCATGCCTCACCAATCTATTAGAATTCATTGAGGGTGTTAACAAACATATGAACAAGATGAACCAATTGATATACTGTACTTGCATTTTCAGAAACCCTTTGATAAGGTCCATCGCCAGAGTCTCTTAAGCAAAGTAAGCAGTCACGGGATAAGAGGGAGAGTCCTCTTGTGGATCAGTAAGTGTTTAAAAGACAGGAAACAAAGGGTAGGACTAAATGGTCAGTTTTCACAGTGGAGAGAGGTAAATAGCAGGGTCTCCCAAGGATCTGTACTGGGACCAGTGCTGTTCAACTTATTCTTCAATGATCTGGAAAGAGGGCTAAAGAGTGAGGCAGCAAAGTTTGCGGATGTTACAAAATTATTAAAGTACAAAATTATTCAGTTGTCCAAAACTGACTGTGAAGAGTTATAGGGGGATCTCAAAAAATTGGGTGACTAGGCAACAAAATAGCAGATAAAATTCAGTGTTGATAAGTGCAAAGTAATGTACATGGGGAAAATAATTCCAACTACACATATATAATGATGGGTTCTTCTTTGGGTGGTTGCACATGTACATTCCACTCTTATTGTCTGTGTGCCCAGAACACAGCTGTCAGGAACTTTTTCCATCAGTGATACTGGTCAGGCGGCTTGAGCCCTCTCTGCTGCCATATACCACTGAATGGAAGCCGAACCGCCCCCAGCCCCTCAGTTCCTTCTTACTGCCCACAGTAATTGTTGGAACCCCTGTCAATTGCTAGAGCAGTTTTCTCTCAGCCTTTGTGTACACAGTCTAGTTCTAGTTAGTAAATTTCAGTGGTTTTAAAAAAAAGTTTGCTTTTTTTGTTTTTCCCTGTTTCAGGGTTTTGTTGCCAATACCAAGGCTTCAGTACCGGGTTTCAAACCATGTGCTTCCTGCCCAAAACCTATGCCTGTGAGCAACCCTTGCTGCAGTAGTCTCAAATTTTTGGGCAAGGCACACATGAAGGACTGGAGCCAGATTTGTTGGGACTTCATAGAATAGAATAGAATAGAATAGAATATCAGGGTTGGAAGGATCTCGGGAGGTCATCTAGTCCAACCCCCTGCTCAAAGCAGGACCAATTCCCAACTAAATCATCCCAGCTAGGGCTTTGTCAAGCCTGACCTTAAAAACCTCTAAGGAAGGAGATTTCACCACCTCCCTAGGTAACCCATTCCAGTGCTTCACATTTAGGATGAAAAAAGATAGGGAAGCAAGGCTGAAGTTCCTGCTAATTGAGGTGGTGCTAAGACCACCCAGTTTGAGTCAGTGCTGAGTGCTGCAGCTTTCAGTCCAAAGTGTGCCTTCAAGACTATCGGAGTCCCGGCACTGGTCACCCTTACCTATTCCTAGGGAGAAGCATAAGCCTTCCACAAAGGCACTAACCAGAGGAAGATTCCACCCCTCAAGCCTGTAAAGCAGGTGGAAGGGGAGTCAAGTAGAGTGCAATCAAGATCGAGGCACTCCTCCAAACTGGGGCCTAAGCAGTGCTTAATTTATAATGAAAGAGTTGTCAGGGCTCAAGCAATTTTTCTACACTCATATCTGATGCAGCAAGCCCAGAGGTGCCGGGGCTATGAGCTGCCAAGCCTAGAGGTACCGGGGCTCAGCCCTGGCAAGCCCTGGCATTGGGCCTAAGACAGCACCGTTGGCTGCAGTGCTGGAACGGACATCATCGAGTCTGGTGCCAGAAACGGCACCATCAACTTCAGCCGTACCACATCGATCTGATAAGAGCTTAGTACTGACTATGCTTCCAGCATTTGCAGTGGCAAGTAATTTACTCTGCTTTTTGGTACAGGAATCAGCTCCCTCAGTTAAAGTCAGTATAGTTAGACCTGGTCCTGCACCGTCTGCCTACTTCCTGGACAGTCTACCCACCCAGCAGTACAGTCTAAGCAGGAGCCAGCATCGATGATGGTGTCTCTCCAGCCAGTGCCTGGTTCTCAGCACTGGTCCCTGGCACCAACCAGGACAGCCCCCCTGTGGTCAGTGGAAGGGGAGTTGCCTTCTTTGGACTCTGAGGTGGGCTCAAGTATCTCTCCACCTCAGAGCAGGACCCACCACCCTCTGCCTAGATCCTTCCTCTCTGGGTACCTTTGCGACCCCACAATGTGAGCTTTTATGGCAATGTGGCCAGGAGGTCACTGGTGTCCAGCCCCTGGCCCTTTTGGAACTCCTGGGGTTTTCCCCCAGCTTCTAGATCCTCCCCTCATCATTCCTACTCAGTGCCTTTGTCCGGATGGGATGAATCCTTGCACCATGCCACCCTGACCCCAGTGGCCGGTACCTGACCCAGTGCTGAACCTCAGGAAGAGGCTCTTGAGGAGCCAGCAGAGCATCCCGAGGAAGAGGGGAACCACATCCAGTCGTCTTCATCCTCGTCCTCACCGGACGAGGCAGTTTCCTCGGACACAGCATCATCCCCTCCCGATGATTACAAGATATACCAGGAATTGTTAAAGAGGGTGGCTTTGGACTTGGACATTCAGATCAAGGAGGTCAGAGAGTCTTCTCATCACCTGATTGATGTATTATCTACAGCAGGTCCATTTAGAGTGGCACTGCCAATCAATGAAGCGATATTGGGGCCTGTAAAGACACTATGACATACCCCATCTTCCTTGCCTTCCACCTCAAAGCAGGCAGAGTGCAAATATTATGTACCTTCCCAAGGGTTTGACATCCTATACTCCCACCCTCCTCCGGGGTTGCTAATGGTTGCAGCAGCTAATGAAAGGGAACCCCAGGGGCATCAAGCTGCCACCCCCAAATCAAGAGGCAAACAAAAAAGATTTATTTGGTAGGAAAGTTTATTTAACTGGGGGGTTGCTGCTTAGAATTGGCAACCAACAGGCTCTGCTGGGAAATTTTGATTTTAAATTGTGGGGCTCTTTGGAGAAATTCAAACATCTGCTGCCTGAGGATCCTAGGCAGGAGTTCTCTTTGCTGGTGAATGAGGGCAGATGAGTGGCGTGGACTTCTCTGCAGGCTGGGCTGGATGCTGCAGACTTGACTGCTAGGACCATGGCTTCTGCGGTCTCCGTGCAGAGCTCCTCACGGCTGCAGTCTTCCAGCCTACCCTGTGAAGTCCAGCATACTATTCAGGACTTATCTTTTGAAAGTCCTTCCCTGCTGTCAGAGCAGACAGACAGCAAACTCCATGGCCTTAAGGGTGACAGAAGTCCTTGGATTTGTACTCACCTGCCCAGTCAGAAAGCACTATCAGCCTCAGCAGACGCACTGTTATCCCGCTCTGCCTCCTCATCAGGACCTGTCAGTAAAGTAGAGAGGGGTTATAGGCACAGGCCTGCCCCTTCTTCTGTTTCGGCTCCAGCTCCTGGCCCTTCTAGACACCCAGGAACTGCTAAGCAATCATTTTGATGGGTCAATCAAGGATGTCATGCCAGTCTCCATGTTTCCAGACCCTATGTCCCCCATATTTGTAAACCATCTTTTCCACTTCCTCAGTGCTTGGTCCCAAATTACTTCAGACCAATGGGTTTTGAGTACTGCAATTATACCCTCCAATTTGTTTCTATCCCTCCTTCCCACACGCCCTCCCTGTCCTTCAGGGACCTTTCTCACAAGGAGCTCCTCTTCCAGAAGGTACTATCTCTCTTTCAGGTGGGTACCATAGAGGAGGTTCCACAGTGTCACAGAGGGACAAGGTTTTATTCTTGCTATTTCCTAATCCTGAAAGTGAAGGGGGCTCTCATACCAATTTTAGATCTGGGTCAACTAAACAAATTCTTAAAAAACATAATGCTTTGCATGGTCACCCTAGCTTCTATTGTTCCCTCCCTGAGCCCTGGAAACTGGTATGTCATCCTTGACCTAAAAGACGCCTACTTCCATATGGCAATCAATCAAGCTCACAGGAAATAACTCAGATTTCTGGTAAATCAAAATTGTTACCAGTTTACTGTACTACCATTTGGCATGGCTGCAGCATCCAAGTTTTTTTTATGAAAGTTGTGGAGCTTATCCCTACCTGATGACTGGCTTGTGAGGGGCCAATCCAGGGAGCAGGTGCTGTTCAGTGTGTCTCCGATCCAGTCAGCCTTCAATGCTCTATCCTCTGGATCTTTCCTTTCCCAGGTCCAGAGGATAGAGCTGATGAGTCCAGTACTGCCCCTAACTCAAGTCAGAGCTTTTCTTCCAGGCTTGAGGTTTCAGAAAATTTGATTGATTGTTGTTATAGATCTCAAAGTTCACCTGGTCACAACAGCGCAAAACTGTTTGAGGTTCCTGGGGCATATGGCCTCGTGCACATATGTGGTCCAATATGCCAGACTGTGCCTCAAAATTCTACAGGGTTGGCTAGCTTCAGTTTACTCACCAAGCCATCACCCTCTAGATGTGGTGGTGAGGGTACCCTCACCTCCCTAGATTGGTGGACAAGTCTGACTAATATATGTCTGGGCATTCCCTTTGCCAGCCTGCAACCGCTGCTCACGTTAGTGATGGACGCTTCTGCCTTTGGCTGAGGGGGTCCCTATCTGGCTTCTCTACAGACTCAGGGATTGTGGTCTACAGAGGACTTAGCTTTACACATCAACATCAGTGAGCTGAAAGCAATCAGATTGGCATGCCAGGTTTTTCTGCCACAGAAGGGGGAAAAGAGGAAAGCCTGTTAATCTTCACAGATAGCACAATGGCAATGCTATATCTCAACAGGCAGGGAGGAACTCGCTCTTCTCAGCTCTGGCAAAAGACAACTCTTTGGGAGTTTTGCATTGCCAACTCAATAGAGCTAGAAGCTTTTTGCCTACCGGGTGTCCAAAGTGACCTTGCAGACATCCTGAGCAAACTGTTTATGAGTCACCTCGACTGGTCTCTTTCCCAGGATGTGGCCAGAATCAATTTCCAATGGTGGAGGGTCTCCCTAAGTAGACCTATTTGCAAAAAGATTCACAGAAAGTGTCAGCAGTTCTTTTACCTGTGAGGTCGCAGCCTTGGTTCCCTTACAGACATGTTCTTACTACCATAGGCCTAGTCAAAGTGTATCCTCAGGTGCACAATCCTGTTTCCCCATGGGACCTAAACTTAGTGTTGTTAAGGCATATGGGTCTCCCATTTGAACTTTTGGCTACTTACTACTCTCTGCTACATCTATCAATGGAGGTGGCATTTGGTTGCCATCACCTCTGCTAGAAGGGAAGGAGAGCTGCTTGTGTTGATGACTGGGCCTCCCTATACTATCTTCAAGGACAAGGTTTACCTGTGCCCTCATCTGAGGTTTGGGCAGTGGTGTCCTCATTCAATGTCAACCAGCCAGTTTACTTTATGGCATTCTTCATGAAACCATACTTGAGTAGGGAAGGAAAATATTTGCACACTCTGGATGTCAGAAGAGCTCTGGTGTTCTACCTGGACAGAACCAAGCAGTTCCATAAGTCCTCTCAACTGTTCATCGCAGACAGAATTAAAGGGCAATCTCCTATGAGAATTTCTTCTTGGATAGCCTCATGTATATGCATATGCTATGACCTGTCTAACATCACCCCGTCGAACAGAGTCACAGCTCATTTCATGAGATCACATTTGGCCTCTGCAGCTTTTCTGGCACGTGTTCTAATTCTGGACATTTGTAGAGAGGCAACTTAGTCCTCAGTTCACACATTTGCTTCTCACTGTGCCTTCACTCAGGACTCGAGAGATGATGCTACAGTTGGAGTTTTCCTCCTGTCTTCATTCAGATAGATTCCAATCCCGCCTCCTGTTTCATGGCTTGTGAGTCACCAAGAGAGGAATGCACGTGTGCAAACACTCGAAGAAGAAAAAACTGTTACTAATCTGTTCCGTAACTGTTGTTCTTTGACATGTGTTGTACATATCTATTCCACGACCTGCCTTCCCACCCCTTTGCATTGAAGTTCTTGCAAGAAGGAACTGAGGGGACCAGGGAGTGGCTCTGCCCTTGATACCTGTATGCAGTGGCACATAGCAGCAGAGGGCACTTGAGCAGCCCAATAGGTACTGTTGAGGGGGGAAAAAGTTTCCAACTGCTGTGCGCTTGGTGCATAGACACGAAGAGTTGAATGGCTATGTGCAACACATCTTGAAGAACAACAGTAACAGAACAGGTTAGTAATGATTTTTTCTAAATTAGGTGTTAGTGCTCAAGACTCATCATGGACAGTTCTCTGAAAACTTCAGCTCAGTGCATAGCAGCGGTCCAAAAGGCTAACAGAATTTGAGGAACTGTTAGGAAAGGGATTGAAAATAAGACAGAAAATATTATTATGCCACTATATAAATCCATAGTGTGCCCACACCTTGAATGCTGTGTCCAGTTTTGGTCGCCGCATCTCAAAAAAGTTATAGTGGAACTGGAAAAGGTTCAGAGAAGGGCAACCAGATGATCAAGGGCATGGAACAGCTTCCATGTGAGGAGAGACTAAAATGACTAGGATTGTTCATCTTAGAAAAGAGATGACGGGGGCTACTATAGAGGTCTATAAAAGCATGAATGGGGTGGCAAAAGTGAATAAAGAAATGTTATTTACCCTTTCCAACAATACCAAAACCAGGGGTCACCTGATGAAATTAATAGGCAACAGGTTTGATACAAAAAAAAAGGACTGTTTCACACAATGCAAAATTAACTTATGAACCCATTGCCATGGGATGTTGTGATGGCCAAAAGTATAACTGGGTTCAAAAAAGAACTAGATAAGTTCATGGAGAATAGGTCTGTGATGTTGCACCCCATAATGCTTTATAGAAATATGCTTATGAGCGGGGCGGCTCTAGCTTTTTTGCCGTCCCAAGCACGGCAGGCAGGCTGCCTTCGGTGGCATGCCTGCGGGAGGTCCACCGGTTCCGCAGCTTCGGTGTACCCGCCGCCAAATTGCCACCGAAGCCGCGGGACCGGCGGACCTCCCACAGGCATGCCGCCGAAGGCAGCCTGCCTGCCGCCCTCACAGGGACCGGCAGGGCACCCCCCACAGCTTGCTGCCCCAGGCACGCGCTTTCGAGCGCTGGTGCCTGGAGCCACCGCTGCTTATGAGTGTAAATATGACATAACTGGAATATGTTTTATGCCAGTTATGCCATGTAACATATCTTTGCAAAGGTTATGATCTACTGAATATATTCATCCTATTTGTATACATGGATGATTTTCATATCTCAAGTTATGAGCATTGGCTCTATGCTTGTATTTAAAGTGTTTGCTGTAGGAAGCACATAAGACAGATTTGGTCAACATAGTGTGAAGGGGTTATTCAAGTAATTGGGAGAACTTAAATAACAATGGACTTTGGGAGACGCCAATCCACATCTGAGCTTTCCTGGGAATGTTCAAACTAACATGTAAACAATGGCGTCGGCCTGCAAAAAGCTGAAGCACTCATAGACATGTGACTTGCCCAGGTGGCTAGAGACCCCATCTTGTGGCTGTGATGTTGCACAAGAGAGAGGATATAAAAGGCCCTTGAAGCCCCTCCATTTTGTCTTCAGCTGGCTCAAAAGATAGCTTCTCCACCCCAAAGAGATGCCTGAAAGAAACTGGAACAAAGGACAATAACTACAGGGGTGTGAGTGATTGCTTGACCCAGTCTAGTCTGTCAAAGAAGCTTATTGGAACATCTCTGAGGGTGAGATTTACCTGCATTTAGTTTCCTATTATATTAGGCTTAGACTTGCATGGTTTTGTTTTATTTTGTTTGGTAATTTACTTTGTTCTGTCTGTTATTACTTGTAACCACTTAAATCCTACTTTTTATATTTAATAAAATCACTTTTTGCTTATTAGTTAACCCAGAGCAAGTGTTAATACCTGGGGGAGCAAACAGCTGTGCATATCTCTCTATCAGTGTTATAGAGGGCGAACAATTTATGAGTTTACCCTGTATAAGCTTTATAGAGAGTAAAACAGATTTATTTGGGGTTTGGACCACATTAGTAACTGGGTATCTGGGTGTTGGAGACAGGAGAACTTCTTAAGCTGTTTTCAGTTAAGCCTGCAGCTTTTGGGGGACGTGGTTCAGACCTGGGTCTGTGTTTGTAGCAGGCTAGCGTGTCTGGCACAGCCAGGCAGGGTACTGAAGTCCCAAGCTGCCAGGGAAAAGGGGCTCAGAGGTAGTCCAAGCAGATCAGGTGGCAGTCCCAAGGGGGGGTTTCTGTGACCCAACCCATCACAAGGTCTACCAATGGCTATTAGCCAAGATGGTCAGTTATGCAACCCCATGCTCAGGGCGACTCTATATCTCTGACTACTTGGTGGAATGAGGATAATCAATGGGACACAGTAATACCGGGGTACAAAATATATCGGAAGGACAGAACAGGTCATGCTGGTGGGGGAGTGGTACTATATTTGAAAGAAAGCGTAGAATCAAATGAAGTAAAAATCTTAAATGAATCAAACTTGTCCCACAGAATCTCTATGGATAGTAATTCCATGTTTGAATAATAAGAATATAGCAGTAGGGATATACTATTGATCATCTTACCAGAATGGTGATAGTGACTGCAAAATGCTCAGGGAGATTAGAGAGTTTATAAAAATAAAAAACTCAATAATAATGGGGGATTTCAACTATCCCCATATTGACTGGGTACATGTCACCTCAGGACGAAATGCAGACATAAAGTTTCTTGACACCTTAAATGACTGCTTCTTGGAGCAGTCCTGGAACCCACAAGAGGAGAGACAATTCTTGATTTAGTCCTAAGTGGAGCACAGGATTGGTCCAAGAGGTGAATATAGAGAGACCATTTGGTAATAGTGACCATAATATAATTAAATTTAACATCCATGTGGCGGGGAAAACACCAGAGTAGTCCAACACAGTAGCATTTAATTTATGGAGATATCCTATCTCCTAGAACTGGAAGGGACCTTGAAAGGTCATCAAGTCCAGCCCCCTTCAGTAGGGGGACAAGTACTGATTTTGCCCCAGATCCCTGAGTGGGCCCCTCAAGGATTGAACTCACAACCGTGGGTTTAGCAAGCCAATGCTCAAACCACTGAGCTATTCCTCCCCCTAGGTGGAGTACACAAAAATGAGGAGGTTAGTTAAACAGAAATTAAAATGGACAGTGCCAAAAGTGAAATCCCTGCAAGCTGCATGGAAACTTTTTAAAGACGCCATAATAGAGATTCAACTTAAATGTATACCCCACATTTAAAAACATAGTAAGAGAACCAGAAAAGTGCTACCGTGGCTAAACAACAAAGTAAAAGAAGCAGTCAGAGGCAAAAAAAGGCATCCTTTAAAAAGTGGAAGTTAAATCCTAGTGAGGAAATAGAAAGGAGCATAAACTCTGGCAAGTGAAGTGTAAAACCAGCTCCAGGATCAGGAGCAGAGCAGGGAGGCAAAGACTAAACCAGAGCAGGGAGGAGGCAGGCTAGAGCTGGAACAAGGACTGGAACCAAGAGTAAGGCAAGGGCAGCTGGGGATATGGCACATGTTGAGCAGCTGCTGTGGTGCTGCTGCAGCATGGCTCAAGTAGGAGGTGACAGGGTCTCCTGCCCAGTGAGGAAGCCTGACCATTTGGAGGAGTCTCATGGGGCCCAGCTGAGTTTGCCTAGTGACCTGGCTGGGAGCCAGCTGTGCTCCTGACAATCACTGCCTTACCTCACAGGGATGTTGTAAAGATGGAAGCAGTAAGGATTGTGAGGTGCTCAGACACTGTGATGATGAAGACTGTTTGAGCACCTAAGACAGATAGGAGTAATATTGGGTCCTAAAGGCTCATGCCGTATAGCGTTAAATAGTCTGACCCTTATCCAGCATAGCATTTACGCACAGGCTTACCTTAAAGCATGTCTCTAGTCCCACTGGCTTCAGTGACGGTAAGCACGTATTTAAGTACTTTGCTGGATGGGGGCCAGAGTGCTCAGTACATTACCAGACTAAGCCCTAAATAAACAAGTTAGCACCAGAGGATAATACATTTGAACATGTGGATCTGATTTGTGCCATTTTTTTGGGCACTGGCCCATTGTTTTCTAAATGGTGCTGGCAGTAGTTGGCCTATTTAAAATGCTGACAATTGCTTGCCTGTTGTGTTAAAATTGACTGCTCCCAGTGAATGGTCTAATCAGGATGGCTTTACATCACTCGTGATTTCTATGGCACTCAACACCACGTGGGACAGAGCATAGCACTGTTGGATTCCACCCCACTTTCCTGTTCATGTTCTTGAAAAGCTATTAATATTTATCTCATAAATGAAAAATCTACAGTAATGTGCTGCATGTTTAGTAGGAAAACCACAAGCACTAAACACTTTGCCTATAATCTATAAAGAAATCAATTCAAAGAAAATGGTTTACAGGAGAAGTCTGGTCATAAATTAGTGAGGAACGTGGAACCATTGGCCTTTTCCTATATCCTGGGTATTGCAGATATTTTGAAATAAGGCTTGTATTTAGTGATGGCTTTTTGCAAACATTGTAAAACTGAATGCTATGTAAACAAAACAACTCCCCCACCCCATTATATTTAATTAAAAATATTTGCAGACATGACCTTTCACAAATGTTGAGCACTTTCAAAAATATGTAACTTAGAGAATTGTGTGTAGTAATTAAGCACTGAGACAATTATGGATAGTGTATACGAGTGGTTCGCAATCAGGGGTCTTGGGGCCCCTGGCGGGCCGTGAGCAGGTTTCACGGGGTCTGCCAAGCAGGGCCAGTATTAGACTTGCTGCACCCCAGGGTAGAAAGCCGAAGCCCCACCACATGGGGCTGAAGCCTGGGGCCCCGAGCCCGGCCACCCAGGGCTGAAGCTGAAGCCTGAACAGCTTAGCTTTGCGGGGTCTCCTGTGGTGTGGTACCCTGGGCAATTGCAATGCTTGCTACCTCATAACGGTGGCCTTGACTTTTATAGGCAGAAAAACAGCTGTTATGGCACAAGTGGGCCGTGGAGTTTTTATAGCATGTTGGGGGGGCTTCAGAAAGAGAAAGGTTAAGAACCCCTGGTTTACACCATACAGTTACTGGGCTCATTTCTGCGGTTGCTCTGAGTGAAATCTAGACCGCATGTAAAGTCAGTGGGAGTTTTGGTATTCATCCAGGATTTAGGGTTGCCAGGCATCCAATTTTCTACAGGAACACCCGGTTGAAAAGGGACCCTCGCAGCTCTGGTCAGCACAGCCGACCGGGCCGTTAAAAGTCCGGTTGGTGCAGGGCTGGCAGGCTCTCTACCTGGCTCCACGTGGTTCCCCGGAAGCAGAGACATGTC
This sequence comes from Emys orbicularis, assembly GCF_028017835.1. Classification (NCBI taxonomy): domain Eukaryota; kingdom Metazoa; phylum Chordata; order Testudines; family Emydidae; genus Emys; species Emys orbicularis. Next base: position 348,495,339 of record NC_088683.1, read on the forward strand.
GCTCAGCTCTTAGGCAGAGGATGGCCGGGGGGCTCTGCGCATTGCCCCACCCTGAGTGCCATCTCTGCGGCTCCCAAGGGACATGTCGCCGCTTCTGGGGAGCCGCCCGAAGTAAGCGCCACTCGGAGCCCGCACCCCCTCCTGCGCCCCGACCCCCTGCCTCTCCCGCACCCAAACTCCCTCCCGCACCCCCGACCTCCTGCCCCAGCCCTGAGCCCCCCTCTTGCAGCCAAATTCCCTCCTGGCGCCCACGCCATGCACCCCCCTCGCATCCCAACCCGCTACCCCAGCCCTGAGTCCCCTCCTGAACCCAAACTCTCTCCTGGAGCCCACATTCTGAACCCCCTCCCACACCTCAACCCCCGCCCCAGCTCGGAGCTCCCTCCCGCATTCCAAACCCCTCGGCCCTGAGCCCCCTCTTGCACCCCAAACACCTTATCCCCAGCCCCACCGCAGAGCCCGCATCCCCAGCCAGGGCCCTCATCCCCTCCCGCACCCCAACCTTCTGCCCCAGCCTGGTGAAAATGAGCAAGTGAGGGAGCGAGCGACAGAGGGGCGTGCGTGGAGTGAGCGGAGGGCAGGGCCTTGGGGAAGGGGTCGGGCCAAGGTGTTCGGTTTTGTTCGATTAGGAAGTTGGCAGCCCTACCAAGATTTCACCCTCCATGTTTATGGCCTGATCTTGTGAGATGTGAGCACCCTCAACTCCCTTTGAAGTCAGTGAGAGTTGAGGTCACTCAGCACTTTTCAGGATTAGGCCATAGGCTTCAGTGGGAGAGGCTACAGAATCAACCGCAGAAAATGACAAATGGCAAGAAATTGAGGGCCAAATCTGGTTCATGAGCCCCAAGTGTGGATTAGAGGCACGATTGCACTCCTGTATGTCTGGACTCATGCTTCCAATTAAAAGTAGTAGTATTCTGTGAATATCATTTGCTTTATTTGAATTTTTTTTCTATAGTCTGCGGTTTCCGATGGGTCAGATGGATCCGTATTATGTGATGAACACAGTAAGGAGAATCAGTCTTTTGAAAATCATTCTGTAGACACGACGACAAAGGTAAGAGCTGTGGTTATTTTTATTGCGTGATGAAATATATTGGTGACCTTTGTATAAAGTTTCTTTGGAGATGAAATGTATAGAGACGAATTGTATAAAGTATAAATTTATAGAGATGAAATGTATAGAGTAGATTGAGTTTTCAGTTCCTGTAATAATCTCTTGCTTTTTAATGAATTTAGATTGTTGGGAAGGTTCAGATCAGGTTTATAACAGCAATTTATTGATATGTTGCTAGTTCTATGGATTTAATACCATTCCATACAAAATTTTAGGTCTGTATCGTGGGCATAAATGCCACTGATGTTAGGGAGCAGTTGAAGCCTCAGAGGTTTTGTGTTGATCTTGCGATACTTTTATTTTTAAAGTTTAAGCAATGTTCATTGTGCAGGGTATTCCTTTTTCCTTCAATTTATTTAAGGCTTCTCAGTGTAAACTGTAACCTAGTTTCTTGGTAGCTAAATTAAAAGTTGGTAAGGCAGAATGTGAATATGTCAGCAGATGAGATGATTTTTGTATTGACAAACTAATGATAGTTCTAGTAGTATAAGTGTACACTGAGTGGTAAATGAAGCAGCATGACTACAAGGTTACAGTGTAGGGATTTTTGTTACAGTACTACTTACAATAGTCACACCATTTGCAATGATGGAGTTAAGGGTGATTGCGTGTTTCTGTTATAACATCTATGGCATTTTCATATGCTCACAACTTGGCTGTAATAGTTCTCTCTTGGCTCAATATTACCATAGAAGGTTTCAGCCCTGAAGTCATTTGGTTTTTTTTTCCAAGTTAAATTAAAATATTTGGACTTTTAATAGCAGTAAGTTGAAAATAAGAGGAAAAGAAAATAGAAGTTAACTGGGTTGGGATAATTAGTTGACCTCTAAAGCGCTTTGTTTCTTTAACACTGAAGACTTGCGGGTTATTTATTACCTCTTGTCTAAGACCTTCTCACTGGCTATGTGTAAACTTCTAGATTGGCTTTGTCATTCGTTAACTCCTTAAAATCCATAACTGTAATGATCCAGCATATCTTTCTGATTTTCTCTTGCCACTGTGTTTCCACTCGATCTGCAGTCCTTACACATGCCGAGTGATACATAAGTTCTACTCAGTTGGGTTAAGATTTGCAGAATTGTGTCCTGAGATCTGCTGATTATTAGCCTGGTTCTGGGAGGTTGCTGAACGCCCTTAATTCTCATTGTAGTCAATGGGAAATGAGGGCATTCAGCAACTTGCAGGATCGGGACCTGTATATAGTATACCTGTATACTGTGTCTCCAATATCAAGCTGAAATAATCAAATAGCCCATTGATCTCAGTGGGCATTAAACGTGCTCAGCCCCTCATAGAATTTGATCCATTATGTTTATGGCTGAAGTTCCAGGACTGGAAATTACCAATTACCAATTAAGCAGCAGGCATGGCCCAAATAGTTTTCTTGATGTCATAGGGCAGGGCATAAGAGTGACGTTCCACATTTACTAATTGGGGAACGCAGCATCAATTGTGCTAACTCTGTGTCCATGGTCGGAAATTGTCATTCCCAGTATCAACATCCAACGGAAAAGCGTTACATCAGACACCTCTTCACTTAAAGTCCCTGGTATCATGACCTTCTTGACCCCAGCAAGAGGCTGTCTGCCCTACTCACAAATAAAAACCTGCGTAGAAATAATGATTACATTGACCTTGTCTTCACTGCTAAAAAAAGTGTATAACTAACACGCATGAGCTATTACTGAGGTACAGTGAAGATCAGGCACTTTAGTTTCACCGTGAGGTAAAAAGCCCTATACCACTATCAAGGGTTGACCTTGGAGAGTTTACCTTGTAAAACTAAAGTACCTGGTTTCCACTGTTTTTATCTGGTGATAACTCATGCATGTTAGTTACCCTGAGATGAAGATCCCAAGTACGCTGAACACACTAGGTTAGAATTCCATCGTCCTGGCCAGCATTCCCAAACAATGAAGTTCCTGAAACTGGGATTTTTCCACCATGGCAGAAGTTTTATTTTAATTTCTGACATTTGCTAGTTGTGTCACTTTATGTGAAAGAGGCATTTTGTCTAATCCCTTTTTTAAGTGACTGTGCTTTAATGTCAATAGTGCACTGCTATGATAGTGACATGCAGCTATATAGGGCCGGCTATGTATTTAAACATACGTATAGCGCTTTTCAGATGCTGATGATTGATTGGATGTTAATTTCACTAGTCAGAGTGGCTGGGAATTAAAATGAAATCTTGATAGCATCGTGTAACTTGAAAGCTGAGAGCCACTTTAGGAAGCATTACCCTTGTGCTTTTACTGCTGGGCGTGCCACCCACGTAACCGAGTGTTGCATATTTAACTGAAGCACTTCTGTTTCATTCTGAATAAGAGATTTGTGGGTGTTGAGATAAAACAGTTATGTGATTGTATGAAAAATAATAGTTAAGTAAAACATTAAACAGGAGTTGTGAATTATAAAGGCATGGTGCTTTCTAAAGGCTTGATTATCTATGATCCTGGCAGGGCTATGGGGATAGCACAAAGAGCCTTCCTCACCCTGTGCTCCACACCAAAGGCTAGGGGTGTACCTCACTCTCTCCATATAGGCCTGCAAAACTGGCTGGGTACGCAGGGAGAAGCAACCAAATGCCACAATCGGGCCCTAAATTTATAGTCCTCAAAAGTGTACGTTGTCCATTAGAAAATGGATATTTAACTTGCTTCATGTGTAGGTGCTTGGGCTGTGAAGTACTTGGATAGACTAGTGCAAAATGGAAGCCCCAGTGGGCATTCCGAGTAACTGACTGTATGTGGGGATCTTCAGAGGGTCTGGAAGGGAAGGAGTCCCCCCCCCAATAGGTCGTGGAGCGGAAGAGGAGCCACGCTGCAGCTCCAGAGCTACAGGAAACCTTGCAGATCCCGCCCCTCCATGCTGAGGTGCACAGTTCTGTACAATTGTGCTTACCTGTGAGCTGTGGTGCAATGAGACCACCAGTCCCTGAAGGGGTTAATGTGGACCTTAGAAGTCAATTATGTCACCTGGATAGAGAGAGAGGCTTAACTGAACATGAAGCCCAGTTGGGCAGGAGCACGCTGGTTATTCTGAAGAGAGGAAGTTTGTAGCAGAAAGGGGCTGCAGGGAGAGAATCTACAGTCACTTTCTGGGGGGATAGAAGAGGTAACAAGGAGTTTGAGGGAGCAGACTTGGGCCAGGTACAGGGTCCTTGGCCTGGAAACCTGAGGTTAGGGTAGGTCTGGATTCTCCTACTGGCCACTGGGGAAGGTGGGGTGAAACTCCTTGAGGTAAGGGATGAAAGGACCACAGAGCCCAGAGACAGAAGAAGACCTGCTATAAGGTCATTGGACTATAGTTTGGTTGGATTATCTGTTACCTCAGAAGAGGTGGACTAAAGCCTGATCTGGCTGAAGGGCCAAGTTGCAGGAAGAGAGACCACTGCAGCAATGGGGTGACCGTTGTCAGGGGTCACCATATGGGGAGACAGCTGCTACGTGATACCTGGCCACAAGGAGGTGCTCCTGTGGTGAGTGGTCCCCTTTACAGGTGCACAGTGGAAAATAATACCCTTGCAGTAAAACCACAGGAGACCTACTACTGTCGGGAGCTGCTGCGGCCATAAGGAGCAGAATTGCATTTGCATTGACCTTCATTTTTACTTTTTGACCCAAAGTCTCATGAGCTATTGATTTAATTTTTCCCTCTTTTACATTTTGTTCTGGGTTTAGCCTTTAATTATAGAAACCATCAGGAGGGATACCTGTAGGGGAGCTACTAATTTAGGAGTTACCAAACTTTTCCGTAGCATGGACCACATCTTAACTGAGAGATTGTTTCAGAGCCATTTCTCCTCCCATACATGATTGCTCAGACCCCTTCCTCCCAGTGGTGATCCAATAACAAACCAATCATTACCCACATTAGCCTAGTGCTAATTGGGTGCCCAGATGAACCCTGACTAGAAGGGCTGTCCCATTATGGCAAGTACATCAATTGCTTTTGTTAAAAAGAAACATTGGGAAAGAAATTAAGCTATTTTTAGCTACTTTGAATGCAGTTTAGCAACAGGAAACAAGGGGAAGGATCTAGCACTATGCGACCAGCCAGCAATTTGCATGTCACTAGCAGGTGCTCCCTGGTCCACAATTTGAGATCCACCAAATTAAATAAATCCCTGTCCATATTTGTAAAAGTGATGTATTTACCAATGTATTCTATATATATGGTGCTTAGAGTGCTGGACAAGCACTTGGCAATTTGACAAATAAAATGTCAACACTATTATGGTACAGACTGACAGATGTCATGAAATACAAAAGACTTAAGACCAAGATTTTCAAAAATGGGTGCCTGATGTTAGGTTTCTGAATAAGTGGTCTGATTTTCAAAATTGCTGAACTTCCAGTGCCTTTTGTTTACTTCTTGTTTTTCACTCAGATTTAACAATAATGCCTGTTTCAGTTTTGTTTGTAGTCAATTTAGCTTTGAAATTCTTAGCGCTGCCAGATTTGGGTTTCAAAAATTCCAGAAAATTCTTTAAAAACACTGTTTTAATAGAATATTAATAAAAAATCATGTAAACCTTTCTCTTGGTTTTACGTTGTATTATATCTTGGTTTTTTTTACAAGCTATTAGGGCTGTCAAGCGATTAAAAAAATTAATCGCGATTAATCGCGCTGTTAAACAATAATAGAATACCATTTATTTAAATGTTTTTGGATGTTTTCTACATTTTCAAATATATTAATTTCAATTACAACACAGAATACAAAGTGTACAGTGCTCACTTTATATTTAATTTTTATTACAAATATTTGCACTGTAAAATACAAAAGAAATTATATTTTTAAATTCACCTAATACAAGTACTGTAGTGCAATCTCTTTATCATGAAAGTTGAACTTACAAATGTAGAATTATGTACAAAAAAACCTTCATTCAAAAATAAAACAATGTAAAACTTCAGAGCCTACAAGTCCAATCAGTCCTACTTCTTGTTCAGCCAGTCGCTCAGACAAACAAGTTTGTTTACATTTGCAGAAGATAATGCTGCTTGCTGCTTTTTTACAATGTCAGCTGAAAGTGAGAACAGGCGTTTGCATGGCACTGTTGTAGCCGGCGTCACAAGATATTTACTTGCCAGATGTGCTAAAGATTCATATGTCCCTTCATGCTTCAACCACCATTCCAGAGGACATGTGTCCATGCTTATGACGGGTTCTGCTCGATAACGATCCAAAGCAGTGCGGACCGACGCATGTTCAATTTCATCATCTGAGTCAGAAGCCACCGGCAGAAGGTTGATTTTCTTTTTTGGTAGTTTGGGTTCTGTAGTTTCCGCATCAGAGTGTTGCTCTTTTAAGACTTCTGAAAGCATGCTCCACACCTCATCCCTCTCAGATTTTGGAAGGCATTTCAGATTCTTAAATCTTGGGTCGAGTGCTGTAGCTATCTTTAGAAATTTCACATTGGTATCTTCTTTGCATTTTGTCAAATTTGCAGTGAAAGTGTTCTTAGAATGAACATATGCTGGGTCATCATCTGAGACTGCTATAACATGAAATATATTGCAGAATGCGGGTAAAACAGAGGAGGAGACATACAATTATCCCCCAAGGAGTTCAGTCACAAATTTAATTAACGCATTCTTTTCTGGAACGATGGCTGAAGCATGAAGAGGCACATGAATCTTTAGTGCATTTGGCATATAAATATCTTGCGATGCCAGCTACAACAGTGTCATGCGAACGCCTGTTCTTACTTTCAGGTGACATTATAATTAAGAAGTGGGCAGCATTATCTCCTGTAAATGTAAACAAACTTGTTTCTCTTAGTGATTGGCTGAACAAGAAGTAGGACTGAATGGACTTGTAGGCACTAAAGTTTTACATTGTTTTGTTTTTGAGTGCAGTTATGTAACAAAAAAACCCTACATTTGCAAGTTGCATTTTCATGATGAAGAAATTGCACTACAGTACTTGTAGGAGGTGAATTGAAAAATACAATTTCTTTTGTTTATCATTTTTACAGTGCAAATATTTGTAATAAAAAATAATATAAAGTGAACACTGTACACTTTGTATTCTGTGTTGTAATTGAAATCGATATATTTGAAAATGTAGAAAAACATCCAAAAATATTTAATACATTTCATTTGGTATTCTATTGTTTAACAGTGTGATTAATCGCGATTAATTTTTTTGAATTAATCGCGTGAGTTAACTGCGTTTAATTGACAGCCCTACCACAGGAACAACTAAAATAGTCTCTTTTCTCCCTACGTGGCTGCTTCATAGCTAAATTTTGTCAGGTATTTCTATAGTGTAATTCAGTCATGATCATATTTATAGTTAACATGAAAATTGAAGAGGTGGAGAACATACAAGAGGATAGAACCACATTGCAAAATGACCTACAGAAAATGGAGTAGTGGGGGGTGCTGGCAATGTAGGGAGAATTGGTGCTAATAAATGTAAAATCAAACATTCAAAGAGAAGAAATAAACAGCAAAGGTTTACCTTTGGAAGGACATAATGAAGTAGCTGAATCCACCATGTTAAAGTAAGTGTGCTTTCATCATGTCTCTTAAATATTGTTGCCCAATATTGCTTGTATGCTTAATGCATCTGAACAGGATAGTTGCTGGAGGGCACTTTTGGAATAGGGATTGAGAGGTTGCATGGAGAGGTGGTTTGTGATTTACAGCTTGAAAAAAAAAATTTGAACCACTGAATCAGTCAGCTTCCCTGCCAATGCAGCACTGGCTTTATCTTGCTTACTGTTCATGCATGTGGAACAAATGGTGACCTCATACATACAGACACAATGGTCATCTGGGAGGATCAAACGGGGACCTTCAGCCCCAGAAGCACAAGTCTATTCTACTGTAAGCTAAAGGAGGATGAAGGAGACATGAGCACACACTAAACTTGTGTATTGTACAAGCAAACCCCACACTTTTGCATGCACACAGTGGTTGATTTTACACATGGAGACTATGGTTTATATGCAGGATTTGCACAAATTGGAGTGTAGATGAAATCTGTGGATCACTTTACTCATGTAAGTAGCCTCACTGAGTTCCATTGCTCCAATTTTCATGTAATAATCTGTAAATAGGATCATGAGTCCAATGGGACTCCTTACAGGAATAGAGTTATTCACATGTGTGTTTGCAGATCAGGCCGTTAGAGATATGTTTGGAAATGTATCCTGGTAACCAGTTTTTGAGTATGGAGTGAATTTTTACAGCCAAGTCATTAAGTAATTTTTTAAAATTGAAGCAATTCATACAACCTTCCTGTAATAGATTGAATGCAACAGATAGAGGAGCACAAAGGAAATCAAATGAAGGTGTTGTTTATTATTTATTTATTTATTTTATTATTTATAATTTGTTGTAAATGTGGGTGTCAAATCCCTCCCTGTTTTAGAGTTGTTTGGATTCCCATTTACCCTGCCCTGCCCAGATTACAAACAGGGCTTTGGTGAGACCATATAATGAGTTAATTGGCCCTTCAGTGGTACGTGGGCCAAGTGATGCAAGAAATGTTCAGTGATTCTTTTAGCCAGTTTTTTAATAAAATTGTTGACTAATGGAATAAACCACAGCATGGACTAAACATATAGGCTCCAATGTGTCACCTAAAAAAATCCAGTTTTCTGCACAAACAGTGAAGTTGTTCAGAAGACATTAAAGTGTCTTAAAAGTCCTAAAAGCTGTGGAGAGTCTCCTTTTAAGATTTTATATCCTGTAAAAGTTTAATAGTTTGGGGGGGGTTTCTTTTGGTTGCTGTCTGATTCTGACCACATGTCTGATTCGCTATGGATTTTTTAAAAACTTTGGTAGCAGTGACCTCATGTTGGCAAAATAATTGTGTGTCATTTCCTGAACTTCTTGCTTCTTTAGCAATCTTGAGTATATTATGGTTATAACCTTGATAATTTGTGGAAGGGAGATGACTCTTATACGTTCCTTATTTTTCTTGAAAAAGTTTTTTTTTTAAATTGAAAACATACTTTAGCTGAGTGAGAACGAGAGATTCTCAGCATAGCACCCATGGGGAAAGTGTGCTGTCCGATAGATTGAAAAGGTGAATTGTAATGTATGGGTGTCTAGACGTTTCCTCTTGTTGCTGTCAACGGTCCAGTTGGCTGTATTTTTTTTCCCAGTGAATAGGAGGCATTGATTTTTCCTCTCTCTTCAGCCAGAGCTTTCATTTTACATATCTTTCCCCTTCTCTCTCTCTGTCTCTCTCTATAAGAGAGGGAAGACTTTAAGAGCTGACAGAGAGCTTTCTTACTCAGCATGATTCATGTCAGACACCTCAAAGGCAAGCTCTACACCAGCATCGCTGCAAGAAAGGTAGGGGCTTTGTGGCTACCCCGTTTTCTATGGGAGATTGCAGGACTGTTAGCAACTCAGAGAGGACATGAAATGAGCAGATTAAGCCTCTGATGCTGACAAGGATCCACAGAAAGTTTGGGAAAGAATTTGAGGAGTTTTAAAACTGTCCTTTGGGGGTGTTCTTTTAATTAAAAACTTTGAAGTTTTCTTCATAACTTAAAAAAAAGTCCCTCTAGTTTTATGTAATGTATAAAGAGGTTTTTTTTTCTGTGTTCAGTGAGCTACAGTTATACCAACATTGCACCCCAGGGCGTTGCATGCCTGTGTAAATAGGCAGTTAACTTTTTTTACTAACCTGACCATTTTTTTTGTTATATGTTCTGAAAGTTCTTATCATCCAGCTGTTATATTCACTTCCTGATTCAGAATCCGCCCTAGTAACTCTGAGTGATTGTAGATGTGACGCATGAACCGGCGTGTACACCTTAGTGTTTCAATCATGCACTTCAAGTGTTCATAGGAATCAGGCTCCTAATAAAAACCTTTACAACCAAAAGCAGTTGTTTTGGCAGAGAAGTGACAGCACTTTGATAGATGGGCCCAGTAGTTGTGTATGTTGTGCTTATTCAGAATTAGCAGGAAAGAAGAGGAGAGAGAGACTTGGAAAAGGAAATCTTATGGGTATACTGGAACAGCAGATCAGAACTGTGTAATCAGAGCCAGAGCTGAAATGTGATGCTTTTGCTCTTTTGTGCTTGTTATGGTTCTCATATTCCCAGTTAGAATCCTGCATACTATTTAACAGAATATTTTGATCACAGATTGAACAATGCAGCAATCAAGCTTAACAAATGTGAAATCAAGCTTAACAAGCCACCTGGAAGTTTTGCTTGAGATGATTTCTAGTGGATTTTCAGATCCCCCTGAATCATGACTGCCTTTAGCATTGTGGAGGAGGACTCGAGTTTCTTATGAGGGCCCCTATTGGAAAAGCAGGCTGTGCAGATTCAAGTCTCTGGTTCTGTTCATGCTGTTTCAAAAGCCTTTCCTCAACCTTGCTGATTTATGATTTACATACACTCCTGTGGAGATTTGCAGAATGGATTGTCTGTGCATTGTCACAACCAAGGTAGGACTGAAACATTACTGTTTTGAGTGCATATCTTTCTTCTATTATTCTGTTCCTGTAATTAAACAGAGTGGGTATGTAGTGTCTCAGGTTGCAAGATAAAATAACTAAGCCTTGCTTCAATGGGCATTTTATTCTCTTTATCTGAAGGTTACACTGTTTGTTTCTATACCTAAATGATGTGGTGGTGTTTTTTATCTATAAAAGGAAAATGATTTGATATTTTACCTTAGACTTTGCTTGTGTCTATTAATATCTGTAGTACTGGAGCAGTTTCAAAATAGATGCTAAAATGCACATATAGTCTCAACATATCATGCCAGCTTATTCTTTAAATGTGGGAACAGGCAATCATGTTATTTTTTTAAAATCTGAGCATTGTATTATATGTCCTAGCATTTTAGAGAAGCCAATCAGATGTAGTTTAGATAGCAACAACATTTCTGATTGGAGAGTAGCAAGTTTCTGTAGCTTATGTGGCTTTCTTGGGCAAAACATAGCTTTGATTTGTATCTCTAGACCTTAAAAATCAAAATGCATTGGTCTGAATTCTGCTGTATTACACCAGTGTCAGAGCCAACCTTAGCATTTTTGAATTGGCCTTCTAAACAATCCCATCCACCCCCCAAATACGTATTTAAGTGACTCCTCGCATCATCGCGCCTCTATGTGTGTCACTGATTTGAGGGGAGGGCTAAGTAAAAGGATTTTTGTGGGACCTCCCCAAACTTAGTGAACTAATTTAATATAAAATGATGGGAGGCATTTTTAGGTCACTGTTGGCGTTTTGTGGCAGAAGAGGCGGAACTGAAATACTTGTATTGGGGTTCACGCTTAGTGCCAACATTTGTAAAGGAGAGTTGTCTGAATAAGCTGGGGTTCTGGGAATCCCCTATCTGACAGAGGGCTTGAGGTGAATTCTGGTGAATTTCAGTGTTTGCGTAGTATTTTACAGAGTGTTTTTGCTGTGTATGGTGACAAGAACATTTTGAGTATTGTGTAAATAATAATCCTTGTTTGTGTCATGGTAACACCTAAAAGTCCCAATTCCAAAGAGATGGTCCTTGATCTGAAGAGCATGTAGTCTAAGTATAAGAGAGACAGCAGGTGGATGCAGCCAAGAGATGTGGAAGCACAAGGTAACAATGACACAATACTGGCCAGCATGATGAGCAATGGTCTCAATACACCAGCAGTCTAGCAATAACAATATGTCTAAGAACAGCAGTTCACTAATGACTATCACCGTCACCCTTGTGCGGTAGGTAAGTGTTGTTCTCCGTCTCTTGCAGGTGGGGAAACTAAGACAGAAAGATAAAGTGACTTTGAGATAGGCCACAGAGGTAATTGAACTCAGTGCTGGGATTAGGGTGACCAGACAGCAAATGTGAAAAATTGGGACAGGGGGTGGGGGGTAATAGGAGCCTATATAAGAAAAAGACCCAAAAATCGGGACTGTCCCTATAAAATCAGGACATCTGGTCACCCTAGCTGGGATTAGAAAACAGGAGTCCTTTGCCTTCAGACCATGCCTGGACTCATGCTATCTGCTCCTCTCACACATTCAGTTCAGCTAATGAGACAGTTTAGCTGCATTTAGCAGATGAGATGGTGCCGGTGCCAACTCTCGTGTCATTGGCAGGAGTCTGGGTAGGGCTGTCCTACAGTCACATAATTGAGGGACCTGTAGCTATTGATTTCATGGAACTCAAAGACCAGCACTGGGGAACTGTGTCAGGGGTCTCAGAATAACTCCAGGTCTTTATAAAATATTCAGTGCGCACTTTCAGCCCTAACGTTCAGTTTACATTTTTGAGGCTGCCTTTGCAAGGAAAATGGTTAGATACTTCTTTAAGAGCTTGGATTAGCTCTGACATTTCTAGGTCTCCAGGTGGGGACTTGCAGCTGTAGGCTTTGACAGCCCCTAAGGTTGGTGCTGACACATGTAATAAATAACTTTGCTGACTGCAGTAGAGCTAGTCTGCATTTGGTGTAATTGAGAGCGGATTCTGGCCTTCTTTTTATTAACAACAACAACAAGCTGCTTCTGACATAATTGCTCTATATACTGATGATGAACATGTGAACTGAGTCAACCCTGCATTCCATGGGGCCCTGTGGAGAGTAACATACGTGGGGTCACAACCATTTCACTCCCTCAGTTATAAGCAGGTCCTCCACTTCCACATATCCATGATACCATTCCTCCCATCAGATCTGCCTCCTGTACCTCTTACCTCACTGACTATACTGGTAGATACATGAACCAGCAAGTCAAGCGCTCAAGGTGAAGTGAGCAGGGGAAGGCAGATAGGATATTCAATCTCTGCAGCAAGTCACTGGTGGTAGAGTTGGATGGAACCATGGAGAACAACTGGGCGTCAGTCCAAAGTGCGTGTCTGCACCCTTTGGAACTCTGCATTACCCTATAAAAGTGGGCAGTGAGTGACTCCTGCAGCAATTAAAAGCTTCAAAGTATTAAAAAAGTTGCAATAACTTGGAATACATATTTTATAGATATTTCCCCTGTGTTTTTTCTGCACAGTATTAAAATAGCTATGTCGATGGTTTTATGCTATACTGGCCCAAATTCTGGTAATGTTTACATCAGTGTGTATCTGGAATAACTCCATTGAAGTCAATAACTCCAGGATTCATGAGAGCAGAATTTGGCTCAGTGCATTTGATATTTGATAAAATTGTTGCACAAACATTATAGCCACAAATCTTGCATTTATGTCTCAAAATGGTCATTTTTAGCCTAAAATCAGGTAATTGCACATATTTAGGCATCCATTAACCTGATTTGTGCATGTAACTGTCACGGCCACCTTCAGAGATGTGGATCTTAATATGAAGAGATAGTAAATATTCAGTTTTTTCCTCAGGTTTTGAAAATAATACAAAGGGAACATAAATTTACTTAAGGTGCAGACAGTCAGTGCTATTAAAAAGTCAACACATGGTAGTTAAATTTACTGTGGTATTTGCAGCATTTCCAGTTTATAGAAAATAATGTACAGAGAGTGGTCAAGTCAATAGTGGTGCAATAAATATGCTTTTTAAATTGGTGTTTAATATACCTGAAGATATTATTTAGACCCCTATAAATGCAACAACCCAATGGATCGGACTTGTTAAAGACTTGCCCCAAATCTTGATTTCTATTTAAACAGGTTTTTTTCCAGCAAAAATTTAACTCCCCCCAAACAATAAGTTGAATGTTCTCAATACTACAAAATGTTCCTGCTTGATTTTATTTTGTTGCTGTCCCCATGTACTTACTGAACACGAGCCAGACAAATGCTGAATCAGGGCTTTTTTATGGGCTTCTTGTTTATTTGAATTGATCATGTCCTTAATTTAGCTTCTTTTTTGCTGATACGTAAGCCACATGGATTTGTGGTATTATTCTGTCAATAGAATTCAGTAAAAATAACAGGAGTTCAGGTTCTCAAGCCCATCTAGCCCTCTAGGCTTGAGAGCCCAAGCCCTATCCCAAGCCGCAGTGTCCAGACTGCTATTTCTAGTGCCCTAGCTCAAGTTCGGCTAGTATAAGTCTGTCTACCCCAGACTTGCTCCCAGCTGCAGTGTAGACATACCCTTGAGGGTTGCATGGAGCTGTTCCGCCCCAGCGGGAGCATCAAGAAGATTCACAGAGAGCACAGGAACAGGCCCATTCTGCCACCTCTTAGGAAAATGCAGCATGCACTCCTCTCCACTTCCTACCAGCTTTGCGTCCAGCCATTCTGCCTTTGGGAGACAGTTTGTGCAGTAGCAGCTGCATTAGTGTCTGCTCAATGCACTGAGGGCAAGAAGGCAGGAAGGTTCCACCTTTTGTTCTCTCCCTCTTGTGAGCCAGACAAGGGGCTGCAGATAGGCCAGGCCAGATTATATCATATAGCTTGGCTTTTTTTCAGCTAAAAAAGTAAAATATGGGTTGAAAATAGTGACTGTTCTGTTAATACTACTCCTGCACTGAGGTCTGACTGTCAACTTCAACTGGAATGCTGTGTTAATCCTGGAAAGCAGAACACGTGGGCTGCACATTCATGTAAATACATGTTTACCTCAGAAATGGGATTCACCTGTCACAGCAGAGCAGTTTAAATCAGTAAGGGGTTAGTTTAACATCCTTGATGTTAGGGGGAAAATGACCCTGGGTCTTTGGTGATCTATGTGCAGTGAGTGTGAAGGTCTCAGTCCATTTCCGAATGGACAGATGAGCACATCACAAAAACCGCTATCACCCAACTTTGTTGACAGTCCCAGGAGTGAGCCTAAGGGTCCAGTCAGTCCTAAATATTTCCTGAGCATGGCTATGGGGAGAATCTTGTATTGCTCCAGTCCAGTTCTGTAAATTAATAAGACTCCTCTCTCTAAGGCTGTCAGTCTAGCACCTTTTACAAGGGCTTAATTCATTCAAATGTTTACAAGGAAGAAGTGGGGGAAAGAACTGTATCTCTTAATGTTGCCAGGAGCAGGGTCATATGCTTATTTACTGAGATAATCAGTACCAAATGTTTATCACATGAAATCCAGCCTTGCAGAATCTGACTGGCCAAGAACTGTCTTTCTCTCTTTTATTGTATTAGCTCCTGGTGATCTGGCAATATATTTATATTCTAACAGGCAGCACCAATAAATATAATTAGGGCAAAACTCTGCCTTGCTTTGAGCAGGTGGTGTCAGAGTTCCAAGAGAGGAAGGCAGTGCAGGGTGCCTCTTCCACACCCAACACACTGACACAGGAACCAGGCAGCATGATGAGGTGCTGCTCTCTTGAGTGCCATCCCGAGGCTTGGCTTGTAGGTTGGATGCTCCATGACTTCACGGGGGCATAACCAGTCGTTTTGGGGGTCTGATCAGGCCTTTCCTACCCCCAACGCTCCTACTAGCGCTCTGCAGTAGGTGTTGGAGCGAGCAAATACAGTTCCTTTCTAAAGCAGAAACGAGGAGCGCTACAAAGCACACTGGTCCCAGGCACTTCATTCTTCAGCAACAGCTCTCCTTTCCCAACTAGCGCCGCTCAGAGAGGGACAGCCAGAGTTTAGAACTCAACTTTCTATCGGCATCATTGTAAGGGTGAGCAATAGATTCTGTGCCTGGGGCTAGTACGTTTTCATGTTGCCAACATGCATCAATCATACTATTACTATATGTTGTTTCTATTGTGCCATACTTGGCAATGTACAGGCATGTAAGGCTGGATTCTTTACCCGCTGTCAGTTTGCTGGGGATTTCCCTGGTGCAGGGGAATCCTTGAGTGCCATAAAGGCAGCACAGTTGGATCCCATTTCTGGCCCACCCAGCAGGGGAGGTGTTCTGGGAGCATGAGAGGGAACATGATGGGGCCATGGTTGGTGTGCATCATGCTCTGACAATCCTCTGACATCAGAGTGGCCACAGGGGACCATTTCAGCTGGCGTAACATACAGCAACCTCTTAGGCTGCTCTAAATTATAACAGGGGCTGGATGGGCTCCTGACTTCCATCAGGAGAGAAGAGAGGTGAGCTAGAGACATCTATCACCCCCTCTTTGAGTCATCTGTCAGAGCTGAATATCTGGCCCATAAAATACAGGCCAGATTCTGATCATACATCAGTGAATGATTAGTGAAAAGAGCCAGCCCTACAGTTATTAACATGGTATAGTTACTCCATTCAAGAGAATGGGTCTGATTTTTCTCTTCCTTACACTGGTGTAAATCTGGAGTAACTCCATACAGAGGTGTAAAGCTGGTGTAAGTCCAAGAGAGTTTAACCCATTCTCTTAGATGAGACTTTCTGAAATGCCTCCTACATGCCTGTGAGCATTGTTGTCTTAATTTTGCATTTGATCCTGCAATGACAAGAGCAGGTAAAATCAAATAGAATAATTAATATATACATGTGAGTAATCCCACTGGGTCTCATAAAAATAAAGTTGATGTAAATAGGCGTAACCTTTCAGAACTCAATCTAGCTATGATCGCTTAGGTGAGCTGAGGATCTGGCTCGTTATTATTAATAAATTATAAATAGCCCTAAATTTATCTGGGTATCACACAAATAATAACCATAGTTCTACTTACTCATGGGGAGACTTCATAACAGTGTTAACTTCCTCAGTCCAATGTTTATTGGTTTCTCTTTGCAGGAGTTCAGGTGAACATTCTGTTGGATTGCACATGAATGTGCATCCTCTACTTTCACAACTGAGTTTCTGGGATAAATAAATGTACATTCTCAGTTATAAACCAGAACGTGGTCTGCTGAAGATTTTTGTGCCAAACTTCAAGTCTGTGAAAAAACCTCAAACAAAGCAAATTTCATGTTTTTGTTCAGTTTCTCAAATATTCAAATTTAGATAAAATTGAACTCTTTTTCTAAAGCCATTATTAGGTCCTGAGAGCATTTCAAACTGGGGTGTTTTCCTGCCAGATCTTAAAAATTTAATAGTGCTGATTCCATGCAATTTACATGTAATTTACTAAATTCTACACTGAAGTGGTATTTGAGGGCAGCTTTAACTACTATTGGGTGACTGTTGGCTACTCTATGCAATCTTAGAAAAGGAGGAAAACCCTTCTCAATGATTACCATTTATCTTAGCTAGAGAATATATTCATAGATGTGAGACAGATGGGGTGTATAATTGAGTATTTATTTCAAATCTTTATTTACCAGTGTTAAGTTTTGGTAGAATTATACCAGTTCTTGTTAGTCGTTAGCGCTTGAATTCTGAACATTACAAATGTAAACTGATGAAGTACATGTTGTGTTTTCTAGAAAAAAATAATCTTTCTTTTGGGAACTTCAAGAAAATTACACAGAGCAAACCAATGTGCATTGTATATGTCTTGTAATTATATCTTGTCAAAAGCTCAACTTTTTATCTTTTATTCTTTAGAAATATGGTAATTGTCCCTTTTCCCTTGTAGTTAATTATAAATTTCAGGAAGAATTAAGTCTGTTAAATCTATTCATTTTTTTCTTGGTCTCTATGGTAGCAGCAAGAATAGAAGTGAGTTACTTTGATCTCCATTTCTGAGTGGCATTTTGTTTCTTCCAAGCATTGACCTTGTTTGGTGTAACTGAAATTTTGACTAGATATCATTAGCTTATAATTTGCTGATCTCAGGGAGATATCTTTACCAGACCAATTTTAACTATGGAAGAGAAAGGTGATTTGTTTTATAAATCTATCAACGGCTCCTTGAACCAAGGAAGAAAATGTTCAATTAACTGCTCAGGTGGTTGCGGTTAGGGTTTAATACTACCTAACATTGGAAAGCTGCATGTATAAACGCAAGGTAAAAAGTGATGAGCAGAACAGGGAATGCAGGGGAACCTGCTCCTGCATTAATGAGTGCTGCTATGTGATTGCCAAGTTATCCATGCCTAGTAGGTGTCCAGTTGCACATAATTCGAGGTGCATTACTGGATGCAGTTGATAGGATGATAGTTCCTTGCAGCAAGTGATGCTGTGTTCTGCTGTGGATTTCAAGCAGCCAGCGCTGGTTAAGTTGTTCACCATCCTGTAAAGCCGTTTTGGGTGGTCAGTACAGAAATGGAGGAGAAGGGTGTCTTGGCTGCCAACACAGCCTCAGCATAGGCTTGAAGAAATTCTTTGTATTTTAATTTGTTTGCCTCTGGCATGCAAGTTTCCTTCCATCTCTCTCCATCTGGCACAAAGCTTCTGAGAACCATGGTCAAGGAGAAGGAATTGGGTATTTATGGGTGAGTCATTATGTCAATAGTTCTGGCAAGTGTGTGGTCATAACTTGCCAGGTCTGAGATTCTTCATTTTGTCAGTAGGCTATTTTGGAACTATCCTCTTTCTTCGCCAAGAAGATCGTATCTAGGAAGACTTCTTGTCACAGTGTGTGAAATTGGAAACCACGCACTAGCCTAAAACCATACCATTATACCTGAATTCAATCTTTCCATGTTTCAGGAAGCCTTGGCCCTCCTGATAGAAACATGACCCACCACTTGCAAAGAATAGTCTTGTCCTTTGATGAGCAACTGTGGCCCCCGCTGATTGAGATTTCCTTTTCCAAATCAGACGTTGGGATTCTACCTCCCACCTTAACACATGCTACAATCCAGCCAGCCCTGAATAAACCTTCTGTAGATACAACAGACCTGTGCAACTACTGTCTGGTGTCAAACCTTCTCTTTGTTTCTTAGTTACTTTGCTTAGAATCAGAAACCTGTCTCAAAACACATCTGTCCACAGTCACTATTCTAGGGCCTTCCCAATTGCCTTTCAGGACAGGATTTGGTACTGGGCATGGGGCAGATGGATAATCTCTTGCTGTCCTGGCATAATGGGCAGAAATCCATACTCCCACTCTTTGACCCTTCCACGGCATTAGATATGGCTGATCACAGCATCCTGGTATCATGCCTGTGGAAGGTGAAAAGGGAAACCCACTAAAATGGTGTCAATCCTTCCACACAGTGTGTATTAGTATGCAAATACATCTCTGCCACCAGAATACTCAGCTGTGGAATTCCACAGGTTCTAATAACTCCATTGTCCCACTAGGAGAATTAGTGAGACTTCATGGGCTCAGGTGCCATTTGTATGCCAACGCTATATAACTTTATCTGTCATTCACCACCGGTGCTAACACCACTAAAACCTAGGTACGCCAGCATCTGACCGAGACCAGTGTATGGATGAGAAGTTTGTTAAAGCTAAATACGATCAACATGGAATTAATGCATGACGTTGCCGAAGAGCTCACTACCATGATGCAGTCTCCTCTAGTTGATGATCTCTGCCCATGAATTGTCAAGGCAGTCTACAGTTCAGGGCTCTTAATAGACTCCTCATTGATTTGGGACTTGTATGCATCAGTACCTTCGGGAAAGGCATTCTACTGCCTCCGACTGGCTAGGAATTTAGTGTTCCATTCTTGTTGATCACAGCCTGGCCTTGATCATGCATGGTGTTCATTGCTTTCGACCTAGATTATTCCAAAGCAGTTTGCCTGAGCTTGAAAGTATCAGACCTAAAAAAACTGCAACTGGTGCAAAATGCAGCAGTGAGAGCAGATAACTCCTTATATGCTCCACTGGATCCTTGTACGACATTAAGACAAGCTTAAGATGCCATTCCATATTTGTAAGGCTCTAAATAGATGGGGACCTGGTCACCTAAAGGACTCTTCCTCTTCTGGGACCACAATCATCCTTAAAAACTGTCTATCTCAAGGATGAAGCTAATGTGTGCAGGAGACAGGACTTCCTTCCTTGGGGGCTGGCCAAAAATTATGAACTTCATTCCTGCACAAACTAAGGAGAAACACAAACCTTGCCACTTTCCAGTCCAAATAGAAAGATCACTTATTTGAAATTGCTTTCCCACATAGCAACATACAGCATATGCGTTTAATCTATATTAAAATTAATAATAAATATAGAAACTAAACCACACACAACTTTGCTCCCTCGGGCTAGATGGAATAGAGAGAATTTAACATGGTGGGTTTTCATCACCTTGTTTATGTTTACCTTTGGAAAGTGGTCGGAGTTCACCTAGTCCTGAAGTCCCTATGTTAGCAAAACTCCCACTGGCTTCTGTGGAAGTGCAAGTAATATCTGCTGTGGTTAAGACTGCAGAAAAATTTCCATTATTTGCCTGTGCTTGCTGATGCAAACCACTTTCTGAAACATTTGCCTTTGGGGCTGAAATTTTTCTTAGTAGGACTCTGCCCAACAGGTATTTTTAAGTCTTGAACTTCTAAAAACAAGGTTTTATAATAGAAGCTGTTTTGCAACTTAACACCATGCAGCTGTTTTAGTTAAGAGTGTATAAAATAAAATACACTATTGTAAAGCATTCTGGTGATTTTTTTTCTTTTTTTAATGAAGGTACAAAAATAGCAGAAGTTTGAAAGTTACATTTGGCATGGACATAGTTCTCACTGGAGAGAAACTTATGGTCTTGAGCCCTGATCCTACAAAGGGATCTGCCTCTGCAGTCCCATGGCAAAGAGTTGCTGTATGGATGTCTCCCTTTGCAGCATTAAAAACTTCAACTGGAAAAAATGGGTTTGATTTTTTCAAAGATATGAGTATCTGAAAGTTGTGTGCTGAGCAAGTCGTCATCATTGTTCCTGCATTTGCCTCTGTAGGGACCAAAGAATCACGACCTACAACTTTTAAAAAGAAAAAAACCCCAGAAAGCTTAACAATGTCTCTAATCAATCAGATATATAAAAGTCTATTTGTGGTTTTATTATTTTGATTAGGTTACATAATGTGCTACCACATTCACACCTCTACTTTTAGGATATAAAAACACGTCCATAGTATATTACTGCTATAATACTGGTGACTTTTCAGCTTCTACTAAAGAACATTTTCCAGAAATTTTGTTTAATGGTAAATAGTCTCTTGCTGGCAATTTGTCCCTCTTTTATTTATATATATATATATACCGGTAATCACCAGGTTTGAGATTTGGGGAATACATATCTGAAACTGAGACTTGTACTTCTTTGCTTGAAAAGTATTTATCATTGTACCACTTTTATTATTTGTGGGTAAAGAACACAGTACAGTTCCTCATATAGCACAATTAGTTAATGTGTTCACATCAGGCTCAAAGCTGAAAACCATGTGAAGTCTAAATCACTTACTGCCCACAGAGATTGTGTTCTATGTTCTCAGTGTGAAAAAAATTATGTTTAGTTGCTTGCAGTATACCTGTCTTAAGTTGTAAATGAAAGGAAATTTCATCTTGCATTGTATCTGCACCACTGTGCTTCTGGAACACACATAATTACATGAGTCCTCCAATTGAAACAAATAAATAATGGTTTGATTCCTATATGAAAGCAAAGAATAGAGGTGGGAGATCCCAAAATTATTCTGAAGGTTTCTGCAGGGACTCTGACCCAAGCTACTGTGTGATTAGTTTTAATTGGCTTGCCAGGGCATGGAACCTTAGGTAAAATGTAACTGGATCCCAACAAATGCAAGAGAAATTACAGGGAGAGCTGTCCAGTGTCCTAGTGGTAGTAGATTGGACTGCCATGTGGGAAAACAAAGTTTAAAATAACTCCTTGTTCTTTTGTTCCAGCAGTCAGGTTTTAGGGAATTGTGGGAGTGACATATCATATCAACTCTGAGATGGTTGCCCCCCAGCCAGTTTGGATAGGAAGCCATGCTTTCTGCTGAGCTGCAAAACAAGCCTTTAGAGAAACTGGTATAGAGACACTTCTGCTGGAAAATAAGGTTGTTGATGGTGGCTCAGGCTGGAGTTATCATTGGTAGAAAGAATATGGACTTACATGGGGAGACATACAGCCTGTCGTGAAGATGAGAGTTAAAAGCCAAACCCTAACTACTGCCTAAGCCCTGTGTCCTTGTTCTTTGAAGGTTTCAGAGCTAAGGGATGCCAAATGGCAGTTGTTTGGGGTTCAGAGTGGATGCAGCTTGTGTCCCCTTCAAAACTGAAATACACAGCAAAACTAATGGGTAAAATTTCAGTGCCCTTTTAATAATGGGACCTACATGCCTAATTTCTTACACATGGCCCTGGCAAATCACTCTGAAAGGTCTCATGTGTACTAGCAAATGCTAGGAAATGCAAATATGAGACTGATGCTCCATTTTTAATGGAGCTCCTTGTGCGTAGGATTGAAGCACATACTGTATTGTGTATAATGCCGTTTTCACTTATTTGCAGCAGAGTCATGGCAGATGCCCTTCCCACAAATGCTCAGTTGAAGCACCTGCCTGGATACCCATTCAACATTCTACCGTAAGTTTGAGACTTTTGATACAAAGATTTGAGAGACTGAAGGGTAAGTCTCTGTGCTTGGAGCAGCGTCAATGGTGTAAAACTCAGTGTTCAGTGAACTGCAGAAATAAATACATTTGTAAGGCCAGAATGAACTGTTTTTGAAGTTAGATTGCTGAACCATTGTTTTGGTAGGGATTACTTATAATTCTTTTGATGTGTAGCACCATTAGGACTTTAATTTACTGCATGGGCAGGATGGAAGCAAAATGGATACCTCTTACAGATGTTCTATGGGTGATATTCAGGCTCTGAGGCAGGAAGGGTTATTCATTAGGTTGCCACTGCTGTTCTCTCTGCGTGGTCATAGTTGGTGTGCTGACAGGCATTGCATTAGCTCCACCTGGTCTAGAGGCGTAGCTAATGGAGAATTAATTAGTATGCTCTGCTCATGGTCTGCCAGAAACTGATACATTAGCCTGCAGGCTTACCCCAGACTTGTGCTTATGCTGGGCATGGCAGAAGGACCTCTTCCTTTCCTCAGCCCTGGAGAAGAGAGAGACTGAAGTGATTATTGCACTCCAGCCCCTCTGTGGAGGAAAGGATTCTCCCAGAGCTTATATGGCCCCCATCACCATAATATCTGTGCGCCTCACAATCTTTAATGTATTTATCTTCTCAACACCCCTGTGAGGTAGGGAAGTGGTATATCCTCATTTTACAGATGGAAAACTGAAGCATGGAGAAGCTAAGTGACTTGTGTCAGGTCACACAGGAATTCTGTGGCAGAGCAGGGACTGGAATGCAAATCTCCCACTTCTAGCTTAGTTCCGTGACCACCTGACCATCTTGTCTCTTTTTCAGGAAGAGCCTTCTTTGCCCTCTGTAGAACTTGGTGGTGGCAAAGAATGAGGGTTTTTCCCCATTTCTCCTCCAGATAGCCTCCCCCCCCTTTTCTGTGTAGTGAATGAAAAGTGAGGTTGACCTGGGTAAGAGAGAGTGAAACCAACCCAACACCTCACAGCTACTATGCTGATTTACACCAACTAAGGATATGGCCCACTGTCTCATTAATACTACTCTAAGTACTGGGGGGAGGGATAGCTCAGTGGTTTGAGCATTGGTCTGCTAAACCCAGGGTTGTGAGTTCAATTCTTAAAGGGGCCACTTAGGAATCTGGGGCAAAATCAGTACTTGGTCCTGCTAGTGAAGGCAGGGGGCTGGACTCAATGACCTTTCAAGGTCCATTCTAGGAGATAGGATATCTCCATTAATTTAAGATACCTACATGAGATTCCCATCCAGCTCATTCTCTAAAGCTTTGGAAAACAAATTGGCTTTGCAATGGGTCTGGAAGGTTAACAGATCTGAGCTCTGGCAGACCAATGGAGTGAAGCAAATTTTAGAGTTGAGGAGCCTTCATGGAGAAGCTCTGCTGATTGCCCTTCTCTTTTATATAGAGGAAGCACCAGCTTGAGCGCCACAAGTGTGGCAGTGTGACCAAGGGAGAGAGATGATTAGTGTATTAGGCATTTGATATCAAAACTTGATGACTTGAGAACCAGTTGGACTTGTTTTCCACTGGTGACAGTGACTGGCTCTTTGGCTGTTGGTTTGCTGTTTCCTTAAATGCAGTATTTGTATGACCATCCGGGTATTTGTTTAGTTATTTGCCTTTTGATCCATCATAATATAAAGTTTACTTTTATTGAATTTTGTCTGTTAATCCCCTTCTTGCCTTTATTAAGCCAGGGGTATGTGTGAATAGCTACTATAGACCAGTGGTTCCCAAACTTTAACAACCTGTGAACCCCTTTCACGAAAATGTCAAGTCTCGTGAACCCCCTCCTAAAAATGAATATTTCCAGGGATTTTTTCCTTTACCTGAGTATAAATTATAAAAGCAGTGATCTTGGAAATGCACAATTTGTTTTTATGACATGCTTATTACATACTATTTATTATTTTAATTATTATTTATCATTACACTATTTTTATTACATTATGAAAACGGCAACACTCTTCCAAGATCTCACTTTCGTAGCTTGTATCACTTTGAATAAGCCTGTTATAAGACAAGGCTCCTATGTTTCATCAAGGAGTATCAGATGTGAAACAGCAGGAAGGTATTTAAGAAGTCAACTCAAAGAGTTCCTCCTACACAAGCATTCAGGTCTTGAGCAGTCCAGGCAAACAACGCACGTTACAACAAAGCTTAAACTTGTTCTTCATAATAATTTTAAAAACAACACTAGCTGCCTGTTTCATTTTAAAAACAGCAAAAAATAGCCACTTCCCTTTCCTTTTCTTATAAGGTGTCTTGAAGTTTAAATCTCCTCAGTGTGATAGATATGCTTGCTTTGATCTGCTTAGCTCTTGGAAGTTCAGGGGCTCCGGGCTGCTGGCCCCGGGCTGCCTGAGGTCCCTAGGGACAGTTCTGTCTGCCATTAGGGATTTTTTTCTCGAGAACCCCCTGTAACATTTCGTGAACCCCTAGGGGTTCACGAACCCCAGTTTGGGAACCACTGCTATAGACCTACGATCTTGCAAAGATCTCATGTCTGCCTATTGTCAGGAAAAGTTAAACTGAGGGCCTGAATTCATTGCCTTTGTTTTAAATGTCTGCAGGTTAAGGTCTCTATGGCTCCAAGATACAGTATTTTTAGACCATTTTGGGATAAAACTACCATTATGATATAGTTTAACAATTCAGATTTTACCTGCGTAGTCTGTATCTATATTATTTTTGGATATATCGTCCAAAGCATAGTTAATAAAATTATGGTGACCTAGTTAGATGCTGCTTCAGATGTGCTTTAGGCTGGCTACAAAGGTTGTACTTGAGTGCAATGAAATTAGCTAAGTACTACCATACATATAACTGTGTATAGTATTTTGTCCCTTCATTCATCTATCTGGCCTGTCAGATCTGTATGTCTTATGAATGTCAGGCTCTCCTGTTGTTTAAGTTTCTGATCATTTTTTTGTATTAATTAAACTAAATTAAATTTTATTTTTATTGGGAATCAAATGTAAACAACATTTTAGAAAAACAAAAACAGGGTAAGCTTAACATGGTATTAATTGGCCAGAGTTTTCTGTCCACAGGTTTGAGAGGTGCCAGTCACCACATTGCCCGTAGTAGAGAATAGTGTTTTTGAAATGGCATCATTTAGAAAGAAACCTGTTTAGAGAAAAGAATACAAAAGTGCAAGTCGTTCAACAAACTCTAACTACTGTGTAGACTTGGAAGGGACAGATCAGAAAAGGAGAATAAACATTAGAATTGTTGATTGTGACCTTATACAAGAGATTCTCCAAATAGATGCTGCTGTGTTGTTGGGTCTCAGCTGTGCATACCTTAGGGAAGAAGAAAAAATAAAGAAGGAATCGAGAAGTGGGGTTAGAGAGGATGCCTCTTCCTCAGTTTTGTTAGCCACATTAGTCACAATGGCATGTATTCTGTTTTGTGTTTGTTTTGTTTTTTTCAGCAGTTTTTATAAAAAAACACGGAGTCGTCTTTTGGGAGCTGCTTCCCAATGTACTGTATC
Organism: Emys orbicularis; assembly: GCF_028017835.1. NCBI lineage: Eukaryota > Metazoa > Chordata > Testudines > Emydidae > Emys > Emys orbicularis. The sequence continues at coordinate 348,521,182 of NC_088683.1, forward strand.
TTACAGTCAGTCTGGCAGCATTGCTGTTATGTAATAGCCTGCCTTCTTTGCAGCACACAATTTCACATCCTCTTTGAATTTGCTGATAATTCTTGCAGTTAAGACTTTGGATTCTGTTTGGCAACTCACCATCTGCAGAGAAGGGGGCATAGCTGACCACTGGTTTTCTGTGACTTCACGATGTCCTTTATAGACTCATTTTAAAGCTGAGAATCTTAATCATGGGAATTACCTAAGGGTGGCTCTGGCCGCACTCTCATTTTGTCATTTCTTCCAAAGGATTTGCAGTGTTTGATTGTAAATACTCCAAATGGAGCTCACTGTAGAAATGGAAAGTAAACCTTAGTTAGAAAATAAGCCCGTTGATGCTATGTTCAGATGCAAGAATACCAAAGAATCATACTGTTGGGCACCTTGTGTTACAAAATTATTTGGGGATATCTCTGCCTCCCTGCAATGTCAACAGCTCCTCTTGAATTCGCCTTTCCCCATCCTGAAGCTTTAGGAGAATCCCTTTGCTTTTTCCTGCCATGGAGTCCACAGTGCTCCTTGGCCTTCTCCTCTCATAGCACAATTCCCTCTCTGTGGTCCCCTGCCATTAGGAAGTAGCAAGACAGAGGGGGAAGGGCATGTGGGCACAGAAGGCAGTGGGATTGGTGCATGCCCTTGCATTCTATGGGATCTCAATCTCTGCTATGGCACTGGATGGGGAGGTGTATGGCTCATGATTCTGAGAGAAGGGGAATATAACTGATCAAAAGACTTTGCATAGGAGGAGTAGCAGCAGCCACAGGCACGACTATAGCCCATAGTCTGCAGTAGAGCTGCAGACCTGCAACAGAGGTGCCCTTCCCCTTTTGAATTCAATGGGAGCTGGGGATTTTCAGCATCTTTGAAAACCTGCCCTAAACCGCTCTGCCTCTCCGTTTCCCCATGTGTGTAACACAAGGATAATAATGCTCACTCACCTTCGTAAAGCACTCTGAGATCTCTGTAGGGGCTCTGAATATTATTATTGGGATAGGTAAACCCTTTGGGGACACTGCGGCTTCAAATTTGTCTCTCTTCAGTTCATTTGTAGGAGCTATAATTTGTAATAGTGGCAAATCCAGAGGAACACCCATTTTCAGCCATATTAGCTTGCATTGGATAAAGAGTCTACGTGTTGGTAAAGACAAACATTTCTGGCTGACAACTAATCCAGATGTTTGTGTTCAGATTTATCTCACTGGCAACAGTTTTAAAGAAGTATATACTACTAGAGACCATGTCACACATGTTTCAAGTGCCTGTTTTCTGAGAAAAGTATTGTCCAAATAGCATGTTGTCTGGCGGAGCTGAATTGTACATATTCTGGTTTGTCTAAAGCTGTAAGTCTAGGGCAATCATTTCTGAAATTAATCTTTCTATTTAAACACAAATTAAATAAATGGCTCTGTTAAGAAGTACCCTCCCTCTCTTGGGGTTTCTTGCTTTGCTTAATAAGTATGTCCTTTTCTCTCTTATGCAGACACACACTATAAAATAAAATAAATATCTCTGCATACCATAAAGTGAGTTCTGCAGGGTCTCTCTCTTTCTGTCTCTCTGAGTTTACAGCCTTTTTCTATGAATAAAACCCTGTTGGCTAATAGATTCCATAGGCAATCCAGGTGGCAAGGAATGTTCCTTGTGGCTAATATGTGGTTCTGAAAACTAAGCCATTAAAATACCCCCCCCCCCCCCCCGTATCTTTCTTCTCTAGGATATTATTAATGGTGATATTTTGAATACTCAACCCCAACTTTGTTATTAAAGGTTGTTTTAATTTATTGTCATTTATTTTTTGCTGGGTCACTGTATTCCTGCAGCTCTTCATCATCCAAAGCTTCCTTTCCCCTTGTTAAATTTATGACATGCATATTTCATTGCTCAGGAAGGAAAGACCATCATTCTAATGCAATCAGAGATTATTCTCTTCCTCCCTATCCTATGATGCCCCATGAAAAAAACATGGTCTGGGGAATGTTTCCCCCAATTTTCTAGAAAATGGCTTATTAATTATTTTAATTTATGACCAACATATTTAAGACCCTGATCCTTCTCCAATTACAGCTGATATAACCAAATGGGAGCAAGGATAGGACCCTAAGATTACAAAGCAGTCTCAGAGACCTTTAAGCAAAGACAATAATTCAGGTGTTAGTTAGTAAGATATACGTTACATTATCCAAAAGCATTATCTACTGTTTGCTCTATATAGTTATTTCACATCATTATCTTTCCAGAAAGTATTTCACATGAGTTATTTAAACTGAAAAAGTTTATTAAGTACACATTAGAGAGAGAGAGAGAGAGAGAGAAAGAGAGAAAAATGGCTGTCTTTAGAGCTATGTTTACTTTATCAAAAGCATCACTATTGCTACAGCAGTACCATCATTGCTGTAGTTAAGGTTGTTTTGGCACTTTCATTAAGAACAAGAATTCATAACTTGGCTGTAGAAATTTGCTCTAGGCTGAAACTTGACATTCAAGGTCTTTATCCAAGGGTAATTTTTTAAGGACAAGCTTTTAAGAATAAATATTGTTATGACTGCATAGGATTGTTATGACTATTTGAGATTTGTTGGACAGTAGAAATAAATTAAACAGAATTTAGTATTCTTCTGATCACTGTTTTTTTTAAATGTGTAACCATTTATTCTCCATCCACCATTGTGTGATTCCTTTCAGTAATAAAAAACTAACTATATCAAATAGTAATAATTCTTATTTATTATTTCTGGATAAAAACTTTGTTAAGCTGGAGTTAAGGTTGAGAACATGTCAGTAATTTAAGGGTTAAACATCACAGTGACGTTGAATTATTCCCCAAACAAGCATTACAAACTCAGGAAATTCCAAGCTAAGGTTAAACTTAGAGAGTCAAACATTTCCAACCTATGAAAATGTACAGTTAAGCCATCCAAACAAACTAACTCCTCTCTCTGTAGTGACGCTATGCAATAACCATACAATTATGATTTGTGAATGTTAGTGTTTATAGTCCCAGACTAGATTAAACTGATTTTTAAAGAAGATTTTTCCCCATTATTTTCTTCAGACCAATTACTTCAGCATAAGAGTCAGTAGAGTTAATGGTATAATTTGGGGGCAGGGATACCATGTGTTCTTCATATGTAACAAAGTGGTTGAATTCTAGCTCTAAAACGATTGCAAAAATTAATCATGGAACTGTGACTATACATAATGAATATTAAAGTAATACCTGGAGGCTATAACTGAGACCAGGGATTCATTGTGCTAGGCCCTGTACAAACATACTGAAAAATTCTGTCCTTGTGTATTGCCGACAGACCCTGGTTGTTGGTGGGTGGGATCGAACCTGGGACCTCTGGAGCTTAGTGCATGAGCTTCTACCACATGAACTAAAAGCCAATTGACTGTTAGATAAGGTTATAGAGCAGACTCAATCTCTCTCTCTCGGTGCCACTAGAGGGGACAGAACACCACACCCAGGAGATGTGTGGGTTACACTTGCCTCTAACTAGACAAGACAGAAAGCAATATTGTCTCCATTTCACAGATGGAGAACAGAGGCACAGAGACACTAAGTGACTTGCCCAAGGTCACAAAGGAAGCATGTGGACAATTTCTGAAGAGAACCTAGCTCGCCTGAGTCCTACGCCATTGCCTTAGCCACGAGAATCCTTCCTCTCTGTAACATTTATTATTATTATCTACTAATAATATAAAGAATCTCAAATAAACTGCTCTAATACAAGTGATTATCTGCCAATGATAAAATCACATGGCCAGATTCTACCCTGGGACAGGTATGTACAGCTGCCACTGATTTCCATAGGGCTTGCAGATACATACACTAGTACAGAGTTTGGCCCACAGGTATTAAAATATGTTATATCCAACCACCCACCTTTTCCTAAATGCCTAGGAAGAACTTATTTGGACATAATACTCCATATTTTATATGGTGTTTTCATTCATACCTTTAAATTTCAAGCCCTGTATTCATTCAGCACAGGCCATACAATACCCTTTACACTTACAGTGCCATAGAAATTATTAATGGCCTAAAGATCTCTATACATCACATAAATGCCGGTGCGTAACCTATTTGGTAAACATTTGCAAGGTGCTGAGTGTCTCCCATGATATATTTGAGTACCCACCCTCACCTTGCAGGATGGGGTATGCTATGTGCATACATGTACAAGTGGGCGGTGAATGGAAATTTCTTAGTAAGTAAATATAAAAAAATGTTTTCAAAGGCTGACGTAAATTATTTCCCCCTGTAGAGTAGTTATATCTGTGTTGTTTGGTTTTGGGTAATTGAGAACAATGAAAGTGCAAATTAGGGCTTGTTTTGTTTTTTTCTTCCACTAGAGAGGCAAATGACTAGGCTTAATTTTAAAAGGAATTAGGTATTGTAACCTATGCTCAGTAAACCCAAGGAAGGGCGAAGGTCTAGACACCCAGAGCCAAATTCTGCGCTCTGTTACCAGGATATAAATCTGGATTTACATTGGCATAACAGGACAGAATCTGGCCCACCACTTCCACCCAAATAGTCATTTGCAGAGTTTTAACAAGAAGCAATTAACAAAATTATTATAAAAAATCTCCCCAGTCTTTATATTCTCATTAGCAGCTCATTGACTAAATTCTGCAAACTCTTGGGGTGAAATCCTAGCTCCATTAAAGTCAATGGAAATTTTGCTGTTAACTTCAATGACACCAGGAGCTCACCCTTTTCCCTTCAGAGGCAATGATGGGGGAATTATACAGTAGATATTCCTTGTGCCTGGATAATACACATTTATAAGAATTGCTGATAAACACAGACTCAATCTGCCAGACCCCAGACTATTTTATATAGTTTTAATTAGAATTACAGCTTATAAAGTTGACTTTTTAATTGAAAAAAGCTAGAAAATTTAAAACCATTTTTAATTAATTTACTTCATCAGTTTTATTGTTTTGAATTTCTTCACAGACTTTCCTGCACATCAGATTCCCCATGCAGACAGGAATGTGGGACCTGCATAACAAGCACAAAATGATCACCACAGTTCTTAGGAGAAGGGTAGGGAATCATTGAGAGGGGTAGGGATGGCAGGAGGTGACAGAGAAGCAAGTACAGAAAACCCTCTGCTCATGGTCTTCAAGGAGTTTGGCTGACAAAGAACCACCCATGGTCTGCAGCCCTTTATGTGTTAGCAGAGCTCGCCTGAGCTGCAAAGTTTGAATGTGGTCCTAGATTTCAAACTTAATAGTTTTTTTTTTAAATAGCGGAAAAGTGATAAGAGAATAAAATACATAGAAAAATAAAATATCTTGGCACATACTTTCTTTTATCAGTTCTCCACAGTAGAAATGTAAGCTTATACTTATCAGGTATACACTTATCAGTTTTCCACTGTAGTGTATAAGTTTATATTTCCCAAGTATAAGCTGATCAGGTATAAATTCTTCTTCTTAAGATATGAACATGAATGATGCTGTTAGAGATTCCTGAAAAATTGTGATTTGAGCAGTTTTTAATCAGTGCACATAGATATATTTTTCTTGTATCTTTTTTGAAATTCAAATTGCAATTAACTTTCTAGAACACCATATCTATTAAAACTTCAGACCTGCTAAATTGAAAAATGTCTGAATAGATCATTCTCTTTTTTTATATAGTGGTTCTCCTTTGCTCTTACTGTGTTTTGTTAGTTCTGCATTTTACAAGCATAGAACCTGATTCTGGGCTTAGGCCCAGATCTTCAAAGGTATTTAAGAGTAGCAGCCGTGTTAGTCTGTATCCGCAAAAATAACAGGAGTACTTGTGGCACCTTAGAGTTGAAGTTGATGGATTTCCACTCCATACGGCTAAATGCAGTGCCTTGCATAATGACAGGTTTCAGAGTAGCAGCCGTGTTAGTCTGTATCCGCAAAAATAACAGGAGTACTTGTGGCACCTTACAGACTAACACGGCTGCTACTCTGAAACCTGTCATTATGCAAGGCACTGCATTTAGCCGTATGGAGTGGAAATCCATCAACTTCAACTCTAAGGTGCCACAAGTACTCCTGTTATTTTTGCGGATACAGACTAACACGGCTGCTACTCTGAAACCTGTCATTATGCAAGGCACTGCATTTAGCCGTATGGAGTGGAAATCCATCAACTTCAAAATTTGTTAGTCTCTAAGGTGCCACAAGTACTTCTGTTATTTTTAAAGGTATTTAAGGCATCTAACTCTCATTGATTTCAGTGGGAGTTAGGTGCCTAAATGCCTTTGAGGATCTGGGTCTAAGTGCCTTCATCTTCCAGTGGAAAGTAGTAAAGTCTTACTATTTTAAAAGTCCTAATCCAGCTCTGAATGAAATGAATGACAAAACTCCCATTGCTGAGCACACACAAATATAAATAAAGTCACTGTATGTTCTCAGCACCTCAGAAAATCAGGTCCCACTTCAGAGACTTGAACAGGAATGGTGGAAGCTGAGCAGTTTACAGGAGTCATTTAGCACCTTGCATGATTGGGCCCTAGGATGTACTAGTTTTAAACTGCTGTTGTGATCAGAAAACTGGGTGTACAAAACTGGCCCCTTCTTTACTAACCCAAACAAACACCTGTGTGTATTCAGAGTCCTATCTGCTTATTTTACTGACTTGAAAAAGTTTTTAGTGTAGTTTTTTTGTTTGCTCTTGATACCTCTGTAGAACCAACTATGGGAGAGAGTGAGCTGGATTGAGTTCTGGTTCATGTATCATTGACAGAATCGTGAATTAATTTCTGAATCCAGAAACTTGTATAACTTTTATTACTGATCTAGTCACAGCCTTACAGAATCCAGCTTGATTTGAGGCTCTCAGGACGCAGGAGCTCTTGGTTTTATTCCCAGCTCTCCCACTGATTTGCTGTGTGCCCTTGGGCAAGTCACCACACTTCTCTGTGCCTCAATTTCTTCCTCTGTAAACTGATAATAGGATAGAAACACATGCTACCTTTGTAAAGCACTTTGCAGTCTATTGATGAAAAGTGTCATATAATATCTAGATATTATTATTTCAGATTGCAGACTGAATTTTCCAGGTCTAACAGTTAGGAAAAAACATCTTTTAACTTGCAAGCTGAAGACTGAACAAGCAAGACTCATTGAAAGTGACATTAAAAGTATAATCAGATTTAAATTTGTATCATTTGGGTGGGGGGGTTAGGGGAGAAGGCTCAGGAGTTCCTTGTTGTTTGTGGTGGGATGTGGTTTTGAGTCAATGTTTTGGCAATCCAAGTGTATACATAATAAAATATTTTACATAGTTATATAAAAGGAATCTTTCCAGGAATAAATTTGTATCTGTTTTCATGATGTTTGAAACACCATTGTTTTAAAATAACATAGCTTTAAAGCCCAGTGAATGTAGTAGTTAATTTCCCTAATCAACAGCAACTCCTTCACTCAGTTATTTGCTACTTTCTTCTTTTGGTTCCTGTACTTTGTTTCATATCTTGTTATTTTCTGTTTGTTCTCTAACTGGTGGAGAAAATAGTTGCCCCTGTGGAAGGCTCAAACACATCCTCTTGCTTTCTGAACAGAAGCGAAAAGACCCCAGCTGTTCAAAAGGCCAGCTACTAACAAACACCTATAGGTTCTTTCAGCTGTTCTCCAAGTGGGCAGCGATACCATAAAACACTGTCTCTAGCGATCAGGGGGTAGCCATGTTAGTCTGTATCTACAAAAACAACAAGGAGTCTGGTGGCACCTTAAAGACTAACAGATGTATTTGGGCATGCCCAAATGCCCAAATACATCTGTTAGTCTTTAAGGTGCCACCAGACTCCTTGTTGTCTCTAGCGATCAGTCTGTTAGATGGGAATGTGGCTGAGGGTTCCAAAGTCCATTCTGCATTTGTGAAATGTGAAACAGCAGCGATATTGACGAGGACGTTCAATTTACCCTTATAAATAGGGGGACCGGGAAGTCACTAATGAGATAGATTTATTTAAAATTGAGCCAAGGAAGATCCCCATAGTTAGACCAGTGAGCCTCACCTTGAGTCCAGTGAAAATGATTCAGAATTTAATTAAGGCTAGAACAGCTTAATATTTTTACTAAGTATCCACCTGGCAGGGTCAAGCCAACACACCTTTAGTGAGGGAAAATTGTGTCTCTAAACTGGAAAAGTTTTCTTTGGATAATTTAATAAAATAGTAGATAAAGGTAACCCCCATGGACTTAACTGACTTGGATTTTTCTAAATTGGCTAGTTGTCTAAGTCCTTGCAGCACTTGCTTCTCAGAATAGAGAATAATTAAAAGTAGCTAGAAATGGAGGTAAGTCTGATGATACCGTGGAAGTTTGGTTTTGATGTACTGGGGGGGAAGCAGAGTGTGTTTGTAATGTTGACTCTGGCCTGAGCAGTTAGCCAGTATTCAGGATCCTGCATGGTTATTCCTGTTAGGATAAGAAATTGGTGATAAGAGTCAGTATATTCTAGGTGTAATCTTATTGATTTAAAAAAATGTACACAAAGACCTGTTTCCCTGCACACAGTAAAATCAATCAATAGCAGACAGCTTTCTTGTTCGGAAATCCCCAACTGTGTCATTATAGTGAGTTCTGTGCCCAATAAGTCTGTGCTACGTTCCTCTGCTTCCTCTCAGGATCACGCTCACACTTCTTCTCCTGTCTCTGTGCCTCCAACATACACAGCCTGCAACTACATCCTACTCCCTGTGGTAGGATAACCAACTTTCTAATTGCTGACAACTGGACCCCTGTGCTCCACCTTGTCCCTTGAGGCTCCGCCCCCTGCTCCGCCTCTCCCCACAGGCCCTGCCCCCTGCTCCGCCTCTTTCTCCAGGCCCTGCCCCCCCTCACTTCTCTCCTGCCTACCCCCATTGCTCGCTGCTCTCCCCTCTCCATCTTCCTAGTAGCTGGATCCTCTCCACCTCCCTCCCCCATGGCAGCTGAGCTCCCTCTGCTCTGGAGCTGCAGCCTGACGCAGAGCCTGCCTGCCCATGAGATGCAGGTAGGAGGGGGCCCCGGCTAAGCAGGGGCTGGTGTAGGTTGATGACCCGGTGCCTCCGCCACCCATGGTAACCAGACTTTTGGTGTCTGTACATTTCCTCTTTTTGACAAGACTTTCCAGTCGAAAACTGGGCACCTGGCAACCCTACCCTGCTGTTAACTCCTCAGTCCACATAGTTTAGCTTAGGCCTGCCATGTGGCTTAGTGCTTTGGGTGATAGCTCCATAGTCCCCAGCAGTTTTAACTATATAACTGGGCTTGATTGCTCTTTCTGTTGAACCTGAAAGAGTGTGTGGCATGCCCATTGGCTTTAACGAGGTCTGTGATTGTCTTTAGATCCAAGACATCTCTGGTGGCAGCCATTAACACCTTTCAGCATAATGGGAGCTTGTTTAGGGTTGAAATGGTCAGTTCTTTTCAGGGGTTTTGGGCATCTCCTTGACTAATGTGTTTTTGCCTTTCGTACAGCACTTAGGGCCTGATCCTGCTACCTGCTGAGTGCCTCAGTTTCTGTTGACTTCATGACATAGTGCACCAGAATAGGTATAAATGGAAATAATAACAAGGAACCCAGTTTCATTATTGTAACTAGTCCTTTCATATATTAAGTCCTGGATGAAAAGAAAAAAAAGCTGGTGTAGTTTTCTGTTAACATTAGGTTGTTTTGCTTAGTAAAATCCATTAAAAATGGTGAGAAAATCTAGACGGATTTAAACATATTTGGGGTCTGAGCAGCACAACAGCAAATGGAATTTAACTGAGATAGACTTAAGGTCATGCACAATGGCAAAAATAGTGTAAACTTCTCATATGCACTGATCATCTCTCAACTTGACAGATCTGCCGAGGGAAAAGTTTTATGAGTGATCGTGAGTAACTCATTATAAGTTAGACTTCTATCCCTAGTAAAATAATTGAACAAATATTGGAGAAGAAATTACTAAAAATCCAGAGGGTAATATAACCATAAGCACAAGCAGCATGTTTTTTATAAAGAACAAATCATGCAAGACAAACTTGATTGCTCTTCTTGATAAAATTACAGAATTACTGTCTGCATCTTACATTTTTAGGGGCAGACTTTCAAAGACACAAAGGGCAATTAGGCAACCAACTTCCACTGATTTTTAGTAAAGCATTTGCTAAGGTATCTCATGAAATTTTAATGACAAAATTAATTCAAATTGGCTTGGAGCTGAGTCCTATTACATGGCTTTATAACTGGCTGAGTTACCATAACCAAAGATAATGATTAATGAGCATTGTAGCGGGGCGACGACTCACCGCTGCGGCGCCTCCTGCTGGTCATCTCAGGGAATTAGCTCTCCAGTCCTTGGAGCGCCCTCTGCAGGCCAGTGTCCCACTGCCTCTGGCCCCTGTGTCCCTCCCGGACCCGGTGGCCCTTTACCCAGGGGCTGCCCCCGTCAATGTCCCCGCCAGTCTCTATGGGTCTCCCCACCCAGGGGAACCCCCAACCCTCTATCCCCACCTTGCCTCAGTCGTGGGCTACTGCCAGTCACCATCTAGCCCCTGCTCACTGGGGCAGACTGCAGTGTAAAAGCCACTCATCATAGGCAAGGAGGGTTTGGACCTGCTGCCTCTGCCTACCCATGCTGCCCCCTGCAACCGCAGTACCTAATTGGCCTTCCACTAGGCCACAGCCTGGGGGGTTTCCAGGCCAGAGCTCCCCAGCTCCCTTGGCCTTCCCCCAGCCGTGCTCCACTCCAGGTACATTCTCAACTCCCTACAGCCAGGTCCCTCCCTCTCAAAGCTAGAGAGAGTGTCTGTGTGTGCTTCTGACCCACCACCCTCTTATAAGGGCCAGCTGGGCCCTGATTGCACTGTCTACAGCTGTGGCTGCTTTCCCCATCAGCCCAGCTTTTCTCTGCCACAGCCCTCTCCCAGGCTGCTTTAAGTCCTTCCAGGCAGGAGCTGAGTGACCACCCCGCTACAAGCATGCATCCAGTTGTAGGGAGATGTCTTGTGGTGTTTCCAGGGCCACCAGTTGTCCTGTCTTATTTGATATCTTTATTAATGACATAGAAGTTGGGGTCTAGAGCGCACTAGTGAAATGTGAAGATGAGGCCAAACAGTAGCAACTGAATCTGAATCCTTCCTACGTCATCAAATGACACATAGGGCATAAGCAGGGCTCCACTATCCCTATCTATCCTGGACTGCATTTTACATGTCCTCTGTGTTGTTAAGTCCCATAAGTTTTTTCCTCTCTAAGTTCCGTTTGTAAGAGGGATTCTTTAAGTCGCCCATTTTTGCATGTTCTTTCATCTGCCTAATGGCAAACCTGCCATGGCAGATGTTCTGGCTTCATTCTTAATACATGTCCCAGATAGTTCCATCTTCTTTTCTGGATAACTGAGGAGGGGAGGGGTTGTCAAACTCTGAAAAATCTCAGCATTTGTTATAAATTCATTCCATAATACAAGTAATATATAATATGCTTTTGAAGGCATTTAGATGTCTTTCTGTACCTTGGTGGATTTCCAGCTTTCACATCCATGTGTTAAAATGGAAATAACTTTTGAGTTAGATCCATAGTTTGGTCTTTAAGTTCTAAATTTCTTATGACCAAATCTTGTTTAAGATGGTGAATGTGGCTACTGCTTTACCTATTTGTGATATTATTTCCTTCTGCATACTCCAGTGGCTTATCTGTTACTGTTACATAATAGTAGTGACTATTGGTGACCAAAAGACTTTAAAACACAGAGATGCTCAAGACTAAGAATCTTTCTGAGTGATAGCAATCTGCCTACTTATTCCAACAGACTGAAGTAAATTCAGGATCGACTAATAAAACTGGAGCAAAGCAAGATGGGAATAGCAAATATGTCCGTCCTTCCTTCCTCCAACCTCACCCACCTCAAAAGTAGCCTTAATCTAGTCACAAGATGAAGAGCAGCCAGTTGTTGGGACTAGTAAACACAAGCTAGTTAGTTTGTCTTATTTCCCATAATTCCCTAAAACTATGTGAAGTCACCTCTTTTGCCACAGTGTTATCAGAAAAACTCCAAAAATTGCATATCCCAATATATTTCAGCAAATCTGTAAGAGAGAAAGGGAAGGGAAGTCAAGTCAATGTGGATGCTTTTAGGAGGAGTCTGGATGAAAAGACACAATTCAACTAAGAGGAATGCCATGAGTTTGCTTTGGCATTGACTAATCACATCCAAGTCTGAAGAGGAGACTCTGGACAACACTGATCATGAACTGGAAAAGGGTTTGAGAGAGAGGGGCAAAGGGAGTAGAATGACTGCGAGCCATCCCCATAGCTGAGAATGGCCTGGGCCATCGCCATGAGGCAGCAAGAACTGATTGAAATAGAGTGGTAGAGCTGAAGCTATTATTCAGAACATGAGAGAGCTAGACCAAACATTTTGCTACAGTTAGAATGAATGAAAAAATGAGATATTAGGATGGGGAGAAAGGGAGGTACATGAATGATGGAGGAGAAGAAGATAAAGGTCACTAAGCCGCTGTTTGAATGGGGGAAGCTGTGTATGTTAAGAAAGAGGTTTTTACTACCTGAAAAGCAACAAGGGTAGTATGAAAGTGCTGGGAGCATTGTAAGAAGGAGAGCTTCAAATGTAAGGTGCAACAGTGCAAAGACACTTGAAAACCTAAAAAAAAGTTAGAAACCAGCCAATTAGTATAATCCTACAAATCACACTTTTACACATGCGCACAGCTCTTTCAGCTGATCCAGGATCCCAAGTGCTTACCTCACAGAGAAAAACAAAGGGTAAAATCAGGTCCTATTGAAGTCAGTGGGAGTTTTTCACAGAGGCATGTATATTTTTCAAGCAAAACCAGGCCTATTGTGTGAAAATTGGGCCAGCTTTTGAGGGATGTTATTATTTTGCTTTAAAGAAAAAAAACTCCATAACATTTCCCCTTAGTTGTTGATGTAAACTAGATATTTATTCAAAATTATGAATAAAATTAAATTTGTAGGAGTGCTAAACTACATGAAACAGCAAAAGATCGTCAATTTTGCACAGCCATGTTTAGCACATAAAAATAAGAGAAACACTGGGCCAAATTCTCTGCTGGTTTAACACTAAAGTCTGTGTGTAGCACTTGGCAAAGTAATGACTAAGGACCCAATCCTGAAGTCAGGTCCACGTGGACAGACCCTTATACAGGATAAGAAGTTCAGGGTGGCATTCGGTATTGTAGCTACAAGCAACGGGATTAGAGTTGGTCAAAAAATTGTTATTTTCTTGTGGAAATTTGAAAACTGAAAAAAATTGGCCAAAAACTGAAAAATTTTAACCAGGAAATGTAGTTGTGGTGCCTCATGGGAGTTGTAGTTGGGTGCCTCAAGCTCCCATTTTCCTCTATAGGTTGGTCTCCCAGTGGAACTACATCCACCATGATGCACTATGGTCTCCCCTTTTGGAGAGGGGAAGTGAGTATACCTGGCCACGGTGCATCATGGGAGATATAGTCTGTCTGGGGAGCCCAGTCCATAAAGGAGAATGGGGACATGAGACAACTGAAATATAACTCCCATGAGGCACCATAGCAGTATTTCCAAATAGACATACTTAGGTTTTCAACCAAAATATTTTGAGTTTTGGGTATTCAATATTTCAATTAAAAATGGAAATTTTCTGTGGACAGTAGGTATTTTTCTCAATAAATTTTGTTGGATCAAAATCCCAATTTTCTATTAAAACTTTTTAAATGGAAAATATTCAACCAGCCCTAAACAGGATTCATTTAAGAAAGGTAATATTTTGTTAAACATCCACAAGAAACTTCCTGACAGTGAAGTCTGTTAGACTGTGGAATAGTTTCCCCATGGAAGTGCTCCCATTTCTTGGGACACTTTAAAACTAGACAGGACAAATATCTAGAAAAGGTAGAAAACAATCCTGCACAGACAGTGGTGACATTAGATGACTTAGTGTATCTTTTCCAACTCCAGCTTCTCTTATTCCTTAGGTTTCCATGAAGACATTAACCCAGTGTATAGCAGTAGTTAAAAAATTCACATAAGACGCACTTGAGTACATTAAAAAGGGGATTGAAAACATGGAAATTATAATGACATTTCTTCTATAAGATAGTCATCCTCCCTTGGGAGGTGGTGTCTAATTATGGTTATATCACCCAAGAAAGACATAGTTGAGATTCAAAAGTTGCAGAAAAGGCATTGAAATTTGTTAGAGACACGGCGGGTCTGACATAAAATGAGAGATTGCAAGCATTTGGCTTATGGAAAGCTAAAGGTTTAGAAAGGGTTTTTATTATGCTATTCAAAGTTATGGAGGACACAATGAAAAAAATATTATCCTATTGCATAATAGAAGAAGGAAAGGTCACTTGATCAAATTAAAGTACAAATAAAAGGAAACATTGTATTGGCAACCTGTGGAATGAAATGCCGTAGAAGGTCAAACAGTGTGGCTAAATTTCATGATCACTAATGACATTTGTAGTTATATACACTTAAGACCAAATTCTGCCTTTTGATGCAAATGTGCAGGTCTTTTGGAAGTCAATGGGAGCCAAGTGCATTTATCCAGGGACAGAATTTTGCCCCAATTTTGGAAGTTATGCTTCATGGGATAAATTGACTTCCTGTGAGTATCAGGAAGCAATTTTATTTGGTAAACCATTGCCCAGTTGGCTCAGTACAGGTTTTTTCTGTCTTCCCCTCAAATTGGTCATTGTTCATAGGGCCAAACCTGCAAACCTTACTTTGACAAAAGTCCCATTGATTTCAATTCGGTGTATAGACATTCTGGGTAAGATCTACTAGCAGTTTGGTCCAGAATGGCAAATTCTGATTGTGTCATTAGGGAAAAAATTATTTCTTCACTTCTGTTTTGATCTGGCCCTTTTTTGTTCCAGGCAAGTGCCTGCAACAAGACCATTAAAACACTTCTCAGTGATTTCCACAACATAACTGCCATGTAAATACAGATTTTATGGAGTCTTTTATTTATCATTTATCCATTCAGAAGTATTGTACTTGTCAAGTCATTACATTTACATGGTGATTTAATTACCCTATTGTCACAAGGCTCCTGGGCTTCATTATGAGAGGCGCATGGCATGCTGTTGACAATAATGGAAATTTCATTATCTAGTCTATTGGGCTCAGATTTTTTTTGGTTCAAGATCTCTCTTCCTCACCCCCATTCCCATAAAAACCTACCTAAAATTCACAATCAAGGTTCCTGTAAAGACACTTATTGTGCTAGATCTTAGTCTGCTGGACTTGTCACTTATTCAATATATTCAGTTCCCTATTTCCTATGCAAGTTCAACCAGACAACACTAGTCATATTGTCTGTGTCCAGTATTGATTTCTGTAGTGTCGCCCTGCTGTGTTATGTAACCACGACATTCATCTCTTTCCTCTGATTATACCTTTAATTGAGGAGCAACTCCTTCAGGGGAGGAAGCTCACCTTCTTATCCAGTCCATGTGTCTAGACAATCATCATAAACTCAAGTTCTTTAGTATAACAAGCGCTACACCGACATACATAAATTGTTTCAGCAGTGTAAGGCAATGCAACCATTTTCCATCACTTGCATGTACTAAGTACTTCATGCGAATTGCACACCCAGCACCTGTATCACAGACAGAATACTGTGTGTTCCAACTGAAGTGCTGACATTCTGTGAAACTCTGGCCCTCAAAACAGCTACGGCTGCTGCTACGCAGGTATCCTGGCAGAAGTAATTGGGGAAAGGGATTAAACTAAATACACAGAGCCTGCAATTCTGCCTTTGAATATAGACAACTATTAAAGGCACTCACTGGTAGAAGTTTGGTTTGAACATATATGGTACGTCTACCCTCCAATAAAAGACCGTGGCTGTGTCTGGCCCAGGTCAGCTGACTCAGGGTTGCGGGGCTTGGGCTGAGGGGCTAAACACAGCAATGTAGACATTTGGGCTCAATCTGAAACCTGGTGAGGGGGATGGGTCTCCAAGCCCAAGCTCAAGCCTGAGCCGGAATGTCTACACTGCAGTGTTTAGCCTTGCAGCCTGAGCCCAATGAGCCTGAGTCAATTAACTTGGGCTCTGAGACTCGGTGCCGTGGATTTTTTATTGCAGCATAGACATACCCATAGTCTCCTGGCTTCCAGTCCTGTGCTCTCAGTACTTAGACCAATGGGTATTTTGGTGGAGAAAGAAGGATCATTATCAGCATACATTTTGTCTATGTCTCAGAATCATTTAAAACTGTCTGGTCATCCAGAAGTGCTGTATTATGTTCAGTAGGGCCTGAGCACATGTGCAGTGCAGCCTGACTGGAGCTGCTGTATAAATGGTGATTTTCCATAGTTTATAACTCAGACTGATTTTAATGGGGACAGCTAAAGGCACCATTCCAGCAGCAGGACTAGCTACCCATCTGGTGTCCCTCCTCCATGCTTGTGAAGGTAATCTTCCAAAAGGGGAAATAATTGTAATCCAAGCCAGTGTTGTCTTCTTGATTCCACAGACAGCCTGACACAATAACTGATAGGTGTGAACTCCACTCCAGTAATCTGATTGACCTAATCTATAACCAAATTATGGCACTTGAAAGGCCACCATGAGTTTTTTGATTGCTGATTATTTAAGTGGATCAGAAGTATGTTACTGCAGCCCATGGTGGGATTTGGGAATTGCTGAGGGAAAGAAATGCAGAGGCAAGACAGGAGGAGAGCTACACAATTGTAAGGAAGAGGGAGAGAAACAAAAAAAGGAAGATGAGATGGAAGGGAAACAAAGGGTGGAAATCATGGGGATCCTAAATGTCAGCATGTTTTTCCACTGATTGATGCAGATTGTAACTATAAGGAATGTAGTTGATGGTTTCTGAATGCTTAATTGCTACAGAAAGGCCATATTCTCCCCTTGATCTTGATGCTCACCTCCCACTGGCAGTTCCACTTAAGGAGAGTTTCTAATAGTAAACTTACACCCCAGGCCAAGGATGATTTAAAATGAAAATTGGCCCTTTACACACAATCTATCCATTATGCCTAGCTTTAAATGTACTTGCCACAGCCCCTTCTGCCTCTTTTCCTGATACTGATTTAAAGGAGCAGGGCCAGTTCCTCACCTGGGTGATGTGATTGACTCCATTGAAGTGTGTGCTGATTTACACTGGTCCCCGATTCATATCACATCTCACAAGAGATTTTGGAATGTATAGTTTCTGGATATGTTCTACAGTGCCGGATTATTGGTTTTTCACCTTTAGGCTTGGCTCATAAAAGAAAGCCGAAAGGAAATGTTGCTTTTTAGAGTCAGGTGCATTAGAAAAGACCTTGGGCTTGGTTCTTCTCTCACTTACACCAGTGTAAATCAGTAGTAACTCCACTGTAGAGAAATAAATCTCTGTACATTGACTAAACCATGATCAAAGGTTATATAATTGCCACCTATAAATGAGACATAGGAGGCAGAGTTGTTTAGGACAAGTGTGTCAAGTATACATACAGTAGAAGGGCTGGATCCGGCACACTTGGTGTATTTTTGTGGCCTGCGTTATGTGTTCAGACTGTGCAGAATTTACATTTTTATTAACAAAGTAGGTTTCTAACCCTCACAATTGTGAAGAACACCTTCAAAATGTGAAGCAAGTTTAACCAATAATAGAGAAAGATGTGGAAGCTCCTTTGCTTGAGTCAGTTGAAAATTAGCTTGGAATCAGTCCCCTTGTATCTAAAAAACTTGTTAGTTAAAATAACAGAAATTAGAGATAGACAAGAACTTTTCACTCACAGCATCCATCACCATCTAATAATCTATTCTTGAATGTTCAGCCCAAGCTAATTTTCAAATATCTCCACTAATTCCCTTGGAGACAGTCCACATTCAAATAATCCTCATTGTCAAATGGTGTGATTATATTGTTGTTGTGTTTCTGTTATTTAGACAATTAAAATACGCTGAACTTTGCAGAATTTAAAATTTTTAAATTGTTTGGTGCAGAATTCCCTCAAGAGTACCGGAGTTCTGTGTGGCGCAATCTGGGTGTGGGCAGCTCAGTGGGGGGGTCTGGGTGCGGCGGGGAATCTGGATGCACAGTGGCTCGGTGCTGGGTTCTGGGTGCAGGGGGAATGGGACTCTGCAGGGGAGTCCAGGTGAAGGTGGTCAGAGGTCAGTGGGAGAGGGGTTGGGGGAGTGCGGCTTGGTGGGGGTCAGGGTGCAGCTGGTTGGGGCTCAGTGGGGTGGGGGTCCAGGTGTGGGGGGCTCCTGATGCAGGGATGAGGCTTGGCGGGGTGGGGATTTGAGAGGCTCGGTGGGAGGGTTCTGGGTGTGGGGGGCTCCTGATGTGGAGGGGGCTCAGTGGGGGGGTTCCCAGTACATGGGTGGGGGGAGGGATCACTGTACAGGGAGCTGCTCCTCCTGTCCACCCAACCCCTGTGCATCCGGATTCCTCCACAGAGCCTCCCCCCCGGCCCCCATGAGCCTCTCCCCCCCCCCACGCAGTGCAGAGCTTCCTGCGGCCAGGGAAAGTTTCTGGGGATTGATCTGATCCAGCCCTGGCTGCTCCATGCAGGGAAGGGGGAGGAGGAACTCCATCTCCATCCTTCCCTACTCCCTGTCCCGCTGGGACTAACTGTCCCTGGGCGGCTGCAGCATCCCCAGACCCTCCTTTCCCCCCAGTGATTTACCTGTCCCCCCGGCTGCCTGAACAGATGAGTCTGAGCTGCCGAGCTGCTGGGGAGGGGTGAGTGAGCACTGATGCAGCTTCTCTTTGCTTCCCCACAGAAACCATTTCCTGCAAGGAATCAAAGGGAATCTGTGGGGGAGGGGGCATTTTTCTGTTGCGCCACAGTGGCGCAGAATTTACTCAGGAGTAATAAATCTTTTATTTTTATGATTTTTCTCTACACAGGTTAATCCCATGAGCCCTTTAATTGGTTGTGTTACATTCTTTGGAATTCTCACCAGTTTTCCAACATCTTTCTGGCACTATGGTTGCTCAACTCTAACAACTAACCAGTGCCAAATAGAGAGAGACTATTGTGGCTTTGGTCTGACATGGATGTAGGCAACCCAAACTGCATTATATATTCTAAATTGGTGCTTTAGAGTTCTCGATGCAAGTTCAGATGGGAATCATCTAATTGCAGAAGTATCTAAAGATTTCTTTATGAAAAAAAAAGACAATCCCTTATACAGTATATTGTCACAGAAAAAAAATCCCAACAGTTTTGGGAATGGTTGGAACCAGAAATGGTTGGAACCAGAAATGCTCTTTATGTTGATTGTTCTCTGTCTTAACTGACACCAAGCCTGAAAATACAAGAGAGTATCCTGGAATGGGCTTTTATAGTCAACAATTGCCCACAGGTCCTCTAAAAGTTCCAGGGAAAAGTCACAGGTGTAACCACAGCAAAAACTATGCAACACAAAGGCCCTTCACCAAAAATAGAAGTCTTTTTGCCAACATTTCCTGGAATTATAGCAACAATTATTTGCATCTATATAGCACATTTCATGCAAAGAGTTCAAAACACACCACAGACATTGTTTATTTAAACCTAACTACACCTGCATGAGGTATGGGTAAATTGAGGCATGGACTGTAAGTGACTTCTTCAAGGATTTGCAGTGAGACAGTGGCAGAGCCAGCAGTAGAACCCACAGATCCTGGTTCATAGCCCTGTGCTCTAAATACTTCCTTTTGAGAACAGCTAGCTCCTGTACTTCTATGAAGCTCTTTCTTGTCTAGCCCTGCTGTTGGCACAGGAGCTGTGCACATCCTCATGAAAGTAAACTAATTGAAGTTCTCAAAACTTTAGATTAGCCATTTAATGTACCATGACTCTTAAAAACCAAGCCAGTAAACATTTTGTCCCAGTCTTCCATGACTTATTACAGGAGCCACTGTGGGTTTCAGGGCCTCTTGAGGGACCACAGAGCGCTACTTTGTGCCAGAGAAAACAAAACAGAGTTTTAAGAGAACTGAAGACTAGAGAATACTTACCAGCGGCCAGTAAGTATGGAATGAAAAGCCAGAAGCACTTTTGCTATTGGAATAAAAGGAGAAAGAGAGAGAGAGAGCTCTCCCAAGCCACTTTACTGCAGCTCTCTGAAAAGATTCCTGGAAAAGAGCCTTTTTAAAAATAAATAATAAATCAGATGTGGGTAACCGTATTCATTTGAGTTTCCTGCATAGTCTGCTCGGGATTCTGGAAAAGGAGCTTTCTCTCTCTTCTCAGCCTTGCAAAGTTCTCTCTGATCTGCTGACACCACTGTTCCTCACCTACCGGAGAAGAGGGCAAAGCAGCCTTACAAGCATAGGAATAATATTTAGTGCTTTTCACCATCAAACCGCTTCACAAACACTAACTGCTTGGTCATCACAACAGCAGGCAAATATTAGTATTGTCCCCATGTTTTACAAAGGGGCCTATTGAGGCAGAGAAGCTGAATGCCTTGCTCGAGGGCACAGAAAGGAGTCACTCTCAGTGGTGGGATTAGAAATCAGGAATCTTTGGCTCTCAGTTCTGTGCTGAAACCACTATCCCTCTCTTTGCATTTGTGGTGGTAGTTATGAGTGAATTCAGAGTGCTGTTTGGGAAAGTGACATCATGGTTTTCCTTTCTCTATTCCATTCTGAATAGGGTGTATCTGACAGTACCTGCCTACAGGTAGATAATGCACCAATCATCCTCCAGAACCTCTGACAAAGGCTATTTAGATTTTCCTCTCCCCAAAATTTCCAACACTTTGCACTCCACCTTATCCCTAACACTGTCTGCCATTTTTTAAAAACTGCAAATCTCTGTTTCACATAATAGCTCTAAAACTGCAAATGTGTGGCCAGATTCAGTATCAGGCAATATTTTGATTTCATGATGAACAAATCCAGTTGGATGAATCAGTTTCCAGGATTTTAAATTTCTGCGAGGAGTCAAGTTTTCAAACTTGGATGCTCAAAATTTACTTTTACCGGGCCAGGGGGAAAAGGAGGTAAATAGATGCCTGAATGGGTATTTAGGTGCCGTGGCCTGATTTTCAAAAGTGTTGAGCACCTTTACCTCCCATTGACTTTAGTGGGATTCATTAGTTGTCAACAACATGAAATCAGGCTATTAGTTGCCTATTTAGATATTCAAATGGGTATTTAGGAGCTTAACTTCAGAGAATTTGAAAGTTGGGCTCAGGTTTCAGTCCCAGGGAATTACAAATGCTTGCACCAGGAAAGATTTTGGCCATGTTTAGAAAACTGTAACTTTATAACCACCGACTTGTGCTAGTTTCCCCCCTACATATTTAAAATCTGCTTTAACAGTTTCTGTATTTGTTGTTTGCAGAGCCCTGTGTAATCTCAAAAACTTGTCTCTTTCACCAACAGAAGTTGGTCCAGTAAAAGATATTATCTCACCCACCTTTTCTCTCTCTATTTCATTGTATTTATTTTGTGTTATATCAATTAACAGAGCTCCAACATCTTTTATAAAGATTTAAAAAACACACAGTATTTAAAATTCCATGAGCAATTGACAATGTAATTTAAACATAGACTGCCTATCTAGATGTAATGATTATCCATCAATTAGTGACAATCAAAAACATCCCTTAATTATACTTTGAGTCCCACAGACCACCTCCTCCCCAAACATCTGGGGGAAAAGATGAGCACATAATTTATTGGAAAGGTTAATAAATAAACAAACAAACAAATAAATAAGTTGCTTCGCAGACCATAAGTGTTCTGCCCGCAATCCCTTCTCATGTAAACAGAGAGGGCTGCAATATGATTGTTAGGTTCAAATCTGAAAGATTATGGGACACAAATGTAAATGGAGTTAAGGGATTACACTACATTTCCTTCTATACTTGTATAGCCCCCATTTATCAGAATATCTGAGCACCTCACAATCTTTACAGCAATCCTGAGCAGTAAGGAGGTAATCTTTTCTGCATTTTACAGATGAGGAACTAAGGCCCAGATCCTTAAAGGTATTGGGGTGCCAGACTCCCATTAATTGATGTCAGTGGAAATTAAGCACCTAACCATGGGCCAAAGAGACTATTAACTTGGCCAGGGTCCCACAGGGAGTCTGTGATGGAGCAGGGAATTAAACCTAGGTCTCTCAGGTTCTAGGCTAGTGTGCTAACCACTGAAGCATCCTTTTCTTTCCTGTATTTTTCTTCCATATTAGCAATTTTTATATAGAAGTTCTTCTTGAGATAAAAATAGATAGTTCACAAATTAAAAACAAAAGCAACCCAAGATAATTCAGTAATATCACAAAGACTCTGCATTACTGAGCTATTCTTTAATTTGAATAGAGGGATGCCATTTACTCATTACAGTTTAGAAAGCCAAAAATACCTACCTGTTATACCTTTGACTCTGGGCTGTGTTCTATTCTATCTACAGAAATTTTCTTCCACTTCTTAGACAGAAGGTATATAAAATGTCAGTGTTTGACAGCTATTATTTTTGCTACTGTTCCAAAAACTAACCTAGATAAGCAGTTGCTGTAAGATTTGACTTTGATCCAAAAAGAAGGTTTTTATTTGTAATGCTTTAGATTGTGTCATGCTGCAGTATGATGTAATGAGCTGTGACATGGTATGACATGGTGTGATGTGATGTTAAAAGTCTCAAACGATCGAAGGGGCTGAATACTGAATGCTAGAAAAAGTCTGAAGTGGGAAATGCTGCTATTTAAATGGCGGCTTACATGCTAATTACAAACCCTATCCTGTGATACCTGAGTATTTTGGTGGGCAAAGGGCTGCTTGCCACCCAACTACACACACTCATTAACTTTGTAGGATTCCAGCTTGATTGTTGGGGTTGGGGTGCAGCTAAAGTGCCTGCCAAAGGACCCTGGGTGAAATCCTGGCCCCAGTGAAGTCAATGGCAAACCCACTGACCAGTGGGACGAGAATTTCACTTCATGGCTCTAAAAAAAGGATGTTGCTTCTTTTTAAGGTATCGTACAGAATGGATCTCCTAGAACTCCAGGGCCAAGCAGCCCTCCACCACTGAGACAGTTTTGTGATTTTTCATGGGGCTTACCTCCGCAATCTCATACAGTATGTGGGTCAATATTGTAAGGTTTATGCAATAAGCAATCTAAATGCAGTGGAGTTGTACGAAGCGTAAATCAGGGCTGAATTTGGCAACTTATATGTGCCATTTTTAAAAACCAAAAAGCTTTATGAAAATTGAGTTGTGGTTGAAATAAGGCTAGCCAGGGTTAGAGGATCCTCTTTTCTGCTTTACTTTAGAAGCAGAGGGCTCTGAGGGGGAAGGATTATATTTGAGACCTCTTTCATCTTCTCAGTGGAACATCACAGGAGCAGAGCAGGAATGACAATTTATATGTATCTTTTTAAATACAAAAGTATATGTGGGTGACGGCATAATGGTGACGGGAATTCACAGGCTGCAGCACACTCTAATCACTGGAATCCACAAAGTTTAAATTGCTTCTGAAATTGGAGTTTAAGGTATGTCTGTCTCCTAGTGTGTTTGACTGATGGGTAGAGGCATAGGCTTGTGCTTGGAATGCTTTTACAAGACCTGAGTTCTTTTGACGTAACCTATTATCTTATTTGAGGTGTCCCATTAAAATGTAACAAAAAAAGGTAATTATTGCTACAAAGACAACCTAAAACTGAGGCAGGGATACCCAGTGCATCATTCCAGTGCTCGGAGGGATGGGGGTGGGGAGGTGGATGAGTCATGCAGCTCTAGTATATACTGAAATAATGAAAGAAAATTAAAAGAGAGGGATTGGTAGAGAAGGGCAGGGTGATGGTGGAGGAAAAGAAAGCAAAAAACCGTGAAGAAAGGAAAGAGGGGGAGAGAGAGAGAGAGAGAGAGTGAGTGGAAAGGGTTGTGAAGAGGAAGTGGAAAGAAGAGAAAGAATAGTGAAGACAGGCAAGTGGGACAGGGAGAGAGAAGTTACTGTTAATAACCTATGTGTCTAGTGGGAGAAATACTTGTCATCTCCTTGCTACAGCCCTGTAAATTGACACCTGTATTACAAGTGCTATCATTGATGTTCTGTCAAGGTTCCTATTATAGAAAGATTCACTTGTTATAAGTGTAAACCTGGGATATAGGTTTTCAATTTTGAACTGTTTAAAAAAACCTATGTGGCCTAAATGTTTATTTTTAGGTGTTTTGAGAAACGTCATCAAAAAATGTCATTGTACTGTGTAGTGTATTATTGAAGGCAAAGCTAGGAATGCCACATATATTTAAGGTTCCGCCACACCTTCCATTATAAGACCCTGTCTTCAGTTGCTTATAACTTTGCCAAACTTTAACTGAAATTTTCCATGCCAGATGTTTGCCTCAGGCTGAATTATTTTTTTTTTAAAAGATTCAGCTAAAATGGTAAAGCCATTTCTGAGCATGATATTAGGGGAAAATATGTTGTTAAAAAAATTGCCCATGTTAAAAAAAATTACTGTCATTTCACTAGTGCCTCCATGCTTTGGAACAGAGACCGGAGATATGACATGGGTTGCCCTCGTGTCAGGGATGTATCTTGTGCCATTCCTGTGAAAATTCACCCATATTTTGCCAAATTATAAACCTCCAGAAAATGCCAGCCACCCAGGAGTTTGCTCCCCTCACAGCTCCTGTGTGCCAACCAGACTGCACAAGCATCCTCACCCCAGAGTAAGTCAGCTTGTTCCCATGCAGCGCTGCAGGGACTGAGCAGGACATTTTCTGCAACTGCTCCTCCTCCTGGGGGCCGTTGTGGTGCCTGGCACAGGAACTGAGAATAGGGAGACTTATGATCTCAATGCTCCCCCTGTTGGCTTTTAAATACTCAGAAAAATTAGGCTCTTGGTGTCTCAAATTGGCTACTGAAAATTAGTGGACACTTCTGACAATTTTGCCCGTGATCTCTTTGTATCTCAGTTTCCCATGTGTAAAATGGGAATGATAATACCACCTCTCCTCACAGGGGTGTTTTGAAGATACATTCATTAACATCTGCAAAGCACCATAGAATAGCTCATGAGTAAATTAATAACTTTGAATTCAGTTTGGATAGTGTGGATTAAATAAGACCCGGGGCCATACATTGACTGAAGAGGATAAAAAAGAAATACTGAATAACTGCTCACTCAGTGAATGAGGCAAGGGTCCTATAGAAACAATAGTATGTGATTATGTAAATAAAGACTGTATCTTAATACATGCACACAAGAGGGCCGAATTAAGGTTTCATGGGCAACCTGGATTCAAGCATTTCCTAACTTCTGAGTGCTTGACTTTACAACCTTAGCATTCTTTTAATGTAATATTTTATGTAATGTAGTTTTTATATAAGTCTAAAATGGCTGTTTCTTTGTTTCTTTCCTCCACTTTCTGAGACAAAAAGTTGTCCCCAGTACGTTCCAAGAACTTATTAGACATTTTGTGTTTTTACCATATTAAATTCCCCAATTACTATCAGGCCTTGTGTTTTGGATATTTCTGTTATTTGTTCTAGAAATACCTTATCTGCCTACTTTTCCTGATGCTTTTTCTAATCCTAACCCATGACGTAACTCTGAACATACGCAGAAATATAGTGCTAGCTGGGTGCCTTTTTGAGTTCTCAACAGAATATGATGCCGTTTTTCCAAAATGCAAAACAAGAATTGAAGGCACATAATGTCCGAACTATGTTTAGTTTCAAATGGCACAAACTGGAAAGATGCCCTGTCAGTTGGTATCAGTGGTAGTGAAAGCTCTAGCTATAACACCGAAACTGAGGCCTGGTCCACACTAACCCCCCACTTCGGACTAAGGTACGCAAATTCAGCTACGTTAATAACGTAGCTGAATTCGAAGTACCTTAGTCCGAACTTACCGCAGGTCCAGACGCTGCAGGCAGGCTCCCCCGTCGATGCCGCGTACTCCTCTCGCTGAGCTGGAGTACCGGCGTTGACGGCAAGCACTTCCGGGATTGATCCGGGATCGATTTATCGCGTCTAGACAAGACGCGATAAATCGATCCCAGAAGATCGATCGCTTACATCCGGACCAGGAAGTAAGTATAGACGTACCCTGAGTGCTGTGACAAAGTTGTGTGGATCGTCCATCTTTCACTTGCACTGAGCTTGAATTCTACTGATAAATCATCATTTTGTATGTACTGAAATCTCAGTCTACTGTATGTTTCAATAGCGGGATATACCAGGCTGAGGGCAGGATGGCTGCAGTCTTGGAGCACTTGCATTGAGAAGGGATTGCCAGAGGGAATGAGTCTAAATGGCACTAAAAGAGTAATTTTGTTAGGGAGAATAATGGTATTGAACAGTGTTTCTCAACCATCTTGATACCAGGGACCGGCTTGCTGCCTTCCTAAACTGTGTCAAGGAGATCTTAGGGACCGGCATTGGTCCACGGACTGGTTGTTGAGAAACACTGGCATAGAAGACCAGTTATTTTGCACTCCAAGCTGTGTCCTGATCATACGTATTATTAAGAAACTGGAAAAGGTTGAATATAAAAATTCAGGGAAAACACAGCTATCATACATTAGGTAAATTAGAAAAATCTGGATTTATTTAGTGACATGCCTTAATCCTTCCTCAGTTGCTCAGAACCTGAGAAATGTGGTTCATTATTGTAAGTGTCAAGAATTAGATTAAGTGCTCTAAAGTAGACTGCAAATCTAATTTTGAAATTTTAATTTCCATTGCAGAGGGAATAGGCTTGATTTGGTATGTTGTCAAACATTTAGTGGCAATTCACACAGTGCTCCAAGCCATGATTTTTAAGCATTTGCAACTTGGTTATTAATTCCAGGTAAGTTTTTGTCAAATGGCAGCTGCTCTTGTCCTCATTGAGGACCAAATATATGGCTAGTTTGAAATTTTAAAATCAAGTTTTTTAATTAACCAATCCCCCAAAAGTGAGAGCATCAGTCTCTTAACTTACGTCTTCACTTACATCCGGGTCCGGATGTAAGCAATCGGTTTTCTGAGTTCGATTTATCGCGTCTGGTTAAGACGCGATAAATCGATCCCGGATCGATCCCGGAAGTGCCCCGGATCGATCCCGGAAGTGCTCGCCTTCGACGCTGGTACTCCAGCTCGGCGAGCGGAGTACGCAGCATCGACGGGGGAGCCTTCCTGCCGCGTCTGGACCGCGGTAACTTCGGACTAAGGTACTTCGAATTCAGCTACGTTATTAACGTAGCTGAATTTGCGTACCTTAATCCAAAGTGGGGGGGTTAGTGTAGACCAGGCCTAGAGGAAGATCTCACTCCCATGTCTTCTGCTGCAGAGATCATTTGGCTGTGGAACTGGTGCAATTCTGCTGCGTAAGGGAAGGCAGGATTTGGGTGTGATGTGGATTTGCTACAGCAACCAGCTCAGAAACCTGACTCTTTAGCTCAAATTGTAGAGGCTCATGCTTTCATTAAGCTTTGTGACAACACATCTGGCATGTGTTGTTTGTTTTCTCATCCTCTTTTCAGGGGAAGAAGTGTGTGCAGTGGAGTAGTCTTATTTTGTTTGTTTGTTTAATATACTTGGTCTAATAAATATTTGTTTGTTTAATACACCTGGTCAAATAAATGTACCTTTCACTTGGAGTGGAAGTTTGGGAGGGTTGTAATTTGTCTTCAGTTCCTGTTGAGAGTTCTATTGTGTCAGATGAGTGTAGTTGTCAATCACAGTTTTCGTCCAGGAGCTTTAGATGACTGTTTAGATATACTGGGCCCAGGTCAGGGAGCATTCTGAAGATGAGGACTGAGACCTTGAACTTGATATGAAATTCTATGGGAAACCAGTTTAGACAGTGACAGTTTGTTGTTAGGTACGTTGATATATTTGCGGTGGCCTGTGTTGCTGAGGAGACATGCTGCAGCATTCTGAACTAGTTGGAGTTTCCTAAATGCTAAAGGCTTCATACCCAGGTAATTGCTGTAATCCATCTGAGAGGTGACAAAGGCATGAATAACTGAGGCCAGGTCTGCCTTTGCCAGGATGGGATCGAGTTTCCTAGCCAAGCAGAGATGGCAGAAAGTGTTACTCACAGATCTGCTATGTGAGAGCTCTGCATCAGTGAGGAATCCAGGAGTACTGCTGAACTACAGACTGAATGGACCGATTGTGGGTGTATATCTTCAACCAACGGAGATTGCACTGTCACTGCAAGCTCTTCAAAATACTTTCCTCTGCCCATTGCTTTATCCAGCTGGTCTGCATCCAAGAACTGATCTCATCCAAGCACTGGGCCGTCTTGGTTGTAGTGGCATGGTCATATGTGGTGAAGAATAGGTAGAGCTGAATATCATCCCGGTATTGCTGGCATTTGTGTCCATGTCATATGATTAGTTCACCTAGTGATTGCATGTAGATATTGAAAAGGATCAGAGAGAGACTTGAATCTTGTGGACTCCACAAGTGAGGGAGTCTAATGGTGGAAATGGAGTTTCCTATCACTGCTTGTTGGGTGCATCCCTCCAAGAAAGACACAAACAATTTTAGCCATTACCTTGGACCCTGACTACCTCTCTCAGTCGAGAGAGCAGAATCTCATGGTCAACAGTGCTGAGAGTTGTGTACTGCAGAAAGGATGAGAATGGATGTCTGTCCTCTATCCATTGACAGGAGGAGATCAGTGCCACTAATGCAGTTTTAGTTCTGTGTCCTGGCCTGAACCCAGATTTTGCAGGGTCTAGAATATTAACTTCAAGTAAGTGAGATTGTAGTTGGCCTTTTGCTAGCTTCTCTATGAGCTTGCTCAGGAATGGGAGGTTTGACACTATGTGGTAGTTAGGTAGGACTGTATTATCCAGGGTGGGTTTCTTCAGTGTTGGTTGCACTGTTGTGTGTCTGAAGGAGGAAGAAAAGATGACTTCTCTGAGTGAGACATTGGCTATTTCAGTCAGAAGTGGCATCAGTTGTTCATGGCTCTTTCACAAGCCAAAAAGGTCATAGGTCAGATTCATAAGTCTTGGGTCAAAACTCCTTTAAGGTATACAAAACTTCTTGATGAGTGAATGTACTGAATTTTGGGAATGCAGGTCGGCTGTTGGATGGTGGGTAAAGGTGGAGAGATCCATAGTTTATTTGGCCTTGTCTATGATAGGGAAATGTTCTGTTCTAAGAATCATTTTGTCCTCTTAGTTTGTTTGCCAAATGTTCCATGACCACATAAAAGTCCTCAAAACAGTTTACATGTGTGCAAAACCATTTGGATTTCTGTCTGCCCCGCTCTTATGATAGTATGGCTAGAGGTTATGGTATAATAACAAAAAGGTTCAAAACAGTCTTGCTTCTCCTGTGTCAGGTCTTTGGTGGCCTTTCAAAATCTCTCAGAACCTACTGCACCTGGGAACTGTGTGGTATGTACCCAGAAGGCATTGTGGCTGAAACAGTTTTGGCCATCACCAGTATGAATATGGGGCAACACTGCAGCAATTTGGAATGTGGCTATGGGTAGTGTGTCCACACTGAACTGATTGTACTTAAATTGGTTCTATCCCACTGGTATAATTAGCTTAGGGATGGTTCACATCTCTAATGTAGAGATTTTTCAAAGGCATAAGTGGGTGCTTAGCATCTATTAATGCCTTTGAAAATCTCCCCCACTAACCCATAATCCTTTTGATTGACCAAAGCAACAACAACAAAAATTCCAGGGCATTTTTAATTCAAAGATGCTCAGCCAAATTCTGGTTTATAATATTTATTTCTGTTTTACTGAGAGTTTTCATGCAGTTATCTCATCTATACAAGCTGTAAACTCCATGGACATCACCGCTGTGCTCATCATGAATTCCAAAGTTTGCTGATTGTTGTCTACATAAGTTATGCATCTTTGGCCTTTTTCTTGGTATTTTCTGAGTCTGGAACCTTTTTATCATCTTCCAGACACATTGATTTTCAGTCATGCAAGTAAACGTGCTCAATTTGTTCTTCCTGAGTTAACACAATGTGTCAGTACGTGCAGACCAGTCTGTCACATTCTTTATTTGTTGATAAGTGTGTCCTCAGAGCTGACACTCAATATCCTGTTGTTATCCTGCCCTCACCTGTGGTCTTAATCCTATACCCACAACTGACCTTTTAGGACTGTCAAACTAGTCCTGCCTTTGGATATTCTGACATCTCATCTGAATTGTCTCTTTTGGCAGAATTCTGTTCACAACAAGGTAGTGGAGACACATCCTCACTTGATCCTGCTGCGATAGTTAAATCAAGTAATTTTCCAAGTAATTTAAACGAAATAGAAATGTATGTTAGTCGAGCAAGAGTTTATAGTAGGTGAAAGGCATGAAAAGTTTGTGAATACTGATTTGCATTAATCACTCTGCTTTCACATTTAATTAAATAATTATTGACAGGATAAAGGTGGCATTATTGGTTTGCTTGCAAGAGCTGGGCGATGATGGGAGTTTAATATGTTTTAACTTGTTTAAAGCATGGATGGCTTGAGACTTTGACATTGAAAACTCCCACTGTTCTTCAAGGTGCAGTGGTGCTTGGCTGTTTCACTTAATCATTGTGGCATTAATGATATTGCTGGGCGAAAGGCTTTAAACTGGTGTTTTGGCCATACACCTATCAATATATAATGATATTTTAGAACCCCATACAAACCTATTCCCAGCTGCATAACATGCCAGGTTATTGCATCAATAGTTATTTAGGACTAGATTGAGATTTTACAACTAGCCCTGTGTAAGGGGCAGTGCATAGCTGCAGTGCTCCAGGGAGAGTCCATGAAAGAAATGTAACTGGGAGACTTCCCTGTTTCCCCCTTACTCCAGGGAAAAGTGAGTTACTGTAGCCCCTTAATGGGAGCAATTTAATTCCCTCTCATCATGCTGGCTTACATTCTATTCGTGAGCACAGTGGGCGGAGGAGAGTTAAGTCACGGCTCCGCCTATTCCCTTACCCACCTGTTGGTGGGGGGAATAGTGGCTCTATGGAGTCTTAATACAGGTAAACCCTGTGCAATTGTGCGGGGGATAGGGGAACGGGCTCCTTTACTCTCCTCTAGCCAAATAAGGCTGTGTTATCATTGACGACCATTTCTACACTACCACTTATGTCGACCAGGGGTATGAAAACACCCCCCCACCCCCGAACAACATAAGTTTCGCCGGCCAAAGTGGTGGTGTGCACAGCACTATGTCGGCAGGAGAGCGTCTCCCGCCGACATAGCTACCGCCTCTCTTTGGGGGTGTTTTAATTATGTCAGTGCGACAGCTCTCTCCCGTCAGCATAGAGTGGCTACACGAGAGATCTTACAGCGGCGAAGCTGCGTCAGTACAGCTGTGCCTCTGTAAAGTTTCTAGTGTAAACATAGCCTAAGTCTTGAAAGGCGAGGGGCCCGTTCCACCACTGCCTTGCACCTTGTATAGTCAATTACCCCTGTGCAAAGTGGGTGTAAAACAGTGTGGGCCAGATTTGGAATTCATTTTCACCAGTCTAAACCTTAGGATTTCAACAGAGTTATTCCAGATTTACGCCAGGGTAGCTGAGAACAGGATCTTTCTATACCATTCTGTTCTGGCAGTGCTTTATACTCAGCACTGGTGAAAATAAGTTACATAGCATGCAAGACAGGAGAATCACTTCCTCCTAGTTCTCCTCCCCAAACCAAGACATCCCACTTAACACTAAAATAAAGATACAGCACCACCTATTCGTGGAGGTGCTGTGTGCACTCATTACAACACCTTACATACCCACCATCCAGTCACCTTCCCCATTGTTCGTGCAGTTACTCTATCACCCAGCCTCTCTTTCTCTTTGAGATTCCTTATATGGGGTCTCTGTCTGTCTTCCTAAATCAAGATCTTTCCCTCTGAATTCCTCCAAAAAAACAAGCACCATTTCTTGCCTTCTCATAGCATAGCAGTCTGAGAAGAAGGTTGTTCTTTCCCCTTTCCTGCACCTGCCCAGGGGCGGGAGATGGGCTCAGGTTCAGGGAGTGGTGGTGCAGTCTGTAGATCTTACAGGACTCAGTAGAGGACTCTACACGTGTGTCTGTACTAGGATCAGGACCTTCTGGTGGCATATAAGACATAGGCGGGCCTTTGGCAGTGGGGGAAACAAGCTGAGAAGATTGTGTTGGAGGAGCCACTCTGGTGCCACCTGCTGCTGCTTACAAGAAAACAAAACTTTTAAGACTCAGCAGTGGACCCAAAGCCCCCAGCTGCCAGGTGAGGGAGACTATTCTCCCCTGCCTCTCACCCCTAGTGGCAGCCCTGCTTCTGTGCACCTGGTGCTCCTCTCTGTAACATAGTACAGGGAAGACCAGAATGGCTGCAATGACTCAGACTGATGGAGGGGGGAATAGGCATGGTTATATGGTAAGAAGTTGAGGAACAACCACTCTTGGAAACATGTTCCCTCTTACGTGAATTAATTTCCATGTACAAGTAAAGGTACCATTTTAATGGCACTCAGAACAGCATGGACTTCTCCATGAGCTCAGGTGCTATTGTGATGGGGGCTATATAAGAATCTAAATAGATGCCCCCTAGACTCTGATCCCCATTGGAGGGGTCACGGAATGCAGCTCCCCTACAGCCCAAGAGCTAATAGCTATAGTTAGCAAATTAACCTTGCTGTTGTCCATGGAGCGAGGAGGGTTGAGCAAAACAAACTTCCTGTGGACTTTTTCTGGCTATGTCTCCTGCCTTTGTCACGCTATTACTGGCGCTGCAGAGCAGGTGGTGTGGAGGATGCATTCCAACAGCTCTGCTGGGGGTTGATCAATTGTCTCCCGCTGCATGATTACACGGTAGGGAAACACAGGGCTCTGTGATTTTCTGATAGGAGATTAAAAGAGGAAAGCATTGCTTCAAATGTTAATGGTTATTGCCATCGGGTCTGCTATTCTGTTTGTTTTTTCCTCAATAAGTGGAACATTTATAAGATTTTATTTTTATTAAGTGAATTGTGAACATTTCATTAAATGCAATTTAAAATGAGGCTTGTATAGTCTGACTTGTTGATATATTACTGTGTCATATTGGAGGATGTGCAGTGTAGCCTCACATAACATCACACAGAATCTTTTAGCAAAGAAATACAAAAAACCCCAAATCCAAACCAAGCCCCAACCTGTCAGCCTCTCTGATTTAAATAGTGTGAACATAATCTACAATTTATTGCATAGTTCATAGGAAATCTGAAATATTTAATATAGGTCAAACACAAGGTGGGTGAGTTAATATCTTTTATTGGACCAACTTCTGTTGGTGAGAGAGACAAGCTTTCGAGCCTCACAGAGCTCTTCTTCAGGTCTGGGAAAGGTCACAGCTAAAGGCAAGGTGGAACAGAATGTTTAGCATAAGTAGACCTTGAATGGTCACTTAGAATATGTGCTAATTACTTATGCTAAACAATCTGTTCCACCTTGTATTTAGCTGTGATGCTCAGAGTACCTTTCCCGGACCTGAAGAAGAGCTCTGTGTGGCTCAAAAGCTTGTCTCTCTCATCAACAGAAGTTGGTCTAATAAAAGTGTGATGGGATCCCTGGGTTACAAACTGGAACTGTGGGACTGCTGTGCCACCTTAACTCTCCAGCCTGGGCTGTCTCACACAATGCCATGCCAGCAAACTCCTGCAGGCACTGTGATCACTCAGCCATCAGCATGTGGAGCCCCACACCCAACTGAATTGCATGATTGCTCCCTGAGCCACTCATGAATCATACAGAGAAAGGCACCAGCCAATCACCCCAGCTCCCAGCCTTGCACCCCAGAAATATACCATCTTACACGGCTCAAGATTCCCTTGGACAGTACAAGCTCATTAATTAATTTGCCACTGTGCCATAGAAAAGTGGACATGCACCTGCCTTTGTAATCTGAGCTGAGATTTCCCAAGCACTTCAACCAAGAGCACGCTGTTTTAGGTAAAATATAAAACAGATTTATTAACTACAGAAAGGTTGATTTTAAGTGATTATAAGTAGCAGCCAGAGAGATCAGAGTTGGTTACCTAAGAAATAAGAATAAACTCAGTCTAAATTCTACATACTAAGCAAGATCTGAATCAAGCAGTCTCTCACCCTAATAGATGTTACAGGCAGATACACAGTCTGGTTTCCCTTTCCAGCCTGGGACCAATCTCCCCAGTTCCAGGTGTTGAGATGAGGAAGGAGAGAGGCCAATTGATGATGTCACTGTCCCTCTTTTATACTTTCTTCCAGCTGCTAGAAAGATCCTAGCTGTGCTGTAGGTTAGGCTGCCCTCATTGTGTACATGTCCTCTCTGGGTGAGTGGATTCTTCTTGATGGGCCATCAACACTTGTCTGGCCAGTGATAGTTGCTCCATTGTCATTACTGAAAGACCAGCTGTGGGTGTCTCTCAACCTCACAACATATTTCAGTAACACATATAGCAATACTTCATAACTTCTCTAAGGTGCCACAAGTACTCCTGTTCTTTTTGCGGATACAGACTAACACGGCTGCTACTCTGAAACCAATACAATACATACAATTTAACAGGATATTAAGGTTCAACAGATCAAGACTTCTAAAATGATACCTCACAAGACATGCATTGTACCAAACATATCATAATCATATCACAGAATATGGGGATTCCAGACTGCTACTTTGAGGTACAGCTTTGAGGTACAGAGTGTCACAAGATATTACCTCACCCACCATGTCTCTTTAATATCCTGGAACCAACACAGCTAAGAGTACGCTGCATAATACAGTTCACACATTTACCAGCTAATTGTTCTTTATATTTGGTGTGCTCCCCTATAGTTTGATTTTGTTTTGTAGCTTGGTTTCTTGTTTCTTCTTAGAAAAAGATGCTTTACCTACAAGAGATTCTATTGGGATTCCAGCTGTCCATCTTATTTCACATTGACTCCATGCTAACAATGCAATTCCACTTTCACATTAGTGGTTTGGTAACACCTGCCTATCAGTGATTTTTCAATGAATGTAACATGGGTGAAAACCTTCTACTACTCTTTCTAACAGTGCTTTTAGCTATATGTTGCATATATTTCTATTGAAAATAGCCAATTTGTTGAACTTTGAAGTGTTCACTAGAGATGAAAAAGACCTTGATATGTACACTGAAGAGCTGTAGCTAGGCAAGAAACTAGTACTATGATCCTGGCTCCCCTAAAACTGATGGAGTCAGTACCTTGAAGGCCTTTTACAGGCCCTCCCTACCTTGTCTCTCCCCCAAGAGGGGTTTCACAGGCTTGAGGATAGGTGTATTCATTTTAACATGTATCCCTCTGTTCTAAAAACATGTGCAGAGCCCAAATCTGTGAGTATAACTTGACCACCTAAGTTACCACACACAAATTAAAGTGCAAAAATGTCTAAACATTGGGAGCTGTCCCTGCTAAAAACAAAATAGCCAGAAGACCAGCATTTCATATCCTGTCGTTGCACAGGTATTTGCGATAGCCTCTGAGTGTCAGGATCCCAGCAGACCTGGTCGTTAGGTGGCAGCCTTAGCTGCTGCACCATGGTGATGCACTGAATCAGCACCGCACACCAACAGCCTTAGTACTAAAGACCTACAGACCCACAGCAGCCACACCCCAGGCCCCAGGTTGGATGCACTGGCAGCACTCTCATTGGACTATATAAAGTTCCCAGCAGGAAGAGGAAGCTGTCTGAGCAACAGACCATTGCCTGCTAGTTGCTCCCCAGACCACCTTGCCCTGCTGCCTCACCCAACCTCGCCTCCCCAACCCACTGACCTGGCCTCTTTGATGGGATCTTTTGGCTATTGACCCCTGTGAGAACTCTGACCATTGCCCTGGACTGCCTCTGATATGGATTGACCTGCTGACTACTTGACCACCCACCCACACTTGACTACTGCTCTGGGCCACCGGGCTTTACACTGAAGCACTGGCAGGTGCTCTGAGGCAGTCTGAAATATGCCAGCACTGTCAGGATTGCAGGTGGTTCCTTAAGTATCCTGCACCAGATGTTGAGTTCCAGACCACACTGAACCAAAACAAGGAGCATCTTTTTGCTACCACTAGTAAGGAGGCCCATAAGGTACTATGCCAGATATGGATCATGTAGCACCATACATTCACATAACAGGTGATGAGCTGTATGGAGATTTGATTGTGGTTGGCCTTGGATGTTCAGAAGAAGCTTCCCCAGCTAGGGGGAGTTTGTAACCCACATACACCTTGTGTGGTGCTCTGTCCCCCTCCGGTGGTGGCTGGGCCATATATAGACATTGACGAGCCTGCTACAGCCATGGATGACAAATCTGGGTGTTTCAGCTCTAGCATAGGTTAAGATCCAGAGAGGTCTCAGGCTCAATCCCCACTATCAATGATCCACTCAGGTGTGCAGCATTGGCTGTAGCAGACTCATCATCCTCTCCATGGCTCAGCCATCACTAGAGGGGGATTGAGCACCACAATGAATGGCTGTGTGTGGGTTGCAAGCACACTGGGAAAGGCAGCCGCCTAACACTCAGCAGCTGAATTGAAAAATAAATTGTCTGTGTTTGAAAAGAAGGGATCCCTGGAATGAAGAACATTTCAAGCAGCAGCAGTTAGCCAGTTAAGTCTCAAGCAGAGCAAAATGCATCCCACTCTGCTATGCCCCCTTGTGATCTGAGTCTGGTCAGGCTACCATGGGCCATTGGGCGATATCCTCCTGCTTACTTTTCCCATCCTCTCTTAGTTGGAGTTTGGCTGTACCACGAACATGTTGCTGCTGCACTACCATACTGCCAAGTGCTGCCTCCTTTCTTTGGCTGCTATGTGTACGTAACAGGCTGGCAGTGTTTGCCTGAAACATCCCAGCCTGTTTTAGCAGGCGTTAATCATGTTGGGGAAGAGTTACGTGGATTTTTACTGACTTTCTGGGGCAAGTGGCTCATTACTTTCACCTGTACAGAAGGACAGTGGGAGTACTTTCTAGGAAGAAGGTGTGAATTGGTCAGTGGTGAAGTATGAGCTGTCAGAGCAGCCAGGCCTGGGAAGAAGATCTGAACTTTTCTGTTAGTAAAGCCAAACCTTAGGAAGAGGGTGAGTTGGGATTCTTCAGTGTGTGGACTTGTTTTAGAGTGGCTTGGAACATATAACTGTACATGGGTGTAACACGCTTGTCTAATTTTGTCTCAAACTTTTGATGCTGCAATTTCCACTTGTGCTCAGTTGTGTATCTGAAATATTCCACAGAGGGTGCATTCTCCAGAATATGCACCCAGCATGCCTGTCCTGCCAGAATCATCTTTTGGTGGGTACAACTCACTTGTGCTGCTGTTGTGTCTACCTTAGAAAATTCTCAGTAGCTGTAAATTTGAAATATCTGTCTTATTGCTGGTGCAAAATCCTGATTTAGTGGCTCAAGTACAGCCCAAAGTGACTGTAGTTACTACCTCGTATTTTCATAGATTTTCATATTGATTAGTTCACTGCTAGTCTTTTCTTATAGGATTGCTCCATCAGCTTATTGTTGCTGAACAAATTGGAGAAATCTCAAATGCTGGAACGTTTTTTAAGGGGGCTCTGACACAAGCTTTCTGTATGTGATGGATGTACTCAAGGGATTTAGTTAAGTTTCTTCTTTCTAACAAAGAATGGGAAAATCCCTTCAGGGTAACTTAAACAAAGAGTGGCTTAGAACTGTAAGCAAAAAGGAAAAAATCAATCTATGAAAAACAAATTGGGAGGAAAACAACTTGAGAAAAAATGCATTTCTGAGATGGAATATTTGCATAAGCCCTTAACAGGGAATATGAATTTTAAACTAATAACAAATGGGTTATATAGAAAGCATCTTGTTTTACTAAGAAAACTACTCTGGTTTTGACTGAACAATGTATTGTGGTAAGGCATCTCCTTTGCCTCATTGACCTCAGCATTTCTCCTTCTGGCAGTGAAGGCCTGGAGTAAACCAGGCTTATTCCAGAGGGTTTTTATTCCTCACTTGGGTTTATTTTTCAATATTTACAAAGTGGGCCTCAGGGTAGGCCCAAGCAGAACTCGTAAGCCAAACAAACTGATAACTCCCCTTCCCCTGCCCCCTCTCTGGGGTGTTGCCTTATTATGCTGGCTTTTGAGTGCCAGTCCTTCCCCAAACAGCAGTTAGCTGGGTTGCTTTCCCATATGGGGGGAGACCAGCCTTCCACCCAGGAGAAGCCTTTTGTCCCTCCTGCAGCTTTTTTTGCATTTCAGAAGCAACATTTATCCACTGTGAATAAACAATTAAATAGTTATTGAGAGAGAGGGAGAGGAAGAGGGACTATGAATGACTCTGTAGCCTGGTGGTCAGAGCACTCACCAAGGAGGTGGGAGACCCAGGGTCCAGTCCCTTTGCTCAGGTGACTATTTAATTATTCATCTACAGTGGAACAGCTTCAACAGGAGAGAATGTGGGAGACCTTCCCCCATCAGAATATCCCTGAGCCCACAAGCCAGAGCACTCTCCTGAGAGATAGGAGATCCCCTGTTCCCCATTAGGCTGAGGAAGGAATTGAACCAGGGCTCTAATCACCAGGCTAAAAACTATTAGGGAGGTGGCACCAACAGCACCACCACCTTCTCCTCCTCCATCCATTTTGTGTGGTGGGAGGCGGGCACCTAACACATTCTCACAAGAAACGTCTTAGGCACCTAAGTCATTTACTCCAGAAGAGGGTTCCCAGCTGTGGATCACAAGTAGAGATAGGTACCTCCCTGTAGCCCAAAGTTCGGTGCCAAACTCTTGGAAAGGGGCAGGATTTAGGATACGCCTCTCATCGGCATCTCCCATTCGGTGGCTCCTCATCAAGTGTACTGGTTACTGTAGATCTCATTCTTAGGTGCCTGTCTCAACCCATGAGTTGAATAGGGAGCATAGGTGTCTAACTCAGACTTTGTGGATCCTGTTGTTCCAGTGACTTTTCTAGGCACCTAAAAGTTAGGTGTTGTAACGCTGAGCCTTGCAAAGCCTAACTTTCTTTGTAGATCCAGGCCTTAGGCACTCTTGAAAACTTTACCCACAGTCTTTTCAGTGAGAAAACTATCACCCTGCAAAGCAAAAGGGTCCCTAAAATACTTGGTAAAGTCTAACTGATAAAGCCAGGTACAGTGGTGCGCTGTTAGGTTCTTTCCTTTGACTTTGTCACCAAATAATTTGAAGAAAGAAGTATAATTGAATACAGATAGCCTTCTAAATAGAGACTAGGTGGTCAGGTTTATCTGGATTCATAGCTTGCTGCCTCTTGGCCTTGTTCCTCACAATGCACCCAAGGTGTATGATTATGGCACC
Source organism: Emys orbicularis (assembly GCF_028017835.1). NCBI lineage: Eukaryota > Metazoa > Chordata > Testudines > Emydidae > Emys > Emys orbicularis. The sequence goes on from NC_088683.1 coordinate 348,560,411, forward strand.
ACACAGCACATCCTGTCATGCCTTCTGTGCAAACAGGTGTTTGGCAGTTATTTTTCCACAACTTTAATACCTTTTTGCTAGACTTTTTTAGAATCATGTAAACTGCTTATTCTCTTGCTTTAAAAACACACTGTAGTTTCAATATTATTCAATAATGATGTGATCAACAGCAGGAGTGAAAAGCATTTAGCAGCTGAGCCCAAGAACAGGAAAGAAGCAGGTGGAAAATATCCAATGTAAGATCTTTAGAGCTTCAGTAGAAATTCTTTATAAATGATCCCACCTCATCATAGCATTTGTTATCCTACTTCCTAATTGATCATAATGATAAAGTCCTGGACACATGGAGAGCAATAAGTATTGTCCAAAGTCTGTCGTCATACTCCAAAATTACGTAACTTGAGGCAGTGATTTACATATTATTTTGTTGCTATAACAAGAAAAAAGATTTTATATGTAATTTTTAATGCATTACTGTTTGTTTGTTTTAATTTTTTTTCTTTCCACATGTTGAACTATTTTCCTTTAGCTCTCTGAAAAGGTTAAATGTCATGGGTGAAAAAATAAGAAATAATTAGGAAAATCTGTGCTGTAAAATGCCAGACTGTGTATCAAACTGAAGAGATGCCCATGAATGCCAGTCATTTAAGGTTTGATCCAAAGCCAGAAAAACTTCCACTGACTTAAGCGGACTTTGGATCAGTCTTTAGAGAGTCAATAATGGCTCTGGCTTTAGGGAAAATTCTATTAAAATACATTCTTGCCTGAGTGTTTTTTTTTCTTGTTTGTTACAAAAGAGCTGTGCCTAAAAACCGAAGGATCTCAGCTGATGCTTTTCCTGAAGTCCAAGTCTTTTCTTGCATCACCACCATTTCCACAGCAACCCATTGGGATGTGACAAATGGAGAAACCAGCTTGCACAACTGAGTGTGTTCCTAAGGCCCAAAGATCCTGCTTTTACGCAAACATTATTGCCAACCATTAGCATTCATAAATTGTGAGTCAGGCTCCAGAAATCATGAGACTGGCTTAAAAACCATAAGTTTTTTTCCACCTAAATACATGTTGGGTTCTTTTGTTGGTCTTCTGGTTTCAGAGCCTTTCAGGTTCTTAGTCAGGTTTTTCACTTTTCTCTGCAAGCATGTAGGCTAGAAACTTGCTTTTTATTTTATTTTTTATTGAAAGCTGAGATGATTCTATATGATACTTAGTCCTGCCATGAGTGCCGGGGACCAGACTAGGTGACCTCTTGAGGTCCCTTCTAGTCCTTTGATTCTATGAATCTCATATAATCCCATGATTCCAGCATATGGAGCTCTAAGAAAAATACCCAATTATCATGAGACTCATGATAAAATTGTAAGAGTTGACAACACTGCACAAATGTCCTAAATCGTAAAACTTAAGTCGCAACCAATTTTGACTTTAAATGAAATACAGGCCAGTTCAGCTTGTCTGTGAACATTTCTGGCAATCCACCAGGAAGATTCACAGGAATGCAGGAAGATGCAAAAAGCATCTAAGAAACATACTGTTCTCAATCTCAAATAGGGATTTACACCTGACCAAAAACTTAACAACAACACTTAAGCAGGACTTGAATAATGGTGGAATGCTCCAGAATGCCATCCCAGCATTTTTTTTGGGAAGTGACAACAGCATTCAGTTATTGCCAGTACTGGAAGTACCAGAAGTGCATTCTGACACTTTCTTTTTTGAGGACTCAAGCACTGCTCTTGAGCCCTGCAGGCCTCATAGAGCCTACGCTGGAAAATAAAGTCCTACAAATAGAGCTCTTCTCTGGAAAGCATCACGGGTAGCCATCAATCAAGTCCTGCTATGTGTGGAGGTGTGTTTCTTAGGTGAGTCGTGAAGGTTATCCCAGATAATTGCCTGTAAAACCTTTAAACCACAGCCCACTCTCTTGTGTGCAGTATATAACACACTTTTTTCAGAAAGGAAAAAAGAACCGAATGCAATTCTCTAAAGCAGGGATCCCCAATGCGGTGCTCGTGGGCGCCAGAGGCGACACCTATTTACGTTGCTGCTTGTCGGTGGCATTTCGGTGGATGCTTCTCCGCCACCACGGTCCTCCGTGGCTCGTCGTCTGGCGCCCGCCAGACAAAAAAGTTTGGGGACCACTGCTCTAAAGGTACATCTACACTGCCAAAATCCCCCTCCCCCCACCAACCACGCAGCAGCGAGTCTCAGAGATCGGGTCAACTGGCTTGGGCTTGTGCTATAAGGCTAAAAACTGTAGTGTAGATATTCCTAGTTGGACTGGAGGCTGGGATCTGAGACCCTCCCCACTTGCTGGGCCTCAGAGCCTGGACTCCAGCCTGAGTGGGAACTGCTATTTTTACCCCCCTACCGTGAGCCTGAGTCAGCTGGTATGGGCTCTGAGATTTGCTGCTGCGTTTTTTTTTTCGTCATTTCAGATTTTTTAATATATATATAAATAAAATATATTGCCAAGTTTCTTTGATTCCCATTCATCTAGGACTTTGTCAGATAGGAAACTTAGAATTAATATATCTTGCAAATCACTAAAATTATATATATTGTCCCTAATGGTGTGATTATTTTTGAAGTCCAGTATCTTGGGATCTTCCAGGGTTACAAGCAAAGTCCATGTGTTCCACTGTAAAACTTGGAATCTCCCATTTCCAATACTACCTGCTGGGTTACGAGAAATCAGACCATGGTAGATTGCAGACTATCAAATTAAGTGCTCAAATGCTAACAACTTAAATGCTGTCACATTATTATTATTACATCATTGCCTGTACCCAGAAGACATATTAGACTGTTTGTGCTTTGCTAACCATATGGTGAGTAGATAATTATTTGGAGATTTTCCATCAGGGTTCAACAAGTACTTGGTGGAGAATGCTTATTTGCTTCATCTAGCCATCCACATGAATGTTTGCAAACTGATTACATGAATGTTACACAACCTTACTTATTGGTTACCACCTGGCTGCTTTATGTCTGAGAGAGATGGTATTGTTCAAATATAATAATTGTATCCAAAATGTCAAGGGTGAATTTGTCCCTAAATCTTAAATGGGACTCTCTATTTAATCTACAGGGAATTTTTTCAAAAATAGCGAAATCCCATTTTTCACAAGTAATTTCAGTATTTAGGAGCCAACGTTTCAATGGCTTTCTTTGGGATTTAGGCTTCTAAATTACTTAAGCATTTTTAAAATGTTAGCTTGTATCTAAATTTGTGCTGGTCACAGTTGATAATCCTGTGGATTTTTTGATGGTGGATTGCCTTAAATAGAGCTGAGTGAATATTTCAAAACCGTGTTTTTGAAAACTCCTTCTGATTATGAACAGCTGTTTGGTTTAATTATGATCATGTCCTTTTAATTTATATTTTTAATGCATGAACATTCATGCAAAAGTTTGTATTCACATGAAGTTTGGGGAATGGCTTTCTTCATACGAATACCTAGATTTGTATGTAAACAAGGCTGTCTCTTGTTGGCTATTGGATATTCAGCATTGAATGGCCCAAGTTATGCAGGAGGTCAGACTAGATCATTATAATGGTCCCTTCTAGCCTTAAAAACATATGAGTTTCCTGGTCTAAAATGTTTCTGGAATCATGTCCTGGAGCTGAGAGTATACCATGTGACTCTTGTGACCAGCCACATGCACACCATGAATAGCAAATGTAGAGTGAGTATGTACATAGCCCACAGGATGAAATCTGTAGACACAATTAACAAATTATTCAGTAAAAAATCTGTCTGTTCTCTAGCAATTTGTCCAGAGAGAATAGGGCTAAATTCTTCAAAGAAATTATTGACAGTGAATAATTTAACCATCTCTGACCCCAGCAAGTATTTTCAAAGAATGTCCCATATAATGAAAAGACTTGTGATCGTGCATATTCCATGCTGCAGCCTCAGTCAAGTGACAATGTCACCAAAGGTTTTGCAGATTTTGGAGCATGTGGCAAGTTTTTCAGAGAAGAAAAGACATGTCACACACCTGCTTTTCAGCTGTGCTGTGCTAGCTGGTGGCATACAGTTGAAAAACAGGTGTGTGACATGCCTTTCATGTCACATGTATGCATGCCATATGCTACTACAGTGGTCCCCAAACTGTGGGAACGCCCCCACAATGGGGCTCGGAGGAATGTTCGGGGGGACACGACAGGACCTGAGCCAGTCCCCATGGAGGGGAGGGCAGGAGGAGCACCACCCACCACCCACTTTACCCAGTGGTGCTGGAATGCTTTTTATAGGGAGATGCCAAAAGCCAGCAAAACTATCCCCAAACTTTTTACCTCCTGCGCCGTCCCCCGCAGCTGAGGCTGGGAGCAGGGCTCTGTCTCCAGGAGGGGGGGACATGGACAGGGATAAGGGGGCCGAGGCTGGGGGCAGGCGCGAGGCGAGTAGCGGAGCCCTGAGTGTGGGACCGGCAGCCGGGATCTCGCGTGCGAGGCCGGGAGTGGGACCAGCAGCTGGGACCCAGAGTACGGGGCCGGGAGCAGGGCAGGCGGGACCTCATGTGCGCGGCTGGGAGCGGGGCCAGCAGCCAGATGCGGGACCCCATGGGTGTGGCTGGGAGCGGGGCCATCAGCCGGAACCCCGCGTGTGCAGCAGGCAGCCGGAACCCCGCATAAAATCTGCCGCACCCCTACTTCCCGAGCCTATGGCTTTTCCCCCTGTTCAGCCCCAACCCCAGCCCCACACTGCACCGCAGCTGCAGCCTCGGCTCCCAACCACAGCCCCGCTCCCGGCCCTGGCTCCCGACTGTGAATCCAGCCCCGCTCCAGGCCCTGGCTCCCGACTGCAGCTCGGGGGAGGGGCACGGACAGATTCCATTACGGGTATGTGGGTGCGTGACAGAAACATTTGGGGGACCACTGCGCTACTCGTTGTTGCAACCCTTTCTCACATTTTGGTTACACTGTTTCTGTTCACTCTTCGGCCAAATCCGGCTCTCACTTGACTCAGATGGAGCTACTTTTATTAACACGTGTAATTGAGAGCAGATTTTAGCCACAGTGTCCAAACAGAGAAGAGTGAAATGTCAGAGTGATGCCAAATCAATGTTCTCTCTCCCTCTGTGTGTGTGTGTGTGTGTATTCTGATTCTTATTTATATTGGGATTTACTTAGGGTGATCCAGGCACTGTGTTAACAAAAATGAGTACAGTGGTGATCTACTTAATGAGTCTCTTAGCATGAAGAGTGTGTGTTTCTTTAAAATCAAAACTAACAAACCCCCCTTACCCTCCCCCCAAAATCAACCCTGGCAGTGTTTATGCAGCTGTTCTTCCCCAGAAGTTGTTTCTCTTGGTTCCCCAACCCCTTCCTCCCCCCCCCCCCTTTTTTCTTCTTCTTCAGGACTGAGGTTGAATATTCTTAGTTTGGCATGTGAAGATATGACCCAGAATGGGCCCTAGTCTGATTTCCCATTGACAGCAGCTGTGCATATGAAGCCAGCAGCTTTTTAGAGAGGTGAAATAGCATCATCGGGAGTATCAGCAAGAAGAGGCTTCTGAGACACCATTATCACCCATTTCCCCATGAGCCCAAGAATCTTCTGCTCATTACTCCTTGGATGAGGCTGCCTCCTTCTGAGTGTGTGCATGACACGTTTTTTCCTTGTGCTGCATTTTCTTTGTATTCTATTTTGTGCAAGACAATGACTTCTTATGAAGGACTCTGGGGTGCTTAAAATAACATCCACCTCCTTGCACATTGTTGGTACTGCTGGAAACAAATAACAATAAAAATAAAGGATTGGTTCTGACTTAAGCTAATAAATAGAGCAAATCTTGCTTGCCTATATTAGAATTTCATACTTCTTACAGAGCTGGGCAGTATTCTGAGATGTACCCATTACCTTTAATTGTCACAGTGAGATGTTTGGCATCATAATAATACATACACATTAAAAAATAAGTAAATAAGGCGGTTCCTCATACTCACATTACATACACTGTCTCCTGAACCTCTTGTAGCTGCTTATTTTGGTGTCACATGGGCAGTATTTTCTGAAGCCAACATCCTTGTGTTCTCTATGCAGAATATTTTCCAGCAATTCTAGATTTTTAAAGAAATGAAAACAGAGAGTTATGTGGCATGTAATCAGTTGGCAAACTCATCCTCTTAGCATCATATTTACTTTATCAATCACTCTCAATTTACACCTAAAAGAATGTATAAGAAAGTATAAAAGAGATGTTTTATGCAGATATACAGTTGAAAATTTGTACTGTTTTATGTAGAACACAAGCCAATCTCAGACTGAGGTTCTTATCTGCACAGGAATTCATATTCCTTAGGCATCACTGCTATGAAATAATGGAGTTACAGCTTCAAGTAATTTAGATGACAGCTCAAGATTGACTAAATTAAAAGCCTTTCCTAAATCAATAAAAATTGTTCCAGAGATATTTTGCTCATAAAAGATAGTGGTTTAGAATAAAAACTGGTTGCATGGATTGCTTAGATATAAATCTTTTCTTAACTATGTTCCCAGTGTAGTTTCTCCATTTTTCAGATTAGAACATAAAATGCCCAGAACCCAGACCTGAAGAAGAGCTCTGTGTAGCTCAAAAGCTGGTCTCTTTTTTACCAACAAAAGTTGGTCCAATAAAAGATATTACCTCACCTTCCTTCTCTCTCTCTAATATCCTGGGACCAGCATGGCTACAACAACACTGCAGAATGCAAATAATCATTTAGGTGTTTAAGTGCCCGTTTTGCATGCTTCACCGGTGCTTTGAGCAACCACATGTGGAATTTAGACATTCAGTTAAGGCACCCTTGTATATGAACTTAGCTCTGACACTCCAAATACAATTTACCATGTACACTCTTGGATAATAGGCTTACTTGTGTATAAGCCCACTCTCTGATTTACCAACTAAACAATGCGAAAAATGAGGGACCTTCATATTGCAGATGACCCACATTTCGTGACTCTCCGACTCAGTGTTTAAAAAGGGGACTTTATGAATGTGCATGTATGGGAGCGTGCTCAGGAGGCGGAGCTGCTGAGGGCAGGTTTGGCCTCTGTCACACTCACAGGCTGGCTTAAATTGCATCCCGTTTCAGTAACCCCTAGGGGCCCCTGCATGGGGCACAGCCCTGCTTTGGCCATCACTCCACCCCCTTCTTTCCTTGACCTGGAATGTCCCCTGCACCTGGAGAGACTCTTGCGGAGGCCTTTGCCTGCGATACATGGGATGGAAGATATTCCCCAGGATGGCAGCTTCTTGTCCACACTGGTGCATGGTACTCTGCAACTGAGTACACCAGAGCCAAGGCCGATGGTCATAGCACCATGGCAGTTGCTTCCCTAGCTTGTTCCTGCTAACTTTTGAATATCTCAGTCTGTATGCAAATATGTGTGATGTTGCACTCAATAATGCTTTATAGAAATATGCTTATGAGTGTGAATATAATGTAACTGGAATATGCTTCAAGCAAAAGGTCTCTTGTAAGGTATCATTACAAAGCTTATAATCTACTGAGTGTGTTCATCCTATTTGTATGAACGTATCATTCTTGTATCTGAAACTAGAAATATGAAATATAACTCTGAGGTCCTACTGTAATTATGCAAAGTGTGGGCTTTGGTGGTGGCTTGGAATCTTGATGGCTCCCATTAACTAGGACAATTGGTTGTAAATGGCTCTGTTTACTTGTAAGTCTTCCTGTATACCTGTGTGCTGGCAAGTGGGCAATGAAGTCTTACAGTGACATGTGATCATTTCACCTGAACTGGAATCCATCTTTAACCTGGTGCTTTTCCATTTAGAAGCAGGGTGGGAACCCAGAGAGGGACAAGGGATTCCTGCCTTGTGCAAAAGATATATAAGGGGGTGAAACAGAACAAAGGGGGTTGCAGTCATGAGAAATCCCCTAGCTACCACCTGAGCTGGAACAAGGACTGTACCAGGGGAAAGGATTGGGCCCAGACTAGAAAGGAGGCTAGTCTGTGAAAGAAGCTTATTGGAACATCTCTGAGGGTGAGGTTTCATCTGTAATCAGTTTCTTAGAGTATTAGGCTTAGACTTGCGTGTTTTTGTTTTATTTTGCTTGGTAATTTACTTTGGTCTGTCTGTTATTACTTGGAACCAATTAAATCCTACTTTTTATACTTAATAAAATCACTTTTTGCTTATTAATTAAACCAGAGCAAGTAATTAATACTTGGGGGAGCAAACAGCTGTGCAGATCTCTCTATCAGTGTTATAGAGGGTGAACAATTTATGAGTTTACCCTGTATAAGCTTTATACAGAGTAAAACGGATTGATTTGGGGTTTGGACCCCCATTGGAAACTGGGGGTCTGGGTGCTGGAGACAGGAGCACCTCTTAAGCCATTTTCAGTTAAGCCTACAGCTTTTGGGGGATGTGGTTCAGACCTGGGTCTGTGTTTGCAGCAGGCTAGCGTGTCTGGCTCAACAAGACAGGGTACTGAAGTCCCAAGCTACCAGGGAAAATGGGCTCGGGGTAGTCTCAGCACATCAGGTGGCAGTCCCAAGGGGGTTTCTGTGACCCAACCCATGACAATATATATTCTATGTACTCTTCTTAACATGTTTATAGTCTGCCTTTCCCTCTACATCCTATTGCAGCAGATAGATTTGGCTGTGGTGATTTTGTTGATGGTTCCTGCGATAAAACTTTCCAGGATCAGCAGAATGACATCCTCATATGAGAGCTCTCACCTACAAAAGGTTAATGTCCTGACAAAGGAAGAAATTTTATTTGGGTGAACTTTATGGCCAAGTGTTAAATTTACCTGTTCCTTCAGCCCTTTGCTCACTAGCACTGCGCTACGGTACATCTCAGGTTATTGGGACAGTTCTTAAATTATATCTTCATAATTTTGTTCTTAATTTACTGTAGGACCCCCTAAATGCAGCAGCTATTAAAATCAGTCAATGAAATATTAGCATAAAAAGTGGGTTTAGGTTGGTTCTTATTTTGTCTTATTAATTTAGTAGTATTTTACTACTTATCTTTCTAGAAAAAAATACTGCATTTGTTTGTGCAGATTACATTTTAAAAGAAGGAGAGAGGCCCAGCCAGATCACCTGGAATTCTCCACTTCAGGGCTAATTTCATTGTGGGCAAGAGAACTTTGTAACATTTACAGATTTTTTGAAACATTTCAAGTAGTGTGGAAATATATTTGGGTATAATTTTGTGCAGGTACCCAAGGTATTTATTCCAGAGGCCATGAATCATTGGTTGTGAAGTAAATATTAAGCTGTAAGTTCACTTTGATAGACAGTTCGTGTCAAATGAAATTGACTAGCTTTGCATGTTACCATGATACTTGGAAATGGAAAACTAGTGTACAAAGCGCAGCCATGGACTCTGCATGTGCCTGTTTTTTCCAGTTGAGTTAATGAATATCTGTGACAGCATACCACTGTCTTAGGTCGATTAAAAGTATTCTGAAGCTGTCATTCACATTTCTCTGTTTCCTTGTCTCCGGATAATTCTTTTGTGAACTAGCAGTAAGCTTTTGTGGGGTACTTTTATCTGTAATTTCCTGTGGCCTTTAACTGTTATAAGTAGTACATGGGAATTAAAGTGATAGACACTTTGAAAAATACATTAAGAAGTCCATTTATTCTGTCACTGAAGTCAGTGGAAGTTTTGCCATTCTTTTCAACAGAAGCAGGATCTGGCCCAAAAGCACATATCATAACCTTCCATGTGTAGCCTTTTATTCTATTTAATGTTAATTATACTACAGTGGGTTCAGCTCTGGCAGTTACAGTCTTAAGTTCAACAGAGTTATCTCTGTTTGTTCTGGATCTAGAGCCCATAGGAACACATGAAACCTTAGGCAAGTAACACATACAATCACAAGAACAAGGTCCACTATCTTTTAGTAGTTTTATTAAAGTTACCAACAAAGTTATAAATGTCACAGCATATACAATTCCTAAAGATAAGTACCATGTACCAGTTATAACTACAGACATACTCACATCCTCCTAGATGGTCTTAGAGTCTATTGGCCCTCTCATGGATTGATCATCAATATGGGAGTGGTTCCTGCTGGGGTTTTCCATAGGAAGCTCAACATTCCTGTTCTGAGCACCCTTTTTTATACTATGATTTTGTCTATACCTACATTCTGCTCATGTACATGTACATCTCTTTCTTATTGGTCTGTGTCCCCTAGAAATAGGAGGGTTGTCAACTTTGATTGGATGTACAGTAACTCCTCACTTAACATTGTAGTTTGGTTCCTGAAAAATGCTACTTTAAGTGAAACGATGTTAAGCGAATCCAAGTGGTTTGGAAATGGTTTGAGCATTGGCCTGCTAAACCCAGGATTATGAGTTCAATTCGTGAGGGGGCCATTTAGGGATCTGGGGTAAAGATCTGTGTGGGGATTGGTCCTGCTTTGAGCAGGGGGTTGGACTAGATGACCTCCTGAGGTCCCTTCCAACCCTGATATTCTATGATTCAATTTCCCCATAAGAATTAATGTAAATTGGGGGGGGGGGGGGGGTAGGTTCCAGGGAAATTTTTTTTGCCAGACAAAAGACATTATGTACATATACAGTATAAGTTTTAAATAATTTTAAACAAATGAGTTAATACTGGACTCCCCAGTGATGGTTGTGAAGCTTGATTGAGACAGGGGTGTAGTGGGGTCAGGACGCGGGGGCTTGCCCTGCTCCACCTGCCTGGTGTTCCAGCTGGGGAACAGGGTCGGGGTGTGGGAGTTTGCCCCATTTCACCCACCTGGCGCTCCTGCTGGGGAGTGGGGTCGGGGGCTTGCCACTCCCTGGTTGGAATGCCGTGCGGGTGGAGTGGGGTAAGCCAAACAACCTTATAACGGAACATTGCACGACTTTAAAGGAGTATTTTCTCTAATATATCAGCAACCTAATAACGAAACAATGTTAACTGGAATGACTTTAAGTGAGGAGTTACTGTATTCTTGGAGATTTCATCACATGACATAAACTTTAATTAAAGATTAATCTTTAATTTCTGGGGACTCCAGGCCAATCCCGGCAACGCTACCTAGAAACACAAGGGACCCTGAATTCTACAGGCTGTATAGGTTCTCATTAACATTGATGTACCACCTTTATCTTGTGGTTCCTCTAAATACTGATCAATCTAATCCTTCTATAATCCTACAAATTAACTCTAATTAACATACAATGAATATATATGATATAACATGTTGATTAATCATAACATCACACAATAAATGGATAATAAACTAAAATCATTGTCTACACATGTTAAAATCTGCTGGAAGATGGACAGAGATCAAAGGGAATACTGTGAGGTTCACTTATTATCACTTTAGTATTGGCTGGTTTAGGAAAACTTGCTTAGAAAAATTAGAAACAGGAACTCAAAGATTCATCAAATTTTCCAGCAAACACCATTGCACTTTCTCCCATAAGAGGAACTCCTGTAAAATATCTGCAAGGCTGCTACACTGTCTTCCTTCGAATTCCTCCTTTTAAACTCTCCCCTGCTGTGATGACTACAAAAAAATTGACAATGTTTAGGCAGCTGATGTTCTGTGACCACTACTTATCACATTGATCACAATTGTCTCACTGCTACCTTGTGCTCTCCCCATCTCTTTGTTGTATCTAACTGTCGTCTCTTGTTTTATACTTAGATTAGATGCTGTTTGGGGCAAAGAATGTCTTTTTGTTGTATTTATACAGTGCCTTACACAATGGAGCCCTGGACACTAGGTGCTACTACAATTCATATAATTGTTAATATAATCGTCTGAGCTCCGCATACAGCTCCCTGCTGACAGCCTGACTGTCTCTCCCCCCCCCCCAGCTCTGGGCTCCCTGTCCTCCGCCCCCCTGGATCTTTGCATCCCATCAGGAGCATGGTTGCCTCCCCCCCCCCCCCCCCCCGGCTCTTGGCTCCTCACTTCCTCAGGCTCTCGGCTCCCCACCGGGAGCCCAGCTGCACGGAGGTGCCCAGTTTCACAGAAGCTCCTGGCTCCCCACTGGGAGCACAGCAGTCGCCCGGGCTCCTGGCTCCTCTCTCCCAGCTGGGTTGCCGCCAGGGCCCCTGGCTCCCAGCAGCAACCTGGTTGGGAGCAGGGAGCCAGGGGCCCCAGCAGCAGCCCCTCTGGGAGCAGGAAGCCAGGAGCCCTGGCGGTAGTGCGGCAGGGAGCCAATGGCCGGGGTCGGGTGGGCACAGCCTGGCTCGGTACGGGGAGCCTGGGGACAGCTGGGCTCTAGCTGGAGCCCCCCACCTGCCCCAAGGTGACAGCCTGGCTGTCTTGTCAATTTCATGACCCCAGCATGGAGCCCTGAAATTGACAAGAATGATGGCCAACAGCCCATGTAGGTAAACCTGCGGTGTCTACATGGACAGCATCACCCTAACTACACCTACGCCTCTCGTGGAGGTGGAGTTATGATGTTGGTGTAGTAGGGCACTTGTATCGGTGGGAGTAAGGCTGTAGTGTGTAATCTGACATAATTAGATTGATTAAACTGGTTTACATCAACATAACTCTATAATGTAGACCAAGCCTCAGTACTTCAATTTTTCTTTGCTCATAAAACATTGTTGCAGGACATCTGCTATTAATTATGCAATGACCAAATGTTAAGCTTACGCATATTAAGTTTGAAATGTAAATAGATTTGCAAACAAATAAGATACCGAAGCTACAGCTCCACAATAGATAATTCTTTACCTTTTTAAAGAGGTCACAGACTCAAGACAACCCTATAGTTTTAAAGGTGGACTAATAAAAGTACTTTTTCTGCATAGCTACAGAACAATTTCTGATTTTATTTAGTTATTAAGGCAGACTCAGTATGTTACATGGTTCTAAACCTAGACTTCGAATGAAAAATTCAACAACACACACGGTTAATATTAATAAGTACATTATAAAACAATATCACACATTCAGATTGTATCCATCAGGCTTTACATCATTTCTGTTTTTACAGCACTTCAGTTTTCCTGATCAGGCTCACTTTTCTGATGGACACTGGTAAGCTATTATACCAATGTTCTGAGGAAAGGGCTATCTGAAATGTACAGATCAACAGTAGTAAAGAGCTTGAATGGAATCCTGTTTTGTGGGGTGTTTTAAGTTGTTTTCATCATAGGGCTGACGATAGCAAACATTTCTAAAATACTTTCTTTATAGTATTAAAAACATGAGACTCAGTAGTAGTAGTGAGTTTATGGTGTAGGCTTGTAGATATTCGTTAACTGGTGAGTAGGCAGTATGGGGAAGGGCTTTAATGGCTTTGCTACATTGTAAGTTATGTTTCTTTCCATAGTTTTGCATTCAGGGTGCCTTTGATTATTGTTTTTTCCATCACAATTATGGAAAACAAGTCACAATGCTTGAAATATAAATTGGATCATTTTGCTCATAAGCGCCCACTAGTCTGTTAATAGGTCTGTCTGCCATCATTAGAGGTTGCAGTGTGTATTTTAGTTACCCCATGCTGTCAGACTTACATACTGGTGGTAAGAACTTGGAAGACACTTTGAAACCTGTGACTATAATATGGGTTATAATGTTTGGCAGCGAATGAAAAGTTTGAAAGCTTAATTTCCATTTTGTAGGAGGCTGAAAGGAAGATTTAAATACATGAAAATAATAGCTGTGAAACACTGAGAATATAAAATAATGCAAAACTTTAAAGATGATGATGATTTATTTCTACTGTTTCGTTGTCCCCCCCATTTCTCTCCCTCTTGGTCTGTTTATTCGCCAAATGCCTGTTGTCCAGATGTTAGATTGTGTGCTCATTGGGACAGCGACTGTTTTTTTTTTGGTACCAGTGGGCTTCCTATCCTGGTTTTAAGTCCTTAGGTGCTACCACAATAGAGATAATAAAGTAAGCAATAAACAGGACATCATAAATGACAGCCTATAGAATTTACAATCTAACTGGGACAAATGTGGTACAGTATATTGAAATCTAGTTCGAGTATAAAAAGACAGAGACTCTGCTAGTGAAGCGATCAACGTAGGAGGGCTCAGTGAAGGTAGTAGGTTTCAAGATAAATATTGATGATGCCAGTGTTGATTAATGTACTGAGTATGGCACTGTACTTTAAATAAAGTTATGATCAGAAAACAAATGGGTTTTTTTTATTTTAAATATATAACATTTGTAAAATGGAGCAAGTTAAAAATAGTGAAAATAACTGGTTTATTGTCAGCCTCACAGAAGAAAGGAGTTTTCCAGAGAGACAAAAATAGAGAGGCAATCAGAATAGGGAAATTAGGAATGGCAATATACAAAAACCTGTAGGAGAACACTTCAACCTCCCTGGACACACAATAGCAGATTTAAAGGTAGCCATCCTGCAGCAGAAAAACTCCAGGACCAGACTCCAAAGAGAAACTGCTGAACTTCAGTTCATTTGCAAATTTGACACCATCAGCTCAGGATTAAACAAAGACTGTGAATGGCTAGCCAACTACAAAAGCAGTTTCTCCTCCCTTGGTTTTCACACCTCAACTGCTAGAAGAGGGCCTCATCCTCCCTGATTGAACTGACCTCGTTATCTCCAGACTGATTCAGACCTGCATATTTATACCTGCCTCTGGAAATTTCCACCACATGCGTCTGACGAAGTAGGTATTCACCCACGAAAGCTTATGCTCCAATACGTCTGTTAGTCTATAAGGTGCCACAGGACTCTTTGTTGCTTTTTACAGATCCAGACTAACACGGCTACCCCTCTGATACTTGAGAATAGGGAAAGGAATTCCATGCATAGCAGGGGGAAAAAATGGATGAAAGTGTTCTGGGAGAAACAAACCAACAAGATATTAAATCTGAAATGGGGATTGGGCATTTGGGCAAAAGAACAAAAATGGGTTTGAATTTTTGTGGTTTCAGTAAAATAGCATGTTTTAGCTGCTATGGACTTTTTGCCAAGTTCTGCTCTTGAGTAATGTTGAGCATCAGTTATTGTTCATTCTTTCTCCCATTAGCTCCAAGTGATACTGTACTCGAAAAGTGAAATAAATATTTTAAGAAAAGCAAGGCACAAACTGGAGCCATAATCAAAGGGGCTTTATCCTTTCCATTTTTTTCTTAGGTGAACTTTGATTAACTTTTAAAACAAAACAGAAAAGAGCAAATGAGTTTGTCTACTGGATTTTATTAAGTTTTATTGTTGGATTTATTGCTTGGAATGTTAATTATTATCCCGCTCTTGCTTAAAAAGTTGTTACACCAGGCTATGTCTTTAAGCCTTTGTGTTCATTCATGTGTAATTTAATTTGACAAGAACTCCAGTTGTGCAAAATAGAATGAAGAGCCTGGTCTCAAGTTCTATTTTGCTGGGTATATTTTTTTCTGTGGCAGATTGAGGATTGATTGGATGTGCTTTGATGGAGACATTAAATCTCACCACTCACTGAGTGAGAGTTGAGGTAATTAGCAAAGCGTAGTGCTGGAGGTTACAGGCACTCACCATGGGTATACCTAATTCAGGGTTTATGGAGTGAGAACTTCAGTTATTTCTGCTTTCTTTACTTTGGAGGCATCCTGGTAATCTGTTTATCTTGTTATATATGTTCTGCATAATCTATACAACTGGCTTTTTGGGGTTATTAATTGGGATTCCCGCAGTCACCTTGTAAAACTGAGTTTGTACAGAGAAAGTAAAAGTTCAAGTGCTCATCACTGGGAATGTCGTGTTGCTTTCAAGAGGATCAGGAATGGTCAGAACTTTTAAAATGATGCTGTGATTGCAGTTCTGTGGTGCAAGGGTTAGAGGGAAGACAGGGCAGAAGAATCTCACTCACAGCTTCCACTTTCCCTAGTTACCAAAGTACAGACTATTTCTATACACTACTGCAGAGGAGGCTGTAGGTGCAGTAAGAGGGGACAGGCTGGAGGTGAGGCCTGCAATCTGCAACAGCTGAATGGATAGCTCAGCCACTGCTTCAGCCTACTTACTGGGGCTGCACGATGGGATAAGGATATTCCCATTATTGCTCATGGTGACCTAAAAATAGCTGCTATTGCTCACAGAGCCAGATGAAACAGGCTGCTACTATGACAGGTTTCAGAGTAGCAGCCGTGTTAGTCTGTATCCGCAAAAAGAACAGGAGTACTTGTGGCACCTTAGAGACTAACAAATAGTTCCCAAGGCCTTTGGTTTGGAATGGGGGGGCGTTAAGTGGATGCACCCTAAGCAGTTGGCCCAGTCATTCCATCAGCTGTAGTGTGTTGACTTTGCTCTGTTGAAGGGAGTGGACACCCCATTCCAATTCAGGCTGGTCACGACTCAGAATTTCCATTCTGCAGAGGATTCCAACATTTTGAAATTGCCGTTCATCGCACAACGGAATAAAAAGCTGAAATTTTGTAATTTCCAATGACTCAGAATTTACCAAAATATTTCATTTTGGAAATATTGAAATGACCTTAGAACTTCATTTTGGTGTTCACAATATAGTAATATATATGACTATTCTATTCCGCTATATTTGATTAGGTTATAGATTGACCTAAAAGTTGTAATGATAAAGTCGAAATAAGGCACTGTTGAAACGAAGCACTTCAATATTTTTTTGTCAAAAATGTTGATGAAATGCTGTTCCCACTAAATGTTTTGATGTCAAATCAACATTTTCTGATGGAAAACTGTGGTATTGGAATTTTTTTGTCCAGTTGTAGCAGCTGCACTCTTCTCAACCTTGCTTGAATGTTTCCATGACTTAGATGTTGGTTAACAGAACAGTACTTAAGGAGGTGTTTTTGATTTTACATGGTCTATTTGTGAAGTTACCTTACAGTATGTGGTAATGACTCCCCCCAACTTCCACATACTATAAAGGTAATTGTCAAAATTTACCAGCTAAAAGCAACGATCAGATATCAACATGTATGCGAAGCTGTTTCCGTGAGCTACAGATCTGAGACTAGCGTTGTGTTGAACGTGTGCATCTCTGGTGAGCTTCCTAATAGTCAGATGTTCATGTGCTTACCTGGGCAGTTTGCAGGTGAGGAATGAGCAGTAGAGCTCCTGTTTGCTCTATTCTATAGGATTTTTCCTACATGCCTGAGTAAGTCCTAGCATTGATGAAGAGCATAGGATTGGGTCCCACATGGTGGCCCATCTTGAAAATTAATTTGAGAAGTCAGTGGGTGTATGTTTATATAAACGTAATAACTGAGTGAGGAAAGATGTTTCATACTAGTACAGGTACATCTTTGTGTGACGTGCCAAAGCACTTGTTTATTTAGGGCTAGATTGTGCTAATAGAAATTAACTCAAAGTAAGTGGTGGTGTGGAGTTGTAGTGCTCCAAGGGGAGCACAGAAGCTGCAATCTTCCACACCCCTTTAAAGGGGTGCAGAATATACCCCACTGCTTGGCTGGCCAGATTTATTGGCCAGCATGGGGATGGGGAGCGAGATGAAGCCATTATTGCATCTGCTCTGAGCCCCTTTTTCTAGCCAAGTTGAGGACCATCTCAGCAGCAGAGTCTGTGCTCCCTTCAGTACAAGGCTGCAGTTTGGCCAGCCCTGACACAGGAGTGGAGCGGAAGAGTGTCCTTCCTCCCTCTCCCCATCCCACAGATGAGAAGTCACCTTGGGTACATGTAAACAGGCCATAGCAGTGAGTCCCCCAGCCCGGATCAACAGACTCAGGCTTGCAGGGCTTGCACTAGCACTCTAGAAATAGCTGTATAGACAGCACTTTGAAGTGGCGGCTCTGGCTAGAGCTCAGACTCTCCCTAGGCTTCAGAGCCAAGCTGCACCCTGAGGCACAACTTCAAAGCGCTGTCTACCCAGCTATTTTTAGAGCTCTAGTGTGAGCCTCACTACCCCAAGTCTGTCAACCCAGGTTGGGAGACGCAATGCCGTGGGCTGTGTAGACATTCTCTTAATGGCTAGCCATTACCTAGCCCTCTGACCGAACATTTCATCTTTTAAGAGCTGTAAAGCAGTTACAGGCATTTTTGAGGAGTGAAATAGTAGATTGAGAGGTGATTTGATTACCAGGCCTAAGTACCTTCATGGGGAGAAAATATCAGATACTAATGGGTTCTTTAAACTAATGCAGAATGGCACAGTAAAAACCAAGAGCTGGCCATTAAAGCCGGACATTCAATTTAGAAATATGGCTTCTTTTTTTTTAACAGTGAGGATGATTAACCACTAGAACAAACTACCAAGGGAAATGCTGGATTCTCCATCTCTTGACATTTTCAGATTTAAGATCAAGCCTGGATGCCTTTCTGGAAGCTAGGTTTAGCTTAACACAAGTTATTGGGCTATGGGAAACTGAGTGAAATTCTATGGCCTGTGTTATACAGGAGGTCAGATTAGAATATCATTAGGTCTCTTCTGGCCTTAAACTCATGAATCTATAAAAGAATCTTTTTACATGATCACACCGAGGCACCTTAAATATACTAGCGTAGGAATTGATTTATTTGTGTTTTAACAGAAAATATTGATATTATATATATGGGCTAGCTGGACCTTTGGTCTGACCCACTATGGCCATTCTTATGTTCTTGCTCTCCAAAGAGCCTGTGATGGTCTTCGGAGATGTCAGTATCATTTTACATTTTTAAAAATAAATGCTACTTAAATAGATTTGATTAAAAACAACCAGTAAATAAGAGGGTGATATGAGTCAACAGTGTAACACTGTTGCAAAAAAAGCATACATCATTCTGGGATGTATTAGCAGGAGTATTGTAAGCAAGACACAAGAAGTAATTCTTCCACTCTACTCCACGCTGATTAGGCCTCAACTGGAGTATTGTGTCCAGTTCTGGGCACCACATTTCAGGAAAGATGTGGACAAATTGGAGAAAGTCCAGAGAAGAGCAACAAAAATAATTAAAGGTCTAGAAAACATGACCTATGAGGGAAGATTGAAAAAAATGGGTTTGTTTAGTCTGGAGAAGAGAAGACTGAGAAGGGACATGATAACAGTTTTCAAGTACATAAAAGGTTGTTACAAGGAGGAGGGGGAAAATTGTTCTTCTTAACCTTTGAGGATAGGTCAAGAAGCAATGGGCTTAAAATGCAGCAAGGGAGGTTTAGGTTGGACATTAGGAAAAACTTCCTAACTGTCAGAGTGGTTAAGCACTGGAATAAATTGTCTAGGGAGGTTGTGGAATCTCCATTGTTGGGTATTTTTAAAAGCAGGTTGGACAAACACCTGTCAGGGATGGTCTAGATCGGGGTGGGCAAACTACAGCCCGCGGGCCGGATCCGGCCTGTCAGGGCTTTGGACCCGGCCTGCGGGATTGCCAGCCCCACACCATGTCCCTGCGGCCCCTAGGGGATGGGGAGGGCACAGGCACCGCCCTCTGTAGCTCCCATTGGCTAGGAACGGAGAACCGGGGCCAATGGGAGCTTCGGGGGAGGTATCTGCAGGTGAGGGCAGCACGCGGAGCCCTCTGCCCCCCCCCCCCAGGGGCCGGAAGGACGTGGTGCTGGTGACTTCCAGGAGTGGCGTGGGGCTAGGGCAGGCAGGGAGCCTGCCTCCCACCCAGTGCCACTCAAGGTAAGCGGCGCCGGGCCGGAGCCCGCACCCCGAACCCCTGCCCTGAGCCCCTTCCCGCACCCCCTCCTGCACTCCAACCTCCTGCCCTGAGCCCCCGCCACACCCTGAACCCCTCCTGCACCCCAATCCCCTGCCATGAGCCCCCTCCCGCACTCCGCACCCCCTCCTGTATCCCAATCCCTTGCCCTGAGCCCCTTCCTGCACACCGCATCCCCTCCCACACCCCGCACCCCAACCCCCTGCCCCAGCCCTACATTCATGGCCCTCCATGCAATTTCCCCACCCAGATGTGGCCCTTGGGCCAAAAAGTTTGCCCACCCCTGGTCTAGATAATACTTAGTCCTGCCTTGAGTGCAGGGGACTGGACGAGATGACCTCTCAAGGTCCCTTCCAGTTCTATGATTCTATGATTAGTGAGGATTTGCTAGTTACACTTCCCACATGATTAGCCTATAGAACACTGCATTTCTTAAATGTTAGCCTTGAAATCTGAAAACCTTCTGTTTGGGATGTGGTCCTTCTTCTCAGCTGCTCTGCTCCCTGAGGCTAAGAATGAAATAAAGTTGAAGAAAAGCATGAGTGCATATAAGTCCAAATTCTGCTCTCAGTTGCACTGATGTAAGTATGGTGTAATTCTATAAAAGTCAGTGGAGTTGCCCCAGATTTACAATCATGTATTTCAGAGAGGATTCTGTCCCTGTTCCATAGCATCTAGCTTCTTGCTTGCTCAGATTGGAAATCGATAGAAAAGGGATTGGTATATGGAATTGCACTGAGTTAAATCCTAAAGAGGCCCTGGATAATTATCTGATCTAATGAACAAGGCAAGTATTTGAAAAATAGAAATTTTTCCCAATAATTTTTTTAGAATTTGTTTCATGCTGAACTAATCTTTTATATTTTAAAAGCTTTAAATATAATTATGTTGGTATTTTTGTAATTCTTAGTGTAGATGAATTGAACAGAGCTCAAATAATTCAGGCAGCAGTAGCCCATTGCTAGTTGTAAGTGACATTCTTGGCTTAGAATCTCAAGCAGCTGTATTTTTTTCCTCTTCAGTCTAATGCTGAAGGAACAAAAGAAACTCAATTACATATATCTCTTTGCTCCAGGTTTATATCCTTCTCTAGCATTTCAACGTACAGCCTCTGAGTGTGTTTTTGTAACTGTGTGTACGTAACATGAAGAGCCAAATTATACAGTATGTCTTAAAACTGTGCTCTACGCATTTCCCCAGCTATGGCATCCCTACAGCCCTGTGTATAAAAAGCGTCATCTTGTGTTTGTGTTGAGTGGAAGTAATTAATGCACTGAACTATGAAAGGCTGGGAGCTTATTTAAAATTAATTCTATCAAAATAGCATCTTGCTGCAGTGATGAGACAGACTTTTATATCTCAGGAAAAATCTTCAGTTGTAGGAAAATAACTTTTATTAGCTGTTCTCTTTTATTTAGAAAACAAAATGCTGCATTCTTTCTTTCATGGATTGTTACTCAAAACAGTCTGTCTAGCTTTAAGATTTTATAAATCTTGGTTTAGAAACACTGGGCTTCATCCAGCACCCATTGAAATCGAAAACTCCCACTGACTTCAAAGATGCAGGACCAGACCTATTATGCTTGATAAGGCCCATGTAGGATGAACTTCATACCTATGCAGTGGGCCTGCACAAAACCTAATAGGGCTTTAATAGGACTGAACCGGTGCTTAGACTTAATGCCAGTCCTCTGCACTGGTGAATTTAACCCTTATTTGCAAATGGGAAAATATACATTAGAGGCTAGATGTTCAAAGGAGCTCAGCACACTGGGTGTGGAATTCTATCTGGCCATACATGTCACAGTCGAATCTGCCGGATGATAAACACTTTTGAGAATCTTGTCCTAATTGTGGGAGCACTTGAAAAGTCTGGCTGTAGGGGAGAAATGCAAGTGATGAGCAATTCCCATTGAAGTCTATGGGAATTGCTCCTATCATACAATGGGAGGATCGGACCCAGGGACCGGAAATCCTTTCAGGTTCATGGCAACCATGCATTATATTAGGGGGAATGTTACAGCTGCAGTCCATCTCTGTCTCTTCCAACATGTCAGTTGGAGGAACAGAGTGAGATGGTTTATAAGAAAAGCAAAATCTGTCTGGCTTTTTACTATATTTGCAAAAATGGGCAAAACATTTTACTTCATTATTCAGCTCTTCCGACAGCAAAGCCTGCCAGAGATACTTCAAAGATCCACGTCTTTATTGTGTTTTCCTTTGTGCCTGTTTCATTATTTCTTTGCCAACCCATATCTACCAAAGATACTGTATATATTCTGTTATTTACCCCTTCATATAACACAAGAACCACAGGTCACCCAATGAAATGAATAGGCCGTAGGTTTCAAATGAACACAGGTAAGTACTTCATCACAAAACGCACAGTCAACCTGTGGAACTTGTTGCCAGGGGATGTTGTGAAGGCCAAAAGTATAAAAGCAATACATAAGTTCATGGAAGATGATTCCATCAATGGCTATTAGCTAAGATGGTCAGGGACGCAACCCCATGCTCTGAGTGTCCCTAAACCTCTGACTGCCAGAAGCTGGGACTAGATGACCGGAGGTGGATCACTCAATAATTGCCTCGTTCTGTTCATTACCTCTGATGTACCTGGCACTGGCCATTGTCGGAAGACTGGATACTGGGCTAGATAGACCAGTGGTCTGACTCAGTATGGCCGTTCTTATGTTATTATCCATCACAGGTTTAGAAAGGCTGGATGAGAGGTTCTGTTAGTCATTATTTATTATTATTATTTTATTTATTACTACTGTACTGTGCTACCATGGAAGTGAATGGCACTTTTTCAAACTTGCTCAATTCCACCGCTAAGATGGGGAGTAGAGACAGAAGTAATCAAGATTTATTTTCTATTCAAAAAAAGTGTGTCCCCTACTGGGAAGTATTAAGGATCTGATCCTGCTCAGTGCTGAGTAGCACCACCTTTGAGTCTGAGGCCTGGTCTACACTAACCCCCAAATTCGAACTAAGGTATGCAACTTCAGCTACGTGAATAACGTAGCTGAAGTCGACATACCTTAGTTCAAACTTACTGCGGTTCAGACGCGGTCCACACGCGGCAGGCAGGCTCCCCGTCGACTCCGCGGTACTCCTCTCGCCGAGCTGGAGTACCGCAGTTGACGGCGAGCGCTTCCGGGATCGATATATCGCGTCCAGACCAGACGCGATAAATCGAACCCGGAAGTTCGATTGCCAGCTGTCGAACTACCGCGGTAGTGTAGACCTGGCCTGAGAGTCACTGACTTCAAAGAGAAGTGAGGACATGAAGCATACTGTGAGATTGAGCCTTAAAATAGCTGACCATATTTATTTATTTATTCAAATATCTAGCAAGCAACTATAGGCCCATCCAGTGCCTATTAAAAACCACAAAAACAAATAAAGGGCTGCCCATAAATATAGGACCACACTTTTAAACCTTTTTTCCCCTTTATTCATTTAATTAAGAGAACTTTGGGCCTGATCTGTTTCCTTTGCACACCCAAGACTTCCACTGATGTCAGAGGCGGATTTGGATGAACAAGGATTTCCATGCTAGGCACTCTCACAAAGGTAGAAATGGGCACATTCACCACCCACCCTCAAATATTTACCGAAATGAGACCCACCTGACCTCTTACTACTGTGAGCTATTTTCAATATAGACCTGTTCTCTCTGAGCTTGTCTTCACTGCAACTTGAGTGTTGCCCCTGTCTCGATTCCTCTCCACGCACACACATCCTTGAGTATAGTGATGCTTTCAACCCACGTTGGCTGCTCCGTCAGGGCATGGTGTAGGCTGAAGCTTGAGTGAGTATTACAGACAAACACAGAGATGTCATCAACTTGAGAGTGCCTCCACCCAGTGCCAGGGGCTCTGCATTTCTCCCCTGATTGGAGAGCTACCCTCTCTTTGCCTCTCTTCCCTCCACCCTGGGGGAGGCAGTAGGGAGGAAAGAATGAAGCTTTATTCACCGTGCTCTGCCTCTAGCTCCTGCTGCTGGCTGAGCATCCACCCCACAAATGTTAGGCAACCTCAGTAGGGAGAGCAAGGAGCAACGTTAAGTGCTAATTTGCATGCCATTCCCTCTTCCCCCTCTCCCTGTGCTCCCCTTCCTCATTCTCCTCCCCATTCCAGGCGCCCTGGGTGCACCCCCCATTCTTACCGTGGGGTAGAGAAGTAAAATGTTGACACTGTGAATAAAAGGCTATTGGGATTAATGAGCAGAGCTGAGATGGGGGGGGAGTATTGTGCTGGGAGGTGTTAATAGCTGCCATTAACCGGTTCTTTGATCTAGAGACAATTACGGAAGTGTTTGAACCTGCTGGCTCCGCTAACCAGATGCTGGGTGCTCCACGTGTCCCCCATTTCCTCCTTTCAGTTTTCTGATTTTTACCAGAATCAATAGGGTCCTGCCAGGGCCGGATTTACATCTTATGCGCGCCTAGGCACAGCATCTTCAGCACCCCCCGCCTAGAGCTGACCTTTGTGTTTTTCGGAAAAAATTAAACAAAAAGAAATATAAACACAGCCTTCCTGGGAAGGCACGAGACCCTCCGCCATGCATGGTGCTCCCAGCCTGAGCCAGGATGCAGCCCACTTGCCCCAGGCAAGGTGCAAGGGGGGGACTGTACCTCTTCCCACGGCGAACGGTCCCCGGGTGTCTTCTGTCCCTTCTGAAGCCCGGCGCAGCAGCCGAACTCCGGCTCTGCGCCGGGCTGCATCCAAGTGAAAGTGGCGCTGACCATCCCCACTCCCTCTTCCTCCCCAGCATGGGACCAAGGCAGTGGGGCAGCTGAGATTGGGAAGGGGCTGAGACACTCCCAGCACCTTCAGCAGCCACCCTGCCTGGCCGCAGCTCACAGCGTCCCTAGGTAGGTTGACCCAGACGCTCACCCTGCTCCAGCCCCACACACTGGGCGGCCACCAACCCGCTCCAGGAGCCCGGCTGCCTGCAGGGGAGCTGTATGTATTAACTTTTTAACTTCTAACCTACTTTTCACTTTTAGGCGCCCCTAGAACGCTGGCGCCCCAGGCACGTGCCTCATTGGAAATCCTAAACCACTGATGCCCAGAACAGTCCCTGAAATTTCAGAATGGATTGGATGCAGGCTTGCAGCCTTCAGAAGGTATCATGTTACATCCAAACAGAGAGATGCCATCAAGTTGAGTGTAGAGGATCTTGCCAAAAATATTGTGGGCCAGAGTCAGCCCAACTTTATCCCATCTTGTGCTGGTGCGGGGCTACACCAGCAGGAGGGGACAACAGCAATAGAAAGTGTCTGCAACCTTCCCTCTCTATAGAGACTCAGCACAGGCTGCCAAGTGGGGCAGCAGTAGCCAGGGAGTGTGGGGACAGTGATTCAGCTATCTCCCACCCCTCAGGTACCAGCCAGAAAATGATGAAACACCCCAAGGGAGGCTGGTGGATGGCAAGAGCATATGGCCTCTCTTGGGGTGAATCCCCAGTGGCATGCAGCAGGATTAGCTAGCACAGGGAAGTGTAATTTACAGCTGCTTGCAAGCAGCTTGAGTCAATCTGGCCCACTATCTAGAAAATGAATTATAGCATGGCAAGTCATCTAGTGATGAGCCAGAAGACTGTTAGCATTTTAAGAGAACTAAAACCTCCTCTGACTATGCTGAGCCATCCCTTCTCTTATGCATTATTTAGAAAAAGCTTTAACTTGCCTTTTAAATTTGTTTCTGCTTTATCCTTTCCCCCAGCTTCACATGTATTTTTTTTAACTTATCAGGTGATCCAGTTTCAGCTCACAATTTAGTCTTTTGTTTTGCACAGTGATTTGGGATATGCATGCCATGAGCACAGCAGATCAAACCTTTCACCTCCTATTTTTGTGTATTTTTCAACAACTGGCATTTTTAGAGCAGTGTCATAATATATCAAGATATTCTTTTTAAAAAAAACCTAGGGATAAAGCCTAGCTTCCTGAATTGCTCTAAAATATGAATGTAATACAGCTGCAGAAGAGTTATTTCAAAAATAACCACCTGCAGATTAATGTTGCTTATTTTAAAATGGAAAATAAATTGGCGATTTGGGCTTATTCACAGTGGTAAAACTATTTCTGAAGGTGTCTGTATTCTGTATGTAAGGTAGATAAGTCGGCTGTGTTCCACAGTAAAATGGCAGTTCCAAATGGGGTAAATTAGACTATCTAGCTATTGCATGGTCATATAAACCAGCCACTATCTTTACTTGATTAAATCCTCATTAAATTGTAGATTCAAATATGGCTTTCTGTGCTCTAGGGCTTTGTGTACTGAGTCCAGAAGCACACCAACGTTTAAATTGGTGGCTGAGGAATCGCAGGTGAAGGTCAGTCACATCTGCTGAACCCATTCCCGATTCCATCTCAAAGGTGGGGTTCAGCTGTGCCATCATCTTCTTCCCTTATTTAGTTTAGTGGTATTTCTTTACCAACTTATTGGTATTAAACCAATTGTGTATTATTTGTTTTTCAGAAGCACCGGATACTACCAGCACCCCTAACCAAAAATCTGGGGTGTGCATTCTTACTATTTCACTGAAAAAATTATTAGACATTCACATCACTGCCTCTGGAAATGCAGCAATTAGCAGAATTCCTTTTTCATGTTAATTCAACATGTAATCAGTTTGCAAGAGTTTGCACCTTGCGGGAAACCATAAATGAGTAAGACTAAGATTTTGTCATGGTTATTTTAAGTAAAAGTCACGGGCAGGTCATGGGCAATAAACAAAAATTCACGGAAGCCGTGACCTGTCTGTGACTTTTGCTGCTACAGCTCCATGGTTTCTCCTGCCACTGTGGTGGCTGGGAGCTGTGGGGGTTGTTCCCCCTGCCCCCTGAGGCTGTCGCCTGTCCCTAGACCCCTGCAGGAGGGCTCCCTGAGGAGACTGTTGTGGTCACTGGAACCCTGCCGGGGCCCTGCTGGCTGCCAGCTCCAGTCCCACAGCCCCAGGGGCTGAAGCAGAAAATGTCATGGAGGACTCTGGAAGTCACAGATTCCCTGACTTCTGTGACCTCTGTGACATAAACGTAGCCTTACTAATGAGGGGGAAAAAACACAACATGGGCCAGATTCAGAGAGTTCTTCAGGAAACTTACTTAGGTTCTGTACCAGTTTTAGCATATCATTTATGAATGAATAGATCGTAGTTTTATTATTTACAAGAAGCATGCTCAAAACAACTATGAGTAAAGGAAGCCTGGGGGGAAAGTATTCCCCACTCTAGAAGAGCACACAGGGAGAATGCACCACTTGTTATATTTAACATGAGACCAGACAAGTCCTTGTTCCCCATAGTGTACTACACAATCTGGCACTACCAGGTGGATGGGATAGATCGCTCAATATACATTTCCCATCTCTGAATTCTGTGATTTCGTTGAAATCAATGAAAAGATGTTAAAGTTACACTTTGTTCAAAGGAGGATATATTTAAGGGCCAGATGCTCAAGCTGATTGGGAGCTATACAAAATTAATCAATGTACTGGGTACTTTCCATACAGATGAGGGCAGGAGGCCCACACTTACTGAAGAAAGAACAGGAGTACTTGTTAGTCTCTAAGGTGCTACAAGTACTCCTGTTCTTTTTGCTGATACAGACTAACACGGCTGCTACTCTGAAACTTACTGAGGAGTTAACGA
Source organism: Emys orbicularis (assembly GCF_028017835.1). Classification (NCBI taxonomy): domain Eukaryota; kingdom Metazoa; phylum Chordata; order Testudines; family Emydidae; genus Emys; species Emys orbicularis. Next base: position 348,587,645 of record NC_088683.1, read on the forward strand.
TATAAGAGCACACATGGCAGAGGGTAGGACAATATGCAAGTACTGTGGTCATGGTGCTACTTGACTGCATCTTGGCCAAATAAATATTTAAATATATATGACAATATTAGCTAGATTTCCCATAGGCTGCAGAGCAGAAGTGGGCTTTCAGAGAGGACTGAAACAAAGCAAGGATATAGATTGTGGATGAGCTCAGGAAGAGTGTTGCATGCTACAATGCAGTTTCGAAGAAAGAAGCTGACAAATGACTGTTCAAAACTGGCATCAAATGCAAAGCTAAGAGGTGAAATGAGATGGGCAGATAAGCAGGAACAGAAATATGTAGGGCTTTGAAGGCGGTGACAAGAGGCTTTAATGTAATGTGATAGCAGTAGAAGGTCTCAAGAGGTGTGTGTGATGTGATCAGAACAATAGGCAAACTGGAACAAATTGTTGAATTAAACAGTCACCAGTATCAGATGGTATTCACCTGAGAGCTCTGAAGAAACTCAAATACGCAACTGCAGAACGACTAACTGTGATATGTAACCAATCACTGAAATCAGCAAACATGTGGACAAGAGTGATCCACTGGATCTAGGGTACTTGTACTTTCAGAAAGCCTTTGACAAGGCCCCTCACCAAAGGCTTGTAAGCAAAGTAGGCAGTCATGGGAAGAGGGAAGGTCATGGCAGTGGGAAGGTCCTCTAATGGATCAGTAACTGGTAAAGACAGGAAACAAAGGATAGGAAGAAATAGTCAATTTTTACAGGGGAGGGAGGTAAATAGTGGGTCCCCTAACGATCTGTACTAGGACTAATATTGTTCAACATAATAATAAATGATCTGGAAAAGGGAGTAAACAGGGAGATGGTGAAGTTTGCAGATAATATAAAACTACTCAAGATAGTGTGACAGACCCAGACCAGTGGGGTATAGGAGTCTGGTGGAGGGCAAATATACTGGTCACTGGATGCGTAGTTTTCTGTTCCCTGAGTGACCAGAGCAGGGGCTGCACTAGAATAATCAGGAACCTGCTAGAACCAGTTAAGGCAGGCAGGCTAATTAGGACACCTGGAGCCAATTAAGAAGCTGCTAGAATCAATTAAGGCAGGCTAATCAGGGCACCTGGGTTTTAAAAAAGGAGCTCACTTCAGTTTGTGGTGTGAGGGTGAGGAGCTGGGAGCAAGAGGTGCAAGGAGCTGAGAGGGTGAGGGTGTGCTGCTGGAGGACTGAGGAGCACAAGTGTTATCAGACACCAGGAGGAAAGTCCTGTGGTGAGAATAAGGAAGGTGTTTGGAGGAGGCCATGGGGAAGTAGCCCAGGGAGTTGTAGCTGTCATGCAGCTGTTACAGGAGGCACTATAGACAGCTGCAGTCCACAGGGCCCTGGGCTGGAACCTGGAGTAGAGGGTGGGCCCGGGTTCCCCCCCAAACCTCCCAATTGACCTGGACTGTGGGTTCTTCCAGAGGGGAAGGTCTCTGGGCTGTTCCCCAACCCACATGGTGAATCTCTGAGGCAAGAAAATCCGCCAATAAGCGCAGGACCCACCAAGATAGAGGAGGAACTTTGTCACAATAGTTAAATCCAAAGCTGACTGTGAAGAGTTGCAAAAGGATCTCACAAAACTGGGTGACAGGGCAACAAAATGGCTGATGAAATTCAATGTTGATAAGTGCAGTCATACACATTGGAAAACATAAACCCAACTATACATACAAAATATCAGTTTCTAAATTAGCTGTTTCCACTCAAGAAAGAGAACTTGGAGTCATGGTGGATAGTTCTCTGAAAACATCTGCTTGATGTGCAGTTGCAGTAAAAAAGGTAGGTATGTTAGAAACCATTATTATCCCATGATTATGGGATAGATAAGGCAGAAAATGTCATAATGCCACTATATTACTTCAAGGTATGCCCACACCTTGAGTACTGCATGCAGTTCTGGTGACCTCATCTGAAAAATATTTATATATTAGAATTGGAAAAGATGGAGAGAAGGGCAATGAAAATGATTAGGGGGATGGAACAGCTTCCCATATGAGGAGAGATTAAAAAGACTGGGACTGTTCAGTTTGTAAAAGAGATGACAAAGGGGGGATATGATAGAGGTCTAAAAAATCTTGAATGATGTAGAGAAAGTGACTAGGGAAGTGTTATTTACCCCTTTACATAACACAGGAACCAGCAATCACCCAATGAAATTAGTAGGCAGCAGGTTTAAAACAAACAGAAGGAAGTACTTTGTCATACAACACGCAGTCAACCTGTGGAACTTGTTGGTAGGGGATGTTGTGAAGGGCAGAAGTATAACTGGGTTCAGAAATAATTGCCCTGTTTTGTTCATTCCCTTTGAAGCATCTGGCACTGGCCACTGTCAAAAGACAGTATACTGGGCTAAATGGACCATTGGTCTGACCCAGTATGGCCATTCTTATGTTCTTCCAAGAAAGGTGTCATTAGTAGCTGTATTTTGCCTGATTGGAAAGGGACATTGTGATAATCTGGGAGGCCAGAGAAGAGGATAATGCCGTAGTCAAGCCCCGAATAGAGATTTAGTGGTATATGTAGAAGGAGATGAAAAACAGATTTTTGGGTCTGGCCTGGGTATGTGGGACAATGAAGAGGAAAGAGTTGGGGAGGAGGGCTTCAGATTATGGGATTTGAAGTCAGTGTGGAGTTACTATTTAAAATGATGGCATGATGTGGCACAAAGCTTTTACTCAAACTTATTTTTACTGAGCCTTTGTTATGAATAGGGCAGCGTAATTCTGATACTGGCATAGGGGGCTGACTCCTGATTGTTTTACGCTCAGCTTCTGAGATCCAACTAATCCCTGGTGTAGCTCCATAATAAAATAATAATAATTGATACTTTGCATTTATATAGTGCCTTTCACTAGAGCCTCTGAAGGCCCTTTATAAAGGTGAGTATTTGTATCCCTACCTTACAGTTGGGGAAACTAAGGCACGGCAGGTGACTTGTTTATGGTCCCACAGTGAGCCAGTTGTAGTGCCAGGAATTCTCACCTCTAACCCAAACAATCTCTATATATACTGTAGTTGTCAATGGAGCTAAACTTGGGATAAATTTGGCTTCCAGTGTTTTGGGGGGAAATATTTTCTATGGTATAGAAACCACACATTTTCCCCCCAGTTTCATGTGGATTCTGAATAAATAAGCATTTGTTTTAAATTCTGATTAGGAACAGGAAAGAGGTAGAGCTAGAGGCATTCCAGGTGGATTCTAGTAGATGAGAAAGCTGAGATATGGGTTTGATTAAATTGTCTGAGTTGGTTCTCCCACCCCCCATGCTTAAGACATGGAGAGAATAGTGCTATTTATGTTTCCTTGTAACCATCAAAATACAGTTTACATTCGTAGGATTTAGAAATAAAAAGGCAATAATTTTGCCTTTAATGTGCTAAGAGAGTTCTTCCATAGGAGCTTTAAAATACTACTAATTCTGCCTTGCTGCAAAAGAAAGAAAAGAAAGGCCCCCTGTGTTTTTAAGATGCTAATGAGGCAAGGGCATAATAATTAATTTACCAGATATTCATATTCCTACTACAAAAAAAGTCCCAGTCATTGATTTATGAGGTTACCAATCTGTCCAGTTCAGGCAGATTATTAATCACAAACACATTTAAAAAAAAATTCTTACTTTTAAAATAAATTTGAATTCCATGTATAGAACAAAACATAGGTTAATTGAATAAATACCTTATCTAGCAGGGATTTGGTTACCAAAGTATCATCTTCTCATCTTGTTTCAGTGTTTCTAAATCTCTGTACATGTTATCGGATTTCCAAGTAGGCCTTTAATGTTACTACAGAACTACAGTATTTTTATTATTTAATTCTAGCTGCTATTCTCTTCAGCAAAAAAGAAAATGCAGTTTCAAGTCCACACCACTGAGGACTATTGAAGACAAAACACATTTTTTTATGATAGCCTCTCTTTTAAAAATAAATAAATACAAGTTATGAAACCTCACTTCCTTCCCAATTTCTGGCTCCTTTTCCATCAGGACAGTTAATTTATTATTTGTGTTATGGTGGTGCCTAGAAGGCCCCAACCAATAACAGTGCCCTGTTTTGCTACCCACTGTACAAACATACACAGTAAGAAATGGTTTGTATCCCGAAGAGCTGACAATCTAAGTAGAAAAGACATACCAACGGTGGGAGAAAAGGACGCAACATATGAGCAGAGTGATCAGTGTGATGGGTAATGAACTCATGTTAGTTCAGTGTTCGTCTGTGTGTTGTTTTGTGATGGTTTTTTAAGTGTATTGGGGGAGCCACAGTGGGTTGGGGGGAAATGTAAGATGGGGTGAATTAATAGAAATGAGGGATTGAGAAAGACAAAGGAAAGGGAAGGTGGTGAGAAGCATAGAGAGCTAGAAGTGAAGGGACTGTTAGGGCTGGGACAGGAAGAGATCAGAGCTAACACCCAGTCAGCAAATGGATACATGTATTTACAACACTACTATGTGTTGACCTTCTGGTTCTTTGATGTGGACAGAGAGGTAAAATGAGGACAGAAATATGCATAAGCAGCAGGCTCTAACTTTTATTAAACTTTAACACCGGGAGAGGTGCTATCCGCCCATCGCCCATACTCTCTTATATCAAGGCATTTATTTGGTTCCAATGTGGGGTTACAGGGCTCCTTGCCATATAACCTGTAACTAGTCCCAGGGTTTCAGGGCTCCTTACCATATAACCCACAGTGCGGGGTAGACTCTCCTCAGCTTACACCCCTACCTCTCTTCCCCCCACTCCCCCAGGACTCAGCTCTCTCTGAGTCCTAGCACCCTCCCCCCTGCAAGGGGGACAGAACATGCAGCAGGGTAGGGGACCTCGGCCCACAAGGTTTCACCCCATCCCATGAGCCCAAGGCCCATCACCAAAATCCCAAGTCTTTTACCTCTGGGAACTGTTCATTTTATTCTCTTAACTGCACTGGAAACTGGCCCCAGGGGCCTCAACTACTAGCTTGCTTGCTTCCTCCTCACACACACCCCCCCAACCATGTTGCCTGGTATCACAATTACTGTCCAGTGCATTCCCTAACACTGTGTAGTCATATGTCCGCACCTCCACCTGACAAATGTACACCAGCATCCCTGAAAACTTCTGGCCGATTGTAATGAATGTCCCTAAACCCTCTGTGTCCAGGAATATCTTGGTGACTTCTCTATACACTTTCTAGCCTTATCTACATGGGCTGGGTCTGTGGCTCCCTGCCAGACCTGGCTTGTGAGTACTTCTGACCATACTAACCTCATCTCTGGCCATGATTGCCATGGTGAGACCTGTCCGCAGGATTAGTTCCGGCTTTGCAGCTGTGGGAGGGAGGCCATTTCCTGCCTTAAGGGCAAGCGACGTATGGGGTGGGGAGTGGAGAGGAGTGAGCGGAGGGGGCCTTGGGGTGGAGCATGGACGGGGCCACAGGGGAGGGACGGAGTGTGGGCAGGGCCTTGGGGAAGAGGGGTGGACCGGGGGTGGGGCCATGGTCCAGACACCAGTGGCTCCCTTACTTCTAGGGAGCTTCTGGCACTCCTGTAGCCTCCCCAAATGAAAAACGCACGCGCCACTTATGGCTGGAATGGCCCCCATGCCAAGTTAAATTCTGGGCGCTGGGGAATGCTGGCCATCAGCACCCTTCTCTCCCAGCTGGCCAATGGGTGCCAGAGACTCAGAGGGGAGGAGTTACCTATTATCCTTGGCGAGTGTCTCTCTCTCTTGCCACTGAGATTGTCCCCTTTTCACTGCCAGCCCCATCAAGTCTCCCACCCGTTGATGCAGACTGGTGGCGTTTCTGAATAACCCCTTATTTACAGTCACACAGGGAATTAGCGGTCACATGCCTGTCTCTCTTGCTTCAAGATAGGATAACCACCTGAATTGGCATGGGTTTTTTTTGGGATTCTAGCAATGAGTGCCACTGATGAACTGTATAATATTTTAGCTGTTGCCAGTGGCCTTGAGAACCTTTCCAAATTATGAACTACAATGTTTTAAGAAAATGGTTAACAGTCAAAAACTACAAATGCTTGACAGCATTTAAGACTATGAGGATTTGCATGATAGGTTTTTTTCTGCTTAGTTTGCACTCTAGAGCAGGCTAATTCTACTCTTATGGTTGTGAAGGGGTCGTTGGTGTTGCTCAATGCCAGAACAAGGAAGTGGGTGTTGATTCTCTTGCTTATCACTTTCTAGTCACTCTTCAGCCACCATTAGGCAAAATGACATTTAGCCTGTATATTTTGTCTATCCTGTTTGGCGAGGCAGTGGTGTCACACTCTCAGGAAAGAGAGAAAGCATGTTAAAAGAATGGTTCTGTTTGATGTCCCTGCTATGACGTTAATTAGTTAATGTTTATACAACACTTTGAAGATATAAAGTAATATGTAAATGCTAAGACTTATTAATATTTATGTATTATGATGTACCATGATGTAAGTGTTACTAGGATGGGGGATACCTTAACTAACTGCCCTCCTTTATTCTTCTCAGATGTAGAACAGAGTTAAGAAAAATATTGCAGTCAGGCTCAGACTTGTTTAACAATAAGATAAGCACACTCATCTCCAAGTACTTTTCCCTTTGAATTTGAGCAGAGGATTGAACAATGTTTTTTTCCCTCTCTTCTCCTCTTCCTCCTCTTGGAGAAAGCTTAGACAGGTATTATAATAATAGGAAAGGGTGGAGAAGACAGTCTTTCTGACCGCTTATGTAATTTCACTGGTGCTCAGATACCCCAGTGATTAGAACCATCTAGATAGGCAAGTAGATATTCACAACTAATAGATTAGATTAGAAACTTTAAACTACACAAAGGATAACTGAGTTTGTTTTGTAATTCCCCCCTCATCCCCCATTCCTACTAAGATCCATCTCTGAAATGGAAGAAGTGATTCTTAGGATTGTGTATCTCACCATATGGAACTCTTCAAGGAAAACTGGGATTCTTACAGAAAGAGAACTTTGCATCGAGGATTCCATGGGCAACTCTATAAAACACATGGCTATTATTATCATATAGGTTTTCATCTGTAGGTTCCACAGACTAGGGAAGGAGGCCCCTTTTTAGGGAGTGTGGGGAAGGAGTCCAGATAGAGGATGTTCTCTTATCTCTCATGAAGTCATCCTTTTTAACAAGAGGCAGTTTACTGTAATATATTTCTAGCCGCCAGAGACTCCCAACTGCTAACTCCTCATAATCAATTTCCTACTGTAATCTCTTAGGTGAGGAGCCAGAAAGGATTTTAAAGCAGATTGTGGAAGCCTAGAAATCCAGTTATTCTTGTGGGAAAATGAGAATTTTTTTTTCTTTTTGTCAACTCCTTTCTATTCCAGCCTGTCCTACCTTCAGCTTAGCCTACTGCAGTAGATGTGCTCCCAGCCCCCACAAAGCATGGAACTAACAAAACATATGCTTACCTTTACCCTTCAGTTGTTTCATAAATGGTGTGGTTAGGTGCCTAAAGCAAGATCCCCGTAGAAACATTTCTGTATTTTAAGTTATCTCCTTTGGAATGTTAGTTGTTCCCTTCTGTATTATTCATAAATATGGCAGTCATCCCGATGGGTTTCATCTAAGGGGAATATTTTTATTCCTTTTTCAAGAGCATTACCTGTAGCTTGGCTGTAGTAAAAGTGCTCCTGATGCAACCTGAAGCAGGAGCATAATTAGCCATCTTCAGCAAGGGACTAGACAGCTAATAAATTTCATTCAAGAGCTACCTATTTACTTATGTTGCTTAACTATTATAGTAAAATTATGGGTGTATTTAAATTGTTTAACCAGCTTTGGAACAGGGGCCAAATTGTGCTCTCATGCCACGTGAAACAGGAGTAACTCTTTTCAAGTCAATGATGTTACACTAATGTAATTGACAGAAGAATTAGGTGCCCCAGAGGAGACTTTTAGATCAGAGCACCTAGTTTTGAAAACCTGCTCAGAGAGAGGCATTTAACTCAGTCATTCTGGAAGGGAGAGGATGTGGAAAGATAAAAGGAAAGAACAGCAAAGGAAAAGCAAAGGCATCAGTGGAGGGAGAGAACAGATAAGGAGAAAGAAGGAGACAACACAAATCAGGAAGGAAGGAAATTGTTCTGGCTTGAGGTAAAAAAAATTCTAACGAGAAATGAAGAAACTTGGGGATAGAGAGAATAAAAAGGGAAGTAAAACAGATAGTGAAGAGAAGAATGAAAAGCAAGTAAAACTGGAGAAGAAAAAGAAGACAGCTGTTTGTTGGTAATTGAAGTGTATTCTGTTCCTCTACTTTATACACTATTTCATTCTAGCACTCTGGAAAATATCCCATTAATTTTAGAAAATATTGTCTGCACTGTTGGGCCATGTAATTAAATTAACAGGCAGGTCTTTTAAAAATCAGTATGAATCAGCAGGAGGTAAAAATTTTTCCTGAATTTCACGGAAACAGTCTTACGAGCCAACACTGGATTCCCAGAGTGGCAGTGTAACTGTCTGGCATTATTCTGGCTGTCAACAGGAGACTCATTTTGAAAGCATCTAAGTCCAGTTCCCAAAGTATGTATGGCAAGAAATGTTTCTCACCATTTCAACTGTCAGAATTCTATGCTGAACAAAATGGATTCAGTGTTCTCTTAAAGACCACTCTTTCAGACCTTCATTGGTTCCTCTTTCTCTCTCATCTTTTAATTACCATAGTGATTTTTCCTGATTGCCATTTATTTCCTGTGAATAAACTGAGATTTATATTTAAGTACTTCAGAGCTGCTCAGATACTACGGTGATGGAGTCCATATAAATGCCTACCTCTGTTTTATGCTCTTCTGTTGACATTATTTATTCATGAGAGAGTACTTCTCAGAACAGCTTTAAGTTTGATTTCAAAGGATAAGAGTTTCATGTGAATGTCTAGCCTGTGTCCAAAACCTCACAATAAATCAGAATATTTTCTACAGTCTTTGAATGTTCATACAGTCAGCATGATTTATTTATTTGGAACTGCAGACTTGCAGCTTTCTGAAAGAGTTTTCATTTTGTTTGGGTTCCATAAAATGAACAAGATTGCTTTTAAGGGTTCAGTTGATAGATGCATAAAAACATGTCCGGGAGAGATTGACACGGCTTAAAAAACAGATCCACTGTAGTTTGCTAGAGTCTTCTCATAGACATAGTCTTGCTTCATTATGCACATTGAGAACTCACCAGTGCTAAATGGGGTTACACACGTGAAATGAGGAGAGTACAACCCAATGAGTCTCACTGATAAATGTTATGCAGAAGGAAGAGGCGTCCACAGGGGACTGGGTTGATTTGGGGGTTGGAGGGCAGAATTAATTGCTGGGCAGAGAACGGGCAGATGTGGGTGTGAGAGCTCCTGTAGCCGGGGCCAGAATCATTATACCCAATACATTTGGGAGAGTGAGCAACATCTCTCTCTCTCTCACACACACACACACACACACACACACTACTCTCTTTGCTTTTGATCTCTGTAAAACCCACTGGCAAAGTGTGTGTCTCCATTACCTTCTAGTAGCTGGTCCACATAGATGATAATAGCTTTCTATTGCTACCAATTACTCTGTTATGTGGCAAAGGACTGTCCTGTGGATTTAAAAGTCCCAACCCTGCTGATGACCCATGGTGGGGGGTCAAAATGGTTCTATATGATGGAATTTTTTTTCAGTGTTAAAAGTTTTTTAAAGGGCTCATGTGGATAAAAAAATATGATTCTGTAATGAAAGACTGTATTTCTTAGGAAGGAAAAATCAAATTCATAACTACAAAATGCAGAACAACTGGCTAGGTGGTAGTATAGTGGAAAAGGATCTGGGGGTTATAATGGAACACAAATTGAATATGAGTCAATGATGTGATGCAGTTGGGAAAAAGGCTAATGTAATTCTCGAGTGTATTAACAAGAGTGTTGTATTTAGATGTGGGAGGTAATTGTCCTTGTCTGCTTGGCACTGGTGAGGCCTCAGCTGGAGTACTATGTCCAGTTTTGGGTACCATATTATAAGAAATATGTGAGCAAATTGGAGAGAGTCCATAGGAGAGCAACAAGTGATATGAGATTTAGAAAAGATGACCTGTGAGGAAAATTTGAAAGAATTGGGCATGTTTAGTCTAGAGACGATAAGGCGGTGGGGGGATGGGACGACATAATAATCATCTTCAGATATGTAAAAGGTTGTTCTAAAGAGGATGGTGATCAATTATTCTCTGTGTCCACCAAGGGTAGCATAAGAAGTAATCAGTTTAGTTTGCAGCAAGGGAGAGTCAGGTTAGATATTAGAAAAAAACTTTCTACTATAAGGGTAGTTAAGCACTGGCACAGGTTACCTAAGGACGTTGCTGAATACCCATCATTGGAGGTTTTTAAGAACAGCTTAGACAAATGCCTGCCAGGGATGGTCTAGGTATACTTAATCCAGCCTCAACATGGGCAGATGGACTAGATGACCTCTTGAGGTTCCTTCCAACACCACATCTCTATGACTCTGTGATAATCTCAGTATTGGGACCTTTTCTTCTGGAATGGTAGGTGAATTACGCCAAAAGAAAAAAAGACCTGTGTTAGAACGGTCAGTCTAGTTAATGCTAAAGTCCTATATCAATGTGTGGTTCTGTGCTTTGTATGTTCACACCTGGGGAGTTCAGTTTTATTAACTTCCAGTGATGGGCCTAAACCAGAATCTTAGTTCCAGATTCCCCACCTGGAACCTTAGGAAAACTCATATTCATGGTAAAGCTCCCATTAGACTTTAGTGGGGCAGGATCAGGCTCTAATTCTCCAGGATTCCAAACCTGTGTAGTGAACCTTCAGCTCTGCCTTCATGTGTTGCTATTACATCAATCTAATGTGAAATATAGGACAAAAGCCCGGTCAAAAAAGGGAAGAGAGCGCAAAGAGATGTCCTCATCTTTACATGGATTAATCCTCAAGTCCAAGCAGAGTGATGTTCTTCTTGACTATTTAATAGGCGGATGTTTCAATTTTTCCAGGAGAGGCAAAAGCCTTACTTTATATTGCATAAATGATCAAGATCCAGCATTGCAAAAGAAATTCACAACTGTCTATGGTAAAAAGGAAATGGTGTATGAGGCTTAATAGCTAGTCTCCTTACAGGAGAATACATCTTTTTTAATGTGTCTATTAGAATTTTGATTTTTGTTTAATGAATGAAAATAAGGAGTACTTTTGATTTTTTTTTTAATGAAGGAAAAGCTAAAATACTGAAAGAAACTTTGAACATTGTACAAGTAAATTTCTCAGCATATTGGCTTAAAATACAAAATATAAATGTTCTCTAAGCTGATTTCCTTAAAGGTTTAAGAAGAAAATTCTTCCACTTTCATCAGCACAGCATTTGGAAATTTTACATGGTGAAAAGCTTTTCATGCCAGGCATAAATATAAAAATGTTCTCAGAAATGCATTTATAGAGGCTACTATAGTTGCTGACTGTATACAGTCTATCATATGTTCCCAAACTCCCCTAGGAGCCAGTTTTGATGCTCAAACAATGCTGTAACAGGTCCATATTTTGTGACACAATCAATATGCAATACCACTGCAACAGCCCACATGCCTTCATGTGGAAGGGGGATAATTTGGCTGTGCTCTTCCGAGTAATAAGAGCAGCAGAAGGCTCCCACCCTCTTCAGCAGTAAAATGAGCTGGCACACATGACTCCACCTCCTCCTCCTCCTAAAGGATAAAAACACTTTGTAGAGATAAATTGTGGAGCTACTTTGGAAGCAGACTCAGGCTAAATTCTCTGCTCATGTAAACTCCTCCCAAGTCAGTGGAGCTGCACCAATTTACACCAGTAGAGAATATGTTCCCGCTTCCTATGTTCCATAATTCTTAATTATTGGGATCTCTGTCCTTGCCCATGGCCATAAACATAGCAGGAGATAATCTGATTGAGTTGATCTAGAGTCAGATCATTCTTGTCCGTTATTCGTGTAGAATGCCTTATTTGCTCTTCCATGGATATAGAAGAGGGGAAAGTTTCCCCCCTTAGAATAGGTGTTGTCTTGCATCACTGCAGAGCCTAGAGATCTCAGCAAGTGTCATGGGCTGCGAAACTAAAAAGAAGTTTATCTTGCTCAAGCCCTTAATTTTGAAACATCAGGAGTGAAATCCTGGCTCTACTGCAGTCAAGGGGAGTTTTGCCATTAACTGCAGTGGGGTCAGGATTTCACCCCAGAAATTTAATGTTTTCATTTTTAAAATAGTTAATGATGATGATTGCACTAAGCTTTATTTGCGGGGTACCCATATCTGAAGGACTCTAGGTACTTATCAAAGCATAAGTCCATGGTGACTTTGAAAAACAAGGAGGCTATTATGAACTGGATCCTGAAATGAAGGAGTCACTGGAGGTGTTTGGGGTGGGACTGATGTGGCCATGCTTCTTTGTATGTGTTGGAAGGTGGAGAGTGCAGTTCTGTACGCGCTGAGATCTGGAGGCTGGAGAGAAGAGATGATGGCACGAATGAGGATTTCTGTGGGGGTAGCACAGAGGCAGCAGCACATGCGGGAAGTGTTGGCATAATGTTAACATGGTGTACACATATGGGAGGAGAAGAAAGAGGAGGAAAGCTCAGCCTCAAAACCAACACCAGCATACAGACAAAAGAGGCAAATGGGAGATCTACGTCACATGGGGAGACTTGGCCAAGTTACACTCACCCCCCCGAGACAGAAATCCCAGTGAACTCAGATCTTACATTACACCAAGATTTTATTTTATATCCATTTCTAATATAGTACTACACTACTATGGGGTACTCCACTATTAGGTACCACCATTCAGGTGAAGTGTTCACCAGAGCCCCTTGTTCTGCCCATGTTTGGTGGCTGTTGCAATGGGAGTCAAAGATCCTGTCTGTTATTTCCATCTGTGGTCATAGATTGTAAATGCCCCAGGCAGGGAGAGTCTTTTTATTATGTGTTTCTACCCACTTAGCACAATGGCCCTGGTCTATGACTGGGGCCCTGTCAACAGGCGGGTCCCGCACCCATTAGTTAGAGTCCATGGCAGCAGCCCCACTTAGTGTTTAGCCCATGGCGGCAGCTGTGCCTAGCAGTTAGAGCCCATGCTGGTAGGAGTAGGGGTAGGAGAACCTGGTCCACCTCTTCACTGGGTTTTGACCAAGGGTCCTCTTGAGTACTGTAGGGATGGTGTTTGCCACATGTGATCAGGCTAACACCCTCTCCTGGGTCTCTTCCTATCACCCTATCCCTCCTGAAAGTGTGTTGAAGCTTGTAGGCATCCCTTGCAGTCCAGCCCAGGGGTCTCTGTGGGGAGAGAGTCCCTGTTTTGCACTGCGGTGCCCCCTCCTGTTGTAGTCCCTCTGTAGCAGTGAGCACAGGTCCATTCCCCTCTACTAGCCCCCTGGCTGAGCTGCAATGCCTCGTTTTAAGCCCCTCCTCCAACTGGAGCATGTCCAGCAGGCCCGCTGGGGTGGGGCTTCCAGGGCCCAGAGCTGTTCTTGTACCACTATCTCCATTAATGTAGGGTTTATTCATCCTGTCACAGGCCCTTAGGTGTTATCATAAGGAAAACAATAAATAATAATCTCACAGTTTTTGGAAAGAAGTAAAAAATAAATTTTTCATCCTGGCCAACATTCCTACCCTAATTAACACAACTTCTAGAGTCCAACGTTGGGTGGGAACTATTGAACACTTTGTAACTGCTAAGAGTGTCTCGTTAATATGTAGGATATGTTGGGCTACTTTGAGTGTGACAGGTGCCATAAAAATCAAATTCTTGTAGTCGTAATACTAGAATGTATTGAGACAACGTGTGAAATCTGTGTCACAATATTCAAGGGCCACGTACAGTGTCTGTAGTGGCTTTGTAAATCTGTTTATATGAAAAGATAGATGAATAAACCGTCAACATTGGAGCCATATGCTAATGTTAGGATTGTCATCTGCTGAAGCCCAGCTTCTGTTCTGCATGTGTTTAATGTTACACACTATGAGTACTCTCAATGAAACTACTCGCAGTGTGTGAAGTTAAGATGTGTGTAAAGTTTTTGCAGAATCAGGGCCTAAGTTGATGCCACTAACATCTATCAGTCTAACTGAATGCCATTATCATAAGAGCTAGTTATTAGGGTGTAAAATCACCTGAGATTTCACAAGCAGTTAGCATGAGTTACCTCTGTGATTAATATAGGCACTCTATTTTGGGCACTCTAACACGTTTAAAGAGGAATGGAGCATGTGATATTCATGGTATTTTTAGTAGATATAACCATCTTTGATAAACCTAGCTGTCCAGAAGTATCATCATTACTAAACATAATACAGTTGAAAATAATTTGTCTGACAGTGGGGGGGGGGGGGGGGGGAAGCTTTTAAGAGATTACATAGATATACTATTAGGTATTTCACCAGGTCTGTAGAGTAAATATATATAGTGCTCAGATTCATAGGGAGTTTGACTGATACAGGAATTATGAAGGCTTTCTTCATGACTGGGACAAACATGATTTTATTTAATAAAAGCTTTCATCTGGCCAGGCCCACTGAGATACTTTGTTCATGTGAGTTTTCTGTCAGTTGTATTGCAAGGTCAAACACTATATGACAAAAAGAGTCAAGAGCAATTGCATGCTAAGCTTAAATACTCCAGTGTGGCCCATTTGGAAAGTGAAAATCTCTTAGGATGTCTAGGGCCAAATAGTAACTTTGTCCAGCTACCTGAGGTGTCTCACTCCCACTAATTATGGATTCTACTCATTAAAAGAAATTGGAGAGGGGATGGTATGGGGCAAGGAGGATTACTGTTTCATAAAAGACATAAAATAGTTCCAGGCAGTTAATTTTGAACTGATGCATTGGAGCATTGTTAAAAAAGAATCTGATGTAATTGTAGCCAGGTATGTCCTCTGCTGATCAATTGTCCTAGATGGGAGCTGCTTTCAAGAAGAAAGGGAAATTTACAGGGAAGAAGAGGAAGCTAGTACATATAATAAAAATTTACTGCAGTTGCATGTGGTACTGAAATGCCAAGGATTCTAGAGGCCTTTGTTCCCCCTCCCAAATCTTAAATGGATAAAATTACATTGTGAAAAAGATCAGGCAATTTAATTAGTTAATGTTTCTAACGCATTTTGAAGATGAAAAGAGTTATGTAAGTGCCATGTATTATTAATTGATATTAATATTAGTTCAGAAATTAAAGTGTTGAAACTAGTTCCACTGCTCATGTGCATAAATGAGACTTTATTATTATTGTTATATTGTATTAATTAATTTACTTTGCCAAATTTTCATGAAAAAAATCAGATGAATTTCCTGGAAGTTTCAGCATTGCCAGTTGGAAGTGAAACTCTTGTAAAATGGGTGCACTTCCATGATAATTATGAGCATTTATAGGATGGTCATCATCATGGTATCTAGATATACTTTGTGTGGCATAAGTAACATTTCCATATAATGTAGTAAAGAACATCAATGATAGAAGTAAAGGGGTATAATTGCTGTAGTCACCAGTCTAGTCCCTTGCAACAGGGGCAAACTACAGTCTGTGTTGGCCACTTCCCTCAGGGCAAGTGGGAGCAGCCCTAGCACCTAATCTGCCCTTCCTCCAGGGCCTCAGTCTGGCAGCGATCAGCCAGAAGCTCCTTCTACTCTGCTACCCTGCCCAGCACTGCTCTAGTCATGGTGCTCCTAGACAGCCAGTCCTTCTCCCTAGCAGGCCAGGGAAAGATACTCTCTACTCTGTTGAGCAGCCCTTTATATATTGTCCCTGCTGGCCCTGATTGGCTGCTGCAACAAGTCACCTCCCGATTGGCTCGCTTAGTGATCCCTGCTCTAATTGGAGGGTTCTTCACAGGCTCCCTCTGGCCTGCTTTAACCCTTCCTCTTCCTGGTGTGGGGCAACTACCCCACTACATGCACCCAGCTTATAGTAGGTTCATCTAGGCTATATTTCCCTGGTTTGTTTATGAGAAGGTCATATGAGACAATATCAAAATCCTCACTAAAGTCGAAATATATCATATCTACTGCTTCCCCCTATCCACAAGGCTTGTTATCCCATCAAAGAATGATATTACATTGGTTTGACATGATTTGTACTTGACAAATCCATGTTGACTGTTACTAATCACATCATTATCTTCTAGATGCTTACAAATTGCTTGTTTGATTATTTGCTCCATTATCTTTCTGGGTACCATAGTTAAGTTGACTGGTCTATAATTTCCTGGGTTGTCCTTGTTTCCCTATTTAGAGATAGTTGTGCTTTCTAGTCCTCTGGGATCTCTCCCATCCTCCACACATTTTCAAATATAATCTCTAATGGCTCAGAGATCTCTTCAGCCAGTTCCTTAATTATTCTAGGGTGTATTCCATCAGGCTCTGCCAACTGGAAGACATCTAATTTGTCTAAGTAATTCTTAACTTGTTCTTTCCCTATTTTAGCCTCAGACACTACCCTATTTACACTGATGTTCACTATGTCAGTCGTCCAATCTTTCTGGTGAAAACTGAAACAAAAAGACCATTTAACACTTCAGTCATTGCTGCATTGTCTTTCCCTTTTCATTGAGTAATGGGCTTACTCTCTGTCCTGCGACTTCCTCTAATGTATTCTAATATATTTGCAAAACGTTTTCTTGTTACTCTTTGTGTCCGTAGGTAGTTTAATCTTGTTTTGTGCCTTGTCCTTTCTAATTTTGTCCCCATTTGCTTGTGTTGTAGTAAAAGCTGATGGCAAATTGTGTAAAGCCACAATGAGTGACTACTCCACATCTACCATGAGAAAGCAAGTGGAAATTGGACACCCTCAATCTCATCAAGATAATGTGCTAAAGATTATCTGGGAGCACTATGCTTTTAAAAATGATAGTCCAAACCCAAATGTACACATTATCGCAGAAATTTGTTTTAAAAATCTATTTTTTACATTAAAGAAAATGGGTGAAATCCTGGCCCCATTGAAATCAATGGGATTCTTTTGTCATTGACTCCAAGGGAGCCAGGATTTCACCCAGTATATAGTATTTTATTTTTAGTGTGCTGAATACTGTAGGCCAGATTGTGATCTCTTACACTGCTGGAGAACTGTAGTAACTCCACTGAAGTCAAAACAGTTACTCATGACTGAGAATAGAGTTTGGCCCAGTTTTCCTGGGGTTTTTCTATTTTGTTGGCTACTATATGAAATGGGTATGCTGTGACTTCTCTCGGTCAAAGAGAGAGTTAGCAGCAAGACTTAAATAAAGTATTAAGGGAACGGGAACATTTCCCTCTCAGATCAGTATGGCTGTAGTCAAGGTTTGTATTCTGCTCTCTGCATGCACACATTCCCCAGTCTTGTCCTGCATGTAGGGAGAGTAGGATATTAAACTCGAGTACTATGGTATAGATCTCAGACAAGAATTTTGACCACAGGGGTAATAAACTATTCACAGATCATCTTGTAACCAAATAAGTTACCAAATGTATTGAGGATTTGTTGGAGGTGAGGGAGACAGGGTTATTAAAGCTGGTCAGCTAGAGTAAAGTGTCATTAGGGTATAGCAGTAATTTGCAGTTTAGAGACTTTTAATTCTAGATGTTCCTTGATATTGTCGGGTCCTCGTTCCATTTTACTCTAGAGAATACTGAAGGGGAGAGAGAGCAACTTTGAGGATAAGAGTGCAGACATTTATTGCTACTAGAAGTTGACTGTGCAGTGCTTGAGATTTAACAAGATACCATTTTAACCTGCTAGAGGCTGATTATTAGAGCTGGTCAAAAAAATTTTGATGAAACAATTTTCCAATGGAAAATAAAGTTCAGTCTAAATGAAAATATTTCACGAAAATGTGTCTATTTTGATAGAAAAAAAGGGGTATAACTGCAATAGCTAGTACCAGTGGCTGTAGTCTGATTGCAGAACTGGTGGGGAAATTTTGAAAAATGTCCCTTTCTTGAATTGGATACAGCAGGAAAGCAGGAGACCAATGTTAAAAAAAGTTTAGGTCTCCATTGAATAAGGAATCTCAATGAATTTCAACACAGTGTTTCTTTTGCATTCTTCTGTTGGGGATGTAGAGTCAGAGGGATGTAATTTGCCTCCTAGCAGAAACAACATTCACCCAAAGTTGTCAATCCATGAGGATTCTATTCTATTGTACATAGGTTCTTAGACTCACTGTAGTATTCGAGTACCTTCCAGCAGTGCATTAAGTAACATGACTAACATCTGTCATATGGATACATTCTTTCTTGCATCCTTCCCCAGAATTGTGTGTAGTGTAGTGTTTTGTTTGGGTAGACTTTTTTTATGTACACATTGCTGTTTGTTTATATTAGAGGAAACAAGTCAAAGAAGTTCACCTTGCTCTTGCAACAGAAGGTAGTGAGGTTTCCGATGGTCCTTCGTTTGTGGAAATGTTCTTTCCAGAGTATGAGACTAGCCCCTGAGAAAGCTCTGTCTCCTGCACAGATGAGTTTCACCTTGTGTAGAAAGTTCCAGTGGGCCTGAGGAACAGAGTTGTTGACCACAGTCCTCATCCTGGAGTTTTAGTAGGTGTTTTAGACAGCTTGGGCCCAGGACACTGAGGGTACATCTGCACCTGAATAACTTCAAGACCCATGGCATTGTTGTGGCTGGCCTGGGTCAGCTGACTCAGGCTTGTGGGGCTCAGGCTGTGGGGGCTAAAATTGCTGTGCAAACCCACGTAGCAGAGGACGTGTGCCAAAATGCTGCATTGCTGTAGTCTAGACAAGAGGTGACAAAAGCATGTAAAACTGAGGCCAGATCATTGTCTGCCAGAATGGGCAACTGCCATTAGAACTCCCCTCCGGAGCCTCACCCTCTACAGCACAGAGGGAGAAGCAGGGTAAGGCACTGCACAGTCTTGTGCTGCTTTGGTCCATAGTTTAGTGTGTCTGGATGAGAATCTGGTGATGACCCACTAGCCCCCTTGTTTCACCCATTCCCATCCACCCACTCCAAATCTTCAAAGCCTGAATCCCACAGAGTCAGTATGTTGAGTAGGTGGCACTCCCATGTTCTGTGCCCCCGAGCTGGTATCCATGGTAACAGGCCACCCTACACTCATGGAGGAGGTGACAGGAGCCTTAGTCTGTCACAGAGTTTAAGCTCTGTAATTCCCATTGTTTTTAATGGGAATTATGCTGCTAAAAAAATCCCTTTAGCAACAATGTAAAAATTAAGACTCAAATTCTGTTCTTTCATGCTTGTAGTGAGTGCATTGTTCTCTCTCTCTACTAGGAATTCCATGCACACAAGTACAGCAGAATATTGGAGCAGACAGATGCGATATAGATCAAAAAGCATACTCTTGCCTTCAATTTTTACAGAACGTAAGGGGTAAAGAACCAAATTCTGCACTGACAGGTGACTATGCATGCCCAGAGACAGAAATGGCCCCTTAAATGCTTTCTGTCGACCCTCCAGCACACCATTCTACATTCATGGATGGAATAAGAAACACTGCTGCCATTTCTGCCATTCTGTCTTGTTCTTTTACAGCAGAAACCTTTCGGTTGTGGGACTTGTAAATTCTGCCTTCTTTAACTACTTGACGTTATTTCCCCTTTGCGCCTTTTCTCATAGACTAAGATTTGATTTCCCTCCCTCTCCTCTGTAGACTTTCCCTCCTAACTTCACACCCATAGTGTCTCACCCACCTTTCTCTAGGGTTGCCAACCCTCCAGGATTGGCCTGGAGTCTCCTGGAATTGGCATCGATCTCCCCATGACTATTGAAAGCAATCCGGGAGATTTTAATAGGATATTTTAAGAAAGTGACATTACGTCATGTTGGGGGGGGAGGGGGGGGGAGGGAAATCTCCCGGAATAGCTTCAGTCAGAGTTGGCAACCCTACTTTCTTCACTGAGAAAAAAGCTAACACAAATAGGAAAAACATTCAGATGTATAGGCTACAATGCTAAATTTCTATTCAGCATTTTATTTATTGGTAATACTGAGAACGAGATAAGTACCTGAGTACTTGTCCTAAGAATATTCACTGGACTAAAAACCAAATTCACGTAGGCTGTTTACACTTCCCTTTTGTTTTTTGGTATCAGGGATCTTTGGGGAAACCAGCACCTGAATAAGACTATTAACTGGATTTGTAATAGGCAGCTAAGTCTAAGAATTATGCTCATCAAATCAGTAAACAGAAACTATACTATGTGAGCTATGTGTTCACAGCTAACTAACACTTCTCGAATATCAAAGATTAGCAATAAACTGCTCATAACTCTCTGTAGACCAAGAATTATTAATGCTATGTATATTTTGGGGGGAAAAATCGTAGTAAATAGATTAGAGAAGAGCATCAGCTGCTAGTGGACACTTTGATAACAACAAAAAAGACTAATTAATCAAATGAGTTATTTGCTATGAATTCACCTTTCAGCTCTAGTAACACCTTATGATCTGCTTCCACCAGTCAAGGTCTGTCTCTTATCATAGGGAACTCTAGTGATACCATGGGTGACAGATTGGAAGTGCACAAACTATGGGAGTTTTGCCATTGACTTCAATGGATTCAGGATTTCATCCTATATTTTAGTTTTTACCTCTAAGTCCAACTGCCATGTGGGATACAGGCGATAGTGGTAGGAAGCTAGAATCTTTTAAATAATTGCAATATTTGCCATATCTGGCTAGGTCTGCAGTTAATTTCTGTCCTATTACACAAATGATAGTAGCAAATTTTCCCACTGTAGCTACAAATGGTTTCTAAAAGATAAGACGTAGGTGAAACCTATATAAATTATCTTAATTGTTGCACATTGTACAGGGAAAATGTTCAAAACAACTTACTCATAACGTTTGATTATACACAATGGGCTGGATTCTCCAATCTGCTAAGGCTTTTTTTGTGCTGCTTTTGCTGTGTAAAGTGGCCTAGAGCTTCCTGGAGATTCTCCAGGGAAGAATTCTCCTTGGTGTAGGGGAAATCTCGGCTAAACTAGAACCTCCCCTCCCCCCAACCCCGCCTGCTGATGGGGGCCTGTCAGGAGTCAGAGGAGGTGTGCAGCCAGCAGCACCATCATCATAATGTAGAGCAGGAGGCAGTTAGAGCAGAAGGAAGGTCTAGTGGTCAGGGCCCACAGCCTGGGATGCCGGCGATCTGCGTTCAAATCCCTGGCCTACAACTGACCTTGTGTGTGTGACCCTTGTCTAGTCACTTAGTCTGTCTGGCTGTCTCATCTGTAAAATGAGATAATAGCACTGCTCCGCCTCATGTTGTGAGGAGAAATACAGGTAATGGGGGCCAAATAGGTACCTCAGCGAGGACCCTTCTTGCTCTATTTACACTGGGACTGGGTGGCTCTGGATCAGGGAGCTCTGACCTGCTCTCTCCAGCCACCGCACACAACTATGCCTGAATCCAGCTTGTGTGTTGTGGAGAATCAGGGCCAATATATTTTAGTGTAGGTGTCAGAGTGAAGACTAATTTTTGACATTGCGCTGGAATGGAAGTGGATGTATCAACAGGGGGAGAAATTGTGCACGGTGGCTGGCAAACTGGTCCAAACTAACTCCAACCAAAGCCAGTATATCAGGCGGTAAGATACCTGTTCCATACAGCTAGATGTTGCCTTCAGTTGAGAGTGTCAGAATTGTAAGAAACTGTTGGCATATCAAGCATAATTGGAAACAAGCAGCTGGCTCCCCTTGAATCTGGTAATATGAACTTGAGGAGACAGAAAGAGAGAAGAGAATATGTTGGGAGCTTGAGAAAACCAAACCACTGAGATCTTTAATTTGCTGCATGGTTTGACTCCGAGATGCAGGAACTGTTTTATTTGTTTGCATCCTGGCTGATGAAAACCTTAATTTTATCCTGGACTCCATCAAAAGAGAGGCTCAATATTGTTAGGGCTAAAAGTGATCTTTTGGATTCCTTTTGTTTCCCAAGTTGGTATAAAAACACTAGTAGGCTCATAGCCGTTTTTTAAAAAGAGCATTCAGTTTGTTCACCCATGCCAAGACTTTTCTGATTCCACAGGATATTTAAGCACACTTCTAACTTAAAGCATGTGAGTAGTGCCTTTATATTTTTACGTATTCATTGGTTTACATAGCATCTTTCCATTAAATATCTGATTTGTTGCTAGACTCATCAGCTGTGGCCTCAATGAGCTGTCAGTATTCCATGCATCATAGAGAGCATACTTGCAATAAACACTCTGAGCAGGATTCTTGGTGTGCTCTGGTGAGCAGCTCTGGCCAGGGGAATTCCCTCTGAGTGATGTGGAGCTGGTGTAGTGGCTCTACAACATTCCATCCCCAGGCCCCACAGAGGGCATGGCTGGTGAAAGGGGCTATGACCGGAGTGACTGTTTGCTCTGGCTGTTTGCAGCCACCAGAACGGTCTGTTTGGCCAACCATGGGTAACCAGTTGTAAATTAGAGCAGCCCTCAAGCTGCTGTTATGCTGGAGGTCAACCCAGCCCCTGGACAGCCTCATATTCAGGGAGTCACAAAGGTGGTGTAAAGTCATCTTTGCTCTTCCCTCCAGACTTGCACTGGGCACAAATTGGCCAGACCCAAGAATCGAGGTGTCTGACTCTGGTGGGCCACCAGGGGAGTGAATTGCAAAGACCTTCAACTGTGAACACCTTGGAGCAGTGGTTCTTAACCTGGGGTGCACGCACCCCGCGGAGGTGTGAGATGCCCTTTCTGGGGCTGCGAGACATGCCAGATTTTGTTAGAAGGTAAATCATCAAAAACACAAATTAAGCACAGGCACATAAGTACAACTACTTTGTTTCATCAAACCTATGTATTTATCAGGGCCGCCCGGGGGGGACGGGACGGGACGACAAGTGGGGCAATTTGCCCCGGGCCCCACAGGGGCCCCCACGAGAATGTCGGAGGCTCCCCCCCCACCTCTGCCTTCCCCCATCTCCCAGCGCCTCAGCGCGCTGTGTCCAGGAGTGGCCCTGGACAGAGCTAAAGCGGTGTGGCTCCAGCGGGGCCTGAGCTCCTCCCGCTCAGAGCCGTGTGGTAAGGGGGCGGGGCTGCGAGCGGCGGGCGCTCAGGTCCCGCTGGAGCCACGCCGCTGCAGCACTGTCCAGGGCTGCTCCTGGACGTGGCGCGCTGAGGCTCCAGGAGACGGGGGAGGCAGGGGTAAGCGGCATGGTAAGGGGGCCGGGGGTGGGGAGGTTGGATAAGGGGCAGGGAGTCCCAGGGACCGTCAGGGGACAGGGAGGGGGCAGAGGTTCGGGGGGGCAGTCAGGGGATGGGGAACGGGGGGTTGGATCGTGGGCGTTCCGGGGGTCTGTCAGGACTTGGCGGGGGGGTGGATAGGGGTCAGGGGACAGGGAGCAGGGGGGATGGGGTCCCGGGGTGGTGGTTGGGGAGGTCTCGGGGGTGTGTGTCAGGGGACAAGGAGCAGGATGGGTCGGGGATTCTGAGGGGGACAGTCGGGGGGCAGGAAGTGGGTGGGGGTTGGATAGGGGGCAGGGCCAGGCTGTTTGGGGAGGCACAGCCTTCCCGACCCTAAAGCTCATTCAGCAGTTTGAGGCTTGCAGACAGCTATTTAACACAATGAGCCAAGCTGTTATCTTTTCCCTTAGGGCTACCATCCCTTTCACTTCTCAAATGCCAAATATAGTCTACATTTAATTTCAGTACCATAGGGAGATTCATGTCAGGGGAGGGTAGCTTCATTTAAAATTAGCCACTTTAGATTAACAGTGATAGAGCCAAGAGAGCCATGGGGGAGGGATCACATGAGAAAAGCAATATCCTACACCACCTACCTCCTTCCCAACCCTACCAAGGGAGACGCCCCTCCCCTGCATTCCCCGAGGCTCCAGAGGGGTTAATTCAGTGGTTCTCAAACTTTTGTACTGGTGACCCCTTTCACATAGCAAACCTCTGAGTGTGACACCCCCCCTTATAAATTAAAAACACATTTTTATATATTTAACACTATTATAAATGCTGGAGGCAAAGCAGGGTTTGAAGTGGAGGCTTACAGCTCGCGACCCCCAGTAATAACCTCATGACCCCCTGAGGGGTCCCGACCCCCTGGGCTAATTTAATTTTAGCACCCTGTGTCCATTCACATGCATGTGCTATTTTGAGCATTTCCGTTTTCACAACGTAGGCTCATCCCAGATTCTGGAACAAGCTCAAATGCTCAGTTCGTGGAGTATGTACATAAGCTATACTCAGCGCTGTATTATTGCCTAGGCCGACAAATTTGCAGGGGCGGAAGCTCCCCTCCGCGCCCTGCTCCAGCTCACCTCCGCCTCCTCTGCAAGCGCGCCGCCGCGTCCTGTTTCTCTCCCCTCCCAGCGCTTGCGCCGCGAAACAGCTGTTTCGCGGGGCAGGGAGGGAGGGGGAACGCCGCGCGCTGGGGGAAGAGGCGGGGCCGGGGATTTGGGGAAGGGATCCAATAGGGGAAGGGAGGGGGCGAAGTTGGGGTGGTGACTTTGGGGAGGGGGTTGGAATGGGGGCGGGAAAAGGGCGGAGTCGGGGCGGGGCCAGCGCAGCAATTATTTCCCAGCCTAGGGGCGGCAAAATTATTAATCTGCCACTGGCTATACTAAGGACAAACCCACAGTAACCGTCTCCAGTTTGTGAGGGACCCCATGGAGCCAGTCTCTAGGAAACAGATACATTCATGAAGGTTAAGTCCATTAATGGCTATTAGCCAGGATGGGTAAGGAATCGGAAGAGACTGTCTAGGAAGGAGTATGGCAGAAAGGGATCTAGGGGTTATAGTGGACCATAAGCTAAATATGAGTCAACAGTGTGATGCTGTTGCAAAAAAAGCAAACGTGATTCTGGGATGCATTAACAGGTGTGTTGTGAGCAAGACACAAGAAGTCATTCTTCCGTTCTACTCTGCGCTGGTTAGGCCTCAGCTGGAGTATTGTCCAGTTCTGGGCACTGCATTTCAAGAAAGATGTGGAGAAATTGGAGAGGGTCCAGAGAAGAGAGCAACAAGAATGATTAAAGGTCTTGAGAACATGACCTATGAAGGAAGGCTGAAAGAATTGGGTTTGTTTAGTTTGGAAAAGAGAAGACTGAGAGGGGACATGATAGCAGTTTTCAGGTATCTAAAAGGGTGCCATAAGGAGGAGGGAGAAAACGTGTTCATCTTAGCCTCTGAGGATAGAACAAGAAGCAATGGGCTTAAACTGCAGCAAGGGAGGTTTAGGTTGGACATTAGGAAAGAGTCTATGAATCTATATGAGTCAAGGAAGCCAGCGGAGTATCAGAAACCTGGAGAAGTCTCCGACTGGATGGGCTCAGGTGTTTGGTCACAAGCTGAGGTGGTTCAAAAGTTTTTTGTATTTTTTTTCTAAGCAGAATTTTTTTATTGTTTCTTTAAACAATCAAACACAGCAAGCAGCAAATATTTGGCCACACACTTCTGAAACCCCAAACCATGTTCAGGTTTTGGCAGACTAATTTCAGCTTTTCAATTAAAAAAAACACAACAAATTTTGAAGGAAAGCAGAATTGTCCGTGATTTTTTTTCTGCTTTTTAAAAACCCCTAGTTTTTGATCCAAAAAATTTTGATGGAAAATATTTGTCCAACCCTTTTAATGAGCTTTAGTGCCTTTTAGCACTAGCTGATGCTGAGAACCAGTGATACCTTGTAAAGGTAACTTGAAAAGAAGTTTTCTCAAAACTGGGTTTGTGCCGAGATGCGGAAGGTTTTTAAATGTTTATTTTTCCCAAGGCCACCCGGGAGGGGGGCAAGTGGGGCAATTTGCCCCTGGCCCTGCAGGGGCCCCCACGAGAATATAGTATTCTGTAGTATTGCAACTTTTTTTATGGAAGGGGCCCCCAAAATTGCTTTGCCCCAGGCCCCCTGAATCCTCTGGGCGGCCCTGAGTATTTATTAACATTATACAGTACATTTTTAAAACGATTACTGTAATATACAAACAAAAAATATATCTAGGTTTAAAGAACTGACCTACTTCAATGATTTTTGATAAGGGTCGTGAGAACATATTTTGATTTTTGATAAGGGGTGCGAGAACATATTTTGAGAACCAAAGGGGTGCAGGCTGCAGTAAAGGTTAAGAACCACTGCCTTAGAGAAACAAAATGCATAATGCTATCAATATGGAACATGAGGAAAGGGGTGATCTCTTGGGTGACTAAGTCCTAAATCAGAAGCAGTGTGATCTAGTCCTTAGGAACTGGGAGTTAGGAGTCCTGAATTCTAGCTTTGTTTCCTTGGGCAAATCACTTAACTGCCCTGTGCCTCAGTTTCGCCATCTGTAAAATGTGGATAATGATACTGTCCCACCTTTGTGATCTGCTTTGAGATTGGCCGAAGAGAAGTGGTGTATAAGTGGCAAATATTTCTATTATATAGAGGGCTTTAAAAATTACCAATGACACTTCAGTTTGCACTCAGAATAAAAGTGGTGCAAATTAAGGCATGGAACCGAAAAGAGCAGTTCATGAAATAGGTAAAATGTGCTCTGCTTAACTTTCACCCATTGCCATAGTATTTTGCCCTGCCATTTTATCTAAGTATTGGGAAGTAAGCTGCTGTGTTCTGCACTCACTGAAATTTTCAGAAGTTTGTTAATTAGAGAGCATTACGGTAATCTTATCTAAAATGCACTTTAGCTGACATGAACAAGAGTAATATTGTTAAACAATTGAAAAATTGCTGTGTATACATTAATTTCAGACAGTATGCACATTATTTTAAAAACCTCCCAGTTCCGGAAAAGAAGATTACATGGAAGATTATTCAGCACAGAGATGAATGATGTTTCCTTTCTGCTTTTGACATGTACAAAAAAAATTAGACATTAGAAAAATATAAAGTCAACTGACATTTGAATGATATGCTGTGAAATCTCATTTGGGAGAGTTCCCCAAGTGGATAATACCTGGCTACAGACTAATTTCCAGGCTGTGGGTGTGATAATTGGGATATTGCCCTACCAAAGGGGACAGAGCATTTCTGGTGCTGGGAAGATAGAAAAGGCTGAGACTGCTAGAAATTCCCAGTTTGCCGTCCCCTTTTGAGGAGTGTTGCTTTCACCTACCTGCAGTTGGCGGAGTTCAAGTGACAACTATTTCAGTCTTTTACAAATCCATGACTGGTCTATTGCTGTTTGCCCTTCCAAGAGTTTATGATAGGCTGAAAGCTGTCAGATGATAAGATTTTAATTTTAGTGCTTAACATCCTGTGACGGGGCAGCCCTGCCCCGCACTAGCCCCAGCGGTGTCAGACCAGTAGCTCTGACGGAGGAAGTCCCGCCCCATTCGTACTGGGCATGCTCCAAAAGCTCAGGGAGTATAAAAGGAGGGAACTCAGCTCAGTCTGGGCTGGTGGCCGCAGGGGAAGGACCTAACTGGGAAGCTCCTGCAGAGGACCAGCCAACACTCTTGAAGCTGCTGGGAACAGAGGCTTCAACGGGCTGGCACGAACCCCTACTGCAGGAGAAGCCAGGGGAGGCGATGGACCCGGAGACCAGCGGAGAACCCTGGGACTCGTGGGAGACCCCAACTCCCAAGCTGGTAGGAAGCGACCGGGGCGGGGTGATGGACTGGTACCTTGCCCCCAGTAAGCCTCAGTGTGTTTTGGTAGGACCCCCCAGCTGAGCCAGTAGTAAGGTCCTACGGCCCTGCAACGAGGGCTACTTCTATGGACTCTGGCCCCTAGGCCGTGCTGCCCTGCAACCAGGGGCAATTCAGTGGACTCTGGCCACTAGGCCGTGCCGCCCTGTAACAAGGGGCGTAAACCCTCACACATCCCTTTATTCAAGTCCATTCACAAGTGCCTATTAAAATTCTTGTCTTTCAAGGCTGCATTCCTCATGGCTATCAGTTCTTTTTGGAGAATCACTGAGTTCTAAGCTTTGGCAGTTGATCAGAAGATTCTCTAGTTTCAGACTTTGCTATATACAGATTGATTTCCCTGCCAGTCTTTCCCCCTCACCTGCCTTATCTATCTGTCTTAGTTATTTACTTTCAAGGTTAGGCTATTTCAGATTACAGACAGACTATCAAGAGGTGACTCAGCTTCTGCATTGTGGGTATGAAGGAGTTCCTTAAAGCGTCCATCCTTTTTGTTGCTGTTAGAGATAAATGCAAAGGTAATGAACAGCATTTGTAGGTAGTTTGTGTACAAATGGACTGTAAGGCTTATTAACCTTCACTGTGTACATGAGAGTCTTGATTCTTTGGAGCCATACAACAAGAACTGTGGCTTCACGTACAGCCTGTATTTGTCCAGTTCTCTTGAAGGAGATTTACTGAGCTGCTTTCTTCAGACTATCCAAAAACATTATTTGGGTTTGCAGTCTATACACATAGTAGCTGAGTAATGGAGCTGCCTATGGTTGATACCATATAAATAAATATGAAACAATAATTCCATAACTTAGTTTCCACCAGTTGGTCTCTGTGGTGGCATCTGAGTGCCTCATAATCCTTAATGTAGTCACCATCAAAACACCCCTGTGAGGAAGTGCTGTTATCTCCATTTTACTTGTGGGCACTGAGGCACACAGTAGATTAATTGCTCCAGGTCTCACAGGAAGCCCGTGGCAGAGCAGGGAATTGAATGCTGGTCTGCCAAGTCTCAAGCTTGTTCCCTACCCACTGGACCATCCTTCCTCTTCCATATGTCACTCAGGTAAGTGGCAACCAATCCCGGGCAAGGATTTTTCATACCCAAGTCCCCCTCTTCTTCCTGCAGACAAGGAATCTTCCTCCAGTTGTTTCCGTATGTCTCACTGCAGCAGTTGTACCAGCCAACATCTTTTTGAGGTGCTGTCATCTTCTCCAAGCCTCTCACAGCTGGAGTCCTCTTGGAATATCTAGTAAATCTCTTTGAGATCTACTGATGAAAAGCACTGGGTAAAAAGCTAGGTGGTATTATTATTATTCGAGAAGATGACACCCAAAGACCTCTTTAGAAAACTGAGGGCACAACATTCCCCATATATCCTCTCTCCTTCTGCCCTCCATCTTGGGTCCATTCTGTGTGGAGTGTTCCCCCTCCCCCCCGCCTTAGCTAAACTGGGCAGAATGAGATCAGAAGCAGTGGAGGATTAGGTGCTTGCACCATGCTTTGGCAGGCCCCCACTATTATTGGAAATTAGAGGAGCCTACCCCTGGAGGATCAAGACATCTGGGAAAACCCATTAAATTTAAGGTGAGCCCTAAGACACGATTCAGATGGAGGTGGGACATTCAATATCTTCTTGCCGTCTCAGCTGGGGATGCCCTCTCTGGATCAAACTGAGTGTTTATGTCCTCTTTGCTTTGCTTGTTGGGGGAAATTCTTTCACCTCTCCTCCAGGGAACATCCAAAGTAGGACCCCTTCTTTCTTTGGGGTCCTTGGCTGTTCATTCCATCATTTCCAGGGATCTCTTCTCTGCCTCCTGACACAGAGATCCACCTTCTCACTCTTCTTTTTGGACAGGGTCTCTTCAGAGGAAGAAGAATGTGAACCAGTCTCGGATCCTGCACTTTCTTTCCTCCTTGAAATTCTCAGGAGAGACTCTCCAGAGGAATGGGCTTATCTTAGTCTCCCATCTCACTCACTTTAGGGCACAAATCTCTAGGAAACTAAGCCATTTTTCCCCAAGGGAGGGCTCATTAAATCAATTGCTTGTTGTGGATCCCTCCATCATTTAATGGTCAAAGTGGGCCCTATGCTTTTGACACCTAAAAGATATGCTGTAGTTCAAACAGGAATGGCCTGTGTTATTCGGGGGGGGGGGGGGGGGGGTGTCAGACTAGATGATCACAGTGGTCCCTTCTGGCCGTAGAATATATGAATCTCTGAATAATCTTGCACACAGCCCTGAGAGAGTTCTCGCAGAAGGAAACCTCTCTATCTACCCCAGCCTCACATTTGATCAGACACAAAACTCATGAGTGCAGGGGAACTGGACTAGATGACTTCTTGAGGTCCCTTCCAGTCCTATGATTTTATGATTCATACACCTCATTTTTTGAACATCTTCTGTTACTTTTCTGTTTCCTGTTTATGTGGTTCCTATTCTTTTGATATCATCACTATAATGTGATGCCTGTTCTGTTCATTCTCACTAAAGCACCTGGCATTGGCTCCTGTTGGTAGACAGGATACTGAGCTAGATGGACTATTGGTCTGACCCAGTACGGCTGTTCTTAAGTTCTCACTAAACCATCTTTTGTTTTACATTATCCTGGAGGAGCATTGCCTATTGCTAAAGGGAAAAGTAGCATAACATTATCTGTCCCATAGATGTTACATAAAATTCTAATAAACTACAAGGGGGAAAATTGTTTAAGCCTTTTTTTATTTTTTGAAAGAGAAGAGGTCGACTGGTGAAGACCTAGGACCTTTGGCTTATCTTGATGTGAAAACATTTAATAATTGCTTTAAGAACTTTTGCATACTTGGCAATAAAAAAGTTGTCATGTTTCCTGAAACAAACCACAGAAATGCATGTCAGATATTGAGGCTTGATGAACTGTAGTATATCCTAATTATAAAAGAAATATTTAGGCCCCAGTCCTGCAAAGAGTTAAGCACATGCTTAACTATGCACTTAGTAGCTAGCCCCATTTTGGGATTACTCACAGAACATAAAGTTAAGCATGTGCTTAAGTCTTTGGACTGAAGCCTTGTACTCCAAATTAAATCACTTATTCAGCATTGTAATAAAGCAAATGTGTTTGGCTAAGGTGCAAATGTGTTTGGCTGAGCCACCTTTTGCCATGCTGGCTGAGAATTTGTGTAACCCCCACCCTCCTATGGAATTTAGCATTGCTGTCATCTTGGTAATGTACCAGAATCATTAGAAGATTGAATTCCTATGATCTCTCTGGATCTTCACTACAACATAACCTATGAACAGTCTCCAGATCTGTGTAAAGAACTTCTAAGATCTATTTTTTATATCAACGTTTCTTGCATTATGGGTTTTTCAGTTCTTTATCAATCAACCTTTGGAAAGAATTATGGTGGCAGCTCTGCAGCACCCCATACTCAGAGTAAGTTATAAAGACTGTTGCCCAGAATAATTATTTGTATGTCTGATTTTTGTTGCCCTTCTCTGGACATTTGTTATTCCTTCTATGTCCTTTTTGAGATTGTCTGTTTAGTTTGGGTCAGAGTATTCAAGTGAAGCATTATTCTGTAATACAGTATGTTTGTATTCTTTATCTCTCACATATGTGTTGAGACAGAGTATAACGGAGTTGAGACAGGTTGGATTGTGACTTACAATAGGAACTGCTATTGACTTTTAGGTGGTGTTCACTGGAAATAGTTATTATAATTGTACCCAATTTCCATATGGGTAACCAGAGTCACAGAGAAATTGTGAGTTGCTTTAGATCACAGAGCAAGGGAAAAGGCTGTGTCTCAGTAAAAGAATCCAGTAGTCTTGGCTCCCAGTCCCCACCTGGAGCTGCTACCAATGATAGTCCTACTATTATGGGAATAAATTTCTAATTCACACCGAAAAGCTGTGTTAAAATGATTTAAAGGGTTTTCCTCATTGCAACAAAAACCTGGAAATGAAAAGTAAAATGTAAAACTCTTCATTACCAATCTCTCTTTGTCTCAAGTGTTTCATGGTTCTCATAATAAGGGATAATTGTACATACCTGAACTGTATACTGCAGTGTGTAGGCACAACATGTAGCTTACAAGAGCTTCAATCTTTGCTCTGACTTTAAAATAAAGCACTGACTTTTTTGTTTTGTGACTAAATATTCAGATATGAACGTGGGTGTTAGAGGTTCCCGATAATAGGAATATGTTGCCATAGACACATCTTTTAAGTATGCCAGCAGAATATTATTGCATAATGTTGAACCTCAGTAAAGTTGTATTTCACCAAGGCCTGAGATTATCTGGTTGCGAAAAATTAATTACAAATTTGGCTTTCAGTGAGTAAGAGGTCCTATGATGTTGATTTTAAAATATTTGGAACATTATATGAATGATTTAGTGCTGAGTGCTATCAGAAAGTAGAGAATTTTTTTTATTTATGGGTCAGAGTCCTCAAAGGGATAATGAGCAATTTAAAAAAAATCTTAATTTTAGCAAATGGCTAAAATTTCTAATCATTACTTATCTACTTTTGAATTTTAGCACTTTAGTCATAATTGCAGAATTTCTATATCCAGAAAAAGTTGGCACCAAATTCCTCTATTTATTTATAGAGAAGCACAGAGCAAGAAGTAGACAATAACATAAATCAAGATTTATGTAGTCATGGCTTTACAAAAGTTAGTAATAACTAATCAATTGCAGGCATATCCAGCATGTTTCACTGCTGTGATTTGTCATTTGGTTTGGCAGAAGACTCATGTATATATTTTTCAGGGCTGATGCCCAATTCTTTAGTGGTCACTGATTAAATTGGTAATTAATTGGAAACCAATAATAGAAAGAGATGGAAATGGTAGGGTTCTAGTAGCAGAATCAGACACAAGAGAATCAAGATTATCAACTTCAATATCTGGTTAAGAACCCCAGTGTACACAACAATGACACTCTCACTGAGTGCACAGGAAAGCTTTAACCACTCTTATTAGCACAATTACTAAAGGCACAAAATCTTCAAACCACATAAAAAGATAGCAAAAATACAGAGTTAAAGTAGTAGCTTGTATCCTTCCTCATATATACTCTCACCCTTTCTTGAGGATCTCATGGAAAGAGACAATGATGAGCCCGATGGTCCAGAACACTCTTTACACAGTGATCTGGCCTATTATAGAGCCCAGGGACTGTCATGAATATTCATACAAATCCCCAACCTCCCTTGCCCATATTTAACTAAGGGTGTCCTTATCGTGTAGGTTGGTGTATTAATGAATTTAGCTTATTACCATATACCTCAATATGTTGCCAAGGCAAGTTCGTATTAATCTGCCAACATATTCGCCTAGACTATCCCAGCCTAGTATCTGTTCAATGTTCCTGTAGTTACCTGATATCATTTTGTACATTCCCCCCTCCCCCCAAACACACTATTCCCAGTTCCCCAAAACGAGTGATCGTTGGGCCACTTATTTGTGCTGAAGTTCATAGACCTCAAAGCCTTATGCTAACTGCTTAAGTGAATGCCTTATAGGCTACAGGCCTGTAGGTTCCTTGCGTTACTGCTAAGTAAAGTAAAATGCTAAAGATAGCTCTATGCCCTACAAAGCAGAAGGGACCATTATGATTATCTATTCTGAACTCCTGCAAAACAGAAGCCACAGAATTTCATCCAGTGATTTCTACGTCTAGCCCAATAACTTCTGGTTGAACGAGACAGTATCCTTTAGAAAGTCATGCACCCTTGATTTAAGGATTATTGACCTATGGTGGCAACCTAGTGATTACAACTCTAAAAGGCTACCCGTGCCATGCAATTTTCTTTATGGATAAGAAAAAGTAGTTGCATTTATTGGACAAAGGATCACAGCCTGGGTCCTGATCCTACAATGGGTAGTGTGCTGGCAGACCCACATAGCCCCATTGAAACCAGCAGGGAGTGGTCTACCTATGCATTAAGTATTGCGGGATCGAGCCTAATTCTGTTTGGACAGAGTTTTTTTTCAGGAGCATTGTATAGAACAGTATTTATTAACAAGTACACTTTGGAACCATAATTTAGGAAAACGTGTGTGCATGCATATCCAGACAGTCTCTATTAACCATTTAATTAAATACTCTGCTACATCATGTGTTTTTGTGGAAGGCCAAGGGTCAAAAGTAGGAAGATGAACTCCTCTGCTGTCTTGGTTAGGAGGAAAATATTTTCCCCCGAGGGGTGTGTGTATTTATTTATTTATTTATTTATTTTCACTTATTTTGGTCTCTTATGACTCAGAATCAAAATGATCAGGGTTCAGAATTACCAGCTGTATTCTCTCTCTTCCAGAGCAGAGAGAGGCTAATGCAAATTTACTCCTCTGTTTTCTAGACATTGATTCATCTCTCACAACAGATCCTCCAAACCTCCCTCTTTCTGAAAGGAAAGAAACCTTTTTATAGTCCCAATGGGCATGGCTTGCTGAGTCACTAACAAATTATTCTCAGTATCCTTTCCCCAATTGTTTTAGCTAAACATAAGTGGGAAGATCTCCTGCCCTCCAACTCTTCAGTTGTTCCTCTACCA
This sequence comes from Emys orbicularis, assembly GCF_028017835.1. Lineage (NCBI taxonomy): Eukaryota > Metazoa > Chordata > Testudines > Emydidae > Emys > Emys orbicularis. Next base: position 348,621,761 of record NC_088683.1, read on the forward strand.
GAGACCCACACAATCAGATCAGGATCAAACTCTCTGGGAGGAGAAGCTGGTTTTCTGGGCAGCCACCAGTAGCCTGTATATTAAACTTATGTATAGAAATCAGGGATGTGATGAATCTCTTAGTTGGATTAGATTTGTACAGGAATCCACGTTCAGTACAATTAGTTGGAATTGTTCAGATAGCATTCTGAAAAAATACAGTTATCTGATAATTATGTGATGCACTGATGAAATAACATGTCCAATGAGCCTGCTCCTTTGATTGGACAACCATCATTCACAAGCAGCTAGTAAGGCATATTTTGACATGTGGATTCCAGTTTGAATCTGTTTGGGAAGCGATGAGTGATAAAGCAAAAAAATCATAGAAATGTAGGACTGGAAAATACCTTGATAGGTCCTCTAGTTCAGTCCCTGCACAGAGGCAGGACTAAGTTTTTTCTAAACTACCCTTGACAGGTGTTTTGTCTAACCTTTTATTAAAAATCTCCAATGACAAATTCCACAATCTCCCTAGGTAAATTCTGCCAGTGCTTAAGTACCCTGACAGTTGGGAAGTTTTTCCTAACGTCCAACCTAAATCCTGCTTGCTGCAATTTAAGCCCATTGCTTCTTCTCCTGTCCTCAGTGGATAAGGAGAATAATTGATCACCCTCTTCTTTATTACAATCTTTTATGTATTTGAAAATGCTTATCATGTCCTCAGTCTTCCCTTCTCCTTCTCCAAACTAAACAAACCCAATTTTTTCAACCATTCCTCATAGGTCACGTTGTCTAGACCTTTAATTATTTTGTTGCTCTTCTCTGGACATTCTTCAACTTGTCCACATCTTTCCCGGAGTGTGGTGCCCAGAACTGGACACTGTACTCTAGCTGAGGCCTTATCAGTGCTGAGTAGAGTGGATAAATTACTTCTCGTATCTCAGTTACAATACTACTGCTAATATCTCAAAATGATGTTCACTTTTTTTTTGCAACAGTTTTACATTGTTGACTCATATTTAGTTTGTGATCGACTACAACCCCCAGATCCCTTTCTGAAGTACTCCTTCATAGGCAGTCATTTCCCATTTTTTACGTGTGCAATTGATTATTCCTTCCTAAGTGGAGTACTTTGCATTCATCCTTAGTGACTGTCATCCTATTTATTTAGATCACTTTTCCAATTTGTCACAATCATTTTGAATTCTAATTGTGTCCTCCAAAGCGCTTCCAACCCCTCCCAGCCTGGTATCATCCACAAACTTTATAAGTGTACTCTATGCCATTATCCAAATCATTTATGAAGATATTGAATAGAGCTGGACCAAGGACAGATCTCTGTGGGACCCCACTCAATATGCCCTTCCAGCTTGATTGTGAACCATAGATAACTGGTTAGAAAACCATGCTCAGGGTAGTTGTGCACTGTAGTGGTGCAGACCCACCACCTCTGGCATCCTGCTGGCCATTCTGAAGTTAGCTCAAGTCCTTCCGCAGGGCGCCCTCCTCCGGTGCTGTCTCGCTCGGCATTACTCCAGCTTTGCTGTCTCCATCACTCTGTGACCCGCATCGCTCCCCAGACTGTGGCATCCTCTCCGCTGTCTCCCCCACCTTTCAGGGAAACTGGCAGTTTATAGTCCTGCCACTCGCCTCGGTGGCTTGCTGCACTCACCAGTCTAGCCCCTTGCTCCAGGGGCAAACTGCTGTCTGTGTTGGTCACTTCCCTCAGGGCAAGTGGGAGCAGCCCTAGCACCTTATCTGCCCTTCCTCCAGGGCCTCAGTCTGGCAGCGATCAGCCAGAAACTCCTCCTGCTCTGCTACCCTGCCCATCACTGCTCTAGTCATGGTGCTCCTAGGCAGCCAGTCCTTCTCCCTGGCAGGCTAGGAAGAGACTCTCTCTGCTCTATTGAGTAGCCCTTTATATATGGCCCCTTCTGGCCCTGATTGGCTGCTGCAACAAGCCACCTCCCGATTGGCTTGCTTAGTGAGCCCTCCTCTAATTGCTTTAACCCTTCCTCTTCCTGGTGTGGGGCAACTGCCCCACTAGATGCACGCAGCTCATAGTAGGTTCATCTAGGCTATATTTCCCTGGTTTGTTTATGAGATTGTCATATGAGACAATATCAAAATCCTCACTAAAGCCGAAATATATCCTATCTTCTACTTCCCCCTAACCACAAGGCTTGTTACCCTGTCAAAGAAAGATATTAGGTTGGTTTGACATGATTTGTACTTGACAAATCCATGTTGACTGTTACTAATCACATCATTATCTTCTAGACGCTTACAAATTGCTTGTTTGATTATTTGCTCCATTATCTTTCTGGGTACCAAAGTTAAGCTGACTGGTCTGTAATTTCCTGGGTTATCCTTGTTTCCCTTTTTAGAGATAGTTGCACGTTCTAGTCCTCTGGGATCTCTCCCATTCTCCACGAGTTTTCAAAGATAATCGCTAATGGCTCAGAAATCTCTTCAGCCAGTTCCTTAATTATTCTAGGGTGTATTCTATCAGGTTCTGCCAACTGGAAGACATCTAATTTGTCTAAGTAATTCTTAACTTGTTCTTTCCCTATGTTAGCCTCAGACCTTACCCTATTTACACTGATGTTCACTATGTCAGTCGTCCAACCACTGCTAACCTTTCTGGTGAAAACTGAAACAAAAAGGCATTTAACACTTCAGCCATTGCTGCATTTTCTGTTATTTTCTTTCCCTTTTCATTGAATAATGGGCTTCCTCTCTGTTCTTGGGCTTCCTCTAGTGTATTCGAATATATTTTCAAAATGTTTTCTTGTTACTCTTTGTGTCCGTAGGTAGTTTAAACTTGTTTTGTGCCTTGTCCTTTCTAATTTTGTCCCTATATGCTTGTGTTGTAGTAAAAACTGATGGTAAATTGTCACAATGACCGACTACTCCACGTCTACCATGAGAAAGCAAGTGGAAATCAGACACCCTCAGTCTCATCAAGATAATGTGCTACAGATTATCTGGGAGCACTATGCTTTTAAAAACGGTAGTCCAAACCCAAATGTACACATTATTGAAGAAATTTGTTTTACATTTAAAAAAATGGGTGAAATCCTGGCCCAATTGAAGTCAATGGAATTCTTTTGTCATTGACTCCAGGGGAGCCAGGATTTCACGCAATATATAGTATTTTATTTTTAGTGTGCTGAATACTGTAGGCCAGATTGTGATCTCTTACACTGCTGGAGAACTGTAGTAACTCCACTGAAGTCAAAACAGTTACTCATGTTGTGACTGAGAATAGAGTTTGGCCCAGTTTTCCTGGGGTTTTTCTATTTTGTTGGCTACTATATGAAATGGGTATGCTGTGACTTCTCTCAGTCAAAGAGTGTTAGCAGCAAGACTTAAATAAAGTATTAAGGGAACGGGAACATTTCCCTCTCAGATCAGTATGGCTGTAGTCAAGGTTTGTATTCTGCTCTCTGCATGCACACGTTCCCCAGTCTTGTCCTGCATGTAGGGAGAGTAGGATACTAAACTCGAGTACTATGGTATAGATCTCAGACAAGAATTTTGACCACAGGGGTAATAAACTATTCACAGATCATCTTGTAACCAAATAAGTTACCAAATGTATTGAGGATTTGTTGGAGGTGAGGGAGACAGGGTTATTAAAGCTGGTCAGCTAGAGTAAAGTGTCATTAGGGTATAGCAGTAATTTGCAGTTTAGAGACTTTTAATTCCAGATGCTCCTTGATATTGTCGGGTCCTCGTTCCATTTTACTCTAGAGAATACTGAAGGGGAGAGAGAGCAACTTTGAGGATAAGAGTGCAGGCATTTATTGCTACTAGAAATTTACTGTGCAGTGCTTGATATTTAAAAATATACCATTTTAACCTGCTGCTAGAGGCTGATTATTAGAGCTAGTCAAAAAATTTTTGCTGGAACAATTTTCAAATGGAAAATGAAGTTCAGTCTAAATCGAAATGTTTCATGGAAATGTGTCAATTTCAACAAAATTTTAGATTTGAAAATGTCAAAATGAATTATTTCATCTTTCTTGTTTCTTTTCTATAATGTTGATAAAGTAAAAATGTTTCATGTTGACTTTGTTTTTGAATAATGTCATTTAAACCATGACCCTTGGTAAATTGTTCCAGTGATTAATTACACTCACTGTTAAACATTTATGCCTTATTTCAAGTCTGGATTTGTCTAGCTTCAGCTTCCAGCCATTGGATCATGTTCTACCTTTCTCTGCTAGATTGAAGAGTCTATTATTAAAAATTTGTTCCCCATGTAGGTACATATAGACTGTAATCAAGTCATTCCTTAATCTTCTCTTTGTTAAGCTAAATACATTAAGCTCCTCACGTTTATCACTATAAATCCACATTCTTGCCTATATTGAGAATTTAAAAAAAATTAAAACATTAAACAAAAAATTAGCTAAGTTTAAAATTTTAAGGCTAGAAGGGACCATTAGACCTTCTAATTTGATCTCCTGTATATCACAGGCCATTAAATTTCCTTCAGTTACCCTTGTATTGAGCCCAATAACTTTTGTTTTTCTAAAGCGTATCTTCCAGAAAGGTATCCTGTCTTGATTTGAGGACTTCAAGAGATGGAAAAATCTACCACTTCCCTTTGTAGTTTGTTCCAGTTGTTAATCATCCAAAAGTTTAAATGTTGTGCAGACTTGATTTAGTTTTTCAAATACTGATAAAATTTAGAAGACTGTAGTTTCAGAATAATTTGTTACATGTCTTGTTACCTAGATTTGTGGTTGGTATTCACTGACATTTAAGGCTGATAATTGGTGTCCAATGAATCCAAAGCAATGTGACATCCAAAATAGAAACTGGGGCAAAGTATTTCTTGGTTTATGGATGTTCATCCATTGCACTCTCCACAGCCTGTACAACCTGTTGCAGCTTTTCTCCTTAGGGGGAAATATCAGGTACACTTTTAAAAAACATGACCCTGTGTGTACGTGAAAGCATAGTGCACACATTAGAATAGATGTTACACAACTTTATCTCATGTTTTTCACTTTGACATCAACTCCTTTTTTAATTGTTTCCTCCCCTAAAATTATTGTAGAAGGAGTAAAATACTAGCTCTTTGACATATACAGTGTTTTATCAAGTACAATACAAAATAAAACAGGTTCTTTATGCAGCTTTAGGATAACAATGGTTTGATTTTTTTTTTTAAATGTATTTATTGGAGGAAAAATACAGTCATTCTTAAAATAGAATTGTTGTAATTAAAAAATCAATGCAGTAGAACACTGGAGGTCTACTCCTCTTTCATTCACACTGTTACCATGGAAATATGGATGTTATGCTTAAATGCACTAGTTTAGCTATAGTTCATAAACTAAAAGAGTAAAATGTTAATTCACAACTGTTGTATCAATGGCAAATCATAAAAAAATATATACAAAGTGTCTCCAGTATTTTGAAACAACCACGGAAAATCCAAATTTTATTTTTGACTAAATAATCATAGGTTTCTAACCATGTAGGTTTTCTGATGTCTCTATCTCTTTCATTGGCTTGACTCTCAGAAGGCCTGAACTCCTTAAGGGCCAAACTCTACTACTTAGCAGACATGCATATTAAAGTGGGTGCACAATATAAAGATCAGACTGTCTTGTTATAATGAGTTATGAAAATAAATCTTGTAAATTCCTCTGTGTTCAAGAAAGCAACAACCCTCTGCACACCATGCTGGATGGAGGAGCGTGTAACTTTTGGGAGTTGTGCTGATGGAGTTTATAACGGCCCATGCAGCTTCAAATGTTTTAGTGCTCTCTGAGGATGTTTGGCCTTTGAATCTTTACCATGGATTTCCTTATGGTTATGGCCAGGAGTGGCGCCAGGGTTTTTGCCACCCTAGGTGGCAGCGCTCCTCCTCTGAGCATTCGGCGGCGGGGGTCCTTCCACTCCGCATCTTCGGGGCACTTGGGCGGCGGGTCCCGGAGCAAGTGAAGGACCCACCGCCGAATTTCCGCCGAAGACCCGGAGCAGAAGGAGGACAGCAAAATGCCGCCCCCCCCCAAATCCTGCTGCCCTAGGGTCGCCTAGTGGAAGCGCCAGCCCTGGTTATGGCCCCATATTGTAGTACAGGCTGGAAATCACTTAGGAAAGTTGATAGCATTACCAACAATGTTAGTGTTTTGCTAAATTCACCTAATTTGTGTAATTGACCTGCACAATGAACTTTCATTGTTAAGAACAGGAACTTCAAAAGCAAGAGTGTTATGTGGCATTGAAATTATTTGTGAATCTGGGGATACATCCCTTTTAGAAGGCTATTGTCAGATCATAAATTCAGTGGGGAGACTGCTATTGTCCCTTAGGCACTGAATACAATATGGACATGTGACGGCTGCCGTAATAGGGATTAAATGGATGACCTCCAAAGCAAGAAACAGGAGTTACCATCGTGTGAACTGAACAGCCAGGCTTTGTAAATACATGCTGACAAGTGGATTGTAGATAGAGCTGGCCAAAAATTTTCAACCAAAACTTTTTCTCGATGAAACTAGATTTTGCAATGCCAAAACATTTAATCAATTTGGGTTGATTTTGGCAGATTGTTTTGGTTAAGAAGAAGAAAATTAAATTTAAAAAAACTCTTGAAAAAAATCAATGTTTTGTTTCAAAATTTTTGAAATGAGATTTTTCATTTTTTGTTTAATTTTATTTTTTAAAACAATCAGTGTTTTAAAATGGTCAAAATCAAAACTGAACCTAAACCATTTTTTTGAGTTCTTGATTTACTGAACATTTTGAAAAAAATTGTTTTCAATTTTACCAAAAACTAATTTTCGTATTATAATTTTGAATTGCCAGCAAACCAAAAAATCCAAGATTTGCTCAGCTCTAGTTGCTAGGAAACAGTGAGGGCCAAATGGGGCCATAAATTAGTTATAGAAGCCTTCTTCAGGTGCCTTCTGAAGCCCCCTTCATTCTGGATCTCTGTTCCTTCTTTTTCACAGTTACGTTTTATAGCCTGCTGACATAGAGAAGCCCATTTCTGTGAAGTGAGTTGAAGAGAGACATTGCTCAGGACCAGGACCACTATTTAAGACCAGGACATTGTTTATTTAAAACTTGGTTTTTGCTGCCATTTGCTTTCCTTAGATCTACCTATAAATGGATTTATGGCATTGTTTTGAAATTCTAACCACAAAGGCTTGGTTCATAAAAATACATATATTTTATACAGAGAAACTGTTTCCAAGTATCAGAGGGGTAGCCATGTTAGTCTGGATCTGTAAAAAGCGACAAAAGTCCTGTGGCACCTTATAGACTAACAGACTTATTGGAGCATAAGCTCCCACTTCGTCAGACACATGTTTCCGAGTAGATTATGTTTTTCTCAAATATCCCATCAAACCCTTTCCTTTATACAACCACAGAGGACAGGAAACCAGTAAAATGGTGATCTAATCAAGAATGGGGTATTAAGTACTTGACAACCAGACAATTGTGTATTTATCAGATTCCAGAGGGGAAAAAAAGAACCAAAGCACTATTAGGGAAGGCTGTTGCTTAAGTTAAACCTGCCCAGGGAAAAGTCTTCGTTATTTACTGGCCTGAAATGCAAGAAGATATTTGCCATAGCAACCTTTACATAATAATGGCAGGGTGTCCGGAATGCCTTTATATTACTGAAGAGGGGTAACCTGTGAATAATTTATTCCGCCTCTCTCACTCACTCTCTCTGGAAATTTCAAGATCCACTCAGTTCAAAACACTATTTTAGCACCTCTGCTTGTCAGTTTCCCTTGCCTCACTATGGATTTATAACAGAGAATCTAAATGCCCTGTCCTGCAAATACTTACTGTCACTACCACAACTAGTTCCAAGTGCTCAATAACAAATTTGTATAGTTTCAGGCCCCAGCCTAGTAGTTCCTGCAGCAAGCTATGTTTTTCCATAAAAGCCCGGTGAATCCATGCTATGCTAGACCTGAAATCTGTAGCAAAGCACTGTGTTTTCTGCAACTCCTGCCCACTGACACGAACATGTTCAGCATGTTGAAGTTTCTGGCAAAACAGGGTAAAAATTGAAAATATATACTGTATGAATTATATAAACTTCTTTAGGTTTTAGTCTTAATTTTGAATTAATTGTATGCTTTTACCAGTTCAGTCACCGCAAGCATGTGATCTTGCACTATCATATCTCTAAAATACTAACACACAGCTTGTTTCCCTGCTGGGTTACTCCAGTTTTACATGGGTAGGCTTCCATTGAAATCAATGGTGTTGCACTGGTGTAAAACTGGAGTCAGGCAGGGGAGTTGTTACAGTACTATAAAGTAGGTGTGTTGCAGTAGAGTTGATACACTAGTGTGAAACAGGAGTTACATAGGTGAAGCCGTGCTCTGAAAGTAGAATTGATCCAAGGAATGGAAACCACTACCTTTATGAGAAGAGACTCAAAGAGCTTGTCTTGTTTAGCCTAACCAAAAGAAGGCTGAGGGGAGATATGATTGATCTCTATAAATACATCAGAGGGATAAATACCAGGGAGGGAAAGGAGTTATTAAGTTAAGCGCCAATATGGACACAAGAACAAATGGATACAAATTGGCCATCAACAAATTGCGGCTGGAAATTAGGCAAAGATTTCTAACTATCAGGAACTTCTGGAACAGCCTTCAAAGGGGATAAGTGGGGGCCAAAAACCTAAGTGGCTTCAAGTCTGAGCTTGATAATTTTATGGAGGGGATGGTATGATGAGAAGGCCTACAATGGCATGTGGCCCATTGGTGACTGCCAGGGGGGAGGGATAGCTCAGTAGGGGGGAGGGATAGCTCAGTGGTTTGAGCATTGGCCTGCTAAACCCAGGGTTGTGAGCTCAATCCTTGAGGGGGGCCACTTAGGGATCTGGGGTAAAATCAGTACTTGGTCCTGCTAGTGAAGGCAGGGGGCTGGACTCGATGACCTTTCAAGGTCCCTTCCAGTTCTAGGAGATAGGATATCTTCATTAATAAAAAAAAAAAAAAATAATAAAAATCCCCTATGGCTGGAGACAGGACACTAGATGGGACAGCTCTGAGTTACCACAGAAAATTCTTTCCCAGATATCTGCTCAGGGTCTAACTGATCGCCATATTTGGGGTCAGGAAGGAATTTTCCTCTGGGTCAGATGGGCAGAGACCCTGGGGCGTTTTCACCTTCCTCTGCAGCATGGGGCACGGGTCACTTTCAGGTTTAAACTAGAATTCTCTGTAACTTGAAGTCTTTAGACCATGAATTGAGGACTTCAGTAACTCAGCCAGAGGTTAGGGGTCTGTTTCAGGAGTGGGTGGTTCTGTGGCCTGCAATGTGCAGAAGGTTGGACAAGATGATCATGATGGTCCCTTCTGACCTTAAAGACAATGAGTCTAAAAGACAGAAACATCAAAAAAGTACGTGGGGAAGGATGATCGGCACATGCACACATACAATGATTGTAGTTGTCACTGCTGATACTCATAGGTAAGGCTACGATTTAGTCACAGGTATTTTTAGTAAAAGTCATGGACGGGTCACGGGCAATAAACAAAAATTCACCGCCTGTGACCTGTCCATGACTTACACTAAAAATACCTGTGTTTAAATCTTGGGGTGGGGGGGCATTGGGGGTGTGTGGGTGGCTGCTGTGGGGGTGTCCCAGGGGGCCGCTGCTGTGGGGGGCACCCAGGGCCAACAGCACCAGGGGCCACAGACCATGGCTGCTTTGGCTGGGAACCGTAGCCCAGGACCGCGGACTGTGGCTGCTCCGTCCGGCTGCCTAGGGACCGCAGCCCAGGGCCGCGGACTGTGGCTGCTCTGGCCGGCCAGGGACTACTGCCTGGGGCCATGGATGCTCCATCTGTCCGTCCAGGGACCGCTTCCTGGAGCTGCAGCTGCTCCAGACAGCTGCCCGGGGATCACAGCCCGGGACTGCGGACCACGGCTGCTCTGGCTGGCCGCCTGGGGACCGCTGCGTTCGGGCTGGAACAGTGGCTGGTGTGGCTGTCTCTGGGGCTGCTCGAGCAGTGGCCCCAGAGCCAGCTGGTTGGGCGGCCCTGGGGTCAGCCACACTGGTCCCTGCAGAAGTTACTGAGGTCGTGGAAAGTCACGGAATCCGTGACTTCTGCGACCTCTGTGACAGACACAGAGACCTACTAATAAGAATTGTGTGGCTAAATATCCTGGTTGACCTTGAAAAATCTCCACCATTATGTCTAACTCTCTTCTTACATCATATCAGAGAGCATCTCCTTGCCCATGCTCTGCTCCCTTTGGGGAAGGAAGCTATTACTTGTTTTCTCCTGTTGTTGACGAGAAGGGTGAGGACATCTCTTCTCAGTTTCCTTCCTTCTTTCTTTCTCTCATCTGGATTACTGTGTGGCTTTTTCTTGGACCTGGTAGCTCCCAAACTGCTTGCGTCTATTTGATGGTGTTCCCAAATCTTGGGTGAAATTCACCCCATTCCAGAGAATTCTTTTGAAGGATCTTCATGATGCTTAAACCAGAGATTGGTACTTAAGTGGTGTGGAGGGCATTGCAGGGGCCCCCTATAGTAGGTTTCACCCTTTTTCTCTTGTTGGGATATGCTGCTACCATTGCCATGTTCCTCCTATACTATTATTATACACTGCTTTACTATGCAATTCAGTCTGCCTGATCCTAATGTAAGCGGGGGAATGGTCCCGCTATTGTGGGGAACTTTCCTGGCTTCTGCACTACCCCGGTGAAGTGGGCTAGCGAAAGGATCTGAGTCCTCGCTCCCACTTCCTTTACCCAGAGGCCTCCCTGCCCTTGAGGACTCCCCTTCCACTCTCCTGTCTGGCAGAGTCCTCGTAACCCCGACAAGGCTGGGCCCAGGATTCCTGGGGGGGCTCGACCCCCAACCCTGCTGTGGTCACCCAGAACAGGGGCTAGGGTGTCCCCACTCCGGGGTACTCTCTCTGCACTGGGCACCTCCCTCACCCACTGATCATTTCATACAATTTAAAGCAAATACAAGTTGTTTAATTAACAATTAATTTTAAAAAAGAATAAGGAAAAATGGGAAAGGTCAAAGGAAAACACGTCACCCCGCTCTGTGGCAGGGAACATCACAAACAGTGTCTCTGGAACGTCAGGGCAGTTCAGTCTGTTCCTTGTAGGTCCCAGGCTCCTTCTCAGGCCCTGGCTGTGCTGCAGAGACGCTATGGGTTGGACATTTGCTCTGGCGGTGGCCACACGCTCTCAGGCTCTAGGTGGCAGGACCCTTTTTTCCAGCATCGCCCCTGCCCGGTCGGGGTTATGATCCACCTCCAAGTCTGGCCTGCAGAGCCTCTTGGCTGAGGCGTCTCCCTGTGCTGGGCCCACTGCCCAGGGTCCCCCTCCTCTCCCCGGCTGCTCACCGCACCCAGCGGTGCTGCTCCAGCCCCAGCTCCAGCTCCACTCGGCCTCAGCACGGCTGCTGCTGCTGCTCTGCCTCCATCTCCCTGGGCTGCTTGTCTGGCCCCTCTGGCTCTGGTTGCTACAGCTCTGCTCCCAGGACAGGTCTGCTCTGCAGGCTGCTTCTGTGACCCTGCTCCCAGCTCTGACCTGCTTCCCGGCTGCTTCTCTGGCCTCTCTGGCTCTGGTTGCTGCAGCTCTCCTCCCAGGGCAGCTCTGCTCTCTCTGGGCTGTGCTCTGGCTTTGGGGCTGCAGCTCTGCTTCCAGCAGCTTAGCTCGGGCCCCTGCTCTCTCCTTAGCTCGGCCCCACTCTGTCTGACCCAGGCAATTCCAGTTCACACAGAGGACAGGACCCCCCAGCCTCCTGATTCTCTGATTAGCCTGCCCGCCCTGTCAATCAAGCTGATCTGGAGCATTGGCCTCTCCCCATTGTTCCTGGGGACAGTCAGTCTCAGGCTCCTGATTTCCCATCGACCCTTCCCCTTTTAGTGCTGGGAGCTAGCCAACCAAAACACCCCCACTGAATGTTAGTAAGGGGGCAACAGTCCCCTTACACTAAGAAGAACAGGCATATCACCTATTACAGCAGTGTTGTCTCCTAATCATCTAATGGAAGCGGAGCATGCTCAGAACCTCACAGGATCGAGCACTCACTCATAGGGCATTTTGCTTCTTCCGCCTGAGCCCGCACAGAGCAAGTACAGTGTCAGAGTGCCTCCTTTTTCCTTTCTGAGAGGTGTCTGATCATAAAGTAATGGCAACATTCCACAGCCAAAGGTAATTCCGCCGTAGCCTCAGGATATGCAGGGCCCTGCATGTTGTCTCTGTTTTAAAAGGGGTCTATATCTATCGGATACAGATACTTCTGTGGCTTTTTGGACTTCTAGCTTCCAGTGGGGCTCTTTACTGTGGTCTTGTGTTTAAAGAAGCCCTGAAGGCTTCAGTGAATTTTGGCAGCTCTGATAGCACCTCTGCATGTAGAGATTTTCCCCTGTTGTGGACTTCCTATTATCAGCTTTGTGCCAAGGGCAGGCATTATAACCACCATTAGATGCTCAAGACCGGGGCCTAGGCATTATAAAATACATTCATTTCTTGAAGAGAGCAGTACCTAAAAAATTAGATTATTGGACTAAGAAATGTACATGCCACAATGCAAAAATGCTCCAGGGATCAGTTTGTGTAGCTTACATGATCCAGCCCTCGTCAAATTAACCTCCTGATGGTTTGCTTGGAGGTTTTGATTCTCTAGCTACCACTCAAATGCCTCAGTCTTTATGTACCAGCTGGCTATCACAGGAACAGGAGTGCTCTGTATGAAGGTCAGGGTCTTGCCATTTCCTGGAAGACTTCTTTTTCCCCAAACAGCTGAAGGCAATGTGAGTTTTTTTCTTTTTGTAAAGACTTGGGGATGGGACTTTGTATTATTTGCCATCAGGGCCGGCTCTAGGTTTTTTGCTGCCCCAAGCAAAAAATTTTTTGGCTGCCCCCCCACCCCAGCCCTGGGCTCTCCCCCTCCATCCCCCCAACTGCACCCTCCTGCTGCCCCAGCCCTGGGTCACTGGTAACTCGCTCCCAGGGCGGGTCATTCAGCAGGAATTTTGGATGTGCACAGAACACAGACAGGATTGTTCCACTTTACTGCAGTTCTGTAACCATATGGGAACCAATTTTCAGCTTGTGTGACTGGAGGATATCTGGATGCATATTGTAAGACTGTCCTACATAAATGAGGAAAAGTTGAGGTGCCTTTATTATTCTTTTGTTCCATTCTTTGTTTCTATGGGGAATGCACTATCACGGTCTTCCTTTTAAACAAATAAAACTAAAACTTAAAAAAAAAAAAAAAAGGCAATGGCTGTTGAAAATAGCAATTCCAGTCCTAATAACCACTGGGAAGCATTTCTTGCTCAATTTATTCTACTTTTACTACAGCAAGTTACAGTGGATCAGTATATTTGATTTGTGGGAAATGAAGTAACAGCTGCCCAAATTGAGCTTGAGCACTCCTGAATTTTGAGGGTGTTCAAATCTGGAAGGCAGGTGCTAGATTCCCTTTCTGAATATTAGCTATATCTGGAGAGGAAAAGTCAATTTCTGCTTCCATGGCTCAGAAGTGGAAATCCTCCTAAGTGCCTGGTACTGTATCTAAAGCTGCCCAGGTCCAGAGCCTCCTCTCCCTTACTTTTAATTTTAAATTCTAGTGGGATCCACATACCTCCCTTGCTAGGCTTCAGATAGAGAGGTGCACCGTCCATTTAGTCCCCCCAATTCCTTCTTTGGGGGAGAGCCCAAGGCTGGGGCGGCAGGAGGTGCGGGTGGGGGGGGAGAGCCCAGGGCTGGGGCGGCAGGAGATGCGGGGGGGGGGGGAGGGGGAGAGCCCAGGGCTGGGGCGGCAGGAGATGCGGGGGGGGGGGGGAGGGGAAGAGCTGGGGCAGCAGGAGGTGCGAGTGGGGGGAGAGCCCAGGGCTGGGGGAGCAGGGGAGTGCAGGTGGGGGCCAGAGCTGGGGGTGTGGGCGGGGGAGAGCCCAGGGCTGGGGTGGCAGGAGGTGCGGATGGGGGCCAGAGCTGGGGCAGCTGGGAATGCAGGGGGTGGGGGGAGGAGGAAGAGCCCAGGGCTGGGGCGGCAGGAGGGTGCAGGTGGGGGCCAGAGCTGGGACGGCCGGGAATGCGGGGGGGGGGGGAGAGCCCAGAGCAGGGGGTGTGGGCAGGGGGGAGCCCAGGGCGGGGGGGGGGCAGCAAAAAACCTAGAGCTGGCTCTGTTCCTACCATTCACAGCAAGCGGCAGATTTCAGTTTCATACTCCTTTCCTACACCCTTTCCTGTTGCTAGTGGCCAAGGGAATGCTGGGAAATGTAGTTCTTTCCCTGCTCCAGGGCTGGCTCTATAGGCAGGGAGCTAACCAAGGAACTACAGCTCCCAGGGCCCCCTGCTGGTTCTCAGCTCCCATGCTGGATTCTTGCGCCCCTTGCAAATCTGCCGCCCCAAGCAACTGCTTGCTTTGCTGGTGCCTAGAGCCGGCCCTGTTTGCCATTGCCCTAAGTATCTCTTATGCAGGTGATCACTTAGGAGTCATACAAGATACATTTTTATGTCTACACTGTTCTGTTTTCTTTTTGTAAGATTGCTATTTTCCTGTTTGTTTTTAATTTTGAAATGTTAACTTTTTAAGACCATGCAGTATAAGGGTGATTCAGAGACTTTCCCGAATGAAGTCTTCAGTAATCCATTTGGTAGAAAGGAGGCATCTGTCCTGGCCTAAACTTGATTTTCATATGCATCTACATTGGGGTGGCCAATATGCAGCTCTTCGGAAGTTAATATGTGGCTCCTTGTATAGGCACTGACTCTGGGGCTAGAGCTACAGGTGTCAACTTTCCAATGTGCCGGGGGGTGCTCACTGCTCAACCCCTGGCTCTACCACAGGCCCTGCCCCCATTCCACCCCTTCCCGCCCCCTCCCCTGAGCCTGCTGTGTCCTCTCTCTTCCCCCTTCTCTCCTCTTCTTCCCTCCTCCCCCCCAAGCCTCCTGCACGCCATGAAACAGCTGATTGGGAGGTGCAGGGAGGGAGGGGGAGGCACTGATCAGTGGGGCTGCCGGTGGGCGGGAGGTGCTGGGAGCAGCGGGTGGGGGGGACTGATGGGGGGCTGCTGACATATTACTGTGGCTCTTTGGCAATGTACATTGGTAAATTCTGGCTCCTTCTCAGGCTCAGGTTGGCCACCCCTAATATACATGCTTGCCTGATCCTTGCCTAGGAGCAGCTTCAGGTCTGTACATCTATTCATCTTTGCTTTTTTGAGTCAGATTTCTCTGGTGGATCACAATTTCCCAAGATCTGTGATATTTATTTATTTTTTTCAACGAATTAGATGCTTCATTTTAATTGTTAATGTACCGTACTGAGAAATAAAACTGCGATTTCTTTCCCTCTTTATTCACTTGAAAAGTGAAGGAGAAAACATCAATTAAATCTCCAATATTTTTTGCTGAGCAACATGTTACTATGTTGTGGCTCATTTATTGGGAATTGCTGCAGCAGAGGTCTGTGAGCTACTGTAACTTTGAGATGTGATAGCGATATTGAGCAGGGCAGCTAGACTCCTGTTTAATTACTAGTAAAAGTTGTAGAATAAGAGTTTTGTTCCGGAAGTCATTGCTTATGCTTGTGGTTGTGATTAGTAATTACCTATATTTGTATGACCGACATAAATGGGAATCAAATTAAGTAGCTGTTTTAGTATACAGTATAGAGTAACATATAGCTTTAAACACCATTGCCTTTTTCATTCCTAATAAAAGGCACAAATAATGACAGACTAAAAATAGCTGTTCACGCGGAATTGATGACACTTTCCTAGTGCCAGTCATTATGGAGAAGCTGAAAAACCTGCTGTCTTTCCCCTTCCCCTAATTGTTCTTCTTTAAATGCATGTCTTTCTGTTTAAGCTTCTTCACCTCATTGCCCACAAAAAAAATACTCCCTGACTTTGGCAGGGTTTCAGCATCTCTGCAGATTTCTGGAGGGTTTATGTGCTACTAAGGAGCATTATTTTTAAAAATCCTAAAAGTCACTGAAGATTTTTCTATTAAGTTATGCGTATCCTACACAAATTGCTCTGTGCTGATAGGGAAGGTGGTAGTGAAGCCTTTACCGCTCTTAACCTCCCCCAGTTATCTGCTGCAGTGGGGAGGGGGAGGGCGGGGGGAGGGAAGTCTTTTCCGGTTTTATTTTTGAAGACAGCTTCTTAATCCAGTGTGAATGTTAGTGGTTTCCAGTGCTGGAAATGAAGAGTTGGATCCTTGCTTTGGACTTCATGTCCTTTCAGACCAGTAAACAATCAGTTAATTGGTAGCATCCTGTGGCTGACAGGAGTGAGAGGAGTGATTTCATCTTATTTTTGTGCTTGTGAATTAAGGTTTAGCCTTCTGGCTAGGTTCTGGGTTTCAGCTTTCTGGAAGATAACTGAACATTCAGAGTTAGTAGTTGCAAAATGTGAGGTACAATCTTCACTGGGATTCTCTGCTTTCATTTTAATTTTTCTCTGTCTGTAATCCCAGCCAGACAAGAAAGCATAGCTTTTAAAGCCGATGGTCCGTGTTCTTAGCTAGGAGCACAAGGAGATTCATGATTTTTATAACTAGTTCATTGCATTTTTATTAAATGAGGGTGAAGGAGTAGGTGGGACTTTTTAGCCATTTAAAAATAGATTAGCACAGTGGACTGAACTTGCATTTGAGGAAACATTAATAAACCAGCCAGCCATTGTCCCTAATCAGAGACTGTATTTGTAAGTAGAACGTGTTGAATCTGTAATAGTTGATGACGTTGTCTTTGTTAAAAGGGATGCTGCATCTTTAACAAGACTAGACAGAAACATTGCAGAGTCTACAGTAAATCTCAGAACAGAAAGAGTCCTTTCTTCATTTCCCACATGTAAAATTTATTCCATTGGTAAAATATTAAAAAACAAAAAAACAAAAAACCTCAAAGCCATACGGAAATATTAGTAACTGGTTAAATTTTAATTCCTCACCTTTCCCCTCTGGGTGAGTCTTTGCCCCCTCCCCCGTTTTATATTCTCCCCAAATTTAAAATGCTGGAAGGAAAAGCAACTGAGGTCTAAGTTTCAGATGCAGAATTGTCTGCTAATTGAAATTACTGGGCATAATGCTATATATAGCCGATGAAGAGATATATAGCTTTCACTCAGTGCCTTCAAGACATGTCTTTTTGTAGTCAGAAAAACAGAGATCAATGCATTTTCAAACTGACAGAGAGAACGGATGCTCCTTAGTAGCACATGCTCAGGATCGTGTGTGTTCCGTTTGTGCAGAGCAGAGAAGCTGAATACTGGTCCATATGCTCCTTGTTTACTGCAATGTTTTTTGCATGTTACTGTGCGCTCCGGACTAACGTGAAGGTAAGAAGAGATGAGACAACAATTTGGCAGAAATGTACATGTAAAAGCAGCTGCAGAAAATGTCTACCTTGTATTCCTCGGTACTTTGGAATTGCTGGCTGAGCAGGCATATTATTACAGGTGGTTGTGAAGGCTTTGTTTTATTGTGTCTATGTAGCTTAACTAGAGAAGCATGTTTTAATTTTGCAGTATAGTGACTTTCAGTTTTAACTGTTTGCAATTCAGTTCCTACCTTTTGTCTGCTATGATAAAAATGTTTTGGTAATGTCCAGGTAGGCCAGAAACAAGAATCCTAAAGGCTGTTTGTGGAAAGCTACATAGAATTCAAATACTCTCCCCTCTACTCCCTCCTCCTTACCCTTATCCCCAAAGTGATAAATCTGCATGTTTTCTTGTTGATTACTTGTCTGAGAGCCAGGGGTTTTCTTGTAGCTGTATTTACATCCAGATTTGTTTTTAACTTGTCACCAAATCCATTCAAACAAATGATAAGAAATGTCCTGAGAATTAAAATATATATTATCACTCTGCAAAATGCCAAGGAAAATATGGAAAATGCTAAGTCTGCTGGCAGCATCAATCCCATGGTCACTGTTAACCAGCTTTTGTCGCTCATGTTAGCATTTTTTGCTCTGTTAATTAGCCTTAAAACTTCAATATAAGTTGTTAGATTTATTCCCTTGTCAGCAGCTAGGACAATATTAGCAGAAAGGATCACTGACACTGTATTCAGCTCTGAGCCAAGCAAGTGGGCCAGCTCTGGGAATCCAATTGCATAATTTAAATGAATTACAGTCTTCTGTCAGCATATTGGGGAGGTACTATTGGCATTCTGATTGTGTCAGGCACAGTGGAGTGTTTCTTTCTGGGAAGGAAAGCATTATAAAAGAAAAGTAATGCAAATATTTAACTGGATCAATAATTGTAAAGAATATTTGGGTTTTAGACTGCTTTTTAACGTCCCTGTGAATAAAAGTAAGCTTTCTGTATGTAGGCTTGGTATGAACAACAGATTTGATAGTGGAATGATGATCTTTGTATTGTTTACTAAGTCAAAAGGAATTTTTGGTCATTAGCCTTTTTTATTTTTAAAGGTATCATTTCGTCAACAACTTGCATTCTGAGAACATAATCCTGTAAATGTAATCAAAGTGTGTGCTGCAGATAGTTTTACTGAATTGTTAAGACTTTGCTTTTTATTACTTTTTCATTAACTTTTGTAATCCACTTTCTTCCCCACGTCTGACAGGGAAGATGGAAAAAAATACAAATTATCTTTGACTACTTGGACAGCAAGCCAACATGTACAGCTAATAATTTTGAATGCCACTGTTTGTCTTATTAAAAATATAGTTACTTTTTTTCTTATGGTTTTTCTGAAAATGTTTCTGGCAGCAAATTATACCCACTTTGTGTTCTGTAGTCCATGCAGCAAATTGTCAATAAACAATAAAAATGTTCAGAGACCAATTATTCTCTATTGTTTAAGATCGTCATATTACTCTGTGTAGAACTGTATTGAAGGTATTCTGCTAAAATGGTACTGATATCGAGAAATGACTTTTCAGTCTAAATAACAATGGATACAGGAGAAGTTGCAGTAAAGTTTGTAACTGTAAGTTTCACGAGGTAGGTACCTTATAAGTAAGTACTATGGTAACTGTTCGCCTCATGGGTTTAACTGTAGAAATGCCTTTGCTTGGATTCACAGACAGGGAAAAATAAGTGTTACTACACAAAAACTCTGGCCAAATCCTGATGTGTGTTTGGATAAGTACTGCTTACTTTGCGGGAACTTCTTTAGTTGCTAAATAGCTAGATTTATTCATTTGCTGTACAATATCAGCATATTGAATATTATTTATATGACATTATTCTGAATGGTTTAACTTCAGATGTTTCTATTTTTCATCTAACACATCAGTTTTCAAGTTATCCTTTCATGGGAATAGCAATATAAAAAGCCGCATAAAGTTCCCAGATCACTGGGGTAGCTGATCAAGTGGCAGTGATTACCACTTACGTGTGCAGTAATTCCTATTTTATTTTCCCGAAATAGGAAATTACGTATTAAATAGGGTTTTAGTGAAAGGCAGCCCCCCACCAATCCTAATATATATTATACAGCGTTTCTGTAGAATTATTAAATTGGTTGGCACTAACATGATCTGCAGCTTTATGGGTGGCCAAAATAAATGCAATACATTATAAAACATCTGTTTCTGGTTTTGTATTTTTTTTCCCCTTTAAAGGGATGGAAAAATCCTAGTGGTTCTCAAATATTTTAGCCTTTAAGTGACAATATAGAATTAAATTGTAAGTACAGACTGTTACAGCAAGTAGGTTAGCTTTAACTAAAAAAGTGAAAAAGAAAAAAGGTTGTGTCTGTTTCTGGTGGCAGATGCAGTTTATGGTGCTAGAGGTATCAGGTTTTTAAGTTCAAGGCAGGACTCATGGTTCTTGATTGCAAGTCTGGCTGAGATCACCAGCATGAACTTATTTGACGTATGTAAGCTAGTAAAAGGAAAAGTAGGCTCCCCCTTGCATTGTCATTCAAAACACATTTTTGCAGTTGACTAAGGAATAGTATTGACCATGAACATTTAACTTCTTGTATGAATAAATATTTATCTTTGCCTGTGCAGCAGTGAAACAGCAATGCTTAATATATATGGGAGAAAGATGTGTGAAAAGCTGTGAGCAAAGTCTTTCCTTTTAAGAAATTTTTCAGAAAATTTTACTGCAGGTAAAAACATATCAATCTTCACATAGTTTCAATTTTAAAATGAAAAGAAACAAAATTATGTTTTGAATTTACACTTTGTCCTATTAAAATATAGACTCCTGTGGGATGGTGTATATACTAGAAGATATTTTGTTCCTCAGCAGATGTCGTCATCTGAGTCTATGTAAGAGGACAGGTTTAAATTAAATTTTAGGAACAATATCTCCAAAGACAGAAACATATAGTGGTCATTTTAAAAAGACTGGATACTTACCACATGTAGTAGTTACACTTGCCGTTGTAGCTGCAACATTTCCCATCCAAAATACAGCATAATGAACACCACAAGTGTTGCTTGATTATGAATGTTTGTGGTTAGAATTGTGCCCATTGTATAATGGTCACCCTTAAAATCTTTCTATTCTTGACTTAGATAATTAGTGTGTGTTTTCTCAGTAGACCTCTACCCCGATATAACGTGACCTGATATAACACGAATTTGGATATAACGTGGTAAAGCAGCGCTCCGGGGGGGCGGGGCTGTGCGCTCCGGCGGATCAAAGAAAGTTTGATATAATGCGGTTTCACCTATAACGCGGTAAGGTTTTTTGGCTCCTGAGGACAGCGTTATATCAGGGTAGAGGTGTAGTTACAGTATTCCCTGTGTAAGTGTAGGGAGCGTTGTGGATACTGAGGTCACATTGTATAAGGCAAGACTGAAATGTTTTTACAGGTGATGTCTGTCAGTGTCTTAAGTTATTTTGCCGAAGTTTGGGGATAAAATCCTCGCCCTGTGGAAGTTAGTGGGAGTTTTTGTAATGGTGCTCTTGGCCCCTTGCTGAAATTTAGTGGGTTGTTTTGGTTTTATTTTTGGTTAGTCCTCTCCCAATACTAGGAAACAGGGGAAGGGTCGAAAGGGAGTCAGGATCCTGAGACTGACAGGTCCCCAGGTCCAATTGGAAGAGGCGAGCACTCCAAGTTAGTTGAATTGACAGGGCAGGTAGGCCAGTGAGGGAGTCAAGAGCCCAGGGCCCAATCTCTGTGTGAGCTGGGGCTGCCAGGAGACAATAAGGCAGAGCCAGAGAGAGTGCAACAGCCTCGAGCTGAGGAGAGGAGCTGGAGCAGCATCCCAGAGGCAGAGCTGAGCTGGAGGCCAACCTGATCTCTTTCTTTGAGAAGATAACATATTTTTTTAGAGAAAGGAAATGCAGCAGATCTAATCTACCTGGATTTCAGTAAGGCATATGATACAGTTCCACGTGGAAAATTATTAGTTAAATTGCAGAAGATGGGGATTAATGTGAGAATTGAAGGATGGATGGATAAGGAACTGGTTAAAGGGGAGAGTTCAATGCGTCATATGAAAGCTGTACTTTCAGGCTGGAAGGAGATTACTGGTGGAGTTCCTCTGGGATTGGTCTTGGGACCAATCTTATTTAACATTTTTATTAATGACATTGGCACAAAAAGTGGGAGTGTGCTAATAAAATTTTTGAATGACACAAAGTTGGGAGGTATTACCAATATGGAGGAAGACCAGAATATTATACAGGAAGATCTGGATGACCTTGAAAACTAGAGTAATAGAAGTGGGATGAAATTTAATAGAGCAAAGTGCAAGATCACGCATTTAGGGACTAACAACAAATGTTTTTGCTATAATCTGTGGATGTATCTGTTGGAAGCGACAGAGGAGAAGAAAGACCTGGGTGTATTGCTTGATCACAGGATGACTATGAGATGCCAATATGATGTGGCTCTCTCAAGTAACAAGGCAGGACCATGATAGATTCAGTCATTTGTACCTATCACACTTGATATGGGCGGGGAGGCCATCGACATGACTTTCTCCATTTGAGGCACTTCACGTTCAGAATTCACTCATCACAGTACTGAGCCATGACTTAAACTTCAGGGTCTCATGTAAGGCACATTATTTTGTTGTGTATTCAGAGACCTAGCCTGCAAGGTAGCCAGTACTCCTAAGAGATGTTGAACACCCTTAATTCTCATTTAGGTTGGTGGGAGTTGAGTCTCATTGGTGGTTCACTCCTCTGTGTCAGCAGCTCTTGTTAGAACTGACATGCTACACCTAATACACTGTAGGTATGAAATACACTCAAAAGGTGGCATGTAATATACAACTGGAAATTTACTAACTCAACTGATCATTAATATCATTGTGTGGTGTGTATATATGGGGTGTGTACAAAGAGTTATAAATATGTGCTAGAATTATGTTCTTAAGATGTGTTTGGCAAGCAATGCATAAGACCAGCCTGCCTTAGGCAGAGACAATGAACATACACTTATATGAAAGGTAAACAAAACCATCAACCTAACGAGTGGGGGCGACAGCCACTTAACTGTAAAGATGGGAGTCTGAACCTCAAATGGTAAGCAATTGAAACAACTGATAGTATACAATATTACTGTATTATAAAAGCGTATCTAGTAAGATCTTACAAAAGCTGTGACCCACTGGTGATTAATATAATTATGAAATGTATGAATTAACTCTGTATGAGGAATTACAGATACTTACTGATTTTATGCTTTAAAGTCTGTGACCAAAACACAGGAAGAAACAGATTTCTTAAAACAGGGTCAATGAACTTTGGGAAGACAGCATGTTATCTACAAACGCAGCAGGAGAGAAGCTTTGTCTGGGCTCACTTTTCAAAAAATAAATTTCAGAAGTTTACTGGACTATAAAAAGAAAGGGGAGAGACACCTAGTTATCCATCACGTAGGGGATTAAAAGGGCTGGAGATCGTGAAATCACAGAGCATTAGATCCTTCAACCAAACTGGTTGAAGTCTCTGGGACCAGAGTTTAGGTGAGAAACCTGCTTAGGCAAAGGCTGTAACTTGCTGAAATGAAGTTTTAGTCTTAGAAGCACATTGTTACTTTTGTTTGTTTGTAACCCTTCCTGTCTTTATTCCTTATCCTTATTCCTTGGTATCACATAATCGTATGTCCTCTTGTTAAATAAACTTGTTTTACTTTTACTATAAACCAATTCGCTGCCCTGATTGAAGGGAAGGGTGTATGAAACCCAGTTAATCTAGCAGGTTGCAATGTATTGTCTCTTTAAAGGAGCAATGAACTTAACGTCTGTAAGTGTTTCAGAAGGGGGGCTGGATTCTGCAGAGAGACATCTCTGAGGAACTCAGGAGTTGTGGTTGACTCTTTGTTACCTGCAAGGCAAGGTTTTGACTGTCAGAGTCCCGAAGTGTTTGCTGGCAAGGCAGACAAGCTGGTGTGTCACGGAGTTGTCACACAAGTTTAACAGTGGCAAAGCTCTCACTTGCTGAGGTTGAGAGGGGTAACACAGTAATTCACAATTCTGGGAACATCAGCAGATGTCACATTGGAGGATGGTTTGAGGGAAATTCGGGACTGAGAAGGTGTTGTGAAAAGTAACTGGGTGGTGAAAGACAGGGTGTGACCCATATGGGTTGTAGGCTGACTGTTGGTGTCAGGGCTGTGAGCCACAGTAGCATAGCATTGGAGGGCAGGCCTCACTGGTCTGGGCTGAACCCCTAAGTGTCAGAGAGGGCACTCAGCATCTTACTGGAGATGCTATTATTCTGGCAGGACTGGGCTTTCATTGATCATTTCGTTGATTATTACTAAGTACTTTCTTTGTTTATGGGTGTTAACAGGGGGGTGTGATGGTGACTGTTTTTCATTTTTAACATTTGACTACCTAGGCCTGCTGGCTTCAAGTATGGGATCATTACTTAGTGTCACCCCTTAACACTGGCTGATGTAATTTATGGGTCACATTCTGATATGGCAGCTACGAGCTGCTTCAGTGGTGCAAAAGGTCTGTAAAGTTCTAAATGGGCAGCTGGAGATTCTCCAAATGTAAAGGAATCCCTGGCTGGGTATGGGTGCCTAGCCCCCATGGCAGGAGCTGGAAGCTGCTAAAAGCTGGTGTAATTTGACTACTTTCGCTTGTTTTCCTCTCCCTCCCATAGCACTTATGTTTTTAAAATATAATTTACTAATTTAACTTACCAATTTGCAATTTAAGCACAGAGTGGTTAAGGTCATAAACACAACACTATTTCTTTATTGCCAACAGCTGTATAACATCATAGTCAGTATAAAATCCATGTGAAACAACACTTTGTGTGTGTGTGTGTGTGTGTGTGTGTGTACGTACATAACCTGCTCCTCACAAATGTGTGATGATCGTAGCCATAAAATTTAATTATATGATCACATACCTTGGACTGTCTTGCCTGCAGGCTGCTCACTAATCCATGTGTGACCGGAATTAGTGATTAAGACTGGGATTTTAAATGAGCCAAAGGGAATTAGGCTCCAGATCCCATAAAAATCCCAGTCTTAATCTGTGATTGTAAGGCAGAATGCCAGATTCGTTCTACCCACCCCACAACATACTGCAGCATATCTCTTTTCCCCAAAGTTCACAGGGAAATAGGTTAGATGACCCAGTAGGGTATAGCTGTTTAGTTCCATTGGCATTAATGATTTCATGAAATCATTAATGCTTAGGGAGTTACCCACCTATACCTTTGTGCAGGGATGAGAGTATAACAGAATAAAAATAACCTGTACGGATAAAAAAGGGTAATAATTCAGAAATCTCACTTGTAGATCTTCAAAATAAAAAGACAAAAATAGGGTAAAAATAGAAAATAGATCAGTAGCTTTCAGTTAGTTTGCTCTCGTGCACGCAACTGAGAGTAGAGTACAGCATGAGTCCTGTACTAGTGGATATTTTTTCATCAAAGCACTTTAGTTTTTTTCTAGTGACTATGAGGTAGTAACTAATGACAATCATTACTATAAGGTAAGTGGCAGTCCAAAATATTATTATATTAGTACTGTATTACATTACAAGATAATGTAGGTTATTATTGGAAGGTATGTAAATATCCAGGTCAAGGAAATACACACTTGGACTGAGGTGGAGATGGACGTAGGAGACGGAAGTGTTGAGAGTCTCTGGGTTAGGCTAAAAGGGGTAAAAAACAAGGGTGATGTCATGCTAGGAGTCTACTACAGGCCACCTAACCAGGTGGAAGAGGTGGATGAGGCTTTATTTAAACAACTAACAAAATCATCTAAAGCCCAAGATTTGGTGGTGATGAGGGACTTCAACTATCCAAATATATGTTGGGAAAATAACACAGTGGGGCACAGACTATCCAACAAATTCTTGGACTGCATTGCAGACAATTTTTTATTTCAGAAGGTTGAAAAAGCTACTAGGGGGGAAGCTGTTCTAGACTTGATTTTAACAAATAGGGAGGAACTCGTTGAGAATTTGAAAGTAGAAGGCAGCTTGGGTGAAAGTGATCATGAAATCAGAGTTTGCAATTCTAAGGAAGGGTAGAAGGGAGAACAGCAAAATAGAGACAATGGATTTCAGGAAGGCGGATTTTGGTAAGCTCAGAGAGCTGATAGGTAAGGTCCCATGGGAATCAAGACTGAGGGGAAAAACAACTGAGGAGAGTTGGCAGTTTTTCAAAGGGACACTATTAAGGGCCCAAAAGCAAGCTATTCCGCTGGTTAGGAAAGATAGAAAATGTGGCAAAAGACCACCTTGGCTTAACCACGAGATCTTGCATGATTTAAAAAATAAAAAGGAGCCATATAAAAAATGGAAACTAGGACAGATTACAAAGGATGAATATAGGCAAACAACACAGGAATGCAGGGGCAAGATTAGAAAGGCAAAGGCACAAAATGAGCTCAAACTAGCTACGGGAATAAAGGGAAACAAGAAGTCTTTTTATCAATACATTAGAAGCAAGAGGAAGACCAAAGACCGGGTAGGCCCACTGCTCAGTGAAGAGGGAGAAACAGTAACAGGAAACTTGGAAATGGCAGAGATGCTTAATGACTTCTTTGTTTCGGTCTTCACCGAGAAGTCTGAAGGAATGCCTAACATAGTGAATGCTAATGGGAAGGGGGTAGGTTTAGCAGATAAAATTAAAAAAGAACAAGTTAAAAATCACTTAGAAAAGTTAGATGCCTGCAAGTCATCAGGGCCTGATGAAATGCATCCTAGAATACTCAAGGAGCTAATAGAGGAGGTACCTGAGCCTCTAGCTATTATCTTTGGAAAATCATGGGAGACGGGAGAGATTCCAGAAGACTGGAAAAGGGCAAATATAGTGCCCATCTATAAAAAGGGAAATAAAAACAACCCAGGAAACTACAGACCAGTTAGTTTAACTTCTGTGCCAGGGAAGATAATGGAGCAAGTAATTAAGGAAACCATCTGCAAACACTTGGAAGGTGGTAAGGTGATAGGGAATAGCCAGCATGGATTTGTAAAGAACAAATCGTGTCAAACCAATCTTATAGCTTTCTTTGATAGGATAACGAGTCTTGTGGATAAGGGAGAAGCTGTGGATGTGGTATACCTAGACTTTAGTAAGGCATTTGATACGGTCTTGCATGATATTCTTATCGATTAAACTAGGCAAATACAATTTAGATGGGGCTACTATAAGGTGGGTGCATAACTGGCTGGATAACCGTACTCAGAGAGTTGTTGTTGTTGGTTCCCAATCCTGCTGGAAAGGCATAACAAGTGGGGTTCCGCAGGGGTCTGTTTTGGGACCGGCTCTGTTCAATATCTTCATTAACGACTTAGATATTGGCATAGAAAGTACGCTTATTAAGTTTGCAGATGATACTAAACTGGGAGAGATTGCAACTGCTTTGGAGGACAGGGTCATAATTCAAAATGATCTGGACAAATTGGAGAAATGGTCTGAGTTAAACAGGGTGAAGTTTAAGAAAGACAAATGCAAAGTGCTCCACTTAAGAAGAAAAAAATCAGTTTCACACATACAGAATGGGAAGAGACTGTCTAGGAAGGAGTACGGCAGAAAGGGATCTAGGGGTTATAGTGGACCACAAGCTAAATATGAGTCAACAGTGTAATGCTGTTGCAAAAAAAGCAAACATGATTCTGGGATGTATTAACAGGTGTGTTGTGAGCAAGACACGAGAAGTCATTCTTCCGCTCTACTCTGCTCTGGTTAGGCCTCAGCTGGAGTATTGTGTCCAGTTCTGGGCACCGCATTTCAAGAAAGATGTGGAGAAATTGGAAAGGGTCCAGAGAAGAGCAACAAGAATGATTAAAGGTCTTGAGAACATGACCTATGAAGGAAGGCTGAAAGAATTGGGTTTGTTTAGTTTGGAAAAGAGAAGACTGAGAGGGGACATGATAGCAGTTTTCAGGTATCTAAAAGGGTGTCATAAGGAGGAGGGAGAAAACTTGTTCACCTTAGCCTTTAAGGATAGAACAAGAAGCAATGGGCTTAAACTGCAGCAAGGGAGGTCTAGGTTGGACATTAGGAAAAAGTTCCTAACTGTCAGGGTGGTTAAACACTGGAATAAATTGCCTAGGAAGGTTGTGGAATCTCCATCTCTGGAGATATTTAAAAGTAGGTTAGATAAATGTCTATCAGGGATGGTCTAGACAGTAGTTGGTCCTGCCATGCGGGCAGGGGACTGGACTCGATGACCTCTCGAGGTCCCTTCCAGTCCTAGAATCTATGAATCTGAGGTTTCCATGTCAAGACCTTGGGAGGAGAAGTATAATATTGTATAAATTGTAAATATCCACTAGTATCTCTCAAAAACTTGTATTTTGTTTTAAAATGGAGTGCCTGGATTGTGAAATAAATAGGGCTGTAATTTTAATGACTCTTCAGAGATTAATAAATGCATAGATTCCAGTGCCAGAAGTGTCCATTGTGATCATGTAGTCTGACCTCCTGCATAACACAGGCCATAGAACTTCTCCAAAATAATACCTAGGGCGTACGTTTTAGAAATGCGTCCAATCTAAATTCAAAAATTGTCAGTGATGGAGAATCCACCAAACCCTTAGTAAATTGTTCCAAACGTTAATTACTCTCACCATTAAAAATGTATGCCTTATTTCCAGGTTGAATTTGTCTAGCTTCAACTTTCAGAAATTGGATTGTGGTTTACCTTTATCTGCTAGATTGAAGAACCTATTATTAAATATTTGTTTCCCATGTAGGTACTTAGAGACTCTAATCAAATCACCTTTTCACCTTCTCTTTGTTAAGATAAATACTGTATATACCCGTTCATAAGCCAAATTTTTTTAGTAAAAAAGGGAAGCACCAGAGATGGGGGTCAGCTTATGAACGGGTATAGAGAGGGAGAGGTGGGACACAGCCCCTCCCCCCAACAGAGGGAGCAAGGAGAGGCAGCACAGCCAGAGAGACAGAAGGGAAGAGGTGGGGCCAGAGTCTCTCCACTTCTGGCCACGCTGCTCTCCCCCCAGCCTCCAAAGCAGCTGCAGCTCTGGGGCTGGCAGGCTGCAGCCATGCCGCTCGGCCCCGCTACCCAGAGCAGGCTGTGGCCGCGCCGCCTGGGCGCCGGAGCACGCTGCGGCCACGCGGCCCGGCCTAGCCTGCTGGAACATGCTGCGGCAGCGCTGCCTGGTCTGGCCTGCCATAGCAGGCTGCGGCCGCGCTGAGCAGCTCCAGCCAGGTCAGGGACATCCTCCCCTGGCCCTCCCCAGATAAGGTAGGAAGGGATGGGATGGGGAGAGTGTGGGGGTCCTGGGCTAGGGGTGGGGTCATGTGGGGGTGGTGGTCACGGGTTACTCCCCTGAATCCCAGCTTCTCCCCCCCCCAAAAAAATTTCCCCACCAGTTGCTGTCCCGGCCCGTCAGGGTAAGCAGCTGGTGCACCCGGACACTTTATTTACTTAGGTTTACCTCCGTGCCTGCAGACGCTCGAGGTAAACAAACCATCCCGGACCACCAGCGGCTTATCCTGATGGCCCGGGAGCCAAAGTTTGCTGACCCCTGAATTATAGGGTTGGCTTATGAATGTGTTATACAAATTTTTCATTTTTACTTATCCATCTTGGGGGGGTCGGCTTATAAACAAACCGGCTTATGATTGAGTATATGCGGTTGTTTGATCTCTTTGAGTCTGTCATTCTCGGGCATGTTTTCTAATCCTTTAATCATTCTTATGGCTCTTCTCTCAACCCTCTCGAATTTATCAACATCTTTTTTGAGTTGTGGACACCAGAACTGCACACAGTACTCCAGCTGTGATGGCACCATTGCCAAATATGGAGTAAAGTAACTTAATTATTCCTCCTCCTCTGTATTCAAGGCTCACAGTAGTCCTTATGGCCTGCCTACCTTTGTTCCTAGATATATACATTTACAGTTAGCTATATTAAAACATTTTTTCTCCATTCAGAATTTTCTGGATAGAAAGCTAATAATGAGAATGGTACCAAGCATTTCAGTTCTATTTTGTATCTCCTGATTTAATATGGACTCATTAGAGCTTATCTGATGTGCTCTTCTTATCAGAGATATATAATTGGTCTTTTTGCAAGAGGAAAATTAAAAAGATCTGAGATTTAAAAAGTATTTAAATTAGTTGGATTTTTTTAATATATGTGAGTAACTAGGATATAGTATCACATTTATTGTGTAGCTCATGTATATTGTCTTTACACAAAAATGATGGAAAGGTAAAGTATTGTTAATTCACTACATATATTAATAGGTTTTACAAATATATTTAGGAGATGCAAGTACTTTTGTGTTATCTTTACTCTTCTCATATTGTAAAGGAAATCAATAGATCAATGATGCTGATAATTACTTCATACAGTGTTGAATAATATCAACTGTGTTTGGTATATTAATTATTTTTATTTAAATATCCATAGCACCTAATTTTGAATCGGACGCTGTAAATGTAGAGCACTTTAAAGCCCAAATATTGCAAACACTTCCATGCATGAGTAACTTTGTGCACATGAGTCGTTCCAATGGAAATCAGTCTGACTACTCACATGCATAAAGCTACTCATGTTATGTAAATGTTTTCAGAATCTGGTCTTTAGTGTTTGCAGGATTGGCCCATAGTTGCAAATACAACAAAATGTCCCATTTAAAACAATTAGGTATTGAACAAGTGAAGAATCCGATTCTAATACTCATGTTGTTGCATAACACAAAACTCCATAAGTGTCCCAGTTCACTTCAGTGATGTTACTCAAGTAGTAAAGGCCTGGACCCTGGAGTTAGGTCTTGTGATGCTGAGCATCAGAGACCACCTGCTGGCTTGAGCTCCACACGTAATTTAGGCAACCAAACACCCATCTCTCATCTTGGGGCTTAGGTGGGAGATAGGTATCTTGGCACCTAGAGGGAGACAGTCGTGCACATGCCCAGAGGCAGAAACATAGGTGCCTAGTCAATGTAGGCACTGTGTGAGTTTAGGCACCTACAGGGTTCAGTGGGAGTCTTTTTTTCATTCCATGGAGCCTAAAACTGGGACTTAGTCTCTTCTTGTGCATCCAGGCTTAAGGTACTACTATTCAACATAAGTACAGGGCAGGACCGCCGACAGCAATTCCGGGCCCCAGGGCAGAACGGTCAATGGGCCCCCACGCGTGGACGCGGTCTGCCTGACATTTGGGCGATGCTGTGCCTGCGCTGGCTGGTGTCCAGTGAGCTGCCAGCTGCGCTGCTGGGCGCGCTTTTCAGGCATGGCCAGGGCTTCCACATGCCCGCCCGGCTGCCATCACTGGTACCACCCCGTGCGCACCTAAGAGCCCTGCCAGAGGCGACTAATGGGAGGGACACAAAGGGGGGCACCAGCTAAGGGGGGGGACATGTTAGACTCCCACGTGACTTCTCCCTGCCCCACCCCCAGCCCGGGCCCCCCCGCGCTCTCCCCGTCCCATTCTCCCCATCCCATGTTACCTGGGTGGGGGGGCTCTATCCTCCTGCTGCGGAGCCACGCCCCGATGCTGCCCGGTGCAGCACAGCAGCTGCCTGGGAGAGCGCCTGGCTGCTGCAGCAGCAGGCTGCCCCCCCAGGCTCAGCTTCCGGTGACAGTGGCTGAGTGAGCCGGAGCTCCCCCCTCCCCGGCCTTGCTCCCTGGCTCTCGCTGCTCCCTGCCTTGCCCAGGCTCAGCTTCTGGGGACAGGAGCCGACTCTGAGCATGCCAAGGAGGGCTCTGGCTCACTCGGCCACTGTCCCTAGAGAAGCTGAGTCCCAGGGCAGCCGCTGCGCTGCACTGGGCAGCGTGGCCGGAAGAGGAGAGGCTCTGGCCCTGCCCCTTCCTCTTCCCAGCCGGGGCTGGCTGCTGGGTCGAGTGCCCCGAGCAGTCGTCTGGGGAGGGAGGGCAGCCGACCCTTCCCACCCCTCCCCCTGGCATTGCCTCTGAGCCCTGCGGCCCACCCAGGTGTCCTGGCCGCCAGGCCCTTTTAAATCGCCTGGGCAATTGCCCCCTTTACCCCTCCCCCCCATTGACGGGCCTGGTACAGGGTATTAGAATCCATCCCTAACAGTGTTTTCCCCAGGAATTGAAATTAGGGGGGGTGTTCGAATTTATGGGGTGGGGAGTCAGGGCCGATGAGGGGTGAGACTGTGAGGGTGAAGGTGGGCTGTATGGCACCATAGTAAAAACTGAAAAATGTTTCATGACCATTTTATTAGATTTAACTCATGTTTTAAAACCATCACACAAATTAAAGTTGGCTACTCAAGCCTTCTATGAAGCACTACATCTACATCCTTCTTGGTTTTTTGTTATAATTTTGCACAACTCTGTTAATTAACTTCTTGAATGCAATGCGTTCATCTTTGGTGGCTTCTCGTGTGTCCGATACTTCCATTCCTTCAATTGATATGCTCATTAGTTCATTCACATGATCGGGCAGAAGGCAACTTCTTTCAGAACACAAAATTCTATTCAATGATGAAAAAGAACGCAGTAGCTGTTATGACTGGGAGTAGCGAGAGATGAATTCCTACTTCTTTCATCCCAGGAAACATAGCATAAAGATCGGGTCGAGCCACTAGTGATGATAAAGAAGTTGAAGTCAAATCTTCATTCATTCGTCGTATGATGTTCCACTCTGTGTTCAAATTCTCTATTCTGTCCTGAGCACATGGCAGCCCCCTTGCTGGTAGTGCCTCACTCCACTCAACTGTTGGTGTTTTATAGGACAGGGATCTGTAAAAGCTACATAGAGGTTGAGTAGAATCTAGAAGTCACTGTTGTAGATTTTTAAGAATCAAGTCTGTACTTTCTCAGTTGTCTTAACAAACACTACTTGTCCTCTTCACTTAAGGATTCAATATAAATGCCTTAATTAGTCATCTTCTGGACTGAAGTCTTTGCTTCTTCCAGTACTTTTTCAATTGATATCTCTCTGATTGATCCAAATGTAGCTTCTATTGCTGGACAAAGATCTACTACTGTTGTAGCAGATGCCTGGATGGCATTGTTTAATGACCCAAGTAGTTTCAGCAGTAGACTTACAGAGAGAGAATGGCAATAGTCTTCTCTGAACATAGTAGCAAAAGTAATCTACCAGCCTCACTACTTAGATTCATCCCGTCTTGATAGATATTACTGGCTTTGGAAAGTAACGGCTGGAGTAATTTTAAGACAACAGCTAACAGGGGCGGCTCTAGCTTTTTTGCCGACCCAAGCACGGCAGTTAGGCTGCCTTTGGTGGCATGCCTGCGGGAGGTCCTCCGGTCCCGCGGCTTCGGCGTACCCGCTGCCGAATTGCCGCTGAATCCGCGGGACCGGAGGACCTCCCACAGGCATGCCGCCAAAGGCAGCCTAACTGCCGCCCTCACGGCGACCGGCAGGCCACCCCCCGCGGCTTGCTGCCCCAGGCACGCGCTTGGCGCGCTGGTGCCTGGAGCCGCCGCTGACAGCTAAGGATCGCTCATGAGAAAGCTAGGGGTTTTTCCCAGGTTGGACTAATTTGAACTTCAGTCCCAGTGTATCTTCTATATTTTCCATGATATTCAGTCTTTTGGGACTCTTACTGAAAAAAGAATATAATGAAGACATTAAATTTAAAGCTTTTTTTAATATCTTTTGAAGAGTCTGCAGCTCGCACTAGTGCTAGTTGGAGTAGATGGCCTCTGCAGTGTGTATAGGAGAGATTAGGGTTACACTTTTCTCTGAGCAAGGCTTGTACTCCACCATGTCTTCCAGAGAAGTTTGCAGCTCCATCAAATGCACAAGCAGCTATCTGTTTGGGGTCCAATTGACAAGCATTTAACTCTAAGATGTGGGTTGTCACAGATGCAGCCGATGTGTCTTCTATAACTTGAACATCTAGAAATGCATCTACTGGTCTACCACTGACATCAAGATAACATACACAATGACTTAATACTGGATGCCCATTTGCATCGGTGCATTCATCAGCGATATATGCAATTTTTTTGAATGTGGTGAGAGAGTTCTTCACTTTTTCAACTGTTGAGTCTTTCACTGTTGCACCACATGCTTCTAGCCAGTCAGTTGTTTCTTGCAGAAAGACAGTGAGCATTTGCTGGTCTTGTTTGGAACCAGTGTTCAACTTCAGGGTGAACTTAACATTGGCCTCCAGTTTGTAGTGTGTGTGGTATCTCTTGTTTGAATAGAAAGTATGATGCCACAGCCATGTTTGTTCACATGAACTGTGGTGTGTCTCCGGCATTCTTAACAGCCTCATTAACACTCACCGGTGTTGTCCTTGGTCAGTGGAGACTCAGAGTTCAGAGGTGCTTTCACATGAGTTCACCTCCCAGGTGGGGGGCAAGAAAGCACCTTGCTCGTTTCTCCAGCTGCTCACTGTTCGCTCTGGCCACTGTTGTTCATTGTGCCACCATTCACTCCATTGCTCTGTTGCGAATGGCCCTGTGCCGTCACCTTCTGCTGCCACCTGCCACTGTGACCTCTGTGAGTTGGTCTCTTGAGGTTCCACCCAGCTCTCAATGATTTCAGCTGAGCTCTCAGTGGGGGAACCTCACTGCTAGTGCAGTCTGGGCTGTCTCTTCCACAGAAACACTGTCCCACAGCAGGTCTAAGCACTTAGACCTGATTATCGGTGACTTCAGCTGCAGAGGTCACTTAACAAAACAAAAGACTGACTATGGAGCCTAATCAGCTCTGTCTTTAAACAGTGGAGAGGGGCAGGTCAAATAGTACTTGTGACTCAGGCAGACCATCAAGCAAAACACCTGTCCCCCCCCCCTCTCTTGATGCCTTCAATCAGCACAGGCTAGGTACAGTTCTTCTGCCCTTTACTCATACAGTAAGAATAACAATATTTAATTATCACCCACATTCAAGTGATTTGTAACCCAGCCCCAGCCCAAATCTATCACTTGGGCAACACAGCTCTGTTTGCTGGATACCTAGGTAGATTAGGTGAATGTAAATACAATCTGGTCCTGAAGCCTTTCCCCCCAGCCCCCAGCTCATCACTAGCTGTCAGGGAGAGCTCATTTAGACTTCGCTTAAAAATCATCATTTGAAATGATTAGGTTGGCCAACATCACCTAAATGAATGCACTGACGTTGTCATAAAAAACAGCTGTATAAGGAAACTAGTCTATGTTCATACTTTTCAAATCTATTATACTTTTTCAGATACACGTATTTTATCATACACTTCATATGCTTTTAAAGTGTGTATTAATGTTTCAATTTCAATTCAAATGTCCAAACAATCACTAAATTGGCAACACTGAATGTAACTAGTTCACAAAACTGGGGGAAGGGGGTGTTGGGGAAATTCAGGGGGGTGTACACCCCCCCGGGGGGGGGGGGGGGGGAATCCCCGATCCCTAATACTAGTTAAATCATTTGCCATGTAAACATTTGTAGCTATTTTATTTTGTAAAGTGTTCAGCCAAAACTTGGCTTTAAGTCTGCAGTGCTTCCTTGGTGTGTTAAAGTTTTGGGCCCAATACAAAGGTATTTAGGCACCTAAACATGTAGATATGTGCCTAATAGGGTTTTCAAAAGTGTGTAAGCAGGCTAGGCTCCTAATTCCAGCTGTAGGTACTTGGATAATGTAAATCTGACCCTTCATCTAGAACTTTGGGTTGTTTTAAAAGAAATAAATTGTCAGTCAGCCAGCTTTTACATTGCTGGCCTTCAAACTCTTGCAAGCTTTACCTAAGATGAATAGATATATTTGCCCCTGTATTTGCAGTATTCCTTTGTACTTTTCTGTACTTTCTAGAGCGAATACAGTAGTTACCTAACCACTTATGCCTATTTGATTATCTAATACAATTTGCAAGTTTTTGAGAGTCACCACTTATGAACACCAATGCTCACAACAGGGATTTCCTTCTCTTTGGGAAAATGAGAGACACAACCAATCTGCCAGCTGGGGGGATGCCTTAGCATTGTAATAATGAATAGCATTTATACTGTATAGTTTGAAAATTGTAATGACACCCCTGTGAGGCAGTAAGTATTATTACCCCTATTTTGTAGATGGGGAAATTGAGATAGAAGGGTGAACTTTCAGGCAAATGGTTGAGTTTTGGCAAAGCTAAGCAAAGAGATGGTAGCTAGGACTTGCTCAGGATCACACAATGAGACCATGGCATTAAAGCACCGTGCATTCTGACTCCCAACACTGTTCCCATTGCTCCAGATCATGCTGCTTTCCAAATCATAGTGACTGCCTCCTGAAAATATCGGTGTTTCCAACTGTAGTTTCCAGTACTTCATTTACAGAATTAGCGCTAGATTCTGCAACCCTTACTCCATTTTGTGAGAACTTATTCACATGAGCAGTCCCATTGACTTCAAAGCAATAGTGATCAGCATTCCTGATCTATTGATTTCTTCAGTGACGCTATTTATCTGAAAAGTGCTCACCAAGGTGCATATTGCTTAAGATTTTAGAGAAGAAAAATTTAAGATTTTGTTAACATTTGTCTATTTTTAGGGTTTCTCTAGCACTTGTCACACTGGTATCTGAACATTGCATAAGTAAGTTAGATAAGCATAGCAAGATCCTTAGTGTTCTTCCGCTCTTGTCGTTTCCAAGCACAGCTTTCTATAACCAGGAAAGGGAGAAGAGCATGAAATACACTATTCATGTTATACATGAAGTTGGTAGTGATGCCTATCACTAATTAAAGTTGACTAGCATGTTCCATTATAAGACCCTGGTTTCAGTTGCTTATAACTTTGCCAAACTTTAACCATGTGGGCTGAAATTTTCCATGTCAGGTGTCTGCCTCAGGCTGTTTTTATAAAGGGGATGGGGGCGGGGAACCAGTTCAGCCATTTCCAAGAACGAGGTTGGGGCAATTTTTTGTTTTGAGTGTCCTGGCTAATTCTACAATATGTTTCTTCCTTCTTGCCTGCACTAATTTGAAATTGACTGGGTTAAGTTGGATTCAAATGATCTGTATCTATGGACTGTTGCATATTCCAGGGAGGCTTTTCCTATGTGCTTCACTAATCATTCATATTGTGGTAGCATCTAAAAGACTCCATCATATGGGGACCCCATTGTGCCTGGTTCTGTGCAAACATGCAATAAACAGTCCCTGCCCCAGATTGCTTACACTCTCTTTTGCCAGTGAACAAATGGCAGTCTCCTTAGAGGCAGCAAGGTTCAAGAGAAACAGAGAAACAGAAGTCCAAAAGAAGATTTAATACCATCCCATTGTGACCATGTGTTAAAGGGAATCACTGTCTGTTTTGTATATAGATAATGGAGCAACTAATTAACTGAGTCATTTTGAATTCCCAGCATGAGGTTAGATTGCCCCCCAGCACCAGAGAACTGACAGTGCTGAAAGGGGTGGATGTTCCTTAGTAAGGACTTTATCTAAGAGAGCAAAGTTCAATCTCATGTTTTAACTGGATAACAAAGGACCATCAGTATCAACTTCAGAGGTAAATGAAAACATTGTTCAAACTTTTCAAAGAAGGTTTTGCTCTTGCTCCCATTGAAGTCCGTGGGATTTTTGCAATTGAGTATGGGAGCTGGCTCAGGTTCTAAGTGCTTGTAGACATTATATCTAATGAGGTATTTAACCCAGTGTATATTATCCTTGGGAACAAAACTATTGCACTGCTATGAACAGGGTTTTGATTCATGGACACACATTTATGGACAACTCAGAATTATGATCTAAAAACTTAGTCATCCCCTTTATTTTTTCTTTGGAGGAAGAGAGCTGATTTTGCCCTTTCTATCTCTAGAGGGAGATCTGAGCATGAGAAGCACTATAAATCCTTGTGTGAGATGTACAGCTCCCAGACTTCTTCTGGAAAAGTGAAAGGAAAAAAAATCCAAATCTTATAAAAACAAATCAAAGAAACCTAGGCACAAGCATTCTTCCTTTTAGTCTCTCTTTCTCAGAATAAATAAAGCTCTGATTCCAAATTGGAAGTCTCTGAAGAGACCTAGGAAAGGTTTTAGTCTTGGGGAATAATATGACAATATGGTTAAGAGGATAATTAAAACCCCAGGAATGGTGTAAAAAATGTCATGTCACTTTACACTTATTGACAGACATTATGCGCCAGGTTTTCAGAAACGCTCATTAGCCGTAATCTAGTCTAGATTTTCAAATGAGCTCAGTTCTTATTTAGGCACAAATATAAGTGGCCAGATTTTCAAAAGTGCTCAGCATATTGGAGGCTGATCTCTTTTGAAAATCTCTCTCTACCTAGTGGGAGCTGCTGGGTGCTGAGCTCCTCTGAAAATCTAGTCCCATTTGTGAGTATGGAGCACGTGTAATCTTCCTGTGAGCTCTTTTGAAAATGTGTCCCTATTAGGAAATTGCTAGTTAAAGCAGAAAGCTGAACAGACAAACTATGAAAACTTAATTCAACCAAAAATAAAACCAGATTATGT
The DNA here is from genome assembly GCF_028017835.1 of Emys orbicularis. Taxonomy (NCBI): domain Eukaryota; kingdom Metazoa; phylum Chordata; order Testudines; family Emydidae; genus Emys; species Emys orbicularis. Next base: position 348,659,507 of record NC_088683.1, read on the forward strand.
CACTCAGTTAGCAAGGACACAGTAAATCCTTTGAAAGAAGAATTTTTTACTATAAGCACCTGCAAGACAGGAAAACGGAGTCCTTCTTAAGAAGAAATTAGAGGGTCTCATCAGCATTTTCAAAATGTGATACTCTTCCTCTAATACCTTTTTTTTGGATGTAATTAATTTGCTGCATATGCATATCCCAGTGCATCTGTTATGGTCCTTGGGCCATTTAAAACTGGGAGCTGTAGGTCACATGCCTGCTCCTAATCATGTGTCCTACAGGAAATTGCATACAAGTCTTCCTGCCTCTTCAGTAGCAAAACAGTTAGGAGGTATCTAGGGTCAGGGAAGGACAAACCAGAAGGGGGGTGGGAGCTAGTTTGGGGGAAGGTTCAGCTGGGGAGTGCTATAAAGCCCTGAAAGAAGAGCTGGAAGGACTGTGAAGCTCTGGAGACAAGGCCTAGACAAGACCCTGGCAGGCTGTGAGACTGTTCGGGTTGCTTTTACTTTGGTTTGTTTTTGATCTTTGCTTCTCCAATTAATTTAAATAAAAAGGCCCTGCAATGAGGAATTGGAATTGAGCTGTTGTTTGCAGCATGTTTCCCCCTTCCACGGCTGATGGATTGACCCACCAGTTTACATCCTTCAATTGTCTTATTTTATTTTTATCCCTTTAAAAATTATTTTAGATAAAATTTTAGGAACAGAGTTCATCTGGCTCTGCTTTGAGGTGGGATGAGGCCTACACAACATCCAACAGGTGGGTGCTGAAAGCCAGAAGAAAAAAATTGTCAGCGTGCACGAACATCTCCAGACGAATCCTTATTCAGTTGCAAGCTTTGAGAAATATGCAAAGCGACAGAGACTTCTTCGAGGCAAGCTTGCATTTCCTAGAAATGCAATTAGAAAGGCTGTGTGGTCTATTTGAACATGGGACTAGAAGCCAGGAAAACCTGAATTTTATACCCAGTTTTGAGACTTGTTAATTGTGTGACCTTAACCTCTTTGTCTCAACTACCTCATCTGTAAAATGGGAATAAGAATATTGTATTAACTAACTGCAGATTTATTTGCTGATCCATGAGCAGCGACTCTGTAACAGGTGGTAAAATTGGTTGCCAATTCAAGTGTCAGTCAGTTTTATAGGATAATTACAAACCTTATAAAAGTTGTTAGAGGCTAGTTACCAGGAGACCGGTGAAGTTTTAATTATCGCTAACCATCTGACCGAGGATGGGTAATTTGTTTCTCAGATTATCTCTTAATTTAAAAAACAGAAAGGATTAAAACTCACAAATTTTAACAGTTAAGAGTTACTGTCTATCTTAAGAAACAACATGCTCTTTTTTTTTTTTTAGGAAAAATATGATCCTTAGTGTTAATTTCTTAATCTCGACATTTGATTTTATAAAACAAGCATGTAGTTGCTATACCCCAAGATTTTATGCCATTAAACAATTGGAAAATATTTACCCTTTTAGTCTTTCACAGGATTAATATATTTAGTACACAAAATTATCTAAAATTATTCCTGGGACTTGACAAATTTACTGATTTGTGAATTGTTATCCCTGTCATTACATTTTATTTAACTAACTCCAAGTATTTTAAAAAAAGGTAGTTGCAATAACTCTCTTCCAAATTAATTAACATGAAAATTCCTTCATAACCCCCAAGTAACAAAACAGAACCATTTACAGCACTGAAGTCATAGTCACCATCCTTCCAGTATAAACGGCGGTACTTGTCTCATTTGCTGATGGCTGACAATACTAGTCACCACTAAAAGGGCTCTGGTATTATTTGATTTATCCTGGTCTCATCTTTCATCTGTTTGGGTTTCATTGTGCCTAAATTACACTCCCAAGTGTCGTCTTCTGCTTTATACATGTATAGTCTCTTCACCAATGACATCTGGTTATTCACTCTGGCTTTTGCATCATTCTTACCTCCAACCTTCAAAACACCTCCTGACATCTGTTCCCTCCAGTGAATGGCTAGTGTCTGGTTTGCTTAGATCTCTTTCAGTTTAAATGCTCTTAGCAGTTTCTCTTAGCAGTGCATAGCAATATGGGCATCATGTGGAATGTTTCCACTGGTAGGCTTAGTTGTCAAAGTGTCCCTCTACCTTTCTCCCAGAATTTCTTCAAAAGTTTTATCCCTTCCTATCCTTTCCTTGCTCCGGAACTCAAATATGCTATGAAGCTTACTCCTACATGATGGCTTCCTGCAGTAAACTGCTGCACACTGTGGGCCTGATTCATGATTGCCCCGTTCCTGAGTAATTTACACAAGCAAGATGGGTGTAAAACTATCACATTATAATGGCAGCATTTTGCACTAGTGTAAATGACTACACAAGGGGCAGGGCTACTGTGATTTGGGTCTTTTTTTCTTTTTTTTTTTCTCTGTGTTTGGTCACACCTGGGTACATCCTAGTGTTTTTTGTTTTCATATACACAAAGCAATTTTTCATCCCAGCCAATCAAACTCCTTTGCTAAATATTTCTCATGCTTTAGCAGAGGACATTTTATTTCACTCAGTTTCACCAGTCTTGCAGGGGCAAAAGTAATTATTTTCCTCTTTTTTTTTTTTTTTTAAACAGACAGCAGTGATTCTTGGGTAGATAAAATAAAATAAAGGAAGATCTTCACTTCACTAATTTTACTATTGAATCTGAAATCTTCTCAGCCTAAAGCAAGAATAAACCTTTTATATAATCTGAGCATTTATTAGTCTTTGTTAACTGAAGGTCATTCATTATTCGAGGCATAAGGAGACTTCCAGAATGAGAGATTTAAAAGATTGGCGCTGTGTAATTTAGAGGAGTAGAATAAGAGGGACATGATGGAAGTACACAAAGTGATGAATAGTACTAGGCAGCTAAGTCAGGTTCTCCTATTCAGATTTTCTGCTAATACAAGAAGAAGGGGAGATTCACTGAGACTGAAAGGCAACATATTTAAAACTGATAAAAGGACACACTTTTGTATCTAGTACACAATTCACCTATGCAGCCATAATATATTACTGAGGCCAAGAGTTTAGTAGGATTAAAAAAATGGTTAGAAAGTTAAATAGGATTTTAAAAACAACTGATAAGGGATATAACCCTCATGTTCAGGATGTAGACCAAGCACTGGTGTCAGTTAGGAAGGAATTTCCCTTATTGACTGTTATTCCATTATTGTTCACTCCAGGGTGCTTGCACCTTCCTCTGAAGCAGCTGGTACTAGCCTCAGTCAGAGACAGGATAGTGGGACTAGATGGCTGTGGTTCAGCAGTCCCTGTGTCTTGTGCTATGCTAAAATAAATCTTTTGGCATAGGAGCTGTGCTGGATTTTAATCCCTCAACAAATGGAGGAAAAAATTAAGGTTTCAGATGCATAGAATGAAATCTGTTCTGGCCTCCATTTCTGTAGGGAAATTTTGAACCTCCAGTAGATTTGGTTGAAGTTTATATCCATGTTCCTACTGTATGAAAGGCCGGCACAGGGCTTCTAAGTTTTTTACTTATCTATAAGAACACTTACCAGTACAAAACATAACCCCAATGGTATCAGGAAAATATTGAACCAACATATATAAGAAATAGATGAAATTTAAGCAGTGGTGCACATTCCCCAAAATATGTTTGGATTGGTCCAAAGTTGGATTGTTTATGGAGAGACATCTCTTTGGGAATAATGGAGTACATTAAAGTAAAGACATCAAACATAGCTAGCCTTATACGTAAGGTGCTACCAAATTCATGGTCCATTTTCATAAATTTCATGGTCATAGCATTTTAAAAATCTTGAATTTCACTGTTTCAGATATTTAAATCTTAAATTTCACGGTGTTGTAACAAAACATGAATCTATTTCAAAACAGCAAAATATAAACATTTAAAGCCCTTAAGACATAGCATTTCTCAAACTGGGGGTCTTGACCCAAGAGGTAGTTGCAAGGCTATTGTAAGGGAGTCATGGTATTGCCACCCTTACTTCTGCGCTGCCTTCAGAGCCGGGCGACTGGAGAGCAGCGGCTGCTGGCTGGGTGCCTAGCTCTGAAGGCAGTGCCGCTGCTAGCAGCAGCACAGAAGTAAGGGTAACAATACTGTGACTCCCCGCCTACAATATCCTTGCGACCCACTTTTGGGTCAGGACCCTCAGTCTGAAAAACAGTGTACTTTTGGATACTTTTACCCTATAGCAGAGGGTACTTTTATAGTATAGAGTAAAAGTACACAAGACCAGATTTCACGGTCTGTGACACATTTTTCATGGCTGTGAATTTGGTAGGGCCTTACTTATATGTGGGAAAAGGTAGAATTTGTCTTGTCTGAACAAAACAAGCCCTAAGTTTTGCAGTGCCCTTTGAAAAGTAAAGATGTGTGAGGCTTCATCTCGGTGAAGGACACTCAAGTTTAGTACTCACTTTCCAACCCTTGGTCCCTGAGAGCCAAAGTTTATGTTGGGTACATTGTAAAACCTGCTTTCTCAGGCTTTTCTGGTACTTAAGTGATATGAGCGGTCTGAGAAGAATTACTGTTCTTCTTTGAGTGCTGGTCGCTATGTGTATTCCACATGTGGGTACACATGTGTGCCCTGAACACGAGTCTGGAAATTCTTCAAAGCAGTGTCTGTTGACCCAAGCATGTCCCAAGTCAGAATCATGTTCTTCGTTAGAATGAGTTTTCTTTACAGGTAATCCACTAAGTAGTTTAGTAGTTATAGTTAGTATAGCATTAGCACAGGATAGTTTCCCCTACCCCAGCATTTGGAGGAAATCCTCTTCAGTGCCCAGGATTCAAGAACTGCGTCTCTTGCCCTCTCTCCTTCTCTGTCAGTGACAAGCATCAGCGGTACCTGTATTGCCTGGGTGCGGCATACATCCCTGCAAAGTACAGTATTCGTCAGTCTTTCCCACCCAGAACTAAGAGGCTCAAGAGCTCCGACTAAAAAAAACTCCTGATGGAGGAAGCTATGAGGTCCCACTCTGACCCAGGCCTGGGAGACTCCCCTGTACATCAGCCTCCGCTGACTAGCAGCGCCCCTCCACCAAAGCACAAAGACTCCACCCCCAGGGCTCCACATGAGAGTAGAAGGCGCTCTCATGGGCGCAAGGACAGATCCCCACAGAGGACTATCCATAAAAAACGTGCTTCCTCCTGAGCTGGTCCGGGTTGGGTGAGACATCGCGTATGGAACCCGTGGAACTGGTTCCGCTGAAGGCAACACATGAGGCACTCACCAGTCCCGTCTATGAGTGCAGATTTGGACACGCTGTTGGTCCTTCCTCATTTATCCAAAGACCAACTGACTGTGATAGATGAGCCGGATCCTTCACGTGTTTCTGCTGCAGCTCCCTGTACTCCATGCCATATAGAGACCTTTGTAATACCGGAGGATATATTCCTCCCCTATCTTCAGTCTCTCCTCCTTTTGGGCTTTGTGTTCCTGAGAGACTTCCTTACCCCAGAGAAGGAATTGTTATCTATGTCCCAGTAGCAGTTTCATCGCCACCCATCAGATAGGAGTCCCCAGTATTGATGGTACCACCGCTACCAACAGAATCATCATCAGAGTCGGAGGAAATAGCTGCACCAGTATCTCCGAGAAGGCACAGGAGCCCCGATAGACAGGCGAGAGGCTATGCTTACCAACCCTTTGGATATGAACCCCCCTGGGAAAATTCATACTAATTCCCTTGTAGGCCACCAAGAGTGATAGATCCCTTCTTCTCACCTTATTGAGGCCCTTGGGACCCTATGGCGGGCTCCCAGACCCTTCTCAGGAGTCCTACTGCTCCTCCCTCTCTTCTCGGCCAGTTCTGTCGGTGTATGAGGAGGAAGAGCCGGAACCAGTTCTGACGGGCTTACTTGTTACCTCCGGATGATGCCATTACTTCGTCATCACCTTCTCTGTCAGATGACCGCCGTCAGTATCAGGAGCTATTGCAAAGGGTCGCTAATGATTTACAGATCTGACTGGAAGAGATCCAGGACCCTCAGCACTGGTTCTTGGACATTTTATAGCCACAAGGACCGCCCAAAATAACCCCTTCTGATTAATGAGACTATAATGGAGCTGGCTAGAGCAGTTTGGCACACAGCAGCCGAGAGGCATTATTTTGTTTTTGCCAAAGAAGCTGACTTCCTATTTTCCAACCTGCCTGTAACTCGGTGATACCAGCAGCTACAGAAAGAACTTAGTCACACTACCAAAAATCTGCCCCGGCAGAAAAGGGTGCAAAGACACTGAACCTCCTAAGTAGGAAAGTCTTCTCCTTGTCAGGTCTCCAATTTCATTTAGCTAATTGCCAAGCTCTATTAGCTAAATATGATTCAATACCTATGCCAGGTTGTGGACTTAAGAGACAAACTCCCCATCAAAGACCGAGCACGATTCTAATCGTTCCTGGATGAGGGAAGATTAGTAGTGACGGTAGCTCTCCAGGCGGCAGTAGACACCGCAGCTACAACATCCAGAAGTTTGGCCACAGGACTAGTCATGTGAAGGGACTCATGGCCCCAGTCGTCAGGCTTTCCTAGAGAGATCCAAAACACTATTCAAGACCTTCCCTTCAACGAGTCCAACCTTTTTAATGAAAAGATGGACGAGTCCCTTCACTCTCTAAAGGACTCAAGAGCCACTCTGCGATCCCTGGGGATTTACACTCCAGCCCCCAGGAGAAGACACCAGAGACAGCCCTTTTGACTATGGCCTCCCCCCTTCACATGCTCCATATTACCAGTGTCCACCTGACCCACCATGTAAATGACAGAGGATTCAGAGGTCCCATTTTTTTGGCTCCCTCTGCTGCTGCAACCTCTGCTTACTCCCAACTGTGGCCAAGGACCATTTTTGACATGCAGGATGAGACCCGCACACCACAATTTATGCTACCTATGCCTTTCCCTGCTAACTTTGGAGGCCATCCCCCTCTCTCTTCGCCCACACCTGGAACAAGATCACAATGGACAGTAGGGTCCTGGAGATTATCCATCAGGGATATTCAGTAGAGTTTCTTTCCTTCCCTCCCCACAAACCAGCTCACTGATCCCCCTCCAGGGAGCATTCTCATCAAGTGATTCTTCAACAAGAGGCAGAATCCCTCTTTCACTGGGAAGGGGGGAGGGGAGCAATAGAACACCTCCCGCCTCAATACCAAAGGAGTGGGTTCTACTCCCCCAAAAACACAGATGGTGGAGATCCAGCCTGGACCTTCAGCAACTCACCATCTTTATTCCAAAACTGAAATTCAGGATGATTATGCTGCGTCTATAATCTCCTTCCTTCAGGGGGGAATGTGGTTTATGGTTCTCGACATGAAGGATTCATATTTCCACATAGATATTCACCCATCTCACAGGAAATTTCTGCGCTTCAGTTAGCCAAGAGCACTACCAGTTTGTGTCCTCCATTTGGGCCTGCTACAGCACTAGGGTATTCATGAACATTTTTGCTGTGGTAGCGGCCCAGATGCAACACCAGGGTTATACAGTGTTTCCATATCTGGACGACTGGCTACTTGTAGGCCACTCTTGCCAGGAAGTCAAGTCAGCAACAGGATTTCTTCATCACCTTCTGACTACCTTAGATGTTTGCATAAACAAAGAAAAATCTGTTTTGTCACCCAGAAAGACAATAATATTTATAGGGGCACAGCTGGACTCAGTGTCTGCAAGAGCATTTCTCCCTGCAGATAGGTTTTATGCAATGAGTAACTTGATATCTCACATTACTTGCAGACCATGAAGCACAATGCACGTGTCTTTCTCTGTTAGGCCACATGGCTGCGTGCACCTATGTGATGCCATTTGCCATACTCCACTTGAGGTGCCTGCAAGCTTGGCTCCACTCACGCTGCTGAATAAACAGAGATCGCATCGACTCCAATGTCACTGTTCCCACCCTCCCATACAGAAGGCCACTGTCCTGACAGATGCCTCCCTTACAGGGTGGGTGCTCACGTGGACCACCACACTGCTCAGGGTACCTGGACTCCAAGGGAGGCCAGGCTACACATAAACTTGTGTAAACATAAACTTGTTTGCAAGGCTTTCCTTCCACTCGTATGCTCATTCCATGTGCAGGTAATATCAGATAATATCAACACAGTGGTTTATATAAACAAACAGGGAGGAGCAAGATCTCGTCCTCTCTGCCTGGAAGCAATCAGACTTTGGAACTGGTGTCTCAGAAATCGCATTACAATACAAGCCGTGTACCTCCTGGGTATTCACATCTGCCTGGCAGACAGACTGAGCAGATGTTTCTCTACAGACCATGAATGGGAGATACACAACACCGCTTTAGCTGCCATATTTTCACAGTTGGGCATTCCTCTATGGGACCTCCTCGCATCCCAGGTGAACAGAAATCTCCTCATCTGTTGCTTCAGAAAAGTCATGGGCTGCGATTCCCAGGTCAACGCTCTCCTGGACAGATGGCCTCAAATACACCTTTCCTCACATTCCCCTATTATCACAAGTTGTCCAGAAGATCCGTTGCAACAGATCCATTGTCCTCATACTAGCACCCTACTGGCCCAGACAGTTCTGGTTCACAGAACTCCTGACATTGTCCGCATGCCCACCTATCAGAATCTGTCCCAACTCAGGATGGGGGGGGGGAGATCAAGCACTTCACCTCATGCCCTGCTGTTTGGAGGGGCATCAGCCACAGAAAGTTCATGCTCCACCCCATCCAGGAAATTCTTAACCAAAGTAGGAAAGATTCAACTAGAGCCTACTGGGCTAAATGCCAGTGCTTCACATCCTGGGCACCACACCACCATCATCTGCCTCATACAGCCAGCATTCTGATTATCCTAGACTATCTCCTCTCCTTAAAGACCTAGGAGTGATTAGTGCCTGCCTCCCTCTGGTGGAGGAACGTTCTATCTTTACACACCTGGCTACTGTGCAATTTTATGAGGACTTGATCAAGACCTTTCCACTGGTCATTAAACTTACACCTCAGAGGGACCTTAACCTTGTTCCGTCAGCACCCGAAGGTCCACCCTTTGAGCCTATGACAACATGTGCCATGACCCATCTGTCTATGAAGGTGGCATTCTTAGTAGCTATATTTTCAGCTAGGAGGGTCAGTGAGCTAGGAGCCATGATGGCAGATCCTCTGTATACAGTATTCCACAAAGAGAAGGTCTCACTTAAGTTACACCCCAAATTCCTCCTCAAGACTTTTTCTGAGTTCCGTATCAATCATTCGATTTACTTACCTGTATTTTTCCTGAAACCCTATGCCTCTTCCACAGACAAGAGACTTCACTCCCTTGACCTCAGCTGTGCCCTGACATTCTATCTACAAAGAACCAAACCCATTAGAAAATCTCCAAGATTCTTTGTTGCCATAGCAGAACGGTTGGATGGGCAGACCATATCCTCTCAGAGGGAGGCTCTACGTGGGCTTTGGGATGCATATTAGAATGCTACAAAATAGCAATGCTTCCCCCTCCTGGGGGTATTACTGCTCACTCCACGTGAGCACAAGTGGCCTCCACTGCATCCTTATCGGACATTCCGCTATAGGACATTTGCAGAGTAGCAGTTTGGAGCTCTGTCCACATATTTGCAGCACGCTATGCTCTCACTCAAGCTGCAACTGCGGATGCAGCTGCAGGAGTGGCAGTACTATAAGCATCTCTGGTACCAGCTTCCTTGCATTCTGAACACCGCTTGCTAGTCACCCACATGTGGAATAAACATATAGGGATCAGCACTTAAGTAAGAAATGGAGGTAACTTACTGTAACTGGAGGTTCTTCAAGATGTATGGGCCATATCTGTATTCCACTATTCTCCTCCCTCCTTCCCCTCTGCTCTGGATCCTGTTGGATTGCGGTAAAAAGGGGAACAGGAGAGGCATTGATCCCACCGCCTCCTATACCCTCAGTAAAGAATACATGTGTGGGGCAACAGACATTGCTTTGAAGAATTTCCGGACTTAGGTGCACAACGCGTATGCATGCCCACATGTGGAATACATATAGGAACCACACATCTCAAAGAACTACCAGTTACAATAAATAACCTCCATTTTCTGTGTGCTCAAACTTTGTATTAATTTTTATCATGTGTTCTTGAAATGTGTGTGCTCCATTGGGAGGTGCCTTTTGGAAACCTAAATAAACACAGATGTGTAGCATATGAATTGAGTGCTATAGATTCTCATAGCTACTGTCTTCAATCTTTTAAAATCAATTTCTTCATTTTTTTTTAAGTAGGGGTAATATCTACAAGGATTGGAATATTGGAATTAGGATCCTAATCAATTCAAGAATAACTCTGAACATTCCACCCCAAATTTTGAGAGCCACTCAGAATTTATCTCAAAGTTGAACTTAATTTTCCATAGATTCCAGTATCCTGTACTACCCTCATATTTAGGAAGAAGGAGAGAGACTTTGGCATAATGATAATTGAGGCCTGAGGTACTTGAGCAACCATCTGTCTCCCTGCTTCCTCCAAGGCACTTGAGATTGGATGGTTTGTCCTTTCTCTCTGTCCTGAGGTTCCATCTGGGTCAGGCTGGGGTGGGGTAGCGGGGGAAGTAGCTCATCTCGGTGACCCCATATGTGGAATTCCCTCCCTGAGGATGTCTTTCAGAATCCCACAGCAAATTTGTCTAATAGTCAGCACAAGGCCTTTGTCTTTGGGCTGGTGTATCCTTGATCATTTTGGCCTTCTTTATTCACCAACTCTCTAATTCTAGATTACATTTTCTTTTCCCCCTACTTTTGTTTGTTACAGTAGCTGGCTTTTGTGAGCTCCTGGATCTGGTACTGGTTTAATTGTTGTTTTAAATTTCATACAGCAATCTAGAATATAGGGAAATAAATAAACTGGATGTGAGAAGATTATTAAAATTGCTACATCAAAAGACCTAAGAATGTGGAAAAATCATTTTCTTTTGTCATACTCTTTCATCCAAAAAAAAAAAAAAGCCCCAACCTTCAAAAGCATTGATTGCAAAATGGCTAAAAGCATTCACACTGAACTCTCAAATGTCTAAAGGACTAAATCCGCACACAGAGGTACAAAGACTCACTCAACAGTAAGAGAAACAGTTACATTTCATGTGAGAAAATATGCTAGTCAAATGTATATTCACCAGTATCCCCAATTGCATTTAGAGGTGTCCTCAGGCACCACTTGTAGACAGGATCTTCTAAACTGCTTCACCTCAATAAAAACTATTTGGAAATGTTTGAAACTCTTGTATGTAACATGTTGGTGTGTAACGTGTGTGCACACACACACAAAAAGCCTGTGATGATATTGTGGCTAAAACATCAGACTTGGACTCAGGAGATCTATTCCCAGCTATGTCACTGATTCATTGTGTATCCTTAGGAAAGTCATGTAAGGTTTCTATGCCTTAGTTTCCACATCTTTAAATGTCTTTCATCTGAACAGGACCAGGAGAGAAGAGGAGTCCTATAAATCCTCCAAAATCTTTAATGGTCAACTAAAATAAGAGCCCTAGGCCAGGTTCTGGTAAAGTATTTATTTCATTGACTTCCGTGGGAGTTAGGCACCTAAGCACCTTTGTGGATCTGGGTCCTAGTTCTTAACTAAATATAGATGGTAGCTGCTGTAATGTCATTTCCATCAACAAAGAATCAATCAATAAGCAAGCAAATACTGTAGAGATTCTGGATAAACAGAAATCTTCCAACTAGCAATTCCATGCGCTTTGTAGGTCTTCTGTTATCTTCCCAGGAACTGGTTCCCTGGGCTAGTACCCTTACATAGCCCAGCAGTAATTATTTCTTTTTTTCTGTGTAACCTAACCCCAAGACACCTTAAATCACCTTTTATCAGTGAATGTCCTTTCAAATGGTAGCCAACCAGAAAGAATATACTATGCAAAAAAACAACCCGCGTGATGAATACAGACAGCAGCTGTAAGTTTTTTCCATTGAGGAGTTTATTTGGAGACAGATGGTTGAGACAGGGGCCAAGAAATGCATTAATGCACACAAGGTGAGAAATAGTTGTATTAGGAAGTGCTTACAGTCCCTCACGAAAGGGCAGAAACAACCCTACCGCAATGTAGAACCTAACCTGTTACGGTGAACGATGCAGGCACACAGAACAACTCTAATTAATGGCCTATAGCGAGAGGTATCGAGCTGGCTTCAAAGGAAGCACCAATATATTGCAAGGGGCCTTCAGTAGAAACAGGCTGGGGACCTTAAAGGTTGGATACATGATGTTTAGTATTCAATAGAAATTATGAACCCCCATTGCTTCTCAGGGCTGGACCCTAAATTGTCATACTCAGAAAGGAAATTACCATGCAAATAAAAGGAAATGTTAACCAGATTTTTCAAGACTTATATTTATCTAAAGCAGTGGTTTTCAACCTGTGGTCCGTGGACCCCTGGGAGTCCACAGACTATGGCTAAGATTTCCAAAGGGGTTCCACACATCCATTTGAAAATTTTTAGGAGTCTACAAATGAAAAGAGGTTGAAAACCACTGGTCTAAAGGTAACAGTTAAAAATACTTTAATGTACATATTAAGAGTGAACACATTGAGTGAAATCCTTATCCCAGCTCTGGCCCCTTTGTGTCGCATAAAAGGGGCTCTAAAATCTTTGTATCTGGCTGAGGAAGATTCCCCAGCTCAGGCACTGCATAAAACAGCTGTAAGGTTACTTTCTGAAGATTCCCTTGCAAGTGCTGAGGGTGCTGTGGGTAGGTCTATAGCACACAGCACTGCAGAGATTCTGGACAGTCCAGGGAGTCTGCCAGGGTTAAGTCTCACCATGGCCTCACCAAACCTCAAAGTAGCTCAGGATTGGAAGGGCACAAAGGTAGTTTAATGGCACCTTAAGCCCCCTGCCCCCGCTGTCCTGGGCATCAAGTTCTGTGCTTCATCTTACTATTATGGGTAATGAACTGCCAATACAACCATATCAGTACATAATTTGTAATACTTTTCAACAGGTCTCTGCCTCACATTCTCATATACAATGTGAGACAGACCCAAGTATTGAGTATTTTAATAGCTGAGAATGTTACTGCAACACACCACCTCATTTGTTTCCTAACGGGTTGAAATTTGTTACACCATGAAATACAGAAATATTCTGTGTTTCATTTCTGGGGCTCCCTGAATTACCTTCACAAATGACCGTAAGAGAGAAGTAGAGGAGAGACCCCGGCAACCATCTACTATAATTATGACGAATCTTGTGCTCTCTCTTTACAAAGATTTGTTCAAGTTCTTTTTATTCCAAATATCTGTGATTTTAAGGTTCAAGAAACAGAGCTCCAAATATCATTGTGACTGGGTATTCATGTCAATGCACATTCTTCTTATCCGAAGGCTCTGTCTATCCTTTCTAACCACAGTTAACAGGAAAAGTGAAATTCTGCTCAGAAAGTTGACTGTGTAAAAGCTGTACCTTCTAACTCAACAGATCTATTACTTTCATGTATTCTGAGTCTCATGTGTTCACTTCAATGGCAAAGATGTTTTTTACTGCCTCAGTCTCCTGTTAGCTCTACTGAGCCAGCACAGCTGAAGGGGAGTGGGGTGAGTCTTCTGTTCCACTTTATGCATCATTAATAGAATTGTTTCCTATGATAAGTTCCAATCAGTAACAACTTTGCAAACCTATTGAAGACAATGGGGTTTTCAGGGGTGTCACTGAAAACATAATTTGAACTCTGTGGGCTTGCACAGGTATCACTGACCTAATTTAGCCTGCAGAGCATTTATTACTGTGTGAGGGAAAGAAGTCAGCTTGACTCTGAGTCCTGCCTGAGTTAGCGAGGCAGACTGGCTGAAAACACATCTGTCCCCTTGCAACAGGACTATGTGATATGGAGTTACTGACCGACAATAAACATGGAACCCAGCAATGGCATTTTTATACAGTCACTTTTATTTTTTTCTGCCTAAAACATTAATCTCTTCCTGTTTGAAAACAATGTATCAAAGTTCTCCAGTTTTGTAGCTGATATTATGTTGTAAAAGTTGGTTTCTAGCATAGTTTATACAAGATGTGTTAGCCAGCTGAGTCAACTGATGGGGATAATCATCCATAGGTAGAGGGCAGAATTAGAAGTGTGACTGTTGGTGATAAAGCACACACAATTCCATTTATCCAGTATTTATGCCAGATGAAGTTTTCTTCAGAGTTAGTAACTGCTACACCTTTGTAAGGTAAACAACATTTAAAAAAGTTTGTCTTATTTAGCAGCTATAAGCTAGGGAAATGAGCAATTTTGTTTAAATAATTGCCGCTATGACAGGCTTTGCGACAATATACCATTAAAGTTCAGGGGTTTTTAAATAAAAAACGCTGACAATCACAGCACACCTGGCTTTGTCTTTCAAAACCCTTTAAGATCTCTAATTTTCTTTAATATAGAGTACAAAAAAAAGTAGAAAAGATCTCTTTTTTGGGTCCACCATCCAAAGTTTCTGAGAATTACAGTGAAGAAATAATCTCTCTTACATACACATGTTCCATTTTAACTAAAAAGTTGACCACAAAAAGCATGTGTGTTCTGATAATAATGGCAATTAAAATATTCAGAGCTACTCAGCAGTAACATGTAGTGTTATATTTATTAAAAACTAGTCCAATTTGTATCTTAATAGCTCAACTCCTTACCATATCTTTTTTGATTTAGGATTTTCCCAGGATTATTTTAAACCTTAAAATCTGGATCCATTGAAAACAATTAGCTCAATAATGGACAAATTCTGCCACCCAAATCATGCTGAGAAATCTTGCACTGTAACAAGTCCCATTAAACTCAGAGAGGTTATTCATAGAATAAGGCACTACTCAACCTGAGGGTGAGATTGAGGCTCCACCCTTTCATGGGACAAAAACCCCAGAGATTGGAGGCACCAGTGGGCCATTCCACTCAGACTCCAGGGCAGAACGTGCCACCTGCTGATTTGTGTAGGGGCACATCCCCTCCAAATTCTTTAACTATGGGTGTTTCTGACTTTGCCTCACTCTGAAGGCTTGAGACCCAGGAGTGAAAATCTTACAATATCTTCCAATAAAAAATACATATATATACACACACACTGAAATTTGTGAGTTGCACAGTGTCAGCAAGCTAAGCCTATCTTGAACACTAACGTTTTCTATAGAATTTAAAAAACAACAAGAGACTAAATACAAGTTCTGTGTTTAGGTGGAAAGTACGGTTAGGGTAAAATCAAAAAGCTGATTATGTGACAATGACACATTCTTACCAACAGATCTGCTTGAAGTTCAACATTCTGACATGACTGACTAATGCTAAGATTTTGCTCTTCTTTGCACTCCAGAGTCTACATAGCTATGGGAGAATGAGCTGGATTTTCTTTTCTTACGTCTCATCAAACAGAATTGTTAACTATGTAGGTTCCATATGAAGAATCCTTTTTTCATTGGTAATGCACAAGACAGAAAAAAACCAACTTGACTTTCAGATTCCAGGTTAAGTTTGCAAGTTTGTTGGCTGTTAAAAAATTATCCTTCCTCTCCGTCTACAGAAACTTCTTCGCAGATAATTTGAGAATAAATTAGCTGCGTGCTCTCTTAAATGAGATTGTAAGATAGGATAGCTAGGAATAACATCCCTGACTGTCAAAGGCTAAAGATAAGTCTTTTCCCCCCCCCCCCTTTGTTTTGGATACAGATGAGGTCTCGACATATTGAAAAGAGCCTAATTTTTACAAATTATTGGAATTTAATAAAACTGTTGAAAAATCAACATTCTAGAAAGCAAACACATTTTTTAATCGTCTTAATCTTTTAGCAAAAGTCGCAGGTTTAATGGAAAGTAACTCTTAATTGGCTTGTCATTAGTATGACTGTTATAAGATTTTAGGATGCTTCCTTGTGTCTGCATATATTAGGTATGCATGTGAATACAAATAATGAATTATGAATAGTTTTGTAACCTGAACTTTGCTTCAGAACGAGAATATCATAGAGATTTATTAACATACAAACCTGGAAATGGTTGGATGTGAATGATAATAATTGACAGATGATGACTATGGGCAAACTGTCAAAAGGATTGTGAACTTAATGCTGGTTGCCATTTAAATTGGAGTGTGTGTACAAGAGAAAGGCACGTGCAAACACTCCGCAGACAAAAGTCACCTGGCTCCTCTATTTGTGGAAATATAGCTACTTTCATTTGGTGCCTTTCTGGGCATTGGTGTTGAGTAGCTGTTGTAAGTTGGGAAAATAGATTTAAAAATAAAGGAGGATACAGCAACAGGATGCACTGACAACTAGTGCTCTATCTGCTTAGCAGCAACAAGTAGCCCATTAAAAAGTTTGATCTTCTTTTCCAAGGTGATTTTAATTTTTGTACAGCAGTTGTTAGATGCAGGGCATAGATGGACTTCCAACACAGGTGTATGGAAGGCATAGTGGAGAGCATTCCTGAGATTGGACTTTTATCATCAACCTTGAAATTGGACCATGGCATCAGTAGTACAGGGGTCAAACAATTATCACGGTCAGATAACCAGCTTAATTTGGTTCCTTTCTTTCTAAAGAGGCAACAACAGTTAAATGAAATGCATTCATAAGACATAGTAAGTGAAGTGGTGTATTTCTCATGAAGTGTGTATTCAGTGTTCTGGTCATGTTGACAAAGAGGATTAATAGAAGGGATTTGCACTTGAACATTTTTTATGCATTATAAAAGCCATATTCTGCCATCAGGTCCACAAGCATGGATTTCAGATAAGCAGCTTAACTGAAGGCTTCTTTTGGCTAAAGTGTGTAGTTGGAGATCCACGGACTCTTCCATACGCCAAAGTGTTTCAACCAAAGCTGTGCTACTTCCCACTCTATTAGCCCCAGCATTGAAGGGTCCAACCTTTTCAGCCTGAGGGTCAACCATATTCTTTTTAAAAGGCCAAGTCAGTGCTTTGGGACAGATTCTGTTCCTTTTACACTAGTCAGGCTGAGGAGCTGCAGGGAAGGGACAGCAGCGATTCAGAGCATTTCCAGCTCACATCCATGCAGATTCTAGGGCTGCAGAGGAGGCATTTCTTCCTTCCCGCTGCGATGGGCTGATTCAAACAGTTCTGTGTAAAAGTTGCAGGGAGCACATTTTTAATTCATAATCAAATACACATTTTCTAACACAGTCACCTTTGAGGGCCAGAGTTTAGAGCCTGAGGGGCCACAGGTTGGATATCCTAAGGCTAATAGGTTGGAAGAGGGGGGTCATGGGTTAGCCAATAAAGGGTAGGGATTTTTTTAGTAGAATGGACTATGAAGTCAGATTCTGCCAATCTGATACCTGGGAAAACAGGTGAAAAAGTTACTCCAAACTTTAGGTGGAGTAAATGTGTGGCAGCTTCCTCCAAGGTGCAGCCTCTAGGAAGATGGCTGGAGCTCTCTTTTCACAGAATGTCTGCAGTTTGAAATATTAGCATTCCAGAACATTATCTAGATTTGAGAAATTTCCTGGAAAATTTTAATTTCATAGAAAAAAATTGGAAAACATTAGGTGGAATCAATCCATCATAAAACAATCTTCCAAATAAATCTGTTGCAATTCCGATCTTCCAGCACGAACACAAATATCTGTCAATTAATGGTATTCTTATTTGGGGTGATAGTCTCTGTGGTTTCAAACAAAAGCCAAGGAGGCTTTTCTCTGCATAACAACCAAAACAAAGCATCTTGAACCAGCAACACATGCTTAACTTTTGGGCTTGCTGTTGTTTGAACACTGAACGTGTTCTTGAGCAGTGCATATCTTGAAATCATCCTGCAAACTAGTAAGAAGAGTATGAGCTTGGTTATAGACAGGGGAGGATTTGGGTTGATATTGACATTAAGATCACCAGATGATCAAGACTTTCCACCCGCAGCTACCAAACATTAGAATCTTGCCCCATAAAAGTTTTTTTTTTTAATTTTAGACAGTTTTTAATTAGAAACAATCCTTTTTGGCTGGATAAACTGTTAAGAAACATATGAAGCTCAGGGAGTTGCAACAGAAGAGTCTGCATAGTTTGGCAAGATATCTAGTTAATGTAGTGTTCTGTCCACAGATAAGTCCTGTAATCACTTGTGATTCCCACATCTTTCATAATTAATTAAATGGGAAAACTGCATTGCTACTGCAGTTTTGCATCAGAGGTTCATAGGATTCTTCTCTGTCTGTAAATTTTCTCTGTTCTCCCCATCCTTTTATTTTGTGCTGTTCCTTTCATCTCATATTTTAATCAAAACTCTTTCTATGAACATAGCTATTTTCCAACATGGGTGAAAATACTGTCTGAAGCTAAAAGCTTTCATAAAGCACAAGCTGAACCAGGCAGGAAGTTGAATTAGCTGGAGAACATACCATGGTAAAAGTAGAACTGATAAGATGAGGAACAGGATGAAGGAGAATGGCACTTTAGTTCCAGAGTTAGTCTGAGTAGCTACTGGAGGTGAACTTAGAAAGGTGGAATACAACCTTTAATACTGTGGCATTGCTTGAAGATACTGATCAGTGTACTGGGCTATCAGTATGCGCAGCATAGTAGATGTGGCTATTATTGTGCTATTGGGGGATAGGAGAATATTATGGGCCACATCTTCAGGTGATGTCAATTAACATACCTCCATTGACCTCAGTTTAGCAAGTTGAGGATCTGGCCATATGGTATCTGGCCGATATGTTGTCCTGTCCCAGAAGCAGGCGATCAGGTTATGTAGAAGAATGAAACACAGCCACAGGGATGGATTTTTAAATTGAAGGTTGCAACGTTATTAACTTTCAATTTGAATGGGGAAGGGAAGGAAAATCAAAGCACTAATCAAGGCACTAATTTGGGTCTAGTGTGATGTTAAATGGCCTCCATGCCAATAACCAATATTCAAGGCTGTCCCTGTTCAGTCTAACCTCCAGGATTCAGCCCATTGCTGAGGGGGAATGAGAGTGCACATGAAAGGTACCTCCGTGTACATAGACTTAGTCTTTCCTTCTCCCTCAAGGTCAATAGTGTCTCTACAACAGGGATCGGCAACCTTTGGCACCTGCCGCTTCCGCCGGTTCGGCCGATCGCAGCTCCCACTGGCCGCGGTTCGCCGCTCCAGGCCAATGGGGGCTGCGGGAAGCGGCACGGGCCGAAGGATGTGCTGGCCTCCGCTTCCCGCCGCCCCCATTGGCCTGGAGTGGTGAACCACGGCCATTGGGAGCTGAGATCGGCTGAACCGGCGGACGTGGCAGGTAAACAAAAAGGCCCGGCCCACCAGGGTGCTTACCCTGGCGGGCCGCATGCCAAAGGTTGCTGATCCCTGATCTACAAGTTCTCTCATCGTCTCATGTTCACCTGTGGGAGCTGGCCGCTTTGAACCTCTCACCTGTGCTGGACATGGGAGCAAATTGTAATGAAATTATAAACTCACTATCAATTTACTCTGTATTAAACTAAAGCTGGGCCTCCAGGATGCTGTGAGGAAGGCGAACAACCCGCTGGATGCCCTATCAGTCTTGCTCCAAGGGAAAAATTATTTCTTGTTCTCAAAAGCCAGTGATCTGGTCAGACCCACAGCATTTAGGAACACAATTCATGTTGTACCTCCATTGTAGGGCAGAGCAGCAAACACAGCAGAATAGCTGCGGCACACCCTCAGGGCTTCACATACAGAAAAGGAGGGGCGCAAGAGACAATCAGCTCTTTCCCTGACTCCATCTCCAGCCTCGCCAATGGTGGTAGGGAGAGACAGAAAATTCTCTTCTCCCCTTCCCCCGCCAGGTGTGATTTCTATTAGTGTTCTGGACAGAGGGAGGGGAGAAAGCCTAAGGGTAGCTAAGTCTGCCCTTGGTTCTCCCATCTCTCAGGATGTCAGGGGTTGCCATTTACCTTCCGGTCCATTCAAACACCCCCCTGCTGAGATGGGGCAGGGGGCATTTTGGTTATAGCTTTAGCCTAAAATGTTTTCTAGTTTCCCAGCTATTTATCCGAACATCTGTTTCTTTCCCCACTAAAGTATCTTCTCTTATTTTTCTGTCAGCTGACATCCTGGCAACTCTTTCCTGGCTGGCCATAGATTAGCATTGAATTATTTCATGGGACATTATCATCATTCTCACTTGAAAAATAAAAGTATCATCTGTGTGGACCATACTCCCATATGTTCATAGATTCCAAGGCCAGAAGGGACCATTGTGCTCATCTAGTCTGAACTCCTGTATAATGCGGGCCTTAGAACTTCCCCAAAAGCTAATTCCCCAACTGTTGCACATTATGCCACCAGGGCAGCTTAAAATTTTATGTTTTAGTCAGAAATATCCTGAGGAAGTTGGATTAATTACTCTGGTGAGAAAAGAAGTGTTTGTTCACTGATAAGTATGTTTGGTCACTGAAAAGTCTAGAGTTCATAAGACATTTTTGGCTGGCTCAGCACAATTTCTAATGAATTCACACCCATTCTTTAAAAATGGGACACACAAACCCTTTGAACAAAAGCCTCCATTTCGTTGATGTGGAGACTGGGACCTAGTTCTCTACTGCCTTTTTATCCTGTTTGGCTGTTCATACCAGTGCAAAGTGAGTATAAAACACTACCTTATCTTGCCCTGGTTCAAAGGAAAACACATGGTATCAAGCTAACGAGAATCTGGCCCTGGATGTATTTGTATTGGTTATGAGAAGTGATGGCAGCATTAAATTATTATTCAGTGGGTGCCCCTCTGTGCTCTTGAGCTCCATGATGAGGGGAAGTCTAGTGGTAACAGCTGGCAGGGGGAGCCCATAACATGTTATACCAATAGAATAAAAACCAGCAGGATCTTATTAAGAGGGATAAGGCAAAGATGCCACATTTATTGTAAATATAATGATAAAGCAAAAGATAAAAGTAAACAACGTTGTTTGACTACTTATTCCTATCACTACTTATTCCTTATACACACACACACACACACACACACACACACACACACACACACACACACACACACATAGATAGATAGATAGATAGATTAGATTCATTTACACAATCATTCATTCAAGTTCTGTATAGGTGTTATAGTTACCAGCCTAGAAGTTGCTCATGCCAAGTTACTGGCCAGGTATCTTGGTCATGAGGATGGAGCCGAGTCTGTGTCAGGTGCACTTGATGCTCCTGGAGGCTGGCAGCAGAACCAGAGACTCAAAATCCTCAGTCTTGAGAGTTCATTCTTATAGGAATTAATTCCTATGTTAGTCTATGGGAGCTGTTTCATTCTGCTGTTGCTGACTCAATTAGCAGATGGCACATTCCTGGTGGCTCCAAACTGTCCAAAGTTTGTGTTTCTCATCCTTCCAGGTGATGGGGTGGATCCCAGTTTACCCTCCGGGGGTTCTGGTGGTCCACTTTACACATTCTTCGGCCGATGGATACTCCCTTTCTAGGCTGGCACCTTCCTAACCATTCATGTATATCAAGCATTCATCAACATACATTCCATATCTTAACCATATTTTAATTTACTGTCTCCACCACTTTCAGGGTGTGTGCTAATTCATTTGAGACTCCGGCCCTTTAATCACAGAGGGTGGGGGTCTAGGAGCCGTTGCTGTTATAATGAAGTGAAAGTCACTTAACGGCTTATAGTGTTTGTTTACATTGTATCAATTACTTCAAGAACAAAGTCAATTAACTTGTTTGTAAGTTTTACATAGTAATAAAGTATCTTTCACAGGATAGAGACAATCAATGGTTTCTACAGACAGTAGCTTACAAGTTTTAACAGAAGACCCAAGAGAGTTTTGTACTTGGTGAAACTGTTGGATTTTAAAATGTGGGGGACAAATTATTGGGGGGTCACTGTCACTTGGGGGAATCACTGTTAGTACCTTCTTTAATATCCCTACAAACACAGTATTGCTGCCAGGAACTGGAGGGGCTGTAGAGAGTTAGGTGCCAGTATAGTGCACAGGTCCTCTGCTGATCTCATGGCATTGGCTGGTTTTGGTGACTGAATCCCCTGTTGCCTTGTGGCAAGGGTCAGCTCATATGCTCAGCAGCTGTAAAGTCACTTATCCTAATTCTCTGTTGCCCCTGCATCTTGCATAGTCATTTACCCCAGTGCAAAGAGAGTGTAAACCACTCAGTTTAATTTGGCAGTGTTTTACAACCAGTTGGCACTCCCTTTGCAGTGATGTAAATGACTACACAAGGTGCAGGACTAAGAGAAACTAGGCTGCTGACCTTCCTTTATGGGAATAACAACCTGCTCAGGGGATGATAAATTCATATCTGGTGAATTTGCAAGTGTTGGCCACCTCCTAATTTGAGGATAGATTGGATTTTACACCTGTATATAAGGAAATGTGGTAAAATGATTGCTGATGAAATGTAACCAAAAGCTGCAAGGAAAATCTTACCCTTAGACGGACTCTTACTACTTTTTCCTCGGTTTAAATTTTTTTGTTTAGCGTTCCGTATATAGAAAGAGAAAAAGAGAGGGTTTGGGGTTGCTTTGTTTCTAAACACAGTTAGCTAGGTTTCCCAGATCAGCCTCTCACTGTCATCATTGGTAGTAGATAAGTGAAGTCATTGCAGATGTTAATACTAAGGTTGTTCCCATTGGGTAGGTATTCATTTCTGATTAATTAGTGGTTCTTAGCCCCACCTGTCTTCAGCTATCTTATGCCTGCATTATTCTGCTTCTTGCCTGAGATTCTGTATGACAGTCTGGGTTTGCTGTGTCTCAGGCTTACATAGCAGATGATTGTTTAATACAGTTCTCCCCATCTCCTATCTTTTATTTTGCTGAAGTATGTTCATAGCTTTCGTTAGTTAAGATTAAATCTAAAGTTCATATACCTTACAGTTTTTTTAAAGGTGTCGTGATCTGATCAGGGTTTTATCATTTTTGGTGAGCAAAAGCTTTCTGAGCCAGTGCTATTGACATTTTTCATCACATGCCAGTCGGTTGCTGTATGACTTTGCTCTAAAACTTACCATGATGTACTGCTGAGCTGCTATGATGACCCTAGATTTTTAACCATTATGGGTTATGTTCTAACTGGTGTTCATGAACTGTAATGTTACTTTTTTCACATTTCTCTCCTCTGTAGGACACCTATATATCACACCCCCTTTTCACTGTATATTAGGGTCACCTGCATATACACCCATCTCTCACCTATCTGAATACCTTTATCCTTCCCATTTTAGCAGAACCGTTGAAAGAAAACCTATTGCAAGAGAGAGCAATCCTACTGAATTCTGTTTCCAACCCTAAATCAGTGTATCATTTCATTTGTAGCTCAGACTGCTGACTGTTGACTGCTATACAGGTTCTGAAATAATCCATTTAGATGACCTGGGATTTTGATGTCTTCATGTTCCATCAATGCTTTGCTATCCACCACCTTGGTGACATCACAGTTGGGAGTGACTGATGTTTTTGGTGAGTTCTTGTACAAGTTGAAAAAAAATCTCTTTACATTCTCTCTCTTGCAGTGATGCTCAAATTCTGCTCTCTATTGACATATTCCTACTTATTGTCTCCTGTTGTATCTCTTGATCAGGATTCTGGTGTGCCTCTTGTGCAGTCTCATTGTGATGTCTTCTTAATGTAAGTACTTTGTACACTCTCTAATTAGTTGCTTCCTCATCCATCTTAATCTGCTACTGCTTATCTATGTGTCATCTCTTTGTTCCAAACCATTCATACTGTGTTTTTATGGGGTGGCAACTTTTTTGAACATTACAAAATATATATTTGGTCTTGTTTTCTACTCAGGAGCTAATAGCACCCAAGGCTGGTTGGTTACCTGTATTGTGTAATCATCAGTGATTCCTGATTTTTCTATATTGTATCAGTTTGAACAAATTATTTCAGGTTTCACATTTTCTTCAGTAGAGTACAAGATGTAACTACCCCATCAGGGCAGAATTTGGCAATCGTTACTTGTAGTGGAGTAGTTAAGGCAGCTAATGGGCTTCTGGTATCTGCAGAATATAGTGACTTCTATGATCCCTGATAAGTTAGTTAGATCGTCTTTGTTATTTCAATCTCCATATTAGATAAGCATGCTGGTAATAATTTTGCCAGGTTCTGCAGTGAATTTTATTATTATAGTGTTTACTGATTAATTGAATCCGTCTGAAAGCTTAACTTTAGCAATGAGTAAAGGAGAGCTTTAAAATCATTGACCTAAAAATCATGGCCTTTGAAGTTGCTACGGAACTTGCTATTTGTGATGGACCTCCTGACTATTGCAGTGCGTTCTGTGCTAAGAGGCACCGTCTCTCTTCATTTATACTTAGCATTTTTTCTTGTAATTTTGACCCTCATTTACACTCCGTAGTAGTGAATGCTTCTCTTTGATCAGGACACCCACCCTATTCAGCGGTGCTTTTAGGACTAACCAATCATTTCTGTAAGAGGACTGCATCAGCTTCCAGATTTGACTGTGTCAGCTCACTGGAACTACCAGTTTTATACAAAATCAATAAAAGCTGATGTAGCTGGAGGGGCCACATTTATTTTGTGTACACTTATTGGTAACTTAAGGCTTTCTTGACATTTATTGTTTTGCACATAATAAATTGTACACGTCTTGAATTTACTGGGTGAAATACTGCTCTTGCAATCCTAGTGAAGATAGTGGAGTAACAGGAGTTTAAATGAAAGCAAAATGTGACCCATTAGTGCAGATACTCAGCTGGAGTACATTGCCTTAGCTTCTCTGACTTTGACGGAGATCTGCCCATAGCAAATAGCACCTTTCATCACAAAGGATCTCAGAAGTATTTAAACTTTTGTTGTGTATATATTTGTATGTGTGTGTGAAAGGGAGAGAGGGAAAAATCATACAAAATTAAATACCTACCTCTGTGATGCCTTTGGCTATAGAGTCACACGGGGCTTTTTGAGGTATCACCTGCAGCTGTCCTGGAGTATGTGTATCTGATTGCAGCTCATCTTGTGCCTGGTTTTAGGTTGAGTGAGTACAGTGCATATCATATAAATGCTCCCTGTGATGCCTGAAAATGTGAGATAAATTCAAGGCTACCTAGGGAATGCTCAAGAAATATACCAGCACTGCCAGGATCCTTTCCCATCCCTCCTAGAAACTCCCTTCCTCTCAGCAGTCTGGAATGGGACTCAAAGGGAGAGACACTCTCTCCCTACAGCCAGGAAAGGAAACCCTGTCCTCCTGCCTATCAGCTGGGCAAAAAGAAATGGGGGAAATAACGGAGTCAAGTGGAAACTGAGAGAGGTAGGGATAATAATCACTACTTGATGACCTGACATTACTTTGCAATCATTTCATCATGGTGAAGTATTAATGTGCAATGACATTGGGTCATGAAGATGCAGTGTAATACACAACGAATGTTGTGATATAATATAAGGACATTCAATTAGTCTATAATTCTGCATTTCCATCCATTGACATGAATGGTCTCCAAGGTTTAGTGCTGACGACTAACATCATGCAGCAT
This sequence comes from Emys orbicularis, assembly GCF_028017835.1. Taxonomy (NCBI): domain Eukaryota; kingdom Metazoa; phylum Chordata; order Testudines; family Emydidae; genus Emys; species Emys orbicularis. The sequence goes on from NC_088683.1 coordinate 348,684,941, forward strand.
ATTAGTGTTCAGAAAGGTAAACACAAAACCAATCAATATAGATACTACAAATGTATAGATATAAACTGAAACAGGTTTTATTTCCAACCGCTAACTGTACCAAGAATATTTACAATATAGTCAAAATATAGTGACATGAGCCATGATCATATTACTGCAGGAATTTGCAATTCTAGTGAAAAGATAAAGGGAAGCGGGGAACATAAATATGAATAATATTTGTCCTTGCATTATTCTTTTTACGGACACTTTAATCTCTACATGATTTCTCTTTGGGGCCACGTGAATACTGAAACCAAATCATATTATTCAACATGAAGTGCACAAACTCAGCAATAACAAAAACGGGGTGATTTTTGGACAACTGTGCACTTCAGATATTAATGAAGATAATTTCCTTCTTCTTACTAATTAAAATAACTTAAGTCAGAACCATCCTACCCTTTCCTGCCGAACCCATCTGTGTAGTTCAGTGCTGTTACTTTAAATAGTTTATCATATAACAGTTTTGTATATGTGTACAAAATAATGTTACGATAAAAAAGCAAACCAAGCAAAAACAAAAAAAAACCCAAAGCATTTGCAAGTAAGTAAATATAAAATAAGGGAAAGCTGAGAAATATTCTGATCTCTTTACTGTCCATACAATCTATTAAACGTACATGAGTAAATGCACACACATTGCATTTTGCACATCCTCAAAATAGTTTTGACTCTGTCCATATGTTGTTGTCCAGCCTCAGTCTTTAGACTAGGAACATTCTTAAACCCACCTACCACATATGGACTCCAACCCCAACCACAGACAATTCTCCAGCTCACCTTCTCATTATGAGCAGGATAAAGCACTATCCTCTTCAACATCTTGTTGATTTCAGTGGATTCACTCATGCTCAGCATGAGTTAGTACATCAAATTCTGGCCCTAAACAATTAGTCTTCACAAGGCCTTTGTGAATTATTTAAGAATTTCTGTTATTGCCATTTTACAGGTGGGAAAACTGAGCCAGGGTGATTGTGACCTGCCTAAACTTATACAGCAAGTAACTGAGTCAGGAATAGAACTCAGCAGTAGAGCTAGGCAAAATCTTTCAGTGGAATCATTTATTTGCCCAAAAATGCAGTTTCATTCAACCCAAAACTATTCACAAATTTGACCTGATTAGTTTCGATTGGGAAAAAGTTTTTCAGGGACAGCTTCAGAAAATTTCATCTGGGTGCCCCCTTATTACCTTCAGTGCAGTGGTTAGGGCAGTTGCTGCGGTGTGTGAGACCCAGGTTTAAATACCTATGTTAGACCAGGGACTTGAACTCCTATCTTCCCTCTCTCAGGGGAAGCATCCTAGCCATAAGGCTATTGGCTGTTCTGGAGTGGGTTGTTCTCAATCTCTCCTGTTGAAGCTGTCAACTTGATATAAACACATAAATGTTCATGAGCCAGAGAGTGAGAGAGAGAAGCTATTCTGTAGCCTGGTGATTAAGGCACTCACATAGGAGATGTGGATTCAAGTTTTCTCTGTGCCTGATTTAGAGGAGACAAATGCACATGGTTTTCAAAAGCTCATTGGAACAATACAGGTGTTGACAAATTGCAAACATTTTTGGAACCAAGCCAAATATTTTTTCTGCTTTTTCAATTTCCTGGCTGAAGTGAAAAATCAATGATTCATCTAGCTTTACTTGGGAGTTCCTGATTCCCATGCCCACGCTTATGCTCCCACTAAATAGTAGTGAATAGTCATTAAGCACTAAATATCCTTTATCTTAGGGTACTAGAGTATTCACTCTCTCTCACACACTCTTTCTCTCACACACTCTCTCTCTCTCACGCACACACACACACACACATATGACACGGCATGACACAGCACGACACGTCTGGCAAATAAGATTCCTTGCTGCAACAATACCCTTGTGCATTGAGTAGATATAAACCAATTTGGGAAAGAAGGAATTGTCTTGCATTGGCCATAATAATTAGGAAAGCATTTATACCAAACACAGTAAAACACCTTGGGGAAAATTGTTGTAGAACAGATTATTTTAGTGCAACCATATAAAGCTGCCATGATTTATCATAGAAATCTAGGGCTGGAAGGGACCTTGAGAGGTCAAGTCCAGCCCCCTGCACTGAGGTTGGACCAAGTAAACCTAGACCATCCCTGGCAGGTATTTGTGCAACCTGTTATTAAATAAACCTCCAGTGATGAGGATTTCACAACACCCCTGGAAAGCCTATTCCAGAATGTAACTACCCTTACAGTTAGAAAATTTTTTCTAATATCTAACCTGAATCTCCCATGTTGCAGTTTAAGCCATTCTTGTCCTACCTTCAGTGGACATGGAGAACAATTGATCCCAGTCCTCTTTAACATATTTGAAGAGAGAGATCACGTCTGCCCTCAGGCTTCTTTCTCAAGTCTAAACATGCCCAGTTTTTTTTAACTTTTCCTCATACATCAGGTTTTCTAAACCGTTTATCGTTTTTGTTGCTCTCCTCTGGACTGTGTCCAATTTGTCCACATCTTTCCTAAAGTGTGGCACCCAGAACTGGACACAGTACTCCAGCTGAGGCTTTACCAGTGCTGAGCAGAGCGGGACAATTACCTCCCATGTCTTACATATTGCATTCCTGTTAAGACATCCCACAATGACATTAGCCTTTTTCACAACTGCATCACATTGTTGTGTCTTATTCAATTTTTCATCCACCATAACCTCCAGATCCTTTTCAGCATTACTGCTATCCACCCAGTTGTTCCCCATTTTGTAGTTGTGCATTTGATTTTTTTCCCATTCCTAAGTGTAGTACTTTGCACTTGTCTTTATTGAGTTTCATCTTGTTGATTTCAGGCCAATTCTCCAATTTGTCAAGGTCATTTTGGATTCTAATTATGACCTCCAAACCCCTGCAAGCTTGGTGTCTGCAATTTTTATAAGCATAATCTCCACTCCATTATCCAAGTCATTAATGAATATATTGAATAGTACCACATCCAGGGCAGACCCCGCTAAATATGTCCTCCCAGTCTGATAGCAAACCACTGATAACTACTCTGAGTACGGTCTTTCAACTAGTTGTGCACTCACCTTATAGTAATTTCATTTAGATCACATAGATATATTACATATATATATATGATATATATATATAGATAGATATATTACATAGATATATTACGTCTGCTGCTTCCTCCATCCACTAGTCAGAAACCCCGTCAAAGAATGAAATTAGGTTGGCTTGGAATGATTTGTTCTTGACAAATCCATGTTGGCTATAACTTATTATCATATTAATCTCTAAGAATTTACAGTTTGATTGTTGAATAGTTTATTCTAGTATCTTTCCAGGTATCGAAGTTGTTAGGCTGACTGGTCTATAATTCCCTTGGTCCTCTTTGTTCCTCTTTTAAAGATAGGTACTCCTTCTCCATTTTTCCATGACCTCACCATGAGGACTCTATGAGACCTCAAAGATAATCACTAATGGTTCTAAGATTGCTTCAGCTAGTTCCTTAGGTACTTAAGATGAATTTTGTCAGGCCCCTGACTTGAATACATTTAACTTATCTAAATATTATTTAACCTGTTCTTTCCCTACTTTGTCTTGTGTTCCTTCACCTTGTTGTTAATATTAATTGCATTAAATATCTGGCCATCATTCTTCTTTTTGGTGAAGACTGAGACAAAATAGGCATTAAACACCTAAGCCTTCTTGATGTCATCCATTGTTAGCTCTCCTTTCCCACTAAGCAGAGAGACCTACACTTTCCTTCGTCTTTCTCTTGTGCCTAATGTATTTATAGAACCTTTCCTTATTTTCTTTTATGTTCCTTGCTAGGTGTAATTCATTTTGTGCCTTAGTCTCTATGATTTTGTCCCTACATGCTTGAGCTATTCTTTTGTAATCATTCTTAGCAATATGTCCATGTTTCCACTTTTTGTAGGATTCCTTTTTGATTTACAGGTTACTAAATAGCTCCTGATAGAGCCATATTGGCCTCTTACTATTCTTTCTATTTTCCTTTGCCTTCAGATAATTTTCTGTCGTGCCTTTAATATTGCCTCTTTGAGAAACTGTCAGCTCACCAGAACTCCTTTTTCCCTTAGATTTTCTTACCTACCAGTTCTGAGTTAATTGTTGATGAATATTCATGAAAACTGGTATCTTTAATAAATTGTTTTATCCTGTTTAATCATGCTTTAAAGTTTGTGATCCTCTTTCCTGTTGATAATGCTGAGAGAGTGGGCAAACTGCTGCCTCAGAATGTGTCAAGCAGAGATTACTCCTTAGGTGACTGGAAAGGAAGGTGTAATGGTATATTGATATCTTCTCATCTCCATTGAAGGCAGATGCCTGTTAGAAGCTTGGTGTTGTGTCTGTATAATTTATAACCCCTAATACTCAGTGATGTGGGGCAGATGCAATACACCATATGCCGTGAGTACTATGGCTTCCTCATCCCCAGGGCCAGCTCTAGGCACCAGCGCTCCAAGCATGTGCTTGGGGTGGCACTTTCCAAGGGGCGGCACTCCGCCCCCCCCTTTTTTTTTGCTTGGGGCGCAAAAAGCTGGGAGCCGGCCCTGAGCGGAGGTGAGCTGTGGCGGTGGGGGGCACGGGGAGGGCTGCAAGAAGTAACCCTGGGGGGGGCAGAGGAACCGCTCGCCCCCAGCTCACCTCCGCTCCACTGCCGCCTGCTTCCCCGAGCGCCCCGCCGCTCTGCTTCTCTACCCTCCCTCCCAGATTTGCCGTGCGAATCAGCTGTTTTGCGGCAAGCCTGGGAGGGGGGGAGAAGCGGAGCGGCGGCGGTGCACTCAGGGGAGCAGGCGGAGCGGAGGTGAGCTGCCGCGGTGGGGGGGGTGGGGAGGGCCACAGAAAGTAACCCGCGGGGGGGGGGGGCAGAGGAACCGCTTCCCCCCCCAGCTCACCTCCGCCTCCTCCCCGAGTGCGCCGCCGCTCCGCTTCTCCCCCCTCCCTCCCAGGCAAACCTGGGAGGGAGGGTAGGAGGGGAAATGCGGCGCGCCCGGGGGAGGAGGCGGGGCCGGGGATTTGGGGAAGGGCCGGAGTTGGGGCAGGGGAGGCGTGGGAAATTTTTTTCGCTTGGGGCAGCAAAAAACTTAGAGCCGGCCCTGCTCATCCCAGTTGTGCAGAATGGAGAGGGTGGAAAAGGCGTAGGGAACCCCTATGTTTTCCCCACCCCATAGTGCTCCCACATGGGATCAGCAACAGTGTAGCTAATTTCACTCTGTGAGTATAAGAGGAAGTTCCACTAATGCCTCTAGTCTTGGTCAGTGTCCTTGAGGGGCTGAGTCTGGGTGGAATAGGGGTGAAGCTAAACCTCTTAAACACACACACACACACACACACACACACACACACACACACACACACAGGTTTGTGAGTAGGGTGTTGTGGATATCGTTCAGCTTTTGGAAAAGAGGACAAGATCCCCTTTTCCTTTTGGCTGTGCCATTGAATAGAACTGATAATATAAGATGAAGTTCACCTTGTTTGCTTGGTGCGTTCTGGCTCTTTTACCTTAATGATTTTGTGTGTGTGTGTGTGTGTGTGTGTGTGTGTGTGTGTGTGTGTGTGTGTGTGTGTGTGTGTACGCAGTGGATGTTATAGCACATAAAAATGAATGTGAAGGGCCATAGCTTGCTTTTCTCCTTCAAGTTACTCAGCTTACTCTCCATGAGCTTCCCATTGATTCCCGTGCTTCTGGGTGCTACCCCAGTGCTAATAACAATAACACACATTCTTCTGATTGCTGTTTGCCAATGGTCAAAAGTGGGGCAATTCTTTATAAGTGTAAAAGTAGCACATAGTCTCAGACTCATAGACTTTAAGGCCAGAAGAGACCATCATGAACATCTAGTCTAACCTCCTGCACATTGCAGACCACAAAACCTCGGCCACCCACTCCATAGATAGACCCATAACCACAGGGGTGCAAGTCCCAGAGCCTGGTCTCCAGCCTGAACCTGGACATCTACTCTGCAGTTTTATAGCACCTCACAGCCCAAGCCTCTCAAGCCTGAGTCAGCTGACAAGGGCCAGCTGTGGGTGTTTAATTGCAGGGTAGACGTAGTACCCTTAGTGGCTCATGACCATGCAAAACAGGAACAGAAAGTTGTCAGCATCCAAGAACCATAAAGTGGTCCTCCAGATGACAGATCTAACATTTCCTGCCTTAAAAGTCTATTACAATATGTTACATTTCCCCTCAAAACTTTTTATATTTCCATACAAACATTTAAAAAACAAATAAACAGGTATACATTCTACAGACTTTACCTTAGTCTCATTGTCCACATGCTTGAGCAATCTGCTTGAACAATCTCCACTTTGCTTCAGGCAATTGCATCCTTTCTAGTTTATCTTGAAGTCATGTTACAGAGTTAGAGGTTTCTAAACCCTGTTGGAATCTTGTCTTTACCACTGGACATACTTTAGCTTGCCTGGAAGACAAACACTCTTCCCTTTGACCCTTATTGAAGTGGTTACAAGCCTAGGTGCAATGACTAGTAATCCCAGATATCTGATCCCTATACATTGCATAGCTTGGTAAGACAAGAGTTGTGGTTCTACCCTGGTCATGGTATCAGGTAGCCACCCTTATGCTGTTTCTATCCTCATAGTCTTTTGCTCTCACACAGTCTTACCACAATGCTTTTTTTGATTGGCATTGTCATATTCTGGGGTGCGAACCAGACCAGAGAAGGGTTGTGTCACCACCTGCCTGGTTCCCTATGCCTTCTCCATCCTCTCCATTCTGCACAACCTGACCAGCAGCCTTGGGTGCCTCACAATGCTTTGCTGCAGTAACTCCCACCTGAGCCACTCACAAACAGCCTTCCAGGATCCAGGAAACACCCTGAGTGTCTGCATGTAGCTACAGCCTGCCAGCCACACATCAGTCACACTCTGGCTTCCACTAGCCTTGATTACTACTTGCAAGGTGACCCCCAATACACTCCCAGTCCTAGATTTCCCCCCAAAAACAGGTGTTCTTCACTGTAAAGGGTCAATGTACACAGTTCAGTTTAAACACAACACTAGATTAGTTTTGATTAAACAATAAAACAAGTTTATTAACTAGAAAGAGAGAGATGTTAAGTCAGTACAGGCATTAGTCAGAAATGTTTTCAAGAGAAAATTAAAACACATCCTAGAGCTAAACCTTAACAAACTAGACTTGGTTCAAGAAAAAATTCTTACCAATGCTCCCAGCAACAGGGCTGACCAAATTTCAGGTTAGGCTCTCTCCCAAAGTCAAATGGCTGCTTCTTTTGTCTTTTTAGGTGAAAGAGAGAGAGATAGGGAGAGATACTTTTGAGGTGGTTTTGCCCCTCACTTTTATAGTCCAGTCACCCTTTGAAATTAATTTTCCTGAGGGTTACCTCTAGATAAAGTTCATTCTGGCTGTGATGTTGGAGTCGTGGAGTTTCGTGGTGAAAGAGGTTCCGTACTGTTGTTTGCTAAAATGTAGATTTGTTTGTTTCTGCCCCACTTATTTGCCAAATAATGGTCACTTGACAGGTGATTGCCCATCAACTTTGATGATGCCTGGTTAGAGGGGTCAGCTTGTCCTTTGTCTTTGAGAAACAGGTTTATCCGCTCCCCAGACTTGTTTGGTAACCACATTCAGGGGCGGCTCTAGGCACCAGCAAAGCAAGCACGTGCTTGGGGCAGCCCATTTGCAGGGGCGGCAGGGATCCAGCATGGGAGCTGAGAACCAACAGGGGGCCCTGGGAGCTGTAGTTCCTTGGTTAGCTCCCTGCCTATAGAGCCAGCCCTGGAGCAGGGAAAGAACTACATTTCCCAGCATTCCCAGCATTTCCTACCAACAGGAAAGAGGGGGAGGGAGTGAGGTAGCTGAGACCTCATGCTGCAGTGAATGGAGAGCTGCACTGTGAAGGTAGGGATACCATATTTTAACACTCCACGGGGAGGGAGGGTAGCCCCACCCTGCCCCCATCCACTCCCTCCGACTGCCCCCCACAGAAACCCCAACCCATCCAACCCCTCCTGCTCTCTGTCCCCTGATCACCCCCTCCCGGGACCCCTGCCCCTCAGGATCCCACCCCCTATCTAAGCCTCCCTTCTCCTTGTCCCCAACTGCCCCCTCCTGAGACCCCCCCCAACTTCCCCCCTAGAACCCCACCCCCTACCTGTCCCCTGATAAACCCCCGGGACTCCCATGCCTATCCAACCGCTGCCTGTCCCCTGACTGCCCCCCCAACCCCTGACCCATCTAACTCGCCATTCTCCCTGCCCCTGACTGCCCCCCCCCCGAACCTCCACCCCATCCAACCTCCCAGCCCCCTTACCGTGCTACTCAGACCAGCATGTCTGGCTCCACGCAGCACCAGACACACTGCTGCATACATGCTGCCGTGCTCCCCCGCAGAGCCACAGCCCCCTCCCCCCAGCACCTGTCTTCCAGATTTGAACACCTCAAAATTCAGGAGTGCTCAAGCTCAGTTTGGGCAGCTGTTACTTCATTTCTCCCAAATCAAATATACTGATCCACTGTAACTTGCTGTAGAAAAAGTAGGATAAAATTGAGCAAGAAATGCTTCCCAGTGGTTATTAGGACTGGAATTGCTATTTTCAACAGCCATTGCCTTTTTTGTTTATTTGTTTGTTTAAAAGGAAGACAGTGATATTGCATTGGCAAATTCCCCATAGAAAGAAAGAGTGGAACAAAAGAATAATAAAGGCACCTCAACTTTTCTTCATTTATGTAGGACAGTCTTATAATATGCATCCAGATATCCTCCAGTCACACAAGCTGAAAATTGTTCCACTTTACTGCAGTTCTGTAACCATATGGGAACCAATCCTGTCTGTGTTCTGTGCACATCTAAAATTCCTGCTGAATGACCTGCCCTGGGAGCGAGTTACCAGTGACCCAGGGCTGCTGCGGAAGGAGGGTGCGGGGGGGCAGGGGGGGGGGGGGAGAGCCCAGGGCTGGGGCGGCAGGAGGTGTGTGTGTGGGGCAATGGTGGGGGGGAATGAGGGAGCCCAGAGCTGGGGTGGCAGGGGTGTGGGTGGGGGGGAAGAGCCCAGGGCTGGGGCAGCAGGGGGTCCGGCGAGGAGCCCAGGGCTGGGACGGGGGACACTCAGGACAAGGTCGAATTTTTGGCCTTCGCATTCAGTGCCTGGGGTCTTGCAGTGCAGATCAGACAAGCGGGGCAGGACAGCGGAATTTGGGTAGCAGGCCGACATGGTAAGCCGTAGACTTGTGGCTGCTTAAAACTTTAATAATAGCACTGGCCTCCTTTCACGTTCAAAGCAATGCCAGTCCCTGCTGCCAGCAATCCGGCAAGCATGAACTCTGCCCCTGTCCCACCCCCTCGCGGCTGTCCCAGGGAAAGATCCCTGTATGCTGCCCCTCTCCCACCTCCACCGCGTGGCTGTAAACCGCCGGTTACAGTTCTGTAAAGGAACAGGCAAGCAGTCCCAATACTAACATTCCCCTACCTAATTCAAAGCAGGTCACCATGAGCGACATCACTCTGATGAGGATTTCAGAGACCGAGAAAGAAAGGATGCTTCGGGAAAGCCTGCAAAGACCAGGGCCATATGCCGCCATGCTCTGCAAGGCAATGATCCCCGAGTACTTGCTTGTCTCCTGGCGCGGAAACGTTTCCTACCACGGAGGACCCAATAAGGCCGCTGTCCCCAGGAACCTGATGCAAAAGCTTTCCAATTACCTCCAGGAGAGCTTCGTGGAGATGTCCCAGGAGGATTTCTGCTCTATCCCCGGACATATAGACCGGATTTTACTGTAGCTGCACTGGCAGGGACTAAACAGTAGAGCGCCTAGGGCAAAACAATCATGCTAAACTGGACATTGTTAGATTTTTTTTTTCAGTAGTTGCACTGCCAAGGACTGAAACGTTAAGCGCCTAGGGCAAAGTAATCATGAAAAACCCATTGTTAATATTGTTAATATTCCTGTTCTGTTAAAAATAAATGTTTAGATGTTTAAAACACTTACTGACTGATCCTTCCCCTGATTCTGTGTCCGGGTTAACGCCTGGGGACGGTTGGTAGGGGATCTCTGTAAGGGTAATGAAGAGATCCTGGCTGTCGGGGAAATCAGCGTTGTAAGCGCTGTCGACTGCCTCGTCCTCCTCATCTCCTTCCTCATCTTCCCCGTCCGCTAACATGTCTGAGGAACCGGCCGTCGACAATATCCCATCCTCAGAGTCCACGGTCAGTGGTGGGGTAGTGGTGGCGGCTGCACCTAGGATGGAATGCAGTGCCTCGTAGAAACGGGATGTCTGGGGCTGGGATCCGGAGCGTCCGTTTGCCTCTTTGGTCTTCTGGTAGCCTTGTCTCAGCTCCTTGATTTTCACGCGGCACTGCGTTGCATCCCGGCTGTATCCTCTCTCTGCCATGGCTTTTGAGATCTTCTCGTAGATCTTTGCATTCCGTCTTTTCGATCGCAGCTCGGAAAGCACGGACTCATCGCCCCACACAGCGATCAGATCCAAGACTTCCCGATCAGTCCATGCTAGGGCCCTCTTTCTATTCTGAGATTGCATGGCCATCTCTGCTGGAGAGCTCTGCATCGTTGCCAGTGCTGCTGAGCTCGCCACGCTGTCCAAACAGGAAATGAGATTCAAACTGCCCAGACAGGAAAAGGAATTCAAATTTTCCCGGGGCTTTTCCTGTGTGGCTGGTCAGAGCATCCGAGCTCGGACTGCTGTCCAGAGCGTCAACAGAGTGGTGCACTGTGGGATAGCTCCCGGAGCTATTACCGTCGATTTCCATCCACACCTAGCCTAATTCGACATGGCCATGTCGAATTTGGCGCTACTCCCCTCATTGGGGAGGAGTACAGAAGTCGAATTTAAGAGACCTCTATGTCGAACTAAATAGCTTCGTTGTGTGGACGGGTGCAGAGTTAATTCGATGTAACGCTGCTAAATTTGACATAAACTCCTAGTGTAGACCAGGCCTAACATGGTGAAAAATCAAGAGAATCACCATGGTAATACTAAATATTGGAACTTTATTTTTCATGTACTTTGAAGAGACATGTACAGTCTTCCATCATGTACAGACATAATTTGTAAGCAGGAGTGGAATTTATACCAAAAACGTTTAATGAAAAGCTAAGAACATTCTTTTCCTTTTCCTACACCATAATTGTGCAAGGGGGTGCACGGTGGATATCCTGAACAGCCCAGGGCAGGGAACTAGGAACTCTTGAGTCCCTGCTTTATCAATGGACTTTTGCCTTGGGCAAGTCACTTAAGCTCTCTGTCTCTGTTTTCCACCTCCTTAAAATGGAGAGTTATACCTCCTTACCTCTCAGGAGTGTAAATTGGTTAATGTCAGCGAAGGGCTAGGAAGATACTGGCTACTCTGTGTGTGTGTGTGTGTGTGTGTGTGTGTGTGTGTGTGATGATTTTTTTTAATGAACAAACAAAACTGAGTAAAAAAAACAACAACCTGGCTCCTAAAATTTTGCATGTGTTTAGACCTTGTGTGAACTAAGGAGCACACTTTGAGCTCTGTAGTTCTGCTAGAAAATGTATAATTATTTTGCCAGCATGAATATGCTTCATGGAGAAGGCTTGGCACACACTGTAGCCAATTTACATGAAAGTTCTTGATTTTGCTATAATAAAGAATCTGTGTAGCCTAGTGGATGAAATTACTGACTTTGGTATTAAAAAACTGTGAGCTAAATTAATCTTTCCATTATATCAGTGCAAACCCCACTGATTTCCCTGGAATTGCATAAGTATAACAGAGCAGATCATGGACCTGCGCATTATAAATCTGATTCGATTGTTGTGATAGTCTTGTTCAAAAACTCTATTAATAGCTGTGTTCTCTGTATGCTATGGATGAATACTCCCTCATTAATTACAATCCTAAACAAAATAATTATCTGATCAACAATATGTATAGAGCAGTTCATAGAAAGCCACGTTATTTAAAAACAGCTTTGCTTATCTTATGCCATCATTGGCTCATTCTGAGGATACTCTATTGTGGCTTTTGCAGCCAGAGCTGTGTGCAGCAGCTAGGGCAGCAGAGTGTCTGGAATGAGTGGCTGCCTGGGGGTGTCCTTACACCACCCTTCTAGGTCTTTGTTTCAGAGCTGGCCTTTGTACGCTCATTGGTTCCTGAGTATAAATGGGGCACTGGCCTCATTCTCAATGTACATAGCCACTGGAGTACTCTCCCACCACTCCCTCTTTTGTGCTTGCAGGGTGAAAATCACTTCACATGCATGAAACCTGCACATTTGGCTCTGTGTGGGTGGAGCACAGGGAGTATGAGGAGGTAAAATTCACCTCCCACACCGAACCCAGGACAAGCCTGTGGATCTACCACACAGCGCCTCCCGCCCAGTGCCTCCTATTGCAGCCTAGGGTCTGGATCAGCATCCACAGCCCCCCCCTGCCAGTTACATGAAGCACAGGATTGGCAGAGATGCAGATCTTGGACACTTCCATTCCCCTGGATCACCTCTGACCTGCCCCTACAGTGAAGTCCCATGCCAGCCTCGTTAGGACCAATTCCACTCATGGGGTTAAACTACAAGACTGGGAATGATAAGAGCTGGAGGTTTCTGATGCTGCCACCAATTTCCTGTGTGACCTTAAGCAAGTCACCTAGACACTCTCTGCTTTAATTTGCCCATCTGCTAAATGGAGAATGATGCCTGCCTATCTCACTGGGTTGCTGAGAATAATATTTTTAGATCATGATGCAGCAATGCTTACTCACATTCCGTGGGACTTCTCAAGTGTATACAGTGCTCGGCCAAGAGTCTCAGAATCAGGCCCTTTATAAAGAGCTATGAGTTCTTTGAATGGAAGTCACAATAGAAGAGCAAAACATTATTATTTATAGGCTCAGCTGTCTCTAGTTTCCTCTACCCTGAGTTACCCCTTTCCTCAGTTTTTCCTCTTGGATATTTGGCTTTGCAAGGAGTAATACTGATCCTGCTAGGGCTGGTGCTCATTCCCCCCACTAGGTCCCGCAGATGGTCAGCTTGTTTTCTGCTCTTCTCTGTTCTCCAGGGTAACAGACCAGAAGCATTAGAAAACCACCATCAGTCGCTGCTATGATAGTTTGTAAACTCTTCCATCTGAGGATCTCAAGGCACTTTAGGCACATTAATTCATGAAGTCCGGGATCACACACTGACCTTGCAGAGAGCTCTTTTTCTCATCAGTGCTTCCAAGCCGGGAATGTTGACTTTCTCCATCCTTCTTAGGGAGGTTGGCGGTGGCAGCAGCAGCAGCAGCATGATGATGGGCTTTGTAGGATGATTTAACTCTTACCACACAAATCAAATGGAAAGCCCTTGCAGAGAAGGACCGATATCCTTGTTGCGCAGAGGATCCAACCTTGATCAATTATGGATTTCTTTATCAAATTGGTTATTTGCATCGAAACAGAATCTTTGTTCCTTCAAAGTTTGTATCATCTTGTTACTTTATTCCACAGCTGGGGTTACTCCCCCCTTTGATTTTGATGACCGTCATTTCTACTGCAAGCAATTGTGATATCACAAAAGAGCATTTGAACTTCAAATGAAGGATAGATAGGAGTAGAAGACGAACTAATTAAAGAAAAGGATGTTGGGCAAGATTAGGTACACACAGTTGCTCATATACATTAGCATATGCCTAACATGTGTGCAAGTATCCAGTGTGCGTGCGTATATCAGTCATTTGTACATGCATATGGCCATTTAGAATCTCAGTGCACTTTACATGAAGTTAGGTGCCTAAGTGGCTGTGTGCATGTGTGAATGGCTGATGTGTACACACTTAATGGATATACACATTTGTGTGCAATTGTGTATGTGTGACTGAAAATCTGGCTTCCTGTTTCCAGTTAATGCACATGCCCTTGGTAATAAAGAGTGAGGAAACAAAAACACAGACTATAGATGGGAAAAGGCAGAACAGCTTCTCATTAGCACATTTTACAAAAGATTGCCATGATGCATGAGTTGCTCTTTCATAGCTACAGCAGCAGCCAAGTTAGTAAAAGTAAAGGTCAGCTTGAAAAATGATGGGATATCCAATGTGCCAAGGTAGCCATTTACGTGGCCGAGTTAAATAAGACACAGGCTAACCTGACTCCCCTGGAAGCACAGGTAAATACTGGGGAGGAGGGGAAAATGTACCCCAAATTGTATCTTTACTTTGGCTTTTTAAATGGCTGATTTGTTTTTACTATATAAATAAAAGCAACATGGAAAATACAAACTTTTCCAAATATTTCTTAGTTGGCTGTTTATGTAGGAAGGTACAGTCCTGCCCTGGCTTGTGCATTGTGGCGGATCACAGATGTTGGTACAATGTCTGGAGAGCACAGAGCAAACCAGGGGAAAGCACTGTGGGGTGGATATCACTGATCCTTTCAACAGGAGCATTGTATGCGACCACCCCCGTGCTGGCTGCTGCTGATGACCATTTTACCTGCCAGACAACTGCAGGGCGAGACATATCCCTTTAATCCACACACCCAGCCTTCAGTGGGTCATGGTGTACAGGCTGGGGAATGAGCTGATGGCACTTAACATGCTGATGGCTGGCAGCTTGCGTGGAGAGAGAAGAGACCCTTGCCCCATGTCTCCAACTATGCATGCCACTCAATGATTCTGATCAGATAGTAAAGTTCCTAAGCAGTCAAAATTCTCTGGCCTCGGAGCTGTGAAAAGTCCTCAGGTTTTCCACAATTGGAGAGGGATGAAGAAAACTTCACACTGCTCTTTTCACACAAGACATCATTGGCAATGATACTGGGGTATCCTTAAAGTAACTGTTTAGACAGATGTCTAATGTCATCAGGTCAGTTATATGTTATCACATCACCGGTCCAGCTGGCAGTGCAAAGTAAAGTTGAAATAGAGTGTGTGCCCTTAATAGCGTTTATTTAACACTTTTGGAAAACTAGTTTTTGGGTCCTTAGTGCTTGCTTTGTTCTGTAGTAGCAGCCCCAGTGATGACATGATATCCTGTAATTCGCTATGTGACATTGCCTGTAATGCTAATCTCATATGCCAGTGCAACTACTGGTGGCCTTGGAACTGTGTAGAGTAGGCAGCCTTAGAACATGTCGGCTGGCAGTATATTCTGCCAGTATGGACAAATAGTGCTTTGAAGTTATCGCGGTAACAGAAGTGATGCAGGATTCTTTGCAGAGAAACTGACTCTGAGGCACAGCAGTGTTTCTGGAACATGGGATATAACTCCTGCCTGCTAACTGAAAAGAATTTGCTCTATTAGCAAAAATAAAATCATAAACATCACAGTAGGCTGTATCCTCAGACCGTTGCATGAGGAATCACACAAACAAATCCTGTTATGACTTACTAGCCTTGTGTATATATGTAACGTTGGGCTTTGAACATGGTTTGAGTTTTTATTAACAATTAACAAAAGTTCTCAGCAGGTGGCAAGATATGTCCTTCTTGTTACTCTCTGAACCTTGCATTATACCAGCATTTCTACAGTCAATCATACTGCTTAGCAGGACTTCACTTAACATTTTATGTTACAGCATATTTATGATTAGAAAGTTCCTGGAGGGTAGTAGCTAGCTAGCTAGAGTCTCTCCTCTGAACACCCCCTGTTAAATCTCACTCAAACATTGTCCTTCTTAATATTTAATAACTTATTAATATATGTAAATTACAATTAGCTGATTAGTTCTCTCTAGTGCCTTCAGCAATGTCAATACCCCAAGAGACAGACATTTAACTCTCTTAATTTGTCTCTTTGAGTAGAGTTAAAGTGTTAACAGAAGCTTTAATTTATTTAGCTGTCATTTAATTGAACAAGCATTTTTAGTAATCGTTTGAAAGGTGATTATCATGTAAAATCTGTTTACTTTTCTCTTATTTCAGCCACAAAGCCATTGAATTGTTGATGTCAAGTCAACCTACCATTATTAGTGGGTTATTTTGGTTCTTGGGCATATATGCACACATAATACTGTTCCTTTTTCTCTCTGTTCTTCTTTTGAGCCAGCAGTACATCTGCTGCTGCATATGTAATAAATACACTGTTTTAGTGTGTGTGATTGTCGAGCTCTTCTTGCTGGATCCAGCAACTATAGCAGGTTACTGCTTGCTGATAAAAATAATGGAGTTACTCCATTAGCTAATGTGTAAAGTGTTTGGTGCTGAAGGTCCTGGGTTCAGTCCTGCTGATGACCCATGCTCCACAGTTATTGGCATTGGAATGGAGACAGGGTGTGCCAGCAGCTGGGTGGTGTGCACAGAAAATTATACCTACAGCCAAGTAGTTACAAGTAAAAGTAGCCAGATTTGAATCTGCAACTGATTTGCTGATAAAAAATGCAAATTGTGCCCTCAAAATAGAGGCTGCCTGTTGTGAAAAATTTGCTCCTTTATGTATGCAAAGATAGTTGAAGCACCTCACACTTGGATATTGCAATGTGTTGCTGGTTTTTCAAGCACATGCCATGGTGATTAAAGTGGTGACAGTTTTGCCCACACCAATCCTGCTACCACAACTGAGTTGGTCCTGAAAATGCCATCATGTGATCGAGGCTTCACTGTCTGTGTTCTGTTGAGGACGCGGAGGGACTCAGCTCGTTGACACTGGCCTGGCAAAGTGTGTCAAAGCTATTTTGGTCACAACCAACTTCAAGCTGTGCTTGGTCATTTGGAACAGAAATTTTGAGAGCATTAATTTTAGGTCATTTACTCTAAGTAATCTTAAAATGAAAATCCTCATCAGCACTTAGTGCTAACTTTCACTCTAATCAACCTCTTCATTAGGACAACTTCCGTTTCTTCTTCTTTCTGATGCTGCCTGAACTTCACTGGGCCTCTCACAGCTAAGTAATTACAATTATAAATTATACAGCTGACATATTTCAGAACTGTAATATACTCTTCAATTTTCTTTATGTACAGTACATTTATTGGCTAGATCAGATTTTTTTTACCCTAAATTTAAACAATAGACAATTACTGCCCATCCTGTTCTGTCATATGTATCCTCCCAGGAAAGCACAATATAATATCCTAGAGTAGACAGGTAGGCTGCATGTGAATGAAAGCTGGCAGAGAATGGTGGTGGTCTCTACAATGAGGTTGATAGGTGATATCTGTATCAAAGAAGGGAGGTTAAGTAAATGAACGGTACGTACTGGGATGAAAATAATCCATAGTAAATACTTAATAGTTTTATAGCATAATGTGATATTTCAAGTCAATATAAAGACATTATTTTATCTCCTCTTTTCACTTGTGATTTTTCCACTGGTTTTCAAGGCCATGTTGTTATTTTTCGCTTTACACATTTTTAGCGGGCCATCTTGTCAATCCCAGTTCCAGTTCAACCTGCCATCCTAGATATAACGAATGTAGTGGTTACACTGTAGCCTCAAGTGAATGGTAGTCTGCTGAATAAACCAGCACACACAATTCTGCTAAATTTGGACTGTAAGGGAGCCCTTTCACTGAGTTACTATGGAAACGGAATTCTTCTTGTCTTTAGGAAGATATTCCCTCTAGGTTTAGTAGTGTGAAAAAATCCCCACTGTGGAGCTGAGAAACATTTTCCTGGCCCCTTCCCTCCTCTATGCCCCTACCTCCCAGATAAGGGTGTAAAGACAACGTTTTGACTTTTTCACTTAATATTTAATTTTTCCACAAAGAATTTTTGCACTATTTTCCATTAGTGAAAAAGCAGTATATTTACCCCAAACTTGCTTGTACAGTTGTATGTATCATTGCTGATTAGTTATAGAGCCGTATGTGTACATCATGACATAGAAAGCATTTGCACCTAACTTGGTATAAAGATGAGAGACAACCTCTCTCTAACAGCCTGTCTCAAAAACACAAAAAAGATAAGGTGTGAAATCCTCTCCCCATTGAAATCAATAGGAGTTTTGCCATTGACTTCAAGGAAACGGGATTTCATCCAAGGTCCCTGACTCAAAGATCTTCCCATATAATCCAGACAAATACGATTCATGGAAGGTGAATGTAAGTGCTCAGACTTTGGCAATGATCATTATATTCAAATCTTATGCAGATTAGACAGAGGTATGAGAAGGACTGTATTTTTTGAGATGAGATCAGCACAGAGTTTAAGGCACGATTTTGAGGTGGAAGGAGATAGCTGGCACAGTGGGAGCGGGGTACTTTAAATATGAAAGAAGGCATGAATCAGGGAGTGGAAGGAAGCAGAGGATGCAGTTAGAAGAAAGGATGCAGTTAGAAGGAAAGTGAGTGAGAGGCCAGGTGGGAGGACTTGAGAGCAGAGATATTAGCAAGAGAAAGTGGCACAGAGTCTTGAAGGAGAAGCCATGGAGCTTGAATTTCATGTTAGGAGAAAACAGAGTGGGAAGAGTAGTTCCCAGGGGCTGGGAAGTTTAGTTGCATTTGCAAACAGACAGACAGCGGGCTGGAAGGGTAGTGTAAAACACTCTTAAACTCAACCCCTGAAGGGTCTGCCAAAAGCTGGTACTTGGGAAGATCCAGAAACCTCCCCTTGGAAAGCTTGCTACAAGGGGAGGAAAAATATGAGACTCTCAGTTTCCCCTCTTCAAATATGTCAATTTTATCACTGACTGAACTAGCCATTTCTAGCCAATGAAGTAGCCATTACTTCTGAAAGCTACCAGGCAGGGCACAACTGTAAATTCATATTTAAATATAAATCCATTAACTCTTTGCATGTCCTTTCAAAATTATCTCTGCTCCTGTTGATCATCACTGAAGAGATTTATTTTTTAAAGAAAGGGTTTTCTGCAACTGATGAAAATGCAGATGAAAAGCATTTAAACGCTCTGTATATAGTCCAAGTAGTATTTAACAACAATTCATTACTCCTGTCTGAAAATGCTAGGTTTGTAAGGTCATGCAGAGAAAAAAGGAATTGAGATAATTGCAGACTTATACTCCATGAATAATTTCTATTCATTTCTGCAGCTACAAAGCAAATTTAGAATCCCTCCACAACACTTCTTTAAGACCTTAGTAGCACAGAGCTATGCTGCAGCGTTGGCAGAATATTTGCTCATGTTTTTTTAATTGGGGGGGGGGAAGAATAGGAGTTCCCCCATTTGTATTTCATAAAGGAATTGAGGAGCATAAAAAGCCATATTCTTTGGTTCACCACATACCTCCCCACAGTCCCAGATTTTGTAGAACTGTCCTGCTTTGACCCCCAAAACCTCTATCCCAAAAGGCAAATATTTCCCGCATTCAGGTTTGGCCATCCCATCCCTCCGTCTCCATGTGCGGAGGGGTGGATAGGCCTAATTTGAGTGGTGGTGCCACCACATGTGCTAGTTACAGTAACTCCTCGCTTAACGTTGTAGTTATGTTCCTGAAAAATGCGACTTTAAGCGAAACGATGTTAAGCGAATCCAATTTTCCTGTAAGAATTAATGTAAATAGGGGGGGTTAGGTTCCAGGGAATTTTTTTTCACCAGACAAAAACTATATATTATATAGATATACACACAGTATACGTTTTAAACAAACAATTTAATACTGTTCACAGCTATGATGATTGTGAAGCTTGGTTGAGATGGTGAAGTTAGAGGATGGAAGAGGGAGGGGAATTTCCCAGGGAACGCCTTGCTGCTAAATGATGAACTAGCACTCGGCTGAGCCCTCAAGGGTTAACACATTGTTGTTAATGTAGCCTCTCACACAAGGCAGCACGAACACGAGGGAGGGGAGACAGCATGGCAGACAGAGACAGACACACACCTTGTGTGTGGGAGAGAGAGAGAGAGAGAGAGATGCACACTGCCCCTTTAAGTAAGCTGACCCACTCTTAAGTGCATTGTCTTTTTTAAGTGGATCAGGAAGTTGAGACAGCAGCTGCTGCCCCAAGCTCTCTCGGTCTCTCTCCCTCCATGTCCCCTCCCTGCTCTATATGGAGAAGGGGTAAGTGGGGTGCAGGAGCAGGGGGGAGGGGGACACCCTGACATTAGCCCGCCCCTTCCTTCCCTGCACAGCAAGCAGGAGTCTCTGGGAGCAGCTCCAAGGCAGAGGGCAGGAGCAGCACATGGCAGTGGGGGGAGGGACAGCTGAACTGCCGGCAGTTGATAGCCTGCAATTGCTAGCCTGCTGGGCAGCTGCAGCACAGGGAACTTAGGGGAGCGGGGAGCTCATAGGGGGGCTGCTGGTCCACCCTGGTTACAAGCCCCCGCCAGCTAGCTGCAACGGGCTGCCCTTCCTGCAAGCAGTGGACAAAGCAGGCAGCTGCCAAACGACGTTAGAAGGGAGCATTGTATAACTTTAAATGAGCATATTCCCCAATTGATCAGCAACGAAACAACGTTAACCGGGACGACTTTAAGTGAGGAGTTACTGTACTTTACACAAGTTGCAGAAATCAGTGCGGGCCCTTGGGACTGGGTTGCCAAGGCCTAGGGAGCTGCCATTGGCTCCCTGTGCCCACTGTTCCTCACCACATCCAAACACAGCCTCAGACATAATGGAGAAGTGGGGCTGTATTCTCTAAAAGTCCACTTTGAGGGGTTAAATTTCCTTAACCAAATTGTGTATTCATTATGGTAGCCTTGAGTTCTCATTTCACACCTTTTCTTGGTAGTATGCTTGTGGTTGACTTCTGTGATTAAGCTAGAAGTTTGCATTCTTCCTCAGTTTTGACAAGGAAATGTATTGTGTTAGAGGGTGAATGCTGCCCCCCCCCCCACACACACACACACCCAGCCCAACAATTTGGAACATGGGCAAATCTACCATTTAAAAACTCTGGGAAAGATTTAAAAAGTCACAAATGTCAGGTAGATGCCAAACTCCCGATGCCCCTTTTGGTCATTGAATAACTGTGTGCCAGCATCGGGGACTACAAACGGGATTTTGTATCCTGCGGGACATCCCGTTTGGAAACTCTTTTCACTATGTGGATAGATAAATCAGCAGATTTAACGTCATAGTCCACATAGGAGATTCCTCCACCTTTACTCCGAAGGGAGGTTGTGGGGGTTCTAAAAGGGAACAGTCACTCTCAGTATTTAAATCTGCTGATTCATCTATCCACATAGTGGGACGAGTTTCCAAACGGGATGTCCCACAGGATACAACATCCTGTTTGCTGTCCCTGATGTTGGCACACAGCTATTCAATGGCCAAAGGTGGGTCCTGGAGAAAATTCTAGACTTTTGCCAAATTTAATTTTCCTTGCAAGATCAACGTGTTTGCACCCAACTGATGCTACAGAGATGACAGACATCATCTTCCTAGCAGCATGTACCAAAGTTGTTTGTATTTTGGGAAAGACCAGACTTATTTTGCCGGGTTAGCAAGCAATAACAAAGGGACACAAGGTTTATTCAAACAGTGATACTTCTTTTGGCTTTACCAAATTGGGCAGTTTGAATCAATCTTCCTTACAGAGATCCTCAACCGTTGGGGGGATTGAAATGCAGGCTTTGCTCACATAAGGTAGGTGCAAGAGTCCTTGGTGATTCCTCCCTCAGAGTGTGGGAGAACATGATCATGCCGAGTTATCTACACTGGGTGGTCACAACACAGGCCCCATTTCCCTACTGTTTGTGTGGGGGGGAACGTGGGGAGAACTGTCCTTTTGTGGGCCTTCTTAAGTCTCTCCAGTTGGGGGATCAAAATGAAAGTCACAAATCTCCACATATTTCAAGGATACTCTTTCCCTGTGGTCCCAGCAAAACAGGGGGTGGCAAGTTTACAGTGCTGCCAATGATCCAGTCCCAGTGTAAGGAGCTTGGGGAAATCTCTGTGGCTGGGTCTCTTGAAACAGGCTCAGCCATCTTATGCTGGGAATCAGCTGTACTCTCCTCTGGGTCAGCATGAAGGTCTCCTGCCTAGGAGTTCCCTGCACAGCTTCAGAAGTCACTCCTACAGTCGGCTGCTAAGGGCAATCCTGCTCTCCATCCCCTCCGGCTGATTGCAGTTTCCTCCCTTTTAAAGGCGTCCTCCCTATCATGCATGGTTGACAGGGCTGGAGGAGTCTAACACAAGGGCCTCTCTGGCCCCTTCTTCATCCATTTGACCGGGGCTATCCACCCCATCACAGTAGATCTTGTGGGTTGTGAACCTAGAAAAACAAAGCAGTAGTAGATTTGCTTACATTAATAATAGCATTGCTATGGTTGTTTGAGATACCATGTACACTAAATTGACTTCTGAAATTGATTTCAGGGATGTTAGCTTCCACTAAGCACTTAATTTAATTTTGATTCAAGAGAATGTTGATATCACCAGGAAAAACCTGAGAGAAGGTTGTAGCATGATTTTATAAGACCGCATGAAGCTTTTCAAAGCTTTCAGAAGTCTGCAGAATTCAGGACATAATAATTCCAACTTTGCAGTTACACTGTTACATAAGTAACACTTGAGATACGTTATCGCCTGTTTCTTGTTCATATGATTTGAAAAGAATATTTTTCTCTCACTGGAAAAAATGGATCCTGATCCTACAGTCCTTTTCCATGAAAATTTTTACTCGTGTGCTTAGTTACATTGAAGGCAATGGGACTGCTCCTGTGGATAAAGATTATTGTCCTGCAAAAGTCTTTTCGGATGGGGCCTATATTTTTGCTCAAGTAACTTATTTAAATTCATCACTGTATAATTTCTACTAGCTGTTAAAACAATATTGCTGTGTGCAGTCCTTAGCAATAGACGCTGCCTTATATGCTTAACTGCAGAGCTGAGCTGGGTAGATATGCAAAAGCAAGAGATTTTGAACATAAACTGCATGTGTGGTGTAGCAATTAGAGTACAAAACAATCTATTAGGACACAGCCTATCCTTCTGGAGGACAGTACAGGAATGTTACCAACAGTCTAGTACACAGGGTGAAGCAACTTGCTCAAGGTAATTCAGGAAGTCTGTGGCAGAGAAGGGACTAGAGCCCAGATCCTAAGGGCCTGATCCAAAGACTACTGAAGTCAATGGAAAGACTCCTACTGACTGCAGGATGCTGTGGATCAGTTCCAGTGCCTTAATTACAAGATCATTCTTCTTCCTAAATCATCCTTCCTTTCTTCTAAGACACCTGTCAATCTGGTTTACAAATGTTTTTAGTTTATTTTGCAGCTGTTTCTGGCTTTTGTGAACACTGTCTTTGGGCTAGACATACCCAAATCAAGTAAAACTTGCTCAGCAAAACTGAAGCTTAGTGGTTTGATTATTTATGCTTCATATTGTGGGCCTGATTCACCAATACATTATTCCAGTTTTATGTTGGTGTGACTCCAGCATGGCTGCCGCTACACCTTTAGAAAGGATGTAGGATAGTCTTCCCCTACCATGAGTCAGGATTGGGGGTGTAGCATAGGTCCACTTCACTTTTTTTTATTTTTATTTTTATTTTTTTAAAGTAAGTCTGTGCACTCAGTAGAAACCCAATCGTAAGAATTTATTATTTACCTGCACTTGATGCATTCATTTCTTTGACAGCCTGTGTAAGTTACAAATTTAACATCTGTGGTTCTGCAAGGTGAAAATAAAATCTAGTTTTGTACAGTTCTAAATGTTACTGCATGCATTTTTTTTGGCTCTCAGCCTTTACCTGTCCTCCTCCTTTGCTGTTTAAATGAAGTTGTTGTTCATTGTTTTATCCTTGGAGATTAGCTGGGCAGGTATGTAAAAAAAAAAAAAAAAAATGGAGAGTGACCCAAACCGGAGCCATTTATTATTCTGGTCAACATTTGCTTGGAGGCTTGGGAAAAATGACACTCAAATCTGGAAATGTTTTCAAACCATCACTAACTTTTCCCCATTTCAAACAGTAACTTAACATCAATGTGTATCTCCTAAAGTTGATGCATTTTGTGTCTAAAGAAAGGTGTTCTCTTCACATTATATGAGGTATTGCCGATTACTGGATTTGTGCTCTCATGCCTCAGAAGTAGGGGCGGAATCTGACCTTTTTTTGCCCAACAAAAATGCTCAGCCTTGTGCCAAAGTTTCATAAACACTGATTGGAAAGCTTTGCCGAAATACTCCAATTCAAAAAAACAAAGGGCTACAAATTAAAAATGATGCTGATAAAGGAGCACTGAATGTTTTGAAGGACAATGTTTTAGACACCAAAAACATCCACTTTACATAATCTCGGAAGTAAAAGCCAACCATGAAATATGTATTAACCATTCTCAAGGACACTGGTGTTTAGTTCCCCCCCCACCTCTCCACTGTTTGAGAAGCTATTAAATTGTGGTTACAACTGTACTTTTCTTTCAAGAAAGAAAATTCATTACACTGTCTGCAAAGGTTTTAGTTTCATTAAAGAGAATATTTTTGGTGATGGAACTTGGCTAAAAATGACTGGTTTAAAAAAATTAAGTAAATCAAAAAAACCATAATTGTTCTTTCTAGAGTTTACCTAAACTCTTCCAGATATGGATTATGGGCTTGTCTACACACAAAAGTTGTGCATACAGGTGCTTATAGTAGAATGACTTACTCCTGTGAGAGGGAAGGGATATAACTGCATTCACAATAGGGGTTGTACCAATATAGTTGTTTTGGTAAAACCAGTACCCTAAACAGTATAGTCATCCTGACACAAGAACAGTATATAACCAGTCCTATGTTTCACTCTTAAGTACTGGCCTATTCTTGAGTGCTGAAAAAAAATAACTATAACACTCTATCAGTTCATTCTTTAGTTACTCTCATTTTCACAAAGGGTATGCACAATATCCTGCATTTGTATTTGTATTTGTTGTTTTTCCCCCACAAGATTTTTACATGCCTCACAGAGCCCATAATGGGCCCCTACCAACACAAGACATGGTCTGGATCGTGATACTACCATGAAAAGACCAGATCTCATTTTTGTTTTGCTTCATGAAAATTACAAACACCAAGATACTCAGAATCCAAGTGCTTAGCCCTAATCCTTCCTCATGCTGCCACCTTCATCACTGTATAACTGGAGAGACTGTGACAGCAGTTTAACATCCGTGTGGCAAGCACTAAACATTTTGGTGTGATGTAAGGTACGTGTGCAGACTTTGCTTTTGTGAGCTGTTTATTGGGTTAATGTTCTATTTGAAAGGTCAGTAGGACAGTTTTGTTGCATTTTCCACTCTACTCTATAGCTAGCACTTTTGAGAGGCATATTTCCTGGTCCAGATTTTCGGAAATGAGTTAGGCTACTAAATTCTTATTTAAGCAGCAAAATAAGTGGCCTGACCTTCAAAAGATCTGAGTACTGAGCTACTCACACTGACCCCTTGTCCCTTGTATTTCCCCATCAATCAGCCTCAAAACAACATACAATAGACTGGAATGTGGAAACCTTTAAAGGTTGAGAGTTTTCTTTGGATAAATATCTGAAAATTTTGGTCTTTATCTCAACTGTCCAAATCTATACAAGGCCCCACACCCTTCTATTCCGGTGCCCACCCGCTACCCTCCCCCCAAGAAAAAAATCTTATGTGTTTAAATGATCTCTACAGACCATTTCCTGAAAATCACCGATGCCTACTACACAAAATTATTATGTATATTATAATAGTTACTAGAAGCCCCTATAAAGATCCGAGCCTCTTGTGCTAGACACTGTACAAAGACTTAGTAAGTGACCGTCCATGCCCCAAAGAGCTTATAGCCTTACAGAGAAAGGGGGGGGGGGGGGGAAGTAGGCACAGAGAGGCGAAATGACTCACCCAAAGCCACAGAACACATCAGTAGCAGAGCCAGGAATAGAACCCAGGTGTCCTAAGTCCCAGTCTAGTGCCTACCCACCGGATCACACAAAACAATTTATTTTTGCAGCAGCTCTGTGAACTCAAACAATGTAAACATTGCATGCTTTAATCCCAGCACAAATACCATAATTTGCACAGCTTCAGACTGAGTGCAGATGAGTCACATTGTTTCATCAGGGAAGGATGTGCTACAAAGTCCCCTTTTTAGTGCAGAAAATCTCTTTTCCCCCGGGGATGAAATCCTCCCACAAAGCAGCCAGCACGTTTTAGAAATTCTTATCAGCTGGCAACTATGTTGCTTATTTTGTCAGTTAATTTCAACATGCCTATTTAGGGATAATACAAAACATTAACACAGTTAGTCAATATTTTTGAGTGACAAGTAGAGTTTATTGCTCCATTTTTCTCGTTTGAGTTACAAACAGTTTATATTATGTGTTCAGTATGACTTACTAGAATGGAACTGAACTATGATAAATGTTTCCCATTCCCTTTAGACTGTAAGCTCTTTCAGGCATAAACTGTGGCTTTGTATGTGTTTATACAGCAGCTAGCATAATGGGGTCCAAATTTTCAGAAGAAGATTCCTGTCTCCCCATTGCACCAAATGGGTTTTAAAAAAGGAAAGGAGACAGGGTGGGAGTTTTAAACACACAAAGAGCCCTACCTAACATAGCAGATCAAATTCTGATAGGGTATAAACAAACTGGTACAACTTCAGTGAAGTCCCTTCATCAACTCATGCTCTGCCAGTAAAACCACCTCCGCCTCAATCCCAACTCATGTGTTCTGGGCTTCTGTAGCAGTGTCCTTTTATTCAGATTGTTTGGGCAGAGAGAGAGATTGAGGATAGATCACACAGAAACTGAGAACAGATAAGAACAGGGAGAGAGAGGCAAGAAAACCAAGCAGGAGCCTGTGAGCACAGTGTGACCCTGGATAAAGCTAGTGAGAGAGCTTTTGGGTCTGGTGTTGGCTAAAGAGGCTTTGGGGCTGGAAGCTAAGAAACTGCTCCTTTTGTTCTTGATTCTGTCTGTGTTCAGTGCATAGGTGCTGACTCCATGGGTAATCCGGAGCTGGGGGACACAGAGGGGTTTGGGAAGTGGGCGGTTCTAGTTTAAACTGCCCATAATCCAACAAGAGCTTGGTTTTCTTCTCAACGAGTCTTTGTTTCTGACCCTCAGGCCAGTATTAGTTCACTTTTAATCTTTTTATTGTAAAAACTAAATTAGAAGCCTGATTCACTTTTACAATAGAAAGCAACAGTCAAGAGCAGCCCATGGGCCAAAACAGCAGTGTTGAAATGGCAGCCAGGCTTATGGGGCTAGTGGAAAGGACAAAGGGCCCAGTGAGTGCAAGGAATCTTAAAAAGAAATGGGAGAGAGAAAAATCAGACTAAAAATTAGTCAAAATAGTAAAAAAAAATAAAAATTATCTGTTGTTCTCCTGCTCTGAGCTGTTAATAGTGGAGGGATGTGTTGCTAAAATCCCAGGAAAATTGTTTTTAACGTCCTTTTAGAAAGACATTTATAATTAAGATGCCATATTCTAGCAGCCGTATTCTAATACGCCACACCAGAAGTGCATTAATAGGCTACTGGTGCATGTCTCAAATAGTTAAAGCGAGTACCACAAAGCATGTATCACAAGCACATTCTGTCCACCCCATGCTGAGGTGATTCTCTAGTACCGTATATCCTATACAATATACCTTGATATTTGACCTCAGCAAGCATGAGGATACTGTAGGGAGAGGTAAAGAGTAGAGGGCTGGAGAGAGAAGAGTATGAAGGGTCAATCAATAGGACTGATTTTCAAACTGTGATTATAGTCAGGAAAATGGGTATATAAAACCAGCATCCTCCTTTACTCAACATATCTACTGCGTGTGCATTTAGTATCCTATCTGCTACTCATCCAACAGAAATGTATTTTATTATAATCCCTCCTACAAACTCACCTTTGGCATGTTGCCAAAAAAAACCCACCCACTCAACAGTGGGGAAGCAGTTGATGTGCTGAGACTCCATCTTATTACACTAATCACAGTTGTCTTTCTTGTGCTATCTCTCTGCCTCTGTTTGTTGTGTCCAGCTCTTGGCAGATATACGGTAAGATCTTTGGGGAATGGACTATGTTTTCAGGCTTCCAGCTGTTACCACAATACAAATAATTAATATCTAGGACTTTCATCCTGTTATCACTAAGGAGCCAATATATCTCTGCCAGAGTGCACTTGATTCTTCTTTTCCTTCTGCATCATCAATATTCTGATCACCATCATCTGACTGCAGAAACTTTAATACTGGTGGTGATACATGAACTCAAAAGAACAAAGTTTGGCTTCTGGATCCCAGGCTTAGTTCACAGAAAAAACATCTTTTTACTTTTAATAGGCAAGTCACTGAGAGGCGGCAAAAATGGAAGCTCCCAATGTCAGAGTAAAGCTATGCTTTAAGATTGTGTAGCAACATTGGCTTAAAATGCAATGCAAGATGATATTATCATGATTGTCCTAAAATGTAAAACAGTTCTTTTGGAGAGACTTGCTGTTAATAATTATAGCACTCAGGGACGAAGGTGTTAGATAGAAGAGAAATCAAAGGACAAATGCCTATACTGTCCGTGAACCAATACTTATCACTATTCACTGACTGAAATTACTTTTGGGCACTCAGTGCATTTCTCATATCCAATTGTTTCTTTAAAGGAGAAGAAAGTGTGTAACCAATGATATTCAATGAATTTCCTGCATAATAAGATCAGGACACAGTAATACTTTTGAATTTTGAACAGTATTGGGTGTGTTTATAATTTAGTTTATAAACTGGATCTTATCTATTAAAATAAACCCATTAATAAAATGTGGTAAGAAGGATATGCATATTCAAATAAAAAGCCATGATAGACAGGGGTTTGGGTTTCTTTTATTGCAAACTGTTTATTTTTGGAGATCAAGGCTTTGAGAAGATTAAACAATGTTGAAGAGATGATTCAGTTTGAAAACAAATAGGCTCAGGCTTAACAAAATACCAGTCTGATAAAGAAATATTAGAAACATTCTATGTTGCTTTAAATGATCACATACGGCCAGATTGTCCTTGGTCATTGAGTGAGCTACAGGGGAAGAGGTTCGTTATGTCTCTCATCTCTTCACCTTTAGACCATGCTCGGGCTAGGGTGGCCAGGTGCATGATTTTCGACCAGAAAGTTCAGTTGTAAAGGGGACCTAACAGTGTCCGGCCAGATCTACTGATTGGACACCAAAAGTCAGATTACTATGTGTGGGGGAGGCAGGGAGGCGCTGGGTCACCCCTGCATTGGGTGGCAGCAGCTTCTGGCTCCGCAGGCAAGTCCCTCCTGACCCGGGCAGGTGGGAAGGGGGGAAGAGCAGCAAGTGAATGGGGGTTGGGCCTTGGGGGAGAAGGCGAGGTAGGGCCGGAGTCTCGAGGGAAAGAGGCGGGGGAGGTTCTGGGACTCCTGCTGGAGTGTCAGGTTTTTATATATTACAGAGTTGGCAAATTTAGCTAGGGATAAGAGGGGTTCCTATGTTTGGGGGAGGATAGGGATTGTTTCTTCTGTGTACCATAAGGAGTGCAAGCTGTTGTGCTGGCTCCCAGAGCTGGCCAGGAGTGACAAGGAGACAGGTCCAAGGAATGGCAGAATGTAACAGGGTGGTCTGCCAGAGGTCTAGAACCAGCCAGCCAAGATGCTCCCTATAAAAAGCTGGGCTGTCAGTAAGGATGAGTGAGCAGGAGCAGCAGGGACTTCCCTGAAGGAGGCAGTGGGAACCTGCTGAGAAAACAAGGTCTCCAGGGAGGCAGTGCTCAGCTAAAACAGAAAAATCCTATAGTGAACCCTGAAGCAGGAGGGAGTGAGAGAGGCAAAGGAGAAAAATCCCCTGGGAGCTGTAGCCCAGGGAGAACTGAGGGACAGATTTTGCCTATCTTTGGGAAATAAAATTGCCTGAAAAGAGACTCTGGTTGTGGCAGTGGGTCCTTCATAGACTGGGGATAAACCAGCACTTCACGTGGAACTTGTGCACTCCTCCTACATGATGGGGAGATGAGGGAGGGAATGTGCTTCCCTGAGTTCTCTCCTTCCCAGACCTCCCTCTGGGCTGATGTTGCACAATGCTACCCCCAGCGTGGGTCTGAGGCTAAACGCCACAGTCTGGTCCTTGATAAAGATCAGTTAATAGGAATCAGAGAGAAAATGCCAAGGGGCTCTTCGTAGCCTCTGCCTTTGATACACCCACGCTGTGAGCTAAAGGAGACATATTCTCCCGGCATCTCACCAATAACGTGTGTCCCTTTTGTATTTTGATCTTCCTTGGAAGCAAAAATATTTGTATTTGTTATTCATAAAGATGTATAGCAGTTTATTCTCATGCATGTCAGCCAATACACCAAGTAATAGTTGGCAGTCATTTTGTTCCTTGGAATGTTTGAGCATTTCTTTTCCTCGGTTCAACCAATGCCAGGGTTCTAGTTAACAATCCTTTGATTTTGTTTTCGTAAGTTGCTTGTAAAGTGATGTGATCAGCTTTAAAAATGCCAGAAACATATAAAGATGTACTTATTGTTATCACCTGTAATACAGTAACTCCTGTGGATATTGAAAATTAGGGAAAAAATAGTAAAAATTACTATATCTATTTATTTGTTTATTTTGTGCATTCGACAACTCTTTATGTATTGTCAGTTTTCAGTATTGCCCATCACAAGCATTTGAAAATTGTCTGACCCCCAAATCATAAGACATTAAAAAATAAGATATTTTTACATTTTATTTCCTTCTGGTTTGTGCACCTGTAGGATACACTTGGATCACACATACAAGCTTTTCTCTGCAATCATGAGAACTGAAAACTTTTTTTTTTTTTTTGGTTTAATGAAAGGTTTTTTTGGATAACGAAATCAGTTATCTCCAGGAGATGGAGTTTTAAGTAAAGTGCCACATCCTGTTAGGCTAGTGATAAAATTGCAAAAGTTGATGGGAACACGTAGGGCAGGTCTACACTAACCCCCCAATTCGAACTAAGGTACGCAACTTCAGCTACGTGAATAACGTAGCTGAAGTTCGAAGTACCTTAGTTCGAACTTACCTCAGTCCAGACGCGGCAGGCAGGCTCCCCCGTCGACTTCGCGTACTCCTCTCGCTGAGCTGGAGTACCGCAGTCGACGGCGAGCGCTTCCGGGTTCGACTTATCGCGTCCAGACAAGATGCGATAAGTCAAACCCAGAAGTTCGATTTGCTTGCCGCCGAACTAACGGGTAAGTGTAGACCTACCCTGAGTCGTTGCAGAATCCAGAATCAGATTGCCACAGAGCTGTGGGGCATTGCTGCAGCATTTAGGGTCAGTGTGCTGTTTACTTTTCTTCTGGATGCTAGAAGCCAGAAAGCAGATGTGGTTGATGCAGGAGAGAAGACAGGAAGGGCTTCATGTGCAGATGAATGAGTGAAATGGAGGGAAGAGGGCTGGATAATCAAAGGGGCTCAAAAAGGCTGCGGGGGGGGGGGTAATGTAGACTAGAGCTGGGTAAATAATTGATATTTCAGTTTAGTAGATTAAATGGGGGGAAAAAATTATTCCAGATCAACTGAAATGGAAAGTTTTCTGTTGTTCTCACCTTAGGTAGAATGTTTCACCTGACCTGAAACAAAAGTGGTTTTTTTTAGTTTTTGTGTCTCATTTTTGCGTGATTTTTTTACCGTTTTTTAATCCAGGTAAATGTATAAATGAAACATCATTTTGAAGGGAAAAATTGTAATACTTAATTTCTATTTTTTTTTTTTTTTTACTTTTTTAAATGTTTTTTCCATTTTACTCAGCTGGTCACCAAATTTGATCTGAATTTCTCAATAATTTCAGTTAACCCGAAACTGCATTTTTTGGCAAATAATTTATTCATCTAAAAAATGTAATTCAGCTCTAATATAGATAGCTCTTGGGAAGCTCAGTTTCCAACTTCAGTATCTGATGAGCATTGAATTAAAACAGGGCCAACCTGCTAGGCTCAGTGCTCAATGTCCAGGATAAAACTTCATTGGTTGGGGTGTTCCATTAACTCAAGACAAACTCCCCTTACTCTGGAGTTTGCCCATTGACAAAATGTGACAGATATGGGGCTTCCCTGTAACAATTTATGAATTTTGTATGTTGGCCTGGTTACAGGGATAGTGTTTACTGTCAGAGTATATTGGTTTACCTCAATAGGCAGCTGTCTGGAATACAGGCAGGAAGGAGAATGGGTCAAGATAGCGACGTATCTGCAAACTCTAAGAGCCGTTAAGGGACAATGCTGGAATTATTATTTTTAATGAGTCTGTATCTGCCAGTCTATGAAATGTATTTGACTAAGGCTATGTCTACACTGGCAAGTGAAAGACAAATCTTTTGTCCTTCAGCGGTGTTAAAAAAAACAACACCCCATGGTGTGAACAGTGCTTTGTCAGCAGGAGAGCTCTTACTGGTCTGTAATTGCTGGGATCACCTCTAGAGCCCTTAAATATTGGCGTTAGATTAGCTATCTGCCAGTCATTGGGTACAGAAGCTGATTTAAAGGACAGCTTAGAAAACGATTAGGGGTTTGGAACGGGTCCCATATAAGGCGAGATTAAAGAGGCTAGGACTTTTCAGCTTGGAAAAGAGGAGACGAAGGGGGGATATGATAGAGGTGTATAAAATCATGAATGGTGTGGAGAAAGTGAATAAAGAAAAGTTAGTTATTTGTTCCCATAATATAAGAACTAGGGGCCACCAAATGAAATTAATGGGAAGCAGGTTTAAAACAAATAAAAGGAAGTTCTTCACACAGCGCACAGTCAACCTGTGGAACTCCTTGCCTGAGGAGGTTGTAAAGGCTAGGACTATAGCAGGGTTTAAAAGAGAACTAGATAAATTCATGGAGGTTAAGTCCATTGATGGCTGTTAGCCAGGATGGGTAAGGAATGGTGTCCCTAGCCTCTGTTTGTCAGAGGGTGAAGATGGATGGCAGGAGAGAGATCACTTGATCATTACCTGTTAGGTTGAAAATGAAACAGTTTGCAACCAGCATTCATTTTAGTCCTTTCTTGCCCCTCATTCTGTAGCATGTGTTCTCCCTTGTAAATTGCTTATGGTTGAGCAATAGCTAAACTAGGATTTATTCATTTTAACTTTGGTAACTACTGATTAATTAAATGCAGGATTTAGTAAAGTAGTTGGTCCTATTTAGACATGGATGAATACTGCAAAGGAGTATTATTAAGCAAACATTAATTTGAATAGAAGTTGTATATATGCTTCTCTGTTTATCAGCTTTTCTATTCTGAAAATACTTCATATGGTAGATTTCTTTCATTTGCTACAAGTGAATGTTTCATAACTATAATGCAAATCTATGTTTGTGTAAGTGAAGGTTGGTGTTCGAAGAGTTCTTATAGTCCTCATACGACAGTGGGCCAAAAAGGAAACACAAACTTGGGATGCCTAAAAAATGGGATGGAATATAATATGGAAAATATTATGAAGCTATCATATAAATCAGTGGGATATACTACTACTTACAATATTGTGATTAGTTTTGGTCACCTCCTCTAGAGAATTAGAGGATATTCAAAGACAGTGGTAAGAATAATTAGGGGCTTGGAAACTGTTGTATAATGACAGATTGAATAGATTTGGATTGTTTATTTTAGAGAGAAGACAAATAAGAGGGGACATAATAAAAGTATATAAAATAATTACTAGTTTAATGAAGGTGGATTAGAACGTTATTCTCCTTGTCTCATAATGCAGGAGCTAGTGGACAGCCAATTAAATAGAAAGGTGGCAAATTCAAAACGGATCAAAGAAAATACCTTTTCACACAGTATTCAGTTGGTCCATGGAACTCATTGCCAGAAGACATCAGTGAAGCCAAAAGTTCAGTAAGATTCACGACTCTATACTTATCTGTAAAATAAGAATATTCAAAATTATAATAGTAAATGGAAAAGTCTGAAGAGTTTTGGAAATGATATAGTCACTCACACTTCAGGGCCTCTAATTTCTGGAGGTTAGGAGGAACTTTCACTAAGAGCGGGTTATCCTATAACTGTGTACTGCAGGATTTTTCACCTTCTTCTGAAGCATCTGGTACTGGCCACTGTCAGAGATAGGATACTGGGCTAGATGGACCGCTGGTA
This sequence comes from Emys orbicularis, assembly GCF_028017835.1. Lineage (NCBI taxonomy): Eukaryota > Metazoa > Chordata > Testudines > Emydidae > Emys > Emys orbicularis. The sequence goes on from NC_088683.1 coordinate 348,718,832, forward strand.
TCATCCAATATGGCAATTCAAACCTAGGAAAAACCTTTTGAATTTGCAATAGTTTTATTAACACAATTAGTAGACACACAAACATTCCAACCCAAACAAGAAGGTAGCAGTAATAAAGTGTTGTTTTAACATCCAGAATCATAACAAATGTATACTCACACTATCCTTGTGGAGACTAGAAGTGGCAAGACAGGTGGTGATCCACGAGGATCCTATCCGATCTCCGCAATGGTAAGACGATCCCAATGGTCTAGATTGTGCTTAGCCTTATTATAGGGTTTGATGGCCTCCATGAATATTAATAAGAATGTCCGGTCTCCTCTCTCCATATCTAAAGTTCCTCCCACTAAAAATGGTGGGATGTCCTTATCCTATAGGTTAGTATATTACTTACCTCAAACTCATTAGCAAATATGTCAATTGGTTACTGTCGCAATCTTGCAGTTGAATATCTGCTGATGTTCCTATCCTAAAATACCCAAATTGATGTCAACTGATTTCTTGCTGTTAGCTTCCAGCAGCTAAGCATACTTGTTTATCACACCAATATTTCTTGTATTACTTTGTAGCTTAAGGTCACTTCGGGTTAACTTAGGGTATGTCTACACTACCCGCTGGATCGGCGGGTAGTGATCGATCTATCAGGGATCGATTTATCGTGTCTAGTGTAGATGTGATAAATTGATCCCTGATCGCTCTGCCATCGACTCCGGAACTCCACCACGGTGAGAGGCGGAAGCAGAGTCGACAGTTGAGCTGTGGCCATCGATCCTGCGACACGAGGATGCGAAGTAAGTGATTCTAAGTCAATCTAAGATACGTTGACTTCAGCTACGCTATTCTTGTAGCTGAAGTTGTGCATCTTAGATCGATTCCCCCTCCCACCCCAGTGTAGACCAGGCCTTACTTATGGTAAGGCTGGTAGACCTCATAGCTTTATGCTAAGGTTAAGCTATTTTACAGGTTTGGGCCTGTAAAATAGCTGCCTTACACATATATCTTGTATCAGTAGGCTACAGAACAACTCAGGGGTTGGAATACATTTTGCCAATTTTGAATAATGAAGAAATTTGTTAAAATTGAGATCTGTGCACAGAAGATTTTCAAAATCTTTGACTTTGTTAAATAAAAAATTGGCTCTGAATAGTTTGCCGAACACTAAACCTCAGAACCCTATATTAGGCAAAGTGTGAATGCCAGGTATGGTATTAAATATGCCCATGTGCATTCTCATTAATTATATTTAATTAGGAATTTGTTAAAAGGGAGCTGTGCTACACTTTTAAAACATGGTGATAAAACAGTAGGATATTAATTTGGTAAGAGCCCATGGGCAAGATTTCAGTAATCTCTAGTTTAATTCTTAATTATTTCTAAGAGTTTGTAAATTCTTTGTGTACGACAGATCCTTTACCATTGTTAAAGAACTTTTGAAAGCCATTCTTGCAGCATATACATGTCCCAATTTGTATTTTTCTAGAGGCTACAATCAATAAGTTTTTGTGCATCCACCTACTACGTATGTGCAAAATATGAGTGTTGCCCTCATAGGCATGGGAACTAGGAGTGCGAAGAGTGCTGCAGCACCCCCAGGTTTCATGTGGGGCTCCGTTCAGCATGAGGGGTCCTGGCTGCCAGCCAAGCTCTGCTCCTGGACCCACATGCGGGCTTCTGGCCCCATGCCCAGGGTTCCACTTCTGGACCCCCACCTGAGGCTCTGCGGCCGGCCCCACACCCGGGGTCCCAACTGCTGGCCCTAGCCTCGGCCCCCTTATCCCTGTTCCTGTCCAGGTCCCCCACTCCCGGAGACATGGCCCTGCTCCCAGCCCCAACTCTGGGGGGAAGGGCACGGACAGGGGTAAGGGGGCTGGTTTTTAGCACCTCCACTATTAAAAGTGTTCCAGCACTACTGGTTGCCCTTATCTGTAAGGTTGTTTAATCATCCATCCTATCCTACTGGTCAATCTAAGAATTATTCCACTATATAGCATTCTAATGGAATTGCCTAAAATGTTCCTAGCTGACCTGCTACAAATGCCGCAAATACAGCACATTCAGAAATGAATCACAGCTCCTAAGGAAACCTCTGATAAGTCTATTTTATAGATGTTCTTGAAATCATTAAGAATTGCATGAACGATTCCTGAAGTCTTCACTTTGGGCTTTCCCATTAAATTAGCACTCTGCTGTTTTAACACTTATCATACTGTGTTGTAATAGTAGGTAGCTGCACTATTCACAGCTGAAATGGATAAAGCAGGCTCTACAATAAGGGTCTGTTTCAAATTCTTCATTAGATAGATAATCAACAAAGCAGGAACCAAAAACTTTGCTTTAATTCCCTCTTTGCACATTACTTCCTATAAAATGAAACTTTGATTTGTACATAGCACCAACCCTACTGGTAGTTGAAGGATTTATTTTTATTGCTCTCTGGAAGATGAAAAACAGAGATGAAAAGCGCTAAGAATCTTGCTTGGATCAGCCCTTTGGCTCAATTACAAACAGTATTATCTGAGCTGTGCCCTGGTGAGCCGTTCAATTCCACTTTTACTGACAGAAATAGTTGCTTCTGCCAGGGCCGTCCTTGGGATTTATGGGGCCCTACACAGTATTATTAAACTGGTGCCCCACTCCCCCCAGTGTGTTGAAGGGGCACAGCCACTACCCCCGCTTGCGGATCCCCCCCCAGTTGCTGATGTCCCGGGAGCCGAGTAGCGATTCTCGCCCCCACAGGAGGGGAGAGGCCAGCCGGAGAACTTGTAGGAGATTGGTTCTTGGCCCTCAACTTACAGTATCCCTACTTCCGCAATCGCAGTCCTTCTGTCCAACGGAAGATTCCTCACATTTACCTTGGTGCAGGACCACTACCAGTACAGAGCCCTTTTATTTGGCCTCTTGTCTGCACGCAGGGTATTCTCCAAGGTTCTCTCCATCACAGTGGAACATCTACAACCATTAGGTATCATCATTTACTCATATCTGGACGACTGCCTTCTTAAGGCTTGTTCCTTCAAAGACTCCCGACTCACTCTCAGAGCTGGCCATGTCATCGAGGTCCGTGGGGCCCTGCGCCCCACCCGGCTCGCTGTAGTCCACCTCTGCTCAGCCCTTCCAGGCTATGTCGTAGTCCCCCCACTGCGTGTCTGCCACCACCACTGGCACCATGGTGAAGTGCGACATCTCGGGGACGGGGGCCGCAGCAGCCGGGCATGAAATACACTGCCCAGCCAGCTGTGCGCATTCCAGCCCGTGTGGTCACTTGGAGTGGAGGTGCTTGGGCTGGCTTCTGAGGAAGTGAGTCACTTCCTTGACACGCAGCCAGCCAGCCCGAGCACCTGCACCCCACCCAGTCCTGCTGGGGGGGGGGGGGAGCAACTGCTCCACGGGGGGGTGGGGGGGCTCCAGGCATTGTTGGGGGCTGGGCTCCACTGTGCAGGGTGGAGGGGGTGGGGGGAGAAGAGTGCATTATGCAGGCCGCAAAAGGATACCACTGGAGTCGGCGCCGCCCGGCCCACCTCACCTCACGGCGGCAGTGAGAGAGTCACACAGTTGAGTTCCTGCGCCCCTTCCCAGAGACCCCAGCAGTACCCTCCCTCAGAATGCGCCGCTCCAGCGCGTTCGGCTCTACGACCTGATCCCGCTCTTACCTGCTTGCTGTCCCGTCCCAGCGGTGGTGCCCCGAATTTAGTGGTGCCTTACGCCGCCGCGTATGCTGTGTATGCCGAAGAACAGCCCTGGCTTCTGCTATTGTGAAGACTCACCCTAATTTGATTACTTCAGAAGCTGCATAACATTCAGCAGACACAGTCTGAAGTGCAAATGACTGTTTAACACTGAAAATGGGACTTGGCAATATATCTGCATTCTCTCACTGTGTCTTACATCTGTGCTAAGCTTACGATTAAGATGGCATGGACCATCTATGAAATTTATGTGCCAACAGCATGGCCTAGATTTGGCGTGTGGTTCTTATCTTTCACATACAGAATAAGAAATTATTAGAGAACATCAGTGTTATATTTAGGGGTTTTATTCCCATGTCTAAAACTTCAGATTATGACAGCAGGTTGATATCCCAGTGGAACAAATGGACCGTAGCAATTATCTGATCTTTGTTGAATAGTAACTGGAACAGATTTTAGAGATCCAAAGACAATGGCTGTGACTCAAAAAACTGTGCCATTGTGGTGAATATGGCAGAGACATGCACAAGGAATATATCTATTGCTATTAATATTCTTTATAAGCATTCAAAATTTGCAAGGTGCTTTAAAGAGGTCGTTCCTCCAAAAAGTGTATAATCTAAGTACTTGTATCTATAATAATAATACTAATACGAAAAAGACTATTTCTTTCATTGCTGGAGTGTGAGAGAATTCAAATTTCAAAGTAGCCTGAAACAAGTCTGAGTGCTCAATCATCTTCATCATCATCATCACAGCAGTTTCTGTCCATGAGGATCATCTTGAGAGACAAGAAAATTGTGTGTATAATGAGATACTGTCCAACAAAGTAAATGTGCAGTAAATTTTAATCAAAGAGGTCCTTATAGGACAGAGTTTTTCAGGAGGATACACTAATATTTTTAGGTCTTTTGCTTCATATTTTTAAATTGATAATTTTATAGTTAGAGTGACATATAAATACAGTTACTTCCAACGTGAAAGCTGTTGGGAATCTATGAAAGAAAGATTATGTGGGTTTACAGTTTTCTTTGCAACTTTCATATAGCCCACAGTGCATGTAGAAGAAATGGTTTACTTTAGATGGAAATACTTGTTACACCAAATTAAGAATATCTAGGGGAAGATTGCAGGTTCAGGAGAAATCCAAATATAGGTGTGTGGATCATTCTTTGGTCCTAATGCTCATAAAGGTGCCTTTTTGCAAAAGGACTCTTTTCAAACCATTTGATTTTTGTAGTTTTGGCTTCTGGGCTTTCCTGGCCTGGCTTATTTCCCATGGAGCTTAGTCCTGCATGCAAAGGTTATTTGGCACTGCCCCAAGGATTTCTCTCTCTGGGCTTTGCCAAAACCACACCTGCTCTAGAGGAAGAACTCTTTTAGCTTTCCACATACACAAAGCTGGCAGGTTGCCCACATTGAGTGTGCAATCTCAGATTAGTCAGTCTCCCACAGAGAAGACTGACATTTTTATAAGAGAGTTCTCATTGACTAGCACGCGACAGCATTAGAGAGTAGCTTTAAAAGGAAACAGTAACAGCTCTGGTTTTCTGATTGATAGCTATGGGTGGCCTTTTGGTAAAATCCAGTTCACCTTAGTATCTGATCATCTAAATGTATTATTCTAAGCATGCACTGTCAGAGTCTGGATGTTTTTGTATCTATTTATTTTTATCAATGATCAGAGTAAAAGGAATTTAAGTTGCTTAAATAGAATACTGATTCACAAATATTTTCATGAATAAAAGGTTTGAGTTTAGTTTGCTAAGATTTGCAGAATCATGTTTGTTCCACATGAGTATTCAGAAAGCTGCTGGCTGCACGTGATAATGTGTACAGTACGTCTCCTGAAAGTTTCGAATTTCAGCACAAATTCTTCCAATAATTCATACTGGAAGTACATTATTAGCGATTTGTCTGGTAGTGCCCTGCTGGTGGTGAGGTTGGGAGCTACACCTGCTAGCTCTGTCTCCCTTATGTCACCACACCCAGTTCTGCATTAGTTAAGTCCTTGTTATGACCCAACTCCTCCTAGCCGGATCCTCAGTCGTATCTGTCCCCTTCAGGATGATGGGGAGTTGAAACTTCTTTAGTTCTAGCAGGGGCTAATCAGCCCTATGTCTCCTGCATTTAAGACCTTCGTCTCGAAAAGCCACATGCTGGAGTAGGTAAAGGGGACCCAGGCCCACCCACTCCACCGAGTTCCAGCTCAGGGCCCTTGTTTGGAATAGCCAGAGCCAGTCCTTCCCAGTCCCTTGCTGCTCCAGGAGGTACTTCCTATCTCTCCCCCTCCGTAGGCTTCCCTAGCTGCTTGTCACAAATCTGCCAGAGGGATCCCCTCCCTGCAGTCCCTGTGCATCTCTGGCAGCCACTCTGCCCTCCCACCTTGCAGCCCTTTTATCCTCTCAGCTGCAGTGAGGCTGCCAATCTGCACTGGCTGAGCAGACAGACAGTTGCTTTGTTAACCCTTTGGGTGCTTAACCAGCATGGGATGTATAGACCCCCCCCCACACACACACACACACAATATGGATAATGAATAGTGCTGCGTGAGTTTTATTTTACTGAATAGTTTATTCACCAAAAACTGCAGTTTTGGTTGACCAGAAACTAGTCATGGATTTGTGTCAAGTTTGCCAAATAATTTTGATCTAGCAGAAAAATGTAAATGTTTTGATAATGTTGAAATGAAACATTTCATTTCAACTCAAACCCAAAAAATTCATTTCAATTTCAGGCATTTTTACAAAAGCAAAGGACTAGAGTCAGAAAACTGGGAGAAGATCATCCTCCCTTATAACCTTTAGCCCAGTGGATTTAGCTTCACTAGTGGTACGTTCAGCCTGCTGACTCCCAGGTATTGGGACTGAGGGTACATCTACAGTGCAGTTAAAAACCTGTGGCTGGTCTGTGCCAGCTGACTCTGGCTCGCGAGGCTCAGGCTGTGGGGCTGGTTAACTGCAGTGTAGATGTTCAGGCTTGAGCTGGAACCCGGGCTCTAGGACCTCTTGAGGTGGGAGGGTCCCAGAGCTCGGGCTGCAGCCTGAGTCCAAAGTTAACATCTACCCCACAATCGAACAGCCCCTTAGCCTGAGCCCCAGTTAGCTGTCACGGGCCAGCCATGGGTTTTTAATTGCGGTATAGACATACACTCAGAGTCCGGGGGTCAGGTGATAGACCATGTGACCTGCAAGTTTCTCTCCTTGAGTCTGCTACTTGCCTGCCTTTTTATATCATAGTCCTGCAGGTAACTTGGTCTCTCACCTGATCCCTGAACTGTCAGTCCCATCCCCTGGGAAGCAGGCACAGGTGAGGCTAAACACAACTCCTCTTAAAAAAACTGACTCACCCTATGACAATCAGTTATCAAGTCATTGTTAGCTATTTCACCACTGATCATAACATCCAACTCCTGTGTTTATCCCATAAATTCAAACTGCTTCCCACAAATCCCCAGGTGCCAAAAGCCACAACTGTCTCTCACCTAATTGCCAAACCCTCCAACTTTCCCCTGGCAAGTTCTAATTGTGTTATGCATTTTTTAATTGAAAAAAAATTCTGTAGCCTATTGCAACTTAAAAATTTAGGGGAATGTAATATCAAATTAAATAAGAGAGATGATACTGTACTGCCTGCGTTGTTTATATTTAATGAAAAAAAAGCACATTTTCTTAATTTATCTGAAGCTGACCCAGAATCTCCCATCTGCTGCAGTAGAGGTTGCAGAATCTGTGTCAAGCATGCCAAGGAGTAAACAAGACCTTGCAAGTAATCACATTAAATAGTCCATGATGAACAATCCATAATCTTTACATTAGTCAACCAAATTATAAACATTGTTCATTTGTATTGCAGAAGTACCTATGGGCCCCAGTGAGGAACTGGGTTCCCAGTGTGCTGGCACTTTATGGATGCATGTATAACAAGAAGAAAGCTCCTGCCCCCAAAATGTTACAATCTATGAATTTGTCAAGAGACAACATGTGGATGCAACAAACATATGGGAAATTCACAAGGTGGAAAATGTTCAGAAAAAAATCAGATTAGTTCACAACCCATTCACCCAAGTTATGTGTCTTCCTCTGAATTCTATGGAAGAATAAATGTGTGTAAAATCCTGTCTGTACTCTGTACCAAAATCTTGCTCACCCTGTTGTTGATTAGCCAAGAATTCTTGTTTCTGGAAACAAATGCAAAACTGATGTCCTTGCAGCTGTTACCTTTATAACTGAGTTTTCCACTGAAGCTTATAAAATGTCCTATGGGATGATGATCATATACAAGCAGGGACAGTCAGTTGCCTATGATTTGTTGCATAGGTTTTGACACCCTTAAATTATCTTAATGAAACCAGCTTCTGCAAGGAGTTGGATTAGATGATGCACAAAAAGACACTTCCAATTCATTTAGCATGTTTACCATTCATCCCCTGCAGTGCAGCATGTTACTCTTAGGTTCCACTAGAAACTATTCAAGACATTGTTTCCACCTTCCATCGAAGGCATATGGTCCTATTGACTCCTCTCTAGACCCGGATGATAAGATACCATCAGATTGTAAAAATGCCTCCTTTCACCTCCAGATTACTAGGAAACTTTGTCCCTTCCTCCTGGGTGAGGCCCTGGACACAGTAATCCATTCATCTGTCATCTCCAGACTGGATTACTCTAATTCACTGAATGTGAAGACAGAACACAGGTCCAGCTAGTACAGAATATGTCTGCCTGCTTTCTCCATGGTTTATGCCTCACATCAGGCCTGTGATCAGGTCCCTCCCAGTCAGCTTCTAATGCCAGTTTAAGGCTTTGGTCATTATTTTCAAAGTAATAAGAAGCTCAAGGACCACATTTTGATTATGAACCATTTCAACAGCTGTGCTGCTCTGGGACAATGCAGATCACAAATCCCAGGACAAAACATTGTGATAATCTAGTTTGATCTCCTATGTAACACAACCATAGAACTGAAAATTGCCTGTGGTGAAGAACCCGTCAACTTTTGGTAAATTGTTCCAGTGATTAATTACTGTCACTGTTAAAAATGTACACCTTTATTTCCAGTCTGAATGTATCTACTAACGTTACTATTGCTGTAGTGTGTGGCAGTATAAAACCCTAAGAGAGATAGGTATGATCAAAGCATGTGTTGGTAATGCTTCAGTGCTGACACAGATATAGGTACTATCTTCTGAGGTTGGAACACTGAACTAATTCCTTGTAAAGAAGCATCTGAGTTCCAAATCCTCCCACACAAAATCAGTGGCCCTCTTTCTCCCACCCTGTCTCTGTTTTGTTACCTGTTCTGATGGTTGTGCCCTGTAATTGGGCTCCCTGTTGTTTCTTTCCCCCACCAACTTTGGGAAAGGGATCCCTGGCTGTGCTCATCATCGTAGGAGGGAAATCACCAGTCTGCCTTTTTACCAGGATCCAGGATTAGGCAAGAGAGGAGAACCTTCTCCACCTTCTATTTTGGCAAAGTCAGCTGCTGAACTTCCCACTATGCCTTACTGGTGATCACACTGTGTTACTTCCAAGTACCTTCCAGGATAGCAGAATGCTTTTCAAGTTGTTTCATTTCACAAACAGTGGAGCAGGGACTTTCTGTAGCATCTCTCCTCTACTCTACAACTAATGGGATTGATTCAGTTAATTCTCAAAGCCTGCTTGCCTCGTTTTCTAGCCAGGAACATGCCGACCTGCTTGCAGTGAAGAGGACCTCCTGAAGAAGTGCTGCCTCTTGCAGCATCACACTTTTTGGACCTTATGCCCTAAGGCAAGGGTCTGGTCAACTTGAAAGCACTTACCCATGTCCTATTAACGGGGTGAGCAATGGAGCGTTTATACCAGTTGTGAATGCTGAAGGCATTACTCACAACTGACTATCTCTAAACAGCTGTGCTGGTGGTTAAAAGAGATGTGCCCCACTAGTTCATTTCTAAGCTCAATTAACTTTCAAAAATAAAAGAATAGCTTCCATGGCTGCCTGAGGTGATGTCTTTGGCTGAGGCAAAATGCTAAGCAGGAAGAGAGATTGAATTTCACCCTCTTGTCTCCTTTTTTCTATACTGAAATAGGTCAACAGAATGTGGAGACAGTTGAGCTAGCTTTCTGTGGGAGAACATGTGCAGAAGGGTGCAGAAATCTTTCTTGAATTGCACCCTAGGAGGAAGTGGTGACATGATTTACCTTCCCGGTGCCCCTAAGGTACTGCCAATGCATTGATGTGTAATGTGATAAATTGTCACTTCTGCTTTGCTAAGGCTGGTGCTTTGTCTGAGTGAGGCAGGAGGCTGAAAGCTGTGCGGTAGCAGCTTCATGGTACACGCCTCAGCTGCATTGTAAACAGGACAGTTCCTGATGCCTGGTGGTCCAGTTTCAACCCAGGGCCGCCCAGAGGATTCAGGGGGCCTGGGGCAAAGCAATTTTGAGGGCCGCTTCCATAAAAAAAAGTTGCAATACTATAGAATACTATATTCTCATGAGGGCCCCTGCAGGGCCCGGGGCCTGGGGCAAATTGCCCTACTTGCTCCCCCGTCCCTCCTCTGGGCGGCCCTGTTTCAACCTTACACATAATTCCACTGAAATAAATAGATTGAGATATGTCGCAGGGGGGCTGGCCCCGTGACTGAAGTAAGTCCAGCTGCCCTGTGTCAGATCTCCCAGTTGAGCAAATTGAGGGGGCAGGGCTGCACCTGGGCTATAAAGGGTCAAAGGGATCTCAGTGAGGACAGTATTAGAAGGGGGAACTGGAGAGTGAAGATATGGAGAGAGAAGGTCTCCTGCAATGGTCCCTGAAGAAGGGAACTGACTGCTCAGATAGCAGAATGAAACGGTATCTCAGGCAGGAGTGGCTGTGCCCAGCTTAAGGCTGGGTGGAAGATTTGTTTTTGTGTATGCTTTTTTGGAATTTTGTGTTAATAAAGAAAATGGATTCCAAGGAGGGCTGTGAGTGGATGAGCAAGACTGTGTGGAGCCCTGAAGTAGGGGAAAACAGGGGCAGGGCACTGCATAGGCACCCCGGCCGTGAGTGTGCACTCAGGTGGCAGCCAACTCTGTTTCTGGGTGAATTTGGGCTGTTAGGTTAAGCCAAGAGGGGGAAATAGGGAGACTAGATAGTCCCATTCCTTTTTTTTTCCTCTTTATCCATTTAACTTCATCAGCCATAATGAGTTTCCTCTGATTTCCTGGGATGAGGTCCACATGCGGGCTGTAGCAAGTTGATGCACAGCTTTGACATCACCAAAGAAACCCACCCAGGAATCAGAATGTGGCTTTGGAGAATCACACTCAGGCCTGGTCTACACTACCCGCCTGAATCGGCGGGTAGAAATCGATCTCTTGGGGATCGACAGGACGCGACAATCGATCCCCGAATCGACGCGCTTACTCCACCAGGGGAGGTGGGAGTAAGCGCCGTTGACTGGGAGCCGCGGCAGTCGATTTGGCCGCCGTCCTCACAACAGGGTAAGTCGGATCTGATACGTCGAATTCAGCTACGCTATTCGCGTAGCTGAATTTGCGTATCTTAAATCGACCCCCCCCCTGTAGTGTAGATGTAGCCTCAGATTTTCAAGTTTGGATGCTTCAAACTTAATACTTAATGTACCATATTTAGGCACTTAAAAGTGGCTTGATTTTCAGAGATGCTGAGCACCCATAGGCCTCACTGACTTGACTGGATGCTGTGGGTACTTAATACCTCCAAAATTTAGACCACTTATTTAGGTGCTGAAATATGAATTTAAATGTTTAACTATAGGGAACACAATCTTGAAAATATTGTCCACGGTGTCCTTAGCAAGATGGTAGTAGTAGTTTTAAAACTCTTATTTAAAATTGCTTAAATGTTTTAGGGAAGCATTCAGGCATTTAGATTTTTATATCATTGTGTATGCATATTTAAAAATACATTCCCTCTCTCTCAGGTGGCTTATGCAATGTCTGATGCATGTGTTGCTATGGTTAGTATATACTTTGGGTGAATGCTATGGTAACTAGTCACATATGGCATTGTGTCAGAACTGTGCACAAGAGTTGCATATCTAATTACAGAACCAAGTGCAGAGTGCGTTCTTTGAATAATGGTTGTACCATTAACTGAGCATACAACTGATTTGGATTGATTTGCATATTCAGTAAAAGCTGTGTTATCCGGCCCTTTACCAACCAGAAAGCTCTATAAACTGGCATTTCTGATCTTCATTGAAAGTCCGGTTTAGAATCCGGTTGGCTCAGGACCCAGCAGGCTCCCTACTTGGCTCTGCATGGCTCCCCAGAAGCAGCGACATGTCCTTGCTGCTCCTAGGTGGAGGAACAGCCACGAGGAGTTCGGAATGAGGGAGGGGATGCGGGGTGTGGGCTCTGGGAGGGAGTTTGGGTATGCGAGGGGGTTTGGGGTATGGGTGGGGGGGGCGGATATGGGCGGCACTCACCTTGGGCAGCTCCCTGCAAGCAGCGACCTGTCCCTGCTGCTCCTAGGCAGAGGCATGGCTAGGTGGCTTTGCACGCTGCCCCCCGCCGGAACTCGGCCAATGAGAGCTGCGGGGGCAGTGCCTGCAGGCGGAGGCAGCACTCAGAGCCACCTAGCTGCGCCTCTGCCTAGGAGCAGCAGGGACATGTGGCTGCTTGTGGGAGCCACCCGAGGTGAGCGCCGCCCGGATCTGGCACCCCACACCCCCTCCCGTGCCCCAACCTCCTGCCCCAAGCCCCCTGCCACACCCAAACTCCCTCCCAGACCCTGTGCCCTATACCCCTCCCACACCCCCAGCCCTGAGCCCCCTGCCACACCCAAACTCCCTCCCTCTTAGTTAACTGGAATTTTTTACTTTCTGGCACCCCCCATTTCCCCAACATGCTGGATAATAAAGCTTTTACTGTACCATTATACATTTTCAATTGTTTGATTACAGATTTAGTCACATGACCACCCCAATGATGGTGATGGGGCACAGAGCCAAATTGCCTTGCTTTAGAGTGAAGGAAAAATGAGTGCCCTGATGTGATTTGAGGATGTCCTAATGTGCTATCCGTTTTTTACAAAGTAGGGCAGTGGAGAATCCATGTAGGTATCCCCATTTTTAGTGACACTTCTGTAATTAATACAAGGACGAACATAAGTGTAGCTCCTCTACTTTCTGGGGAAGCAGAACTAATAATGGATGACATCAAGAAAGCTGAAATGTTTAATGCCTAGTTTACTTCAGTCTTCACTTAAAAGGGTCATGGTAACACATTAACAACAAGGAGGAAGGAATGCAAGCCAAAATAGGGAAAGAACAGATTAAAGAATATTTAGAAAAGTAGATGTATTCAAATCGGTAGGGCCTGATGAAATTCATTTTAGAATACTTAAGGAACTAGTTGAAGCAATGTCAGAACTGTTAGCAATTATCTTTGAGAACTCACAGAGAATGGATGAAGACAGTGGTGCTGGAACAGTTTTTATAGTGGGGGTGCAGAGAGCTATTGAACCAAACTGTAAACCCTGTATATAATGGAAACCACTTCAAGCCAGGGGGTGCAGCAGCACCGCTAGTTCCAGCATCGATGGATGAAGGCCCAGAGACTGGAAAAGGGCAGATTGAGTACCTGTCTTTAAAAATGGTAACAAAGAGGACATGGTGAATTATAGACTAGTCAGCCTTATTCCAATACCTAGAAAGATACTGGAACAAATTATTAAACAATCAGTATGTAAGCACCTGGAGGATAATAGGGTTATAGGGAATAGCCAGCATGGAATGGTCAAGAACAAATCATGCCAAGCCAACCTAGTTTCCTTCTTTTATAGGGTTACTGGCCTAGTGGATGGTGGGAAGCACTAGATGTGATATATCTTGATTTCAGTGAGGCTTTTGACACAGTCCTACGTGACATTCTCATAAGCAAATTAGGGAAATGTGGTCTAGATTAAATTACTAGATGTAGTTATCAATGGTTCTCTGTCCAACTGGGAGGGTTTATCTAGTGGGGTCCTGCAGTGGTCAGACCTGGGTCTGATACTTTGCAATATTTTCATTAATGACTGGGATAAAGGAATGGAGAGTATACTTATAAAATTTGTGAATGACACCAAGCTGGGAGGCATTCAAAGCACTTCGGAGGACAGAATTAGAATTCAAAATGACCTTGACAAATTAGAGATTTGGTTTGAAATCAAGAAGATTATATCCAATAAAGACAAATTCAAAGTACTACACTTAGGAAGGAAAAAAATCAAATGTACAACTACAGAATGGGGGATAACTGACTAGGTGGGAGTACTGCTGAAAAGGATCTGGGGCTATTAAAGATGAGTCAATAATGTGATGCAGTTGCAAAAAAGACTAATATAATTCTGGGGTGTATTAACAGGAATGTTTCATGTAAGATATGGGAGGTAACTCTTCCTCTCTACTCAGCACTGGTGAGGCTTCAGCTGGAGTATCGTGTTCAATTCTGGATGTCACACTTTGAGAAGGATGTGGACAAATTAGAGAGAGTCCAGAAGAAAGCAACAAAAAATATGTCAGATTTTCTATGTGGAAAGGTTAAAAAACTGGGCACATTTATGTGACACAAGAACCTCTTAATTCCAACTGGCAAGGGGGTACAGGTAGATTACAGGAGTCTCCTGATTCTGGTATGAACATACTGGTCCACCAAAGAATGTCATGTGAGGTCTCAAATGAAAGCTGATGTCACACTAGACATCAATATCACTGTGACATGTACGTACAGATACTATGTAAGGAGGCATGTATATATACCAAGAATTGTTGTTAAATCCTGGATCAAGGTATTGGTTACCAGGAAAGGTGAAAAACGGGTTTTCTGTCAGACAAGAGAGATTTAGCCATCTATCTGTTTACGTGTTTACGTGTAAATTGAGTGTTGGCTTGTTCACAATGTGTTTCCTATCACCAGCCTGAACTGAAAGCAAATGAAGGGTTGTAAGAAAGAACTTCAGAAAGTAACAGGTAGAGAAACACAGCAGGAGGGGAGAACCTTGTCTTGAGATGCACTTCAGAGGTTTGTTTTACTGTATTTGGGGAGCAGAGAAGACACCTGGACACTTTCAATGAGGAAGTAAAAGGGCAGTGATTTTGCTCCATGAAAAATGGATCTTAACCAGGCTGGAGAGAACTTTGGGTGAGATAAGCTTCTTTAGACAAGGGAATAACTTCTTAGTTTAATTTCTAGAATGCATGTTATGCTTTTGCTTTATATGTAACCATTTGTTCCAATATTCTTGAATCTCTGTTCTGTGGTAATACACTTAGTCTTGTTTTCACTATAAATATATCTAAGTGCTGTGGTGTTAAACAAAGTGGTGATCCTGAGTTGCATCTTACAAGCTGGTGCTTACTGTTCCCTTAGGAACAGCAGGCCTGGTAATTCTGTGAGTGTTCAGTGAATAAAAGGCTGGATATGGCAGGGAATGCTTGGGGGTTTGTGTGGGGGTTTGCTACCTGCACAGAGAGATCAAGGCCTGTGTGGGTGTGGAAGGTAGTGCTTGTGCTTCCAGAGGCCTTTGGGTTCAGGGAACTACTCCGCAGCAGGAACAGACAAGAGTGGTGCGTGCTCAGGGCAGGTAGTAGTGAGATGCCCCATAACCCTGGGTAACCCTGGGGAGCATCATGTTAGACTTCAGAAAGAAGACTGAAGGGATTTGATAGCAGTCTTCAAATACATTAAGGGCTGTTACATATTTATTTTATTTAGCGTGTGCATAGTCATCTAGCCAAGCGATGGCATCTTCAGAGGCAAGATGCAGTTCTTCTAGGCCACCGCTGAACCTAGTCAGCAGGCATTCATTGACAATGCGAGTCATCATCTGTGTTGTGCCACAGCTGCACAAAGGGCTGTCACGAAGGCCCCAGCAATACTGGTTGGCTGCACAGAGACCTTGTCTGGTCCAGAACCTGTTCAACAGGGACCACTGGTGACAGGGCAGGTCAAAACCAGGCGGGCAAATTGTGGAGTCGGCGATGAGGGACTGGTTGGGGATTATAACAGATATCCATTCCTCTTGCCAGAGTGTTTACGCCTCTCGCCAGAATGTTTACGCTGTTACATAGAGGACGGTGAACAGTTGTTCTCAATGTCCACTGAAGGTAGGAGAAGTAATTGACTTAATCTGGACCAAGGGAGATTTAGGTTAGATATTAGGAAAAACTTTCTCACTGTAAGGGTAGTTAAGCTTTGGACTAGGCTTCCAAGGGAGGCTGTGGAATCCCCATCATTGGAGGTTTTTAAGAACAGGTTAGACCGGGGGTTCTCGAACTGGGAGTCGTGACCCCCTCAGAGGGTCACGAAGTTATTACATGGGGGTCACGAGCTGTCAGCCTCCACCCCCAAACCCAGTTTTGCCTTCAGCATTTATAATAGTGTTAAATATAAAAAAAGTGTTTTTGATGTATAAAGGGGGTCGCACTCAGAGGCTTGCTGTGTGAAAGGGGTCACCAATACAAACGTTTGAGAACCACTGGGTTAGACAAATACCTGTCAGGGAAGCTCGAAGTTTACTTGACCCCGCCTCAGTGCAAGGGTCTGGACTTGATGACCTCTCTAGGTCCCTTCCAACTCTATATTTCTATGATTCTATAATTTTGTGATAATTAATGGTACAGTTAAAGAAGTAGACACTTCATAGAGAGCTTAGCAGGGTACTTACAAGAAATATACCTGTGCCCTTTAGAGATGTGATTTATTCATGTTTCTTCTTTACAAAAATCCTAGGAAGCCAAATATATTAAACTCTATTAATGTATGTTAAGTTTTTCCTTATTACCATTTTTCTTGTGAAATGGATTCTTGAATACAGTCATAGATATCCTGTGGCCCTTGGACTGCAAGCAGCAAGTCAAAGTGCTTCTTTAAGACCTTAAACAGTTTTCAGAATTTAAGCTTTCTTAATATATTTATTTTTAAGAAGAAAACATTCCAGAAGAAAACTAATGTAGTATCATCTTTCTTGGGTCAGCACACAGACAATCTGAGAACCTGGGAAAAATTTTAAAAAGCTTGAAGACAAACGTGAATTGCACTGTTTGCAGTAATACCGCACAATGATTTATAGGAAAAGACTTGAACAAAGATACTGTGTGCCACTAAAACTGCCATTATCATTTCTAAGGACCCTATGGCAGCAATGGTTGGGAAACTCTGCTCTGTGTGAAACAACTAGTGTAATTAAAATCACATTAGCTTTTAAAAATGTCACCAATAGAAATCCTGCATGTTAATTGCACAAACCGTATATAATGTAGTCTATGAACACTACTGGAGAAATTCTATCTGCATTTTTATGCAGTTGACTCAAACCCATATTAGAAACCTCCATTTTACCATTGTTTCTCTCTCTCTCTCGCACACTCTTTTTTTAATGGCATTAGATCTGTAAGAACCCAGCATTTTTTTTGGAAAAGGTTCTGTGATTTAAAAGTACTGAAAGTTATTTTATTTCAGTGCCTTCTGCAGCTATTGCCATAATAGGTCTCTTCACTGTGAGAAGAATGCAAGATAATTGACCTTGGCTCCTGCTGTTTGCTTTTGAATGGGGGCACATAACTCCTATCATGGTCAATTATCTCACAGTAGTGCCTGTATCAAAGGGGACTGTTTCTTAACAAAGCAATCTTCTTATCACCTGTGTGTGTGTGTGTAAATGGAATTAACTCCACTTATATTGGTGTAAATGGGTGAAGAACCCATCTGACTCCAAATAAAAGTACATTGAGTAAAAAAAAAAAAATCACCACTGCTGGAGTCTTAACAAAAAGGTAACTCTAAAATAATGTGACATGAAACATCAGCCATGTGTCCTCTGGCTTCACTACCTTCATGGCTACTCTACTAGGGTTGCCAACTTTCTAATCGCACAAAACCCAACACCCTAGCTTCACTCCTTCCCCGCGGCCCCGCCCCCCACTCACTACATTCCCTCTCCCTCAGTGGCTCACTGTCCCCCACCCTCACTCACTTTCACTGAGCTGGGGCAGGGGCTTGGGGTGCGGGAGGGGTGAGGGCTCTAACTGGGGTGTGGGCTCTGGGGTGGGGCCAGAAATGAGGGGTTCAGGGTGCGGGAAGGACTCCGAGCTGGGTCAGGGAGTTGGATTGTGGGAGGGGGTGAGGACTCCAGCTGGGGGTGTGGGCTCTGGGGTGGAGTAGGGGATGAGGAGTTCAGGGTGTGGGAGGGGGCTCTGAGCTGGGCCATGGGATTGGGGTGCAGGGGAGATGAGGGCTCCAGCTGGGGGTGCAGGCTCTGGGGTGGGGTTGGGGATGAGGGGTTTGGGATGAGGGGTTTGGGGTACAGGAGTGGGCTCCAGGTTGGGGGGGGCTCAGGGCTGGGGCCGGGGGGGTTGGGGCTCGGGCTTACCTCAAGCAGCTCCCGGTCAGCAGCACAACGGGGCTAAGGCAGGCTCCCTGCCTGTCCTGGTTACGTACTGCACCCCAGAAGTGGCCAGCAGCAGGTCCAGCTCCTAGGCGGGGGAGGAGGGAAGCAGGAGGCTCTGCGTGCTGCTCTCACCTGCAGGCATCGCCCCCCCCCCCAGCTCCTATTGGCTGCTATTCCCGGCCAATGGGAGTGCAGCGCCAGTGCTCGGGGTGGGGCAGCGCGCAAAGCCCTGTGGCCC
This sequence comes from Emys orbicularis, assembly GCF_028017835.1. Classification (NCBI taxonomy): domain Eukaryota; kingdom Metazoa; phylum Chordata; order Testudines; family Emydidae; genus Emys; species Emys orbicularis. The sequence goes on from NC_088683.1 coordinate 348,737,132, forward strand.
CCCTGCCTAGGAGCGGGACCTGCTGGCCACTTCCGGGGCACAGCGCGGTGCTAGCTTGTCTTAGACCTGCAGCATCGCCGACCAGACTTTTAACGGCCCGGTCGGTGGTGCTGACCAGAACTGCCAGGGTCCCTTTTCGACCGGACGTTCCGTTCGAAAACCGGACACCTGGCAACCCTATACTCTACCCCAACCTAATCCTTCTCCCCAGGCTCAATGCCTGCTAAAAGGTGAGGTGCTTCAGGGAAAATGTGGTTATATGCGATCAGCCAAAGGATAACGGCCCTGATTCAGGAAAGTGTATTGCCATAGGGTGGGCTGGCCCTTTAAGAGTAGTTGGCCTCAGCTCCACCTCTGCCTAATTATCTGCCTCCCAGATGATGGGTTTAGGCTGGTAGTTGGGTCAGGTAATCAGACATCAAGTGAGGGTAGCTGGGGGTGGGGCTTCCTATAAGAGGGAGCTAGAGAATGCATAGAGGAGGCTGCACAGAGAGATATGGGGCCTGATACAAGGGTAAGGAGGGCTGAGATTTGCAGAGGTATCCAGAAGGGATTCTGCATTAGAGTCAGGGGTGAAAGTAGGCTGGTACGGTGTACCGGTAAGAAGTGGCCGCCGGTACAAGCCCATACGCAGCCGACATTAAAGTGCTACTGCGGCAGCGCTTTAAGGACCCTCCCAGGCGGCCAACAGGGAGGGGGCAAAAGGGGCAGCAGCCGGAGCCCCGGGCCCTTTAAATCGCCGCCGGAGCCCCAGGTGGCGCGGGCCAGGCAGTGCGGATGGGCTGGGTGGGGGAGGCTGACCCACAGCCCCGCCCCTTCTGCCCGAGGCCCCGCCCCCTCCGAGGGCCCAGAGCCGGGCCCCTGTACAGGTAATTGCTTAATGTTACTTTCACCCCTGATTAGAGTGGACTGGGAAAGAAGCTCTCTCACAGCCAGCTGCGGGAAAGTCAGTGAGGGGCAGGAGCAAAAACCTTAAGAGGCAATGATGAGTGTCTGAGGGACATAATAGACTCTGAGCATAGGTCAGATATAATGGACTGGTGAACTTAGAGAAGAAGCCTGGAAGAGTCTAGCTTTGAGTTAAACTGTTATTTTGTGTTAATAAACCAGAGCCCCTAAAGGGGAGTGTTGATTAGCATACATATATTATGCTGTTAACACTACCCACAATACATATGCCAAGCATTTAAGAACACATATTATTAAGCATTAGTATAGCAATTATATAGGCCTGTACCTTTGTTATAATTCTGTACTGTTATGCTAAGTATTCTATAACACCTTGCATTAGCTGAAGTAAGCCTTGGATTGAGTAGACAGGAAAACTCTTAGTATCAGGACATGATTATTTCCTCAAGGGGACAGAAAAGGGGTTACACACAAACCTAGGCAGTATTTTCACATCCGTTAGTACCTAGAATGCATACACCCAGAACAAGGATAAGGCTGCATCATGACCCGGAATGCATGAGTTCAGAACAAAAGACAAAGGGGTATGCCATGGTACCAGAAACAAACAAGGTAAAAAGCTGATTAATTTAATCCAGTTTCAGGTGATATATATAGTACCTTGTAGTGGTAAACAAATAGGGTATAAGAAGATGGCTTTGGGGAGGTAACTTTGGGGAGCACACTTTCTGCGTAAGGTGAATGTAATGTCACCGCATAGGACTGCTCTTTGAACCTTTTTCCTGTACCATATTAATACACCTGACTGACATTAGTTATTTGGTGTCTTGAGTATATTTCATAATGAACCAAAGTGTAATCAAGCAATTGACTATACAATTTATGAACAGGAGAGTTCTTCAGAAGCCCCAGTTGTGGAGGTTTGTTTCTTAGAAAGGAGGAAAATGAGGCAGAGTTGGACAGCGGATGAGGTGAGTCCCTGATACACACACCTATCCAGGAAAGCACCTAGGCACATGTTTTAATTGGTTTGAAGTTAATGGGACTTAAGCACATGCTCCAACTTCAGTGCTGCCAACTCTTGTGATTTTTTCCCCCCACAAGAAACAGGATTTTGGCTAGACTGGATAGTGATGAAGCAAGAATCTCCATCTTGCATTTGAGTCCTACCTGCGGGGCAAATCCCCTCTGATTGACTGCTTTGCCTGCCTCCTGGAGTTGACCAACCAATCATAGCTGCTGTAGGAAGACTTCTGTCACTCTCCTACCCGCCCTCAGCAACCTGAAGCCATTCTTGCTGGAGAGGAGGGAGCTACAGAGCTCAGTAGCTCAGGGCAACTCTCACCCCTCCTACTCTGACCAATAGGGATGGGACCATGATTCTGCTCTTTCTCCCTCCCTCCCTCCCAGGACAGTTCCTCTGCTCCTACCCCATCAACACCTACTCTTGAAAGGTGGGGAGAGAACCCTGCTACAGCCCCCTTCCAAGACAAGCAGAGGTGAGGCTGTGAAGCGGGGCTGAAGTGGTGGGGGATAAGGGCTGAAATGATGGGGGCAGAACTGATGTGAAGACTAGGGGCACAGGATTGATTTGGAGGTTGGGGGCAGGATTAATTGCTGAGCAGGGGAGGCAGAATCACTTTACACAACCACATTTGGAAGAGTGGGCAACACTAATTGTCACACACACTGGCACTTGGTCTACACTACGATTTTAATTCGGATTTAGCTGCTTTAATTCGAATTAACGCTTGACCCGTCCACACAACGAAGCCATTTAATTCGAATTAAAGAGCCCTTTAATTCGATTTCTGTACTCCTCCTCGACGAGAGGAGTAGCGTCAAAATCGGTATTGTTAATCCGAATTAAGGTTAGTGTGGCCGCAATTCGATGTTATTGGCAATTCAATGTTATTGGCTACCCACAATGCAACGCTCTGGAAATCGATGCTACTACGGTAGCTTGGATGCACACCACCGAATTAATGGTGCCTAGTGTGGCCGAATACATTCGAATTTATAAAATCGGTTTCCTAAATTCGAATTATATAAATTCGGATTAATCCCGTAGTGTAGACATACCCTGGGGCTGGGCAGGGGCAGTGAAAAAACACAATCTTTTTTTTTTTTTTTTTTTTTAACTCTCATGATATTTTGGGCCAAACTCTTTTTTTGAGGTCTGACACATGGTTTTTGATACCTTGCGGTTGGGAATACTGCAAATTAAGCACATATCTAAGTGCTTTCCTGAACAGGGATGGACTTAAGCCCATGTGTCACAGAATGGAACCATCTTCCCCTGCTGGACGCTCACTAGGTTGCTGTGTTGGATCCTGCGAGCCTGGAGCAACTTTCAGGCACTGGATCTGGCCTCTCAGGCTCATGCCTGGGATGTAGACTCCCTGTCTGGTATCCCTTCTTGCAAATGGACCCTATTGTTCAGCTGTCCCAAAACCAGTGCAGAGCCCCCAAGTCTCTCTGATAGCTTATCACATTTTCCAGAGCTCCCACCTCAGAAGTACTCTGGGTTACAGTTTAATCTTTTGGGGACCAGTGACAGCAACCAAGTTGGAGGCTTTGAAAAGTACCTTCTTAAACACACACTTTATTCATAGAGAAAATGAACTTACAGATCCATGCAAAAAATACGAACCCCTCTCTCCTCACCACATGAAGCGCCATTTGGATTTTGGTTCTGAGGGTCCCTCTTCTCCTCCTGCTCTGCTTTTAGGTTCTCTCTATCTGTCCCTGCAACAAACTACCCTTATTGGGGAGCACAGTGTGGTAAAATTTCATTCTGTGGGCAGGTTAGTGATAGAAGGATAAGAAGTGTCATTTGATGTGTAAAAATCTACAGAATCATGATTTCAATGGTGTCACCCTCTGTGGCATGGCAGGGGGACTCGCTGCCCCCCACTCCCACCTCTCAGCTCCAGGTCCTCCAGTTGGTGGAAATTTTGATAATCCAGTGTTGTCAGAAATGGTTTGAGTTCAGTATCATTCAAAAGCCCTTTCTCTCATAAACACACTGGTACCAAACGTGATAAACCTAGAACAATTATGTGACTATATATTCGAGAAAAGGTTTAAAAATCAACTTCTTAAAATTATACTTAACGCAGGGATGCATTGCTTACATAAAAAAGACATTGATCTTTGGTAATCCCAGGGAAGTTAGCCTTGACATATAGGACAGAAAACATTTATTGAACCAAGTCATCATCAGTGTCGTCTCCATGTAGGGTACTACAGCTTGATGCGTTGTCACCCTGAGCCGCATGCACACATCTCTGTACAAGGCAGGCTGCTGGCCAGACATTTGCAGGGTGATGAGCATCTGGTCTTTGTACACCGGCTTTTGATTAACTGCCTTCCTGGTCTGGGCACAATCCTTTCCCCTGGTACAGCCCTTGTTCCAGCTCAGGTGGTAGCTAGGGGATTTTTCATGATTGCAGCCCTCTTTGTTCTGTTCCACCCACTTATATACTTTGGCACAAGGTGGGAATCTTTTGTCTCTCTGGGTCCCCTCCCCCTTCTAAATGGAAAAGCACTAGGTTAAAGATGGATTCCAGTTCAGGTGACATGATCACATGTCACTGTAAGACTTCATTACCCACTTGCCAGCACACACGTATACAGGAAGACTTACAAGTAAAACAGAGCCATCTACAGACAATTGTCCTGGTTAATGGGAGACATCAAGATTCCAAACCACCATTAATGGCCCACACTTTGCATAATTACAATAGGCCCTCAGAGTTATATTTCATATTTCTAGTTTCAGATACAAGAATGATACATTCATACGAATAGGATGACCACACTTAGTAGATTATAAGCTTTGTAATGATACCTTACAAGAGACCTTTTGCATGAAGCATATTTCAGTTACATTATATTCACACTCATTAGCATATTTTCATAAAATCATATAGAGTGCAACATCACACTCTTCTTCCTAGGAATATTTTTAATTGATTCCTCTGCATACGTGTCAAACACAAGGTGGACTTCATCATAGATCCAGTATTTTCTCTGTAGCTTCATAATGAGGTGTTCAGCCAACTCTTCGCACATATTAGCAGTTTCTGGTTTGTCAAGGAGCTTGTACCTCAGCCATACCATCTATTATTGCTACACTGAACGGCCTTTGTTGGTATAAGGGACTGGTCATGTTATCAGTAAGTGCTGACTTAGGAAGGCAATGCAAGATGGGCTTTAATTTGCATTTTGCTTCTTTGTGCACAGTTTGCACTAGTAAAATCACTATTTGTTTCTATTGCTTTTATCTTTTTTGATGCAACACATTACATATGTTCTTGGTATAGTACTCGATGGGATGTACAATGTCATATGCATGGGTGTCTTTTGTTCAATGCACCCACTTTACTATACTTTCCATTCCATGTTTTTGCTAAGAGTGACTGCTTCATACAGTTTCTTACCTGTCTCACATGTTGAAACTGTGCTTAATGGATGACTTCGGGCTTCTGGCTTACCGCTGAAGAAGCAGGTGTTCTTCTTGAAACACATGCCATGGTTTAAGGTGAGTCTCGCCCACAGCTGGCACTTGTCCCAGCATCTTCAACTTTTTCCTGATGCTCAATGTACTTCCTCTCTAACCTTGCCAAATTCAGTTTATGAATGTACTTCTCAAAGTATATAAGGTGCCCACTGAACTTTGGGTTTAACCAGGTTCTCCACGGTGGTATTCTCCAAAGATTCAGCTACTAGTGAGTACTCTTCATCTCCCCATTGAGGCCTAAAAATGATCAAGATCAAAGTAAAAAACAAGGATTTCATAATAAATTATTTTGAGATTGTAATTACTTTATATAATGTATGTTATGTAACTCTGTGCGTAGTGTTTACAGCTGGATTCCAGTAATTTCTGGTTGGATGCTGACATCTTAACCAGTGCCTCATTACAACTCTTTTGGCAAAATAAACAAAGCTGATAATCAATACTACTGGACCATTTCCTTTTTGCCAATGATGGCAAATCGACTTAAACACATCTTCCATTTATAGTAATCTGTAGCATCAACAAACATTAATTTGGTATCATGTTCTGAGCATGAACCAATAACAATAGTGTCAGTTGAGGGCCACAGTTTAACTTTGGGAGGGCTGCATGTTTGACATGCCTGAGTTAAAGTATAATTTTAAAAAGTTGATTTTTCAACATTTTCGCAAATATATATCAAATAACACTGCTCTACAGCCAAAATGCTTCTGAAATAAATGTAGTCAAACTTTACTAATTCTGGGTCACTGAGAACGAAAACGATGCTTAAAATTGTTGATTGGCTCTAGTTTTCAAGATATGCTATTGGGTCAGTATATATGACCCTTGACTTGGGAATGGCGGAGGATAAGTGAGTTATAAAGGGAAGGGATCTCAATTTAAACCAGAAATGACTAAAATACATCTTTGACTGGATCTATGAATAAATCTATGACTGGGTTTGGACAGTACTTGCTTTTTAGGCAAAACAATGAATGATGCAATCTGAAGCTGGTATTGCGTCATACATGATATGAATTGCATCATGTTATTCCTAGAAGTCATGGATGATGCAATCATAACGAAGCTTAGATCACTCTGCTGAACAAATTGCCCTATATCAGCTCTAGAAATCATACAGTGTCGTGCTCTCTTATTTGTCAGTGTTTGATTTTGCAAAGGGACACATTTCTGTTTAGCCAAAGTGAGCAGAGATGCCTCGTACTTGTGTGAACAGTGCAGATAACTTCTGCTATGTTTGTGGTGAAGTGACTTTTGCATCACAAAAGCGCAGTATAACCACTATGGTTAAGAAAGCCTATCACCTTTATTTTGGCTGCAAAATTGGAGATCAGGACAAGAGGTGGGCCCCACACATATGCTGCAACACTTGTGCAACAAATCTTCACCAGTGGTTGAACAGGAAAAGGAAATCTATGCCTTTTGCAGTGCCAATGATTTGGAGAGAGCCAACAGATCATACCAGCAATTGTTACTTCTGCATGGTGCCTCCAGTTGGGAAAGGTGTGTCAAAGAAGAAAAAGTGGACTGTGCATTATCCAAACATTCCATCAGCTATACGCCCAGTACCCCACGGAGAAGGACTGCCGGTTCCTGATGCACCAGAATCATTCTCACTTGAGTCAGACGAGGAAGAGGAAGAGGTGAAACTTCTGGTCCTGAACCATCAATGTCACAGGACCCACATTTTCTCCCATCCTCCTCCTCTGAGCCACACCTCATAACACAAGGTGAACTGAATGACCTTGTCAGGGATTTGGAACTACCCAAGAGTAAGGTAGAGCTGTTGGGCTCCAGACTACAGCAGTGGAATCTCCTGGCAGGTGATGTTAGGGTTTCCATGTTCCGTGACCGTCCAAAGGATCTTGTCCCATTCTTCTTCATGGAAGGTGATCTTGTAGCCTGCAACAACATCGATGGTGTGATGGCAGCCCTCAACATCGTTCACGATCCAGATGAGTGGAGACTGTTCATTGATTCATCGAAGACGAGTCTTAAAGCTGTTTTACTGCATAATGGCAATGTTTTGCCATCAATTCCAGTTGGTCATGCAGTCCATATGAAGGAAACCTATGACAACATGAAACAACTTTTGAGGTGCATAAACTATGACCAACATCAGTGGCAGCTTTGTGGCGATTTGAAGGTTGTTGCTCTCTTGCTTGGTCTGCAGACTGGATACACAAAGTACTGCTGTTTTCTCTGCGAATGGGATAGTCATGCAAGAGATTCCCACTACATCAAGAAAGATTGGCCACTCCGACAATGGATGATTCTCTAGACACTAAGGGTTAGAGTTATACACAGAGTTCATAAAACCAATCAGAATTCGTAAATTGTACATACGGAGAGTCCTCGAACTCTCACACCATATTTGTGTGTTTTACTAAACCAGGACTAAAATTTGCACATGGCATCATGTTCTGGGAGGTGCATTCCCCACACTCATGCAGAAATTTGAACTGCAAAAAGAGAGAGAGAGAGAGAGAGAGAGAGAGAGAGAGAGAGAATATAACAGTCATACATTTAAAGATGGACGAATGGCCAGGGTGCAGGAAGAATCAACAGTAGCCAAAATTTACTTTGGCTTGTCAGATATTACAAATTGGTTTCTTTTGAATTTAATGTATCTAGAATTGTACCCTCTTGTGGCTGTTAAAAAGAATGAATGGAAATTCCAGTGTGTGATTTTTTTTTCTGACTTTCTTATTGCAAAACCACATTTCTCAAACCATGCCAAAGGCACCAGTCTACATTTTAAATTCATGGCAAGTCTGAAGTTTTAAACAGAAGCCAAAAAGTATGTCTGAAAAAAATAAAATAAAAACGCAACCCCTTTAAGGATGACATTCCAGAATCTCAGAAACAGCCAAACAGAATTTCACCATACTTTCTATGCAAACTTGAACTTTGGGCTAATAATAAAGCAGGAGAAATTTCAGTGCAAGGTCTGCAATTCTGTGCAGCGGAAAGTAAAGTGTTGAGATGAGAACATGTAATCAGCCATATAATTGTGGTGTTAACACTGAATTTAATAAGCACAAGAAGATCAAATTTTTAGTATTTTTCTGAGCATTGAAATATTTTAGGAAATTCACTGGTCAAAATCCAATTACCAGATTGTCCATGTGGACTGTTTACTTACATGACAGGCAAAATAAAGGCACACGGATCTGAACATGTTGGAGTTGACGTTTTCTTATAATAAGGAAGCAGTGTGATAGAGGGTTTTGGCAAGAATACAATATAAGATAGTTAACAGGTGCCTTCTTCTGAAGTAGGTGCTAGTTTTTCAGCATCTTGAAACTTTGAATGTAAAAGATGAACTTTCACACCAAGGGAAACTTGGATAAAGTTATACTGATGCAAACATTAATTTCGTCAGTATTTTTGTTTCCTTTATTATTAATGAAGAAATCTGTATATGAATAAAGCTCTCTCCACCTCACACTAATGTCCCCTTCTGCATCGGCCCCCAGAGGAGGGGGCAGAAGGGGCAGTTTGCCCTGAGCCCTCTCTTTGAGTGGGCCCCCAAACCGAGTGGCGTTGTGACCTGGTGCACATGGTTGCAATGTCACTCATGTTTGGACAGGCCACCCCTCCATCATGACCAAACAGTGCGACCCCATGTACCAAGTTGCAATGCCCACAGCAGGCAGCCAGGCCCAGGCCCAGCCCCGTGGAACACGAGTCGTCACTGTGGGGTGAGTACAGGGCTGGCTTGCTCGCTCGCCAAACCCTCTCTCCCCCCTTCTTGCTGTCTCCCCTTAGTGTTTTTCACACTTGGTTTTTTTTAGGGATTGGGGGCCTCAGTTTCAGATTTTGCCCCAGGTTCCCAAAAACCCTCTGCGAAGCCCGTCACTGTAACCCTGTAGTAAAGACGTATGGACAAATTCTGCCACATGCAGGAAAAGCTGTGTGCTTTATATATGCAGTAAAGGCATAGGTGCAAGTTCATGCAGCTCCCAGTGACTTTACTTGGAGTCGTGTGTCCATAACCAAGTGTAGAGTTTGGTGGATACCAATCTGTTACTGAAATAATTCTGATGTCAAAGGAACCAGAACAACTTTATTTCAGGAGTGAGTGGGGGAGAAGGTACTATACAGCAGGTTGGCACAATTTCAGCTGTAGTTTAAACACATGGTAATTAAGCAGTATGATAGGAAAAGTTATTAAATCTGTTTTCCTTTCATCTGCTTCTATCTTTTCAATTAGTTTTAGTTGATGGTATTCCCCTGTATCAAAGCCCTTCTTGAAAGGATTGTCTGCAACCAGTTGAAAAAATGCACAATTGCCCTTTAATGCTTCTGATGGTTACATAATCTGAAATAATTTAAATTAACTAGTTTGAACTATCATTGTTGTATAGGTAAAAATCATCTGATTCAGCTTGTTTCATTATCATAGAGTCACAGAAATTAGAGATGGAAATTACTTTTTAGAAATTATACCTGTGTTTCAAATTATTTCCTTCCCAGTGCGATTGTCTGCCTTTTTCTAAATTAAATATTATCTTATTTCCAATGTCTCTAGAACCCTTTTTGTTATGTGCTAGTTTCACAGCAACTCCCACTTATTAATTTAATTAATATATATTAAACCCTTTTTCCAGATAATTAACAAAGGGGTTTAATAAGACTGAACCTAATGCCAGTCCAGCCACCCCCCACCACCTTTTTCAGCCCCAGTCTGGTACACTGTCATTTATCATTATCATAAATTTGTGATTCATTAGCCAGTTTGAATTTTACATAATACTGCTCACTTAGAAGCCCCGTTAAATTAATTTTGAAGGAAAGTTTCCATGACACACTGAATCAAGCAGTTTACTAAAACCCAAATTGCATCCTGTTTGACTAAAATTGATTTAACAGGGCTTCACTGAGAAACGTAAGTTCATGCTTCTCCATATTTATAATGTTACTATTACAGACTGTGTTGTTTACTATGAAACAGAAAAGAAATAAAAAAGAATGTTTTGGAACCTGTCAGGCTGTAGTAGCTATATCCTCTATTCCAGCTCTAATCAGAGACTGAAATGGTGGTTTGAAAAGATAGAGGTGGATGGAGATGGAGAGAAAACAGGAGAGAAAATGAAAACCTTCAATCAGTAATAATAAAATGTATCAAATAGCAAAACAATGACACCTCATAAAACCCTCACATCAGTATCACAGCATTACCACTCCAAAGGTACAATAAACCTGAAATTGTTTCCCCCTTTAAAATCACCTCTACTCCAGCCAACACCAAGACAGCTGCCAAGAAGAGAGAAAAACAGCATTTTCATATGACAACATGAAGAATCTTTTCTAGAAAGACAGGAGTGGGAGAGCACAGGCAGTAAGCTAGGCAGAGAGGTGATTTTGTCCATGACTGTAGTATGTGATTACCTCCCAAGAGAGAATTTCTTAAATCCCAATAGGCCAGTTATCTAAATTTTCCTCCTCACGTGCTCTGAGGAACTTTGGGCTGTTATTGAAAATAAAATCCTTCTCTTTGCCCTCTCTTCCTCCTCTCTCTTGGCTTTTTTGTCTTCATTTCTTCCTCCTGCTCTTCCTCCTCTCTTCTTTGTTGTTTATAATTGCAGATGTGGGAACATTACACTGTGGAAGTGAGTTTTAATCTAGGCTTGTGCCCATTTGTGTCTCCTCAACTAATTAGTTCCAAACTGTTGGCCTGGTGCCAAGAGAGTCCTGTCTCCCACTGTAAGCGTCACCTTTGAGGTTGACAACTTCGTAGTTCTTACAGCACTTCACTGTCGAGAATGGTCAGTGTCAGTGATAGAGACACCCACTGAGGTATCTTGGAGGTACCAAGGAGGGCATTGAAGATTAACATCCAGACCTTGAATCTGACCCGGTATTCTGTGGGGATTCAGAGTAATGAGCACCCTGCTGAAGGCCTCTGGGCAGCTAGGTGTTGCCGAGGAGGTGAGGTAGAATGATCACATCTGGATACAGTGAGTTGCAATAGTCCAGACTGGAAGTCACAAAGAGCTGGATCATTCCACCGAAGTGTGTCTGATAATGTGGGGCACATTATTCTGGTTAGCTGTAGATGAACAGTAGATCACCTTGCGGGGCGGGGGAGGGGAGGGATGATGGGCACCTATCCATGTGTCCAGCAGCAGGAAGGACTCCTGAAGGAGTCCTTAGGTGCAGACCATTTTGACAGTCTGTGTCTAGACCCCTTCAGTGGACAGCGAGCCGATGGAAGTTGCTAAGGGCAGGTCTATGGTACCGGCTAAGTTGCTCAGGGGTGTGAAAGCCCCTCCCCTCAAACGACACAAGTTTTGCGCTGTCCACTCGGGCGCTATGTCAGCGCGAGATGCTCTCCTGCTGCCATAGCTTACGCTTCTTGCTGAGGTGTCTTCATTATGTCTTCACCAGACACGCTGCAGCTGCGCTGAGGTAGCACTGTAGTGTAGACTTGCCCTAAGTTTTCCAAGTGTTTCCCTTTCCCCACCAAAATCACCTCCATCTTGTGTTATGAGCTCTCTCATCTCCAGTCAGGAGGATAGGCTGCAGTGGCAGGGCAGCAGAGCACAGGATGTGGGTTAGAAAAATAATTAGTGTTCTGAGCCCTGTCCTCTCCAAGCAAGGAGGGGATTGCCTCAACATCAGGGAAGCACAGGAAAGCCAACTAGTGGGAGAGCTTGCTTTTCCTGGGCATCCTTTCCCAGGTAGCAAGTGACTGGTCCTGGTATCAGGGCAATAGCAAGAGAATACAGCATGATTTTATCTTTATAAATCCTTTCCACTTATTTCTCATGGTTCTGTTATCTCCTAGAGATTTACAAACGTTCTCTGAATATTTGTTCCAATACTTTAGTAGGGATTGCAGTAAAACTTACTGGATAGTAATTCCCAGGTGTCCAGTATTTTGTGTGAATATCTGTGCTAAGTTTGCTTCCCCCCCCCCCATCTTTTTCTTGCACTATGTTCATTCCTTGTGAAACTGATAGCTAAGGAAAGAGAAAGATTTTTCAAATAACTTTACTCTTTTTCAGACCAGAATAAACCTGTCCAATAAGCAAAATTGTAACTCGATTTTTAAAAGGAACAGATGGCTATTATAAGACATTGAAGAAATAAAATCTTGCATGGTGGTTTGTGTTAGTACCTCTAATAATGCTTTTATAGGGTGTATTACAATTTATTGACTAATTACTTATTTTAATTGGTTGTGTTCAGTTATTACAAATATTGAATGCTTTTATATAGAAATACAATAACAAAGTTCCTACAGACATCATAAAGTGATCACATTGTAGGGTTTGTGATTGTACTATTTTATTGTATTACAGTAATTTCTGACTAGAGAGAGATGCAGTACTTGAGTTCAGTAAAACAGATGCTTGGCTCAAATTTTTTTACTTCCCATTTCCACTGTTCTGTTCCTTGAAAAGACTACTGCTAGACTAATATGCTCTTCATATAATTCTATCCTTTGTGCTGCTTCTTTGGCCCTCACAGCTTAGAGAAGCAAAGGAGAAAACAAAAAGACTAAGGCTTAAAATGCCTAAGAGCTATTTTCAAAAGTGACGTAGGCACTTAAGTCTCATTGAAAGTCAGTGAAAAGAAATTTTCAGAGTAAAAGTTCCTTCGGCACCTCAGTTTTTGCCACTGGGTATGCATAGTGCTGCCTCACTCTAGGTGTCTGGACACCTACCTCCCACCTAAGCCCCAGAGTGATTCACAAACCAGGGGAAGACAGGCATTCATCTGCTGAAGTCACAAGTGGGGCCTGATCCAGTAGGGATGTTCAGAGGCCACCTACCAGATTGGGCCCCATTCAAACTCCAGGGGGCAGCAGTGATTGTCTTGTAACTGTTAGCCCGGTGATTAGAGCACTCACCTGGGAGGTAGGAGACCCTGCTTCACTTCCACCCTCTTAGGCTAGTGCACTAGCCACTGAGCTATGGGATAGTCTGATGTGGGGTTTCCTCAATCTCTCCTGTTGAAGCTGTGGCTAAATAATGAAAGAGCGATTGGAGTAGGGGGAATGGGCCCAGGGTCTCCCTCCTCCCACATGAGTGCCCAAACCACTGGACTGTGGAGCTGTTCTCACACTCTGTGTTTGGGTCGCTCCCTCTCTCTCTGTCCCAGCGTTTGTTCCACTGTGAATAAATATTCAAATAGTCATTGGCCAGACAGAGAGCGTGAGAATGACTCTGTAGTCCAGCGGTTAGAGCATAAACCTGGGAACTGAAGCCGGCTCTCCCACATTCCAGGTTAGTGCTCTAACCACTGGGCTAAAAATAGTAAGGTGGGCACCACTACCATTTCTCCTCCTCCTCAGTTTCATACTAAAATGGTACAGGTGCCTAACTCCAGGAGAGGGTTCATAACTGAGAATCGCAAGCAGAGACAGGCACCTCGTGTGAAGCTTAGCATCCGCCATTGGTTAGCTTAGCGCCCCTCCCTGCCCCCCCACCCCCGCACCTAGCAAGCTGGCTTTTGTGAAATGCAGGCTAAGGTGCCTTTTTCTCCCCATTCATTGTATAGGGAGCCTAGGCACCTAACTCAGGCTTTGTGAATTGCAATAATTTTCTAGGCACTTAAATGTTAGGGGCTGTGACACTAGCACTATAATGCCTAACTCCTTTTGTGCATCCAGCCCCCAAGTGCTTAAGTCACGTTTGAAAATGGGATGTAGGTTCCTAGGTCATTTTGGCATTTTTGAAAATTTTATTCAACCTAATCTAACCCTGTCCTGGAAAAGAAGGTTGTGCTGGTACTTGATGGATTGCGCTTCACAAAAAGTGGATAATCAACAATGAAACAAGGTGGGGGAAAATTAGCTCGGTTCTCCTTTTTGTCTACAAAAAGTAAATGTTGTACTTTGTACCTAGTATCAGTCTGTGACTGCTCGTAGTTGTTAGAAGAGGCCCTCATTTTCACAGAAGTCTCAACTTGGCCACTGATCTTGCACCTCCAACGTGCATTTTATAACACATGGACATCTAACTACATGATTTGTTGATGCAGTCTAGTAGTTAGACATCTAAGTGATATTGGAGGAGCCATCACACCCTGGTTTTTTCACTGGTCTCCCCTCAAATAGCCCAAATCTGACACAAAGCAACGGAGGAAGGAGTTCTTGAAGATGCTTTGAACCAATTGGGAGTTGAGACACTGCATCAATGTCACCCACTTTAGCACAGGTGTGATTTAATAGTTCCAAAGCAGCCCACTGACAGCTCCAAAGCAATGTGTAAATTCCTATATGTCAGGACTGAGGGGCTATGATAATGGTACCAGAGCAACATGCATTGATGTATCAGGGCTAATTCCCACCATGGTGTTCTCCTTGCCCTAGGGTGTGCCGAATGTGCTGTTTTCATCTGCAGTGTGTGAATTCATAGGGTCATATAAAATTATTTGGCATTTGTGGTGTGGACTAATGTACATCTAGGTAGTTAATGTTAAGCTGCTTTAACTATATTGATGCATTCTCCAACTCTGACTTCTTAGCTGCCTGAGGAAGGTGAGGAGAAATAAGAGTAACTAGAAGTCTGAACTCTGGAGGACACTGAGAAGTCAAAGATTCCCTACACATCTCCAAGGACTCTGTGGACTAAGACAACTGACTCACCCCCAGAAGATGGTTCCCCACTCTGGAAAGGATACTAGGCAAGCCTCTTTACCCTAAAGATCACCACCAACTCCAGCGTTGATATTATGGAGTTTCTTGAAATGATGTCCCATGTGGAACTAGTGGTTTTTGGACTTCCAACTAATCTCAGTCACATGGTTGTACCATTATTCCACTCTGGCAGCACTCCAGCAAAGATTACTATTGCCTATTTTACCCAGTCTCCTGAACGAGGACCTGCTGATTAAGGCTACAATGTCTAAAATTTGGTGTTCCAGTATTGAGATTATCTGACAAGAGAGTGCATCAGTCATCTATGGTTGCTACATGCATATCTAATTACCAGTCCTCAGTGAGAAGGCACAGGAAACTGGGGGGAAAGTTTGTCAGTTGGCATCCTTGAAGGCAAAAGACTTACATCTTTGGACTCTGATTAATAAGATTTTATCAGCAAAAAATGAGGGCAACTTAGCTTTTGTTTTCGGTGGTGTAGCAGAGACAGCAGCTGCTTCTGCATTGGATATTCATAGCTATCTGTTGGGAAAGACATCCCTGAAGAAACAAACTTAGATGTGCTTCAGGGAGGCCCATTGCATCTTGCAGAATTGTAGGCTCCAAATAATCAGTCTTCAGAGCCCTACATCCTTCCTAAAAAACAGGAAAAAGCATAGATCTGGGGGGGGGGGGGGGGGGTTCCCAGTAAGACTGAGATTTTCAAAGCTGAACTCCCCCATTCATTTAAAAAGTGATTAATGGCTAAATCCCCTAGTCATCTTTGAAAATGTTAACCTTGATCAGACAGCTTGTTAAGTAGTTTCCAACCCAAAGGATCTTCCTATGAAGTTAGATTACTCCAGTAGTCTTTAATCTTTTCAGACACGTGTCCTTAGCATTGCTCCAAAGTCCAATTCTGGGAAAGCTCAGCAATTTCCCCCTCCAGCAGTCACTCGAATATTGCAATATCAGGAAGACTAGGGCTGGAATTCCTGTCTCTTACAGAAAAACAAAACAAAAGAGCCATTAAACCTACATCGCCAATAAAGAGTGAATGGATTTTATTCCAAGTACTTTCTGGTGTGTTAGATCACCACAACTAGGAGGACTACAGCTCATTTGGATCTCACATTATTTGGCTCAAGAAAAGTTGAAAATAATAGGCCTGATTCTAATCTTCCTTACAACAGCATAACTTCACCACTGTCAGTGGATTTTCTCCTGAATAACACGAAGTGAAAGTAGAACTAGGTTCACTGGCCCAGATCCTCAGAGGGCTTAGGTATCTGTCATGGGGTCACTTGTCACACTGGCGCCTCCTGCTGGGCATTTCAGGAATTAGCTCAATCCCAGCAGGTGCATCCTCAGGTGGTGGTGGCTCTCCCATCCTCACCTCTCCCTGCAGACCCGTTTTGGCTCCTTTGTCTCAGTGTCTGCTTTGTGGCACAGCCCTCCGGCCGTGTCACCAGCCGGTTTCTCCCCCTTCAGGGGAACTCCTCCAACAAGAATCCAGCCACTCCTCGCAGTGGCTTGGCAGTCCCCAGCAGGGCCACTCCTTCAGTGGCTAGTGGGGGGGAGGGGCCAGGCCTGCCCGCTACTCTGGGCCCCAGCCCTGGGACCCTGCAAACAGCAGCTTTCTGCTGCCTCTTCCTTCCAGCCCACTGTCTGTATTCCCTGGGCCACTTTCCCGGGCCACTTCCCCGCAGCTTCAGTTCCTTCTGCTCCTGCCTTTGGTTCTGGCTCCAGCTCCTTTGCCCTCTTCCCAGGGCCTTGAACCTGTAAGTCCTGGCAGCCTGTCAGGAGTTTTCCCTAGCTCCCCCAGTCCCTACTAGCACCTGCTCTTCCCCAGGTGCTGGTCTCTCTGTAGCCCTCTAGGAAGCCAGTCTTCTCCCTAGGGCTTCCTGCAACAGACTACTCACTTCTCTGGTCTGCAGTTTCCTTTTATATGGGCTGGCTGGGCCCTGATTGGCTGATCCAGTCGCTGCCCTAATTGTCTGCAACCGCCGCCCTAATTGGCTGTTTCCCCTGCAGCCACTCCTTTGGCTGCCTGCTGCTCAGCCTCGTTAGGCAGGTGCCCCATCACAGTGCCTAAAGCCCAATGGGAGTTAGAGGCCTAAGTTCCCTTGAGGATCTAGGCCTCTGTCTCTAGGATCATTTTCCTTTCTCAAGTAGGAACTATGGAGGGGAGTTGGCTAGGTCTACACTACAGCGGGGGTCCGACCTAAGATACGCAACTTCAGCTACGTGAATACCGTAGCTGAAGTTGCGTATTTTAGGTCGGCTTACCTGGCGGTGAGGACGCGGGAAAGTCGACCGCTGCCGTGCTGCCGCCGCCTCCGCTGCCGCCTCCTGCCGAGGTGGATTTCCGGAGTCGACGGCAGAGCGATCAGGGATCGATTTTACTGCGTCTTCACTAGACGCGGTAAGTCGATCCCCGATAGACCGATTGCTACCCGCCGGATCGGCGGGTAGTGAAGACAAAGCCAAAGTCTCAGGCAGCATGTGTCTCACGTTTCTGATAGGGAAACAGGCCTTTTGAAGGTATGTGGGTGCTGTGTGCTTTTACCACATATTTAGCATTGTCACAGCATATTTACACAGAGTGGGGGACGGGGGTTCATGTTCTACTACCTCAGTGCTGTCCAACCTTTGGGAAAAGAAGGGGACAGGGAATCCCCTGGAGGAGACTCATAGATATTTTCTGGTCCCTGTGCGCCACCTGTGCACCGTGAAAGGAGTGAAACAAGATGGAGAAACTGCCCCTAAAGTATAGATTGTGGCCCTTTGACTTTTTTGTAATACCTTGGGATATCAGGCTGAAAAGGTTGTGTACGTACTACTGGCCTGCTTGTGTGATTTGTTAGAATGAATTGGTTCCTGGATTTAAACGGTGTGCTGTATTTTAGCAAGTTTTTCTGTGCTAATATCATCATGAGTTGAGCCAAGTATCAGCCAGCTTTTAGGTAAATTTAGAAAAGAAATATTATGAAACTATGCCAGTGCAATCTGTTTAGAAAAGACTCGTGGGACTTGCTTTTTGTATATTTTCTACAATGCTGTCAGAGAGTTAAGTAGTTGCCATCTAGTGGTAGAAAAGTAAAATTTAACAATAGAAACCTCTACCTTTTATCTGCTGTTGCTGCTGCTGATCCAGTCACAAGGAAGCTAATGCTTTAAAATAGCATAACAAAGTAACATTATTATTTAATGATTGGTCTGGAATTTGAAGTGTAAATTGCATGGGACTTTTATCTAGGAATAGTATATAGTTGGTATTGTACTCTGAAACATTAAATGTGCATGTATATTCAATTTGTATGATTTTAATACATTATAAGAGGCTTTTATTATAAATAAATGGAGACATGTATTTTTGACTCTTTCATAGATGCCAATGCCAGATCATCTAGTCAGACGTTCTATATAACACAGACCATAGAACTTCCCCACAATGATTTCTGTTGAACGAGAGCATTTTCAGCCCTGCAAACTCAGTCTGGTCCCTGAGTGTCAATCTGGGTTCTTTCCTTCTCACAGATCATCAATAATTACAGAGGTTCCTCAGTGGCACTTATGCAAGTCCATTTCTTGCACATGTGAACTGAGTGGGAGTTGGTAAATATTTCTGATGATGCACAAGAAGGAATAGATTCCGTCTCACTCCCTCTTAATCATGTTGTCTCTGCAGGGCCATTGAGAATAAGATGGAGTAAAACATTATTTTTGTCACTAAAGTGACCTGATATGACTCCAAATACACACAAAGTGCGGATTTGCTGAGTAAGTAGGTGCCACAAGTACATAGCCGCTTTTTAGAGCTCATTCACCCTTGACGATTTTGTGAGATGTATTAAATGTATATCTACTTTGTTTCTCTTGTTCACTAAAGACTCAATTGCTCCTTTAAAGCATTACCCTGAATTGTGCCTCAGGAGGAGTATGGGGAGTTTTTCTTTCTCCCCAAACTGTCTGGTGTATGGTGGGAGTGCACCCTGACTATTCTCTTTCACAGGTGTAATATGCTACTGGGGACACCTAGAGCTGTGAGCCATGGTGTTACCTCTCTGCCTCAGCAAGAGTGAGCTTTGCTGGAGATTAGACTGTGTGTGTCAGATCCCAGCCACACCAGTCTGTCTTCCTCACCACAAACTCCTTAAGGCTCTCCCAACCCATACTTTACCTAGCAGGTAACAATCAGTGAACTCCAGTCCCCAAGCTCCTCAGAGATGTTCTTCTGCAATGCACAGTCCCCATCACTGAACATTCACAGAAGATATTAAGTTTGCTGCTCTTTTAAAGAGTCAGTTCATTGCAGCTTATTAACTTAACTGGGGTAAACACACCCTTCCTTCCAAACACAGCACTGTGTTGGTTTATCGTAAAAATAAAACAAGTTTATTAACAACATGCCATAGGTTAAGTGATACCAAGTAGATGGAATAAAGATAGAAATAGGTACAAACAAACAAAAGTAAAAATATGTTTTCTAATAGCTGAGACCTAACTTAACAAGCTACAGTCTTTGCTGGAGGGTAGTTTCCTTCCTTTCCCATCAATTGCTGGCTAACTTTTTGCCAGGATCCCCAATGATTCCAAGTTTCAGAGTAGCAGCCGTGTTAGTCTGTATCCGCAAAAAGAACAGGAGTACTTGTGGCACCTTAGAGACTAACAAATTTATTAGAGCATAAGCTTTCGTGGGCTTGCAATGATTCCAAGGCACAGGTTTTCCTTATCTCCTCAGGTGAAGGATACCGCTGTCTTTCTGTGTGTCTTTATTTTTCAAAGTCTGCCTTAGATTCAAGGGTCAAATTGATCAGTCTCCTGTCTCCTCTTGGAGGCAACTCAATCTGGATTAAGATGTCCCCTGGTGTGTGTTCTTATGTAATGCTTCCTGCTGCAATTTTACAATGTAAATGTTTTCTTTCGGCAACCTCCGATGCAAATGAATATTTGAATTTGGCTGCACCTGGTTTGAGGTGTTGGCCTCTTCCCTTTATCTGGAGAAAGTCTGTTTATCAACTGCTCCTGGCATGCCTGGTTTAAACACCTTGTAGTCACAGACTTTAAAGCATAATATCAGCAAGTATCCATAATTCCATATACTTCATTGTCACATACATTCACAATGATATTGTTGACCAATGTATTATTAGCTTTCAAATGAACCCCACAAGGCATATTTTACATAAATATAATTGTAACAGTGTGTAATGTGTGAATACAGGTTTGCCTAGGGTTACAAAGGGGTGCAGTAAATTCCCCTATTTGTGCTGGTCCTGTTCCATTGGCTAGTGTTGAAGAGGGGAAAGGAAGCTATGGCCCCATCTTATCATATCTCCCTTCCCCCGGGGTCCTAGTATGCACCTAGGGTGTACAGTACCTGTAATCCCTGTGTACCAAAACTATATTGTGCTGGCCCTTATAAAGGAGGCACATGAGAAAAGAAGTCTTCTTGAACCCTCCTCCACAGCACTCTCGAGTAGGGACCAGGTACAATACGACCTTAAATCTATAATCCTATTATAAAAGTAATCCATTTTTTCAGGCCGCAGTGAACTTCTATAAACCTTTGCTGTTTATTGCTCCCATTTCTATTACCATCTTGATGCTTAGTGATATTTTCCTCTTAATTTCTGTTCCGCTCTTTCACTGTGGATAGATGTTACATACTTTCCCACATTTCCCTGAAAGCTTAGAAGGAGAAGCTCGAACGGGACTTTAGATAGCTTCCTGAATATAAGAGCAGTTACTTCATTTTCCTGAAAGGAAAGATTATCTGGTGTTTACTCTTCAAACTTTGTTTTAAGAACAGAGAGACTGTCCTATATCTTTCCTAAAAGGACTCAGAACATTCAGGGTGCTTGTCTAGTGTTTACTGGCCTTCAAAATGCATTGTAACTATAGCTCACTGTCCAAAGGAATCTGATTCCTTCTAGAGACAATTGCTGTTTGGTCTTGCTTTGGTCTCCCATCATTAAAATGATGGCAGTACCTTTGAGAAGAACTGTAGGAGTGGTTTGTAGTTGGAGGAGTAGCTGATTGTAAGGAATTCTTTCCAATCACACACTGAATGGTCCGGGAGATAATGAACATGTCTGAGACCCATGGCTCAGTTGTGAAAATTCCAAAAAGCATCCTGCCCACATCCTAGTCTCTTACCTACCTGAGGAGTGTTAATTACAAAGCACCAGAGGAAGGGTCTTTTTATACCAACAAAGTCCACAAAATCTTAACTTTTGTAACTTTCTATGGGTGAGCTGTTTCAGGAGCTGGATGATTTACATCTACCTAATTTAATGCTATACAATCCCTTCCAGTCTCTCCTTCTTCTGTGCCATTCAAGTTCCCATCATCCAAGCTTATTTCCCTTTTGCAGTACTAAGTATACTTAAGGCTTCTCTTTCAGAATGGATGGGTCTGAATCATCTGAAGTCACACTCCATCCAGCCTAGTAGATCCAAAGCTGATAAATGTCTAAAATACATTTGAGACATTGCAAACTCCGGGTGCATTACTTTGTGTTAATAACCATTCACACTTTTCAATAAACAGGTACATTATTTCATCTTCATTCCTTTAATACATGCCAAAACTTTATCACTGGAGAAACAATCTCAATGGGTGTCTCCCAGCTGGGATAGACAGACTGGCACTAGCATTGCTCCAACTAGCATAGTAAAAATAGTCCAAGCCCACCCAACGTCCTGGGTCCGAGCTCAGAGGGTTACCCTGACCAATGGCCACACTGCTGCTTTTAATGTGCTAGCTAGAGGAAAGCTAACGTGAATCTGTCTACCTGGGCTGGGAGGCATGCTTCCAACTGCAGTGTAACATACCCCAAAGGAGAAAATTGAAGTCAGATGATGCTTTGTTCTGTTGCTTTTGAATATTATACATAAGAGTTCAGCAAAACTTAGCCACTACTATTTGTAATGGTAAAGACTTTTGCAAAATCCCCATATACCCATGAGGTTAGTCTTGGACAAAAAACGAGAAGAGTTACATGTGATTGTGCAGCTATCAGGTTTATCCCAATAGACCAGTTAATGATCCTACAAGGTGCTGATCACCTCCCACTAAGAGATGAGTGCCCTCAACTTCTATTGATTGTAATGGAACTTGAGGGCATTCATCCCCCTGATAGTACCTGGGCCTTAGAGATTAATGGTACTGTGCAAAGATATTACTAAACAATATACAACATAGAAAGTATTTCAAAACACTGCAAAAATGTAGCCACATTTTAAGACTCTCGTTACAGTCACATAGGACAGATGGAAGTGATATTAAAGTTTAAGATTACACATATTATACTAAAAAAATTCCTGTGCCAACTGTAACTTCTGAAGGAAAGTTTGTGGTGGATTCACAGGAACTAGGCTAAAAAATTGGCAAGCATTGCAAAAGCCTGTATCAAAAGAAAGAGACAGAATTATGATCTAAGAAAGGGCATGCTCTGGAAATGTCAGAGAAATGGAAAAAATGTTTTACTGCTGCTTTAATAGAAGAGTGAAACAGAAGGTTAGATATAAATACAAAATGAGGAGCAGGTATAATTGTGGAAGGAATAAGAAACACTAGGAACTATGACTGAAATTTTCAATGTGGTAAGAGCTTTGGAAGCACAATTTCCATTAGTAAATTACAGTAAATTGCATCCACTTTCAGACCCTCTCCTACTACTAAAGCAATGTATCTCTTAGTGTAAATGAGAATCATGTTCACTATGTATAGTGACCATTGGCAAATATATGTATGGACACTTTAATTGGGTCATACCCATAGGCAGACAATCCAATTGTGTGATCTTAAGCTTCCATTCTCTTTTTATTATCTGCATGCCTCCATAGAGATAGTGATAAAAATGACCAATTTTCCAACTTGACGGTCTAAAGCTGTGTCTACACTACGGAGACTCTAGTGGCATAGCTATCTTGTATATAACTATACCAGCACAGCTATGCCAGGTTAACCTCATAGTGTAGATTTAGCCTACACTGAAGGAAGGGATTTTTCTGTCAGTGTAGGAACAGCACCTCCCTGAAAAACGTTAGCTATTTCAATGGAGGCATTTTTCCATCTACATCGATGCATCTGGTTTTTCACACCCCAACCAACATAGCTATTTTAACCTGATTTTTCAGAGCAGACCAAGCCTGAGATTAGGTGACGACGGCTCTGATCCTGCAAACACTGACAGACATGCATATTTATATTTAAACCAATAGTGCCATTGAAGTCAGTGAGCAGGCCCATTCTTAGTGCCTAAATTTAGGTACCCCAGTTTAAAAACCAAACCCTTAGTTGCCATTTTAATTAATTTACTCATCAACCAAAAAACTTCCTTGTTTTATACAGAGGTTGCTGAGTTTTTGTTTTGTGGGGGATTAGTATCTTTGAAACATCCTTATAAACATGTTATATTGTAATACCAGTATTAGGCATACATCTTTAAATCTGCTAGTTCCACATCATTTAGGATTTCAAGACTCATTTGTAGTTAAAGCTTCCTACAAGTTGTGTGCTTGTATGGAAGAACCAAAGAACTCACTTAAGTTGTATGAAACTCTGGGCCCAACTCCAAGAGTTCTCCATTTCAGGAAATAAAAAACAATTATTGTAATTCAGTCCCCTTTTAGGACTACTAGTTTTAAGATTCCCTCAAGGCTCCAATTCAACTATGTAGCTAGTGGAGGATGCCTGGACTTATTCCCTGTGCTTCTAGCTGCTGCCCCATATCCACTATGCTTGCTCTTTCCTTTGATGTTTAATGTTGGCAGCTGGCCAGTCTCTGGCTGAGCTGAAAAGCAACAACAAGCATTATCAACAGTCTAGCAAGCATCCCCCTTTTGACTGCTAGTTATGTGGGAGCAACTAGTACAGCTGGAGGGTGTGGGGGGTTACTAGTGGGAGAGAATGGAGAGTGGAGTTAGGAGGCAAAGCTCTCAGGAGGTAGTAGGATCAGTATGGGGAAGGAAGCTTTGTTGGGGGCAGAGAATGTGGCAAGCAGAAGCAGTAGCTGGAGGGAGAAGGCAGGGCTAACAAGTGTCTCACCTCTCAGCAATAATCTAGGATCTCTAAACTTGTCTTCCTAATTTATCTTTTAATTTAGCTCACGGACTCAATTCAGGGACCATTCCATCTCAAGGAGCTCTCAAAAATCCCTAACAAGTAGACTGAGTGGCCTTGAAGACGGGTGATGGGATTTGGGCTTCTCATTGGTCCAAACCTGGTCCACATCAGTAGTAACAAAGTCATGACTCTCAATTACCATTTAACACAGTAGTTCTCAAACTAGTCCTTTGACCTTAGTGCTCTGTGGAGGGTCTTTGGTGAGTTGCCATCACAATGATGAAGAGAATGTGCAATTGAAACCAGGGAGCTCCAACTGAACTTAAAAGTTTAAATAGCATGGTGCAGTAGGCTTTACGTGGTGGCACTTGCTGCTAGCTGTAGCTCAGTCTGCAACATGGTAAGGAAGGGCATTTAATAGCATGTTTGACCAGCTAAACAAAAGACAACCCCCTCTCTATGCTGCTATTTGGGGTCATGGCATGGGATACCCAGGAGGGGGAGTGGCTGTAAGATCATCCTCTCCTTTTCTAGTAGAGACGGTGTTAGTAGTATTGCACTCAGAGCGAGGTTCAGTATTATCCCCTACAGCTGCCCCTAATGAAAAACTGGCATATATGGAGTTTTAGGAGGTCTCCTTTTTTATTTTTAAATGCTATAATTTCTGAATGGTAGTTTTCCCATTTACTACAAGCTCCCACCACCGGGCAAGGTGCGGGCTCACTGCTGGGAAGTTGTGAGAGGAGATAGAATTGCACTGAATAAGAGTTTTGGGTACTGAATCTGCAGAATTTGCCTCAGATTTTACTATTCTTCTCATCTGATGCAAAAAAGCCTCCTATTTTCCATTCGTGATTGTGGACTCTCAACATTGAAACTGTCTCTCCACACCATCCTCACTGCTAGTGGAATTAGCATTATTATTCTCAACAAAGGAACTGATTCTACTCCCCCTGAAATTTTGCCTCCCCTGAGAGTTTTGCCATTGACTTCAATGATAGCAGAATTGGACAGAAATGGTTCAAATTATCCATTTTTACTGCTGCTGTGATAAAAGCAGCAAGAGTACAACACATGTCCACGGCAGAGTTGCCATCCTGCCTGTGCTCCTGCCTCCTTTTATTTTGTTTAGTTCTTCTTTATAGAGTGTTTTCCTTTAACGTCTGCCCACAAGTGTTCTTTATGTGACTTCTTTTATATTTTCTATTTGGATTTAAATGTTAACCTTTCTGGCTTTTAAGTGTTTTCATTTTCCTGGTGGCAATCATTTTTCTTTCTCTCGGGGCCCATTTGTTTTTCCCATTGTATTCACTGGTGTGAGCAAAGACAGAATAGGCTTCAGAAAGGTGTCAATGACATCTCAGATTCCAGAAGCGAGCAGACAAAGGAGCCTTTTTGCAGTTTTGTCACCTTGATTATGAAATGAGAATGGCAGCTCTCTGTAGGCAGTGCACATCAAGCAGGATTTCTCCGCGACACCTCCAAAGCAGATTTTAAAAGTGAGTAAAAATGATGCTGGTTTTCATACAATCAAAGGTAGTAGTTTGGGGAAATATTTAGGTTTCTCTGTATTGGTAACATGGTGCATTTTGAGATTATTTTTCTTCTTTAAATCCATGTGTTGTAGAATGATTTTGCAATCAGTTGACACTGCCACAAGTCCTAGAATTCACTGCAGAATTTGGCATTAGTCTTCTTGTGGAAACAGTAGGACTTGCTATATAGAATTTCAATCCCATGTGTCCTGCAAGGCCTGTCTAAAATCAATTAGTGGCTTCTACTAAAACCCTATTTTAGTCTCCCTATTACTTTTACTTGGAAAATTAATTTGGCCTGAAAAGTGCCTCAAATTTCTGAGAAAACAAAAGAAAACTTTCCTGCAAAGTTTTTGAAGAAACGTCAGTTTGTTTGAGGTGCAGGTGATTTAAAAACCACCCCAGCTTGTACTTATGACTTTTAATGTTTGTTTCTCTTTCTAGCTCAGTAATAGCTTCTTACCGTTCCTGCAAACTTCTTTGTAGTTAGATATCTTTGAAATATTGGGCTCTGGCTGTATGTGGAGATAATGATGTTTAATTATAACCTATTAACAATTTCTGTGGGTAGTTTTGGGGCCCACTCCTGCTGTTATTGATGTCAGTGGGAGTTATTAGCCCAATTCTGCTGTCAGTGATGTCAATTTTATCATTGACTACAGTGAGAGCAGAGTGAGGTACTAATGGCCAAATTCTTGCCTTCCTCCCCATCCAGCTACTTTGTGCTGCCAAAGCAGTGATCAGAGAGCTGCCCTAGCAGGAAGTCACCTTGTGTAGCGGAATAATCAGTTGGCATAAAGCCACCCTAACCTGCTTCCCCCTCAATATATAGGGGGCATGTCGTTGGGGGAGGGGCAGCTCAGGGCCAGGCCTACAGACTACATGGCACCTTGCCCATTCCTTGAGTGTAAGTGGTCCCCATGGGACTGCCACAGCTGGTACAACTTACAGCAACTCTCTCTGTTTGGTCAAGGACTCCAGGGCGGGGAAGTTTGCCCCAGGGCATACTCCCTCACACCGGATTTCTCTGTGCAAGCAGTCTTCACCCACTCTTATGTAAGTTCACCACATTGTACTTTATTTACTATGTCTTTCTTACGCAGCGTTATGTCCTATCCCCGTAAGGTTTCTCCCAAGTTTAGACATACCCTCTTAGCACAGGCTCAAGGGAGTACTACAGGGGGAGGAGAGGTGTCACCTCTCTGAGATCCTGAACTTCTTTGTTTTTCTTTCCAGGTTCCCTCTCTCTCTTTCTCCACCTTCATGTCTCCCAATTTGTGGGGATTGGTCCTGCGTTGAGCAGGGGGTTGGACTAGATGACCTCCTGAGGTCCCTTCCAACCGTGATATTCTATGATTCTATGATAGCAGGGCCGGCTCCAGGCACCAGTGCAGC
This sequence comes from Emys orbicularis, assembly GCF_028017835.1. NCBI lineage: Eukaryota > Metazoa > Chordata > Testudines > Emydidae > Emys > Emys orbicularis. Next base: position 348,764,166 of record NC_088683.1, read on the forward strand.
AAGCTGGTGCTTGGGGCGGCCCATGGAAGGGGGCGGCACGTCCGGGTATTCGGCGGCAATTCGGCGGCGGGTCCCTCAGTCCCTCTCGGAGGGAAGGACTGACCGCCGAATTGCCGCTGAAGATTGAAGCAGCGCGGGAGAGCAGCCGCTGAAGTGCCGCCGATCGCGGATTTTTTTTCCCCCCTCTTCGCCGCTTGGGGCGGCAAAAAAGCTAGAGCCGGCCCTGTTTAACAGTCCCCAGCTTACGAGCTGAATCCCCTCATTAACTGGTTAATCACCCAGTCCTAACCAATTATGTCCCACTTGGGCCTGCACAGGGGCATTTACAAAGTGGACAGAGTGGTGAGCCAGCCCTAGGCTATTTCCACTGTGTCACAGCAGTGTAAAGGTGGCTTAGAGTCAGGGCTGGCTCCAGGCACCAGCCGAGCAAGCTCGTGCTTGGGGCGGCAGATTCTAAGGGGCGGCATTCCCGCCAATCCTTTTTTTTTTTTTTGCTTTGCCGCTCGCCCCGCAGGTTTTTTTTTTTGTTCGCCGCTCCAGCCGCCCTGGAGGGAGCGGCAGCGCGGAGGAGGAGAGCGCCCTGCTGGGAGTGGGCTGCGTGCTCCGTCTGCCCCAGCCGGTGCCAGGTCTGCAGCAAGCCCGGCAGGGCAGCCTGCATCCTTCCCTCCTCGCCGACTGGAGCGGCACAGAGCCCTCCCAGCAGGCGGCGCGGTGGGAGGGACCACGTGGCGAGCGCCCCACTGAAGGAAGCCCTGGCCGTCCCCCTTCTCTCTCTCCCCCCCTGCTCCCTCTGCTAGCCGGGGCACACACTCCACTGCCCGGGGCACGTCTGCAGCGCAGGGAGTCCCCCTGCACCCTGACTCCAGCCGCCCTGCACGGTTTTATTTATTTTTTTTTTTTTTACTTCGCCGCTCCGGCCTCCCCACAGGTTTTTTTTTTTTTGCTTGGGGCGGCAAAAAAGCCAGAGCCGGCCCTGCTTAGAGCCAGTCACTTTCATCACTTTCACTTCCTCCCACAAGCGCTGTTGAGTGTGCAGCTCAAGCATGAGTTCTGTAAGGGGTTAGAGCAGAGGTGGGCAAACTATGGCCCGCAGGACCCTCCTGCCCAGCCCCTGAGCCCTCAGCCCCTCCCCTGCTGTTCCCCCTCAGCCGCAGCTCAGCTCACTGCACCGCCGGCGCAATGCTCTAGGCGGTGGGGCTGCAGGAAGGAGGGGGGTTGGATGGCGCAGCGGGGGGGCTGTCAGGAGCAGGGGTTTGGGGGCGGTCAGGGAGAAGAGGTGGTTGGATGGGGCAGAGGTCCCGGGGGGGGGCAGTCAGGAATGAGAGGAGGGGTTGGATCGGGGGGCATTCAGGGGCGGGGGATCTGGGAGCAGTCAGGGGACAGGGAGCGGGGGAGGCAGTGGATGGGGCAGGTGTCCCGGAGGAGGGGCGGGCGTCAGGGGACAGGGAACAGGGGATTGGATGGGGCAGGAGTCCCGGGGGGGCCGTCAGGGGGCAAGAAGCGTGGGGGTCAGATAGGGGGTGTTGTCTGGGCCATGCCTGGCTGTTTGGAGGCATAGCCTCCCCTAACCGGCCCTCCATACAATTTTGGAAACCCGATGTGGCCCTCAGGCCAAAAAGTTTGCCCGCCCCTGGGTTAGAACATGTAATCTTCCATTGGCAGGTTGAAGATTAAAAAGATCATACAGGAATTTCTATGCCTAACTACTAATGGAGAACTTCCTCTAGCTCCATGATAGAAGCTTGTGTTCTTGGAGCTAGGAGACTGGGGTTTCAGTGCTGTCTGCGCAGGTGTGTTCAGTTTCATTAGGGAGACCATAATTAAGGTCACAGAAACAGCTCTGTTATGGGGCTGATGGAAGTCAATGACACTGCACACATGCAGCATGGGAGACAGAAACCAGAATCTTTGCTTCAAACCATCCCAGGCATCACTTGAGCTAAAAGAGAATAAAATGAAACTTTCAGTAGTAGTAAAGCTTTTAACTTCTGCACCAAAGTACACATACACAGTAGGCATTCAGATAACAATGCAAGTTAATGGGATTTAGACTCCTATGCAATGGACCTCATGCTTCAGGGTTTAAAACACTCTCTAACATTTAGAGATTAGGATGAGACCTAATCTGCCTACTGGAGAATTCTTACTCTCTTCCTCTGAAGCATCTGATGCTGGCCATTGTTGGAGTACATGTTCCTCATGTTTGATCCAGTATGGCAATTCCAATGTACCTAAATCACTTAGGCACAGTGTTAGTCTGTACATTACTTTGGCAATCACAGGAAAGGTCAAGAATGGATTCAAACAGGGAGACTGAATTTGCATGCCTGAACTCTCCAGGAAATGAATATCCTACTTATCGCCACAGCATCTGAGCTAACCCCTAAAGTTGGTCTTTCAAGGGCTATTCCTGAGGCACTTTGCCAGCATGTGGAGTAAGTAGGTGGACATAGTACAGCATCTAGTGGACAAGTGTCCATATCATAGAAAGCCTTTGGTACTGACTGACTCAGCAAAGGGGCAATGGAGCAAATGGGCAAGATGCATGAATTACCCTCTAACAATCAAACCTCACTTAGGCACGTTGGCGGGGTGAAGAAGCTTGCACTGCTGCTGCCCATTCTGTAACTGTGATGTAGGTAAACAGAGCACTTCATTTCTCCCGAACTGTTGTGTTAATCCCACACCCTTTGCGGTGATTCAAATCCATTTAAAAAATGGCATTAGAATGGCTCATTTATTCAGTAAAATTCTGGGGGAAGAAGAAAAATGACCCGTTATCGCTTTTATCAATCCAACTTCTAAGTCATAACTGTATGTTATAATGGGACGGTTCAAACAGGCAAATATACATATGACATTTAGAACTCAGTGACAACTTTAAATGTAGCAAATGGATTCTGTCAGGCTCAGGAAAAATCTCTGAATATCTCCAGGTTTTTTATTTTTTTAAATGGGTCAGAGTTCGAATTATATTTAACATATCAGATATGGTAATGGTTGCCATAAATGACTTCATTCCAAGGAAGTTAGTGGCACAGTAGTTATTTCATATTATAGCAGTTACAGTGCATTAGTCAAATATGTTTTTACCCTTCTTTAAAGAAAAACAATGTTTTAGCACTCTTAGATTTTCTTAACACAAGCAAACTATATTTGTACTATAATATTACAATATTGTCTATGATGCCAGGTATTTCTTAGAAACATTTGCCGCTGAAGCTAGTGACAGCCTTTTTGTAAGGGATAAATTCCGTCATGGGGGAATTTATTCAGCACTCTCTCCTCTAGATCAGGGCAGTAGAAATCAATATTAAATCCTCCTTTGCCTGCAGGCTGGATCTCACTGTGAGGGACTGGGTCTGGGTGAAGTTGCCACATTTGCAACATTCATCTATAGAGTAAGCTTTTAACCAATAACTATCACCCTGTCAGGGGCTAGATTGGAGCATTTGGAGTGGAACCCAGGAGGCTAGTCCTGGCTGCTAAAGACATAATGGATCAGTAGTTATGATATTAGACCTGATTCTCCAATAGCTATAAAATGCTGTTCGGTTTCTTCACTGTAAATGAAATGTTCCTATTAGTAGATGTCCTGTGTGGCTCCACATCATACAAGCTTTGTGGTACCCATGGCAGAGTTGGGGTTTGCCAGCATGGAGGGCAATGTTGAAGGTAAGCATATGGAAGCTTCCAGTGGCAAGGAATCTTGTACTGAGGGTACAGAAGAACTATGGTCATTACTCCAGTATAGGTGCAAGGGAAGTGGCCATGGAAGGGCCCTGCAACCTTCCCTCTGGCAATGGGTTGATTTCCCTCCTTTCAACACTTCCTTAGTTCCCAACGAAGCCTGTCTCTGGGCTTGGTGCAGGTAGAAGAGCCGAATGTCACCCATGATGACTACATACCATTTATTTTTTAATCTCATTGATGTCTGGGGTATATAGACAGGTAACTCCCCTTAAAGCTAAAAGGAGTTAAGTTTATAGATCCCTTGTGCGTTGATGGAAGAGTTGACTCCATGAACATCTTTAAACTCTGAGGCACTGCACAAAAGCTCTTTGTTAACATTGATTCTGGTGTGCTAAATTATTTGAATATGTTGGTAGACATAAAGATGCAGTGAGTGGGCTAAAACTGAAGGTAGATATTTCTTTTAATCACCTGTAGTACTGCATGCAAAATATATTTGACTTGCTAGGTATTTATAAATGAAGAAGGCTGTGAATTGTGGACTAACGTTTCAAAAATTTCTTTGCTTATTCTTTGCTCAAACTGTAAAATAATATGTAAACTGACTTATTCGAGAGAACAGTATAATTTTCAGGTAAACAGCTGTCCAAGTACATCTCTGACAAATTTATGTAACCGTAGCTCCTTCCTATGGCTGGAAATGGAGTAGTCTAAAGCGGACACTGTTGTTTTATGTGCTTAGTAAAATAGGCATGAACAGATGTTTGTGGCTATCATTTCACATTCAGCTTGTTCGGAAAAGAGGTTTCTTATTGAGGGAATAAGATCTAACAGTTTTATTAACTATCTGGAAGGGGAATTAAACAAAATGCTGATTAAATTCAGAGCTGAATTTTATTATCTGTCCAATTCCTCATGGGATGTAACTTTCAAAGATACATAAAGAAATGCCATTTAATTTTTTTAATTATATCTACAGCTCTGGTCTGTCCTAAATCTTTTTTTTCTAATGTCCAACTTTTATTATAAGCTCCTTGTAGCAGGAATTGTCTTTTTATTTATTGTAACAGTGCAGAACACACGAATGGCACTCAGTAAATAATAGTTAGAAATAATATTAAGGGATCTCATATAGAAATGTAGGTAGAAAATAAAACAAGAGTCATCTTTGAGAAATGCAAGTTTGGGGGAATAATCGGAAATAGATATTTAATGGAAGGGAGAAATCTGAAAAGCAATAATGCTGAAAGAGATGTATGGATAAAACCAGACAAAATGGAAACCACAATCCTACAATTTCCTATCCATGTGCGTAAGTGTTTGCATGATCAGTGCCTTCAGAGGTGGCTATCGAAAGAGAATCAGTGTGTTCTAGTGCAGGGTTTCTCAACCCCTGGGTCGGGACCCAAAGTTGGGCTGCCAGAATGATTCAAAGGGTCATGTGGCAGCTCCTTTGGCTCCTGTCCTACAGGGCTGGCTGAGCTCGCCTCCCTGCTCCAAGCACTGCAACCTCTGGGGTCCGAGCACCACTCGGGTTTAGCCCAGCCGTCGTGACGACAGGAGTCTGGGTAGGCCAAATTGGAGTGCGTGGCATGGAAACCGTATGAGCCAGGTCACAACTGTACTCAAACAAATTTGGTCCAGTCAACGGGGCGCAGCCAAACCTGAGCAGCACTGCAACCCCGGAGGTTGCAATGCCCAGAACGGAGAACCAAGCCCAGCCAGCCCCACCACACAGAAGCTGCAGGAGCCGCCACTGTGGGGTGAGTGCCAAGCAGGACCCAGCCTTCCCAGTGGGCAGGTTCTGACTAAAACCACCCCAGGGTCTCCACCCACAGACTATTTACTGGGTCGTGACAGACCATAAACATTTACAAATGGGTCCTGCACCCAAAATGGTCGAGAACCACTGGACTAGTGGCTCAAGCACTAGACTGGGACTCTGTAAATGTGTGTTCTATTCTTGGCTCTGCTACTGGCCTATAGGGTGACCTTGGGCAAGTCACTTCACCTCTCTTTGCCTCAGTTTCTCCATCTATAAAATGGGGTATGACACGGACAGACTGGTCAACTTAGGTATGACCCATAACAACTTAACAAGAGGCATTGAAATGTGATCAAGACAATCTACTTGTATGTGAATTTCAAAGAGATGTACTAGACCAGCAATCACTAACCCATTTATTTATAGTAATAGAAATCAAGGGTAGATGCTAAGTGTATTTGTCTGCAATTACCTACATCTTGTTAGAAGTTTAACAATGTAAGCAGATTTGTTTCTAAATGCTAATTCCCTTTCATGTCTTAATTGCTCTATATTATGCATACGGATGGTTCCGTTAACCTTAAGATCAAAGATGTAAGATAATGCAGGAAACTCATAATATTATTTACATTGTCTTCAGCTTAACTATCCATGCTATAATGAAGTACTGGCTAATTGCCTTATGGGAATGAATGCAATCAGTTTACCTGTGTATGCCTAGGAAATAGAAGATTAGCTTTAAAGCAAGAATCTGCACTGCCTCTTCTTCCTCCGGCGAGCTCCTGCTGTGACAAGAGGCTTGCCAGCTTGCTAGGGAGCTATAAAGGAAAACTCTGGGCCTGATCCTGCCATCTCAGGTCTGCTTAAAATCTGAACAAGGAAAGTATAAGTCATAAGATGGAGATCTTCCCAGTAATGATTTGGAATAACCTGGAAAATGCATGAAAAAGCATGAACAGACTCTACACCTGGACTGCCTGTTGGACTATAACCCTTTCAATTGATTCCAGAAAAACGTTTACAAATCAGCAGCCTCACTATCCCTGCTATGAAACTGACATAAGGACTTTACACCTATTTGTATGTATATTGATCTTTTAATCTTTTGCAACTCTTTTCTTTCTTTTCCTTTTATTATTAAAACCTTTCGTTTTAGTTACTAAAGGATTGGCATCAGTGTGATAACTGGGTAAGATCTGAGACTTATATTGATCTGGGGAACAGTGTCCAGTCCTTTGGGACTGGTGAACCTCATATATGGTGAATCATGTTTTCAATAACCCCTTACTATATTAGACTTGGCTGTCTGGATAGAAGTCAAGGAATGGAATGCTTAAAGGAGCCTGCATTTGGCTTCTTGGTGACCAGGGTGGTATTACAGAAGCTATTTTATTGTTGTCTTGGTGAATCTAATTATAGAATAAACCACCAGTTTTGGGACTTGTCTGCTCTAAGTGTAGCATTTTCAATGTGGTCCATCCAGGCACTCGGTCACATGGGGATAATGATCCTGACCTTTGTAAAGCACTTTGAGATCTATGGATGAAAAATTATATTTAAGAGCTGGGTGGTAGTATTACCGCTGTGATGCTGAGTCTCATGATTTAATCATGAGTCTTGCAAAATTTGGTGCTTTTCTTAAAGTCCCATCTACTAGAATTAAGCTATTTAATGAAAATCTCAGCACTCTCGCTCTCTCTCCTTTAAGTAAGTGTCTAGCCCTCAGGATCGCAGGAAAAAAACTCTTGAAACTGTCACTCAAGTGCACCTTAGAGGCTCATTAATCAGAAGGCAAATAGAAATAACCCAAAATTCATTATAAAAAAAAAAACTCACGGTTTTAGGGGCCTGACTTGTGATTTTTGAAAGGTGGGGTTTGGCAGTTCTGAGATGATAGCATCCTGTCGCTGAGCCAGCAGGTGAACAGGCTTGCTGACCGCTCTGGTGAGATCATAAACAAACATTAGTAACCTGGAGAGAATTCAAAGAAAGGCAGCAATACTAATGAAGAGGCTGGTTAAACTGAATGACAGGAGGAAAGAGATGAAGACTGTGTAGGTAAACAAACCAGTAACCCTATGTCAGTACTCAGGGTATGTCTACACCCAGCCGCTAGTTTAGCAGCTGGGAATCGAAGTTCTGGGTTCGACTTATCGCGTCTTGTCTGGACGCGATAAGTCGAACCAGGAAGTGCTCGCCGTCGACTGCGGTACTCCAGCTGGACGAGAGGAGTACCGCGGAGTCGACGGGGGAGCCTGCCTGCCGCGTGTGGACTAAGGTAAGTTCGAACTAAGGTACTTCGAACTTCAGCTACGTTATTCACGTAGCTGAAGTTGCGTACCTTAGTTCGATTTGGGGGTTTAGTGTAGACCAAGCCTCAGACACCGTCAAAAAGGGAGGTCTTTTATAGAGTTGTAATTCAAACAGTGAATTAAGCCCCGATCTTGCAACGAGCTACTCCATCTGGACACAGAGGTCTGTCCCTGTGGAATAGTCTCTGTAGTGAACTGGAAGAAGCCTCATCACTTGAATAATTGGAAGAGCTTAAGGCTTGGTCTACACTAATCCCCCAAATCGAACTAAGGTACGCAACTTCAGCTACGTGAATAACGTAGCTGAAGTTCGAAGTACCTTAGTTCGAACTTACCTCGGTCCACACGCGGCAGGCAGGCTCCCCCGTCGACTCCGCGGTACTCCTCTCGTCTAGCTGGAGTACCGCAGTCGACGGCGAGCACTTCCTGGTTCGACTTATCGCGTCCAGACAAGACGCGATAAGTCGAACCCAGAACTTCGATTGCCAGCCGCCGAACTAGCGGCTGGGTGTAGACATACCCTAAGTCTGCTTTTGTTAACACCTATTTAATAACCAGATGGGACATTCCTGATATTTCTAAGGGCTTATCTACACGAGGAGTTATTTGGGAATAATTCCATGAATGGTCGACACTTAAGTTGTGGAATACGAGTGTTCACACATGTAGTTATTCTGGAATAGCTAGCTGCCTTGAATAACCCCATGTGCAAACAAACCGTAATGAGATTTTTAAAAAAGCCTTGCAAGTCTTCTTTCTATGACTCCCTTTTCGGCCTTGATCCAATGCACACTGAAGTCTGTGGGACTTGTGGATGCTGGATTAGATTCTTTCTGAGTAGTAGTGGGGTTAGGGCATTGGAGTTGGTCAGTTTCTTGTTGGAACTTAAAAAAAATTAAAAATGAAAGCTAAGATTCTCAGATTCCAGGAGTCAGCGCCTTAAGAAAAACACTAAATTATCACAGGACTCATGATAAAAGAAATCCCAAGAGTTGACAACACTGTGTTTAGATTATGTCTGGGAACCACAATGTAACTACACCGTAGTGAAGAGTCAGGTTCATACCATTTACCTTGATTTAGCTAGTTGAGGTTGACCCTAGACTAGTTAACATGTTAGCTAATCTTGACCTAACCTCAATCACTTTTCATAATCTAAACAAATTCTGTGAGTCTCCATCCAGACAAACCCACTATTCAATGTATATTATGCATCCCTCTCTGTGCCCGATGCGCAAAAGGATATGGGTCTGTTAGTGGTAGCTTGAGAACTTGAGATGTTAACACAAGTGGAATAGACATATGCTTTCAGTTCGGATGGTCCCTGGTGTCAGCCATCACACTTAGCACTTGTAGCTCCTGTAACATCTTTGTGGGTACAGATGCACTAGGGACTACTTTGGATAAAGCCTTCTATTTTGAATCCCTTCAATGATTTATTCAAAATTATTCATAAAATTCATTTCATAATCTTTGCCATAATAATACAGCAAAAAGAGGGCACAAAAATCCTGAAAATATATCAATAAAGGAGTACTATGCTTAATTGTATACAAATATTTTCCTGTTTGAGACCTTAAAGCATTTTCACCCTTGAGTATCTAGCCCAGTCTCCACCGCAAAGTGATAGTCGGATGCTAAAGGCTAAGCAGATTATCACAGAGAGCTTTCCCTGACAGCCATTTAGCATCTAATTAATTGTTAAGGGTATAAATTATGAGTTTTTGCTGGGCAAGGAGCATTCTGCCTGGTCTCTGCATTGTGACAGGAGTTTGGAAATGATGCCAGGACCAGAGCACTGGGGTGAGTCCCTTGGGAGTTTGACCTCTTCTCCCACAATTTTCCTGGTCCCTACATTATCAGTAAATAGGTTGGGCCAATAATAGCCCCAAGGGCGGTGGAGGCTACATAAAGATGTCCTGCTGAGTCATAAAAGGTTCAGGTATGTCTTCACTATGGAAACTATACCAACATAGCTATGTCGCCATGTCTATGCCAACAATACTCCATAGTGTAGACACAGCCTACAATGACGGAAGGGGTTTTCCATCCCTGTAGGAATCCCTGAACAATGGTAGCTATGTCAACAGAAGCATTGTTCTGTCCACATAGCTGCAGCTACTTTGGGGGTTAGGGGTGTGGTTTTTTGCATCTCTGACTGATGTAATTATATCAGTCTAACTTTACAGGTAGACCATGCCTGTATTTGAGAGGGTGGGAGAGAAAAAGCAGCCCCTTATCTCTGGGGGTGAGGAAAGGAAGAGGCTATCTAGTAGTTTGAGCAGAAGGAGAAGCATCTCCATTGCCTGAAAACCAATTAGTGGTTTGGCCAAGAAGTGAAAGGGTGAAAGTGCAGAGCAAGGATGTACTTCTGGGGCACTCAGACCCCTGGCAGCTATGCGCATTCATGCTTCCTTGCTCAGCTACTGGCCGACTATCCAGCTCTAATTTCCCCCCAGCAGGCTCTCAACCTGCCTCTGGAAAGAAGTCTGTATTTCCCAGCCCGTTCAGAGCAGGGGATTTGGTCACTCACACAACAGGTGATAAGAGGAAGACACCAGAATAGGTTTCTTCCCAGTGTTAGATAAAGGGCCAGGTCAGATAAAGACAGGTCAGAAACTCTGCGGAAGAGCAAAAGAACGAGTGCTCTATTATTATGTATTTATTTGTATTATAATACCTACGAGCCAGGGCTTAGAGTAGGGGAGGGCTTGATATCCAACCCCCTGCTTGGTCAAGGTGCCTTAGTCTTCAAGGGGTGGGGGGACCCAGGCCCTCCCACTCCACCAGGTCCCAGCCCCTGTGCCTGTGTGAATCAACCCCTGAGTAGGGGCTCTCCCAGTGGGGAGTCTGCGTCCACTGCCCTGGGCGGCTATTTACCATTTCCCCTTCAGTTTGGGGCATGGCCCCTATAGACCAAGTTGCTGTTGTGGCTCATTTCTAGTAGTGACCCCTCTTGGAGCCTGGGTAGCGTCCTGTTGCCGTCACAGGTTCTTCTGGGCAGGGCAGCCCTAAGTTTGGCGGGGCTGAAGACCCACAAGGTCTCTGTGTGTCAATCACCTGCTTACCTCTTAGGCCAGGGGCTCCTAAGGGCTGGTCCACACTAACCCCCCAGTTCGAACTAAGATATGCAGCTTCAGCTACGTGAATAATGTAGCTGAAGTCGAAGTACCTTAGTTCGAACTACAAGGTACTTACCGCGGGTCCACACGCGGCAGGCAGGCTCCCCCGTCGACTCCTCTCGCGGAGCAGGAGTACCGGCGTCGACGGCGAGCACTTCCGGGATCGATTTATCGTGTCTAGACAAGACGCGATAAATCGATCCCAGAAGATTGATTGCTTACCGCCGAACCCAGAGGTAAGTATAGACGTACCCTAAGTCTCCTCCCCAGTCTCCTTTAGCCAGGGAGATGGTGCTTACTTCCTGGGGGCGGCCTGGACTAGCAGGCTAGTGACCCTTCCCCTCAGGTAGGGAGGCAGATAACTCCTGCCTCTTTGCCAGTCAGCCCCAAACTGAGCCAGGTGCTCTCTTTTTCTCTCCCCTCCAGGCCTGGCATTGGCTGCAGGGATTATGGGGTACAGCTAGCTGGGGCCAAAGGTTTTCTTTAACTCTTTCCATGCCAACAGTTAGTTTTTTCACTTCATCATGCCCAGTTGTGCATCAGGACCCAGTTGTGCTAGGTGCTGTACAAACACTGGGTGCCACCTCCCCACTTCCCTGGTGGTAGGAGCTGCACTTCTTCTCTCTCTCTCTCTCTCTCAGTTTATGGGCAGATTCTCCTCCCTCCCCCATTCCCTCCACACACACATTTCTACTAGAAGCAATGTTGGCCCAACTCTGGCTGACAAAGGAAACAACTCGAAGAGGGATGCATGGGGCCTTCTCCTAGGAATAAGAAGGAAAAGGTAATATTTGCCAAAGTTCCAAAGTGAGCCAAGTTAGAATTCAATTTAAAAACAACTCCTGATTAATAATACTAATTATTTGGTCTAAAAATAAAGAACTGATGACAATCCCGATCCTACAATGAGCTCTGCATGGGTGGGCCTTCATCTAAATCAGGGATCGGCAACCTTTGTCACGCGGCTCGCCAGGGTAAACACCCTGGCGGGCCAGGCTGGTTTGTTTACATGCAGCATCCGCAGGTTCGGCCGCTTGCGGCTCCCACTGGCCGCGGTTCGCAGTCCCGGGCCAATGGGGGTGGTGGGAAGCCATGGCCAGCACATTCCTCGGCCTGCACTGCTTCCTGCCGCCCCCATTGACCTGGGACGGCGAACCGCGGCCAGTGGGAGCTGCGAACGGCTGGACCTGCGGACACGGCAGGTAAACAAACTGGCCTGGCCCACCAGGGTAAGCACCCTGGTGAGCCGCGTGACAAAGTTGCTGATCCCTGATCTAAGTCAAGGACACTTTCAGGGGATGCTGGTGTAACACCAACAGACCCCAGTCATCGGCAGGCAGGATTGAACCTGGGACCTCTGAAGCTAAATGCATGAGCTAAAAGCCACGTGGCCCTTAGCTAAGGCTGTAGAAGACTCATTAATCTCTAAGTGGTCTCAATGCCACTAGAGATGGCAGAACACCATATCCAGGAGGTATGTGGGTTATACTGGCATGGCATTTTAAAACATAAGAATGGCCATACTGGATCAGACCCATGGATCTGGTCCATCTAGTCCAGTATCCTGTCTTCTGACAGTGTCCAGTGCCAGGTGCTTCAGAGGGTATGAGTAGAGCATGGCAATTTATCAAATAATCCATCCCCTGTGGTCCAGTCCCAGCTTTTGGCAGTCAGAGGCTAGGGACACCCAGAGCATAGGATTACATCCCTGACCATCTTGGCTAATAGCCATTGATTGACCTGTCCTCCTGAACGTATCTAATTCTTTTTTGAACCATTATACTTTTGACCTTCACAACATCCCCTGGCAAAGGTTGACTGTGTGTTGTGTGAAGAAGTACTTCCTTCTGTTTGTTTTAAAGCTGCTGCCTAGTAATTTAATTGAGTGACTCTTGGTTCTTGTGTTATGGGAAGGGGTAAATAACTCTTCCTTATTCGCTTTTTCCACACCGTTCCTGATTTTATAGACCTCTATCATAGCCTTCCTGAGTCATCTCTTTTTCTAAGCTGCACAGTCGCAGTCTTTTAAAAATCTCTCCTCATATGGAAGCGGTTTCATACCCCTAATCATTTTTGTTGCCCTTGACAGCACCTTTTCCAGTGCTAATATATCTTTTTTGAGATGGGGCAACGAGAAGCAGTATTCAAGGTGTGGGCGTACCATGGATTTATATAGTCGCATTTTTATTTTTCTGTCTTCTTAGCTATCCCTTTCCTAATGATTACTAACATTCTGTTAGTTTTTTGACTGCAGCTGCACATTGAGTAGGTGTTTGCAGAGAACTATCCACAATGACTCCTAGATCTCTTTCTTGAGTGGTAACAGCTAATTTAGACCCCATCATTTTTTATCAACATTGAATTTCATGTGCCATTTTGTTGCCCTGTCACCCAGTTTTTGGAGTTCCTTTTGCAACTCTGCACAGTCAGCTTTGGACTTAACTATCTTTGTATCTTTGCAAACTTTGCTACTGTGCTGCTTACCCCTTTTTCCAGATAATTTATGAATCATCATTTTGATACAGGATCACATTTCCACACAGAGTCCAGCTATGGGCATGCCTCAAAGGTCTCAAATTTCATGGCAAGTCACTGAGCCCTATAACAGGTTGTGACTGTAACATAAATTGAAGACCTATTATTTTCTTCTAGTGAATGAACGAGCTTTTCCCCCAGACTGAATAGGAGCATATGGAAATAGGCAAGATGATGACTCACAGGTGTAAATTACTCACATGCATAATGTTCATGGGATCATACGTCTAGTTAGCACTGATCCATCCCACCTGTTTCCCCATTCACACACATATTTGATAGATGTTTTGGTCCAAACAATGTGCAGGTGGGATAAGAAAGAAAGAGAACTTGCTTCCTGCATTGTGTAGAGCTGGAGACAATAAGTGCACCAACCTTTAACGTTAAGTGATAGGTTCCCTGCCCCTCACTGTGAGAAGGGGTGGGACTTTTACTGTTAAAAAAGCAGCTTTTAAAGTGACACATTTAATAGACATTGTGACCTCTGAAATCCAGACAGAAAGCGCTGAGCTTTGTATCAGAGTTAAGGTGGAGGAAGAGGCTAGTGGAGCCTGCCAGTGCTAGTGTAGCTCAAGTCAGCCAATCCAGCCAGCAAAATTGCTTTGTGAAACATACATAAAATAATGCAGGCTCCTTTGTCACACAGCAAGCCAGGCTGGGCGAGGATGTCTGTTTATTATTATTATTTTTTCAATTTACAAAATACTCTGGTCAGCAGACTCCCGCAGGGCTTGTATAATAAAAACAATAGATCAATTAAATTGCAGTGTTTACATTATTGATACAGTACTTCTTGAAGGACTCAAACCACTCCTCCCTCCCCCCTCAGAGTACTGAGCTTGTACCTCTCACACAGCCAGTATCCCTGGAGGACAAGAGCCTGTGTGATTAAGTGGGTGAGACTGATAGCGTGGTTTGAAGGACAACTGGGCTCAGACTCTGCTCCAGCAGCGAGTGAAGTGAATTCCTGCCTCAGGAGCCCCTCTGTGAGAAAACTCTGCCATCAGACCATCCTGTTTACCCCTGGGGTCCGTGGGCCAGATTGCTAAAACTAGGCAGGCACCTAGGCCCAGAGCCACAAAGGTTTAGATGCCTAAATCCAAGACTTTAGGTGCCTAAATCCCAGTTTTGGATCCGCTGTGATCCACAGAATTTCCACCAAACCCCGTAGGCACCTAAACTCACTCAGCACCTGAGTTTCCAGGGTAAAAGTTCCTTGGAGGCCCAATGTTTCTGCCTCTGGGCACGTGCCCTCTAGGTGTACAAGTATCTGTCTGTCGCCTAAGCCCCAGAGTAATTCACAAACCGCTCAGAGGCCACCTACTGGATCGGGTCCTATTCAAAATCTGGTTAGGGGAGCTGGTGAGGTTGTCCATAGCCTAGTGGTTAGAGCTCTTCTTGGGTATCTGTGAGACCAGGTTCAATTCCCACCCTCTGCCAAAGCAGGAGAAAGGATTTTCAGGGAGGTGTGCTGGCTTTTGTGGATCACATTCTGAGGTGCCTTTCTCGCCTTGTTCATTGTATAGGGAGCCTAGGAGCCTAACTCTGCTTTGTGGATTGCAGTGATCTGTGATTTTCTAGGCACCTAAAAGTTAGGCACTGGGATGTTCACCATTGCAAACCCTAAGTCCCTTTGTGCATCCCACCCCTACAGATGGTGATAAGCACCTAGTGGGATTTTCAGTAATGCTTAGGTGCCTGTCATGGATTCCAACGGGTGTGTGGTGCTCAGGCCCTTTTGTAAATCCTACTAGGTACTTAGCTGCATATTTAGGTGCCTAACTAGCTTTAAAGATCTGGCCTTTCTACCTCAAGTGCCTCAATTGATTGCAATTGCAGCAGTGTATGTAAGGAGGGAGGCAAATTCTGAAGTCTGTTTTGGATAGATTGACCACACTCAGAGTTAATAATGTTGGGTATAGATTTGCAAAATAGCAGAAATATTCACTGAGACAAATATAGAGTACATTAGATATACATAGAAAACCTTTTCCTAACTATGTTTTACAGCCAGAATGGAGGCCCAATCCTGTAGTGGGCTCCTCATGGATGAACCCCCTGCACCCACATGGAGCTTATGCAAGTCAGTGGAGCTTCACCCAGGTACAGGGGTCTGCCCATGCAGCACTCATTGCGCTAGCAAGGCCACAGTCATCAAACCTGTACTATTCTCTTTGGTGGTATTATATATTAGGGTTACCATCCGTCCGGGTTTCCCCGGACATGTCCGGCTTTTTCAGCTTTAAATGGCCGTCCGGGGGGGATTTCTAATAAAGTAGAAATGTCCGGGATTTCCCCCTTCCCCTCATGCAGAGTGCGGTGCGACTGATTGGACGGCTGGGCCTGATTGAAAGCCGCTCGCAGCCACTGGGGCCTCTAGCAGCCAGAGTCTCTCCCCCTCCCCCGCTCCCTCCTCCCCCGCAGAGCAGCGCAGCACAGTGTTCGGGTCCACGTGGAGCTCGCAGCTCTCCCTCTGTCGGGTGAGCGGGGGAGAAGGGCAGGCGGGGGGTGCAGAGGCTGCAGGGCGAGGAGGAGCAGGGGCATAGAGGCTGCAGGGGCTGCAAGGGCGGGGGGGTGCAGGGGCTGCAGGGCGAGTGGGGAGCAGGGGGCATAGAGGATGCAGGGGCTGCAGGGCGAGGAGGAGCAGGGCAGGCAGGGGCAGGGGGATGCAGGGGCAGGGCAGGCAGGGGGGTGCAGAGGCTGCAGGGCGAGGAGGAGCAGGGCAGACAGGGGCATAGAGGCTGCAGGGGCGGGGGGGGTGGTGCAGAGGCTGCAGGGAAGCACTTAGCAACCCCCAACCAAGATCAGAGCGGGAGGGAGGAGGGGGAATGCGGGGTGCTCAGAGGAGGGGGCAGAGTTGGGGCAGGGACTTTGGGGAAGGGGTTGGAATGGGGGTGGGGAAGGGGTGGGGTTGGGGCGGGGAAGGGGCGGAGTTGGGGCGGGGCCGGGGGCGGGCCCGTGGGCCCGTGGAGTGTCCTCTTTTTTAAATGTTTGAATATGGTAACCCTATTATATATGATACAATGAAACCAACGGGTATATGCTTGTAACCAGCCTTTCAATACTTGCAGTTTAACCAAGGAATGTGCCCTTGGAGAATGGAAACTGCATGTAAAGGCTCTCAGCTCTGCCTTCTTCAAGGTCTGCTAACAATCTCCTCGCTGTCAATGGAGAAGCTAATGGGAGGTGGCATTGTCTAATGGATTGAACAGGGGACTGAGATAGGGTGACCAGATGTCCGGATTTTATAGGGACAGTCCCGATTTTGGGGTCTTTTTTGTATATAGGCTCTTATTACCCCCCACCCCCTGTCCCGATATTTCACACTTGCTGTCTGGTCACCCTAGACTGAGAGTTGGGTACTGATCATGGCTTTGGATCTGATTCGCTGTGTGGCCTTGAACAAGTCACTAAGGCCAAAAAATTTCACATGTGACCCATGATTTTGGCTTTCCAGCTTGAAATACCATGGGCATGATGCACCCATGGCGTCAATCGCAGTTAGGAGTGCTCTGCTCAGCTGAAGTCAGCTGGAGCTGAGGCTAATCTGCACCCATGACAATCAGACCCAGAGGTGGTTTTTTTTAAGTTGGGCACCCAGGAATCCCTGGGCATTTTTTAAAATGTTAGCACTCGCTCTGTTTCCTCAGCTGTAAAATGGGGGTAATGATACTTAACTGCCTAGCCCAGGGCGGGTTTTGTGAGGATTAATTAGTTAATACAGGAAAGGGCTTTGCACACATACTGCGCTATATTAGAGCAGCAGTATTATTGCTTGCCATGCTCAGTAGAAGCACTGTTGCTTTAAAAAGGGAGCTTGTCCATGATCTCTTCCTCCACTGGATCTAAGATGGATGCTCCTGCTACAGCACAGTCTCTGAGCAGACTTTGCACTGCCTGCTTTTTTTGTTTTTCCTGGAAGCTCCCTCCAGACAGGTCAGCAGCATTGCAGATTCAGCAGAAGTATGAGGGTAGCTCTCCTCAGGTAAGTTACTACTAACACAATGCTGCTCTTTCACACACCTGTATGGTGATCGCATCAAGGATTCTGGCATACTGAGAATTATGGTCCTCTCCTTATTTGTCTCTAGCTGACTCTCAGAACCCAGCTCTCAGCAAGGGAATAGTCTGACAATTTCGGGCCTCTGGTCTCTAAAAAATTGTCTTCTGGCTAACTGATTTTCATTTAGTTGTTATGAGGGTAGGGGGATGCCTGATGCAGGGCCTGATTCTGATTTCACTCACCCTGGTTTTACCCTGGCATAACTTCCAGGGTGTTACTCCTGATTGACACTGGCGTAAGTGTGATCAGAATGAGCCCTGACATTCCCAAGAGCCTGATTGCCATGCGTAGTATGGTAGCATTCCCATCTCCCCTCAGGAAGGAGGTGCTATTCTGTCGCTAGAGAGGGAAGAGTAGGACTAGTCCAAGAGAGCCTTCTGAACTTTCTGAGCCAGAAACCCCAGAGGCTAGTTTTAGCTGTATTGGTTTCTTTTCCTCCTTCCCCAGTAATTCCCCTCCTTTTAAGCATTAATAGCGTTGTCTTTGCTGGGATGGAGCAAATGGAGCACTCCAGTAACTTTCCAGAGTCTAAATTTGTTTCATTTTGTTATCCCAATAGACACTTCGGGGATGGGGATTAGTTTTGCGTATGTGTATTAGTTTTGCAAAGGGTTTTTTTTTGGGGGGGGGGATGATAGCTTTAATGAAATAGAGATTAAATTAACACTTTTTTTAATACCATCATCACTGACTAATACCATCTTGCTCTGGGAATAGTGCATGTTGCCTAACTGTGGCTGCGGAGCCAGCAGGGAGAAGGATAAAGCACTTTGGGAGAGATTCTCCTCTCGGCCATTGTACGCTGCTCTGGAGGCATAAAGGTGCTCGGAGGGGCTTGTGGAGAATTCCCCAATGCAGGAGTAGGGCTGTTGTAATCAACCTGATGCTTCTCCCCTCTCAAGCCCTGGGGTAGGACGTATGAGGAACAAGGATAGGGATAGCTTAGTGGTTTGAGCATTGGCCTGCTTAAACCCAGGGTTGTGAGTTCAGTCCTTGAGGGGACCATTTAGGGAACTGGGGTAAAAATTTGTCTGGGAATTGGCTCTGCTTTGAGCAGCGGGTTGGACTAGATGACCTCCTGAGGTCCTTTCTGACCCTGATATTCTATGATTCAAGAGTGTATATCAGGGTCAGAAGTGGTGCAAGCAAGCCCCTAAGTGGGCTATCATAATTTAGAGCAGTTACTGTAATTTACACTGAGGCCTCAGCACCCCAGAAATACACTTTGCACCCAACTTCACCTGGACTGCACCTTTTTGATTTGTGCTTCTCAGCACAGAATCTAGTCCTGTTCTTGTGATCCTCACCCTTTTGGGGTTTGCTTTTTAACTTCTTGGTGTTGGAGCGATCAACTCATGGACATAGGAGGGGATGTGTTTAGAGTATGGAAAAGTTGCCCCATTACATTATATTTTAAAGCCCCAAAGCTTAGCCAATTAGCTTTTACTGAGTAACATGACCAGTTTTTCCTTGAAAAACTAGGCAAGCTGCAGCAGTGCACATGTAAGGATGGCTTTGGTGGGGAGGAGACATGCATGGGAATGCTTTGGCAGCTGGAATTGGGGCGAGAAGACAGCTTGGCCAGGCCTCTGCCAAGCTGCACCCTCCTATTTTCTTCTCCTCGGACTGTGTGCAGGTGACCACTGACTTGCGGACTCAGTGAGAGAGTGATTGGTCTAGTGGGAGTGGGCCCTCCAGGTGGATTTTTGCTCAGCTTGCCCTTTGTCAGTTTTACTGGTCAGCTGATTGGTGGCACCTCCCTGTGGCAGGAGGCTGCATAGCGGTTTACAAAAAAAACTTTGTCTTGTTTTTTGCAAAAGTTGACAGGAACACTAGGCCAGGCCCTGAAAAGATGGACACTTTTCAGACCAATAGTGCCTCATTAACAAGCTTTTGAAGCTTCATTCAATTAGCTTTTCTCTCTAGAAATTCCCTCGCTGTTAAAGGAACAGCAGAGACTAGAAGAATCTGCCACTACAGTCCCGTAGCAGCTGCTTTCATATAAAGCTTTCTCTCAGGGGTTAGTAGCGTTAGTTAGAAAACTTTCCAAAGAATTTAGATTCAGACATTCCCACATCCTTCTATATTTGCTGTCTACTGACATTTGTGTGAGTGAAGTTCTGTTGGTTCGCGGAAAATGAATTTTGGAACCATAGCTGAGAAGTCATTAAAAAGTAGAAGTTGTTTTTTTTAAAAAAAAGGGGGGGGGGGGCAAAAAAGTGACATTTGCCAAAAGAAGTGTAGAATTTCCTGTTCTTAATATAAGGAAAACCAATGTCAATCTCAGTCTATTGGCATATAATTTCTGGAAAAGGCTGGTTTTAATAGCAACCTTAGGAAATGGGAACTTTTATCCAAAGACAGCTATAATTTTGCCTTAGAAATCCAAACTAACTCTCTTCTCTCCCCCCCCCCCCCCAATATATGTCAATGAGAACCTGTCAGTGAAAAATGTCAGTGGGAAAACCAATAATTTTATCTTCCTCTGTTGAGCTTGACTAGCACATGTCATAAAAGATCTGGGTTCAACTAAGAAATGGTTGTATATATGATTATTGCTGAGCTACCGCTTCTGCACTTTAACTGGATTACATCAAATCAAATGAGATTAGACACTATAAAGCAAGATTTAGGTTCAACTTCCAAATCTCTTATTTTTCTTTTTCCGTGTCTTCTGATTTATTGCTTTAATGGTATTTTGGAATAAAAATTTTAGGGTTTCAGGTTTAAAAAAAATTGAGTTATGTAAAAGTTTATGATTTCTCCAAGAATCCAAAAAAATACAAGTTTCCAATGAATTGACATGTATCATCATTTTATTTTCACTTCTGCTTTCATTATGTACTTTCCCCCAGATCCTTCATTAATATTTAAATAATGGTTGCACACAATGAAAGGTGAAGGGAGGTTAGTTGTGGTTCCTCACTGGTCCCTGCAGCAGAAACGCAAGCTGGAGCATGGATGGCTGTGGATACTCTGTATCCGTTCCCAAACCTGTCAGGAACTCATCTGAGAGCTAGAGTCCCTGGCCTTTTGGGTGTCAGGTGTGGAATGCCGTCAGCAAATGGCCTTAGAAAAATAGAGGTTGGACACATGGGATCAGTTTGTTTGTTCTTGTTTTGTTTTTCCTCCAGACTTTCAAATCTGAACTTGGATTGTAACAATATTTCAGACTTAACTCTTTAAAAATACAATTGTTAGTTTCTGTTACTCTGTTGCAATCCTGGTTGAGTTTCCTAGGGGATAGTTATCAGACTGTTAATCGGATTCAACCATTGGCTCTCATGTGCTTCCAAACCCAGCAGGGTCTGGGCAGAGTCCAGGTGCTGTCTCTAGCCCTGGGCCTCTCAGGCACATTCCCGAGTACAGACTCCCTGTCTGTAACCCTTCCTTGGGAAATGAGACTCAACCCCTTAGTGGTTGCTGGGCAGAGAGTCCTTAAAAGTAAATGGCTCTACTGGAGGTAACCCTATTGTCCTACCAGAATAAATCTATTCAATTATTGATGGACCTTTTTCAACTTCCCCAATTAGTCTGTTCCTGCTACAACATGGACGTTCTAATCCACACTGAAGGTTACCATTAAAAATGCCATTCATAAAACAGGAGGAATTCATCAGTTAACAGTCATATTCTCCAAACTGTCACACACTCTATCTGTTAATTGTACTAATACTAGGCCGATTTTTAAAACGCCTACTACTTATTATAGTACTTGCTACTGTGAGTAGTCCAATTACCCTAGAAGGCAAAGGAACTACTCCAGAACTGAGCACTATTTGCAGGATCAAAGCCAGATTTTTCCACATGCTTTGCTTCAAGCTCATGAAGAGCCATACTGAATCAATGGGACTACACATGTGGTTAAAGTCTCGGCAGAATGAAGGCCTGTGCTCCGTGAGTCACATAGGTTTGCAGGATGAGGCCTGTTGCTTGTGCTTAATTTGTTGTGAAAAAATCTTCAACAAAAGCATAGCAGAACATCCCTTTTAATAAAGGATTTTCAAAACAAATTGGGTTGTTTTATATCTATGAAAACTCGTAGTAACGCTCTTGTTTATCCCTTTTGTGCTGAATGCTTAGTCTGAGTAGATGTCTGTTTTTTTGTTTTTTTTTCTCTCCCTTGTTTCTCTTTTCATTTGCAGCTGGCTGAAAGATATAAATAAACTCATTGCTTTGGGGTTTTTAATGATCCACTGTGCACAACAGCCCAGGTGGAAATCTGGTTTTCTCCCTTCATGTGTCTCTCTTCAGCTTCTATTATTTATTTATTTATTTATTTATTTTAATTTTAACCTTTCAGATGTGTTTAGCACGTCAAAGAAAAGTGTTACCATTACATGCCTCTTTTGGGGCAGCATCAGTTTTCTGTGTAACTTTAGTAAGAAGTTAGAACTTTTTTTTTTTTTCTTGAAAGTTAAATTCTAACTTGCAAAGGGAGAGTAAGGCAAATCCAGGTATTGTAAGCTAAATTCCGAAACTTTATTTTAAATACTGGTTGGAATTGCCTCAGGGAATTCCAGTAACATAAGCAAATGATCTGTTCCACAGAAATGTGAATGTTGACGTGGATGAGTGGTGTATGCAAGAAAGACCTCTTGAGGAATGTGCATGTTTGAGACATGCTCAAAGTAACACACATAAATGGAAAAAAATGAGGGAGTGTAGGCTTAGATGGTTTGGTTGGGTAAAGCACAGTCCTGAGAATTGTGCGGGTAAGAGTCCGATAGATCAAGATTGAAGGAAGAAGACAGAGAGGCCGACCTATGAAGTAGTGGTGGGATATTATAAAGCAAGACATGTTAGCATAAGGTGTGTTAGAGGATATGGTATTGAACAGAGCACTATAACTCATAGGGAGGATCCCATTTGATGAGATTACACTGGTCTACAATTTTTGAGAAGTCGTCTGCTTCAGAGATAAAATGTGCTATTTATTATGTATTTTGATGTGCTGAATTCAAATATGACAATTAAAACAACTGATTGGCTACTGTTTCTAAGATATTTAAGTTTTTACATTTTATGTCTATGTATATTGTGTAGATAGTAGAGTTTTAATCATAAATTGTAAACCTAGGTCTTTTCATGTGTTTATGGTTGCTTTACATGATAATATTTCACCTGTCCTGTTTATGTAACACTTTAAAAATCAGCAAAAGGGTTATATAAATAAAATTTATTATGAAAAGGCAAAAAACTATTCTGTACATAGTTTAGTCCTATTCAGTGTCTTCTCGGCGCTTCTTGGCTTGTCTCTTGTATTCATTAAATGGAGCATCTCTTGTCACTGTCCAGCAATAGTCTGCAAGCATTGATGGGCTCCATTTGCCCTGATAGCGTTTCTCCATTGTTGCAATGTCCTGGTGAAATCGCTCGCTGTGCTCGTCGCTCACTGCTCCGCAGTTCGGTGGAAAAAAATCTAGATGAGAGTGCAAAAAAATGTATCTTTAGTGACATGTTGCAACCAAGGCTTTTGTATGCCTTGAGGAGGTTTTCCACCAACAACCTGTAGTTGTCTGCCTTGTTGTTTCCGAGAAAATTTATTGCCACTAACTGGAAGGCTTTCCATGCCGTCTTTTCCTTGCCACGCAGTGCATGGTCAAATGCATCATCTCAAAGAAGTTGACGAATCTGAGGACCAACAAAGACACCTTCCTTTATCTTAGCTTCACTTAACCTTGGAAATTTTCCACGGAGGTACTTGAAAGCTGCTTGTGTTTTGTCAATGGCCTTGACAAAGTTCTTCATCAGACCCAGCTTGATGTGTAAGGGTGGTAACAAAATCTTCCTTGATTCAACAAGTGGTGGATGCTGAACACTTTTCCTCCCAGGCTCCAATGACTGTCGGAGTGGCCAATCTTTCTTGATGTAGTGGGAATCTCTTGCATGACTATCCCATTAGCAGAGAAAACAGCAGTACTTTGTGTATCCAGTCTGCAGTCCAAGCAAGAGAGCAACAACCTTCAAATCGCCACAAAGCTGCCACTGATGTTGGTCATAGTTTATGCACCTCAAAAGTTGTTTCATGTTGTCATAGGTTTCCTTCATATGGACTGCATGACCAACTGGAATTGATGGCAAAACATTGCCATTATGCAGTAAAACAGCTTTAAGACTGGTCTTCGATGAATCAATGAACAGTCTCCACTCATCTGGATCGTGAACGATGTTGAGGGCTGCCATCACACCATCGATGTTGTTGCAGGCTACAAGATCACCTTCCATGAAGAAGAATGGGACAAGATCCTTTGGACGGTCACGGAACATGGAAACCCTAACATCACCTGCCAGGAGATTCCACTGCTGTAGTCTGGAGCCCAACAGCTCTGCCTTACTCTTGGGTAGTTCCAAATCCCTGACAAGGTCATTCA
Source organism: Emys orbicularis (assembly GCF_028017835.1). Classification (NCBI taxonomy): domain Eukaryota; kingdom Metazoa; phylum Chordata; order Testudines; family Emydidae; genus Emys; species Emys orbicularis. The sequence continues at coordinate 348,788,030 of NC_088683.1, forward strand.
GTTCACCTTGTGTTATGAGGTGTGGTTCAGAGGAGGAGGATGGGAGAAAATGTGGGTCCTGTGACGTTGATGGTTCAGGACCAGAAGTTTCATCCTCTTCCTCGTCTGACTCAAGTGAGAATGATTCTGGTGCATCAGGAACCGGCAGTTCTTCTCCGTGGGGTACTGGGCGTATAGCTGATGGAATGTTTGGATAATGCACAGTCCACTTTTTCTTCTTTGACACACCTTTCCCAACTGGAGGCACCATGCAGAAGTAACAATTGCTGGTATGATCTGTTGGCTCTCTCCAAATCATTGGCACTGCAAAAGGCATAGATTTCCTTTTCCTGTTCAACCACTGGCGAAGATTTGTTGCACAAGTGTTGCAGCATATGTGTTGGGCCCACCTCTTGTCCTGATCTCCAATTTTGCAGCCAAAATAAAGGTGATAGGCTTTCTTAACCATAGTGGTTATACTGTGCTTTTGTGATGCAAAAGTCACTTCACCACAAACATAGCAGAAGCTATCTGCACTGTTCACACAAGTACGAGGCATCTCTGCTCACTTTGGCTAAACAGAAATGTGTCCCTTTGCAAAAATCAAACACTGACAAATAAGAGAGCACAACACTGTATGATTTCTAGAGCTGATATAGGGCAATTTGTTCAGCAGAGTGATCTAAGCTTCGTTATGATTGCATCATCCATGATTTCTAGGAATAACATGATGCAATTCATATCAATTTTCGTTCTCAGTGACCCAGAATTAGTAAAGTTTGACTACATTTATTTCAGAAGCATTTTGGCTGTAGAGCAGTGTTATCTATCGGTTGGATGGCAGTGTCCCCATTGATTTATTTCCTGAACACCATCTCACAAACAGTAAAGTTACCAAGAGTTTTAGGTTCAGCAAAACCCCAGGTAACAAAAGGATTTAGTTTCTTAAACAGTATGGATTTTGTTTTTTTAATACCCTTGGTCACTAACTTTTTCTTGTAGAAGTTTTCTTCACTTATAAACTAATCATGATTTGATACAATAATATTTTACATTTATTAGTTCTGATTCCTTAAGGATAGGACTGAGGTTTCCCAGTTTGCATACAGGGAACCTAGATACTACAGTAGTGTGTATTAAAAGTGCTTAGATACAAAATTGATCAGAAAGACTGTATTATGGAGCAGCATCAATTGCTCCATAGTTAAAATTACAACCCAGTTCCCATCATAAGTCCTAATTTTTTTAAGGATTTTCTTGCAAATGACAGATTTTAAAAGTTCACTGTCCTCAATTCACTCTGGCCATTGTTTGATTTCACACAGCCTTGAAATGTGTTTTATATGCCACATTAGATCACATGGGAGCTTATTATAGAGATGCTATTTGACCAAACATCAATAATCCATGCTCCGTTTGACCTATTATTCCAAAGTAACACAAAAGCAGGACTTCTTTCCAACTTTTCCTCATGGTTAGCTATGAAATATTGCTTGACCCTATTTAGAATACATGTTATGACAAATGCTCATAAAAATATCTGAATCTTTGATCTGTTTATTCCCAGCCTGGCTGTCTCATTATTAAACAGATTTTCTTTCAAGTCCTGTCTCTCTCATCACCAGCACCGGTGTAAATTTAGAAAAGTGTGGTTTCCATGACAATACATTCCATAGTTACAGCTAGCAGCCACTATCATTAAAAAAAAAAAAAAAAAAAAAAAATGAATCACACTGTTACCTGAAGGTGTGAACACACTGCGTTACTGGTCTGATAAGCACTAATCTGGCAATATTTTTAGGAGGAGACACTACTACAGAATTTCAGAAAATGATGCATTTGTTTTAACCGTTCTAATACTCACTCAGCTGAGATATTTAAGTGATCAGTAACACTCTCAATTCTTCCCAATAGTTATTTCCGTTTAGAAAAAACACATTGCATCTGCACCAATAAGTATTTTAAACATGACATCTTCATTTAAAATAGACCCACAACCACGATCTTCAATTAATTTGCACAAACCCTAGTTAAAACTGCCTGCATTTTATTTCAACTCAGAAGAGGTGGGGAGATGAAAGAGAGGCCATTTATTCGTCTTTCAGGGGAATTTTGGATCTACTTGCTTAGGTTTGCAGTTCCAGGAGAGAGGACACACTGATTTGTTCAACCCCCCTCCCTGCTTAATGTTCCTCATCCTAAAAATGTAACAGGCTTCAAGCCAAAACACATTTCACGTGTGATTTTATTTAATGTTAAGATGTTTCAAATAGTGATTGTCACAGGCTTCCACAAGACAAGAAATATTGCTCTTCACTCAATCTTATTGCCTCTTTAACTAAAAAAAAAAAAAAAAAGTGTTATCTGATGCATGGTCATTTGGGAAAGTCACAGAGAAATATCCCCTAGCGTAACTAGAAGCAGGTTCATTCTAGTGGCAAATTGGAATAATAATTCACATCACAAATGGCCAAGAAATTTATTTCAATTAGGTGACAACCACCCACAGCAAGTTGCCGTACAAACACGATTACCCAAAGTTCCTTCTCTATTTTTACTTTGTGTAGTACCCATCAGTGAAACAGAAGAAAATTGCTAATTGCTGGGAAAGGAATTTAAATCAGAGTCAGATTGCAGGAGCAAGGTTTCTTGGGGGAAAAATGTACATCCATATACTCTCTTTGAAAAGATTAATAGAGGAACATATATTGCAGATGTTATCATACAACTAATAAATTCCCCATATCTGCTGCATTTTGCAACCCTCCTCTCCCCCAAAAAATCCTACTTGCAACTCCTACCACAATGAAGTACACCTCTCTTATTTGCTATTATCACTCCTGTACAGCAGCTATCAGATTGCTGAATAAGCATCCAATGCCATTGTCTGAGCTTGTTCCCCAAGACAGTCATTCTTCTCCTCTTCAGGTCAACCCAAAATATTATTTGTGGAGGTGAAAAGAGTCCCCTCTTCCTACACTACTGTGCTAGCAGCTGGGGACTACTGGAGACAGCTAACAGAGATTCTGCTTTACCTATTTTAGATTTTAGAGCAAAAGATCCTTTGCCTCATGCTTTATGTGCGCAGTCTAGACTACGATTTGTGCACATACTGCCATGGAGTTATGTACCTCTTTTCTCCAATAACGTTTTATAATTAAGAGAGTTTCTTCTTGCTGCTTCCATCTTCAGAGTGTTCCCTTCTAAGTCACCATTTGCTGTCATTCTGTTCATTGTCAACAGATCCAGAAGTGACAGAAGGCAAGGACAAAATGTTCATTCTAGCAATGCAGAAAATGGGGTGTATATACTGCACATTAAGCATCAGTTAAGAGTACTACTGGAAAAGAAGATCAGGAGACTGAAAGATGAGATCATCGGGACTACGGGAAAGGATCACAGAAACAGTAACTTTCTTCTAACGCTCAATCAGGAATTTTATTAGAATAAATAAAATAGCACCACCCATAAAGCTACTCTCTTTTCCTGCTTCACTGTAGAGCTTCTTGTTTAGAACCTTCCCTGCCCCACCTCCAGCTTGGCAAAGAGTAAACATTTCCAGTCCTCCACGTATTGTCCACACAAGAGGCCATTCAGCATATAAAACCATGGGTGCTAGTGTTACCTAGCACTGTACAGCAAACTGCAGTCTGATAATACAGATAGCAGAAAGCATGGATGCAATATTTTTAAAGAGTTGTGGAGGATAGTGTAAAAGAGGCAGCCAGAGAGAGCTAACAGTGGGTGGAGATGGTGGAGGCCATCTGGTACCTATGAGAAAAGGGATGCATGAGCTTGTGTTACAGTAACATTTGGAAAAAAATATGCCAGTTTGGGCATTTGCAAGGAATAGTAATCCGTGCCCTGTGTATCAGTCCATCCAGCTTGTAAAGTCCGCCTGCACTCCCAGCCCCCAGTGACAAGTGCCTGTACCTAATCCTTAACATTTGAGAAGATCATATCTAGTTCAGATTTAGCAAGAGGGCTTCCATGCTATGTCATACAGAGCCCTAGAAAAACCCAGGGCTAGTTCACAAAGCATCTCCAGATATTCACCCTTATTTGTATTGGGACATCAGTTTATTAAAAAATTCTCCTATTGTCTTTAATGGGGAGTTCTGCTTAACAACTAATGTCATAATATAAATCCTTATAATTTCTCTTGCTAAATTGCATCTCTTGTACTTATGCCTGCTTGCTCTAACCTAAATAATTCTGCTAGCTCCTCACTGCTTACACACGTCGGTTAGCAACAGACTGATATCTTTCAAGCTTTGGTCAAGCTACTCATTGTTATATTTTTAACCTGGTTACAATTCAAGATCACCAACCCCTTAATCATTTCTGTTGCTCTTTTCTAAATTCCCTGTTCGCCAAAGGGACCTCCCAAAAACTAAACCTGGCTCTAACAAGGATTAAAAAGATGAAGTCTCCTCAAAGACTGAAAAAACAACAATGTAGAATGGCTCCCACTATGACAAAGGCAACAGATGCTAAAGAAGCTTGAAACAAAGTTGAAATAGCTCCCATTAAAAATGAAAATTGTGCAGCACTGTGACCTATGTTCATTAAGAGCAAGAATCTGAGCAATACTTTCCCAGTCTAACAGCATGAACTCTGGGCATGTCACTGGGAATATGTTTTCAAAACTGGCCAGTCACTTTGGGTGAGTCCACTCTGGAAGAACCAGATTTTCAGAGCTGTTGAGCATCCCCCACTCACTGTGAAATAAAGAATTACTAGAGAGCATTGAAGTCATGAGAGCCAGGGGTGGTGCTCAACACCTCTGAAAATCCAAAGGTGTGTCAGATTAAGTTTTGAGCGTGTCTTGTCTCTCTCTGTTTTCCCAGCTGTTGAATGAAACATCACCTACCTAGTAGGTGAAATATTGGGTTCATATTGTGTGAAATTCCTGGCCCAGTTAAAGAACAATGGCAATTCTCCCATTGAGTTCAGTAAAGCCAGGAGTTCCCACACTTTCTGTAAAGCCCTATGACTGCCTCATGTGGCAGGTGCTATAGAAGTGCCTAGATTTATTATTTGTATATTAATCCTGTGAGCAGGAGGGAAATGCAGGCCAGCATTCAAATGGCACAGCTGGAAGAAAACAGAGACACCATGCAGGAAAAGATACACTGCCATCTCAGTATCATATCTGTGGCACTGCATAGCCCAAACAGCATTTCCATTTCCCATGTATTTAAGCAAGTGCGCTACAGTGCATAGTAGGGGCCCATTTCTCCAAACACATTGGTGCATAACTTCTAGGCTGAACAGATAGCAAGTGTGAAAAATCGGGACGGGGGTGGGGGGGTAATAGGAGCCTATATAAGAAAAAGCCCCAAATAAGCGGGACTGTCCCTATAAAATCAGGACATCTGATCACCCTAATAACTTCACATATGTAAATAATGACCTTTCAGTCACTGGGATTACTCATGAAGTTATGTACATGCTTATGTGTTTGCGGGATTTAACTATTGGAAGAGTGACTTTTCTGGCATGGATTTAAATTTGGGGGAGGACAGCATATAACCATTTCTACCCCATAATCAGTACGTGGGCGGTAGCATTTTGTTGGTTAACAGAAGTGAGCACATAACAGATTGTGCCATAAAATTTTTTGAGTGAATGAGAAAGCAAGCAGGCAAACAAGTGCTTTCACACAAAGCTTCTACTTTATTTTGTCTCCAGCACTTGCACACATCTGCAACTGGTTAGCAGAGCACCCCAAAGCACCCCTCAGATTCATATTTATCCAGGGTCTATAAGAGGTCTTAAGTGGATAACTATAGATGTCCAGTGGCCAGCCTTCCGTCTGCAGGGAAACTGGAGAGGTGTCCAAGCGTTCAAGTGTCCCCGAGCTCATATTTCTTCCTCTTTATATCCAATTTGTTAATATTACATAGCTTGCTCATAACGCAATGAACAGAACTAAATTAAGGGTGGGGATTTCTAGCCTGTCAGAGAATTTTCCATCAGTCAGGCAGGGGAACTTTCCATCAGTTAACCAATAGTAATAGTTAACTATTGCCAGACTTTCCATCTTGCAAAACCGCATGATTAGAGAAATAAGTCAAGTTAGGAGGGCATAGGGTCATGTTCACTCCTCAAGGTTACTCTCACTTCACTCTCCTCTCCTGGTCTGTTAGTTGTGCTAAGGCCTCCTTTTAGCTGCTTTCGGCAATAAGCATAACAACTGGTATTCCAGCTGATGGCAGTGGTTTAAGCATGTTACTGGGCTATCAAAAATCTGCATCTAAACTTTCAGATTTTTGGAAAGCAGGGTGTGTGTGTGGTAAATTACACAGGAAAAAATCCAGTTCTGTACTTATTTATTTTTAGTTATTGTACTGCTCCCTTTACATTGTGGCCTCCAGTCAGCATAACGATATAGAGTTAAAATATAATCTAGTTACAAATTCTCTAATATTTACTCTGAGAATTCATTGAAGCAGATCCATATTTGTTCTTTCATTTGCCATAAGTGTTTCTATAGTCTGTGAAGCACATTCTGTGCTCACTTTAGCCCGGTCCCTCGCAGAAAATATTCCAATCATCTCTTCAGAATATACCGACAATTGTCAGGGAGACAAACTGCTCTCATTTAATCAGAAAGAGCTCATAGAGTGATGAGCAGAGCCTCATAAGTTACAAATGGTAAGGTCAAGTCACTATTTAAACAACTGCTGGGATTATTTCATTGTCAGCTGTGAAAGTGTTTAAACTGCCTTCTTTCCCCTTTCTTCTCCTTCTTGCTTTTTGTATTTACACTTTTATTCATTCAGCTTTTAACACAAAGTTAAAAAAATTACAGCTATCAGATTGACCAGCCACATGATTCATTATACATTTTGATCCGTCACTACTGAAATTGAGGAAATACGACCGCTGCTAGCTATTACTACAGCCAAAATATTATAGTTCCCCTAAACTCCTGTAATGGTTAAATTCCTGACATACTGGAGGCTAATGTGTAGAATATGTTTAAAGGTTCTATTATTGAATTATAGCTGTCTCATCTGTAGGTATAGTACTTCAAACAGAGTTTAAAGGGATGTTTGGGTTTTTTAAGCTTCATGCAGGTTCGTTTTCCATGTAGCTTCATGTATTTTTTTTTCAGTGTCTCCTGCAATCCATCAGACTGTCTATTTGCAAATTTGTGCCTGGAGAAAGCTCCCATGTGGCAGGCGAGGATTGGGTAAATGCTACTTGTAACAGTGTTTTCTCCTATTGCAAACTCCAGCAGCTGAGATTTTCAGCTTTGAGTACAGTTTGTTTCATGCTGAGATTCATCTTTTTGGAGAAAGCAAAGGTCGTAGTTTCTATGGAGTTGCAATTCAATAGATCCTTTTTCTCGGGGTTGGAGGAGAGGGAATCCTTATTGGAATGCATATTGATAAAGGCTGAAGATTGTGTCTTGTTAGATAAGTAGTTTTTTTTTGTGTTATTTGTTTTTCCCCTCCCCACAATGACTATGTATTGCAGCAACTCACTGGCTTTTTACCAAATCAGGAGCTGCAGTATTTTTCTTCCGATGGAATAATTTCAGCCCACTTGAGCTAGCATGACAATCTTATGTGATTGTTATGAGTAGGCGTTTATATCCTTTTACATGCTAATACTGCCACACCTGCTATTCCTCCTCATTTCCATTTTTTCCCTTCAATGTAAAAACTAATTTCCCAGTGGAAGGGAAACCCTGAGATTCATGATCAATGCTGCATCATTGATTCATCAACAAAGAAGGGGATGGCTGAATGGGACACAGGTAGCGATTCAAGCAGGCTGCTTCCGACTAGCAAGAGAAGATAGCTGTTGAGCAGCATATGTTGCCACTCCATGTGCCGTATCAGCTACTTGTTTTTATCTTTCAGTAGGCTGCTACTACTGCAGCACTAAAGGAATGTGCCCTATTGTTAAAAATCCTGACTGCTTTACACCAATGATTTGCCACTGCAAAGTTGCATGCACCAACAACACTTTATCGTTGATGTTTGGATGCAAGGTAGGACACGGTTAATGTATTTAAATGCATGTTGTAACTCCTTTTGATTATCTGTGCTATTTTATTTAATGCCTGAATGGGGATATAGATAAGATTCAGAGCAAATTGGAATTTGTTGGCTATATGGTAGGGCTTACAGTACTGATACATTTCAGATGTTATAGGAAATCCAGAGTAAGAAAGGGTTTCCTTTATTTCTATAATAGTACAAGTACAGATTTACATAGGAGAAACAATTGGATTATAGAATTTGTTTTAGACTTATTTATATACTTGGCTAACAAAGGTAACTAAATCATTAATCTCTCACTTGCCCAGCTTCATTGCATTTGAAATGTATACCCGTTATTCTGAACCCCTGAACTAAGTAGAAATGGATCTACTGTTGTCATTGAGATCGGTGATGGTGCTCCTAATGAGACTAGAAATGATGAAGTATGCAGCTCTGCAGTTCTGTATAATAAATAAAGTAAGCCCATAAACCCTTTAAAAGTCTGCAGAAGGTGACAGATGCATATTTAAATAAATGTTTTCTTTTTGGGCTGGACAATGAATTAAATTTAAGAGAGAAATTCAGTCAAAAGGTGGCGTAGTAATCCAGAGAAGTTCATTTTTGGCTCTATAAAGGAATCCCACCTCTAATTTTGCAAAGAAGGTGTTGGGTTGGGTTTTTAATTTTTTTCCTTGAAGAAAATTCTGATTTTACATTTTCTTGTACCCATTTTTGCTCATTATTCTTTTTCTAAAATAATTTAATAGAGATGTCTTGTTAACACAAGACTTATTAGCTTTGGAAAAAATAAGTTTCGTTCTTGGATCATTTGAGCATCCACCATGAAATTGTAGGAGGTGCAGAATTTTTTGCCAGTTCCTATGCACAGCTATCTGTTAATAATTACGCAAATAGTTTTAAAGCTGTTCTGTTCGTTAAAAAGTACAGTGATCAAATAACTACTTGGTGCTACTAAAAAGAGTTAAGATCACAGTTCAAGGATGATTACACCTGCATGGATTTTTTCAATTCTCATAAATGGCTGTGTCCACTGAAATATGCCAGTGCAAGAAACCTCAAACCTCATTTAGAGTAGCGACACAACATTACTTTGGAGTTACCATGAAATACCAAAAAATGTTCTGAAATACCAGGTAGTAACTCCATATGATACTGTCATAATATAGATGAGCTAGTATTTCTAAATGTAAACTAAAGGCTAATGACAGCTAGATTACCTAAAGATTAAGAATACCGTATCAAGCATAGTATAGTTTTTTAAAACTTAATAATAACCATTTACAAGTGTTGGTGTGTCTACCTTTCTACCTCCATACATGTTTTCTTGGTATTTAAGGTGTTGCCCAGCATGGGAAAACCATAATCACCCTGTTCTTATTCCAAACAAAACTGAAAAGACATAAAGGTGCTCTAATTTTAATTGCTGTGTCATGATGCCACTAATGATGTGAACAGTGTTGACAGTTTAACAATTTATAAGCCTCTTTAAATTTCTTCATAAAGCAATTAATGCTTCTTTTTCATTTTAACTTCAAAACTGATTGTGAGTGTTAAATTATAATTTAATAAAGGTGAATTATTAGTCAGGGGAAATTAAATGCAAGCCACCAATCTAATAAGGTAGGCCAACGGCCTAGGGACCAGCATCCAATTTGTATTCCTGCCCGTAAGCATGATTTTCAAAGGATGTTCTTTGAGGCACTTAAGCTCTTTCATGATTTTCAGATCCTGTTACGAAGCAGGAGAATAAAATTAATTTTATTTGTTTAGAGCTGCAGGCTTATTACTTAGTCACAGTGTGGTGTTTTTACTTTAAGAAACCACATTATGAATGAAATAACTTGGGGGGAGGGAGAGAGAGAGAAGAGGATGGTGATGCTAAAGAATGATGATGATGATGATGATGATGAAGAATGATGCTAAAGAACCTAAGTGTCATGACTTGTGTTGAACTCACCCTAGACAAGTCAAATTTGTACTTACTTGACACTGTTACCAGACGGTGTGTAGTACAGTGGTAGACATACAGATATTTGACATATCACTGGCTCCACTTTTTGTATCACAGCGAAGACCCCGTAAAATCCCCAATGTACAACCGCTTTGCTGCTCTCTGAGCATATTGTCCATTTTAATGTTGGCTCATATTTAATATTTGGAATGGTTGGATTATTTCGCAAGGGTCAGGTATTCCTGGTTCACTGTATTTAAAATAATTTCTGCTTATCTCACTGGGCTGATAAGGATAGGAACACAGTAATCAGATGAGAGAACGCCTATTGGATCATAAGGTCAGTTTCTTTACCAATATCGGGTGTAGTCCCTGAGAGCATGGCTAGAAGTTTGTTGCATGTTCCTCAAGTCTATGGTCTGCATTCTCTCCTAGATCTAATTGGATCGGGACTAAAAGAGCAGGAGAACTAAAGGGACAGCCCAGAGCCCGCAACCCAGCCAGGAGCCCCCTCCCACACTCTGAACCCCTCGGCCACACACCCGAACCCAGAGCCCCTTCTTCACTCCAACCCCTCATCCCTGGCCCCACCGCAGAGCCTGCACCCCCAGCTGGAGTCCTCACCCATTCCCATCAGCAAGGACTCACCTTGCTCTTTTTGCCCCAAAGTTGCTGCTCCTCCCCCTCCTTTTGTTCTCCAGCCCACCTCTAGGCGTAGGCTATTTTTCTTTTTCAAGTCACTTTGCTTTGGGCTCATGGTTTAAAGACACTCCTAGTTCTCTATATTTAAGGGGATGGACTGTTGCCATTCCCAACTGGATCTGTTTTTTTGAAAAGTGTTCACTTATGCTGCATAAATCAGGAGTAGCTCCAGAAGAGTCTAGCATTAGTGATGTGAAAGATGATCTCTTTTTGGAACACACGATTAATCAATTTACAACAAAAGGTAAAATCCCAGACTCGAGTTGTGTATGTGTGGTGAAAAAAATGGTTTTCCATTATCTCACCATCATAAAAAAAGTCAGTACTCCAGTATATACTGTTCTTTCAAGAAGGAATTCAAAGTTCAGGCAAATATCTCCATGCTGTAAAATAAGCGGGTCAGATAGCGAATCAGAGTATAGGAAATATATACTGAATAGAGACAAAGAAAAATCTCCTCTCTCAAAGACTGTGCAAGTTTCAAAACTGGAACGTTCCTAACACTTTTTATTTATAGCTTTGTGCCCTAATGTTAGCGGGGGCATGGTCTCACTGTATTGTGGGGAACTTCCTGGCTTATACACTACCCCGGTGGAATTGGCTAGTGAAAGGATGTGAGTCCTCACTCACACTTCCTTTACCTAGAGGCCTGCCTGACTTCGGACTCCCCTTCTACTCTCCTGTGTGGCAGAGTCCTCACAACCCCGACAAGGCTGGGCCCAGGATCTCTGGGGAGCTCAATCCCCAGGGGGTTAGGGTGTCCCCACTGCAGAGTACTCTCTTGGCTCTGGATGCTTCCCTGACCCACTGATCACTGCATATAGATCAACAAATATAATTTAAAAACATAAGGAAAAAATGAGAAAGGTTAAAGGAAAACACATAACCCTACTCTGTGGCATGGGGACATCACAAACAGCCGTCTCTGGAATGTAAGGGAAGTTCACAGTCTGTTTCTCACATGTGCCAGGCCTCCCTCCTGGGCCCTGGCTGCGCTGCAGGCATGCTGCGGGTCAGACACTTGCTTTGGTGGCGGCCACATGTCTTCAGGCTTTGGGTGGCAGGAACCTTCTTCCCAGCATCAGCCCCCTGTCGGGGTTATGATCCCCCTGCAAGGCCCCTTCGCTGATGGAATCTCCCTGCGCTGGGCCCTCTGCCCAGCTCCTCCCCCCCCCATCATATTCCCCAGCTGTAGGGTTGCCAATTTTCTGATTGCATAAAACTGAACACCCTTGCCCTGCCCCTTTCCTGAGGCCCCGCCCCCCACCTCACTCCATTTCCCCCCTTTCTCCGACACTCGCTCTCCCCCACCCTCGCTCATTTTCACCGGGCTGGGTTTGGGATGTGGGAGGGGGTACGGTCTTTGGGCTGGGGGTGTGGGTTCCGGGCGGCGCTTACCCCAGGTGGGTCCCAGCAGCGGCGACATGTCCTTCCGGCTCCCAGCCAATGGGAGTCATGGAGCTGACATTTGGGGCAGTGCCTGCGCGTGGGCAGGGGGAGTGCGCAGAGCCCCCATGGTTGCCCCTGTGCCTAGGAGCTGCAGGGACATGCAGGCCACTTCCAGGAGCCACATGGAGCTGGCCAATGTGGCCAACCAGACTTTTAGCAGCCAACCGGACTTTTAGCAGCCTGGTCAACAGTGCTGCTGGAGCCGCCAAGGTCGCTTTTCAGCCGGATGTTCCAATCAAAAAATGGACGCCTGACATCCCTACCCAGCTTCTCACTGCAGCTGGCTCTGGAGTGCCCCAGCTTCAGCTCCACTCTGCCTCTATGCTGTTGCTTTGCCTCCAGCACAGCGCCCTGGGCTGCCTCTCTGGCTTCTCTGGTTCTGGTTGCTGCAGCTCTCCTCCCAGCGTGGATCTGCTCCCTGGGCTGCTTCTTTAGCCCCCCTGCCTGCTGCTCTCTCCTGAGCTCAGCATCATTCTGGACCAGGCAGCCCCAGCTTATACGGAGGATGGGACCCCGGCCTCTTGACTCCCTCATTAGCCTGCCTGCCCTGTCAATCAGGCTGACCTGGAGCCCCTGAGGACTCTCTCAGGGTCCTGATTTCCCATCGGCCCTTCCCCTTTCTTTTGGTACTGGGAGCTAGCCAACCAACCCCACAGGAAGCACTTTAGTAAGCGGCTAACAGTCCCCTTATACTAAGTTAGAACCAAAGTCTTCAGGTGGGTAAGAAAGGAAATTTTGGGTCTGCACCATCAAACCCATTTCTTGCTTTTATAGTTTGCTGATTCCTAACGGGGGAGCCATGGGGAGTTTTCTGGAGAAAGGGTGGGGTGTGGCTGCTGGTACCTTTTTGAGAACATGTGTGCAGTGGCCTAGCTATACTATATGTTACATGGATATTCCCGAGAATGGAATAATCTGTGTGGCATGCTGGACAACCTTAATTCTGGGCCTGTTTTCATGGTAATTGGTACGTGGCTTGTGTTTGGCCAGTCTTATGGACTGTTACTTTCAAAATGCAGAAGGGTTCAAAGTAATATAATCCGAAAGGCAGGACAGCTTCTCTGTGTCTTAGGTACTTATATTGTCCCCCTGAGTGCAGTGTCTGAGTGCACCTCAGTTTTCAGTTTATTTATCCTCAGAATGCTTCTGTGAAGTAGGAAAGTCATTATACGGACAGGGAACTGAAGCACAGAGAGACTGTACCAGATTTTTAAAGGTATTTAGGTGCTAAAACAAGCATCCAGGTACCTAAAGGGATTTTCAGAAATGGCTAAGTACCTAATTCCCATGGTCTCACACACACAATCGGCTGGATCAGGGGACTGAACCTCATAGATTCATAGACTTTAAGGTCAGACGGGATCATCATGATCATCTCGTCTGACATCCTGCACATTGCAGGCCACAGAACCTCACCCACCCACTCCTGTAATAGACCGCTAATCTCTGTCCGAGTTACGGAAGTCCTCAAATCATGGTTTAAATACTTCAAGTTACAGAGAATTCACCATTTGCACTAGTTTAAACCTGCAAGTGACCCATTCCCCATGTTGCAGAGGAAGGCAAATAACCCCCAGGGTCTCTGCCAGTCTGACCGGGGGAAAATTCCTTCCTGACTCCAAATATGGTGATCAGTTAGACTTTGAGCATGTGAGCAAGACCCACCAGCCAGGCACCAGGGTCTGTAGTAACTCAGAGCCCTCCCCATCTAGTGTCCCATCCCTGGCTGTTGGAGATATTTGCTGCTAGCAGTCACAGATTGGCTACCTGCCATTGTAGGCAGTCTTGTCATACTATCCCCTCCATACACTTACCTGTGTCTCCCAAGTCCTAGGGAGTACCCAAATCACAGTATCATAATTCCCCTACAGTTCAAATTATGTCGATCACATAAGAGTAGATGGCTTAGGCCTCAATTCAGCAAAGCACTGAAGCACATGCCTAAGTCCCATTGAAGTCAATGGGACTTAAGCACATGCTTCATTGTAAGTATAGGCTGCAGTACCTTGCTGAACTGGGGTCTTTCATAAGTAGTTTAATGTGGATGTACTGTTACCTCAGGCCTGTTAACATCTCCCCGCTCCTCCCTTGCCCATGCAAATTTATTATCTGCAGCTCTCTGGGAGAGCAGTTGAGTCCAGTCATAGATTGTGCATTTCTTTTTTTTCACCACTGCTCATCTAAGCAGAAATGTCCAGCTAATCCTAAACTCTCTCGCTCCTCCAAAGGTGCAAAAGCCCCAACTCTTTTCAACTGCCTGATGGGACATTCGGCCAGTTTATGTGCTAAGACTTACATATGTGCTTAGACTAAAGCACATGAGTAGTCAAATCTAACTCAAATGAGGCCTTTGATTTCCCCCAACATTGTGCATTCAATATGCTCTTCCTGATCAGGAGGTTGGTAGACTCTGCCCCCCACTAATATATTTAAATACCTTCCTAGATAGTACTTAAAAATAAAACTAGTAGAGTAACACATGGCAGATTAATCTGTAAATCTGAAGTTGCAAGTTTCTCTTGGTAGAAGTCATTTTCTTTAATGTCTGCACCACAAGCTGGTCAACTCAAGAGTGTTATAATAATGGGTAATAAAAGTAAACCTTAAATAACTGAATAAGGGTTTGATTTGTGGAATCTCATGGAACTATCCAAGGTGGCTTATGAGTGTCAGTTCTTACTTGTGAACATATTTCAGTTCTGATTTTGGGTGGTGACTGGAAATGAGGTGGTGTGAGAACAGATATTCATGGTCACACCTGCTTCTATGGTCCAATATTGGAGATTGATAGATTGTATTCGGTTCCAGAATGATCTGAGGGAGTTTACTGCCTACTCATAGACTATCAGAATGAGTCCAGTGGAACATAATTGTTATGCATAGCAGATAATACACCGAGTGGTACCTGGATGCCTCCTTCCACATATCAACTTTGTTAGGTCAGCATGGTTTTTAAAAAACTGCTCAGCAACAGCTGTCGTTGCAGGGGAGAAAGCTGGATTGCCCATAGCAGGAGACTGAGTATGATCAGCTGTGTCATAGAGGATTTGTGTATTCTTATGCAGAAGCAGTGCTAAAGGCAAAGAGTTTTCTCTCTAGCATAGAATCCATGAAAGCTAACTTGTCTCAGCTGGCTATGCCTCTTGCTATGAGGTATTGCTGAATTTTCTTAGATAATGGCAATTGGGTACAGACTGAGGCGGTATTAACTTACAGAAATGTAAAAAGGGATGCCTATTCCCTAACATTACTTAAAAATACATTCTAAGTGCAGTGGTACAGTCTAAGGTAGATAAAGTGAGCCAGGCAGTGTAAACACTGGCGAACAATTCCCTCCCACTTTCAAATGCCTGCAGGGAAAAGATGAGCGTTATGGTGCATTCTGAAGGTCAACAGGCTCAGGCTCTCTCAGACTGGGGGGGAGTGAATTCCAACGTCAAGGGGCCCACATGGGAACACCCTGCCAGCAGCCCTCTTGTCATATCTGTAGGGTTCCAGCTTGAGTGCCTCTGCTGATCTCAACCATAGTAGTGTGATATAAGCAGAGACAATTGTTCAGGTCCTAAGCCATTAATGGCTTTAAAGAGCAAACCCAACACCTCATACTTCGCTGAGAAACCCAAATGAAGGCAATGTGGATCATGGCACACTGGTTTAATATGGTTGTGGGAAGACAAAGTGGGCAGATGTTTTTTGTGCTTGCTTCAGTTTCCATGCTGTTTTAAGGTGTAGCACCATGTAGAGTACTCTGCAGTATCGAATCTTGAGGTGAGAAAAGCATGGCTGATGGTTGCAAGTTCTGCATCCAACAGCTGCAACCTCCTGGCTGTACATAAATGGTAAAAAGCTGACCTGACTTGTCATTGCTGCTAGCTGCTCTTCTTGTAGCAATCTCCCCAGACCCCCCAGATCATGAACCTGACCAACAAATGGCAGAAAAGCTCTCTTAACCAAAGGGACAGATATAATTTATGCCATAGCATCTGGTTGCTTTCCTCAGCCATCTGACATTGCTTCAGTCTTGTCTGGATTGAGCTGACCCAGCTGGCTCTCAACCATGACCCAGTGTTGCCCAGACATCAAGTAAAATCATTGACTATTTTGGCTGGGTCAGGTGAAATGGAGGTGGAAAAACTATGTGTTATCAGCATACTGAAAATACTACCGACCATTTCTTCTCACTATCCTGCATACATGTAAACAAGAGGGATGACCAGATAGAACCCTGTAGAATGCCACGTGAGAACGCCCTCAGAGAGGGGAGCAGTGTCCAATCGCTACCTTCTTAAGAATGTTCACAAGGAAGGAATAGCCACTCTAAAGCATCCCCATATACCCCTGCTGTGACCCACAGGCAAGTCAACATGACCTCATGAATAATGGTGACATTTGGACACTCGGGGGCGGTGGTGGGTGGGAGAGATTGAACTGGGAAGAAAGAATGGTATCATCGACGTCACCTGTAGGGTAACTTGTTATTCTGAATGCTTGGAGTTCGCAATCTTGCCTTCTGCAAAATTATTCAAGCTCTTGTCACCCCCATGCTTAATTACTTAACATTACTTTTGAAGTCAACCTGGCACCTCTAGATAGTGCTGAACGGCACCTCCGGAGTGGCGTGGGCCACTGAGAACACGCATCTGTGCATGAGTCTCTGCTTCTGGCTGTAACTCATTGCATTGGATTACTTGGAGGTGCGGGGAAAATTCAGAATGCTTTGGAAGGTGGCTTCCTGAGGGGCCATCTCTCACTATATTCCATCACAGCAGACACAATTGGCTGTGAGGTTCATGAGGATGATTCTTAGGTTTGAACATGCTGTAGCCAGCAGCATTTTCAGCTAAAAATGTCTTTTGCTTTTAGAAGTGACTCTTCGGCAGCCACTTGGTAGGGAGCTTCAGAGCACAATGAGGCCCATTGATTTTGTTCTTACTAATTAGTATTTTTTAATCTCCCTAACTAAATTCCTACCTGCCACCACAATAGGCACTATAGAAATTTTGACTGAAATGTCAAAGATGTTGTAGGCTAAGAAGCTTGCATATTCCTTTAAAAATAAATACTGGGGAGCTAGTAGAATTTGCAATTACTACTAACTGATGGGAGTAAGACAGAATCTTCTTCAATGGGAAGGTTATTCCAGAATTGTCTTCTTTGGGACTTCTTGCACCTTCCTTTGAAGATAGCTGGTGCTGGCCACTGTCAGAAACAGGAGACTGGAGTGGCTGGACCACAGGTCTGATCCAGTGTATAAATTCTTATGTTCCTCCCATCACAGCCAGCACACTTGTTGGCAGTTTCAGCAATGGAATATGATTCCCCCCACCCCCTGCCACCCCCAAAAAAGTGCTGAGCACCCACAAATTCTGTTGAGTCAACGGGAGCGGAGAACTCTGTGTGCAGCACCTCTTAAATATAAATTTTCTACCTGATGCAGGAGTAGTTGTCAGGCAACTGCTCTTCTGTGTTTCTCTTGGGATGCAGAATGTTAGTGACTTGCTGTGATCTCTCACAGAGACTTATTTGTTCTTGTTTCCCTTAACGTTTAGATAGACCTTTCACAAATGCAAAAATTCAGTTGAGGGGTAGAAGTGGATTAATATATGGGTTCATATGAGAAATACTGTAGCATTCAACTAAATCTATTGTTGAGGTTCAGCAGAGTTTTGTTTCCTTTTGCACTCATTATGTTAATACTGTGGAGGATTTACACCTATATCCTTCACTTCCAGGAAGGGATGGATGGTCTTGTGGTTAAAGCACTTGACTGGGACTTGGGAAATCCTGGATTTTATGTCCCACTCTGTCACAGGCTTCCTGTGTGATTTTGGGAAAGTGGACTGTGCTACCTGCTTCCAGCTAGCAGAGGACGTAGCAAGGCCAAACTGCTGTTCTCACACTACTTTCAGCCAATGCAGATACAAGACGTCTCAGAAATCTCAAATCAGTTTTTCAGAAAATCACCAACCCAGTTCAGAGGAACCATCAACGTTTGAATAGTTCATCAGTTAATGATACGGTGAATGTGACACTGCTGTGTGCAGAGACCACTGTCTATCATTCTGACCAATATTGTCTCATTGTTCACTTGTACTTTCCCTGTTTGTCTCTTGTTTTACACTTAGTTCCTGCCCCAGGGAGATTACAATCTATCTTTGTTTTATGTTTGTACAGGACCTAGCACAATGGGGTCGTGGTCCATGACTAGGATTCCTAGGAGCTATGATAGTGCAAATAAATAATTATTTAAGAATACTGAGATGCAGTAACTTTGTGAACATTGTCTGTGACCTGGTTAGTAGATGGAGTTACTGTACTTTGGGTAATAAAACTTCCCTGTATGAATGTATTGATTGGGGCTGTGGGAAGAACAAGCCAGAAAGCAACAAAATAGTTTAGGTGGGAAACCTGCTTAGGCAAAAATGGTAATTTGCTGAAAGTAAGTTTTAGTCTTAGAAGCGTATTTTTACTTTTGTTTGCTTGCAACATTTTCTGTCTTTATTCCTTATACTTGGTATCACTTAATCCTATGTTCTCTTGTTAAATAAACTTGTTTTACTTTCACTATAAACCAGTTAAACACTTAGATTGAAATAAGTGTGCTTTGTCAAACCCCAATTAGATTAATGAGCTGCAGTGTATTGTCTCTTTAAAGGAGCAACTCGCTATGAATGTTCCAGGAGAGGGCTGGGAGATGAGTCTGGAGAATTTGGCAGTTGGCACTCACTGTCTGTTACCTGCAATGCAACGTTTGGACTGGCAGAGTCCTGAAGAGTTTGCTGGCAAGGCAGAAAAGCTGGTGTGTCAGGGAGTTGTCACACAGCTTAGCAACAGCAAAACTCTCGCTACGGCTGAGGGGTAACATAGTAACTCCTAGGAACCCCAGCAGATTGTTACCATTCAGACAGTTTGGGGGAAATTCAGAACTAGGCAGGTGTTGGGGTCACCCAGCAAAAAGTAGCTAAGACTGGTGGCAGACAGGCTGTGATCTACAAGTTTGTATGCGGCTGTTGGTGTTAAGGCTGTGAGTCACAGCAGCATAGCACTGAAGGCACCCAAAACTGCAGGGCAGGTGGTGACATAACCCCTCACTGGTCTGGGATGAACCCCAAAACATCACAATTATTATACATCTCAAATGGGAATTTACAAGCTTTCTTGCTGTTGTCTCAGATCTTTAATTCTGCTTGAAGTTGGTTTTTTTTAAACTTATACAGTATCTTGATGTAATGCAATTATTGGAAGGACTATTTGATATCACTAAATATATTAAGATTACACCATATGTAGGTACAAGTACAACATGAAAATTACATCCTAAGACAGAATTATGATACATAAATATATTTAAATGACAATGTCAGCAAAACAGAAAATTTTCATGGGATAATGTTCTTCTGAAGCTACAAAAATAGTTTTTATACTCCCCAAAATAGTATTCAAACTACTTACTTACTTTGATGGTAGAGGACATTTTAAAAAATGTCAATATTTTGTTGATTTTATTATATCAATTTCCTTTTGTAGATTTAAGTATTATATAAAATATTGGTGCAGTACGAAAGTATAGTTAACATATTCATTATGGGCTCTATTTTGCAAAGAGACTTACAAGTTCAGTCCCTTACTTCTGTTGATTCCAGTGGCACTCTTTATGCGGAAAGTGTCTTGCTTGTGCATCTTTTTGGAAAATTGCAGTCTATGAGGAGGAGAGAGAATGGTCAGGGCTGTCCCTAGCTATTCTGGGACCCTACGCAGCCCCCCGCAGGGGGGGGGGGGCCTGGCTTGGCAGGCAGGGGGGAACCACCCCCCAGCACTCACCAGTGGCACGGCTGGAGTCAGGTCCCTGCATTTCCTGCCGCCAGTGAGTGCAGGCCCAGCCCTGCTGCACTCCTCAGGGGTGGGAAGAGGGGGATCAGGGGTGGGAAGAGGCGGGGCGGAGCAGGGCAGGGGCTTTGGGGAAGGGGTGGAGTGGGGGTGGGGCTGGGGTGGAGCAGGGGTGGGAAGAGGCGGGGCTAGGGCGGAGGCCATGGGGAAGGGGCAGGGCAGGGGCTGGAGCAGCATGCAGCTGCGCAGGGCACCAGGAAATTTGGTGCCCTATGTTTCCTGGTGCCCCATGCAGCTGAGTACTTTGCGTATGGGTAAGGATGTCCCTGAGAATGGTCTTGTGGTTATGGTATTGGAATAGATCTCAAGAGGGTGCTTTTCCTGTCTGTACCTTAGATCTCTTGTGTGACCTTGAGCAAGCCATTTAATTTCTCTGTGACAGCGTGTCTGCACCACACAGGATTGGAAGGGGCCAAAGTGGCCAGGGTAGGCCTTTTAACTCCACAAGGTGCACCTGGAGGAAAAGCCAGGGAACAGGGAATTGATTGCAAGCAGGCTCAGCTGGGCAGGAAAATGCAGAGCCTAGAAAGCCAAGGAGCAGGCAACAGAGAGTCAGCAGTCACTCCCTGGAGGGTTTGGAGCTGGCAGAACCAGAGAAGGGGGTTAGAAGAGTAGGAAGCAGTCTAGGGAAGGAGCAATGAGGGCTGGGAAAAGAAGGCCCACAACTGCTGGTTTGAGAGACACTGGACTGAAACCTGGCACAGAGGGCGGGCAGGCAGGTTACTTGAAGTAGAGGGCTGGTTCCCCTACGAGAAATGAAGGAGTGGCACCTGAGGCAATTAATGGGAAGACTGCCTAGCATTGCTGAAGGAAAGACTTTTTGATATACCCCAGAAGGGGGTGATACGGAGTGACCTGGCTGGATGGCTGAGTAATGAAGAGGATGCTGTGGTTTCTGGAGTGAGAGAGGGGCTGCAGACCTGACGGAGATGGAGTAACGGCGTGTGACTGAAAACCAGACACCTGGTTACCCTATCCTGCAAAGAGACCCTGGCAACTCCGGTCAGCACTGCCAACTGGGCTGTTAAAATTCTGGTCGAAGTGCTGCAGAGCTAAGGCAGGTTAGTCCTTACCTGTCCTGGCTCCGCGCTGGGCCCCATAAGCAGCCAGCAGGTCGAGCTCCTAGGCATGGTGGCCATGGGTTTCCGTGTGCTGCCCCCGCCCCAAGCAACGGTTTTGCACTCCCATTGGATGGAAACCGTGGCCAATGGGAGCTGTGGGGGCAGTGCCTGTGGGCGAGAGCAATGCGCAGAGCTGCCTGCCTCGCCTCCACCTAGGAACCAGACTGCTGGCCGCTTCTGGGGCGCAGCACGGAGTCAACATAGGCAGGAAGCCTGCCTTATGCCCCCCTCCCCTCCCACCCTCCCGCTGCACCGCTGACGGAGCTGCTGGAGATCAGCCTGTGCCTGAGCCCCTACCCCAGCCCTGATCTCTCTCTTTTCCCCCCCCCGCCCCCAAACCCGGAGCCCCCTCCTGCACGCCAAGCCCCTCATCCCTAGCCCCACCCCAGACCCTGCACCCCCAGATGGAGCCCTCACCCCCCTGGCACCCCAACCCCCTGCCCTACCCCAGAGCTAATCCACAGAGGGGTCAGTGGAGGTTCCATACCTGCAGTGAGTGAAGTGCCCTGTTCCTTATCTGTAAAATGAAGATAGAGAAGTATTGTTAACTGAGGTGCTGTGAGAGTAAATTCCATAAAGCAAAAGCCTGTAAAAACAAACATAATAAACAGGTGGTTGCATTCTGACTTGATGAGAGAATGGCCCTCTCTGGCAGTATTTTCTCCACTGACCTCAGTGAAGTTGTAACCACTTAAATTATTAACTGGTTGAAGCATGTGGGGCCTGCCAATCTGATATAGACTCATTTAGAAAGACGGGTTTAAGTTCAGTGAATTAGACTTTTATTAAAAAAAAAAAAAAAGGTAACGAGCAATTGTCCACCAGATGATTGACTTGTATATTCAATTTATTACAACAGATGCCTGGTATATATTGTAAGTTTTTTTAATGTATAAATATGGCACAGACACTATTTCTGAGAGGTATTGTCATCTGGCAGTAAAATGCCAGGAAATTTTTAGAGAGGAATGCCCTGGCCCACGTTAAACATTGTTCTGGAACGATCACCTTTTATAAATCTTAAGGAAAGGGAGAGTGATAGGGCGGAAAGTGTTGCCTCAATACAGGACGGGAAGTCAGGAATTCCCGAATGCTGTTCCTGGTTCTTCTAGTGACTCCCTTTTGTGTCCTTGAGCAAATTCTGCTTCGCTTACCATTTCTATCTGGGCAATTGGGTTGTTAATACTTACCTCACGGGGTGTTGTAAGCATTAGTAGTTATTGCTTGTACGCACTTTGCCTGAGAAGAGCAATGTAAATTCAACGTGGTGCTGGTTTTAACTTTTAAAACCAAACTACAAACCTAGACTAGGGTGGGAGGAGTATGTTGGAGTGGGGATTCGGCTGGGAAGCGTCAAGCACTAAGCATCTCCACCCTAACCTCCCTCCAAATAGTGTATATAATTCAGATTTAACTTGAAAGCTCTTGTTCTGGGGCTCTTTAAAAGCCCTTACTTCTAGGTCTGAGCCCTTGCATGCCAATTTTTGCCCACAGCTAATTGTCATGGTTGAATTATATAAACCCCTGGAAAAAGAGTTTGAAATGAAAATGCTTGACGGGCTTTTATCTGCACCCGTGCAAGTAGTGCTGCTAAGTTCTAATATATTGTACAGCCTGGCTGAAGGGGAGAAATACACTCCAGAACTCTGCTGCTTTGACTATTTTTATTTTTAAGTTTTGCTTAAAAATAACTATAGGGTGACAAATCAGACAGGCAGTTGACACACATGAACATCCACCTGTCGCAAGGAGCTAAACCAATAATTATATTGCACAACTTCTGACTGGATCGGGGCCTGCTCATTAGAGGGAACCTTCAGTCCAGTGCAGAGGGCCACTTGAACTGCACATTAAGCTCCTGATCCTGCAATTTACAATAGGTAGGTAGACTGCTCCACCCATGTGGAGCCCCATTGAAGCCACTGGCCTGTCCAAGCGTAGTAAATTGAAGGATTGGTATCTCAGGACTCTGCAGCATGGGACATTTTGCCTTATGAGTATATTGTTCAACACCTAGAAACAAAAATGCTACCCTTGTCCATCTTTACACTAGCCCCTCTGTACTGCTTGTTCCCAGATTTCTTCCCATGGCTGAAGTTGGATTGTAAGCTTATCAGAGCACTGTCCATGCCATCTTATTCTGTAAGGGGCTTAGCATGTCTTGGTCATTGGCAAAATAATTTATTTATAACCTGGTAATAATATCTCCCATGTACAGTAGTTTGGGATAACAACTGGGGAATTACTCTGACACAACTAGAACAGGTGTTTTTTTATTTAATATAGATTCCATTCCTGAGCAACGTAGGGCTTCTCCATACAGAGAACTAGTGTGTGGCAAGCTCTAGCATGTACGCACTAAGTCACCACTTGGACCTTGCTACTGTGTATTAAAAATTGCATAGCGTGCTTTGACGTACTGCTGTTTGAAACATATAAGAGCATTAGCAAGATAATATTGACGTATTTAATAGCCAACAATGCACTCAGTATTGTAGAAAACAAACTTTAAAAAGTGATGTGGTCCCTGGCCTGATGAACTTTCAATCTAAAATAGAAGAAAAATAAGGAGTACAGTCTAGTGGTTAAAGCAAGGGCATGGACGTTAAAAGTTCTAGGTGTTAGATCACTGGCAGACCTGGGAATATTATGACATCTTGGGAAAGTCACATTGGGTGAAATCCTGGACATGCTGAAGTTAATGGGACTTTTGCCAATGAATTCCAGGGACCCGGGATTTCACCTTCATGCATTAAATTCACAATCTATCAAATGGAGTTAAAGGCTTAAAGGCTCTGTATAACTCTGCTAATCTTCCTCCAGTGCTCCCTCTACTCAGCTCATGTGCTCTGCCTAACTACTCCCTTCATTTTCCTTCTCACACTAATCTTTGTCTTCTTCCATGCTACTGCTTCCCATTTCGGACTCACTCTTAGTCCCTGGGTGAGGGAGTGTGGGTGAATGTGGGTGGGAGACACTCATGAAACTCCCTGCTTGACCTGTATTGTGGAAATATTCCCATTTTTATCATTATGATAATTAGTGATTCTAGGCCCTGTAGAAGTGCAAACTAGTAGTAGTACAAAGTGTGCGCATCTGATATTGCTTGGCTCAGTGTTGGCACTGTTACTTACCTGAGGAAAATCATGGTGTAATTTTAAACAGAAAAGTTGGTGAGAGGAAGTCAATAGAAGTAGTGGTTTAACATGGCATTTGGGAACGTCAGACAAGTTTGTGAGACTGGGTAAGTGAGGTGCTCTCATTGGACCAACTTAGATTTTGAGCTACAAAAAGCTCTTCAGGTCTGGAAAAGGTACTGAAAGTGTCACAACTAAATACAAAGTGGAACAGATTGTTTAACGTAAGCAGTTGACACATATTGTGAGTGACCATTCCAAATGAAGTGGCCCATTTATTTATTTAGCATTTGCATATTTGCTGAGCCAAAAAATCGCATTCTCAGTGGCTAAGTAGAGTTCTCAGAGCCCACCGCTGAATTTGGTTAGTGAGCACTCATTGACAATCTGTATCATTGTTTGATCTGCGCTGCAGTAGCAATTTGGATTGGCTCGAAGGCCCCAATGTTGCTGGTTGGCTTGCCCAGTCCAGAATCTGTTAAGAAGGACAACTCTGCATAGGTCAAAAAAGTGGGTTAGATTTTTAGTGTCTAGCAAAGTTATAAATTTAAGCTTTCAGGCTTACCTTTTGAAGGTGTTGTGCAGGTTTGAGGATGAGCACTGAGAGGTCAGAGTGTTCCTTTGAAGTGTTTGCCCACAGGTGATATGGCATTTTTGTCTCTATCATTTTTCTGTGTAAGTACCTTCACGAGTGTAGTGATCGTCTGTGTGACGTTGTGCAGTCTATATGGTTTTATAAAAATATGGTAATGAGTGAATATAATGTAACTGGAATATGCTTCATGCAAAAGGTCTCTTGTAAGGTATCATTACAAAGCTTATAATCTACTGAGTGTGATCATCCTATTTGTATAAATGTACCACTCTTGTATCTGGGACTAGAAATATGAAATATAACTCTGAGGGCCTATTGTAATTATGCAAAGTTTGGGCCATTAATGGTGGTTTGGAATCTTAATGGCTCCTATCAACCAGGACAATTGACTGGGGCTCTGTTTGCAAGCAAGCCTTTCTGTGAGTCAGGCTGGGAGCAATGAAGGCTTGGGGTCTTACAGTGACATGTGATCATGTCCCATGAACTGGAATCTATCTTTAACCTGGTGCTTTTCCAGTGACGGGGAGTGGAAACCCAGAGACAAAGGATTCCCGCCTTATGCAAAAGATATATAAAGGGGTGGAACAGAACAAAGAGGGAGAGCCATCATGAAGAATCCCCTAGCTACCACCTGAGCTGGAACAAGAGCTGTACCAGGGGAAAGAATTGTGCCCAGGCCTGGAAGGTGTCCAGTCTGAGGAAAAAACTTACCGAAGCATCTCTGAGGGTGAGATTATCTGTATTCAGTTTGATTAGACATAGATTTGCACATTTTATTTTATTTTGCTTGGTAACTTACTTTGTTCTGTCTGTTACTACTTGGAACCACTTAAATCCTACTTTCTGTATTTAATAAAATCACTTTTTACTTATTAATTAACTCAGAGTATGTATTAATACCTGGGGGAGCAAACAACTGTGCATATCTCTCTATCAGTGTTATAGAGGGCCAACAATTTATGAGTTTACCCTGCATAAGCTTTATACAGGGTAAAACAGATTTATTTGGGTTTAGACCCCATTGGGAGTTGGACATCTGAGTGTTAAAGACAAGCACACTTCTGCTAGCTGCTTTCAGGTAAACATGCAGCTTTGGGGCAAGTAATTCAGACCTTGGGTCTGTGTTGGAGCAGACGGGAGTGTCTGGCTCAGCAAGACAGGGTGCTGGAGTCCTGAGCTGGCAGGGAAAACAGGAGCAGAGGTAGTCTTGGAACATCAGGTGGCAGCTCCCAGGGGGTTTCTGTGATCCAACCTGTCAGTCTGGTTTCACCCACATAGACATTTAGTGCACTGGATGAGGTACACCACATATTGATAGGCCTGTGTAGCACCCATGGATCTTGAAAGGTGTGTTGGGAATGGGTATTGTAGCAGTGAAATATGTCTGCAAGTTTTTCATCTATTGTTCTCAAGCCCTGGTCTGTGGAGAGCTTGCTTCTGATGGTGAGTTTAGAGAGGCGGGGGGGGGGGGGAGGGGTTGTTTGAAAGCCAGAAGAAGGGGTTCAGGAAAGATTTCTTACAGGAGTATGGGTTGTAATTGTTATCCCATATGGGTTTGTGGCAGAGAGCTCTACCTACCTTTTTGGAGAAAGATGCAAGCTTGAAAGTCTGAAATTTCTTTCTGGATAAAGAATGAGAAGGCAAATATTACCTTGGATGGTGTATGATCAAACAATAACAAAAACTTGTTTTCTAGCCCCTTGATAACAAAGCAATCTTACCTGATTGTGTTTTTGTTTGTTTGTTCTAGGAAGATCTAGAACTTGACTTAATTGATATCCACTGAAATGAAAATAAACAGAGCTGAGGACTGGGAGGAGAGACTGCTTTTCATTGTCCTTAATCCTATGAAACTTCCCTTGATTTCCATGGGACTCTTGCTGGATTAAAGGACAGCAAAAACAGCACAAACCTTGCCAAGGAGAGCGTTTAATGATGGGGAATGACTGATGAAGAATAGTTCTCTTGTAGTCAAAAAGATCAGAGTATGTTATCAAATTAAATCGGAAAACATTTTTTTTGTTTTGTTTGGGTTTCATAAACTGAACATCAGGAATCCTGTTTTTTTTTTAAAATGTCTTATTGTTACTTACAGAATGGATATACTTTCCATGTCTCTTAATGTATACCTTCTCAAGTACTGTAATTTCAGACATTACAAACAATGCAGATCTAATGGTATTTAAAAGTTAGTGGGATGGTTAGAGGATTAAGATACTTCAGATGTCCATCACAATACTTACTGATTAGTTGGTGAGCATAAAAAAGATGGGGCATAGTGTACTTTTCCACTTATTTTCAGTAAATAGTGGAAGTGCTAAGCACTGAAAGTTGGGATGAAGTCAAGATAAACTGAACTCTAACTTTTAGTTACAATTCTTCTTTTGCCCTCTAGCTAGAGAAGGGGAAGAGAAAAGTTGTAGAAATCTATCAAATAGAAAAATACTTACCTTTATATTGCTTGTCAATAAAAGTTTATTTTCTCCACCATCATTTTTTGCCCGGACAAGTAAATTTACAGCAGGTAGAAAAGAGTAAAAGATTAAACAATATGCCTATATTTGTCTTGCTGGCTATCCGACTTAGTTGTTTCCTGGCTGGAAGTGACCAGTCTTGCTTGGATGGTGGGTTTGCTACTGACTGCAGCTGTTTTGATCATTGTTTTGGTTGCAGATAACTTCTTTGCCTTGTCTCCACAGCTCATGAAAATAGGAGTCTTGAGCAGCTTGCTACTTGGTTCCCACTTGACTGCTTAATGACATGGTGATTTGGTATCCGTCCCCAACTCCCACATGTGTTTCTACACTAAAGGGGTGTTTAAAATGCAATCCCATGTTAAGGATCTCACTTTAGTACCAAGAAATGATGCTAAAATGACAAATGCTAGTGACACAGGATTTTTTTTAGAAGATCATGGTGATTGCAGTATTTTGTTCTTCTTTGAATGTTCGTTTTTGTTTTGTTTTTGAAATATTGCTGACATTTTCACCTAATGTTGGGCAACACTGACCTGAACTGTGACAGCACTTGTGATTGGTCGCCTCTGGAAAGTGTAGGTGGGTTGTCTTGTCTGGCATGTACAAGGCAGAGGCTGAATCCCTTTGAGATAGGGAGACAGAATAGGAATTGCTGACCTTCGGGTCCCAGCTGGGGTCTCCCCTTTTTCCTCTCTACTCTCACTTCAGTGCAAACAAACCCGGAGAGGGGGAGCTTCATTTAGGACAATTCTTTTATCCACAAATCTTCATTTGGTGACTGTTTTAAATACAGACCACTGGGAAGCAGGGCTTCATTTACCAGGAGAGACTTTGGCTAAAGATGTGTATACTTGGTGTCAGTTCAAACTCCTCAAAATATCTCTATATTATATAAAATATCTCCTATAAAGGAGTCACATTCTTCCTTACAGGTCTGGGATCTAAACCTGGGGAGGGAGGGGAGAATTTAGCTTACCTTATATTGTGTGACTTTTTTTTCTCTTTTACACCTGAGAAACTGTACATCTCTTTGTATCCCTTAAACTAGAAAGCTTGGAATGAAATAATCATGAGCAGAGGAGAAAGTGAACAGGAGTTCTTTTTACTGAGGATTTGATATGCCCTTTCCATACTAATTGGCTCCTCTTCTGTAGAGAGCTGTAAATTTTGTTTAAATTCTGAAAAGTCAATGGTCTCCATCTGCCTCCTGTATCAGACAAGGAAGCCTGTCCTCATGTGCATGCACTCGATTTGTCAAGGACTCAATTGGCTACTCAAGAACAATATAGCTGCTGGTTGTGGTGTTCAACCTATAATTAGTAAGGTCTTATTTGTTTTGTTTTTACCTTCAAAAATGGCTTAAGCAATGATGTGCGACTCGTCCAATCTTTTCTATATACAATTCCAGATTAACCCTTTACTCAAGGAGAGGTTAAAGCACTGGAACGGGATTGGAGTTAGGAGATCTGTGTTCCATTCTTTGCTCGGCCACAGATTTTATTTTTGGCTTTGACCATATGGCCTGGTACTATATATACATGCATAGTATTGTTTGTTTAATGCTACTATCTGGTCCAGTTTTCAGTATTGTGACTGATGCTTGCCAACAATTCAGTTTTCTAATGAGTTCAGAAAAAGCATTAGCAGAACTGCCAGGGTGCAGGGATCCAGCTTTTGACAACTGCGTTAACCAGGCTACCTACTGGAAGTGCAAAATTATGATTACAGCCCAGTCAGTGACAGAAGTGGGAATAGAACAAATGTAGGACTGCTGTAACAGTTCCAAAGAGCCCTTTTGAGATTCTCTTCTCCCGCCCTCCCCCTTTTCCCCCCTCCCCGGTTGTAGCCTTCCTCTTCCCCACTACTAAAAATAAGAAGGCTGATTATCACTTTAAGGGAACTATGCTAATAGGCACGATTTAATTACCGTACCTCAGTCTAAGCTTATACGCCCACAGCACCTCTTACATAACCCAAACAGTTGAGTTCTAATTATACAATTATAATTTTAACATTTTGTTAAATGGTGTCATTTTAGGGAGGAGTTCCTCTGTGCTGCATAGTGGAGCGCTCGGAATTAAGTCCCCTACCAGCACTGGCCTGTCCGATAGAGTTTAAAGGATGTCAGCTGCCTCAGAAAGCACACTGTCTGCAATATTGGCAGCAATACTAATGCACACTATAATGCCCATCAGATAAAACTTAAAACTACCATGCTCAGCATTGTTACTGCAGTTGGATCAATGATGCATAGTCCCCTCCTTCCCCCCCACAAGAATGTAAGTGGCATTTGTGAATGCACAGTCCTTGACAAGGTCTGCATCTTTAGAGGAAATAAAGCACTTTTTCAAATGTGAAGGAAAGGTTGCTACCTATACTTTCTAATGCAAAATACACTTAAAAAGGTACTAGGTTGACAGCACTGGAAACGAAAGTCACCTTTACCTACAAAACTGGTAAACTGCATTGACTATGCTAATGTTACAGTATCCTTGCAAGACCTATCAGCCTTTGTGCATGAGAGGAGGCTATCCTCCATGCCCATTCAGTTATTAAAATCTATGGTATTTGTGGGTCAGCACTTCTGAAAATCATTTATGTTTAGATGCCTAAACCCACATTTAGGAGTCTAACTGGAGGAATCCAGTCTTTGAAAAATTCAGCCTAACTTATTTTATTTGAGCCACACCATGAAGCCATCAAGTAGCATTTATTTAGGCACCATAATTCAGTTTAACACATTAATTTACTTTAAAATATCACATACCTAATGTTACAATTAATTATTTGCTAAATTATATGAAACCAGAAAACTTGGAGTTAAGGTTGCCCTGGCTGGATCTTGTGTGTGTGTGTGTGTGTGTGTGTGTATATATATATATATATATATATATACTTTTTATTAACGTGATCATAGTCAGACTTAGGACCTGATGTACTAAATCAGACAATTAGTTCATTAGACCAGGAATTTTATCTCCAAC
Organism: Emys orbicularis; assembly: GCF_028017835.1. Lineage (NCBI taxonomy): Eukaryota > Metazoa > Chordata > Testudines > Emydidae > Emys > Emys orbicularis. The sequence goes on from NC_088683.1 coordinate 348,818,333, forward strand.
AGTGGCTTATATCGGCTGTTTTTCCCCAGCCCAGTAACACAGCTACTGCAGCTTGAGTTGCGAATTTCTGTCCTGTTTGGTGGTGGTAATCCTGAACTGTGAGCTTTGAATACCCCATGATTTTTGTCATAGAATTGATCTAGCTACCGCTTGTGACACTGACACCCTGCAGTTATGAATTCCACTAGCTACCAATATGCTGACAAATGGCAATCATTTTTCAAACAAGCCCAATTGTTTTCAAACACAAGCTATTATTTTGTGTTATATTAAATTACACCATATCATATTGGGGCTAGCAGTTAACCTGGCAGAGTTAATTTCACCCTGGACAGAGCTGAACAGTTAGTTGGTTTTTTGTTTTTTTAAGTTTGGGGAGTGGAGCACTTCTCCCAGGGATCTCTGTGGGATTCCAGTAGCTAGGCAGTAGGGCAGACTTCTCTGGAGTGAGTCCTTCCATGGTGCCTGAGGGACTTGCTGTTCCTAGCATGTGCTCCCCTTACTCCCCTGCCCAAAATACCCACTGTGATGCTGAGAAACCAGGTGCCAGCTCTTGTCAAGGTTTCATACCTCAACTGAGCACTGACCAATTCATTGATGGAAACCAGTCAGCTGTGTGTTAGTATGGTTAAGATGGGTATTGGATTTATATCCATGTGTTTAGACTTTATGAAATCTTGTAAATTGCTACGTGTACTAATACTATTTATAATGTCTGTGTCCCAAGCTATAAGATAATACTCAAGTGTTTTGCTATATAGTTCTGAAGTGTGTAACTCAACAAACAAGGGGAAAAAAACTCTGCTGAGTACAAAATCTAAATCCTTATGAAAGGTCTGCGTTCTTCCTGATTGGCAAGAGGTATCAAAACTAAATGGGCCATTGTGGCCATCACAATACAAAGACTTGCTAATTGCCTCCCTGCGCACCTAGGAAGAGGCTACCTGCAAAAGGGTTTGTCCAATCAGCTTGAATTCTGAAATTTCATCTCTTTCCCTATTTGGATTCACAGGGGCTGGAGCTACAAACCAGAAGCAGGGATCCCAAGGGTCAACCAGAGTTAACACTAAAAGACATTCAGTGCTGACAGATTGCTATAATTCTTTCACCTTTGGGAACCATTTCATTTTCTTGGTTAGTTTGCTACAGGATTGGCTACAAACATTGTCTCTGGTGTGAGATCTGAGGTACAAATTGACCTGGAGTAAGTGACTGATCTCTTGGGACTAGAAGCAAACTGAATCTTTTGATCTTTGGTCTATAGCAACCAACTATCACTAAGCCCAGCTTGCCTGGGTAGTGACATGTCGACACTCAAAAAGCGATATCCTAAAAATCTGTATTACATGTTCACACTAGCTCCCTCTGGTATCAGAGCGCATCCACAGTTGGGGCACTATCATCGACGATGCCGTACACTGACAGTTAAATCAGTGCAAGCGCTGCTGGTGAGGTCCGGCACTGCTGACAGAAGGAGCTAGTGTGGCCGTGCAAAATTGATTTAATTACTGCAGTGGCTGTACGTCGACATAGTCAACTTCATTTTGTAGCGTAGACTTGCCATTAGTGTTGTCTGTCACTTAACACAGCCATTCTTTTTGGTATCCCAGACAATGAAGCAGGGTCAGTTTTACATACAGGCCAGACAGACAACTGCTTGCTACTGTGTGCCTTTGGGATCGCTACACTTATTTCAGTAACTCAGACCCATAGGTTGTGAGTTGCTGAGGCTGCCACAAATCTTAGAGCAAGTCTACACTACTGCTTAAGGTGATCTAATGTACCTCACTCGAGGGTGTGAAAAAGCTCCCTCCCCCCGAGCGACGCAAGTTCCATGCTGTCCACACCAGCACTATGTCAGCAGGAGACGCGCTCCTGCAGACATAGCTTGCACTTCTCACCAAGGTGGAGTAATTAGGCTGACAGGAGTGCGCATCTTCACCAGATGTGCTATAGTGAGGCCCCACAAAAGTCGTGTTTACCCAAGTGTGACTGGTTCCTCCCGGGGTGCCACCTGTAACTGGGGTACCACTGAGCCCTCTGACCCACCAACCTGGGCTCCCTCTCCCTGTGCTGCTGTGACATGCTGCAGACCCACTCCCAGTCTTATACTTCCACCAGCATTCACACAGGTAGGGACACACCCAGCTGCAGTTACATGCAAGTCCTCTGACCAGCCACTGCATGAAGCAACAGTAGAAAGGTACAGCCCAAAATAATCACCAGCTTCCCAGCTTAGGACCCTGGAGCGGTACCATTATGCCCTGGTCCAAACCCCAACCAGTATAAATTTTATTATCCAGTTCACCTCCCCTTCAACATGGGGAGGAATATGCAACAGCCCCTGCCTCTTGAGCTAAGATTTCCAGGCACTTCACTCCAAACTCACTGGTTTAGATTAAAACATAAAATAAATGTATTAACTACAGATTACCTAATAAATAAACAAAAATGCAAACTAAGCTTAATATACTAGATAGGGTGAGAATCTGCTAATTCGTATCCAAACTGATGGTACAGGCAGGCTGCAGATTCTTAAGGGCAAGCTGCACTTGCTTTACAGCTTAGAATCCCAAGGTCTTTCATACACAGGCTAGAAATCCCTTTAGCCTGGGTCCAGCACTTCCCTCAGTTCAGTCTTTGTTCCTCAAGTGTTTCCAGGAGTCTTCTTGTGTGGGGAGTGAAGAACATCAGATGATGTCACTCCCTGACTTGTATGGATTTAGCATATGGCGGGAACCCTTTGTTTCAAAACTTGCTTCCCAGAGCGGTTTGTGGAAAAATACTGACATCCCAAGATGGAGTCCAGAGACATGTGTCCTAGTCATATGTCCTTGTATAGTCATAGCAGCCATTACTTACAGGCTGTCTGGAGTGCTCTCAGGAAGGCTTATCAGGTGGAAGAAAAGCTTCTCCTAACACCTATTGTTTTCCCTAATGGCTCATTGCCTTGAATAGGCCCTTCCCAACCAGTTGTCTAGACTGAAAGCATTTTGTCCAGTGGGCGTTACCCAGGTATAACTACTTTTGAAGTACAGATACATAGTCAGTATTTATAACTTCAGATACAATAATGATGCAAAAACAAAGAGGAGTCCGGTGGCACCTTAAAGACTAACAGATTTATTTGGGCATAAGCTTTCGTCAGTAAAAAACCCACTTCTTCAGATGCCTTTTTTACCCATGAAAGCTTATGCCCAAATAAATCTGTTGGTCTTTAAGGTGCCATCGAACTCCTCGTTGTTTTTGTGGATACAGACTAACACGGCTACCCCTCTGAAAAATGATACATGCGTACAAATAGGATAATCATATTCAGCAAATCATAACTTTTCCAATGACCTCTTACATGACCCGTCTTGTGTGAAATACATTATAATTATGCTATAATCATATCATATTATCACTATGAAGAATATGGGGTACAGTGTCACACCGAGCATAATTACCCATTGCTGACAATGGCTGTCAGCAACCCAGTACAGCTGAACTGGTGATTCACCTGGAGGCATAGCCAAGAACCGATCCTGTTCAGGACTCTTTCAGAGACCCCACTTAAACCTGCCTACTTGTTAAATTGTGGCCAGCATGGCTTTAATTGCACCCATTGCTGACACCCGTTGTCAGCAACGGGCAATTTTTCTGGTGCAGACATGGCTAGAGTGTAGGATGCTTCAATGAGCAGATGCTTGGAAGTGTTCACTTAGCTTGTATGTTTCTCAATTTTTAACTACTGGGGAAACTCTGTGTCTGTGGCTATTTATTGCTACATACAAAATGTTCTTGGAAACCATTCTGAATTTAACAGTAGCTGAACCCATCTGTTCTTCTGAATTTTTGTTCCATTCAGCCAATCTGTATCTTAAAGACCATAGTTGGACTTTACAACAACGCGCTGTTGAATAATTTTTTTAAAGCAGGTGATAAGAATGAATTAAATTCTGAAGGGAATAGATAGCTCCATGTACTTTTTTTAACCTAATAATTAATGGGTTTTGTTGTTGTTGTTGCCTGACACAATTAAAGGGCTTACATTGGGGTCTGGGTGGAAAACAGTAGCTGGTCAAAGCGGCTCATAATTTTATATCACAGCTCATTTGATTAATTTAATAAAACAGAATGAGTAAAACCGATTACTTTGTAAATGTGTGTGTAAGCAATAGAATGCAATTGCCTTCTGCAAAAATCAGTAGCACTCATATATTATGGTGACTGGTACCAGTATAAAACCATAAGATAAGTAGATAACCAGTGTAGAATAAGTTACGATGCTACTTATAAATAAGGCAGCCAAATCATTGCACTTACAGGAATTGAAATATACTGTACAGTGTCTTGCAATCACACAAGTGAATTTGTTATGCAAGCAAAGCAATTGTTAATTGAAAAGTCCCTTGTGGACTTAATGGAGTCTCTGGCTTTACTTGAGTATCTTTTTACTTTATGTATCTTAACTTTCTTTGGGAGGGATGGGTGAGTTGATTGGTTGGTTTGTTTCAAGCGGGTTTCTGGGGGGGATTCTTGTTTGGGTAGATGAGGGTGTTGTGTCGTTCTTGCTGTGGTGGCAAGTCTTTTTCAAAGAAGGTTGTGCAGCATTTCCAAAAGATGGTCAGACTCTGGGATCACCTGATTTCCTCTGAAAGCTTGTTTTATAGCTGAGATGGAGCGGCATATATTCTCCGCTGGGAATGGTTTGTCCCCATCTCATGCATTTTTGCTGAGTTTTGTAATGTTCATTGTCTGGGCCCCAGAGAAGTGCAACTGTCTTGATGGTTCATAGATCAAACTCCAGTCTTTGCTGTAGCTGGAGTTTGGTCCTAATCTTCCAAATGGATCAAGACCTTAAACTGGCATCTGAAACTGATTGTAATGACATTGCTCCCAATGTCAGTAACGGGGAAAAAAAGTATTAAAAAATGCAAACACTCTTGTTCTGGTGATGCCTTATTAGTTATTTATATATTATTGATGCCTACAAAGGATATTGCTTTTAAATTACCCCCTCCCCCCCACACACACTTTCATTTTTAATAATCAGGCATAAACATCACATTATATACTTTCCAAATAATTTGTACAATGTTAATTTGAAAGCAGATGTGTTCTTCAAGCCCAAGGAAGATGGCTATTGCTGAAATGCTGGCTAGCTATTAGTCATCTGTTTTCTAACTAAAATTGCTGAAATTGTTAGGTGGGGGGAAAGTGTTGCAACATGATGTTTATGGAGGTTCTGAGAAGTGGTGTGTTTGTGTTTTGAAGGAGGCCTATGTATGGACTCAGCACTCTGGCAGTTCATATACATTTAAAGAGAGAGTGGAAATATGATCTGTATACGTGATGTTGGATTGAGGTTTTATACACCTAGCTTTGCTGGTGGCCTGTGATATACAGGAGGTCTGACTAAATGATCTGGGGTCCCTTCTGGCCTTAAACTCTAGAACTCTATTAAATGCTACGAAATGGGATCTATTGCTTTTAAGTTAGATATAATGGCCTTTCTTAAATACTTTGTTGCATTTAAGGCTACAGCTACACCGTAGTCACATGTTTTACTAGCAACAGTGAACAAATGTCTGGATGGAAATCCGATGCAAGGCTAAGATCCAGATGATGGATATAGTGGGAAACAGAAGCAGACACCAATTGCAAAATCTCACAGATTGTGTTTACCATAAATAATCCCATTTAAATCTACCTTGTGAGTACTACGCCCAGTGCTAACAGTTCCAGGGTTGGGCCATTAAGCATTACCACTGGCTAACTGCCCTGCAAATTTGAAGATTCTTGTTCAAAATCTAGTTTCCACTTTGTAAAGAACTTTTGTAGCTGGAGCACTTACAAGACTATTTGGCTTAAAAACGTAGGTGTAGGGAAAAAAGAGGTTGTATTGTCCATTCCATTATTTTCTCCTGTGTCTTGCAGTGATGACATGATGCTGACTTTGAAATATCAATGTTATTTCAATAGCAACTGTGGAGTAGTGAATAAAAAATGGATTTCTCTTTTCTCTGTAGGTAGACAACCTGACTCTAAATCTGTTGATGAGCACTACTGAGGTTAACAGAAACATTTCCATTGTAGTGAGCCTCGCATATTTTTGAATACAGGAAATTTATTTCATATTAGGGTAGCACTTAAAGATCAAACCAAGATCACAGCCCCATTGTGCTAGGTACTATATACACACACATAGTAAGAGTCCCTCTCCTAAGAGATTACAGTCTAAATAGACAAAGCAGACAGATGGTGATGGGAGGGGAAACAAAGGCACACAGAGAAATGAATTGTTCAGTGTCACAAAGTAAATCAGTTGTAGAGTTGGGAATGGAACCCAGGGCTCCTCAGTCCAACTCCACTGAACTAGATTATCTATGCGATGGGGGAGTGGAGGGTTTATCAATTATCAGAGTGGGAAATTGATGAGTGTGGAAAAGAGGAGTCTTGGATATCCAAACATTGGCCTGATCTGGCAGGTATTGAATGAAATTACTCACATACAGTAGTGTCTACAGAGGGCGGGAGGGATAGCTCAGTGGTTTGAGCATTGGCCTGCTAAACCCAGGGTTGTGAGTTCAATCCCTGAGGGGGCCATTTAGGGATCTGGGGCAAAATCAGTACTTGGTCCTGCTAGTGAAGGCAGGGGACTGGACTCAATGACCTTTCAAGGTCCCTTCCAGTTCTATGAGATAGGTATATCTATATATAATGGGCTTTTATGTGAGGAATATTGGGATCAGGACAGGAGAATTGCACTTTTTTTTTTTAATTTGTATGCTATACCGACTGATTTCTCCACTGACTTCCATTTGTAGTTATTCACATTTACACAAAGGAGATGTAAAGTGCTACCTTTCTGATTTGGTCAGACTTTCCACCCACCTTGCACTCACTCTGTACAGGTGTAGATGACTACTCAAGGGGTAAGGCCATGTAGAATCAGGCCCAATATCTTTGGGAACTAGCCTTTATCCTCAGAGGGTTTATCTAAACTGGGTAAACTACTTTTGTGTTTGAACCTGACCCTGAGGAGCTGTGGTAACTCACGTGAACTTAAACACAACAATCTCTGTCTATACTGAGTGAGAAGCCAGTGTTTAAGATCATGGAAGTTATCACAGCTCCCAAATGCAACGTATCTCCCAAATGTAGCTGAGTTTTGGGTTCAGAACTGGATTTGACAATCCTTCTTAAGGACCTGTAAATATTATCCCAGTCTGGAATAAGATGCATTAGTAGAGCTGGGGTCTAGAGTGGCTGGAAGCTGGCACAGCACCTCCTCTTATTTTGTCTGTCTGGCTCCAATTTATTTTACTAGTTAAGCTTTATGATCCTCAAACAATTTTGTTCGGCTCTGAAATGCTGCACAAGCATTTAACAGAAATACAGTTAAAATATCAGTCACTTAATAATGAAAAAAAGCTTCTCCTGCATGGTTTAGACATTTGAAGGCTGAGAAGAGATGCTCCATGAACCATAAAAGTACTTCTATGCGTGCACAATGAACTGTAACGCATACCAGAAATCAGTTCATTTTTCATAAATCTAGAAATAATATAGAAACGGATGCAAATCTAAGTACATGAAGAACTCTCATTAAAGTAAAATATCTTCCACTGAATAGAAAAGCTGTACAATTGGTTAATACTTCCTAATGACTTACAATAGCTCTCAGTGCGCCAGGTTCTGTCCTCTATTACATGGGTGTGAATCCAGACCAACTTCATTGCAATCAGCACAGTTACCCCAGTTTTTCACTAGTGTTAAAGGGATTAGATTCTGGCCTAAAATGCTTGATTAGTACACTTAGTTCTCAACACTAATATTTGACAGCACTTATCTCGTCCTATGGAATTAGACGCAAACCCAAAAGTCCAGTTTCCCCCATGTCTATTGTGATAGGGTGTCCACCCCACATAGAATCATAGAACCATAGGGTTAGAAGGGACTGTAAGAGTCACCTACTCTACCCCCCTTCCAAGATGCAGGATTTATAGGCCAGGAGGTGCCAATTAACCGTAAATGTTGCACCAGTAGGGGAACCAGGGATTGATAGTCTAATGGCAGATGAAGCCCAACTGAGGGAGGAGCTGGGCTAGGATTGTAAGACCAAGAAGTGAGAGTAGGAGCGGGCTGCAGGGAGGAGACCTGCTATCACTCCTTAGAGGGAAAGGGAGTTGGCCAGGGACAAAGAGGAGATCCAGGGAGAGAGGAGGCCCTGGGGTCCTGCCCTGAACTAGGGAGTTCTTATGAGAGGCCTAGAGGGATGAAGTAGCCACAGGGAGTGGAGAAAGCTTTGGTGGTACACCTGGAGACAGAGGTGTAGTAGGAAGGAACCCAGGGAAACAGCAACTGAGACTGAGCAGACCTGGATTGCTAGTCAGAAGGACCCTGGGCTTGAACTTGTGGGAGGGTTCGGGTTCCCCTACCAGTCACTGGGAAAGTGGCACTGGACATAGACTTGGAGCAGGAGACGGCCTGAAACACTCAAGACAGCTTGTCCTGTTTACTTTGTTACCCCAGAAGTGTGGGGGGAGGGGGAGAAACTTTACAGTGACCTGGCAGGAGGGCCAAGACATGAAGGGAGAGCATCCTGTGTCGCAAAGAGAAAGGGGGAGGGGTCACAGCCTTAGTTACTGTTGGCAGAGGGCATCAGACAGGGTGAGAGCTAAATCCCAGACCTAGCCACAAGGAGGCACACTTTTGATGAGTGGACTGCTTCATATCTATACCTAACATTGTAGGGATGAGAAACATTTCTGAATGGATCAGCATGCATCGCTTCTTGTGCCATTAATGACACCTGTTGATACTGGCATAGTGTTATGAGACTTTTGTCTGACTTCCCATGAGGAAGGGGTGGTGGGGGTTTTTTGTTTTTGTTTGTGTGTTTTTTTTTGTTTTGTTTTGGTCTTATTTTCTATTCCAAGTGTTAATTCTTTTGTAAAATGGAAACAGGAAAAATATATATTAAACTTATTTATTGATTTATTAAGTAATGTACCAGAAGATAAATATAAACCCAGTGCTTGTCATTACAGTTCACATTAGTTAACAAGTTATTCAAAATATATGGAAAACTGTGGTATCTCAAATCCATCTCCCGCTTATTAAACTTTCAAACAAGCATCTTTAATTTTTTCTACATGCTGACTCTCCCTTTTGGGAGGTACTCCCCATAAACCTCCACAAAGCTTCCTCATCCTCCATATCACTCCTTAAAACGCTCCTTTGCCATGAACCTACAAAAAACCATAACAGATGTGCCATTGGTGTGGTGGGAATGCTGCTGGTGTGCTGACCACCACTGTCTCACTGTTTCCTTCCTCAGACTGTCTGTATCCATCTGTTGTCTCTTGTCTTATACTTGGATTGTAGACTTCTTGGCAGTGTTTTCCCCAGAATTGAAATTTGGGGGGGGGGGGGGGGAGAGGTGTTTGAATTGACAGGGTAGTAAGGGCTAAGGGAACTTTTTTTCCAGCTAAATGGAATTTTTTTCCAGCTACAATTTTTTAAAAACTAGATCTAGTTGGAAAATGACTAAATCGGCAACATTGCATGTAACTAGTTTGATCATTGGCAGGGAGGGGGGAGTTTGGGGGATGCAGGGAAATCCGTCCTAGGGATCACCACCTTTTGCTCTGTGTTTATACACAGCACAATGGGATCTTGGTACTTGACTAGCGTTCCTAGATACTAAAGTAGTAATACTAATGGTGGGCTAACTGTTTATAAATGTGGACATTGCAATGGAAATATTTGAGTGAGCACAGCTTGTGTAGATTTATTATTGTGTTTATACAATTAATTTTAAAACATTGGAGTCCCTTTATAAATGCTTAGATTACAAAGTAAAACTTCGGAGAATCTGTTTTAGTGGCTTGTTGAGCTTTTTAACTAAATCTACATTGTCAAAAGAACACTTGTAAACTTTTTTGTAATCAGCGTGGGGATTACAGTGCTGTGCACGTCTAACTTGAGCAGCATCGCATATTGTCAAGGCAAATCGGTGCTTGGAGTATAACCCAAAATATAGGATCTGATTTGTAAATCTGAGAACAATCACTATTTCTCTCTTGCCATTTGTTCTTTGTTTGAGCAAATAATTTCAGTATAGAATAATAAGGGAAAACAGCACTCTACAGAGCACTTTCTCTGTCCTTAAATGTTTTGTGCTCTCACAAATGTGCTTTTTACATCAAACCCTCTATTCAGGACTGCCAGTTTATCCTTTTCCTTTGTGATGCATGAACCCATTGGTTCTAAGTAAGGATCCCCACTAACCAATGCAACATATACCTTCACTGTGAAATTTAATCAAATTTAAGTTTCCTGTTTTTCACTGTTGGTCTTGGACCCATTAATGATATAATAAGAAATTAAAGTAGGAGAGGTACAGCACACACCTGCTTTTCTTGGCATGTCAGTTGAATGCTTCCTCTCAAGTCCCAAGAAAATTTAGTGGGAAAGTGTACTAATTTAGGCCACGTCTACACTACCCGCCGGATCGGGGGGTAGTAATCGAGCTATCGGTTATCGATTTATCGCGTCTAGACGAGATGCGATAAAGACGTGATAAATCGATCTCCGAATCAACGCCCGTACTCCACCTCGGCAGGAGGAGTAAACGGAGTCGACGGGGGAGCCGCGGTGGTCGACTTGCTGCCGTGAGGGCGGCCAGGTAAGTCGAATGAATTGCGTAGCTGAAGTTGCATATCTTAGATCGATTTTCCCCCCTCTCCCTCCCCCCAGTGTAGACCAGCCCTTAGTAAAACTAGTTTTACTTCTGAAGGGTCTCTTATTGCTCTATCTCTTAGTCTTGGGTTTGTTTTAACTACCCTGCATACTATCTTAATGCTCCTACATGTTTTTTCCATTTATGTACATACAGGAATGAGTTCTACTCCCAGTTACACTGATGTGATTGAGGCCTGGTCCCCACTAAGCCCCCACTTCGGACTAAGGTACGCAAATTCAGCTACGTTAATAACGTAGCTGAATTAGAAGTACCTTAGTCCGAACTTACCGCGGGTCCAGACGCGGCAGGCAGGCTCCCCCGTCGATGCCGCGTACTCCTCTCGCCGAGCTGGAGTACCGGCGTCGACGGCGAGCACTTCCGGGATCGATTTATCGCGTCTAAACCAGACGCGATAAATCGATCCCAGAACATCGATTGCCTGCCGCCGGACCCTCCGGTAAGTGTAGACGTACCCTGAGAGTAACTCCACTGCAGTCAATGGTGTTACTGCAGATTTGGTCTTTTCTGAGGTCAGAACTAGGTCCGCATACATTTTGTACAGCGCCTCATGGAAACCCATTTCATATATGGACACAAGCTTCCTGTCTGTGTTTTGTTCTGTTTGCATACTGTATTCCTCTGAGCATGCTACCCCTGGAAGACCTCTAACGCTTCCGGACACAGTTTCTTAATACAGAATTCAAGTTTTGTGTAACGTAACTGGCAGAGCTTGGCTATCATTACCATTTGCTTTGGGTTGTATATGGTTGTAGAAAATCAGAGAGCAACTGTATTACTCCTATACTTTCAAAACCTCTCACAAGGATATTAACATATCACTAAAATAAAAGGGAGATATATAGATAACACCCAGTGCAACTCTTTGCAGATATACCTATTTAGTACCTAAAGCACTGTATGTGCTAAAAAACTATAGACTGCATAGCTACAGGCGTAGCATTTTAAGCTCTTTGCACACACATCTTTCCCCTCCCCCTCCCATAGCTCTCCCTATTCTGGCATGGCTCTTTCACCTCACTGCCTGACAAGGATTCATGAGTTTGCTGCAGTGACATTGACTCAGTCCCAGCAGGAGCCTGAATTTAATTGCACTGTGTAGCAAAGAGCCCAACACAATAAAGGCCGATGAGTACTAAATACAAATGAACTGTCTCTGATTTCTACAGTCAGCTTCGCAGATTGCAAGAGAAATTAGAATACTTCTTAAAAATTGTTAAACCATATAGTTTGCCCCCTCCCCAAATAAATTAGAAATATGCTATCTGGAGAATTTTTTTACTGCTTCTTTGTAGCTTGATTTATTAATTTGTTACTTGGAATTGGCAAATCTTTTAGTCTGATATTGATTTTTGTAATCCATTTTGCTTGATTTTTTTTCCCCCTAAAGAAAAAAGATATTATTTAGAATCAATATACTAATATACTTTGAATATCGTATAATATCATTTATATTTACTTTATGGGCACTCATGTTGGAAAGCCTCTGGGCACCTTAATGTATATCAACATAATTTAAAGACAGTGTGCCCCAATGAATTCCCAGGGTAGTAACAAAATGTGAGAAATGTCATAGGACCACACAACCAAATACAACATGTAAACTAAGAAACAAGGTCTGGACCAGAGCCATGGTGGAAGTTATGTATATACTCCTGGAAAAGTTAAAGGATAGAGAGAATTCCATGCAGAAGTCTGGCTGCCATCCTCTCAAGATTATGGGATAACAATAGATATGTTTGGCACAGTAGACCAGGGCCGTAGCAACAAAGAACGTGGCCCCCTCCGAACGTGGCCCCCTCCGAACGTGGCCCCCTCCGAACGTGGCCCCCTCCGAACATATGTCCGGGTGGGGCCCCTTACAATGCAGAAACTGGAATGCGGTATTTATTTTGCCACTTTTAGGGGCCCCCTTCCTTGCGGGGCCCCCTCCGGTCGGAGGGTATGGAGGGTGCTTGCTACGCCTCTGCAGTAGACTATGCTGAACCCTTTCCCTCCAGTGGAAGGGTTTGGAGCACATGTGAAAGCAGCACCACCAACAAATAGGTGGGGAAATGAAGCAGCAACCCATCAGCTAAACAGCCTCTTAATGGTGCTACCTTTCTCCCTTCCCCCAAAACTTTCCATAGCTCCATTAAATCACCCATGTTAGTGAAGAGGACTATAGATACAAAGATGCATGAATGACAATATAATTGGAAACTAGATTCTACACCACACTAGGAATTCTGCTTCATATTAAGTAAAATAGTAGGGCTGGCTGGAAAACAACAATTCTCTTTCTCAAAACATTTCAGTTTTAACATTTTGCTTTTTGTTTCCACATCTTTCTATCCCTGAAAGAGCTGCCAGCCTCGACCTGAGAAACCTTCCCAATGAAAATGTTGTTGAAATTGATTTGGGGGGAAATATTTGAGGGGGGGGGGGGAGATTTCCAACAAAAGTTTCTCCACATTTATTTTTACCTCTTTTACTTGACAGTTTTAAAAAATTTAAAAGTGGACTGAATGAATGATACAATCACTACAATAGCCTCTGATTTCATATTGTTCATATATTAAAGTTAATTTTTAATGCATCCACACTCGAGTTTTCAATGTAGATGTTTGTGTTGATAATGTTTAGCTACATTCTGAAAGTTGTTGAGGGGGGGAAGAGAGGGCGAGCCAGAGGTCTTGCTAGGTGAGTAGTTGGTATTTTTGGTACATAAGGAGGCTGTTTGAGATTGCTGGATAATCATATTAGATGGATGTTTGTTACAGTGATCAATAGTGATCCAGTTAGCTGTGTTGATTATTTAACTTGTCATCCTTGTATTTCAGAGTTTCTACAGACATTGAGATGAATAGGGCACTTAACACCTCTGAGTTATTGTTGTAGTGCTGTTTGCCTGAGTCTGTAGACAGCATGAATCAGCTTATGTTTTGTGGTTTCCAGGTCATCTTCACAGCCACGAACATGCAGTGTTTTTGTAAATGAAAGTGCAGATTCAGCAGCTTAATGTTGTACCAAGGGAGGGATTGTATGGCAAATTTTTGTGGTCAAGAAACCCTAGAATAAATTACTTTCTCTGTAAAACTTCTGCTTAAGCAGCTTTCCAGAAAAGCTTTATGAAATATTTATCTTCTCTGGTGAAAACCATTTTCCTCTCTGATATGTTATCACACCTCTTTGTTTCTGTTTTACGTGCACATAACCTAATACTTATCATACCATCAAATTTGAAAAATAAAATTAGCCAATCGCTACTAATCCATTCTCAGCCATTTTTCAGGTGAAGATGAACACAAATCACTAGCTTTGTTTGTTGGATGACACAAGGTAGCAGGGAGTCACTTCTCCAGAACATGCGTGTGTGGCACTGAGACCCAGTGTCTCCAATATGTCGACAACACTCCCTTTTCCCTCTCTTCCATCTTATCCTGTGGGATCACTTGATTGGGTTAATCTGTGTTGTGCTGGGATTAGGGTTTGGATGATGGTGAACTGAGTGAGACTCAACTCCTCCATGACTGAAGCACCTCAGCAGCACCTTATTCCCACCAAGCTGAATGAAATGGTGGAGTTGTAGGTATACTCTCTCAAAAGAGGGAGTAATACCTTGTGTTTAATCCAGGTAGATGAAGAGTGACCAAGACTCCTTTCATCACTTGTGTTGTACTCATCCAGAAATTCTGCCACCTTGCTTTTCAGATGGTGATATACACTCTGCGATCTAAAATTGGATTCTACAATGTGTTCTATATGGCACTATATTTTGTGCGACCACTTGCAGACGTCAGTGGGTAGTGAATGTTGTGGTCCGCTTATTAATGGATATTTCTCACAGGGATTATGTGATACCAGTTCATTTCTGAGTGCAATTAGAAAATATTGGTCTTAACCTAGGAAGTCCTCACAGGGATTTTGTCTTGGTTATGTCAGAGAGATGCTGTTTCTCTGTATGATACCCCCACCATTAGAGGTAGCTTGAACCCTTCAGATTAATTGTCCCCTGCTTTAACTATGAGGAGGCTAAAGGTAGAGTGCTCCCAGGGAGGAGGCCTGCTGGGTCACCATGGGTAAGTCACTTCACTTTGTTATGCCTCAGTTTCTCCATCTGTAAAATATGGATAATGATGCTTTCTTCCTTTTGTAAAGCACCTTGAGATCATGAAAAGCACTACATAAGTGCTGGTGTGTGGGTTTTTTTAATTTATTTTATTTATTTATTTATTTATTTTTATTTTATTTTATTTTATTACATATGGAGTGACCTGATGGCTCTGTGTGGGTTTTGATTTGTTGAACATTAGTCTCCGTTATTGCTTGACTATTATGCAGGCACCCAGAGCATTGGATGGGAGAACATTCAGACTTCTAATTGTGATCTCTCTACTCAGAGTGCTATTGGTAGCAGCCCACATCAGATGCTGAGCACAGTGTGACATATTGTCAATGATCAACCCCATTCAGAAGGCTTAATTTACGTTAACCATGTCACCCCATCTGTGTCCCTCCACTGGCTCCCCCTTCTCTATCGTATCTTCACTTTCAAGGCCCTTCATGACCTATCCCCTCCCTATCTGTTATCTTGGAGTTCTGCTCCCACCTCTGATAGGCCAGTGTTGTCATCCTTCAACATCCACTTGTTAAATAATATAATTATTTATGGCCCTGGGGTGGGGTGGACTAGGCCCTGAGCCC
The DNA here is from genome assembly GCF_028017835.1 of Emys orbicularis. NCBI lineage: Eukaryota > Metazoa > Chordata > Testudines > Emydidae > Emys > Emys orbicularis. Next base: position 348,833,772 of record NC_088683.1, read on the forward strand.
CCCTCCTGGAGGCCTCAGTGTCCTGCCACACCCATCCCAGGAAAGTGGCTGCTTGGAGATCTCCTCTACTGCTCATCAGGGCCCAGGAGGGCCATATAAAAGAAGCTGCATTGCCAGAGATAGTCAGTTCCTTGCTGGAGCCAGAGGAGTGCAGGTGGTGATCCTAGCTGGCCAAAGGGAAGAGCAGTATCATGGACAGCTCAGTGATGGCAGGGACTGGGCAAGCGAGAGAGAGCTCCTGGTTGGCTGCTGGGACTGAACATAAACAGCCCTGAAGTAAGGGTGAAGCGTCAGTAAGGGCTGGGGCTGCATGGAAGTGGCCCAGGGAATTGAAAGTTTAGGTGAAGGGACATGGTGGCACATGACTGCTATTCTTAGGGTCCCTGGGCTGGGACCCACAGTAGTGGGTGGGCCCAGGTCCCCCCATAGGCCACTGGGGAACTGGCCTACACCTGGACAGCGATACACCTCCAGAAGGGGAACTGAACTATTTAAGTGGCCCAGCTGGAGAGCTGGGGCCAGAGTAAACCAAGAGGGCAAAACCATTGCCTCCAGGAAGGAAGCCCTGGGGGTACGGCCTGATATCAGGGCCAAACTAGTTAAAGACCGCAGACACACCCAACCAGAAGGGGCGCTCCTGAGAGGTGGGTGCCATGGTGTTACATCCCCTATCCATACAAAAGTAACTTTTTTAGATTTGGTTCTATGCTTCTATGCAATGCCGAAATAAAGATTCTTCAAAACGTCTGGGATTTTAGACTGAAAGTCAATAGTAGTTGGGTACCTACCTTCTTTAACATCCTTTGAAATCTCCACCAGAGAACTTAAGTGCAATTCTAGCCTTAAAAATTGACTACATATAAATGGCACCTTCTAAATCGACAGATCCCATTGCTATAAATATCTGTCACCACTGTTTACTAACATAATTTGTCATGGTTTTTACCCATTAGCCCTGAGGAGATTGAGCTGCCTTCTAGCCCTTATGTATCATCAACAGAATTGCCTACTAGCTAATTTAACAGTTGCTTACATACATGCAAAACCGCTGTGGTGAATGTATTGCACAAGCGTAAGAGGGTCTAATTTGGAAGTAATAGAAATGCTTGTTTCAAAAGCAAAAAACTACATTAAAAATTGTTAAACTTGTGACTTTTTGGACTTATACAAGTGTGGATAATGGTTGTATCAAAAATCAAGTTTTCAATTCAAAATGTCTGTTTTGGTTTAAAAAATATGGGTCCCTTTCAAAATCTGAGAAATGGAAACTTCAAAACATTTTGAAACAAAACAAAACAAAACAGACCAGCACTAGTGACAAGTAAAGAACACCGCTACTGTGGATTTTTTTTTTTTTTTTTTGTAGTTTATAAACAAAAGGATCAAGTACAGGTGATAGAGGAACTCACTGATAGAACAAACAGACCTGAAATGCCACAATATCATTTTACCGAGTTGCTTTTCAGACTAGAATCCTAATTTAAAATATAATAGAACTATTTACATGGAGTGAGGAGGCGAAGATTCAAATTTATTGAGAATCAGGAAAATACCCATGTGTAAAACAGCTCTGGTGTTTGTTATAAAAGCAATGATTAGTGGGTTGACCAATCCAGAGAGTAATTTTAAATATTTATTAGCTTGACACATGAGAAAGCATTCAGTGTTGCAACATTTTATGGACCGTTTAACCTTTTGATAGCTGTAAATAGGGAAAAAGAAAATCCATTATTTCTATTCCCATTTGTACATGGCTCTTTTTTCCGATGCATTACACTTTAACGGATCTATTTATTCTTTCTCCAGTTCATCAGGATGGATAAAGAGAGCCTATTGTTCACTCTCTATCATACCTTACAGAATTATCCCTGCCTGTGTTGCTAAACTGTTGTCCTGTACTGTTGTGGTGTGGGGTTGTGTTTTTCGGGGGAGGGAGGAGGTTTGTCCCCTAGTGGTGTCTGGGAGATATTGCTGAGATTGCCCCTGGTTTGTTAACTGTTCTGCAGCTGAACCCGCAGCTGTATATGCTGGGTGAAACCCTGGTCTCATTGAAAATCAGCTGCAAAACTCCCATTGACTTTAACGAGGCCAGGATTTTGCCTACTAGTTCTAGATGTACAAACCTTTACAAGGATGTGCAGCAAGTAAAGGATAGCTTGAGACGGGATGAACCTACCTCCTGACCTAAGTGCTACTGACAACTTGATGTGTTTCACAAGGGACCTAAAGATACCGATGTAGAAATAGATCTTAGTTTGGTGGTGGGTTTGTTTAAAGCTATTTTGAATGTAATCTTGAATGTTTCTCTAAAGTCTATGGTAGCCTCTATTAAAATCCTTGCAACTGCTATTCACAAGTAATAGACACTTACCATGGTATTGCCTATACCTTTGTAGGGTTAATTAAAAAAACAATACCATTTAAAAAGTTCAGACGTGCACATTTTGTTAAAATGACTGATTTCTGCATGCCATTTCCCTAGCTGGAACACATGCATTAGAGCTGCCAACTACTGTTGATTCCAAAATTGAGCCATGTGATGGGGTTTAAAATCCCCACAATAACTAGAGAAGGGTTAATAAGCTTCTGTGGGATCAACCAGTGTACCCCACTTCACTTGCAAGAGCCATCAGGTTTGGAGGAGGCATTTAAAAGGAGAGAGCCGGCTCAGTTGACAGGAGTCTGGGAGGGAGAGAAGAACTCTCATACTAGCTCCCTGCAGGAAGGGCTGACTAGTGCCGGGATCCAGCCAGAGCCTCCCTGAGGCCAGGCCTACACTACAGACCTATATCGGTAGAACTCCGTCACTCAGGGATGTAGAAAAATCGTAGTTATACCAACCTAACTCCCTAGGTAGACAGCACTATGTCAACAGGAGCTTCTCCCGTCAACATAGCTACCGCCTCTTGGGGAGGTTGACTAACTACGCCGATGGGAGAAATTCTCTTGTTGGCCTAGGAATGTCTTCACTTAACCGCTACAGTGGCACAGCTGTGCCGATATAGTATTTTAAGTGTAGACGTGCCTTGAGGAAAGGTAGGCCTGGTGTGGGACTGTGCTTCTTTCTCTGTCTGCAGTATTGTGTTTACGGGGGTATGTGTGTTCTACCTGGGACCTGTTTATGGTCTGTGGGACTGTGGCAGTTGACTTCCCTATATCCCCCTGACTCCAGAAGCGGACAACTGCCCTTGATACACTTCTGTTGTTTTGCCTCCTACTGGAGTCCATGTCGTGATATGTCACAAGCCCGAAAGCTACATAGTCACAAGCCATAAGTAACCCAACAAGAAAGGTGGTCTCCAGTACAGTACTATTGGAAGCAAAGCTAACATGTATAATACTTAGCATAGTGGTTTTTAATCTTCAACTAATCCTCAATTTTCCCATGTGCAGTCTACTACTGCAGTAGAAAGAGAGAGAGTCTGAAACATGGGGCCTGAACTAAAGTCAGGCCCTGCTGATATAAAGCAAAGTCAGCAAGAGTCGAGTCGGGCTATGAGCAAAAGTCAGCCCTTTTACAAAGCAGATGCCTGCTTGCAGGTTCACTGTCTGGTCCATGAACTTGGCAAAAACAGGCCTGGCATTGCAAAAACACAAGCAATCCTAAGAAGTAGTGGGCACTAAGTATTCATATGAATTCATTGCAGAAGGGTAGTACCAGAACACCCTAATACAATGTTATGGTATAAACTCATTCCCCGAAGATAGTTCAATAACACGCTGACCCCTCCCAAAAATAAGGTTAGGATGAGAGGATAATGGATGGAAATGTTTTGATTAAAGCAACAGGTACAAGGTATAGGGTGGTAACAAACCACCTCAGAGGGGTACAGTAATACATAACTTGTTTGTATCGGTGTATAAAAGAGGAGTCACAAAGGGGTATTTTTGTCCAGCCTCGCCGGGGGGGGGGATCAGAAATTCCCACCGCTCACTGAGGTGGTCCATTGTAATGACCATACATATGTTAGTGTATCTGTAGCACATATAGGGCACTAGGACCGTGCTTCGTTAACAAGAAACTTGGCCGAGTGCCTTTGCTGTTGAACCGAGTCTGTGGTCTTCTTGGGCAGTTCGATCAAAGTCTGCTGTACTGGGTACTTGGCCAGAACCAGAGAGAACACACGCAGCCAACAACCGCCATATTTAATAGATGAGAAGAGGGAGGCAGAAAGATTGAGACATGCCCAACGAAACCCAGAAAGTCAGTTGCGACATCAGTATTCATGAGTCTGTCCCTTTCTAGTTGGGGTAAAGTGAGCACTTGAGCTGCAGGTGAGATTTTAAATTCTATTTCTTGAACTCTGTACCTGTGACCATAATGCAGTTTGGGTTGTGTGCTCTAACCCCAAATCATTGTATTGCTGTACATAAACGCTGAATGGAAATGAAAGAGGTTGCTCTGATTTTAATTGTTGCCGTGACCTATTCATCTCCCACCCTGAAAGCTCCACAGACATTTGTCAGAAAAGTTTCCTGTTAATTATAATTGTGCTTGCTAGTATTGGGTCAGTTGTCATTTTCCATTACAGAAACTTAAATTTAGGACTTTTTTTAGTTCAGTTACTTTACATAGCATTACACTGAAAACTGCTGCTAAGACTAGTAGCTGAATGCAACTTAATTTTCTAGAATGATGATGACTTCAGTCTCTTAATCTGTCTATAGAAATGTCTGTACTTTTATTTTTATTTTTTGTGGGAGTGGGAGAGAGTATTTTGACTTCAGACATTTAGCTCTTGGCAATGCAGCTTTATCTGGTTCCACTTCGTCTCTGCTGTGATTTTTTTTTTTCTACACACATTTGTTTATCCATGGGGAAAATGGAATTTATCCTTCATAGAAGCCAAGAAATTTATCTAACAATTACTTTTCCTCCTTCGACAAAGGCCCAAATCTTGCTCTGATATACAGATGTAAATCCAGAGCTATAGAAGTAACTCCTGGTTTGGTGCAAGTGTAAATGAGAATAGAATTTGGCTCAAGGAGAATATAAAGAATCCCTGGATCCTAAATTGTGTTGAACATAGTACATTCAAGAGTAGAGATTTGCATTAGAGCATTCCTTTTTTATTAGGTTAACGAGACTGTTAATAGACAGTTTACCTCTTCCATCTTTGCTATGTCAATTAGCTTGTACATTTGGGAAGCCTGCAAAACAAGCAGACCTTCCTTACACTGTTGGCTTCAAGGATCAGTCTATGAGAGACCCAACCTTTAAACCAGGGGTAGGCAACCTATGGCATGCGTGCCGAAAGCGGCACATTTTCAGTGGCACTCACACTGCCCGGGTCCTGGCCACCGGTCCGGGGGGCTCTGCATTTTAATTTAATTGTAAATGAAGCTTCTTAAACATTTTAAAAACCTTATTTACTTTACATACAACAATAGTTTAGTTATATATTATAGACTTATAGAAAGAGATCTTCTAAAAACGTTAAAATGTATTACCGGCACGCGAAACCTTAAATCAGAGTGAATACATGAAGACTCGGCATACCACTTCTGAAAGGTTGCCGTCCCCTGCTTTAAACCTTGCTAATAGAGGGAGCTTCTCCTAAGCAATTGCCAGATGTTTCCTTTTGTGTTGAAAGCTGAACTGTTAATAAGTGGTTCATCTTTTTTTCTTAAACATTTTTCTTCACATATTTTAACAGGGCAATTGTATTCCTCCCCCATGTAAGATCTGGGTTACATACTCGATTTTCCAGCTAAATAATCCAAAGATTTTTTTTTTTCTTCTGGGAATCGCCCGTTGCCTCTCCTGACACAATGGTTTGGTTTCTAGGCACAGCTTTTCAGTTTGTTCAATTCCAGATCAGCAGACCTTTTGAGAAGGAAGAAACATAACTTCATTCTTACCTGATTTAAGGTTGGTTAATTACTGAGTCAGGTTTAATAATCCTGACATCCTTAAAGAGGTTTGCGGTTTTTTTTTTTTTTTTTTTTTTCAGTGCTAGATGCTGTTAGGTTTTTAGTATATCTTAAAAAATAAAAATAGTAATGAAAAACACTGACTGGTTGCTATGCTGGATTAACACAATAGGAATTGTTGAAGGCATGACCTTTAATGTTGTACTTGATCTGTTTGCCTGCAAGTGCCTGAGTTTGTGAATTCTGGCTGCCTAAGGTCAAGCTACCATGATCAGCTGTTGGCTGGGAGACAACCAAGGAAATACTGAACTGCTGCAGAAACTAGTGACTGTTCAGTAGGTGTCACCAAATTGGGATTGAACCACCAATGCCCCAGTATGGTGCTGAAGCTTTGTTGCTGGATAAAAAGTAAAATTACGTTTCAGTGCGGGTGGAGTAGTCCCTGTATTGTATATCACTTGTCTGTCTCAGTGGGTTTAAGACTTGTATTTTATATTTATGACAGGGCTGCCCAGAGGGGGGGGGGCAAGTGGGGCAATTTGCCCCAGGCCCCGCAGGGGCCCCCACGAGAGTTTTTCGGGGCCCCTGGAGCGGGGTCCTTAACTCGCTCTGGGGGCCCCGGAAAACTGTCGTGGGGCCCGGGCCCCTGGAGCTTCTTCCGTTCCGGGTCTTCGGCGGCAATTCGGTGGCGGGTGCCCCCTGCCGCCGAAGACCCCAGGCCCCCTGAATCCTCTGAGCGGCCCTGATTTATGACCTTGGATGAAAGGCGATATTAATACTTTGCACTATTTTAAGTATGACGGATGGTGAAGATGCTTGCTGTCTGCTGGACCTCTAAGGGCCACTGAGCATCATTTTTTTTTTTCTTTTTCTTTTTCTTTCATGTTGTTTATACTTAGACACAAGTCTGTGCTCAGGCCTACAATGTCTGACAACCTTTAATTTCCAGCTTTGCTCTTCTTGTTTGCAATAGACTCAAAATGTTTCGCTTTTTTGGTGTGAAATTAACCCTGGATGGGGAAAGTAAAGGGCAGGGTGCTTTGCCTCCATTTTTGGTGTCCAAGTTGACATCTAGGATTTGTAGATCATGATTTCAGCAGGTGCTGAGCATTAGTATCTGATTGTAATGGAAGGTGTAGGTGCTTGGCTCCTTTGACAATGAGGCCCAAGGTGACTAAGACGAGGAACCCAAAAATGGAGGCACGTAAAACTTTTTTAATGGAAAAACTTTGAATTTTTTTTGTCCAAAATCATCATCATGAAATAGTTGAAGAGCTGGGACTAGAACTCAGAAGTCTTAATTCACAATCCTCCTCTCTTCCTTCCATCTCTTCTCACCATCCATCCAGAATGCTGCTGCTAAAAATGATCTCCCTTAACTGGTCTGAAATAAATGTTCTTATTACATCCCAGCACAAAATCCTGACTTTAAAAATTGATGGGGCTTTTTTATTATTTATTTATTTATTTATTTATTTATTTTTATTTTGATGTCAGAAAATCAGGATAGTGCTTGACAGTTAGGATGACTAGCTTAAATTTTTCAGCTCTGAAAGCACAAGTTTACTCATTCCATTTCCTGTTTAAGGTTGGTTAGTTTCTGCTTTCTCAAAATAATCTTCCCCTGGAGTATGTTGTTGCTTATAGAATACTTGTGTATCTCTTCTATCATAAAAATAACAGGAGTACTTGTGGCACCTTAGAGACTAACAAATTTATTAGAGCATAAGCTTTCGTGGGCTACAACCCACTTCTTCGGATGCATCCGAAGAAGTGGGTTGTAGCCCACGAAAGCTTATGCTCTAATAAATTTGTTAGTCTCTAAGGTGCCACAAGTACTCCTGTTATTTTTGCGGATACAGACTAACACGGCTGCTACTCTGAAACCTGTCTTCTATCATAGAATATCAGGGTTGGAAGGGACCTCAGGAGGTCATCTAGTCCAACCCCCTGCTCAAAGCAGGACCAATTCCCAACTAAATCATCCCAGCCAGGGCTTTGTCAAGCCGGGCCGTAAAAACCTCCAAGGAAGGAGATTCCACCACCTCCCCAGGTAACGCATTCCAGTGCTTCACCACCCTCCTAGTGAAATAGTGTTTCCTAATATCCAACCTAGATCTCCCCCACTGCAACTTGAGACCATTGCTCCTTGTTCTGTCATCTGCCACCACTGAGAACAGCTGAGCTCCATCCTCTTTGGAACCTCCCTTCAGGTAGTTGAAAGCAGCTATCAAATCCCCCTCATTCTTCTCTTCTGGAGACTAAACAATCCCAGTTCCCTCGGCCTCTCCTTATAAGTCATGTGCTCCAGACCCCTAATCGTTGTTGTTGCCCTCCGCTGGACTCTTTCCAATATTTCCACATCCTTCTTGTAGTGTGGGGCCCAAAACTGGACACAGTACTCCAGATGAGGCCTCACCAATGTCGAATAAAGGGGAACGATCACGTTCCTCGATCTGCTGGCAATGCCCCTACTTATACAGCCCAAAATGCCGTTAGCCTTCTTGGTAACAAGAGCACACTGTTGACTCATATCCAGCTTCTCATCCACTGTGACCCCTAGGTCCTTTTCTGCAGAACTGCTACCTAGCCATTTGGTGCCTAGTCTGTAGCAGTGCATAGGATTCTTCCGTCCTAAGTGCAGGACTCTGCACTTGTCCTTGTTGAACCTCATCAGGGTTTTTTTGGCCCAATCCTCTAATTGGTCTAGGTCCCTCTGTATCCGATCCCTACCCTCCAGCGTATCTACCACGCCTCCCAGTTTAGTGTCATCTGCAAACTTGCTGAGAGTGCAGTCCACACCATCCTCCAGATCATTAATAAAGATATTAAACAAAACTGGCCCCAGGACCGACCCTTGGGGCACTCCGCTTGAAACCGGCTGCCAACTAGACATGGAGCCATTGATCACTACCCGTTGAGCCCGACGATCTAGCCAGCTTTCTATCCACCTTACAGTCCATTCATCCAGCCCATACTTCTTTAACTTGCTGGCAAGAATACTGTGGGAGACCGTATCAAAAACTTTGCTAGAGTCAAGGAATAACACATCCACTGCTTTCCCCTCATCCACAGAGCCAGTTATCTCATCATAGAAGGCAATTAGGTTAGTCAGGCACGACTTCCCCTTGGTGAATCCATGCTGACTGTTCCTGATCACTTTCCTCTCCTCTAAGTGTTTCATAATTGATTCCTTGAGGATCTGCTCCATGATTTTTCCAGGGACTGAGGTGAGGCTGACTGGCCTGTAGTTCCCCGGATCCTCCTCCTTCCCTAAACATGCTGCCCCTGTAAAACTATTGCATATAATATTTGCTTCATTCAGTCCCAGATTGTAAACTTTGCTTATGACACTTCAGTTATCCTCTTTGCTTTGTGTGTTGTACATGGAAACCTTCATCACTTGAGAAGCACAAATAATGTGAATTGTGAATTCTGTGAACTTTCTTTAATCTTATCAGAAATGTGCACTTCCCTGTGGATAGCCCAAGGCTCTTTATAACTGTTGGCACACAATTTATAGGAGATTCCCAGCTACTAATAGAATTACTCTTTCAAACAACATACTAGAATATTTCCCATGGTAACCATGATCATGAGAAATGATACCTTTCCAATACAGCACTCATTTCAATGAAGCTACTATTAAATGTTATGCTTTTTGTGCAGTAAAGGAGTGTGGTGCTTTTAATGTTTCATTAGTTAAGGCCATATTTTATCTATATCTATAGCCTCCCTTTTTTTTTCTTGTTCTATACTTAATATATAAAACTAGGACACATCATGGGGAATTTTATACGACAAATTAAATAGTGGAGGATAGACAGCTGTCCAGTCTAGAATATTTGAATTTATATGTTACACCCATCACTTTAGTATCTGAGTTGATGTGGCAGAGGGTTTTTCTCTGTGGCCATTTTGGACCAATAAAAATAAATACTTTTGTGTTGGATGTGACTTGTGTGCTTGCTAAGACTTATAATATTCACATCACAAATGGGTACTGATTGCACCTAACTTTACTGAAATCTGTGCATAAAATTAGTTATTAATTTGAGACATTAAAGTACTGTTGAATCCTTCAGGCCACAAAATTAGCATACCTTTTGATGCTCAATATGCTCTTTATTTCCACTCTGTGATTAAAACAAAAGCAGTTATTCTATTGTCTAAGTTGAGGGGAAAAGGCACTTTTATGCTTTGTCCTATATATGATCTAAGTAATGCACCTTGGCTAGGAGTGCGTGACTTTATTTCTACATAAACCTTAAGTAATGCTTCAGGTTTTAATTAATCATCACTGGATAAATTGACTTAGAACTTCCCACACACACTAAGTTGTAATGTATTCTGTGTCTAAGGAAACTCCCTTCCCCCCCCCCTTTTTTTTTTTTCACCGAAGGGACTCAAAAGTTTTCTTTTAACCGTGACAAAACATCCAAGGTTCTATATTCATAAGATTATAGATTCAAGATAAATGCAGTGCATTCTAGATTCATAGATTCCAAGGCCAGAAGGCACCATTGTGACCTTTTAGTCTGACCTCTTGTATAGCACAAGCCATAGAACTTCCCCAAAATAATTCCTAGTGTGTCTTTTTTAGAAAAACGTCCAATCTTGATTTTAAAAATTACCAGTGATGGAGAATCCACTACAATCCTTGGTAAATTGTTCCAATGGCTAACTACTCTATTATTTCCAGTCTCAATTTGTCTAGCTTCAACTTCTAGCCACTGGATCATGCTATACCTTTTTCTGCTACATTGAAGAGTTAATTATAAAATATTTTTTCCCCACGTAGGTACTTAAATTAATCAAGTCACTTAACCTTCTTTTTGTTAAGCTAAACAGAATGAGCTCCTTTAGTCTAATGCTACTATAGTGAAGGCATGCCTTCTAATCCTTTAATCATTCTTCTGGGTCCTTCTGTGAACCTTCTCCAATTTATAAACATCCATCTTGAATGGTGGACACCAGACCTGGACACATTATTCCAGGAGCCGATGCACTGGTGCCAATCTAATCCAACCGCTCTACTCCAGGCTGATTAGGCCTCAATTGGAGTATTGTGTCTAGTTCTGGGTGCCACATTTCAGGAAAGATGTGGACAAACTAGAGAGATTCCAGAGAAGAGCAACAAAAATGATTAAAGGTCTGGAAAACATGACCTATGAGGGAAGATTGGAAAAAAATTGGGTTTGTTTAGTCTGGAGAAGAAGACTGAGAGGGGACATAACAGTTTTCACGTACATAAAAGGTTACAAGGAGGAGGGAGGAAAAATTGTTTTCCTTAAGCACAGAGGATAGTACAAGAAGCAATGGGCTTAAATCGCAGCAAGGGCGGTTTAGGTTGGACATTAGGAAAACTTCCTAACTGTCAGGGTGGTTAAGCACTGGAATAAATTGCCCAGGGTGGTGGTGGAATCTCCATCATTGGAGATGTTTAAGAGCAAGTTAGACAAACACCTGTCAGGGGTGGTCTAGATAATACTTAGTTCTGCCATCAGTGCAGGAGACTGGACTAGATGACCTCTTGAGGTCCCCTTCAGTCCTATGATTCTATTGCCCTATAGAATGAAATTGTGGGACAATATAGGTCAGTCGGATGCCTAACGATTGAGTTTATTATAGTCATCATGGCAAAGGAGAGTTTTAAGGAGTGGTTTGAAGGACAATAATGAGGTGGCTTTGTGGATGTTTACCAGAATACTGTCTTATCAGTTCTCATTGCTGCTATTGGGAATCCTATAGGGAGCAGTGAAACTCACATAAAACAGAATGAGATTGACCTGATTCTTGGGAAAGCTCTGAGCAGCAGTAACAGAGGCAAGCACTGGGACTGTTAATTGGGAGGAAGGAATCAACCATGGAGGCTGGGGAAGACTAAGGAGGGCAGAGAGAACGCATATGCTCTGTCTTCTGGGAGGCAGGAAGCTCTGGGGTGAAACGGGGGAACCTCCTTCTCACTGTTAACTCTCATGAATTTAAAATAATCCAAGTTTTTCTCCAGCAGCAGGGACTCATGCAACAATTTCCTGACTTCAGACAATGGGAAAGAGGGGTATAAAGAAATCCTCCCTTTCACAATGCCCTCCCTATAAGCTAGAAGAAGCTGCACTGAGCTGAACGCCAGAAGACTTGTGTTCCAATTCCAATTCTTCAGCTGACTGCTATTAATATTTAGTGCCCTTCACAAATCCTATTGTAAACCAAGGTCTCATACTGAAACTTTTGGCAATAACTATCATTCACTCCTATCTTCGTCTTCACCGAGAAGTCTGAAGGAATGCCTAACATAGTGAATGCTAATGGGAAGGGGGTAGGTTTAGCAGATAAAATAAAAAAAGAACAAGTTAAAAATCACTTAGAAAAGTTAGATGCCTGCAAGTCACCAGGGCCTGATGAAATGCATCCTAGAATACTCAAGGAGCTAATAGAGGAGGTATCTGAGCCTCTAGCTATTATCTTTGGAAAATCATGGGAGATGGGAGAGATTCCAGAAGACTGGAAAAGGGCAAATATAGTGCCCATCTATAAAAAGGGAAATAAAAACAACCCAGGAAACTACAGACCAGTTAGTTTAACTTCTGTGCCAGGGAAGATAATGGAGCAAGTAATTAAGGAAATCATCTGCAAACATTTGGAAGGTGGTATGGTGATAGGGAATAGCCAGCATGGATTTGTAAAGAACAAATCGTGTCAAACCAATCTGATAGCTTTCTTTGATAGGATAACGAGTCTTGTGGTTAAGGGAGAAGCTGTGGATGTGGTATACCTAGACTTTAGTAAGGCATTTGATACGGTCTCGCATGATATTCTTATCGATAAACTAGGCAAATACAATTTAGATGGGGCTACTATAAGGTAGGTGCATAACTGGCTGGATAACCGTACTCAGAGAGTTGTTATTAATGGTTCCCAATCCTGCTGGAAAGGCATAACAAGTGGGGTTCCACAGGGGTCTGTTTTAGGACCGGCTCTGTTCAATATCTTCATTAACGACTTAGATATTGGCATAGAAAGTACGCTTATTAAGTTTGCAGATGATACCAAACTGGGAGGGATTGCAACTGCTTTGGAGGACAGGGTCATAATACAAAATGATCTGGACAAATTGGAGAAATGGTCTGAGTTAAACAGGATGAAGTTTAACAAAGACAAATGCAAAGTGCTCCACTTAGGAAGAAAAAATCAGTTTCACACATACAGAATGGGAAGAGACTGTCTAGGAAGGAGTACGGCAGAAAGGGATCTAGGGGTTACAGTGGACCACAAGCTAAATATGAGTCAACAGTGTGATGCTGTTGCAAAAAAAGCAAACATGATTCTGGGATGTATTAACAGGTGTGTTGTGAGCAAGACACGAGAAGTCATTCTTCCGCTCTACTCTGCGCTGGTTAGGCCTCAACTGGAGTATTGTGTCCAGTTCTGGGCACCGCATTTCAAGAAAGATGTGGAGAAATTGGAGAGGGTCCAGAGAAGAGCAACAAGAATGATTAAAGGTCTTGAGAACATGACCTATGAAGGAAGGCTGAGAAAAATGGGTTTGTTTAGTTTGGAAAAGAGAAGACTGAGAGGGGACATGATAGCAGTTTTCAGGTATCTAAAAGGGTGTCATAAGGAGGAGGGAGAAAACTTGTTCACCTTAGCCTCTAAGGATAGAACAAGAAGCAATGGGCTTAAACTGCAGCAAGGGAGGTTTAGGTTGGACATTAGGAAAAAGTTCCTAACTGTCAGGGTGGTTAAGCACTGGAATAAATTGCCTAGGGAGGTTGTGGAATCTCCATCTCTGGAGATATTTAAGAGTAGGTTAGATAAATGTCTATCAGGGATGGTCTAGACAGTATTTGGTCCTGCCATGAGGGCAGGGGACTGGACTCGATGACCTCTCGAGGTCCCTTCCAGTCCTAGAATCTATGAATCTATGAATCAGAGGGGAGAACAGTTTCCAAGTTCAGTGCCTGCAGACAACCAAAATATGGGAGCATTGACAAAAGTAACTTGCAATCTGCAACCTTTGGAGCACACTCTGCTCCCCAAATTATAGGGAGGAGGTAGAGTGCCAAATATAGGGAAAGACATGGGGAGGGGGAGAAGAAGAAGAAACAAACTGGTAAAGGAGTATGTGTCTGGGGAGTAGAGGATATGTAATGTTGGGTGGCTAAACTTTTCATTTCCTTGCCTTTGTGGTTTTGTCAGATTTTTTTTAAAACAATTAAGTGGAATTGGACACTTTCACTTTTCTTACTGTTCTGTGAATTTTCAGATCTGGGGAGATGTGTTCCCTTGTGACTATAAAATGTGACTCTGATTGTCGTGATTCTGGTTCAATCCCACAAAGTATTCATTAACCAAGTACTTGACAGTAGTAGTCACTGCATGGCTTACTCATTAGCCAGGTGTTGTAGAACCGAAAATCTGGCTGCTTCATTTCCATTGGCATGAATGCACAAGCTATGACAGTGAGGGGGGGAAAGGGCATTCACAATGTATCCTTAATTTATATTCAATACAAACTAAAAATGTTCTAAGAGCCTGAATTACTTGTGCAGAAGGTCACTAAGCACGAACAGTTGATTTTATACTGGTAGAGCCTTCAAGGGAAAACTTGAAATAAGGCACAGTTGTGGAACAAGATCCTATACTCTATCAGTACTTTGGGAAATCTTTATGAAGTACACAAGGAGACCTTAAACATAAATAGAAAGTGGCATTTTCTTGCATTTGGTGCAGCAAAATAGGGTAGAATGAAAACTTACAAACCAGTGAATATACCGTAAATAATTGCAGGCCTTACATTGAAGGTTAGATTAGACTATGGAAAATGATATAACTTAATGAGACAGTTAACTTGCGTGGTATAAAATATTAGACTTACTATAAAATAAGTGGCAGATGACTTCTTGGAGGTTGCTTTTGAAAATGTGACCTGGGCTGACTTGTTTGTGCATTTGTGACTGATTTGGGGCTTGATCGCTTTAAACCAGTGGTCACCAACTGGTAGATCGTGATCGACTGGTCGATCCTGAGCCTCTGAGCGATCTCCGGCTGCTAAAAGTCTTGGTCGCGCAGCAGGGCTAAGACAGGCTCCCTGCCTGCCCTGACCCTGCACCACTCCTGGAAGTGGCCAGCATGCTCCTGCGGCACCTGGGGGGTGGTGGGGACATGTGGCTCCAGGTGCTGCTCCTCCCTGAAAGCACCGCCCCTGCGGCTCCCATTGGCCACAGTTCCCCGTTCCCAGTCATTGGGAGCTGAGGGGGCGGTGCTTACAGGCAGGAACAGCGCATGGAGCCACATGCCCCCCTCCAGGGCATGCTGGCCGCTTCTGGGAGCAGCGTGGAGTCAGGGCAGATAGGGAGCCTGGGGAGCCTGCCTTAGCCCCACTGCGCCACCGACCGGGAGCCGCCCAAGGTAAGTGCTGCCTGGCGGGAGCCTGCACCCCAATCCGGAGGGAGGAGAGAAATGTGACCATGAGATCACTTGATCTTTACCTGTTAGGGTCACTCCCTCTGGGGCACCTGGCTTTGGCCACTGTCGGCAGACTGGATACTGGGCTGGATGGACCTTTGGTCTGACCCAGTATGGCCGTTCTTATGTTCACTTTTCAGGCTTTTATTCCAATATTAAAGCATTTTTTTTTATATTAGAGACAGTATTGGTGGTAGTAGCTTTAATTTCTATATGAAAGGGATCTATTAAGTTAAGTGTGTAGGAGAGGTGAGTTGCTTGCGATACATCCCCTACTGGTAAGAAACGTAAATTACTTTCACCCCTGTATAGAATGCACAAAGACAGGGCTGCTGCCTTGAAGGACTAACAATGTAACACAAATATGCTACTCAGTACAATAACTCTGAAGGGGAGAGTTAAGAGGAGGAGACTTAAATCTCCATGAAAATCAACCTGGGCAGGCTTCATGAAAGAAGTGGGTTGTTGGGGGAGATGTTTGGGGGAAACATATATATATATATATATATATATATATATATATATATATATATATATATATATATATATATATATATATATATATATATTTTTTTTTTTTTTAAGAGTACAGGCAGGCTGTGGGGCATGTGGGGACTCCCTTTAGTATAGGAAGCAGTGTGAAATAAGGGACAAAACTGAGTGACAGTGACATAAATAGCTACTTAGGTACCCAACTCTGTGGGTGATGTGTGTTGGGATCAGAGCTATGGAAACAACTTGATATTTTCTTAAGCACTGGTAATCCTAAAAAAAATTGTTTAGATTTGAAGCATTTTTTTTGTTTAACTTTTAAAATAAAATGAAAGGACATTTTAGAAACAAGTCGTTTTAAACTGAAACACGTTTTTGATTTAGAAAACTTTGAAACACAATGTTTAGGGTTTTTTTATCTGAATTTTTAGTTTGACCAAAACAATTTTTGGAAAAATTGACTCAAATTCATGAAATGGTTCAGCGTTGCTGAATCTGTATTTTTCACAGAAAATCTTGGTTGAAAAACTTTGCCCATGTCTTATTGGGATACTACGAATGGAATATTTTGCCATGTCAAATCAGATACATATGTACGGGGAAACAATAGATGGCATTGACAACTTGAGATATTTTACTGATTAAAAATGAAACTTGTTTTCTTCACTATTTGACATAGTAAAGGCTGGTAGGATTTCTGTACACTTCACAACCCTGCCCATTCATCATAAAGCTAAGCAAGGGGCATCTCTGAGTCTTTAGATAAGTGATGTCTGTTGCTGACAATGAGGATTTCAATTTTATTTTAATTTAACTTCAGTCTGTTTTTTAAAATCAGACTGCCTAGGTGGCTAACCTGTGTGAAGATGCATGAATGATCCATAGATTAAAGCCTTAATTTTTGTGGGCCCTTGAGTATTGTATGGGCAGGAGACTAAAAATAACCAGGACACTTCTTTGATAGTATAAGTGCAAATTGGAACCAGGGCAGTGTTGCTGAATGCTCCAGATGTTCCATTTTATCTGTAAACCCCTCACTTAAAATTAGTTGTCACTGTCACAAAGCTTAAAGATTTCATAATGTACTCTGTAGAAAAAGATTAAGGTCTTCCAGTTGATGGCCAGTTCTAGGCTGGTCACTTGTTCTTACCTTGCATTAATACACTGACATTGTTCATTCCATAAAGTTGCTTCAGCTTAGTATGGACTTCAATATTTAGCTAGTGCTACTGTTCTCTGTGCTTCTACTGTTCTCTGTTCAGTGCATATCCTTCTTTAAAGGATATTAAAGAAATAGTATAGCATTAAATACCTCAGGTATAATTCATTGTTTATACATGTCCAAAGCCGCTATGCTTTACTGTCTCTTAATTAGCTGAAAGAACAATCTGAACTAATATGTGGAATTATTATAGGATCACCATAATAGAGATAATATAATGTAATCAAGGAAAGCCACATAGTCATGATGGAGTCTGTGATGGGGGGGTACTGGGCCCTTTGAGGCCCCCTGCTGAAGGCCTTGCTGTCCTACCACACACCCTGCCCCAGAAAAGGAGCAGTGAAGGTGGGACCTCCAGGCCTGCCTAGAATGGATGTGGGAAGCAGCCAATCAGAGCACAGCAGGCTCAGTTAAAAGGTGCTGCGAGGCCTGAGCAAGTCAGCTCCTGGCTGGGACCAGAGGAGCAAGGAAGCGTGCTCCTTGCTGGTTACAGGAGCTCAAGGGAGAAACAGAAGATAGCTTCTTCCTCTTCACCCTTACCTCAGGGCTGAAGTTCTGAACTCCTCTTCTGCCTCACTGAATGCCAATGCCACTGCCACCAGAACCTATGTGGGAAGCCGCCCAGGGAAGAGCAGGAGCAGCAGCGGCAACTATTAAAGGAAGCAGCACATCGCTGTTATTTGTGGGGTCCCTGGGTTGGGATCCAGAGTAGTGAGCAGGCCTGGGACCCCTCATTGGTCACTGGGGAAGTGGCCTAGGCCCCAAGAAGGGGGAAAGACTCAGTATTAAAAGCCTGAGAAAGGGGCTAGAATTTAAACAGGACCTCAGAGACCTGCTGAGGACAAAATCTCCAGGGAGAAAGCCCTGGGGACACTTTTCTATACCAGGACAGACACGGACTTAGAGCTAGTCCAGAAGGAGCTGAGGACTGAGCCCAGAGACAGGGCTAAAGACATTAACAAGGGTACAGGGACCAGCCCTGGTGGACCTTTTACCCTGGAAGGGGTTCATTCATCCATTTTTAAATTGTGTGACTTTAGTCAGAGGGCTGAGCCACTGAAGATCCACCTGACGAGGGCAACAGCTGATTGGGGGCACTGTGAGCAGAGAGAGGGTGCAGGTTTGCACCCAGCCGACAAGAGGCATTCACGAGAGGCGAGTGCGCCTCGTTACAGAGCCCAATGGGAAAAGAGGAAGAAAAAACAAAATCAGAATGTGTTGAGGCAGAAAATAAACCCTGATTAACAATCTCTAGCATTTGATAATCACACAGGTGCTCAAAACCAGTCTGAAATGTAAAATATATTTTACACCCCCCCCCAATATATTAAATATATGAAAACTGTATTTCAGATTAGTTACTTTCCTAATCAGGTCTACCTTCTTAAATCATTCTGTTCATCAGAATAGTAGATGACTTCTCAGCCTTTTGCCTCTCTCTTCCTTTTCCAGCATAAACTGTACTTTTGGATTTTAACGAGTACTAGCTCCCCAAGCTGTAATTTATTTTGGTTGCCCTTCTTGACATCTCATTTCAGCAACATCTTTCTCATTTTTTGGGTATGTGCACGTGTGTATGCACGCACATCACAGCATTTGCTTGATAGGGAATACTGTAGTTTAAATTACTGTTGGACATTGATTATAATGACCCTTTGATTGAATCTTATGAGGCAGGGTTAGTTCTCATCCACTGTTCAGGATCAAAGTCCTGTCATCATATCTACATTCCCAATTCCGCCAAGTTTGTGGTAAAGCGAGTGTATCAAACATAGTTCTACATTGGCAGTAGCCATATAGTTATCCAACAAATTGCATGCTCTTTGATTTGGCATCTCATATGGGAGAGAAGGCAGCATCAAGCCTCTCCACGCACCATCAGGTATAGCTAATGCAGGGGGAGGGATAGCTCAGTCGTTTGAGCATTGGCCTTCTAAACCCAGGGTTGTGAGTTCAATCCTTGAGGGGGCCATTTAGGGATCTGGGGCAAAATCAGTACTTGGTCCTGCTAGTGAAGGCAGGGGACTGGACCTTTGGAGGTCCCTTCCAGTTCTATGAGCTAGGTATATCTCCATATGCTATTATTATTATTCAGCTCTGATGAGGAAATAACACCTGCATCAGTATCCATTAAAACACTGAAAGAGAATATTCATATGATCCACCAAACTGATGAGATATTGAGGCAGCACTGTAATTTCTTATAAGCAGCTAATTGGCCATTTCCACTTTGCTATTTTAATGTCAGTCTTTCCTTTGAGTTGGATCAAAAGGGAAATTTCATCTGGTGTGATCATTTGGCTTTGCATAGTAGGCAATATTTTATAATTTACATGGCATAAACAGCATGAGTACATCTTAATTTTGTCGGTGGATGGTAAAATAGTTCCTAACCACATATGAACAGTTCCAAAGGTGACAAGGAAATGAGTAGATCTAACAGACTGCTGTTGTACATACAAGGAGCAGTTTATGGGGGAAAAAATGTAAATATTTATCTTAATGTGAGGATTGAAGATTAAATGAATGATACACTTGAACTACTTATAACTTCTTCTCCCCCCCCCCCCCCTTAATTCTCTACCTCTCTGGGCACTTCTAAATTTTAGTTTTTAATTTAAATGGTCCAAGTTTGAGACTAAACTTCATATTTCCTTTAAATAGTTGCTGTTTTTTTTTTTACAGCAGGCCCCAACCAGGCTCAGGCCCTCACTGTGCCAGCCAGTGTACACACAGAGTAAAGGGTGGTCCCAACCCTGAAGAGTCTATAGTCTTGTTTCAGACCACCAGTGGGTGGCCAATGAGTGACACAAACAAATGGAAGGAATGTGGGAGAAGTAGGAAGAGGATAACAATGATACCCTCCCATATAATCTGTGCAACAGGAAAACCCGTGAAATAGCAATATGTGGAGTAAGATGGATTGCAATGTGCTTTTAGTATAAATTAAATTTTATGTAAATAATCTATCTGAAGTTCTTTATTTCCACTCTTGGGAATAAGTAGCTATCTAAAGTGGTCTTACTTTTATGGAAACACTTTACATAATCACAATACCTTAGTAGCAGCAAAGTTCAGTTTTTGTTCTGGCCAAGCCAAAGGTCTTCCACACGATAGTGTGGTGGCCACAGAATCCCAAGTTTCTTTTTCTTGTGACTGCCAGATGGGCTGGCCTTGCTAAGCTAAAATCCTATACCCCAGGTAGTCATCCACTAGGAAAATATCTGTGGGAAGTGGTTGGAGAGAGGAAAACACAAATATCTCCTCCATAGATCTTCTCCTAAATCATTCCATGGAATGGGGCTAGAATGAAATGCAGTTCTTACCAAAGAAGCCTGCAAATATCAAACCAAATTTTTTCTCACTTGAATGGAACTCTTTATTTCAATGATGCATCAAAAGTTGAATTTTTTTTTCTTTGTCCATTTTATGAATGGTCTTATCTTATTGGGAAGAGTATTTTCTTCACATTCTATCCACCAAACATGGAAGGCTTCCTTACAAAAAGGAATCTGGGAAGGTTCCAAGTATCTGAAAGAGTAGGGAAGCTGAGATGAAATGGAAGTTGGCATTCAGCCTTAACTACAAGTCTCTCTACTGCGCCAGCTATATTATGTATAATACAGTGTAATTATAAAAATCAATTCCCTCAAGTCCTTGTTTGCCTTTCACTTCTGCTAAACATTCCCCAGATGGTATAGTGCATCATATACAATCACCCTTGCTGTTTCCCCTGATCTGTATCCCCTACGGTTCTTTCTTTTTTGGCTGTAGTTACTATTATGACGCTGGCAGACAAGGTGCTGCTCAGGCAAGGCTCCTAGGCCCCTGTGAACATTAACAAATGCAGAGCTGGAAACCAGTCTGTCTTACTGTGTTAGCCTAATTAAAATAGATCTTAAGTTTATAAGAATGTGTGTGGTGGTTTGACTTTAATGCATACAGCACATAATCTCACTTATACTGTCTATGTCCCATGTTATAAGGTGGTAATTAAATGTTTGCTATGCTATTGATGGACCTATCCTCTATGAACTTATCGAATTCATTTTTTCAGCCCAGTTACAGTTTTGGCTTTCACAACATCTCCAGCAACCAGTTCAACAGGCGTATTGTGTGCAGAAGTATTTCCTTATGTTTTAAAGATGCTGTGTATTAATTTCATTGGGCGACCCCTGGTTCTTGTGTTATGTGAAGAGGTAAATAACACTTTGTTTCCCCCCCTCCACACCATTCATGATTAATAGACCTCTATCATATCCACTCTTAATCAGCTCTTTCCTAAAATGAATAGTCAGTCTTTTTAATCTCTCCTTATATGGAAGCTGTTACATGCCCCTAATCATTTTGGTTGCCCTTCTCTGTACTTTTTTCCAATTCTAATATCTTTTTGGTGATGTTGTTACCCCCAAAACAGACTTGGGGATCCCAGAGTAGCCCTTGTATTACTTAACTTCCAGGTTCCCAAGATGTTGAGCTATTAATCTGATCCTGCAAGGTGAAAGGAGGGGGCCCGCCCTGGTAGAATTGCCAGAGTTTACCAAGGATCTTCCTTGATCTGTTCACCCCTGGGAGGACATGGATATAGCCCTCCACTCAAAGCATTGACACCCAGGCAATACCTTTCCAAAACAAAAATTTCCTTTATTTAGTGTAACTAACCTTTCCTAATACAATTAATCAAAACCTAAATTTAAAAACATAAACATAAATCCTTTAGCACAGGCATACAAATTAAAGTACCCAAGACTGTAATGTCATACAGTTGGGATGGCTTAATTGATCATGTTCTGCAGATGGTGATCAGTCATATGCAGGACACTGACAGCAATCTTAACAAACTCTAAACTTTATACATAATAACATAAACACACACCACAGATACTCATCTTTATTATCCCAAGCATACACATTCATTACCCCTATTTCTATTCTATATCCTATACTATAGCTAGCATGCTTACACTCTGTAGTTTTCTTTCCCTCTGTTCTGTCCTAGGAGCCTGTTCTGCTCTGTCCCAGCAGTGCTGCTGCTTCTGTCAGCCTGCGGTTGCTTCTGCTGCTGCTGATTTTCTTCTGGTTCTCCTACTCCTGCCATTAACTTGACTGACTTTTGCCTGCTTGCTCTCTGCCTCTATACACAATTTTTGGCTGTTTTGATTGAACTGAAAAATAAGCCGATCGTTAGCCTACCTATCCTCCAATTATCTTCAGACCCTCTCTGACTGGTCCATACTTATAGACCAATCATAACTGCTAAATCTGGCTGTCAATGAAAGCTGTTGTACAACAAAGTTTTCTGTTTACTATTATGGGATGGCGAGACTCACCTAATGTTGGACTGACCATGCCTGACTGACCCCTCCCAACAGTCTTAGAGTGACACTTTTCCTGACCTCAGTCCACACTGTGCCTATCAGTCACTGGCCATAGGTGAAACTTCATGAAATTGCCATTTCACAGTTGGCTGTATACCCGCATGGTACGCACACTTAAATTACCAAACTTTTAAACTGTAAACTATCACCTTATTTCTTTTAATATATACTGATTTGTTAACTTATGCATCTTAATAAGGTCTATTGTTGACACCCAATTTCTTATCAATTTAGTTAATTTTATTTCAGTACTTTCCCTATTTTCAGTTAATGGTGGCAAAGCAATATTCTCAGTGCTGTGCTTAAGAAACAAAATAGAGCAGCTCAAAATCCTTCATATCAATGTGGCCACCAGAACTGCACACAGTAGTCAAGGAGTGGGTGTGCCATGGATTTATATAGTGGTGTTATGATATTTTTGTGTCTTATTATCTATCCCTCTCCTAATGGTCCCTAGTAGTCTGTTAGCTTCTTTGACTGCAGCTGCAGACTGAGCAGGTGTTTTCAGACAACTATCATGCTGACTCCAAGATCACTTTCTTGAGTGGTAACAGCTAATTTAGACCCTATGCTTTTGTATGTATAGTTGGGATTATGTTTTTCAGTGTGCATTACTATGCACTTATCAACGTCCTTCATCTGCCATTTTGTTTCCCAGTCACCCAGTTTGTGAGATCTCTTTGAAGTCAGCTTTGGACTTAACTATCTTGAGAATTTGGCATACACTTTTCTCTACTGGAGCTTCTTATTAGCCCATAAACTTAATTTGTCCGCATCTTTTTTTAAATTTGCTTTCTATTTGCTGATTCAGCTTTATGATCTAGCTGTTTACAAACAAAATTACTCTGAACTCTACTTATTTTCAGTTTGCTTTTCAGGTTGTGTGTGTGTGTATGCTGAACTTGTATAAGCTTGTGAATATTAACACTGATCTGAGAACTGTAGAGGTTTTACCTGGCACACAGTTAAAAGAAGTGGTGTATGATGATCAGGAAAAGACCTCAAATAAGTGATCTGATACACTACAAATAAAAAAGTTGGTTTCTCTTGGTTACCGACGGACAATAACTACTTAATTGAAGATTCATTTTGCGGATTAGCATAAAACTTTTAATCAGTTCAACTAGAGGAATTTAAGAGTATCTTAGGTGATGTAGAGATATGAGATTAATAATTTATGCTAGTGTGTTTATTCAGAGTTTTTCTTTTCTGCTGTGTTGAATAGTTTGTCTTTGAAAGCACAGACACTGAATGGGATGAACCCCGTGATGTTTACAATATATGTTGTCTTTACAGACTCAACTTTTCAGAAACCACAACTTGTACAATCATTACTAAAGCTTTTAATACTCTATTTTTAGTCACATGCCTAAAGTGACTGGCAAAACGGTGATCGTCCCATCACAATATGGGAAAATTTCAGAAACAGTTTTGTTAATGTTTGAGGATTCGAGTAATTTATGCATGTAGTGAATGCCATGATATAAACTCATTATAATATCAAGAGCATTCAAAACATATGATTTAATCTTATACAGTTTTATTAGTAATGAAAATGAAAGTATTTAAACCTTCTTATGGAACCTCCCCAACTGTCATCGGGCTGCTTCCAAGCACTTTACAATGTAAACTAATTAAGTCTTACATCTCTTCAGTAATGGGGATAGTATTAGAACCAAGACCAATAGTAGGTGAGGAGGTATAGAGATGCACCTAATGTCAGTCTGGGGTTGAATGCAACTATTATTTAAAAACAAAGTTCATGATGAGATGTGAAAAAAAACCTGAAAGAGAGAGTGCCTCCAAAACTTAGTTTGAGGAAGTGTAAATCTTTAACTGGAATTGGTTGGGACACTGAAATTAAAAATGTCAGTTCTAGCCTTACAGAAAAATACCATGGCGCTTTTCAGCCCAAGTATCCAGAAGCATGCCTTTTTACCCTACTCCTCCCGCAGTGCAGTTAACACCAATTTGGGGCATTGCTCCATTACTGACTTGGAAGAGTTCCACCTACTGAATCATGATCACCACTCCCTGCACTGTTCCTGTAAGGCTCCCTAGGAGTCCTCCAGGGTAACCCGGACGAGGCTTAATCCTTCTTAGCTTTGAGATATGACAGGAGAACATTGCTTCCTTCTGCTCCATTTTTGATGACCTCTCAGCCATTCAAAAGTATGATGAGATCCCTTTTTTAAATTTTGGAGCGACACACGTGAGTTTATATATTCAAAGCCCTGTAGAAGCATCCAGCAATGTACACCTCCCATTAATTTCAGTTAGAGTTGTGTGACTAAATCTCAGAGTATGCAGTGGTGTTGTAGCCCAGGATATTAGAGAGACAAGGTGGGTAAGGTAATATCTTTTATTTGACCAACTTCTGTGGGTGTGAGAGAGACGTTTTTGAGCTATACAGAGCTCTTTTTCAGGTCTGGGAAAGATACTCAGAGTGTCACAGCTAAATGCAAGATCGAACAGATGGTTTTGCATAAGTAGTTACCACATATTCTAAGGACCATTCACGGTGAAGTGGCCCGTTAACACCCCTGTCCTTCATAGGACAAAAAGCGGTGTTGGTGGGTTAGAGGTTGTTGTAATAAGCTATAGAAAAAGTACCCCTTAATGTAGGGGTAGGCAACCTATGGCACGTGTGCCGAAGGTGGCACATGAGCTGATTTTCAGTGGCACTCACACTGCCCGGGTCCTGGCCACCAGTCCAGGAAGCTCTGCGTTTTAATTTAATTTTAAATGAAGCTTCTAAACATTTTGAAACTTATTTACTTTACGTACAACAATAGTTTAGTTATATATTATAGACTTCTAGAAAGAGACCTTCTAAAAACGTTAAAATGTATTACTGGCACGCGAAACCTTAAATTAGAGTGAATAAATGAAGACTCGGCACACCACTTCTGAAAGGTTGCAGACCCCTGCCTTAATGTATAACAAAAAGAAAGATGCTTTTAAATAAGTTTAAAAAAAAAAAAAAAAGGGGAGAGAGATGAAGCATTAGCCCTTGGTTATAGCATTCCAGTGGCCAAGTAAGGGATTAAAATCAGTGCAATCAACAAGACTACTGATATGATTACTGCAGCTGAAGTATTGTTTCAGATTAAAAAGATCTGTACTTTCTAGCTACTTAAAAGCTTTGGAAAGCAGTTTTCTAAGGAACGCATAAGGGAAATTCTCTTCGGCTTTACATAGTGTGACTGTACACCTAATTCTGTGAGGTTGCATCATTATATAAGTCTCAAATGGGGTTTCAAAAAGGCTGCTGAAATAGGCGTAAGTAAACACTAATCCTATCAAAAGAATATTGGCACTGCGGAAGGGAAAAGCTCTGGGGAAAACAGCTTCTCATGGGAATAAACTGTACCTCTAACTCTTCCTGAAGCTTTTTTTTTTTTTTTTGGTCTTTCAATCAGAGAAAACCGAGAGGGAAGTCCCAGGAATCATAAAATTGGGGGCATATAGTGGTGTCTTGTGAACATTTTCAATACAATATACTGTTTAATAGAGAAGTGTCATGTGTATGCCAGCAGGGACACTATGAATGGATTTGTCCCACTATAGCTCACGTGAAGCCAATGGGATTTGTGAGTGCTGAGCACTTCTGAATATGAAGCCACTTAAATATCGATTGAAGTGCCTAACTTTTTGGGTGTAAATTGTCCCAGGCTTTTAAATAAATGCACTAGGAAAAACCTACAGCTTCAATCTCCTTTCACTTACACTGACATAGCTCTATTGACCTGAGTAATTATCTGATCTGCAGCAGCCTAAGTGAGAACAAAGTCGGGACCAGTGTGGTGGACTGTTTAAATTGCTATTAGAAACAAATGTGCTCACTTCCCCATAAATTCCCTGAGTTTTCAAAGAGTTGCATGGAATTTCGCAATATAATTCTTTAAAGCCCTATGGAGAAGAGCTCACTGCTGGCAGACAGCCTTCGTTGCCACCTTTTAAGATTTGGAACTCTTTTTGCCCCCTGGAAAGTAATTTGGGTGTCGCCAATAGTAGCGCTGTCCAGGGTACCGCTGCAGGTTGGGATAGGTTGTGTAGAAGAGCAGAGGCAGAGATTTCCCTTTGTGTGGAAATCCCTTGCCTGCAGCGTATCTTCCCCCACCCTCAGGGATGAGCCATTCATAGTGGTGGAATATTTGCCTCTTCACTGAGGGGAAACTCAGTAACTTCCAACAGAAGTATCTAAAGGAAACTACAACTCAAAACTTGTGAAGTTTCCACTCTGCTCCTTGAGTTATTCCCACACGGGAAGGACAGTGTGGGGCCCATGTTTAGAAGAGCTCTGTGACGCTCTTAGAACTTGACTTGCCAGAGGGATGTTCTAAAGAGGTCATAGTAACTACACTGCTACCTACTCTTTTACAGTTCAGATTGTTTCAAGGATGAATGGGTTCAGTGTATAAATCTGGACTGGACAACATGAGACAGATGGAAGAAGCTGTGATTTGAAAGGATTTTTTTTCTCTTCCATAACTTTTCCTAAAGCCCCGAGAAGTCATAACTACGTAGCCCATAAATTCAGCTGTCATCCTATTCACCGGTGGCTATTCTTGTTAGATTTTTTCCTACTATGGTATTTTATCTCTATGTACAAAAGTTCCTTTCTAGTTGTGGATGATTGCTTCGCTCTTAGTGATATCTGGAACATCCCTTAAATCCTCTTCTTTCCTCACAGTAAGTCTTTGAAGTGTGTTTGTTCTTTTAGCACTTTGCCATCTGTTACTGTGATGACATTTCATCAGGGAGTCTATTTAAGCAATTTTGGAAAAGAATAAGTACATGCCTAAATTCAGCAGTAGGCTGCCACTATATCTTGTAGCTGTAGTACAAACCAACCTCCATACATGCATATTTTTCTCATCCTTACTCTCCGTCTGGAGGAACACAGAGAAATCAAACTCGTAGTTTGATAGAGTTAAGGCCAGAAAGAACTATTAGATAGTCTAGTCTGAGCTCCTGTATATGACAAGCCATTGAGTTTCACCCAGCTACTACTCCCTGTAGTGAGCCCAATCAATTGTATTTTGACTAAAACATATTTTCCAGAAAGGCATCTGGTCTTGATTAAAAAACTTCAAGACCTGGTTGTTCTAGTGCTTAATCACCCTCACTGTTTTAAAATTTTATTTAAATATATTTATAATAAAAATGTCTAATTTAAATTTGTCTGGCTTCAGCTGTCAGCCATAGGTTCTTGTTATGCCTTTCTCCAATAGATTAAAGAGCCCTTGCAGGCAGTAGGCAGTATTATTCCTCATGAGCATACTTCACCGTGTGATTGTCACCTCTGTATCTTCTTTTTGGTAAGCCAAACTCTTCATGTCTCTACCTGTAAATCATTTTTCTCCAGCCCTCGGACCACATTTTGTGGCTCTATTCTGTACCCTCTCCAGTTTTTCTACATCTTCTTTAAAATGTGGACACCAGAACTGTGTGCAGTATTCCCACATTAGTCTCACTGATGTATAGAGAGGTAAAATCATTTCCCTACCCCTCACTCATTACTCCTCAAGAATTGCATTCGCCTTTTTTGCCATAACATCACACTAAGAGCTCGTGTTCAGTTGCTTGGCTTGTCCACCATAACCCCTAAATCCTTTTTCAGAGTTGCTGCTTTCCAGGATACAGTCCGCTATTCTGTGGGTATGGCCAATTTTTTTTTTTATTAACTAGATGCATAATTCTGCATTTTGTCTGGTAAAGTGGACCTATTTGATTGCGGATAACACAGATCAAACATTATCAACAGTGATTTTATGTTTATGTCTAGATCATTGATGAAAACATTGAGTAGCCTCAGTCCTTGTACTGATCCCTATGGAACCCCAGTAGAAAAAGACCCATTAGGTGAAAGTTACCTATTAACTACTTTTTTGAGATCTGTCAGTTAGCTAGTTCTTAAATAATTTAACATGTGCTTTGATATTGTATAGTGTTAATTTTTAATCACAATATCATGCAGTACTTTTACAAAGTACAATGCATTTTAAGAGTAAATATGCTATATCTGTGCAGTTTCTTTTATTAACCAAACTTGTAGTTTCATCAAAGAATGAAATCAGGTTTGACAAGATCTATGTGCTATGAAAAGCTAGGACAAGCACTTATAACATCCTTTTCTTAATTTTTTATGTTCAAGTAGAAATCCATGTTTTCTAAAGATTGTCTCTTCTGTTTCCAAACTTGGGTCACATGCACTGATATATTTGATACATGACCTTTACAGAGCATATTGTACCTTAAGTAAATTCTTAAGAGGTTCACTGGACTTCAGTTACAGCCTTTAGAGTCAGGGTGACCAGGTGTCCGGTTTTCCACCGGAACACCCAGTCGAAAAGGGACCCTGGCGGCTCTGGTCAGCACCGCCGACCAGGCTGTTACAAGTCTGGTCGGTGGTGCTGCAGGGCTAAGGCAGGCTAGTCCCTACCTGTCCTGGCACCGCATTGCGCCCCAGAACTGGCCAGCAGGTCCAGCTCCTAGGTGGGGGGGCCATGGGGCTCTGCGCGCTGCCCCCACCCCGAGAAATGGCTGGAAACCCGCCACTGGGAGTGCATAGCCAATGGGAGCTGGTGGGGGGAGGGGGGGCGGTGCCTGAGAGCAAGAGCAGCATGCAGAGCCTCCTGGCCCCCCTGCCTAGGACCTGGACCTGCTGGCCACTTCCAGGGCGGGGCGGGGCGGGGCGCAGTGCCAGGACAGGCAGGGAGCCTGCCTTAGCTCTGCTGAGCCGCTGACCAGGAGCCGCCCAAGGTAACCCCCTGCCCTAGCCCTGAGCCTGAGAGCCCGCACCCCCAGCCCAGAACTCTCACCCCAACCCCCTGCCTGAGCCCAGACCCCCTCCCGCACTCCGAATCCCTCAATCCCACCCCTGCAACCTGGAGCCCCCTTCTGCACCCAAAACTCCTCATCCCCAGCCCCACCCCATGGAGGGGGAATGTAGTGAGCGGGGGGGTGGGGCTTTGGGGGAAGGGGCGGGGCTAGGGTGTTCAGTTTTGTGCCATTAGAAAGTTGGCAAACCTATTTAGAGTTAAGATCAGCTTGCAGATGTTACCTATGGGAATAGGTATTAATCTTTCAGCGGTATCTGAAAAGTATTATTCTTCACAGATTTAAAGATGTCTGAATACAGATTTAGGGGTGAAGGAGATTTTATTTTGCTTGAAAGACAGATTGAAGCATAATAATCGTAGTAAAGTTTTATTTTTGCTATAAAAACATCACCTGCTCAAATTTCTCCTTTGGACGAAAAGTTGAACCAGGGTTTCTACTGCCCATTTGAGACATGGAGATTAGAGTAGAGGATAGTCTGGTCACTATGCCATCATGCTGTCCAGTAAAATGGATTACAATGCAGAAAGATTTGAGTGTGGACTTTTAAAATGAGTCTAATGGTTGCTGTGTTGGCTAATATGGTCCTTACTCTACTGGTTCTTTGTAAAAAAAAAAAAAAAAAAAAAAAAAAAAAAAACTTTGGAGATGCCTAGTATGTGAAGTCAAATTTTGTTCGTTCATCTCCCCTTCCCCACCCTACCCCAGGATTGCATCTGACAATTTGGAGGCTTTTTGCTCCCTCCTCTCTAGCAGTTTAAGCAGCCTTGGAATCAGAGCAGTCAGCAACAAAGTCAAGTGTCAAACAAAATTTACTAAATATTTATCCAAAATTGTTATCTGTATTCTCAATAATGCCAGGCTTCTAGGCTAATCCAGAACAGAGAGCTCCTAGAACACCAAGTATCAATGATTCACTGGCTTCCATACCTGGTGAAATATGACCTTTGTTTCTGATGGCTTCAATCTTTGTATTGCTAGTATGATCTAATGTACCTTCATTTCATGCTTATTACACAACTGATCTTATTTTCCAGTAATGGTATATCCTGTTTCTGAAGATGTTTTATTAAGTATTAGCTAAGCCGTGTGTGTGTGAAAGAAGGGGTGACTAATATGCAAAAGACCAGTCCCTCTCAGAAGTCCAGAGAGGCCCCAGACCACTTCCAGCTTTTGAGGTCCCTAGCCATAATAAAAATAAAAAATGATGACACATGAAAACAAAATAAGGCACCAAAAAAAGAATGAGACATAATCTGAATATTTCTCTCATTTGCTTAAATTTGCAGCTCTAAGCTGAGAGAGTGTGTCACATTTTGGTCCGATAGGGATGAACATAAAAACAAGTTGCGAAATTTATCAAATGCCAAAAAGTTAACTAGTGTCTTAATTTGTGCCTCCCTTTGAGTTTAAGGTCCAGGCCAAATGGCCCTCCTGTCCCCCCCCCCCCCCGTCCCCCCCCCCCCCGTCCCCCGCCCCCAACTGGCCCTGCAAAAGACACATGCTTAGTAGAACAGAAGGGAGGTTTAAGGTTGGGGTTTTTTTGTTTTCTGGTGTTCCCCCCCGCCCCCCCAAACACGATTGAGGCCTTTGAATTGAGGAGCTTCAAAGACTTTAACAGAATAGCGTTTCAACATGCAAAATGGGATTAAGCACACTACAAACTGCTATAAAGCAGGTATATAATATGAACACCTACATCATGAACAGCTTCTGAAGATCAAGCAACTGCAGTTAGATCTTTCCCTTGAACGCATATTGATGGTGGTTGAAATTCATCTTTTTGTCTGTGGAAAAAGTATAACATGTTTTTAATCTCTTACTGTCTGGCAGCCTCATCAACTGTTGTTTCCTCCTGTCGATTGATAATGTAATGGGCACTGGCCACTGTGGAATGTCTATAGCACAACACAGATGACAGAATTATGATTGTAATATATGGAACTTTATCTAGACCTAAGTTTGCTCCTTGAGCTCCCTTTCAAATATGGGCCTTCAGACTGAAGGAGGCATCTTCTATAGGTCTCTTTCTATAGGTCCTTCTTCTATAGGTCTCTTTTTGGAGCTGACACAGGAATAACTATCCATAGACTACAAGCAGTAAATAGTCAGTGCTTCCTTTCTGGAAATAATTGGTACTTAATGTGAGTCTGTCTTCTTTGGGCTTCAAAGATGTTCTCATTTTTGTGTCCACTTTTAGGTATCATCAGGATTTAGGTGGGGATTGGCCCTGCTTTGAGCAGGGGGGTTGGACTAGATGACCTCCTGAGGTCCCTTCCAACCCTGATATTCTATGATTCTATGATCATTAGAGATTGACGTGAACACCTTTTGAACAGTTTTTGTTTGTTTTGGAGAAAATGCTCTAAGAATTACTTCTACTTGGTCTCTCATTTGCTTGATTGTCTTGCACATTTCCTTTCATCACTCTTGATCTAGAATTGGCAATTTTAGTTGCTGGGCATTTGATTTCTTTTATGTCCTAATTATGTTCCTTTGAAACCTACAATGTCTTCAGTGAGCTAAGTTTTAGTTGCTGGATTTCATTACTGAGCTCCCAGTACAGTAGCTGACTGTTGTGATCTGCTCTTGAATTCATTCTGCCTGAATGGTTTAGCATCTTTGGCAGTGAAATGTTTATTATGCCTGCAATAATTGACCTTTGTACTTACAAACTGCAGGTAGGTGCATATATATCTAAATATGCCTGGCAAATCAAACCGCATGCCACTGGCATTTAACACTCTGAACATCTACTCCTTGTCCATTCTTTTCTCTGTCTTGACCAGATAAAATTGCTGGTTTTTTGTTTAGCCTTACTTGAGGTAAATGATTCATAAGAATGGCCATAATGGCTCAGATCAATGGTCCATCTAGACCAGTATTGTGTCTTCTGACATTGGCTGTTGCCAGATGCTTCAGAGGGAATGAACAGAACAAGGCAATTACTAAGTGATCCATCCATCGTCCAGTCCCAGCATCTAAGCAGTCAGAGGCTTAGGGACGCCCAGGCATGGGGTTGCATACCTGACTATCTTGGCTAATAGACCTATCCTCCATGAATTCATCTAGTGCTTTTTTTGAATGCAGTTGTATTTTTGGCCTTCACAACATCCCCAGGCAACAAATTCCACAAGTTGACTGTGTTGTGTAGAAAAAGTACTTCCTTTTGTTGTTTTAAAACTGCTGCCTATTAATTTCATTGGGTGACCCCTGGTTCTTGTGTTATGTGAAAAGGTAAATAATACTTCCATATTCACTTTCTCCACAACATTCATGGTTTTATAGGCCTCTACCATATCCTCCCTTAGTTCTCTTTCCCAAGCTAAAAGGTCCCAGTCTTTTGAATCTCTCCATATGGAAGCTGTTCCATACAATCATTTTTCCTGCTCTTTTTTTTGAGATGGCGCAACCAAAACTGCATGCAATATTCAAGGTGTGGGTGTACCATAGGTTTATATAGTGATGTATCTATCCCGTTCCTAATATTCTGTTAGCTTTTTTGACACCCGCAGCACATTGAGCAGATGTTTTTTTCAGAGAACTAGTCACACGACCCCAAGAGTCTAAAAGTCTGGTCAGCTGCGCAGCAGGGCTAAGGCTGGCTCCTAGGCGTAGGGGCGTCTATGGGGGCCTCTGCCCCAAGCGCCAGCTCCGCAGCTTCCATTGGCCAATGGGAACCGTGGCCAATGGGAGCTGCAGGGGCGGCACCTGCGGGCAAGAGCAGCACGCGGAGCGTCCCTGACCGCCCCTGCGCCTAGGAGCCAGGGAACATGTCGCCACTTCCAGGAGGCACCTCAGGTAAGTGCTGCTCGGAGTCCACCCTGCACCCCAAGCCCCTCCCCCAGTCCTGAGCCCCCTCCCACACACCTCTCCTGAAGCCCGCACCCCACAGCCTCTCCCGGTCCCCAACCACCTGCGCCAGCCCTGAGCCCCCTCCCACACCCAAACTCCCTCCTGCACCCCAAGACCCTGATCTCTGGTCCCACCCCAGAGCCTGCACTCCCAGCCAGAGCCCTCACCCCCACACACACCCCACCCACCTACCCCAACCCTGAGGCCCCCTGCACCCCAAACACTTCATCCCCAGTGCCACCCCAGAGCCCTTACCCCCTCCTGCACTCCTGCCCCAGCCCAGTGAAAATGAGAGAGTGGGGGAGAGCGAGCAATGGGGGAGCGGGTATGGAGAGAATGGGGCTGGGGCCTCTGAGAAGGGGCAGGGTCTCGGGGCATGGGGCAGGGCAAGGGTGTTCGGATTTCTGCAATCAGAAAGTTGGCAACCCTAAAGAACACTTTTTTATAAAACTGTGTAGTCAGTTTACATAATTCTTTCTGGAAGAGACTACCACTTTTCCTGTTTCCTAGGTTCACATTTTGGATTATGCTACAGGGATATAACTAATGTAAATACTTTTTAACAGGACTATTGAAAATTAAAAATACCAACATTTCAGGTAGCTTAGACTAATAGACTTCTAATTCAGCTTTCCTGTGTAATCGTCCTTACCTATGAGTCTGTAAAGTTCACAATCTTGAGATATTGGCACTTCATAACTGCCTCTCTGTGCTGTGAAGGTATCATTAGTGCTGGCATCATCGTAGGATTACATTTTGAAGGAGTATAGACTCAATGAGTGAATGCTAGAGACCCTTTTTTTATTTCTAACTCCACATTATGCTAGGAGTCCTGTGTCACAGGAGCCAGCATAACACTTTCTGCAATGAAAAAATACTTGTACACTTCTATAAGAGGCAATTCAGTTGATGTGGTGTTGCCTACCATTAACTGTCACCATAAATAAGAAAAAGAAGAAATGGTGAGCGCAGCAGTGCAGTAACACGAAAAGTTTTCAGGCTACGGTTGAACACACAAGCTTTATCATGTTGAGCTGTCCAACAGCTATCCAGTTAAGGGAGGGGGAGAAAAAAGTGTTGTCTAGCGTAGTAAAAAGGAAGCACTCTCATTAAAATGTGAAATGGCACTGTAGCGGGGTGGACACCCGCTCCTGCCCTGAGAGGTTTGGAACCGCCCTGGATGAAGGCTGGGGCAGGGAAGGCTGAGCTGATTTGGGGGAAGTGGCTGCAGCTGGGGCCACACCCCAAACAGACTCAGCTGGCCCTATAAAGGCAGGGAGCCAGGCACTCAGGATAGAGTCTCTCTTTGCCTTCAGAGAGAGAAGGGCCTGGCTTCAGGGAGCTAGACACAGCGTACCTGAGTGGAGCAGGGCTGGGGAGAGGCTGAGGAGCTCCAGCCTGGAAAGCCCCAGGCTGCGGCCTAGGAGAAGGCCAAGGGGTACTGGGGGTTGCAGAGGGCAACCCAGGGCTAGGCCAAGGCAGCAGGTCCAAACCCCCCTTGCCAGTGATGAGTGGCCTATACTGCAGTCTGCCCCAGGGAGCGGGGGCTAGTTGATGACTGGCAGTGGCCTAGTACTGAAGCAAGGTGGGGATAGTGGGTGGGGGTTCCCCAGGGAGGGGAGACCCAGATCTGTGGGGTACTGCCAGGGGGCAGCACCCAGAGCAAGGGGCACCGGGGTCCTGGGAGGGACACGGGGGCCAGTGCGAGGGACAAGGTGGATCACCGGCCTGTAGAGGGCGCTCCAGACGCTGGATGAGCTGATTCCCCAAAGCAACCAGTAGGGGGCGCCGCAGGGATGAGTCCGCTCCCTTACAGGCACAAAGGGTTGTTATGTCTGCTGAAGGAAAAAAGTACACATGGATGCTATGTAAGTTTACAAATTGGAGTGTAAAGTGGGCTTTAAGTGAAGTATTATTGAATATAACTTTCTCCCTTAGTAACTCTCCACTTCTGAAATGAGTGCAGGAACTAGTAAAGTTGTTGGAAGCCTCTGATGGAAATCCTTCGGAGGAGATGTGAATGAACCCAATTGCTTGATGTAAAGCTGTTAAGTCTGAACAATGTTGTTGTAGCAGTTCCTGTTTTATTTATTATGCAGGACCATAGCCATGCATGCTTTGTCTGCTTCACAGACAAAATGACAAATCCTTGCCCTGAGGAATTTATAATTTTAACGTACTGTATAGTACAGTATTTGTATTACAGAGGTTTTGGCCTCATTATGCAGGTGCTGCACAAGCATAGTCTTGCCCCCAAAGAGCTAATGAAAAGTGTATATAAACTCCCTTGGGGTTTGTCTACATTAGAGTTTGTTTGGGGGCCTGATTTAACTCCAGTTAATTTGTTTCAGTCTAAAGAATCCATTAAACTTTGTTTCAAGACTAAGTCCTGGGGAAAACCACAAATGTTTGTTCTGGAATAAACATTTGTGAGGGTCTAGACTAGCATTTAACATCCTATAGTTAACACCAACAATGGGCAAGTAATTAAAACACCACCCACAAACTGTAGTCTAGACATAACCTTAAACTTAGTGGATCAAATTCAGGGGTGAGAGATAAGTGTGGGGAAGCATGTTACATGTTGGGTGTGAGCCCCTAGTTGAAAGGAATTCTAGGTGTGTGTCCGCATGCCTTTGAAAGGGCTGGGAGAGGATCGAGGCTACTCCAATCTAGACATCCTTTTAAACTCAATATCTTCTGAATTTGGTTACTAGTGTAAATATTCCAGATGTATTTTGCCTGCATATAGGGCAACAGTAGAATAAGATTGCTAGAATCCAAAACTAAAATAAACAGGCACTTGCAGAGAAGGAAAGATCCTAGCTGTGTGTAGGGTCCACATCTTTTAGACTACATGTTACAAGGGATAAAGAAGTCGAACTTTTGTGAAAACAATGGAAACTATTTCAAACTCATGAACTGACAATATTGGCTTTATACCCATGGATCCTGCAGTGTGAGTTCTCCCATTCTTTCACATTTAGCAGCAACTCGTACTAGACAGAGACACGAGCCCACCATCTTTCGTTAAAAATGCACATTTTAACAACTCTTCTCCATTAACAGTTTGCTGGATCCATCATGTACCTCAGTAACAGATGTTGCAAACTTATAAGTAGTGATAATAGTAGAGCTCGTAAGATTGAGACATGAATGAGAACTTGGGATAAGAAAATGAGGTGATCATACTGCACATCAATATCATAGCTCTGGAACCATCCGAAAGTTAAAATCAAACAACAACAAAAAACCCTCACCTCTTTTGCTAACTGGGAGTCCAATATTACACTCTACTGTTTGCTTCGTTCTTCTGAAGTGTATTTGATGATTCACTGTGCCTCTATTCAGAGTTGCTAAATATAACCAAGGAAGAATAATTCCTGTATTTAACGACCTCTGCAAAACCGCAGGTAGGCTTAGGATTTTTGTTCTCCTCTTCGGTGGCAGTGGCCCAAGGATTTTATTATTGGTTTTAGTATTTATTTGTATTGCAGTAGCATCTGTGAGCTCTAGTCATGGACCACTGCCCCGTTGCGCTAGGCGCTGTACAAACACAGAGCGTAGATATGGTCTCCTCCCCAAAGAACTTTATACTCGGATTGTAAAACAAGAGACAACAGGTGGATACGGACTCGGGGGAGGTGCTTTCTGCTGCTCTCTTCCTGTTTATAACTCGTCACATCCTGCAGGCAGCAGACACATGACTGCTACATAAATTGCACCCTTAAAAGCTAGGACTAGAACCTTGTTCACTTGCTTCAAAATGCACCGCTCACTTGAGCTGAAGGGGAACTCTCTTGCAGCGAACTCCCTCATCTCCCTGTGGGGCAGCCACAAGATGGCAAAATTACTCTGACAAAAACCCACAACCCTTCTCTCCCACATTTCACTTACATCCATCGAGGATATCTCCTATCCCCCTCTTTATTGCTGAGGACTGTCAATATCCTCTCATGCCTTAATGTCGCTATCTGTTGTATGTAACTCTTTGCTGGAGAGGAGTATATGCCATCCCCAGAAGTAAAAGAGCTGTTGCCGCGTAACATGAATGAAAGTACCACATTTTTAACATGGAACTGGAGTATATCTTTTGTCTGTGTTGTGCTATCTTGTACAACTTTGGCTGAATCTTAGGATGGAATTTAGACTAGGTTGAATTTCTTTTGCATGGGGAAAAATGTGTAGTCTATAAGACAGGATTTGAACAGCTCAAATGTGATGGTTAGCCTTTGTGAAAGACTAGATAGAGTTCAGAAGCTCCAATGAGTCGTGTCCTTAGATTAAGCTGGTGATTTATGATCTAATAGGAACTGAGACTGAAGGACCTGGAGTAGTATATCCATGAGGTCATCATAGTCACAGATTAAGTCATGAGTGTCGAAGTAATCAGCAGTCATTGTGCAACTAGCTAAGCTGATGGAAGTCTTACTAACTTGGTTAATTTGTTAAAGTGGCAATAACAATGAAACTTCCTTGACTATAATTTTCAAGAAATGACAATGCTGCTCTGAAAGGTCATGATAAAAGGTGAGCTAGGACAAATCTGAGTGTTCAAATTAAGTATTAAAGGACAACATTAATTTAAAAATTGCTCACCCCTAAGTAGGAAATCTAACCATACCAGATGCAGCAGCCCTGCTAAGATCCTAGTATCTGGCCTGCTGCCTATTCCTGTCTGTGAAAATGAGGTTAGTGTCTGAATATTGTATTGTTGGATGTTTTCTATTTATGGTACCTTTATGACAGCAAGTAGCCCTTACAAGAAATCAATGGTTTACCCACACCAAGAAATCAAGGCAATACTGCCAGAGTAATTGTGATGAGTCTGGGAGTTTTAAATAAATTAGAAGTCAAAGTTATTTCATGGAAGTGCAAGTCAGGAGGAGTGCAGACAGTCGAGTTCTAATAGGACGCCAGTCATCTGGCTTCATTTTTAAGAAGGGAGGGGAGGACAAAGTGCAGCTCAAAGGCCAAAAGTGGGTTACAAGGACCTATGGCATCACTGAGAGCCACCTTCATCTTCGATATGTAGGTGCAGCCCACTGAGACCACAAATCCCAGCATGCAGCGCTCTGCTCCAAGCAGCCAGGCTAGAGCATTGCATACTGGAACCTGTGGTGCCAGT
Source organism: Emys orbicularis (assembly GCF_028017835.1). Lineage (NCBI taxonomy): Eukaryota > Metazoa > Chordata > Testudines > Emydidae > Emys > Emys orbicularis. Next base: position 348,872,035 of record NC_088683.1, read on the forward strand.
ACAGCTGCAATCCTCCCCAGTTCACGCAAGCTTGGGGCTGCCCTGGGGCTGCAGTCTGTCTCTCTCCTCAAACTTGCTGATGTAACAAATCATAAGAAATGCTGCTGCTGTGCGAGAAGCTGGAGCATATCTAGTACATTTGCCAGCAATGAGCAATTCTGTTAGTAAACTCAGAGCATTAACTAATCTTGAATGACAAAGGAGCAGACTGCCTTGTTAGGTGTATTGCCAATAAAAATACTTGCAAAAGAAGCAAACTGTTTTTACATGCAGTTGAGATTGTGGTGTAATCCCATTCAGTTAAATAGCCCATAAACCATTGTAGTCTGTCTATGCTGATAGGGATAGTTTAATTTTTCAGACTTGGGAAACTAAATTGGATACTTATTTCCATAGGGACTCCTGTCCTGGGCACTTATCTGCTTTACATGGGGCCTTTAGTGCTGATTTGAGCATCAAAACATGTAGCAATGCCTGCCTTAACTTAGATACCCAACTGTGACATGTGGGTTGTATAATATTTATAATTTTTATTTGAGGTCATATTTAAAAGTTACTAGGTTAATTTCTTTATTCATAAATTAAACAAATAGCACTTATTTTTTTCACTTCATAAAACTCTTGCATAATTATGGTAAACAAATTGGTATTTGATAGTTTAATGGCCAGACTTAAATCTTGTTTTTATAAACTAGTGGCTTTTTCTATGTTCATTAATATACCTTTTTATTTGAAGTGAGGGAAGTCTACAAATACAATTTGATTAGAAAATTGTAAACCCTTTAAAAGAGAGGTTTGCGTCAGCACCTAATATAATTGAGCCCAATCTCAATTGCAGCCTTTGGGCATTTATTAATAGTAAACCATAACTGTTGATACTTTACTTTTTCATTTCTCTTCGCTTTGACAATGAAAATCAGTGGGTCAGATATTACTTTCAGCTTCATAGCGTTTCAGTATTTTGGCTTCAAACACCACAGGGGAAAGTTTCCTCTAAAAAAGGTTTTATTGGCATTTTAAAAACTGTGGTGATGTTTTTATTGCTCATAGTTTCCTAAAGGTTAGGATTTTTAGAATAAAAATAAAATCCCGGGCCATATGTAAGTAGACAGTGACATCTGTTAAAACTGACATTCAAAACTTGAAATCTAAGCAAACTTCTTCTTATCACTTGCAGTATGCAGTGTTGTAGATTTCTCAGTCACAGGATATTAGAGAGACAAGGTGGGTGAGGTAATATCTTTTATTGGACCAACTTCTGTTGGTAAGAGAGGCAAGCTTGTCATCTGTCCTTTTTAATTAAATCTGACTGCAGTGTCCATAGAAATGCCAGTTTTATTCTTTTACCTTGTTCTTGAAAGGTTTGAAAACTGTGAGAAGATTTTGGTATACCAACTACAATAATGTAGGTGACTATTTCCTGTACAAAGAAAGGCTTTGTGATAAAGAGGAAGCATCCTTTTAAGCTAAGGACTTAGTTTTGCTTTCCATTACATACGCCATCCTACATTAATCTTTTCAGACCTTTAAAAGTCATATTTAGCTTAATTTTAGTGCTATAGAACAGTATGCTTCATCAAGATGAGATTAATGGATATCTCTTTTCATCTTAGTACGCAGTGACACTTTACATTTCTGACTTACTGGTTAGAAAGGTGGTTTTGTGTTTAGGGCATTGGGCTCAGGACTTGAGAGATCGGGGCAGGGGAGGGATAGCTCAGTGGTTTGAGCATTGGCCTGCTAAACCCAGGGTTGTGAGTTCAATCCTTGAGGGGGCCATTTAGGGATCTGGGGCAAAAGTCAGTACTTGGTCCTGCTAGTGAAGGCAGGGGGCTGGACTCAATGACTTTTCAGGGTCCCTTCCAGTTCTAGGAGACAGGATATCTCCATAAATTATTATATTATTATCTGGCTCTTCCACAGACTTCCTGTGTGACCTAGCACAAGTCACTTAATCCCTTTTGGCAATCAAGGGATGACATTTATCATAGAAATGTAGGGCTGGAATGGACCTCAAGAGGTATTCTAGTGCACCCCCGCACCCCAGGGTGACCAGATAGCAAGTGTGAAAAATCAGGGTGAGGCAGTAATAGGCACCTATATAAGAAAAAGCCCCAAATATCAGGACTGTCCCTATACAATTGGGACATCTGGTCACCCTAATCCCCCCACACTGAGGCAGGACCAAGTATATCTAGACCATCCCTGACAGATGCTTGTCTAACAAGTTCTTGAACCTCAAGTGACTGGGATTCCCAATCTTCCTTGAACATCTATTCCAGTCCTTACAGTTAGAAAAGTTTCCTCATATCTAATCTAAATCTCTCCGTTTTAAGATTAAGACCATTACTTCTTGTTCTACTTTCATTGGACATGGGGAACAATTGATCAGTGTCCTCTTTATAACAGTTCTTAACATATTTGAAGACTGTTATCTGGTCTTCCTTCATCTCCTTTTCTTTCCCCATACTAATTTCCCCTACTGTTATTCACACCTTCTTGTCAATTGTTTGAAATGGGCCACCCTGTTTACATTGGCCTCATTACCACTACAAAAGTGATTTTTTCCTCCCGTGGTATTCTACTGTTGAGAGTAGCCCACTTCCATTTTAATTGAATTGTCTCATTAGCACTAACCCCCCACTTGGTAAGGCAACTCCCATCTTTTCATGTAGTGTGTGTGTGTGTGTTTTTTTTTATATATATGTAACACATACATGCCTACTGTTTTTTCCACTCCATGCATCTGATGAAGTGGGTTTTAGCCCATGAAAGCTTATGCCCAAATAAATTTGTTAGTCTCTAAGGTGCCACAAGTACTCCTTGTTTTTGCTGATACAGACTAATACGGCTACCACGCTGCAACATGTCCAGGTTTTGTTTTCCTCATAGGTTAGGTCTTTCTAAACTTCTGTCGTTTTTGTTACTCTTCTGGATTTTCGCCTATATGTCCACATCTTTCTTAAAATGTGGCACCCAAAACTGGGCACAGTAGTCCAGCTGGGGCCTCACCAGTGCAGTGGAACAGTTACCTCCCTTGTCTTACATATAACAGTCCTGTTAATACACCCCAGAGTGACTTGTTAACTTTGTAATCCACTATGAGCTCCTGTGACAGACTGCTGGGCAATGGTAGCTGAGCCAGCACTCTGGTCACTGTGAATCTAATTACTCTAGTGTAGACCTCATTAAGAAGAGCTGTGCCTAACTGATACGCGAATAGCGTAGCTGAATTCGATGTATCCGAGCCGACTTAGCCCGCTGTGAGGACGGCAGCAAATCGACCGCCGCGGCTCCCCCATCGACGGCGCTTACGTCTACCTGCGCTGGTGGAGTACAAGCGTTGATTCGGGGATCGATTGTCGCGTCCCGACGAGATGCGATAATTCGATCCCCGAGAGATCGATTGCTACCCGCCGATTCAGGCGGGTAGTGTAGACGTAGCCTAAGAAGCTAATTAGCCCATTAGGTAGATGATACAAAAGCCACAAGGGGGGAGAGGGATGGATCTTTTCTCTCTCTCTCCCCCCCTGCAACCCTCCATTCCTCGCTTTCCTCAGGAAAGTGTGAAAGGGTGATGAAAACAAAATATTTTAAATTGCCTTTGATGTTTTACCAGCAAAAGAACATTGAGTCATCTGTGGGCTGGAAAAGAGGCAGGAGTGAGCTGTCCCTGCCACACTCCCAGATCATTTTCAGTAAGACTACTGCCTCGTCCGTTAGTTGTCCCCCATTTTGTAGTTGTGTGATTTTTTTTTTCTTTTCTCCCTTTCCCAAGTGTAGTACTTTCCACTTGTCTTTGCTGAATTTCATCTTGTTGATTTCAGACCAACTCTCCAATTTGTCAAAGTCACTGTGAATTCTAATCCTGTCCTCCAAAGTGTTTGTAATCCTTCCCAGCGTGGCTCATCCACATATTTTTCCAAATCACTTAATGAAAGTTCTGGACCCAGACACCCAGTGACACCCTACTATATATCTCCTCCCAGTTTGACAGTGAACCATTGATAACTACTCCTTGAATATGGTTTCTCAACTAATAATAATTTCATCTAGACCATGCTTCTCTAGTTTGCTGATGAGAATGTTATGTGGAACTGTCTGTGTGAATCTTCAGCTTGTATGTTGTATCCCTTTCTCATATTCCTATGACTGTCTTGCCTATTTGTTGGGGCTTGTAAATGGTAACCCAAAATAATATAAATAATTTTCTTTACATTGAGAGGAGGAGTAAACCATGAGGTCCAGACTCCAGTGAGCTAGGAATAGGATATACTGAAGTGATTTAAAACACTTGAAATTGAAGACTTGTTCAGGCAAGCTTGTTTTAAACATTATTTAGCTGCTGCTGTGCATGATGCTGAACTGTACTTTAGCAATGTTTGGAATTTGTATGTTAGTCTAAGTAAATATTTTCTTTTTGTTTGTTAGTCTGTAATAAAAGAATGATAGGTGACATGTAAAACCTGAGAGAAATACTAATAAGAAAACAAAGAAAGATTAACCTACAGGGTAACTGATTGATTAAATACCATTTCAACAATAAAATCTTAGATGGGAGCATTGGCAATATGAAAAGAAAAGCCAATAACAATTAAGGGAGACTATATCCTATGAATTTTGGGATTTTAGTATATCACTGGCTAAAAATAATCTTTAAATAACCGTATTCAAACCACAAAAGCTAACTAAGCACAAGTAAAGCGAATACTCATGAAAAATAAATTTAGCCAAATTGTACCGAGTTATACTTCTGCAACTTCATTGACTTCAACAGAGTTGCAGTAGCTTAAATTAGGACAAAAATGGCCCATTGAATTTAATACTAAAAAATTATAGTACACTATATCTTTCAATGCTCAGCTTTATCACATTTGACCAATACATATTTCTGACTATTCTCCATTATTCCCAGTGGGTTTTTTGTTTTTTTGTTCTTTTTAGAAAGATCAGTTAGTATCAAAAGACCATTCAGACTTCAAAGTAACCAACTTTCTTCCAGTCATTGCTCCTGAATAACTAACTAGTTATAGAATCATAGAAATGTAGAACTGGAAGGGGCCTCATCTAGTCCAGTCCCCTACACTGTAGCAGGACCAAGTAAAGCTATTCATGTAGCTGGAGTTGCGTAACTTAGGTCGATTTAGCCCCGTAGTGTAACCTGCCCTAAATGTTATCTAGACCATCCCTGACAGATGTTTGTCTAACCTGTTATTAAAACCTTCAGTGACAAAGATTCCACAACCTCCCTAGGTAACTTGTTCCGTTGCTTAATTACCCTGACAATTAGGAAGTTTTTCCTAATGTCTAACCTAAATCTCCCTTGCTGCAATTTAAGCCCATTACTACTACTACTTATACACTGAGGACAGGACAAAAAAATATAATCCTTGTATTTATAGCAGCTTTGTACATACTTGAAGACTGTTATGTCCTCCCTCTGTCTTCTCGTCTCCAGACTAAACAAACCCAGGTTTTTTTCAATCTTTCCATTTAGGTCATGTTTTCTAGACCTTAATCGTTTTTTGTTTTTTCTCCTCTAGATTTTTTTCAATTTGTCCACATCTTTCTTGAAGTGCAGTGACCAGAACTGGACACACTATTCCAGTTGTAGCCTTAGCATGAAGTAGAATAGAAGAATTACTTCTCATATCTTGCTTACAACACTCCTGCTAATGCATCCCAGACTGATGCTTGCTTCTCCCCCCCCCCCCCCCCACAGCAGTATTCCATTGTTGATTCAGATTTAGTTTATGCACTATAAGGCCCAGATCCTTTTCAGTTTTTGTTCAAGTGGTGAAGGTCTGTATTGTGGCATTTCCTAAATCTTGAGTGTTGTGATTTAGCAACCTTAATCTAATTTTAACAGCTTTTTGTGTGTAATATTGATGTACACTATTAGATACAGGCATTCAAATACCGTGATGATGAGCACAGGACAAATACCTGGATAGAAATATAAAAGGCCACCTGTCTGCAGCAATCTCTACAAATCTAAACTTCATCTGGGTTTTTAAAAATACCTTCTAACATCGTGTGTGTGTGTGTGTGTGTGTGTGTGTGTGTGTGTGTGTGTATTTAATAAGACTTTTTTTGCACTGTACCGCTCTATTTTTTTTATTTAAATCAGAAAATTACTGCATTATCCTCTAGCATTTTCAATTTCCCCATCTGGCTTTCTTAATTGAGGATCTATCATATCAAAATTTTGTAAGAAAAATATTAAGACCTGCTCCAAGATGTTTCATAGACTGCCACAATGAAATTCCTCACATAGAACTGGAGTTTCTATTGCTTACCTTTGGTAAAAAATACACACTCCACTAATTTTTTATTCTCTATTGTGTTGCTCCTTTTTGTGCCTTTTTACTGTTTAAAACCACTATAAAACAAAACACTCAAGTCAATGTATTGGAAAAGTGACCTCAACAAGTGCAATTATATCCTACCACTCAGTATTAGGAGAACGATTTAAATCAAACATCACTATTTCAAATACAGTGGGCCAGATCTGAAGAGGTGGTAACTTCTCAAGGGAACTAAGCAACTTCGAATGGATTTGGTCTTCCTGCAATACTTCCTCTACAATAAAACCTGCTTCTCGTTGATGCCATGAATTGGACTCATGGGGCTATGGTGATGAGAGAGCGTGCAACAGGAATAGGAACAGCAGTGGCTGGCCAACAGTTTTCTCATCACTGCGATGACACCAGCTGGACTTTGTAGCCAGTGATTTGTTTATTGGTCATTGTTTGTTTGATGTTATGAAGTAATGTGTCGTGTGGCTTTTAATATAAAAAATCTGGCGGCTACTATTCTGTAGCCCCCAGAGCTGAACCCACAGATGTTGTATTTACAACATCATTAAATACGAGCTGCTGCAGTGGTGGCCCCAGTAGAACGGCCAGGAGCTGTTGGTAATGATTGGGCAGCAGACTTTGGCTTTGGGAAAGGAGACCGAGTCAACGATCTGCACTAGGGAGCTAAAGTGATGGAGTGGCAAAGATCAGAAACAGGCAGGCCAAACTATTGGAGACTGGTGCTACAAATTGTCATGTGGACAGAGTCTTAATCCTTGGCTGATTGCATACCAAATAAACATGCTTCAGAGTGAAATCCTAGACTCATTGAATTCAATTCCCATTGACTTGAGTCAGTTCAGGGTTTCACTGAATGACGTTTAAGTTTGGAGCCCAATTCTGCTCTCAGCAAAATCAGTGTATAGTTATTCTTGATTTGTACAATGTAACTGGGGGTATAACTGGTCCTGCACTTTAAAACATGTTGTACCAAGTAAGTTAATTTGTAAGAGAGACCTCACATGAGGGGGGGACTTTTCCAGCTAAAACTACACTTTGTCACTTCTTTTAGAAGAACTGCTCTTAAATAGGTGATTTAATGTAGAAAATTCGATATGGTGGAAGGAAGACATGTTAATTATGACCCTAGTGTGGGTTCCTCTCATTTGAATTCTTTTTTCTTGCACTGTAGAATATTTAATAGGCACTATTTTAAAGCTTCTAGAACATTTTTCTTTCCATTATGAAAATTAAAAGGGACACTTAGGTAGCTTAGACCAAAAAGATTTTGATTTTTATAAAACCTACTAGTAGAAATGTAGCTGTGAATATAATTTTTATAAAATGGATGTATTTATTTTAGGGTTTTTTACATTTAAACATTCTTGCAGCACTGTGAAAGTACTGGAAAATGGGAAATTCATTATTCAAACTGAGAAAAATGCCAAGAATCAAAAGAACAAAACACATGGTGGAAAATAAATTTAACTTTAAGAATTCTTAGTGTCATGTGGCAAGACCATGGGCTTTTAATTTCTACAATGGGTGTAATAATATAATATCTCTGTGAGGTTGTATTGTTTGTAAAGTGCTCAGAATATTCTCAGAAGGATACAAAAAATTGTTATGGATAATCTGTAAAGTATTCAGTAATTTGATTTGTATAGGCAGTAATTTTTGGAGGAGCTGGAGTTGTTTTAAAGTCCACATTTTATCCTCTCTTACACAAGCAAACTTCCCACTGAAGTCAAATTCTCAGCAGTTCTAAAGCTTTGTTAATGAATTGCCATGACTTTTCCTTACACATTTTAGGAATATTCTGTACCACTCCAGCTCCTCCAAATTATTCTCTCTCCTACATAATGCTTTTTTCATAGGATGCTGTTATGGCTAGACAGATGAAAATTCTCTAGACAAGCCAGCTTTATCTTTTCAGATTTGAAATATATGCCTTATTAAAAACAATCCAAATAGCAAGGCTTCCTGCTCTGTTTTCTGGTGAGGACATAAATAAGCTTTTGCAGTTGTATATCACTTTAGAGTTTTTCAAACACTAAATCAGTCACTTTTTCCTCAGTATAGTTTAGGATATGAGCTGACCTCTTCAATGGAAGTTTAGAGAGTCTATTTTGTGATTTTTTTCCCCCCCCCTCTCCCCCCCACCGCTTTCTTTTCATAGATATTAGGAACAGTATGGTCAAATCAATAAATCTAAACCGCTTTTATTCCAGTCTATCAAATGTAATTAAAATAACTTTTTTGTTTTCTTGATAAGAGAAACGAAGCCTATGTAACAAACAAAAAAAAATCCCATCAAGTCATGTTGGAAAATACTGTAATTTCTATAAAATATAATTCACAGGAAAGCAACTATAGGTTGAGAATCAGTACGATGAAAAGCACAGTTATTCTTTTGCATCAAAGAATGTTGACAGTAGAGTTATTAAGTTCTATAAAAATCCCTTTCTTCCAATGCCAAGCTGTAAGCAGTGAACTGAGGTGCTGAATACTAGGGCTGGCTGGAAAACAAATTACATGTTGTGAAAAATATTGAATTTTTTAACATTTATTTTTGTTATAAGGCTGAACAAAACCAAGACCTTTCCCTTTTTTTGTGGGAAAAATTTAGGAAAGATGCCCGGTCCCCCTCCCCCCCCTCTTAGCATAGCTCGAGGCCTAGTGGGTGCCTGGGCATTCACCTGGAATGTGGGACACTTGCGCTGCAGGAGTTTTACTGAAAATGTCCCGACCAACTCTGCTGAATACCCTTTGTCGCCTCACAGTACTGCATAATCATCTGACTATTTTTCCTACCTTTTAGCCATTCAAAAGCTGTATTTTTAAAGCTTCTAAACAGATTCCACTAATATACACTTCATAAACACTTTTTTATTTATGCCTTTTCAGTGCCTGGTATGTGAAGTGCGTGGGTGGAATTGTATGTCATCACAAGATAACTTCTCTTCAGTCTGAGGCAACTGGCTGGCATGAGTCAATCACTCTGTGTACGTGTCAGAGAACTGGGCAAACTAATGTCAGTGTCACTTCCTGGCCAATTCAGGACACAATTAGTAATCCTCATTAGCAAGTAAACTGTGCTAGGCTACCCTGAAAACAAGATCTCTCAAAATCTGACTGACAAATGGGTTCTGATCTCATTTTTACACACACAAGGGTAATTCCACTGAACTTAGTGGAGACAACTAGTGTAAAACTGGCATAAGCAAAATCAGAATCTGGCTCAGACGCCAAATGTGTTACTAGCATTGTTTGGAGTTAGCCTGTCATCCTTCCTTTTAACTGTTGGCACTGTTAAGATAAGCCAACATTGTTCCCCCTATAAAATTGATAATGCCTGAAAAAATAGCATGAGAAGTGAATTTATAAAGGATAACTTGCAAAAATCCATTCATTTAAGAATTATATACGACATGCCCAAAGGAGTAAGGATAACATTCTAGTTAAACATTTCTTGAAAAACTGGGAGCCACAATGTAGAACTTTGTTTATGTCCCACATTCATTTGTTTGACATGTTAATAATAGATCCCTGCTGGAGCCCTTGAGCCAGTTTTATAAAACCACTAAGTGGCTCTTTTAATATGTGGCTTATCTGGCAAAGTTTCATTTTCATATCTTGTTATGATACCCCATGGGAGATAAAATAGAAAATGTTTTAAACAGACGATAAAGATTTTTTTTTTGGTTAATAAAGCCACTTACCCCATTTTTTCCTTAACACAGCTCTAATGGAATTCCATAAGTGACTTGATACTAGTAGCATAATGCAAACTCAGATGGTCTTTTTCCATAGCTCAAAGTTTGATAATAGTTTGAAAACTTTGGGGAGCCAGGTGAGGGGGGAACATTTTCTATCATAAAACCTGTTGACTGCATGTCTAACTTTGGACTTCTCAATGTTAAGAATGACCACTAAACAAACTAACTTTGCTCTTAATTTTGGAGTGGCATGTTTTCTGTTCTGTTTAGCCTGTAAGTGGTTATATACGTCATGAGGTGTGGCGTTGCTTTTCCATAGAAGGGGAAATTATTTATGGTTACGTTGTTATATTTGTTCATGCTCCAAATTAATCTTTCACTAGCTTTCTTCTAACTCCCTAGCCTAATCTTAAAAGGGAAAGCAGACTTCCCATTTTCCAGGGCAGGTTGGGTGAACCTCCCACACCTCAGTCAGAGGGCTAGCATGAGGTCCATGTCCCAATTATGGCCTTTTTTGAGTGGTGGATGGGCTTCTGCAGCCCTTTCCGCAGGAGTGAATTTCACCCAATAGGAGCTGCTACACTAGGTTTTCTTTTTAAATGAAACATTGTCACATTGCAGAGAGTTAAAGCCAGTGCTTTTTTTCTGCACTGTCATTAAGGAACTGTGTGAAAATTCAGCTACAGAATCAGAAAACTTTCCCTCTTCAAGGTGACTCCAGTTTAGAGAGCTTTGTTGGGGAGCTGGCCCTAGAGAAAATCAGTCACTACATGGCAAGCTCGACTCTGGCTGTTAGTCCAGGGCTGCCGCCTGTTGTGAGTGTATCTGAGTGTTAGGGTGGGAGACTAAAGTTAAGATTTTTAGTATAGTTTTGTAATCTGAGCCCTGCGCCCCTTTGTGGTGAGGGGAAATCCTGGGGCCAGAAGCAGCCTGACTCCTACATGTAGTGCTGTGGAGGATAGGGTTAAAATTCAAAACTATCTGGACAAACTGGAGAAATGGTCTGAAGTAAATAGGATGAAATTCAATAAGGACAAATGCAAAGTACTCCATTTAGGAAGGAACAGTCAGTTGCACACATACAAAATGGGAAATGACTGCTTGGGAAGGAGCACTGCGGAAAGGGATCTGGGGGTCAGAGTGAGCCATAAGCTAAATAAGAGTCAACAGTGTAACACTGTGTTGCCAAAAAAAAAAAAAAAAAGCGAACATCCTTCTGGGCTGTATTAGCAGGAGTGTGGTAAGCAAGACACACAAAGTAATTCTTCCGCTCTACTCTGCGCTGATTAGTCCTCAACTGGAGTTGTGGGTGCCACATTTCAGGAAAGCTCTGGACTTTCTCCAATTTGTCCACATAAGAGCAACAAAAATGATTAAAGGTCTAGAAAACATGACCTTTAATGAGGGAAGATTGAAAAAAATTGGTGACAGGTTTCAGAGTGGTAGCCGTGTTAGTCTGTATCAGCAAAAAGAACAAGGAGTACTTATGGCACCTTTGAGACTAACAAATTTATTTTGGGCATAACAGTTTTCAAGTACATAAAAGGTTGTTATAAGGAGGAGGGAGAAGAATTGTCCTTTTTAACATCTGAGGATAGGACAAGAAGCAAAGGGCTTAAATTACAGCAAGGGAGGTTTAGGTTGGACAGTAGGAAAAACTTCCTAACTGTCAGGGTTGCTAAGCAATGGAATAAATTGCCTAGGGAGGTTGTGGAGATCTCATCACTGGAGATTTTTTTTTTTTTTTTTTTTTTAAGAGCAGGTTAGACAAGCACCTGTGAGGGATGGTCTAGATAATACATAGTCCTGCCATGAGTGCAGGGGACTGGACTAGATGACCTCTTGAGGTCCCTTCCAGTCCTATGATTCTATGAAGAGAGCACCTGCCAGCAGTGATCATCAGCCCCTCTGCAGTGACCGAGGAGTCCAGATTCATCTCTGAACCTGAGGATCTGTCGTGGAGTTGAGTCACCATCTTTTAGTTAGCTAGTTACGGAGATTGTTTGGGAGACCCCCCCCCCCACCTCTCTAAAGTGTGCCCTCAAGCCAGGGGGTAAGAGTCTGGGGATTTTATTACCTGCTGCCTAATAAACTTGTGGAGGAACTTACCACCTCATTTCACTTGTGAGTCTTTTGGGCTGTACTGAATCCAGTCAGCCTGGTTGCTAACTGCTGCACGGAAGATACTATGGTCACAGGTCAAGGGCCCCTACAAGTACACATACCAATGGGACACTAATTTTACATTTGCTATATTAGCTCATGTAACTGGGGAAATTCATGGGTTTATCAGCATGGGCTGATAGTCTGAGAATAGTGTTCTACCCCGTTATATTTACCTCCTATTTTTAATATAATTACTGTGTGTATGTTTGTGTTATTTCGTGGAAGTCTCCAAATATCTGGCAAGTAAGTGGGGGTGATCTTGTGATTAGAATTTTCATCCCAAGCTACCAGGGTGACCCTCCCAAGAAGGAGTGAGGGGGGTGGAGGCACCACTAAATAAATTCTTATGGGAAGAAAATAAGGAAGTTACACCTTGCTGAGTGGGTGGCAGGATCCAGAAGAACCTAGACCTGGATAGTGGGTGCTATAAATATAGATCTCTCTAGATAGTTAACTTTGATGGAAGCAATAATTATTTGGAAAACTTAGTTTTGATTCTAGTTAAGATTCTAAATTAGAATAGCTCCTTTGATGACTTAATGGAATGATATCAATTTACTGATGGCTAAGTATGTGGGGTGGCGGGGGAAGAGAGACTGATGGGCTCTAGAGTGAACAATTTGATGTCCGTGTTAAGTCAGATTAGATCAAACCTACCACCTTGTGTTAAATCAAACAAAGGTGCTTCTTCCAGTGTATTTATTGCAATTCTGGTATCGCACGTTTATGAAAGATGAATTCAAACTGGAACAAATGCAGAGAAGAGGAACTAGGATGATGAGAGAAATGGAGAACCTACCTTATGGAGGAGAGTTGGGGAGCATGGCTTGTTTAGCCTAACCAAACGAAGGGTGAGGGGGGAGAGAGAGAGAGAGCGCAATCATAAATATACAAAAGGGTTAAATAGCAGGGAGGGAGAGGAGTTATTTACTTGCCAGTGTTGGCTCAAGAACAAATGAATATAAACTGTCCATTTACAAGTTGAGGCTTGAAAGTAGATGAAAGTGTCTGACCATCAGAGGGGTGAAGTTCTGGAACAGCTTCCTGATGGGAGCAATAGGGGCAAAAAACCTAACTGGTTTCAAGATTAAGCTTGATACATTTGATTACTCCTGAGGGCATTCTACACCAAAAAATTAAAAATTCTGCACACGATATATTAAAATTTTGCAAATTTTATTTATCTAAATGTGGAAGCTCCAGCATGGCAGTGGGGAGCACAGGCCACTAGCTGCACAGAGGTGGGAGATCACTATGCAGCTCTCTTCCCCTCCGCCCCTGGGATACGGACTCAGCGGAGAGGCTGAACCCAACCCTGAAACGGTGCAAGGACCAGGCCTGCACAGAAACATCCCACAGCCCTGCCCCTCTGTGCCAGATGCGGACAGGCAGGCTCAGCAAGGCAGGATCCAAGAGTGGAGGGGCTTAGTGTGGGGGGATCCAGGTGTGGGTTGAGAGGGTTCTGTGTGGGGAAATTTGGATGCGGGGGGCTTAGTGGGGGATCTGGGTGCCGGGGGGATCTGGATACACAGGGGTTTGTTGGAGGGTTCTGGGGCTGAGTCGGGACTGGGGAAGGGGTGCTGCGGCAGGCTTGGGCCTGTCAACTGCACCTGGCTGTGGCAGGTCTGGGGCTGAGTTGGGGCCAGGGGCGGGGCACCTCTCCCCCAGCCACGGCAGGTGCTGGGCGGGTTCCCTGAGCGCCTGCATGGCACTGACAGGACATTTAGGTCCAGATGGTGGAGGAGTGGAGCTCATTAGGGTGGGGATCCAGGTGCAGCTGGTTGGGGCTCGGTAGGGTGGGGATCCAGGTGCAGGTGGCTCATTGGGGTGGTCCAGGTGCAGGGGGAGTGGGGCTCATCGGGGGGGGGGTTCTGGGTGCTGTGGGGTGAGGCTCGGCGGAAGGGTCTGGATATGAGGGGGGGTCTGGATGCATGGGGGTTGGGTGGATGGGGGTGCAGCTCCCTGTACAGTGATCCCTCCCTCTGCAGCTGAGGAGTGATGGGCACAGGAAGCGCGGGGGGTGAGGAGGTTGCAGAGCTTCATACAGCCGGGGGAGAAATGTGCAGTGGGGTCTGACATAGCCCTGGATGCTGTGCAGGGGAAGAGGAAGTCCCGTCCTCCCCAGCCCAGTTGTGACTAGCAGCTGAGCCCGGCGCAGGGTAGGAGCAACCAGCTGGGTCTTCCCCAGTCCCGCGCCCTGCCCCACAGTGATTTACCTCTCTGTCGGCTACCCTGGGCACCCGAAACATACTGCTGAGGAGGGTCACATGACTGCTCTTGTGGCTTCCCGTGGCTTCTTCATCAAAAAGTCATTTTTCTGTGGGAAAGCAAAAAAAATTTGTGGGGGACATAAATTCTGTGCATGCACAGTGGTGCAGAATTCCCTCCGGAGTAATTTTATGGAGGGGATGATATGATGAGCTTGCTTACAATGGCATGTTGCCCATCTGCGACTGCTAGTAGCAAATATCTGCAATGGCTGGCGATGGGACACTAGATGGGGAGGGCTCTGAGTTACTACAGTGAATTATTTCCCAGGTGTGTGTCTGGTGGGTCTCGCCCACGTGCTCAGGCTTTAAACTAGAGTAAATGGTGAAGTCTTTAAATCATGATTTGGGTGCTTCAGTAATTCAGCCAGAGGTTAGGGGTCTATTACAGGAGTCTGTGGGTCAGGTTCTGTGGCCTACGATGTGCATGAGGTCAGACTAGATGATCATAATGATCCCTTCTGGCCTTAAATGTCTATATGCTGTAGAGGACTTTACAGTGAACAGTTGATATCAGGGTTAACATTCAAATTAGATCAAACCTAGCACACAGTGAAATAAATGAAGAGAAGCTTCTTCGCACAGCTTTCGACAGCTTCAGTGCAGATGAACTAAATTAAATCCTTACTTTATTTTACTAACATAGGCATTAGAGCACTGGATCATCAATTCAGTCAGAAGTGACCTTTTCCAAGATTGCTTAAACCCTGCCCCATCATTGCTTAAACAGCCTTGGAAAAAAGTGGCCCTTGGCTGAAAAAAGTGGCCCTTTGTAGGAATGTCTGCATATGCAAGAAGTAAAATTAAAGTAAGAATTTAACTGATCAGTCCTGGAATGTACTTTGCACATAATTGTGTGCAATTCATAATTCATAACATGAATTGTGCTGAATGAATGCAGTGAGGCACAAGGAACTAGGAATGAGCCAACTCCTTTTTGTAGAAAACTTTTTGGAAGAAATGTCTTTTTGCTGAAAGATTCCCTGCAAACCCTCAGCCAAAGGCAACATTTTTACAGGCAAGTTCTCAAAGCTTGAAAATTTTAAGCTTGAGTACTGACTTATGGAACTATTGGCATAGATTTATTCAGCTAAACATAGGGCCCTATGAAATCCATGTTAACAAGAACACGGACGGAATTGCGGAATCAAAACAGTAACACAGAATCCAGCGCTATACAAAAAAATAAAGATATCTCCCTGTCTGCAGCCCTGGAGCCAGAGGAGATGGAAATATTTTTTTTTTAAATGGGGAAAAAAACAAAATCAGAAAATAATAAATCTGAAAATCCATAGTAATAAAAGGGATTTTGTAGGTACCTATAAACAGTAATATTAAGTGCTGCTGCAATACTTGTTATAATGGAAACTATCAGTGATATCAATGATGCAATAAAGTTTCTAATTCTAGTCCGAATGAGATCATTCCAAGTGGTGCAATGTTCACCTTAGTAACCCTTCTAGTCGTCTTAATTTTATATCACATGGCCTCTATATAATTTTAGCACCTGCTGAATTTCACTGCTCAATGCTTTGGAATATGGGTATGTGTATTGAACAACCTACTCAGAGCAAATATAATATCTGAATTATATTCAATGTAACTTGCCATGTCACAGCAATATTGCACGCAACGTGTACTTCAGTTCTGCCACAGTAACAGAACTATATACCCCATTACATTTATTACTCTTCAGTTCTTAAAATATGAATGTGAATTTTTAAAAAATATACTTCTATTTCCAGTCTGAATTTGTCTAGCTTCAACTTCAAGGCATTGGATCATGTTATAC
Organism: Emys orbicularis; assembly: GCF_028017835.1. Classification (NCBI taxonomy): domain Eukaryota; kingdom Metazoa; phylum Chordata; order Testudines; family Emydidae; genus Emys; species Emys orbicularis. The sequence continues at coordinate 348,888,278 of NC_088683.1, forward strand.
CTTTCTCTCCTAGATTGAGGAGCCCATTATTAAATATATATTCCTCATGAAGGTACTTCTAGACTGTAATCAAGTCACTCCTTAACCTTCTCTTGGCTAAGCTAAATAGATTGAGCTCCTTGTCGCTATAAGGCATATTTTCTAGTCCTTTAATCATTCTTGTGGCTCTTCTCTGAACCCTCTCCAATTTAACAACATCCTACTTAATTTGTGGACCCCAGACCTGGACGCAGTATTCCAGCAGTGGTCACACGAGAGCCAAATACAGAGGAAAAATAACTACTCAAGAGCAATTCCTTCACTATACGTACTCTGCATTCAGCTAATCCATTGGCTTTAGGATATCTGGGACTACTTGTTTTACGAGGAAAGTGGTACATTTTAGCAAAGTCCAGGATTTCCCTATTCTTGAACTGTCGTGATCTGTTGTCAGCTGTTACTGTTCTTGGAATTCCATGATATACAAATGCAGATTTAATATGCTTGACAACTATTGCTTCTATGGTACCTTCAAGCATGATGACTTTTTGGAAAGTGGTAAAGTCGTCCATTATAACCAAGTGATTGTGTCTTCCCAAGTGGAACATGTCAATTCTAACGTTGTCCCATGGAATTGCAAGTTCATGAGTGACCATTGGTTTTCAGCTGAGAGTCTCTATTTTTGATACATTCCACACCAGCTCACTATTTCTTCATTGTGGCCAGAATACATCTTTTCTAGCTCCCCTTTTTGATTTGGCTATTCCCAGGTGCTCCTTGTGTATTTGTTCAATACTTTTCTTCTCATCACTGTGGGAACCACAATCTGTGATCCCATCAAGAGCACTCCTAAGATCACAGAAAGCTCTCTTTTTATTGTGGGAATATGCAGGTGGAAAATGTTTGGTTTTTCCCCCCTTCCTTTATTTATTGTGTGTATCACTTTGTTTGCAGCATCTTCAGCTGTTTGTCTCCAATTCATCTCGCATGCCTAGAGATATGGCATGCAACTTTTTTTTTCTTTCTTTCTCCACATTCACATGAAAGTTTACTGCTCTTTTCAGATCATCGGGCTGTGTAGTCAGGTGGAGTGTGTGCTCCTGAGTGTGTCTGCCATTCTGAAGTAGCTTTCATGGTAGAAGGTCACATCATACTTCTGTATTTTCAAAAGTAATTGCTGTATTTTTGGTGGTGCTTCTCCAAGTCCCTTTTTGTGTAATGCAGTCAGTGGTTTGTGACCAGATTCTGCTTTTGAAGCTACAACCATGGAAAAAAGTCATGAAAACTTATATATCCATACAGCAGACATAGTGTGTCTCTTTCAATTTGTATGTACATCATCTCTGCAGCTGTCATACCCAAGATGCATACAGGACTGGCAACCCATCAGTTCCATGACACTGTATTAGTACTACTTTCAGCCCCCCATTCGAGGCATCTGTGCAGAGTTTGACTTTCAATGGGTCAAAAAATTGTAGCTTTGGAAGTGATATCAGATTGTGTTTTTAAATCATTGAACTCTCTTTCAAGCTTTGGTATCTATGGCCATTTGGTGACCATGTGGCAGAGATGCCTTAAGTGAGTTGTGCGAGCTGAACAGTTATGTATAAACTTGACATAATTCAGTATGTGTAGTAGCCTTTGAATTCCATTTTTATCTTCCGGTTTCAGTATGTTCAGTATTGTCTGAATATTTGATGCATCAGGCAAGATTCCCTTGGAGGTCAGTCTCTCTCCCGTGTATGTTGTTTCTCTTGTTGTTTGAAACTGACATTTGATCTTATTCAGTTTAAGGTTTTTAGATTTCAGTTTCCTGTACTCTCTGCAATTGTTCCTGGTGTTCAGTGGCAGTGTTGTCCCCAAATTGTTATTTAATCAGTTTACACTTTCATAGCTGCTAGACTCTAGCATCTGGCTCACTGTATGGTGAAATAGTTCCAGAGCTGAACGTATTCTGAAGGCTAACCTTAGGAAGCAATATCTGCCAAATGGTGTGTTTGAAACTGTAGAATTTGGAGTTCCCAGTGTCCCAGGGAACTAGATTCAAAATCCAGCTGATTCATCTAATTTGCTGAAGAATTTGAGTTCTGCCATCTCAGATAACAGTTCACTTCTTGTGGGAGAGTGGAAGTGTTCTTTGTTTTTTGTAGAGCTCCTTAGGGTCTATGCACCATTGTAGTCCCTGTCCTTTCCCCCCCCTCTACAATTACTGATTGAAACCAGCCTGTTGGTTCTTCTGTTGTCCAAACGATACCATTTGCTGTCATGTTTTGCAATGTTTTCTTTCATCTTCTTTCCTAAGGCTTGTGGAACTTTTTGTGTAGCTAGCATGTACCACAGTTTCTGCACCTTTTTCCTAACCATGTCTTGTAGTTACTGGGAGGCACCCATTTCCTGTGACCACATCTTCACGTGATGCTATTAATTCTTCCATATTTGTTTCTAGGTTGTCTTTGTCTCTTTGTGGCACATAGTCTCTTAATGTGACCAAGAACTTCAAAGGTGTCTAGGCTCAAGACTGTTTGCTTGCCTCTGTATGCCACCACAAACTCTTGTTTTATAATTGCCAGCGTGCACTCTGCCAACACTGGAATTGTTCCTTTAGTAAAATCTTTTAAGACACTTCTGATTCTTCCACTTTTATGTGCTCCTTACAGCTTTCATGTTCTGTTTATTATTTAGTTGTGCCCAACCACCTATCTGGTATGGTGTTGGGAAACTGAATGAATCATAAGTCTCCCTCCCAAATTTAAACTTAATTAATTTTTGCCTTTTATTTATACAATTTCAGACAATTATTGTCCCTTAGTATCTGGACATACATTTATGCCAGACAAATATCAGATAAAATAGAATTGGTAAATGGGCCCAAAGTTACCACATTCTGGGGCACCGGGAAGTTTTCACCTTCCATGGTAGTCATTGCCTTCTTTGATCCCTTGGTTTGATCCTTCAGTCTCATTCTTCAGTTTCTGGATCAGTGTTTCTCCAGTTTGGGCTCATGTTCTTAGGTCTCTTACAGCAGTAAGGACCGGTTCAACTATAGGCTCAGCAAGTGCAGAATGGTGGTTGAATGTGCCTTTGGTCATTTGAAAGGGCTCTGGAGAAGTCTACTAACAAGGTTGGACCTTAGTGAGGAGAACATCCCCATGGTTATAGCTGCCTGCTGTGTGCTCCATGATATCTGTGGGGAAAAAAGGATGAAAATTTTCCGCAGGGGTGGGCAGTTGAGACATATCGCATGGCAGCCATTTTTGAGCAGCCAGACACCAGGGCAATAAGAAGAGCACAGCAAGGGGTGCTGCATATCTGCGAGGCTTTGAAAAGCCATTTCAATAATGAGTCACAGTAATGTGAGCTACTTGTCTGCATTGTGCTTTTCCAAAGCTACACCTGGCTTTTATCACTGTTCCTGTAAAGCCAACCCCCCTCCCAAGCCCACTGCTTCTACTCAATAAAGGACTTTTATTTCTTGAATCCATTTACTTTATTTAACAAACAAGTAAAGAGGGAGAACGGGGAAAAAAGGTAACCTTGGGGAAAAGGGGTTGTAAAGTTGGAACGGAGAAACATTTTCAGCCATGTAACATAACACTGCATTCCATGCCATCAAAGATCTGTGACTGGGCACCTTCTGTTCCTTGTACCCTCCCCCTGAGTTAAGTGAAAGGAATGATGGACTTTTTGCCCACGCCTCATGGAACGCTTGGGAGAGGGTGATTCTGCGTCAGGCGATGCTGGCTGGCTGTCCACCAGGGTCTGCAGAGGGACTCTACCCTCCTGCTTCTGTTCCTGCAGTTCAACCAGATGCCTCAACGTGTCTGCTTGGTCCCTCATAATGCAAAGCATCTCATCCCGCACCACATGCTCTCGCTCATTGGAAGCTTTCCTGCTTTCCTGCTCTTCATGTTCATGTCTAACTTCTTGGACAATGAAATCGTCCACGCTCTCAGCTCTGTGTCAGCTGTCCTAGAGACGTTCACTATCTCAGTGAACATGTCCTCCCATGTTCTCTTTCTCCTTCTAATCAGTGAAAGTCTGCTTAGGAAATGGGAAATCAAACAGGAAATGGGAAATAAAAAATTTCTGGGGCTTTAGCAGGGGAGGGGCTGTTTCCTATGTACCTGGCTGTAGTGCAGCAGAGTTGAGAATGATCTCCAGAGCAGTCAAAGATATGCACTGTGGGACACCACCTGGAGATAAATTACCCAACGCTGCGTCTTCACTACCTCGCAGTCAACCCATGAAAATCGAACTAAGCGCTATGCCTCTCGCAGAGGTGTATTACAGAAGTCGACATTAGAGGCAACTTAAGTTGGCGTAAAGGACCGATAGTGTAGACGCGTACATTAACAGGTCGACTTAAGGCTGCTTCCTTTGACCTAACTTTTTAGGGTAGACCAGGCCATATTGTCCTTTCCTAGTGTTAGATCAATCTACCTTAGTAACCATTCACAAGGGTTTTTTTTTGTTTTTTTTTTTATTGTTCCACACCAGGACAATCTGGTTTATAATGAGACTTTTAATATTCTGTTTTCGCAGGACTGACTCTTTAATTTTAAGTACATGACAAACTCCTCTCTTGTCGTCATCTTCATTTTGTGTTCTTATCCTGAACATGTATCTTTCATAAGTAACATTTTTTTTCTTAGATACACAGTGATATTAAACAATATTTCTGCAAAGCTTCCTCTCTCCTCCCCACCATCATCATTATGGAATTCATAGTATACATCCAGGGCTTCTGTGCCTGCCACTGTTAGAGCAGAACAATCTTTTTCTCATTCTCCAGTTTATTTGCCTCTGTGGCTTTCACATACAGCTCAAATTGCTGTTTGAACTTTTTCCAGGCAGATTCATTCAGCATTTCCCCTGAATCTCAGGGCTGGTGGGGAGGATACTTGAAGTTATTTCTATTTTAATTACTTTGATCACGTAAAGGACATTTTACTGTCGATTTTCAGTTTGCTTGTTCATTGGTGTAACTAAGTTTTAGCAGGTCATTTTTTACAATCCTCTGGGAGTTTGGATGCTGAAAATAAAGAATTCTAATGGAATAAAGGATAGAGTGCAGAATATGAGAGGTCTGAATAATAGAAGAGACTGATAATTAAAGGGAGAAGGTGAGCAGTGTGCCACATCCTCTGGTTACTTCCCCCTGCCCTGCTGACACCGCCTTGGTCTCTCCTGGATTGAATCTAAGTCAGCTTGATACTCCAAACATTACAGTGCATCTGCATCCTCTAAGCTAGATGAAATGGGTGGGGGAGAAAGCATTTAGAGATGAAAAAATGCTTGACATGTTTGTCATTGATAGATCATAGCTCTAATTCCTGGTCCCAATTGCTTTGGTTGTACAGTTTAGTATCTCTATTGATTTCAATCAAGTTGTTGTTACACCAGTATTTTTTATATCCAAGAGCAGAACTGCACCTCCTAAATCCAGGAGGCGGCTTTGGATAGCCTGCTTTATTCTTTCTTTTTTTGATGCTAATATTTTGCTTAGAACATTGAAAATCAGCAATTAAATATTGTAGCAGTGTCTGAAAACTATCATCTTATACATTCAAGCACCAAAAAATATAGGAAACCACCTTGCATTGGTAGGAGGATGGACTAGATGTCCCAACAGGTCCTTTTCATCTCTAACTTGCCTGATAAACCTCCAGGTGTCTTTAACTAATTTCAACACATCAGGATGTGTTAGGGCTGGAATTTCTGAGCCTTTAATTTGTTTGGTGGCTCTTGTTAACTTTGTGTCAAAACCTATACACTATCTAAACAGTTTTATTTCTATTTAATTTCCTGTAAATTGCATATCTGTGGAAACAGTTCCCACCTAGCAATGACAAATTTGCATTGCAGAGGGTGAGGAAACACTGTATAAATTAGGAGTTGGTGCAGTAAATTTTAGCATGTCAGCTTCCACTGTAAAATCTCTAACAGAAGGCTGCCTTCTGATCTCTTCAAATGCAAGGGAACTTTAAACCAAAATTTCACAGTCTTTGCACGGTCCTCAAAATTAGTATAGCTTAAAGATTGTGCATTTGTTCCTCTGATATTAATCATGTGCATACACAAATGTCCAGTGCCCTGTGCATACGATATGAAGTTCATGTCACAGAGGGTAAAAATCAGTGAGCCAAATTGTGCCCTTGGTTCCCATTGAACTCAGCGGAAGTTGTGCACACTCATCTAAGGACAATGTTTGGGCCATTGGCCATTTTGTTGTTTGTTGAATTCTAGTTACAGTAATTCTGTAACTCCAGGAATGTATTTTAGAGCTTCTTAACCCCGTCAATTAAAACAGATAATTTGTTCTTAAACCCAATGGATTTACTCATTATAGCTTGGCCACAGAAAGGGGGAAAAGAATTGACACTAGACTGGAGTTTCCATTGTCTAATTAATATATCTGCGAAAGAATTTATTGCCTTGGTAAATTCTTGATATTTTCTTCTCCCTCCATAAAATAAATCCATGGTGTTGTGAAAATGCATTACTGAGACACCCAGTGTGACATGCCAACAGCAAACACCATCCTAATTATCTCTAGGGCATGATGCATACTGATTACCTGTGTGCAGCAATTATGTAAAATAACGGAGTAGTTAATCTGCGATCACTTAGTCACTAAATTAATGCAATAATTCATGTATGATAAAGTAGGGGGAAAGTCCTTCATTTTTTAATAAAGTCAAATCTACAACATTCCCTGACATTAAGTAAAGAGATTACTCCCCTAAAAGGAGTTTGCTGTTCCTTGTTTTACTTAACTTTTGAATTAATATGTAAACAGCTCTATTCTTCCCAAGTGCCTATCACTGTGGTATCTAGTGCCTTCTAGTAGTGCATTAAACAATGTGACTAGCATCCGTTTGTATTTCTTTCCCCTAGTAGCAGGAGGAAGGAAACCTGCAGATGGCTTTTTACATCTTTATTTCTGTTTGTTGTGCTATATGTTTATATTTGTGAGGGAAAGGTAGGAAGTGTGGAAAGATTTGAAGTAGATGTTAGATTCTGCAGGAGTTAGTTAAACAGGCTTTCCTCCCTTCCCCTCCCCCCGAAAAGCTCTGTCTGCTGTGCAAATTGGCCTGTGGTAGATCAATCCATTATGCCAAAGAACAGAGTTCTCGACCATAGGCATTATCTCACAGGTTTAGGTGACCTTTTCAGTATCTCAGGCCCAGGCCATTAAGCATCTTGAAGATAAGCACTGATACCTTGAACTTGAGATGCTAATCTATCAGGAGCCAGTGTAGTTTAGTGGAGGGTAACTATGACATGCACATAGCTTGTGTTACTCGGTATACCCACAGCTGCATGTAGTACAGGATGCTTTCTGAGGGCTGATGGTTTCAAGACTAGATAGACTGTTGCCATATGCACTGAGAGATAAAAAAGCCCTTCTTCCCATTTTAATAGTGATATACAGGTAAATAATACAGGGATTCAGGTTTATTTTTAAAACTGCAATTTATGAGCCTAGTCCTGCACACCAGATGTGAGATCTGGATCTAAAGCCTAATGAAATCAGTGGAATACAAGACTTCATTGACTTGAGTGGAATATGGATCAGGTCAGAAGTGCTTATTTCTCGTTAACTTGAAAGGGAGATACTATGTCCAATAGTAAGTCTGACAATCTGAGCCCTGGCTTTGACTCCGCCTGTGTTCCTTAGTAATCCTCTAAAATGGCCTGATCACACTTCTCAACATTGAGAGAAACCAGCACAACCAAAATAACCTTTTCTTGCAAATTCAGATGCAAATACATTTCTAATTATGTTGGTGTGGTGCAGAAAAAGTCACATGACTCTAGTATTCTCTAGCTACAGTAAGCTAGTGATCTACACTATGTGAAAAACAATTGATCTAATCTAAATTGAAAATAGTGGGAAGAAAGTTCCCAGTTAAAGCTCAATCATTAATACTAAAACTTAACAAAATTATGCTACAAGATTGAAATATTGCATCCATTTTGTAATGTGAAGCCCTAAACGCTACCTGTAGACGAAAAAAATTAAATCTATATCATTTACTGAGTAGTGCTGATTTATGATACTGAATCTGTAGTGAAAAAACAATCAATAAAAACCATTTTTTGCCAACCCTCCGTGTTCAAAAATCCATGAGATTGGCTTCAAAATTGCAAGATATAGGATATAATCAATTTCAGATTCTTTTTATTTGCCGTCTGGTGTCAGAGCATTTGGGATTCATGTTTCAAAGCTCTTCTCTGCAACCAGGAGGTGTAGAAATTTACTTTCATTTTTAATGAAAGTTGAGATTCTCAAGTAATAAGCTGAATCCAGAAGGTCAGGCTTTAAGTAAAACACCAAATATAGTGAGACTCGCAGTAAAATCATGAGTATTGGCTATGCTGTGTGCATGTGCAGCAGCTGAAGTCTATTTCTAAATATAGGGTTGAATCATGTATTCCTTTTCAAGCTCCTTGGTTCAGCATAGTTCATCAGCATTTCACAGGAGCAATAGATTTACAGTACATGTATTCTATTGCTTTGTGGTTTTATTGTAAATTGCCTCTGGTTATACTTTGAAAATTAGTGCTATTGACCTCTAGTGGTGAAAAACTATTACTGCTGATTTTCCCTCCCCTTCCAAATTGTGTATTCCTACAAATGGCAGGGAGAAGAGGCTGTTTTATGGATTATTAAACTCAGATCTTGAGGCAGGTTTTTATGTCCAATGAAAAAGAAAACGTACCCAGGTATTACTGATTTTGTATTACCTAGAACTCATAGTCATGGTATATTAAAGCCACATTGTGCTAGGTGCTGTACGAACACAAAGCGAAAAGACAGTCCCTGACTCACAGAGAATCTTATCTAAGTATAAGACGAGACAACAAATGGATATGGAGAGATGGGGGAGTACAAGGAAACAATGAGACAATATTGGTTAGGCTGATGGGCAGTGGTCTTCGCATACCAGGAGTCTAACCCTTGTCACTCTTTTTGCCTCCTTTTGTAGGCATCATGGGAAGGAGAATTTTAAGGAGGGTTTTGAAGGAGGTAATGAGGTATATGTGCCGATGTTCAGAAGGAGCTCCTCCCAAGCATGAGAGGCAGCATGGGAGAAAGCAGGGCGTTGCTTTTAAAAAAAAAAATTAACAAGTTGGTGATGGAGCCTGGCATCATGGGCTGATCAGATGTCTGAGTCAACATCTTGATAGTTAATGAGCGATCATAGGCCATGAAGGGCCTTGAATGTGAGGACAAGTAAATGTTTGATGTGTTGCTTGCAGAGTCAGTTGTGTGAAACTCCTTCATTAGAGAACAGACTTTAGTCTCTGCCAGGTACTTTAGGAACCTTTAGTAGAAAAAAAAATGTGTGGCTCTTATTTACTGTAGAGTTGACCTGAGTCTCATTTATACAAAGGCTGCTATATGCAGGTCTGGCAGGGTAAAGGGTTGTTAAATTGGATGTAAATGCAGCCTTTGCACTGCCAGGGTGGTATGAAGAGAATTAGGCCCAACACATTGAGACTTTTTTGCCCTCACTGTATTTTTTTATTTTTTATCCTTCACCCAATTTGAATTCAGTTTTTAATCATAAAGTCAAGTATATAAGATTTTCTGGGGACAGTATGTATTTTAAACCAACAAGATAGGGTTGCCAGGTGTCTGGTTTTCAACTGGTCGAAAAGAGACCCTGGTGGCTCCAGTCAGTACTGCTGACCTGACCGTTAAAAGTCCAGTCGGCGGCACAGTGGGGCAGGCTCTGTAGGGGCAGCCAGGGGCCTCCGCGTCCTGCCCCCCACCCCAAGAGCCTCTCACCCCCCGAACCCAGCCCAGAGCACCCTCCTGCACCCCAAAACCCTGGTGAAAATGAGTGGGTGAGGGTAGGGAGAGTGAATGAAGGGGGGGAGGGGGATGGAGTGAGCAGGGGATGGAGTGAGCAGGTGGTGGGGCCTCGGAAGAGGGTGGGGCAAGGGTGTTCGGTTTTGTGCGAGTAGAAAGTTGGCAACCTTAAAACAAGGGGATAACAAACCAGCTTCTCCAACACGATATAGTTTTAAAAAAATACAACCTGAAACTTAAAACAATCCCTCCTCCCCTGCACACTTGTGCACACAATACACGTTTACTTTCACTAGAAATACTGAGCAGTTTATAACTGTTAATGATGGACTTCAAACAGTTAAGCTATTTTCACCTAAGGATGAATGAGAACCCATTTTGAGACAGCAAGTATGTTTCTGATGGAAAATAAGTGCAGAACAAGTACTGTGTGCAACAGTGCAATCCTGGAGCCTTTAAAATTCCATTTCCTGCAGAAGGCTTCCAGCACTGTAGGGTGATGTCCATTCAATGAAACAAAGTTCATGTAAATAAGGCTCTCTTCCCTTGGAATAGAGAGGATATTGGAGCTTTAGGACAGTATATACCAAACAGAACACCCTTGCATCAGCCTCTGTGGAATGTGGAGGAAATAGTCCAGACAGAAGAGATGAATGTGATGCAGCTATGGTAAATGACTTGGAGGTTCATGAGAAGAGAGGATTTTTTTCCACTTATTTTTGAGGCTGGGATACTATGGTATGCTTGAAAGCTGTGGGGAAAGCAGGCAGGAAAGCATACGAGAGGAGGACAATAATGGTGTGAATAAACATGTAGAAAATGCAGTAAAATCATTAAATATACAATACTTCTGTTCAAAGCAGATTGAACAGAAAACTTGAGTCTCATGAAAACGAAGGGTAACCCTTTTGTGTGGCTGGAATAATGTGGGAGAAAAGGGGAAAGTAGCTTTACAATGGATCTACAGAGCTCTTCTCTAAAACTGTAATTCTATTTTTAGTGTGGATTATAAACAGCAAATTTCATGGTGTCCGTGAGCTGTGGACAAAACTGTTCTCAAACCTACAATGCAACTCTGAGGGGTTCTCCAGTTGGAGATCACGTCATCCCGTGATGGCAGGTGACTACAGCAAAACTGCTAGAACTCAGCAGCCACTGGGTCCTGGGAGACTGAACCTAGAAAAAGCTGCTTCTTCCTCCTCCAGCTCCTCTGCCTGCCCACCTCTCCATTCTGCTCTGCTTCTGGAGTGTACCACCTAAAGATGGTGTCATTGCTGCTGACAACACTCAGCCAGGTCATCCCCAGGGGATATCCAAAGAGGAGGTGAAGCACCTCTTCTGTAGCCTGTAGGTCCATCTGCCCCCCTTGCCTCCCCTCCACTACCATGTACCCTAAAACCAGAGTTGTTTGCCATGAGTCCTATTCCACAAGTCCTTATGGGCCCAAAATATTATGGGATATGACCGCAAAGGAATTTTTTCAATGGTGTGACCCCTCTGTGTATAGATTTCCCTTTGGAATTGATGGAGGTTCTGAGCAGAGTGTCTGCAACATTGGGCCCTTAAAGACCATTTCTAAAGCCCTCTCTTTATAAGGTGGTGCTATAAGGAGGGCTTTGGGATGTATGGCCACTGGGAGGCTTTCGGGGACAGACAGCTGTTCTCACGGGATGGACTTCACCTGAGTAGGGAAGGAAATAGACTTCTGGGAGGGAGGCTGTCTCATCTCATCAAAAGGGCTTTAAACTAGGAATTTGGGGGAGACGGTTGGGAGATGTCCAGTTAATCTCCACGCCAGATTCCAACACTGAAAAAGAGGGCGAAGAGATAAGCACAGATATAGGTAGGGGTAGGGAATTGGACATAAGAAGGAGGGGGAGGATGGACAGTACGGGGTCCGTACCAAATTGCATAACTAATGGGAGAAAGGATAGACAGCATACGGTAAGATGTTTATACACCAATGCGAAAAGCCTAGGTAACAAAATGGAGGAATTGGAGCTCCTGGTCCAAAAAATGAAACCTGATATCATAGGAATAACCGAAACGTGGTGGAACGGTAGTCATGACTGGAGTACAGGTATGGAAGGGTATGTGCTGTTGGAATGACCGGAAAAAAGGTAAAGGTGGGGGAGTGGCATTGTATGTCAATAATGAGCTAAAATGTAAAGAAATAATAAGTGATGGAATGGATAAGACGGAGTCTGTATGGGCAATAATTACACTGGGTAAAAGAACTACTAGAGCCTCCCCTGAGATAGTGCTTGGGGTGTGCTATAGACCGCCAGGATCTAGCCTGGATGCGGACAGAGAACTATTTAATGTTTTTAGGGAAGTAAAAACTGATAAGAACTGTGTAATCATGGGGGACTTTAACTTCCCAGATATAGATTGGGGAACAAATGCTAGTAACAATAATAGGGCTCAGATGTTCCTAGACGTGCTAGCAGATGAATTCCTTCATCAAGTAGTACCTGAACCGACGAGGGGGGATGCCATTTTAGATTTGGTGCTGGTGAGTAGTGAGTAGTGAGGACCTCGTTGAGAAAATGGTTGTAGGGGACAACCTTGGCTCGAGTGACCATGAGCTAATTCACTTTAAACTAAATGGAAGGATTAACAGAAATAAAACTGTGACTAAGGTTTACGATTTCAAAAAGGCCAACTTTAATAAATTAAGGTAACTACTTAGGGAAGTGGATTGGGCTAACATACTTAGGGATCTAAAGGCAGATGACGCCTGGGATTATTTCAAGCTGAAGTTGCACCAGCTGTCCGAGGCCTGTATCCCGAGAAAGGGAAAACGGTTAGTAGGCAGGAGATTTAGACCTAGCTGGATGAGCGGGCGTCTCAAAGGGGCGATTAAGAAAAAACAGAAAGCGTACAAAGAATGGAAAAGGGGAGGGATCAGCAAGGAAACCTACCTTATTGAGGTCAGAGCATGTAGGGATGCAGTGAGAAAGGCCAAAAGCCGTGTAGAGTTGGACCTCGCGAGGGGAATTAAATCCAATAGTAAGAGGTTTTATAGCCATATAAATAGGAAGAAAACAAAGAAAGAGGAAGTGGGACCGCTGAAGAATGTAGATGGAGTGGAGATTAAGGATAATCTAGGCATGGCACAATATCTAAATGAATATTTTGCATCGGTCTTTAATAAGGCTAATGAAGGGCTTAGGAATAGAGGGAGCAGGACAGAGGGGAATAAAGGAGGGGGGATTGACATTACAGTATCAGAGGTGGAAGCCAAACTTGACCAGCTAAACGGGACTAAATCGGGCGGACCGGATGATCTTCATCCTAGAATATTGAAGGAACTGGCGCAAGAAATTGCAAGCCCCTTAGCGATAATTTTTAATGAATCTGTAAACTTGGGGGTGGTACCGTTGGACTGGAAAATAGCGAATGTGGTTCCTATTTTCAAGAAGGGGAAAAAAAGTGACCCGGGTAACTACAGGCCTGTTAGTTTAACTTCTGTAGTATGCAAGGTCTTGGAAAAATTTTTGAAGGAGAAAGTAGTTAAGGACCTTGAGGTGAATGGCAATTGGGACAAATTACAACATGGGTTTACGAAAGGCAGATCGTGCCAAACCAACCTGATCTCCTTCTTTGAGAAAGTAACAGACCTTCTAGATAAAGGAAATGCAGTGGATCTAATATACCTCGATTTTAGTAAAGCGTTTGATACTGTACCGCATGAGGAATTATTGGTTAAATTGGAAAAGATGGGGATCGATATGAAAATCCAGAGGTGGATAAAGAACTGGTTAAAGGGGAGACTGCAGCGGGTAGTACTGAAAGGTGAACTGTCAGGTTGGAGGGAGGTCACCAGTGGGGTTCCTCAAGGTTCGGTTTTGGGTCCGATTTTATTTAATCTATTCATTACTGACCTCGGAACCGAATGTAGGAGTGGGCTGATAAAGTTTGCGGATGACACAAAGTTGGGAGGTATTGCCAATTCGGAGAAGGATCGGGATATTCTGCAGGGAGACTTGGATGACCTTGTAAATTGGAGTAATAATAGTAGGATGAGATTTAATAGTGAGAAGTGTAAGGTGATGCATTTAGGGATGACTAACAAGAATTTTAGTTATAAGCTGGGGACGCATCGGTTGGAAGTGATGGAGGAGGAGAAGGACCTCGGAGTCCTGGTTGATCACAGGATGACTATGAGTCGGCAATGTGACGTGGCTGTGAAAAAAGCTAATGCGATCTTGGGATGTGTTAGGCGAGGTATTTCTAGTAGGGACAAGGAGGTGCTGCTTCCGTTATACAAGGCGCTGGTGAGACCTCATTTGGAGTACTGTGTGCAGTTCTGGTCTCCTATGTTTAAAAAGGATGAACTCAAACTGGAACGGGTACAGAGAAGGGCCACTAGGATGATCCGAGGAATGGAAAACCTTTCCTATGAAAGGAGACTCGAGGAGCTCGGTTTGTTTAGCCTAACCAAAAGAAGGCTGAGGGGGGATATGATTGCTCTCTTTAAATATATCAAAGGGATAAATACCAGGGAGGGAGAGGAATTATTTCAGCTCAGTACTAATGTGGACACGAGAACAAATGGATATAAACTGGCCGTGGGGAAGTTTAGGCTTGAAATTAGACGAAGGTTTCTAATCGTCAGAGGGGTGAAATTTTGGAACAGCCTTCCGAGGGAAACGGTGGGGGCGAAAGACCTCTCTGGCTTCAAGATTAGGCTAGATAAGTTTATGGAGGGAATGGTTTGATGGGATAACGTGATTTTAGTCAATTAGGCAATAACGTGCCATCGCTGGTAAAATGAGGGTCCGGCTGGAGAATCTTGCCTGTATGCTCGGGGTTCTACTGATCGCCATATTTGGTGTCGGGAAGGAATTTTCCTCCAGGGTAGATTGGCAGAGGCCCTGGAGGTTTTTCGCCTTCCTCCGCAGCATAGGGCAGGGGTCGTAAGCTGGAGGATTCTCTGCAACTTGAAGTCTTTAAATCACGATCTGGAGACTTCAACAGCTGAGTTAAGGGAAAGTGGGTGGGTCAGCTTTTGTGGCCTGCATCATGCGGGAGGTCAGACTAGATGACCATATTGGTCCCTTCTGACCTTAAAGTCTATGAGTCTATGAGTCTTGGCTGGTAATTTTTAAATAATGTTGTTCAGAGCATATTATTTATTATCATGAAAAGTATTTAATGGTGGAGAGTTGCACTATTTATATAGACCTTAAATACTTTTTCTCCGCATTCCTTTATACAACTTCATTTAAAGGCTTTTAAATAAACAGCGACCTACCCATGTTCTTTGCTAATAATTTCCTTGTTCACTTTTTAAATGGCAACATAGTGGCTGTAATTACATCCCTCCTACTACTCATGTCAAAGTTAAGTCTAACTAGACCTCGAAGAAAAGAAAATGCAGTGACCAGCGTTTAAATTGTCAGTCAGCTTCACTTTCTGGGGAGGTTAACAAAAAACAAACCAAAAACAAACCCTTGCTTGCTTCTTATTGGAAAAGGCAGAGAGATGTGCAATTGGATGGACTTGAGTCTAGATGCGAAGATACTGCACTGATGAAGCCATTGGAGTGTACAGATAGACAATTTTGTGCCTGTGGAATTTCTAGGGCACTCCTCACTATAGTATCTTCTGTCTCTTGCAATGCTTCCTCCCTCCCCCAATTGAGAAAGGGAATCTAGTGCAATGTGACTACATTCATTTGTGTTCTGAAGGCTTGGGTCCTGGGCATCTGAGTGGTGTGTGTCTTGACTACTTGAAGTGCCACCTCTCTGCTCGTGTGAGCATGAGACAAAAAGGAGGTTGCTCAGTGGTTAGGGCGCTAGCCTAGGACCTGGGAAGACCCATGTTCAATTCCTTGCCCTGCCACAGGCTTCCTGTGTGACCTTGGGCAAGTCACTTAGTCTCTGCCTCGGTCCCTCATCTGTACAATGGGGATATAGTATTTCTGTTAAGGATAAATACATGAAAATGGATTGTGAGGTGTTGAGATGCTAGGGCAATAGAGTCCATAAAAGTCTGTACTTAAGATAAATGCAGTCATCTGAGGTGCTTGCATTAGCTAGCATTGTTCCTGATATAATCAGAGGGATCTGGCAGCAGGCCTTCCTTAATAGGAGGTCTGTGGCTTTAGAATCCACCTTGGTTCACCAGAGTCAAGCTTTTACAACCTGCAGAATACCCCTATTCCCTGGGATTTTCCGGGAAGACAGTGTGAGGGCAGCAGAATAACAGAAGGGGAAGGTGGCCTGGAGAATGTAAATGGAGGCTGTGGGTTTATTTTGAGTAATGGAGATCATGCTACACAGGGAGGTTTTGCTGGAGCCTGATGTCCTTTGGCAGTTTTGCTTTTAGATTTCATGCTTGTGGAACTTTGCTTTTCACATTTTGTCATGTGCTTACCATGGGAGAAAAGCTCCATAAGTTTTATATAAAGAAAATGCACAAAGTCACAAGTGGATTTTAATTATGGGAGACACTTACCCATCCCTGGCTAGTGACTGAGTGGTGATGGCTTCCTATTCTGTAGCCAGCAATGTGTTTTGCAGGTATGAGATTTCAGATGGCCCCATATGAAAAATACTTAGTCTCCCATCCCCCAAATATTCCATTTAGTAGTAGTGCCTTTCGAACAGTGAGAGGTATCATGAGAAGACCAGCCAAGAGAACGGCCTGAATTAAGGTCCAATTAATGAGCATTTTTTTTAATTAAGCCAAAAATGTTTGTCTTGGCAAAGTTGATCTTTTTGTCAGATTGTACTCCTGGGGGAATTCTACACCACTGCGCAATGCAGAATTTTTCAGAAATTAATGATGTGTGTGCAGAATTTCCTTTCCCCCACAGAAATGGGCTGCAGTGCTGCTGACAGCCACTAGGGGCTGCTGGACCCTCACCATTTCCCCCCTCCCTTGGTCGCTTGCTTTCCCCCACCCTCACTCATTTTCACTGGACTGGGTAGGAGGTTGGGATGTGGGAGGGGGTACTGGCTCTGGTCTGGGGATGCAGGCTCCAGAGTGGGGCAAGAAATGAGGGGTTCGGGATGCGGGAGGGTGCTCTGGACTGGGGCAGGGAGTTGGAGTGTGGGATGGTGGTGAAGGTGCTGGCTGGGGGTGTGGGCTCTGGGATGGAGCTAGGGATGAGGGGTTTGGGGTGCAGGAGGGGGCTCCAGGCTGGGGCCAAGGGCTTTGGAGTGTGGGAGGGGGTGTGGGGTAAAGGGTGCAGGAGGGGGCTCCGAGCTGGGGCAGGGGGTTTGGGCGCAGGAGGGGGGTGGGCTCCAGAAGAGAGTTTGGGTGCGGGAGGGGGCTCAGGGTAGGGGGTTGGGGTGCAGGAGGGGGTGCAGGGTACGGGCTCTGGGAGGGGGCTCAGGGCTGGGGCAGTGGGTTGGGGTGTGGCCTCCGGGCGGCACTCATATCGGGTGGCTCCCAGAAGCGGCCGGTATGTCCCTCAGGGTGCAGGGTGAGCCAGTGGTTCCCAGCCAATGGGAGCTGTGGAGCCGGTGCTTGGTGACAGCACGTAGAGCCTCCCTGGCTGCTCCTGTGCCTGGGAGCTGAACATGCCATGTGCTTCCAGGAGCCACGCGGAGCCCGCCCACCCCACTGCGCTGCTGACTGGACTTCTAATAGCCTGGTCAGCAGTGCTGACTGGAGCCACTAGGGTCCCTTTTTGATCGGGTGTTCTGGTCGAAAACCGAACACCCGGCAATCCTAGCCTGGGACCCAGCATCAGGCTGTTTCTCCTTCTGGATCCCTGGACTCTGGGGGAGAAGGGGTGTGGGTATCTGGGCAAGGGGGGACCCTGCGGCTGGGCCCGGGTGTGTGTGCGGGTATCTGGGTCAGGGGGGCCCCCATGACTGGGCTCTGGGTGGGGGGAAGGGGTTTGGGTGCATTGGCTGGGGGGGGGGCACTGTGGCTGGTCTTCGGGGTGGCAGGGGCAGAGAAACAGGAACTGGGTTGTCATAGAGGTTTCTTTAACTCTCTACTCCTGGGGGAAATTTTGTGTGTCTGTATTGTTACAGACATATTTGCTGACAGGTATTTCGAAATCAATTACCAAAATAATTGAAACTGGTGTGATTATATAGGGTTATTTTGACAAATAAAATTTGCAGAATTTTAAAATATTGTGCACAGAATTCTTAATTTTTTTTGGGCACAGAATGCCCCCGGGAGCAAACAGCTTGATATAACTTGTGCACACCACGTAATTAGAATATCTATCCTGTTGCAGTTTGTGACATCTATGCACATGTCAGCTCTATTCAAATATCTGTATCCTGGAGAAATTTTCAGTAAATTATGTAGGGTAGGTTTTAATACCAGAACTGTGGGTGCTGAGGTATAGTAAAGTAAAGATAAAACCTAGTTTATAATATCTTCTTCCACATAAAGAGTTCTGTTTATTAAATTGTCAGTGTTTATGCTTTCAGTAATTCACAGTTTCATTACCAAACTGTCTCATATCAAAGAAATGAATTTTTCAGGGGATTTTTCATTGTAAAGTAAAATATACAACTTTACCAGTAAAATGAGAGCATTGGGTCATTATCTTGCACTCAGCTAGTTTGTAGCCATTATTGTGTGCATTAGGTTTTCAAATGCCAGTATTTCTCTTCATTATGAAGAACAGGAAAATGTCTTTTGAAATCTTTTTTTTTGCTATGACAGTATATTATTTTTTACTGCCCAAGGAGATTATGAATCACTAAGAAAGATAAAAAAAATTATAGCCGACATTCCCAATGACTTTTCTTTTCAGACTAATAGTTGCATTCACTGGCATAATTTTAAAGCCTTTTATGATGATGTGTATTGATGTATTTTATATATATTGTATAAAGTGCCATTGGCTCCATTATAAACAACCATTAGTAAGATTTTGTAACTCATGGCTATAAAATTTTGCTCAGAGGTGGGAGCTTAGTATGCTGCTAGATATACATGCCAGTATTATTTAACTTGATCAAATCCTATTTATGATGCCTATCTGCCCACTCTGGGGTTGGATCCCAGCACCAAGAATATTCAGGTGTAATGGCCTCGCTGTCTTGTCCTGTTTCTTGCTTCTGGGTGTAGGACTGAGATTTTTTTCCAAGCCTGCAGTCCCCCCTCCTCCTCTCTTCCCCCATAATTTTTAGGGTGTCTTTATAGCAGCAGATCCTTGAATACTTAAGTGTGTGAAGTACTGCCATGCCCAAAAGCTCAAAAATCGTGAGGCAGACACCAAAAAAAAAAGGGGGATTTTTAAAAGATTGTATTGTATTTCAGTTTGATTTTTTTTTCTTAACTCCCTTTCCCAATCCTCAGCATGTGTTGCATAGAGGGTTACCAACTCTCCCAAATTCATGAAGTATGATGACTTTTGTCCCTCACTGCAGGAGCTCTCGCTGGCTGCCTGATGGTATGGCGCTTCCAGTTTCTCCCTAAGCCCCAAAATTCCAGTGAGTGAATTTTGTGCCCCCTTCCTCTCCAGCACTACTTCTCCTTGCTCTTCAGTGCAACTCTGATCCTCCTACAGCTCTAGTGGTTCTTGACCAGGTCTGGGGGCAGCTGCAGTGGGATCTCCATCTTCCGTGACGTTTGGGAAGGGAGTAGCTCAAGGGATTCTTCACAACCCGCTCCCCCCTCCTTGGCTTGGTGTTGCAGAGATGAAGAGGGGTTGGGAAGCAGAGAGCAGACTGACCCATTCTTCACCACAGAAGAAGAGGGAGTGGAGCCCCCCTGAGCCATTATCCTATTTCTTTTCCTCCTTCCTCTTGGGACAATACTGTTGGTTGCGCCTTCTCTTACCAAAAAACTTTCTTGGCCCCTGAGGGATGGAGGCAGAATTCTGTGTGCCTCTTACAACAGGCCGTCTCCACTTCCCCACTTCCTGGATGAGCACAGCCAATTGGAAGGGTATTTCCCTTGAGCTGGGTGGAATATCTCTCTTCTTATCAGGAGACTGACTGGCTACAACAGGGCCAGAATGGAGTAGTTGTCAATTAAATTACGAGTGTTGACAATGCTGATGTGAATATCTTTCACTCACAGCAAGAGCAAGTAACTTTTCTCCACTTGTGTGTTGACCATTTTTGCAAATAGTTAGTCTCACGTGTTAGTTGACTTGAGCTCTAAGGATGGAGTTTTCAAAAGTGCCTAAGTGGGTTCGGAGCATAAGTTTTACTGAGAACCAAAGTCCAGTGTATTCAGTGATACTGTCCATTTTGAGGATAGTTTTGTTCTTTGGGGGACATTATCCTCATTTGCATTTGATAAAATAACTTCGTTTGGGTCTTACTGGTGAATTGTACAAAGTGCCCTATTTCTGGTGGCAGCATATGTATCTACTTTACCCAGGAGAACAGGTTTCTATGAGATGCGAAACACCATCAGTTCTGAACAGCTTTCAGCTCTTTTTTAGTTTGTTAGCCCCTCATTCAACAGGCCTGGGGGATGGAATAAGAAGTTTTGTATAACCCTTAGAGTATTTCATGTTGCCTAATTAAATTCTTACTGTGTTATCTCCTGCAAATCATCCTACAGAAGAATGAATGCCAACAGTTAATTTTTAAACCTGTGCATCTCACCTTAGAATTAAGTGTTTTCAAAAATTTGAGAGGAGGTTTTAAAGGTGAACAGAAGAGCACAAAAAAAAATCAGTATAGAAAACTGTTTTAAAATATCCCTACTCACCAGGCTGTTGGGGAAGACTTGGAGGTTTTAACTAACCTCGTAAAAAGATTTAGGCCCTCTGTAAAATCCCTTTGCCCTTCAGAACATAGGAATTGGCATACTAGGTCAGACTAGTGTTCCATGGACAGTGACCAGTAACTGCTGCTTCCAAGGACGGAACAAGAAATACTTGTTACTGGAACGTGCTCAAGTATTACCATGATGAGCATAGTATGTAGAACAGAATCCTGTTCTGAATGCTGGCTAACCTCTTGGCCACAGTGGGTATGTCTATGCTGCAATAAAACACCCGTGGCTGGATGGCGTCAGCTGAGTTGGGGGCTATAAAACTGAAGTGTAGATATTCGGGCTTGGGTTTGAGCCCAACCTCTGGGACCCTCTCCCTCATGAAGTATCCCAGAATGTGCCATTATATACCAGAGGTGGTGATGTAATCTATGGGAATCCATCGTTTTCTGATGTAAAAGAATGATCCATTATGAGACGCCTTCAGTAAACCAGAAGGGTATACAGAGGTTTTCAGAGGGGATAGAATACATTTTTAAAGGATAGTTAAAACTTGGTTCTGTGTTGAATTAACAAGGCTGTGGGGGACATTCAGTAGATAAATCTGGACATAATGTAGTTTTGTTCTCGGCTTTTAAAGGTTACCATTTTAAAAAAAAGCCTCCCCTCTTCTCTCCCCCCCCCCCCCCACAGAGTTTTATTTCCTTAGGACATCTTAAAATGCCTCCTTCCCTTTTAAAGTGAATATTGAAACACAGAAAATATTTTAATACATTCTTATGTAAAATGAGAAGAAATACCCAGGTGAGCCACAAACAGAAACACAGATTCTACTATCCCAACTGCACTGTGGTTTTCTGGAATCTACCTTTAAGAGACTGGAAATTAGAACTGTCCAAACATTTATGATGGAAACAAAATCACACAAAACCCACTTGCTCTTTTTTTTTATTACAAATTCTAAACCAAGTTTATTAATAGGGTAATTAACAGAACTCTTTTGCAAATTGGGCTGGGCCCGGTGTAGGCTGAACCTGATTTGTATGAAAATCATGTGAAGTTCACTGTTTCACGTGGTTTGGTGTGAAATTGGTAAACACCCAGTGGCTTTGAGTGAGTTTCACATTGAGTTTGGAGTGCACCTACACTAGAAACTCCAAAGTTGCAAACCCTATGTGGATCAATACCAGTTTCATATAGCTCAGCTGTCATCCTCTGCACTTTAACGGATGATCCATTCATACTATCCCTTCCTCTAATAACCCCTGACCGAATATACATATTATCTTTATCTAGGATTTCTGACTCCTAAAGAGGATCTAGTTTGATTAAAAGTAGGTGGAATTAGAAATAATGCAATATGCAAACATCTGAAATAAGTGTATTGGATAGGGTGACCAGATGTTCCGATTTTATAGGGACAGTACCGATATTTGGGGCTTTTTTCTTATATAGGCTCCTATTACCCTCCAACCCCTGTCCCGATTTTTCACAGTTGCTATCTGGTCAGCCTAGGATTGGAGGAAATCTAAGTGAAAAGCTTTGTAGTGTTAAGTGAAATTCCTAGCATTTCTACTTGGTCTTGTAAAGAGTAAGAGAAGACAAAAGTTATGTATATAGGTTGGGCTTTTTAATGTAATTTTTAGAGTTGGTCAATAGTTTAATTTTCTAATAGAACGGTTAGTTCTTCCCTGGAAATTGCTGATTCAATGAAATCAAGGCATTTTGTGGGAATGTGTCAATTTTGCCATGATTTTATTTTGAGGGGGAAAAAATCAAAATGATTTCTTAATTGAGTGTAAACTATTTTTGTGTGGAAATTATGTATTTGTTTTACTTATTTTATTTTTATTATAGTAGAAAATAAAGTTGAAATTGAAATGAAATATTTTGATAAGAATGTTTTTAAAAATTTCATTTAGTGAGAAATTACAAACTTTTACATTCCATTCCAATTCGAAATGGAAGCAAATTTCAAAATTGCAGACTTTCCCACATAATTTTGAAATTCCCTCTGATACCCTATGGTTGGCAGCAGTATAAGTACATAGTGCAAACTTCAGGTGGAATAGCTTTTCCTCTTTAGCCTTTTCAAACATAATAGGTTGGATATGTGACCCATATAAATTGAAATAATATATTACAAGATATAAATATTGTGTTTTTATCCGTTAGATAAAATCTTGCTTGAGTTTTCATGTTTTTAGGAAATATTATACCCATTTTCCTCAGATTGCAGTGTGAAATTTCAAAAGATAAGAAGCTCCTTTCAAAAGGAATAAACCAAGAAGTGTGTCTGAAAATTGACTTGATGTTATCTCCTGAAACTTCCTGCTTGCGAGATATGCAAAATTGGTGCCTTGTTCTGTGGACACAGACTGTAAACATAGGTTAAGTGGATTCTGTTCTCAGCTGAGAAGAGGATCACTCACCATTTTACATAAAGGCATTTCTAGGAAATATGAAGTGTGTTAAAGCTAGAAAAAGGTGCCCCAAATGAGTCCAGAATACTTGATTAGTCACTTTTAGACATAGCTCTAGCTGTTGTACTCTGGCAACATATTTCTGAGGCACAAATGTTCAAACTTCCCTTCCAAGGTCTCCCTTGATAGCATGCAGAGATCTGTCAAAATCTTTGCATGGGGGTTTGAAAAGGCAAACATCTAGCCTTAATACTAGTGTGAATGGTGAACACTTTTGCATTAGAAGCATAGAGGTATAAAAGATATTGGGGACTGGGAAATTTGAGGATTGCAAATTTTCACACAACTAATACAGTAATTAAAGTGCTTCAGAATTTTGGTAAGCAGTTATTAAAATGCTATTGACTTGAACTGTAAGGCCTTGATTCACAAAGGTACTTAAGGACATGAATAACTGTAAGCTTCTGAGTTGTCCCATTGACTTCAGTTGATGTCATGTACTTCAATGCCTTGCTGATTCATGATCTGAAAGAGGAAGAAACTTTTGTAATATTTTGTTATATGAACAATCAAAGAAAAACTGGAGGAGAAATGCTTGCACTGGAGCTATAACACTTCCTTTCTTGTGAAGCTCAAGAAGAGAATGTGTTAAGTTTAGGGCTGTTGATTAATCGCAGTTAACTCACATGATTAACTCAAAAAGAATAATCACAATTAAAAAAATTAATCGCGATTAATCACAGTTTTAATCACACTATTAAACAATAGAATACCAATTGAAATTTATTACATATTTTGGATGTTTTTCTACCTTTTCATATATATTCTATGTTGTAATTGGAATCAAAGTGCATATTGTTTTTTATTACAAATATTTGCATTGTAAAAAAAAAAAAAAGTATTTTTCAATTCACCTCATATAGGTACCATAGTGCAATCACTTTATTGTTTAAGTGCAATTTACAAATGTAGATTATTTTTGGGTACATAACTGCACTCAAAAACAAAACAATGTAACACTTCAGAACCTACAAGTCCACTCGGTCCTACTTCTTGTTCAGCCAATTGCTAAGACAAACAAGTTTGTTTACATTTACAGGAGATAATGCTGCCCTCTTCTTATTTAGAATGTCACCAAAAAGTCAGAACAGACATTTGCATGGCAGCTTTGTGGCTGGCATTGCAAAGTATTTATGTACCAGATATGCTAAACGTTCATATGCCCCTTCATGCTTCGGCCACCATTCCAGAAGACATGCTTCTATGCTGATGACACTAGTTAAAAAATAAAGCATTAATTAAATTTGGGACATGGGAGAATTGTATGTCCCCTGTTCTGTTTTACCTGCATTCTGCCATATATTTCATGTTATAGCAGTCTCGGATGATCACCCAGCATATGTTGTTTGATTTAAAAACACTTTCACTGCAGATTTGACAAAACGCTAAGAAAGTACCAATGTGAGATTTCTAAAGATAACTATGGTACTCGACCCAAGGTTTAAGAATCTGAAGTGCCTTCCAAAAGCTGAGAGGGGCGAGGTGTGGAGCATGCTCTCAGAAGTCTTAAAAGAGCAACACTTTGATGCGGAAACTACAGAACCTGAACCACCAAAAAAGAAAGTCAACCTTCTGCTGGTGGCATGTGAATCAGAGGATGAAAATGAACAAGCATCTGTCTGCAGTGCTTGGATTGTTATCGAGCAGACTCCGTCATCAGCATGGACGCATGTCCCCTGGAATGGTGTTTGAAGCATGAAGGGACATATGAATCTTTAGCGCATCTGGCACGTAAATATCTTGCGACGCCAGCTACAACAGTGCCATGTGAACACCTGCTTATTGTCTGAACAAGAAGTAGGACTGAGTGGACTTGCAGGTTCTACAATTTTACATTGTTTTATTTTTAATGCAATTTTTTTTTACATAATTCTACATTTCTAAGTTCAACTTTCATGATAAAGAGATTGCATTACAGTACTTAGTATTTTTCAATTCACCGAATACATTTCTTTTTTTTACAGTGCAAATACTTGTAATAAAAAATAAATATCAAGTGAGCACTGTAAACTTTGTATTCCGTGTTGTAATTGAAATCTATATTTGAAAATGTAGAAAACACCCACAAATATTTAAATAAATGGTATTCTATTATTGCTTAACAGTGCGATTAATCGTGATTGATTTTTTTTTTTAATCACTTGACAGCCTAGTTAAGTTAGTAGATTCCCAACTATTTCACTTTTAAAATCAGGGACTGTCCTCAGAAAAGTGAGATGTCACACTAAATTTTTCAGAAAACTTTACAACATCACATAATTATTTAGATGTAAAGGAGCCTCTGCGACCCACTGCCTGCTGCAACCTTTTGATGATTGTTGTTAAATGCTTTTATAAAAGGCCAAAGTTGTAATAAATAAGTAATGTAGAAAAAGGTCCATGAGGACATGGAAGCTTAGGGACAGAATATTAGTGACAACTGAGTGATTTGAGTACTAGTATGTTCAGCTTTCAGCCTAATAGTTTGTACTCTAGCAAGGGAAATTAGATGATGTATTCTGTCTCTTGGGAACTGAAGAACCAGGCTAACTGAGCACCACCTGGATAATCACTAGGTTTTAAAAATACAGATGTCTCTTTGTAACACACTGTGGGAATGCACATACAGGCAGCATAGTTGTCACTAAGGCTTAATCATGTAGCACTTGGAATAAAATATATGACCTTTGGCTGTATAAACAGAAGTGCCTCCCTGTGAGCTAAAATGTCTCAGTTTGCTTAATTAATAGATTGAAAGTAGACACACACAGTATAAGCAGACTATATATATATATATATATATATGAGTAGATGCATTCACACCATACTTAATGTTTTTGTGAGTTACGCTCCTGTATTGAAGTTCCATTAATAGTAAAAGTGGTTTTAATGGGGATGGATGGTTTGGAACTGGTAATGCCATACTGAACCTTTGACTTTTAGATCAGTGGTTCAAATGTACCTTAGGTCAGCAGTGAGCAAAAGGCATAACCGTCTGTCATATGGGTTGCGGCTCTCAGTTGAGTTCCCAGTGGGCAGTTTTTTACGCAGTAATAGTCTGACGACAAGGATGACAACTCGTTCTCCGCAATGATGTAAAGGACTGACTGAACGTGAAAACTTAATTTACCCTTAATTACAGTTGTCTGGAAAGATTGAGAACCACTGGCAACCCTGGTTCAGCACTTCTGACCCCAGCACCTGGCTACAGCCCTATTCTGGCTTCCACCAGCCCAAATTCCTCCAAAACCATATGCCCTGGTCTGTCCAGCCCTCACCTGGACCACTCAGAGAAATAATGTTTGTTGCTCCTTAAAGAGACAAAAGCAGTTTAGAGTTTAACAACGTAAGTGGGGCAAATACACCCTTCAAACAAAGCACTGAGTTGATTTACAGTTAAAAAAAAAAATATACAGAGAATTAAGTTAGAAAGGGTGACAAGCAAATAAAAAGAAACTGCACCTCTAAAAGTCCAAAACTCTAGTAAAGTACAGGCTTTGTTCAAGATAGTTTACCTCACCAATCTTCCTTCTTCCAAGCCATGGTTGACTTTTCCTCAGTCAGGACTTTCCACAGTAGTACAAGAGGCTGCCTTCCCTTGTCTTCCTAGGGGAAAGATCCTTGCCCATGTTCAGTTCCCAGAGTCTTCAATGCCCCCTTGGTTGTAGGACCCATCTTTCTCAGCTCTCAAGAGCTCTGTTCCTTTGTGTCTATCTAGTGATAGGGTTTCCAACTTTCTAATCCCACACAACTGAACACCCTAGCCCTGCCCCTTCCCTGAGGCCCTGTCCCCCGCTCACTACATTTCCCCATCCCTTGGTGGCTTGCTCTACCCCACCCTCACTCACTTTCATGGGGCTGGGGCAGGGGCTTGGGGTGCAGGCTCTGGAGTGCAACTGGGGATGAGGGGCTTGGGGTGCAGGAGGCGGTTCCAGGCTGGGGGTGGGGCTGAGGGATTTGGAGCGTGGGAGGGGGCTGTGGGTTGAGGCAGGGAGTTGGGGTGTGAGTGGGGGGTTCTGGCTCTGAGGTGGGGCTGGAGATGAGGAGTTTGGGGTGTAGGAGGGGACTCCAGGTTTTGGGGGGGCTCAGGGCTGGGGCAGAGGTTTGGGGCACGGGCTTACCTCTGGTGGCTCCCGGTCAGCAGCGCAGCAATGCTAAGGCAGGGTACCTGCCTGTCCTGACACCACGTTGCGTGCATCCTGGAAGTGGCCAGCAGGTCTGGTGCTAGTAGGCGGGGGTGCAGGAGGATCTGCATGCTGCTCTTGACCACAGGCACCGCCCCCCGCCAGCTCCCATTGGCTGCGGTTCCCGGCCAATGGGAGTGTGGAGCTGGTGCTTAGGGCGGGGGCAGTGCACAGAGCCCTGTGGCCCCCTGCCTAGGAGCCGGACCTGCTGGCCACTTCTGGGGTGCAGCGCGGTGCCAGGACAGGTAGGTGCTAGCCTGCCTTAGCGCTGCAGCACCACCACCCAGACTTTTAACGGCCCGGTCGGCGGTGCTGACCGGAATCGCCAGGGTCCCTTTTCGACCGGGTATTCTGGTCGAAAACCGGACACCTGGTCACCCTATCTAGTGATGGATGCCAAAATGGCTTTCTGTCTCTGCATCTATCTCTGATTTCAGTGACCTTGTTTAAAGAGGCAGGATGGCCTAATGCTGTTCTTTCCTTCCTGTGGTCTTCCCACCCCCCTAGTGATTTGAATGTAAATAGGGCTTCCCTTGTTTTGGTCACACCTTGCTTAATTTCACTGGAGACAGATAGATAGTTGTGATGTTTCCTCTTGTCCAGGAGAGGTATGTTTCTCCCTTTGTTTGGTCACAGACTATAAAGCATAATACTGAGTATCCATAATTCTGTATGTAGTGTTAATAAATACATTTCACAATTATATTAATCACCAGGGTGTCATAGGTTTTCATGGAACACCTCACTCATTATACTTTTATAATACAGTAATATTGTATACAATCAGTTGATTAAGTTCTTTATCACTAGGGCTCCGGGTCTGTCACAGAGGTCACAGAAGTCATGGATTCCGTGACTTTCCGCGACATCTGTGACTTCTGCAGTGGCCAGTGTGGCTGATCCCAGGGCTGCCCCAGCAGCTGGCTTGGGGACAGCCACACCGGCTGCTCCTGGAACTGGCCCCGGGGGACAACTTGAGCAGTGGCCACTTGGGCGGGGTGCACCCTCCACAGCGGCAGCCCCTGCAGCAGCAGCACCCAGGTTTAGTCAGGGTATTTATAGTATATGTCAGGTACTGGTCACGTGCAATAATTTTGTTTATTGCCCATGACCTATCCAGGACTTTTGCTAAAAATACCTGTGACTAAATCGTAGCCTTATTTATCACTTGAGGTTCAGACCCCTTGTGCAGACGAAGTTTCTCTGCTCTCCTGGAAGGTGTTTCCTCCCCTGCTTATTAGCTTAATAAGCTTAAAAGCTAATATGTAAATAGACCTTCATTGTGTCTGCCTGATGAGCAGGCTGGGCACAGGAGCAAATACATGTTCTTTGTCTAGTACAGACACAGTTAGGCACATTTTAGTCATCATTCCAGCATATATCCATAACTCTTAATACACATGATATACACACACATCATGCAAAAATATTAATGATCAGTAAGTTGTTAGTTTTCCAGTGACACATTACATGACACCTTTTAGAAACGGATGACCATAATGAGTTGGGGTACATAGAATTGGTCAGGCAACCTAAAACTCATTACTTGATACAAGTGATCCCCGTGCCCTCTGGCACTGACGTGCTCTTAGGGCCATGGTCTCCCACCTCACAGATAGAGTCCTGTGGCACCTTATAGACTAACAGACGTATTGGAGCATGAGCTTTCGTGGGTGAATGCATCCGACGAAGTGGGTATTCACCCATGAAAGCTCATGCTCCAATACGTCTGTTAGTCTATAAGGTGCCACAGGACTCTTTTCTGCTTTTACAGATCCAGACTAACACGGCTACCCCTCTGATACTTGACACCTCACAGATGAGTTCATTAGCCCCTGGGCTATCGAGTAATTCTCTCTCTTCCCCTCCCCCCCCCAATTAATATTTAACTATTTTATACAAAGTGGAACAGCATCAACAGGAGAGATTGCCCCAGAGTATTGCATAGCCTAATGGTTAGGGCACACTCAGAAATTGAGACCAAAGTTAAAATCCCTGCTCCCCAAGAGGCAAGAGAGGGAAAAGGGTCTTGAACCTCTTTTTAAAGAGGCTTATTCAATGAATGGGGCGTTAGTTCTTATTTCTCTTCATTCTCCACATCCAATGTGTGGCCCCGTTAGGCCTTATTTAAAGTGCACTATTTAAACCCACATCCTGGGCGCATGCCTCGACCACTGGGCTAAAAGTTAAGGTTGCCACTACTTCTGTTTCAATCGCTAAGGATTTAGATGTGCTCAGAACATGACTTCTGGGTCAGACCCTGAAGACAAGGTAGGCAGGGGAGGTACCTACTTTGTGAAATCTCACTGCAGCTTATTTGTGAGATAAGCACAGAGCTGCTTGGCACTGTGAGGACTTAAGCAGCTGCGCGCATGCCCAGCTGTGCAAATTTAGGTGCCTCTGGTACGTTAACACTGAAGGTTTACAAACCTACAGGGTTAGGCAGCAGCTGAGTAGGAGTTTTGCGATTGCCAGTGGTGCCTAGACGTTGGACTTGGGTGACTAAAGTGGCAATTAGGCATTTAAATGTCTCCCTTGTGAATGAGGGCGCTGCATATTCTGTAGAGTGAAAAAATAAATTGGATCTTTATTTCCTGCAATGGGGTAAGGAACCAGTGCACCCCCCCCTTGCCTTTCCCCCACAAAGCAAAAAATTTCCCATGGGAAAGCCACAAGAGACTTGGTTTCTAAATAGGGATATGCTTACTGGCTGACTGACATTTAGTCCCTTGTTCCAGAACTACCTTGCTGTTTATTTGCTTTCTGGCATCTGGTGACTACCTATTTTGCCACCTTGCTGCCGCTCTGCTTTAAATGATGGATTTATTTAATCCAGTTTCTTAAAGATGCAGGCCACCCTGTCACAATTTCATTTTACAGAAGGATAATCTCAGTTACAGAAGGGTTCAAGTCCACATTTTTTTAAACGTAGTCCCTAATGTTGGGAGCCTCTTCTAACTTTTTATTTTTGAGTGCCCAGCTTCAGATAATTCGGGCTTAACTTTCAGAAGTTCCAAACACCTGTGATTCCCACAGGAATCAGTATGCGTCCCAGCCCACAGTGCATTACGTTAAAATGTATTAATTCCCTCTGTTTGTAAGGTGGCTGTTAAAATTCATAGCCTTTGAAACAGGGGTTTGATAAGTAGTGGAAAATATACATATCTGTAGCTTGTAATAACTTTTCCAGCAGAGATGAAGATTGGTTTTGTAGTAAAATAATTTAACTTCAGAGATAATGGCCTGGATTCATCAGAGTGACAATGGATAGATTATTTTTCTAATTTATGCACATAATAGTTCACTTGTGTTAGTATGTATGGAGTGCCAGTCTTTCATAAACATTGAAATAGCTATAGGGATAATTACTGAATTTCAGAGTTTTAACAAATAAGAGTGTCATTTAAGTGTGTGTGTGTGTGTACACGTGCATGCATTTCATTAAAAATACTATATTAAGATGTTAAGGTTGCTAAGTCAAGCACTCAAAAGGTCTGAATTAAGGTTGCCTGGGCAACATTAATTTGCCCCCCTTGAGCGTATACTTTATGGTAGTCTCTAATTATATGATCACTACTGTCTTTTCCACAGGAACCCAGGCTTACTCAATGAATGGGGAGTTAGTTCTTATTTCTTTTCAGCCTCCACATTCAATGTGTGGCCCCATTAAGCCTTATTTAAAGTTCACTATTTAAACCCTGGTCAGAATACAGAATTATTAATTTTCTTGAGGCTCTTCTATAGTGCTCCTCATTATAGTATCTGACTGCTTCACAGACTTTAATGGATTTTTTTTCGCAGCACCGCTGGGAGATGAGGGAGTAATTTTATCCCCCTCTTACATCTGCAGAATGGAGGCATAGCGCAATTAAGGTCAAGTGTCCATTAATTTTTGGTTGCCCAACTTGAGACACTTAGGGCCTGATTTTTTCAGAGCACTTAGCCTTTATCTAGCACTCTATATGTTCAAAATACAGCTCCCATTGACTTCAGCCGCAGCTGGGAGGGTTCAGTACGACTGCAAGTCAGACCCCAGGGTTTCCTGTCCGGCACCTAGGAACAGTTAGTGACCACCTCTGAAAAGTTTAGTTTAAGTGCCTGGCTCGGCTTCACATAGGAACTCTGGCACAGGCAGGGAGAGAATCCAGTTATTTTAGGGAAGCATTCAACTGCCTAAACCACAAGATCCTCCTTCTCCACCCTTCCCCCGCCAACCCTCTATATCATTCACTACACACTTTCCAACTTGTGGAACAAATGAAGCTGGGATCCTCCATACACGCCTCATTCACTACAAAGTCCTAATTAACCTCTGCAGCCCTGTCCATCCTGGGCACTGAATGAGAGAGGATCCTATGAAAAAAAGGTTCCTAATTTTTGAGCGCTTGACTTTGAAATCTTAATGTTCTTTTAATAGTTCTTGTGGATGTAATTTCCTAATCTAAAATAAAACCCCAGAAAACAAGAGAAACTCTATCATGTGGAACCATACTGACACCCAAGTTGGGTCATCAGCAGGGTTGGGTTCTTTAGATCCACTGGAGCTAATGAAGTAACTGATAGCTGTGATAGGCTGTTAGCCTCTGTGTGGACTAGTCACTAGAGGGATATGAGTAGGGCCCTACCAAATTCACGGCCAGGAAAAACACGTCACGGACCGTGAAATCTGATCTCCCACTGTGAAATCTGGTCTTTTGTGTGCTTTTACCCTATACTATACAGATTTCACAGGGGAGACAAGTGTTTTTCAAATTGATGGTCCTGACCCAAAAGGGAGTTACAGGGAGGTCACAGTATTGCCACCCTTACTTCTGCGCTGACTTCAGAGCTGGGCAACCAGAGAGCGTCGGCTGTTGCCCAGCTGTGAAGGCAGTGCCCTGCCAGCAGCAGCGCAGAAGTAAGCGTGGCAATACCATACCATGCCACCCTTACTTCTGCTCTGCTGCCTTCAGAGCTGGGTGGCTGGACAGTGGTGGCTGCTGACTGAGGCCCCAGCTTTGCAGGCAGCAGCATAGAAGTAGGGGTGGCAATACCATACCATGCCATCCTTACTTCTGTGCTGTTGCTGGTGGTGGCACTGCCTTCAGAGCTGGGCTTCCGGCCAGCAGCTGCTGCTTTCCAGCTCCCCTGCTCTGAAGGCACCGCCGCCACCAACAGCAGTGGAGAAGTAAGGGTAGCAGTACCGCAACCACACAATAACCTTGCGACCCCTCCCCCCCCCCACACACAATTCCTTTTTGGGTCAGGACCCTTACAATTACAACACCGTGAAATTACAGATTTAAATAGCTGAAATCATGACATCTATGATTTTTTAAATCCTATGGCCATGAAATTGACCAAAATGGACAGTGAATTTGGCAGGGCCTTAGATATGAGCTGCTTACTTCAGTAGTGTTTTGCAGCTATTTGCTGGCAGCAGAGGATTATAGACTCAATGCTCCTGGGTTCAACTCCAGGTTTTGGAGGGGAATGTACTCTGGTGGTTCTGCACTTGTGCCCCAAGTCTGTCTCTGACTGTCTCTGCCCTTATCTCCACCCTGGCTCCTATCCTTGATACCCTACTTCTCTGCTCCTGCCTCCCCCTCTGTTTGAGGCTATCAGGGCTGTTCTCAGTTTTGTCAGTACGTGACATTTATAGCACCCTGTGCTCAAGCAGTTTGCCAGAAATAAAACCCACCACTACCATATGCACTGCTGGGCTAAACTCAGGCAGGAGTTAAGTATGATTGGGACCATTGTTAATCTGTCAATTAACCAACAGGAGGTATATAATCTGCTGACATAGTTCCTGAAGAGGTCTGGAAAGGTATAGAATTAAACTCCAGAGCCTACAGCCAGGTCATTGGCCCAAGAGTCTTGAAAAGCTGCCTTTTTCACTTGGTGCAGCCGGGTGACTGTGAACTCCCCAGCCTTGGACAGTAGGTAGGGAGGTTCTTGTGTATTAGGGCTTTTTTGTTTTAAGTCTATGAAATACTGTGGTCAGCAATGAGGGGAGCGGAGGGGGACTTTTCAGTTCATTAGAACAGAGAGGTTCAGGGGTCTCATGCTGGTGAAACCTGGGCTGGATTACACATTATCTACCTAGTCTTGTGTGTAAATGTGCAGAACAAATTAATGGCAAATCCTCACCATTGTCAAGTTGGGGAAACTATAATATAGCTTTGTATTTAATATTAAAGATAATTCTTTAAAATCTTGTTACTTTTAAGTAAGTCCATTGGTTTAAGGTCTGACTTATGGTTTTCGAATACTTGGGTTTTGTAATACTGTAGATAAACAATAATTAATAGTATTGGACATTTAAAAAATATATATATATATTTTATAATCAGTAGCAACACTACTGTTTCATGTCAAAAAACAAAACAAAACACCCTTTCAAATCTCCTCTCTTGTTATATTGATGCTTGAAGTCCGAAACCAAAAATCTACTTAAAAATTATTGAATGGTAAGTAGCAACCTCCAGAGGGCTAAATAGAGGTAGTTAGTGGGTCCAAAATGTGATGCAGCATATGAAGCCAAATACTTCCTGGTACATATTAGCAGGCAGACAGTTTTAATTAGGACTTAGAATGCCTTGAGGAATGCAGGGTTCAGAGCCATTCTCAGGTCTGCTGATAGCTAGCATTCAAATTTAGTAATCCCTGAAAAAATCAATAGGTTACTACTGAGTCATAATACTTGGTACTTGTACAAATTGTCGCAGTTCCTCCAGATGCCAGCTTTGAATATGATTCCTGTAAGTACTGCAGTATTCTTAATAGCAGCATCTTAAATAAAAAAATAAATAAAAATGCTGTGAGCATATCTATCAGGTTTGTTCACAGTAAAAATCAACTGAAGGTTTATGACCTTTTATAGCTACTCACTTTTCCCCCCCAAATGCTTTTCATATAATCATTTGAATGTGAGCGTCTTTTAACTTGATGGTTATTGTGCCATCTTGTGAGCTAAAGGCGTAATTGCAGCAACATACTAAAGGAAAGTGTAGTTAGGCTAACTAGAGAGACAAGGTGGATGCAGTAGTATTTTGTATTGGTCCAACTTTTGTTGGTGAGAGAGACAAGCTTTTGAGAGTACGTAGACTTTTTCTTCAGGTCTGGGAAATGTACTCAAGTTGTCACAGCTAAATACAGGGTGGAACAAATTGCTTAACATAAGTACTTAACACATTTCAAGGACCCATTCAAGGTGGAGTGGCCCGTTAATACCTGTCCAGTAATAGGGGGAATAATAATGGGGAGAGGAGGGAGAAGTTAGTGGGTTATAGATTGTTGTAATAAACCAAAAATCCAGTGTGACAAGGTGGGTAATGTAATTTTGTTTACTGGACCAAATTCTGTTGGTGAGAGAGATATGATTTTGAGCTATACAGAGCTCTTCTTCAGGTCTGGGAACACTGCATACTTTGAAATATGTGTTAACTACTTATACTAAACAATCTGTTTCACCTTGTATTTAGCTGTGACACAATGAGTATGTTTCCCAGACCTGAAGAAGAGCTGTCTGTAAGTTCTAGAGCTCTCTGTAAGTTCTAAAGCTTCTCTTTCTCACCAACAGAAGCTGATCCAATAAACGATACTGTCTCATCTACCTTTGTCTCTCTAATGTCCTGGGGCCAACATAGCTACAACAACACTGCATATACCAATAGTTAGGCTAATGGCAATTTTAAAATTATATATTTTATCATCCTGCCCTTCACGGTGCAAAATAAAATTGGTTTGAGGCTCAAGAAGCAGACTGTGAATATGCTATAAAACTGTGGGGGGGTTGTTATGTTTTCTTTTTATTAAATGGATATATGATTCCTAAAACTGCCTTACTGTTTTAATATTAAAAACAAACACATCAATCCACTGGTGTTTCTTTTCCTGAACAATTATAATTTGGTTTGCTGCACTGCATAGGAAAACTGCACATGCTGCTGCTCAGTGTCATGAGAGGGTTCCCTCCTTCAAAAGAGTCTCATTCTAATTCTTGTCCTCCACAAAATCTAACTTAACTAGGAACCAGTATCTCTATTTCTCACTCCCCCAAAGGAACATTGTTACTGGTTATAATTTCTACTGAGATATCAAAATTGTGCCAAGTACTGAACAGGGATATGAGAATCATAATTCCTGCCCAGTTTACTGTTTTTTAGAACCCTTGTCAAAAAAAAAAAATTAAGAGCATTCATCGGAAATTAATTATATATTTCATTTTTCCTTTTGCATTTCACTGTGGTTGCTTTGCTAGTGGTTAGAACCGCAGATAAGGAATTAACCTCCTGGGTTATTAATTGATTCAACATATGACTTTGGGCTGAATTTCTCTGAGCCTAATTTTCTCACTCATAAATATCCATTTCAACAAGGTGTAGTCAGACTTGACCAATGTTTGTAAAAGTTCTTTGATTTTTGGATGAAAGGTATTGCAGTACTAAGGTGACAGGCCCTTTAAAAATACACTAGATAGACAAGACAGCAAGTCATTCACAATTAGAGCTGAGCAGGAAATAGTTTTCCTATTCTATACAAATTTTCAAGATTTCGCCATTGGCATGAAACTGAGACCTTTTGAAGTTTTTCATGAAAAATAAGAGGGGCACTCCAGAATAGCCTGGTGGCTAGGGCACTCATGTTCAAGTCCCTTCTCTGAATCAGACAGGTGAGGATCTCGAATCTTGGTCTCTAACCTCCCAGGTGAGCGCTGTCACCACCAGGCTACAAAGTCAGTCTCTTGGAACTTTTCCACTTCATATAAATTCATATGCACGGAGCCAAAGAAAGAGAGAGACTTTAGCCTTGTGGTTTGGGCATTCATGTGGGAGGTTCAGTTCCTTGTGTCTCCCACATCACAGGTGAAGGCCTCAGGCTTCTGGATATTCTGGGGTGGGTATTTCTCACTCATTTTGAGCAGACATTCCATCCTGAACCTGAAGAAACTGTCCCACAGAAAGACAAAACATTTTGAACAAAAAACATTGTGTCAAAGTTCCCAACCACCTCTATTCACACTAGATATAATGTTTCAATTATTTCAGTTACTTAACCTGCTCCCACATTCTTGGCAAGCAGATGTGATTTCTTCCAGTTTATTTTTTTTTTTCTATTTACTTATAGATACTCAGAAGTCAAGCTGTGTCAAGCTGGGTTGCTCAGTTGCAGGGCCGGTGCAAGGAAGTTTCGCACCCTAGGCGAAACTTCCACCTTGCGCCCCCCCCCCCCCCCAGCCCTGCGGCAGCTCTCCGCCCCCCCTCTGCCCTGAGGCGGCGCCCCCCCCATGGCAGCTTCCCCTCCCCCGCCGTGAGGCGCCCCCCCGCGGCAGCTCCCCCCCCGGGGAGCCGTGCGGCAGCTCCCCGCCCCAGCTCATCTCTGCTCCGCCTCCTCCCCGAGCACACCGCCCCCACTCTAATTCTCCTCCCCTCCCAGGCTTGCGGCACCAAACAGCTGATTGGCGCCGCAAGCCTGGGAGGCAGGAGAAGTGGAACAGCGATGGCACACTCGGGGAGGGGGCGTAGCAGAGGTGGGGAGCCCTGCAGTAGCTCCCCCACCCCGAGGCACCCCCGCGGCAGCTCCCCCCCCGCCGGCCCAGGGAGCCATGCAGCAGCTCCCCACCCCAGCTCACCTCTGCTCCGCCTCCTCCCCGAGCATGCCTCCCCCACTCTAATTCTTCTCCCCTCCCAGGCTTGCAGTGCCAAACAGCTGATTGGTGCTGCAAGCCTGGGAGGCGGGAGAAGTGGAGCGGCGACCGCGCGCTCGGGGAGGGGGCGTAGAAAAAAAAATTGGGGGCACCACTTTTTGGCGCCCCCAAATCTTGGCGCCCTAGGCAACCGCCTAGTTTGCCTAAATGGTAGCACCGGCCCTGCTCAGTTGCAGTTGGTTGGATGAATAATATGATATTATTTCAGTTCCCTGATTGGATGAGTGAAGAAACACTTCCAGTACAAATACTTGTGTGTGCAAATGTAAAGTTTGGTTTCTCAGTATGCTCACATCTGACACTGGAATTAATTCCCTGTGAACAATTGTGCTCGTAAAAACTCAAAAAGTGAACACAAAAGTAGGACGAGTGTGGCTGTAAGGAATTCATTTAAGAACTCAAATGAATATTCATGGGACACATTTTGCATGATTAGCCCCACTCCTGTGTTATGCCAGCACTAACTATTCTTTCTAGCATTTGTCTACATGGTTGTTTTTGACAAGGCAGAAGTGTTTTTCACTCTGAATAAGTCTTTCCATTGAATTGTACACTCAATAAAGTTGCTTGCATCTGTAGTTGTTTCACGTGGCAGTGAGTTGATCAGTAACTAGCATTAGATTAAATGCTATGGGTCTCTGACTAAAACAAGTAGTATTACTTAAGGCCTTCTTTTGGCCATAGCATGTCATGCTGCCCAGAGATGGAACTGCATGATAGGAAGCACTGAAATGTGTGTTTACCACTAGCTGATGGGAATTTAATATAGCTGAGAAATCTTATTCCTTACTCGATTTCCATTCTGCATAAAATTCCTGTTTGAAATTCGGATATTTCAAAAGGTGTTTTCATCCCAGATTGGGAGGAAAAGTTGAAATATCATTTTTTTTTTCTTTCACAGAACAGAAACTTCTGAAAAATTCTGATTTGAGAAATGTTGAAATATTTAATTTTGACATTCCCAAATTGAAATGTTTTAGTTTTAGCTTCATTATACATTAATCTTGGCCCCCACCACACACACAGATGTTGTGGTGCCTCATGGGAGTTGTAGTTTGAGTCCCCGTCTGACTACAGCTCCTATGATATATTGTGTCCATGTGACTTGGATGATGTACTCTATTGCTTCAGTCAAAGGTGAGATCGGGGTGCATCATGGGAGATGTTGGACAGTGGGGAATGGAGACACAATGCACTCCAACTACTACCGTGGCAGCTCAGGGCCCATATTAATGCTGAACTGACCCAAAATAAAATATTTTCCAAATCCAAAAAAGGGCAAAATCTTTTTTTGAACTTGTGAAAATTTTGCAGCAAATGCTTTTTTCCATTAATACATAAAATTTCCAACCGGCTTTATTCCCTATAAGACTGTCAGGGTAATGTAAGTTCAATGAGTAGCGTATGAAAATTACAGTATTTGCACACAGACAGTAACTTGTCAAGTCAATGTCTCCCTATCTTTCTCCTTTTTTTTGCATCAGAACTGGCTGGTGTCCAACTGCAAGGTTTTAACCAATACTCTGTGCTGTGTCAGGTCCTACCTTCTGTTCAGCTGACATTTCCCCCTGCAAACAGAACTTCAAAACAAACAACAACAACCCCTCCCGGCTGGAGTAAAGTGAGGTGGCGGTGCCATTTTATAGCAATACTCTCACATTGTAACAGGAATGATCAGTTATTAAAAAGAGCAAGTTCACATTAAATTCACAGCAACACACTCCACTCCTCCATTATAGGTAATTACATGGGATTTTAAATATCTGATGCTAGCTGGCAGCATACAATACCCTGAGAGTAGCAGGCACTGATTTGTAATTTAATTATCATAAGCCATCCACCTGTTCTTTTGTCAAACAAGGAGCAGCATTATGCATTTGTTTTCCTTCCAGAAATTTGAATTAACCCTTTGAGAAAAGGCCAGTTTCCAGGGAACTAGCTGTTTCCCAAGGAAATTGTAGGCCCACTGCAGGGCACAATGCTACAAAGGAATGAGCGTCTCTGGCTGTGGGGAGGTGAGTCAGAACTCTTGCTTGGTTCCCTGGTCTGCTCCACCACTTTCCCAGAAACCCTCCTTTATTACTGGCTTGCACTCATGACATGATGTTTACGCTGGGAACCAGCAGTAAAAATCAGTCCTCGTAACGACTCCAGGTTCAGCGTGTTCCCAGCTCTTTACTGGTTCTCATGTGATAACAGTGATGCAGGCTCAAAATAGGAGTGAAATAGCCACATGAAGAATGTTCTAGTTGCAACACTTTGTGAAGAATTTGGAAGGGGCAAAGCCTGTGGGAAGGGCAGAAGGAAAAGGAAGGTACAGAAGTGTACGGTATACTTGCTTACTAATTTATGCAGGCTGAATATGCAGGATCTTCTGCATGCTAATGGTTAATGTGCAGTTATAGGGTAAAATTTTCAAAAGCACCTAAGGGACTTAGGCTCTTAATTCACTTTAGAAAATGGGACTCAGGAGCTTAAATCACTTAGTTGCTTTTGAAAGTTTTACCCTACATTTATTTTCCTTAATTATTCTTGGTATTTTGTTTAGGTCTGACTGTGTGCAGGGAGTGAGGAGGTGAGCCTGCACTCTGGTCACTCACATGCTAATTAGTGGCCCAATAGAAGCTGATTGGAGTAATTATCTAATCAGACTGGTGGGCTTTGTGGGGTAAGATCTCAGTTGGCCCCCGTCAGCCCAGGGCTGAGAAAAGGCACAGGAAGGAAGTGCAGCGGGGAGAGGGAGGAACAGGGCTAGTTGAGTCTAGTCATACAGAGGCCTCAGAGTAGGAAAATCTCTGTTCCCCTCGGGTGCTGGTCAGAGGGCCTAAAGCTTGGCAAATATTGTAAATAGTTGGAGACACAGAGTACTGTGGTGATACTGGTGAAGGGGAATTGAAATATTTCACTGAGAACGCACCCCGTGAAGTCCCTACAGTTTCTGCAAGGAAGAAGATGGAAGTGGAGTCCAGGCCCCTGTTACAAGGTCGAATGCAACTTTATAACAGGACTACATTTTAAAAAGTTTGATGATATTCTTGAATAACATAGACTAAGAATGGATTAAAAATACAAATCGCTAAAGAAATAGCAACTTTAGCTAATTTCACTGAGGTTTTTTCCGTCTTTAATTTAGGATTTCAATGAAAATGGATAGCTTTCTTGTAGTGATCAAGATTACTTTTGATTTGTGGTGTGGGATTTTAATGTTAGATTGAGTGCTTTGTTGTAAATATCTTATAAACTATCAACCATTTGTTTCTGTTAAGTAATGCAGTAACTAAAATTATGGGATAGAACAGGGGTTCTCAAACTGGGGGTCGGGACCCCTCAGGGGGTCACGAGGTTATTACATGGAGGGGTTGCGAGCTGTCAACCTCCACCCCAAATCCCACTTTGCCTCCAGCATTTATAATGGTGTTAAATATATTTTAAAAGTGTTTTTAATTTATAAGGGGGTCGCACTCAGAGGCTTGCTATGTGAAAGGGGTCACCAGTAAAAAAGTTTGAGAGCCATTGGGATAGAACAACTTCTCTGCAGAAGCTGATAAAAATTGTGAAGATTTTCTATACTACTCAGGGACTGTATTGCTAAGCAGTATGTGAGCTCCACATAAGTATCAATAATAATAAGTGCTAGTATTACCTATTACTTAGTGCTCCAAGATCTATGGATGAAGAACACTTAATAAAGGATGGTAAATATCCTCCCCACTTCTTGGTGTAGAAGTGACTTTCCCAAGATCATGAAGTAAGTCAGTGACAGAGCCAGAAAAAGAACTCTGGTCTGCTGACTCCGAGATCATGCTGCCTACACTGCCTAGGACCAATTTTTGGTTTTGTTTTTTTCAGCTACATTGCAGTAGCCCGCATCATTGCAGTATGCATGTTTCTGCTGCCTGGCACAATAGCTCATCCCCAACCTGTAGTTGACTTGTTTGAGTGCAGCACACTAATTGCCAGCAGTTCAAAGAAAAGAATCTTTCTTTCACTGAAAATGTTGACACTTCAAAAATCCCTCGCTGTTCTAAAGAGGGAACAAAAAGTTAGAATATT
Source organism: Emys orbicularis (assembly GCF_028017835.1). Classification (NCBI taxonomy): domain Eukaryota; kingdom Metazoa; phylum Chordata; order Testudines; family Emydidae; genus Emys; species Emys orbicularis. Next base: position 348,929,129 of record NC_088683.1, read on the forward strand.
GAAAACTTTTGTGAAAAAATGTTTCCAATTGGAAATGTCTAAATGGCAAAGTGACACTTGACCAAAATGGAACAGTGCAGTGTTCCGAAACAAATTGAATCATTTTGATTCAACTAACTGAGCAATTGGAAAATGTAGACTGAATCGGCAGGTTTTTCCCCCACAGAAAATTTTAATAAACACACTTTGAGTGGAAAATTGTTTGGTCAAAAGAACGGCTCTAGCTCCAGTGTTTTCTCAGAGCAATAAATTAGGACAAAACTTCAATCTCTACTCTGAGAGTTCCTGGGTTCCAATAAGCATGCTGTGCCTGATCTGTCTATATTCTTATGACACCCATTACTATAGTGTCTGAGCACCTGTTTGATCATATTTCTCAAGGTGCTGGGGCTTCCCTGAAAAGAGAAAGTGTCATGGAGATAATGTGGACTTGTGCTTTGAGGGTTTCAGAAGTCAGAACCAGAACCTTGAACTGGATCAGGTAGTGCATAGATAGCTGATGCAGGCTCTGAATCAATGCCATCATAAGGAGGAGACTTAAGAGATGGTTTGTGAACCAGTCATGGCTTCTTCACGGATGTCTTGCATTGACACTGATAGAGATGCAGTTGTCCAGTCTGGGAGCTATTGTAGCAAGGAAGATGAGATGACTCTTGCGTTATGCAACTATTTCTCAAAGTTTTGTTTAAACAAATTGCTCATTATATTTATGGCATCAGTGTGGCTGGACACTTTCCTTAAAAGGGGTGCATTAGAATTAGTAGAGGATAATGGATTGCTTGGGCTTTGTTATCTGTGTGCCAAGGCTTATGGCATTGGTTGGAATACTGTCTATTAGATTGGTGGCTTTTTGCCAAAATTATCTGCCTGGTGCCAGTTACTGTGTATGTTCCATAATTGCAGTATATGGAAAGTGTGTGTGTGTGTGTGTGTGTGTGTGTGTGCATAAAGTGTTGCAGACATAACCCACAGAGGGAACAGAGACCAATTCTTGCCCGTTGTGTATTTTGTAAATAATCGGTGTATGCCGAGCCCTTCCCTTATGCCAGAATGAGAGTTTGTGAACTGTAAACTTTGAACAATGTGTATACCAACAGCACACACCTGAACTCACCTTTCAGTGGATTGTGGGGGCGGTTCATCACATCTGATTTTTAATGTCTTCATGAATTAACATAACTTTACTACTGTATTTCACAATTTTAAAATAAAAGCGAGGCCTGAATTCCAAATGGGAAATGGAGAGAAAGGATTTTCAACAATATCTTCCTCCAGTGCCAAAACTCTTGTGAAATTATGACATGCTTAGTTTTCTGTTCTAACCTCTAACTTTGTGAGAAGGCCAGTAGGTCCAAGTACTCATTTTTTTTTTTTAATTTGATTTTGTGTCTTACAGAATTACTGATCTCTTAACTGAAAGCAAAATTTCACAATAGCACCATATCCATCTACTTTGTGCCAAAGATTTCAAGAAGCCCTGTAGCTCTCCCCTAAGTCCTGACTGAAAGAAAATAGTACCAAATAGGCTGGCCAAACTTTACAATGTTTGTCTGACTTAGGAGAAGTCATGTAACCCTTCTGTCCCATGGCTTCCCCATCTGTAATATGGGGACTAATTATACACCACCCCAATTTCCTGCCCGTAAAGATTGTTGTGAGCCTATCTCATGTTTCTAAAGCATTTTCAGATCTTCTGATGGAAAATGTTATAGAAGTGTAATGTAATATTATTCTGAGGGTTTTGGGATGTGGACCAATGTCAACTAGAGACTAAGATAAGATCAACAGGTTTCTCTTTCCCTTATGGGGGATTTCAACCCAAATCTCTGAAAGTAAAAGTCTAGTGCATCAATGCAATCTATTACCAAATCTGCCTCTTTTTTGATGAATTGCTTGGAAACAGGTTGTTTCTCTTGGGTTACTGATTGGGTGGAGGTTGGGGAGCTAATATTGACTAGTGATCTATAATGATATTAATACATGTGTGGTGTTTTTACAGCTGCTTATTCTTGTTTTTTATCCTAGAAGTATCGCTATCAAGATGAGGATGCCCTGCATGATCATACCTTACCTCGTTTAACCCATGAAGTGAGAGGACCAGAACTTGTTCATGTGTCAGAAAAGAACTTATCTCAGATAGAAAATGTCCATGGATACGTCCTGCAATCACACATCTCTCCTTTGAAGGTAAGATGAAGATTCATTATGGCTTTGGTCTTAAAACAGATGGGATCACTTGTCCCATAGTCCTGGAGTAAGATCATTTTGTCCAATGGGCAAGTTGCTATTTGAAGTGCTTCAGTGAAGTTTGATTGTTTTGTGGCAGGTCTTTAAAGCTTGGTGGATATTGTAGAGTAACAGGTTATTGCTTTGCAGGCACAGCTTTATGTTAGAGTTGTGAGAGCTTGGGGGAAAATGGGTATTGACAAGCAAACCTTCTCTTTTTGGGATGAAATGTTCCAAAAAAGTTCTGGCATTGTTGTTTCAGCATGACAAACTTTCTCTATCCTTGCTCCCAAGGTACAATAAGCTTGTAACTGTATAATCATTGATGAAGTACTGTCTTTCTTCTCATCCTAAGCCTGGTGGCAAGTTCCATGTAAACTTTTGCATGAAGGAAGATTTTGTTTGCCACAGTTCAAATCTTTATTGCTGCAGCACTTGTTGCTATCCATGTCTATGTCATTGTGTGCTTTGTGATACGTGTCAGTCATTTAAAAAATATGGAGATGCTTTATCAGGTGCATTTGGGTTCACTAGCAATGCAAAAGCTGCTCATCTGTACATGGGAGTTAACTTATTTTTCTTTGTCATCCCAAAAGAATTCCATATAATCACACACACTGTATGCTAAGAGATGAAAGGATGTAGTTTCTGTTTTAAAAAGAGTGGTAAGAGCTTTAAAGTATTTGTAAAACTTCCCCAATACTTGTTAGGTTGATGAATATAGTCGCTTTCCTAGTGATTATTACTTTTTGTTAGGACTGGGAAGAGAAAAGAAAGATGGTAGGCTCCTTAGTTAGAAGTGTTGATGTTCTGGTGGATTTGTTACAGGTGATGACTCTAGCAGTTTACAGGTGACAAATGTGGTTGACCTCCATGATACTGTGTTCGGGTTATGGAATGGGAGGAGGGCCAAGCAGTGATTACAGTATGGTGGCAAGTAAGAGGCTATTTTAAGATGTGTGTAGGTGGCGGTCAGGAAGGTAGAGCACCTTTCCTCCATAGATTGGCTTTGTGAACCCATCTTCATGCCTCTGGACTGCTGATGGTACCGCTTTGTTAGTTTTTTGTTGTGTATAGGAACTGGGTAGTATCCCTTTTAAATAGTTCAGGAGCCCTCTAATGGGTCTCTGTCTTCTATTACCAAAGCTAACAGTGCAGCAATATGTAGCTAGGCCTTTTATGTTAATGTGTCCATAGTAAATACAGGTTTATTTAGAGCCTGACTGCAGTGGCACCCGCAGCAGTATGCACATTGTGCGCTGTGCATACCACTGACCGTAGCAAGGAGGAGCAGCGTTGGCTGCCCCACTACACTTAGATTTGGTCCTGCCAGCCATCCGTTGCGACAGGAAGGCGGTGGGGCCAAATTTAAGTGAGTGGGATTGGGTGCCCCCCATGCACCAGGTCACAATGACACTCACTCACAGCACCGATTTTGGCTCCTTCATGCCCCCCCCCCATCAACACTGCTGTGGGACTAGCTCTGCACCAGAGTTCCCTCTTGGGGGCATGCCTGGCCTCACCCCTCTTCCAGCAGCCAGTCTCTCTCTGAGCGATGAGAGGCGATACTGCACCTGAGCAAGCTGGGCTGGAAGGTGGGGGCTGAGCATGGCTTGGATTTGGCGGTCAATCCTCTGGGACCAGTGGCTCCGTAGGGATTGACCGCATATACCATTGAATAAATTTCTGGGGGTTCCGCTGCCTGACTGTCTCTGTGGTTTCCTCATATCCTTGAAGTTGTGTAGAGAACACAGACACAACAGTTTTTATTACCCTATGGGGGAGTTGTGAGGTGAGGCATTCTGGCCCTTTACGGTATCAGGGATGGCTATTTTTGTTTAAGCAAGGGAGATGACCTCTTGTAGATAAGGCAAAGAGACAACCTTTATTTACCTTGAAGATGGAAACTTCCCTGTAAGGTCACCTGACCCAGGCTGCTAATGTGGTGATGGTGGTAGGCAAGCCCAGTGCTGTGGGGTGGGTGGAGGAGGAGAGTAGTTCCAGATCTGTGGAGCTGCCCTTTAAAGCCTCTCAGCCCAGTTCCTACGGTGGTAGCAGAAAGCGCTTGCTACACGGAGGGAGTGCAGGGAGGAGAGGGGCTATGCAACACTGCTCAGGGCCGCCCAGAGGATTCAGAGGGCCTGGGGCAAAGCAGGGGAGCGGACATAAAAAAAGGCGCCACCCGCTGCGGCGCTTGTACTCACTGAGCGGCGCTCTGAGGTGGCGGCGGCGGCGGCGGGTCCTTCACTCGCTCCACGTCTTCGGCAGCACTGAAGGGCCCGCCACCGAAGTGCCGCCGAAGTCCCGGAGCGGGTGAAGGGCCCGCCGCCGAAGACCCGGACCACCGCCGGGTGAGTAAAAATTAAAAAGGCACCTCTAGCCGGGGAAGGGATTCTCGGCCAGGGCTCGCGGGGCCCCTCCAGGGCCTGGGGCAAATTGCCCCACTTGCCCCCCCCTCTGGGCGGCCCTGACACTGCTTGTATGCCCATGTCGACTAAGTCTCCTTCTGATCCTGTTTAAGGGTCTCTGATTCTGTCCTCTCAGGTCTGCTCCTTACTATGGAGTCTCTCATTTAGACTCTTGCCCTAGCTTCTCACTTAGTCATGTACGTCTGCATATGTCTCTTGCTGTTTTCTTTTGCTGGCTTCTAAACATTGGCTCCACTTTCCCTGGCTGTCATCCCCGTAAGTGTAGGGAGGGCCTGGAAGGGCAGAGTAAGTCATGGACCCATAGTACTCTGGTTCCCTGACAGGATTGTCTGACTGCTTCTTGCACTGAGTGTTGTTCCTCAGTACTGACTTGAAAGCCTATTCAAAGGCCTCTTCTCATGTTGGGATCTGAATGCAGGAGTAGCATCATCTGCACAAGGAAAGGCTAACCAGAGTAGTTCTTACTGTACTCTCTATTCTTGGGCTACAAGATTTCTGTATTCAGATTAATTCAGTTTCATGATTTCTTCCAGGATGTGCTCTTCTTTCTCTTCCCTCCACCCTTGCCTGGTTCTTAGAGATGCTGCATATACAGTGTATCACTTACTTCTGGTGAGACTGACTAAATGTGATGGAGCATTCCCTCTTTTGACCCGAGATTGAGATCCATGTGCTTTCAAGCAGTATGTGTGTGAAAGGTGTCATTTTGGCTGATGAACTAAGGACCTCCAAAGCTAAAAGCATGAACTGTCAATGCTCTGTAGCAGGGGACCGTAACAACTCATACCCTTTTCGGATTGGCATGGAGAGGGACCTGAAGTGTGTTACATGTGCTTCTAGAGAGGCGATAAATATTTCCTTATAAAGGTCTGGAGGTGTAGATGTGACTATAGTATAAATGTTCATTTTCTCTCTCATAAGTGGTGGAAACGTTGAAATATTTCCTTACCAAGTAGAATTCCTTACCAAGTAGAATTCCAAGTACTGGGGCCTGTCTATTGCTGTGTCAGGAGCAAGAAACTGCTGACAACTGCAGTTGCATAAATCTGTCAGAAAATCCCACTGAGAGTTGTTTTCACTGGAAAATTTGATCTGTCCTGACCCAGTTTTGTGAATGCAGGTCAGAATACTTGGTGCAAAGGAGAAACGTGTAAAAGGTAACACAATCACAAGTTCACGTCAACCAGGCGGGGTGAAGGGATTTACTGCTGACAAGCAATCCAAGTGGAATGCATGAAGCCCAGGAACTATGGTGGGTTGCTAGATAAAGAGTTAAATATTTGACCGAATAGCCTTTAAATCATTCTCTGAGTGGGATTTCACAGTGGGGTCTGTGGCCCCAGAATGAATGTTTTTATTTGAATGATTTGACTGCCTTTAGTCAAATAAATCATTCAAATAAAACATGTTTTTAAAGTGATAGTATGATTTGCACAGTTTATTTTCTTTTGAATGGAGAATCATGAATGATATATGTGACGTAGGTAATTAATCTCATTCAGCGGTGAATGCAAGAAACTGGATTTTGTTATCACAGAACCAGGCCTTATTTAAAACTTTATATCTCGATTTTTGATAAGCTGGAAGGAGTGAGTTTGAAGGAGGAAGAAGCCTCTTCTTTGCACACATTACTTTTGTTATTCTTTCAGGGAGGAAATCTGCCATGATTATATGAGCTGAAAATTGCCTCTTGCTGAAATATCCCTATGTGGTTTGTTTGAGCTTGACGTTTAGCATTGAGCCTCTGTGTGCTTGAGGCCAGATACTCAAAAGAGCTCAGCTCTAATTTTGGCACCAAAATAAGTGACCAGATGTGGGCCAGAAGTGTTCCAATAGTGGCTGCTGTGCACGTCTGAAAATCTGTCCCTTATTTAGGTGACTAAATGGAAGCAAAGTTCTATTTGAAAATCTGGTCCCAATTGTAAGTGCTGAACACTTGGAAATTTTGGCCTTGAGCCCTTTTGAAAATCTGTCCCCCTAAGACACTGTTGTCAAGTGTGATGGATGCTGTATTGGAACTTGGATAGGGTGTGAGACACTGATGCCCGCCACCCTTCAGTGGTTGGGTATCATTCAAGTATCTAGGGTCTAGTTTGCATGAGCTGGGACACAATACGTGTTGGAAGAAAACAGAAAAGGGCAATCCAAACAGTATGTTGATAAGTCATAGCTTTTGCACAGCCCAGTAACGCTGTCTATTTAAAGGTGCTTCCTTTACGTTTAACAATGCTTATCATGTTTTTTGGGTATATAGTTTAATAATTATTTTAAGAATACTCCCAAAACAATAAGAAATCCATGATGTGAACAGCTTTTATTTTCCACTCTTTACAAGGAAAATGAACCTTCAGGGAGCACAATTTACTTCCACTGTTTATCATTGTTCTCTCTCGTTTCATTGTGACTCTAGATTAACTTCAAATTTTTAACATGAACTTTGCTCTTATGTTTGCCTGTAGAGTGTATTGTTCACCTAGGCAATGCTATTCATATAGTCAACTAAAAAGCCTGTGTTAAGAGTGCTAAGGGTGCACAGTGAATCCCTCAATAGTAAGAAAAGGACACTATTTAAGGTTGCCTGAGCAGCTTTAATTCCGTTATAATGTAGAAGCTTAAAGGAGCTTCCGCAAAACCCTTGCTTTGGCCTGTTCACTGAGAATGAGGCACTTTTCTATATTGATATGACTGAAATGTTTTTTTGTAACACATTGAGTTTAACAAATTGTGTTGATGCCCTAGTTTGTATTAGAAAAATGGAAAATGAAAAGGTCTCAGTCAAAAATCCTCATCTTGTAATTTTCTTCATTTGACACTAGATGGTGGAATATGCTGGAAATCTTTGGTCTGGAACAGCAGGCCTTCACTAACCAGTTATTGAGAAGGTTTTCAGCATATGGGTGGGACATGCTTATTTAATAGAAATATAAGGAAGGGTATGTTAAGGATTTACTGTACATAGTTACCTTTTGGATCCATGCTTTGCTGAGAAATCTTTTGGCTATAACATACTTCACAACTGTATCTAGTATCCAGAGCTATACATTCTTTCACTCTCTAACTCCCATTTTTTAAAAATTCCACCTGGGAATAGATCTAATAAGTGTTCATTAAAAGAGAGAGAGAGAGTTCTTAAATCTGCTTTGAATACTTGGTATTGGCTGTTTTGTTTTCTTCTATCTCCCTTACTTTTAATATGTGAGTAGCTCATTACAAATAAACTGAAAATCTTTGTTATATCTCATTGATTGTATGCATATTTTAGATGTCCGGTTTTCCCAGTCCTTCCCTTTACTTCCTGGTTTAAAGCAAGAGCTGAGTGTCGCCTTCTGGTGGCATTTGATACAGAAGAGAGCATCCGAGCCCTGTGCTAGGATCCTTTCTGTAGAAAAGTTCAAATCCCTCTCCTTCTGTCTCTTCCTTGACAGTCTCACTTGCTGGAAGAGGGGGGGAACTACAACCCTAATGCGCATTATTTATTTCTGGTGCAGGTGTGAGGTACTGTCTTCAGTCTTAAGGCAAACTGTTGGGTTGCCAACCCTTCAGGATTGTTCTGTAGTCTCCAGGAATTGAAGATTAATCTTTAATTAAAGATTGCCACATGATTAAACCTCCAGGGATATGTCCAACCAAAATTGGCCAGCCTACAGACATGGAGCACAGAGAACCAGAGGACAGTTGTAGCAATGAAGAAAGGGAAAAGAGGACCTGATTGGAAGCCGTCCTAGAATTTTGTGGCTGGGGGACTGGGAGATCCAACTTTGCTAGTTATTTAGAGGGCCCTGAAAATAGGGATAGAGGAAATGAGCCTGTAGCTGTGAATATGAGCAACAGGAGCAAGCTATTGACAGGCCAGGTGCTTCTCAAGAAGTGCACAGATAAGAGATTTGATGCTGCAACTACTAGTACGAGTCAGTTCCCTCCCACATGGTCTGGTAGCAGCAGACTCTGATTCCACTGCCTACTTTCCCTTTGTGGTGGTAACAGGTAGAGCCCTGCAGGAGGACTGGGATCCCATGGGTCCTGCAGGACCCGCTGCCGTATAGAGGGCAGGTGAGAGTGGATATTACGGGGTAGCACAGGAGCGGGTTTAAAAATAGTCCTGCACAGGGCTCTAGTAACAGGCTTCTCTTCCCTTGCTCCTTAGAGCCTGCTGCTACCACCAGGGAAGAGTTGATGTCACTAGGCAGTGGTCATCCTGGGCCTTTTTACAAGTACCTGAACTATTGTTTCACTCCTGTCATTCACCCTAGTAGCTGCAGGTGGTCATTTACCAAAACCACCTTAACAGTAAAGGCAGAAAGTGGCCTAGAAATGCCCAGGAGTTGCTTAGTTTCTTGTGCAGATGTCAGTTTTGTTTGCTGTAGAGCATTTCATTGGCATATGAGCTCATTTTCACCCTCTAAAATCTGTTGTTTGGATAAATGGGTACAGATCTTGTACATTAATCACAGTACTTCAATTTAAGTGTCTTATCATTAAGTCACGTCTTGCACAATGAGAAGTTCTGATAGCAAATGCAGGGAGAGAATAGTATAGAAAAAAAATTCATTTAGCTGGAAACATTCCTCTTATTCTGTATATTCCTTTCCAAAGAGCTAGGCAGGCTTGCATTTGAGTTTGCATTTGGGGATGTAATTTTTGTAACTCTAACAAATGTTCCCTCTTACAAGTAGCATGGAAGAAATGATCAAATTTATCAGGGGCACATGCTTTTCCTCTGATTTTCAATAGCAAATTACAATTACATAGCACTGCATATACTCTGGCACAAATTTTATGTATTTGTATGTTGCTATTCTTCTAGGACCTTTGCATGCTTAAAATTTGACCTTGTCTAAGCTGCCTCTTTGTAACATGTTCTGTTTGCTCTAAATGTCATAAAGATGTTGATGACTTACTGTCCAGCTTAAATATTCTTTGCTGAGCTGCCACACGTTAATAGTACCTTCACTAGATGATGATACAGTTAAATCTTAATTGTTCAGCTTTGTTATCAGAAATTCATTTCTTTCCCCTGAATCTCAAATTCATACAGAAATTGAAATTCATTTTTCTTCTTCCAGTGATTGCTCATGTCCATTGCATTGTAGGTGTGTGCGCTCACCACGTGCACCGGTGCTGGAAGTGTTTCCCTCAGTGGTATACATAGGAGACTGTCTCTGGCGCCCTCTGGAGTGGCACTCGTATGTGCTGGTATAAGGGGAACTGCTAGCTCCCCCCTCCCTCAGTTCCTACTTACCGGCAGTGATGGTGCTGGAATGTGTCCTTGCCTCGGCATTGTTCCCAGTCTCTAGGCAGTGTTCACCGGGATCCTGGCGTTGATCACTAGCTGTCTGGCACAGACCCTTGGAGGCGTGTCACCAGTCCCCAGAGCCCTGGTGCCCGGAGCATCCAAATCGGTTTCCAGGCTTGCGGTACCATTCCAGAGGGTTGGTATGCTGGTCCCTGGAGTCCTGTCACCAGTCTCTGGTTCGCCAGTACGGTTTCCCATGGGCACATCGACGGTCTCCAAGACGTTGATCCTCTCGCTCCTGGTCCATGGAGCAGCACCATTTCATAGTGTGAGGCGTGGATCGCCGGGGTACCATCGCCAATCTATCTAACGCAGTCACCGGAATCATAGCAGTGAGAGACATTGTCCCGGTACGGCTCTCTCCGCAGACCTCCGCTGGGGAGCTGACAGAAACGGGGTAGACAGGCGACATCAGTCCCGTCCTGGTACCCCTGACAAGCCTCCCTATCTCAGGCTCTGAAAGCGAGGAGGAAGACCTGCCCGCGGGCCAAGGCCACCTGCCGAGGAGCTGGCAGAGCCCTCGGACTCCCTGTTTGATGTGCTTAGTGCAGCAGCCCCTTCGAAGGTGGCATTACCAATAATCCTGGTTCAAAGGACAGAATTTGTTGGAGCGGTACTTGACTCTATCCAATCCAGAGCATTCCTGCTGGAGACCAGGTTCAGGGCAATGGCAGATTGTTTGCCAGCATCATGGCCCATCCGCTCACCGCAGCCCGGGTCTGCCTCAGACTACTGGGGCACATGGCAGCTTGCACGTACGTTGTCCGTCACATGAGACTCAGGCTGCGTCCCCTCCAGATGTGGCTGGCGTTGGTCTACTGCCCGTCCAGATATCACCTGGACAAGATTGTCATGATCCCACCACAGGTACTTACCTCCCTTTAGTGGTAGTCCGATCCAACTCTGGTAAAGGAAGGTGTGCTGTTCGCAAGCCCACAACCCATAGTCTCCCTGATTTCAGATGCGTCCGACCTCGGTTGGGGAGCGTAACTCAGTGCACTGCAGAATCGGGGATTATGGTCTCGGGAGGATCTCGCGTTACGTATAAATGTCCAAGAACTCAGAGCCATCTGCCTGGCTTGCGGAGTCTTCCTTCCGCAACTGTCTGGTCGGGTGGTGCAGGTGTTGATGGACACCACAGCCTCCATGTTCTATGTCAACAGGCTGGGGGGAGCTTGTTCGTCGGCCCTGTGTCAAGAAGTCCTCCATCTATGGGACTTCTGCATTCAGCCTGCAGTCCACCTGGAATCCTCACACCTCCCCAGCATCAGGAACATGCTGGTGGATCGCCTCAGCAGGTCCTTCTTCCCTCACCACGAGTGATCCCTTCACTTGGAGATCGTCAGGATGGTTTTCCAGAAGTGGACAAGTCCCCGAGAGGACTTGTTCGCCACCAGACAGAACAGGAAGTGTCATCAGTTCTGCTCTCTGCAATGCCTCGGCCAGGGCCGGCTCCAGGGTTTTTGCCGCCCCAAGCAGCTCTCCCCCACCCCCCAAAAAAAGCTGCGATCGCGATCTGCGGCACTTCGGCCGCAATTCGGCAGGAGGTCCTTCACTCTGAGTGGGAGTGAGGGACCCTCCGCCGAATTGCCGCCGAATAGCTGGTCGTGCCGCCCCCCTCCGGAGTGGCCGCCCCAAGCACCTGCTTGCAAAGCTGGTGCCTGGAGCCGGCCCTGGCCTCGGCAGAGGCTTGCTTTCCGATGCCTCTCTCCTGTCATGGTTGGCAGATCTGATGTATGCCTTCCCGCCGATTCCACTCATCAGCAATGTTCTCTTGAAGATCAAGAGGGACAAGGCGCGGGTCATTATGATTGCCCTGGCATGTTAACGCCAGCATTGGTTCAGCATGCTCATGGACCTGGCCGTAGGAGCCCCGTGGCCACTTCCCAGCTGCCCGGACCTACTCTCCCAGGATCACGGTTGGCTTCTGCACCCGAATCTCGCCTCTCTCCACCTCACAGCTTGGATGCTGTATAGCTGAACCTAGAGGAATTAACCTGCTCTAGTCAGGTACAGCAGGTTCTCTTGGAGAGCAGAAAGCCCTCCACCACAGCGACTTACCTGGCAAAGTGGAAGCATTTCTCCTGCTGGGCATCGGAGCAGAATATCTCCCCGATTCAGTCATCCCTGCAGTCCATTCTGAATTACATGCTTCACTTGAAGCACCAGGACCTCGCCTTTTCCTCTATCAAGGTGCACCTGGCAGCCATATCGGCCTTCCATCCCCGCATCCAGGGTAGATCTCTATTCTTGCGTGAGATGACGATCAGGTTCCTGAAAGGCCTTGGAAGACTCTTTTTGCTGACCCAGGGCCCGGTTCTCCAATGGGATCTTAACCTGGTCCTCTCCAGGCTCACGGATCGACCCTTTGGGCCTATGGTTTCTTGTTCCCTCTCCCACCTGTCGTGGGAGGTTGCATTCTTATGCATGGATGAATAAATTGGCTGCATATGGTCTAATCTGGTGTCCATTTCTGTGCCCACACTCAAATTTAGTCAAAAGTTTGTCAACAGGTGATTATCTATCTCTGTGTGAGGTATTTTTAGTCCAAGGATGGATTAGCAGGGTAGCAGTGATCTCCATAATAAGGCCTTTGAGCTTTGTCTTGATACCGTCGTAGCTTTGCATTTTGCTTTTCCTTTTCTTTTTAATATACAGTCATTGACAAAGCACTGTGGTTGCACACATCTTGGAGTCTGTGTCTGTTAGTGTACCTTCATTGAATAGTCAGTATTTTGCTGCATTAAATAGGATACAAGACTTTTTACGAGTTTCAATGTACCTTCGTTCTTTTATCTTCTACTCTACTGTGGATATGTGTATACCATCGATCTATATCTTTGACCTATGTCTTTTAAATATAAAAATCCAAACAAATATTATTAAAAACAACCCACAGATGGGTTCAAGCCTGTTTCGCTTTTGAGGACAGAAGTAGCTCAGAATGTTTTCAATTCTGTTTCAAGGCAAGATGAACAGCTAGCTAGTAAATCAAGTCAATAGTATGATAAATAAAATCTCTCTCACTCAATTAGCTTAATGTGGGTAGGAGTATTTCCAAGTTTTGCAAACCCAGTTTTATTAATTCTCTGAACAGAGCACTATAGAAAATGGTGCTAAATCTTGATGTCCTTGTCCTGCTGAAGAATAGCTGGTATTTTCCATTACCATTTCTGATGTAGTCCCCTATTTCATGCATTTGATTTTTGTCCTGGACTATTGAATAATGGCGTCTCACATGAATTATGCTGTGCAGACAGTGTCTTGTTATCTTTCCAGCTTCTGACAGAGTTAAAAAGAAGCCTAATAAAATTGCTTCTGTCAGTGGATGATTTAATTGGCAAAACCTCAGCAATTTAAGGTAAACCACAGGAATTGTAGCTGGTTTTTCTGCAAAATAAATGATGGCTTAAGATGGGCAATAGCAAAGCAAAGTCTGACAGTTTCAGAATACTACTAGCCCATCATATGTTGTAAGATTTGTCTGAAGAATTGATAAACGAATTTTTCATTTTCATCTCTGAGGAAAATACTTTTAGGCTATGGATACTGTTCATTTTATAAAGGGCCTTCCAAGTATTACAGATCTTTTCATATATTCATCTGAACATACACAGTTTCAGGAGATTTGTTCCCTGTTCGCTTTCTTCTGGGTACTGTATTTATTAGGATTAATTAGCTGTGCTACTTTATTGTTTTGTCAGCTATTTGATTTATCTTTTTAAAGATATTCAGAGTCTGTTTCCTGGGACTTTATAGCTGATACTGTCTCTCCTCCCCCTGACCATGCTTAATTTCTATAGAATTTTGTATAATGCTGATCACTGTAGAATTTCTATTTGCTTTTCTGTAATTCACTGAACAGTTCTTTATTTTGTATAAGTTTGTCATGTGACTGCCTATGGAATGCAGAATGTTTAGGGAATAGATATGTTACACGAGTTACTAGCTGCAATATGTAAAATAAATCAGTTGAACATCCTTTTATTTCCTTTTTAATGAGTGAGAACTGTTACAAACATCAGACTTGTGCGTTCTTTCAATTCCCTATTTGTATCTAGGAGTAGCTTGGCAGACAAAAAGGTACTTGTATGTCACATAGGCTGGCCTTCCAAATGGTCAGGCAACCAACCTCCTGAAACAGGATCTGCTCAGGAAAATGAGCCAACCCAGATCCATTAGTGGATGGCTAATTTGGATAAGTAGCTCAGTGGAAGCTAGCTAAGGAACACCTGAGCCTTATATAGGGTTATGAGGGAGCAGGCAGGAGCCCAGAACAGAGAGAGGAAGCTTCTGAGGGTGGAGAGAGCTCCTCAGGGGAGCTGGGTAGGAAGCTATTCCTACTGGTGTCTTCCTGGAGAACAAAGGGTATTGGGGAGAGGAACAGCTCCTAGAACATGCATTCACACGCACACACCCCTCCATAGGGGAGCGACCACAAAGCTCTCTTGGCAGGGAGAGTCCGAGACCCTTAGTTATCAGTGGAGGCTGCAGAGCTCCAAGCAGTGAAGAAACCTGGGGACTTACAGCAGAAGGCTTGTTTACATACCACATCGGGCAGTTGATTAAATAAACTAGACCCATAAAGGGGCATTGCTCACTCTATGCAAGTCTCATTGAGCTATTTGAAAGCCTACTAGGGGAAAATGAGGTAGAGACATGACAGAACAGTTCCACACCAGACTGCCAGTGGGTATTACTTTATAATATGCTGTGAGATCTGCTGATAAAAAAGCTAGATAACAGCAAGGTATTAGGCAAACTATAACGCAAGAGATTTGTCTCAGGAAAGTCAGCTACCTCTAATGTCATTTGTTTTCCCCAAACCAGAATATAGAAATGCTCTCCTGGATAATACTTAGTCCTGCCATGAGTGCAGGGGACTGGACTAGATGACCTCTCGAGGTCCCTTCCAGTCTTACGATGCTATGTTTTGACAGTCCTTTCAGAGCTCCGCTACTACAGAGACTTTACCAGGCTGTGTATTTTGTACTGAAAAGCTGTGCACCAGTAGTTCATGGGCAAAAGCAGGAATTCTAGAAATCCGTTTGCCATGGGGAAAAACATGGAATTTGCATTTTTACAGAGACTCTTTAGTTTTTACAGTTTGTGAAAAAATAAAAACATACACAGTAGAACTCCATTTATCCGAGCCTCCATTATTCAGCTCTCCATATTAACCAAGCCACCAGCTGCCCAGGGATGACCGCTTGAGCCCCACCACTGTTAGCTCCAGGTGGTTGGAGTTCAGTTAATATGGAGAGTTAGATAATGGAGGCTCAGAAGAACGGGGTTTGACTGTATATCAATAAAATATTATGTTCAACTGATACCTATATATATATATTGTGGCTAGGGAAACTGCAGTTCAGAGTTTCGATTTAATTGCAGAAAAACCTGGGTTTTTATATTTTATTTGAGAATTTTGAGTCTTTTTGTCACGGAAAACTAGGATCGCTGGTCATAATGGATACAGATGCAATTTTTCATCAGTAGAAGCTACATGCGTTCATACCTTCATAAGTAACACATGTATACCAAAAATGTTCTGTGATTTCCCAATGAAAAATACAATTTGAGGAAAGGATAGAACAAACTATAACAAATTACAATTCCTATGATTCCTGTGGGGCAAAACATAGCTGCCTCCCATATGTAAAGAACAGTTTAATTGAGCAATAGACTGCTCAATATTTACGTTAGTTCCTCTTTTGTTTCCATGCACTCCCTCATCAACGTTCTACTTCTCATGGTGCTTACTTTAATCATACAGTTGTAATAAATCCATCTGGAGCTTGGACTACAACTGTCATCCTTTAGTTCTTAAAAACACAGGCTATCTATGCTTGAGCTACAAGATATCCTTTTGCTGGCTAGTGTTCAAAACTGAATTTGAGAATCCATTTAAATAATTGCTGCAGGCATTATTGTTCTGTTATATTGTGGATGCATTGTGGATTGTGGATGCAGCTCAGTGGTGTTACTTGAAATGCTTCTCAAGATGTGAGTTTCACAAAGGTTTCAAAAGCTAGGCAGTTTCTCTGTGTAGTTGGGGTCTTAAAATGTATATATTTGAGTTAATTGTTTAATCTACTGTCCATTTAATAACACTTCAAAAAGATAAGTTATTGCTGGAGCTGATAGAATAGTAAATTATATATTTGGCTTCCACTGATGTTCATGTAGTATATTTATTGACTAATATTTGACCATCTATAGAGCTTGTTGAGGATCACAAAATATTTATCATAATTTTGACATACTGGTGAAATTAATCTCATAACATCTTTGCCAAGCATTGTACTATGTGATTAGCTCTACTCTTTCCTGACGTTTTACTTTATTTTTTCTTGCTGTCTCCACTGTACTCGACTCTTTTTCTCTTAAATCACAATGCATCCTTTTCCAAGTTGTCTTCAATGTCCAATTTCTGTCCCCCCACACTCCTCCTCACCCCTCTTCTCCATTGCCCTGCCCCATAGGCATTGGTGCATCCACACACAGATCTTGGCACGTTTACTAGCCAACCAATAATCACAGGGTTAAAACAGCTAGCCAAAGACAGACAGACACACACAGAGTTAGGAGTTCTAGTTATTCAGAACAATTGTACTCTACCCATCCCTGCATGTTCTGGCTGATACGAGATGATATTTCAGCAACTCTACCGTTCCCACAGCCTTCATGTTTTTGTTCATCTCTCCAGTTACTCTTTTCCCCCCTAAGCTGCAACAAAGTAAAATAGACCAGATTCTTTCCAGTCTCCCAGCTTTACCCTAGAAAACGGATCCGTTTTCACTCTGCTGCTGCTTATGGAAACTGAGCAGCAGAAGAGGCAATGGCGTTGGCAGACTCAAGCAAACAGTACCTCATTGGTTATGTTGTTTGTGCTTGGAAGGTGTCTTTTACAACTGTAAGGGCTAGAAATTAATGGCATTCGCCAAGGAAAGTTTCCTGCCTGTTGTGAGTGAATTTTTCAAGGCCTGGCTGTCATGATAGTTTATAATAAACACATATACTGTACTTCTGCTTTGGATTTGAAAAGTCCTCAGTGATTGACTTTGTGATTTCAAACTTAAAATAATCCATTACAACTTGCTAATTGACTTAATAAAACGTTTATCAGTGATAGCACTAAGGTGGAAAGGCTGATGACAATAATGTTGTTTTCAACACACAAACAAATTTCCACTTTGAAGTCAGTCACAAATCATATCTTTGATCAATAGGTAATCTGATCTCAAGCAGAAAGCCAAAATACATAGTGAGGGTAAATGGGGTGTGGTGATAAGTGATATTAATTATTGGGAAGTGGGCAAAATCATACAAAATTAGTCAGTGGTGTAGTAGTAGTGGGATTTTCAGTGAGCAGGTCTTGAAGACCACATTCTCTTCTGATTTCAAGACTTAAACTGCTGCTGTTCTTTCTAGCAGTTTTTGTAAGCTGTTGGTGCTCTCCTGGTATTTTGCTGGCAAACTTCTTTTGCAGATCTGAGCTGAATTAGAGGCTGTGGCTGAAAGCCTCTCCTCCTCAAAGTAAATTCGGATTTTAAATTGAATAGCTGATGGCATGTAGCTTTAGATCCTTCTCTGAAAAGCCTTACTAGTCTTACGGAATCCTTGACATGTCAGTGTTCCATTAATGCAAATGAAAAGGAGTGGAGTAAGTTGTTGACAAGGCTTGTTCTGCAGACATCAATCATGAGACCTTCTGAAAATCAGGTACAAGGTGTATCAAGTTGAGCACCCCAAAATAGGTGGCTACTTCTCAACATTTTGCCATTGTGATTAAAGCAGAGGGACTGGGAGTTGAAAGGACTGGGTCTTAATCCTGCTTTGTCACCGTGGCCTCACCTATGCCATGAAACTGAGCCATTTCTGTCAGTGGATCCCACCTCACTGCTGTGGCGCCTCCTGCTGGTCGTTCTGGGAATTAGCTCAGTCTTTTCACAGGGCGCACTCCTCTGGTGGTTTCTCGCCTGCCATCGCTTCTGCTCCTGACCTGCGTCACATCAAGGATCGCGGCGTCCTCTTCACCCGGCCCAACACTGCTCTGTCCAGGGTGCTGGCAGTTCCCTCAGCCCTTCAGGGACCCAGTCCTTTCTCCCTGGACTCCCAACTGACTCCTCTGCCCTGCCGCTCTCTTTATATATGGGCTTGCTCTGCCCTGATTGGCTGCTCCTTGCAGCCCAATACTGATTGGCTGTCTGCTGTGCAGCCTCCCCAGAGCTGTTTTTAACCCTTTCTCCACCAGTGTGGGGCAGACACCCCATCACACGCAGCAACAGAGCAGAACATAGTTGAGCTGCAAGCAATGATGTTCAACACCTTTCTCAGCAGCTGTGCTTTAAATTCTGCTGAAACCATGTTGAACACAGCTTGTCCTTGTCTCCACCACGTTCTGCCAGATTCATTCCTGACACTCACGGACACAGTTTCAGTTTTATGAACTCTTTGTGACCTGGGGTAAATCACATAACTTCACTCTGCTTCCATTGTCCAACATGTAGAATGGGGTAAAAATCCCCTCCTTCATAACATGTTTTGAGCTGCTCTAATGAAAGGTGTTGTCTAAGTACAAATCACTGTTGTTGATATTTGATCATTATGTGATTTGAGATAGTAATGGCAAATCTACATTTGTCACTACTATAAATTCTGAAATTCTTTTTGTTTCCCTTTAGCCCTCAATCTGCAGGTAGTTTCCAGACTGTCAGTCAAATGAATGCTGGGGAGGAGGAGGTGTTTAGGGGAAGTACACCTTTTATTTGAAGAGACCCACAAGAAAACAGAGTCTTTTTCATACTAGAGTTACAAAGGAGCAGAATAAATACACATTTACCTGCCAAACCCAGAATGTCTTAAATACCAATATATATATATGACCAGGTTAAGCGATATATATTTAATAGCCTGCCATACGTTTTAAGACTAATTTAATATAAATGCTTTGTGACAGATTAACAAAAGCAGGGCATTAAAGTTTGACACCCTATCCTTTGCTGCCATGTTTTCTTACCACAATGGACTGAATCAATGATTGAGTTTCTGGGCCACATCTTGAGCTGCTGTAAACTGGTGTGACTCCATTGGATTTATGTTGATTTACACCGGCAGAGGAACTGACCTTGACTTAATTCTTCACTTGCTCCTTCCTCATCACTGGGTACATCTGCAATGTTGTTGTTTAGTTTTATTCACCTTTAGTATTAGCATACTGTCAGAAGAAATATGCTTAGAGTGTCTGTCTTAAACCTTGTGTCTCAGCCGGCACTGAGATCAAGGCTCATCATTTTTAATGCAAAGTTATAACGGTATCAATATAGATTTTTCTGGCAACTAAGAAACCATTTTTACCCAAATTATTAGATTAAGAAGAACTTGCTCATAATTTAGTGCTGCAGCTGTAGCAGAGCCATTGCTGGAAGATTTTAAGTAGGTGAGATGTTAATTAAATTCTACTCAATTTTATCTTAGAATTCAGAACGAGGTTGCACACATCTAGTAGCCGTTCTTTGCATTCCCACAGAGGATTAGGAAGGGAGACACTCATAGAAATATCAACCTCCAAATGGTATATGCTGGAGTATATTGATACAAGTGTGGATTTATGAAATATTACTTACAAATTAGAGCTATGAGCCTGAAGAATCAAATTGCCCCCCTTGTGTGCCCTCTGTTTTGAATGACATCAAGAGTGGTTAAAGAGAATTTGACCCAAGCTTTAAATAGTAAAGCAACCTCCCCACCCCACCACCACTTGGTTATTCATTTTGAAGACTAGGAGAATGTAGGGTGAAATCCATTTCTTCTTCAAAAAACCTGAGCATAAAGAGCCTAATTGAGTTAGGGGGCCCGTTGCCTTTCAATGAGATATGGGCTCCTAACTTCCTTGAACCACTTGGAGAATACCAGACATTATATGGAAGGATGGGGGAGAGGGCATGAACTTCACCTTATCTGGGGCATTCTACTGCCGAACAGACGCCCATCCTTATTTTATTATATTGTGTTTATAGGTTCTCATACTGCCCTCGTGACCATAGTATCGGAACACCTCGCAGTAGTGCATTTATCAACATGACTAGCTGTTATGTAGTTTTTTTTCTCC
Organism: Emys orbicularis; assembly: GCF_028017835.1. Classification (NCBI taxonomy): domain Eukaryota; kingdom Metazoa; phylum Chordata; order Testudines; family Emydidae; genus Emys; species Emys orbicularis. Next base: position 348,949,188 of record NC_088683.1, read on the forward strand.
TCCTTTCCCTAGGAAGAGGAGAGGGTGCAGTGGAGTGTATTGAGTGCATTTTTTTTAAATGTAGATGTTGCTGTGTGTTCATATTTGAGAAGGTAGTTCAAAGTACTGTGCCTTGCGTTTGGATTGGAAGATGGCGAGGTTTGTGATGGCCCTTAGTTCATGGGAGAAATTCATTCTACAGTCTCAGACCAGCCCTTGAGAAAGCCATGTCTCCTGCACAGATGAGCTTTACCCTTACTGTAGAGCATTCGTTGGCCAGAGAAGCATAGTAGTCAACTATGGCCTTCATCCCAGACCTTTGAGTGGTCTTTTAGATACATAGGGCCCAGGCCATGGTGGAGTACCTTGAAGATAAGGATTTCCTTATATTCCTTCTTACCTTTGTTACTACAACCTATGGACTAGACTAGTGGTATAGCTCCTCCAAGCCACTTGCCCGGGGTGCTGAGGCCACTGGATTCCCAAAAGTGCAGAATCCGTGGATATTCCTTGGCCCCCTCCCCTTGAAGCCTTTAATGATTGACTATGCAGGACTTGTTCAGACTTTATTTGGTACAACTTCTTCCCCCGTCTCTCCCCCCCCATGATTATTTGTATTGCAGTTGAACCTTGAGTCTGTAATCTTGGATCAGGGTTCCATTGTGCTAAGTGCATTACAAATACAATGCAGGGCTTAAAGTGGTGCAGAGTTCCTTTTCTTACAGAGAAGGTCCATTGAATTTAGTAGGGATACAAATAATAGGGCTTGATAGACATTAACCTAAATCCCTATAAGACATCATCCCCTATTACATTCTTTCCATAGGTTATTTTGAACTTTCCAATATGATTCTAGAGCTGGGATAGGATTTTCTGTTCAATTCTGTAGGATGGTTTAAAAAAACCTATAGAAAGGCAACCTTATACTATTAAATTGTACAGGATCTTTTCCATAAAGGCTGTGCTGGTCCTCTGCATCTGCAACATGAAACTGTAATATAACATTTGGAAAAGAAATCACAGATAAACTGAAGAAAGCTCCAAGAATCCAGCCCCTTCTGAATTAGAGGAATCATTAGGTTGTTTAGTGTAGAACATAAATCCATGACTAATGTACTATTGCTTAACTAATGTGATAATTAATTCATGGCATTGATTTAATTTTGTACTTGTGTTGTTCTGACTTGGTGAATGTAGCTATAGCTTCCAGCAGGTAGGCTTTTCAACATAATCTGCATGACGCTGTCTAGAAGCAATTTATTTTCTTATTGTTTTATTACTGAGTAGTGGCTGGGCTTGGTATTCTGGTGCAATCTGACTGAACAAGCTGCTAGCAGGTAGTTCAATGACAGAGGAAGGACAGTTGCAGGGTAGGTATAATGTAATTATGTATGCCATGCTATATCATCTCGCAGCATCTCTGGGTCTCTAGTGGCATTTGAATCAATGATTAAAAACATCTCATTTTAATGAAATGAGAAATATTTCATTAGATAGAGTAAGAAAAATCAATATGACTGAATTTGTGAGGTTAAAATCCAGAATTCAAAAGAATCCTCATAATCTAGTTGTTAGATCTTCATTCCTCTAGATCAGTGCTCTATCTGCTATCTCTTCCAGACTACTGTCTGACTTCCTCCAAGTGACTTTCTACTTACTTTGAAAGGGAATACTTTAAAACCAACCCAGTTCTTCCCCCCTCATTCCTAGGGTGCATTGGGATCATTAGAATGGTTGGCACGATGTGTTTATTGTAAAATGTAAACTTTATAAAAGTGACAAAAGATAATCAAATCTAATGGCAATGGATTTTTATTTAAAAGCTATGGGCATTATTACTGGTGCTGGTGTTTCTGGCATTTGAATTAGTGATGTTTGAATATAGATTCATTGTTACATTGATTCCAAGGACAGAAGGGACCATTGTGACCTGCAACCCAACGGAGCTGGGGATGAGGGGTTTGTGGTGTGGGAGGGGTGCAGGGCTGGGGCAGAGGGTTGGGGTTTGTGGGGTGGGGCCAGGAATGAGGGGTTCAGGGTGCAGGGGGCTCCGGGCTGGGGCAGGGGGTAAGGGTGCAGGCCATAGACCTTCCCCAGAATGATTCCTAGAGCAGATCTTTTAGAAGACCAACGTCCAATTTTGATTTAAAAATTGTCAGAGTTGTCATCTTGTTCTGCATCTGCCATCTATAGAGTTTGCTCTGTTGACTGTACTTTCTGAGGAACAAAATGTAGATGTTGACAGTTGAACTCTTCACTGTCATTTTGATCACATGATCTGGGTGATGAATTCTTTTTCTTTACGACAGCTGGAGCCAACCGTCCTTTTTTCTTTATCCAATTTGACATAAATAGTCAGCAGGCTCTGGGCCCAGCAGTTCTCTAGCTGAGAAATGCCTGTTGTATAGGTGTTCATAAGCTCTCTTAACCTTTTTATCCACTTTGGCTACTTTCTCCATGTCTGGGCACTTTGGAGATGGATTATTTTCCAAAGTTGGAACAGCAGTTCTGAGATGCCTTCCTATAAGGAGATGTGCTGGACTATATCCAGTAGCTGCTTCTGCTGTTGATCTGTAACTCAGAAAAGCGAGGAATGGATCTTCCTGCTATAAGATTTTCTTGGCTCTCTGTACAGCTCTCTCAGACTCTCCATTCACTTGTGGGTAATATGGGCTGCTAGTAGTATGATCAAAATCATATTTCACTTGGAATGACGTAACTTCTGTAGTAATTTGTGCTCCATTGTGCGTCACTAGTTGTTTTGGAATACCGAACTAAGCAAAAGTACACTTCAGTTTTTCAATAACACTGCAATGTATTATGTCTTTCAAGTCCGTTATTTCTATATACAGCACGTGGAAAAACAGTCTACTATGACCAGATAATGATGTCCTCTGAATTTGCATAAATCTGTAGCTAGTTTCTTGCAGGGTCTCTCTGGTAGGAGTGTTTTGCACACTATATGGTTCAGCATTGTCTCCTGGGTTGATTTGTACTGGATCTCCTTTCAAAAGTCCATTATCATCAAATCCTCCAAGTTCTCCCACCTTTCTCATTAGGCCCATCGTAGCTGCCACACTGGCTGAGAAGGTTGTTGGTCTTTGATCATTTGATCACATGCATTCTGAATACATAGCTTCTGTCTTTGTAAATTGTTTCTGTGGTGAACTGGCCCATGCAGTTCTGAATACCTCCAGGGCTAGTCAGAGCTGTGTCAGGTGACTTCAGCTCTCGAGGGGTTGAAGGTGACTGTAAGTCCCTTCTGAGGTTTGGTCTACACCAGTGGCTCTCAACCTTTCCAGACTACTAAACAGGGGCAGCAGGTTTGTAGAAATTTTGGAGGAGCCCATAACGCCCAGGGCCTGCCCCCCCCAAACTCCACTCCCACCTGCCTAAGACTCTGGGAGGGAGTTTGGGTGGGTGGAGGAGGTCTGGGGTGCAGGCCCTGGGCTGAAGCAGGGGATTGGGGTGCAGGACGGGTGAGAGGTTGGGCTCTGGGAGGGAGTTTGGATGGGGGAGGGGGTCTGGGTGCAGGCTCTGGGATGGAGTTTGGGCGCTGGGTTCAGGCTCCGGGCTGGGACGGGGGTTGCAGGAGGGGATGAGTGGTGCATGCTCTGGGATGGAGTTTGGGTGTAGGCTCTGAGCTGGGGCAAGGAGTGGGGGTGCGGGAGGGGGTGAGGGGTGCAGGCTCTGGGAGGGAGGGCAGAGGGCTGGGGTGCAGGCTCTGGGAGGGAGTTTGGGGGCAGGAAGGGATGCGGAGGGAGGGGGTGCAGGCTTTGGGAGGGAGTTTGGGGATGAGGGTGTGGGAAAGGGGTGGGGGTGCAGGCTCTGGGAGGGAGTTTGGGGGCGGGAGGGTCTGCAGAGGGAAGCAGTGCAGACTCTGGGAAGGCATTTGGGGGCCGGAAGGGGTGCGGAGGGAGGGGGCAGGCTCCGGGAGGGAGTTTGGGGGCCAAAGAGGGGGGTGCAGGCTTTGGGAGAGGATGGGGGTGTGTGGTGCTTACCTGGAGCTCCTAGGCAGGATGGGCCGGGGGGCCTCCATGTGCTGCTACCCCCAGGCACTGCCCCTGCAGCTTCCTATTGGCCACAGGGGCACTTGAGGCGGGACACAGACCCACCCTGCCCAGGGGCTGCAGGGAGGGGCCAGTGGTGAGTGGGGGCTGTTTTAAATGGCCCGAGGGACGTGGCGGGGGGCGCCCAGGGGCGGAAGGCAGGGCTGAGGGAGAGACCCAGCCTCATACAGTGCTGGAACTGGGCCCATAGAACTCGCCGCCCATGCTACTGTACCCCTTTCAGGAGTCTAATTTGTCTTGCATATTCCCAAGTTTCACCTGACTTAAAAACTATTTGCTCACAAAATCAGACATAAAAATACAAAAGTGTCACAGCACACTATTACTAAAAAAATGCTTACTTTCTCATTTTTACCATATAATTAGACAATTAATCAATTGGAATATAAATATTGTACTTACATTTCAGTGTATAGTATATAGAACAGTATAAAACAAGTCATTGTATGTGAAATATTAGTTTGTACTCACTTCGCTAGTACTTTTTATGTAGCCTGTAAAACTAGGCAAATATCTAGATGAGTTGTACCTTTTGGAAGATCTCTGTGTACCCCCAGGGGTACGCATATCCCTGGTTGAGAACTACTGGTCTACACTTCAAACTTATGTCAGTATAACTACATCGCTCAGGGGTGTGAAGCGATGTAGTTATACCAGCCTAATCCCTAGTGTAGACAGTGCTATGCTGACAGGAAGGTTCTCTCGTAGACATAGCTGCTGCCTCTTCGGGAAGTGGAGTCCCTAAGCCGACAGGAGAGCTTGTTCACTAACCTCTCCCCTAAGCGCAGCTGTGGCTCTGTAAGTGTAGAGAAGCCCTAAGATAACTAGGGGGTCAGCTCCAGAGTCAAATTTAAAGTCAATAGTCTTGCCAAGAATATTTAGTTTCACTCTCCAGGCAGGTTCTGTGTTATCACAAGTGATAGATCCCAGAAACAATGGCTCTTGAGCAGGGGTGAAAGTAGAAATAGGGACTTACCGGTACAGGGCTGGGTTGGGGCCGGCTCTGGCCCCCAGAAGAGGCGGGCATGGGGGTCAGAGCCAGCCCCAGCCTGCCCTGTACCGGTAAGTGCCCTCCTCCTCCCCCACCAGGGTAGCAGCGGCAGCCGGGGGCTCCGGCAGCAGTTTAAAGGGCCCAGGGCTCGGCCGCTGCTACTGCCCCGGGCCCTTTAAACCGCTGCCGGAGCCCCCGGCTGCCGCTGCTACCCCAGGGCTCCGGCAGCAGGGCTCCAGGGGCTATTTAAAGGGCCAGGGCCGTAGAGGCAGTGGGAGCTCCGGGCCCTTTAAATAGTCCCTGGAGCCCCGCCCCTACTCCAGGGCTCTGGGAGCTATTTAAAGGGCCCAGGACTCCCCTGCCTCTACCGCCCTGGGCCCTTTAAATAGCCCCCGGAGCCCTGGGGTAGTGGCGGCAGGGCTCCGGCAGCTATTTAAAGGGCCCAGGGCAGTAGGGGCAGCAGAAGCCCTGGCCCTTTAAATAACCCCCAGAGCCCTGCCACTACTGCGGGGCTCTGGCGGCAATTTAAAGGGCCTGGGGCTCCAGCCGCTGCTGGGAGCCCCAGGCCCTTTAAATTGCCGCCTGGGGAAGCCGGGGTGTACCGGCTTACTTTCACCTCTGCTCTTGAGTCTTGATTGTCTGAAAGATGAGTCAACTCCCTGACAGCGTAAGTGTGGCAAACAACTGCAAATGTCCATATTTTATGTATGTATGACACAGTGTGCCTCTAGCTGGACATGCATCATGCCTTGGGATATGACTTTTTCCACGCCTTGTGCATGTAGTCTGGAATTTTTGTCCCTTTTACCTGGGAGTTCTCTCTCTCCTTGCCTGAGGGGTCTTATGGTAATGGCACTCATGCTGCTTCTGTTGACAGCGTCTAAGCTAGTTTCTTTTTTATTTTATTTTTTTTATTTTATTTTTTTCAGATTTGATAAATTGCTCTTGGTTTTGTGGTCTCACCAGCTCAGACTGTTTTTTGTTATTTGAATTGCTGTAGTTAGGGCTAAGTCTTATTTGTTTTTATTATTATTATTGGAACTGTTGTGAAAGGTTTTTTATCTCTTAACCCAATAACTAACCTCTCTTTGATATTTTCATGTTTTGCATTCCCAAAATCAGATTTTCAGCCAGTATATGCAGTGCTCTTATAAAACATTCAGCATTTTCCCTTGGTTGTTGAATTCTCTGGTGAAAATAAGCTCTTTCATAAACCACATTTCTGAGGTATAAAATATGCATCACATATAGCCAAAATCCTTTCATAGTCATCTTTGTGACTGTCTTCAGTAAAGTCAAAGGATTTAAAGATGTGCTTTGCTTGCTTCCTCATTGCATAAATTAAAGAAGATACCTTTATCTCTAGTTTGCTTGTGGAGTTTGTTTGCAATTGGACATCTTGCAATATACTGCTTCCAGTCTGTCCATTGTGAAGGTTTGTCAGAGCTGAAGTTCTCTGCGGCGTTGAAGAGTGACATGTTGATGACATCCTGCAAACTTTGTTGTTGTTGTTTTTTTCCTTCTGTTTCTGTTCTTAGTTAACTTCTGACTCCATGTAATGATCCTGTACCAGATGTGGACTGGTCACAGAGCTTGCTTATACACACCAGATGTGTTCAGGATAAGAACACATCTGGTGTGTATAAGGTGCTTGGGGCGGCACCTGGAGGGGGGCGGCGCTCACCTGGGGAGAGCGGGGCCGCGGCCGGGCTCGCCGCCCTCCCCCGGCGCTCCGGCCGGCCGGGGAGAGCGGGGCCGCGGCGGGCTCGCCGCCCTCCCCCGTGCTCCGGCCGGCCGGGGAGAGCGGGGCTGCGGCGGGCTCGCCGCCCTCCTCCGGCGCTCCGGCCGGCCGGGGAGAGCGGGGCTGCGGCGGGCTCGCCGCCCTCCCCCGGCGCTCTGGCCGGCCGGGGAGAGCAGGGCCGCCCTCCCCCGGCGCGCCGGCCGGCCGGGCTCTCCGCCCTCCTCCCGGCGCTCCTCCCGGGCTCGGTGCCCTGCCCTGCTGCGCTCCCCTCATCAAAGCTCTGTGGCACCTTTTAAAAAAAAAAGAGAGAGAGAGAGAGAGCAAGACATTCCCTATCCTGAAGAGCTTACTATCCAAGCCCCCAGTCTGGCAAATAGTTACACACACGCCTAACTTTACACATTTGACTTGCCCCGTTAGAGTCAGTGGGACTGCTCCCATGCATGTGCAGCACATGCAGAAATTTTTGCGGTGTCAGAGTCTAAGATGTCTGGATGGGCTTTTTTTCTTGTATAATCACTGCGTATTTATAAAACCAGAACAGTGTAGATGCAACTAGTCCCAAACTGTCAGGTAACTTAAACTATCTAATTAGAATGAAATGGCTGAGCAGCTAACCAAATCTGCAGTCTAATATGACACCCACAGTAATGGATGGCAGCAAATATTTATCTGTCTTTACAAGAGGCGCTAGGCATGATCCTAGGAGTTACATACCAGTATGTCTTTATTTCATTACTAGGTACATTTTAACTAGAGGTACTTGATATAAGGACAAGCCAACACAGCTTAGGTAAAGGAAAACCACATTCCTTTTAACATATTAGAATTTTAGAAAGTATGAATAATAGTGGAGAACGGAGAACAAAGGTGGTGTAATTTATTTGGAGTTTGTCAAAGGCTTTTAATAAGTCTCACTTTCATAAGTTATTAAAGAAAAGAAATAGTCACAGAGATAAAATACTGTCAAAGATTAGAACCTGGCTAAGAGACCAGAAATAAATGGCCAGTTTGCAACGTTGCAGAAGGTTAACAGGTTCCATACTAAGCTTGATCCAGTAAAAGACTATCCATGTGCTTAAAGTTAAGCACATACTTAAAGTTCTGTTCTATATTCAGGCCTAGGGGCAGCGATGTCCAGTATATTTATTAATTACTTGGAGAATAGGCAGGTGGCAAACAGGTGGCAAAATTTGCAATGACACAAAATGATTTAGGTTAGTGAAGAGAATGCTGTAAGGAACATCAGCGAGATCTAACAAAGCGAGGAGAATGGGTCGCATGGCAGCAGATGAAATTCAATGTTGATAAATGCAAAGTAAGGTACATCAGAAGGAATAACTTGATCTACTCACACACTCTGTGTGTGTGTGTGTGTGTGTGTGTGTGTGTGTGTGTGTGTGTGTGTGTGTGTGTGTGTGTGTGTGTGTGTGTGTGTGTGTGTAAAACAACAAAACAAAAAAACCAAACGAACCTTAGCACCTTTGTGGACAGCTCAGTGGAAACCTCTACACAGCATTGAAAGCCACAAAGAAAATGGTAGGATGGACAACAAGAGTGATTAAAAAAAAATACTGAAAATATTCTAATGCCACTATATAACCCAATGGCATGCCCTCCCCTGGAATACTGTGTGCGGTCTTGGGCTATATCTTTGTTGAAGGATAACAAAGTTTAAAATAAAAATATAACCCAAAAGAGAAGGGGTTCAGAGTTGGGTACATAACATACAAGGAAAGATTTCATATGAATAGAGAGAATGTGAAAAATCAGTTCTGTTTAGAGAGATGAATAAAACAGGACATAAAAACCATACAAAAGTGTGTCCCTGCCTTAATGGTGCCATAAGAGGGGCAGGGATTTATAATCCACATGGGATTCCAGGATGGTGGCCAGGAGGAATCTCTAGCTGTCACTAGGTCTCCTTCCCTTGCCTTTGGCAGAACAGGGACAGCAGGATGTGTGGAGACTCATGGAATCCGGAGGAGCAGGAACAGAACAACCTAATGGCAGATTCCAGAGGCAGTGTTACCAACCCCAACCATTCAAAAGGCATGAATCAGTCTCTCTAAAATAATCAGAAGTTAAAAATGTTTGTCTCTTCTTTTCCAAGCCTTTAGGGTACACTCAGCTCATGTTTTCAGTCTTTTGTCTGTAACCATGAGGGCTGGAAACTTATTCTTTTAGTTTAAAAAAAAAAACCAACAAAAAACACAACCCTCACATAATCGCATACCTCCAAGAGCTGGCCCTTTAAGAAAAACATCCACTATCACAAGAGCTGGCAACACTGAGGCTGGTGCTTTGTTTGCCAGGGAGTTTGAGTGCATTGTTTTCATTATTTTTAATTTGCTCCCATTTTGCACACCTCTTTAGTTATCGTTATGGTACATATTTTATGTTACTATGTAAAACGGCACATATATTCAGAGGAAAAAATACTAGAATGTGCCATGTATGCATCTGTAACTTTCACTCTATGCATCTGAAGAAGTGAGGTTTTTACCCACGAAAGCTTATGCCCAAATAAATCTGTTAGTCTTTAAGGTGCCACCAGATACCTTGTTTTTTTTGTAGATACAGACTAACACGGCTACCTCCTGATACTTGACACCATGTATGATTGTGCAACTTGAACCTTAACTTCTTGCATTTTCTGACTCTTGATTTTAATTTTGAGATCTCAATACAGTGTTAACATAACTTATTTAACTGATGAAGTTAGTGAGAGAGGTTCGTACTCAAGGCATCCTTGCAGTGGTGGTGTTTGTCCCATGAGGACCCCCCTGCAAAGCTCAATGCCTGGGACTTCGAGGAAGACGGGGGTAGTGGGGGAGCTGGAAGAGGCTGAGGGAAGCAGGGGTTCTGCCTCCCCTTGCCTGTGTCAGGGGTGTAATGTTATAAACCACTGCCCATTGGAATTTGCTGCTTTTCTGATACTGAACATGCTCCTACAAATTGAGGATGCTCAGTAACATCTGCTGAAGCTGCTGCCCTGACTCTGTCCTTACTTGGGATGACAACGTGCTCCCTGCTGTTCATGGGAATTAAAGGGAGCAAATCAGAGGGGAGGGATGGGCAAAGTCTGTGCAGGAGGTGAATTCAATGGACAGGATGGTCAAACAGGTGGAGGCAGGGGAAAGATAGAGACTGAGAGGCAAAATCAGGGATAGGGTGTAGAAGGGTTGAGGCACTGCTGGACAGTGGCAGAAGGGGTATCCCTGGGATAGGAAGGGGAGGAGGGGATAAAAGTTGCCACAAATGGGGTGAGCCATCTGCACTGGCTGCAAAAAACAGTGTTGGGGGGGCAGAGGGCTTTTTTCCTTTTGTAGAATGGTGCATCTTAGCTCCTTCTTCCCAGGGTTGTGCTCTTAAAGGCCTGGACAAGGCCAGATTTCCCTCTTCGGGATATGGTGTATTGAGCTGCTAAAGGAGACTTGATTCAGAGAAATATTATTTTTACCACCACCCCCCTCCAAAAATTATAATTATCAACATTTAAAATAATCCCTTTTCTCTTTGTGTCGGTATTAAGCCACATCGTTGTTGACAAATTTGTCTTATCAGCTGCTCTGATTTCCTGAACTGGACTGCCTTGTTCTTGCAATTCACTGTAAATGGAGTTTCACTCCTTTAAATTATTTACTTTTTTAAATGTATGTTTACTCTTAACATTTCATTTACCTTTGTTAACATTGTGCAGATGGATGTCGTACTCTATGATTGATATTTTAATAGCAATAATTATTTAAAATATTAATAGTTGCTAGTAGCTTTATCAGTCATATCTCAGTGTTTCTAATATAGCACTTCCTGTTTTGTATTGTGACATTGGTTTTTAATTCTATTTTTCCTTTTTCTTTTATAGGCATGTTTATTCTTTAGGATCATATGATGTTAAGGCTGACTGATTTCTTGGGTTGATGTCAAAACTTGTCAGTTTTCCTTTAATCCACCAATGGGGATTGCCGTTGTAAACTTTATTTTGCCGTTGTCCAGCACCCTCGTTTTTTTTCCACATCACCACTTGTGTGTAAAACTTGGTTCCCAAATAGTCATGACAGGACACATTTTTAAAGGTTGAAAGCATCTAGATGCTTTGAAAATCCCACTAGGTGCCTAAATACCTTTAAAAATCTGCCCCAAAGGGCACTATACAATCCTGTATGAGATCCGTCTCTTATATTTACTAAATATAGGTATACTACCACAAGTATTCAAAATCTTGAATAAATAAATATGTTTTGGGTTATTTTAATTTACCTTTTTGTTTGACCCTTTTAGGGAACATTAGTTTTATACTTTTTTTTTTTTTTTGGTACCTCTTCCAAAGAATCCATATACTGAAAACAGTGGTACATTCCTATAACATTCAATACTGTTTTGGACTTGAAGTAACATGTGAATTCCCCCACCCCACCACTTTGTGATTGAAAACTTATTAACAATCCTTATTTCTATAAGTAATTCCCCATCCTGCAAACACTGAATTGCACAGTTGCATACATAAATGTTGATTTTTCTACTGAATTGTTTATACCTCTAATTGCATATTTTCATTTCACAACCTTATGTATGCTACATACTTTGTGATGATACATTCCAGTGCCACTCTTCATTCTGACAAGGTTACTGTTCTGTATTGCCAAAATCAAGGATTTTTTTAAGATGGATTATCCTTACTCCTTGCATTGGTTGCCTTTTGGCAAAACTAAAGTGCCTTGTCTCCACTGTGGTTTTTTTAGGGGGATAGCTAATGCATGTTTTTTATCCCATGGTAAAAACACATTTTCTTAGCACTGAGGTCAGACTATAATGCTGACTCAGTTTGCAACATGTGGTGTTAACGCCATACAGTGGAATCTTAACTTCACATACAATGTGGCTATTTTATCAGGACAATACTGAGCAGCAAATTATGAGTTTTCAAATGGTGCCTCACAAGATATATTTTATACACTGATTATTACAATAGTGTGTAGAGTGTGGATACAGGGGTATCTTGTCTCCCCATCCTTAATTTCTCCAATTACCGTCCTTTATTAAGGGCTTGTCTAGATGGTGTGACCCTAAAGGTGTCCTATATTACAGCGCCTTAAACTCTGGTGCGGATGCTTTCATTCTAAAGTGAAGTGGCTTGATTTAGACGACAGCAGTTGAGCAATCATATAAGATTGCTGGAGTCCTGTCCCAACACACTATTAATCACCAGGTCTTTGACCTGTCTTGAAATGGTTTAAAATATTGTATAGTCCAGGTGTATCTTCCATTTGTTTTGTTTTTTGTTTTTTGTTTTTTTTTATGTCCAGAGAGAGAGAGTGAAATAATGGAGCCCTAACCTTACTTTTTCCAGTAAAAAAGCCATGGCAATATTTCACATGTATACATTTTGGCCTGACACAATTTCAATAAATGCTTTAAGGTTAAAATTTTAGGTGCTCTTGCTCCTTCTTTCTGTCCTGCACTGTTCAGGTGAGCAAGAGAATGAAGGCTTGATAGTGTTATGGTAAATCCTACTGTGCACACAGAGGGTGTTGGCTTAGCTGTCCTGTGTTCCCTTCTATAAGCAATGCACATAAAGCAGTGGTTCTCTTGTCCCATAAAATTAAACAATAGATCCATGTTTTGGGTGCTTTAACTGTAAAGATTCCTTTTTGATCTCAGCCTCTACCTGCTCGCTAACCACACACGATATAAATCTTATCTTTCACTAAGTATGTGCTCACAGAAAAATTTAACTTGTAAACACAACACAACAATGCTGTGTTTGTACCTTTCTTACAGTGTGATGGTAATATTAATGAGTCCATTACTTACTCCTTGGGGAAATCTGTGCTACTGTGCATGCGCATAATTAATGAGCCATGCATATTTTAATTTTTTTGTGCAGAAAAAAGCTGCTGCCGAAATGTTGCTGCAGTTCCATGTTTTTCCCACCAGAGGGTGCTGTGGCACAAGACAACAGCCGCTCCCAACAGAACATAACTTCTGCAGTTCCCCCTTTTGCCCACCAGAGGGTAAAGTAGCAATAGAACACAGCAGCCCTTCCAGCCAGCTAGGGAAGAGAGAGAGCCTGCCCTCTTCACAGCGCCTGTCAGGCCAGGTCAGGAGACAGGGGCTATGGGGAGACAGACAGTGTGGTGTGCTGGGGGATCAGCCGGGCTCATAAGGGCTAGTGGGGAAGGACAGACTGGGGGCAGGGGCTGAATGGGAGTGGAGGTGCAGGGCCACATGGTGATGGGGGAGGGGGTGCAGAGCTACATAGGGACAGAGACACATGGGGATGGGGGGAGTGGGTGTCTGAGTGGGGGTGGAGGGACACGTGGACAGGGGTGCAAGGACATATGGGGATGCAGGAACACATGGGGACGGGGCAGATGTGCCTGACTGAATGGGAGAGGCTAGGGGTCACCCAGGGTCTGCATTTGGGAATCCCTTCCTGCCTCCCCTCCCACCCCCCAAAAAACCCTGTTCCATACTTTTCCCACTCATACCCAGCAACCCTCCAAGTTCACACCCAGGCTCCTTCCCAGTAATTTACTTCCATTGTCCTCAGCTCCTCCGTTACCTCTGACTCCCCCAAGCCTTTGCACTGCTTCTGAGGGGTGCAGAAAATATGGTTCTGTACTGTAGTTTAAATGAATTATTTCTCTGAGTTCTGTATTAATATGCCTATTAAGGAATTTATTCGTCAAAAACATTTCCTGAATCTTTTTTGTCATCTGTATTGTTACAGACATACTTGCTGACAGGTATTTTGAAATAAATGACCAAAAATAATTGAAACTGGTGTGATTATATTGTGTTGTTTTGACAAATAAAATATGCAGAATTTTTCAGAATTTTAAAATATTGTGCGCAGAATTTTTATTTTTTTGTTGCAGAATTCCCCCAGGAGTAATTACTGCAATATCCACAAAGATGTGAGGACAGACTATGATAAGCTGCAACAAAAATATTTTCAGCTCACTTAATAGATTATGATGATGCATCTTGGCACATGTGCAGGGCTGATCATCAGATCCAGAACCATCTATAATTAGGGTGTGGCAGTTACTGGACATGCTCTGTATTTGTAGCTGAAACTGTATACAGTGTTTTCATTGTAGGCAAGACACTTGGCAGGTCGTTCCATGTTTACTCACCTTATAGTTTAACTAATCGGAGCTTAAGAGGTGGAAATCTTATAATTATATTTGTTGAAGACTGCCCTGTGACATCAGTGGCTGATCAATGCAAGAGCATGCACATGTCAGCAAAACCATCCCTGAAAAATGTTTTGAAAAGGAGGATGCTGACATTCTTATGGAGATCTGAAGAAGTCAGGTATGCATGTATATTACATATTATGGCCACGTTACAGAATTGTAGAATGATAGAAATTTAGGGCTGGAAGGGACCTCGAAATCATCTAAGTCCAGTCAGGACCAACTAAAGCTAGACCATCCCTGACAGGTGTTTGTCCAACCTGTTCTTGAAAACCTCCAGTGATGGGGATTCCACAACCTCCCTTGCCAGCCTATTCCAGAGTTTATCAACCCTTATAGTTAGGAATTTTTTCCTAATATCTAACCTAAGCCCATTACTTCGGTTGCTGCCTTCAGTGGACATGGAGAACAGTTGATCAGTCCTCTTTATAATAAACCTTAACATGTTTGAAGACTGTTCTCTGGTCTCCCCTCAGTCATCTTTTCTCTAGATTAAACATGCCCAGTTTTTTAACTTTTACTCATAGGTCAGGTTTTCTAAGCCTTTTATCATTTTTTGTTTCTCTCCTCTGGACTCTTTACAGTTTGTCCACATCTTTCTTAAATTGTGGTGTCCAGAACTGGTCTCACCAGTGCTGGGTACTGCAGGACGAATACCTCCTGTGTCTTACAACTGACATTCCTGTTAATACACCCCAGAAAGATATTAGCCTTTTTCATAGCTGCATCAATGTGTGTAACCGTGACAATGGTGGAAGGGCAGAGTGAATCTGTTTAAGAAAAATGGTGGATTTTCTGCCTAATAGTTTGTTTAAAATGTATTCAAAAGTATTTCAAATAGTGTTTACAATGCTTTACACTAGTTTCAGTGTTTTGTGTATATTAAATGTTTGTTTACTATAGGCCATTCAGTTTCTAATCTACAATGGAAAGAGACTAATAAAGAAAAAACAAATACCTTCATTCAGGTTGGTTCAGTGACCAGGGCTGTTCTTTATATACAGTAGCCCTGCAGTTTAACTCTGTAGAATGCTTTCCCAAATTACAAAAATAATTGTATTCATGTCCAAATTTTAAAATAGACCTCCACCTCGATATAATGCGACCCGATATAACACGAATTCGGATATAACGCGGTAAAGCAGTGCTCCGGGGGGGGGGGGGGGGCTGCGCACTCCGGCGGATCAAAGCAAGTTCGATATAACACAGTTTCACCTATAACGCGGTAAGATTTTTTGGCTCCCGAGGACAACGTTCTATCGAGGTAGAGGTGTGGTGAAATGGCCCCAACCATCACCATTTGCTACTGCCTGGATCAGAGGATGGGGAAAGACAGAAGCAGCAAATTGTGATATGGAAGCAAAAAAAATCTAGATGTTAGCAACTGCTACTGCTGGCAAATTGTGATGGTAGCAGTTTTAACATTACACCCCCACTCTTGCTCCCAGCTGGTGCTCTACTGTCTGGGCAGCCCCGCTACTCTGCTCTGGCTCTGTCTTTGTCTTCACTGGGCTCCTGACAGGTCATCCCCCTGCACTTCCCTGCCTGATCCCAGTCTGCAACGTCACTGGACTGACCCGCCTCTGAGCCCCACCCCCACCCAGGCCTGGCACTGGCACTTGCTGGCTTGGAGGATGCCCTGCAAGGGTGGGAAAGGGGCCGTCTGGCAGGGGAGCACAGGGCTGGAGCTGCCAGTAAGGGACTTCCGTTTGGCCCACCAGATGTCAACTGTTCCTTCCTGCTCCCTGCTGGGGGCTCTGCCATAAAGATGGCCCTGCTAGCCCGTTCGATCCGGCCTGGGCTCCTAGCAGCTCTGGCCCTTGTATTCCCTGGCTGCCAGGTGGCCCCTTTCCCTCTCAGCTGCAGAGCGTCCTCCAAGCCACGCAGGGGTGGTCAGCATGCGAACACAGCAGCTGGGACTGGGTAGGGGAGCGCAGGTAGTAGGGTTGTCATTACAGCCCCTGGCGGGAAGCAGGATGGAACAGTGGCCCGGCAGGCCAAACGGAGAGCTCTTTCAGGCCAGATCTGGGTTTCAGGGGACCCCCTCACTGCCTTGGGGCCTCTTGTGATAGTTATGTCATGTGCTACCGAGACAATGTGGGAATCAGCAGAAACAAAATAAACTTTCCTGCTAATGAATGCAGACTGGTTCTCTGCTAACTTCGTGTAATAAAAGCTGGTGATAAGCATCTTGTAAGTCCAGTGTAGGATACATTTCAGTGTCCTCAATCAGCAGCAGGACTTGTTTACTACTATCACTTCATTAGGATCATACTAGTCAGTGCACATCCAGATATTCCTTCTCATTTCTTTAGTCACTGCTATAAGAGAAATCAGATTATATGCATTTTCCCTTTCAAATATTAGTACATGCAAAATCGCTTCCAACTCCTCTGCTAAGAGTTGATTCTGCAAGATGATGAGTTCTGCTTGTTGGTTCAGTGACAGGGACTGTTCTTAATGCCTGCTATAATAGCTTGACTCACTATCTTTACCTTTTGTATGAACTCCTTCCTTTGTTTTTGTAGTCCCTCCTATGAGTGATTTTAAGTGGTGGTACAAAGAGTGGATGAGGAAGAAGCTAATTAATCTCCCCAGATTTTAAATTTCTGGGTAGAAACAAAATCCATATCTAGAAATGCAAAAAATCCACACATGCAAGTTTGTCAGAAATGATAGTGGCAAGACAACAGACTATAAATTGTAGTATTTTAGTATCTGACAAGTTAAGGTAACTGAGTACTTTCAGGAAACTGATACAGCTGACCCAATAGTTGGAGCAATTTTTATCTTGATTTACTTAGATGTACAATGAAGATTAGCTTCCCACCTTGGACTTCAGGGATTTGGTTTCCAAGTTGAGCACTGTGTGTTCTAGAAGAGCAAGCTCTTCAGTGAAATGATGACTGACTGATGTATGACTGACTTTGACTAAATATTAGCCTGCCAAGAATTGAATAGTATTGTATGTTGAGTTATTTGCCAAATGTTCATGAGACCCATAACAACAACAAAGGACTACTTCCTTTTGCACTGAGGTTTAAATCTGTTTTTGTTGTTGTTGACATTATGCTAATGTGAAATCACCATAGATATTGCCGGGCTTTCCCAATATAACTCATCTGGCATGTGCCTCTTTCCAGTATGTAGCCTGGAGGACATGGCATGGATGGGAGTCAAGGAGGGTTTATTCCTGGCTCTGTCAATGAGTAGCTGTGTGACCTTGAGCAGGTCACGTAATTTCAGTTCCTCCATCTGTAAAAGGGCGATAATACTGCTTACCCAGCTTCAGAAAGCACTTTAATATTTACAGGTGTAAAAATTGGGCTTGAATAGGGACTGGGAATGGCTGGCTCATTACAAAAGCAGCTTTGCCTTTCCTGGAAGTGACACCTCCTCATCTATTATTGGGAGTGGACTACATCCACCCCGATTGAATTGGCCCTGTCAACACTGGTTCTCCACTTGTGAGGTACTCCCTTCTCTTCATGTGTCATTATATAATGCCTGCATCTGTAACTTTCACTCTATGCATCTGAAAAAGTGAGGTTTTTTTACCCATGAAAGCTTATGCCCAAATACACCTGTTAGTCTTTAAGGTGCCACCGGACTCCTTGTTGTTTAGGTGTAAAGCATGACAGTCAAGATTTTCAAAAGTAGTGTGTTGTACTCTGTGATGGCTCAATCTTCAGGTACTCAGGGCATTTGAGAGGGGTCTGGTCTGACTTTCTCAAAGTGCTGATCACCCACCCTCTGGGGAAAAAAATAGCTCCCTTTAGGTGTCTCATGTTAAACACCCAAAAATCACTATTCACTTTTGAAAATTTTGGCTAAAATATATGTTGAGTATAATAATCATCATCATAATGCAGTTCTAGCCTCAGTTGTGGCCTTCTCGTTCAACACTTTCTTTCCTAGATGTAGGTCTATGTGACTTTTTTTCCCCCCTGCAATCTGACCTTGTAATAATCTCCACCAGAGCCTGAATGTGAACTCTATAATTAATGCCTTCAAGTCTTATGTTCACTTTGCTAACCAGAAATTGTGGGCTACATTCAACAGTCTCTTAAAAATATAGTTACAGTGCCTTACAGCAAATCTGCTGAGTGAATTTTCCTATTTGATGTTAGATATATTGGTAAAGACAATTGTGGACTTTTTAGTGGTTTGTAATCTACCTTTGTTGTTAATTACAGAGACTGTCGACATTAGACTATGGGTGAAAATTTCAAAAGCACTTAAGTCATTTAGGTGCTTTGTGAAAATTTTACCCCTATTCTAAGTGTCCCAGTCACTTTTGAAAAATGGGATTTAAGCTCCTAGGTTACTTGGATGTTCTTTAAACAAACTTTATCTGAGGTGCTGGACTCTTACTTAATTTATATCTCCAGTATTGTAGTGGGATCTCTCTCAGCAGGGAGCGAGAGCTTGATTTGAGAATAATCTTCTAGGCAAAGCATAAACCTTGTCCAGTGGGAAAGAATAGCCCTTTTGGATGGGGGAACAGGGGATTATGAAATTTAAAAAAATGAAAGCATCAAAACCAAACCTTTTATAACTGTGCATGTGTGTGTAAATGTTATTTGGCATGTCATGCTGTTGTTTTTTAGGCAGAACTCCTAATTAAAGTCAATGGGGAATTCTGCCTACTGTCAATGGCATTTTATCGTCCGTTATCTGGAATAGTTCACAAAATGGCATGAATATATGCCTTTTTAATTAAGCAGTAGATGTAAACAGAAAACCTTCTAAGAGCACTTTACAGATGGGGTTTTTTTGGTTAAGAACAAAATGGTTATGGCACAGGAGAATTAACTGTGCATACAGTGTCATTTTGTTTAGCTACCTTTTATTTTGCATAGATAAGAGCTGGGAGAAAGTGTTTGAAGTTAGACTATCATGCTGAAAAGACTTGAGGATTATCGTTAATGTTCCTTTAAAGATTGTTTGACACAAGGAGTATAACTGATTTGAAAAAAGGATGAAGTACCTTTTTATATTTCAGCTGAAACTCTTTAAGCATCCCGCCTAGGTTGATGCATTATGTATATGACATCACTGCATTTAAACTATTCAGATTTTCCAGAATGTCATAACTTTCAGTTGGATGCACGATTTGACTTTCCTTTTTGAGATAGGTAGGGGAGAGAGATTCAAAACACTTTATCTCACTGGTCACTTGCCCAGGATGATTCAAAGGCCGGTGACTGTCCTTTTTATTTTGCAACAGAGTCTAAACATTTTGGGGTATTTTGGGGGGCAGGGTTGTTGATTTTTATTTATTTAAAAATAAAACAACATGGAATCTCTCTCATTCCTACTTCTTTTAAATTATACATAATTTTCTCTTCATTGTAATGCCATCCATGTTTTCTTCAGCTAAAGCAGCTAGACGAGTGTCTTATGGGAGAAATTTAGAAAATACATTTTAACAGAGAGTAACTACTGGAAGGTATAAGGGAGAGCAAGAGATAACACCCAAAGGGAAAGTAAGTATACAAATAAAAAAAATAGACTGAAGAGAGACCAAGACTTGACTAGATAAAGAATTTAAAACCTTAGTGGATATGGGAAAAAAAATCCTTGTATAGATTAAGATATGAGAGCAAGCAAGGAAACCAGAAGGAAAAAATATTATGTTGCACACTAATCCAGTGCTGCCTACTTCTCCCCTACCTTTAATCTAATCTCCCATTTAAAACTTATATTGAGCTTCCCTTAGAGAGGATGCCAAGCATCATTTATTTATTGTAACCCTTGTTCATCTCTTCCATTTCTTTTCTCTTTGCTGGATGTCACCCTCTGTTCTTGTGGCTATCTCATGTAGGCCTCAGTGCTGCAAAAATTGCTGCCTGTGCTTAACTTTATGTACTGTAAATGGTCACATTTCAGTCAGTGAGACTACCCCCATGGTGGGTAATTTAAAGCATATGTATAAATCTTTGCAACAGCAGGGCCTTAATTACAAGTGGTGCAAGAAAGGACAATGCCCTTCCTATTTTTGTAAGGTACCATATTTGTGGTGCTATATAAATATTAAATAATAGACTGGGATATTAGGGGTAGTTTAATTTATGGGTAAATAGTCTCTGCCATGATAAGAACATAAGAATGGCGATATTGGGCCAGACCAATGGTCCCCGTAAACCATGCCAGATGCTTCAAAGGAAATGAACAAAACAGGATAATTATCAAGTCATGCATCCTCTATTGTCCAGTCCAAGCATCTGTCTGATTTAGGGACATCCAAAGCATGGGGTTGCATCCCTGACCATCTGATGGACCTATCCTGCATGAGCTTATCTAATGCTTTTTTGAATCCAGTTATACTTTTGGCATTCACATCTTCTAGCAAAAAGTTCCACGGATTGACTGTGTGTTTTGTGTGGAAGTACTTCCTTATATTAGTTTTAAACCTGCTACCTATTAATTTCATCAGGTGACTCCTGGTTCTTGCATTATGTGAAGGGGTAAATAACACTTCCTTATTCACTTTCTCCACACCAGTCATGATTTTATAGACCTCTAGCATATCCTTACCTTACTGGTCTTTTCTGAGCTGAACATTCTTAGATTTATTAATCTCTCCTCATATGGAAGATGTTCCATACCCTTAATATTTTTTGTTGCCCTTCTCTGTACCTTTTCCATTCCTCATAACTCTTTTGAGATGGGATGACCAGAACTACATGTAGTATATTCAAGGTGTGGGTGTAGCATGGATTTATATTTATAATACTTACTGTCTTATTTTCTATCCCTTACGGTTTCTAACATTGTTAGCTTTTTTGACTGCTGCTGCACTAACCACGATGACTCCAATATCTCTTTCTTGAGTGCTAACAGTTAATTGAGACCCCATCATTTTGTATCTGTAGTTGGGATTATGTTTTCCAATGTGTATTACTTTGCATTTATCAACATTGAATTTCATCTGCCATTTTGTTGCCCACTCATCCAGTTTTGTGAGATCCTTTTGTAACTCTTCTCAGTCTGCTTAGGAATTAACTATCTTGAATAATTTTTTATCATCTGCAAACATTGCCATCTCACTGTTTACCCCTTTTTCCAGATCACTTATGAATAAGGCTAAGATTTAGTCATGGGTATTTTTGATAAAAGTCATGGACAGGTCATGGGCAATAAATAAAAATTCACAGCCCATGACCTGTCCATGACTTTTACCAAAAATATCCCTGACTAAATCTCTACTTTGGGGGCCCTGCTCCAGTGCTGGGGGTTGACTGCCCCCTGGCTGCTGCTCCCGGGGACCGCTCTCTGGATGGCCTTCGGGCAGCTCGGCCCTGTGCTCTAGCCACCCTGGGACCACTGCTGCTTGCGTGGTCCCCAGGGCACCCTTAGGACTGCTTCTCGGGTGCTCCCCACAGCCAGCCACACCGGCCACTGTTCTGGGGGTCCCCGGAGCCAGCTGCCTGGGGCTGTCCGAGCAGCGGCCAGTGCAACTGGCTCCAGGGCTGCCCCCAGGACCGCTGCTCGGGCAGTCTGTGGGACCAACCACATGGGGCCTGGGTTGCTCCAGCAGCAGCCAGTGTGATTGGCCGTGGGGCCCCCCGAGCAGTGGTCCCCAGGGGCCAGTTGCTCAGTGGCCCTGAAGTCAGCCACACCAGCCGCTGCAGAAGTCACAGGGGTCGCAGAAAGTCATGTAATCCGTGACTTCCTCCACCTTCATGAAAGAATCGCAGCCTTACTTATGAATATGGTGAACAGGATCCCTGGGAGAACCTGCTATTTACCTCTCTCCATTCTGAAGACTGGACTGCTCATTCCTACTCTTTGTTTCCTGTCTTTTAACCAGTTAGTCATCCATGAAAGGACCTTAATGAATATGTGAGTAAAAGAGAGCATTTGTATATTTCTTATTTTTGGAAGTGCAAGGGACCAGTAGAAGTGTAGTTTATCATCTGCACCATCTCCAAAGGAAAACTCTGCCCCTACTGTATTCATGCAGCTCCTCTGTTGAGTGGGCAGCTTGATTGGATGTTACTGGAACATGCACCTGACAGCAAATTTTGGTCCTTTGACCCACTTGCTATAAATTAAACTGGAAACTCAGCAGTCAGCCTTTCCAGTATAACTTGAGTAAGTCTCTGGCTCATTGTTCTCCTTTTTGTAAATTGGGTTTTTCCAAGTAAAATTTTATGTTTACTTGGTTGAAGGATGCAAAGTGAAGAGAGGGCACTGTAAGAGTGGGGGGAGAAGGGGTGGGACTGTTAACAAATAAGCCAAGGAAGTGAACTTGCTTCACTAAGTAACAAAAATCTGGAGTAATCACACTGATTTGATTTGGAAACAAATTTGGTTTTGTCCACAAAGGCTGGGATTGTCAAAGGAGGCCCCTTGGGAGCTTGGTTCCTAATTCTTTCAGGCTTTTTTTGAAAATCAGAGCCCCTGTGCTATATGGAGATGGCCTCTTAAGCAAATATGGTGTAAAATCCATGTGAAAGAATCCATTTGTGGTTGAAAGAAGACAAGTAGGGCCCAATTCTGTAAACCTGCATTCAGATACCTAATCCCAGTTGAGCAAGGAATAACTGTGTGAGTAAAAGGATAGGTCCAGTACTGATAAAACTGTGTGCATATATTTTTGGATTTCTTCCTTTGAGTAACTACAGAAAATTTATTCTCTGGCCTACTATAGAAGTAAGATAAATTGAACCTCCTCTGTACAAGGCTAGTCATAATATTTAGAGTCCATAAAGTGCTTTGAAGACACAAGTTGCTAACTAGCTAATCCACACAATATCCTTGAGGTAGGCAAGTCTAATACCGTGCCCCCAGCCCCCGTTACCTAGATGAAGCAGAGGTTTGGAACAGGCACAAAAAGGTTAAGTTACTTGCTCAACATCACAGAGGTAAACAATGTAAAAGCCAAGGTTATGTTAGATCCTGGCTCCCAGGTCCACGCTCCTCCTCCTACATCAAACAGCCTCCCTGGTCATTAAACTTGATATACCACTAAAAGTGCGCTAGGCACTTAGCAGTCAAATATAAATCTGAAGTCCATTGTCACCTCCTCCCCCACGTGCTCCCCCCCAAAAAAACCCCCTCCAAACAAACCAACCCATAACCAACCAAAAAAAACCCCAAACCCAAATTACAGAGTGGCAGTGGCAACCTTGAATCGGATAAATTTCCCCCACAAGTGTCAGAGGGCCAGGCACATTAGAAAAGGCAGCTAGATTAGGGGCTTCTCAGACCTTGAACCTTTCGGGGAGAGACAGTCCTGAATAGAGTATTCTGAGCTACGAATGCTGTCATATGATTGGTTAATTAGGAATTTAAAGATTTTTAACTTTTTCTTTCAAGCATTGTAATTGCCTTGGGGAACAAATAGCCACTGATGTCAAGGATGCAGATTAAGATTGATTAACAATTCTATGAATTTTGCCCAACAGCTATAATCATTGGTTGCCTTAGCAATGTGGTAGATGAAATCACAGGCTAAGATCCAGAGGGTCCATTACAAATTCTTGTTAAAGTTCAAATTATTTATTATGGAGTGAAAAGATTGGTTATATAATATATACTCAGAAACCCTTCTCAAAAATTTCTTATCCCAGCATCATTATTCTTAAGTCTGACGTTTTTTCTGTCTGATTATTCTGTACAGATAAAATAATGAATGCAGCTATAATATTCGGCAAACATTTTACTTCTGCAATTTACTTCTGAAGTTAATGCACTTGATACAAGTAGTCCTTATGTCTTCATTATGTAGCAAGGTGAAAATCAGACTCAATATTACATTGCTGAGAAAAAGTTTCTGACTTTTTAACAGGAAAGAATTGTGACGGGATCCCTGGGGTACAACCTGGAACTGTGGGATCGCTGTGCCCCCTTAACTCTCCAGCCTGGGCTCTCACAATGCTTTGCCAGTGACAAGCAACAAACCTCTCCAGATACTGTTATCACTCACCCAAAAACATGCAGGGACAAAACCAGCTAAGTTGCATGAATGCTCTGTAAGCCACTCATGAATTAGAGAGAGAGAGAGAGCCCAGCAAATCTCCCCAGCCTGGCACCCCAGAAATGTACCGTCTCACACTGCTCAAGACTTTCTCTTGAACGTTGCAAGCTCATTTAGGTTTGAATCAAACAGCTTTTCTAGCCCCACTGGATGTTACAGGCAGTTTACAGTTCTTAATACACAGGCTGAATCTCCTTCTCAGCCTGGCACCAATCTCCCCAGTTCAGAGTCTTTGACTTCCAAATGATCTTACAGGTATTGAGATGGGGGAGGAGAGAGGCCAAGTGGTGATGTCACTGTTCTTCTTTTATACTTTCCTCCTAGAAAGATCCTTGTTGTGTCACATGAGTTAGGCCACCTCCATCTTGTACGTGCCCTCTGAGGAGTCTCTGGGATGGCCATTGGGAGAGTGGATTCCCCTTAACTGGACATCAGCCCCTGTCTTGTCTGTTGCTCCTTTGTTGCTGCTGAAAGGCTAGCTGTGGGCGTCTCCCACTTATCAAATATTCCAGAAACAAACATATAACAGTACTTCATCACTTCACATACAATGCTAGTACATACAATTCAATAGGATATTAATGTTTAAGAGATCAAGACTTTTTAAATGATACCTCACAAGGCACACATTGTACAAAACATCTCCTAATCATATCACAGTGGCGAATATGGAGGTTCCGGGGTGCTATTCTGAGGTACAGAGTATCACAAGGATATACAGCACCTTGCTATCTGGAACTAGGCCCAAGTGAGACACATTTCTTGAGGAAAGTTCAGGGGACCGGTAACGGGCTATGCAGCTATTTGAGAGCTCTGACTCTGCAGTGTGATCCTTGCTATTGGATCACTGCACCCTTGTGGAGCCCTTTGGCTCCAGTCCACCTACATGAATCCGATTGCGGATTAGAGTTGAGGTCCCCATTTCCTCTATTGCAGCTCCCTTTTACATCTTCTCCAGTTGTTCCTGGCCAAATCCCAGGGCCTTTCCTCCCTTGTCCTACATACTTCACAACTCCTTAAATATCAACTCCTATTTCCTTTGGGTGGCTGCACCTTTTCCACATGGCTACGGATGCCAGTCTTTTTGTACCATTCCTCAGCTTCTTGTACAAACATCTCTGCCTTTTTACAAAAAGACCTCCAAGCATTCTGAATGTGCTTTGTTGCTGTGGGTGCTGCCCTCAGCGAAATTTCACCTTTTCTCCTCCTCAGCAAAAAGGAGAGTCAGATCAGCTTTTTTTTTTTCTTCATCCTGCCAGTCGGGACTGGGACCCCTCTTCCTCATTCCTTTCCTGCAAGGCAGAAAGTACTTGAGCCTTGGCAAGAAAGGAACTAGACAGCTTGAATCCTAAACATGTGCTTTGTGCCCAAAGGAAATACAGAACCTATTTTAAACCAATTTTTGGCATTCTCTCCCTCCAACCTGTCTTTAATGGGTTAGCACCTCATTCCTCAGTGTGTGGCAGTGACCTTCTCACAGGCAAGGATGAAAAGGTGAGAATGCCTGGAAGGGAGATGCTGTTTTTGAAAGGCAGAAGGGGACAATTAAACACACAGAAATGAGAGTAATAGAGAGATCCCTTGAATGTGTCAAACACTGAAGGGGAGAAAAAAGGGATTAAAGAAGGTAGGGAGAGGAAGAATAGACTCAGATTTTAGACTGGTAAATGTAATTCATTTAAGTTCTTTTTATATATATTTTATTATATTTACCATACCTGGAGGAAAGGTATGAGGTGGCTATCCTGATCACATATGGTAATTGAGCTGGCTACTGTGGCTCTCAAAGGTTAAAAAAATCTCCTTCTCTTTAAAAACAAACAAACAAAAAACCCCACCCAGAAAATAATCTAAAATTCACTGCATTGTGCACGTGACCCTCTGTTGGGTGAAAGACTTGAAGCACCATCAGATTCTGAAAACTGTCCCTTGAAACATTATAAATAATGTTAGCAGCTATACCAAAATCTCCAGCATAAAGCAGCTAGGCTTCTGTGAGGTAAACTTTGGCTGGCACCAGCGTATTTCCCTCTGCCCCCCTCCTTTATTAATAAGTGTGAGAGGGGATTAAAGTATCCTCTTACTGTTCTCCCCAAATTCCTAAATCTATGCCTGCATTTAGGGCTACGATCTTGAAAAACAGGATAACCCTATTTCTTAAACCGATGGGAAATGTAATGCATAATGGGGAAAAGAAAAATGATTGAGACTAGGAGTTTGTTCTGAAAATCTGTGGTGTACTCCAGAGATTATTTTCAAATATTTGTCTGATTCTGACTGACTTGCAACTAGGGAACATTCATCTAGCACTTCCTGGATTGATCACACACTTAGGCCTTGACCTTGCAAAAACGTATGCGCAGTGAGTAGTCCTATACGTTTTTGTGGGCCAGAGTCTGTTAATGAGAAGCTAATGAGGGGTAAGAAGAACTTTGGTCAGAACAAGTTGCTGAATTTAGACTGGAGTAAATAAAAACATCCCTACATCTGGAAACCTAGTTCTGCAAAAAATTGGGGGAAAGAGGCACCCAATGCAAGGGGAAGAAATTGGCCAGTTTCCATCCTTGAAGATGTATACTGTCACAGGGCTAGCTGCACCTCTTCACCCTTTCAGTTCTCTCTGGGTATGGCTACACTGCAATTAAAAACCTGCAGCTGGCCCGTACCAGCGGGCTCGGGCAAAGGGATTATTTAATTGCAGTATAGATATTTGGGCTCAGGGCTTGGGCTTGAGCCCAAATATCTATACTGCAATTAAACAGCCCCTTAGCCTGAGCCTGCAAGCCCTAGTCAGCTGGCATGGGCCAGCCACAGGTATCTAATGGCAGTGTAGACATACCCTCTGAGTACGGCCACCTCTCTTGGGCCTCTTGCCTTTACCTGTCTCAGGTGGAATATTGCAATTCTTCCACTCTCAGACTTGGACTTGAGTTCACTCCCTGGTGTTTACCAATTGCTTATCACCATGTGAAGTCTAATTCTATTTTAGACACCTGCATATCCTTCCTTTGGGAACCACCAAGATTGACCAATGGCCTTCTTGGGGGGAGGGAAGGGGGAAGTATTTTTATTTAATAGTTGGAAAAAAGCATGAGGTGTGTGTGGAGATTTTAAAACAGCAGTCTATATAGATAGTTAGTTTTGCCTCTTAGGCTTCATTACAAACTGAGCTAGATAGGCTCTCCACTTCAGTTACTGGACATGCACAGAACCAATGTGTGTTCTCCTAGGAAGCCTAGATTCTCCTGAGTGTTGGTGTGACTCAATCTGACCCACCCTGCTCAAGTTGGCTTCGGTACTCCCTAAGGCGAACTAAAGTCATTTAAGGTTACTCGCTTTGGTGTGGCCTCTCAATAGCCTTTAAGTGTAAGCAGCTTGGTGATTACTAGAAAGGATCTCCTCCCTCTTCCTAGGTGGGCAGGCTCAGCTACCTAGTCAGACCTCATAGGGTGAAATACCCACTCCTATATATGGTACAGAAACACCACACTAGTAACAGTTCCAGATAGAATCAGGGGCGGCTCTAGCTTTTTTGCCGCCCCAAGCACGGCAGTCAGGCTGCCTTCGGCGGCATGCCTGCGGGAGGTCCCCGGTCCTGCGGATTGGGCGGCATGCCTGCGGGAGGTCCTCCGGCCCCGCGGCTTCAGCATACCCGCCGCCTAATCCACGGGACCGGCGGACCTCCCGCAGGCGAGCCACCGAAGGCTGCCTGTCGCCCTCGCAGGGACCGGCAGGGCGCCCCCCGTGGCTTGCCACCCCAGGCACGCGCTTGGAGCGCAGGTGCCTGGAGCCGCCGCTGGATAGAATAGTAATAATTAAAAAACACCTCCACGTTTATCACATCCTGAAGCTGAGTTAAGGTTTTGTCACCTGTATCACTTCAGTACAGATGGATACAGTGAAGTCAATACTGCTGTCTTTGCAATGTATTATTGCTATAGAATTCATGCTGCTAGGATATGAGACCTTGGAATTGCTTGAGATGGAGCATACTAAATTAATAATCAAAACATAAAAATAATCTTTTGTCATCCATGCATTGGGGGGGAAAAATCAACATTTGTCCTGAATGACTACTTAGCTGAAGGACTTAATCCAAGTTCCTGTGCATGTTTTCGATTGTCTCAGAACTGATGCTCTCAAAACAAAACAAAAAAAACCCCTCTGTGGGATATGACTAAGCCAGCTCTTTCAGTGTCTTGTCGCTTTTAAGTGCCAGATTTACCTCAGAACTTTGATACAGCATGAGAGAGAGCTCTTCTTTTTGTTTTGCTTCACATTTATGCATTCTGTTTCTTGTGGTTCTTATTTCTGACTTAGATTTTTGTTGTTGTTGTTGTTAACAACTACTTTATAGTAACTCTGATTTGTAGCCTCCAAAAAATGTGTTTTTTGATGCTGTCTGTGGGATAACTGTTCGGTTAGTGTGGGTCGCAGTATGGTGCAATTACCAAACATATTGGGAGGAAGAGTCTTACTTTAGAACTGTGTTAAATGCTGCAGAATTGCAGGAGCAGAACTCACTGATTCTACCTGATGTCTGTGTCCTTTTCCTTAGTTTAGATTAATACAGAGAAAAAGGATCGAGAGAGCGTCTGCTATGAGGAGGAAATGAGTCTCTTTTCTTGGTTTCCTTCTCTGAGAAGAAAAAAGTGTTTGAAAAAAAGAGAAATTTGAAGAAGAAATTTTTAAAATATATTCCTAGAAATAAAAATAGGTGTGCATGTTTCTTTGACTTTTCTCAAAAATAGCTTAGAGAGAAGGTACACTTCTACCCCGATATAGCGCTGTCCTCGGGAACCAAAAAAATCTCACCGCGTTATAGGTGAAACCGCGTTATATCGAACTTGCTTTGATCCGCCGGAGTGCGCAGCCCCGCCCCCCCCGGAGCACTGCTTTACTGCGTTATATCTGAATTCGTGTTATATCGGGTCGCATTATATCCGGGTAGAGGTGTACTGTATTTAATCCTACCTTTTCTATTATAATGTAATAATGCTTCACTCTTATATAGTGCCTTTTCATCCAGATATCTCAAAACACTTTACAAAGGATTTTCTCTGTTGTACAGGTTGGGAAAGTCAGTCACAGGGAAGGATGAGGCTTACCCAAGGTCAGCCACCCACCAAACTAGTGGCAGATATAGGAAGCGAAACCAGGTTACCAAAGTCTCATGTTAGTGCTCCTGTCTGCTAGGCCACACTGCTACTGCTAGTAGCTTTGTGTTCTGCAAAGTGGCTTTCTTTTCATCCCTAACTAAAGCACTTGTAACAATTTATAAATAACAGATCTGAGATGTTAGAGAAGGTAAGCAGCACTTAAAAACATAATGATAGGTTTTCCTACGGCACTTAATAGAATCCTAGCTGTCCCAGCGCCAGCTGCCAGGTATTGTTGGGATGGCCTTGTTCAGCTTACTGCAGCCATTCTAAGAGTTGTAAATGAGAGAAAAGGTGGTGGATTTAAAAAAAAAATCACAAAAAATGTATTTTTCTGATGTAAATTTGAATGTGGCTCTCCAAATAAAATACTGGGTCAGAAGATTGCTCCTATACCCACACCTCCAGAAACGAAGAATAGACTTGTTCCTAATACAAATGAGTAGGAATCCTAAAATTGGTTATCTACGGATACTCATGAAGCTACACATAGAAATTGTGCTGAGGACTGATGAACTGCCTTACTCTGCAGAGAGTCAGTTGTGTGCTAGTCGCCCAGATTCCCCTACCAGCCAGGTTGGCATAAACCCCAAGAAGGGAACAGGGCTTATTTGAGAGCCCAAACAAAGGGCTGAATTTAAAGGACCCAGAGCTGGAGCTGACGACTCTAGCGAGCACAAAGGAACTGTTCATTCATTAGACCATTTACTACCCCCAAAGGCGTTCATTTGGACTTTGTGATTTGGCTAGAGGGCCAAGCCATGGATGCCCTGCCATGCCCCCTCCCCCGGCCAGGATGCCAGGGCAGAGGTCTGCAGTTCCACACCCCGCCACCAGAAGGCACTCAGGAGGTGAGCAGCCCCCTTACAGCACCATACTATTAACCTATCAACATAGCACCTCATCCAAAACCCATTGAATTACATAAAGATACAGAACCCTTTGTAGTCTGTGGAAGTATTAGGCCTTTAATAAAGAGGTGAATATGTGGGGAAACCTTGAGAGGAATTAGATTTGAAGAGTGGCAAGAAGGGGAAAAATGCTTTCCAAGTGTTCTGTGGACTTTAATGGATCGTCTTCAAAGTACCCATCATTTGTACAGCAATTGTCGGCATGCAGTGTGCTCTGAAGATGAATCTGCAGTACATTGTTTGACATAGTTATTTGGTTTTGTGATTCAAGTGAGCCAACCAGCTCTTGCTTTCTGCAGCAAGGGAGGTAAGTGGGAAATAATTTTGGTTTTGCCAAGACTGACCTAAAAATTAGATCACTAGCACTTCTCCACTTCCCCCACCCTGTTGAGCCTTAATTTTTGAGCCAAACTTTTTTTTATGAGAACATGCTATCTGGGAAGCAGGAACAGTTTTCGTGTTTGGAAGTATGCTTTCAATTCTGCCCTTGAAACTTGGATCAAACTATGACACTAATACATTTTTCCCTGTCAAATCTTTCACTGATTTTTGGAGTTAGTACACAGCTTCAAACTGAGCCTGCTTCTAGTATTAATGCATAGTAGGCTTTTCCCCCTTTCAGATCTAGCTTACGCTTTATTTCAGTTCAGAGATGTAAATGCATATGTGGCAGCAGTTGACTTAATTGGTTCAGTGCCCTTATAGACACTTTTCTTCCAGGAATATGACAAAGTATGCCATACTTATTTGCATTTCCTTAATGTAATCAAGTTCTATGATATTGGGGACTGTCACTTTCTGGATTGAGTTTCCCAGACAAAGTTTGGGCAGGATACCTAAACTCTTCTTATTCCCAGCCAGTTGGAACTGGACACAGAATAAAAAGATATCTTTGCAAGTATTTAAACCTGAGTAATCACTGAATGCTGCATGGGACCAGGATTAAAAAGTTGGATTTTGCACGTCAATCTGAATTTAAAAAAAGAAAGAGGTGGAGGGGGACCCTTTTCAGGTCTCCTATGAAATGTGAACTATGACTGCCAAAGCTACTGGTCCAGATGAGAGACTTAATTATGTTTTACAGGGTATTAGGATAGGGTGGCCAGGATGGCATGTTTCCAGCCTCTGTTATCAATGTAAGGGGAACTCTGAGTTCTAGATGGAATTCTCTTTAATGGCACTAGGATACTGAATTCTAAGGTATACAGAAAAAAATGTTAATAACATGTAGGGATTGAAAAATCAGAGAAGGGCCAGAGATGGTTTTATATTGGCCTCAAATGAACAACATATGCCAAAAACACAGGCCAAGGCAAACAAAGAGTCTATGTTGGTAACACAGGAAAAATTTGGTCCCCTGGAATTAGGGTGACCAGATGTCCCAATTTTTATGGGGACAGTCCCGATTTTTGGGTCTTTTTCTTATATAGGCTCCTATTACCCCCCATCCCTGTCCCGATTTTTCACATTTGCTGTCTAGTCACCCTACCTGGAACACAGCAGGCATAGACTTGTCTATGTTGGCTGGAAGAAAAACTATGTACTTGTCGTAGTCTGTAATTCTCACTTCCCTGAGATAGCCTTACTAGAAGATACAACAACTAAAGGTATGCCTGACATATTGATGCCTGACAATGAGCCCAGTTTAGTGGGCGTGCAATAGAAGTTTGCAGAGAAATATAATTTTAGACATGTAACCGCTAGTCCTCATTATCCCCAATGCAATGTGTTGGTGGAAAACAATGTCAAAATAATGAAGTGCCTATTGGAAAAGGTTTCAGAGTCAGACTCTGAGCAAGGTTTAGGAATGTTAAATTACAGAATGGCACCAATGAAGCATGGGATGTCACTTGCTGATATCTTACTCAACATAAAATTGAGAACAAGAATGCCTTCACTGTTAGAAATGTTGGAGTCACTGGGGACTAGCAGATGTATGAAGAGTTGCATAAGGCAAAACAAAAATGTCAATATGATTCGGGGTCATGAGAGCTGTCACTGCTTCATGAAAAATGTCGCTATGTGACTCTGATGGGAAACAATGTCTGCAAACAGCAGTGGCGGGTGAAGACGTTGTGGTTGCGGTCATATGAGGTTGTCACCTGAGACAGGCATGCACTATGAAAAAATAGGTGATACGTTCTCCAAATCCCATAAAGAAGGGAGAAAAATTTCTTTGTGTCTGCCATTTTTCCCAAGAAGGTTTCAGATAAGCAGCTGCCATGAGTATTGGTAAGTTGTTCCTATGGTTAGTTACTCTGACTGTTAAAAATTTACAACTTATTTCCAGTATGAGTTTGTCTAGTTTCAACATCTAGCCATCAGATGGTGTTATACCTTTCTCTGCTGGATTGAAGAGACTTATCAAATATTTGTTCCCCATCTAGGTACTGATAAACTGTAATCAAGTCATCCCTTAACCTTCTCTCGGTTAAACTAAACAGATTGAGCTCCTTGATTTCTGTCACTATAAGGCATATTTTTTAATCATTTAATCGTTCTTGTGGCTTTTCTCTGAGCCCTCTCCAATTCATCAATATCTTTCTTGAATTTTGGACACTAAAACTTGACACAGTACTCCAGCAGTGGTCGCACCAGAGCCATATAGGTAAAATAATGTATACAGTCCTACTCAAGATTCCCCTATTTCTTCATCCAAGGATTGCGTTAGCTCTTTTGCCCACAGCATTGCACTGGGAGCCCATGTTCAGCTGATACATCATGACCCCCTGTACGGGGAGATATCAGCAAACCAGTAAAGTGCCTGAAACCACTATGGCTTATTGTTAAACGCAGCCAAGTCAGCAGGCCGTAAAGTGGCCATGCAGCAGCCTCAGCTTAACCAAGGCAGGAGGGGAGGGGGTTTTGGGTGCCACAGAAAGGGCAGCTTGACCCCGCATCCTTCCTGATAAGAATTGTGTTGAAGTTGCTGATACGTGCATTTTAGAAGAGTAGGATGTGCCCTCAGGAATGTTTGTTAGGGCCTCAAGGCTGCAAACTCTGGGGGAAAACCACACCTGGTTAATCAATAATCAGAAGGAAACCTCTTACTTGACCATTGAAACTGCTTGCTTAACAAGTTTTCTTTAAGGGACATGTCATTGTGTTACTAATATATAAATAAAGGGGAAAAGTTTGAGGTAGTTGGACTCTTCAGGACTGGACTCTACCTCTGGATACATCTTGTGGTCCCCACCGGCAGACAGAAGATTTGGCCACCAGAAGACTATTGCTGTGCCACTCGAGAGCCACACTCAGCTTCAGTAATTATCAAGGGTTGGGGGTGTTTTACTAACCTGTTGCGGACATGTGTAAGTGCTTGAGACGAAGTAAAGTTTAGCTTTAAGTGAAAACACTCTTGTGTTGTCCTTTTTGTGCCAGCCATCTATCGGTCGGACGGCCGTGTCTCCCCTGATTCATTTCCTGACACCACCTCACACAGAGTAAAAGTTACCAAGAGCTTTGGGTTGAAAGAACCCTGGGTAATACCCCAAATCATTTTCAGAGTGACTGCTTTCCAGGATAGAGTCCCGCATCCTGTAAGTATGGCCTGCCCACTTTGTTCCTATATGTATCTCTTTAAATTTAGCAATATTAAAATGCATGTTGTTCCCCTTGTGCCCAGTTTACCAGGTGATCCAGATTGCTCTGTATTAGTGACCGGTCCTCTTCATTATTTGCCACTCTCCCAATTTTTGGGTCTTCTGTACACTTTATCAGTTTTCTTCCAGGTCGTTGATAAAAATGTTAAATAGCATAGGGCCAAGAACCCCTGCGGAACGCTACTGGAAACACACCCATTCTATGATGATTCCCTGATAATGGTTACATTTGGAGACTTATCAGTATTCTAACTTATAATGGATTTAATGTGTGCCATGTTAATTTATTTAAGAGTAGGTTAGATAAATGTCTATCAGGGATGGTCTAGACAGTATTTGGTCCTGCCATGCGGGCAGGGGACTGGACTCGATGACCTCTCGAGGTCCCTTCCAGTCCTAGAATCTATGAATCTATGAATTTTTATACCTTTCTAGATTTTTTAAATCAAAATGTCATGAGATGCCAAGTAAAATGCCTCTCAGAAGCCTAAGTATATTACATCATCACTATTATTTTTATTAACCAAACTTGCAGTTTCTCAAAAAAAAATTTAGTTTGACAATCTATTTTCCATACACCTCTATTGAATGGCATTAATTAAATTATCCTCCTTTAATTCTTTATTAATCGAATCCTGTATTAGCCACTCCATTGTCTTGCCCAGGATCAATGTCAGACTGATGGGCCTATAACTACTTGAGTTCATCCTGTTTACTCTTTTTAAATATTGGCACAACAGTAGTTTTCTTCCAGTCTCCTGGAACTTGCCTAGTGTTCCAACATTTATTGAGAATCAACATTCATGGAAAACTCTTGGATATAAGTTATCTGCTGATTTTCAAAATGTCTGACTTTAATAGCTGCTGTTTAACATCCTCCAGAGATACTAGTGGAATGGAAAGTGCGTTGTACACTATGACTATATTATCTGTGTTTTCCCCCAAATACAGAACAGAAACACTTCTGCCTTTTCTGCATTATTATTGACAGTTTTACCATTTCCATCTAGTAATGGACCAACACCATAGCTGTAGTGCTGATGTTACAAGGAAGCCTTGCAGGTGCAAATGACAGGACGGGGTACCTCAAAGACTAATAGACCATTGTTAGCAAGTTTAGTCATTAAATGGGATTATTGGTTTTTTTAATTGTTCAATTTTGGCTTGGAAGGGAAAATGTGGGATCAAGGACTGTGGATTTAAGAGCTGACCTTTCTAGACAGAGTCTGGACAGGGCACTGTGAAGCTCTTGTTAGGCATGGCCAGTTGGAGCCAGACACAGAATAAAGAGCTCTCTTGCTAGTATTGAGTGTAAAAGCCACTCATCATAAGGGGTTTGGACCTGCTGCCTCTGCCTACCTGTGGGCTGCCCCCTGCAACCCCAGTACCTAATTGGCCTTCTACTAGGCCGCAGCCTGGGGGGTTTCCAGGCCGAAGCTCCCCAGCTTCAGATCACTGAATAGCACAAGTTCCGTTAGTGTCCTGACCTTCCCGTGTATTGCTTACTGTAGGGCCGGCTAACATAGCAGAAAAATGTAGTTTTAAAGGAATGATGCTGCAGTGACTCTGCTTGGAGATTACTTATTTGAGTTCTATGACTGAAGCACTCTAGTGTGAAATCTTAACGTTGGAAATGTTAAGTGTATCCTTGGCGTTAGTATTTTCTAAGATGTTTTTGCTTTCAATATACAAGAGAAAGCACTACAGGCATTATTCAGCTTAGTGGGGAAAAATCTTATGAAATTTTAAAATGATACATTTGGAAACATTAGAGGAGCCTGGCAGCACATTCATCTTTACAAGGGTTATCTGTCCCTGACGGGAAATGGATGATAACGTTCCATCTTTTTAAATCACTCAGAATTGTATGAAGCAGAGGAAAGATGGTGAATGTGTAAGTCCCCGAGTTTTTGTGGAACTTAAATTCCTGAACATCATGACCAGAGACGAACTTTAAATGGGTCAAAACTGAGTATTGTAGAGCAGTATCTCGGTGTATGTGATTAATCTTGTAGCCAGCAACTGAAGCTAACAAATGAAGTACAGTACCTAAAACAAATACAAAGGACCTAGGACGTAACTTGCTTCACCAGCAAGGATGGGGCATGTTTTCTAGGCAAGGCCAGGAACAGGAAGAGTTTTCTCTCCCAGAGACTTATTGTGAAACGCAACAGAATGCTACATAATGTTGTTGGCATAGATATTGCATAAAATAACTTAAAGGCAAATATAGGTAAATAGTTACAGCGTTTTAAAAAATATTATACCAAAATGTACCTGTTGTCCAATGGACTAGAACGGTGGCTCTCCACCTATTTACCGCACATGTGGCCCACAACGTGTTATGTGGGTCGCATCCAATACTACCTGTATGGCCCTGAGGATGTGACATGGGCCACAGCTCTGTGCTGATTAGGCTGCAAGCAACCCACGGGATGCAGGTTGAGAACCACTGGACTAGATAAATCCCTGCTTTTTCTCTACTTGGCAGAGTGTCTGTGGCAATTGAATAGGAAAACAAGCATTTCTGTCTCTATTTTGGGAAAGTACAAAGCTAGCTGAATGAGTTTCAGGTGATAAAGAGAGACTTTTGCTTCAGTATTGTAGCAGGGTGGTGTCCTGCCCTGAAGGGCTTAAAGCAGCCTGGGAGAGGGCTGTGGCAGAGAAAAGCTGGGCTGATGGGGAAAGCAGCCACAGCTGTAGCCAGAAAAATCAGGGCCCAGCTGGCCCTTATAAGAGGGCAGTGGGCCAGAAGCAGAGGGAGACTCTCTCTAGCTTTGAGAGGGAGGGACCTGGCTGCAGGGAGCTGAGAAAAGGTACCTGGAGTGGAGCAGGGCAGGGGGAAGGCCAAGGGAGCTGGGGAGCTTCGGCCTGGAAACCCCCCAGGCTGCGGCCTAGTAGAAGGCCAATTAGGTACTGGGGTTGCAGGGGGCAGCCCACACGTAGGCAGAGGCAGCAGGTCCAAACCCCTTATGATGAGTGGCTTTTACACTGCAGTCTGCCCCAGTGAGCGGGGGCTAGATGGTGACTGGCAATAGCCCACAACTGAGGCAAGGATAGAGGGTTGGGGGTTCCCCTGGGTGGGGAGACCCTGAGACGGTGGGGGTATTGCCAGGGGGCAGCACCCCAAAGAGAAGGGGCAACGGGGGTCCTGGGAGGGACCCGGGCCCAGCGGCAGCAGGACACCAGCCTGCAGAGGGCGCTCCGGAGGCTGGAAACCCTAATTCCCTGAGACGACCAGCAGGAGGCGCCGCACCGGTGAGTCCAGCCCCACCACAAGTATCAATTATTAAATCAAATGTTCTTCTGAACTCTTGTAGTCATGGAAAAGTCCTATAGGCATTAATAGAGATGAAAGCAATATGATTATATAAGAGTAAAGATATTTCTATAAATTCTGTAAATGGGATGTGCTTCCCTATTTATTTCTATAGGATTGTGAAAAACACAGGTCAGCATTTTTCTTTTGCATTGTATAGGACTTTTGACATAAGGGATCAGCGTGAATGGTGGATGTTTGGTTGAACCAATGCATTACAATTTTTTTTTTTAAAATACAGGGTATATTGGATGAGATAGAATACTTTAAAATAAAAACCAGTTTGGTCTAGGATTTAATAATGTAAGGTATATTGTTGGATCGAACAAGTTTGCAAATTCTTCTGAAAAGATCTTGCACCTGTAACTATAGGCCTCCACTTGGTTTGTGTACTGCAGTACTGTGTACTCCACTTGGTTTGTGTCTTACAGGGCCCCACCCCCTGGCCAGGCCAGAGCTAGGCTGTGGTAAGAGCTGCCTGGGGAGTCCGAACCAGTGTGGGGAGCCCTGGGTGGCAAATCCTGTGAGGGGCCAGGACATGGGTCGGAGGCTGCCCTTGGGCACCCTGGCACTCCACCCAGGACAGGTGGAAGGTCCGGGGCTCCCCACTGCAGCCCGGGTTCCCTGGGTGGCTCTTACCACGGCCTAGGGTGACCAGAGTCCTATATTGGCCTGGACAGTCCCCTTTTATGCCCTGCCCCAGATGTCCTGACTGTCTTTTTTGGCAATCATCAGTTGGCAAGAACAAACTGGACAAATGCCCAGTTTCCCCATCCCCGTGCGGCAGATAAGAGAGGCTCAGGCCAGCTTTGCGTAGGGGTTGGGGTGGCTCAGGCTGGCTCTGCGTGGGGGTGGAGGGGGCTCAGGCCAGATCTGCGGCGGGGAGGGGAGGAAGAATATGGTCACGCTACCACAGCCCAGCTTCTGGCCTGGCCAGGGAGTGTGACTGCAGGGGAAGAGGAGCAGCAGGGCGGTGGGGCCAGGGGGTGGGGGGGAGAGAGGAGGAGCAGGTGGCAGGACCACAGTGCTGGTGGCCATCTCTCCACTTCTATACAGGTTCTGGCACTCCTACAGGGGCCCCCAAATTGGCCGGGGTCCCTGGGCATAGATCCCACGATCCCGTGCTTTAATCCACCACTGCTCCTGGAACGTTCAGCTTCTATGCTGACGGGAGAGCATCTCCCATTGGCATAAGTACTCCACCGCCCCGAGAGGCAATAGCTATGTCAACGGGAGAAGCCCTCCCATCAACATAGCGCTGTCTATACGGGGAATTAGGTTAGGATTTCCCACAACCGAGTGACATAGTTACACCAACTATGTTTGTAGTGTAGACCAATCTAAGATTAAGATACAACAGGCTTGGGAACTAACAACTGCAGGCTGGTGGCGAGAGAGGTGGCTCACAGTAACACGAGCCTGTTTTTGCATAGTTCCGCTGTGTGCATGATATATAGGTATAGAGGATACTGTGGTTTGTTTAATTTCTAAGTACTCACCACTTTCTAGGTAGCTGTATAACTTTTCTGCTGCAAAACTTTATGTTCGTGTTTTGAGCTGCTGCGGTAGTTACATTTTAAGTAAGTGTGCTACAGAATCCGCATCTGTGGCCTTCAGAAATGTGCAGCTTGGAAAGCTTCAGATTTTTGAGCACATTATGAAGTGACTTAAATGATTTTCCAAGTTGGCACCTGGTATATCGGACACTTTATCCAGTAATATTGTGCAAAAGGTTGTGACCATCCATCTTGTGCAGTAACTTCAATAATAATGTGAGTCACAACTGCATGTCTGACACACCCCAACCTTTGGCGCTTTTTTTACAACTCACATTTCCCTTGTTACCTTGCCAGCATCTGTAAAACTGGCTTGGAGGCAGGCTACTGCTCTAGGCCAGCTCAGCTGCTTTATGCTTCTATTTCCTTCATACTTTTATGTATAAGTATTCATTTCTGAAGAATGCCAGATAAAATTTAGTGCAAACTTGTCATAAGTTCCACATGTGAGGCTGTTTGTATAAATATATAAGCATAAATCAATATGCTGTCTAATCAATATGCTGGTGGAATACTTGCAATGCTTCATTGAAAGGGACAATGAGATGCCATTAAAACTAGATGGTATAGAGTTAGTCTGTGCAACAATTGAAATATCTTGGTTCACTGTTGAGCCATGATGGGAATGTGAACGCGGCTGTTAGGAGTGACATGAAGAGCGCTTGGTATGAATGGAGGGAGTTGACAGGAATTCTCTGCTCTAAGAATATGATAAGCCAATTAAAAAGCGAAGTGTGTAAGATCATGATTAGGCCAGCCACGACTTATGGGTTGGAATGCTGGCCAATGAGGAAGAGAGAAGAACTACTACTTCACACTGTTGACATGAAGAATGCTCAGGTGGAAGCTGGGTGAGGCAAGACCTGATAGGCTATACAATGAAACAATGCAAGCAATAATGCAGGTAGCTCCCATCATGGAAAAGCTGAGGGAGTATTGACTGAGATGGCTTGGCCATGTGAGACAATGAGATGTGCAATATGTTGGCCAGAGAGTACAAGAGCTAGTAGCCATGGGACAAAGACCACAAGGAAGATCTAGAAAAACATGGTTCAAGATGCAGAA
Organism: Emys orbicularis; assembly: GCF_028017835.1. Taxonomy (NCBI): domain Eukaryota; kingdom Metazoa; phylum Chordata; order Testudines; family Emydidae; genus Emys; species Emys orbicularis. The sequence continues at coordinate 348,988,777 of NC_088683.1, forward strand.
GGAGGACATGAAGGTGGTGTCTGCTTGGAAGATGCGCACTTGACAAGAATGCTTGGAGACTAAGAACAAGAGCTGCTCACCCCAATTGTGAGGACAATAAGAATATGCTATCTAAGCATATTCCCACTTTGTGGCATACTGGCCACTTAAGCACCAAATTTTCTTCATGAATCGGAAATATATTCAACAGCCTGTCTGCCTTTATAATAAAATCCTGTATTTCTCAGTGTGTGGCCTCATAAAATGTTTCTGTGAGACTAAGCCCCTTGCTCAAGAGATTTGGACCAGCTGTTAAGCAGGCCAGATGAGCAGTTCTGCTCAGCTGCAGTCTAATTAAAGTTATGCACTTACTGATTTTTTTGCATTTTAAACCCTGAATGGATAATGTTCCACTCTACTCCAGTACAGCATGAAATATTGATACAGAATATGTTTCAACTGTTTGGAATCATTCTTCCATCTCTGTGGAAGAATTAAAATGCTGTTAAATAATACTGATATACTTCACAAAACAAAGTGGACATTTGTTTAATCACAATTAAAATATGAAATGTAAAATTTCATGCAAAAATAATTATTGTAGTGTGGATTATTAAAGTAGTGCCCTATCCTGGCAGCTGAGCAAAGAATACATTGCTAGTTCTTGCATAACCTCTGTTCTTCATCTGTATAGGATTAGATTTCAGTTAAGTGTTTTAAATGCTAGAGTAACTATTTATTTATAAACCAGTTTGGAGCGTTTCTATTTGTCAATTTGTATTCTGACCTGTGTGGCATTTCAAAAATGTTTTCACATGTTATCACAAACCTGATAAGTGAAAGTGATATCTTTTTTGGAAATGTTCTCAAATATTTTTAGGATTTGTTTTTAAAACAGATTATAGTTGTATGAATCAAGTTGGTGGGACCTGTTGTTCAAAAGCTGTGAATTAATTAACTTATAAGAGCTAGCTAATTAACCCTATGTGTGTGCTGAATTATTTGTATTGCTTTTATTTTGATGGGTGCTGATGACAGGTAAAATTTTCCTGAAGTGCCTAAGATACTTAGGCATCTTTAAAAAAAAAAAAAAAAAAAAAATAAAAAAAATTTCCCAGCATGCTTAGTGCTTTACAGAATATGAAGTGGACAAGCTCCCTGCCTCCACAGACCTTAGTCTTTTATTATTTTTAATAACACCCAAACTTATGCTGTGCACTTCCAAAACACTGAGAGGGAGACAGCTCCTGCTTTAAAAGAGCATACAATCTCACTTGACTGTGAGATAAATTCTGAAGTTCTTCATCAGGAAAAACTGCACTTGATGAAGGGAATTTAGCCATAAGGATTTTTTTAAGTGAAATATCCTAAAAACATTAAGGCTGAATTCATCTCTCATGTAGCTATGTTCACTTCAGTGGAATTGCTCCAGGGATGAGTTTGGCATATAGTATCAATCAGCTACAAATCTTATGGTAATAAGATACACATTAAGAACATCTGGAACTTTAAACTTGGTTATAGTTCATTATGGTGGTAGTTTAGAATCATATTTTATTTATATCATCATTTAAAATTAGACACAAGGAAGACGTGGGTAAAGACCGTTTAATATTTATTATATATATATTCCATAATGTGTTGAGGGTGTATTTGGTTGCTCTTACAAGAGCTTATCAATGTACATAAGCCAAGTGGACCATAGTTTTTAAATATTACCATAAATCAGATGCAATCTCCCTTACGTTTAGTCTACTATGTGTGGAGAAATATTATGGAGAAATTACCTTCTTTTAGGAAACCCAGAGTTTAGTGTAAATGGGTTATAACTCGTTTCATTATCTTGGACTTGAAGATGGAATGAGTCTTCATATAATTTTGGACCTCCTGCTATTAAAATAGGTCAGTTTGTTTATATATTCGTAGTATTGTATTTTTCTCTGTTTCTTAGATGTTTGTGGCTGTGATTTAGTATGCCTGATTTAGTAGATCCAGCACAGATCTAATTGAAAATGAAACTGTTACCGAAATATCGGGTCCACCTAGCTGAGAGCCAATAACAGCCAGACAGGGATAAGGAGGAGTTGCTTTATTCTGCAGAAGAAAGGAGAGCTTTGCACTTTGGTACAAAAACTCTGTCTTACACACATTTTACAGATCCTTTATACACATTCAGACCAAGGTCCTTGCAGTGTTAACACTTGATTGGTGGTGGTCAGACCCGTGCTTTTGCTATCTGGTCAGTGAAAACCAGCTTGGGACCAGCTCCAACTACCTTAAGGCCTTGAAGGGAAAACAGTTGAAAAGTTCAGGCTACTGTGTCCTTAAGGTGTCTGCTTCCCCCTAATGGCTGCTGGCTGACATAACAACTGCTGGAATTAAGGGGGGTCATTAGTAACTTTCACAGTCCCCCCTTCGGGCCTGACAAATTCAAAAATTGTCAGGCCCGTTACGCAATTTGTGATCAAGCTGGAGGGACAGATACTGGGTTTTCTTATGGACAGCAGAGCTTTTGATCATAGCATTACACAGGCATTTGGCACATTGTATCATTATCCAGATAACACATAGAAAGAAAAGAAAGAAAAGAATCCATTTAACAATTGTTCGAAAGAGCCCCGTAAACCATGACCCAAGGTCTGGAAGGAGGTCCTCAAAACTAAAGGTGTGATCAAGAGATACAGCATGGAAAACAACAGCAGCATTCTTAATGGCTTGTAAATCCTGCTTAATTAAGCCAGAATAATTAACATAGGAACAACATTTTTCCCCGATGCGAGCACAAGCCCCCCCTAATTCAGCATTCATAGCATCTAACACACGTCTATTTTGTAAAGCTATTTCTGCCACCTCATCAACGTCCTGTTTCAACTTTTGGAAAGCGTCTATTAATGCATTGGCTATTTTTTTCTAGTTCCACAGAAATATTTACTACTGCTTTTTCTAACTCGGCTACCCCCAACCCAGGAATGAGCGCACGAACAAAGTTGTTTGTGGCTGTGATTTAGTATGCCTGATTTAGTAGATCCAGCACAGATCTAATTGAAAATGAAACCTTTTGTCTTCAGTGAATGAGATCAGGCACTCCTAGATGTATTAAAAGTGAAGGCGATGGAGACCAAAACAGATTGCGTGCCTTCTCTGAGAAACAGCTGGAGACACAACTCCTACTGGTATGCTGTTTAATGTTCAGTGCCCTCTCACAAAGGGTAAAGAGAAACATGAGACTTAGCATATGCTGTTTCTTCATGATAGCCATACCTTGATGTGCACTATGCCCACAGTGGGTGGGCCGGAGGCAATTAGTTCATCTGCCCTTTTCCACATTAGGGACAGAAATATATGGGGACAGCATGTTTCATTTTTGAGCCGTTTCCTAGAAGCACGCTAACAGTAATACTTTATGTAAAGAATGTCACATTGTATCTTATGCTTTAATAGTGATTTTCTCTTCATACCGGAAGAGCTAATCACAGGGGTTTTTTAGTCCTCATCAAGTTGAAACTGAGGCTTAAAGATTGTACCATCTGCATATCTTACCTTGCAAATAACTAGTACCTGTGAATAATGTGGCTGCAATCTACACTATATTGTTGATGTATTTCTGTAAAACTACTGTAAGAGGCAGCGTGGTTAGCAGGTGTGGGACACAGCGCCTGAGTTGTGATCCCAACTTGTTAAAGATTCTGCTATGGCTGTGGGTTGGGCTAGTCCCTGGAGCTGTAGTTTTCAAAAGGCCTCATAGAAACAAATGAGCCCTATGGGGTGCCTATGATGTTTTGTGGATTACCCAGACCGGTATGGGGTTCTGTCAGCCCTTGTCCTGTAACACCAGGGTGCCTTGGTGCCTATGGTTCAACTCCCTGACACCACTTGCCAGCGCACAAGCATAAGGGCTTGCCCTTGCTCTCATCAGCCTAGTTACTTCTTCCAGGGTGACACCAAAAGCCCTTCCAATCCTGAGTCTCCCCAAATCCTTCCTCCCTGTGTTTTTAGTTATCAGATATTTGGACCATTCCCCTCTGGTTCGGCATTGCTGAAAGCATGAAACCAGCCCCCCGTCCCCAGTTATCAGTTCACTTTGCTGCACACAGTCCTCAGTTTCGACAACAGAGACCTGCTTGGGGTAAAAATAAACAAAACGTGTATTCAGTACAAAAACCACAGATTCAAAGATAAAATAGTAAGGGAAGCAAACATCTACAGGTTACCCAGAAAATAAACAAAGACTCACCCTTAGGCTTTACATTTCATATTAGATAAACTCCCTTTTCTAATACAAGTTACCTATTGCCTTTGAACAATTTCCCCATGTGCCCCCTAGCTACTGGGCTTCCTACCTGCAGGCTGTCCCTCAGTTTGTCCAAGGATTTCATTTCAAACCTCGTCCATTTTAAAAGGGTTTGTTTGTTTTTCTCAGTCACGACAAGGTGGGGAAAAGGCCCTTGTTTCTTAGTTTTCAAAGACTGGAATTTTCTTTTCAGTTTCAAGCTGTTCCCATTTGCTTTGATGGTTCCTCATTGATTTTTTCCTGGGTGGGACAATGGCTCCGGTGCTTGAAGGTACTATTGTCTGATTGGGGTGGTAGCCCCCTCCCTGCTTGATCACTTCACTGCCATGTTGTGAGATGCTGTTTATATATACACACGTGTAACCCTTCTGCCAGGTGGAGCCAGCAGAGGCCCCGGCTCAGTATCTAGAGGTTCCTTTTCAACCATACAACACAAAACCAGCTGGAGCCCCCACCCAGTGACCTGGGACAATTACAAACCACCCCCTCAGCACCTCTAAGAGGCAATACTTCCCCTCTTGCAAGCACAGAGTCCGAGTGTAGCAAAAACTTTTAATAAAAGGAGGGAAGTAACTCAGCATTAACTAGGGAAAACACTAGGGTTCATAAACATAAACCATGAGCAAAGACCCACCCCTAAGTAAGTTGGGCAGTGTCCTTTTCCCTTCAGGTTCTTAAGTACAGCAACCCAAAAGTCCCTTTAACGTGCCCATCCCTTCTCTACACTCCACACACAGTTGCTGTCCTTGGCCAGAGCAGCCCCAGAGTTCAGAGGTTCATCCGCAGAGTTCACCTCCCACCCTGAGTAGAAGGTTGGGGGTGCGCAAGGAGGAATCTTACGCTCCCCGCTGCTTGGGCACTTGCTTGTTACATGCTTATTACATACTATTTATTATTTTAATTATTATTTATCATTACACTATTTTTATTACATTATGAAAACGGCAACACTCTTCCAAGATCTCACTTTCGTAGCTTGTATCACTTTGAATAAGCCTGTTATAAGACAAGGCTCCTATGTTTCATCAAGGAGTATCAGATGTGAAACAGCAGGAAGGTATTTAAGAAGTCAACTCAAAGAGTTCCTCCTACACAAGCATTCAGGTCTTGAGCAGTCCAGGCAAACAACGCACGTTACAACAAAGCTTAAACTTGTTCTTCATAATAATTTTAAAAACAACACTAGCTGCCTGTTTCATTTTAAAAACAGCAAAAAATATCCACCTCCCTTTCCTTTTCTTATAAGGTGTCTTGAAGTTTAAATCTCCTCAGTGTGATAGATATGCTTGCTTTGATCTGCTTAGCTCTTGGAAGTTCAGGGGCTCCGGGCTGCTGGCCCCAGGCTGCCTGAGGTCCCTAGGGACAGTTCTGTCTGCCATTAGGGATTTTTTTCTCGAGAACCCCCTGTAACATTTCGTGAACCCCTAGGGGTTCACGAACCCCAGTTTGGGAACCACTGATTTAGACTCTGCTTACATACATATACATGCATTCATAACCATAACTTTTATACAGCTCATAATGAGTATTCAGTTCTGTGCTTTACAAGCTTTCATAAAAGATCTTACTCAATACTCTCTTACAGTAGAGTAACATAGTATGCAATCAGTTGGTTGAACTGCTTATTTTTTTTTGGCTTTAAACCTTCTGTTCCCCCTTTGGGTGTCTGGACCTCCATTGTCTCAGTGCCCAAAAGGGGATTTTTAAAAGTGAGGTATGAGCATTCCCAAGTGGTCAGTGTTTCAAGAGGCAGGTTTGGGGTATTGGTTGAGTTCCTAGACAGTATTTGCAGAAGCAACCAGGAGCATGCAAAAGCTGTTCCAGACTCTTGAAACAGTGAATTCAAAAGCACAAATAAGCTGGAGGTACAAGTGGTTGAAGCAATATCCAGTCAGAAGGTCTCCTGCAGCCTTAGTGGTGAAAACAATGCAGTCTGTTCAGTTCTGTGGGAAGAGTTGGGGAAATATAGGATATTGTTAGGTGGCCAGAATGTTATAGGTGATGGCCGTTCAGGGTCACACTACTATGTACAGAGGAGGAATCAGCTGCTCTTGCCCCTTTCTGTTACCATGCTGTCTCCTGTCTCCCGATGGCAGGGAGAACTCCCTCTTAGAAGGGAATAAACTCATTGATAAGGGTGTTTCCAATCCCCAGTGAAATTCTTACGTTTTCCTAGTCTACCATCTCCCAAGGGAGACAATCTCTTCTAGGGCTGCTTACTGTGCATGGTGGTTAAGTAATCTGCTTTGTCCATTAAGGTGGAGCAAATCATTCCCTTTGGTGTGTCTATTTCACAGGATGGTGTGGAGAGGCTAGTGCTCCAAAGAGCACAGGAGAAATCTGTCCATGCTATCTGGGAGGCCCTTGCTTAGCCATGAAAGAATGGGTGAGGGGCACCTTATGCACCCACTTGACCATGTATGCTGTCAAGATTCCTTCCCCACTCTGAACTCTAGGGTACAGATGTGGGGACCTGCATGAGAACCTCTAAGCTTAACTACCAACTTAGATCTGGTTTTGCTGCCACCACCCAAATTATTTATGAGTTATTTGGGAAACTCTGTCTACCTCCCCCCCCCCCCCCCCAGAATATCTCCCTCCCAAGTACTATAACATTTCCCTGGGTAGCCTTGAGAGACTTCTCCACCAATTTCCTGGTGAACACCGATCCAAACCCTTGGATATTAAAACAAGGAAAAATCAATCAGGTTCTTAAAAAGAAGGCTTTTTATTAAAGAAAGAAAGGTAAAAATCATCTCTGTAAAATCAAGATGGAAAATAACTTTACAGGGTAATCAGATTCAAAGAGCCCAGAGGAACCCCCTCTAGCCTTAGGTTCAAAGTTACAGCAAACAGAGGTAAACCCTCTAGCAAAAGGAACATTTACAAGTTGAGAAAACAAAGATAAAACTAATACGCCTTGCCTGGCTGTTACTTACAAGTTTGAAATATGAGAGACTTGTTCAGAAAGATTTGGAGAGCATGGATTGATGTCTGGTCCCTCTTAGTCCCAAGAGCGAACAACCCCCAAAACAAAGAGCACAAACAAAAGCCTTCCCCCACCAAGATTTGAAAGTATCTTGTCCCCTTATTGGTCCTTTGGGTCAGGTGTCAGCCAGGTTACCTGAGCTTTTTAACCCTTTACAGGTAAAAGGATTTTGGTGCCTCTGGCCTGGAGGGATTTTATAGTATTGTACACAGGAGGGGTGTTACCCTTCCCTTTATAGTTATGACATATGCCCATGCAATTGATACACACAATCTGTCCCTTTTAAGATTTAACCCCTAACTAATACAGCAAATCCATTCATAGGTCTAACTCTGAATCCAGCAGAATGAACCAGGGCTCCTTTGTTCCATGTTACTTGCCACTAAAACAAAAGATGAGAGCTGGTGGCTTTTCTCACAGCTGATGTGTAGGTGGCATCTGCAAAGGTGATATATGTCCTTGATCTGAGTTTTCACCTTCAAACACCATTGAAAGACGAGAGCACCCACACCTAGTTTTGAAGGCCACCATGTTTGCTAATTTGCATATTATGAAACTAACACTTTATTTCTGATCATGACTGTGATCAAACCCACTGTGCTCAAAATCACGAGTCAGACCTCGACAAATCAGGAATTGACTTCAAACTTGTGTGACTTTAAAAAAACAAAACAGGAATAAGTTACCGGTATGTTTTCTTTTTATTTGCCTTCTGGTTTCTGAGGCTTTAAGTGACACAAGTAATGTTTTCAAGCTTTTCCCATCAGCTTTGAGGGCTAGAAACTTTTTTTTAAATATGAAAGCTGCAATTTTTGTGCCAGCTCTTTATTTCGGCAGCTGAGGTTTTCTGAATAACATGAAGTTCCATGAGACTAGTGATAAAATCGCAGAGTTTGCAACACTGGAAGAGCCTTTATGCTGGCACTGAGGGAGTGTCAGATTAGCAGTTCATTGGCTCAGATGCTGAGAAATTTTTGCTCTTATCTCTGCCCAGTCCGATTTGGTGAAATAAGAGAATTTGTCTATTAACCAACTGACAATTTTGTCTGTCACATTAGGTGGTAGAGCAACTGGCCCTTGCCTTCCCTTAAACTTGCAGTTCTTATTGGCCCTTAATGGCATTGAGAATCATTTTTTTTAAATGGTTCTGAAGACAAACCTTGCAGGTGATTATTCTTGTATGCTTTATAGGTATTCCCATGTCACCGCGGAACCATTTAGGAGTGTGGTTTTGTCACATTACTTTCTGCCTGATTCTCTGAAACTGAAGCAAGGAGACAGCACCTTTAGTTCAACCCACTGCAGAAAGCAGAGTTCCTTTCCACCTACTTCCCAAGACCCATACAGATTAAGGGGCTAACATGTTACCATGCTTTGTGGAGCTGTTTATCCTGGCACACTGCTGTGTGGAGGGCAAAAGATAGATCAAGGCAAGCCAAGTGTTTTTAATTCAAAATGTGTCCAGCCAGGGTCAAACTGTCCCTTGTCTGTTTTGCAGTCTGCTTTAGCAATAGCTACGCATGGAAAGTGAAAAGCTACTATAATTTTGCCGTGGTGGTGGTGGTGAAACAGGGACCAATTACCTGCTTTTATGATACTCTTCCCTCCTTTCTTAGGGGCTTTTCCATCGGTTTGGAGGGTAGTGAGGTCATTCCACTGTTTCCATTTTAGCACACAAATGCCACGTGAGAGGAATGTTGAAGTGCCTGGAGTGACAATAGTCGATTTGGCAAAGGGATGAAGGTGGATTGCTCAGCTGTGAAATTTAGAAATAAAAAGTAAACTATTGCCTGGAAATACCATCATAGAGTAGAGAGTTTTTTAAAATTCCATAGGCTTGGAGCCCAGCTGAAGGCCCGTACAATTTAGACTGCCAGTGAGCATTAGAGCTGGTCAAATGTTCTGATTTTATGATGAAGAAAGCTTGATAAATAACTTGAGGTTCTTTGACCAGCGATGGTTCTGTTAAATTGACTTTCTTCTCATGGATGACAGAGCAGAGTTGTATGCAGTGCAGTTGTAGCTTTGTTAGGAAGGGTTTGAATGAGGAGAGGAAGGTGGCTTGGTAAAGAGGTACAAACTGATTTTTATGGCAATTACGCTGGCCCCATTCCACTGTGTAATGGTGCGAGACTCACCACCGTGGCGCCTCCTGTTGACTGTTCTGCAATTAGCTCAAGTCCTTCTGCAGGGCACTCTTCTCCGGTAGTGTCTCGCTCGCCGTTACTCCTGCTTTGCTGTCTCCACCACTCTGTGACCCGCATTGGTCCCCGGACCATGGCATCCTCTTCTGGGGCAAAGCCCTCCAGCTATGCCCCACTCCGCTGTCTCCCCCCCTTTTGGGGGAACCGTCAGTCGATAGTCCAGCCACTTGCCCCAATGGCTTGCTGCAGTCACCAGTCTAGTCCCTGGCTCCAGGGGCAAACTGCAGTCTATGTTGGCCACTTCCCTCAGGGCAAATGGGGGCAGCCCTAGCCCCTCCAGGGCCTCAGTCTGGCAGCGATCAGCCAGAAGCTCCTCCTGCTCTGCTACCCTGCCCAGCTCTGCTCTAGCCATGGTGCTCCTAGACAGCCAGTCCTTCTCCCTAGCAGGCCAGGGAGAAACTCTCTCTGCTTTGTTGGGGAGCTCTTTATATATGGCCCCTGCTGGCCCTGATTGGCCGCTGCAACAAGCCACCTCCCAATTGGCTTGTTTAGTGAGCCCTCCTCTAATTGGAGGGTTCTGCGCTGGCTCCCTCTGGTCTGCTTTAACCCTTCCCCCCTGTGTGGGGCAGCCGCCCCACCACACACCGATTTGATCAGAGTCTCTACAATTAGAGTCTCTACAATTACCTTCACTTTCTGACAGTAGCACCACGGACAAAGGCTTGGGCTAGCTGCCTGTATACAGTCCCGCCTGACCCCCCCGGTATATATTCAGGTGGCTAGCCCAAGCGGTCATCTGTGCTGTCATGGCCACACCTCTATTTTTAGGCACTACCCTGAGCAGAGCTAACACATGTAAGGAACCCATGCTGGCTATTACACCTCCCAGCTGCTGTGTAGACATACCATCTAATACCCAGTTCCCCATCTGTGTAAAAGGGAACTAGCACTGCCTTAACTCACAGGGTTGTTGTGAGGATAAATATGTCAAAGATTGTGAGGCATTCTGATATTTAGTGCTGGGGGCCATATAAGTCCTAACATAGATATGTAGATGGTAAGAGTATGAGCCTCCTCTCACTGAAATTAATTGCATTCTGTTCATTTATACATGGCATTCATCACCATTGTGTCGGAGTACTTTCCAAGAAGTGCCCTAGCAACATATGCGACTAGCATCTGTCATGTGTGGTTTATTCTTTCTCTTTCCCTCCTCAAGGATACAGTGTGTGGGGTTTTATTATATTTATTATTTTTTATTATTTCACCACACAAATACAAGTCTGATGGTAACAGTATACTCCTTACTTTCATTTGTCGCAAGAATGTGAGCAGCTTAATGGTAAATTAAGGTTCTTCGGTGCCACTTTAACTTCGTACTGTTTACTTTAACTGCTGAGAAAATTTTTGAAGTTATTTGGGTACTTTTGACAAATTTATGCTGAACCATAGGCAAAGGTAAGAGCAAAACTGGCATCGCTAAAGTTTTTTTTTTTTTTTTTAAGGTTGCTAAAGTTTGCAATGTTAATTGTGTGGCTCACTAGAGTTTCCCAAGCACCAGCAGAAATTAGAGTGGAAAATCAATTTCTAAAATCAAAATTAAGTACCATAGTTAAGTCTGTCTCCACTCCAAGGCTTAACAAAATAAAAGAGGAAAGGAGAGAGAACTGGCTAAGTTTAAAACTTTCCTTGTTCTCTTATACTATTACGCTGCATAGTACCAGAACACCAAATTGCAAACAGTAGCTGCCCATAATTTAAGGGTTACATTAGTGCCAGGGATGACCCTTTGTTGTAGTTGAGTTTCAGAAGAGAGAATTTCTAGAGCAAAGTGACTCGGCACAAGAGAAGGGCTATAGGAGTTAGAGCCAGGAAAAAGGGGGGGGAAAGGAAGGCAGTGGCCCATTTTCTTCCTCAGCATCCACCATTTCAAATTTGTTCCTTTTCAGTTTCTTGCTCCAACCTTCCTTTCATCTGTTTTTCCTTCTCCTCCTGTCATGGAGTCACAGGCCCAATGCTCTGGAACAGCCCTGTATGAAGCAAGCCAGGACTCTGGGGTAGCGTGACTTCCCTCAGGGAACGCTATCCAGGGCAAAAAGCCTCCTCAGCTATGGCCTTCCTGGGTCTGACCTTGGAGCATTCAGCACCCCTGTTCCTACCATGTACTTCCCTCAGCGGGTCCACCTGCATGGGGTCTTGGGGAAGCCAGAGGGGCCCTGCACCCCAACTCTGCAGTCAGCAGTGACTCTCAGTCAGCGTGTAAAACAGAAGTGTTTATTAGTTGACAGGAACACAGTGTAGAACAGAATTTGTTACCACAGAAATCAGGAATTTCCAGCAAAGCCCATCTTGAGGGGATCCAGGGTGTGGAGCCCCTGGGCTCCCTCCCCTGGGTCCCAAACAGGAGACTGAACTGGACCCCGCTGCCTGTCCTCCAACATGCCCATTGCCCCTCCTCCAGGTCTTTGTCTTGCTTCCTGGGCAACGTGTCACCTGGTCACATCCCCTTCCTGGTTCTCAGGTTATGAAGGGCACTGTCCATTGCTTACATGCATGCAGCTGGGCAGCCTCCCCTGCCCCCGAGGGCCTCAGCAAAAGTGACACACCGTTATTCCCACCACCTAGGCTTTGGTGCAATACGCAGGGAAACTGAGGTACGCACAGTATTCATGCAAAACAGTAAGATTCACATCCAACATAAGAAGGGGAAAACCCCCACTTTGTCACAACTCCTCTTTCATTTTTGTTAGAACAAGTAACTGTAAATCCGAACTCCTGGGCTCTATTCCTGACTCTGCCACTGACTTGCTACATCACCTGTGATGAATCTTGTAACCTGTAAACAGTTTCATTTCCCCCATCTATAAAATACCAATCTGACAGCGATAGTTTAATTTGTTTATGAAACTATTGAGCTCCTCTAGTGAAAGACTTTACAGATGTGCAAAGTATCATTATTAATCATTGTTCTATCTTCCCGATCATGAGGAATTTAGAATCTTTGTAGATAAGACAGTGTGGGTTTTAGCAGTTGCTGAGGCAGACATAGTCACTTAGGGCATGTCTAGGAAAAAATGCTGTTTATAATAGAAAGGAGGAGGGGTCATCCTGTAAGAACCCTGTATATAGCAATGAACCAGACTGAAAATGCTCTCCAGAGCTGCTGTCTACATTGGCCTTTGTGTGAGGTGGGCATCTATGAGCTGGGCTCTCAAAATAAGTGGCACAAGTTGAGGTTCCTAGCACTTCTAGATGCACTGACTAATACAGCTTTTCATAACCCTTCACAACCTGATGATGTTGTATCGGAAGATCAGCTGGAACAATTGCATTCTCAAAGAGGGCAAACTGATGGTTGAATACGATCAGTCCAATCCATTTCTGAAATCTCCTGGTTTGTTCTCTTCCTCTCTTTCTCCCCACACCCTGCTCTGCCTGATGTAAATTTATAAACCCAGGGCTGGGGTTACTATATTAGCCCTAATTGTATCTCCTTTAACTTGTGAATGGGAATTAAAGCTTCATTGAGAGTAGCAGATGCTCAGCATCTGTTCAGGCCCTAAATGGCTAACCTTTTCCTAATATGGCTGTTTTAATATTGTTATAGAAATTGCTTTATTATATGGCTAAACTATTTTTAATTATCGACTTCATCTGTGATGTATATACACTTTGTCTGTTGTGTGTGTCTATTCAAACACGCACACTGGCAGACGTGCAAGAGGCTATTTTCTACACTGCGTGCGCACACACTTACTAGAGAGATGACATGTATCTTCACCACAGAGGGGATGACACCACCACTTGTGCATCCCTTAACAAGTGAAGATGAATGCCCTGTCTCAAGCTAAGCTGCACTGCTTTATATATGCTGTTTAAGTACAACTGCACTAATCAAAATGAAAAAAGAGGCTGTCAGTCAAAATGACATCCGAAGAATATCAACAAATAGCAAGGCGTTTGAAATAATTGTCTATTTCAATAGTTTGAGCATCACTTGCCATTTATTTCAATACTACAGGTGATGTCATGAGAATAATAGGATTTTATCAGAGGCAGCAATCAACCACTTCATTTTGTTTGTGCATCCGCAGATTTGTCTACAGACTAACTCTGCTCACATAATCCTGAGAATCCTATCTAATATATGGTATACATGTGAACATTTGATTGAAAGCACCCACTCATTCCCAGCAAGAAGCCCCTTGTAAAATTTGCTCTTAACTGATTATCTCGTATTGGCAATTGTAGTCTTACACAATCACATGCATCTGTCTGTCCTTGAACACAGCACTTCACTGATCAACCTATAGTACTTATTCCTCCTGTGAGCAGACCACAGCTGCGAGCTCCAATTTTCTAAAGCAGGACAGCTTGTAACATCTCTGTAAAACAAGGCTTTGTTATAGTTACAGTAAAAAAAAAAAAAAATCAGTAGGTACAAATCCCATTAAGCCCACTTTTGACTATTTCTGAACGCTTAGTTTATGAAGGAACTGTAATAAAATGGTTTATAATCTGACCATTTCTTTAGTGTACCTTTTGGGATATATGTGGTTTTGAGTTTTAGAAATACATTTATAATTCTTACATTTCTTTTACCCTCTCTTGTCTATAACTTTTTGGGTCAGTGGAGGAATAAGATCAGTAATGCCCCTAATGATGCCAGCGGTAAGGCATGAAAATAAGATTTGTCTTTGAACTGGGATTTCCTCTGTTGACTGGCTCTAAGCAGCTGAGCATACAGAAGACTAATACTGTAAATTCTATATAAATAGTGGCTTTCTTTCTGCCTCTATCTCAAAAAAAGATGAAGAAATACATTCACATGGAATAGTACTGAAGCAATTTCAAAGCATACTTTTTCGGTGTCTAAAACTTGTGGGGAGGGGTAATGTTCCAGTATGTGTGTGTATATGCAAGTAGGATTATAATTTGCATGAAAATTTCTAGTGTTGGTTAAAAAGCAGCAGAGTGACATTTATTTTTTCTTCCTTCTATTTTTCTGATCCGTGGCTACTCCTTTTCAAATATGAGGTCTTCAGTTTTCTGCTGAATCTTCCAGGACATTGTTCTTTTGATGAAGGTTAACAATCCTTTCCGGGAGGATTCACCTCCCAGCACATACCCCGTGAAGCTGGGTCACTGTCTGTTCCCTGTCTCCCCCCTCTCCCTTCCCGTGATGCCAAGTTGCATTGTGTAGCACACCCCAATTATAAGTTGATGAAATCAGGGCTGAATTAATCTTTTTTTGTGAGCCCCAGTGCCCAGCCTGTGGCCCCGCCCCCACTTGGCCTTTGTCTCCCTAGGCTCTGCCCACTGCTCGCATGAGGGTGGGAGGGAGAAGAGTGAGAGGGGAGGTGGGAGAGGGGGCGGAGAGGAGCAAGCAGCAAGCAAGGCCTTGGGGAAAGAAGCTGAGTGGGGGCAGGGCCTCGGTGTGGAACGCGGAGACATAGGGTCATGGTCTGGGCGATGAGGCCCCTTCTGAGTGTGGGCACCATGCCATTGTAACCCCAGTACTCGAATCTAATCAGTCTTTGCACCTCGGAGATTCAACTGTCCTTTCTTTAGAGTCCCATGGGTGGTGGGGAGAGGAGAATGGTACCATGGGACTGGCAATTCCCTTTCAACAGCCTCACTCCAGATATGTCCGTTTTTGCCCCATCTTTCTGATGACCTAGCTTGTAATGTTAGGACTGACAGGATTAACTAGGTATTAATGAAGTTAGTTAGAATTGGTTGGCAGTAAAAAAAAAAAAAAAAAGTTTCCCAAAGATTTCACCAGACGCTAACATTTTAGTTAGAATTTTTCAGGTTTTCATTAAAAAAAAAAAAAAACAACCTCCCAAGAAACCTGAATTTTTTGTGTGTGTGCCAAAAACAGGTTTTTCGTGAAAATTTCTATTTAATCAAAAAATTTCCATTGAAATAATAATATACATTACCCTTCTATTTATCTATAGATCTCAAAGCACTTTACAGAGGAGTCTGTATCACTATTTCCATTTTACAGGTGAGAAAACGGAGGCACAGAGAGTTGAAGGGACTTACCCAAGGTCACCCAGCAGGCTAGTGCTCTGTTTTGCATGGAAATGTTTTGACCAGCCATATGCTCAAATCTTGGACACCAGCATGCGGCTGGTGTGGCTGTGCTGTGCTTAGGAGTCTTAAACTGGGGAGGAATCCTTTGCTTCTCAAACTCTTAGGCCCTTAGTAGATCCATCTCCATGGAAGCTGTTGTGCATAAATTCCAAGGAGTGCAGTAGCTACTGGAACCATTTAGCAGTGGGCTTACTGGCCAGTCTCTGCTAATCGTGAATTGCCCCAACCCTCATGGCGGGGCGGAAGTAATTCCTGGGTGTGGGCTCTACAAATTCTACGCCTGCATGGTGGAAGATCACTGGTTCTGTTACTTCTTAGCACTTCTATAGCCTTGGGACCGGGAGGGCTAGGGCCAGGGCCAGGATTTGCCCTATGATGCTAATCAATATCAAATGTGAAACCCTGCTGGAAACCCTATAAGTTTATGACTTGAAAACTGCCCTTGGCTGGGAGGAACATCTGGTTGTTACTCTAAATCTGCAGCCAAAAAGGATATATTTCTGCCTAATGCTTAGCAGAGAATTTAACAGCAAAGCAAATGGAAGGGTTAAAGCCGAGGTACGTGGCAACAGGAAAGCAGCAGATTGCTGTTTTGTTGTAAAAATAAGCCTTCGTAAGCATTTCACCGCTCCATGTAAAATAACTAGTGATTAAAGGAAGAGGCACAAACAAAGCTTAAATAAGGCAGAACTTAAAGAGCAAATTTAAGAATGTCAGTTTCTTGTTTCATAATGAATGAGTTCACATAGCAAAGATCCTCAAGTGAGTCTTATATCTCTTAAAGCTACATTTGGTATCAGGAAATGAATTGAATAGATGTGATGTTTTTTAACTTGTCAACTGAAAAACCGGAGAAAAATATATGCAACTTAAAACAGTGTTATCAGTGAATCAGTTCACTCATTTCTCTTTTATATTTTAATTGCATTTGGCCATGTAAAACACCTGTTCCTTCATTTAATAGTGAATATACATTCCTATTCTATCAGCACTTCTGCCCCTTTTGATTTACCCGTGGTACTGTGTATCTTGCATTGAAACTGTTGTCCCTGTCATTGCATACTAGCAAATGAAAAAGAATCAAAGAGTTAAATTTCAGAACACAAGAAGCAGGAGGTGAGCTGTCTGCTACACTAGTTTACTGCAGCTTCCTTTCATACTGACACACATGTAGTTTGTGGTGACAGTGCTAAAGAACTGCAGACAGGCACTTAGCAGACTGGATGTGAGCTGGATGCAAAGATGCCTCACCCTGGACCTCCTGCTGACAGTATGTAAATACACCTGCAGACTGGTCATACAGGGTTTTTCAGAAACCACTATGAGAGGATCTGAGAAAGCAACAGCGTAGTAGTGAGACCTTTACCATCATTAGACTTGTATTTGAGCTCTGGTGGAAGTTTATTGTGCTGCATATCCAGACTGAAATCTGAACAATCACTACAATGTTTGCCTCTATTTGGTATGCCAAGAAGCTGGGACGCAGGTTTGTGCATAATGCCAGGAAAGCAAAAATAGAGAAGGTATGTTCTTGGTGGGAATATTAGCCTTGCCTCTCATGTAAGATGCCTGCTACATACTGTAGTATATCTGATTAGGTTTTTTAATAAACTGAAAATGACCTATCACTATTTATGTGATTTCATGCAAACATTCTTGATTCATGTTTCTGTGCTTGTCAGTTTGTTTAAATGCTGAAGAGATAATCATTTCCAAAGTCTTTATGGCCCTTTCATTTGAAAAATAAACAGCAGTACATCTGGTATCTTGCGTGTTCAGGGAACACTCCAGTAAACTTGTTGCTGTGCTGCATTATTTTTATGACTACAACATTAGGTTCTCAAACAACCATTGCTTTTTGCTGCTTGTATATATTTATCTAATATGGCACCAATCAGAATGTAATATGTTAAGTGTTAAAAGGGTTGGGGATTTTATTTCGTGGTACTTGTTGAAATGCTGTATTGTAGCTTGGATCCCTCCTATTTAAATAGGAAGTAGCTATATTAAAAATAAATGGCTACAATCTTATCCATTAGTCATTGGTTTCTAGCATTATTTCTTTACTCTGTTTTTACATCAGTCATAAAATCATTTTTTATAAAATGTGTGACTATTTAACCAGCTGTTTTCTGTAAGTCCTCATACCGAAGATGCCTCTGTCATCTTTCCCTGAAAAACAAAACTTAAAATGTGTTAGAATTTACAGTTAGGAGCACTGGGAATAAGTCTTCCATTTTGATTTATAGAAGCAATTTATAAGATCTGTAGTCCATCTTTGTGTTGAATTAACAGAATGATAGACACCATTTTTAAAATGGGACGATTTCACCAAAATTGGAACTCTGAGCAGTAGGTTGGGGAAAAGAGATTGAACTATACAGCTGTAAAGTTGCCTTCATTACCCTCATGTCATGTCTCCCTTGGTTTCTTTTATCTTTGATGTAGCAAAGGGATTCATAAAAAGGTTTCTTTATTATTTCTTTGGCATTTCTTTGTGATATAATCACTGACCCAGCACACAATTGCTCCTTCATCTGAATTCATTGGTAGCTGAAAACGCTCTTGACCTGGAACAAGTGATAACCAGAAGTAAACTGTTTTTATGATTCTGGGAGGAGACTGTCCTCTCTTTCCAAGATTCCAAGTGGCGAAAATGCACAGCACCAAAGCTATGACAGATTGTACCTTAAACATCCTGGAAAATTATCCCAAAATCATATTCATGTGATCATTTTTTACCCCTTCTTATGTTGTCACAAATTCCATTGTCTTAATGTGGGATTTATCATTTTTTTGTTACTCTCACTAAAGCAACCATCTGTGGTATCATATAAACTCTTGTGCTAGGTGTGTTTTGTTTGTGGGAGGGAGAGGGAGAAAAAAACCCAACACTTAAGCCTTGACTACCTCCTCCCATGGGAGCCTCCACCCTCCCCTACCCCAAAATGGTAGCTGAGGGATTAAGTATCCATCAGACAGAAACACATTCAGAAGTTTTAAAGCTGGTCTAGAATGCATTATATAAAACAAGTGTGTGTACACATGGTTCTTTGGGTTTTTTTAATCTTATTTAATCTCTATGGGAAAATACAATTGAATTTAATAGAAAATGGTATTCCTGCTATAGAATTCTATAGTATAGTTTAAAATAATATTAAAATATAGTAATCATATCACTGCCTATTAAATTCTTAAGTTATTTATAGAATAGTTTTTGTAGAAATCTGTTGGGTTAATCCCTATTCAGTTCTATAGGACTTCTATCAGGCATTTGTGACCCCTACACTGTTTTCAATGGTATTCATGTTTAAGAGCTGCAGTTGAGAGTTTGCGGGGAAATGCTTACATGAGCTCTGTTCCAGTACGCTAATAGACCATTCTCTATTGGAATTTCCTAAGAACCAAAATATAGAACCATGTTTGTGCTCAGATTTCATTCATCTTTTTTTTTGGTCTTGATTATTGCCATGGATAGGATTCATCCTTCAGGCTTCATTCCATACGCAGTGCTTCCAGTGACTTAAAACTCCTTTCATAAATCACCATGATGTACCAGTGGCAGGAGGAAATCCATGGCCTAGTATGGCACGTAGGTTTTCCTCTTGAGTGCTAGCGATGTTCGGAAACTGATAAACACTGACATCTGCAGTCCAGTAATTTGGTAGCAGGAAAATGATTTGAAAACATGGTTGACAATAAGTAAATGAAAAAAGTGTCTGACTTGTTTTTGTAAGGTTTATGTTATTGGCGCTGCTCAGTTGAATAATCAATATAACTATTAGCTTGTTTTGCCTTGTTCAAATATTTTTACGTGAAAACAGAGTTGCTATTTTGCTGCGTGCACGCATGATTTAAATAAGCTATGCTTTTCATAATGAGCCGTTCAATATAATAATCTGCAAACAAAGATTTTAACAGCAAATATATGCAGAAAAAAGAGAATTGTTTGTAGTTTAAATCCAGGCACTAAAAACTGGGAGAATTGGGCTCTGTAACTGTCTCTGCCATAAATTTCAGATGTCAGGCTTAACCTCTCTGAACCTCAGTTTCCCTGTAAGTAAAAAATGGGATAATCCTTGTCTACCTCCACTAGCTGCCCTTAAAAATGTTCCAATTTTCTCTTAGATAAAGAGAGGCATTTTGAAAAATTGTCATACTTAATTGTATTTTTTTAGTCTGTAAACTCCTTTGGACATGGACTGAGATTTTTTGTATGTACAGCACCTCGCACAGTGGGGACCCAATTCTGATTGGGACTTCTTGACACTATGTTACTACTAGTAGTGCTGCTATGAAGTTGTTATATAGTTAAGAGGGGAGTCTGCCAATATTGAGAAAAGGTTACTTAAGACAATTGGTCTTGCCTGTGAGACTTGTGTAATTAAAGATGGTAAAGTACTTTGCGGTTGTACTGTGTAGACCCTGCTGGTTCGCTTTCAAATAACTGTGTTTGAAACAGTACTATATAGGGAACTTTTCGTGTGCACCAGCAGGTTCTACAGAGACCAATTAATTAATGTGCAATATGTGAGTGCACTTTGGAAATCACACCCCCCTAGAGCACCACACCCCCATAGAGCATGTTACCCTACCATATAGACAAGTCCTTTGATTGATAATTTGAATTTTTCTCATTAAACTGCAATTAAGCAAAAATCAAGAGATGTTACTTCATGTGGTTAAGCTGTAAAAATAAGTATTGCAGATGATTGGAAGTGGTGCAGAAAGGTAATGGAGCAATTAATCAATTTGATTTAAGAAGGAAAACTAAAGATCAGCACAGAGTGGAATGAAAGATACTCTGATTGTCATACTATATTTTGTTTTAAAAGAAAATTACTTTGTGTGGGGCCGCTTTATTATAGCAATAATTACAGTGAAATTTCCTCAATGAATAGTAAATTTGCCAAAAATGCAACTTTTGGGGCACCAGAACTGTTTGGGTTGACTTCAGTGTACAGTTTTGGCTGAAAAAACTAAACAAAAAAATCCACAAAGACTTAAACATTGAAACATTTGATTTCAACATTTTCAAAACAAAAAATGGCAACATTTCATTTCAAAAGAAAACATTGATTCAGAATAACATTTTAGAAATGAAATGTTGATTCAAATTGACATTGCTAATTGAAAATGTCATTTCAAATGGACACAGTCTAAATTTTTGTGGGATTTTTATTTTGGTGAGGAAAAACAAAACAAAACAAAAAAAGCAATTTGTTAGAAACTAACCAAATATTTTTCTAGTTTTTCAGTTCACCCACCAAATCAAAAAATCTATTATTCTCTTAACTGTATGCATAAAGTGATGAAATTTCACAAAAAGGCAGTAAAGAAAAAAGTATATTTGTTTAAAATGACTTGTACTTGTTGTTTTTCTAATGTTGAAGTGCTCTTATTTATTGCCTTTGCAATTCTAAGAACCTCTCTCCTGTAGTTCACAATATGAGCCACCTCATGAGAATATAATATCACAAAGACAGAGCAGAGTTTTCCTTTATAAATGTATATAAAATGCGGATAGTGTCAGATTTAGAATTTCTCAAGATAACAGCTACATAATGAGTGGTGTTCAGATTTTGAACATTATGAATTCCCATTGAAGTAAAAGGTTTTAAGTAGGGTTGTCAAATGAATTAAAAAATACTTACAATTAATCGTGAGATTAAAAAAATAGTTGTGGTTAATCACAGTTTTAATCACACTGTTAAACAATAATTGAATACCAATTTAAATTCAGCATGGAAGCAGCTCCTTTGGAAAGGTGGTTGAAACATGAAGGGGCATACAAATGTTTAGTATATCTGGCACATAAATACCTTGCAATGCCAGCTACAGCAGTGAAAATGCGAAGGCCTGTTCTCACTTTCATGTGATGTTGTAAATAAGAAGCGGGCAGCATTATCTCCCGTAAATGTAAACAAACTTGTTTGTCTTAGCAATTGGCTGAACAAGAAGTAGGACTGAGTGGACTTGTAAACTCTAAAATTTTACATTGTTTTTGAGTGCAGTTATGTAAAAAAATATTTGTAAGTTGCACTTTCATGAAAAAGAGGTTGCACTACAGTACTTGTATGAGGTGAATTGAAAAATACCATTTCTTTATCTTTTTATAGTACAAATATTTGTAATAAAAATTATATAAAGTGAGCACTGTACCTGGGCTGAGAATCAGCACTTCCAAATCGGAGGTCAGGCTCCTCTCCTGGAAGAAAGTGGACTGCTCTCTCCAGGTGAGGGGGGGAGCAGCTGTCCTTAGTGGAAGAGTTCAAGTATCTAGGGATCTTCTTCACAAATGATGGTAAGTGGGAGCGTGAGATCGACCGGCGGATTGGTGCGGTGGCGGCAGTGATATGGGTGGTGGTGAAAGGGAGCTGAGTTCTTGGATGAAGCTCTCGGTTTATAGGTCATTCTACGTCCCCATCCTCACCTATGGTCATGAACTTTGGGTAATGACCTAAAGGACGAGATTGCAGGTACGAGCGGTGGAAATGAGGTTTCTCCACAGGGTGACTGGGCTTACCCTTGAGACAGGGTGAGGGACTCAGCAATGCGGGAGAGTCTCGGAGTAGAGCTGCTACTCCTCTGGATTGAGAGGAGCCAGCTGAGGTGGTTTGGGCACCTGATAAGGATGCCCCCTGAGAAGCTTCCGTTGGAACTCTACCAGGCACATCCCACGGGGAGGAGGCCTCAAGGTCATCCCAGGACATGCTGGAGGGATTAGATCTCCTGGTTGCCCTGGGAATGCTGGGAAATCCCCCAGGAGGAGCTGGAACCTGTTGTGGAGGAAAGGGAGGTCTGGTCCTCCCTAGTCCATGCTTCTGCCACGACCCTCACCAGGAAAAGCGGCATAAAGGACAAAAAAGAAAAAACATCCAACAATATTTATAATAAATTTAAATTGGTATTTTATTATTGTTTAACAGTGCAATTAAAACTGAGATTAATCACAACTAATTATTTTTAATCTAGTTAATTTGTTTTGCTTTAATCGCTTGCGTTAACTATGATTAATTGACAGCTCTAGTTTTAGGTAAGGCACTTAGAACCTGATCCAAAGCATATCGTGGGCAATGAGTGCCTTCTAGTTGACTTCCATGGGCTTTGGCTCAGAACTTTGGTAGTGAAGTATGATAATGTATTTGGTACTGGCTGTACTTTTGCTATTTTGGAGGTTAAGGATTGGCTAGAAAAACAAAACATGTAGGTATTTACAAAAAGAAAGAAAAAATATTTCCTTAAAAAAGGCTGACAAAGCTGGAATGTGTAATTAATGCAATTCTCTAGAAATGCACTATCCATCTTTGGAAATGTTTATAGAATCCAATCAGCAGTGTGACTAAATGGTGATTCATAGATTCCAAGGCCAGAAGGGACCATTGTGATCAGGTAGTCTGACTTTTTGTATCACACAGGCCATAAAAGTTCCCCAAAATAATTCCTTTTGAAGTAGAGACCATCTTAGTATGCATTCTAGATTAAAAAATTGTCAGTGGTGCACAACATTTGGTAGTTGTCCCAGTGGTTAATTATTCATGTTTAAAAATGAATGTCTTAGTTCCATTCTGAATTTGTCTAGCGTCAGCTTCCAGCCATTGGATTGTGTTATATTTTTCTCTGCTACATTGAAGATCCCACTATTAAATATTTGTTCCCTGTGTAGGTACTTGTACTGTAATCAAGTCACCCCTTAGCTTTCTCTTTGTTAAGCTAAATTTATTGAGCTCTTTGAGCCTATCCCTATAAGGCATCTGTTCTATTCCTTTAATCATTCTTGTGGCTCTGCTATGAACCTTCTCCAATTTATCAACATCCTTCTTGAATTGTGGGCACCAGAACTGGACACCGTATTCCAGCAGAGGTCACATCAATGCTCTATTTCTGCATCCAAACATTGTATTAGCCCTTTTGGCCAGAGTGTCACCCCCACCCCCAATCTTCTTTCAGAGTCGCTGCTTCCAAGAATGGCCTACATTCTTTGTTCCTGGATGTACACGTTTACATTTAGCTGTATTAAAATGCATATTGTTTGCTTGCGCCTAGCTTACCAAGCAATCTGTATTGCACTATATCAGTGAAACTATCTTCATTATTTGCCACTCCCTCCATTTTTGTGTCCTCTGCAAACTTTGTGAATAATGATTTTGTTTTCTTCCAGGTCATTAATAAAATATTAAATAGTGTAGGGCCAAGAATGGATCTCTGTATGACTCCACTAGAAACATAGCTCAATTCTCCATTTACAATTACATTTTGAGATCTATCAGATATCCAGCTTTATCTCCATTTAATGTGTGCCATGTTAATTTTAGATCTTACTAGTTTTTTTTAATCAAAATGTCATGTGGTACCAAGTCAAATGCCTTACGGTAGTCTAAGTATATTACATCAGTGCTATTACCTTTATCAACTGATTCTTCATGGCAGAGTGTATATCCTTAATATCTCTCCTGTGTCTTTATTTGTAATGCAACTTGCCTTAACAGTAGGCCAATTCAGGGCAATTAATATTCCTTTAAACTCTTTTATTTACAAGCAGCTCTCCAGCTAGCTAACTTGAGAGAAATGAGAGAGATTCATTCATACCAGTATTTACTCACAACAACAAAAGAACAGAAACTATGCACACAAGAAATATGGAAAGCAATTCAAATTAATAAAACATCAACTTAGGGCACAGGTTCTCTTATCTGTAATTAGTATTATATCTCTTCAATATTTAGTTACTTTGCTTGTACATTTTGCTAACCTGGACCTTCCAGTAGTTACTCAGTCCTCAGTAAAGCTGCTTATAATTTTGTAACTAAACTTTTCTTGTTTAAAAAAAAATTCTGATTTGTCAAAAACAAAATTTGGTATGGGAAAGGGTCAGTTTTGATTAAATTTTTGTCAAGAAAAGTTTCTTGGGTCCAGGATGGAATTTCTATTCAAAACCAGAGAGAGAGAGGGAGAAGTCCCCCCCTCTCCAAAAATAGCCAGTAGTCAGCGCTTGCACATGCCTCATTCAAAGCAGGAATTTGAATCTGGGTCTCCTACATCCCAGGTGGGTGCCCTAACTGTTGGCTATTCTAAAGTTGCTCACCCTTTCGCTCTAGTTTTTGTGAAAAACTTTGGAAGGTCTTGTGTTTGCTCCAGTGCCAAATGGGGGGGGGGGAGGGGGGAATCTTTGTAGGGTGGGGAAAATGTTTTTTGCCCAGCTGATTTCACTCCAAAGGAGCAATAGAACCCACAGACCACCAGTGCCTTTTTAAAAAACTTTGCTCTAAAGGCAGGGCCAGATTAATGCAGGGGCTTTAGGGGCTACAGCCCAGGGCCTCGGGCTAACCTGCAGGCCAGATGCGACCCGCTGCTTCTTTTCATCCGGCCCATGGCAAGTCTCCGCGCTGTGGGCCAGACACTGGTCCCCGAGCCTCGGTGCCCCAACCCACTCAGGGTGGGAGCCGCAAGCACTGACTCACCAATTTGCACCTGCAGCCCCTAGGCGAGAGGCGTTCAGGAAATCTCTGCGCACTGCCCCACTGCCCGGCCAATGGGAGCTGCGGGGACAATGCTGTGGGCATGGGCAGCGTGCACCACGCAGAGCGGCCTGACCCTTCTGCCTAGGGTCCGGACATACTGGCCACCTCAAAGAGCAGAGCAGCGCAGAGCCAGGGCAGGCAGGGATCCCGCCTTAGCCCTGCAGCGCTGCTGACCCAGGAGCCGCCCGAGGTAAGTGCCTCCTGGCCGGAGCCTGCACTCTGTACCTCCTCCTGCAGCCCAATCCCCTACCCCAGCCCGGAGCCCCCTCCTGCACCCAAACTCCCTCCCAGACCCCACATCCCCACCCGCACCCCAACCCCCCATCCTAGCCCTGAGCCCCCTCCTCCATCCAAACTCCCACCCAGAGCCCGCACCCCAAACCTCTGCTGTACCCCAATCTCCTGTCCCATCCCTGACCCCACCCCAGAGCTCACCCCCCCAGCTGGAGCTTCACCCCTTCCCACACCCCAGTCCCCAGCCCTGAGCCAACTCCCCCACTCCAAACACCCAGGGGCCCCACAAAATCTAATAGCCCTGCGCCCACAGGACAGTTAATCCGGCCCTGGCTAAAGGCGAAACAAGTCTTTTACTTGACTACAGTCAACCCCTATATAACATTTGATCCTTGTAACAAATCCACCTCCCTGTTTTAAAACCTCTTCACTAAAGGATATCTCATATAATTTCCACCAGCCCTGAGCAAGGGAAAGAATGCAGTTGTACTCTTGTAGAGAAAACCAGGGAACAAGTTGTAACTCACTCATGACTAAAGAACAGGAGTAATTGTGGCACCTTAGAGACTAACAAATTTATTTCAGCATAAGCTTTCATGGGCTACAGCTCACTTCTTCAGATGCATAGAGTGGAACACACAGACAGAAGATATTTATACATACAGAGAACATGAAAAGGTGGAAGTACGCATACCAATTGTAAGAGGCCAATCAATTGAGATGAGCTATCAGTAGCAGCAGAAGAAAAAACCTCGAAGTGATAATCGAGATGACCCATAGAAGGTGTGAGGAGAACTTAACGGGGGGGGGGGGGAATCAATTAGTGTAATGACCCAACCATTCCCAGTCTCTGTTTAGGCCTAAGTTAATTGTGTCTAATTTGCATATTAATTCGAGTTCAGCAGTCTCTCTTTGGAGTCTGTTTTTGAAGTTTTTTTGTTGCAAAACTGACACCTTCAAGTCTGTCACTGAGTGATTAGAGAAGTTGAAGTGTTCTCCCACTGGTTTTTGAATGTTATGATTCCTGATGTCAGATTTGTGTCCATTTATTCTTTTGCGTAGAGACTGTCCAGTTTGGCCAATGTACATGGCAGAGGGGCATTGCTGGCACATGATGGCATATATCACGTTGGTAGATGTGCAGATGAATGAGCCCCTGATGGTGTGGCTGATGTGGTTAGGTCCTATGATGGTGTCACTTGAATAGATATGTGGACAGAGCTGGCATTGGGCTTTGTTGCAAGGATAGGTTCCTGGGTTCGTGTTTTTGTATGGTGTGCGGTTGCTGGTGAGTATTTGCTTAAGGTT
Source organism: Emys orbicularis (assembly GCF_028017835.1). NCBI lineage: Eukaryota > Metazoa > Chordata > Testudines > Emydidae > Emys > Emys orbicularis. The sequence continues at coordinate 349,015,345 of NC_088683.1, forward strand.
GGAAGGCTGTCTGTAAGCGAGGACTGGTCTGTCTCCCAAGATCTGTGAGAGTGAGGGATCATCTTTCAGGATAGGTTGTAGATCTTTGATGATGCGCTGGAGAGGTTTCAGTTGGGGGCTGAAGGTGGCGGCTAGTGGCATTCTGTTATTTTCTTTGTTGGGCCTGTCCTGTAGTAGGTGGCTTCTGGGTACTCTTCTGGCTCTGTCAATCTGTTTTTTCACTTCAGCAGGTGGGTATTGTAGTTTTAAGAATGCTTGATAGAGATCTTGTAGGTATTTATCTCTGTCTGAGGGATTGGAGCAAATGCGGTTGTATCTCATGACTGAACACCTGGAGTTAGGGGAAGGGAAAATTGCCATACTGATTCATGTCACCTTTAGTACCTCTTACAAAAGCAGATACCAGCTTTATCACATTCCACTGGAACAGGCTTTTAAATGTTCTTTGCATGTTGTATTTTATGGATTTGGGGAGATGCTCCCATCTCCCTACAAAAGGATTTGTGCACCTAATTCTCCATTTGACAAGAGTGTTAATACCCCTGTTTGCTCATCAGCGTGCCTGTTGCTTTAGCACAATAGCATTAGTGGGGGATTAAGTTTGATTCCAGGTTGTGGGTGGATGTGGTGGTGGTTTGGCCTTAATTATAAGGGTTTTTTTTCTTGTATTGAGATTTAATTCAGATCCACATGGCAACTAAACTTGTGGTTTTTGTTTTTGTTTTTGTTTTTTGTTTTTGTACTTGTTTATAAGGCAGTGTATATAATTACTAATACATACTGGTAGGAGACACCGAAGAAGTGGGTTGTAGCCCACGAAAGCTTATGCTCTAATAAATTTGTTAGTCTCTAAGGTGCCACAAGTACTCCTGTTATTTTTGCTGATAGGTAGAGGTGAGTTACAATCATAATAAAATGAATCCAAATAATCCTCCAAAAAATACAAGAGTAAATCACGAATAGCTTATTATGCATCCATGGCTTGAAGTTAATCCCCTGCAATCATTTATTCTCTTGTAAATTTAGCTTTTTCTTAGGAGGAGTTTTTGAGTGTGTATGTGCATCCCTGAATGGGTCCCTCCATGTGTTGCAAGGCGCTCCCCTTCATAGCCACTGTCCTCCCAACTAAGGAGAAGTAGAGGGGATTCTTGTTAAAGTCAATCTGTATTTCTCCTTCATTGGCTAAAGAAGTTTCTGTTAAGCAACTATTGGCACTCCCTTGCTATGGACTGGAGCTCCATCTCTACCCTACTCGGATTGGTCTAGAGGACTGGCATTGGCAATTGATCCTAGCTGGATGCTTCGTATGGTAATGCATTGCATTTCCACTGTGCCACCAAGACTGCTCTGCAAAAACAATGCTTTTAAATTTATAATCAAGGTGGTCACTACTTGATATCTTATAAAATAGCTTAGTGTTATGTACCTTTCAGAAATAGTAGTTGTAATTTTTCAACTTAACTTTCACCTCAGTCACATAAAAACAAAACAAAAAGAAACAGAATGGCATTTGGAAAACCACTTCCACACCAATGCCTACATTAATTGCTACTTTGGGTGCTCATGCTGTGACTTGAATAGAGTCAGTCTGGATCTATTTCTAATGAATAACCAGCTTTATTACCACCAACTACAGGAGACTGTTTTTCTAAAAGGAAGAAAAATAATTTTCTCATTGTATTCTATAAATAATTTGTTTATGGTTATCACCTTCTAAAATATAGTGTAATGAACTGTATTTGGAATTTAATAGGATTTTTGCCTGCTCAATATAGTTGATAGCTATATCAAGTTCAGTTAAATCCCAGGGTGTAGCATTGTGAATATAATGTTTAATTCAAATGTTTCCCATTATTTATGGAAATTTGTTTTTTATTTTGCATATTTCTGCAATTTGCAAGTGTATTATGAAAATGGCTTGCGTAATACACAAGTGTGAATATCTTTGGCCTCAGTTGTTCATCTGTGTCTTCCATAAGCAATGTAAAATATAGCATAATAAAATACTTGTTTGACTTGGGTTTTGAATTACACTTGGCATCTCTAATATGTATGTAGATATAGATCAGGTTAATATATTGACAAGAAACACTGTCTAATGGAGTCAAAGCCTTCTGAGAAGCTGATATGAGAATTCTAACTGTAGTTTCTAAATAAATTATATTGGGCCTGTTTCTCATTTATACAAAAGCCCTTTGACACCACCGTGACAGTGGTGGTATACATGTAATTTGCTTCTAATCTGAGGTACCTTTGCAGTGCCAGAGAGGTGTAAAAAAGGACTTGGTGAAAATGAGAATTGGGCTTATTGTGATCTCAATGACTCTCTGTAGGTAACTTTTATAATAATGCAGACACAAAGAGAAACTGCAGAGCTACAATTCATTTACAAATTTAACACCCTTAATTTGGGCTTGATTAGGGACTGGGAGTGGCTGGCTCACTACAAAAGTAATTTTCCCTCTCTTGGTATTGACACCTCCTCATCAATTATTAGGAGTGGACCACATCCACTCTGATTGATTTGGCCCTGTCAGCAGTGGTTCTCCACTTGTAAGGCAACTCCCTTCTCTTCATGTGTCAATATATTTATGCCTGCATCTGTAATTTTGACTCCATGCATCTGAAGAAGTGGGTTTTTTACCCACAAAAGCTGATGCCCAAATAAATCTGTTAGTCTTTAAGGTGCCACCGAACTCCTCATTGGTTTAGCTAATGTGGTAACAAACCACTTTTGCTAGTGAAGACCAGTCCTAAGTGTTCATGTGAAACATTAGCTTGACACCTCTGCAGACATCAAGTTGTCTTCTTGACCACAGGTCACATATAACTGAAGAAACAGCTGAGCTAGCTTCCCCTCAGTTCTTTGTGTCTCAGCCTTGTTCTGGAGCGATCACCCCTAGTTATAGGGGAAAATAGTCTCTAGATCATGTGTAGGCTTTGGCTCCTCTTCTGAGACTACCAATGAAGAGGTCAGGTACAGTAGAACCTCAGAGTTACGAATAGTAGAGTTTCGAACTGACCAGTCAACCACACCTCCCATTTGGAACCCAAAGTATGCAATCAGGCAGCAGCAGAAGGGGGAGAAAAAGCAAATATAGTACACTACCATGTTAAACATAAACTGCTGAAAAATAAAGGGAAAGTTTAAAAAAAAAAAAGATTTGACAAGGGAAGGAAACGGTTTCTGTGCTTGTTTCCTTTAAATTAAGAGGGTTAAAAGCAGCATTTTTCTTCTGCATAGTAAAGTTTCAAAGCTGTATTAAGTCAATGTTCAGTTGTCAACTTTTGAAAGAACAGCCATAACGTTTTGTTCAGCGTTACGAACATTTCAGAGTTACGAACAACCTCCATTCCTGAGGTGTTGGTAACTCTGACGTTCTACTGTAATGCTACATTAGGTAGCTCTTTGTGTGAACTGGACACCTATGCAGTGTTAACTGGTCTATGACCATGCTCCTTTCCCATAGTCCACCAATACAATAACTTTGTCATTATCAACCTTTGTTGGATTTGAACAGCTGACCTGCGTGGGATAGGTTCTATGCTCCAGCACCAGTCCTTCCGCCATCCAGCATATTGCAATCTACCTTTCATTCACTGGTTCTCCTACATTATGGACAGGTGTGGATGTAAAACAATGCCCCAAAAGCTTTTGTTATGCAACACACAGGTTTGGACATAAATTAACAAAAGCCCCTAGTCACTACTACCTTGACAGGCACTTGGGAGATGGGGCAAGGTCACATCATTAGGATAACGACTCTAATTGAAAAGCAGAGATCTTCTGAAAAGGGGGGAGGGGGGGAAATCCAGATGCTGTTTTGTACTGAAATAATATAAAAATTGTCAATGTCTTAAAGCTATGGAAAATCTGCTTAAGACAATTACCCTGAGATAGGATAATGAAGACACGGTGGGATTCAGATGTTAAAATTTGTGCTAGTATTTGGTCTGTACTATATAGTCTTTCTAGATTGTTAGCTCTTTGGGGCAGGGACTGGATTTCTTCCTTTTTCACAATAGTGGGGGCTCAACAAATATTAACTGTATAGAAATAACACACAAGTTTGATGGTGAGGAAAAATGTTTTGTGCTTTTCACTGTACTTTGGCTAAATCGTTCAAAAAGGACAGAAATTATTGATGGATAAGGTTTATTTGGCCTCTGCAAATCTCCTTCTTTCCCCCAGAACTGCATGAATGTTTTCCAGTCTGCTTTTGGAAACTGTTTCTCTTGGGATGATATCTACCCACCCTGCTAGTGGGTAAAACTTTCACAATGCCTAAGTACCATGTTCAAAAGTGACTTGGGTGCTGCGGTGCTTTACACTAGAACCGTAAATGCCACGCATACCTAAATAAAAAACTCTGCCAGTTAAAATATAAAATTATCCTAATTAGAGATTGGCAGGGATTGGGGTGGGGGGAGCATGCTTCACTGAGACCATCCAAGTGCAGGATATACTCCTCTCAAGAATACCTATCCGCTATTAAAAAGACACTAAGGCCATGTCTACACAGCCCTGCATTTTGGACTAAGTGGGTGTGAATAGCAGTTTGCACCAAAATGCTGCACTGTAACTCCTGTGTGGGTGCTGTGGATGTGAAATTGAAGGTCCTGAGTTCACAGTATTGTAGTCCTCTTTGAAGTGTATACATACCCTTTTATTGAAAACTTTCATTTTTCTCTTGTCCTACACATGCCGTGCATTATCTTCCTTAGTAATTTAGAATGGCATTTCAAACCTATTTGTGTTAAAATTACTCTGGGGAGTTTAGGTATCAGTAAGTACCAGGCCATATTACACAATTGATGCAGCATGTTGCAAAGTACATGGTCCTTTGCTTCACTGGTAAGGAAGAACATGTAAACAGGAGACTGTTTCCTACTGCTCCTTACTCTCGCTGCATACAATGCAATTAAGCCTTTTGTCATTAAGAAAAGGATTTAATTTCAACAGAGCACCTTCAGTTTAGCTACAATTAGTAATTAAATATTTAGTTGTGGAGTAAATTAGGCATGCCATGTGATCCCTGGAAAGTGGGCTCTTCATTTACTGCTGCATAAATGTTTTACAAGGTGCTGTATTGTTTCTAGTAAATTAATAATGAAGATTTAGATTTTAACTGATTAATAAAGGCTAAGAAAGAATTAAATTCTGGACTGGAGATAAAATTGAAATAAACATCTTTGGCAGTGATCCCAGCTGTACTGGGAATCAAGTACTGTATCAGGCACTGATTGGAGGCAGGGGGGCAGGAGGTGGGGAATCAGTGGAAACCTTGAATGAGAAATATTTTCATCTCAAGGTTGCAAATGTCTTAGGAACTGCAATACACTTTTATGATATGCCAATGAAAGTTAACAGTATTAAGAGCAAATTATCAGGTTTCTACAAGACATTAAAGAGATGCGAATTATAGAAAGCAAAGAAGTTTAGTAACTGGGTTATTAAGTGTTGTTTTTTCCATTTGTTGTAGAGTTCTTTACCACAGGATAGAATATTTTAATGATGGCTTTCTAGCTTTTGGTGAAATCTGGGAATGTAACATGTTTAACTGTCTCTGCTGTTGCTAATTAAAATTAAGGTTTGTCTCTATAAAATTCTGATCTAAGGGTACATCTACATTTGAGCTTGTGGCTGTGCTTGCCAGCTCCCATAGATGTATCCACACTACCTGTGCTCGAGTTTGCAAAAATAGGGGGCAGGCAGGATTGTAGGTGGGATGGCTAGCCCAAGCAGCTGCCCAGGCCCCCATAGATGTATTGCCATTTTTAGGTGCTTGCTTGAACACAGCTAGCACCGATACTTCTATGCAAGCTAGGAATGGCACCTCATAGCTCAAATGTAGACACACTTTGAGGGTATGTCTATGCTGCAGTGTGAATCCAGGGTTAGTAGAAGTCGAGTTAGCAGACCCTGGGTTTATTAACATAGGACTTGAGTGTCTAAACTCATTTGTAACCCCAGATTTTGAATTGTTTAACCCTAGGGTTCCAGCATTATGCAGGCTGAGTTGAACGGCCCATATCCCAGACTTCCTAGCGCCCTCCCCCCAAAAATGTGGCCTTTCTAGCCCTTTGTTCGTGGTGCAGTGTGGGAAATCTTGAATGTCCACCAAACTTGACTATTCAGAGGACAAAGAAAGTGAGTTGATGGGATTGTGGGAGACTTTTGGTGAACTCCCACAGCATGAGTCCAGTGGGGCTATATCTATGCTGCAAAAGCAATGGGGCTTGAACCCTGGGTCCAGGCTTGACTCAGGCTCAGACCCTCCATCTCTGGGGTGTGGTGGTGGTGTGCTGGGACCCTGGGTCTGCACAATTTGTATTAGACAGAAGGGAGGTTAGCCTTGAGCCTGATTTCGAATCCTGGGCTTACGCTGCAGAGACATACCCTCACTTACACTGAATTAAGTGGAGTTACAGTGGTATAACAAAGATCAGAATCTGGCCCCTGGTGTCTCTATAGAAATAGGTTATATCAGCTGAGTGGAGGGAAGATTATTTTAATTGACATAATTAACTTTTCTTGTGATTATCTTGGACTTGAAAATGCATTTGATTCTTCCCTAATTACAGCATCTTCACTGATAGAGCCAAACATGCTGTGTGTAATAATGAGGGTGGTTTTGGACGGCCTTAATATACATAATTGGAAATTGAGGTGAGGTAGCCGCCTGTTTGCAGAAGGGTTAGAAGAACAGGATTGTATAATTGGAGTACAGGGTAATGCGATTACCTACAATCTTTAAACATTGCTTTCATTAAGGAAAATAATAAGCATATGTATTAAATGTAGTCTCTGCATGGGACAATATTTGTTAGTATGAAAAAGCTTTTTAAATTAAGTTTGTATATAAAAAATGCATAGAGAACACTAAATCAGTTTCTGTAAAAGGCTCTTTTGCATAAAATTTCACTAAAATAAAAAGCTGCGACAGCAAAGGTAGTTAAGCAGATATTGCTTAGGAACTGCTAAAAATCTAATAGTCATCGTAAATCTTGTGATATTCCTTCAGCATATTCAAGGTCAAAACAAGAAAAGTCTCGATGTTGGGCACCCTTAAAAATGTCTACCCTTCTGAAATACTTTCCCAGTTCTTCTGGCTTTCCCAGTTATATGGAGGGCAAATCAAAACTGGATATCTTTCTAGAAGATATGCTGATCTAGAACAAATAGAAGCTGGTGCAGGAATAACTGGATCCAGTTCTATGGCCTGGGTTATGCAGGACAGACTAGATGATCATAACGGTCCCTTCTGGGTTTAGAGATTTTCATAAACTAGTAAACATCTTGAAACTGCTTGAAAAATTAAGTGTGACCACTATTGGAACCAGTGCCAATACTGAAATATAATCTGGATGGCCTTCTGAGCATGCTTTCATTCCTTTCTACCATTGCAAACCATGTAGGTTGGACGTATTCCTGGAGGTTTCATCACATGACATAATCTTTAAAGATTAATCTTTTTAATTCCTGGAGACTCCAGGACAATTCAGAAGGGTTGGCAACTCTAAAACCATGACTGTGTTCAGGAAATTTCTTGTTCCCTCTCTATGGCCTGGTCTAGTCAGGATGCCTTTATCAACTTAAAGATGCTGGAAGACCAGTGGTAACATGGCAGATCCTGGAGTACCAGGAGGCAGGGGTGGCAGCCATGATGATAAATCTCATTTCTTTCTGTCCATCTGTCCCATTGTACATTTCAGTGATACCCTTCCCACCCAGAAGGGGTGGAAACTTCATCCTCTTAAAATGAACCATTCCGGTATGCAAACCTCTGACTTAACCAGGAACCTTGACGATCCCTTCCTACTGTTCATTTAGCTTAATATTCCAGTTTTTACTCATCTATTTGTCTCCAACTTTTGCTGACTTTCCTAATCAATGTTATGTAACAGGCTGGGTATTATCTTTGTTATCTTGAACAGCTTAGAGTACAGGCCACTGCATAACCGGTTCCCCATCTATTCTGGACAGAATGGGAGGAGAGAGGTGATGTGCAGAGATACTATGTGGCTTCAGTAATCAAGGGGAGAAAAACAGCATGTGGACGAGCTTTTAACAGTAGCGACAGAACAAGTTGAACTTTGGTGCTAGGATTGTGTGAGACTGGTTGTAGGGGAAGAGGGAGAGGAGAGTCAGATGACTCAAAGATGGCTGATCTGGGTGTTGGAAATGACAGCAGAGTAGTCTAAAGTGGTAGAAAAATGTGGTGGGGATGGAGTTGGTCCAGTTGTGTAAGGATGTGGAGTTTGGCTGCAGGGTCCAGAGCTCATCCTCCATTTTGGAAGGCGTGATTTTGGACTGCAGGGGGAAGATCAGACAGTGGCAGTTTGCAGTTTACAGCAGACCCTGATTTTGGTTTATATAATACTTCCAAATAATTGTTAAATATCAGCTGTCATTGCTTTAAGGCAAAGAACAGCACAAGGGGGAGGCCACCGATTAGGAATACGGGTCAGGAGTTCATGTTACAATAGTGTTTTAGATGATAGCAGAACATCCAGAGGGAGGCTATCCATGCTAACTGGATAAAATGTGCTAAGAGGTAGATATCGAAATTACCAACATGACATGGGACAGGATAAAGTGTGTGTGTAAGAGAGAGAGAGAGAAAACCATATTTCTTGAGGAATGTGAACAAATGGAAGAGGCAAGAACAGGGAGCCATTGAAGGAGACATTGAAAGGGTGCATGGTAGGAGGGAGACCTGTTGGTATGTTGAAGCCGAGAAAGAATGAAGGCAGGAGGAGTATCTGGGAAAATTTCTCCTTAGATTTAACTAGGAGGAGCTCATTAGGGATGTTGGTGAAGATGAAGGAATCTTACACTGAAGGATATCAAGGTGGAAGTTGGGAAGGTGGAAAATTAAGATAACGAGAATAAACAGCATGGTTCAGGTTTTTGGATACATGTTCTATGCAGTTTGCAATCCTCTCTTCATTCTGCATATTCAGATAAAACACTTGCTAATGAAATCTTGCCATAAAACTAGATTTTAATATTTTGCAAAATATAGAATCAGCATTACTGATTCATTACTCACACATACTTGTTTTCCCCAAAAGATTATAATGACTCAAAAGGAGGTCTTAGAGTCCTAAAGAGAGAAAAATACATATATTAATATAACTATGAATAATGAGGTATGTAATTTACATTTGTTATGCATAGCAAAATACATAATTAAACAACATTCCATCATAGATTGAGGCATCAAAATCCCAGGATGCAAAAGATCTAATTCGCAGTAGCATTACCAAGTTCTTGACTTTGGGGGAGGCGGTGTTCTTGATTGTTCCCTTTTGACTTCCTCAGTGTATGAGTTGAATTTTCAATAAAGCCAAATCTTAATTATATTATAGTTAAATTTATGATTTGAGACCAACTGATGAAAGTACTGTTTTTGTTTTTTTTCTCACCCTATCCATATACAAAAACAGTAGCAAAATACACAGTGAAAATATTTTCAATGAAACTATTTTCTGTCAAAAATGCCTTTTTTGTTGTTGTTGTTGTTGGTGAAACCAAAATGTTTCACGGAAACATATCTGTTTTGACTAAATTTTCATCAAGAAGATTTCCTGGATACAGGCTGAGGAGAGAGAAAGAGACCCACCCCCAACTATGATCTGGTGCCTAGGGCACTATCTTGGGATGTGGTCTGCTATGTCCAGGGCCAGAGTCCTAACCCACTGGGTTATAGTTAGGGTGGGTCTCTTTCTTTCTCGCTCCCTGTTCACAAATACTTTAGAGAAGTCTCGTTTTCATTCCATATCAGAACAAAAACCACATTTAGAACACTCAGAATATTTCACAAAATGAATGGAAGGATGTTGTTATCACGTTGTCTGGAGTGGCTTACAAGCATGAGTGCCTGCTCAGGGCAGACTGTCAAAAACAGGGCAGATACCCCAAATTAGATTTGATTAGATTTTACCAAGCCAGTAACAAATTTGAACTCCTGGATTTCTGACAGTCTTACCTTGGAGTCACAGACAATTCCCTTAGATTCTCCAGTCTATCTTGACACCCAGACAAACTGGATTTAGTAATAAATGGTCTCTTACTCCCAAAATCACACAATATTCAGGTTGCTTCTAGTCCCAAGAGACCAGTCACTTACCCCAGATCAGTTGGTATCCTAGAATTTACACCGAAGACAATGGCTGTAGCCAGGGCCGGCTCTAGGATTTTTGCCACCCCAAGCAAAAAAAATTTTGGCTGCCCCCCCCCCCCCTTTTTATGCCCCCCTACCCCCGGCTCCGCCCCAACTCCACTCCTTCCAAAACCCTTCCCCAAATCCCCAGCCCCGCCTCCTCCCCCAGGCGTGCCGCATTTCCCCCACCCCATTGCTTCCTGCGGGCCCCCCGCGACCTCCCACCCTAGCTCACCTCCGCTCCGCCTGCTCCCCCGGGCGCACCGCCGCTCCATTTCTTCCTCCCTCCCTCTCAGGCGAGGGAGGGGGGAGAAGCGGAGCAGTGGCGCGTTCAGGGGAGCAGGCAGAGCGGAGGTGAGCTAGGGTGGGGGGTGCAGGAAGTAACGGGGGGTAGAGGAACCGCTCCCCGCTCCAGCTCACCTCCGCTCCACCAGCGCCGCCTCCCCCGAGCGCTCCCCCCCCCGCTCGGCTTCTCCTCCCTCCCTCCTTCCCAGCCTTGCTCCTCGAAACAGCTGTTTCCCGCGTAGCAAGCCTGGGAGGGAGGGGGGAGAAGCGGAGCGGCGGCGGCGTGCTCAGGGGAGCAGGCGGAGGCGGAGTGGAGGTGAGCTGGGGCGGCGGGGGCACTTTTTCTCCATGCCCCGGAGTCGGTGCCTATGATGGCCGGCGCCAGAATGCCGCCCCTAGAAATGTGCCGCCCCAAGCACCTGCTTGTTTTGCTGGTGCCTGGAGCCGGCCCTGCCTGTAGCCAATCCTGTAATAAACTATCTAAAGGTCTGTTAACTAGGAAAGAGAAATAAGAAAGTTATTTACAGGTTAAAGCAAGAAAACATATACACACAAATGAGTTATCTAAATCCTAATAATGACAGAGTTTGAATTGACAGATCTTTACAAATGTGTTTCAGGGTGGCCCGGGGAGATAATCCCTGGGGATCTCTATCTTCAGTTTGGTTTCTCTGGCCTGTGAGAGTTCAAACAGCAAAGAGATGAAAAATCTTCATATCAACTGTTTTTTATTTCCCTCTTCCAGCATTCAAAGTGATGGGATGAGGCCTTCTGCATTTACTTCTCCAGGGGTGTGATAAGGCCATCTTTTGTGTAACGATTTTGTTTGATGGCCCATCTGATTTTGATAGTTCTTCTGGACGGCAAGGGGGGACAATTCCCATGCTTGGGTTCACAAGTTCAGAGCAAACATTTTCAAAGTTTTGTAAAGCAATACTTTTATATTTTCTTATAGCATGGAATACAGACATTACAAGTGAGATTAATGCATGCAGCAATTTACAAGCGTTTCATAGAGTCTAACAATAAATATAGTCTTATAAGGCCAATACCTATTTTGAGCAAAATTAATATACAGGTCAACTGGTCTGGTCTCCAGCTATGAGTTTGTCAATTCTTAGCTAATACCTGCAGCCTGGGCAAGACTTGGCATCTTGTCTGACAGTGTCACAGATGTCATATGAACTATCATACTATGAAAACATATTTTTATTTTGTTAAGTATTCCTATATTTTTGACCATGGCAAACCACTGCAAACTTAGGCTATGTCTACACTACAAAATTTAGTCAGTGCAAGTTACGATGGTACAGCCACCAAAGTTTGTATGTCAATCTAGCATGTGCACGCTTGGGTGCTTGCATCAGTGCTGCAAGTACTCACCAGGAATGGTTGTTAATGTAAAATGTGGTGCACCATGAGTAGGCATCACAATGTGCTCTGTGTCGCCATCTGGCTCAGTGTCTTATGGGAGATTTTTGCAGTGGTTTGTGAGCCAGCAATTCATCCAGGGACTTCTGGGAACTAGGTGTCAATTTCCCACCATTCCACCTCTTCCATCCCATACTTTCCACATCCCATAATTTTCATGTCATTTAAAAAAAAAACTCCCTTAGTCCCTGTGACGGTGCTGCCCGTGGGAGCCAGCTGAGGTCACTCAATTAGGGTGAACTGCAAACAAAATGGGGCAGACACACCCCAAAAGCTGGTGGATATTTCAATATTTAGGTTTACCAAGCCAGCACAAAACAGCTTCTGTAGTACCTTACTGGTTACTCAGAAGTCCAAACAACGCAGTTCCCTTAAAGTACCCAGCCTCAGGCCTCCGTCCAGACACACACATCAGATATGATTATGATTATTGAAAATCTTATCTCATCATATAAAAGAAAAGGTTCTTCCAATCCCAAAGGATCAGCCACATACCCAGGTCTAATTATAACTTAGATCTTACCCAAAATACACGCTATAGTCAACTCTTATTAACTAAACTAAAATTTATTAAAAAAGAAAAGAGAGAGAGTGTTGGTTAAAAGATCAATATACATACAGGCTTGAATTCAGTTCTTGAGGTTCAGATACATAGCAGAGGTGAGCTTGTAGTTGCCAAAAGTCCTTTTAGATATAGTCCATAGGTTATAGTTCAATGTCCATATTCAGGGTGGCTCCAGTCAATGACTGGGGATCTCAATCCTTGTAGCTTAAGGTTTCCCCCTCTTGAAACCCAAAGCTGATCTGAGATGAAGTAGGATCGTGTCCCAGGGTTCTTATACATTTCCAGCAGCCTTTTGGCTTGAGAAAACAATAGGCTTAATTCTCCTTCCAAACATCCTGGCAATTAGCACAGGGTAATTTATCCATTAAACAGTTCAGATACAGGTTACCACAACCTTCAAAGAGACATATAGACAATAATACTATTTCACTCAAGTATCATCACAAATGTTAATATTTCTTCTTTGATCTTTGAATTAAAGTTATAGCAATAGACAAGACTTGTTTGCTTACATCACAAGACCTGAGCAAACATCTACCCTTGAGATCTCTAACAATGCAGACTTGCATTTCAAAGCTCTATTCATTTACATATCCTCCTAACCAGTCCTTAAGGTTCACCCATGAGTCAGGTCAGTCTGTGAGTTAATTAATTCTTTCTGGCCCTGTCACCTTCCAATGAAATATTATATTACACTTATAACGTCACAGTCCCACACAGTGCTTTTTGGTTTCCACCATCTCTGACAGAATCATGAGCCCTGCAGAGCTCAGCACAACTCTCATGAGAATTGCTAATGTAGGATACATGATTCTCCTGTATTTGTAGAGCTTGAACAAATACTGCTACAACCGGGACTGTGATGAGGAAGATGTGGAGATGTTCAGGCATGATAACTGGATGCTGATGGACATAGCAAGGAAAGAAAAGCCAGATTACAGCTGGTGTTCACGAGGCCCTCTCCACTGGGTGAATTGCCATGGCTAGAACTGAAAAATGACCACTGATTTGTGGGATTGCATGTGAGTGCAGGTTTAGGATGATGAACAGTGGCTGCGGAACTATCTAATGGAAAACGTCATGTTCTATGTGCTGAGCTCACCCAATCTTCAGGGCAGGGACACTCAAATGAAAGTTGCATTGACAATGGAGAAATGAGTGGTGGTCATGTTTTGGATGTTTGTAATGCCAGATTGCTATTGGACAGTGGGCAATCAGTTTGGAGTTGGAAAATTCACAGCAGGCTGGGCTGTTGTCATCCAAGTGTGTAAGGCAATTAAGTGTCTTCTGCTACACAGGACTGTGACTCTTGGTAATGTACAGGAAATAGCAGATGGATTTACAGCAATGGGTTCCCAAACTGCAGAGGGGCAATAGACAGCACGCATATCCCTATTCTGGCACCAGGCTACCTTGCCAGTGAATACATAGAAAGGGATATATTGCCATGGTTATGCAAGGTGCTAGTGGATCACCTTGGATGCTTCACTGATATCCCAATGTGGGCCGGTCAGGGAAGGTGCATGATATTTGCATCTTTAAGGACACAGGACTTTTCAAAAAAGTTGTTAACAGGGACATTCTTCCCCAACTGGTGGATGACCATGGCAATGTTGAAAGGGCATTAGTGATTCTGGGGTACCCAGCCTACCCCTTGCTCCCCTGGCCCATGAATCTTTGCACTTGACCACCTTGACAGCACCAAAGATTCAATTACTGGCTCAGCAGATGCAGAATGCCTGTTGGATGTGATTTTGGTAGATTGAAGGGATGCTGGTGCTGTTTGCTTACTAGATTGGATGCAGTGAGAAAAAACAATGGTTATAGCTGCATGTTGTGTGATGCAAAATATCTGTCAGGCTGTGACCATGGTCGATGGGAGGGGCGGGGGGGTAAACCGAGATTGCTCAATCAGGGCAAACCCCAAAGAATGCGGCAGACAATCCCTAAAACTGGTGGTTATTCTAATAAACAGATTCACTAAGCCAGCAACAAATCAGCTTCTACAATACCTTACTGGTTACCCAGAAGCTAAAAACACATCTCCCTTAAAGCAATCTAGCCTAGGGCTCCCACCCAGACAGCCAAGTCAGATATAGTGAGGATTATTTAAAATCTTATTCATCATATATAAAGTTCTACCAATCCCAAAGGATCGGCCACATTACCCGCCAAGTCAATGAATGTTTCAGATCTTACCCAACTACATGTTTACAGACAATTCTTATTAACTAAACTAAGATTTATTAAAAAAAGAAAAGAGAGAGAGTATTGTGGTTAAAATATCATCATATATACAGATATGAATAAAGTTCCTAGGTCAGTTTCATAGTAGAGATGGTAGAGACTGAATTGCAAAAAGTTCTTTCAGAATCAGTTCAATAGGTTATAGTCCAAATAGGCAGTTCATGTCAAATATCAGGGTAATCCAGACTGGAGCTGAAGACCTTAGTCTTGTGACTCAAAATCTCCCCGATAAGGTTCAAGCAGACTTGAGACAACAGGATTGGAGCCCTAGAGTTTTTATAGATCTCTGGCAGGCTGTGTTAGCCTCTTGACAGTAGTTACCACAGCAGGCATTCACTGGATGAAGAATAGGTAATATACTTTATGGCTTTGGAGTCAATTCTATTTCCTATGAATGCACAGGTAAACTAGTAGTAGTAATTAACATAAGGCAATTATCCACTCAAACTATCAAGGCATTCCATTATGGCACAGACTATTTAAACTGAAGACAATGTAAGTAATATTATTTCCTGCAATATCTTACATCTTTAATCTTAAGGTTAACTGAACCATCTGCAAGCATAATATAATGGCATCCACTAGCTAATCTGGTTACATGGTTAACATCTAACAAGATATAGGTAAACACATATAAATACAATTAGTATTTACCTCTAATTCTCTAGCAATACAGGTTTTTATTTCAAAGCTCTCCTCTATCTGACATGGCTTTGTTAGCTATTTATAAGGAATGGCCCTAATTAACATTTGTACACTTTTCTATTGTCTTTAAAGGTTGAATTTGTTTCATTTAGCCTGCTAGTTGCTTAACCCTTTCTGGCCCAGTGTCACAGCGGCAAAGGAGGAAAATCTATTGCTAGGGTTGGGGGCAAGGTGGACAGGCTGTCTAATTGAACAGCCAGACACAAGGGCGATTAGAAGAGCCAACCATGGAGTTATGCATCTGAAGGAGGTCTTAAAAGACCGTTTTAATAGTCAGCCACAGTAGAGTTGTCTGATGCTTTTTATGAAATAAAGTCTCTCGTGTACTTACTGAGATTAAGTACGGGTAAGTCTTTGCCTCCCACTTTGAATTCTGTCATGCTTAGTGTAATAAAGATACTGAGTTTCCAAAAATAGAACTTTATTATGTGCAAAGAAACGGGTAACAAATTTAAAGGACAAACAAGGTTACTTTTACTGACACTGTAATAAGGTGAACCGTAGTTGAAAATCCCAAGTAAAAATAGAAGTAAACAGTGAGCATTTACGTCCATGTATCTAAAATTTATTACAATGTACTAAGTTGTGGCTATGTATACACCAACATGTGGCTTTCACAGGTCAGTGTATGTGTAGCTCTTCTCCTTGATATCTGGTGTGGAGTGGGGAGTGGTAAGGATGTAATTACCATACTGCTGCCTGATATGTTCGGGGGTGTAGGGAGCAGCGACCATGGATTGGAAAGATTGCTGAGTCCAGGGTCTTTGGGCATCTATCTCAGCAGTGTTCTGCAGCATCTGAGTTTGTTGCCTGAGCAAACCCATGGTGTCCTGCTGCATTTTCTGTCTTTTTGCCTCTTCTGCAGCAGTCACTCTTTGTCCTTTTCTGTGGTCATGTTCAGATTGCCTCTTGAATCGTGAACACCGGGGCTTGGAGGCCATCCTTCAATCTCACAGAACATATCTTCCCTAGTTCTCACCTATCTCCTCCTGATCAGGGTCAGATATTCAGCAGTTACGGAAGGCACACCCCTGAAGTCCACCCATACAAGACGCTGCTCTTTAAAATAGACAAGATACCCATGAGATTTGCAGTCACAACAGAAAAAAAAAAAAAGATGAAGTATCAGAACTCTTACCTTATACCATAAATACGAAATTCTAATTGATATGTTAGCATTGGTGCTACAGCACTGTTTTGTAGCTCAGCCTGTGGCAAGGACAGCCTAGCAGGGTGGCGGAGGGTGTTATGTTGCATGGAACTTATAAATGCTGAGTGCCCTTCCCTGGGTATGGAGAATGGGAATGGGTACATGGGCAGTGAATATTGGCACTATTTTCACAGGCAGTGGTGATTTTGGCTGATACCTGGCTCCTGAGAATGACAGGCGCAGAGAACCCAGTTGCTACTGGTGTCCTGAAGCTGCCTGGGCCCATATGCCATTAGCCTGTTTATTGCAATGGTCCAACTGAAATCATTGCAAAGTACTGTGGGACAGTCTCCTATCGTTGTAGAAGAAACTAGGCTACCAAACCTGGAAATCTTTGGGAGAGGACTGAAGAATATCACCATGAAAGTTTCATTGAGATCTCTCAAGAGGATAAAAGGGACATCCTTATTCAGGAAAACAAAGTGCCCCATATGCCTCCCCCCCCCCCCCCCCCAGCGTAGCCCAACAAGCCAAAGAAATGAAAAGCAGATGCCGACTCCACCTCTGTTTTACCATTGCCCGGGCACAGGACATTGGTCTGATATAGACTGTATAATCAGACTGCCATACTACTCTTTTTTAAAATTTATTCCTTAATGTTTTATTTTCTAGCACTATACTAGTAAAGCAATCATAAGTCAATGCCTAGGTTCTCTCAACTTATGGATGGGATAGGCACCATTTTTAAATTGGGCTAAAGGTAAGTGGGGGGAGAGATGAGATTTCAGGAACTTGAAAAGCAAAATAAATAAATAAATAAATAAACCATAGGGAATAATTGATATACACACTTTCCCTCACTCCCCTCTCCTTCATCAACAGGCTCATCTGCACTTGCCTGTCAGGATGGGTGTAACGTGGCATAGTTTCAAAACATTTCTGGCTGACAACATGGTTGGAGTCCCTCGCTGCATTCCTCTCTCCCCCTGGCTCCCTCCCTTCGCAATTCACAGCAGGAGGTTCCCCTCTGAGGTATCTGAGCTGCTTGGTGTGCTCATCAAGGTGTGCAATCACGAAAAGGCCTTACCCAGCTCACTGAGTGTAGTTTGTTGATGAGGACAATGTTCCTTCAAACCTGATGTGCTCTTAACAGCAGTCACTTGAGCTTTTGTGTTAAGGGGGAGAGAGTCCTTGACACCTCATCTGTTGGGCCAAAGCTAATGGAAGGAATAAGACCTAGAGTCTTCACGGCTAGAGGGAAAGTTTAATCCTATTTATGTTGTAAACATTACAAACTGGGGGACCTGGTTACAATTTAGCAGTGCCCCAACATTAAAGCATGGTTCTGTGATGCTTGTGTTGCTCAGCTCAAATAGTGTGTTAACTACATTACAGGGGCATAGCATAATTTATTAACACCATTAAAACATCGTTTGGTCCATCTGCCCAGTCAAGAAGGAACTCTGATTGGACAGCATTTGGGTACTACCACGTTGTAAGCAGGTCCCCCATCGCCCCCCGGCCAATGAAGAAACTCTAATAATGTAGGCCAACATTTTCAAAAATGATTTGTGATTTTTTTTTGATGCCTCCATTTGGCTCAGCCTCCCAGAGGTTTGATTTTTTTTTTTCAGAAGGTTTTGAGCCCCATTGAGGTGTCACCTTGAATCAGCACCATAGCTACAATGGTGCAAGTGGTGTAGTTGCACCTGGACCCATGAGGTTATGGGGGCCGAACCAGTGGGAGCGGCACTCTGGCTCTTCACCTGGTACACAGAAGGGAGACTGAGCCAAACCTGAGTGGTCCTGTGACTCCATTCAGCATATTGCAACCCCACTCATCATTTATATTTTGGTCTGTGCTGTGTGAGTGCAGGGTGGGCAATAGGAGCAAGTGGAGCTGTGGGATGGCTGCTGAAAAATCACCGGTAAGTGGCCAGGAAAATCGTGGGGGTGGTGGGTGAAGGATTAGGGGCAAATTGTTGGTGGGGCATTGGATGAGTGTGTGGGGTGGGGGGGACTGTGGGGTGTGGGAGTGGAATCGGGAATGGGGCCCCTAACCTATTCTTGCACCAGGGCCTTCTGGGGCCTTGTTAAGCCACTCTTTTGTGTATCCAGAAATTGAGGCACCCAAGATTATTGGACTGTTCTGAAAATCTTGGCCATATGTAATATCCTGTCGAGTGAACCTAAGAGACAGTCTGAGGTTTGGAACGCAGCACTTAAAATAAATAAATAAATAAAAAGCAAGCATACTGCTTCCATAAATTATAAGCTGCACTGGGTGTATCCCATCTAATCTTGGCTTTCAGCTGTACCTACATCTGTCTGTATTTCTATTAACGCAAGCAAACAAACCACAAACCCTTTTCTCCATCATGCCATGCATTAGCCTTAACAGAGTTCTCAGTCTTGTTGAGGCTGCCCTTGCCTTCCCTCTCTTTGGGTACGTCTTCACTACCCGCCGGATCGGCGGGTAGTAATCGATCTATCAACGCGATAAATTGATCCTCGTCCGCGCTCCCCGTCGACTCCGGAACTCCACCAGGGCGAGAGGCGGAAGCGGAGTCGACGGGGGAGCCACGGCCGTCAATCCCGTGGTAAGGACGCGAGGTAAGTCGATCTAAGATACGTCGATTTCAGCTACGCTATTCTCGATCCCCCCCCAGTGTTAACTTTTCCACCTTGTTGTATAATATCTGAAACTAGGCTGCTAGGTCCTCAGGGTAGGACTTGTGTCTTTTGTCTGTATTGGGAGACTTAATAGTGTAACACACAACAAATACTGCAGTCATATTGACAGTATCCAAGGGCTGCATCCAAGGCCTAATCATCCTGAAGCAATGTTCAGAAGTAATGATAGTATTCAATGTGGAATGTTATGAATATAGAACATGGTGATATTCTAGCTGTGAAAGCTAAATTAGTTTCATTTAAGTTAGGTACTTTTAATATGTAAAATAAAACATACTGTATTTTACAAATGGGCATCTTTCCTTAACGTGCATTTTCATTATATGTGTGCATCGAGGCAGAAATAAACACATGAATAAAAAACCAGACAGTAAGATTGTCAGTTTTCATGCTGTCACTCTGAATAGAGCTACCTTTTAAAAGCTTTCATACTTTTTTGTCTTCATACAAAGAATATCAGGTGACCAATCAACCACTCACTACATTTTCCATCTCTGTGATCATGCTGTGTATTGTCTTAAATAGTCTAATCCCCTGTAGGTGCTTAAAACTCTGTTTCCTAGAAAGCCTTTTCAAATATAAAATTACCCAATTCCTGAGTCACAACAATTTAAAATAAACAGGAAGCTGAATGAATCTGAAAAATAGTATCGACTAGCAAGTAGTAATGTTGTTTCAAATGAATGGAAGACTTGGGTTCTTTTGTGTGGATTTCTAACATGAAAGCTGGTTAAGATTCTAATCTAAATCATTAACAGAATGTGTGTAAAAGTATTCAAATCCCATTCTGCTTCCTCACTTATTCAAGCTCCTTGTTAAAATACAATTCTCCTGTCAATCCTGCATCAATAATCCACCTGATATGGGACTTAAATATAAATACCAATTAACTTTATAAAACAAGAGCTGGTCAACTCAGTCTGTTCTCCTTGGGAAATATCAACATACCCAAAGTGCACATGCATATAAGAAACAACTACAAACCCTACCAAAACAAAATACTCCACTGCACACACAATTCTCCCCCCAGGAAGAAGATCAGAGAAAGAAAGAGAACAAATCATCAGAAAATGTTATTCATGCCATTTA
Source organism: Emys orbicularis (assembly GCF_028017835.1). NCBI lineage: Eukaryota > Metazoa > Chordata > Testudines > Emydidae > Emys > Emys orbicularis. The sequence goes on from NC_088683.1 coordinate 349,035,680, forward strand.
ATGTCCTACTGGAAGGCACTCAGATACTACAGTGATGAGTGTAGTGTAGAACCGAATAGAACACACCTGTGACACTCTATTAATAATGCAGTGAAGCCTATTAACAGCCATTAAAGGGGCTGATATTTCTCTGACAATTATATCAAGTGGCTACATAACACAGCATGACTGATATGTAAGAATACTTGGGAGATTTTGTTGGCCAGTAATTTAATTCTGAAACCTGTATTGCAGTGCGTCCAATAATAAAAAGCACTGAGTCAGAAAAATGGTTTTGAGCAGTTTTAAAACACCCTTTCCGCAAGGGAGGTTTAAGGTATACATTAGGAAAACCTTCCTAACTGTCAGGGTAGTTAAGCACTGGAACAAATTGCCTAGGGAGGTTGCGGAATCTCTGTCATCGGAAGTTTTGAAGAACAGATTAGACAAACACCTGCCAGGACTGGTCTAGCTATTATTTAGTCCTGTCTTGAGTGCAGAGGAAGGGACTAGATAATCTCTTGAGGTCCCTGCCAGTCCTACACTTCTATGATTCTGCAATACAAAGTGGAAGGAAGATTGCTGTTAGCAGGGCCGGCTCTGGCGGCCAGAACAGCAAAGCACAAAAAAAAAAAAAAAACCTGCGGCGTGGCCGGAGCCAGGGTGCAGGGGGACTCCCTGCCCTGCAGATGTGCCCCGGCTAGCGGGGGGAGGGGAAGGAAGCGGGGGGGAGAGAGAGAAAGGGGGCGGCCAGGGCTTCAGCAGGGCGCTGCCACGCGGCCCCTCCCGCCGTGCCCTCTGCCAGGAGGGCTCCGCACCGCTCTGGTCGGCTGGGAGGGAAGGACGCGGGCTGCCCTGCCGGGCTTGCTGCAGGGCGCTCCCGTCCTCCATGCCGCTGGCCCCTACAGGGCGGCCGGAGCGGAGGAACAACAACAACAACAACAACAAAAAAGGCGGCAATGCCGCCCTAGGATTGGGCGGAATGCCGCCTCCTACAAGCTGCCGCCCCAAGCACCAGCTTGCTCGGCTGGTGCCTGGAGCCGGCCCTGGCTGTTAGAAAATGGGAGATGGTGTTGCAGGATTCTTTGGCCCGTGCAGCATGCCTTTCACTATGCCAGAAAATACTTCCATATATCTGTTTAAACAAAGTGTTATAAATTTGTGCATAAAGTTTCCTGAAGAGAATACAATAAATGGGCAATTCATTAGTCTGGATATTAAATTAATTGGCAAGTCAGGTGGTGAGGTAGGACATCCTTGCTTTATTCCAAGTAACCTGTTTGTATTGCTGTTATCTTGTCCTCCCCGACTCCCATTACCTCATCTACTTGTTGCATTATAAACTAGATTGTGAGCTCTTTAGGGGTGGACATAATGTCTGTAAAGCAGCTAGCTAATGGGATCTGGATGCTTGATTGGTGTCTGTAGGCATGCTGCTGTGCAAATAATGATAGTAGTAATGAGGTGGGTGTGTAAGAGATACAGACCTATATACTGTGTGTGAGAATGTACATAAATACATATATATTTCATACACAGTATATTGTGATTTATGTATGTATATGTTATATATTTTATATAATATAGAGGAAGATATGTTTATATAACTTTTTTCTCAACATACATATGGTTGGTAAGATGCATATAGGTGGTATCATTCAGCCAAACACCGTACTGCACAATGCTAATCAAATATACTATTCAGGCTTATTTCACTGCCTGTCCAATAAAGAAATAGCAAGGATGCCTCCTCATCTGGGACTATCTAACCAGACTGACATGATCAACATAAACATATAAGTAGAAACCTGTTCACAGAATAGACACAGCTATGGGTTAAAATTGCTGATATTTACCAGGGCCTCAAGTAATATGAAAATTCCACCCAGAGGACAACCTGCTTCCAAAAGAATACAGTGGAAATGTTATTCACTGAAAAACTTGCTGTCCTAGAATGTATGGTTGGATGCCTACTTTGGAAGTTTTATATCTTTTGGAAAGAGCTCGGTTCTAATGGCTGATATGAAAGCAGATGTTTGTGTGCCTCAAAATTTGTCCTTCCTAAATTATACAACATTAGATCTTTCTGCTGATCCATAGGGATGTATGGCCAGGTCTCCAGAGGAGTGAGCCATAAGTTTGCAATTTATTGGGTGCATTTCCCTAGTCTCCTAAATCAGTAAAAGGAAAAACCATAGCAACAGCTGTGGCAGAAAATGAGAACCGCAGTTGAACAGGTGTTAACTTGAATAGCAAAGTGCAGTGGGCATTTTTATTCGAGAGGATAAGATACTGATTTTCATTCTAAGTCCATAGTTTGTGAATTCAGAGGGTTTTTGTTTAAATCCCAAATAAAACAATGACCATTATTTCACTCAGCATGTCTTCATCTGTTCAGAAATGGAAATAATTACTATTAAAATAATTAATAATGAACTAGATGATATCAAGTGCAAAATCTACTTCACCTGTTAGTCTATTTAATATGACTGGCCTATTGGATATAATTAGGTCTGTCATAATTTTACTGCTCACTCCTATGGATATAACTGCCTCTCCTTCTCTTTAGCAGGCAGGCAGATGCCTCTTTACAGTTTTCCTTAGGCAGATAATATACTACAGTACCATGGAGACATTTATATGTTTAGTCATAAAAAAAATCAGCAGTTTTGTTGGTAGCACCAAAACAAGTGTTTAATATTAATGTTCATACTCGACTCTTTGTCTAAAGTTTTGGAATCAGCATTTTTTTGATTTTTGGAAGACATTAAAAAGTGTGTGTGGGGGGAAATCTACATGGCTTATGTAGCAGTCATTCCCATGTGTAAGGTGTTTTCTATTTTTTAACTTATTTGAATGATAAAAATAGATCTGTAACAGCCCATAGTCAAGTTTATACTCCCTTCCCCTCCCCCCCCCCCGCATCTTTGTGCATGATGTTAAGTGCTCCAGTGTAGATAAATTATACCAGTATTACAGTTAAGCTCCTGTTGGTTATTCAATAAATTCTCTGTTCTGACAGTGTAACTGGCCCATTCAGCGGTGATGGATCCGTCCAGCCCCGCCTCTGACACACTTCACCTCCTTAGGTGAAGAAAATCTGCAAGGCTGAAATGAGGCCTTATAGGGCACAGATAAAAACAGAAGCTCCTGCAGAGCCAAAACCTGATGGCTGCTCACCCTCATAAAGGAGGGTTATGGAATCCCTTAATCAGCAGGATTTGGGCCTGAGGGACTTAATAAAGTGTGGACTTAATACGTGCTGACAAATGTCATTCATTTTAGAGACAGTCTGTTGGGTCAGTTAGTCACAACTTTTAGATGTCTCTCAAATATGAATTTGTTTCCACATCATAAGTGCCCCACAAATCATTAAATATTACCTGGTCTATCCTTTGAATGAGAAGTTACACCATGGCCTCTCTTCCCTCTTCCTCTGTTTATCCAGGCTGAGAATCTGTGATATAATATAAAAAAAAAAAAAAAAAAATAAGGCAAGCTGGACTCCAGTGAGAACATTATTCACTTGCAACATCCAGGTAACAGTCTTAGCTTTTGCAAATTATAGTTAAGGGCAACAGTGCCCTCCTCTTCCCTCCCATCCTTTGCAGCTTTCAGCTCATCTAGGCAGAGTGGCTCTTCTTGACTCTGTTGGTCAAGAGCAGTCTGCCACTTCCCAGAGTAACATCTTTCCCCACCCCAATTTTTGCCAACCACCTATCCCACTTCCTAAGTGCTTGGTCCCGCATTACCACAGATCAGTGGGTACTAAGCTCAGTGGAACTGGGATACACCCCTCAGTTTATTTCTGTCACTCCCACCCCTTTTCCCCATCCTTCTTCAGGGACCACTCTCACAAGTGTGTGCTACTTCAGGAGTTCCAGTCTCTCCTCGTGGGAGCCATATAGGAAGTTCCCATATTGTTCAGAGGGAAGGGATTTTATTTCCAATACTTTCTAATCCTGAAGGCAAAGAAAGAGTGGAGGGGTCTCAGGCCTATATTTTAGACCCAAGGCAGCTACAAAAGTTTCTAAAGAAAACAAAATCCAGAATGGCTAGTCTACTATCTATTATCCCTTCCTCTGATCCTGGGGACTGGTAGCTGCTCTTGACTTAAAAAGATGCTTATTTTCATGTGACGAATCATCAAAGCCACCAAAAGTTTCTCAGATTCATGGTCAATAGATCTCATTACCAATTCACACTACTGCCTTTCAGCCTGCCAGCAATCTCTCTCATATTCACGAAATGCCTGGCTGTAGTAGCGGCAATCCTGTGAAGGTTGGGAGTCGATGTATTTCCTTACCAAGAGGATTGTCTACCGAGAGGCCAGTCTCAGGTACTCTCCAGCATAGCTTCCTGGGGCTCCTAATCAATACAGAGAAATCTGTCCTGAGTCCTTTTCAAAGAATAGAATTTATTGCAGCAGTCCTGTTCTATCCATTTCTATCAACCTGAAAGCTTCCAGGAGTTCATAATACTTTGACAGACCACCTGAGCAGGTCGTTCACAGGTCACCTCAAGAAGTATTTTCACCCAGATGTGTCCAGGTCCATTTTCCAGCTGGTGGGGAGGGGGCAGGGACTCCTGAAATGCACCTATTTTGCTGCAAGAGCAAACACAAAATGTCATCTCTTTTTGTTCCTGAGTAGGTCGCAGGCCAGGTTCACTGCCGGATGCTTTCCTTCTACCCTTGTCTAAAGGCTTGCTGTATGCCTTCCCTCCAGTCCAGCTCTTGCCCAAAGTCTTGTGCAAAATCCAAGCAAGATTCCACTCACCTTATTTTAATAGCCCCAGCATGTCTCCACCAACACTTGTAATATCAACTCAAGGCTACAATGCCGTAGATATCATCCTGACCCAAAATCCTTCCCCAGCTTCCCCTTCTTTCTCTCTCCTTCCCACTATCTGAGGATGCATAGTCAATGCTATTAAAGTTGCAGTGATGATTTTTCACCATTAATGGAGTAAAGCAAGAAGGGTAAACCAAGCCAGTAATTGGCGGAGCATCCCCATCGTGTTATATAAACTGTCGGATGAGGTACGAAAAATCTCTTGCATTTTTCAGTGTTTTGTTTTATGTATTCTACTCCTTTGGTAGCTGAGATGTCATCTGCTGAGACCATCCTCCTCTTTCCTGTGGATGAGTCTAAATCTAGTAAATGTTTTGTCATAATCTTTGCTTAGAGTTTATAATCTGAATTGAATCATTTTTATTTTCCCTTATCTTTACAATATAAAATGGGTTGAACTTTTTTTGAGGGAAGATTTTCTTGCTTTCAGACTTCACATGAATCACTCTACACTGACAACAGCAGACTACTTAATGAAACATCACAACAAATATTGTGCCTGCAGTTTTCAGTGATGTGGTGCTGGGATAACAGAGGAAGCTTACTCAGGATAATTGCCCCACTATCTTATCTAAACTGACCTCTAGGATTACATACACCCATTTCTGAAATATCAGATTGCACTTTGTATCCATATATGTAGTTATTAAAGAAAAATTTTAGGATCCTACTTTGAAATAAAATGTGTGTGTTTATTAGAATATCATCTAGAATACTTATAAAGTTTACAGGAAGTTATCGCCCAGAGTTACCAGAGTCCCTTATTTGAGTTATTTTTAGCAGAGGAGTCTCATTATCACTAAAGTCACAATGATATTACAGCTATTTCATCCCCTAGCTATCTACTTGAAGCATTGCACCAATACAGATTTGCTGTCTGTATGTGCTTTGGGACATGCTATAAGAAGCGCCAGGGTCCAGTGTTAGAGCAGTTCATTATATAAATGTCCTAAAAGAGACTTTCATTACTATGAATATGATCTAGTTAGATTTTAATTAGACATTAATCTGATTTTCGTCCCTACAAACTAACAGCAGCTTCTTTTTAACTGCAAATGTTTAGGAAGAGTTTTGACTGGTATTGTTTGCATAAACATTGAAAAATGTATTTTCTAATAAGTTTATGCTGGGTCTTTAATAAGCCAAAATAGTGGTTAACGTACCCCCATAAATTAATATTAGGTAGCGTATAATGTGCATGCTTTAAGTGATTGCTTCTTCACTCCATAATGAATACCCCACTAGCTAGCTAGAATTATAATGGAAATATTGTCCCATCTTTAGATAGGAAGATGTGGTCACGTGGCCTTAAAGTGAGATTCTGTGGAGGATTTCTGAGTTCTTCCAGGAATGCAGTAGACATCCCCTTGTACCTTACCAAAATATTCCAGTTTCTGTAGTTTCTTGAGCATATAGAGGGAAGGGAAATACTGAATTAGGATGACCCAATAGGAAATACTGCATAAAAGGCCAAAGTCTGCCTTAGATGTACACAGTCAGCTTATTTTGAGATCAATGGGTTCTGAATAGGGCTGCCAAGCGATTAAAAAATTAATCGCGATTAATCGCACTGTTAAACAATAATAGAATACCATTTATTTAAATATTTTGGATGTTTTCTACATTTTCAAATATATTGATTTCAATTACAACACAGAATACAAAGTGTACAGTGCTCACTTTATATTTATTTTTTATTACAAATGTTTGCATTGTAAAAAAACAAAATAGCATTTTTCAATCTCTTTATCATGAAAGTTGAACTTACAAATGTAGAATTATGTACAAAAAACTGTATTCAAAAATGAAACAATGTAAAAATTTAGACCCTACAAGTCCACTCAGTTCTACTTCTTGTTCAGCCAATCACTCAGACAAGTTTGTTTACATTTGTGGGAAATAATGTTGCCTGCTTTTCTTGTTTACAATGTCACCTGAAAGTGAGAACAGGCATTCGGATGACACTGTTATAGTTGGCGTCACAAGATATTTACGTGCCAGATTCACTAAAGATTCATATGTCCCTTTATGCTTCAACCACCATTCCAGAGGACATGCGTCCATGCTAGTGACGGGTTCTGCTCGATAATGATCCAAAGCAGTGCAGACCGACACATGTTCATTTTCATCATCTGAGTCAGATGCCACCAGCAGAAGGTTGATTTTCTTTTTTTTTGTGGGTGGTTTGGATTCTGTAGTTTCTGCATTGAAGTGTTGCGCTTTTAAGACTTCTGAAAGCATGCTCCACACCTTGTCCCTCTCAGATTTTGGAAGGCACTTCAGATTCTTAAACCTTGGGTCAACTGCTGCATCTATCTTTAGAAATCTCATATTGGTACCTTCTTTGCGTTTTGTCAAATCTGCAGTGAAAGTGTTCTTAAAACAACAACATGTGCTGGGGCATCATCCGAGACTGCTGTATCATGAAATATATGGCAGAGGAGTTCAGTCACAAATTTAATTAAGGCATTAATTTTTTAACAAGCGTCATCAGCATGGAAGCATGTCCTCTGGAATGGTGGCCAAAGCATGAAGGGGTATACGAATGTTTAGCATATCTGGTATGTAAATACTTGACAATTCTGGCTACAAAAGTGCCATACAACGCCTGTTCTCACTTTCACGTGACACTGTAAATAAGAAGAGGGGAGCATTATCTCCCATAAATGTAAACAAACTTGTTTGTCTTAGCGATTGGTTGAACAAGAAGTAGGACTGAGTAGACTTGTAGGCTCTAAAGTTTTACACTGTTTTGTTTTTGAATGCATTTATGTAACAAAAACATACATTGTAAATTGCACTTTCACAATAAAGAGATTGCACTACAGTACTTGTATGAGGTGAATTGAAAAATACTATTTCTTGTGTTTATCATTTTTACAGTGCAAATATTTGTAATAAAAATAATAATATAAATGAGCATTGTACACTTTGAATTCTGTGTTGTAATTGGAAATCAATATATTTGAAAATGTTGAAAAACATCCAAAAATATTTAATAAATTTAAATTGGTATTCTATTGTTTAACGGTGCGACTAAAACTGTGATTAATCACGATTAATATTTTTAATCTCAATTAATTTTTTTAGTTAATCATGTGAGTTAACTGCAATTAATCGACAGCCCTAGTTCTGAATTATATGTATATGTGTATAATACCAATTGTAATGGACAAATAGACACATGCCCATGTGTCAGGGAAAATAAATGTTTACATTGTAATAAATAAATTCAGTTTGTCCAAAATTTTATTAAAAGTCCTAATTCTAGCTTCACAGAGGCAGCATGGGCCAGTGAACAAGGCTCTGGACTGAAGTGAGGAGATCTGGACTTTGTTCTCAGCTCTGCCTCTGACCTGCTATGTGACTTTTGGATGTCATTTCATGTCTTTGTTTCCCTTTTCACCCTTGGTCAGTCTTGGTTATTTAGACTGTGAACTCTTTAATGGAGGGACACACTTACTATATGTTTGTACAGTGCCTAGCACAATGGGCCCCATATTTGTGGTTGGGCTCTAACATGCTTCAGTAGTGCAAATAATTTGTAATGTAAATACAGATAATAAGAGGAAGGAGTGCAACCATCTACAAAAGCTATTTGCATTTTGCATTTGCATCTTGGGTTAGAAATGGCAAAATGCATCAATTTTGCCAGATGTATGTAGAAACCTACACAACGCTTCATGGGCTAAATTGTGCTCTGTTATGCTAGTGTAAATCCAAAGTAACTCCATTGACTTCAGTTAACTTAATCTCTATGCACACTGGTGTAACAGAGCAGGATATGGCCCTCTGATTCAACTAAACTTATTTAAGCAAGTCCAGTACATTTCTGAACATTGAACATCATGCAGTTTGAGACTTTATTTCTTTCATCTGCATTTTCCATCCAAGTCATGGATTCATTTAAGAGATAATTTAGCTTTGCAGACACGTCTGTAATATCAACTTGATGCGCAGGGTTTAGGTATGCTGCTACTATTAATATTAATGAGAGTTTCATGGCTAAAACCTGAACATAGAGTTGAGACCATCCCCCAAGAATTATAACTTTACTCCAGAGATTTCTGGAGTGTATTTGCATGGATCTGACAGTCCCTGAATCAAGCCTTTTCTTCTGTCGCTGCATGACAAAATGATGCATGGTACAAGGGCTGAGAAGGAGGAATTCAAAGCCTGGGAAGTTCTTTTTGATGCCTTTGTCCCTTCATATAATCAGACAGTAAAGGAACCTGTGGAAAGGTTGGCAGAGGCACAAAACAACAAAAACCAACCCACAACATTCTCTGAACTGAAAAAACAAAAGCTGCAAACAGCCTTCCTCAGAGAGAGAAAAATACAAAGCTCTGAATAAAAATGCAGCTGTTCTATTGTATAACTATCTCTACCACTCTGAATATCAGACTAATCAGATTTTAATCTGTTTTATATAAAAGAATAAATATAAGGAGAAACTGTTAGCCTGAGTTTGTCTAAATTCATTACGTTTTTAGGTTGTATGGCCCTAGAACAGCAGTTCTCAATCGTTTGCATATGGGATCCTCCTCCTATCTAGCTGAGAAGTACCCGGACTTCCCTCCTGTTCAGCAGTAAGGCTGGGTGGTTCGCAACCTCCATGTTGAAAACCTCTGACCTGAAGGGACTGTTTGGCTTGCGCTTATCCCACAATGTTATAGTACCTTCAGGGCCACAGTTAGATTCTGTAAAACTAGCTGTACAGTAGATCGATACAGTTGACGCAGACAACAATTTGGCTCCTTGAAACTACAGTCTATTTTGTAATAGCAAGTTCTTAGTGGTATGTGTCTATTCATCCTCCCTACAGAGAAACAGGGCCTAGTACAATGCACATTTTAGAATACAATTATGCAGTTATTTATTCATTTCCCCTTTTTTCCTTCTGTGGGGGGTTTCCCATCTCAGACTCTTCTAAACCCCTCTTAATTAAAAGACCATGGTTCAAGCTATTTAATTTTGTTGTTAATTTAAAAGGCTCCTGACTCTGGATTTCCCAGTTCATTCTAAATCTTTGTGCAGAACTAAAAAACACACAAGCAAATGCAAGTGTGGTGTTCAGAATTTGTAGTTTCTGATCATGTCATTTTTGGTTTGGTGGGAAATGTGATCGTTGTTAATATCACCTACGTTTTGTAAAGCCATCTGTTTAAACTAAGAACCTTTTGTACTTTCCATTGTGCAGCTGCCTTTATTCTGGCAGCTAGCAATAAGAAATTCAGTGACTCATATGGTTTGACATTCAACTCTTGTTATAGCCCAAGACAGCTATGACCATGTCCAGTTCATAATTATCTACTCTAGATAATTATGTGGCTTGATACTTTGACAAATCTAGCAAGTTTGTCTCAACTCTCCCTTTATAATGATAGAGGTTTGATTTCCTTCTGTAGATTATATATGATCTATTTGGTACACAGAATAGCGTATTGAATATTGGTTTTTGTTTTGGGTATTCAGGTGAGAGGGACAGACTACAGTTTTTCAATCAGTTAAGGTTGACTTTTTTCTTAGTTCCTCTGACTTATCAGTTTGGACCTTTGTCCTAAACTATTGTGTGGCTTTAGTGTTGGTTGGGTCTAATCATCTTCTGCTATTGCTCCTTCATGCATCATATTGTACTATGGGGGAGGGATAGCTCAGTGGTTTGAGCATTGGCCTGCTAAACCCAGGGTTGTGAGTTCAATCCTTGAGGGGGCCATTTGGGGAAAAATCTGTCTGGGGATTGGTCCTGCTTTGAGCAGGGGGTTGGACTAGATGACCTCCTGAGGTCCCTTCCAACCCTGATATTCTATGCTATGCTACTGTTTACCTTTCATATACTTTCTTAAAGGATAATCTACTGCTGGATGTGCTGGAAAAAAGTTATCACAAAGAAGGGAACTTAGAAATACAGTAGGATGGGCAAAGTCCTTAATCTAAATTTTCGTTTTGATCTATTACATAGACATCCATTTTCCACATGTGAATGATTTCTTTTCTCAGTCTTTGCTTAGATGTCACTTGTATTGGTCTGCAATGCCCTAAATCCTTAAAATGGATTTAGGATAGTAAACATACGAAGAGTTGAAAATTGTCATCCTCATCTCTTTTCAGATCTTCATAGTGTGACCGATAAATCCCTCCCTATTAAGAGTTGATTTTAGCAGGAATTGTGCAAAGAGAAACAAACTCTGTTTTGTATCAGGGGGTAGCCGTGTTAGTCTGTATCTACAAAAACAACAAGGAGTCTGGTGGCACCTTAAAGACTAACAGATTTATTTGGGCATAAGCTTTCGTGAGTAAAAACCTCACTTCTTCGGATGCATAGAGTGAAAGTTACAGATGCAGGCATTATATACTGACACATGGAGAGCAGGGAGTTACTTCGCAAGTGGAGAACCAGTGTTGACAGGGCCAACTGTCTTGCAGCTTTCATTATTACCTTACCACTTTCAAACATGTGTGTACATATAACCTGTACAATAGCAATACAACACATGCCGTACTTTCTATATTTCTGACATGCAGAGGTATATTGTTGTGACCTAGGAACCTATTGGTGCCAACTGGCAGAGGGCATAGGGGGCTCATAGAGTTTTAAAAGGATCCCCTGGATCTGATATACGCATAATAATTCACTAAAGGGTGGCAGGTGAGTTCTTTACTGAGGGTCATAGCCCACTAGTGGTCCTAATCTCTTTGATATCTATGTACAGATAGTGTTCAAGGAGTTACAGGGCTATACTGATAATTATGTTCTTTAGGCATATAACTAAGAGGTGACATGTCTTGGACAGGTTCCTTTCTAGCAGGAGGTAACAGAGTGTTATCTCTTTCTCTGGTCATGAGTAGACTGGGCATTATCTGTGTGTCAATTGAGCAAAATTCTAATCAAGAGATTGCAAAATCGTCAAGAGAGGAAATTTACAGGAAGAAATAAACAGTAGGAGGGGATCCTGTTTACAAGTAAAGACAGTGTACTGTTGGGATAAATCTGGGAGTGCAGAGGTGCACCCTAGGTCCTTCACTGAAGAGGAAAGCTAACAGCATGTGTGTATTATGAATGGTGGGTCACAGTCACGTCTGGCTGGTAAAATGTTGAAAGGACTTTGGTTGAGCATTGTTCTGTATGACTTGGAAGTATCTAGTGAAGTAAGTCTAGGTTCTAGAATGCGTGTCATGATTTTATTTTATATGTAACCATTGGTTTCCAATACTTGTACTTGCTTGAATCTCTGTACTCTTTTAAATAAACTTTTACTTGTTTTCACTCTAAACATATCTAAGTTCTGTGTGGCAATCAGAGTGGTGATCTGAGGTGGACCTGATAAACTGGCACGTACTGTTTCTTTGGAAGCAGCAAATCTGTGACCATCACGAGTTTCTGGTGGAACAGGGGCTGGACACTCCATGGAGTCTGTCGGCAGTCTCAGGATTTGGAGTGTACCAGAGGGGGAAAGAAGTAAGGGTGTGTGGGAGGGAGGGGGAGGGGGGGCTGCACAGGCCTAAAAGGGAGTGCTTGTGCTGCCTGTTTGTGGAGTCAGGGAGCTGACCCACAGTTGGGCGCAGACAGGGCTTCCTCATACTAAGGGCAGGTGGTAGCGAGGTGCCTCACAGCCCTGGGTACTCCTGGGAAGCAGCACAATGAGATTTTGCTTTACATTTTTACAGAAAAGTCATAATACATTAAAGGAATTTGATATCCAGTTGCCAAGGGACATGAAACAAAACTTTTAGTCAGGTACAAAGCTGCATTTGTATCTGATTTTGTTGTTGTTAATTATTACTAAATAAAGCTAAAATTCCTATTCCTTTTTCCAGATTATCTGTAAGTAAGTCTGAGTAGTACTTTTGCGTACATACATACTTTCTGTCAATGAATTCACAGCAAACAGTAGTAATATCTTTATATAGTAGCTTTCATCTCAAAGGATTCTAAAATGTATGACTAAAAAAGGGCCCATTCATCATTTGAACCACAGCCATGATGGGATGGAACAGCTGGAACAACTGTTCACCAGTGCCCAGCATCACTATACCACTATCTAGGACAGGAAGTGAGGAAATATTCTGTAGCTAGTTTAAACTGCAGTGGGAAAACCTTACGATTCAGGGTTTAAACTAATCTATAGCTATTAGGGATCTGGATGAGACCTAATGTGGGGTGCTGATTATCCCATACATGCCTAGTGGGCTAGATGGACTTCAGGGATTGCTATACTAGATCAGATCCCAAATTCCTATGACATATACATATACTTGGCCTGTATAAAGTCACTTGGCCAAGATGCTGTTATTGTGGAAAATGGCAGTGGACCACTGAAGGCTGCAAAAGCAAAACCTCTTTATTATTATTTTATTTTATGTCTCATTTGAAACATGATTTTTCCAGCCATGGCTCTCCCCTTACAGTGTACTGAGTTTGATGAAAGATTGACCTCCTGATTTATTGACTACAGTTCTTGACATAGCTATGTTTTACCTTTGAGGTCTCCTCTCCAAGTATTAGTCATTTTAACCAGACCCAGGCCTGATTAGCTCATAAGGTCTAATAAGACCACAGCCTAAGATGGTATCATTCCAGAGAGCAGGCGCATGTAGTAATAATTTTTAAACTTAATTGAATTAAAAGCGACTTTGTGACTGAGATTTATATCATGCCTGCGGCTTATGTGCCATTCAAAGATCATTATGTCACTTAGTTATATTAAAAACAATGCATCATGTTTAACGTGTAGGTCTATGGAATATGCAAATATAGCATGATATATAGTTTATAGTCAGTTTGAAATATCAAAGCTTCAGCTAAAAATGGAACCTCAGATGTTGAACCCATTATAATTTTGGTTGGGGATGTCAGATTTGAATCTCTGGGTTAGAATCTGTCCATATAATTCTAGTCTGACTTGAAATATGAACAGGACAATTTCCTGGATTAAATCTAGCAAGAACATTTGTTATCATGAGATATTAATCTGAAACAGATGCAATCCCATGAAAGCAGCTATGAAAAGATTATGGCATCATCATATCCAAACTCAAATAGTCCTGATTCAGACTGTAACTCGAACTCTAGCCCAAATATGATCTAGGTCCATATCAAACCACCACCATATCTATAGTTTCAGCATTTATCATTCCATAATTTTCTACAAATGATTATTCATGACAATTCTGTTTTGTGAATTAGAAGTGAATCTATTTATCATAATACTTAGAACCTCTGTAATGATGTTCATTTGTAGATTTCAAAGTTGTGTAAATATTATTCCCTTCTTACAGATGGATGAAACTGAGCAGTGTCTTAAAGCTATAAAATATATTGAGTTGAAAATAGAATCCAGATTTTCTGATTCAGAGTACAGAAGAAAATTTCTATTTGAGATTACTTTTTTAGCAACTTGTTATAAAGTCAAAAGAACTTTGAGGCCTGATTTGACGTGTACTGATGAAGAACAATGTGATAATATTCTGATACTACAAAGCACAAAAGAAGTCAGTTATCAAAATGGTGTTGATTATATTTCACAGCTGCTTAACTGATTTTAAATGAAGACAGAAGTGTGAAATTATTCAAAAAGATAAAACTGGCTGTCCTACCACCTTTTAAAGTCTGTTAACTGTTGTAAACAGAAGGGCTGTCAAGAATACAAATGCTTAGATTGTGGGTAAATTGAACTGAATATGAAAGAGTGATTTTAATTATATTGTATATAATATAAATGCTTATTTATGACTGTGATGAGCACTAGAGGAAACTTTTCAAAAATATAATTTAATGCACTTAAAATGTTTATATAACAAAATCACATAGGGATGAGGCCACCAGTCATAACAGGAGATGGCATTAAAGTAAAGGTATAGAGCTGGCAGTTTTGAAGTCTTGAGTTCTAATCCTGGCTCTTCTATTGGCAGCAGGTAACTTCATTTGTACGCCTCAGGTTGCCCATTGAAAAAATGGAAATAACATCTTTCTACCTTACAGGATGTTGTAAGGATGAATTAGTGTTTGTATAGTGCCTTCAAAGTATTATATAAATGCTAAGTGTTACTTATTGCAGTAATGACACCACATATTTGACATGAGATAAAAATGATAAATATATAAACCAGCGAGTATAAATATGACTAAGAAAATCTGCAAAAATCCTTTTTCACACAGAGAATTTTAGCATCATCATGTATTATAAGGAGCACAGTCCCAAGTTTGGGCTAGTTACTTAGTGTTCACTTGAAGAACAGCATCCAGAAGGAACACCCATTTTCTGTAGTTTCTTCTGTATTTTCCCCTGAGTGCATATTATGAGCTTGTTTAAGATGCACATTTGGAGGAAACTCTACCTTATTACACCTGTGCCTGTGAGCTTGCACAAAGTGTAACTGAGGACAGAATATGGCCATTTAAGTTCTTCAGCATGGATTTGTGAAGTCATTGTTAAACTATGCAATAATTATTGTATTTGCATGCAGTGCTATGCTTCACAGCATTTAAGAATGCATAGTGATTCAGGGCAGAGTGTGCGTTTGTGGAGCGGACTTACAGCCAGGATTGAAAGTAACTTAAAGGACTTGCCGGTACGCAGGGCATCCAGGGTCCTGGGAAAGGTGTGTGTGTGGGGGGTGGCTCTGGGCCCCGGAAAGGGTGGGGCCTCAGGCAGAAGGGGCGGGACTGGGGCCAGACTCCCCCAGCCAGCCCTTCAGGGCTGTCCAGTCTGCGCCACCCAGGGCTCCGGCAGCGATTTAAAGGTCCCGGGGCTCCAGCCACTGTCGGGAGCCCTGGGCCATTTTAAATTGCTGGGCCCTGGGGCAGCTGCCCCTTTTGCCCTCCCCCCCGTCAGCGGCCCTGCCAGTACGGTGCTGTCGGCTGTGTACCGTACCATACTGGCGGCCACTTTCTTACTAGTACACTGTACCGGCCCGTACCAGCTTACTTTCACCTTTGCTTATGGCAGAGTATAACGTGTTTGTGCGTCTGGCCTGGAAAATGAATGACCCATTGGTTAGTTGGCCAGAAACCTCTGTTCTGCCCATTGAATCAAAAATCGCTCCCTCTTGAGAGGGTGATGGAAAATCCACGAGTTCAAATTGACAGTGTATCCAGTCACCTATGCATGGGAAGGATCTTACCCAGGAAGTTGCAGTAAGCACATTGATATCGGTGATAAGCAGGCTGAGATGTATGTGGCCCAAGAACCTCTGAATGCTAACTGACGAGGGGTGCAAGTATCTACTAGTTCTGGTATGTATGCTCTACTTCACCAAAAAATGTAATGTGAAGTGTCAAACGAAAGCTGGTGTCTCACTGGTCATCAATAGTGTGAAATATATGTACAGGTACTATGCAAGGAGTTATGTTTTTGTAGCAGAAAATTATGTTCTTAAGTGAGTAAAGGTAAAAGCAGGACACCAAGAGGTGACATACCTTATACCAGTTCCTCCAGGCAAGAGGTAAGAAATATGCGCATCTCTGTCAGGAAGTAAATTAAGCATTGTAAGCTAACACAATGGATGTCAAATGTTAATGAAGTGATGTGGAGTCAACAGGAAAGGGAAGCACACAGGAAGAAAACAAGCCACTGTGTCTGTGTCTCTGTATGGAGGGTGGGGATAGTGGTTATCCTGTCCGAGTAAAGACAGTGATCTTTGGGAGTATTTTAAGAAGACAAAGTTAACCTGTTTAAGTTTAGAATCTAGAAAGCATGTTATGATTTTTCTGTGTTACCATTTGTTTCCAATATTCTTTTGCACTGTCACTTGAATCTTGAATCTTTGATAATACACTTTTTGTTTCCATTATAAATATATCCAAGTGCTGGGGTGGTAAGCAAAGCGCTGGTCCTGAGTCAAAACTTACAAGCTGGTGTGTATTGTTCCTTTGGGAATAGCAGACCTGGTAATGTATGTGAATGTGCAGATGACAAGGAGCTTGACACTGCAAGGAACGTTCCGAGGACTTGGGGGTTGTTGTGTGCCTATTACTAACCTAGACAGAGAAGGCCAGGCCTGTGGGGGCATGAAAGGTAGTGCTTGTGCTGCCAGAGACTGTTGGCTTCTGGGTACTGATCTGCAGCAAGCACAGACAAGACTCCTTCACACGAAGAGTAGATAGTGGTGAGGTGCCTCACATCCTGGGTGCCCTTGGGAGCATCACAGTGTAGCTGTGATTTGGTGATATATTCTCTGGAATGTATGGCAAAGCTCCAATATCGGGTGTGCAGCAGTCAAATCTATTGCCATTAATTCCCTGTGTGACCCTCCTCAAGTTAGCCTGAAAGGGAAGGATAGCAAGGACAGGGGCAATAATATGAATTTTATACAGTGAGGCTGGTGCACAGCATGATGGCACAAAAGAAGAGATACACAGCCAAGGTGAATAAGTAGATTATTCGCTGGTTTGTTGTAGGTTTCCTGGAAGAGGGGGGTCCTAAGGAGGGATTTTTAAAAAGGAGAGAGGTGGCTTTGTTAGACTAGATTAGGAATGATGTTCCACAAGTAGAAGGTGGCATGGAGAAATACAGATATGGTTGTAGGAGAAGACTGAATACTGAAAGAACTGGCATATGAGATTGCTAGTCCAGTAGTAAGGATTTGTAATAAATCTGTCTATTTATGGCTAGTACCATAGGATTGGAGAATAGATAATGTCACATCAATATTTAATAGTGTGTGTGGGGGGGGAGGCGATCTGAGCAGTTACAGGCCTATTAGTCTCACCTTGGTAGTATGCAAGGATTTAGAGCAAATTGAGATGGAAACAATAATTATATTCATAGAGGTAAAGGGTATGTAATGCAACATAGGTTTTCCAAAGGGAGATCATGCCAGACTATCCTGATTTCGTATTCAATATTTGTAATGACCTTGGCACAAAAAGCTAGGAGTGTGCTAATGAAATTTGCTGATGATAGAGTTGAGAGGCATCGTCAAGTCAGAGGAGGATTGGAATATTGTACAAGAAGATTTATGAACTTGAAGACTGGAGCAACAGAAATGGGGGCAAATTCAGTAGTAGAAAGTTCAAGGTTCTTCACTTGGGGTCTAATAAGAATTTCTGCTACAAGCTGGGGACTCATCAGTTTGAATTTACAGCTGAAGAGAGAGACCTGGGTGTGTGGGCGGATCACTGCATCACTGAGCCACCAATGTGATGTAGTTGTGAAAAAAAGCAAATGTGATCCTAGAATGTACTAGGCAAGGCCTTTCCAGTAGAGATAAAGAAGTATTAATGTCATTGTATAAAGCATTGGTAAGACGTCATCTGGAACACTATTTACAACTCTGGTCACCCATGTTCAAGAAAGATGGAACAGGTGCAAAGAAGAGCTACTAAAATGATCGGAGCATGGAGGGCCTATCTTATGAGAGGAGTTTGGAAGAGCTTATCTTGTTTAGTCTCGCAAAACAAAGGCTGAGATTGTGCTCTATAAATACATTAAGGGGGATAAATGGCAGGGAGGGTGAAGATTTATTTAAGCTAAAGAATAATGGCACAAGAACAAATGGATATAAACTGGCCATGAACAAATTCACACTGGAAATTAGAAAGTTTCTAGCCATGAGAGGGGTGAGGTTCTAGAACAACTTCCTAATGGGAGTTGTGGGAACAAACAACTTAATTAGATTTGAGAGAGTGCTGGACAAATGTATTATTGGAATTGTATGATGGGGTTACTTGTGATGGTAGGGGACAGGGCTCAGCAGTGTTTCTGGGTTTCAGCTGGTAAATGGTAGCAGTCAGGATGGGTTTGTTTTCCTTGCAGTGTATTCTGGGAGATTTCTTTATCTTCTTTCTCTGAAGCATCAGGGATGGCCATGGCTGGAGATGGGACACTGGGCAAGGAGGCCCAGGGATCTGAGGTGGCACCAAACATTCTCTCTCTCAGGTGCTTGGTTGGCTGTTTCTTTGCTTACGTGCTCAGGATCTAACTGCTCCCCATATGTGGGGTCAGCAAGAAATTTTTCCCTAGTGAGACTGGTAGTGACCTTGGGGTTTTCCTTCCTCTGCAGAGGGTGGGTGCAGGGCAAATCTACTGTGGGGGCTGCTATGATGTAAGTAGCTAAAGCAATCATTGAGCTGCTGCTACCAAAGGTAGTGACTCTGGGAAATGTGCAGGTCATAGTGGATGGCTTTGCTGCAATGGGATTCCCTAACTGTGGTGGGGCGATAGATGGAACCCATATCCCTATCTTGGCACCGGAGCACCAGGGCAGCCAGTACATAAACCGCAAGGGGTACTTTTCAGTGGTGCTGCAAGCACTGGTGGATCACAAGGGACGTTTCACCATCATCAACGTGGGATGGCCGGGAAGGGTTCATGATGCTCGCGTCTTCAGGAACACTAATCTGTTTAACAGCTGCAGGAAGGGATTTACTTCCCAGACAAGAAAATAACCATTGGGGATGTTGAAATGCCTATAGTTATCCTTGGGGACCCAGCCTACCCCTTAATGCCATGGCTCATGAAGCCATACACAGGCAGCCTGGACAGTAGTCAGGAGCTGTTCAACTACAGGCTGAGCAAGTGCAGAATGGTGGTAGAATGTGCATTTGGACGTTTAAAGGGTTGCTGGCGCACGTTACTGACTTTCTCAAACCTCAGCCAAACCAATATTCCCATTGTTATTGCTGCTTGCTGTGTGCTCCACAATCTCTGTGAGAGTAAGGGGGAGACCTTTATGGTGGGGTGGGAGGCTGAGGCAAATCGCCTGGCCGCTGATTACGCACAGCCAGACACCAGGGCGATTAGAAGAGCACACCAGGAAGCGCTGCGCATCAGAGAAGCTTTGAAACCCAGTCTCATGACTGGCCAGGCTACGGTGTGAAAGTTCTGTTTGTTTCTCCTTGATGAAAACCCGCCCCCTTGATTCACTCATTCCCTGTAAGCAAACCACCCTTCCCCCTTCGATCACAGCTTGCTTTCAAAGGAAATAAAGTCACTATCATTTAAAAATCATGTATTCTTTATTAATTGATTATAAACATAGGGAGAGAACTGAGAAGGTAGCCCGGCTGGGGTTTGGGAGGAGAATAGGAGGGAAGGAAAAGGCCACTTCAGAAGTTCAAAATAATGACAGCCTTTTGGTTGGGCTGTCCACTGGGGTGGAGTGGGCTGGTGCATGGAGCTTCCCTCCCCCCCGCGTTCTTACACGTCTGGGTGAGTAGGCTATGGAACATGGTGAGGGGGGAGGGCGGTTATACAGGGGCTGCAGCGGCACTCTGTGATCCTGCTGCCGTTCCTGAAACTCCACCAGACGCCGGAGCATGTCCGTTTGATCACGCAGCAGCCCCAGCGTTGCAGCCTGCCACCTCTCATCTCGAGAGTCCCTCATGGCCTCACGTTCACTGGCATCTTTCCTGTACTTTGATACCGTGTCCTTCCACTCATTCAGATGAGCTCTTTCATCTCGGGTCGATTGCATGATTTCAGAAAACATGTCATCTCACGTGCGTTTTTTTCGCCGCCTTATCTGAGATAGCCTTCGGGACGGAGGAGGGAGGCTTGAAAAATTTGCAGCTGTGGGAGGGAGGGAAAAAAGGGAGAGAAGTATTTAAAAAGATACATTTTACAGAACAATGTTTATACTCTTTCACGGTGAACAACACTATTCACATTACATAGCACATGTGATTTCGGTACAAGGTTGCATTTTGCATCTTATATTGAGTGCCTGCGGCTTTGATGTTAGAGATCACAGACGCAGGGCCGGGCAACAGAATTCGGCTTGCATGCAGCCATGGTAAGCCATTGTCTTTCGGCTTCTGCAACCTTCATAAAAGCAGCACCCTCCTTTCCCATACCAAGCAAAGCCCCCCCCCCCCACCCATCCAATTCTGTGTGATGATCGCTTTACCCCTCCCCCCACCGCGTTGCTGGTATCAGGGAAGATCCCTGCAGAAAGCAAACTAACCCCCCCCCCATCCAACTCTGTGTGATGATAGCTTTACCCCTCCCCCCACCGCGTGGCTGGTATCAGGGAAGATCCCTGCTAGCCAAACGGGAAAAGCTCAGTGCCAATGCCCCCCCCCCCCCCCCGCTTGGCTAACTGCAGGGAAGGATTTCTTTTCAGCCACAGGCAAACAGCCCATTAGGAACGGCCACCTCTGTCCCCTTAATTAAATTCACGTATTTCAACCAGGTTACCATGAATGATATCACTCTCCTGAGGATGACACAGCGAGATAAAGAACAGATGTTGCTTGAATGCCAGCAAACACCGGGACCATACGCTGCCAGGCTTTGTCATGCAATGGTACCAGATTACTTGCTACTAGCATGGCGTGGTCAAGTGTTCTTATTCCATTGAGGACGGAATAAGGCTGCACTGCCCAGAAACCTTCTGCAAAAGCTTTTGGAGTACCTCCAGGAGAGCTTGATGGAGATGGATTTCCGGTCCATCCCCAGACACGTTAACAGACTTTTCCAGTAGCTGTACTGGCCGCGAATGCATCCCAAGTCCTCAGGGCAAATTAATCATAAAAAACGCTTGCTTTTAAACCATGTTTTATATTTACAAAGGTATACTCACCAGAGGTCCCTTCCATGGCCTTATTGTCTGGGATAACGCCTTGGGAGGGTTGGGAGGGTACTTCAGTCAGGCTGAGAAAAAGATCCTGGCTGTTGGGGAGAATGGAGTGCTTTGTCCTCTCCGCAAGCTCATCCTCCTCCTCCTCCTCATCTTCCCCCGTCCGCAGAATCCTCAGGCATGGCTGAGATTACCCCCTCCTCGGAATCCACGGTCAGAGGTGGGGTAGTGGTAGCGGCCCCCCCCCCCAGAATTGCATGCAGCTCAGTGTAGAAGCGGCATGTCTGCGGCTCTGACCCGGACCTTCCGTTTGCTTCTTTGGTTTTCTGGTAGGCTTGTCTGCGCTCCTTAACTTTCACGCGGCACTGTCCCTATTGTGGCCTCTCTCCATCAGCCCTTGGAGATTTTTTCAAATGTTTTGGCATTTCGTCTTTTGGAACGTAGTTCTGCTAGCACGGAATCCTCTCTCCATATAGCGATCAGATCCAGTACCTCCCGTACGGTCCATGCTGGTGCTCTTTTTCGACTGCATGGTTACCTGTGCTGATGAGCTCTGCGTGGTCACCTGTGCTCTCCACGCTGGGCAAACAGGAAATGAAATTCAAAATTCGCAGGGCTTTTCCTGTCTACCTGGCAAGTGCAGCCGAGTTCAGATTGCTGTCCAGAGCGGTCACAATGTTGCACTGTGGGATAGCTCCCGGAGGCCAATAGCGTCGAATTGCGGCCACACTAACCCTAATTCGAAATGGCAATGTCGATTTCGGTGTTACTCCCCTCGTCAGGGAGGAGTACAGAAATCGATTTTAAGAGCCCTTTATGTCGAAGTAAATGGCTTCATTGTGTGGACGGGTGCAGGGTTAATTCAATTTAACGCTGCTAAATTTGAACTAAACTCGTAGTGTAGACCAGGCCTAATTTAGCTGCTTTCAAAGTTATATTACACACATGGATTTAAGCACATAATATAACCGTATTTTCCTGGCTGTCCAGTTGCTGAAGAATGAATTGATAACAGGTTTAGATTGCAGAGATGGGCCATAGTTTGTCAGTGCTTTTGGAACCCATCTTGAATCTAATCTCTAAATTTTCAGATTTCTCACTTTTCTGGGAAGACTTTGTTTTGTTTCTAAAGTGTTAAAATGTTAAGAGTTTGTTTTTAAAGCACTATTTGTAGATGGCCATAATTTTGTTGGCCTTATTTCTTTTGTGTTGCAATAGTGTCCAAAGGGCTCTATTGAGCTTGTGCAAACACTTTAAAAAGACATGTTTGCTGTTCAAAGAGCTTAAAGTTTAATTGTCCTTTTTAGTCAGTTTTGTATTAAGGAACCTTCCCTCACTATATCTTAGAAGTTGTCGCTGAGCTGCTCAAAGTTACCCAGAGGTTAAAGGTATCCTTTCCTGAAGGACGGAAGGAAGGAGATTATAATTTGCCTTCCTTTTGCGTGAGTGCCCCCTCTCTCATGTCTCAGCTGATCTGCTGGATCTGGGAAGTGCATTATCAAGAACAAATATGTCTGTCCCGTGGTGTAAGATCA
The DNA here is from genome assembly GCF_028017835.1 of Emys orbicularis. NCBI lineage: Eukaryota > Metazoa > Chordata > Testudines > Emydidae > Emys > Emys orbicularis. The sequence goes on from NC_088683.1 coordinate 349,058,568, forward strand.
CATCTTCAAGAAAAGTTAGACAACTCCTAGGGTGCTTCTTTTTTAAAGCTACTGTATTCCATAGTGTTCACATGGAACTCCGCAGTAAAACTATATTGTAGGGTACTGTAAAATATATTTAAATAAATATGCCTGTAATACTAATTTTATGTGCCGGGGAGATGATTTGCAATGTTCAAATAACCAGATTCATGAGTAGCTTCAGCGGTACTTGGTGTAAATCTGAAACCCCACTGCAGATGATTGAAGTGGGCACTGATTTACAATGTGGTCCATAGTTTGTGACTCGTGTCCACAATCACATTGTGCATTATCCCTCATCTTCCAGAGGTATGAGGAATGACAGCACCCAGTACTAGGCTGGGTTAATCTTAACTATAAATCCATTGTATAAAGGAAACTGATAGTATTATAGGCAGATGAGGAGCCCACAACACTATCAATTTCCTTTATACAATGGATTTACAGTTAAGATTAACCCACTCAGTACTATGAGAGTCACGTCTAAAACTAGTTAGTTTCCTCTTCTTGTAGTAATGTAGAAAACATCTTTTGTTTACTGATGAATGTGTCAGCTTAGATTGCTCTACAAAATTAAGTTGGAGTGCAAAAGTTGTAGGGAACTTTCCCCATTTCCTATATGGGCGGTTGTTTGGGGTGGAGGGGTTTCACAGACAGGCTTCCCAAAGTTGTATCTTTGTTTTTAGCTTAGCTTCTGTTTTGGTGAGAAGAGGTATGTGTGCCCTTGCATGGGCTCAGTCCTACATGATTGATTAAAACAACAATAACAACAAAAATTCTAGTTCAGCTCATCAGCAGAATTCGTAGCCCCCTGGCATTTAATTATGTGGCTCTGCAAATTATGTTCCGAGAGATCTTTTTTCTTTCATAAGGATAACGCATCTCGATTGGCTAAATTGAATATATGTCAGTGGAGTGGTTTTCCATTATGTGTTCATGCTGCATGATTGCACTGATATGATCTGCTTTTGGGAACTGTAAAATAGAAAAGGTAGCATTATTACAGTAGGAGAGGCACAGCACACAGGATAAAAGCCAGAGACCTGCTACCAACTTCAAAGTTGTTGATAAAGAAGTATGACCCTTTCTGAGGCTGCTGGCTGACTCAAATGAAAACTATGTTGATTTCATGATGAATGCAGAATAAAAACTGTTTGTGGTTAACCTGACACTGCTAATTTAATTACCACAAATAACTTACTTAATTTATACACAAATCACTTCTCAGGATATAGCTGACTGCTAAGAAAAGGAATGTTACAGGATACTGAAAACCAAAATAGTGTTTCATAAAGTTATGAAGGCAAAAGTTTTAAGGGAAAATATATTTTTGCTCCTTTTTCTATGTTGTAGTAGAGGACTGAAAATACAGACATTCTGAAGACACGGGGGCGGGGAAATGAACTATATAGTGGTAAATAACTCAGCCTTGTTGAACCACAGAGGAAGTGTACCTAATGTTGGAGCTACGTCCCATGAGAGTTTGCGTCCACGTTACCAGAAAAGGTGTTCTTTGGATGGACAGAAAGGAAAAAAACAAGACTCTAGCCAAATCAAGTGGCCATCTCTTCTTACGGTATTCAAATGGCGACAGAGTTTGGAAGAACGCATTCTGAAGAAGCACAAAACTAGTTTGAATTGTTTTCAGGTAATGTGTTGGTCAGGGATATCTTCAGTAATATTGAAAGGAAGCTAAAGTTAAATATAACCAGTGAAAGTATGTGTTTATTTAAGCACATGATATCAATAATTTATTACATATGCACACCAAAAGTCTTTGCTAATTTGCACTAATGATTGGGAGACGCATAGTGAATAAATTCAGTTTCAGATTATTCAGTTTGTTCATTCACTTGATAAAGTAAACAAATTGTAAAATGTACTTTATTCATATTTAAATATCGATTAGTACTAACTGATGTTTTACAAACATCAGCAAATGTTATTTAGTATGTTTTGTAAAAATAATGAAGCCTTCTTTCTGATATAACATCTCATGTAGGCACTCTGCTAATTCCTTGCTGAAAAAAGAGGAAAGTCTCTTATTTAAAATGCAAATTTGGCGGTTGTGTGTGTTAGTTAAGTTCTACATATTTTATTGGAAAAAAATTGAAAAATTATATATTTTTCATGTAGCAATAACAGCAAAATGCTAATAATAAATAGTTTTTGAATCACACTACAAGTTACATGAGCATTCTGTTTTTCAACACGTTTAATAAAACACCATTTTTAGCCTGCTCCCCAAATTAGATGAAACGGATGTGATTAAAAGGTTGAAAGATCAAATAAGAGTTGCAATTCATTTTAGTATGATTCATAGAGTGAAAACCTTGGCAAAACTTCTATTGAATTCCACGGTGCCGGGATTTTACCCATAATCTTAAAAATACAATTTTAGAATAATTATTATATGCACTACAAAAATTAATACAAGATGATGTGTGTAGTTCCATGTATATCTATATTTGTGTTAAAACTATGAATATGTGGAAATCAGATAGCGATCAGACACAAAATCTGGAAAAAAATATAGATTATTTTGAGGAATTAGATATAGTTTCAGCTAGTTAATGTTACCAGTCTGAGGAATTTAACATTTTATTCCCACCCAAGTCTCACATTCATAGGTGAATAATTAATTGTGTCAATCAAAGGATAGCTTGTCATCATCAAAGGATTTCTACTCACTTGGCTTTGCATTTTAAAAGTTTAAAAACTAAACGGTGCAAAAGACTTTAAAGCTTCTTTGAAGAATGATTAAATTGTAACTCTGGTAGCTGTGCCTGGATTCAGAATAGTGAATGGTTAGTCATAATCATTGACAAATCAGTTCTTTTCAGAAGTGATCATTTTTTGAATTCATATTTTAAATCCTTAGGATTACCTGAAATAATGCTTCTTATGTTCATATTTTAAATAACCACTTATAAAACATACCACACTATACTCCTTTTTTGACCATTTAAGTAGCACAATCAAGGAAAATCCTCTTCCTGGTACTTTTTATCTTCTTTCTGCTGCTTCTTTCTCTGTCAGACTGATTCTAAGCCTATTTTATCTGATGGAATTATATTTGTCTCATAGGATTATATTGTAATATTCCATAAAATATAAATGTTTATATTGGATTATGATAAAACAAGTATGTAATTCTGTAATCTTATTATCATTAATGTATGCCAGGAGGGGTAAAAACTATCCAAGGATGGCAACTACTGTGCAAATTTAAAATGGAGAGTTGTAAAATGTTTTCATACTTAAAGTAGAAAAGTTCATACATTGAATTGTGGATTTGTATTGCCAAGTTTTTTCACTTGCTTTTATCAAAAGCTCCTTACAAACATGTTCAAATGGATGAATATATAATTTTCTATATGATCTCAACAGGACATAACAGATACAATAGAATTTTTATTGAATAAAAAATAAAATTCTATTGCATCTGTTAGATCCTGTTGAGACATATAGAAAATGTGTGATGATATGGTTGCAGACTTCTGTACTGTGATATGATTTAAATGATTCATATAACTTAAGTATCATATTGTTGATATTTATTTTACATAACAAATTTCTAATTCATATTTAGTTCAGAAGAAGAAAAAGGATAAAGTAGCCCTAGAACCGACATGAGTGGGACTATGCTGTTCCATATACTACTGCACATGTTTTAACCTTAGGTTGGGATGGAAGAGTGAAATGCCTGCAGGCTGCATGGAAACTAAGTGTCTACCCCAAATCAAGAAAAAAAAAAAAAAAAGAGTGAGAGGACTAAAAAATCCCACCATGGATAAACAGCAGAGTACGAGAGACCATTAGAAGCAAAAAGGTGTCCTTTAAAAATTGGAAGTCAAATCCTACTGAGGAAAATAGAAAGGAGCATAAACTCTGGCAAGTTAAGTGCAAAAGTATAATTAGGGAGGCCAAAAAAGAATTTGAAGAGCAACTAGCTAAATACACAAAAATTAACAACAATTTTTTTTAGTACATGAGAAGCAGGAAGCCTGCCAAATAATCAGTGGAGCAACTGGACAATGGAGGTGCTAACTGAGCACTTAAGGAAGAGGAGGCCATTGCAGAGAAGCTCATCAGTCTTCATTGCAGAGGATGTGAGGGAATTTCCCATACCTGAGCCATTCTTTTTAGGTGACAAATCTGAGGAACTGTCCCAGATTGAGGTGTCAATGGAGGAAATTTTGGAACAGATTGGTAAATTTAAAGAGTAATAAGTCACCAGGAGCAGATGGTATGCACCCAAGAGTTCTGAAGGAACTCAGATATGAAATTGTGTAACTGTTAACTGTGGTATGCAACCTATCGCTTAAATCAGCCTTTGTGCCAGATGACTGGAGGATAGGTAATAGAACGCTGATTTCTTAAAAAGGCTCCAGAAGCGATCTTGGCAATTGGAGGCCAGTAAGCCTAAATTCAGTACCAGGCAATTTGGTTGAAAATATAGGAAAACAGAATTATCAGATGGACACAGTAAGTTGGGGAAGAGTCAACACAGCTTTTGTAAAGGAAGAGCTTGCCTCACTGATATATTAGAATTCTTTGGGGGTGTCAACAAAAATGTTGACAAGGGTGATCCAGATGATATAGTGCACTTGGACTTTCAGAAAGTCTTTGTTGAGCTCCCACACCAATGGATCTTAAGCAAAGTAAACTGTCATGGAAGAAAAAGGGAAGGTCCTCTCATGGATCAGTAATTGGTTAAAAGATAAGAAACAAAGAGTAGGAATAAAAGGTCAGTTTTCACAATGGACAGAGGTAAAAAGTGGATTCCCCCAAAGGTCTGCACTGGAACCTGGGAAAAGGGGGTAAATTGTGAGGTGGCAAAATTTGCAGATGATACAAAATTACTCAAGGTAGTTAAGTCCAAAGCTGACTGTGAAGAGTTACAAAGGGATCTCACAAAACTGGGTTACTGGGCAACAAAATAGCAGATGAAATTCAGTGTTGATAAATACAAAGTAATGTACATTGGGAAACATAATCACCACTATACATACAAAATGATGGGGTCTTAATTAACTGTTACCAATCAAGAAAGAAATCTTGGAGTTATTAATAGAATCATAGGATTAGTTTCCATTACCAGGACATCTTCTCCCTTGAGCAGCAGATCCACACACATTTTCATCCAGACTGGGAATCCCGAGAAGTGTGTTGCTTGCCAGGAACTAGAATTCAGGATGTGACTGAGAATCTGCCGAGACTCCTCAAGCCCTCATACTGCGAACCCTTCCTACTTATCCACGTGGATAATACTGCCAAGAATGACCTTGAGTGGATCTTTGCAGACTATGTGGCTCTGAGAAGAAGGATAAAAGAGTTTGGGGGCACAAGTGGTGGGCTCATCTATCCTCCCTGTTGAAGAAGAAGGCCCAGTAGGGACTATTGAATCCTGGAAGTAAATGGATGGCTACACAGGTGGTGTCAGCGGTGAGGCTTTGGCATCTTCGACAACGAGCTAATGTTCCAGGAAAGACAATTGCTGTGCTAGGATGGGATCCATCTATCAAATACTGGGAGAAGCAGCTTTGCACTTTGTCTGGCTAACCTATAAGGAGCGCTTCATGCTACGCCCTATGGGGGATGGTGACAAAAATCCAGCCAATGTACAACTAGACTCAAGTAATGAAGACAAGGGGAAGGGGCTAATTTCTAGAGAAGGGTCTAGAAATCACAACCGCATTAAAAAGGCAAAAAGAAAAGCAACGGGGTAGTCTGCAAAATATCTTTGATGCCTGTGTACAAATGCAAGGAGTATGGGGAACAAGCAGGATAAATTGGAAGTCATGGTATATGAAAAATATTATGATTTAATTTGCATCACAGAGACTTGGTGGGATAACTCCCATGATTGGAGTACCAGCATTAAGGGATATAGCTTATTCTGAAAGGATAGGTATGGGGGGAAAGGAGGAGGTACTGCACTGTATGTCAAGAATGTAGACACTTGCTTCGAGGTCCGAGGGGAAGTGACCAACCTACTAAGAATCTCTGGGTGAGGATAACATGGGGGGGGAGGGGAAGTAGCGATGTTATGGTGAGGGTATATCATAGACCACCAAATCAGGAAGAGGATGTGGATGAGTCATTCAACAAGCAGGTAACACATGAGCTAGTATTAATGGGCGATTTTAACTTCCCTGATATCTGTTGGAAGACTATGAGAGCAAAATATAATACATCCTGCAAATTCTTAGCATGTGTAGGGGACAGCTTTCTGATTCAGAAAGTTGAGGAAACAACTAGGTCATCCATTTTGGATCTGGTTTTGACCAACAGGGATTAAATAGTTGCGAACCTGAAGGTGGTCAGGAACTTGGGAGGAAGTGATCATGATCTGATAGAATTCAAGATCCTAAGGAAAGGAGGACATGAGAACAGCAAAACAAGGACACTGGACTTCAGAAAGGCAAATTTCAACTAACTCAGAAATAGTAGGCAAGTTCCCATGGAAAGACCAATTAGGAAGAAAAGGAGTCGAAGGGGGCTGGTAGTTTTTAAAAGATGTAGTACTAGAGGCTCAACACCAAGCTATTCTGATGCAGAGGAAAGATAAGGAGAGCCACAGGAGACCAATGTGGTTGCACAAGGAGCTTTTTTGCTATCTAAAAACCAAAAGGGATAGATACAGGAAATGAAAGGAGGGGCAGGTCAAAGGAAATATATGTGAGAATAGCACAAGCACGTAGAGACAAAATCAGGAAAGCCAAGGCAAAGAATTAAATGTTAGACACAACAGAAAAGGTTCTTCAAATAGGTTGGACAAAAAAAGAAAGATCAAGGACAGTGTGGGTCCACTGCTCAATGGGGAAGCAGAGCTGGTAACGGAAGATGTGGATAGTAACATTTAAGAATGTTAAAAATCATTGATAAAAAGTCAAATATCATAATGCCACTATATAAATCCATGGTGTGACCACACCTTCAATACAGTGTGCAGTTTTGCTCTCCCCATCTCAAAAAAAGATATATTAGAATTGGAAAAGGTACAGAGAAGGGCAACAAAAATGATTAAGGGTATGGAACAGCGTCCATATGAGGAAAGATTAAAAAGACTGGCACTGTTAAGCTTAAAAAAGGAACGACTAAATGGGGATATGATAGAGGTATATAAAAGCATGAATAATGTGGAGAAAAATTAATAGGGAAGTATTATTTACCCCTTCACACAACACACAGTCAATCTGTGGAACTTGTTGCCGTGGAATATTGTGAAGGCCAAAAGTGCAACTGGGTTAAAAAAAATCAGATAAGTTCATGGAGGGTAGGTCCATCAGTATCTACTAGCCAAGACTGCTCAGGGGCACAGCCCTATCCTATGCGTGTTCTTAAACCTCTGACTCCCAGAAGCTGGGACTGGATGATGGGATGGATCATTCAGTAATTGCCCTGTTCTGTTCATTGCCTCAGAAGCATCCGGCACTGGCCACTGTCCGAAGACAGTATACTGGGCTAGATGGACCATTGGTCCAACCCGGGATGGGTATTTTTATGTTCTTATGGAAAGTCAACAATTACATTTATTATTATTCAATAAGGTGATAAGTCTCAAGTTTGTTTTAAATGAGGTGGGGGATGGAGGAGAGAAATCACCAACAGTCCATTTCCTCAACTTCACTGATGTAAGGTAAAGGCCAGATCTTGGTATAATTAGTGATGAACAAATCATCATCACTGTATCGTCATTTGGTTTGTCATGCCTGGAGAACCTGTGGGGGGCAGATGAGGAAAAGAGAGAGGCAAAAAGGAAAAGAATATCCCATGTCTTCCTTCTAATAATACCTGTGTCTGATACATAGCTCCTTCTCATCAGTGGATCTCAGTGCTCTTTATAAAGAAAAAGAAATATTCTTCAAAAGCAGGGAGTGTATCTGTCAAGGAGTGCGGTCGCACAGAGCGATCAAGATCATTTGGTAAGCTGGGACTCTTCAAACAAAATGTTTTAATACAGCCAAATGCACGTTATGTTATATCATGGAAAGCAGCAACTCCTGAAAAGGATTTAGGGATCCTGGTGGACAAGCAACTGAGCATGAGCTGCTAGTCAGATACTGTGGTAAAAAGGACTAATGAGATCCCAGGATGAATAAATAGGGTACTTTGAGTAGATGTAGGGAGATGATTTCACCTCTGTATATGGCATTTGTGGGAATGCCACAGAATATTGCATACGGTTCTGGTATCCACATTTTAAAAGGGATATTGAAAACATTGGAGAGCGTATAGAACAGAGCCACAAAAATGGTTTTGAGCTGAAATACTGTCTTACAGTGAGAGAGAAAAAGGTCAATCTGTTTAGTTTATCAAAAACAAGATTGAGAAGTGAGTTAATTAGTGTTTAAGTACCTGCGCAAGGAGAAAATACGCAGTACTAAAGGACTTTCTATCTAGTAGAGAAAGGCATAACAAAAGCTAATGACTAGAAGCTAAAGACAGACACATTCAAATTAGAAATAAGGTACACAATTTTTAACGGTGAGGGTGATTAACCACTGGAACGACTATGATGGGAAGTGGTGAATTCTCCATTCTTGATGTCTTCAGATCAAGACTGGATGTTTTTCTGGAAGTTATGTTTTAGCTAACCACAGATTATTGTATCAGAGGGGTAGCCGTGTTAGTCTGAATCTGTAAAAAGCAACAGAGGGTCCTGTGGCACCTTTAAGACTAACAGAAGTATTGGAGCATAAGCTTTCGTGGGCGTCTGATGAAGTGGGCATTCACCCACGAAAACTTATGCTCCAATACTTCTGTTAGTCTTAAAGGTGCCACAGGACCCTCTGTTGCTTTTCACAGATTATTGGACTCAATACAGGGATAACTGGATGAAATTTAATAGTCTGTTATATATAGGTGGTTAGACTAGATTATTTAATGGTCCCTTTTGGGCTTAAACTCTGAATCTGTTTCCTAATCTCAGTCATTTGGCTGATTTCTGACACCACTCTGGAAGTCCAGGGGGCAATCTGTACCAATACTGGAATGCTCAGTCTCTGTGGCTCATGTTGTCCAGACAATTGTGTCCATCAGAAACTGCTGAACAAGAACAACATACAGTCCTGAACACACTGGAGACCCTCAGAGTCTTGGTGCCCTTTAGTCAGTCAGGCCAGCAGATTCTACACCAGTGTGTCTCAACCTTTCCAGAATACTGTACCTGTCAGGAGTCTGATTTGTCTTGTGTAACCTCAAGTTTCACCTCACTTAAAAACTACTTTCTTACGAAATCAGACATAAAAATACAAAAGTGTCCTAGTGTAACCCACACACCACCTGGGTGTTGTGTTCTGTCCCCTCCAGTGGCACTGAGACCACAGAGAGGGAGGGAGGGAGAGAGAGAGAGAGAGAGATAAAAATGAGTCTGCTCTACAGCTTTAGCTAACAGCCAGTGAGCTTTTAGCCTCATGTGGTAGAGGCTCATGCACTAAACTCCAGAGGTCCCCCGATTTGATCCTGCTCGCCAACGCCTGGGGTCTGTTGGCGTTACACTAGCACACTGAAAAATTGCTTACTTTCTCATTTTTACCGTATAATTATAAAATAATTTGGAATATAAATATTGTACTTACATTTCAGTATATAGTATATAGAGCAGTATAAACAAGTCATTGTATGACATTTTAGTTTGTATTGACTTCGCTAGTGCTTTTTATGTAGCCTGTAGTAAAACTGGGCAAATATCTAGATGAGTTGATGTTCCCCCCTGGAAGACCTCTGCGTACCCCCAGGGGTATGTGTACCCCTGGTTGTGAACCGCTGCTCTAGACATTTGTACTTGAGATTTGCCTAGTGAATGGAAATGTGATTACAGGCACACACATGTATCTCTGAAACTCCTTGGATCTAAGAGTGTGGAGACAGATCATCTTCTGAAAGTGGAGATTAGAGGTAGACGTCTTTGCCACTCTTGTGATGTAAGTTTGATGTCCTTCTGGTCATGACACCCAGGATAGATCATGTTAGCATAGCTCTCTTTCCTCCATAGAAAGCACAGGCCTGTCTGTTTATCAGTTATTTTGGTTCCAAGGGCCCTAGCAAAATAAATGGCAATAGCCCCATTCTGGCTTGGATGGGTTTACTTCTCCTCTCTACTGCAGATGGCCAAGATACTCATTGCTAGGGCACCCTGCTCCATCCCTGTCTGCCTAAGGCATGGTGTCTCTGAGTAGGTAGATTGACATCCCTGCCTCCCCAAACCCTCGATCAAGAGGCCTGATTGGCCAGTGCTAGGACTGTTGCCCATCACCTTCATTTTTGAGCCCAACTAAAGGATGACTATTTCTTAGTCTATTTGACAACTATAGTCTGTTGATCTCCACAGCCCCTCATCAGGCTTGTTCAGGGTATAATGGTTTTCAAACCCACGTTACAGTCCCATGTGTTGTGGGCTCTCAGTGGATTCCTGGACAAACTAATGAAAAGCTTTCCTGAGATGCTAGTAAGGTCAGGTTTTTCTTTCACATGTCACTTCTCTGCTAGCAGTGGCAGTGACTCATTCATTAGTGGCTTTTATACTTTGTTGGCTTTTCTAATACCCGAAGCCACTATCACTACTATTGGGGTCCTTTTGCATCTTGGGGAGTTCCACTCATGCTATTAAGCTGAGACCCAGTGGCGAGACTCCTGCAAGATGATATTTTTACAGAGCCGAAATTTTGTAAGCAATTTTCCTTTACATTGTTTAATTTGCAGTTCGTTGCATGAAACATACTTTGCAAAACATCATATACACAGAATCTATACTGTTTTGCAGCACAGTATATAGGTTAATGGTTGAAAGCAGCCTGAAATATTGGACCTTTCTTTCCCTGTATTACAGTTTATTGAACAGCAGTGCTGCTTCTAGGTTTCTGTTTTTCACATTTATTAAAGACCTGAACTGAATACAAAATATATTTTTATTCTAATCAGAAAGGGAAAGGAAACTTCTGTATAAAACTGTTCCACTGCATAAATATTTCATGTCCGTGACTAACCCTTGAGAAAGAGTTCTCTTCACCTCACTCCTCTCCTGCTGTATATATTCATCTTCCCTTCTGGTTTTTTTTCCCAAGTCCCAAAGTAGCGGGACTTCAAAAGCAAAGAACCTTAGACAATAAAAATTCTTCTTCTTCCTTACTGCACATACTTGCTCCTCCATCAACAGACACTGGAGACATCACTGTAACTCTGTCAATAATTGGTTTTAGGAGGCTGAATTTGGGTGTCCAGGCTATAGGCCTAGTTTCTTTGACTAAGGATCACTATTAATTCTAAATCTGTCTAGGTAGGCACCCCTCCCCCCACCCCAACACACTCACCAACCTTTCTTACCATGTAACATGGAAATGGATGTTGATGATTGTGGCTGCCAGCAGATGTGAAGTAGCACAAGCACAGTGATTTAAATAAGCAGAAAGACAAGGTGGTTGTGATTTGAATTAGATACTGGATATCTAAGACTCCTATTATCCTATGGTAGTTAAACACCATATACAATTAAGTTGTGCTACTGGGTTTAAAACCTAGAAATAAAATGTTCCCAATCAGTGTATTTATTTCTATTAAGGGAACTGGAGAATGGCTTTGCTAGCTCACTTAGTAGGGGATTCATTTATATTTAAATTTCATAATGACATTCCTTGTTCCTAATTAAACTAGAATTTAGCCTTTCGAATGTAGGGAGAGAGATTTGGGTTGTATAATGAATATGTTAGGCTAATCTTTGCAGATATTGAAGTTTAGTCTGAACTGTGGCAGAAGGAGACCTGCCAATTGCTTCCATATTTTTATGGTACCTTTTCTCACCTGGGAGAAACTATAAGAAACTGGGACAATTGTAATAGTGGAAGCGGGATGCAGAGGCATATAATTTTAGTGGGGGTGCCAGTAAGGATTGAATAGGAGGGTTTCGGCAATTGGAGGTGGAGGGGACTTATGCTGGGTATAGATAAAAGGATCACATGGAGGTTTCATTGGGAAGGACATGGCAATGTGATAGGTCTGGTGAGGAGCAGTCCTTGAGCCAACCATACTTCGATTTCACCAGCTCACTGGTTGGTGACTAGAGTTTGCAAGGGGTTACAAAAATAAGACAAAACTTTGAGTCTTTAAAAACTGATGCAAAGGCCCTGAAAACTGTCCTTCGTTTTCAGGAGCATGAGGTCACCTCACTCACTTCCACTTAATCCCTTTTATTGCATGCCACATATACAGGTGTGTACTATATGTGTATTATACAATCAATTTGTAAGGGTACCTACAGGATAATAGGGTTATAAGTTATAGAACAAATCATGCCAAACCAGCCTAATGTCTTTCTTTGACAGGGTTACTGCCTAGTGGGTGGGGGGGAAGCTGTAGATGTGATATATCTTGATTTTTAGTAAGGCTTTTGACATAGTCCCACATGACATTCCAATAAACAAATTAGGGAAATGTGGTCTAGATTAAATTACTATAAAATGGGCCCACAAATGGTTGAAATACTGTACCTAAAAAGAGTAGTAGTACCAATGGTTCTCTGTCAAACTGGATGGACGTATCTACTGTGATCCCACAGGGGTTTGTCTTGGGTCTTGCACTAGTCAATATTTTCATTAATGATTTAGATCATGGAGTGGAGAGTGTGCTGATAAAATCTGCAGATGACACTAAGCTGGGAGGAATTGCTAGCACTTTGGAAGACAGGATTAGAATTCAAAACTATCTTGACAAATTAGGGAATGAGTCTGAAATCAACAAGATGAAATTCAGTAAAGACAAGTGCAAAGTACTAAACTTAGGAAGGGAAAAAAAAAAAAAAACAAATACACAGCTACAAAATGGAGAATAACTGGCGAGGTGGTAGTACTGGTGAAAAGGGCTTGGGGGTTATAGTGGATCACAAATTGAATATCTGTCAGCATTGTGAGGCAGTTGAAAAAATGCTAATGTCATTATGGGGTGTATTAACAGGAATGCCATATGTAAGACACGGGAGGTAATTGTACTGCTTTCAGGGGAGTACTATGTCCAATTCTAGGTGCCACATTTTAAGAAATATGTAGACAAATTGGAGAGAGTCCAGAGAACAGCAACAAAAGTGATAAAGGGTTTTGAAAACTTGACCTATGAGGGAAGTTTAAAAAAACCCAAAACTGGGCCTGTTTAGTTTTGGTAAAAGAAGCCTGAGAGGGGACCTGATTAGTCTTCAAATATGTTAAGGTCTGTTATAAAGAGGATGGTGACCAATTGTTCTCCATGTCTACTTTAAATAGGACAAGAAGTAATGGGCTTAATCTGCAACAAGGGAGATTTGGGTTAGATATTAGGAAAAACTTTCTAAAATAAGGATAGTTAAATTCTGGAACAGGCTTCCAAAGGTAGAATCCCATCACTGGAAGTTTTTAAGAACAGGTTGGACAAACCCCTCTCAAGGATAAACTAGGTTTAGTTGGTCCTACCTCAATTTAGGAGGTGGGACTAAATGGTCTCTTGAAGTCCCTTTGAGCTCTATATTTATATGATTCTGTTTTGAAAACATGTTGGGATTCTTTAGGGTGAAAGGCTCTACATATATGTAGGATATTATCATCCTTTCTAAATCATAATTCCAGTTTTGGATTTTTTTTTAAGAATAAAGATGTGGGAGTTAAGGCATCTCAGGTCTCAAGTCTGCTGTAAAGGCCCAGCTAATTCAGCAATAACTCAGTCCCATCCTATTAATATCGCTAATCCCTTTTAAACATGATTAAACACTTTTTCCTTCCCTTGATCACTGACTCTCTCATTTTTCGCTTGGAAAAATAATAAGCCATTTCTTATGAATCAAACTTGATTACTTTTTTATAGTAGAGGACAAATAATTTAAAATTGGTTTAAACGAATAAACTAATTGCTGTTGCAGTTTTAATGTGTAAACAACAGAGAGTCTCTGGTACTGGACGTAGAAAGTAGCAATACATCTTTAGGCATAACATGGTAATAAATAATTGATAGTTGTTTGTTTTATAAGAAAGTACAACATGAAAGTTAGTTGTGCACACCTTGGCATTTAAGAACTCCTTTCTTCTAGTGAGAATTGACTCCAGCTAAGTGTGCCTCTGAAAAGCTGACTAATTGGTTCCTGTCTTCAAGGCCCAGTGTTCAGTGCAGAACCCCCTCAACCCCATCATGCAGCTTCACCATGGAGGAAGTTTTAAATCCGTGACTTAAGGGTCAGTACAGGATGTATCCAGCACTGGGGTATTTTCCCCTAAGGTGCTCATGTTACCTCCGACAATTGAAGGCCAAAAAGGATCACCAGATCATCTGGTCTGACCTCCTGTATATCACAGACCACCAACACTATCTATCAACCACACACTAACCCCAACAACCAAAATTAGACCGAAGTATTACTGCTTCAGAGGAATGCGATTAAAAAACAAAAAACAACAGATTACACAGGAGGAAAAACATCCCTTCCCGACCCCTGCAGCTGCAGCGTGCGGAGCTGGCTTTCCCCCCTCCACACCCCACCCTGCCCCGCAGGGACGTGCCAGCAGCCAGCCGCTTCCGGGAGCGGCGTGGGGCCACAGCATGCAGGCAGCCTGACTGAGCACCCCTTTTAGCAGTCCAGAGATCGCTGCCTGTGATTTATTTGTGCGGGGTCCCCCTTGAGCCGGGGCCCTGGGCTAAAGCCCCTGCTTTAATCTGGCCCTGCCTGTGTTTTAGAAATCTTCTAATTTCCAGCCTGAATTTGTTCGTGGCCAGTTCATATCCATAGTTCTTTAGCTTAAATATATTTTCACCCTCCCTGGTATTTATCCCCTGATGTATTTATGGAGAGTAATCATATTCCCCTCAGCCTTCATTTTGCTAGACTAAACAAGCCAAATCACCTCTCATAAGCTATGTTTTCCATTCCCTCATCATCCTATTAGCGCTTCACTGCATCTATTCTAGTTGAAAGTAATTTTTTTAACAATGGGTGACCAGAATTATATACAATATTCCAAATGAGGTTTTACCAGTGTCTTGTACAATGGCATTAAAACTTCTCTCTCTCTACTGGAAATGCTTTGCCTGTTACATCCTAGGATCACAAGTTGCCTTTTTCTCTGATGCCTCAGCTTGTAGCAGAAATTCTTATTAGCTCCTCAGTGCAGGATCATACACTTCATACTATGGAATTTCATCCCATTGCTGTCACTCCAGTCTTCAGTCATCTAGATCTTCTTGTATAATATTCCAATCCTCCTCCTGCCTTGACAATGCCTCCAAATTTTGTATCATCAGCAAATCTCATGAGTGCACACCTACTTTTTGTGCCAAGGTCATTTATAAAAAATAAACTGAATAAGATTAGTCCCAAGACTGATCCTTGCGGAACTCCACTAGTAACCTCCCCCCATTCTGATAATTCTGATAATTCATCTTTCAGCCTTCTTTCAGCCGTCTCCTTTAGCCAGTTCCTTATCCACCTTACAGTGCTTGTACTGTTCCCAATCTTCCTTAATTTAAATAATTATCAGGATTTGTATATCCCATTCATTTTCTTAAATATAGTCCATATTGTTCTATAAATCTTATTTTATCTGGTATTAAATGGACAATCTATATCTGCTTAATTCTGCTTGTCACTCTGCTGCAGCCAGCAGCTAGGTAAAAGTAGTCATTATTTCAAGATTCTTACATGTATGCTCTTTGGAGGTGGAGGTGATGGCCCTCACGCCACATGTGGGAGCCTGAATATCTTTCCCTCTGAAATTTGAGATGTAGGAGTTGCAGCAGTGAACTACTAAATGTGACAGAACTGTGCACAGAGGAGAGGGCTCAGTAATAGAGGCGATACTAGGAATAATAAAATAAAGCTGCAGTTGCTTCTCTGACTCTGTTACATGATCTTTTGTTTTACTGTAACAAGCAGCGAACAATGAATGTGCCATCTTGTGGTTTGTAGAGCTGCTGCAATTAATTTAACAAGAAAGCTCTCAATCGAGTATTAGCCATACTGTGTTCACAGTGTGGAGGTCTATGCATTGCACTTTGGGTGACTTAAAGAATTGCAGCCATGCTTTATCTGTGAAACAAATTTGAGTTGGGACTCTTGCTGGGGAAGGAGAACATTAAAGGGGAGTGGAACTGCATGGAGGTGAAGCATGGGAGTTTGTTGTTTAGGGTTTTTTTTGTTTGTTTGTTTGTTTGTTTTCACCCTTCCAGGTAACTTGATCTTTAAAGCAATCTACTATAATTGTTGTTTTGCTCATCTAAACATAATGTTTTACAGATCACAGTGTTGTCTTCTGTTCCTATTTGTATATTCTTCTCCCAGTTCATAATTTCAGAAAATAACAAATTGACTCCATTGTCTTACAGATGGAAGCTTTTAGCCTGCACATGCTGAAGGTCACAGCCTGTTCAATAATGATTTAAAGCACATGTAGAACACAGCATTTTAAAACTGCACTAGCCTTGATGTAACCAATTGTATTTAAAACAATTTGTAAACAGGGCAGACAACTGCTAGTGTCTTGCCATCTTTACCCTGATCAGGGTAAAAGTAGAACATAATGAAAACAATTGTCTACCATGAAGGGTCATGTTTGTGAGAAACCTTTGTCCCAATTATGCTTGGTCTTTGTGGAAGTTCCCTGGCAAAATCCTGGAACAAATCTTCTCCCACACAGTTTAAATAATTTCACTAATCAGAAGCACAAGGTTATAGCTGTTGGGGAATTTTACTGTGTTGGGGGTGGGGAGGGGCAGGTGAAATATGCAATTCACAGTGGGACAGAGAACTTGGCAAATAATGAGGCATTATTATGGGCACGAAATAATGTCTTGTTATTTTAAAAACAAAATTAGTTCCTTTTTGCTCTTATTCCATCAAATGTGACCCCCATGCCTAGTTCACCTGGCATTTCCTCTTCTCTAGGTATGGCTCTGAAAATGCTGCCACATAAATCTGTGGTTCTTAGTCTCTCCAGTGTCATGCTCTCTTTTTTTGGCAAACTACTGCTCCCTGTCCCACCATGGTGCCACCTACTGGCTGGAGTGAGTTTTGCAGACTATAATGACTGCAGCAGTTTAGAGAGATAGGGGACTGCCAACTACACACAGTCTAGTTGTCATGACCATGATAGGGCTGTCCCAGATGGCACTTCACAAAACCCATGCCCAAAAGCAGGGGGCAATCTGGAGATCGGGGCAGTGGAGATCATGCCTTTGCCATGGTTTGACTGTCTCCTCTAGTTGGAGCTAGGGCACACCATTCCCCGAAGGGTAATGGAACTATTTTGATCTGCCCTATGAGATTAATGAAACCACTGTGTTTCCAGGTGTCTGAGGGGAAAATGCAAACTACAGACCGCCCTATCATTGGCCTGGTAGGACTTCATAATGCTGCTTTGTCCTCTACCATTGCACTCCTCAGCGGTTCTTTTCCCCACCCAGTTTCACTCTATAAGTCACCATGGTTCACAGATGACCTGAAATGAATAAAATGGGATGTGAAACATCTAGGGTGTGTCTACATAGCAACTAGACCCTTGCGTCTGGCTGTGCCAGCTGACTCGGGCTTGTGGGGCCCAGTTTGTGGGGCTGTTTCATTCCTGTGTAGACTTCCGGACACGGGCTGGAACCTGAGGTCTAGGACCCTATGAGGTGGGAGGCTGGTATGGGTCAGCCACAGATTTTTCTCTGCTGTGTAGACAATACCCCTAAAGTACAGTTAAAGAAATCTCATGCTGATTCATTGTGATGCATTGAATTTTTGAAGTCATAGGTACTGTATTTTTTGAAGTCTTAGGCAGTGAGATAGGCATTTTCTCCTCCCGCATATCTGCAAAGCCTTGAACAGCAGAACTGCTCCAAGTAGCGGAGAACCTAATCCTGGCTCTCTGCTTGGTTACAGGGTACATTAATGCTGAAGATTTTTCAATATGTTATAGTTTTATAAAAACATGATAATAAGTGAATATAATGTAACTGGAATATGCTTCATGCAAAAGGTCTCTTGTAAGGTATTACAAAGCTTATAATCTACTGAGTGTGATCATCCTATTTGTATGAATGTACCACTCTTGTATCTGAAACTAGAAATATGAAATATAACTCTGAGGGCCTATTGTAATTATGCAAAGTGTGGGCCATTAATGGTGGTTTGGAACCTTGATGACTCCCATTAAACAGGACCATTGTCTGCAGATGGCTGTGTTTACCTGTGAGTCTTCCTGTATGTGTGTGCTGGCAAGTGGGTAATAAAGTCTTGCAGTGACATGTGATCATGTCACCTGACCTGGAATCCATCTTTAACCTGGTGCTTTTCCAGTGAGGGGGGGTGGAAACCCAGAGGGACAAAGGGTTTCCGCCTTATGCAAAAGATACATAAAGGGGTGGAACAGAACAAAGTGGAGAGAGAAGAGCCATCATGAAGAATCCCCTAGCTACCACCTGAGCTGGAACAAGAGCTGTACCAGGGGAAAGAATTGTGCCCAGGCCTGGAAGGTGTCCAGTCTGAGAAAAAACTTACTGAAGCATCTCTGAGGGTGAGATTATCTGTATTCAGTTTGATTAGACATAGATTTGCGCATTTTATTTTATTTTGCTTGGTGACTTACTTTGTTCTGTCTGTTACTACTTGAAACCACTTAAATCCTACTGTCTGTATTTAATAAAATCACTTTTTACTTATTAATTAGCTCAGAGTATGTATTAATACCTGGGGGAGTAAACAACTGTGCATATCTCTCTATCAGTGGTATAGAGGGCAAACAATTTATGAGTTTACTCTGCATAAGCTTTATACAGGGTAAAACGAATTCATTTGGGTTTAGACCCCATTGGGAGTTGGGCATCTGAGTGCTAAAGACAAGCACACTTCTGTGAGCTGTTTTCAGGTAAACTTGCAGCTTTGGGGCAAGTAATTCAGACCCTGGGTCTGTGTTGGAGCAGACGGGAGTATCTGGCTCAGCAAGACAGGGTGCTGGAGTCCTGAGCTGGCAGGGAAAACAGGAATAGAAGTAGTCTTGGTACATTAGGTGGCAGCTCCCAAGGGGGTTTCTGTGATCCAACCCGTCACAACAGGGTACATTAATGCGGAAGATTTTTCAATATGTTTCTGGGTAAGCTGCTCCGCTGTTACTTTGTGGGGCCTCTCCAAGTGCACAGGAGTCAGGCCTCAGCCTTTACTACTTCTGGGGTTGGAATTCTGTAATTCACCCACTCTCAGACAAGGATGTGATTACCCCCTGCTACCAACCGTGTCCAATTCAGCAGGTCCAACTGGACCCAGCAAGGGTTTCCCTTTGGGGGCCTGTAACAGCATCCACTTGCAGAGAGAGACCAAAAAAAAGAGCATAACTTACATTTGCCCAAAAGGTTACACAGCTCTTAAAGAAGTGGATTTAAAAAAAAACCAGAGATCTACACGCATATTCCCTTACCTAAATGTAGCCTTTCTATCCACAGCTCAGGCAGGATTTGGCTTATTCCCCATCTCTCAGTAGGGAGAACCTGCCTGGATCCTGTTTTCTATGTCTCTGTCAGACTCAGCTTATTCACTGGCACATCCTAGCTAGCCCCTCTCAGCTCATCCCCCCCCGCCCCCCCCAAGACACCCTCCAATTTTGCCAGGGGCTTTGAGGGATCAGGTTTCTTTTGATCCCAAGCTTAGCCTGGATAGAGCCAACTAGGTGAATACTCCCACTAACGGACTGGCCCAGCCATTGTTATCTAAACTCCTTTGAAGCTGTGTCATTGTCTTTTAGTTTTCTGGGTTCCTTAACTCTCCATTTACAGCCTCCTTTGATTTAACTCCATGCATTCAGTCAGGCTGCAATATAAAATTTGAACAGGGGAACCAAGTCATACATAATGCTCCTAAAATTATAATCCAAATCTCCCCCCATTTTGTCATATCTTCAACATAAAAATCACTCTTATACAGATTTTGCTGTGAAGTAGACAGTAGCTCAAGGGAGATAGTCTCCTTCAGGTTCAGCCAGCATCAGTCACTTAGATCTGTCCATACCCTCCCTTTCCATTACTGCACAGCCAACGCTTCCCCAGCAGAGCAGCTTGGGCTAAAGGTGGAGCTGGGGTCAAAACTGGGAATAGGGGAGGAGTTGGGGCTAGAGGCGGAACTGGCCTCGGGGTGGAGTGCAAATGAGGGTAGAGCTGGGTTGGGGGCAGAGTGGAGATGGGGCTGGGACTGTAGCTGGGCTGGGGGTGGAGTAGGGGTGTGGCAGAGTGGAGCTGCGGCTGGGGGTGGAGCAAAGCTGGGTAGTGCTCCCTCCATTCCCCCGTGTGGGCTGGCCCAACCGTGCCCCCCATGAATGTTTCTCCATGCCCCGCCCCCCACAGTTTGGGAACCACTGCATTAGACCCCTTTTCTTTTGGTCTAGTTGGGGCCTTTGGGAAAATATTGGGTCCATTGTTGGCTGAGTTAGCCCACACCTCTTTTTAAGACTGGAGGTAAAAGGACAAAGTACCAGCCTCCTTGAAGAAGCTATTGTAGGATTTCTGCTGAAGGTAGCCACCTCTTTAATATTCACAATCTTGCTGGCAGTTGATATCTGTCCAAACTTCCTTTTCTGGGAAGTGTAGTTGAAAAGTTTGTGGCAGAACAATTCTGGCAGTATATGAAGTCTTCAGGTGTCCTCCACCCTCTCCAAACAAAGTTTAGGCTTCCTTGCCTGGTGTTTTAGCAAAGGCACCAAACACAGATTGAGACATGGAGACTCAGCTATCCTCTCACCCCTACAAGTGGTCCCATCAAGTCAGGATGAAAGCAATGGAGAGAGGAGGAGGAGGGTGAAATGTGCATACCATTTGTGTCTATATAGACTACTTGAGGATGCAGAATTGTCAGTTTTGCATCATTCATAGCATTAAACTAGCTTTGAAAAGAAAGCATATTGTTGTATGTTTGCAAAGTGCACCAAATTGCAACTCAAGAGTTGGCCAAATCAAACAAGACACAATTGGATCTAGTTGGTTCTCAAGGCATTCTCACTTTAACTTGACACCTTTATGTGACTCATTTCATACAGCTAGATTATTTTTGCACGTTTTTAATCAGACATTACTTTGTTGTTGTTTTTTCTTAACAAGAAGGTTAGATATACATTTTGGAAAAAGAACCTCCAGCATGATTTGGGCCTTGTTTTATGAACAAAAGTAAACTCTTATGTGACTGCTGTAATGAATGGCTAATAAGATCAGGGACTATTCTGAACAAGATACACAGTGTGATTCTTAGTGTTAGGAGGGCCTAGGACCTAGTGATCATAATTTCAGTTTTGAAACACTAATAAGGTGTTGTAATCCATAAATATTGGGCAACAGAAATTAGACTTTTAAATAAGTTTTAAAACAAATTGGATTGAATTAATTAGCGAAGAAGCGGGGAGCATTTAAGATACAGTTGAGGAAGCAGCCATCAAAATCCATCACAGTAAATGAAAGACAGCTAAGAGGGCAAAGAAAGTCAAGTGTTCAGGATGATAAAGAGCCATCTGAGAGATGTTTTTCTTCAGACATCATGTTTTTTGTTTTTGTTTTTTTTAAAGGGAAATGAGAAGAAGAATTGAGAAGCAAGAGGGAAAAGTCAATATATTATAGAAAACATCTGACACCATATATATTGTACTGCACATAGTATTTTTCATCTGAATATTTCAGATTGAATTACAAACTAATCAAACTTTGTACCACTCTGAGGGATGTATGTGCAATATAGTATTCTCATTTTAAGGATGAATAAACGTCAGTGTCTGTATTAAACCCCTTTGGGTCCACTTTAAAATCTAGGTACTAATTACTTGAGTTATCACCTTTTGCGTGTGCAATTATGACCTATTGGGCGGTTCAGCTCCTGCCCTAGAGCCAATCAAACTGGTCTGTGGTAGGATATTCTCAGCTTTGGGATCTGCATTGCAGAAATCCCTCAAAGAGGAAGGTGACGCTTCCTGGTGTACTCAGAGTTGTACGGTGCCATGCAACCCACCTGCCCTTAGCATGAGGAAGCCTGTTCTATGCCTGGCGTGGGTCACTTCCCCAAAACCACCAGCCACTAGCAACCCAAGCACTGCCTTCCAGGCCTCCACAGACCCTGCACTCTCCATTTACATACCAACTCCCAAGTACTCTGAGTGTCCCCCTGGAGTATCCAGCCCCTGTTCCACTGCACACTCACAGAATTCACAGATCTGCTACTCCCAAAGTAATAGTGCACACCAGCTTACCAATCATACTTCAGGATCACCACTCCACTCAACATACTACTCTTAGATAGGGTTATAGTAAACATAAGCAGTTGTCTCACAAAGGGCAGAGATTCAAGAAACAGCAAGTATAAAAAATAAAAATATAGAAAAAATATTATAATTATATATATATATATATAAAAGTAAAACCATAACACATAATAAAAATAAAACCATAATACATTATAGAACCTAGTATTGCTCGCCAGTGGTTTTCAGCCAAGTAGGGAGTGATCCTTTTTTTCATGAAACAAGCCACACTTTCAGCTTATCCCCTCAATAAAGGGAGCAGAATGTACCTCTGTACCGACAGGTGTTGTCCAGAAATCCATTGTCATCACTTGTAAACAAGGCTCCCTCCTACTGGTTTATTTCTTAGTGTAAATTTCCCCTCTGGAAGTGCTCTCAATCCCTTCATTACTGTTTGGCTCAGCCTGTAAATGGAACATCCATTGTGAACCATACAATACTCAAATTACATGTAGCCAGGCAGATAGATGAATATCTCTTCCCTGAAAGAAAACTGTTTCTCACCTTTTGCTGACCAGTCCCAAGGCACAGAAATTAACGACATAATTTTCAGTATAGAGAAATAACTCCTTAAGTATTATCAACATAGACATTTTGCAGTGGTTATGAGTACCTGTGTGACACAGGCTTTCAGTATGTTTGGTGAACTAGAATGTAGATACGAGACCCAGGGGATCCCTGTAACCCTTATGCTCCCCCGTGCCCTATACCAGTTGGCACCAACAGGTCCCTGGGTCACAAGGAGGTCACCTGGCATATTTCAGGGGCTGCCACTAATGTATGCTGCATGTCTATTTCATTTGGCCTATATTGACTATTTTCTGGGCCCCACTGCCTTGCTTTTTTGTCTCCTCCTAATTTTCTGTTTTGTTTTGTTTCCAATGCTTCTTACTAGATTAGGACTGATTCCTTTATGGCTGGAGTGGTTAGCCTGATGACTATTGAGTTTCTCCTTGTGACATACTTTTTTCTTATTACCATATGGCTGTTAGTTGTGTTTGGCTGTTTGGTTCTCTCTATTCTTATGCTTTTTGTTTCTGGATTAAATTGTATTGTGCTTATTCTGGGGAAGTTCTATGGGCTATGACAGTGGCCCCTTCTGGCCTTGGAATCCATGAAAAATAATGAATGTGAAAAGGGACCTGGACTGTGGAAAAATACCAGGAAGTATATGGAGTTAACTATTAAACCTGAACTAACTTGCTATGCAGATTTTAGTCCGTACAATTCAACTTTACCAGCTTAAAATGAAGAAATTCAGTGTAACGTTCGCTTCAGTTTGCCCGATCTCATGGACTGCATAGAACTATACCTCTACCCCGATATAACGCTACCTGATATAACACAAATTCGGGATATAACGCGGTAAAGTAGCACTCCGGGGGGAGGAGGCGGATCAAAGCAAGTTCGATATAATGTGGTTTTACCTATAACACGGTAAGATTTTTTGGCTCCCGAGGACAGCGTTATATTGGGGTAGAGGTGTATCTGTAAGCGCTCAGTAAATATTCAGGAGTTGGAAAGAAGAAGTTAAGAGCTCAAAAATCAAAATAGATCAAATCACATGCATTATTAATGATATATTCTAGAGTAGTTGCATACTTAATAAGGTCACTACAAATTAATCCTTGAGCCGCAACAAAAACATGGATTAAAAAAAAGCATGCAAGAACACCTTGGGGTTCTCTTTGTTCCACAGCTGTACTTTCAACTCTGCAAAGTTCCTGCACAGAAAACATAATGGCGGAGATTTTTTTAAAAGAGATTTAGAAGCATAAGTCAACATCTCCTTTTAAAAATCTGAAAGTCAATAGCTGCTTTTAAAAATCTCTTCCAAAATAAACTAGTATATTCATCCTGATATTCTATTGCATACCCTCAGTTGGATCTCAATGTTTTTTCTAAAACTCAAGAACATTTACTTATTTTTTTCATAGAAATTGATAGCTTAATATAAAACTGAGAACTGTATCTTTTCTGAATTGTGCTATTCGGGCCAAATGGAATGTGGCAAAAATTCAGGGAGGAGGAGTTGTACCTCCAGCTAATTCAGAAAAAGCACTCTACCATCAGTGTCCAAAAAGGAATAGAAGGAAATATAAGATAACACTATCACCACCAGTACTGAAATTTAATCCATTGTATTTAATTATATTTACTTGCTACACAGGCAAAATGGTCTGCACAAATGACATTTTATATGGGATAGGGTTCATTTCAGATCCCACTGAAGTCCATGGGATCTAATTATTTCAGCAGGAGATGGATCAAGTTCCTAGTGAGTTGGTCTGTTTAGTAACAGAAAGGATCAATTATTAGAATATGTCTAGTGAACAACCAAAGACCTAACACTAATTAAGGGAATATATAACTCATAAAACCTTTCTGTCCCCTACCACCCAAAAAATTCCGTCTATGCTGCAAAGGCATTGAGAAAACTGATTGTAAGCTTTTTTTTTTTTTTTTTTTTTTTTTTTTTTAATAGATTTTCTTTCCTTCCCCTCTCCCAAACTCTTTCCAGCCCTCCAGCTCTGTACCCCAACTATGGAGGAACCATTGTAGATAACTGGTATTTACAATAACTAGCTAAACAAATACATCTGGATCTTTATTTTTTATTTTTTGGTAACTTAAGATGCAAGCTAGTTTTCAATGTGGTAATAGATATATCTACTCCCCTATGCAGATAACAACAGATGGATATGAATAAACCTCCTCACTGGTGTGGCTAGAAACACAAAATCTGTGTTAGAATGTATGCACCGAGGGTTAAATTCTGGTACCGTAGAAGTCAATTTACTTCTGTGGGACCAAGATTTCATCTTGCATTACAGAGGCAGTTCAAGGCATTGGTAGTGATCTTTAAAATCCTGAGATAGTGCAAGTCTTCTGATTCTGATCCAGATACAAACTTCACCAAAGATTGGGGTATTGAGATCTGGTGTTTTTGGTTTTGGCCTTTCTCAAATTACTGTTAACACTAACTGCTCCTAAACCTTAATGAAAGAACAAGCTATCCTTGCTGTCCACAAATCTAACACCCAATGTGAAGAAAGATTATGCTGTCCTCCCAGAGACTATGAATAGTACCTTTTAAAAATTTTTTGAGTTCAGTGTTTGATTTTAAAGCAAATGTGAAGAAAATCTTCAGCTTAAATAAGAATCTGTTCTCGTGTCAATATGGAGTATATAAGGCTTGATACTTCTATTCAAAATTAAATTGAAGGATGGGGGAGTGGATCATCTAGTGTGTGCCAAATGGCAGTGTTTGGTTTGTTATTTCCATGACTAGAATATTCCTCAGCATCTCCCCAAAATGTTATATCACAGAAAAATGCTAAAGCAGTTTAAAAGTGTGAGTATCAAATCTTCACATACTGTGTTTAGTTGTGGGAAGGGGTGGGAGAGGAAAAGGGGAAAGAAGCACAAGAGAGTGTTTTTTTTTTAAAGAGAAATTCTCTGAATTTAAGTCACTTTTAAAGTAGGATCAGGTAAAGGATGCTTTTTTGTGTGTAAACAATGCTATTTTCCAAAGCTTCTAATGCTTTTTATCATCTGAAACAATTCTCCATAAAACATTTACCCATGTTTGAATAATGCTTTTACTCTAGAAAGAAAAATGACTGAAAAAGTAACAACACTGAGTTATCCCATCATATTTTAAAACTACTTCAAGGCAGTGTTTTCCCTCTAGAAATGCATATGAGCCTGAATGGAATTAATTAGGGATTTTTTCTAATGGCATATAATACTAGACAAATAATCCAGATTTGCATTTAAATCAGGTTAATTTAAATGTAAATACATTTCATGCAAATCTTAAAATGCTTCAAAGTAATTATCTGCTAGAATTGATTGCGTGGAATAAGACGGGTTAAAAGATAATTCCTGCATTATATGTTAACAGTTAATGAGAAACAGCAAAACAGCTCTAACGAGAAGCCTTCAATTTGAGGTGCTCCTATATTTGTTTTACATAAAGTTTTGTTTTCGTGATATGAGAGGAAAACTAAATGTTTGTGTGTAAGTGTGCATCCTTACAGGGAGGGATAGCTCAGTGGTTTGAGCATTGGTCTGCTAAACCCAGGGTTGTAAATTCAATCCTTGAGGGGGCCACTTAGGGATCTGGGGCAAAAATCTGTCTGGGGATTGGCCCTGCTTTGAGCAGGGGGTTGGACTAGATGACCGCCTGAGGTCCCTTCCAACCCTGATATTCTATTCTATAATCCTGCAGGAGATAAGATTTTCCATTTGGATTTTATAATCACTGACTGCGGGATAACAAGCAGGGCTGGCGCTTCCACTAGGTGACCCTAGGCAGTTGCCTAGGGTGGCAGGATTTGGTGGGGGGCGGCATTTTGCCGCCCTCGGTGGAAATTCGGCGGTGGGGGGTCCTTCCGCTCCGGGTCTTTGGTGGAAATTCGGCGGCGGGTCCTTCACTCGCTCCGGGACCCGCCGCCAAAGTGCCCTGAAGACGCGGAGCGGAAGGACCCCCGCCGCCGAATGCTCAGAGGAGGAGCGCTGCCACCTAGGGCGGCAAAAACCCTGGTGCCGGTCCTGATAACAAGTAATCCTCAGTGTTGAGGACAAAGGCTGAGCACTTCAGTTTCAAATGCCATGTTTGAGTCACTATGCAAAGCATTAATTGATTATTAGGGTTTTTCAGTGTGGTTCTCCCCCCAACCCCCAACTTTCATGGTTTATTTTTATACAATTTGAGTAATTTTTTAAGAGTTAAATATTTAATTTTCTCACTGGTTTTAAAAATGTTTTCTTTGTCTTATCTGGATAAGACATCCTTTGAATGAAGCATCCTTTGAATGAAGCCTAGAACTACCAGGTATTAACTCCCAGTGACTTTTTATTGCCCTTTTGCCCTCTCTGCAAGCAGTGTTTAATGCTACAAAAATATTCAGTATATTCAGAACAAAAATTATCATATTTTTTGTTGTGGTTGGGATTTCATTGAGATTCACTGTTTTTAACCTGAAAATGAACACCTGGGTATATGAAACACAAACCTCTGTTTGGAAACCCTTACTAACATCAACAAAAACTACAAAGTATGAATACAATAAAACAAAATGAGGTATTGTCATTATGAATGTTTTTTCTCCTTGACAGAACATTCTTGAAACAGAATAGTCTACAAGTTACAAT
This sequence comes from Emys orbicularis, assembly GCF_028017835.1. Lineage (NCBI taxonomy): Eukaryota > Metazoa > Chordata > Testudines > Emydidae > Emys > Emys orbicularis. The sequence goes on from NC_088683.1 coordinate 349,086,008, forward strand.
GGAAGGAGAGATACAGTAACTCCTCACTTAACGTGTCCCGGTTAACGTTGTTTTGTTGTTACGTTGCTGATCAATTAGAGAACATGGTCGTTTAAAGTTGCGCAATGCTCCCTTATAACATTGTTTGGCAGCCGCCTGCTTTGTCTACTGCTTGCAGAAAGAGCAGCCCGTTGGAGCTAGCTGGTGGGGGCTTGGAACCAGGGTGAACTGGCAGCCTCCCTATCAGCTCCCCTAAGTTTCCTGTGCGGCAGCCACCCAGCAGGCTAGCAATTGCTGGACAGTTTAACTGTCCCTCCCCACACTCCCCTGTCCTGCTCCTGCCCTCTGCCTTGGAGCTGCTCCCAGGAGCCTCCTGCTTGCTGTGCAGGGGGGGGAAGAGGGATACTAATGTCAGGGTGTCCTCCTCCCGCTCCTGCTCCTGCCCCCTGCTCCTTTACCCCATCTCCATACAGCTGGGGGGGGAGGGGGAGGGAGGGGGACACGACAGGGCTCAGGAGTGAGGGAGCTTGCTGGCAGCAGCTGCTGTCTCAACTTGCTAATCTACTTAAAAAGGCAATGTATTTAGAGTGCGGTCAGCGTACTTAAAGGGGCAATGTGCGTCTCTCTCTCTCTCTCTCTCTCTCTCTCTCTCTCACACACACACACACACACACACACACACACACACACACACACACACACACACACACACACACACACACACACACACACACACACGGCGTGTGTCTCTTTCTCTCTCTGCCATGCTGTGTCTCCTCCCTCCAACCCTGCTGACTTGTAGAGTGTGAGGCTACATTAACAATGATGCGTTAACCCTTGAGGTCTCTGGCATTCCCTGGGAAATATTCCACCCTCTGACTCCACCACCTCAACCACGCTTCACAATCATCATTGCTGTGTACAGTATTAAATTGTTTGTTTAAAACTTGTGTGTGTGTGTGTATATATATATATATATATATATATATATATATATATATATATATATATATATATATATATATATATATATATATATATATATATATATATATATATATATATATATATAAAGAAATAAAAAATATAGTCTGGTGAAAAAAAAAAATTCCCTGGAACCTAACTCCCCCCCCCATATTTACAGTAATTCTTCTGGGGAAATTGGATTCGCTTAACATCGTTTCGCTTAAAGTAGCATTTTTCAGGAACAGAACTACAACGTTAAGCCAGGAATTACTGTATAACATCAGTTACAGTGGTCTCTGCTAAATCATAGAAGATTAGGGTTGGAAGAGACCTCAGGAGGTCATCTAGTCCAACCCCCCTGCTCAAAGCAGGACCAACCCCAACTAAATCATCCCAGCCAGGGCTTTGTCAAGCCAGGCCTTAAAAACTTCTAAAGATGGAGATTCCACCACCTCCCTAGGCAACCCATTCCAGTGCTTCACCATCCTCCTAGTAAAATAGTGTTTCCTAATATCCACCCTAGACCTCCCCCCTTCTTGTTCTGTCATCTGCCACCACTGAGAACAGCCGAGCTCCATCCTCTTTGGAACCCCTCTTCAGGTAGTTGAAGGCTGCTATCAAATTCCCTCTCACTCTTCTCTTCTGCAGACTAAATAAGCCCAGTTCCCTCAGCCTCTCCTCGTACGTCATGTGCCCCAGCCCCCTAACATTTTTTCATTGCCCTCCGCTGGACTCTCTCCAATTTGTCCACATCCTTTCTGTAGTGGGGGGCCCAAAACCAGATGTGGCCTCACCAGTGCTGAATAGAGGGGAATAATCATTTCTCTCGATCTACTGACAACGCTCCTACTAATGCAGCCCAATATGCCATTAGCCTTCTTGGCAACAGGGGCACACTGTTGATTCATATCCAGCTTCTCGTCCACTGTAATCCCCAGTTCCTTTTCTTCAGAACTGCTGCTTAGCCAGTCGGTCTTCCAGCCCGTAACAGTGGATGGGATTTTTCTGTCCTATGTGCAGGACTCTGCACTTGTCCTTGTTGAACCTCATCAGATTTCTTTTGGCCCAATCCTCCAATTTGTCTAGGTCACTCTGCACCCTATCCCTACCCTCCAATGTATCTACCTCTCCCCCCATTTTAGTGTAATCTGCGAACATGCTGAGGGTGCAATCCATCCCATCATCCAGATCATTAATGAAGATTTGGAACAAAACCAGTCCCAGAACCAACTCCTGGGGCACTCCGCTTGATACCGGCTGCCAACTAGACATCGAGCCGTTGATCACTACCCATTGAGCCTGACGATCTAGCAAGCTTTCTATCCACCTTATAGCCCATTCATCCAATCCATACTTCTTTAACTTGCTGGCAAGAATACTGTGAGAGACCGTATCAAAAGCTTTGCTAAAGTTAAGATATATCATGTGCTCAACATTTACCCCCCTGAATCCTTTACCTGATCAGAAGCCTTGTTGAAATCAGTGGGTGTCTTTGCATTGACCCAGTAGGCTTTGGATGTTGTCCTGTTGTGGTTATCCTAGAATGGGATTGTTATGCCTCATAAGGCATTCTTCTAACAATTATTGAATGGTTTTAGGAATCTGGAGATATATTCAACTTTGGATCTTCTGCTACTTATTTATTTTGTTTGATTTCTTCAGTTTTTCACATCATATGTACCCCTATCATACTCATGTTGATAATGCACAGTAAATAAATGAATCTGTTTATCTTGTTTTAATAATCAGTTGTATAATACCAACAAGATCCTTGGGCAGTGGACTACTAGGGCACTGTTATAGGCAGTGGGTAAATCCTGGCCCCATTAAAGTCTATGGCAAAGTCCCATTGACCTCAGTGGGGCCAGGATTTCACCTAGTGTGACTTAGAGCATTTTAGTGTTCACACATAACTGGCTCTACTTCTACATTTAGTACTTGCTTTCATCTTTGTACCTGTACAGCTCCAACCAAAGTGTGTCAGGTTCTTTCAACCAGAAATGCAGTCCCTATCACGGCTGCTATTTTTGATATGGTTAGGAACATTTGTCCAGTGTAGTGATCTCGTTAGTGACAATGCCTAAGAGCCTTTTAACAGACAGAATAATGTTCTTTGAAATGTACACAATAAGAGCCTGATGTTGCTCTCATTTGAAATCACTGGGGGTCTTGCAATATCTCTGTCTTTATCTAGTTATCCATCATAGTGTCTTAGTGCTTCAGAGTGCAATGGAAACAGGACTGGGAAATTAGTCTATATTATGTTATTTTCGTATGATACTGGTACTGAATAACAGCCATAGTATAATAAGTGGAAATCTAAAGTAGACTTATAAAAATAACACCACCTTTTTATTGTCTAATATTGATGTCATAAGAAGAAAATGGCCAGAAAATGACACAATAAAAATTATTTATTTAGGAAATGCAAAATTATGTTAAGGTGGTTAGGGAGCTAGATGAAAGTAGAAAACAGGATCAAAAGAGTTTTGAAATAAGAAAAGGGGAGTAAAGTTGTATAGGAGAGGAACAAATATTTCAAGTATTACTATATTGAATAATATGCACCAATCTGCGTGTACTGCAGTTATATATCTCTAAACTTGGAAATTTATATCTGTAATAATTGAAAATGACAGTGCTGGACTTCAGGAAGTTTTTTAGTGTTTTCAGTGGCAGTTATTTTCAAATCAGCAGCTATATGAGCTGTGACAATGCAATAAAATATTAAGCATTCAGAGCTTGGCTGTAGGAAATAATTTACCTTTTAATGGCTGAGATTGTCATTCACCTACTGTATGTACCAAGGGGAAATATGATTGCATTTGTGTATGTGCGGATGTGTATAATCAGCTGAGCTTCAAACGATCACTATGGTAAATTAATTGTGATAATTGTGATTAGGATTTTTAATATACTAGCAAAATGTAATTTGTGTTCAAAATGGTGACTTCTTAGTTTCCTTGAGTATTTGTGACTTTTTAGCGAAGTCTATAGATGACATTAGTTTTCTTACATCAGTAAGATGTAACAGTAGTTTGTACTGTACGAATCCATCTAACATTTTTTATAAACTGTGTGAGAGGCACGGGAGAAACTGATTCATGTTTGGCTGAATAGACCATGTGACAAATCATTACATTTCTATTTGTTTGCGCAGAGGTGAACAATAACGAAGCCCATTTTTCCAATGTAAGATCAGTAACTCCAATTGAAATGAAAAGGAGTTATTTGTATCCTTGTGGGGAGGAGCTGGCAGTGTCATTCAGACAAATCACACATGCAGAAAAGCACAATCTGATCTGCTTGCAGGTGAATTCAATGAAAACTAGTATTTACATGTAATGAATACTGATTACCTAGATCTCTGCATTCACACCCCATTTTGAGCATTAGTTTCAAAGGAAAAGATGTCGTACTTTAGAAATTCATGATCAGTCCAGAGAAATTTCAAAATATTTTTGATTAAGATGTTCATAATATATGTAACAATCTATATGCTTGCTTCATACTTTGGTGAATATCAAGTTTTATTGTACTTGTTAGTATATAATTACCTATATGTCCACATCTTAATTTTCACCACCACAAAGTTGGTATCTGCTCAATATTTCATCAAGGACACAATCTGAAGTAGTTTATAATCTAGGTGGGAAGGCATAGTCAAAAGTAGGTACTCAAATAAAGACACATTATGCTATATCTTTCTAAAAAAAGAAATAAAATTTCTAGCCACCAGATCTAGATCTATCAACTATTAATTATAAAATGAAATTGATTTATATCTCAGGCCTGCAAATAAATGGTCTACCATGTGAACTGCTAGCTCCCAAGCTTCATGGAGGACAAGGAGAAAGCGGCAGTATGGGATGCCATTTGAGTCACACTGACTTAAGTAGAAATCTCCACAGGTATAAAACGATAGGGCCTTAGTATCTAAAATATATAATTATTGTTAAATTATTGTGTATCCTTAAAATAGCTGAATTTTCCAGTTGCCAAAATCAGAACCACAGAAATGTAGGGCTGAAAGTGATCTTGAGAGGTGATCTAGTCCAGCCCCTTCACTAAGGCAGGATCAAGAATACCTAGACCATCCTTGACAGGTGTTCATCTAACCACTTCTTAAAAACCTCCAGTGATGGGGATTCCACAGTCTGTCTTGGAAGCCTATTCTAGTGCTTAACTTTCCTTTGTACTTAAAAGGTTTTCCTAATATCTAACCTAAGTCTCCCTTGCTGCCGATGAAGCCTGTTGCTTTTTGTCCTACCTTCAGTGGACATGGAGAACAATTGATCACCAGTTTCTTTACAACATTCCTTCATGTGTTTGAAGACTGTTATCAGTTCCACCCTTAGTCTTCTTTTCTCAGGACTAAACATGCCCAGTTTTTCTAAACTTTCCTCATAGGTCAACTTTTCCAAACATTTTTGGTGCACTCGTTTTGACTCTCTCTGATTTGTTCACATCTTTCTTAAAATGGTAGTGCCGAGAACTGGACACAGTACTCTATCTCAGACCTCACTAGTGGCGAGTAGAGCAGGACAATGTCCTTCCCAGTCTTATACACACCAGAATATTAACCTTCTTTGCAAATGCATCACATTGTTGACTCTCATTCAATATGTAATCTACTATAACCACTGGATTCATTCCTAAGTATTTTGCATTTGTCCTTATTGAAATTCATCTTGTTGATTTCAGACAAATTCTTCAATTTGTCAAGGTTATTTTGAATTCTGATTGCACCCTCCAAAGTCCTAGCAGCCCCGCCCAACATGGTGTCTTCTGCAAAGGGCAGTGAGGTTTTTAATTGCCTCACTGGTAGGTGGGTGGTTTTATATTTGTGTTGTAAACAAGCATCAAGATCTAAAAATCTTTAATATTACTAAGACAAAGAAAAACATTGCTATTTGGTTTATTTTTCTTGGGATTCTCATTCTTTAGCACAATGAGGTACATTATAGCAAAATAAAAACAGCTGTGTTGGGAGAGTGGGGACTATGGAGTTTTTCATCTCTATTTTACCTGACCAAAAGTGAATATCATTCAGGCATCATTCATGGCATATGTATAATGAATTGTACATCTCAATCCATGTTCTATTGGACAGGAATCCACCACTTTTAACCCCTGCCACATCTGACACTTACTAGTACCCTTGCTGGCTGTCTCAGCAGAGAGGCCAAAGAAACATATCCTTTCAGATGTTTGCTCTCAAAACTGAGGCACACTGGTGGTTAGGGGAAGTCTGCAGTATCTTTGCACTTGTCCTGGTTTTTCATATCCATTTACCAAATGAAAAAGGACAAAATTGATAAAGAAGTATGTCTTCAACCTTCCAAGAGGGAAAATAATTATTTAATAAATGTATATACTCAAAGTTACACCAGAGGGTTGGGAGAGGAGTTGAGGAATAGTTCATACCCAGTGCTTTGCTGTTATCCTGACACCTTATATGGAATCATATGTTTCTTCCACATGCCTGGTAAATCAATTGCATGAAATGTATAAAATTAATGGACCACTACCTGTGTCGTGATCAAACCATTAAGAAATCATCGTTTGTTTAAAGAATACTTATCCAGACAAGATCTTGAAGTGCCAGCAGGATTTGTAAGTACATGGAGGATGGCTGGAAAGCTGTCAGAAGCTCCAGGCTAAAACCAAAGACTGTGAAAGCATGCTATAGAGAGAGACCATCTGAGACCAAGGAGCAGAGAATGATGTAGACACAAATGTTTACATTGTTTTTTGACTTTTTCTTTTAATTGAGAATTTTCTACTTATTTTTTTCTGAAACAGATACTTTCTCTGGTGAGTAGAAGATTTAATTATCTTGCCTAGTGTTGGTGAGTGCATTTGTTGTGCTCTCATGTAAGGTCTAAGGGTTCATGGCACATGACCACATACCTATTTCAGGGTGTTACTGTGAAAGAAGCAACAAATGCTCAATTATGTAATTTTTTAAAAAAAATCTAGTTATAGCAAATTGTTTAAAAGGTTTAGAAAGCTGAAAAATATTTCTACGTTAAAAAATTTATTTTGAAGTGTGACGTGTGAGGTAGGATGCAGGGCAGGAAAGATCACTAGCTTTTTTATTAACTGTATGATTATGTGAGGAATACTTAAGTCTCAGTAGAAGGGCAGAGATTAGCTGCCTAAAGAGCAAAAAAAAGAAATGTGGGGGTGGAGGGAGAAATATCTGAAAATACATGTTAGGATTTTTGTATCTCAGAATTTAGTAATTTGTCCTTCCAAACTTTGCCTGAGCTGAGAAGCACTGTACATAAGTGATTGCAAAGCATTATTTGCTCTCTGTGCCCAGGACAGGGCCGGCTCCAGCTTTTTTGCTGCCCCAAGCGGCGAAGAGAGAGAGGAAAAATAAAAGAAGATAAAGCTACGATTGGCAGCACTTCAGCAGCTGCTCTAACGTGCCGCTTCATTCTTCGGTGGCAGTTCGGCGGTCGGTCCTTCCCTCCGAGAGGGACTGAGGGACCCGCCGCCGAATTGCCGCCGAAGACCCGGACGTGCCGCCCTTTTCCATTGGCTGCCCCAAGCACCTATGTCCTGCGCTGGTGCCTGGTGCCTGCATCCTGCGCTGGTGCCTGGAGCCGGCCCTGGCCCAGGACAGGTTTTTTATTACATCTGTAATTTACAACTTGTTACCTTTATTCCATCCAGTCAGCATACACGGGGACTCTGACTCTGATGCAAATCAAGAGCAGCAGAATAGTTGCATGCTCCTTTTTTCCTGTTGTAATCAGTGTGTTTAAGAGCTTTTTCTAAAACATCCCAGATTCAGGTACCTTATGTAGGACCTTTTATGATATCATTGCATAAGTACTTAGGAATGAGTATTTTGCCACAGACGTAACTATCACAAACTAAGCATGAATTGTGAGGTAACAAACCCATTTTTGATTCAAATATGGTAGGCGAAAAAGCAGGAAAAAACCCAGCATGGATGTCAGACCTGCATTAGTGTTCAAAAATTACTTGTGAACACCTTGAAATTTGTGTGACTGAAGTTTTATTAAAAAAAAGTTTTTGGCATTTCAGAATAGCTTTCTATGACAGTGACTAATACCAGATGCTTCAGACAGAAGGCAATAAAACTGCATATTGCATAATTTTTCAATTAGTGGTTGTCTTATGCCCTGAATCATGAGGTTAATATCCTTACTTAAACAAAAAAAAAAAAAAAAAAGGGGGGGGGACCTATATCCAACAATTCTCATTATCCATATAAATGTCTACTTCTTAAAAATTCTGCTAAATTACTAGCCTCAGTGATATCTAGTGGCAATGAGTTCCATCAGTTAATTATTCATTGTGGAAGAGTATTTCCTTTTATCGGTTTTTAAATTGCTACCTTTTGAAGAAAAAAACCTGCTTATTTAAAAACCTATTTTCTTTTTTAAGGTTAGCAATGTAATATGCATTGTCTAATGAGTAGACTTCATACTGTACTTCATACTTCATACTTCATACTGTACATAATTTAGTTGCCCTATTATTAAAATCAGTAATTCTGAAAGATGGAGATTGTGATTCTTGGAATTGTGGGGCCACTTAGTGACTATGGTGGAGTTAGGCTGGATTTACACCCTATTAAAGTTTGGCTCCTTTGCTGATTAAAAAGACTTTTTTACTGGATAGCGCTTGAAGAAAGATGTCAAACCCAATGAAATACTTGTAGTGCGGACGATACCAAGCTGGGAGAGGTTGCAAGTGCTTTGGAGGATAGGATTAAAATTCAAAATGATCTGGACAAACCAGAGAAATTGTCTGAAGTAAATAAGATGAAATTCAATCAGGACAAATGCAAAGTACTCCATTTAGGAAGGAACAATCAGTTGCACACATACAAAATGCGAAATGACTGCCTGGGAAGGAGTACTGCGGAAAGGGATCTAGGGGTCATAGTGGACCAGAAGGTAAATATGAGTCAACAGTGTAACACTTGCAAAAAAAGCGAACATAATTCTGGTATGTATTAGCAGGAGTGTTGTAAGCAAGGCATGAGAAGTAATTCTTCCGCTCTACTTGGCGCTGATTAGGCCTCAACTGGAGTATTGTGTCCAGTTCTGGGCGCCACATTTCAGAAAAGATGTGGACAAATTGGAGAAAGTCCAGAGAAGAGCAACAAAAATGATTAAAGGTCTAGAAAACATGACCTATGAGGAAAGATTGAAAAAATTGGGTTTGTTTAGTCTGGAAAAGAGAAGACTGAGAAGGGACATGATAACAGTTTTCAAGCATGTAAAAGGTTGTTACAAGGAAGAGGAAGAAAAAATGTTTTTCTTAACCTCTGAGGATAGGACAAGAAGCAATGGGCTTAAATTGCAAGAAGGGAGGTTTAGGTTGGACATTAGGAAAAAGTTCCTAACTGTCAGGGTGGTTAAGTACTGGAATAAATTGCCTAGGGAGGTTGTGGAATCTCCATCATTGGAGATTTTTACGAGCAGGTTAGACAAACACGTGTCAGGGATGGTCTAGATAATAGTCCTGCCATGAGTGCAGGGGGCTGGACTAAATGACCTCTTGAGGTTCCTTCCAGTCCTATGATTCTATTTAATTCATATTGTAAAGTGTTTGGAAAACACAGTACAAAACAAAAAAGAACAATATAATAGAAATAAAATGATAGTATTGTTACTAGATGTAAACCCACTGGGATTGTATCAGATTTGGGGGGAGGGATAGCTCAGTGGTTTGAGCATTTGCCTGCTAAACCCACTTAGGGATCTGGGGCAAAAATCAGTACTTGGTCCTGCTAGTGAAGGCAGGGGGCTGGACTCGATGACCTTTCAAGGTCCCTTCCAGTTCTAGGAGATAGGATATCTCCATTAATTTAGAATTTATTTAAATTTATTTTTCAGTGTCTGTCAAAAAGTCTTGCACAAGTTCCCTGTTTCTACCATAAAATCATACTATGTCTTGATACAATATGATCTTGTTGCTAGACCTGGTGATATTTCAAGACTACTTTAGTAATCTGAAAGTGCAGTATATTCTCATCAAAACTGTAAAATGTGGATCTGTGGTTATCTTCAGTATACAGTTAAGTTGTTAAAACTAGAGATTTATAAGAAATTGCAGTTCAACTTGTGTTATAGCAGCTGTCACCAGGTGGCACTGTTACATGTCGCCTTCCAAGGTATTTACCTTGGCATACCAGTAAATTTTAGTCCTGGAAGAAATGCTTGTCATGATGTTGGTTTTAGATTATACAAGGTTCTGGCTAAAGAGAGCTGTGGAAGCAATAGGAGTTCTCTGCCTTGGTTTCTCAATCAATTCTGGAGGTAGAGTTGCTCCCTGGGAGCAGGCACTGGTGCTGGGCTTGAGATTATTGAGTTTTTCTCTGCATGCTGTTTGACTGTCATGTTTCAGGACTGGTGTGTAAGTTTAAATAAAAAAAAGTTTCATTTAAAATATGTCCAGATTCCACATCTCTAATTTCTCCTTTACTGAGAAACTGACCTGGGTCCTGGGTATCTGCCACTGCTTGGCAGAGAGGTGGCACTAGTTGCAGAATGGGACGCTGATGTCTAGAGAAAGGGCAATAGCACCTACTCTGCAACACATATGGGTAACTTTTTATGTATGAGAGCCCTATGAGTGCAGTGAGATTATTTACATTTGTAAGTGGTTGCAGAATTGGGGCTGGAATTAATCTTTGTTAGGTTTGGAGATTGCCATTGACGGAGCTAGCTTTTAGAATCACTATCTAATGCTTATTGATAGCAGGTGAACATGTTTTGTGTTTGGATGACACTAGATTTACTCCTGTATCTGGTATCTTGATGTATTGTGGAGAATTTATTAAAATTGTGATGTATCAGGAGATTAAGATGTATTATGGATAATCACTGTCGATGCTGTGTAGCTGGTGTCCTACTTCAAATACATATGTAATAACCCAAATAAGAATTTGTGAAATGTGCAATATAGTAAATGAAAGTAGCTTTTACTAAATCTACTGTATGGTATAACATATAAAGAGTTGAAGTAAAAATATTGATTTGGAAGTATTAAACAATATACTTTTTTTAGTATCTGGCAATTCTGAAAGCAGAACAGCAAAACAATAAATGTTGCTATAAATATTTTGTGACAGAAGTAGTACTTATGAACAACAGACTTTCATGATAGATTATCAATATTGCTGGTTATTTTTCTTTTAGAAAGTAACATTACTTTGCCTTACATTTAATGCTTGTTCCACTATAACTCACACAATCATTAAGCACTATCCTGTACTCCACAGATGGTACATCCTTTAGGTGTGAGCTAATCACACTAAGACCCTGGGGAATAAAAATGAATTGGTTTGATTAGGCCATCTTCTACATTTTGGCTTTATAAATTAATGCAATACATGGTAATCTTACTTAATAAAATTGACTGATCTGAAACTCTGTTCTTCCATGCATGATTTCTTCAATGTTTAGATGCTGAACAATTGGGTGTTATGCTTATGTGGAGGCAGGGCCGGCTCCAGGCACCAGCTTGGCAAGCAGGTGCTTGGGGCGGCCACTCCGGAGAGGGGTGGCAGGTCCAGCTATTCGGCGGCAATTCGGCGGACAGTCCCTCACTCCTGCTCGGCGCGAAGGACCTTCCCCTGAATTGCCGCCGCAGATCGCGATCACGGCTTTTTTTTTTTTTTTTTTGTCTGCTTGGGGCGGCCAAAACCCTGGAGCAGGCCCTGTGTGGAGGAATACTCCAGCCTGTCAATAACCTAAAATGTCAATAGTTGGTCCTTAACTAAATGCTTTGCATGCTCTTATAACTTGTCCTGTAGATAGCTGATTGATCATCTAGAACAATGCAGATATTTAAGTTGAGGGCTGAGTATAACACCTTAATGCCTGTCTGTTATCCTTGCCATACTGGAGGAAATGTAGAGAACAGCAACAAAAATAGTCAAAGGTATGAAATGATTAACTTACGAGTAACTATTTAAAGAACCAACTATGTGTTGCTTACTTAAACCGTGACAAAGTGGGGAGGAGAAGTATAGGCGGCTGTGTAAATCCAATCTCATCTGAAGACTATAATTATCCAGGAGGGGAATGAATGATGTAAAGAAGTACTTGGCAAAATAACTAGAAATAATTGAATGAAACCAACGAAAGGAAAATGGAGAGTGAAAATCAGAAAAAACTTTCTCACAGTAAGATAGGGTTGCCGGGTGTCCGGGCTGTGCAGTGTTTGGTCAGTACTGCTGACCGGACACCAAAAGTCCGATTAACGCAGTAGTTGCAATCGGCCTCCGCCACCAGGAGGGCGGGAAGAGCAACTGCTGCTGGAGGAGCTCAGCTGGTGGAGAGAAGCTTAATTTGAGGAACTGGCTTCTGGTTCAGCGGAGAGGTAGTTACCGGTGCCATCTGGGGGAGAGATCCTGACAGTGTGCACCCTTTGATGAGTGGGGCTAGTGGCCAGGCTCGATACTCAGGATGTCCCGTCCCACCTTCTCAGACTCCTGGGGTGCTGGATCTCTCCAACCCCTCGCTCTGGGGACTGACCCCCTCCGCCCCGCTGTGCCCCATAGCCCCTGCCCCTCGCTCTGGGGACTGCCTCCCTCTGTCCCATCATGGCCTGATGGGGAGGCAGGCAAGCTCCACCTCAGCTCCTATCAGCCCGGCTCGGAAGGTGAGTCCCAGGGAAGGGGGGAGCAAGTGAAGGGGGGAACAAGCGACAGGGGGGCCTGTAGTGTCCAGTTTTGAAAAATTGGAAAGTTGGCATCCCTACGGTAACATTTATATGACAGTGCAATAGCCTTTCAAGAGAAATGCTAAAAGCCAGATCATTTGGGATAGTTGTAACTAAAATGGGCAAAAGTCTGATTAATATACTGCAGGAAACTACTCTGAACTGGCAGGGGCTGGATGGCCTCCCCCATTAATAAGTCTCCTCTGTGACGGGTTGAATCACAGAAACCCCCTTGGGAGCTGCCACCTAATGTGCAAAGACTACCCCTGCTCCTGTTTTCCCTGCCAGCTCAGGACTCCAGCACCCTGTCTTGCTGAGTCAGACACTCCTGTCTGGCTCCAACACAGACCAAGGGTCTGAATCACTAGTCCTAAAGCTGCAAGTTTACCCAAAAACAGCTCACAGGAGTGTGCTTGTCTTTAGCACTCAGATGCCCAACTCCCAATGGGGTCTAAACCCAGATAGATCCGTTTTACCCTGCATAAAGCTTATGCAGGGCAAATTCATAAATTGTTCGCCCTCTATAACACTGATAGAGAGATATGCACAGTTGTTTGCTCCCTCAGGTATTAATACACACTCTGAGTAAATTACTAAATAAAAAGTGATTTTATTAAATACAGACAGTAGGATTTAAGTGGTTCCAAGTAGTAACAGACAGAACAAAGTAAGTCACAAGCAAAATAAAATAAAATGCGCAAATCTATGCCTAATCAAACTGAATACAGATAATCTCACCCTCAGAGATGCTTCAGTAAGTTTTTCTCAGACTGGACACCTTCCAGGCCTGGGCACAATTCTTTCCCCTGGTACAGCTCTTGTTGCAGCTCACGTGATAGCTAGGGGATTCTTCATGATGGCTCCTCTCCCTCTCTGTTCTCTTCCACCCCTTTATATATCTTTTGCATAAGGCGGGAACCCTTTGTCCCTCGGGGTTTCCACCCCCCCGCACTGGAAAAGCACCAGGTTAAAGATGGATTCCAGTTCAGGTGACATGATCACATGTCACTGCAAGACTTCATTACTCACTTGCCAGCTCACACACATACAGGGAGACTCACAGGTAAAAGCCATCTGCAGACAATGGGAGTCATCAAGATTCCAAACCATTCTTAATGGCCCACACTTTACATAATTACAATAGGCCCTCAGAGTTACATTTTATATTTCTAGTTTTAGATACAAGAGTGGTAAATTTCTACAAATAGGATGATCACACTCAGTAGATTACAAAGCTCATAATGATACCTTACAAGAGACCTTTTGCACGAAGCATATCCCATTTGCATTATAGTCACTTATTATCAAATCTTTATAAAACTATCCCAGTTACATCATATTCACTTATTATCATGTTTTTATAAAACCATATAGACTGCACAACGTCACATCCTCCACCTTTATTGTAAAAATAAAAAAGCTGTCTTGCTTCAAAAAATCTCTTAAATTATAATTTATTTCATTGCTGATTTTTCAGTGTATGACTTTTGGATCATTCTTTTCTGTGTTTCGACATCTCCTTTATTAATGTAGATTATAGTTCTAAATGTGGGCTAGAAATCAAAAGATGATTGCTTCTGCTTCTCTGATTTAGGATTTCCAGACTTCTTTTTATTTTGAAATCATCTTCTGGCTCAGTTCATCATCACAGTTTAGAAAGCAAAACAGCAATGATCATCAACATTCTTAGCACAACTTTTGATTTTCTTGCACACTGTACTTTCTCCTCTGATGGAACTGCTGCTCTGGATAGAAGTCATTTAATTCACGGGTATTCTAGTCCAGTTCAGTTGAAATTGAGACAGACTTCCTCCTTTTTACACTGAAAGCTCTTGTGGGACTTACCACATCTTCCCTCTCTGTCTCCATGGAGGAGAGCTTTTGTATCCTCTTCTGCTCTCCATCAGTGTCTCTTGCAAGTGATTTTACCATTGGGAAACTTTGTTTTCCTTCTGCCCCTCCCCCTGATACAGCATGGGATCTCCAGATAGCCATCATTGCAGTCTCCCTTTATCCCCACCCAGGCCAGAAGAGACCATTATGATCCTCTGATTTCACTTGTTACGCAAGTAATAGAATTTCACTCAGTGATTCCTGCACTGAGCTCAATAACTTGTGGTTGAACTAGAGCAGTGGTTCTCAACTGATTACACATCGTGGGCCGCATATGCGGTCCACCATGTGTTACCTGGGCCACAGAAGCTGGGTGGCAGGGCAGCGGCAGCCCTGACCCTTGCTGCGCGGGGTTGGCCGTCTGCCATGGACCCCACTATGTGGCTGCCCCGGACTCCTGCCGTGCAGGGTGGGCTGGCTGCCCTGACCGCGCCAGGCAGCTGGGAACCTGGCACGCGGTCCGGCCTTTAGCACACAGCTGAGCTGGGCTGCAGCCGTGTGCCAAGTGGGCCGCATGTGGCCCACAGGCCATGGGTTAAGAACCACTGAACTAGAGCATATCTTTTTTTTGGGGGGGGAATCAGAGTGATGGAGAATGTGTTCCATATCTCTTTGTAACATTGTTAATTAGCCTAACTTTAAAAAAAAACTGCATTCTTTCCTGTTTAAACTTTGCTGACATCAACTTACACACTCCTTCTTCAGTATTCCAGAGCTACTTTAAGCCAAGAGACAAAATAACTTTAATCATATAACCTTCTTCCCTCCCACCCCCAATGGATTAAGCTAATGGGCAGAGTCCTATTGTATATAAGTCATCAAGTATGCATCCTGACTTCCTTGCTTCAGCTACTTTCCCTCCTGGCATGTAAAATATAACCAACCCTTATGTGATTTACAGATGGTTCCCTTACAAATACAGTATTATGCCAGGACATTTGTATCTGGACAATCCTTTCAGCCTCCTGCCTCATTTGGAACTACAGTAGCACTTTAGCAAAGAACCAATCAATTCAGATCCTATTTCAAACATGCAAGAGGGGGGAATCTGCTGGTTCAGGATTCTCTTAGTAAGACATAACTTCTTGGGTTATTGTGTCATTCAGCCATTTCAGCTCCCATGGGATACTGTCTAAAACAATATTCCTCTTTCTTTCCCTCTGAAAGTTATCCAAGAGATCTTTTAGAAGGCCTTTTTTCATAAGGACCAAGAAGGAGTTGACTGAGAATGAATATGCTCCATGGTCACATCTCCAGCTCACAACCAGCGAGCAATAAGACAGCACCAGAACTGTGTCAAATTATGTTAAAAAAATGCGGTGGTGGTATGTGCATAAAACAAATAGCTTCCCTAGAGAAGAAACAATATTTTACCACATGTTAATTAATTTGGGCCAGGTAGTTGCCATCTGAGCTTTATTTCAAGTACATCTGCTGGAAGCAGTGTTCTAATGGGCACTACACCTAAAACAGATTGCTTGGCTAGGCTAATTTGTATCCTGTATCTGCTATCTGGGTTGTGAACATTGGAACAAAATGTGTTCTTTCAAAAAGCCTAACTGTAGTATGCTGCCCTATTTCTTTATGTTGCAGCACATCTATCTTAGCACAGTGTGATCGAACTAATCCCATAACATCAGTAAAATAGAAAATTAATTTGCACCACAAATATCAATGGGAATGTATTTTATATAATTATGGGTTAGATTATTCTCAAAAGAGAGACCCATCCTGACTGAATCTTTCAAGACCAAAGCATCGGTCATAGTAAATAACATTTTGTTTTTCTAACTGAACAATGAGATAATTAAGCATTGTTCTAAGTACAGATATGAATCTGAGGTGACTGTTGACAATGAGCATCTCTGCATGTGAGCCCCTAGGATAGAAGTTACACTGAACAATATAGTGGCATAGGGAAAGAGAACCTTATGTCTGATCTTTGCAGTTCTTACTTGGGCAAAATTCCTACTGAAGAGAAAACTACAGAATCGGGCCTTATAATTGGGATCCTTAATAGATTCCAGGTTCCAGGTTGAAGGCATTCAGAATTTTGGGAACAGTTGTACTGTTTACACAGTGCCATAGCAAGATAGTACCTGGTAGTTAAGCTGTTTGGGGCAGGGGTCCTCGTTTTGTTATGTCTTTACAGTGCATATCACGACAGGTGTCCTTGAATCTTGATTAGTGAGCACAAATGTGCACCAAAGTCATCATGAGTTTGATTTTGCAAACTTCCTCTGTCTCCTTTGCAAAACTCAAACCAAAGTGCTCAGCATCTCATTTCACTTCAGTCTCACAAAGTTCAGGAATGTAGAAAGGTTTCACATCAATGGTTTCAGTTTGGTCCTATCTCAGCTGAAAGTTCTGTTGCCTGAAGAGATTCATTGTCTCTTATGATGGATTATGTTGTTGGAATAGATTTTATTTTACTACACATTATATTAAATAATATGTATTAAAATTAAAAATTGACATCAGAATGTCTCTGACACCAGGATGTTCACTGCTCCTGATGCTGGTGGGGTGTGTATGTGTGTGTAATTATAATATATATAATAATTATACAATATTAGTAGGCTAAGCAGATCCTGAACACACACTTTAGCTTTTGCTGTGAGGCTCTACTATTTATAAGATGTTACAAGTGCTTTACAATTATTTTATCTTGAACTTTCATATTACTGGAGTCCTTGCACAGTTAATGCATTATTATTAGTAGCATAATTCAAATCTTAAGTCATAAAGAAACCATTGGTAGCTTCTAATCTTCCAACTCGTAGAGGCTCCAGGTGATTGAGATCTGTTTGAATCTGACAGTGCTGGGAAGAAAAGTCTCTTACTGTGTCTGTAATAGAAGAGAGAAGTTATAAGACATATTGGAGATGAATTGATTATGGAGGCCTTTTAAAAGTCTAGTGTCAGTTTCTTGGAGCATAGGAAAAGAGAAACAGGAAGAGTCTTGAATTTCCGTACTTTGAAAGAGAAAATGTTGATTATGTACAGTACAAATGAAGACAGCAGGCACCATTTCCTGGAAAGCTCACTGTTACAGTGCGTTGTCACTTCAGGCGTGCCCCCTCGTCTCCGGTCCCAGAGTTGCATGGGATCCTTGTCTCTGACACCCCCATCAGTGTCTCCCTTGGCCCTGCAATGGCCTTTTCCAGCCTTTGTCTTCTGTCAGCTCTCCCTCTTCCCTCCAGGCAAGTCACATAACCATCTAAACCGCTTCTGGGGTAACACAAACAAATCCAAATGAAATTTCAAACAAATCTTCAAGCTAATAGCCCTTTCTCCCCCTCAGGCTCAACTGTAGTGCTCTTGTTTGCCTACCCCAGAGCCAGGGCCGGCTCCAGGGTTTTGGCCGCCCCAAGCAGCCAAAAAAAAAAAAAAAAAAAAGCCGCGATCGTGATCTGCGGCGGCAATTTGGGAGGTCCTTCACTCCGAGGCGGAGTGAGGGACCGTCCGACAAATTGCCGCCGAATAGCTGGACGTGCTGCCCCTCTCCCGAGCGGCCGCCCCAAGCACCTGCTTGACAAGCTGGTGCCTGGAGCCGGCCCTGCCCAGGGCCGGCTCTAGGATTTTTGCCGCCCCAAGCTAAAACAATTTTGGCCGCCCCCCCCCCCCCGTTTTTTAATTACCCCACCCCCGGCCCTGCCTCAACTCCGCCTCTTCCCCAAATCCCCAGCCCTGCCTCCTCCCCCCAGGCTCTCAAGCCTAGGAGGGAGGGAGGGAGGGGGAGACTCCGAGCGGCCGCGGCGCGCGAAACAGCTGATTTGCGCGCCGCTGCTCCCCCTCCCTCCCGGGTTTGAGAGCCTGGGAGGGAGGGCGAGTAGCGGTGCGCGAGTGGCAGCAGCAGCGGAGCTGAGCTAAGGCGGCCGGGGCACATTTTTAGGGGCGGCAGGGGCGGCATTCTGGCGCCGGCCATGCCGCCCCTAAAAATGTGCCGCCCCAAGCACCAGCTTGTTTTGCTGGTGCCTAGAGCCGGCCCTGCCCAGAGCTTCCCCGGCAGGAGCCCAATCTGCTCCTTTAGTGCTCTTCTTCCTTTGTTTCCTGTCTGTAAAACCCTCCACCAGAGAGACTTGTCTCCTTGGCAGTCTCGCCCCCAACGTAGCTCCCTCAGCCTACTTATAAGGCCTAACTATGCCCCCTCTGGCCAGAACCATGGGTGATAAGCCCCATCACACTCATCATTTTAAAGTCAACAGTTGCCACACTTAGTTGCTATTTTAAGTTCAGGGAGGGGGGGAGACTGCAGCTGGCTACTAGCATGTGGTACTGCATTTGTGGGCTAATGCAGGCTTCTTATTGCCAACTACCACAAGCTGGGAGGGGAAGACAGAGCTGGATCACTGCATCATTGCCCTGTTTCTGTACACTCCCCCTGAAGCTCTGCTACAGGCCACTGTCAGAGACAGGATGCTGGGCAAAATGGACCATGATCTGACCCAGTATGGCAGCTCTTACGTTCATATGCTCTAACTAATGCATCTATTATGGAGTAATGTGCACTAAACCTGCCTATTGTATCACCATTACTCAGTACCAGGAGGCGTTCTAGAAAATACAGCAACCTGAGAAACATTAGTGCCCACACCTGTGAAAGACACGCTGCTCCTGGCTTGTGAAATCCAAGGATGACCACCTATACCTACTACTAATGGAAATAATCAGTGCCTCTTTCAGAGAGACAAACCTGCCAACCACACAGAGAAATGCAGTTGTCTGCATGTAGACAGAACTACCAGTACTCCACCAGAACAAGAAGAGTAAGATAAGTCGATGGGAGAGTGTCTCCCATCGACACTGTGTGGTGTAGACACCGCAGTAAGTCAACGTAATCTACATCGACTCCAGCTAAGTTATTCACGTTATTGGCCTAACTGAGGTTGACTTACCCTGGTAGTGTAGACAAGGCCTCAGTCTGGGACAGTTCCTCAGATTTGTCACTTAAAAAGGATGGCTCAAGTATGAGCATCTTCCTCACATCCTCTGTG
This sequence comes from Emys orbicularis, assembly GCF_028017835.1. NCBI lineage: Eukaryota > Metazoa > Chordata > Testudines > Emydidae > Emys > Emys orbicularis. The sequence goes on from NC_088683.1 coordinate 349,105,561, forward strand.
GTTAAGACTGATACAAAGTATTGATTTAGATTCTCCACAGTGACCTTTTTTTCTCTGAGTGCTTCTTTAGTACCTTGATTATCCAGTGGCCCCACTGATTGTTTGGCAGGCTTCCTGCTTCTGATGTACTTAAAACATTTTTTTTTCTGTTTAGTTTTTGAGTCTTTTGCTAGTTGCTCTTCAAATTTTTTCTTGGCCTGACTAATTATACTTGACTTGCCAGAGTTTATGCTCCTTTCTATTTTCCTCAGTAGGTTTAACCTCCAATTTTTAAAGGATGCCTTTTCCCCCTAACCGTTTCTTTTACTTTGCTGTTTAGCCATGGTGGCACTTTTTTGGTACTCTTAATATGTTTTTTAATTTGGGGTGTAGATTTAATTTGAGCCTCTATCATGGTGGTTTTTAAAATGTTTCCATGCAACTTGTAGGCATTTCACTTCAGTGACTGTACTTTTTAATTTCCATTTAACAAGCTTCCTCATTTTTGTGCAGTTCCCCTTTCTGAAGTTAAAGATAAAAGGATAAAAGCATCATAGAAATGTAGGGCTGGAGGGGACCTCAAAAAATCATATAGCCCAGCCCCCTCCACTGGGGCAGGACCAAGTATACCTAGACCATCCCTGACAGGTATTTTATCTAACCTCTTCTTAAAACTTTCCAGTGACAGGTATTCCAAGCCTCCCTAGGTAACTTATTCCAATGCTTAACTGTAAGTAGTTAGACATTTTTTCCTAATCTCTAACCAAAATCTGTCTTGCTACAGATTAAGCCAACTTTATCCTACCTTCCGTGGAGATGGAGAACAATTGATTACCATCCTTTTAGCTACAGCCCTTAACATATTTGAAGACTGTTATCAGATTCTCTCTGTCTTCCGAAGACTAACATGCCCAGTTTTTTTAACCTTTCCTCGTAGGTCAAGTTTTTCTAAGCCTTTTATAATTTTTGTGGCTCTCTTCTGGATGCTCTCCAGTTTGTCCCTATATTTCTTAAAGTCTGGTGCCCAAAACTGGACTCAGCACTGAGAGCTCACCAGTGCCAACTAGAGTGGGGCAACTACATTTGGTGTTTGACATACAATACTCATGTTAATCCACCCGAGAATATTACCCTTTTTCACAACTGCATCACATTTTCTCATGTTCAATTTATGGTCCACTGCAATTCCCAGTCCCTTTTGTGCAGTACTGCTACCTAGCCAGCACTGCATCACATTTTTGGCTCATATTTAATTTGGGATCCACTAGAAGCCACAGATTCTTTTCAGCAGTACTGACACCTAGCCAGTTATTCCCCATATTGTATTTGTGCATTTGATTTTTTTTCCTTCCAGTTGTAGTACTTATACTTGTCTTTACTGAATTTCATCTTGTTGATTTCAGACCATTTCTCCTATTTATCAAGGTCATTTTGAATTCCAGTCCTGTCCTCCAAAGGGCTTGCAATGCCTTGCAGCTTGGTGTCAGCTGCAAATTTTATAGACATATTCTCAACTCGATTATCCAAGTCATTAATGAAAATACTGAACAGTACTAGATGCAGGAAAGGCCCCTCTGGGACCCCGCTAGCTACATTCTCCCAGTGTGACAGAGAACCATTGGATAACTACTCTTTGAGTCTGATTCCTCAACCAGTTTTCCCCCCACTTTGTAATATCATCTAGACCACATTTCCCTAGTTTGCTTACGATAATGTTATGTCGGACTGTGTCAAAAGCCTTACTAAAATCAAGATATATCACTTCTACTCCTTCCCCCTTATCCAGTGGGCCAGTAATCTTGTCAAAGGAGGAAATTAAGTTGGTTTGGCATGATTTGTTCTTGACAAATCCATGATGGCTATTCCTTGTAGCCCTGTTATCCTCTAAGTCTGGAGTGGCCTTTGAGTGGACAGATTTCTGGTGGCCAGCCTTCCATCTGCCACTGGGGCTCTTAAGATGAATTCACTGAATGAGCCCACTCAACTCAACCTTTTAAAAAATTTTATGCTTGTGTTACAGGAACATGTCAATCAAAAACAAAGAAACAAACAAACCACCCAAACCCCAAAACTGTTAAGCAAGCAATTTCATGCCATTAGTTGTGCAGCTGTTTCTACATACCAGCAGTCAAATATAGCGAGACTTTCTTTTTTTTTAAATGCATGCTTCAGCAGTTTAAAAGAAAAGCCTAACAGGATGGTGCAGGGTCATGTTCAATCCTCGTAGTCACACATCCCTCCCCCCACCTTGCATAGTTATGCTAAGGCTGCTACAAAGGCCTTATAGCTGCTTTTGGCAATGAACATGATAATCAGTATTCCGGTTACTGGCAGTGGCCTAGGCATTTTGCTGGGCTGCCAATTTGTCTCCCTTAACACTGGGATGATGATCACAAAGCCCCGAATGAAAAGTGTTAGTCAAGAGAGCAGCTATTCTCTGTTGAAAGGGTCTGACTGTGGAACAGACTTCCAGAGAAAATCAGATGAATCCAGAGCCATCAATTAGGAAAGGCTGCAAGAGTTGACTTTGATAAAACTTTTCCACCAAAATCATAATGACCTTTTCAATAATCACCAACATCCTTCCCACCTTCGGCGCAAGTAAGTCTACCCTCCCCAGGCAGAGCTTTGTACACCTACAAAAGGGAACAGAGTCCATGAAGTCTGGTAGGGATTTAGATATTGCCAATCTAATTAACATTGGAAGTGTTCAGATGTCACAGCAATGAGCAGCAGTGCAAAACCATAAAATAGACAAAGCTAGGGGAGAGATTGAATGGAACAGTTGGCATTGGCAGGGGCATGGCCTAATAGGCCTTTAGGATCTCTAATTTGTGTTATTCTAGTTGTCTAATCTTGAACAAACTAAAGCAATAAAACAAAGCAGTCTCTCTCCCCTGAGAACTGAATTTATGAACTGCGTAATACCCATAGCCTTTGCTGGCCTGAAGTCTACAAGTACTATAGGGGACATTCCTGCATTGATAGATGATCTAAGAAGTATTTTCACTACTAACTTCTATGATTCTCTGATATTTGTTGACATGAAATTGGTAAACCGAATGCTCTGTTCTGCACCATAGGCTGGCTTGATTTGATATAATTGACTTTAACATAATCATCCTAGTTGAGAGCTTTCTTTGTTCCATAGATGTAATAACTCCTCCATTTCTTTTTTTGTTCTTTCATCATGTCTTCTAAATTATCATTCATTATGCTTAACCTTAGGGCATGCAATATACAGCTTGTGAATGGGCATGTGTGTGCTGTGCCACTGGCAGCTGCCCTTAGGAAGCAGTGACCTTGGGCATGCAGGGATGCATGGCATGCAAAGGGCTACATCTGAAATAGTTCTTTGAGACCTTCAAAAATCCTGTCCATCAGCTCTGGGACAACACAGGGGGCACCACAGAACTTTCCGTAAGAGTAAAGATTTGTTCTGGGAACTTTGAACAAAATTTTCCAGCTGTTTGCTGTGAACTAGTTTTCTGCCAGGCTGTGTACTTTGAAAGCAAAAGTGGCTGTAGTCCTGTGTGTCTCTCACAGATGGGGAAGGCAGGGCTGGAGTAGAACCCCAGTCCTTTTGCTCCAAAGCAGCAAGTCTGCATCACTTGTCCTATGGGAGATCTTGCTTAAAGGAAGCATTGTCTCCATTTTATAAATGGGGGGGGGGGGAACTGAGTCACAAAGATGAAGAGACTTGCCCAAGGTCACATAGGAAATCTATGGCAGACCCAAGAATTGAGCCCAGGTCACTTGAGTCAGTCTAGTGCTTTAATCAGAAGCTGTTCTTCTGGTCCCCCTCTCTACTTAGACTGTGCTTCCTTTAGAAAAAAGAAAAAGTAAGTTTGACTGTCTTGAATAGGCATGATGTCACGTTGATTACGTCTCTTCTTGTTATTTTTCTATCAAAATATTTTTAGAACCCGTAGGACCTAAATAACTTGTAAATATTATTTCAAGCTATGGTCTATCTTGCATTTATTACTGTTCTTTCATTGTGTATTTTTTATGGTTACATAATGTTGCATTCTTGGTTGGAGGGGGAAATCTGTTCCTACATCTAAATCATCTTCACCCGTGCTTCAAGCTTCCCTTTCAAAACTCTGTTAATAATTTTTTGTTTTCCACATGTATGTTTGCCCAAAGCAAATTCTTCTCACATATTTTTGGTGTATGTGCAGAGTTTGTATAGCCCAATTAGAAGTATACTATCAACTAAACGTTTTCAGTCCATTTATTACACCGCCTTAACGTCTTTAAAACCAAATCAATGATGTTTTCCATGCAATCAGTACGGGGTCAAACACAGTTCAGAACATATAATGCATGATATCCAGTTTTGTTCTGTAGACCAGTTGTTTTTATTAAATCAGCATAATAGTTGGACATGTGTACTTGAACAGTGCACTAATCCAAATTAATCCAAAAATGCATATAATCCCAGAGTTAATACAATGGTTCAATTACAGCTGATGAAATGGAATTATGTTTAATTAGTGTATCTGTACATGCTTTTTTTCCATCGGTTAAATAGTTCATACATGTATATCTCATTTGTATAAGCATTTTTCAGTAGTATAACAATGGCATAGAGGCCTGCAATTAGTATCAAACAAGGAGTTTAGTGGTATCAATTCGAAAATCGCTTCTCTTGTATGCTCTAATATAGGAAATAATCTCAAATAATATATTGTATTACAGTTTTATTAGTAACGATTTCAAAGGCGTTTGCAGTTAATTCTGCATTTTTAAATCTTCTTCGGGATTATCTGTGTGATTTAGGCAGTTGTGTGGCTAAAATCCCTGCACAATGCTTTAAAATGCAGGGATTATGTTTTTTGGTTTGTTTTTTAGTAGCTATGTTTGTAAATTAGTTATCGTAACGTCATTTCTGAGACCCTTTCTACCATTTTTAAAAACAAATATGTTTGTTGACTCCCTTAATGCTAATCCAAATGATTCTAAACATTTTTTGGTAACAAGCTGTAAAATGTGTAGATGCAGATTATTTGGAATGCACAGATTAAAAAACTGAAATTGCACAAATGTACTCTCTGCAGCAGATTGGGTGTATTGTTGCATTATACCATGCCACCAGCTGGCAGACAAACTATGAGCCACATTTTGATCTTGTCCACACCACTGTAAATCAAGAGTGATTCCAGACTTACAGTGGTGTAAATGAGATCAGAATTTGGCCTTGGTAGTAGTTTTTTTTTTCTTTTCCTAAAAGTTTCCCACTGAACTGGTATATCTGAAATTAACACTGTAGTCAGAGCTGTCCCTTGGGTAGGGCGAATCGGGGTGACCACTCCAGGCCCCGTGCTTTGGGGGGTCCCGTGCCCCCGGGGTCTCGACTGCCACTCTGGGACCCTGCTGCCGATGCAGAGCGGGGCCCCCAAGCTGGTGGGGGCTGATTTGTCCCGGTCCCGCACCCCGCTAGGGATGGCCCTGACTGTAGTGCCCTATTATAGAAGCAGCCCCTCTAGGATAGGGTTGCCAACTTTCTAATCGCACAAAACTGAACACTCCAGCCCTGCCTCCCCACTCACTACGTTCCCCCTCCCTCGGTGACTCGCTCTCCCCCACACTCACTCACTTTTACTGGGTTAGAGTAGTGGGTTTGGGTTGGGGTTGGGGTGTGGGAGGGATCTAAATGGGGGTGTGGACTCCAGGGTGGGGCCAGAATTGAGGGGTTCAGGATGCGGGAGTGGGCTCCAGGCTGGGGCAGGGAGTTGGGGTGCGGGAGAGGGTGAGGGCTCTGGCTGGGAGTGTGGGCTCTGGGGTGGGGGTGGGGAAGATGGGTTTAGGGTGCAGGAGGGGGCTCTAGCTTGGGAGGTGGGGGCCAAGGGATTCGGAGTGTGGGAGGGGGCTGCGGCTTGAGGCAAGGGGTTGGGGTGCAGGGGGAGTGAGGGCTCTGGGCTGGGACTGGGGATGAGGGGTTCAGGGTGTGGGAGGGGGCTCTGGGCTGATTCAACAATGATCTAGATTTTATTGCTGGAGATGGTTTTCATCGGTTCAGGGGTTAGTTATTAGGGTTGCCAACTTTCTACTCGCACAAAACTGAACACCTTTGCCATGCCCTTTCTCTGAGGTGCGGCTCATGTCATGCCCCTTCTCTGAGGCACCGCCCCCCCGCTCACTTCATCCCCCCTTCCTCCGTCGCTTGCTCTCCCCACCCTCACTCACTCGCTCGCTCATTTTCACCGAGGTGGCTCAGGGGATTGGGGTGCAGGAGGGTGTGAGGGCTCCGGCTGGGGGTGCTGGCTCCGGGCTGGGGCCAAAAATTAGGAGTTCTGAGTGTGGGAGGGGGATCAGGGCTGAAGCAGGGAGTTGGAGTGCAGCGGGGGAGGGGTAAGGGCTCCGACTGGGGGTGCAGGCTGAAACTGAGGTTAATAATTGGGCAAGAGTGAAAATTACTGCATCAAATTACTTTTTTAAAATGATTTGGTACTGTGATTCTTTTCTTAGTTAAAATACTTTAAGATAGAGTCATCATGGTCTTATATTTGAATTTACGGTAGCCTTTGAAATGCTAAAACACGCACGTCATTTATGAACTGGATACATTTAATTTCTTATAGTGAGAGACTAATGTAGAATTCTTTTGAAATTTTTACCCCAGGTCTCCTGATGTTTAATTCCTCTGACTTCAGTGGAGTTTTTCCTGATTTACACTGCCATATGTGAGAAGATGATTAGGTTCAAAATACTTACAGAGCAGGGTACAACATAATGTGAGGTGATGAAACCATTTCAGTAAGCAAAATTCAAGAATTCATTTAAAATAATGCCTTATTGACCCAAAAGACATTCACAAGCAATGAAGGAAATAATTTCCCCTCCTCCTCTACTCCTCCTTCATCCCCAACATTTAATTATGATTACAGAGACCTTTCCAAGATACATGTGCTGCTAAGGATATGCATGCCCATTTGATAAATCTTTCCTAAAAGCTTCAAGTCAAGACCTTTAATTTTGTATTTTAATCTCAAGTGTAGTTTTCTTATGTTTATATACAGTATAGAATGTATCTTACAGTTCAACATTTAGTGTAGACAGTATTCTTCCTGAACTCATTATCTATGTCCTCTACTGCTGGAATTTTGTTGATATGATCCTTTTAGGTAGGCAGAAAATTAGTCTTATGTCTGTTTGGTTGGTGGTTTTTTTTCTCTTCATTCTTTGGAAAGGTATAATTTTCAATAGACTTTGGTTATTTATTCTTATTTTTACTGTTTCCAGAGGAAAGCATCCTGCTGGTAAAGCTTACATGTAGATCTGCTTCAGTACATGCCTGTGTGTTGCCAGCATAGGCTAGGAAAGTGCTAAATTAGAATGAAAATTGCAAGAGTATTTTTCCACTATGGTTTGTCATCCAGAAATGGGTTTGTAACACAGTGTACAGCGTTGTATCCCAGCTGTGTGGAGCATTGATTGCTTCTGCCTGAAGCAGGGATGCTGTCAAGTTGCTCTGTGAGTTGAGTCATCTATTGACAAAGAGCTACCAGCCAGCAGATAAGGCTGTGCAGCTCTGCTCTCTGTGCTCCCACGATGCACTGCTTATAGCAGCTGTCAAAGATACTGAAGGGTCCACAAAAAAAGGACTTTACATCTGCTAAGAAGAGAAAAGCTTTTATCAAAGCTGGCCAAGGGAAACACTAGACATCAGTACAACATGAATGCATACCTTACTAAGCAACACAGCTGCTGCAGGGGGTCTGATGGGATGGATGCTGGCAGAAGTTTGCCTTCATTGATGAGGGATGCCCACTGCGCCTGTGGTTGGCAACAGAACCCTCAGGGGCTCTATTATAGTTCTCAGACTGTGCCCTCTTCAGGACCTGTGGGTCTGACCCAAAACAGGAGTAAGTGTATTACTTTGTGGGACAGTGTGCGGAAGAGCCCCCATAAAACTCTGGCTAAGACAAAGGGGACCACAGGGGAGTGGTGGTCAGAGTGCACCTGTCCCCATGGCTGGTGCAACCCAGTACAGGTGAGCCTATTCTTGTAAGTCTAAATGGGTTAGAAGACTTTCAAACAACAAAATAAGGATTTGCTATTGTTGGCAACTTTTCACGCTGGGTCTTGATTATTGTTTAATGATGCCTTCTGGAAGATTTTATGCGGGGCAGTGTGTCAGTTTATAATGTCTGTCATTTGAATCCTGCTTCTATGTGGTCTTTGTAATCCTTGGGGTTCTCTGGGAAGAGTTTCCTTTTCATACTGTTTTGTCTTTATAAATACAACTTCTCTAAACTTCCTATTACATTGTAGTTATGTTTAGAAGTATGATCTGTTTTAGCCACCCCATGGCTTCACAAGGATTGTATTGTGCATGCTTCTTTGGAGAGTTTGTTTTAATTTGCTTTTTCAAGCTAAATAATCATATGTTTTTTTAATAGGGAAAATATTTAATACTTAAAAATAAATATGGAAGGTATGACTAATTTTTCTCTGACCCCCCCCCCCGCCTGCAAGATCTATTTGAAATTTGTTAAGTATGTATGAAGTAACTGACTTTAGCTTTCATTTTTGTACTGATTTAATTTTTCAAATGATAAAGTAGTTTTATTTGAAGTTTAAAATATACTAGTGTCCAGAATTTGTAGTTACTTGAGTGTAATTATCTTAGTTATAATTGCTCCCAAGAAAACAAAGCACTGTAAAATGAAATGCAGTGACATTCATATGGTTGTTAATATTAAAAAGCGTTAATGCTTTGTCCACTGATGCATGCATTTTCATGTCTGAATCAGACATTTTAATCTCATTCAAAAGCTCTCGTATTACACCAACACCAAACACTCTCATTTTCTAAAATAGTGGATTTTTTTTATTTAACTCAAAAGGAAAACTAGGGTGTAATATTAAACTGAAATACTCTAGTAGTTATTGGGTAAAGCTTGCAATATAGTCTAACTGTCTGTAAAACACATCGAACGAAGAAGTGCTCTGTTTGGAGAATAAATCAATTCTCTGATGGAAATGGTTTTAATATGTTTTTCACAGAACAGGAAACCAATAAAGCACTGGGTCTTCTGACCGTGGGGCTACACTTTATCTTCCTCATGATCCAGAAAAGTGATGCATTGTTTGCTGCAAGTGATTTTTATATATGTAAACAAGCTCTATTTTAGCTTTAAACTAATTTTATATTGAAGGACTAAGATTTTTGCTTTTGGATTTTTTTTAATTGACCGATAATACACACTATTCTAAAAATATATTATTAATTCTCTCATGTATCATGTACCAAATTTATATGAATGTTGCATACAAAATAAGCCAACATGAAAAAAATTAAAAAGCAATATCACTAGTTAGTGCCCTTATTTTGCAGAAAAATATTGAGAATTTAAAAAAACACACACACAAAAACCATTGTTTCAGTGAAGCAGAAATTGTATTCCTTAATGTGTTTTTTCTAAAATGGAAAAAAGTTGAAAGAAAAAACTATCTCATACTAGCAACTAGTTTTGTAAGCTAAGTAAGATATAGAGTATGCAAAGGGGACAATAATGCTGTGTGTTCTTACTGTATTTTTTAAAAGGTACCATACTGGTCACACTTAAAAGATCACTCCAGTATATGTACTTTACTTTTATACAATTGTATGCATGCACAATATAATAGTATACTTGCATATTTTCAACACCATTATATGAAGATACAGTAAAATAACCCATTTCAAGCTTTGCACAAATAGGTCTTTTTATTTTTGAATTGTGTATTTTAAACTTCATCTAGCACACATTCTTATTGTCTGAACGCACTTTTTTCTCTTTGTTGTGTTTAGCAAAGTGTCCTCACTAGTATTTACCTGTAGTCATCTTAATGCTTGTTAGCAAAAAATTCTAGGGAAAGGTAATGTTCTGTGCCTACATACAGTGGAAAAAGATTGATATGGTTACTTCCTCCTAGGATTTTATTAATCCTTTGTGTTCCTTTGTATCATACCCCTTCTGGACAATCAGTTTCCTTTGACCATCTCACCCTTTCTCATTCAAATAATAATCTCTTTACTTTTGTTTCCTCTGTGTAAAGCGAGCATTGTGGAGAGAGTGAGACGAGGAGGGAGAGTATGTAAACACACTGGGGTTATGTCTACATAGCACCTAGACACCCGCAGCTGGGGCTTGGGTTGCGGGGCTGTTTCATTGCTATGTAGAATTCCAGGCTTGGGCTGGAGCCCGAGGACTTGGATCCTCCCACCTTGCATGGTCCTAGAACCCGGGCTCCAGTCCAAGCCCGGAAGTCTACACAGCAGTGAAATAGCCCCACAGCCCGAGACCCAGGAGCCCAAGGCCGCTTGCACTGGCCAGCCGCAGGTTTTTCTCTGCTGTGTAGATGTATCCTGGGAAGGCTTGCTTTTTGACCAATGTTGAAATGATAATACTGTTTGTAACTGTTGTAAAAAGCTGGTAGGATGGGGTATCATCCCTAATATGGATCATTTCTGAAGATTAGCTGCATTACATATGAATAAGAGATGCAATGTACAGCAATTTAATAACTAATCAGAGAAACTGCTATTGGTTCTTTCATGGATACCTTTTAAATTGCCACTAGTTTCAGGGTGCAGGTTAAAAACTGTAGGTGTCATTGAGGGACTCACTTACCACACTGTCCTTTGATTTGGAAAACAATCTCATTCGATCTCTTTTTAAAGAAGGCTTAGTTCCTTTTTGTTTAGCAGCAGTAAAGTCATGTTTGCAGTGATGATAGTTCACAATAAAAATACAATGAGAAATATAAAGAGCATAATTAGAATAAAAAGAAAATGGTTCTAAGTTCAATTCTTGTATATAATGTATTAGGGAGAGGATATTTTAAAAATGTCTAATATAAGTTGCCACTTTTAAATATACCGTATTTAAAGAGAAATAATGGGAATCTAAACTTCAGTCTCGATAAAATTACATCAACTAAAAGAAGTAATTGTTTAGGGAAAAAGTGCTTCCCAGGAGGTGCTGAGCACCCTTGTCTTTCTGTGTAAGTCACTAGGAGGTGACCACTGACTTCGGATGGAGTTGAAAGCACCTAGAACCTCACAGGTTCCTCAGTTAGCATTACAATAACCAACATAATGTCAGGCCCTTGGTTCTTTAAAATCAGAAGCTTTAAAGATACATTTGACAGCTTTTGGGACCTGAGATGATAAATGAGCAATAAAATGTAGAGATGTAGCTTTTTTCAAGTACCTTCTCTAGTTCAGAGAAGTGCAGTGAGTGCCCCTTCAGTGAAATTTTTTGTTCTAATCTCAGAAGTTTTGCTTCACTAGGTTTTATGTGAGCATTTTCTCTTGGTTTTGCATTGAGTTTTGGGCTGAAAACTCCCTAATCTCAAACAGATTTATTTGAAATCACCAAAATTCACTTAATTTTAGAAACCTTGTGAAACTAAAATTATTCAGGAGCTAATGCTAATCCCAGGTTTGAACAACCACTAGTGCCCTTGTTGCCAAGAAGGCTAACGGCATTTTGGGCTGTATAAGTAGGGGCATTGCCAGCAGATCGAGGGACGTGATCATTCCCCTCTATTCGACATTGGTGAGGCCTCATCTGGAGTACTGTGTCCAGTTTTGGGCCCCACACTACAAGAAGGATGTGGAAAAATTGGAAAGAGTCCAGCGGAGGGCAACAAAAATGATTAGGGGGCTGGAGCACATGACTTATGAGGAGAGGCTGAGGGAACTGGGATTGTTTAGTCTGCAGAAGAGAAGAATGAGGGGGGATTTGATAGCTGTTTTCAACTACCTGAAAGGGGGTTCTAAAGAGGATGGATCTAGACTGTTCTCAGTGATACTTGATGACAGAACAAGGAGTAATGGTCTCAAGTTGCAGAGGGGGAGGTTTAGGTTGGATATTAGAAAAAACTTTTTCACTAGGAGGGTGGTGAAGCACTGGAATGGGTTACCTAGGGAGGTGGTGGAATCTCCTTCCTTAGAGGTTTTTAAGGTCAGGCTTGACAAAGCCCTGGCTGGGATGATTTAGTTGGGAAGTGGTCCTGCTTTGAGCAGGGGGTTGGACTAGATGACCTCCTGAGGTCCCTCACCCTGATATTCTATGATTCTATGATTCTAGGGGTGGCCAACCTGTGGCTCTGGAGCCACATGTGGCTCTTCAGAAGTTAATATGCAGCTCCTTGTATAGGCACCGACTCCGGGGCTGGAGCTACAGGCGCCAACTTTCCAATGTGCCAGGGGGATCACTGCTCAACCCCTGGCTCTGCCACAGGCCCTGCCCCCACTCCACCCCTTCCTGCCCCCTTCCCTGCTATGCCCTCGCTCCTGCCCCTCCACCCAGAGCCTCCTGCACGCCACGGAACAGCTGATCAGGAGGTGCAGGGAGGAAGGGGGAGGCGCTGATCGCCGGTATTGCCAGTGGGTGGGAGGCACTGGGAACATGGTGGGGGTTTTGAGGAGGGGCTGCTGCTGTATTACTGTGCCTCTTTGGCAATGTACATTGGTAAATTCTGGCTCCTTCTCAGGCTCAGGTTGGCCACCTCTGCACTAATGTTACTAAGCCAGAGTATGTTTTCCAAGAGCTACTGGCGCTTCTTCTAGTGAAAAGGAGTGCTTTATTATCAATTTAAATCAGAAGCTAAGAAATGCAGAAAATTCTTAAGGGAAGCAAAGGGACACAAGAAGAAATCTATGGCCAGCAGAGTTGTGGTCAATAAGAAGGTTTTTTTTAAGTGTATTGAGAACAAAAAGAATGGTGTTAGTCCATTACTAGATGGAAATGTAGAATTTTCAGTAATAATGCAGAAAAGGCATATGTTCAATAAATATTTCTGTTCTGTATTTGGGAATTCATATCACTTTCCATTCCACTAGTATCTCAGGAGGATGTTAAACAGCAGCTACTAAAGTTAGACATTTTTAAATTGGCAGCTCCAGATAACTTGCATCCACAATTAATGTTGATTTTTCAATAAGTCTTGGAGTACCAGGAAAGTTCCAGAAGACTGGAAGAAAGCTAATGTTGTGCCAATATTTAAAAAGGGTAAAGGGATGATCTGGGTAATTATAGGCCTATCAGTGTGACATCGATAAATGGCAAGATAATGGAGAGGCTGATACAGGACTCAATAAAAAAAAATTAAAGGAGGGTAATATAATTAATGCCAATCAACATAGGTTTATGGAAAATAGACCCTCTCAAACTAACTTGATATCTTTCTTTGAAGAGATTACAAGTTTGGTTGATAAAGCTAATAGTGTTGATGTAATATTCTTATACTTACAGAAGGCATTTGACTTGGTACTGCACAACATTTTGATTAAAAAAACTAGAATGATATAAAATTAACATGGGAGACATTAAATGGATTAAAAGCTAGCTAACTGATAGGTCTCAAAATGTAATTTTGAATGGGCATCCTCATCGAACTGGTGTGTTTCTAGTGAGGTCCCACAGGGATTGGTTCTTGGCACTACACTATTAAACATTTTTTTTTTTATGATCTGAAAGAAAACAAAATCTGAAAGCAAACAAAAATCATCACTCAGAGTTGACCCAAAATTTGGGAAGGTGGTAAATAATGGCGATTTGATAATGATAATTTTGGTGCAAGCGAACAATATGCATTTTAATATGGTAAATGTATACATATAGAAACAAAGAATGTAGGCCATATTTACAGGATGCAGGACTCTATCCTGGGAAACCGTGACTCTGAAAAAGATTCAGGGGTTGTGGTGGATAATCAGCTAAACATGACCTCCCAATGCAATGCTGTTTTCAAAAGGGCTAATGCAATCCTTGGATTCATAAACAGGAGAATCTCAAGTAAGAGTAGAGAGGTTATTTAACCTCTATATTTGGCTCTGGTGCAATTGCTACTGGAATACTGTGTCCAGTTCTGGTGCCCACAATTAGAGAAGGATGTTGATAACTTGGAAAGGGTTCAGAGAAGAGCCATGAAAATGATTAAGGGATTAGAAAACCTGTTTAATAGTGACAGACTCAAGGAGCTCAATCTATTTAGCTTATCTAAGAGCAGGATAAGCATTGATTACAGTGTATAAGTACCTACATGGGGACTAAATGTTTAAGAGTGGGCTCTTCAGTCTAACAGAGAAAAGTGTAACATGATCCATTGGCTGGAAGTTGAAACTAGACAAATTCAGACTGGAAATAAGATGTACATTATTAACAGTAAGGGTAATTAATCACTGGAAAAATGTACCAGAGTTTGTGATGGATTCTCCATTGCTGGCATTTTTAAAATCAAGAATGGATGCTTTTCTAAAAGATATACTTATAGGAATTATTGTGGGGGAATTCTATGGTCTGTTACATAGGAGGTCAAACAAGATGATCTCAATGGTCCCTTCTGGCCTCGGAGTCTATAAATCCATGAATTTGGACCTTGAAAACCTATTCTGATCCCTTCAGGGATGTGGATTTCAGCATGAAACTGGCAATAGTGCTATCAAATATCTTCAGGCATTGAAGGTTTGCAATGCCATTTTACTTAGTAAAGGAAAATCATTTCTCGAACGCACTAAAATTTTTTTGACTCTGTCAGTAAAATACCGGCAGTATTTTGGTGGCAAGAACCACCATTTGACATAATATTTTTTTTTTTACTTTCTAAAAGCCTTTGACAAAGTCCCTCCATGAGGAAGCTATTAAGAAAACTAAATAGTCCTGGGGTAAAATGGAAAAATCTCACGTGGATCAGAATCTGGCTAAGAGGGAGAAAACAAAGAGTAAGAATAAATGATCTGTTTTCAACACAGCAAAAAAGTTAAGTGGGGTGCTCCATACTTGGTTCAATAATGCATAATATTATGTATTCAGGGGTGTGAGTGAGAGAGAGAGAGAGAGAGAGAGAGAGAGAGAGAGAGAGAGAGAGAGAGAGAGAGAAATACTCCAACTACTAGCTGATGATGGTTGGGAAGAAATATCCCCATGAGCAGGTTATTCCATATGGTAATGGCCACCGTCTGAGACAGGATACTGAACTAGATGGATCCCTGCATGATGTTTATATTCCAAATGCTGTTACTGTAAATTTACCATCATTCACCAATGGAGCCTTCTGGTAGCAGCACAGACTGCACATTGTGATTTCCCACTGAGCAAAAAGATGCGAGAGGAGCCAATATTTCCTTTTGCAGGGTGATTAATGTTGTCTTGTAATTCATAGTAGGGTTTTTGTTGTTGTTGTTGTTGTTTTTTGTTAAGGCCAGAAGGAGAGACCATTACCATCTACTAGCCTGAACTTCAGTATAAAATGAGCCACAAAATCACCCGGTGATTCCTAACTGAAGCATTGATCAGCAGACTGAGAATGTTCTCTTCTGGATGAACACATAAAGAAGCAGAGAGAAGGAGATGTTAAAATCTGCTTGTGCCCCATCAGCCGTCTGTGAAAATTTGGCACACTGACTCACATTTGGCACTCATTCTTGATAGTTACCATAGAAAATGAAATTTTACATAGTCCTTCAGCTAAGCATTGGAAAGTGTTGCCAATATTGAGTTAATATTACTTAGTTCTGCTATGTGAAAATGGAAAGAGTTTTTAGGGGGCAATCATTGCCTGGTGGTTACCTTTAAGAAGTCAGAATTTGGCATCAGTAACCACCTTATATCTTATAACCACCTTATATCTAATACCACAGTTTTTCCCTATAGGCAGTGACATTACGAACAATGTATCCCTTAGCAAATGGTGATTTTTCAAAACAATAACTATTTCTATGTATGGATTTTGAAAAGACGACACTGTTTTGTGAAGAGACACTGAGGAGGCGGAAGCTGGACATACTGAGCCACATTAATTTGTATTTCCAGAGTTCTAGTAATTGTCTCTGTCTCTAAAACATGCAATAAATAAATGTATTGACCCAGAAACCTGAGATCTGCCAATGAGCTCAATTTTCCCATCGTATCTATACAGGGCATGCAACAAAATCCTTGTCTAGAACAATGTTCTAACATTATTTATTATTACAGTGGCATTGGGAGTCTATGAACAGTGCATGCTCCTTTTCTTTTGTTGTGTAATAGTCTATTTCCTTCTATTACTGGGTATCTAGTCTCCTTTTATTGCTAAAACCTTTGATGACATATAACTACAGAAGGCAGCAAAGACAGCTGAGAAACAGGCATTACAGGCATGATTACACAGATCATGAAAGCATTTATGCATGAGATACTCTACACATATTCATATACAAAAACCAGAGAAGCTATGCAATATACTGCTTTCCAATGGCACTCGTGATTCATTCGTTGATAATCTACACAAATTTTAGCTTTTGACTGTTATTCAGTCATAAATGTGTTACAACTACTATGTGTACTTGATTACATAGAAACTCTGCTTTTTAAGATCCAGACACCTTGTAGAAATGCAGCACACTTGTTTAGTCTAACTGAAGCAAATATGTGAAGGATAATACAGGACTTTTTATAGTTGTATGTTTAACAATGTTTATGGTTGATAGAACTTCTCTCTGGTGCATTGAAATGGCCTGGGAGAACTACCTAAAAACCAGAGATATCCTCCAAAGTGTCTTTCATGTGCTTTGGGACTGGCCACTTCGGTCAATTCAGGGTTTGGGTCTTTCTGTGTCGGTGTGTGTGATTTCAGCTCACAATCAATGCTGGTGAGAGTCTTAGATTTCAGAGAGCTGCTAGGGAGTTCCTGGTTGCAGCAGTAGCAATCTTTCATCAGAGTACTGAGCTTCCAAATTTAACTCTGCATTTCCTGACTTGTGGGTACTAAGGTTTTTCAGTCTTAACATTGTACTAGTGCTAGGTGGGCTTCTTGAGTGGAGGGAGAGGAAGGGAGGAAAATTACAAGAAACCATATATTTGGTGTCCCCCTTGTTAAGAGTATATTGGTTTTAAATTAGGCTTGAGTGTTACAACATAGTTTTAAAATCAAATAATAACAATTTATTCACCCTACTTATGTAATTGATGATTTTAAATTATAAAGGATTGTAACAGGGATTGGCCCAACAGCAATCTATCCCTGAAAATTTACAACACTTCTACAATTAGAGGGAACAAGAAGATTACCTCTTTACCCTGAGTATTTTATACTGGTTAAATGAAGGGATGTGAGCATCTTAAACAAGTGTAAATACCCCTCGTAGTAAACTCCAATATAGGTATGGGCTTGTTTTTCTTTGGGGACAGCCAGGACAGTAGTATAAATATATATCCTTGCTAACTTACTTTTTCTTTGAGAAATGTGTTGCTTGTCTGTTTAAATTTAGTATTATCTTTGCATGAAATGTTTTTACAGGAGAAACAATTTATTTCAATAGCAGAAATTAGTCATATTATGGGTCAAAACTTAACGGATCTTCAATCTAGTGATTTTTCATTTTCTATTTGAAATTCTTAAGTAACAGTGCAGTACCAAAGATTTCCAGCTCCTGCTAATATCACACAGCAGCTGTGCTGCATTCAGACATGAGAAAAGTTGAATCAGCTATTTTTAACGTGCTTTTTTTAAAATTGAGAGTTGATTAGCACCCCCCACTCCCCTCCCCCCCCCCCCGAAAAAAACCCCTGCTATGGTACATGTAACAACCACCTTCACAAAACCCTTATCTAGCTCTAGGTCTGTCCATCTATCTAGTTTCTTATACTGAGCCCATCCCCTGATGTCTGAGCACCTTAAATAATAAAGTGAACTCAAGAATATACATATATCTATCCTCCCCTCATTTTAGAGGGGCTATTTCTTAAATACGTGATATTGGTAGGGTTGCCAAAGGAGGGTTCAGTCTAAGAAGCAGGTTTCGTTATTTATTCTTTATATGACAGTGGTGGCTGAGGGCCTCATTTTGCTAGTGGCTAAATAATAGGAAGATAGTCCTTGCCTCCAGGATCTTGTAACTTAGTTTTTACATTTTACTCTGAAAATGCTCAGATTCACAGACACCCTGTTTTCTCTTCTGGCACCACATTCCACGTTCCCTGTGAAAACTCATTTTCTTACACTCATAAGTTTTGTTATTGAGCATCTATTGTTCCAATGTTCTACTGGAACACAGCTCTTATGGAAGGTTGCAATTAGGCAGAGTAGTGGTCTTAATGGTAAATTGGTCCAACTTTGAAGACTTTGAAGAGAGGGACTACTGAAACCTTGAATTTAATCAGCTTATTCAATGGGAAGGCAATGATATGAACAGAGCTCTGAAGTATTTTCAGGAACCTGTCTTGCTGAGTAAGCCTACTGTTGTGTTCTGAACACTTGCCTAACTTGCCCTATCAAACTAACGTGATTTTTTTAATGAGATTACAAGTTTGGTTGATAAAGGTAATAGTGTTGATATAATATACTTAGACTTCTGTGAGGCTTTTGACTTGGTACTGCATGACATCTTGATTAAAAAACTAGAATGATATAAAATTAACCTGGCACACATGACATGGATTAAAAGCTGGTCAAACTGTAAGTGAAATTGGGGAATCATCAGCAAGTGGGTCTATTTCCAATGGGGTCCAGCCAGGATCGGTTCTTGACCCTAGTTATTTAACATTTTTATCTATGACCTGGAAGAAAACATAATATTGTTGATAAAGTTTGCACATAACACAGAAAACGGGGGAGTAATAAATCGTGAAGAGGACAGATCACTGATACAAAGCGATCTGAATCACTTGGTAAGCTGGGCACATGAAACAATATGCATTTTAAGACAGCTAATTGTAAATGTATACATCTAGGAACAAAGACTGTAGGCCATGCTTAGATGATGGGGGACTGTATCCTGGGAAGCAGTCACTCTGAAAAAGATGTGGGGCATTGTGGTGGATAATAAACTGAACATGAGCTCTCAGTGTGACGCTGTGGCCAAAAAAGGGCTATTGCAATCCTTGGGTGCCTAAATGGGAATCTCGAGTAGGGGTAGAGAGGTTATTTTACTTCTGCATTTGGGATACCTTTACAGCTGCTGGAATACTGTGTCCAGTTCTGGTGCCAGCAGTTCAAGAAGGAAATTGATAAATTGGAAAGGGTTCAGAGAAGATCTAGGAGAATGATTAAAGGATTAGAAAACTTGCCTTATAGTGATAGATTCAAGGAGCTCAATCTATTTAGTTTAACAAAGAGAAAGTTAAGGGGTGGCTTGATTACAGTCTACAAGTACCTACATGGAGTCCAAATACTTGATAATGGGCTCTTCAATCTAGCAGAAAAAGATGTAACATAATCCAATGGCTGGAAATTGAAGCTAGGTAAATTCAGACTATAAATAAGGGGTAAATTTTTAACAGTGAGGTTAATTAACCATTGGAATAATTTACCAGGGGTCATGGTGGATTTTAAAAGATATGTTCTAGGAGTTATTTTGGGGAATTCTATGGCCTCAGTTTTACAGGAGGCCAGACTAGATTATCACAATGATCCCTTCTGGTCATAGGATCTATGAATCTAGGGCTATGGCCCATGACAGTGGGACTGTAACAAATGCTCCCCACCTCTCTGTTGTTCTCTTGTGCTTTATAGGGTCAAAAGATGTGCTCATAAATCATGGATTTTCTTTTATACAATGCCTACTAAAAACAAGCTCTGTCTCATGTCAAAAAGGGGATAAAAGCCATGAAAAGTAATATCTTTGTAGTATTGAAGTGTACCTCTGCCACAGACCCAAATATGAATCTCTGATATAGTCATGAGTGCAAGGTAGGTGTGGGTGAGGTAATATCTTTATTGGACCAACTTCTGTTTTACCTCCTCCACCTTGTCTCTCCAATATCCTGGGACCAGCATGCCTATAACTACACTGCATAGTTATGAGGTGACTTTCTTAGCCATCTGGCAGTGGCATTTCCACTAAAAATCTCACTTCTATAGGCAGATGCAGAGATATGAAATAATGTAGTAGTGAGTGCATATGTTCATGAGACATGCCATACCCTTATCTATACACTCTATATTACTCTTGTCTGCTGATCAGTTAATCAGTGGTATGTAATGTTTTATACAGCTGCATGCTGGTCAAAGCACGGCCAGTATTTAGGTCACTGCACTTATCTTCCAGTGATGATTGTAACAGTATTTGGGTAGTGGTATTGTAAAATGGGACCCTATCCCACCCTAAGTTATCTCAGTGGGATGAGAAACAATCCATCTCTCACTGCCCCCGGTGTTACCCTGAGAAACAGGCTGGGTTTGGTTCCCTGCCTGTGGAAAGAGGTGAAACACTATAAACTCCAGGGGCTTCCTTCCCCAAGATCTACCTAGGTAGGCTATCCCAGCAGGGATACTGGGTCCTCAGAATACTCTGGACTGGGTTTAAGGCTGCAACCCAATTGCCATTACAGCTGCTTGTGAGACCCCAGGACTGAGCCTGAACATTGGAAGCTATGGTGAAGGAGCTTCCAAATTGCCTCACCCTCGCATCACAGTACTTCCTCTCCAGTTGCTTTTCTTACCCCCGTCAGATCCATCTGTGAGGTGGAGAGCCAGTACCTGGTTATTAGATAGATTCACAATAATTAACATACCCCTACCTGCATAGTATCTTTATCTTTAACTAGACTGTTAAAAAGGGCACACACACAAAACACCAAATCAAATTAAACCAATTTATCTTTCTCCAGGAAAGCCTAAAAATGGGAGAAAACCTGTTAGCAGGTTTCAAAATATACTAAGCAGTCGAAAGTTGTTTTAAAATATATTAAAACGATCCTTACACCACTTCCTACACTTGAATGGAAAGACATACTAAAAATACAAATGTACGAAAAACACTTTAAACAGTAACAGTCTCTTTTGTGCGGTGGTGAAGCTTGGCTCTTTGGTTTGATCGTTCCAGAAGGGGGGTGTGGTGAGGATACTGCCCTGCCCAACAGGCCTCCGCAGAACAGGCACAGTTACCCTGCAGGACTTCCCTCTTCCTCCTGGCAGCTTGAGAGCTCCTCAGGCCGGTGCTTGTTACAGCTTCCTGCACGGTGGGTCTCAGGGCACTGTGGGTGTGGGTTACAGGGCTCCCACAGCTCAGCCCCCTCCCTGCCGCACTCACTCTCCTTAGCTGGGATCTCTGTAACTCTCATAACCTTACAGCGTCTCTGATTCCCCCGCCCCACCTCCCCATATGTGGGACAGCTGTTCACTCCCCAACTCACGGCCTTGCCTGGTTGGGTCTGTCACTTCTTCATGATGGGTTCCCGCTCTTTGCACTGACTGTCCCATGCACTGGCTCCATCACACTGGTCACTGTGTGCCCCCAGCCTCTCATGCTGCAATTCTCCCCCTGGCTCCCAGCTGCAGCTTGTCACCCCAAGTGCTGGAGCTGCTCTCGCTGGCTCTCTTCCTGCAGCGCACATGGGTCTGGGACCTGAGCCGTGGCCCCCGGATGGACCAGGCAGCCAGGCCAATCAGACTGGCTTGGGGTGCTGGCTATTTCCTATTGGCCCTGGTCAGGAGCTCTCTGGCCAGAGGCCCTGTCAGTTCAGGATCCTGACTCCTTGGCCCCGCCCCTCCTGACATGGGGTGACATGAACCAAACAAACCCTCAGAGTTTTAGTAAATGTTTAGTTTACATGACCAGAAACATTATTTTTTAAAACTGCTAGGATAAGGAGTTCATTTAAGAAAAGTGTTCTAAAAATATGTGAACATAACCTAAGTGGTTTTAAACAACTTGATTTTTTTTTTTTAAAGAGGCTAACTATTCAGCTATTTCACTATCAACAGAAACCCGGGCTCTATCATGCTGGTGCCTCAGAAGGAGTCTGGTAAATTCCTCAGCACTAGTTCCTACACACAAAGGAGAGAACTAACAAACATGGAAAGTACAGACAAACTATATAGCTGGAGTAAGTGTAAAATGTATGGGTAAAATCCTGGTTCCACTGAAATCAATATCAGTTTTGCTATTGACTTCCATGTGACGTGTGTGTATGTGTGTGTGTGTGTGAGAGAGAGAGAGACAGAGACTTCCATGTTGGATATAATAATTGTATTTTATATTACATTATTGACAGCCTTACCTGCTCCGTGCCCACTCATTATTTTTTCAGAGACTGCTTCTGTCAAGGCTGTATCCCCACTTTGAACTTTAGGGTACAACTGTGGGGGCCTGCATGAAGACTTCTAAGCTTAACTACCAGCTTAGATATGGTCCGCTGCCACCATTCCCAAAACTAAATTCCCTTCCCTGGAAAACCTTGAGAAACCTTTCACCAATTCCCTGGTGAATACAGATCCAAACCCCTTGGATCTTAAGACAAGGAGAAATTAACCATCCCCCTCCTTTCTCCCACCAACTCCTGGTGAATACAGATCCAAACCCCTTGGATCTTAAAACAAGGAGAAATTGACCATCCCCCTCCTTTCTCCCACCAATTCCTGGTGAATACAGATCCAAACCCCTTGGATCTTAAAACAAGGAGAAATTGACCAGCCCCCTCCTTTCTCCCACCAACTCCTGGTGAATCCAGATCCAACCCCCTTGGATCTAAAACAAGGAAAAAGCAATCAGGTTCTTAAAAAGAAGGTTTTTAATTAAAGAAAAAGGTAAAAATCATCTCTGTAAAATCAGTATGGAAAATAACTTTACAGGGTAATCAAGCTTAAAGAGCTCAGAGGACTCCCCTCTAGTCTTAGGTTCAAAGTACAGCAAACAAAGATAAACACTCTAGTAAAAGGTACATTTACAAATTGAGAAAACAAAGTAAAACTAAGACGCCTTGCCTGGCTATTTACTTACAAGTTTGAAATAGGAGAGATTTGTTTAGAAAGATGTGGAGAACCTGGATTGATGTCTGGTCCCTCTCAGTCCCAAGAGCGAACAACCCCCTAAACAAAGAGCACAAACAAAAGCCTTTCCCCCCCCCAAGATTTGAAAGTATCTTGTCCCCTTATTGGTCCTTTGGGTCAGGTGTCAGCCAGGTTACCCGAGCTTCTTAACCCTTTACAGGTAAAAGGATTTTGGAGTCTCTGGCCAGGAGGGATTTTATAGTACTGTAGACAGGAGAGCTGTTACCCTTCCCTTTATAGTTATGACACGCCCCCCAAATCACAGATAGTGTTGGACGTCCGGTTCCACACTGGCTGTGATTTCTTCCTGGAGCTCTAGGAGAAAACAGAGTTAATAAGACACATGTACCTTTAGACATACTACTGATTATATAAAAACTAACAATATGTTCCAGTCCAAGAACAATTTTTAACCAGTTGACTCTGGGAAACTTTCCCGGGAGAGTGCATCAGCCACTTTGTTAGAAGCTCCTGAAATGTGTTGTATTTCAAAATCAAAATCTTGGAGTGCTAAACTCCACCGAAGAAGTTTTTTGTTATTCCCCTTGGCGGTATGAAGCCACTGTAGCGCAGCATGGTCTGTTTGTAGTTGGAAACGCCGTCCCCAAACATATGGGTGTAGCTTTTCCAGCGCGTACACAATGGAGTAGCATTCCTTTTCGCTGATTGACCAGTGGCTTTCCCTCTCAGACAGTTTCTTGCTGAGAAACACGAGAGGATGGAATTCTTGATCCGGTCCTTCCTGCATTAAAACTGCTCCCACGCCTCGCTCGGATGCATCTGTGGTTACTAGGAACGGTTTGTCAAAGTCTGGGGTCCTTAGCACAGGGTCAGACATGAGTGTTGCCTTAAGCTGGTTAAAGGCCTTTTGACACTCATCAGTCCACTGAACTGTATTTGGCTGTTTCTTTCTGGTTAGGTCTGTCAGCGGGGTGGCGATTTGGCTGTAGTGGGGTACAAATCGCCTATAATATCCGGCCAAGCCTAAGAAGGATTGGACCTGTTTCTTTGACTTTGGAACCGGCCACTTTTGGATAGCATCCACTTTGGCCTGTAGGGGATTTATAGTTCCTTGACCCACCTGGTGCCCCAGGTAAGTCTCTCTGTTTTGGCCTATTTGACACTTTTTAGCCTTAACGGTTAGACCTGCCTGCCGGATGCGCTTAGCTCAGGCTGCTGCTGAGTTAACAGAGACTTTCTAACTAGCTACTCCTGAGGATGTAAAAAGAAAAAAAAAACAATTCAGCTTGTAAATTCCTTTTACCAGTCGTTTGTTCGTTAATTGAACCCTTCTCTTAACAAAGGCTCTTGTTAAAAAAACTTAACACCTCTGCCTTCAGGCAAGGAGAGATAAGATATGCATCTACCTTCAGCTCTGCTTTCCAAGCAGCTAGAAGGAAAAAAAAATCTTACTGGCTTTTGGGTTTAAAATGTTTCCCACCGCTATGCCACCATGTCAAGGCTGTATATCCCCACTTTGAACTTTAGGGTACAACTGTGGGGGCCTGCATGAAGACTTCTAAGCTTAACTACCAGCTTAGATCTGGTCCGCTGCCACCATTCCCAAAACTAAATTCCCTTCCCTGGGAAACCTTTCACCAATTCCCCGGTGAATACAGATCCAAACCCCTTGGATCTTAAGACAAGGAGAAATTAACCATCCCCCTCCTTTCTCCCACCAACTCCTGGTGAATACAGATCCAAACCCCTTGGATCTTAAAACAAGGAGAAATTGACCAGCCCCCTCCTTTCTCCCACCAACTCCTGGTGAATACAGATCCAACCCCCTTGGATCTAAAACAAGGAAAAAGCAATCAGGTTCTTAAAAAGAAGGCTTTTAATTAAAGAAAAAGGTAAAAATCATCTCTGTAAAATCAGTATGGAAAATAACTTTACAGGGTAATCAGACTTAAAGAGCTCAGAGGACTCCCCTCTAGTCTTAGGTTCAAAGTACAGCAAACAAAGATAAACACTCTAGTAAAAGGTACATTTACAAGTTGAGAAAACAAAGTAAAACTAAGATGCCTTGCCTGGCTATTTACTTACAAGTTTGAAATAGGAGAGATTTGTTTAGAAAGATGTGGAGAACCTGGATTGATGTCTGGTCCCTCTCAGTCCCAAGAGCGAACAACCCCCTAAACAAAGAGCACAAACAAAAGCCTTTCCCCCCCAAGATTTGAAAGTATCTTGTCCCCTTATTGGTCCTTTGGGTCAGGTGTCAGCCAGGTTACCTGAGCTTCTTAACCCTTTACAGGTAAAAGGATTTTGGAGTCTCTGGCCAGGAGGGATTTTATAGTACTGTACACAGGAGAGCTGTTACCCTTCCCTTTATAGTTATGACAGCTTCTCACAAATCTCTGAGTAGCATGATGAAGCAAAGATTTCTGCTGATTAGAGCCTTGCTGGTAAATGAATGACTGGCCATCCTGATCAAAACAGGCTCTGATTTTGGACATCTGTTTTTGGATGCCTAACTTCATACACCATTAAGGTACCTGATTTTCAGAGAGTACTTAGGACTTACCCAGATTAGGTACCCCAAAATTGAGGTGCACATAATCACAAAACATTTTTGAAAATTGTGGCCTTAAAAAACAACCACCACCAAACAAACATTCTCAAAACAAAAAAACTAAGCACACAGAGGCTACTACAATCATTGGTAATAATTTGTTTTTCTCCCTTATTTGGATGAAACCTTTGAAATAAAAAAAAATTAAAGGAGATAGTCTATGCAGAAATAAGGATGTGTGGAAAAGTGCCAATTGTTACATTTTATTTTAAAAAATTATAAAATATTCTTCTGTAAGATGTTATATGTACTGATTATGTGATGGACCAATTCAGTGCTGTGTTTCTGACTCTGCAGACAGCTCTGTTGTGTCTGTGATTTCTCATTGCTTTCCCAACTATTAACAGAGTAAAACTGACTCTCATCTGTTCAGTTTTCCTGCTATTGAATAGAACCCTGTTGGCTTAGGGAGGAGTTTCCCCTGGGATGAATTTAGTCCCCTATAATATACCAATGCAGTCCTTGAAATGGAAACTTTACCCTCAAAATAATCTGGGCTAAAATTGGGGTCACTATGTGAACAAGCCTCTAGGCAGGATGCTAGCTATTGTGGTTTTTATCATCAGTTGCTGACTATTAACCAAACTTTGAATGCCAGTAAGTGAAACATTACATTAATCATACTGAGAAACAGTAAAGGCATGAATCAGCAGAAGAAGAAAATGCTGAATCATGGAAATGTTTCTGCTGAATGATCAAACATATGGCATTTAAAAAACAAACAAAAAATGCACCCTTCCTTTGAACTCGTCACTCCTGAGTCCTTGTGTTTTCTAGTGTCTTCAATGGCCTTGTCTGACCAAAAGGCCACCTTATAATCACTTCACCAAAAGTCTTTCTAAGGGAAGATTTTGCTTTTGAGATTACTAAAGAGCAAGTCATCTCTCGCATGCTCTATTTTTGAAGCATCCCCTTGTTTTACAGCATTTTATCTTGTAGCTCTTCTGTCACATATTTTAGCATGTATGCCAAATCCG
Source organism: Emys orbicularis (assembly GCF_028017835.1). Lineage (NCBI taxonomy): Eukaryota > Metazoa > Chordata > Testudines > Emydidae > Emys > Emys orbicularis. Next base: position 349,131,841 of record NC_088683.1, read on the forward strand.
TAGAAGCATTGCTGTGTCTTCCTTGATTATCTTCAGCTCGCTTCCAGACAGGAGTCCTTTTTCTTGTAGTTCTCTTGCTGGGATCTGTCCCAGGGTCCAAGCATCTTTAATGTACATTCTGCTAGTTTCTGTTTCATCACATTGCCTCATGCACTGCAAAGCTGACAAAACAGTGGGGTGGGAGGGGAAACAGGACTGCCAGGTTAGACACATGGGTTTTTGGGTGCACTTATCAAAAGTGAAAACTTGAAGAATGATTCTTGGTTACATGTTTAAAATATTAGTCTGTGTTTGACAACAGGGGAAGAAAAAACATCAAACAAAAAGTGCATTGAAAAAAAATCCTGTTTGGGTTTCCCCCAGTATTTAGGGCTGAATATGGAAGCTCCAGTTATTATGTTTCTGCTTTTGGAAGCGTACATACAAATATATATATATAGAAAGTCTGGCTGCTTCTCTTTTAGACTCTGCCTTATTGTTATCTGATCCTTTTTACCCACCCTTGCCCCATTTGTCGGTGTCATCCACTTGTTGCATCCCATCTGAAATGTTGTGAGCTCCCTTGGGCTGGGACTGCTTTCTTTGTTACTTGTCTGTACAGCCACCTATCACAGCGGGGACCTGATTCTTTATTGGAGTTCCTACTGGCTAATGAAATAAGCATAAAATTAAACACTTTATGAGGAGGAGGTGGTGGCAGCAGCTTCCTTATAACTTTTAGGGCAGCAATTACAGCACTCACCTGAGATGTGGGAGACCCAGATTTAATTCCCCCCCTGCCTGATGGAGGGAAAAGATTTGAGCATGGGTTTCTCTCTCTCTCTCTCTCTCTCTCTGGCTCAATGACTATTAAAATATTTTAGTGACTTCTTAGGTCACACAGGAGGTCAGCGGCAAGCTTCTAGAATTCCAGATTCTTAGGCCGGAATTTAATCAGGTAGGCCACACTGGCTACTGATTGTTGAACCACTCTGATTTTAGCTATATTTTGTACTCCTCTTTGATCATTCAGCCAAATGAATGTGTTTCCAGAGACTGTACTCCCCCCTCAGAGCTTCCATGGGCCCTTGCTATTGGTAATATCTCTAGAGGAGCTGTTTCAAACATACCTTCAGGATTCCTAGCTGGCCTCCCCTGTGCATTATGGGTCTGATCCTGCAAACACTTATACAGAGTGTAGTTATCCCTTTGAAATCAGTGGGATTCATCATGGTACTGTAGTAAGCACTGTGTTGTTAGTTAACTTTTGCAGAGTGTGCATATTTGCACTGGATGGTTTTTCTAGATCTGGGAGAAATTGTGCACCTACTCTCAGTTAGCTGTACTGCCAACATACTGGCTGCACTGAAGGATCAAGCCTTAGCCATTTTGGTATCAATTAATGGAAACGAGAAGAAAATGCAAACCCTAAAAGGGAAAAGCAAAACAAGTGAGACGCTAAACAAAAGAAATGGGTAGAGATGTTTGCAATTTTTTCAATGAAAAAATTATGCGTCCTTTTTTTTGTGAAAAAATGAGGTTTAATTAAATATAATTTTTGGTGTTTCTTGAAAAAATGAAAACCCCAAACAAGTTTTCAATTGCCAGATAGAGTTATTTTTTTTAATTTGCAGAAATTTTTGTCCAAAAATGAAAAAACAAATCACTTTCAGCAAAAAAAATTTTGGGGGTTGGAGGGAATAATAATATCCCACCTGGATCTGTAACCCGGCCTATAGCGCACCTTGAATGTTTCTAGGTTTCAGTTGTGTTCCAAAGGACTGCCAATGGGAGCAATTCCAAAGAGGAATTGTGGAGGGCTGAAGCCATCAAAATGATGTTGATTGTTCACTTTAATTTGGGTCAATATGGTCATCTTCAAGATGCAAAATGAAATGTGCATGCCTGGCATAACTCTCAAACTACACAATATGGCAGGTTTCAAAGTAACAGCCGTGTTAGTCTGTATCCGCAAAAAGAACAGGAGTACTTGTGGCACCTTAGAGACTACTGCATTTAGCCGTATGGAGTGGTTTTAGTCTCTAAGGTGCCACAAGTACTCCTGTTCTTTTTACAATATGGCAGGCTTCCTTATGTCTGCAATCAATCATTGAACGGGTTCTCTCTATGCTTGCTTTACTTACGGAAGATCGAGATGCATAAACTCACTCTGAAGTACCCTGAAGGAGCCAAGATTTTTGTACTGTTAAATCTTGCATGGCTTCTGTGCTCAGTATATTGAGCAACTATCTGCCGTCTATGATAAATATATTATCAGAGTAAATTAGTGTTCATCTTCCATATGCTGAACCTGAGAGAGGGAGAATGATACAAGGAGCTTTGTAGGAAGCACTGCATTTTCTTTGTTTCAGATTGTCAAATTGGTAATTCCCTGTTATATTGTTGTTTGTTCACTTTTATTATGCCAGTGGGGTTGCGTATGCAAAGTTTTCTGACCTGCAATGCCTGCTGCAGAACCAGTGCATCAAAATGGAGATTTCCGTCTCCGATGCAGTAAATGCAGGTCAGCAACTCCTTTAAGCAGCCTTAGTGGTATGAAGATAAAATTAAAATGGATTGGACCCCTGTTCAGCAAGGTATTTAAACACGTTAGTGGTCCTTGTGAAATTAATGGAGCCTGATTTCCCTCTGAATAATAACATGCTTATGGTTAGGTACTTTCTTAAGCGTCTTGCTGAATTGGGACTTTAGTGATTCACTCTTCTCTGCTATTAGATGAATGGATTAGAAGGTTTTTATTGCATGTAATTGTTCCTTTGGTTACTATATAAAATAGATACTTACACTTTAAAAAAATTAACATCCTAAACAAACTTGCGATCGTGTTAGTGCTCAGAAAATAATTTTTAAAATCAAACTGTTTTCAAAATAGAGCATGTCAAAATGCATGTAAACTACCTCCAACTTTGTTTCTACTTTCCTGTGTCTTGAAACTATAAAACCTATTAAAACCATTGTTTATGGGGGGTGGAAATTACATTTCTGATGACTGCTTGCACATAGGTTTCCATCCACTGTATCTTAAATTGAAACTAGTAGAGTTACAAACCCATGAAAAATATTTTAATGGATGTAGCAACTGACCTTTAGCTGTTGCTGCATTAATGGGAAATATTAGAGTGAAATAGGTTTTGAACTGATCTGAACCTATTGTAAGATTACACAGAGATTCTTGCTGAAGTTTTGTACTTTCACTTTGGACTTGTATAATGCTTTAGGGTTTAAACTGCTTTCCACCCTCTAGCTAATCTTCTCAACACTCATGTGATGCAGGAGCTATTGCTAATCCTGGTTTGCAGATGGAGAATCTGAGACACTGTCAGTTGTAGCAAAGCCTAGATTGGAATACAGGAATTCTTGGCTCCCAGTAGTGTACTGAAACCACTAAGCCACACTTCCTCCCCATTTCAATTTTAATAAAGATTTTTTCATACTTTGGACTTTGAGTTCCCATAACTGTTTTTAAAACATTCAAAAATGCATTATTACATTATTGATTTATTTTTACAATTTGAAACTATTCAATTAATTTTGATCTTCTATTTTAATATATCAGAATATCAGAGTTTTTTAAAAAGCCCATTAAACTTGTGTCGAGGAAGCCTTATAGAAGTTAGTATACCCCAGAACTTTTAAAATTACACTTGAGTGACATTTTAATATTTCATAGAGAAGCAGTAATCCATCAGATGAAAGGTACAAGAATGAAGTACCAGTTAAGTAATTTATCAAATACTGTGTTGGGGACTGGTGAAGTTTCACACCTGATGGATATGTGACATTGAATTATAACAAGTAATCCTTCTTGTTGTATTGTTTGCTTTGTAGCAGCATGTACTATTGCAGTAAGGTAAACATACCTGCAACACAAACAGAGGTGTACAGCACATTAGTATGATTTTACGTACAAATACGAATATTGAGTCATAGGAAATTGGTGCAGTATTTTTTCGTGGCACAGCAATGATTATGTAAACCGATATCTGGATCTGATGCAGAGATGCTGTACTTGGGTAACTATGCAGGTGTTTATATTCAATGTATAAGCAAGAGTTTGATTTTTGGGAAGGGCAATCTCCTGGTACAAAATAAGCAGGTTTTTATCACACGTCAAAGCTTTTCTGTATGCCCGTATGCTGTATATATGACCAAAATGGTAACATCACTGAACAGCATAAAATGTATGTTGTGACCTCTTTGCTCAAATCCTTTCCAGCAGAGGTTGGAGCTGTTTTAGTTCCTTTACTTGGTAGTTATTGGAGAGTAGAAGAAGTGTATGATTACTTTCCACTGGCGTTCTCCTCATGAAGGTTTGGAGGAGGCAGTGGTGTGTGAATTTTGAAGAATATACACCCAGGCATCTATTGTACTCGGATATTCTGCTTCCCATTTATGTTTTATGGTCCGTGGCTTTCTATTTCAGTCGTATTTAGAGTGGAATTGAAAGTAGCAAATTGTCCTTTTGATCTGCCCATTGTTTTGGAGTCTTTGAGATTAGTTTTAAAACTCAGGCCTGGGTTTCTATATGGCTTCCTTGTTTGTGCTGTTGTTAGGTGTATGTCAGACTTTCATATATTTTGTAAAATCTGGTCTTCGAAGGTCATGTTGCTGGGCAAATATCTCTTCTGCTAAAATGTACTCTAAGTGGAGCTGCTGTATGTTGAACAAAAATAATGGGACAAAAGAGGAAGCCTGTAGCCATGCCTTATGTAACTACCTTAGCTATAACTGTTTTCAAAATGGAGGTTCTAAACCGCATGCTTCAGAACATAAGCCAACTACTTACTGATTGAGTGGAGAAGAAACTTCCTGTATGGGCAGGTTATTCTATAATTATCCACTAATTCTTCCACCTTCCTTTGAAGCAGCTGAAACTAGTCACTTTAAGAGACGGGATTCCAGACTAGATGATCCCATCTGATATGGCAGTTCTTATGTTCCTATGAACCTACACAAGTATTTGATCACTAGTTGTTCTAACTTTAGACAATATGCTATTTCCCTCAGCTATAACCAGGAGTAGATTAGGACTAAAAAGCAGAGGGAGGATTTTGGTTAGGTTAAAGGATTTGTGGAATATTTTGACCAGGGGTGTGTGGACCCAAATATTAATTTGCACCAGTAGTTAAGGGAGAAAGATGACTACACAGAGGGGGAGATATTGCACATGTCCACCTTGTTCTCCCTCACCCCGCCGCACAAATCTTTTCCTCCAAGGCCTGACTTCCCACCTCTCTGTACGGTTCTGTTTTCATGCAAGGTGGGGAGATCCGGGAGCCAAAGTGATCATTTCCTTCAGCTCCCCACACTTTAAAACTGAAATTTCTGTTGTGCTTCCTGTTTCCATTGCACACACTTGTATAATAGAAGCATTCAGGTCCGTCAGTGACTGGCTGCTCATCAATATGATAGAAACACAGCCATTAATCAGATACAGAATAGTAGGAGCAAGATGCTGGGGGGAAGGGATAGGGAATGGAAGGGCATAGTATCTGCAGATGTCTTGGCCACCCTGGTTGTCCCAAAGTAACCAGGGATCCTCAGTACTCTCTGTGACCAAAAGCACCCCTGGGTTCACACCCTACACACTACTGTAATAACCTTTGTATAAAATGTGCCTTGTGAGGTTGAACTCTAATAACTCACTGGTCAATAATATCATGGTGAAATGTGTATAGCAACATTATATGTAAAGTTGTGAGTTCCCCCTCAGTCCCTGGAAAAATCATGGAGCAGGTCCTCAAGGAATCAATTCTGAAGCACTTAGAGGAGAGGAAAATGATCAGGAACAGTCAGCGTAGATTCACCAAGGGCAAGTCATGCCTGACTAACCTAATTGCCTTCTATGACAAGATAACTGGCTCTGTGGATGAGGGGAAAGCAGTGGATGTGTTACTCCTTGACTTTAGCAAAGCTTGTGATACGGTCTCCCACAGTATTCTTGCTGGCAAGTTAAAGAAGTATGGGCTGGATGAATGGACTGTAAGGTGGATAGAAAGCTGGCTAGATCGTTGGGCTCAACGGGTAGTGATCAATGGCTCCATGTCTACTTGGCAGCCGGTTTCAAGTGGAGTGCCCCAAGGGTCGGTCCTGGGGCCAGTTTTGTTCAATATCTTCATTAATGATCTGGAGGATGGCGTGGACTGCACTCTCAGCAAGTTTGCAGATGACACTAAACTGGGAGGAGTGGTAGATATACTGGAGAGTAGGGTTAGGATACAGAGGGACCTAGACAAATTAGAGGATTGAGCCAAAAGAAACCTGATGAGGTTCAACAAGGACAAGTGCAGAGTCCTGCACTTAGGACGGAAGAATCCCATTCACTGTTACAGACTAGGGACCGAATGGCTAGGAAGCAGTTCTGCAGAAAAGGACCTAGGGGTTACAGTGGATGAGAAGCTGGATATGAGTCAACAGTGTGCCCTTGTTGCCAAGAAAGCTAACGGCATTTTGGGCTGTATAAGTAGGGGCATTGCCAGCAGATCGAGGAACGTTATCATTCCCCTCTATTCGACATTGGTGAGGCCTCATCTGGAGTACTGTGTCCAGTTTTGGGCCCCACACTACAAGAAGGATGTGGAAAAATTGGAAAGAGTCCAGCGGAGGGCAACAAAAATGATTAGGGGGCTGGAGCACATGAGTTATGAGGAGAGGCTGAGGGAACTGGGATTGTTTAGTCTGCAGAAGAGAAGAATGAGGGGGGATTTGATAGCTGCTTTCAACTACCTGAAAGGGGGTTTCAAAGAGGATGGATCTAGACTGTTCTCAGTGGTACCAGATGACAGAACAAGGAGTAATGGTCTCAAGTTGCAGTGGGGGAGGTTTAGGCTGGATATTAGGAAAAACTTTTTCACTAGGAGGGTGGTGAAGCACTGGAATGGGTTACCTAGGGAGGTGGTGGAATCTCCTTCCTTAGAGGTTTTTAAGGTCAGGCTTGACAAAGCCCTGGCTGGTATGATTTAGTTGGGAATTGGTCCTGCTTTGAGCAGGGGGTTGGACTAGATGACCTCCTAAGGTCCCTTCCAACCCTGATATTCTATGATTCTATGATGTTACTAGCATATGTTCAAAACTAGACAGCCCTGCCTAGGCAAAGGTTGTTAAACAGGCCTGTCCTAAACAAAGGAATGTGTTTTACCTCAATTTACATATAAGAGGTAAACAGGGGCCCTGACAACAGGGAGAAGAGTGCAGGAAACAGAACAATTTGCATTTTAACAAACACAAGTGGGGAAAGCCACTGGAAAACACAAGTGGGGGAAAAAAACATGGAGCCTCTTTTACCACCAGACTCCAATTTGCTGCCTTGACTGCTTGAATAAACTTTACCTTGAAGGGTAACCCATAGAAGAATTCACTTCAGAGGTTCATTGGACTGTAAAAGAAAGGGTAAGAGACCCCCAAGCTATCTGTTTCAATTAAGAAGACAAAGGCACAAGCACCTTTGGGCCAGTCACCATTTTGCTGGAAGACTGGGGGTGAGAAAGTCCATCTTAAACAAAGCGTTGAACCAAAAGTTGCTAGATTCAGTTTTAGACTTTGAGATATTTTCACTTTTTTTTACTTATAACTTTCTCATACTTGAATTTACTTAAAGTTCCATCTTGTTTCGTTAATCAGCTTTTTTTTATTTTTAATCTAAACCAATCCAGTGCTGTGTTTAAAATTTGAACTGTTTCGTGACTCCAGTTCAAGTAACAAACTGTTGAATATTGGCTCCTTACAGGAGCCATGAACTTTAATATCTGAACTGTCCAGGAGAGAACACAATTTTTTCAGAAAATCTGGGAGTGGGTGTGTGTTGGGGTCACCCTACTAGTAGTAACCAAGGCTGGTGAAAGCAAGAGTGGGGCTGTAGACAGGCTGCTGGGGTCAGAGCGGCTGAACCTGAACTGTCTAGCACACACACATACTTAGGGTGTGACCTGCATGCTGGTAGGCTGGTTGTGAGCGGCCCAGTTGGGAGCTACAATTGCAAACCATTTTGAGGCACCTAAAGTTTACAGGGCAAGCAGTGACACAACCTTTCACTGGTCTGGATTGCACCCCAGGACTGTGACACCCTCTGAGGTTCAAATCTGATTAACAAAAGGTAACCAAGGGAAAGGTCAGTTCCAGGAACACCCATACAGTGTTAGTCTTGCTGGGGATCGTGTGAGCAGCCAGCCCACCCTCAGCCAAACCCTGCTCCCAGCAAGACAGTCTAGGTGAAATACTGACCCTATTTATAAATGAATGGGAATTTTACCATTGGCTTCATTGGGGCCTGGATTTAATCCTGGGTGAACTAGTTACTTAACTGCACAGCCAGGTCTGAGGAAATAGAAGTGTGGAATAGTGTTGTCTTTGCAGTGTGACTTTGCATCACATGCTACCTCAGTGTCTTCCCCAAGGGCCACCCCTTGTATGGGGAAAAGGGGGTGACATTGCAGTGTCCTTCGGGGGGAGAGGGGAGAGACCCTTGAGACAGAAATCATATATCACTACCTCTGGGTCTTGGATTAAATTTGTCTTGGATTTGAGTCTCATTAAACAAACCTCTTTAGCTTTATTCTCATGGTTTGTCACCAAAAGTCCTTGTGACAGTTTGTCATGTATCATTTCTGTATATTTTTTGTTTTCCTTCTCCCTACAAGTATATTTTGGGTAGGCTTTTCAAAGGGGCCTAAAGGAGTTGGGTACCTAAATGTCATTGATATCTGTAGGGAGTAGGGACCCTAAGGTGCTTTTCAAAATCCCGATCATAATATACAGAGAGGGCACTTTTATTTTCACACATTTTATTTTCAGTCTTTAATAGCAGAGCAACCATCAAGAAGGCAGTTGTGTGATTATCCTAAAGCAAAACATCTGTCTCTTTCTCTAATCTTGTTCGGTTATCCTTCCAATGAGGCATTCTGATTAACTTTGTATTCTTAAGAAAGCAATTTGTGTCACAGATCTAATTAAGGAGTTTATGTAACATATATAAAGTCCTTTTTTTCGCAAGCCCCTCTCACCTCTGCACCAATACTACAAGCTTTCGGTATGCAGCAGTCAAGCAGTTACCTCTTCTTCTTGAAAACAGTTTCTTCCCTTAAGAAATGTGAACGAGAGTCACATCATTCTTTTGTCCTGGTAAGGAAAATTGTACCTCTGTATCTCTAAACTGCTGCATGTTTTTATACCAAAGAGTCTGTAAATTCTGCAGAATACTGACCATTGATTAAACTTGTTGATGAGCTTCTTTTTGGGATGGATAAGTTCTGTCCTGTTCAGTGGGACTCAGGATTCTGGTTACATTTCATCTGAATGATTATGTTCCATATGGAATGAAGTGGGTGAGTGGACAGGAAGTCTTTAGAGAAGAGTTGATGACTTCTTGGGGAGAAAACATACTGTATATGTTATGACTGATATTTAATTCTTCCTGAGGCTTTAAACTGAGGACTACTTGGAAACAAGGATGGATTCTGTTAAATGTGATTACTTTTCCCAGAGGTTTGCCTGGGAGAGGTGTTATGGTTACAAAGGCACATATTATAATCTGGAGTTAAATATGGTGTGTGGTGAATATACATCTCTACCCCGATATAACGCTGTCTTCGGGAGCCAAAAAATCTTACCGCATTATAGGTGAAACCGCATTATATCGAACTTGCTTTGATCCACCGGAGTGTGCAACCCCCCCCCCCCCCCAGGAGCGCAGCTTTACCACGTTATATCCGAATTCGTGTTATATCGGGTCGCGTTATATCGGGGTAGAGGTATATATATATATATCATATTAATTTAGTAGGTCATACTTAATAGGGTACTCTTTTATGTCACAACTGTTTTAAAATATTTTGTGTGTGTACACATATATCAAGTATAGTGGAAATATTTATTTTTCCATATGGGGCAGCAGATACAGGGATAATATTTTCTGATGGGCAACATAAAGAGTGTAGGAGGCAGAGTGAGACAGCATGCCCTTTTCTTCCCATGTATTCATTTCCCTGAAACTTAAGTTTGACAGGGTGGCTTTCGAATGGGCTACAATATGTGCAAAAGTGGTCAAGATGCAGAGCTCATAACTATTGAGAGAGGTATTTGAGCAGCATCCTGCAGATGTGCATAACTACTAACTACACCAATTGAGTGCTGAGTTGAATTAACAGGTGAGCATATTAGGTGCTTGGAAATTTGATGGACTGATAACAGCACACACTTGGACTCTTGTGTTTAAGAGGGCAGGTGGCTTCTGCTGTAATTGACAGGTGCCACAGGTAGTCCTGTTCTTTTTGAGGATACAGAGTAACATGGCTGCTACTCTGAGACCTCCTTTTGTGTCACAAAGTGCCTACCGCCATAGGAAGAGTGGAGTGTCTTTAGTCTCATAGGCTGTTGATTTCCCCCTCATTCCATTTGCTGTTCCCTGCAGATGCTGTCTTCCCCTAACATCAGTATTTCCTATGTTCTCTGTCTCCTACTCCTCACTGGCTCCAGCCATTCCCATTCCCCACTCCCGACCTCCTCTGCTGCCCTCCCTATACTCCCAGCCAAGCACTTAGTGCCTCTTTTCACCTTTTCCCAGAAAGTCTATGGCAGAGCCAAGAATACAGCCCATAACTCATGACTCCCATGTTTTACCCACTAGGCCCTTCTTGTTAGGACCAAAAAAAAAAAAAGCTTGCTTCTGAAAATCTCTTCGTGGATCTATTTTTTATAACCCAAAATGCCATAATTTCAGTCAGCGACACCCAGGAGAGACATTCTTGACATAGGTTGGTAGGATGCTGTCTTGAAGTTAAGAACCATTTAATTTTCCTGTGTGATTTGGGGATCATGTAAATGTATCAAAGGTTATTGCAACATTTGAAGTTCCTCTAATTGATTTGTAAATCCCTCTGGTATCTCTCGGTAAATCAATTCTGACCATTTAAGGCTTTTAAGACTCTGTGATTGTCACACTCATTGTTCAGTAAAGTGACAGTGAGAGGTCAGTGTTGTCTGGTCTCTCCAGGTTTGTGTGTGTGTGTGTGTGTGTGTGTAAGGAAGGGAGCTGGTTGTTTTATTTAGCAGCTTTAAATGGCTTTCATATCACACATTCACATGTGTGTGGTAAATCCACAGAGTGTGCAAAATCTCCAATCTTGCCCCGATAGTCTGATTAGAACCATAGATTACAGAGCACCCCTGGCTTTTGTGTTTTATGCAGTAGTCAATAGACTCTCATATCAGTGATGTCCTGTAACTGCAAGGTAGTCTTTTAAATGAAAGTGCTCTACAATAACTTTCTATCTATAAGAACACTTGGAAGAGTAATCTTTCGGACTCTTGATTTTTTTTTTCTCATTATTTTGTTAGTAAATATTTTTTGGCATTTGTGTCTAAATAATTCATTCTGTATTCTCTGTTAAAGAATTTGCTTAAACTCTTCTTTTTTAATTCAGTTTTAGATTATCAGTTTTTACTTAGCTCATCTGCATCTTTTTATAATTGAAATTGGTATTGTTTTAGAATGACAGAATTCTATAACTTAAAGATGCAGAAGACCTTTTAGGTCACTAAGTCTATCTGCCAGTGTGTGAGTGTTCTCTACACTCTACTTTCTAGTGTTTAGTTCAGGCTTGTTTTAAGTGTCTCAGGCAATAGGACTACCACTGCTACTTTTTAGAGATTATATTACAGTCTTGCAAAACTGTCACATAAATATGCCTTCGCACAAAATGTATTTGCCTGCCTTTGCCATGAGATTTTTTTCAAAAATGCTGTTTTACTCCTTAATTTAAAAAAGACAAAACTCACTCTTGGAGAGTGGGCAAGTATAATTTTGTAAGGATCACCTGAAGTTTTTCAGAGATTCATTTATAGATTTTTTAGGGCCAGAAGAGACCATTAGAACACCTAGTCTGGCCGTAGAAATTCACCAGTTACCCTCTGTATTGAGTCCAATAACTTGTTTGACTAAAACGTATCTTCCTGAAAGGCATCTGTGACACTGCAGCCCATATTCTTCATAGTGATATTATTATTATATAATTATGATGCATTGTGTACTAGATGGGCCATGTAAGGTGTCATTGGAAAAGTTATGATTTGCTGAATATGATTATCCTATTTGTATGCATTTATCATTTTTGTGTCTGAAATTATAGATATTGACTCTGTATCTGTATTTCGCATGTAGTCACACCTGGGTGACAACCACTAGGCAAGATGCTCCCAGTCTAAATAGTTGGTTGTGAGGGGCCCATTTAGCATAATGTGCCATTAGGGAAAACAATAGACCTTAAGAGCTTATCCCCCACCTGATGAACCTTCCTGAGAACGCTTCTGACAGCCTATGGATAATGGCTGCTATAACTCTGCATGTGAGCACCACATGACTCTGGGCTCCATTTTGGGTGCCTGTATTTTACCACAAACTGGGCGGGGGGGGGGGGGGGAGGTAGGGATCCCAAGCTGCAAAGCAAATGCAGCTTGTGCCTTAAAAATCTGCAAGCCTGCTTGTATCATCAGCCAGGGTGAGAATTTGCTAATTCATATCCTATCTTTCTTGTATTTTAGGCTTAGTTTGCAGTTTTGTTTATTTACTAGGTAATCTGCTTTGATCTGTTTGCTATCACTTATCACTTAACATCGATCCTTCTGTAGTTAATAAACTTGTTTGTTTTATTCTAAACCAGTGTGACTTTGACTGAAGTGTCTGGGAAAATCTCAGCTTGGTTTAACACAAGCGTATTGTGCATATTCCTCTCCACACTGCGGGAGGGACGTACATATTAATGACTATATACTGTACAGATCCCTGTGCAGTGCAAGATGGTATAATTTTGGGTTTATACTCTAGATGGGGGGTGCGTGCCTGGGGAGCTGGGAAACTGGCTGGTGTCTGCTGTTGGCACTCAAGTAGCCCAGTTTGGGTGAGTGGCACCACCTGCTGTCATGTTGGGTGATAAGAGGCCCTGGGTAAGGCTGGTTGTGTCCCCAACCCAGCTATGTGTTGGAGAGGGGCGCCGTGGTTCCCACAGCTCCAAGACTGTGCCCCAGACAAGCATCCAATCTTGGTTTGAAGACCTCAAGAAACTGAGAATCCAGCACTTTCCTTGGTAGATTGTTTCAATGGTTAATCAACCTTACTGTTAAAAATGCATGCCTTATTTACCTTGATTTTTTTAGCCTATATTTTCCTTTGCTGAATTTTATCTCCTCACTACTTAGAATCCTAGAAATGTAGGACTGGAAGGGACCTTGAGAGATTATCTAGTCCAGCTTCCTGCACTGAGACAGAACCAACTATATCGAGACCATCCCTGATAGGTGTTTGTCTAATGAGTTCTTAAATATCTCCAAAGATAGAGATTCCATAACCTCTCTTGGAAGCCTATTCCAGTGCTTAACTATCCTTATAGTTAGAAAGTTTTTCTTAATATCCAACCTAAATCTCCCGTGCTTCAGATTAAGCCTATTACTACTTGTCCTACCTTCAGCGGACATGGAGAACAATTGATCACAGTTCTCTGTTTAACAGGTCTTAACATATTTAAAGACTGTTATTGGGGTCTCCCTGCAGACTTCTTTTCTCAAGACTGAGCATGAACTGAACAGTTTTTTTTAATCTGTCCTCACAGTTCAGGTTTTCTAAACCTTTTGTCATTTTTGTAGCTATCCTCTGAACGCTATCCAGTTTGTCCACATCTTTCGTAGTGTGGCACCCAGAACTAGACACAGTTCTTGAGTTGAGACCTCAGCAGTGCCAAGTAGAATGAGACAATTATCTCCAGTGTCTTACATTCAACATTCCTGTTAATACATCCCAGAATTATGTTAGCCTTTTTGCAACTGCATCACATTGTTGGCTCATATTCAATTTGTGATCCACTATAACCCCCAGATATTTTTCAGCAGTACTACGACCTAGTCAGTTATTCCCATTTTGTAGTTGCACATTTGTTTTTTTTTCCTTCCTGAGTGTAGTACTTTGCACCTGTCTTTATTGAAATCCATCTTGTTCATTTCAGACCGAGTCTCCATTTTGTCAAGGTCATTTTGAATTCTAATCCTGTCCTCCAAAGTGCTTGCAACTCCTCCCAGCTGAGTGCCATCTGCAGATTTTATAAGCATACTCTCCACTCCATTATCCAAGTAATTAATGAAAATATTAAATAGTACCAGACCCAGGACAAACCCCTGCAGGACCCTACTATATACATTCCCCCACACCCAGTTTGACAGTGAACCATGGATAACTATTCTTTTTGGTATGGTCTTTCAGCCAGTTGTGCACCTATCTTATAGTTATTCCCTCTAGATCACCTCTCCCTAGTTGCTTATGAAAATGGCACGTTGTTCTGTGTCCGAAAGCCTTACTAAAATCAAGGAAGGAATTTAGGTTGGTTTGGCATGATTTTTTCTTGACAAATCCATGCTGGCTATTACTCTTTATGCTATTATTTTCTAGGTGCTTATAAATTGATTGCTTAATAATTTGTTCCAGTATCTTTCCAGATATTGAAGCTAGGATGACTGGTCTAGAATTCCCTGGGTCCTCTTTGTTCCTCCTTTTAAAGGAAGGTAGTATGTTTTCCCTTCTCCAATCCTCTGGGACCTCACCTGTCCTTCATGAGCTCTCAAAGATAAGCGCTAACTGTTTCAAGATTGTTTCAGCTTGAGTACCCTAGGGTGAATTTCATCAGGCCCCGGCTGACTTGAATACATCTAACATACCTAAATATTCTTTAACATGTTCTTGATCTATTTTGGTTTGTGTTCCCTCTCCCTGGTTGTTAATATTAATTGTGTTAAATATCTGGTCACAATTTACTTTTCTAATGAAGACTAATGCATGTGCCACACTAAACAAATTCTCACCACTTCGGCATTTATTCTCTTCAGATATTTGCTGATGGTTATCCTGTCCTGTTTCCTCCAGCCTTTCAGTCAGCATTTAGTGGAGCATATTGACAGGTCCCAGTACTACAACTTTTATGAGGAAAGATCGTCAATCCTTCTAAGCTCCTTCATCATGTTTGTTTGCTCTTCTCTGATTTATAATGGCCTAAAGTGTTTTCCTTACTTAAGTAACAAGACACAATTCAGACGATTTTATGGGGTCATTAATACAGACCTCTGGTGCACTGCATTTGTATTGTTAAGTCTTATTTGGCCCCAGATACACCCTGCCATATTATATCAATACTATGGTTTGAGATTTATGGATAAAAGTGTATATTAGAGCTAAGTGGTTAATAGTGGTGATGATGACACACATATTTTGATAACAAGGTATAGCTTCTTCCAGTGGCTGATATTCATAGTTGAAAATGTACACCTTATTTCCAGTCTGAATCTGTCTGGCTTCAGCTTCTCTCCATTGGATCATGTTATATATTTCTCTGCTAGATTGAAGTTCCCCGTGTGGGTATTTAAAGACTGTAATCAAGTCATCCCTTAACATTCTCTTTGTTAAGCTAAAGAAGTTGAGCTCCTTGAGTTTCTCACTATAAGGCAAGCTTTCTAATCCCTTCGTGGCTCTTCCCTTAATTCTCTCCAGTTTATCAACATCATTCTTGAATTGTGGGCACCAGAAATGGACACAGTGCTCCAGCAGCAGTTGCACCAGTGCAGTATACAGAGGTAAAATAACCTCTCTACTCTTACTTGAGATTCCCCTGCTTATGCATCCAAGGATCATAATAGTCGTTTGGCTGCATTGTCACATTGGGAGCTCATGTTCGGCTGATTATCCACCATGACCCTCAAATCTTTTTCAGAGTCACTGTTTTCCAGGATACAGTCCCCCATCCTGGAAGTATGGCCTACATTATTAGTTCCCACTTGTATATATTCATATTTAGCCATATTGTTAGCTTGTGCCCAGTTTAACAAACGATTTAGATTGCTCTGAATCAATGACCTGTCCTTTTTGTTATTTACCACTTCCCCAATGTTTTTGTCATTTGCAAACCTTACTACTGATTTTGTTTTCTTCCACCTCATTGATAAAAATGTTTTATAGTGTAGGGCCAAGGACAGATCTCTATGGGACCTACTAAAAATAGACACGCTTGATAATGATTCACTGTTTACAGTTACATTTTGAGACCTATCAGTTAGCCAATTTTTAATCCATTTAATGTCTGCCAAGTTAATTTTATAATCACAATGTTGTGCAGTACCAGTTAAATGCCTTACAGAAGTCTAAATGTATGACATCACCACTCTTCCCTTCATCAACCAAACTCTTCCTGTTCCCTTTGCTCTTCTATTTGGCTCCAGCATTCTACAATTCTAGATTTTAGCAGTTTTACTAAATGAGAACTATTGAAAAAGAAGTCAGTCTATTCAGGGATTAGAAGAATGTAAGTGGAGGGCAATTAATATAGTGAGCATATAAACGTTTTGCATTTTGGCTGTACATTCTCTTTAATTTAACAGATTAGGGCATGACAAGATCCAGTGACTAGAAGTTGAAGCTTGCTTATTCATATTGGATAGAAGGTGCAAATTTTTTAACAATGAGGGTAATTAACCATTGGAACATGTGAATGAAAAATGTCTATCACTTGAAATTTTGAAATCAAGATTGGTTGTCTTTCTTAAAGACATATGCTTTAGGTCAACCACAAAATTATCCAGTTGGATTCAGGAACTACTGGGTGAAAGTCTATGGACTATGTCATGAAGGATGTCAGTTCCCTTCTAGCCTTGAAATCTACATAGCTATAAAATACTGCAATAATGGAAATTTATTTTTAATTTTTGTTTTATGGGTGAGGGTGTGCGTGCACACACACAAGCCATCTATGTTCTCCCCAGTGTTATTTAGAGGTAAAGATACTGCAATAATGTGAGTAGCACCTCCTCAGCCAAAAAAATGTATTTCTGAACTTGAGGTGGACTGAAAGGCTTGAGTAGCCAATTAATTCTGAATTGCTTTGCCTTTGTGAGCTGAAGTCATACCTTTACTTATTGTAAATGTAGTTTGTAGTGATTTCTTGGTGCTTTTTTGTGTAATTTGAAATAAGCCATTGACTGGCTCTGCATCCGAATTATTTTATTCATTTTACCATCATGTAGTTATTTTGGGAGATGCAGGTGAGGATTGCTAAATTGATGCATCTTTGAACAGGGTAAGATAAACTGCCACATTTGATCACATTCTCACAGACGTTCATATTTTCAAGTCCTCTACAGCAGATTTCATTTCATGAGAGAAAGCAATGGGAAATCCTTTGTGAAAGAAGAATTCTCTCTCTCTATGTAACAAGTGGTTTTCATTCACATTCTTGATGATGGAACAAGCTTTATGACCAGCTTCCGATCCAGAGGCTGAAGCCCCCCCCCCCAATTTACATAGACCACCCAGTACTGCTAGTGCCTGTTCCAGATTAAAATCTCAGTCACTGGAGATTGCTAGAGAGGTAGGTGGTACTGTAGCATTGAGTACATAGTATCATAGACTTTAAGGTCAGAAGGGACCATTATGATAGTCTAGTCCAGAGGCCTGACCCGGTCTCTGTGCTGCGCGGTGGTGTGGCTGGCTCCAGCCAGGCGGCACGGCTGTAGTGCCTCCAGCCACCAGTGCTCCAGGCAGTGTGGTAAGGAGCAGGGAGCAGAGGGGGATGGATAGAGGGCAGAGGAGTTTGGGGGGTGGTCGGGGGCAGGGATGTGGATAGGGGTCAGGGCGGTCAGCGGGCGGGGAACGGGGGTTGAATGGGAGCAGGGTTCCCGGGGGGGGGGCAGTCAGGAAGGAGAGAGGGGGTTGGATGGGGCGGCGGGGGACAGTCAGGGGCAGTGGTTCCGGGGGCGGTCAGGGGACAGGGAGAAGGGGTGGTTGGATGGGGTAGGGGTTCCAGGGGGCAGTCAGGAAGGATGGGGGGTGGGATGGGGTGGCAGGGGGTCTGGAGGCTGTCAGGGGATAGGGAACAGGGGGGGTTGAATGGGGCAAGAGTCCCGGGGGGGCCGTCAGGGGACAGGGAGTGTGGGAGTGGATGGGGCAGGAGTCCGGGGTGGGGGGGCATCAGGGGGTGAGAAGCGAGGTGGGGTCAGATAGGGGGCAGGGGCCGGAGCACGCCTGGCTGTTTGGGGAGGCACAGCCTCCCCTAACTGGCCCTCCATACAATTTTGGAAACTGGATGTGGCCCTCAGGCCAAAAAGTTTGCCCGCCCCTGGTCTAGTCTGACCTCCTGCACAACGCAGGCCACAGAATCTCACCCACCCACTCCTGTAACAAACCCCTAGCCTATGTCTTAGCTATTGAAGTCCTCAAATCATGGTTTAAATACTTCAAGGTGCAGAGAATCCTCCAGCAAGTGACCCGTGCTAGAGAGGTAGGTGGTACTGCAGCACTGAGTACATCTAAGATACGAAGTCCTCTGTAGAAGTAGTGTTGACATCTGTCTCTAAGCAGAAGGAGGTAAAGAGTAAATCTACAAGAAAATCTCGGTTGCTGATGCAGAAGATGACCTCTGGTCCCAAGGAGAGTTCCATGCAGGCTCCAAATGGTGCTGGTACTGCAAAGGTGAAGAGGAGCCAGTTGTCTGAGACAGACTCAGTACCAAGTTCAGGTACCCATACCAAGAGTAGCAGAGGCTCTGGTGAAAAATAGTTAAGCCTGTCCCTGAGCAGTATTCGGTATTGGTAGCATGGAAGTCATTGGTACCAAAGACCACCTATGGTACCGATGGAATCAGAGTCAACTTATTCCTATGCCAAACGTTCAGTACCAGCTGCATTGGTACCGAAGCAGTCCTCCATAGGTTCTCGCTCGATATCTTCGGTACAGCAATAATTTAGGTACACTAATAGCCTGCTAGTATCTTCGGCCTCAGCTGTTAATGAGTGTGAAGGAGTTTGTCAGCTTCAAGACTCGCTGTCACTGACCCCTCTATCACCTAGAGTACCACACTCTGCTGATTCGGAGGCTCCAAACTTGGTTCCTCGATGGCTCTTTGGAACAGAGGTATTCTCTTCATCTGAGGTACAACATGTATTATTAAATAGTAGAAAAGACTCCACAAGGAATACTTATCTCCAGAAACAGAAAAAATATTATCTTAATAATAATGTAATAATCGTCAGATTTTGTTGACTCACTCTTCTCTTCCCAGGGTATTGGTTTACCTGTTGGAATTGAAAACATCGGGTCTTTCTGTGAATACCATTGGAGTACACTCCATAGAAATAACAGCTTTTCATACCCCCATAGGGGATTTTTTTGCTCTTTACTCTTCCAACAATGGCAAGATTCCTAAAAGGTTTGTTGAATCTCTCCCACAAATCAGACATGCTACTCCTAGCTGGGACCTCAACCTAATCCTTAATTGCCTTATGAAACATCATTTTGATTCAATGGCTATGTGTTCTTTATTAGATTTATCTATGAAGACCACCTTCCTGGTAGCTATCGCTTCTACCTGAGGAGTTGCAGAATTGGGCTTTAATGGCAGACTCCCCCATTTACAGCATTCACCAGAGAGAAATATTGCTACGGACCCAGCCAAAATTTTTACCTAAGTTGTCCGCAGAATTTCATGTTAATCAAAGTATTCATCTTCTGATTCCCCCACCCCCCACCAAAGCTACTCATGAAGTCATATTTCACACCCTCGATGTCAGGAATATTTGTACCCATTGTGAACAGAAATAAGAGTTTGGCAATTTCGAAACAGAGGTTAGCAAAATGCTTCTCCGGATGTATTAAGATCCGTTACAACCAAACTCATGTTCAACCCTGTTCCAGGGTGACAGAACATTCCAAAAGAACACTCTCTACTTCTAAAGCCTTACTTAAGAATGTACCAGTTGCAGACAACTGTAGAGTGGCAAATTGGTTCTCTGTCCTTACTTTTCCTGTAATATCACACTGACCTTTAAATATAACCAACAGATATATTTACACAAAGTCTACAGTTATTGGTGATCTGTTGTGGATAAAAAACAGGACAGAATATCTTCTTTCACACTTTATTTATAGACTTTTCTATGGGCCTCATCCCCATATTATCTCAGTGTCTCACAAACATTGCTGGATTTATACTTACCTAAAGGAGTCTATGGCAAAGCTAGGCATAGAATCCAAACATCCTGAATTAATTTTCCAGAGTCTAGTGATTTAGCTACCAAACTAGGCTTTCCTAAGCAGTTTCTCTGACCAGACCAGTTGCTTAATTCAGAACTCTGATCCCTCTAGACTGAGCTATAAATGACTTCTAACCATTAATTTTTAATCTTTGTCACATCCACAAATCCTGTTAAGGGAGTTGATTGTTTACTCCAAATTTCATTGCTATGCCCAGTTTGAATCTTATTTTATATGTTCAGATTGTCTCAAAGCTTTCGACAAATTGTGAAGTGGTAAATCCAGATTATTTAAAATTGATTTGATTCTTTAATCTGGGTAAACACTCTTCTTAATTCATTCCAGAAACCAGAAAATTATGCAATTTTCCTATCAGGCTAGTTCCCCATCAGGGCTAGTGCTGCCCTTAAATATGTAGCATTTTAAGGTTAGATGTCATAGCTGAAGAAATTGATAACTAATATGTAAAAGCTTCATAACAATATATGATGTGGTGTATGTGTTTACATTGACAAAAGAAATGCTGGCTCCAGTTACATTGATTCAAGGTAATTTTCTTCCTGTTGTTAATGGAAGGTTATAACATTCATTTTAATCAATCCGAGTTTGTCATTGTTATGTAATGGGAATAACAACTCATGCTTTCTTTTTTCACATATCACTTACTAAGTTGGTGAGACAAGATCTGAATAACCTTTCTGTTTAATAGCATGGTACACTGGCCTTCAGATATGAAAGAGGAAACGGAGCTCCCTCAAGTTATTTGAGTGTCCTGTGTGCTGCGTATTGATGTGGTTCTACATCAGTATTAATAATGTAAGAAAAGGGTGCCACTCCTGTTACTGGAATTATCATCGATATTCTTCATAGTGTATCTTTTTTTCCCCCTTCTAGCTGTAGATTTGCTTTGTTCAAAACCAACACCACATGGCCTATATTGTCAAGATCTTGTAGTAGAAAGTGCAGCCTGGTTGTTTGTTGTTTATCCTGAGGATATTCTTGAATTGTCAAAAATTCTTCACAAAGTCTTCTCTTTCTGGCTGCTCACTGCCCTCAAAAACAACCTGCAGATGACTGTGTTCTGATAGAAATGCAATATTTCACATTACGTTGCTCTCCAAAATATTTGAAGAGAACATGTATGGTGTGTGGTGATGAATGTGATCCATAAAGTTGAGCTTAGATGAGCTCATTTATACTTTCATACCTGCCACACAGGATGCTGTGGATTTGTAAGTGGGCTGAGATTAACTACTTGGTTGGTTATTTTTACTGACATAAAAATTAAAATACTTTCTATTTGCTACAGTTCAGGGCAGCTTGACTTTGAGTCTGTGGTAGATATTTAAAACCCATGCTTAATATTTTCACCTGTTGCCTATTATTATGACTTAAATAACCTTCAGTAGGTTAAGTGAAGGGCATATGGCAAAATAGCTTTACATATATACACTTAACCAGAAGAAGGAGTTAATATGACATTTCTTATGGACAGTACATCCCCCGGCTTTTCTCCTGCTGGCTGCCCAGTACTAACTTATTACTAAGGCTACGTTTTAGTCTCAGATATTTTTAGTAAAAGTCAGGGACAGGTCAGGGGCAGTAAACAAAAGTTTATGGCCTGTGACCTGTCCATGACTTGTACTGTATACCCCTGACTAAATCTTGGGGGGTTGGGGTCAGCCCGGGCATGTTGCTGGTGGGGGGGACGGTCTGGGGGTAGCAGTCCGGGACCCCCGCTGGTCCTGGGCAGGGAGAGGTTGATGGGGCTGGCAGGCTCCCTAACTGGCTCCGCTCAGATCCCCGGAAGCGGCGACATGTCCCTCCCTCAGCTCCCAGGCAGAGGCGCAGCCAGGCAGCTCTGCGTACTGCCTCTGCCCGAGTGCCGGCTCCGCAGCTCCCATTTGCTGGGAACCATGGCCAGTGGGAGCTGCGAGGGCAGTGCCTGTGGGCGGAGGCAGCGCACGGAGCTGTCTGGCCATTCCTCCGCCTTGGAGCTGAGGGAGGGACATGTCACCACTTCCGGAGAGCCCCCCGAAGTAAGCACTGCCCAGAGCTCTCACCACCTCCTGTGCCCCAGCCCTGAGCAGCCTCTCATACCCAAACTCCTGCTACTGCTGGGGGACGGGGCTGCACTGGCCTGAGACTGCCCTGCTCAGGCGGCCCCTGGGCCAGCCGCACCAGCCGCTGCAGAAGTCATGGGGGTCCCAGAAAGTCAACGGAATCCATGACCTCTGTGACAAACTTGCAGCCCTACTTATTACTAATGCATATTATTCATTCTTTTGCCTGGAAAGCTTTGTAAAACTCTCTCCTTTCTAAAGTCTACCACCTTCTTCTGCATTCTTATTTCTTCCCCTAAATCTGCTTTCTCAGATGTTGCACCACTTGTGTTGACTGGAAATAAGCCCCATTCTCTAAAGCTTGCACTATTGCCAAGTACAAGTCAGCTCTAACTGGCACTTGTTCAGTTATATTATTTCTGGTTTGCGGTGTATGAAGTACAATGCAACTGATTGGATACTGAAAGCAGATGTGTTTTATCCTTTGGAATTCTATTATATTGTAATAAATCCTCTATAATAGATCCTAATTCTGTCCAACTCATTTGCCTATTTCACTTTTAAATTTGCATTTCCTTTTGTTTATTATTCTGCCTCGATCTTAGACTAATTCTTTTTTTTTCATCCCCATGAAATTCCTGTTAGTAAAGGAATAAAGGTGACACTTAATCTTCAGGTACTTCAGGCTGTGAAAAATACAGCAAAATAGTATGTTGGGTTATTGCTTTGAAAGTCTAGTACACCATTACTTTTAAAGATTACCAGCAAAAAGTAATGTCATGGGCAATGCAGCCTTTGATTTTGAAGAGATGACATGAGTAGAATGATTTGTGGGGGAAGGGTTCTTTCAGTCAGAAGCAGAGTTTTTATCTTCATTCACTGCAAGGCTGATTAATGCATTTCTATTTGATCCAGATGCATACTGAATAAATTAAAAATGAGTACATGATTTGTCACTGATTTTTTTTGTTTGTAACTTTGATATAATTTCTACTGAATCAGTAAAAACAAAACATTCACACTGTAATAGAGAAGACATATGTAACAAGAACATAAAAGGTAGACTGAAATAAAAGAAAACCCACATAGAGTAGAAACATAGGTGAAATCCTGGCTCCATTGAAGTCAATTGGAATTTTCTTATTGACTTCAATTAGACTGTGATTTTCACCCAAGAGGTTTTGCATCTGTTCCAGATATCAACCAATTACATATTCCAGAAGGGGTGCATTAGAACAAACATAAACTTGAAGATATTCCAAATTCTGGGGTATTTGACAGTGATGATGCAGTAGAAGATGAGTTAGCTCTTATATTTTGATATATTTTCTATCACTCCATATTAATTTAAGATATGCGGGTGCTTTAATTATTTCTCCTATGAATTTCTCCCTATATGACATAATTTGCTGTCTTACAGTGATGGTGCACAGATTTGGAAATATCTTTTGAATTATGCCTCTAATTGTTTTTGTTAAGAACCTCGCAGTTTTCAGCAAGTGAACGTAAAATGCATATATTTTTATATATTTATATATACAAGCATAATCTGAAGTATTATCAAATCTTTAAGGCATTGTCCATTGGCATCCTACAGAAAAAATACTTTGTGTGTGTGTGGTGGGGTTTGACTTGCCCAGCCCAATTCTGGCTCCTCTAACAACCAATGGAGAAGCCACTCTATGGGCCATTCACCATTTAAAAGCCTCGTGATACATTTACACAGCAGATGGCAGCATGCCTTCCAGCGCGGGTAGCGAGACTCACTCTAGGATTGCTCAAGCTAACACATAAAAATCGCAGTGTGGACATTTATGACTCCAGCAGAGACTCGGGCTAGTAATGGGAGACATGAAAATTCAAATAGATTTTTTTTTAACTGCCCCCCATATGAATTTTGGCCCTAGTTATGTGCCTAGTTTGCCTGTGTGTCAATCCGGCCCTGAAGCTAGTGCAAGTCTGTCTACTCCCACTGGGAGCCATGTTCCCAGCTGCAGTGTAAACATGCCCTGGAAATCAAAGGGCATTATAGCTGATCGCAAAAGCTAAAAAACTGTTAAAGAAAGGGCTGTTATTTTTATTGTTTATGTAATGAAAAAGTATGTTAGACAAACATACTTTTAATATACAATAAGTGTCGCTATTGTACATTAACTTGATGTACTATTCTGTAAAACACCTTTCTATTGCCTGAACAAATAATAAAAGTTATGGAAACAATAAAATAAAATGCTTAAAATACACCTCTTTAAAAATGATCATATTAATGGATTTGTCAGTTTTGATTACTTTGTTGATATTTAGATAACTTCTTCCAGTAGGGATTTTTTGCCACTTGAATATTTGCAGTGCCAAATCAGATTTTTTCCAGCATGCATCATCTTGTATTAAATTTTTTATAAACTACATAAAAACTTCAACTTCATTATCAGGTGTCAAGATTTTGATGTGATACATCTCTAAAGAAACCATATTGCATGGCTTCCTACTCTGTAGATCTTGGGATTCAGGTTCCTGGATTCAAGAAAGCAACTAAACAGTTGTTTAAGTTTAACCATCCATTTTTAATTGCCATTGATTTTTTCAAAACAACTTGAGCATGCATTCAAAGTTAAGCGTGTGCTTAAAGCATCCTTCCTGAATAGGTCCCTAATAATGCAGGATCATGGCCTAGGGATGCTTTAGTAAATTGAGGCCCTAGTGTGAGACGGCTGAACCAATTTCTCTCACACTAGCCTGCTGAGACACAGTTGTCAGAAACGTATGATTCTCACTACCAGGTTTCATTTATATTCCCTAGCTTAAGGCAAACGGATCTACTCTTCTGTGTGCCTAGGAAGCAGAGATCCCGAGAGTTAGTCAACTAAAATCTTATTGTTGATTATCTTGAGCAGAATTATAGACATATCATAATTATATCTCCTATTCTTCAGCACTTCTTCTTTTGATATTTTTATGTCCTTCACTGAATCAGATAATGGATATAAAAGTTATTGCTGTTATGTTAATCATTGCTAATTTAAGCCGCTATCAGGCAATATCAGAAGAGGAGGGACTTTGACTATATAGTAGATTGGTTTGGTTTGGGTTTTTTTGAGAAACTATTCCCATTGGCATCTTGCTGATCTGGATGGAGATGTCAGTTTCTGCCTAGGTCCAAATTTATTCTTGATAGATAATATCACAGCTAATAGCTTTTTATAAAAATTGGAAAATTATATTGAAAAAAAAAATAAAAGTGGAAATAAATTCCAAATATACACATTCTGTAATAACTTTGAGATAAATTATTTAGTTTAACTTGTAATAGCTTTATATGGAGGCTGCATTATACATTACATTTCCTTACATTTGATAAGGAAAGGCCTTGAGGCTTTCTTGAGGCACTTTTCTTCTACTCTGCCAGTGACTGTCTGATAGCAATATAACAAATGACTTTTTTTCTGTTTCACATCTATATATAGAAGGGAGAACTATTTGCTGTGAAGTTACTCTTTAGTTGTTCAAGGGAGCTCTGTCTTTTTAGTTTATCAGTTTCATATAAAACAATTGATTTTTTTAAACTCAAAACTTGATGGAAAATGAGCTGCATGAAATGCCGTGGTGCATAAGACTAAGCAACTGTGTATTGTGTGATTTTGTGGCCTTATAGAATTCTGGAGCACAATTCTGTGGCAAACGGTCAGGTTAAACTCAATATATATTTTAGACTGAAAGTTTAGATTCTGGAGTCTTGATCTGTATATTTAAATTAGAATTGTGTGTATGTGGCAACGCACGCACACACAAGTAATTCTCAATCTGTGCATGTGGTTGCTTGCACCCTTTCTCTGCTAGAGTGTACGTATGTATTTTAGCTCTTATAGTTCTGAGAAAAACCTTGAAAAAGTGAACTGAGTTTAAATTAATGCAGTGTTGTCTTTCTGTAGGCCTGAGACCTGTTCAAATACCCCCTTTCCCCCCCCCCCCCCCGCCGCCGCCCTCATATTAAACCAGCTTTGGGTGAAACTCAGGGAGTTTGGTAGGGAAAGTGTGAGGATGTCTGAATTGACTGGGTCACACCATGAGCCCTGGCTAGGGTATAGGTGGGGTGCCGTAAATTGAGCAGGTAACATTTCTGAGGCTTCAAACAGCCTGAAACAATAAAACTGAGAGGTATAAAGTGTCCCATTCATCCCCATTGTGTTGGCTCTAAGACCTAATGATGATGATTGCATTTGTGTATTCACTTGTCCCATACCCAGTTGCCAGAAATGTCATCTTTCTTCCCTGTCTCTTCCCTGTTAAATTTATGCATTGTTCACACAAAACTCTGCAACATACTGGGAATTGACTATGCATGGACAATGTAAAATAAATATAGGGACTATTGCTCTTACTAATATAAAGATATATAGACAGAAAATGTAAACAGTAAAATGAAGCTTCCCAGAATATCCAGTCTCACCAAGGCCAGCTTGCTTTGGAATACATGAGTCCTTAAATATGACTTAAACTTCTTGTTCAAATAGTCAGCTCTCCTACTCAGAAACTGAGAAATTAAAAAATGTTATATATATTAATTATATTAATAGTGGAACTGGGACTAAGATAATGATACTGTCATATATATATATACATATATATGACAGTATCATTATCTTAGTCCCAGTTCCACTATTAATTTTTTAGTCCAGTACTTCAAAAGCCATCTAATCAGGCATAGTGCTTATTACTATAATTATACCATTTTTACTCCTGTGGATTGCTCACAGAGTAAGCATTCCATGGGACTATTTGTGGTAGCAAGCGCTTTGACTGGTAATAAGCTCTTTGTGTGGAAAACATATTTATCATATTTTGTTTGTTTCATGGGTGAAAATAACTTCTTAGATGGATCACCTTTGCAGATTCCTTCATGTGGTGCTGTTTTGTGCGTTTCGGGAGTTCTGTCCTGTAACATGGAAAAAGAAAAGGTTCCATCAGCTTTATTCTTGCACATTTTGAATGTCACCCTGGCCGGTATCTCTCCTTGCGTTTGCTGCCACTGTTGCCTGTGTTGATGTTTCTGTATCCTTAATCACTAGTTTTCTCCATTTAAGTAGTTTGTCTGGAACACAATACGCTATTATTACAACAAATAGCGTTCTCTGAAAAGTAATTGAGAGAGTGAGAAAAAAAAGCAAAATCTAAGCCTCTTTTCTTCTTCTTTAAATGAATTCTTGGAGCCAGTAAGTTCTATTAGGAACAAAGAGACCACGACTTTCTGAACACAAAGGACATTAAAGCATTTGTGGGTGTTACACATGTTACTACTTGCCATTAGAAATCTCGCAGTAGTTTACTTGAAGACATTATATACTCATTGAATCAGATATTAAATCTGTTTGAGTGCTGGGCTACCACAACCATAAAGTTTTAATGAAGAATGACATCCATGGGCATGTGGAAGAAGAGTGACAGATGAAACTCTTCAGTCGATCTTGTCAGTGTTGAAAGTGGATCAGAATAAGAAATACTGATGCTATTTAAAAGCTAATGGGCAGGAGCCATAAGTCCCAGATCTTTCTCCAGTGTCCAGATTTGTAAGTCATGTCACAGTAGATTGCCAAGATGCTGAAGGTTGAGGCATAAGAAATTGGAAAGAATATGCATAATGGATCTTGGATAGTTCTAGGGTCTTGCTTGTCATTGCCCGTGAAGGTATCAGTGCCTTGCTAAGCCTAAACAAGCCATCTCAACTTGACAAAATTAGATATGCATAGCAGACCTTGGATCAATTCACTTAAAGGTATTGTCAGGACAATAGCATCTCTAGATTAAGAGTCACATACCTGTCACTGTATTCAGTGGTGGTCTCCTTTCCACATCTTTCAATGAAATAGACCCTAAACCATGTGGCTGCATTTTGGTGTGACCCCAGCCAGGACGTCCCTAGGGGAGTCCGGGGCCCAGGACAGAAGTGCCGAGTTTCTGTCTGCCAGGGGAGTGCTCCGCCCAGTCCCCACCACCACTCCATCCCTTCCACCCCCGAGGTACATTGCATTATGCCCCAGGAATAAGTAGAACTTGAAATGCTGTGTGTTCTGAATAGAATTAAAATCAGTTAAAACCAGACAATATATTACATTAACACTGTACCTAAACCAAGGCCAACCAGGCTAAAACTAGTACTCAGACTGGAAGCAGAGTTCATCTTGCCTGAAGAGTATAAGCATAGCATACAATATTTAGAGAAGGTCAATTAATGAGGGTGGGATCTGAGTTACTACAGAGAATTCTTTCCTGGGTGTCTGGTTGGTGAGTCTTGCCCACATGCTCAGGGTTTAGCTGATCGCCATATTTAGGGTCGGGAAGGAATTTTCCTCCAGGGCAGATTGGCAGAGGCCCTGGGGGTTTTCTGCCTTCCTCTGCAGCGTGGGGCACGGGTCACTTGCTGGAGAATTCTCTGCACCTTGAAGTTTTTAAACCATGATTTGAGGACTTCAGTGGCTCAGACATAGGTTAGGGGTTTGTTGCAGGAGTGGGTGGGTGAGATTCTGAGGCCTGTGTTGTGCAGAAGGTCAGACTAGATGATCATATTAGAATCATAGAATCATAGAATATCAGGGTTGGAAGGGACCTCAGGAGGTCATCTAGTCCAACCCCCTGCTCAAAGCAGGACCAATTCCCAACTAAATCATCCCAGCCAGGGCTTTGTCAAGCCGGGCCTTAAAAATCTCCAAGGAAGGAGACTCCACCACCTCCCTAGGTAACGCATTCCAGTGCTTCACCACCCTCCTAGTGAAATAGTGTTTCCTAATATCCAACCTAGACCTCCCCCACTGCAACTTGAGACCATTGCTCCTTGTTCTGTCATCTGCCACCATTGAGAACAGCCGAGTTCCATCCTCTTTGGAACCCCCCTTCAGGTAGTTGAAGGCTGCTATCAAATACCCCCTCATTCTTCTCTTCTGGAGACTAAACAATCCCAGTTCCCTCAGCCTCTCCTCATAAGTCATGCGCTCCAGACCCCTAATCATTTTTGTTGCCCTCCGCTGGACTCTTTCCAATTTTTCCACATCCTTCTTGTAGTGTGGGGCCCAAAACTGGACACAGTACTCCAGATGAGGCCTCACCAATGTCGAATAAAGGGGAACGATCACGTCCCTCGATCTGCTGGCAATGCCCCTACTTATACAGCCCAAAATGCCATTAGCCTTCTTGGCGACAAGAGCACACTGTTGACTCATATCCAGCTTCTCGTCCACTGTGACCCCTAGGTCCTTTTCTGCAGAACTGCTACCTAGGCATTCGGTCCCTAGTCTGTAGCTGTGCATGGGATTCTTCCGTCCTAAGTGCAGGACTCTGCACTTGTCCTTGTTGAACCTCATCAGGTTTCTTTTGGTCCAATCCTCTAATTTGTCTAGGTCCCGCTGTATCCTATCCCTACCCTCTAGTGTATCTACCACGCCTCCTAGTTTAGTGTCATCGGCAAACTTGCTGAGAGTGCAGTCCACACCATCCTCCAGATCATTAATAAAGATATTAAACAAAACCGGCCCCAGGACCGACCCTTGGGGCACTCCGCTTGAAACTGGCTGCCAACTAGACATGGAGCCATTGATCACTACCCGTTGAGCCCGACGATCTAGACAGCTTTCTATCCACCTTACAGTCCATTCATCCAGCCCATACTTCTTTAACTTGGCAGCAAGAATACTGTGGGAGACCGTATCAAAAGCTTTGCTAAAGTCAAGGAATAACACATCCACTGCTTTCCCCTCATCCACAGAGCCAGTTATCTCATTATAGAAGGCAATCAGGTTAGTCAGGCACGACTTCCCCTTGGTGAATCCATGCTGACTGTTCCTGATCACTTTCCTCTCCTCTAAGTGTTTCATAATTGATTCCTTGAGGACCTGCTCCATGATTTTTCCAGGGACTGAGGTGAGGCTGACTGGCCTGTAGTTCCCCGGATCCTCCTTCTTCCCTTTTTTAAAGATGGGCACTACATTAGCCTTTTTCCAGTCATCTGGGACCTCCCCCGATCGCCATGAGTTTTCAAAAATAATGGCTAATGGCTCTGCAATCTCATCCGCCAACTCCTTTAGCACCCTCGGATGCAGCGCATCCGGCCCCATGGACTTGTGCACGTCCAGTTTTTCTAAATAGTCCCGAACCACTTCTTTCTCCACAGAGGGCTGGTCACCTTCTCCCCATATTATGCTGCCCAGTGCAGCAGTCTGGGAGCTGACCTTGTTTGTGAAGACCGAGGCAAAAAAATCATTGAGTACATTAGCTTTTTCCACATCCTCAGTCACTAGGTTGCCTCCCTCATTCAGTAAGGGGCCCACACTTTCCTTGACTTTCTTCTTGTTGATAACATACCTGAAGAAACCCTTCTTGTTACTCTTAACATCTCTTGCTAGCTGCAACTCCAAGTGTGATTTGGCCTTCCTGATTTCACTCCTGCATGCCTGAGCAATATTTTTATACTCCTCCCTGGTCATTTGTCCAATCTTCCACTTCTTGTAAGCTTCTTTTTTGCGTTTAAGATCAGCAAGGATTTCACTGTTTAGCCAAGCTGGTCGCCTGCCATATTTACTATTCTTTCTACACATCGGGATGGTTTGTTCCTGCAACCGCAATAAGGATTCTTTAAAATACAGCCAGCTCTCCTGGAGCCCTTTGCCCTTCATGTTATTCTCCCAGGGGATCCTGCCCATCTGTTCCCTGAGGGAGTCAAAGTCTGCTTTTCTGAAGTCCAGGGTCCGTATTCTGCTGCTCTCCTTTCTTCCTTGTGTCAGGATCCTGAAATCGACCATCTCATGGTCACTGCCTCCCAGGTTCCCATCCACTTTTGCTTCCCCTACTAATTCTTCCCTGTTTGTGAGCAGCAGGTCAAGAAAAGCTCTGCCCCTAGTTGGTTCCTCCAGCACTTGCACCAGGAAATTGTCCCCTACACTTTCCAAAAATTTCCTGGATTGTCTGTGCACCGCTGTATTGCTCTCCCAGCAGATATCAGGGTGATTAAAGTCTCCCATGAGAACCAGGGCCTGCGATCTAGCAACTTCTGCTAGTTGCCAGAAGAAAGCCTCGTCCACCTCATCCCCCTGGTCTGGTGGTCTATAGCAGACTCCGACCACGACATCACCCTTGTTGCTCACACTTCTCAACTTTATCCAGAGACACTCAGGTTTTTCTGCAGTTTCATACCGGAGCTCTGAGCAGTCATACTCCTCTCTTACATACAACGCAACTCCCCCACCTTTTCTGCCCTGCCTGTCCTTCCTGAACAATTTATATCCATCCATGATAGTACTCCAGTCATGTGAGTTATCCCACCAAGTCTCTGTTATTCCAATCGCATCATAGTTCCCTGACTGTGCCAGGACTTCCAGTTCTCCCTGCTTGTTTCCCAGGCTTCTTGCATTTGTGTATAGGCACTTAAGATAACTCATTGATCGTCCCTCTTTCTCAGTATGAGACAGGAGTCCTCCCCTCTTGCGCTCTACTGCTTGTGCTTCCTCCCAGAATCCCATTTCCCCACTTACCTCAGGGCTTTGGTCTCCTTCCCCCGGTGAACCTAGTTTAAAGCCCTTCTGACCTTAAAGTCTATGACTCTATGTCTCTATGAGGGTGCTGTACAGAAAAAAATGCTCATGAACAAGACTGTGTAGCTTTGTACTCTCCCTGTTAGTGGTTCAGGTTTATTTTACTATGCTTTCAAATAATGCCTTTGGTGCTAAAATGACCAGACAACCTGGCTGACTGGAGCTGGAAAATCCTGAGTATATTTATGAGAGGAATGTCTCCTATGTTCATGTCCTTAAAAAAACTTCTATCTCCTTCTTTTCCAAGTTTTTTCACAACTGTTTGATACCAATCGGGCACTGCAGCTGTAAGTATGTTGTCTTGGCTTCCAAGTATTGGTATAGTCTGGGTGGAAGCAGTTTCTCCTGTCAGTCAGTGAGAGGAAAAGGTCCTATTCAGGTGCAGCAGGGATGAAGCAGTAAGTTTACAGCAGTCTTGGTAGATAGTGGAATCAAAAGTTAAATATCTAGATGAGGAACAGGATTGGGGACATAGAGCAGTGGTCTCCAAACTTTTTTGATCGCGCACCCCTATCCGTAAAATTTTTTGAGCACGCACCCCTTGCCGCGCCGAAGCAAAAAAAAAAAAAATGAACTGCCGAAGCCCCTCCCCCCGCCCCCAAAAAAGCCGCTCGGACTCCCGCCTGACGAAGCACAAAAAAAAAAAGCGCTCCTCCTGCCACGCACCCCCAAGGATCTTCTTGCGCACCCCCTGGGGTGCACGCACCCCACTTTGGAGACCACTGACATAGAGGAAAAGTGTTCTGGAAATGTTTGGGTTGATTTAACTTTTCCAAACCCCCGAGTCGATTCAATATGCTTCTCTGTCACTGTCTCAAACCCAGTACCTAGAGTCCTGGAACCCTAATATTCCATCTGTGTTAAAGGAGTCCCATCTTTATATTAACTCATTAGTGGAGTTCATCCTACTGAGCAGGAGGTTGCCAGTAGAATAAGTCTAACTTTGAAACTGCAGGACTAACTGTTCATTATTAAAATATAATAGTTCTTAGCACTTATCTACTGCTTGTCATCTGTTGATTTCAACATCTTTTTCAAAGGCAAATAAGAATCACAACATTCATTTTATAAATTAGGAAACCCAGGCAGAGCGGTTAGGTGACTTACCTAAGGTCACACAGCAAGTCAAGTGGCAGAATTGGGAATAGAACCAGATATCTTTTGTTTCCTTGTCTCAATCTTTGTCTGCTAGAAAACACTGGAGGCATGGTTTTGAAAGGCGAGGTTCTCCTCCTCCTAATAGCAGGATCAGTGAAGTGAAGTGTGCAATGAGCAGGCAGAACCACGTCCCAGATGGCTAAGGGTACATTATCAAAACACAAGAATCCCCATGTTTTGAGACCCAAGTGGCTTGATACCCATTGGACCTGCAACTTGGAGTGAAAAATAAGAAGAGGAACAGACCCCAACAAACAAATCATCCCCCGACTTTGGAGTCTTTTGGGTTTTATATCGATCTCTCATCACTTATCACCCGCCATCCATGGAAAATTCCAGGGTCCTTTCACCTAAAATACTCTCAAATATCAGGCTCTTGACTTGTCTGGAAAGTATTTGTTTTGCATAGTACCGGCGCACCTTATCTTTCAACAGTTTGTGCACCTATCAACAGAAGTCTGAGTTCCTAAAACAGGGCCAACCAAGTTCTTTATGGATGGACACGTTCCATTGTCATTTCAGGTTACATGATTACAGGAGCAGTTGATGAATTCTCCAAAGAAATTCCAAGTCCTTAACTAATCTTATTTTATAATGTCCCTACGCTTCTTCATCACTTGCATTGTTTTCCTGCTGAGAAACTTCTTAAAAGTGCAGTCTGAAAAATGAATACATTGCTGCAATTTTTGTAATTAGGGCCTGAGTTACTTGCAAGAGTGGAGAAGTGATGAGAAAAATATGGGCTGCTGATTGATTCCCGTAGCTTAACAAATATTGCTTGATTAGGGAATGACAAGGCATTTTAATTCTGGAGATTGTAAATAATAAAAGAGCTGAGGAAACTATGCTAGATTTATTTTGCCCTGACTATCTGATCTTAAGATTAATCAATATGGAGAAATAAAACCAGGATTTCAGTGAAATCTAAAGGTTGACAGAGACAACAGTATTATCTTGAAAACCATCTTTTTTCTATTTATAATATAGACAAAAGAATTGATATTCAGTATTGAGTTGAACATTCATGAAAGCTAAAGTGAAGTTGCAAATAGACATGGAAGGTCTGTATTTTTAAACTCAGCGATTACACATTATAAATCTTTCCTGCATGGCCTATAACTGAAATTATAACAATCTAAATGGAAAAAGATTCTGAAACTTGTATATCTTATTTTAAGCTAATTAAAGCTACTGAGGGCCAGCAAGGATAACTGGATGAAAGGTAGTCACAGAGACTGCCTATTTTCAGATATTTAGAAAGTGGTTTTTAATATCAAACCGTACAATACTGTAATAGATGAAGACAGGTCATCAGCTGAATTACCTACTTCAAAGTACCAAAATATGTGTGTCTTGTTCTCAGTGTATTCCCTGTGATTGAACAATTGTATAACGGGAAATAATTTTAGCAAATGTTAAATGTGGTTGCATGTAACCTATAATTTCTCTTTAGATAGAAATATTTCTCCTATATCATGAAATTGAAAGGTTAGAAACCATGTGATTACATGAAAGCACTTGAATTACTGCATCAATGCCCTTTTTTTTGGGTGGGGGGGTGACTGCTTCTTGGGCTGTGAAATGCTAGGCTAAAAAAGGTACTTGATGGTAGAGCTGTGCTCAGTGCTTCTAGTGAAACTTGAAACTGCTTGAAACTTGCCTGGTTGTGGGTTCCGTCATTAACTTTAAATTCATTTTGCTCAGATGCAAGACTTGCAGTGTGTACACAATGGGAGTTGAAACAAACAAACTCATGTTTACATGGAGCCCTGAGACCCCAGAACTCCCCATTTCATACAATACTAACCAGTAAATGTCTACTTCTTGTGCAGTTAGAGCCTAATCCAAAGACCATTGAAGTTAATGGAAAGATTCCTATTGACTTGGTGGACTTTAGATCAGGCTCTTTGGGCACAATCCTGCAAGATACTGAGTACCTCCTACTGACCTCAAATGCCAGTGAATTCAGAGATAGCCAAGGCACACACCATTGTTCCTTGTGCATTCAAGGGAGGGAAGGGTGCTAGCTCTGAATTTCATGTTACTGTGATTTGAATATTTAATAGTTTCAAGTATTTAAATTTGTTTTCCCCCCTTTCTTTTTCTCTCAGGCTAGTCCCGCCCCTATAATAGTCAACACAGACACCTTGGACACAATTCCCTATGTAAGTATGATATTTTGTTTCCTCTTTTTGTAAACAGTTGAACTTACAGCCTGGTCTATCTTGATTTCCCTCCCTCCCCCCAGTAAAATTCTCTTCACTGCATTATCAGATACACAAAACATTAGTCAAGTGTATGCACCGAATGTTCTTTAAATATATTGTATCTATTTTTTAAAAATGCTTGTGTGATTTAATTCTTTCCCAGTTGCACAAATTCGGGAAGGTAATAAAGTCTGGTGTCATATAGTGCGAAGTAGTAATTCACATACAGAATTTTAATATGCAACAAAGTTTTAACAAATCAAAACTAGCGGTAACTTTCTTTTGAAAAATATTGTGGATTTATTGCGTCTTTCCCTTTTCCCAGTGCAGCTGTAAAACTTTGAGTTTTATTTGCAGATCAGCAAATATTACTAATACCAAGAGTTTTTGTTTTGATTTGGGTTTTTTTTTTTCTGAAGAAATTTCCAGCTATATAAGTCTGTGTCTGAATTTCTAGTATCAGATGGAGGGGAAACATTTTGTCTCAACCCTTCATCTGTTTTTCTGTATGTCTTTTTTTAGACTGGAGGCATTTTAGGGTGTTTCTGTACAGCACCTAGCATGTGCTTGGCATTGCTGTCAGATAAGTAATAGTAATTTAACTTTTAACTAATAGGAATGTCATTTTATTTTTGAAAAATTAATGCTCAGTTTTTAGCCTTACCCTTTTGTGAAGAGCTTTTCAGAGGTTACTGTGTGTTGTTAACAAACAGTGGTGATAGGCTCAGATTCCAGAAAGAACTTCACCACAACTAATGAATTTTTCTAAGCTGTAATTACTTACAAATTCAGTTCTTCCTGTATAAGTCTCTCAGACTGGAATCAATTTTGGGTACAAAGCTGCTACCTAAACGTTATAGCCACCCATGCAAACAATATCCTCACACCCAACACTACAGGGAAAATTTCAAAATGAGCAGTGGCAACATGGCAGGGAATACATTCTTTCAGCTCAATATACAGAACCAATCTATAATGAAGGAGAGTGCAGAACACAAACACACAAAATAATAAAACTAACACACGTGCAATCATGTGTGCAAGTAAAGAAAATACAAGCAAATTTCAAAGTGGCTGCACTGTAGGATTGTTCTGGTTTTGTCCTAACTTACTAGTTAACATCTTATTTCTGATCCATTTGTTTCCACTTTGGAAAATAAGGGCTGTATAAATCCAGAGGAGTTCAGAACTTGACCCTGTTGGACATTTTATTTTTTTAGTTAAAAAACGTGTTAGTCAAACTGGGACCAGTTCAGAAACCTAAAATTGTCTTGCAATTATGCTGTAATTCCAGTGTACTTATTACAGGAGAGCAAAGGGGCCAGAATTACTTTATGGGTAAAATTTTGCGAAGTTTTTACAATGCTTCATGTCAGTGTTATACAGATTTTGAATACACCATCATTTGTATTCCTTGCACTTGAATGGAAATCCTAATAGCATATAGCATGCAGCTATAGAATGTCTTTGCTCATTTTATTTTTCCAATTGCTTATTCAAAATTACAAAATTTCATTCAAATCTGAATTCATCTGAAATTCAGTGCCAGTCTAGTAGCAGTACTTTTTGACACATCTACTTACAGCAAGAACCTATACATTAATTATAGTTATAACTCTGTAATCTATGAACTTTGTTCAAACATCTGTGACTAAATAGGCACATTTTAACATCAAACTATCGTTCATGTTAGAAAAGCAGCTGTTAATGAACTCAGTAATTATAAACAAAGCACAAAACAAATAAATCCCCAAACCTTAAATGGGCAACAGTTTAGAAATTCTTCATTATCTATTAATATTAATTATAGGTAGGGCTCATAGCACTGCCTATTATTAAGATTTCCCAACACTTCCCATTATAGACCCTCTTTTCAGCTGCTTTTGTGTGGCGAATGCTAACTGTTTGGGCAAAAATGTCCCCCCTCACAGTTTGCTACCTCCCCAGACTCCCTTCCAGCCTCACTCATTCTTTGTTACCTGCCTCTCCTACCCCACTTGGGCTAAGGTTGCCAACTTTCTACTTGCACAAAATCTTAACACCTTTGCCCCACCCTCTGCCCCACCCCTTCTCCAAGGCCTCACCCCCGCTCACTCCATCCCCCTCCCCCCCGTCGCTCGCTCTCCCCATCCTCACTCACTCGCTCATTTTCACTGGGCTGGCTCAGGGGGTTGGGGGTATGGGAGGGGGTGAGGGCTCCGGGTGAGGGTGCAGGCTCCAGGGTGGGGCCAGAAATGAGGAGTTCAGGGTGCAGGAAGGGGCTCCAGGCTTGGGGGTGGAATGGGGGGTTGGATTATGGGAGGGAACTCTGGGCTGAGGCAGGGGGTATGGGCTCTGGGCTGGGGGTGTGGGGCCAGGGATGAGGGATTTGGGGTGAAGGAGGGTGCTCCAGGCTGGGGCAGGGGGTTGGGCTGGGGGTGACGGGGTTTGAGGGCTCTTGGCAGAAAGTGAAGATCATGTTGGATAATAACTGGTGATAAAGGACATACCTAAAGATTCTCCCATTTTGGCTCTAATTCAACAAGTTACTTAAGCACATGCCTAACTTTAAGCATGTGAGTAATGCCCTTGTCAATAGGCATATTTTTATGTGACTTGATGAATTAGAGCCTTTGTGGCTAATGCAACATCACAATGTTTAAACACGAACACTGTTGCTGTTTGTTGTTGGCCATTTTTCACTTAGTATAAATTCTGGCCTTTTATAGCATGTAGAGTCCCCCAAAAACTATCAGGACCCTATTGTGTAAGATGCTGGAAAAAGTAGTAAAGAAAAAACAATTTAGGGCCCCAAATCCTTCAAATACTTACACGTATGAGTAGTTTAATTAAGAAACTGTTTATTCCAAAATGCCTTTGTCCCACTGCTTGATAGTATGTTGTTACATGTCCACACTGATTTTTTTTTTTTTTTTACTACTCCCTGATTTTTACAGAGAATTTGGGGCTATCCAAAACCTTAATAAAAGTATATTTCTATTACTTTTGTTTCATTGGGACATAACACTTGTAAAGGCCTGATCTGATGCTTTTGGAATCAGTGGGAAGGCTCCAGTGGGCTTTGGATCAGACCCAAAGTGCACAGGAAACTCTTTTCTTTAGTTTTTTTTTCTTTTTTTTCTACCAGAAGTATTTCTCAGGGCAATATGAACTAATGAGCTGACCAGAAGCAGACTTTGTCTTTTTACACATCATGACAATGATTGATCTAGGGAGAGAAATCTCTAGGAGATGTGATAATATCTCTCTAAAGCATATTGCCCTGAAACACAACTAGGTTCTTTTTATAGCTTCCTTATTGTCACTGTAAAAAAAAAAAATGTTGCAAATGATGCTTCCTCTCTCAAACTGTTTATGGCAGCATATTCTCAGAGGGTGATGAAATGTATGTGCCTGTCAGTGAATGAACTTTTCTTGTAACAATTACTGTGGAACATGAAAGGAATTTTGAGGAACTAGTAATATACAATTTGATACTACCGGTGTTCAGGAGGTGGGAGGGGATGTGGCAGTTTTGCCATAAGCAGATTTCAGAAGCTTTAAGATTCATTCTTTTAATACCAGTTTTATCATTCAGATACATGAACTATGTTTTCTTTCAGTTAGGATATTAGTTGTAAAAAAAGTAAAAATATTTAATCTCTGCCTCTTGGAGCCCCTCCATATAGATTTAAATCCAAATCTTTGGGTGTTGCTGACCAATATTGTCCTGTTGTTTCCTTGTAACCCTCCCCCTCTCCCCCGCGCAGCAGTCTGTCTGCATTTATCTGTTGTCTCTTTGGGGCAGGGTCCATATTTTGTTTGTATGGCACCTAGTACAGTGGGGTCCTTGACCTTGACTAAGGATTCTAGTCATGGTAATACAAATAAATAATAACTTTCATGGTGTTTATACCTGCCCAAGCACCTATAATTCTGGAATTGGAATTGCAGTAGTAGATGATAGGTATTTTCAGATGTATGATGCTATACCTACAACTTCACAGTCTTCCTAAGGTTTTCTGGTGAAAATGACTCAAATACTTTGGGATCATTTGTGGGTAGGTACCGGTAAAGACATAGGTATGAAAATCCACACTGTGAGAAAACTGGGCACTTTGATGTTTGCACCATGTACAACACCTTGCGCCCCCCCCCCAGCCCTGCGGCAGCTCCCCGCCCCCCCTCCACCCTGAGGCACCCCTCCCCACGGCAGCTCCCCTCCCCCATCGTAGCTCCCCCCCCGGCCTGGGGAGCCGTGCGGCAGCTCCCCACCCCAGCTCACCTCTGCTCCGCCTCCTCCCCGAGCACGCCGCCCCTGCTCTAATTCTCCTCCCCTCCCAGGCCTGCGGTGCCAAACCGCTGATTGGCGCCGCAAGCCTGGGAGGCAGGAGAAGTGGAGCGGCCGGTGCGCTGGGAGAGGGAGTCTGAGCCACACGTGTCAGCGTGCCCCCGGCAGCCCAGCCCAGGAACGCTGTAAAAAAAAATTGCCCCCGGCAGCCCAGCTAGGAACGCTGTAAAAAAAAATTGGGGGCACCGCTTTTTGGTGCCCCCAAATCTTGGCGCCCTAGGCAACCGCCTAGTTTGCCTTAATGGTAGCACCGGCCCTGACCATGTACCATCTTCTTGGATGTCACTCAAAATGTTGCACACCCATTTTATTGTGATCTGTGGAATTTTATGTTGTCTTCACTTTAAGTATTATATTGCTCTTTGTCCCCAAATTTAAGGGTTCTGTAGTGCTCTAGACTTGCTGTTACGTTGCTTGGCAATTCTGATTCCAATAATAAGGAACATGAGAATTATGCTAAAATATTTAAATACCTACTTTTTTCACAAAGATTCATATCTGTATATGGAACTTGCCTAAACCCTGACATAGGAGGCATTTCTTCTCTACTGTTAGTCTCCCTTTGGAGATTCATGTCCCACATATCCCCCCACAATGGAGGCAGGAGCGGGATACTATTCTATATATTGTAAAAGGTGACAAGGAGTCCTGTGGCACCTTATAGACTAACAGAAGTACTGGAGCATAAGCTTTTGTGGGTGAATACTCGCTTCGTCAGACGCATGCTTTCATTACAATAGTGCCTAGATTCTCTACCGAGTACCAGGGCCCCATTTTGCTAATATCGTCTCCACATCTATTCATGAGATTGCCTACAAACAGGACAATTGGTACAAGTTCATTAAAAAGAGGAATTATTTTTATTCAGACTGCTTAATATTTTAATTTGCCATTAACTCATATTTAACTAAACAGTGGAAAGAAGAGCTTTAAAACAACAAAAACAAAACAAAAATCACCTAAGGATTTAAGCAGTCCACATCTCTAGGTTTTTATCTACAGCATAACCAGGAAAACCGAGACTTGATATCAAGGAGGAAAAGGCAAGGAAAGAAAAATGTAAAAATCAGAAACTTTCAAACCTTTATGTATAATAAGAAGCAATAAAAGACACTCACCAATGGTGTCATAAATATAAAGAAAAGGGTAGCATAAAATCCCTCCTTGGTAGCTGTACTGAATCGCTTTACCTGTAAGGGGTTAAGTAGCTCAAATCACCTAGTTGGCACTTGACCAGAAGGACCAATGAAGAAAGAAGATACTTTCAAATCTGGGGGTGCGAGGGGGGAGAATTTGTTTGTGGCTCTCTTTGTTTGTGGCTCTCTTTGTTTGTTCCCTCTCTGGACGGAGGGAGAGACCAAGCAGGTACAACATCTCCTGAAAATATACCTGGAATGATCCATCTAAAATAACAGAAATTGTAAGTAGGCAAGGAAATGCATTAGGTTATCTTTTGTTTTATCTTGTGAATTTTCCCTATGCTAAAGAGGTAGTTTCATTCCTGTTTTGTAACTGTGAAGCTGAGTCCAGAGGGGAGTCCTCTGTGTTTTAAATCTTTTTATTTACCCTGTAAAGTTACCTTCCATCCTGATTTTGCAGGTGTGATTCTTTTACTTTTTCTTTATAAATAAAGTTCTTCTTTTAAGAACCTGATTGATTTTCAGTGTCCTAAAGAGAAAGGATTTGGTCTGTGCTCACATTGCTAACCAATTGGTTGGTATATTATTCTCAAGCCTCCCGAGGAAAGGGGGTGAAAGGGCTTGGGGGGATAGGGATTAAAAGTGACTCTTCCCTGAATTTTTGTATAAATCACTTGGTGGTGGCAGCAATACCATCCAAGGACAAGGAAAGGAATTCGTGCCTTGGGGAAGTTTTAACCTAAGCTGGTAAAATATAAGCTATGGGGGACTTTCATATGGGTCCCCACATCTGTACCCCAGAGTTCAGAGTGGGGGGGAATCCTGACAGATGGTTTCCACTTGAAGTTGCCTTTAGTATAGTATTTGCATTCGCCTCATACATGAACCTGACTACTAATTCTTGATCAATAAAATAGGAGTGAAGCTTTCCACTAAATGTTTACTTTCTTGTTGCATTGTTTGTTTGTTTTTAAACTTGTTATAAACTACATTGTCTTTCATTATTTAAAACATATTGTTTATGCCAGAGGAACTGTAACCTTTAATGAAAATATTAGCCATATGTTGATTTTACCAATGTCCACAAAACTCCGAGTGTTGTTTCACTCAAGGGTATTTTTCTAGAATTCGGGAGCATGAAAGAGTAATGATCTGACATTTGGAATGTATGCTGTGAATGTCTGATGTGAATTTGGGTGAAGAACTAATGAAAGAGAAGAAGAAAGACCAAGATGATAAAAATAATACTCTGAAAAGGAACAAATGGACAGGAACTAATAATAATCAATATCAGCTCCAAAATGTGATTGAGAAGTCTTTTACAAAATAATCATTCCCTTTCACTCACTCAGTCCTTGAGAGATGGAAAAGAATGAAGTCTATCTATCTCGTCCGTGCTGTAAATACACATTTAGAACATAAAATATTTGTTTTTCTTTAGACAAAACCATAACTTCTAATTCTAGCACACTTTTTTCATGTCAAATCCACAATAGTTTTAGAAAGAAATATAGAGTGGGCAAGATGGTGCAATGAGTTAATTAGGT
The DNA here is from genome assembly GCF_028017835.1 of Emys orbicularis. Classification (NCBI taxonomy): domain Eukaryota; kingdom Metazoa; phylum Chordata; order Testudines; family Emydidae; genus Emys; species Emys orbicularis. The sequence goes on from NC_088683.1 coordinate 349,173,910, forward strand.
GGTAACTTGAAGATACTTTCTACTAACTCAGTAATAACTATGATCGCAGTTGATACGCTCAGAGGGCAAAAGCCAAGATTGTTCAGTAGCTCTGACTGGGGTTACTTCCAAGTTAAACGAAAGCACCCCTAAGTAGTTACTGATATAGATCAATGCTTCTGTGATGACCTCTATCCAGGGCTTAAATTCTCAGAAATTTTCTCTGAGCCCACCACACTCTCCTCCCCTTCCCCCATTCGGGGCTGTGGGCTTCAGCTGAGGGGCAGGAGGTCTCGGGGGTTGGGGAGGGGCACGCCAGGGCTCCCGCGGGTTTGAAAATGTTTACTGGAGCTCCGCTCTGGACGGCTCCGGCTGAATTTAAGCCCTGCCTCTACCTGTTTGGGAATCAGCCGCCACATTAGTAACTGAGCGTGGATCTTAAAACACTTTTACAAATATTAATGTATTAAACGATTGGTTTTCAAGCTGTGGGGCATGCTCCCCGGGGGGGTGATGAGGTTTTGGCGGGGCAGCGAGCAGCATAGAGCAGAGGTGCTTCTCAATCAGCTGCATCCTGCAGGCCCTGCCTGGTGACACCGTCAGGAGACTGCTGTCATAACCTGACTGCAAATCTTGTAGAGGCTCGTGGAGGGGCTTTGCTTAAGTTTGGGGCAGGCAGGCAGTCTTGGGGCACCTGTGCATGTGCGCTGCTGGGCCACTAGACTTGGCAGGAGGGGGAAGGAGTCACTGCAGGTTAGCCTCACACCGTCAGAATGCAGCAGTGAGGAGGAGGCTTAAGCCTGCCCAGCAGCTGCAAATGGTCTTGCAGGGCTTGGCAGTGGATAAGAAATGGGGGCATCTGGGTACCAGTTTCTTGTTCCTGACAGAGATATGCATGGGGCGAGGGGGAGAGTGAACTGTGGGTGCCCCTGCCTTCCCACCCCATGCAGGTACCCAACATCCCCTGCCTCCTGCTATCTCCAGCGCTGCCATGTTAACATAAGAACATAAGAACATAAGAAAGGCCGTACTGGGTCAGACCAAAGGTCCATCTAGCCCAGTATCTGTCTACCGACAGTGGCCAATGCCAGGTGCCCCAGAGGGAGTGAACCTAACAGGCAATGATCAAGTGATCTCTCTCCTGCCATCCATCTCCATCCTCTGACGAACAGAGGCTAGGGACACCATTCTTACCCATCCTGGCTAATAGCCATTTATGGACTTAGCCACCATGAATTTATCCAGTCCCCTTTTAAACATTGTTATAGTCCTAGCCTTCACAACCTCCTCAGGTAAGGAGTTCCACAAGTTGACTGTGCGCTGCGTGAAGAAGAACTTCCTTTTATTTGTTTTAAACCTGCTGCCTATTAATTTCTTTTGGTGACCCCTAGTTCTTGTATTATGGGAATAAGTAAATAACTTTTCCTTATCCACTTTCTCAACATCACTCATGATTTTATATACCTCTATCATGTCCCCCCTTAGTCTTCTCTTTTCCAAACTGAAGAGTCCTAGCCTCTTTAATCTTTCCTCATATGGGACCCTCTCTAAACCCTTAATCATTTTAGTTGCTCTTTTCTGAACCTTTTCTAGTGCTAGAATATCTTTTTTGAGGTGAGGAGACCACATCTGTACACAGTATTCGAGATGTGGGCAAACCATGGATTTATATAAGGGCAATAATATATTCTCAGTCTTATTCTGTATCCCCTTTTTAATGATTCCTAACATCCTGTTTGCTTTTTTGACCGCCTCTGCACACTGCGTGGACATCTTTAGAGAACTATCCACGATGACGCCAAGATCTTTTTCCTGACTCGTTGTAGCTAAATTAGCCCCCATCATGTTGTATGTATAGTTGGGGTTATTTTTTCCAATGTGCATTACTTTACATTTATCCACATTAAATTTCATTTGCCATTTTGTTGCCCAATCACTTAGTTTTGTGAGATCTTTTTGAAGTTCTTCACAATCTGCTTTGGTCTTAACTATCTTGAGTAGTTTAGTATCATCTGCAAACTTTGCCACCTCACTGTTTACCCCTTTCTCCAGATCATTTATGAATAAATTGAATAGGATAGGTCCTAGGACTGACCCTTGGGGAACACCACTAGTTACCCCTCTCCATTCTGAGAATTTACCATTAATTCCTACCCTTTGTTCCCTGTCCTTTAACCAGTTCTCAATCCATGAAAGGACCTTCCCTTTTATCCCATGACAGCTTAATTTACATAAGAGCCTTTGGTGAGGGACCTTGTCAAAGGCTTTCTGGAAATCTAAGTACACTATGTCCACCGGATCCCCCTTGTCCACATGTTTGTTGACCCCTTCAAAGAACTCTAATAGATTAGTAAGACACGATTTCCCTTTACAGAAACCATGTTGACTATTGCTCAAGAGTTTATGTTTTTCTATGTGTCTGACAATTTTGTTCTTTACTATTGTTTCAACTAATTTGCCCGGTACCGACGTTAGACTTACCGGTCTGTAATTGCCGGAATCACCCCTAGAGCCCTTTTTAAATATTGGCGTTACATTAGCTAACTTCCAGTCATTGGGTACCGAAGCCGATTTAAAGGACAGGTTACAAACCTTAGTTAATAGTTCCGCAACTTCACATTTGAGTTCTTTCAGAACTCTTGGGTGAATGCCATCTGGTCCCGGTGACTTGTTAATGTTGAGTTTATCAATTAATTCCAAAACCTCCTCTAGTGATACTTCAGTCTGTGACAGTTCCTCAGATTTGTCACCTACAAAAGCCAGCTCAGGTTTGGGAATCTCCCTAACATCCTCAGCCGTGAAGACTGAAGCAAAGAATCCATTTAGTTTCTCCGCAATGACTTTATCATCTTTAAGCGCTCCTTTTGTATTTTCATCGTCAAGGGGCCCCACTGGTTGTTTAGCAGGCTTCCTGCTTCTGATGTACTTAAAAAACATTTTGTTATTACCTTTGGAGTTTTTGGCTAGCCGTTCTTCAAACTCCTCTTTGGCTTTTCTTATTACACTCTTGCACTTAAGTTGGCAGTGTTTGTGCTCCTTTCTATTTGCCTCACTAGGATTTGACTTCCACTTTTTAAAGGAAGTCTTTTTATCTCTCACTGCTTCTTTTCATGGTTGTTAAGCCACGGTGGCTCTTTTTTAGTTCTTTTACTGTTTTTCTTAATTTGGGGTATACATTGAAGTTGAGCCTCTATTATGGTGTCTTTAAAAAGGGCCCACGCAACTTGCAGGGATTTCACTTTAGTCACTGAACCTTTTAACTTTTGTCTAACCAACCCCCTCATTTTTGTATAGTTCCCCCTTTTGAAATTAAAGGCCACAGTGTTGGGCAGTTGAGGTGTTCTTCCCACCACAGGGATGTTGAATGCTATTGTATTATGGTCACTATTTCCAAGCGGTCCCGCTATAGTTACCTCTTGGACCAGCTCCTGCGCTCCACTCAGGATTAAATCTAGAGTCGCCTCTCCCCTTGTGGGTTCCCGTACTAGCTGCTCCATGAAGCAGTCATTTAAAGTATCGAGAAATTTTATCTCTGCATTTCGTCCTGAAGTGAAATGTTCCCAGTCAATATGGGGATAATTGAAATCCCCCACTATTATTGGGTTCTTAATTTTGATAGCCTCTCTAATTTCCCTTAGCATTTCATCATCACTGTTACTGTCCTGGTCAGGTGGTCGATAATAGATCCCTAATGTTATATTTTTACTAGAGCATGAAATTTCTATCCATAGAGACTCTATGGAACCTGTGGATTCGCTTAAGATTTTTACTTCATTTGAATCTACACTTTCTTTAACATATTACATATAACATGTTAGCTGTCTGGCCTATCCCAGGCCTGCCTCCATGGTCTGGGGATGTGTGGGACATGAAGCTCCAAAGGGAGACTAAGCAAAAAACCTCTGGGAACCTCTGAAATCAGTCTTGCAGGGTGAATTGATACCTCTGTTCTAGAGATGGGGAAGCTGTGAGAATATATGTCTAATGAGCCTGAGTACAGTAATGAATCAGGGCGCAAGGATTTGCATAGTGTTTCACAGCTGAAACCACTGCAGCATTAGCAGATCAGAATAAATGGGCTCACGTATATGGATTCGAAAAATTACTGCTGGGAAGTAGGAACTCTACAGGCTCCCTGCGCTTTGATTTGTTGAAACCATTGTGTTTCAGTATAATAGAAAAAAAATCTGCTTTTTCTGTTTGGAGTTCTAATATGAAAAATGACCAGTAAAGATTATTTTGATTTTAGTCTAATCCTAAGGATCATTTACTATCCATTGTGTTGAAGCCAGTACATCCCAAACTGGCAACTCTGCCAATTGATTAAAAGGCTGGCTAATGAAACTGTAGGGGCAGATGCAAAGGCATGGCAGGGGAGGGCAGATTGTGCAGTGCCTGCGTTAACTCTCCTTGGCTCTAGCCAGGCCACACCCTCATTTTATGAGCACAGATGTTCAGTGCATTCCCCAATCTTAGCATTTTGCCAAAGCTACATAATTAACCTCCATTTTCATACCCTTCACCCGCTCCCATCTCCATGATTGTTTCTTCTCTGCTCTCTCGGCCTTCACGTATATCTGTCTAGATATTTAAGATCCCCTGCACAGTGAGCACCCCACAGTCTTCAATGTATTTATCCTTACAACACCCCTGTGAGGCAGGGCTGTACTATTATTCCCATTTTACAGATGGGGAACTGACACAGAAAGCCTAAAGGCCAGATTTACAAAAATATTTGGGTTCCTAAGGATTGGTATCTAATGGGATTTACAAAAGCACCTAAGCAAGTTAGTTGCCTAATTCCCATTGAAAATCATTGGGATTAAGGCTCCTAGGTGACTAAGGCACTTTTGAAAATCCTATTCTGCATCTAAATACCTTTGTAAATCTGGCCCTAAGTGACTTGCCTGAAGTCACACAGATTAAGACTCAGGGACTTGAATCAGCTTTCCCAGATCCTAGTCTAGTGATCTAATCACTGGACCATCCTGCTGCTATTTGTCCCTCACTCTGTGGCCTAGTCTGCCACACCCTTACCCTCTTCTCCCTAAAACACACTTCTTATAGCAGCTGCCATTCCACAATGAAATGATAAAATATAATTAAAAAGCAACAACAAGAAACCCATATGTAACTGATGATGCTGATCAAAAAATTTTGACCCAAACATTTTTCATCTTTATTTTAAAGGCAAATTTTCATGAAAAGTTACCAACATTGTTGAAAAATTTCATTTATCACAAAAATTGTGCCTTTTAAAATATTTTATTCAAAACATCATAAAAATGTTACTAAAACAGTGATTGAAACTTTTCATTTACTGAAAACTGGGGTAAACAACATGTGAATAGCAATTTGATTAAAGGTTTCAGATTGGTAGCCGTGTTAGGCAACTCCCATCTTTTCAATACCTGCTACTGTATTTTCTACTCCATGCATCTGATGAAGTGGGTTCTAGCCCATGAAAGCTTATGCCCAAATACATTTGTTAGTCTCTAAGGTGCCACAAGGACTCCTCGTTGTTTTTAATTTGATTACATTTACTTTAGGAATTAAAAAAAAAAAACAATTTCCTGTAATGGATTTCCTTAAAATTCTAGAAATGGCTCCATTTCAAGCTGTGTGAAATTAAAATGATTTTGAATATTTTTATGAAAACCATCTGTGTATATTTCAACCCATACTAGTGTCTAACAAGTCACATGCTGAATATCACTGCATGTTGAAACCATTTTTCTTGTTCATCCCAGCCTGCTCCTTACCTCATTGAGTTGTTAGCTCATTGGGCATGGAGCCTTTCTCCCTAGTTGTCTATAAAGCATCTGTAACAGTGTCATTCTTTCTTAATTATGCTAAGTACCCTGTGAAAGGGAACATTCACCAGCAGTGCTGCCTAGTGGTCAGGCTGGGGTGTGGCAGATTATCTTCCTCCTGGGTATTCCCCTTTCTGACTATTGGTCGGCCGTGCAATGGTCTGTTCTTTTAGCAACGCAGTCCTCTGTCCCCTTTTGGGGTACATAAGGAGTCAAATAATGTGGAAGATTTTGATTAATTAAAACTTTTGGTGCTGTTGACATTGATCAGTGCCTTGTAAACCCCTTTCAGTCGGCAACTTGAAACAATTTTCATCCTGTGGCAGATTGTTTTTGTCAATCTGCCTTTCTTTGAACCAGGGCCGGCTCCAGCTTTTTTGTCGCCCCAAGCAGCGAAGCCAAAAAAAAAAGAGAGAAAGATCGGCGGCACTTTGGCGGCAGCTCTACTGTGCCGCTTCGTTCTTCTGCGGCAATTTGGCGGTGGGTCCTTCCCTCCGAGAGGGACCGAGGGACCCGCTGCCGAATTGCTGCCGAAGACCCGGATATGCCGCCCCTTTCCATTGGCCGCCCCAAGCACCTGCTTCCTTTGCTGGTGCCTGGAGCCGGCCCTGCTTTGAACAGAGGGAAGGGAAGGGCCCTCTATTCTATTATACTGTACATATATTCTTCTTTATAGTTCAGGCCTGCAGGAAATTATAAAGGGAATAGTTAATTAGCTTTGTTTCTAGGTTCAGTGACTTGAAAACCTTTGGTTTGCCAAGCTTCAGTTGTGGGAATTAATTTGATAGGAGTCTTTAATGGTACAAAATGAATTCTTCTGCAGTAGCTTAAGCACAATTAAACATGGGTAGGAGTTTTTTCATTCTGTATTATTTGGCTATAAATTTTAGTTCCTTTTTATAATGGGAAGCATTCATTTAAAACTGTGTGAGTCACCTCCGTTTCCCTGATGCAGAATAATCCTCATTTAGTTCTTTTAGGAATTTGCATAGGTGCTAAATGGCTAGTTCTAACCTAATCCAGGATAAACTCATACATCACTCACTGAAATCAGGGGGAGCCTCACATATTTATCTGAGGATTGAATGTAATCTTTAGCTGCTTTCCCTTTCTTATATGTTTCTTGTTGGGCTAAATCCACTTAGATGTATTGATATTATTTTTAATCAGTTAAAATATTAAGAGCTAGAAGCATGTGTCCTGGCCTGTAGTCTTTTCTTTCTTCCCATATTGCTTTCCCTCATATTGCTGTCTCCTTCTGTTGTTGTCTTTCAATTGTCCCTAGCCTCAGTGCACCCACACAGGCGTGAGTGTAAGGCCCTTTCATTGTGTGACAGTGCTTCCCAGATCTTCAGTCCTGTGTGAAGTTTAGAGCTGCTTTCTCCTGCCCACAGGGAGCAAGTGGGTGAGGAGGGGACATAGAGGTGTGAGGATTGGGTGATGTTTCGGCTCTCCTCCCCACCAGCCAGGACAGCTGACAAAGCATGCAAGTGCGGGAGTGGGGTGGGCAATTTGCACCCTTTCAAAGGCTGCAGTAAATGACTTCCCTCCAAATTTGTGGGCAAGAAAGCAATGAGAATCTGAGTCCCACTCTGTGCCACTCAGGGCTTGTCACGGGCCGGTACAGCTGCATGCTGCCTGTTACTCAGAGATAAACGCTCAATCACAAGCTAGCCCCAGACAGTAAGGTCTTTTGGCGCAAGGATGTAGGCTTAATATATTTTTGTGACGTGCCATGTTCTGTATGGCACTTTATAACTAATGAATATGAATTATATGATGCATGTATACCACTTTTAAGCAAACATATAGAGATGTAGGTAATTGGAGCATTAAAATCCTGAGCTAAAAGGTTCTGATCTGGAATTTCCCAAAGCATGGCATGGAGTCCGTTAATATGATGTTTTCCTCTACATTTTGGCCCTTCAGTTGTGGTGTACTCTTTTTGTGCTCTGCTAAATAGTTGCTGTGTTCTACTACAGAGGTAGATACCTTTCAGCAGTGGCGGAAGTGATTTCGATATACTCCTTATCCACCTCACAAGAATATTCAGAGGATTGATTTAGTTAATCTTAGTTTAAAGCACTTTTTGATCCTCAGAGGATAAATACTTTGAAAAAACTTCCCCTTGGAGTCTGGCATGATTAGGACAGTCAGTTTATAGTTAATCTTAAACTTCTGAAATTCTAATTCTGAAATTCACACACTAGTTCAATACAGAATTCTCTGTTTTGCTGATCTACTACCTCCGAATATCTTTATTGATTTAGACCTCAATCCTGGAAACTAGTGTTCACATGATTGTGGCCTTAATAACCTTGAAAACAATATGTGAAAGGGATGCAATTTTTGGCCTTCATTCCAGTCATCATGATTTTGATGGAGCTTCCTGTTTTTAGAATAATGTGAAGAAGATAATAGGGATATAAAAAAGAAAAAAGGAAAACAAAAAAACAGAAAGGAATTTCTGACTCAGATTTATTTTAGTTCTCTGATGCCTGTTATTTTTTCTACCTCACTACCAGTGAATGTTATACTTCTTTCATTTAAAATATTGCACTTTAAAGGAGAGATTTTCTAAAGTATCCAATGAATTGATTTTCGAAAGTATCCATATGCCCCACTGATTTTTTTCTATAAGGTTTGTGCTCTTAGGTACTTTTGAACATCTCTCCGTCAATAAATGTGTCCTAAGCACATATCATTAACCAAGGAAAATGTTGTTTAATAACATATCTGGCTAATCATTAAATTGCAAATTCAAAATTCCATTTTGGGGGCCTATTTTAGTTTCCTCAAGAATGAGTATGCCCTTGTACGTTTCAAAGCCAGGGCCCGGTGCTCCCCTGGGGTAGTGATGTGGGAGAGAATTTAGTCTAGCAGGCACTGGGGGTAGAGAGGGTACAGGTGGAGATCCCCTTACTAGAGGAGTTCAGATTAACCCTGACTGTACTCAGGGCAGGCTCCAGTGTTTTGGCCGCCCCAAGCAGCCAAACAAACAAACAAACAAACAAACAAAAAAGCCGCGATCGCAATTGTGATTGCGATCTGCGGTGGCAATTCGGCGGGAGGTCCTTCGTTCTGAGTGGGAGTGAGGGACCGTCCGCCGAATTGCCGCCGAACAGCTGGACCTGCCGCCCCTCTCCGAAGTGGCCGCCCCAAGCACCTGCTTGGTAAGCTGGTGCCTGGAGCTGGCCCTGACTGTACTCATATCAAAAGATAAGACTCCCCCATTCCCTTTTGATAAAGCCTTTTTCCAGATGTGATGACAATTAAGGCACAGTCCTGCAAATGTTCTTAACTGTAAGCACAGTCATAAGTGTTTGCAGGGTTGGGGCCAACTATGTAACATATTGCTGGGCCAAGTGTACAAAAACTCCTCAGCCCTTGCCCAAAATCACTAGATTGATTTAGAAACCATGAGATTTAAAAAAAAAAAAAAATTGGGGCTCTTTGTTTGCCTTCTTGTGGCGTGGAGCCTGTAGGGATCAGGGAGGGATTTTTTTCCCCCTCCACTGCACTCTGTTTTTGTCTCCTTTCTCTGAAGCATCAGAGATGGCCACAGCTGGAGATGGGATACTGGAAGAGGTGGGCGGCTGTTCGGAGGTGGCACCAAGCATTCTCTCTCCCAGGTTCTTGGCTGGCTGGTTCTTGCTCACAAGCTCAGGGTCTAACTGATCATCATATGTGGGATCGCAAAGGAATTTTCCCTCAGGTCATATTGGCAGTGACCTTGGGAAGTTTTCACATTCCTCTGAAGCATGGGGTGTATGTCACTTGCTAGGATTGTCTGGATATGTCTGACTTAATCAATTTCCTGCCACTGCAGGGGCCTCGGGCACTGGTGCACCTCAGTCTGTACCAGGGGTGAAAGTAAGATAAAATACTTACCAGTACGGGGGCCAGGCTCTGGGGCCCCGGAAGGGGCAGGGTCTCGGGCGGAAGGGACGGGGCTAGGGGTGGTCAGCCTCCCCCAGCCAGCCCTTCCACGCTGCCCGGCCTGTGCTGCTCGGGGCTCCGGCGGCAATTTAAAGGGCCTGGGGCTCCAGCTGCTGTCGCAGTAGTGGTGGCAGCGTCCGGGAACCCTGGGCCCTTTTAAATCGCTGGGCCCTGGGGCAGCTGCCCCTTTTGTCTCCCCTCCACCCCATCGGCAGCCCTGGGGGAGGGTGGGGAGGGAAAGGGGCAGTGACGTTAAAGCGTTGCTGCAGCAGCGCTTTAACGTGGGCTGTGTACGGGCCGGTACCGGCGGCCACTTCTTATCGGTATGCAGTACCAGCCCACTTTGATCTCTGTTCTGTTCTGTTCTCTGCCTGTGGCACATAATAGTCCAGGCTCCTGTGGGCTGAAATAATTTGTCCACATTTAAATTGTTGGCTTTAGTGTGCGGGTGCTGGGTGGCATTAGTGGCCTGTGTTGCACAGGAGGTCAGACTATATCAGGGGTCGGCAACCTCTGGCACGCGGCTTGCCAGGGTAAGCACCCTGGCAGGCCGGGCTAGTTTGTTTACCTGCCGCGTCCGCAGGTTTGGCTGATTGCGGCTCCCACTGGCTGCGGTTCGCTGCTCCAGGCCAATGGGGGCTGTGGGAAGCGGCGCGGGCTGAGGGATCTGCTGGCCATGGCTTCCCGCCGCCCCCATTGGCCTGGAGCGGCGAACCGCGGCCGGCCAGTGGGAGCCGCGATCGGCCGAACCTGCGGATGCGGCAGGTAAACAAACCGGCCCGGCCTGCCAGGGTGCTTACCCTGGTGAGCCGCGTGCCAGAGGCTGCCGACCCTGGACTAGATGATCTGTAGACACTTCAGGCCTTAAATTCTATCCCTCTGTTCTCAAACATCTGCTTCTAGGAGAGCTAGAAATGTCTATTTAAAATAAATAAATTAAAGCTGGGATTTCCCCCTAATCATGTGATTCCAGGAACTGTGGCTTTAGGAGAAGACACCGAAATACAAGACTCCAATACTTATGATTTTATCTTGAAACACCACACACGCACATGCATGCGCTCACACAAAGGGTGTAGCATGAGGTAGTACTAATTACTGAATTTCATTATAAATCACACTCACTACTTTTCTGTATTATAGAAAATTAGTACTTCATAAGGGAATTGTGCTATTTTTCACTTTAAAAATTTTCTATATATAAAAAACTTTGGTAAGTATTAAATTGAAAAAACAAAATACGCCTCCCCCCCCCAAAAAAACTATATATGAATCTCACCTTCAATATAAAAATCAGCATCTTGTCAATGCATCAAGTGAAGCATCTTCTAGTCATGTGTAACCTGTGCCCTGACACTTTTTATTCTGAAAAAAATGCAGTATTTTCCATCTTAAATTATTAATGAATAACCCCAGCCTTCAGATTCAGTCAAGACACACTTTCTTCAGATGCTTAACAGAGAGATTGCCATTAACACACAGGTGGAAGAATAGCTTACTGAACTGCAAAAGAGCATAGTTCATAAAAAATGAGTGTTGCCCTTCTATTTCAAATAAACCACAGTACAGGACATGCATATGTGATGTGTCATGCTTTTAGGCTTTGGACTACAAAGTACTGCAGGGAACTAAGCAAGGCACTGTGGCAATCAGCAGTTATTCACCAGTCTTGAGGAGAGTCAGGTTCATATTTTTGTATTAAATTTCAGTTTTAATACATCCAGAAGAACTTTATTCTATTTAATGTGCAGGTTAACATGAGCTACAACATTTGGAGCAGAAGTTATCTGTGTTTGGGATTTTGTTCAGCCTACTGGAGGTTGGAGCCAGTCTAGAAGTTCAGACCTGGATCTGACAAGTTCATGGGAGTTTGGATCAGGTGTTTCTTGCTGCTGCTTTGGGTCATTTTCTGGTATCATGTCCACTTTTGATGGCTGAACAAGAAGTATGTTGTTAGTATTACAGGGCTCTGCATGAATCTCTTAAAATTAGTGAATGCAAAGTGTCCAGTTGCAAATAGGGCCATATAATGAGAGAATATGCAACACATCTGCCCTCTCAGCCCACCAAAAACATTTGTTTTCTATCATTTTTATATGTTTGTTCAGGTTTTTATTCCTTGTGTATTAAATGTGTAATTGAAAAACATATGATATAAAGATGGATGGCACTCCTGGAGTACACATGGATTTAGTTTGCCCAGGCAATAACTTTATTTTAAATGCCTCTGTCATATGATTGTTGTTCTTAATTGAATTTGGTAACATAGCAGATGGTTATAGTAAGTGCAGGTAAATAATATACTTGGTTTGAATGTGGTTTGCGAAAGAGCTGTTCACTATATTTCAAAGGCAGCAAAGTAGTACTCTACTTTCTAGTATTGGAGCCTGGCAGCAGGGCCGGCTCCAGGCACCAGCCTAGCAAGCAGGTGCCTGGGGCGGCCAATGAAGAGGGGGGTGGCGCATCCGGCCGTTCGGCGGCGGGGCCGTCACTCCCTCTTGGAGCGAAGGACCTGCCGCCGAATTGCCGCTGTAGAATGAAGCGGCGGTAGAGCTGCCACCGCTTGCGATCGCGGTTGCTTCTTCGTTTTTTTTTTCCCTGCTTGGCGCGGCAGAAACGCTAGAGCCGGCCCTGCTGGCAGAAATGATCTCAAGTTGGTAATTCTGTCATGTTTGAGATAGTCTCTGCAGGGGTGCCCCCCCTCCCAGAAGCACTGACTGCAGCTGCTCCTGCAGGCTCAAGAAGCCCCAGTAGGGTGACCAGACAGCAAGTGTGAAAAATCGGGATAGGAGATGGGGGATAATAGGTGCCTATATAAGACAAAGCCCCAAATATCGGGACTGTCCCTATAAAATTGGGACATCTGGTCACCCTAAGCCCCAGACAATGTGAAGGTGTGGTAGAGGGGGGCACGCCAGAGTCCAGTGGGATGGTAATCAAGGTGGGAGGGTGTCGGGTGATACCCACCTGTGCCATATAGGGCCCAGGCCAGGTATATGGTAGGGCTGGGGAAATGACCAGGGTGGAGTTCAGAGCTTCCATGGGCCACGGCAGCAAGTGACAGCAGTGTGGGCGACATACGACACCTGTGTAGTGAGGCTCATTGGACCTTCAGGACAATAGAGTGGTGTGCCAGCTGCTAGAGTGACACTAGCTGGACCACAAAGGATTGCAGACGGGACTCATTGAAGCTAGAGTGCCACCTACCAAACAGCTCAGAGTATAGAATGGGGAGCAACATGGAGAAGAGAGAAAGTTGAACAAAGAAGGTCTAGAGCATTGCTGTAATGCAGGACTCTTCTTCCCTCATGTTGGCTTGGACCAAAGAGAGGGGAAAATCAGAGGAGCTAGAGTGCTGCTCTCTTGTTTTGGAGAGGGTGGGGGAAGAACAAACTGGAGGCCTCCATCTGCTGGGTCCTACCTGAACTGAGATCCCCACCCTACCCCTCACCTCTGGCCCTGCTCCAGCTGTCAATATAAATTTTTATTTCTGAAGAGCTGGAGCGTAATCCAGTCTTGGATTTCAGGTGCTGGAGCGACACTCCAGACCACTACGGCAGCTCTCCATCCCCGCTCAAAGATATAAAACGACTGCTGAGTGTAAAAAGGGGAAAGATTGATGAATCTTTAACTTTGAGACTGGAATATTGGCAGCATAAGAAGAGTCAGTTTAGACATCACTGTCTTATCAGTCTAGGGCCATGTCTATGCTAGCGAGCTTACAGCGGCACAGCTGTACTGATGTAAGATTGCTCATATAGACATTCTATGCCGATGGGAGAGAGCTCTCCTGTCAACGTAATAAAACCATCTCCACAAGCAGCGTAGCTATGTCAGCGGGAGAAACTCTCTCACCAACATGGCCACTGTGCACACTACCACTTATGCCGGCGAAACTTATGTCGCTCAGGGGTGTGGTTTTTTCACACCCCTGAGCGACGTAAATTTTGCTGACATAAGTGGCAGTGTAGACATAGCCTAGGAAAGAAGAAACTGCAGAACCTTATTTCTGAGGGTCTCAATGCACTTTCATCTATTTGCATATGGTAAAGTGAGAAACAAAGAGAAAGCAATTGTCCAGTGTTACACAGCAAGCTAATTGTGGCTGGGAATAGAAATGAAAAGTCCTGCTCTAACTCATTCTTAGAAATGGAAGAATTTAATTTTTGAGGACTCCATCACTAAAAGTATAGGTATATCCTAACTGATTAAAGGACATTTTTTCCCTTCTGCAGAGGCAACTGATTTATGTTTCACTTTATAAAGTGCACCTTGAAAAGTTTAGCAATGGGAAAGCAGTTTCTACCCTGATAGTACATAATCTGACATGACTAAACAACATCTGCCACAAAAACCATCTTTCCTTTGTAATCTTTAATTTGTGGTTGTCCTTAAATTTTCCTATTGCAATGCACCTAGGAGGGATTTTTCACCTTACTCAAGTAACTTGTTTTGATTTTAGCACACCTGAGGTATATGCTCTCCCTTTCATGTGACGCCATCTACCTGCAAGCCTAAAAGTGTTACCTGTATTACCGTGTGTTCAATTTAACAGCTTCTTGCTTTAATTAAAATGCAGAATAAGCTATATAATTGCTGCTTTTTATCTTTTTTCTTGTTTATATCATTTAGCAAGGGATAAGTTGATCCACACTGTGAATCTAATATGTCTGCAGGGGAGTTAATCAGCATAGTTTTTGGAAACATTCTAGGGCACAATCTCTGCTGGTGGAAATTGGCTTCAGCGAACAGTTTATCCCAGCTGAAAATCTGCCCTTCTGACTTTGGGAAGCTCATTGGTTCTACTTGTGACCATCTTGACTGATCTTTGGAGTGTTTTATTGTACTCTAAAAAGGTTTGCTACCTATTGCAGTGAACTGATGAATCAGTGCTCCTGTCAGCCTAGATGGTAAATGATACTTTTAATCAGTGTTCAGGCAGCCTAGATCTGCACATAGGAAATCATATAGAGAAAGAAAAGCCTTCACGGATATACCAGTTATCCGAGTTTCATGAATAACTGATCTGATCATTTTCTACAGTAGATTGACTCTATTTGAAACTAATAGAATTCCAAGCAGCCTGCATATGGTAATTTGGCACTTAGTGGAGATGGCTAATAATGAGAAACTGCCATTGAGGTGTACTGTTTATGTATCCTATGCTAATATACTCAACCTGCTGCTCAGGTTTTATTCCTATAATTCATCATGTGTCAATATGGTAATATCTGTGGTTCTCTTGGAACCAAGCATCTTTACTTCCTTCCTGACTGACACATTGTGCTCCGCTTCAGCTGAACAGAAAACTTCCCTTTTTATTTCTACTAAAGTGTTATGTTTTGCTTCATTCTAAACTCAGTTTTATTGGGCAATAATGTGATCAGAACAAAATTAGTGTTGAATAGATGCTTGAGTCTCAATTCAGTTGAGTTACTCTGGATTTAAATGGTGGTAACTGAAAAGAGAAGTAAGCATAGCTATTCTGGGTTTGTGTCAGAGGTACTGAGTTACAATTTGGCAAGAAAGGTACAGAGGAGAAGTTTATCCCTGTAACTCGAGGGTTTATTGTATTTTCATGCTCCTCATTATCATCTTACCCTATAGTGGAAGCAGACTAATGCTGTTTTGATAGTGCTTTCTCATTCTCCGCAAAAGACAAAATCCATATGGCCTGTCTCGGTTAGTCCTCCTAAAGGAAGACAAACATAATTTACTGTTGCTGCTGTAGATACTATTTTATTTCTATCTCCCTTTCCGAGGCACTGTGGTTTCTTTATACATTTGCTCAAATGCTAAGTCAGAATAAGTCATATTAATTTTTTTTCTGGTCAACTTTCCGCATGGAAGAAAGTGAAGATATGGGCTTCCTGGTCTTTATCACAATCTGTTTCTGGCATTGTGTAAACATGAGAGAGAGACGCAACAGAGGGTCCTGTGGCACATTTAAGACTAACAGAAGTATTGGAGCATAAGCTTTCGTGGGTGAATGCCCACTTCATCAGACGCAAGTAATGGAAATTTCCAGAGGCAGGTATAAATCAGTATGGAGATAACGAGGTTAATTCAATCAGGGAGGGTGAGGTGCTCTGCTAGCAGTTGAGGTGTGAACACCAAGGGAGGAGAAACTGCTTCTGTAGTTGGATAGCCACCCACAGTCTTTGTTTAATCCTGATCTGATGGTGTCAAATTTGCAAATGAACTGGAGCTCAGCAGTTTCTCTTTGGAGTCTGGTCCTGAAGTTTTTTTCTGTAAGATGGCTACCTTTACATCTGCTATTGTGTGGCCAGGGAGGTTGAAGTGTTCTCCTACAGGTTTTTGTATATTGCCATTCCTGATATCTGACTTGTGTCCATTTATCCTCTTGCGTAGTGACTGTCCAGTTTGGCCAATGTACATAGCAGAGGGGCATTGCTGGCACATGATGGCATATATAACATTGGTGGATGTGCAGGTGAATGAGCCGGTGATGTTGTAGCTGATCTGGTTAGGTCCTGTGATGGTGTTGCTGGTGTAGATATGTGGGCAGAGTTGGCATCGAGGTTTGTTGCATGGGTTGGTTCCTGAGTTAGAGTTGTTATGGTGCGGTGCGTGGTTGCTGGTGAGAATATGCTTAAGGTTGGCGGGTTGTCTGTGGGCGAGGACTGGCCTGCCTCCCAAGGTCTGTGAAAGTGAGGGATCATTGTCCAGGATGGGTTGTAGATCACTGATGATGCGTTGGAGAGGTTTAGGCTGAGGACTGTAGGTGATGGCCAGTGGAGTTCTGTTGGTTTCTTTTTGGGCCTGTCTTGTAGCAGGAGGCTTCTGGGTACATGTCTGGCTCTGTTGATTTGTTTCTTTATTTCCTTGTGTGGGTATTGTAGTTTTGAGAATGCTTGGTGAAGATCTTGTAGGTGCTGGTCTCTGTCTGAGGGGTTGGAGCAGATGCGGTTGTACCTCAGCGCTTGGCTGTAGACGATGGATCGTGTGGTGTGTCCGGGATGGAAGCTGGAGGCATGAAGGTAGGCGTAGCGGTCGGTGGGTTTTCGGTATAGGGTGGTGTTAACGTGGCCATTGCTTATTTGTACTGTGGTGTCTAGGAAGTGGACCTCCTGTGTAGATTGGTCCAGGCTGAGGTTTATGGTGGGGTGGAAGCTGTTGAAATCATGGTGGAATTCTTCCAAGGTCTCCTTCCCATGGGTCCAGATGATGAAGATGTCATCAATGTAGCGTAGGTAGAGAAGAGGCATGAGTGGACGAGAGCTGAGGAAGCGTTGTTCCAGGTCAGCCATAAAAATGTTGGCATATTGTGGGGCCATGCGGGTGCCCATGGCGGTGCCACTGGTCTGGAGGTATATATTGTCACCAAATTTGAAATAATTGTGCGTGAGGATAAAGTCACAGAGCTCAGGAACAAGTTGTGCTGTGTCATCATCAGGGATACTGTTCCTGACAGCTTGTATTCCATCCGTGTGTGGGATGTTTGTGTAGAGAGCCTCTACATCCATGGTGGCTAGGATGGTGTTTTCTGGGAGGTCACCAATGCATTGTAGTTTTCTCAGGAAATCAGTGGTGTCACGGAGATAGCTGGGAGTGCTGAGAGAGAGAGAGAGAAATCTTTTCTTGTTTAAACTCAAGCATTTTTATGTTAGCACCTTGTATCATTGTCAGATATGTGCATATCCATTTATACTAGCATCTATAGAAAGCTTGATTCATGTGTCCTGCTCACATTATTGAAATGTGTCCAGTTTGCTGCCAAATTGGAGACCAAAGTCTGCCCACAATATTCATGACTTCAGTGGGATAACTCTCATAAATAAGGCGAGTTGGATCTGGCTTTAGGGCTCAAATGGGCATCTGATCTATTTCTGTAAATCCTTATCCCTGCACAGAGATCCACAGAAGTCAATATGTTATATTTGCATCTCTATCTAGATAATTTTACTTAACTTTGAGGGCTTGTTCGGCTTCATTATTGTACACTTCTGCACTTCCTATTTTCATCAGCTACCTTGTTTGTGATGAAAATCAAAAGTGCAGAGGTGTAAAATAAAATTAACTAAACTTTTCCCAACTTTAGTCGTGACGTTGTATTTTGGCCTCTGACACTGTAACGTCCTTTAGTTGTAATGTGCATGTGTGAATTCTTGTTTTAGTGTAAAGCACCCACAGTTTAAGATGAGTGCTAAAAATAAATCTAACTAAATATTATAAAATAAGCACAATAAAATAAAAGAATCTGAAATACCGATTCTGAAGTCATTGTGGCTTTGTGCAGGTGTATGGATCCAACCATGTGGAGCCAGTTGCAGGGCTGGAGCCTTTATATTTCCATGTCTCAGTAACCCATCTGTTAATTGTGGAATTAACAGACCTCCTAGTCTGTTTTTTTTCTGTATGAACTGAAAATTCTTTGGGGGCAGGCACTTTTTTCCTATTAGGTACAATGGGGCTCAATCTCTATTTAGGAAAATCAGTGTAATAGCCCTGGGGTCTTTAGGACATTTTATGACAGTATGATATTTACAGAAGAACCAAAAATGACCTTGAAGCCTTGTTGTATATATTTAGATGGAATATATGGGCCCAAAGAGTTAAAGGTATTAACATAAACCAGCATTAAATAAAATTAAACAATATTTATGGTTTGATGTATAGAGACTTCAGCCTGCTTACTACCATGGCAAACATGCTATAAAATTCATGCCAAGAGTTAGAAATGTATTGATTGGAACACACAAAAGGAAAAGAATCATAATGAGGTAAAGAGCATTGAAATTGATTGTTTTTGCCAAACAAACGTAATCAAAACCTATCAAAGTCCTTTTCTGGAGGATATTTAAGATGGGGGAAACATGGCTTTTGTTGACATTCTCAGGATACAGGGGGTCTGATCAATCATGGATGGATGCTTTGGGTTTGCAGGTCGACTATGACAGCTGCTGCTCTGGACCCCGGTTCACCTCCCAGTCAGGGACATTATCTGTTCGGTTTGGTTAGGTCCCTCTCCTTCACTGGTCCTCTTCAGGCCAAGCAGAACTGGATGGGCCATCTTATCTCACCATGCTGGCACTGTGCAGTACAGCTGATTTCAGGATAAGGTGAAAATCAGAGAGAGAGAGATAGGACAGGAGGAAGATAGGGGGTGCAGAAAGGAGCACATGAGGAAGACAGAGTAGAATCTCACATATGTCAGGTTGGAGTCCTTGCTGGTGCAGTGATGATGATCAGGCATCCCCACTGGAATATCAAGTTCTGGTATCATGGCAACAGTCCTTCTGCTGGAGCTGTGGTGAGGGTAAATTTTTTTTCTCTTTTCCCAAAGTCTCTTTTTTTTAAGGGAATAATCCATCCTCTCAATGTTTTGTCCATTAATGAGACCTAATTTCCAACACACCAATTTTGGTTAATTGATTTATGATCCGCTAAGCCACTTGTTTAACAGTCATAATCTTAACATGGTCCTCGAGTGGTATAGTAGACCCTTTCTGTTTAAATTAATTCAGTCTTTCTGTCTCCTTCTCACATCTTTTCTGAAACATTTTTCTATAACAGATCATTGTAACAAATCATGAACCTTTACCCACTTTTCACCAGTTAAGTTAATAATTAAAGAAGGCCTACTAGGCCTCAATTATTACAACAGCTCACATTAATATGAAATGACCTGGAATGGTTTTACAAATCAGGATCCTCCAGACAGAAGCAGACTGTTGCCCATATCTCTGCTACCTTTTGTTTTACGGGTTAGATATGGAAATCATGAGTTTTAATATTCAGACACCCCTAGAGAAGGCACCAAAGATAGTTGATGTCATATGCAGAACCATTGTATGCTTCTGATAAGAGACAATGCTGTACTTTAAATTATAACAAATGTATTGCATACTACCGTGCTAAATGTTTCCTGAGTGTGTTATTTCTCTGTTGCAATAGTAGATGTGACCGGGGTCCTAGTGGGGAGCCAGCTGTGGTCATTCAATTAGGGTGAACTGCAAAGAATGGGGCAGACAATCCCCATAAAGCTGGTGGATATTCCAATACTTAGATTTACCAAGCCAGCATAAAACAGCTTCTTTATTACCTTACTGGTACTCAGAAGTCCAAACTCGGGTCCCTTAGAGTGATCCAGCCTCAGGCCTCCATCCAGGTACCCACGTCAAATATGATGAAAATTTCTGTAAATCTTATTTCATCATATAAAAGAAAAGGTTCTACCAATCCCAAAGGATCGGACATATAACCTCCCAGGTTAATGAATGTTTCAGATCTTACCCAAATACACACTACAGCCAATTCTTATTAACTAAACTAAAAATTATTCAAAAACAAGAGAGAGAGAGAGAGTATGGTTAAAAGATCAATATACATACAGACATGAGTTCAATTCATTGAGATGCAGATTCATAGCAGAGATGGTGAGCTTTGTAGTTGCAAAGAGTTCCTTTAGAATTCAGTTCATAGGTTATAGTCCAATGTCCAAATCTCACATTCAGGGCGTACCAGCATAACTGGGACCTCAGTCTTGCGACTCAAACGTCCCCTGATGAAGTCTAAGCAAATCTGAGATGACAGAATCAGGACCCAAGGATCTTTTATACAATTTCATGTCTTTTGACAAATTGGAATTCCTCAGAGAACAAAAGGTAATTAGGATGACTTTGAAGGAGGTCCATCACCAGTACTTAACTAAGGCCATTTGCTTGTTCCTCCACCATTCACAATACATTTCAAAGAGAAATGAATACTGAGATATCCCGTGTTTACAATTCATTTACATGATAGGATGTTCTTTTGACCTCTGAATTATCAGCATACAGCATAGACAGGGACTGTTGATTACATTGCTGACCCTACTCATACATATGTAAATACATGGAAACACAAACATTATCTCCTCACATGTCTTCTATGGGTTATTTATTTTGCAGGATGTTTAACCCTTTCTAGCCATGTCACAGTAGATGTTTGTACATTAAAAACATTCTTAGAACATTTATTGCCTTTCTTTTTATATAATAACACAATCTTCCTTTGAGGAAGCATGCTATGCATTGAACTGACTTCTGTTTTTGAAATGCAGTGTGTGTCAAAAGCTGTTTTGACTGGAATCACAGGTCTTTCAGATCTTTGTCTTTATTTAATGCATCATTGAAATATCTTTAGCATTATAGATACAATGATGATTCAAAGTAATCTAAAAATAAAATACCATTTTCAGAATACCAAGATCATTGCAATGGAATAGCATTAAATATAATTTTCAAGCTGACCTTTTGAGATTTCTGTGCTACAGTTATAACACTGCTTAGTTTGGCTTCATTTTATGGAGACAGAAATACAACTAGAACCAGGTAATATATATACTCAACACTTGTCTGGCTTTGAATACATGAATTTTTATGAAAATTTGAAATTTCTCACCAAGTTAGTGTGAAGATTATTTTTCCTGCTAGGAAGACTGAAATATTTGGGACAGGTTTTTGAATTTTGAGCAGGGTTGGTTGTGACTGGTTAGCAAATGTAAGCTCTTTACAGCAAATGTTACAGCAAATGTAAGCTCTTTAGGGCTGGGACAGTGCCTTAGTGCAGTATAGCAGGGAGCCGGCACATTGTCGGTACTCAACAACAACAATGGTGTCCATCTTGTTTACCTGCTTAGCTAAGGAGGGTCCCTAGCAGAAGGCCTTGAATTTAACTCAGCCTTTCAAATTGCATCCTTTTTCTGAGACAAAATAGAGTTGACATGAGGGAATTGCTCTGTGCTGTAGTATGTTACCCACACAGACACAAAAGAACCATCCAGGATTTGTAGGGGGAACAGTGGCCCTACTTGATGGTCCCCAAAGACACTGGTGAGGAGAAAAAATCATCCATTAAAGAGGCCAGTCCTCCAGGCTTTCCTGTAACAAGTCCAGGTAAGGATGTAGGAGCACTGTGTGGGACAGAAGATTGAGTAACAATGTGGGGGATAGGTTCATATGGTTTGGATAAGCTTCCAAACTCCAGACCTTTTGATATTCCCATACCTGGATTGAGACACAGTTTAGCTACGCTGAAGCTGGTTTACAGCAAAGTTCTGCATGTGGTTTGACTATGGTAATGCTTGTGTTTGCATATTTTATTCCCCTTCTGGTCACGAAATCTTGTCCTGCATTCCACTGAAGTCAACACTCCCACTGACTTTATTAAATGCAAAATCAGTTACATTTGTGCAAGCCCATTGAAGCTAATTGGAATTGCATAGGTGTCACTAAGGGTTTGCTTTGGCCCTTCAGGACTTGCATTACAGTTGATGTTGCATAAGAAGGAAAAAGCCCAGGTTGATTCTTGGATCCCAGTTTGAATTTTCAGGTCTAGCAATTAGAAAAAAATCACACAATTATTTTGCAAAGCAAAGCACCTTGGGTGTGGAAATGTTGGGCACAACAAACAAGGAACCTCGAGAAGCTTTTCAGGGTCACCTTTTTGATTAAGACTTCACTGTAACACTTACAAAATATATGCAACTACTATCGTCTAATTTATAAAATTATTATCTTGCAGATGTTTGCATCACATTTTGTTTAAAGGTATTTGTGCATCAGAAGTAGAGTTGCAACCCTCATTTCCTACCTACAATTGGAAAAGTATAATAAAGTGGTTAAGAAGCTAGTGTGCTCCGACCACTGCTCCTCTTACTGAGGACAGTCATCTATCCCCCAGTCTGTCTGTCATATCGGTCCTCGTCTCTCCACTTAAACTTACATTATTTTGGGTAGGGACCATCTTCTTCACATAGCACAATGGGGCCCTGGCCTCATGGCACTGTCATAATACAAATAAATAATAATACAAACAAACAAAAAAGATGTAAAATGTAAAAGATGTAGTTAAAAACAACTTAAAAAATAAAAATAATTTATCCTTCTGTTCATTATTTATATTAACTCCCATCATTGTTTTCTATCCAAATGTATTAGTGTCATCTATGTATTCCTATTAAAATGACCCACTTTTCTCTCAGGAATGGAGCTAGATTACAGCCTATATTTGTCTACTATATATTAGCCTAGGGAGATGCCAAAATTTGATCTATGTTGATGTTGAGTTTTGTTTGTTTTGTTTGTAACTCTGTGCTGGCAAGTTTAGCAGAAGTTTCTCTACACAAATGACAGTTTGTTCATAATCCCAATGCCAGAATATAAATTACCCAAGCATATTCCAGGTTTATATATTTTTTTTCTTAATTCTTGTCCAAAATTCTTTAGTCTGTTTGCTAGCAGGCCTTCTAAGGTTTTCTCTTTCATTAAAGGGTAACATGAGTGATGAGAGGTTTGAACAGTGTATTGGGCAAACCAGTTCAGCTACAATAATAATATTAGGCACATCTAAAAAATGTGACATCTTCATGATGCTTTACAGTCATTAATCTGCCCAGCACCCCTGTGAACATGGTCATTAAGTGGTAGTGTTCCCATTAGAAGGCGAAATTGAGATGAGGATGTTGTGAGTTGCTCAAGGCTGTGGGAAGGGTGGGGGAAAGGCTGGTGGTATAATGAGGAGTAAGGGGGGTAAATTAAACAAAGGAAAGTTTAGGATGAGGATCAGAAATAATTTACTAATAGTAACATCTGTTAGATTGTGGAATAACCACACAAGGAAAGCAGAGTAAGCTCCACCATTTGAGTCATATCTAAAATAGTATTGCACAAAGCATTTGAAGACCACAAAGCACTCAAGGGAACAACTTTGCATTGGTAATGGTGTTCTAGAATTGAGGCTGCCAAAACCTGGCAACTAGACTTCATTTGTGCAACTCTATGTGAGGCTGCTGCTCCATTTGTACATAAATACAGTCTGATGGTCACCCTTAACAAGTTCTCAGTGGCCTTACTTACCTCAATAATGTAACCCTAGAATCTGCATTATTCTTTATACAGATAACCTTATCTATGGAAAATGGGAATGGTTTTAAAGCCACTCAGTCACTAAGGGCAGAGTTTTAAAAACTTAGATAGAGACTGTATGCTGGAAACTTTTCCCTTGGCATCCCCCTTTTTTCAATGCCCTGAGTCCCTGTGTCTTATACAGTTAGTCTCAGGGTTTTAATATGCTTCCTGCTGGGAAGTTTGTAGTATAACAAGGGGCAGGAGACTAGATAATCTTACTTAAAATAAAAAAGGTGTTTGAGTTTGTGACCGGTTCATGTTCTATGAAGACGTGAGTTTGTCCAAGCTGCAAGGGAATGTTCGTGATGACTTATCGTTTTATCGGTATGAGAGATACCACATCAAGTTGTAATTCATTCCTAACTTTGGTACATTTTCAGTGTAATACATCTGTCTGCTTTTATTGGTTCAAGGTTTTGTCAGTTGATATGGGGTGGATTTATTTGTAAATGTAGAGTAGACTCCATGTTGACCAGGTGCTTATCTGTTTTAATAAACTCAGTTGATGTGGTTTTGTTTTTAAATTATTCTCTGGCTCTGAAACACTGTAATTCCAAAGAAAATTACTAATCTCTGAATGACAAATAGCATTTACCATTTGGAAAAGAATAGCCAAATAAGTCCAAGGACACATCTACTTTGCACTCTTAGTTGACGAAGCAAGGTCATTGAAACAGTAGCAACTCCCGTTGAGTATTTTGTACATAAATTGTGATCTTAAAGTGCTGATGTACTTCTAGAAATGTATGTGTGTAGAAATTGAAAAACTGATGGATAGTGCTCTAAGAATTGTGATGGATCTTGACATACTGAAGGTTTATGCTTAATCTTACGTTGGGGCATCAATAATATCAGAAGCACAGAACAGAATGAAGGAAACTGAGTGAAAACAGTTATGAAGCTGTCTAGTAAATGCAATGAATGGCACACAAGAGAAACCTGGTGATATTGAACACCTGCAAAGTCATTTACTTGAGACTTGCTTTCCTTTTTACTGTGAAAGTTCTGAATACTTTTCCAAGGCCAAATGTCATTGAAAGAAAACTAATACCCAGTTCTGCTGAATGTACTTCTGGAAATGGCTGCTGCGTGTGAACCGAATGACGTGATTGTGGAAACAAATCTGTCTCTGTTCTATTTGAGAAAATATAGTGATCAATGTGTGTTTTAGTAGTCAGCAGTGACCATTAGTAAGTAAGTTAAAGATATCCTACAGAAGAGCTTTAAGATATAGGGATATTAGGGATTTCAAGAAATCATCAAGCAAAATGCATTAAGTGATGTTTCAGCAGCATAAGCCTGTGTAATAACCTATGTTGTGAGTACCTACATTGGTTCATTCAGCTAGATAAAATGTGACTACAATGTGGGTCTCAAACTTTTTATACTGGCGACTCCTTTCACACAGCAAGCCTCTGAGTGTGACCCCCCTAATAAATTAAACACACTTTTTAATATATTTAACACAATTATAAATGCTGGAGGCAAGCGGGGTTTGGGGTGGAGGTAGACAGCTCGCGACCCCCATGTAATAATCTCGTGACCCCCTGAGGGGTCCCAACCCTCAGTTTGAGAACCCCTGGACTACATGCTTATGGGTTGTAGAGGAAGCTCTTATGGATGTAGTCATGGTGAGGCTGAGAGTTAAATTCTTCTTCATCATTATGTATATTTAATTGTGCTTTACAAACATGAAGGAATACACATCCTCCAGAGTGGCTTACAATCCATACAATATAGACAGTGAAAACAAGACAAAAAACAGTGTAATAGTTGATGAAGTGGAGAGATTACTGGTGAGCAGGTTAAGGTAGAAGGGTACCTGGAAGGAGTTGTGTGGGAGTAATCTGAATTATAGTGCAGTCTTCATGCAGGGAGTAAGAGACTTGTCCAGTCAGAGGAGACAGCATAAAAGAAGGAGCAAAAGTGAGAATGAAAGTAGTCAAAGGAGAGGGGATTGTGAGGAGGGTGGGCAATGGAAAGACTCAGATGAAATGAGAATAAAGATATTCAAAGATTGGGTTAAGTTTTTGGTGAAATTAAGTTAGTGAAGGGATGCAAGGTGGGGAGGTGATGTAGTTGCAACGACTTAAGGGGTGCTATGAGAGAAGATGGTGTTATTGGCGGTATTGGATAGAGAGGAAGAAGTGAGATGCAGGCAGCTCAGAAAGGTGAAGAATCTTGTAATCAGAGCAGGAATTGATCAAAGCTAGTGATTTGATGGAGGATTTGGGGGATATTGAAGAGGATGAAGCAACAGGACATAAGTCCTGACATGATGTGAAAAGGAATGAAAAGTCAAAGAAGATACAGAAGTTGTGAAACTGAGCAATGGGGAGTTGTGGAGGGTGCAAAGAAAAGGTGCTGCATGAGGACTAGGAAGAAAAATAGATTTCATTTTGGTAAAAATGAGTTTAAGATTGCAGCAGAGCATCCAGGAGGAGATGTTGGAGACGTTTGGAGATGTGCGAATGGGTAAAGGGAGAGTGGTTGGGGAAAGAGAGGGATTTGAGAATCAACTATATAGGGGTTGTACCAATCATTTTGTGAAGGGATGAGGTTTCTAGAGAGAAGAGGTGGGCGGCACAGGGTTGCAGAAACAGAGAGAAGAAGCATGTGAGGAAGAAAGAATGATCAATGAATAAAAGGCCTTAACTTTCTCCCATTTGACATAGCAAGGAGGAAGTCATCTGAGCAGCATACAGTTTATTGTTATGACCCTGCAGCAGCAAAACATTAGATTGTTGACTAACACTTTAAACTTCTGTGAACCCTGCTAACTTTGCAATGAGGTCAAAGGTGATCTCTTCCATAACTGGTATGTGATGAACAAGCTTGTTGCTGTGTGTACTGTAGCCCTCTGCACAATTATCAGTTTTCTTTAGCTTGGCAGAGGCAGTGGAGTTGATGATTGCAGTTACCAGGTAGAGGCATTCGTGTGGCTGAAGCCAGTGAGAGCCCTACACTTGGTGCCATGTACTGTATATATATATTTTTAAGAACCATAAAGTGAGTATTTCTTTGTTTGTTTTTATTTGCCTCCATACTTGTATCTTTATATAACAGCTTGTCTTGTGGTTTTACAGGCAAGAAAAGCTTTAACCTATGTAATTTATTCTTCCCTTCGAGGGGGTTTAACAAATTGCCTCTCTGTTTCCTAAAGGAAATAGGGGAAAAAGAAAAAAAAAAGAGGATGTGGAATGTTAGAAGCTGAGATTAAAAAGAAATGCCTGGAATCTTGGATAGGAAGAACATTAAAAAATGCACTCAGTCTCTCTTTGAAAATGAGGATTGATCTGACAACTTTCTGGCAAGCTCTCTATGGTACTTGGAAAAAGCAGAATCATATTTGAAAGCCGATTGTTGTCATTGATAAAATTACCAAATAATTTAGTAGACTATTTCTATGTTTGTGGATAGAGGCAAAGACACTTCACTTACCAAAAAAAAAAAAAAAAAAAGTGATGAAAAGAGATTAGCAAATTTCTTGCCAACTGTAAAGTAGTTCTGAAGATTAATGAAGAACTGCAGCCAAAGATAAAGGATAACTGAAGAAATATTTTTTACCTCATTGATTTGATTGCAGAAATCATGAAGGACTTTTTAATTTTCATTCCCAAAAGTGTGTAAAAATGTCTATGATACTGCCAGCTAGAACTGTGAAATTCAAAAAGATTATGCAGCAAAACGAAAAATTCTTAAAGAGCAAACATGCCCTATGATCACTTCTCTAACATGAATTTGGCAGTCTTGTAGGGTATAAAGGATGGGGTGCAAAGACAACTACTAAGGCCGTGCAGCCAAAAGAAACAGAATTAGTATAGACTAAAATGTGGACCTAGTTGGTGTAGGGAACTAGTTTTCTGATTGGTAATAGCTAATTGCTAATAAAAGTAGATAGAAGTACTCCTCACTCCAGATAGTCAATTTGACTGTTTTTCAGCTCTCATAAAACTGAACATTAATTTTTAGCAGAAGTCTGCAGATGTGCTCATGCTTTAGCCAAAGCATTGCCCTCTGGAAAATAAGACTAAACATAACAAGAAGCTTTGATTTATGTCAATATTAATAGAAGGACAAAGGTAAATCGTAAGTGTAACAGTCTCAAGATATCAATATCACTTTATAAAATTCCAAGAGCATGTTTTTGATATCACCTTTTTCATATGCCTTTTTATCTACAATACTAGCATGATAACATCCTTATATTTTATCATCCCAGTGGTACAGTATTTTAGTTTATCAGTAAGAAAAAAAAAATAAGCAGAGCATGTCTGGGTGATTATAAACATGCCTCATCTAATATTATAAAGCACAAGACTAGGAGATTTTTGCCATTACAGAAGTGCAATAAATGTACCAGTTTGCTATTATGAATTTATTTGCACAAAACATTTTTGAGTACTTTGAATCCTGGGTACTTTGAAGCTTGGGTAGAACATCATTCTCATTGAGTTAGAAATTTAGCATAATCTACTAAAAACATAGCTAATTTCTGATAAGTAAATAATTCATCCAACATTAGCAGGTTACTTTACTTTAGTCCCCTTCAAACGATCATAAATAGCAAAACTCCCCTTAAAGCACACAAACTAACCACCTTTTGAGAAAAGAAGCAAGATCAATTATATATCCTCATGGAATGAGATAGCTTGGGCTAAATGTCAAACGCTTGACAACATTTATCCACGTCTAAGCCATTGTGTGTAATTACCTCCTCTGACCTGTTTGTCCTCCCCCTTTCATGCTCACCTCAGAGTAAGAGGTGGCTTTCTTTGGCCTATGTTTGCTTGTTAGAATGTCAAGTTATATCAGTTCTAAAGCACTGTTGGTAGTGTCCCTTGAGTGACGGTTAGGGTGACCAGACAGCAAGTGTGAAAAATCAGGACGGGGGTGGAGGGTAATAGGCACCTATATAATAAGACAAAGTCCCAAATATTGGGACTGTCCCTATAAAATTGGGACATGTGGTCACCCTAGTGACGGTTCCCAGGCAGTTGTTATACCATACATCTCTTGACCAAAAGTAACCATGTTCTGGCCAAGCATTTGGGAAAAATCCCCCAATAATAACTAGGGCTTCAAATATATGAGTGTTGTCAAGCTGTGAAACTTAGCATTGACACTTGGCTTTCCTCTCTTGTGCAGCAACCATAAGAAGGGCTGGACCTAAAATTAGTTACAGTAATTTATACCTCAGATGCATAGAGTGGTGAGCTAATCACATTTATAGACTATAGGCACATGAAGAGTATAGGGTTTTCTCTTGTGAAACCGTCTGATAATGCTACTATTTTTATAAACAGTATGGATATCTTTGTTTTATAAATTAAGGTGCATTTCTTAGAATGTAAGCTCTGTGGGACAGGGACTTTCTGTGATTGTACAGAATCCGGTATCAGAAGGCCCCAATCCTGACTGGGGCCTTTCAGCACTGCTGTAATATAAATTGATAATAATAATAATAATGGGCTTGGGTTGGAATTATACATAATATTGAATATTTTATGGATGTATGACCAAAATCTTTGGGTCTGTGACACTCCCTGAACATATGTGCATGCACTACCATACTATATTAGCGCACATGGTCTTGTGCTTGCATTTCATTGGAATTACCTCCATGATGGTGTGTGCATTTTGGAAGTTATCTGCCCAAGAGTCATTGATCTGTGCTACTCTGATATACTAGTTCTTGTTTTCCTTTTATGTGCCATGACTTATCTAGTTTTGCTCTATTCAGATCCGCCTAGAGAATTTGTCCATTAAATTTTATTTTTTTGAGTCTTAGCAATTCATTTTCAGCAGCAAAACAGAAGTTGGAGATATGTTTATGAATATGTGATATTTGAAGGTCATATAGTGTGTTGTTCAAATGTTGGCTTTCTAAAGTTTGAGGCTTTAGAAAAAAAGACTATACTTGGCATTAGGGTTTTCTGCCATAGTTTGATAGAGCTCTAAATTTTAATTCCATATTAATGGTCATGTACCACATCCCTAGGAATATGAAAATATATATATATATATATTCACACACACACCGTGCATAAAAAGAAAGCAGCTGGTTTCTAACCTAATTCATGCAATACAGACCACAACAGTCTTCACACTTACAAACCTAGTGCACACTAACCACAGCCAGTTCACATGTGTGCACTCAGTAGTCATCTCACATCAAACCCCATCTAAAGCCAAATAAAATCCTTGAATTTCCAGTTTCACACATGCCATCATACTTCCTTCATTTACCACAGCTAAACCTTTAGAAATGAAATCAGAAGAATACATAACTGGTGTCAGGTTTTGTTACAAACCACAACTCTGGCCAGGTTCACTGAGCCAGAAGAATTTCAAACAAATCTGTAAATACTGACTTTCTCAGGGGGAAGCCACATGAAGTATAGTTTTGGATCTTTCACTTCCATCTGAAATCAGGCAGAACTTGGTGGTGAATTTTGCTTTGAGTTTCTGTTGTAATCTGAACCTCAAATCTGAATTCAGATGGTGAAAACTCATGTATATTCAGACTGGAAAAGAGATTCATACTAACCCCTGCAAATGGAAATTTCACCCAGCTGAGTTTCACCCAGCTCTTGATATAACATCTGTTCTTTCCTTTGTTGTTTATCGTTAAGGCTACGATTATGTCACGGAGGTTGTGGAAGTCATGGAATCTCTGTGACTTCAGCCCCATGGCTGGGAGCTGCAGGGTCCCACCGCCTTCCGCAGCTGCAAGGAGCTGTGTGGTACCTCCACCGCCTGAGGCAGTGGGTCCCCCTGTTATATCCTTGGGGGCAACAATTTTAGGAAGAAATCCCCCAAGCTCCGAGCTGCCATGGGCAGAAGGGGTACCCCACAGCTCTCAGCTGCCACGGGCAGGTGGGTACCCCGCAGCTCCCAGCCACAGTGGGCAGGTGGGTTAGCCCACAGCTCCCAGCTGCTGTGGGTGACGGGTACCCCCGCAGCTCCCCGGCCACCACGGCGGGGTAGGGAGACACCAGCCACTTCCCAGCCACCGTGGTGGGACAGGAGGACCCTGGAGCTCTGAGCCCCCATGGATCCCAGCCACCCCTCAGCTGCCCAGACCCTTCCCATTTTATCATGGATATTTTTAGTAAAAGTCAAGGACAGATCACAGGCTTCCCTGAATTTTTCTTTATTGCCCATGACCTGTCCCGTGACTTTTACTTAATATATCCAGCCTTATTTATTACGTGTATTACTGTAGCACTTAGCAGCCCTCGTCATAGACAAGGACCGCACTGTATTAGGTGCTGTACAAACACAGAACAAATAGTTGGTCCCTGCTCCAAAGCGCTTACAATCCAAGTATAAGACAGGAGACAGCAGATGGATACAGACAGATGGTACTGTAGGAGACTATCTGTGTCAACCTCTTCGGGCAGCTGCTGCTGACCTAGTTAGACATTGTCACAGGAGATGGGGCTTCCTGCATAGGGGTTCTATCTACAGTCAGGAGGAAAAGGGAAGACATTAATTTGAGGATGTGTGTGTGTGTGTGTGTAATATATATATAAAAACAAAAAAGTTTAGACTGAGATTAGCCATATACTTGACCCTCACTGTTATGAAACTTGATGTCAGCTATGAGAATCATGCTTTAAGGAGATATGAACTGAAGACATTTTATTTTTTTCTGCTAAGATTGTGGATGATAAAATTAAATCCCCTTAGGTTGTCATAATAAGGATCCTGTTTGTGTGCAAATACTGGTTGGATATTCAGTCTGTGCTTTTTTCATTCATTTTTGTACAAAGGATTGTTTACTTTTAAAGACCTTCTTCCCCACCCCCTCCACTTCGTTTTGCTGCATTAATAAGATTTTAATGCAAAGGACAAGTGATTGTAAGCAGTGAAGCAAAGAAAAGCCTTATGGAGCAAGACTGATAAATTGAAGACATAGATCAGACTTCCCCGCCTGCCTAAATAATTTAAGATAAAAGAAATATTCATCAAAACGGAGCCATGCAGATGGCTTTGATTTTATTACTGTTTGTCAAAAAGGACAAAAACCTAGGAATAGCTATTAATTCTTCAATATCAGTATGCTTCCTATATAATAGTGAAGCAACATCTTTGTTTTACCAGCCGGTAAAACAGAAGGTTTATTAGTTGACAGGAACACAGCTTAGGGCAGAACTTGAAGATAGGTCCATCAATGGCTATTAGCCAGGATGGGCAGGAATGGTGTCCCTAGCCTCAGTTTGCCAGAAACTGGGATTGGGTGACAGGGCATGGATCACTTGCCAGCAGATCGAGGAACGTGATCGTTCCCCTTTATTCGACATTGGTGAGGCCTCATCTGGAATACTGTGTCCAATTTTGGGCCCCACACTACAAGAAGGATGTGGAAAAATTGGAAAGAGTCCAGCGGAGGGCAACAAAAATGATTAGGGGTCTGGAGCACATGACTTATGAGGAGAGGCTGAGGGAACTGGGATTGTTTAGTCTCCAGAAGAGAAGAATGAGGGGGGATTTGATAGCAGCCTTCAACTACCTGAAGGGAGGTTCCAAAGAGGATGGAGCTCGGCTGTTCTCAGTGGTGGCAGATGACAGAACAAGGAGCAATGGTCTCAAGTTGCAGTGGGGGAGGTCCAGGTTGGATATTAGGAAACACTATTTCACTAGGAGGGTGGTGAAGCACTGGAATGCGTTACCTAGGGAGGTGGTGGAGTCTCCTTCCTTGGAGGTTTTTAAGGCCCGGCTTGACAAAGCCCTGGCTGGGATGATTTAGTTGGGAATTGGTCCTGCTTTGAGCAGGGGGTTGGACTAGATGACCTCTTGAGGTCCCTTCCAACCCTGATATTCTATGATTCTATGATTCTATGATAACCTGTCTATTTCATTCCTTTTGGGGCACCTGCCATTGGCCACTGTCAAAGGGCAGGATACTGGGCTTGATGGACCTTTGGTCTGACCCAGTATGGCCGTTCTTATGTTCTTATGTTGTTAGCACAGAAATCAGTGACTTTCAGCCAAGTCCATTTTGGGGGGAGGGGAGCCCAGAGCCAGGGCTCTGGTCTTCCCCTGAGTCCCAAGCCAGCCAAGACTGACCTGCTTCCAGCTGCCTGGCCCCTGCCCTGCCCGTTGCTCCTCCTCCGGACTTTGTCTCGCTTCCTGGGCCAAGAGTCACCTGGTCGCATCCCCCTCCTGGGTCTGAGGTTACGAAGGGGCGACCATAGCATCCATGCAGGCAGCTGGATTAACCCCCACAAAAGTCACACACGCTTATTCCCACCACCTAGACGTTGGTGCAATACACAGGGAAACTGAGGCACACACAGCATTCATGCAAAACAGTAAGACTCACATACAACATAACAAGGGAAAATCCCCACTTCACATCTCTTCCCCTTTTGAGACCGAACTGAGCAGGGTCACTTTAGCCAGTGACCTGGGGAAGTTCAGGCCCCCCTCTCAGGGACAAAGCATCACCTATAACATTTGCAGTCCCCTTTAATGTGGACCACGTCTATCTCATAATCCTGAAAGGACAGACTCCATGTTAGGAGCTCGGCATTGGCCCCTCTCATCAGGTGCAGCCTGGCAGGGCGATTGGTCCAGGTACACAGTGAAGCGCCGTAAACACAGAAAACAAAATTTCTTATAGGAATGTTTCTGCTAATACTTCTCCACCTTCTAATGTGATTAGTAAATCAGGTCATGTAATAAGTATTATAGGTAACAGTATAAGAAAAAGCAACACACTGTATGACTGAAGCATTTTATTCTTCAGTGCTATATTTTGTTTGACTTGTGTTTTTGACCTTTTTGTTTTGATTTGGATTTTTTGTTTGGTTAGTGTCATGTTTTTGGGGGGCTAGGTGGGGGAGGGTTCTGGGGTTGTAAATCTATATTATTGCATTCAGGATTTACCAAAGCTTGGATCACAGGTGAAAACATATCTACATCATTAAAAAATATGTACAATACCTGAGATTATTGTACAATTCTGAGGCCAATATGCATTCTTTTAATGAAAGTAAATTAAACCAAGTGAAATATTTTATAGTAATGCATAAGGTTTTGTTTGGCAGACCTGTAAACCTGATAGCGATGTTCACATTAGAAATACCTACATACATTAGAACTGTGGTTCTCAAAGAGGGTTACGCAGAGGTCTTCCGGGGGGACATCAACTCATCTAGATATTTGCCTAGTTTTATAACAGGCTACATAAAAACTACTGAAGTCAGTACAAACTAAAATTTCATACAGACAATGACTTCCGTATACTATACACTGAAATGTAAGTCAAATATTTATATTACAATCGATTTATTTTATAATTATATGCTAAAAATGAGAAAGTAAGCAATTTTAGTAACAGTTCTTTCAAGAGATTATTTATTATACTTCTTTACACTTTATATTTACAAGACATTTAACTAACCTTGATTAATCTGCACACCCAGAGGACGCCTCTTCAGGGTATTATCTCCATTTAACAGATGAGGAAGAGAGATTAAGTGGGCTTGCACAAGGCTGCAGAGAAAATCCATGTCCTAGTCTACTACTTCAACTAGTAACATGCATTTTATTGAATAATTTCTTGCCTGGCACATCTCATTCTTAGTACTTTTGCATTTTGTACAATTTAATTTGTTTTCAGATTCAAATTAAATTGAGGAAATGAATTGGCATGTTAATGTTTTTTGTAATTCGTATGTCCATTGTAAAGATCTTCTGCCATGTTTTTGCCCTAGGTTATTGTTGTAAACAAGATGCTGTATTTCAGTGTGTTTATCAGTGAATTATTTTTCCAATAAGAACAATGAATTTCTCATCTGGCAGTCAATATTGTTGCATAGTGTATTTGAGCTTGTAAGGCAGTGAATAATTAATAGCCCTTCTGCCATTTGTGGCAAGAACTTCTAGAGATGCTTTCCCATGGAATTGTACAGCTTGGAAATTATTTAAATATTTGTGTCAAGTCCACAAAGTAGACTCTTAATAAGTAAACTCAAATGATGTATCTCAGCAACCTGTCTTTCAGGTCTGCCATGTACAGAACTACCATTGATTTCAACTGGGCTTTCAGGCCTTAATCCTGCACGATTCAAGTCAATGGGAGTTTTCCCAGTGACTTGAAAGGGAGGCAAATCAAGTGTTTGAGTGTGGAAGACTTGCAGGACCAGACCTTTTATTTTGAAAAGCTGTATTCCCGCAAAGTAATGGGACATAAGTGTATACATTCAAGAGTAAAATATGGGGTTTATTGCCTAATTACCTTCAATGCACTGCTAATGGATTTTCTGTTACATGCTTTCTTAGGTCAATGGAACAGAAATCGAATATGAATTTGAAGAAATTACATTGGAGAGGGTAAGTATGAATTGTTTTTTGTATTAAAGAAACCAGTGAAAATTTGATTTTCTGTAGCACAAATAATGCAATTATGATGAAATAATATCATTAAAGGTCAAATTCTAAATTCCTTAGTTAGATAACATTTTCCATTTTAAGTGAGGACTTCAGGATTTGTCCAATAGTTTGTAAATATGAGAAATTCAGCAGCGTCAGCCTTTCACGTGTTTGCATGTCAGGGTCCTGAATGCTTTTCCTATTCATAACTATTACATGGTGTTGAGGTCTGAGTACTCGGAAAAGACCATCAGGTGATGGAACTTCTGGGTGCAGAGATTATTTTTCTTTGTACTTTGCAAGCTGGAAGTATGGAAAGATTTCCTCACTTTTAGCCTCCTGGACTTTCTTGTGTGTTCATGAGGAAAGAAGAAATTTAGCACAGATAAGCACTTTATAGAGAGATAATTAACAGCCTTTCAAATTGTAATTTTGTAGTAACTGTGTAAAAGCAGGGTCCTGTATGTATAAATGTGTATGTACAAAGGCATGGACAATATTTGTACAGACTTATTTCTTATCAGTATTAACTGTGTGTGGTATTAGAACTGAAACCTTGTATTGTTAGCTGTGCAATTTAAACATAGCATTGGAAAAAGTGTAGATTTAGGAGTCACTTTGCATCAGGTCTTCCTAGCCTCAGTGACATGTGTTTGGTTGCTGGTTACATAACTATTTTTTTAAGACTGCAGAAGTAGACTACAGACTCTTTTAATTATCTTTAAACTAGTATAAACAGGCTACTTTCTATATAAAATAATGGAAAGCAAGGCCTGATTGATCAAAATGTGACAATAATGTCACATGAGCAAAAGCCTGTAAGGTAACTAACTATTCTTAGACCTTGTCTACACTACGAGAGTACTTCGATTTTAGTTAATTCAACTATGTGGAATCGATATTACTAAGTCGAACGTGTGTGTCCACACTAAGGACAGTAATTCGACTTTGTGAGACTTTGTGAGTCCACACTAACGGGGCAAGCGTCGACATTGGAAGCGGTGCACTGTGGGCAGCTATCCCACAGTTCCCGCAGTCCCCCCTGCCCATTGGAATTCTGGGTCGAGCCCCAAATGCCTTCTGGGTAAAAAAATGTGTCGAGGGTGCTTTTGGGCGCCTGTCGTCATCCGTCCGTCACTCACGCCCTCCCTCCCTCCCTCCCTGAAAGCGCCGGCGGGAAATCAGTTTGCGCGCTTTTCTGATTACTGACAGCGTGGACGCCACAGCAGTGCGAGCATGGATCCCGCTGCGACCATCACTGCAGTTGTGGCAGTTCTCAACGCCTTGCAGCTTCTCCTCCACCTGTACCAGAGGCAGCTGCAGATCAATCATGAGAGGAGGCTACGGCACTACCGTGACGGCATGAAGTCGGACACTAGCTCCGACCTCTCTGAGAACATGAGACCCAGCGCTCAGGACATCTCGCTGTCACTGGGTCTTGTTGATACTGTTGAACGGCGATTCTGGGCCCGTGAAACCAGCACGGAATGGTGGGACCGCATAGTGCTGCAGGTCTGGGATGAATCCCAGTGGCTGCGCAACTTTCGCATGCGGAAGGGGACTTTCCTCGAACTGTGTGAGTTGCTGTCCCCTGCCCTGAAGCGAAAGGACACCAGGATGCGGGCAGCCCTGACTGTCCAGAAGCGAGTGGCCATAGCCCTCTGGAAGCTCGCAACACCAGACAGCTACCGGTCCGTCGCTAACCAGTTTGGCGTGGGCAAGTCTACCGTGGGGGTTGCTGTTATGCAAGTAGCCAGGGCAATCGTCAAGCTACTGCTATCTAAGGTAGTGACCCTGGGAAACGTGGAGCTCATCAGAGATGGCTTTGCCGAGATGGGATTCCCAAACTGCGGTGGGGCTATAGATGGGACTCACATCCCTATCCTGGCACCGGACCACCAGGCCAGCCAGTACATCAACCTGAAGGGCTACTTTTCCATGGTGCTGCAAGCACTGGTGGACCATCGGGGACGTTTTACCAATATCTACGTTGGATGGCCTGGCAAGGTTCATGACGCTAGGGTGTTCAGGAACTCTGGTCTGTGTAGACGGCTGCAGGAAGGTCTTTACTTCCCGGACCACAAAGTAACTGTTGGGGATGTGGAGATGCCTACAGTCATCCTCGGGGACCCTGCATACCCGCTAATGCCCTGGCTCATGAAGCCCTACACTGGCGCACTGGACTCAGGGAAAGAACTATTCAACTACCGGCTCAGCAAGTGCAGAATGGTGGTGGAGTGTGCTTTTGGCCGTCTCAAGGGGAGATGGAGAAGCCTACTCACTCGCTGTGATCTCAGCGAGACCAATATCCCGATTGTGATAGCTGCTTGCTGTGTGCTCCACAATTTGTGTGAGAGCAAGGGGGAGACCTATATGTCGGGGTGGGAGGTTGAGGCAAATAGCCTGGCTTCTGATTACGTCCAGCCAGACAGCAGGGCGATTAGAAGATCACAGCGGGACGCGCTGTGCATCAGGGAGGCTTTGAAAGCCAGGTTCCTGACTGAACAGGGTCTCCAGTGACTTTTTACTTTGTGGACACAGATGCTGAACCTGCCCCCGTTTCTTTACCCAGTTACTGTTGACTATCCTTCCAAGTTACATACCCCCTTCCCCACCTTCCCAACAAATAAAATCTGTTCTGTTCTGTTAATGAACAAGGTTCTCTTTTTTACTGTTTTCGCGGGAATGTTTTAAACCGGGGACGCAGACTGTGGCGGGGGGCGGGCTTAGTGTTTTGATGCAAATGATGCTTCTAAAGTCCGGGAATGACAGGCTCCGCAGTGCTGGATTGGTTGTTTCAACGCAGCCTGCCAGCAGTCCTGGGCGGGACTGGATGTATGTGTCGGCCAAGTGACTTTCTGGCAGGGGGCGGAGGGTAACAGATCCCCTGCTGCGTGGCTCTGTGATCCAGGATAAGGACCGCGGCATAGGATCTCTAACTGCCCTCCCCCGACACAAAGTCACAGATCAACCCCCTCGCACCCCAGAACAAGAAAACCGCCTCCCAGACTGACCAGGGTAACTGGTGACTGTGCTGTGTATGTGTCCTGATGCTGGACCTGCCCCCGCCTCTGTAGCCTGCTACAGGTGACTGTCCTGTCCAAGTAACAAACCCCTTCCCCCCCTTCAGACAGAATCCCCTCCAAAAGACACTCTCGGAAACAGTACTTAACAGAAACAGATGTTTTATTATGAACCGCACATGAAAAGGGGGGGGGGGAGGAAACTTGAACATGGGCTAGTGTGAGATGGGTAGGAAAGGACTTTTCAAACTTTGGAACGAGAGCCTTCCATTGCTGCAGCAGTGTGCAGTGGCCGACTGACAGTTTTAACGGCCCTTGCCGCCCCTCCTTCTTTGTACTTTTGGTGAGGGGGGTGTGGGACTTGGTGGCGGGGGAGGGCGGTTAGAGATAGACAGCAGCAGTGCTCTGTCCTCCTGCCTCCGGTCTTGCAGAACATCCACTAGGCGCCGGAGCGTCTCCGTTTGCTCCCTCATTAGTCCAAGCAGGGTTTGAGTAGCCTGCTGGTCCTCCTGGCGCCACCTCTCCTCCCGTTCCATGACTGCTCTGTGCATTTGTGACAAGTTCTCTCTCCACTGTGTCGTCTGGGCTGCCTGCTCTCGTGAGCACTCCATAAGTTCATAAAACATGTCTTCCCGCGTTTTTCTCTTCCTTCTTCTAATCTGCGCTAGCCTCTGGGAGTGTGATGCCAGGCTGGGTTGGGAGACAGTCGCAGATGTGTCTGTGGGAATGGGAAAAAGGGAGTAAATTCCTGAGACAGATAAATGAAGTTGCTAACAAAGAGCATAGTCTTTCTCTGTGAACAACACCATGCACTGGACCTTTCACATGCGCACTCAGGACAAGGTCGAATTTTCGGCCCTCGCCTTATGTGTCTGGGGTCCTGCAGTTGCGATCAGAGAAGCGTTGCAGGACACCTCTACTTCTGCTGCAGGAAAACATGGTAAGCCGTAGACTTGTGGCAGCTTAAAAATGTAATAGTAGCACTGGGCTCCTTTCGCACTGAATGCAAGGCCACTCTCTGCTGGCAGCAATCAGGGAAGCATGAGCTCTGCCCCTGTCCCACCACCTCGCGGCTGTCCCCGGGAAAGATCCCTGTATGCTGCCCCTCTGCCGCCTCCCCCGCGTGGCTGTAAAGCAGTCCCAATACTAACATTCCCCTCCCTAATTTAAAGCAGGGCGTCATGTGTGACATTACACTCATGAGGATCTCGGAGACCGAGAGGGGAAGGATGCTGCGTGAGACCATGCAGAGGCCTGGGCCGTATGCCGCCATGCTGTGCCGCGCACTGATCCCCGACTACCTGATGGACTCATGGCGTGGGAACGTGTGTTACCACGGGGGACCGAACAAGATCGCCCTGCCGTGGAACCTCATGCGCATGCTGGAGCGGTACCTCCAGGAGAGCTATGCCGAGCTATCCCAGGAGGACTGTCTGTCCATTCCCGGGCATATTGACTGCCTTTTCATTTAAGTTCAGCATAAGGGACTACAGAGTGGAGCGTCCTGTGGTGGACTAATCATGAATATACGGACAGTACTTGATTTTCTATACATAGTTAGGAGTAAATAGTTCACTAAGCCAACCAAATCATGAACAACAAATTACTAATATAGTTAATATTCCTGTTTTGTTATAAATAAAAGTTTCTATGTTTAAAGGAGTGACTGAAAAGCCCATTCTTAACAATATAAATATTACAGTTATGTTAAAATGAAATGTTTAGATGTTTAAAGCACTCACTGCTTGATCCTTCCCCTGATTCGGTGTCCGGGGTACCGGCTGTGGACGGTTGGTAGGGGATCTCGGTAAGGGTGATGAAGAGCTCCTGGCTGTCGGGGAAATCAGCGGTGCAAGCGCTGTCGACTGCCTCGTCCTCCTCATCTCCTTCCTCATCTTCCCCGTCACCTAACAGTTCAGAGGAGGAACCGGCCGTGGACAATATCCCATCCTCGGAGTCCACGGTCAGTGGTGGGGTAGTGGTGGCGGCCGCACCTAGGATGGAATGCAGTGCCTTGTAGAAACGTGATGTGTGGGGCTGGGATCCGGAGCGTCGGTTTGCCTCTTTGGTTTTTTGGTAGCCTTGTCTCAGCTCCTTGATTTTCACGCGGCACTGCGTTGCATCCCGGCTGTATCCTCTCTCTGCCATGGCTTTAGAGATCTTCTCGTAGATCTTTGCATTCCTTCTTTTGGAGCGCAGCTCGGAAAGCACGGACTCATCGCCCCACACAGCGATGAGATCCAAGACTTCCCGATCAGTCCATGCTGGGGCCCTCTTTCTATTAGATTGCACGGCCAACTCTGCTGGAGAGCTCTGCATCGTTGCCAGTGCTGCTGAGCTCTCCACGCTGTCCAAACAGAAAATGAGATTCAAACTGGCCAGACAGGAAAAGGAATTCAAATTTTCCCGGGGCTTTTCCTGTGTGGCTGGTCAGAGCATCCGAGCTCGAAGTGCTGTCCAGAGCGTCAACAGAGTGGTGCACTGTGGGATAGCTCCCGGAGCTATTACCGTCGATTTCCATCCACACCTAGCCTAATTCGATATTGCCATTTCGAATTTAGCGCTACTCCTCTCGTTTTCGAGGATTACAGAAGTCGAATTTAAAAGAGCTCTATTTCGAACTAAGTAGCTTCCTGGTGTGGACGGGTGCAGGGTTAATTCGATGTAACGGCGCTAAATTCGATATAAGCTCCTAGTGTAGACCAGGCCTTAAATAGCTAGTAAGGGCTTGTCTACATGGGAACTAAGTCAACGGGACTAAATCATTTAGTTAGTTCGTTTTACACAGAAAATAATGAACTTTGCTCTTATCTATAAGGTTTTACAAGCACGTGTAGGCAAAGACATAAGATAAAATAGGAATTGCCTCAACATTGCACTTCCACTGCCCATAAACAACACTGATTTGTACAAAACACTTCCAAACCACCACTCCCATATAAACACAAATAAATAGCTGGATATACAGTGGCACAATTTCAGGCATGAGACTCAAAATAAGAGCAATAGGTATCCCCAATGATATTGCCCTGGCTGTTTGCATTTTGTATTGGATGCCTTGCTGACTGCTCAAACCTCTGAGCAAGTCTCTGTACCTAAACCTCTCACCCATTGCTAAGGCTTCTCCCTTGCTCTGACAAATATTGTGCAAAATACAACATGCTTCTATAATCTTTGGAACACTTTCTACTGCTGCTTACAACCTATTCCACAAACAGTGCCATCTCCCTTCCAAATGCACATAGCACTACCATTCTGCAACTACTGAGGTGGCAGTTAAAAGTTCCTGCCTTTGGTCCAAGTAGCTTTTGAATGGCTTCATAACAACGGAAGCTGCACACTACTCAGCAGCAGAGGATAAGCTCGGGGTCTCAGGATAACTGGAGCAATCTCCACACCATTAATGTCCATATTGTTCCTGGAAGAAAACAGTCCTTTCTCCGTGACATTAAAAAGAGTTGAGTTCTGAAAGAACCTAGCATCGTGGATCCTTCCAAACCACCCAACATTTGTCGGTAAACCTGCCCTGATGGTCGACAAGCTCTTGGAGCACCATGGAGAAATACCGCTTTCTGTTTATGAATTCTGAGCTCTAATCTGGGGGGGAAGAGGGAAAAAATAGGCACGCAGATCCCATCAGTTGCCCCAATACAGTTTGAGAGGCCCATGTGTGCAAAGCCATCAATAACCACCAGAGCATGACTGAGCTGTATAACTCGGTGCAACAGTATCTTTTCTATCTGAACACATCTACACATCTGAACGACAATGGCCCCAACAGTCGAGCTCACCACACCAAATTGGTTCACTACAGACCAGTAGCATTCAGGGATAGCCAGCTTCCAGATGGCAGTGGGGACCTGCTTGTCCATGAGTATGTGGCACTGCATGTTGGTACACGGCCATTGTAGCTCTGGGGTTAGTTCAGCACATATCTTCAGAAAGACTGCCTACCCCATCCTGAAATTCTCTCACGACTGCTGGTCATCCCAGGTCTGCAGAACAACCTTTTCCCACCAATCCACACTGGTTTCCCAAGCCTAGAAACTATGCTACAAGCTTTGAAGCTGCTCCAGGAACTGGGCCTCCACTATCACTTGCTTGATGTCTTCCTCTTCTTCCTCATCTGTGTCCCAGTTCCACAGCTTGTGAAGACCCTCCTGCTACTGGAGATGCCCCTGCTGCTGACCTGCCTTGTGATCTGCTTGGTGGTGCGGCTGGCACAGTTGAAAGACAAATTCATCTGGCTTTGAGTGCTGAAATAAAGCTCAGTCTGCCTCTCTGTGTCTGAGGTTGCCAGCATAATGGCACGAAGAATGATCGGGTCCATGCTGGTTGACAGCAATTCAAAAATGGAAGAAGCCCTCCAAGAAAGAAAGTGTGGGGTGGATGCAGATGAATCATGGGAATTTTAATTTTAACTAGCCGGCTTCTGCTGTGCATATCACAATACACACCAAGAAAAATCCCCAAACGCACACCACTCAGCAGTGTAGCAAAGGACCATGGAATGTTATCTGAGAATGCCATGCACTCAGTTTGCAGCAAACCGCTGCTGCGTATACACAGTGATGCTCATTGGCAGAGGACACATCATCTCATGCGCACACTATTACTGGTACCACTCATTACCTGGTGCACATAAAAAGCTGAGGGTTAAACTCCCTGTATAGACAAGCCCTGAGAGTAAATGACTCATTGCACAACATCTTCTGCATATTGTACTTTTCATTGTCTAGGAGCATGAATATAATAACCGTTACACTTTGAAGGGACACAAGTTTAAATTTGTATTGATAAGTTTTCCTATGCGCTTTAAAGCAAAGCACAGAAAGAGCCACTCTCTGTGTATCATCACAATATAACGTGTCATAGTTATAGGCACTTTTTATCTATGGTTTCTCAAGCTATTTGGGCATCTCTAGCTATTTATTAGATGAGAGTTTTCAAAGGTCACTGAACAGAACAAATGCCTCCTGGGTAGTATTTTGAGTACCACTTCATTTTTAATAGATGTGTAAAGTTATCAGCTTACGTAGTACAAAAACCAGTGTGTTTTTTGCCAATGCTAACGTAGATAATTATTCCTATTATATTTGAAATGTTGTTTGGTAAGCATTTGCACACACAGTTATAGTTTCGTGGAGGACACTTGGAAAACTTTCTGGCAGCAGCTGAATCTGTGGCTACTTGTTCTTACTACTTGAAATGTTCAGTCACACGTATCAGTGCTATTTCTCAGAAATGGGAAGGATAAAGGATCCCCATCTGTTTTTGTGAGAGAGAGAAAATACAAGTTATTACCTTTAAATGGCTGTTATCTATTTATGTTACAGTGACAGTGTTTTCAGAAGAGGTGAGAAATACTTCACATTAATTATCCATTTCCTTCTACAAATTGCCCTAGAAATTAGATTGGAAAATCTTCTCCATTTAATGGCAAAGCTGGAAAAATATGTTAGGCCAGTGGTTTGGAAATACAAAAACTATATTACATCAGTAGCAAACAGTACATAATAAGCTTCCCCTCTCAGTGCAGATTCTGAGCTACTGTAATTTAAATGTCATCCGTTATTTATTTCACTTATGATACACTCCTAAAACTTACAATTGCCAGCTTGCTCATGCATCCCTAAATTGTAGCTACCAAATAATTTAGGATTACCAGACAAAAAATCAAATGGATTGCTTTCCCTTGGGGCAGTTGTGCTTTTCCCCGCTTTGTTAATTGTAACAATTAAAGCAACAGAGATTGGGCACGGATTGCATTGCAAAGCATTGCCCAGATTCCATAAGCCCAGCAGTGCCAAAGTTGCACTCTTCTGTGGTTGACCAGTTGGTTGCAATATTGATTGTGAGGAAAGTCTATAGGGACATGGCATTGGCAATACGCTCTCTCAAAGTGTTGAAAAAATCGTAAGTCGGGCATAAATATTTAATAGTAGAGTAATTAATCATTGGAATAACTTTACCAAGCGTCATGGTGAATTCTCAATTACTGACCATTTTAAAATCAAGATAGGATGTTTCTCTGAAAGTGATGCTCTAGGAATTATATGGGGGAAGTTCTATGGCCTGTGTTACACAAGGAGCGAGA
This sequence comes from Emys orbicularis, assembly GCF_028017835.1. Taxonomy (NCBI): domain Eukaryota; kingdom Metazoa; phylum Chordata; order Testudines; family Emydidae; genus Emys; species Emys orbicularis. The sequence goes on from NC_088683.1 coordinate 349,218,059, forward strand.
CTAGATAATCACAATAGTCCCTTCTGGCCTTGGCATCTATGAATCCCCCTCCCCCAAATTATGATATTGGTTCTCCTTTTTATTTGCCTTCTGGCTTTTAGGTTTTAAATCGCATTTGGATCATATTATCAAACTTTTCTCTTTAACCATGAGTGTCACAAATTTACTTCTTCTTTGTTTGGTTGTTATTTTGTAAATGAAAGCTGAGATTCTCACATAATCACAGGATTCCAAGAGCTGGGGCTTTTAAAGAAAAATACCAAATATTATGAGATTTGTGATTAAAATTACGAGAATAGTTATGCTGTGGAAACCACCGAGCTGAAGAGTGGGGTGCAGTCACAACAGTAGTGTAAGAGTTGGGTACAGCAGTGTCCTCCCATGCACTGCTGGGGAATCTAGTATATCTAGGCATCAGACTCTGGCAGATTCCCCTCCTTTAGAGACCTGGGGTGGGGCCAGGGCCGATGCAAGGATATTTTGTGCCCTAGGCGAAACTTCCACCTTTCGCACCCCCCCCCCCCCAACATTGGTTCATTGAGGGGCAAATCCCAATGAGCCTTGATAGAGCCCAGGGGCCAGCTGTGCCCAGGGGCTTCTCCCCAGACCAGGTTCCCCCCTCCCCATCCCCTGAACTCCCCTGGAGGGTGCACAGCCCCCCCCCGTGAGCCCTCCCCACGCCGGCGGCCCCCGCCCCGAGTCCACTCACTGGCTTTGCCGGGCTTGGGCCGCTGCAGCAGCTCGGCAGGGAGGAGCTGCCTTCTGGGGGCTCCTGCAGCAGATGCATGCGGGCAGAGGCCCCTGTGCGCCCCCCCCCGGCTTCCCGCTCGCCACACTCGGGCTCCCGGGAGTGTGAGCCGCTGCCGCCACTGCCCTTCCCGGAGCAGGCTCAGGGCCTTGCGCCCCGGCAGCAGCTCACATGCCCAGGAGCCGCAGAGCCCAAGTCTGGCGAGGGGGGAGCTGGGGGGCGCATGGGGGCCTCTGCCCGCATGCATCTGCTGCAGCCTGCAGGAGCCCCCTGGGGGGGCGCCGGGCCGTAGCCTGGGCAGGAGGGGTGGGGGGCGCGGCTGCTCCCCGCTAGTGGCGCCGCCGCCTTTGCAGGGCTCCTGCCCCCCTGCACCGTGCCGGCTCCTCGGTGGCTGGGGCTCGACGCTCTGGCCCTCCGGTGCTTCCGGAAGGCGGCTCCTCCCTGCCAAGCCAGGGCACCACTTTTTGGCGCCCTCAGGGCCATCCTTAGGATTTATGGGGTCCTATGCAGTATTATTAAACTGGTGCCCCTATGCCCGATGGCAGCCTGAGCTTGCAGCCTGGCGGGAGCGGGGGTGGAGCGACAAAGCAGAAAGAATAACAAGATGCCCGGCCCACCTCATGGTGGCGGAGAGTCACAGTTCCCCGCAGAGACCCCTGTACCCTCTCTCTCACACAGAATGGACTTGCAGAAGGTACCTAATTAAAAGCACTAATTTGGGAATAAAAAATGTCAGTCACAGGTTTTTTGATATGCCCTGAAGTTTGTCAGACATTTAGTTGCAAAAACTTTGTAGTAAGGGTGAGTCAGCATTCTTGCTGAATACAACATTAAATATTATGGAATACATGATGCAGCTCTTCTCTGTTTTACGTTTTCTCAATCAGTATTTCTGATTTTATATTTTAAATGTACTCTTACGCCTTCATAAAGTAATCATTGCAGATTACTACATATTTAACTCACTGAAACAGACGTTATTTTAAATTAGTCACAGAGGTTTAGTGTGTTCATAACAACGTTCATTGCTTTTAGAAAAAGGGAACACTAATTTACTGTGTGTGATTTCTATAACAATACACATGTTTATGAAATTTCACCAACTTTAAAAAATGTGTTTCCAAAGATTTTAGGCATAACAAAGGATTTTATATCTTACTGAGGTACTGATTTTGCTTAAAACTAGTTAATCAGATAGTCAGAAGTAAAGAAAGGGAAACTCTTTGTCCAGCTATCTGGAAGCAAAGGGCTGTTGCTTCCTTCAGTTGGGGCGGGAGGGAGGGGAAGACAGGGTGAAGGGAGAAATGGATGGACAGAAAGGACAGGAAGACTTTGGAAGTAAGTTTTTTTACTATAGTAATTAAAATGTGTATTTTAGATAAGGGTGGTCTTTTGAAGAATTTATTTAAAAAACTGTATGTCTGAAGATCCAAGCATTTAAGGCTAAAGATGATTGTGCAACTAAAAATCTATGCAAGGATTTTTTAGAGATGTGATTTTATAATCTTCACCAACTCACTAATGAAATATTTTTGAAGCAAATTTTAAACTAAGGTCCTGTAGACTGACATGTTCTGAGAAAACAGATTTAAAAATTTTATTAAGATCATGTTAAAAAAAATTGTTAACAGAGTTTGAGCATAGAAGTTTCTGGTTATCAGGGAATAACATACAGATTATCGAGGGTGCAAAGTCTGGTTTAAGGTCAGGTGGCATGAGGAATACATAATCTGCAATATCCCCGATTGGGGTAAAAGGTTGATGGGTCAAAGTACAGACATTGAGGTATGAGGGTATGAAGTTCATAGAGTGGTTGTGTTCCGGTGTGGAGTATAATGAGTGGATATGATGATGAGGATGGACTGACCCTCATTTGGTGAGATTTAATGTTTAGGGAGTTTGTGGTTCCAGTTCATATGATCCAACGGAGAAGGTCACTTGGTCCCTTTCTCGTAGTGGGAGAACGATGTCACTCTGGCTCACGCCTCCTGGTACTGTCGGTGGCCGGTGATGTGCTCGATTATTACAGTCATGCACAACTGTTTTTGTCAGTACATTCAGAAACTGACAGTAGATACCTGGGGGTTGGCAAATGCCTGTTAAATGTCTTCATTACCCCTTGAATGGCTCTTTAACAGTTTCAGTGTTGTGCTAATAGGTCTGGCAGGCTGGAGACTTTTTCTCTTTTAACTACTAGATCCCCTTCCCAGGAAGGGTCAGAACAGGGAGAGGAAAACCAGTAGGGTGGACACTAAGACCCAGTGGTGCCCCAAATTTTCAGGTGCCCTACCCAGCTGCCTACGCCTGAGGACGGCCCTGGGCGCCCCCAACCACTTGCCGCCCTAGGCGACTGCCTAGTTCGCCTAGTGTAGGGTTACCATTCGTCCGGATTCCCCCGGACATGTCCGGCTTTTCTCAGTTAAAAATAGCATCCGGGGGGAATTTGTAAATGTCCGGACTTCCCCCCCATGCAGAGTGCGCGCGGCTGACAGGGCAGCCGGCCGGATGGTGCCACTTGCATGGGGCTCCGGCAGCCAGAGAGAGCCCCTCCTCCGCTTCCCCCTCCTCTCCCCTGCAGCTGAGATCACTCCCCTCCTCTCTCTCCCTCCCTCCCTCCCCCTCCCTGCATTCGCAGCCGGCCGGCCGTTCGCAACGGGCCTCCGGCAGTCTGGAGCTCCTCCCCCTGCCCAGCGCGCCGCTCCGCAGCACTCTGCGAGGGTGGGAACTGGGCTATGCGCTCCGTGGGAGAGCGCGGCAGCGTGTCGGGCTGCGCGTGGAGCCCAACACGCTGTTCTGAGCGGCACGGTAAGGGGGCCAGGGGGTCGGAGAAGGGGCAGGGAGGTTCTGGAGGGGGCAGTCAAGAGACAGGGAGCAGGGGGAGGGTTGGATGGGTTGGGAGTTCGGGGGGGCTGTCTGGGGGTTGGGGGTGTAAGGTTTTGGGCAGTCAGGGTACAGGTAGGGGGTAGGGTCCTAGGGGGGCAGTTAGGGTGGGGGGGTCTCAGGAGGGGGCAGTTAGGAGACAAGGAACAAGGAGGCTTAGGTAGGGGGTGGGGTTCTGGAGGGCAGTTAGGAGCAGGGGTCCCAGGAGGGGGCAGTCAGGGGACAGGGAGCAGAGGGGTTTAGATGGGTCGGGAGTTCTGGGGGGGGGGTGCTGTCAGGGGGTGGGGAGTGGTTGGATGGGGCGTGGGAGTCCCTGGTGTCTGTCTGGGGGTGGGGGTGTGGATAAGGGTTGGGGAAGTCAGGGGACAGGTAGGGGGTAGTGTCCTAGGGGGCCAGTTAGGATGGGGGGAAGGCCTCAGGAGGGGGCAGTCAGGGGACAAGGAGCAGGCTCCGGCTGCTGGGCTCCGGCCTCCTGGGCTCCGGCTGCGCTGGGGAAGCGCCCGGCCGGGGGCAGGGTCTGGAGGTCTGGGGGCTGCCCGGCAAACCATGAAGCCGGTAGCGCTCGGGCAGCTGTTTCGCGGCTGGGAGGGAGGAGGGGGAATGCGGGGCGCTCAGGGGAGGGGGCAGAGTAGGGGCGGGGACTTTGGGGAAGGGGCGGGGGCGGGGCCAGGGCCCCGTGGAGTGTCCTCTTTTTTTAATGAGGAAATATGGTAACCCTAGCCTAGTGGTTGCACCAGCCCTGGCTGGGGCAGGAAGTGCAGGAGCTCCGACTGTGGAGCCAGCCACAGACACACAGAAATGCATTCTCTTTTGTACCTTTGTGCAATACTCCTTCCTCAGCGGCACCAAGCATTCTTTGGCTAACACCTTGAATCTGACACCTTGAGTCTTCTAGTTCATACTGATAGATGGTATCAAACAAATGTGCAAATAAGTTACATGTTTAAATGCTTTAGCCACCTTAAAGATCATTTGATTTTTCTATACTAATTTATGGACATAAAATACAGATCCAGCAGCAGTATAGCGCTTGAGGCAGATTGCAATAAACTGCAGTGCCCAAAAGCACACTTAGATAGTATTCCTCAAAATAAGCCATTACTTTCCTCTATCTTTAGTAATAAAAATACACAGTAAAAAGGAAATGCTGTAAAAAAATGAGTCGCATTAGTGTAGTGGAGTTAGGCCTCCATTATTTCAGGCAGAAAAATGCATCAGATGCCTACTAGGCAGGGGGCTAAACATAAGCCAAAGATAAAGGGCAGGATGGGTGGCCTTAATGCAGAGACAAAGACCAGCTCAGCCCATGTACACTACTGTGAAAGTTCAAATTGCAGGAATTCCCAATAGGATATTGCACTCACGCTTGGAGGCACCATCTCTTCTGTTTATATGTGGGTGATAAACTTGGAGCTCTCCCCTGTGCTTGTGAGGAATTCTCTCCCCAACTCAAGTCGGAGTCTCCTAGTTATTGGGCAAAGAGGGCAGAATTGAGCATTCAAAAATCACAAGTCAAACCCCAAAGGCATGATTTTTTGTCAAATCTCATGAACTTGGCTTCTGGTTTTTGAGCCTTTAGGGTTCATGTTTTCCAGCGTTTCTGTGCAACCAGCGAGGCTAGGAACTAACTTTGAAAGTCAAGTTTCTCATGTAATCACGTGACTACAGGAGTTGAAACTTTAAGAATAACACCAGATATTGTGAAACTAGTGATATAATCATGAGAGTCAGCAGCATGGAGAAAGGGATCTCTGCTATTTTATCCTTTCCTAACCCAGATCCAATCTCTCCCTTCCCTAGTCACCATCAGCCCAGTCCAGCCCACTAATAGGCAACACACTACAATGAGACAGTAGTGCACTTCTCCTGGCCCCATTCTCTTCTTCCAAGGCATTACTTCTGTGGCTGATATAAGCTGGGACTAACCCCCTCCCCCCTAACTAGCAGCTCTGCTAGTTTCTCTGCTTAGGTCCTCCTCTTTACACACCCTGCTCTCTGAGGAGAAACTCATTTCTATTGTTCTGCTCAGCCTGTACCTCACTGCTGTCCCTTAAGCAACCTAGCTATTTGCTCCATATCCTCTTCACCTGCCCTCCCCTTCTACCTGGCAAATCAGTAAGATAGTGCCTAACATCACTCAACCCACCCTCAGCTGCATGGCAGAAAACCTGACACTTTTATTAGCCTAGATAGCACTTCTATTTGTCCCAGGTTTCTGGACAATAGGATTTCCCCCAGACTGGTAACTGATAAGGCAATGAATGCCAGACCTGCTGAGGAAACGATGATGGATTTTGCTAGCATAGCAGCAAATATCAGAAAGGGACCTTGAAGAGGGTTGGAGAAAGGCAGGGAGTTGTTAGATAAACCTTTAAAATAGTTCATGGCCAGATCAGGGTTTGGGTTGAGAACTGCTTCATTTTTTTTTTCTGTTTTAGTTGGTCCATTTTATGAGTTTGCTTAAAAAAAAATTCACTTAGTTACTAGTAGAGTTAGTTTTAAAAAATTGGTATTTCCATCCTGTAGGATATTCCAATATTTTGACATTTTGTTTTCATCCCAAGTCAGTATGAGAAGTTAAAATAGCTAATTTTTTTTGTGGAGCTTAAAATTTGGAAATAAAATTGGAAGTATTGAAATATTTCATTTTTTACTTGATACAACATTGAAATGTGTCTCCTTGAGTGCCATGGTGCTGCCTGGAAGTTCTCTTACTCTCCCATGATGTCCCAGAATGGTTCAACCAAAGGGAAGACTGTGGTGCATTTTGGGAGATATGGTCCAGCCAGGGAACTCAGCCCATAGAGAAGAATGGGTTCATGATGCACCTGAACTATAACTCCCATGAGGCACTACAGCAGTTCAGGTGGATGCAGTTCAATGTTGAGCCTCGCTGAAATGAAACATTTTCATGTAGTTCAATGAACAATAACATTTTGATTTGGGTTGGCCCCACTTAAATATTTTGTTTAGATTTTCTTGATGGAAAATCAAAAACTGTTGGGAAATTCAAAGTTTTCCAGTGGAAAATTTGGATTTTGCATAAACTGTATTTTCCATCAAGAAAATATTTTGATGGAATAAAACCATTAGAGAGAGACCTTTGTCAGACCATTCTGATGTATTCTATTTAGTATCTGCATCTTGACTTCCTCAACAGAGAGGTTGAAAATCTGCCTCACTTAATTATAAGAAACTGTAAAATACGTATTTCAGTAGCACTTCCAGAAGTCAGCATTCATGTTTCAGCAGAAAATGGTTTTGGTTCTTATTTTCAGGCTCCGAGGGTATGTGGGCATTATTGCTGGAGGAACCTGGACGGGGTTCGATTTCCAGAGCTCCCCAGAATTCAGGTGTCTAGTTTGTCATGCTATCTGGAGTGGCTCACAACTGAGAGTGCTTACCTCAGGGCAGACTGTCAGAAAACAGGGCAGACACCCCAAGCTGGTGGTGTGTTCTATAATTAGATTTCACCAAGCCAGTAAGAAATGTGAACTTCTGGATCACTATACCAGTCTTACCATAGAGTCACAGACAGTCCCCTTAGATACTCCAGTCTATCTTGCCACCGAGACAAACTGGACTTTGTGGTAAAGGGAAACTTATACCAAAAGTCACATCACATCAGGTTGCTCCCAGTCCCAAGAGACCTTTCACTTGCTCCAGATCAATTGGTACTCTAGATCTTACACCAAAGACAAGGCTAGTAGCTAATTCTAGAGTAAACTAACTAAAGGTTTATTAGCTAAGAAAAGGAAATGAGTTATTGAGAGGTTAAAGCAGATGAAATATATGCACAGATGAGCCACAGTTTGTAATGCCAAATGGTGGCAGTGATGTAATAAACTGCCAGTTTCTCAAAAGACTTTTCAGTGTGCCCAGGTTGTCTCTGGGGATCTCCGCTTTGCATTTGATACACTTCCCTGTAAGAGTTCAAATAGTCTGGAGATGCAGTATCCTTCCTTGAATTCACATTTATCGCTTCTTCTCACAGAAAACAAACTGACAGTGTCACTACCCAAATGGCTTTTCCTTTGATGACGGAGTGAGGAATGCATTTGGAGTCTTTGACCTCCCATCATCACACACAATGATCACTTGCTTTGAAATTAGCACTTTTCTATTAAAGTTCTTCATTTGCATTCCACCAAGCTTCTTTCTCATTGGATAGGTTATTTAGTTACAGGGATACACACAATGTAAATGTTTGCTAGTACATTATAACGGGATACAGATAAGTGAAAACAATGCAAGTAACAGCCCACTAGTTTTCATGAAGTTTAAACACCAAATGCATTCTTATACATTTAACAATCACTGAGCTATAGTAATACACAAGCGAATTGGCCTGTGGCTCTGGCATGAGCTGGCACCTGGTCTGCCAGGATCACATAGTCAACTAGAGGTTGAACCTTTTGAACTTAAGTACATTTTAGGGTCAAAGATTCACAAAATATTGGCCCTATATAAAAAAGGACAACTGCTAATTCATTCTCATCTGCTTCTGATGTAGTAAGGAGCCTACCTGAGGTCTGTGTTTTTCTCTCCTGTGTCCAACAGGTGCAGGAGTAGGATACCTTCATTTAATGATGCTGTTTTCAGCACTGACTTCCCTGGTGGAAGCCAGGAAGTTTCCAAATGCATTCCATAGAGTATTGAAGAGCAATAGAAATTGGAATGTGTTCCATTGTACAGTGCACAGAATCCTATCTGGTTTGTGTAGCTCATATGAGCTGCTAAAGTAAAAGTTTTATTTACAGTCTGGATTTTGGCAGGAGTCTTTCTTGTGTGTATGTGGTGTCAGCTGGGAGCTATGTGTGGAAAGTGAGGGTCGAAGTCTAAGGTGTTTTTTTTGTAAAGCCTCTAGACACCAGCCATATTTGTGTATTGTTCAGGCATCAGTATGTTATGACTTCAATATTGAGAAGGGGTCAGAAGGTGTTGCAATGGGGAAGGTGCACCCCGCTACAGTTCACAGCAAGTAAATGTCAGCCTTGAGGGAGTTATCAAGGAACAGCTAGAATGGTAGAAATGTGTTTTCAAGATAGAGATCATCAGATCTTTACAAAGCTCGTACTGTAAAACAGTGTGCAGTGGATTCCTTTGCATAAGTCCACACCCGATGATTGACAGTAGAGTGGTCTGACAAAACATAATGGTTTAAAAAAAAAACCCTTCTAAAATTAGTGTCCCCCAAGTAGTCATGTTGCTCTGCACAATGCACACTGTTGTTCTCTCTGTTTCTTTGAGTGCATTGTTGTTGTGGCTACCACCCGCTTTTGCGAGCTTTCTGATTGGGTGCTTTTTTTAAATGCGGCTTCTTTACCTGGCCTAACATGCTTCCTTAGTGAAAGCAAATGGTACCTATTCTTGGCAAACTCAGATTACAGTTAATGTAATAAACAAACCCAGTCCTTCCTGCCTGCTGACTTGTGGCAGGGTAGTGACCTAAGGGTGTTTTACAAAAGAGAGAGAGTGGCCCTGCACAGCTTGCCTACACAAGAATGAGCATTATCTGTGTGTGGAACTGAACCATCAGCTAAAGAAATTAAAATGCTAATCCAGTTTTATTTGTGCAAGTGCAATCAGCCTGCGATACAGTTTACCTAAGGGATACCCATACTCCCTTGAGAGAAAGAGAGAGAGAGAGAGAGAGAGAGGGAGGATACAAGAGGTTTTTTTTAAGAAGGCTTTCTGCACCGCCTTTCTTCTTACCTTGTTTTATGGTATTACTGGTCCTTGCCACAGTCTTAGGTACTATGGAGGTCAACTACCTTCCCAGTAACAACTGCATCTCACAGAGGAAGGGTACTGGTGGGACGAGAAGCTGAAGGAACCTGCTATTCAGGTCTTCCTGCCAGTCCCGCTACCATGACACCAAGATAGTCTGGCCAGGATTTTCAGATGTGACTAGTGATTTTGGATGCCTCGGTTTTTAGTTGCCAAACTTGAGACACCCTGAAAAGGCCTGGCTTGCAAAAAAGTGCTGAACATCCATCCAAGTCCAGTCTCAAGTTGGGCACGCACGGTAACCAGTCACTTGAAAATCTTGCTCTTCATTCTTATCCTGTGAGGCAGCAGCTGTCACACTGAAAGAACTGTTTGTTGGAGAGGGGTGTCTTTTTTTCTGGGAGTCTGTCTAGCTAACTCTGGATACTTCTAGAGCACTTATCACTTTGGAATGTAAGTGTTGAAAGGTGGAACAGCTTGGGGCATGAGAGATGGAGCTACTGCAGAGAAGAAAGGGGGCTGGGGCCATTGGTCTATTTGCTTTCTTGCTCCACATACAGCATCTGGAGTTTGAAACTGAATTGTTACACATTCTTGTCTCATTTCAGACTGTTGGCATGGGAGGCTAAATACTGGCTTGGGAGTAAGCCTTAAATCCCTCTTGACATATGAAATAGATTATTGATAGTGCTATTGTTGTTAGCATTTAATGAATTGGGAGTGAGGTGAGGAAGAGATTAGATAACTTTCCCAAAGTCATACTGCAAAGCTGTAGCAGAGCTCGGAGCAGAACCCAGGACTCCTGACCAACTGCATGAATGTATTCCCTCCCAGAATAGGCATAATATAGACAGCTTCAGTACGAGTCCTTCCAAATGGGCGACGTTTATGCAATGCATGGCAAATCCTAGCTAAGCATATGGCTTTGCATCTAGTATCTCCTTACAAGGAAGACTTGGCCGCTATTTTAGCATCTTTACAGCTGAGAAGTGGTTGCATTCTTTCCCAAACTGGGTGGTTAGAGGACTCTAGGGCCCTCTCTCAGTCTAAAAAACAAAAACCCAGCATTGTTGGGTAAGGAGAAAAGGGCAAGTGCCAAGGGACTGCTAGGAAAAACATTTTAACAGTTAAGATTTTATAGCCACTCGAGGACTGGGTAAAAAATCTCATATTTAGCTACCTCTCAGCAGCTGCCAAAGAAATCTTTATTTTCATATTGTTACTTTAAAGGCTTACGTTTAAATCTAAACGCCTTAATGACTCTGCATGGACAACAGCTGTGCCAAGTGAGAATGCTGTAGCTCCTTGGATTTATCACTGCTATCCAGCAGCATGTCACTTAAACAACTCCTTTGAGGGGCACTATCTCAGTCACTACCTAGAGACATGAGTGTCCCCTCCCACATACACACAAGTTAATATGTCATGTTAGAAAAACCTGTATTTTAGTTCACATTTGAGGTTTTAGAGCTCTCTAGGGCAACAGATTTTTTTAATGCTGTGAATTACTGCTTTTTCATCTATTTTTATGACCTAAATATCCTCAATACCTTTAATAACTTGCATAAATTGTATATAGCGGTGTCTGTATCTTTTGTGGGTGAAATTTAGTGAGTCAGCTAGTCTGACTGAAATAGTGGGGGATATTTATGCTGAGGATGAGCTGTGCTATAGTAGATTGGGGGGTAGGGTATAGAAAGGAGTTTATTTTTATGTGGGAAACTGGTATCCAGAGACCAGTGCTGAGATTTTAAAATCACTGTAAACATTTCTCTATATTAAAATAGTATATCAGGTCAGTAAAAGTGCTAAGGTATTTTAGTATTTTATTAATCCTTTTGAAGTTTTCAAGGCTGCTGCAAACAGGAAGAAACCTGTTTGTTTGGAGGAATCTGTCTGATAAATAATTTGAAATTAAAGATCATGGAGTGTTTCAGTCTCATGTGCAGAAAATTATGTAGGGATAAGTACTTTGCATGCCTGCAACACCTGTAATCCAGGGACCTCAAAGTTGTTTGCAAACATTAACACACTTCGCCTCACAATGACTCTTAGTGATATCTTAAGTATTATACCCATTTTATAGGTGGGCTTAAGGAGGCGTGTAGAGGTTGTGACCTGGCCATAGTCTCTCAGAAAGTCAGGAGCAGAGTTGGGAGTAGAACCTGGAAATCATGATTTCCATTCCCCTGCTCTAACAGCTGCTACTTCTGATACCTAAAAAATGATGCCCTTCATTATCTCTGCTACTAGGGCCACTGTTAACTCACCGGAGTTGAGTCACTAAGCATACTAGGCCATCTCATTCTGAGAGGCACAAAATACAGAAGTACTTGTGCAATAACTCACTTAGCACAATTATCTTGCTGCACTGAAGTCTTGCAGAGGGGTTTGTACAAATAAATTTGTGGAAAAGGATTACGTAGTCTATCAATACCCCAGACAGCACTGTGAAGGTGACATAAGAGTAAAACTCAAAAGTAGCATGAAAATTCTCCATTCACTGGTCATAATAAATATTCACCAGTAAAGAAAATGAAATGGAGAAAAATAATGTTTTTGTTTGTAATATCAAAGGAAAACCTGTCTGTGCTTAGTACAGTGAAAAATAGTATTCAAGTTTATCTCTACTTGAAGTTTATCTCTATAATTCTGAAACCTTGAGGTATCTCTTACACCAAAATTGTTTCATATAACTTATAGATGCCTATGGGCTGCTTGAAGTCTTACACGGGAATTTTCCACATTTTTCTGTTTTATTCAATTTTAAATTGACATTTATTTTTCAGATATCACCACTCTCATTCTCTCTTCCTTACTCCCTGACTCAGTCACCCTCTAGTATAAACCAAATAGTAAGTAGTGAGTAATTCCTCTACTCTGTTTTATTCACATGAAAATTGCCTTTACTTGGGATGTAACTTTTCAGAATAGAAGACTTGATTTATTGGCATTTCTCTGGCTGATAGGCACATGAATGCTTAGACTGACACAGAGTATCCAGTTTTCAAAAGGAATGTTTTAAAGGCATAGCAGATCATTTTAATCTTCAAAATAATTAAAACACCTGTTTAAGTGGTGATTGTCTTGGAGTTTGACCTAATCCTTCAAGCTGATCCATGGAGGCAGACTTCTGCTCCCATGTTTAGCCCCAGTGAAGGTCCTTATTGGTCTAAAGGTCCACCCATTCAGATTAGTTCATCGGCTCAAGGCTCTGGTATCAGAGTTTAATGTGGACATGATAGTGTTCCCAGAACCCCCTGATACTTGTCCATATTTTCAGAAAGTAATATATGAGCATCAGACTCCGCTCAGTTCTGCTCTTCTAAGTCTATATAAGAAGCTGATAAACAGGAAGGAATCCAAGGGCATCTCTCAGGCAAACATGGAGTTGCCTCCCAATAACATTTTAAAGCAAAGAGTACCAGCCAGTACTAAATGGAGGTGAAAGCACCAGTCTTTATAACTAGGCATTGAATGTTCCCAAATGAATTTACCAGTTCTAAAAAAGCTACTGCAGCATTACTGCCAGGGAGTGGTTTGATAAGAAGAAATAACAAAGGAATGCATTCCTTTTGGTGCCTGGGATCCTGACTGTTCAACAAGATGCATCTTTAGGAACTTCTTTTTGATAGGGTGGGGAAGAACCTTACAAAAATTCAGTAAGACTTATTGAGGAGCATTATTCTTAGAAGCTTTGTGTACAGAATTCACTTGGCTCCCCAATAGACATTAGTGCATAATATAATACTAAGGAAAGAAAAACATTAATTTACTAATACAATAGATTACTCTCATTCTAAGCAAGGATGGCCATTTTCTAGGCTGACCTTTCTAAAAGTATCCTTGAAATATTGTATTTGTCTTTCAAGGCGAGATCAATCCCTGCAGGACCCCACTTAAAACACATGCTTGAGGGTAATTCTTTGTTTACAGTTATATGTTGAGACCTCTCAGTTAGCCAGCTTTTCATCCATTAAATATGTGCCATGTTAATTTTATGGCTTTCTAGTTTTTTAATCAAATTGTCAGGTGATATCAAGTCACATGCCTTACATAAGTCTAAGTTTATTGCATCAATAATATTACCTTTATCAACCAAACTTGTCATCTCTTCAAAAAAAAAAAAAAAAAAAAAAAAGATATCAAGTAAGTTTCACAGGATCCATTTTCCATCACCCATGCTGATTGGCATTAATTTTATTGCCCTTCCCTAATTCTTTATTAATTGAGTCCTGTGTCAGCCATTCACTCATCTTGTCCAAGATCAATGTCAGACTGACAGGCCTATAATTACTTGGATCATTGCATTTACACTTGAAGAATATTGGCACAAGATTAGCTTTCTTGCAGTCTTCTGGAACTTTTCTGGTGTTCCAAGACTTACTGAAAATCAACATTAATGGCCCAGTGATCTCCTCAGTCAGCTCTTTAAAAACTCTTGGATGCAAGTTATCTGGACCTGCTGATTTAAAAATGTCTTACTTTAGTAGCTCCTGTTTACCATTCTCCTAAGAAACTAGTGGAAGGGAAAGAGTGCTGTCCTATGGTATGACTATATCATGTTTTTCCCACAAATGTTTTGTGGGAAAAATGTTTTGAACACTTCTGCTTTTTCTACATTATTATTGTCAGTTCTACCATTTCTATCTAATAATGAACAAGTACCATTTAGGATTCTTTTTGTTCCTAATAAACTTAAAAGAACTTCTTATTTTCCATATCTCTCCCATGCCTTGTTTTGCTTCACATATTAATTTTCTACAATTACTAGCTTCTGATTAATATACTATGAAATTCCCCACTCTTTCATTTGTTATATTTTTTTATATTTGCTTTCACTTCCCCTCCATACCAGGTTGTTTTTTAACCAATATGGCCTTCTTCCTTAGTTATGGAATTATGGCTTTTTGGGCATCTATTAATGTGTTCCTAAACCAGTCCCAGTTGTCATTCAAATTTTTCTGATTAAATTCTTTCTCCCAGCTGATTTGGCTTTCCTCTCCAATTTCTTTGTCGTTATCACCAGTTCACCTCCAACAACGGTAGCTCTAACATAGACAAGGACTAAAGAAGACCAATATCTAAAGAAGACCAATATCCAATTGGAACTACAAGGCAAATCTAGCCAGGTGGAAGGAAATCAGTTAAATTTGAATTTAGTGAGGCTATGGAGGCTACTACTACTATTTTGGATCTTTAATTACCACAATTGGTCAGGATCTTGGCTTTACTTGCATGCAGGATTTTTAAAAGAGCTGGCAAAGGAATTCTCTGGATCATTACCGTCAATTTTTAATAAGTCTTGGAACCCTGGGGAAGTTCCAGAAGACTGGAAGAAAGCTAACGTTCCAATATTTAAAAAGTGAAAATGGGAGATAATTAATGCCAATCAACACAGATTTATGGAAAATAGATCCTATCAAATTAATTTGATATCTTTTTAAAAAACAAATGAGATTACAAGTTTGATGTAGAACGCAACATTTTCATTAAAAAACTAGTGATACAAAATCAACAGTGCACACATTAAATGAGTTAAATAGTGGCTAACTGATAGGTCTCAAAATGTAATTGTAAATGGGGAATCATGATTGAGCTGGTGTTTCTAGTGGGGTCCTGTAGGGATGAATTCTTGGCCTTATTTAATATTTTCATCAATAACCTGAACAAAAACATAAAATCATCACTGATAGTCGGAAGATGATACAACATGCCTTATGGTGAAAGATTCAAGGACCTCAATCTATTTAGCTTGTCAAAGACAAATGTAAGGAGTGACGTGTTCACACTCTATAAGTGCTTAAGTGGAGATCATAAAATTGATAATAGAAGGTCCTTCTGTTTAGTAGACAAAAGTGTGAGAAGATCCAATAACTGGAAGTAGAAATTGGACAGGTTTAGACTAGAAATCAGGTACAAATTTTTAACAGTGATGATAACTTAACCATTGGAACAACTTACCAAGACTGTGGTGGATTCTCCATCACTGTAAATTTTTAAATCAAGATTGGATGTTTTTCAAAAATAACACACTCCAGTTCAAAGAGAAATTAATTCAAGGGAGTCCAATGGCCTGTGTTATGCATAGGGCCCTACCAAATTCACGGCCATGAAAAATATGTAACGGACTGTGAAATCTGGTCTTTTGTGTTTGCTTTTACCCTATATTATACAGATTTCACGGAGGGAGACCAGCGTTTCTCAAACTGGGGGTCCTGACCCAAAAGGAGGTTGCGGGGCGTGGGAGGGGCTTCAGATCTGGGCGGCCGGAGGGTGGCGGCTCTTGACTGGGCAACCAGATCGGAAGGCAGCACTCCGCCAGCAGCAGCGCAGAAGTATGGGTGACAATACCATACCATGCCATCCTTCTGCGCTGCTGCTGCTGGCAGTTCTGCCTTCAGAGCTGGGCTCCTGGCCAGCAGCCGCCACCCTCAGGCCAGCCAGCACTGAAGTAGCGCCGCCACCACCTGCGCAGAAGTAAAAGCATCAGTACTGCAGCCCCCTTACAATAACCTTGCGACCCCCCACAACTCCTTGTTCGGGTAGGACCCTTACAATTACAACACCATGAAAATTCAGATTTAAATAACTGAAATCATGGCATTTGTTATTTTTAAAACCCTATGACCATGAAATTGACCAAAATGGACTGTGAATTTGGTAGGTCCCTAGTTATACAGAAGGTCAAACTAGATGGTCCTTTCTGGTTTTATAATCTATGAATCTGCTTCTCAGTTATCAGTGTGCCAGAATTAATCTACTTAGGCATTAATTAAAAACGAAATTTTCCAAAAGTTAACGTGTAGTGGTACGTGAGATACCTGTTCTGTGAATACGGAAATCCCATGGCATCTCAGATTCCATAATGCAATGGCTGTTGCCTAATGCTACCTTTTTAAATAGTGAACATTGTGACGTTGTGGTCTATATGGTTTTATAAAAATATGCTAATGAGCGAATATAATATAACTGGAATATACTTCATGCAAAAGGTCTCTTGTAAGGTATCATTACAAAGCTTATAATCTACTGAGTGTGATCATCCTATTTGTATAAATGTACCACTCTTGTATCTGAAACTAGAAATATGAAATATAACTCTGAGGGCCTATTGTAATTATGCAAAGTGTGGGCCATTAATGGTGGTTTGGAATCTTGATGACTCCCATTAACCAGGACAATTGTCTGCAGATGGGTGTGTTTTACCTGTAAGTCTTTCTGTATAGGTGTGTGCTGGCAAGTGGGTAATGAAGTCTTGCAGTGATATGTGATCATGTCACCTGAACTGGAATCCATCTTTAACCTGGTGTCTTTCCATTGAGGAGGAGGGGGTGGGAACCCAGAGAGGGACAAAGAATTCCCGCCTTATGCAAAAGATATATAAAGGGGTGGAACAGAACAAAGAGGGAAGGAGCCATCATGAAGAATCCCCTAACTACCACCTGAGCTGGAACAAGAGCTGTACCAGGGGAAAGAATTGTGCCCAGGCCTGGAAGGTGTCCAGTCTGAGGAAAAAACTTAATCTCACCCTCAGAGATGCTTCAGTATCTGTATTCGGTTTGATTAGACATAAATTTGCGCATTTTATTTTATTTTGCTTGGTGACTTACTTTGTTATGTCTGTTTTGGAACCACTTAAATCCTATTTTCTGTATTTAATAAAATAACTTTTTACTTATTAACTCAGAGTATGTATTAATACCTGGGGGAGCAAACTACTGTGCATATCTCTCTATCAGTGTTATAGAGGGCGAACAATTTATGAGTTTACCTTGCATAAGCTTTATACAGGGTAAAGCAGATTTATTTGGGTTTAGACCCCATTGGGAGTTAGGCATCTGAGTGTTAAAGACAGGAACATTTCTGTTAGTTGCTTTCAGGTAAACCTGCAGCTTTGGGGCAAGTAATTCAGACCCTGGGTCTTTGTTGGAGCAGACAGGAGAGTCTGGCTCAGCAAGACAGGGTGCTGGGGTCCTGAGCTGGCAGGGAAAGCAGGGGTAGAAGTAGTCTTGGCACATCGGGTGGCGGCTCCCAAGGGGGTTTCTGTGATCCAACCCGTCACAAACATAACATCAGTTATGATGTGGAATATCAAGGTAGTAAACTAAGGTAAACCCTGAAATTGCTTAATGTTCGGTATCTAATATGATATATAGTAAATCTTCCCTGGAACCCAATATTTTACAAATAAAGCATGAGCCCTACATGGGTAATGCAATTGTATTGGGACTTTAAAGTTTCTGGGAGAATAATGGCAGGTATTCCAGATTTTATTTTGTATATCAAATGGAGGGGGAGGGATTGCAGAAAAAGAAGATAAGACTATGTTCAGTGTAATCAGGGAAAAATAAACTCCCATGAAAAATAACAGCGGAGAAGCAAGTTCTTTAGGGTCTCCACTTGAGAGAAACAGACTTTTGAAGAGGTGTCTTTTATCTCCATTAGATATAGTTTAATCACTAGGTATTTTACATTCCCTAAATAAAAGGCTAGCCACATCAGATGGAAAGAGAAGTTTCAGTGAATGTTACCATGAGGCATGCAAACAGTGAGTTCTGGTATATTGCCTATTATGAATCTCCCAGGTTATTATTATTATTATTATTCATATTATGCTATAGGTATACAACATGCTTTACAAATGCTCAAGGCATTTTCCCTGCACAGAGTTTGCAGTCAAATGTAGAGACACTCAATAAAAGGATAAATAATTACTTGAGAGTGTGGGTACAGACATTCCTGGAAATGAGTTTAGTATTAAAAGATGAAATGGAAGAAGTGACTTATAGGGAAGGATGCAGAGGAGAGGCAAAGTGATTGATGAGCTGGAAGACCGAGGGTGTTCCAATGGGACAGGGATATACATGAACCTGGATCTCTCAAGTCCCAAGCTAGTGCTATAACCTTCGGATCCGCTCTCTTTAAAGTGCTGCCCCTTAAAGCCCTAAAGATTTTGTTGACTTTGCCATCCAGGATGCTGTGTAGGGTGGCTGAATTCTCAAGTCCTGATCTGTTTGCTTTTTGTGCTTTCGGTTTGAAAACGGAACCTACATCTGCATTATAGCTGAGACATTAGATTAGTACCCCAGCTGGAAAGTGTTCAATGGAAATTTTAACAGATGGTTTTGGGTTGCTTTCACTTTTTAGATTTCAAACTTGAGTACATCTGGGTGAATTTTCTCAGATTAATTGTCAGAGTTTTTGGTGGTACCGAAAATGCTTATGGGAAATTGAGTTCTTGGTAACAAACAACTGATCCATCCTTTTCCTGCCATAGCAGATCCTTTAAAAAATGTCCCGTAAATTATTTCAGAGATTTGAAGGTCACAATTGTTACATCGCTGAAAACTGTGTATGTGTAACTCCTACATATGCTTCAAAACAAAAGTACTCCAAGAAAGGCATATGTAAGAGTAATGTAATGAAAAGGGCAGCATATTGCTATCATAAAACATTTTAGAGTTTAGCACTGTGGTTTGTAAAAGCCAATCATTAGCTGTTTGTTGTCAAATTGATTGGTGGTAAGAGTGATGTCAACATCAATTTAAGGAGAGTGCTGCAGAAACAGCAGCTGGTTTTATAAATCTTCCTTGCGGTTTTTGAATGAACATCTCTAAGCTTCAGGGTAAAGTCTGAATTCCTTGTACTGCTGCTGGGAAACATGTTTGAAGGCATTGGACACAGGCAACATTGACTGACTGGAAAAGTAAGTCACCCTTAAATCAGAGGGTTATTAAAATAATGAATTAGTTGAGGAAGTCGTGCATCTTTCCTGGGATCCTGAGAGAGGAAATTGGATGTTACTCCAGTTTACATCTGTAGTGTGTAATTTACAGCAGTATGCAAATTTAAGCATGTGGAGGAACCATTCTTTCTAATTATTTTGTTCTGGTGTCAAAGTACAGACAAGACTTTTAAGTCCTACTTACTATTTCTCCCTTGCTTCACCCCTCTGTTGTTGTTTATCTCTGTGAATGTATCACTTACCTCTGTAAAGCATTTGGGGATAGTTTTTCCATGCAGTGCATTATAGAAAAATAGCACTGTTGTTTCCTCTGGAAAATAAATAACACATCTATTGTTAAATCTATGAGTGTGCCAAATTCTGCCTGTGTTGCACCTATGTACAATCCCCTCATATCAAGCAAAACAAGTGGCTTCTGCCATTACTTGGATGGAAGGTCAAGTATATGTGACTCTTTTATTGACCTCCATTGTAGAACCATGGCTCAAGAGACAGGAAGAAGGGGACCTCTACAGCCTGAAAATGTAAGAAAAAATACAACCGGGAAGGTAGCATTCCACTTTCTTGCACTTTGTCATAGTGATCCAGAAGAGAAATGGCATCATAATGGATGAAGGGGAAAAATGAAAAAGCGTCCACCAGAAACTACAAAGGAATAGTTAGAGAGCAGGATTCAAACCAGCAGAGGAAATAGTAAGCAACACCATGACCTTGCTTCAGGCACTTGGATAAGCTGATCCAAAACTCAGTGCAGTCAATGGGAATTTTCAGTGATTTAATGGGCTTTGGATCAGGCCCTTAATGAGAGGAGAGTGATTTGGATTGATTGTTTCTCTCTCTGAGGGTGAGCATGTAAATGTAGCTGAATTCTATAAATACTAACAAGTAAAAAGACTAACAAAATCTGCAATCCAATCCAAGCTAACAGAATCTTAAGATCCATTAGGAAAGGGATAGGTAATAAAATGCCACTATATAAATCCATGATATGGCCATACCTTGAATACTGGTCACCCTGTCTCAAAAAAGGTATACTAGAATTGGAAAAGGGATAGAGAAGGGCAACAAAGATGATTCGGGGCATTGATACGAGGAGAGATTAAAAAGGCTGAGATTGTTCAGTTTAGGAAAGAGATGAATAAGTGGGGATATGATAGAGGTCTATACAATCATGAATGAAAGTAAGAACGGCCATACTGGGTCAGATGAAAGGTCCATCTAGCCCAGTATCCTGTCTTCCAACAGTGGCCAATGCCAGCTCCCCCAGAGGGAATGAACAGAACAGGTAATCACCAAGTGATCCATCCCCTGTCACCCATTCCCAGCTTCTGGCAAACAGAGGATAGGGACACCATCCCTGCCCATCCTCAGTAATAGCCATTGATGGAACTGTCCTCCATGAATTTATCTAGTTCTTTTTTGAACCTTGTTATAGTCTTGGCCTTCACAACATCCTTTGGCAAAGAATTCCACATGTTGACTGTGCATTGTGTGAAGAAATACTTCCTTTTGTTTGTTTTAAACCTGCTGCCTATTTATTTCATTTGGTGACCCCTAGTTCATGTGTTATGAGGAGGAGTAAATAACATTTCCTTATGTACTTTCTCCACACCAATCATGATTTTATAGACCTCTATCATAGCCCCCCTTAGTCGTCTCTTTTCTAAGCTGAAAAGTCCCAATTTTATTACTCTCTCCTCATACGGAAGCCGTTCCATTCCCCTAACCATTTTTGTTGTGTGGAGAAAGTGAACAGGGAAGAGTTATTTATTCCTTCTCATAACCCAAGAACCGGGGGTCACCTAATTAAATTAATAAGAAACAGGTTTAAAATCAACATAGTGCATTACTTCACACAATATACAGTCAACCTGTGGGATTCATTGCCAGGGCATGTTATGAAGGCCAGAATTACAGCAGAGTTAAAAAAAGAAGTAGATAAGTTCATGAAGGATAGGTCCATCAATGGCTATTAACCAAAATAGTCAGGGATGCAACCCCATGCTCCAGAGGTCCCTAAACCTCTTGCTGCCAGAAGCTGGGACTGGATGACGGGATGGATCACTCGATAATTGCCATTCTATTGATTCCCTCTGAAGCATCTGGCAATGGCCATTGTTGGAAGACAGGTTTCAGAGTGGTAGCCATGCTAGTCTGTATCAGCAAAAACATTGAGGAGTCCTTGTGGCACCTTAGAGACTAAATAAATAAATTTGTTAGTCTCTAAGGTGCCACAAGGACTCCTCGTTGTTTTTGTTGGAAGACAGGATACTGGGCTAGATGGACAATTAAGCTGCGCCTCTGAGCCCGGAAAGCCATTCTTATCTTCTTAATGTCTATATAGCGTGAGGCTCATAAAAGCTAGAGGGAGAGTGTATTCCTTGAAGAGATATCCCTTCAACCCAGACAATAGCATTATTTACATATACTTCATGTGTGTCATAAATGCTATAGACCAGGATGAAAGCACATTGATGTCAAAGACAATGGGCAAAATTTGGTCCAGGGAATTTATTTTGTTTTCACAAAGGTATTTCAACTGTTTCCAATATAACATATTTGTAACTGATAAGCAATGGACAGCCTAACACAGTTGTCATTTTAAAATTTTGTTTTTCCTTATCGGCTAAAGCTTTATTCAAAGAACCCCTGCAGAGGTTGCAACTTTTTTTTTCCCAAATGGATTAAGTGTGGGGTTTTGTGATGGTTGGTTGTTTTTTATTCGCTTTGATCTCAAAAAACATCTGAATAAATTTTGCTCAAACATTCAGGGGGGGAAAAATCACCAGCAGACAGAGACCAAACCTACAAAATTTCAGCTTAGGAGGAGAAAATTTTGAAATGTTGTGTGTAAGGAACTCAGGGAGAGCAAATAAATCCTTTTGCAACCTTAACTATGGTTGTTGCTGTAGCCCTGCTGTAATAATACCTCAGATACCACTCTGATGGTGTGATGTAAAAACCTGATTTTGCTACTACTACTCATGTTGAGTAGTACTTTACTGCACAACTACTCCCATTGGTTGAAATGGTAATACTCATGGAGTAAGGATGGCAGAATTGGGCCTTTTGCTCTCATTAAACAAATGCTGATGGGCTTGAAAGCAAAAGAATTATCCCTGGAGTGGGGTTGTAAAACTAGTAAAAATAATGAAAACAAAATGCCCTTGTCTGGATTGGAGGAGGAGATCAGTAGTGGAGGCTTTCTTTGTCTAGTGTTTGTCACTGGATATGAAATTAATGGATTGTTTGTTTTACTCTTCATTTATGGAAGTTTTGCTACATTTAGAAAATCCAATAACACGTGCGCCCACACACAGTGAGTGAGAGACCTAATCAATCTACACTATCGATCATTCTACCCCTCTCAGCACTTCAAGAAGCTAGTGCCTCCTGAAGTCTGCTGATTTGGATCCTGCCTCTCTAACCAGTCCTTGTTTATTTACAATGGAGGTTTCATACCTCTCTTTGTTCACCATAAAGTGCCACAGAGCTGTGTCTTTGTCCTTACTAAATCATTTTCTTTTATGCATATATTTTTCCCTTTGTGATATCTTATTGCTGTGATCATCTATGATTATGTGTGTGCTCCTCCTTCCTCAGTTTGCCATCTCATCTTCCATAATGATCCTATATATTTTAGGTGCTATATAAAACAATATGCATAATCATTACTGCTGAGATTTTCAAAGGAGTTTTAGGGAGTTGGGTACCCATACCCAACTGAATTTCAGTAGGATGCAGGCACCTAATTCCCTTTGATTTCTTTGAATATCCCTGCCTCAGAAGTTATCCCCTCATTATTTATTACTGTTAAGTGTGAAATTCTTCTATTGGCTTGCTTGGGATGCCCTTAGCAGTTCTTAAAGCTGAATGTTTCCTCTCTCTAATTGGTCCCCAACCAAACTATGTATGTGTGATAACAAGTCAGAATTCAGGTGCTGGCCCAGGTTCAGGAATTAAAAATATAAAATAAAAGAAAAAAATAGAAAAGGAAAAAAAGCCAGTTCCCAGCTGGTGAAAAGTGGCATGGTTCCACTTACATCGGCAAAGCTATGCTAATTTATATCAGCTGAGGAGCTGGCCAAAGACTTTTTCATTACAGATTTCAAGTTATTACGAAATGTTTACACATGCACAGGGAGAACTCACATTAACTAATATAAAATACTGTCTTAAATAAGAATTACAGCAATTCAACACCTGATGCTCTGATTTCATTTGCAAAAAAGCATAGAGAACTAGCCAAGTACTCACAGCCAGGTTCTTCAAGTTAAACTCCTTTTTTTTTTGTCCTTTAGATCCCTCTTTAGAACTCGCCTTTGCCATGATGCTACAGAAAATTATCTACAGTTAGGCATCTGGTGCACTGAGAATGCTGCCTGTCATGATGACCAGCACTGTGTCATTGTTTCCTTGAGCTCCCCCATCTGTCTATCTGTGTCTACCAGACAAGAGGGAACAGGTCCGAGGTACACTACTGAGCCTTCGGTTAATTAGAATTGGTTCAGGAAGGGAAAAAGTCATGAAATTCTGAAGTAATGAAAGAAAAGCTTTCACTTTCCAATTAGCAACTTTAGATCATTCATATTTCATGGACCTTTAAAAAATCAGTAAAAATATGGTAACGGAGATATTAAATGGTGCTAAATTAATTATGGTTTATGGAGCAGAGGAGGTTGGTTGGCATTTACTTTCTTTAAAATGATAGCTACATGTAAAAATTCTGTTTCCATGGGTGTACATGTTTTAGTAGATTTGACTGTGTCCCTCCCCTCATATGCAGCTTGTTGTCTTAGGCCACAATGCTGCGATGAGTTTAGGTGTAGGGCTCAGTGCAGGATCAGGGACTAATACTGTAAGCTCTTCAGGGAAGGACCATGTCTTCCTATATATTTATATCCCCCAAGGGGATCCCCTGATAATGATCATGCCCCAAACCTGCTTCTGGAGTATAGATATTTAATGATGAATGGCATAAAATATGGTTGAATATTACAAACTTCAATATTAGCAAAGTATTGAATCGCTAACCCTGAGCCCTCTTCCCAAGACGTTAAATACCAGAACCAACAATAAAAGCCCAGCTTCCTCAGTTGATATCAAAGTCCAAACAAGGTCATCTTCACTTTCAAGGCTGTGGTTTCTTCATTCCCCCAACTGTGTCTCTGTACACGCCACAGCCCAAAAAGGCACTCAGCCAACATTCAGAGCCTCATTGGATGGGGATGGGGAAACATTGTTCGGCTCCCTCTTCTTAACGTAGACTGCTTCATAGAGATCAGCTGACCTTGTTTTTGTGGCCTGATCCAAAGAGTTGCTGAGCAGACAAAAAATCCATTGAAGTCAGGAACAGGTGTGTGGTTTAGTTTGGTGGGTTAACATCTAGAAACAGGAATCCTTGTGAAATGCCTTACACTGATGTGGTGTGACGGAGAATCTGTCTCTCCCTTGGCATCAATCCAATAGAAAAGCAGTCCTTCTCTTCAGCTTTTTCCACCCTCTGCTTCCTCCTTCCTGGGATCCAAAATATTGTTGGGGTGTTTTACAGTGATTTAAATGCCGCTGATGGGAGCTTGGTAAACAGCCATAAACACTGAAGTCTGCAACAGAGCAGCCAAAGGTAGTGCAAGCCTCTCTGCATTGCCTCATCAGTGTGCCCCAACCCTGACATGAAGGGACCATGTCTAGATGAGAGAAGATAGTTCAGTATCCAAGCTTGTTCATGCCTTGGCTCTTCTGCTGACAAGGGGGTCAGTTATTGCTGACTGGACTATTATTACTGATTTAATATGTACATTACAATAGTTCCCAAAGGAACTGAGGATTGGGGTTCCATTGTGCTAGGCACTCTGTAGATGTATATCTCTTTCTTATCTTAAAGAAGTTCCACTGCAAACCACTTGAGCACTGAGAACTACGCTCTTCTTCACTTTCGCGTCTCCCCTCCCCACTGAAAGGTGGTCTGTCCCCCTCTCTCTGAGACCTCTCCTTAAGAAAGTCAACCCCCATCCCCCGGTCATGTTCCTCATTCTCCCTCTTCAGCTGATCAGTGTCAGCCCAGGGCTTCCCACCACTTCTCTAACCCACCCTTCTCATCCATGGATTAGCACTCTCTCCTTCCCTGACCTGCCTATGTCACTCTCTTGCATGCTGCCCAATGCCGCGACACTGGGGAAAGAAAATGGATGATTTTTTCCACAAGAACGTTTTACAGACAAATATTTGTAAGTGTGTATAGAAATAACAACTGTAACAGATAAAGAATTTTCAATCTTCTTTTCCAAATTGAACTGTCAATATCCAAACCTCCTACACACCCGCTCTTCTTCCTTATATCTTCACTGAATCAATGGGACTGCATAGATATAAATGAGGACAGAATTTGGCCTGAAAGTTAGAAAAGGACATATATAGATGTTTTCACTGGAAACCAACCTGAGACTTTTGTTAAACCTAAACTGCTTCAACGCAGCTTTTTGCATAGATTCTGGTTTAACCAGCTGTGTCAGCTGTGTCAAAAACTGATTAACTAGACCCAATGTTATGCTCCTTTACATTTCTTGCTCATTTAATTAGTCACGAAATGCAGTTTCTTACATTATTTTGACACGAGAAGAAAGCTAGAATACATTAAAGTCAAGTTCAGTCAGCAAAGAGAACCAAAAAAGAGCAATGACAGCACTAGTTTAGGAGGGTTAGGAGGAGACAGAGAGGGTGAGAGGGGAAATGAACAAATGCAGTGATGAACTGCATGAATATATTCAGGGAGGTAGAACAAACTGAGTAAAAAAACAGGGGAAATAATGAGGAGTGAAAGCACTGAAGTAGCAAATGGTTCCACAGATAATAAGCAAAGAGACATTGTAGAAAGGGAATAGGAAGGTAGTATGAAGGCACATTGAGTTGCACAAGCAAGAGAAAAGATATTGAGTTGTTACCAAGAAGCATTATAACAAGAAGCAGATGACTTTAAAGGTGGGCCAACACTGTGCTCAGACCCAATGTCTGTGCCCCTCCTGACAGCCCTTCAAGGTTCTGATGTGAATGGCTATCCCTCATTGGAAGCTGCTCATCAGCCGGTTGCCCTGTTTAGCTTCTGCTGCCTAACTAACCTCAGCTGCCCCGGCTCCATTCCCACCTTCCCCAGCCTCCTGTTCCAATCAACCAATCGCCCCCCTCGCCTCTGACACCTCATTCCTACTGCTTTCCCCATCTCCTCCTCCTGGCTGCTGCTCAAGCATTCCTCCACTAACCTCATCCATAGCTGCTGGAACTAGGAGTGTGGGTGCTACCGTAGCCCTTGGCTTGAAGTGGTTTCCATCATATACAGGGTTCACAGTTTGGTTCAATGGCTCTCAGCACCATACAAATTGTTCCAGCACCCCTGACCTCATCCACCGCTCCTTCTGACTTCCAGATCTGTGCTGGACAGATGCACAACAAGAGACAGGCTTGGCGCCACACATCTCACATCCTGACTTGAGGTGGTGGTAGCAGAAAGTGACCCTAGTCTCCACTCCGTGGAGGCAGAAAGTGACCCCACTGTGGGCTGATGTTAGCCTGGAAAAGGGTAAGAACTGACTGTTCTGGGGAGGTGGCCAGGGAATGTGCTGATTTAATGTATCGCCTGAGCTGCTGACGCAGGTGGCATTGTAGGTTTCCACACTGACCATGTATCAAGTAGCAGAAGATTTGCTGTGACTTTCTGTTCCTGACTCACCATTTATCCGGGAACATGCGACTGCAGTGGCATCATCCTCAGTGTCTTTGGATAGGTGACGGACCTATCGTTGCTGGCACCATTGCCCGCACTGCAGCGTATCCAAGATGGAGGGGTGCAGTTGACTTCCTGTTTAGCACCGAGAGGATTGCTAATGCAGATAGGATCTTCAGGAGACCACTTATGATGCAGTATGTGTCTATGGACTTAGTATCAGCTTTACTGTTGGTCCCGATGCCTGTCCAGGACTAAATGACAGTGTGATGCCGGTACCAGCATCCACGGGGCCAATGTCTCTTCCTTTGTCTGTATCAATTAAACCGACAAGTTGCAGGGCACGTGGTGGCCCCATCAAAAATAGCTCCCCCGGCACCATTAGACTAGTTAGAAGGGTTTTCAAAATTGAGCTCGGAGGCATCTCCCTCTCTCTCCCCCTCATGTTATCAGGTTAATAGGTCATTGAAACACAGTGGAAGTCGTAGCTGGCACCAGGATTGGTACCATGCAGACAGCAGATACAAGGGTTCCTGGCCTACCTCCTACTGACCACTGATGCTGTCTCCCTATTCATGGCGGCCTCCTTGAAATCCCTGAAAAGTCCCTTGTTCGGCTAAGATGTGGTCATCTGTCCTCTCTAGGGCAAGATCACCTGGGCCTCCGGTAGCCTCCCCATTGGATCCCCCAGTTCTGCAGCCACGGATAAGGGGGGCTCCCGCTGTGCTGGAGGATGTCAGAAGAGGATACCACAAAACCTTGCACATCCATTCTCCCCCTCATAACCAGGTGATGCTGTGCTGCCCAATTTGTTATTTCCAGTACTGGAGGATTTCCGATTGTACTAAGACCTCCTAAGATGGAAGGCATCAGCCTGGGGTATTCAGGCTGAGTTTGTTTGCCAAACAGGAGAGGTCAGAGAGCGAATCCTTGTATGACACCAGCATCTATGTTAAATCATTCACTCAAGTCTGTGTTCACTTTAACTGTGCAAGCTGCACTTGATGTAAAGCCTTGATGAAGTTAATTATTTATACTGGTGTACAATAACACTTCAAGATATTCCAGAGTGAATCTTTTTGGAAGCTCTAAATACATTCTTAAAATCTATGAAGTTTACAAGGAGTGGATTTTGCCATTCAGTGCTCTTTTTGATGGTTATTCTGAAGGTGAAATTCTGATCACCACAGGATCTTCCAGGTTAGAATCCAGCCTGCTCTGCTCTTAGCTTTTCCTCAAAAGCTTTTAGAGCTGGTTGGAACATTTTACCTATTGAAGCTCTGGGGATGGGTGGGCAAAGGCCTGCCCACAGCGAAAGCCTCACAGCCTTAAGGGAAGGTACTACTGGAATCAGGTCTCAAATGATTTTGGGGGACAACAAATTAAAAAAACAGGGGCAGGAGTAAAGATCAAAGGGACAAACTCAGGGATCCAGAAGGGGACATTTTAGATTAAATGAAATTTCAGTGAAATACAGTATTTTGTCAAAGCCAAAACTTTTGTGGAGACATTTCAGTTCCGATGACAACTTTGTCTGAAAGGTGAGATTCTCATGATCTATAGCAGGGGTGGGCAAACTTTTTGGCCTGAGGGCCACATCGGGGTTCCGAAACTGTATGGAGGGCCGGGTAGGGAAGGCTGTGCCTCCCCAAACAGCCTGGCCCCCACCCCCATCCACCCCCTCCCACTTTCTGCCCCCTGACTGCCCCCCTCAGAACCTCCGACCCATCTAACCCCCCCTGCTCCTTGTTCCCTGACTGTCCCCTCCCGGGACCCCCCGCCCCTAATCGCCCCCCGGGACCCCACCTCCTATCCAACCGCCCCCTGCTCCCTGTCTCCTGACTGCCCCCCGGGACCTCCTGCCTCTTATCCAAACCCCCCGCTCCCCGCCCCCTTACCATACCGCTCAGAGCTCCAGGACTGCCAGCCGTAAATAGCACATTCCTACGGGGAGCAATTTAATACACTACACCAGGGGCTCTCGTAGCTGCGCTGCCTGGCAGGAGCTCACAGCCCCGTCACCCAGAGTGCTGGTGGCATGGTGAGCTGAGGCTGCGGGGGAGGGGGAACAGCAGGGAAGGGGTTGGGGGCTAGCCTCCCCGGCCGGGAGCTCAAGGGCTGGGCAGGACGGGCCTGCGGGCCAGATGTGGCCCACGGGCTGTAGTTTGTCCACCTCTGATCTATAGCCTGGTGATTAGGGCAATGGCCTGGGAGATGATACCATGTTCAAGTCCTTGCTTTGCCTGAATCAGAGCGATCTGGCAAGAAAAACTCTTCTCTGAAGCTGGGTCTCCCACAGGCACATGTATTGATCTGAAAATGGAGGTTTCAATACAATTCTATTTTTGCAAACTTCTTCAAAAGATTTTGGATTTGTTTTAATGTGAAACTAAAACAAATTTCAAAACCTCAAACGTTGCCACAAGACAGAATTGTCCTATTTCAGTCGGGCGGGGGTAACTACTTCCTTTATTCTGTTTATGATGATACTACAGAATACTTTGCTTGTCACTGAATGGAGTGTAACATCTTGCCAGGTATTGCAGTTGCTTTCTTTGGTATTTTGATTGTAATGCCATTTTCCCATTGTACTGGAGGCTTTTTCTGGTCCTATATTCTGTTGAAAAGTTCAGTGATTTCATCAATGGTATCATCAAAAGCTTTCAGCATTTTCCCAATTACTTTGAAATTGCTGCTACAATGTCTTGTCTGTTAGCCTTCTGCTGTCAATTTTCTTGGTGCTTTTTGTGGTTTTGTTTTTCTTCAATTTAATCTTCAATCTTGCCACACATAAATTGTGGTCATTTCTGATGTCAGCTTGTCTGTATGCTCTGAAGTCCTGGAGAGCTGACTTAAATTTCCTTCTAATACCTAGTCAGTCAGTTTAGTTATGGTGACACCATTTGAGGAATTTCAAATTACTTTACAGATATTTTTGTGTTGGAATATTATTCCACCAATTATAAGTCCTGATGCCAAGCATATTGTTTAAATAAAAAGGAAATTGGTGTGCTTTTGTTTTACATTGTGTGTCCCAGATGACAGTGAATACCCTAGCTTTTTTGTTGAATTCGTAAAACGTAAGTAATAAGCCTACATAAAAACATACATGAGCACACAAAATAAAATTGCTATGCAGAACAGACTCTATGGATTTTACACCTTGTTGTCATTATAAAGAAAATGTAGGGAACAATTGGGCCATGCATTAAAATATATTTGGCTCTAGGGTAAGTTTGCACATTTTTACAATCAGATATGGGAATGAAGAGATGTTTTACGATTAAAATAATCATGCTTGTGGGTTGAATAGGAATATGAAAACAGCAATGCATTAAAATTCCTCCCAGCCCTGTACTTCGGGCTGCTACACGTACAATACTGTAAGTCCATCAGAATCTTACTGTCTGATGTAGACTGCGTAGACTGTCGGTACTTCATCAGTTGAAACTGAGCCAATCACAATACGTCTTCCAATCTTCTCTCGCTCTGGCCATCCTTCGCCATGCTTGTCCATATCTCCTTGTTAGGAAATCATCCCACCTCTTTGGAGGCCGACCGTGTGGCCGTTTCTCTTCTCGCGGATACCACTCGGATATAGCTGCGGTCCATCTGTTGTCGCTGAGTCGGGCCACATGTCCCACCCACCGCATTTTGCTGAGCCTGCTCTCAACAACAATGTCTTGCACTCCAGACTGCTGCCTAATTATGTTTAAATTATTACTATTATTATTATTAAATTATTATTATTAAAACAGTGGCTTAAAATCAACATGGAAAACTAAGTCTGTCTGATGTATTTAATATTAATGGCTAATTCCTACTATATTTGCAGTGGATCCCAAGAAGAGATCTTGGGAAAAGCCAGAGAAGATGTTAACTACAAACTCCCCAAATAATTCCTAGTTTTGGCTGTGTCCTGCAGTATTGAGACATGTTACAGTGGTGGCAAAGGAGTACATGGTCCTTCTCCAATTATTACATTGGTGAAGTATTATGTTATTTTGTGTGCGAGGAAGGCTGGTCAAGTGGTAACCTGGAATTCAGGAGACCCAGGTTCAATTCCCTCTATCTGAGACTTCCTGTGTTACCTAGGGGATAAGTTACTGTTCCTCAGTTCCCCTGTAAAAAAGGGATGGTAGTACTTCCTTACCTCCCAGGGTTGTTGTGAGTATAAATACATTACAATTGGGAGACACTGAGATACTACAGTAAGGAGGTTATGTAGTGCCTAAGATGGATGGAGGTGGCAAAATAAGGAGGAGAAGATTTTACTGTCAGGGATATCTGCAGATGATGTTTTTCTGTGCTCCTGAAAGCAGATTGAGTGGATGAAAGTCCCTTTTCACTTCCTTCCCTGAGGGTAGCTAGGTCTGTCCAAGGAAACAGATAGTTGAAGAAGCGATACTGCTATGAGGGGGTTGCTGTTTGTTTTTCTGTGACTGTAATTTACAAGCAGAATTTTAAACCACTTACATCACTGCGGTACACACGGAATGTTCTCTAGCCTATGCTGATAGACTATTTCTTCATGATTTTTTTCCTTTCTGAATGACAGATGTGGAAAGCATCCCAGTAACACAGTAGAATTGTCCTGTTGTTTTTAACAGGGGACGCCAAAGGGTAGTTTGGGTGTATTTTTGAGGTGGACTCCTAAAATGAATCCAGAGACAAGGGCTTAGGGAGCAGAGCTGTGTGAAAAATATTGCACTAATGTTGGTTTAAGGAAACAAGGCCTGATGCAATATTAGTAAAGAAATAGGATGAGATTTTCAAAAGTGTTAATTTGTAGCCTTAGTGCTCCTATGCTATTTAACTTTGGATAAATGAGTTGTTGGAGCAGGGGACTGGACCATGGGCCTCCCAACTCCGTGACCTAACCACCTGGATACAGAGTCCTCCTCACTTGGTCTTCCCCAGCCCAGTGTATCTTTATGTATTGTGACAGACCCAGACCTGTGGGGTACAGGAGTCTGGTAGAGGGCAAATATACTGGTCACTGGATGAGTAGTTTTCTGTTCCCTGAGTGACCAGAGCAGGGGCTCCACTAGAATAATCAGGAACCTGCTAGAACCAGTTAAGGCAGGCAGGCTAATTAGGATACCTGGAGCCAATTAAGAAGAAGCTGCTAGAATCAATTAAGGCAAGCTAATCAGGGCACCTGGGTTTTAAAAGGAGCTCACTTCAGTTTGTGGTGGGAGTGTGAGGAGCTGGGAGCAAGAGGCGCAAGGAGCTGAGAGTGTGTGCTGCTGGAGGACTGAGGAGCACAAGCGTTATCAGACACCAGGAGGAAGGTCCTGTGGTGAGACTAAGGAAGGTGTTTGGAGGAGGCCATGGGGAAGTAGCCCAGGGAGTTGTAGCTGTCATACAGCTGTTACAGGAGGCACTATAGACAGCTGCAGTCCACAGGGCCCTGGGCTGGAACCCGGAGTAGAGGGCGGGCCCGTGTTCCCCCCAAACCTCCCAATTGACCTGGACTGTGGGTTCTTCCAGAGGGGAAGGTCTCTGGGCTGTTCCCCAACTCACATGGTGAATCTCTGAGGCAAGAAAATCCACCAATAAGCACAGGACCCACCAAGATAGAGGAGGAATGTTGTCACAGTATTTATATACATACAGTGGAACAGATTCAACAGGGGAGATGGAGGGTGATCCACATCAGAATATTCCACAGTTCAATGGTTAGAGCACACTTGAGAGGTGAGAGATCCCTGTTCAAATCCTTTCTTCCCCTCAGGCAGAGGGGGAAATTGACCCCAAGTTTCCCACATCCCAGGTGACTGCTTTAGTCACCAGGCTAAAAGTGGTAAATTGAGTGGCACAACCACTGCCACCTTCTCTTCCTCCTCTGGCCAGATTTTGAATGGGATCTGATCTAGCAGGCATCCTCTAAGCATGGCTACTGGATCAGGCCCTGCATGAGAGTTAGGTGATATACATCTATCTTCCCCTGGTACATGAATTGCTCTGGGGCCTAGCAAAAGATAGGCATCCAGGTGCTTACAGTGTGCCCACGTACCTTTGTGGGGCTGGTCCTGGGGTCCAACTCACTGTTGCTCTGCACATTGTATATTCATTTATATCTGTGCATAGTGGGTGCAGAATGGTGCCAGACCAGAATGATGGTGTCTTATAATCACTTGCATTTATATAAATAACTATACAAGAAAATGGTGAATCTTACCCTAAGAGTTCTCTAATAGAGATACATAAACTTGGAAGGCTTAGATTTTTATCAGAAAATGTTGGTAAATGTCGATATCACCATATGCACACATAGAATCATAGAAAATTAGGGTTGGAGGTCATCTAGTCCAACCCCCTACTCAAAGCAGGACCAACCCCAACTAAATCATCCCAGCCAGGGCTTTGTCAAGCCGGGCCTTAGAAACCTCTAAGGATGGAGATTCCACCACATTCCTACGTAATCCATTCCAGTGCTTCACCACCCTCTTGGTGAAATAGTGTTTCCTAATATCCAACCTAGACCTCCCCCACTGCAACTTGAGACCATTGCTCCTTGTTCTGTCATCTGCCACCACTGAGAACAGCCTAGCTACATCCTCTTTGGAACCCCCCCTTCAGGTAGTTGAAGGCTGCTATCAAATCCCCCCTAACTCTTCTCTTCTGCAGACTAAATAAGCCCAGTTCCCTCAGCTCTCCTCATAAGTCATGTGCCCCAGCCCCCTAATCATTTTTGTTGCCCTCCGCTGGACTCTCTCCAATTTGTCCACATCCTTTCTGTAGTGGGGGGCCCCAAACTGGACACAGTACTCCAGGTGTGGAGTGAGGGGAATAATCACTTCCCTCGATCTGCTGCCAATGCCTCTACTAATGCAGCCCAATATGCCATTAGCCTTCTTGGCAACAAGGGCACACTGTTGACCCATATCCAGCTTCTCATCCACTGTAACCCCTAGGTCCTTTTCAGCAGAAGGTCCGCTTAGCTAATCAGTCCCCAGCCTATAGCGGTGCATGGGATTCTTCTGTCCTACATGCAGGACTCTGCACTTGTCCTTGTTGAACCTCATGAGATTTCTTTTTGGCCCAATCCTCCAATTTGTCTAGGTCACTCTGGACCCTATCCCTACCCTCCAGCATATCTACCTCCCACCCCAGCTTAGTGTCATCTGCAAACTTGCTGAGGGTGCAATCCATTCCATCATCCAGATCATTACCAAAGATGTTGAACAAAACTGGCCCCAGGACCGACCCTTGGGACACTCCGCTTGATACCGTCTGCCAACTAGATATCGAGCCGTTGATCACTATCTGTTGAGCCTGACAATGTAGCCAGCTTTCTATCCACCGTATAGTCCATTCATCCAATCCTTACTTTTTTAACTTGCTTGCTGTGGGAGACAGTATCAAAAACTTTGCTAAACTTAAGATGTATCACATCCACTGCTTTCCACATATCCACAGAGCCAGTTCTCTCATCATAGAAGGCAATCAGGTTGGTCAGGAATGACTTGCCTGTGGTGAATCCATGTTTGCTGTTCTTGATTACCTTCCTCTCCTCCAAGTGCTTCAAAATGGATTCCTTGAGGACCTGCTCCATGATTTTTCCAGGGACTGACGTGAGGCTGACCAGTCTGTAGTTCCCCGGATTCTTCTTCTTCCCTTTTTTAAAGATGGGCACTATATTTGCCTTTATGCAATCGTCTGGGACCTCCCCTGATTGCCACAAGTTTTCAAAGGTAATGGCCAATGGCTCTGCAGTCACATCAGCCAACTCCCTCAGCACCCTCGGATGAAACTGGAGAAAAGCCTGTTGAGAGTCTTTGTGTTAAGTTTAGAGGCGAGAGCAACAAGAGTGATGTCATGATGGGCGTCTGCTATAGACTACCAAACCAGGAGGATGAGGTAGACGAGGCTTTCTTTGGACAACTAACACAAGTTTCCAGATCACAGGCCCTGGTTCTCATGGGGGACTTCAATTACCCTGACATCTGCTGGGAGGGCAATACAGCAGTGCACAGACAATCCAGGAAGTTTTTGGAGAGTGTTGGGGACAACTACATGGTGCAAGTGCTGGAGGAACCAACTAGGGGCCATGCTCCTCTTGACCTGCTGCTCACAAACAGAGAAGAATTGGTAGGGAAAGTAGAAGTGGGTGGAAACATGGGCAGCAGTGACCATGAGATGGTTGAGTTCAGGATCCTGACAAAAGGAAGAAAGGAGAGCAGAAGAATACAGACCCTGGAATTCAGAAAAGCAGACTTTGACTCCCTCAGGGAGGCTAATATGAGGGGGAAAGGAGTCCAGGAGAGCTGGCTGTATTTTAAAGAAGTCTTATTGAGAGTGCAGCAACAAATCAACCCGAAGTACAGAAAGAATAGCAAATATCGCAGGCGACCAGCTTAGCTTAACAGAGAAATCTTTAGTGAGCTTAAACACAAAAAGGAAACTTACATCCTCCTGGTCTGGTGGTCTATAGCGGACGGCCATCACGACATCACTCTTGTTGCTCTCGCCTCTAAACTTAACACAAAGATTCTCAACAGGCTTTTCTCCAGTTTCATACTGGAGCTCTGAGCAATCATACTGCTCTCTTACATACAGTGCAACTCCCCCACCTTTTCTCCCCTGCCTGTCCTTCCTGAACAGTTTATACCCATCCATAACAGTGCTACGGTCATGTGAGTTATCCCACCAAGTCTCTGTTATTCCTCTCAAACAAAAATATTTCCATCGATAATCAAAATTTACAGATAGGCAAAGTAAGAAAAATGCTGCTTGAGAATTTGATTTTAGGATATTTGTATATTTTGATATGTGATGTTGGGACTGGGGTTTAAGGGTTACAAAGCTTTAACTGTTTGAATCTCCATGCCTACTGTAATTGAATTGCCTCTTCCCCCCAACTTCCTGCAAGTGTTAAAAATTTATATGGAGAAAAATAAAAAATGTTTAAAGCCCATTATTTTGTGAAAATGCAAATTGAAAAAATGGTGAAAAATTAACATCTATATTATCCATCAAAATGATAAAAAACAAACAAAAAGGAATTCTACTACGCCTAGATGTACAGTAGGGCAGGCAAGGCATCTATTAGGTAATATTTTTCACTTGAGATTGGCCAGGCTGAAGAGCCCTCCCCTACTTTCGCTCCCACCCTCCTAGAATCACTGCAGACAGTTATAAGAGTGGTGGTTAATGTAGTTGGTTCATATATTTGTAATGTAACAAAATCATCTTGCCTGATTTCAAAGTATTCTGTAGTTGAATTTCATGGGAGCCACATGATGAAAACTTCATGCACTTATTTGCAAACGTACATGTGATAGACTGGATATCTTTTGTGGGGGGAATTCCTGTGTAAAATGATTTAAATATAATGTAAAATAGCTATATAACTTTTGAAGCTGCATTTTCAATGCTAGTTAGGGTGACCAGATAGTAAGTGTGAAAAATCGGGACAGGAAGTGGGGGGTAATTGGCAAAGTCCCAAATATCAGGACTGTCCCTATAAAATTGGGACATCTGGTCACCCTAATGCTAATGAACCCAACTTCTCTTTCTCATAGGCTGACAACAGAGTTTGAAAACTTTCCTTTATCACAGTTGGGTCTCCTATATAAGTGAAACAAAATGGGCTTTTAAATTAAAACGTATTAATAGCAAAAATGTAGGGTTGGCTCAAAGACAGGAAAAATCAAGAGGTTCTGATATGTATTTACAAAAGACAATATGGTCACTAACAAATGCATTTCATTTACTGTCTAGGTTTTATTGAGAGTAGATGCACTGCTGAGCATAACTGTTGTGGAGAAAAATTTCATACACCTTGTTTCAGATAAAAAATAAAAATAAATATTGTGGGCGCCTCAGCTAATTCCTAGTGAAATGTAAGGTGCTAGAGAATTTCATAGACTACCTGTTCTACCAAATTCTGCATGCTGAGCAGCTAGACAAACAGGATGATGGCAAACTACATAAATGTAATAGCAGGAATATTCAGTCATCTTCCTTTAGGATTTTGTGTTTGAACTTAAAGATCCCAAGGGTCTTTCAAATGCATTCACTCTCCCCCAGCTCTGTTTACATTTAGACTAGTTGCTCCAAAGATCCCCTTTGGGAAGAAGGAAGTGAATGCATTGTGACTATGGAAATAGCAACTGTGCAGATAGTTCCACCCCTTGATTTCCTCTGGTTTTGGAGCAAGATTGAGTAAAAACTCAGAGGGAAGGGACTGCGCAATGCCTTATAACAGAATGATACACCTCTGAATTCTAATCCAGCTGGTTGATCATATTTACTTTCCAGTGGAAGCAGTGCATGGGCTCTCATGGAGTTTAAAAATATTAAATATATGTACGTTGGAAATTCTTAGGAAATGCAGTTTCATCAAAAGACAAGGATGAGCTTGTACATATTTGTTACTTTTGTTGTAGATGTGAAAGTCAAATGGGAAAGAACAATAAAAGCCTATGTTTTGCCTTATACAACTAGAACTTGGGTTTATATAGCACCTTTCATACTCCAGGTGCCTCAAATTCCCCTAAGTGCTTTTTCAGAGCAATGAGTTAGTAATTGTGCAGAGTCTATACAGGCAAACCCATTATGCACTCAGCCTGTGTGTCAGTCTGGAACTTCAGAACTAGATTAATTGAGTAGATTGTAGAGTTCTCTCTTATACCCTTTTAAAAACTCCATTGGATGTTCAACTTTTGTTGGTATTAGGGTGACCAGACAGCAAATGTGAAAAATCAGGACAGGGGGTGGGGAGTAATAGGAGCCTATATAAGAAAAAGACCCAAAAATCGGGACTGTCCCTATAAAATCGGGACATCTGGTCACCCTAGTCGGTATAGCTATTAGATTCTGGCAGAAAGGAATTAAAGAAAGATTGTCTTTTGTATGGAAAGTATATTGAATCAATGGAGCTTTCCCTCTTTGCACTGAAGTGTTGGCACAGGGTATGATTATGGATGAAATCATGACTATATTGAAGCTTGTGGGTGTTTTGCCACTGTCCTCAGACTCATAGACTTTAAGGTCAGAAGGGACCATCGTGATCATCTTAGTCTGACCGCCTGCACATTGCAGGCCACAGAACTTCACCCACCCACTCCTGTAATAGACCCCTAACCTCTGGCTGAGTTACTGAAGTCCTGAAATCATGGTTTAAAGACTTAAAGTTACAGAGAATTCACCCGTTTACACTAGTTTAAACCTGTATGTGACTAATGCCCCATGCTGCAGAAGAAGGTGAAAATCCCCCAGCGTCTCTGCCAATCTGCCCTGAGTTCTGATGTGCCATGTGGGTAACTTTAAACCCATGACATTGTGACCCAGATACAAGCACCATGGTATACATCAACCTCTTCAGCTTTTGCAGGTAACAGCATTGTGAACTCTTTAACAAAGGTAATATTAAGCTTTCAGATGTAGCCAGTACAGATCTATGGACTGACCAGCACTGTTCCTCCAATCCTTGTGAAAGTATTTTCATGGTCAGATATGTCCAGATATGGTGTGGCTAGGTGGCTGCTTCCCCTACCTTGATCTGTTTTCCTCATACTTGGTAGTGTAGTCATAGGAATTGTGAAGGCCCTTGGGTCCAAATGGAAAAATCCAGTGCAGATCCTGAGTGGCACAAACATGTCTATCTATAGGG
Organism: Emys orbicularis; assembly: GCF_028017835.1. Classification (NCBI taxonomy): domain Eukaryota; kingdom Metazoa; phylum Chordata; order Testudines; family Emydidae; genus Emys; species Emys orbicularis. The sequence goes on from NC_088683.1 coordinate 349,256,505, forward strand.
AAAGATTGTTATGAACTCTAACTTTCCTTTTCCCAAGGTGCTAAGAAGACTTAATGGAGAGGAGAATGCTTCCCCCGCCCCCCTTTCCGAAGAACATTAATCTGTGTTTTGCTGTGTCCTTTTCTAACATTTCCTTCCATCTTCCTTTCTTTCTAATTAAACATTAGCCAGTGTGTTTTGTAGCATTTTTTCCCCTGTTCTTATTTTTCTGCAAGAGACAGAATGGATATTATTTTCTCAGGCAGAGAGTAACCTGGAGGATGCAAGTACCTAGCAGGAGACTGGGAGGCATATTGAGGTGGAAAACAGCCATATTTGGTTGTCACATCTTAGAACAGTGACTGTGGGGTGGGGGAGGTAGAGGGATGGTGGTACTGTTCTTGTTGACCGGGGTATTCTTAACTAGCAACATCCATTCTCTGAAGCCTTACAGTCTAAGGGTTTTTTCTTTGTTATTCCTTTTCTTCTTCTGCATTGTATAAAGGAAATAAAAGGTGAAGCCCCTTTTAAAAGGGGGAATTATGTGATTTCGGCAACTATAAAAGCTACTAAAATGTGCTGGGAACTTCTAGTTTGGGCTTGGAAACCAGATCTGAAGGCAGTTCTCTTGCATAGACTGGTCTGGATACTGCCAGAACCTGACTGTGAGTGAACTGGCATTTTGCCCCATTCTGAAGGATTGCTTTATTTGGGTGGCTGGCTTAGTTCATTCTTTTAGACATGCTGTTTACATTCTCATTTTTTGCATGTGTAATAAAGAAAAACAATCCCTCATGCTATTTTAAAAATCTCCCTGCTGGAGTCATGCACTTCCCCCAAACAGGGTTGGGAGTTCAAGCTCCCTCTATAGGTAGCAAGTGAGAAGAATCATTAAAGTGCTTGTAGTCTTGTGAATTGTGGTTACGTAGTGAATGTTCTGAATCTGATAAGGGGCTTGAAAACAACAAATGGCACAGTGACAGATGGAAATATGCACCATATGGAGCATAATAATATAACTACAGAGTCTTAAAACTCCAACTCTGGGGAACCCGCCAGCTGACGTGGGAGTAGTGAGAATTTCATGAATTATGTTACTCTTGAGTAGAGTTGAAAGTACAAAAGACTTCAACAGCCTACTGATAAATATGCAAATAATTTTGTTCTCTGAATTAGAGGAAAAGGAGGCAGCTTTGTTCAGGTTTTTGAAACTTGAGCTCTGAGCAAAACATAATAAAAGGAAAATGGTGTATATGGGAGGATATATATATTCAAAACTCATCTGCAGGAATGATTTGCATCTGTGATCCCATCGTCGTACACATACTAAGCAGGGTTAAAACAGGTTAGTGTTAGAGTGGGAGATGGCCAAGGAACTGTAATGATCTTGGGGTTCATTAAATATCAAACCAGTGAATGAGAGAAGAATAAAACTTTAATAAACAAACTGGAGAGCTTCTGTAGTGAGCTGCTAAGAATGTGCGAAATACCTATTTGGTGCTGTAAAATACAAAATTTCTGGCCCTTGCCTGGAGAGAAGCTGACTCCACCCCGATGTGCAGTTTCATTGAGCTGTGGTCCTTTCTGCTGGCTTTATTATCTTGTTATTCCGATAAACACTGAATGGCTTGATACCACAGAGATTCAGGCTCCATTCCCAGAAATAAGGAGCTCTCAACCAGAAAATGTAACTAAATGGGACACAGTAACAAAAGTGGATTGTAAAAGCTTTTAGCTAGTTATCTATACTGAGAAATGAGGAAACAGCAAGGATGATAGTTAGACTGTAAACTTCTTGGGGCATGGACGGTGTCTTCCATTCTATGTTGTACAGCTCGAGCACTCGAAAAATAACATCAGAAGTGCTCAACATTGACTTCAATGGGAACAGAGTTAATCTAGGGCTGAGCGCTTTGGAAAATCCCACTGTGACAAGGTTGCAGCCTATAAAGGGGTTCCGGCCTGTTACATGGCTGCTCATAGAAGAATATAAAATAAAGTGAAAACTGGGTAAAAGGGTAACTAAGGGTAACTGGTCACCCTAATGCTAATGAACCCAACTTCTCTTTCTCATAGGCTGACAACAGAGTTTGAAAACTTTCCTTTATCACAGTTGGGTCTCCTATATAAGTGAAACAAAATGGGCTTTTAAATTAAAACGTATTAATAGCAAAAATGTAGGGTTGGCTCAAAGACAGGAAAAATCAAGAGGTTCTGATATGTATTTACAAAAGACAATATGGTCACTAACAAATGCATTTCATTTACTGTCTAGGTTTTATTGAGAGTAGATGCACTGCTGAGCATAACTGTTGTGGAGAAAAATTTCATACACCTTGTTTCAGATAAAAAATAAAAATAAATATTGTGGGCGCCTCAGCTAATTCCTAGTGAAATGTAAGGTGCTAGAGAATTTCATAGACTACCTGTTCTACCAAATTCTGCATGCTGAGCAGCTAGACAAACAGGATGATGGCAAACTACATAAATGTAATAGCAGGAATATTCAGTCATCTTCCTTTAGGATTTTGTGTTTGAACTTAAAGATCCCAAGGGTCTTTCAAATGCATTCACTCTCCCCCAGCTCTGTTTACATTTAGACTAGTTGCTCCAAAGATCCCCTTTGGGAAGAAGGAAGTGAATGCATTGTGACTATGGAAATAGCAACTGTGCAGATAGTTCCACCCCTTGATTTCCTCTGGTTTTGGAGCAAGATTGAGTAAAAACTCAGAGGGAAGGGACTGCGCAATGCCTTATAACAGAATGATACACCTCTGAATTCTAATCCAGCTGGTTGATCATATTTACTTTCCAGTGGAAGCAGTGCATGGGCTCTCATGGAGTTTAAAAATATTAAATATATGTACGTTGGAAATTCTTAGGAAATGCAGTTTCATCAAAAGACAAGGATGAGCTTGTACATATTTGTTACTTTTGTTGTAGATGTGAAAGTCAAATGGGAAAGAACAATAAAAGCCTATGTTTTGCCTTATACAACTAGAACTTGGGTTTATATAGCACCTTTCATACTCCAGGTGCCTCAAATTCCCCTAAGTGCTTTTTCAGAGCAATGAGTTAGTAATTGTGCAGAGTCTATACAGGCAAACCCATTATGCACTCAGCCTGTGTGTCAGTCTGGAACTTCAGAACTAGATTAATTGAGTAGATTGTAGAGTTCTCTCTTATACCCTTTTAAAAACTCCATTGGATGTTCAACTTTTGTTGGTATTAGGGTGACCAGACAGCAAATGTGAAAAATCAGGACAGGGGGTGGGGAGTAATAGGAGCCTATATAAGAAAAAGACCCAAAAATCGGGACTGTCCCTATAAAATCGGGACATCTGGTCACCCTAGTCGGTATAGCTATTAGATTCTGGCAGAAAGGAATTAAAGAAAGATTGTCTTTTGTATGGAAAGTATATTGAATCAATGGAGCTTTCCCTCTTTGCACTGAAGTGTTGGCACAGGGTATGATTATGGATGAAATCATGACTATATTGAAGCTTGTGGGTGTTTTGCCACTGTCCTCAGACTCATAGACTTTAAGGTCAGAAGGGACCATCGTGATCATCTTAGTCTGACCGCCTGCACATTGCAGGCCACAGAACTTCACCCACCCACTCCTGTAATAGACCCCTAACCTCTGGCTGAGTTACTGAAGTCCTGAAATCATGGTTTAAAGACTTAAAGTTACAGAGAATTCACCCGTTTACACTAGTTTAAACCTGTATGTGACTAATGCCCCATGCTGCAGAAGAAGGTGAAAATCCCCCAGCGTCTCTGCCAATCTGCCCTGAGTTCTGATGTGCCATGTGGGTAACTTTAAACCCATGACATTGTGACCCAGATACAAGCACCATGGTATACATCAACCTCTTCAGCTTTTGCAGGTAACAGCATTGTGAACTCTTTAACAAAGGTAATATTAAGCTTTCAGATGTAGCCAGTACAGATCTATGGACTGACCAGCACTGTTCCTCCAATCCTTGTGAAAGTATTTTCATGGTCAGATATGTCCAGATATGGTGTGGCTAGGTGGCTGCTTCCCCTACCTTGATCTGTTTTCCTCATACTTGGTAGTGTAGTCATAGGAATTGTGAAGGCCCTTGGGTCCAAATGGAAAAATCCAGTGCAGATCCTGAGTGGCACAAACATGTCTATCTATAGGGAAAGATTGTTATGAACTCTAACTTTCCTTTTCCCAAGGTGCTAAGAAGACTTAATGGAGAGGAGAATGCTTCCCCCGCCCCCCTTTCCGAAGAACATTAATCTGTGTTTTGCTGTGTCCTTTTCTAACATTTCCTTCCATCTTCCTTTCTTTCTAATTAAACATTAGCCAGTGTGTTTTGTAGCATTTTTTCCCCTGTTCTTATTTTTCTGCAAGAGACAGAATGGATATTATTTTCTCAGGCAGAGAGTAACCTGGAGGATGCAAGTACCTAGCAGGAGACTGGGAGGCATATTGAGGTGGAAAACAGCCATATTTGGTTGTCACATCTTAGAACAGTGACTGTGGGGTGGGGGAGGTAGAGGGATGGTGGTACTGTTCTTGTTGACCGGGGTATTCTTAACTAGCAACATCCATTCTCTGAAGCCTTACAGTCTAAGGGTTTTTTCTTTGTTATTCCTTTTCTTCTTCTGCATTGTATAAAGGAAATAAAAGGTGAAGCCCCTTTTAAAAGGGGGAATTATGTGATTTCGGCAACTATAAAAGCTACTAAAATGTGCTGGGAACTTCTAGTTTGGGCTTGGAAACCAGATCTGAAGGCAGTTCTCTTGCATAGACTGGTCTGGATACTGCCAGAACCTGACTGTGAGTGAACTGGCATTTTGCCCCATTCTGAAGGATTGCTTTATTTGGGTGGCTGGCTTAGTTCATTCTTTTAGACATGCTGTTTACATTCTCATTTTTTGCATGTGTAATAAAGAAAAACAATCCCTCATGCTATTTTAAAAATCTCCCTGCTGGAGTCATGCACTTCCCCCAAACAGGGTTGGGAGTTCAAGCTCCCTCTATAGGTAGCAAGTGAGAAGAATCATTAAAGTGCTTGTAGTCTTGTGAATTGTGGTTACGTAGTGAATGTTCTGAATCTGATAAGGGGCTTGAAAACAACAAATGGCACAGTGACAGATGGAAATATGCACCATATGGAGCATAATAATATAACTACAGAGTCTTAAAACTCCAACTCTGGGGAACCCGCCAGCTGACGTGGGAGTAGTGAGAATTTCATGAATTATGTTACTCTTGAGTAGAGTTGAAAGTACAAAAGACTTCAACAGCCTACTGATAAATATGCAAATAATTTTGTTCTCTGAATTAGAGGAAAAGGAGGCAGCTTTGTTCAGGTTTTTGAAACTTGAGCTCTGAGCAAAACATAATAAAAGGAAAATGGTGTATATGGGAGGATATATATATTCAAAACTCATCTGCAGGAATGATTTGCATCTGTGATCCCATCGTCGTACACATACTAAGCAGGGTTAAAACAGGTTAGTGTTAGAGTGGGAGATGGCCAAGGAACTGTAATGATCTTGGGGTTCATTAAATATCAAACCAGTGAATGAGAGAAGAATAAAACTTTAATAAACAAACTGGAGAGCTTCTGTAGTGAGCTGCTAAGAATGTGCGAAATACCTATTTGGTGCTGTAAAATACAAAATTTCTGGCCCTTGCCTGGAGAGAAGCTGACTCCACCCCGATGTGCAGTTTCATTGAGCTGTGGTCCTTTCTGCTGGCTTTATTATCTTGTTATTCCGATAAACACTGAATGGCTTGATACCACAGAGATTCAGGCTCCATTCCCAGAAATAAGGAGCTCTCAACCAGAAAATGTAACTAAATGGGACACAGTAACAAAAGTGGATTGTAAAAGCTTTTAGCTAGTTATCTATACTGAGAAATGAGGAAACAGCAAGGATGATAGTTAGACTGTAAACTTCTTGGGGCATGGACGGTGTCTTCCATTCTATGTTGTACAGCTCGAGCACTCGAAAAATAACATCAGAAGTGCTCAACATTGACTTCAATGGGAACAGAGTTAATCTAGGGCTGAGCGCTTTGGAAAATCCCACTGTGACAAGGTTGCAGCCTATAAAGGGGTTCCGGCCTGTTACATGGCTGCTCATAGAAGAATATAAAATAAAGTGAAAACTGGGTAAAAGGGTAACTAAGAGGAAGGATATGGTGTCTCCCCTCTCAGCTGGCTAAAGAAGGGGAAGTCTCTGGGAATTATTGCCAAGAGTTTTTTTGGTTGATTTGCTTTTGTTGTGTGATCTTTTTGTGGATAATAAAACAAGCCCTGAGGAAAGGGCCTTAAAACGACTAATGCTTGGAGGTTTTTTCCCCTTCCCTTGGCTTCTGAATCTTCCTACCATCTTATACCCATCCTAAATATTATCTTTTAGTGTTTGTTAGAAGAAGGAAAGTCCTAATGTGAATGTTTGTTGAAACAGTACAGTGTAGCTCCCATTGTTGTGTGGTGTATATATAATTTAAGGGAAGGTTTCTGAGTCTTGGGATAAAGAAGTGGGAAAATTAGCAAATAATTAGAAAAATATCATAGGTGCGAATTCCATCTGAAGCCTTTTTATAGTAAAGGCCAGGAATCAAATAGTAATAACTGAGCATTTGGACAGATGGAAAGTGTTAAGACAGCTGTCAATATTTTAGGACAGGTAAGAATTTTTGGGACATAAAAGGAGTCATCAGGATTAAGGTCTTAAAGACATATATATTCATTCACAAGAATAGTCCCATTGAAGTCAATAGGCCTGGTCTAAAGCTGGTCAGAATTTTTGTTTATCATGCAGAAAAATTTGAATTTGGGGGTAAAAAATGAAAACTGAAAATTTTCAGCTGAACATTTCAGTTTCAAAATCAAAGATCTCAATTTGAAAATGCTGCTGGGATGTCTCATGCGAGTTATAGTTCAGCAGCCTCGGGCCTCCATTCTTCTCTATGGGCCTTGCTCCCTTGCTGGACTGCATCTCCCATGGGGCACTTTAATTTGCCTTCTTGATGAGCCACGGCATGTACCATGGGAAACTTAGTCTAGTTGAGGAAGTTGGCCAGTGGAGGACGATGTGGGCATGAAACATTTGAACTGCCATGAAGCATGAATTAAAACCAAATAACTGTGGGGATTTATGTGTTCAGTTTTTCAACAAAAAGTTGAAAATGTCCACAGAAAATAGATAATTTCATGAAAAGACGCATTTTATCAAAATCCCAATTTTTCCATCGACAAGCAGTTTTGATGGAAAATTTTCAACAAACCCCACTGTATACATGTGAGTAAAGCTACTCACCTACCCAAAGTATTTATAGAATTGGGTCCTAAACTGGTATATGTGATAAAAATAATGGAAGAAGGGCTTGTGTAATTAGTGTAACAGTGGACTTAGAAGGAGAGGTTTAATTTATGTCAGGCTTACAAATATAAAGGTGGAAAATAGGGTAAAAAATTGCTAGGATAAAGATGCAGAGGAACTGGGAGCGTAAGAGTTCTAGTCTGTTTTAGCTAGACTTAGAAAATAAAATCACAAGGGTTAAAGTTAATCTTAATTAAAAGTCCATAATTTTAGCTAGTGCCTGATTTGTTTAAAGATCCTGCATGCAATACGTGCATATTTCTCTCAGGCAGTAGGTGTGCATGTATTTTTTCTTTTGTCTTAGGCTATGTCTATACTACACACCACTGGCAGTGGCGGGTAGGGTATATGTAGCTATACACTGCAACAAAAACCGGGCTGTGTCAACACTGTGGTGTATAGCTTTTCCCTGCTGCCTCTCTCCTGGCAGAACCTTTTCCTGCTGCTGGAGCCTTTCCCTGCAGCAGGGGAAGTCCACCAGTGGAGAGGCAGGGGGAGATGAGGGTGGCACTGCTTGGGAGTGTAGAGAACCATGTAAGGTAAATACCCTAGGGGTTCAGGCATGTCTTTACTCTACTCACCTAAGCAGTACCTCACCATCTACACTGCTATTTACAGCTGTACTAGTGGAGTGTGCAGGGTATGTACTCTACACGCCACCATAAAGAGTGTGCAGTGTATATGTACCTTTAGTGTCTGAGATGAGGAGAATAAGACCTAGAGGATTTCTTAGATTATTTCTCCCGCTACCTTGCTTTTTCACATTTTTGAGTGCCTGATACCTGAGAAACAATTAAAAGATTTAACCCTCCAGTTGAGTTCAGATAGTTCCCTATTAAAATTGGCATATGGGCATTCTTTGCTTGGGCATTGTTATTTCGTATGTGGGCATTGTTATTTAATTGAGAAAGTTTTAGAAATAACTAGTCTTCTGTAAAGATACACTGCAGGTTTATTAAGGTGTGGTGTATTATTGGCCAACGATTTATAAATAATTTGTTAGCTGTTCAAGATCCTGCTAACTCATATGTATTATTTATCTTGCCTAGGAGTGCCTGTCATAGATTAGGACCCAACTGTGGTAGGTGCTGTAAAAATCCAGAACAAAAAGACAAAAAAACAAAGATTGTTCTGTACAAATCCAGAAGAATCTAAGTGTAAGACGAGGCAACAGATGGATTCAGACAGATAGATGGGGGGGAGTACAAGGAAACAATGAGACGATATGGCCCACATGATAGGTTGTGATGTCAGCACACCAGCAGCTTAACAGTTGTCAAGTTTTTTATAGGCATCACAGCAAAGGTGAGTTTGAAGGAGGATAATGAGGTAGCTCTGCAGATGCTTATGGGGAGCTCCTTTTGAAGTGTGAGGGGCAACATGGGGGGAAATAAGGGATTGTTTGAAAATTTAAAAAATGGGCAACACCTCAATAGCGAATAAGAGAAAATATGCAGGGTAGGGATAGACTATGAAGGATCTTGAAAATGAAGACAATTAACTTATGCTTTACGTGATGGGGAAGGGGGAGCCAGTAGAGGGATGCAAAGAGAGAAGTGGCGTGGGCAAAGTGATGAATTAGGAAAACGATCTTTTTAGCAACATTCTGAGTGGATCTGAGAGGGGCAAGATTGCATTTGTCAAGGCCAGAGAAAAGGATATTGTTGTAATTGAGATGTGAGGTGTTGAGAGCCTGGATGAGAGTTTTACCTATGTGGATGGATAGGAAAGAGAGATTATGCAGAAAGAATTGGTAACAGTTAGCTATAGCCTGGATGTGAGGATGTAGAGAGAGGTCCATGCTGAAGATGACACTGAGGTTACAGGCCTTAATGACAGGTAGAATGGGGGTGCAGTCCACAGTGACAAAGAAAGAAGGTAGCAGGAAGGAGAAAGATTAGAAACTGTTTTAGTCTTGTTGAGCTTGAGCTAGCAACTACACATCCACAAGGAGATGTCAGAGAAACAGGATGAGATGAACCTCCACAGAAAGCTGGAGGAGGGGAGGAGGAGGATCCTCCAAAGGCCATGCTAAAGGAGCAATTATAGCAATAGGAGGAAAACCAGGAGAAGACAGAGTCACGGAAGCCAAGGGAGGACAAGATTTCAGAAAGAGGCACTTGGTTGACAGTTTACAGGTCAAGGAGGATGAAAATGGAGTATTGGTTCTGAACTTTGGCTAGAAAGAGGTTATTAGAGACTTTGACAAGAGTGATTTCACTGAAATTCCAGGGGTGGAAGATGTACTGGAGAGGGTCTGGGGTGGAATTGGAGGGGAGGCGCTATGAACAGTGATTGTAAACAGCTTGTTCCATGAGTTTAGAGATGAAAAGGAGATGGGACAGTAAGTAGTTGGAGAGGCAAGTGGGATGAAGGGAGGTGGTTTTTTTTTTAAGATGGGAGAGACTAAAGCATGTTTGTATCATGAAGGGAAAGAGACAGAGGAGAGTGAGATGTAAGGGTGGGGGAGGGGAGTGGGCATGACAGAGATCAGGAGATGGGATGCAATAATTGGGAGAAGTTGAGGGGTTAGAGGAGGAGAGCAGATGAGAAACTTTTGCATCTGACTAGGGTGAAGGAGAGAGTTATAGAAGGAAAAGGGAAGGCAAGCTGAGGGGAGGGAGAAGGTCATGTCATATTTTGTCAGTTTTCTCTTGGTAGAAATGGGCGAGATCCTGTGCAGAGAGAGAATTTCTCTCTAGGTTGGCAACACAGATTACAGTATTCATTTGAGAACCACAAAGAAGAAATTACTGTGCTAGGCCACTTGTCCTTCCCAATTTACTTTCTTGTGTAGGAACGTATATAGAGATTGAGCAAGCTAGTGAGCCAGCTTGCAGATCCTGTTGATCAGGTCAAGGATTGTGACCAGATTAATTACTAGCAATTTTCTGGATCTGAAAGTGCCAGCAAGGGGTGCTTCCCTATTCTTTTCAAAGGTTACCCCAAGGGGCAGAATCAGAATAGGCTTGCAATACAGCTGACATACATCTATGGATAAATGTCAGGGGCTGGCAGTGATTCCCTTGGAAAGCCTGCAGCAGTTTACCATATCATTACTTACAGTGAGCGTTGTTATGGTTATTATTGCTGAGGAGTTAATGTGGCTGAGATGGGAAAGGGAGGGGCGGGAGGGAGAGTGCACCGAAAGTGTGAAACCTTTTCAAAATAATTTCCTAATGAGAATTTCAATAAACCTTTGGTGAGGAGCTGTGACAGCTAGGCATGCCCCATATAACAAGCAAGCTTTATTATTTTAAAAAAGCTCTTCAAGCATGGTGTTACCTTATACTGTATCCACTTGTGCTGCATATCCAGCTAAAAATTCCTTTCTCATGCTTCCTTGACAAGCCCACTTTCTTTTTATTTGAGAGTAGGTTTTAGGGACTAAGATTAAATCTATTAAGAACCACGGGATGCCGCAGATGCTGAGCTCTTCTTAAAAATTAGACCTGACACTTGACAGAAAAGCAAAGCTTACTTTCAGTTTTAGCAGTGCTTTAAGGCACCTGCGGTGATGCTGCATCTAAACTGGAGTGGCCATATTTCAAAAGTGAGTGGTCTACGGGCCCTCTGTGATCTCCATGAAATCTTTACTTTGAAGATTCATTAGAACATTCACTGACAGTATGTTATTAGGAAAACCCTTAGGGAAAGTATTCTTGAAGTATTATCAAAGGGGGAGCCTGTGTTGACTGCATTGTGTGACCAGGCATATTATAAAATATATGGAAAGTAAAATGAGCTAGACCTGATCCTCATGGATAAAAGGCTAAATCATAGGTTTATCATGACATTTTAGAAAGTCTTAGTAACCCCTTGTGGAATATCTGTAAAATGTTTCAGTGCTGTGCCATTTCCAATATTACAGCTAGCTGAATAGCATTACAATATGTACATCCTGAAATCCTTTTTGTGTATTATTTAGTCCAATATTGAAAAATTATTCAGGACCACGTATTTACACTGGGCCTGCAGATTGCATTCAAATCTCTTCAGAAATAATAATTGATAACTGTCCTGTTCATGACTGTGAAACACTGATAGCACTGGCTAGAGCTTGACATGTTGTACACACGTGATGTATAAGCTTCCCCACAAAGCTCTGCCAGGACCTCATTCCTGACCTCCTAACTGAAATGCATTTTAAGGAAAAGGAACTGAGATGTGATAACAGAGATAGAGTTTTGGGTGGGTTCGATGAGCAGTTCTCTCTCCTCACTCAGATTGAAGCAGCCAGTTATCTGTGTCTACAAGCAGCACTGGCGATAACAAACCCCAGAAGTCTACTAGGCAGAATAAAATCAGAAAGGGGTTTAAAATAAGCATATTGAACATATTTTACCCCATCCACTTGGTGAACAAATTGTACATTTATCTGCAGTAGCTCATAGGGCTGTTGTAAGCCTGAATTCATGTTTGTAAAGTTGCTTGGATTCCTCAGATGAGGGGAGGCTAAAAGGGCACAGGGTTATATATTATTGCTCTTCAAAAGAATGTCTATGATGACCACAACTATTTTAAACTTGAAAACAATAACAATCGGTACATCATTCTAAAAGAGGTTCTAAAATTGCTGGCATGTGTATAGTGTGAGAGGAGGTTGGCACACTAGGTTGTGGGTGTGTGTGCAAGTATAGATAAATGTAATAATAAAGGATTGTTTACCTGATACATTCTAATGGCTACTCCAAATGAATTATTTGCTTTTTCATATATGCAGAAAATGTGTGTGCCAAAATTTGCTCATTTAAAAAATCATGTGGATATGAGTAGTAGTTGCTTTTCAGCAGAAAATAATAATATATTTTAACTTTTTTTTTCTCCTCCTACACCCTGAGGTGCATCGGGCATCCACCATTTTATTCAGAGTTCCAGTTTATGCAGTGATGCTGTTGTTTCTTAAGCTTTTTTACTGGAAATTAAAGCGTTCAGGGTAAAATTTTCAAAGACTCCTAACTGGTGTAGGAGCGTAAATCTCATTGAAAGTCACTGGGTCTTTGTCTCTGAAGTCTCTTAGGCACCTTTGAAAATTTTATCTTTAAACTATTACATTTAGGCTTGATCTTCTGTGGAAGTCTACGTGAGTTTTTCCATTGACTTTGGGAACTCTTTGTGTACTTTTCTAGCCTGCCTTGTTTTAGCTGACAGTGAATTTTTTCTGGCTGAGTCATATACACCTGGAACTATGGCAGTGCTAAGTAAAAAAGACACCTTTGAGAAGCAAGGAGACAGTGCTCAAACACAGCAGCTAAGTTCTGAGGAATTCTAGCAGCTGATAAGTTTTTTGTTTTTCTTTTCCCAGGGTAATTCTGGCCTGGGGTTCAGTATTGCCGGAGGAACAGACAACCCTCATATTGGGGACGATCCTGGGATATTTATTACTAAGATTATACCAGGAGGAGCTGCAGCAGAGGATGGAAGACTCAGGTAAAAACTTACTACATTACATGCGTTTGGAAACTAAATGTACCATTATTCATTATTTTATAATGCTCCAATGTGTGCTAGGTGTTTCACAGAAGACATAGACACATGGGGCTGAATTCTCCCCTTTGATATGCCTGCACAAGCAGCATAAAGTGGCCAGAGAAGGCTACTGAAGAATTTCCTCTGTGCAGGGGAATTCCCTGCTGGTCTAAAGCTGTCAGAGGTAGCTCTGCCTCTTTCTCTGCATCAGCCATCCCACCTGGCTTAAGAGTGGGCAGGACAGGGGCATACCAGTGTGGAGCTCTGCCACGCCTAATCCCTACACGTACACACTGGAGGAACCTTATTCCAGCGGCATAGGTTAAGTCTTTCCCTGTACAGCCCTGACTTGTCATAGCTGGGCAGCACTGAATTAAGGATCCACAACGAGCTGCCTGCAGCTACCCTTCACACTCCCCTTTGGGGACCCCTTTCCGTTCCTTGGCTGCAGCGGTGAGGTATGTTTTCTTCCATCTTCAGATGGCCTTTCTTCTCAGATGAGGACCTAACCACAGTGATCTATTCTGTTGCCACCTCCAGGCTAGGTTATTGCTGTTGCTCTTGGGTTGAACGCTGCAGCCATATGGAAGCAGCAACATATGGCAGTGCCCCTCTTTAAGCAACAATGGACAAAATGAACACGCCATCCCAGTGCTTGTGCTTCCCATTCATTTATGGACTGAATTCAAAGTCCTAGTTCTAATCTGCAAGGCCTTTAGCATGCTAGGTGTTCAGTTATCTCCATGAATGCCTCACCATCTGCCAGCCACTAATCGTATGTCTACATTGCAATTAAAAACCTGTCTGTGGCCAATGCCTGCAGACTTGGGCTTGTGGGGATCAGGTTGCGGGGCTGTTTAATTGCAGTATAGATTTCTAGGCTTGGGCTACAGCCCAAGCTCTGGGACTCTTCCACTTTGCAGGGTCCTAGAGCCTGAGCTCAGAAGTCTACATTGCAATTAAACAGCCCCGCAGCCCAAGCCCTGCCTGCCCGAATCAGCTGGCACAGACCAGCTATGGGTGTTTAATTGCAGTGTAGGTATCCCGTTCTCAACCAGGGGTATGCTTACCCCATTGGGGGTATGCAGAGGTCTTCCAGGGTGTACATCAACTCATTTGGATATCTGACGAGTTTTACAACAGGCTACATAAAAAGCACTAGCGAAGTCAGTACAAACTAAAATTTCCTACAGGCAATGACTTGTTCTATGCTGCTCTATATATTGTACTCTGAAATTAGACTACAATATTTATATTTCAGTCAATTTATTTTATAATTATATGGTAAAAATAGGAAAGTCAGCAATTTTTTAGTAATAGTGTGCTGTGACACTTTTGTATTTTTATGTCTGATGTTGTAAGAAAGCAAATAGTTTTTAAGTGAGGTGAAATTTTGGGGGAATGCAAGACAAATCAGACTCTTGAAAGGGGTATAGTAGTCCGGAAAGATGGCGAACCACTGCCTTAAGACTTCTGATGCACCAGAGGGAAAATGTAGGTGGAGAGGCCCAGGATAAAATTCTTAGGCTGTGTAGTTATAGTGTTCTGAGTGGTAGGGTCTGAGTTGTAAGAATTCCTTGCCAAAGGAGATCAAATGACCCTAAACCACACTACATTCAAAACATATGGTAAGATTCAACTTTTTGCCAAAGCCTTTTCCTACTAATAAAAAAATAGAATCATGGGAAGGTGGAGTGTTTCAAGCAACTTTTGGATATTTCTTGTGTTATATAAGTAGCTCTGTTTGGCACTATTACTGCTTCTTCTTCTTGTTAATTGTTTGTATTATGGTAGCGCTATGGGGCCATTGTGCTAGGCATTGCACAAACATAATATAGACAGTTCTGGCCCTGAAGAGCTTACAAGTTACATGTAAGACCGTAGACAATGAGTGGGTATAAGGAACAGATGGGAGCACAAGCAGACATTGGCACTTGGATATCATGATAATAGGCACTCAAGATATTTGTTATAGTGCCTAGCATGATTGGGGCCTTCACCTTTAGACACTACCTCCCTAGAAATAGTAAGATTCATAGATTCATAGATTCTAGGACTGGAAGGGACCTCGAGAGGTCATCGAGTCCAGTCCCCTGCTCGCATGGCAGGACCAAATACTGTCTAGACCATCCCTGATAGACATTTATCTAACCTACTCTTAAATATCTCCAGAGATGGAGATTCCACAACCTCCCTAGGCAATTTATTCCAGTGTTTAACCACCCTGACAGTTAGGAACTTTTTCCTAATGTCCAACCTAGACCTCCCTTGCTGCAGTTTAAGCCCATTGCTTCTTGTTCTATCCTCAGAGGCTAAGGTGAACAAGTTTTCTCCCTCCTCCTTATGACACCCTTTTAGATACCTGAAAACTGCTATCATGTCCCCTCTCAGTCTTCTCTTTTACAAACTAAACAAACCCAGTTCTTTCAGCCTTCCTTCATAGGTCATGTTCTCAAGACCTTTAATCATTCTTGTTGCTCTTCTCTGGACCCTTTCCAATTTCTCCACATCTTTCTTGAAATGCGGTGCCCAGAACTGGACACAATACTCCAGCTGAGGCCTAACCAGAGCAGAGTAGAGCGGAAGAATGACTTCTCGTGTCTTGCTCACAACACACCTGTTAATACATCCCAGAATCATGTTTGCTTTTTTTGCAACAGCATCACACTGTTGACTCATATTTAGCTTGTGGTCCACTATAACCCCTAGATCCCTTTCTGCCGTACTCCTTCCTAGACAGTCTCTTCCCATTCTGTATGTGTGAAACTGATTTTTTCTTCCTAAGTGGAGCACTTTGCATTTGTCTTTGTTAAACTTCATCCTGTTTAACTCAGACCATTTCTCCAATTTGTCCAGATCATTTTGAATTATGACCCTGTCCTCCAAAGCAGTTGCAATCCCTCCCAGTTTGGTATCATCCGCAAACTTAATAAGCGTACTTTCTATGCCAATATCTAAGTCGTTAATGAAGATATTGAACAGAGCCGGTCCCAAAACAGACCCCTGCGGAACCCCACTCGTTATGCCTTTCCAGCAGGATTGGGAACCATTAATAACAACTCTCTGAGTACGGTTATCCAGCCAGTTATGCACCCACCTTATAGTAGCCCCATCTAAATTGTATTTGCCTAGTTTGTCGATAAGAATATCATGCGAGACCGTATCAAATGCCTTACTAAAGTCTAGGTATACCACATCCACAGCTTCTCCCTTATCCACAAGACTCGTTATCCTATCGAAGAAAGCTATCAGATTGGTTTGACATGATTTGTTCTTTACAAATCCATGCTGGCTGTTCCCTATCACCTTACCACCTTCCAAGTGTTTGCAGATGATTTCCTTAATTACTTGCTCCATTATCTTCCCTGGCACAGAAGCTAAACTAACTGGTCTGTAGTTTCCTGGGTTGTTTTTATTTCCCTTTTTATAGATGGGCACTATATTTGCCCTTTTCCAGTCTTTTGGAAGATATCCAAACAGAATTTATATATTAGCTGTTGAATTTCCAAACAGATCTACTAGTGAAGATATTTAACTATTTTAACAGACTGTTTTAGCTTTTTAAACCATTGTAATGAACAGATTCACTAAAGTTTTGCTTTAAATAAATTATCATATGAAAACAAGTATTTAGTAACTCACTGCTTCGCTAATTAACGACCATGGACTCAACTCATGATTTCTTATAATTGCTGTGTTGTAAAATACTTAGAGACATGTTAAATTCACAAAACATAGTATACTAATGCAGCTCTAATCCATATTAAAAACAAAATTGGCAGTTTTTCTCTGCAGCTCAGCAAAGGTTTAATACTAGCAATATTGTGAGTTATCCTGTTAGTAAGACTTAAATTTTTTTTACAAAATATACTACATAATATTTACTAGTATGTTGTGAAATAAATACTTCAAATTGAACTATAGTTTTAAAAATAAATGATAAAAGTGCAATTGGTGTTGTGTTTCTCACTAATTTGGAAGCTTCAATCATTCACAATGGGTCTACCATCATTAGAGTAAATTAGCTAGATGCAACTGTAGTTGAAATTTAATCTGAAGGGCAGGCAAGTATAATGCTTTCAATAAAACTCTGTCCTTCCTCACTGAGAATGATTTTTGAGGCTTGCACATATTTATCTAGGCTTCTGTGGTTTGGAAGGAGGAGGAAAGAATTTCTATTGAAATCGGCTTTATGTAAAATCTGGGAAAACCTGAGCAGTTTTAGAGGAACATTCTGTAGTAGGAATGCTGATACAGATTTTTCAAGGCTCCTCCATAGCCTCCTAATTAGACTTCTGTCCCTCTCAACAAGTTGCCCAGAGCTCCTTGGTTGTTTCCCACGTCATTTCCCAACAAACTCTTTTATAATTTCATAATCTATAATCATTTGTATTCACCTTCCTGGCTTTCTCACGCATACTGCACCATTATCTTGTCTTGTTTTTAATATAGTTTGTTATAATTTAATTTTTGTATAGTGAAGTGGCAGAGAAACTTGACATGAAGAAGCTAGTTTTTAACTGCACAAATCTGGGCAGAATGCCAGAGATTTGTTTTCACATAAACTCCATGTTCTCCAGGTTTTGGGGGAGGGAGTGGAGGTGGGAACATTTCTTTTATTCCACAGCTCTAGTTTTCATACTACCACTTAGAATTTGAACTGTTGCTTTTACTTGTGTAAGGGGATCCCTGATTTGTCACCTGCTGTTCATATTCCTCTACTCTGCTCAACATTACAGTTCTAGTGAATGATGCAGATTCTGTCCATCTTGTATGAAGACCTAAGAGTTACTTCATTAAAGATTTGCTGGGCAGCCTTTTTGTTCTGTCCTCAGAATCCTCCTGCCCTTTTGAGGCATAATTCTGTTTTCCTGTCTGAACTGTAGCAGTAATCTCACTGTAACTTGGACATTCTGGAATGTCTGTGACCATTACTGATATGTCATTGAAGGGATGAGTTGTCCCAGGGTCGTCTCCTGTCCTTTTTGGTATTGACATTTTACACAGCAGTGTGTTTATCAATTGCACCCTCTCTGCAGGAACAAAACAAAAACAACATGCAGCCAACAATGATGGCCATGTGCCAAGTACCCAACAGAAAAACAATTTAGAACTCTCTGAATAGGAGTTTGTGATCATGGATAGAGAATGAAATATTTGCCTTGTGTCCATATCTACCTCAGATTCTGCCTGCAGGTACTTTAGATTATATAGCAGATTTGATTGTGTGAATAGGGAGCTCAATTTGCTATCTGTTCTTAAACCCCAAAAGTCACTTGCACTGCATTTTTTTTAAAGTGGAAGCAATTTTGTTCTGATTGATTTGAATAAAGACCACCTGGTGGTGGGATTTTGAAAGTGACCTCCAATTTACAGCAAATGATCCTGCAAACTTCTCCAAATCTTGTTTACCTTTATGTATGTGATTAGTCCTATGGACTTCAGTGGGACTATCTGTGTATGTAAAATTAAGTACAAATGTAACTGTTTGCAGGATTGGGCCCAAGGTGACTGATTTTTTTTTATACTGGGACACAATTTTAATGACAGCGTACAATGCTCAGTTTAGCTTTGTACTACCCCAGCGCCCTTATCCCCACGGAAACATGTCTTTTAAAAATAAACAGCCATTTTATATTATATTCATTTTAATAGAATAATTAATGTACATAGTTCTTTTTCCCCAGGAAAATCCCAAATATTTTACAGCTACTATTTTTTCATATACCACCACTGAAATGTAGCCATCTCTGGAGTTGAGGGTAGCAGCCAAGCAGGGCAAAACCAGTGTGCAGCCTCTGGTGCAGAGGATATTTTGCCTAAGGGCATTGGGATGAACACCTAATCTTATGAAAGACATGGAGTTTTTAACAATGTCCAGAGAGAAAAGACCTCAGTTATTTATATTGTCTTTGATAGATGGGGAATTTCAGATATTAACTTGTTAATTTCAGGTTGAATTGTATTCTTATGACCTTATTATACTTTTATAAATATTGTAAAAAAAACAACAGAGCAATCTAACACTTAATTATTGCCACTGTACTGTGCATTGTGGCCCCTCAGAACTTCATGGAAACCACAGGAACAGAACATTCTGCTTGAGAAGCACAGGTCCTGACCAGTGAAGTTCTTCTTCCATCCAGTAGATAGCAGTGTTACACATACAAGGCAAATACTTCATTGCAATATTACTACAGAAGTCCTGAGTTTAGACTGTGCAGTTGAAGAAATAGAATTTTCAATAATTTATGGTTGAGTGACCTTTTCTTTTCCCCTTATGTTCTTTTGTCAGAAAGAAAAAAAAATACTGCAGTCAATTTGGTTGCCTGGATGAAAAAATGAGCTTAATTTACTACAGATCTTTTTAATGACTCACTCAGTCTATGGTAATTGAGATTCCTGCTTTACACAAGCAATCTATATTTAACAAACTCATTGTTCTATGTGAAAACTGTGGTGACCAGATTACAGACCCAGCAACCCAGTGCATTGACATGAGTTAATTAGCAAAGGCCTCAGAAAAGGAATACTGAAAAGCAGTTAATTAGGGTAAATCATAAATTGAGCTAAGCCCACCCCTCACCCCCCATTGTGGCTGAGCTGTACAGAATAGGAGTTGAGAACTCTTTTGACAGTAATAAAATACATATGAACCAAAGATAAAGCGTAAATTTGTTTTCAGTAGTGATGGATCAAAACTGATCTAAAATAAAAACACCCTTCTGCTCATTGTTGCCAACTCCCACAATTTTATTGCCAGTCTTGTGCTATTTGATGTATTTCTTAAAACCCCAGCTGCAGGGGTGATTTCGCTACATGAGAATCTCAGCTCTCATTTCAGAGAGAAGAGAATATTCTAGCCCTCATGTTTGCCAAGAAAAGCTTGAAAATGTGAACCATATAAAGGGTCAAAACCCAGAAAGCAAACAGGAGAACCCCAAATGTATTATTTTAAAAACTCTTACTTTTTTTAAGCTAGTCTCATGATTTTGGGGGCCTTATTCATGATTTTTGAATGCTGACTGTTAGCAGTACTACACAACTCAACATGAGTTTATTTGAAGGAATATGGATTAGATAATTTAAATGGTTTGGGTTGTAATTAGAGCCTGAGCTGTACTAGGTTGGTAGTGGGACAGAGTTGGAGAGAAGGAAGTGGTGATACCTAGAGGTGCATTCCAGGTGAGGTCCAATGGATGCTGGTATGTCTTTTGAAAAAAAAATGTAGCATATACTTCCTACAGTATGCCCTTTCGGTGTGCTGCCAGGTGCCATAGCCACATTTCCCCACCCCCTCCACCTGCATTCTTCCCCCCGAGGCAGCTGAGTGCTGTATATATATATGGAGCTCTGACAGATGTGTTATAACTGCTGCCTGTGCAGGGGAGCTAGGTTAGGGGATCATCAAAGACGTCTATCTATGTTGAGTTGCTGTGGAATCTTAATAAAATGTAGCCAGACTGGTTTTCTTCCCTAGATCTTAAAGCACTTTGCTGTGGGAAAACATCATTATATAGATGGGTGGGGAAAGACAGGAAACAAGAACTGAAATAACTTACCAGAGTCAGAGAGCAAATCAGTGGTAGACCTGGGAACAGAACCCACGTCCCCCTGACTTCTAGTCTTGTGCCCCCTTCGGCTCAGCTGGGTGTCAAATAGCAAAGGGTTTAAGAAATGTCTGTGTTCTCTGTATACTACTTAGGCAAACCACTGGTGTGTGTTGGAGGATTATAATTTTACCTATGGATAAGCAGTAGAAGAAAGGGGAACTCTGAAGAAATTAAGACCCAGTTTTCATGCAAATATATTTAATAATAAAAAAGAGAAATACAAAACTGTTACAGGGAAAGAATTATATCCAATTGGAAAGTTATCTTAACATGTGCTTGTATTTGACTTGAAATAGACCAGGGGAAAGGCTGGAACTGATCCATTGTGATCAAAGCTTGAAGACTTAAATTGAATTAAAAGCATGACATTTAACACCTCCTTCTGCAGTCATAGAGTAAGCTTTTTAGTAATAAGAACAGGAGTACTTGTGGCACCTTAGAGACTAACAAATTTATTTGAGCATAAGCTTTCGTGGGCTACAGCCCACTTCATTGGATGTAATGTCCATTTTCAATATTGGATGAAAATGAATGGGCGATAGTTTGTTCAATGACTAGACAAGTATTTGGGAGCAATGTAGAGCCTATGGAGAGTTATTACAAGTAATATACAAGTTTTTCAGTAACGAGCTGAGAGAGTTTCCAAATGAACTGGGGCTCATGGCCATGCTTAATCTGTATAATTGATCAAAGCATAAGAATAGAGAGAACACACTTTGTGAACTACAGTGCCTCAGTCACTGTTCTGTTTTATTCTGTATAGGTTTTTATACCATGCTCATCACCATAGTATCTGAGTGCCTTCCAGTAGTACGTTAAGCAACGTGACTACTCATCTGTCACGTGTTGCCTTTCTCTCGTTCTCTGTAGGTTATGTAAGTTTTGGTCTTGAATTTAGGACATCAGTACCAATATTTAATATGTTATGGCATAAAGCCTTCCCAAGACATTACTAAGAATTACAGTACTGCTGCAATACATTGATTCATATCTGCACTATTTACAGACCTCTGACAGTGCCATTAGTTCAGTACATAATTTAGTAGTAAGTTAATCAGGAGACATTCACCCCATTAAACAAAACATGCTTGTTCTGCAGATGGCCGTAAATTAGAGCATGAATTATTGACTGCTCTGGCCTGGTGTGTGTTAGGAAGTTTATGAGCTCATTAACTTTGATCATTTTAGATATCTATGTGTATTTTTTATGCTGCCATTAAAGAAAATGTATCTTCTACTGATCCAGCTTAGGAAGAGTTTTCAACTTCATAAGGAACATACCTGGGAAAAATTGAATGAACCATAAATTATCTGTGTATAATAAGCACAAACCAAAGAGGTTCTATACTCCCTAAGATCCATCCATTATATCATTTCAAATGTTGCTTTCTTAATATAAGCTTATAACTGCACTCACTGAGACTTAAACATTCAGAATTATCACCTCTTCCTCCCTCTGGTCCATGTAAAATATTGTCAGTAAACAATTTTCCTCTCTGCTATTCTAATCACATCATGCTTCCCTCACTGGATGCCTTCACTGACTTCCTCTCTTTGCATATAGAGTTAGAGCTTCTTATCCTGAGCTATACAGCTCTGCCCATCTCAAGCCTTGTCTGTATCTCTGTTTTCCCTTCTGTAAAACTCACATCTTCTGCATAACATTCCAGTGCCAACTGTGTGTCACAATACAGGTTTAATCCAGTTCCTATTAAAGTCAAAATGGGAGGCTTTCCGTTGACTTAAATGGGATCTTGATCAGGTTTGATATCTGCATCTGCTGTCCTTCCAAATTAGGGTTGCCAGGCGTCCGGTATTCGACTGGAACGCCCGGTTGAAAAGGGACGTTGGTGGCTGTAGTCAGCGGTGCAGCGGTGTCTGCCCTGGCTACGTGCGGCTCCTGAAAGCAGCCGGCATGTCCCTGCGGCCTAGGCACAGGGGCGATCCGGGAAGCTCCGTGCGCTGCTCCCGCCCCGATCGCTGGCTCTGCAGCTCCCATTGGCTCGGAACCACTTCCAATGGGAGCTGCGGGGGCAGTGCCTGCAGGCGCCAGCAGCGTGCGTTGCAGAGAGTCACCTGGCCACCCCAGCGCCTAGGAGCCAGACATGCCAGCTGCTTCCAGGAGTCACGCGGAGCCAGGGCAGGCAGGAAACCTGCCTTAGCCCTGCTGCGCCACTGACCAGAAGCCACCTGAGGTAAGCACCACCCAGCTGGAGCCCACACCCCAAACCCCTGCCCCAGGTCAGAATTCTCTCCCAGAGCCCACACCCCCAAACCCAGGCCTGAGCCCCCTCCCGCACCCAAATGTCTTCCCGTAGCCTATACCCCAACCACCTGCCCCAGCCCTGAGCCCGCTTCCCGACTCCGAATCCCTCAGCTCCAGCTCAGAGCCCCCTCTTGCAACCCAAACCCCTCATCCCTGGCCTGACCGAGAGCCCACATCCCCAGCTGGAGCATTCACCCCCTTCCACACCCCAACTCCCTGCCCCAGCCCAGTGAAGGTGAGTGAAGGTGGGGGAGAGCGAGCAATGGAGGGAAGGGGGATGGAGTGAGTGGAGGGAGGGACCTCAGAGAAGGAGCGGGGCAGGAGTGGGGCCTCTGGGAAGGGGCGGGGCAGGGGGCGGGTCAAGGGTATTCGGTTTTGTGTTATTGGAACATTGGCAACCCTATTCCTAATCCTTTGTGTTGTATCTATCTAGTGTCAACTCCTAGGGGTATTGATTTCATTTTCCAGGCCCTTGGAAATGCTGACATTTCAACATTTGTTTTCATCCTGAAACTGAAATGTCATTGTTTCTTTATGGAATAGAAATTCCAAAAAAAATTGATTTGGAAATGTCTAAATATTTACATTTTTGATTGAAATGAAACATTTTGACATTCCAAATAAAAATATTTCGTTTCAGTTTATTGAACTGTCCCAAAATGCTTAATTTTGAGTTAGTTCAATATTAAACTGGATTTTCCAATAGCGTTACATTGCCTTATGAAAACTGTAGTTTGGGAATATGGTGACCCAGTTCTCCCCTATGGACCAGGCTCTCTGGCTGGACTACACCTCCAATAATACATCTGAGTACTGGCTTAGACCTGCTTTGCATTGTGGGATATGTAGTCCTCCAGGGAATCCAGTCCATAGGAGTGTATGGGGATTTAAACTACAAATCCCACAAGCCAATGTACTGATAGGGAAATAAAGTTAATGTAGTATTGAGTGTATTAAAAACAAAATATTTTGGGCCAATTAAAAAAATGAAATATTCCAATTTGGGTCAAATCAACTCAAAATGAAAAATTTAATTTAGAATTTTCCCCCACAGAAAAATGATATTTTTTGGCAAAATCAATTTTTTTGCAAACTTCATTTATGGAAAATCATTGAGAGAAAAATTCCAACTAGCTTTAGAGCGGAGGGTGGTTAAATGGAGCCTGGGTTGGCTTTTTCCCACCCCCTGGGAGGTGAGGGCTCCTGACCTGTGTTTTACTGCTAAGGCGGGGATGGGCCCCAGGTGCCATGTGGTCGATCTAGGGGTGGTGAGGAGGATCCTGGCTAATCTTTCTCTTCCCCCTTCACCCATGGGAACTAGGGGATGTGATGAGGTATAAATGTGCTCCTTAAGCACCAGTGCATAAGGGGTTACAAGGAGAACTCTGGCTCCCTGCCTATCAGGTGGTTGATCTTGGGGGGAGGGAGGAGCTGTAAAATTGCAGGGAAGCAGTTGCAGCAGCTATAAGGAAGGGTGTGTTACTGGAAACAGCGGAAGCCTCTGGTGGTTTTTTACCAAGTGCTCTGAGTTGCTTTGCTTTTGTTTTGAATCTTCCGTATGTTAATAAAGTAAAACTCTATGGACAGGGATTTGAGCTGAATTAGACTTTGGGGTTTTCTTTTACATTTGTCAGCTGGCGTATCTACCTACTGTCTCCTGTCCCATCTGCCGCCAGAGCAGAGGATGAGATGCAGAGGCAATGTGTTAGGTTGGGGGGCTGTTATCAAAGGGGAAGGCTGGCCTAGGTGTCTCCACACATCATCCAACCCCATTACAGCTTTGGTAGCTTCCTGATGTTCCCAGTAGAGCTGGCTGGAGGATGACAATTCTGTTTCACAACAACTTTTGAAATTTTTTGTTCTTCATTGAAACAAAAACAAAGAAAAGCTATAGAACATTTTCGTGAAATGGAATTGTGTTGAAACATCCATTTTCAGATTAGAAACATCAGATTTTTTATTTGGGTCTCTCTGTCTAGTCAGACGTGACTGGAGAGTATGCTCTGGACCCAAGGAGCCTTCCCACTGAAAATGTTGCTTCCATCTGAAACAGTATGGCTTCAATGTCAAAAAAGGTCTGACCACGTCTAGCTCCCAGTACAGTGTGCATTTGATGGTGGCATGAGCCCAGATGTTTATGTTCAGTTTTTATTTTGGCAGGCTGAAAAAACGTCACTGAGCGATGCAAGTGAGAGAAGGGAAATGGTGATTTTTTTAAACAGTTTAATTCCAGCTAAACCAGACTAGAATTTCATGGGACCCAAAAAAAAAAAAAAAAAAAAGGTATTTCTCTAGCCAGATGGCTTTCTCACTGCTGAATTTCAAAGGCCTGCTACTAACAACGAAGGTGTATTTTTAAAAAAAAAAGAAGAAGAAGAAGAAGAAAAAGTCACGGGAATGTTAGATAAAGGAAAGTGTTACATAGAAAAATCACTACCTCTTCACCCTCCATAACTTTCAAAGTCTTTCTCTGCCAATTTCTATCACTGCTTCTGCACAATTAAACACATCAACATAATTTTAAGTTCAGACACATTGTAGGTACGTTATACCCCATCTATCTATTTTATCCAACAGTACTGAAGCGGTTAACACATCAGCAACATGCGTTTAGTACCATCTCCCTGCAAATTACAATAATAGCCTGAGAATGCTGCAACAGCAGAATGGTGCTATAAGGCCAAACCCAAGTGGTTGTTTCATCAGCATCTCTGTGCACTGCTATTGCAATTACAAGTATTAAATAGCTCAATAATCACTTGTGTGGGGGAAAAAACTTTCTTGATTATGTAGCTGGGAAATCATCAGGTCTTTACAGAGACTATTGTTAGTGAAAAATATTACACATCTGGTACCATATAAAACAGCTTTAGCGTTGTTTCCCTCTCAGGGTCTTTAGAACTCTTAATATCCTTTCAATTTTTTCCACTTTCCACCAAGTTTGAGAATGATCGTTTGGATTAACTTGAGTCTTCATTCAAAGTTCAAACCAAAACAAAACGCTTTTTGAGAGACAGACAAAGTTCTCTTTTTTTGAAACAGGTTTTTTATTTTTACTCACTTTGTTACTTCCCAGATCTAACCAGAAGTGGAAGTGCCAAAATACTAAGAGTCAGGTGGTATTGCTCACGCTATCAGAAATCTCATCTGTGGTTTGGACAAGTATCTGAACTTGGGGAGCTTAGCGAAGCCAAACAGAACCAACTTTTGCTATTACCAATTCCTGCACCCAGTCTTCTTCCATATGCATTGTAAATGTTAGAGGAGGGGCTTTGAAATTTCGTGAAACATGGCATGAAAGTCATTGATATGGAAACCATGTCACACACAGTTCTCATACACCAAAAACAAAGCTTGTCACTTCACTAATTTGCATGGTACTAGAAGTACCCATTCTTTGTCCTTTTTATTATATTTATTAGTTCGGAATATCTTGTCTTGATCAATCCACCACTGAAGGGAGTATTTTCTACATTAGTGCAGTACTCAGTTCTGTCCTCAGCTTGCTACATGATCTTTGGCAAGACTTTCATTCCTCTGTGCTTAAGTTTCCCCATTGTAAAATGGGTATAATGATCATTATCTCCTGTGCCTTGTGGGGCTGTTGTGCAGCTTGCTTCATTAGTGTTTGCAAAGCACTTTGAGAGCCCAAAGATTAAAGATGCTTATAAATATACCGAGTGCAGAATAGCCTTCTGGGTTTTCTGTTGAAACTGGTTTTCCTGCACAAACATGTATGTGTTGCAGATATCCTGGTTGGAAGGATTTTATCTAAGGAGCCTGTGTTACATCTGGTAGCTGCAACACATCTTTATCAAAAACAAGTTTCCTTTCCCTCCCTCAGATGGACCCAGAGGGTATGTCTACACTGCAATTAAAAACCAACGGCTGGTCCATGTCAGCTGACTTGGGCTCGCGGGCCTCAGGCTGTGGGGCTGTTTAATTGCAAGGTAGACTTCCGGGCTTGTTCCGAAGCCCGGGCTCTAGGACCCTGTGAGGTGGGAGGGTCCCAGACCTCGGGCTGCAGCCTGAGCTGCAACGTCCACACCACAGTTAAACAGCCCTGCCGCCGAGCCCAAGTCAGCTGGCAAAGGCCAGCCGCGGGTGTCTAATTGCAGTGTAGACATACGCAGAGAGACCAGGCCACGGTACTAGGCCCTGAGGCCATTCCCTCTGCACAGGGAGCAACAGCAGCAGCTGCAAGGAGCTGGGGGGAGTGGACTTTGAAAACCCTGATATCCTTGAATTTCCTTCCTCAAAGCAGCTAGCAGCAGATGCACCTGAGGGCAAAGGGGGTAAGTCAGGGCCTTCCAGCCCTCTCTGCACGGTACCACATACAGAGAGATTTACCCAGAGCACTTTAGCCCTTTCCCCACCCTCTACCAGCAGCAGCAGCTAGGAGGAGCTTCACAGCCTCTTAGAACCATGTTCCCGCAGCTCATACATAACTGGATTTTTTTTTCTCGTTTTCCGTCTCAGCACTGCTAATTGGTCCTTTTATCCCAACCCCCTCCTGCCACTGCAACCCACAGCTACCTAATCTTTCTGCTCTTCTTTCTAGGTCCCCAGAGCACCCCTCTAGCCTTTGGGCTAGAGGTGAGGGGTGTTTTTTGTGAACAGAGGTGTTTAGCGTGACCAGATGTCCCGATTTGATAGGGACAGTCCCCATATTTGGGGCTTTTTCTTATATAGGCACCTATTACCCCCCTCCCCAGTCCTGATTTTTCATACTTGCTATCTGGTCACCCTAGAGGTGTTCCTCCTGGCCAGCACTAGAGGCTGTTGTCTCCTCTGGCTGCCAGAGCCATCTATATAAGACTCTCCCTGACCCAATACCTCTGCAGGGAGTGAATGTGCTAGGGGCCAAGAAGGGAGAGAGACTTGATGAGTTCCTGGATTTTAGGGCAACGGGATGGGGGAAGAAGCATAGATGGGAGTGATAGATGGGAGTTGGAGGAGGCGGAGTTAGAGGACAGACAAGGGAAATGGAAAAGAGGGTGGGGGGCTAGAGAGAGTGAAGCTGATGGGAAATGGAGAGAGGGAGCAGCTCATTTCACAGACAAAGTGAGGGGTGAGAACTGCCCCTGCGTTTGTTGCAGTGGGAACAGGGATTGTCATTTGTCCCTGAAGAGGTGGGAATAAAATGACCACAAATAAGTGCACAAGCTCACAGAACTTGTGCAGAGTTTTGTAACCTTAAAACAATTATTTAAACAGATCGTAATTAGAGTGACATGGACCAGGCCAGCTGAGCGCTAGTCATCACCCTGATCATGTTGCTTGGCTGCCATATCCCTTTCACTCATGCTTTGTCTGTGTTTCGACTTTCTCAACTGTGAGCTCTTTGGGGCTGGGACTGTGTAGTGTTCTGTGTTCGGAATGTGTTGAGCATAACTTGGGTATTACAGCAGCATTAACAAATAATCAAATAATAATTAATAATTAATTTTAAAAGGCTGGGAATGGGTGGATGCGTGACCATGTGTTTGTCCAGTGTCCACACTCCTGTCCAGCAAATCTGTAGACCTGATTCTCCTCATACTTACACCTGTTATACACTGGCTAAACTCCACTGATTTAAACAAAATTACTCTTGAATTAGGAGGCAGGAGACTCAGGAATTATAAGCCCAGATTTACATTTCATAGGTAGTAAAAGTTCTTTGATTTGGCATTGCACTCATGGATCTAGCAAAGGGCAGAATCTTTCTCTAAAGTGGCAGTTGTAACTGTACTTTTGTATGTGTGTTACAGCCATAACATGTCTTGGACATGATTGTATATATTAAGCATTCTTTGTCTATTGGGGGGATTTAAAAAAGAATAAAGTGACATGAAAGATTATAAAACATGTACAATTTGTACCTCTATATGAATCATAATGATCCATACTAGTATATTAGTTAATGATCATATCAGATTCTTAATACATACTTAACAAGAACATAAGAACGGCCATAGTGGGTCAGACCAATAGTCCATCCAGCCCAGTATCCTGTCTTCTGACTGTGACCAGTGCCAGATGCTTCAGAGGGAATGAACAGAACAGGGCAATTTATCAAGTGATCCATCCCCTGTCATATAGTCCCAGCTTCTGGCAGTCCGAGGTTTAGGATCACCTGAAGCATGGGGTTGCATCCCTGACCATCTTGGCTAAGAGTTGTTGCTGGACCTATCCTCCATGAACTTAACTAATTGTTTTGTGAACTAGGCAAAGTCACTCTATTTTTTTTTTTTTAACAAGGATTCTGGGGTGTAGGCCCTGAGGTGAGTTGGAGGGAGGTTGGATTTTCATCCACTAATGTATGGCTGTTGGGAAGAAGTTCTCAGGTTTGTATGGAATTTTCAGCTGTCTTAATCTAGTGGATATTGGTAGCCTGCACCTAAGAGTTCAGGATGAATGCCGTTTAAATAATCCTAAATAAGTAACATACACTTAGTGTCATATTAAGCTGTATTAGGAAACATCTGAATGTTATACAGCTTGGATAGAAATACAAATGACAAGTTACTGTGTATGTACATTATTAGTTTTGAAACATTAATCACTCAAAGGTTCAGATTTCAGCTAACATGATGAGTATCAAAATCAGTTAGAGAACAGTTCAGACTAATTGCTTGCCAAATTTTTGAAATGAATAATTTAAAAATATGCAAGCGCAAATAATACATTAAACATGAGTAAATTTCAAAAAGTTAGGAGTACAAATGTGGCCATTTTTTCCTTTAAAAAAAAATGTAACTTAGGTTTTCCTAAGGGTTCCTCTCCTGTGAGTCTCTCTCAAGAAGTGCCGACTTCAGTTCAGCGCCTCATAAGAAGAACCCATTGCCTCACAGGATCAGGCCTGAAAAGATTTTAAAACCCCAAATATAAATATTTAAGTCTACAAAAGTAACAGAGGGAGTAATTACTTTTACCATATTGGTATAACATCAATTAATATTTTACAAAGAAAGCTTGATAAACATTAATCTTCCAAACATCCCTGAGAAACTCTCTTCACAGACAGGAAAACTAGAATAGAGATCCCAGGTACTTTTCCTGGGGCACAGACAGTAGCAGCATCACAGTCTGAAGGAGTTCCTAACTCCTATCTACATTCAGACCATCATTAGAACGTGCCTTTCCCTCATGTACTGAAACTAGTCTTATACAGAGATGTATGTCATAGTCCATAAAGACCAGACAGCATATGTTAATATGTTACTAAACTGGATACAGAAGCGTTCTGTTGCTGCTGCTTTGGCATGATGGGTTAGCCAAAATTCACGGCCTGTCAGGATTGTTTCTGTTAGGAAGAGAAAATGGTGATATGCGTCAAGTAATATTGTTTATTTAAAAAAGAAAGCATACAAAGGCCTGTCTCGCTGTAACGTGTACAAACAAACAGCAGTAGGCAATTTCCTTGCTCAGAAATCCCTGAGTCTGCCATTCCAGCGAGCTCTGGGCCTAAGAAGCCCTGTCTCTCAGCTTCCTCTCAGGGTCACTCTCTTTCTTCTGTTTTTCTTCCTCCAGATACAGCCTGAAACCAATATCCTACCCCCAGAATTTGCAAGCAGGGAAACCCCTAAGTCACACAGCTTATCTCTGACCTGCCATGCAGCCTAGTGTTTCAAGCAGTAGCTCACATTGTCTGCAGCTCCTTTTACTACATAAAAGGACTTGATTACTCCTTTGGTTGAGGCTGGACGAAAGTGCTTGGTACATTAATTGGCTTTTATGAAGTCTGTGGAGTCTTTGGATGCAAGACTCACCATTCAACGTAGCACTATAATGGACATCCTGAGACAAACAATTGGTATGTAAACGCTATCACATAAATGCACAATAATAGGTACAAAGACAAACATGCAAGGGCAAAACTTGATGAACTTTTTGTGTCACATCGTCTATGGAGTGTTGCTGAGAAGGTTAATAGGAGAGTAACCCTAGCTTTATTCCAGGCAGCGCTCAGAGCCAGGCTAGAACTAAAAAATGATCAAAGTTATTTTAAAATTGAAAGAAATTGCTCTCCAGCTGAGGCTTTGTCTGCTAACTCTGTGCCTAGAGTGAAGTTTTACAGCTGAGTTTAAAACCTCTAAAAAGACGAGAAATGCTGACACATCCTGCACTGCGCTGTATGAACAGGAATACATTATAATTTCTGGATTTATTTTCTTGTCACAGTTAAGAAGCCGCAGGGGTTTTTCCATTCCTAATTATATAGTGCAGTGTATTGCTGTTTCCATCTTACAAATAATAAAATTAAAGTCACAAATGCTGTATGAAACTGACAAATATGATTGAAATATTGAGGGGGGGAATACCTACTTCGGATAGAAGATGCTTTTGCTATAATTTGTGATTACGTTACCAGTGAGTGGTTTACACCATGAATGTTTCTGGTATTATAAAGAATCTTTAATAAATTGACACTTTGATTACATTTGGACAAGTATACTATTAAAAAAATCAATAAGCAAATGCAATAATAGCAATAGGCAACAAACTGGTAACTTCCTATGAAAGCTGCATAACCATGTTACATCAATCTCAGATTCCAGCAAATTTCCACCATAATAGATTATTCAATCAAAGAAGTGGTTAAGGTATATACAGGTAAATTCACATTATCCAAGCTGCATCAAATTGTGGCTTGTCCAAATTCAGAAATCTCCCCAGAAATCAGAATTCCAGCATGTCCCTTGAGAGATCTGGATAATTGGGGTTTACCTATATTCTGGAAGGAAAGCATAGCTTTAATTCCACATATAGGGGGCCTATTCTATTTTTTGCCTGTAAGTCCCATTAATATTAAGAATTGTTCCTGCAAGGGGCCCACCAGTCTGAAGTCTTGGCTGCTGCTCATTACAATGAGCAGGTAGTTCTGTCCCCTACCTGAGTACTAGGCTTCTGGTGCCCAGAAGAAGCTCTCCTACATGGATCCCAACATCTTATGCAGCCCCATTCAGCTGCTGCCCTTTTGGTGACACAGGGCTCCTGTTGCAGCTCCTGCAGCTGTAGTGGTGTGGGAAACCAGAACAGTGAACAGCATGCTGCAGCAGTGCAAAGTGAGCCTGGTTCATTGTGTAGCAGGCCCCTTCTGCCCATTTGACCTCAGGGTCCTTTGACCTGACCCAAGAGAGCAAAGGGAAGCTCATCTGCAGATGGCCAGTCCCATGGCGGGATACAAGGACCACAGCACAGACCAAAAGCAAAGTGCAGTCAGTTGTAGGGACCAAGTGCCCCCCCCCTTTCCTTCTAACTAAACCAATACTGGGTCACCATCCTCAATTCCACATTTGAGGTGTCTAGATGTGGGGAAGCTTTACATTCTCCTGTAAGCTTCATAGAAATTCATCCTCTAGTGGGGAAAAATGTTTTGCCAACTGGTACCCCCAGCTCCCAGAAAATTCTGACAAGGGTGAATGCTCCACCGAGAAGAACCATTATTGTTTATGTTTTGTATTGCAATAGCACCTAATGGTCTCAACTGAGTTTGAGCCCCATTGGGCTTGGCACAGTACAAACAGAGTAAGAGACAACCCCCTGCCCTTGAGAGTTTACAATCGAAATAAATAAGACAAAAGGTGAGAAAAGGGACTGTTTTAATCCTACGTTTTACAGCTTGGGAACTGAGGTACAGAGATGCTAGGTGACTTGGCCAAGGACTAGGGTGACCAGACAGCAAAT
This sequence comes from Emys orbicularis, assembly GCF_028017835.1. Taxonomy (NCBI): domain Eukaryota; kingdom Metazoa; phylum Chordata; order Testudines; family Emydidae; genus Emys; species Emys orbicularis. The sequence continues at coordinate 349,288,878 of NC_088683.1, forward strand.
GTGAAAAATTGGGACGGGGGTGGGGGGTAATAGGAGCCTATATAAGAAAAAGACTCAAAAATCAGGACTGTCCCTATAAAATCAGGACATCTGGTCACCCTACCAAGGAGACACAGGAAGTCTGTGAAAGAGCAGGGAATTAAATCCGACTCCAGTACCTGAACCACAAAATCACCTTTCCCCTCTAAGTATTATGTTGTATTAAGTTAGTCACACCACACAGAAAAAAAGAAAAGAAAAAAAAAATCCAGATCACGAGAGAAGATTTCAAAGTGTCTACCAGCCGTACACTATTCTGTTTATAATCCTTATGATTCGGTTGTCTTGGGAGAACAATCTGTTCTGGTTTTTTAGTTGCTAGAAAGCTTAGACTGGATTTGCTACTTCATATACTGCCTTCTCTTTAGCATCTGGGTTTCTGATATTTCATGTGTTCTAGCAATATCTATTCATTTATTTAAATCAATCTCACTACCCTGATTTATCAACTGCTTGCAGATTTTCAGTGAATTTGGCATACAAGTTTGTCAGGTCCTGAATCATTTTGTTCATGTTAGCAAATGCACAATTTTTAGCAAGCAAATTTAACCCACAAATTCTTCTGTGGGATGACTTCGGCCTTCATTATAAAATGTCCAACCATTGGGCTAGTTTTTTGGGTGGCACATTCACCAAACATATTGTGATATGCTCTTGGTATTCTTTCACTTCAGCTGACAGACCAAACCAAATATTGTTAATGAGTTCCAAAACTTCTCAGCTTGGGGCTGATTCTGATTTACACTAAAGGCTCTTCAAATTACTCTGGCAGTGAAAGATGGCTCTAACATGGATATAGAGGCATTTTTCTCTCCCTCCTTTTAAGGCCACTTTATACTTCCAGAGCAGTATAAAAGGGCCTTAGTTTAAACAGGAATCAGTTCTCTGTGTTGGAGCATGTGTCTAGCAAATGTAGATTCTGTTGGTGGCTCAGATAATATGTTTACTGGGGCCATATCTGTACCTAGGCAGACAACATGTTCAAGGCATAAGCATATAGCCAGCATCTGTACCTCTATATACTTCAGCAGGAGTGTGGTTTTGAGGGCTGCACTAGCAGAGTTGGTAAGTCAGAGATGTATGTTGAGAGGGGTTTTAGGCTACATCCCTGCTTTATTCCTCATTCGTCCTTGAGGTCAGTACATTTTTGCTTCTGTTTAAAAAAAAAAAGAGAGAGAACCACTTGCATATTGAAACCAAGAATTACATTTTTCCCTAGACAGTGTAATGTAAATACCCCAGAATACAAAAGTGTGTGCAGCTACCCAAGCAGAGTTTAGAAAGGATCTAATATACTCTGACCTCATTATACCTATTGCTGCACGTGCCCCCCACAAAAAATTGTGCAAAGTATGATAACTTTTTGATGTTTGTTGAGTTACTTCAGAAAGAGAATAATTAAATCATTCAGTCCCATTAATTTATCTCCTACATGCTTCTGCCTCAGGTGGCCTGACTGGCCAGTCCTGGATCATTTATACTGGAGACTTATTTTCATGAGAGTTGTTTATATTTGTGTATGTTATCAATCTCAATATATTGCCAGAAGCACTTGCAAAAAAATATGGTAGAGTTTTAAAATGAGAGAATAAAATGAGTCCCCTAATCTTCAGTCTCATGTTATTCTTAAATTGTGCTCTGGAGAGCATTAGAAGAATGAAACCATCAATCTAATTATACATTTAGAGTGCGAAATCTGACTGCAAAAGGTTAAAACGTAGCATAATTAAGAAATGTGATAAAGGCTGTACTTTTAGTGGTGGTGACCAGTATAAATTGTTTCCTATCTGGTAGTTAGTGATTTACACAATATTTCCCCCTTAGATAATAGTAATATTGTATTGATTTTTAAGCTTTGACTAAAGGAGAAATAGTTTGTATCAATTCCAGTTCAGAAAAAGACCACTATGAGGCTCTCCATTAAACTCTGACTGCACTGTAGTAGGAACCACACTAACTGTACTTGTCTGAAGCAGGCCTGACCAACACCCAGACTTCAGCGCCGCAATATGTTGCTACCAGTATCTGTGGTCTGCTGTGACTCTTTGAGACCTCCCTAGTTTATAGAGCCCAGCAGAGGTTCATTTAAGCTCTGGTACAACACTTCCCCTTGCATTGTTGGTTGCTCTAATCTTGGCCTCATGGGCTCTGTCTTTTGGTGCTCCCCACTGCCCATTTTGAGCCAGAGTGGTCTATACATAAATCAAAGAGGAGAGGCCGCACCTTAGGAGTGATCATTCAAAAAGTCACCATGGTGGCATATTGTTGTGTGTGTCAGGTGTGGGGAGGCTAGAAGACTGAGTCAACATCACCATTCTAATTCCTTAACACCACATGTGTCTCTAGTGGCAAGCCTCACAGAGTTGTTCACTCATACCAGCTGCTAAAGAACTGTCAGTCACTATCGACCTCTGCAGAGATGTATGTACTGTTTCTTTAAATCCGTAGGAGCTGTGCTTGGGAAGATACAAGGCAGAAGTTCTACAGTAAAGCAGAGAGTGAGAAAGATAAACTTTAAGGATCGTATTTTTCCTTACAGTAATACAAAGAAATTCCTTCTGTGTTTTGAACATAACTCTTGCTGTGAATCTTTAACACTGTCACTTGGAACACCTTTCCCCTTAGATGCTGAACCTCTCCCACATTCCTTACTTGAGTTGCAGTTGGCCTCAACAGCATTACAAAAAATCATTTTACTTCATTTACTGGCACGAGTCCTTCACTAAAGGTGCAATACCTTTTAGGGTAACTTAATTTGGCTAAAATATATATTTGAACCAGGGCCACATTTATTTATGCCATGAATTCAGTTCAGCCCTTAGCAACATGCTTAAATCCGATTGATGTCAATACATTTAAGTATGAAGCACCTGTTTAAGTGCTTTGCTGAATAGGGATGGGATTACTCCTGTGCATAAAGGCTTTGTTGTTAAGCACATACTTAAATGCTTTGTTGAATTGAGATCTAGGAGGAAAAAAGTGGGGCGTTCTCTCTTCAAGGAAACTGTCGTGCCAAAAAGATGTCTTATATTCAGGGTATTTAACAGTGAGGCATATTATCTTCTGAATTATGAGAACATATTTTCAAAGACCATCTGCTATTGTTCTGCATGAATCCATGGTGCCTGCAGTCTCTGAAATATTTCTAATTGTGCATTGCTTTTACTGAAAAAAGTCTTCTCTTTATGAGTAAGAGAGTAATTTTGGCAGAAGCTTCTTGAATCTGCAGCATGTGCTGTTAGATTGTTAGGTCTTAGTAATTAAAGTTATACATCTTTAAGAACTCTCAAAAATGTTCTTTTGTCTAGAATTTCTTATGAATTCATTATTGTAAAAGAATATTGGCAATAGTTTAGAGAAAAGATTCACTTTTGCTTTCTTTCTAGGTCAGTACTTCTGACAGACAATAACTTTATAAACTGGTGTTTATTGAGGAAGTATCATTATTTCCCTCTACTATAATTGTGGCAATAACAGTTTAAAATATTGTGTATTAGGAAACGACCTTAATGTCAGAAATTTGTCTATGATGGCTTGTTGTGGAAACAAGGAATGACTTTTTGAACAATTCCTTCCAAACTGGAATTTTTGTGGTGGAATTAGTGTAGGTCTCGATCTCAAACTCTATCTATTTTGTTCGGTTGGACCTGTGTGTTCCTGTCTTAGATTAGGCTGTATAGTCATTGTTGGCTCAGTATTAATACTCTGCCTGGTATTTTGACCTTCACATCTATAAAATGCATAGCACATAAAGGCATGTAGGAAGGTTTTAGCTTTGTGCAATACAGATTTCCTATATGATCATGAGTAATATGAACATTTCAATAAGCTGAGAGAATAGTTTGGAGACCAATTCACAATGACTGACATTAATTGTGACTCTAAATAATCAGAGTTTAAAGCTCAACATCCTGGACTCTGTATAGCATACTTGCAAATTGAAACTAACCAACTTTTTGCTAAGGTGCTTGTTGTTATTTAACATTTATATAGCTGTAGGTTGGGCTTCATTGTGCTAGACACAGCACAGTTATAAATGATGAAAAGTATTTGTCATCCTAGCAAACTCCTATTCCATTTGTGTGTTCATGTACACACAAATACCCAAAGCATTTGCCCTGAAAACCTTCTGTAAAAAATTTATTTCAAAAGATGTTAAAAAAACATCCTATTCCATGTTGTCAGGTGGTGTTTTAACTTTCATAGTTTTCTCTACCGTATCCTCTGCTCATCTCACTTGTGATTTAGTTGTTGTTTTTGTATCTTCCAGTTTCCATAAATTGCCAGTGTTTGAAAACACATTCAGTGTTATGTTCATATTTTTATTTTATTTAACATCCATTATTTTATAACAGAAATCTTATAAACTTGGCTTTACAACATAGAGATAAACTAGTATCACACAAATACACAGTTATTATATAAACTGACGTATTAAACTGTATTAAAGAGACCTGCTACTAATCACTTTCTTCAGCCTTATGATACTGATACTCCGCTTGATCCTGGCTGATGATACTGATCACATACTATGATTGATCATTTTCTCTGCTTCCTCTTCCTCTTCTCTCTTGTCAGTTGATAGTGCCTTTCACTATCTGATGTTTAGGACCAATCATCTGCTTTTCTTAAATATTCATGCTTAACCTGTCTGTTAGTAGTTTTATCAAAACTCTATGCAAACTCTATCCTTTTTCCTTCTATCTCAATTTTGAGTTTAATTTTAACTGTTGTTGAAAGGGTTTCTCTCCCTTCCTTAGCGTTCAAAGGAAGTTCTCAAACTGTCAGGTTCAATGGCAAGCAATGTCCCTCTTCCAGCAAATTCCAAAAATGTCCACCAGATTTCTAAGTCATCTTTTTTTTTCCTTTTCCCCTGTAAAACTCTGACATGATGAGTTATTTTTTCTGATACCAGAATTTCCCACGCTTTTTAATAGCAGTCAATAGATTTTGGGGAGTCACTCATTTTCCACTATTTTGCTATAGTAATTCCAACAGCAACTAGGAGATGAGTGATCAGTTCTTTATGGCTTTTAGAAGACACAGTGTTTTCAGGGCAATTTAATAAAAATACTAAGGCGTTATCAGACAGCTGACATCATGTTATCTCCCTTATGGAGTCTCCAATGGCTTTCCAAAATGTCTGCACTGTGGTAGGGATTCCATATTTTAACATTCAAAAAATAGGACACTCCACGGGGAGGGAGGGTAGCCCCACCCTGCCACCATTCACCCCCTCCAACTGCCCCCCACAGAAACCCCAACCCATCCAACCCCCCTGCTCCCTATCTAAGCCCCAATGGTCCTTGTCCCCAACTGCCCCCTCCTGAGACCCCCCCCAACTTCCCCCCTAGGACCCCACCCCCTACCTGTCCCCTGACAAACCCCTGGGACTCCCATGCCTATCCAACTGCTGCCTGTCCCCTGACTGCCCCCCCAAACCTCTGCCCCCATCCAACCCCCCTTGCTCCCTGTCCCATGACTGCCCCCGGAACCCCCTATCCCTTCTCCAACCCCCCAGCCCCCTTACCATGCCACTCAGACCAGCGTGTCTGGCTTCGCGCAGCGCCAGACACGCTACTGCATACATGCTGCCGTGCTCCCCTGCGGAGCCACAGCCCCCTTCCCCTCCCCCAGCACCTGCCTTCCAGATTTGAACACCTCAAAATTCAGGAGTGCTCAAGCTCAGTTTGGGCAGCTGTTACTTCATTTCTCCCAGATCAAATATACTGATCCACTGTAACTTGCTGTAGAAAAAGTAGGATAAAATTGAGCAAGAAATGCTTCCCAGTGGTTATTAGGACTGGAATTGCTATTTTCAACTGCCATTGCCTTGTTTGTTTGTTTGTTTGTTTGTTTGTTTAAAAGGAAGCCGGTGATATTGCACTGGCAAATTCCCCATAGAAAGAAAGAGTGGAACAAAAGAATAATAAATGCACCTCAACTTTTCCTCATTTATGTAGGACAGTCTTATAATATGCATCCAGATATCCTCCAATCACACAAGCTGAAAATTGTTCCACTTTACTGCAGTTCTGTAACCATATGTGAACCAATCCTGTCTGTGTTCTGTGCACATCTAAAATTCCTGCTGAATGACGTGCCCTGGGAGCGAGTTACCAGTGACCCAGGGCTGCGGCGGAAGGAGGGTGCAGGTGGGGAGGGGGGTGAGCCCAGGGCTGGGGCGGCAGGTGTGGGGGGGCAATGGTGGGGGGTAGGGGGAACCCAGAGCTGGGGCGGCAGGGTGTGTGTGTGTTTGTGGGGGAGAGCCCAGAGCTGGGGCGGCAGGGGGGTGCAGTTGGGGGGATGAGAGCCCAGGGCTGGGGAGGCAGGGGGGTGAGAGCCCAGGGCTGGGGAGACAGGGGGGTGCGGGTGGTGGAGAAGAGCCCAGGGCTCGGGTGGCAGGGGGGTGCGGCGAGGAGCCCAGGGCTGGGACGGGGGGCAGCCAAAATTTTTTTTGCTTGGGGCGGCAAAAAACCTAGAGCTGGCCCTGATGAACTGCCAAGCCTAGTGCCAGTGCTCGGCCCTGGCACAAATAAAGCACTGAAATCTTCTATGCTGTATTTTGAACCCGTTGCCTCTTGTCCTGCCCTCTGTGGCAAGTGAGAACAACTTTTCTCCATCTTTTTATGGCAGCCTTTCCAGTATCTGAAGACCGCTATCATATCCCCCCTTAATCTCCTCTTTTCCAAACTATACAGGTCAGGAAAAGTGTGGGACCCTTATTCAATGGGGGAGGCAACCTAGTGACAGATGCTGTGGAAAAAGCTGAAGTACTCACTACTTTTTTTGCCTAGGTCTTCACAGACAAGGTCAGCGCAGCACTGTATGGGGAGGAGGTGAGCAGCTGTCAGTGGTGAAAGAACAGGTTCAGGACTATTTAGAAAAGCTGGACATGCACAAGTCCATGTGGCCGGATGCAATACATTCGAGGGTGCTGAGGGAGTTGGCTGATGTGATTGCAGAGCATTGGCCATTATCTTTGAAAACTCGTGGCGGTCGGGGGAGCTCCCGGATGATTGGAAAAAGGTAAAAATAGTGCCCATCTTTAAAAAAGGGGAAGAAGGAGAATTCGGAGAACTACAGACCAGTCAGCCTCACCTCAGTCCCTGAAAAAATCATGGAGCAGGTTCTCAAGGAATCCATTTTGAAGCACTTGGAGGAGAGGAAGGTGATCAGGAACAGTCAACATGGATTCACCATGCCTGACCAACCTGATTGCCTTCTATGATGAGATAACTGGCTCTGTGGATATGGGGAAAGCAGTGGACATGATATACCTTGACTTTAGCAAAGCTTTTGATATAGTCTCCCACAGTATTCTTGCCAGCAAGTTAAAGAAGTATGAGTTAGATGAATGGACTATAAGGTGGATAGAAAGCTGGCTAGATTGTCGGGTTCAACGGGTAGTGATCAACAGCTAGATATCTAGTTGGCAGCCAGGATCAAGCGGAGTGCCCCAGGGGTCAGTACTGGGGCCGGTTTTGTTCAACATCTTCATTAATGATCTGGATGATGGGATGGATTGCACCCTCAGCAAGTTCACAGATGACACTAAGCTGGTGGGAGAGGTAGATATGCTGGAGGGCAAGGATAAGGTCCAGAGTGACCTAGACAAATTAGAGGATTGGGCCAAAAGAAATCTGATGAGGTTCAATCAAGAAAAAGTGCAGAGTCCTACACTTAGGATGGAAGAATCCCATGCACTGCTACAGGCTGCCGACCAACTGGCTAAGCGGCAGTTCTGCAGAAAAGGACCTGGGGATTACAGTGGATGAGAAGCTGAATATGAGTCAACAGTGTGACCTTGTTGCCAAGAAGGCTAACGGCATATTGGACTGCATTAGTAATAGCATTGCCAGCAGATCGAGGGAAGTGATTACTCCCCTCTATTCAGCACTGGTGAGGCCACATCTGGAGTATTGCGTCAAGTTTTGTGCCCCCCTCCCCCCACCCACTACAGAAAGGATGTGGAGAAATTGGAGAGAGTCCAGTGGAGGGCAATGAAAATGATTAGGAGGCTGGGGCACATGACTTATGAGGAGAGGCTGAGGGAACTGGGATTGTTTAGTCTGCAGAAGGGAAGAGTGAGGGGGGATTTGATAACAGCCTTCAACTACCTGAATGGGGGTTCCAAAGAGGATGGAGCTACGCTGTTCTCAGTGGTGGCAGAACAAGGAGTAATGGTCTCAAGTTGCAGTGGGGGAGGTCTAGGTTGGATATTAGGAAAAACTATTTCACTAGGAGGGTGGTGAAGCACTGGAATGGGTTACCTAGGCAGGTGGTGCAGTCTCCATCCTTGCAGGTTTTTAAGGCCCGGCTTGACAAAGCCCTGGCTGGGATGTTTTAGTTGGGGTTGGTCCTGCTTTAAGCAGGGGGTTGGACTAGATGACCTCCTGAGGTCTCTTCCAACCGTAATCTTCTATGAAACATATCCAGTTCCTTCATCCTTTGCTCATATGCCTTGCATTCCATCCCTGTGATCATCTTTGTTGCTTACCTCTGGATCCTTTCCATTTTCTGTACATCCTTTGTATACATCGGTGACCAACATTGGATACAGTACTCCAGCTGAGGCCTCACCAGTGCCAAGTAGAGCAGTAATATCACCTCTCATGACTTGCATGCTATGCCTCTATTAATGCAGCCTAAAATTGTATGTTTGCTGTTTTAGATACATAACTCTTTATAAGGAGACTTTTAATTGTTTATCTTGTTTCCCAGTTGTACCAATAGAAAATTATCAAAGTTTTCTTCTGTATCTCTTCTTTTCTCCAAAAACTTAACACAATGTGTCTTCGGTTTCCAAGGCTTTTTATAACAATCTTGTAGAACACAAAATTTCTGCTCTTTCAGAATTAGTCTAAATAATTCCCTGGAAATTCATTTATGCTTTGGCTATGACTTTATATTCCCCTCAGCAAACTAGAACTCTTGAGTCTGTGATAGGATATCCTGCTTCACAGGTGTATTGCGTTAAAGGAATACCCTGAGTCTAGAGTGAAACTTCATATATAAAAGTATGATTAGATGACCTCTCGAGGTCCCTTACGGTCCTTTCTTTATTTTCTTCGAGTACTGTCATTTCAGTTAGTTCTGTTGCTTGCGTGTTATTATTTATGTATATCTTCACCACATAAAATGGGGCTAGTTAACTCACAGTAGCTGTATGTTGCACAAGGTGCATGCCCGAAAGCACATACAATCTAATTGCACCCAATGACCAGTAAAGAGCAATAAAACTGTGGGGTGAGGTGTGACAGAAATGGAAGCTGCCTGCAATATCTTTGGAAAAACCTACTGAATTAAGTTTAAGTACCTCTAGGGTCCATTTTATTAAACACAAAGATTATATATTATTGTGAGGATGGATGATCAAAGGACTATATTGAACAATGTGACAGACAAGCATGGACTTTTGGAATAATAGGTGTGAAGTGGATTTCCTGGGATATATCTAGGGGGAGGTGAACACACATACCCTAACCTGGGTTATGCAAAAACCCTGCCTTTTGAAGTGGGCCCTGAGAAGTGTCCCAAACTCTATAAAGAAAAGACTAAACCAGGGATCGGCAACCTTTGGCATGCGGCTCGCCAGGGTAAGCACCCTGGCGGGCCGGGCCCATTTGTTTACCTGCCACGTCTGCAGGTTTGGCTGATCACCGCTCCCACTGGCCGCGGTTCGCTGCTCTAGGCCAAAGGGGGCTGCGGGAAGCGGCAGCCAGCACATCCCTTGGCCCGTGCCAAAGGTTGCTGATCTCTGGACTAAACTATTTATGGTTGTTCTGGTTCTGAGCCAAGGCTGTTATGAGCTTGTAGCCACAGGAAAAACCCTTTGTGAGGTTTGAAGGACTGATTCCAACAAGAGCCCTTGTTGGGGTGTGATGTTTGGTAAGCTTATTAGCTTGCGTGTAGGGCCTTTTATTGTTTTTAATGTTTTCTCTGTAATGCTTTCACCTTAAAATAAATATGTTTGCTTATAAAGAGCTCTGTGGTAGTTTATAATGTCTGCTTATTACAGCTGTTCAAAGTGAAAGCAAAGTGCAGATGCTGGTGTGTTTAGGCAGTCTGGCTTGTTAGGGATATCACAGTGTAGGTAGAAAACTGTGGATCCTGGAAAAAACTCAGTTGGGAGGGAGAGACACATTGGTCTCCATCCAAGAGAGGTGATGGCTGAGGAGCTGGGAGCCTAGAATGGGTTCTCTCGAGGGACCACATGGGGGAATACAAGTGTAGTTGCCCTGAATTGTGACATGGGGATGACAGAGGAAAGATTGGTCCCGGATGTTAAGGTTACATGTTTATTTTTTGACAATGAGCCATTGGTACAATAGTTCAATTTGGGCAGGGACTGAGCAACAAGCAGTTTAGGGGCTCTGGCCCTCAGAGCAGGGGCTGAGCAAATAGCAAACACAGGCCATCCAGCCTAGGGTAGGTAGGCTCTCACCCCAGTGTGGGGGGCTGGCAGCAGCAGGGGTTCCACCCTCCTCCACCGGGTTCCAGCCCAGGGCTCTGACAGGAACCTGAGGGTTCTGCCACTGGGTTAGTGGGGATCCCACTGAAACATGCTGACCTAGACTCTGGCAACACAACCAGACTAATGTCTGGTGTCCCTTGGCTACTTCCTACTACCCCTTTGAAGTGTACCTCCATCTCCTGGGGTTCCTCCATCTCCCCAGGGTATATGGCCAGTGGCAGTCCCAGTAGCTCCTCCAGGTACTGGTCAGTCGGCAGTCCCGGCTCCTCCTCTGGGTTCTCAGCAATGTAGAGCTCAGTCTTGGCTGCAGGGCTCGGCAGTGGTCTTCCTTCCCCAGCTCTTGCATAACTGAGCTGCAGAGCCCATCTTTTAAACTTCCTGTGCCCCTCTACTTCTGGCATTGCTTGCCTGGCTCCACCCACCAGCAGTTAGAGAGTGGTTTCTCCCCCTCAGTCTCGGAGGGAGGCCATGCTGCCTCACTACAATGTGTGATAAAAATTTTTTAATTTAAGTGATATCACTGGTGGGCCTTCCTGATGAAAAAAGTTTTAAGGAGGTATTTGAATGAAGCAAAAGTGATTGCCTTGTGTATATTTAAATAACTGTTTTCCTTAAGAATAAGCATAGTACTGATAACATAGCATGAGCTCTTTAACAAAATTACATTAACATAAGACTACCTTGTTAGAATAGAGCTGGGAAGTGGCCTACCTTGAGGAAAGTGAGCCAGAGAAGAAGTTTATTCTTCATTTGTTTTGCTCTAGCACTTGGGAGTGCTGGTCATGGACCAGGCCCCCCATTGTACGAGGTTTACAAACACAGAAAAAAGACAGTAGATTCCCCAAAGCGCTTATACTAGGAAGCAGCAGTTCATATCTGTAAATGATCAGACAGGCTGGCAAATACAATCAGATGTGCCATTTTCCCACTGTTAATCAGAGAAATGCAACACACTAAATCTGTGACCTGACAAACATCCCCACCTTGTTTACATTGGCTCATTAACACTACAAAAGTGATTTCCACCCTTTCTTGTCAACTATTGAGAATTACGTACTTCCAATTTAAATTAAATTGGCTCGTTAGCATTGACCCCCCACTTGGTAAGGCAACTCCCATCTTTTCATATGCTATGTATTTATACCTCCCTACTGCATGTTCCACTCCATGCATCTGATGAAGTGGGGTTTAGCCCAGGAAAGCTTATGCCCAAATAAATTTGTTAGTCTCTAAAGTGCCACAGGGACTCCTCCTTGTTTTTCCTATTAACCTATGTTCATTTTATAATAGTTCTGATGACGCACATTCTGCTCAATTTCAAAATAACAAATGCAACATTCTCTAAGTCTGTTTTTTCTTTCCTTGCAGGGTCAATGATTGTATCTTGCGGGTGAATGAGGCTGATGTATCAGAGGTCTCTCACAGCAAAGCAGTAGAAGCACTAAAAGAGGCTGGTTCTATTGTGCGATTGTATGTTCGTCGAAGGAGACCTATTCTGGAGACGGTTGTAGAAATCCAATTGTTCAAAGGCCCTAAAGGTAAATATGTAAAAGAGAACCCACATTTTGACATTTCGTTCTTGCTGCATAACTAAACTCTTCATCATTGTGTAACTGGCACCTCAGCCTGATGTTTTGGAATCTGGCTGTGCTGACCTATATTGAGAGCTGAAATGAAATGCTTTTGGACTGTCACTGTCTGAGTTCAGTTGCCTGTTTTCCCTGCAGCTGTTGATGAGAGCACTGGAATCTAATATTCAGTACAGAGGGAATTTGGGCAGCTGGTCTGTTTTAGACGGTAATGATTGCAGAGATAGCTCAGTGCTTGCAAAGGAAGGACAGAAGAGGTGTCAGCCAGTGAGCTGTCAGGCAGCCCTCCTTCTTCCAAACCTTCTCCCCAGCTCCAGCATCTGCCTTTCATTTAGGATGTTGTTGGATATGGTCTTCTCCAATTCCCCTTCGTTCAAAAGGCCATATGAGCATCCCCCGACTTCTCCTTCCAGAGTTTCCCCTACATTTCTCTCTCCCAAAGCTACAGTTGAAAGAATAAGAGAGAGAACAGACTGTCCTAGCAAGATAGCTCACTTGTCCTTGAATACGCTATTTTTCTCCTCATCAAGTTGCCATGGAAATGTAGTATAAAACCTTCCCTGCACACAGGCTTAAATCACTTTGTCTTCACTAGCTAAACCCTCTGGCTGGTGAAGGAGCCCTTTGGACATTGTGAAGACTTTGGTGTAAATTGCAGGATCTCATAGAAAACCTGAAAATAAAATATTTCTTAGAAGCAATTCTGCTCATATGTAAAACTTTCAGCATTTACTCTTTCCCCCTTTCTTCTTACTAAAGATATTTGCATGAAAACAAGACCTTTCTTTCTTAAGCGCTCATTTGATCCTAATGCTCATTCCCACCTGAAAAGCATCTTTTTGAAACTACCTTATTTTCCATAGCTAATAATACCACAAACAGAACTGTTACTTTCAGTGGGGGAGGGGGGAGAATAGGCAGCAGATACCAATGAACTCTTAGTCAATAAGGGGCCTAATTCATTTCTAGGATAGCTCCAATCACTTCAGTGGAGATTTTCCATCAGACCACATGGCTCCATGATTGTTTTTTTTTATATAGATGTCTTTAGTAATAATGAATGAGTCAGGTGAAACAAAGTCTGACATATTCATTGGATAGTTTGGAAATAAAATGATTTTTCACTGGCTTTCATTAGATCTCATCTCATCTTTAAAGAATTCGTGTTTCTGGAAGCTGGTATGACAGTATTAGTGGATTTTATTTGTTTACTGAGAAATTTTGTAATGTTCTGTGAAAAATAGCATAAAGTCCTGCATATTGTAAGTACCTCTATATTAGGAATATCACAAGCATTTGATACTTGGACTTCAACACTATATGGTTCACCGCTTACTATTGCCAAACAGTAAGGTACATTTAAATGTGCATCTGAGGGAAGAATTTAGCCCTAAGAATCCAGAATGTTATAATACAAAATTGACTTTCAAATTCAAAGCAGTCTATGCTGGGAGATTTTATATGTACATGTTAAATTGGAACAGTACAGGAAGCAGTGTTTTAAAGAATTTTGAATTAAACAAATGTACAGTGCAACTGTTATCTTGAGTAACCTAAAGAAACTAAACATAACACATCCTTTAAGCTTTTGATGAGACAGAAATAATTTAGCTTTACTGTAACAGTGGCTGCATTGTGGAAATGGAAATGAGATGCTAGCACTTTATTAAAAAAAATTCTTGCAAGATTTTCATTTTCGTTGTGTGCCTAGAACAATTTTGTTTTATGTTTGTTACAGAACAGAGTCAATATGAAAAAAGCTTTTACGACAAATGAAGAACTTTTTACCTCTTAGTTTTACAAGTATTGATTTGATGGTTCTAGTTAATGAATATGTAATTTATTGCAGACATATACTCCAGCTATTGAATTGTATTATTAAACTAGGTGTCTCTTAAATTTCCATTTTAGCATTACTGAAAGTAAGTTAACTGAAAAGCAGGTTGAAAAAATTAAAGTAAATAATCAGCTCTTGGAAAAAATAAGTCTTTATGCTTTATAGTTTGAGCTGTAAGTGATGTGCTTGTATGCTTCATATGTATTACAGAGGAAGGAGGAAGAAGGAAAAGAGGAGGAAAATAATATATATATGCTGGTTAAATTTTTTGAAATTAGTATTAATTTTCATATAGTAGCAATTTTAATCTGATTATTTCAAAGTCTTATATCAACGATTAGTCAGACCTTGTGAGGTAGCTGTGTACCTCTGTTATGTCCATTGTACAGATGAGTAAACTGAAGGACACAGAAGTTACAAGAGGCCACACAGCACGTTAGTTCTAAAGTTGGGAATAGAATCTAAAGATCTTGGCTTGTAGGCTTGAGTGCTAACATCTATCCCTGGCACTACACTCTGTCCATTCACACTGAAAGTAGTTTGTCTGTGAATTACGCTTTCCTATCATTGCTATAAACCATAGAAACCATTTAGTATTTATATACCCAAAGAGATTTATAATCATTTATCTTATTTTCAACAAGAAAAACTGTTAGTTTTCAGACAAGAAGGCTGTTCTGATGTCAAACCTATTATAGCAAAGATATTTAAAAATGCTCCTTTTGTGTATTTGTTTCAATATACTGCTGACTTCATTACCTACTGTGCTGAGAATGCACCTCACAAAACTGAGTCTTGCCCTCTGCAGCATCACCTACACTGAATGATCAATTCCTGTACTTGTATGTGCATGTGCAGTAGCTCATACTTGTCAGTGTTTAAAAGCCATAAATAAGGAAATTTGTAGAGGGAAAATACATGCATTTATTTTCAGCTGAAGTACATAGGACTGAGAAATTTTTTGGAGGGATTTAAATGTTTTACAAAAGTTAATCTAACTAGGGATGGTTGGCATGTAAGCTGATGATTTTGCATCAGATGTGGATTTGTGGGTCACATATAGAGGGCAGAATGGAAGCCAGCATATTGCAAATATATTATAAATGCAAAACAAATAAGTGTACACGACATATATTAAGAAGCCATGTAACCCTTCAATTTGACTATTTGCAAAAGAGATGAGTGAGGATACCTCTGAACTGTTTAGCATTTTTTCAAAATTCCAAGACCAGTCTGACCTCCTGTTCAACACCAGCCATAGAACTTCCTTAAAGTAATTCATAGATCAGATCTTTTAGTAAAACATCCAATCTTGATTTAAAAATTGCCAGTGATGGAGAATCCACCACAACCCTTGCTAAATTGTTCCAGTGGTTAATTACCTATTATTTAGCTTCAACTTCCAGCCATTGGATTGTGCTATACATTTGTCTGCTAAGTTTGTTCCCCGCGTAGCTACTTATAGACAATGATCAAGTCATCCTTGAACCTTCTCTTTCTTAAGATAAACAGACTGAGCTTCTTGAGTCTACTACCTTAAGGTATGCTTTTAAAACCTTTAATCATTTAATTAACATGATAGGTCAAATTTTCCAACAGGTCCATACCTATGTAGTTACAGAAACTCTGTGTGTATTCAGAAGTTTGCCACACCCCTTTTTGAAAATATTGTTTAGAATGTCCTTGAGCTATCTTCTGATAAAGATACAGGCAGTCCTCGACTTTACAACGTTCAACTTACGACAAACGGCATTTACGACGCTTCTGAATTGACACCCTGATTCAACTTACAACAATTGGCTTCGACTTTGACGTTCGGTCCCGCAATGGAGGGGATTGCGATTACGATGTTTTGACTTACGATACAATTTTCAGGAACCAATTGTGTCATAAGTCCGAGGACTGCCTGTACAGAGAGAGAGAGAGAGAGTTTTAAAAGCCTGATCATTACAGAATCTTTTCTTTATCATATGTTAGGAAATTGTCCCTAATACATAAATCAAATACACAAGTTTATTACTGGAAATGAAAGACCAGCTATTTATGAAATGCTGTGCAAGTGCATTTCCTACCAGGACTGGCTCTAGGCACCAGCAAAGCAAGCACATGCTTGGGGCGGCACAATTCCAGGGGCGGAATTCCGGCCATTCTTTTTTTTGTTTGTTTTGCTTGGGCAGTGCTCTCGGAGCTTGGGGCAGCAAAAAACCTAGAGCCGGCCCTGTTTCCTACTGGTCTGTTTCAGAACTCTCCCTGGGCCTAGAGCTCAGCAACCAGTTTCTTTTCAGTTGTTACAGCCTCCTACAGAGCAGATATATTCAATATGTCCCCACATACAATATCTATTTCTGATTGACAGTCAATGGGATTAGGCTCCTAGGGGATTTAGATGGTTTGAAAATTCTATCCCTGGATTGAAAGTATGTGTTTTCTTTCCTGTGTATGGAAACATAACAAGCATAATGACAATGAGAATGGATTTATTTTTTTTAATCATCAGTGTCACAGCTGTATACACCACAGTGTTTGTATCAAGGAAACAAGCGTGCATAAATTTAAACACTTTGTCTAAGATGATACTTGGTCAGCCTTTGTAATTTTACATGTAAAATAGCTTTCTATGAGACCTTGCAACAAACTGATTATTTCTTATGAGGAATGAATTACAAACTTTAGCAGCATTCTCCCTTGTGTCCTGTCTGTTCAAAAATTATAATATATAAACCCATGTATTTATAATTGAGTAAAACTTTTTGAAATGAAGAAATTTTATGGATCTCTGGGGTCTTCAGGAATCTTTGCTATTTGATCATTCCATACAATTTATATTTTGTTGACAACAAAACAATTGTTGTGTGCTTGATCAGTGATAGAAGTTTAACTTGATTTTTATATCAAATTTTAAAGGATCAGCTAGGCAAGCCCATGATGCCCTGATTGCAGCCTTAGTCTTTCTGATATCCAGACATGCTATGTGTATATTATCCAGGTCTGTTAGTTGTTTACTGTGATGCAAATATAAGACTTTAAAAATAGATGCGCCTCTTTGGTTCACTCTATGAAGGTCTTATTGCCTACTTTTTCCATACACAAAGTGCAACCATGTACTTTCAGTCTGAATTAGTTTTTGCTCAAAAGAGAACCACAAAACAAGAAAAGGAGCAAGGTGTTTCTCTTCTCTGTAGCAGGCTGTATTTGAACAGAATGTGGAATAACAGTTGCCTCCAGGAGACAGCAGAGTCCTAGACATTTAAAAATGCAGGGCACATAAAATCCTATCATATGCCTAGCAACACACACATTACTTGATTGTCACTGAAAGTTTCTGTTGCATCTGCATATAGTAACAAATCAGTTTTGGGGAGGTAGAGAGTACCATATTACTTAGGGTCCTATGGGAAAGGCAGGCTGAGTTGTGTAATTAGCATGGTTGTACACAGAGAGGGATCCCTATGAAGCACTAAGTTCATTAGTTTCAATAAGCTTATAAAAATATAAGCAACAAGTAAAATTCCACTGTGACGCACAGGATATGTCTACACTGCAATAAAACACCAAGTCAGCTAACTCATGCTGGCGGGGCTCAGGCTGTGGGGCTATAAAATTACAGTGTAGACGTCTGGGCTTTTGCTGGAGCACCGGCTCTGGGACCCTGCATGGAATTTTACTCTTATGCGTAATTATCTTTTTTTAAACTTCTTCAGATGAGAAAACTCAGAAATATTGAGAGCATTGAGAGTTCTCACAGTAGATTTCTTATCAATAAGGCTCTACTTATTGTTCTGTTCTTGTTTTGCAGGCATAGCTCCCATTGACCGAGTGGGAGTGCTGCAAGCAGAACTACTGCAGAATATTGTATTTACTGAAGGAAAAGTCCCCCAGAGAAAGTCAGGTTAAGGTGAAAAAGGAGAAGAGCTTTATTCAAGTTAGCCTTTTTCATAGCGAAATTTGCAGGGTCCCAGAACCCTGGGCTCCTGCCCAAGCGTGAATGTCTATACTGTAATTTTATAGCCCCACAGCCTAAGTCAACTGACAAGGCCAGCTGAGGGTGTTTTATTGTAGTGTAGACTCCTAGTGTCATGGATGGATGGAAACCTGTTTCAGCCAGGGCATTAAGGGCTTGCTTCACTCTATGTAAATATAAAATGTAGAAAACTACACAAAAAGGCAAACATACCATTTTCATTCAAGACCTTTTAAACTATGGTACACACAATGATGTCGCCATATATTAGCAAAAATAGCACAAATGCTTTTCAAATGGCTATCTAATGATGTTAACCTTGCGTCAAGTTCTTGCTGAAGCTCTTCTTCCTAGACACATTTGCCAACGTACTTTCAGATTCCTTTCTTTACAGAACCTTTAAATCAGATAAAATGGTGATATAAAGAATCTTTTATTTATAGATAGTAGAATTCTACCATTGTTAAGCGGACAGTTGGTCGCCTTGTTATACATAGACATGGTGTCAGAGCATATATAACAAGGGTTTTGATTGATAGCTTAAGTCCTTCTGTCCTACACTAGAAAGAAAGCCAATTTAAAAACAGAAAATATTAGTTTCAGTAACTATAGCATTACAGGATCATACATTTTTGTTTGTTTTTCAAACAAATTTTCAGGAGCATAATAAACTCCTGACCTCACTTCCGTAGCAAATGAGACGTTTAGAAGATAACACAGCTGCAGAAAAGATGCTTAGATAATGAAAAACAGATGAGAGCAGGAAACCTGGGAGGAGAAATGGCAGATTAAAAATAGCAAATAAGAAACAAATGTAAAACACAACTGATTATGCCATCTGGAAATTCTGGTGGCTTGAGCTTCTGCTCTTGTATTTTAATTCACCATTGATCCTATTTATTATTGGAATGGAGCTCAAGTCATGGATCAGGTCCCTTGTGCTAGATGCTGTACAAACACAGGATAGACCCCCAAAGAGCTTAAAATCTAAGTATAAGATAACAGAATAACGGCCTTGTTTTACTAGTGAACTGGAATACAAGGGCATACTTCCTTCTGGAAATTTTACATGGGCTTAAAAATCTCAATAAAACTGAAGATATGAAATTCTGTAGATAAACATTTGAGCTAAATACCTGAACCTCAACTTTTAATATATAGTATAAAAAAGTAGAGAAATGGGGTTAATTTCCCCCCTCCTTCTATGAGTAGATAATATTAACTGGCCATGAGGTACTCTAATTGGGACTGACAGAATGTTGAAAATATAGCCTGCCAGCTGCCCTCTGAGTCACTATCTTAGAAAGGTGCAGACCCACTGGAAGTAAGGATCCCAGTAGGCCAAAGTCTAGGTCTATTACTCCTTCCTATTGGCTCTGATAATGGATTTTTTCCCATTGTGGTTGAATTTGACCAATAAAAAACATTTAATTGTATGCCTTTATTTTTCTTAGTGAGTACATTTAAATATACATTCAATGTTGCTCTCAGGCTCCTGACACGTAGCCTATGTAGAGGTCTGCTTGGACCTAATTTTAAATCCTGACCTAGACCTGATCCCAAGCTGATCACAGCTGACCCAACCCGAAGAGTGTCGAGTCATTTTCAGACCTGACCCAACCTGACCCTGCACTTCTTCCTGAACCTGTGTCAGTGCCACCACTGCCACCGCATCCTTGGGGCTCAGCCTGGTGGGGGCTTCCTGCTCCCCATGGCCCGGGCACATGATCTGTCTCCAGCTGTCTCCTACTCATGTCATTGACGTGACAGCTACCTGCCCCACTCCTGTTGCCACTGCCGCCTCGCTCTGCTGCATGTGCAGTGGATTGAGAAGTGCTATGACTTACCAGCACACTCACTCCACAACACACACAGTGCAGCAAGTGGCAGTGGCCAGCAGGAGCGGGGCACACAGCGGCAGCGGCGCTAAAGCCATGGGCATGAGGAGGTGTTCAGAGATGACTCGACCCAAGATGGTCAGGTTGTTTTCGGACCTGATCGAATCTGACACTTGTAGCTGGGTCCCGTCAGGTTTGGATTTAATTGTAAAGCTTCTAAGTCAATGTGTCCCTTTGTGTTGCAAAGCTTGGGCACGTCTGGCCTAATCCTTTTGTTATAAGACAAAACTGGGGGAAGGGAATGAAGTATGCTAATTCTCTTGTACAATCCAATGCAAATAAAAATTGTGAAATAAGAATTTAGGTAATAAGTAGAGTGGGGTGATTTAAAAAATTGCCCAAAATATTTTTTCAGGGGACCAAAACTGTTCAAAAGTTCAGGTTTGACAATTTTTGATAAATGTGGCTAATAGTTTCTGCCAAAAAAAATAACCCCTGTGAAACCAAAATTTTTATAAATCTTAAAACCATTTTGACATTTCATTTTGTAGCATTTCAGAAATATTGATTCAAATGACTTTTCTTTTCTTTTTTTTTTTATTATTGAGAAAAACTGAAAAAAATCAGTGTTGGTTCAAAACAAATAAAGGGTTGTTTTTTTTAGGTGACCAGATTGAAAATTACAAAAAAAAAAAAAAAAAAAAAATTCTATTCATTTTGAACCAACACTGATTTTTTTTGGTCACTGAAAAATCAATTACATCTCTACCCCGATATAACGCGACCCGATATAACATGAATTCGGATATAACGCGATAAAGCAGCGCTCTGGGGGGGCGGGGCTGTGCACTCCGGCGGATAAAAGCAAGTTCGATATAACGCGGTTTCACCTATAACGCAGTAAGATTTTTTGGCTCCCTAGGACAGCGTTATATCGGGCTAGAGGTGTATTTGCTTAGCTGTAGTAATAAGTAATCAAAGGAGGAGAAAAGACAACAGGGAACAGTAAGAAAGCAAAGTGCTTATTGGGTAGTGAAGTAATGTTATACTTTCTGATATAAATGTTTGAACACTGAGGTTCAGTTTCATGGTTGCCACATGTCCCCTATGTGCTGACTGTGTTGGTGCAAAGGGAGTATAGAGCAGGTATAAAACCTCCCTAATAAATAACACTCATTCAGGGGGGTCATATGACCTCATACTTCCAGGAGTGGTGCCAGGGCTTTTGGCACCCTAGGCGGGGGTCCTTCCGCGCTTCCGGTCGTCGTCGTCAATTCTGCAGCGGGGGGGTCCTTCCGCGCTCCCAGTCTTTGGGGCACTTTGGTGGCGGGTCCCGGAGTGAGTGAAGGACCCGCCGCAGAATTGCCGCTGAAGACCTGGAGCGCGGAAGGACCCCCCGCCGCCGAATTGCCGCCAAGGGCGGCAAAATGCCGCCCCCCCCCAAAAAAATCCTGGTGCCCTAGGCAACCGCCTAGGTCGCCTAAATGGAAGTGCCAGCCCTGCATACTTCCCTCACAAACACATAGCTTAAGGCTTTTGATACTGCCTCACATGACATTCTCAAAAACAAACTAGGGAAATACAACCTAGATGGAGCTACTATAAGGTGGGTGTATAACTAGTTGGAAAACCATTCCCAAAGATTAATTACCAGTGGTTCACAGTCAAGCTGGAAGGGCATATCAAGTGGGGTCCCACAGGAATTAGTTCTGGGCTCTGTTCTGTTCAATATCTTCATCAATGATTTAGAAAATGGCATGGAGAGTACACTTATAAAGTTTGCGGATGATACTGCGCGGGGAGGGGTTGCAAGTGCTTTGGAGGATAGGATTAAAATTCAAAAATGATCTGGACAAACTGGAGAAATAGTCTGAAGTAAACAGGATGAAATTCAATAAGGACAAATGCAAAGTACTCCACTGAGGATGGAACAATCAGTTACACACATAGAAAATGGGAAATGACTGCCTAGGAAGGAGTACTACAGAAAGAGATCTGAGGGTCATAGTGGATCACAAGCTAAAGATGAGTCAACAGCATAACACTGTTGCGCAAAAAAAAAAAAAGGCAAACATAATTCTGGGATGTATTAGCAGGAGTGTTGTAAGCAAGACACGAGAGTTATAAGCAAGACACGAGAAGTAATTCTTCTGCTTGATTCTGTGATGATTAGGCCTCAGCTGAAGTATTGTGTCCGGTTTTGGGTGCCACATTTCAGGAAACATGTAGACAAATTGGAGAAAGTCCAGAGGAGAGCAACAAAACTGATTAAAGGTCTAGAAAACATAAGCTATGAGGGAAGATTGAAAAAATTGGGTTAGTTTAGTCTGGAGAACAGAAGGTGAGGGGGACATGATAACAGTTTTCAAGTACATAAAAGATTGTTACAAGGAGGAGGGAGAAAAATTGTTGTTCTTAACCTCTGAGGATAGGACAAGAAGCAATGGGCTTAAATTTCAGCAAGGGCAGTTTAGGTTGGACATTAGGAAAAACTTCCCAACTGTCAGGGTGGTTAAGCACTGGAATAAATTGCCTAGAGAGGTTGTAGAATCTCCATCATTGGAGCAGGTTAGACAAACACCTCTCAGGGATCGTCTAGATAATACTTAGTCCTGCCATGAGTGCAGAGGACTGGACTCGATGACCTCACGAGGTCCCTTCCAGTCCTACAATTCTATGATTCTGTGGTACACACTTAACCTGTACGCGAGTCAGTGCTGAATGTTTGCTATTGTTGCTGAGGTATTGTTTAAGCTTTCCCATTAGAGTCTGAGGGAAGTTAATATGTTGTCTGTAGTATATTTCTGTTCCTGTTGGAGATGGAAAAAATATTAATGAGAATATGCAGAGGTGGTCACCATCAGTATAAGGGTATGTCTTCACTGCAGAGCTAGCCCAGGCTCTTACCCAGGTGTTGCTCTGGCCCCTCTGCTTTCCACACACAAAAACCTTTTATCTAGAATGAAAGCAGTTCCCAGTTCTGCTTTTATTTGGGCTGGTAACCAGCCCTCTTTGCCCTGAGGAAGCAGGCTAATAGTCCTCCAATGCCTTCCCACAATTCCCCCGTGTACTCAGAAGGACAGAAAAGTTCTCCCACAATGCACTGAGAAAGAGCAGCTCAGCTTACTGCTGCACAGAGAACCTAGGGTGTGCCTCCAAAAGTCCTAGCAACGCACAGAACAGGAGGGCATACACCAGTGAGGTCATAGTAATGGGTTTCACAGTATGGTTGTTCACCCAGGTGCTGATCACCCAGGCTAACTGCAGAACGATGCATCTTTAAAGGACTACTGGGGTATGCTTAAGTGGTGTCCCATAACTTTGCACTTCCTTGCTTTGAACAGTTTGCATTTGCAGGGGGATGTCACATTTAACCAACCTTAATTCCTTCTGAACAATCCTTTTGTTTGTATGTTTTGAAATTATTTATTAATTCACAATATCTAAGAATCCACAGTGAATCTTCCTGTCATTACTGCAAATTAGTGAAGTTCTATTATACAGCCACAATGGTAAATTCTTGACCTTGGTGGTAGTGCCGGCCAAAACACTGACTTGCACTGAGGCAACTTGATATATGATAGATCAAATTCTCTTTCAAAAAAGGTATTTAGTTCCTTTGCTTTCTCTTCCTTTTTACCCATGATATAGAGATGTTGCTATTCCAGGCAGTTTAGGCCACTGCATCTTTATGTATCAGATTCCTCTCCCCCCCCCCCCCCCCCGCCCCCCATATGGTGATGTGCTACTGCTGTATTCTCCTTTCTTTTCCTATGTGTAGATGCTGGGAATGTATGTTACTCTCTCTGTTGCCTGTCTTGTTTGGTCTTTGATCTCTATTTGTTGATTAACTTTCCCTCATGTGATTCATGCCATGTTGCTTGCTGGAAAATATAAAAATGGATGTTTGTTCTCTCTAAACAATGAGATTCTACAAACTTTCTTTTGAAGTCACACTATACTTGTTGATTTGTTTTACTTGTGTATGGTATATGTGGTATGGATCCACTCTCTAACTAGACAATAGTACCCTTTTTTTTTTTCTGTAGACTTCCACAGAAATGTGCCTTCAATATTTTTTTTTCTTTCAAGAATTCTTTCTGGATGATCTGTTAAACTAGTATGACCCATTTTAAGTGGTCTTCCACTCAGAATGAGTAGAAGACCATAGTGAATTGAACATAATGTAGGGCTCTTCTAATCTCCCTTCCTGTTCCCTTGGGGCTATTTGCTTCTCTTAGTGCACATTCCCTGGATGATGTACTTGGGATAGATTTGCACTGTAAAAAATAATTCTTAGATGGTTTAGGATCTTTCTGTTGTAGTACCGTCTCTCCTAAATATATTTCTGCATAAATGAAGGGCTGTATGGAATTACATTCAGTGTTGCTACCCTTTTCTGAGATTTGTTTTGTAGTTTGCAGATTGCTTGTGCGCAGAGTTCACAGAATACTGTAGAAAATTGTCGAGAGTCCCTTCTGTGGTGTGAAGAAAGTGTAGTATCATTGTGGAGTGAGCCTATTTTTGCAGCCTTGACTAAGACCCAGCTCCCACTGGCTTCATTTAAAATTTTGTTTCCGTAAAACCTGCAGGATTGGGACTTTTTGTTTTTGTAAATACAGTAGTAAGTTAAAAAATAAATCCTATCATTTTTAGCTACAAAGCCAGATGTAAAGGGTACTCTCACTGTACCTCAGATAGCAGCAGATACAGCGGTCACCATGAAAATGTCAACACCATTACCTCATCGTTATTTCCTGTTCAAAGTCATTTTTCTTGCAGTTGTAGGTTCAGTAGTATTGGGCATTGAATGCACCTTGGCAACCCTTAGCAGTTTTAGTTTGGAGGGCGTTGTACAAATAGATACTTAGTTCTGGTTTGTGATGATTTGTACCCTCTAAAATTTGCTTTGAATTTCAGGTTGAAAACAAGATTTATATTGTTTTGTTGAAATCATTTGGAACAATAGAGTCTTTGAAATTTTGAACAAAACCCTACATTCCTGATCATACATAAGGAGGATTGGGATTTGAGTCTTATGAGTAAGGCACTGAACTGGGACTCCAGAAATATGAATGTTTTTATTTTAAGTGGTTCATAATGTGTCAGTCTGGGGAATATCAGGAAAGGCACTGTGGATCTATGGTTGTTCACAGAGCACAGTTTGAGACTCTCTCTCCTCGAAAATATACTTCTTAGCTCCTTAATATCAATAGCCATATTTTTAAAAGTGGTCACTAATTTCAATTACAGCTACTGATGCTCGGCATTTATGAAAATCAGGTCTAATGTATCTCAAGTTGGGCAATGAAAGTACTCAAAAGTGGTCACTGCTTTTGAGAATATCGGCCCAAACATGCATCAGAGACCTCTAAAATGTGTAGTTATCAGATCAACATTAATAGCTGCTGTAATTTTTGTCATCTGTATATATCAGTGGTGGACGACCTGTGGCCCATTGGCCACACGCAGCCCGTCAGTGTAATACGCTGGCGGGCCACGAGACAGTTTGTTTACATTGACCATCCGCAGGCATGGCCACCCGCAGCTCCCAGTGGCCACGGTTCTCTGTTCCTGGCCAATGCGAACTGCAGAAAGCGGCTCAGGCTGTAGGGACATGCTGGCTGCCGCTTCCCGCAGCTCCCATTGGCCGGGAATGGCAAACCACAGCCACTCGGAGCTGCGGGTGGCCGTGCCTGCAGACGGTCAATGTAAAACTGTCTCGCGGCTCGCCAGCAGATTACCTTGATGGGCCATGTGCGGCCTGCAGGTTTCCCACCACTGATATATATGGTTAATTGATTATACCACTTAAAACTGATAAACGTTTTCTAGTCCTCCTACTGCAGTATATGTACAGTACCTGTAGCTGTGTATTTTTACCATAGTAAAAAATTAAATAGTTGATCTTTGGGGATAAATTACAAGAAGAATCTTTTCATTGTAGCATTGTGCTTAGTAGTCAGCTAAGGAGCTGCCAGCCATTCTGACTTAACGAGCTTTGGCCAGAGGGTTGCCAACTTTCTACTCGCACAAAACCAAACACCCTTGCCTCACCCCCTGCCCCGCTCCTCCTCTGAGGCTCCGCCCCTTATCCAAGGCCACGCCTCCCCCATCACTTGCTCTCCCCACCCTCACTCACTCATTTTCACCGGGCTGGCTCAGGGGGCAGGGAGGGGGTGAGGGCACCAGCTGGGGGTGCAGGCTCTGGGGTGGAGCTGGGCATGAGGGGCTTGGGGAGCAGGAGGGTGCTGCGGGCTGGGACTGAGGGATTTGGAGGGGGATCAGGGCTGGGGTCAGAGGTGCAGGATCAAGGTGGCGCTGCCCCCGCAGCTCCCATTTGCCACAGTTTCCGGCAAATGGGAGCTGCAGGGACGGTGCTTGGGGCAGGGGAGCATAAGGAGCCCCCAGGGGAGCATAGGAGCCGGAAGTGGGACATGCCGCTGCTTCTGGGAGCCGCCTGGAGCCACGGCAGGTAATGAGCCTCCCTTAGTCCTGATGCGCCACTGACCAGACCTTTAATGGTCAAAAACCAGACACCTGGCGACTCTGTTTGGCCAGCTCTGCTTCTTCCCAGAACTCATTCTTGGCCACATTTGTAAATTGTTGTGTAGCCTGAGGGCATCAGCCTTACATTTCAGTATAAGAATAAATTCAAGGTCCAGTTCATGCCCAAAGACGGGATTAGAAACGTCTCATCAGCTTCCCCTCTCCTCCTGTGAATTAACTCCTGCTTTCTCTTCCCTGCTCCTTTCCTGTAGTCTCCGGACATAATACAGAGAGCATGGTAGAGCAATGTTAAAGCAAGAGCTGTGCAACAATTGAGAGGCTGGCAAACCTTTCCTAACTGCTAGTCAGAACAATAGCATGAGTCATCAACTACTTAGAGGGGAGATTGCAATTAACACCGGGCCAGGGCGGCCACCTTCCCTTATTTCTTTGTCTTATAAAACCTATCACAATTGGAACTGAAAAAAAAAATGCTACACAAGGCATACAGCCACAACATTTGGCTATGGGATTTCATTACTTTAGTGGATCCCAATTTAATACAAGCAAGAACAAATGCTCCAGCTAGTCACATTACAGACTGTCCCAGTTTTAGCATATCGATTCAGCACCATCGCCTAGAACTATACTTCACTGATAGAAAAGTCTAATGTGAGAAGTCATGCCTATCTTGCAAGAAACCATGCCTATCAGTGTAGGTTAGTTTCTGCCAGCGGCACTGAATTGATATCCCTAAATTGAGAGTCTCTTTAATAGAACTAGTTGTAGTTTTGTTATTTTAATACATTATTGCTCCTAGTGAATAGTGGGAATAAAAAGAGGTGGGTGATATAAGTTCCTTTGTTTTCGTCAGACTTAAAATCATATCCTCTAGTTTGATTAGGAGTAGGTCTGTAACACCATTCTCTTCATTATGCGGTGTCTCATGGAACAAAAAATGCATTAGCCCACTTATCTCCTTTGGGCACCAAAGTCTTACAACTGATCTGCCCAGACTGTCAGATGTGACATACTTCCCAATTTTCAAAGAGCAGGGAGGCTCCTCCTTCCATTCTATAAAGAAAACTAACACTTGTTTATTGTGATTTCAAAGGAAAATAGCTTTTTGATTACACAGGACACCTTTGCTCTAACACTCTAGCCTGTGGCTGACTATTTTCTGTCTGCAGGGGAGAAGTGAAGCAGGCCTACTACACAGCTTATTACAATAGCAGTCAAGTGGTTTGAAGAAAATATGCTTTTTTGAGAGTGTGAAGGTTTTCTAGACTATTGCTTCACCAGCCCATAGGAATAGTGTTGCTTGGCTGAGTGGAAGGCAAACCTGCCCATTGCAGTTACTGTCCTAAATGGTAGATATGCTGCTTTGGTTCTTCAGTAAACAACATGCATCCCAAGAATAAGTGTCATGCTCTGCATTGCTTCATCTTTGTCAAACACGGAGTCCTGTACAATACTTTTGCAAAGGGTAATGGTTTTGATATGAAAATATGAAATAGCTGCAATATTTGCTACATTCCAACACTCTAGCATTTTTCTCAGGGGGGGGAAGAGACTTAAGGCTGTCTCTTCTTCAGTGTGTCCTTGCCATCAGAACATGGTGATTGTATAGCATTATGCAAACAGAGTGTGGTAATTACATCCAAATGTCATTATATTTGGCCAAATTCAACCCTGCCTGTAAGCAATTGTTAATCAGTTGACTTCAGTGAAGTTGTTCCTGCTTGCAACAAAGCTGTCTGGCCTAAATGTGTTTTCACACTTTTTTAAATAGACTGTGGATGTCCTGTTGGTTTCAGAATATTCCTTTGACAACAGGATGATTTTTGAAATACAAGTGGCAAACCTAACAAATGCTGTTCTCCTGTTGTTTTCATTTTACAGTAGAATAAGGCAGTAGAGATCATATTGTAATACTGACAGAATTCAAATTATTTATTGGGACAAGCAAGTAACAACTCCAGCACCAAAGGCAGGACTTAATTTCTTAGTAATTCTCCCTCCTCCCAACATAACGTGCAAGACAACACGTTATCACTAAGATATAATACCCCCTGTTGATGGTGGAGCTGTGTATACTAGTCATTACAATACACCTCTACCCTGATATAACGCTGTCCTCGGGAGCCAAAAAATCTTACCGCATTATAGGTGAAACAGCGTTATATCGAACTTTCTTTGATCCGCCGGAGTGCGCAGCCCCGCCCCCCCGGAGCACTGCTTTACTGCGTTATATCTGAATTAGTCTTATATTGGGTCGCGTTATATCGGGGTAGAGGTGTACTTATATGCTAACGATGAGAAAACTGTGCAGCAAAGTCTGATTTTTGGTAATATTTTTAAAAAGTCACCTAATTCTTAATAATTCTCCCCACAGTTATTAACTTCCTGGAGTAATATTCTAAAGTGGCATCTACTCATAATACATTATAACCATCCATTTTTATAAGTCATTCATGAAGCATGAGGTCTCTACTGAAATTACTGAAGTGGTGCAGTAGCAATTTTCAAGTGCAATGCTGCCTTTTAATAGCCAGTTGAGATGGCTGTAAAAATACAACCATGAACATTAAGATCATTACTAAACTGCTGCAGAAATACTTACTGAAGATGCAGACCCAGCAGAACGCTATTCATCTTAATGAATTGTGCCTGCAACAGAGCAGAAGGCAGCAGGATGGGGAAAGAAGAATTTGCAGATCAGATTGGAAGCAAAAGAGCTTTTAAAACAAATAGTTTTAATAAAAACAGATGAAAACCTGGAACTGGTTTTTGCTGTGTCCCACAGCAATCTGTTCTCCACAAAAACCACCATGTCCCCTGTTGTTGTGGTTCTTCCTGCGGCTCTGAAAATACCGGAGGATTTTTCATCCTGTGTTTGCAGCCCTTGTGACAGTAGAGCAGAGCTCCATGCAGTAGTATGGACTCCATGTTTATGACAGAGATGGCGGACAGCGAGAAGTGCCATGTGGGTTTCTGGGATTTAAAAAAAAGGTGCAAAAATTATAGGAAATGGATAGCAGTATGTGATGGATAAAGTTGCATGATGGGAATTTGACCTTTTGCTTCCATTCACCCCTGTGTGACTCATTTCTTTCCTACCATGAATCGCCAAGTTTTCCCAAAAGACAGCACGCTGGATGATGGAAAGTTGCACACTGGGATAACCTACCCTTGGTGCACCACACTGTGCATCAACACAAGCATGCCTAGTGACTAAACACAATGCTGCTGGAAGGAGCCAAGTATGCATGTGCACAAGGAATATACTAACTGCAATGATTTTATGCCAACCTAACTTGCCTTGAACAAAGTTTGTAGCATAGTCATGGCTTTAGGCCTGTGAATGGGAGGTGCGGGAAAGGCCAATTTCCAAACTGTGGGGTCATACTTAATACCTTTGCTGCATCTGTGATACCTTTGTCTGTATCATGGGGGGAAAAAAAAACCACACTCACAAAGCAAAACAAACAAAAGATAGTTCCACGCACCTTAGGGATGAAAACTCAGAGTTTGAGGGGGGTGAAGGAGACAATTTCTTCATTTATCTTTTTTAACTTTTCTTCCTTTTTTAAACTTCCCTTCCTAGTAAAGTCCATCTGGTCTGGGATATGTACCAGATATATTGTAAGCAGAATGCTGTTTTTGTTATGATGCACAACAGGTAATAGTAATTGGAAAGCAAATGAGAATGACTCTCTAGCCTGGTGGTTAGGACAATCAGCTAGGGTGTGGGAGACTCTAGTCCTTGCTTCAATGACTATTTACAAAGTGGAACAGCTTCAACAGGAGAGACTGAGAAAGCCCCACACCAGCATATCCCATAGCCAGGGCCGGCTCTAACTTTTTTGCTGCCCCAAGCAGCAAAAAAAAGCGCCGCCCCCCGAACTCCCCCCGCCGAGCGCCATGCCGCTGGAACCCCCCCCCCCCGAGCGCCGCGCCCCCCGGCCGAGCGCCGCACCGCCGGAGCCCGCCCCCCCCCCACCGAGCGCCGCCGGAGCCCGCCCCTGAGCGCCGCGCCCCGTGCCGCCCCCCCGCCGAGCGCCGCGCCGCCGGAGCTCGCCCCCCCGCCGAGCGCCCCCCCCCCCCACGGAATGCCGCGCCGCCGGAGCGCCCCCCCCCCCCACGGAATGCCGCGCCACGCTGCCCCCGCCATTCCAAGATTGGCCGCCCCTTACCAGGTGCCGCCCCAAGCATGTGCTTGGTTGCCTGGTGCCTGGAGCCGGCCTTGCCCATAGCCCAGTGGCTAGAGCACCGTTCCGCAACATGGGAGACCCAAACTCAAAGCCCTTTTCAACATCAGGCAAATGGAGGAATTGAATTCAGGTATCTCACGTTCCAGGTGAATTCTCTAACCACTGTGCTAAAAGCTAGAAGGAATGTTAGCTGAACATTGCAGCTCTGTGACTACATGGTTCACAAGTCCTTAGACCCCGCTCTATTGAGACACATTGGTGGTCTGAATAAAAAACAAAGGCGGAAATAAAACAAGTGATATTACAGTACAGGGACCTGCCCCTTTAGCTAGTTATTTGCAAACACAATAGATTTTTGTAGATTACCAATAACGTGTTAGGAATCCAACATCTTTCCTGAGATGTGTTGGAGAGACTGCATGGTTTCAGTGAAATACTGCTATACCATGAAATGTACCTCCAAAAAGAATGGATTATATTTAATAAAAATCATTTCATTTTGGAGCTATATCTAATTATTTTAAATACACTAACATTGGCAGTCAATCAGGATCCCTCAACCTTCTGAGAAAGTGTGAAAATCAGAGATTCAGAACATTACAGAATCTTAAATACTGATTAGTCAATGATTTATATCTCATTTTTAAAAATACAAGTGGGGTGGTGATTGAATACTATTTAGTGGCCTATTTTAAAAAAAATCAGATTGTGAACATAATTCTTTTGCTTGGCTTCTGCTGTCTGAAACAATGAGAAAGACAAGAGTAAATGGGTTTTGGGAATGTATGAGAGAAATAGTTGGTTCAGTTAGAATTCAGCTACCAAATGATACGGGGGACCATTTGCATTCTGAACATTCCCCTTGCTGTACCCACCCACGTTCCTCCAATAGCTCGTACACTCCTGCTGCATCTTCACTATTGTAAAGCTTTGTTGTAATTGCAACAAGTTTAAATGAAAATGAGATTATAACTCCTACTTAGAATTTTGTATAGATGGGTCCGAGCTACGAAGTGGGGGATTTGCATCTGTTTTTTTAGTTTGGGCCCATTTCTCATTAGTTTAGAACTAGTTTGCCCAACAACTTTGGAAAGTTGCTTTTCCTTTATCTTCTTTTTTTTTTAACTTCTATGTTAATTATTCCCAGAGTTTGCAGCCTTTCTTTATTTAACAGATGTGTTTTAGATGGACCTGCTATTTTAAGGGAATTCCTTTATCAGCTGTCATTTCAGTCTATTATTTCCACAAGGGCAATAATTCAGATGGTATAGAGTACTCTCCCACCTGCCAGCTGGTAAACCATGACATCTGGGGGGGAGGGAGGAGGTGTCTCTTTTCCATTTACTTGCCCTCCACTGCAGAGAGGCTCCCTTAAGATCTTTTCATGCCAGAAATTCTCTCTTATGCTGGTGGCAAGGAGGCTCCTTTTTCTCTACATGAAATATTGTTACTTTTCAGACAACCTACAATAGAATATAAATTCTTTCTTGGTACAGTGCATTTTAGCATGAGTTGAAAACTATGTTAAAAAGGCAAAGTGGAAGACTTGATCTCCTACTTTTAGCCTATCACTCCTGAGATGAATAGCAACTTTGGGACCAGTACAGAGACAGAGCTTCTGGGCGGGCAGAGGGAGTTTGCTGTGTCACATAGATATTAACGGATATTTATGTAGTGCTTCAAAAACATGAAGCCTGGTGTATTAGAATCATATAATATTAGAGTTGGAAGAGACCTCAGGAGGTCATCCAGTCCAATCCCCTGCTCAAAGCAAGACCAACACCATTATATTCAGGGTCGGATCTAGCTTTTTTGCCGTGCCAAGCGGCGAAGAGGGGGGAAAAAAAAAAGCCGCGATCGGTGGCACTTCAGAAGCTGCTCTCCCGCGCTGCTTCATTCTTTGGCGGCAATTCGGCGGCTGGTCCTTCCCTCCGAGAGGGACTGAGGGACTTGCTGCCGAAGACCCGGACGTGCCGCCCCCTTCCATGGGCCGCCCCAAGCATCAGCTTGCTGTGCTGGTGCCTGGAGCCAGCCCTGATTATATTGTACACATCAGTGTAGGCTTTTATGTTTTCAACAATGATCTGTGTGTTAAGGAGCAGTTTTTATGGACTGTACAATTAGTTCTCTCTGATCCCTCACCTTGGGTGGAGGTGACGGTTGCAGTGCAGGATCTCAAGAGTGCAAGGAGATGATAAAATCGGACATAATGGCAAGGAATTCTTAGGAATCCATGAACGATGTACACATCCTTTGCCTAAGCAAAAGAGCCAATTTCCTTGTGATATTTCTGAAAGCTTTTCTTTGGCAAATGGTAGTTGCAAGTATGAGGTCAGTTTGTTGTTGCTGCAAATTATTTGTTGTTGTTGTAGCAAATTATGTGCTATGAGTTTAACAGAACAAATGGAAAAACAGTTTCCCACTATCATGGGGCCTACTCACTGTTGGTGTGCCTCCTCCTGATTGCTCTGGGGATTAGTTCCATTCAGGTCCAATGCTGATTTCTTTGCCCTGTGTGTGTCTCTCGCTCTTGGACTTCGGGTATTCCTTCTTCATGACTCAGGCCTCTGGCTGGGTCACGGTACAGTCCTCCCCTTCTGGGGTATCAAAGTCCCACCGCATCAGCAGCCCACTTACCATTCCAGTCAGCTTTGCAGTCCACGGCCGGCTCCAGTGCTGGTTTCCCAGAAACTGGCAGTGAAACCCAGGCCCACCCACTACTCCGTGTTCCAGTCTAGTGACCCCTTATCTGGCAACTGTGGTCTGCTTTCCCTCAGACCCTGGTGCTCTTTCCTTGAACTCCTTTCTACAACTTCTGGCTCCCCCACTCTGGGTGTACCAGCTCAAACTACCTCCTCGCAGGGAGTAACTGCAGACTACTGAACTCCATAGCCTCAAACACACCTCCCTAATCCGAGAGAGTGACTGCAGCCTGCTTCCCCTTCAGCCCCTTTCTTCTGCCAATTTCCTGGCTTTATACCAGCCCCTGCTGTTCCTTCTCAGCTGGGCTCCATTATGCATCAGTTCTTCAAACCCCCATCTCCCCTAGGTGCAGCCAATCAGATTAATTAAACTCACTTGGCCTGCTCTATCTTGTGTGGGGTGGACACTCCATTACTCCCACCCCCAAAAATGCAAGGATATATGGATGGAGTGAAGAAGGATGAAGGATAAATGTAGCTAATTTTAAAGAGTGGAATTTTACAAGCAGTGACCTCTAGCATATTGTGAGTTGTAGGAAATGTCTTAGCAATGTAATAACTGTATGCCCCTTTGTGTATGTGCTGTCTTGGCTAAGTTAAACCCAAACAAGGCTGACTTAGTCACAGTTTGTTGTTATTAAACAAATCCACACTAAAGAAAACCTCTCTGTCAACTGCTCTTGGTGCAGTCTCTCTAGGGGTTCCAGCTTTCTCCTAACTGGTCCCTTTCAATTCACTTAGTTAGACCAGTCCATAAACTCTTAATCTAAATTGAGCCCATCAGCCCTTAACTTCCAGGACTTGCAGTCTTCTTTTATTTCCTTGTCAGTTTCTTAGACACATCCTGTCATAAGGCCATTCCCCTCTGTTATCCCAGACCTTTCTACCTCCCTTTCCCTGTTCCCTCTTTTATAGCTGGGCTTGTTTTCTTTATTGGTCTCACCTGTGGATGCATGCCTCCAAAAGTGGCAGTTCTGAGGGGGTGTGGTCAGTCTGATTGCATGTAAGCAGGGAAAAGACTCCTCTCCCTTCTGCCTATGCTCAGTATGGGGTTTGTAAACCCCATTACACCCTCTCACTAAACATATAATCACAATTAATTTTATCAATTAATTGGATATTGATTATTGGCAATTGATTATCAACAGTAGGCAATATGGCAGATGTGAAATTTATCCATAGTTTATGGGTACTAGGAGTAATAGTCATGCCTGCTAAAAATCACCAAATGTCTGAGCTAGCATCTTACAAATCGTTTCTCCTGTGCTTGAAAAGATACTAAAAATTCTACAGAAGCAAGTGCTACCCACACAGTAATGTCATGGAAATAGCCATAATTTGTTTAGGCACTGTGACCACCCAGAGAATGTTGAAACGAGGGATGCTTTTGTGAGGAGGATTACGTAGATAATGATACAAATTGCCCTTGCCCAAAAAGCATGAAAGACAAACATTGAATGGAAAAAAGAAAAATAGCCAAGCCATAAAACTGTGGAAATTACTGCTGTGACTACAAGAGATTAAGTATAAACAATTTCCCTTGCTTGCCCTTGACAGTAATTTTGTATTTTGGTTGCCTTCTGTTTGCTTTATTTCTGTCTAGGAGACATAGGAGGCACTATTACAATAGAATCCTCTCTACATCTGTAAACGTTAATGAATATGTGAACAAAGTATTGCCTCAGCACAGTTTGATGTTAATTCAAAACAGGTACGACCTACCTGTTTTCTGGACTTCTCTATTATCAAAAACAGGATCATATCCCTCCTGGACAAGTAGTTTGGACAGACAGCTGGCTATCTTTGCAAAGACTATTTGACTCTACTGGACTTCATACTTTAACTCTAGGTCTCAGCTACTGCACTTTAGACAGCATGCCTGCACTCAGACTCAGCACTAAAGACCTTTAATGCTGAATCTCAACTTTGTACCCGGCACTTGTGTCCTGCTCTCAGGAAGCTGTTTTCCTATAAATAAGATCATGGGCTTGCAGGCTTTGAAGTCTTGATTTACTGAGTCCACTGGGTCAG
Organism: Emys orbicularis; assembly: GCF_028017835.1. Taxonomy (NCBI): domain Eukaryota; kingdom Metazoa; phylum Chordata; order Testudines; family Emydidae; genus Emys; species Emys orbicularis. The sequence goes on from NC_088683.1 coordinate 349,324,055, forward strand.
AGCCTTTGATTAAATAAATGCCTAAATAGTTTCAAGGTTTGAGGTAGCCTTAGAGATTTCAGATAATCTGGTTGCCCCAGCATTCACCCTCTACCTTACATAGTCTTTCCTTTCATCAACAATACTATGAGGTGTAGTTACATTGGCTTCCAAATATTGAAGCACTGTACATGCTCATTGAGTTCTAGTATGGTTCCCCAGACAGTTATTAACAGGGACTTTTCATCAGATTTATATGTTAGGACCATATTATAAACCAATGGTTCTCAACCTTTTCGGGCTCAGGATTCATTTGTAAATGTTTATGGCCTGTCACAACCCAGTAAACAGTCTGGGGGTGGAGGCCCTGGGGTGGTTTTGGTCGGGTCCTGCCCCCCGTGGAAGTTGGGTCCTGCCCGGCATTCACCCCACAGTGGCAGCTCCTGCAGGTCCTGTGCTGTGGGGCTGGCAGGGCTTGGCTCTCGTCTCTGGGGTTGCAGCACTGCTCAGGTTTGGCCCCACCCTTTTGACTGGATCAAATTTATGTGAGTAGGGTTGTGACCTAGTTCATGCAGTTGCCATGCCACTCACTCAAATTTGGCCTATCCAGACTCCCATCATTATGATGTCTGGGCCAAACCTGAGTGGCGCTGGGACCCCAGAGGTTGCAGTGTCTGGAGCAGGGAGGCGAGCCCAGCCAGTCCTGTGGGAGGAGCCACAGGAGCTGCCATGACCCTTTGAAACATTCTGACAACCCAATTTTGGGTCCTGACCCAGGGGTTGAGAAACCCTGCTATAAACTACCTAGGGAGATTAATAGCAGGGTCTTAACACAGATGTCTGAAAAGCCCTGATGATAATGTCCAGGGAAACCACATTGATCAAAGAAAGCCTGCTATACAACTATTCCTGAGACAACCATGTTTAAATATTATTGTAGTCAGGGCCGGCTCTAACTTTGCCACCCCAGGCAAAAAAGAAGAGCGCCACCCCGCCGTACACCCCCCCCCCATGAGCACCGCCGAAATCCCCGCCCGCCCCCCCCAACACCACGCAACCCAAAGCCCCCCCCTCCAAGGGCCGTGCCGCCCGAAGCCCCAGCCCCCCCTCCAAGCGCTGCACCGCGCCAGCCCCCGCCCCCCCAAGACCCCGCTCCCCAGAGCACCACGCCGCCCGAAGCCCCCGCCCCCCCTCCGAGCACCGCGCTGCCGAATCAGAAAATAAATAAATAATAATAAAAAAATCGAGCGCCGCCCTGCCCCAAGGTGCCGCCCCAAGCACGTGCTTGGTTGGCTGGTGCCTGGAGCCGGCCCTGATTGTAGTTAGCACAGTCCTGTTCTGTGCGCTTCAGGACATGCCTTGAAAGGTCTATATTCTTGACTGCAGATTTCAAATATGGGCCCCTCCAGATTCCTCTTTCTTTAAATATGCTGGGTAACTATCATACTTCTCCCTGACAAAACACTCAGAGTGGTAATAGAAAAAGAGAGAACCACCATTAGCTTAGTGAGCAGCAATGGTAGCTTTTATATTGTTTGTTGTTGTGGAGTATTTTTGTTTCACTTTATCTCATACAGCATTGCAGATGAGCCTGCTTGTCTTCAGTATACTGAGTGGCTGAAGTACAGCTGCATGGAAACGCAGAGGAAAGAACCAAACCAGGAACATGTTGTTCCTGAACCAGTGTTTTCAGAGTCTAATGTTAATGCTGCAGCTCAGTCAATACAATCATGTTTTTATCTCCATTCCTTGTTCAGAACATCGCCAAATAGGTGATATGTAACTTGTAATAGTGGAGATTTCAGAGTCTTCCAACACAAAAACAGTTGTTTCATCCATGTCTTACTCTCTTATAAGGCAAAAGTAACAAAATGAATGGCAAGTTATTCATGACTTGGTTGTGAATAGATAAGACCATTTACAAGATAAATTACAAGTCTGATTTCAGTTTGTATCTTCAAGTTTAAATGTAATCAGGCAGTTTTTCAAGAAAATATTTCCATTCAGATAGATTCTACTTTGCAACTGGAGTAAGGGGATCAATGCTTTTTTCAGATAGATGAGGAACAAAAGTAACTGATGACTCTCTCCCTGACAGAATCATTTGTGGTAGTTAAGCAGATCGCAGAGTGACAGATTGCTCTTTCTGCCTCCATTTAATTGGTAACAGATCATTAAATATTTTAATAGAACAGCCATCTCAACTTAAGAAGCAGTGACCTCACAGTAAACAAGTTAAAAATATAAATCATCTTGCTAATCTCTGCTAATGTGATATACAGCAAATCATTTTTTTAAAAATAAATCACAAATAGATATGGTCTTCCTGTGAGTCAGGTTTGTGTGCTCCGTGGATGGATTTCAATCTGTACAAACAGATTTGCCAGATTCTGTGGGAGTGTTTAGCATGTTTTGTGAGTGGTTTCATATAGAAAAAATGTATCATATTAAAACTATGCTTGATCCTGCAACCACTGATGTGCATGTTTGCAAGATGAAGCCCTGCTGATCTAATTTCTTAGGAGTGGCAAATAATGTGTCCATTCTGTAAGTAATTGGAATAATATTTAATAATTTAAGGTAAACTGTAGCAATTAAATACCAAGTAACTCAACTGTTTTTTGTTGGTTTTACTTACTAATTGTATGACTAGTTACTTATACCAGGTCACCAAAGCTCCAATCCTGAAGAGGTTCAGCATGGGAGGGCCCCTATACCTGACTTCACTGGGGCTCCATGTGGATGGAAAGTGGTCTAGTCTCATGAATGGAGCTTTTGTAGTATTTGGGCTTAAGTAATTTAATTACTTAATTTTTTACTAAGTTATTAGATTATTTAGGGTCCAGTGATACCAGGGAGTGGTGTGGAGGAATTATTGAAGGAAAAACCCTCTGCTTTTAGATTTGGAGGAACTACTGAAGGAATTGGTTTGGGGGTGGGACGCAGGTTGAGAGGGCTTCCTCTTCCATTGACACCTGCAGGTTCAACTCCGAACCCCATAGCTCCCCAGGAAATCAAAAAGAAGCATTGCCAAATAACCCGAGTCCATCTGAAGCCTTGTTATATCTGTGGGAAGGGTGGCATTCCACCAGGCAGGATAGCATGATTCAGTGAATGTGGCACTTCTCCTGTCTATCTCCCAAGGGGTGTTTTTTTCAAGACTGGAATCACTTCTGCTTGATTAAGTGCAGGGAAGAAATCTGGGCCTAAATATATTCTGTTTGCTATATGTATAAATACTTCTGTTGCTTTAAATTCTCAAGAAAACAATTGATTTAAGTAATTATTATTAAACACAAGTAATTCACTCTTTCCTTATGTATTAATTAAAATGGCTCTATAAATTCCAACAAATAGTTTACGTAGTTCTAAGCAGTCACTGGCCAGTAACAAGTAAATGTAGTACTTGGTTTTAGTCATTTTAGTCATTAAAATCACTGAATAATTTTCTCTTTGAGTGAAAAAGTTGGGATACTTGGCCAAGGCCATAGAGGGAGTAAAGTGTAAGAATTTTTAGCCTTCAATTTTGTGCTCTAACCATTCTTGATCCAATATTGTAATTAAAATAAGAGTAGCAAAGGCAAATGTTATAAAAGTAGTTAATTGTTGGGTTAACGAATAGGGATAACTTGGTCTCCTGCAACATTTAAATTTATAAACCCAAATTTGGGAGATCTGAATCTGAGGGGTAGAGGTGGCAAAATAATGTCTCCATAACTTGACTTTCAGAAGGTTGAGACCTAACGTCCATCCATATTCTTGTGTGTGCATTAAAATGTACATGCAGGGAGCCAATTTGCATGCCCAATTACAATATAAGCATATGCAGGGCAGGCACACAAATTTAAAAGGAAAAAGCTACATGAAACTTTAAGCCACAACTTTCAAAGAATCAGGCCCTGACTGACTATTAATTTATTCTTATATGGTTGATCTTGTAGGTATGTTCTTTTTCAATAATTTAGCTTTTTCATGTGAAATGTGTAGGATCAGTATGATATGATCATGCTACATTGACTCAAATATTTGCCATGACTCAGAGTAACAATACAAGTCAGACATTAAATGATTTTCTCGCTTCGTAGTATTTGTGCTAGTGGAAATATAACAGTATGTTTTGATGTATGGTTTTTAGTGAGATGCAAGTTGTCATTAATTAGCTTCCTTTTAAAAATGAGCTAATTGCAAATAATTAGGAACACTGCTTTCCTGTTTATATCCACAAGAGTTTTAAAATATTCTTTAAAATGACTCAGTAGGTCAAAAGAGAATACAAAATTGTATTTTATCTTCAAATCTGTTTAGACAAATGTAAATTATAGAGAATGTACAACATGTAATGAGAAATTTCATACATGTCTTAAAATTCTCTGCATCCCATCACTTAAACTCTATCCAAAGGTAATCTATCCTTTTATGATATTTTTTGATAAGTATGTGCATGTAAAAATCCATAATAGGAACTATTCTTTAAAAGTCTTAATTGCAAAATTGAAGGCAAAAGAGCAGATAAGAAGTTTTATGTATGGGTGTTGAACATTTACTTTTTAGACAGAATAATGTGACAATGTATTTTCAGGCCCTTTATCAGGATCACAAAAAGATTAGCCTTTATTGTGATAATGCAAACGCTACACATTATCTGCCGTATCTGTATGCTTATTGTTTACTATAGAGGTTCTTGCTACTATATTTGAAGATATGTCAGTATTTGTGTCATAGTGCTTCCTCCCAAATCCCAGTGGGGCATTTAAATCAAATGCAAACATTTATTTTAGGCCAAAAGGCAAATAAATCTCTGCTAGGAGCAAATTCCTTTCTGGCTGTTGTACAGGGCTGCTCGGGGGGGGCAAGTGGGGCAATTTGCCCCGGGCCCCGCAGGGGCCCCCACGAGAGTTTTTTGGGGCCCCTGGAGTGGGGTCCTTCACTCGCTGCGGGGGCCCCGGAAAACTCTCGCAGGGCCCGAGCCCCCGGAGCTTCCTCCGCTCCGGGTCTTCGGCGGCATTTCGGCGGCAAGGGTCCTTCCGCTCCAGGACCTGCCGCTGAAGTGCTCCGAAGACCCGCGGCGGGGGGGTCCTTCCACCCCGGGACCCGCCGCCGAAGACCTCAGGCCCCCTGAATCCTCTGGGCGGCCCTGCTGTTGTAACTCACATGCATTCTACTGCAGCATTTGATTTTTACATCCAGAGGCAGGGAGAGAAGCAATGAGGAGGAGGGATGGGCTTGTTTGAGATGTTTGTACACACATGCAGAGAGCAGAGCAGAGAAACTCAGCTAGAAATGCTGCCCAGAAATATCCAGAAAGCTTGTCACATATGATAGGGCTCATCCAGGATTTGAACTGTCATGGGCCTCGGATACTTAGGATGAGCTTTTTGTGTCGAGAAGTACATACTGGTTAGTGTGAGTCATCTATCTCCCTCTGATCCAGATAGGACATTCTACAGCTCTCAAAGGAAGAAACACCACTTAAGGCCTGGGCTACACTAGCAGGGGGGTTCGAAGTAAGATACGCAACTTCACCTACGCTATTCGCGTAGCTGAAGTCAAAGTATCTTAGTTCGGCTTACCTGGCCGTCTTCACGGCAGCGAGTCAACTGCTGCGGCTCCCCCGTCGACTCCGCTTACTCCTCCTGCGAAGGTGGAGTACGGGTGTCAATTCAGGGATCGATTTATCGCGTCCAGACGAGACGTGATCAATCAATCCCCTATACATCGTACACTACCCGCTGATCTGGCGGGTAGTACAGATGTACCCTTAGCAAGCAGCACAAATAAAAGATGTGGCCTCAAGCAGAGGGCATTGCTAGGGTTGCCAACCCTCCAGGATTGGCCTTGAGTCTCCAGAAATTAAAGATTAATCTTTAATTAAAGATTGTCATGTGATGAAATCTCCAGGAATACATCCAACCAAAATTGGCAACCCTAGGCATTGCAGGAGTCTGATCTTGAGGTGATGAAGGCATGGGTAACAATTCATGGTCTGCATCTGAAATGGAGAAGGGCCGACTTTACTGTAGCTACTATTGGATGTTCTAATAGCAGCTGGGAATCCAACCAGGCTGCTCCCAGATTGTAAACCCCCTCAATCATTATCCTGCCACCTCTTCTGGGTGCTTACTCAACCACAGATATCATCCCAGTCTTAGCTGCTCAGCCAGTTAGCCCTCTTCCAGACCTAAAGTAATGCAACTGACAGCTCTAGTGAGGTCAAAATATAAAGCTGTGTATTATCAGCCTACTGAACACATTTCAACCCATGTCTCCTACACAGCCCTGACAACAGCCTCACCCCTGCAGCACCTCCTGCTGGTCATCTTGGGAATTAGCTCTTCCAGCATCCTGGAGCACCCCCTGCAGGCTGGTGATCCACCTGTCCTCTGGCCCCCATGACCCTCCCTGGACCCCAGTGCCCTTGTACCTGGGGTATTGCCCCTGGCAGTAACCCCACAGTCTTAGGGTCTCCCCTCCCTGGGGAACCCCCACCCACTATCCCCACCTTGCCTCAGTATCAGGCCACTGCCAGTCACCAACTAGCCCCCACTCCCTGGGGCAGACTGCAGTATAGGCCACTCATCACTGGCAAGGTTGGGTTTGGACCTGCTGCCTTGGCCTACCTCTGGGCTGCCCTCTGCAATCCCCAGTACCCCTTGGCCTCCTACTAGGCCACAGCCTGGGGCTTTCCAGGCTGGAGCTCCCCAGCCCTGCTCCACTTAGGTACCCTGTCTCTAGCTCCCTGCAGCCAGGCCCTTCTCTCTCTGAACACAGAGAGAGACTGCTGAGCTCCTGGCTCACAGCCTTTTTATACAGGCCAGCTGTGGCCTGATTGGGGCATGGCCCCAGCTGTGGCTGCTTCCCCAATCAGCCCAGCTTTTAGAGCTGCAGCCCTCTGCCAGGGCTGTTTTAAGCCCTTCCAGGCAGGAGCGGGGGACCACCCCACTACACTCATGTACTCATTAAATAAGAGGAGTGATAATATGGAGTCCTGCAGAACCCTACATCATTAATTAATGATTATATTGTTGAATGTTTTGGATCAACAAATGAAAGGCAGGTATGAGGTGGAAAATATTATATTGTTCACCTGATAGGAGCTATAGCTAAAATCTGGCTCTCTTCTGAAAAATGGCTCTGCAAAAAAGGAATTGTGGGGTTCCATGGTTATAATAAGAGTCTTCGTTATTTCCATAGAAAGCATGTTCAATTTACCTATAAAAATGTGGGATTAAGGAGCTCTGACAACTCAGGCTCGACGCAGGCCGATGGCCTCAAGGAGAAGAATCTGGGTTGTGGAGCACTCCCCGTTAATCCTTTACAAAGTGCTTTGTGCACTGCATTTGCCACACCCAATGGTTCCAACTAGTGTCGCTGTGTATACTGGCCAGCACAAAGCTTCTGGGTCTAAACTCTGGCAAGCATCTGTGTTGGTTCAGCAGCAGGGAAAGGCATAGACACGCAGGGGCAATCTATCTCTTGATCTCAATAGATTCTATGGCCAAGAGCAAAGGAAGTGTAGAACTGTATAATAGTTGAAGACATTAGTAGACTAATATCTTCAACTATTATACTGTTCAACTATCATTTTTTTCTATATAATGGTAATTTCAAAGGGCAGCCTTTTCACCTACAAGCATTGTACATCTGCCTTACTCTGCCTGAAATTGAGAAATAACTGAAGAATATTACATATGTCATATAAATGTCAGACACTAAGGAAGATGCTTAATGCTTTTGAGTTCACAGAATACCCTGAGAAAGAAACATAATGATGGGATCAATTAGATGTTTTTTCAGTTATACTTTCCCAGGCTATCGCCATATTGTCCAATTGTCAAAGAGCCCTCTCAAATGGTCGAGGGAAGGCTGGTGTACTAGCTGATAGTACTGGATGCAGATAGTTCTTGTGAACTCTGGTGAAACATGTTGTGAACTGTAACATGTCTTAAACTGAATTTTTTAACAGTTGTTTGATCTTTCCTCTGAGTGGATACAAAATTTAGCTGAATTATATTTATGGAACTTTTATTGGAATAAAATGTCAAATGAGCCAGGATGGGAAGAGATTCATAAGAACTCACTCGAACAAAGGGCAGTTCAAACTTACTTCTCCAGCATGAGGACCAAGACACAGTGACATTTACTTTGGCTGAGGTTAGTAGTTTCCCAAGGATTAGTGTATGGATTCCAGTGGATGAAAAATGAAAATATCTATAGAGCAGAATCTGTCTCTAAACTGCTCTTTGTAAGACCCTAGCACCCACATTGGCTTTAATTTATTTTTAAAATTGAATTAATTTTGTAATTCAATTCATTTTTTCATAAGCAAACTCCCCAGGCCGAAATAGTTGAGGTAACTGTTAAAGCATCATGTCAATAATGTAGACAGAAGAAATATAGTAATTGCAAGACTAACAAGCCCCACCCCACCACCATTAATGTGCCTTTTACCATGAGCAGTCTTCTGCATGGCATTTCTCTCTTCACAACAACATGGAGTGAGGTGATCATTGGTGCTGGAACTAAAGGGTCAAGGGGAATAGTAACTGAGGAATCCGTTTTCTGCAGCACCCTGTTTAAAATTAGCCATGTCTCTGTGGCTCTTGTTATTTATGTTGCTTCCATAACTGTGCTATCTGTCAAATCTAATCAGTCAAATGGTATCAATCAAATTATCTTGTGTTAATTTACCTGTGTTCCTTTCCTAAGTTAAGTGGAATTTGATGAACTAGAAGCCCATCTTAGAAGAATACATCACACTAGCATTGACAACTTAATTGATGTATGACTGATATAACTATGCCTTTCAGAAAGAGCAAGTGAATATAGAATGATTAAATTCTGTAAGCTTAGAGTGATTTTGCAGAGGACAGCTCTTGAGTATATTCTTAGCAATGCTTTGGGAACTGGGTACAGGAGCATTACCTCATCTCTGGTCCAAAGGGGATTAACTCCATCTCAGTTTCCTTTTTCCCTTCTGCACTCCTCCTGAGGAGGCTATGAGGGTGGCTGCTTTTGAGACAGATGAGGGAGAATGCCTGTGGGAAACTAGGCTCTACAACCTGAGCTGGATTGGACCCTGACCTTGGAATGTTTGTTACTTTTTGATTATGTTAGTTTATTTCACTGTCAGGTTCAGTTTCACAGATTCAAAATGGAGGCATAACTCCTCCTCCTATGCAGATCAAGCAGTATAACAGCCAATGAAACACTCTCAATTTGGTAACGTTAGGCTCTGCCTCTTTCCACTCCACTCTCCTCAGTCTTTCTCTTCAGGGAGGCAGCCTCTGGCCTTTACATCAGAAAAACATGAGCTCAGAGGAAGAGATGGAACAAGAAATGCACTGCTTACCAAGACAGTCTTCACCCTACACTAACAGGTTCCCTCTGCTGTGCATGTGATTCGGGGCCTTAATGGTAAATTAACAGGGCAGCACTTATGTTTCCAGAACTCACTGTCCAGGCTTCTTATCAGCAAATCACACTCTTCCCTTTTTCATGAGGGTAGCTCAGTTGTATTTTGAGATTCTGGGTAGAGCTGGGCAATTTTATTTTCCAAACAAATGATTTATTTGCTGAAAAATGAAGCTTCAATTGACCCAAAACTATTCACAAATTTGACATGAATAGTTTAAGCCAGTGGTTTTCAACCTGTGGTCGTGGACCCCTGGGAGTCAACAGACTATGTCTAAGATTTCCAAAGGGGTCTGCGCCTCCACTCGAAATTTTTTAGGGGTCCACAAAGGAAAAAAAGGTTGCAAACCACTGTTTTATGCTATTCTCAAAATGGCTGCAACCAAACTGGAAAATCGGTTGTTCGCTCAGCTCTAGTTTATGTGGACACAGCGGAAATATGAAGACAGATGCCTGGAATTAAGTGCCAGGCCTCAACTTTTATTAAACTTTCATACGGGGAGGGCGCTACCCAGCCATCACCCATACTCTCCTATACCAGTCATTTAATTGGTTCCAGTGCGGGGGCTAGACTCTCCTCATAATGCGGGGTAGACTCTCCTCATCCTACCCCCCAGGACTCAGCTCTCTCTGAGTCCTAGCACCCTCCCCTCCCCTTCCCTGTCCCCCTTTTCCACCCCACACCACCCCACATGAAGGGGACAGAGCGTGCAGCAGGATGGGGACTTCGGCTTGCAAGGGCCACAAGATCTGACCTCGGACCATGAAGACCACAAGGTTTCACCCCATCACATGAGCCCAAGGCCCAACACCAAAATCCCAGGTCTTTTGCCTCTGGGACTATTGATTTTATTCTGTTAACTGCACTGGAAACAGGCCACAAGTTGCACCAAATAAACAACTCCACCCTAGTACCTTAGTTAGGTACTAAGCACGTTCCTACTCAACCCACTGTGGCTTGAAGGTGCTGTGAGGAAGGCAAAAAACTCCCTGGTCCTCTGCCAATTGGCCCATGGGAGAAAATAATTCCTTCTTGATCCCCTAAAAAGATGATTGGCTAGATCCGCGGCATCTGTCAGGCCAAGTTCCTAGTCTGGGTGGGAGGGTGGGCTTCTGGAATGGAGCCGAAAGAGACTCCACATAGCCCTGTGCTGGGCTAAAATCCTGGCAGCTGGGGAATGCCGGCCAATCAGCACCCCTCTCCCCCAGCTGACCAATGGTGCCAGAGACTCCCAGGGGAGGAGCTACCAATTACCCTTGCTTCTGTCTCCCTCCCTTGCTACTGGGACTGTTCCCCTTTCACTGCTGGCCTCATCAAGTTCCTCACCCATTGATGGGTGTGGCATTTCTGAGCTTAACTAAGCTAGCTGCTCCTGATTGCTTCAACCCAGAGAGGTATCCATCTATGACTCTGAAACTCTTGCTAGGCTTTATTTCCTCCCCCCCCCCCCTCCGCCCTTCCCCATCCCCCCGCAGTCACTGTTCATTGTGATGAGGTACAGCAGCATGCAATACTCCCCCCATGAGGCAGCAAATGACCTAGATCCCCTATCACCACCTTTATTTTCTTTATTATGTAGGGACAAGCAATTTATCACATTCAAAATGTCTATAATTAATAAAGCAACATTAAGCAACCGATACGAATGTTCCCAATGTTCCCAAGGTTTATAATGAATCCTAAGTATAAACACTGTGCATTTTTGCTAACACACTGACAGACTTAAAACACGTATCCAAACATTGCATCCATGCAACACATAATACAAAATAAATGTAAATGCTGGCTTAACTAAAACTAGAAGATGTATTAAAATTATTAGTCGCTTTTAATGACAGCATTTACTCTGCACACTCGAATTATTTACAAATTGGAAATGTTCAAGGTTAAAGGGTTAGCTGTCTGATCTCAGTTCCATAAACAGTTTTTGTGATATTATCAATTAAACTTACATTTGCCAGGATATTGCCTGCTAAGCTCTTATAAGGTTGTCATGAAGGTTTTCCTTTAGACAGAAATTGATTTACATGGTTATCAATTTAGACCACACCAAAAAAAAAAAGATGTGAGTCATGTCAAATTTACAGGCTGTCACTTGCTCATGCTGCACAATCTCTGTATATCATTTTGTCCTGTCACTTCTGTCCGTATATCTTTCCCCAGACTTGCAGCTGTTGTTTTCTCTGACAGTTGCTTTTACAGATCATTATTGCTAACTCAGTTTGGTTCCAACTTTTATGTCTGGTTCACAATTGGTTTTAAACCCCAAGCCACTGTGCAACCCCTACTGTCCCTTCCCCCTCCCCCCCCATCAAAAAAGTGATGGCATAAACATTGACTTTGAATTGCTTGGCTTTCATACAAATATTGTCGCTACCTTGGCTTTCTTGAAATTGATCTTTGTCCCCGACATTGCAGGAAGAAAGACAGGACACTAGAAATTTGATTTAACTAGGCTGCAATTCTATTAAGTTGCACATCTGGGAATTATCTGACAATAACTTGTCGGGCACAGGTCATCCTTCCTTCCATAACCCATACCACATGGAGGTGGGCACTGCCTTCAGCTCCACAACTCTCCATCACCCAGGGGTCGGGGGCTGCTTTTAGCTTGCCACCTTCTGCACCATTAACCTGGTTCTAGCACATTACTAGGTCCCCACTGTCCTCCCCTCATGTGAGTTATCTCCTTGCCAGACATTAGGAGTCCCAGTTCCATTCTCCACCTTCTCTAGGACATGTCTTCTCCTACTCTGAGTCCAGCTGCAGTTTATCAGGGAACCGGACCTCCTATTGAATAAGTAATTGTGCTAGGCACCTGTCAAGTTGTGCAGAGAATAAATGCCCACAAGGATGGGAGAAACAAGGAGGAGGCAATCTTTGAAGTGACCAAGGATTTTCTTTCCCATCCTGTTCCACAGAAAGTCTCCCCACCTCTGAGGTTGAGGGGGATAGGGAAGCGTCTACATTTAAATACAATGTTTTAAACTAAAAAATTAAATTAAAGTCTTTTTGAAAGGTTATAAAAGTAGTGGAAACCATTGTATTTTAAAAATCTTGTTCAGTATATTCCAGTAACTTAAAACAACTGTCTTTATTAACAACTTACGTGAATTTTTACAGTAGTCAAACTATCTTAAACATCCCAATCACTTGATGATTACCTGTTCTGTTCATTCCATCTGGGGCACCTGGCATTGGCCACTGTCGGAAGACAGGATACTGGGCTAGATGGACCTTTAGTCTGACCCAGTATGGCCGTTCTTATGTTCCCCAAACTTTGAGATATAAAATGTCTGCTGAGGAAATAATAAAATAAAACAACAGAAATACATTAAATTCACTTCACAAACCTAAAAGTTGTTGCCAGTATTTTCTTCATTTTATCATCCCCTTTGTCTCTTCTTCCATATCTAGATTAATATATTTTAAGGCCAGCAGAGGTCATTAGATTATCTAATTTAGACCATTATATCACAGGTGACCTATACTGGGTAGTCTAGTCATTTTGTATCATTTTCTTTCTTTTCTTTCCTTACTTGTCTGTATTTTCTTTTGGATGGTTGTTACTTCTTGTCTCTCTTTCTGCTCTTCCATAGTCATTCATCCTCAAGGCTGGCTCTTGGCTTTGTGGGTCCCAAAGGCAGCCTTAGTATAGTACTGTACTGTCCATTGGGCTGCGCAGTCTTATAGGCAGCTTTGCACTGGTTTCATAGGTTATGCAACTCTGCCTTTGAAAATGAATGGTAGGTGCATACATTCCCGCAACACCTTGTAAACGTATTGGTGACATCTTACTGATCCGGCAGTATGCTGCGCTTCCTCGGCTCCTGTGGATTTGGGGGATGAGTGATTCAGTAAGAACCTGCACAGGATTAGTCTCTCAATCATAGGGCTGGTCTACGCTGGGGCGGGTCGATGTAAGATACGCAAACTTCAGCTACGCTATTCGCATAGCTGAAGTCAAAGTATCCTATTCGACTTACCCCGCTGTGAGGACGGCGGCAAATCGACCACCGCGGCTCCCCCATCGACGCCGCTTACTCCTCCTGATGAGGTGGAGTACGCGCGTTGATTCGGGGATCAATTTATCGCGTCTAGATGAGACGAGATAAATCGATCCCCGAGAGATCGATTTCTACCCGCCGATCCGGGGGGGTAGTGAAGACGTGCCCTTAGAGTAATAGAGTAAGGCCAGGAGGGACCCCTACATCATATAGGTCACTGCAGGCCACCAACACCATCCAGCATCCTCACACTAAACCCACCAACTAAAATTAGACCAAAATATTACAGCCTACAATGGAGGAAAACAAAGGACATACTATATAATATCGCACACTCAGTGGATTTGATCTGCTGCGAAGGTAGGTGATAAGTGTCTACTGAAAATGTCACGTACAAAGTCCTGCTCCTATGCTGGGACATAATAAAGTCAGTGGGCCTCCTTGTGGATGCAGTCGCAGGATCAGGGTCATGTTCACTAATTTCACTTTGTGCAATAAAGATGGAAGAAAAGTTTTTGAGGGGTATTTTTTTTCAATTTACAAATTATGTCTAAATCATAAAGAAGTAACTGTGAATTCTAATACTTCTTACACAGCTACCTTAAGAATAGGAAAATAACCTTGTTCCACAGTACAAACATCACATCTACAATACAGATGGACAACGGGTTTTTTCATCAGCTTTCTCTCAGGATTGTGACCAAAAAAACACAACTCAAAACAGAGAAGACAGTCATTTCATTTGTGTTATGGTAGTGCCTAAAGGCCCCTCTGTGCTAGGCATGGTACAGACACATGGAGACGGACCTTGCTTTTGATAAGCTTACAGTTTAGGATCACCAAGGGGTGAAGAGAGAAAACAGAGGTTCCCAAGGTCATACAGAAGACCTCAGTGGCAGGATTGAGAATAGAACCCAGGTCTCCTAACTCCCAGTCTGCTGTCCTATCAACTTGATCGCTCTGCCTGCCATCCTCATTCTGGAATAATGTTTTAGAAAATTTTATTACATTGTCATAAAAATGTATACCTGTAACAGGCCAGGGCATAGGCAGTCTGACCTAGTGGTCACAGCTGGACTGTGGGTCACACGCGAGCAGGGGTTGGAGGAATCACTAGAGCCAGGGTCAAATCAGGTTGGGGTCCAAGACCAGAGATCACAGGTAGTACCACTGGAATCAGGAAACAAGAGTCAGGGTCACAGCCAGGCTGGAGTCGGAGACTCAAGATTAGAGGTAGTATCAGGCTGGAGTCAGGAGGTCAGAGTCAGGCTAGGATCAGAGAGGAGGTGAGGTCTGGAGTTGCAGCAGGCCCGAAGTCTGTGTGGTTGCCCAGACAACTTCTTGGGGCACCCTCCATGGTTAAATAGGGTGCTTGGCCAATCAAAGGGTTGCAGGGTACTGTCACTCTGGGTCTCTTGGATGGTACTTCAGCTGTGCCTTCTTGCCACAGTGCTCCCCATGGCACTGTGGGAACATCAGCTGTCCCTGGCTGTGCAGACCTGGGTTTTAGTCCCAGATCCTTTTGTCACCAGGTGTTGGATTTTTTTCACCCAGTGTGTAATAAATAAGTCATCAAAGGAGGCAGTAGCCTAAGTGTAGCTGTTTTGGGGCAAAGTCCTGGAGTTTTTGCCATTGAAGTTTTCTTAAAGAGGACATCCTTTTGTCCCCCTTCATTGTGACTCCCGGGTGATAAAGAAATGATTGAGGACTAAGCAAATCATGTATTTTTTTCCCAGAATTGTTCTCATTGTTGTCTTAACAGTAGCACATAAATACAAAGAGTATTCAGAAATTAGATAAAACTTTATTTTAATTGTCCCACCATTCTAAATTAATTTTACATGTATTATTAACAACTGTCATAATTAATTCATTTAAAGTTCATTGGATTTCAGATATTATTTCAGAGGTTTCTCTTTGTAATTTATCATTTTCCATTAATTAGCCTATTCCATTATCTGACAGCGCGTTTCTCTAAAGATACTATGAGAGGAAACCTGTAATTTCATTGTCAACAGATTTAATTCATTATAAAACTTCATCTTTGCCGTCATGTAGATGACAAAGCCTTTTGGTATTAACTGTAACATCAGTGAGTTTTATTGCACAAGCAATAAAGCTGGTGAAAATCATAAACTGCCAAGTTACAGGGAGCAAATCTTTTTCTACTGCATCTCTCCAGATGAAGTTCCAGGCATCACTAAAATGTTTGTTTCTATAACCAATGAATACAATACATTTTGAAAATAAAATTAGTGATATAAAAATCAGAGATAATAGCATTTATTTTCTTTGTTGCAGCAATACTTACGCTTGGGTTGTCTCCAAATCTCACCTTACGAGCAAGTGTTAGTAATGACTTACTTGTTCAGCTGGAAGTTCTCATTAGACATATGACTCTAAGAAAAAACAAACAATTGTTATGAATTGTTTGGGGAGCCTATAATAGATTTTTATGAAAATAAGACACCATAGACAGATATTGCCATACACTTTCGCAAAATGGGAGATAAAATTTTAGTACTAATGAGAGTAGTGATATGTGTGTGTGTGTGTGTAGCGGTAATAGTAGGGAGAATATAGATAAAGGGTCAAGCCTGTGGAATCTGAAGTCTGTTTATTTTCCCTTCCTGTTCTATGTGTTTTTCTGTAGTTTGCATTATCATTTGGGGAGAGGGCTAGCTCAGTGGTTTGAGCATTGGCCTGCTAAACCTAGGGCTATGAGTTTAATCCTTGAGGGGGCCACTTAGGGATCTGGGGCAACAATCAGTACTTGGTCCTGCTAGTGAAGGCAGGGGGCTGGACTCAATGACCTTTTGGGGTCCCTTCCAGCTCTATGAGATAGGTATATTTCCTAATCATATTACAATACACTATTGACATCACTCCAGAGCTTTGAGATCTTTTGTGTGATTCTTCATCTAGGAATTTTACAGGTTACTAAACAGAAGTTACATGTACATCAAGGTGTATCAGTCTAATCTTTCATGCACCCATAACCGATAATAGCTGAGTGCTAATAATTATGCAAAGCAGAATTAAATCCAAAGGACTGCATTCTCCATCTGTCCCTACCTAAACTATTCTGTGCTTTTCACTGTGGTAAATGAACAACTTGTACAGTCTACAAGGGATCTCTCCTTCTTTCTCCCCATCCCTGGCATTAAGCTGTTTATAGGGACAACAAGAATATTGAGAGTTTTATTTCTGTGTGTGTGTGTGTGTGCGTGCATGCGTGCAACAAGAAACACAACAGTTTTGAAGAGATAAAACCCCATGATTCACAGCATAATCCAAACTGTACTTATGGTCAGGAAAAATACTTTCCCTGATGGCAGTTTATCCCATGCCTAGCATAGGATTTGTTGCACTTGCTGGCACTGGCCACTGTCAGAGACAAGATACTGGTTTAGATGGACCACTGGTCTTCTTCTTAGCATATGCACCACAACGTGCCTCAGGAGGCACGTGGCCAGGATTCATCACCAAATTTGGTCTGGTGGTTGGTTCATTAGCTTCCCCAGGTTGGGACAGATACTGATGGGGAGTGCGATGTGAATGCTGGTCCATGCTACTGGTCTTGATTCAATATGGCAGTATGTTCTTAACCTACATCTGTGACTGGTCTCCAAGGAAATATTGGCAGTGCAATGTAAAGATGCACATACCCCACAAGTTTCCTTGTATACTATTTGCTATTAGTAAATATTATAATAACTTTCCAACAGGTTAATGGAAATACATATTACCCTTGCATTCTTTAATAGTATGTTTGGTATTGTTAATGAGTATTCCTCCCCTTTCTTTTCCAGGTCTGGGCTTCAGTATTGCAGGAGGGGTGGGAAACCAACACATTGCTGGAGACAACAGCATTTATGTGACTAAGATTATTGATGGAGGAGCAGCACAAAAAGATGGAAGGTTGCAAGTTGGAGACAGACTTCTTATGGTGAGAATGACAAACTGGAACTATATTTGAAGTGGTGGAAATATGCTTCAAATGGGGATTTTTGCAGTGGAGGTGTGGGAGTGGTTAAATCTGGTTGAATAATTAACTGCAAGTAATACTGTTAATTT
Source organism: Emys orbicularis (assembly GCF_028017835.1). Lineage (NCBI taxonomy): Eukaryota > Metazoa > Chordata > Testudines > Emydidae > Emys > Emys orbicularis. The sequence continues at coordinate 349,341,530 of NC_088683.1, forward strand.
TTGATATTTTTCTTTGAATGTATATGTTTGAGGCTGAAGCTGTATTGGAAAACCCAACTTGTTTTTATGAAGATGAGCCAAAGAGTCTCATTAGTTTGGTAATCTTTTAACTCACAGCAAAGTATATGTACCTACTGCTGTTATAATAAATGTTTTACTCCCTATGTTTGGTTACTTGCTAATGCCAGGTCAGATGTTCTGGAGACGTTTAGAACAAGGTTCTAGGTTAAAGTGAAAAATCCTTTCATTGGCCTGGGGCCAGTCCTACTTTTCAGTTTCCTTAAAATGACAGAAGTTAGCAAAGGAAAAGAGCTGGTAGATCATCCAGTCCACCTCCCTGTCAATGGAATAAGATATTTTTATATAGCTATAACCTCATCAACATTAGGGGGTCTACTAGTGTAAATATTTCAGTAAAATTAAAAAAGCACACCCCTCACCAAAATAGTTATACTGGTACAAAATCTATGTCTAGACCAGGCTTAAGAGCTAAGACCAAGGTATCCTGCAGGGGAAACCCTAAGAACTCCAAGCTTGGGGAGAATACTTAGGTTGAGGTTTAACTTTTAGTTTTGTGTTCTAACTTAACAAAAGAGCCACCTCCTACACCCAGGAAGGATATAAGTTTGGACCATACGCAATATTTTGTTGCCCCTCAGCCTGAGCGGTTAGCCAATATTTGGGGCCATGATGGGTTGTTTGCATTAGGAGGAGTAATTGATTGTACAAGTCGGGTATTTCTGTGGTGCAATCCTGTTTACTTACTAAGAATATACACAAAGTCCTGTTTCATAGAATCATAGAACAGGAAGGGACCTCGAGAGGTCATCTAGTTCAGTACCCTGCACTCGTGGCAGGACTAAGTATTATCTAAACCATCCCTGACAGGTGTTTGTCTAACCTGCTCATAAAAATCTCCAATGATGGAGATTCTACAACCTCTCTAGGCAATTTATTCCAGTGCTTAACCACCCTGCTTAACCACCAGCGTAACAATGTAGTCCACCTGTTTACTCACTATGTTCTTTACTTTTGCCTTTCTCATTATCCAGACCACCCATACTAAGATGCACCATCCCCATACATCCTTCCTATTCCTAGTTTAAGATTTTCACTTGTAAGGGCTATCTCAAGTTGTCATTTAAAAATAATCCCTATTAAAACCAATATGGAGTTTGTTTTAGAATCAGATTATGCCATCCATTTTTAAGTGTTGCATTATATGTGCAAATATGGCCTCATGTCCGTCAGTTCTATTTCTTTATTTCCCTGTTAGTCTCTGAGGGCAGGTCTACACTTAAAACGCTGCATCAGCACAGCTGCACCGCTGTGGTGCTTAAGTAAGAAGCTCTTATGCTAATGGGAGAGCTTCTTCCATTGGCATAGTTAATCCACCTCCCCAAGAGGCAATAGCTATGTCAACAGGAAAAGTGCTCCCATTGACATAGCATTGTCTACATGGGGGGTAGGTTGGTATAACTACGTCGCTCAGGGGTGTGAATTTTTCACACCCCTGCGTGTTGTCGTTATACTGATATAGTCCTGTAATGTACACCTCACCTAAACCACCAACTCTTGAAGTACTTGCAAACAGCCAAGCTCCCCTCTGTTTCGAACCCTAGTCCCTTAAGCTCATAGCCACTGATAAACTAAGTAAAGTAAAGTGAAATGGAATAAAAGAGAATGAAATGCCATTTAAACAAAACCAGTCAAACACTCCTTTCTACACACAGTGAGCACCAGCTGTAGTCCAATTAACTAAACAGTTAATGGGATACTACAGAGGCAATTAACCCAAACAAACTTACTTACTTAAAACCAATTTTAGGACTTCTGCACAAAAAAACCCATCTTTCTCTTTGTGGAGCTCTTTAAATCATGTTGAGCTTTAAAAAGGACATGAACATTCATCAGTTGCAATAGGCCAATTAAATCCAACAGTTCACAGATGTTCACAGGAAAATGCTCAAGATTTCACTTCAACAAATTCCACTTCCTGGAGAAAATAACCTGAAAAGTATTTACACAAAGACAGATGTAACCACTAGGATCAGAATCATCCCCCTGTATCTTCATAAGTACAACCCTATCAAGTCTCAATAAACCTAAGTCAATAGATGAAAAAGAACAATTTTCCCTTAAAAAGGGAAAAATAAATAAAACAAGTATATTCCTCTGGGACTCTTATTTTGCATACACTTACTCTTTTCTGACTTTCGTGATGGTGATTTTCTATAAGATCAACAGGAGGAACAAAAACTTTTCCTATAGCTAGTGCTGAGTGCCTCACATTTTTCAAGATGAACCCGAAAATTTCCAAATTAAACAGCCCCTGTGGTTACATTTGAAAGAATAAGGTTGTGCAGAAGAAATGGTGCAATGGTTGTTAAATGTAAAGTGGAATTTCTTCCTAAATATCTCCTGTGCAACTTTATCTAAGTATTTATGTCTCCCATCACTGTTGTCTTCTTTGATTAGGCTTGTAGGCTTCCTTTATTCCCTTCCCTTTTTACCATTTTATTCCATCTTCTGTCATTGCATCTGTGGTTTGAGCCTGTCATCTTGTTCCATTGTTCCTTCTTTAATAATCCATTTTCAACCTTTCTGGTTTCTTTGTGTAACCTGAGCCCTAATGGGTAGCTTAAGCCTTCTCCCTGTTGCCTGCTGCTTGGAGAAGCTTCTGCCCTCTCACCCCAGGGGTATGGGTGCTGGGTTCTTTATCTTGGCGCACGATACCGCCATCCAAGGGCGGGGGACTCCTAGTGCATGGAATACAATATGTGCTGTCCTTTGGGAAAATATTTACTACCAAATAATATACTAGAAGTGTAGTCCAATATACAAGGAATAAAACAATTATCACAATCCCCAAAATAACAATACAACAACAGGCAGAACTTTCAGTATAGGGAACAAAGGAAAAGGAATAAGGAAAAAATAGTGACTAGAATAATAAAATAGCAGCAATACCTTAAACCCTTTACCTCCTAACATTTATAATGGGCCCAACCATTCAGTTCCCTCCCAGCACCTGCCTAGGCAGAATGTGAGTTGAGAAGAAGTTCTTTAGTGGGTGATGCAGTGCTGTAAATCATTGGCCAGCATAAAACTCACAAGGAAAATAGGGTCTTCCTGAGGCTCTCTGACCTGACCTGGAATTGCTCCTCAGTCGCCTGAGTTGCTTGTCTTGTTACCCCAAAAACAGACCCAAAGTACCCCCCAGAATAGCTCACATATTGTCCCTTCCTGGGTTTACCAGAAGTTCCCTTCAGCTGACCCATTTACCTGTTTTTGCAAGGTGAAAGGGGGGGTCCACCCTAGAGAAATTGCTGGGGTTTTGCAGGAATATTTTTAGGAACAACTTCCCAGTACAGTTGAGACTTGCTACCCTTGGGAGGACACAGATATAGCCTTCCGATATAATTGATTGACACCCAGGGCATAATCTTCAAAAACAAAGTATTTTCTGTATTTAGTGTAAAAGCAATCTTCCCTATACAGTATAAACATACATCAAAAACATAAGCAAAGCCCTTAACATAATCCTTGGATACAGGCTAAAAATACCTGAACTATAAACATATAGTTAGCCCAATATTAAATGGCTGTGTTCTGCTTGTGGTGGTCAGTTGCTGCAGTCGCTGAGAGCAATCTTAAAATTTATTAAATGTATAAAACAATGTAACATTTACAACAGACACATTTTTATTAACCCAAACATACAGACACATATTCATTAATCCTATTTATATCTATATTTTACACTATAGCTAAGGCCACGTCTACACTACCCGCTGGATCGGTGGGTAGTAATCGATCTATCGGGGATTGATTTATCGCGTCTCATCTGGACGCGATAAATCAATCCCCGAATCGATGCCTGTACTCCACCTTGGCAGGAGGAGTAAGCGGAGTCGACGGGGGAGCCGCGACGGTCGATTTGCTGCCGTGAGGACGGCCAGATAATTCAAACTAATATACTTCGACTTCAGCTACACGAATAGCGTAGCTGAAGTTGCGTAACTTAGATCAATCCCCCCCTAGTGTAGACCAGCCCTAACATGCTTACTCTCCATATTCTTTTCTCCGTCTGTTCTATCATGGTCCTTTTCTGCTGTCACCCTGTGGTTGCTTCTTCTGATTTCTTCTGACTTCTCATTCTTCTTCTTCTGCTCCTAACTTTCTAAATTTTGCCTATTGATTCTGTCTTTCATACAATTTTTGAGCTGTTTTGATTGGCTAGTCTTTTAAGCCTTCCTTTTCCTCCAATCAAATTTAGATCCTTCCTGATTGATCTGTTCTTATAGTCCAATCACCCACTGCTAAATCTAGCTATCAATCAAAGCTGTTACATAACAAGTCTTAGTATTATGGTCAGTTTACTGTTATGGTCTGGTGACCCTCACCTAGTTTTGGACTAAGCATGCCTGGTTGATAGGGTGGCCAGGTGCCTGGTTTTTGACTGGAAAGTCTGTTAAAAAAGGGGACCCGACACTGTCCAGTCAGATCTTCTGACTGGACACCCAATGTCCAGTTACTGCAGGGTGGGAGGCAGGGAGGCACTGGGTCATCACCCGCACCTGCCCCTATTTAGCCAGGGCCGCCTCTTACCTGTGTCAGGTGGCTGCAGCTCGCAGCCCTGGCTCCACAGGCAATTCCCTCCTGACCCAGGCGAAGAGGGTGGGTGAGTGGGGAAAAACATGCTTGGGGGAAGGGGAGAAGAGGAGTGGATGGAGGCGGGGCCTCGGGGGAAAGAGGCAGGGCAGGGCCTAAGAGGCAGGATTTTGTGGGGGAATAGGCAGGACAAGGGTGGGGGGTGAGAGGCGGGGCAAGGGAGGTTCCAGCACTCCTGTTGGAGTGTCCAGTTTTTAAATATTACTAAGTTGGCAACCCTACTGACTGACCTCTCCCTGCAGTGTTGAAGTGACCTTTACTTGACCCTAGATTATGTTTGCCTGCCTGCTAACATACCACTGAAAACTGCTAACTCACCCTTCTTGACTGTGTGCCAACATTTCACACATACCACATTATCAAACTATAAACAATTGCCTCATCCTTACCATCCAATTGTCATTTTAATGTTATGGTCTGCTATTGTCACCCTATTTCTTACCAATTTAGTTAATCTTATTTTAGTTCTTCCCCTATTTTCAGTCAATGGTGGCAAAGCAATGCTTGCAGTGCTGTTCTTAGGAAGCAGAACGGAGCAGCTCAAAACTCTATAATGTCAGTCTCTGCTGGGCTGACACCCTTCAGTGACCTCGTAACCACCAACGCAGTGTAAAGTTTCCCTTTAGTTAGCAATGGGAAGTTTAATGTGAACCTCCCATGCTGTGATGCTTCTCTCTCTGTCTCTACTCATGCCGCCATAACAAAAGCCAAAACCAAAAGTAAAAGGAAACTCTTTTGTCTCTGAGATCAGGCTTATGATTGGTTCTGGTAGTAGCTTCCAGCTTGTTCTATCTCTGCCCTGGGTTCTACTCAGTCTGGGAAACAGAGTCCTGAGCCCCTGTGGTCATCGCTGTTGTAGCCCAGGTGCGAGTTCCCCGGAGCCTTAGGGTATTATCAGGAACAACCAGCTCCAGGGGGGTTAGATTTGTGACTTCAGCTGCTGTTTGAGTCCCTCCATCTCATTATCCTGAATGAAATCTAGCTTGCGCTTTGTGGCTATGTAGGACGCCCAGCATTGTCAGTGCACGTTTTCCCTATCACACTTATGAACTTCAGTTCCTGTGGCAGTCTTTCTATGCCCTGGCTGCTGATTCCTACACCTAGTGATACCATCTTTTATCACTGGAAGCTGCTGATATATGGGTATTCTCTCTCCCTCTGCAAGTTCCCACCGAAACATGCTTCTTTGCTGCTAATTAAGCTAATTTTAATGGGAGTTTTGTTATTAACTAATCTCCTGTTAGTCACTCACTTCCTTTCATCTGTTCAGCACTTCATAGCTACTCAGATAAGCTCCTTTATATTAGTATTCATCCAATTTCCTCCTCACTCATTTGCTGTCTCACTTCAGCTGGCTTTCTAGAGCGCATGAATGTCCTCACTTAGATGGCACAATAACCGCACAGCTCTTATGTCAACCTTTCTGCACAAATGTTTCAATACTTCATAGACCATACAGTACACTCCTCACTTTATTTTGTCCCTGTTTCCCTCACAGTCTCCCTTACCTCTGACTGATATGTCTCAAATCTCATTTTCCTCTATCCTACCATACATTGGCTCTGCCACAGCCATTGGAGTGCAGGCAGCTTAAGGCTTTGTCTACACTGGCACTTCCACAAAGCTACTGCCCTTCGTTGGAGGTGGTTATCCCAGCAATAAAGAGTAGCTACACGGTGCACCTTACAATGGTCCTGCTGCAGCAGCACAGCCACGCCGTTGTAAGGTGCGCAGTGTAGACGTAGTTAAGTGACCTTGGTGGTAATCGAAATGCTGTCAAAATAAGGTGCATTGTTCTTTTGGTTAAGAAACAGAGGCAAAATCCTTTTCTCTTGGAGAGTGGGTGGGGTGGGGAGAGAGGGAGACATCCCTCCTTATTAATCTAAGGCTAGGTCTACACTGCAGCGGGGGTCCGACCTAAGATACGCAACTTCAGCTACGTGAATACCGTAGCTGAAGTTGCGTATTTTAGGTCGGCTTACCTAGCGGTGAGGACGCGGGAAAGTCGACCGCTGCCGCGCTGCCGCCGACTCCGCTGCCGCCTCCTGCCGAGGTGGATTTCCGGAGTCGACGGCAGAGCGATCAGGGATCGATTTTACCGCGTCTTCACTAGACGCGGTAAGTCGATCCCCGAAAAACCGATTGCTACCCGCCGGATCGGAGGGTAGTGAAGACAAAGCCTATCTGTTTATCTAATCAGAAAGAAGAACCAAAGCTTATTTTTTCTTAACAGTCTGTATCTCCTGTATGACATCCTTTTTCTGTGAAAATGGTAGGTGGAATGGTCCATAGAAAGGTATCTAGATGATTCTCTTTCTCAAAGCTGGCATACTATGCACATCTTTGAGTAGTGTTTAAGGAGTCAGAGAACAAGATATTTTAATAAATGCATGTTTTCATGCTTGTGTGGGGGAAAGATCTATTCAAGTTTCATTATTAGTGGTCACTTTCTTATATGGAGCAAAAATAGAAAAGTTAGTTGGACGCTCCATGCACCCAGAACTCTCATCAGTGTTAATGTGAGTTTTACATGGAGAGTGAGAACAGACATCTTAATACTTACAGCCTTCTAGGGGCTATTGAGAAATGGTACAGCATGTTCCTATGCCGAGTTTCTAAACTAATAACAGGAGTGTTTGGGAGGGGAGAGTCTTTTGTTCCCCTGTTAGAGTGAAAGGTGCTAATGACTTGCACACTAAGGGTCACTGATGTACAAGCACCCAGGGTGGGTGAAATTTGCTATAGAGGGAGCCAGAGATACCCTGGAGTAACTGCACCCCAAGAATCATCAGTGGCATTGTGTGTACTATCCTTTGTCTAGGCCATTAGAACGAGACAAAGTTGGGTTCTTTAGCTCACACAACTCTCTTGACTGCCCTCTTGGTGCAGTTACTGTAGGTCAGCGGTGGGCAAACTTTTTGGCCTGAGGGCCACATCGGGGAATAGAAATTGTATGATGGGCCATGAATGCTCACAAAATTAGGGTTGGGTGCTCTGGGCTGGGACCGAGGGGTTCAGAGGGGGATCAGGGCTAGGGCAGGGGTGCGGGAAGGGGTGCAGGTTCCAGCTGGGGACGTGGGCTCTGGGGTGGGGCTGGGGATGAGAGGTTTGGGGGGCAGGAGGGTGCTCCGTGCTGGGATCGAGGGGTTTGGAGCGCTGGAGTGAGACCCAGCCACGTGGTGCAGCCCCCGACCTGGCTCCCCAGCGGGAGCTCACGGGCCGGCTTAAAACGGCTCGCGGGCCGTAGTTTGCCCAGCACTGCTCTAGGTCATTAGACCCGTCTGAGCATCTTTTGTATTACAAAGCCACTGCACAAAAGGAAGATAGATGCTCAGACCCACCTTTCCAAGTCATATGGTGTTTGTGAGCAGCATTGGACTGGAGATTTTCTAGATGAAAAGTGAAGGGGCTGAGGGAGAAAAAGGAGCACAGAGTATAAGCTGTGAGGCCCTGGAGAGAGAGACAGAAGCACAAGGTAACTTCCTCTAGAGCACGGCACAGATACCTGAGCTGAGGTTTCTGCAAGAGGGAGTTGCCTATGTGCTATATGTTATCATCCCTGTGAAAGGAAATAAAACTTATCTGCATTTTGTAGAAATAAGGTGCACTATGAAAATACCTGACTTGACAGCACCAATTTCTGCTCCAGACAGAAACTGACCTAGCAGGCCCTGAAAGTCTGCTACCAGTTGGCAGAAGGGCAACACACTTTTCCCCCCAGTCCAATTATCTTAGATGCTGGGAGTACTGCACTTCTGTGGGAAGAAAAGGTCTGAGATCGTGGCTAAGAACTTGACAGAAAAAACAAGAAACAGTTTCCAGTGCAGTACACACTAATGGTACATATTTGATATAATGATAAATCTTTGTCTCAGACAGGGCCAGAGCTGTTTAATGCAAGAAAAGACTACTGGGATTGAAATGGAGTCCTTTTTAGTTTGATCACTGATCTTACCCAGTAGGCATAGCAAGAGGCCACACATCTCTTTGGATTTCATGATTCTGCAATGGAGAACAAAAGCTTTTCTCAAATCTGAAAGAGGCTATTAGTCTACATATTGAATGAAAAACTTCTTAGGCGCTGTGCCAAACACATAATGGATAGAGCTGAACAAATTTTAAGCACCTTAAAAGGACTGTTTTCCAATGTTCTGTGTAGTACATTTTGTATAGATGCCTGTTAGGGACAGGGTGTGCTGCTGGGAGACTTCAGCTATGTCTACACTATGAACTAAGCATGTGATTCCCAGACCACATACATGTATTTGTGCTAGTTTGATTAGAGCTAGTATAAACAGCAGTGTACCCACCTGAACCTCATGGGTATGTACTTACAGCCTGTCTTACTGCGGCTACTCTACTATTTATACGTGTGCTAGCTCTCATTGAGCTGGTACGAGTGTATGTATGTGAGCTGGGAATCACACCCCTAGTTCGTAGTGTAGACATAGCTTTTGTCCTAATGGATCGGATGGGATGTTGGCTGATTTCAGTCTTGTTTAACCTTTTCTTCATTCTTCAAACACTGTTAATCAGTGTTCCAAGCATTCTAAAGAGTCCTATAGTTAGAGAGAACAAAATGTATATTTTTCACATACACCTCTACCTCGATATAACGCTGTCCTCGGGAGCCAAAAAATCTTACCGCATCATAGGTGAAACCGCATTATATCAAACTTGCTTTGATCCACCGGAGTGCGCAGCCCCGCCCCCCCTCTCCCCCCAGAGCACTGCGTTATATCCGAATTCATGTTATATCGGGTCGCGTTATATTGAGGTAGAAGTGTATTTGTTACGAGGATAAACAAAAGTATTGCAAATATTTGTGACCAATTACTTTTTGCAAGTGGCAATCTGCATGTCCTTCATAGTTCTGACCATTTCTTCATGTTTTGCTTCCCCCAACAAGTTTGCTTTGTGAAACTCTCATTTGTAGCTTTATCTCACTTGTCTTGACTGATGTATTTATTTTCTTTATGGTTTCTCTGAGTCTCCATGTTACAAACTTCAATTAATACGAACATGACACTTGTCTCATCATGCCTATCTGAAAATGAAAACACATCTCACCTTAAGGAATCTTTCTAATCAATTTCATGATGGTTTTAGGATCTGCCCCCCAAAAATTTATTATCTGAATTAAGACAAAACACAAAGGTATGTAACAGAGGATGTAGGGAAAGGGAAACAAGAGGGTAGCTGTGCCAGGAACAGTGCTTACGTAGATTAGTCAAAAGTTGATTTTTCAGGGTTTGAATCCCTTTTTTAAAGTATATAAATAAGCAAGAGAGATTTAATAGCAGTCACTTCTGCATACCAGTCATTTGCATGAAATCTATATCAATATGGATCTATATCCCTATCCTTGCCCCTTTCCCAATAGCCTGTGGCACTCTTGTCAGTGCAGATTGTAAGCTCTTCTTGACAGGGACTGTCTACTAGTCTGTGTTGTGTATATGCCTAGCACAATGAGGCCCCATCCTTGGTTGGTCTCTAGGCACTACTGTAATAAACATGATTCATTATGAATAATATATCTTGGTTCCCTTTCCTAATGAATTAATTTCCCTTGCACATGAATATACATAGGAAGTACCTTTATGCAGTAGAGTGCTCATGCCTCTAAATATACAAGACCTTTTCTCCTGCATAAAATTTTTCTAGAGGAGTAATCTAGATTAGCAGCTCCTATTGACACAATTCCCTTCCCCACCTTGTCTATACTCCTCTTTGCTATGCCCTGGTGCACCTGATATATTTCTCTGCATCAAGCCCACACCTTGTGTCTATAATCACCTACCCTCTCACTATTTCAGTGTCTTTCTACCTACAGCTCCAGAAAACGGTCACATTTTTCACCTTCAAACCCTCCCTTCCCAACTCCACAGCTGCCGCTGTTCACTCCCCACCTCTCCAAAGTAGTCTCTTATTTTTGTCTCCCTTCCTCCCCTGCTTAACTTTCCAACTATCCATTTAAGTTAATGGGAAAAGAGATTTTAGGGTGTCACTCACTTATGAGGTCCCATTAGGAACTAGTGCATGGGTGCAGCATCATCAAGTATCCAAGTAGATAATAAGAATGTGGTTTGGGCTTTTACTGCCAACAATCAGATGCTGATAATCAATATCACAAGTGGCTGCTCTGATGTATACCTATCCCCTGCAGCCTGTGGTGCACAGTTCGCTATTAAGCTATTTCAGTTTCTTGTTATGTTTCTGCTAATTATGACCCTGGTAATAGTGTCGTACTGGAGCAGACACAATGGCATATCTAGCACTTTACACTGGGCTATGGTACTACAGCTTGGGGATTGCCAATACTGCTAAATAAGACATAGGAGATAGGTGGGCCAAGAAAATGCCTTAATCTGATTTTTCTTCTTTATTGTATAATAATGTTACTATTCTATAATCTGCAGCACCTTTTGTCTACAATTCTTAATCCATCATCGATAACTGTACAGATAATATGGATATTTCTTCTGTATCTATCTAGCCTTACTCATCTGTCTAATTTCTCCTTTAAGGTAAATAATTACAGTTTAGAAGAAGTAACTCATGAAGAGGCAGTAGCAATATTGAAGAACACATCGGATGTAGTTTATCTAAAAGTTGGAAAGCCCACTACCATTTACATGACTGACCCTTATGGCCCACCAGATATTACTCACTGTAAGTGCCTCATTGCATATTATTTCATATGTGATATCATGTTTTAAGTGATTATTTAGACTTTTCAAATCTCGACAAATATCAGGACATCAGCGAAGCTTTTACAAGGGCTTGGAAGGCTGAAAAATGGAACTGTTATTTAGATATGATACTGTCATGATATGTTATATTTGAAATAACACTTTTTGCAGCACAAGTCCAGAATTAACAAGATAACTGCACCACCAAATTTATTCCAGAATGCTATTGTTGAACTTTAGGCAGGTACACTGTATCTTTTGTAACAATTAAGGGGAAAACATTTTTACGTCAATGTAATATTTTGAGAGGTCCTGGATTAACAGATGTGGAGAGAGGAGTGCTCAGTCCACAGGACAGGTACAACACAGGCAGCAGAAGACTTGCCTACATCAGGGGCGGCTCTAGCTTTTTTGCCGCCCCAAGCACGGCAGGCAGGCTGCCTTCGGCGGCTTGCCTGCAGGAGGTCCCCGGTCCCGCGGATTCGGCAGCATGCCTGCGGAAGGTCCACCGGTCCTGCGGCTTCGGCGTACCCACCGCCGAATTGCCACCGAATCCACAGGACCGGTGGACCTCCCACAGGCAAGCCGCCAAAGGCTGCCTGACTGCCACTCTCACAGGGACCGTCAGGGCGCACCCCGCGGCTTGCCGCCCCAGGCACGCGCTTGGAGTGCTGGTGCCTGGAGCCGCCACTGGCCTATATGGACTCACCAAACAAAAAGCCTGAGGAAAAATTGACATGACATTTCATAGAATCATAGAATATCAGGGTTGGAAGAGACCTCAGGAGGTCATCTAGTCCAATCCCCTGCTCAAAGCAGGACCATTTGCATTCAATGGACTTGTAATTTATACAGTATTTGCATCCGGCATAAAATGATTGTCCTGCTACATAATTGCCCTCCAAATCTATCAGTTACATCTCCACACATCAGCATATTAATGCCCCCCTGCTCCCTATCCATCCGCTCCCTTATTTATATCCATCCTCTGCTTCTCCACCTAACCATGCGGCAGTGCTTCCTCTTGCACTCAGTGCATCCCTTCCTAATGTGCATGTAGTCCTCCCCTCCCCAGTACCCCATTCTTTGGGATGGCACCTTGTCACTGAGGCTCCAGGCTCTTCTGCTCAGCTTCCCTTCTCCCAGCCAGCAGGCAGGAGTAATCCATGCCACTTTGGTGCATCTTCTGGCCTGCTGCCAATTCCCTCCTTTTGCCAATTAGTCAGTAAATGCTCCCTGGCTTTAAGCTCCCTCTGAGTCTCTCATTGGAAGAGAGAGATGAGCTGGGAGGCAATCTGATTGGCTTGCAAAATAAGGAGAGTAGGGAGTCTCAGCAACTGACCCCAGCTCATGCTAGCAAGCTGCCAAAAATTCAATTGTCACCAGAGGCCATAAAGCCAGCAAAGGGGTGGAAAGACAAAGGTTCTCTATAAAAGTCAAAGATTAGGCACATCTGCACTTCTGCATCGTTATTCCTCAATTCTGATCTGGCAGGACCAGCTAATCATGGTCCTTTCTATTCACAAGGCCTGTAAAAGAGTGATAACTGCATTGGTGGTTTTGTAACATGCACATCTATATATTACACTGAACTGGACCTAGACTACCTGTTTATTTAGCAGACGCTACTAATCAACCAACAGTTGGTGATGGTATTTGTAAACGACTAATCTGGGCTGATTTCTTACCAGTGACTAAGAAGTAAAAAAGACTCACTAGCACCTTACTAATTCCTTCAATTATCTGGTCTTCCAAAATAATATTTCAAAAATAGTGAAGCAGCACATGATGTTGAGCAAAATTAGGGAGGCAGTGTTGCCTAATGGATAGAGTACTGGAGTAGGCCTCAGGAGACCTGGTTTTCATTCCCAGCTGTGCCACTGACCTGCTGGGTTACCTTGCGATGTCACATCACTGTTCTGTACCTCAGTTTCCCCATCTGTATAATGGGGATAATGATACTGACCTCCTTTGTAAAAATGCTTTGAGATCTACTGATGAAAAGTGCTATCTAAGAGTTAGATATTATTATTAGTGATCAGAAATTCCAGGGGGGAAGAAGCTTGAAAAGACTTTCAGTAATTGGTGGGTGCATACAAGTTTGTTTGTCTCTTAGCAAGGAATAACCTTTCTCTATAAAAGCATTTGGTCTTAAAATATTTAATATTTCACCATCTAAAGAATGGATTGAAACTATGACTAGAAAGTTTAAACACCTCCATTTCAAAAGGAAATTAATCATAAGTCAGTGCAAAAGCATGTCTTTGATTTTCCTCCTTAGTATTTCCTTTCCTCTGATTACATGGATTAGAGGTCACAGCCATTATTACATATTTCCAGCCATCACCATTACTTTGAGACCCAAAGCAAAATACAATCAAACAGCATAGTACTGTCTTTGTTAATCATTAGCATATATCATATCTATATTAGCTTTCATTCTTCTTAACAACCTTTCCTGGGATCTAAATTATGATGCAATCTAAATTGGCACTGAAAATTCAGTTTAGTGGGATCCCAACTCCTCTATGATCCTTGGAATAATCCCTGCCTAAATTATAATCTATGCTTTGCCTTCAAATGCCCCTTTCATCTACTTATCTCCTACAACTATCTCCATTCCTTTTTGCATTCATGAATTTATTCATGAAATGCCTTCCTGCTTTCTGTCTCCCAAGCCATCCCCTTCTCATCCAAATCCCTCCTAAAGATCCTCTCCTTCCTTAATCTCCACACAAAGTGAGTGAGTAAACAAAATGCTAGCCATTCATTCCTTCCCTGCCCTGTTTAGATTTTACACTTTTTCAGGCAGGAACTGTCTGTGTTTTGTGTCTTGTACAGCACCAAACACATTATTGGTGCTTAAATGAAAACAGTACCATCACAACCAAACCAAATGTGAATGTCACTAACTACAATTGCTTATTTTAACCATCAGCTTATTCTCCACCAATGGAAAATCATATACTCACTTCTGGCAACAATGGCACTTTAGAGTACAAGGCGTCTTTGGCTCCTATCTCACCAGGAAGATACTCACCGATTCCAAAGCACATGCTTGTAGAGGACGACTATACCAGGTCAGATATCTTTCTTTATATATTGCCTTTGGTAATGACTGCAATGCATATTAACAAGGGGGAAGGAACACAAGCTAAAATAAAGAATGGGTTCAACAATATTTAGATAACTTAGATGTATTCAAGTCGGCAGGGCCTGATGAAATTCATCCTGGGGTACTTAAGGAATTAGCCAAAGCAATCTTGGAACTATTAGCGATCATGTTTGGGAACTCATGGAGGACGGGTTTAGTCCCAGAGGACTGAAGAAGGGCAAATATAGTATCTATCTTTAAAAAGGGGAACTATAGACCAATCAGCCTAACTTTGATACCTGGAAAGATACTGGAACAAATTACTAAACAATCAATTTGTAATTTAGAGGCTGTTATAAAGAGGATGGTGATTGATTGTTCTCCATGTTCACTGAAGGCAAGACAAGAACTAATGAGCTTAATCTTCAGCAAGGGAGATTTAGGTAGAGATGAGGAAAAACTTTCTAACCATAAGGATAGTTAAGCACTGGACTAGTCTTCAAAGGGAAGCTGTGGAATCTCCATCTTTGGAGGTTTTTAAGAACAGGTCAGACAAACACCTGCCAAGGATGGTCTAGGTTTACTTGGCCTGGCCTCAACACAGGGGACTGGACTAGATGACCTCCCAAGGTCCCTTCTGGCTCTATCTTTCTATGATGCTATGGTAAATAACAGCAATGGAGTATTTGGTGCAATAAATGGACTGAGCGTATTATGTGGAAATGAGACAGCAGAGCTTTACCCATTTAGTTGGTTTTGAAGCAGATGGGAGGGGGGTGCTTTCTTTATATCCTGTATTTCAGCTAAGTGTTGCTGCTGAGACAATTTATATTTCATTCTTATTTGAAGGGTGGTTAGAATATTGCTCACCCTGCCATCTTCTTTAAAGGCTACTACAGAAATGAAATGAGTTATAGTATGAGAGAATGAAAATTGTACTTGTTTCCTTCAATATTCTTCTGTTTTCATAGTTTAATAGCATTTCAGGCTAGATGGGACAATTGTGACTGACCCGCACACCACAGGATAACAACCTCAATCCAGTAATTCCTGCATCAAGCCCCTAACTTCTGTTTGCTTTCATTGTGTGTGTGCTCTTGTACGTCTCTAAGGTCCCTTAAACTACATGACTTGTGTGGCAGCTGGATTTGGAGGGCTTCGTGACAGTTGTTTTTAACAAAGGGTTAAAGTGTGGGAGAAACACACCTCCTCTCCCTAGCTTGGATAAAGCAACAGCCTCCTGCTGCTCTCCCTTTTCCTTGGCTGAGTGTGCTGAGAACTCCCTGCTTCTTTCAGTACTGTAGGAGTTTCACCAAAGTTGAATTTAACCCAATGAGTTGTTTTCCTATAGGAGTTTCTTCCATCCAATTAGATATTGTTAGTTAACAGTTAAAAGATGTATTTCATCAAATTCTGGATCAAAGCTTTGCATGGATCAGTACCAGTTACATCATTTCTAAGCTGCCTGTGTATTTAAAGAAAGTGATATAGTAACAAGGAACCCTGCATACCTAGTTCTTGGCAATGCAATGTATGGGGCCAAATTCAGCCCTGGTGTAACAGCATTGATTCCAGCATCCTTGTGCCTGGGGAGGGAAGCTGCACTAGGGAGGGAATTGATTAAGGTAAAGAATCCACAGAGAGAGCAAGTAATGAGTTAGGAAGGCTAGGAAGCCACAGAGGATGCAAGAAAGGAATCAGGAAAGGGGAGAAAAGCCACAGTGTGAGTGAGGAGGCATTTAAACAGTTGAAGCTATAGACAGGATGGGGAAGGATTCAGAGAATGCCCCATGCTTTTCTCCATTCCATCTGTCCAGAAGTTTACACTCCATCCTATTGAACGCAGACCTATCCATGGTGATCTGCTCAATCATCACCTCTGTGCTTGATAACTACAACTCATATCTAAGAATGAAGTGTCTCACACTAGAAAAAGGGGCTGGAGTGAGGTGTTCGCAACCTGCATTTTGTACTATTTGGGAAATGCAACAACTGGTACAAAACAAAGCAGTTTGTCTGCTGAGCAGCAAGGGTTGCCGTGATCAGAGCACCGCAGTGTTGTTCTCTCTGTACTGGATCCCCAGTGAATAGTGTTCAGTTTAGGTCTGGCACCAAAGCCCTCTTTGATATTGGCAGTAGTAACCTGAGAGATTGGCTTTCTGTCTGCAGCAGTGACCTCCCATGACAAGCAGATTTCATTGGAACCATAAAACTGTCATCCAGTAGGAAGAGGCTCATAAGTGTGACAGAACCAAACAAAAATATCTTAATGCTACTCAAGCATTTACTCTTACCTGATAGAATGGAAGAAGATAATGTTGCCATTTTTAGAATAATGGTAAGCACTCAGATGCTACTGGGATGGGCAACAGTATGTGAACTTGGATACTGTTGTACAGTGTTCATAATTAGAGCTGGTCTGGAAGTTTCTTAATGGAAGTCTTTCATCAGACCCTGGGAGAGTCGCCCTCCCTATCAATGATGCACGTCTCAAACTGGCTAAGGCCCCCTGGAGCACACTGGCTTCAATAGCGCCTGTGGCTAAGCACATGGAAAAGCACTATTTCATTCCCATGCTGGGATTTGAGAGGTTTTACTCCCATCCAGCCCAAAATTGCCTAGTTTTAACTGCGGTGAACAACAGAGCTCTGCGGGGCAGGTTTAAGACCTCAAGGATAGGGACTCTAAATGAAGGGATCTCATGGGCAGGAAGATTTACACTTCCTCTTCCTTGTAGATGTGAATTGCTAACCAGCAAGCCTGCTGTCCAAGTAAGATTTTTTTAACTGAACAGCTACATCAAAGTTTGCAGACCAGCTTCCCAAGGCCTTGCAAGAGGCATTTCGGGCATTTGTCTGCGTTAGACATCATGGACACCTCATCAGAGTGACAGCCTCCACAGGCATCATGAGGCGGGCTTCCTGGCTGCAGAATTTGGGCATTGCCCCTAATGTCCATCAAGCCACTGAAGATTTGCCTTTTCCGAACACTGTTCTCGGACAAAAATGACAAGATGCTACTCTCCTTCCACGACTCCAGGGCTACCCAGTGGTCCTGGGGGGTGTACAGACCTGTTTTGTCTTCCTCCACTGTTCCTGGACCCCTTACAGTGGTGGATGCATCCAGAGAATATTTTCCAAGGCGTTCCCTTTGTCTGGCCCTCACCAGCCAAGTTGGTTGTTACTGACGTCTCCCTGATGGGTTGGGGGGCACACTTGCAGTTGCTGAAAGTACAGGGGTTGTGTTCGGAGCAAGAGACCTCCGTCTATATCACCATGCTGGAGCTTCAGGCCATCTATAATGCATGTCATGCTTTTGGGGACTGTCAGGGACTCATTGGTTCACATACTTAACAACAATACCACCAAAATGTATTATGTGAACAGACAAGGGGGAGAAAACTCTACCTTGCTCCGCTGAGAGGCGATCAGGCTGTGGCAGTTCTGCATTGAGGAGAACATTACTCTGATAGCCATTCACTTGCCTGGGTTCAGAATCATCTCGCGGACCATCTCAGCAGGTATTTTTCCCTGAGTCATGAGTGGTCTGTGAAGACAGATGTCCTCCAGGTCGTCTTCGCAGCTTGGGGCATCCTGATGATCGACCTGTTTGCAACAAAGTACATCAGGAAATGTCATCTGTTCTGCTCTTGAAGGGGGCCTCAGTCCAGGCTCATCATCCGATGCTTTCCACCTCTGCTGGCAGTCAGCTCTCCTGTACGCCTTTTCCCTCAATCCCAGTCATCCCTCAGGTCCTCCTCAAGCTCAAGGTGTATCAGCCCAAGCTCAGTCTTATGGTCCCAGAATGGCTGAGACAGTGCTGGCTCTCCGACCTTCTCACACTGTCTATTCAGCCTAACATACCGCTTCCTCCCCATCCCAACGTACTGACTCAGAACCAAGGCCGCACCTTGTATCATGCACTCAGCTCCCTGCATCTCATGGCGTGGCTGCTGCATGGCTGAATGAGGAGGAAGAGTAGTGTTTGGCAGCTGTCCAACAAATCCTCCTTAATGCAAACCCTCCACCACGATGCCCTATTCAGCTAAACTGACGCAATTTTCAGTGTGATCATTAGCCCGCAGAATCCAACGTATCCAACACCTCTATCCAGGATATTTTGGAGTACCTGCTGCACCTTCAGTTGTTGGAGCTTCTGTTTAGTTCATTGAAAGTGTATCTGGAGGTGATATTGGCATTTCATCCCCCTGTTCAGGGAAGATCAATCTTCTCCAGTGCCATGGTAGCAAGATTCTTAAAAGGACTCCTTCGTCTACATCTCTGGTCCAAGAGCCAGTTCCTCTGTGGGACCCTAACTCAGTGCTAGTGGCCTTAATAGGACCTCTGATCAAGCCCCTGGCATCTTGTCCCTTTCTGCTCGTGTCAGAAAACTGCATTCCTGGTAGTGATAACCTCTTCAAGGAGAGTGTGTGAGCTGCAGGCTCTAATGGAAGTCTCTCTTTACACACAGTTCTCCAAAGACAAAGTGACTTTATGACTATCCAAATTTTTTGTCTGAAGTGGTTTCTCAGTTTAATTTGAACGAGGTGGTATGTTTACCTGTGTACTTTCCTGAGGTGTTTTCATCTCCAGAAGAGCAGCATCTCCAGACATTAGATATCAGGCAGTGCCTAGCTGTTTATCTGGATAGGGCTAAACCTTTTTATGCTTCGCCTCATTTGTTCGTGTAATATGCAGATCACATGAAGGGTCAAGCGGTCTCTTCACAGATGATCTCCAAATGGATAACATCCTGCATCAAGATTGCATATGAAACAGCTTCCGCTACGCCCCCTCAGTGGGTGTGAGCTAATCCAAGGAGGTTGCAAGCAAAATCCATAATGTTCCTCAGTCACGTTCCTGCACTGGACATGTGCAGGGTTACTACATGGTTGTCGATACATACGTTCATGAACCATTACGCCATAACCGCATCTTCCAGGGCTGATGCAAGCTTTGGTAGAGCAGTCCTGCAGTCCTTCCTTAGGTACACTCTGAGCTACATCTCTTAGGCGGTTACTGCTTGTGAATCACCTAAGTGGAATACACAGCTGAATCTGCTCAAAGAGGAAGAAACAGTTACTTGATATAACTGTTGTTCGTCGAGATGTGATGCAGATGTGTATTCCATGACCCACCCTCCATCCCCTCTGCATCACAGTCTCGTTTCTGGATGTTTCATGAGAAGGAACTGAGGAGGGCACTGTCTCATGTAGCTAGGGGTGGGGCTATGGCCAAGAGGCGTGAGTGCCACCCCTCTATGGGTACTGCTAGTCAAATTTCTCTGGCTCTGGTGCACCGGGTGCGCATACACCTAAGTGGAATACATGTCTGCATCAGATCTTGAAGAACCACAGCTACAGTAGGTAACCGTTTCTTTTCTTTCACTTTCTCATTGTCATAATATTTCTGTTGTATATTTTAAATGGTTGGGCATTTAAAGCTGTTTTGATTTGTCCCCCTGTTTGTGGGCTGTTCCAGGTTTTGCTGGTGTATACTGTACTTTTGGACAACAAATAGTTTGTGTGTTGATGAAATTTGCATTTAATGGCATGATCGTTAAAACACTTAAATCACAGTAGTTAGTGTAATCTTTTCTTCTTAATAAAAAATATGGCAACAAATTAACTTAGCTACAGTGCAATGTGAATAAAGCAAGAGCAAAGCTCACCTGAGCCACCAGTGTAATGATGTTGAATGTTTTCCTTTCACTGTGCTTTGTTTAGTTTTGTATGCTAGCATGATCCAAAATGGCACCAATTAAGGCACAATTTTATTTTTTACACATGTTCTTGTTGGACACTAAATATTAAATAGTGCCAGCAATGGTGACTTTACAGTTTTCTTCCTGCATATTTCGTCCTTTATGGTATCATTGTCACATTTTAGGTTAGTGGACTATGTGACCAGAAGTGAATAAGACACATGCCAGTAACTATAACTACCAATGTAATCTTCAAAATTCTGCAGATATGTTGCTCTTTAAAAATGCTTCTATTAAGCTGAAAGAAAAGACACAATCTGGCCTTGATTATTATTATTTTTTTTTTTTGGTCATTAATGACTTCGAGGGAACTGTAAATCACTATTTGCTCTCTAGCAGACATCTGGCTCCCTATTTTTAGAAAATTGAAAGTACATTCTAATAAATTCTGTAGTTCTCAGATGTTCGCTTTTCCTGCCTTTAAGAAGAGAGACGGGCAGAAGAGTCCAGAAAAACAAAGAACTCTTATGTTGTGTTTTACCTTCTTTTTAACTTCTGACAACCAGTACGTCAAGCTGCTGTGCTGCAGCTGATGTAAAATTCACTTTAACACTTAGCTGTGGCTAGATATTAAAAATTCATGAAAAAAACCCATCTGAGTTATCTGTTTTGCTGTGAAATGCATGTTTGATTTCTTTTTATATGTAACTTTGTACAATAACATCTTTGTGAAGCAGAGAATGCTGGTTTGGGAGCGGAGGGAGAGGGAGCATTGCATTGAAGGCTCCAGGGAATTTTTCTCTTTATTGAGAGTGGCATTGCACAGCCATTTCTTGTTTACTTGATTAAGCTACATGACATAATTTATCAAACTGTCTTGTAGAATCAAGTTTAATGCTGTTTTAATGCACAGGTTTGATTGCTCATAATTAAAACATTATCACTAAATGTAGTATAAAATCTGTCATATAACCATTTTCTGACATTGTTGTGGTCTTTAGTAGAGCACAAAAATAAAGCAGGAAAAAAGACTTGCGGATTTCAGTAATGAGAATCTACAAACTGTTCCTCAGGGATCTTTAATGAGTTGACTTGGCCCATCTATTGACAAAACACTGCACATGTTTTAAAAGGGTATATATCGCTGAAGGGAGTTAGCTGTACTTCCTATTAGCATTATTCTTGAAGAAGCAGAATCAAAATTCATATTTCCTAGGTGAATCAGATCAAGGTATAATGTAGACAGTGTTTTCATGTAATGAATTCTATAACATCTTTTTGACCTGGGCTTGCAATATGATGAAATAGAATTGAGCTGATACAGTTATAAAAAAATATGATAAATAATCAGTACCTTTGAAGAACCAGGGTAGGACAGTCTGAAGCACCACTTTGTCTAAAACGCAGCATATCACCACTCCCAAATACATGGGTAAACTATGTATCACTCTAAATATAGGTGGGGCTGGTAGCACTGCCTATTATTAAGGTTGCCTGACCCTTCCAGTTATAAAACCAGATTATGAGTTTTTTCTAACTGAGCCAAACTTTAACTGCTTGGGTAGAAATTTTCCATGCTAGGTTTCTGCCTCTGGCTGATTTTGTTGTTTGTTTTAATTTCACCTAAAACAGTTCAGCCATTTCTGAGAATGGGGCTAAGGTGAAATGTATCGTTTTGCCCATGTTAACAATGTTATGGTAACTTTTTCTTTGAAAAGACTAGCGCTCCCATCCTTTGGACTACAAGGACTTGAAATCTGGCATGAGGGTGGCCTTTGTTTCAAGGATACGCCTCTTGTCATTCCTGTGAAAATCCACCCAAATTTGGCCTGTGAATTGCAATTTGCACATGCTCAGGAGAGACTAGTTCAGTTTTAGCAGTTATAATCCCTGAATAATCTGCCCTTACTGAGCATGCTCATGCCTCTCACAGCTCCCAGTACTGACCTGCCTGCACATGCACCATCCCCACAGAGTGAATGAGCATCCTCAGTCCCAGAATTACAGGGGTGAAGCTGGACTTTCCCTGTAATTGTTGCTGCTCTCCGTCTAGGTGGGACCAGACACTGGAAATCAGAGCAGGAAGCTGCTGCTGGGCTACGACTAGCTGGGCAAGGAGACTGAGGCTGGGACAAGGAGCCAGGAGTGGGGAAGAGACGGGACAGGGCAGAAGGGATCAAGCTTGGTGGATACTGCCTGAAATCTGTGTCCTTTAGACATACTCCCCTCCAGAGTCTGGAATGGAACCCATGATTCCGGAGTCTCACCATTCCTCTGCTGTTAGCAGATAGCTCTGAAACCTACTGGAAAAGTGTGTGTCCCCTCTAGTGCTGGTCCACATAGAGGATGACAACTAGTACTACTGTCGCTATCAGTTACTTTGCTAACTCAAGTGACCGAGATTTGTGCAGTGGATCTAAAGATTCCAACCCTGCTAATGGCCCAGGTGGGTGTTAATGTGATGCCACATGATGACATTTGTTTTTTTCAATTTTCTTTTTAAATACCTCAGAAAATACACACAAACACTGTGTTAAAAGAATATTATTAAGGCTGCCAAGTCAAGCACTGAAAAGACAGGAAATGCCAGAATTAAGGTTGCCTTTGCAACTTTAATTCAGCCCCTTTGTTGCATGTGAATTATGATACAGTCTGTATTTTACCAAAAAATGACAGCTCATATTTCTTAACAGGATCTTAGAAATCAGTTCTTTAAATGAAGCATGAAGTTATTATATAACTGTTTTACAGGATTTCATATGTTTGAAGCTCAAGAATGATCTTAAACTAGTGAATTGTTTCTATGTCCTGGGATTTAATTTGCCAAACCCAAATTATTTCAATTCATAATTGTTACACATGAATTATCCCCTCTCTCCATATTAAAATGGACATTGTTATTTTCAAGGAGTCAAACCCTCAGTCAGTGTTCCAAAATAATCTACATTGTATTAAAAATGTAAGCCAAGATTTTCACAAATGGTTGCCTTTATAGATCTGATTTTTCACGTTAGACTTTTATAGTTTCCATTGAGCTCAAGGGAAGCTGCTGGATGTTCAGTTCTTCTGACAAAATCAGGCTTTAGAAATTTTGGTTCCTATTCTGAATATCTTAATATGACAAGTTTATGGAGGGGATGGTATGATGATTTTGCCTACAATGGCATATAGTTGATCTGCGACTGTTAGCAGCAAATATCCCCAATGGCTGGTGATGGGACACTAGATGGGAAGGCTCCGAGTTACTACTGAGAATTCTTTCCCAGGTGTCTGGCTGTTGGGTCTTGCTCAGATGCTCAGGGTCTAACTGATCGCCATACTTGAGGTCGGGAAGGAATTTTCCGCCGGGTCAAATTGGCAAGACCCTGAGGGTTTTTCACCTTCCTCTGCAGCATGGGGCACTGGGCACTTGCAGGTTTAACCTAGTGTAAATGATGTATTCTCTGTAACTTGGAGTCTTTACATCATTATTTAAGGACTTCACCCCTAACCTCTGGCTGAGTTACTGTATTACAGGAGTGGATGGGTGAGGTTCTGTGGCCTGCAATGTGCAGGAGGTCAGATTATCCAATAAGTTCTTGGAATGTATTGGAGACGATTTTTTTATTTCAGAAGGTGGAGACAGCTACTAGGGGAGAGGTTGTTCTAGATTTGATTTTGGTTGAGAATTTGAAAGTGGAAGGCAGCTTGAGTGAAAGTGATCACAAAATGATAGAGTTCATGATTCTAAGGAATGGTAGGAGGGAGAACAGCAAAACAAAGACAATGGATTTCAAGAAGGCAGACTTTAGCTACCTCAGGGAGTTGGTAGGTAAGATCCCATGGGAAGCAAGTCTAAGGGGAAAAACAATAGAAGACAGTTGGCAATTTTTCAAAGAGACATTTTTAAGGGCACAAGAGCAAACTATCCCACTGCGTAGGAAATATAGGAAGTATGGCAAGAGACCATCCTGGCTTAACCAGGAGATCTTCAATGATCTAAAAATCAAAAAAGAGTCCTACAAAAAGTGGAAACTAAGTAAAATTACAAAGGATGAATATAAATAACACAAGCATGTAGGGACAAAATTAGAAAGGTGTGACAAAGTTCCTCCTCTACCTTGGTGGGTCCTGCGCTTATTGGCGGATTTGCTCGCTTCACAGATTCACCCTGTGGGTCAGGAAACAGTCCAGAGACCTTCCCCTCTGGTAGAAGCTATAGTCCAGGTCAATTCCTCCTGTGTTTGATCAGGAGTTGGGAGGTATGGGGGGAACCCGGGCCCGCCCTCTACTCCGGGTTCCAGCCCAGGGCCCTGTGGACTGCAGCTGTTTAGAGTGCCTCCTGGTACAGTTGCACGACACCTACAACTCCCTGGGCTACTTCCCCATGGCCTCCTCCCAACACCTTCTTTGTCCTCACCACCGGACCTTCCTCCTGATGTCTGATAACGCTTGTACTTCAGTCCTCCAGCAGTACGCCTACTCACTCTCAGCTTCTTGCACACCTCTTGCTCCCAGTTCCTCGCACACACTTCCGCTCCCCGTGGCTTGACTGGAGTGAGCCCTTTTATAGCATCAGAGGGGCCTTAATTAGAGTCAGGTGCTTAACAGCCTCACTTAATTCTTAGCAGGTTAATTGGAGTCAGGTGGTCTATTAGCCTGGAGCAGCCCCTGCTCTGGTCACTCAGGGAACAGAAAACTACTTATCCAGTGGCCAGTATATCTCCCTTCTGCTACTCTGCTGTTCCCAACTGGTCTGGGTGTATCACAAAGGCCAAGGCACAAAATGAGATCAAACTAGCTAGAGACATAAAGGCTAACAAGAGAACATACTACAAACACATTAGAAGCAAGAGAAAGACCAAGGACAGGGTAGGCCTGTTACTCAATGGGGGGAAATAATAACAGAAAATGTGGAAATGACAGAGGTGCTTAAAGACTTCTTTGTTTTGGTTTTCACCCAGAAGGTTGGTGGTGATTGGACGTCTAATATAGTGAATGCCAGTGAAAATGAGGTAGGATCAGAAGAGGCTAAAATAGGGAAAGAAGAAGTTAAAAATTAGTTGGACAAATCAGATGTCTTCAAGTTCCCAGGGCCTTATGAAATGCATCCCAGAATACTCAAGGAGCTGACTGAGGAGATATTTGAGCCATTAGCGATTATTTTTGAAGACGGGAGAGATTCCAGAAGACTGGAAAAGGGCAAATATAGTGCCAATCTATAAAAAGGGAAATAAGGATAACCCAGGGAATTACAGACCAGTCAGCTTACCTTCTGTACCTGGAAAGATAATGGAGCAAATAATTAAGCAATCAATTTGCAAACATCTAGAAGATAATAAGGTGATAAGTCAGCATGGATTTGTCAAGAACAAATTGTGTCAAACCAACATGATAGCTTACTTTGACAGGGTAACAAGACTTGTGGATGGGGGAAGCGGTAGACGTCATATATCTTGACTTTAGTAAAGTGTTTGATACTGTCTCGCATGACCTTCTCATAAACAAACTAGGGAAATGCACCCTAGATGAAGCTACTATAAGGTGGGTGCAAAACTGGTTGGAAAACCTTTCCCAGAGAGTAGTTATCAGTGGTTCACAGTCATGCTGGAAGGGAATAACGAGTGGTCCCACAGGGATCAGTTCTGGATACGGTTCTGTTCAATATCTTCATCAATGATTTAGCTCAGGGGTTGGCAACTTTTCAGAAATGGTGTGCCGAGTCTTCATTTATTCACTCTAATTTAAGGTTTTTGCGTGCCAGTAATACATTTTAACGTTTTTAGAAGGTTTCTTTCTATAAGTCTATAATATATAACTAAACTGTTGTTGTATGTAAAGTAAATAAGGTTTTTAAAATGTTTAAGAAGCTTTATTTAAAATTAAATTAAAATGCAGAGCCCCCCAGACTGGTAGCCAGGACCCGGGTAGTGTGAATGCCACTGAAAATCATCTTGCGTGTCGCCTTCGGCATGCGTGCCATAGGTTGCCTACCCCTGATTTAGATAATGGCATACAGAGTACACTTACAAAGTTTGCGAATGATACCAAGCTGGGAGGAGTTGCAAGTGCTTTGGAGGGTAGGATTATAATTCAAAATGATCTGGAGAAACCGGAGAAATGTTCTGAAGTTAATAGGATGAAATTCAATAAGGACAAATGCAAAGTACTCCATTTAGGAAGGAATAGTCAGTTGCACACATACAAAATGGGAAATTACTGCCTAGGAAGGAGTACTGTGGAAAGGGATCTGGGCATCATAGTGAACCACAAGCTAAATATGAGTCAACAATGTAACACGAACATAGTTCTGGGATGTACTAGAAGGAGTGTTGTAAGCAAGACATGAGAAGCAATTCTTCTGCTCTATTCACAGTGATTAGGCCTCAATTGGAGTATTGTGTCCAGTTCTGGGTGCCTCATTTCAGGAAGGATGTGGACAAATTGGAGAGAGTCCAGAGGAGAGCAACAAAAATGATGAAAGGTCTAGAAAACATGACCTATGAGGGAAGATTGTAAAAACTGGGGTTGTTTAGTCTGGAAAAGAGAAGACTTTGCGGGGGGGGGAGGGGGGGGGGGGAAGAGAGACATGATAACAGTCTTCAAGTATGTAAAAAATTGTTACAAGGAGGAGGAAGAAAAATTGTTTTTCTTAACCTCTGAGGACAGGACAAGAAGCAGCGGGCTTAAATTGCAGCAAGGGAGGTTTAGGTCGGACATTAGGAAAAACTTCCTAACTGTCAGAGTGGTTAAGCACTGGAATAAATTGCCTAGGGAACTTGTGGAGATCTCATTGGAGATTTTTAAAAGCAGACAAACACCTGTCAGGGATGGTCTAGGTAATACTTAGTCCTGCCATGAGTGTAGGGGACTGGACTAGATGACCTCTCAAGGTTCCTTCCACTCCTATGATTAGATGATCATGATGGTCCTTTCTGATCTTAAAGTCTATAAGCCAATGAGACAATAGGAATTCTTATTTTTTCCACAACAATAAGACTATTGTTTTCAATTATTGTTTTCTTTGCAATCTGTAATGAGTTAGTTGGCAAATAGTACCAGAGACTAGTGAGTTTAGGTGCACAAAATTAGAAGCTGTAAGCTGTACCATTCCTCTTAGTTCCTTCTGGCTTCTAAATCACAACCACTATCTTCCCTCTGTCTTCAAATGATCATTGACATTAATAATTTGTGTTGGGAATGGAAATTCTGGCCAGGATGCTAGCATAGACCTCTGCCCTTATGTGTAGAACTGATGACATTTGTTTTTTAAGATCTCATTTGAAACCGCTTCATACGGCACAATTACCATTTATTCTACCTTCTAAGGATTAAGGACTGAATCAGCACTGATGGGATTTGAACATGTGTTGGAGTTTAGATGTTTAAAACCTGATACGCAGATCACTAAGCTTTCTCCCTGCAGTGTAGATAATGTTGATTGAAGCATAAAAAAATATACATGGGAGAATAAATGTGCCCAGAGTCTCTGGATAAATATTATGCAGTTTATCAATGTGCATAAAGTATCTCTTTTGAAAACTGGAGGGAATCTAAATGCAAAAAAAGTGTTTACATGGTCTTGTTAACAGGAGTGAGGCATCCCATCTATTCCACAAAGCACTAAAACATTGCTTCTCCCTTAAGCATATGTTTGCAACTATGGTAAAATTATAGACTCATGAAAATAGGAGGTTATAATAGGAAAGCTGACAAACTATTGTAGGAGTCTTTCCAGAAAAAACTAGCATAATGTAATTTTTTTGTATTTTCCTTTTCTATTTCTCTAACTCTCTTTACCACTTTTCTCTTTTTTTAACTGAAATAAATATAAATTTCAATTTATCCCAATTCCTAATACACCTCTACCCCGATATAACGCTGTTCTTGGGAGCCAAAAAATCTTACCGCGTTATAGGTGAAACCGCGTTATATGGAACTTGCTTTGATCCGCCGGAGCACGCAGCCCCGCGCCCCCCGGAGCGCTGCTTTACCGCGTTATATCCGAATTCATGTTATATCGGGTCACGTTATATCGGGGTAGAGGTGTACAAACTTTAAATTGAGGTACTCTATATTGTGTTGCTAGTGGATCAAACATAAGGAATTGAAAGAGGGCAGAAGATAGATAATGTATACAAACCACCACTTACTACACTTGGAAAATTCTTGAACTTATTTGTATTAAATTGATGGTGAGTTTTTTATGGTGATGTATTCTAAAGGTGAAGTTAAAAGTTAATTTCAGACTTGTTAGCAACCTTGTAGAGGTGCGGACTCACCCCTGCGGCGCCTCCTGCTGGTGACTTCCGGGAATTAGCTCGTTCCAGCTCCGGAGCGCCCTCTGCAGGCTGGTGATCTGCCTGTCCTCTGGCCCCCATGTCCCTCCTTGGACCCCGGTGCCCTTTTACCTGGGGTGCTGCCCTCTAGCAGTAACCTCTCAGTCTTAGGGTCTCCCCTCCCCAGGGAACCTCCCACTATTCCCACCTCGCCTCAGTATAAGGCTACTGCCAGTCATTGTCTAGCCCCACGCCCTGGGGCAGACTGCAATATCAGTCTACTCATCACTGGCAAGGTTGGGTTTGGACCTGCTGCCTTGGCCTACCCCTGGGCTGCCCTCTGCAACCCCTAGTACTCCTTGGCCTTCTCCTAGGCCGCAGCCTGGGGCTTTCCAGGCTGGAACTCCCCAGCCTTTCCCCAGCCCTGCTTCACTCAGGTACTCTGTCTCTAGCTTCCTGCAGCCAGGTCCATCTCCCTCTACAGCTAGAGAGAGACTGAGTCCTTGCTCCTGGCTCCCAGCCTTTATAGGGCCAGCTGGGCCTGATTGGAGCGTGGCCCAGCTGCAGCTACTTCCCCAATCAGTCTAGTAGCTGCTTCCCCCTGCAACAGCCTTCTCCCAGAGCTGTTTTAAGCCCTTCATGGCAGGAGCTGGTGTCCATCCCGCTACAAACCTGTTTAACTAGTCAGGGCCGGCTCCAGGGTTTTGGCCGCCCCAAGCAGCCAAAAAAACAAACCAACAAACAAAAAAAGCCGTGATTGCGATCCGCGGCGGCAATTTGGCGGGAGGTCCTTCGCTCCGAGCGGGAGTGAGGGACCGTCTGCCGAATTGCTGCCGAATAGCTGGACGTGCCGCCCCTCTCCGGAGCGGCCGCCCCTCTCTGGAGCGGCCGCCCCAAGCACCTGCTTGCCAGGCTGGTGCCTGGAGCCGGCCCTGTAACTAGTGTTACTTTATTAGTCTGTTTAGTGAACTTAAATACAAATGGCTCATCTGTTGGTGTGCTGAGACCACTTGCTATCATGCTGACCAATATTCTCTCATTGTTTCCTTGTGTTCCCCCCATTGATCTGTCCATATCTGTATGTGGTTTCTTGTCTTACATTTAAATGGGGCAGGAGTGTCTTTGTGTTTTTATAGTGCCTACCAAAATTGAGTCATCGTGGTCCATGAATGGGGGTCCTAGGCACTACAATAATACAAATAATAAATTGAATATAATTAAAATATGTACATTCACATTTGATTTAAAATGTGATCTTCTCAATGTGGATTTCAGTCTGGACAGAGCACTATAGACATGACCTTCACAACCCCTCAGCTTCAGGAAAAGTGCCAGCAACAAAATAGCAGTCTTCATCAACTTCGCTAAAGCTTTTGACTCTAAGTCATGAGGGTCTTTGGAAACATTTGTTCATGTTTGGATACCCAGCAAAGTTTATTTCGGTCATTTGGTCCTTCCATGATGGGATGAGGGTCGGTGTGGTGGAAATGGTGGGATATCTGAGTCCTTTCTGGTGACCAGTGGCACCAAACAAGGTTGCAGACTGGCTCCCATGCTCTTTTGCATCCTTTTTTTGGACTATGCTTAGGGATGCATTTCATGACATTGACAGAGGAGTATTTATCCAGTTCCACACTGATGGGATTTTGTTCAATCTGCCTGTTTGCTGATGATTGTGCACTGGCTGCTCACTCAGTTGATGATGTTCAATTTATCACTGACCGCTTTGCTCATGCAATCATGTTGGTTTTACAGTCAACCTAAAGAAAACCTGTGCCAGGGGATATGCATGTCTTCCCTGTTAAGATCAAAAGTGCACCTCTCAAGTCCTTGAAGTTTTGCTGCCTCAGGAGTGAACTGTCACAGAATGCCACAATTGAGGATGAGATTACCCATCACATAGCTAAGACCAGCTCTGCATCTGGAATGCTCTCACACCACTTTGGATGAATAGGGGCATCAAAATAAGCACTAAACTAAATGTCTGTTGAGGGCGGTCATGCTTGCCATGCTTCTGTATGGTTGTGAGACATGGACAACACGTTGCCACCATATTGATCAGGTCCGTATGTGCTGTCTCTGGTCTGTTTGCAGTGTCAATTGGTGGGACAAGATTCCCAGTATCAGAATTCTTAATCATCGTCGATGTCTGGCATTCAAAGCATGCTCATAAAAACTTAGCTGCATTAATCTGAGCATCTCATTAGCATGGCCTACTCGAGAATACCCAAGGCCATATTTTATGGTCAGCTAAAGTAAAGCTCCTTTTTTCATCGTGGCCAGTACAAATGATATAAAGACACACTGAAGTCAAATGTGAAAGCATGTCCAGTTGACCCCAGCAACTGGGAAGCAACAGCCCATGACAGATCAAGATGATGGCAGATTTGTCATGTCATCAATAACCACTTTGACGCAAGGCATTAACACCTTATGTGAAATATGTGAACATGACAAAATCAAGGATACAACAGCCTGCGATGCTCATGGGTAACCTTGTCTGTCTGACATGTATCAGTGTTTGCCGTTCTTGCGTATATGTGTTCACCTATAGTGTTTGCTGAATCTTTGTATGTCGACATGGACAGGAGACTCCATCATAATCAAAGTACATTTCTATTCAGAAAAATGACTGAAAATAGCATTGTAGGGTGGCATATTTATTTTCTGGCAGACTGAATGTGGTATTGCCTGTCTGCAAGCTTGCAAACTCAACATGCTTTAAAAGCTAAAATGAGTTCTTTTTATCTCACACATAGTAAAGGTCTCATTCCAAATTATGCCTTCAGTGACACCTGTGCAGGCAGATTGTTTTGGGTGAATTTGTGCAGGTGTAGTTGGTTCAGTTTGATAAACAATTCTGTTGATCATGTACAAGAATGAAGAATCCTACCACTATACCCCCTTGTCAGCTTAGTTGGCTCCTCAAATCTGCTGAGTGGAGTAAAAGTAAAAATATAAAGAATGTTTGTCACTAAAGTAAACAGATACTACTTTGAAAACTCAAAGGGAGCCAATATGTTGAACAAGAAGGTGCCAGTTTTGCATAGTCATTTTCCAGAGTAGAGCTACATTAAGGGTTATATTTTCCTTCTGATGCTATAATTCTCAATAATGGCTGTTGCTCAGAGTGTGGAGGCATTGCTAGTGGAGTAACAAATGGATTGGTATGGGGACCATGGCAGCTCAAAGGGATACATAAAACATTCACGAAGGGGTTGAGATGTTGTAAATAGTGTCCTGCCTTAGTTGATATGATAGCCCAATGCATTTGCTCTTGTTATGAGACATTTGCATGTTGATATCCTTCAGAAGATTTTACGGGGGGGGGGGGGGGACAGGGGAGAGGTGAGTATGTGTGAGGTGTTCTTGTTGCACAACTTAAACTTCCTCCAGACAGTTTTCTGAGCTACCACACTCCAAAATATTTATCATCTTCTGTTTAAAGGGCTTTTATGAGCACAACATTAAATTCAGTAAAAATAGTAACAATACCAAAGCAGCTACGTTTTAATTCTTAAATAGTGTTATATAACATCACGATTTAGTGTTGGTCTGAATATTTCAAGAAAGCGAATTAGTTTAATTACGTCTGCCATTGTGCTAAATTACCAATAACAATTGTGCATAGCTATTTCAATTACAGTCACATGTTCCATAATTTTAATGTAAATGGTATATTTCATATATGCATAAATGCTGTATTATTGAAGAGGTTTCCAGGACTGAAAGAAAATCTTATATTTAAAGATTATGTATTTTACAGAAATATTTATGAACAGGTACCTAGAAAATTTTTGTAGTCTTTAAAATTGTTGGTAAGAACTGGATTATTTTAAAGAAAAGCATGACTAAACAATGGGAGTTTATAGTTACATAGTTGAAAGCCAGAAAGGACCAGCAGATCATCTAGTATGATCTCCTGTGCAACACAGGCCATTACATTTCTTGCAGTTACCCGTATATTGACCACAGTAACTTGTTTGACTAAAAATGTATATGGTCTATTGATGTGTGAATGCCCAGAAGCTGAATTTTCCATATATATGAAGGCACATTTGAGCTTGTAAGTGAATCTACTCTATTTGTTGCACATGTGTAAATAGATATTCTTGTAAGGGCTGGTCTACACTGTGGGAGGGAGGTTCGATCTAAGATACGCAACTTCAGCTATGAGAATAGCGTAGCTGAAATCGACGTATCTTAGATCGACTTACCTCCTGTCCTCACGGTGCGGGATCAATGGCCGCGGCTCCCTCCGCTTCCGCCTCTCGCCCTGGTGGAGTTCCGGAGTCGACGGGGAGCGCGTTCGGTGATCGATTTATCACGTCTAGACGAGACGCGATATATCGATCCCCGATAGATCGATTGCTATCCACCGATCTGGCGGGTAGTGAAGACATACCCTTAGAGTAGTGTCCCTATAGATGCTCCACTTCATGTGCACCTGCCCCATTGATCAGAGATGTTTGGTACCATTTTCTGTTTGGGCCACTCATGCACCCCTCCCTCAGTTCCTTCTCAACTGCCTTTGGCCAGAGATGGAGTCTACTGTGTGCCTGTTCGCTACAGTGTTTAGTTAGTTAGCACATAGTTAGTTACATTGTAGTGTGTATACTTGTTGGTACACTTGTTTCCTCTCTTTTTTTTCCCCTTTAACTAAAAAAAAACAACTCTGAAACCCAAACATTTTATTACTAGATATAGCTAAATAGCAGTTTCGAGCTTTTCCCCTTTGAGGGGTCATTTTTTGTTATATGACTCAGGAATACTGAGCTCCGTGGGATTCAAAAGGTGCCTCTCCTATCGTGAGGTGATTTTCCATCAGTGACTGACATTTCCAGTGCCTTCGTTGTTTAGGAAATATGCATGTCCCGCTAAGTGCAAGATCTGCACTTCCTTCAAGAGTAGATCCCGAAAAAATAGGAAAATCAAACTCCTAATGGTGGAGCAAGCTTTATGACCAGCTTCAGATCCAGAGGCTGAAGGTGCCCCTGTACATAGACCTGCCAGTATCACTACTGCCCTGTCCACATCAAGATCTCAATCACTGGAGACCACTAGAGAAGTAGGCAATACTGTGGCACTTATTACATCTTAGGTACCAAAGCCCTCTATAGTGGTAGCCTTGACATCTGTCTCTAAGCAGGAGGCGGTAAAGAGTAAATCTCCAAGAAAATCTCAAGCAACTACACAGAAGTTTACTATGGAGACCTCAGGTCTCCAGGGCAGTTCCATGCAGGATTTGAGAGAGGTCGGTACTGCAGAGGTGAAGAGGAGTCAGTTGTCTAAGACAGAGTTGGTGAGTTGGTGCTACATTCAGGTACCCATACCCAGAGTAGCAAAGACACTCGTGAAAAAATTTCGAAGCTGTTCCATGAGCAGCACTTAGTACCCGTAGTCAATGGTACCAAAGACTGCTCCGCTACCTAGGGTACTGATTGAATCAGAGTCGACTTGCTTATATGCCAAATGTTCGGTACCAACTGCATTGGTACTGAAGCTGTCCACCACAAGTTTTCACTCAACCCCATCTTCGATATCTTCACTACCACAAGAATTTAGGTACCCTAAACACCTGCTAGTATCTTCAGAGCAGGCGTTTTCTCTGCTAATGAGTAGGGGATTTGTTAGCATCAAGACTGTGTTGGTTACCGAACCCTCTATCAGCTAACATACCACATTCATCCTCATCTACTTTGCAAGCTGAACAGCTATCCTCCCACCTTGGAGTATGTGGAAGAGGATTCTTTAGGCTAAAATATTGGTGCAGGGTTCCCCCATCTATTCTAGGACACATCACTTTCCCCCCTTCACTAACATAATGCAGGAGGGCCAAATGACACCCCTGTGTCAGGAACACAGATGGATGCCTCCACCTATGCCATTTGTCCCCCATTCTCCCAGTGGCCTGGTTGGGACCCATGGGCATTCTATCATCAGCAGTTTAAAATAACATCATCTCACCACAGGAGGGAGCAGAAAACAGTCTGTTCTCCTCAACCTTCTATACCAACACCTTTGCCCAAGGCAGAGACCTTCCAGGAACAAGAAGCAAGGGCAGATAAAAAGATGATTCATCGTACTACTATTCCCACGTCATTGCCTGATGAAGCCATGATGCCTCTACCTCCTTCTATGGTGGATGACTTCAGGCAGTTTCAACAACTGATTAAGCGAATTGTAGACATGCTTCAGCTTGCCATAGAATAGATTCAGGAATCCCACCATAACCTAGATATTTGCACACTTTAACATCTCTGAGGATTTCCATTTCAGTCAATGAAGCTCTTATGGAGCCCACTGAGACTGTTTGTCAAACCTCAGCTACCCCACTGCCTACCTGCAAGAGGGTGAATAAAAAATATTATATCCCTGCCAGAGAATCAGAGTTTCTGTTTTCTCACCCAGCTCTGAATTTCCTAGTAGTGGAGGCCATTAATGAACCAAAGAGACAAAATAGCTCGAAGTCCACCCTGGACAGTAAGGACCACAGGAGACTAGATGTTTTTGGTCCCCAACCTTATTCTTCAACCACACTTTGGTTCAGAGTAGCAAATCACGCTCATGGCCAAATACCACTATTTGAATTACAACAAATTAAATTTGTTTATTGATCACTTACTAGAGGAACATTGTGATGAATTTAAAGCCATTGCACATTGCTCCAGGCCTCCTTGGATGTTGCAGATACGGCATCATGGTCCATATCCACTACAGTGGTCATGAGAAGAGCTTCTTGGCTGCAGCTGTTGGGCTTCCCAAGAAAGGTCCAGAGTACCTTTGAAGACCTCCCCTCTGAAGATTGCAAGCTCTTTGCGGACTTGGCAGATACATCTCTCCAAACTTTAAGATGTCGTTAATGTTAAAGGTTCTCAACAAGATCAAACAAGATTGGGACAGGGTCCTATTGATTGCATCAACATGGCCAAGACAGGTTTGGTATCCCTATCTAATCAGACTCTTTTCACCCTCCATGGCAGTTTCTATTCATTCCTCACCTAATGACTCAGGATGCCGGTCAAACACTTCACCCCAACCTGCAGATTGAGGCTTCAAGCATGGTTTCTTGATGGTTCTCGGGAGTAGGTGTCCTATTCAGGAGAGGTACAACACGTATTATTAGATGGTAGAAAAGACTCCACAAGAAATACTTACCTCCAGAAATAGAAAAGCTATTATCTTTGGTGCAACAGTCGTCAGATTTCACTGACTCACTCTCTTCTTCCCTGAAAACATTGGGTCTTTCTGTGAATTGCATTAGGATACACTTAGCAGCAATAACAGCTTTTCACACAGCCAGAATGGATTTTTCACTGTTTGCTTACTCAACTAGAACAAGATTTCTAAGAGGTTTGTCGAATTTGTGCCCAAAAATCAGAGATCCCATTCCTAGCTGGGGCCTCAACTTAGTCCTTAATTGCTTTTGAGCTACTAACTACGTTGTCTTTATTAGATTTATCTATGAAGTCAGCCTTCCTTGTAGCTATCACTTCTGCCCAAAGGGTTGGAGAAATGGGGGCTTTAATGACAGACCCCCCCATTTACAGTATTCACCAGAGAGAAAGTATCACTATGGGTCTATGCAAGATATTTACCTAAGTTATCCTCAGAATTTCATATTAATCAAACCATTTATCTTCCATTTTCCCCTCAAAACCACACCCACCTACTAAAAAAGCCATATTCCATACCCTAATTGTCAGGAGGACATTAGCCCTTTATCTAGAGAGGACCAAACCATTTAGAAGATCTCCTAGGCTATTGGAATGTTTTGTAGACAGAAACAAGTGTTCAGGTGTTTCAATACAGAGGTTATCAAAGTGGATCTTCAGCTGTATTAGGATTTGTTACAACCGAACTCATGCTCAACCCCCGTCCAGGGTGATAGCACATTCCAAAAGAGCAGTATCTACTTCTATAGCCTTACTGAAGATGTACCAATTGCAGACATCTTGAGAGTAGCAACTTGGTTCTCTGTTTATAAGCTTTCCAATCATTATGCATTGGAGCCTGTGGCTAGATCAGATGCTTCTGTAGGCAATGCAGTTCTCTCTTCTGTTTTGGACTCTATTCTGAACCTCCCGCTCCCTTAGGGGGGGTACTACTCGTGAGTCACCTGAAGTGAAGCACCCACCGGGACACATTTCAAAGAAGGAGAGGTTACTCACCATGTGCAGTAACTGGAGTTCATCAAGATGTGTCC
The DNA here is from genome assembly GCF_028017835.1 of Emys orbicularis. Classification (NCBI taxonomy): domain Eukaryota; kingdom Metazoa; phylum Chordata; order Testudines; family Emydidae; genus Emys; species Emys orbicularis. Next base: position 349,378,157 of record NC_088683.1, read on the forward strand.
CCCTCTGGGTACTCCACTATCTGCCCTCCTTCCACTCTGCTTCAGAGTCTGCCTTGTGGAACTTTGTGATGGAGACGGAACTGAGGGCAGTTCACCCACGCAGACCCATATAGTCTTGGTGCAGGGCACAAGGATATGTGGAGTGCATGTGCAGGCCCAACAGGCACCACTACCAAAATACTTTGATCAAAGGTGCAGGATGCAGGAGCACCTGAATGGAGCACCCATAGGGAAATGCACGTCAAAGAACCCCAATTAATACACAAGGTGAGTAACTTCTCCTTAACGTAAATGGCAGTTCTATCCACACTGAGAGGAAAATGCATCCCATAATGTTTGGTTTTTGCTTTCCTCATGTAGTTTATTTATTCAGTAGTATAAAAATTGTGCTGTATTTGTGTTAATCACGATCAAGTGTACATTCATCTTGTATGTTTTGATGTTTATGAATAAGGCATGGCACATGCTTAAACTCATTTTATGAAAATGCTTCATAAGGCTTTGTTTTCAATCTGCCTCTCTATTTTTTTTTATTCTCGAAGAACAGTTAAACTCTCCTTGACTTTATTTTACAGAGTGGCACATTGCAAACCATTTCTAAAAAGCCATTTTATTGTATGTTCCCTTACCTGCATCCTACAACAGATGACAGCCTGTCTCCCTGTCATAGGATTGGAGAAGAGGGGTCTATGACATTAAATTAACAGTGGCTGACTAACCCTTGTGAAATAGTACTCCATTACTCTCTTGTCCAGTGAAAGGGGCTAGAGATGCTAACAAATGCTTACCTGTGTTAGGAGAACCGTTCAGCGTAGGTGTAAGTAGTCTCCTTAATTCTCCTAATATTACTTTTTTCTTCATGTAGCCATATATTATAAGTGTCACAGGAAAGATGTTGGATCAGGAGATAAGATAAGAGGATGTCTGTCACAGGAAATGGTTCATAATATGAAAAGTTTGAGAGCTACTGGCCTAGATGAAGAAGACATCAGGACAGGGGTAATCAGTTATTTTTTGTCAAGATCCAAATTTCTTGGTCAAGGTATAGTCAAGGTCCAGACTCCAGAGAAAATAATAATAATAATTAAAAAATACAGTAATGATCATAATAAATACAAAGATTTTGGGGACCGTTCAAAAGCACCTGGTGGTCCAGATTTGGCCTGCAATCCACCTGATGAGTACCCCTGCATTAGGATGTCCTCATCTGTTTGTTTATCTGCACAGTGACATATTTTAATGTATCTAGTTTGCATTATAGACCCCTAATTTATCCTAAGTTTACTGCTCTGTTTTTAACTCTTAATTTTTATTTACTTGGGAAATGTTGGAGTAAATATAAGTCTAGACTGGCACATTCAGAACCCTGACCCCTTAGTATTACCGGTACTTTTCTTCTAAGTTCTTGCACTAGTCCTTTCAAAGCTAATGTTGTCATGCAGCTTGAGCTTGATCTCAATAACCACTTCAACCCAGGTTCCTGGTAACCACAAGGTGTTACCAATTGTGGTTATGATAGTCTCAGGTCAGTTAAGAGAGGACATCACAATGAATTAACTGATGTCCTGATTTATGCTCTCAGTAGGGTGGACAAGAATTGAAGGGCAAGGAAACGGGACTCCCCTTCTGTCCCTAAAAGTTGTGTCTACAAGTCAGGATTATTGGTGGAATATTGTGGGCCTACTCAGTGTCACTGTCTGTGTTAAACCTGTAAATAAATAAAGGATTTAATATTCCAGTGCTGTGAACTGAGCACTTTTAATAGTGTTACATTTATTTGAAAAGGTTCATTAAAGCAAATTCCAGTTTTCTGTTATGCTGCCACTCCAGTGGGACTTAGGACAGTTTGTCAGAGTGAAGAATACTAACATTTAAATTGCTTGGTTTACCAGATGTGACTCATTTCTATAGGGCTGTATGGGAGTGACTGTGTGCATTCAGATATCTGGTGATGAGAGTAATTTAAATGTTTATGTAGATGGTCTTTCACTGAATGTTTATCTTCACTGTGCTTTACTGTAATGGTTTCCTACTATCGAATAACATAGCATTCACCACACCTCTCCTTCTCTGCATGGCATGATGTTTGACCCGAAGAAAGAAGTGAGGGTCACCTACTTTTATGATTTCAGTGTAATTAGAATATTTACAATGTATTCACAAGCCTTGTGTATGTTTGTTTCTTTTGCATGTTACATTTAAACTTACCTCTGGCTGGAAGGTCAGGCATAAAGTTATTTCTGGAAATAAAAATCATTAATACTATACATATATATTCCAGGCAGGTGTCCAAAAACAGTAGCACTCCTACTTCATCTATTACTTGAAGTGAAGATGAAAATTTGCAAGTTCTCAGTTGTTTTATTCAGTCACCAACTTGATCATGGCTATGTTGGTATTTTAAGTCACTTAAAAATCAATATTACACACTGTATGAATTGGATATTTGTGCTTTTTTTAGAATACATTGCCCTGAAAAAAAAGCAATTTTGAAGGAATGAAAGGCAGTATGATCTAAAATGACACCATAATATCAGATGTGGTATCTCTTATTACTATTTCAGACAGTAATTAATTTAGTAGGTGAATTAAAATATCCATCCACAAAACTTTTTGTGAAACATATAGAGCATAAAAACCCTGTGTTTCCTTAAGAACATTTCTAAAGGGATAGAACAGGGGTTCTCAAACTGGGGATCGTCACAAGGTTATTACATGGGGGGTCATGAGCTGTCAGCCTCCACCCCCAAACCCCGCTTTGCCTCCAGCATTTATAATAGTGTTAAATACAAAAAAAGTGTTTTTAATTTATAAAGGGGGTCACACTCATAGGTTTCCTGTGTTAAAGGGGTCACCAAAACAAAAGTTTGAGAAACACTGGGATAGAATAAATGTTTGATCGTTTTCATAACTGCCAAATTTGCTATTTAAGTATTTTATCTCCTTCAATTTTAAATTGCCATTGTAAATTTTTCATTGGGCTAAACTTGGCATAAGAGTACTTAACTCAAATGTGGATTTGTTTAGAAAATCATTTTTCATATTGGGTAAACCAAATATTTGTAATAAGAAAATAGCAAATCCCTGAAAACAAAGGGGAAAATGGAATTCTGTTCTGTGTAAATTGCCAAGATCTTGTGTGTGATATAACTACTATGTAGACAGCCCAAGCAAATGGGATTTTATAACAGAGAATACACCGCTGTCATGTACCTATGCAAAATAATGGCAAAAGAATCATGCTGTAAGTGCTTCACAGTGTTACAAGAACTGAAAACTTCATTAGCAAGTTTTTGAGTCTGCAGGGTCTGTTGATGCCTTCATGAGGTTTCTTTAAGAAGTTTCACTATTCAATTTTAGGGCTCCCATACTTTACTCTGTATAGGTTAGGTATTAATGTTTCATACAGTGGATCTGCTGGCAGAACCTGGGATAAAAGCATTGAGCAGTTTGTTGTATTCTCAAAGTCTGGGTTTAGTATACAAGCCTCCTGCAATCACCATTCTGTCAGCAGGCCAATAGCTGAGTAGTGGAGCCCACAAAATGGAGCAGGGAGAAGAGCCAAGACACGTGTGGACGCACTGAATCAGTGCATTTTCTGAGAGTCCTTTGCTGGCAAGCTCCAGTGGAAGTATTGCCCTCCCTCAAGTGTGAATGCTTCCACTGGGGCAGCTGCCCCTCTAGGCAACTTTCATACCCTGTGCCTACATGGTTGGACCATGTACATAGTAAAATTCATCATTGTTCTGAGACTTTGTAATTGCAGGATCAGGCTCTCAATGACATACTAACTTCAAAGGATGTTGTCATTAATTTAGAATATGAGTGGTTTTGACAATTCACGCCACACTGTTGTTGAGTCTGAATACTGTACACATAGCTCTTCACAATAACTGTATACATTGCTTAACAGCACATTATGATGTGTGTGTCTGTATGTGTCAAAGGTAACCTGTGTTGACACATCTTGTCCATAGTTCCATCTGGAAGCTCTCACCTTCTGAAGTCCATGGGAGTGGTGTTTTCACACAAAAATTGTGCTTCATCTGTAAAATTAAGCAAAAGAAGATAAGTATATTTTGCTGAATAATACACTTGGGCCCACACACTTTCTTCTACCATAGTGGGTATGGATGCAACACTTTATTGATGGGTGACAGAAAGTTGTGTGTGTGTTATTTTTTGATATGTATAAAGAACAGATCCATTGGGAAAATACATCAGTGAGCTTGAGAAGGTAGGACATGGCCCTTTCAGTCAGAGCCACAGACAATGAGAAAATTTTATGGCACAAGTATATTACCTTCATCCTATTATACAACAGTCTTGTATGCAACGACACTGTTTAATCAAGTTCTAATTTCTGACTTAACAGCATATTGTACTGACCACAAGTTCTCCTGAAAATCTGATAGGTTTTCGTTGCATGCTTTTATATTCTGATTGTTGCATAATCTGTATGTTCTTGCACATTACTACACATCTAATTTTTTACTCTTGTCTCTGTATCACCAGGCCTCCTGAACCTGTTTACAGCACTGTGAACAAACTGTGTGATAAACCACCTTCTCCTAGGCACTATTCCCCTGTCGAGTGTGACAAAAGCTTCCTTCTTACAGCTCCCTATCCCCACTATCACATAGGCCTGCTCCCTGACTCTGAGATCACAAGGTACTGCATGTGTTTCTACCTCACTTCCTTTACTGGATTGCATGAGCATCACTAAAATTGTTTAGTAGTCTCTACCTCACTGTAAAACTCCCTCTTCTAAGGCTTGTTCTTGTCTTTAACCTGGCTTCCACCTCTGCAACATTGTACTGTGGGAGATGTATGCTACCTCAATATAATGTTGGTAGTCAAGAGCTGAGGGGGAATACAGACAATGTTTGTATTCCTAGGAATGATGCTTTAAGTGTTTCACATGTTATGAATCACATGCTATAGCCTAACCTAGCGTTTTTTTACTTCAGAGCTGAAAAGTGACCAAGACTTCACCGTAAGTTGTAAGAGTTAGGGTTGATGCCATACACTTATTTCTGCTCTGCTTGTGTGTATTTTGATTTGAGAGGTAACAAAGACTAATTGCCCCTCCAAGCCAAATATTGGCTGACTCAGCATCTGAAATGTTGTATTCCCTCTGATGGCTATGTTCTCACAAGAGAGTTTGCCAAACTCAAAATGATAAAAATGAACATAATGAATATAAATTGTGTTTAATGTTGCCTGGAATTTATGATAGATATTTAATCAGGGACAACTTATTCAGGCCAAATTCCTCTTTATAAGTACTCTTCAAAACTGTATCCAGGCATAACTTAGTTACCTTAGGCAAACAAAACAGTGGCTTAGGGGTAAAAAAGTGATTTAGGCTTAAATTTTCAAAAGTGACTAATGATTTCTAGATGCCTTAGTTTTTTGGGTGCCCAACCTGAGACATCTTAAAGGAGCCTGATCCTCAGAAAGTGCTTGAGCATCCATCCTCTGAAAATCAAGGCCTCTTTAAGGTGTCACAGATTGGGCAGCCAAATATTGAGACACCCAAAATCGCAAGTCCCTTATGTAGGCTGTAATCATTGGGTCAAAGAGATTTTTAGAAGTCTGTGTTGCAAATGTAAAATAACAGAACATGTCTAATACTTGGCCTAAAAGTTACTAACCTTAAATCCACTGGTAACAAAGGGCAATTTTTGTAGCAAGGAGATTAAGTGTGTGTTCTTTATGGTTTCTAAAGGGTGAACACAATGCTTTCAGCACAGTGTCTTTCAAACAAAGTCTCTTGTAAATCAAACCATGTGAAAGTGTTTTTTTCTGAATTTGAGTGTTAATCTGGTTAGTCAAGGAGTAGGGATGTTCTCCATAAAACCAATTTAAAGAAAATGTTGCTACTTTGTAATAAACTATGAATTTAGAAAGTGTGTGCGCAGTGACTATACGTAGTAATATGCTATAGTTATTAATACAGAATGAACTCTGTAATCTTAGGTATTCCCAGGATCTACATTACCTTCAAATATATCCTTCCCTCCTTCAAATCTCTCTTCAACTCCTACTGTTGCTATAAGAAATCAGCCAATCAAACATGGTTTGTTTTGGGCATCAGCTGGCAATAGCTGTTTTTACTTACTTAAAATAAAAAGGGCAGACACGCACGCATACAGTGAAATGCTTGGAACCATCAGGAAACTGCAAGTCGTGCAATAGCCAGCCTATGTACCAGTCTTATCTGATCTTCATTATTCTAATACTCTCTCCCCACTTCTCCCCATTTTTCACACTCATTTGTTGCATCATGTTTATATGATGAGCTCTTCAGACTGTCATTTCCTGCGAGTTTGTGTAGCACCTCTAGGTGCTACTGCAATACAAATACCAGAGTTATTTAGCTTGTAAGCTGTTTGGGGCAGGGACCATCTTTTTGTTCTGTGTTTGTACAGTGCCTAGCATGATGGGATCCTGGTCCGTTACTGGGGCTCTTAGGCATTATGACAATACAAAAATAAATACTAAAACAAAGAGCTGGGAATAAAGCCCTAGAGTCTTGAGTCATAGTCTGTTGCTCATGCTATTAAGGCATTATGGTGCTAATGTTCCAGTAAGGTAATCCAAACTGTCAGAGCGATTTATATGGAACAAACATTATCTTTAATAACCTGTGCTGGAAATAGCCAATGCAATTTTGACCAAAGGGCATGCTTTAGAAACAGGCTGTGAAGGAAAAGACAAACACAGGACAAAGGGAGAAGAACAGCAGATGTGTTAAAGTGGAAAGTAAACAGGTGGATTGATATCTGCAACAGTAACAGGAAAGAAACACTAAGGATTAGGGAAACAGATGTGAAATATGTCATAGTTCTATTAAGAAAGAAGTTAAAATAGAATAAGCAATAAACTGATAAAATGACTGTAACTAAATATGGTAAAAGCTTATGGAAGGGAAGCGAGGGTGATACCTCTAAATTTCTAAGCTGCACTTACCACTACAGGGCCTGATTCACAGTCATCCCTTATGTGCAGCAGAAGATAGAAGGACAAATGTTGTGGTCCTTATACGCCCATGTCCTTGTGTCCCTAATAAAGAACTAGAAAGTGGAACAGGAGGTCGGACTCCAGGGAAGCTATAACCCAGGAGAGTCTCTCCCTCAGATCTGAGTAGTTTGAGAATGAACTGCTGGATCCCACTGGACCCTGGATGACTGTAGGCAGCTGCTAATGAAAGGGCCTGAAAAGAAAAGGCAATATCTATAGTATACGGCTACCAAGGGACATGTTCTTTATTTCTCCCTCAGGCTGAGTGAATCTGATCAAATAGCTCCTGGAAGTAAAGCCTCATATACTCTGGGCCACATTGTCAGCTGCTGTGAATCAGCAGAGCTCCAGGGCAGTCAATGGAGCTATGCCAATTTATGCCAGCTGAGAGTCTAGCCTGTACAGTCTTTTGTTTATTGTTGTTTTATTTGAATAGCTGATCCACAGGCATTTGATGATTTAAGGTCAGAATTTGAACACTTGGGTTTGGTATTGTTGATCTATAATCAGAGCCCTCTCTAAGAATAAGGTATGCTTTCTCTTCTCTGCTGATGTGTGAGTGGGGATTAGAACTAGGCCCACCATATTTAACCAAATTAGCTATTTCAGCTAGTGTTTGAACAAACTCCAACGAGAACACTAACGATTACCAGGCTGAGCACTTTGCACTATCCTATCCTACATGCTAAGGTACTGAGAGCTGATTAGTGTAATTTGTAGCTTTCTCCCCTCTTTGAACTTTGTTCAGACACAAAACCTTGCAGTTTGGGTAAGTACAGCCTGTGATTTTTCACATAGAACTCTTTCTGAATAGTTACTTGGAGGAAAAAATAATCTGAAATATTCACCACCTTGGCTAGGGAAAGAATAACAGTCCCTCTCAGGGCAGTAGCCCCTTGGAACATCTCATAGCACTTTCACTTTGAAGTGTAGCATCAAAAATATGAACCAACGTCCAGATTTTCAGAAGTGCTTAGCAGCCACACAAATTCTCAAAATAATTTGGCTCTCATTTAGGCACTGGAACAAATGGCCAGATTTTTTAAAGTGCTTACAGAGTTGAATGCTTTTGAAAATCTGGCCCTAAATGTGCCAATGTGAGCTTTTGAAAATCTAGCCCTTACTTAGGTGCCTAAATGGGAGGTGTCTTGAAAAATCTGGTCCAAATGTGGGGTTCTGAAAATCTGACCCAAAATTACTTTTATTTCTGAAAAGATTCAAGCTCCTTTGCTGTGCAATAACTATCTCCATTACTTGAGCCCTCTCCACAAAGCCATCGCAGAAGGGCAGACACTCTATGATCAAAGATTTTTAACTCCTAGGTCTCCCTTACCTCACTTGAATTCCACATCCCACCATCGCTCAAGGAAAGACTCTTCGTCACCTCTACTCAACCCCACTCTGCTCCAGAGCAAATACAGAATGACCTTCTCTCTCTCTCTCTCTCTCTCTCTCTCTCACTCACTCACACACACATTTCTCTATATCATCAGTCACCCTAGTATCTAAGCACCTTCCCTAAGGAGAATCTTCTGCTGGACTGCAGAAAATTTAATGTTACAGTTACCTCATCCACATCCACAGGAGGGAACATGATGCCATCATGCATGATTTTCCCCCATTTGACAACTGCTTATGAGACAGAAAAACCCTTCTCGTTGCCACTGTAGATAAAAAGTGACATGGTGTTGGCCTGGGCCTCAGCTGATTATTTTGTCAAGCTTCATCTACATAATGGGTGAGGAGAGCTCGTAGGTCAGTACCCTATCACTTATCTTAAACTCAATTATATAGCCTTTTGCTGTATTATGATGTGTCCCAGCTTTTGAGAAGTTATAAGGGTTTGAAGTCTTTGGACCATGTTCTCTCGTTTTAGGATACAAGTAACTCTTATTGTGCCCAGTTCTCAGCTGGTGTTCATTAGTATAGCTCCGCTGATGTTATTTTTAAAATTCTCATGATTTTTAGATCCAACGGTCTGATTTTGTGGGCCTTCTTCGTGATGTCTGTCTGTTTGGGGTTGGCAATATTTGGTTTGGTACTGGGAAGTTTCACTCTAAAGACCCATAAACAGTAAATTGTATGAAAATGGATCTCCTGCAGAAGCATATAGAATTGGCTTCAAGGAATCTTAGGCCAGGTCTACACTAACCCCCTAATTCGAACTAAGGTATGCAACTTCAGCTACGTGAATAACGTAGCTGAAGTTCGAAGTACCTTAGTTCGAACTTACCTCGGTCCACACGCGGCAGGCAGGCTCCCCGTCGACTCCGCGGTACTCCTGTCGTCTAGCTGGAGTACCGCAGTCGACGGCGAGCACTTCCTGGTTCGACTTATCGCGTCCAGACAAGACGCGATAAGTCGAACCCAGAAGTTCGATCGCTCGCCGCCGAACTACCAGGTAAGTGTAGACCTACCCATAGTGATTCATACACTGGCCTTCATCCGACAAGGGCTGAGTGCCCACAATTGTTATTGAAGCCCATGACAGTTATAGGAGTTCAGGCCTTCGCAGGACCAGGCCCTAGAGGTTTAGAATGCTAAGCACTAGCAGTCCTGTGGCTTTTATCCTCTTCCCCCTTGTCAATTATTTGTGCTGCTTTTTTCTTCCAGTAGGCTGCTGAAGACAAGCTCATTGTTAAAATGATGCATATAACTATACTTCCTTTGTGTTTAGTGTGCATTCCAAAAGAACTCTTTTGATCTTATTGAAGTCCACATAGCAAAGCAGCATCCGTCCCCTTTTCTCATTACCAGTTGTTTAATATGATAATTAAATCTGAAAGAACACATCTAATCACATCCCAAGCTATTTGAAATGCCTGACAGGACCTATCAAAGCACAACTTTACCTTTCTTGAATTTAAAACTGATTTAAGCATTTTATTCTTGTTTAAATCACTCATTTATTCTTTTTTATAGGTAGCTTGTAAATAAGGATAACAAATTTGTGAATAATTCTGTTTGGATTTGATGCCTCAAGGTGTAATTCATTTAAATTTATAAGACAGAACCACTTCACAAAGGAGGAAGGTTTGAAGTTTTCATCACCTTTATATCATGGGATAAATTTCTGGACTAACCTGCAACTTGGATAACGCAACTGGAGCCAGCAATATTGTGGTTTACTTTTACCACCTACCTTGGCCCACAATATAATTTAAAAAATTTTAAGTGGCAATAGTGTGAAAGATTAAAGTGCATCAATCCCTTTTTACTTTTGTTTAACAGGGAAATAAGTACTCTTCAGGTTTGAATCAGTGACATTTTACGCTACTCACGTTAAATAAACAATCAGTCCTAATGTCAGATGACTAAGGAAAATGACTTGTTTAAAATAACTCACAATAAAATACTTTGTTAAAGGCCAGGGGTGAAATTTTCAAAAGCGCCTAAGTGACTTAGACGCCTAAGTCCCATTTTCAAATTTGATTTTGGGGCAGATTTTTAAAGGTATATAGAACTTAAAAATGTTTATAGATGCCTAGTGGGATTTTGAAAATCACACTATATGACTTCTGCACCTGTAGGTGTCTAAATGCCTTTTAAAAATCTGGCCCATAATCACTTAAGAGCAGAAGTCTCGTTGACTTTAGGTGCCTAAAGATGCTGCTTGATATAGGGTGGGTTTTACCAAAATGCCTAAGGTTGGGCAGCTACGTCCCATTGAAGTCTGCTTTGGTGTTTATGAAAATCCCACGAGGTGTCTATCTGCATCTTTAGATGCCTAAATACCTTTGTAAGTCTGGCCTGTAGGTACTTCTGAAAAACTTAGAATCCTAAATCATGTAGGGGCTTTTGACAGTGTTACTCAGGATCCTTTATTCCTGCATTCCTTTATTCTTTGAGTTAACTTTTATTAATATTTATGCAAAATATAAAATCTTACGTGGAATAGAATTTTCTTTTCCTTTCATTTGTTTTTAACTTTAATTTAAGAAAAGTGTTGACTTGTTCTTTAAGTAAATATTCCAATTATACTATAACCAGTAGTTAATCAATAAGAAATGGCACTGCTTCCTAGCCTCATGCTTCCATAATATTTTGTATAAATGAATCATTTGCTTATATAATAAGCATATTCATCATACACATTCCAATAGATACACTTATCATTCTTCTTTTTGTTGTCAAAGATCTTATGATTTTGAGTTGATTAACTGAAACTGTTAGGAAGAGACACCTTTTCAGAACTGAGAGGGATCACTGCAGAGAAAACTTTGAACCTCCACATTTCAAGAATTTGAGTGATTAAGTATACAGTATTAGAGCATCCCTTTTTCCTTCTGGTCGAGAAAGATCGGGGGGTAGGACTCCTGGGTTTTGTTCCCAGCTCTGCTACTGACTTGTTATGTTTCTTTGAACAAGTCACTTAAACTCTTTTTGCCCGCCTTTATCCCTCAGTAAAATAATTCTCTGTCACACAATGATGTTCTGAAAGTTAACTAATATATTTAAAATAGGATGATAACAATTTTAAGAACTGAGAAATGATTTCACCTTAGTTCCTTCTTTCATGCTGCTGTTGAATCACAGCCATTTTGTAGGAATTAATGGCTTGATTTTCAGAGGTGCTTAGCATGTGCAGACCCACTTACGTTCAGCACCTATGAAAATCAGATGATATATCCTTAGCTCATAAAATGCAGAGGAAAATTAACAAGGCTTAATGTGTTTTATGCAAAGCTTGCTATTGCAGCTGTATACTTAAAGGAAAACGAACGTTCATTAGTTCTAATTAGGAAAGCATCTGTGAATTACTCTTGTTTTGAAATAAGCCTGTTGTTATGGTTACAGATTATATAGCACACAAAATGGTCAGCTTCTAGCATCTTTCTTTGAACCATTACTGCTTTCTTACATATTTCATCTCCTTCTGATCTGTGGAAGGTTCACCTTCTAATAATTCCCTAAAACCATTTTAGCAGAGAAAATGATTGACTAGAAGGTTTTCTGCTTTATCTCAGAGCTGGATCTAAACCAGATCCAAACACCTCCCGACTTCAGGGAGGTTCAAAACCAAATTTTCTGTAGTGGGCACACACACAATATATGACAAATCACTTGCTAGGGAGCTGTATGGCTCCCAGCATTGTTACAATAATGACAGTGGAGCCATTCACTCATTCAAATCTAGCCCAGGGTCGGTGCCTGTTAATGAAAGTCACAATTGGACAGCTGTTTGATGGCCAATGTGAGAAATTAATTTATTGGTCTCAGTCTAGTTCCTGGTGGACATGTTTCCACGTCATAAAATTACCACCATAAATATAATTGATAAGCTTTGTCAATGTCTCAGCAGAGAGACCAAGGATTGAACAGATTTGGAAAATGAGCTACTCTTTCACCCCTAGAAAGAGATCAGAAATGAGGCATATTACTGTGGACAGGGTAAAGAAGATTGCACTGTGGCTACTTGTGGTGTACCTAATCTGAGAATAAATAGTTTCCAGGGCTGTAAATTCCCATGCTTTTCTTAGGAGCATTTGTCTGACCACAGTAGAAACTGCCTTCAAAGAGAAGGAGCAAAGCCTAGTGGTTACAGCAGCAAACTGGCGATCAGGAGCCTGACTATGTCACAGACTTGTTTGACTTTGAGCAAGTTAATTAGACTCTCTCATTCATTTTCCCATTTTGTGAAATATACTGTATACATATGCATGCATGCACTGACAGCTACACACACAGTTAGGAGAATAGGTGCACATATGTATGATTTTTCTGCACTACACAAAAATGAGTGAACAGCGAGTGAAGTTATGATGATGGTTATGTCTTGTGATCATTACTATGAACTGGAGTTATAGGAACACACGTTAAAAGCGGAATAGCCCTCTAACTGAGCGTATGTAATTTGCAATGTTGTAGAATAATAATTAATAATAAGCCTGACTCAGTCCTGGGTTGGTCTAGTTTACACCACTGTACCGTCATTGGTTTCAGTGGAACTATGTCTATATAAAACTGGTGTAATGTATGGCTGAATCAGGCCTCAGAATTATACTGCTGCTAAGTAGTATTCTTTACTGTTCAGGTATATACTTATACACTACAGCTATATTACTTTCTGCAGTGATTCTGCTGACTTTCACAAGTTGAGCAAGGCCTGGCCTTGGATGGATGATGTCCCCAAAATACATAGATACTATAGAAAGTAGTGTTAGTGAATCAGTAGGTGACACTCTTTCCTCTGAGTCAGTATTGAACCAACACCCCAGTGTGCTGTTAGGAGGGGACTGTGTTGCAGGAGATGGAAAGTTTAAATTAGGTCTTTGCTGCTTGTGGTTAGTGATTACACAGCACTACTTTGCAAAAGCGCAGTCATTAGCTCTCCTGTCCTAATCAAATTGCAGTTGAAACCATAGAATCATAGAAGTGAGAGATGGAAAAGACCTACGAGATTATCCAGCCCATCTTCCTGCTGATTCGAGGTTCTCTCCCCTACTGTGCATTTTCCTCAGATTTTCTTGCTTTTCCAGTCCACCAGTTTGTCAATCTATCTACTACTACAACACCCACCCTCTTCGGTAGGCACCTTTACAGTGCTGTGAAAATGAATAATAATTAATCATAATAAAAACATAAATTGATTAATTGCATTCTGCCAAAGACTGGAAGTGGTAGGAACAGATTCTTCTGCTATTTCTGAGTTTTTAAAAGGACGTACAACTGTCTTTGTGAACAAGTGTAACCAAAGGCCTGTAGTCTTGTATATTACCATTTCAGTATTTATTTATCAGTATTGGTCCCATTTCCTACCCTGATAAAGCATTTTCCCCCTTTGCAGAATATTTACTTTTTAGGACTATCTGTTTTCAGAAATTTCAGTGTATTATAAGTAATAATCAGCAAATCATAAAAGATTCAGTTTAGATAAGCTCTTGGAAGTTTAGATGTTTATCTGAACAACCAAAAACCCTTGAACTGGGCTACAAGTCTTATAAGAGCTGGCTTTTTGTTATATTTTGATACTTCTGATTATGAAAATTGGGGGAAATAATTGTCATCTAATCTCATTTAGGCACTGGAACAAATTTTAATTCTGTGTGGGAAGAGGACTGTTGGGTTGTTGGGTTTTTTTTTAATCCATTTCCTTTTTATATTGCTTTAGTTTGTAGCATTTAACAGACAAATGAAATACACGGGGTAACATTTTCAAAAATGCCTAAGTGATTTAGAGACTAAGCACTACTAGGTTTCAATGGCACTTAGGCTTCTAAGTCACCTAGGGACTATGGACAGCCAAATCTCCTTTCTCTAAAGAATTTACCGTCTAAGATCCTGATCCTGCTTGAAATCCACTTATGAATAAACTTCAGGTATTGAGGCTTGGGTATAATTAAAATGTAACCCGATTGGAAAAGATGACAAGCATTAGGGAAAGGGGAGGCCCAGGGTAACAACTATGAGATCAGGTAATTGCTCTCATTGGAAGCTTATGCCCAAATAAATGTGTTAGTCTGTAAACTGCCACAAGGACTCCTCGTCATTTTTTCATTGGAACAGTGCACACATCATGGAGGCTCTGAGAATATTTTTTTAGCTGTTCATGAAATTGGAGAAGGGCCTCAGTTTCAGTTGTAGACTTCACAGGAGAAGTGTGTCCTGAAGAGAGAGTGGAGACATGATGGACCATGTCAAAAAGGGGGTTCTAGATCATGGGGGAAGGAAATCAGTGACACATGTTAAACTTGCTATTGGATATTAAGCTCTGTTTTCTCAGCTGTCATGTAGAATGATGTTTGGTTCATACAAAGAATTCTGTTGGGATGGCACAGTAAAAAAACACCTGCCATAAAAGACCTCGGGTAAAACTTTCAAAGGCACCTAAGTGACTTGGGAGCCTAAGTCCCATTGACTTACAATGAGACATAGGCTCTGAAGTGCCTAACTCACTTTTGTGTAAATTTTTTAATTCTCTACAGCTCTCACCAGCCCATACTTTAGCTCTAATTAAAAACGTTTTATTTTCGGTTTATTTTTCTCTGCTTTTTCTCATCAGCATGAGTGGTGTGAGAAATGGCAGCTCTGTCCTCCAGGAAGAATATTTTAAAGCAATTATTGCACTTCTTGGGTGGTTGGAGTTACTAGGTGTTTGCCTGCCTAAGGTATAATTACCTAGAAATGTGGAGTCTCTTGTTTCTTACTGTAGGTTTATCTTTTAATGATGTAGCCCACGGTAGAACCTGAAGGTGAACTGAATTTTTGCAAATACATTTCGAAAACCTATTTAAAATTCCATCTCAATAACAAAGTATACATCAGGAGAGTAAGGATGATCTTTTTATTAAAGCGTGAAGCTGGGATTCTGATTACCTATGTTCAGTTCTGAATTAGCTACATAGTTCATGTGTCACTTAGGCACAGATTTTTAAATGTATTTAGGTGTTGCTCCACTCAGCATTGGAAAGCCTAAGTGATTTAGCAGCCTAAGGACTTGTCTACACAGGGGCACTGTGGTGGGGTTCGACTCACCTGCTGGCTGTCCTGGGGATTAACTCTGCTAGCCAGTGCACCTTCTTCTGGTGGTGTTTCGCTGCCACCACTTCTGCTCCAGGACCCACGACACTCCCAGGACCACAGTGTCCTCTTCATGACACAGCCCTCTGGCAGTGCTGCATTCTGTGCTCCCCCTTCTGGGGCAACTGCAGTCTGCTGTCCAGCCACTTCCTTCAGTGGAGCTGCAGCCAATTGTATGGCCACTTCTTCAGTAGCTGGGGCAAGTGGGGGCGGAATGGGGACCCAGGCCCACCCACTACTCCAGGTCCTGGCCCAGGGACCCTATAGCTAGCTGCCACTTGCCGCGGCCCCTCCGATGTCTCAATATACTTCCCTGGGCCACTTCCCCGCATCTCTGTCCTTATCTCAGGGCCTCAGCCTGCAGCCTTGCAACCTGCCAGAAGCTCGCTCTCACTCCCCTGATCCTGCCCAGCACTGCTCTGTCCCAGGTGCTGGTTCTCCTCCCTCCTTGAGCACCAGGGAGCAGCTGAAGCTGCTCTGCCCTGCAGCCCTTTTTATATGGGCCTGCCAAACCCTTATTGGCTGCTTCTCACAGTCCCTCTCCTATTGGCTGCTTTTCACACAGCCTCCCTAGGGCTCCATTAACCCTTTATAGGCCAGTGTAGGGCAGATGCCCCATCACAGACACTCAAAAAAATTAATCTGAATTAACGAAAATTCCGAATTCAAAGTGGATTAGTTAAACTGTATTAGGCTAGGTCTACACTGGGAGGGGGGGGTCGACCTAAGATACGCAACTTCAGCTAGGTGACTAGCATAGCTGAAGTCGGCGTATCTTAGGTTGATTTACCTGCCCGTGAGGACGGCGACGAGTCAACCGCTGCCGCTCCCCCGTCAACTCTGCTTCCACCTCTCGCCGCGGTGGAATTCCGGAGTCGACGGCACAGCGATCGGGGATCGATTTTGTCATGTCTGCACTAGACGCGATAAATCGATCCCCGATAGATTGATCACTACCCGCCGATCCGGCGGGTAGTGTAGACGTACCCTTAATCCCCTGTGTGGACACTCTCATTCATAATTAAATGGGCCTTAATTCAGTTGAGTTTAAGGCCCTCCCTTCCTGGTTTCTTGCTTAGATATGCTATGGCCATTGCAAAGGTCTGCTAAGACCTACTAATTTAGCTGGTTTTGTCAATAAGCGTGATAATCGATATTCCAGTTATCAGTAGTGGTCCAGGTTTTTTGCTGATTTGCCAAGATCTCCCCATACAATCTGAATGCCTAGATTTGTAAATGCCCTCAAAATATGAACTTAAAGTTATCATTACCTTTTAAAACAAAAAAACAGCAGTTCTTCCCAGCATCTAAGTTCAGGATTCTGTGATTGTCTTAGCTGACAATATCCCTCACGCCCCCCGAAAGGATGGCTTTTTTATGGGGGGAAAAAGGAATTTAGAGTAATCTACTGTAATTTCCCAAACCACAGCAGTATTATTATTGTAAGATGCAGTATTTTGGCTCATCCTAAAATACTTAAAAGGAGATGTCTGCTTATTGTCAACTCCTGCAGAATCCTGAATTTGGGCCTCAGAGATGAGATGCAGCTGAAAGTGAACAAACAAAACTGACATTCATACAGGTGTGTTAGAGCCAATTCAAAACTTCAGATAAGCTGGTGCTGCAGCTGTCTTAAACCAGAGAGAACAAAAAGTGCTGTATCAATACTAAGTACCGTATATACTCGTTCATTAGCCCATTTGTTTATAAACCGACTCCCCAAGATGGATAAGTAAAAATAGCAAAAACTGTATGACCCTTTCATAAGCCGACCCTATATTTCAGGGGTTGGAAAACTTTGGCTCCCAGCTCGTCAGGGTAAAAGCCGGGACGTTTTGTTTACCTGGAGCGTCTGCAAGCATGGAGCCCCTCAGCTCCCTCTGGCCGCGGTTCACCACAAATTTTGGTGTAGACCCGTTTATAAGCCGCCCCCTTCTCTTTGATGCGTCACCTTTTTACCAAAAATATTGGGCTTATGAACGAGTATATACGGTAATATTTAGTGTCAGGAGTTTCTTGATCCCTGGGTCTTGGTAAGCAAGTAAAGAGAGAGCTTCATATCAGCTATGTAGAGATGGGTACAAACCAAAACCCTAGATCTTAACATCCCTGAAAAGTTTGGTTCTGGAACTGACCTTTCCCAGCTTGGTCCCAGTTTAAATAGTTTGTCTCTTTCGATGTACACACACCGTTTTTTAGTGTTTTGGGATCTTAAACAATTTTTTTAAAAGGCTTTTCATTTTATTTTTAATGAATTAGAAGAGTGGAAGTAGTCAGCGCATCTGATCCCCCCCCCCTGAACTAAGCCTAATAGTGCCTAAAACCTGTACCATAGTTGAATAGAAAGCAAGGTCCTTGAGGGTTTTATCATATTATTTGTGTTTTTGTAACTGGCAGAATGAGGGGAAGGAGGTATTTTTATTTGGTGTATGGAAATTTCTGAAGAACAGTGTTAAAATAGGAGGTTGAAAGGAAATATTAACATCCCCAAAGAGGCGCATAACAAAATTCTCTTATGTTGAAATATCGAAATTGACGTGCTATATGCAGGAGATGAATAGTACCATAAATAATCAGGCGGGTGTGCTTCATTTTTGTGGGGTTCATATGTTGAACTTGTCTTTTGTGTTGTAGAATCACTTAACTGTGATACTATTGGGAGTTTAAAATGTGTTACTTCTGGAATATGAGACAGTACATGGACTAGCGGCATGTGGAGAGATACTTTTATGTTGACACACACACACAGAACTAACTGCATTTTTTTTATCAAACTGATGTTTGACACGTCTTATATTCTGAATAACAGTGACTATGCCCATAAGAAAAAACTGCCCTTATCGGTAGCATAAAAACAGTGGTTCTTCAAGTGATGATCTCTGTGTGTATTGTGCATGTGGGTACATATGCGCACCATGCTCTTGAGTCTGGAATTTTCTTGCAAGCAATGTCTGTTGGTCCGTGTGTATGCCCCGTATCTCTCCACGTGCACTGAACCATCAACATAAAAGGCAGCACAGACTGACACCTCTCTAGTTCTTCCTTACTGCCACATGGTATGAGTCAGAATCTTCTGTGTCCTCAGCTCCTTTTTTACTGCATCACTGCTGTAAATATATTTTAAATAGTTTTGGTTTAGTATTATTGTGGCATAGTGTTCTAAGATCGTTGTTTTGCCCTTTTCCCCCCATCCTGGTGAATTCCCTCTTCCCCCAAAAAGGCTGGGATTATGCCCGGGGTTCCAGGGTTCAAAAACTATTTGCTGCTTTTCTGTGAGCGATGAACATGAATGCTGCTTCTACTGCCCAGATGATGCTCACATCTCAGCCAAGTGCAGCATCTGCCGCTCCTTTCCCCCCAGAACTCATGACAGTTGGGAACTGAGACTTAAGAAACACCTGATAGAGAAGACAATGATCCCAGTCAGATCTGGGCCGGGGACTGCCCCCCCCCTATATATCAGCTGCATCAAGCAAGCAAGCAGTTGCCCTCCGAACACAAGCTCAGAAACAGAGGCTAAGATTGCTAAGCCTATAGAGAAGGCTATGAGAAGGCTTCCAAGATTGCTAAGCCTATAGAGAAGGAACACTCTCAGAGGCACAGGAACAAACTGTCTTTGTCAAAGACAACCCCGAAGAGAAGGGATCACTCCCCAACCCTGTCAATGTCGGGAAAGCCTGTGCACACAAGCGCTAAAGACTTAGGCCTGAGTAATTCTTCACTGCAAGAGAAAGTGGTGTGCAAGGGTACAGATCTGCCAGTTCTAGTACCAGTTGTGATGGCTAAGGCTAAGGACAAGCATCTTCCAGTGCTCCCTTCCACATATAGCACCTACGTGGGGCCTTTAACAACACGGCCCTGGACAGATCCGACTTCCACTTTGATTAGGGAAGCTCTGGATATGATGGTTCCACAAATGGACTCTCCCCATATCCCAGATGGTCTGAGACCTACATCTCCCCAGAGGACCCTTTTGCTCTCCCCATCCTCCTTCACCCCTCCTAAAAGAACCATCTCTACTCTGGGACATTGTTGTGCTGGAAGAAGACGCTATCCCAAGGATGCAGAGTCATTCTCCTATCCCATCTGCCAGCCTTGGTATGCAGCCATTGGTACCATTGCCGATGCCGCTAGTCCAGGCTCTGGCCCTTTCTTCTGATGAGTCAGAAGCTCCTCAGGAGTATCTGTGGTTCCAAATAGAAGTGGCCTCAGACAGAAGCCCTAAGCCTGCAGCCAGACATGATTGACCAAGGGACAGGTGGTATTCTATGACATGGGGTCCTCCCCTTCCAGTTGTTCCCTCCTACTGGCACTATACACCCGGGATTGGTTCATGGGCCCTATTTACCATTGCCCCGACCAACACCAACTGGCCCTGTTGGAATATTCAGAAGCAGGCAAGCCAGATATGATGAGTCCAAAGGTTCTGGGAGCCATTTCATTGTCTTCACTGGATGAGATGATTACTCCATCTTCTCTGTCTCTGCCTGATGACTTGAGGCAATATCAGGAGCTTTTGGACAGGGTGGAGTCTGAGTTGCATATTCAGCTTGAGGAAATTCAGGAGCCTCAATATAGATTGCTGGACATTTTGCAGCATTCCGGTGACAATCCCCAAGGGGGTCTCTGTGACCAAACCTGTCATACTTGGATACCCTGGAAAGGGGAAAACTCAGTGACCTGGCCAGAAGGCTGGGTCATGAAGCAAGAGCACTGCAAGTCCTGAAGAATGAGAGGGACTGGGTGTGAACAAGTGGTGGAAGGGGGATGTCAGACCTGAATGGAGCTAATCCCCAGACGCGGCCACCAGGAGGTCCCAGTGGTGAGTAGATAAGTCTGTTCTGTGCTCCCACCCCGAAGAAGCATTATTTTGTTCCATCCAAAAGGGTTTTTGTTCTCGTAGCCACCACCTAATTCCTTGGTGGTATAAGTGGCTAATGAGAGATCAGACAGCAACACCCAAAGGCTACTCCGTCTATCAAGGGACCCAGCAGCTTGACCTCCAGGGAAGAAAAGTCTTCTCTTCCACCTTCTTCCAGTTCAGGATGTTGAACTATCAGGCACTCCTGGCTAAATATGATTTTACCAGTTATACCAAGATTTTAGATTTTAAGGGCAAACTCCCAGAAGAGGATAGAGCCACTTCCAGGCCTTCATTGACAAGGGCAGATTGGTGGCCAGAACTTCCTTTCAGGCCATGGTGGATGCTGCAGACCCAGGAGTCCAGAGGAATGTCTACAGCCATTGTTATGAGGCAAGACTCTTGTTACAATCCTCAGGTTTCCCTAGTGAGGTGCAGAGTACAGTCCAGGATCGGGCCTTTGATATGATCAGTCTGTTCCACAAGAAGACAGAAACATCTCTACATTCCCTCAAAGGTTTGAGGACAAGTCTTTGCTCTCTGGACATCTTTCCCCCCGCCTCCAAGACAAAACATCACAAACAGAGGTACTGGGTGAGACCATCTCCTCAGTCCTTTTATTATCAACATAAACAGGAACTATCACGTGAAAGACAGAGGATTTATAGGTCCAGGAACACAGCCCCTGCAACATCCACTGCCATATCTCAGTCTAACCTTCAGCCAAAGAGTTTCTTTTTGGAGGCTGCCTTACTCAACTTGCCTGCAAATGAAGGGCCCTAACTAGCAACAAATGGGTACCGGAAGTTATTCACGGAGGCTATCTGATCAAGTTTCTGGCAACTACTACCCACAAACCCCCTTCCCAGTTTTTTTTTCAGAGACCACTCTCACAAGGAGATTCTCCAGGAAAGCGGACTCCCTTCTCCTCCAGCGAGCCATAGAAAGGGTTCCACCTCAGCATCAAGGGGAGATTTCCTGATCCCCTTAAAGAATGGGGCGGGAGGCCAATTCTCGATCTATGTTGACTAAACATATTCATCCGAAAGCTAAAATTCCACATGATCTCTTTGGCATCAATAATTTCCTCCCTAGAAGTCTACAGCAGCACATTGAGGCTGGGTTCCTCACATGATCTGAAGAGTAAATCTGTTTGCTCTTAGCCTGCACAATCCAGCCAGCATGAGATGCTGTCAGATAATAAACCTACAAACATAGTACTTCTATACAGAAACTTAGCTTTTAATAATCAGCAGTAGAGAAAAACAGATCTTTTCATAAGGGTTAGCATAGAACAAAAAAAAAATCTGTTTTAAAGACACCTGCATAAAACCTGTCATAGTTTTTCCCATTGAAATGAAGTCACTCTTTGATATTTTAACTGTACTATTGTACTATTTCTGCATTACAACAGTTGCTCGGTATCTTTGTCAAGAGACAGAAACTGATGGATTAAAAACTATGAAAAAATACAACTAAATTGGTATCAACCAATAGAACTGCAGCCATTATACAACAAAACAGATATGCCAAATATTCCTAAACAGTTACCCATTCATGTGATGAATAGTACAGATTAGTGTCATTTTCTTTCCAGCGTAGGTGCTTTTATGACCCCAGTACTATGGTTTCTGAGTGCCTCATACCCTTTTAATGTATTTATTAGAGCTGTCAAGCGATTTAAAAAAATTAATCGCAATTTTAATTGCACTGTTAAACAGTGCTGTTAAACTCCTTTTACTGAGCTAAGTGGGCTCCCTTCAGCTGAGCGAGCCCTTGTTTGCAAGGGAGGGTGTATTTTACCTTAAGGACTCTGTATGTGCCAGGGGAGGAGAGGCTGGCCAGGGGCAATGGGGCATGGCACGGGGCCGGGGGTCGGTCCCGGGAGCAAGTGGCTGGCTGGGAACAATAGGGTATGGCATGGGGTGAGGGCTGTCAGTCCTGGGAGCGAGTGGCTGGCCGGAGGCAAAGGGGCATGGCGCGGGGCGGGAGGTCGGTCCCGGGGGCAAGTGGCTGGCTGGGAACAATGGGGTATGGCATGGGGCGAGGGAGAAAGGATATTGGCCCTGGGAGCAAGTGGCCAGCCAGGGGCAATGGGGCACAGTGCAGAGGGGTCAGAGGGAAGCCCCATTATTTATTTTGTGTCTGGATAAAGAGCTAAAACACAAGAATTTAGCAAGATTAAAAAAGGAACAGTCCTTTATATGGGTAACAAGAACATCCAGAGCTGTTATAATTAGTGCTAAGAAAACATTTGGAAGGGATATGAAGCCTCATATTTCAGAACTTAACCCAAACGCTAACTATAAGAGATTAATGTAGGAGGCAGATTATTGCACATTTACAGAAAATTAAAACTAGATTAGATGCCTCAGATCTCTGCAATGTCTCAAAACCTGTTGTTGGGCCATGAGGAAATAGGCAATCAAACTGTACCACTTAACTTGGTACAGGAATCAGCATTTTATACCCAGAAGAAGCAATTGATGACTGACTCATCCTTTGGGTTTCTTGTCTCTTTATTTACCCAGACTTGTTCTGTTTGCAAGCTTCTATTGCTTGAGAATAAGGTTATTTAAACATAATGTTATTTTAATACTGGATTTTCATAAATAGTAGGTACACATAAATCAGATACCAAAGAAACTGGAATTATAACACAAGATTTCCTGCCACTCTTGCAGATGCAAGATTTGGAAACCTGGATGAGCATTCAAACTGTTGGGCACATCTTTACACCTGCCATCAGTTTTTGCATCACAAATGATTCATAAATGTATTATCTATGAAGTGTTTAGTATTAGTTGATTGGAGAGCATTCACAGATTTGCTGTGGAATTGCTTCATCCACAAAAATAAAATGGGCAAATTTGACACAGGAGGCTGTAATGATAGTCTAGGAAGCGTTAACACAGTAGTCCCATCTTCAAATAGATCTTTTTTGCATGACTCTTCCCTTGGGGCTGCTTCATGAGAATTGAAATCTGTTAATGACTCTTGTTGAGAAGAGGATATTTTCTTGGTATAAATTCAGCTGTGATTATATTTGTTGATAGCTCCTAATTTGAGGTGCAACAAGCACACAGGAGAACAGAACCAAAGTGCAAAGATTCGTGAACAGATGAGTACATTTTCAGCTGCAGGTAGCAAGGGGAGGTTTGGGCCTAATAAAGGAAAAGCACTTTGCCCAAAAGAGAGGAGACCAGAAGCCTGATGAATCACATTAAATCCAATTTATTTAAATAAATAAATTAAATAAGTCTTCCAACTGGTTCCAGGAAGATGTATCCCTGAGAGGATCCCAATTATAAGAAGTGGTTGACAAGCAGGAAGAAAAGTCTGAAAAGTTCTGATGAAGGAAAACTCAGACTTCTTTTGCTGTCTTCCCAGGATTTATCTTATTAAATGGACTAACAGCATTATATTGATTCCCTGGCATGTTACAAATTAGCTGTTCATCATCTCACTCACGCATTTGTAGCACCACTAATTCTTAAAAACTTTTAAACCCAGCTTCTCTCCCTCCCTACGTCCATAACCTCTAATACAGTTTTACTCGATTTATCCCATTGGGTTTATAACTAAACTGTTCACTTTAATGACCAGCAAAGACTCCGATATAATTCTTTCTCTTCAAATATTGAATGTAATGAGTTTCTTTAAATGAGTGCTGGCTAGGCCTAATCTTGTGTAGGAACATAAGAATTGCCATAATGGAACACACAAATGATCCATCTAGTCTAGTATTCTTCCTAGTATGATATCTGGCCTATATCAGAGGAAAGCAAAATAAATAGCTAATGTACTTGGACAGTACTGCAGTGCTGTACCACAGGGATGTATTTATTCCTGACCCCATGTAGTAAGTCTCTTACACCCAGAAACATGAAGATTAACAGCCATTGTAAATGCTGTATCCTCCATTTTAGAGCCTTATCCTGCAAAATACTGAATGTGTCCTATGAACTGCTGAGTGCCCACAATTTCCATTGAAGACAAAAGGTGCATAAATGTTAACTACCACCTACAACAGATTAGAAACAGTACATCCTAAGATACTGCATTCATTTGCCATTCACCTTGCACTTTGACAGTATGTTCATTGGTACCTCTGTTCTATTTTCTGATTAACATTATTCAGCTCATTTGTGTGGTTTTATTGTGTGTGGTGTGTTATTTCTGGTTTGTTTTTGCCTGCTTGTATGTACGTTGAGAAATTCCATGTTTATCCTTCTTATTACCTACCTCCCCCACATACATCCCCAGTGGGTCCATTCTTATTTCCATTGACATCAATGGCAGCAAGTAAGTTCCTTTCCATTTCACCTTTTTTATATATGTATGTATGGCCCTCACCCTCCCGAGGGGTGCAGCTGTCTAGAGTCCATTTGAAGAAAAGGACAAGCATTCAATACACACCCAAAAATATCATGCCTAAAGACAATATACACATAAATAAGCCAGATAATATTAATCAGAAGATACCACACAAGTGTCAGTGAACATAGTATTAGAGCAGAAGGTAATTAGTGAGTACATGTAATATTGGGGATGCAGTTTCTAATTTATTTTAAATGGTAATAGTAATCTAATGCACCTTTTGTTACGATCATTCTTTCCACCTTAATAAACTGCTAGCATTAATGCAAAGAATATCCTATTTTAACTGCCTTGCCTGGATGATTGGAGTTAACGTGCACCATTTTGGTACATATCTGAGAGTTAATTGCTGTATCTGCAGAGAGAAGGAAGTTAGTCCAATTTAGTCTAGTGTATTTAGCCAAGAAACTGTATGGAAAGCTAGTATTCTGTCGGGTGTTTTTCCTTTATGTAAATTATAGTGGTATAGAATCTCACAGCACATAAAATAGTTGTGTACTAAGTTGGATACTTAGCTGGGTACTAAGAATTTGGTATCAAAATTTTTTATTGATGTTTAAGTTGCCTTAATTGATTTTCAATATCAGCAAATGTTTTCTTCAGGACAAGGAAAACTCAATGCAATGAATCTACCATGAGCAGGGATCTATTTCTCTTTGCATTGAGATAGGGGTTATAAACCTTTGTAACTGGTTTTGTGAGTACCTGTTAATTGAGTACTATTGATAGTTATTTATCTTTTCATCTCTACACCACTAAAGATAGAAGTAGGCATAGTGTAATATTTTCATAGATTCATAGATTCTAGGTCTGGAAGGGACCTCGAGAGGTCATCCAGTCCCCTGCCCTCATGGCAGGACCAAATACTGTCTAGACCATCCCTGATAGACATTTATCTAACCTCCTCTTAAATATCTCCAGAGATGGAGATTCCACAACCTCCCTAGGCAATTTATTCCAGTGTTTAACCACCCTGACAGTTAGGAACTTTTTCCTAATGTCCAACCTATTGTACATTGATCTCTGAATTCTTTTTTCTCTGGCCCAAAGAAACTTTAGGAGCAAAGCAAGTTAGAAAAACAAAACATTCTCTAAGGTATTCTTCAAGCATCCCTTAAGGGAGGGGGGGGGGGGGGAAAGAAGCAAAGCCAAGCTGTGTTAAGTATTGAGTAATCACTTTTGTAAAAGGACTATCAATCTATTATTTTAAGAAATTCTGTGTGGCAAGCTTACTGTTAGAAACTAGTGAGCTAACAATCACTTACAACATTTACTTTTTTGGACCTTAATATGGAATTGGTCTCTTGTTCCATGAGGAAAACATCATGCTTTATGCTTTAAACCACACAACTCCCTACTAGTAACCCTAGTTTTGAGAAAACGTAGCTGTCAGTAAGATTCCAACTAAGATTTGGAAATTGAGATTAACTCCCCCACAGAAAGAACAGTAATCGCAAACCAGCTGAAAATGCAGGGCCTCTCCAGCTCCTTCTACCTTTTGTTGGTTGGTCAGCAATCTATTTATAATCATGTATTCTTATTTACCCTATCATGGACTACACTAGTGATCAGAAATTGGCTATTGATAAAGATTAACACAAACTATACATTCTGGTCATTAGACTTTATGAAGTTCAGACACATATTATTTGTCAGGGTCAGGATAGACATTTTCCTGGCCTGGTTTACAGCATTTCAGAATATTGTATAGTAAATTGTTTACTTCTGCAGCTCTCATTTTGAGAAGCTACAGAAGCAGCAACAAGTCTCTCTCTTTAATCAATAATCAGGGATTTTTGCCCCAGCAATCCCATAAAAATTATACTTGTTTTAATGCCTCACTCTGGTAGACTGCACATAGACGAGGCTTTCTCTTTAGGCAATAGGAAAGCATTTCTGTGTATGTAGACCATTATTAAATAATGCAGCTGGCATATATTTGAACAGCCTGCTATTTGGTGTTTTGGGATCACAGAGTGTTTTGTGCAAATCTTCTTCCTTTTGTGCTTCTGAGTTTAGCTTTGAACTGTAACCATTCAGATTTGCCTGGTTTCCATCTGAAACTATAATGGCTCAGATTTGCTTGGGTGTAGACTCGGTTACTACATCAGAGGTGGGCAAACTACAGCCCGCAGGCCACATCCGGCCCGGGGGACCCTTCTGCCCGGCCCCTGAGCTCCTGCCCCGGGAGGCTCGCCCACGGCCCCTCCCCCGCAGCCTCAGCTCACCCTGCCGCCGGCGCAATGCTCTGGGCAGCGGGGCTGTGAGCTCCTGGGGCAGAGCCACTGCAGATCCCGGCCTGACCCGGTGCTCTGTGCTGCGTGGTGCGTGGCTGTAGCGCCGCCAGCCACCAGTGCTCCAGGCAGCATGGTAAGGGGGCAGGGAGCAGGGGGGTTGGATAGAGGGCAGGGGAGTTTGGGGTGGTGGTCAGGGGACGGGGGTGTGGATAGGGGGCAGGGCGGTCAGAGGGCAGGGAACAGGGGGGTTGAATGGGGGCAGGAGTCCAGGGGGGCAGTCAGGAAGGAGGGGGGGTTGGATGGGGCAGTGGGGGGCAGTCAGGGGCAGGGGTCCTGGGGCTGGGCCATCAGGGGGCGAGAAGTGGGGGGGGGGCAGATAGGAGGGGAGGGCCAGGCAACGCCCCCCTCCCCTAACCGGCCCTCCATACAATTTCCAAAACCTGATGCGGCCCTCAGGCCAAAAAGTTTGCCCGCCCCTGTACTACATGTTTACACAATGGGGCCCTGATCTCAGAAGGGGCCTCCAGGCACTATTGTAATGATATATCATCATCATGTGGGTTCACCCTCCTCTGCTGGGCCAACTTTGATGGGCTATAACTCTTATTCCTTCTCTGACCCCTCTGGAAGCAGAGTATCTGGATTGGTGTTAAGCTTGAGTAGTCCTTTCCCTCAGGAAGGCACAAGGATTATCATTATGGTGAGGCTCCTTGCACTGTGTCTCTCTAAGTCTATATTTGCAAACTGCACACGTTACATGTTATTAGGGTGTTAATCTGTTTTGCTAGAAATGTTAAAATCAAAGCTTAACTCCGTGCTATACATATTATTCCAAACATAACCTTTTTAGATAGAAAAATATTGATGTAAAATTGGGCATTGCAAATATTGATATATGTACATTGAGTGATAGTGAACAGTAAATTAGATACGACATTGCAGTGCTGTGAGGGACACAAGAGAGCCTTTGTGCAATTGCCTCATGTCAAAGAGTAAGGCGGGAGGTAACAGTCACTTTCTTTATGAGGCATTGATAACTATGTACCTCATTAATTGCTGGCATACTGGGTGCTATTGGCAAATTGGAGGGCACACAAAGTACAATGGAACCTCACAGTTATGAACACCTGAGGAATTGGAGGTTGTTTGTAACTGAAATGTTTGTAACTCGAAACAAAATGTTATGGCTGTTCTTTCAAAAGTAGAACTCAACATTGACTTAATACAGCTTTGAAACTTTACTTTGCAGAAGAAAAATGCTGCCTTTAGCCATCTTAATTTAAAAGAAACAAGCACAAGGAAAGAAACAGTTTCCTTACCTTATCAAATCTTTTTTTTTAAATCAGAGGGGTAGCCGTGTTAGTCTGTATCCACAAAAATACCGAGTAGTCCAGTGGTACCTTAAAGACTCCATGCATCTGAAGAAGTGGGGTTTTTTACCCATGAAAGCTTATGCCCAAATAAATCTGTTAGTCTTTTAAGGTGCCACCGGACTCCTTGTTGTCTTTTTTTAAAACATTACCTTTATATCTTTTAGTAGTTTACATTTCATACTGTACTGTACACTATTTGCTTATTTTTTTGTCTCTGCTGCCTGATTGGTCACTTCCAAGTCCAAATGAGGTGTGTTGTTGACTGGTCAGTTCATAACTCTGGTGTTTGTAACTCTGAGTTTCTTCTTCTAGTAGCAGCTCCATCTATGATTGAGAAAATAACAGCACTCTTCTGCAGTTCTTCATTAACACAAACACCGGTTTCTTTAATACTGTAAGGTCCAAACAAAAACAATGAAGATGTAATTCTTATAATTATTTCTCCAGTGTTAAAAATGATTAGAAAGAACTTGATCTGTCAAAACTAGTTTTATACTTTAGGTTTTGTACTAAATAGTCTGTATGAAATATTAATGCTCAGGATCAGTTTGAATTCAGCAGCGTAGATGAGGTATTACTGCTTAGTTGGAAACTTGGACTCTTTCTTTATTAGGATGATCGGCTTGGTCCCTTTCTTCATTTTGACCCTTTTAGAGTTGAGGCACTAATTCACAACCCTGAATTCATTCATTTATGAATGGACTGTAGTCTCTTTGTATTCACTTGTGGACATCTAAGACCAGGTCATCATTCCCTCAAATGTATTTGTTACTATGATTTGACACTTGTTTTCTGAACTTTTCTTAGCTTTATGGATGGATGGTGAGCAGTTTGCTGTTGATAGTCATATTTAGCCTGGAATTTTCCAAGCACTAAGCACTGGTCTAAATGTGCTTCTACTGAAATGAATGGGAGTCTAACCCATGACCTCAGTGGTAGCAGAGGTAGGCCAGGGCTGATTGCTTTTGAAAATCCCACCCTCAAAATTAAAGCTCTGTTGATTAGTTGTGAATGGACACAAGTGTTCCTGTTCTGATTGCAAGAGTCTAATGTATTCCTTCTAATAAGGAAGATGGCTTGAAAAAGTGACTGAGGGTTAAAATATCTTGAGGAGAGGTGCCAGATCAGATTTCCTTTTTGGGCCAGATCTTGCAGTGATGACATTCCTAGAAAAACTAGGATTCTTGTAGGATTTACTGGGTCGGTGGAGATTTTAATTTTCTTTTGTCAGTCACTCAAATTGAAAATATGTGGTCAAATCCTTGTCTGACTCCTTCAGTTGCCTCTGTGCCAGGGTTCTAGCAATGGGTTTTGAAAAACCTTTCCTCCCATTGTGTAAGCATGGGTCTCAAGATCTTTTTCTTGAGTGGTAACAGCTAATTTAAATCCCATCATTTTACATGCATGGTTGGGATTATGTTTTCCAATATGCATTACTTTGCATTTATCAACATTGAATTTCATTTGCCATTTTGTTGCCCGATCACCCAGTTTTGTGAGATCCCGTTGTAACTCTTCGCAGTCTGCTTTGGACTTAACTATCCTGAGTAATTTTGTATCATCTGCAGATTTTGCCACCTCCCTGTTTACCCCTTTTCCCAGATCATTTATGAATATGTTGAACAACACTGGTCCAGTACAGATCTCTGGGAAACACCACTATTTATGTCTCTCCATTCTGAAAATTGACAATTTATTCCTAATTCTATTTACCACTTCACAACATCCACTAAAAATGGAAATAGTGTGAAGCACTAGCTATTGGAAAGGAAAGTGGGGAGCGAGTGTAGTGCTTGCCCTGTGGTACAGTGCCATATGTTACAACTTCATGTGCTAAACAGCTAGAGAAATTACATTGTTTATTGAATTGTGTCCTCCATCACACAGCATATATTGGTTAGGCAGCAAAATGAAATGAACAGTAAAATACATGTGTGGTGCCCACTGATGCTGAGCTTTGTAGTTTTAATGAAAATATAATGCAGTATTTAATCCTAACAGACTGTCATAGTTGTTCAATAACTGTATAATGCTTTATAGCAAAAGGCAAAAACTGTAACGTAGTGGATCAATGATATATAATGGCATTAACGTTTTTTTCCCCCTACACCGTGCAGTAGAACCAAAATTTATAAGGTACCGTGTAAACACTTAAACTAATCACAATAAAGCCCCATGAAATTTCTGCCGCCTTCTGTCTATGGGCCCAATCCTGCTACCACAGTAACCAGTGGGAATCTTTCCATTTGATTTGTGTCAGTATGAGAGCAGAACTGGTTCAACTGCTGATATTCTAAGCAACTGTATACTACTGTCCCCATTGGGTACATGCGCGTGTGTGGGTTCAACAGGTTCTGCAATCAGTCATGATTTGGTATGAGAGAAACCACTGGAGCTGCTGAGAAATTTTCTGGTAGAATCATTTTCCAATGGATAATGCAGTTTCCACAAAATCAAAATTTTCCTTGGGAAAATTTAAATTTTGTCAGAAAAGTTTGATCTTTCCATCAGGAATATTGAAATGAAAGCTCCAGCTTTCCAGCTTCTTGGCAGTTCACCTGGAGGGCTGACTGGGAAACCAGGATCCCCTGGCGTCCAGGTCGCAGCACAGCCCCTCTGGCGGGCTCCAAAGCTCACCAGCCTTGCCTGCCCCCTGTTCCATTAGCTACTCAAAGAACTGGGTGGCTAGCTCCCCAGCTGGGTAGCTCCCATGGTTGCTCTGCTCCTGAGCTGGTTGCCTCCCCAGGCAGCTGGCTCCTGAGGAGCCAGGCAGACGTCCTGCCTGGTGGACAGTCAGTAACCTCAAAAATTCTGTTTTGGTTCTCCCCAAATGGTATTTTTCTGGAAGTTCCTTTCTGCAAAAAAATAATAATGTTTTTTGACTTTTTGTCCTGATTCATACAGACAAAAATTCAAAAACTTTCACAGGAAGTGATTTCCATTTTCTGGCCAGCTCTAGAAACCATAGCTTGAGGATTACCAACGTTGTTTTTGGTTATATGTCATATTTAGGGTGCTAATAGCTTCACTATTTATAGGCAAGCATTGAAATAGCTGGTGAGCTCATAATTACATCTGCTACTATCCAGGAGGGGCATTATCATTTTATATCACTTCTAGAAGCATAGCTTCCAGAAGGTTGTGCTTTTAAAAGTGATGAAACAATTCTATCCAGCCCCACGACTAAATTTCTGGGAGAGCCAATACTATGATTGAACTATATGTGACTTGTTTTAACTGTCAAAATATCTGTGTTACTATCAGCTTTAGCTCATTCCCCCACTTCTCCTGGTACGTATTCTTTAATTTAATGTCAAATCCAATACTACTGCTGGCGGTTAACTATTCTAATTTTGGTGATGCTAGTCGGTTCACACTGGGGGTCTATTATTGCCTTTATTATCATACTTATTTTAAATAAAAGCTATTATCCCGTTTCTGTTTACATTGTGTATCCACTGTTTGGCTTGTGCTGAAAATTATTTGGTTTTGAAACAGTACCTATTAATAGTAAATGTCTGCAATAATCAATATCTCCCTCCATCTAAAATCCACTGGAAAAAATGTCCATAGTTAAAAGTTATAGAGATGCAGATTTCAAAATCTTTTGCTGAAAATTCTACATAGCAAACAATAAAAAATTAGCATAGTGAACTATGATGATAAGAGCACTGATTTCATTTCCGAGTTGTTCTACTGCTACATTTTATATAAATAACAATTAGCATCTGAGTTGTTTTAAGTCACTTGAAAAATACAATCTGTTGTATTCATATATTTTTTTAAAAGATGGATCCTTCCAAGTCTGTCTAGTTATAATCTGTTTTTAATGAGGAATAACATCTTATTAAACAGGAGACAAGATAATTGGTTTCTTCCCCTTATTATCCAAAGACAGAGAGCACAAGGATCAGTATATATGAGAGATGCATAGGAATATCTCACAGTAATTTCAGTAATCTGGTAATTATTTCTGGGTCATCCGTTATATCTTAATTGTGGCTACCCATTACAGTAAGAACAAGAGAATCAGCAAGTAGAGTCATATTTCTTTAACAAATACTTTTCTTTATTCTTCCTTGTCTATACAGTCATTCCCAGCACAGCACTGCAACGCGTCCACCCACAATGAGCTTACAACGAACCATTTCTCTGGAAGGGTAAGGCTGTTCTCTGTCTCTTGAGCTGCTTAATATGGAAGCTGAGTTTCTCTCTCTGTCTCTCTCTCTGTCTCGCTGTCTCTCTCTCCAACTATACATGACATGTACCAGATTGAAGGGGGAAAAAATCTGTCTGACCCAGTACTAATACCAGATAAAATACACAAATTCTTCATGTTGGAAGGTATGGCACTCCCCTTCTGTGCCCTCCAGGAGGGATCTACTGTTAAATGGGGTTTAGAATGCAAGAACAAACCTACTGTGTATTTTTGGAATTGGTTCATGGTGGAGCAGAAGGTCGATGGTGCATTGTGCTACACTCTTTAATAGCATGCCTTTCCCTCTCAGCCACCCAAACTCAGACAACAGGACTTTAAGGGAGGCAACATGGGGTGTTATTGCAGATCCCTTGGCCCAGTCACAGGTGCAAATATCCCCAGTAGCATTAACTTGCCTGCTTCCCCCTTGGTGGCTGAGATTTATGGCTGCAGGGAAACCAGCTAGGTGGAGTGTCGAGGCTGTTGGAACCAGGCGCCAATGTGTAAATGCAAATAGCGTTGCTGTGGAGGGCAAAGATCTTCTGTAGCTTTCCTTGAAGCTCTTGGAGGATCTGCAGAAAAAATTAACATTAGGAAAAGAATTGGTGAAAGCACTGATATGCAACAGAAAAATACAATTTTGTGGTGGTTTTACTGAGGAACTTTGAACCCGTCAAGCTGGAGTGGATAAGACAGTGGCAGTATCCACTTCCCAAAGTGTAAGTTGACAGGCAAGTTTCTGAGTTCCCTGCATGCGTATTTTAATTATTATTATTGATAATCATGTTTATCACGGTAGTGCCTAGTGACCAGCCAAGATCTGGGGGCCTTTGTGGTAGGCATTGTATAGACACAGAGTAGCAGACAGTCCTTGTCTTGATAAAATAATCTCATAAACAAGACAAAAACAGAGTAAACAATGTGATGGCAGCAAATAGCATGTTAGCTCCAAGGGGTTTATTTGTTTTGGTTTATTGGCAGGTGAGATATGGTGTAGTTATCAGGGATTGTTGGGGGTTGGTTTACATTTTTGTGTGTGGTCCATTTGATGTTTTCTCTCATTGCTTTGTTTTTAACAATGTGCTACAGAGATTAATTTGAACTCTGTTGCTGCAGTGAAAAATTGCATAGAAAAAAAGCTCATTCATTTATTTTCAAATTCAGTGAAGCTTAATTAAAGACTTTGTGACTTATTATATAGAGCAAGCATCAAGTTCAGTATTTCTGATGGACATATCCTAATTAACACTCAGGACACTTAATCTGTCATGGAAGTAATGTGCGTGCCATCAGTTGAGTTCATTTCACTTGCCTCGAGTTAACATTTACATGTAAAAACAGAAAAATATTTCACACTAATCATGGAAATTCTTACTGATGTCTGATTCTAATCCATGTTAGCCATATTACTGTATGGGTGAGTTTCTTTCAGTGTAGCAAATTATGCCCAAAACTGAATACACTAATTCTAGAGATAGAACAAGAGCTGTTTGATTTAGAAAAATTATCCGATGCTTGTGTGTGTGTGTGATTTAATTGTAAAAATGCAAATCTGCATATATAGATGGCTAATTTTTCACAAAACTAATGGGGGGAAAGATGATTCATCCACAACCAAAGTCAACCGCTTTCATGTCTTTAATAATATCAGGACAACTGACAGTTGTATGGAGTGCTTGGATTTTGGTTGCACTGGCTTGTTTCAGAGGGCTAGTTTTAAATTTAGTTTTGATTCTCCCCTCTGATTCATTGTGTGTAAAATTCCATTACTGCAAAAAAGGCCTAGAGCAAAAAAGTATAACATGATCCAATAAGCAAGCAATACCTGTCCTCTTTTTTTTTTTATGCTTTCAGAATTGAGTCTATGTCAGACTATCACAGCTAGGGAAACGTGCCATTTCCTCCTCCTCTTGTTCCCCCATTCACTAACACTTCCTTCCCCATACCATGCATACACAAATCTACATTTATTTTGGATTTAGATACAAAACAATGCTCTAATTGGTGTTGGGTTGGGGGAAGACTCCTCGATACTAGGCCCTGGGCTGGATCTATGTAATCTGGGATCCTACATACAACAGGATATAGGGTTTGCAATGGCTTCACCCCACAATTAGAGTGACAGTGGCTGAGCCCTTCCCAGAGAGGTGGAAGTGGCCGAATGGACTTCCCTTCTCCTTCCCAAGCTTTTTGTATGGCTGATGCAGCGGATTTTGAAATTGGCTGAAAGTTCATGCAGATAGACTGATATTAATTTCCAAACCACAACAATGAACATAAGAATATAAGAATGGCCATATGGGGTCAAACCAAAGGTCCATCTAGCCCAGTATCCTGTCTTCCAACAGTGGCAAATGCCAGGTGCTTCACAGGGAATGAACAGAACAGATAATCATCAGTGATCCATCCCTTGTTCCCCATTCCCAGCTTCTGGCAAACAGAGGCTAGGGACACCATCCCTGCTCATGCTGGCTAATAGCCATAGATGGATCTATTATCCATGAACTTATCTAGTTCTTTTCTGAACCCTGTTATAGTCTTGGCCTTCACAACATCCTCTGGCAAAGAGTTCCACAGGTTGACTGTGTGAATATGTAAAATATGAATGCGAGGAATAAGCAGGAAGAACTGTACATAAGCTAAATCATGACTTAACTGGCATCAAAGAGACATGGTGGGATACATCTCATGACTGGACTGGAATTGGCATAGAGGGGTTTAGCTTGTTTAGGAAGGAAAGGCGGGGGGGGGGGAAGGAGGAGATGATGCATTGTATATCAAGATATATATAATTGTTGAGAGTCCAGAAGGAGGTGAGATGCAGACTAGCTGAAAATATCTGGGTGAAAATAATAGGGGGAAAACAGGGAGATGTCATAGGTGGGGTTTACTACGGGCCACCAAATCAGGAGTAGGAGGTGGATGAGGCATTTCTAAAATAAATCACAGAAATATCCAATACACAAGACTCGTTAATAATGGGAGACTTTAACTACCCAGACATCAGTTGGATAAGTAACACAGCAAAACACAAAATGTCCAGTAAGTTCTTGGAATATAAGGGACAACTTTTTGATACAGACTGTAAAGGAAATAACTAGGGGACAGCCATTGTAGATTTGATTCTGACCAACAGGGAGGAATTGGTTGCGAATCTGAAGGATGAAGGCAATTTGGGTGGAAGTGATCATGACATGATAGATTTCATGATTCTAAGGAAAGGAAGGAGTGAGAATAGCAGAATAAGGACAATAAACTTCAAAAAATCAGACTTTAACAAACTCAGAGAACTGGTAGGTAAGGTTCAAGGTGAAGAAAAATAAGGGAAAAAGAAGTGCAGGAGAGCTGGCAATTTCCCAGAGGCGATATTAAAGCTGCAAGAGCAAACTATCCTGATGCAAAGGAAAGGTAAGAAGAATACTAATAGGCCTATTCAGGCCAAAGGGTCTGTATCAAGAGCTCTTTACCTGAAAATCAAAAAGTAGTTGTCAAGGCTGTTTCCCCACTTTGAACTTTAGGGTACAAATGTGGGGGCCTGCATGAAAACTTCTAAGCTTAACTACCAGCTTAGATCTGGTCCGCTGTCACCACTCCCAAAGCTAATTCCCTTCCCTGGGTAGCCTTGAGAGACTCTTCACCAATTCCCTGGTGAATACAGATCCAAACCCCTTGGATCTTAAAACAAGGAGAAATTAACCATCCCCCCTCCTTCCTCCCACCAACTCCTGGTGGATCAAAATCCAACCCCCTTGGATCTAAAAACAAGGAAAAATCAATCAGGTTCTTAAAAAGAAGGCTTTTAATTAAAGAAAAAGGTAAAAATCATCTCTGTAAAATCAGGATGGAAAATAACTTTACAGGGTAATCAAACTTAAAGAGCTCAGAGGACCCCCCTCTAGCCTTAGGTTCAAAGTACAGCAAACAGAGATAAACACTCTAGCAAAAGGTACATTTACAAGTTGAGAAAACAAAGATAAACTAACACGCCTTGCCTGGCTATTTACTTACAAGTTTGAAATATGAGAGACTTGTTCAGAAAGATTTGGAGAGCCTGGATTGATGTCTGGTCCCTCTTAGTCCCAAGAGCGAACAACCCCCAAAAACAAAGAGCACAAACAAAAGCCTTCCCCCCACCAAGGTTTGAAAGTATCTTGTCCCCTTATTGGTCCTTTGGGTCAGGTGTCAGCCAGGTTACCTGAGCTTCTTAACCCTTTACAGGTAAAAGGATTTTGGAGTCTCTGGCCAGGAGGGATTTTATAGTACTGTACACAGGAGAGCTGTTACCCTTCCCTTTATAGTTATGACAGTAGTCTTACAAAAAGTGGAAATATGGGCAAATTACTAAGGAAGAGTACAAAAGAATAACACAAGCATGTAGGGACAAAATAAGAAAGGCTAAGGCACAAAATTATTTACACCTGGCAAAACTTGCAAACATATCACCACTGTTACAATGATCAACATCCCCCACAGCACACCTTTCGAGATCCATGGATCCTACACATGCCTATCACAATATACAGCATACCTCATCCAGTGCACTAAATGCCCCAGTAACAACTATAAAAAGCATGCGTCTGACGAAGTGGGTATTCACCCACGAAAACTCATGCTCCAATACATCTGTTAGTCTATAAGGTGCCACAGGACTCTTCATTGCTTTTTACAGATCCAGACTAACACATCTACCCCTCTGATAAATAACAACTATGTGAGTGAAACCAGACAACCACTACACTCTTGGATGAACTCATACAGGAAAATGATAAAAGACCCTATCACTTGTGGGTGAACACTTTTCACAAAGCGATCACTCTATATCTGACCTATCAGTCCTCATCCTCAAAGGAAACCTGCACAATACTTTCAAAAGACAAGCCTGGGAGCTTAAATTCATAACTCTGCTAGACGCTAACAATTATGGACTGAACAGAGACACTAGATAAATAATATATGGAGATATACCTATCTCATAGAACTGGAAGGTCCTTGAGTCCAGTCCCCTGCCTTTACTAGCAGGACCAAGTACTGTCCCTGACATTTTTTTTGGCCCCAGATCCTTAAATGGCCCCCTCAAGAATTGAGCTCACAATTCTGGGTTTAGTAGGCCAATGCACAAACCACTGAGCTATCCCTCCCCCCTAAGATGTATGTTTTATTACAACAATCTTTAACCCACTAACCCCCTCTTTTTGTCCTATGTCTGCAGAAGTGTTAACAGGCCATTCTACCTTGAATGGTCCCTTAGAATACGTGCTAGTTACTTATGCTAAACAATATGTTCCACTTTGCATTTAGCTGTGACTCTTGGAGTACTCTCCCAGGCCTGACAAAGAACTGTGTGTGGTTTGAAAGTTTGTCTCTCACCAACAGAAGTTGGTCCAATAAAAAATATTGCCTCACCCACCTTGTCTCTCTAATCAATTTGTAAGCACCTATATATATAAGTAATAGTCAAAATAGATTTGTAAAGAACACATCATACCACACCAACCTAATTTCCTTCTTTGACAGGGTTACTGGACTAGTGGATGGGAGGATAAAACTGTAAATGTTTTTTACCTTCACGTTAGTAAGGCTTTTCTGATACAGACCCACGTGACAGTCTCATAAGCAAACTAGGGAGATGTGGTCTAGATGAAATTACTAAAAGGTAGGTGCAAAACTGGTTGAAAGACTAGTCAAAGAGTAGTTATTAACTGTTCACTGTCAAACTGGGAGTATGCATCTAATGGATCCCACGTAGGTTTGTCCTGGATCCAGCATTATTTGATATTTTATTAATAAATTGGATGATGGAGTGGAGAGTATGTTTTTAAAATTTGCAGATGATGCTAAGCTGGGAGGGTTTACAAGCATTTTGGAGGTCAGGATTAGAATTCAAAATGACCTTGACAAATTGGAGAAATGGTCTGAAATCAACAAGATGAAATTTTAAAAAGACAAGTGCAAAATTCTATACTTAGGGAGGAAAAATCAAATGCACAGCTACAAAATGGTAACTAACTGGGTAGGCACTAATACTGCTGAAAAGGATCTGGGGGTTATAGTGGATCACAAATTGAATATGAGTCAACAATGTGATACTGGGCTCGATGGACCTTTGGTCTGACCCCATATGGCCATTCTTATATTCTTATGTTCATTGTTGTGGTTTGGAAATTAATATCAGTCTATCTGCATGAACTTTCAGCCAATTGCAAAATCCTCTCCATCAGCCATACAAAAAGCTTGGGAAGGAGAAGGGATGTCCATTCTGCCACCTCCACCTCTCTGGGAGGGGCTCAGCCACTGTCACTCTAATTGTGGGGTGAAGCCGTTGCAAACCCTGTACCCTGTTGTATGTAGGTATGACTTTATACTGACTTTTATGCTGACTTCATTTTTGAACCCCAAAATCCTCAAAATGTCTTGTGTAATATGCCCCAAAACATTAAATCAATCTGTCAATCACTCCATCAGAGTTTCTACTAGAAACCTAGCTTCAACCACAGAGAGACCAGCATAACACAAGTTATGTTAAATGATGTGCACATGAAGTACTTTGGCTTAAGTGCATGTAATCATTTTTCTGTCTCTTGGGCAGCCCCACTGACTTTAACATTCTTCTATTTTGTCCTTGTGAGAGGAGTTCAGTCCCCATCACTGGCCTCTGTTTGCTACTCATAACTTGAAAAATGAAGGTGGGTGGGAAGGAATACTGCCATATGATTTAAACACCTTATAAATCTCACATTGGAGTTTTTGTTTGTGCTTTGAAAGGTGAAGCTGATCTGTTTTCACCACCAAGCCTGACCTTTATCTTAAGTAGTGGTATGTCTAATGGATTCTGGAAAACTGACCAAATCAGTATGAAGTCATGCATTTGCAATCAAGAAATGCCAAAACAGCAGGAATCAAATGGTTAAGAGTAAAGAACTCATTACAAGCATACTGAATAGATACAGTAGATAAGATGAACTTTCTAAATGTTACACAATAAATTATTATGGCACAAATGGCTGGATGGTGTAACAGTTTGTATGTCAGAATCTGTATATTTCATAAAATGGAACCCAAACAGCAAAATAATGATCATTTTCCTATGCTACTTGTTAGTATATATTAACGTAACAAGAATGTCCCACACTTTATCAAAACATTTGTCCAGTGTAGGAATGCCAAATTTACAGTGCTGGGCTGCAATTATGAATCTGGCAGCAATTAGTAAGAAGGTGGTTTATCTTGTTTGTATTTTAGTAGTATTCAGAGGTCCCAGTCAATGAAGCTGATGAATTGGAAGAGGAGGGCTGGAGAAAGAGATAGTAAAATGAACACATTAAGCAAAACAACCAGCAGGCCCACCTTGCCACCTGCCTGACCATTGTTAGACTGCAGTGTTTTGTAAGCATCACAGAAGAGGGTTATGAAGGAGAACGATGATGGCTTTTCAGCTTTTGATGGGGCGTTCATGTCAGATGTAAGGGTGACAAAAAAGAGGAAAGGTAATTTAAGGGAGAAGTGAACAAAATGGCGACAGATACTGGCATTGCCAGTGGAGCAAAGGCAGATGTTCATATGGTGAGAAAATACTAGATTGGATAACTGGGGCACTAACTTACAGTAAAACAGAAGTATAGATGATATAAAAGAAACTTTAAATATACTTAAGTTTCCCTTCATCGGGACTTTGATATTTTTTACATACCTATATATCTATATTTCATGTCAAAGCTGCAACCTTTATAAATTTTAAATTGTTCTCTCATGATGAATGAGACGTTATAAATATCTTACATACTGGCACAGTCTCACTTTATCCTGGGTTTCTATGTTAAGGTGAATGCTGTCTCAATTTGAATGACCTTTTTCAGGTCTTTCCTGTGTTGGTCCTCTTTGTCTATCTGAAATAAAAGTACAAAGTGATTTATTAAAATTTGCTAGAGCAGGAAAAGATGTGAAATAAAATTGGAATTATTATGTCAAAAGGGCTGGCAGTCTGAAATGAACCAGTTGAGGCTATCTGACCATTGACTCTATGAAGACAGACTCCTGTGCCTGCCTGGAGTCCCATTGACCCTGCTTTGAGTAGTGAATTATTTAAGGAAGGCAGTATGATCTAGTGGTTAAGTGCACTAGACTTGGACACATGAGACTGGGGCTTCTAGTCTCAGGCCTGCCACTGTTTGACCTTGGACAAGTAATTGTACCTCTGTTTTCCCTTCCAATCTTTTCCTGTCTTGTCTATTTAGATTATAAATTCTCTGGGGAAAGGACTGTCACTCACTATGTGCCTGCCATAACAGGACCTTGATTTTGGTTAGGGCCTCTAGGTGTTACTGTGATACAAATAACAATATAATAATTAATTTCCTCCTGGGTTTTCTGTGGTGGTCATCACCATAGTATCTGAATGTCACATATATTAATGGATGGGTCCTCTCAATACCATTGTGAGGTAAGTGAATTATTTACAAACAGGAACTGAGGCACAGGGAGTTCAGGACAAATTTCTCAGAAGTCTCTACTAATTTGGAGGACCTTGTTGATTAATGTCCATCATAATATGCCTAGGTAGGGTTGCCAAACCTACAGGATTGGCCTGGAGTCTCCAGGAATTAAAGATTAACCTTTAATTAAAGATTATGTCATGTGATTAAATGTCCAGGAATACATCCAACCAAAATTGGCAACCCTAGGCCTAGGGCCTGACTTTTCAGAGTTTTTAGTGTTTTTAATACCTCTTTGAATGTTTAAAACACTGTAATTAACTAACTATTCCTCTCAACACTCCTGAGAGGTAGGTAGATAAGTATTATTACAAGGTATTATTGCAAAGAAAATACTGAAATTGGTGATACACAAAGTATGCAGCCAAATGCACAAAATAAGCAAATTAAAAACAGAGAAGCATTTTTTCACTACGTTTTTTTCAGTTACAGTCATCCTTAGAAGTTACTTGTGTTCATAACTTGCCAATTTTTTAATCTCTGGTTTTTAATCCATACTTGTTATGAATTTATGTACCTATGATAAGTAAAATTGTGGGGACTCCTAGATTTTTGAGCATCATTCTGTTGGCTACAATAAGAGACTAGTATTATGTTTGAAAGATGGTAGGTACAAATCTTACAGATAGAAGTGTGATTTTTCAAATTGTTGGTGCCTCTTTATTAGAAAAACAAAAGTAAAAAAAAATTAAAAGAAAACAAGTTTGCCGTGATATTTTATTTGTCTCTTTATACCAAAACCATGACTTACCTGGTAAGAGTGAAAAATTGTTTTGTAATGCAGGGTAAAATTTTTAGAAGCACCAATTGGAATTTATGTTCCTAAATGATTTGGACACTTTTGAAAATTTTCCAACAGCATTTTATTACTATATACTTATTGCAAAATATTCATTTAATAATATCTAGCTCTGCAAATTTGTACAATGCTTTATAGAACATATAGATATGACACATTCCCTGTTGTGAAGACCTAGTCTATCTTTTAGGCTATCAAAATAGACACATTTGTAACTCAGTGGAAGAAATGCTTTGGATCACTTATGAGGATTACAACTCTTTGCTTGGCTATTCCTCCCCATCATGATTTCTGTCTATCTTGTTATGTCTTTGTTTCCTTCCTCTGCGTCTGTGTCTTTTCCTTCTTTTTCCCTTTTCTTTTCTTTGTCGTCTCTCCTATCTACACTCCTTTATCCAATTCTCTCTTTTCAGTCCTTCATTTCCTCTCTCTCTCTCTCTCTCTCTCTCGTTTTATGCTTCCTTCTCTCAGATTGTGATTTTTTCTCTTCATTCTCCCTGCCTAATTCATGGTTGGTGTCTCCGCTGCTCTGCTCTATCTGTATTCTGGTACAAAGCAGCAGCAGGGCAGAGAACATACAAAAGTGCTAAGAGGCTGCACTGGCACCTAGAAGCACACTTTCAGCCTCATTTATCTAAAAAAATATTTAAATGTGCTATCTAACTGAAAAGAGAGAGAGAGTGGGGAATGTATTTCAAAAACATTGAAAAAACAGTGTCTGATCTTTTGAGTGTGCCTTTACAATAGCTGGATAGCCCCATCTAGTGTCTGAATATAGTAAGATTTTTAAAAATCAATCCATTACTTGAAATTACTATCCCTTGCTTTGCTTTGGTTGTTGTGTTTCTGTAGGCAAACAGTACTTTCTACTCGGCTTTTTTACTATAAGAAAACTTACCATTTCTAAACTGCTGTTTATTATTTCCATTCATTAAAAATCCATTAAGCTTATTGTATATTTACCAGCACAATATCCTCTTGACTTGTTTCATTCTTTGAGGATCTCCATTACTTAATATAAAGCAAATACCTGCATTCCACTCAGTTCTATTTGAATTTTGTTCTTATAAAATATTAATAGAAGAGAGAGAGAGAAGTTTTCCTATTGTCGTTTTCCAGATGTTCTCCCAGTCCCCCTTGGACCATAACAACTGAAGCTCCTGTTCCTAGTTATCTTTAATCATTATTTCAAAAGAAGATAACTCTAAATTGAGCAATTTATATGCCAGATGAATAGCTAAATATGTCAGAAGCCAACCTTTAGTCCCTCCATATTTAACTCCTTCTTTGAAACTCAACTAAAGTGTTGTTAGACTAGTCCCTTCCCACGTTATTAGCAACAGATAATCTCAAGCACATATTTAAACATAATACCTACTTGGTGCCTAGAATGTGGTCTGATGGTTAAAGCATAGAACTGAATTTAAGGTTTAAGGTTCAGTTTCCAGTTCTGTGACCAGCTCATTTATGTATTTATTTATTTAACCTTGGGCAAGTCACCCATTCTTCTTCTGCCTCAGTTTAACTACATCCGAGGAGTTGCTGTGAGGTTTAATTTATTATTGTTATAAAAGTGCTTTGCTGTCCTCAGATAAAAGACAATGTGTAGGTGCCATGTATTGTTATTTACTAAATCCATAATATCTACCAATTACTTGTGATATCTGAAAATTGGTTAGTGTCCTTCATTTCCGATTGTGCGAAAGACTGGGAGCCAAGAACTCCTGTGTTCTAATCACAGCTCCTGACATTTTACCCATCACTGTTTGAGCTTCCTCAGAAGATAATCACCGAAGAACAAAATGTGAATTGTGCTGTCAAGAGGCCAGAATTACAAAACAGTGCTGTCAGGGTTTCAGTCATAAAGCTGCTGACTTGGTCAGATGTCATTGATTATTAACAGAGCCAGCTCTTTGTCAATCTGTATAGCTTAGTAGCCAGTAAATACCCAGCTGTATTGACCTATTTTGGCTATAGTGTTGGGTGTTCATGTTTGGAACCCCAAGCTGCCTGTCATATACAGTAATACTAAACTGAACAGGGACTATGAGTCTGATTTCTCACCTGGATGCTGTATAGAAATGTTTGTTCAGCTTTACTGCATTTTTTCAATATTAAATGTCCAAGTAAATAATAATACCTAGCTCTTATATAGCGCTTTTCATCAGTAGATCTCTAAGTGCTTTACAAAGGAATTATCCCTGTTTTACAGATTGGGAAACTGAGGCACAGAGAGTTGAAATAAA
Source organism: Emys orbicularis (assembly GCF_028017835.1). NCBI lineage: Eukaryota > Metazoa > Chordata > Testudines > Emydidae > Emys > Emys orbicularis. The sequence continues at coordinate 349,422,286 of NC_088683.1, forward strand.
TTGCCCATGATAACCAAGTAGGACCAGAGTTAGAGTTGGGACTAGAGCGCTGGTCTTCCGAGGCCTAATCCAGTGTTCTAGCCATTAGCCAACACTACCTGTATAAATACCTGATTTCTCAATCCATTTAAACCCAGAAGACCTGAATTATGTTAAATCTGACCTTCATGTGTCCATGGTAATGCTAAATTCATTGCTATGTAACAAATGAGTGGCAGACACCCAAGAGAGAAAACCTTTATCTTCTTATTTGTTAGAAATACTTGACCTTTAGTATATAAACAATCCCCAGGATATAAAAAAACTGAACAATATGTAGCTTTTCCCAGAGCTCTATTTTGTGACCTGTTCTCTTACTACCCAGTATAAAGAAAGAGATGGAAATTGGGAGGCCACGTAGAGCATGATTAATACCTCCCAGTAAGGGTTCAGTTTCCTTTATACAATAACATTACAAAAAATGCTCCTTTGTTTTTGTCTGTTTTTAAAAATCAAACACCAGAATCAGCAGGGAGACAGCTTACTTGAAAATTATCATGAGACTAAGCTCACCATCTGAGTGTCAGTAATGGGCCTTTACTCAGGCAAACTCCCACTAATTTCAATAGGAGTTCATTTGTAAAGACTGAGGCCCCGATTCTGCAATCACATCAACACCTGAGAAACATGACTCACTCAAGTAGTCCCATTGACTCCAATGGAATTACACACATGAGTAAAGCTAAGTACATATTTCAATGTTTGCAGGACTAGGGACAGATTGTAGCCTTCATGCTTTGAACCAGTGGTTTTGGTACATTAGGATCTGAAAATGTTTGAGGACCAATCAGGTAGTAGATTAAGTGTATTAGCAGGTTTTGGAAGGAGATGCTTCCGTACACTTTTACAAATTTAGTTGTCCGCAGGATTGAATTTTTTTTTCTACTGCAGTACATTGAAAAGCATATCACAAGTCTAGCCCTAAATTTAGTTTAGCAGCTAGTACAAGGGAGCAGGTGATTACATGAGGATGAAAAAATGCAGCAGGCTTTAGGCAAGCTACAGTGTGGACAGTATTTTCAGTGACTAACTTGTTACTGTGTTGCAGGCAGCCTTTAAGATTAATGTTTAGATTAGGTGAATCACGGAGTGACTGGACAGCTCAGAGGACTGTTAAAGGGATTTGGAGCCTTTCACCTGCACACACTATACCTGTTCAGTGGTGTGACAGGGTGTACCTGACCCTCTGAGACCCCCTGCTGGAGGCCTTGTGACCCTGCCACACCCCGTCCCAGAAAAGTGCAGTGGAGAGGGACCTCCAAGCTGCCTAAAATGTGTGTGTGGGACACAGCCAATCAGGGCCCAGCAGGCTAGTATAACAAGAGCTGTAGGGCCAGAGTGAGAGCAGTTCCTTGCTGGAGCTGGAGGAGTATGGAGGGTGTGCTTGGCTAGCTGAGGGAGCCAGGACCTCAGACACAGAAGTGCTGGCAGAAGCTGGATGGAGCAAGCAGAAACCCTGGGCTGGATTCTGGGACTCAATCAGGACAAGGCCCTGAGGTCAGGGTGAAGAAGGGGTGGGGCTGTGGGGAAGTGGTCCAGGGAATCAGAGCAGCAGTGCAGCTTAGATAAAGGGTCATGGCAGATGGCTGCTATCTACAGTGTCCCTGGGATGGGACCCAGAGTAGTGGGTGGGGCTGGGTCCCCTCATCCCCCATTAGTCACTGGGGGGAAGTGGCCTGGACTTAGAGGCACCCCAGAAGAGGAACTGAACCCTTTAGTGGCCCAGCAGTAGGGCTGAGGCCTGAAAGGCCCGGAGAGGGCGAAGACATTGCCTCCAGGAGGGAAGCCATGGAGTACGGCTCGATACCAGGGCTGAGACCATTGATAGACTACAGGACTAATTAAGGACCGGAGCCCCAGGAGGGCTACAGGGAGTGAAAGTGGAGGCTCACACACACTTGACCAGGGGTCACTCATGAGAGATGAGTACATGCTATCAGAGGTGGTAAACAGAGAATGTCAATTTCCAGGCTGGTCACTCTTGTACCTTTCTCCATCCGCTTTAAAAGACTGATGGGAATAATTAAAAGAAGTATTTGGTTTGCAGGTACGAGTTGCATTTCACAATACAGAAAGCAACTACTTCTTTCACAGAAGGGGGTAGTTTGGGGATTTGATGCTTCATTTTCCCTTTTATATCCTACAATATTGCTGATGTAATATCAAGAAAATACATTTTAAAAAGTCACCAATTAGCCTTGGGAATCCCTACAAGTGCATTCTACAGTTTTAGGGGATATTGTATCTGAAGGGAAGATGGAGGTAGAAGATCTCTGAAATAGATATTTTGATCCTTTATAAATCAGAGGCTCTGAAACTGTGGTTCATTGCCATTTGGGGAGAAGTGGCTGATCACATTGTGTTTTCAGTTGAGAGAAATTGGAGAGATGGGGAAGAGCAAAAGTAGATAGTGGATAAAATTTTCAAAAGTGCCTTAAGTCCCTTCTGAGAAGGGACTTAGGCTGTGAAATTACTAAGATGCTTTTGAAAATGTTATCCAATGTGATTAACATTTTTCATAAAGAACAAGACACCTATTGCACTGAAGACAGATTTTGCCTCTGGATGTTAGGGAGTCACAGATGGGAGAGGAGGTTATTCACAAAATAATTTCACCACTAAAATATGAACCACACTGGAACAATTTCAGAACTCGTGTAATGTTGTTCCAGAGCCCCAAGAGCCTGAAGCATTTATGAAAATGTATTATCATCCCATAAACTGGATGTACCCAATATTATCTACAACAAATACAGTGCAACTATCTGGAAGATACATTTTATTTTTCAATCAAATGTTGGGTAGACTTTTTTTAAGGAATGGAGTTCTGGACTGGGAAATAGGAGACATAGGTTCTAGTTCTGACTCTGGCCTGCTGTGTGTCATTTCACTGCACTGTGCCTCAGTTTCCCCATCTGTAAAATGGGGACAATGATAGTAACCTCCTTTGTAAAGTGCTCTGAGCTCTACTCATTGAAAGTGCTATATAAGAGCTAGGTATTATTGATCGCATAATTTTGAGCAACTTTTGAAAACAGTAAAAATACCCATGGTGCCCTTGGGTGATAAAGCAGTTATGTGTGCCCACAGATGTGTATTCCTGACAGGGTCAAACCAGACTTTCTTGTAAGATTCTCTGCTTTGAACTTGGTGATATAAAACACTGATGTTACTTGATCTAGCTAGGGCAGAGTTGGAAGAGCTTCCCTTTGTATCTACTGTGTTTTTTCTCTGTTTGTTTTTAAGGTGTTTTTTAGCATGACCCAGAGCATAAAAGACGACCCACTATAAAAATGTAGATTGTTTACCAATGCTATATATAGTATTGGTGTAAATAAATGTGTGAAATGGCTTAAAATGTCTTATCACAGAAATCCACCATTTAACTTAGTGAAATCCATTACAATGGGATAAATTAATAGGTAGAAATGTTCAGTTGTCTTGAAAAAATAAAAAATAGGACACTATGCATGTTCCCCAATGAATACACCTATCTCATTTATTAAATGGTTTTATTAGGTAGTAGCCTGCTATTTTGTCTTAAAGAAAAAATAATGTGACAGAGATGCTAAGTGGTACATATACACTATCTGAATGGGTAAGCAATGCTATTTTGTTTCTATACAGAGAGCCTCGGAAAGTCATCCTTCACAAAGGCTCCACAGGACTTGGTTTTAACATTGTGGGAGGAGAAGATGGGGAAGGCATTTTCATATCCTTCATCCTAGCAGGTGGGCCAGCAGATCTCAGTGGAGAGTTGCAGAGAGGAGATCAACTTTTATCTGTAAGTATCTGTCATTTTTGCTGGCCAGTTACTAGTTCTTGTTGGTTGTCTTTTCATGTGTTGGGAAAACATAACCTTGGGTTTTCATTCAATGTTTCACCCATAGAACAAAAGGCTGGACCCCCTTCCCAGCCCCAAATAGTACCTGGAAGGGATTAAAATGTTTGGAAGATTATATTTTATTCTATAGACCACATGACATATCTCACCATGTATTGTGTACAGCGTATGTTGTAAAAGATTTAGTAGCATTTCTTTGGGAAGGCCTGCATAACTCACTCAAGGCTTTGCCACACTAGAGTAACGTGGTCATTCCAAATTCATGCTATAAAGCTTTAGATCACATTGCGCTTGTGCACGTGTGAACGTATATCCATCTTTATATAACATAGTATAGAAAACTAATAACCCTGCGGTCCCATGGATTGGGACGATGATAGACATGAATGGACAAGATTTTCAAACCAGCCCAATGCCCCTTTAGTCACCCAGGCTTTGTCTACGTTACAAGCGAGGGGTGTGATTCCATTGCTTGTGTACACACACTTGTGCCAGCTCTCATCAAGCTAGCATGAATATAAATAGCAATGTAGCCACCGCAGCATGGGTAGTGGCAGCGAAGACATGGGTTAGCTGTCCAGACTACAAACCATAGCGTACCCCATGACTTGACACGGCTAAGCTGTGCCTCCGTTGCCATTACCTGTGCTACCACGGCTATGCTGCTATTTATACTCATGCTAGCTTGTTGTGAGTGTATGTATATGGGAGTAGGGGAAATCACACCCCTAGCTCACAGTCTCAAATAAGGGCCCAACTTTCAAAAGCTCATTGTGACACTTATGGCCAGATGTTCAAATAAAGTTCAGTGTATTAAGGGGTGAAGTTCTTCTGAAAATCTATCGAAGCATGTCAAATGAGTTGCTGGCTGCTGGACATGTTTGGAAGCCTGGCCCTTATTTAGGTTCTAAAATAGAACTGAGCTATTTTGAAAACCTGCCCACTTATTCTGAAATTCTGGCCGCAGTTGTGGGTGTTGAACACTCTGTGTAGCCATCTATAGTTCGCTCATCATCACGGTCTCTGCTGCTTGAACTGGGATTGCCACACCAAGGTCTTAAAATTGCGTGTTTGTTTGTGACAATATAGTTTTATAGAATATTATGTTGTCACTTTGTGAACATTTCAGGTAAAATTTTTGAAAGTGTTGAAGAGATTTGGGACCCTAAATCTTACTGGTGATTAATGGGACTCAGTTCCTAAGTCACTTAGGCCCTTTAACCTTTTTTAACCAATAGTCAATAATACAATTTTTATTTTATGATTTATACAGTGGATCAAATTTGCCCTCAGATAGGTGTGTGCATCTTTTTCAGAGGGTAGGCTCTCACCTGGTATATTTTAGTACTACGCTGTGGCTGTTTTTCTGAAGTTGTGAGTGGCATCCTACAAAGGCACTTTTCATCCTTCATTGTTTGAATGAGCAATGAGGTAATGTGCAGCTGCCTGTGAGTGCTCAGACTGGGGGAAAAAAGAGAGGGTACCTTTAACATACATCTGGTCCTTGCAAGTTACAAAGACAACTTTCGTTATTCACAGTTTAACACTGTCTGGTTGATTAACAGCACTTTATTATACACTGTCTGTTTTTGGCCAGCTCAGCTCCATAAGTACAGATCAGCATCTTCTCAGAAAAGATCGCTTGGCTAGCAGTGTCCTTTTCCTTCCCTGTTGTTCCACTCTTTAACATGCTCATGTGAGTGCACCTATAGAAAGGCCTAGTAATCAAATCTTTTACATCAAGTACCATAATGTGCTTTCTTTCTCTTTCATACACTTCTTCCAAACAGGATAGACAGAGGCAGAGAGAGCGTCTATCTTTTCTTTTTCCTCCTTTGAGGGAAGAAGTATTGGGATTTGGCAGTCTAGACTATGTGCGCCATCTAGTGTATGTTGAGCTAATTAGCAAATTTCCAATATGAGAAGAGATTTAGCTACATCGTGTTCATTATTTCTGTGCTTGTAATGAATTCGATGGTAGCTCTGCCATTCATTTTCCATTTTTAATGGATAAAAGATTTTGTAGCCTTAGGCTATATTTTGCATACATAGTCTCATTAGCATCCTTATAGTTCTCTTTCATGTATATATTGATAGTGTGCAATTAAGAAATAGAGCGTTTATGTTTCAAGCTGTACTCAGTAATTCAACATATGATTTGAGTGTTCTGTACAAAGAGGATTTTAAATCACAATCAAACTTTCCATAAAGTATCCTCCTAGAATAGTTGATCATATGGTATAATGAAGATATACTGTGCGATTCCCAGGGCCTGATTCTATGTAAATCTAAGATTTTATTTGGCCCTCATCACTATGCTGAGCCTGTAAGGGTGGTCTACCTAGCTCACATACTTTATACAGCCCCATTATTGTAGTACCTGAGTACGTTACTTCATCGTCTTTAATTTAAACTCACAGTACCCCTGTGAGGGAGGGAAGTGCTATTATCCCCATTTTACACACGGAGAACTGAGGCACAGACAGAGTGACTAGCCCAAGATCACACAAGAAGCCTGTGGCAGAATGGGGAATTTAACCCAGGTCTCTAGAGTTCCAGGCTAGCTCCCTAATCACTGAATCATCTTTCCTCTGAGTTTTGTGGGTGCGATTTTTCTGGACTTCGGTGGGAATACCATGCAAACCATTCTAGCAAAATCAAGTTAGAGCTAGCAGGTATAGGAATCTTTTGTCCTTTATTACTTGTGTGAATTTGTAATAGATGATAGAAAAGGAGCAGGGCCTGCCTTTGTGGAAAGCTGACATATTCTGTTGGTACCAGGCAAATGAATTTTGAACAATTAAAGGGAGATCATCTTGAACCATGATTATGATTTACATGCAGATAGTGCTTGTTGTACAGAAGGATCCCAAATGCTTTTGCAAATTATTATATAATGTCATGTTGTGTATAAATGAAGACTGTTTTATCCAGTTGGAACTGCCAGGGGATTTAAATAGTCAGAATGTAATTATCCAACTTGGAACTAGGCCAGGGCGTGATATTCTGCAGGGTGAGGACAGTGGAAGCTATTTGATTGTTTATTGACCTGAAGTGGTAAGGGTCATAATGTTACGCTTCATCCATCGCATCGATTGAAAGAATATAACTTCCTTTCAGTAAGTAGGTTGATTTTTGGTTCCTTACTGTTTTCTCCGCTTTTTTTTTTTTTTTTTGGATCTCTTATCTGTTCATGTTGTCTAAACATCTCTGTATGCTCCCTTTTCTGCTTTCTTTGGGGCATTGGGGAAAAAGATCTGTTCTTCCCTCAAATTAGCTAGCATGTAGAAAGTAACATGAGGTGAAATCACAGTGAAGACAGGGCAGTTTGTAGTTCAACACAATTTAGCAGGTCAAGGTAATGGCAATGGGGAAGCCTGCAAACTGCCATGTCTTGACTAGGATTTTACCTTGTGTTATTTACCATGTCTTAGCGAGGGGCGGCTCCAGGCACCAGCGCTCCAAGCCGGTCACCATGGGGGCAGCAGTCAGGCAGCCTTCGGCGGCATGCCTGCGGGAGGTCCGCCGGTCCCGCAGATTCGGCCGCAATTCGGCAGCGGGTACGACGAAGCCGTGGGACCGGCAGACCTCCCACAGGCATGCCGCCGAAGACAGCCTGCCTGCCGTGCTTGGGGCGGCAAAAAAGCTAGAGCCGCCCCTGGTCTTAGCTAACATCATAAACAAACCCATTCAGTGTTTGATGGTTGCTCTCACAGATTCCCACGGGTGTATATTCTGTCCACCAGGAGTCAAGTTCCTGCTACATAATGTATGCTTAAAGTTACATTCAAAAGGGAGTTTGAAATACCCTATGGTGTTCATAAGATGACACAGACATTCCCTCCAGCTGTCACAGGGGATAATAGCACTTCCCTCCCTCACAGGTGTGTTGTGAGGATAAATGCATTAAAGAGTGTGAGATAGGGGCCATATAGGTATCTAAGGTAGATATGTTGTAGTTTTACAAGAAGTCCTCTTACTGTCAGAAAGACCTAAACAAACTGAAAAAGTATAAAGAAGAAATATTGTTTCTCTAATCTGTTTCAGTGACAATCATTTTACTTGCATCAAGAGCAGGTGAAAACTTTCAGGCAGATGTGTGAGAGTGCTGACTTTACAATTTGGGAGACATCCGCTTCCAATGGCATGTAGCTGAGTTTTGCGCATGTTGAAAGATTCGTGCAAATTGATGATGATTTCCAGCCTACTGCTCTTTTAGTTTAATGATGCTGGCAAGCCCTGGATACATTTATTTAACCTTCACAAAATTTGCATGTATTTAATAGCACTTTGCCATTGAAATTCAGGCTTATTCGTTAGTCATATCTCAACTGGATCATTGTCACAGTTTCTTGGTTGCCCTTCCTGGTTCATCTGTCATGGGTTTCCAGTCTATTTAAATTTTCATGACACATTTGTTCCATCGCTCTGTATTATCTTGTCACCCTTTGCTGTAATTGCACTGGCTCTCCGTGCATCTAAGGATCAGATTTAAATGATTGGTATTAGCGTTTACAGTACTTAACACTTCAGTCCTCTTACATTGACATAGCTTAATTCAAATATGAAAGCAAATAAAACTCATGGTGGGAATATGTAGCTAGATCTCGTTACTAAGATCCTGTTCCAACCATGCTTGCTGCTTCCTTGGCCATATGAGACTAACAGAGCTCCTGTAGCCTAAGCAACACAAGGTCACAAGTAGGGATTTTAGTCCTCACTGGCTTTAAAAAAACTGCCATGAACATTTAAATGTTAGTTAAATGTATTTTCTGTTTGGTTAGCTATATTATCTGGGACCATTGTCTGCAAAAGCAGATGTGAGATCAGAGCCTTTCCCAGTATGGTCTGTTCACAACTTCTGCACATCAGACACAACTCAGGAAAGTATCTTTGACATTTATATTTATTTTTAAATAGACTTAAATAATAGGCTGTGATGCTGCAGCAGTGGAATTTTTAAATTTGATTTCTGTGTGCTTCACAGCAACCTTGCTCAAAAGCGCCTGTTAAACGTATCACCATTGCTTTGGCATTTACTTGGCATACATATAGTTGGTTTGTTCATTCAGCAGTATGGGATGGAAATTATTACCAAATTAGACTTAATGCATTTCCCCAGGCAATCATAAAGCAAGGCACCGCTGAGTGACTTAGTCTCAAACATAGCTATTATAAATCCATTCCTCCGTACTCAAACCAAGCAAAGTTCATGCCGAACTGCATAAGCCGCTTCCAGAGGTGACCGACATTAGACAATTGGCTGATGCAGGATCCCCCTTTCCCAGTATTCTTAGTTGTCACATACACCCCCTCACAAACACCCTTCCCTATCTGAAGAGGAAAGAAAAATGATTTAAACTAAACATAACCCTGATTTACTGAATGACTGACTACGTTTGGTCGGCATTTCCTTCAGAGAGGAATGGTGGCCCGCTGAATAGGGCCCTAGCCTGGGGCCTGTGAAACCTGGGTTCAAGTCTGCCATAGACTTCAGTATGACTTTAGGCGAGACTCGTAGCCTTGCTGTGCCCCAGTTCCCCTTCTGCAGGTTGGGGGGCAATAGGGAAGTGCTATCTCACAAATGTATTGGGAAGATAAATACATTAAAAATTGTGAGGTGCTCTGATACTGTGGTGATGGGGGCTGTATGAGTACCTAAAGGCTGATCTACACTGAAAACTTATATCAACATAGCTATGTCTCTCAGGGGCGTGAGGATGTAGCTGTACTGACCTAACCCCCGGGTTAGACAGTGCTAGGTCAATGGAAGAATTCTTCCCATTGACCTAGCTACTGCCTGTCAGGGAGGTGGATTTACCTACAGCAAGAGCAGATCCTGACAGATAAACTCCATGTCCTGGGGTGAGCCAGTACTCCACATATGAAAATCTGTGGCCTTTGATTTTTAAGGGGTGCCTACTTTCATGATTTTTTTTTAAGTGGTCCTGTCTCCAAAGCTGACTGGCATTCTGTTTGCTGTATACCAGAGTGGGTAGAGCACCTTGAAGTGCAGCCTTTGCAAAGCCCCAAAGTGTCTGACCCAGAACAGACACTATCCTATTTTACACAATCTCACCTTAAATGTATATGGTGGGGAGAGGGGGCTATACTGTAACATTTTACAGATGGAGGGCCAAATTCTGCTCTCACATACACTGGTGAAATCCCACTCAGAGGGAATGGATAGGGTGCAAATCATACAGAGGGTTCACTTCTGAAATGAAGCCACCTCTGAGGTTAAAGCATGGCTATTGTTTACAGTGCAGAACAGCTCGACAGTTTAGGACTAGAAATGAATATGCCTTTATTTGTTTGAAAATGACGAGGAAATTTAAGGAGACAGATTGTAACTATTTTAGTTGGGATTTGGCCAGGAAAATGGGAATTAATGCCCCGTACTTCTGCAGAAAATGCTGTTGGATATAGCAAGAGCGCAGGAGGATTAGGGGAGAGCAACTCAATGAGGCTCTCATTATGATGGACCAGTAGACCAGAGGTCCCAACAGGTGCTTGGGGGTGGAGGTGGGTCAGGGTGGCTAAATATCAATGATTTATTTAAGATGGGATTTTTTTATTTATATCAAAGATTTTTCAGTTAAATACAGATTTTTTTTTAACTATGTAAAATTTGATATCCTATGTTGACATATAAACTTATTATGATCTATTCAAATCATCTTAATGAAATAAAGTAATGTGAAGCAAGTACACATTTGCTGCTGAAGTTTTAAAGAAAATCAAAGCACTGAACTGCTGGAAGCCACTGACTAAGCACTTGGAGTCAGAGTTTGCGGAAGTGCTACACCTGTTTTTGACAGCAGGTGCAGAGAGAATGTTGTCTTAATTTCAGTTTATTCAGCTAGTTGAGTTCAGTGACTAGTTCATTCAAATGTAAGAAACCAATTGAGAGATAAAAAAGCTGGAAAGCATGTTTTCCTTCTCCAATCTATGAACAAAAATATGACCATAACTGATTTTAATAATGTAATGTATTCAGAGGATGAGATCTACTAGTTCTAAAATCTTGAAGGACGCAGTGGAGAAACAATCAGTTCAATTCACCACCTACAACTAATAGTTCCTTTGTTTAATAAATGTTAGCTTTAAATGCAAAACATGGTTTGATAAAGTGTTTTTTTTCCCTTATGTATCCAGCACATTTAAGGTAGTTTTATTTAATCCGAAATAAATAATGTGATGTTTCTGTGCATTTTTAATGGAATTTGAATTTCCATGCAAATAGAGCTTCACACAAATTGCATGTAAAAATTAATAATTTGTAAATAAGAAATTCATCATTTTCTAACATAATAAAAATTACATTTATTTAGAATCTTAATTTTTAAGTTAAGATATGTAATTGCTTAAATAAATGTGTGTATGTATATAGTGTATTCACCTGGTTATCAAAACAAAGCACCAAATTTACTGTAAAGGCTACATGAAGCAACCGAGGGTCCTGTGGCACCTTTAAGCCTAACAGAAGTATTGGAGCATAAGCTTTCGTGGGTGAATGTAAAGGCTACATGGTTACCAACCAATGAGATTCAGTTTCTTTAGGAAAATAAAGTACAAATGAAAAGCATGATTAAAATTAGTGATTTTAAATTGAGGTTTCCTGTTGGCTGATTAAAATTATGAGGAGAATTGGTGATATAAATCACTTTGATATAAATCAGTCCACCCTGCTGGGTCGGGAGTGGAGGGGAGTGATCACCCTGTCCTTCCCTTATTGCTAAATGGGAGGGTGTAGCCTGATGATATGGAAAGGCAGGGAGAGGGTCTAAGCAAGGAATGGGTTTAAGAACTCCTGCTTCCTGTGAGTGGGAGGGGGATTTGGCCCCCAGGATTCCCAGATCACTGAGACCAACCAGAGGCTGTGGTTCTCCCCACCATTGTCAGCACCACTTTGATGAAGCTGTAAATCTTTTAGTCTCCATCAAAACTTTGAATTGCCCCCTCCACTGAAGTATGGTCATCCTATGCTGCTCCTTCCCCCTCACCCATGCAAACTCTAGAGATGCTGAAGAGGAATGAAGATGGATGCTAGTACATCTCCCCCTTCCTTTTCTCTTCCCCCCTCCTACGCAGCACAATGTTTCTTTCCTGTTGTCTCTCTCGCCCAGCACCAGATACTGCTTCCATTTACTACTCCACAGCCATGGGATGGATTTTCAAGGTCACATCCAATATATCAGCTCTCCACCATCCAAGGCAATTGTTCTTGTGACAGCAGCTGCCGCAAGGCTGGCTAGTGTGTCCCCAGATGCAGCAGGTGCTGCAGGGAGAGGATTTAACATCTGCAAACACAGATGTAAGCTCCATCCGTGCAGTACATGGGGGCCCTGTATATTAGGAGCCACACAGCAACTGCTGTCACAGGAGAGAAGCAGAACTGCTGCCTCGAAGGGTGGGAGTGTAGCTCCTTATCTACAGCCTGGTGCTGAGCCCACCAACTTGCTGCACATTTGAAGAGCTTCAGCTTGGGTGGAGAGATCAGGTGCTGGGTAGAGGAAGGAAAAGGCCTACTCCATAAATCCTCTTCTAGATGGGTTGGGGTGGTGGCTGTTGTATTAATTTAGATGGAATAAAGGGATCCAAAATGTCAAAGGTGTTAAACCAGTCACTGTCCAACCTTAAATAGTTTTAAACAAGGTTCGGGGTTTGGGATACAGAGACCTCAGCTTTCTTAGTTCCGTGGTGAACGCCATTAAAATCTGTATACAGAAAAGAAGGAAAAACAGTGAAAGCATTTGAAATGTAAAGTATTAAATAAGGCTTTCATTTTAGCGATATCCTGTTCCTTTTCCTTTAGCTGGAGAGAATTTTTGCAAGGAAAAAACCCATTGTTTGATGCCTTTTAGAAGGCATTAGATATGATGATAATAATTGTCCTTTTTGGGGAAAAAGAGAAAAAGGTAGCTGAGATGGGCTAGTGCTGTTGTTAAAGTCCTAAGAAGAGAAACACACTAAAGGGGAGAGAAAAGAACAGCAAAGATAGAAAATGCAGCTTCTGTCTCTGGCGCTGACTCTCACTTGAAACCTTACTTCTGGAAAAACACAGGCATAACATGCAGTCTTATCAGCTACTCCACGATCTGGCAAGCTTGTGACAGTGGCAGGTCTTTTAATTGCCTTTCAAGTCATAGGTTTTCTGCAGTGTAGCAAAATATGCAGTCTTGGCCAGCTAATTCAGACTCCTCTTAGACAGAAGGAGAGAGAGAGGAAAGCAAAGAAATAAGGTAGAGAAGGAAAAAGATGCACTAGGGATGAGAGGGCACGGTGACAAAAGTCTGACATTGTAGATGATATTTGGGATTTCGCCGGAAGAGGTGTCAGTGGGGTCCCTCTCCCTAATCCAGTATGGTCAGGATCCGGGTGACCGGTCTGGGGTTTCAGGAGAAGGTGGGGGCAGCAGCCATGATAGTGAAGTTCACTCCAGTAGCCAATTTGTCTTCCACAATCTTTCGTTAAGAACCCCAAAAGGGAGTGCTGGGTGGAACAGCCCATTCCCTCAGTATTTTGTCCACTAATTAGATCTAATTTCTGACACATCAATTTCTATTAACTGATGTATTGTTCTACATTTTTCTTGTTACTCGGGGAATTCTGTGCCAACAAATTAAAAATTCTGCAACAAAAAATTCTGTGCACAATATTTTAAAATTTTGCAAAATTCTGCATATTTTATTGGTCAAAATAACACAATATAATCACAACAGTTTCAATTATTTTTGGTAATTTATTTCAAAATATCTGTCAGCAAGTGTGTCTGTAACAATACAGACAACAGAAAAGATTCAGGAAATGTTTTTTGACAAATAGATTCCTTACTGGGCACATTAATACAGAACTGTGAGTAATAATTCATTTAAACTACACTACATAACCATATTTCCCGCACTCCTCAGAAGCAGGCAAAGGCTTGGGGAAGTGAGGGGTAACGGAGGAGCTGAGGGAGAGGGAAGTAATTGCTGGCAAGGAGCCTGGGTATGAACTTAGAGGGTTGTTGGGTATGGGTCAGAAAAGTATGGAACAAGTTTTTTGGGGGGCCGGGGAGGGATTGTTAGGGAGCTTCCCCCATGCAGACCCTGGCTGACCCCTAGACTCTCCCATTCAGTCAGGCACATCTGACCCTGTCCCCATGTGTGTCCCTGCACCCTCTGTTCATGTCTCCCTCCACTCCCACTCAGACACCCATTCCTTCATCCCATGTGGCCCTGCACCCCCTCTCCTGTCCCGATGTGTCTCTGTGCCCCCACTCAGCCACCCCCCTGTCCCTACATGGCCCTGCACATCCCTCCCCCCTGTGGCCCTGCACCTCCACTCCCATTCAGCCCCGACCCAGTCTGTCATTCCCCACTAGCCCTTATGAACCCGTCTGACCCCTCAGCAGCCCCACACTGTCTCCCATAGCTCCTGTCTCCTGACCTGGTCCAACAGGCACTGTGACGAAGGCACTACATGCTCTTTCTCTTGTCTAGCTGGCCGGGAGCTGCTGCTCTGGTCTATTGCCACAGTACCCTCTGGTGGGCAAAAGGTGGAACTGCAACAACTTTCCAGCAGAAGCTTTTTTTCTGTGCAAAGAATTAAAAGTATGCATGGCTCATTAATTATGTGCTCGTGCAGTGGTGCAGATTTCCCCAAGGAGTATCTTGTTTACCAAGCATGATCTCAACACAGTTTTTGAGTTCTATCAATAGGCCTGTGGTTTGGATTTATTTAGTCTTTCTGTCTTGCTTTTTTGCATGTTTTTCCATCAACATTTGCTGTTATAAGTTACTGTAACATTTTATAAACTTTCACTCACTTTTCCAGTTGAAATCACAATTAGGGTAAATTTGTAGGCCCAGTTATCACAACAGAGCTCTGGCAAAATGAGAGAGTGTGGGTAGAGAGGGCCGAATTCAAAGTTAAATTAGGACTTTTCTCAGCTTGTTATGGCTTACATAAGAACATAAGAACAGCCGTACTGGGTCAGACCAAAGGTCCATCTAGCCCAGTATCCTGTCTACTGACAGTGACCAATGCCAGGTGCCCCAGAGGGAGTGAACCTAACAGGCAATGATCAAGTGAGCTCTCTCCTGCCATCCATCTCCACCCTCTGAAAAATAGAGGCTAGGGACACCATTCCTTACCCATCCTGGCTAATAGCCATTAATGGACTTAACCACCATGAATTTATCCAGTTATCTTTTAAACGCTGTTATTGTCCTAGCCTTCACAACTTCCTCAGGTAAGGAGTTCCACAAGTTGACTGTGCGCTGCGTGAAGAAGAACTTCCTTTTATTTGTTTTAAACCTGCTGCCTATTAATTTCAATTGGTGACCCCTAGTTCTTGTATTATGGGAATAAGTGAATAACTTTTCCTTATCTACTTTCTCCACATCATTCATGATTTTATATACCTCTATCATATCCCCCCTTAGTCTCCTCTTTTCCAAGCTGAAGAGTCCTAGCCTCTTTAATTTCTCCTCATATGGGACCCGTTCCAAACCCCTAATCATTTTAGTTGCCCTTTTCTGAACCTTTTCGTTCATGCTCTTTAAAATGTGACCTGGTGGGTGAAGCACTGGACTTGAGACTCAGGAGACCTGTGTTCTAGTCCCAGGTCTGCCACTAGCCTGCTGGGTGACCTTGGGTAAGTCACTTTGCCTCTCTGCCTCAGTTTCCTCATCTGTAAAAAGGATAATGGTATTTACCTCCTTTGTAAAGCACTTTGAGATCTATTAATGAAATGTGCTTTATTAGAGAGAGGTATTAAAACCTGAACTAGTTTCACTAGGCATGTTCACAGTGTGTGGTAGAAGAAAATAAATGTTATTGTGCACCTTAGTTTTGTGTAGTGTTAAGCTAGGTAAGTTGTGCCACCAAGTTTCTATTTTAAGTAATGTTGATTTAGTTGGTAGAGAAGGTCACAAAAATTCAGGTGAAAGTTTTTTGCTGGAATTTGCTGGAATGGGAATGTTTGTGGAGACTGTTCAGTTTTGCTGAATTTCCTCCGAAGTTCTGACGGAACCAGACGCTCATGGCAGATTTTGGAACCCTGCCTGGTTTCCCTCCACCTTGCCCAGCTGACGCCTCAGCAGCCTACCTGGGGGGCTGCTGGGTAGCCTGGACTTCCATGGTCTGCAGCTCCAGGACATATCGTAATGGGGACTGCCTTTCAGTTGGGGAGCCAACGGTGTCCAGGGTCTAGGGCAGCCTGCCAGGCAACATGCCCCAGAGCCAGAACTCCATCCTCTTTCATGAAGAATGTCAAATGTTTTGGTTTTGATCTGAATCAGAACCCAACCACATTTTGAAATAGTGAAATCCTCTGTGGAAAAAAACCCTCCTCTCTACACCAACTCTATTGCCTGGTTGGTTCTCACTTTTCCTGTGATCCACCAGATGGCAGCAGAGGATTGCTGTTCTGCTCCAGCTGGTACAAAATGACACAATTCGTCTTCTGTTAATGGAATAAGTTACACTATTAAAACCAGTGATGGCCATATTTTTATTTTAAAAATTAATTGAATGGAAGATGTATAATATTTATGAAGCTTCTTTACAGCTATCATTAGTCTCTTTAAATAAACTGTATGCCCGAAAACCATGTAATAAAAATCATTGAATGCCATTCAAGAGGCTTTTGATATGTGATTCAGCTTGTCACGCCTGAAACTAGAAGCAAAAATTGAATGAAAAGCAGTAGAAATCCTTTTATATTTCAAAGTGCAGCATAGTTGAATTAAACTGTAATGCTAGAGATAAGGTAGGAGATGTTTATCGCATCAGTTTATGCTGATGTTTTCTTAATAAATGATATTTAATAGTGGAAACTATTTCTCATATTATTCATTATATTCTTGTGAATTATCACTGAACAAAAAGCTCCCCTACTTTGCTTTGATGCCCAAAGAATATATGAAAATATACTTCATTCAAACCATACATTCATCAGTCTAACGATATAAATGCTTCATATGGTGTAGCTCAAATAATTACCTGTCAAATTAAACACATCAACACCAGCCTTGTTATTATTATGAATAATAACTATACATTAGCATCTAGAAGCCCCAGCTGAGATCAAAGTCCCAGTGTGACAGGCTCTGTACACCGCTATAGACTGTTTTTCCCCACAAGAGCTTACTGTTTGTATAGACAAGACAAGAATTATTATTCCCCCTTTTACAGACATGGGAGTGAGCTCCACAGAAATTAAATGACTTTTTCAAGGTCATACAGGAAGTGAGTGACAAAAACAGGAATTGAACCACACTCCTTTGTCTTCAATCAGTGCCTGAACGACACAACCACATTTACTCTTGTCTAACCCTATCTTTCTCCATCTTCATTAGCCCCAAATGCCTGAAAAAAGTTGCACAATACTGCAGGTGAAATATATATCTTATACATCTCTACCTCGATATAACGCTGTCCTCAGGAGCCAAAAAAATCTTACCGCGTTATAGGTGAAACCGCGTTATATCGAACTTGCTTTGATCCGCCGGAGTGCGCAGCCCCCCCCAACGGAGCACTGCTTTACTGCGTTATATCCGAATTCATGTTATATCGGGTTGCGTTATATCAGGGTAGAGGTGTACCTTCTTTACTCCAGTTCTGGCCCTTACAATTCCACTTGACCCATAGAAAGGAATTGCATTTTTTAAAAACAGGAACTCAGTGGTGTTTAATGGAAATCCCCTGCAGGGACAAAAGAAATTTTGAGAACCAGATTTGTACAGCATATACTTTCTATATATTAATTTTGCTTATTTTTATTTCTTTTACACACAGCAAAATAATAATAATACATATCTAGAATTGTTCACTTATAAAACTTATAGCACTTTATAATGGTGGGTAAACATCTTTATTTATAGAGATGGAGTCACTGAGGCAAAGAAAAGGCACATGGAAGACTCAGGACTAGAACCCTGATTAATTGTCATCAATTCTGGTGTTTAATCAAATAGACTTCAGCCATTCCCCGTATTGCTATGAACAGAATTGCTTTTCATGCACTACTGTAACTTATTACGCAAATGTATCTAGGAGTGTCGAAAAAATGCATTGTAACTTTGTCCAGTTTTGGTCACCAATGGATGTAGAGAAACTGGAAAGGATTGAGAGGCGAACGACAAAGATGATCAAAGGGTTGAATGAAAGCCATATGAGCAAAGGCTGAAGGAACTGGGTATGTTTAGTTTGGAAAAGAGAAGATTAAGGGGGGACATGATAGTGGTCTTCAAATACTTGAAATGCTGCCATAAAAAAAGATGTGGAAAAATTTTCGATCTTGCCACAAAGGGCAGGACAAGGGCAGGCAATGGGTTCAAACTACAGCATAGCAGATTTAGATTAAATCCCAGGAAAAACTTCCTAATGGTAAGAATAGTAGGACGGTGGAACAGGTGGTCTAGGGAAGTCATGGAGGCTCCTTCACTGGAGGTTTTCATAAAGAGGCTGGATAGCCATCAGTCTTGGTGTTTTAGCCACAACAAATCCTGCATCTTGGCAGGAGTTAGACTAGATGACCCTTGTGGTACCTTCTAACCCTATGGTTCTATGATTCTATCACATAATTAAAAATGGTATTATAATGAATAGGCATAAAGGCAGAGTCAAGGCTAAACATTTTAACCTTAATTTCTAGAATTCCTAATGTTTGTGTATAGGTGTGCTTGATTTCTCAACCTTAACATAAGTTTTTAATTAATGTGGTGGGGGGGTTTTAACCATAGGGAATAAAAAAAAATAGGATGTGTGAAGGATGGAAATGGAAACTGGCTGCGAAAAGGAACGAAGTATCACTCCTAGGACTTTCAGCTTAAAAACACAGAACAAAAACACTGACTGCACCTAGCTCCAGCCAGCAAGGGAGCTGTCATTGGGATGGAGTGCGGTTGGGAGACTGAGATAGGGATAGAAACCACACTGGATCTGGAGCTGGTTGGATGAGATGTTTTGTAAGGGAGGGTTGGAAGAAGTCCCACCAGTTCCTAAGCATACCATGGGTTTCCAACATGATGTATGTAGCGTTATTGCTCGGCTCTTACAATGAGGGGCACAGGAGAGACAGGTAGGTGGAACTAGTACATATTGTAACTTGGAGGTAAATTGTTTCCATCTCTCTCATTGTCTTTCCTGAATTAATTGACTAAAATAAAATTAACTACCTTCTATAAACCTTGTTTCTTTGCCTCTTGTTCCTAGTTAGCACAAGTCTGGAATGATAGAAGGTCAAAGATGGGTGGATCCTTCCCACTCCTGCACCATCAGGCTCAAACAACTGCAATTTGGGAGAAGGGGCTAGCAGGGACATACTGTAGGATTGGCTAGTAGCCTGCCTGTGGCAGTGGTAAATACCTGATACTTGAATGCGCCCAATCCTGCACTGCACCTGGCCTGCTGTGCATTGCTACTCCTTGTAGGGGGAAGATAAATCCTTGCAGTAATCAGCTTGTGACTTATTTCTTCTTCTGTGTATTGTCCTGCTGTCATTTTATGAGATTTTTCTTTTTCCTCTGAACAGTTTAAACACTTCTCCTCCTACACAGTGCCTTCTCACTTCTCCTCCTACACAGTTCCTACCTACCGTCTTTCCCACATCCATAACAAAAATAAAATATGCATTTTAAAAAACTGTAGCTCACTGTAATTCCTGCTGCATGATTTGTTGCATATTGAGCAAGATAGAGTATAGATAGTTGGTGCCTATTTAAAACATAGTTATGCTTCCTTGTGCAGCAGATAGACTTGACCTTCAGCTACCTTTCCCCTGCTATGGTGCAAAGGAACGTTCAGATTTTCTAAGGAAAAAGCTGCATTTTGTTCATGGTGGAAGCTTTAAAACTGCTAGTGAATTTTGTTGCCTAGTCAGAAAACTAAAGGGGGAAAAAGGCAAATGTCATTTGGTTTTCTTCACATCAAACATTTTCTAATTGCTACCAGTACTGGAAATGTTTGACTCACTTAGGGCCAAATCATCTCCCTTGGGCAAACCCAGAATAGATGGACTTTGTGATGGGCTGCTCTTTGGGGCAGGAAATTCACTGGCCATGGAGCATCAGTGCTGCTGCATCATTGCTAGTGTAGTGCCTGGGGGCTGGAGTAACCTCCATGCCAGATGTTCCTCCAGCATTTCAAGCAGGACATATTTGCAGATCCATTGGCCGTGCCCCTAAAATGCTTCTCCGTGCTACTGTGGATGAAGCCCTGCCTAGAAGTCTGTCCTCTTAATTAGGGGAAACCACTCTACTTCTGCAGCTTTATGGACTGCATGTGCCCATGCAGGTGGGGCCAAGATTTTTCCCTTATTTTAAAAAAAACATTAAACACGAATACTTATCCACTAGGGAAAATGCCAGTTAGCCAATGTAGGCTGTAACCATGCGAACGTGTTTTGTATTTGTGACATCAGGTGGTGTATATTGCCATTGAGAAAAACAGCAATTTATACACATAGTTGCTGTTCTCGTTACGGAGAAGAGTTAGCAGCAGGGTGAATGTATGGTGAGTGATAAAGGGAATTACACACATTCATCCCAGTGCAATGAGATGAGAATAAGGACTGGATGTAGTAGTCACGCAATAGAAATGGCACAGTCCTGACTGGGTCATTTCAACCTGGGCTGGCTGTACTAGAAAATCCTGCCCTGGCAGACATGGATCAGATGATGGAGGAAAATAGGTAATTTTTAGCTCTGATTTGTGTAGCTGATGAGCGGACTGTTTCAAATTTCGTGATGAAATGACCTTTCTGTTTATATTATACCCGAAAATAATTTTTCTTGTGAATTGTGTGCTCAAGAAAGGTTCTGGCTTGCCATCCCTGGAGCTGTAACTGCTTAATATCTCCACAAAGCAGGCACAGCCATAAGCATGTGTAGTGCAAGATGCCTTGTAATGTCAATGTGGGGCTCTCGGGATCTCTAGTGATGGGGTCAGATAAGTGCCTAGACAGATTTTCAGTGTGTCTTAATACATTGTTCCGGTGTGTTTTTATCATCCAGAGAGGAGAAAGACGATGAGGAATGAAGTTTGTAACAATAGCATATATTGACATTTTTAGCAGAATTTGAGGAGATATTTAAACCAAAGTCGGCAATAAAAAAGCTAAAAGTTGATCATGATGATTCAGAAAGAGTGCAAAAGGCAAGGTGCCTGTTCCCCTAGGCAAGCAGTGAGGTGGGATACATCTGTCTGACACAGGGTCATGGGCCATAGGTCTTACAGGTGCACCAAGGCTCCCAGGAGCATGTCAGGCAGGAGGTATAGCTAACTCCCCCGGCTGGTTTGTGTGCATGCTGTGTGCTGTCAGCAGTAAACGCTGGCTTGGCAGATGGTGGGCACAGACATTGCCACTTCTCAGAGGAGCAGCAAATTTTGTTCCATGGCTCAGTGCTGTGAGCCGCCTTGCACCAACATGATTCCTTTGGCAGAGGACCCACCATGCAGCATGTCTGCTTTCCCTCGCTGTGTCACATGGGGCAGGGTTTGGCATATCCTGGGATTACAGCTACGTAAATTAATTTCCAAACAAGGTCTGTTGGCATATGTTAGTATGTGTTTATTTTCATGAGATATAAGTACTGTATTTGCCTACAAGGTGATGAGTCAAGAGCCGATTGAAAGGAGCAAGATCAGCTCACTCAGCATCCCTATGCAATGAGGAGATGTTTAAAGGCACAAAGGGCAGTTAGGCACCCAGCTTCCATTGAAAGTTAATAGCAGCCTCTGATACTAAAAAATCCCACCAGCATTTCTAAGGTATGAGGCACCTCTGAATTAACACCATCATCTGGGTCTTTCCATCTGTCCTCATCTGGTCTCTCTCTTTCTTTATATTGCAAGCTTCTTGAGGCAGTAAGCATTTCCTTTTGAGCACATGATTAACATGTAATAGATAATACTAATAATCCTACATGTGTCTTACTGCCAAATAGTATTAGCTATCAAACCTGTCAGTTTTATGTCACGCAAAGCCAGTCCCCTGCAATCTCCTTTTGCCCTACCAGAGAGGCTGGGTAGTGGAGCCATGATGAAATCCTTAGTTGCTTCCAAAACATTCACTTTGCAGTTGCTTCAGTGAGTAGAAATGATCTTTCCAATGACACATTGCTTGCTCTTCAGCTCCTAATGATCTGGGAGGAGTTCACATCCAGTTCAGACAGTCTGAATTATCCAATTTTATTATAAGATTGTCAGATAGAATTATGTCACATCTGATATATTGATGCGTTTGCAGCAAGCTCTTCTCCCCTCAGTGTTCACAATCTTACTCCCCGGCTTGCAGTGAAGAGAGCATAAAAACATGAAAATCAAAATTGCGCAGAAAAGTAATAGTCAGGATGAGATGGCTGCAATTCTGGGCTTTGTTAATTGTAAGACCTGCTCCAGTTTGGATTTTTGGGCCTTACTGAGACAGACTCGCTGGTTAGCTCTTATTGGCTCTAATAAGATACATTCTAATTTTCTGAACTTGAGACTGGGGAGTATGGAGTTACTAGGGTGACCAGACAGCAAATGTGAAAAATCGGGACGGGGGTCGGGGGGTAATAGGAGCCTGTATAAGAAAAAGACCCCAAAATCAGGACTGTCCCTATAAAATCAGGGCATCTGGTCACCCTAGGAGTTACTCAGATCATCCCTATCACATAGCCCTAACCTTTATAGCCAAAAAAATGAATCACCTATGGCAGTTTTAGTATAAAAATTCAGCATTTATCATTATGTCTAGACATAAACATGTGCAAGTAGATACACAAATCGGAGTGCCAATGATTACCCCAATCAGCCTAGGTTTGTAATGACACCAGCTGATGGCTATCTTGCTACTGTAGTTTTTCAAAGGTCACAGCATTATGTTCTCTGTTAACATGGGAAGACATGAGGACTATCAATTGGAGATTAGAGAGAGGAGTGGGGTTGACCGGAAAACAATTCTGTTTCATGAAAAAATTGCGATTTTTGAAATTTTGTTTTATTCCAAAGCAGAATGAAAATAAGACTTTTCAAAATATTTTGTGAAAAAACATGAGCGAGAAAGAGGGAGATCCACCCCAGAATAGCCAATAGCTTCTGGCTTTGGATATGTTGAGAACCACACCTCCTACTGAAGTCAGTAGGAATGACGGGCACTAGGTAACTGAATCTAGGTGACTAGGGTCAAGCATCCATAATTACAGGCCACTTCTGAAAACGTGGCCCTCAGTGACTTGCCCAACATCGAACAGTGAGTCACTGCCCAAGCTGGGAACAGAAACCAGGGTTCCAGAGTCACAGCTAGAGCTGGTAGAAAAATGCTGTTTTGTTAAAAACCAAAATGCTTCATGGATATGTATTGGTTTTGACGAAAATTTTGTAGGGAAGGTCCACGGTGGAATTTTGAGAAAGCAAGAGAGACCCCAGAACAGCCAATAGCCTGGTTGCTAGGACACTCACGTCAGGCAGGGAAAACCCAGGTAACATCCCCGGTCTGAAAATGTGGGTGTTGTCCTCACTTTTCCTCAGTTTACCTATCAGTAAGGAGGGTATAACAATGCTAGTTATATAAGCTGAGTTAGGCCAGTGCTTGAATGTGTTTGTAAACCCACCAGACAATCAGAACAGGCTAGAGAGTGTATTTTTATGTTCTCCATTTTAACACAAATTCTTACGTTCTTTCTTATTAACTAATTGATTTTTGATTGATTATTGAAAGTGAATGAATGATAGTGATAAAGAGCAGATATTTATATTTATTTAACACATTAGATAATAAGTATTGACCTGTGCTGTTAGCTACAGTGCTTACCATATATGCTTTTTTAAATTAGTATTTAAATTTGGTAGCAGTTGGTTTAACATAAAAATACATCATCTAATCACTACATCTAGACATTTGCAACTAAATAAAGAACTAGGAATGCTTTTGATCACCTCATGGTCACTGGATCAAATCCATTCTAGGTTAGTAATGACACCAGCTGATGGCTATTTAGGACCTGTGTTCAGGCCCGGTTCTAACAATCAGACGTGGGCTCGGGTTTGAGGCACATTGGCTGGGCATCGGGAAGCTTGCAGTGTCGCTGCTCATGCTACAACTGTTGTGTGGATAACTAAATTACTTCAGTCACCAAGGCTGTCAATCTGTCATCATTCACAGATGTCATGTTCACATGGAAGATAACTGACAGCAATAAGAGGTGTTTCTCTGAAGTTTGGGAACAGGAAGAAAATATGCCTTTGCCTAAGGTTACAGGGTAGGGTGACCAGATGTCCCGATTTTATAGGCACAGTCCCGATATTTGGGGCTTTGTCTTATATAGCCGCCTATTATCCCCCACCCCATGTCCTGGTTTTTCACATTTGCTGTCTGGTCACGCTATTACAGGGGCAAGGGGCACTGTTTAGAATGATTTGCATCATCTGTCTAAAGATGTAGTTAGTTGTTAAGGATGTGGGGAATTTCCCTGACTATAAAGGAAAGTTTGCAAAAATCCAGTTTACTAATGTTATTTTATTCTGAATATTCTAGCTGCCTCTGATGCTACTAGTATTTTGGCACCACATTCAGGTGACTCAGCCTCATCATAAAAGTTAGAGATGGGAAACGACCTGTTAAGTCATACAGCACCTTCCCCAGCAGTGCTTCTTGTTCCTCGGTGAGAGGAAATTCTGCGTCTGGAAAGGCCAGCTCATCGGAGCATACAGACTGGCTGTCTAGAGCCAGGAGCTATAACTCAAACTAACCCAGACCTGAAAAATTCAAAAAGTCATTGAAATAAGTGGTCCATAAAAAGAGATGGGACAGGAGCAGGGTGAAGAGAGGAGCAGGCACAAGGATATTATTATTGTTTCTGGTAGCTCCTACAATGTGCTAGGCACTGTACAAGCCCAGAATCATGCACGGTCCTGATCCGAAGAAGCTTCCATCCAAAGAGAGAGGATGAGGGCACAGAAAAGAGAATGAATTAACTGGAGAAGTGAGAAAATGAGAGGGCAACAGAAAGATAATAAGGGAAGTGCGGATGAGAATGTAAGTGGAAGAAAGTGGAGTAGAAAGAAGGATCTTCCCTCTTTTTTTACTGCTAAGCAGCCTTTTTCATGTAAGAGACAGAACCTTGCCTTTGTAACTCAAATAGAAGGGACGCTGTAGCAGAGTGAACTTCGGTGCCCCTTGGCCGTGGTGGTTCTTGCGGTTTTTTGAGCTGTCCAGGTGCTGTGCTGGCTCAATGGGTGCTGCTCTTCTATGTTTGTTTGAAGACTTTTTCAGATATTCAGCCTGAAGATAACTGTCTTGTCATTGTTTTCCAAAAAGAGCTTTTCAATATTTAAGGCTGTTCTATCTCAGCAAAGGGCTGTGATTTGGTAGCGTGTGCAAGTTAGTTAGAATTCCTGTTTCTACTTCCTTCTATTAAATATAAAAAGTGTCATAGGAATACACATCATTATGTATAATCATCATGTAACTTTCCCATGGGCAGTATCTTCCCCTTGCACATTTAAACATAGATACAGTGAGATAGGCATAGCCCTGCATCGCCCACAGCCCCAGAGCATTTGTGCTGCATGCTCCCCTCTCTGTGAGCAGCCATGTCTGCTGGCCGCGTGACTGGGGTGGGGAAGGAACATGATCATGAGGGAAGCAATTACCATAGGGGTGCTTGGAAGAACTGTAGCTGTGGGGCTGCAAGAGGAGATGGGCAGTGCCCTCCTTTGGTGTATAGAGTGGGGCTTCTGGCCCTGAGAGTTGAGTTTTGTTCCAAGTTGTCTTGTCTCATCTTCCGTCACTCAAACTAATTTTTTCACGAGTTCAGCAAACCGAAGAACCACAATTTGAAAAATTTGCTCTATTGTTCCAGGCCGAAAGTGTGCTGTTTCCTTGCCACTTGATTATCCCAGTAAAAAGCATCAGGCAATGTTACTGACAGCTGAAAGAAGAAACAAAAAGCAGGCTTTTGTTTTCCCTTCGGAGAAGGCAGCATGTTTCTCTTTTCCTTTACAGCTTACCCAGGGACTCTGAGTGTTCATTTAATTGCAGTACAAACCCAAACTAAAGGTAGCTTTGATACCATAGATTACTCCGTCGGTCTTTGAATTTGAATGACCTACATACGAATCAGGCTTAGGCTAGCACAAGAAGAGACATCCAAAAACTTTAATTTGTACAATTCAGAGTTGAGCATACTAATACATGCTATTTGATTAAATATTTTGGAAAAAATGTAAAAGTATATGGTCTGTCCAAGTCTAACGATTTTACCTGCCTGTGTATTAATACCAGATCTGATTGGGCCTGATCCAGTGGTCACTGAAGTTAGGAAAGGGCTGACTTAAATATGGTTTGCATTGGTCCTTAAAGAGTAGTGCCTACAATTCCAGCTACTGTGTTTAATTTGTATAATTTGCAACAGGGCTAGGTGTGTAGCTAAGAAAAAAATAGGTTGCTCAAAATCAGGAGGCGTTTTATGCCAGTTTGCCAATCTCAGATGAAGTTTTGTTCTTGGATTTTTGAATCATAATCTTTCATTACATTGTTGTCTTTTTTGGTTGTCTTTCTACTCTCCTTTCACCACAGCGTGCAGAAGAGAGAGACAGCTGTATAAGCTGCAGGCTTTTCTGATTTCCATTATGTCAAATTCATTTTGGAATTAGGCATCAGAAACTGTGCAGTCAAACTCATT
The DNA here is from genome assembly GCF_028017835.1 of Emys orbicularis. Classification (NCBI taxonomy): domain Eukaryota; kingdom Metazoa; phylum Chordata; order Testudines; family Emydidae; genus Emys; species Emys orbicularis. The sequence goes on from NC_088683.1 coordinate 349,448,830, forward strand.
CTGGTGTGGGGCATCAGGATTGTGCAGTCAAGCTCAGGGCGACAGTGCCTTTTTTGTAAGAAACAGTCCCGTGTTATAAAAGAAAACAACCAAGTGGCACCTTCAGAGAGCCTTAAACTTTCTCTGCACTCACCCACAATCACACCCATACACTTTTAGATACGTGACTAGTGCTCAGTTCATTTGTTTGTGTATTGCTCATACCTGGCATAGCATTCTAGGTTCTTAACACCTAAGTATTTAAACAATTTTAAATTGGAAATTGAAAATAGATCTCACAATTTGCAATTAAATAATGGTGCCATGCAAAATGTTGCCATACACAATTGTCTTAATAAGATCACATGGATCAAGAGGCAGGGCATGCATAAGTGGCGGGGCAAAGGTAAGGGCACGAGCTGTTTTTACGCCCTTGTGATGTCAAGCCAAAATACCCTGTTCTTTCTGACCTAGTAGGGTGAGATGTTAAGTGGAAGTGGTGTATACATCATCGCTTAGCTTCTTTAATCACGATTGGTTGTCTTTAGAAAAAAATATGCTCTTGTTCAATCACAGGTTATTGGGCTTGTTAGTGTTCACTTGAATAGTAGGAAAGAATATTTCCCTCCACTGCATTAATTGAGTGGAATTCTACAGCCCATATTATGCATCATGAGGTCAGACTAGATGATCATGAAGGTCTGTTCTGACTTTAAAATCTGTGAATCTGTATAAGATTTCAGCAGCTCAGGAAAAAAAAATGAAGACCCAGTGCATTTAGTACTTTAAAATGTCAAAAATAAAACCTTGAAATAATTCTGTCCACCCACAGGCAGCTAGTGCAGAGAGCAAATCAGTGTGTATACAGAATCCATTCCACCCACCTTGATAACAAATGCATGACTGCATTCTGCACCAGTTGATCTGTGGGGGACAGATCGGCTTTTTGGTTAGCCCAATGTAAAGTAGTCCATTGCAGGAGTTCAATGTATCTCTCTTAATTTGTCTAATCCTGCCTAATCTAGTCTGTCTCCTGAGTCGCTTGCCTATCATTGTAATATCTAGAGGCTACAAAAATAGACTTACATATAGTTTAGCCCATAATATACCTGCCCTTGTTATCCTGAAGCCATCCACATAACCTGGCATATCTAACTCTTTTCGTTCTCCACAGTGTAAATGCAGGAAATGCATTTCCGATGCACAGCTACAAATCGGGGAATAACAAATGCACAACTACAAAATGGGGAATAACTGTCTAAGTGGTAGCACTGCTCTAAAGGATGTGAGGGTTATAGGGGACCACAAACTGAATAAGAGTCATCAGTGTGATGCCGCTTTACAGGTAAAGCAAGTAAAGAACAGCTACCAAGAGGGATTTTACAGCTAACTGGCTGGCTGGGTGTCCATCAAAGGGAGTTATCCCCCCCACTTTATTTATCACAAGTATATTAACAGGAGCCATGAATGTAAGACACAGGAGTAACTGTCTCACTCTACTCAGCAATGGTGAAGCCCCAGCTGGAGTACTGTGTCCAATTCTGGGCACCACAATTTAGGAAAGATGTGGACAAATTGGAAGGAGTCCAGAGGAGAGCACCAAAAATGATAAAAGATTAAGAAAACCTGACCTATGAGGAAAGGTTGAAAAAACTGAACATGTTTAGTCTTGAGAAAAGAAGATGGAGGGGTGACCTGATAATCTTCCAATACGTTAAGGGCTGTTATAAAGCAGATGGTGATCAATTGTTCTCCATGTTCACTGAAGGTATAGTCTGCAGCAAGGAAAATTTAGGTTAGATATTAGGGAAACTTTCTAATTGTAAGGGTAGTTAAGATCTGGAATAATCTTCCAAGGCAGGTCATGGAATCTCCATAATTGGAAATGTTTAAAAACAAGTTGGGCAAACACCCGTCAGGGTGTAAACGTGTAAAGATGGTCTAGATTTACTTGGTCCTGCCACAGCACAGGGGGCTGGATTTGATGAGCTCCCTTCTAGCCCTACTTTTCTATATTCTATGAAAGCTTCTGCATATAGGTAGGTTTGCATCAGTCTCTGAAAATGGTTGGATGTGGGTTCACCCTGTTGTACTCTGATAGGAGGTTCCACAGACAAGTATTCAATCTCATCCAGTTTGTGGGCATCCTGTCCTGAATTTTTAAAATATCCTCTGAAACTTGAGATAATAAACAATGTCACTTGGTATAATCTGTGACGGTAGCTGTGATGGAGTCCCCGGGGTGCAACCTTGACCTTGGGACAGCTGAACCCTCTGTCCCACCAACACTGTGATGCCGTGTCAAGCCACAAATCTCTGGCAGGTACTGCACTTACACAGACATCTACAGGCAGGGACACACCCAACTGAGTTACATGAATGAACTCTCAGCCACTCATGAACCACCAATAGAGAGACTCCAGCCAATTCCCTCCAGTTCCTCAGCCTTGCACCCCAGAACTGTACCATCTTGCACTGATCAGAAGCCTGGCCAGTTTAAGTTCATTACCCAGTCCACCCCTCCCTCAATGTGGAGAGGACATGCACCAGCCTTGGTAAACTGAGCTGAGATTTCCTAAGCACTTCAACCAAAACACACTGTTTTAGGTAAAATATAAAACAGATTTATTAACTACAGAAAGATAGATTTTAAGTGATTATGAGTAACGTGTAAAGATGAAAGTTGGTTACTTAAGAAATAAAAATAAGTTCTCAGTCTGGGTTCTACAAACTAAACAGGAGTTGACTCAAGCGGTGTCTCACCCTGACAGATGGTACAAGCAGGTTAAAGATCCTGGAACTCTTTCCCAGGCTAGGACCACTCTCCCCAGTTCAAAGTCTTTGTCCTCCAGACATTCCTCCAGGTGTTGAGTTGGGGGGAAGGAGGGAGAGGCAAAGTGATGATGTCACTTTTCCTCTTTTATAGCTTCTTCCAGCTTTCTGGAAAGATCTTTTGCTATAATGTGTGGGTCCGCCCCCATTGGTCAAGCAGTCTCCATTGTCTACATGCTGTCTTTGAGAAGTCCTCTGGGCTGGCCCTTTGGAGAGTGGATTCCCTTTAATGGGCCATCAGCATGTCTGGCTACTCCATTGTTGTACCTGAAAGGCTGATTGTGGGTGTTCCCAACCTCACAACATATATCAGTAACATATACAGCAATGCTTCATAACCTCACATATAATGACAGCACATACAATCTGACAGTATATTAATGTTAAACCGATCAAGACTTTTAAAATGATACCTCACAAGGCATATTTTGTACAAAACATATCCTAATTATAGGACAGTGGTGAATATGGGGGTTCCAGGGTGCCACTGTGAGATAGTGTCACAGTAGCCACCAAATCACACATCTCAAAAATCCGATAGACTGCCTAAGGGATCTGAAGGATATTGGAGTAAGAACTGCTTAAAACTTTTAGACCAAAAATCTTAGAAAAATAGGTTTTGTTGAAAACAATTTTTTTGAGGAAAAAAATAATTTTTGACAAATATTTTGCATTTTCATTTTTTAAAATGTAAACTAGATCAACATGTTCCTGCTCACAGCCTAACATTTCTTAAAGTTATTAAACAATTCTTTAGCATAGTCTGATCTGCTTAATCAGAAACTGCAGGTAGGGTCAATACCAACAACAGTATTAGGAACTCATATTGTATGGATTTCACTGCTATTTGTAAACTTTTATGGCATCAAATTAATCCGTAGTGTAACTCCACTGAAGTTATTAAATAAACCCCACAAATCCAATATGTGTCCCTCCCTTTTTGTGTCAGAGAGAGCCTTGAAACATAAACCAGAGGTAACCAATCAGCAGGGTTATAAGTTTGAAACTCACATGTTATGCATGGCCCTCTTGCCGATGAAACCCACAGCTTTAGTCTCTTCAATTTATGGAATGGCCTCAAATCAATTTGCAGCTCTGGGGGACTGGAGCCACCTGGACTGCTGTTGATGGTGCTAGGACCACTGCAGGCCTGTTAGTCTGAGCAGCTGCTGCTGAGCCACTTTTCTAGTGAGTAGTCGTGAGTCTGCCCAAAAAATGGGCATCTCAGTATTGTGGAAGGCTGCATAGTCCCATGAACTAAGCAGGACATAAGGAAATCCCTGTCTTTTTAATACCAGATCTGATACTGACATCCTCTGTGGCCTGTGTCAGGTCTCTTAATCTCTGTGCCTCAATTTTCCCATCTGTATACTGAAGATAACCTCTCAATGGTGATGTGACTACTAGTTAGTTTATGTCTGCAGAATGTTCTGTCAAAGGAAATGAGTAGTAGTAGTTGTGATTCATTATTTGATTTGCTTTATTAGCTTTCCCAGTGGACGTTACAAAGATTTGGGGAAATGCAAAGAAATATCTCAGTGACACTCCCTAGACTCTTCAGGGTGGTCTTATATATAATGATTGGAACTGAGTGGGATATAAAATTATTTTACAGGCTCACATCAAAATGCCAAAATCAAGTCTGCCAAGTCTGTCCTGGATATGCCAAGGACTGTGTGGTGAAAAAAGAACAGTGCCGCTGAGCAGAAGTCTGAGTCCAAGGGAGTTTTTCTTCTTCTTTTTCACAGTCAGCACAAAGTTGCTTTTCAACAGTCTCAGAGCTGTTCACCCTTCTCCCATACTGTCCGTGAGCTGGCACTTACTCGGCTCATCTTCCCATGTTTGCTTGCCCCAAGAGCACCCAAGACATTTTAGAGACTTTTAGGTCAGAAGAGACCATTATGATCGTCTAGTCTGACCTCCTGCACAACACAGGCCACAGAATCTCACCCACCCACTCCTGTAATAAGCCCCTGACCTATGTCTGAGCTATTGAAGTCCTCAAATCATGGTTTAAAGACTTCAAGGTGCAGAGAATCCTCCAGCAAGTGACCCGGGCCCTACGCTGCAGAGGAAGGCGAAAACCTCCCAGGACCTCTGCCAATCTGCCCTGGAGGAAAATTCCTTCCCGACCCCAAATATGGCCATCAGCTAAACCCCGAGCATGTGGGCAAGACTCACCAGCCAGACACCCAGGAAAGACATCTGTAGTAACTCAGATCCCACCCCATCTAACATCCCATCACAGACCATTGGGCATATTTACCTGGTAATAATCAAAGATCAATTAATTGCCAAAATTAGGCTATCCCATCATACCATCCCCTCCATAAACTTATCAAGCTTAGTCTTGAAGTCAGATATGTCTTTTGCCCCCACTACTCCCCTTGGAAGGCTGTTCCAGAACTTCACTCCTCTAATGGTTAGAAACCTCCATCTAATTTCAAGTATAAACCTTCTAATGTCCAGTTTATATCCATTTGTTCTTGTGTCCACATTGGTACTACGCTTAAATAATTCCTCTCCCTCCCTGATATTTATCCCTCTGATATATTTATAAAGAGCAATCATATCTCCCCTCAGCCTTCTTTTGGTTAGGCTAAACAAGCCAAGCTCTTTGAGTCTCTTTTCATAAGACAGGTTTTCCATTCCTCGGATCATCCTAGTAGCCCTTCTCTGTACCTGTTCCAGTTTGAATTCATCCTTCTTAAACATGGGAGACGAGAACTGTACGCAGTATTCCAGATGAGGTCTCACCCAAGGCCGGCTTTAGGAAGTGCGGGGCCCGATTCGATGGGGCCCCGGCAGGGATGACTCACCTGGCGGTGCTCCGGGTCTTCCACGGCACTGAAGGACCCGCCGCCGAAGACCCGGTAGGGAACCGCCCGGTGAGTACATCTCCCCCTATCCGACCCCCCCCCAGGTCCTGCCCCCGACTGCCCCCCTCAGAAACCGCAACCCATCACCCCCCCACTCCTTGTCACCTGACCACTCCTTCCCAAGACCCCCCAACCTAACTGCCCCCCACGACCCCACCCCCTACCCAACTCGTCCTGCTCCCTGTCCCCTGACTGCCCCGACCCCATCCACCACCACCCCGACAGACCCCCGGAACTCCCACGCCTACCCACCCCCCATTCCCCATCCCCTGACCGCCCCCCCAGAACCTCTGCCCGATCCACCCCTCCCACCCGCTCCCTGTCCCGGGGACTCCCTTATTCACCCGCCTTATTCAAACCCCCCCTCCCCGGCCCCGGTCTCTTACCATGCTGCTTATCCCCGCCGGAGCTGGGCTGGAGCCGTGCCACCCGGAGCCGGAGCCGCCCGGCCAGAGTCGGGGCCGGGGCCGGAGGGAGCCGCTCTGCCGGAGCCGGACTGGGCCGCGCCGCGCCTCCCTAGAGCCCTCCTTGCGCCCCCCCCCCCCACCCCAGCTTACCTGCCGCTGCTTGTTTCCAGGCTTCCCACGTGAACATCTGATTCGCGGGAAGCAGGGGAGGGGGAGGAGAAGGGGGCGGAGCGTTCCGGGGGGGAGGTGAGGTGAGGTGAGCTGGGGCTGGGGGCGGGGCGGACAGCTGCCAGAGCTTGGGAACCGGCTCCAGCTCACTACTGGGCGCGGGGCCCGATTCAGGGGAATCGGAGGAATCGGCCTAAAACCGGCCCTGGTCTCACCAGTGCCTTGTATAACGGTACTAACACCTCCTTATCTCTACTGGAAATACCTTGCCTGATGCATCCCAAGACCGCATTCGCTTTTTTCACAGCCATATCACATTGGCGGCTCATAGTCATCCTGTGATCAACCAATACTCCGAGGTCCTTCTCCTCCTTTGTTACTTCCAACTGATGAGTCCCCAGCTTATAACAAAAATTCTTGTTATTAATCCCTAAATGCATGACCTTGCACTTTTCACTATTAAATTTCATCCTATTACTATTACTCCAGTTTACAAGGTCATCGAGATCTTCCTGTATGATATCCCGGTCCTTCTCTGTATTTGCAATACCTCCCAGCTTTGTGTCATCCGCAAACTTTATTAGCACATTCCTACTTTGTGTGCCATTTGGCTGACTTCCTCATGATAGCTGCCGACAAAGCATGTATCACCAACTAGCTCTGTACATGAAACAGGTTTTGAAGTGTCCACAAACCTTTAGAGCTGGATTCTCTGTCGGCTAAGTTCGTGTTACACTGCTTATACAACCCAAAGTGAAGTTAAACTAGTGGAGAAACCCCCGTGGAAAATCTCCAGTCTGTGTAAAGCTGGCAGAGGTGGCTAGGCTGCCTACTGCACCTATGCTACCACCTCCCTCCTACATCTGAACTGTCCAGCGCAAGATGGGGAGAAGGCATGTTGGGAACAGGAAGGAGGCATTCAGGGCAGGGGTATGGTAGAGCAAGGCTCCGCTACAGCAGATGCTCTGCTGATAGAATGTCTCCCATCAGTGGAGCACATTGAAGCTGCCCCCTGCAGGTTAAGGTTACACCAGGGTTGCAAGAGCAGGATTGGTGTGTCCCAGCTGGGTTCCTGTCAGGACTCCCTTTCCACTGTGCTCAGTCAAGTTAAAATTGGTCAAGATTTTAAGAAAAAAGATTAAGAAAAATGTGAACTTAAGAGAGCAGAAAACAAGATAGGCAGCCATCTCCGGTGAATGTAACGCGGATCAGTGTGTTATAAACACCATGTACAGTAGTCTGATCCAGTGGCAAAGGATCTTGGTCAATCGTAAGTAGCTTCATATGAGTCTATTATAATTTGTCTTTGTTCTTGAACACTGGTGACATGAGTTTCTCCCCCTCCCTACCCCAATGCCCTTTCCCAAGTATTAAAGCAGATTCTCCATGGCTTTCCATCCATTATGAAGCAAGTTCAGATGGTTGTTTTTTGTTTTCATTTCTCCTGCAGGTGAATGGCATTGATCTTCGGGGTGCTACCCATGAGCAGGCTGCAGCTGCACTGAAAGGAGCAGGGCAGATAGTAACAATCGTAGCACAATACCAGCCGGAAGGTAAGTCAATGCACTGATTTACTGTCCAATTAAGAAGTGCTGTTGGGTTTCATCTGATGCTCTTTGGCTGGAAGAATAATGTCATCTACCTTGCAAGACTTCAAGAATAGGAAAAGCAATAAAATTGGGGAAAAGTGGAGATAAGAATCATACAGAATAAAACGGTGGTGGTTTGGCACCCTGTGTGTGATGACTTATGTGGTCTTATTCCACTGCCTGGTGGATGAAGAGATGTCCTCCTCACACTAACTGTCCTCAAATGTGGCGCTCATGGGACCTCTTGCTGATAATCTCAGGGATACCAAGGGCTGAATAGACATAGAGAGTGAAGTACCTTTTCACCCTTAGAAAGTGGTCCCTCCGTGTGAGAACTGAGACACACTGGTGGGCCAGTTGTACTTCCGTGCTGTACCTTTTCGGTGGCTAAACTGAGGACTTCAGTCACCAGGCTTTGTCAAGCTGCCACTTTTCATAAATAATAAATTCTCACTCACTCCCTTTCTCATGCTCTGACTCAGACTCCCCCGCCCCAACTTAAAATTAAAACAGAAAACGTGCAATTAAGACAGATACTATGGAAAGAGATGAGGTAAGGAGAAAAAGAGAGGAGAATTAGAAGCAAACAAAATTTCAAATATTATACTTTATTACATACATGAAATAATTGTTTTAGTGTGTGGTTGTATATATAGATGTAGATAAATTTCAGATCAAGGAAGAAGGGGTAAAAATAATTGTATTACAGAAAGTTCTTGACAGAAGATTTTGAATGAAACGTTAGTCCGATGTATTCTTGGTTCCCATTAGTTGCTGCTGTCTTGTTTATCTTTTCCAGTTTAATAGGAACATAAATATCAATTTAGACTGTTATTACAGAAAGTCGCAAGTAAAATTGCAGCTCTTGATTTTTTGGATGGTAAACAATAGTGCATAATGTGCCAGCTTTCTGAGCAGCCAGCTGATGATCGGCCATTAAAATGGAGGAAAGAGTTAATGGTTCAGTAAGTTACTATTCATGTGGTAAAGAAAAGAGCATAAAATACATAGCTGTTGCGATATTATAAACTGACCCTCTAACCTACAGTTGCAGTGCAAAGGAAAAGAGGAGGTAATAGTGGTGAATGGGTTCAGAGTTCTCACTTGGTTTGCTTTGAGCATCCAAATGTTTATCTGAACCTTATATGAACTCCGAAGCATTTTTGAGTATGTAGAGTTGCCTGGAAATCTTATGTAAGTGGGTTCTATTGCAAGATTTCTAGAGCTTGCCATCAGGCTGAATAGCTTTTCTCTTGTTATTAAGGCATTTTCACTTCTCATCTTCCCTGGAACTAGGAAATGCAGAGGCTAGCAAAAATAAAACATGTTTTGGTGGGTAAACAGGAGAGCATTCCATTTCCCTAACCCTTCTCTTTCTTTCTTGGTCTTTCTTACACACATGCGCCTTTTTTTGTTTCCCTTACCTCTCTGAAACAGAAATAGACAAATTGGTATGGGACAAAGTTATAAAGATGGAAGATAAAAGCAGAGTGGGGAGGGAAGAACAAGAAAAGTGAGGACAGAATTGGAACTAAAAATACAAGAAATAAAAAGGTGAGGTGGGCCATCTAGAATTGGGTGACATTTTTGGATCAATGGTTTATTTGCTAAAAAATGCAGTTTTGGTCAACCCAAAGCTATCGCAAATTTGACCTGAAAAACCATCCAGTTTTCCAGATCAGATGCTGCCCTTGGGAATGCAGTCTTGTTTCAGTCTTGGACTCGGCTCTGAAGCCTCCCCCTCCAGCTGCGGGTACTGCTCAATAGTCACCTGAAGTGGAGCACCCATAGGAGCATTACTTGAAGAAGGAGAGGTTACTCACCTTGTGCAGTAACTGGAGTTCTCTGAGGTGTGTTTCCCTATGGGTGCTCTACTATCCCCTCTCCTTCCCCTCTGCTTCCAGTTTCCTCTGTGGGACTTTGCAGAGGAGAAGGAACTGAGGACAGGTCACCTGCCCGACCCTATATAGCCTTGGTGTGGAGCATGAGGTTGTGTAGGGCACCTGCGTCGGCCAAATGTGCACTGCTACTGAAAATCCCCAGTGGAAGATGCATGGGGTGCATGTGATGTGGAGAACCTGCAGGGAGACGCATCTCAAAGAACTGCAGTTACTGTACAAGGTAGTAACATCTCCTTCGTGTCCACTGAAGGTAGGATAAGAAGTAATAGGCTTAATCCACAGCAAGGGAAATTTAAGTTAGATGTTAGGTAAAACTTTCCTACTGTAAGGATAGTTGAGCTCTGGACTAGGCTTCCAAGGGAGGCTGGGGAATCACCATCATTGGAGGGTTTTAAGAACAGGTTGAAGAAACACCTTTCAGGGATGGTCTAGGTTTACTTGGTCCGCCAGTGTAGGGGCTGGACTTGATGTCTTCCTGAGGTCCCTTCCAGCCTTACATTTCTATAATTCTATGATCCATAATGATTACTGCAGCTCCAGTTCAGCTGGATATTTCAACACTTGCCTAGCATTAAGCAGAAGAGCAGTCCCATTGACTTCAATGAGACTACTCGTGTACTCAACTGCTAGTTGAAGGTAAAGAAACGAATACAAGCGATTAAAAACTTGTCGATCAAAAAGATGAGGGGGGCCCACTCACTGATATTTTATCCATGCTTTCACATTGATAACCATACTCATGGAAACATTGTTGCTTGCCCTCACTTTTTTCCTGAATAGCAATCTTTTCAAACTCCTTTTAAAGCCAGTTAGTCCCTTCGTAAAAATGCACAGCCAGCAAGGAGCCATGCATCCTCTTCTGCAGCATGGACTTACTTGGTACATCCTGAGTAGCTATTGTAAGATGAGGCACGTCTTAAAAGGGCATGGCCATGTGCGTGTTCAATGGCTCTCTTTAAGAAGTCAGCGTTCACCCACAGTTGTCCTATTGGGAGTAAAGGAAATATCTTCAGCATTTCAAATTCCATTGGATAGTATGTATTCCCATTTTAGTGGTGATGGTGGTGCTGCAGTACAGTAAGGAAGGAGTTACGGTAAAATTCTGTGGCCAGTGTAACTGATACAGTTTGAAAGGAAGGGGAACCATGCTTTAAATATAGACAACTCATCCTGAATGGAGGAGAGGAGGGGGAAGAAAATATTGGCCTCTAGGTTGGGAACACTAAGGGTATGTCCACACAGCAACTAGACACCCACAGCTGGCTCATGCCAGCTGACTCAGTCTTGCAGGGCTCAGGCTGTGGGGCTGTTTCGTTGCTGTGTAGACTTATGGGCGTGGGCTGGAGCCTGAGCTCTGGGACCCTCTCACCTTGCAGGATCCAAGGGCCCAAGCCCATAAATCTACACAGCAGTGAAACAGCCCAAGCCTCGCGTGCCTGAGTCAGCTGGCACAGGCCAGCCGTGCATGTCGAGTTGTTGTGTAGACATCCCCTAAGAGATAAATTCCACATTCTACTCTCAGCTGCACCCATTCATCCCCAGTACAGGGCTGTAAACAGAATTTCATCCTCAGATTTTTGCAAAATATTCAGTGTCAGTAGTCTGGAAACTCTGTGCTGTGCTGCATTGCAGTATCTCTGCAGCTGTTCCCTCACAGCAATCCCTGGGAAAACCATTAAGCCAGTCAGCTGTTCCGTGTGCTATAAATCTTTCAAGCAAATCAATTAACACCTTATTGTAGCAGCATGTATGAAGGGAAGACATTCATTAATTACAACTTGATTAGACCAATTGACGCCGAAGGGGCCAAAAAGTTGTTAAAATAAGTACATTTGCACTCTATCCCTATTTGCATTGTTAGCTGCTTGTTGGCACAAATACAGCACTATACATTTTTGAGGAAAGCTGAGTATGTTGAGTAGTAATTGACTATCTGAGTTTTGGTGAGAACGGGAATCTCAGAGACAGCTATCCTCTCTGATACACTTGTATCTTTATTTGCTGATGTTAGCAATGGTTATTATTAGAGCTATAATTGTAGTTAAAAGCATCTTAAAATAGTGAAACAGATAATTCCTGTTTGTAGTTCCTTTTTCTCTGAAGTTTGGAGTTCATGTTAAGTATTATTACAGACACCACTTTTTTGCCTGTTCACATGTGACCTGCATCAGCTTTTATAGGAGTCCCTTCTTTGTCTTACATCTGTGTCTGAATTGTAGGTGGGGTGGGGAGGGAGAAATCTTATGTTTTTAAAATACTAGACTACAATTTCTAAGCACCACTGTTGTACTTTCCTTATGGAATGACTTCTGGGTTACTTCTTATCCCCCACTATTACCGCCTACTTGCTACCTCAAAAATGTAAACGCATGTCTTGATGAGTCTGCTGTTTTGGTATAATTTTAATGCATATGCATGATTCACACATCTAGCCCTTCTGGATGCTACAGAAATAAGGTAGATATAAAATACACTGCAAATGTAAATGGCTTTATCTATACATCTGTGGCAAGCTGTCTTGATATACATTTAAATATACATACACACATACTCGGGGTCTTTTCTGTAGTTGATATAAATTGGTGTCGCTCCATTGACTTTGATGGAGTTACACTAATATATGCCGCTGAGGATCTGGGCCCTCAGCATCTTGGTGCCTCTGTGTGTGCATGTCTGCTCAGAGAATCCAGAGTACAAAGACTGTGTGTCACGCATACACTTTTAAAGTGTATTTTATGTGTGTGTGTGGGAAAAGAGTATATGAACACGTGTATATGGGGAAGGAGGCATAAACACCCCCTCTTCGTCCTCGGTGTTCATCTGGCTGGCTGGAGAATGCCAGCATTGTAAAGTCAGTAACAGTAAAAACGTTTAGAATCATTTTTAACTGATTGCCTGGCTCCTGGAGCTGAGTGGGAGATTTCACTGGCTGAAAAATTCAATGTATTTTTGATTAGGAGAATAATTTAGAAAGAAGGGATGACACAGATGAGACAAACAGGTTCCATGCATCATAATGGGACATTGGTGCATATATTGAGTGACCAAGATGTTCTGAATTAAAGTTGAATTCCCATTCTATTGAGGCTTTCCCGCAGAAATGATCTTGAATCTATAGTATAATAAAAAATCAGAAACTTGCACTCCAGATCTTCCCTACTTTGCTGTAGTAAGAAATAGGCTTATTCATGGGGTAATTTAATGGGCCATTCACCCAAAAATAGCTACGGATATTTTACAAAGTACAAAGAAAGCAACTACAGTGAGAGCTGAGGACCGTGATATTAAAGGATGTGATGAGGGGGACTCCAGAAAACAGTAGTTATTCTCCAGTGCTGGAGAATTCTGATGCTGAGGAAATTCCAAGGCAAATTAACTATTAAGGAGTGTGACAGGTGCCAAGCTAACCTTAATACCTAGCAAAGGAGACATTGTGCATTGTCAAAGCCCAGTGCTGGTTTGAATGTGCTGCTCCCAGTGAAGTCAGTACAAGTGCTGCATGCAGCTTTTCAAAACTTGTAAGCTATTTAAGAAGTTAGCGCAGTGGTGGGCAACCTGCGGCCCACGGGCCGCACGCAGCCCATCAGTGTAATCCATTGGCAGGCCGCGAGACTGTTTACATTGACCATCCAGGGAGCTGCGGGCGGCTGTGCCTGTGGATGGTCAATGTAAACAAACTGTCTCTTGGCCCGCCAGCGGATTACCCTGATGGGCTGCAAGTTGCCCACCACTGAATTAGCATAATAATATTTGACACTTATATAGCAACTTCCATCTGAGGATATTATAGAGCTTTACAAACATTAACAAGTCTCAGCCAATGCCAGTGGGATGTATCTAGCAGTAGTAAACTGTATAGCCACCTGTATAGTCACTGGACTCTTCTTCCTCCCATGAATAATTCTCAACAGAAGTGAGTAAAATAATTTTGATGCAGGGGGGGGGGAAATGCCCTCAAAATTAAATGAATTATAATGGGGGATAAAAAATAAAAACGGTTGAGATTTTCAAGGCAGGATAGGGAATGTTCTCATGGTCTATTTTGGCCTTAAAGTCTATCAATGATTGTCTCATTTGACCTTCTGCACATTGCAAGACACAGAACCTCTCCCACCCACTCGTGTAATAGGCCCATAACCTCTGTCTGAGTTACTGAAGTTCTTAAAGCTTGAGCTAAAGACTTCATTACAGAGAATCCACCATTTACTCTAGTTCAGATCAGCAAGTGACCTGTGCCCCATGCTGATGAGGAAGGCAAAAAGCCTCTAGGGTCTCTGCCATTCTGACCTGGAGAAAATTCCTTCCTGACCCCAAATATGGTGGTCAGTTAGATTCCGAACATGTGGGCAAGAGCCATGAGCCAGACATCTGGGAAAGAATTCACTGTAGTAACTCAGAGCCCTCCCCATCTAGTGTCCTATCTCCAGCCATTGGAGATACGTGGTAATAGCAGTCACAAATGGCCCATATGCCATTATAGGCAACTTCATCATACCATCCCCTCCATAAACATATCAAGCTCAGTCTTGAAGCAAGTTAGGGTTTTTTTGCCCCCACTACTCCTCTTGGAAGGCTGTTTCAGAACTTCACTCCTCTGATAGTGAGGAACTTTCATCTAATTTTAAGCCTAAACTTGTTGATGGCCAGTTTATATTGATTTGTTCTTGTGCCAACACTGGCCCTTAATTTGAATGCTGTCTCCCTCACTGGTGCTCATCCCTTTGATGTATTTATCGAGAGCAATCATATCTCCCCTCACCCTTTGTTTTGTTAGACTGATCAAGCCAAACACCTTAAGTCTCCTCTCATAAGATAGGGTATCCCTTCTTCAGATCCTCCTGGTAGCCCTTCTTGCACTTGTTCCCGTTTGAATTCATCTTTTTTAAACATGGAAGACCAGAAATACACACAGTATTCCAGATGAGGTCTCATCAGTGCCTTGTACAAGGTAATAACACTTCCATATCTCTACTGGAAATACCTTGCCTGATGCATCCTAGGATTGCATTAACCTTTTTTTGTGGCTGCATCACATAAGTTCTCAATTTATAACAAATATTTTTGTTAGTCCCTAAGCGCATAACCTTTCACTTTGCACTATTCAATTTCATCCCATTTCCATTACTCCAGTTTTCAAGGTTATCCAAATCTTCTTGTATGATATTCCAGTCTTCCTCCATATTGGCAATACCTGCCAACTTTGTGTCATCTGCAAATTTGAATAGCATACTTCCACATTTTGTGCCAAGGTCATTAATGAAAATGTTAAATAAGATTCATTTCAAGACGGATCCTTTAGGAACTCCATTATTACCGTCCCTCCAGCCTGACAGTTCACCTTTTAATTCTCGTATTAATCCCCATCTTCTCCACTTTAACTAATAATTTCCCATGTGGAATTGTATTAAATGTTTTACTAAAATCCAGGTAGGTTAGATCTACTTCATTTCCTTTGTTTATAAAATCAGTTATCTTCTCAAAGAAAGAAATCAGGTTGGTATGGCACGGTCTACCTTTAATAAAACCATGTTGTCTTTTGTCCCCATTATCTTCATCTGTATGTCTTTAATTACTCTCTCTTTCAAAATTTGTTCTAAGACCTTGAATACAATTGAGGTTAAACTAATGGGCCATTAGTTTCCATGATCACCTTATTTTTTTCTTTTCTTAAATATATGTACTCTATTTGCAACTTTCCAGTCATAGAGTATGAATCCGAGTTTACAGATTCATCAAAATCCTTGCTATTGGGCTCGCAATTTCATGTGTCAGTTCCTTTAATAATCTTGAATGGAGATTATCCAGGCACCCCGATTTGGTTCCATTAAGATGTTTGACTTTGGCTTCCACCTTGGATGTAGTAATTTCTACTTCCTTATCGTTGTTCCCATTAGCCAACCTGTCACCGCCTGCAACTTTCTCATTAAAAACTGAGGCAAAGTATTTAGCCATCTTGCCTAGTCCCAGTCCCTCACCCTTCTGCATTAAGCAGACAGTTTCTGCTTTCTTCTCACTGTCCAGGCACCAGTAGTGGGAGCATTGATAGGACAGGAGACACAGTTTCCCTGTTCTCAGTTCTGCTTGTTGCCACAGCAGCTCCTGGCTGCCAGGAGGAGCTATTGCAGGGGAAAGTTCTGCTCAGCCCTTATAGCTGTAGGAATGGAGCATGCTATTTAATTCTGGGGGGTTGGTGCATGTGCATTTTGGTTGCACATAAAGTTGAGTGGGGATGGAGCATGCTCAATTCTAAGAATTGCACTCTCCTAAGGATTTAGCTGCCAAACTCTAAAAAGTCTTTACTAATCATGTGTGAACTGACACCTAACTTGCCCAAATTGGGGAAAATTTACACAGGATCTGCAAAAGCCATGATTAACATCAGGGTGCCACCCTGTCAGATTTCAAGAGCTACCTGTGGCACCTGTAATGGCTCATCTAACAGCTGTCACATGGTACAAGTTTTGAGATTGGGCATATCTCTGGAGCATAAACATATGACTATAAAGTAGCCTCTTAAACAGTGGTGTCATATTTTTGATCTGGCTATCGTCAACTAGCAAACCTATGGAAATAATAGTTACTACAATAGCTGCTCCTACAGTGATTGCTTCTTCGTGTACCATCTTTGTCTGTCATTAACTTCATTTCTTTTTAGCCTGCTAATAGCCTCTTTGGCTACTCTGACAGTTACCAGGAGAAATAAGCGTAAAGTTTAGGCTCAGCTATCATTACTAACTCTTTATCAACTAAAGAATCGTTGCCAAAGTGCAATCTGTCATGTCATCTTAAAAAAAAAATCTGTTCTTTTTTTAGTGGAATAAACCTTTGCATGATGGGTCATTGCATTTACAGACCCATGATTTCTTCAGTTCCAGCTTCTCTCTCTCCAGCTTGAGTCACCCTGTTAATGCCGAAGATAGCAATTCAGGTAAAAGCTTTGAAAAGTGTAAATGGAATAAACGATCTAAAATAAATTTAACATTGCAGTGCTAAGACGTGAAATTAAAGTCAGTAAAAGGCATATTATAATTGTGTATGTATAGAGTTAAACTTCTATAAATGTATAAATGTGTTACAGAATCAGAGTCTAAGGCCAGAAGGGACTACCAGATCAACTAATCTAATTTCCTGCACATCACAGGCCACTAAACCCCACCAGTTATCTCTGCAATGAGCCCAATAACCTGGAGTTAACTAAAGTATTACAGCCCTCCAGCAACTAATCTATTGTTTGCCACAGGCAGAGAATAGGAGGGACTGAGGTACATCGATGCCTGAGACCTTTACAATGGCAGGGGACTGATTTGGTGAGATATACCCTGAAAAACATAGCAAGTTACATTGTACAATATATTTTCTCTTAGAAGCAGGAATGTCTATTGAATGCAATTACTTTCCTCTGTGGTTGTAAGTTGAGGATGGCTCAAAGATACTAAAGTCAACAATTTCAAATCTAGATGCCTAAAGCTAATCTCCTAAATCCAGTTAAACACCTAAATAAAAATGGCCTGATTTTTAAAGCTGCTGAGTTTCAGAGGTTGATTTGTTCTTTGGAAAGTCAGATAGTTGTATTTAGATTACTAACTATTGATTTAGGTGCCTAATGTCAGAAATGCAGCTCTGAAAATATTAACCTTAGACATCTGTAAATACTTTCCCCTGAGATTTGCAAGGAAAAGTGATTTTAAAAATTATCATTATACCTCATGCTTTCTGTATACAGCACTTTTGTTTAAAAGCACTTTACATGCACAAAATAATCCTGAATGAGTTTTCTAAATATTGGTTCTAATTGTCATCTCAGTGTGGCATGCTATATAAATATATTTAAATAATTGAATATACTGTATTTAAGTTTATTTACATGGCATCTGTAGCTTTGTGTAAGAGAATTGCATACGAGAATGTTTAAAAGAATGAGACCTAGAGAATAAATCAGAGCATTTCCAGGTGCTAAATTAGAACACCCAGATGCATTAAAAAATATGGGCAGATGCATCAGAAAATGTGGGTAGTAGAGAGAGATTAAAAAAGAAAAGGCTATCGGCAAAATTCAGGTGCATGCTCAGATTTCAAAACACTATTTCAGGTATCTCTCAAACAGACATGACAAAGTCAAAGAGCTCATCTCCCTTTCAGTTGTTAGAAGCATTTGCTGGTTAGCCAAGGAATTGTTTTTCCTGGAAAGGGCTGGATTTTCAGAAAGTGCTGGCCCACTTACCCTCTGAAAATCAGGTCCCTTTAATATGCCTTAAGATGAGCACCCAAAAATGAGGTTTCCAAAATCACTAGTCACTTTTTAAAATCTTATCCAGGATTAGGGAGGTTGTGTGTGTGTATGAGTGAAAATCAACAAGGGCTCTGAGCCTCGTCCAACTGAAGGCAAAGCTTCTAACCACTGCAATGTGAGCCCCATTAACCTCAAAGCACACATACGTATTCTAAAATTTAGGTTGCTTACACTAATGCTAATATATTATGCCATGAACGGTATTTGACTACTAAAGATGCATGTTGTTGTACAAATTTGTTGAAAATCTGCCATATCCATCCTCAAGGTAGAATTAGACCTATAGATTTGTAAACTATTTTGCTTATAGGCCTATCTCCAAACCCTCTTTCAAAAGTGGCTTGTCATTCTAGTAGTGAGTTCAAGAGCAATGTAAAATTATGAGGTCTTCTGCTAGAAGATAGACAGCATAGTCTAATGGACAGAGCATGGGCTGGGGAGCAAGAAGTCCTGAGTTCTAATTGTGACTTCGTCACTGACTGCAGGATTTTACATAATTCACTCTAAACTCTGTTTTTGTTTCCCTTTCTATAAATGTAGCAATAATACTTGAATTCTGACCTCACAAAAGTGTGGTGAGGATTAGTTAATGTTTGTGCTTTGAAAGTATAAAGACCTATATATGTGCCTACTATTATTTATTATGCAGGCTTTGGAGGATGGTGTATTCTGATGGAACACACTCAGTGTTTGTGTATCAATTTCAGTGCAAATTTCCTCACAGTTTTATAACTGCATGAAGGAAATGTAATGTTAGGAGTTAGCCTGCATGGGAATAAAGTATTGTTTCACTGATGTCATAACTTAGGGACTTTATATTTGATATTAAGTTGTAAGGCCCTAAATAGAATAGAATTAATTCTAGCGTGATGAGAAAAGCTGATTGTGAAAATCTGGGGAATCTATGTATAACTTATAAATTTAGGAAATTGCTGTATTGTTGAACAGTGCAATGTGTAGTGAGTCAGTCGTGGGTTGATGAGGTCCCTGATATGTAGCATCCACACCGTCTGGAAGAAGCAACAGACTAAGCAAAAGAAGCTGTCAACCTTAACGATTGTGGTCTGATAGGGCAATGGTATGCCAAGAAGAATGCCTGAGCTGGAAACCTAGTTCAATCACTTGTATCTGCAGGGATGGGGAGTGGAGAGTAGAAAATCTCCAAACAGGAAAACAAAGGGACAGAAGTATCACAGCAGGGGGTTAAAACTAGGAACAAAGGCCACAGGTTTTTGGAGGGAGAAGGGTCTTTTTTGATTGTTTGTTTGACCATGCTCCAGAGGAGAAACCATGAGGAGAGAGATCCAGGAGAGGGCACTTGGAATCCTTAAAAGGACATTCCAGAGCAGTGAGGAAATGGAGGCGGGGATGCCATACAGGTGTGTTTTATTGTTTTACCTAGACCTGTAATATTTCTTACAGTGTCTAAAGTAAAGTATAATTGTGTTAGAAACCTATCCGAAGTCTGTGTCCATTTTTTTCAAATATCCTGTCCCTGGAGAGGTGAACTGTAAACCCGAGTGCTCACAAGGTTGGAGCTCTGGGAAAGGGTGTGCTTAAGTTCTGGGGTGTCTTGGGGGTCTGCACTGGTTCTGGGGCCCAGTGCAGTTGGATCATGAGGTCCCATTTCCGTGAATGGGGTAACAGACAGAGTCTGTGCCCAGGACACATGCCAGAGAAGTCAAGGAAAGAGACAGTGCTGGGAAGCCTATCCAGGCAAAGGTAAGGTAAAGAGCAGTCCCATGTGGAGAGACCAAATCATAGCAGCCTGGTGAGTGTCCCCCAGGGGAGCTTGAGTAGGGCGGTGACACTGGTGCAGAGGAATATGCCAGCTATTTAGGGCATGCAAACTGCATTGCACTAATAAATATTCATTATCAATATTTTATTTGAACAACATTAGACAAAACTATATGAATTAAGAGAGTGGTATAAATGACTTTATGAAATGAGGTAATGGTACTAGGAATGAAGCAAGGTGACTATAATACTAATATCTATGTAGGGCAAGATTGTTGCTTGTCTGTGCAGAGGAATATGGGTCTGTAAGGCACCTGTGTGTGTAAGTGGGTGGATAGAGGCTGGACTTGGCAGAATCTTGACTCCACCCTCGCATGTACTGGTCAGTGCAGCTGAGGGTGAAGTCAGCCGGAGGACTGCTCAAAATTTTTCAGTCAAAAGTAATTTTCAATGGAAAAAAATTGGTTCTTGTACGTGAATATTAACTCCAGTAATTTAATAGGACTGATATCAGATTCGCTTTACTTTCAGAGGCTTTTCCCACAATTGTTCACCTTAAATTCCCACTGTTTTACTTGAGGAGGGATGTAGTCAGCTCTTTTTGAAGCCTTTCAAAGAAGTTCCTGGGTCAGCCAGAAGGAGTCACTGAAAAATAACAAGGCGCTTCTCAGCTTCCTTCTCCCCTTCTAGAATTGAGCATACTGCCCATTGTAGAATTTCAAGCTCTTGCCAACCAAGGGGTACCTGAGAGATTGAGTTTGAAACACTAATGATAATTCATTTAGCTGCAGTTAGTCCACAAAGTTGGTTTAGTATGTGTTGACAATAATTGTAATGAAGGTAGAAACAATGGCTACTGATTGATGTGTATAATTAAAGTTTATTCTTTCTCAAGCCTTCCTAAATTGTTTCCTAATTTGCAGGCTCACTATTGTTTAAATCATTTATAGCAAGTACAGTAAATAACATTGCAATTACTGAACAATCCAATTTCTAAAATATAAAATGATTTATGGGTGCAAAAGCAGATGTATTAAAATTCTGGGTGTGAGATTAAAGCTCTAATACAGGGGAAACCAAAAATGAGCTCCAACAGAGTTATAGACTTTACAATTAATTTCTTGTTGACAACAAGAAAATCATGGATACCGTAAAAGAAGCCAGATAATTTATATTTTTCTGTTGATTAAATGTAACTTCCTTATTAGATTAGATTCCTAATTTGTACAGAAAAGGATAACGTTCAATTTCCTGTACATCTGTCCGGTGCTGAAAATATATCATGGCTGTTTAACTAAGGCCACAATCCTGAGAACACTAACATATATGAATCACTTTATATCGAGTTCAGTCGTACTATCCTCAAATACATAAGTGATGTAATCCTCTAACCTGATTCCTATTGGAAAGAAGGATTCTGCATGGATTTTTTTCAAGTCCTATGAGGTTTGCTCTCGTATTTTCCTTTATTCCCTACCAGAAGAATTGTCAATAACAATATTGTCTGTGCTGGCAGTATCAACAGGAGAGGGATAGTTTGTCTTGTGGTTCAAGCAGGTGACTAGCCAGCATGTATCATGGGTTCTGTTCCTAACTCTGCTGTTTACTTTTGCATTTCTTGTCCTACCATCTTTTCTTGTCTGTTTCCTTTAGATTCTTATCCTGTCAGCTCAGCAGCACTTCAGCTTTCTGTATCAGTTTTATCTGTGAAATGGAGCATGATGATATTTTCCTACCTCAGAGGAGCATTATGAGGGTTAATTAGTGTCCTGTTCAGCATTTCTTATTCACCAAAGACCGTACTGCATTCTTTGTGAGTTAAAGTAAGATACAGAACAGGCTCTTTAATTATGGCTTACTCCTGAGATACATTCTTCTAACCCTGAAATGCATGTGACTTCAGTGAGGACAGTGCACACAGAACAAATGTCAGTATCAGCCCCTTAATGTTTGAAAAGCGTAGGCAGTCATCTGTGGATAGGCAGCTGTGGGCCTGATGTTGAAAATACTCATGACCAAGTTTAGTGCATGCTACTACCACAAGCACTCTGATTTTACTTCTAACTAGGGAACATAGGGAATGGTTGTAAGCATTCCATGGTAATATGTGTCTGCAGGATAGGACCCTGTATACGTGCAATTAAAATAAATATTAAACCAATTTTTAATTATTTATTGCTTTTAAAGTTTCTTTATACTTTCAAGAATTTAGATAATTTATTGGGAAAAAATGGGTAAAATATTCAAAAATGTCTAAATGACTTTCAGTGAGATGTTGGCTCCTAAGTCCATAATAAGTCCCTTTGGACACTGGATTTAGACTCCTAAGTTACTTCATAGAATCATAGACTATCAGGGTTGAAAGGGACCTCAGGAGGTCATCTAGTCCAACCCCCTGCTCAAAGCAGGACCAATTCCCAACTAAATCATCCCAGCCAGGGCTTTGTCAAGCCTTGAAAAACCTCTAAGGAAGGAGATTCCACCACCTCCCTAGGTAACCCATTCCAGTGCTTCACCACCCTCCTAGTGAATTTTTTTTTCCTAATATCCAACCTAAACCTCCCCCACTGCAACTTGAGACCATTACTCCATGTTCTGTCATCTGGTACCGGTGAGAACAGTCTAGATCCATCCTCTTTGGAATCCCCTTTCAGGTAGTTGAAAGCAGCTATCAAATCCCCCCCTCATTCTTCTCTTCTGCAGACTAAACAATCCCAGTTCCCTCAGCCTCTCCTCATAAGTCATGTGCTCCCGCCCCCTAATCATTTTTGTTGCCCTCCACTGGACTCTTTCCAATTTTTCCACATCCTTCTTGTAGTGTGGGGCCCAAAACTGGACAAAGTACTCCAGATGAGGCCTCAGCAATGTTGAATAGAGGGGAACAATCATGTCCCTTGATCTGCTGGTAATGCCCCTACTTATGCAGCCCAAAATGCCGTTAGCCTTCTTGGCAACAAGGGCACACTGTTGACTCATATCCAGCTTCTCATCCACTGTAACCCCTAGGTCCTTTTCTGCAGAACTGCTTCCTAGCCATTCGGTCCCTAGTCTGTAACAGTGAATGGTATTCTTCCGTCCTAAGTGCTTTTGAATTTTTTTACCCATTGATAAGTACATTCCGTGGGCAATAATATTCAAATTATGGCAGCACCTGATATGGCTGTATAGTTAAGGCTGAATTGAATTTTCCACTTAAATCAGGGATTCTATCTCTTCTATGAAAGAAGAGAATGGTGTATCCTCCTCAAAATTACAGCACTTACTTGTTGAGTAATGAATTAATTTTCAGAGAATTTACAAGTAAGTGTATTCGTTTGTGTTAAATTAAATGCATTTTCTAAGAAATTTAGCATCTGATGTCAGTTCTTTTGAATTCTTTTTTTTTAAAGTTTCTTCATCAGAGGCCACTATTTTATCTTCTCCTTCAGAGCATGCCACAAAAAAATTGTCCTCTTTCAAACTGTCTGTCTTATCCTATTGTTTTCAATGGGACTGAGATCACAGGCTGCCCTCAATTAAGATGCCCCTTTCCAAATGGCCACCATCTCCCATTGTTCTCAATAGAGCTGCCATTGCCATTTTTGCATTTCCAAACCTTAACATGTTTTGCTTTCTTTTGTTTGATTAAGAGACCATTTTCTCATCACCAGGGGTAAAAGTAACTTAAGGGACTTACTGGTACACAGGGCAGGGGTCCTGAGCAAGGTGGGGAGGGAGCTCGGGCAGAAGTGGTGGGGCCTCAGTCAGAAGGGGCGGGGCCTTTAAAACCCCAGGGCCCTTTAAATCGCCACCGGAGCCCGAGGGCTCCTGGCCACCGCCACTGCCCCAGGGCTCTGGAGGTGATTTAAAGGGCCCAGGGCTCCGGCTGCGGTAGCGGTGGCCAGGAACCCCAGGCCCTTTAAATCACTGCCAGAGTCTTATGGTAGTGGCAGCTGGGAGCCCTGGGGCTCTGGTGATGATTTAAAGGGCCAGCAGCTCCAACTGCTGCTGAGAGCCCAGGGCCCTTTTAAATTGTTGGTCTGGGGAAGCTGCCCCCTGCCAGTATGGTTGGCTGTGTATCGGCTCTTGCCGGTACGCCGGGCCGGACCGGCTTACTTTCATCTCTGCTCTTCACTCAAAGCCCACTTGTAGACTCATGTCTTCCATGATGCGCACAAAAAATGAGGTGATATTAACAACAGAATGTATTACCGCCCCCCCACACACACACACACACAAAACTCTTTCCCTCACAGTGCATCCTGTCTCCTTGCTAGTGTTCTAGATTTGTAAACTATCTGGGACAAGAACTTTAGTTTTGTGTCTAGTTCTATGCCAGCACATTGGAACTTAACAATTAATAGGCACGGTTTCCATTGTAGCATAAGAAGTTCACACTGAAGACTAACCCTTTGATTCTGTAACTAGAGACAACTGTTAAAAATAGAACTTTAAATTGAACCAAATGTGCCCATGAGTTACTATGAGGCCTTGTTTCTCACCTCATCCCTTCCATACTGTTTGGCAGTGCTGCTTGTTGCATCATATATAAAATAAGGCTCCACACTACTCTATGTGGACAAACCCCATACCCATGCGAAACCCTGGTGTAGTCAGTTATTTGCTGAATCAGGATTTTAGATTATAAGACGTGTCCTGATGGTGAACATATCTTTGTCTGTGCTGCAAAGTACCTATTGTAGTTTTAGGCACAGGAAAAATCAATTAATATTAATAAAATTGTCAGCATATTTTGAGCATTAAATACAGTCATAAATATTAGTTATTAGTACACAAGAATTAAGCCAAAACTATATTTTCTTACTCAGTCAAATTAGAATGACAAATTAGACAGTAAAATTAGTTTTAAACCAAAAGGTTTAAAACTGAGAACTGTTAACAATATGGTAAATAAATACGAACTTATTTCTCTCTGTATTGTAGAGTTTTAACATACAATTACCAATAAGGAATCAAAACTGTTTGTCATATTCATCATATTTGCAACAACAAAGCGTACAGCATTAGTAATCAACAGGAGCCTGATAAGTAAACATAAACTTATTACTTCCCACGTCACAAAATGTTAATACAAAAGAGCAGGAGAAAATTGTTCTTTGTATCAGTTAGTTAGATTTCAGTTAATTTAATCCAGATGATTCAACAAAGCAGCCTACAAGAATAGGCAGTGACATAATGGTAAGTAAATACTAAGATGATATTTTCAAGACTTTGCTTCAATTAAAAAAAAAACAGGCACAGAAATAAAATTCTTTCATTCAGATTTCGGTGGGATGGAGCAAAGTAACTAGGGTCTTCTGAGTCATTCAACTTTTCATCCACAGGCTCATTTTCCTTCTTTTTAACTGATTTTACTCTTCTAAAAGTCCACAGCTTTTTTAGAATCATGAGAGACTGGCAAAAAAAGGAACTGACGAAACAAATCCTAGTGAGGAAAATGTTTCAGCCACACAGAACTTTTTTTTTCTTCCTTCTATTGTCAGCCCCATATGGAAAAGAAGTATAGAATTTAATTGAGGTTAAATCATTAAGGGTTTGATATCCATTTATGGTGATTCTATAGAAATTATTCTGAAAGCCTATACAATTTAAAAGAAATCAATACTTTTTTATATCGTTTGTTTTTTAAAAAAACTCTAGAACTCTATTGAAGGGATGTAATCAGGGCCGGTGCAAGGAAGTTTCGCGCCCTAGGCGAAACTTCCACCTTGCGCACCCTCCCCCCCCAGCCCTGCGGCAGCTCCCCGCCCCCCCTCCACTCTGAGGCGCCCCCCCCCCCGAGGCAGTTCCCCCCTGCCCTGACGCGCCCCCCCCCCCGCCCGGGGAGCCGAGCGGCAGCTCCCCCCCCCCGCCCTGAGGCACCTCCCCGCGGCAGCTCCCCACCCCCCGGCCCGGGGATCCGTGCGGCAGCGCTGACCCAGGGGAACCCCTGGGCTGCCGGCGGCGCGCTGACCCAGGGGTTCCCCTGGGCAGCCGGCGGCGCGCTGACCCAGGGAACCCCTGGGCTGCCTGCCGGCGGCTCAGACTCCCTCTCCCTCCCAGCGCAGCGGCCACTGTTTAAAAAAAAAAAAAAAATGAGGGTGCCGCTTTTTGGCGCCCCCAAATCTTGGCACCCTAGGCAACCGCCTAGTTGGCCTAAATGGTAGCACCGGCCCTGGATGTAATGGTTCCAAACATTATACAGCTGTATAGAGTGTTTCCAGGGCCGACGAGAGGGGGGGAAGCTGGTACAAATTACCGGGGCCCGGCGGTCCGGAAGGGGGCCCGGGGCCTGGCTTCCCCAGCTTCCCCCCCTCTCATCGGCCCTGTTTAGCCGGTCCGCCCTTGCTGGGGGGCCCGAAAAATTTTTTTCACCAGGGCCTGAACCTGCTCTCGGCGGCCCTGAGTATTTCCCATGATGGTGAGCATATATATGTCAGGGAAAACATGGATTTGCTTAATATTATTTTTAAAATACCTTTCTTTATTATCTCCAGTCATATTTGATTGTTACTATGATTTAATTACCCTATTGTATTTGTTCAGTGGAAAAGGAATACAACCCTCCAGTAAGTCAGGACTTCAGTGTTCAGTCTGTGCAAATTCATTCACTTCCCTTTATGCTATTGAAAAAAATCTGATAGGAGTTATAAATAACCTGCTGTAAGAAAGGGCTGCAGCTGTGCACTCTAGACAGTGAGCCTCCAGTCCCAGTGCCTTAAGAGAAGTATTTTGGTATCAGATGTGAGATGCAACTCAGCAGTAAGTTTTTAGATCTTTCCGCATTCCAGTAGAATGCCTTGGCCAGGAGAAATTAGTGTAATTATACATTGCGTGAGTGTTTGATCTGAATCTGTGGTCACAGTAATCATAGGATTTCTTTAAGGAAGCATTTTCTTTAACAGAACAGATTAAAGCAAACAGAAACTTGTTACTGTGATGCAAGCAAACATAATAAGAACACAAGTCTTTATGAAAATCATCATTAATTAAAATGGAGTAGAGAGCAAATGGGACATGTATATTATTTTGTCAGTTAAAATTAATTACAGCTAAATAGGAAGCTTTGCTTCAGTTCTACTCAATCCAGAGAAAAAAGTATTTAACAGCTCTCATTCACCTGTCTCCCAGGGAAAGTAACAAAAAAGGAGTGGAATTTTGTATTCTTGAGATTTGTGCTTAGTTATGTCAGCTGCTGCCACTTTAACTCCCTGAAGTTCTGCCCTTCTTAAGCAGTTTTTGACCCTATGACAGCAAGGTTTTTCCAGAAAGGCATCACCTTCACTGAACTACTGGTAAAGTACGGAGAGGGAGTTGTTAGGATTTGGGACCATATCCTTCTAGGCCAGAGGTCCCCAAACTGTGGGGCATGCACCCCTGGGAGGCATGGAGGAACGTTCAGGGGGTGCGCAGCAGGGCCCGAGCCAGCCCCCATGGGGGGCAAGGGAAGGAGCCCCATCCAGCCCCGCTATGACCCCGTCCGCAGCTCCGCCCCCAACCCAGGTCCATGCTGCCCCCTGCTCCGCCCCTAGCCCAGTTCTAGCCCCAGGTGCAGCTCTATCTTCCCCGGCTCTGCCCCCAGCCTGGCTCTGCCCTCATTCCCTCTCCACCCCCAAGCTAGCTCCACCTCTAGTCCCAGCTCCTATCCCATCCCCAGTTCTACCCCAAGGTCCACCTTCAGCCCAAGCTCTTCTTCTGAGCCAACTGTGGAATAATGGAGGTGGGGGGTAAGGCGGGGCGTGACAGGACAAGTTTGGGCACCACTGTTCTAGGCACTCAGCACCTTGCAGGATTGGATCCAGAATTCTTTCTGGTTCATTGTAGATGATGAAGATGTGGGCACTCTGACAGCTACATTGGTATTCCATACCGTTTTGGAAAGCAAAATCCTTTCTTATACTTTTTCCCCCAGGAAAAGGTATCACCATAGATTTTGAATTGGGTCCTCTAGTATCATTTCAGTTTTCTGCACATTTTAATATTGCAGCCAGCTATTAATCAGTAAAGGTGCAATTTACTGCATTTGTTTTCTACACATCATCTTTATCCATAACAGAAGTAGATTTTTATCAGTATTATGGTTATGGGGCACCTATCTTACGAACCCTTACTCAATGAGTCAGCCTTACATATGCAAGTCATTCCACTTCAGTTGGATCACTAAGTCATTCAGGCTTTGCATGACTCGGTGTGACTGTAATCTTTTCTAATAACAGGATAATACTGTGGTTTATGATTAGGGGTTTGGATTTTAGATTTAAACTATTATTTATCTGCTATGGGAGGGAGGAACCGTAGGGTGACTGGTAAAATATATATATATATATATATATACCTGTCTTCTGAGACTGTTTTTACCTCACATCTATTTCTTTTTCTCTGATTTTTATCTATGCCCTCTTCTTTCACTAAATTGCTCTTGTTATTTCTCAGTCTCTGCTAAGTAAGTTACTGACCGATTAATGTTTTTTTTTAATAATTTTTATTTCTAGAACTATTTCTTCTGACAGTGGCTGGCGTACATGAAAGAAAAAAATCAGGTTAAAATCATATTTAGACTGTTAAAACTAAAATTATTTCAAAAATTATTTTTTCAGTATTTCATACCTTTTTGTGTTCCTCTCAGAGTGAACATTGAGTATATTGTTTTAACTCTTAGTTAGTTCCTAGTCAATTTCACTGTCTGTTACTCATGCTTCAGCAACATTTGGTAATGTTTGGATTGCAGACATACAGGGAATGTTTATTTGTATATAAAAGAATTTTTCTACTGGCCTTGCTTTCATAACACACTAAATTTCAGTACAGACTTGATTTGAAGACTTTTTATTAAAAAAGAGGGGGCATTTATTTACTTGTATCAATGTCTGCTTACAACAACAATAATAATAATTGTAGGAAAAGGAAAATATCACAACTTATCAAGATAAAATCAATATTTCAGTATGATAGGTGCTTCATTTTAATGTAAGCCTACACAGATCATCACGATTGTTATTGCTTTATATTCTGGTAGCTCCTAGGAGCCCCAGTCATAGATCAGGATCCCATTGTGCTAGGTGTGGTGTTCTGTTTGCACGGCTGGCTCCAGGGTTTTGGCCGCCCCAAGCGGCGTAAAAAAAAAAAAAAAAAAAAAGCCGCGATCGCGATCGCGATCTGCGGCGGCAATTCAGCGGGAGGTCCTTCGCTCCGAGCAGGAGTGAGGGACCATCCGCCAAATTGCCGCCGAATAGCTGGACGTGCTGCCCCTCTCCGGAGTGGCCGCCCCAAGCACCTGCTTGGCAAGCTGGTCCTGGAGCCGGCACTGTCTGTTTGCAAACACATCACCAAAAAACAATCCCTGCCCCACAGGGCTTACAATCTAATTAGGCTCTTGCTCACTTGTGCTGTTTTCACTCTTATCCTTTATTTTTGTCATCACTAGTTTCTTGTCAATAGTCAAAATTTTGCCAACATTTTCAAACTCCCTGTTGAAGTCAATGGAAGCTTTGCTATTGACTTCATTAGAGCCATGATTTTCACCCTTTTTACCTAAATTAGGGAAAGAAACATTGGCCTGTATGGTATGACACATACAAGCTGAGATTACTCAGTTAGGGCAAACTGCAAAGAATGGGTCAGAAAATCCCTGGAACTGGTGGTTATTCCAGTACTTAGATTCACCAAGCCAGCAACAAAACAGCTTCTGCAATATCTTACTGGTTACCCAGAAGCCAATAATACAGTTCCCTTAAAGCCACCCAGCCTTGGGCTTCCACCCAGACAGCTAAATCAAATATGATGAGGATTACTGAAAATCTTGTTCATTATATAAAAAGTTCTACTAATCCCAAAGGATTGGACACATTACCCTTCAGATTAATGAATATTTCAGATCTTACCCAAATACACACAGCCAATTCTTATTAACTAAACTAAAATTTATTAAAAAAGAAAAAGAGAGAGAGTGAGTACTGGTTAAAAGATCATTATACATATGGACATGAATAGAGTTCTTAGGTCCGTTTCAGATGTGAGCTTTAGAGTTGCAAAGAGTTCTTTCAGAATTAGCCCATAGGTTCAGTCCAATGTCCAATATCAGGGTGATCCAGAGTGGAACTGGAGACCTCAATCTTGTGGCTCAGGCTTTCCCTGATGAAGCATAAACAGTTTTGAGATAAAAAGGATCAGGTCCCAAGAGTTTTTATAGAGATTACTGGCAGGCTATGATCACCTCTTGACAGCATGCCATCCTTGGTGAACAATAGGCTATTGAAGTAACCTTCTATTTCCTAAGCATCACCAGTAATTAGCTACAAGGATTAACATAAGGCAATTGCTTATCTCCTGCCATTTGCAGGTGATTTACCACAAACTTCAAAGAGATGTTAACATCTTCTTTTGATATCTGAATTAACAGAATACAGCAATAAATAGAAACTGTTTGGTTACATTTTTAACCTCTAACAATATATACGAAAACACACAAAAACACAAACATGATCTACTAATATGCCTGGAAAGGTTGAATCTGAGTCAATTAGCCCGCTAGTTGTGTAACCCTTTCTGGCCCTGTGTCACAGATGGAATCAAAATATCTGTGGGCTCCTTGGCAACCTGCAGTAAACTTGGGCCTGGTCCACACTAACCCCCCACTTCGGACTAAGGTACGCAAATTCAGCTACGTTAATAACGTAGCTGAATTCGAAGTACCTTAGTCCGAACTTACCGCGGGTCCAGACGCGGCAGGCAGGCTCCCCCGTCGATGCCGCATACTCTTCTTGCTGAGCTGGAGTACCGGCGTCGACGGCAAGCACTTCCGGGATCGATCCGGGATCGATTTATCGCGTCTAGAGAAGACGCGATAAATCGATCCCAGAAGATCGATTGCCTGCCGCCGAACCAGGAAGTAAGTGTAGACGTACCCTTAGAAGCCAGGGCTGTTGGAATCCCAAGCTCCTCAGCAGCCCAGCTGCATCCTCTGTATCCCCCCATATCCCTGCGCTTCCAGACCTGGTGGGCGGCCTTTCAGCCAGGGCTTCCAGTCAGCAGCCCAGGGAGCAAGCTGAAAAATCACTTTTGGATTGCCCAAAAAGGGCATTTCTCCATCAAAAAACTTCAAATTTTTGTCCCCATTTGGGACTCTTTTTTTTCCTTCAAAATTTTTTTTTAATGTTTTGTGGGAGGGAAATTCTGCTTTCCTGCCAGCTACATGAGACAGAAAATCATTACTTTAGCTATATAACCTTCACATATACTTCTATATCTCAGCTATAATGATTTTTTCCACCTAGGCATTAGTTCCAACAGAGTCCCCAGTCTCTCAATGACCTGATCCTACCTTTCCAGTCTCTCCAATTTCCTCGCTTTCAGTATTTAGCCTATGCATATTTGGGGTGCTTTGATATCCCCTCCTCCAAGATCTATCTGTTTGCATGCATTTTTACTTCCATTATTTTCTCTTAAATGGGTCCTGCAGCCAAGTACATCACAAGGTTTTACCCTGAATGATCTTAATTGTATCTCAGTTCTCTATTTTCTGTTTCTATCCAATTAACATGATCTTTTTTTATCAGTCTCATTGTTGTAACTAGTGTAGAGTGTCCCAAATGCAGTGCTTAATTTGTACCAGAGCTTGCCAGAGCTGAGCCCTGGTATCTCTAGGCTTGGCAGTTCATAGTCACAGCACCTCTGCATTTGTTGCATCAATTATGAATGTAAAAAAATTGCTTGAGCCCCGGCACCTCTTTCATTACAAATTAAGCATTGCCCACATGCTTTGGAATGGGCACGATAGAAACTAATGAACAAAATAAATGTTACTGTTCTGTTTCACTGCCTTGTATTTTCTCATCTCTGCCTCTTATTTAATCATTTCTGATACATCTTTTCCCCTTTTTTCCTGGCACTGGAATAGCCCTGCCCCATATGCTTGTGATTTTCCAGCTGTCTTTTAGTTTATACTCATTCCCACAGCTCTGTGTCTGTGATGCTCCTCCTGTTCGCATGTATCCCAACAGGCTGCATCTGTCCAAAAAGAACTCTTAACACCATGCAAACCTGTGGATCTTCTGTCTGCATTAATAGAGGAGCGATTCATTCAGGTTAAGTCTGCTCATAGATGAGCCAATAGCCCTCCCCCATCCAGCTGTATCCTACTTCTATGATCCCTAATCTGTGACTGGCTTTTTTGCCCGACATTAAGAATGACACTAGAATTATTTCTGAACTCACTATCTATAAGGTCCCTTTAAAGCTAACGTAATTCCTCAAACCGGATTTGAATAGACTAGAAACTACAGCTGCTTCCTAGCTACTGCCATTTCTTGAACTTGATGCCCTCTATTGAGAATCCCTTAAACACTAAGTATGTCACTAAAATGCTGTCATCCATTATTACTATTTTTTATCCTTTCCCCCCCTATTGCAGTAGTGCCTATTCACCCCAAACAGGACCCCATTGAACTAGGCACTGTACAAACAAACAACACAAAAACAGTCCCTGCCCCAGAGAGTTCACAGTCTAGGATTTAGGCAATACGCAATAGGTATTGCCTAAGAAGATAGACGGGGCAAGGGGAAGGTACAGCAACAGTGGGGATTGGTGTGTTCGTATCATTTAGTCTGAGGTGGTTGCACCCAGTATATTACAAAATAAATAGCTCTCCTAGCCTCCAGAACAAAACATTGTAGGTCTAAGATAGATCATTCCTATTGGCCCTTTGTTTTCTTCTTTCCATCTCTTTAGATTGTAAGATCTGGGATTTGGGGTTTGATTCACTCCTTCAAGCACAGCTGTTGGAAATGTGTAAGTCACTTTTCCCGCCTTGATAGCTACAACAGAGGAGATGGACTCACCCTTGGGGCGAGGGTGAGCAGTGCCTTCACTACCTCTTGCCCTCCTCCAGAAGTTGCACCAGCTTTAATTTATGGAGGACTTCATAAGAGTCCTGTTGGTGGAGGCTGTCTATGAAATGAGCTGAATCAGTATGTCTCATGGGTACCTTGCCTTGTGTGACCCTAAGAGCACCTTAGTGCCAGTTGGCACACTGTTATGATAATTACCCATCAGGTACCACTTTAGTTTTTCAGAGTGCACTGATTTGTTCCTTCCATGGATTAAAAAAGTGTTGCCCCATTCCTGTGATCTAGTCAATACCAGTTTCCACTGTCATTGCAAGACAGGATCTAGCAATCCAATCAGTTTTAGATGTGGTTTGAATCAATTACAGCACTAATGTGGCATTTGCCTTTACTAACAAAGAAGCCAAAAAATTTGCTGTCACAGTGACCATTGATTAATCACTAAGGCCCAGTTTTTCAAAGAGCTTGCTGGCAAATTTTCAGGTAATCAGCATCCCCAATTGGGCCAGATTTTCAAGTGCTTAGAACCCACAAATGGTGTGAGATTTTTCAGAAGAGCTCAAGTCTCATTTAGATACCTGACATAAGGGTCTGATATTCAAAACTTCTCAGCACCTAGCAGCTCCCACTATGACACTTCCTGGCCAATTTTGAGGGGAGGAAAAAAACAGCACTCAAAGCACTTGTTTGAAAATCCAACCCCAACTGTCCTTTGTACCAGAGGCATCCAGAAACATACTGTACCAAGGTTCAGTCCGTAAACATGCATCTCCTGTGTGACCAGACGTGCTCAGTACAGCTCGATGTTCTATCCATTTGAATGGACATCTTATTTAAGATTGTTGACAAGGGACACATTCACTGTCTGGTAGCATGAAACAGCTTAATAGTGTCGTGAACAGAATAGGATGGGTAGTATGGACGTGTTGGCTATTTTATCAGACCAGTTTCTCTAATGCGAAAGAAAATTCTTACTAATTTAGAACATTATAAATTACTATTTTGCTTTTAAAAAACTATGTGTGCCAGCCAGTTAGCAATAAATCTCCCGTTTGTGTAAGTAAGTGCATCTTCCAAGTGGAAGGAAATCCCCAGTACTGAAAATATTTTCTTTCTATGTGATTTTATCCCCTGATAGCCTGGAAAACTGACTTGCTTTACAGACGGAACAGGTTCTGCACCGACAACCGTGGTGCCTACTTCCCATATTCCTCTCCTCAGCCCCACCTATAGGCCAGATTCTCAGCGTTATGAGCAGATGTGCAAAGCTATTGACTTCAGTGGGATTGCACAGGTTGTAAATTCAATCAGAATTTGGTCCATTGTACGTGACTCTTGTCCTAGAGAGACTAACATTATGGGTGATCTCCATGCCCAGTCCAGCCTGAATCCCTTTGCTGAGATTGCCTGTTAGTAAAAGAGTGTTTTGTTAAAAATATATGAATAAACAAGACCTCCTAAGTGCCAGTTGTGGTGGTTGTTGCAATTTTATTTTCTTTGTGATGTGGACTTGGGTCCACTGAGAATTAAACTGAGATCACCAATTATATTTCACAAAGGCCAGATGAGTATCACTATGTCACAGGGTGGGGTGGCCCTTTAAGGGAGTTGGGTTTAGCTCCTAGCTAGTGAGACAGCAACTCACTTAATGCAGAGAGGTGGGAGGAGTAAGAAGGCTCCTGCAGGTACACAGAGCCATATATATTTTATTTTTGGCCTTTCTCCTGGTTGGTCTCCCAGATTCTCTTCTGATCATCCATCTTTTTCGGGCTTGCACACACCAGAAAGCTACAGTTGTATATTTTTTTCTGAATAGGGGCTTTAAGGAGGAAAAATGAAATAAAGATTGAAATTGATTTTTTTAAATGCACTATGCAGATCCCATTTGCAGTACATTTAGCCATTATCCAGCCGCTGATGAGATTGAAAGGCAGCCTTAAAGCTGGACAGGTTGTAGTAATTTCTTCAGAGATTTTTCCAGTTACCATATCAGTGAAAGAGAGAGATGATCCAGCAGCCATTTTCTATACAATAGCAAATTTTCTATTCATTACAAAACCCATACAGCCTGATTATAATTGTTACAAGCTTTAGAAGCAGGACTTTTAAAGCCTTTTAGTAAAGATTTCTCTGAGATATAGTGATTTGTCTTTTTGCTAATTGTACAGAGAACTTTCGACAGAGCCCAGCAGCTGATAACTTTAAAGACCTAAAAAGTCCTTAAATATAAGTGATCTTTATGTCCGTTCCTAAAGCGGGGAGCATTTTTCAGGCTACAGTTCCAGCCAGCAGCTTCCTCACAAAATTATCTAGTGAACACAAACACTAGATGATACTTTGATTGGAGTCTCAAGAAACAGAACAGCTTGACTGTCCAGAGTAAATTTCTCCTTTCCATTTATTGACATGGAAAGGGAACTGAAGAGAGAGAATTAAAATGATGTGATAGATTTGTGATTATAAATGAGAGAGACTAATTCCAGATATGATTTGAATAAGAAAATGTCTTGACATGAAAAACATAGGAAACTTGGGAACCCGTTTTCATGCTGTGCATTTTAATTTACATTAAGAAATAGGTTTTTCGGTGATGGCTTAAAAAATGGCTGGAGACTCATAAAATGTTGGCTAAACGTGAGTTGTTTCCTTTAGAATGTGCAGATAAATTGGATTTGCTGGTTTGCGTTCTGTCTTCTGTGCTGTCATCTTTTCTATGTTATCCTTATTGAGTTGAAGGTATGTTGACTGAATCATATTCTGCCTCTGTATCTTGACCTATAGTCTAGGGGAAACCTGTGGCTTCAGAACAAGGTATATGGCCAAAATTTCTGTGTAAACAAGCACAATTCCTTTGACTTCTGTCATGTTGTACCCATTTGTGCTAATGAAGAATTTGGCCTATGGTGTTCTCTGAATGTGGAGGTTGGTGAATAGGTATCAATAATTTTGACTGACAACTCAAAAGCAGGATCTTGAGAGTCAATTTGTTATACTGAACAATATTAAGGAATGTGAAGGATCCTCAGGGAGACAAGTTATGTGTCTGTTTTCCTCTAGAAATGTGAAAATAACTACCATTATACCATTAGCAGCATGTGACTCAAAGTGAACATAGATGACATGATAAAGTTGACAAATGGGTTACTAGGGATAGGAGAGAAAGAGAAAAGGATGATCCACTATGGAGTGAAATTCTAAGATAGGTCCTCACACCTGTGAATGAATTAAGTGAACACAGTGAAGGATGATAAAGAAATCTGACATGAAAACCCTCCCTATGCTGGAAGAGGAACGGGAGATTGAGCATTAGAAAGATCAGGTGGGGTAGTTGTAATCAGCATTTGGAAATATAATTTTTTTCAGTAATGCACAGTGTGCAGTCCTGACTCAAAGTCATGCCTCCCGAGTACCAGTGCATTAGCCACCATGTCATTTATGGCACTGATCTTTGCAAGAGCTGGGGTGATCTGGGGAAATAAAGATACTATATTGGGCTAATGATAGTTATCTCCCTTTGTAAAGCACTTTGAGATCCATTGATGAAAAGCCCTGTGTAAGAGGTAGGAGGTAATTCAGCAGAGAACATTTTGGAAGAATGCAGGAAGTGCTATGTGGAAACAAAAGATATAAATCAGTGGAAAGAAAACACAGAAGGAAATATTTATTCTGGCATTAGAATCAATGAAAAAGTAGCATTTCCCACTGTGTAGGAAAATAGGAAGTATGGCAAGAGACCACCCTGGCTTAACCAGGAGAGCTTCAATTATCTAAAAATCAAAACAGAGTCCTACAAAAAGGGGAAACTAGGTCAAATTACAAAGGATGATTATAAATAAATAACAGAAGTATGTAGGGACAAAATTAGAAAGGCCATGGCACAAAACGAGATCAAACTAGCTAGAGACATAAAGGGTAACAAGAAAACATTTTACAATTACATTAGAAGCAAGAGGAAGACCATGGACAGGGTAGGCCCATTACTCAATAATAGAAAATGTGGAAATGGCAGAGGTGCTTAATGACTTCTTTTTTCGGTTTTCATCAAGAAGGTTGGTGGTAATTGGACATCTAACATAGTGAATGTAAGTGAAAATAAGATCTGATCAGAGGCTAAAATAGGAAAAGAACAAATTAAATATTACTTAGACAAGGTAGATGTCTTCAAGTCCCCGGGGCCTGATGAAATGCATCCTAGAATACTTAAGGAGCTGACGGAGGAGATATCTGAGCCATTAGTGAGTATCTTTGAAAAGTCACGGAAGACGGGAGAGATTGCAGATGACTGGAAAAGGGCAGATATAGTGCCAATCTATAAAAAGGGAAATAAGGACAACCCGGGAAATTACAAACCAGTCAGCTTAACTTCTGT
Organism: Emys orbicularis; assembly: GCF_028017835.1. Lineage (NCBI taxonomy): Eukaryota > Metazoa > Chordata > Testudines > Emydidae > Emys > Emys orbicularis. The sequence goes on from NC_088683.1 coordinate 349,485,806, forward strand.
ACCCGAAAAGATAATGGAGCAAATAATTAAGCAATCAATTTGCAAACATCTAGAAGATAATAAGGTGATAAGTAACAGTCAGCATGGATTTGTCATGAACAGATCATGTCAAACCAACCTGATAGTTTTCTTTGACAGGGTAACAAGTCTTGTGGATGGGGGGGGGAAGCGGTAGACGTGATATATCTTGACATTAGTAAAGCTTTTGATACTGTCTCACATGACCTTCTCATAAACAAATTAGGGAAATGCAACCTAGATGGAGCTACTATAGGGTGGGTGCAAAACTGGATGGAAAACCATTCCCAGAGAGTAGTTATCAGTCATGCTTGGAAGGGCATAATGAGTGGGGTCCCACAGGGATTAGTTCTGGATCTGGTTCTGTTCAATATCTTAATCAATTATTTAAATAATGGTATTATTTACACTTATAAAGTTTGTGGATGATACCAAGTTCTGCGGGGGGGAGGAATGTTGCAAGTGCTTTGGAGGATAGGATTAAAATTCAAAATGATCTGGATAAACTGGAGAAATGGTCTGAAGTAAATAGGATGAAATTCAATAAGGACAAATGCAAAGTACTTCAGTTAGGAAGGAACAATTATTTGCACATATACAAAATGGGAAATGACTGCTTAGGAAGGAGTACTGCGGAAAGGGATCTGGGTGTCATAGTGGATCATAAGCTAAGTATGAGTCAACATTGTAACACTGTTGCAAAAAAAGAGAACATCATTCTGGGATGTATTAGCAGGACTGTTGTAAGCAAAACACGAGAAGTAATTCTTCCACTCTACTCCGCGCTGATTAGGCCTCAACTGGAGTATTGTGTCCAGTCCTGGGCGCCACATTTCAGGAAGGATGTGGACAAATTGGAGAGAGTCCAGAGGAGAGCAACAAAAATGATTAAAGGTCTAGAAAACATGACCTATGAGGGAAGATTGAAAAAATTGGGTTTATTTAGTCCGGAGAAGAGAAGACTGAGAGGGGACATGATAACACTTTTCAAGTACATAAAAGGTTGTTACAAGGACGAGGGAGAAAAATTGTTCTCCTTAATCTCTGAGGATAGGACAAGTAGCAGTGGGCTTAAATTTCAGCAAGGGCAGTTTAGGTTGGACATTAGGAAAAACTTCCTAACTGTCAGGATGGTTAAACACTGGAATAAATTGCCTAGGGAGGTTATGGAATCTCCATCATTGGAGATTTTTAAGAGTACGTTAGACAAACACCTCTCAGGAATGGTCTAGATAATACTTAGTCCTGCCATGAGTGCAGGGGACTGGACTAGGTGACCTCTCGAGGTCCCTTCCAGTCCTATGATCTATGATTAGGCAGTTTATTTATATCATTTCAATGTGGGGGAAGAAAGCAGGTGGATTCTGAGGGAGAGTAAATTCAGTACCATAGAAATAAGTCTCTGTCTGCTGACTCTTGATGGTGAGACCTTTAAACACAGGTAGTTTGTGAGCACAGATCAGTGCAAAGCTCAGAGTATCAAATATAGCCAGGGGTCAACCCCATTAAAGGCTTTAAAACCAACAGTATCATGTTGCAAGGCTCAACATTTCCCCCAGGCATTTGAATTTGTGGTTGTGGGGGAGAGAGGAGATAATTAGAACAGAATGTGTAGGAAGTTGTTCACAGGACGGGGATTTTATGATGGGTTATCTTAAACTGCTGCACTTACGTTATATTTTTAAGCTATCTCAGGGGCTCCTAGAGCATATAGATAAGGTGCCTCTTCTTTGTGTTTTTATAAATCTAAACAAATAAATTTTAAGTTAGATTAAATCCTCAAAGGCTTAGTCTTCAAAGAACTTCATATTTCTAAACCCATGTTCATGACAGACAATTATCCATCACTGCTGATCTCTGTGGCTCCATTCCCCATCTGTAAAATGGGGATAATTTGCTGGGATGATTTAGTTGGGGATTAGTCCTGCTTTGAGCAGGGGGCTGGACTTGATGACCTCCTGAGGTCTCTTCCAACCCTAATCTTCTATGATTCTATAATAGCACTTCCTTACCACACTGGGATGATATAAATTCATAAAGGATTATGAGATGTTCAGATACTGTTATAATGGGGGATATATAAGTACCTAAGGTACATAGGTAGAGCTAGGTGTGAGTGGAACTTACTGGAAGTCTATTCCAGGTGCACCAACAATATTCTCTATCCATGCTCAAAGGTATCCAAAGTTACTAGAAGCCCAACAGGATCTAAATGGACAGGCTGACTCCAATCTAAAACCAAGCAAGAGTTTGCATTTGTGACCCTGATTTGCAGAGTTTCAACTCCATAGAAACAGGCGAGCAAGAATTGCCATATCCGCAAAATGGACAGTTATGTCTAATAAGGAAGTTATTTCTTTTAACCGTAGGCAGTTAGTGGTTGGTTTAGCTGCTGAAATCCTGTAGAAGGATTTTTTCCATTGGTTTAATTCTGTTTTCTTATATAGGGCATATGCAGGGAATTTTGTGATTATGATGTGCATAAAGCCACACAAAATGGGCCCTTCTTTTGGTAATTGATATGGTTTTTTTTTCCACTTGAGCCCAATGTGACTATGAATTAAAGGGCAATGGAATATATTGGACTACTATTTTTTAAAAAAAAGATGTATAGGGCTCTGTTTATTCCCCGCATATACCACTAACCTGATATTGGAATTAATTTAGCACTGAGCAACATAAGAATTAGGAGAATTTGTCAACTCCTCATCTATTAAATTAATTTCTCGTGACAGCCAACAGCAGATATATCTGACACTGGTTTTTCCTAGCTGTTTGTTTAGAAAATGTGGGCATTTTGTACTTTAGCTTTGCAGGCTGTTCAAAGGGGCTTGCTAAAGAGTTATGTTGGACACTGAATGTGAGAGGGGGCCCCTGGGCTTTCTTTAGGCAATATTGTAGCAATAACAGAGGCATAAGAACAGCAGAGGAAGTAAACATTTTTCTGACATGATTTCTCTCCAAGCTAAGTTTAAAGACAGAGGAGAAAACCACAGTTTAAAAGGTGCTGTTATGTTGTGTGGCAGGTCTGGGAAAAGCTTTTAAAGGCTCTCTAGAAAATCAAATCTCCTAATGGCTGTAGTGTGTGTGTATGCGTGTGGTATGTGTTTAGTGCTCCTGCCTAACACACCTCTGGAGTGTTTTTTTCCTATGACATTTTGTAGAGGCAGCAGTTATAAAACAAAAGTTGTAGTGGCTCTTTTACTGACTCTGCTAAACCTTAACAGTTGGATTATACTATCCTCTACTTTAGCTAAATCCAATTTACAGCACAAAATTAGACATTTTGCTTTGTTCGTTCCTGTCATACTCTAGGCTTGATATTCCATAAATAGCGGAATGGTTCTTGAGATTCAGTGGTAGCCTAGCAGCAACCCCACCTCCTCCCCTCACACACCCGATTTTGTGGATTGTGACTTCTCTATGTAAGGACTACATGTTCTGAAACTGTCGTTGACCTCTAAGCAGTATTAAAGCATCAATAGCACTTGAATCTCTTCTATTTTAATTATCTTTATTATTTAAGTAGCTGGAACAAGGTTCCCTGAAACTGGCAAGAATAATTACTTATGATGTTGAACAGCTCCGGGACAGTCTCAAGAGTCTGTCCAGTGTTTCATCTGGCAGCTCCAGCTTTCATTAGGGGCAGATATTAAAGGTCTTTCAGGGACCTATAGCTTCTCATTATACAATCTGCATATTCAGACTGTTCAAAAACAGAAACAAAGAGTGTCATGCTTATCTATTTTGTTTATTGAAAAGGGAGAATGCACTTACTATAATGTGTGTTTCCAAAAAGAATCTTAGATGTTGCAAGTGGAACAAACCTACCAGGCTGGAAGTCCGGAGGTGTTGTGACTAACCTCCATTTCTTTATGATTAATTAGATGGGAGGCAGGTCCCAAAACTTTGTCTCTTGTGACATGGAGACATAGTATGAAGGGAAAAAATGAGGCCACCAGACCTAGTTAATCTCCCCACTAATGCAGGTTTTGTTTCCTACAGTATATTTTCTAGAGCTTTGTTCACTATAGTTTATAATGTCAAAGGCATAATGCGTCTACCAATATTTCTTTGGAAATGATTCCACAGCCTGAAAGATCTCACTGTTAGGAATTTTTTTTTCTGGAATTCCGACTAAATTTCTATTCTTAATTTCATTCCTTGTTCTGTTCAGCTTTCATATATGGTATCTACAGAAAGTTGTTATGATCCCTGCTTAGATGTCTCTTTTGCAACTTACATATATTATCTAGCTGTTTTAATCTTTCTGCAGAGGGCAATGCCTCTAATCTTCTAAATCATTCGTATTGCATATATGGAGAGCATTTTCAGCCAAAACTTCTTCTTTTTTTTGTCTGAAACAAGTTTTCAAAATTTAACACAAATTCATTAAATGCTTCGGTTGACCCGAAAAACATTTTGTCCAACCCAGGAAACTACAGACCAGTTAGTTTAACTTCTGTGCCAGGGAAGATAATGGAGCAAGTAATTAAGGAAATCATCTGCAAACACTTGGAAGGTGGTAAGGTGATAGGGAATAGCCAGCATGGATTTGTAAAGAACAAATCATGTCAAACCAATCTGATAGCTTTCTTTGATAGGATAACGAGTCTTGTGGATAAGGGAGAAGCTGTGGATGTGGTATACCTAGACTTTAGTAAGGCATTTGATACGGTCTCACATGATATTCTTATCGATAAACTAGGCAAATACAATTTAGATGGGGCTACTATAAGGTGGGTCATAACTGGCTGGATAACCGTACTCAGAGAGTTGTTATTAATGGTTCCCAATCCTGCTGGAAAGGCATAACAAGTGGGGTTCCGCAGGGGTCTGTTTTGGTACCAGCTCTGTTCAATATCTTCATTAACGACTTAGATATTGGCATAGAAAGTACGCTTATTAAGTTTGCAGATGATACCAAACTGGGAGGGATTGCAACTGCTTTGCAGGACAGGGTCATAATTCAAAATGATCTGGACAAATTGGAGAAATGGTCTGAGGTAAACAGGATGAAGTTTAACAAGGACAAATGCAAAGTGCTCCACTTAGGAAGGAAAAATCAGTTTCACACATACAGAATGGGAAGAGACTGTCTAGGAAGGAGTACGGCAGAAAGGGATCTAGGGGTTATAGTGGACCACAAGCTAAATATGAGTCAACAGGGTGATGCTGTTGCAAAAAAAGCAAACTTCTCATGTCTTGCTCAGGTGTGTTGTGAGCAAGACACGAGAAGTCATTCTTCCGCTCTACTCTGTGCTGGTTAGGCCTCAACTGGAGTATTGTGTCCAGTTCTGGGCACCGCATTTCAAGAAAGATGTGGAGAAATTGAAGAGGGTCCAGAGAAGAGCAACAAGAATGATTAAAGGTCTTGAGAACATGACCTATGAAGGAAGGCTGAAAGAATTGGGTTTGTTTAGTTTGGAAAAGAGAAGACTGAGAGGGGACATGATAGCAGTTTTCAGGTATCTAAAAGGGTGTCATAAGGAGGAGGGAGAAAACTTGTTCACCTTAGCCTCTAAGGATAGAACAAGAAGCAATGGGCTTAAACTGCAGCAAGGGAGGTTTAGGTTGGACATTAGGAAAAAGTTCCTAACTGTCAGGGTGGTTAAACACTGGAATAAATTGCCTAGGGAGGTTGTGGAATCTCCATCTCTGGAGATATTTAAGAATAGGTTAGATAAATGTCTATCAGGGATGGTCTAGACAGTATTTGGTCCTGCCATGCGGGCAGGGGACTGGACTCGATGACCTCTCGAGGTCCCTTCCAGTCCTAGAATCTATGAATCTATGAATCTATAACCCTCTCCTCCCCACACCCACAAAATGGAAAAGGCTAAAACATTTTGTTAGGACAATTTTTGTTAGGACATTAAATATTGCATTTCATTTTGAGTTTAACTTCCAGTTTATTTTTTAAAAGCGTTTAAAAATGATCACAAATTAAACAAAACTTTTGTTTTGGGTTGACATTTTGTTTGACCTGAAATGCTTTTTTTTTTTTTTTTCATTTTTACCCAAAAAAAATTTTAAAAATGTTCTTTTCACATTGACCAGAGACAATATTTTTAACATTTTTTTTGGTTCAGCCACCGAACTAAAAAATTAATTAGTCACATATCTCCCTCCAATCTCACTGTACCTTTGTAGTATTATGTGCCTAAAACTGCATACAATGTTCCAAGTATGTGTTCAGCAGGGAAGCGTTGAAAGCTCAATATGCACCTATTTGCTTGCAACCACTTCAGGGAAGGCAACTCACCTACAAGTTATGCACCGATGTTTAACTTGAGCAGAGCTGGCCCTAGACCAAACAGTGGCCCAGGCAAGGAGCGTCTTTAGTGCCCTTCGCTTCCATTTGTTAAACTTTTGAGTACCTTATTTTTATTGCATTTGTAGTCCATTTCATGACTTTGATGCACGATTTGAATGCATGATTTATCCCTGTCATATAAGACGATAAACTTGTATGCTAGGATCTGTAAATCTGTATTTATTCATGCCATAAATAAGCAAATAAAAATGTTTCCTCTAAGCTTATAGAAACTTTTCAATTTTAAGAATAACTGAAATGTACTAACTAACATTAACGAGGTTCGAGGAAAATGTAGTTCTCAGGAAGTCTGGAAGGTGCCATAACATTCTACAATGGTCCAGAACATTCTAGGAAGTTAGTGAAAAATGAATCCACATACGGAATACCTGAAACATGTTACTTCAAGCATTCTATTTTCTCTTTTGTCACTAACAACAAAGATAGTATCCCGAGCCCAGCGCCCCCCAACCCTGCCACCGCAGGTGATTGACCGGGTTGCCTGCCCCTAAATCCGGCCTTGAACTTGAGCACGTACAGCTTAGACATTATAACTGCAAACACCCATTAAAAAGGATGGAAATGCTCCTGACTCGCCTACTGCAAGGGGTATGCAGTGAGATTTGTTTTCTAGAAGTTGGGAATGGGCAACAGGGGATGGATCACTTGATGGTTACCTGTTCTGTTCATTCCCTCTGAAGCACCTGGCATTGGCCACTGTTGGAAGACAGGATACTGGGCTAGATGGATCTTTGGTCTGATCCAGTATGGCCATTCTTATGTGCTTACATACTTAGGTTTGGTTCTGATGTGGAAAAAATCGATCCACGCGTTGTGTTTTCAATCAGATCAGCCTGAGGCCCTTTATTGATTACAAGCACGCAGGGGGTGACAGCTATTGGAGCTGCCGCCCCCCCTCCTCTCCCCACCCCCTCCCCCCCCGAGTCCAGGAACACACAAGCTTTTTAAACCTTAAAACCACAGACAAATTACACATACTTCCGTATTAATTACCTTATTTGGAATACATTGCAAAATTAATACAGGTCAAAAGCAAAAAAGAACAATCACCCTTCTTGTTATTCATGGTCTGGTTCGTTTGCAGTTTGACTTTTCTAACAGTGCTATTGTGGTTATATATTTCCTAAGCTTGGGCTATTACAAATTGTTCTGTTTGGGGATTTTTTCCACTCTGACTCCTTCTGCCCCTTGTACACAGAAACAAGCAGGATCTTAGTTCAAGGGCTGTAAGCAAGCTTGACCAAACTCAGGGCCTTGACGAAAGTTTAAGGCCTGCTAAATTTTCCCTCACAGTTCCCAGTGTCTCCATCCTTGTACCTGCAGCAGTGGGTAGTACTGCAGAAGACAGATGGCTCAGTCCTCACAAGAGATAGGGAGAGTGTGCTTTGTGATGTTCAACAATGATTCCTCAGCTGGTCATGCAGTAGAGCCCTAATCCAGTGAAGAAGTGCTGTGCTCAGCACTGCCCCACACTAGCAGACTCCAAAGAAAGCTAATTTCAGTCTTCCTTATCCCAAAAGGTAGGGGGAAGGTGTAAATTAGTGCTTTCAAGGGGGAGAAGGCATTTGTAATATGAAATTTTGCCAAATTTTACTAGTATTTAAAATACTTCACATTATTTACGTTGATTTTGAAAAAAATGTTGCCATCCCAATCCTTGGTTTCATGTATTCTTGTTCCAAAATCACAACAGTGATTTGGACCAGTGTAGGGCCTGATTCAATGACCATTGAAGTCAATGGAAAGACTCCCATTAACTTCAGTGAGATTTGAAAAAGATTGCTTAGATGGCCATGGTGATGGGTTGTATAGAAATACCTTGGATAGGTAAAGAGAATGAACAGTAGAAGATAACAAGAGTAAAGCCTCTGATAGAAAGCAGTGTGTCTCTCTTCAGTAGTAGTAAGCTGAAACAATCTGGACCTTCAAAATGGCTGCCTACCTCAACAGACAACAGAATAGAGAGCTAAAGATGCAGTAAGTAGGAAACAAAAGCTCGTCATGCAAAGCTAAGTTCACCCAACCCAGATTCCTCTCTTCATCTCCACCTGCCTGCTGTTTTCTGCCCTCTAGAGCAAATAAATAAGGCCTGCCAGCATGGCATGAAAGTCAACCAATTTGGTCTGCTGCAAACCAAAGCCAGAAGCACATTCATCAGTCATGGACCCGTTACTGAAAATGCTTTGCCGAGACAGAGCACTCACACATCAATACATAGGAGAATTAAATGTGACTGTATTTTATGTAAACAAATGTTTTTCATATACTAGATCCCATAGGTAGGTATATTTCCCCTCCTCTCCCAGAGGGGCAGGAAAAATATGCCTCAGCTGCAGTAAGAAGAACACTTCACTAAAACATCAGCTGAAGCAGAAAATTCCAGCTGGTTGAAACTCCATTTATATGCTTCTGCATCTCCTGGGACAACAGAAACGTGTGCATGACCATGGAAGCAAACAGGAATTAAGCAAAACAAATGTACTGACTTCAACTCACTGAAGTATGAAAGCTAGATTTTTTTTTCTTTACCCAGAGGTTATAGGTCATATAGCAGGGGGAGCCAGAATTAATTTATTATTACACATTTTATGAGCTTCTAAAAAGTCTCTCTCTCCATCAGGGTCCCTGGTTTAAGAACCTCACCTTGGCTAGAGAAGATACTGCTTTACCTTTCCTCACAGAAAATATCATAATGCCACTATACAAATCCATGGTATGCTCACAACTTGAATACTGTATGCAGTTCTGGTCACCACATCTCAAAAAATAATCTTTTTAAAAGATTTTTTTAAAAGATATATTAGAATTGGAAAAGCTACAGAGAAGGGCAACAAAAATGATTAAGAGTATGGAACAGCTTCCATATGATGAGAAATTGAAAAGACTGGAACTTTTCAGTTTGGAAAGGGGGTAACGATAGAGGTCTATAAAATCATGAATGGTGTGAAGAAAGTGAATAAGGCAGTGTTATTTACTCCTTCACATAATACAAGAACCAGGGGTCACACAATGAAGTTCAGAAGCATCAGATTTAAAACAAACAAAAGGAAGTACTTCTTCACACAATGCACAGTCAACCCGTGGAACTTGTTGCCGGGGATGTTGTGAATGCCTAAAAGTATAACTGGGTTCAAAACAGAATTCGATAAGTTCATGGAGAATTGATCCATCAATGAATATTAGCCAGGGTTGGCAGGGATGCGACCCCATGCTCTGGGTGTCCTAGCCTCTGACTGCCAGAAGCCGGGAGTGGACGACAGGAAATGGATCACTTGATGATTACCTGTTCTGTTCATTCCCTCTGAAGCACCTAGCATTGGCCACTGTTGGAAGACAGGATACTGGGCTAGATGAACCATAGGTCTGACCCAAAATGCCCATTCTTATGTTCTCACTAGCTATCAGGGCCGGCTCCAGGGTTTTGGCCGCCCCAAGCAGCCAAAAAAAAAAAAAAAAAAAGCCGCGATCGCGATCTGCGGCGGCAATTCGGCGGAAGGTCCTTCGCTCCGAGCAGGAGTGAGGTACTGTCCGCCGAATTGCCGCCGAATAGCTGGTCCTGCTGCCCCTCTCCGGAGAGGCCGCCCCAAGCACCTGCTTGCCAAGCTGGTGCCTGGAGCCGGCCCTGCTAGTTATCATGTTGATGTATTCTGTGGAGGCTATAGCTTCAACGTTGCAGTTGGCAAAAGGAAAACCATAACCCCAGCATAATGCTATGGTACATCCTCAGAACAGACAGGCACCATGTATGGTATAGACAGATTAAACTTGAAGGAAAAGCTTTAAAGTTTGCAGAGAGTTATGGGAGATTGCCCTCTTTATATAGTTTTTTGTTTTAATACTTTTTATACTGCATTTTGTTGGTCATTCACATTCACTTACTTATATAAATCAAGTTTCTGTGAAGTTATTGTCACATCATGCAAAAAAATATTGTAGCGCAAGAAAGTAGCAGTTCGAATAGCAAACTTGACACTTAGTGAAATTTTGATGTGCATTTACTGATTATGCAATTTTCAAATTAGCTGAAACTTAATTATTTTGAATCTGCTTTTCTTAACACTTGGTTGTGAATGTACTCTTAGTGAGGACTTGATCCAAATGGAGATACTTCCGCTGGCTTCAATGGGCTTGGGATCAGGGCCTTTATATCTACCACATTCCAAGTCCAAGCTGTTTTTGAGTTATAAGTGAAAAAGAATTGCCATATTTTTTATTGCGTGAAAAGTGCATTTTTTGTCTTACACCCTCAGAATTAAAACAGGCTGAAGGGATTTTCTTCATACTTTCAAAAACAAATATTTTTGATGGGGCTTGGGCATGGAGGGGTTAATACAAAATGGTGACTTTTTCAGAAACTTATGTGTGTGTGAAAATATTTAACAACTGCAACAACTCTGCCAAAAGAATTCTTTGGGATCTTAGATATGCTAGGTAGACATTTATTAAGTAATACTCCCGTTAAACTGACTTTTAAGTTTATTTTAGGAATTCTGACCAACGTTTCGTCACCTCGATAACTATGAATTATATTATTATTTCCTATGAGAGCTGATAGTGTACTGAAACTTCCCAGGAGGAGTTCCAGACAGATTATGTTAATTGGTACACAAGGAATATAGCTCACCATTTGACTAAGCAGAAGATTTTCAAGGACAAATTTTCAGGCATTGGTGACTACATTTCAGTTGAAGAAAATAGTGTGCAAATGAACATATTGTGCACAAACTGTGTGTTCAGTGTGTGTGTGTGTGTGTCTGTGAGAGAGAGAGAGAGAAAATGTGTTCTTCACTAGTATCACTCACCCTGTATCTGTGTGTGTGAAATAGTAGCATATTACTAGCAGTCAGAATCGTTATGGTGATGCCATAACACTAGACATAGCCTGTTTTTCGTAATGTTTTATTCTTTGAAATTAAATGAAATTGGAACTAATTAGTCAATGTTTGTAAAGCACTTTGAGTATGAAGATCACAATAGAAGTGCTAGTTATCATAACTAGATGTAGCAGTAAAAATTTTAAATTATGATTCAGTTTTTTAATTATCTATAGATTTCAAAATATTTTTTAAAATGTGCAAAGGATTGCATTAGATCCTTTGTATTCAAGGCTAGGTTAGCCAGCCTGCGTGCAAAGGGAAGAGCCATCTACGCAAGCAGGCTGGCTAACCTAGTGAGGAAGGCTTTAAACTAGGTTCACCGGGGGAAGGAGACCAAAGCCCTGAGGAAGTGGGGAAATGGGATACCAGGAGGAAGCACAAGCAGGAGAGTGCAAGAGGGGAGGACTCCTGCCTCAAACTGAGAAAGCAGGACAATCAGCGAGTTATCTTAAGTGCCTATACACAAATGAAAGAAGCCTGGGAAACAAGCCAGGAGAACTGGAAGTCCTGGCACAGTCAAGGAATTAAGATGTGATTGGAATAACAGAGACTTGGTGGGATAACTCACATGACAGGAGTACTGTCATGGGTGGATCTAAACTGTTCAGAAAGGACAGGCAAGGCAGAAAAGGTGGGGGAGTTGCATTGTATGTAAGACAGCAGTATGACTGCTCAGAGCTCCGGTATGAAACTGCAGCAAAACCTGAGAGTTTCTGGATTAAGTTTAGAAGTGTGAGCAACAAGGGTGATGTCATGGTGGGAGTCTGCTATAGACCACCAGACCAGGGGGATGAGGTGGACGAGGCTTTCTTTCAGGCAACTAACAGAAGTTAGTAGATCACAGGCCCTGGTTCTCATGGGGGACTTCAATCACCCCGATATCTTCTGGAAGAGCAATACAGCAGTGTCAGACAATCCAGGAAGTTTCTGGAAAGTGTAGGGGACAATTTCCTGGTGCAAGTGCTGGAGGAACCAATTAGGGACAGAGCTCTTCTTGACCTGCTCCTCACAAACAGGGAAGAATTAGTAGGAGAAGCAAAAGTGGATGGGAAGCTGGGAGGCAGTGACCATGAGATGGTCGAGTTCAGGATCCTGACATAAGGAAGAAAGGCGAGCAGCAGAATACGGACCCTGGACTTCAGAAAAGCAGACTTTGACTCCCTCAGGGAACCAATGGGCAGGATCCCCTGGGAGAATAACATGAGGGGGAAAGGAGTCCAGGAGAGCTGGTGTATTTTAAAGAATCCTTACTGAGGTTGCAGGAACAAACCATCCCGATGTGTAGAAAGAATAGTAAGTATGGCAGGTGACCAGTTTGGCTTAACAGTGAAATCCTTGTTGATCTTAAACACAAAAAAGAAGCTTACAAGAAGTGGAAGATAGGACAGATGACCAGGGAGGAGTATAAAAATATTGCTCAGGCATGCAGGAGTGAAATCAGGAAGGCCAAATCACACTTGGAGTTGCAGCTAGCAAGGGATGTTAAGAGTAACAAGAAGGATTTCTTCAGGTATGTTAGAAACAAGAAGAAGGTCAAGGAAAGTGTGGGCCCCTTACTGAATGGGGGAGGCAACCTAATGACAGAGGATGCGGAAAAAGCTAATGTACTCAATGCTTTTTTTTGCCTCTGTCTTCATGAACAAGGTCAGCTCCCAGACTACTGCACTGGGCAGCATAGTATGGGGAGGAGGTGACCAGCCCTCTGTGGAGAAAGAAGTGGTTCAGGACTATTTAGAAAAGCTGGACTAGCACAAGTCCAGGGGCCGGATGCACTGCATCCGAAGGTGCTAAAGGAGTTGGTGGATGTGATTGCAGAGCCATTGGCCATTATCTTTGAAAACTCATGGCAATCGGGGGAGGTCCTGGATGACTGGAAAAAGGCTAATGTGGTGCCCATCTTTAAAAAAAGGGAAGAAGGAGGATCGGGGGAACTACAGGCCAGTCAACCTCACCTCAGTCCCTGGAAAAATCATGGAGCAGGTCCTCAAGGAATCAATTCTGAAGCATTTAGAGGAGAGGAAAGTGTTCCGGAACTGTCAGCATGGATTCATCAAGGGCAAGTCATGCCTGACTAACCTAATTGCCTTCTATGACAAGATAACTGGGTCTGTGGATGAGGGGAAAGCAGTGGACATACTCCTTGACTTTAGCAAAGCTTTTGATACGGTCTCCCACAGTATTCTTGCCAGCAAGTTAAAGAAGTATGGGCTGGATGAATGGACTATAAGGTGGATAGAAAGCTGGCTAGATCATCGGGCTCAACGGGTAGTGATCAATGGCTCCAGGTCTAGTTGGCAGCCAGTATCAAGCAAATGCCCCAAGGGTCAGTCCTGGGGCCAGTTCAATATCTTCATTAATGATCTGGAGGATGGGATGAATTGCACCCTCAACAAGTTTGCAGATGACATTAAACTGGGAGAAGTGGTAGATTTGCTGGAGGGCAGGGATAGGATACAGAGGGACCTAGACAAATTAGAAGATTGGGCCAAAAGAAATCTGATGAGGTTCAACAAGGACAAGTGCAGAGTCCTGTACTTAGGATGGAGGAATCCCATGCACTGCTACAGACTAGGGACCGAATGGCTAGGCAGCAGTTCTGCAGAAAAGGACCTAGGGGTTACGGTGGATGAGAAGCTGGATATGAGTCAACAGTGTGCCCTTGTTGCCAAGAAGGCTAATGGCATTTTGGGCTGTATAAGTAGGAGCATTGCCAGCAGATCGAGGGACGTGATCATTCCCTTCTATTCGGCATTGGTGAGGCCTCATCTGGAGTACTGTGTCCACACTACAAGAAGGATGTGGAAAAATTGGAAAGAGTCCAGCAGAGGGCAACAAAAATGATTAGGGTGCTGGAGCACATGACTTATGAGGAGAGGCTGAGGGAACTGAGATTATTTAGTCTGCAGAAGAGAAGAATTGGGGGGGGGGATTTGATAGCTGCTTCCAACTACCTGAAAGGGGGTTCCAAAGAGGATGGATCTAGACAGTTCTCAGTGGTAGCAGATGACAGAACAAGGAGTAATGGTCTCAAGTTGCAGTGAGGTAGGTTTAGGTTGGATATTAGGAAAAACTTTTTCACTAGGAGGGTGGTGAAGTACTGTAATGGATTACCTAGGGAGATGGTGGAATCTCCTTCCTTAGAGGTTTTTAAGTTCAGGCTTGACAAAGCCCTGGCTGGGATGATTTAGTTAGGGATTGGTCCTGCTTTGAGCAGGGGGTTGGACTAGATGCCCTCCTGAGGTCCCTTCCAACCCTGATATTCTATGATTCAACCAGCAAACCTACTGTACCATTAAGTACTTTCAAAAGCCAACCCCAGCATTGATTAAGCCTCCATTTTTTCTAGCTGCAAGATATTTTGGATGTATTTTTCAAATAGGAGCGGGCTTTACTGAACTATGGCAGTAGAACTGATTGTAACCAGTTCAAGTGGAACTGAATGGAAACCAAGTTATAAATTGGTTCAAAATCATTCAGTCACTTCCTTCCTTCCTCAGTGCCCTATGTTTCTCTTGATTGGAGACACACTTATTCATTAGCTGACTAATGCAGTTTTTCTTTTCTTTTTTTTTTCTTTTTTTCTCTTTCATTTGAAAAAGTTCTACCCTGTGTTTTTACAGTATTATTCTGTAAATCAGTGTTTAATTTAAATTACAGAATGTTTTGAAAGGGAAATATTTGAACTGTAATCAGTTGTGAATGCTATTGAACTGATGTTTTATTTTGCTCCTGGTTATGGTTTTAAATGAATAGGAAAGCTCAGCATTTTTATTCATATGTATAGGAGTTGCTGTCAGAATTTGTCCACTTTAATATGCAAGATGAACTGCGACTGCATGATAAGTGTACAGAGAATGGTAAACATTAAGATAAGAGCAGTATAATAAACTCTCTTAAATTAAACATATATAGGCAAATGCTCCTTGTTTACAAAGTAACATTCCTTATGAAACAAGATGGTAATGTTCCCCAGTCTTAACTCCTCTTTGCCTTCTATAGAAATGGTGAAAATTGTCATTATTCATAATTTACATACATTAAATCCTGTTAAAGTGTAACATTGATAGCTAGACAACTTCAGATGAACTTTAAAAAAATCTTTGAAAAGTCAGTTGTACATAAAATATTAGAGAAAAGGAGATAAAGAAAGAGTTAATTGACCCTATTGTAGTTATTCCTTCCAAATTCATAAGAGCAATTTTAGTACCAAAAAATCATTTTTAAAAGGTAACAAAATATAATAAAACAAACTTGTGAACCTAAAATATACAGAAAAATATGCAATTTATAAAAAATTAGGGTATAAAATCTCTTCATAAAGTCATCTAAAAGTCAGATCCACCTCCACAAGTCAATTAGGAGTCTTCCCATTTACTTCAGTTGTTGTTGGATCAGACCCTAAGTCAGTCAGTATCAGTTCAGTGTGATCCTATGAATGGTGAAGAAAAACGGATTTAGATGTTAAAAAGTTCTTTGCTTCATCATAATTAATACCTTCTGTCATCTAATCCATAATTTAACTGAAGAATATGAAGGTACACCTCTACCTCGATATAACGCTGTCCTCGGGAGCCAAAAAATCTTACCGCGTTATAGGTGAAACCGCGTTATATTGAACTTGCTTTGATCCACCGGAGTGCGCAGCCCTGCCCCCGGGAGCACTACTATACCGCGTTATATCCGAATTCGTGTTATATCGGGTCACGTTATATTGAGGTAGCGGTATATTGTAGCTTCAATTACGGTAAATACTTTCTTTTAAAAGGTAAACATCTCTATTCCCTGGCCTGTGTCTCCCTTGCTAGATCATAAAACATTATGATTTGATTTTCATGAGAAATGACTGTTTTTAATCTGATTTAAAATTTTACCTTGAATACAATCAAGAGGGTTCAAAATATCTTTTTAAGGCCTCGGTCCTGCAACAGGATCCATGCTGGGGGACCTCCACTAACTTTAATGGGAGTTGTGTTGGCAAAAGAGCCTATTTGTGCAGATTCCATTGTAAAATCTGGGCCTAATCTAGCAGTTTTGAAGTCACTCTACTAAAATAAATGAAATGCCTTGTCTATTTAATTTTTTCTGTACTTGTATTATACTTTCCTCCCCATAGCCTGTGATATCCAGCACCTGCGAGGTGCTAAGCACCCTCAACCTCTTTGAGGTATGATCCTGCAAACTGCCATTCCCATAGCATAGTTACTCCTATGAAAGTTCCCACTGATTCCGAAATGCTCCGTCTTCATGTCTCCTCATACTTTTCTGCCAGTGCTTCTTTCTCCATCCTTGGTTACTTGTGCTTCACAGATATAGTGATGTCATTTACTTCGTTAGAATGCCATGTAGGGTAGCTAGTACACCTCTACTTCGATATAACGCTGTCCTTGGGAACCAAAAAATCTTACCGTATTATAGGTGAAATCGCGTTATATCGAACTTGCTTTGATCCACCGGAGTGCGCAGCCCTGCCCCCCCCCCCTCCCCCCGGAGCACTGCTTTACCATGTTATATCCGAATTCGTGTTATATCGGGTTGCGTTATATTGGGGTAGAGGTTTACATTAAATAGTCTGGAATGGCTAAACCATATTTGTGCTGAATCCTACCCCTCTCTTGACTTGCAAGGAGGTTGGCATGAAATTGGATAGAAAATGTAGTTGTTTATATTAGTCCAATTAAAGCATGGGTTATACTTCAGAGTACATACAGGAATTCATATGAAAACAATCTATTGTAATGTCTCTAATGATAATAAATTTAAATGATGAGAGAATGTCTTGAAAATGAGGATAACAGGTGTGCTGCAGTCTAAAATCACAGTAGACAGAGGGTGGGATAGTACAGGTGGAATTGCCTAGTCAATCCTATAAATCCTTTCTTTTCATTAATACTGCATTCATGTTTTAACTATTTGAGGGCTATGCAATAAACATGCCTGCTCCAGGTATCGGGTACACCCATCTGAAATGCTGTGGCATAGGTGGGCAGTGGAGAACAGCAACATAAGAGTTTAAAAAGTTACCTTTCTGCATGTACAGACTTGTGAGATTCTCCAGGAAATCTGCATCACAATACTGTGGGCCCAGTCACAGATCTTTTCTTTTCTTTTGAATTTTAATGAATAAACAGTGATTATTTTAATCCAACAATTGGAAAACACCTGTAGTGATAACTATCACATTTCTATATTTGTCGGAAGCTCACAATTCATAAATACTGAAATGCCCACTTATCACTTAAATGTGTTGGGTTTTTATACAAATATAGAAACTCGCTGGTTATCATTTGAAAGATTTGTTGACATTCAAAAATAGCTGCACAGCTAACATGAAAGGAATTTATTCAATATGATGCAAAATATAAAAATATCTGCTTAGTACCCTTTTGAAGAACATTGTCTATTATTTCTCATAGAGAAAGATCTTGTATGAATTCTCACAGGGGAAAACTGTGTTTTTGAGTGCTTATGACTAGGGCTGGCTGGCAAACAAGAAGTCACTTTTGCAAAAAATGTCAGGGTTTCACCATTTGTTTTCGTTTTGCATCAGAATGAAACTGAGAGCTTTATAATTTTTAAAATACACACAAAAAGTGAGAGGGTGCACACTACCCTAGAACAATCAATAGCCTGGTGGTAGGGCCCTTCCCCGGGATGTGCATCGATTAAGACTCATATCTGCGTCTCCCACATCCCCGGGCGAGGGTTCAGACCACCAGGTTATTGGATATTCCAGGATCAGTTTGTCTCTCAGTTTGATTAGAAACTGGCCCTCAGAAATGATGAAAGTTTCATAGAAACCAATATGTTTCCATGAAAGGAGTTTTGATGAATCAGCATTTTCAGATGAAAAAAATGTCACTGAAAATTTCCTAACTAGCTCTGTTTAGGATTATATATCATTCGCGTGACTGTGAGAAATCAGCCATTCAGTGATGGCCGTATTGAGGGAAAGAGCATGTAGCTGACTCTAACTTTATCTAGTTATAATAACTACACTAAAAATGCCAGATTCTACTGTCTGTGTCCTTTTTCCAGCTCCACCGCAGACTTCTTGGTTATGGGTAGGTCTACACTTACCCGGTAGTTCGGCGGCGAGCGATCGAACTTCTGGGTTCGACTTATCGCGTCTTGTCTGGACGCGATAAGTCGAACCCGGAAGTGCTCGCCGTCGACTGCGGTACTCCTGCTTGGCGAGAGGAGTACCGCGGAGTCGACGGGGGAGCCTGCCTGCCGCGTGTGGACCGAGGTAAGTTCGAACTAAGGTACTTTGAACTTCAGCTACGTTATTCACGTAGCTGAAGTTGCATACCTTAGTTCGAATTGGGGGGTTAGTGTTAGTCTCTCCGTGCCTCAGTTCCAAATCTGTAAAATGGAGATAATAGCCCTTCCTACTTCACAGCAGGATTGAGGATAAACATGTCAGAGGTGGTGTAGTCCTCAGATAGTACAGTGATAGGAGTCTTAGACAGAAAGATCCCTATAGTGAAAAACACTTCAGCTCAACTTTAGTCAGGGCCAGTGTGTATATAATAATTGTATATATGTGATTGAATCATTATCCCTACACACTTCGCATGTGGTTTGTCTTTTGTAGCATTTATTTAAATTGAATTGATAGTTCTGTGTTAAACCATAGTGCGTCCAGCTCCTGTGTTGATACAGTTTTAAAAAGATCAACAGTGTGAAAATTACCCTTAGATTTGGAGGGTCTAGGAACACATGAAGAATGAAGACAGTGACCCCACACACAGCCACAAGTTTTACTAAGCAGATGATAAAGGTAACAATCACACATAAGTATACAAAGGCTGCAAGAGCCCGTGCAATAGCTACTGCTGTTTTCATTCTCACATGCCCAAAGAAGTTAGAGAGTCTGGTGGTTCTCTCAACAGGTGACCATTGATAGAGGGGTGGTTCCTGCTGGTGTCTTCCCAATGAGATCCTCTCTCAGGGTCTTCCCACTCCATTCCTACCAGGGAACCCCTTGTATCTTGTTATAACCACACCTAACACCATATGCATGTGCATGATGGTTCAAACCCTCCTTTTCCTTATGTGTTCTTCTACATCCCAAAGATTTTGGGGTGCCCCACTTTTCATAGATTTTTCTCTTAGTTCCCCTTATTCTTATGAACGTTCTTGTAAACATAGTCTATGATAAGCTCTGGTCAGAGCAGAACTTTCCATGGTGTTATAGTCATAGAATCATAGTATATTGGGGTTGGAAGAGACCTCAGGGGGTCATCTAGTCCAATCCCCTGCTCAAAGCAAGATCAACCCCAACTAAATCATTTGATCTAGGGCTTTGTCAAACCAGGCCTTAAAAACCTCCAAGGATGGAGATTCCACCACCTCCCTAGGTAACCCATTCCAGTGCTTCACCACCCTCCTAGTGAAATAGTGTTATCCAACCTAACCTCCCACACTGCAACTTGAGACCATTGCTCCTAGTTCTGTCATCTGCCACCACTGAGAACATCCTAGCTTCATCCTCTTCAGGTAGTTGAAGACTGCTATCAAATCCCCCCTCACTCTTCTCTTCTGCAGACTAAATAACCCCAGTTCCCTCAGCCTCTCCTCGTAAGTCATGTGCTGCAGCCCCCTCATCATTTTCGTTTCCCTCTGCTGGACTTTCTCCAATTTGTCCACATCCCTTCTGTAGTGGGGGGACCAAAGCTGGACGCAATACTCCAGGTGTGGCCTCACCAGTGCCGAATAGAGGGGAATAATCACGTCCTTCACTCTGCTGGCAATGCTCCTACTAATACAGCCCAATATGCCGTTGGCCATTTTGGCAACAAGGGCACACTGCTGACTCATATCCAGCTTCTCGTCCACTGTAATCCTCACATCCTTTTCTGCAGAACTGCCGCTTAGCCAGTCGGGTCACCAGCCTGTAGCGGTGCATGGGATTCTTCCTTCCTGAGTGCAGGACTCTGCACTTGTCCTTGTTGAACCTCATCAGATTTCTTTTGGTCCAATCCTCCAATTTGTCTAGGTCACTCTGGACCCTATCCCTATCCTCCAGCTTATATACCTCTCCCCCGAGCTTAGTGTCATCTGCGAACTTGCTGAGGGTGCAATTCATCCCATCATCTAGATCATTAATAAAGAGGTTGAACAAAACCGGCCCCAGGACCGACCCCTGGGGCACTCCGCTTGATACCAGCTGCCAACTAGACTTCGAGCCATTGATCACTACCTGTTGAGCCCAACAATCTAGCCAGCTTTCTATCCACTTTATAGTCCATTCATCCAATCCATACTTCTTTATCTTGCTTTAAACAGGTGCCTTGTGGTCTAGATGGGTACATTGTGCAATACTTTTCCAGAACATCATTTATTGGCACATTCTTTACAGTAATCTTGTAACTTTACTGGCATAAGGGCATTTCTGGGTCACCCATTCATGTCAAGCCTCCTTAAGCCTGAGTCTTGTGTGACATCTTACGGGCCTGAGCGTTATTTGCATTACTGCCTCACCTTACTTATGTACCTAATATGCACTTGTTACTCCTAAATAATTGTCAATCTTATACTCCTATGACTTTATTCTATGTATACCTTCACCTACAACTTAAATCTATTCATCACACATTGTTTAACTCATGGCATTTCATATGTAATCAGTGACACAATTAAATGATAAAATGAACTAGATGGCTGCGCTACCTAGATTGACCTGGAACCATTTCTTCATATGTATTTGTACAGTCCTCAACACAATGAGCCTTGATCCTGACTGGGGGCATCTGGGTCTCTGGGTGCTATTTCAATGCAAATATTAAACATTATTAGTAATGTATAAGGCCCTACTTAATTTGCAATATTGCAGAAATTGCAGATCCCGCAATATTAGGCTTTCACAGCGATTTAGATTTTAATTTAATTAATTATCTTACTTTGCACAATCCATACATTTTGAGTTTTGCAACACACTTTTTTCTGCATTAGTACAGTAGAACCCCATTTATCCAAGCTGTCAGCCCCGGGCAACTGGAGCTCCCGCTGTCAGCCCCACCATTCGCGGGGCTGACATTCCCGCTGTCAGCCCCGTGCATTAATGACTGTAAAATAGTTGCAGCAAAATGTCTGATTATCAAAAAACAACAACAACAACAACAACAACAACAACAACATTAGCAGGCATAACATAATACTGGAGTGTTTATATTGTTCCAGCAAATTTTTCTTAAACAAATAGGTCTTCTCTGGCTTTTCCAAATTACCACAATTAAAGGTCCATTATTACTTTTCTGTGATTTGTCCATGTCTTGTCTGGAACTCAACCACAATTATTTGACAATCATCCCACAATTCAAGTAGGGCCTTAATAATGAGTCATTTTAGTCGAGTGCATTAGGATTATGCTAATGTTTTAGAACATTAAATCACAATACACCTTTTCTGTCTTCCAACCTAGCTACTGTTGTATCCTTACTGTAAATAGGCACCCTACAGCCATACCATTGAGAGCTGTCAGATCTTATAAGCTAAGCAGAGCCAGCATTTGGATAGGCTTGGAGATGCTGCCAAGGAAAATCTGGTCCTGCACAAAGCAGAGCTGATGATTCACCATGTAGTAGACCTCTCTGAACGAATAATCCACCATGCTGCTGTCCAGAGCACTTTGAGTACAGAAGGTGATGGTCTGCAAGGATTTTAAAAATTAATACTTGCCACTCCAGGCTTGTATTAAGCTCCCAGGGTTACAGCTTTTCTCTGACCTTGGCTTGGTAAATGTGGCCACCACCCAAATGCAAAAAAAAAAACCCTTGGATCCAGGAAGGAGCACTTGGGAATTCTTCCCTTTGGGGTACCCTCAAGCCCTTTCACCCCCACTCCGGGGAAGAGCTGAGAAAGAAAACAAAGGAAATTAGCTACCAGCTAATCAAACAACATGCACAAACCTCTTAGGATGCCAAAAATCCAATCCTTTTCTTTAAAAAGGTAAATTTTATTAAAACAAAAAGGAAGAAAATACATCTGGAACTTAGGCTTTTGCTAGATTTTAAAAGAGCAATTCCAAAAATTCAGCACCCAAAATAGCTTTCTTGGGGGTTAGCTTAAAGGTTACAAGCAAACAAAAGCATCTGGAGTCAGCACAGAGGAGTCCACAAGCCTTAAAAAATAAACAGAAATAAACCTAATCACGTCTTCCTAAACATTTCTAATTTACTTACATATTTGGGTTGTTAAAAGTAGTTCTAGATATAATCTAATGGTTTTCATATCTGGTTCAACTTTACACAGCATTCCTGCTGCCCCATCTCTTCAGCCCAGAGAGAACAACAGACAACCAAATCTGAGCTGGTAGTTAAGCTTAGAGGTTCTCATGCAGGTCCCCACATCTGTACCCTAAAGTTCAGAGTGGGGAAGGTACCTTGACATGGTGTAAGCGGTGGGATTTTATAGTATTGTACACAGGAGGGTTGTTACCCTTCCCTTTATAGTTATAACACCCCCCACACTTCATTTATCACACTTGTGTAAAATACTATCTTTGTAGTTCGTCTCATGTTCTAAACTCTTGTGTGATGCTTTATATGAGGATGCTGTATTGCAATTTATTTTTATACAGTGCCGTAAGAGTTTCTGGTGCTCTGCAGACATCTAGGAAGAAGTTTCTACCCCAAAAGAGACTTCAGAGCTTGTCTAAACGGTGCATTACTGTGCACTAGCAGGGGCGTAAATTCCAGCGCCCACCAGTGTGTTGCACACTAACTGGCTTGTATGGAACCTGCTGGCATGCACTGAAAGTTCCCTAGTGTGCGTCAATGTAGTCCCATTTCAGACAGAACTATGTAGATGTGCGCTGGAGAACCTTTAGTGCACACCAGCAGTGTTGACAGGAAGTCTGGCCCATGTGCAGTCAGTGCAAGCAGTAGAACTGATACCCCAGCTAGTGCATAGTAATACGCTGCATAGACAAAGCCCTCCGTTAAATTAGAAGTATATTGGTTAAAGCATAGATCTTGAAGCCAGAACATATGCCACTGATCTGCTGTCTGAGGTAAGGCAACACACTTATGACCTGCTCCTGCTCCCATTAAAATAAATAGCAAAACTTCCATTGTCCAACTTCTTGCAATAGTGCAAGACCTTACCCCTTCTGTGCATCATTCTTTATATACATCTTACCCACCTCGCCTGGGTAGTGTTAGGCTCACCTAATTGATCTTTGTAAAGCTCTTTGAATTCCTCAGAAGGATGGTGCTATTGAAATGCAAAATGTTGTTCTTTTACTAGATTAAATTGTAAGAACACATGTAAAAGGAGGAAGGGGATCATACCTACTAAAATGAAACAATCCTGTTGTATAAGTGATATATCCATTAAAACCCCTGAATTTTTCACTTGTTAAATATATGTACCAGTGTTATTAGCTCTTGGATATTACATTTTCAGATTAGGCTGCCCAAACAGCATACAGTACCTTCACGCTCAGATCAGTTACTTAACCAAGGAGATAAAATCAACCAGGGAGTTGAAATTATTTGTTAGCAGGTGGCAAATAACCATAATATTTGGTTGTTTTATGACCACAGGCAAATAAATGAGTTTGTAAGAACAAAAACTTCCAGCTTCCTTCACTGGTCTCAAAGTTAGAGTCAGGGTGACCAGACAGCAAATGTGAAAAATCAGGACGGGGTGGGGGGGTAATAGGAGCCTATATAAGAAAAAGACCCTAAAATCGGGACATCTGGTCACCCTAGTTAGAGTAGATATCCCCAGTGCATCTTAGCTGCTAAAATAACCTGCTTTCTCATAGAAAAGCCTTCCAGTTTTTGTTCTTAATGCTACAACAGATATTTGCATAAAGTGGAGAGCCACAGAAAATCTAAAAATAGCAGGTGAAATTATTTAATTCTCCGCATACATCAGTCAGGAGCCATTTGTCAGTGAAATGTTTTATTAATAGTGCAAAGAGTCTTTGAGTTGGGTGGTGAGGGTCTCCAGAAGTCTGAGAATGCTTCCTTTAAGCAAAAATACCAGAATATCATTTTATCTCTGTGACAGGATCCCCGGGGTACAACCTGTAACTGTGGAACCACTGTGCCCCCTTAACTCTCCTGTCTGGGCTGTCTCTCACATTGCTTTGCCAATGACAAACAGCAAACCCCTCCAGGCACTGTTATCACTCAGCCACCAGCATGCAGTGGCACACCCAGCTAAGTTACATGAATTCTCTCCAAGCCACTCATGAACTATGCACAGAGTAACACTAGTAAATCTCTCAAACCCACAGCCTTGCACCCCAGAAATATACTGTCTTACACTGCTCAAGACCTTCTCTTAAACAGTCCAAGCTCATTAATTAGTTCGCCACTTTGTCAAAGGAAAGTGGACGTGCACCAGCCTCTGTAATCCAAGCGGATTCCCCAAGCATTTTAGACAAACTAACTGGTAAGGATAAAACATTAAAATAAGTTTAACAACTACAGAAAGATAGATTTTAAGTGATTACAAGTGGTAGGCATAAAGGTCAGAGATAAGAAAATAAAAAGTAAACATGATTCTAAATCCTAAACTTTTAGACTAAGCAAGAGTTGAATCAAACAGCTTTTCTCACCCCACTGGATGTTGCAAGTAGTTTACAGCTCTTAATACGCAGGCTGAATTTCCTTCTCTGCCTAGGACCAGTCTCCTCAGTTCAAAGTCTTTGTCTTCCCAGCATTCTTGTTGCTTTCAGTGTAGGTGGGGGAGCAAAGAGGTGGTCTCATGATCCCACTATCCCTTATTTTATATTCTTAATCCATGTCCCTGGATAGATACTGCCCCAGGCATGACCTGGTGGTGCTTGCTGAGTCACAGAGTGGAGCAATCCTCATTGTCAGGGCCGGCTCCAGGCACCAGCTTGTCAAGCAGGTGCTTGGGGCGGCCACTCCGGAGAGGGGAGGCACGTCCAGCTATTCGGCGGCAATTCGGCGGACGGTCCCTCACTCCGGCTCGGAGCGAAGGACCTCCCGCCGAATTGCCGCCGCAGCTCGCTATCACTGCTTTTTTTTTGGCTGCTTGGGGCAGTCAAAACCCTGGAGCCGGTCCTGCTCATTGTGTGGTGACAGAATAGTAAATCTCTTGTTTACAATTCCCCTGCTAATCGATGGCCGTTTAACGCCCATCTGGGTGTGGGTCACCACCCTTTTAATCACTGGAGAGCTAGCAGTGGATGCGTCCAAAACTCACAACATATTTCAGTAACAACCATAGAGCAAAATCTCATAGCATGCTATATAATAACAATATACATATTTTGACAGAACAATGAGTTTCAGCAGATCATGACATTCCATATCATACCTTCCAAGGCATACATTGTATGAAGTATCACAAACATATTGCAATTATGAATATGGGGATTACAGGGTGCTACTTTGATGTACAGCATGTCACAATCTCCTTAATATCAGGCTCTCTTTTGGGGGCTTTTTAGGTTCATATAAAATATAGGAATAGATACATTTGGAGAGTGAGAGAGAAGCAGGGATTGAAAAAAAAATCCCAGCATTTATATTCTTAAGCAAATAATGAACAAGTCCCTAAGTCAGGGTTCCACTGAAGCTTTCAGCCTATTCTAGCAATTTTATAATAAGATATTCAGTGCCACTGTAGTTTGCATGTTTCTTTCATTAACTTCTAACACACCTGCCAGAAAGATTGAAGAAAAGGTCAAATGGTAAGTTTTTTATTATCTGGGATTGTGAAAACCCAGGAGGTTTTGTTTTGTTTGTTTGTTTTTAAAAAGAGAAAAAACTGAATCACGAGGGGTTTTGTTGCTTGGGAAGGGAAGATGAGAAGGGGTCTGGGAGTATTAGAGGGAAGGGGGGTGAGTAGTTTATCAAATTTTATCTGTTTGCTTGTTTTCCCTTTCACTTTCTCATTAAAGGTTTTAAATTAACATAACAGCTTTTCTGATACCGGAAACATTAGGCTTTAATTTAAATCTGTGAATGAAAACTAATTTCCAAAGTTAAAAGGGAAGTAAAGAGAATGTCAGGGTTCTCATTTGGCCTATTAGGAAACAATAAGAAAGATATAAAACTATCTAGAGCCTAAAGGAGAAGGTGAATATATAGAGAGGAGTATCTTGAGTCAGTTGATACAACTGTGTTTGGATTTTTGAATACGTCTGTTTGTGTGACCTGTTGGAGTCCTGGTTTGCTAGAGCCTAGAAATGCCTGGAAAATAGGCAGTGTGAGTAATAAGGTGCTTCTATATCAATGCTGGCCTTGGTAGCTCAGTCTTCTCAGCATTGAATTGATTAATTGGTGGTATCTCATTCTCATTCTAGTAAATGTGAAAACTGCTGGTCAGTACTGCAAATTGGTAATTCATGTTTAGTGATTGCCATTCATCATGATCATGAATTTATCTGACTCTGCATACCTATATTGAAGGAAATGGTAGGAAACAATCCTTTAAATAGCCTGAAATCATGGTAACAAACAACTTCTAAGATAAAATGTAAACAATTTCAAGAGTTATTAAGTAGCAGATAGATTCATGCTCACCTTGAAAAGTGTTAAAATTGGTTTCCTCTGATTCTTCAAAATCAAATGTACCCTTGAATAAAATTTTATCTACTGAAGTGAAAGAACAAAACATTGATGAGCATGATGATCCTGAAATGGAGATATTTCTCATGCCATTGTCATCTTCAAAGGTTGCCTTTTTAATGTAAACAAGGTTGCCTTCAATATACTACAAAATGAGCAATTTAAAGAAATAATTGTAGCAGTTCACCCTGGATATACACATCTAGCAGATATAAACTTGCAAGCTTACTAACTAGATTATGCAAGTAAAGAAGTAGGGGAATATATTAAAGAAAGAACCAAAAGACTCAACATTGACATTAATGTAATATGGATGTCTAGTTGAACATAAGAAATGGCTATAAGCATCCTTACAGGGAAAACTAATATTTCTACCCAAATCTGTGTTTGAAAAGGACATTATAGTTCAGTGCATCAAAAGGATAGAAAAATAAGGAATTAAAATCAGAAAAGACAGGATAGTTACATTCAAAATTTGGCCGAAATTTTGGTGCCTGTTCATCCCACCACTGTTGGTTTGGCTTGGCTTGTATGAAACTTCATAATAAACTAGTTGCTGGAGAACAAACAGGTGGATGAAAGTGTATCACTATCTAAGGGAAAATCCAAAATAGTAGGAGACCTAACTAGCTAATGAGCTGGGGACTTAATTATTGCATTATTGTGTCTTACTTAAATATGGCCAACTTTTCAATGTGAACATTATGGGAACCTTTTTATAAACATGCCTACAAAATGGATCTCAGTCTGTATTATGTGTTTCACTTTATAAACCCTTTGTGGTTATTTCACTTATTTGTAGGTACTTTTTGTCAGGATGGGGAAAAATCACAGCAACCCTGGTTATTTTCAAGGGCATGAGGCTTGGCGGTACCCCTTTAACTGGGTTGTAGCTGGTGAGATCAAACACTGAATATTATATAAATGAGAAAATAAATCAAGTATTTTTAAATGAGAAAGATGTATTCTGCAGCACTTACTGCATTCTAATAATAGAATCTATTTCTCCCCTGGTTTGAAAGAAAATATTTTCCAATATAAACTGTGCTGCTGGACCCTGTACTTGTCTATGATTATCCAGGTTGTTTCATAAAAAGAGATTTCTGATATTTACTGAAAAGCAGTCCAAAGGTCAGAGTTTAAAGAAAAGAAATACTCTATTATTTTGCTTAACTTTGGACTCCTGAATAGATCATATACTCTTTGAAGTTAGGTGACTGAAGAAAATCTGTGGAGGCCATTTTGTTTCCCATATAAATTTAAATGTCAGACATTTAGGAAGGCAACTGCGAATAGTAAAATGCCTCTGCAAAGCACTGATTTTTAACTGCAGTAAAATTGCTTTAAAGGCCGAGTGAATCTGACCTTTTTTGTACTTTGTTGAATTTATCTTTGTCACTCATAAGTGGCTGTAGACAAAAAAATTGTATGCTGCTTAATCTGCCTGAGACCTATGTAGAAGGATGAGATAAGGGTTGCACCTTGAGGATCATGTTGTGTTTCTATGGCAAATGCAAAATATCAGTAGGCTCCGAAAGTAGATGTGAGATAGATAGCCAAAATAACATCTTCTGGCTTTATTTTACCCAACCGCAGAAGCTGAAGACAGATATTTCAGTAGCATTCGTAGCTACAGGCCCATGAAAGCTCAAAGGACTTCCCAAGTCATGCAGCTGCTCCCCCTTCCATATGTAACCCACATACCTCCTGGGTGTGGTGTTCTGTCCCATCTAAGGGGGTGGAGTGGGAGTGGGAAAAGAGAGAGATTAATGAGTTTGCTCTACAGCCTTAGGTAACAGCTCTATGTCTTTTAGCTCCTGCAGTAGAGGCTCATGCACTAAGCTCCAGAGGTCCCAGGTTCAATTCTACCTACTGACAACTGGGGTCTGTCTGTGTTACTAGTGGGGGCTCGTCCGGGATATCAAGTGGGAAATCTTTGAAGCTCGGGACACGCTTCCTCAGCTAGGGGAAGTATGTAACCCACACACCTCCTGGGTGGGGTGTTCTGTCCCATCTAGTGGCACCGAGACCGCTTAGAGAGATTATGAGTCTGCTCTACAGCCTTAGCTAACTGCCAGTTGGCTTTTAGCTCATGCAGTAGAGGCTCATGTATTTAGCTCCAGATGTCCCAGGTTCGATCCCGCCCACTGATGACCGGGGTCTGTCAGTGTTACACAAAGATATTCTTCCCTCTTGGTAGTAGCTGCATAATGGCTGCTCAGACATTATGTGGCCTCCTCTGACCACTCATTTCTGCAGGAGTTAGAATGGAACTCCACCATCCCACTGAGAATCAGTCTCCGAGGATGCTGATATTCTGTCATCCAGGGAAAATTTGTAAAGGGCATATGGCCTTAAGTCATTTACTCATCCTGGCATCACAGTTGCATTCTGTTCCTCAGCCAAAGAGAAGAGGAGGTCAAAGATGATATTCTGTGGTGATTAAGAGCAACAAGGCCTTTGCTACTCCTAGTCAATGATTGGAGGCAGTTGGCCTCCACAACCACTTTCTCTCTCTCTTTGAGCCAGGTCTGGTAGTGGAATGTGTGAGGTGATTTAAAATAAATCTTTTTATTTATTTCTGAGGCACGTAACAAATACGCATAATCTGTACATGCAAGTCTGCAAAGGCAGCCATCCCTCCACTGTCCGTCCACTTTAATGAAGCTGCGGGGGCTGCTGCTTCCATGTTTGCTGATGAAATGCTCAGGATGCCCCTTCAGAGTTAATAATCCTCTCCTAAGATCTGCAGACCGAATTCCTCATATCTCTTATGCTATGGTATATTAGGAGTAACTCTGCTAAAGATAGAGACACTGATGTAAATCTGAAATAAATGAGATTACAGTCAGGCCCAGCATTTCTAACAAGTGCTTTAAAATATACACCTCTACCTCGATATAACACTGTCCTCGGGAGCCAAAAAATCTTACCGCGTTATAGGTGAAACCGCGTTATATTGAACTTGCTTTGATCCGCCGGAGTGCGCAGCCCCGCCCCCCCGGAGCACTGCTTTACCGCATTATATCCGAATTTGTGTTATATTGGGTCGCGTTATATCAGGGTAGA
Organism: Emys orbicularis; assembly: GCF_028017835.1. Taxonomy (NCBI): domain Eukaryota; kingdom Metazoa; phylum Chordata; order Testudines; family Emydidae; genus Emys; species Emys orbicularis. Next base: position 349,515,664 of record NC_088683.1, read on the forward strand.
GGTGTATTAGAGGATGGATTTTTCCTTTTGGGGGGCCCTCAATTATCCCAAGGAGATAACATGGGCCATATTTTGAAAAGTGCTCTCTAGTTTTGGGTGCCCATCTTTACAAACTTAAGGCTTAATGTTCACCTTACCACCTGCAACTCTCATTAAACTGAGCTGAATGTGGGTGCTCAAGACTTCTGAAAATCAGACCTGAATTTTCCAAAGATGGACACCCAAAAATTGAGGCATCCAGAATTGGAGGCTGCTTTTAAAAATCTGGGCCTTTGTGTCTTCGCTTTCCAAATCTTCTGCCTGGCTTCTAAGTTAGCAATTGCAGGTCAGAAGAGTTTTCCAATACCGTGAGTCCATCTTCAGAGACTGACCGGTGATTGTCAACCTCATTTAGACTTCAGTTTAAATGGATGAATTTGGCCTTTAAATTGCCTGTATCGTTGCTGCATCCGAAGGCAATACTCTGTTGCCTTCAGATCTCCTATGACAGGGGCTGGCTGCCGTAATTACTTCAACAAATGCATTGGCAATGAAATGCTCATCCATACCGAGCGCTGACTTGGAGCAGGTACCTTCGCAACATCATTTAGTATTCTATTTGCCTGCTTTCTCACATAATTCAATCACATTTCTACTATTGTCTATCCCAAGCATTCAAAATTCATGAGTCAGACCAAAAAATTCATGAGATTGGCTTAAAAATCTTGAAATTCATTAAATAATAAATTTGGGGTGTTTGTTTATTTTCTGGTGTTTGAGCTTTTATGGTAATTTTTCCAGCTTTTCTCTGCAAAGATGAGGGCTAGAAACTTGTGTGTGAGTGTTGTTTCTTTTAATGAAAGCTGAGATTATCACACAATCAATTGAATCTAGGTGCTGGGGCTTCAAGAAACACATCAAATATTGCAAAACTCATGATAAAGTTGTGAAAGTTACCAACACTGCATTTTTATTGACCTGTCTGTTTCTCTGTACAGTAAAACATTGATTTGCTGGACCAACTGCCTAATTCAGTATGGCAATTCCTGTGTTCCTAAGGTCACTATTAAACTGTTGCTTTGTTGGAATCTCTTTTGAATCACTGATGGCACAAAATACATAGACATGTTCTGAGTTCAGAGATGCTGGATTTCAAAGATTGTGTGACATCTTTGATCAGTTTCAGGGATTGTTGGATAAAGCACGTAACTTAGATATTGGGGTGTTTGGCACTGGTGTTTCGAGGAGAATATTTTGCTTTATTTATCTATAGCCAAGTTCCATTAGTGACTCAGGAAATATTTGATAAACCAAAGACTAATAGAGAAATCATCTAAAATGGAAAATAAGTCAGTATCAACTGCTCAGAAGTAATGAGGATTAAAAAAAAGATATCTACACTTTGTTAAATTGAGTGATTAAGGACTATAAGTAAAGTTACATAAACTCTATTCTGAAGTACTTTTTTAACAGGGTTTTCTTGAGTAATTTTGGAACTATGGTAAAATTAAAGAGCTTGGTAGGACAGATAAGATTAATAGTTTTGAGAATAACAATACTTTCAGAAGTATTAGTAATATAGCTAATACATTAAATATAGCCAGTACATACTTTCACAGTGTATTCTCAACTGACGATGGAAATGAGCCTCTTTTAATTTATCAGTCTGAAATTTTGTACCTTGACCTTTATGGAATGTTCATCATATTAAGAGATTTGAGTCCTGATCCCTCACTCCTTAATGAGACACATTTCCAGCTGAACTCAATGGGAGTTTTGCCTGAGTAAGAAATACAAGATCAGTCCGTTGAATGTTTCATTAAAAAAGCAATTTGATTTATATTCCACAGTTGTGATAACTTTCTATATCCAATTATTTCTGTAGCATTTTTCTTACATCTATGGGCCTGATTTACAGTTACACTTGCACTATACCAGCTTCAATGCATCTTTACACTGGCAGAGTGATATAAAGGAGCTGATTCTCACTTACACTATGATTACAGTTATGGCTATTTCAACCACAGCTCAAAGTAAGGTTGGAATCCTGAGGAAACCGTGTGCCACTGATAGCTCCCAGAGGAAACATTGTGACTTGCTTACACATGGGATATTATGGTGTTCCCAGCACATGCTGCTGTTCTGCTCGCTGGTAAAAAAAGGAGTGAGGTCGTTGGCGCACAGAAACTGGGATTGTGACTATCCCTGTTCAGGATCGCACGGGCAGGCATACATGAACCTTCTTTCTTCCCTCTATGCATCCATTCAGGAGTAACCAGTATCTATCTAATCTATCATTACCCTACAGAGAGGAAAATAGCAAAAACTATTCCTGTACACAAAGGTGGTTACTGTAATACTGTGCATCAATTCCACTGACATGTATGTGGGTTAAAATGCTTGGCCACTTAGCTTAGAGGCATAAAACTTAGCAGTTAGGGCAGAGTAATTTCCTCACTGTCAACATAAATTTTCAGTCAGAATTACACAGCTCGCGCACACGAATCACAATTTTTAAATAAGTGAATGTCCTCTTTTGAGATATCTCTGAGGCACTTGACTGGCTTTCCCAAAAGAATGAATAGCAAAATTATAAATGCGTAACATTATTGGTAACAATAGAGATTGCTTTCACTGCTATTTGTTTTGTCATTTTGGTGAGCATAATTGTATGCTTCTGAAATCCTTGTTCTAAATATGCTAACATCCCTTCTGGTATTCTTCACAGATCAGTCTTCTGTCTCTTGTTTTACCAACTCAGTGTCAGGGGAAGCTGAGGTAGTCAGAAGTTGCAACTTGCAGGCAGAAATTGACAGAAGCAGGAATAAACCCCTGATCGCCTGACTTGTGTGGTCCTTTCAAAAGCTCCCCAGGCTACACCATCATCCTTCCGCCCTTCTCCTCCCTACCCTCACTTACCTGTGTAAGTACCTGGGGCAACCTGGCCTGAACTATCAAATACTGCAATAGATGCACTTGAGGGAAACTCAAATCTTCACGGTTCTTTTCAAAACCATACATTTAAATGTACCCAGGTGATTTGAGAATTATGTAAAACTAAAAAAAATTAATGTTGGTACTAAATGATAAATCACCACCCATTCGGTGGGGGCAGGAGGATGATTTGTGGATGAAACAGAGAGTAGGAAGTAGAGCGGAGGAAGGATGGCCCAGTGGCTATGGCACTAACTTGGGAGATGGAAATCAATTCCTGGCTTTGCCATAGGCTTCCTAGGTGAACTTGGACAAATCTCTGTGCCTCGGTTTCCCATAATAGGGATATTAGCATTTCCCTACCTCATAGGGGTGTTGTGAGGATAAATACATGAAAGATGGCGAGATGCTTGGATCCTGTGGCAAAGGGGGCTTTGTGAGTACATATGATGGATAAATAGATAGCAACAGATAAATATAGATAGGATAGTGCAGCCTGCATGCTGTCTCTGCACCCTGAGGAATACAGGGAGGGATTGCTTGATCCCTCCCTGAGTTTTACTTGGGGATACCAACAGCCCCACCCTGAGTACAAGGTACCATACAGACTTTTAGCATGTTTAAGTCTCAATATTGGTATCTTTCCTTCGGGTTTTGTTTGTTATGAAATAGGAAGCAGAACATCCCACAGCCCATCTTATTACATTTTCTGTTTGAAATTGGCCAGTTGAAGTAATCAGGGTGATACTCTTGGAGCCAGCTTTTCAAGGGCTCAGCACCCACAATTGGGGGTCTGTTTTCAAAGGCATTCAGCACTCGTTAAAGTACCTAAATGAGAGTCAGATTTTCAGAAATGTTGAGCACCCAGCAGCTAGCGCAGCAGCAGCAGTACCCAGCAGCTTCTGGCCAGATTTTAAGGATCTCAGCACTCCATGAGCTGAGCTCTTTTGAAAATCTATCGCCGAATGTGGGTGCTGAGCTGCTTTGAAATTTTGACTCTAAGCATTACTGCAGCAAATTCTTAATAAATGCCTAACAATCAGCAATTTAAAGTTAAACAAAATGAGAAATGACTTTGGCCTTTGTTAGAATACACAGTAATTGTAACAGTGCTTGAAATCTGCACTTTTCAAATGCTTGTCATGCTGCACAATCTACATTACACATGGGTTATCACATATCTTGTATTCATAGACCCATGGGAGGAAGAAAACAAAGAAAGAATTTGTTATTTATCAAATACTATATTTTTTAAAAAATCAATCACCATGAAAATCAGATTTCCAGAGCAATGCATAGTGTCATTCTGTTTCACTAAGAGCCTGTTCTGGCCAGATACTGAGTGTCTTCATTTCCCATTGTTTGTAATAGAGGTTGAAGACCACTTTACAATTCTGTGCCCTTCGTGTTCGTAACAATGAAACTGTACTCTCCAATAACTGCTATCTGATAAGATAAATACATTAACCCTGCAAAGGCTTAACTCGTGTTCTTCAACAAACTGTGAGTGGAGGGCCCAGAAGGAGAAAGTGGCCTGTGAAAGGGACTTTTCTCCATTTGATGTTCACACTGGCAGGCAGGGAAACTGAGGCACTGGATTACTGCCAAAGATACTGTGGGGTTGGGTGTTTTACTTATTCGTATAGACATATTGTTGTGTTTTCCTAAATCAATGTGGTGCTCATGTCTTCCTCTTAATAAGGTTGTCCCTTGATTTATACACAGGCTCAGTTTGCGCATGAGGGGAGGTATTGCCTGTTAGGGGCGCCATGGGGAGTCACTCAGTTTTTCCCAGGTTTCTGGTGAGGAGTCCAGCTGTTGGTGTTTGTTAATTTAAAGAGGATCCCCTAGACTTTTGAACCTGGCCCCTTTTGCTGCCAATAACAAGTGGCTGAACGTTTACACAAACAAAGCTTCAGTTGTAAGAACAGTAAATACCAGAAGGGTAAAAACAGGCCAAACTTGAAAACTCATAATTGGCATCCTGTTTGTGAGCAGGATTTTCCACTGTTTGACTAGCCCTACTTGTCACTTTGTTTTTATCTACACGTTTCTAACCAGTCTTTGTTTTCCTCACACACGGTAATGATATCTAAAGGACTAATTTGTTTCTTTGATTCTAGATGTTGTTCGTGGCTTTCTAATGTGCCTTTATCCATTTAATTGCACTAGGAGATTCAATTCTTGGGGTTTTATTTAAATTAATAAAATAATCTTCATTGATGGGTGTTTTGCTTGTGTGTGTGTGTGTGTGTGTGTGTGTGTAATCTGAAGTTGCACCACCCACGGTGTCCCAAACTTTGCCATGCACAGATGCTCAGTGAATTGAACACCTCCATCTGTGGAGATCTAATTAGCCAGAATCAGGTTGAAATTTGGATTTACTTCATTGTATTCTGATGCAGTCTGAAACTGTTATCATCCCTGCAAACTGTTGTTGGCTGTGTGTGTGTTCTCTGTGCGCTGCACTGGCTCTGGCTGTGAACTGCCCAAGAACACCACAGACTCACTTAAATAGCAAAGACACTCGGCCAGGTTTATTGTCAACGAAGCATGGTCCTAGTATCCTGTAGACTCTACAGGACCACTAACACATGTATGCCAATTACAATGGATCAGCTCAGTGAACGGCGGAACTTTCCATTCCCCCTTGGCCAGACGAAGACACCCCCTCTGCAATCCCTCTTTTATACACTGATACAAACAAGTTACCTATTACCCAGGGGGAGCAGGGGGTTGGACTAGATGACCTCCTGAGGTCCCTTCCAACCCTGATATTCTATGATTCTATGATTCTACCCTTCTGACTTGGTTAGTTACCAACCCTACACCCTGTGCCTGCTGGTTCAAACACAACATTTTCATCCATCATTTTATCCTGTCCTCCCGTCCGTGTTTCACTTGGGGTTGGTGTTTTCCTGTTCCATCTCCCAGTATTGTGTTTTTGCAATGCAAGCCTTGTTCTTGCCAAGTTCATGTATCAAACAGTGAACCCGCAAGTAGGCATCTGCTTTGTAACAGGGCCTGACTTTTGTGAACTTTGCTTTATAGCTGCAGGGCTTACTTTAGTTCAGGCCTTAGCCCTTACACCAGGCCCTTTATACAAGGCCTCATGTCTCAGGCTCTCCTTCTACTACACAAACCACAGTCTTAACAAAAATTAGTCTTCTGACAGATTGAATATAGTCTGCTCTTCAGGGCAAGCATTTTTTGAAAACTGAGGAAGAAGCAAATCACATTTTAAGTAGCAGCCTTGATGTGAAAGCCCACACATTTAAAATTCAAATAATTCTACAGAAATTGAATGTGTACATCTAATACATGTATATCTTATGAGTATTTTTTATTATACATGTATTAGAGGCTTAAAAATAATATAACTAATACAAATTATATTAACTGTGAAATATATTAATAGATAGTAAATATGTGGGTGTTTTATGTAGTAATAATAATACTTAGAACTTCAGTAGCAGATTTCATCTGAAGATTTCAAAGTGCTTTACAGCCATGGATTAATAAAGTCTCCCAACAAGCCTGTGAGATGAGGTATATTATCTATTTTACAGATTAGTAAACTGAGGCAAAAAGAGATTGATTTGTCCAAAGTCAGCAGCAGTGTTAGGAATAGAAATCCAGAGTCCTGGCTCTGTCTTGCTACAACCATTCAATCCCACTGGTGCAAGAAAACACAAATGCTAAACTCTTTAGTTTCATTTTAAAGAAAAATGGTCACAAATTACACTATGTTGCTTATTAGACTGGGGTGCAAAGCACCATAAAAAAGCAACGGACTCTTAAGGACAATGCACCTCAGTTTATTTGGTTATATCGTTCTTTTTGCTATTATGTTTCCCTGGGCCAGATGGATGCATTAAAAACAACCTCCCAAATGTGTGGCCACATACTGGCATTTTACACCGGGCACAGATTGAAACTCACAGGGTGGGAAGGAACCCTTTTGGCTATCTGGGGAACACTACAGATTCTAATGTGTTTACTACATCTAGCTTATCCCCATCAAAGCACTGGTATATATTAGGCAGGAAAAGTTCAAGCCACACTCTGCTCATAGTAAGGCTGCCACACTTGCTGCCCTTTGTTGCTACTGCCATTGCCTCTTCATGAGCAATAGGCATGGGGCACATTGTCAATCTTCCCCAATCAGAAGGGGAAAAGAAACCTCATTCTGCATGAGATGAAACTGGTTGCACAAAAGACTACTAAATACTGCCAACTTCTATACCGCAATCGAGTGGCATTATGGTGAGCAGGTGTAGAAGGACTTCACTATAAATGGGCGGTAGGAATCTGTGTGCCTTATAATTGAAAATCTCCCTGATCTTAACCCACAGAATGGAACATCCTCAGTTTTGGCAAGCAGTTAAAATCCAGGTTTTAATCCAATTGGCATCTCTTCAAATAATCTAAGACAAAATATCCGTTTCATACATCTCTTTATATAGGAGGTTTGTGATCCAGGTCTGAATTTGATGGTCTAGGCTCATCTCTATTGATCATAACTAGGGCCCTACCAAATTCACGTACATGAAAAACACATCATGGACTGTGAACTCAGACCTCCCCTGTGAAATCTAGCTATTAGAGGGGCTGGAGAGGGGCAGGGCTGGGGGCACCCCAGCCGGGGGCTCCTACCATTCACCGGGCTCCAGCTGCTAATCAGCCAGGCTGGGGAGGAATGAAACTTCCTCTTTCCCTGCATGGCCGCTCTTGGGGGGAGATCAGGTACCTCCAGGTACCTCCCCCGTCTGCAGAAAGCTCCATGGCTGCTGCCAGCTCTGAAGGCTCCCAGCACCATGGGGAGATCAGATCCACCTCCACCTCCAGGAATCTCCACTGGCTCCAGGAAGCTCCGCAGCTGCTGCCTTCAGAGCGGTAGTGTACTTGTAACCTCAGCATTTGTACACAGTCTGATGAAGTGGATTCTAGCCCACGAAAGATTATGCCAAATAAATTTGTTAGTCTCTAAGGTGCCACAAGGACTCCTCGTTGTTTTTGCTGATACAGACTAACACGGCTACCACTCTGAAGTCTGACTTTGTTTCCTAAATAACAACGACATCATTTTCTGTATGCAGTGTTGTTGTAGCCTTGTCGGTTCCAGGCTATTAGAGGTGGGTGAGGCGGGGGCGTAGCCACAGGTGGGCTGCAGCCCACCCACTTAGCATCCAGGCCCACCCAAATCAGGGCCGGAGCCCCCCAGATCCACAGGCTGTGAGGGGGTGAGTCGTCCCAGGCAGGGTGTGCCTAGTGGGAGCGGGTCTGGGAGGGGCTAGTGCTGGGGTTGGAGGCCGGGGCAGCAGCACGCGACACCAGCAGGAGAGGGATGCGAGTGGACAGACACTGAGCTGGGGTCGAGAGGAGCAGGCAGAGCTTGAGCTAGGGTGGGGCCCCCTCCATCCAATAGGCATGCCCCGCAGCCTGTGTGCCCCAGGCAACCTCATCTTCTGGTGCCTGCTGAGTGGTAAGGGGCAGCTGGAGGAGGTGTGGGGAGGCAGGTCCCCCCTCCCTTCTGTCCCTCTCATTGCCCGCTCACCCGAAAATCGGGACCCACCCAGTTTTCCTGTCCTAGCTACACCACTGGGGTGAGGTACTCTCACCCACAGAAGTTGGTCCAATAAAAGATATCACTTCACCCACCTGATCTCTCTAACTACATCGTTTTGGCAGTCACTGTGCAATGTGTGCAGTAGATTTCTTCAAATCCTTAATTAAACATGTTTTTAACAGGTCATCTGTTCATTAAAAGCTATTAAAAATCTGTTACGAAGTAGTGTTCTTCAGATAGGTTGCAATTATAAAGTCAACAAATTGCTTTTTGGTCTGCAATACTATTTTGAGCCCTGTGTGCACCATTTAATTGCCTATTGCACAGTTCATTATTAGTAGCTAAGAAGAAGAAGAATACATTTTAATAAAGTTTTGATGTGCATGTGATGACAATTAGATTGTCAGGTTTTCTAGTGCCTGCTGCAGACTACAGTTTTTCAGATACTTCCTGTATATTTTGCAGATGCTACCGTTCAGCTTGCAACACATTATGAAAAATCTCATATTTCAGGCTGTAAGATGCTTGGCAGGGATTACAAAGAATGTGTCCCTTTATGTACAGCATTGTGAAGTTAGCACAATTCGTTATGAAGTTTCTATGTTAGGAGTGGGGGAATAGGGGAATTTCACTTTCTGTGCTGTGAAGTTCTCTGCCAACTATTGTTAAAGATAGGATACTGTACTTAATTAGCCAATGTTCTGATCTGGTATTACCAATCCATTGTTACTAATTACTCAATTTTATTATATTTTATTTACTTATTATTTTAGCATGAACATGAGCCACATGTTTCAGTTACAATTGAAGTCTAGCTTCCATTTTGACCTGCCCTGTTTTTAGTTGCTTATGACTTTCCCCCGATACTATCCTTTTAGGCTAAAATTTTCCCTACTTGGTCTTCAACCCAGAGGTGAATATTTTTGGAAAGTTTGAATAAAATTAATTGAGCAATTTTTTTCAGTTAGTCAAGTTTGTCCCACACCACATGCTTTTCCCCTAGGGTTCTGATCAGAAATGGTGTGCTCAGATAACTCCAAAACTGCTTAAGGTACAAATTTCTGTCTTGACTGGTTTTGTTGATCTTATTGAGATCTAAGCTTCAGTTTGAAGAAAATTGGTTCAGCTAAGATAACTTAAGTTAAAAACATAGCTCAGAAAGAGACACCATTAAACTAAAAGCTGAATTGAGTGGCACTCTTGTGTGAAACAGATAAGTGGTATATAACTTTTAGAAGCTCTGGGAAAGATCAGTCTGAATCTGTATATGATAGCCAGAAGTACTATCCTGCAAGCTACCGAATGCCCTCAGCAACCATGAATGAGACTCCTATTCCCCCATCTCCTATCACCACCTCATGGAATGACAGGGAGAAGTGGGAGGAACCTCTCAGACCATGTAGGGCACTGGTGACATGTGGGGCACATGCGGGCCGTCAGGGTAATCTGCTGGCAGGCTGCGAGACAGTGTTTATATTGACCGTCCGCAGGCACGGCCACATGCAGCTCCCAGTGGCAGCGGTTCGCCGTTCCCGGCCAGTGGGAGCTGCAGGAAGCGGCGCGGGCCGCAGGTTGTCCACCACTGGTCTAGAGTACAGGCAATGAGACAAGATGACAGAGATTCCCAAGTACTAGCTTTGGTACTGACTTGCTCTGGGATGTTGAAAAAGCCACTTAACCTCTATGTCAGCTTTCTCATCTGTAAAATAGGGATAAATAATATCTATCCACCCAATACAGGTGTTGTCCAGATTTATTTTTTAATATTTGTACAGCTTCTTTTTGACATATTTGTACTTTGTTACAATTAATACATTATCATTTGCTGTCCGTGATTTTCAGAATTTAGGAAAGTGGTCATTTTTATCCCTATTTTATTATTCCTGTCAAGTTTACTCAGGGACACACAAGAAAACCTTATCTGAGCATGAGACTATTTAGAAAGAGGTGTCATATCTGATCATCTATTTATTTATTGATAAGGTAGGCCTTTCTAGGAATTCAGTTCTTTTGTCCCCATAAATTATTATCATTTTTGGATTCCAGCTTGCAGTTGCCTTGTGCAACAGTTATCTGCCGTTAGTCTATCAAATTAAATGTTGTGATTACCATGGCAATATCCCACTCACTTTCCTTGTTATTTCACTTATCAATCTGCTAAGGTGCAGAGCTTAAGGCCTGATCCTGTGAGATGCTGAATATTTTCAACTCCATTTACTTCAATTAGGAAGGGAGAGTGCTCAGAATCCCACAGGAGCAGCTCAGTGCCTCACACTGAGAACAATTCTGGGCTTCTTTGTATTCAGATGCATTCACTCAGGTTCAACAAGGGTGAGCTGCATGGGCTAGAAATCATTTAGATACATAGGCTGTTTCTTTATTCATTATTATTTAGTATTTTGAAGCCCCACTCATGTTCAGGGTCTTATTGCGTTAGGCGCTGTACATACACACAGTGGTCTTACCTCTGTAGAAGAGATTTAAGTGCTTTTGTCTGCTTTTAGAGAGGTTGTTCAGTCAGCCTGAAAAGGATTGTCTTCTAAATCTGTAACTTAATGGTGATGCATCTAAAAATTTTTAGACACTATGCTTCAGTTAAGTCTCTGCAAATAAATTTAATTCATCTAATCTTAAATTAGCTGCTGTTCTATTTAGAATGAGCTAATTTAGAGCTTCATGTTGATTCTGCTCACAAATCTCAAGAAGATTTTAGTAATAAGCTAACGATTAACCTCAGTATTGATTAAAGACAATGTAATATTACATAAAAAATTAGAGAATCTGGAAAATTTTGCAAAATCACAGTTTTATTTTGGATGTTCCTGACAATATGAATGGAACTGAACAAACTGTTAAAAATTTTTGGTCTTTTGAATTCACGTAGGGCTAGATCATGCTTTTAGACTGGAGCTGTCAGCCTCCACATCTCCTGGGGTTCCCTGATTGCACTGGAAATACAGGAATTATGTACAACACCTTTTTAAAGAGTGTAGTATAGTCCTCTCACCAAACGTGGCCTAGAAACACCACTGGCTGACATGGGGGTGGGTGGAGCCAGGACTACTCCTTGCCCCTTTTCTGCCAAGTTGAGTCCAGATGCAGCCCCTGTCCTCCCCCAAATGCTGAGACTGTAATTACAGTCTTTGTCCCTCATCTGATGCTGATTGGCCATTTCACATTCCTATTCAAAACTCTTTGCATTCCCATTCAAATACTCCTGCTCTCAGTTCCATGCTCTCAATATCAATGGTCTTGTTATATTATTTTTTTTTTAGATTCCACAACTGATTGTGAATGAGTTCTGAATCAGGTTTTGAAAACCAAAAGCAGAATAGGTGTTGTTTTTTTAAATAAGAAAGTGCACATCTTTCCTGATGTGAATAAAATGACTCAGTCAAGAAGGAAGAAATTTCTGATTGAAGAGCTGAATGTCAGACCTTAGGTTCCCATACATCTATTACGTCTCTGGCTAAATTTAGACTGGTTAAAGATAACAAGAATTTCTTGCTGTATTATCATTTTTATCAGGGTAAGGATTGCTTGTCATCTCAGTTACACAAAGGGAAGGTCTTGCCACTAACAAGAAGAAAACAAGGAAATATTAGAAACTTTGCTCTAACCTGAATATGACTGACCGTACTAAGGCTTTACTCACACTTCCTTTTATTTTCTTGTCATCAGGGCTGGCTCCAGGCACCAGCGCAGCAAGCAGGTGCTTGGGGCAGCCAACGGAAAGGGGCGGCACAAAGGGGCGGCTCTCGGAGGGAAGGACCTGCCACCGAATTGCCGCCGAATTATGAAGCAGCGGCGGTAGAGCTGCCACCGATTGCGGCTTTTTTTTTTTTTTTTTTTCCGCCGCTTGGGGCGGCAAAAACTCTGGAGCCGGCCCTGCTTGTAATCACTATTTTTCTGCCAATCCCTTCTTTTATATTTAGATACAAATTGCTTGGCAGACCTGGATGTTATGGGAAGAATTTGAAGGGAGTATTTGGAAGTGATGGTGGCTGAGTAGCTTATAAGAGAGTGGGGACACTTCTGATGGACAATGTGGGAAAAGGCACAGCTGTGATTGAAGGCAAACTCCAAGGGCCGCAGGGGCAGGGCGGGACTGAAAGGAAGCAGTGTTTGTGAAACATTGGGCAATAATGGGGGAATGGTGAGCAATGAGATGTAGGCAGCGGTGGAGCTACTGTAACCCACACACCTTCTGGGTGTGGTGTTCTGTCCCATTGAATGGCACCGAGACCACTTGGAGAGCAATTAATAAATCTGCTCTACAGCCTGAGCTAACAGCCAGTTGGCTTTTAGCTCATGCTGTAGAGGCTCATGCATTAAGCTCCAGAGGTCCCCGGTTCGATCCCTCCCGCTGATGACCGGCGTTTGTCGGCATTACACTATGACAAGCCATTCTTGAATATTAGCACTAAACAGTAGGCAAAGGGGCCAGCAGAAGGTTGGTCCTGTATTTTAGGTGGACACACTATAATCAGCTCCTGTAATCACTGTAATCAATGAGTCAGTTTCCAACTTCCTGATTGTATTTCTCCATATGGATAATTTTAGCATTCATTTCCCCCACTCTGTTTACTCAGAGGCTGCTACCACTCAAAACATTAAATGAATCTGCTTTGCTGTTCCTGAGTTCCCACTCTCTGGCACGTGGACGCTCTGCTAGTGTTACAGTAGCCAATAATCCCAGAACATGTGAGAATTTAATTTAGCAATGCAGAATTTCCTTTATTCTTCCCCTTCATTCACTTTTCTGTTATTTTTCAAAATTAATCATATTGAGATATAGGAGGATATTGCTAATTGTTGTGCTTCCAATTAACTTCATTTCCTATTTTAACCTGCTCTCAGAAACCAAGTAGTTATTTTCTTATTTTCAAAACAGTCACTCACTAAAGTAAAAGAATCATCATTTCCCCTTAGAAACTTTGCTGGCCATAAGAATCTGATCCTGCCAGTACTGCAAAGTATAAAGATCAACATTTATTTAAATTTTGGCAAATCTATTGTGGAATTTTAAATAATTGTAATCCAAGAACAAAAATATTGAAAAATATAATAAATGAGAGGATTTAAATCAAGCTTAAATATAGGTGATTTGAAATACCGTTTTGCTTTTATTTTCCCACTTCAATTCTAGTATGACTCTAGCAAGCAATATTCTCAAACTCCTAGACTTTAGTATTAATAATGCTCTATACCACTTGAAAGCTATTGTTACAATCTTCCTGATGGAATTCAGCTTTGGTTCTATCTCTAACAGGTTTCAAGATAATGGCCATTAAAATAAAGTCAGACCTGAAGCACGGGCAGGACACCCAGAACATGATTGTTTATATAGTACCATGAGTGTTCATGGTGCTTTAGAGCACACATAAGCATGATACCTGTCCCAAAGAGCTTAGAATTTCTGTCTAGACATACTGCAACAATGGCTAGTAACAAAGACTTGGGGAAGGGTAGAGCGCCAAAGGGGGAGGGGAGAGACGAGTATTGCCACAATTAGATCAAGTGGTTGCATTGGCTTATTAAAAAAAGCCAAATAAAAAGGTCTTTGTAGGCTTTCCCTTCCTTGGGAGGGGAAGACCAAGCAAGACTGTTGCAGAGAATTGTCAGCCTGGTGTTATAAGTTGCAGAGCAGCTGCTGGCTATATAAGGACCTTTAGAGAAAGGAAGCTAATTCACATGAGCTTCTCTACTGGGCCTCCACGACTCCTGATCTCGTTCTCACTGATGCCAGAGGGGCCTGAGGATATATCTACATTCTGGCTCAGGCTGCAGCCCAAGCTCTGGGGGTCCTAGGGCTTGGTCTCCAGACCGAGCCTGAACATCTACAGTTAAACAGCCCAGTTACATCTACTGCAGTTAAACAGCCCTGTGGCCCGAGCCCTGCAAGCCTAAGTCAGCTGGCACTGGCCAGCTATATGTTTTTAATTGCAGTGTGAACATACCCTAAGAGGCTACAACTGCCTGGGACTCAGTGTGCCCATTCCAATGGCAGTGCTTCTAGGAAGGGGGATTAAAGAGGTCTCAAGAAGCCTGTGCTTCCCTGTTTTCTCTGCCCAAAAATCTTTGAGCCTGATGTGTCCCTTTGCTGCCTGGCTGCTCTATTATTGCCTGACTCCAGTGCTGGTAGGACAAAGAGGGGCCCCTTGGCCACCTCACAGTTTCTCCTGCTGGAACTTGGTGAGATCACATACTTTTCCCTAGAGAGGTTTTGTGGAAGGTGCCACTTCCTCCTGGCAGACGTTTTGGGTACTTGAAATCGTGATTACAGCAAAGTAACCCAGTTGCTCAATTCCAGCATGTTCCCACTGTAGTGCCACTGAATTCACTGAAATGTCTCTCAGAATTCTCATGCAATTGAAATTGGCTCGAAGGTGCCACCTTCCCTGCATCCCAGATCAGAGGGGCCTTGGTTATATTTTTTTTCAGTGGGAATAGAATATAACAAGAGACCACCCTATATAAACTGATGTGCCCTTTCTTAACCACAAACTTAGCAACTCTGCTGAGGGCAACACTTTATAAGACATGGCAAAGCATTACCCTCCTTTGGGATTTATGATAATCACATTAATCATGACTAATTATTTTGGTATTCATGAAATAGTCAATTTTGCAAAAGCTGTTTTTCCTGCCCTGCAGGGGCTGTTTCAGTCAAGTGCAGGTCAGTGAGTTTTAATAGCAATTGCGGCAAACATACAAATGTCAACTCTTCATATAAAGAGGTAGAAAAAAATATTCCACTGTTTGAGAAGGATGGGTAATTGAGGATAGATGAAAATGTATTTTAAATATTCCATGAATCATAACTAATATAGCTAGTTCTATATCTAGTATAGATTGTCATAACTGATATATTTGCATTAGTTAATGATGCCATGGATCAGAGTATTTTCCCCAAAAGATGTGAAATGAATGATTGATAGTTTTTTTTCTATTTTAATATCTCCTTGGAAGACATCCGCTGTTAATGATGACTCACTGAGGCTAGTGCTTAATGTAGCTTACCAAGACCCAGAGGTTTCATTGTTGTATTAAATATGCTTCCAGTCTTTGAAAACAAAACATTTATAACATTGAAATTTGCAGTAGAGAGAATTTCAAGTAAGAAAACATTTGAAATGTGAGATGTGATGTCAACAGGAGATGATGTACTGACCCTCAGCTCAATGACATTTTTACTGCTGCAGTCCAATTCCTTCACTCTAAAAGTGGAAAAATTAACTGCAGTTAAGTATTCATCATAGTCACAAAGTTTTCTACGTCACCGTGAGAAACCATAAAGATCCTTCCAAATATAAGAAATAACCACCATTTCTCTGCCTCATGGCTCATATAACTCAGCCTATCCTGCAGAAATTAGTGGAGTTTTTATTGTTTGAAATGTTAGTCTCCATAGTGTCTATATTTTGTTCTGAATAATCTTGTTGGGTGTTGGAGTGGTCCCTCGGTTTATACGGGGAAGCGCCAGCCCTTCGGCTGCCAGTCTGTTCATCTGTAGCAGAGGTCATCACACATCCAGCCCGCGGGACCCTCCTGCCCGGCCCTGAGCTCCTGGCCCGGGAGGCTTGCCCCTGGCCCCTCCCCTCCTGTTCATCCTCCCCCACAGCCTCAGCTCACTGCGCCGGCGCAATGCTCTGGGCGACAGGACTGTGACTCCTGGGGCAGCGCAGCTGCAGAGCCTGGCTTGACCCGGTGCTCTGCGCTGCGCGGTACTTGGCTGTAGCGCCACCGGTGCTTAAGGCAGCGCGGTAAGGGGGCAGGGAGCGGGGGGAGGGTGTTGGATAGAGGGCAGGGGAGTTCGGGGTGGTGGTCAGGGGGCAGGGGTGTGGATAGGGGTTGGGGCGGTCAGAAGGCGGGGAACAGGGGGGTTGAATGTGGACAGGGGTCTGGGGGGCAGTCAGGAAGGAGTGGGGTTGGATGGGGCGGCGCGGGGGCAGTCAGGGCTTCCAGGGGCGGTCAGGGGACAGGGAGCAGGAGACGGTGGATGGGGCAGAGGTCCTGGGGGGCCGTCAGGGAACAGGGAGGGTTGGATGGGACAGGAGTCCCGGGGGTGAGCCATCAGGGGGCAAGAAGCGGGGGGGGGGATGGAGGGGGCCTGGGCCACGCCCCCCTCCCCTAACTGGCCCTCCATACAATTTCCAAAACCCGATGCGGCCCTCAGGCCAAAAAGTTTGCCCGCCCCGATCCACAGCCTCTTGGCTCGGGCAGGCAGGAAGTACCTATCTATAGGGGGCCTCTAGCCTTTGAGGCAGGGTAAAACACAGTCTTTAGCCCACAGCCACCTGGCTGGGGCAGACAGTATGTAACGGTCTATAATTCACTGTCTATAAGGGTGCTCTGGCCTGCTGGGCGGGGCAGAGCACAAACAATCTTTAGCCCACAGCCACCTGACTGGGGCAGACAGCAATTAACAGTGTATGGCTCCACAGCCTTCTAGCTGGGGTGAGACGCCTTCTGTCCAAAACGGGGGGGAGGGTTTGGCCGCCACCCCAGGGGTGGGGTCAGCAGCAAGAGGGTAGGGGGTTCAGAGGGAGGCCAGTCCGCCTCACTACACACACACACACACGCAGGTCCATCTCCTGGAAACTGGAGATGATTAAGAAATTGATGTTGGTATGGTCTTTACTGGCCTGATGGTGCACCGTGAAAACATAGGGCTGCAAGGTGAGGTACCATCGCATAAGTTGGGGGGTTGTTTCCTTGACTGTTTTAGCCACTACAGGTGAGCATGTTTGGTCACAAGCATGCTCCCAGGAGGTAGTATCTTAAGGCGTCCACAGCCCACTTGACCACAAAGGCCTTTTTCTTAACGACTGAGTAGTTCCACTCTCAGGTGAACTACTTCAAGCTTTAAAGCTTCTGTTCCCCTGAAACCTTGAGCCAGAAGCACTGTTATTTGATGAGTGCGTAACCCTTCTTTCCCTATACTTCCCATGCTGATACAAAGGAGGAATATTGAAATAACTCATATAGATTTGCAAATGCGTTTGATTATTTTATTTGTATTGCATTAAGTTTACACTTTTGGTGTACTGTACATCATCTAAGAAATTGTTAATATTATTGAATTCAGTGGTTCCATGTATTTATATTCTGCATTGAACATAAAAATCAATATTGAAATAATCAAAAATATTAAGGCCATATCTTCAGGTCTTTACTCTCAGCACATAGTCGAGCAAACTCCCATTGACATCAGTGACTGTGGATTGAATAAGAAATTCTAGTTTTGGCCTTTAGATGGTTTTGTCTTCCAGACAGGACTCTGTCTTTTAAATTAAAGGTAAGCAGGTGTTTAAATGCTGCCCTGAAGAGAGATGCTTTGCTGAATTAAGGCCTAAATTACGAAAAACAAAATACATTTGTCCAAAGAATCAGGAATAGATTACTGACTTTCATCAAGTGCAGGATTATCTGTCTGCTTGCTTCCACTTAGTTTTACTACAACTATCAGCATATATGGTGTCTTCATTTTACTGGTTTGCAAATTAGTCTCACACTGGATATTCTCTCTTTTCCTGGTACTTCCACTTGCTTAATGTCTTTTACCTTGTCTTTATTTTTTGCGTCTCTTGCTAATTTGTCTGAGTTGTTTCAGGTAAATCATGCTGTGTTGTATATCCCTTATTAGAGTCACCTAAATCTTATAACCTGTTCCTTGCTGTTCTTCTCATTTATGTTAGACCAAGTCTTTTGTACCTGGAGGTATGTCGACACTGCAATAAAAGACCTACATCATGGCCGCGGCTGACCTGGGTCAGCTGTTTTGGGCTCACAGGACTCGGGCTGCAGGTCTATAAAATTGCAATGTACATGTTTGGGCTCAGGCTGGAGCCCAGGCTTTAAGATTCCGCAAAGCGGGGAGGGTCTTAGAGACCAGCTGCAGACCAAGCCAGAATGTCTACACTGCTATTTTTAGCCCAATCTGCAACCCAAGTCCCGCGAGCCAGAGTCAGCAGATCTGGGCTCTGAGAGTCGGTGCTGTGGGTTTTTCTCACAGTGTGGACATACCCAAGAGTTAAAAATTCACGGTGTTTCCTCTTTTGTATGAACAAAGAATAAAGGAATATTTCCTGCGTGCTCAATAGCAACTGGTTTCCATTAGTCATCTGAGCATTGTACAAGAACAGAGTGTTGCACGTTCAAATTTGGAAGCACTTTCTCAGATAATACATAATGCAGCCTTTGGTAGTGTCTGCCTGCTTCTGTTTGATTGCCGATTCCTAATTGGGTCTTAAGTACTTTTGCTCTTAATAGTTGTTTTGAACACAATGCTTTGGATTTATGTTTCTTTTCTATCAGCATCTGAAATAGGGGGTCACATTCTTCTGTATTCCAAAATATCGACATATATCTAATTTAGCCTCAATTTCACACTCTCCAATCAGTCTTTTATTATCTGCCTGTATTATCTGCTAATGCACATCATTGACTTGAATTCAGTGACTGAATTCAGTCCTGAGACTGATTTTTTTTTCCACTCATGACTGGTATTACTTCTGTTTTTACTTCAGTTATATAACACTTATACATAATTTTGTTGGTTTAGTGTTGGAACAATAAAACTTATGCTCTCTCTGCCATTCACGAGTACTTAGAAAGCTGTTTATCTCTTGGTCACCAGTGTAGATTAATCTAGATTACTTGTAGAATTATGTTTCCTTTTTCTCCTATATCTTTTTAATTTTACCACATTATTACTGTCTGGCCAAAATCACATGTATTTGACTGCATCTCATTCCCAATAGTATTCTTCATCTTCACACTCTCATTAAATGTATCTATCCCTTCCCTGCATTACTATGCCCCTACTCAGTTCAGCAAAGTGGTTCCTATGGTAACACGTTTTCCATATATGCGTTATGTTGTGCTCTAGCATGTGAATGACTATATTAAGTGCCTCTATTTAATGAACAGGGTTGTTGTTTTTTCATATCCAACATTACCTAGGTCAGCTCACTTCAGGTTTTTTATCAAAACCCATTTGTTTTGAAGGTTTTTCACTTGCAAATGTGTATTTCCAAAGGTTGTTTATTTATTTGTACTTTTCAAACGTTTTTTGTTAACCTATAAAATATTAAGTGAACGTGATCCTTTTATCTGGCTTCTGCTGCAACCCGTGTATGTTGGTGCTGTTTCTCTGTGTTCTTTGAAAAGCTGTCATTCCAGTAATGTAAGAACACCAAAGCAAACATATCAGCTTTGTGAGGCCATGTGGCATGTGCATTTGCGTCACATACCTGCCACATAGAAGTAGCTAGCAGGTCTTACTTCACAATCACTAGAGTTCACTTCAGTAGGGTAATCTGTACTACTCTGCATAGAGAGAGAAATTGTGCCGGAAAAAAATCATCACTTTCTCTGAGCACTGCAAATCCGTCAACAAGTCTGTCACAGACAATATCTCCAAGATGTTCCTGTTCACAGATTTTGGATACTCGTCACACAGTCTGCTACAAACTGCTCAAATGTTTTATTCGCTGTGCTGCTTTGCAAGTGTTGAACACGTTGCTTTCCAATGTGATGTTTTTCTTAGGACTGAAATTATCTTTAAATATTTTCATCAAAATATTTGATTATGTCCACTTTTTTTGAGAGAGAAACAAGTGCATAAACATTGCCTTTTCCCATAATTAAAAAAAAAATCTTGCAATTTTTTTACACCTTTGCAGTCACAAGGGCTGGAAGCTGAAAGATATTATTATTTATGTATTACTGCAGTACATATGTGTCCTAGTCCTGGACCAGGACTCCATTGTGCTAGGTGCTGTACAAATGCAGTGCAAAGACAGTCCCTGCCCCCAAAGGACTTACAATCTAAGTGTAAGACTATCTCTATCATTAGGCAACTAAATACCTTAAAAATCTGGCCTATACGAGCCTAAATGTGAATGTAAGTCAATAGGACTTAGGCTACTATGAGCGAAGTCACTTTTGAAAATGGCACTTGGATCTAAAAACAAGGAAAAATCAATCAGGTTCTTAAAAAGAAGGCTTTCAATTAAAGAAAAAGGTAAAAATCATCTCTGTAAAATCAGGATGGAAAATAACTTTACAGGGTAATCAAACTTAAAGAGCCCAGAGGACCCCCCTCTAGCCTTAGGTTCAAAGTTACAGCAAACAGAGGTAAACACCCTAGTAAAAGGTACATTTACAAGTTGACAAAACAAAGGTAAACTAACACGCCTTGCCTGGCTGTTTACTTACAAGTTTGAAATATGAGAGACTTGTTCAGAAAGATGTGGAGAGCCTGGATTGATGTCTGGTCCCTCTTAGTCCCAAGAGCGAACAACCCCCAAAACAAAGAGCACAAACAAAAGCCTTCCCCCTCCCCCCCCCCCCCCCCCAGATTTGAAAGTATCTTGTCCCCTTATTGGTCCTTTTGGTCAGGTGTCAGCCAGGTTACCTGAGCTTCTTAACCCTTTACAGGTAAAAGGATTTTGGAGTCTCTGGCCAGGAGGGATTTTATAGTACTGTACACAGGAGAGCTGTTACCCTTCCCTTTATAGTTATGACACGCCCCCCAAATCACAGATAGTGTTGGACAGCCGGTTCCACACTGGCTGTGATTTCTTCCTGGAGCTGTAGGAGAAAACAGAGTTAATAAGACACATGCACCTTTAGACATACTACTGATTATATAAAAACTAACAATATGTTCCACATTCCAAGAACAATTTTTAACCAGTTGATTCTGGGAAACTTTCCCGGGAGAGTGCATCGGCCACTTTGTTAGAAGCTCCTGAAATGTGTTGTATTTCAAAATCAAAATCTTGGAGAGCTAAACTCCACCGAAGAAGTTTTTTGTTATTCCCCTTGGTGGTATGAAGCCACTGTAGCTCAGCATGGTCTGTTTGTAGTTGGAAACGCCGTCCCCAAACATATGGGTGTAGCTTTTCCAGCGCGTACACAATGGCGTAGCATTCCTTTTCGCTGATTGACCAGTGGCTTTCCCTCTCAGACAATTTCTTGCTGAGAAACACGACAGGATGGAATTCTTGATCCGGTCCTTCCTGCATTAAAACTGCTCCCACGCCCCGCTCGGATGCATCTGTGGTTACTAGGAACGGTTTGTCAAAGTCTGGGGCCCTTAGCACAGGGTCAGACATGAGTGTCGCCTTAAGCTGGTTAAAGGCCTTTTGACACTTATCAGTCCACTGAACTGCATTTGGCTGTTTCTTTCTGGTTAGGTCTGTCAGCGGGGCGGCGATTTGGCTGTAGTGTGGTACAAATCGCCTATAATATCCGGCCAAGCCTAAGAAGGATTGGACCTGTTTCTTTGACTTTGGAACCGGCCACTTTTGGATAGCATCCACTTTGGCCTGTAGGGGATTTATAGTTCCTTGACCCACCTGGTGCCCCAGGTAAGTCACTCTGTTTTGGCCTATTTGACACTTTTTAGCCTTAACAGTTAGTCCTGCCTGCCGGATGCGCTCAAAGACTTTTTCCAGGTGCTCCAGGTGTTCTGTCCATGAATCAGAAAAAATGGCCACATCATCGAGGTAGGCAACTTCAGATTCTCCCAATCCCGCTAGGAGACCATCTACAAGTCTTTGGAAGGTGGCGGATGCATTTCGCAACCCGAAAGGGAGTACATTGAATTCATACACCCCCGCCTGGGTGACGAAGACTGACCTTTCCTTAGCGGGTTCATCTAGTGGTACTTGCCAGTACCCTTTGGTTAAGTCTAAAGTAGAGATGAATTGGGCATGTCCCAATTTCTCCAATAGCTCATCTGTGCGTGGCATTGGATAGTTGTCAGAACGAGTTACAGCATTTAGCTTACAGTAGTCCACACAAAAGCGTATTTCCCCATCTGGTTTGGGAACTAGAACCACTGGAGATGCCCATGCACTGTTAGAGGGGCGAATTATATCCATCTGTAGCATGTCCTGGATCTCCCTTTGTATAGCAGTTTGGGCATGAGGTGACTTCCGGTAGGGTGGGGTTCTAATTGGGTGAGCATTACCTGTGTCAATGGAGTGGTATGCCCGTTCGGTCCGTCCTGGAGTGGCTGAGAAAATCGGTGCAAAGCTTGTGCACAGCTCCTTGATCTGCTGTCGCTGCAGACGTCCAAGGGTCGCGGAGAGGTTCACCTCTTCCATGCCACCATCCCTTTTTCCTTCGTAGTAGACACCTTCAGGCCACTCCGCGTCATCTGTTCCCTGGGCTGTAAACTGGCAAACGTTTAATTCTCTGGAATAAAAGGGCTTAAGAGAATTAACATGGTATACCTTAGGCTTTATGTTGGAGGTGGGGGAGGCTATGAGATAGTTAACAGCTCCTAGGCGCTCCTGGACCGTGAATGGTCCTTCCCACGATGCTTCCATTTTATGGGCCTGGAGCGCCTTTAAGACCATGACTCGGTCTCCTACTTTGAAGGACCGTTCTCTGGAATGTTTATCATACCAGGCCTTTTGCTCTTCCTGAGCATCCTTTAGGTTTTCTTTAGCAAGGGCTAAAGAGTGTCGGAGGGTGCTTTGTAGGTTGCTTACAAAGTCTAGAATGTTAGTTCCTGGAGAAGGCGTAAACCCCTCCCATTGCTGCTTCACCAACTGTAATGGCCCCTTAACCTCGCAACCATACAAAAGTTCAAATGGTGAAAACCCTAAACTGGGATGTGGTACAGCCCTGTAGGCAAAAAGCAACTGCTGCAACACTAGGTCCCAATCATTGGAGTGTTCATTTACGAATTTACGTATCATGGCCCCCAAAGTTCCATTAAACCTCTCCACCAGGCCATTGGTTTGATGGTGGTAAGGGGTGGCAACCAAGTGATTCACCCCATGGGCTTCCCACAGGTTTTTCATGGTCCCTGCCAGGAAATTAGTTCCCGAATCTGTAATGATGTCGGAGGGCCAACCTACCCTGGCAAAAATGTCTGCTAATGCCTGGCACACACTTTTAGCCCTGGTGTTGCTTAAGGGTACTGCTTCCGGCCATCGGGTAGCAAAATCCATGAAAGTCAGTATGTACTGCTTTCCTCTGGGTGTCTTCTTTGGGAAAGGACCAAGAATATCCACAGCTACTCGCTGAAATGGGACCTCAATTATGGGTAGTGGCTGGAGAGGGGCTTTAACCTGGTCTTGGGGCTTTCCCACTCGTTGGCACACCTCACAAGACCGGACATAATTAGCAACGTCCTTGCCCATTCCCTCTCAGTGGAAGGACTTCCCCAACCGGTCTTTGGTTCTGTTCACCCCAGAATGGCCACTGGGATGATCATGGGCTAAGCTCAAGAGCTTTACCCGATACTTAGTGGGAACTACCAACTGTCTTTGAGGATGCCAGTCTTCCTGGTGCCCACCAGAAAGAGTCTCCTTGTATAAAAGTCCTTGTTCTACAACAAACCGGGATCGGTTAGAAGAGCTGAGAGGCGGTGGGGTGCTCTGTGCCGCCGCCCAAGCTTTCTGAAGGCTGTCATCTGCTTCCTGCTCGGCCTGGAACTGTTCCCTTGATGCTGGAGACATCAGTTCCTCCTTGGACTGTGGACTGGGGCTTGGTCCCTCTGGAAGCGATGCAGGTGCTGGGGCTGTTTCCATTGACTGTGAACCGCTGTCCGCTGGTGCACTATGTGGTATTTCAGGCTCTGGCTGAGCCTCTTGGGTAGGGTTATCTGCTGCTTCTGCCAGTTCAGGCTCGCTGGTGCCCTCTGGCGTTGGAGTGGTAGGCGGGTTTGCAAGCGCTGGACTCAGTGCTGGCAATGGTTCTGGTGCTGATTGTGTTGCCAGTTCCGGTTCTGGGACTGGCTTTGGCTGGGTCTCTGGGATTTGATCCACTACGGCTGTTGCAGTCGTTGGCAGGGGATCCGGTTCCACCACCTTTGTTTGGGTCTCTGGTAACACAGACGGGGCCCTGGTGGATGGCTCAGGAACAGGGATGGGGGTGAAAGCTTGCTTAGCCTGGCTGCGGGTGACTATTCCCACCCTCTTGGCTAGCTTCACATGGTTGGCCAAGTCTTCCCACAGCAGCATGGGGATGGGATAATTGTCATAGATTGCAAAAGTCCACATTCCTGACGGAACCCTTGTACTGAACATGCAACTTGGCTGTAGACAAGGTTACAGACTGTGACATGAAGGGTTGAATTGTCACTGGAGCCTCTGGGTTGATGAGTTTGGGGTCCACTAGGGATTGATGGATAGTTGACACTTGTGCCCCAGTGTCCCTCCAAGCGATAACCTTCTTTCCGCCCACTCTCAAGGTTTCCCTTCGCTCCGAGGGTATATGAGAGGCATCTGGGTCTGGGGATCTTTGGTGTGATTGTGGGGTAATGAACTGTAATCGGTTGGGGTTCTTGGGGCAGTGAGCCTTTATATGTCCCAGTTCATTACATTTAAAACATCGCCCTGCTAAGGTATCACCGGGGCGATGTTGGTTGGTGGAGACTGGTGTGGTGGGGTGAGAAGGCGTCTGGGGTTTCCCTTGGGATGTGGGTGGGGCCTTCGGTTGTCCCCGGTGGTAAGGTTTTGTTTCGGCTTGCCCCTCCTGATATTCGCTCCAACTGCTACTAGTTTTTTTCTTTTCTGCCACCTCCACCCATTTGGCTCCAATCTCCCCCGCCTCAGTTACAGTTTTGGGCTTCCCATCTAGGATGTACCTTTCTATTTCCTCAGGAGCACCCTCTAAAAACTGCTCCATTTTTACTAGGGAAACCAGATCTTCCAGAGATTTAACATTTGCTCCTGATACCCAGGCATCACAATTTTTGTCAATGTGGTAGGCATGTCGGGTAAATGACACGTCTGGTTTCCACCTTAGGGCTCTGAAGCGCCGACGGGCATGCTCGGGTGTTAGCCCCATTCTGAGTCTGGCCTTGTTTTTAAAAAGTTCATAACTGTTCATGTGTTCCTTAGGCATTTCAACCGCCACCTCTGCTAAGGGTCCACTGAGCTGCGGCCTCAGCTCTACCATGTACTAGTCTGTAGTGATGCTGTATCCAAGGCAGGCCCTTTCAAAATTTTCTAAGAAGGCCTCAGTATCATCGCCTGCCTTGTAGGTGGGGAATTTTCTGGGATGGGAAGTGGTACCTGGAGAGGGGTTGCTAGGATTGGCTGGTATATCCGGCCTAGCCCTTGCTAATTCCAGTTCCTGCTTCCTCTCTTTTTCCCTCTCCTCCCTCTTTTTTTCTTCAGCTTCTTGCTCGAGTTTTTTTAATTGAATTGATTTTAATTAAATTTTTTAATTTAATTTAATTGATCTCTTCTTTGGGCACTGTAATATATATATAATTTATTCCTGTGCTCTGTTGGGGCTCAATCCTACACACTTTTTCCACTCAGCAGTAACATTAGTGGATCTACACACAGTAAATAAACACTGGGCTCAGAGGTGTTTGTATTACACTACCTGAGAATGGCTTTGCCTCGTGTCACTCTTTCTTGTGGGTGGTAGTTGAGAGTTCTAGGGGAAGGACCAAATTAAGACTCCAACCCTGGAAAGACATAGTTGCTTAACTTGAAGCAACTACTAGGACTGCTCACATTCATAAAGTTAAGAAATGGATTAGTTTTAACAGAACCAGGGACTAAATCCTTGTCAGAATGTTATCTAAGGTTAGCATAACCTTTTGTTCCCATTAGCATTAATTTCACAATGTTCATCCACAAGGCAAGCAAAGCAGATGATTTTTCAAAAGTGGCTGCTGATATTGAGGTAACTATATATAGGTTCTTATATTGCAATCATCACTGTTGTGTTGGAGGACCTTACAGCAGTCTCACTTTGCCTGCTACAGTCACATTAAGTGATGTGACTACTTGGAAGCATTGTGATGATTCTCTCATCCTCTCCCCAAGAGGAGAAGCACTTCCATGGGAAGGTGGACAGGTTTGTGATGGCCCTTAGATCCTGGAGGAGTTCATTCCACAGTTTTGGGCCAGCCCTTGGTTCAATTTTTAGGCGCTCAACATGAGACACCTTGGATGAAATCATGGTTCCATTGAAGTCAATGGAAAAATTCCTGCTGACTTCAGTGGAGCTAGGATTCCCCTCCCTGCAGATGATTTACGGAGTTTCTGAGCAATCACAACCATTGTCTCTAGTGAGAAGTGCGAGTGCTCGGTGCTATTGGAAATCAGGCTTAAATGTCTCAGTTGAAGCATCCAAATCAGTGGTCACATTGTAAAATGCTGGTCTTGATGTTTCCATAATGCAATGCTGCAAATAATGTAGCGAAAGGTATGAGCTTAGTCTAAGAGACATTTGACGGTAGATTATGTAAAGACTGTAGCAGGCAAAGTGAGACTTTTGAGACCTGTGACCAATAAATTTGGACCTTAGGTCATAACAATGTGTGAAAAGTCTTCAGTGTGGGTGGTACAGCATTGGCAGCTGGTATCTTAATTTCATAAATGTGGGAGTGTAACATGAAGAAGAGTTTCATTTACTTCTCTTCAGGGTTAGTGGATCCTGAAAAGGTGCTAATACAGAGATGTTTCCTTATGTCTTATAATAAATACAGGCTAGACTTTACATGAAATTCTAAATCAGTTAAAAAAAATTTGCATACTTTATATAAAGTCAAATTAAAAAATGGTGTGCCTTAGAGTAGCAAAGAATTCACTTTTTAGACTCTACTTCAGTCTCATCTTTCTGAAAGTTTCTGGGAGATTTAATATAGAATTTTATTATAGCAATAATAATATGCTAATGTATGCCTTTTTTCTTGTTACAAAATTGAAAAAAGAAAATAAATCTCTCAAGTTACAGCCCAGACTAACTGAATAGACTTTTTGGTTCTCAAGAGAGCAGCAAGACAAAAGAAGAGAGGAAAAAAGACTGGGGAGGAGTAAGGAAAGGAGAATGACAGCAGTCTTTTCTGCAGCCCTGTGAATTCTGTGGCTTCATTCAGCCAAGGGTCTCAATGTGCCTAATGGACACTTTTAATAACTGAACCTCACAAAAGCTTTTTGAGTTAAGGGCTAGAAAGATCACTTCCTGAACAACTGATTTAAAGCCACCTCTGGGGTAAAATATTAGCAGTCATTAAACAGCTCACAGCAACTCCACACAGAGTTTGTCTTGACTATGTTTTAAGTGTGCCGTTAATAGATGTCAGCTAACACCTTCTAACTAAGGGCGTGTCTACAGTGCAAAAAAGGTGTGCTCTTATCACAGGTTTGCTAACCCATGTTAGCTAACTCAGGTGAAAACAGTAGTGAGGACAAAGCAACTTGGCTTTTAATTCAGGTTAGCAGCTCAAGGCAAAGCCTACAGTGAGCCTCCCAGTGTAGGCAGACAGACTTGTGCTAGTAGGCTTTGAGTTAGTGCCCTAAAAATAACAGTGAGGATGCTGCCACAGCTCGGGCTCTCAAGCCCACCCAGCCTCCTGGCTCTGAGCTTTGGTGGCTAGCACAAGTCTCTTCCAGGTGTACAG
The DNA here is from genome assembly GCF_028017835.1 of Emys orbicularis. Taxonomy (NCBI): domain Eukaryota; kingdom Metazoa; phylum Chordata; order Testudines; family Emydidae; genus Emys; species Emys orbicularis. The sequence continues at coordinate 349,543,542 of NC_088683.1, forward strand.
AAGATTAGTTGGGATTGGTCCTGCTTTGAGCAGGGGGTTGGACTAGATGACCTCCTGAGGTCCCTTCCAACCCTGATATTCTATGATTCTATGAAAATCCACACTGATATATATAGCATGCTAGCTCATGCCCCACTAGCACAAGTCTGTCTACCTACACTGGCATGCTCCCTCCAAACTGGGATCGAACTAAATATGCTAACCCAAGTTCAAAGCCAGTTTGTTGTGTCCTCACTGCTATTTTTACCTGAGTTAGAATTTGGGTTCGCTAACCCATGCTAAGAACAAGCGCCTTTTCATTTTTGCAGTGTAGACATAACCCAAGCCATTCTCAAACTACTTTAACACATGTTAAGGTTGAGTTAAAGCCTAGGGGGCAGCCTACGCTTCAACTCAACTATCTTAACACATGAGCCAAACTCTACTCAAGTAATTAAATTTTACTTTAATGCTACCTCCTATCTTTCTTTACTTGTACTAAATCACTTTTGGTTTATCTTGATGAGGATTTTAAAACATATAATTAGAAGGTGTTAGCTAGCATGTTTGAACTAACATGTTCTAAAACTAGTATAGGCAAGACATTGAAAATTTTAATGTGTGCTAAGATGGTTGAGTGGAAGTCTAGCCTGTGTGGAATCTAAGTAAACAGATTTTAATTACCTGACTGGAGTGTGGCCTTAACACCAGGGTTGACATTCTGAAGTGTACCCAGGTCAACATTCACCATGTTTATTGTTACACAGGAATTAACATACTAGATCAGACCGAATTGAAGTGAAAAGGGCAGTGAAAAGAGGCAAGGACAGACACGTAACAGGGAGCTAACTTATGTGAGGAATTTTTATTTGGTGTGAAATGCAAAGGAAGCCAGTGAGAGGAAGGACCTAACCTATCCGATTGTCCAGGTTGGGTGGGTCCTAAGGCACTCTCTTGTTATGATATCACAGTTGGGTGCTATGGAAAATATTATAATATTACTAGCAGAGAATTATTCCTTCGGAGGAAGGATGACCCAAAGAGATACCAGCTGCTTCTTTTCAAAAGGTAAGGGTATGTCGACACTTAAAACGCTATGGTGGCACAGCTGCGCCACTGTAGCTCTTCAGCATAGACACTACCTATGCTGACGGGAGGGATTCTTCCATCCGCATAGGTAATCCACTTCCCTGAGTGGTGGTAGCTAGGTTGACAAAAGAATTCTTCCGTTGACCTAGCACTTTCTACTCAGGGACTTATGTCGGCTTAACTACACCAGTCCGAGGTGTGGATTTTTCACACTCCTGAACAACGTAATTATGCCGGCCTAATTTTCTAGAGTAGCCCAGGACTGTACGTAGCTACAGCGGGGGACTACAAGATAGATTAGGTAAAAGGAAGGCAAAGAATGGAATACAGTATCGCTATTAGTGAATATTTAACTTGCTTTTCCCACACAGGAGTAAGCCTGCCAGTTTACATTTATTCCAAAGCCCTGTGGAGCTCTGACATGAATTATGACCTATTGGAGATGACAGAAGAGATGCGCATTGCTAGGTTACAAGAGTACATCTTTGTTCTGTGTGACTGCTTCTTTTATTACTGCCATTGTTGTGGCAAAGTAAAACAGCACTGTTCTGATCTACTTTTCTCCTTACTATATTTAAAGTATTATTAATTATCATATCTGTACTTCTACAGTGTCTTTCAGTTCAGAACCCCACTGTGCTTTTTAGAGCATTACGGGCTAAATTGGTCCCCTGTGGTGCGGGTGTGCAAGGGGAGGGCACAAGGAGACATGTAGACACCATAGCAACCATTGCTGTTGGTGAGCTCCTATGGTGCCACTAATGTATTGTAAGGGGGAAAGGAGGTGAGACTGTGATGGTCCCTACTCCTCCCTCCTGTATTGGCTTTTCAAGGCATTGTGTCTGAGGTGTAATTCTTGCAAGAACTCCCATTGGGGCAGCACTGCTCCTTGTGGACTCTGTTGCAATTTAACATTTGAGCCCTAATATGCTAAGCCTTAGAACACTCCTGTGAGGTAGGGAAGTAATATTATTCCCATTTTATAGATAGGGAGACTGAGGTGCAGACAGGTAAAGTGACTTGCCCAAGATAACACCAATGTAAGCAGCAGAGGCAGGATTAGAATTCAATAGCTCTGACTTCTCATCCCCTGGTTTAACACTCAAGACCACTTTCCCTCCCTAACATTCCTGCTTATTGCTGCCTTCAGTATGTGCCACTTACAGTTTGTATATGACAGAGGCTCTCATATTTGTACTGAGAGTCCATTACCTTTTCTGTTATAAGCTCCTATTTCTAGGAGGTTTTTACCTCCATTGCCTAAAATTGCCTACAGATTAAATGTGTCATATGTACTGCCTTGGATCTGAAGTAGATTTTGAGGGATTTTTTTTATTTTTATTTTTTACCAACATGGCCATTTTTGAGTCCCAGGAATAATCAAAACTGTGAATAATTTTAAATGTTTTCATCTTTTAAATAAAATCCACACTTAGAAAACAATTAAGCAGTCATAAAGACTAGTCACTTTGGCTACATAGAAAGTGAAGTTTCCTAATAATCCCAATACTATTGTCCAGAGATGTGTGCCATAGTTGTTGGCAAGATTTTCAGATGTTCTTGGTTCAGATGACAGGTTATTCAACCGGAAATCCAGTGATGTATAGTGAGATTCATCAGGTGAAACTAGCAGGGAGTTTAGTGCACAGTTGTAAGAAAACTGAAATCATGATAGGCCAGCTGGAGTGGTGGTGCAAAAAAGGGCCCTCACCTGACAGGTTTTAGTTCAGGAATAACACATGAAGGGGGGAAAAAACTTCCTGACACTTAAAAACACCCCCCAAAAGGAAAGAAATCTTCCTACAGCCAAAGAACAAAGCTGGCATATGACAGCGCGAATCACCTATCACTCCTCTTGCATCAAAATGCCTGAGTTGCTCCCCTACTGCTGCTAATACTTGACCTGGGGACCAACTACATGCTGCCTAGTGAGTGAGTCTTGTTGCTAACTAGTTCATCTTGGGTAGCAAATCGCTTGCAATTAGGGTGACCAGATGTCCCGATTTTATAGGGACAGTCCCGATATTTGGGGCTTTTTTTTATATGGGCTCCTATTATCCCCCACCCCCTGTCCTGATTTTTCACACTTGCTGTCTGGTCACCCTACTTGCATTATCCACTGTTTCTATTTCTCAACCACAGCTTCAGTCCAGGCAACATTTGCAGAATAGATCAAAAGTTTTAACTCCTTGCTTTCCAGACAAAGCATGGGGGTCCATCCAGCTTGTATTTCCAGTTCACTTGGAAGTGGCTCCCAAACTCTGGGAATTTTTCAGAAGATATCACTTTGTATTTACAGGTGATGTCCGACACACAAGATGGTGGTTTCCAGGTTGCTTTCCATTGGAAACAAATGGGAAACTTGCAAGTTCTTAATTTGACTGCAAAGTGCTTTCTTTTTTCGTTCCTGAAACGTCAGTGTGATTCATTCTATGTTGAATGGCAGAAGGACGTCATTCAGAATGGCTGATATTCGGTGACGAAAAATCTCATGCTGTAGATTTAATGATGAAAAGTAGAGAACAAAGCTTAGAAATTAAGTTCATTATTATGACTAATAGCTCAGCAATGCAAGGCATCCATCGAAAATCATATTTCACTCCCCCGTCTGCCCATAGAACTTAGCTATTGTTTGTGTGATAGTTAAGTTTAAATCTGCTAATACTTTTAGCAGATTGTGCTTAATGTTGTAACAATTGTTGTTCTACGTTAGATTTTCTGCTCCTGCTTCTCAGCACTGGAAGTCAAAAGGAGGTGTGGATGAAGGGCAGTCTGATTTATTTCACTCTGAGGATATATATGTTTGTATATTATTTGTTTATAGTAATAAATCTACCAACACACACATTTTAGCTACCCTTTTAATCCCCTGATACCTACAATGCACACTCACATCCATATGGACAGGTATTTGAGCTAATTTCCTAATACACACATACATACATACACACACAGAATACACATGGCACTTTTATTTTGGGCATGAGTTCAACTGCCATGATTATCACTGAGAGTTACGTGCCTACATTGAAGAGGAGAACAGGGTATAAGCTAAATTTTGAAAACTAAGCCTTCCATTTCCCCCCAATCCCCTTACCTGAGTTTGTGGGTACAAATGATTGCAGGAGCAGTTTTGTACCCACAATTATTTGCAGGTGTAATTGGTGTCATTTAGTTATTTTAAATATCTGTGTTGATGGACACAATCAGATATTTAGACATCCAGCCATCATTATCTGCACCCATAGAATAGCAGGCACAGACAAGGAGACAGGTGGAAGACCTGATTACAAATCAGCCCCTATAGCTGGGGAAACAAAAAGGTCGATCAATGATAGTATTAAAATAAAGAATAAAATCTCATTGTAGCTAAAAGGGGGTTAGCTTCTTTTTAATTGCTTAACCAGAAGCAAATTGAAATGCTTATACGCACACACAAAGTGCTTTGTAAAGTAATATAATATTGTTGTTTTGTATAGTGCCTACTTTTCCCCAAATTAAGCAAGCCATACACAAGGATAGAAAGCAGAATTTTCCTCTCAGCAGCACATAGTAGATCTTGATTGCAAAATTCTCCTCTTCCTGCATGGTGGGAAGTCTTGATCTTGTATTCCACATGGAAGCCCTGGGGCATGACTGCATTCTAAGTGAAAATTGTATTGTTATTTATTTGGAGAGCAGAAGATCAATTAAATGTTGCCCAAAGGCTTTGAACAGGTATACTAATTATATATTTTTTTACTTTTTAAAGCAGTCTCCCAGTACTCCCCAAAGCAGTTGAGACGATGAGCAATAATAGTACAATAAACTGTCATTAATCCACCCTCATAAAACTGTGGTGGGGGAAATTAAATCTTTGGTTACAAGCATGCCTGTGTGCAAAGAACAGTGGCCCAGGGAGTCTAAAGGACGAAAAAATTAGTGGGAGAAGCTCATAGGGCCTGATTTAGGGGAGCATCCCTATTAAGGGCAGCTCATAAGCACATGTTTGACTTTAAATTTGTGCTTAAGTCCTGTTGAAGTCTGTGGAACACAAGTTTAAGTATCTGCCTAAATAGGGACAGACTGTGAATAGGGATAGAAAGTAAAATTGCTAGAAACAAAAGTTAAATTGACAAATCTGTTTTCAGTGTCAGAGCTGAAAGAACTGCAAAATATGAGCAAACAGCATAACAGTTAAAAAGTAAATGAGACTTCCCCCCCTAAATTCTAACAATCTAAGGTGTTATAATACAATTAGTAAGTACCGAATTTCAAAAATAGATGGGGCTAAATTCTGCCATCCGTCACACCTGTACAGGCCAGGGTAGCGTCTCTTTAACAACCTTTGCAGCACCAGATGCTGAACTGGCAGCATGCCAGCAATTTGAGGGTCACCCCTAATTCATGTATTAATTTATTATTATTTACTGAGCTTTGTTAGTATGCCCAAGTTGCATACATTTACATAGGTTTTTATATGTGAGATTAATACATATAGTTATTACTATTATGTATATAGAGAGTACTATAAATCAGTGTTCCTCAATTTGTGGGGTGCTCAATCCTGGAGGATTAAATCAGGGGAAGGAAATATGGCATGACCTAAAATCTACTTTGTCCTTCTATTACTGTTGGTGGTTCTGTGAAAGCTATCCACCTTCCCTACCTGCTCCTGCACGACACAGCCAGTTCCACAGGAGCAGCTCAGAGACCACTAGCTGCAGGCTCAGGCTATCTGTGTAGCCAGCCTGAATTAGTCCTCTCTGATAAGAGAATAGGGCAGAAAAGAACCTGAGAGAAGGAAGGAGAAATTGGATGTGGGGGAGAAAAGAGAATGGTGGCAACTGGGCTGGGTTCATGACACAAAGGAACATAGGGTGCAGACAGCACGCATCCACCAAATCCTAATGAGGCGAGAGGGCTGCAACACAGCAAGCTTGGGAGCCACCGGGGTAAGTGAACACACTGTTTAACAAAACACCCCGTCAAAGAGTGCTTTGAGGGCTTCAGGGGTCGATGGGAAAACTGGCACTGCTTTCCTGAACCCAGATTCTTGACATTCAGCTTGATATCTATGCATTATGAAACAGAGGGGAGAGTCTGTTGGGCAACAGCAGTGTTTAGATGTGTTCACAAATATAAGTACTTCTGCAGAGATTTGCACAAAGAGCAGCCTGCTGATGTGACTCTGGATCTGTTACTCAGCAGGCATGTGTAAACATTCAGCCAGTTCCTTTCATGAATCCTGAAGTAAATTGGAGTGTTATAAATCAGTTGATTCCAACTGAACTTTTTTCCTCAGTTTCTTTTGACTTCTGCTGCAAATAGGTCGGCAAACAACTTAAAAAATGTTTTCCCCCTTTGAAAGTCTCTGAAGTGTTGCTGTAACAAATCTGGAAATGTCCCTCAATGCAGGGATCACTGTCTCACACACGTTTCTTGAGCTTTTTGTTGGCAAGTGGGAAAGGTCAGCCTAATGAATCCAGGATTATAGTCTGATAACATTGTTTAACTAATTTACTCTTAACCTTTGGCTGGAAATGCCAGCTGTGACATAGACCTTTTAACAAAAACATATTTATGATTCGATCAAATAAATACAGTTTATAATTAAGCAGTGAATTCTATGACATAGTTCAAAGTACGCTGAAAGGCTGAAGGTTGTGTAAATATTTCTTAGGTGCTAGGCTTCAAAATGTGCATGAGAGGCTGTCATTTCCCAGGCTTTAATGTACACTTTAGAAAACAAATATAAATGTACTATCTACATGATTCCAATTAGTTAAGCATCGGCTTTTCACCTCCGGACACAGTCAAGACTTAACCAGGATAGTAGTATTCTCTAAAGCCTGGTCTCCACTTTAGTCTGGAAAGGGAAAAGGTGACTTCTTTCTCATTATATTTATTGTTTGTGGTCACATATGGGCGGAGCTCAGGCTAGATCCACTTAAAGACAACTGCATGGGTTAAGTATGAATGAGAATGCATTGACTATATGAATGTCTGCATTGATTAAGTGTACATGAGATGTGTGTGAATGGGGTGGAGGTTTGCAGGAATTCTCTCTTCATGAAAATGGGTTTTCAGTACAACTGCATGAATAATTACAGTTGTTCCCACAGTAAAACGCTACTATAGCAAAGGTGATAAGGAAATGAATGTTGTTGAATTATTGAATTATATTATTTTATTATATAAACATTTGATATGAAATTCTCTGCCAAGGGTTAAAACTAAGTACCTTCAGAAAAGTACCTCCCAGTCTTTCACCTGAGCACGGGTGTTAAAGGGATATGTGGGTGGATAGGGCACTCTGCTCTGAATGAAGAACACCAGACAAGCTAGCTACAGTGGTGGGCTATGGCTGAACCTTGCTAGGGTGTTTCTTTGTGTAGCAGAGCAACCAGACGAAGGGTTAAGTGGCTAATACCCAAGTCCCAATTAATTCCTGCTCAGTACTGAGACTAAAAGGGGTCTGAGAGGAGGTGTGGCTCTGGGGAGTGGCATTCCCAGCACAGGGTGATGGGGCCACAAATGCTGCAAGCAGAACAATCAAACTGGAAGGTTCTGGCATACAGATGTTCAAAGTTCCCAGACTCATTCGAACTGTGAACCACATCTTGAGAGAGAAGGCCTGCCTTCCATTCTAATTCACACACCATCTCTCTCGTGAAGCTTTGTTATAGTGTTAAACAGGACTTGTGCAGATATTGTGACTAAAACAGTCTGAGGAACTATCCTGAGTCTCAGCATGATAGATATCTTTCCCAATGAAAAGGGACTCCCAAACACTAACCACCACTCAGCAGAAGGGAAAATTTTATTATCCATAATATGGAATGTATAATGTACCAAACCACCATACTATGATGGAAAGATTGAATCAGTATGGAGAGCAAACTGTATATTTGGTCATTTCCCCCCGTAAGAGTTACAGTTCATTGGTGAAATACGGAATAACTTACAAGCAATTGGTTATTCTTTGCTAGCAGAGAGACATATTTTCCTTTTTAGTTCCCCCTTAGTTCTTACAATATCCATATTCTAAAACAGAAATAGAATAGCTTAAAGGGCAAGTTAAAAATAGATGAACAGTCAACCACAGGGCCTCTTTCACGCTATGTAAGTAATAAAACCGAATACACTGAAGATCTTGGAGGAGCTGCTTTTTCTGAGGTAGGAAATAGTGTACATTTTGCATGCTATAGCTACTGTAATATTGTCAGTCATTGTTTATCATTTTATTAAAAAACTATAAAGAAATGAGTTCATTATATATATATATATATATATATATATATATATATATATATATATATATATATATATATACACAAAATACACACATTATATAGCTATCTAGGAATGTATATGTCCTTCATCACCATAGTATCTAAGTGGTTCACAATCATTAATGGATTTTATCCTCACAACACCAATATGAGGTAGGAAAGTGTTATCCCCATTTTATAAGATGAGGAATTGAAGCACAGGATAGATTAAGTGACTTGACCAAGGTCACTCAGGAAGTCTGTGCCTGAGTTGGAAATAGAAGCCAGGTTTTTTACATCCTAGGGCAATGCCCTATCCACTAGGCCTACAGCTGGTCAGAAAATTCTGACAAAACCTGAATTTGCTGATTTGACAAAATCAAAATGTTTTGCGAAGATGCTCTGATTTTGCCAGAAGCCTGCTTGGTGAACTGCTTGATAGCCCAGGCTTCCAGCCAGCCACTCAGACCACCCCAGGGCTGGAAACCCCAGGCTTTGCAGCTCCTCAGCTCTGCAGCAGTCAGCTAGGCTAACTGCTTCAGAGCTGGGGCTCCATTCCCTTTCACAGAAGAAACAGAAATTTTTGGTTTTCAATCTTAATTGGAATGAAACCCAATTTTGAAATATTGAACTCCTTCATGAAACAGAACAATCCTTCTTCACCCAGCTCTACTTCCTATCCTTATGCGCACGCTCATGTGTACACACGCACACACCAATTAGTTCTGAAAAATGTGAGAAACGTGTCAAAATGTAAAATAACCCATTAATACATTCTGACTAAAATCGAAGACCGCTGGATATAAAGAATTGGACAAACTATATTATTAACAGTGAATAAATTTGTCATTTGCTCCTTTCATATGGCAGAATGAAGCTTTAAAGATGTACAAGCTTCTGGCAAGATTAAGTTCATGAGTCTTTCATTGAATTTCACATAGCCTTAGCAAGTGATGTGCACAATTATCCTTGCCCTAATAATGCTTACGCCCTGATGTAGTAGGTTGCCTCTCAACTATAATTAAAGAAACAGTTATAAAACAAAGAAAAAATGAATTTTTCTGACTACTATAGAAACTGTAACTACTTATCATGTAGATCAAATAATTCTTTGGTGTCAGTTAGCATAAGACATGTTCACTTGTAAACATAGTAGCACTACGTCAGAAAATTGGCATCCCATACAAATATTTTCCCAGTTGTAAAGCATGGCTAGCAATTCTGTCAATGATGATTATATGTTTTATAAGAGTATTTTTTGACTTCAATATTAAAAACGAATTGGAGCCTCTCATAGCTTGCCACCTTATCATCTCTCGCTGTGACATGTGTAACTAAGCTGTTCAGAACAGGGAATGTGTCTTTTACTGAAGTTGCATAAGAAGAAAGGAGGTCTGTCAGGTAGGCAGGCCTTAAAATCCTTTAGGGCTACAGTACCCAATCAATGGGAGTCAATAGGAAGTTAATGGCTGTTGTAGATTGAATCCAACACCTTACGCTTCATTTGGAAATCATTTGGCCACAAATCACAGAGGATATAAAGTGAGTTCTACATTATCATCATGCTGAGTATTAATATGAAAAGTAAATAACACCAAGAAAAATGTAGACTGTACCTGTGACTTTATTTCTTGTAGTGCATCATTCTCTGTTTCATAGGCTTTTAGAATAGCTGGGCAAATACTTCTATAACCTTTTCTGGGACTGTCCATTTGACTAAATGACTGTCCTTGATTCATCTGTGTTTGCACCCCACTTGCAATCCAATTTTTTCATATTATTACATTGTTATGCATTATTGTTATTAAATACCCTTTTGGGGATAGATAGAGACAAAATAGCATGGGTAATTCATTACTCACTTTATACATGTTCACCTCAGAGTCACTTTATTATTTTATTGTTCTCATTCCAATGTGACATTTCCAATTATTTCCAAAAGGAGTTATTTTAAAAAGGACTATAAATGTGTGCTTTTGGGGATGGAGCTAAAACAAGTAACGTTAATATGCACCCATTCTTGGCAGAAGTGTTATTTTTTTCTGTGTCCTCATGTGTCCTTTAGAATGACATGTATTATTTGAGATGCCATTTTTAAAGTCTACTTTTTTTCTAATTATGGGAAAAAGAAGAGTGAGATGATTTAAAAAAATCACTGCCTTATTTGAAAGGCAGGAAGGATCACTTACCCATATAAAACTGGTTGGTTTTAGAGTATTACTGGGTCTATCAAATTAGAGGATTGGGCCAAAAGAAACCTGATGAGGTTCAACAAGGACAAGTGCAGAGTCCTGCACTTAGGACGGAAGAATCCCATGCACAGCTACAGACTAGGGACCGAATGGCTAGGTAGCAGTTCTGCAGAAAAGGACCTAGGGGTCACAGTGGACGAGAAGCTGGATATGAGTCAACAGTGTGCTCTTGTCGCCAAGAAGGCTAACGGCATTTTGGGCTGTATAAGTAGGGGCATTGCCAGCAGATCGAGGGACGTGATCGTTCCCCTTTATTCGACATTGGTGAGGCCTCATCTGGAGTACTGTGTCCAGTTTTGGGCCCCACACTACAAGAAGGATGTGGAAAAATTGGAAAGAGTCCAGCGGAGGGCAACAAAAATGATTAGGGGTCTGGAGCGCATGACTTATGAGGAGAGGCTGAGGGAACTGGGATTGTTTAGTCTCCAGAAGAGAAGAATGAGGGGGGATTTGATAGCAGCCTTCAACTACCTGAAGGGGGGTTCCAAAGAGGATGGAACTCAGCTGTTCTCAATGGTGGCAGATGACAGAACAAGGAGCAATGGTCTCAAGTTGCAGTGGGGGAGGTCTAGGTTGGATATTAGGAAACACTATTTCACTAGGAGGGTGGTGAAGCACTGGAATGCGTTACCTAGGGAGGTGGTGGAGTCTCCTTCCTTGGAGGTTTTTAAGGCCCGGCTTGACAAAGCCCTGGCTGGGATGATTTAGTTGGGAATTGGTCCTGCTTTGAGCAGGGGGTTGGACTAGATGACCTCCTGAGGTCCCTTCCAACCCTGATATTCTATGATTCTATGATTCTATGATCTAAGGTATTTACATGGCCCCTATCCCTGTAGCATCTGAACGTCTCACAATCTTTGAGAGAGACAAGATCCAGTAAAAGATATTATCTCACCCACCTTGTCTCTCTAGTATCCCAGGACCAACACCGCCACCAATACTATATATCACAATCTTTAGTGTATTTATCCTCACAACACCCTGGTGAGGTGGGAAAATGCTATCCCCATTTTGCAGACAGGGAACTGAGGCACAAAGAGACTAGCCTAAGGAAGCATGCAGTAGAGCATGAACACAGAGCTCCCAAATCCTAGGTGAGTGCTTTAACCACGAGCCCATCTTTCAGTTAGTCACAGTTTGGGGCTCTGTGTTAGGAATCAGGGGATAGTTTATAGCAGCAGTGAGGGTGGAATAGTTTCAGGTTTTTACCTGAAGAGAATTATCCTCATCTTTCCTAATATCTAAATCTTTCTATTGTCCCTGGCCTGCATTCCCCATGTGACTTGTCTCTCCACTGCTGATCTGCAGCTCAGCTATATGGCCAATAAGCCAGCACTGGAGAGACCGTTGGAACAGGAGTGCTCTTCCAGAACATACACCAGCGGACCAATTTGCAGAGTGGCAGGAGCAGTAAAGAGCTGCGTAGGGCTACACGATTGTCTGAATGTTATCAGGACATGTTAGTTTTAAAACATGCAGACCCTATTCATTTCCTGGTAAGCCTTGTGATATTGATTAATGATGATCAATCAAATCACTCCTGTTCTGTTATCCCACAGATAATAGCAATAATAAGCATTAATATATAACTTTTAATTGACAGTATATCAAAGTACTTTGCCAATTCTAATTAACCCTCAAGCCATAAGTGACATTCGCGCAGTGGTTCGGGGACAGAGATGGGCATCAAACGAATGAATCCAAGTCCCTCTGCTAATCATTAGATATACTCCCCCCAAGATGGCTGTCCTTCCTTAAGTGCTCAACTCAACTCAGTGTCTATAGAAGCTAATTGCCAGGTATTTAAAAATAACTGAAAGTGTGATGTGATTAATGTGTCCTTCCCCATTTGCAGTCACACACAGGATGTTCCCCAGCCTGAGGCTGGAGTATTTTGAGTTAAAAATTGCCATTCATGTCTGCTGAGTGCCATGTAAACACTGTGAATAAATTGAACATGAAAGTCCACCAGAAGCAAGCTCATTAATGTGTCACCAGGTGTAGTTAACAAAAATGACTTCAGTAGAAGTTACATTAATTAACCTGCTTTAGAGCCAAGTCTGTAACTTTCTACAGTTTCAGAAGCCTTATGAAGTATGCAAGACTCCAGATAATTCTTGTTGAGTTGAGCTCCACGGCAGTTCTGTGAGACAGAAGAGGAAGAGTTTGACATATCCCAACAGAGTAGTTATTTCTTTGTTTCTTTTCTGAATAATTCCTCACTTTGATGGTCTTACAAATACCTTGATGGAGTGATTAAAGAATAATGGACAACAAAAGACATGTGAGCTTCACAGATTTAGTGGGGGGAAAGCTGGGCTGTGTATTATTTGCTCTCATTATCTGTTTTCATGCCTTAGTCATTTGGGCCCATTTCTTCCTTCCTGAAGGAAAAAACAAAGCAGGGGAAAACTTACTCTAAAAGTACTTACCACAGTTTCTATGATACCACAGCAAGTTGTCCTGGTAGGGGAAAAGGTGGGGCTGCCTATACCATGATGCATGGGAAACTCAGGCTTAAACTCTGTGGATCTCTGACTGAGAACCAAAGATATTCCTATATGCCTTCCATGCACCCCTTTCCACTGATAGCACAGCCAGTTCCTTAACAGGGCTGCCATTAACTCCTTCTTCATAGCTATTCCAGTCTCTACTATGAAGATTCTTATACTGTGCCCCTCACCTTGGTGCCTATACTCCTGCTACTTCCTCTGTGGGGGAATAATTATTGATCCAAAAGCATTAGAATCCATGGCAATCTGACAGACTGCTATTCTCAGTGGAGTATACCAAGTAGCTCTTCCTTGCTCCACTCTGTCCCCAATCTGGCTACACACGCTGGCCCACAGAGCCCTCCCTGTAGTATACATATGGAGGAGCTACTCTACTATTTCCTTCCATGTAAACATACCCCTTGCATGTTAGCTCCCTTTACCCCGTTTATGAGGAACAGAGTGCTGGTACCTCCATTTGTTAACATGAATACGTGCCAGGAGAGCTGTGTGTTGGGTAATTGAATGCAATGTTTTGTTTAATATGGCATGGATTTTTGGATACTGCTCCAGCTCATGGCTATAGTCAGTCCAGCATAATTGTCATTTAGCTTGCTTTGCTTTGTACCCCCCATCTGGTTTTAAATGGAGCAACATAATGAAAACAATGGGAAAGAAGGAGTTAAAGGACACATGAAAGAGTATTTTTTAAAAACTAACCCTGAACCATATCAGTCAAGTACCAATTCTTTTAAATAATTAAGTTGATATAAATTATGTAAAAGAAAGATAGTAGTGAAAAGGCCCAGATTGCTATTGGAAAATCCATAGGCTTTTAAATGGACTGATAGAGCATTCAGGGCTCATGGGGCCACAATTCAGGAGATGTCATAAATGACTTTTCAAATCACATTCATGGAGCCTTTTCAAATGGCCAGTCTCTAGGGAGCTTAGCTCTGTCATCTGTCCTTCCTGCCTCTTCTCAGCTCTTCTTTATTCCTAATTGAGCAGTTCATATTCTTGAGATACGATGCAGCCATCAAGAGATTGCTGCCTTTTTCACCAGTAAAGTAGGCTCTTCTTTTTTGTTGTGTTGACCTTGATCATCTGGAGTCACACTCTTGGGAGTCTGTTCATTTAGGTATTATTGACTGTCCCACCTCATTCACTTATCCTGGCAGTATCTCTCAACTTGTATTAGGAAGGTGGACTTGCTGTACAAAGTTGTCATTTGAGATGAGGGCTTGAGATCTTTTGGCATTGTGCAAAAGGGGATGTTACATGAGAGAAGAAAAATATTGTAACAGAAAATGTTACCATAGAAATAGCATTTATACAGTGCTTTACCTATACATCTCATAGAACTGGAAGGGACCCTGAAAGGTCATTGAGGCCAGCCCCCTGCCTTCACTAGCAGGACCAAGTACTGATTTTGCCCCAGATTCCTAAGTGGCCCCCTTAAGGATTGAACTCATAATCCTGGGTAGGGTTACCATACGTCCGGTTTTTCCCGGACATGTCCGGCTTTTCGGCAATCAAACCCCCGTCCGGGGGGAATTGCCAAAAAGCCAAACATGTCCGGGGAAAATACCGGCCGGGCACTTCCTCTCCCGCGGCTGCTCTGCTCCTCCCCGGACTCAGACTTCGGCTCTGTTTAAGAGCCAAGCTGCCCGAGCCAGCGCTACCGGCTTCGGGCAGCCCCCGTGCCTCCGGACCCCGAGCCGCCGGCCGGGCACTTCTCCTCCCCGGCTCCAGCTGCTCTGCTCCTCCCCGGACTCAGACTTCGGCTCTGTTTAAGAGCCAAGCTGCCCGAGCCAGCGCTACCGGCTTCGGGCAGCCCCCTTGCCTCCGGACCCCAGCCGCCGGCCGGGCACTTCTCCTCCCCAGCTCCAGCTGCTCTGCTCCTCCCCGGACTCAGACTTCGGCTCTGTTTAAGAGCCAAGCTGCCCGAGCCAGCGCTACCGGCTTCGGGCAGCCCCCTTGCCTCCGGACCCTGCGCTGCCAGAGCAGAGCAGCTGGAGCCCGGGAAGGGAAGTGCCCGGCCGGCGGCTCGGGGTCCGGAGGCAAGGGGGCTGCCCGAAGCCGGTAGCGCTGGCTCGGGCAGCTTGGCTCTTAAACAGAGCCGAAGTCTGAGTCCGGGGAGGAGCAGAGCAGCTGGAGCCCGGAAGGGGAAGTGCCCGGCCGGGGGCGCAGGGTCCGGAGGCATAGGGGCTGCCCGAAGCCCGAGCGCTACCGGCTTCATGGTTTGCCGGGCAGCCTCCAGACCCTGCGCCCCCGGCTGGGCGCTTCCCCTCCCGGGCTCCAGCTGCGCTGGGGAAGCGCCGGCCGGGGGCGCAGGGTCTGGAGGCTGCCCGGCAAACCGTAAAGCTGGTAGCGCTCGGGCAGCCCTTTTCGTGTGGCTGGGAGGGAGGAGGGGGAATTAGGGCGGGGACTTTGGGGAAGGGGCGGGGAAAGGGCGGAGTTGGGGCGGGGCCGGGGGTGGGAAAGGGGCGGGGCCAGGGCCCGTGGAGTGTCCTCTTTTTTTATTTTTTAAATATGGTAACCCTAATCCTGGGTTTAGCAGGCCAATGCTCAAACCACTGAGCTATCCCTTCCCCCAGCTTCAAAAAGCACCGTGCAAACTAGTTTACTAATTAATCTAAATATGCAGTTGTATTCATTTGTACTCATCAGGATTAATCCTTTGGAAAAAAATGAAACTTCTATTTGAAAATTATTCTTAAAGGGAATCATAAGTAGGTTGCACTGAGAGGAAATGAATTGCTCTGTATCCTTAATGTGGCAATTACACTTATTTACATTATAACTACTGTTTATTTTTGCAAAGCACCGGGTAGCTTATAGCAATGAAGTCTTGCATCTGCATTTACGATAATAGTTTTTTTTCTTACCAGTTCTGGAGGACCAAATTCTCTTCCATATTCAGACTGCAGATTTCCAAAATTTGAAATTTATTATGCCTTTCAGGGGCTAAAAGCAGCCTGCAGAATTATGTTTGTTCATTTGCAGAACTGTAATTGATCTCAACTGGAATGCAATGCTTTAGGGAGTTCTGCACACACATTGTGCAACAGTACACTTTGATCCCATGTTATTCTATTGTCCTCTGGAAAGCATGCATCCTGAAATTCTGTGTGAACACAGCTGCCCTCTACTGCATTGAATGCAAGGCCTTAATTAGTGTGTATCCCATAATGCATCAGCCATATCTTTTATATCCGATACATATCAGACTACTAATATACTGATATGCATTTCCGGGATGTATTCAGCTTAGACTAATAGACTCATAAACTTCAAGGTCAGACGGGACCATCATGATCATCTAGTCTGATCTCCTGCACATTGCAGGCCACAGAACCTCACCCACTCACTCCTATAACAGACCCTCAGCCTCTGGTTGAGTTACTGAAATCCTCAAATCGTGATTTAAAAACTTCAAGTTACAGAGAATCCACCATTTACACTAGTTTAAACCTGCAAGTGACCCATGCCCCATGCTGCAGAGGAAAGCAAAAAAACCCAGGGTCTCTGCCAATCTGATCTGGGGGGAAATTCCTTCCCGACCCCAAATATGGTGATCAGTTAGACCCCAAGCCTGTAGGCAAGACCCAACAGCCAGACACTTGGGAAAGAATTCTCTGTAGTAACTCAGAGCTCTCCCCATCTAGTGTCCCATCACTGGCTGTTAGAGATATTTGCTGCTAGCAGTCGCCAATGGGGCACATGCCATTGTAGGAAGTGTCATCATACCATCCCCTCCATAAATTTATCAAGCTCAGTCTTGAAATCAGTTAGGTATTTTGCCCCCACTGCTCCCCTTGGAAGGCTGTTGCAGAACATCATTCTTCTAATAGTTAGAAACCTTCATCTAATTTCAAGCCTAAATTTATTGATGGCCAGTTTATATCCATTTTTTCTTGTGTCCACACTGGCGCTTAACTTAAATAACTCCTCTCCCTCCCTGATATTTATCCCACTCATGTATTTATAGAGAGCAATCATATCTCCCCTTAGCCTTCTTTTGGTTAGGCTAAACCTTAAATTGTGCATTAATCTTCAAGCTTCTAGTTTTGCTTTGGTCATAGTGAACAAGATCTGGACTTGTCAAACAGCGCTAATATTAAATAAGAATATTAAATAAGAAAGCACAGGAAACCTTGCACTAGTCAGTTATATAACTTGATCAACAGGGGAAATTATTTCCTAACCCCGATTAATGCTGGGCCTATATTCTGAAGTATGAGATTTTAAAGCCCTTCCAAAACATTTTTGGTGCAACCGGGTTCAAGAAAGAACTAGAGAAATTCCTGGAGGATAGGTCCATCAATGGCTATTAGCCAGGGTGGGCAGCGATGGTGTCCCTAGCTTCTGTTTGCCAGAAGCTGGGTATGAGTGACAGGGAATGGATCACTTGATGATTACCTGTTCATTCCCTCTGGGGCACCTGGCATTGGCTACTGTCGGAAGACAGGATACTGGGCTAGATGGACCTTTGGTCTGACCCAGTATGGTCGTTCTTATGTTCTTAATTTAATCCTTACTATTGTAATTGTAATTCTCTGCAGATTCTTGTTATCCATATGAATGTCCAATCCATTTCCGAATCCTGCTAAACCCTTGGCCTCAATCATATCTTGTGGCAATGAGGTCTTCAGGCTTATGGTGTGGAAAATCTATTTCCTTTATCAGTTTGAAGTTTGTTGCCATACCACTTGAAGATGTAAGGAACTTAACTATTAAAGTGTGAGTGGGGAATTCTTCAGTTGTATGATTTTTTCTTAATGTACAAGTGTGTACCATGAACCCTTATAAGAGAACTTAGCTTAAGGGGCAGAGGACAATATTTCTGTACTGAAAAAATCTATATTCTATTCCTACTTACAACTGAAATCGATGGCAGCAAAGGTATGAGGTGTAGAACCTATCAGTGCCATCCTGGATGGCCTGGAAATCATTTCAGTTGGCACCCATTTGTTTTATTTGGACTCCTGTAATCTCCAGACACTTGAGAGCAAGCTTTGCCTAATTGAAGTATCTACTATACTGGTTGATATGTGACCCTTTGTTGGACGGAATCAATGTGTCTCTTAAGTAATGGATGAACTTCTCCTTCAGTTGATATGGTAAAAACTTATGTTGTTTGAGCAGAATACCCTCGATTCTTCCGCTGATGATGCATGAATGCACTTAAGAGCATCCTCATTTGCAGCCATCATTTGCAGCCAAATATTTGTTATAATCTGCTTGTCTTTAATGTTTATAATGGCACATAATCTGCAAAAGGTCCTGCCTTGGAAACAACTGGGAATTTCTTCTTTCTCTTTTTCATTCTTAAACCATTCCTAATCTTCACTCTGAAGAAGGCAGCTTTGGAGCCAATTTAGAGTTTGTATGTTAAAAGTAATTTTGAAGAAATAAGTTACACTCCTGAGCCTCCTTGGATGTACAGCCAATGGAACACGGTCTGGCAGCCACACATGGTTTTCACACATCTTTCAGCAAAACCAGAGAGTTTGAATGTGAAATCTAACATTCAGAAACAAAATGTGTATTTGTGACATTGCCTTGGGAACTCTGGATTCTGAAATCAGTGCATGTAATTGATCAAGAACATCTTTCTGAATGACAAAATATTAGCTTTCATTTTGCTCATCGTTCTCTTAGACACTGTGGCAATGGAGGCTATAGCAATACCACAGTAGAAAGATGGGGTAAGTCAGCATAATGCAATAGAAATTGCCTTTAAGGCAGTGGTCCCCAACCTTTTTGTGGCCAATAGCACATTCATGTTTTCAGAAGAGTGTGGTGGGCGCCGACAATTTTTCAAGGCTTATTTTGTATTTGTACATTAAATATTAAATAATATGAAAAACATCATATTTAATATTACATAATGTATGAATCCAGAGAGCATCCCGCAGCCCCAGAGTACTCCGTCCCCAGCAGGTGCGGGGCCCCGGCTTCTCTCCCCTGCTGGGCACTAGGCGGGCCCCGCGCCTGCCTGGGACCGAGAACACCGGCGCCCGCAGCCTGCAGCCCCAGAGTTCTCTGTCCCCGGCAGGCGCGGGGCCGCGGCTTCTCTCCGGCTTAAGCCGTGGCCCCGCACCTACCAGGGACCGAGAACACCGGCACCTGCAGCCTGCATCCCTGGAGTTCTCTGTCCCCGGCAGGCACGGGGCTGCAGCTTCTCTCCCCTGCTGGGCACTAGGCGGGACCCATGCCTGCCGGGAACAGAGAACACTGCGCCCGCAGCCTGAGTTCTCTGTCCCCATCAGGCGCGGGGCTGCGGCTTCTCTCCCTTGCTCGGCACTAGGCGAGCACACATAAATGCCCCGCAGGCACCACGTTGGGGACCACTGCTTTAAGGGATGGGGTTTCAGTGTTTCTTGCCGTGTGGCATATTCCCCCATTGAAGGGAAAGTATGTTACACCACAGTCTTTACACTGTGCATGCCACCTACATTGTGGCCTTGAAATGCAGCTACATGGTACACTGAATAGAGGTCTGGTTCATTGTATTAAAATACTATAGCTATTTTGTGATAGTAAGAGTCATACTGGTCAATAAAATATTTTAATAGAGAGAGAATGTTTGGGTCTTTTGGGTATGGTTGGGTAACTGGGTTCTGTTCTTTCAACCAAACATAACTCCTATAACTTCTATAACTCCAAGCACAGTTACTATAATGGTCTGTATTAGGTCTGGTAAAATGATTAGGAAGCTTGATCAGAATTGGATGGTCAAAACAAGGCACAGAGGAAACACATAAATAGGTTATAGGGACATACTGATAAGTGACCATTGTGTTTGGTGAATTACAAAGCAAGAAACCCACTGGGCTGCTGTACAAAGAACCACCATAATTTGCAAGTTAAATATGTAGATCAGTAGAGTAGAATGTAGCTCCATGAGTCTAAATCCAATGGCACAGATCCCCCAACTGCCTTGTCATCAAGCCAATGATTGTCATTTAGAATCTTCTTCTGCCCATACTGGAGGATCCACTGTTTAGTACCACTGGGGAATCCAGCTGTTGGTGTTCAGTTCTGTCTCCTCCTGGGACAGAAATTAAAGCTGCTGCACTGCTGAAGTACCCTTCTGCTTCATCTCCCCCATCCAGTGATGCACAGCTTTCTCTGCAGGGAAGTCTTTATTGTAACAGCCAGTACTTTATGGAGAAATATGCCTGTGGCTCTGGCATAGATTGGATTATCCCTGCCAGACTGAAGAGGCCGAGGAGCAGCAAATGAGGAGAGGGGAATAGGCAGCTGTGGAGGGGAGAGAAGGAATAAATATAGAGGTACTTGCTTTCACTACACATGAAATGAGATGCCACGTTCCCACCTCATGTCACACATTGGTTGTTACAGATGGCGAGAGGAAGGAATGGGTTTCTGGTTCGAGTTGCCACCCACAGAGTGCATTTACATTCCACAGCTCAGTTGTTCATGGAATAACAGCCCAATGATGACCAAAACTATCTGATGCATCTTAATTTGTATGGTTAAGTGTTATCACTGTGACTCAGCCATACAAGCAACTGTGCACCAGCTATTTTGCTTACCTTTGAAACGAGAACCGCTCAGCCTGGCGCCAAATGTTGGAGCAGTTCTACAATATATGAAGAGTGAAATAATCTGGATCAGGTTCCCAATGAGTCATCCTGATCCCTACATGCCCTGATGGGCATCACCACCTGTGAAAAGCAGAAATAGAAAATCATCCTCATTAAAATTCTTTGGCACATACTCCCCACTCCCATAAATAGCTTTAGCATGAATATGGGTGTAGAAAGCCAGTGTTTGGTTCAAATGTGTAATACATCCAAATAATCTGTAATTCAGCTAAAATGGTGACAATATTGTCAATAATATTCTTACTGCTTTAAAAGTTATCCTGCCTCGGGATCCAGTAACACTGACCTCTAGGCCTATATGGAGCCTGCTGAAATAAATGGGCTAAAGGTGCAGGGGTCCATGGTGTCAGTTCTCAATGCAAGATCAGGGTCTACAGTAAATGGTTAACGGTGTTAAACTTTTAAATCTCACATACACATTAAGGAAGGAACCAAACAAATGTTAATTGCCCTATGTCTTATAACTGGATTTTTTTTGGAATACTAAGATCTAAAGAACCATAAAGATCTCAAAAATAGATAAAATAGTCCTTTCCCCATGTACCTCTCTCTAACAAGCAGCTAATCAATTTTCCTCCTCTCCCATCAATAAGGACTTTTCATACCCAAAACTTAAGTGACTACTTGCTTACTGGGTATTATCAATATCATAACCCATTTTTCTTGATAACAGTTAACTATAAATGCTAATTTGTACTATACCTCTATCCTGATATAACGCGACCCAATATAACACAAATTTGGATATAACGCGGTAAAGCAGTGCTCCGGGGGGGCGGGACTGCGCACTCCGGTGGATCAAAGCAAGTTCGATATAACACAGTTTCACCTATAATGCGGTAAGATTTTTTGGCTCCTGAGGACAGCGTTATATCGGGATAGAGGTGTATATACAATGATTAACAATGTATTTGGTTTTTGCTATACTTTGTCCTGTCTGGTATTGTTCAGGTTAGTTGTTTAGTTTATTAGTATCTCTCAAGTTTTGTTTGTCTATTTATTTTTAAGAAATTAATACAAGGACTTTTCAGAACAGAAGAAAGTTAAGACAGAATAGCTGAGAACATTGTAAAATGTAAATATTGACTGGCAAAATGTGAAGGCTATTAATAAAATTTACTAATATTTTATAAGAACTGTCTGAAATTTACACATAGTACCACCCAATAATTAAGTTATTGTTAATTTTGAGTCTATGTGGGCTGATATTTTGAAGTCTGTTCTCCCCTGAATATCAAGGGAGTCTATATATGTAATTGTCATTCATGCTAATACAAGTAATGGATGATGGGTTTATCAGTCATAGTACAGGAACTGTATCTTTAAGAAAAGAGCACAACGAAAGTTTTTTTTTTTAAAGGAGCTAGAAAAGTATGCCTGTCAATTATTAGAGATACATTTAATATTAAACCATGCAGATTGTTTTAAGGAATGTTAGGTTAATAAAGTATTTGCATCAATTATCAGATTTTCCTCCAAATTTTGAAACCGCATGCCCACCCTGAACTGTAGCTGACGATTCCACCTTAACAAGGTGCGAAGATTGACAGGTGGAGATGTTGCATAGAGCTGAGGGAGGGAGTGTATTCTATTGGTTTGTGCTTGTACATCCTGAGCACCAATTACTGTCATTTCTGCCAGCACTGATGTGTTTATCAGGATGAGTTATAACAATATATGTACACAGGCAGTGTGTGTGCTGGATGACCACCCCCTGTGATGTAAAATATGAGAGTCTGGGAGCTACTGTTTTATAATTCATTCAGCAATTGAATGTTGTTGGTTTGCTTAGTTATAAAGGCAAGTGTGAACTGAACAGCAGACAGGAGAATCTTGCATTAAGAATCTTGAGAAGCTGCATTTGGTGCCTGGTCTCTCTGCTTTTGTTCAAGCAAATTCTGTCTTCGGTGAGTGATGTGGCTTCAGCTGAGCTAACCCAGTTATTAGATAAACTCGGTAAAACTGCGTAGTAGTTTTAATATGTGTTTTGCTTTCAGAAGTAGTCCTATGTGGTTTTCAGGTGGGGGTTACAGTAATTTCAATTGTTTAGTCTAGTGGCACAGTCTGAGATTAAAAGAAAAATGCAACAATGAATTATTTAATATAATGCTGTGAGTAATTGTTCGTAGCTAAAGTTTCCTTCTTTCCGTTTTTGTCAGTGTTGTGGGTTCAAAGAGGCTATGAACAAGCTTTTATTAGCAGTTAAAAAGAACAAGTGCTGTACCTTTTGTAGCAGGAGGGGGGAAATTTATGCTAAAATGAGAAGCATTTACTAATGATTTTTAAGAGACTCTAGTACATGTGTAATTTCAGATTCAGCCATAAATCTTTTGTATGCAGCAAGGGGCTGCAAATGATTTATACTGTAGAGATAATTAATTGGTAATCAGTGAAATGGTAGCCTCTCTGTTTTGTGGTAATATGCTCAGGATCATGTTAAAATGAATGATTCCCCATCTTGCATAACAACAGTGCTGAAATATATCAGAGATGCAAAAGCATACTTTGAAAGCAAACTACTAAAGCATTGTATTACAGTAGCCGTACAGAGAAAGCTTAAGGTATATTTCCAGTAAATTATTCATTACCTTGTGAATATTTCACTAGCTTCAAATCCTTTGCTTTAATTATTGCCTTGTTTCATATTGACCCTTATATTTTGTAAAGCCAGATCCTTTAATATTTAATAATATCATCCCTCCTGTAACCGTTAAAGATCAATAAACCAGGGATGGAAATTTTTGTTTTAATCAGGAAGGAACTGAAAAGCACAGTTTACCAAAAGTAAGACCTCACATTGCTTTGCTGTATCGATATACCTCTCACCACAACTGCTGGTCATTAATGGCAATTTTACTTTTCCCTGATCATATAGCAGAAATTGAATTATTATAGGCGACAGTAGTCTCTCTCTCTCTTTACTTTCTGTCTTTCTTTTTCTCTCAGTAGGAGAAACAAGATTGTTTTCTCAAAATATTAAGGGGGCTTGGCAGAACAGCACCTGTTGTCTTATTGCTTTTATTATCGGCGATCTGAGAGACATGGTCTTTTTGAGAGCTGTCATCTTTTATCTGTTCAAGCTGTTTACTGTGTAGAGATTTAAACATGTATTACTATCTCCCACTTGGAGAAATTATCTACTCCAACAGTTATATGCTGGTCACCCAGGATGGGGGAATGATATTGTTTTCTTTGATAAAGTACCTTGGTTTTAGCACCCTTTTTTGTATGGAAAGAAAGGCTTTTATACAAAAAGGCTTTTGTCAGTGATTTGTTATGGAACAGATGTTTGCAGTTGTTCATTTACAGTACTGGGTATCATTTAAATATTGTCAGTAAGATCATTCCTTAGAAGTCTGAGAAACTAGAGAACTTTTCAAATTCTGCTATAAACGACTATATTTCTATATAAGTCTGTGCCTCTTTTATGAATATTTTGGGTCCGTTTGAGCATTCTCATGATTGGCAGGGATTCTTGTGATATCAAAATGCATTCTCTTGAGTTGTAAGTTCTCATACTTTTAGGAGTCTGATATCAGATCCATCTCTCTAGAGCACTATATTGCATCCATCACTGTAGTATCATCTCAGCAATGAGAACACTAACTATAAAGCTATATGTACTGTAATTCGAGAAGCAAAGGTGGGAAAATCAAACAAAACCATACTAGGTGGAAGTAATGATAAGTGGAGCTGAATACTGTGGACACCAAACTCACTATTTGTGAGTATATGGGATATGCTATGGCCTATGGAAATTGGGGCATGAATGAAAAGTAGCTTTCTGAAGTTGTATCCAGATACGGATGAGGCAATGCTGGTGGGTTGGGAGAAGCAGCCAGATGATATGGTGAAGACTGTACTTTACTGTGGTACCAGTGTTCAGTCAGGGAGTGTTGCTGGAGTCTCCAGCTTCTGTTAGAGGTTTATATAGCAGTGGTGACTAGGGAAGCTTTTTTCAATTCTCTGGGGCCAGGAGAGTGCATTTGTTTCATTTGGATAGGGACCTTGCTACCATAACCCATGCCTTTGTGACTTCAGCACTGGGCTACTGCAGTGTGCTCTGTGGAGGGCTATACCTTAAATCAATCTGGGAACTGAAGCTGTTATAGAAGGCAGAAGTCCGTATTTAAGAGGTGTGTATCAGTGGGAGCACGACATCACCACTACAGGATCTGTGCTGGCTGCCTATTGGTTTCTGGGTGGAGTTTAAAGTCTAGAGTTTGATTTATAAATCCCTAAATGGCCTGGGACCACCTGTCTACACAAGAAGTGTGCATCTTTGCCCAACTGCTGGAGTTGAGATCAACAAAGGTGCCTGAGATTTTGAGTTATTCTAAGTGTAAAAGAGAGGGGACTGCTGACAGGACATTCTTTTTAGGGGCCTTTAACTTTGGGATTTACTCGTCACCCTTTGAAATACCCCAGCTCTGTTGACCTTCTGGGCTTGCTGCAAGACCCATCTGTTTAACCAGACTTTTGGAGGGGCCTGGTAAGAGTTAATCTTTGTTTGGTTATTGTTTGGTTTGAGTTGAGGACATCTGATGAGGTTTTATTTGTGATTGTGCTTTTTAATGTAGGGTAGAGGTGAGTAGAGCTTGAGACTGGTGTGTGTGTCTGTGTATGTACATACATACCCATACATATATTTGTGTGCGCGCAAACACACACACACGCCCTTTAAAATAAATGGTTAGTTGTTTCCATGTGTAC
This sequence comes from Emys orbicularis, assembly GCF_028017835.1. Taxonomy (NCBI): domain Eukaryota; kingdom Metazoa; phylum Chordata; order Testudines; family Emydidae; genus Emys; species Emys orbicularis. Next base: position 349,568,960 of record NC_088683.1, read on the forward strand.
AGTTGAGCTGAGTTTCATACTTTAATATGGAATACTTTGCTGCAAAGTATTGAAAAGGGTATATGTCATTCTTGACTTGCATCTTATTGAATGCTCATACTAATAACTAGAAATTGTGTGTTGTGATGGGTTATGTTTTACAGCATTATCCAAATTCTTTTACAGTATCATATATTATGGCATGTATACAACAGAACCATTCAAGCCATAATAATCTAAATAAATTTGTTTCTTCCTCAGTGAGTGATATTTCAGGACAAAAAAATGGTTATAAATATAGGCAAAACATGGTCTCTTTTATTAGGATTGTAAACGCATGGCCTTCTTCCAGGCACCCCCGGTGGCCTTGGGGCAGCCCTGCAAGTGGCCCCTCGTCTCAGTTTCCCTTTTGAGTCTCCAGTAACTTCCTGGAAGCTTATCCTCCAGTCCATCTGTCAAGGCTGAGTCCCAACTCTGTCACTCCGAGTGCAGAAGTGGGGCCCGCAAGGATTTTAAAAATTAATACTTGCCACTCCCGGCTTGTATTAAACTCCCAAGGTTACAGCTTTTCTCTGGCCTTGGCTTGGTAAACGCTGCCACCACCCAAATGCAAAAAAAACCCTTTGAACCCAGGAAGGAGCACTTGGGAATTCCTCCCTGTGGGGTACCCTCAAGTCCTTTCACCCCCTGCCCCCCAGGAAAGAGCTGAGAAAGAAAACAAAGGAAATTAGCTGTGGCTACCAGCTTATCAAACAACATGCACAAACCTCTTAGGACACCAAAAATCCAATCCTGTTCTTAAAAAAAGTTAAATTTTATTAAAAACAAAAAGAAAGAAAATACATCTGGAACTTGGGCTTTTTGCTAGATCTTAAAAGAAACAATTACAAAAATTAAGCACCAAAATAGATTTCTTGGGGGTTCAGCTTAAAGGTTACAAGCAAACAAAAGCATCTGGGGTTAGCACAGAGGAGATCCACAAGCCAAAATAAAGAAAATAAAAGAAATAACCCTAATCACATCTTTTTAGACATTCCCTAATTTTACTTACATATCTGAGGCTCCAGATAAGTAGATTCGAGGTATGAATTGATAATCTATACTCATTCCTGGCTTAAAGCTGGTTACAGCATTACTGCCCATGTCCCTGCAGCCCAGAAAACAACAGACAAAGGGAAAGTTTCTTTCCCAATTGTAAAAAGTTCTACCTTCCCATTGGCTCTTTTGGTCAGGTGTCCACTTTTTTTTCTTTACCTGGGGGACTTTTTAACCCTTTACAGGTAAAGAACAGCTACCAAGAGAGATTTTACAGCTAACTGGCTGGCTGGATGTCCATCAAAGGGAGCTATCCCCCCTTTATTTATCACACTATCAACACAGTTTATTCACAAAACGTAGTGTAAAAGTCCCAAAGCATAGCCCCTATCACCCCAGTGCAAATAATATTCCGGTGTCTTCTGCTTCATCCGGACTCCTGATCAGTCCTCCTCTGTCTGTCTGCCAGGACAGCGACCTTTCCTTCCAGGGTGCAACCCTGCTCTTCCCAACAGGAACTTCCACATCCTCTGTGCTGAGAGCATCTTTGCCAGGGGAGCATCCCTCACTCCTCCCATCTCTCTTGCAGTACCTCTGGGTCCACTCTCTGTCCCTGGAGTTGTCAGCAGGCATCTCCCTTTGCTGCTCCTCCTGCCTTCAGCCCTCCAGCCCTGGGTCTGTGGCTTGGGGACACCAGACAGTTAACCCCTCTTGCTGATTTCCTATCTTCAGCCTTCTCCCACAAACCAACTTCTCTCTCTAGCAGCTATCTTCTCCTGCCCTTCTCCTGTCTGGCTCCTGGCGGATCTTTTAGGTCCCCAGCAGACATGCCAAACCCGCCCAAAAAAAATGCAGAAATTGGGCTTGTTTTTTGGCTTAATGGCTTGTGAGTTGCTTGTAGGCTAGTTTTTGGCTCATAGCTTGTTGTTGGCTTGGCTTATAGCTTGTTGCTTGCAGGGGCAAGGGGGGGCAAGCAAGGGCAAGGGGCAAGCAGGGGTAAAGGGGGGAGAGAGTCAGGGGTGCACAGTCCCAGACTGCATGCCAGGGGGACCTAGTCACATAGAGTGTTGGCGTTCTTAGGGATTGGCTTGTTTTGGCCTTGTTTTGAAATGGGATTAGTTTGATTTTTGGCTTATTGTGAAAGTCGGGGTGCTTATTTACGCGAGAATGTTGGCAGCTGTGGTCCCCAGGTGCTGTCCTGCTCTCTTAATTGGTCCAGCTGGGAGTGCCTCGACTGGAACAGGAAAACTGAGCCCAGTTTCATTTAATGAACCAGCTACCCTGTTTCAGGGATCATAGCTGAAGTAAATTTTTATGCAGTGGGAAGGGGGAAATTTAACAGTAAAAGATTATGATCTGCCAATAAATAAGGAAAACCTTATTAATATAACCGCTGATAGGTCTGAATTTATTTTTAGAATTTATTTATTTTAGAACTACTGCATACCTCTTTTGCTGTGTTTTTTCTTGCCACTTGGAAGGAATAGATTTGACAAATAGGACATGGAGTCAATAAAATGTTACACTTATAAACATGATATTGTCTTCAGTATTGGGCTACACATTCTATTGGGTGCACAACAGAGGCAAAGACCAAAACCTGCCAAGAGATATGCAGCCTACACAAACACCAAACCAGATTGCAGGTTAGAAGTGCACTGGGAAATTCAGTACTAAATGAAATAAATCTTCAGGGTGTTAAACTTAATCTAATTATAAGTGTGATTGATTGACTTTGTAATGGTGTATACAGTTTTGGCATCTGGATGATTTACACTGGTAATAATAATGAATAAATAATAATGAAAATCCTAACTTTCAAGTACTTTTTCTTCATTTTGAAAGACTTCCACCACCCTCCCCTCTCTCCCCCCCAAAAACCCATACACAAACCTTGTTGCTGGAAGTGGGTTAAACCCTGATCAAGCAGATATGTCTTAAACGTGGCCTGAGAATGTTTAAAATCAGAAGAGTGCATTCCACAGAGACGGACCCTCCCACTGGCTCTTGACACTTTGGTCCCAGAAACCAGCAGGCAGAACTAGCCAATGGATTGTGTCTTCTGCAGTGAAATACAGGGAAAGAAATTATCTGGATTCCACACTAGGCATTGTAGGTAACCAGAAATATGAATTATACCCAGAAGTAGATAGGTAGCAAATTCTGAGCACAGAGTACAGTGTCCTGTCCCTCTCAAAACATAAGTTTCTGCGTTTTGCACTAGCTGAAGCCCCTTTGTAGAGCACACTGCGGTCATCTACATTTGAAGTTACAGAGCTGTAGATCCTACGGCTGGGTCTGCATCAGTAGAGAATGGACACAGCCTCCACACAAGTTGTACATGAAAAAGAGGATTATGTGCCAATGTGTCACCTGGGAATCCAAGACCAGCAGAGGATCATCCAAGAGGACCCCAAAACTCTGAGCCATACTAACAAATATTGGGCCTAGATTGTGACAATCAGTGTCCAGACATCCCAGAAGCAAAACAGGGGGTCTGAACCCTGAAGAACAAGCAACTGAATCAACTGATTGTATGCCTCTTGTGACAGGGTCCGTGAATTTTGAGGGTATATAAGGGGAGCAAAAAGATATTTAACTTGTACATCACTTGGGAGATTAAACATGTCAGGGGTTCAACCCGGACCAGTGAAGAGTTGCAACTCTAGGTGCCTTCAATGCTATGTTGCTGTGACTCATAGATCTGACACCAACTGCCTGCATACAAGCTTGTAGGTCACAGCCTGGCTTCCACTGCCCAGTTACTTTTTGCAGAGTGACCCCAATACCCTCCCAGTCCCAAATTTCCTCAAAACTGTCTGCCTGGTGACAATCTGCTGGGATTCCCAGCAGTGTGACATACTGTGTTACCGTTCAGCCTCAGCAGGAGAGAGTTTTGCTACTGCTAAGCTGACACACCAACTTGTCTGCCCTGCTGGCAAACTCTTCAGGACTCTGCCAGTCCAGCCCTTGTCTTGCAGGTAACAACAGTGAACCCCGACTCCTGAGTTCCCCAGAGATGTCTCCCTGCAGTGTTCAGCCCTTTCCTGGAACATGCAGAGTGTTGCTCCTTTAAAGGGGCAATACACTGCAGCTCATTAATTTAACTGGGGTTTGACCAACACTCTTATTTCAATCAAAGCACTGAATTGGTTTATAGTAAAAGTAAAACAGGTTTATTTAACATGACTAAAACTTAATTTTAGCAAGTTACAATCTTTGCCTAAGCAGGTTTGCCCCTCTAAACTTAGTTCCCAGAGACTTCAACCACCTTGGTTGAAGGAGCCAATATTCTGTGATTTCAAGAGCTCTGGCCCTTTTAATCCTCCAAGTGATGGATAACTCCAGTGTCTTTTTGCTCCCCTTATATTACCGCAGAGTTAATTGACCATGTCATGAGGGCAGGAAGGCTTCTTGTTGTTGTTCCCTTCCTGTCAACTTCTCACCTCCCTGCCAATCTGCACCCCTGACCCCCTCCTGCGCCCCAACCCCCTGCATCAGCCCTGATCCCCCTCCTGCTCTCTGAACCCCTCGATCCCAGCCTTGAGCACCCTCCTGCATCCCAAACCCCTCATCCCGGGCCCTATCCCAGAGCCTGCACCCCCTCCTGCCCCCCAACCCCTGAGCCAGCCCGGTGAAAATGAGCAAATGAGTGAGGGTGGAGAGAGCGAGCGACAGAGAGGGGGGGATGGAGTGAACTGGGGTGAGACCTCAGAGAAGGGGTGGGGCAGAGGCAGGGCTTCGGATGAAGGATGGGGCCTCAGATGAGGGGCGGAGTAGGGAGCGGGGAAAGGGTGTTCGATTTTGTGCGAGTAGAAAGTTGGCAACCCTATGTAGAACTTGCACGCAAAGCTGCAGAACATAACTCTAGATTAGCAGTTCTCAGCCTTTTCAATACCGCACCATGTTACAAGAGAAAAAGGTTTTGGGACCCTCTCTCCCATATAGCTATAAAGAAAGGGACTGTAGTTACAACCCGCAGGTTGAGAACATCAGTTTCGAGATGTACCCCTTTCCCTCCTGTTTGGCATCTCATATTTCTATAGTGCAAAACACATGCCACACGACTTAGCAATATATAACAAGTACTGCTGTCTCCCTGCATTTGAATTGGATGTATTCGTTGATTCACTAAGAGTGCATTGAGTTCTATCCAAAGTAGACTTTAAGTGATCAGTTGGTGACTTCAGTAGCATATCTGCATCCAGCTCTTATTTTGTATTCTGTGGATAATGTAATGGGATCATCATTTTTAACATGATTATTGCCACCCAGTCCTTCAAAGCTTAAACTGGTTTAATTTAAAGTCCTTCAGGCTTCATCCCCAGACCATTTTTTAAATATGGTTGAAACTGTCCTATAATTTTAATGAGTCAGGAGTATAATGTGGGTTGACAACAGTTTTTAAACCTTGAAAGTACACTTCATCTCTGGATCACATTGGACAGTATGTTGAATTCGAAGGAGCTGCATACTGACAGAATAGTGCATGGTGTGTCTCTTCTAATTCACTACGGTACTTCAGATGAAAATGGTTCCTATTTGAAAGACTGTAATTGGACAACAGAAAAAAGGCAAGTTTGATATACAATGCCATTTGTGCTAGGGTTTTTAAGAAAGCAATTAATGCACCAAAGTCTGAGGTTGAGCAAATGCTAATTTAAGAACCTGCTATTATCCCCTTTTTTCTGTCGTGGTAATAACCTTTATAATTATGAAATAATAAGGAACTGATTGAAGTGGGTTTTGTGCATCTACATGCTGAAACACTGCCATGAAAGCATGCATTAGGCATGCAGACTGTAATCAGTTGTATTGTATTTTTTTCTTCCATAGTTATTTATTTCTCCATTTTAACTAAATTGCTGCTCTCAGAAGTGTTTCCACTATGTTCAGTAGTGTGTACAAGGGGTATCAAAACTACACAGAGCAACTAGAAATACCCAGGCGCAAATCTTTCCAATTAGCATTAGCCTGGAGTTCATAATATAACAAAAGATATTACATAACAAAGAAAATCCTTTTTTTCTTCCAATAAATGACATTTGAAACTAGTTTAAGAAGATTTATTATCAAGATTACATTGATAATAATCATCTTGTAATTATTCATTATCATGTAAATATAAATAGTATTGGCTCACAGGATGGGTTGACATTTAACCTCTTGTTTACATTTTATTTTTATTCTGTTTGTGTTTACTTACAATACTAGTATTTTAAACCTCTACCCATCTACTCATATTGTTCCCATCATCACAGTATCTGAGCACCTCATGAATATTAGTGGATTTATCCTCACAACATCTGAGGGAGGTAAGGAAGTATTCTCCCCATTTTACAGATGGGGGACTTCAGCACAGAGAGAATAAATGACTTATCCATGATCACAAAGGCCATCCTTCCTCCCTTATCTCCTCTCTGATCACTGATAAGTATTACCAAGAGAAAATAACATAAGGGACTTCAGAGTGCCCGGGCTCTTGGAGATCTTCATGTGGAAAATGCTGCAGAAATGCAAAGTAACATTATTAATAACTTGCACCCATGCAAAATTAGAGGTTGTTGAGACTGGATATCAGATGTAGCCTTTCTTGCCATCTTTCTTTTTCTTTCTTCTGTAAACTGCAAACACAAGAGAGTTGATAGATCACATATGGTACCTGAGCAAGTCTGACAACATTGGTCCATATAACACAGGGCAGTGTTTGAGATGAGAAATCCACACATGCAAAACTTGTGTGGTGTTAAGAATAGGTACAAATTAGCAATGCATTTTGGCCACCATTGGAAGAGACATTAAATAAAAATAAAGGAGAGTGAGCGGATGGAAATTTTTGTATCTGAAGTCCTACTTCACTATCTTAGATATGTGATTTGTAGATTTTTAAGGCCAGAAGATATCATTATGATTTATTCTGAGTAGAATCCACCACATGCCTAAGTAACTTGTTCCAATAGTTAATTACCTTCACTGTTAAAAATTTGTGTTTTTATTTCCAGTCTGAATTTGTCTAGCTTCAGCCTTTGTCTACTAAATTAAAGAGTCCTCTACCATCAGATATCTTCTTCCCATGTAGGTACGTATAAACTCAGATAAGCTCACCTCTTACCCTTCTCTTTGTTAAGCTAAATAGCTTTAGCTTCTTAAGTCTGTCACTATAAGATAGGTTTTCCAGACCTTCCATCATTCTTGTAGCTCTCTTTTGAACCCTTTCAACATTTTTTATCAATATGTGCTAGATGCATTTTTGAACTTCAACAATTGTTCAGGAATGCTAAAAGGAATATAAATACGTCTCTAGGCCACTTTGGTTTTATTCTAACTGGAGTCCCAATTCAAGCACTACTTAGTGGATGGTAAGTTTTGAGTTACTATGGTCGTCTAGTTTGGTGAGATTCTTAAAGAAAAGGTTGATGGGTAACTAGAATATTTTAAGGGCAATCAGTAAATATTGGCTAATGTGAGATTAAATTGACCATGAATATTCTGCATACAAACACCTAAATTATTTATATTTTTTCTTTAGTTTGGTTCTTCATTTCCTTTATATTGACGTCTGAGTGTTTTCAGATTTGTGGCACCATTCTAGTTTTGTTTTTATTTATCATGGTTTGGTGCTGGAGAATGAATGGGAGTAATGAAAAAATGACAGAGTAAATGGGCTGGTGGGGATGGTGGTGGGGAGGGAGGACAGAAGTGGATTGTGCATTCACTTATTTTATTACACATTTCCTAGCGGAAATTATGATGAACTGAGAGTACAGCTTGTTAGGCAAAGATTAACCTGCCAATCATAAATTATATTCTGGTTTTAGCTCTGCATGAGATGCACAAAGGGAATTTCAAATTAGTTCATACCATTTGCAAACCTTCATATCTACTGCCTTGGGCCTGGTTGGCATTTGTTTTAAGCAGGAGACAAGAGACGACTTTTATAACAAAGTACTAGCAGGCATGTTAACTAGCTTACACAACAATATCTGACCCCAGATTTAATTATCTGTATTTAGGATAGGGTTTTTTTTTATATAGTTTTGAAATACAGGAGGGAAATTTTCAAGACTGTTATTTATTTTACCTAAAAATGTCTGGCTATCAGACCTTATTAGGTGTGGTTTGCTGGAGCTATCATAAAGCTATCATTTTCATTTCAACTCTCTCTCTCCCTAATGTGATGTTACTTTACGTACTTCCCAAATAACAATACATGTTTTGTGCATATAGACATTATTTTAAAAGTGCAGTGTAAAGGCAGAAAGCATAATGGGCCTTAACTTGCTTCCAAGACAATGATGGAAACAAGATCAGGTCCAGGCCTATGAAACCTTTTTTTTTCTATTGCTTGATGGCACTTTTAGAACATTAGTAGAAACACCTGTAGAAGAGAGAGGCCAATATAAACATAAAATTAAGCAAAGCAACTTGGATGGAAATAGAGTTACAGGTAGAGCTGATTGGAAAAAGGGTTTTGCTCCCACTAAATTTCTTTAAACTTTGTGGCAAAAACTGGTAATTTTTCAGTTTTCAGCAACCGAAAATTGAAAAATTCTGACCAAAAAGTTTTGGCCAAAATATTTTAATTTGGGTAATTTTTTAAATATTTGTTTTTGGCCAATTTCATTTCAGTTTTTGGAAAAACTTAAACATTTTAGAAATTTTGGAAAACCGGGAAAAACTGATATTTCTGGTGGAAATTTGTTTTTTGATAAAAAGATCATTTTCTCCATTTTGAATGGAAATTTTTGACCTGCCGCAGTTAGTTTTGATTTTAATCTACAATTCAAGTGTCCTTTTTCAGCCACTTCTCACAAAATTAAATCCATGGAGGTATAAGCATCAGGATTGAAACAGCTATGGCTTGATTCTGTTCTAATTTACAGTGGAGTAAATGCAGACTAACTCAGCTGAAGTCAATGGAGTTACAAAGGTCTACAGCCAATGTAAGTGGGATTAGAAGCAGATCTGTAGCACAGATTCAAATTCTGGAAGGATTGACTCAGACCTTCATATTCCAAGGGAGATACATAGACTGTGATGCACTTTACTGAATGTGAGTCTTTTGAAGAATCTGTAGGTCTTTTAGATGAGTCTGTAAAGGCCAAAACTATGTTTTATCTCTATGGACATTAAGACTGAGTGGCACTTTCCGTAAGAGTAGGTGTTTTCACAGTGTTCTCGGCCACTGTTCTGTGGCTTTCTTTGTACCAGTTGTTTGAATGACTGACACCCTTGAGGTGTCTGCAATCCACTGATGATGTATGTACTGCATTAAGCTTGTGAGGATCCTTTATGGTGAAAGGCAATATAAATGTACATTGTTTTAGTATATGTTGAGAAAGATCAGCCATTTTTCAGAGACCCTTTCACTAGTTATACTTGGAATTTCTTTTTTTTGTGTGTGTTAAGTACGATGCTTAGTATCGTGTAAGTTGCTAGGTGCCCTCATTTTCCACTGACAACTAGATACTATCGTGATTGGGCCATAAAATTACCTACTTATATAGACATTGAGGTATCCCGCACCTTGCAGTATCAATCGCCAAATATCTTTGTTGTAGTTTAACTTTCTCTCTGTTTAATACATAATTAGTACAAAAAAGAGAGTCTGGACAAAATGCCAATTGAATTGAATTTAACAAGAGTGCTGAGTTTAACCATTCATATGGCACCTTTCATCACAAAGGATGCCCAAGTGAATTGCCAAAGAACTATTTCTAAATGTTGAAATGCAGCCAGTTTACATGGTAGAAGGACAGAAAGTTAACTGCCATACAGCACATTGTACTGTGTGCAGGGCAAAACCCCATTCTCCCATCAAGTATCATGAGATCATTTTAATGTCCATGTAGAGCAGACAGGTCCTGGTTGTTAAGCTCTTATCCAAAAGATTCAATTACTAAGCTTTTATTTACCTTAGAAAGATGTAGAGGGATTTGAACCTGGGTTCCAGAGAGTGCAGGTGTTTCAAATATGATGTGTAGACTATTAGCCACCATCTCTGGTGCTAAAGACCAACAGTTATACAAACTAGTTGACCTGTTCATTTACTAAATAATTTGTATGGATGTTTTAAAGTTCTGAAAATGCTGACAGTCTCTTACTTAGTCATGATAGTTCTAATGGACTATAATGAAGAAACTCGATATTAAATATAGCCAGATATTAAAACCCTATATTGCTTTACCCAGTTGCTCTGCAGCAGTGTGACCAGTGGAAATAATGTGAGCCAGGGGATGCTAGCTCAGCTAAATGGTAATATTTTTATTTATTTTTTTCTAATGACCTCTCCATTGTGTAGGACATAAGTTGTTAAATATGCATTAGTTTGCCACTGTGGTTTATCATCTTTGTAGAAGAGCAAAAAGACGTTTGCTAGTATATTACAACCATAGCTGGGTATAATCATAGAAAAAAGCTCCAGAACCACCTGTTTCAATCAGTAGCATGTAAAGGTCTTCAAGAGTTGATGAAAAATGCCCACTTTTGACCAAACCACTCCCTATTCTGTAGATTCCAAATGTGGAATAAAAATATCTATGAGGAACTACACTTCTATGATGATATTAATGTTTGCATGGCTCCTTGAAGATGTAATGCATTAAATATTGCTAAGTATTATTATTATTATTATTGTTATGCAGGATTTAGCATAAACCGCATCTCTTTTGCCCAAGACTCCCTCCCCTTTGTGCAGATATGCCAACACACACATCGAATACATGTTGACCTAGAGATTCTGGCATGTACCAGTATTATCTCTAAGAGAGCAAATTGTTTCCTTCCCTTGTCTGGGGCCTGGAACCTGTCTGCCACAAATCAAAGCAGAATCTCATTCAAAAGAAAAGAAAACCTTCCTTTATTGAGAGGCTTTCACATTTATTGTTTAGGGCTCAAAAACAAGAACAAACTCTCCACATGTCAGAACCTAGAGGCCAGCTCTAGTTTGGTGGGTTGGTTAATCTCAAATAAGCACATATGAACTATTTACAGCGGCCTGACACACCAGCTATGTACCCCATTCTCATGTGAGTTTGTGAATGGGTCCCTAGCAGCCTTCCTACTCCAGAGACTTCTCTGTCTCTTTTTTCCCTAGCCAACTTCAGAGAATGTTTGTATTTTCCTTAATTACAAGCCAACAAGGTCCAACTGTTTTAAGTTACTCTCAAATGTTTTTAAGGCTAGAAGGGACATCTGTGATCATATATTCTGACCTCTTGCACAGCACAAGCTATGGGATTCCTCCCAGACCAGAATCTGCTGCTTTGAGCCTAGTAACTTGACTCAAGTTTAGGTAGGACCCAACTGTCCTCTTTCAGCTTCTCTAAATTGAGAACTTCCCTGGATTTAAGCTTCTCTTGGGCTGCAGATGGCCTGTCACTCCTCTTTGGGTTCCTGAAGTCTCCTGTGTCATTTTTTGGGTTCCTGAAGTCTCCTGTGTCATTTTCTGGCTCTGTGGTTGCTTCCCTTCATATTGAAATTGTGAAGGAGAATGTTAAAGTCTAGAGGATCTGAAATCACCACAGTGCCCTCTGCAGCCATTTGTTTCAGGCCTTTCCCCCTCCTCCCCCCTCCCCCCAAGTCATCACAAATTCAAGCCAAACTCTACTTTTAGATCAGCACCACCTGACTGAAATTTGTAGTATTTCAAGGGTAAGATGCTAAGAGTAACCTCCTGTCACTGAAGTTACACTCTGACAGCACTATGCCATCTACTAGAAAGTGTGACATTTCGGATCCACATATCCTCAATGTTTGTAATGACAGATTTCCAAAAGATGGCATGATCTGGCCCAGGATAAGCAGAGAAGCAAAACAAAGAAAAAGTTTATTAGGCATGTACCACTATTTGAAACAGTAATAGCTGGTGCAATTTAAATTCAGTTTAATATGTTTCATCTGATTTCAATTTATGTCTTGATCCTCATCAGATGTGTAGCCAGTTGGCCGCTGTCTGGCTACATGGGACTTTTACATGTCTTTCAACTAAATCATGTATCAAAACCTCCAGATAGCTCTGCATTGCAGATGGGATGGCAGATCTGCCAAAAGGATTTGGTGAAAGTGAAGAATTTATGCCCCCAACAATCTTTGTGTCCTGATTTCCATCTGAAAGAAGTTAGAGATGTAGGGCCTAATTTTCAGAGGTGCAGACAGGAGTGAAAGTAACTTAAAGGACTTACATGTACGCCGGAATCCTGAGCAGGGGGCCTCAACCGGAAGGGGCGGGGCCTCAACCGGACGGAGCGGGGCCCTTAGAGCGCCGGGCCCTTCCGGCAGCGGGGCTCTGGCGGCAATTTAAAGGGCCCGGGGTGGTAGCGGCGGCCAGAGCCCCAGGCCATTTAAATCACCGCCCGAGCCCCGCTGCCAGAGCCAGCAGAGATTTAAAGGGCCTGGAGCGGTAGAGGTGGACGGAGCTACGGGCCCTTTAAATTGCCACCAAAGCCCCGCTGCCGCTACCCCAGGGCTCCGGCAGCAGGGCTCGGGCAGCGATTTAAAGGGCCTGGGGCGCCGCCGCCGCTACCGCCCCAGGCCCTTTAAGTTGCCACCAGAGCCCCGCTGCCAGAGCCGGTGGAGATTTAAAGGGCCAGGGGCTCCCAGCCGCCGCTACTACAGCGGGGCCCTGGGCCCTTTAAATCGCTGCCGGAGCCGCGGGGTCCCAGCCACCTCCACTACCCAGGGGCTCCAGCAGCGGGGCTCTGGCGGCAATTTACCAGGCCCTTTAAATTGCCGCCTGGGGAAGCTGGTTCGGTACGCCATACCGGCTCTTGCCAGTACGCTGTACTGGGGTGTACCCAGGGCCGGCTCCAGGCACCAGCTTAACAAGCAGGTGCTTGGGGCGGCCAAGGGAGAGGGGCGGCATGTGCGGCAATTCGGGGGCGGCAGGTCCCTCACTCCCTCTAGGAGCAAAGGACCTGCCACTGAACTGCCGCCGCCGATCGCGGCTTTTTTTTTTTTTTTTTTTTGCTTGGGGCGGCAGAAATGCTGGAGCCGGCCCTGGGCGTACCAGCTTACTTTCACCTCTGGGTGCAGAGCACCTACAATTATCAGGGACTTCATCTGGATTCTCAGTCTTTCTGAAAATCAAGCCCATAGCCAGTAAGAAGCTACGTGTGGTTGTTAGGTGCACAAACAGTGAACTGATTACATGCTTGAGAAGCATGTGTGCGCTTGTGTGTGTGAACTTATATAAAGTTCATTTGTGGAAAATGTACAATAATATGAAAAACAGGACAAAATGGGATATAATGGGTCTGAGTGGGATTTCTCACCAGATTTGCACTAGTGTAACTGCACTGACTTCAGTGATTTAAAGTGGTATACGTGAGAACAGAAAATGACTGATGTGCTTAATCTGAAAGGGGGGAATTGAGATTAAATATTAATAACAACTCTGTAAATATGAGAAAAGTTGACAACTACTGTACTGGTACCAAGGGTAGTTGTGAAACTACCTTATCTGGACATTTTGGGGCTCAGATGCTTCAGTAATGGGAGCCCTAGAAACATCATAAAGAAAGACAGGCAGACATGTTGAAGGTCACACTTGATACCCATTTATCAGATCTATATAGAATGGAGATGTGAAAATGAGCCTTTGTCTACAAAAAGTTTACTGACATTTTCCTAAGAATTCAACAAGGTTTTTAATGCCATTTTCATTCATTTACCCTTTGGAATGGAATTGCTGCCATTTAAAGGTAATATGCAAACTCTTTCTTTTCTGTCTGCATCGATGAAAACCAGCTGAAGATGTGACATTAAAAGTCATGTAAGTGATGTCTAGTGGGGGGAATAGGAGAAGAGTAAATTATTTTCTTAATTCACAAGCAGAAAGGGAGTTTCTTTGTGCACTGTTTGCCACTGGAGGGGCCTGGATTCTCAGGGGACTTAACACCAAATTTATCCAATAGATACTGAAGGTAGTTCTGAACATGGTCTGTATTTTACAGGAGATCAGACTACATGATCTAATTGTGCCTACTGGCATTAAAATCTATGAATCAACTACGCTTGCTGCTAGCCAGTCCATGGAAAGATACTGATATTGGCTTTGATGGTAGTCACTAGGGCTATCTGAACCCTTCAAGGTTGGTTTCACAAAAGTACTCATAAATTTAATGCCAAGATGCACTTCACAAGAGCTGGAAGAAAATTGTCTCCAGAAAATCTTTTTTTTTTTTTTTTTTTTTTGACGATCAAATTCATTCAACTTGCCTGAGAAAATTCTTAACAGCTGCCAGTCCTCCATAACTATTTCTTCCCTCCAACAAGCTTCTTACTACAGATGTCTTATATCAGATATTTCTGGTTTGGTTGGAGGAGTGGATGTCAACATGGAAAGGTTGTTTTCCAGTTTTCATCCTGATGATCAGCTTAGCCCGTGTTCACAATTTTCAGAAGAAAATTATCTTGAATGCTTATGGAACAATGTCCTGGCAGATAAACCACAAGAAGGGGAATTAGTTGGTGTCTGCTACTGACTATCAAACCACATGAGGGAATAGGATGGCTGGCTCCTTACGCATGTACCTATAATGTGTAAGGAAAAAAGCTGTGTGATCATGGGGGATTTCAGTTTAAGTGACATATGCTGGAGGTCTCATGGTGACAGTATTTCAACATCCTTGGAATTCTAGATATTATAGATGACAATGTCCTAACTCAAAATGTGTTGCATTCAATAAGGAGAAATTCTGAATAAGATCTCAAATGACAGATAAAGAGGAACTGATCACAGAACAAAAATGAATGGTAACTTAGGTACAGGTGATAGTAATGAATATAAATCAGAAGTTAGGAATTGTAGAAAATTGACAAGAAAAGCTAAGGTCCATAAGGAGAAATCTATAGCTAGCAGAGTTAAGAACACTAAGAAGGAGTTCTTTAGTATATTAGGGGGGGAAATAATCCTAACAAAGGTATTGGTCCATTACTAGATAGAAATGGTAGAATTATAATGCAGAAAAGACAGAAGTCTTCAATAAATATTCCCATTCAGTATTTTGGGGAAAAAACAGATGGTGTATTCATACCATGTGGCGATATTATTTCCATTCCACTAGGATCTCAGGGGGATGTTAAACAGCAGCTACTAAAGTTAGACATTTTAAAATCAGCAGGTCTGGATAACTTGCATCCAAGAGTTTTAAAAGAGGTAGCTGAGGAACTTGCTGGACTGTTAATGTTGATTTTCAATAAGTCTTGGAAGACCAGGGAAGTTCCATAAGACTGGAAGAAAGCTAATGTTGTTGTGCCAATATTTTATAAGGGGAAACAGGATGATCGGATAACTTTAGGCATGTCAGTCTGACATAGATCCTGGGCTAGATAATAGAGTGGCTGATATGGGATTTGATTAAGAAAGAATTAAAGGAGGGTAATATAATTAATGCCAATCAACATGGGTTTATGGAAAATAGATCCTGTCACATTAACTTGTAATCTCATCAAAAAGAGGTCTCTGGTTTGGCTGAATAAGGTAATGGTGTTGATGTAATGTACTTAGACTTCTGTAAGATGTTTGACTTATCATTGCATGACATTTTGATGAAAAAACTAGAAAGATGTAAAATTAACATGGCACACATTAAATGGATTAAAAGCTGGATAACAGAGAGGTCTCAAAATGTAATTGTAAACAGGGAATCATCATAGAATGGGTGTGTTTTTACTGAGGTCCCGTAAGGAATGGTTCTTGGCCCTACACTATTTAACATTTTTATTGATGACCTGGAATAAAACATAAAATCATCCCTGATAAAGTTTGCAGATGACACAAAAATTGGGTGAGTGGTAAATAACAAAGAGAACAGGTCACTGATACAGAGCCATGTGTCAGAGGCATGCAAGCAAACAATATGTGTTTTAATATGGTTAAATGTAAATGTACACATCTAGGTACAAAAAATGTAGGCCATATTTAAAGGATGGGGGACGCTATCCTGGGAAACAGTGTCTCTGAAAAAGATTTGGGAGGTATGGGGGAGGAATAATCAGCTGAATATGAGCTCCCAGTGCTGTGGCCAAAAGGAATAATACAGTCTTGGATGCATAAACAGGGGAATCTTGAATGGTACCTGAGAGGTTATTTTAACCTCTGCATGTGGCACTGGAATAATGTGTCCGCTTCTGGTATCTGCAATTCAAGTAGGATGTTGATACATTGGAGAGGGTTCAGAGCAGCACCACAAGAATGATTAAAGGATTAGAAAACCTGCCTTATCGTGATAGACTTGAGGAGCTCAATCTGTTTATCTTAATTGAGAGAAGGTTAAGGAGTGACTTGATTACAGTCTATAAATATCTACGTGGGCAACAAATATTTTATAATGGGCTATTCAGGATAGCAGAGAAAGTATAACATGATAGAATGGCTGGAAGTTCAAGCTAGAAAATTTCAGACTGGAAATAAGGCATACATTTTTGACAATAAGAATAGTTATCCATTGGAACAATTTACCAACAGTCATGGTGGATTCTCCATCATTGACAATTTTTAAATCAAGATGTACTCTAGGAATTATTTGAGGAAGTTCTATGGCCTCTGTTACACAGGCAGTCTGGTGCGATGATCACCACGTTCCCTGTTGGCTTTGGAATCGAAAACGTGTCCTACTCATTTTGGCACTCACTGCTGTTAGCATTGCGGTTGTCTCAGCAAGCTTGGGTTTCAGCCCCCCAGAGGGAAACAAGAGCAAGACTAAAGGTCATGATAACTGAAATGAAAGAAATTCTTTAAAACAGTACCCAAGTGCAATGTATTGTGGGCAACAGTATGCAAATCAAAATGTAAATAAGGTTGACAGGCCTTCCAGCTTTAAAAGTTGCCAAAGTGCTTCTTTCATTCTGTAGTCCTTTCTGCCTTTCATAAGTGTGGTACAGCTGTTCCCTCCGCCGGCAATGACACTGACTTCTCGGGGGAAGGGCAGACACGAAAGTCACAGGGATTCTTAGCAGCTGTCACTTCTGTAATGGCTTCTTTTAGTTGTATTTCTTAATGATACTTTTGAGAAAAAAAATTGTTGACGTATGTCTTTATTGTGGTAGAGAAAAATTAGAATGCTAATGGAGCCACAATGATTTTCATCACAAGTAACCAGCTACCACTCTGTTAACCCTTAGGAGACTGGCCACTTCATGGAGAGATATAACCAGAGGGTGATTTATATACAAGCATCTAGCGATGCCACTGTAGACTGCTGTGATGGGGGAAAGGGATAATCTGTGGCCCTGCCTGGACTGAATCCTTCCTACCCCCTCTGGCTTGGAACCTCCTTTTCCCCCCTAGCAATCCCTCCCACCGAGACTCCCCTTGCGGCCATGGTGTCCCTTCCCTCAGCCCAGGCAACAGCAGCAGATGGCAATGTGCGCTGGTGAATGGCAGCTTTCTGGCATGGAGTCAGAGGCTCTGGCATGGAGCAGTAAGCCAGCTGCTGACACAGGTAGCTGGGAAACAGTGTGGCTGGCTGCCTCTTGGGGCTTTTTCAAAGGGTGACAGTAGGGACTAGAAGAAGGCTAAGAGGGGTGAGACAAAGTCATCGTTAAGAGGAGAAGTAGTAGGGCTGTGCTGGGATAGAGCACAGGCCACAGGACAGGTATACTTGTTCTCAGCCCCTTAGTGAGGATCCATGGGGCTGTGGGGCAGTTTAACATTGATTACTATAGCTTTGAAAAGATCTTCCCTTTTTTTTTTCCTGTTGGTCTAATCCATTTTATTTCAATTTATGACCAAATAAAACTCCCGGATAGCCACAATCATGCAGTGGGATAAATGTTAAAACACACCCAGGCAGAAATATAACCTGCATTCTCTAGTTCAGTAATAGAGCAGCAGTTGGAGCCGTTTAACTTCAAAGGGTGCTAGTCTCCCTTTAGTAGTGCTCTTTGTAATACCGTTGTGCCTGCTGTAACAACAGAGCCATGTGTAATGCCTCTAGTACGCTGACTTTTGTCCACCCTTTCCATGCAAAATCTTCATTGTCAGGTGTGGAGTTTTTAGAGCCTGCAGGAGCTAGACGTCTGAAAACAGAAATAGTTTGCTTCACTGATAATGTCTGGTAATGTGCAAAATCTCATTAAAATCCGTTCAGACATTCCTGTTCCATACCGAGTTAATAACACATGAAAGTTGCATTGGGCCTATAATTAGAATCACTTTTTAAAAATATAAATTGTGCCATGATATTCAATTGGAAGCTAGCTTATAAAAGATTTAAGGTTGAGATGCAGTTAGATTATAACCACCTGTAATGTATCCTCTAAGCTTTGAACAGTCTGCTCTTCCCAGGTTTCTGTTGTTCTTTAAATTAATAAAATAGTATAGTTTTATCTTCATTTACTGTCCTTTAATAAATTAATATTTAATGTTACATAAAAAATTCAACCAAGTCCACTTGATCTATCAGGCTTTCTCTTTATCCAAAAGAGAGGTTGTTTTAATAACCTTTATTCACTTTAATTCTACTGTGTTTTTACTTATGCCTTCATGTAGTCAACTGTATTAGAAGTAAATGGCCTTGTGAAAAGGAAAGTATAAAGTAATGATGGTGAAAAATTATGTCTTGAATCATCACAGTCAATCACTGATTGATGAAATACCTGAGCTGATAATGAAGAGACAATGAAACCAAATCAGCCCAGTATCTGGCAGAAGTTGGAAAATCAGAGAAACCTGCCTAGTGCTCTACAAAGGGTGGGGCAAGGTTGAGGGGAGTTTTTGGAGAGGTGAGGCAAATGGGTGAGACTCGGAAGGAGATGGAGGATTACCTACTCCCTGCACCTGGGCTGGTGTGCAGGACACATCAAAATGAGCCCAGACAGCTGCAGCTGAGGAGATGAACAGCAGGTTAAAGCCAAGAAGTGGGATCTGTGGCTCAGAGTTCATTGGGAGCCCTGGAAATAGTGGCCTAAGGTGTATTGACCTGGCATCTGTGAGCCACTGGTGAGGTGTTGTGGAACATGGTCTTGATTGCAGGATATGTAGAAGGGATGCTGCAAGGGGCTAGGTCAGATTTGGAGAAGGAAGGATATTGAAGCACTAGTGAGCTACGGGGCAGGCGTCAAGGAGAGCTAACAAGGTCTCCAGCACTAGAGCCGGCTTATGAGGAAGGAGTTCTGCTTCACTTTTGCAGCATATCCACACTAAAGGGCTACTTTCTTCAAAAAACATTACCAAAGGCAGCAACAGGAGCTGCACCCTGAAATGAGAAAGATACAAGCACTTAAAGGGAAGGAATGTGATTGTAACCCTTTGATGAAGGATGCTATGCTGTAAAAATACAGAATATTATTTAGAAGTAGAATGAACTAGATGGAGCTTGTAGCTTTCTGCTGTTCCTGAGAGTTATTAGGTTTACTTCTTCTACCGGCAAGAGCACTGAACAGTTACAAGACACTCTGGTTTAAGCTGTGAAGCTTAACTCACGCTTTTGCATGACGATTTTGTATCTGACAGGTGACTTTTGTTTAGGGTGACCAGATGTCCCGATTTTATAGGGACAGTCCCGATTTTTGGGTCTTTTTCTTATATAGGCTCCTATTACACCCCACCCCCTGTCCTGATTTTTCACACTTGCTGTCTGGTCACCCTACTTTTGTTACTGCTTCCTAATGTTAGAGGATCAGAAATTTTCCATCTGTTGCAAGGCCAGGTTAGTAGAGTGATAGGCACGAGAGGCATGGGAGTCAGCCGTCTTCCCTCGTCCTGATCTGCAACTCTATATTATCTCTGATGCTGGCCTTCAGTTCACCTACATTCTCCTTATGCCTTTCAGTTCCTGGAAGATTATCATTACTTTGTCACCTTGCCTGTAGCCCAGAAGGGAAGATGTGCTCCTTCCTAAGAAGTTGCTATCTGTGTTGTTTCAGAAATATGTGCACTTGCAACTTCATCCACAGCCCTTGCCTCCCTCCTCCCCCGCATGCAACAGCGGGGAGAACTTCCACTACGTGCACTGCAAGTCAAAAGTAACCTCTCTCAGAATGAATCAGTAAGTCACCCCAGAGAGCAATCTACAGTGAGCTATACCAATATACCAGTCCTTTGGTGGCAATCAGGGAACAGTGAAGACATGCTGGCCTAATATGTTATCCCTTTAATCTCTACATCAAGAGCCAGCATATTACCTATTCATTTGGAGGTGAGTGAGCTCCACAGTAAGTTTAAGTAAGGAAGACTGAGAACTATCATAAGAGTTTCATTGCAGGCGAACACTAAAATTGGTTTATGTCTCAACGGCTCAGAGCAACATGCAAGGGAACAGAGAGATACTGTTCTACGGTAAATGCCACTACACTCAGATTGGATTGGGTGTCTCTGGTCTTGGGTGGATTAGTGCAAATTAATTTCACATTAACCTGTTGAAGACCATGAATGCCCATTGGGTTATAGGGAATTCAGTTAACTGCAATAACAATATTTTTGTGCTAGGTGCAGGAACACAAAAAAAATGTTTCTATGGATATTAAAGATTTTACAGCCTGTGGGTCACAGATACTAATGATCTTCACAGACCACAGATGAAATATTGTAATTTATTTTAAGTCTAGTTTCCATAATTTTTGTCCTTTACCAAGGGCTTGAATTACTTTCACATGAAGAGCCCTCCTTGTTTCATACTGCACTTTTTTTTTTGCTCATCTTAATTTTACTCGTGTTTTATTTTAAATATTTTTGATCTCAAAAAGTTTGTTTTACTCTCTATCATGGTTGTAGGGCTGGCTGTACATGTTCCCTCTTCTGATCTCTCTGAGTGCACCCACCTCAGACAGCAGGTGTGGCCCTTATCTGTCTCTGGGTAGAATCCCATGATTTCTCCCAGTCTTAAGCAAGGACCTGGGAATGCTGTCCTTTGTATCATGCTACAGGTCTGACTGAGTTTTGGGGACATGTGTTTCCTCTCTTCCGGGATCTGTGACCAATAATGTTGACCAACAGCCTTCTTAAAACAAATTATTTCTATTTTGCAAATGGGACAAAGCATTAGAGGAAAGACAATTTATGAACAACCTGTATGCATGTCTATCTTACCTAAAAGTATGAGCATCCCATGCTGGTGACTTAGGCAGACTTAACTTCTTCATTCGCCCCTCTGTAAGTCAGTCTAGGACTCCACCTGCTCATACATGAATGCCAATGTAAACCCTGTAAAAAGCCCTTTGTTATCCAAGAGGCTTCTTCAAATGCTGGTGGGCTCTGGCCCCTCCTGGGTCAAACAAGCTCCATAGGCTTTCTGGGGATGGAGCCAGAGTCATTGGAGCTAATACTTCTGGCAGCATCCCTTAACCACCCTTAATTGGAAGCTGTTAGCTGAGCATCTTGAGCCATCTCCTCCTTCCTGCCTGGACTATCCCAGAGGGTCACCTCCTGGGAAGCAGTTAATCAAAGATATTCCTACAGAAACCACCCTGCTCCAGTCGGGCCAACATACAGTAGTAACAAAATATTAGAGTGTCCCTGTGTTTATCCCACTCTCTGAAAAGGAAAAGCCAATCTGGGGAGTGGGGAGGGGAGTACAAACTGTGCCAGTGTCAAGCAAACCACAAGGCCAATCTGCAGATAGAAACAGTAGAATCTCGCTCATCTGAAACTCAGAAGGCCACACTGAAAATGGATTTGAGGGTCAGCTGTTTAAGGGAGCCCAGACCCCTGAGGTTGTGTTGCAGTGCTGAGGGAGGGCCAGTGTGGAACAAATCCTTGTGGCTGAATTCCCTCTCATGGCACTCAGTATTGTCTGGAAGTGGGACTACGGCAATGCTCGTGCTCCTACCCACCCCTGGGGCTCACTAGTCTGCAAATGTCACAAATCCATGCTGAACCCTTCTTTAGTTAGGATTAGTGGTGCTCAACCTGCTGATGGAGTATTCTTTAATCCCTTCATCCTATTTCTTCTCGTGTCTGCTAGACCACAAAATTCAGTAACTTGCAGTGTTTCTCTCCATCTCTGTGCTACCATCATGGCGATCTTTCAGTCTACAAAGAATACATGAAGGGCCAGATTCTACAGCTATTCCATTTGTGCTCCCATTGACTTCTGGGCTCTTACATTGGTGGTTCACACTGAATATCTTGTATGTAGGGGTGCAAATCCTGTTGAGTTTAGAAACTGAGAAATCACACCCACCAGGACACATGCTAGTATGGGAATCTTTCATTGCCCAAACACATCTAAGCAGATCAAAGCATAAAAATGAAACCCATAAATCTCAAAATGAACTTTGTACCCCTAGCATCCCAAATCAGAGTATAGTGTCAAAAGACAGAGAGAGCTACATCTTCAATGTGTGGATTTAGCCACTCGGCTGTCATGATTGTTAATGGAAACCAGGGGCCCAGCACACAAGTTGAAAATTAACCCAACGGTTTATTGGCTAATAAAACAGTCTTGAAAACTGTCTGATTCGTCTCTGATGGTGGTTAAATCAGGAGTGACTCCATGGAATAGAGTTACCCCAGAACAAAACCAGAATTTAAGCATGAGGAGAATCAGGCCCCTTTTATCTCCTATTTAACACACATCTTCCTTTTAAAACATTGCAATACAATAATAAACTGCAGTGGAATGAAAACAAAGCACTCACTTGCCCCAGAGAATGAAGTGCTGGTCCCCAGAGAAAGGTTGCGAGGTTGTCATTCCTGTTGTGTGATACTTGTCAAAATCATGACAGTATGAATTAAACCTATGCAACAAGTGGGAAGCTGTCAGCATTTCCGTCTTCTCTGAAGCATGTACATCTTCCCTTTGGTGTTGTCAGTAACTCTGGCTGCACTTCAGGGAGAGAGGAGATGTCTACCGCTTAGTGTTCGATTCCTCCTGGACTTTTTAGCCTGATCTGCATGCCTGGCACTCCCAAAATTCCCATTAAAATCATTGGGAGACTACACGCATAGTCCCTGAATGATTTTTAGCATATTTTTCATTTTAATGATATGCACATTCCTAGAAACTTGGCACCTGTTTTTGGAGTAATGATGCATATTCAGATATCGCTGCTCTGGAAGGTCATAATACAAAGGTGAGTTTCTGGCAAAAGGATCCGGCCCCATAAAAGGTGAGAGTGGAGCTCAAGTCGTTCATCAGCAGAACCCCAAAATGAAATTTTTGTGTATTCCACCAATGCTTCTTCATTGTTCTACTTTTATATAATCCCAGACTCAGATTAATAAACACTTTGGCGCATCCATACCATAAAATACAGCCATGGCCCTTAAAAAATGGCCAACTGCATTACATAGCTATCTTAGTTTTTGTGTCCTCTGTATGTTCAATATTCAACGCATTCCTTATAGTAGGTTTACAGCAGTACATATTAATTTTAGGGAGCTACAAGGGATCATGGCATGCCCTGAGGCGACAGTGTGTATTGCATTACATTTGTCAAGCTTATATATAGCATCCTCTACTGTAATCTCTCCATTACATGTTTGAGTTAGTCCTTTTAATCAGGGAGCCATGGCAGAATGGTACAAATCTCTGGCTGCTTCCAATATTGTATGTAAGACCTTTTAGTTCAGGGCAGTGTATCTGTGGCAAGTTTATCTCCCATTTTTCCACCTGTTCTTCCTTTTGTGGGGGCTGTATGGGACTTTTCCCCAGTTTTATTTTAAGACTGGATGGTTTATATTTGAGCATCGAACCCACCGTTTGATCAAACCTTGTTTTCAGTTCTGTGTTGGGAGTGGGTATTGTAAAATGTTGTTGTTTGATAGATCATCACAGTTGACAGCAAAGAGAAGGAGAAAAAGGGAAGAGCTGTTTACCGAGCTAGCCTGGTCTCAAAGCCATGGGGAGAGCTCTTTAGGGAATAGTTTAATGTAAGCAAAACACTGTTAGTTACAATAGCAACATAGGTTGGCCAGCTACATATACGCACGTTCGTTTTCATTATAGTTTTGTGAAACTTGGATGCTACTTCTTATGTACCTTCAGATCGCTGTGTTTTTATAAGCCTACCAGGCTACCCTGTTATGTATATAATTATGTCAGGAAGGGCTTTTTGGTATATTTTGCTACTATTTCATTTTCTGCTTAGTTGATATTTCTAGAAGAGATTTATATTTTTACTGCAGGCTACAGCTTTTATGTTGGTTTATGGAATTAATGGAATCATGTTGGCATCCCCCCTCCTCATTTTCAGAAGGAACATAATTTCCAAGTCTTTTCTAAGAGCCCCACTCTGATCTCACACACTCTGAGCAGATCAGATTTTCACACAACACAAATGAAAGACTGACACAATGTGAGTTAGTTGTTTAAAGCAGTGGCTCTCAACCTTTCCAGAGTACTGTACCCTTTTCAGGAGTCTGATTTGTCTTAAATATCCCCAATTTTCACACACTTAAAAATGACTTGCTTACAAAATCAGACATAAAAATACAAAAGGGTCACAGCACATTACTACTGAAAAATTGCTGACTTTCTCATTTTTACCATATAATTATAAAATAAATCAATTGGAATATAAAGTACTTACATTTCAGTGTATAGTATATAAAGCAGTGTAAACAAGTCATTTTATGAAATTTTAGTTTAAACTGACTTCGCTAGTGCTTTTTATGTAGCTGGTTGTAAAACTAGGTAAATATCTAGATGAGTTGATGTGCTGCCTGGAAGACCTCTGCCTATCCACAGGGATACGCATACCCCTGGTTGAGAACGACTGGTTTAAATCATAGGCTACTCTGAAAAGTCATTTTAGAGTTTTAGGCCCCAATTTAACACTGTTACTCCAGTTTTACTTTGAAATGAACATAGGTAGGATTGTTCTACAGTCTCAGATTTGTTTTTGAAGAAGTCCATTGAAAGCTCCACTGTAGTTATTAGGAATTTTCATTGCTTTTCTCTAATCATAATTGTATTGGGTTGTTGCAATGTATTAGACCTGGATTAAAACTGAAGGAAATATTTTGGGGAAATTCTATGGCCTGTGTAATACAGGTGACACTAGATGATCGCAACGGTCCCTTCCGGTCTTGGAATCTATGAATTGTTTACCTTCAAATTGGGTGTGAAAAATCAATTTGGTACCCTTTATCTTTCTCCCAACACCATAAGAACATAAGAACGGCTGTACTGGGTCAGACCAAAGGTCCATCTAGCCCAGTATCCTGTCTACCGACAGTGGCCAATGCCAGGTGCCCCAGAGGGAGTGAACCTAACAGGTAATGATCAAGTGATCTCTCTCCTACCATCCTTCTCCACCCTCTGACAAACAGAGTCTAGGGACACCATTCCTTACCCATCGTGGCTAATAGCCATTAATGGACTTAACCTCCATGAATTTATCCAGTTCTCTTTTAAACGCTGTTATAGTCATCCAATACATTTGCAAGAGGAAATGAGCTTTTTGAGTGTTATAATGGCTAAACTGTGTTGGTCAAGTTATATACAATCCGATGCAACCCCATAATGCTTTGGATACCTCAAAAGCTGCCACCACCATCTCTTCTCCTGGTGCCAGTGCATAGTTTTCTGAGATACAATAAATTGTATGGCTGCATCTTCAGTAACAAGATGAGGACAATCAGCATTTTGTGCTCAGCTCCCAAAGAAACAGAATTACTCTTGGAAAAGAACAATGGAGATATCGAATAATAATAATTATATTAAAAATTTTCCTTTTGGCAATGGAGTTTTGAAGGGGAATTCTGAAAAGTAAATAAATGATTAAGATTCTCTATAGCTACCCTGAAATAATTAAATAGTAACATAAAGTAGCTTGAATATTAATATAAAAGGTTTGTTTTTTTGTGATGCCTCGCATAAATATTTGTTGAAGAAAAAGGTGAAAGGAAGCCTCCTTAACACTGAAGAAAGGTTAGCTTGTGCCTAAAACACCGGAGATAGTTTTAAACAATCCTGCACTCTATAAAACTCTAACTCCTATAAAGCTATCAAGGTTAAAGAGACATATGGTGCTTTGCTGAGCAAGTGCTGGCTGTGCAAGTCAGATGCCTGGGGGCAAATTATGTACCCAATTTTTCCAAGATTTCAAACTGTGTTCCTAAGACAGAACATATGTGTCCTGTTTGTTCCACATCCTCTTCCTGCTTTCACTACTTGCTTTGCACCTCATTGAACATGTTACCTGGTAAATTGTGTGAGACATAGTCAATATGAGCTTTGTGTAATTTGACCCACAAGGAGTCACATTTTGTTTTGAGCACATCTGAAAAAAAAGGATTAAAAAAATCCAATAAAGTGCTATGTGGGGATATAAAATAAAGTCCTATTTAGGGGAAATAATTCTCAAACCCTTTTTGCGATTTGAACAATCCTTCTGAAGGATATCTGGTCAGTTAAAGCCTTATTCAACAGCTGGAAGGATTTGGAGTAAATTCTCAACTGGTCAGGTACAAGACCAGGCTGATAACGTATAGGCCAAAGACAGGAAGTAACGGGGCAGTTTGAATAATGCCTCAATAGGACACAAACTCCTTGTCACTAAAGACTTGATTCATTTATAAGGTCTGACTCTAAAGTCTTTGAAACTACAGCTTCAATTTGGATTTGACTCATTCATTCTGACTATGAATTGGACATGACATTAGTTTTCTAAATATTTTGTGGGGGGAAATATATATTTTCAAGGTTTTGTTTTATATTCACAACTTACCAGATATGAAGCCTGTATCTAAAAGAGTGACAGATGGAAGAAGCATTACCATCAGTAGTAAAGAAAATGAAAAGAAAGTTGGCAGTGACATTTGGAATGTGATGCCCGCTTCAGAGCAAGTGTGCAAAGGCAAGGTTTGATTTGAAGATAGTTAAAGGTGTAAATACATTTGGTAAAGGGCAGGTAGTGGATATAAGGAGAAGGACTTGTTAAGGAACTAAGGTCCATATCCTCAAAGATACTTAGGCATCTACTCCTATTGGTTTCAGTGGGCGTGAGGCCCCGAAATACCTTTGAGGATCTGGGCATATGTCATCAGTGAGTTTACAGGGCTGAAGTTTCAGAGGCCAAAGCAATGGGTGAGCTCATAGAGTGTGCTGGCATCTTTAAAAGAGGAAGGAGATTTTTCTCTGAATGCCTGAAAAAGAGTATCAGAGGGGTAAAAAGCAACAGAGAGTCCTGTGGCACCTTTAAGACTAACAGATGTATTGGAGCATAAGCTTTCGTGGGTGAATGCCCACTTCGTCGGATGCACATGAAAAAGAGTGTTAAAAATCTTAATAAATGCATTTGTTCAAAATATAGAAGGTAGTAAGATGTAGAGGCATCTTCCCTCCAGAGATATCAAGACCAACATTGTTTATCATTTCCTTTGCTTTTGGAAACCTGGGTAATCTCATTACAAATGGGAGCAATGTTAGTGAGAAGTAATAGCAACATAACTTTGGGCTGTATAGTGTACAAACTGTACAGTACAGTGGCTCTCCAATTCTGACTGGGGCCTCTGGATGCTACCGTAACAAATACAAAATAAGTCTAACAAATGGAAACATTATTCTGTTGATGGTGCCAGAATCTTGTGCAATGAATTCATTAGTGACATTTAGTGAATGTTTATACTGTAGATTTGGTTGCTATCAAGTCATATTTACCTTCAGAATTATTAGAACATAGGAATTGCCAGACTGGATCAGATTCAAGGTCCATCAAGTTAATTATCCTATCTGTGATAGTGACCAGTACCAGATGTCACAGAGGAAAGGTATTGCAGAGGGATTATCTGCATACCACATAGGTCTTTCTCCTCCTTATTTGGGCTAACAGGCTATTCAGAGAACTCATTCTGTGCAGATTAATGATCAGTGAAAATGTTTGTAATCTGAGAAGTAAATACTTTACAGCCTCAGATTATTAAAGGTTTTTTATTATTTCAACATGTACAATAAATATATTCTTGGTGAGGAGTTAGGCTTGATGCATGGTGTTAAACACGAAAGCTTAACTATGCTGTGTAGGAAACATATATCAGAAGAACAAAAGTTAAAAGAGTGTATCTCATTTTTAATGCTATGATCTATTATTATTTATTTGTATTACAGGAGTTCCTAGGGGTTCTGACTGAGACTGGTGCTAGGCACTGTTAAACACATAGTAAGAGCCAGTCCCTGCCCAAAAGGGTGAAATTCTGGCTTGATTGACGTCAGTGACATTATCTGTGGTTTAAACAGACAAGACAAAGGCTGGCAGGGAAAACAGAGGCACGGGGGGTTGAAACAACTTGCCCAAGATCACGCCGCAAGTCACTCGCGGTAGAGCTGGGAATTCATACACATTCTGAAGGCTCTTTGTACTTAACCCAGGCTGTACACTTTATCTTTTTATCAGCCTGGATGGTCACGACCCCCTTCCCTTCCTTTATGCTTACATGGCGGGAGGGACGGGATCATGGACTCTACTTTCTCTTGTAACATGAGGTTGGGGTATGGAAAAGGCTAGGAAAATTATAAAATAACTAGGAAAAGTGGGGGCATGTGAATGATCAGTGAGGATCCCAAAGCAAGCAGATATCCAGCTCAAACAGGATAGAATTTAATGGCCTAATCACTAAGCATATCATTTTTCCATTAACGGCTTGGTCCTGCAAAGTGCTGTGCACTTTGGCCCTGATCCAGCCAATCAGTTAAGCACATGTGTAACTTTAAGCACTAGTGGGCCCAATGAACTGCACAGGAAACTGACCTGGAGGCAAAGGGACTACGCATGGGCTTAAAGTTAAATATATACTTAAGTGCTTTGCTGGATCAGGGCCAGAGTACTCGGCACCTTGCAGGATCAAACGTTAAGGGCTCAATTCATTGTTGCAATTCACTAATACAGGGTGGGTAGAATTCTGATGTGGAACCCTTTTGCACTTTGCTGTGGTGTGCAGGGCAACAGCGAATTGGGATCTAAACTCCTTAGTACAAGGTAAAAATGATGAACAGAATAGGGAGGACATAGGAGCCTGACCCTGCGGTAATGAAAGGGATGTTGTTCATCCTGACTAGTCGAAATAAGGCCAAAGAAAGTAAGTACATCGCTTTGCATGCTGTGGACCACACCGCAGCCTGTCTCTTCTGACACATCTATTCTCTACCCCAGGGGCAGGCAAACTTTTTGGCCTGAGGGCTGCATCAGGTTTCGGAAATTGTATGGAGGGCCGGTTAGGGGAGGCTGTGCCGCCCCAAACAGCCAGGCATGGCCCGGCCCCCGCCTCCTATCCCACCCCCCGCTTTCTCGCCCCCTGACGGCTCCCCCCCGAGACTCCTGCCCCATCCAACCCCCCCTGTTCCCTGATGGCCCCTTGCCCCATCCACCGCCCCTGCTCCCTGTCCCCTGACCGCCCCCAGAACCTCCACCCCGACTGCCCCCCCCCCGCCCCATCCAACCACCCCTTCTCCCTGACTGCTCCCGGAACCCCTGCCCCTGACTGCCCCCTGCTGCCCCATCCAACCCCCCCCCTTTCCTTCCTGACTGCCCCCCCCCGGAACCCCTGCACCCATTCAACCCCCCGTTCCCCGCCCTCTGACCACCCCAACCCCTATCCACACCCCCGCCCCCGACCACCACCCTGAACTCCCCTTTCCGCTATCCAACCCCCCCTGCTCCCTTACCGCACTGCCTGGAGCCCCGGTGGCTGGCGGCGCTACAGCACAGCACCAGGTCAGGCCGTGGCTCAGAGCCCACAGCATTTGCGTCGGCGGCACGGTGCGCTGAGGCTGCGGGGGAGAGGGAACAGCGGGGGAGGGGCCGGGGGCTAGCCTCCCGGGCCAGGAGCTCAGGGGCCAGGCAGGAGGGCCCCGCGGGCCGGATGTGACCCGTGGGCCATAGTTTGCCCACCTCTGCTTTACCTACATCCCACTTGTGCCCTTATCAAAGGTAGTATCCTCCATAGCATGCAAAACCCGTTTAAAACTAATGCTCCAGTGCTCTTTTGTATATTAAAATAATACTGTACCAGGCTTCAGGGAAAACAGTCACAATTTCTATATCCTAGGTACTTCCCCAACCCCATTACCATTGTATCTGAGAACCCCACAGTCCTTAATGGATTTACCCTCATTACACTCCTATGAGGTAGGGAGATGTTATTATCCCAATTTTACAGATGGGAAACTGAAGAGCAAAGTGATTTACCCAAAGTCAAGCAGGAAGTCTGTGGCAGGATTAAACCTAGGTCTCCAAAGTATCTTAACCCCTGGTCAATTCTTCCTCTCTAATCCAGGATGTACATATGCTGAATACTTGTTTATATGCCCTCACAGAAGTAACAGACAGATTAAAAAGGATCCCAACTTTGTATTTATAATAAAAAAGAAATCTTAAGCTATCCAACAAAGACAATTTGCCTCATAGACTTTAAGGTCAGACGGGACCATCGTGATCATCTAATCTGATCTCCTACACATTGCAGGCCACAGAACCTCATCCACCCACTCCTGTAATAGACCCCAACCTCTGGCTGAGTTACAGAAGTCCTCAAATCATGATTTAAAGACTTAAAGTTACAGAGAATTCACCATTTACACTAGTTTAAATGTGCAATGACCCATGCCCCATGTTGCAGAGGTGAAAAACTCCCAGGGTCTCAGCCAATCTGACCTGGGGGAAAATTCCTTCCCGACCCCAAATATAGTGATCAGTTAGACCCTGAGCATGTGGGCAAGACCCACCAGACAGATATCTGGGAAATAATTCTCTGTATTAACTCAGAGCCCTCCCCATCTAGTGTCCCATCTCCAGCAGTTGGGAATTTTTGCTACTGGCAGTCACTGATGGGCCATATGCCATTGTAGGCAGTCCCATCATATTTGGTCCTGTCATGCGGGCAGGGGACTGGACTCGATGACCTCTCGAGGTCCCTTCCAGTCCTAGAATCTATGAATCTATGAATCTATAACCATCCCCTTCATAAGCTTATCAAACTCAGTCTTGAAGCCAGGTTTTTTGGCCCCACTGTCCCCCTTGGAAGGCTGTTCCAGAGTTTCACTCTTATGATGGTTAGAAGCCTTCATCTAATTTCAAGCCTAAACTTATTGATGGCCAAGAGTAAAGGGTTAAAAAGAATGGTTTACATAAATAGTATAAATAACTATACTACAATGATAGTATCTTGCGCCCTCAGAGATCCAAGGCATTCAGCTGACAACTTGACACCTGAGATGTACGGTTTGTATCCAGACAAAACCTGTTGGCTAGAACTTCCTCTGGTGTAAACTGGCATAGCTCCATTAAAACTGTGCCACATTTACACCAACTGAGGATCTAGCTCCATCATCCACTAGTCCTTACTTATACTAGCTGGTACTGATTTGACATGTCCTTTTCAAGCTGATATTTTGTCTTCTAATACTTTTCTACTGTTTTTTAAAAACAAATATAACATTGTATTAATCATCTTGAAAGTGGACGATTAGGGTTTTACATTGCTTTTTTTTCTTGTACAGTCTGAAAAAAGAGTGATCCTTTGCCAACCAATCACCCATGTTATTGGCAGTCACTGCTTCACAATGCACCAAACAGGGTTACAGGTGCATTATTTTAAAAATCGAATAGCAGCACTTATGAAAGCTTTTATCATTTTGAAGCAGACATTGATGAACCTGCATATTACTACCTGCTGACAGAAGGAATTAAGATCTCTCTAATGGTGCCAACATTAGATAAGTTCAAGCTAATATAGGCTGGGTCTGCTAACATTCATGCATTTCAGTGGTGTCATTTCCACTGCTATATAGTATACCAGCATTTCCATCAGAATCTGTTTTCAGGTTTTGGTTGTTTTGGGTTTTTTTACTATTATTCAGTCTGAACTGCAACCTGTCATACAAGAGTAAGGATGGAAATAATTACATTTTAATATTACAAAGATTCTTAACTGTTTTTTGGGGAGCTGCAAAATGCTTGTTCTTGTGTTTTCTGTTGCTATGCTCTAATTTTATAACTAAAAAGCAACTTCAGCAAAATTAAAATTTTCCTGCCACTAGCCTGTGCAGTGGATTTAGCCTGGTGGATGTTATAGGTGACTTGGACCTCAAGCACCAAAAATGGGTTCTTGGAATTAGTCTCCTACATTAATTTTTAGGCTCCTAATAAAGGGCCCTGACTCTTGTTATTGGAAAGCCTCTAGGCATGGCTGGTGCATATGGTAGGCTGGGGGAGGCTATGCCTCCCCAAACAGCCCAGTGTGGCCCCGCCCACACTCTGCCTGGAAGGCCCCCTCCTGCTTGTGCTTTCCCCTTTGCACACTGGCTGCTTCTCTTCAGGGAAGCATGCTGGGGCTGAGGCTAGGGCTGGGGGTGGGGGCTGCCGGCACTGGGGCTGCCTGCCCTGCCCTGGGCTGGGGGGCTGCGGGAGGGGACTTGGGGGGACAAGCAATGCCTGCCTGGCACTCGGGAGCTGGGGTGGGGGCTGGCAGCCGCAGGGAGGGAGGCTCTGGGCTCCAGCAGGGGAAAGAGGGCAGAAGGGGTGGGGCCGGGCCGGGACTAGCTACACAGCCGGCCGGTCACCCGCTGCCCATGCCTCTAGGGAGCACGAGAACTTCAGTTACCTGAACCGGTATATGAATCACATGCCCATTTTCATGGAGATTTTGCTAAGTAAAAGCAGGCAAAGTGTAGCAGTGTATCAGACAGTGATGTGCTGTTGTTTTCTTCTTTCTTCAAAGGGCCACAAGACAGTGAATCAGCCTTTCACTGAATGTATTTTTCCCTTTTGTCCATCTGTCATGACCTTAATTGTCTGAATTGATTTTTTCCAGAAACTGCATCACATTACTTGCTCATATTCAATTTGTGATTCACTATATCCCCAGATCCTGCTGCCTAGTCAGTTGTTCCCCATTTTGTAGTTGTGCATTTGATTTTTTGCTTCCTAAGGCCTGGTCTACGCTGGGGGGGGGGGTCGATCTAAGTTACGCAACTTCAGCTATGTGAATAATGTAGCTGAAGTCGATGTATTTAGACCTACTCACCGCAGTGTCTTCACTGCGGTGAGTCGACTGCTGCCACTCCCTTGTCGACTCCGCCTGCGCCTCTTGCGGCGGTGGAGTACAGGAGACGACGGGAGAGCGCTCGGGGGTCGATTTATCGTGTGTAGACTAGACACGATAAATCGACGCCTGCTGGATCGATCCCTGCCTGCCGATCCAGCGGGTAGTGTAGACATACCCTAAGTGTAGTACTTTGCACTTGCCTTTATTGAATTTCATCATGTTGATTTCAGACCAATTCTCCAATTTGTCAAGGTCATTTTAAATTCTCATCCTGTCCTTCAAAGTTCTTGCAACCCCAGCTTGGTGTCATTACAAATTTTGTAAGCATTCTCTCCACTCCATTATCCAAGTCATTAATGAAAATATTGAGTATAACCAAACCCAGGACTGACCCCTGGGGACCGCACTAGAGATGTCTTCCCATGTTGAGAGTGAACCATTGATAACTACTTGATATGTAATTGGTTTAATAAACATCTACATTTTTTATCTTAGTTCAATTAAAAAAAAAAAAAAAGCCCAGCTGCTGAAATTTGCCTCCCATGCTGCAGAAGCCTCACATATACTATGTTATTTATTAAAATCAAACTGGGGCCTGTAGTTTGACTCCATGAACACCTAGCATGTAGTTAGTAAATATTTAAAATAGTTAAAAGTCATAACAAATCTTACAAGTATCTTCTAGGAAAATTCAGAATACATTTTCAATCAAAGAAAACAATTTCAAGTACCTGACCTTGATGAAATGTCATCCAAAGTCAAAACAGTGCAAAACACAATAAAGTCGTCTTCATCGTCTGACCATCCCATCGAAGTATCAAAGGTGTTGGTGTGCAAACGGCAAGTAATTTGATGCTGTGCTATATGTTAGCAACAAGAAGAAAGTCAAGGAAAGTGTGGGCCCCTTACTGAATGAGGGAGGCAACCTAATGACAGAGAATGTGGAAAAAGCTAATGTACTCAATGCTTTTTTTGCCTCTGTCTTCACGAACAAGATCAGCTCCCAGACTACTGCACTGGGCAGCACAGCATGGGGAGGAGGTGACCAGCCCTCTGTGGAGAAAGAAGTGGTTCGGGACTATTTAGAAAAGCTGGATGAGCACAAATCCATGGGGCCGGATGTGCTGCATCCGAGGGTGCTAAAGGAGTTGGCGGATGTGATTGCAGAAACATTGGCCATTATCTTTGAAAACTCATAGCGATCGGGGGAGGTCCCGGATGACTGGAAAAAGGCTAATGTAGTGCCCATCCTTTAAAAAAGGGAAGGAGGATGATCCGGGGAACTACAAGCCAGTCAGCCTCACCTCAGTCCCTGGAAAAATCTTGGAGTAGGTCCTCAAGGAATCAATTCTGAAGCACTTAGAGGAGAGGAAAGTGATCAGGAACAGTCAGCATGGCTTCACCAAGGGCAAGTCATGCCTGACTAATCTAATTGCCTTCTATGATGAGATAACTGGCTCTGTGGATGAGGGGAAAGCAGTGGATGTGTTATTCCTTGACTTTAGCAAAGCTTTTTATACAGTCTTCCACAGTATTCTTGCCGGCAAGTTAAAGAAGTATAGACTTGCCGGCTGGATGAATAGACTATAAGGTGGATAGAAAGCTGGCTAGATCGTCTGGCTCAACGGGTAGTGATCAGTGATCAGTGGCTCCATGTCTAGTTGGCAGCCGGTATCAAGCGGAGTGCCCCAAGGGTCGGTCCTGGGGCCAGTTTTGTTCAATATCTTCATTAATGATCTGGAGGATGGCATGGACGGCACTCTCAGCAAGTTTGCAGATGACACTAAACTGGGAGGAGTGGTAGATACGCTGGAGAGTAGGGATAGGATACAGAGGGACCTAGATAAATTAGATGATTGGGCCAAAAGAAACCTGATGAGGTTCAACAAGGACAAGTGCAGAGTCCTGTACTTAGGACAGAAGAATCGCATGCACTGCTACAGACTAGGGACCGAGTGGCTAGGCAGCAGTTCTGCAGAAAAGGACCTAGGGGTTACATTGGACAAGAAGCTGGCTGGATATGAGTCAACAGTGTGCCCTTGTTGCCAAGAAGGCTAACGGCATTGCCAGCAGATCGAGGGACGTGATCATTTCCCTCTATTCAACATTGGTGAGGCCTCATCTGAAGTACTGTGTCCAGTTTTGGGCTCCACACTACAAGAAGGATGTGGAAAAATTGGAAAGAGTCCAGCAGAGGGCAACAAAAATTATTAGGGGGCTGTAGCACATGACTTATGAGGAGAGGCTGAGGGAGCTGGGATTGTTTAGTCTTTAGAAGAGAAGAATGAGGAGGGATTTGATAGCTGCTTTCAACTACCTGAAAGGGGGTTCCAAAGAGGATGGATCTAGACTATTCTCAGTGGTAGCAGATGACAGAACAAGGAGTAATGGTCTCAAGTTGCAGTGGGGGAGGTTTAGGTTGGATATTGGGAAAAACTTTTTCACTAGGAGGGTAGTGAAGCACTGGAATGGTTACCTAGGGAGGTGGTTGAATCTCCTTCCTTAGAGGTTTTTAAGGTCAGGCTTAACAAAGCCCTGGCTGGGATGATTTAGTTGAGAATTGGTCCTGCTTTGAGTAGGGGGTTGGACTAGATGACCTCCTGAGGTCCCTTCCAACCCTGATATTCTATGATTCTATAATTCTATAGAGAGTCATCTTTTTGATCTTCATTTCTCACTCTACAGATTGGAGTCTAAATATAGGAATTCCTCCCACACCTCAGATGCAGTATCTGTGTGGGATTTCTTTATTAATTATTAAAGGAGAAAGCTATGATTGAAGCTACTCTGGTGTAAATTATTTCTTTTCTTGACCTAATCCAGTTGTAAAGCACCAAAATCTCTTGACATACACCTTGAAATATAGTTTAACATCATTGTGAGTGTATATAATGCTTGTGAAAGGGGCCACATTGACAGCCCTTGAGACTGTCTCTGTTTATCCACGGAACAGGTGGAATGTGAAGTGCTCTCTGTTTATCCACAGAACAGGTGGAATGTGAGCAATGGAAATACAGGCTCCTTTTTTTAATTGATTGTTTTACATGTACCTTTCATAAATATCAAGCAGGTTTACAATATAGCAAGAAGCACATAATGAGGTAGAGTAAAAATAAATAGCTGTAATAGTAATAATAAAAAGTTAATGTAATATTTTATTTGGCTTGCCAGAAACAAAACAATTTACAAAATGAATCTTGACCAAATTGACCAAAGGGAAAATGTTCAAATCCTAGATTAGGGGTAAAATTTGCAAAAGCACCTAAGTCCCATTTTCAAAAGTGATTTAGGGCCAGATTTTTGAAGGTATTTAGGTGCCTAACTCCCACTGACATAAAATATCTGGCCCTCCAGCACTTGGGAGCCCAAGTCCCATTGATTTTCAATAAGACTTAAGCTCCTAAATGCTTAAATCACTTTTGAAAATGAGACTTAAATCTTATCTATACAGTGCTTTAGTCCGCATCAGAGGGGTTTCAATCTGAGTCAAGATTTCTGATAAAGAAAATTGGATTCAAGTGAGAAGAGGATCTGCTAAATTATGAACCTGAAGGAACAGCATGATCTGAAAACTTGCTCCAGTAGTTTGTACACAAACAAAAGCAATGGATACGGTTGCCAACTTTCTACTCACACAAAACCAACACCCTTGCCCTGCCCTGCCCCTCATCTGAGGCCCCGCCTCTGCCCCACCCCTTCTCTGAGGGCCCGCCCCCCTATTCGATCCATCCCCCCTCCCTCTGTCACTCACTCTCCCCACCCTCACTCACTCGCTCATTTTCACCAGGCTGGCTCAGGAGGTTGAGTTGCGGGAGGGGGTGAGGGCTCTGGCTGAGGGTGTGGGCTCTGGGGTGTGGCCAGGGATGAGGGGTTTGGGGTGCAGGAGGGGGCTCCAGGCTGGGAGGTGGAGCCGAGGGGTTCGGAGTATGGGAGGGGGCTCTGGCTTGAGGCAGGGGGTTGCAGTGTGGAAGGGGTATGGGCTCTGGGCTGGGGATGCGGGTTCCGGGTGGGGCCAGAAATGAGGGTTCAGGGTGTGTGCTCTGGAGTGGGGCTGCGGATGAGGGGTTTGGGGTGCAGGAGGGTGCTTTGGGCTGGGATTGAGGTGTTCAAAGGGCCTTCAACATCTGAACATGGGAATAGTAATTTCTACATAATTGATAGAGGTGTTGTGAGGATTAAATAACATTTATACATTCCTTTAAACATGTAAAGCTCAGTATAAGTATTATTGATATATTTTATTATTAAAATCAGTCTTTTCTTTAGCAAGTATGTAATATTGGGTTCTGTGTTTGCCTGGCTTTCCATTGTAAGTGTCCTGTTTAATAGGAAGTCTCTGAATCACATTTCAGAAAAAAAATTCTTCTTAGTTTTCTTTAGCAACTCTCTCCAACTCTGAGCTGTATTATGGCTCAAAGGCAATGGAGCGGTGGAGAGAGGGAAGGAGTTAGCAGCTGGCTGTGAGTATGGTGGAGTCTGGAGGAATTATGCCTGCTTCTAAGAGCAGCAGTTGCTGCACCCAGTCCCATACTAAAGATGTAGGGTCCAATTCATTGTTGTCCTGTACCTTGACCAATGCAAAGTGGGTGTAAAATGCTACCATTCTGATCAGTAGCATTTTACAACTAGTTTGCATCCACATTGCACTAGTGTAAATAAGGTGCAGGGCAACAGTGAATCAGGTTCCCATTGTGTGCACACCCAAGCATTGTCTCTCAGATAGGTGCTCCTGCCCAGGGTGCGAAGCACTGGCTGGGCCTCAAGTTTACCTACACTCTGCTTCAAGGAGTGTGCAGCACGAGAGGGCCCCTTGGTATTCGGTGCTTTCTGTAAGGGTAACTCCTCTGGGGGCAGAAGGGGTTCACTGCATGCTTTGCCCCCCACTGCACCCAGACAGGGGCACTTTTCATGAAAATTCCACAGTCAGTGTGGACAAAATAGCTCCCAAGGTATTTCCTTGCTAAATGAGATCGGGAGGGGTGGTTCTCCACTGCACAGTTCCACTTGAAAGAACTTTGGAAACTTTCTTTATTGCTTCTTCATGTGTTGGTCCGACTGGTAATGTTACTGTACCTTGTGCTCTGTCAGCAAGGTAATTCAGTCACTGAGACGAAGGATGGTCCAGTGGGTATGGTGCTAGCCTGGGTTCAGTTACCTGGTCTGCCACAGGCTTTCTGTGTGACCTTTGGCAAGTCAGTCTCTCTGTGCCCCAGTTCCCCAGGTACAAAATAGGGATGACAGTACCTTGGTGTTGCGAGTGAATATATTAAAGATAGTGAAATGCTTAGATGCTACAGTAATGGGGTTATAAACACGCTTAAGATAGATAGGTCATGTGACCATGATTCTAAGAACATGTCCTGGATTTATTAATCTTAACATTCATTTGCATTTACCAGTTGTAATGCAGCTACAATAGAGGTTTGTTTGTTTTTTCCATCATCAGAGTACGCTCGATTTGAGGCAAAAATCCATGACCTACGTGAGCAGATGATGAACCACAGCATGAGTTCTGGGTCTGGCTCCCTGAGAACCAATCAGAAGCGGTCACTCTACGTAAGGTAGGCACGGGGTGTTTTTCCTGATGATAAATGTGAGCAGCTTCTCTACCATGTGGTTTGAAATGCTGAGGAATATAACTGAGACATGTATCATGATGTGAGTTTATATGGTTCAAACTGTATAATGCAGTGAAATTAATATAATTTCTTGACGCGCCTATATTACTAATGCTATCATTCCAAGGCTGTTTTTAAAGAGCAGTAGAAAGAGTTGTAGCAATGCTTTAAGATGAAAACTTTCACCATTTGACAACCCACACAATAGCTGAAAAAACAGACGAGCTTTTCTGTATACTGAAGGCTTAGGTCAAATTCCATTGGACTGTGCACCATTCAAACTGCCCCTGCTACAAGGAGCTTATGATCTAAGAGGCAGGACGATACAGGATGACAATAATTATATAGGATGTACACAATTCTTAGCTAGGCAGTACTAGTGATCACCGCTTTACCTTTGCCATAGTCATCCTATTTCAGTAGCCATTATTAACCAAAGGACTGGGATTCACACCTCTGATCCTAGCAAGTTTTGCGGCCAGCCCCTCATTTTGGCAATGGAAAGTGTACTGCTAAAGGTAAGCATGTGGGGCTTAATGCAAAATATTTTAATAGCACTCCTACTTTTTAGGCCTTCCACTTCTAAACTGTTTCCCTGTTCTGAGCATACCATTTGAAATTCTTGACAATCGCAAAGTACAGGGAAGCAATATGTCAACCTCCAGGCAGTGACAATTATTCATGGTGGGGGGGAGCTAATTCGGGTTGTAACATTGCAGAGATCCAATTAAGGCTAAATCCTAGATTTTGTCATTATGCCTTCAGCATGAGCGGAGAGGGTAGCAAAGAAGGAATTTAAGCAAGAGGGAAATATTTAAAGTAGTCAATTGGTGGTCTCATTGCAGTTCCCAGTGACAGGAACCCCAACAGGCACTAATTGGTACTTCAGTAGAGAGGTCAAGGACTGAATGGGGATTGAGATGGAACTTCTCTCATATCCCCAGAGGTTGATCTGTCCAGACCAGGATGGAAGTATCTTGAATAGGCAGCAGGTTTAAAACAAACAAAAGGAAGTATTTCTTCACACAACACACAGTCAACTTGTGGAACTCCTTGCCAGAAGATGTTGTGAAGGCCAAGACTATAACAGGATTCAAAAAAGAACTAGATAAGTTCATGGAGGATAGGTCCATCAATGGCTATTAGCCAGGATGGGCAGGGATGGTGTCCCTAGCCTCTGTTTGCCAGAAGCTGGGAATGGGCAACAGGGGATGAATCACTTGATGATTACCTGTTCTGTTCGTTCCCTCTGAAGCACCTGGCATTGGCCGTTGTCGGAAGACAGGATACTGGACCAGATGGACCTTTGGTCTGACCCAGTATGGCTGTTCTTATGTCATGGGTACAGGTTTAGCTGCACTTCTGACCCATCTCTGGTCTCTCTCTTAATGCACAACCACTGGTATCAGGACTCCTGCCTTAACTTTTCCTTTCAGTGAAATCATGTGATTCTCCAACTCCAAGGGGCCGAGGGATGTGCTAGCCGCGGCTTCCCGGCGCCCCCATTGGCCTGGAGCGGTGAACCATGGCCAGTGGGAGCCGCGATTGGCCGAACCTGCGGACGCGGCAGGTAAACAAACTGGCCCGGCCTGCCAGGGTGCTTACCCTGGCGAGCCGCGTGCCAGAGGTTGCCGACCCCTGCTCTAGAGTCATTGTCCATTCCATTATCTTGTGACAACCCTCAATAGTTTGTTTATCTTATCTTGAATCATTGTTTTGAATTCCTGTTTGTTTCCCAACCAGGGCCGGCTCCAGGCACCAGCTTGGCAAGCAGGTGCTTGGGGCGGCCACTCCGGAGAGGGGCGGCAGGTCCAGCTATTCGGCGGCAATTCGGCGGACGGTCCCTCACTCCTGCTCGGAGCAAAGGACCTTCCGCCGAATTGCCGCCGCAGATCGCGATCGTGGCTTTTTCTTTTCTTTTTTTTTTGGCTGCTTGGGGCAGCCAAATCCCTGGAGCCGGCCCTGTTCCCAACATCCCTGTTGATTAAACCCAATACACCCAAAAGTAAAAATCCCAATACAGTATCCATAGATTATTACAGAATAGCCCCATGTCTGCCACAGGAGGCACCTTGGTGGGGCAAATGTGGGGACATTTTTGATGTCATTACCAGTACAGCACTTGTTCTGTAAACAGAGGACTTCATTCTGCTCACAATCCAGCACCTTTCACAAGCATCAACTTAATACACAGGTTTTTTAAAAATCAAAACTTAACTTTAAATACAGGTAGAATACTTCTACCTGGAAAGAGATTCAGAAGCCCAAGGTCCCCATTGGCAGCACTCGCAGTGTAACTGACTCCATAGCCTCTGAGTAATCTTTTCAAAAGCACCTAAGTGCCATTTTCAAATTGATTTAGGCACTTAGGAGCCTAAGTCTTATTGAAAGTCAATGTGACATAGGGGTCTGATGGTCAGATTTTCAAAGAAATTTAGGCACCTAAAGGCACCTATTGGGATTTTCAATAGTACCTAAACAGGTGAATCAATGGGAGTTTGTCACCTGATCTACTTAAATGCTTTTGAAAATCTGTCTAGGCACCTATCTGCATCTTTGGGTGTCTTTTAAAATCTGAGCCTAAGTGCGTAGATCACTTTTGAAAATGGAACATAGACTCCTAAGTTATTTAGGCCCTTTAGAAAATATTACCCTATGTCTTAATACACAGCTGTTGAAGTAACATCTGTTGTTTTTAAATTCGCAATTGGAAACAAATAGTTTATAATTTTGTAAGATGGAGTTTGATTAAACAAAAATCTCCAGTAATCATCATGGTGACCTCACAGTAGCCCGATACTCTTCTGATGTCTTTTAGCTATATGTCTAAATATCACTTCCCATACCACAAATACAGATCTGTTCTTTTATTTCAGAACTGAGCAGAAAAGCCTCAACCATAAAACCTCAAGAACCTCAGTTCATTTTTAGTTGCATAAATTCATGCAGTCAAAGCCAAGAAAGCTGGCTGTGTTCAGCTCTACTAAAAGTGTACTTGATAAGCACTGTATTTTACATATTATTATTATTTGTTTGGAATGTGGTAGAACCTAGAGGCCACAGTCAGGGGCATGGCCTCCATTGTGCTAGGCACTGTTGATTCAAATAATATATGGTCATTACTAAGGAAGTTTCTGTCTTTATTAGGTACTGGGGCAGTGGGGTGGAGGGGAAGAATGACATAGCAAGCATGCCATGTTCTGTGAGGTTTTGATTTGCTGGGGACATTAAGGATATAATCCCCTTCTCATCGAGGGACCTTTGTGAGAAGTCTGCAGCATAAGAGAATACTGTAATAATGTTCTTGAAATTCAGGCCAAGTGCATTTTAGATGATCATTTTGGTAAGCATCTGTGCAGTGCGTGAAAGGACAAGATGCTGCTAATTATCCTAAAAATGTCTACGTAGCAATTCCCAGTTATGATGGAAAGTTAATGATTCCATTTTTCTTCATTTCTTCTGTATTTAAGACGTTGTGGTTTTGCCATTCTGCGTTGAATACAAGCTTATATGTGTGTGTATATATATATATATATATATATATTCAGCTTGAAATGTTTTAGCGTTGGAGTTTTAATTGGGATAAATTTCATTGGTTAGGCAGTGCGTGGGTACATAAAGTAATTGCTGTGTAGATAAAATTACACTGGGAAAACCAGGAGAGAGGAAAACAAGTTTCTCTTAAATTGAGAATTATTAAAAACTAAATACAACTAGTGCACCAGCAGCAGCTGGATAGGACGTGTCGGTCTTCTGCCCTTCTTGTGGAAACGTGTGAGAGGAAAGATAAAGTCTGTGGCAGGAGCCATGCAGAGTTTCCAGCAGATCCTTCCAACTGGGATTGAGTTTGCTACTTTCCTCATGGAATGGGCAGTGGGTTCAAACCCTAAAACTTGCAGATTCCGCCCCCCCCCCCAAGACCTTGGGGGAACCACGGCATGCTGGGGTCTCCATACCAATTCTGGAGACTCCCTATCTACCATTGTCTCTGAAAGCATGACTCCATCTGGCTCCTTCATCTTCTGCTGCCCCTGAAAATGACTTCAAGAGGGGTTCTTTCTTGCAGAGGGAGGCATGCAAAAAGCTAATACAGCCTCAGGCTCTGTGAAGGTTTGTGTGGATTCCTCACAGAATCCTATTTGACCCCACCCTCTCTGAAGATCCTCTGTCTTAAGAAGGTAGCTGATCCTCTCCTCACGCAGACAGGGGAATTGAACATGCTGATGCTTGGCACAGTCCAACCCCCTAATAATTGGAACACATTTAGTCATTAATATTAAATGAAGTGTAAAGAATATACAATATGAAGATAATGGGTCATAGGTGCTAGAACTGCATTTGTCACAGCTGTTGAAATGTAGTCTTAAAAACTGTATATACTAAGAATAAACCAGAGAGAGGGATGTTTACATAAGGAATTGTGTAGCCCTTTGAACTCCTTGGTTTAATTTTGGTGGGTTGTATTCT
Source organism: Emys orbicularis (assembly GCF_028017835.1). Taxonomy (NCBI): domain Eukaryota; kingdom Metazoa; phylum Chordata; order Testudines; family Emydidae; genus Emys; species Emys orbicularis. Next base: position 349,611,989 of record NC_088683.1, read on the forward strand.
TTTCTTGCTCTTTATCTTAGTCATTTCGAAGAGCCACTGCTGGTTCATGGAAAACATTTCTCTTCAACTGTATTTCTGACTATAAATCATATTTTCTGTGTTTCTCTTTATCTGTTCTCTTTAGTAGTGGCTTTATATAAAAATACTGTCATTGTTTCTTAAGAATTCATCTGTTCCTGCTGCCCGTGAAGCACTAATCCCCTGTTTGGGATGTTATCAGAATGGCCACAGCAACCAACTGCAGGGCCACAAAGAGTATTATGAGACTCTAGGTGAGGATTGAAAAACAGGAGATGATTTACTCTTACTTTGGCATGTAAATCGATTCAGTGAGAAAGAACAAGGGAAAGAAAAACAGAAAATATGATGCCTGTGGAGGAACTGATGTGTAATGGGCTAAATAGTGGTTATTTATAGCTCCTTTATTGCCTGGCTAAGGTTAATGGATTTGTTTTGGATCAATTTGCTTTAATTAGAGTGCTGAGACAAGGTTCTGCTTTTCACCACTTTTATTTCTTAGCAACTCAACTGCTAGCTCACAAACCCTTTGATAGGAGAGTAGGGTGAAGACCATCAATAAAGCTAAACATTGTGCTATACACAGATGACTTTTTAGTGTTGACTACATTCTTGTCTTTTGAACTCAGAGGATAAAACACTTGCTCTTGCAAAAACATGTATATTGGTTTAAAACAGCTGCGCTGTCCACTCCCAGTTCTGCAGAGTCACTCATGGGCTGTAGAATATGGCAACCTTTTGAAGGACTAAAATATTTAGGAAGTGAAGTCCCTTGGTTGAAAGGAATCCAGCCAGTGGAATTTTAGTGTTAATGGTCAAGCATTGGAGGGATCTGCTAGTGTAGACCTGAAGAAACTATGCCATTAAATTAATAGATGCCTCAAATTGTGTGTGTGTGTGTGTGTGTGTGTGTGTGTGTGTGTGTGTGTGTGTGTGTGTGTGTGTGTATCTTAAAGTAGATCAGTGCAAGATTTTCAGGAGATATAAGTGGGTATGTCAGAACTATACATCTCACTGCAGCCAGTTGAAAACTAGGTGTTAGAGGGAGCATACCATGCCAAAGAACCTGCCTTCATAGGATTGTCTCTCTGATTTCTAGATGAAAAGGGTTCAGGTAAGTTTAGAATACACAACTACAGTACTTTCCAATTTTTATATATTACAAATTGAACCTCTGCAGAAAGGTCTATAACTAAATATTATTACTGGGGGGAGTTAACCCAGAATCCATCTGGATGTTTAGAACCCTGGATTAAGTAATGGATCAAGACATTTATGGAGACTTAGGCTAGGTCTACACTGCATTTTTGTCATTAAAACTTTTTGTCGGTCAGGGGTGTAAAAACACCCCCTGACCGACAAAAAGTTTTAACGATGAAAAGCACCGATGTGGAAAGTGCTTTGTCAGTGGGAAACGCTCTCCCACCAACAAAGCTACCGCCCCTCATTGGGGGTGGTTTTATTTTGCCCGCAGGAGAGCTCTTTTCTGCAGGCGAAGAGCAGCTACACTGCTTACAGCGGTACGGCTGTAGCGGCCCAGCTGTGCCGCTGTATGATACGCAGTGTAGACATAGCCTCAGATCCTTTCATCTCTAGCTCGGTGGTTTAAATCTGTCCAAGATCAGTTGTGACCAAAAGTCACTGCATCTAAAAGAGATTGTTGTCTTGTGTAAAGTGTTTAGATTGGCATGCTGCAGTCCAGATTTTTTTTGTCCATATCTAAACTGACTCCTTTACATCACAAGTCTGAGATGAATCACCACAGTTCAAATGGGCATGGAGCCTCAACCTCTGTCAGCCCTAAACGTGGTCCTCCAGGTCAGGGCTGGGGCCCCTTGATGGGCAACGCAAGGTAGCTTGCACTGCTACTGCCCATGCTATACCAGTTCTAACGATACTGTACAGTAAAGAGAGTACCTCAGGTACCTCAATCCAGGGAGCATTAAATTCAGTAAAAATGTTTGTTAAAAAGAAATTATTTTTGTCTTCATTTTGTTGTATTTGGTGTAAGGCATTTCCAAAGCTTTGACAGAATTCAAACGGAGTATTTTAAATTATTGTAAGCCTCTATGTTTTATAGACTATTATAACTCTGGACATCACACATGGTTCCATATCAGATTATTGTTTTACTGTGCCTGCCTATATGAACCTGAGCTTAATGCTTAGTGGACTGCTAGAAGGTGGTGATGAGCATAGTATAAGAAACCTATATAGAATAGCTATAGCTGTAAAATCATACAAAATTATAAGAAATCTTTAAAAGGGAGAAGTTTCAGAATTGTTCACAAGGTATCTTCAATCTTTCAAATCCGCATGCTCACAGGCAAAGTGATCTGGAAAAATGAGCAGTGGGATGAGAATCAGGGAGCCCTGAGTTTTAACCTTGGCTTTGCCACCAAGTCACTGGATGACTTTCAGCAAATCTCTTCACCCCTCTGCCTCAGCTTCCCCATCTCTACAATCATGGGGATAATATTGTTTCCTTACCTCAGAGGGTTGTGAGGGATAATTAACTAATGTCAGCATGGCTCTTTGAACACTAAAAGCATTATATATGTGTTTGTGTTTGCTAATTTATTTATTGAGCCACAAAGGGTAAAATGTGAACATTTGCCGTAGTAACTTATCGGGATTCCATACGGCTTAAAGGAGATACGCCTTTAGAGGACGTCAGGGGCTAGGAGCATTCTATTGTGTACTCTGATTTCCAGAACAATGAATCCTCCACTTGGTGCTAGAGGCAGTACATGCACTTACTTAACTCCTTAAAAATAGACTTGATGCCATAGTTGTACTAGCACCTGGGGAGAGCTCTGTTTTGAAAATAGTCCCAGGATTTTGGCTCAGGCACTGCAGTGAGTTACAACTGAAGAGTTCAGTCTCCAAAGTTTGTGAGGATTGCAAGCAGCATCCAGTTGGTTACATTTATAGAATGCCTGTTACATCCACCATTTTATCCTACTTTCTTTCTGGAGGCTAAACACTCCCATTGGCTTTAGTAAGCATTGGATTAGGTTTGAAAGATGGAATTCTCCTCTGAAAACCCTAAATGTGAAAAATGAACATGTAAAGATGACAAAATTGTGCCCTGAAGATCTGGGAGAAGAAGTTTCCCACTGCAAGAGAGACTCAGTGAAGATAAAACTTCACTAGATATGGGGGCGGGGGAGTTATGAAGGGGAATGGCAATTTAAAAATATAAAAAACTTCATATACAGAAGCTGTAATAGCCTAGTCTTTATGTCCAGAGAAATTACGGAGACACTCAACACTGCAGTCTATGGCATGATCTGCATATCTTAATCCATTAATTAGCAGAACAAGCCTTCAGAAGTGTGGAGCATCCTTTCCTCTCTGCACATTTCTCCTCAGACATGCAGACTTACCATAAACAAGCTGTAAAGGCAGCCCGTGCTGTATCTGCTGTTTCTATTTCAGTAACAAAGTGCTTTGCATTTTTAGGTTTGCTTGTTTTGCAAATCAATACATTTCTCACATTCTTGTTGCTTGCCTCCCATAGTTGCTTCAAAATTCATTTGCCACTCTCAGGAATAAAATCAACAGCTATTGATACATACACATGGGCAGCGTGTTTTTCCAGACTGGATGGTTGTATAGTTCCTCCCATCCACAGTGCCACACCTGAAATTACTTCTCTTTCATGTTGCAAAACTTTATTACAGAATTATAGCTTTGGGAGGGGAGTTCTATGAGTGAACTTGGCACCTAAATATTACTATTTTATTTTTATAATCGCCAGAGCTTACACAGCCCTGATTGTACACTGCATGGCAAGATAGAAACCACTACAGCTCTCTCTTTATATCAAAACATAAATGGTGTTAAGTAGGATTTTTCATAATGTTTGGTAATTTACCTTTGATGAATCTCAAGCAATTCCAAATTCTAAATTATAGCACAGATTGAAAAAGTGTGTTGCAAAGAATCTCTCTAAATGGAACAATATAGAGAGAGTGATTTTAGTAAAGCATTTGTTAATATGTTTAGAAATTGTCAGATGTGTGTATGCCTAACCTGCACATGCAAAATGGGTCAGGGAGCTTGCAAGTGCATATTAGAGTTGGGAAATGGCAAATTGTGTAGGCAGTTACCCATTTGGCATATTCCACTTAAGGATGCATTTTTGAATATTCTACCACTAGTGTTCAGCTATTGTTCTATTAATACAAGGTGTGGTCCAGCTCCCGTTGAAATCAAAGGGAGTCTTTTCATTGGCTTCAATGGGAGCTGTATCAGGCTCATAACCAGGTAAAAATCCAAGACTATACGTTTCTGAGGCAGAAATAAAGCACAAATAAAGATCCCTCTACAAAATGTCTCTTTTTTAAAGCAGGGCAAGATGGTCTGTTTTCAGGCTGAGCTCATTCCTTATCCCTTACTCCTTTTTTGGTTTTGTATTTGCTGTTTTTTGGAGCAGGAAGGCTGTCCTTATACTATCAGCTCAGTCCTCTGGATTATGGAGCTTCAGCAGCATCTGCTTCCTGACTCTCTAACACATAAATCATAGAATATCAGGGTTGGAAGAGACCTCAGGAGGTCATCTAGTCCAACCCCCTGCTCAAAGCAGGACCAATTCCCAACTAAATCATCCCAGCCAGGGCTTTGTCAAGCCTGACCTTAAAAACCTCTAAGGAAGGAGATTCCACCACCTCCCTAGGTAACCCATTCCAGTGCTTCACCACCATCCTAGTGAAAAAGTTTTTCCTAATATCCAGCCTAGACCTCCCCAAAAAAGGTCATTGAGTCCAGCCCCCTGCCTTTACTAGTAGGATCAAGTACTGATTTTGCCCTGGATCCCTAAGTGGCCCCCCTCAAGGATTGAACTCACAACCCTGGGTTTAGCAGGCCAATGCTCAAACCTCCTTCCCAATTTGGTTCCCTACTCCTGAAAAGGAAAACAGGGTTTGGGGCCTTTTTGGTCCTACTTGGGTAACCCCAAGCAAGCTGCCTGGGGGCCTCTTGGGACCCACATGGGTAGTATAGCCTATACATAGATAATTTTATTATTTTGGAGCTCGGCAGGGAGCTAATAGCTAGAAAAAAGTACCCAGTTTACAGAACAATCGAAGACACTCTAAATGGACTAGGCCAATCAGACCAATTCATATGAAGGAACACAAGTGAAAGGTTGCCTTCTGGGGTTCTAAGGTCATGTGATTATTTTGTTAGCATGTCTAAAACTTATTTTACTCATCATTTTTGGTAAGGGGGGTAGTTATTAGCAGATAGGAGAGACTGATTTTTAGAATTGCTGAGTACCCATGGCTCTAATTGGTGCCGCAGGTGGTCAGCGCCTCTGAAAATCAGGCCCATAAGTTTTCAGAGATCCTTAATTAAGGTCCCAATAATGGTGTGTGTATGCTGCGGCTGGCTAGCCATTCTCTATGTAAAAGACAAGTGTGAGAACTGTTAATCTGCAGACATTCACATCTCAGTGGCTCTTAAGTTGAGACTTTAAAATTTGTTGGAGTTCTGGTGTGAAATGAACTAAAATGTGATATGCCGAAAGTACAGTGATATGCCTGAGATATATTCTGGGTGTATGAAATTTGATATACCTGATATATGGTCAGGTGGGGCTATTAGCTGCCAAATGACCTGGCTAAAGATTTCTCTAACACTGTGCTTATTATCTCAGCATATTTTCCTGCTGTATTAATATTTAAATAGTTAATAGTTTTTAAAGTTGGTTTTACGGATATTAATAGTACTCCCTTTGGGGAGGAAAAAAGCAGGTAATGGACAGCAAAGATCGAAAGTATAACCACAAAAAAGTCACAGCATTCTCATCTCAGATTCTGACACCAACCTTAACACGCTACCTCTTATATTTACATTACAGTTGAGGCAGGACATTGCTGTCAGGGGCAGAAGAACCAATTCAGCCAAACTGAGCAAAAGGTGAAGCGTTTGTGCATCGTTATGAGGTTCAAAATGTCATTTAACTCCACCCCCTACCGTCTGATGCTGGGAATCTCAACCCACTGCTGATGCTCTGGCTCCTTTCCCTAATAATGGCCCCCTAGAATGGACAATGTGCCTATCAAAGACCTAAATTTGTTGTGCAACCAGGTTTTCCAGGCACACAGCAACACATCCAGCTCAGCTACCGGCTGCTGGGGAATGGGCTACACAGCCACTGGCCAGATATCTCTCTTTTTGTGGGAGATGGTGCAGTCTTTACCCAAAAGGCCCTTGCAAGGGAAGAGTCCATTTTTATCATTTTTATTTGGGCCTTCAAAGCAGTTTTTCAGGTCCCCTCCCCAATGTAACCAACTCCTGTCCACCGGTTTGCATGAGGGTGGCCTGAAGATTTTGGGTCGGGTTAGTGAGATGATTCTGTGGAACCCCACCAAAAGTCACCCGCTTTCTTTTTTTAAAAAGGGGGCAATCTGTGGGCCACCCCAAAGATCCTGCTACAGAAGAGATGGAGCCCAGTGCTATGCTGGAGTCTGTGCACATTGCCATTCTTTTAAAAAGCATTTCAAGGGATGATTCTCCAATTGGTGAATTGTAGCTTGTTATGGGTCTGATCCTACAAGATGCCGAACACTTCCTGTTAGGTGTTGAACACACACAATTCCCATGGCACTCAGTACCTGGCAGGATAGGACCCTATGGAATAAACTACAGCTTATAGTAGTTTTGTTGTTGTACAGGAGGACAAGCTCTGATTTAAATTCTTTATTGTACAATATATACAGTAGATTAATCCTTTAAAAGATGTATTTTCCCATTGCATCTGAGTTCCGTATTCAGGTCATTCTTATAGAAGTCCATTTCTTTACCTTGCCAGTGGATCTTTTAAGTATCACCTGCATCTAATTTTGTGCTAAATTACTGGCTGCGCAGTGAAATCATAAACTAAATACTGAATTACTAATGCCTGCTGGAACAGATTCTCTTTTAGCAAATATGGTAGAAATAAGTGGCATACACTTCTGGCCATTTTCCATGTTCTGTCCCATAAGATAGTTAAACAATGTCCTAGAACAGGTAATAGACTTAAGCATGTGCTAAGGAAGCAGTGCACCTTTTATTTTCATAGGAGATGCTTTAATAGCTTTTCAATATACATATATTCTGTTTCCCAGATCCCTAGTGGCACTGCCAGTTTCATAGAGCAGTGCCTCACTCAGAGGGGAAGCGTCAACTAGAATACAGTAGTTTCCTAAAGCAGAAAACAATGATGAAAAGACTTTGCCTTGTTTAAGAATATGGGAATATGATTCTTGAAAGATTTAAATAACCAAAACAGCCACTATTTCAGATGGCCTGATTTTTTAATACAGATTCAGAACATGATCAATTAAGGCAGGAAAAAATGACAACAAAGTAGATTGTCTGGAGCTTAAAATGGCTGAAAGTGAATCAGCAAAACATGCATCTAGGGCTTTTCTGCTCTGTTTGAAAATATCATGTAGTCTCTGACAAACAGCTCTTATGTTTCCATGTCAACAGCTAAGAAAGGACATTGGTTAGTTTATTGCTCAGTGAGGTGCTGGGAAAGTACAAGCCAAGCTAGAACATGGATGTAGACAAGGAAACCAATCGAGGTAAAACGCCCCCATAAATTTAGTCAAGGTGGGGGGTATACTGCAGCAAAATACAGTACATTTGTGTACAGTACAAGCAAATAAAAAATCTCAGGGTTGCTAAGTCAGCAGTCAAGTGAGAAACAAAAATAATAATGCTTAGCACCTATTAAAGTGCCTCCCATCTGAGAATCTCACATAAATGGATCCCAGAGGCATGGTTGGGCAGACCACCCTCTAAACTAAGCGCATAGATCATAAAGTCAAGATGAGTATTGTTGCGATGGAAGGTGACCCAGGAGGAGAAGAGTGAGAATTTCCTTGTGAAGGGACTTTCCAAGAAAGATAAATGAGGAGAATCTTTTCTTCACAGTGAGGAAATCCATCTGTGGAAAAGGGAACCCAGTTGTGTTAAGTGAGTAGGCCATGATGATCGGTGGGCTCTACCATATCATCTTCTTATGCCTATCATCAGAAATATAGATGGCTGAGTGTACTATACAGTGAGCATGCGAAGAATACAAGTAAATTACCTACCAGAAATTAAGGTCCATACAGAGTCCAAAAGCAGCTACAACTTAAGGTTCGCTGCTATCTCACTGTCTTACCAGAGAACAAAGTCCTTCAGCAGAAGGTCTGGGACCACACTGGCTTGGGACCACTACCGAGCCCTAGTACAGAGGTGGGCAAACTACGGCCCGCACACCACATCTGGCCCGTGGACCCTCCTGCCCGGCCCCTGAGCTCCTGGCCCGGGAGGCTAGCCCCCGGCCCCTCCCCCACTGTTCCCCCTTCCCCACAGTCTCAGCTCACTGCGCCGCTGGCGCAATGCTCTGAACGGTGGGGCTGCGAGCTCCTGGGGCAGCGCAGCTGCAGACCCTGGCCTGACCTGGTGCTCTGTGCTGCGCGGTGGCATAGCTGGCTCCCGCCGGGCAGTGCAGCTGCCTGTCCTGCTGCTCTGGGCAGCATGGCTGTAGCGCCGCCAGCCACCGGTGCTCCAGGCAGCACGGTAAGGGAGCAGGGGGGGTTGGATAGAAGGCTGGGGAGTTCGGGGTGGTGGTGGTGGTTAGGGGGCGCGGTTGTGGTTAGGGGTCGGGACAGTCAGAGGGCGTGGAACAGGGGGGTTGAATGGGGGGAGGGGTCCTGGGGGGGCAGTCAGAAATGAGAGGAGGGGTTGGATGGGGCGGCGGGGGTGCAGTCAGGGGCAGCGGTTCCAGAGGCAGTCAGGGGACAGGGAGAAGGGGTAGTTGGATGGGGCAGAGTTCCTGGGGGGGCATTCAGGAATGAGAGGAGGGGTTGGATGGGGCGGCAGGGGCAGTCAGGGGACAGGGAATGGGGTGGGACTAGATGGGACAGGGGTCCCGGGGGGGGGGCTGTTAGGGAACGGGGGGGTTGGATGGGTCAGGAGTCCCGGGGGGGGGCTGTCAGGGGATGAGAAGCAGGGGGGGTTGGATAGGGGGCGGGGGCCGGGCCACGCCTGGCTGTTTGGGGAGGCACAATTTCGGAAACCCGATGCGGCCCTCAGGCCAAAAAGTTTGCCCGCCCCTGCCCTAGTATCATGCATCCAAATGGGTTTCATGCAGCTAGTTTCATGGACTGCTGTGGTTGTCCTGCAGCTGGTTTATCCAGGATCTCCATGTCCAGGATAATGTGGGTGCCGTGCAGCCAGTCTGCCTAGGACTGCAGGGGACATGCCAATGGCTGGACAGTAAGTTTGGTTCTGAATCAATTTAAGTGAGGGGTCGATCAGACCTAGTAGGTTGCTGTACAGAAGTCCTAACACTGGTGCTGTTGCTCTGTTTCTGTGCATCTCCCATGCAGTGGCGCTGGAACAGTTTTTAGAGTGGGGGTGCTGAAGTGTGCCCCTCTTTACCCCTGTCCACGCCCCTTACCGCCCCCGACAGCTCAACAGCTGGGACTGGGAGCAGGGCCATGGCTCCGGGAGGGGAGGGATGCAGACAGGGGCAAGGCAGCCAAGGCTTGTGCCACAGCTGGGGACGGAGCCCTGGGTCAGGGCCAGGAGTCGAGTCCCCGGGCTCCCAGCGGAGCCCCCGGGCGTGGGGCCGGTGGCCAGGAGCCCAGGCAAAACCTGGGGATGTGGCAGCACCCCCTGCACCCCTAGCTCCTGCACCTATGAGTCCCTGGGAAGGTGGGACTTAATTCTGTCTACATGGGCCCCTCCTGATGAGTACTGGATGGGAGCACTGTGAGGTAAAAAAAAAAAAAAGCACCTGTGCATGTGTGTGCGTATATTTATCTATATGTATATTTGCCTTTCAGCTCTCTGTATCAGCTGTTTTATCTCCCATGAAACTTCTTCTTATAGCTCATACTTCTCTCACAAGCGTTTGTTTGTTTTATCTATAAATACAGAAGATCAGAAATTGCTACTAGACCCAGTTAGTGTCAGAATGTCACTTACTAAGTGAAATTCAAACAATGAAACTAATCCGCCCACTTTCATGAATCTGGTGTTTTTTTAAGTCCATTCTGTTGCTATTGGAGACATTCCCACTCCTCCACGCTAGACATTACACAACTCCAATTATAGATACACCTGCTAGTTGTTATTACGGTACAGGATGTGTATTGCTACACATCCGTTGCCTATGTGCAAGGTAATTTCATGTTGCTAACTTTGCTGCAGTTCCCAGAACTAGTTCCTGACTGGCAGGTAGAAGCCAGGAAGATCTGATTTCCTGCTTCTGAAACTTGCAGTCCCAGAAGTACTGTTTTCAGGATGGAGTACTTCTGACATAAGACTACAGTACCATTTGGGAGGGAAGCAGTTACTTGGGGATGCAAGCAGGTATTTGTATTCCCATATATCTCTAAGCAGTTAAGGTTTTGCTGGGCCACTTTGGGAATAATTTTGGCAGTAGCATGCTGAGGATGTTACCCACCCCATCCATTTCAAAGATGGGTCAATACTTTTATTCTTCCTGGAGACCAAAAATTTATATAATCCTCCCTCTTAACAGCCGCTATTTCCTCTGTCACATTTTTCCCTTCATTATGACTTTGGGGAAGTTTAGAATTCAGACTGAGATTATGGTGAATGACTGCTGTAATTACTCCTGTCTTTAGATTCTGTAAGCCAGTTTCTAAAGATAAGGATTGTCACTTATCAGTCATGAAATGAAAACCGATCCTTACGGTCATCAAGTACTATTGTGACACCTTATCGTGGATGGATCATAAATACAGTGTCAGATTTAAGTCTTGTCAACAGTTCTCTCCAGTACCCAGCCAGTCTGTTTTTCGATTTGTTTGTCAAGATTTATGCTGTGGGGAAATGTTAACTCAGGCTTTACCAGAAGTAAAGTTCGTTATTGAAAAATGCCACCAGTCTGTTAAGCCCCATACATAAAAGGAAACTTACTCATGCCTGACAATATTTTACTCCTGGGGGAATTCTGTACAACTGCACCTGTGCAGAATTCATGTCCCCTGCAGATTTTTTTTGGTTTTCCCACAGAATAATAGATTCTGATGGGAAAGCAAAGAGAAGCCATGAGAAGGGCCACGTGCCCCTCCCTGGCAGCAGTCCCAAGCGGGGTGCATCACTTCGGGTGTCGGGAGCAGCCAGGAGAGATGTACATCACCTCCTTGGGGAGAGGGGGAACAGGACTGGGCGTGTGTGTGACACTCTGTCCTTCTTGCTCGCTATCGTGGTGCACCCGGTGTGGAGGGGCAGGACCCCGGGGTGTTTCTGGGGCCAGCCTGGCCATTGTGCTGTGTCAGGGTTGGGTGCAGCCTCGCTGCTGAGTCCATGACTTGGGGTGGAGGCTGTAGGGTGATCCATGCATTCCCACGGGGAGGCAGTCCCAATGCATGCCCCTTGCCCCTGTCACTGTGCCCACCCTGCAGAGATATGGAGCTGACACAAGCAGCTACAGGGAGCCTTGGCCAGGAACGCCATTTAGGGAGGGTGTTTGCAGCGAGTTTTTCACCAGACATCTGCTTGCAGTGCACACCCCAGTCCCAGGTGGAACTTTAAGCTGCAGTGCCGCACAGCCAAGTCCCCTCCTCCAGGAGTCGGGTTCTCCAGCTGTGGCTCCTGCAGTCAGTTTCTTCCACTGTGCTAGGGCCTCTGGGGTTGGGGCAGGCAAGGAAGGGGTCAGTCAGGGTGGGAGGGGGGAGCATAGGGTACCCCGTGGTGCGAGTGGGTAGGGGGGGAGCACAGTGGTGGGGGGCGGAGAAGCAGAAGCTCCACAATGGTGCAGGGGAGCAGAGGATCCCTAGTGGTTGGGGGGAAGCAGAGGGAACACAGCGCCCCTAGTGATGGGGGCTATTGAAGCCTGGGGTGGCCAGTGTTGTGAAAAAGGAGAGTCAATCTCCAGGGGAAGGGAGAGGTGAGGGCAAAGGGCTGTGCCTTGAAGGAGGAGGCAGTGAGTGTGGGAGGAGCACCTGAAAGGGAACAGTCTCTGAGGCAAGGATCCTGAGGGAGGGGGAGCTGAAGAAGGGTTGGGGGTTAGGAGCAGCTAAGTGGATCTTGGGGTCCATTTTCCCTCAGAAAAGCAGGGAGCACCCTCACCTCTCCCTGGGAAGAGACTGGGGACAGACACCACTAAGCTAATGCATTCTCTCAACTGACTAATTTGCTCTCTGCCTTCCTCCCCATCTCTCCTACTTTAGGGTAACTTATACTTTGATCCTGCAGTGAGGATCCATATGGGCACAGGGGTTTCTTTAACTCTCTACTCCTGGGGGAATCTTTTTTGTTTTCTGTATTGTTACAGATATACTTGCTGATGGGTATTTTGAAATAAATTACCAAAGTAATTGAAACTGACATTATTATATTGCGTTATTTTGGCAAATAAAATATGCAGAATTTTGCAGAATTTTAAAATATTGTGCACAGAATTTTTAATTTTTCAGCGCAGAATTCCTCCAGGAGTAAATATTTGTCAGTAGCCATTTCTCCGTGAAATGATCTTGAAAACTGTTTAACTGATAATGTAGAGAGGACAAAAATGTTTTTAGCACCATTACAGAGAACATGACTGAGGCAGGGTTCCCAATCTGATGTGGAGTTCCAAGATTCAACCACTGTTTCTATAATACCATTGAAAATTGTTTTGTCTTATCTATGCCAGCAGTTGAACCATTTTCAACACTGGTTCAGTGGGGACCTATGCAGCAATGAGGATATGCAAACAAGACTTTATAGCAAACAGAAAAGACACATATAAAGCACTCGTTGATCCTGGGTGGCTCTGCCCTAATCCTTCTTCCAAGCAGGAAATTAAAGTTGGATTGACAGCCCATCTTGGCAGAAGTTTATTAAAATTGTAGGGTCTGATTCTGATCTCTCACCTGTGTTTCTCCATAGAAGCAACACTGATTATTTTACACTAGTGTAAGCAAGATCAAAACCAGACTCATATTATTATTAGAGCTGTGTGAAACTCCCTGCTTTTAGTCTGTAGCTGTTCATGGGAGTTATATCTTTGAAGCATCTTTGAATTATATTCATATCAGTTTCCATTTGGATTTTGGGCAGAAATGAACCCAGAATTTCAGAATAAAACTCACTACTGTCAACAGGTTTCACCTGGTTCCGGGTCAGAACTATGTGAAACCATGATTTCTGAGAGCCAAACTCTAAAATCTGGCCTAAATCACTAGAAAGTGAGTATAACAGGAGTACTTGTGGCACCTTAGAGACTAACAAATTTATTAGAGCATAAGCTTTCGTGGGCTACAACCCACTTCTTCGGATGCATATAGAGTGAACCATATATTGAGGAGATATATATACACACACATACAGAGAGCATGAACAGGTGGGAGTTGTCTTACCAACTCTGAGAGGCCAATTAAGTAAGAGGAAAAAAACTTTTGAAGTGATAATCAAGATGGCTCAGTACAGACAGTTTGATAAGAAGCAAGTGTGAAAATACTTACAAGGGGAGATAGATTCAATGTTTGTAATGGCTCAGCCATTCCCAATCCCTATTTAGCCCTGAGTTGATTGTGTCTAGTTTGCATATCAATTCCAGCTCAGCAGTCTCTCGTTGGAGTCTGTTTTTGAAGTTTTTCTGTTTTAAGATAGCCACCCGCAGGTCTGTCAAAGAATGGCCAGACAGGTTAAAGTGTTCTCCCACTGGTTTTTGAGTATTATGATTCCTGATGTCAGATTTGTGTCCATTAATTCTTTTGCGTAGAGACTGTCCGGTTTGGCCAATGTACATGGCAGAGGGGCATTGCTGGCACATGATGGCATATATCACATTGGTAGATGTGCAGGTGAACGAGCCACAGATGGTATGGCTGATGTGATTAGGCCCTATGATGGTGTCACTTGAATAGATATGTGGACAGAGTTGGCATCGGGCTTTGTTACAAGGATAGGTTCCTGGGTCAGTGTTTTTGTTCAGTGATGTGTGGTTGCTGGTGAGTATTTGCTTTAGGTTGGGGGGTTGTCTGTAAGCGAGGACAGGTCTGTCTCCCAAGATCTGTGAGAGTAAAGGATCATCTTTCAGGATAGGTTGTAGATCTCTGATGATGCGCTGGAGAGGTTTTAGTTGGGGGCTGAAGGTGACAGCTAGTGGTGTTCTGTTATTTTCTTTGTTGGCCCTGTCTTGTAGGAGGTGACTTCTGGGTACTCGTCTGGCTCTGTCAATCTGTTTTTTCACTTCAGCAGGTGGGTATTGTAGTTTTAAGAATGCTTGATAGAGATCTTGTAGGTGCTTGTCTCTATCTGAGGGATTGGAGCAAATGCGGTTATATCTTAGAGCTTGGCTGTAGACAATGGATCGTGTGGTGTGTCCTGGATGGAAGCTGGAGGCATGTAGGTAAGTGTAGCGGTCAGTAGGTTTCCGGTACAGGGTGGTATTTATGTGACCATCGCTTATTAGCACAGTAGTGTCCAGGAAATGGACCGCTTGTGTGGATTGATCTAGGCTGAGGTTGATGGTGGGATGGAAATTATTGAAATCATGGTGGAATTCCTCAAGGGCTTCTTTTCCATGGGTCCAGATGATGAAGATGTCATCAATGTAGCGCAAGTAGAGTAGGGGCGTTAGGGGACGAGAGCTAAGGAAGCGTTGTTCTAAGTCAGCCATAAAAATGTTGGCATACTGTGGGGCCATGCGGGTACCCATAGCAGTGCCGCTGACTTGAAGGTATATATTGTCCCCAAATGTGAAATAGTTGTGGGTGAGGACAAAGTCACAGAGTTCAGCCACCAGGTTAGCTGTGACATTATCGGGGATACTGTTCCTGATAGCTTGTAGTCCATCTGTGTGTGGAATATTGGTGTAGAGGGCTTCTACGTCCATAGTGGCCAGGATGGTGTTTTCTGGAAGATCACCGATGGATTCTAGTTTCCTCAGGAAGTCAGTAGTATCTCGAAGATAGCTAGGAGTGCTGGTAGCGTAGGGTCTGAGGAGAGAGTCCACATAACCAGACAAGCCTGATGTTAGGGTGCCAATGCCTGAGATGATGGGGCGTCCAGGATTTCCAGGTTTATGGATCTTGGGTAGCAAATAGAATGTCCCTGGTCGGGGTTCTAGGCATGTGTCTGTACAGATTTGTTCCTGTGCTTTGTCAGGGAGTTTTTTTAGCAGATGGTGTAGTTTCTTTAGGTAATCCTCAGTGGGATCAGAGGATAATGGCCTGTAGAATGTGGTGTTAGAGAGCTGTCTAGCAGCCTCTTGGTCATATTCCAATTTATTTATGATGACGACAGCACCTCCTTTGTCAGCCTTTTTGATAATGATGTCAGGGTTGTTTCTGAGGCTGTAGATGGCGTTGTGTTCAGCATGGCTGAGGTTATGGGGCAAGTGATGTTGCTTATCCACAATTTTAGCCTTTGCACGTTGACGGAAGCAATCTATGTAGAAATCCAGTCTGTTGTTTCGACCGTCCGGAGGAGTCCACGCAGAATCCTTTTGTTTGTAGTGCTGGTAGGGGGGATTCTGTGGGTTAGTATGCTGTTCAGAGGTATGTTGGAAATATTCTTTGAGTCGGAGACGTCGAAAGTAGGATTCTAGGTCACCGCAGAACTGTATCATGTTCGTGGGTCTGGAGGGACAAAAGGAGAGGCCCCGAGATAGGACAGACTCTTCTGCTGGGCTAAGAGTATAGCTGGAAAGGTTAACAATATTGCTGGGTGGGTTAAGGGAACTACTGTTGTGGCTCCTTGTGGCATGTAGCAGTTTAGATAGTTTAGTGTCCTTTTTCCTTTGTAGAGAGGCAAAGTTTGTCTTGTAAATGGCTTGTCTAGTTTTTGTAAAGTCTATCCATGAGGAAGTTTGTGTGGAAGGTTGGTTTCTTATGAGAGTATCCAGTTTTGAGAGCTCATTCTTAATCTTTCCCTGTTTGTTGTATAGGATGCTGATCAGGTGGTTTCGCAGTTTCTTTGAGAGTGTGTGACACAGTCTCTCAGCATGGTCTGTGTGATATGTAGATTGTAATGGATTTTTTACCTTTAGTCCTTTTGGTATGATGTCCATCTGCTTGCATTTGGAAAGGAAGATGATGTCTGTCTGTATCTGTACGAGTTTTTTCATGAAGTGAGTATAGGTTCACTTGAAATGCTCACAGGCTTCAGCAAAGCCTTCAGCAAAACTGAGCTGAATTTTAAGCTTTGTGATAGAGCATCAGGAACTGCAATCAGCAAGTCATGCTTTATGAATTAACCACAATGATGATAATTGGATCAGAATAGCAACAACAAACAATATAAAGCAATAAAATGAATACAGTTAACACACGTGTACGCTTTATACACAACAACATTCAACTTCAGTTTCAGTCTTTGGTTCAGTCTCCAGCCAAAGCCAGTGGCAATTGCTGCCAGCTGACCAGTCCGTTTGAACTCTGCATCCCAGAATACTCCAGATGTTACAGATGCAATAATCACAGACAGTCACCTCAGTTCTTAAATTTCCATACACTACAGTAATGAAGCCCCCAAACCAGGAGAGTTTGTTGGGGTTTTTGTTTAATTATTATATGATATCCAACTCTAATTCTTTCACGCTAGTCAGCTATTACTCAGAACACACCTAAGAACATGCTGAATTGTGAGCTTCATTATCTGCATGTTTGTAGGAACTTTCCTTAAAGTTTTTGTTGACTGTTAAGACACAGATATTGCACAATATTGAAGCAAAACATGGGTCCACTAAAAACCCTGAAATTTGTTTTGTCACATCCTCTCTTCAGTCAGTCAATTTGTCTGCTTTCGATTTAACATTACTAGAAGGTCAACTTGCCAAAACTGTCTTCTGTATTCTCATAAGAGCTGTGTAGTTATTAGGACAAAATTCAGGCTATAGCTACAACTTTTGGCATTAGTAAGAAGTTAAATAGCTTTGGTTCAAGACAGCAAGAGACTTAGGAAAACCATACTCAAAGCAATAACAAATGATGTACATAATGACTTTGGGTAAGGTCCAGATCCACAGAGGCATTTAATTCCCCTTGATTTAAGTGGGAATTAGGTGTCTACATACCTAATACTCTGTGCCTTAGTTGCCCTTCTGTATAAAGGGGAAGTGGTATTTCCCACCTTCATAGGAGGATAAATACATTACAAGATTGTGAGGGGCTCAGATACTAGGATAATAAGTGCCATAAAAAGTACCGTAGACAGAATTTCACTAGCCCAGGGGTTCTAAAACTGGGGGTCAGGACCCCTGAGGGAGTTGCGAGTTTATTACATGGGGGGGGGGGTCGTGAGCTATCAGCCTTCACCCCAAACCCCACTTTGCATCCAGCATTTCTAATGGTGTTAAATATATTTAAAAGTGTTTTTAATTTATAAGGGGGGAGGTCGCACTCAGAAGCTTGCTATGTGAAAGGGGTCACCAGTACAAAACTTTGTGAACTACTGCACTAGCCCGATCTTTAAGTCCTTATGAACCTGAAATCCATATTGAAGTTGTTAGTAATAGTAATAGGATGAAATTTAATAGTGAGAAGTGTAAGGTGATGCATTTAGGGATGACTAACAAGAATTTTAGTTATAAGTTAGGGACGCATAGGTTGGAAGTAACGGAGGAGGAGAAGGACCTCGGAGTCCTGGTTGATCGCAGGATGACTATGAGTCGGCAATGTGACGTGGCCGTGAAAAAAGCTAATGCGGTCTTGGGATGCATTAGGCGAGGTATTTCTAGTAGGGAGAAGGAGGTGCTGCTTCCCCTATACAAGGCGCTGGTGAGACCTCATTTGGAGTACTGTGTGCAGTTCTGGTCTCCCATGTTTAAAAAGGATGAACTCAAACTGGAACGGGTACAGAGAAGGGCCACTAGGATGATCCGAGGAATGGAAAACCTGTCGTATGAAAGGAGACTCGAGGAGCTCGGTTTGTTTACCCTAACCAAAAGGAGGCTGAGGGGGGATATGATTGCTCTCTTTAAATATATCAGAGGGATAAATACCAGGGAGGGAGAGGAATTATTTCAGCTCAGTACTAATGTGGACACGAGAACAAATGGATATAAACTGGCCGTTGGGAAGTTTAGGCTTGAAATTAGACGACGGTTTCTAACCGTCAGAGGGGTGAAGTTCTGGAACAGCCTTCTGAGGGAAACAGTGGGGGTGAAAGACCTCTCTGGCTTTAAGATTAAGCTTGATAAGTTTATGAAGGGGATGGGTTGATGGGATAACGTGATTTTAGTCAATAGGTCAATAACGTGCCATCGCTGGTAATTAGTATCAATGGTCAATGTGGGTCTGGCTGGAGAATCTTGCCCGCATGCTCGGGGTTCTGCTGATCGCCATATTTGGGGTCGGGAAGGAATTTTCCTCCAGGGTAGATTGGCAGAGGCCCTGGAGGTTTTTCGCCTTCCTCCGCAGCATGGGGCAGGAGTCGCTTGCTGGAGGATTCTCTGCAACTTGAAGTCTTTAAATCATGATTTGGGGACTTCAACTGCTGAGTCAAGGGAGAGAATTATTCCAGGAGTGGGTGGGTCAGCTTTTGTGGCCTGCATCATGCAGGAGGTCAGACTAGATGATCATAATGGTCCCTTCTGACCTTAAAGTCTATGAGTCTATGAGTTAGGAGTTTTGACTGTCTCGGGATTAAGCTCTAAATATGCCAGTCTTGGAACATGCACCCTGTTCTACATGGTGAAGCACGCGCCTTGAAAATATACTTGCACACACAAATTGCTTTTTGCTCTAGACTGAGAAGAAAATTAATGCAGTTCTGCTTTTCAGTATTTGTCTCATGGGTAATATTTTGAATATGTAGCCCATTCCTTCAAATACATTTATAGTGTTGTGATCCAGTTGTGTATTTTATTTGACCTCTTCTTTGGCTGGTTCAGGCTAAATCCTGAGCAAATTTCAGAGAGAGAATAGCATAACCCTTTTCTATCACACTACTTTGCATACAATTTTTGCTTGCCTTACTGCCCCTCTCATCAGTATGCAAATGAAATAGCCATTTTTTAAAAATGGAACAGCATTAAATGTGTGTTTCATTACTGCAAGAATTCTTCCCAGTTGAATGGCATTGCAGTACACTTTGTTGTAATTAGATTACAATGTATTCTCATTCATTCAATAATGTTACCATTTTCTCTACTCTCATAAAACAACAGTTAAGCCATAATAGACTATCAAGAGCTCCTTCCACTGCCCGTGTTTCTTCTCTGTCATGCAAATCACCCCCATGATTAATTAGGAAAAAAATAGGAAATAATTACTTGTTAATTACTTGAAAGCACATTTCTGTGCCTAACACAGACCCACAGATAATGCTGTTCCACCAGCTGAGTTACTAGTAGTATTTAACAATTGGTATGTTCAATACACAAGCATTTGTAATAAACTCAAATGCATCCCTGATCTAAGTCCCTTAAAGTCAATGGTGTTACATTAGGGATGAATTTGGTTCAGTCAGAGTACTTGTGCTCTGAGATTCAATTTATCTTCCGGTCTGCTCCAGAGACTGTGCAACAACATGTTACCCCTTGTTCAGGGCTTGGGAGAAAGCTGCAAGTTTAGCCCATTGTTTGTCCTTTGTTATTTATCCAGCTCTAGTCCTAGTACAATTATATTTGCTTCTGTCTTTTCATGACGACCCACTCATTCTTGCTTTATACAATATCACTAGCTAATGAAAACGTGCCATAAAATTATCCTTAAGATTCATGCTAACTGGAAATGAGGTATTAACATACTATAATCATTAGTAACAAAATATAACATAGTAGTTGCCATGTTATAGAGTTCTGTTTTTTTCAAGCTCTCACATGACTATTAACAATTTAA
This sequence comes from Emys orbicularis, assembly GCF_028017835.1. NCBI lineage: Eukaryota > Metazoa > Chordata > Testudines > Emydidae > Emys > Emys orbicularis. The sequence continues at coordinate 349,631,803 of NC_088683.1, forward strand.
CATATACATCACTTATTCATTTCTGTCACTTCACTCTTGTCTCTCATCCTATCCTTCCACTAAATCCTAATCTTCATCTTTTCCTTATGATCTGTTGACAGAAGCTTTTGACATTTTATTTAATCAGCCTTACTGTTGGAAGAGATGCTGTGTTAATCTCGCTTAACTGATAGGAGTGAGTGAAGGGGTGGCTGCTATTCTAGCTACTATACAGCAGAATAAGAGGGGTTTGAAATAATCACATTAGGTAGCACTGTGAGAAGGGAGAGTTTGTATGTTTTTATAAAGCTTTGATTCTTCTTCTTTCCTGGTATTTTGGTTTCTCTAACATTCAATATTGTTGCTGATCTCTTGTCCCTTGTCCCCTAAGGAAGAGCCTATCGGGAAAAAATCCCAGTATTTTGAAAGCAATATACAGATTTAAGTTTCTTAATGTCAATGTACCAGGTGTTAGAATGTTGTATAAGGAATCCCAAGTTTCACTGCAACAACCCAGGATGCAATCGTGGTCCCATAGATGTCAATGGCAAATGGATCAGACTCTTACTCTCCACAAACCTCAATGAATAGTTTCCCAAGTTGGTCACGGAGCAAGACTTCTTGGCCAAAACAATAGATTCTTTTAAATTTGGCATTCTCCAGTAAAACCATTGTGCCACTTACCAGTGCTGGGCAATATTATGGATTGTTCAGGTGCAAGCTTTTTATTTTATTTTATTTTATTTTAGACAGATAAAGTAGCTTTGAGGAACAAGCAATACTCATTGCTGGGTGGGGAGATGGCAGGGAGTATAGCTTGACTGACTGTAGGTACAGATGCAATGCACACAGATTTTACTGGCTACACAATAACAGCCTAAAGTAACCACCTGTTGCACATTTCCACTTCATAGAGATGTAGTCAGTTACCCTTTTACCAAAGCTACTTCCAGCAAGCATCTGAGTAGGTAAGTTCCAGGGAGAAATCCAGTTCATTCCATGTAGAACCGGATGTTAAATGGCTCTCATTTAAGGATCAGTTGAGGCTTTCTGTATAGTGATCACCAGGGATCCTAGTTTTCTGCGATAAAAAACCCCAAAATTCTCCAATAATAAAACCCTATTTTTTCTGCTATTAAAATGTAATGCTGAACTTTAGTTTCCTTAGCCACAATATCCTATCCCATCCCCTAGAACTGGAAGGGACCTTGAAAGGTCATTGAGTCCAGCCCCCTGCCTTCACTAGCAGGACCAAGTACTGATTTTTGCCCCAGATCCCCAAGGGGCCCCCTCAAGGATTGAACTCACAACCCTGGATTTAGCAGGCCAATGCTCAAACCACTGAGCTATCCCTCCCCCCAGCTAAACACAATGTTTTATTGATATATTTACAATTTTTGATTAAGTTCAAAGCCTACAATCAATGTGAATTTGTCCTTCCCAAACTCAGTGACAGTTTTTGGCAGTGATTTTTAAAGTTTTGGGCTTCTTTTCATAACTTTAACTACTTATGTCTGGAGGCTGAAGTGAAATTTGAGATGTATTAAAACACGAACTCCTGTATGCTGTTGAGTACCCTCTATACACCGGAAGCAATTTATTGGAGTATGCTTAGCTATGTAAATTTAAAGCGCATTCAAAAATCAACCACAAGAGGGAGAGGTTGCACGCATTGAATACGTGACACTGGTACTTTCAGTAAAATTTAGTTAATATATGCTTTTATTTTTCCACAAAATGTAAAAACTAAAGATTCTCTGTGAAAACGCAAATTTTGCATTTTCCACATTTTTCTGTGGCAAATGGATTTCTGGGATCCCTGGTGATCACCATGAGAATCCAAGGCATCAGTGAATCTTTCCTCATGCTGGCATGTGCTGCTGTCTTACCTTCAAACCCATATTAAGGTTTGTTTGCTTATTCAGGAGTATATGCTTATTAGATGCTGTATGCCTGGACTGTGCTTCGGGTTTTCCCAGTATGGATAGTCTATGAGAGAGCCTCTGATTTATGCATAGTCCCTTTGACACAACTTGTTAATTGTATAGTTGTGGCTCTTTAAAATTCCACCAGTTGTGCAGGTGATTTCCTACCCAGGAGGATGAATTCCACTGAATAAAATTGAATTTCTGGTTAAATAATAACAAACATGTCTCTAAAGGACGTCTGAAATTTTACAGGTCCAGGTTTGTGGTACTTCCACATCTGGTCTGACATCAGTCCAGTTCTAACTGGAGTCTTTGGAAAGATTTAACTGAATAGATTTCCCAGAGTTGCACTACTGTACCTTTGCTTAACCAACTGTTCTATGCAAAATATGCACTGTCCATATTTTAAGGATTGAAAGGATTTTAAAGCTGGGGAGGTCTGGGAATGTACCTGAAGAATCTTACAAGTCATTCTCCCCACACTTTGATATTTATTGTGGATGGGTTCGAATATCCCTTTTCTTGTGGTACTGGCAATAACAACCTCAGTCATAGAAATATTTAGAACAAATCAAATGCAGGTTTAGAGATTCACCAGGATGTGAAGTTTTGAGAAGAGCAGCCACCACTTTGTCACAAAGAAGTTCTTGAATGCACGGTTGGGACACCCAGGCTCCTAGGCAAAGGGTCCCCAGTTCTTTGCAAACATCTCTCACCTCACACATGACAAACTCACTATACCAAACACATCTGGTAACTGAAAATTACACTTTCAAAAAGGGGGTAATATTACCCATAAAGGGTAATATGTAAGGTATCTACAGAAAGCTTGTCATTTGTCAAGATTCATGTTCATTGTGAGATGTAGGTAAGGATAATATTTAATATTTAAGGAGTAATATTTTATAGTGAAAGTATGCTTTATGAAATTAATCATTGGGAGGTAATGGGCCTAGAGCAAGGGAGAGTTCTCACCTTGCCCTGTTTGGCCAGTGATGCAATGCAAGACTCATTTGTGTAGCCTTTTGCAATACTAAGACTTTGAATGGGAAACCATCAGAGGCAACGACAAACAATCAAAACAACTTAAATGTAAAAAATAAGCTTTACAACAAGGCTGGGTTTGCCTTGTCTGTGACTGGGAACACAAGGCTGTTTTCAGTATAACACAGAGGAGGGAGAAGCACTGTATATCCATTCACTGAGAAACCCCTTGTGGGGCGGATCTGCTTTCATGACTGTTTGGAGCTTGATTTTTGAGAAACCAGCCCGCTCTGCAATAGATTGAACTTTGGGGCGGGCAGGGGAATCTACTTTATTAGACACAAAAGGTAACTATTGATAAGTGTACACCCAGGTTTATGTTTTATGATTTTGTTTTGTATTGTAACCATTTGTTTCCATTGCTCTCTGTTGTTTCCAGTTAAATTTTTATTCTTTCCTAAATAAACCTTCTTTTGTTTTATTATAAGTGTTCACAAGTGCTGTGTGGTTTACAGAAGCAGTGTTTTAATGTAAAACTGGTACACTGTGGTATACCGCACCTCTCGATGCAGAGGATCTGGGATTTCTGTGAGTAGCCAGTGTCAAGGGTTGGATACCGCAGTGGAACAATCCAAAGGGACTCAGGGATTGGGGTGCACCTATTCTTAACCTGCAAGGCAAAGTTAGGGCTGGCATAGACCAGAGGAGAGTTGGTGAAAGGCTGGTAGTGCCAGGGAGAGTCCCTCTTCTTGGAGGCAGGGGGTAACAAGGTGACTCGCAGTCCTGGGTGCCCCAAGAACTGTCACAATAGACTATTTTAAAAGATAATATAATGGATGAGCAATGATGGTTAGTTTATCTTGTGAATCATGTTCATTTTCAAGGAGTTCATTTCATCCCAAAATGAATGTTCCAATTATTCCAGCATACATGATGACTCTAATTCTTACTGATAAAATAACATGATCTCTAAAAATTTCATGCCAGTTACTGTGGCATAAGTCCAATGATGCTGTGTTCTACCAGTTTATTTTAAAAACAGCTGTCTGTGGGGAGAATCATAGTTATTGTATGTATTGACCAGGGTAAACAGGAAAAGAAGCAACAGTATGTTCTACTACAGGGGCGGGCAAACTTTTTGGCCTGAGGGCCGCATCGGGTTTTGGAAATTGTATGGAGGGCCGGTTAGGGGAGGGGGGCATGGACCGTACTCCCCCCCATCCGCCGCCCCCCCCCTTGCTTCTCGCCCCCTAACTGCCCACCCCCGGGACCCCTGCCCCATCCACCCCCACCCCCGTTCCCTGTCCCCTGACCGCCCCCGGAACCCCTGCCCCTGACTGCCCCCTGCCGCCCCATCCAACCCCCCCCTCCTTCCTGACTGCCCCCCTGGGACACCTGCCCCCATTCAACCCCCCTGTTCCCCGCCCTCTGACTGCCCTGACCTCTATCCACACCCCTGCCCCCTGACCACCCCCTGAATTCCCCTGCCCTCTATCCAACCCCCCCGCTCCCCGCCCCCTTACCACGCTGCCTGGAGCACCGGTGGCTGGCGGAGCTACAGCCACGCACCGCGCAGCACAGAGCACCGTGTCAGGCCGGGCTCTGAAGCGGCGCTGCCCCAGGAGCTCTTAGTCCCGCCGCCCAGAGCATTGCGCCAGTGGCAGGGCGAGCTGAGACTGCGGGGGAGGGGGAACAGCAGGGGAGGGGCCAGGGGCTAGCCTCCCGGGCCAGGAGCTCAGGGGCTGGGCAGAAGGATCCCCGGATCAGGCCGGATGTGGCCCACCAGATGTGGCCCGCGGGCCGTAGTTTGCCCACCTCTGTTCTACCATCACATGTTTCTGATTCTGCTATGACTGTACAATGCATATAATATTTAATATACAAATATTTATATTTTACTTGGAAGTAGAAGGGCGTAAGGAAGATTTCTGATACAATTACACCGCGTAAACCTACGATACTTTGGTAATCCAATATCTAGTGTGGAAGCAACTTTGTGGCTATAAATATTTACTGTTGTTCTAATCCCTTTTCCCTTTAAAATTCTTCAGACGTTGCTAAAAACCCAGCAGTTGTTGCTTTAAACTTCTGCTAAGTAGGACAGTCTGCCACTTGTGGATAGCATGATCACAAGCAGATGTTGCTGTTTTCTGTCAGTTTGAACTTAATCCCTTCATTTTGTACATTTGCCCATCATCCAGCAATAGACAAGAACAAATATAATTTTAGGGAAGACGTGCACCATCTTCTTCCTTCAAGGCATCTTTTTCCATGGGCACTGGCACCAACACTGTGAAACTGTTTGTCTTCTGTAGATTATTGTGAAGTGTAAAGCCATTCACATGTATGGCCTGCTATGGCAGCTAGAGTGATTAACATCTATTTTCATGTCTTATTTTTCTCGAAAGTGCAAACAGTTGGGCTAATGATATTCTACAAGCAGTTTCCAGGAAAAAATATAATAAAAGTAAATAATAATAATTAATAAATAATGAATGGAAGGGGGAGGGACAAAGAGTTTTCACTGGAAGTTCCCAGTAAAATTAGGAATCTTTGCATCCATCTATTGCAGCAAGAAATACAAATTTAAAGGAAGACATGACATTAATCCAGCTGTTTGGTTAGAATCCTATTACGACTATACTGGATTAGGAAGTTATGCTTATATTTAATACCTGTCATGAGAACCTTTGGACACATTTATAATAAATTTTATGTTGGAAATCTTGGACCAGTGAAATCATGTCAAAAGAAGTATTTATAATTTATTATTAACACTGCAACTGGCAGTAGAACATTTATTCTTCTTCGAGTGCTTGCTCATGTCCATTCCATGCTAGGTATGTGCAAGCCACCTGTACTGTTTCCTGGGATTTTTCCCTTCGTGGTATCTGTTGGAGCCGGCTCTAGCGCCCTCTGGAATCATGTGCATATGCTCCTGTATAAGGGGTGCCGCCAACCCCACACCCGCTCAGTTCCTTCTTACTGCCCGTGACGGTTGCTGGAACAATCTTGCCGTGGCACGGCTTCTTTTCCAGTGGTTTTGAACTTTTCTCTGGTCATAGTTATTGTCGTTTTTGTAATTAGCGTATATAGTTCTTGCACGTAGAGTAAGTGTACATAGTAGTGCGACTAGTTAGTCCTTGTCGTCGAGGGACTCTTCGTCCCAGGGGCTGGGCATGCAGCAATTCTATGCCAGTCCTTTATGTGGGTTTCCCCCAGGCACCACCTAGCATGGAATGGACATTAGCAACACACCTTGAAGAACAATGGTTACAAAAGGTTGGTTACCCTTTTTTTTCTGTTGAGGAAGGAATTTTTACAGTACCTTTAAATCTGAGATGTGTTTCCAATACCCATAGTTCATCATAATCGTACATTGCTGTACAATTATTTTGATTTATATACCCAATAAAAATACGTGCTAGGAGCTTTAGACAAGCATTAAGTGTACCATTCATCTAAATATCTGCAAAATAGCCAAAATGTAGGCAGCCAAGTAATTAATCCAAAATAGCCCACTATCCTCACAATCGCCAGCCCTGGCCATGCTCCTTCCTCCCCAAAAGCCTGTGAAAATAGATGTGCTTTGCAGCATGCCCAGAAAGTCAACAGATTTGATCAACTTTGGACTAAGCAGAGGGAGTGAATTCCGAAGCTGAGGGCATTCTCCACAAGGGACCTATTAGCAGCTCACTCTCCTACATAAAAAGGGGGATCCAGCTTGAATTCTTCTGGTGATCTCCACTACAGTGGCACAGCATGGGGAGAAAAGTGGTCTCCCTAGCAGGCTGATCCCAAGACATTTAGGGCTTTAGAGATCAAAAACAATGCCTTCAACTCCACCCAGAAATCAGTAGTCATCCAGCTGAGATCACAAAGTACTGGTGTAATGTGCCCATGATGAGATACCCCGCTTAACAACTAGGATGCCTCATTCTGAAGTACCTTTAGTTTCTGAATGGATTTTCCATGTCAGCCCCTCCTACTGTACAACAACAGCTTGTCTTTAAGAGAAGTTTTCCTCTAACGGGAGTAGAAATCCTGGAATTGAATTTCCTTAAGACACGTTGTTTTTTTACTAGAATCCCTCTCTGACCTCGCTGCTGCAGCATTTAAAGCTCTGCATTTTTGTCTCTATTGTCAATAATGCTGACCATCATCTTTGGTTGTACTGCTTTAAAATTAGCAAAACCATGACCTGATGGGCACTGACCTTGCTAGAAGGCTCTCTCGTCACTCATTCCTCATGTCAGATGTTGCTACAGCCATGGCCTAACTTTCCACAGTGAGGGGAAAATTTGAAACACAAGAAGTCAGAGGAACCTGTTCGCTAGTTAATTAACCATGGGGCTCAGCTGAATGTCTCTGTTACAGCTGATAGCAAAGGGTTGGATTGTGCTCCGTCCTACACACTTGTGCAAAGGAGGTGAGAAGCTGCAAGGAACCTTTCGACACTTGTACACACCCCTGCGTGGATGCCGGAGCCAGGCAAAATCACAGGCTTTGTGCACTATGACTCCATGAGGCCACCAAGGGGCTGGACTCACTCTCAGCCAGCACAGTCACCCTCAAGGAGGGTAGAGCACATGCTACACGTGTGTGTGTGTGTGTGTGTGTGTGTGTGTGTGTGTGTGTGTGTGTGTGTGTGTGTGTGTGTGTGTGTAAGATCACTTAGCTTTGCATTAAGGGACACTAATACAAAACAACTCCACAAATCAAGAAACCCTTGAAGCTAAAAGGCTTGACCCACCCTGGCAAAGATTCTTTTGAAAAATGTTAGCCAATGAATGGAATGAGCTAGACAAGTTAGCAGCAATACATTGTTGCATTCACGGTCAGAGATTTTCAGACTTGGCATTAATATGTAGAACCGTTCCAAAGATTCTTCCCTGGAGTCAGCCACATGCTGTAACACGTTTGTTTAGCAAATGGATTTTGTTAGGAAAGGAGAAAATGTTCACTCCTGTTATTTAAATGTATGTATCAGGGTTCTTACCCTTGGCTTTAAATTGGGTTGTAAGCACTGAGTACTCTCAGATATGGAATTTAACGTAATAACCAGAGAGAACCTTTGGGGCTAATAGAGTATGATTTGTCATGGCAGTGTGCATTCCATCATATTGAACCTGATGTTAGCTTGTTTATTTTGTACAGGGAAACAGAAAGATGCTTTTTGCAATGCAACTTTATTTTGCTTAGTGTCTTTCCATAAAATCTGTATTCTTTACAGAGATAAACAATACAATTGCAGTGACAAATCATAGTGAAGGAAGGGGAAATTTGCAGACCCAGCTATGGCAATATATATGTTTTTCAGCTGAAGTTTGAAATGAGATAATGAGTTAATGAGACAAAATACAGGAATGCCATGAAGTAGAAGGCTGTTGCACCAATAACAGTGGCAAATTGTGCGAGGGGACAGAAAGGAGATTAGTGTGAGAAGAGCAGAGGGAGGAAAGGTAGAATTGAACATAAGAGAAATGTTCAGTATCTGTGACAAGAAGGTAATTAAGAAAAAATGACTCAAGGTAGAGGTCAAGGGACCAGATGCTCTGGTGCAGCCAAACTGTACAGAGCACAAGTCAGGCATGAGTGGGTGTGTAAAGGTGGTTTGAATCTTGCATTTGCTCTTCTAGCTTCGGCTCAGTGCAGGCCGGTCCCCTTTGTGCTGTAAAACCAGCTTGAGGGTTGCTCTAATGTAAGCCATGATACAACAGTCATAAAATGCTGAACACAGCCCAAGATTGGTGGGGTGCACAGACGAGCTGGTGAAAAACTTTTTGGTGGAACAATTTTCCTTGGGAAAATGCTGACTCTAAATGTTTTGTGGGAATGTTTTGATTCCACCAAAACTTTAGATGGAGAACAGGCAGATGGGCCTGCTGGCCTTCCTGCTTTACTGCCAGCTCCCCCGGCTCCCTGGCCTGGGATCCCTGCCAAGCTGCCCAGCTCTTAGGCTCCCCATCTGGTGGGCTAACTGGCTCCTGCGCCCTCAGCTCTCAGGTTCCCTGGGCTGCCCACCTCCCCAGAAGCCCACCTCGAAGGGTGCCCGGCTCCATGAGCACCTTGGCTTCCCAGCCTGCCTGTCTCTCTGGGAGCCTGCTTTCTTGGGGTCTCAGGCTCTCTGGTCTACCTGCTTTCCTAGACTGCTCAGCTCTCTGACTCCACGAATAGCCAAGGAGACAAATCCCCATGGAGGGGAGCCACGCAGCCTGCCCATGAGGTGGGCAGCCAGCGAGCCAAAAAAACCCCATTTTGGTGTTCCTGAAATGGAATCTTTCAGAATTTCTTGTCCACAAAACATTTTGAGCGTTTGACTTTTCATCCCGATTTGGGATTCAAATTTATTTTTTTTTAATTGAAATTTTCCACAAGACAAAAATTCCATTTTCTGGCCAACTCCAGTGCAGAGTCATCCAGGCCTTACTCACTTGCTTCTATGTGTGTCCACTTTCCTCTCTAATACTGACAGTAGGAATGGTGAATGTCATAAAGCCACTTACATTGGGTCTATGCCATTGGGGGGATTTGGGAGGGATCCTTCCTGCACCAGCTAAACCAGTTTTAAGGTTGGGTTATGCCACAGTGATGTGTAAAGCAGCCACACTACACAAGCGTGTCTGTCCTCAAAAAACACCTTTTAAATATTAACTCCTATTTGTATTTCCTATGTTTGAAATGCACAAGTACTATTTCCCACAGTTTTTGAATGAATGCTGTCCACAGGTGGCAGCATTGTGGCTATTTACTTATAAAAAATTCTCTGAACCTTGGCCAGGCAAAAAAATCTTGCAGATAAATGTTTCATATAATATTATCAATGTGGCATTTGCTAAAATTTCACTTCAGGAAGAGGCTATAGATTGTTTTTTTCTTTTCATCCAGGACGTACCCCTAGGGGGAACGGGATTAAACACCCACTTTTTGTAGGGTCTGTATTTGATTTCTGTAGACTAACAAATCAGTTTTAGCTACAGAATTTTTGCACAACTGCATATCATATTATGCAAATGACACTACGTTATACCTATTTTCTGACCAATATACACTCTCAGTGAAATCCTGGCTATAATGAAGTCAGTGGGAGTTTTGCCATTGATTTATTGGGGCCAAGATTTTTCACACTTTATGTTTAACATCTCTCTCTCTCTCTTAGGTACTTATATGGCCCCATTACTATTAGGTGCTCATATGGCCCCCATGCATTAGTACTATTATCCCCATTTTATGGATGCAGACCTGAGGCACAGAGAGACTAAAGTCTTGTGTAAAGTGCGGGTACAGCATGCTAAAGGGTTGTGATTTGTAAAGCACTATAATGTGTTGTACTCTAACTGCCCTGTGTAGATCCTGGTGGCGCACTCCAGAAGGTACCAAGTAGGTACTTTTTAGAGTGTATAGGCAGGGTTTACATGGAGCAGTTAGAGCACAGCATGTTAGTATGCTTTACAAATCACATTCTTCTAGGCAAGCCCTAAGTGACTTGTTCAAGATCATATAGGAAGTCAGTGGTAGAGCAGGGATCTGACCATCTCTTAGCTCCATGGCTAGTGCCCTAACCCCTAGACAATCCACCCTCTTAATTAAAAGCCTACTGTCTGAATAGGGATTTGAATCCTGGACCCTCAGATTAAAAGTCAACACACGGCTGACTGAATTTTCCAGGCTCACTTGCATTACTATTTACAGCACCATTAAAATTTGGGCCTATACCGTATATTTAGCAGAATTTGATTTTTTTTATAATTTTGACTAATAGTATCAATGTTTATTTTTAAGCATTTTTTTCAATTTTTATCCATTTAAACTTTCCTAGTTGTAGGAAATTGGGAGTGAGGGTCAGACAATGGGGCAGCCAGACAGTAATTATTTAATGATGATGGATGTTGAGATTCAAGAAATTAAAAGTTTTATGACCTTTAAAACACAAATTGTCAACATCACTTGTCAAAATATACTAAGTAAATATCTTTAAACCAAACTCTAATAAGTTCCATGCAGCTTTGTTCTTTCTTTGCCTATCTGTACATTTCAATTATTATACATGGAAATATTTTTCCAACAGTTTGTGGTGTATTGTGAAATTGATTTTTACTGATATTTACGACTAAAAATCTAATCCTTCCAAGTCTTCCTATATTAAAGGGGGATTAAACTTTTTTTTTGAAGTATTTATTTTGCTACATAAGTAATAAACACTGGGATTAAAAAATTGGCTTTCATGTTTGTATTCCAGATGCTGCGCTAACAGTTTTGGGGGTTTTAGTTCATAATGCAAATGCCAGTTAGACAGAGCCTTTCTGATTGCAATCCAGGCTGATTTTCTAGAACAATCACAGAAATGCAATCTCTGGAGGAACAGAGTGTTAAACATGACCTACTGTAACACATAACAATTGCGGCAGTCATGAGAAGTAAGCTATTTTTTAAAAAACTGACTTTTTGGGTGATGCTGATGAGTATTTAACTACTACTGAACCAGAGCTTAAACAGACCTGCAAGCATTTCAGTAAGTCATACTTCCTTGTATTATTTTTATTATGTTTATTCTGGTAGTGCCAAAGAGTCGACCAAGAATGGGTCCCATTGTGCGAGGCACTGTACAATCAAGTAGATGGTGCTTGCCCACAAAGAGCTTACAGTCTAATTAGACAAGACAGAAGGTGGAGGACGGGTAGAAGGCACAAGCAGAGTGAACAATGTGATAGCAGCAAACATCATGTTAATTCTACATTTTTTTTTTCTGTTCTGTGGCTTTGCTTAGGAAGGGGAATCAGCTAAATGGAAAGACAAGAGAAGGGAGAGAGGTCCGAGAAGAACAGTGTCATTTTCATATCACTGCAGAACAAAATTAATTTGTTCTTATGCTTGTTAGAATGGATTTAGCATTCTATTGCCAATTACTTTCTGACAGAGGATTGTACATTAAAATATTTATCAGGAGTAGAGACATAAGGGAATGAGTCATTTTTTGGAAGAATTTCAGACACACAATCTTATAATGAATTTATATTAATGAGAATTTGTTATATGTTTGGAGATGAATTTTGTGCAAGTAAAATTTTTACTTTCCGTTTATCCGAACCTCCATTATCCGGCTCTCCACATTAACTGAACAACCCACATACACATATGAATATGGGAAATTGATGTCACCTCCGTGGCAACATTACTGTAATCATTGCCTCTTTTCAGCCTTGTAAAATGACCGTGACTACTAAGCGAAATCATGTAGTACTGTCATTGGATATTAAAATAGAGATTATTAATCAAATAAAAAAGGAGAGTCACTGGCAAAAATAGCCCAAAATTATAACATTGGAAAAAGCACAGTATCGGACATCAAACACAAGGCCGAGCAAATTCTTAAATACAGCACGAATAACTCTACAACTTGGAAGACCATGAAGCAACTGAAGGACACTGGTCTAGATGAAGCCCTTTATTGGTGGTTTATACAGGCGGGAGAGGAAGGCATTCCTATTGGTGGTCCTTTACTATGCGAGAAGGCTAAGAGCTTTAATCAAACTTTAGGAGGGGGGACGCATGTTTCTCTGCTACTCAGAGATGGCTCAGTCAGTTTAAAAAATGTCATGACATTCAAGAACTAACAGTCACCAGGGAAAAGCAGTCTGCTGATTCGGGAGTTATTTCAAAAAATATTGCAAGATACCTTAGCCGAGCACAACATGGCACTGGAACAAGTTTACAACTGTGACAAGACTGGTTTGTATTGGAAGATGTTGCCATCAAAAACACTTGCTGCCACAGTGGAGAGATCTGTGCCTGACTACAAACAGAGCTAAGAACATTTGACAATCCTGGCCTTTGCTAATGCCGGTGGCACACACAAGCTCCCATTAACTGTCATTGGTAAAGCAATGAATCTGCGTGCACTTAAAAATGCAAACACGAATGCTTTGCCCGTCATCTATCATTGATTTAGTTGGTGTTGGTCCTGCTTTGAGCAGGGGGTTGGACTAGATGACCTCCTGAGATCTCTTCCAACCCTAATCTTCTATGATCTACCAGCCCCAGGGAAAAGCATGGATGGACAGTGCTGTTTTTTGTGATTGGTTTTTTAAAACTTTTGTGCCAAGTGTAGGGGCTCATCTGAACGAAAACAACATCCCACCAAAAGCTATCTTACTGCTGGACAATGCACCCGCTCACCCTGATGACAGAGGGCTTACCTCCCAAGATGACCCAATCTTCTCTTTTTTTCTCCCTCCAAACATTACATCCCTTGTACCAAGGTGTGTTGGAGAGTCTAAAACAGCGCTATAAAAGACTTTTGCTTAATCGACTACTGATGTCTGATGAAGTGGCTGAGAATGAAGGCAACATGTTGCAGCACTGGGGGAAAAAATCAATCTCAAAGATGCTATATATGGGGTTGCAGATGCATGGGAAGACATCCCCAGGTCAACCTTACAAAAATCATGGAAAAATCTGTGACCTGAAGTTACTGCTGTCACTCAGGTCAGTGAACTTGCAGCTGCAATAGCAGCACGGGCAGCTGAAGAAGAGACCAGTGCATTTATTGACCTCCTCCACAGACTTCCTGGCTGCACAAAAGCTGACGAAGATGATGTTGCAGATTGGTTTGAAAATGATGCTAATGACCCTGGCCATCAGTTACTTGCTGATGCTGAAATCATGCATATTGTATTACATGCTGACAGCGATGATGAAGCTGCAGAATTGACAGAAAAATTATCTTACTGGGATGGTGCAACAGCAGGAAACCTCTTCCTTTAGTACTTGGAGCAACAGCATGATACTGACCCCACTGAACTCTTGTTGATGAAGCGACTCCGTGATCGTACAATGAAGAGAAATTCTCATCTAAAATAATGCAAACTGTCACATTTTTCCCCAGCCATTGTTAACAAAAGTGCTGCTCTACATACCACTGGGCTATCTACACTCTAGGAATTATTCTGTGGCTTGTATTATACAGGAGATCAGACTAAAAGATCACAATGGTCCCTTCAGCTACATGGAATCTATGAATATATCAATATTGTGGGTCTAGAATATGAAAACATGTGATACTTGTAAGTAGGCTTGGAAGGATTAGATTTTATTAGTAAATGTCAGTTTTATCATACACATGCAAACCAACAAAAAATATGTCCATTGATGATCATCAAAATGTACAGATAGGCAAAGTAAGAAAAATTCTGCTTGAGCACATAGAGTTTGTTTTAAGGATATTTTCTTTGTGTATTTTGGCATGTGATGTTGACAATTTTTGTGTTTTAAGAATGATAAAACTTTAACTTTTTGAACCTCAACATCTTCTGTCATGAAATAATTGTCTGACTCGCCCATTGTCTGACCTCCCCCATAATTTCCCACAAGAGTGGAAATTAAAATGATAAAAATCTATAAAAAAAAATTAAATCCCATGATTTTGTGCAACTGTGAAAATGTAAATAGATAAAAAAGGAAAACTAGATGCTTTAAAATAAACATTGATAGTAGGGCTGTCGATTAATCGCCATTAACTCACATGATTAACTCAAAAAAATTAATCGCAATTAATTGCAGTTTTAATCGCACTGTTAAACAATAGAATACCAATTGAAATTTATTAAATATTTTGGATGTTTTTCTACATTTTCATATATATTGTATTCTGTGTTGCAATTGAAATCAAGTGTACATTATTTCTGATAACAAATATTTGCACTGTAAAAATGATAAACAAAAGAATTTGTATTTTTCAGTTCACCTCATACAAGTACCATAGTGCAATCTCTTCGATGTGAAAGTACAACTTACAAATGTAGATTTTTTTTTTGTTACATAACTGCACTCAAACACAAAACAATGTAAAACTTCAGAGCCTACAAATCCACTCAGTCCTACTTCTTGTTCAGCCAGTCGCTAAGACAGACAGGTTTGTTTACATTTATAGGAGATAATGCTGCCTTCTTCTTATTAAGTCACCAGAAAGTGAGAACAGGCGTTGACATGGTACTGTTGTAGCCAGCATTGCAAGGTATTTATGTGCCAGATATGCTAAACATTCGTATGCCCCTTCATGCTTCCATGCTGATGACGCTCATTAAAAAAATAATGTGTTAATTAAATCTGTGACTGAACTCCTTGGGGGGAGAATTGTATGTCCCCTGCTCTGTTTTACCCGCATTCTGACATATATTTCATGCTATAGTAGTCTTGGATGATGACCCAGTACATGTTCATATTAAGAACACTTTCACTGCAGATTTGACAAAATGTACCAATGTGAGATTTCTAAAGATAGATACAGCACTCGACCCAAGGTTTAAAAATCTGAAGTGCCTTCCAAAATTTGAGAGGGACGAGGTGTGGAGCATGCTTTCAGAAGTCTTAAAAGAGCAACACTCCGATGCGGAAACTACAGAACCGAGCTACCAAAAAAGAAAATCAACCTTCTGCTGGTGGCATCTGACTCAGATGATGAAAATGAACATGCATCGGTCCGCACTGCTTTGGATTGTTATCGAGCAGAACCCCGTCATCAGCATGGATGCATGTCCCCTGGAATGGTCGTTGAAACATGAAGGGACAAATGAATCTTTAGCACATCTGGCACATAAATATCTTGGGACGCCAGCTACAACAGTGCCATGTTCTCACTTTCAGGTGACATTGTGAACAAGAAGCAGGCTGCGTTAACTCCTGCAAATGTAAACAAACTTGTTTGTCTGAGCAATTGGCTGAACAAGAAGTAGGACTGAGTAGACATGCAGACTCTAAAATTTTACATTAGTTTATTTTTAATACAGTTTTTTTGTACATAATTCTACATTTGTAAGTTCAACTTCCATGATAAATAGATTGCACTACAGTACTTGTATTAGATTAATTGAAAAATACTATTTCTTTTGGTTTTTTACAGTGCAAATACTTGTAATCAAAAATAAAATATAAAGTGAGCACTGTATACTTTGTATTCTGTATTGTAATTGAAATCAATATATTTGAAAATGTAGAAAACATCAAAAAATATTTAAATGGTTTTCTATTATTGTTTAACAGTGTGATTAATTTTTTTAATCATGTGATTAATCGCGATTAATTTTTTTAATTGCTTGACAGCCCTAATTGATAATATCCATCAAAATTATAAAAAATAAAAATAAAAATTGAAATCTCCCAAGAATATCTGTAGGGGCTTCATCTTACCAGGTTCTAAGCAGTTTAAAGGCATTCTCTCCTTCCTAAAGCTTCTTAGAGTAAAATTTTCAAATGCACCCAAGTGACTTAGAAGCTTTTAAAAATCAGAGGACTGTGCAGGAGAATCAAGGTGCTGCAATGTTGCAGACATGTTGGTCAGATATTTCTCTTTTATCTCTGTCCAGACAGTTTTGTTTATGGGAGTGGGGTGGAAATCTTTAGTTTAGTCTACTGAAATTTAGACCCTTTTTTATCATTCTTGTAATAAATCTGGTTATCTGTTACTACATTCATAAGATTATTCTTGAAAGAATAGAAAAGTTCCTTAGATGTTTGAAAGACTGTTGCTAGACAAAGTCAGGGGGAAAAGTCTGTGGGAAAGTAAATATCACATCAACTGCTGTGCCTTTGACTACAGAAGTCACTTTGACAAAGAGAAAATATACCCTGCAATGGGAAAAGAGAATCTGCACAGGGGCTCATGCTTAGTAATTGCTTCTGTGTGGCCCTGAAAGTTAATACTTGGAAAAAAACACTAGATTTGCTTTGAAGTGAGTATCTGCTAGAATAAAGTAGGCAAAACTGAAATAATGAGAAGGTGTCACGTGCATTCAGCATGCTCAGCATAGTTTGGCAAAAACTGATGGAGAAATTATTATGGAAAATAACTCTTCTGTGGAACAGGGAAGAAGTCTGTTAAAATCCACTCACAATAGTTTGATGCAGGTAGCTGAGAAATCATGAAGCACCATTGCCTGTGAACCAAATCCTGAAGACCTCCCTAAGATTTTACTCAGTCAGCCGGAGCTCTTTGACAGAGTAAGGATTTGGCACATTGATTTCAATGGGAGTTTATTCTTAGGGATCCCATCTGCATTTGGCCCTTTAAGGATAGGTGGCCTTGCAACGATACAAGTTCTATTGAAGTCTAAAATGTTCCTTTTGCAGTGCAAGGGCAGAGCAGCTCTGGCTCACAAAGCTGAACACAAAACACAAAGGGCTGTTCTGTAGTGTTTATTTAGGATGGAATTGTAAACACAGAGGGCTGGTTTGCTGCTGCATTGCTTCAGAGTGATGCTAATGTAACCCCCCAGAAATCAGTGGGCTTTAGAATAATGCAGCAGTGGATCAGGCTCAGAACCACATGAGCTGCATTGCAAGCAGTGCAGAGGCTTTGTTCAAGACACAGAGCAAGACACAATTAGATGAAATTTACTGTTTGTGCTAAACAGCCTGTGGGCTGAGAGTTAGCACTGAGTATGCAAGCTTGATTGGGCTTTGTGACTGGTACACCTGCCTTGAGCTTAAGGAGAGTGCTGAAAATCAGGTGTATCGCTCTCCAGTCTGAACTAAAGCCAACAAAATACTCAGATGCTACCTCAGGCATCCCTCAGCCATCACAAACGGGTTTCTTAAGATTTTATTCTATAACAGTGCTGCCAAATCTTGTGCTATTTGGTGTTTTTATTAAAGTCCCAGCACCTGGAGTCAACTGTTTATATGAGAATCTCAGCTCTTGTTTTGAAAAAAAGCAAGTTGCTAGCAAATAGATAAAAGCTTGAAAACATTATTGCAGAGAATCATAAAGGCTGAAAAACCCAGAAGGTAAATAAAAAGAACCACATTTTTCATTTTGTTTTTAAATCTCATGATTTTGGGGGGCGGGATTCGTAATTTGTAATGCTTTGAATTGGCAATGCTAGTGTGTGTAATTAAAATACCTTCTGTTCAATGCTGTTTTAAAACATTTTTAAAAAATTAAAGTGCTGGCCAAGCATTACTATCAAAACACACTTAGGAGCAGCAATACATATTTTTACTATTACTTTATTAAACCAAGCTACATATGGAATATGGTAAACTCCTTTTCATTCTTTTTATATAGAAAGTAAAAAGCCAGCAGAGACAGGTGTAGGTGCTATCAGGAGCAAAGGCCACCTGGCAGCTTCCATTCTAAAACAGCTAGGGGGGAAAGGGAAATGATAAAAAAACATATACCACACACCTTAGAAACAAAATACAATAGTCTACAACATCATGAAGTAGGTACATAAGGAAGTTATTTTTCACACAACGCACAGTCAACCTGTAGAACTCATTGCTAGGGGATGTTGTGAAGGCCAAAAGTATAACTATGTTAAAAAAATAATTAGATAAATTCATGGAGGATAGGTCCATCAATGGCTATTAGCCAAGATGGTCAGGGACACAACCCCATGCTCTGGGTGTCCCTAAACCTCTCACTGCTAGAAGCTGGGACTGGATGACAGGGGATGGATCACTCAATAATTGCTTTGCTTGGTTCATTCCCTCCGAAGCATCTGGCACTGGCCACTGTTGGAAGACAGGGGCCTGGGTTAGAAGACCAATTGGTCTGACCCAGTATGGCTGTTCTTATGTTCTTATTCACGAGGATTTTTTTCTAAAAAAATAAATGTATCTTTTGTGCGTTATTTTTGAGCAGGTGGTTGCCCTAAATATCTTCTGAATTGAGATCTCTCATTCGCTCTGAGACGTAAGCATCATATACTATAGGTATACATCCTTTAAAACTAAACTGAAGAAAGGCTACCCACAGAACCCATAGCAGTTCTATTCGGTTACAGTCCAAAGCAGGTTACAGATCCAGACCCACTGACAACACAATTAGCAGCCAGATGTGTGATAGCTCATTTTTTGAAGAGGACAGATCCCCCAACATTAGTGGCCTGGAGAAAATAATTGTAGGAAATTCTTCCAATGGAAATATCAGATCAGGTCACGTTTATAATGTCTGGTTATCATTTTTGGAATTTAAACAAAATAAATACACAGATAATGAGAAGTGGTTGATAAAACACAAATGGGTCTTTTAAAGATAACAAATACAGGTTGATTTCTTAATATTTGTAAAGAAAGTTCATGTATCTTAATAGTGATCAAATAAAAAGTAAAAAGTAACTTGCAGACACATTGCGAATTGCTCCAAAATATAGAGAGCAGAAAAACAGTTCAGCTCCTGTTGCAATTTTTTCAACTCATGTTGCAATTTCAGTGCAAATTACACTACATATTTAAAGTATCCTTGATTTGACATCCAGTCACTCATCAGTTCCATCCTGGAAATGGATAATCTCAAGTTGTTCTGTGCCAATAAGCTTCTCTGTCAACCTCAAATCAAACACACTGTTAAAACTGCAGAGTTTCACCTCATTTTCACGTCAAAACCAGGGTGAACTGCAAATTTCACATTATTTTGATGCAAAACCACCTACCGACTCAGTTAACTTGGAAAGAGGCCCAGTTTCGTTGAAATGAAACCTTGGAACAAACCTGGTTTAAGTTTTCAGTTTGTTATAAAACTCAAAACCCACTGAATTTTGACTGGTTTGGGGTTTCGTTGTTTCATTTTCACACAACTCTAGGGGAAACGTATCCCTTAAGGATACCTATTCAGATGGTTGCACCATTCGTTATGTTAGAATCTGATAGGAAACACAATCCATCCCACGTACAGAAAGTTTGTCAAGTAAGATAAAACTTGTGTGAGGCCTAGAAACTTAGTTGCTGAGTTTGGGGCTAGCTGAAAAACAGGATGGAAGCTCTCTCACTGAGCTACTGGAAAGGCTTGCTTTAAGAACCGTTATGAAACAAATTAATCTTGTAAGGAAAAGCCTCAGAATAGTCAAAATCTACTGCAGAAACACCTTGGACTTTGTAAAAATGCCAAATCTAAACATAAACTGCAGCCTTCTCACCCAAAGCACATACTGCCTCCCACGTGAAGAGCCAAGCCTCATCCTCGGTGCCTGAAAACTTCTAGGAAAAATACTTGCCAAACCAGAGGATTTGAAAGCTGTTATGACATGGATGCCAAATTTGACAAACTGTGTTCCTGAGTCGTCAACCTTGAGTGGGAAGAGCGCAAAGACTCAAGCCCTACACTCTGATACCAACTTCAAGCTCCTGGAAACCAAGAATGAGACCCTCATTCCCACCACAGCCCCTTTACACCGCATAAAAGGGCTGGTGTAGCATAAAAGGGCCCTTAAAAGTTCTGCATCCAGCCAGGGGAGAATTCCTCCAGGGCAGGCACAGTGGAAGATGAGCAGAAACCTGCTTCCTAAGGATTCCCTTGTAAACACTGCTGAAGGGGTCATGCCTAGGGTGGGTCTGGGTGCAGGGCCAGAGAGCACATAGCTGAGGCGATTCTGAGCAGCACAGCAGCACAGGGAGGCTGCCGTATGTCTACACTGCAGTCAGGGTGTGGTTGCAGCATGTGTAGCTATACCCGAGCTAGCATTAATCTAGCTAGCGCCGGTATCGATAGCAGAGTGAAGCTGCCCGGGATCTGGGTAATTACTCAAGCGACTATCCTGTGCTGAAGTCCTTGCTGCCACCACTTCACTGCTGACAATAGCCAAGCTAGCTAGATTAAAGCTCGCTTGGGTACGTCTACATGTGCTGCAATCACACACCCTGGTTGCAGTGTAGACATGCCCTTGGGCAGGCCTCCAGGACTGTCTGTGTTGCACCGGGGAATGCTTTAGCTCCCAGAACAGCCCAGGGCAATTGTCTTAGCCCTTGCTCTCCCTGGACTGTGAGTTCTGTACTAGGCCTCTTAGAGACACAGCCCAGAACCTCAGCCCAAATTTTCAAGCCTCACCCACTGACTGCAGCCTGTGTGCTACGTAAAAAAAAATAATAGGGAACCACTTAAGAGCAAACAACATAATCATCATTCTCCCGGCTGCTGACACCAGAAGTTTCATGACCATTCCAGTCACTTGAGACTCTTACGGCCATTTTTCAGACGTGTCCATTAACATCCATGCCTCCATTTTTGAGTGCCCCAGTTGAGACTTCTATTTCCAACCCCCTCTGAGCCGTCCCAAATAACCGAACCCTGCCCCCGTAAAAAACTATCCCACTCTTTGAGACTGTAAAGAGAGAAGGGCCAGAGGTTCCATGATGTCTGCTAACGATTTTGCTGTTGCTATTGATATTATCTGGAAGCTGCTCAGACACTATGGTGATGGGCAGCAGTATAAAATCTTAAGATACACAGCGACACCTTTGCCTGATTTTCAGACATACTGAGGAACCACAGCTCCTACTGAAATAAAAATGGAAGCACAGAACATTAGTGAACACTTCTGAAAATGTCGTGTTAAAGCTTTGCAATCTAGAAGATTCCATTGTATGGAGCAAACCTACGGAGTGCCCATTACAGACTCAAATAAACTTACCTCCATCACAAGTGCTCAAACAATTATTTTCAGAATGGCTGATGGTCAGGATCATGACAGCATATTGCAAAATGAAAGGAATATTCCCCAAGGACAGACGCAAGACACACCTTTCGTGATGTAAGCCCCAGAAAGAAAGTAATTCCTTTTTGTTAGATAAGCCTTTCTGGAAACTGGAACCGATGCTGCTATCTTCAAGCCTCTTTTTCACTGAAGTCAGTAGCAAAACTCTGCCAAAATCCCAATAAGATCCAAATGATACAGAATATATTTTCTGGGATGGACTGCCTGTGGAAAAATTGCTGAACAAGCTAAACAAAAATACTGCAGCAAACAAGAGAGACTCAGATGTAAAAATGTAATAGGACCCAGCTTTGGACTTTAGACATTTTTGTAAGAGTGGTTTAATTCATGTGCTGTATTAAAACCTTTGCATTGTAACTTTAAACACTTTGTGCCAAAGATGTAAAAATGCAGAATATTGTGAAGTTCATAACTTCAGTTGTCGAGTATGGACGGTGACAGCCCAGGTTTTGGGGAGATAGTTTATTTAGTCTCTGTTGTTGTGATATTATGTATTGTCGGAGAAAAACAGAGTTCTCACTCTCTTTTTTGGGTGCAGCAAATCAGATACTTTATTATCTCTAGCAATTGCGTGGAGGGAAAGAGTGCACTAGGACACAGGGTTTCCCCCTCCTAGGCAGGACTCTCAAAAGATAAACAATTAAAGCAAGCATTTATACCTTTTGTTACAAACAATAATGAGCAACAGCTGCATTTTGTTTATACATGGGTCATCCTGATATCTTATTTTTCATCAGTCTTTTATGTTCATTTTCTCTCTCTGTTGCTTCCAGTCTAGCCAGCTCTAGTTTTGTAGCTGCTTCACTGGTAGTCATTTTCCTGCTTTCTTCTGCTGGGCCCACACCCCTCTGCAGTTCACTGAAACTGGGATGCACTCAGCTCAGGGGATTCTTAGTTAACAGAGTGTCCAGTGTTCAGCCTTTCTGGGCAATTTGCACCCTGTGCAATTTTAGCTCCTTTTGATCTTCCTTCTTACTTATTTTCCTTCCTTTTCTGTCCCTACTTCCCTTTCCCGAAATAAGCAAACAGAAAATAACAAACCAGTAACCACTTTGTCTGTTCTCCAGCCACCACACTTAAAACTCACTTAAAATCACTACCAGTATCTCAAAGCAATCAGCTGTGCACAGATCCTGCCGACTACGCCACTGTGACTTAGATCACAGAAACCCCCTTGAGAGCTGCCACCTGATGTGCAAAGACTACCCCTGCTTCTGTTTTCCCTACCAGCTCAGGACTCCAGCACCCTGTCTTGCCGAGCCAGACGCTCCCACCTGCTCCAACACAGACCCAGGGTCTGAATCACTTGTCCCAAAGCTGCAAGTTTACCCGAAAACAGCTCACAGAAGTGTGCTTGTCTTTAGCACTCAGATGCCCAACTCCCAATGGGGTCTAAACCCAAATAAATCCGTTTTACACTGCATAAAGCTTATGCAGGGCAAACTCATAAATTGTTCGCCCTCTATAACACTGATAGAGAGATATGCACAGTTGTTTGCTCCCCCAGGTACTAATACATACTCGGAGTTAATTACTAAATAAAAAGTGATTTTATTAAATACAGAAAATAGGATTCAAGTGGTTCCAAGTGGTAACAGACAGAACAAAGTAAGTCACCAAGCAAAATAAAATAAAATGCGCAAATCTATGTCTAATCAAACTAAATACAGATAAGATCCTCACCAGTTCCAGAATGCTCCCTTTTACAGGCTAATCTCCTTTTAGCCTGGGTCCAGCAATCACTCACACCCCCTGTAGTTACTGTCCTTTATTCCAGTTTCCTTCAAGTATCTTGGGGGGATGGAGAGGCTCCTTCTTTAGCCAGCTGAAGACAAAATGGAGGGGTCTCCCACAAGTTTAAATAGACTTTCTCTTGTGGGTGGAGACCCCCCTCCTCCCTCCTATGCAAAGTCCAGCTCCAAGATGGAGTTTTGGAGTCACCTGGGCAAGTCACATGTCCCTGCATGACTCAGTCTTTACAGGCCGAAGCCATTGTCCACATGGTATCTTGTATGTCTCCAGGAAGACTTCTTATGTGGATTGGAGCATTCCAAGATGCATTGTTCCCCAAGTGCTTCCTGATCAGGTACTTAACCTTGCAAATTCCTTCCAAAAGAAACTGATCAAATGCCTCACAAAGCTTACTTAGAAACCAAGCAAGCATACAGCCCATATTCTTAACCTCAAGTAGAAAATGATATATGTGTACAGATAGGATGAATAGATATAGTAGACCATAACCTTTACGGAGATATATTACATGGCACAGGCAGCACAAAACATATTCCAGTTATGTCATACATACATTTATAAGCACACACACCCCCCATAAAGCCTTATGGGGTACACTGTCACACGTACATCAAGGCTATATCTACACTGCACACCTTACAATGGTGCATCTGTGCCACTGCAGCCGCACCATTGTAAGGTGTGCTGTGTAGCCGTGCTTTATAAAACCACCTCCAACGAGGGGCAGTAGCTTTGTCACCTGGAGCGCAGCTCCCACCAACGAAGTGCTGTCCACACTGGTGCTTTTTGTCGTTAAAATTTTTGTCACTCAGAGGGGTGTTTTTTTCATACCCCGGAGCGACAAAAGTTTTAATGATGAAAGTGCCAGTGTAGACTTAGCCTGAGATCCAGTTACCATCAGCCTTCCCTCAGAATCTGCCTCACAGCACAGCCGGGGGCACATGCCTCCACCTGCCCGTCTAGGTTTCATTACTGTGTTCCTTAGTCTGAAGAAGCTTGCAAAATGGTGATCATTGTATAGTAGACTATCTGGAGAACGCTGCAGCATGCTCTCTGCTGGGAGCCTCACTGCTTGCAGTATGCCAGGTGTAACCCTGTGACTGCTCTGAGTGAAACTGAGTCACTTGGACTTTCCTTAACACAGAGAAAGACCATCCCCAGTGAAAAAAACGTAGCTTATTATCATGCCCTTCCCTCCTTTGCTGAACTAAAGTAATCCTTCAGCTTTTTAGGAAGCCAAAAATACACGTTTTGTGCCACTCTGGTGACACTCAGCTAATGCTGCTGTTTTTGTTTTGTTTTGTTTTATATACGCTGTCAGCTTTAGTCAGATTCTGAGTGCTCTGAGTTGGTGCCATTCATCAGGTAGAGATTTATAAATGAGCAGTTTGAGTCTTTCAACTCACTAGCTCTAGGCAGGGCTTGCAATTGTACAGGGGCATATTAAAATTAAAGGAAAAGGT
The DNA here is from genome assembly GCF_028017835.1 of Emys orbicularis. Lineage (NCBI taxonomy): Eukaryota > Metazoa > Chordata > Testudines > Emydidae > Emys > Emys orbicularis. The sequence goes on from NC_088683.1 coordinate 349,656,397, forward strand.
GGAGAAGGTTGCAGTTGTTTGTTACAACAAAACTTTTCTAAAGTTACAGTGCCATCTATGAACTATGTTGTGACCTAGAATAATGCTGGCTGTAAATGTGAAGGAGACCAAAAGTAATTGGACTTGGTTCCCTTTTATTAGCTGGATACTAAAAATGGCAAAGTTCTGTGGCCACAGTGATGTTTTACATTCTCAGTTCACAAGTACATCACAAGGTTCTACTGACGTCACACGTGACAGGAGGGCTCCCTAAAAATCCTGCTGCAAGAGCCTTCTCCTCTGCAGCTCCTGTCATTTGGAAGGGTCGTCCTGCATCTTGCAATATTTTCTTTGTTTGCTTTTCTTTGCAAATCATATCTAAAAACATCTCTTCCCCTCAGCTTTTAACTCTATCCCTCTTTTTCTGTTGTTTTTTTAAGATTCTGTATCACTTTGGGATTTCATACGTTTGTCTGAAAGATGCTATGCCAAATACAGTACTGGTATATTATTTTTGTTTATTAATTGAATTGATGCATGATGTATAGAGTACTCAAAAGTGTTGGGCATTGTATAGACATAAACTAAGGGAAGTCTCTGCCGCAAAGAGCTTACCATCTAAGTGCAGGTAATATACTTTGTTTGGAGCAGGAACTGTGTTTTTGTTCTGTGTTTGCGCAGCGCCTGGGCCATGACGTGGGCTCTTCACATTATACAAATAAATAAATAACAACAAACATCAGGAACTACATTTTAGGCCTCAATCTCACAAATCCTTAAGCATGTGCGTAACTTTATAAACATGAATAGTCCTACTGACGTCACCATTAGTTCCTTCTGTTCACATGAGTTAATTGCACATATTTAATAGTTTACTGAATCAAGACCACCATTTGTTTTTTAGCTACCCCAGACTATCAGTTCATGCAAACAGTGTTTTCTGCTAGGTGGTTGAAAGTCTTCAGTGTAGTCAGAGCCTTGTTCAGAACTACAATATGACTCTTCCTCTGGCATGTGTAGGGAAAAGGGATTCAAATCAGCACTTGCATTATTTTCCTTCGGGAATCAACATTTGCAGTGCACAGTAGCCAAGAACTGTTTCAGTCAATAAAATGTGCCCTTGATAATTCTCTTGTTTCAGATCTCTAATCTCACTTTAATTAGTGTTGTACACAACAGCGCCAATCAATGTAAGTCAGCAGCAAACATTACCATCTGCATTCATCATTAGCATCAACCAGCATGGTAATCTGCAGTTTTAGACTAATGCATGAGCTCATGGGACTCTAGTGTCTGTTCAGAAACAAAGACCTCTTTTCCTTCCACCGTTTAGCTTTTGAAACCTATCATTCCTTCTGCCTCAGAACTTTCAAAAGATGATGCATTTCCATGACTTCCATTGTAATTTGTTTCACTTCTGGAGTAAAAGTTTCTTGCTCATTCTCTGCTTTGCAAAAAATGAAGTCATGTGTTTGGAGATAATTAATTGTGGATGGATTCAGAATCTACTGTATGTAACCAATACTCGGCATTGTTGCCAGCTCTGTGGACAGGTCTATAAGGCTGTTACTGCCTTTCATATCAAGGTACATTATTATTTAATGGACTTGCTCAGAAAATGCTTTTGTTTAATACATGTGAGCCCTCATGGCATTTAGTAAAAGTCAGAGCTTTGCTTCCTGATAATTCATCTTTTAAAGCCAATTATAAACAAGTTATTGGTTTAAAACTGGTCAGTGAGGGCACTGCCACATCTCCAGATGTGATTTTCCATTAATTTCTCAAGGAAAGCAAGACTTCACTCGTTTCTTAGCTATCAGAATATGCTGTTTGGATTGATGTAGCTCTTGATTGTAGGCTTATACTGCAGAGCAGCAGATGACCCACTACTGGCAAGGGCCCTTTAAAGACCATATATTTAATTAATTTGTTACATTCCAATTGCTGACTAAGATTTTAAGGGGTTTCTGTATCTTCACTAGGCATTTGCTTCTGCAGTAAAAGGACGTAAGTGTTATCCATGCTCAAAGCACATTGAAAAAGGAAGACGCAAGTGAAATCAGCCCCACCGATCGCATAAAGTTCAGTGAAATAATGCCAGATCTTTTATTGTCTTTACCCATCTAAGATGGGTGACTGGAGCGGCTGCACTACATAAAAGAACCCTCTCCAGTAGTCACTTTGCTAAAGATGCACGATGCACATCTATAGTCTCCCTAAGAGAAGATACTCTTTTAATGTATTTTTCCTCCTTACATAATTTCATCCAGAACGAGTGCTTGCAGCTATGAAAGGACTGTGGTTGTAGAGATACAACCTAAAGCAACACAGTAACAACCGTGACAACTCATTTTAAAAACATTCTTTTCATTAAAAGAAGTAGCCTAGAGTGTTTTAAATCTACCCATAATGCTTCTATAACCATTCTATGCAATTACACTACAATGGGCAACAATTAATTGTATTAAATCCTTCATATGGAAATGTTTACTAATAAAGATGTTCAAACCTTTTCCCCTAACAATAGGGGATACAAATTAGTACATACCCCTTGGAACCACGCTAAACTAGGAATTCTGCATTTAGGAGTTATAATCAGATTTTTTTTCCACAGGAGAAGAAATGTTAATTCCAGTTTATTGGGTTCTTAAAACTGTATTTTACTAGGAGAAACCTTTCCTATTTGTTTTCCACTGGAAAAAACTGAGGGCAAGACCCTCCAACTGGATTCATAGAGACAGACCTCTGCACTTCCATGGAGCCCCGTGGAGGTCAATGAGGCTGCATGCAGATACAAACACCCTACCTGCACAAATCCAGTTGCAGGATCTGGCCCAAGGGTACATAATCTGGCTTTACTTGTAACTAAAGGCAAAACTCTCATTGACTTCAATGGAACTAGAATTTGACCGTAAAAAATTTAGCATTCTCTTCTTTCTAGTTAGTTGTCATACTGTCCTCGTTACATCTTTCACGTGTGCTCAGATACAATGGTATGTTTTGTAGGAAGATAAGAAGGGGACACCATTATAATCATAAATTGTCACAGACATGAGTCTAAACGTTACGAGCGAGAGATTTCTGTAAAACAAATGCATGGTACTGCGTATATTTTATCCACTAAGCTCTGAAACTCTCCAATTAATGCATAAACATTATGAAATAAAATAGGAAATAAGGTAGTTTAAATTACGAAGAGGTAATTCTTATGATCCCTATTGAAAGGAATAAGAGGGGCTTAAACTACAAGAAGTTGTTCAGTAGTAAATGCTGTCAAGACTGGTATAATTGCCTGTTTTCATGCCCTTATTTTCCTTCCCCAGAGCTATGTTTGACTATGACAAAAGCAAGGACAGTGGCCTCCCAAGTCAAGGACTCAGTTTCAAATTCGGAGACATCCTCCATGTTATCAACGCCTCTGATGATGAGTGGTGGCAGGCGAGGAGGGTCACTCAGGAAGGAGACAGCGAGGAGATGGGAGTTATACCCAGCAAAAGGAGGTATGTGTAATTGCTGCTTTACTACTTCACTTGGCACAAATGTACAGAAGTTTGAGTTTTATTCCAAAACCAATGTGCACTAATCTAAAAAAATATAGGAGAGGGTGCAAAGAAGAGCCATAAAAATTATTCAAGGGCTGGGAAAAGTGTCTTAAAGAATTCAATCTGTTCAGTTTATCAAAAAGAAGATCAAGAGGTGACTTGATTATGTTGTATACATACCTTTTGGGGAGAACATACCAGGTAGTAAAAATCTCTAGCAGAGAAAGGCATAACCAGGACAAGGGGCTGGAAGTTAAAGCCAGAGAAATAGAAATTAGCTAAATCTCTAAAATAAATCTCAATATATCTTTGTTTAGCTGTGCTGGACTCATGGGGAAATGTACCATCTGATGTTACTGATATTTGTTACTGTCTATGCTGTCTGATGGGTTGCCTTAGTGAAGTAGTTGTTGGTTTCATCAAATATCAAAACTGCCACTGAAATTGATATTCGTTGGTATCTTTGTTGATAATTTCAGTAGAGAGGTCAAAAACTGAAGTGGCATGAAGGAGAATGAATTCTGTCCAACCAAACCAAATTTCTCCTTTGGAATATTACTTCTAGGCCAGTTATAAACCTTCTATCTACAGTAATTTCAATTCTAGAGTTAATAAAAATGGTTGCACAAATTTGTTATAAAGAGATAAATTGGATTGCGGATCGCCGGCAGAGCACCTGGTATTGTTCCACGGTGAACTGGCTGATCACAGGATACTAACCCTGCTCATTGGTTTTGCCATGTTAAATAATGGAGACTTCAAAATGCCCTCAGATATCACATTGCCATGGGCCTTGGTAGGTAGCTAGATACTGAAAAAATATAGTAAACACTTTCCTAATGTTAATCTTCCATGTAAACTGTTGCTATGATTGCCATAGGGGGTTTTATGGGATTATGAATGCATGAGTGCTGGTCCGTGCAATCATGAATGGAAGCAGGTGGAATTCATAAGACAGTCTCTCTCTTAAGATGTGGTCCATAGTATAAAAAGGTATGAACCCTTGAACTTTATGATATACAGAGTAAGAATGTGGGGAAACAACTGATTAAATGGTGAAGTTAGACATGTGTCTTGTTGGTTCCACATGTGTAGGTGTGAATGTGTGTGTGATCTTTTTCTGTAGGTGGGAGGGGATGCCTAAGGTTTATTGACCTACTTGCAGAAGAGTGTTTTCAGGAGGGACAAATATGTGGAGACATGTTGGACCCACTCAGGGTCTGGGCTGCAGGGCATATGGGGCAGCATGAAGGAAGATATGGAGACAGAAGTGGGAGAAAGATGTGGTTTGTTCTACAACTTAGGCAGAGTGGAGAGGGATGCAAAATGAGAGCAGAGAGGTAAGCAGGAAATAGGTTGCATAGAGTCTTGAAACGTGGAGCTTGAATTTGTAACGCTGCCGGTACAGTTACAATGGTCTCATGGGGGGTGGGATAGGGAGTCTGCCTGTTCCAATGGTTCCAAATTGAGATCACATTTTTCTCTCCAATAATTGTTTCTCCCAACAAATTCTAGGAGTATAAATAAAAGGAACAAAAAGCTGGATAATGTCATCTAAATGCTATTCGGCTTATTCTGGCAAGGCCTTTCTTCATTATGGTGGGGCTAGGCCCTTTTCCCATAACAGTGACGTTTTTCTCCAGCAAATCCTTCCCTGAAATGTGAGCAGCCCGTGTTAATGCCATACCGTTCAAGGTTAATTCAGTGTTTCTAATATAAATACTGTTGTTCATAAATCTAACACTGACTAGATCCTCCCATGAGCCGGGTGTATGTTTTTCCCCATTTAAAAAGTCCTCTCCCTGGTCCCCCTTTAAAAATGTATTGAAGTAATGCTAGGGTTACCATATGTCCGGCTTTTCCCGGACATGTCCGGCTTTTTGGTCCTCAAATAACCGTCCGGGAGGAAATTCCAAAAAGCCGGACATGTCCGTGAAAATAGGGAGGGGTCGTGGGGCTCGGGTCCGGGCTGGAGCCACTGGGGCCGGAGCCGCTGGGGCCAGCCGTGCTCAGCCGCCGGCCGGCGCCGCTCGGCCGGAACCGGGGCCCGAGCCGAGCTGGGCCGGAGCTGTTGGGACCGGGGCTGGGGTGCTCGGCCGCCAGCCGGCGCCGCTCGGCCGGGGCCGGGCCGGAGCCACTTGGCCGGAACCGGGGCCCGAGCCAAGCCGGGCCGGAGCCGCTGGGACCGGGGCTGGGGGTGCTCGGCCGCCAGCCGGCCCCAGAGCCGCTCGGCCGAGGCCGGTGCCCCAGGGCCCGAGCCGAGCCGGGCCGGAGACGCCGGGGCCAGAGCCTCTTGGCCGGAGCCGGCCGCCGGAGGGAGCCGCTCAGCTGGGGGGGCCGGACTGGGCCGTGCCTCCTCGTGCCCCCCCCCCCGCCACCGCCCCAGCTTACCTGCTGCCTGCCTGCCTGTCTGTTTCAGGCTTCCCGCGAACATTTGATTCGCGGGAAGCAGGGGAGAGGGAGGAGCAGGGGGCGGAGCGTTCAGGGGACGGGGCGGAGTTGGGGCGGGGACTTTGGGGAAGGGGCGGAGTTGGGGCGGGGCCGGGGCCCCGTGGAGTGTCCTCTTTTTGGAATATTAAAATATGATAACCCTAAGTAATGCATTTGTTTTTGCAGTTATTTAGCTCAGCAAGGATCCATTTGTACAAGATAGATATTTTTTTTTCAAGTTGTGTCTTAAAAATGAATGCTAGTTCATACTATGGACACAGTAGCTTTTTTTCCAGAGTCATTGAGCCTGGTTGTCATTGTCCTGCATCTTCTGTAGTCACGTACACAAGAGCAAAGTGTAAAATGCAACCGAAATCAGAATACTGTTATACTTACTGCACAGGTATACATAACTGCACAAGGTGGTGTGCAGAAGAGAATCAGCCAATTATATCTAGCATACAAATTCAAATTTAGAGTAAAATCTCTTCTTAAAAGTGTTTCCTGAGCATACGAGACCTGATTCAAAATCCAGTGAAGTCAGTGAGAGCCTTTCCATTGACTTCAACTGGCTTTATGTTGAGTTGCCACTTGGTCATTTAAATTAAAAACTGAAAAAAACAATCAGATTACATTATGAACCAATCACTAGCCAAGTTTCCTCTTGTTGTATACATGACATTATTTATGTACAAATTGCAATACATGTACCAAAAAAAAGCCACACACGCTTAAAATCTAACAGCAACATCTTTCCCATGTGCTAGATGGTGGTATAACAGAGGGGAGGGGATCAGTGGCAGCTATGTGTTAGAGCCTGAGCCATTTTGCTGGTTTGCAGAGTCATATGGTTCCATCGGGTAGGGGAAGAATGTATTCTGGGGGCTGTTTTGTGCAGCCATGTGGAAATTTTATGAATATCTCTCCTCCGGTTTATAAACATTTCAGGCACCCAGGCAGGAAACCATAAAGAAGAGGTGACAAATAGCATTTCAGAAGCAAATAGCAAATAGTCAAAGACATACTTAAAGCAAATAGGTGGTGAATAGCCCAAAGACTAAAAAATAGGTGTTGGCTCCGGCTACTTTGAACACCTAGTGTTGGAGCCTTATACTGGCAGTATCTACACTCTAAATCTACATTCACAAACTGTCCAGACATTTGAGGATTTCCACCCTTGCTTTTGACTCCGCAAGTGAGTGGACCTTTCCTTTGATGGGCTCTACAAAGTGCAACTCATTCCTTATGGAATCCTTCTCATTTATCCCTCTCACCTTTAAAAAACATTTTAAAGTGCCCCCCCCCCAAAAAAACCCCAAACAATTTCCGTAGACCCATCACAATTGGCCCTATATTTACCAAAGTTCCTTTCAATTCCTCTTTTTCCTTTTTTTGCACTTGGACCCCCTCACTTTGTTTGTATTTTATGAGGGTGGCATATTATGCTGTTATGTACTGCACTCTGAGCACTTTGGCCCTTCTGATCATCCAGATTGACCTCCTGTACAATTAATACATTAATTATAACTGAATACAATAGAACATAACCTTTATTTTCTTGCAGTACTGAAGCCATTGACCTCTTCCATAATAGTTCTTCACTACAGTATATACTCTGGGAGCAATTAATATAATTAAGTTCTTACTTAGGGATATGTCTATGAAAATCATAGTGCCTGATTTTACCATTTTTTCCACATTTTTTGGAATGGAGCCATTCAAACAGGCACATTAAAGCATGAGCAGATAAGAGAAATTTCCAGTGCTAAATCAAGACTCAGTTTTCTTTTCCCTTTTATTTTATAATTTATGTGGTAGACCAGAAGAGGTCGTAATTTATAGCTACCAGGGAATTGCTGCCCATTTCTCACTCTGGGATGGTGTGTAGTTTCCAGCCCTTAACTGTCAATCAATTACATGGAGCTTGAAAGCAATTTGTCATTAGATTTAATCGTGGTCACTTCCATGTGGATTTGTTATTTTGTTTACAACTCAGAAGCCCTCCTTTAAGAGTGAATTTGGATCCTTTAGCACTGTGTCACAGAGACGGGCAATTTAATTCTGTATTGAACAAGCAGAGTACCACGGTCCTGGCCCATCTATGTCCCTCTCATTAAGGGCCTGATCCTGTGAATTGGTTAGAGTTTTTAACTGCCATTGACTCAAGTGGGAATTGAGGTGAGAGTGGTCAATGCCTCGCACAATTGGGATCTCACTGATCATGGCTTTGGCTTTAGAGGAAGCAGTTCACTCACTCTTAAAGACAAAACTGCTCCTATTTTGGCCAGAGGTCCAAAAATTCTTTTAGATACCAAGCTCTGGTCACCATGAAGATGTATGTTTCTAATTACAGTTGTAACGTACCCTCATGCTGGGTGGGTGAGCAGCATGGCCCTCTTGCTGTGAAGTGATGTCACTTTGACACTGATGACATTACGCTTAGTGAAAGAGACCATGAACCAGTTTTTAGCCTGCTGGTGTAACCGTCAGACAGGAAATATTATTCTTTAACACGTAAGAATGAAACACTGCACGCCAACTTCCACACTGCTTTACACCCACCATGAAGCTCTGTCAAAGTCAATCCTAAACAAGAGAGTAGAGTAACATCAGTAGACAGACATTACATGATTGTGTATCTCAGACCCCAGAGCCAATGCAGTGCCATGAGGTGTCAATCAGCCCAGAATTTGGCATAAGGGTATGTTTAAAATATTAGGGTGAAACCAATTTTAAAGCTTGTTGGAATCCAGGTTATAATCTCTCTCACGCAACTAGTGCCACAGATTACTTCATTTTATGTGGAAGTGGTCATCTTTAGAATTAGATTTAGAAATGCCAGTTGGAATGAATCTTCTACACATCACTGTTTAATGAGATAATGAGAACTGCTGCTCACCTTCTGAACTCTCATGCTGGTGGAATAAGCAAAATGGGTGCAGCTTTCTATTAAGGTCAATAGCCATAATTAGAGAAGTATAAAGAAGCCACTCAAAGCTGGTGTTTCAAGGAACTCTAATTTACTCTAGATACAGGTCACTGGAGGTAGGAACACCCCACCTTATGAATGTCAATGCATATATACCTGCCCTTATCTTTTCCTGTACTCACTCTCTAAGTAAGAGTTGCATGAATTCGCTCTAAGGATCCAAAATGGCAATGAACTGAGTGCCCTTAATTTAATGCAGATCATATCGTCATAATCTAGCCCTATATTGTCACCAATCCCACTGCTGCTGCCTCTGAAATCGAGAGTTTTGCTTGTTACTTCAACAGAAGCAGGGTTAATTTACCCTAAAACTTCTTTTGTTTTAAACGTATCCAGTCACAAAACCGTCTATCAGATTTGAAGTCATTCTGTGAATACCATTTTCAAATACATGGGGGGGAGGGGGGTCTATGCAAATTATATCTATATTTTACAGAACAAATGTTTAAAGTGATATCAGTCTGTCGTGCTGTTTTCAACTGTACAGAGCTTGCAGGGCACAATTATTTTTTTCTTCTTAGATTCTACAGGGCAAAAGATGAAAAAAGAACACAAAAAAAGTCTTTCATAAACATTTTTCAAGGACAAGGAACCAGAGGTTTGCCAATTGCAAAAATCCTTCTGGGTAAAAAGGCATCTTAAATTTGTTATTCCGCCCGACTTGTCAGAAGAACATGTTTATCCACTCAACTGGGTTTTACTTATGTTTCTCTTCTAAATTAGCTACCTTTTTAAAAATCCCTCAAGATTTTAATCCCAGAAAGATAAAGCTTTTTAAAATAGCATGGTCTTGTTAGCTTTATCTGAAGTGAGTTACTTGAGCACAGTTGCTAATCTAATGGGAAAAGATAAATATAGACTAAAATTGATATGCATGTGTGTATTCCCCTCTCCTCATTCTTTTGCAAGCAGGAGAAACATCATCACAGTAGAATAAGGATGTACTGTGAGTCCAGGAAAGCACTAACCACAAGCTTCATTGAAAGTAGCTTTGCTTGCAAGAGACATTTTTATATAAGATGAACTTTATTAATATTTTTCAATTTAAAATAAGAATTAGCTTTCACAAAGACCATTAACCACCAAGATAGCTTCATGGGAGTGTGGCAAGTCAATTATTTTTGTAACAGCTCATGAAGTCTTAATCTTTAAACAGGTTAAAAGGATTTTTCCTCCCCAATCTTACAATGGCACATTTTTCCATAATAGTAACTGTACCGCTTTTATCGGACAATAAACCAGTGCTGAGCTACCATCAGTTGGCAAAATTCTGATTATGAAGACCTGAATTCTTCAGAGAGAGAACAAGTTTTGTCCTAGTGCATTTACACATGTTGTTTCAATAAAAAGTCAATTAATGAGGTCTAATATTGCTCAAAAATCAGTTGGAGAATGGACATTTGTGGTCAAAATCAGACCTTGCATGAATGCTTACAACAAGCATGGAAGTCTCTGGGCCAAAGTGAGCAGGGATGTAAGTGATGGAGAAGTTGTGTACTGGGTGTGGTAAATTGGTCTGAACATGGGTGGAAATGGTAAAACATGTTTGCACTGATCTGGCATTCAGTGGGTGGGCAAAACTCACATGCCAACGGGAAAGATAGTTATTTTCCTGCTTCCTTACTCTAACAGAAGGGTGTAAGATAAAACAAGTTTTATCAAACACACATTTTATTTTGCACTCTTCTATTTAGTAACTTTTCTTACTACACTTTCTATCATTATGCTCATTCTGCAAACCAGCTGAATGCTAAATCAATACAAATTAAGCAACCCCAACCACTTGTACTTGGTTTCACACCCCAACATGTAATTTACACCTTCATTTACATCACAGATGAATCTGACTATGAAAATTTAAAGCATGTCTTGCCTGTTATTTTACATCTCCAATAAGAAAACTAATCTGTGGTGTTATAAATTTGTTAGTAAACTTTTCAGTAATCCATTAACCATCCACTTACAGCATATTACATTCTTCTGCTTCTTCTGTATGGCTTAAAAACAGCAATGTTCGATGCCCAAGTCTAGGTTAATGATCCAATTGATTACTTCAGGTGATGCGGAGTGAATGGCAGTGATTCCACCATCACGTGATTACTTGGGCCATTGATTGACAAGGTGTTCCATAGTTTGAGTCCATTTCCTCAGTCATAAATAAGATTGTATCTCAGACTCCATTTATGGAGAAGGTAGGCACATCTGCCAGGCGATGTGCAGATGCGATTCAAAGTGGGCCATATTTTTTGTAGGATTGAAGAACCGCTGGGTTCTTCAGTTGGGTCTTTGTTGTGGTGTTTTTTCAGGATGTTGGTGTCCTTCCACCTTGCTCACCATTGATCTTCAGGGAGAAACCCTGAATCTTTGAGCTCTTGCATTGCCAGCCTAAAAGATTTTCTGGATTTGAGTCAGAATCTCAGTATATTATTTAGATCTTCGTGTATTGGAAGATTCTTGTTCCCTCGAACATGATGGAGCCTCCAAAGAATTCTGGTATTGCAATGAACTTGGGGTGGGTGGATGTGCACCAGTACGGGAAGCCATGGTTGTGGCATTTGTTTTATTCTGCCCATATTAATCTGCATGACACTCTTAAATTGACAGTCAACAAGCAATGTGTGTGAGCGATGTGTCCAGATGGGTGAGCAGTATTTTGCAGTTCAGGAGATAAGAGCCAGTGACAAGGTCTGTAAAGTTTTTGCATTGGCTCCCAGGTCATTCCTGCCAGTTTCTGGATGAAATTCACATGTATCTTAATTCTGTCATGAATATTTTTCAGGTGCTGGTCATATTTCAGGGTGGGATCGGGTTTTATCTGCAAGCCACAGAAGTCCATGTGCTGTTCCTGCCTAACCATTTGATTGTTTAGATGAAATGCTGACACAATAAGCTGAATGATGTTTGGGTTTAGCCGTCAGTATAATAAATATTATTCCATATTAAAATGGTTTTAAGGTTCCATCCTTAGTGAGGATTTGTTCTGTGTAGGTAAATCCTGTACCTGTATGGTCAAAGCAATGTGATCCCCATTAATTTCTGTGATAATGTTCGGTGAAGACCACTGGTGTGGATATTAAAGAGGGTCAGTGCTAAGACTGATCCTTGTGGCAGGCCATCATTGAGTGTGCATGGCCTGCTGACCTGGTTGCTCAGGAAAACACAAAAGGTTGGTCAGAATGTCTTGGAAGAATTTTATCGTTGCATGGGATAATTTTCCTGGCTTTCAGGAGGAGGCCATTCCTCCGCATCGTGTCATAGGCAGCAGATAAGCCTAAAAAAGCTGCCCCAGATTTGAGTTTTCACTGGAATGCAGCCTCTGTGTGTGTTGTCAAGGCTAATACTTGGTCAGTGCAGCTATGGCCTGATTGGAAACCCATTTGTTTGTCCGGACCATGGCTTCTAAAGTTCTACAAGCGGCATAATCCTTGCCAGTAATACAGTCATATGAGGTGAATCTGCGTATAGTTTCTTTGTGTTTCCAGTTTACCCCAAAGAGTTAAGGTAAAATTTTCAAAAGTGCCTATGTCCCATTTTCAGAAGCGATTTAGGTACTAAGGAGTCTAGGTTTTCATTGACCGTCAATAGATTTCAAAATTATCCTTTTTATAATTTATTATGAGCATTTTTATGCTCATAATTCACTTAGACACTTTTGAAAATTTTACTTGTAGGCCCCTTTTCATTGGCAAACACATAGAATCAGCTTCTGCTTTCAGCTACATCAGTGTAAACCTGGATAACTCCACTGTAGCATTATTCAGGATTTACTCCACTGAAGTAAATGTGACTGAAGTAAATGTGACTGAAGTAGAGTTTGTCTCATAAGGCCACAAATGCTGGCTCTTCAGATCAAGCAATGCCAAACACTAAACTACTCATTTTGTTTTATAAATGGAACCCAGAAACCCACTTATTTGATATTACTAAGATTTAAATGCACTGGATAAAAAATTTTAAAGCTCCGAATGCAGTTAGGAGGCTAATCCTCATTTGCAAAAGTGACTTGGGAGCCTAAATCTCACTGAAAATCAATGGTGCTAAGTACCCAAATGTCTGTCACTTTTGAAAATGGGACTTAAGTTCTGAAAATTTTACCTATAGCCTCATTCATAAATAGGCCCAAATCTGTTGAAGTCAGTTGGACTGTGTCTAGTTATGCCAGGCTAGAAATTGGCCCAAGCGTAGTGATAGTGTAACACCGACAGACCCTGGTCGTCGGTGGGCAGGATCAAACCAGGGACCTCTGGAGCATAGGGCATGAGCGTCTACTGCATGAGCTAAAAGCTAACTGGCTGTTAGCTAAGGCTGTAGAACGACTCATTTTATCTCTCTCTCTCTAAGTGGTCTCGGTGCCACTAGATGGGACAGAACACCGCACCCAGAAGGTGTGTGGGTTACAATAGCTGTGTGTTTCATTAGTGTGGTAATATATGGATCTCACTTCTGCTGAATTTCCATACACATCCGAGTTGAAGGATCCCAGTTTAATAATTGACAGGAATGAATTCAAGTAGGTGAGATTTTAAAAACCCAAATGTAAATTGTAATTCTTTATCAACCCACTCAGCCTAATCTGGTAGCCCAGATTCCAAAGCCATATATATGCTATTGTTTAGCATTAGCAGGAAATCCCAACTTCTAGTCCTGAGAGGCAGATCTCCTTCCCCTGTCCTTGCTCTGTGTGTTTAAAGCTGTTATCTGGAGAAACCCATAGAGACATAAGAGGAAAGTGGAGGGATTCATGAAATATGTTTTCTGACTAGTTCTACAAATCAGGCTTTGTGCCTGGAACTAAGCAGAGTGGGAGTGAGTGATATTTGCAAGACTTCAACGGGCCATTCGAGGAGACACAGGATCTGTGGCTACATGGTTGTAGTGGGCCAGAACTCCTACATGTGGAGCATGGAAAGGCAGTGGCCTCTGAGCTGGAGTAGCAGCTGCAGATTGACTATGCGGCAGTCCCACCCCATGCAAGTTATGGGGGTTGAATAGCCACTACTGCATGTAGCAACATGGACAAAGCCCAAGTAATCTGGCTTTGTACAGAAGAGGTGAATTTAAAGTTTGAAAAACTGTTTTAAATCAACCCGTTGAAAATCAGTTCCTTGTTTATTCACCTGCCAAAACTGGAGTTGAGAGTATTGTGCTTTCCCTGTTGATGATGTTGCTAACATCTAAAGCATTGTAAAGAATGTTGCTTTATACTTTCTTTAGGTGTTTGCCATGTCAACCTTTGCAAGAGAGTCAGAGAACACTGATTTCCAATGGTATTTGCAAATGAAAAGGCTTTAAGTTCATATATATATATATATATATATATATATATATATATATATATATATATATATATATATATATATATATATATATATATATATATATCACATTAAAAAGTTCAAAGGACATTAAAGTTGCAATATCAAGCATTCACAAGTTAGGAAATGCCAAAATTAAGGTTGCGAATAAAACCTTAATTTGGCCTCCTTATGTGTATACATTATGATTAAGGCTACGATTTAATCATGGGTATTTTTAGTAAAAGTCATGGACAGGACATGGGCAAGAAACAAATAATCACGGCCCATGACCTGTCCAGGACTTATACCATAAATATCGCTGATTGAATCTTCGGGGGGGGGGGCGCTGCAGGGGGAGGAGCCCGGGGCACCACCTGTGGGTGGGGGGAGCCCGCAGCACCAGCTGCTGGGGGGAGGAGAACCCTGGGGGCTGCCCGCGGCTGCTCTGCTGTCAGGGGGAGTCCTGAGGGGTCAGCGGCCACTCTGTCCGCTGCCCAGTGGGGGGAAGGCCCGGAGGGCAAGCAGCCACCCCAGGACCGCTGCCAGGAGCAGCCGAGCTGTGGCGGCTCCCACCACCCCCAAGACCAGCAGCATTGGCTGCTGCTCAGGCGATCCCCAGGGTCAGCTGCTCAGAGCAATGGCTGGTGCGTCTGCTTGCAGAGCCACCCAAGTGACTGGCTGCAGAGCTGCTCCGGCAGTGGCCAGAGTGGCTCTCCCCGGGTTCACCTGAGCAGCTGGCCCCAGAGCCAGCTGCTTGGGCGGCCCTGGGGTCAGCCACACTGGCCACTGCCGAAGTCACAGAATCCGCGACCTCCGTGACAAACACGGAGCCCTAATTATGATACAGTCTTTAATTACATGATCACATGCCATTTTTTCTACAACACTCCTGCTCATTCAGTGCACTGGATTAGATGGTGCTTGTTGCACTGGTAGTTACTCAATATTTCTTTTCATTCGATGCACTACTATGGCACACCATCCTAATCCTGCACTGAATAAAGAATTATTTATTTCTGCATGGGCTCTTCTTTTAGAAACGTTAATGAATTTATCTTCCTTCACAGCACGCTGTGAGATGAACTGGAATTATTATCTGCATTGTACGCATGAGGAATAGAGGTAGAGAGATTAAACCAAAACTGTCAGAGGTCTTAATTAATTTTGGATGCCCAATCTAAGAAATTTAGGGCCTGATTTTTCACTTCTGAGTACTTGTTTTTGCAAATTTAACGTTCTTATAAATTAATTTTGTGGGGTGTAACTTTTTTTTTAAAACCTGAAAATTGAAAAAACAGAAATTCCATCATGTGGAACCATACTGACCCCCCACATGGGTCATCATCGGGGTGAGATCCACTGCACAATCCTCTGCTGCATGAGCGAATGGAGTAACTAGTAGCAGCAGAAAGCACAAAGTATCTTCTGTGTGGATCTGCCACTAGAGGTAAATGCACACACACACTTTGCCAGTGAGTTTCACAGCAAAGGAATCTTGAGACTTGGGAATAATGGGTTCAGTTTCAGGTTCAGTAGGAGAGTGTGCTTTAATAGTTACAGACCCTCTGGTCCTCTCCCCCCGGCCTCTCCCTATCCCCATCTGATCCTATTCTCCCCCAACTCCTGTCCATTTTCCTTTTCCACTGCTCCTATCCTTCCCCCTCCTTCCATGGCTCCTGCCCTCCTCTCTCCCATCTGCTCCTGCCTCCCCCCCCAAAAAAAAATATGACTCATAACCCCTGCCCTGAACTCCACACTCCTCTCCCACCCTCTCCCCAGAGTTCCTGCTCCTGCCCCTCCCACACACACCTGTAGCTCTTCAGCCAAACCCTGTTCCTCACCCCTCTGCATTCATGTCTGGATGGTTCCTCCTCCTCCGTGCTACCTGGGCGCTATCAGATTTGCGAGCACAGACGAGACAGTCTCTTTGCTCTCAGTGTAGATGCAGTCTTTGGAGAATTTAGCTGCCAAACTCTAACAAGTCTCTACTGAGCACATGCAAGGTGCAATTCTTCAGAGACTTCAGAGAAATGTGGGCAAATTTGCACAGGAAAAACAAAGGGCACATCCTTGACACCAGGGTTACCCCTCTGCCCAATTTCAGTTAACCCCTCTAAAACATGGAGGCACAAGTTTCTCACCCAAATGGTTGTGAGAATTGTTAACCACTGAAACTTAAAAAAATAAAATTAGCTGAAACTTAAAAAAATAAAATTGTTCTGAGCTAGACACCTATAATGAGAAATTTCAGGCTGAAGATTAAAATTGGCAAAGTTATAGTGTCTTATAATGGAAAGTGTTGGGCAACTTTAACTATAAGCACTACTATTTGCACTACTTATAATATATCATTAGCTTATGAAACACTCAGTTTTCTGCAGGCAATATAAACATTTATAAATGTTCTTAGTGAATGTGTCTGGATTATTAACGGCAGTTCACTACATTTATTATTTATATACCTTTCAAGGCAATGTAGATTGTGGCATATATTTTGTCTGCATTGCCTACAAATAGCAGCGTGATATCTGCATGATTGCAAGAGTCATTCTGAGGCATTACATAAACCAGATCTGGTTTTATGGCTAATTTTCAAGTTTCTCTGTGCAATGAATCAGAAATAAAATTGAAAGCAACTACTTTAGAAGGTTAGGAAAGATAGGAATGAGAATTAATATTAACACAGATTGATAATTAGAAAACTGTGTTCAGCTTTGAGCTAATTATTTTCTCAGCAGACATCCCTCCTATTTAGGAGATTACACAGCCTCAAGTCTTCGTGTTTTACCCATTCTGTCATGGGACTTCATCTGTTACTTTAAAATTTAAGGCTGTTCCTTTGGCTTTAATATCATAGATTGAATTTGAAGGATGCATTTCAGCTGTTTCTATTCTACATTTACAGAGAAACATTTATTCCAAAATTCAACTGTAACTATAGTAACCTGCATTTCAGTGTTTTTCAGTAAGAAAAATAAAAGTCCGCTCAGATAGAAGGGAGCATGTTTTGTTATTTATTGAACTATGAAAAGACAAAACTTCATATTTACCATTGAGACTCAAAAACTAGAAGAGCTCTGTATTTATTCTCAGGAACTAGATGATCTGCATGTACCTAATCCAGCTTCTTACATGAGAAACTGCACTAGACAGGTGGGGCGGGGGGGGGAAGGAATATTTAGACCAATCTGGATTATCTAACATTCCTCACTTACTGTCCAACTATTCACTGTCCAGTATAGGTCAGAGGAGGGTAGACTTGTAGGCTAGCTTTGCGATATTGAACTCACCAGATCTACTACAGCAATTAAGAATTTTGAACAGATAAGATTACCTTTTCTATTATAAACAGGTGATCACGTTTGTGTGCCTCGACTAGTAAATTCTTCTGATGATTTTGCAAGGCTGATAAATGACATCTTTTACAATAATGCCTATATCAATAAAGATGAGGAGGGATTGTCGGGCTCCTACCTTTTCTCCTGCTTCTTTTGGATTTCTTTTCTGCATTTTTTTTTGTTTTGTTTACCTTTATTTCTATCTCTCTCTCTTGCTTTAGATTATTTTTAATTTCCCATTATAGAAGCATTCTTTACTTGCAGTACTCAAGAGTGCACTATATAATACATCAGATACTTATAGTAATGCATATTTAATTACGCACTTTCCATATTCCTAGAGATTCATATGGTATAGTTTTCAATATTATACCATATGCTGTGTGCATTTCATTATGTTAATGCACTTTAAATTTTAATCACACTTCCTTTAAAAATATTGTTAGTTCACTCAATGATGGAAACCAAGTGCATAGACTCAGAGTTTAAGGCCAAAGGGGACCATTCGAACATCTTGTCTGACCTCCTGTATATCACAGGCCACTAAAATTTCACCCAGTTAAACCCTTATTGGGATGAGTAATTTGTGTTTGGCTAAAGCATAACTTTCAAAAAGGCATCTAGTCTTGATTTGAAGATATCAAGAGATGGAGAATTCACAACTTTCTGTACTTTGTTCCAGTGGTTAATCAAATTCACTGTTAAAAATTTGTGCCTAAAATTCCAATTTCAATTTATTTGACTTCAGCTTCCAACTATGAGGGGGTTTTTATGTCTTTTTCTGCTAGATTAAAGAGCCCTTTAGTACCTGGTATTTTCTCCCTGTGAAGGTACTTAAACACTGTAATCAAATCATCTCTCAATCTTCTTTTTTGATGAACTAAATACATTGAGCTCTTGCTGTAAGGCATTTTCTCCAGCCTTCAAACCATTTTTGTGGCTTTTTATTTACCCTCTCCAGTTTTTCAGCATCCTTTTTAAACCAAACCTGTATACAGTATTATAATATCTGCATCACCAATGCCTTGCTTCAGAGGAGCCAACTTTCGAATGTGCCTGGGGATGCTCCCTCCCAGCTCCAACCCAGGCTCCACCCCTTCCCCCAGGCCCCACCCTGCCTCTTCCCACCCCTGCCCCTGCCTCTTCCCGCCCCATTCTGCCCCCTCCCTGAGCGCACCCCAGCCTCGTTCTTCCCCCATCCCTCCCCCATGCCTCCTGCACACCACGGAATAGCTGATCTGCGGCGGGCAGGAGGCCCTGGAGGGAAGGGGAGGCCCTGTAAGGGGGTTGCCGGTGGATGCTCAGCACCCACCATTTTTTTTCTGGGGGTGCTGGAGTGCCCCTCAGTGTCAGCGCCTATGCCATGCTTAGCCATCTGCCAAATATACTGCCATCCCAGAGTATCAAATCCCACAAGATCCCCTGATATTTGTTTTCAGTAATCAAATACTTTAGCCAGCGTTGAATCAAACAGGAGAAAAAGTATATTTTTCACATCCCTCATCTGCTTGTGCTTAATCATGTTTGTGGAGAACAACATTTTATAAGGTGTATGCAAGTCCAATTCGTAATGTGTTTGAGTGGCTATGCCCATCACTGTCCTGCCTCCAAGTATTATAAGTCTCCACAGAAATACCAGTTGAGGTGAGCCTATACATATATAAAGTAATTTAAAGGCCTCAAGCAAAACTTCTCTGCACTTGAAAAGGAGTATAATTTAACATACAGCATCCCTACATATTTCAGGTGAGAATTTTTAAGATAACATTTCAACTAGTTTTGAAAACAGTAAATTCATGCCTAAGGATATTGCATACTATTTTCCAAGGGTAAAATTTTCAAAAGCACTCAAGTGATTTAGGAGTCTACATCCCATTTTCAAAAATAACTTTGGCACTTAAAGCCAGATTTGTAAAGGTAATTAGCACCTGCAACTCCCACTGAAAAATCTGGCCCTTAGGCTAATTGAAAATCAGTGGGATTTAGACATATAAGTGCCTAACTCACTTTTGAAAATAGGACTTAGATGTTGAGTATAATTTTCAAAAGTATCTATTTGTTTTGGGATGCAACATTGTTTCAATGATTAAAAGAGGGTACTAGAAGTCAGGACTCCTGGGATCTAGTCACATCTCTGACACTGAATTGTTCTGTGACTTTGGCCAAGCCACTTGACCTTTGTGGTTCTTAGTTTACCCATTTATAAAATAGGAATAATAATAATAATTACTTATTTTACAGGAGTGCTGTTGGACTTAGTGTCTAGAGAGTGCTTTGAGATCCTTGGGTGAAAGTTACTATATAAATACAAAATATAATCCTGATGTGATGATTTATTTTTCTTTAATTTTCTTCAGGGTTGAAAGAAAGGAGCGTGCACGTTTGAAGACTGTGAAGTTTAATGCAAAACCTGGGGTGATTGATGCAAAAGGGGTATGTAAAAAAGAAACATACTAAAAGATGCCAGAATGTCTCTCTTGTCAAAGAGTTAAATGAAATTGCTATGTCTGTTTTAAAACTGATCATATTATGGCAACACAAGAAAGAGAAGGGATTGTTTTAACTAAGGTTTGGAGTATGGTGAAAAGTGTAAAGTATGACATGATCTGCTAAATAATTAATATCCTTTTGTACTATAGTACTAATAGACATTGCCTCCTAACAGAGAGATAATAAGAAAAGAAATAGCAGTCTTTGGTATTGATGGGATTTAGTTAAGTATTGGCTTGGGAAAGGAAGACTTTCAAAATTCATCGACACGTATGTTTGTTTAGTGACATACAGAGAGAGAGATGAATCCTCTTACTTCAAAAGTTGTTAAAACTAATAGCAAAGTTGAAAGTATCAATCGGAGAAATAAAATTTATGTTTCTGATTTAATACTTTAATGGTTGTGACAGACATTGAACAGAGACTTGTACCACAGTAAGCACAAAGGATCAGCCAGCCCAGAATGTAATTTTGAACTTGTTTGTTCACTAGCAAAATATTTCCAGAAGGGATGATTCTAACTGGTTACAACTCTTTTTGTTTAAATTTCCCTTCAATTGGCATATTAATACAGAAGGATCTCACTGTTCTAGAAGCCCAAAGCATGTTCTGCCATGTCTAATAGTTGATGTAATATGACATTTTGAAGAATTCTAAGTAGTGGTTAGTCTAATATTCTGGATGGCAATAGTTGTAAAAAGAGTGTAGTAATATAAAAAATGACAATAATCATATACATCAAATTATATTTTTCCACTGAGACATTTTTCACATTTATAGCATTAGGTGAACACATTACAGATCCTATTCTACCAGTCTTTAATTGTGCAGATAGTCCAAATGACTTAAATGGGACTACACTCATAAGTAAGGGCTTTAGCAAGCCACATAGGATGGGATTTTCAAAAGCCATCAGCATAAAACTCCCATAGTCTTCAATAGAAGCAGAGATGGGCCAACACGGCACATTTTTGAAAATCCCACTCTTAATGTTGCTGTGCCACAGTTCCTCATCCATGGAAACTGTAATGATAACACTTCCTTTCTCCCAATCTTTATCTGTGGGTTGTCTATGTAGACTCTAAGCTCTTCAGAGAGGGGGCGGGTGTTTTATTATGGGCATGTCCAGAACCTAGCATAATGGAGTCCTAGTTTCAGTGGGAAATCCAGGTGCTAACATAATACACATAATATTTCTTTTGCAAAATTCTTCAGAAAAGAAAATCACTCTTGCAAATAGCACCATCTGTCTATTGTGTGTGGACCAGATTCTGATCTCAGTGCAAATTAAGAACAGCTGCATTGACTTAAATAGAATTTTTCCAGATTTACACCAACATACCTGGGATCAGAATCAGGCTCTATGTACATTATATCCATATGCAAGTGACATAATCAATAGGACCTCCTGCAAAGTCAAAGCAAAATTTTTCATTTGAAGTAACAGTTCTTCTGGAACCTTGTGAATTTTTAACAGGTACTGTATCATCAGTCAGATCACTTCTTAAAATGTCCATTTCCTGTATATTGTCAAAACCTTGCGGGAATAATTCATTCATATTACCAATGGTCCTTACCAGAGCCTGGTGAGAATTTAATTATCCCATAATTTCCTACAATGTTCTTTTATCTTTGCCATCAATGTAACATTAATCTCCCAGCCACTCATTCCATTACTTGTTGCAACATTTAGGAAATTGCATAATTACAGAATCAGGCTATTCAACCCTTTGAAAATTTATTTTTGTTTTAGTCTGTGCTAAAATCTGTTTTTCCCTTCTTAAAAAAATCTATTTAGGGATTATATGTGTGAACATGTTGAAAATGAGCAAAGAGGGGAGAAAAGATCACTATTTAAACGTCAGCATGGAAAATAAAGTTTTAATTATTCAAATTAAATTATTTAAATTAAATAATTATTTTAAAGGGACACTATTCGTTTTATTTTTGTTTTTTAAAAATGGATACAAATTACCTGTCACTATCTTTCATTTATCAGATCTGAAGCATGCTTATTTCACATAAACATTATTGAAGACTGAGCTAAACCTATCAACCTGTTTTGTCTGCCAAAGAAGAGCTGAGGGAGTATCAACTGAGATAGCTGGGTCATGTGAGATCATATGATGTGGGACATGTTGGCCAGAGAGTGTAAGAGCTAGGAGTCATGGGACAAAGGCTACAAGGAAGATCTAGAAAAAGGTAGTTTGAGATGCTGAGGGAGGTTGGTGTCAGCTTGAAAGATGCACTTGACACGAAGGCTTGGAGATGAAGAACAAGAGCTACTGACCCCTATTGACGGGCCAAGGCAAAGAAGATGACCCTACATCCCTCTGTGAAAGGAAGTTGAGCCATTGAAAATGCATCACAGTTTATAACACACATTCCCAGTATCTCATCGCCAGATACTATGATCATGAACGGGGCATAAATAGAGAGGGGGGAGAGAGAGATGCATAGTAGTTAGAAAGTTTTACATCAGCTAGAAAGATCAAACGGTCAAATCAAGTAGACAAATTAGCTAAAAGGTTTTCCTGTTTTCTAACAGTGCCTAACTCATAATATTTGCTGTTGCCTATTAGCAAATAGCACCAACTTATTACTCCTGTGTTCCTGTACATTTGGGGTGGACAATATGATTCAGATAAAAATCAAACTGAATGTAATTTTTACCCCACACTAGAACCAAGCATTTTCAATGTTTGATTAACTTTCGTTTAATTTTCACTTTCCTATATCTTTCTTGGTCACGTCTTTTGGAAATACTACAAGAACGGTTGTTCTCACAATAATTCTATTTTGAGAATAACTGGAAAAATACTGAATATCTCACAAAAGTTCTGTTCCCATAAGATTTTTCTGCTTGATTTCCAGAGGGACTGCCTGCATCATGGCTCTCATCTTATCCAGCATCCACTTGAGCATTCTCATTTCAACAGTGCAAAGTAATTGTTTTTCTCTCTTCCTCATTGGCCAGACAGAGGGTATTTAATAATAATGCTCAACAATGGACTTCACAAGTCTGTTGCAAGTATAGCTACAGTGTAAAATTTTCAAAGTGCCTCAGTTGCTTTTTCCAAAGACAATATGGAAGTCATTGGGATGTAGGCTCCCAAGTGACTTAAACATTTTAGAAAATGAGACTTATGCTCCTTAGTCACTTAGGTGATTTGAACAATTTTGTTCATAATGCGTCATAAAGCTATAATCTGTGATTTTGACCAGTGAGTAGTGATTTAGGTTGACTCAGTTTTTGAACATCCATATTCTGAACATCAAGCGTTTTTTAAGTTTTCAGTAGTTGGAGACCCAAACACTAGGCAACCCAAAATCACTAATCTAAATAAGTAACCTGATTTTCAGAGGACTTGAATACCCACAGCTTCAGTTGACTACATTTACCTATATTTCTTAATATGTGCCTAGCTTTCAGCACCAAACGTCTAAGGTGTTTGGCCATAATGCATAGAATTTGGAATAGGACTGGAACTGTATATATAAAGAAACGTCAACTATAAATTTAGTGACTTATAAAATAAGCAAATAAACTCAAATTGGCTATAATTTAAAGAACTTCTGTATAATCTGCCATTTATGGAGTATTATCTTCAGGAAGTGTCACATTTAATTCATTTTGTCATCTCTCTTCTATTTGTCTTGTTAAAAGCATTCCGATTTTATTCTCAGGGACCTCATGACTGTAGGTACAAGCAGTGTATGAAACATTAAAATATTTTATGTGGGGCAAAAATTAATCTTAATCCTAAATGACATTAATAATGGGAATAATATAAATCCAATTAGTGATGCTAAGCCCTAGGTAATATGAAGAACTCTACAGATAGTGATATAAATAGCAAGTGTAATTTCATCAAACAGGAATAAACCTTGAAGTTATTGGCTCAGCTTTCTACTAAAACTGTTAGTTCGATGCATTTAATTGTTATAATAATACAACTATTCACACATCTCTGCTCCTTCCAATTTTGGCTTTGATAGTCATTATTGCACATGGGTTTTAATACCAAAGTAAATGGTTATTCCCTCTGGTCCATTATGGCTTCTTTGCACTGCTACAGCAAAGTATAAAGCAGGGCTAAAGCTGGCTTAACTACCTACTATGCAGAAAAATCCTCAGGTAGCATGGAGCTGCCATAGCGGCTCATACACTGCCTCCCTCTGCCCTCAGGCATAGGGGGCATGGCCAACGGTAAGGTAACACAGCCAGGATGTCCCTATGCCTCAGCCATCTCTGACTATCAAAACAGCCCCTTAGGGTCATTGGCAGCCAGCATAAAATAGAGCATTCCCAAGGCTGCTCTAATTTATGGCATGTACTGGAAATGGAGTTAGAGGGCCCCCAGAGTTGGGGAGCACAAAGGTGATTTAAAAGTCATCTTTGAACCCTTCTCCTGAGCTGTACTGAGGCCTGATCTTCCCCATTATTCCGATAGAAGGGTAGTATGTCAGTAATAACGAGTAACGTCATATTTGCCAAGTTGCCTATTCAGCTCTTGGACACTTCATCTACTGTAGGCTTTAAACTTAATAAAATAAATTTTCCCTTTCTAAACTTAAGGCATACAGTAGTTGATGCTTGTAAGATTTGCACTGAAGAAAAGAATCATCAGCACTGGAGGATGGAAATATCACAGAAGTGAAAAGAAACTAGACTGTAATCTGCTTTACTCTTACCTGCAGTGATTGCAGTGAGTCTTTTAGCAGACAAAAATAGCATCTCTCTTGTGTCCCGGTCTTCCTCTCCCTCTCCCCTCCCCCCCCCCCCCGATCATACATTGTTTCTTGAATGTGGGAATGTGGGCTGGAGGCATTTTTTTATGACAGATCTTGTAACTCTTTTGAAAAGAGTTTTACAACAGCTTACTTTGAGTTTCTAATATTCATGAAGTTTGCCTGTTTCCATCAAATTGCTCAAGTATCTCAAAGCATAAGATGGAGTATGCCCTTCATAATGTGCAAATAGTTATTTTCTATTTCTGTTGGAGCCCTCTGTTGTCAGTGCTTTTCAACTCTACATTCACTTTAAAAAACAAAATCCATTATCCACTAGTGTGACCAGGGTCCCAGGGGGGCCACACTGAGATCGCTCAATCAGGGCAAACTGCAAAGAACGGGGCAGACAATCCTCAAAACTGGTGGTTATTCTTGTACTTAGATTCACCAAGCCAGCAACAAAATAGCTTCTACAATACCTTGCTGGTTACCCAGAAGCCAAAAACACATCTCCCTTAAAACAATCCAGCCTTGGGCTCCCACCCAGACAGCCAAGTCAGATATGATGAAGATTACTGCAAATTTTGTTCATCATATGAAAAGTTCTACCAATCCCAAAGGATCGGACACATTACCCACCAAGTCAATGAATATTTCAGATCTTACCCAAATAAACACTGACAGCCAATTCTTATTCACTAAACTAAAACATATTAAAAAAGAAACGAGAGTATAGGTTAAAAGATCATTATACATACACACATAAATAAAATTCTTAGGTCTGTTTCACAGTAGAGGTAGTGAGCTTTAGAGTTGCCAAGAGTTCTTTCAGAATTAGTTCCATGGGTTATAGTCCAATGTCCAATATCAGGGTGATCCAGACTGGAGCTGGAGCCCTCAGTCTTGTGACTGAAACTTCCCCTGATGAAGCTTTAGCAGCTCTGAGATACAGGATCAGGGCCCTAGAGTTCGTTTTATAATTCTCTGGTAGCCTCTTGACAGCAAGTGTTTCTTGGGTGAAGTATTGTGGCTTTGAAGTAAGACCTATTTCCTAAGCACCACCAGTAATTAGCTACATGAATTAGCATAAGGCAACTGCCCATCTCCCACCATTTACAGGAAATTTACTACATACGTCAAAGAAAAATAAAGACAATGATATTACTGCATTCACAGTCCATCTAAATGTTAACATCTCCCTTTGATCACTAAATTAACAGAATACAGTGACAGACAGGAACCGTTTGGTTACATTGTCAACCTCTAACAATATATACGTAAACAGAGGGTGGTGATGGACAGCAGGAGAGAGTTCTCTTGATCATTACCTGTTAGGAAAAATAACAGGAGTACTTGTGGCACCTTAGAGACTAACAAATTTATTAGAGCATAAGCTTTCGTGGGCTACAACCCACTTCTTCGGTTGCATCCGAAGAAGTGGGTTGTAGCCCACGAAAGCTTATGCTCTAATAAATTTGTTAGTCTCTAAGGTGCCACAAGTACTCCTGTTATTTTTACGGATACAGACTAACACGGCTGCTACTCTGTTACCTGTTAGGTTCACTCCCTCTGGGGCACCTGGCATTGGCCACTGTTGGTAGACAGGATACTGGGCTGGATGGACCTTTGGTCTGACCCAGTATGGTCATTCTTATGTGCTTATGCTCCTATGTTCTTAAACACACAAAAACATACAATCATTATCTAGTAATATGTCTCTAAAGGTTGGATTTGGGTCATGTAGCCTGCAAGTTGCTTAACCCTTTCTGGCTCAGTGTCACAACTAGACACTGAGTTTATTTACTTCCTGCCTTTGATAGTATGGACGGACGTGGGGCTACATGTACAGACTCAGCTCAAGGCAGCTTTCTTTCTCCAGCTGCTGAAAGGAATTAGGAACTCTTGAGAGGTGATGTAAGCAATCTCTGTGGTGATGACAAGAGTGCATCGCTCTGGATTAAGCATACAAATTTCGATAGATGCTTTCCACTCCAAAGAGAGTGTCATGTTTGTGAATGAGTTGTGACTGCTCCAGGAGGAAGAATGCAGAGTGTTTGAGGTTAAGATGTGTTGTCTTAGAATGAATGTGTGGGGAAATGCCAAAGACTTCCGCTTGGACTGATTATCCTCTTGAGTCACTCCCTACAGTGACTCAGATGGTCAAGGGAAATTCAGGTTCTGATGCTTTCTGCCATTCCACATTGTCCTATCCATATCCACTACTCTTCTCCCTATTCTGTTAGCCCCTCATTTAGAATCATAGACTTTAAGGTCAGAAGGGAGCATTATGATCCTCTAGTCTGATCTCCTGCACAACGCAGGCCACAGAATCTCACCCACCCATTCCTGTATCAAACCCCTAACCTATATCTGAACTATTGAAGTCCTCAAATCATGGTTTAATGACTTCAAGGTGCAGAGAATCCTCCAGCAAGTGACCCGTGCCCCACGCTGCAGAGGAAGGCGAAAAACCCCCAGGGCCTCTGCCAATCTGCCCTGGAGGAAAATTCCTTCCCGACCCCAAATATAGTGATCAGCTAAATCCTGAGCATGTGGGCAAGACTCACCAGCCAGCCTCCTGCTGCAAGACAAGCCCAAGAAAGAAACCAACAGAACTCCACTGGCCATCACCTACAGTCCTCAGCTAAAACCTCTCCAACGCATCATCAGTGATCTACAACCCATCCTGGACAACGATCCCTCACTTTCACAGGCCTTGGGAGGCAGGCCAGTCCTCGCCCACAGACAACCCGCCAACCTTAAGCATATTCTCACCAGCAACCACACACCGCACCATAGTAACTCTAACTCAGGAACCAATCCATGCAACAAACCTCGATGCCAACTCTGCCCACATATTTACACCAGCAACACCATCACAGGACCTAACCAGATCAGCCACAACATCACCGGTTCATTCACCTGCACGTCCACCAATGTAATATACTCCATCATCTGTCAGCAATGCCCCTCTGCTATGTACATCGGCCAAACTGGACAATCCCTACGTAAAAGGATAAATGGCCACAAGTCAGATATTAGGACTGGCAATATACAAAAACCTGTAGGAGAACACTTCAACCCCCCTGGCCACACAATAGCAGATCTAAAGGTAGCCGTCTTGCAGCAAAAAACTTCAGGACCAGACTTCAAAGAGAAACTGCTGAACTTCAGTTCATTTGCAAATTTGACACTATCAGCTCAGGATTAAACAAAGACTGTGACTGGCTAGCCAACTACAAAAGCAGTTTCTCCTTCCTTGGTGTTCACACCTCAACTGCTAGAAGAGGGCCTCATCCTCCCTGATTGAACTAACCTTGTTATCTCTAGACTGATTCTTGCCTGCATATTTATACCTGCCTCTGGAAATTTCCACTACATGCATCTGACGAAGTGGGTATTCACCCACGAAAGCTTATGCTCCAATACGTCTGTTAGTCTGTAAGGTGCCACAGGACTCTGTTGCTTTTTACAGATCCAGACTAACATGGCTACCCCTCTGATACTTGATTGATTTTAGTGTCATAAAGATAAAGGGTCTGGTCTGTACTTTTATTAAAGGCAATTGGTTGGTATATTATTCTCAAGCTTCCCCGGGAAAGGGGGTGAAGAGGCTTGGGGGAATATTTTGGGGAAATAGGAACTCCAAGTGGTCCTTTTCCTGAATCCTTGGCTAAATCACTTGGTGGTGGCAGCAATACCGTCCAAGGACAAGGAGAAGTTTTAACCTAAGCTGGTAGAAATAATCTTAGGGGGTCTTTCATGCGGTTCCCTACATCTGTACCCCAGAGTTCAGAATGGGGAGGGAAGCCTGACAGGGTTACACTAATGCAAGTGAGTAAGAATTGCACATGACAGCCCTTGATCTTTCTTTGTACACCAATCCCTTCTATTGCCATTATTTTTGTTGCATTTCTCTGAATTCCCTCTAGTTTAATTTCCTTCTGATAATGAGGCAGCGGGTACCAGCTGTGGATTAACAGTCCAAGGTGTGTGTGTGTCAGATACAGTACTTTTCCCCCCCTTCTTCTAAATTTGGCATTAAGAGACTAGCAATAGGTGTTTAGTGAAAGATAATGGAAGTGTCGAACATTAAAATGTGTAGGATTACACGTGGGATGAATTACTAAGTGGAACAGAGGTTGAAAACAAATTAAACAAAGTGAATCTGCCCACAAGGGCCAGGTGTAGGAGATTTAGTGAAGGTGGTGTAGGCACTGACACTGAATTAAACATCTTTGTTCCCTTTCTCAATCAGACTTCTCCCCCATAACCTAACTCCACGGACTTTTCTCTGCTCTGCAACAGTCCTTCCAGGTCTGTTTTTCTCCTAGCTGCTGGGAGTGGCTACCCATGTAATATTGTGCTGAGAACTCTGAGCACTGCCATTAGAATGAGTACTAAGGGTACGTCCACACTACCTGCCGGATCGGCGGGTAGCGATCGATCTATCGGGGATCAATTTATCGCGTCTCGTCTAGATGCGATAAATCGATCCCCAAACACGCTCCCGTCGACTCCGGAACTCCTCCAGGGCGAGAGGCGGAAGCGGAGTCGATGGGGGAGCCGCAGCCGTCAATCCTGCACCGTGAGGACGGGAGGTAAGTCGAACTAAGATCCATCGACTTCAGCTACGCTATTCTCGTAGCTGAAGTTGCGTATCTTACATCGACACCCCCCCAGTGTAGACCAGGCCTAAGTCTTGAAATAAATTGGAGCATCAGTTTGTATTCTGACTGCTGTCGTAGAAAAAGGAGAATCTTGTGGTTGTACTCCCCAGGAACTGGAAACCATTGCGTCTAGGAGCAATCTGCCTGCCTCTGTGTGTGTGCCTAATCTGCCACAAGTGTAGTATCAGAAAGAAAAGGTGGGTGACTAGGAATATTTTAGAAATGAGCCTGAGTAAAAAGATTGAATATGGATCCAGATCCCAAGTTGGGGACACTTGAATGTGAGGGTTTGATTTAGGCTCATCTCACCTCAAACCGTAGTGAATATTTTAGATACAATCTGGTACAAACACTGAAATGTTATCATTGCAAAGTATGTTCTTCCACACTAATTTACAATGTGAACTCTGGTTTATAAATAGAACAAGCCATCAATAACACCCCAACAAATACATTATGTTTTTTTCCCAGAACAAAAATATGTTTTGTTGTCTCAGCGCAAGGCAATTATTGGACACCTATTGGTTTTAGAAATAACTTGTTTACATGAAATTTGTTCAGTGTGAGAACTGAATGTTACATTTTCTACGCTTCTGGGAAACTTGAATAGAGCACATGCAGAACTAGATCATGGTATTCTAGCTGGTTTACCTCTTTGAAATGTCCAGAAACAAACAACTTTCCCAATCTCTCATCATAGTTGAGAGGTAATCACTTGTCTTTGAAGGAAGGATTAGGTTTTTCAATGGAATTTAGACAGGTGATTTGCTTAGGGAAGACAATTTGTTTTTTTATATTAGAATAAAGAGCACCTTTGTTTTTAATTTTTATCCTTAGAGCAAAATGTTTCTTCTTCATGCAGTGATGTAAAGGGGATATGATCAGAAGGTTTGAGCAAGGGACTAAGAGAGAGGGATGACTGCTGAGGCCCTATTCACTTCAGTGGGAGATATATGCCTCCAGTTAATGGGGTGATCAGGTTGAAGGTCTGACTCCTGGCTCTCTTACTGTTTCTTGATGTCTCCTTGGGCAAGTTACTTAACCTAGGAGCAGATGGAGGCATTGTTCTAAGGCATAATGCCTCTGATGCTGTTAATCAGGCTGTGTTCTTCCTCCCATCCTCTCAGGTGCTCAGTCTCATAGGACATATTACTGAAGCCTAGAACGGTTGTTTTTGTTTGTAAATATAATAATGGTCAAAGAGAGCCTCTAAACAGTTTCTCCTGAGAGTGATGGACTAATAGCACTGACTTCATAGCAAGGAGTCACGTGCAACCAGGACCTTCAATATCTGTGCTACAAAACTCTTGGCCAGAAACTACCAGAGACTAATTATGAGCATGTTTAGCCTTTTTAAAAAATGTAGCGGGCATTCTAGTCCATACTGGGGAAGGGTCATGGGCCTCTCAGTTCCCACCCAAACACCCACTCACCTGCCCTCTCCCTCACTAGCACATGGTTTTCCCTTGCTCACGAACATGAAGTGAAAGTGACAAGGGGTTACTTGCCTCTCCCCTTCTACCACTTCCTTAGAGTGATCAAACACATTGTTTAGTAAAGTAACTATTTAGGAGCTCAGACTGCACAGTGATGGGTGTGTAAAATCAATGCTTAACTAGATGAGATTAGGTGGAAACATCTGAAAACACACAGAGCCATGTACTTTCCTCAGTGCAATTATGATGTCAATGAGAATATTACCTCTTCTGGAGGGGCAATGTGTGGCGCTTCACTGCCTGTATTTGTATAGCTAGAGATACAAAATTTCCAGACAACAAACACCCATTCTACTTAGAAAAAGAGCGTTGAATAGGAAATGGTTCTGCATGTCAACTAATTCACATTTATTTTAACGAATTGAGGTATGTTTTCAGAATTGTTTTATGAGTCAGTATTTTGCTTGAAGTACACCCACTTCAGAATGATTGAAATGTGCTTTGATGTAGCTTTTGAGTGAGCATCTGCAAATAATGTTCGGGCATCATTCTTACAAAACCTTTGTTCCTACACCTGCATTGCTAATTGGCATAAAACCTACTCTAAAAGTCGCGTGGTATAGTTTTTCAGCAGATATTCGTATTCCGTTTATATATTAGCTACCACTCCAGAATTACTGTTCTGTAAAGAATAAACAAACATTTACATCTCATTATCAAATATTAGGGGCTCTCTGCTGCACAGTTCAGTTGTGGAGTGTTCTGGATATAAAGGCAAAGTCAAAAGTTAAGATGAGGACAGGAAGTGACTTATATTCTTCAAATTTAAAGGGATGCTGTCATCCAGGCTTGTTTGACACTTTTTTAAAAATAAAGTTTCTGATAAAGGCCTGTCACAGGGATGGCTGCCTCCTGAGTACCCCTTCATGGGCAAAGGTCACTCTGTGCACGCCGAAAAGAATTGGAAAAAAATGTCATTCCAGGTTGAACAAAAGTTTTGTTTCATTTTTGAGTTTGTGCCTTTTTTTTAAAAAAAAAAATCTTGAAGTATATTTCAAAGCAAAAAGTAATTTCAAATCAAAATGTTTCATTTTGATTGTCAAAATGAAACGTTTCGACTTTCTCTGCATTTTTTTGGATTGAAAAAATTTGGCAAATTTGACACAAATTTCCAAAATGTTTCAGTTGACCCAAATCTTCTTTCTTGCTTTCTTTATTGCAACCAAAAAAAAAAGTTTAGTCTGACAAATGTCACCTAGCTCTAGCCCTAAGTGCAACAATTCCAAAGAAGCTCAGGTCTGCTACATTCTCTGGGCACACACCTGCCTGTTGCCTCTTCCATTTCAGCCCTGCTGTTGGTGAACTCCTTTCTGTAAGGCCTGGGAAAAGGTATGCACGATCAAAACCAAGAGTGAAATTGAGAAACTGCAAAGCGATGTCAAATGCACAAAATATAAGAATTGGAAACAGAGAGAAAAATATTATTGAATCAATTCTAATGACAGTTTTCTTAAGGGGTTACTTTGGACAATATTAGATAGAAACTCTTCAGTTAGACGTGTAGTTGTTTTTTTCAAGTTGACATTGTGCCTTTCAATAATACAGTTGGTCTTGTCTGCGGTCTATCTGCAAGTCTCAGCAAAAAGGTCAAGGATTTCATCAACACTGAAACTAAACTACTCTTTTCCATGTAGAAGTGTGCTCTTCCAGGGAAGGGTTAAGACACATTGGTGAGGCAATGTTGGGCCTGTCCTTACTGCAGCCCATGGTGAACATGGCCTGTGAATAAACAAAGGTACCTTTCTGAGAAACATTAAATTTACTCAAATTACTTTATTTTAAAAGGTAGAAAAGCACTCTGCTTCTGGAAAGCATCAAGGACAG
Organism: Emys orbicularis; assembly: GCF_028017835.1. Classification (NCBI taxonomy): domain Eukaryota; kingdom Metazoa; phylum Chordata; order Testudines; family Emydidae; genus Emys; species Emys orbicularis. Next base: position 349,689,186 of record NC_088683.1, read on the forward strand.
CACATGCGAAAGGCCCATGTATGTCAATGGGACTTAAGTGTGTGCTTTAAATCAATTACATGCCTAAGTGCTGTCCTGAATATGGATGGACTCTCCCGGGTGGATTTAAGCATGTTCTCATGTGATTTCCTGAATCTGAGCCTAATTGTATGACCCCAGCATATTCTACCTGTGTCCTTATTATACAGATGTTTGTCAGACATCTTTATGTCCAAATTAACCATGTTAGGAGACCAAAAGGGAAAATCACTGACCAATATCCCTTCTGTAGAACTGTAAAATAGGTTACTATTTTCTCCTCTCTTGGCAATCTTGATGTTGAATGAAGCCCTCTTCCTCTGTGGCTGATATCAACATCAAGAACATCAACATCAAGCAACGCTGCCAGTGTCAGGAAAAAGCAAGAGTAGGATGCTGTTAACAAGGTTGCTTGCCCCTCCATGGGCCGGAGGCCTGGGCCTAGACAACCTTGATTTACTGCAGAGGCACACCTGAGAGAGTTCAGCTGTTCCCTCATCCAGGGTAGCAGGAAGCTACAGAGAGCGGGAGAAGCTCAGGAGGCTCTGTCTAGAGAGACTGCAGTGATTGAGAGAGGCTCCTGCAGGGAAGAGCCGAGACCAGTGGAGTCGCTCCAGCTAGAAAGGGCTGGAGTAACCTGCTAAAGCAGAAACACAAGGGGAGTTTGGGGCTGTGCCCAGCTGGAGGGAAGATTTGTGTGTTTATTTTTTTACCTCTAAGTTAATAACCAGATCCTAAGGAGGGCTGTTGTTATTGGACTTGTAAAAGTCTCTTCTTTGAGTTAACTGAGGAACTGAGCAGTCAATTGTAAGGCTGCCCTGAGGCCTTGAGGGGGCACTTGGGACACCGCCAGCCTGGTGACAGATGGGAATTGGGCTTCAGCATTTACTATAACGTCATAGCTGTTCCAGCAAGAATATGTAAACTGTAGTGGTCGCCTGTTTCTCCTTTAATGACATCACTATGCTGTTTTTGGCAGAAACTCAGCAGAGTTTCTCTGTTTTCCTTTTATCTGCACGTGCATGCCGTGTGTGCAGTGTGACGGGGCCACTGATTGAAAATAAAAACAATAAAAATAAACAAACTAACCCAGGCTCTTCACAGAAGTTAAACCTGCTAGGGGAACCTCCCACTGATTGACTCATCATAGATCAGTGCTTTGAGAGAAGCCTGAGGGAGTGGATGGAGATTATAAGAAGCAAAGTGCAGAGCAGAGATCTTGGCTGCACTCAGATTTCTAACGAATGTTTGGTATTGGCCCAGGAGATCAGTATTTGACAGTTCTGCATCTAGAACTGTTTGCCTGAGATCCGAGGTAAACGCACCACTCCCCCAACACAGGGAGGTGTTAGTTGCACATATGGCACCAGCCTCACCCCACCCTCTCTCCTGGCATTCTGCTCGGCAGCTTTAAGTTCCACCAGAGGCTCCTTGGGTACCACACAGATGGAGACTGCAGTGAGCACATGTGGAATACCACACCTCAATACCACCCTTGTCCTCTGCCAGCACCACAGTTCAGACTTGTGCTGGCCACCTCTAGGCCCCACGGATGGAGGAGAAGTTGGGTCTTATTTGTTCCACTGCAACCCCTCTCCAGCGGGCTTTGCATCAACCGGGTCCTTGATCCCTGCTGTCTGACAGCAGAAGCTGGTGTAAGCCAGTGGTGAATGTGACTCTAGCACTCTGGCTGTGAGTAACTCTAAGCGTTGTCCTGAGCCCATTCGTTGCCTCGTGCTCCCCCCTCTCCTCCCTCGCCCTGCTCCTTTGGGCTGAACAAGTTTCTCTCCTTGCTTTGGCCAGGAATATTAGAGAGACTGCTGACATCCGCACTCTAGCCTGTTTTGCTGAAGTAATGAAATGAAATGTGGGTGATGGAACAGCAGTCAGCCACAACAATTTCAATGCCTAGTCTCTGATCATTCCAGGGCCTCTCAAAGCACTTTACAAAGTTGTACAGTAATTTAATAATACAGTCTGCTGGGCCAAGCTTGCAGCTGAAAGTAAAGGAAGACTTGAGTCTTCAGTTTCAATGTACGCCACTGACATCTCTAGGGAGTCGGCATGACTAAAAGAGACTCGTGTGTTAATAATGAAATAGTTCTGCGAACCTTAAAGGGATATTGTCAGGTCAAATTTGGGCCCAATTGTATGTTTTGAAAATACAGGCTCTTATTGAACATAAGACCATAGAAATGTTTTCATGCATTTAAAATAAATGGAAACTTGTTTATTATTGTTATTTGAAAGGAACTATTCTCAGGGAGGGTTTTCAATCCAAATAAGGCTCCATTGTATTAGTGCATGGGACATGGAAAGTATAAATGATATGAAACAAAGTGCAACATATGAGTATGTGGGGAAGGTGAAAGAAATGCAAAAAAACCCCACAACAGAATGGACTTGATCCACATAGGGAAGATCTATTCTGCATACAGAAAGCTTGTAAGATTAAACAGTCAAAGGCCAACTTCAATGTGGCACTCAAAACGTTTCTGCACCCTTATAGATATATATGCATTCTATGTAGTCTTTACAGTTTCTGCAGCACTGTAATCACATGATGTTTAATTGCAGGATGTCAGACTATTGCCCAGATCACACACTATATTATTAAACTATTTTTCTATAACATTAGATACAGGTGTGTAGCATTTTGCAATATTGTTTACTACTCTGCATATGCCAGAGAGAGAGTTGATTAAAGTCATTTAATACAATATATCTTTATATGGGGAACAGATGATTAATTATAACATACAATGATATTGAAAATTTGCTGGCCATATTTAGAACACCTAAATTCACAGCTCAGTTATCATCCTAGTTAGCTGCCTCTTCTCCTAAACTACACCTAAGGAAGTTTAAGCTAAATTTAACTATAGTGCATGCTATTTTTATAGCTTGCTACCTCATGTCCTGAATTAAACCTAAGGAAGGCTGTGGTATGCGCAGATAAATTAACTTAATAATTAATTGGCTCATATTCTCAACTGCATCTAAGGAAATCTGTGCCACTGATTGAAAAGAAAATGCATGGTACGTAGAGTAGTATTTAAGTCAAGGTAGTTAAAATAGCCACTAATTAGTTTGGCTTTGGTGGGAGGCCCTCCAGAGCGGTGGACTTCAGAGTTACTACCTCATTGGGATGAATAGTGCAGGTCATACTTCTTAGTGCTGTTGTTTCAGGCTGCAGACTCAGGCAAGTGTCACTGCATCAGTTATTCTCAGGCCATGTTTGGAAACTTTCAGGAACATAGCAGTTTCCACAGTGGATCAAACCCAAGATCCATCTAGTGCATTAGCCTGTCTCAGACAGTGGCTAGTACCAGATGCTTCAGAGGAAGGTGTAAGAACCCCACACGAGGCAGATGTGGGATAACAACACACTCCCCCCCCCCCCCACACACACACACACACATAGATCTGACCCTGATCTCTAATCGTTAAAAATCGGCTTAAACCCTTAAACCTTTTCATCACACCATGAAGTCTAAAAATACAAATGTTTTAAATGAAAGCTGAGAGATGAGACTCTGACCTGATTCCCTGGCTCCAGGAGCCAGGCACTTGGCATGTTCCTGTCATGCCTATTAACCTAGCCCTGTGTGCATAACTTAATTTCTTCCTAATTTGATTGCTTAATCGTCTAACTTTAATTTAGCTCATGCTCAAATGGAATTATACTTACCTTCTCTACACTGGATGAATCAAAGTTTGAGTCCACTGACAGTCTTTGAATGTGCAGTAAGGTATTCTTAACCTGATGCTTATAGTCCTAAGGTCTCTCTTTACTCAGCACTCCAAAAAGGCAGCATAATAAGGTTCCTTATGTAAATCATTCTCTGTACACAATAGGCCTGTTTCTGCACTGCCTATCACTGTTGTGTACATCTGTGTAAGGTGAGTGCCCACGTGTAGTGGTAGAAATGATTAACTCAAGGTGCAAGGCTGGGGAGAAGCAGGTTTTGTGTAAAAGCACGCATGACTAATAACATGTCCAGTGGATCAGATTAACTGAAAATATTGAGTAATGGAAATCAATGCCATAAACTTCACTTGCAAGTCTAAGGAACAACCAATATTCAATTGCAAATCAGTGCTTTTCTGATCATCGGCAATTACGAAAAAGAGCTAGGAAAACATCTGACCAAAACCAAACTAAATTTAAGCTGAAAAGAAGTTTTCTAATAGATACTGCAAGATATATTAAGTGCCATGAGCACACACAAGCGAGCAGCATGCCAATGCTTTCTCATTATACGCACACAAATGTAACTGCTGGTGCTTTGTGACAAAGCAGACTCATTGCTCATAATTATGGAATTACAGGGAGACAACTCCATGGTGCACCCGAGTGTAGAATGCCACTAAAAAGCCATCTACTTATTTCCCTTGAAATGAATTATCCAATCTGCTTGGCACAATATTGCCAAAACAAAAATCAAATTTTTAATAATGCCAATTAAATTTTGTAGCAGTAGAGAGCACCATAAAAAAGAAAACTACGTGGTGACCATATTACTTAGTGCAGTGACTCAGATAGTCTAACTCGGAGCTTTAGCTGGAATGGAGCCCAAGTTCGTGACGGCTGTATGGGTAGTTAATTACAGAATCTTAGGCCTTTTTCTGCTCCAATTTCTAGTAGGTCATCCATTTCTTTCCTCTCCCCCTCTCCCCTTCAAGTGCAGTGTTATTCCCCAGGGTATTTATTATTAGTAGATTCGTTTTAAATGTGCAAAGTGATTCTAGATTTCTCCACTTCCTTTGGGGGAGACTATTCCACATTCTAATTGATTTCACTATCAAGAAGTTTTTTCCTTGTATTGAGTCTAAATTTCCCCTTTCTTTATTTCATCCCATTTTTCTTGTTTGCTGTTACCACACTGAATAAATCCTTTCCATCTTTGTTGTTCACATCCTTCAAATACTTGTAAGATGATATCCTACGTTGCTTGTCACTTAGCCAAGTTATGAATATTTAGGTCCTGGTGCTGCAAACACTTACGCAGTGTGAGTAACTTTATATAGATGAATACGCCTATTGACCTCAATGGGGGTGCTCACCTGTGTAAAGTTAAGTGCTTGAGTGTTTGCAGGATCAGGGGACTTAGCTTTTAAATCTTCTCTCATACACTAGCCTCTCCATCCCCCTAATAATTTTTGTTGTTTTTCACTTAATTGCCTGCATAATGTGATGCCCAGACAAATACTCCATGTCAGGTACAGTTGCTCCAGAACTGTTCAGAGAGGGATTGTCACATCCTTGGTGAAGTGGGATTCCTTTGCATATGTTATCCAAAATAGCATTGGTTCTGTTTTTGCTATGTAGAATATCACAAACTCACATCTAATCTGCTGTTCCAGATTTTTCTCTCTGCTTGTTTATTTCTGGTTAGGATTATTTCTCCCTAAATGTATGCATTTGCATTTTTCCAAGTCAAATCTCCCAACCATATTGCTCACTATAATTCCCTTTCTCTTATTTCTCTGTCCATCCTGTAACTTGTAACACCTCCCAAATTAGTGGTATCTGCAAATTTAATCAGCCTGTTCCTTTATCATCCTCAAAGATGCACAGTCTACTGAGGACTGTTGTGCCAGCCAAAGTGACCACAGCTGATAGCATCTCAGCAGGAATCATACAATGAAGTTACCAGATCGGGCTCAGTCCCGTGAATCCAGAAATCTCTGGAGCAGCCCTGCAGGTGTTGCCATTTAGGATCAAGGCATGCACCCCTTTTCACATCAATAGAGAGTACGGTGTACTGTGGTGCATTTGTCCATTCTGGCAACATGGCTGAAGAGCATTCAATGCTGCTTTTGAATTTAGTGAGTGGCTGGAGAAAGGCAGATCTCTGCAACATTATGGCATTTCACACAAAGTCAAACCAGTTTATGCTCGGAATTTGGTGCTGAGAGCGCCTATAAAACAGCCTTCTAACATTCCCATCGCGAAACCAGATGGCTCTTCCCGCTTATCAACAGATCCATATTTTTAAACTCTGTCCTTTGGGGGTGTTCTTTTAATTAAAAACTTCAAAGTTTTGTTCATAACTTAAAAAAAAGTACATCTGGTTTTAAGTAATGTATGAAAGGTGTTTTTCTATGTGCAGTGAACTATAATTATACCAAGATTGCATCCCATGGAGTTGCGTGTCTGTGTAAATAAGAAGATAACAGAATGGGGGCTATCCACTTTATTGCACTGAATACAGCATGTATGATTACCTGCCTTGTGGGCGGATGGTGTATGTGTGCATTTGGTGCAAGGAGCTCATGACCCTCAGAGACCAAGTTCGGGCTCTGGAGACCAGAGTGGCTGATCTAGAGCTAAGGGAGACAGAGAGGTACATAGATCAGACTTTCCGGGACACAGTAGAACGGTCCCACCCCCAGTCTGACAGCCTCTGTGCTGTTGAGGAGGATGAAAGTCTCAGGGAAGGAGAACATCAAAGTGGAGCAGTGGGAAACGATCCCGTAGTTGGGACCCTGCTTCCAGATGATGTCATGGTCTCCTCTAGCACTGATGATGCCTCTCTGGGTGAGGGAACTCCAGTTATTAGGAAGAGATCGGTAATAGTAATGCGGGATTGGATCCTTAGAAATATAGGTAGCTGGGTTTGCGATGACCAGGAGAACCGCATGGTGAATTGCCTGCCGGGTGCAAAGGTAGAAGATCTCTTCATAGAAAATTAGGGTTGGAAGAGACCTCAGGAGGTCATCTAGTCCTACCCCCTGCTCAAAGCAAGACCAATTCCTAACTAAATCATCCCAGCCAAGGCTTTGTCAAGCCGGGCCTTCAAAACCTCTAAGGATGGAGATTCTACCACCTCCCTAGGTTACCCATTCCAGTGCTTCATCACCCTCCTAGTGAAATAGTTTTTTCCTTATATCCAACCTAGACCTTCCCCACTGCAACTTGAGACCATTACTCCTTGTTCTGTCATCTGGTACCACTGAGAACAGTCTAGATCCATCCTCTTTGGAACCTGCCTTCAGGTAGTTGAAGGCTGCTATCTCTTGAGACATCTAGACAGGCTTATGTGTAATGCTGGGGAGGAGCCAGGGGTTGTGGTACAGGTAGGTACCAAAGACATCGGTAAAGGTAGGAGAGAGGTCCTGGGGGCCAAATTTAGGCTGCTAGGTAAGAGATTGAAGTCCAGAACCTGCATGGTGGCATTCTCTGAAATGCTTCCGGTTCCATGCACAGGCCCACTTAGACAAACAGAACTGCAGGGTCTCAATGTGTAGATGAGACAGTGGTGCAGGGAGGAGGGGTTTAGATTTATTAGGAGCTGGGGAACCTTTTGGGAAAGGAGGATTCTATACAGGAAGAATGGGCTCCACCTAAACCAAAATGGAACCAGATTGCTGGCAGGTAAAATTAAAAAGGTCATAGAGGAGTTTTTAAACTAGGGCTGGGGGAAAGACAACAGGTGTGGGAGAGCACACGGTTCAGACAGAGACATCCCTTAGGGGAGGATCTATTAATGGGGATTCTCTATGTCCTAGTAAGAGGAAAGGATGGAAGGTGATAAAGTACAGGTAGGATCTGATGAGAAACAGTCAAATGAAAAAGAGTCCCATTCAATTACATCACATAATGGCAGACAGCTAAAAAGTGACAAATTTTGTAAGTGCTTATATGCAAATGCTAGAAGTCTAAGATGGGTGAACTTGAGTGCCTGGTATTAAATGAGGATATTGATATAATAGGCATCATAGAAACTTGGTGGAATGATGATAATCAATGGGACACAGTAATACCAGGGTACAAAATGTATACGAATGACAGAATAGGTTGTGCAGGCGGGGGAGTGGCACTATATGTGAAAGAAAGCATAAGTCAAATATAGTAAAAATCTTAAATGACCTAAACTGTGCCATAGAATCCTATGGATAATAATTCCATGCTTCAATGATAAGAATATAGCAGTAGGGATATACTACCGATCACATGACCAGGATGGTGATAGTGACTGTGAAATGCTCAGGGAGATTAGAGAGGCTATAAAACTAGAAAACTCAATAATAATAACGGGGGATTTCAACTATCCCTATATTGACTGGGTACATGTCACCTCAGGACGGGATGCAGAGATGATGTTTCTTGACACCATAAATGACTGCTTCTTGGAGCAGCTATTCCTGGAACCCGCAAGGGGAGAGGCAATTCTTGATTTAGTCCTAAGTGGAGCACAGGATCTGGTCCAAGAGGTGAATATAGCTGGACTGCTTGGTAATAGCAACCATAATATAATTAAGTTTAACATCCTTGGGGGGGGGAGACATCAAAGAAGCCCACTGCAGTAGAATTTAACTTCAGAAAGAACTACACAAACATGAGGAAGCTAGTTAAACAGAAATTAAAAAGTACAATCCCAAAAGTGAAATGCCTGCAAGCTGTATGGACACTTTTTTAAAACAACATAATAGAGGCTCAAATTAAATGTATACCCCAAATTAAAAAACACAGAGGACCAAAAAATACCACCATTGCTAAACAACAAAGTAAAAGAAGTGGTTAGAGGCAAAAAGGCACCCTTTAAAAATTGGAAGTTAAATCCCACTGTGGAAAATAGAAAGGAGCATAAACTCTAGCAAGTCACGTGTAAAAGTATAATTAGACAGGCCAAAAAAGAATTTGAAGAGTAATTAGCCAATGACTCAAAAACTAGCAGCAAGAATATTAAGTACATCAGAAGCCGGAAGCCTGCTAAACAATCAGTGGGGCCACTGGATGATCAAGCTGCTAATGGAGCACTCAAGAAAGATAAGGCCATTGTGATGAATTCATTGCAGAGGCTGTGAGGGAGATTCAGCACCTGGCACACTGGGGCACTGGCTTCAGGAGCTACCCATCATATCAATAATAAATAAGAATAACCCCACCCATCCCAGCAGAATCCAAGGGAACCCTACCTCCAGTTTGATACTTTGCCCTTTATCACTACACTTTCTTTTTGAGCCTCCAGCCAATTTTCAGTCCATAAGGCAGTGTTCACATCTAAACCAATGAGTGCATTTTAAGAGTAAATTTTTGTGAGATACTAAATCACATGCTGAAATCTAAATATACAACACCTGCGGCAGTGGCTTCATTCACTCATTTTGTAAATGAATCCAAATTTGTCATCAAGTTGTCTGGCAAGATTGTCCTTTTAAAACCCATGTTGCTTATTACTTATGATTTAATTAGCCTGTAGATCTTTGGTGATTTTTTTGTGCCTGTTCTATTTTATTAGGGATTAAAATTGGGTTTCCTGGATAATAAGTGGCATTAAAGGTTTTATTGGTTGGTTTGTGACGAAACAAATGTTCATATAAATATTTATAAATGTTAAAAATAGAAACAAAAATATACATTTCTAAGTATTAAACAAAATTTACCCTCATCTGGTGAAACTGAGCAGCCACGGGTATTTTTATCTGGTTTGTACTTCTTCCATGTGTTCCCAATATCCAAATCTCTAGGTTCACAGGCAGATTTACCTTGATCTGAGCCTGTTCTAACCCAAAAGTCAATCTTAGGCTTGGTCTGCGCTAGCAAATTATGTCGGTATGACTATGTTGCTCAGAGGTGTGGAAAATTGAATCTGTGTCTCCCAGAGCCCGGACTACTGTTCTAGCCACAGGACCCTGTAAAATGAGTATAATAATGCTCCCATCTCTGAGGGATTTCCTGAGATTTAATGTTTGCAAAGCAGTTTCAGATTGTCAGGTAAAAGCAAACCATTGTTATAACATGGTGGGAAAAGGTGACATTGTTTATGTGTTCCAATTCTAAAAGCCACTCCCTGATATCAATGTGACTTTTCAGTGCTGTGGGAGCTATCAGCTTGGTTGAATGAACTAGCTGAAGAAAGCATTTTGAATGTGCCAGGAAGCCACAATGGCTTTTCAGGCATGTCTTTAAAAGAAAGCTTTTCCCATCTACAAAACTACCCTGAAAAAGATACAGAAGCTAGACTCCATCAAGACCGTGTCTCTCATTCCAATACAGTATAGATACATTACACAGAGAATACGGAATCAAACTTATTAGCAAAGACACTTGAATTCAAGAGTGATTTAGTTGAGTAGTGGGAAGGGTTTTTCTAAAACAGGATGATCTCTCTTGATATACAGCTGTCAGAGTAATGTCCGGCTGGATTTTGCAATGCTTATCACCAACTACTAAGTTAAAAATTAGATGTTTTGTTTAGCTTTACATGAATGTGTTAAGATAATTTGTAAATAACATGTTTTACTGCTCCTTATAGAGAAAAACACATTGATTATAGAAATGTTATTGACACAAAAAAATAGGGAAATTCTTTAAGGCCAAAAAATATATAGTATTATCCTGGTACAGTTATTTGAATATCTGTCACAACATGGAAGGTATTAAATCCGATACTGTGCAACTCGACACACAATGGGCATTTGGTTAAGGGAGAGTGGATAGCAGGATAGTACATTTGTTATACTGGTGTCTTTTCTTGGAGCCAGAAAGCAAAGTTTGTGCCTAATTAATATCATACTAGGAATTTTAAGCCAGGAAATTTGTGAACCCCATACTTTCTTTCTCTATGAAAAAGCAGTCTTTTCTAATAATTTAATATGCTAAGAATGATCTTTTAGCTGTCCCATGCTATAGTGCATAAGAAGTAAAAAATAACAACACTTTTCTGGTTGAAATGTACTTGTTGCAGTTTTCACTATAGATTGCTTGAGGGGAATAATTTTCATAGAGAGGATATCATTTATAAATGTGAATTAGAATGGTGCTTCGTCTTAATGTTTCTATGAGCCACAGCATATTTATGTACCAATTTGATAACCTTCTCTTTAATTCCAAACTGAAAAGGCATTTGGTAATGAAATGACTATAATTTTAGACCACTTCAGTTTTTGAGGTATTATTGTGTATATAATTTTTTTCTTTAAAATTGTGATCCTTGTATATTATTATGTCAAACTCGGATTAATCATGGCAAACAACATTTTCATAACCCAGGAAATGTTAACATATTACATTCCTTGCTTTGGAAAGATAAAAGAAGTGATCACAGAAAACACATTTTAATTTCCATTCTACCCTGCAGGCCATTTAAGTGATATAATTTGCATGTCGACCCCATTTTCACCCACCAATTACTATAATATGTCATGTCCATATTTTTAGTCCCTGGCTTTGTTTCATGTTTGCATTGTTTTGAATTTGCATGCTGTCTGTATTACTTATGCATGACATCTACATTAATTTCAAGTTGAATGTTTGCATATTCTGAAAGACATTCATGGATCATTTATTCTACATGTGTATTTTTTTCTTTTGTTTTCAGTTACTAAAGTTTAAATATGCTTGAAATGTAAAAGTGGCATGAAACTTTTGTGACACAAGTAAAATACCTGTTTTCATAGGTTTTTTAAGTGTTAAAATTTTTGACTTCACAACTTTTAGAAATCTGTCATATTCTAGAACACCTTCTATGCTGTTAACATAACAAATTATATTATCAGCCACTAAACTTATTTCATTGTATATTTAGGACCAAATCCTGGTTCCTTTATGCATGCAAACAGTCCCAAAGAAATTGGATTAATTGCTTAAGTGAGATGAGAAAAAATTGGCTCTGAATGCCTAATACCTATATCCTGCTACGATTTAATATAATGTGATAAAGCTGTCAACAAAAATAACACCTTTTGTCACACAAAATGCCCATTCACCTAAGTATTAACTCGCCATATGCGGAGTTATGGCAGGATATGCAGCTGAATTTGCTAAGAAATATTGTACAGCAGCAGAATTCAATGACTAGATTATATAAAACTGAAACTATATGCACCAAAACTAATGAATGACTATGGTGTACAAACTAAAATGAAAGTATTGTCCCTTTGATTACTTGAACAAGTCTTTGAATTGTACCTCACACATTTCAAAATTAAGGGGGGGAAATAAAACTTTTATTATGGAACTTGAAACAGCTGCCAAAAATAAATATATATTTTTAATTGGCACAGAGTTGAACTTGCATGTCTACTGGAAGTGAATCCGTGGATCTCTTCAATTTCTCCTTTACAGCCTACTCTTTTCTAGACAGTGAATTAATTCTGGGCAGAATTTACTATGATTAAAGCTCAGTGGTCTGACTTGAGATACACTGAGCCACTCACAATTGCCATTGACTTCAATTTGAGTGTCAGCACTTCTCAGGTGACATGCCCTGGAGAGGGCTGAACCAAAACCCCAGATCCAAGCACCCCTGAAATTTGGATAGGAGGGGAGGGAGAAATCAGAATCCATGACCATATTTGGATCCAAATGTTGTAAATGGATCCTATCATCATAATGGGCTGAACCAAAACCCTTTATTGGAACAACCCCAAGCTCTGGAGTTTCAAAATCTGGATCTGAAGTTTGTGGCTTGAGCCCATCTGTAATAAAACTGATCAGTCTTCAAGACATTATGTCCTTTAAACTGCAATCCCTATTGGAAATCATTTCTGATTCTTTTCAACCACTTGGTTTTGTCTGGTTTGAGTCACTACAGTTCTCTCCACTTTTACAAACTAGTTGTTTTGTCAGCATGAGTGTGACAACAATTAGACGTCCCTGTTTTTGCCCCATGCCTTTTCTCCTTCACAGTCATTCAATGACAAGCGTAAAAAGAACTTCATCTTTTCACGAAAATTCCCATTCTACAAGAGCAAGGAGCAGAGTGAGCAGGAAACAAGTGATCCAGAACGTAAGTAACCTCTTGGAGATGATGTCACATGCAGCACAAAAATGGGTGACACGCATGACACCAGTACCCCACACATCTAGGCATACAAATAGCAAAGGCAGGCAGGTGAGGTATTACTACTGTGACCAATGTATGATTGCAGTCTGGATCCAGCTGGTGCTCCCTTCCCTTGAAACATCCTTTTCAGAGTAAGATAAAGCAGTGACCTTGGCTTCTGGCTGGAAGAGTTCAGTGTATAAATTCCTTCCCTTTTTCGTAAATGTTGATGATTATTTTTGTTGTTTTAAATCCAGTTCTTTCCTAGATAAAATGTTCGAATTCAGAACTGGCCCAAACTGATGTAAAATCAATTTCTCCTAAATTATTACATTAATTTTATTTTTGGTTTAAAAAACCCCCAAACATTCCAGTATCATTTTTATGTCTACTACTTTTTGGACTTAATCTAGATGGCTCTAATCTCTTTCTTGGTTACAGTTGATCACTTTGTTGAGTGTTTTAATCCTGAACTGAAAGCCACACTCAGTGACTTTTTCTATTTCTCATCAGTTTTCTTCTAATTTTAAAAAGTAAAGTTAAAGCAATGATAATCCTCGGAATAGAATCTGGTCACTCACTGCATGCCTATATTATATATTCTGAGTATCCAGAATAATGTAATGTGTATGCTGGTGTTATACCAGAAGAAATTTAGGCTTTCCCCCCCCCTTAATATTCTTTCCCTGCAAATTGATCCGCTAAGGATTCTTTGGTTTTTTGGTTTTGGTTTTCTTTAGCTGTAGCAGCAGAGAGTACATAATGGTCACTGTCTTTTTCATTGGGGAACATTACTGTGGAATATGGGTGTAAAGTTGTTTCAAAAAGAGAAAGCAGGGATCCAGATTGCTCCATCTGCATGGTCAGTCATGGTAGTATCCATTTCAACTCCACTGACTTCTTCCTTCCTCTTCTGCGGCTGTTCTTCCTTTCTCATTGCTCTCTCTGGGGACTTCCGTGCAGGACATCCCCGGATTAGGTGACGACGGTTATGGAACAAAGACTCTGAGTAAGTTCCCAGGAATGGTCACTTCAACTTTTTTTTTTTTTTTTTGGTGTTCTGTTTTTGTTTTGGCTTTTGTTCCTTCTCTGAGGACCTTCCATTCCCAGCATGCACAAGATAGAGTTTTATTTGTTACCCAGCTGTGAATGCACCAAAAATGTTTCAATTGTTTTGTTCTGCATGACAATATTAAATAACATACAGTGTATCAAACAGACACTTTTACTTCTGATGTAATAACACCTTTTGTTTCTGACAGTATGTTTTTGTTCCCATCATGGCAGTTCTGTAGACAGTAGCATACCTAGAACTTGTACTGCTGCCTAGAATGCGCAATCCATCTTGATATGAAGGGAAAGTTAAACATCTCGAGAAGATCAATAGAAAATTATTTTATGCTGTCGCTTCTGCATTTTCAGCTTTTTGCATGGGAGTGTTTTTGTTACTTTGCCAGATTGTAGATTAGTACATTGCTGTTAATGGAAGAAACTATTTGCAGGCGAGAAAAGGCATAACCTTCTCCATAACTAATATTAGAGCTGTGTCACCATTAGTGACCAATCCTTTGTCACTACATTTGAGCAATTTCTTATTCTGGAATGCGGTGATCCTAGCTCAGGAATTGATATTCTAGAGTATGCAGCATTTTGTCAGATGATTCTTCAAAAATAATTTGTTTCCTGTAATTTATTTCTAGAGAAATTGCATAGAATGAAATAAATTATTTGCAACTGAATTCCATATACTTAACTACATTAGTATGCTGTATCCAGCCCTGAATAAGTCCAGCATAATAATACTACTTACACGCGTATTGGCTGTTTTCTTCCTTCAATGCTTATTCTTTTTCTTAATTGAGGCATAATGTATGTGAATGTTACCAATGCATCACCTACTGTTCCGTATGTGATTTTGGTTACAAAAATGCACGTTCATGCACACATTTTAAAAGATTAAATGCCTGGGTTTTTTTAATTGACATGTTAAGTCATATAATGGTTGACTTTCCCTTTTAAAGGTGAAAACTTTGTCTCTTGAAGAGCAGAGGGAGAGTTATACAATGCTAGTTTTCTGGATGATGTGCAGAATTATGATTTTGCCATGACTGAATAGCTTATGGAAAGCATGATAGCAATGCATGTAGCGCCTTCTCTGCATTGCATAAAATGAACCAAAGTCCAACTGGTTAGATAAAGCCCTATTAAATACCTCTTCCCAGAAAAATATAGGTCTCCCTAATATACCATTTTATTGTGCTTGCAAACTATTTGCTGACTGTCTCCATTGTTAATACTGAAGCTAGTTTTCAACTATCCGCACAATTCTAGATCCCTGCAGCCCCAGCCCGATAGTACAGGTATCATGTATATTAAATAAAATATAAATAAATATATTATATAATAAATAAATGTATTAAACCAACACATTATTTTTAATGGCACACAGCCTTATGATGGGCTATAGATTATTGGTTAATAGAGGCCTTCATGATTCTGTATAAAACATCAATTTGATACCACATGTGTTAACAACAACAACAACTACTACTACAAGTCTGTAAGTATATGTTTTAAAGAGAGATCATCAGGATAAATTTTGCTCCAAATGTAAAAATGAACCTTTTACTAAACCCTAAAACCAATGTTTTCCATGATTGTTTTTAATTATCATCCCTTTCCCCCCATCCCATTCCTGCAGCGCCACTCTGCACATGGACAGCTGTGTGTATTTGGAGGAGGGCATGGTACGCTGTGGGGGAGGCAGGGTGCTCTCCATGGTATTCATAGATTCATAGATTCTAGGACTGGAAGGGACCTCAAGAGGTCATCGAGTCCAGTCCCCTGCCCGCATGGCAGGACCAAATACTGTCTAGACCATCCCTGATAGACATTTATCTAACCTACTCTTAAATATCTCCAGAGATGGAGATTCCACAACCTCCCTAGGCAATTTATTCCAGTGTTTAACCACCCTGACAGTTAGGAACTTTTTCCTAATGTCCAACCTAGACCTCCCTTGCTGCAGTTTAAGCCCATTGCTTCTTGTTCTATCCTTAGAGGCTAAGGTGAACAAGTTTTCTCCCTCCTCCTTATGACACCCTTTTAGATACCTGAAAACTGCTATCATGTCCCCTCTCAGTCTTCTCTTTTCCAAACTAAACAAACCCAATTCTTTCAGCCTTCCTTCATAGGTCATGTTCTCAAGATCTTTAATCATTCTTGTTGCTCTTCTCTGGACCCTTTCCAATTTCTCCACATCTTTCTTGAAATGCGGTGCCCAGAACTGGACACAATACTCCAGCTGAGGCCTAACCAGGGCAGAGTAGAGCGGAAGAATGACTTCTCGTGTCTTGCTCACAACACACCTGTTAATACATCCCAGAATCATGTTTGCTTTTTTTGCAACAGCATCACACTGTTGTCTCATATTTAGCTTGTGGTCCACTATAACCCCTAGATCCCTTTCTGCCGTACTCCTTCCTAGACAGTCTCTTCCCATTCTGTATGTGTGAAACTGATTTTTTCTTCCTAAGTGGAGCACTTGTCAAGCAACTATTGTTGCTTGACAAGCCCATGGGGAAACAACCTTGGCCATGAATGCTGTTTCTACTGTTGCTGTCTCTCCAGAGAGTATTAACTTCTGTGAGTTGCCTCCCTTTAGTGGGAGGGTATGGGCCAGCTGCAAGTGGGCAGGCAGTGACAGCGTGAGTTTAGATAGGAGCCCAAGGAGTATTGCGGAGGAGATAGGCCTTTCCATGCCTCACCTCTGCATGGATGCCCCAGTTTGAGGACCCCTGGACATTTGCCAGCCATGCCCTCTGCCCACTGATTTTCAGTACCCCAACCCCACTCATACATGATGGGGTAGGAGCTCAGACTGCAGACTCTTCCTCTGACCTCCTTGTGGCTCTATCCACAGCAAGGCATGATCTGTGCCTTAGTTTATGTTGTGGTGGATGCGGGCTACATACAGCACCTGCTTTTCATTTGAGGAGCATATTGGCACAAGACATTATGTTGCTGAAGCACATTCTGTTTGTCCTGGAACTAGATTTTTAAATCCGATCACATCTAATTATGAGACTATGATTGGTCTGATATGCATCTTGCTCTTTCCTGTAAAAGCCAACAGCTGCCCAGACCTGTCCATCAACAATGCAAAATACAGAAATATTTGACAGCTCCTAGCAGTCTTTACCAGTAATTTGTTTGTGCTCTGGAGACTTTGCCAAGGAGATATGCAGATGATGATGCTTCTTGGAAAAAGTGGTCCAAAGCCACATGTCCATTAGCTTAACAATATAGACCTCAGTGGCAGAGCAGACCATGCAGCTGTATAGGCATCATGGCCCAAATGTTCAAAAGTGGCCTCTCATTTTGGTTGGCTCAGTTTTTTGGTGCCCAACTTTAGACACACATAGGACTTTGCATCTAACATACCAGTTGAATTAAGTCAATACATCTCTTCAACTGGACACCAAAAATGAAGCCACCCAAAATTAGTGACTACAGATCATTATGCCAATTGTGCCCTCTACGTCTGCTAGGAGCTGGCATCCTTTAGAAAGAGGAAACCACCCTTAATGGTGGTGTCTGAATTGAGGATGAAATTGAGTCCCCCCAGAGGGGTCTATATTAACTTTTTACCAATTTTGGGGTGGGGACTCATCTCTGTCTCCTATCCCTCCACCCTAGTAAATGAGCATTAGCAGAACAAAAAGCATAAACTATGACCAGGACCTTTTTAGATGCATCTGGGAGGGCTGTGGGCCAGCTGCAAGTGGGGAGGCAGTTCCAGTTGGCTGCCATCTTCCATGTTCTGACCAACAGATTTTCCCTGCCATGTTTGAATGTCTGAACTCATGACCAAAAGATTAACCTCATCTGACCTTAGAGGCCCTGGATGTCCATAGACAACCCCAGCTTCCACATATGATGAGCTTGTGCAAAGTTCTTCATGCCCTTATCGAGTTCCAGTGATACCTGCCCAGAGCTACCTGGTTGGTGGCCTCATTCCAAAAGCACAAAGGGAAAAACATTAGCCCTGCCAACTGCCCCGTCATAAACCACCCCTTTTGGTCCCACTCCTAACCCTTCCAGACACAGTTTCCTTCCCCTTGGTCCAGGCAATCAAGATATTTCTGGAAGACAGTGTTGAGGTCTCCAGGGGGAGTAGGTATTGTTATGGGGTTTCTTGCACTTTTCTCTGAAGGAGCCAGTATTGGAGACAGGCTACTGGAGTAGTTAGACTGCAGGTCAGCACCCTGATGGTAACTCCTATGGTTGCATCTAGGCTGCTTCTGACAACGATCCTCCCTCCCCCAACCCAAACCTTGAGGGCATTAATCTTGGTAACTGCCAGTACTGTCTGAAAAAGGTTCTGACAAGCCCTGTTATTTTCATAACTGGTATTACTGCTTTATGGCGAGCTTTGCATAAATAAAAATAAAACATATGGTAAATCCATTGATTGGCAAACCCTCAGATACCTTGCACAATGACTAATGACCGGCACAAAGGGTGGAAGAAGAGCTCTAACTGTGATGAGAACAGTTCCTATGCATTAATTATACACATTATTCATAATTAAGAATAATCTGTCTAAACACCCAGGTCTTTGCATAATTAGCCTAAACGTCTAGGGAAGTGTGAATGGACTGCCATGTATTTTGGCATGCAGATGTTTGGGATGTCACTGCCCCTTTATACAATTCATCAAGGGGAAGAAGTGCCACTGCTGGAGACATTACTAGCCACAGGTGTGTAGCCCCCTTCTTGATATACCAAGAGATAAAGCTTTCATCTTAATGGTATGAGTTATCTGAGATTTTCAGATGGAGCTGCTGCACTGATTTTACTTCCACTCTGAACACTCACCTTTGCATGAATGTGGCAGATCTTTTAAGTTCTAGCTGCTTCGTGGTGCTTGGTTATATTCTTTAATTTGCTGTACTGTTCTTGCAGAACATGTTTCCTCTAATGCCAGCGATAGCGAAAGTAGCTACAGTAAGTTATTGCTTTCGTTTGGGGCTCTTTACGTTGCATTGCTTGTTTTGTTTTGTTTTTCTCTCCTTGCTGCTCTTTTTTAACTTCAAAAAAAAGATTATTATTGGAGCAAATGGCTTGAAATGCAAATTTCTAACCATATTTCGGGAACGAAACTGTAAAAGAGAAATGGTATCCCTTATGCAGCTAATGAGCATGAGTTTTGTTAATTTGAACGCTTTCTGGGAAATGAAACCAAACCTGACTTTGGGAAGGTTTACGAAAATTTAGATTTCTTGGGTACTATTGGGTAAAGTCTCAGTAGGGATGGCTCAGCATTATCATGGCATTTCTTGATGACTCTTTTAAAAGGAAAACTACTCCACAAGAGCCAAATTCGCAAAAGCACGGCCTCCCTTGTGCAGTTGCAATTTGCATTAGCACTTCTGCACCTGAGTTGCAAATAAAGGAGTCAAGGTGCAAGTTCTCTGATTTGAAGATGCAGATCATTTTCTGGGTGCCAATTTCTTAAGTGGAGATTGCGCCTTCAGAAAGGTAGGATGGGCCTTAGGGCCTTTGGAAACTATACACTGAATCTCAAAGATTCCTTTCCAATTGAGGCCATGACCATGCAATTTGAGCCATGGAGAGGGACTGCTACACTGTGCCAAAGTCCCATTGAAATCCTGGGCATGGAGTCCATTTGCGTGAATCAGATTGCGGGATTAATGGGGATTGTTTGCATCACTTCACTCCCCCGCATGTATTAATGATACTGAAATATTCAGGCAATGTTAAAACATTTTTCCAAAAGTGGTGAAAAAAGTACGAAATGAGTAATTAAAATGTGACACGATTGTCTGTATGAGAAAAGATAACCAAAAAGTTAGGTTACGCTCCAAATCTCTCTCTGTTTATTTGATTGCATCAAGCCATTTGCTTAGCATATGCAGTTGTTCACCAGTCACAGAGCACTTGTCATGGGTTAAGTACCTGTATACATTAAGGTTACCATTGGTTTCAAACCACATAGTTACTGGTCTTGATAAAGTGCGTAGCAGTCAGTTACTGTTAATAAACACTGCTTTGTTTCAGCAAAGTAGATTTTTTACACCATTCAGAAATGGAAGACTAGATTTATTCTCCTGTAGTGAAAATGATTCCCTGGAAAAGCAATTGCCAGAGCTACAAGAAAATTGTAGGCACATTGAAACTGCAGAAGATCTCCTTTAAATCCAGTTTAATATTTGCTGTGTCCTCTGTTGGGGAGGATTGATGCTCTTGTATTCAAAGCACAAGGCTGGGAGTCAAGAGGCCCAGCTTCTTTTCCTGCTTCTGGCCCAGACTTTCTGTATAGCCTTGGGCAAGTTCATTAAGGCTAAATTTTCCAAGATTTGGGTGCAAATACCCATGATTTTCACATTTTTCCTCATCAAACAGGACAGATCATCCCCACAATCTGAGTCATGATGTTCTGCATTTTCTAGTAGGATTCTGGCTACTGCTTTACGGTTTGTTTACTTTTGCTTCTCATGAGGAATAATCAGTGAAAAGACACTGTTCATGGCTAGTGTTCAAAATCTTTTATTGGTCACACTTAGAACCATTCCAAATCATCTATGCAAGTGTGAAAGTTTGGCAATGAAGTCTTCTTAATGGTGTCCAGGTGGTACCCTTTAGAGTGATTAATAGAGGTGGTCAAAAATGATATTTGTTTCTGTGGAAAATTGGAATACCGAAATATTTTAGTTTTCAGCAAAAGAATTTCATTTGTGGGTGTTTGGTTTTTCTGACAACAAAATAGAAATTTTCCATGGAAAGCAGGAGCATTTCACACACAAAAATTCATTTAAGCAAAAACCCAATTTTCTGTCAAAAAACAGCATGACAAAGAAAATTTTTGACCAGCCTTGCAATTACCTTGTTCCATAGAGAGAATATTATTAACTCTTTTGCAAAAGCGTATATAACATAACTGGAACTCTAATAAAAAGCTGTGAGGACCAATTGTCCTCAGTTACTTACTAGTCCCATTGATTTAACATTTGAGAGTAGAATTGGGTCCACTTTACAAAATAGAAGTCAACTTCTGAGCAGTAATATGGCATATAAAGTCCTGGTCTAGAAGCAAGTTATTATTGTAATTAGTATCAGGTCCAGCTCCAGGTTTTTTGCCGCCCCGAGCAAAAAAAAAACAAAAAACAAAAAAACGGAGTGCTGCCCCTTGAAAAGAGCCGCCCCCAAAGGGCTGGAATGCCGCCCCTTGAGAAGTGCCGCCCCAAGCACATGCTTGGAACGCTGGTGCCTACAGCTGGCCCTGATTAGTATCCATCAAGCAATTTTTGAATTATCTAATCAAACACAATTTCCAAGTTTCAGATGTGTCTGAGGAGCCCTATGACTCAAACCATTTCGATTTTTTTCAAACCAAGTTTGGAGGAGCTCATTGCAGATGTAGACTAATCTCTTTTTGTTTTCCAAAAGATGATTTTAAAATGGCTGTGAATTTTAATACCTCTTTTATACACAATTCAATAAAGGTTTTTACAGCAGCCACCAGAAATTGCACATGCTTTACCAAATCTATTTAGCCTAATTGCATAATTTCACTAATTAACTAAGGAAGCAATACTTGACTAAAATTTGCAGGGGGGGGGGTGAGGGAATTCATGCACATGAGGAAGATCATTAAGGACCATAGTTTACCCTCTGTATGTAACCAAGGCCATAATTAACATTATGAGCCTTCTATAGGTAGAAAAAGATTAATAGATTCTAGGACTGGAAGGGACCTCATGGCAGGACCAAATAATGTCTAGACCATCCTTGATAGACATTTATCTAACCTACTTTTAAATATCTCCAGAGATGGAAATTCCACAACCTCCTTAGGCAATTTATTCCAGTGTTTAACCACCCTGACAGTTAGGAACTTTTTCCTAATGCCCAACCTAAACCTCCCTTGCTGCAGTTTAAGCCCATTGCTTCTTGTTCTATCCTTAGAGGCTAAGATGAACACGTTTTCTCCCTCCTCCTTATGGCACCCTTTTAGATACCTGAAAACTGCTATCATGTCCCCTCTCAGTCTTCTCTTTTCCAAACTAAACAAACCCAATTCTTTCAGCCTTCCTTCATAGGTCATGTTCTCAAGACATTTAATCATTCTTGTTGCTCTTCTCTGGACCCTTTCCAATTTCTCCACATCTTTCTTGAAATGCGGTGCCCAGAACTGGACACAATACTCCAGTTGAGGCCTAACCAGCGCAGAGTATAGCGGAAGAATGACTTCTCGTGTCTTGCTCACAACACACCTGTTAATGCATCCCAGAATCATGTTTGCTTTTTTTGCAACAGCATCACACTGTTGACTCATTATTAAAGTATCCTTGTTCTGTTTGGTTATCAGGTGAGCCCAATTGTTAAGCCTACCCACGCAGAGGGCCACTATAATGTTATCCCCAGCACAGTTTGCTTTGTCCTTCTATTGAAGTTTGTTTACAAATGTCACCATGAACTGCACCACATGTGTAATAGTCACAGATTACTTGTAAATCTTACATTAATTCTCAAATAGCTGTGGATATCTGTATATGGATCATACTCTTATCCCTAATCCCAACTTTTTTGTAACTGCCGCAATAGAAAAATGTCATAATCTGAGTACAAGCATTGTACTATTATGTAAATACAGACACAATGGAAGGGATTTTTTGTTGGCGGCGGATAGTGCCTACCGGAAGCAGACGGTATAAATAAAACAAGACTATGAATTAAGAAGCTATAATGGTGTCCAGTATCAGAGGGATAGCCGTGTTAGTCTGGATCTGTAAAAAGCAACAAAGAGTCTTGTGGCACCTTATAGACTAACAGATGTATTGGAGCATAAACTTTCGTGGGTGAATACCCATTTCGTCATGCATCTGACCAAGTGGGTATTCACCCATGAAAGCTTACGCTCCAATACATCTGTTAGTCTATAAGGTGCCACAGGACTCTTTGAGGCTATAATGGGTTTCCGGAGATACCGTTAAACTCAAGTGATTTGTATAGTTACTAAAATGGAGCAGGACAGGATAACTGACCCTCTCTGTTTTTGGATCTTTCTTGGAACCAAATCTCCAGAGGCAGATTCAAAAATTAGAAAGGGTACAAATGATAGGTTCCAGTTTTGGCCCATCTCTGTGTTTTCTACAGATGTAGTAATAAAACGATAAGTAGAGGGACCCCACCTCTGTCAATCCAGCACTTTTTATGAACATTAAAACTCACTGTTTGTTAAGCTAAATTATATTTGTAATTGTCTGCTTAATACTACTTAATTATTATTTAATTAACACAATCTGCCTTCTTGTTAGTGGATTCCCTTTATAGCTCTCCCATGCACAGTCCATTAAAACAGTGGTTGTGGTTCTCACCTTTTACATTCTGTGACCCCAAGTTATAACAGAAAAATGTTTTGGTGACCCACCTGCCATTTACCCATAAAGAAAGGGCGGGTGGTGGCAACTCCCTGAAATCTATTTGTGACCTCCTGGGGGTTGCAACATCCAGGTCTAGAACCTGTGAGTTATCACACTCTCCCTCCGAGTTATTCTTCACTTATTTTTTATTCTTAATGGATAAAAGTCACCCCAGTGCACACCTTAGTAGAAAACTCCTATAGAATGTAGGTGATTGAAGCAATAGGGTTCTTGAGAAATTGAATAGGATTCTGTGACAATTGTTTAACAGAGAATGAGATCCTTGCAACTGTTTTTTATTTAAACCATCCTATAGAATTCTATAGCAAGGATATAATTCTGTCTTAATGTATAAGGGATGGTTCTAAAAACCTACAGAAAGGTTGTCATTTTCTATTAAATTATGTAAGACTGTTCCATAAGAATAGGGCCACCCATTAATGTGGGTGATGTAGCTTAGTTAAATGTTAAATAAAGCCCTCTGCCCTACTGCATTTCACTCAGTATATCACATCTGAAAGCCATTGCAAGTTTATAGTGTTTCCATTATTGATTAATTCCATAGCTCTTTGTTATGCTAAATACTTTAAAGACGGATTCAGAGTCCCTTAGTACTGATTGATTAGGCATTATCACAAGCTACCATCTGGTTACAATTGAAGTGCACATTCGCCCTTGAACACCTACAAGATTTATGTGATATTTTGCCCCCACCCAACTTTTAAGGAATTTAATTCTCATGTAATATGCCTGCTGACTGAAGCCCACTATCCACACAACAAGTATACTAAGGAAAGTGAGGTCAGCTTCCTAACTGACATGCCCAGTGGCCTTCAGCCCTGATCTATCTCTGGCCCTAGTTCAGGAAGGCGCCAAGCTGAAGGCACCTAGGTAGTCCTGTTGACCTCAAAGGGACTGCTCACATGCCCAAGTACCTTCCTGAGTCACTGGATGAAATCCTGGCTCCACTGAATTCAACACGAATTTTGCCGTTAACTTGAGTTTGGCCAGAATGTCGCATCAGGGGTCACTATGAGATGAGAGGCTTGTTTTTCTCCAGAGCCCACTCCATTCTCTGCTGATACCACCACCAAGGATGACAGTAGCAGTTTTATGATGTGGACACATGACTACTAGCCCCTGAGTGTAATGGACAATAAAATCTGCAGCTGCTTATTTTCATTGGTTATAATTCTATACCCAAAATGAACATTAGGCTGTAGAGGAGCTTGGCACATTAGGCTGTAGAGGAGCTTATGGTCTAAAGACACCTCAGAGACTTTAAAACAATTTTTAAAACAACCAAGTGTCAAAATGGGTTTGTTTTTTTCCGAAAGTTCTCCTTGTCACAGGCACAGGCTTTCCTGTATTTGTTGATGCAACATGGAAGCCCCCTTGAGTGCAGACAGATGAAATTAAGGCCTGTTTGGTGAAATCAATAGTTCTTTTCAAATCCACTATTAGCCCATTTCTAAATTGGTCTCTGAATTGTTTTATGAAACTAAATCCCTGTTAGAGCAGGGAAGTGGAGGCTGTGTCATAGCTAGGCAATAAACCAATTGAAAAATCATCATTTAAACTGCCCGCAGCTCAAACTATACCTCTCAGCCTGCCAAGGCCCAAACGTAGATCTAATGTATGACAAAGACCCAAAATGAGAGGGGGACTGCAGGAAATTGATGCAGTCATGGGATTCCTTCAGCTAGTGTAACTACCTCTCTCTATTACCTCAATTTCGCATTTCCGATTTACACAGTTTTCCACCATAAAAGCGAGGGGAGCACTACATTTGTGTAGAGTCGTGTTAACTTTGGGACTAAAATGAAGTTTGCCCCAAATTTAAGCACGTGTTTCACTGCTTTACTGGACTGGGGGCCATGGAGTGGAAAAGTTGGGATTGTGCCGGGCACTTAGAGATTCAAGGATTTTCTGTCCCCTCTCGAGAGGAAGGGTCCAGGGGTTAGGGTGCTAGCCTGCATATTCTGAGTCCCAGCCTCTTTTCCCTGCGCTGCCACAGACTTCTTGTGTGACCTTGGTCAAGTCACTTGGCCATTCTGTGCTTCTATTCCCCAGCTGTTAAGTGGAGATTATCACACTTCCCTACTCACAGGAAGGTGTGTGAATGAGTACGTTGAGGATGGCGAGGTGCTCAGATGCTATGGTAATAGGGGAGGTCATAGAAATACCTCAGATAGATAGATACAGGGCCAAGTATAATCTGGCCCTGAATGTATGGGGTTTATGCGTAATCAGGAGTGATTGTGCCAAAATGCGAACTGTCCCTAGTGATGACACCACGTTAGCCTAACCAGCCACAGCTTGGTTTGTGTGACCAAATCTAGGTGTAGTGCCCCAAATATATCAACACGTGGGGTGAGATTTTTGTGCTGCTTCTCTGTGAGGTGCAACATAAAACTCTCAGCCCAGAGGGAGGGGGGCTCAGATGGCTATCAGCCAGCTTTGTGCTCTCCTATTGTGGGCTACTGTGGGGCTGATGTGGCTCTGGAGTAAATTAGCAAAACCTGGAGCATACCCTGCAGCAGCATAAAAGGACCATAACAGAGGGGAGAATTCTTCCAGTGGCATGTAAGGAGGCCTCGTAATAAGCTGCCATGCAACAAATTATCTGTTGAATTCCTGCCCTAGTCCCATGAACAGCCATTGCTAATGAATCTATAAAAGAAGCTTCATTGCCACAGCTACAACCCAGTTGTATATTGAAAAAGCACAACTTCAGCATTGACTAGTTAAGCAAATATGGGGGAAAGCTGCCGTGAAATTGCGAGGGACTTTGGAATGGTTCAGGTTACAGCAATGCAGGAGAGGAATACTGACCCTTAGCTGACTTCTGTATGGAGCACTTCATAAATCTTTAATATGTGACGTGCTGCTTGTCAGCTTTCATTTATTTTCTTTCTTCTCTTATCAGGGGGACAGGAAGACTGCATCCTATCCTATGAACCTGTCACGAGACAGGAAAGTAAGTTTCACCTGCTGTTCTATTATTACCTTTATTATTTATCATACCAAGGGGCCAGTTGAGAACTGGGCCCTGTGAGGCCAGGCTCTGATCAAACACAGAATAAGAGACCGTCCTTGCCCCCAAGAGCCTACACATCTAAATAAACAAGCCAGACAGAGTGTAAGGAAAGGGATACAAGAAACCATGAACAGTGCAATGGCAGCAGATGTCATGTTAGTGCTTGGATTTTTATTTATTTATTGGTTTGTCTTTCTTAGATACTTTTGGTGAGATGTTTTGGGAAGGGATGAGCTAGAGGGAAAGACAAAGGAGAGGGGAGGGGCTGAGTCAGGAGGCAGGAGGGGCTGGAGCACACACCTAGTCACCACAGGGGGGAGACCCTTCAGAGTACAAACTGCAGGAAGCAAACAGATGCCCTCACTGGTATCCTTCAGTCCCTGCTTCAGCTGCGTTCTGCAGCCCCTCTGCTGCCTTCTGTCTCCAGCTAGCTCCTCCCTGCAGTTTCTTTTCCAAAGTCTACATGGCCTGCTGTCGACACATGGAAGGTGGGGGGACAACCCCATGAGGCCTAGTGCCCCGTGGTGTCTTCCCACACTATTCTGGCCCCAAGGCTGGAGGGTGACCTCTACTAATAAATACATTTTGGCTATGGCTGCATTCCAAATTACTTTGGTATAATTGATGTCGCTTAGGGGGTGTGAATAATCCATACCCCTGAGCGACGTAAATTACACTGACCTAAAGTGCCAGTCGGCAGGACAGCTTCTCCCTTCGACATGGAGGCAGGAGTTATTAATCCGGCGGGAGAGCGCTGTCCCGTTGGCTTATGGCATCTTCACCAGAAGCGCGACAGCGGCGCAGGTGCAGCTGCTGTGGTGTAGCCATAGTTATTGAATATGATATTGAGTGTTTGTGCATTTTCTCAGCTTCCCCACAAAGCTGAGAGTGTTGTTTCCCTCACAGTATAAGCCTCTACCCATGGCAGGTTATCCCGCACAATGCCGGTCTGTAAGTACTCTGCTGTGATTATAAAACCGTAGGGCTAAAGCCTTGTCTGTATGGTACATCTGCACCTCACACACCTTACGGTGGCATGTAAAGAACATACACTGCACTCCCCCTAGCACAGGCATAAATAGTAGTGTAGACAATGAGGCACTGCTTAGGTGAGTAAAGACCTGCCTGAACCTCCACAGCTCCCTACATGCCCAAGCAGTGTCTCCTCCCTCTACATTGCTATTTGTAGCAGTCTCCTGTTCTGCTGACTCCCTGCTACAGGGAAAGGCTCTGGCAGGGGAGAGGCAGCAGGGAAAGGCTCTGGCAGCTCCACACTGCTGGAGATTTTCCCAGATGCCTTCCCCCTGCCAGAGCCTTTCACTGCCAGGAGTAGTTACCAGGGCCGGCTCCAGCTTTTTTGCCGCCCCAAGCGGCAAAGCGGGGGGAAAAAAATTAAAAATAAAGCCGATCGGTGGCATTTCAGCGGCAGTTCAATCGCGCCGCTTCATTCCTCGGTGGCAATTCGGCGGCGGGTTCTTCGCTCCCTCTCTTCCTCTTCGGCGGCACTTCGGCGGCAGCTCAAAGAGGAAGAGAGGGACTGAGGGACCTGCCGCCGAAATCCCGCCGAAGACCCAGACGTGCCGCCCCTTTCCATTGGCCGCCCCAAGCACCTGCGTCCTTCGCTGGTGCCTGGAGCCGACCCTGGTAGTTACACACCACGGTGTGGATGCAGCCCGCTTTTCACTGCAGTGTGTAGCTACACATACCCTACATACCGCTGCCAGTGCAGACAAGGCCTAACATTGGTGCAACCCCCTGTTGATTTCACTGGGATTGTGTGTAACTGACAGGAGAATTTAGCCCTCAGTCTCCTTCCCATTTCTCATGACATGGTTCATCTGATAGCATCTAGGAGCCACCTTGTCAAAGATAGTCATTATGTACCATCAGGCTATGAGTAGAGCAGGCCATTGGCTGCAAAGGTCTGCTCCATCTGAGAGCTCTGGAATAGTACCTTGTATACAAAATAGCGCCTCTCTCATGTGCAACAAAAATAGATTTATTACTGTAAATGAGCATCTAAAATCTTCTAAAACTTCAATCCACACCTATGAGCTATAAATCAGTTTGGGTTAGCTAGTGTACATGTCTGATGTTACTCTCAGAATAAAAAAAAGTTATAGTCTTCATCTGAATATCACTTTCCTTTCTGTTGTTCAGTTAATTACACCAGACCCGTTATTATTTTGGGTCCTATAAAAGATCGGCTCAATGATGATTTGATATCTGAATTCCCTGATAAGTTTGGATCATGTGTACCACGTAAGTACTCTTTTCTACCTACTCCCAAATTCTGTAAGTTATGTTCTTTGATGTCATGCATACAATGCAAAAGCAGCATCAATATTTATTTTATGTAATCGTATTTCTCAAAAGAAATTTTTAAAATCTGTAATTGAGATGTAAAACTCCTAGCCAAGATCCAGCTGAGATGCACTGTTTTGTAGAAGATGTGCAGGAAATGGAATTTCTGTCCCATGGGAAACTTCACATTTCTAAAAACAAAAAAAATTTGTTCCAAATGGAGAAATGAAAAGTCAGAAATGCAAAATTTCCCACAGAACACAAATGTTTGTAACAATCCATTTTGGAAGACCCCACATTGAAATTTCCAGCCACCTCACCCATCAGGGAGCCAGGCAGCCCACCTGCCCACAGAGCCGGAGAGCTGAACAGCCTGCCCAAGAGCAGCCCAGGAAGCCAGCCAGGAAGATATGGAGCCAGGTAGCCCACCCAACCGGCAAGCAAGCCAGACAGGGAACCAGCTGCTAGCTCCTTGGTAATCCAGGGAGATGGGGAGCCAAGCACTTTGCCTGCCCACCCACTAGGGCGGCCCAGGAAGTCAGCCAGTTGGGGAGCAGGCCACCCATGGAGTCTGGGATTCCTGGCTTTGTGCCTGGTGGAAGCCTGGAAGCCAGGACTTCCCCCCCCCCCTCCTGCCAGGTGAGATGCCAAGGACCTGGAAGCTCTGGGAGCCAGCTCAGGTGGGCTCCCAGAGAGCATGGGAGCCCAGGGAGCTCTGGGTCCTAAGCTCCCCACCAATTAGAAAGCATATTGGATGCATTTCCCAGTCATTCAGCCTTTCTCTCTCAGACCTCACTCTCCCCTAGGACTTGGGTCTTATCATGGGATAAGGGGGACATTTTTATGGGCGCCCTTTGTTGAAATGCTGGAGGCACTTATGAGCTGCACCCGCTTACACCAGATCTGAATTTGGCCAGGAGTGGTCTCTGTTAAGTAGTATATTTTTTGTGAGAAAAGTGCCTACGTACATCCTAATTTTCCCATCTTTTGTTGGTCTGTGCAGATACCACAAGACCGAAGCGTGACTATGAAGTGGATGGGAGAGATTATCATTTTGTCACTTCGAGGGAACAGATGGAAAAGGATATCCAGGAGCACAAATTTATAGAAGCTGGGCAGTACAATGATAATTTATATGGGACTAGTGTGCAGTCTGTGAGATTCGTAGCAGAACGGGTAGGTTGCATCCATTTTTACTGCACTTGCAACACAGCCTGTTTTGTACACCGCAGCCTTTCAGACAGCTGTAAATATACAAAATATCTTCAAAATAGTGTCCTCAAAATTATGGATATTTAAGGCTGCAAACAAGTTGTGATTTTTTTTTTTTTTGTTTATTTGTTTAAAAGTTGCAGCCATGGGTTTGCTAAAGTTGTGGTCACACCAAAACTGCAACTCCGCCACACACGCAGCCCCCCTCCCAAGCCCCCGAATTTCCCAGGAGAGAGTTGCCATTGCAGCCAGGAGCAGGCAGAAGTGCCTGGACCAGGCACCCCCACCCCAGTGTCGGGAGCAGCACAGGCTCTTCCTCCCCCTGCATTGCAACTCCCGACTGGGCCAGGCTGCTGGGCCTCATTTCAGTAGAGGGGCAGCTGGGTCAAATCTGAGTAAGTGACATTGTGACCCGGTGCGCAGGCTCGCAACACAGGGCTGCCGTTGTAAGCCAGGCTGTTCCCCATCTCAGTGGGGAGCAGAGGCATGCGCAGCTGCAGAGAGACGGTCCCTGCCCCCAGCAGCAACATCCAAAGGCTGAAATTTGCAGCAAAAAGTTGCAGTGTCTGCTACAAGTTGCTCTTAGGGCAATAAAATCCACGATTTTCTTACAGCTTTACAGATATTAGAATCGCTCTGAAAATAAAGAACCTAGCCATGAAGGGGGCCAGTCCAGCTAGGATTGGGTTTGACAGAATGAGGGGGAAACTTAATGAGGAAGAGAAAAGAAAGCTAGAAATGTAATGAAAAGATTGACTGGGGATTAGAAACGTCAACTTGGGCCCACTGAAGACAATTGCAAGACTCTGATTGGTCTAGATTCTGCTCTGACTTTTACACTGATGTAAGTCCATGGTAGTCAATATAATTACTCTGGATTTACACCAGTGTGTGACCATGAGCAGATTTGCCCCCAGTGTGGTAATACTGAGAGTTAGGTAGAAGTTAAGAGCAGGGAGCACATTTCTCTCTTGTCCAGGGTCCAGTAGTACATGAGTTACTTCATGGAAGGGATAATGGTAAATAAATGTTATTTATTTAAAACTTCCTCCCTTTTCTCTTCTTTGGGAGAAGACCAGCTAGCCCCATCCTATCTCTTCAAAGGCCAAACTATTAGATACCATCAGGACACTCTCTCCTTTTGTTTTAAAAGGTGCAAAGTTTCTTCTCAATAAACTCAGAGTTAAGCTGAGATGGAAAGGGATGGTCTTTGTTCTCCTAAAGATACACTAGACCATTGTCAGTATGTAGTGAAGGGTATGCAGGCACCAGTGCTCTTGACCAAAAGTGACATTCTTCTCTGCAAAGTTTAATTTCATGTCATCCCTTTCACTTTAACTTCTAGATGCAACAAGAATATAATTAAATTCAGGCTAAGTGCCCGTGAGTACTATTTGAATGCCCACCGTGGCCAAAGTATGCTAAGTAACCCACAACGCCTGGAGGTGTGGAATTTCTCTGCACTCGTCTGCAATCCCAAGAGCATTGCCTTTGGGCAGCATTCAAACCAGTCAGCATGTCTGGAGTTCTTTCTATTCCAGATGTGGTACCCCGCATCCAAGAACATAACATCACAGCAATACGAATAGCAAAACACCCTTCCTACCTTTCAGTCAGCATACATCTCCACGATATTTTTCTGACCTTGGAGAAAGGATGTGATTTAAGCACAGGATTAGGTGCCTTGGACTCTTGAGTTCTAATCCCATCTCTGAGACAGGCTCCCTCTGTGGCCCTGGCCAAGTCATTTCACCTCTGTGTCTCAGTTTCTCTACCTGTAAAATGAGAATAATGCACACCTACCTCATAGGGTAGTATCCAGATTATTTAAATAGTTAATCTTTGTAAAGCAGTTGAAGATGAAAAGTGTTTTATAAATGCTGAGTATTACAACAATACATAACACAAAATGCGTCATGAACATTAATAATTGTAGCCTTACAGACACCCCTGAGAGGTAGGTAAGTATTATTAGCCCCATTTTACAGATATGTAAAATGAGGCACAAAGAGGTTAAGTGACTTGCTCAAGGTCACACAGGAAGTCTGTGTCAGAGCCAGGAACTGACACCCCCCCCCCCCCAGATCTCCTGACTTCCTGCTCTGTACCTCAAGTACAAGGGCATGCTGTTATTCTTAGGAACAAGATTTGCTGATGTACACATAAAATCCCCCCCTCCCATCTTTAAGTTCATCCTAGTTGATCCTCCAAAACTGATAACGTTGTTTTCCACATCTTCAATTTATTTCTTTTTCTGGCATCAAAACAAAAGAAATATTGTGGAAGTAAACAGCCGAGTAAGTGCCCTGGAGCCTAGCCTTCTCTTGGTTAGTTAGTAATGTTTGTTTTCTGGAACACTGCATTTTAGGATTCCTTCCTTTCTTTTGGTTGATTTGCAATAAACGCTGCAGAAATAAACACAGCCTCATCTGTTTCCAACAGGGCAAGCACTGTATACTTGATGTATCAGGAAATGCTATTAAACGGTTACAAGCTGCACAACTCTATCCCATTGCTATCTTCATTAAACCTAAATCATTGGAGCCACTAATGTAAGTATATAATCTTCTAGGCTAGTTTTGGACTCCTGTCTCAGAAGGCACAGCAAAGGTCTCATGTTAGCATTTTGCCTGTTCTCCAAAGTCAGGAAAACCAAACAAATCTGGAATACTAAAGAACTTATTTTCATTTACACAATAAATAACCAGTCAGCATTACCTAGTTGTTTGAGAATGGAAGTCAGACAACCTATAGCCTGTGTCCACTCACCGTTTGATTTTTTGGGAGGTGACTTAAATGCTCTGGGTTTTCCGCATCTGTAAAATGTTTTCATTATTTATTTAGCACTGACACTGCGTCTGGTGCTGTACAATACACAAAAATAAAGATGGTCCCTTGTCTGATGAGCATACAGTCTACAGAAAAGACACATACAAGATTCAACACAATTAGAAAAGCAGAGGTGGAGATAATTTAAAGGTTTGATTTGTTTGGTATAAGAATACCTACCCAGCGTAAGAAGAGCTCAATGGAGGAAGAGCACTATATACCTGCAAAGCGTTATGATTGATATCCTATTATTAAACAAGCAATAACTAAGTTTGGGGCAGTTTCTTTAAGGATATGTATCAAAAATATAGGGAGGCTATTTTTTACTTTCATTAGAGTAAAAAAAAGCTTTCAGCCAAATCTCATCAGTGCAGACAGTACTACAGGGACAAACAATGTGAAATCCATTATTTTTTGCTTCTGGAATAAGAGGCTTTTATAGATCTTTGAATGTCTTATTTCAGAAATTCTCTGCAGAAGGAGCTTTTAACTAGAATGTCAAGCTTTTGTAAGAACAACAGCTAGGGTCCTTGAAGCATGGTTTATATGAGTATGTTATGCAAACAGAATAAGACTAAAAAATTCCTAAAAAGAATAGGAAATATATAGAATTCAGACACTCCAAATTATTTGAACATGTACAAATTCCATGCTTTCCCATGCAGCCAACACGAGGGAAGTCATCTCTTTAATATGTGTCTTCCTAAGGAACCATCACCAACAGTTAGTTTCCAATATGAATAAAAACCTCTCAACATAGTTAATACAATTCTTTCTGAGGCCAATGTCAAGAGGATAATGGCACAACACTGAACTGCTTACCCAGGAAAGTTACTCTAGGGTGACCAGATGTCCCAATTTTATAGGGACAGTCCCAATTTTTGGGTCTTTTTCTTATATAGGCTCCTATTACCCCCCAACCCCATCCCGATTTTTCACATTTGCTGTCTGGTCACTAAGTTACCCACGTCACTGAACTGTACTGTAGTGAAATGACTAGGTCTCAGGGCTTTTTTACAAGGGGACAGGAAAGTTAAGGCAAATCAACTAAAGGTGTGAAGTCAATGTGCAGGAGTTAAAATGCAAGGCTAAACCTTCCAAGCAGCTGTTCTCACTCTGGAGTAAAGTGGGCTTAGTCCTCCAAGGAAGATTATTAGAGCAGCCATGTGGGGGGTTTAACATGCTTTAACTTTAGTTGATTTACATTAACTTTCCTGAGTGTCGCCATGTAGACATGGCCTTAGGCTTTGTCTTCACTACCCGCCGATCCGGCGGGTAGCAATCGGTCTATCGGGGATCGACTTACCGCGTCTAGTGAAGATGCGGTAAAATCGATCCCTGATCGCTCTGCCGTCGACTCCGGAAATCCACCTCGGCAAGAGGCGGCAGCGGAGTCGGCGGCAGCGCAGCAGCGGTCGACTTTCCCGCGTCCTCACCGCCAGGTAAGCCGACCTAAAATACGCAACTTCAGCTACGGTATTCACGTAGCTGAAGTTGCGTATCTTAGGTCGGACCCCCGCTGTAGTGTAGACCTAGCCTTAGTAATCTAAGGTTTCTAATGACAAGTAATACAGCTAAGGCTTGTCTGTTGTACCACTTTAACTACTCCAGCATAGTTACGTCAGTACACACACACCCTTAGTGCAGATGCAGTTATACAGGTATAAAAGTGCCATATACCAGTACAAGAAGGGGCATAATAAGGCACCTTCATACCAATATTACTGTGTCCACATTATTAATTGTACAGGTATAATGATTTCAGTAAAAAATTACATCCATAGCCAAAATACCGGTAGTTATACCAGTACAATAAACTGTGCATAGACCAGACATAAGATTTAACTACACTTAACCAAGACTCCCTGTCACGCAAACAAGTTTAACGTCAATATAATAACCAAATAAACCACACCCGACAAAAAATTGTCAATGAGAACAAACACAAAGACAAAAACCATAAAGATGACTTGTCGCTGAAATGATTAAATAAAACTGAAGGGCTCAATTCTCATTTACACTAAGGGTATGTCTTCACTACCGGCCGGATCGGTGGGCAGCAATGGATCCAGCAGGGATCGATTTATCGCGTCTAGTCTAGACGCGATAAATCGATCCCCGAGCGCTCTCCCGTTGACGCCTGTACTGCAGCTCAGTGAGAGGTGCAGGCGGAGTCAACGGGGGAGCAGCAGCAGTCGATTCACCGTAGTGAAGACACCTCGGTAAGTAGTTCTAAGTACGTCGACTTCAGCTACGTTGTTCACGTAGCTGAAGTTGCGTAACTTAGATCGATCTCCCCCCTAGTGTAGACCAGGCCTAGGGCTCCTTTACATCACTCTGGCAATATCTAAAGGGTCTACCACTGCTAGTACAGTAACAAGGCCTTAGCATGAGTGAGAGTCCAGCCTGAAGATTTTGGTAGATAGCAATCCTTCCATTGAATGGTAATGTTGCAAACTTAGTACTATGAGACAGATTTAAATATACTAATTCCAAACCTATTAATATAACCCATAAATGATTGACATATGCTTTCAAATAAACCTTCCCTCTCCTGTACTCTATAAATCTACCCTCTGGAATGATGGAACCAAAGTAAGGAATACTGTATTTTACAGAGAAGTTGCTACAAACATTGTGTGATTGCTGAAGCAACATTCATGGGGTTACACATTCAGTTATACAAACAGCCAACTTTAGAGACATTTATAGAAATACATTTTTGTAGCTTTAACTACCCATGATATATATATACAGCATTTTTCAGCAGGCAGTTTCTGTCCCTGATGAAAGAAACTAAGGGGTAGGTCAACTGTAGCAAATGCATGCTGTCATGCACTCATGGATCATTCTTTATGCATCATCATGCGCATAATTTCCTACATGCATCACATGCCATGCCATATACAGTCCATTACCACATATTCATGTGGTTTCAGTGCAGAACATTAAATGAGGTTTATGCGGAATACAGGATGCTTCCTTTTATAATATGGTGTGAGCTTGTTTTCCTATGTTACCTTGACAAAGTTCCCTGCTCTTCTGAAAAATAAGTAACCATGTTATAGAAAAGGTAAAGCAAACTAGGTCTGTATTTTATTGTTAAGACTTTGGACATCTTCTGGTGTACACAAAGCCCTAAATCAATATGGACATTGTTCTTTCTGGGCCACAATACACAGTATTAACAGCTGTACATGTACATAAAATTACAGTAATTAAGTGTCAAGTATCAGAGGGGTAGCCGTGTTAGTCTGGATCTGTAAAAGCAGCAAAGAGTCCTGTGGCACCTTATAGACTAACAGATGTATTGGAGCATGAGCTTTCTTGGGTGAATACCCACTTTGTCAGATGCAAGACACCAGCGCAGCCTGGTGTAGTGGGTGGTGCACTGGCCTGGGACCCAGGAGACCTGGGTTTCATTCCTGGCTTTACCACAGACCTTAGGCTAGTTTGTTTGTTTCCTCTCCCTTCCTTTGTCTGTTTCGATTACAACCTCTTTGGGGGCAGGAACTGTCTTGCTATGTATCAGTGGCATGCCTAGCACAATGGGGCCCTGATCTCAGCTGGGGCCTGGAAGAAGAGGAGGAGGAAGGGCAGACTCCATCCAACCGAGGCTTCATTAAAGTCCCTCCAGACTGCTGCCTCCTTATAAGCAGCGCCCCCTTTTTCCCGGGGCAGAGACCCACCCAGCGCCGTCCGCCGCCCCGATCCCTGACAAAGTGGGTATTCACCCACGAAAGCTCATGCTCCAATATGTCTGTTAGTCTATAAGGTGCCACAGGACTCTTTGCAGTAATTAAGTGGTGGCCCGGTAATCTTAGCTACTCCATCAAATGGTAAAACTAGTGCAATACAAGAACGTTACTGGTATTCAGTACATTTATGGTCTACATTTTACAATACAAATGGTATTACAGAAGCTATTCCTTTAACTAGAAAAAACAGGAACAGAAAATACTCTACCAATATGGAACATCATCAAGCTACCTTTTCTGTTGGAAGTGTCAAGTTTTTGTTTCTCGTGGCTGGCTGTGATTTTGACTGTCTGCTTCAACTCACGTTAACAGAGGGGGGTTTGCATTACATTTCCTCGGGTTTTGTTTTTGAAGAGGTGGGGAGGAAAGAAATTGGCTGGACTTAGTACCAGATGGTCCTTAGCCTTCGCGTAAGTGGGCTGTGGGGGAAGAGGGAAGGTGCGGGGGCCAGGAAAAAGAGCAATCCCTGCATATTCAGAAGCACACAAGGGTGCAAATCAGGCTGGCAATCTTAGGGAGGGATTGCGTCGTCCAGAGGCAAAATCCTTTGCCAAGCTGTGGTAGGATGGTGCATCTCCACACTGCGCCCAAAGGACGGCTGTGCCTCAGTGGCACAATATAAATGTTACCAGTCAGGCCTTTACAGGTAATACCTGCTATTTGGGAGCTAGAGATTTTTCTGTTAAGCTGCTACATTATCACAGCTGTATCTTCACCATGGAAAAAGGGAGAATCATTTGCTCTCATTTGCAAGGAGAGTCTATAAATCCAGAGATGTCTGGGGTTTCCCTTGTTTGTCCCTATGATTTTTCTCTTGTTCTTGATGTTAAGATATCTGTGTCTGCCTAAGAAATATCTACACACGCTCCTTCTCATACACTAATGCGTGTGCCTACACACACGCACAGTGGAACCTACTTAAAGTGAACGCCACTCGCTGAAATTCTGTCTATTGGAAAATAGAATGAAAGTTCCGAAATTAATATGCAAACTGAAATTCCAGTTACAACAAAACGAGTGGTGGAGTGAGTTCCACTGTAAGAAGGTCCCTGTACATATAACAGATGTATAGTAATGCGGGAGGAGTTTTGCACAGGAGCCACACCCATTGTAATCCTAGGATCCACACAGCCTACACCCTGTTCTAGCGCTCTAAAAGCCTCCCATGGCATTAAGGGACAGCCCTCCTTCAGCAGTCTCTCCTGTACTGCTATTGCTGCCATCACCTCACCCTCACTCTGCCCCTGGCCTCTCTCTGCTCCCATCATGCACTAGGATGAGACATGGTCACCCCTCTCTTGCATCTCCATGCTGTCTGACTGCAGAAGGTTAAGTTTTCATTGATGCATAAATTGTGAGGCCTGAAGGAACCATGACGATCATCTAGTCAGACCTCCTGCACAACATGGGCCAAAGAATTCCACCCCGTAATTCTTGTCTCAAGACCAATCATTTCTGGTTGAATTACAGTTTACCTTTTAGAAAGACTTCCAATCTTTTTTTAATTCAGATTCAATAAAGGGCTCGATTTGTTAATTACTTTTAACTAATATTTAAAAATATATTTCTAGGGAAATGAATAAACGTCTTACAGAGGAACAAGCCAAGAAAACCTACGAGCGAGCACTTAAATTAGAACAAGAATTTGGAGAATATTTTACAGGTATGAAGTCACTTCAAAACACCTGTCCCCAAGGGTTCAATCCATGACCACAAAGCAGCTGGAGTCAGCTCTGTCTCTAGCTTGAAAGAATGCGTGGTACATGTATATAGTGTGCCACAGTAAAGGCCCGATATTGAGTTGTATCAGTTCCCATTGAAGTCAATGGGAGTTGAATGCATTCAACACTTCGCACAGCAGTTCCTGTATATCAATGCATATATATGAAGTGAATTCTGTGCCTGTTGAAGTCAGTGACAAAACTCCTAGTGACTTCAGTGATGCATGACGGGGACTGATTGATCCAATCCTGCTCCCATTAAAGTCAGCAGGAATTCTGCGATTCACTTGGCAGGTCCTAGCATCGGGTACTTGCACTGATCAGCACAGAATTTCATCCTGCTGGACTTCTGCATTTGCCTTTACCATTGTGAACAATATATTGACCTCAAAAGGATTTTTAAAGAGCAAATAATTTGTAAATAATTTTGCAGCTCTACCATGGAAGAATGGAAAGCAGATGATAGGTCAATGCTTTCAGACTCAGTTGCCTTAAAGTTAGGACCTAAATCCATATTCAGGCAGCTAAATACAAGAGAGCCAATTTTCAGAGGTGCAGACACCACACGCCTCCATTAACTGCAGTGGGAGCCAAGCCGGGCACTTTTGAAATTCATTTCCCAAGAGGATCATTTTCTCCCTTTGGCAAATGATCTCTTCACTATATAAAATATGAAATAATACGAGACCAAACTCACTGTTGGCAAAAGCAGATGCAACTTCACTAAAGTGGTACCCACTTATACATGACATGAACATGGCCCAAAGTCTAATCTTTGTGGGGAAAATAAAATAATCTCATTTAACTGTAACCGTTGCCAGAACTACACAACTGAGGTGTTCTAACCAGCTCCCAGTTGTAATACTTTACCACTAGCTTGCCAATACTGGATGAAATCCTGGCCAAGTCAATGGGAGTTATTCCTTTGACTGAAATGGGCCCAGGCTTTTATCCAATGTGCGCTGTGGTTTATGTATAGCCTAGTAGCATTGCAATGTATGCAGTAAAACTAAGCACAAAAAATGCCAGACCTAGAACTTCAGAAAGCACAACATTTCATTCAAGAAACAACCTTTCAAAACATAGTGTCGTGTGTGCTGAAAGTAAAACACAGAACACCTCTTTCTGGCAATAAAGGAAGCATGTTCTTCTGTGTCAAGTTGAAGGGTTAAATATAAATACATCTAGACTGTTTTTTGGGCTACAACAAAACACTGGCAATACAGAGGTGTTCTTGAAAAGGGGCCAGTGTACGGACCCTGGGTAACTAATTAGTTACAGACAAAGCAAGGGGACATTTATATTTTTATATTCTAAAGACGGCCAAACATTACAAAATTATGTACTATATGTCTTGTAGCAACTGAACGCAGCGCTGCACAAAATATTTTGATGAAATAGCAGATTGCAGTGAATAAAGGGATGAAGTTTTCACACAAAAATTATGAAAAACTCATGCCATCTTTTTACCAGCTCTGACTGAACAGATTTGCACAAAAAAGTATCTCCAGCTGCCCTTTGCACCGTTTCTACCTGGTTAGTTATGTTCTGAAGAGCCACTCTACTAATTTTCTAATGTTTTCGTTTTCCCCAGAATATAGGAAAGTTTTAGTGAACACATATAATGGTGACCTACATTTCAGTTCAGCTTTTGCCTTATCCCTGGGGTCACCCACAAAATCTTACAGCAGTGAAAATCTTACATTAGTGAAAGGTGTGGGCTAATTTCATGGCCACCAAGAGGGTCTGGTCTGCCAGGATGCAGTTATGGCCACAGAGAGCTGGGCTCCCAGGTTGGTTAGAAAAGCGGGCAGTGACTAGTTCAGGAAGGGTGGACCCCAACCAGGTCAGGCAGAAGATGGACTGTGTAGCCCTGCTACAGCCTCCACTGGCAGGGCTCCTAGGGAGTACGTTGGCAAAATGCAAAGCTTGACTTCCCACAACAGAAATCCCACATCCTGCCCGCCTTTGGAAGCGAATTCTTATTGGGATGCAGGTTTTCAGGCTGGCACAACAAGGTGCCATATGCATTTCTCTGCCACAGCAAAGGTGAGCCCAGGCTAATGCTCTTACAATAAGCAATGGCACAGGATCTTTGTTATGGTGGATCACCATTGTATTGGACTCATTTGGGATCTTCAGGGTGCATGGCTTTCCCGACACTGCACAGTTCATGTGCATTATTATTATTTCTTCCAGTTTTATCAACTGCTACGTTAATATTGAAACTGTGCTGACAACTGCTGCTGTGGACCGTACCAATTAAAAATGAATTGTTTTCATATTGCAGCTATTGTCCAAGGAGAAAGCTTAGAAGAAATATATAATCAATGCAAACTTGTAATTGAAGAACAATCTGGGCCTTTCATCTGGATTCCTTCAAAGGAAAAGTTATAAATTAGCCACTGCACCTCTGATTATGACGGAAGAATATTTAGAAGAAAACTACACTATGCTATTTTGAGGCTTTCCTGTTTTTGTTGCATTTATGTTCTTGCAGTCAATGTGAATTTTTATGAATGTACAACACAAAGTGTTTGAAGCCATGAAGGACAGTGATGGGTCAAAAGGGTAGGAACAAAAAGACTTTTACCATACAAAGCAAATCTGTTGTGCGCGCAAAACACCAGTTGTAGGTATTAACTTTTGACATGGGGACCCTCTGTCAAAGGGAGCTAGCCACCTACTGCATCCACATGGACCTCGTGAACGATTTCAATGGCTGAGCTCAGCGTGTTGATCGGTTTAAAGAGAAGTTTCCCAGCTCCTGAACCTTGCGTAGGGCTTGAGCCTGCAAGGGCTGAACACTTGACCGCGGTCCATACACCTGTGGGTTGTCCCATTGAAGTCAGTGGGACTAAGCATGTGCTTAAGTGTTTTGATGGATCAGGGCCACGTGCACCTTGTTGGATTGAGCCCATAGAACCTGTTCCAACTCCTATTGAAGTTAATGGAAAGATTCCCATTGACGTTGGATTGGGTGCTAAGCTTGTCATTGCACATCAGTAGTTGGTACACCTTGACTTTGGTAACTATGCACATGTTTTGATTTCCAAAACCAAGTCAAGCATTTCTTTTTCCCCTTTGGACACACTATTATATCAGGAAATAACCCCCTGTAGTTTATTTCAATGGAATTTGGTGTTGGGAAGAGAACAGAAGCATTTCACGTCACACACATACCCACTCACACGTGTGAGGAGTCACAGTACCCAAACTGACAAGGAGGGATACAACTGGGAAAAGCTTTAAAATTTTGGATTGTCTATTTTATCATTTATACTGATAGAAGGCACTTAATGATGGAATAATTTATAAAAAATTAAAATATATTGATGTATAGAAACTAATTTCTATAGGTGAAAAATGTTTTGTGAGATATTTTGTAAAGATTAATTAATTGAAAGATTAAATATTTGCACCCTGGTCTGGCTGTAAAATGTAAAGAGGACCTTCAAGTTGCACTATCCCTTTTAGCAACAAATTATCTAATAATATTAACAAACCATATAATTTCTTACATTTTACATGGCAATTTGCTTTTTTTTTTTCAACTTAATCCTTCTCTTCTCTTTCCTTTTATTTAATCATGATAAATTCCTGTGGAAAGAACTCAAATTGACTACCCTACAGGGTTTTTGTTGTTGTTATTGTTTTGGAAATACTAGGATGATGCATCTTTAAATTGAAACAGATGATTTTTCGGAGGCAAAATGTCAGTGACTTGAATGCAGTGTATTATTTTCTCTCTTGAAGGGAGCCGTAATCTTCACTGGAAAACATTTTATAATCATTCCTTATGCTGTAAGTGAAATGCCGGAAGCATTTAGTCCTTTTTGCCGGCAGGCCACTGACTAACTTGTGTCATCATTTCATTTCACAGTCAACAGGGGTTTTCACCAGACTGGGGCAATGGACATTTGTGGGGAATTTGGGGAAAATCTGTGGAATTTCAGCTTGGGGTATATGGGCGGGGGTGGGGAGTTCTTGCTTGCTGTTTCACTTGGTCCTTATTTCATATACTGATACAGATTTCGCTGTACCACATCTGGAGGATAGTTACAAATAGATGAACTGCCTTTGCTGCTGCAGGACCACGTTTTATAGAAAACCCACAAAATACTGCAGGAGTCCAACACTTTTTAGCTGGTGGCTATTTCGATCCTAATGTGTAATGACATTTTAAGGGCAAACATTTCAGTTACCGAGTTACCGATAGAATATTCAATTACTTGTCTATTCAAAACTTTCAGACTTATGTCTCTATGCTGTTCTGATACGACAGGTACATGCAGCCACTCTCAGTAAATAGGCTGATTAGCTGGATGTTTATAAGACAGCCATCAGCAGTGACAGGGTTAACAATATGGGTACTGTAGCGATCATTAGGCCTCATGGTTAACGCTGTATTA
This sequence comes from Emys orbicularis, assembly GCF_028017835.1. Classification (NCBI taxonomy): domain Eukaryota; kingdom Metazoa; phylum Chordata; order Testudines; family Emydidae; genus Emys; species Emys orbicularis. The sequence goes on from NC_088683.1 coordinate 349,731,704, forward strand.
AAATGGATGTGAGAAGTTCATGCTTCCTTTATTGTTATTTTTTTTCTGCCTGGCCAGCACAGATTCAAAGACAGAATACCAGTAGAGTTTCTAAACTATCTCCATCACCAGAAGGGCTAGACATGTAAAAAGAAAGAAAGAAAGCTTAGATTCTGGATAATTATGCAGAAATCCACAGGAAGAAATCCTAGATCCCTGGAAGTCATGGATTTTTCCATGCTGACAAAGTACTATTGTCTCAGGTCCGGCCCGAGCCCACCTGAACTAATAACCAAGTATCCTAAAGCAGGAACTCCATTCTAATTTTCAACTCCGTTTTTAAGCAACCACATCTGCTTCTTTGTTTCTTAGTTCAGCATGCGACCTTTTACGATACTATCCTATTAGTAATTGTTCTGTTTTGTCATGTGCTGTGCTTTACGGTGAACAGTAACACTATGGCTGAGTACAATCAATTTTTCCATCAGTCTTTGGTTACTGTAGTTCATTATTTATTTTTTCCTGTCTGTTGTTTGTGCTTCCAATTTAGAGTTGCCATTGCACTTCTTATATTTTTTAAATAAAACATATATATATTTAAAAAAAAATCACCAACAGCAGCAATGAGAGGTCTTATTTCCTGTAGGGTTTATACCTCCATTTGTTTTGTGTCTTGATGTTTTGCGTTTCATGTTACAGCATACTTAGTGCTGCAGTTCATTTTTTTAATGCAGCCATTCAAAGTTGCATTGGGTGGCAGAGAGAAGAGAAATATGAAGTTAACTCAGTTACATCTGGTGCAAAAAAAAAAATCAGTTTGGCGCCTCAGACCATATTGGTGCTAATACCCAGTAAACATTAGCAGCTCTCTCTCTGTCTATATAAAAAACTGGCAGGTGTCTAAGAGTCAACATGCAAATGCTGGACCCTTTAGGAAAAGTGCCAGATCACATCACTGGTGCTATTTCTCATGTTCTGGCACAATGTGTAGCACCACAGGGTCTAAGTTGAACCAAAAATATCATGGCTTATTGTCCATCCATGAACGATCACACGGACATCTTGCTATCTTTGTACAGATGTGCAATATTTCAACCTATTTATTTCTCCTCCCCATAAATCATCTTCCGTGCACTGGCCTCTCTTAGTACGTGCTACTGGGGCTCAATGAACTTACACTCTGGTGGTCTAACTACCCAATGCAAGAGCCTCTCTTTCCACCTTAATTCCCCTTTTCACCAGGTAAAGAGGCCCCTTGTCTACACTAGCACTTTGTAATCACTTATATTAAAGGCGCTCTCGAAAATAAATAATATGTAATGTAACTGTGTTAGTACTTAGCATGGCTTGATGAGCCAGTGTGGATAGGGCCCTAGAAGTCATCCCGTGAAAGAAAAGTCGGTTAAATCTCTCCCTTGCACTGGGCTTTCAAATCCTCACTCTGGAAAGCAATGCTGAATCTGAGCTAATAATAATTATGAGCCATCTCTAGCTATGTGTCCTAGTGACCTAGTTAGTGAACACCTTCTCAGCTAGTTATATTATTTTTCTATGGAGAGTTTGATGGTGTGTTACACTTTCATTGCAAACGCTTAGCAAAAGTCAGTCAATTGAGTGGGGGGAGGCTGGGTTTTTTTGCTTTTTAAGTCCACAAAAGGATTATTCAGTGAGTGACCATGTGTGTAAATATTTGTAGAAAAAGCACTCAAGAACAAAAGCCTCTGTCCTCTTTTTACAGCCTCAGAGTTAAAGCCATACCATGTTCCCCCCCCTCACAAAAGGAGGTCTTGCATCAGTCACAATGTTGAATGGGGATTTTTTTCTCTTAAACAGCCTCTTCGCAATTGTATGCATGAGTTTTATCTGGTGACTGTTTTCATGCACTTGAGCCCATTTCTTAATGAAGTAAATCTATTTTCCAGTCCCATCAAAAATGACAACACAGCATCTAGTCAACTAGCGCAGCATTAATAACTGCTCATCAATACATAAGAAGAGGAACAGTTCCCTTGAATTATATTATGGGGTGCAAACCATTATCAACGCTGACAGCAACACAATCTAAATTCTATTCAGAAGCTGGTAGGGGTGGGGCTGGATCCTCAGCCGGTGTACAGCATTGTTGCTCCATTGACTTGAGTGGCGCTCATCCCATTTATTTCACCTGTAGCTACATATAATAGTTCCCCTCATGTTAGCCTGTATTTAGGAACCAACAGTCTATTACTCCATAACATTAAGGGCTAGATTTTTCCAAACTCCTCAGCACTCTCAGTTTGGTCCAGATTTTTAAAAGTGCTAAGCTCCCACCTGGATCAATTATTACTACTACTATGACTTAATATTTGTATTGGGATAGCGCGTAGGCGTCGGGCCCCACTATGCTAGGTGCTGTATGCACAGAATAAAATGACCATCGTCTCAGCCCCAAACAGCAGGTGGATTTTCAAAAGGGTTCAGCACACAAAAGCTCCTATTGAGCGTGACAGGAGCTATTGGGTGCAGAAGACTACACCACTGGGAGCTAGATTCTGCCTCTCTGCCTCACACTTATTCAGTTCCCTGACCTGTTGATCTGGCTCAGACTAACCGCAAAGGCCTGACATAAGACAGCATTTAAGAGGGTGGCATTTATCACTCGCCAAATAGCAGGAGACATCTAAACAAATGACACTGTTGACCTCCCCCAGTGGAATAATGAACTTTTAATTATCTTAATTTCTGGACTTGTTTCCTAAGTTTGAACTGGCTGGTCTGAACTTTTGAGCGGCAACAGGCTGTATGCAGACTGCTTTTGTTTGATACTTGATGCTGTGTGTCTGCTTGACAGGATGTTTCTCAAGCCAGCTATAGTTGGGGATAATCAGAATCTGAACAAAGTACACTATACAGCTTACAGTCCTGTTAAGTGTAAATATTCTACGCCTCCATGCCATTCGTGTAAAGAATAAAGCACACACAATTATAAAAATTGAGATGTATATTTCATACTAGTTGTGTCCTTGCTTATTTATTCCATTACAAGCTCTCAGTTGTGGTTCAGTTGTAAATGCTTGATAGAGTGTTTATAAATATGTCATGAATTTTATTATAAAATATTAATATTAAAGCATTTTTACACTTTATAGCAAATGGCTCCTTCACAAGGCATAATTTGTCTTTTTTTTCCTTAAGGTGAAGTAGTAAAAGGGAATGTGTATGCATTTAATTTGTGCTGAGACATGTTCAGATTTATTACACAAGCCAAACTGTTTGGATAAACACAATTCTGGCAGTGAGCAGTGATACCAAAGAGGCATTATAGAAATGAAGGCTGGAAAGGCCCTCGAGAGGTCATCTAGTCCAGATCCCTCCCCCATACATACACATAGACAGCTCAGGTATGCCTAGACCATCCGTGACAGGTGTCTGACTAACTTGTTGATAAAAAACACCCATGATGGTGAGTCCACAACCGCCCTTGGTAACCTGTTCCAGTACTTAACTATCCTTCTAGTTAGAAAGATTTTCCCTAATGTCGTACCTAAATCTCCCTTGCTGCAGAAGAAGCCCATTACCACTTGTCCGACTAATCAATCATTGTCTTCTTTATATCAGGTTCCCCTCAGTCTTTTCTAAAGTTTAAACATGTAGACTTTTTTTTTTTAAATCGTTCCTCACAGACCCTGTTTTCTAGCCCCTTTAGCATTTTTGCTGCTCTCCTATAGTTCCCTCCAATCTGGCCACATCGGTCTTTAAGTGTGGCACCCAGAATTGGACATAGTCCTCTTGTTGAGGCTCACCAGAGCCAAACAGAGAGGGATAGTTACCTCCCAAACCTCACGTACAACACTCCTGTTAATCACAATAACCCTCTTCTTGCTGCACCGGCCCCTTTTATTGAGAGAGAGGGAAGAGGCTTCAGATGTACTGTATGGAATATTAAATCATGGGGAGAAATGCCATTTTCCTATGCTCTCTGCCTTTGACATTTATTGGGTACAGTCAATGTATGTGTGTGATTTCTTGGTGTATGTTTCTTTAAGGAGTTGTGCTATATTTCTAGGCTCACATGGGCATTATGTGACCAGCAGCCTAAATATTTTCTTTTGTTTGATTCACACACCAGACTTAACTGGAATGTTGGCTTAGTGGAACATACGCTTCTATTATTCTGCATTGTACTAACTGGCATGTAACATTGGCCCTGGTCCTCCAACTGACTCTTTGCAGGTGGATCTTTGGGCCCATGTGAAGCCCATTGACTTCAGTGATTTCTCTGCACAGGGGCAGAGCTGACTGCAGGCCCCTTGTGTTTAATATTAACTGATAGAAGAAATGGACGTGTGGATCACAGAACTGTAAATGATTAGAGCAAAGCTGCCCGTGCACAGAATTTTCAAACAATGGTTAATAGTCAAAGCCATAATTGTAATATTTTGTATTACCTGGACACAGCCAGAACGTATGGGGAAATCTAAAAATCGCCCAGTATCGTAGCCATGTGAGTGCCCTGCTTCATTCTCAGATCAGAATATTAGGGCTTTTTATGCTGACATGTTTACTGAGAGATGTGTCACAGGGCTGTGTTGCTGCAGGAACGTCAGCAGCCAATCTAAGCTGTCCTATGGAACAGTAGTGTGGAAAATACAACACAGCTAAAGTTGGCCTCTTTGCCCCCACGCCCTATCGTCTTCCTTAATAGCAATATTTAGCATTTATATAACACGTCTCAGCTTCAAAGTGCTGTGCAAACATTAACTGATTAACGCCTTGGGCTATATTCTGAAAACACACCAGACGCCAGTAAAATAGGTAATATCTCAATTGCAGGAGCCCCCTAATAGCGATGACTATATAGTCAAGCAGCGACAGTAAACACAGCTAGCCTACCTGGTCATATTAAGTATGCTACATAAACTACATAAATGTCCTCTCATTCATACTAGCGGAACTCCTCTCAATGCCAGCTGGGGTGCATGTCAAGTCAAGACTGTGAGGTTGCACCAATGTAACTGAGAAAAATGTAAGTAGTCAGCATAAGAATAAGAACATAAGAATGGCCGTACTGAGTCAGACCAAAGGTCCATCCAGCCCAGTATCCTGTCCACCAATGCCAGGTGCCCCAGAGGGAGTGAACCTAACAGGTAATGATCAAGTGATCTCTCTCCTGCCATCCATCTCCACCCTCTGACAAACAGAGGCTAGAGACACCATTCCTTACCCATCCTGGCTAATAGCCATTAATGGACTTAACCTCCATGAATTTATCTGGTTCTCTTTTAAACCCTATTATAGTCCTAGTCTTCACAACCTCCTCAGGCAAGGAGTTCCACAGTTTGACTGTGCGCGGTGTGAAGAAGAACTTCCTTTTATTTGTTTAAAACCCGCTGCCCATTAATTTTATTTGGTGGCCCCTAGTTCTTATATTATGGGAACAAGAAAATAACTTTTCCTTATTCACTTTCTCCACACCACTCATGATTTTATATACCTCTATCATATTCCCCCTTAGTCTCCTCTTTTCCAAGCTGAAAAGTCCTAGCCTCTTTCATCTCTCTTCTTATGGGACCCATTCCAAACCCCTAATCATTTTAGTTGCCCTTTTCTGAACCTTTTCTAATGCCAGTATATCTTTTTTGAGCTGAGGAGACCACATCTGTACGCAGTATTCAAGATGTGGGCGTACCATGGATTTAGATAAGGGAAATAAGATATTCTCCATCTTATTCTCTATCCCTTTTTTAATGATTCCTAACATCCTGTTTGCTTTTTTGACTGCCGCTGTACACTGCGTGGACATCTTCAGAGAACTATTCACAATGAATCGGAGATGTGATCGCAGCATGTGTAGACTTACCTGCGCTAGCTTTAATCTAGTTAGGTTAGATACCAATAGCTGCAACAGCATGGGCTCCTAAACCACTTAGGCTCTCTTCAAAATTTCCCTGCTAGTCTGCATGGTATTTATCATCAAGAAATCCAACATATGCTGGTCTAGCCTGTAATAACCATATCAAAGGCAGGCTTGGGCAGAGTCACTCTTGAAAAGTTTTTATGTGCTAAATAAGTATCTCAGTGGTTTTGCTTTTCTTTTTTCTGGTTTGTTTTTGTCAACATGAAAATAGCTGTAGCTAAGCATAGTCCTCAGGTGCAGGTAGGATGGCCTTGTGCCAGAACACTGCCCCCAGGGAGTCTGTATCAGGTAATACTCCTACTTCTTCAACTACCTATGGAGAAGCTACTTCCTTGTCAAGGGCTGCCACTATCCTGCAGAATATAGCAAAGGGGTGGGTTACAGAGCCAAGGAGAGGAATTCTAATTTTAGCTGAATTAGTCGTGCAGTGTATCATTAAGCACTCTCAGCTAATCTTTAGTGCTGAAACTTAGAGCTGGTCTCCACTGAAAGGTTAGGTCGCCCCAGCTACATTGCTCAGAGGTGGGTGAAAAATCCACACGCCTGAGCGCCCGTAGCTAAGCCGACCTAAATGCTGGTGTTTAAGTACTAGCTTGAAGGAAGACTTCGTCGGTTGACCTTGCTCCCGCCTCTCGAGGCGGTAGCTTAACTACAGCACTAGGAGAATCCCCGTCTGGCTGTAACAAGTATCTATACGCAGCGCTTCAGCTGCAGCTGTGCCGCTGAGGCATTTTAAATGTAGCCATAGCCTTAGACGTAGCACATGGTGAGAAAGACGTAAGACTATTGGACCACTTGAGTCGGTGGAGTTATGCTGTTGTAAAGCGAGCATAGGTGTGATCAGAATCACGCCCATGTGATACACCGGTTGCCTGAATGAAATCCCAAGATAAAAGCATGAGGGTTTTTTCCCCCCAGTAAGTACGGAACATAAGTGACTACTGAGTGGATTAAGGATAAGTGTGTTTGAATGCCCTGCTGTTGGAATACTGTGGCCATAATTCAAGAAGGATGTTGATAAATTGGAGAGGGTTCAGAGAAGAGCCACAAGAATGAATCAACAATTAGAAAACATGCCCTATAGTGATAACCTCAAGGAGCTCAATCTATTTAGCTTAACAAAGAGAAGGTTAAGGGGGTGATTTGATTATAATCTGTAAGTATCTACCTGGGGAACAAATATTTAATAATGACTCTTCAGTCTAGTAGAGAAGAGTGTAGCATGATCTAGTGGCTGGAAGTTAAAGCTAGACAAATTCAGACTGGATTTTTTGTCAGAGAGGGTAGTTAATCAATGGAACAATTTACTAAGTGTCACAGTGAATTCTTCATAAGGAGCAATTATTAATGCAAGATTGGATGTTTTTCTAAAAGTTATGCTTTAGGAATTATTTTGGGACAGTTCTATGGCCTGTGTTATACAGGAGGTCAGAGATGATCACTGGGCTTAGGAACTGATGCATCTATGAATGCAGAAGAGTCACCATTGTATGCAAAAGGACTGTTTCAGGCATGGGGTAGAACTGTGGAAGATAGTTGTTACTGCTGAAATCAGGGGCACAGGTACATGTGAAAAGAGGCAAGAAAACAATAGGGTTAAGAAGGCAAAAAGGGGAGGGAGCAAGACATCACCATGTACAATGAAGTCCGCAGTGAGGCTGAAGGCAGAGAAGGAGAGATCAAGCAGCAGACAAGGAGCAAGAGACCCGGAAGAAGACGACCCGGTTGGGATTAGGGAATGTGACAAATCTTTATACGTTTGTGAGGGGGACGTGGAGACCCGTGGAAAGCTGTCATTTACGTGAGAGCAAAGTGCAAGTGCAATGCAACAGAATCTTCTATCTGCTTTGCACTGGATTCTGCACTGTAAAATTGTCTAGACAAGGTTCAGGGCAATAGAGAAGTTGGACCGTGGAGTTTGACTTTCAAAGAAAGTGAAGGACTTTGTGGAGACAGGGTAATTTATCATATTAATTACAATCATATGGTTCTATTTGTCTTTAAGCTCCAAAGCACTCAGCTGGTCTTTGGGGTAGGATAATTGCAAAAAACATGTACAAAGTTGGTGGTTTAACACTTAGAGGATCAGATCCTCTTCTGGTGTAAATTAGCACAGCTGCATTGAAGCTGAAGAGCTAAGCTAACATTCATCATTGTAATCGTTGCACAAGAAAGGTCACACTCTGAGGAAATCACATGAAAAATAAACACAGTGCCCGCGTGAAATGGGCAGTGTTGCGCCTGTTAGAAGATGGTGGTGATGACAGATGATTTCTGAGAATAAATAAAATTGTCAGCTGCAACGAAACAATTTTTATAGAACCACAGCATCTTTGCTCTCTTTCCTGCCATCTGCAGCAGCAGCTGTTCAAAGGGCAGTCCTCTGGCATTATTAAACTTCAAAGCATTGGGCTAAAATGTCACTGTTAAAATAATGCCAGAATCTTGACAATGTCAAACATGGCGGCATTTTCAATTTTCTTTGTAACAAAACAGTTTAAACTGAGACAAAATAAAATACAGATTTGGAAGAATTCTTCCCATTCTAAAGAGTTTGGCAGCATATGTTTATCAAATTTAGTTTTTGTCTAGGACAAAAATTCATACTTTCTACTCATAGCATTACCTAGGTCCATTAGAGCTTGTCGAATTGGAGATATACCTATCTATCTCATAGAACTGGAAGGGACCTCGAAAGGTCATCGAGTCCAGCCCCCTGCCTTCACTAGCAGGACCAAGTACTGATTTTGCCCCAGAATATTCTTTGCTGAATACATTATTCAGCATATGTTACCATTTATTCATCAAATGTTATATTCAACTAGTATGCATTGGCTGTATTCTACCTGCTCTGTAGCTTGTTGAATCTGATTTGCTGAGTAATTTATTTGATGAATAATGATGGTATTTCTTGAATAAATTAATGGACAGATATTTCTAAGCATTCGGCCAGCTCTAATCTCTATATACATCTGACATTAAAATGTCTACCACTCTCTATACACAGATCCTATTATTACCCAGTACTAATTGCATGGGGGACCCATAATCCTCCTTTTGCCACTTCATTCCATTTCAGAAATACTAAGAAAAAGAAAATACATATGAAATAGTGAGGATCTGTGTTTAACAACTTGGGGTAACCCTGCACATTCCTAACTTTAGAACAATGGACAAATAGATCATTACCATATAACCCAGTCCAGGTTTTCAACTGGACCCAGTAGAAGCTGGGACAGGACTGTGGGAGTTGTAGTCAGTGCAGATTTAGATGCTCATATGGTGCAGATGAGTTCAATAAAGCATACAGAATCTTGCTTTTTCAAGATCTGAGTATTGGTGCATTAATTGAAGAATTTTCCAGGCACCTGGGCTAAAACAATGGGGATCAGCCATTCGGACGAGAGGGGAACCTTACAGGAACAAAGTAGACAATGGGGGCCTCCTGTCTTATGTAGATAAAACACAAATAGTCATGGAAATTCCTGATTTAAACACAACCACCATTGCACTTACCCAAGCGCTCACACAAATGAGGGCCAAAAAGCTCCAAACTGCACACCTCAATGTAATCCACAGCTGACTCCAAATTCACCCAGCCCTTGGGTCCAAACGCATACTAAAGCACCTGTCCCAAATCCATGTGCCCATACAGAACCGAGCAAATCCAGTCATGACCCACATTCTACTCGATCTGCAGACTGTGATGGATTGTGTCTCAGGGCAGCTATATTTGTGCATTGACCTCCGAGGACCAGATTTTCAAGTGCTCAGCACTCACAATTGAAGGTCAGATTTTTGCTTTTCAACCTGTGGTCCATGGACCCCGCGGCTCGACAGACTATGTCTAAGATTTCCACTTGCTCCACACCTCCATTTGAAATTTTTTAGGGGTCCGCCAATGGAAAAAACCACTGATCTATTGTGTTTCTATGCTACAGCTGCCAGCGGCTGACCTAGTAAAGATAAAACTCCCACTGTTAGTGAGCCTAAATGATTAAAAAGTAAAGCGTGGGGGTTCCTTGCACCCCTAAGGCCTGAGTTGTTTTCCTCCACGTCACAGGAGTGTAATAGAGCTGATGACCATGAGCGCTGTGTACATCGCTTGGGATCCCTTATGCCATGCTGGGCTGAACAGCTCTGTTTGGGGGTGATTTGTACCGAGGTGCCTTGCTCACCTTTCCTTGGAGATTGATTCTCTCACCCATTCCAGGAAGGCAGATGGCTCTCTGACACCATAAGGGGCAAAGCCATTGAAGGGGATGTATTAATTTACAGGAGCTGTTTACCTTAGATCATCCTGAAAAAATAACAGGAGTACTTGTGGCACCTTAGAGACTAACAAATTTATTAGAGCATAAGCTTTCGTGGGCTACAACCCACTTCTTCGGATGCATATAGAGTGAACCATATATTGAGGAGATATATATACACACACATACAGAGAGCATGAACAGGTGGGAGTTGTCTTACCAACTCTGAGAGGCCAATTAAGTAAGAGGAAAAAAACTTTTGAAGTGATAATCAAGATGGCTCAGTACAGACAGTTTGATAAGAAGCAAGTGTGAAAATACTTACAAGGGGAGATAGATTCAATGTTTGTAATGGCTCAGCCATTCCCAATCCCTATTTAGCCCTGAGTTGATTGTGTCTAGTTTGCATATCAATTCCAGCTCAGCAGTCTCTCGTTGGAGTCTGTTTTTGAAGTTTTTCTGTTTTAAGATAGCCACCCGCAGATCTGTCAAAGAATGGCCAGACAGGTTAAAGTGTTCTCCCACTGGTTTTTGAGTATTATGATTCCTGATGTCAGATTTGTGTCCATTAATTCTTTTGCGTAGAGACTGTCCGGTTTGGCCAATGTACATGGCAGAGGGGCATTGCTGGCACATGATGGCATATATCACATTGGTAGATGTGCAGGTGAACGAGCCACAGATGGTATGGCTGATGTGATTAGGCCCTATGATGGTGTCACTTGAATAGATATGTGGACAGAGTTGGCATCGGGCTTTGTTACAAGGATAGGTTCCTGGGTCAGTGTTTTTGTTCAGTGATGTGTGGTTGCTGGTGAGTATTTGCTTTAGGTTGGGGGGTTGTCTGTAAGCGAGGACAGGTCTGTCTCCCAAGATCTGTGAGAGTAAAGGATCATCTTTCAGGATAGGTTGTAGATCTCTGATGATGCGCTGGAGAGGTTTTAGTTGGGGGCTGAAGGTGACAGCTAGTGGTGTTCTGTTATTTTCTTTGTTGGCCCTGTCTTGTAGGAGGTGACTTCTGGGTACTCGTCTGGCTCTGTCAATCTGTTTTTTCACTTCAGCAGGTGGGTATTGTAGTTTTAAGAATGCTTGATAGAGATCTTGTAGGTGCTTGTCTCTATCTGAGGGATTGGAGCAAATGCGGTTATATCTTAGAGCTTGGCTGTAGACAATGGATCGTGTGGTGTGTCCTGGATGGAAGCTGGAGGCATGTAGGTAAGTGTAGCGGTCAGTAGGTTTCCGGTACAGGGTGGTATTTATGTGACCATCGCTTATTAGCACAGTAGTGTCCAGGAAATGGACCGCTTGTGTGGATTGATCTAGGCTGAGGTTGATGGTGGGATGGAAATTATTGAAATCATGGTGGAATTCCTCAAGGGCTTCTTTTCCATGGGTCCAGATGATGAAGATGTCATCAATGTAGCGCAAGTAGAGTAGGGGCGTTAGGGGACGAGAGCTAAGGAAGCGTTGTTCTAAGTCAGCCATAAAAATGTTGGCATACTGTGGGGCCATGCGGGTACCCATAGCAGTGCCGCTGACTTGAAGGTATATATTGTCCCCAAATGTGAAATAGTTGTGGGTGAGGACAAAGTCACAGAGTTCAGCCACCAGGTTAGCTGTGACATTATCGGGGATACTGTTCCTGATAGCTTGTAGTCCATCTGTGTGTGGAATATTGGTGTAGAGGGCTTCTACGTCCATAGTGGCCAGGATGGTGTTTTCTGGAAGATCACCGATGGATTCTAGTTTCCTCAGGAAGTCAGTAGTATCTCGAAGATAGCTGGGAGTGCTGGTAGCGTAGGGTCTGAGGAGAGAGTCCACATAACCAGACAAGCCTGATGTTAGGGTGCCAATGCCTGAGATGATGGGGCGTCCAGGATTTCCAGGTTTATGGATCTTGGGTAGCAAATATAATGTCCCTGGTCGGGGTTCTAGGCATGTGTCTGTACAGATTTGTTCCTGTGCTTTGTCAGGGAGTTTTTTTAGCAGATGGTGTAGTTTCTTTAGGTAATCCTCAGTGGGATCAGAGGATAATGGCCTGTAGAATGTGGTGTTAGAGAGCTGTCTAGCAGCCTCTTGGTCATATTCCAATTTATTCATGATGACGACAGCACCTCCTTTGTCAGCCTGGTTAATAATAGATGGCTGGTAGAGCTTGAGACCTTCATCAACATGGAACTGAGCTAAACCCATGCCGTGGTTACAGGTTCCTTCACAGCCAGACAGATGCACAAATGCAGCAAGAGATGCAAACGCCGGAATGAAAGATTCCTGACCTTCAATAAGCACTGAAACAACCACACCCAATAAACTGCAAAATATCAACCAGACAATGCCGTATTCTTCTAACTGGACCATAGGCACTGGAGCTGAAGTGCCACAGGGTCTCTGCCCCTAGGAATCAAAGTCCTGGTAGCTCTGCACAGGGGAAAGATTCTGATTCAAGCTATTCTGCCTGAGCATGTAACTGTCACTTGCGGGCTGAACAGAGAATGATTCCCAGGGGAAGCTGGAACTGACTTAACTGCATCCCTTGTAAATGCCTGGAGCATTTCAGTCTGATGAGCTTTGAGTGTTTGGCATCCCTGGCTGGTAAGATTTTGGCACTGGGACAAGTACATAGGAGATGGTGGCAGGCTGAGGGGATATCTTACTGAGTCCTGAAGGGATGGCTACCTCAGAAGGCTTAGAAGTATTTGAAGACTGAGGCAAGATGTTGGCTTACCTAATGTACTGGGGTAGCAGCAGAAGCAGCATTACTGGGGATATTTTGGGGTTTGTTCGTGTTTACATTTCTGTAATCTATGTATCTACTTGTAACCCTTGTGCCAGGTGGACCAACAGCAGAAATTTGAACCTGGGACCTTCAGAGCTATAAGCACAAGTTTCTATTGCTTATTGTCAGTCAGGTGCATGTGTGCTCTCTCCAAAGGCTGTCTCAGCCATGGACAGATAGTTGGCTCAGCAGACCTCGATAATACTACCCAGAAAGAAGGACCACCGGCACGGTTCAGTGACAAAGGCACGCAGCCAGGTTATTGCCCTCAAGACACTATCCCAGTGCCCTGGCTCTGTGGTTACAGGTACACTAATAAATGAGAGCCCAGTGGCCAGGAACAGCTCAGTCAGCGGCGGGAATTTCTACTGTCCCCAAGGCCACACAAAGGGTTAATGCGAGGTACCCCAATGTTTATAGACTGAGACATACAATGCTTATACCATCTTATGTGTTTCATGACATCTGCTTGTCACCTCCCCTTGTATCATGCTCCAGGTGTCTTAGGCACAACATCCCTATTCATTATTTCTAGCAACCCCTCTTATCTGGTGGTAAGCCAGGATGTCCCTGGGCTAGTCTTTTGGAGTGTGTTCTCACACATACCCAGTGTCTGTTGCTTCTTGGGAGTGCCTGTGTCTTAGCCACACTAGCAATACTTTTGCCAAGGTCATATAGTGAACTTTTAAACATCTACATTAATACATGGCCTAACTTTGGTTCACAGCCTCTGGTTCAGGCCTCAGATCGTGCACCAGGCCCAGTGCTCCAGGCTCTCTCTTTCTCCTACACTGCTTAAGGTAAAGGATTAAATCCCCTATTAGCAGCTGTGGTCGGGTCATAGGCCCAGACCCTCAAAGGTATTTAGGAACCTAACGGACATTGATTTTACCTCTTACAGACCCATGGATGGGGGCAAAGACCCACATCTGTCCTAGACCATGTCTACCTAATTTATAATGCACCCACCCCCATATTATTTAAATGGCAATGACACTGTAGAATATTAACACTGCCCAACCGCATATCATTAGCTGTTGTATAATGTAATTCTCTTGTATTTGAAAATGTTGAGACTAGCACCTTTGAGTTTGCAGAAAGAGGAGCCTGTGGGGGACACAAACATTACAGAAGAGACATTTTTATTGTAATGGCCACAAAAAATAAATGTCTCTGTTGGGGAGAAATAGGTAGAGAGAACTGGGCGTTGAAGGACAAGCAGAGCCGTGCCTGAGTCACTGGAGGAAGAGCTTATCCATGTGGAAATTTGACTTTTTGTAATGTTGCCAAGGTCACAGAGACCTGGAGTTGTCTCCTGAGGAGGAACATGAGTTAAAGCTGCCTGCAAGGTGCATTAACCTATGAAGCCAATATTTTTTCTAGTCTGCAAGTTAAAAAAAAAAAAATCACTTTGGAAAAAGAGACTAATTATCCCTGCCTGTCCTCTTTTAAACATGAACATTGGCTTTGTGCCCTCCTCACACACAAGCAAATACCCGGCTAATTAGCTGAACCGGGTACCAGACATGGAGGAACAAGGATCCCAGTGGTATGAAAAGGGAAGACGAGGCTTCATTTAGCCCCTGCAATTTTTTTTTAATTAAGTCTCTTGTTAGATGTGTAAAAATATCTGTGTGTGTTTGTCCTGGGTATGCTGCAGCAGGGAAATACTATTCCCAAAACTCTGCTAATGTCAGCATTCGTCTCTAATACAAACCTGAACACTGCATCTCGCTCAGTAAGACCCCCGACATGAATTTTTATTTTAAGCTCCATTGGAAGGATGTGAAGCAAAGTCAGCGTTTGCCAAAGGGAACGAGAATAACGGAACACTTCTGGGAGTATATTTAACAAAGGGAGACCATGTGCCCCAGTGGATAGAACACTGGCGTGGGAGTCAGGAGCCCTGGCTTTAATTCCTGTGCTGCTGCTTTACTGGGTGACCTCGGGGCACGTCACTTCCCTCTCAATCTCAACTGCCCCATCTATAAAATGGGGATAAGAATAGTGCCCTCCTTTGTGAAGCACTTTGTGCTCTTATAGATGAAACCCACTGTGTAAGATAGAGGCATTATTATTTTCAGTCCAACAGCCTTAGGTCCTTGATAGGGAGGGTGGGAAATATGACGGCCCATTATTATTTCCTGTACTATGTACTGTAACCGTTAGTCTATTAGAGGACTATATTTCCTTCTATATGCCATGCATATATAGGGTGACCAGATGTCCCGATTTTATAGGGACAGTCCTGATTTTGGGGTCTTTTTCTTATGTAGGCTCCTATTACCCACCACCTCCTGTCCCGATTTTTCACATTTGCTGACTGGTCACCCTATGCATATATCTTAGAGCATCTACGAATTACATATAATAACTTTACAACCCAGAAGTGCTTTACAAATACAGGATTCACTTTACCCACCACTGCAATGCATCAGCCTCTGGAGTAGACGCATGGCAACAGAAGAAGATGGGAAGAGAAAAATGCACTTACTAATTCCTTGACTATTTTTGCCCCACTCTACCATTATTGCATTAAAAGTTCAACCCGAACCTGAGTGTTATTTTGTTTGCATTCCACCGTTAATATAAATTGCAGGAAAGAAGACTCGTGAACTCCAGCTAACATTCTGAATCAGAAATATCATTCTGATGTGTTCAGACAGCTTCACATCTCTGAGACTAGCCAAACCCTAATGGGGAAAAAATGGTTGAAATGCAGGGTGAGTTAATCTTAGCAGAATATACTAATCCATATGGGAATTTAGCCCGGACACTGGGACTAACATTTCTAATCTTGCAACAAAGTGTCATGAGATCTCCTGTGACCAAAGAGTTGGCACCACCAACAGCAGAATGCCCTCTGATCCCATGCTGGGGGATTCGTCTGGCTATTGAGCAAGGAGTGTTACCTATGCAATTTCTTTTTATTCATATTACTATAGGCCTAGAGACCACAACTGAGATTGGGAGTCTATTGTTCTAGGTGCTGTATTGTCCTTGACCCACACAATTCAATGTCTTAATAGATGAGAGGGGAAACAGTGCACAGAAAGGTGACGTGATCTGCCAGATTAGCAAATAGAACCAGCTTTCCTGTATCCCAACTGAGTCACTGAATCATGCTCTTGTGCCATCTAGTAACACCATCTGTGGCTGGAGGCCTGTGATCTGTGTACTGAATTGGCCGGACTCGACTTATCCTGGGAGCTGTGATAAGTATTGAACTAGAGCAGAATTTCTGCCCCATGGGACAGGCCAATATTTTGATATTTCTTGGCATTACAAATCAGGCCAGAAAGTCAAAATAGCTAAACTTATTATGGAATAAAAAATTTAACAAAAAATTTTTTTGTTCCCATGATTTGATTTTTTTTTTTTTTTGGCATTTTTGATCAAAACAGCTAGCATTTCTGAATCGAAACATATCAGTTTGGGTCCACTAAATAAAACATTCTGATTTGGGTCAACCATACCCCCAAATTATTCATTTTTGATGTTCCCAAATCTGATTTTGATGTTCATAATCTATCTTTTCTGCAGACAAATTTGATTTAGCTGAAACGTATTTGAAAGTTTTCAACCAGTCCTGTTCAGAATCCTAGGCCATACAGCTGCAGGATGTGAGGTTTGTTGTTCATAATTGATAGGGATAGAGATTTGTGAGCACTGATAAGGAGAAATCATCAAAAGCTCACACCAATCAATTGCCTTCCACAGTGAAGGCAGCAAAAAAGTGACAAATATGTAGGATTACCAGATAGCAGCTGTGAAAAAACGGGACGGGGGGTGGGGGGGTAATAGATGCCTATATAAGAAAAAGTCCCCCCAAAAAAGGACTGTCCCTTTAAAAAGGGACATCTGGTTACCCTACAAATATGTTAAGGTATACAGTGTTGCTTTATCAGAGTCGGTCCCAGGATATTAGAGAAACATGGTGAATGAGGTAATATTTTTTAGTGGACCAACTGCTGTTGATGAGCAAGACAAGCTTTTGAGTTTACACGGAGCTCTTCTTCAGATTTGAGAAATATGTGTTAAGGAGCAGAATATAATGGATTTGACCATCGCTTATGGTATGGTGGTACAAGGTGATATTTGGAAAGTGAGCTAAACATTAATGCAAATGAGGCATGCCAGACTCCAGTTCTTATTCTATGTTCATCACCGTACTGTTCAAGCACCTTCCAGCAGTGCATTAAGCAACATCAGTACACATCTGTCACGTGTTGTTTCCTCTCCCACATCGTCGCCCCAGGGGAGGGAAGCATGTGCTGTAGCGTCACTTGTTTTGGTAGCTCGCGGTTCACAGTTCCAAACCCAGCAATTTGAGCCATTTACTAATTAGTGACCATGTAAGAGTCAGATGTTCTATCTTCAAGGAATCTGTGTTTAAAACAGTTAATCGGTGCAACTAAATGGAGAAAAAAGCAGGAGACTATAGCTTAAGAGCTAATATATGCTTTAGATTGCAGGAAAATAAGATTTCAGCTGATGAAACATAGGGATGGGAACAAACAAGTCAGCCCTAGCAATGGCTAGGGGAGAAATGGCAACAGCAAGCCAGTGAGAGATTACAGGGAACAGAAAGCAGCAGCCAGGTAAAAGGGATGCAGGCAGCCTGACAGCAAAAAAGATCTGTTTGCGTGTGTAAACTGAGCTATAAACGTGTGGGACACAGCTGGGAACAGAGCGAATGCATCCAATATACACAACGTTCACTCCTAAGCGAGTGGGGGTGGGGGAACGGAATGTATGCCGCTCAGCGCTGAAACTCTGTTTTGAGCAGGACCCCTAGAAAATGTATATAGGTAATGGTTGCTACTGGACTACAATAATGTGCCTTTCATCCAACGTGCTCTTGTGACACGCCGCATGAATGCCTTGCTGTCTGATATGAATCGCATAGTGGCATATTAGATTTAGATACATTGTCTAAGAAGCTTCCTTTTCCAAATTGTATTCATCCAGGAAGCAGAGAGACCCCCCTTTGGTGAAGAATTCATTAACACAGCAAAAGAAACCGCGCCAAAGGATGACTTGTGTGGTTGGGACCCTTTGAAAGGCACCAAGTCTTGAGTACAAACCTCCTGGACAGATACTCAGTTGGCGTGAATCGCTGTCTCTCTACCAAAGTCAGTGAGGCAACATCAACCTACATCTGAGACTATGGCCCCCTTCATTGTTTTTGTGTGTGTGTTTGTATAACTAATTTAAGGCATTCATTACTTAACTAGATTCAAAGATTTCTTCTGAAATAGATGGAAGAGCTTTGAAATCCAAGCACTTAGTCCTGACATGAAAAGGAAACACAGATTTTAGACCTAGAGAATCGATCATTTACCTCTCCATCAAAGTACTTATCTGATCCTTAGCATCTGAGCACCTACCAAGTCATTTAAAGGAACAGCAATTATAAAGGGGGGTGGAGGGGAGAAGCTGAGGTTGATAATGTGTGTGTGTGAGAGAGAGGTGTTACTGAGCAAAAGCACAGTCAATGAAATGGCCTTTACGTTTGGTTCTGTACACTTAGCTCCTATGGGAGTGAATTCCACAGTGTGTGCTGGAGTCTCTGGGGCCTTGGCTACACTTGCGAGTTGCAGCGCTGTAAAGGCTCCCCCAGCGCTGTAACTCACTCCCCGTCCACACTGGCAAGGCATTTGCAGCGCTGTATCTCTGTGGTTGCAGCGCTGCATGTACTCCACCTCTCCGAGAGGAATAGCGAGTGCAGCGCTGCCGCTGCAGCGCTGCGGCGCCAGTGTGGCCGCCCAATGTGCTGTGAATGGCCTCCAGAATTATTCGGCAGTATCCCACAATGTCTGTTCTGGCCACTCTGGTCATCAGTTCAAACTCTACTGCCCTGGCCTCAGGTAACCAACCATGTGACCGACCTTTTACATTCCCCGGGAATTTTAAAAATCCCCTTCCTGTTTGCTCAGCCCGGCGTGGCGTGGAGTGCTATCAGCGAATCTTTCCAGGTGACCATGCCTCCACGCGCCAAGCGAGCCCCAGCATGGAGCAATGGCGAGTTGCTGGATCTCATCAGTGTTTGGGGGGAGGAAGCTGTACAGTCCCAGCTGCGCTCCAGCCGTAGGAATTACGATACCTTCGGGAAGGTATCAAAGGACATGATGGAAAGGGGCCATGACCGGGACGCCCTGCAGTGCAGGATTAAAGTGAAGGAGCTGCGGAGTGCCTACCACAAAGCCCATGACGCAAACGGCCGCTTGGGTGCTCCCCCCGCGACCTGCCGATTCTACAAAGAGCTGGATGCGATACTTGGGGTTAACCCCACCTCCACTCCGAGCACCACCATGGACACTTCAGAGCCGGGGTGGGGGGGGGGAGGAGGAGGAGGAGGAAAACGGGAGTGATGGTGGTGGGCCGGATGGAGACACCCCGGAATCCCTGGAGCCATGCAGCCAGGAGCTCTTCTCGAGCCAGGAGGAAGGTAGCCAGTCGCAGCGGCCGGTACTTGGTGGAGGACAAACAGAAGAGCAGGTTCCCGGTAAGCGGGTTTTTTTTTTCCGGGAAGGAATTTTTTCGGTGCGGGCTCTTTGGGAGAGGACGGTTAGGCATGCATGCCTAGGTGCGGAATAGTGCATTGATGTGGTTTATCACATCGCGGTAATCGGCCTCGGTAATCTCCTCTAATGTCTCATCCAGAACGTGTGCAATGCGCTTGCGCAGGTTTATTGGGAGAGCCACCGTGGTCCTTGTCCCAGCCAGGCTAACGTGTCCGCGCCACTGTGCCACGAGGGGCAGGGGGACCATTGCTGCACACAGGCAAGCTGCATATGGGCCAGGGTGGAAGCCGCATTGCAGTAGAAGACCCTCCCTTGCTTCCCAGGTCACCCTCAGCAGCGAGATATCGTCCAGGACAAACTCCTGTGGAAAATGTTGGGACAGTGTTCAGTATAGGTGCCCCCTGAAGCTGTTGGCTCTCCCCAAGGCACAGAAACCCAGAGGACAGTGCAGCCCTGAAACAATCAGTCCCCCTTACTCACCATTTTGAGGCTCCCGTGGGATATGTGTGCTCTGTTTCGGACGGGGAAATTATGCTATTGTGTAGACCCTGTGTGTTTTCTACTCCTTAAGTGCGGGGGGAATCATTACTCTGTCTGGTATAAACAATGCTGCCTCTGTTAAATGTTGCATTTTGCCTATATAGCTGCATCAACCTTGAGACCTCAGCCGTCCCTCTTATCGCCTGCTCAGAGACTGCAAAGACTCAGGAAGAGATCGCGAAAAAGCAAAGAAGACATGCTGCAAGAAATGATGCGGCAATCTATTAAAGAGAATGAGAAAGCACAGAACTGGAGGGAGAGAGAAAGCAGGATCCGCCAGGAAAACGCAGCGCACCGGCAGCAAAGCACTGATAGGCTCATAAGCATCCTGGAGCGCCAAGCAGATGCTATCCAGGAGCTGGTAGCCATGCAGAAAGAGGAGCAGTACCGCAAACACAAACGCCACCCCCCCCCCCACAGCCCTTGTCCCAAAACTCTTTCTGTCGTGCCCCACTGTCACCTCCAACCCACTTTCCCCAACTTCCGTTTTCTTCACGCCACCTGCTGCCTCCAACACCAGTATCTTCACCACCCAGCCCTGAAAATCACGACCCTTACCCTCTGCACTCAACCCCCATCACCATGCAGTATAGTTGTCCTGAAGTGCAGCACTCACTGCACAGCACACCAGACAGGACATACGCGAATCTGTGATTGTACTGTTCCCCACTCCACCCCCTTGTTTCTTTTCAATAAATAAATTTTTTTTCTTTTCAATAAATGGATTCTTTGGCTTTGAAAACATTCTTTATTATTGCACAAAGTAAAAGACTCCTTAGCCCAGGAAATAAACAGGCACTGCAAGTCTGCTTGTCTGCTAAGCAGACACTGATCCCTAAAGATTGGAACTACTGCACTTCACTCCCGTGCAGGGCACCAGATATCACTGCTGGTTTTCAGCCTCAAATTGCTCCCTCAAGGCATCCCTAATCCTTGCAGCCCCGCGCTGGGCCCCTGTAATAGCCCTGCTCTCTGGCTGTGCAAATTCAGCCTCCAGGTGTTGAACCTCGGAGGTCCATGCCTGAGTGAAGCTTTCACCCTTCCCTTCACAAATATTATGGAGGGCACAGCACGCGGATATAACCGCAGGGATGCTGTTTTCGGCCAAGTCCAGCTTCCCATACAGAGATCGTCAGCGGCCCTTTAAACGGCCAAAGGCACACTCCACAGTCATTCGGCACCGGCTCAGCCTGTAGTTGAACCATTCCTTGCTGCTGTCAAGGCTCCCTGTGTAGGGTTTCATGAGCCACGGCATTAACGGGTAAGCGGGATCTCCAAGGATCACAATGGGCATTTCAACTTCCCCTACCGTGATCTTCCACTCTGGGAAAAAAGTCCCGGCCTGCATCTTCCTGAACAGCCAAGTGTTCCGAAAGATGCGTGCGTCATGCACCTTTCCAGGCCAGCCTGTGTTAATGTCAATGAAACGCCCACGGTGATCCACAAGCGCCTGGAGAACCATAGAGAAATACCCCTTCCAATTAACGTACTCGGATCCTAGGTGGGGTGGTGCCAGAATAGGAATGTGTGTCCAATCTATCGCACCTCCACAGTTAGGGAACCCCATTTGTGCAAAGCCATCCACTATGTCCTGCACGGTACCCAGAGTCACGGTTCTTCTGAGTAGGATGCGATTAATGGCCTTGCAAACTTGCATCAACACGATTCCAACGGTCGACTTTCCCACTCCAAACTGGTTTGCAACCGACCGGTAGCTGTCTGGAGTTGCCAGCTTCCAGATTGCAATAGCCACCTGCTTCTCCACTGGCAGGGCAGTTCTCAATCTCGTGTCCTTGCGCCGCAGGGTGGGGGCAAGCTCCTCACACAGTCCCATGAAAGTGGCTTTTCTCATCCGAAAGTTCTGCAGCCACTGCTCGTCATCCCAGACTTCCATGACGATGTGATCCCACCACTCGGTGCTTGTTTCCCGAGCCCAAAAGCGGCGTTCCACGGTGCTGAGCATGTCCGTGAATGCCACAAGCAATTTCGTGTCGTACGCGTTACGCGGCTCGATAGCATCGTCGGACTCCTCACCCTCATTCTCACTGTCACTTTGGATCTTAAGGAATAGTTCGACAGCCAAACGTGACGTGCTGGTGAGACTCGTCAGCATACGCCTCAGCAGTTCGGACTCCATTTCCCGTAGACAGATCGCGCTGCATAGAAACCGTTGAAAGATGGCGCCAAAGGTGGACGGAAACAAAGGGATTTCTGGGATGCGAAGCGATGCATCAGGGGCATTGGGACAGGACCCAGAATCCCCTGCACCCACGCCCCCTTCCCACAACCCACGGCGCCAGAATGGGAAAAGATGCTCTGTGGGATAGCTGCCCATAATGCACCGCTCCCAATAGCGCTGCAATTGCCGCAAATGTGGCCACGACAGTGCGCTGGGCAGCTGTCAGTGTGGACAGACTGCAGCGCTTTCCCTACTCAGCTGCACGAAGTCAGGTTTAACTCACAGCGCCGTACATCTGCAAGTGTAGCCAAGGCCTGGGCTACCAACTTCATGTGGGGTATCCTTCGCTGCCTAAACAGGGGAATGTTTAGCCTCTTAATACTAAAGCCTAGAATCTGACCCTAAAATTCCCCAACCAAGAGATACCAAAACTTGCATCCTACTTTTTCTTCAGCTTCTTTAGCAGCTCTTGTGTCACACTTGCTACCATCTAGCTGTGAAGGAAAATGTGTTACAGTTTCCATAAATGTGAGAAAATAGAACCAACCTTTCATATGTCATCATTCTCATCTGCTGGGCTTATTTGCCCCAATTTTGACCACAGTTTTTGCAAGACTTAAAGAATAAGTTGATTGTGTAGAAGAATTTGTTTTAGCACTACTATAAAATAGTTCCAGTGTAATGTATGTGGGTGTGCATAATATGGATTTTTATAAGGATTTCAAAGAAAGGACATTTTCAAGCAGAAAACAAACTGAAATGGACAGCCAGGAAGTCTAAAAAAATAAAGATCCTTTGCAATATGAAGTGGTGTCAAATGAATTAATGTCTGCTATTTAGGGGTCTGCTTAAATCACAGAGAAATCACATATTTTTCGCAGGTTGGTCACGGCATAAATAGCAATTTTCACAGATGTGAATTTCGCTGCCTTCAGAGCTGGGCACCCAGCCAACAGCCGCTGTTCTCCCACCACCCAGCTCAGAAGGCAGCACCACTGCCAGCAGCAGCACAGAAGTGTGGCATGGTAGGGTTTTGCCACCCTTATTTCTCCACTGCTGCTGACAGTGGTGCTGCCTTCAGAGCTAGGCACCCAGCCAGCAGCCACCCCTCTCCAGCCGCCCAGCTCTGAAGGCAGCCCATAAGTAAGGATGGCAATACTATGACCCCTCTAAAATAGTCTTGCGACCCCCTTTTGGGTCAGGACCCCCAGTATGAGAAAAGCTGTGTACTTTTGTATACTTTTACCCTATAGTATAAAAAGAACACAAAAGACTAGATTTTACGGGGGAGACCAGATTTCATGGTTCATGACGCGTTTTTTGTGGCCATGAATTTGGTACACCAGACCCCTGCTTATGTAACCCTTCTGCCAGGTGGAACCTGCAGCAACCAGGGCTGGGTTCAATATCTAGGGGTTCCTTTCCATTGATACAACACAGAACCAGCTTGAGCCCCCACCCAGTAACCTGGGAAATTTACCTCCCCACACGCAAGCACAGAGTCCAAGTGTAGAAAAGAAACTTTTAATAAAAGGAGGGAAGTAAACCATGAGTAAAAGACCCACCCCCAAGTAGGTTGGGCAATGTCCTTTTCCCCTCAGGTTCTTAAGTCCAGCCACCCAAAAGTCCCTTTCACGTGCCCGACCCTTCTCTGTGCCCCACTTACAGATGCTGTCCTTGGTCAGTGCAGACCCAGAGTTCAGAGGTGCATCTGCAGAGTTCACCTCCCACCCTGGGTGGAGGGGTAAAGAGGCATCTAACTCGGCTCACTGCTCTCGTCACACCTTGCTGACCACTCATCACGCCTCTTCACCGCCCCCCTGCTGGTCACTCATTCACCAGCTGACTGTCAGTCACCTTCTGCCTTTCTGCTGTGAACTCTGCACATCAGTCTCCCATTGATTTTCAGCTCTTTTTTACAAGCTAGGCAGCCTCATCTCAAGTGATTTCAGCTCCCAGCAAATTTAGCTCTTAGCAGGCAGGGGACAAACAGTCCTACCCCAACTGGTTTCAGTTCTGATTGAGCAGCTAAAATAACAAAAGGAGCTCCTAATGAAGCCTAGTTAACTCTATTTTCTGAACAGTGGGGAAGAACAGATTAAGCCAGTCTAGAGAGACCCCCTAGAAAGGCAATTATACAGCTTCCTCACTAGAACTTCTATCCCATCTCTCTTACTTTCACAGGGCTCTGACATTCGAGCCCCTGCTTTCACAAGGTTCTTTCAACTGACGGTGACCCCCTCATGTGGGATAGGTTAAGCACAGTCCTGCTTCTCTGTATTCCTACAATAATTACAACATTGGTAACCATATTTCACTACCCCTGCATTCAGTACTAAGGTGTTTTGTACCCAACACCATTTTGACACCGCTGTATTATGCTGAATATGTAAACAGAGCAGGAGCAAACTGTATTTACATAAACACACCCAAGTCTCTCCCCCTCCCAGCTAGCTGTCAGGGAAGCATTCATTCAGACCCTGCTCACACTTATATTACTATAAGTTTTTGTTACAAAGGTTCACTGTTGAATAGAACCTTATACAGTACAGTACACTCTTCCATACTGTTTTAGAAGTGCAATAGGATATTTACATAGAGCTATATTGAAAATTGTCTATCCTGCTGCTTTTTCAGCATAGTAATTTAATAGGTATAACCCCATTTGCCCATCACACTCTTCCAAGTTGTTGAGTTTTTCAAATAATAAAAAAGTCTGTCATATTTTTTAGCTGAGGAAACACAAGTCTGATTGTCAGGTTATCTTTGTTGTCAGCTACTGCTACATGTCAGTGTCACATTAACACCAGAGCTGAAGGCAGATTGTGGTTCACTTGAGTTTGCCAGAGAAAATCAAAACTAAAATTTTTGGAACATCAGGGGTTGGCTAAATGTCTATGAAACTGACTTTTTTTTTTTAAAGGGCTAGATCATTTTAAAGCCAGGTTTCAGAGTAGCAGCCGTGTTAGTCTGTAATATTTGTAATTATACATTAAATCAAATCTCATGCTTCAGGACTGATTGTCACAGGGTCAGGAAGGAAGAAACTGCTCATCTCCATTTCACATGTATGGAACTGGTAGGGTGCATTCTGGGTTCTTTCGTTGTGTGTCTTTTTGCCTTTCTCTGAAGTA
This sequence comes from Emys orbicularis, assembly GCF_028017835.1. Classification (NCBI taxonomy): domain Eukaryota; kingdom Metazoa; phylum Chordata; order Testudines; family Emydidae; genus Emys; species Emys orbicularis. Next base: position 349,756,988 of record NC_088683.1, read on the forward strand.
CAAAGCATTCAGTGCTGACGGAGGTAGTATGTGAGAAATGATGGGTCCCTGGTCTAATCTGACAGGGCAAATCCTCTATTCACACAAGTAGATGTTTGACAATTTTTGTTGTTATTATTTATTTGCATTGCAATAGCGTGGAGGCCCCCACCAACTTCTGGGCCCCTGTTGGGCCAGATGGGCATTGTAGAAATACATTCTAAGAGACAGTGTCTGTCCTGAAAGGCTTACATTGTAAAATACACAAGACGACAGACATTTCTCACTGAAGGAGAAATTTGGGAGCTGAGATAGAAAGATGTGAGATGACAAAGGTCATTTAGGGAGTCTGTAGAGCTGAGAACTCAGATATTGTGTGTCCCAACGCCAGTGCTTTAATCACAAGATTAGCCCTCTTCCTTAATTTTAATTTTCATCTGAGCTGTAATGACTCAGGAATTGGGAGTGGCATCTATTAAGTATTTCAAACATTCCCCCTACAGCTACAAGACTGGAAGCACCGATTAGAAGCATATGTTGTCTTGCACAATGTTAACATCCAGGATAGCTGTATTGACTACAACAACAAATCCCAGCCAATGTAAACCCACAAAAACTAAAGGGTCCTCTAATCCCAAGCGATCAGCCACATAGCCAGGTCAATCTATAACTCAGATCTTCTCCAATAATCACGCTGTTGCCAATCCTTTCGTATCTAATATTTAAAGGTTTATTGATAAGAGCAAAGCAGAAGAAGAGAGTTAAAATGGTCAAAGAAAATATATACATACAATCATTCCAAAGTTCTTGTATCAGGTTTATAGCAGGGATGTTACAGACTGCTGGCTTGTAAAGTGGTGAATTCCAAAAGATTGGAAGATTCTCAGCCCATTGATTGAAATGCTTCTTTTAGTGTAAGTCCATTGTCCAGAAATCAGAGCAAGAAAGAGGCAAAATGGAGTTTTGGAGTTCCTTCCAGGGTCCTTTATACCTTCTCCTGTGTGGAGGGAATGCTCGCAGTCTTCATTTGTGGAAAATTACAGCACAAGATGGAGTCCAGGGTCACATGAGCAAGGCACGTGCCCTTGTATGCTTTGATGACTCATAGGAGCAGCCATTACCCATATTTTGGCTAAAGCGTCCACCGGAAGGCTCATGACACATTGTGAGAGCTAAGTGTTCTTTAATGGGCCATCAACTTGAATAGCTCATTCACGATGTGCTGTCTGGCTTCAATGTAGATTTTACCTGATGTGTGTTACTCAGGAATACAGCACATATGAAATATAGATCTATATAGCCAATATTCATAACTTCAGATACAAAAATGATCCATGCATATAAACAGGATAATCATACTCAGCAAATCATAACTTTTCCATTGACATCTTACATGACATACTTTGTACAAGATTTGTTGCAACAGTGACAATATTAATGATATAAATGGTCATGTTCCAATCATACAGCATCACAGTGTCAAACCAAAAGGCACTGATTCTATACATCTCAGAGCAGCAGTGGGGTGGGGTTTGTTCTCATGAAAGGTAGCCGTAGTGTCTCTGTGGGGTTGCAGCCTTACCTCAAGCTCAGAGGTGGGGAGGTTTTATTTCTTGGTATTGATAGCTGGCTGTTCTGTCATCTGTGGGGAGAAACTGACTTCTGATCTACTGCTACTGTTTGTAGTGTTCTTTTTGGACAAGGATTTTAATGATCTGTCTGGGTGCCCAGAACCTTTAGATAGGTGGTTTTTTATGTGTGCTAATTGAAATAAAGGTCTAAAAATATCCTTGTCAGCCTGCCAGCGAGGTTCACAATCCTGATCGATGCTGGCCATGGCTGGGAGAATGCCAAGGTCGGTTTTATCAGACTGCTGCTGAGCATCACTAGAAGAAACTGCTTTATTCCTTTGTGTTATTATTTACTTTACAAAGTAAGTGTAGCGCCCCCTCTCCACCCGGTTACCTTCTTTAATGCCAACCTACTTACAGGTTTTGATGGACAGGTCTGGGTTCTTCTGGATCCCACCACCCACTCAGCAGGGTGTATCGTCTTTATTTTTTCCTATTAATTTATTTGGCGGTGCCTCCACCCCCTCGCTCCTTCCTGGCAGGGTCACCAAGGTAGCTTGGGAGGAAAACTCTAACCACAGGGTAATCCCCACTTACTTGCCAGATAGTTGGAGACTTCCAAGAAATAACACAAACACATACAATATATTCAAAACAATAATTATATTAAACAGGAGACAAATATACATAACAGGGTAAAACACTATTTTTAGGCCCATGCTGCTAATACCTGTGACTTTCCCCAGTCACGTGACTTGATGTAACAAATGTAAGATTAGTGTCCCGTTGGTACATGTACTTTGTTGGGGCCCTTGATAACCTATGACCACAAATTCTTCTGTGGTTTAGCAGTGTGGCTGACGGGGTTCAGTACAGCCCAAAGGACTCACAAGTGGGAGAAGATGGTAAATCCCTCCACAGGTTTAATATGCAGCAGGTTATAAAATCCCCAAACCCTCACTCCCTGGCTTGAGGACATAGTTCAGGGAGTAGGGGGTCCCCAAAACAAATTCCCTGACTAACTAAAAGATGGTGCACTCACAAACTCCATGAATGATCCTCAGGTTCAGAGATGACTCTGGACTCCTCAGTCACTGCAGAGGGGCTGATCTCTGCTGGCAGGGATCCTCTTCAAGCAGGAATCAGGCTGCTTCGGTCCCATGATTTCCCCTCACCACAAAGGGGTGCAGGGCTCAAAGGTGCAGGCTACACAACTGTACTAAAATCCAAACTATAGTCTCCTAGCCCAGAGTCCAGACACACACACAGCAGGCAGCAGCCCTAAACTAGCAAACAGAGCAGAGCTGACCATGTGGTGACTGGTCTCATCTAGGAAGCTGGAGGGCTAACTCAGCCTGGCTGGGGAAGTTTCCCAGCAAAACTCTACAAACTGGGTATCATCAGTGGAGAGGGAAAAGCCCAGCTGAGGGATCTTGCTTTCAGGTCCCTAGAGGCCAGTTTTCAGGGGGAACCCTGCATGCAGGCCTGGGACTCACCAGCTCCCCACACAGCCAGTCCTGCCCTTGCCCTGGCTGGCTCCAGACTGACTTAAAAATGGCTTCTCCCCTTTCCTGAACTCCCTGGGAGGGGCATCTCACTCTCTATTGTTTGCTGGGCAGACTTTGAGTTTGCCTTGGCTCCTCCTCCCTACCAGGGACAGTGTGCCTCTCCCTGAGCTGCCAGCAGACAGAGCCCCAGGAATCTAGATAATCTCCTTGGGGGTTACATAAGGTAAAGTGATTCTTCCTGTAATAGAAGCTAATATATAGGCTGCTGCTTCATAGTCCCCCCACCCCAAGGTATTTACACAGCAACCTGAAGTACAATGCCTTATCTCCTACCATGTTAGCCATTTCAACAGGAACCATATCGTATCTACTCCCCCTGCATACTACTGAATTAGTTGTTTCCACCATGCAGACATCTTCATGGTTAAATTAGCATGTTGCCTGACTGACCTAACCCTATCCAATCCTTCACACGATTTGCAAGAGGAGGGAGGGTCTTATAGTTAAGGCACTGTACTGGGACTCAGGAGACTTGGTGTCTATTCTTGGCTTGTTCACAGACTTCCTATTTGCCTCAGTTCCACCCATGTAAAATAGAATAATACAATTTTCCTTTCCTCTCAGAGGCTTTACTGCTATTAGTACTCGTACTAGTTAGATTTAAGCTAGCTCAAGTATGTCTACACGTTGTGTTGGTAAATCCATTAATGTTTGCAAGATGTATTGGCAATAATGTACAGCAATGCCTACAAGTAAAATTTTCAAAAATTCCTAAGTGATTCAAGAGCTTAAGTCCCTCAGTCACACTGAAAGTCAATGTGATTTAGGATCCTAAATGCCTAAGTCTCTTTGAAAATGGAACATAGACTCCTAATTCACTCGGGTGACTGAAAATTTTACCCTAAACTCTAATAGCAGCAAAGCTGCCTCAACGGGGGCTTCCTCATAGCCTGGCCACCTGACTAAGTACCTAGAGTCCTGGGTGGGCTTGTATAACCTATGCTGAAGCCCATGTTGCCGCAGTTTCACTGCTATTAGTACTCGCACTAGCTAGATTAAAGCTAGCTGGGGTATGTCTACACGTGCTACAATCACACCTCCAACTGAAGTGTAGACACACCCTTAGTGAACTGGTTCTGCATTTAACAGTTCTTAAAGTGACATGCTGCTATGCTGTAGCTATAACTAGTGAGGTTCAGATGGCCCATGAATTGCTTCTGGAACATACAGTGGAACAAAATATACCTACATCTGTTTTATTCTGCCCACCACTTAAGTATCTGAGTGCTAAAAGATCATTGCAAGCCAAATCCAGGAAACGATTAAGTTCCCAAACCAAACAGGTACATAAAAGCGTGGTCTCTATTTTGCAAATACAGAATAAGTTCTGCTTAGCATTTTCATGCCAAGCCAGGTCAACCATGACATAACTGAAATCTAACTAACTCTCCCACAAGCTGGAGCATTTTTGTTATCACGGAAGAGTCACTCAGGAAGCTGAGAAATTATTTCCTGCACTTGAAATATCGAAGAATATGAGAAAAATCATTTCCTGTCTGATCTATACAAACCAAAGCCCTACTGACCAATATGAGCAGAGGAGAATGCCTCAGCAGAAATTAGAAGTGGCTTTTGAAAAGTAAAATGTGATCTGTATGGCTAAAAGATCATTACAAGTGATCAGCAGAGTAACTCAAATAACTTCAATTGCTACATGCTGGACCTGCAAGGACACACATACAAAGCAGACACTGTCTGTAGATTCTGAACGACAAAGCAGAACAACAGGGAACAATGGCTAAGGGGAATTTCTAGAGCTGTCAGCTGTAATTTTTTTAGTTTCCTCTTTTTTTAAAAAAAAAGTGATTATTATGGTTATTGAGGCAAACACACACAGAAAAAAATATGCATGTGGGAGACTAGAATGGATCTATGTGGATTTATACCAGTTGAGGTTCTGGCCCAATATATTTTCTTTTCCTGTATATACTTGCAAGAGAAACTTCAGTGGAGCTATGTTGACTTACACTTACAGAGGATCTGGCTCATTATTTCTAAAATCAGAGGTCCCCAGAGCTAGATGATCACATGCGCTGGCTCTCCTCCTGCTTTTCAATTGCTAAATTGCGTTGAAGAAAGCTAAAAGTAAATTCAATACTTTCCCAGTATTACTTTTCCATCTCAGCAATTGCTGCAGATGCCACGGAGATGCTATGCAGTCACCACTGGAAGTTGATCTATGCAATGGATGAGACCATGAATGAGAAGGAAGGTTTCCATGAGCCAGTCCCTCTATTAAGATGTGCTCCACCCGATGAAAAAAATGTAAGAACCCTTTTTATAAATCTTAACCATTTCATATGTTTGTGTGTTCTCGTCCAATTGGCTGTATTTTTTGAAAGCTCTAAAAAAAAAGCCTTAGTTGTTTAACTTAAAATGCCAAGAGAAATTCTATCTGACCTTTTTATTTGGAGAGTTGTCTTCTGGTGCTTTACACTGCACTTGGTTTTTAATAAGTGATGTAGGGGGGAGAACGTTATGTAGTCGTTTTTATTTTTCAGACCCACAAATCCCCCACTCTCCCTTCCACCCTTTTCTCTCACGCTCTCTCTCTATCTTGCACACACACATACTCTCTCTCTCTCTCGCTCGCTCTCGGGTGGCCAATCATGCATCCCTGAAATACCAGATGTTCCAGTACTTCTGGTAAATGCAAGGGCCTGCACCCACCAGCATGACCCCACTCCCACCACTGTGACTCCACACACACAATACATGCAAGGTCATGAGCGCTCTTCAAAAGCGTGTCCCCCAACCAATACTGGATAAAACCACACCCACTTTTGTCTCAGTACTGGACAGGGGATAAACCTTAGAACAGCAGGACCGTCTGGCTTACACCCAGATGAATGGCCTGCCAAACACACACACCTACTGTGCACTATTGATCTGTGATGTATGTTTGAAACCAAGGTCATATAATATGTCCTTGTGTGTGCTAGACAGCAATGGAGTGCCATAGACTCTTGTGGCCCATTAGCCTTATTAACAAAAAAAAAACGAATCCAGATTTACACCACTGTAACTAAGATCAGAATTTGGCTCATTCTCTCATACCAGAACCAGGCTTACTCTCTGGGACTATTCAGTGAGAAGGCTGGATGGTATTGTCAGGAGATCTGGCTTCAATTCCTACTGCTGCCATGGCCAGCTATACGTGACCCCATTTCTGTACATAGTTCTGTTCATAATAAATGATTTATCTTGACACCACTCTGCTCATAGTAAGATACTACAGCTGCAGCAAGAAGAACAGGAGTACTTGTAGCACCTTAGAGACTAACACATTTATTTGAGCATAAGCTTTCGTGGGCTACAGCCCACTTCATCAGATGCATAGCTGCAGCGACACTCTTCGTTTAGTGCAATAGCTTGATCAGAACTAGCCCGGGTATATCTCCTGGAGCTGGGAATCACACCCCCAGCTTGAGGTGTAAACCTATGCAAGCTCTTCGGGGCAAGGACTGTGCCTTATTATGTGTCAGCACAGAGCCTATAGCGCAATGGGGTTCTGATCTCAGCTGGAGCCTCTAGGTCAGTGGTTCTCAACCTGTGGGCGGCTTGCGGCCCAATCAGCACAGAGCTGCGGCCCATGTGACATCCTCAGGGCCATACAGGTAGTATTGGATGCGACCCACATAACACATTGTGGGCCACATATGCGGCCCACAATGGTAAATAGGTTGAGCACCACTGCTCTAGGTATTATTGTAATAGAAGAGAGAGCATTAAGCAAGTGTTATCCCTCACAACGAAGGCTAGAGGATAGTGTTATCCCTCACAACGAAGGCTAGAGGAAAAAGGCTGGTAAAAATCTGGAGAATTATTGCCATGTCTTTGTCTGCACATTGTGGAGCTCTCTCACATACTGCATTGCGTGACTGCAGGCCCAATGTGCTATGATGTGTCTGCAAAAACTGCTGGCAAATTCTGCTGACACATTAACCTCAGATCTGTAGCCGTTAATCTTACACTACAGAAGTCAGTCTCCCAGAGTAAAATGTGGACCTAGTTATTCCCCAGCGTTCCCTGCCAGGCACAATACCAATTAAGTTTAGGAACTGCTGCTCTGAGATATGGGTGTGTAATGGGGTAACTAAATTAATTTTAATAAAGGAAATTTTAAACTGAAGAGTAATGCCTATAGGTCTGTGAATCAGTCTCCAACTGAAAGAAGTTGCTTGATCTATTTAAAAATGTAATAGACAAAACAATGGAGAATGTAGTATGGGGAACAATTCTGGTCCAGGAAGCTAGACTAGCTGACCTAATTGGTCTGTTCTAGTTCTGGTTTCTACTAACCACTTGCTCTTCATTCTGACTGGAACGAAGATACACACTGCACTGTCTAGGGTGGAAGATTGGGAGTGGGAAAGAGAAAATGAAAACCCTAATCTCTCTCTACTATAGCAAGAAAATCCTGCCTGTGTGACAGATTTTTGTTATTAATTTGCTTGAGGCATTAGGTGATTAGGCTGAGGCCACGGGATTGTTTGGGGAGGAGATGACGAAACACACCAAGTTTTAAAGCTTTATTAATAAAATAATAAAATAACAGCGGAGAGTGATGAGTGCTTTTTATATTACTTAGAGGAAGGAAGAAAGCGTTAGTGCCCCAAGACCTAATTTATTGTTATATTTATATATGCTTTATTTGAGGCTGGGTATAATGTAAGAAGAAGAGGGGGAAGGGTGGACAGGAGTTTTGTTTTAGACCCAGGTTGTTTGGAGTTTGCTGTAATTTTTGAATTGCTTTAGCCCGAAGGAGAATTTTTAAGTTTAGGGGTTTTTGAGGGGGTGAAGGGGTTGTTTTGCAATTTTTGTTTTTGGTGTTTTTTGTATTAGTTTAAACCGGCTTTTTGTGTTTTTTAAAAAAAAATTAAAACATACCAGCTTTAGGGACGCGCAGCTTTGCTTTTTGTTGTTGTTGTTTTGTTTGTGTTTTTTATTTTTGTAGCTTTGGTTTAGTGGTTTGTTTTTTTTAATGGCTGTTTGTGGCTGAGTGAGAGATAAATGCAGCTGTAGATTTTTTGTTTGGCGCCGTGATTTTGGATTGGGGCTAGCATAGTGTTTTATTATTGGACTGAGCTAGCTACCTACAGTGTTGAGTTAACCCTTTTTTGTTGTTGTTGTTTTGGTTTTTTGTTTTGTTTTTTTTGCGATTTCCAAAGGAATTTTTTATTTTATATTTATTTATATTTTTGATTTTTTTTTAAAATGCTTTGCGATGCTTGCAACAGCGTTAGCAATATACAATGCTGATTTGCTTTTTTTAGGGGACCCCTTGAGGAAGGGGGCCTTTGGGGTGTGACAGTCCCTCCCTTGACTCCGAATTAACATTTTGTTGGGAGGGATTACTATTTAGGTTTGGTTTTTTTTCCAGATGGTGGCAAGGGTTACTGTTGGTTTTTTATATAAACAGCAATATAGCATGCACAAAATTATTAGGATAGCAATAATTGCATACACAAGCCAATAATGACTTTTGGCTTTATTAGTAACATAGCATATCACATGTTTTTGTTGACATAGATGCCCCCTCTGGATGGCTGTGGCATAGGTAGCTTTTTTTAGGGTTAAATGTGTGTTGCAACACCGTGAAGGAGGAGGCATTTGTTTGGAATACGTAAAGTTGCTTTTGGGTGTGCGCTAATGGGAGAAACATATTGGGCGTTATTCATGAAAAATTAAAAACAACATAGTTAGAAACAGTAAGTTTGATGCATAACGGCAGGCCAATGCACTGAAAAATTTTGTGTTTGTGATTTTAACAGCAAGTCGAGAGGCACCCTGGGGTTGGTGGCTCTTTAAACATACGCTGAGGTATTGGTAAACAGATGTGTTGCAGTGGGGGCATATTTTGATGCTTTTTTTTTTTAACAGATGTGTTGATCTATTTTATAAAAGCGGCCACCTGACATTACACCTCTGAAACTGGGTGGTCCATCACAACGTGTAAAAAATAATGGCTCCCCCAAATAACACAGCTAAGCGGTATGTGCTAACTGCATCCCTAAACTATCAGCACATATCAATTGCAAAAGGCAACACCTGGCAGCTCTGGCCTATATTATTTGAGGGGGCTTTATAGGCCAGAGCTGCCAGGTGTTGCCTTTTGCAATTGATATGTGCTGATAGTTTAGGGATGCAGTTAGCACATACCGCTTAGCTGTGTTATTTGGGGGAGCCATTATTTTTTACACGTTGTGATGGACCACCCAGTTTCAGAGGCAGCCTTTTTAGAGGCCTGGTTGGATTTTTATAGCAGGGGCCCATACTTTTTTTATTGGGTTGAAAGCTGTGAAGGAGCAGGCTATGCCTGGGCACTTTTAATTAGTAAGCCTCCAGAAATGGCCAAATGGCCATTGTTTTGGGGGAATTTTTGAATGGATTTAGACTTTATGGAGCATATTTTTTTGGATGCTATGGACTTGTTGGGTTAAATATTGTTGGAGCTAGGAGCCAACAGAATTTTAGGCTGGTTGGTTTTTGGCCTTAATTATGGTTTTAATTAGTTTTTGCAAGGTATTTTGTGTGCGGAGGGCCAATTTGGCAGTATGTTGGAGGGCGGCGGTGGCCACTATTAGGTGGATGAGATTCACACATGTGACCAGTTTTATGGCTTTTTAAAATTATTTTAACTGCATGTTTTTTATGGCCCGCATTCTCCACCAAAACTGTGACAGATTTTTGTTACCACTTTGCCTGAGGCATTAGGTGATTAGGCTGAGGCCAAAGGATTGTTTGGGGAGGAGATGACGAAACACACCAAGTGTTTACGTTTTAACGCTTTATTAATAAAATAATAAAATAATAGCGGAGAGTGATGGGTGCTCCCCACATCACTTAGAGGAAGGAAGAAAGTGTTAGTGCCCCAAGCCCTAACCCACTTTTATACTTACACACGCTTTACCCGAGGCTGGCCAAGCCTGGATGTAACGTAAGAAGAAGAGGGGGAAGGGTGGATGGGAGTTCTGTTCTGGGCCCAGATTGTCCAGGGTCTGCTGTAATTTCCGAATTGCTTTAGTACTGGTACAAATAGCACTGTTCCTGGTGCTATTTGTACCAGTTCAAACTGACTTTGTGTTTTTTCTAACTTTTTTAAAAACACACCAGCTTCAGGGACGCGCAGCTCTGCTTCTCCCCCCTTGTTTTGCCTGTGTTTTTTATTTTTGTAGCCCTGGTTTAGTGTACTTTTTTTTTTATGGCTGTTTGCGGCTGAGTGAGAGATAAATGCAGCTGTAGATTTCTTGTCTGGCGCCGTGACCTTGGACTGGGGCCAGTGTAGCATCTTATTATTGGACTGAGCTAGCGAGCTACAGTGTTGAGTTAAACTGTTTTTTGCCCTTTTTTTTTTGGCGACCTGCAAAGGATTTTTTTATTTTACACCTATGTCATAAACAGACAGTTAAGGGTTAATGCCTCTTTTACCTGTAAAGGGTTAAGAAGTTCACCTAGCCTAGCTGACACCTGACCAGAGGAACCAATGGGGGAACAAGATGTTTCAAAAGGAAAGAGGGAAGTTCCCTTTGTCTTAGTTCAGTTTCAGTTTGGCCGGAGTGGAAAAGATCAAGGAATTAGCCTCTTATCAGAGTAGTGAGTATTAGAAAAGGAATAAATAGGTTTATGTTTATTTTCTTTTGTAACTTGTCTTGTGCATTAGGGGAATAATCAAATTGGGATTTCTTTTGTGTAACTAAGGGTTTTGCCCAAGGGAACATCCTCTGTGTTTTGAACCTGTTGTCTGTGAGATCAGCTTGTATGCTATCTCCCAGAAGTTTTTCTTTTACCGTTCTTTTCTTTAATTAAAAGCCTTCTTTTTAAGAACCTGATTGATTTTTTCTTGTTTTAAGAGCCAAGGGGGTTGGATCTGGACTCACCAGGAATTGGTGGGGGAAAGGAGGGAGGATGGTTAATTTCTCCTTGTTTTAAGATCCAAGGGTTTAGATCGGTGTTCACCAGGGAATTGGTGGAGGAGTCTCTCAAGGCTGCCCAGGGAAGGATTATAGTACTTGGGAGGGAAAGATTTTTGGGGAGAAGACAGAGTTTCCCAAATGACTCAAATATTTGGGTGGTGGCAGCATACTGATCTAAGCTGGTAATTAAGCTTAGGGGTTCTCATGCAGGTCCCCACATCTGTACCCTAAAGTTCAGAGTGGGGGTGAAACCTATGACAACCTACTTATAATTTTGACCCTTTTTAAAATGCCCTGCGATGCTTGCAACAGCGTTAGCAATATACAGGGCCGGCTCCAGGCACCAGCCCACCAAGCTTGTGCTTGGGGCGGCACCTGGAGGGGGGCGGCGCAGCGCTCCGGCTCCGGCTCCGGCTCTGGCCGCCGGGGAGAGCAGAGCCCCGGCCGGGCACTCCGCCCTCCCCCCGGCGCTCTGGCCGCCGGGGAGAGCAGAGCCCCGAGCGCCGGGGCTCGCCGCCCTCCCCCTGGCGCTCTGGCCGCCGGGGAGAGCAGAGCCCGGAGCGCCGGGGCTCGCCGCCCTCCCCCTGGCGCTCTGGCCGCCGGGGAGAGCGGAGCCCCGGCCGGGCACTCCGCCCTCCTCCCAGGGCTCCGGCCGCCCTCCCCCCCGGCGCCCTCCCCCCGGCCGCCGGGGAGAGCGGAGCCCCGGCCGGGGCTCTCCGCCAACCCCCCCAGGCTCCGGCCGTCTCCCCCCCCCCCGCGCTGGGGGGGATCGGCGGCCGGAGGCTTTTTTGCCTGGGGCGGCAAAAAAGCCAGAGCCGGCCCTGGCAATATACAATGCTGATTTACCTTTCCCAGGGGACCCTTTGAGGAAGGGGGCCATTGGGGTGTGACACCTGGATAGCTACTGGGAGAAGGAGATTTCATTCTGAATAAACTTGGAGAATGAGAATGACATAAATTATAATGCGTTGGGCCTGATTCTGCTTTCTCTTACACGAGGTTTACATTTGCTGTAATTCCATTGGCTTCAATGCTGCTATTCCTGATTTACACTGGTGTAAGTGAAAATATTCAATACAACAAGTATGTCTGGAAAACACTTCTATAAAGTCAACTCATTTTATCTGCTAAATCCTAACATTCCACTTGTTTGAATATTGATTTTATTGAATATTGCTACCTAAAGACATGTATATTTTAATACCAATGAATGCTTTAAAGAATGGATTTTTGTATTAAAACTACAGCTGTGTGTCTTAGAATCCTTTGCTTAATGACTATGTATGTACTAATGTTGTTAAGAGATCCCCGGTTCAGCAAAGCACTTAGGCACACACTTAGCTTTAAACATGTACTTAAGTCCTTTGCTTAGTCAGGCCTAAATCATGCATCTAACACCGAAGGGAGGTGAATAGAAGATGTAATTCATATTACTGCTGCTTCTGTTTGTCTCACTGGAGAGATCATTGAACAAGATAACTTCACTGAGTTATGTGGGGATGGCACCCCAAATCCCTATGACCTCCATACCTATAACCTTCATGTTTGCCCACTAAATATTCAACACACTCCCGAAATACTATTACTTGATAAATTAATTGTTGCATAAGGGACTTCACAGAGCCTGTTTTGTAGATGCCCAAAATGTTACTGTTCTGTACATACATACATACACACACACTCATTTTGCACATTCAACAACATATCTTGATCAGACAATAATCTCGTTTGTACCTACAGCAGCATATTTTGCATTTTTGAAAATATGGCCCCTGATGTTATATTCCTGTATATTCTACTTACAATACTTAGTTTCACACCCACTTAGTAACATGTAACATCCGCCCTTACTCAGACACATCACCTGAGAATCGGTCCACTGAGTTTAACTGAGAATCCAATTATGAAAACTGCAGTTCTTTAAGAAAGGGGAGAATGCTACTGCCATCTCAAGATCTCAATTTATTCTAAGGAGATCTTGGGACCAGACAAAGTATCACATTATTCCCACTAGACCGTGACCATATAAATTCATAGCATTGTATAACTTTATGATAGGGCACTAATAACTCTGGGAGCTACTGTAAATTTTTAGAATAGAAGCATTTTTGGTTAAGAAGTAAATCATACTAAGTAAGAAGTGAAAACACTAAAAGACATTTTATATCCCCCCAGGGAGAAAAGGAGGAGGTTGGATAACAGAGAAATTGCTGATACAAGGAACCTGCTCTTGCTCCAACTGAAATCAGTAGAAATTTTGCCATTGACTTCGGTGGGAGCTGGATTAGGTTCAGAATACTTCCGACTATCATCATATGTCAGCTGCCTCTGTAATAACCCCTAGAAAACCCAGCAGCCTGACAATGCTGCTTATCAGCTCCTGCCCATGAGGAGCTTGTATTTATACTAATCATGAAATCATTTCTGGAAATTGCAGAAGCATATTCTACCTTTACTTTACTGCTGCTACCGTAGATGGAATATTAAAAGGGTTAGAGGGTTTTATGACTAATAATATTTCTATCTATACATGTTAAGATAAGGGCAATCAAATCTCATGCTTCAGGGTGTAAAGCTGATCACTCTGGAGTCAGGAAGGAATTTTTTCCCATGTTGATCATTGCACAAATTGCCTACGTGTCTTATGGGTAGTTTTAGATCTTCCTCAGAAGCATCAAGTAACACCAGGCTTGATGGACTAACAACCTAATGCAGAATGGCAAATCCCATTTACCTATACGTCACTAAATACAGCTGTAAGTAATGCAGGGATGTTTTACATCTCTCACAAGCAATTCACGCCTCACAACACAAACAGCAATGGGGATCCCCAACACGCTGAAGAACCCTTATTATGGGCCTGATCCTGCCAAGGGCTGAATGCCTCTGGCAAACTCAGGGAGCTCAGCACCCCACAGGACGCAGTTTGCACAGTCAGGCCCTTCACTAGGACTGTGACTATACTACACACCGCTGGCAACAGTGCGTAGGGTAAGTGTAGCTACACGCCACAGTGAAAAGCCTGCTGTGTAGCTACAAGTGTCAGTGAAAGGCTCTGGCAGGAAGGAGACAATGGAAAAAAGCTTCAGCACATCCCTGCTGCCAGAGCTGTCAGGGGGAGAGGCAGTGGGGAAATACTGAGCCTTTTCCATCTGCCTCCCCACTGCCAGACCCTTTCTCCGTGGGGGGGGGGGGAAGGGCTCCATTTCTACACCCACACTCCACTTGCCTAAGCAGTGCCTCACCGGCCATACTGCTATGTGTACCCGTGCTGGGGGGGGCTACGCAGGTATGTACACTACACAGCACCGAAAGAAGCATGCAGTGCTGACATGCAGAAGAAAAAGCCATTTCTGGGGTGTCTCCCAGAAGGGCAGAGTATTCTGACTGGCTGCTAAGGACATTTCTTTGTCTGCTAGTGGAACATTCTGCTATGACAGTTCCAGTAGGTTATTCCTTCCATTATTAAAAGGATAACAACATTAAAAAAAAAGATCCTATTATATTGCCTGTAAAATGACAATTAGGTGATTCATAAGAAATTATTGTATACCAGCCAGTCTTTTTTTATGTTATATAAAAGCATCTTTTCATTCACAGCATGTCTTCCAATTCCCACGTTAGTCAAGAGGGTTCACACCATCAGATGTTCATCCATTATGTGTAATAATGATTTATAAACTCTCTGCTTAGTTGCGCTTTAAAATATATCATGCCAAGTTTGAAAGAAAAATCATGAATTCAGTGTCACAATAACTGAGACTGGCAGAACTTGAGTTGAAGTTTGCGTTTGACATATTGTGAATTACAAAGGGATTCCAAATGGTGCTGTGGTACCTTTGCTTCTGTGCAAGATTTTGAAGTCATGAAATGTGGAGCTCAAAGTAGATTTTGCAAAGCTGATCTATTGGGGTGGGGGGAGAGAAAAGGAAGCTGGGTCCTTGACATTTCCCGGAAAATCACATTTGGAGGGTGTCACAGTAAATGAGGCAGGTGCAGCTCCCCTGTACCAGAACAAGTGCTCCCTGTTTGACCAGTTAAGAGGGTGGGGCAGCACCTGGGGCTATAAAGGGGGAGGCCTGGGGAGGACAGGCTTTGAGAACTAGTCAGGAAAAAAGACAGGTGATAAAGCTGCCTAGGAGCAAAGAGACTGGAGGAGGTCTCTGGGGAAGGCCGCAGAAGTCTCTCTGCAGGCCCTCCCTGGAAAGAGAGAGGTATTATCAGGAAACTAGTGATGAGGCTGGCCTGCTGACTTTCAAGAGCCGAAGCCAGTGCCAGGAGGCTGAAAAGAACTGAGGGCTAGGAAGCGTGTGGAAAGCTGGCTGACCTTTCTGAGACACAGGCCAAAGCTGTGGGGAGGTGGACCTGGCAGCCACCTACCAGATGGGCCAACCACCCAGTGACAGAGCTGAATCAACATTTTTCGGTACTTTTAATTCCATGAAAAAATTCAATATTTTGACCTTTTGTCCTGATTTAGGATGGAAATCTCAGAATTTCTGGCAAACTGAACATTCCAATTTTCAACCACCTCTGCTTTTCACCACCCAACACAGAATGGCGCTCAACAGATCCAACAAAAACTTTAAAACCAATGTGTGTCACTGGAAGGAACAGATCAAAACTAAGCCAGAATGTTACCAGTCCTTGCACTGACCTATCCTGAGAGGGGAGGGATAGCTCAGTGGTTTGAGCATTGGTCTGCTAAACCCAGGGTTGTGAGTTCAATCCTTGAAGGGGCCACTTAGGGATCTGGGGCAAAAATCAGTACTTGGTCCTGCTAGTGAAGGCAGGGGGCTGGACTTGATGACCTTTCAGGGTCCCTTCCAGTTCTATGAGATAGGTATATCTCCATATATATATATAAAAAGATTAGGGCAGACTCTCACCAGATTCAAGCTCAGTGACCATAATCTAGAGATGAAGACACAAATCATTGTGCCAGCTGAGAGCAGAATGATTATGCAGAGGAGTGGCTGAAAGACATTTTCTTCTCTGGTATCCAAAATATGATCAAAGTCTCTCTGTTGGGAAGTGATGAGGAAAAACTGCATCACCTCGGAGAAAGGAGAGGGACAACAGAGTTGATAGTCTGGCAGTAAATCAAGAGTGGATAACAATGACAAATGGTCACAAGAGATAAATCCAGAGACAGCTATAAGAATCCCTGTCCAAGGCAGATACTTGATGTATTGTTTGTCTGCCTCTGACAGACATGCTGTCCTTTTGACAATTTGACAACACTTGAATAGCTTTTCATGCCATCAAGGTATTATTGAATTGAATAGAACTGAATCTTTCCCACCTCTGCCACTGACTGATCAGAACAATATTTTGCTCGTGTACAGCCTTATACACACATTATTGATTTAGGCTGTACAACACCCTAATGCGAGAAGTAAATATTGCAATACCTAGCTCTCATACTGGGCTTTTCCTCAGTAGATCACAAAATGCTTTACAAAAAAGGTAAGAATCATCATCCTTATTTTATAGATGAGGAAACTGAGGCACAAAGCAGTGAAGTATCAGAGGGGTAGCCATGTTAGTCTGTTTCCACAAAAGCAACAAGGAGTCCAGTAGCACCTTAAAGACTAACAGATTTATTATTATTTTTTAAAGCAGTGAAGTGATTCATCTAAGGTCAGTGGCACAGCAACACCCAGCTCTCCTACGTCATAGTCCTGTGCACTATCCACTGGGCCACAATGTTACAGACAGGGAGAGGTTAAGGTCAAGATTTTCAAAGTAGGGTGACTGAATAAATTGTCCCGTTAGCAGAGGTGTTCAGAACCTGCATCTCCCACTGACTTCAGTTCCTGTATTTCTCAGTTTCCCTGTCTGACACATGCCAAATTCTTTGTGACAAAAGAACTGCTTGCACAAGGGTTTCCAATTCCTTTTCCTGGGTGCCGCAGGTGGTTTCAGAAAACACAGATGCCATTTAATGAATCCTGTGCTCCTCCCAACTCTACCCTACATCAATTTATTCTGTACTCCCCACTCCAGCCCCACATTTTCCCCGACACCATTTTTCAACTCAGCCCCCCATTCAGGAGTATGCTTAGCATTAGGGCTGGCTTTAGGCTGATTCCCCCAAATCGGGCCCCGCGCCTAAGAGGGCCCCGTGCCCTAAAGAAGAGCACCTAACTTTTTAATTTTTATTCACCCAGCGGCGGTCCGGGTCTTCGGCGGCACTTCGGCGGCGGGTCCTTCACTCGCTCCAGGTCTTCGGCGGCATTTCGGCAGCGGGTCCTTCAGTGCCGCCGAAGACCCGGACCGCCGCCGGGTATTCGAATCGGGGCCCCGCACTTCCTAAAGCCGGCCCTGCTTAGCATTGCTGCACTCCTGCTCTGTTCAACTAGCATTAAAGTGAAAGCATAAACATTCATACCTGCATGTGCAACTTGGCTAGCTGCACATGCTAATACCATTCCCATTTCTGTATGCACATGAATGTTTTGAAGAGAGTTAGTTACCTGTTTTCACACAGAGCCCTCAAGTAGGCTCAGCCCTGGTAGGAGGTGGTTTAGGATGCCACAGGTTTGAGCACATACGTTGCAGGCATAATTTAAAAAAAAAAAGTAATCCCTTTAATTCCTACAGGGCCCACAACTGCCCCATTGTTCTGCCTTTGACTTCAGTGGGAGCAGCATTAGGTCCATAGTTTGTTAGTGTTAGTGTGAAAACCCCACTTCACATAGCCACAGTGTGGAAGAACCCAGCCCTTGCCGCCCGGGCCATGGTTGACTAAAGAGCAGGCAGAAAATCCCACCCAACCTACTGCTGCTGCTCTCCTCTGACTGGAGGAGGACAAAGCCACTCCAGAGTGGGAGCTCAGTCTAGGACAGGGGACTGGATGCAGACCACCTGGTAAGCTCTGGAAAGTGGAGAACAGCATTCACCACTCCCAGCTCTCATGGTGACACTAAGGGGAAGCGGGTGCTCTGCCCTGTTTTGGGCCTGAAGGACAGAGGCTGGAGGCAGTGTGGACTCTTCATCAAATAAGAATCATAGAAGATTAGGGTTGGAAGAGACCTCAAGAGGTCATCTAGTCCAACCCCCTGCTCAAAGCAGGATAGTAGCACTCTATATACTTAAGCTTTGGAGACTCATTAACATTGTCCTATTGCTGGGGGTATGTCAGTGCCTCCACATGGACCCCACTTTACTGATGGGGAGCAGAGAAATGGAGTGACTTGCTCAAACTCGGGTGGGAAGTCAGTAGCAGCACTGTGAATTAAAACTAGATCTCCTGAATCCCAAGTCACCTTTGCCTCATGACCATCCTTTCTCTGTTACTGTTGCAAAGCTTTTCTAGGAGATACCATGGTGACAGGCATGTTCATATAATATCAGGGTTAGAAGAGACCTCAGGAGGTCATCTAGTCCAACCCCCTGCTCAAAGCAGGACCAATCCCCAGACAAATTTTTGCCCCAAATCGCCCCTTCAAGGATTGAACTCACAACCCTGGGTTTAGCAGGCCAATGTTCAAACCACTGAGCTATCCCTCCCTGCAACAGATAACATTGTACATTATGCAAAACAGATGGCAAGTTTTCTATCTTTATTAAAGGTTTGGCTTATGAAGTCATCCCTTTATGCCTTGACACTTTACACTCAGATCAGAAAATACCAATAATTTTCTTCCCAGAATCCTTGGAAATTGTTTAAAGGTGGAGCAGGGTTGGAACCGCTGTCGGGGAGGAGCCTGGCTGCTGGTAGAGACAAGGTGGTTGGGGCCCATAAGAAAGTATATGGTTAACCTGAGCTATCTAGTTGGAGCAGTGAAGCTAGCCTAGTAATACCGTAACAAATGCCAGGCTTGTTGCTAGCATCCTATGAGTGTAAGACCCTCGGCTTCCTCTACCTTCCCTCATAGATCCTGGCTTCCTCTGCTCCCCTCTCCTTTCCATCTGCCTCTAGCAGTGTCCCTCTCCTGCCCCTCTACCAATCTCACCTTTGCTGGTTTGAGAGCCGCCTCCTCTGTAGCTCCTGCCATCTGGAGCAACCTGGTTGTCCTGTTCTATCTGCCTGATTCTTCAGCTCACTTCATCTCTCATCTGAGACCCTGTTGGCCTCTACGTCATAATGCAGCTCGCTCTCTCTCTGCTGTTATTTATCCTTGCAGTTGTCTCCTTGAGCTCTGGAAAACATGCAGGGATCTGGTCTTAATGAAAGATTTTGTGCAATACAATGCACCGAATTGTCCTAAAGCTAATGGGCCACATTGCAGAGCTGCAGCACCCTGTGGGAACAGCACGAAGGGACTGGCCCTCCCCAGTACTGCCAGGCACATAGCAGGCAGGTGAGGACTTCTGCACATTCCCCAGAAGCGTGCTGCATGATCTCGCCCACTGGGTGGATGGCACTTCTAGGGGTTCTACGGAGAAGCAGAGAAAGTGCCTAGCCACTGTGCAGGAGCACAAGGTGAAGAAGGCTCCAGCCCGCCATCCATCCACAGTCTCACCTGATATTATTACCCACAGTAGAGTTTAAAAAAAAAAAATCAGACAAAACTCCCCAGAAGATTGCTGTGAAAATCATTATAATTAATGCAGTTCTAGCAAAGAGGCACTTAGATACCCTGGTGATTAGCGCTGTGTAAAAACCTGACTTTTCCCCCTCTGTCTGGTTTATGAATTCTCATGGGAAAGCTCATCCTTGCTTGTGCACATACCGCACGGCCAGGCAGGGACTAAGGCCCAGCCTTGCTGCAATCCCATCTTTTCCCTACTGCTCACATTATTCACGGCTAGCCACATGGTCAGCCTCACTTTGATCTTTAACAAGAGTCACACACATTTGCATGGTTCCAGGGTGACATGAAAACTCACAGCACGAATTGCATTTGGTGATACAGCTCTTCAGGGAAAGTGTGGTTTAGCCCCTTCTCTCATGATTATCGCCTAACTCTCTCTTCTCTTCAAAGAGAAAAACACAGTGGGCAAGATTCTCAGCTAGTATAAATCAATGCGATTCCATTGACTTCACTGGAGCAATGTCAACTTACACCAGGTGAGCATTTGGCTGCAGGGAAGCATTGTACACTGCAGGGTAGATGAACAGAAAAGTGTACTTTTTTTACTTCATTTAATATCATATGATCTGATAAACTGTAAAATGCTGTGATTACAAGTGTAACACACTAGCTAAATGTGTCATGTCCCTCGCTAGTGGCTGGTTAAAAATAGGATAAGAACCTACTACTGCTACCAGCTAATCACTGTTTTGTTCTGCAGATAAAGAAATGGAGGTTGGCATAATTTACTGAGATGAAAATCTATTGTACTGCATTGTAGTAATTTAAAATTAAATTAGATTTTTTGTAGTTTACATTTTATGGTAATCTCTGTAGAAGACTATGGCTAAGATTTTCCCTAAACTGTTTGAATGATTAAGCTTATCTTTGTATGATTTGTTTCTACTGCTCACTAGGTCTTGTGCTAGTCACTAGACTTACGTTTTAATTAGAACTCTGCAAAGTTTTTGTTATTAAGCTAAAACCCACACAAAACTCACCAGGCTTCGGTCTTTACTGAAATCTCAAAACACAGGCGAGGTTTGTGAAAAGGCTTACTGAGGATCACAAACTGGGGTGCACTGTTGTGCCTGATGGTTTCACATGAAAACCATGAGAAAGTCACAGCTTTGTGAGGCTGGATTAATGAGGAGCTGATTTTTCAGAGGTGCCAAGTACCTCCAGCTCCCTCTGAAATCAACTGGCATTGTTGGCGGTTAGTAGAAAATCAGTATTTTAGGGTTTGGCTACATGTGACAATTGCTCCAGTTTACAGTAAATCAGTTTAAAAATTTATTTAAACTAGTGAAAACCCTTGTATAGATGCTTTTATTTCCATTTGAATGGCTTATCTTGGTTTAGCTTAAATTGGTAAGGAATTGACGCAACCTAAAATCAACGAAAGCCACTCTTACATTTAATAAGAGTATCTACCCAGGATTGTTAGCTGGTTTAATTAAAAGGGTTTAAAAAACACCCTCAGTTAACCTGGTGGAATTTTGTGTGCAGACCAGTTGTTAGTGCTTTTAAAGCACTCTGAGATCCTCCAAGGAAAGGTAATGTTTGTGTCTATCCTCTTTGACTTCCAGAAAACCATGTCTGTCCAACATAGATGCTTATATGGTCTCATAACTATAGAATCTGAGCACCTCACAATATTTAATGTACTTATGTTAACAACACCCCTAGGAGGTGAAGGAGTGCTATTATGCCCATTATACAGCTGGGGAACTGAGGCACAGAAAGACAACATGACCTGCCCAAGTGTAACACCAACAGCCCCCAGATGTCGGCGGGTGGGATCAAACCTGGGACCTTTGGAGCTTAGTGCATAAGCCTCTACTGCATGAGCTAAAAGCCCACTGGCTGTTAGTTAACACTGTAGAGCAGACTCATTTATCTCTCTCTCTTTAAGTAGTCTCAGTGCCACTAAATTTGACAGAACACAACACCCAGATGGTGTGTGGGTTATACAAGGAAGTCTGTGATAGAACAGGCAATTCAACCCAGGTCTCCCAATCCTAGGGTGGTATCCTAACCATTGAACCATCTTTGCCTCAGTTTTCTGTACCCATAACTCCCTCCTGACTTCTGAAGTACAGACAGGTGAATACTTGTATAAACCTGAGTTTTCTGCAAACAGAGTTCCCCCTCCATTTCAGCCTGTCCCATTAAATCAGACTCTATGGTTGATGCTTCAAGGAAGCTAGGCACTAATACAATGTGGGCTGTGAAATCTCATCTTGTGTCTGCCAGCAGGGGGTTTATGAAAAACCCTCATGGTAGAAGAAATGTACTGAGTACCTGCGAGAGCTGCAAAGGGAAGATGGAAGTTGAAAATGAGATGAAACGCTGCAGTGTTGGAACAATCAAAATCTGATGCCCATGTGTCTTAGAAACCCGTGGAGGAAACCTACAGAACAAATGCAGTTTTAAAAAAATAATAGCCTCTTCGTTGTGTCTGTGCTCTCAGAATTTAGTGATAGCTTGTGAACTAATGTTTAAACAGCATCCAGGGCAGATATTTTTTCCCATTAAAAGCCAAAATAAAATTAATCTTTATATTTTTTAAAGTCTGGACAACAGGCTGATTCACACAGCCCTGTGGCAGTGGTTTCCGGCTGGTGAGATGCCCCCACATGGGACCTTTGCAGGGGAAATGACTGGGCTAGATATTCTAACCAGGAAAAGGACAAACAAAACCAAAAAAAAGGGGTATGATCCACCTATGTTTGAAAACCATCCAGTGCCCTATGGACACTGCTGTATATCATGAGGACACAGTGCTGGGATCTGGAATAAAAACAACCTGCAACAGTGTACAACACCAGAGCTGCCATATGGAAATGCAGGCAGGAGAGAAAAGAAAAAAATCTGTGCGGTTTCTGACAACACTGATGTTTCTAGGTAAACAGGAACAGAGGGGAGGAGGGACCCATTCACACACAGCCCCGATTTGCTAAGGCTTTCAAAACTGGGTGTCTTCAATTTGGCTCCCCAAACCCTATTTTGGCACCTAAATGAGTGGCCTGATTTTTTAAAAGCACTGAGGACCCAGCAGCTTCCACAGAAGTCAGTGGAGCTACTGCAGATTGACACTGGTGTAACTGAGCTCAGAATGTGGCCTGCATACTGTCTGTTCATCCATCTCCGAAGAGCTGACTTACACAGATGTGTTTCATCTGGAACTGGGGCATGTGGTTTGGATTAATATACTGATTATAGTTAAAAAAACAAAAGCAAAATGGGATGCACATATTCTGAGCTACTGTACTCAACTGTAACAGGAACATCTCTACAAGTACTGCTTAGTACATCCCTCTGAATTAAGAAGGCAAGCAGATGGAAAGCCTGGTAATATTAAAGGGGAAAAAAGTAAGAATGAGCAAGTTTTTGTGGTTTTATATATAGTCTTCAACATTTAAACTTGCTTTTGGCAGGATAGCAGTTCTTGTGCTTTCGGAATGCAACCCAATTTCTGACACTAGCCAACCCAAAAGGGAAGGGGTGGGGCTCTGGTCTTACCTTCCCGCAGTAGCATTTGGTGTTTACCTGGCATTGGGAGCACACAACTTTTCAGTGGATGGTGGAGCTGCCACGGCAGCGTGTGATTCCCCAAGGGTCTCAAAGAGTCACCCAGAATTCCTCATTGGCCTCCTCCACATGGAATGAGGTTTAAAGCCTCACGGCTGTATGTCATCGGTTAGAGCTATCAGGCTTTATGTATCAGGATCACTCCTGCCACCATCTTAAAGCAGACACCCCAAGGGTTTAAATAATGCACAGCAACAATATACATCCTGTGGAAGCAAAGAAGAACAATGCATCCACTGGGAACTGCCTGTGGAATTTAGGGAGGCTAAATGTAAATTGACCAGAACCCCAGGGTTCTCACACCCATACCGGTGTGAAAAGTGCCAGAGGAGCTTTAGTAACGGCAGGTGGTTAGGACATCAGCTTGAAATCTCATTGTAAAGACAGCATGTCTAACATCACAGTGTGCCTGGCCCCATGCTGGACAACTGGTTCAGTGCTAACTCATAAGAAAAAGTGCCCCCGACTGAGTCACCAACACCACTTCCTGCGGATTTTTTGTAGTGGTCCCCAGGCAAACACTGACCGCGTCTGACCCTGCTTAACAGAACTTGAAATGTCTCTCTGGCAATCTGGACAATGTACTTGTGGGAGGAGGAGAACTTAGGACAAAAACTAATTTGTCCCACCACTGAGCTGTCTCTCAATAAATTCTTCACACACCGACTTCACACCCGCTCACTTATGCACAAACATGAATTTTGTGAAAGCCCTGTTGTTGGGTGACAACTATTGCACACTGGGGGCCGAGACACGCAGGTTTACTAAATCAGACCTTCACCTGAACCAAAAGGGAAGGGAGTTACCTTACAAACTCTTCATGTGCCAATATATATTTATGCCTGTATCTGTAATTTTCACTCCATGCATCTGAAGAAGTGGGTTTTTTACCCACAAAAGCTTATGTCCAAATAAATCTGTTAGTCTTTAAGGTGCCACCGGACTCCTCGTTGTTTTTGTGGATACTGACTGACACTAGGGTTACCATATTGGAGCCCCTGAAAAAGAGGACACTCCAAGGGGTCCCGGCCCTGCCCCAACTCCGCCCCTTCCCCGCCCCTGGGCCTGCCCCAACTCCGCCCCTTCCCCAAAGTCCCCGCCCCAACTCCGCCCTCTCCCCTGAATGCTCCGCCCCCCTGCTCCCCCCTCTCCCCGCTTCCCGCAAATCAAATATTCGCGGGAAGCCTGAAACAGGCAGGCAGCAGGTGGGCTGGGGCTGGGGGGGGCGCGAGGAGACGCGGCCCAGTCTGGCCCCCCCAACCGAGCGGCTCCCTCCGGTGGCCAGCCAAGAGGCTCTGGCCCCGGCGGCTCTGGCCCAGCTCGGGCCCTGGGGCGCCAGTCGAGCACCCCCAGCCCCGGTCGCTCCGGCTCGGCTCGGGCCCCGGTTCCAGCCGCCGGCCAGCGGACGAGCACCCCCAGCCCCACCGGCCCCGGCCGAGCCGCTCCGGCCCGGCCCCGGCCCTGGCCAAGCGGCGTTGGCCGAGCGGCGCTGGCCGAGCACCCCCAGCTCCGGTCGGACGGCCCAGCTCGGCTCGGGCCCCGGTTCCAGCCAGCAGCCGAGTACCCCCGGCCCCACCAGCCCAGCCGAGCCGCTCCGGCCCGGCCCTGGCCGAGCGGCGCTGGCCGAGCACCCCCAGCCCCGGTCCCAGCGGCTCCGGCTCGGCTCGGGCCCCAGTTCCGGCCGAGCAGCCGAGTACCCCCGGCCCCACCAGCCCAGCCGAGCCGCTCCGGCCCGGCCCTGGCCGAGCGGCGCTGGCCGAGCACCCCCGGCCCCGGCCCTGGCCAAGCGGCGCCGGCCAGCGGCATCCCAGCTCGCAGCCGCCTCCTCCTGGGCTCCGGCTGCTGCTGCGCTGGGGAGAGCGGCGGGAGCCGGGAAAGTTGAACCCCGGGGAGGAGGCGGTCCCCTTACCATGCCTCCCTATTTTCCCGGACATGTTCGGCTTTTTGGAAATTCCTCCCGGACGGGGATTTGAGGACCAAAAAGCCGGACATGTCCGGGAAAATCTGGATGTATGGTAACCCTAACTGACACAGCTACCCCTCTGTTTCTTTTTCTCAGTTAATAAATCTTTCGTTAGTTTATTATAGGATTGGCTACAAGCATTGTCTTTGGTGTGAGGTCTAAGGTGCAATTGACCTAAGTTAAGTGACTGGTCCTTTGTGACTGGGAGTAACCTGAATATTATTGTGACTTTTGGTGTTAGGGATGATCTCTCACAAAGGCAAGGTAGATCAGAGTACCCAAGGGGACTGTGTGTGACTCCATGGTTAGCCTGCTATACTGCTTAAGAAGGTCACACTTGTTGCTTGGTTGGAGAAATCTAAGAATAGAACTCACAACCAACGGGGGGTTTGTGCTCTTCTCCTTGACACTCTACTCTGAGACTGGCACTCACCCTTGTAAGCTATTCCAGAGAGCTTGACAACTACAGTAATGGAGGTCACATAAGTACCTCGATTGACAAATATGCACCAGTCTTGAACCAAAATGAATAGCCTCACTTTGTGCCAAAATGCTGAAGGGGGAGTGTGAGATGCAGCAAAAGAACTGGGACAGCCTGGTAAGCAAATATTCAGCATTAGGAGGTACCAGGAGCTGCCAGCAAATGAGACAGCTGACAAGGATGAAAGGGAAAGAGGCTCTGAGACTCTCTGATTCTCCTTAGAGAGTCAATATGAGCCCTGAGACAGTCCCAGCCTGAGGCCTGTATGTGTAATCAGTATGCAGCCCACATGTCAAAAAAGTTTGGCCACCCGTTCTCGCTTTATAATCTAAGGCCTGGCTTTGCCCTGAGCCATAATAAATCACAGTTATTCATATCACAGCCAGGAATTCTTTTCAGAACATTCAGACTTCAGCACAGACTAAATCTAAAAGTATACGATCAATTAGACCTGCAGATTACCACACCTGAATTCCTTCTAGTCACTATAAACCTCTGACCTTATTCTGGCCCACAAACCCAGAGTAAGAATGAGCAATTACAGTCACTCTAACGCAAATATAGTGGGTCTGCGTCTGTTTTTACCAATTGTAAAGCTGCTTTGCCTGGCATTAGCACAGCTCAGCAAGGACAGCTACCACAGCCAGACCAGATGCATGTACAGTATAGCAGCCTAACCATGTACAGTAGAACCTCTGTTTTATGAACTAATTGGGGATGGAGGAGTTCATAAAATCAGAACGTTCATAAAATTGAACACCTCAAAACTATAGTAGGCACAGTGCATAAGTTGCAGCCTGGTGAACGCCATCACTTTCTTCTTGTCCTTCAACCCACTGCAAAGTGATTCCCAATGCATGGAGGGCACAAGGATGTGGAGGGATGTTGACTTGTTATTCATCAACAACACTTTCATTATATGATATTCTCTATCTTCCCCCACCCCCAAATTTGGAAAAATTATTCATATAACCGGTTGTCTGTAAAACTGGTGTTTGTAAGGTCAAAGGTCTACTGTACACAGATTCCCAACCTCTCTTCCTAAACTGTGTATGGCTCCATGGGAACAGGGGACCACCACCCCTGTCATGGTAGGGAAAAATAAAAATGATTTCCCTAAACAAGATTCAAGGCTGTGTTAGTAGTAGTAGTATTGCAGAGGCATCTAGGGACTTCAATCAAAGATCAGGACTCCATTACGCTACATGGTTTAAAGACAATCCCTGGCCCAAAGACCTCACAGCCTAGGCCACAGCCGCTACTGATGCTAGCCCAAGGAGGCAGAGCCCTAAAAAGTGGCGCTTCCCACCGCATGCTATGAAGGGGGCAGGAGCTAGTGAGCCAGCCATGATAGCAGTGAAAGAACCTACTTCCACGGGTGGGTTCTATCCTCCAACCCCGTTGCCATTTCCTTACATCTTCCTCAGGCTGGGAACAGGGGAGAAGAAACTGAAATGTCAAAGTAAGGCAGGGGATAGGGAGGAAGTGGAAGATTGCACTATTGCTTAAGTCAGGGTCTGCTCCCAAACGTGGCCACGAGAAAAATAGCACCTTCTTTTTCATCAGATATTCAGGGTCATATCAGCTGATTATAGTGACAAAAATCTGTCTTACTGATTTTTGTTCCTGTTAGGACTTCTGAGCCAGCACAGCCAAAAGAGACGAAGCAGAATTTTACTCTTTCTAGTGACTCACCTTCATCAGATTTAGGGAGTTTCAGTCTGTTACCTATGGGCAACGCAAGGGAAGACAATGAGGGGTGTAGCACAGGTGTCGCTTGAGGCATATATTGGCCTGCAGAACTCTTAGTCCTGGGGACAATGCGCAAGAAGAAAAATACTCAGATTGTCTGTCAGACCCAAGGTTAAGTTTGCAGGGCTGGCAGTTAAAAAATTTCGGGGCAGGGGGGGTTAACCTAAACACATTTGAAATGAAATCATTGCAATACAATGGCCCTGATTCGTAAGAGACCACGGAGAGGCCATATAGGGGTATAACGTAGTATCAGTCAGCTGATGTATACGTCTTGATCCAAGAAACATTCTATTTCATGATGAAAGGCAATGTGGCCTGATGGTTGGGGTTACCTGACTGGGACTTGGAAGACCTGGATTCTATTCTGGACTTTGCTGCTGGCTGTCCTTGGGCATGTCACTTCACCTTTTGGTGCCTCGGTTTCCCATCTGTAAAATAGGGATAATGATACTCACCTCCTTTTATGATGTGTTTTATCCAAACACAAATTATACCTTACAAATTATATCCAAACACAAGTTATTGGGCTCAATATGGGGGTAATTGGGTAAAATTTGCTGCCTGTGATATACAGAAGGTTAAACTACATGATCTAACGCAGTGGTTCTCAACCAGGGGTATGTGTACCTTTGGGGGTACGCAGAGGTCTTCCCGGGGGTACATCAACTAATTTAGATATTTGCTAGTTTTACAGCAGGCTACATAAAAAGCACTAGCGAAGTCAGTACAAACTAAAATTTCATACAGACAACGACTTGTTTATACTGCTCAATATACTATGCACTGAAATGTAAGTACAATATTTATATTCCAGTTTATTTATTTTATAATTATATGGTAAAAATGAGAAAGCAATTTCAGTACTAGTGTGCTGTGATACTTGTGTATTTTTATGTCTGATTTTGTAAGCAAGTAGTTTTTAAGTATGGTGTGACTTGGGGATACACCAGACAAATCAGACTCCTGAAAGGGGTACAGTAGTCTGGAAAGCTTGAAAGCCACTGATCTAATGGTTTTAAACTCTATGAATCCTTTGTAAAGTGCGTTGAGAAGTATCAGTGGAAAGAGCTAGGTGTTATGTTAGCATAGTGAAGCAAATGTGAGTACAGTATGTGCTGGATACTATTGTTTCTTGGTTTTCTTCCTTCATCCATGTGTGTCAGCTACATGTGGCAGGTCTACTCTGTGCATCATGGATCTGTTCCTAAACCCACTGAAGGCAATGGGCTTTAACCAAGTAGCATGTGAGACAGATGTTGATATGGAAGGTTGATACTTGTCTGATGCAGAGGAGAGTGATTTTGAACAATATTATAAAATGCTCTCCTACAGAAATAGTAACTCAAGAGAAATGTATGATTTTTTAACATTTTTATTGACGGAATTCACAGCCACAGGGCTTTAAATCTAATTCACATGACTCACATGTTTTTAAATGCGGTTGCTGGGGGAAATGTAGTTTGATTAATTTTGGGCTAGAGTCATAAAGAAACTGCACTTAGTTTCCACCACTACAAAATGGATTTCCCAATGGCTGTCCCTCTCCCACAGCTTTTCTAAGTCAAAGTGCTGCATTTTCAGAGACCAATTATGCCAAATGTGCTAGTTTTCTTCCTCCAGCTTCCTCTCTCCTGGTGTTTTCTGGACTGGTTGCTCTTGGGGGGGGGGGGGTAGTACCTGTCTTACACATTTTTAAGGAAGTACAAGACTCACCTAATGGCATGCTTGTTTCTTCCATCTCCCTCCTCCTACCCAGAGATTAACAATATTCTGCCCTCACTCCCACTGCTCTCATCCCTCCCTAACTTCTTTCTCTTAAAGAAAAAATGTACTTTATTGCCACCAAATCCCTAAGACTTTGCTTAGTATCTATGATGGGTTGTGGTTGACAGAGGCCCTGTTATTTATTGGTTGTATAACTCTCTGATGGTATAATATGGTGCTGGAAAGGGGGACTATGTTGACTAGATATAGGTGGGACATTTTGGCTAAGATTTTTAAAGCTGCCTAAAGAATTTGGATGCCCAATTTTAGTGGCAATTAAATTGGAAGTGGGCCTCCAAATTTTGACTTAAAGTAAGCGACGTCCTTTAAAATAAGTGATGGTGTTATCACCTTCCGCCCAAGAATGAGAGTGTGGGGATGCATTAAAGTGCTTTGAAGAACAAGGTGTGCATTTTGAAAGGAGTTAAGGGCTGGCTTCCCTTTTCTGCTACTGTACTTTGCACCTACAGAATTTGCAGCAGCATTTTAAAACTGAGGATTCAAATTGGAGCACTTGTATCTAAAACCAGGTAAGTAAAGGTGCAAATAACCAGACTGGTATCCTCAATTCAATACTGGGTGTAAAGATGCCATTGCAAACACCAGCAATGAAAAGGAGAAACTAGTCTATACTCCCTCACTCACTCTGAGGTTAATGTTTAAAAATATTTCCTCTGTTTCTTATTTCTCCCTCTACATTTTCTCCCCAACCCCCCACAATGGCTCTGGCTCAACCGCTGTTTTCTCAGGTTCACTTGACACACACATGCCCAAAGAAATCATCTTTCAAAATGAAATTGAGGAGGTGCATGCAATCTCTTTTAAAGGGTTACTAGTTCACAGTGCTATGCCCGCCAGGTATGATCCACTACTGAGACTTTGATCATTTAATGCTTGTTACGTATGTCTGCACAACCCACAGAATCGAGCCTCCCAGCTCAGTTCAACACGCTTTCACAGTAAAACTAGCTGTGTAGACAGCACGTTCAAGCTGCAGCTCAGGGTAGAGCTTGGGCTCTGAAGCCCACCCCTCTCCCTAGATTTCAGAGCCGGAGCTCCAGCTGGCGGTGCAAAGTCTACACAGCTATTTTTAGCATGGCTCAATGTCCCGGTTCAGAGATTTGTCAGGGGAAAGGTTCTCTGGAACTGGACTGAACTGGCTCTCCCAGTTTGGAGATTTTCCCACTTCAAATTGGTTGTGTGGATTTGCTTTCCATTAATTTCTTAATAGACAGTTATTTTTCTAACTTGTCATCTCTGGGCTTGTAATTATTATTACTCCAAACACAACAAAGGAGAAAAAGTGACCTCTGATTTCAGTGGCAATCAGGGCGGAGCCTCCCAAATGAACTCAAATTCTAAAGACAAAAGGCCAAATTCAGAGAAAGTGCCCCTCCAAATATCCAAAGGAATTCTTCTCCCCAATCAAAAAAGGGATCTGGGGGTCATAGTGGATCACAAGCTGAACATGAATCAGTGTAACACTGTTGCAAAAAAAAATCAAACATCATCCAGCTAATACCTCCCAGAAGTGTTGTAAGCAAGACACGAGAAGTAAATCTTCCGCTCTACTCTGCGATGATTAGGCCTCAGCTGGAGTACTGTGTCCAGTTCTGGGCACTACATTTCAGAAAAGATGTGGACAAATTGGAGAAAGTCCAGAGAAGAGCAACAAAAATGATTAAAGATCTACAAAACATGATCAATGGGGGAAGATTGAAAAAATTGGGTTTGTTTAGTCTGGAGAAGAGAAGACTGAGGGGGGACATGATTGTTCCTTCCTAAGTGGAGTACTTTGCATTTGTCCTTATTGAATTTCATCCTATTTACTTCAGACCATTTCTCCAGTTTGTCCAGATCATTTTGAATTTTAATCCTATCCTCCAAAGCACTTGCAACCTTTCCCAGCTTGGTATTGTCCGCAAACTTTATAAGATTACTATCTATGTAATTATCTAAATCATTGATGAAGCTATTGAACAGAACCGGACCCGGAACTGATCCCTGTGGGACCCCACTCTTTATGCCCTTCCAGCATGACTGTGAACCACTGATAACTACTCTCTGGGAACGGTTTTCCAACCAATTATGCACCCACCTTATAGTAGCTCCATCTAGGTTGCATTTTCCTAGTTTGTTTATGAGAACGTCATCTGAGATAGTATCAAAAGCCTTACTAAAGTCAAGCTATACCACGTCTACCACTTCCCCCCTATACACAAGGCTTGATCATAGCACATGGTCGTAGCCTCTGGTATCATGAGACCTGACAGTCTTAACTGCAATTTTTTTCTCTACTCAGGTAGCAGTGCTATGCTTTCAGATTTAAGAAGTCTCAATGTAAGCCTTAGTAAAGACATATTCCATATACTACTGATCACTTTTAGTCCAAGCCTTCCTTAGTACTCCATACTGGAGCATAGGGCTCTGTGTCCCTAGTACACAATATAGTGGAACCGTTGTCTCTTTTGTATGTTTTTGGGGAGAAAGAGTTTGTGAAACCTGCAAGAAAAATCTACTCTGTTTTAGAGGCCAGGTCTGTTGCGTCTCAAAGTTTCAAGCTTCCATTGAAATCAATGGAAATTTCTCATGTGGGATGGTTAGAAAACTGGCCCCATCAGATACTGAGCTGGCAGTTCAAAGCCCAGAAGGGACAGATTTCTCACAGAAGGGGCAACCCCCTAAAACTCATCCTGCCCTTCCGATAAGGACATCAATACAATCTCTGATGGGAAGATAGCTCTAATAAGGGGAAGGGCCTAATTAAAATATATATGTATAAAACAGCAAATAAAATTTATTGATACACTTAATAATACTTCAATTAGCATATTATATATAATTGAAGGATCAGGGCCGCCAAGAGCGGGTTTGGGCCCTGGTGAAAAAATTTTTTCGGGCCCCCAGCAAGGGCGGACTGGCTAAACAGGGTCGACGAGAGGGCCGGGGAAGCCGGGCCTGGAATTTTTTCGGGCCCCCCAGCAAGGGCGGACCGGCTAAACAGGGCTGATGAGGGGGGGGGGAAGCCGGGCCCCGGGCCCCCTTCCGGACCACCGGGCCCCGGTAATTTGTACCGGCTTCCCCCCACTCTCCGCGGCCCTGTGAAGGATTTTTCAAGTGTACAAGTAAATTTCATTTGCTGTTTTTTAAAACAGCTATTTATATTTTCTTGACATTTTTTGTCAAATTGCATTAGTGGGCTGTATTGCCTAAGTCTTCCCTGTCCACTAAACCCTAGAGACCCCTCTTTAGTGCTGCATGAGAGCGGAGATAAAACTGGACAGCTCTCCAGCAATGTTTCTATGTAATGCTTTCTTCTAGCCATTTTTCCACCCTGGAGGGAAATGCTTCTAAGCATGGCATGTTACAACATGAGACACAAACTGTGGTCTCTTGACTGAAATGTTACATTGCATTAACCTCAAATATAAAGACCCACTATGCTGGCCAAAAAATTACAATGTTCTATCCAAATGGAGTTTTTAATAATTATTGTCAGAGAAGCATTAGCTGCAGGAAGGTGAAATAACCTTCTAATAAAACTCAGCTAGTGTTAATGAATTGTAGATTAGATATTGTAAGTACCTCCCCACTGCTGTAAAATGTTTGCCCCCTGCAATAGTCTTTGCAATAAAGGAATAATGAGACTTGATGTTATACTCATAAAAAAAGGACTGTAATAAAATAATCACATGGAACAAGAAAGGAATGTCAGGAGGTTTAAAGATCACCTTCTGTGACCACAGTGATAGTGCTACCAGGTTATAAGGGTCCGATCAGGCTACAGGTATGAAAAGAGAAATCCCATATAGGGGGCTGTGTTTGGCACAATGGTTCTGTGATGAGGTATAGTGAGGTTCCTTGGACCAAAAGGAGACAGTCCTATAAAACTGAACTTTTTGTAAATTCAAAGGGGAGGGAATAAAGATTTCTCTGAACTCAAAATAAAGGTTGGGGGTGATTCTTAAAGTGGCAGTACTCCACTGGAGGGAATCCTCCACAAGTTCATCCTCCAGGTAAGAGTCTGGAGGCAAATAAGACACAGCTGGTAACTGAATTTAATGAGAGGTTAACTGAAACATAACATGGTGAAAAGATTCTTCTCTGAATTTCTACACAGTTGTGTTACAGCCAAAACTTTCCAGCCACTTGCAGTGATCAGGGGCGGCTCCAGGCACTAGTGCACCAAGCGCGTGCCTGGGGCAGCAAGCCGCGGGGGGTGGCCTGCCAGTCGCTGTGGGGGCAGCAGTCAGGGAGCCTTCAGCGGCATGCCTGCGGGAGGTCCGCCGGTCCCGTGGCTTCGGCCTACCCGCCGCCAAATTGCCGCCGAAGCCGCGGGACCGGCGGACCTCCCGCAGGCGCGCCGCCGAAAGCCGCCTGACTGCCATGCTTGGGGTGGCAAAATACATAGAGCCGCCCCTGGCAGTGATGAACCATTGTCATGTCCAGAATGGCTTTCAGTGGCTGAGAGTATGATACTGTTTCTAGAAGCTGCAGCCTTTTTCAAATGAAACCTTTCATCCCTGCTACCTGTAATCAAATGTTCAAGTACAACACCCCTCCCTCCCAAAACAGCAACAACAACAACCCAATACAACCTATGAAATGCCTGCTAGTAAAAAAAAAAAAAAAAAAAAAAAGCAAACTAAAGGACACCACATCCTGCTGTGCTGGAGGACAGGAATACATCAGTGGATGGTATGGGATTGCCTGCCCAACAGCTAATGAACCATTTGGGGTTTTTTGCCTTGCACAAATCAGCAGCTAAAGCCAAAAGTCAGAAGCTTAAGGCCAAAGAGATTTGCAAGTCCAGATATTACACCGGGAGTACAACAGCCTTACCTCTTCTCCAGAAAGGAAAAAGTACACATGCAAAATCCTCATGATCCATCTATCAGGCACTGTCAAGCCTGAGTTACACATGCCAAGATCTTACCAGGTAAAAGGGACAATGGAGGAATTTTTAGGATGCTGGGGGAGGTATTCACCTTTCTCTACCTCATGGGGTACGGCTCACTTGCCAGGATTATCTGGGTGTATCTGACTTAATCAGTTCCCTACCATTGCAGGAGCCTCGAGCATTGGTGCACCTTGGTCCCACCTATTCTCTCCCTGTGGCACAAAATAGTTTAGACTCATATAGACTGTAATCCTATGGTCTCAGTGCTGATGGCCTGTGATATACAGGGATCAGACTAGATGATCTGGTGGTCTCTTCTGTCCTTAAACTCTGTGACATTTGCTCACAATGGAGGTAATCAATTCAAATGGTTCTGACTATGACTCAAGTAGTGCTGTTTTCAGAGCACAAGCCATCATGCTCAGCAAGAGGACATTACAGTGCCAATAAGCACACCTAAAGTTTTGTGCCAAAATCCATATAGAAACCAAAAGACATGGGTAGTCATTATATCATCCGTGCTGGCCACGTTGTAAAACCATGGAGACTTGAGGGCCTGATTTTTTTCATGCTCATATGGATGTACATCCAGAGTAACGCCAATGATGTTAATTTAGTTTCATCTGTGTAAGACCAGTGTGAGTAAGAGGAGAATCTATAAACATTTTGCTATGACGTTTGTATTAGAATGATGAGGCTTGAAGTTTAAATAGCAAAGTTCTGAACTATCTAGTGACAGCAAATTGCTGCGGTTTATTATGTTCCAACAAAACAGTGGACAAAGGAGAACTGTTATATATGATTTATATGGACTTTTATAAAACCTTTGACATAGTCCATCAAAAAAGGCTATTAAGGAAGTTAAGTGGTCATGAGATGATAAGACAGATTCTGCTATGGACTGGAAACTGACTGGACAGAAAACAAAGAATCGGAATAAATGGTCAACATTCAGCATGACAAAAAATTAGCCCCAAGGTTCTGTACTGGGAGCGGTGATTAGTGTATTTATTAATTATCTAGCAAAGAGGCTCAAGAGTGAGGTGGCAAACCTTTCCGTTGATTTGAGGAACTTCAGAGGGATAGAGCTCTCTAAACGGGCAGCGTGATCGCAGATGGAGTCCAGTGCTGACAAATGCAAGGTATTTCACAAAGGAAGGAATGATTGGAACTACATCCTGATTTTACCCAAGAAAAAGACATCATTGCAGATACCTCATTGAAAACTCCGCTTAGTATGCAGTGGTGGTCAGAAAAGCAATGCTAAACTGTATTTTAAAAAAAGGGATAAAAATGCTGAAAATGCTATAATGCCATTACATAAATTGTTGGTATGCCGTCACCTGAAAGACTGTGTTCATTTATGGTCACATTAGCTCAAAGAGCACATAGAAGAAAAAGCGGGGATTCAGAGACAGGCAGTGAAAATGATTAGAGGCCTGGAGAGACTGAAAAGCCTGGGATGGATCAGTTTAGAAAGGAGATGTGATACTGGCATGCAGAATAATGAGTAATACAGAGAAGCCTCCTATTTATCATCCCATAACACAAGAATGAGGGGACATCCAGTGACATTGAGGCAACAAATTTTAAAAACTGATAAAAGGAAATACTTTTTGGACAAGCCAAAATTAACCTGTCACAGATATCATTGCCACAAGATATGGTTGAGTCCAACAGTTTATCAGGATTCTAAAAAAGGATTAGACATTTATATAATATGGACTATGATAATCTCTACACTTACAGTAAATAGAAAATTGAAGGGCTATAAACCCTCAGGTTTCAGAGCCTAAGCCAATCACTGACAGAGTGTAGTCTGGCGTGGCCGTCCCTCCGCGTCTGTCTCTGAGGGAGGCCACACCTCCTCACAGTCTGGTCTGCTACAGTACTCTCAAAACAAAGAAAGGAGGAATTAGCGGTACTCAGTTGGCCCCGGCTTTCTATCAGGGCAGGGCCACAAACAGTCTGGGCTCTGGCCAGCGATCAAGACAAAGCGGTACTAAATTATAAGCCCAGCCCTCAAGTAGGGCAGGGCAGTAAACAGTCAGGACTCTGGCCTACAGTCAGGCAGAGCTGTAGCACCAGCACAGTCTATGGGGCTCAAGCAGCGTTGAGAACCAAGCACAGTCTATGGGGCTCAGGCAAGGGTGCCTGAGGAGTGCAGGCCTCCTGGCCTAAGGAGGGGGAGTACTGCTACCCCAGGGGTGGGGTGGCAGGGGTAAGGGGACACAGGCCCACCCAACTCCATCACATCCCAGCCCAGGGCCCTAACAGTGGCAGAGTGGTCTGCCACTGGGTCAGCGAGGAATCCACCCGCAACATGCTGACCATGTTTCTGGCAGCACCAAGTTCCCCTGGGCTGCTTCCTACTCTCCCCATCGGGCGTACCTGCATCCAGGGGTCATCCTCAGTGTCCCCAGGATACACCACCAAGGGTAGCAGTAGCAGCTCCTTAGCATCGGGAGTGGTAGGGCTCTCTGGAAGCTTGTGCAGGTCCTCGGGGCAGCAGCAGTTCTCCTTGGCATTCCGCTTCAGCAGCGGGGAAGACGCGTCTGTCTCCCTCAGCAGCTCCCTCTCAACTGAGCTGCTGGGCCGGCCTTTTATATTTCCTCTTCCTGTCCCGCCCCTCTGCTTCCAGCGTGCGGGGCATGGCCTTCCTGGTTCCACCCACCAGGACCCTCCACGTCCGTCTCTGAGGGAGGTCACGCCTCCTCGCTACACAGAGATTCGGAAAAAACTTCCCATATAGGCAAGTTATTTCCTAATTGTCAGTTGCCAGTTGTTGTTGCTAGGATTCTGTTAATAGTAAACTTGGAAATTGTTCTTTTCTTCCTGTAAAGCCGGGGTATAATATTACTGATGTCACCAGATGGTGCTATTTAAGGGAGTCTAACAAATTCTGCTTCTCCGATTGTATATTGTAGGCAGTTAGATGTAGAAGTAAATGCGGTGGTGAAGTTCTTTTTAGAAGATGTGGTATTCACTTGTAACATTTTTGTTCAGTTTCTCTGACTGGAATAGTTTCCTAGGCAAAGAGCTGCTGCCTCCAGATACCCAAATGAACAAAAACTTTACATGGTGTCAAAAACATGTTACATCTCCCTTCCCTTCTGCTCAACAGGTGATCAGTGGGCAAAAATGCATGTGGATGAACTCTTGAACTGAAAGAATTATCAGTGCTGTGAGTGAAGTATATGCATAGTAACAAAGCTCTGTCCAGCCACCCAGAAACTTACTGAGAGTAATCTGGGCAACAGCTTTCCATTCTGCAGGACATTGCTGCCACCAGTGCGTCTAGTGGGGCTACTCATACTGCCAATAGCAATGCCCCATGGACATGGTCCAATGGCCATTAAAGTCCAATGGGAGTCTTGCAGTGAGCATTGGATCAGGCCCCAAGTGGTCTCACTCTCCGACTTCAAAGCCCTCTTCTTTTGGCTCTGTCCTTGTTCTCCGTTCTGGCACTACTACTTCGGTTCTGGTGCATGACAGTGAAAACAAAACAGATCAGTAAAACATCATGACAAACAAGAAGAGTAAGGGAAGGGAACCAAGCTCTTATGACCTGCATATGTATGACAAGATGAGTGAGCACATCTCTCCTGTTGTGTACTACGTCTCTATGCAGCACCACACAGATTTTGAAGTTGTCACTTTCTGAATGAGTCCTCGGTCTGGCTTGTCCTTATCTGCCTGATCAGCCAGGACCTCCTCCTCCTTTTTTTAGACAATCTAACCAGGGCTTTGCTGGTGACCCCCGTCTCAGTCTTAAATCTCCAGATGGTCGAGCTTTCAACAGTTATGCCAGAGGCTACAGGACCTGCTTTTTACTGTGTTAGCCTCTGGCACATTCACTGCATTAGAGATCTGAACTAGTTTCATATCAGGCACAAAGAAATGCAGCTTGTTCTAGCCAAATCATTAAGAGAAAAGCTCCAGCATAAAGAGATCTTGTTAAACCCAAGGAAAATTGATTTTCTTGGTAACTATCTGCTTTTTTTAAACTGCTCCTCAAAGCACTACATAAAGGAGTGAAAGATATAGGCTTGGCAGCTCTTTTCTGTTCTCTTGTTTGCAACCCTTATGTAAATGCAGCATAGTAGGTTACAGTACTTCACTAGCAGTGGCACTGTGACCCAATGCCTAGGGCACTAGCCTTGGACTCAGAAGTCTTGGGTACTGTTCCCACCTTTGCCAGTGACCTTGAGCAAGTCATTTCAACTTTCGGTAGCTGTTCCTCCTCCCACCATTTATCGGTCTTGTCTATTCTGATGTAAATTCACTGGGGCAGGAACTGGCATTTACTGTGTGGGTGTAAAGTGCCTAGCATGATGGGACTCTGACCTCAGATGTGGCCTCCACATATGAATAAGAATTTAAAAATTGTAGTCACATAATGATATAGTTCCTCCCGCTATAAACTCTGGGGAAAACCCAATATAGGCGGGTTATTGGTCTTATGCATATTCTTCAATACGCTGACTTTCCTCTGAAGGAGAACATCATAATCCAGTGGGACTTCTACAGACATTTTATTACTATCCTTCTTAATTTCAACAGCTCTGAGTTTCTTGAATATTTAATGTTTATTCAGTTATTGTGGATTTCTCTCTCTAATCTATCAGCTTTATGGAAAATGAGTCTTTTTCCTTTAATACTCAGAGAATGAGACTCCCCCCACCCACTACCCACCCCAAAAAGGATCAAATCAGATTCATGAGCCCTCAAGAGCAGTAAAAAATATTCTCAAGTATAATTTTTGGCATGATTATAAAGTTCATAGATTGGGTTCTGGGTGCTGTATCGACTAGATCAGCAGCTTCACGCACAGTAAATGAGAATGGTGAATATGACAGGGATTCTGAAGAAAGAGAGAAAAAGTCTCCTCCTCATAGTTACTCCCCATACCAGTTAGGTAAGACCTACTTCTCCACTCAATCCAGCAGCCAGAAAAGGCCCACCTCCCTTGAGATCCAGCCATCTAGTGCACAATAAGATAGGACCTGCTTCCCACCTGACCAAACTCTCTGCAGCAGAGAACAGCCTGCCTGCAGAACCATGGTTAGTCGAGAGGCGCTGGTGCAGAAATGGGAGTCAAAGGATTTGACAATAGAGAAGACTACTGAATTGATCAATTTTTGCTAGGGAAGAAAAACTATGGAATCGGAGCAAAGCAGTGGGAGAATATTTTACCTACAGAATGTCATGTCTCACCAGTTGAGGTAGGAAATTCTTGAAGGTGCTCCTTGAAATATTGGCAGCCTATCACTGGGTTTATGTAGTAAAGTAATACATTAAAATATGCAGCGTTAATGTGATTTATGCATGTGATGGAATGTCAACCCATGCAGGACTGGAAGGGGTTAAGGTGGCCAGGTATGCCTATTAACTCCACAAGCTGCACCTGGAGGAAGAGCCAGGGAGCAGGGAATGGCTAGCAAGCAGGTTCAGCTGGGCAACCTCTATAAAGCCAGGAAGCTGGCAACAGACAGAGGCTACTTCTGGGAAAGGGTAGTCACTCCCTGGGAAGGGGGTTTGAAACCTGTACACCCAGAGTAAGGAGGGGAACTATGAATTGTAGGAAGCAGTCCAGGGAAGGAGCAGTAAGGGCTGGGAGAGGAAAGCCCAGAACTACTGAGTGTAGGGTCCCTGGACTAGAACCTGGAGTAGAGGGTGGGCCTGGGTTCCCCTACCAGCCACTGAAGGAGTGGCACCTGAGGCAGTGAATGGGAAGACTTCCTAGCACTGCTGAAGGAAAGACTTTGATGTACCCCAGAAGGGGGAAACGCTGAGTGACCTAGCCAGAGGGCTGAGTCACAAAGAGGACGCTCATGGGCAGCGGGTATAATAGAATCATAGAATCATAGGACTGGAAGGGACCTCGAGAGGTCATCTAGTCCAGTCCCCTGCACTCATGGCAGGACTAAGTATTATCTAGACCATCCCTGACAGGTGTTCGTCTAACCTGCTCTTAAAAATCTCCAATGATGGAGATTCCACAACCTCTCTAAGCAATTTATTCCAGTGCTTAACCACCCTGACAGTTAGGAAGTTTTTCCTAATGTCCAACCTAAACCTCCCTTGCTGCAATTTAAGCCCATTGCTTCTTGTCCTATCTTCAGAGATTAAGAAGAACAATTCTTCTCCCTCCACCGTGTAACAACCTTTATGGACTTCAAAACTGTTATCATGTCCCTTCTCAGTCTTCTCTTTTCCAGACTAAACAAACCCAGTTTTTTCAATCTTCCCTCATAGGTCATGTTTTCTAGACCTTCAATCATTTTTGTTGCTCTTCTCTGGACTTTCTCCAATTTGTCCAGATGTTTCCTGAAATGTGATGCCCAGAACTGGACATAATACTCCAGTTGAGGCCTAATCAGCCCGGAGTAGAGCAGAAGAATTACTTCTCATGTCTTACTTATAACACCCCTGCTAATACATCCCAGAATAATGTTAACTTTTTTGCAACAGTGTTACACTGTTGACTCATATTTAGCTTGTGGCCCTGTCAAGGCTGTATCCCCACTTTGAACTTTAGGGTACAAGTGTGGGGGCCTGCATGAGGACTTCTAAGCTTAACTACCAGCTTAGATCTGGTCCGCTGCCACCATTCCCACAAGCTAATTCCCTTCCCTGGGAAGCTTTGAGAAACCTTTCACCAATTCCCTGGTGAATACAGTCCAAACCCCTTGGATCTTAAAACAAGGAGAAATTGACCCTTCCCCCCTCCTTCCTTTCACCAACTCCTGGTGAATACAGATCCAAACCCCTTGGATCTAAAAACAAGGAAAAATCAATCAGGTTCTTAAAAAGAAGGCTTTTAATTAAAGAAAAAGGTAAAAATCATCTCTGTAAAATCAGTATGGAAAATAACTTTACAGGGTAATCAAACTTAAAGAGCTCAGAGGACCCCCTTCTAGTC
Source organism: Emys orbicularis (assembly GCF_028017835.1). NCBI lineage: Eukaryota > Metazoa > Chordata > Testudines > Emydidae > Emys > Emys orbicularis. The sequence goes on from NC_088683.1 coordinate 349,797,926, forward strand.
TTAGGTTCAAAGTACAGCAAACAAAGATAAACACTCTAGTAAAAGGTACATTTACAAGTTGAGAAAACAAAGTAAAACTAAGACGCCTTGCCTGGCTTTTTACTTACAAGTTTGAAATATGAGAGACTTGTTTAGAAAGATGGGGAGAACCTGGATTGATGTCTGGTCCCTCTCAGTCCCAAGAGCGAACAACCCCCTAAACAAAGAGCACAAACAAAAGCCTTTCCCCCCGCCAAGATTTGAAAGTATCTTGTCCCCTTATTGGTCCTTTGGGTCAGGTGTCAGCCAGGTTACCCGAGCTTCTTAACCCTTTACAGGTAAAAGGATTTTGGAGTCTCTGGCCAGGAGGGGTTTTATAGTACTGTACACAGGAGAGCTGTTACCCTTCCCTTTATAGTTATGACAGGCCCCCAGATCCCTTTCTGCAGTACTCCTTCCTAGGCAGTCATTTCCCATTTTGTATGTGTACAACTGATCGTCCCTTCCTAAGTGGAGTACTTTGCACTTGTCCTTATTGAATTTCATCCTATTTACTTCAGACCATTTCTCCAGTTTGTCCAGATCATTTTGAATTTTAATCCTATCCTCCAAAGCACTTGCAACCCCCTCCCCTCGGCAGTCATCCCAAACTGAGCTAAGTTAAGATGACTGGTCTGTAATTCCCCGGGTTGTCCTTATTTCCCTTTTTATAGATGGGCACTACATTTGCCCTTTCCCAGTCCTCTGGAATCTCTCCTGTCTTCCATGACTTTTCAAAGATAATTGCTAATGGCTCAGATATCTCCTCAGTCAGCTCCTTGAGTATTCTAGGCAGGGCCGGCTCCAGGCACCAGCATTCCAAGCAGGTGCTTGGGGCGGCAATCTGCAAGGGGCGGCAGTCTGTGTGTTTTTGCCGCTCGAAGCAGCGCGCCGAATTGCTGCCGCGGACGGCGGGGGCAGTCCGTGTGCCGTTAGGGCGGCACACGCATTTCCGCGGCGGCGGCAACTTCTATGTTCAACTGCCTGCAGCGGCAATTCGGCGGCTTCTGTCTTCCGGCTGAAGACAGAAGCTGCCGCCGAATTGCCGCCGCCGCGGAAACGCGTGTGCCACCCTAACGGCACACGGAGTGCCCCCGCCGTCCGCGGCGACAATTCGGGGCGCTGCTTGGGGCGGCAAAAACAGTAGAGTCGGCTCTGATTCTAGGATGCTCGGCCTCCCCTGCCACTGCCACCAGACCCCCGGTTGCGGGGCTTGGGATGGAAATTTTTGCTTTATTATGCCCCATGCAGATTCCAGGGCGGCTGAGGAGGCGGTATGTGCTATTCAGCTTCCCGCAGTTATCAGTAATCTCCCTGGACTCCAGAGAAATTACCGATGAACCCAGGAAGCTGAGTAGCACATATCGCCTCCTCAGCCACCCTGGAACCTGCATGGGGCATATGAAAAGTTTCTTCTCTTTGGATGAGAGTGAGAGGCTTTTCCCCACTCGCAGCAGCTGGGGTTTGGGGAGGCACAGTGCAGCAGGCCCAGGGCTCCTCCAGACAGGTGGGAGGGGCCAGGGCTCCTCCAGACAGGTGGGAGGGGCCAGGGCTCCTCCAGGCAGGTGGGAGGGGGAGGCTCAGGGCTTCGGTTGAAAGGTTTGGGGCTGGAGTTCTGACTGAAAATTATTTGGAACTGTGAGCAAGGATACTGTCTCCTGTTATTTTATTCCTCCTGTGTTAAAGGAAAAAGGACTTTGTACATTCTTTGTAAATAAACAAAATTGCATCAAAGAAATATCTGACTCTCAGCAAGTTCTCCTCCTAACTGGAAAAACCTACAAGACCCCAAATGTTTGGCTCGCTGCTTAAATCCAAAGGGGTAACAGAGTCTATATGTTTATCTCTGATGTCCGACTTCGGGTTACAATAACATCTCAGTAACACCTGGGGGAATTTCAGAATCAATCGACCCAATGACCCTGCCAAGTATCCGCAAAAGTCCTCTAGTGTACTGTGGAATGAATTCCATCAGGTTCTTACAATTTGTTTTTGCTATAAACCTTGCATCATTTCCCCCAGAGCTTGGAAGCCACACTGTTTGCCTGTACCTGGATGTGCATTTACAGAAGTGGTGTGGAGTGGCTACAGTCCATACTTTGGAGTAGTGACCCCAGGGTGTGGGATGGCTGGATACATTAGCCCTAGGTTAATTACCTCCTCCTCCTTCCTTTCCCCACACTCATAGAAAGCCAGATTACTCAGACTTCATGTTAGTGGAGTGACTTTCACACAGTGGGAGTGCCTCTATTCCAGCTATTCTTTCTCGATACTCTGTGTTTCTTGCTCATGTGTGCGTACCATTAGGTGCAGGACAGTGTCTCTATAAATAAATTCTTTTTTTAATTTATTCTCCCAGTATCATTTATTTATGGATACCTGGACTGCTTCTGACATTATGAACTATAATCAAATCAATCACTCACTGCCCCCTTTCATCATGCTGTTTTATCAGCAATTGCTTCAAATGCACTTATCCTGTAAGTCGCCCAGCAAGATCCTCCTTCTTAGGAAGACATTTAAAAAACATGCATATGCAAATCCAAAGATCCTTTTTAAATAAAGGAATGGTAGGCAAAATAATTCCTGTGATGGATGTGGCCAAACACTCTTGAACTTTGGGTTATTTGAAGTTTGAATCCAATCTGCGTAGCTGAGTCTCCTTTTTCATTTCCCTTAAACCCTCTTTCAAATTCACAATCATTCCTAATTCTCTCTCTTTGTCAGCTGGTAGGGGGAAAAAATACATTCTCCTGCAAGAGAGAGAACATTTTAATGAGCTATTCACACTGGGAATAATCAGATTATAAGAATTATTTGAAAAATAATGGTTTTAAAGCAGCATTTTGCATAGCTGGTGAAGAGCTGGATTAATATATATAAATCACAGAGCAGTTCTCTTTTTGGATCTGACGCCTAGTATTCTAAACTGCAGACTTCACTTACATAAGCACAAAACATGCTAGTGCTTTCCTTACCTACAAAAAAGGCTATTTATATAGCAATAAACCCATTACAGAAGATAATTACCCCTCAGGAAGGATGGATTAGCAGCATTCACTCACACCCAATAATGATGAGATATGATTAGTACATGATAACTGATAAACACAGTTGGTGCCTTATCATACACTGAATTCTGATGGACAGCAGCTATGCACTCCTTCAGCACTCTGATTCTAGTATAGGCTTTTCATAGCTTGTTGAAGACTGTTTTGGATGTGCCAAATTGTACCCCTATAGTAAGAGTACAATAGCCAAATTCTATTTGACTCCTGTGTACGTCACCCACTTTTACATCAAAGAAATGCTGGTGAGCCAGTAGGAAGGCTCATTTGTCTCAAACATTGGCCATGCTGGTTAACTAAAGGGTTTTGTTAATGTAAATCTTCTAGATTGTTTGATCTCTAGTCTACTAATTCAGTGACAGAAGAAGTCCTGACTCCTAATGCCCTGCCTTGATCACTAGACCAATCTCCATCTCAAGCTAAGCACAGCTTCTTCTAAGCATTTTAATTTATTCATCTGGGTCAATATAGTTTCCAATCAAACTTCGAGAGGAATATAAATATCCAAATTGTTTTAAGATGTTTAACAAATAGCTTGTAGTTTGTCATCAACCTGGACTCTTTCAAAGAATGTAGGCTTCACTGGAGATTTACAGTTATTTCTGTGAGGCACAAATAACCTTGAGTAACCAGTTATGTTTATTGCAAGAATTTATTCTTTATTCTCTACTATGCGTTATTATCCTTTAAGATTCAAATCAGGTGCCATCTACCTGATACATACTTTATACTTCTCTATGCCCAACTGTAGCGTGGTGGACACCCGCTCCTGCCTGGAAGAGCTTGAAAGCAGCCCTGGAGAGGGCTGCAGCTCTAAAAGCTGGGCTGATTGGGGAAGTGGCCGCAGCTGGGCCATGCCCCAATCAGGCCACAGCTGGCCTGTATAAAAAGGCTGGGAGCCAGGAGCTCAGCAGTCTCTCTCTGTGTTCAGGGAGAGAAGAGCCTGGCTGCAGGGTGCTTAACCAAGTGCCTAGAGTGGAGCAGGGCTGGGGAAAGGCCAAGGGAGCTGGGGAGCTCCGGCCTAGGAAAGCCCCAGGCTGCAGGCCTAGGGTAAGGCCAAAGGGGCAGGCACTTGGGTTGCAGGAGGCAGCCCATGGGTAGGCAGAGGCAGCAGGTCCGAACCCCTTTGCCTGTGATGAGTGGCTTATACTGCAGTCTGCCCCAGTGAATGGGGGCTAGATGGAGACTGGGCAGTAGCCAAGACTGAGGTGAAGTGGGGATAGTGGGTGGGGGCTCCCCTGGGAGGGGGAGACCCAGAGCTGTGAGAGGTTACTGCCAGGGGGCAGCACCCCAGACAACAGGGCACTGGGTCTGGGAGGGACACGGGGGCCAAGCAGCAGTGGGACACCAGTCTGCAGAGGGCGCTCCAAGGCTGGAAACAAGCTAATTCCCGAGACGACCAGCAGGAGGCGCCACAGCGGTGAGTCCCGCACGGCTACACCAACCCTTTTAATAATCTTCTTCCATTAGTCAGTCAATCAACCTGCATTTGTAAGGTGCTTTCTATATACACCACATATCAAAGTGCAGTACAATAAAAACATAAGCAAGAGACAAATCAGTGACATGAAATGAATCATATTAGCATTCTGCCATAATGAGGCACATACAATGTACGGAAACAATGCAAATTTGATTGAAAAGAAAGGGATCTGAGATATAATAAATGCATGAACAGAAGCATCAACATCAGTATTACCCAGCAAACTCTTCTTGACCCAGCATTTTTAGTTACTGGGTAAAGTGAGGTTATCAAATGGTTCTGAAACATCTTGAAAATGTACAATAGCCTTATTGACCACTGGAGGCCTCACAGATCAGAAGAACTTCAAAAATTTAGTCCACAGTTCCAGAGTCATCAATGTGTGCTAAAAACCAGATAGCCAAAGTCTGTGCTAGCAGAAATAAAGCTGCAACAGTTTTGCACGAACACCCCAATAAAGGCAATTGCACCAGTCTAGCCTGAAAGAAATAGAGATAAACACTTCAACAATGACCTCAATCAGCATTTTTATTTATCAGCACGATATGTTATTTTTCATTCGTCTTATCCTGCATCCTTTCATTCTATCATCACTGTTTCTAGTCTTCGGGAATACTTGCTTGTACAAACTGTACTACAGAGTCTCTATGATAGGAATTCCATGTTTGAATAATGAGAGCTTAGCAGTAGAAATATACTACTGACCCTATCAGGATAGTGATAGTGATTGTGAAACACACAAGGAGGTTAGAACAGCTACAAAAACAGAAAACCCAATAATAATGGGGGATTTCAACTACAGCAGAATCTCAGAGTTATGAACATCAGAATTACGAACTGACTGGTCAACCACACACCTCATTTGGAATCAGAAGTACGCAACCAGGCAGCAGCAGAGACATAAAAAAAAAAAGCAAATACAGTACAGTACTGTACTGTGTTAAACATAAACTACTAAAAAAAATAAAGGGTAAGTTTTAAAAAAAGATTTTACAAGGTGCAAAAACTGTTTCTCTGATTGTATCATTTAAATTAAGATGATTAAAAGCAGCATTTTTTCTTCTGCATAGTAAAGTTTCAAAACTGTATTCAGTCAATGTTCAGTTGTAAACTTTTGAAAGAATGACCATAACATTTTGTTCAGAGTTATGAACATTTCAGAGTTACAAACAACCTCCATTCCTAACGTGTTTGAAACTTTGAGGTTCTACTGTATCCCCATATTGACTGGGTACATGTCACCTCAGGACGGGATGCAGAGATAAAATTTTTAGACAGCATTAATGACTGCTGCTTGGAGCAGCTAGTCCTGGATCCCACAAAGGAAGAGGCAATTCTTGATAGAGCACAGGGTCTGGTCCAAGAGGTGAATATAGCTGAACCTCTCAGGAATAGTGACCATACTGTACTTAAATTTAACATCCTTGTAGGGGAAGAATACCAAAGAAGCCCACCTCAGTAGCATTTAACTTCAAAAAGGGGAACTACAAAAAATGAAGAAGCTAATTAAACAGAAATTAAAAGGAACACTCACAAGAGTGAAATGCCCACAAGCTGCATGGAAACTATTTAAAAGCATTTAATAGAGCCTCAAACTAAACCCCAAATTTAAAAAAAAACAGTAAGAGGACCCAAAAAAATGCCACCGTAGCTTAACAACAGAGTAAGTCCTACTGAGGAAAATAGAAAGGAACTTAAATTCTGGCAAGACAAGTGTAAAAGTGTAATTAGGCAGGCCAAAAAAGAATTTGAAGAACACCTAGCAAAAGACAAAAAAATGAATTCTGTGCATTGGTCTTCACTGCAGAGGATATTAGGGAGATTCCCACACCTGAGTCATTCGTTTTAGGTGACAAATCTGAGGAACTGTCACAGATTGAGGTATCAGTAGAGGAGGTTTTGGAACAATTTGATAAATTAAATAATAAGAAGTCACCAGGACCAGATGATATTCACCCAAGAGATATGAAGGAACTCAGATATGAAATTGCAGAACTACTAACTGTGGTATGTAACCTATCACTTATATCAGCATTTGTACCAGCTGACTGGAGGATAGCTAATGTAAAACGAAATTTTTTTAAAAGGCTCCAGAGGCAATCCTGGCAATTATAGACCAGTAAGCCTAACTTCAGTACCAGGCAAATTGGTTGAAACTATAGTAAAGAACAGAATTATCAGACGTATAGATGATCCTGATATGTTGTGGAACAGTCAACACAGATTTTGCGCAGGGAAATCATGCCTCACCAATTTATTAGAATTCTTTGAGAGTGTCAACAAGCATGTGAACAAGGGTGATCCAGCTGAAATAGTGTACTTGGATGTTCAGCCTTTGACAAGACAAACTAAAGGTTTTTAAGCAAAGTAACCAATCATGGGATAAGAAGGTAGGTCCTCTTATGGATCAGTAACTGGTTAAAAGATAAGAAACAAAGGTCAGTTTTCACAATAGAAAGAGGTAAATAGGGAGGTCCCCCAAGGATCTATATTAGGATCAGTGCTGTTCAACATATTTATAAACGATCTGGAAAAAGAGATAAAGAGCAAGGTGGCAAAGCTTGTAGCTGATACAAAATTACTCAAGATAGTTAAGTCCAAAGCAGATTGCGAAGAGTTACGAAGGGATCTCACAAAACTGGGTGACTGGGCAACAAAATGGCAGATGAAATTCAATGTTGATAAGTGTAAAGTAATGCACATTGGAAAACATAATCCCAACTATGCATACAAAATGATGGGGTCTAAATTAGCTGTTACCACTCAAGAAAAAGAACGTGGAGTCATGGTTAGTTCTCTGAAAACATCCACTCAATGTGCAGTAGCGGTCAAAAAAGCTAACAGAATGTTAGAACAGAAAATATCATAAAGCCACTATATAAATACATAGTATGTCCACATCTTGACTACTTCATGCAATTCTGGTTGCTCCATCTCAAAAAATATGTATTAGAATTGGAAAAATTACAGGGAAGGGCAACAAAAATGATTAGGGGTATGAAACAACTTCCATATGAGGAGTGATTAAAAAGAATGGGACTTTTCAGGTTAGAAAAGAAATGACTAAGGGGGACTATGATACAAGTCTATAAAATCATGAATGTTGTGGTGAAAGTGAATAAGGAAGTGTTATTTACCCCTTCACATAACACAAGAACCAGGGATGAGCCAATAAAATTAATAGATAGCAGGTTTAAAACAAACATACAGAAGTACTTCTTCACACAACACAAAGTCAACCTGTGGAACTCATTGCCAGGGGATGTTCTGAAGACCAAAAGTATAACTGACTTCAAAAAAGAATTACATAAATTCATGGAGGATAGAGCCATTAATGGCTATTAACCAAGATAGTCAGGGATGCAACCCCGTGCTCTGGGTGTCCCTAAACTTCTGACTGCCAGAAGTTGGGACTGGACAATGGGGGATGGATCACTCAATAATTGCTTTGTTCTGTCAGAAGAAAGGATACTGGGCTAGATGAACCATTGGTCTGACCCAGTATGGCCATTCTTATGTTCTTATAGATAGCCCACTTTAAATGGTCAGTTTTCTTTGCAGGTGAACTGCAAAAATTGTTTGGGGGAGTTTTTTGATTGTTTACATTTGTGACTATCTTGTCTTGACTTCTCTTTCTTATGGCAGACTTTGACACGGGAGTGGGATTATGACATCACAAGAGGCTGAAACCCAAGTTGCAGCTTTTTCACTTCCCCAAATGATGGGGGAGGGGACTCTAAGTCCTACTCAGCTTCTCAAGGGTGAGAAATATCAGTGGAGATACCTAGCCCAACTCCCAGTGGGGAAATGTTGAAGGAACCAGACAATTCCTCTTCCAGGATGTTCAGGGCAAACCAACCTATTGAAGAGTGCTTAGTGCTGGGCTTTGCAAGAGGGTCAGTTCCTCTCACCCACTGTCAGGTCACACAGCCAAGTCTCTGTTCTTTCACTCACTCTTTTGCATGCTGGTGACGTGTTTACAGTTTAGTTGGTGATTTTAGTGCCTTGGTCCACTGGCCAAAGAAAAAGCCCTCTCCTTCCAGGGTCCAAATCCCAGAGGGGTCCAAACAAATTCTTTCTGCCAAGTTTTCCTGGGTTTACAGAACATCATGAGCCTTCATAAAGGGCTCCGTCTTCCCAGATCAGTAGGTTCTCAAAGTCTCTAAACCTTCCCCTTAGGCTCAGTTTCCCTATAGGTTCCTTTTCACGATGTAAATCTCCTTTTACTCCAGGGAAGCTCCATAAGCAGCTGCCATTCAGGCATCTCCAAACAAACCCTTCCCACATCATGTACGCATCCTTCCAGGGCCTTTTATTGAGAGGCAGATAAAGGCATATCTATCTTGAATGTGAGAACAAGGAGTCTGAACATCAACTTCATGGCAAGGCCCTGAACTTTTTTTAGAACCAGACAACAGTCCAGTGGAGAGATTCAAAGTGGAGCATAACATGGCTAGACTGGAAAGGGGAAAGGGGAGAAATATGGAGGCCAGAAAGGCGACTGCGGTTATCAAATCCTGAGAAATATAATAGTATGTACTAGTGTCTTAGAAATTGAGCAAAGTTGAGTTTAGAGATGTTCTCAAACATACTTTACATTATTTTTATCATGTTGTAGGGAATCCTGAACACTTCAGAAGATCATGATCAACCTGACTGATTGGGTTAACCATCTGGGTGCTCAACAGATAATACTGTCACTGAATAGGACCAACCTATTATCTCACTGTAATGACAAGTATCAGATAAATATTTCTTGTCGATCAGGAGATTCTGTTGTGGTGTTAAAGTAATTTCAGAGACTGTCTCGCCAGGTGGTCAACAATCACAACATCAGAGCACATACTAAACTGTTAGTTTACAAAGCGGTGGTAATCCCAACTCTCCTCTACGGCTGTGAGACTTGGGTGACCTATAAAAAACACTTGAAAAACCTGGAATGCCAGCACCAGCACTTTCTTCAGAAGATCCTCAACGTAAAGTGGGAGGATCATCGCACGAATGTCAGTGTCCTCACAGAGGCCAACATCTTCAGTGTTGAGGCCCTGATTATCCAGCACCAGCTGAGGTGGAGTGGGCATTGTGTGCTCATGCCTGATGTACGCTTACCAAAACAACCGCTGTACGCCCAGCTCACCAAAGGGGAAAGGAAACGAGGAGGCCAAAATAAATGCTTTAAAGACACCCTCAAGATAAACATCAAGAGATGTGGCATCGACACCGCACACTGGGAGACAGCAGCCTAGGACAGGGATAACTGGTGAAGACTTGTCAGAGAGGGAACCATCCACTTTTGAGGGAAATTGCCTTGCCCTGGTCACAGAAAAACGCCAGAAAAGAAAGGAAAGACAACAGTCACGCAGCAATCGCAGCCCAATCCTGTCTTCCAGCACCACCTGCAACGTCTGCCAATGAGCCTGTGGCTCAAGAATCGGACTAATCAGTCACCAAAGGACCCATGAAAAATAAAGCCTGTGAAAGATCATCCTCGACCTCGAGGGATCGCCGACGACGACCAGTGCCAAATACAGGGGTAACATAACCTCTCTACTCCCACTTGATATTCCTCCCGTTTATACATCCCAGGATCGCATTATCCCTTTTAACCACAGCATTGCCCTGGGAGTTCATGTTCAGCTGATTATACATCAGAACCCCTGAGTCTTTTTCAGAGTCACTGCTTCCCAGGAGAGAGTCCCCAATCCTGAAAGTATGGCTTATATCCTTTGTTCCTAGATGTCTGATTTTACATTTGGCCATATTAAAACACATATCATTTGCTGGCGCTTACCAAGGTGATCCTGATCTCTCTGTATAAGTATTATAATATTAGAAGCTGTTATTTACATTACAGTAACTCCTAGGGGCTAAGATACTACAGTGATGGGTGGCAACATAAAATCCTAAGATAAAGAGGCTCCAACTATGTGACTAGGGAGTCAGCATGGTGCTAGGTGCTGTACATACATAGTAAGGCAGGCCATGGCACAAAGAGCTTACAATCTAAATAGACACGACAGTGGAGGGAAGTATCATTATCCACATTTTTCAGTTGGGAGCTGAGGCACAGAAATGGAGTGACTTGTCTAAAGTCACACAAGAAATCTGTGGGTAGCTCCGGGAATTGAACCAAGAGTTCCTGTGTCCCCTTAACCACAAGACCACTCTTCCTTTCAATTGTGAGTAGACTCTCTAATCCTGGTAATGATTTTCTAGCACAATCTTGTAGAAACTGGCAACTATAGCCAAATTATTATTTTTTGGAATCTACTTTCATAAGCATCCCGGTAGCCTTTACAAGTGGTGCCTATCATGTAGAACATACCAAGAGATTTTTTTTTGTTTCTTGCCTTCTCTGAGTGGAAATAAGAAAAGGAAGTGAAGCAACCAAAGCATTCCTTTTATCTCAGGATTTTTTGTTTTGCAGTGGTCTTGTTCCTTTCTCCAGTCAAGCTGGCAATTTTTTCTTCTTCACACTCCAACACAGAAGGTAATGGGGTAAGAGAGACGGAAGGAGAACTATGAAAATACTGACTTCCTACTTCTCCTCACACTCCGAGATTGTATGTTTTTTTATGCCCTACCTGTGTTTGACCAGCAGGTGCTCTCAGTCAGGAGAGAGCCTTGGAGAAGAACAAAAAGAAATTGAGAACCTCCTGCATTCAGCCTTCCCCTCCCTCTGGGCTCCAGGCTGCTGTGATATATTCTTATTACAAGATTACTTTGAAGGAGGGGAGGGAAGCTTTGAGAATAAAGCCAGCTGCAGTTTAGCTATGGAGTCAATACCCCAGACCTGCTTTGCTGTATGAGAAAATTAATGGGATCTGGTACAGCCACCACTTAATCAACTTAGAAAAATGGAATATAGTTGCACCGTCCCCTCTCAAAGAAAAGGAAGGGTGGATCAAGAGGAGTCATTCCCGTCCTGTGTAGCAAGGAGCTGAGGTTGGGCAGACCAAGGGAGTGATATTACATTGGTAAGCAACTGGACATAATGTACATGTACATTGCCCACTAGTGGCTGGCTTACAGAATATAAAAGCTAAAATAGTGTGAGGCTTCCTGCCGGTACCAATGACTGTGAGGTACCTCGCTACCACCTACCCTTACTGTGAGCAAGCTTCGTCTGTGCCTGCCAGGCTCCCCGACTCCACCCGCATCACAAGCACTCCTCCCTGGGCCTCACCGTTACTTTACCAATTAGCGATAGGTACATGCCAATCCTCAAGTCCACCGCCCAGCTCCCTGGAGTGTCTAGCCCAGTGGTTCTCAAACTTTTGTACTGGTGACCCCCTTTCACATAGCAAGCCTCTGAGTGCAACCCCCCTAATAAATTAAAAACTCTTTTTTATATATTTAACACCATTATAATGCTGGAGGGAAAGCGGGGTTTGGGACGGAGGCTGACAGTTCGCGACACCCCATGTAATAACCTCACAACCCCTTGAGGGTTCCTGACCCCCAGTTTGAGAACCCCTGGTCTAGCCCCTGATCCACTAGATACTTGCATTGTTCACTGATCCGATGCTTCCAAAGAAACAGTGGACCCCAGCTTACCAGTTCCATCTCCAATCACTGCTCTGCTTAGTACACAGTACTTAGATATGTTGATAGTGAAATCAAGTACAAGTTTGTTTAACAAAGCACAGAGATTCAAGTGATAGCAGGTAGAAGTATTAGAAACAAATGGTTACTTTTAAACTAAAATCAGAACATGCATTCTAGAGTCTAGACTTAATTAACAAGACACTTTCATGCCTGATAAAGTATTGCTCACTTGTGCTTTACAGCCAGGCTGGCTGTGACCTTCTTTTCATAAGACAACCACACTGTCAGCTTAACTCCTCGGTGAAGGATCCTGTTTGTTTCTTTGCATTCCCTCATATAACAGACTAATCCTTTGATCTTTATCATAATCAGAACATCCCCCTGCTGCATGTTTTTTTCCTGTAGGTTTTGCAATCTTTTGACTGGTATCTGGCTTAGCATGCAAATAGGCATTCACTGTAAGACATGCCATACACACATGGCCAGACAAAGGGATAAGCATCTTTTTCCTCCTACCTGAAAGGAACAAGTCTGAAATATGTCACCTCCTGCTGACCAGCCTTAATTCCCAGACCTTAAGAACATACATTTTTGTACAGATACATAATGCCTTAAATATTATTTGTTCATATATTTCACAATGGTTATGGCAACCAGTGGGTTGATGGTTCTCAGTAGAGAGCTCACATGTCATCCTTTAATGAACGATTCTTCATATATCTGACCCAGGGGATCCTGGTAAAACCCTGTGCCCTCTGCCAATTGGCACCAAGAGGTCCCAGTATCACACTGTTGACAACTAAGGGGCAGTTTTCCTTTAAGTCAAGTGGTAGATATTGTGTTGTGTTTTAGAGCACAAAATGCTAGGTTCTGTCTCCTTTCCTGCGTGCTAACACGGGCAAACATGAACTAACTAATCCTCATCTTGCACTGTGAGGTTGGTAAGTATTACTTCTCATTATGCTGTAAATGGGGGGAGTTTTAGACACAGAGAGGGTAAATGTCCTGCCTGAAGCCACAAAGTAAGTCAGAAGCAAGGGCCAAGATTAGCGCTTGAAAGTTCCTGATCCTGTGCTCAGTCATTCGACTATGTTGGAGCAAGTCACTGACTGATACGTGATGTGTGCACATGCAATCATGGACTGGAAGAATGGTCTTGTGGGTACAACACCGTAGTAAGCACTGGGGAAAGTGGGTTCTCTTCCCAGTTTTGCCATGGACTTTCTGGACTCTCTGTGACTCCATTTTCAAATGCTTCCATAATGAATGCACCAGAAAAGCACGCCCAGAATAGAACCTTCCTTACTCAGCAGGTGGGGCTTAATGGAGTAACATCTAGTTGGTAAGCAGTTTGGGAAACTTGGCTGGAAGGTGCTGTGTATATTTGTGTGAAGTGTTAATATTAGTGCATGTACACTAGAGAGAGATCACTCGATGCTGCCTGCAGTGAATGAGAGCAGAAATGTTAAAAAAAAAAAAAACACAACAGTTTACCCAAAGTTACAGAGTGATCTGAGGTCTGTGTTAAGAATTCCCTGTACCAAGAGTCCCGCAGGAGGGGCTGACTGCAAAACAGGATGGGCTACATGCAGGTACACCACAGTAAGTGCAAACAATCCCTGGCCACAGGAAGGGCTGTGTGGTCAGCAGAGAGACTGGCTTTTAATAAAATGCTAAGAAGGTAAAGAAATCCATCTTTAACTAGATCTCCAAAATCAGAGACAGAGACTCTGACTATTCTATCCAGAGGCTCTGCTCAAATGATAGAGAATGTCAAAAATCAAATTGATTTACTAGCTAGGAAGTTAATGGGTGGAGGCCATGGATAATGGGCAGGGAGTTGATCAGACAAGGGGAAAAAACTGCATTACTGGAGGAATTCTCTCTGCTGCAGAAGAGAGTAAGAAAGACAGACCTTCAAGCTATTATTCCATCTGTTAAGTACATATTCTCCAGTATCAAGATATGTGAAGGAGGCAGACTTCAGCCATGGGCACATTCTGAGAGCTGCAGATCCATCATTAGGGGGCGGATTTAAAAATCATCCCATGAGTTTACACAACTGAGGATGGAATTTAGGACAAACAGGAGTATGTAGAGTTTAATCTTAGGTTAATTATATTTATTCAATTAGCACCCAAAAGTGTGGTAGGTGCTTCATAGTTTTTACTCTTTAACCTTTACCTGTTTTTAAATCTCTACCCTTGACCAGTTTCTATTCTTGGTGGCTTTATTTATAACCATTTGGGTCTTTTTAACTCTTGGCTGTTTTTCTTTGTGTGTAGAGGTCTATTTGATATATATTTTTACAGAAGAAAACTCATTTACCTGCAAATATTATGATAGGATAATAAAAAGTACATTGCCACCCACTTACTGGTAAGGAATGCTACATTCAACACAGAATAATAATTTGCACTTATATAGCCCACTGCATGGGAAAATCTCAAATGCTTTACAAACATTAATGAATTAAGCCTCGTAGCGTTCCTGAAAGATATGTAAGTCTTATCTCCATTTCAAAGATGGGGAAGTTAAGGCACAGGCAAGTTAAAATGACTGTATAAGGACATGCAATGAGTGGGCAGCAGAGCCAAGAATAGACCACAGGAGTCTTGATTCCCCTGCTGTAGTAATTAGACATACTCCTTCTCAGAATTATGTGTCTAGCAGACTTCTGTCATCTCTTTTGAAGAGAGTGTTACATAGTGGATAAAGAAAGGGAAATGATAGTCAAGGCTCCCGCTGTAAAATAGGACTAATATTTACCTTCTATACACATGTATTGTAAAGTTAGTTCATTAACGTTTGTAGAATGTTTTGAATTCCTCAGATGAAACCTTTATAAATGAGCAAACTAATGTTGTCATTTAAACAACAAAGGTATTTAATTGGCATTGTTATGTCTGTAAATTGTATAAAGGACAGCAGAATCAAACATAAGCATGTGTTTGGATGTTTCCAGTTGCTAAGCTCCAGTGGTTTGCGACTCCTGTAATAGACTGAGTGGCAGGGACAGGGAGACAGAAAAATCAAGGCTACTGGTGTCAGTAGCAGTTTTGCCATTGTCTCCAGTGGAACCAGGACCCTTAAAAATGTGATCCCCTCCTTTGCAGTAGATAAAGATTGAGATTGAACAGGATATTTCGCAAGAGAAGGGGGAAATATTTGGATTTTTATTTTATTACTGGAGCATTGAGATTAATGGAAGTGAATCTACTTCTGCCGGTGGTGAACTTGACCTGTTTTACCTGGCGAGAGAGGTCTGAGAGCATGTGTCTCTGCTTACTATGGTATTCAATTATTCAACAGATTCTCTTACAATGTAAGTTAGGGAAATATTACCAGGGCTCCATGGATTTCAGAGTCCTTGTTCCGCATCGGCAAATCAAAACAGGAAACAATAGACTTTTGTTGAAATGTAAAGCATCATGCGTTAGGCAGTATGGGCCTAATTTAAAGTCTACATGGAACAGGAAACAGTGGGGGAGATTTTTAATGCCATAAAGGGCAGGTAGGCACCCAACTCCCATTGACTTTCAATGGCAATTGGAAAGTGCCTTTTGAAAATCTTCCCCAGCAAGTTGTTATAACTTCCCTCTCTGGAAGAACTCCTTTTTTGGTGCAGGGATTGGTTAGGCATCTTCTCCTGTTTGTCAGATATATGAATAAATTGAATGAACTAGAAGAAAACTCTAGAGTAAACCTGATGGATGCTTTTAATTGCTCATTGATGACCTTTGTGCTTCCCTGTTTGACACTGGCATATCCTGCTGCTGTTTTGCATCTCGGAGTTTCAGCAGAATCCAGACTTTCCTTTTCTCCCAAAGGGGATAATATTTGGTTTAAAAAAATCTCAGGTGGGGTGTTATCAATAGGTGGTAGGTTAACACTTCCATTCACCTCTCTGTGTTGTTCTCTGGAACTAGCCAGCTCAAGCAGCGAGCAGCGGCACCCAGGAGCCGGCAAACAGGGCTGCTAACAGGGGAGTTTAAGTGGGAGTTTACAGGGGGAGGTGGAAGGGGAGGCAGGAGGGCGCGGTGTCCGGTGTGCTCTGTATCCCCAGAAGCTGTGGGCTGGGACAACAGCAGCCATGAGCCAAGCAGCGGGGGACACAATGCAGATGATTGCATGTGGCAGCTGTGGTATGTACATGGTTCTAGCTGGGGCGTCTGACCAGAGGTATGTCTGTATGAAATGTCGCCTAATTGACCTGTTAGAGGAAAAGGTGCGGGGGTTGGAGATGCAGGTAGAGACCCTGGTGGAGTTTAGAAGGGGATTCGAGCAACTGATGGAGCAAAGGCAGGGAGTGGCGGAAGGGGAATGCTCGGGGGTGCAGGTCGAAGTAGGGGCTATGGTCTGTGAGGGGGGAATGTTGGGGGGAGAACAGGAGCAGTGGAAGCATGTGACCGTAAGAAGCAGGCCAAGGAAAAGGAGGGCTAGTGAGGGGGAAATAGAACTCAGGAACAGGTTTGGGTGTTTGGATAACGAGGAGGGAACGCAGCAGGTGGTAACTGATGGTGGGAGGCAGAGGAAGAAAAGAAGGGCAGCTAGTCCAATAGAGAGAGGGGAGGAGTTGATGGAGACAGCATCAATACTCAGCCCCAGGAGGATACAGGATGGCACTAGGAGGACTATAAGGGAAAATAGAGACAGACAGGAGTTACGACTGCAGGGAACAGGGGATAGATTGGTAGATCGCACTGTCACCAGGCAAAGGCAGGTTTATGTGATTGGAGACTCCTTACTGAGGAGGTTAGACAGGCCTGTGACCAGGGCGGACCCAGAAAACAGAAGGGTGTGCTGTCTGCCGGGCGCTAAGATACGGGATGTGGACCTGCGGTTGAAAAGGATCCTAAAAGGAGCAGGTAAGAACCCCTTGATCATCCTTCACGTAGGAACGAATGACACGGCTAGGTTCTCACTAGAGAGAATCAAGGGAGATTATGTCAGGCTGGGGAAGACTCTTAAGGAAGTAGAGGCTCAGATTATCTTCAGTGGGATTCTGCCTGTTCCTAGAGAAGGACAGCAAAGGGCAGACAGAATTGTGAGGATAAATAGCTGGCTAAGGGAGTGGTGCTATAAGGAGGGCTTTGGGATGTATGGCCACTGGGAGGCTTTCGGGGACAGACAGCTGTTCTCACGGGATGGACTTCACCTGAGTAGGGAAGGAAATAGACTTCTGGGAGGGAGGCTGGCTCATCTCATCAAAAGGGCTTTAAACTAGGAACTTGGGGGAGACGGTTGGGAGATGTCTAGTTAATCTCCACGCCAGATTCCAACACTGAAAAAGAGGGCGAAGAGATAAGCACAGATATACATAGGGGTAGGGAATTGGACATAAGAAGGGGGGGGCGGATGGACAGTACGGGGTCCGTACCAAATTCCATAACTAATGGGAGAAAGGATAGACAGCATACAGTAAGATGTTTATACACAAATGCGAGAAGCCTAGGTAACAAAATGGAGGAATTGGAGCTCCTGGTCCAAGAAATGAAACCTGATATCATAGGAATAACCGAAACGTGGTGGAACGGTAGTCATGACTGGAGTACAGGTATGGAAGGGTATGTGCTGTTTAGGAATGACCGGAAAAAAGGTAAAGGTGGGGGTGTGGCATTGTATGTCAATAATGAGCTAAAATGTAAAGAAATAATAAGTGATGGAATGGATAAGATGGAGTCTGTCTGGGCAATAATTACACTGGGTAAAAGAACTACTAGAGCCTCCCCTGAGATAGTGCTTGGGGTGTGCTATAGACCGCCAGGATCTAGCCTGGATGCGGACAGAGAACTATTTAATGTTTTTAAGGAAGTAAAAACTAATAAGAGCTGTGTAATCATGGGGGATTTTAACTTCCCAGATATAGATTGGGGAACAAATGCTAGTAACAATAATAGGGCTCAGATGTTCCTAGACGTGCTAGCAGATGAATTCCTTCATCAAGTAGTAACTGAACCGACGAGGGGGGATGCCATTTTAGATTTGGTGCTGGTGAGTAGTGAGGACCTCGTTGAGGAAATGGTTGTAGGGGACAACCTTGGCTCGAGTGACCATGAGCTAATTCGGTTTAAACTAAATGGAAGGATTAACAGAAATAAAACTGTGACTAAGGTTTACGATTTCAAAAAGGCCAACTTTAATAAATTAAGGCAACTACTTAGGGAAGTGGATTGGGCTAACATACTTAGGGATCTAAAGGCAGATGACGCCTGGGATTATTTCAAGCTGAAGTTGCACGAGCTGTCCGAGGCCTGAATCCCGAGAAAGGGAAAACGGTTAGTAGGCAGGAGAATTAGACCTAGCTGGATGAGCGGGCGTCTCAAAGGGGCGATTAAGAAAAAACAGAAAGCGTACAAAGAATGGAAGAGGGGAGAGATCAGCAAGGAAACCTACCTTATTGAGGTCAGAGCATGTAGGGATGCAGTGAGAAAGGCCAAAAGCCGTGTAGAGTTGGACCTCGCGAGGGGAATTAAATCCAATAGTAAGAGGTTTTATAGCCATATAAATAGGAAGAAAACAAAGAAAGAGGAAGTGGGACCGCTGAAGAATGTAGATGGAGTGGAGATTAAGGATAATCTAGGCATGGCACAATATCTAAATGAATATTTTGCGTCGGTCTTTAATAAGGCTAATGAAGGGCTTAGGAATAGAGGGAGCAGGACAGAGGGGAATAAAGGAGGGGCGATTGACATTACAGTATCAGAAGTGGAAGCCAAACTTGACCAGCTAAATGGGACTAAATCGGGCGGACCGGATGATCTTCATCCTAGAATATTGAAGGAACTGGCGCGAGAAATTGCAAGCCCCTTAGCGATAATTTTTAATGAATCTGTAAACTCGGGGGTGGTACCGTTGGACTGGAAAATAGCTAATGTGGTTCCTATTTTCAAGAAGGGGGAAAAAAGTGACCCGGGTAACTACAGGCCTGTTAGTTTAACTTCTGTAGTATGCAAGGTCTTGGAAAAAATTTTGAAGGAGAAAGTGGTTAAGGACCTTGAGGTGAATGGCAATTGGGACAAATTACAACATGGGTTTACGAAAGGCAGATCGTGCCAAACCAACCTGATCTCCTTCTTTGAGAAAGTAACAGACCTTCTAGATAAAGGAAATGCGGTGGATCTAATATACCTCGATTTTAGTAAAGCGTTTGATACTGTGCCGCATGAGGAATTATTGGTTAAATTGGAAAAGATGGGGATCGATATGAAAATCCAGAGGTGGATAAAGAACTGGTTAAAGGGGAGACTGCAGCGGGTAGTACTGAAAGGTGAACTGTCAGGTTGGAGGGAGGTCACCAGTGGGGTTCCTCAAGGTTCGGTTTTGGGTCCGATTTTATTTAATCTATTAATTACTGACCTCGGAACCGAATGTAGGAGTGGGCTGATAAAGTTTGCGGATGACACAAAGTTGGGAGGTATTGCCAATTTGGAGAAGGATCGGGATATTCTGCAGGGAGACTTGGATGACCTTGTAAATTGGAGTACTAATAATAGGATGAGATTTAATAGTGAGAAGTGTAAGGTGATGCATTTAGGGATGACTAACAAGAATTTTAGTTATAAGCTGGGGACGCATCGGTTGGAAGTGAGGGAGGAGGAGAAGGACCTCGGAGTCCTGGTTGATCGCAGGATGACTATGAGTCGGCAATGTGACGTGGCTGTGAAAAAAGCTAATGCAATCTTGGGATGCATTAGGCGAGGTATTTCTAGTAGGGACAAGGAGGTGCTGCTTCCGTTATACAAGGCGCTGGTGAGACCTCATTTGGAGTACTGTGTGCAGTTCTGGTCTCCTATGTTTAAAAAGGATGAACTCAAACTGGAACGGGTACAGAGAAGGGCCACTAGGATGATCCGAGGAATGGAAAACCTTTCCTATGAAAGGAGATTTGAGGAGCTCGGTTTGTTTAGCCTAACCAAAAGAAGGCTGAGGGGGGATATGATTGCTCTCTTTAAATATATCAAAGGGATAAATACCAAGGAGGGAGAGGAATTATTTCAGCTCAGTAGTAATGTGGACACGAGAACAAATGGATATAAACTGGCCGTGGGGAAGTTTAGGCTTGAAATTAGACGAAGGTTTCTAACCGTCAGAGGGGTGAAATTTTGGAACAGCCTTCCGAGGGAAACGGTGGGGGCGAAAGACCTCTCTGACTTCAAGAGTAGGCTAGATAAGTTTATGGAGGGAATGGTTTGATGGGATAACGTGATTTTAGTCAATTAGGCATTAACGAGCCATCGCTGGTAAAATAAGGGTCCGGCTGTAGAATCTTGCCTGTATGCTCGGGGTTCTACTGATCGCCATATTTGGGGTCGGGAAGGAATTTTCCTCCAGGGTAGATTGGCAGAGGCCCTGGAGGTTTTTCGCCTTCCTCCGCAGCATAGGGCAGGGGTCGCAGGCTGGAGGATTCTCTGTGACTTAATTTAAAGACTTCAAGGGAAAGTGGGTGGGTCAGCTTTTGTGGCCTGCATCATGCGGGAGGTCAGACTAGATGACCATATTGGTCCCTTCTGACCTTAAAGTCTATGAGTCTATGAGTCTATATGCAACCTCTTCTGCAGCCATCTAGAAGGAGGCAGAGAGTGGATGTGGCCACAGCACACTGAGCCCTGACTGTTCCCAGCTGGTGGATAGATCCATTACCAACCAGCTGATGACAGGGGCCGGTTGGCACAGAATTGCCCTCAGAATTGGGGAACTGTAGCCGTCTAATAGCCCCCTTCTCTGCTGCACTGAATCAGTCTCTGAGTCTTATGACTTAAAGAAAATCTTCAGATGTAAACCAAAGCGGTGCTACCTTCCTGACAGTTGGAAACAATAGCTCTGTGAGGTGTGAACTGTCCCTATTCCTTACTCATGTCAGTCAAGTTACACATATGCTTAAGCATGTGCAAGATCAGGATCTTAGACTTAAACTGTTTGAGACAGGGACTGTCTTCCTGTGTTTCTACAGCACCTAGCACAATGGGGCTCCAGTCCTGATGGGGTCCCTTGGGTGCTACTGTAATACAAATAACTGTTCTGTATTGTGAGATTTGTATGACCAACATGTTACCACAATATATTGCTTTGCATTTAGATTCCCTATGCTTTGAATGCATTAGATTTGGGATAAGGCTTAAGAGTGCTTTAGGGACTTATTCATAGAATCATAGAATCATAGAATATCAGGGTTGGAAGGGACCTCAGGAGGTCATCTAGTCCAACCCCCTGCTCAAAGCAGGAGTAAAGTGTAGTTCTTGTAGTTCTTACAGTGAAATACAATTGCAGATTTCACATAACTGTTTGACAGCACAGATTTAGTTTTAACACAGTGATATGCTCAATTAATTTTTAAAGCAGCTACTAATAGAACTTGCCTGTAAACTAGATGTTTAGCTTAGTAGGATAAATAGTGACAGGGTTGCTTTTTCCAATTAACCCAAGAGCATCATAACAATTAATGTATGAATATTTGCTGTTGTATTTCATTTCCTCTGATGTTTGAATGACTTCTCTGTTTTTCGTTTTGGATGCCTGCAGGTGACTCTCGCAAAGTCCTTTTGCACCAAATAATGAATTGAGGACTGGACTGGGAGTCCAACCTGTGTTCTATTCCAAGCTCCACTATGGAGCTGCTGTGTGATCTTAGGCAAGTCACTTCACCTCTCTATACATCAATTTCTCCTCCCCGCCTTTGTCTATTTGGCTTGTAAGCTCTTTGGGGCAGAGACTGTCTCTCACCAGGTGGATGTATAGTGCTGAATGCAACAGGCTGCCACTGTTGATTAGGATCTGTAGGTGCTACTGTAATATAAATAAAACCTACAAAGACTGTCCCATGTATAATACTTGGTTCCCAATTTGTATAATGCAGTTTCTATTATAGTAACTCTCTTTGTATGCAGCTTAGCTGTTGAACATTATTATCCACTGATCTTTTCAGAGTAAGAAGCATTTTTTTAAAATAAAGGAGTTAAGGTTATTATGGCAAATGCAGCAAGGTGTCCTAATTAGCTGTAATGTCTTTCATATGCCTGAGAAGTAACAAATGATGGAAAGAATATTGCTGGGTAAATTAGCAACTCCTCAATACAGCTCACACTAATCCTTCTCCAAGAGAGCTTACCTAACAGGGACACTATCAGTGTGGAAAAAATATAAAAGGCCTGATTCTGCTCTTACTCAGGTCAGTTTTACATTAGTGTCCCTCCATTGACTTCATTGCAGTTACTCCTTATTTACTCTGGTAAAAGTGAGATCAGAATCTAGCCCAGGGTTATGTACATTATAAGGAGAATGTCACCTCATGAACCCAAAACATTATTTTGAGTAGATTGCTAATGCACAGATAAAAGGGTAAATGGAATGAGGCTACAGATGCTTATTGGCAGGCTCTGCCTCTCTTGCATTCACTGCAATTAGTACAGTAGATGTTACTGAAACTAAAAATTGTGGAGGTTAAAATTTCTTAGAAAAATTATAACCATTACCAAAATCAGACTTTTACTGACTTTCACCTATCCTATGCTGCTAATAAAATAATAATGTGTTTACATTATAGCAACTTTCATGCCAAAAGATCCCTTAACTATTAGCTTTGGGGAAATACGTCATACACACCCCTGCAATGCAGTCATCTCCATGGTAGGGGGCAATTACCAGACAATAGGCTGAACAAAAAAGCTAAAAAAAAGGGGTATATTTTGGCCAAAGACACTTTGGCCAACTCCCTACTCTTATGCAAACTGTGCAATCTCTAAGGACCTTACAGAGCAGATAGGTCTCCATTTGTAAGGTCTTGTCCAAAAGTAAACTGCACAGAACTCAGTTTAAGTACTTCAGAAGGCTGACGGGCTCAGATTAGGGTTGCCAGGTGTCCGGTTTTTGACCGGCATCCTGGCAGCTCTGGTCAGCACTGCAGACCGGGCTGTTGAATGTCTGGTTGGCGGTGCCACGCAGCAGGGCTGGCAGGCTCCCTGCTAGCCTCCGCACCATGCGGCTCCTAGGAAGCAGTCAGCATGTCCAGCTCCTAGGCTTAGGGGTGGCCAGCGGGCTCCGCGTGCTGCCCCCACACCCTGCCTGCAGGCACAGCTCCCATTGGCCAGGGTAGGGCAGGGGACGAACTAGCATGACTCATGAGCGCTCAGGAGGTGCTGTTGAGGGGTTGTGCCGTGCACCTCTCCCGCTGCTGCCGGCCCTCTTCTCCTCCTCACACTCCTCCTGTGGCTGGGCTCGAACTGTCCTTCACCCCAATGCCGGCATCCAGGAGTTTGAGGTGTGTATCCCCATCTCCGAGTGCTGGGAATGGGGCTGCTGGATGGGAGGGGAATAGAACAAGATTACCCCTCTTGGGGCCCTGTGGCCTGTTGGGACTCCTGCATTGCCTCCCCCGTAGGGCCCTGAGAAAGTGTATGAAAAAGTGTCTCTGTGTAGGCAAGGGGGTGCATGCAAGCGTTGTATATATTTGTGTGCATGTGTGTCAGAGACTGTGTCTCTTTGTGTAGGGAGGTGCGTGTATTGCCGCAGATGTGGATACCTGTATGAATAAAATGTGCAGCCTAACTCTCTGACTTTTATTCCTTTTGCTGGCTTGCGTACAAGAAAATGGATGAAATAAAATCTGTGTGTATTCATTTCATAACAAGTTTTTAAAAGAGAAGGGATCTCTAAAAGAAATGTATTATGTCTTAAAAAGTGAATGTTGTTGACTAGTCATTGCAGAAGAGCCATTGGATCATACATTTCTCCCCACCTTTGTCTAGCTACATTACAAACTCTTTGTTGCAGACTCTCTCTTTTTATGTGTATGTCCAGCAACTACCACCCTGGAGCCCTGATCTTAGTTGGGCCTGTAGGCACTAAACAACAATTGTAATCATAAATAATGTGGAAGTATACGTGTTAGTGCATGCTAGATGTGTATACATGAATACATGTGTGTATCTGCATGTAGTTGTGGGAGTCAGTTTCTACAGGTTTATTTATATAGGTATATGGACAAGTATGCATTTCTGTGGTTGTGCTCTAGGGATTTGTATTTGGGCTTCAGGAGTTGGCCTTTAATGGACCCATTGCAGCTGTGATAATGTGTGGTCCTAATTCCACACATAAAATTACAATATAGGCATTTATGAAATAAAAATATATGTATTGGTCTATCATTTCCACAACTTACCACCATTGACAAATGTGAACTGTAGTCCACTTTCTCATAGATGGAACGGAACTGTTGCACCAGTGTTGCATTATGCAAAATATTTATACGGATGATGTGACATGAACAAATCAGGTTTTGTACTTGTCAAGAGCAATATCTGACAAGTTATTAAGAAAATAGAGCTATTCTTACTAGCTGTCTTAGTCCCCTGCATTTGAAGCTAAAATTCACTTTGATCTATTCACCCTCTTATCATTCATCCATTTTGGAGCACAACACCAGCAAGTAGGAGTATATGTATATGGCATTGGTGAAACGAATACTGTATCTGTTTCTGGTCTCTACATTTTAAATAGGATGTTGAAAAATTGGAGAGGGTGTAGAAGAGAGCCACAAAGATAATTTAAGGACTAGAGAAAATGCTTTACCGTGAGAGGTTGAAAGAGCTCAATATGTTTAGTTTATCAAAAAGAGGACTGAGAGGTGACTTGATTCCGGTGTAGAAGTATCTTCATGGGGAAATAATATCAGATACTATAGGGCTCCTTAATTTAGCAGAGAAAGGCATAACAAATGTCTGGAAGCTGAAGCCAGAAAAAAATTCAAATTAGAAATAAGGCACACATTTTTATCCGTGAGAGTGATTAACAATTGGAACAAATTACCATGGGAAGTGGGAAGTTTCAATTGCCACTCTCATTAAAACTGTTTTTGTTTTATATTGTTTGTATCTTCGTTACACTTCAGAAGAAGTTTAAAAAGTTTAATTTTACAGTAGTGTTTAAAATCTCTCCCACATTCAAACTGTTGCAGCTCCTGGCCTTCTTCTGGTGCCTGTTTGGGCCCTGCAATGAAAATGCGTAAGTGAGCGAGGATGGAGGAGAGCAAGCTATGGAGGGAGGGGGGATGGAGAGAGATGGGGCAGGGCCTCGGGAAGGGACGGGGCAAGAGTGTTCGGTTTTCTGGAATTAGAAAGTTGGCAACCCTAACTCAGATGATGCTGCCAGGATAGGCTCTAGGTCAGTATTTTTCAAAGTTTGGGTCGGGACCCAGTACTGGGTCACGGCATGTAAGGCACTGGGTCGCCTTACTCAGCACCCAGAGACCCTAGCGGCTCTGGTCAGCACCGCTGACCGGGATGTTAAAAGTCGCATCGGCAGTGCTGCCCAGCTAAGTCAGGCTAGTGCCTACCTGTTCCGACTCCGCGCTGCGCCCCGGAAGCGGCCAGCAGTGGGTCCAGCTTCTAGGCAGAGGGGCCACGGGGCTCTGCGTGCTGCCCCCGCCCTGAGCACTGGCTCCGCACTCCCATTGGCCGGTTCCTGGCCAATGGGAGCTGGGAGTGGGCGGTGCTCGCGGGTGAGAGCCGTGCTTGCGCGCCTCTGCCTAGGAGCCAGACCTGCTGCTGGCAGCTTCCGGGGTGCAGCGCAGCTGCGGTGCCAGGACAGGCGGGAAGCTTGCCTTAGCCCCCCTGCTGCGCCGCTGACCAGGAGCCACCGGAGGTAAGTCTGCGTCCCAACCCCGCACCACAATCCCCTGCCCCAGCCCTGAGCCCCCCCCCCCAAACCCGGAATCCCTTCCTGCACACCAAACCCCTCAGCCCTGGCCCCACCACAGAGCCTGCACCCCTGCCCAGAGCCCTGACCCCCTCCTGCACCCCAACCCCCTGTCCCAGCCCAAAGCCCCCTCCCACATCCTGAACCCCTCATTCCCAGACCCACCCTGCAGCCTCACCCCCACACCCCAACCCCCTTCCCCAGCCCTGAGCCCCTCCCACACCCCAAATCCCTCATCCCCAGCTCTGTTGGGTCATGGGCATCAACAATTTTCTTCAACTGGGTCCCCAGAAAAAAAGTTTGAAAACCACTGCTCTAAGTTATCATTAATTTGGGAAGCATTGCAAAAGGGAAATCTGGTGGTGCATTTGGAGTAAATGAGCCAGATTGTGGCAGGCACTGATCTGTATTGGGAGCAGTCTGGGTGGTTCTGCCCCAGGAGGCGCATTGGTAAGGATTGTGCACAATCAACCTTGGAGCTTCCCAGCACAGATCTAGGGAGTTTGGGGTGCACAGCCCGTCCCACCCAGACATGCCTACACCTCTTCCCACAGACCACCTCAAGGGCATGCAGTGCAGGTGCTTTCTCTTTGAATTTGAGGAATGGACGTGTTCCCAACCCTGGCTAGAGGGTGAAGTGACATTTCTTGTGCCCACCTCAACCCCATGCAAGTACCTGGGACAATCTGGCCCAGAGCATTAAAAATCCTAAGACTGTCTAGAAATGCACCAATGGGTGAGTCAGAACCATGTGTTATGTGACAGTTGTCATGCACCTTTGACCCCACATCTGCTCATTAATCATCTCCCCTGGGGTTACGTCTAACATGACAAACTTCTGAGCAACTCCAAACAGCTGCCATTGATCTGCTGCTACACTGGCCCAAAGAGGAGGACAGGCAGTAGTTGGTCCTGGGCCAGTGACAGATTTAAGGTTTGATATTACATGTCCCCACTAGCCTGGAAAAATGATATTCCTGGCACTGGAATGGGAGATTCCCAATGGGGACTACAGCATTTCCGACCCTAAAATGGTGACATTATTCTGGATCAAAGATCTAACTTAGGTTTATTTTTTACAGGTTTCTAAAATGTGGTAGTTATAATTTCTTACGGTCGGACTCATGGCAGTTAAGGCACCTAGCTTTACAGGCAGAGCGACATGAGAAATCAGACCCATACAACTCTTAGAAGCTTTCTGTAACAGCTCTTCTGTTAAATCCATGGCATATACAGAATACAGGCTTGTATAGGAAAAAGGCTTTATTGGCATGTGTTGGGGCACCCTGCATCTTTCCGTCCTAGCTTCACCACACAAGTAATGCAACCATTCCTAAGAAGAGCCTATAAAATGTTTTTACCATGCCACACTTTCATGCATTCTCTCTTTAGTAGGAAAATGCAGGTGATTCACCTCTAATTTACACTAGGGAGTAATTCCACTGCCATCAGTGGAGTTACACAAGAGTAAAATTAGTTTCAGATCAGCAATGGGCCCCCAAAGTGTGCTTTTTTTCAGTGGACGTTAACTGAAATTGCATGAGGAGGAGAATTCCAGTCCCCTGGAAATTTCACCCACACAAAGGCTCTGAAATAGGGTATCAGGGCACACGCATGAGATCATCAAATCAAATGAAAATGTTGCATGGAAGGCTGTTGGTAAGATAAACTTGCCTAGGGCTATCTGCAATTTATGATTCTGATATTTGTGGAAGCTCAAACCACTACACTATTTACTTGCGTTGTTCATTTAAACAAGCGGACATAGCAGGGCAGTTCCTGTATCCAAATTCAATACCATTTTTTAAATGTATCTTGACTGATGAACTCTGAGATGCCATAGACCAAGCATTGCCATCAAAGCTGGAAAATGTATATTGATTGACACTTGCCTGAACAGCTACCACAAAGAGCCTAAAAGGAAAAATAATTAAGTGTCATAACATGCCTAGCATTGAAATGTGATGTGTCTCTCTTTTATTGTCTCAAAAACAGAATAAATCTGGAAGATGGTCTGAGTGGCAATGCAGTTAAATAAGGATAGACCTTCATGAGTGTAGAGGGAAAACAGCTGATGATTTTGATTCCCAAGAACAGGAAAGAAGTCTAAAAGAAATGCTTTTTAGTCTCTTTGGCCCTCTCTAGGGGGCCTTCTCCTTGCAGGGCTGTTGATCAAGAAGCAAGTCAAATTACCTTCTTGAAGGTGCAGCTGTACATACCCCCTTGGGCTGTGATCTTATCACAGCTCATAAGCTAAACAAGGTCAGACCATAGTGCCTAGTCAGCAACTGGGTGGAAGATCAAAGGAAAGCCAGGGTTTCTAGGAAGCAGTGCTGATTAAGGGGTGGCTCTGTTTCCTCAGAGTTGGTAACGCCCCAGCACAGAGTTGGGGGGTGCTTAGGGTGACCAGATGTCCCAATTTTATAGGGACAGTCCCTATTTTGGGGACTTTTTCTTATATAGGCGCCTATTACCTCCCACACCCTGTCCCGATTTTTAACACTTGCCCGCTGGTCACCCTAGGATGCTGTACTTTATGGAGATGCCGTGTGTAAAATTGCAGTCTTGATCACTGGTTATTGAAGTTCCCATGGCATTCTCAGCCAGGATAGGGTACAGATTAGCCCCCTTCCAATATGGGTAGTTATACAGAGCCTATCTAAATTCAACCTGCAGCCTTAGCCAGATGGGGTGTCTGTCTCCGATTTCCCATCCTCTGATCTCCAGTGGCGGTCTTCCAACACCTCTCCCTCCCATTCATCACTGATTCGGTAGCTTCAATCCACAAAGCGCTCTGCTTTCTCCTTTCCTCCTTGACTTCACTCCACTCTCAACCCCAGAGCCATCACCTTCAACATTACACTTGACCTTTTTTCCCTCTCTCACACCACTCTCCCCCCCCTCCCCCCGCAGTTTTGGCTTCCCTGCTGCATTCAGTACCTCCATTCCTGCATCCATGCTACTGCGTGCTTCCTCCCACTCCAGAGCCACACATCACTCCCCACAAAACAGGTCTCTTTACTGCTGTGATCCCTGCCTCCTGTACTGTCTTCTACCTCAAATTAATCTCAGGTTCCTGGACTCATGTCACGTGCATGCAGTCTGCCTCCGAACTCAATTGCATCTGTAATGCAGGCATTATGGGGTGTCCCAAATGACAGAATAGAATGCCTGTCACCATGCCCACCACCCCACAAGTGCCACTTCATGGCTCGAGGGGGCTCTGCAGCTGGCCTGCCTCAGTCCACCCCACCCCCCATTCAAGGGCATCTTAAACTCCACACAGGCTTTCATGAGTCCAGTGACAACAGCCCTCCTTAGGGTCTGGCTTATTAACTTAAAGTTAAAAACTAAAACACACAAGTCTTCCCTCCAGCCTTCAGCTGGGTACAGCTGAAACTTCCCTGGCCTGGCAAGAGCCCTTCCTGCCTGAGCAGGCCCAGGCCTTCCTCACTGGGACAGGAAGTCTCAAGCTCCTCCCTGCAGGAAACTTTTTCAGCCTCCCTGACTTCCTGAGCATTCCCTCTGCTCTGAAGCTTCCTGCTGCTCTTTATAGCAGCCTCAGCTCCACCACACCCAGCAGTTTCTACTAATTAACCTCCGACCCCATCCCAGGTGTGGCAGGCCAGGCTAATTGGATGGGGCTGGCCAGCTCTAGGCCACCCCATCACAATACCTCATACTTCATTGCACTTGCACAGTTTAATTAGGAGATCAGCAGGTGAAGGAGCCTTGCTGGGGTTTAGCTCACAGACCCCTGTGAGACACAGAGATGCACCAGGGAGCACTGACGAGGGCCAGGGGAGAGAAGCAAAGATGAGGAAGGCAAATTAGAAGGGGGGGTACGCGGTGCATAACAAATCCCAAGTGACAGTATGAATAGATGGCAGTGCAGCAAAGAACGAGGAAGCCCTATATCCGTGTAGGCCAAATTAAGCCATTTGGACAGGGCTTTTGTGCGCATAACTTGCTGCCTAAAGAGTCTGTCCATTTTGTACATAGGCTGCTCTGCTACATTTGCCAGAACTGACTGGGGGTTACAGGTCAGGAGCCTTCCTGGTTCCCGTCACAGCTGCTGCCACACGACTGCACACATCACCGCTGAAAGGGAAAAAGAGTGATGTGCTGTTTCATGTAAAGCTCCTTGCCTGGTGCTAGATGACAGCACATTTTTGATGCACAAATCTTCTCTAACTCCTTCTTGATAGCTGAAGAATCATGATATTGAAAACATCTTCGTAAATCTTATTGTAAGTTATTAGGCAACCCAAACCTGTGCCATGTTGGGCTGAATGTTTACAATCACACAGGCTAGCTGGAGGAAGCCTTACCTAAAGGCACTGAGTCAAATTCAACCCTGGCCTAAGTGGGTCCAACTTCATTGGAGTCACACAAGGCCAGATTTTTGAAAGGTATTTGGACACACAAAGATGTAGATGTGTGTCTACTGGGATTTCCAGAAGCACCTAAGATGGAAGTAAGCAGGATTTTCACCTATGGGCCAGTTTTCATTTTGGGCACATAAATACCTTAAAAATCTGGCCCATATTTACCCCCCATACGTTCTACTCTTTCTTGTTTTTCATGTAACATTTTAAGATGGCAGATGCTACATGGAATTTGTTCTTATGGTTTTATTTTGTTTTGCAGACAGTTCAGCAGGAAACCCCAAGCAGAAGAGGACCTCTGGACAGAGTCCCTCAGGCCCTGTTGTTGAACTTGCATTCCTTGCCTAGCCACAACCCACTGCCTATCAGCTCAGGGTAACCAACTTTCTGCAGGCTATATCATAACACAATTCATACGACCCTTCATAGATAACAAACTATTATCTGTCGTACAATCAGAAGACAAACTGCAAATAACGCAACACTTAATATGGAAGAATGAGTAAGCAAAATTATAACTTTTGTAAATAAAACTTGGCAAGAGCAGCTAGACTTTCTCTTATAGCAGGAAGCTTTCTAGCTAGGTGTCTTACACCAGGAGCGGAAGGACTGCGTTTCATGGCTCTGCAGCTACAACTGAGCAATACTTTCTGAAGTGGGATTCCATAGTGGGATGTGCCTTTCACTGGGGTTCCCCCACAGCCTTCCTTCCTTCATTTTTAAAAAGAACATTAAAATTCCTGGTGTACGCACTGTCCCAATACAAATGAACCAAACTGTCCACTGGGGTGACTTCAGATTCACATGTGTAACTGAGAAGAGTTTGGGGCCTTTGCTAGCACTCTCAGCAGGAAAGCCAAAGACTGAATGGGTGTGGAGAATACCATCTCACTCTGTAAAAACAGCCTCTTTAGGTCCAGGGGGTTAAGCTTGTGTCATGGTCTGTGCTGTACTTCTCCTGTAGGGAGATAGCACAAAGCCTATGCATCTCTTATGTCCTCAAAGTAGGGTTTTAAGTGTGTTGTGCTGTCCCGGGATGAATGGTCAGGCCAGTCACTCTGGCACCATTGACCAGCACTAAATTCACACACAAAGGGGGCAGATGGTGCCTGACATCCAGCTTTTCCACTCAAGAGACTTTTCCAAGAAAAAGTAAGGGCACAATACACCTTAACCGGTATGAGTAGTCTGGCTCCAGTGACACTGTCAGCTGAATAAGGACAGCAGGATTGGGCCCCCCTCCTGTCACCTTAAGAGAAGATTTGTAATGTTTCCATCTTTTTCCTGTTCATTTATAAAGCCGCCATTTTCGTTTCTTCCAGCCTAGTGGCTTCTGTGTTTTCACTGCAGAAATAACAGCCCAGGGAGAGAAGCAGGAGGACTTGAGGCTGGATCGTAACTGAATGTTTCAGAAATAATTGCTGCCATCTGTGTTTTCTCAAAGGAGGAATTCTTGCTTTGTGCTATGGACTCACTCATGGTTCAGTAGCCGAGTGAGTTAACTGGGGGGGTCTAGAAATACGGGATCAAAATCCAATTTAAAATTCCTTTTTATTAAATCTCTGAAATGAAATTTCTACCAATAATTCTTCTGAGTAAGTGTCAGTGGGGATCACACCCTAGATACACATGTGCCTTGTACATGAAAATGGATTCTTTTGAATGGCAGTGCCCACTGAAGTTGTGCTCGAGCCCTCTGCCTCCTCATGCACCCAAGTCAGGGCAGAAAGCATGGAGCAGCCATCACCCTCCCTCAGTTTCCTCTTACTGCTCATGGCCGTGAGACAGAACCCAGCAAATGTCCAACCTGCTACTTTAAAACTGTTTTTTCACAACTTTGTGTCTGTCATCTTCACACTCCCTTCACACTGTATGTTCCAATCATCACGCCTCCTTTGCAGTCTCTTCACGGAAGCTTCACTTCTCAGCTGCCCCTCCTACACTCTCCTCCCCTCCCCTGTCCTCCTTGTCCCCTTCCTTTTCTTTCCATTTAGCTGATACCCTCCCAAGTGAGCCCTCCCTCCCAAAATATAAACAGTGGAACTAACATGACATGGCCGCCTGTGTGCTGTCCCCCACCCCGAACTGTCCAAAAAAATCCAATATTTTTGGACAGTGGGGGAAGGACAAAAAACTTCAATACTTTGTCCTTAGGAGTGCCTTTTGTAGACTTTGATTTTTCCTGCACTGCTAAAACCACCAGGGACCCTGGGATTGGATGGGCATAGAAGTGACCAGAGCACTTTGGGAGCACCTGATATCTCTTCTCCACTCATTTAGAAGTGGGAGAAAGAGTAACCAGGGTTTGCCATAGTCTTTTGGCCAGTTCCAGGCTCCCTTCGTTAATAGAGAGGGTGATTCTGGCTGGCATCGTGGCACTTAAAATGCCAAAAAGTTTGAGACTTCTCTTGTCTAAATGTGGTCTCAGTATCCTGGGTCTCTGCAATATGGGACAGGTGGTCCTAAAAATCTTTAAAGTTGTTGAACACTGGTGTGGAGGCCGGTGTCATTGCCTTATCTGGCAATAAGGACAACTCTGGGTGGAGATGGGAGTAAGGTTACTGTAGTCTCTCTGTTGTTTCTTGCTCATGCCTCCCAGGTCTGCTTCTGGCGTGGACAACCTGGCTAATGATGCCACAGGGGAACAGGTTCTCCTCTTTCTGGAAGCAGGAGGATCTGCTCCTGGACATGTGAGATGACAGTACCCAGTAAGGCCAATATGGCCAAAATAACATGCCACATGGGTACTGGCCTGGTTGGCGCTGACCATCCCAGTGCCACTCGTGCCCCATCTGGGACAGAGCTCTGACTAAGGACTCCCCAGTATGCTCCTTGGGAGAGAGGGGGGCACACTCTGACAACAGGAGAGGGATCTCTCACTGCTTGATCCTATCAAGAAGTAGTACATATTTCCTCTTCAAATGGCCGTGCCATAGGGGAATATGGCACTGAGGCTGGTTCCATTGCCAGTTGCCTCTTTGGCACAGGAAGTGTCTTGGGTGATCCAGATCCCTTCAGAGTGTATCTCAGGCCCCTGCTGGGCTCCATCATGGATACCGGTACCAAAGTCAGCGCCGAGGCGCTTGTTCTCTGTGCTGTTCCTGGTGTGATTGAGGACTCCGAGCTCTGTCCTTTAAGGAGTGAGGTATCATGTCTGCCTTCTGTGACTTTTCTTCCTGGTTTGAAGCCACAGTCGGGATTCGTCTGGATCTGTGATTGAACATCATCCTTATGTACGGGCACAGGTGCTGGCTTTACTGCCTGGAGTATCTGCGCTGGGATAGCTTGTGCAAATATCGGATCTGTCGATGCCGAGACTGTTGGTGCTGAGGCTTTCCGTGCTGAAGACTTTGCCAATGCTGACATGGTCAGTGTTGAAATCACCTGCGCTGGTTCTGCTGGTGCTCTATTAGCCTTCTTTCCATTTCCCAATCCCAGGGTATGATGTGTGCCTGAGGCAGTGCTGGCCAGAGCTGGCTTATCCAGCCTCACTCTGGTAGAGAGACTGTCACCTCAGGGTCCAAAGTGACCAGCATGGACTGTTCTAGCAGATATAGCTTGAACTGAGTCCCTCTGGATTTGCAGGGCAAGGAGGAAAAGAGCTTGCACACAGAGCATCTGTCTGGGATGAGGGTCTCCTCTCCACTAGGAGAAGAGGGATCGGTTATGTCTGTCCTTGATAGGGATGAGCCTGTCACAAGATGGGCAGGATTTGAAACCAGAGGGTTTGAAGTCTGCCATTATTAATTGTATTATCATAGCACCTAGGAGCCTGAGTCATGGACCAGGACCCCACTCCACTAGGTGCTGTACAAACACAGAGCAAAAAGATATTCCCTGTTCCAAAACTTACATGGAAACAAGGAGATCCCCAGCCTCAGCAGAGGTAGAGGACACCATCCTACTGCTGAGGCTGACACCCAGAGTATCCACAAAGAAAGAAGCCCAGGTAACCCAGGCAACACCCATCTTCCGCCTCCCCAACTAATCTGGCTCCCTCTCAGAGGCAGCAGATTTGATGGGAGCATCAAGAGTTGCAATGAAGTGAATCTGCACCCACCTTCAGGATTTCCATACACTACTCCCTACCCACCCCCTCCTTCCCTGTCCTGGTTCAGGGACCCTTCTCATGAGATAGGGAAGAAGCTTCTACTTCTGATATTTTCTCATTCTGAAGAAGAAAGGGGGTCTTTGTCCTACCCTGATCCTGAGGAGCCTGAACAAATAAATATGCCGCTTCAGATTCAGGATGGGTGATGCTTGCCTCCATCATCCCATCTCTTCAGACTCAAGACTGGTTCATGGCTTTCGACTTAGACATCCATCCAGCCCAACAGGAAGTACCACAGATTCACAGTGGAACCCAATTATTACCAGTACAAGGTACTGCTATCCGGACTTTCCATGGCACTGAGAGTCTTCATGAAATGCGAGCAATAGTTGCGAGGCATCTCAAAAGGAAGGATATTCACATCTACTCTTGCCTGGACAATTGGCTGATCAGCAGGAGATGGCAGCAAATATGGAATATGCCCCCTCCATGTTCTTTCAGCGAGGCTTCCTGATGAACTATGAACTCTTTATCCCATTGCAAATGACAGAGTTCATAGGTGCATTGATCAACTCCAGTCTGGCAAGAGTGTACCCTTCTAAAACAGGTACCAGTTGATGTAGTCACTATTATTCAGAACAGAAATAAACCCGATTGTAAGGCTACATGTTGACAGTCATATACATAACATCACTTGCCGGACTTCACCTGTGACCACTCCAGCTCTGGCTCAAGTCCATCTATTTCCCAGTGAAATACCAAATGAACAAGAAGGCTATGATCCAACTCACATCATCACAGAACTGAGATTGTGGAAGGTGTACAGCTGCACCTGTATTCCTCTCTTTCAGGCTTCCAGGTATCTCCAGGTTGAACAGGTCCCTGCTTTCACTGTGTTATTCCCAGAAAAAGACAGTCTGCCTAAGCACACTTCTTTTGCCTTCTCTTCAGAGACTAACAACAGTGTATTTGCCTACAGTTATAAGTTACAACACAATTCTTCCTAAACAAGTATATTTTATTCTTAAGGTGAAAGCACTACAGAGAAAAATTATTAAAAACAATAAAGGAACCTACATGCCTGCTAATAACCTTACCAACGATCACCTCCCTCGCTCCACCAAGGACTCTGGCAGGAGTATTCCTTTAGCCTCCACCAAGGGGTTTTCAAGTTCATCATACCCCTTTGCTCTGAACAAGAACAGCTCATGACTCTGTGAGTCACTCATTTAATGCTAAAGGAAGACCCGGCCATTGCGGAGAAGCTCAATGAATTCTTTGCACCAGTCTTCACTGCAGAGGATGTGAAGGAGATTCCCACACCTGAACCATTCTTTTTAGTGACAGATCTGAAGGACTGTCTGTTAGACGGCTTTCCCTTCACACTCTCCCCTAGTTCTTGTCACGCAGAAAGCAGACAACCAGAAATCTGAAGTGCAGACAATGCGATGTTTATTGGGGTTAGTTCCAAGCAAAGATATCCATAGCTCTACACACCAGCAGAGTCTGTTTCCCAGTGTTCCATTCCCAGCTCTGACACCACAGCGCATTTACCCCATGTCCCCCTTCCCAGCTCTGACACCACAGAGCCTTGCCTGTGTCCCTGTTCCCCATTCCCATTTCCCTATTCCCCAGGAATGGGGGGGAGGGATAGCTCAGTGGTTTGAGCATTGGCCTGCTAAACCCAGGGTTGTGAGTTCAATTCTTAAGGGGGCCATTTAGGGATCTGGGGCAAAAATCTGTCTGGGGATTGGGCCTGCTTTCAGTAGGGGGTTGGACTAGATGACCTCCTGAGGTCCCTTCCAACCCTGATATTCTATTCTATGATTCCCCCCTCCTCCTTCTTAGCAGGCCCAAATATACCTGCAGTGCATGCCCCAAATCACACCCCTTATGGTCATGTTCCATTTTGGAGGGTCAGGAGTCTTTGTCCCACCTCTTTTGTATCCCATGGGAGAGGTAAGAAGGGAGGTTGTGTTCTGGCCAAGGCCAGGCTTTTCTTTGGCTTTTAGTGTTTCTTATGCCTCCCCTCAACTCCTTTTGCCCCTCCTAACTGGTTTCTTGACCTTGGCTTGAGAAAGTAGCCAGGCAGCCTTTCAGTGTATGCTCCTATATAACGCTCCCACCATAACCTGTAACACTTTAATTGCTCTGTCCCTTATCTCTTCCCATTATACTAACAAACCCATCTGGGTGTGGGAAATGCAACACAGTGTCTTTGTTCATTGTTCTTCACACATATTAGTATAAGATATAAGAGTATCAAAAAAATCAACCCCAAAATTCTATCTCAGTCTGACAAACAAGACTATATACTAACACTGTCCCAGATGGAGGTGTCAATAGAGGAGGTTTTGGAACAAATTGATAAATTAAACAATAATTCTCCAGGACCAGATGGTATTCATCCAAGAGTTCTGAAAAAACACAAATATGAAATTACAGAACTACTAACTGTGGTATGTAAACTATCACTTAAAACAACCACTGTACCAGATGACTGGAGGATAGATAATGTAACTGTTTTTTTAAAAAGGTTCCAGATGCGATCCTGACAATTACAGACCAGTAAGCCTAACTTCAGTACCAGGCAAATGGGTTCTAAATTAGCTGTTATGGCTCAAGAAAGGGATCTTGGAGTCATTGTGGATAGTTCTCTGAAAACATCTTCTCAATGTGCAGCATCAGTCAAAATAGCGAACAGAATGTTAGAAACCATTAGGAAAAGGATAGATAATAAGACAGAAAATATCATAACTCTACTATATAAGTCCATGGTTCACCCACACCTTGAATACTGTGTGCAGTTCTGGTCACCCCCATCTCAGAAAAAGATATTAGAATTGAGAAATGTACAGAAAGAGACAACAAAAATGATTAGGGGTATGGAACAGCTTCTGTATGAGGAGAGATTAAAAAGACTGACTGTTCATCTTAAAAAGGAGATGACTAAAGGGGAATATGATAGTGGTCTATAAAATCATGAATGGTGTGGAGAAAGGGAATAAGGAAGTGTTATTTACCCCTTCACATAACACAAGAACCTATGGTTAACCAATGAAATTAAAAGGCAACAGGCTTAAAAACAAACATAAGAAAGTATTTCACACAATGCACAGTCAACCTGTGGAACTCCTTTCCAGGGGATGTTGTCAAGGCCAAAACTATAACTGGGTTCAAAAAGGAATTCGGTAAGTTCATGGAGAATAGGTCCATCGATGGCTATTAGCCAAGATGGTTATGGACTCAACGCTCTGGCTGTCCCTAAACCTCTGACTGCCAGAAGCTGGGGTTGGATGATAGGGGATGGATCACTTGATAAATTACCTTGTTCTGTTCAGTTCCTCTGAAGCATCTGGTACCATCCACTATCAGAAGCCAGGATACTGGGCTAGATGGGCCATTGGTCTGACACAATATGGCCATTCTTATGTTCTTTGAAAGAGACCATAAACAGATAATCAACCAGACAATGGGTCTCTGCTCAACATGCAGCTTTGTAAAGAGGGATTCAAGGTGGGTCATTTACATTTCCCTCACCCCAGTATTTCCTAGGAAATTCACTTCATGTGTATTGCCCCAAAAAGTCCTTTGAAGTTCCTAATATCTCCCAGAGACTGAATTAATCATGGCTTCCTCCTAAAGAAATTCCAGACAATCCCACAATAGTACTTTAAAATTTGGATTTTTAATACAATGGTCTTCCAAAATACTTATGCTTAACACAATAAGGTTTAACTTAATTCCAAAAGATTTGTCCAGGATATTGCAGGAAATTGCCATCTGTCACAGAAGGAACCTAAGAACTTGTGCAGAACTTCAGTCCCCTTCCTGAAAATGATGGACACGTCAGGAGCAGATTGGGGAACCCCCCTTGGACCATCTACAGAGGCAAGGGACCTGGTCCCCAGAAATCATGGGGCTTCTGAACAGACAATTCATGACCACTTACAAGTAATCCCTGTGGAGATCCAACATAGAACCAATATTGGTTAAGTACCAGGGACAGGGACTGTTCTAGACAAGTCCAGGAGATTCTAATACAGAGCAGGAAGGCATCCACCAGAAGGACCTTTTTCATCAAAATGGAAGTCGTTCTCAATATGGGTGGTCCAACATAGCCTAGACCCTATGCAGGTTTCAGTACCAAAGATCCTCACCTATCTGCTGATTCTGAAGCACTCTGGCCTTTTGTTCAGCTCCATTAAAATCCATCTTGCAGGGATCTTGGTGTGCCATCCGCCAGTGCAGTTTTGTTTCGTCTTCTCTTACCCAAGGGTACTGAAGTTCCTCAAGGGTCTGTTAGAAAAACCTGCTCCTGGTTGGGACCACATCATCCTCTCGAGACTCTAAAGACAGTCTTCCTAGTTGCAATCACTTTGCCCAGGAAAGCGAGCAAATTCCAAGCACTTATGGGTGACACTCCCTACATGACATTTCTTAGGGATAAGATGGTGCTGAACCCTGACCCCAACTTCCACCCCAAGGTGGTTCCCTCTGAACCCATTAATTAACTTGCCTTGCATCTTCCTGAAACCCCACTCTTCATTGGAAGAGAAAAAGTTACACACATTTCCAGAGCCTTACTTTGCTGCATTGACAGAACCAAATTTTTCAGGCTGTCTCCCTGTTTATTACCAGCTGTTCCAAAGACTAGGCCATCTCATCTCAAGGAATATCTAAGTGGATAACACCATGTATCATGCTGTGTTACCAACTGGTTGGTGTACCTCTCCTGCCAAACATTAAGGCTCAATCCATCAGAGCTCAAGCAGCATCCTCTGCCTGGTTCAGGAACATGCCAATTTCCAAGATCTGTAAGGGGGAAATGTGGAGTAACCCACAGACTTTTGTCAAGCATTAGGCATTGGAATTAGCTGCCAGAGCAGTTCTACAATCCCTGTTTGACTGATGCAGCTGATACTCCTCACATTCTTGAGGGGATGCTGCTTGCAAGTCATCCGCAATAGGATCCATGCTGGCATACTTGAAGAAGGAGGAATGGTTACTTACCCTACAATAACTGGTTCTTTGAGATGTTGTTGTCAGAGTGGATCCATCCTCTGTTCCCACTTTCAGAGTCCTCAGTTAACATGGGCTGTGAATTGTGAGGGAACTGAAGAAGGGTTGCCCCCACCCTTTATGCCCTCATGTTGATGTACGAGGAAGCGCAGGGCACATATGCAGCGCTGACAGACACTGCTATTCAAAAGATTCCAATTTTGAATGCATGAGGTGCATGCACACCTATAGTGGGACCCACACTGACTACCACAGTTACTGTAGGGTAAGTATCTACCCGTTCTCTGTCTCTAAGCGTGCTTCCTGCTGCTTCACTAGAATTGCTGCAATATTAGAAAGCAAACCGTTCAGTAGAACAACATGTGCTGCAGAGAACTAGAAGAAGTGAGATCTGGAAGATGCACAGTGGGATAGACTAACAATCCCTCCTCCCAGGCATAGAGCTAGAACCTTACATGACATCTCCGCTGAGACAGCCAGCAAGAGCATCAGTCAAGTCCATCTAGTTCTGTCAATGAGAAACAAATAAAACTGAAGGCAGCTCTTTCAGAGTTAAAATGTTCATCTTCTATAGGATGGCCCCATGTAGGTGTTTAACCTTCTCACCACTTAATCTTCTCTTTGATAAGCTAAATAGATCGAGCTCCTGGAATCTATCACTACAAGCCAGGCTTTCCAATGCTTTAATCATTCTTGTGGCTCTTCTCTGAATCCTCTCCAATTTATCAACATCCTTCTTGAACTGTGAACACCAGAACTGGACACAGTATTCCAGCAGTGGTCACACCAGTGACCAATACAGAGGTACTCTCTCTATTCCTACTTGATAGTCCCCTATTCATGTATCTGAGGATCGCATTAGCTCTTCTAGCCACAGGTTTGCACCGGGAGCTCACATTCAGCAGATTATTCACCATAACTTATGAGTTTGCTTCAGAGTCACTGCTTCCCAGGATCAAGTCCCCCATCCTGGAAGTAGGATTTACATTCTTTGTTAGTAGATGTCTGAGCTTACATTTGTCCATATGGAAACACATCTTGTTTGAACTCAGTTTACTTTGTATCAGTGACCTGTCCTCTTTATTTATTATTTAAACACTCCCCCAATCTTTGTGTCATCTGCAAACTTTATTAGTAATGATTTTATGTTTTCTTCCAGGTCATTGATAAAAATATTAAATAGTGTAGGGTCAAGAACCAATACCTGTGGAACCTCCCTAGAAACACACTCATTCCCTTTACAATTAACTTTGTCAACCATGTAATCTCATCAAAAAATTTTATCATGTTAGTTTAATAAGATCTGTTTTCCAGTAACCTATGTTGATTGGCATTAATTATATTGCCCTCCTTTAATTCTTTGTTAATCAAGTCCTGTATCAGCCATTCCATTATTCTGCCCAAGATCAATGTCAGGCTGACAAGGCCTATAATTACAAGTCATACCATTTACACCTTATAAACATTGGCACAACATTAATTTTCTTAGAGTCTTTTGAAACTTCCCCAGTTTTTCAAGACTTATTAAAAATCAATGTTAACAGTCCAGCAAAATCCTCACCAGGTCTTCCATTACTCTTTTTAAGGCCCTGACTCATGTGTTTTGAATGCCTGAAGTTGGCCACACTGAATTTGCCCTCCCACAAAGGTCTTATCATAATTTCTAATAACGCTGGATACTCTCGTTAAATAGAGAAAATATGTTTTACAAATAAATAAATAAACAGAGAGGATCCATCTTACTTACAGGCCAGGTCTACACTAGCAACTTTTGTCAGTTTTGCAGTGTCTGTGTGGGAAGTGGTGTGTTTTTGTAACATTTCTATACCAGCAAAAGTCCTAAGTAGATGCAGTTATACTGGCATAAGAGTTCTTCTGTCAGTATAGCTTATTTCACTCCCTGACTCACCATGCCAGCAAAAGCACTTTTATCCCAGTATAAGCTGGATCTACACTAGGAGGGGTTTGGCAGAATAGCTATGCTGGCATACCTATAGCCAATATAGCTAGACTGGCAAAAATGTAAGTGTGAACTAAGCCACACTTTTCCAAACCAGGAGTAATTCCCCCCAAAGAGTTACACTAGTATAAAACTGGTGTGAGAACAGAACCTGTTGATTGTCCATCACACAAAAAATTAGTTCTATTTACCATGAGTTCAGTATTTGATGTGACCAGGATGTCCTTGGTTGTTGGCCAGTCAAAATGTAATCATGCCCAAGTGAGGCATAGAACTACTTCTGCATATCTTGCGAACAAGCAAGCTATAAGGAATGTTTGCCAAAATAGCTAATTTCCAGTGAATACTGCTGAATAGTCACAAAAAAGTTAGTTCAACTCATAAGTACAAGTTTTCACACTGGAAACATAATTCTGAGAGTTACATGCATCTAATCAGAGAACAAGCATACCACATGACCTACATGTCCAGTCAAACCAATTTGAATTTGTAATATCCAATAGTCTCGGTGAACTGTTTGCAAACAATTTACAGAGCAAAATCTATTCTCTGAAATTATGCAGCAAATGATTTTAACTAAGGTATAAATTTTGAGAAAATTGCAACCAATTGACAAATAAAAGTCGTAAAATCCATTGCGTAAATTACTCATTATGAATTGCTTGCCCAGCACCTGTGGCTACCCCAGTGATGGATAAAGCAGTTCTAGTGTGTAAATATGGCCTCCTGCTCCATGAATAAAGCTCTATGATAGTACAAATAAATAATTTGTGAAGGACTTTGGGGGGGAATTGTAAGATATTTGTATCTTAAATTCTTTACAAATGTCTTGAAAGCACAAGTTTCATACAAAAGACAGATCAGGGATGCTTTGACACAGCTTTGTTTTTTATTACACTCTGATGTGATATTAAACCTCATTTAAGCAACTCTTCTTGTGCTGGCAGCAATGAGCGCGATACTGGTAAGAGCCCCTGAGGTCTGAGATACAGATGAGCGACATTGTTTTTCAGTGAGATCAGCTTCTTAAGCTAACAGCTCACAAAACAACAAAACTAGCCACCTGAAGGAACTCTGCCAGCGACAGCCTGGAAGCCAGATTACCAGAGAACGTGTTTGCAGCAATGACATAGCCCTTTCTGTACATAAACCCCAGGCAGATGGGTGGAGGTATATATGTACTTCTTCAAGACATAACACATGCTGGGACATTAGATCTTATTTTAAATCCGTTTAATTTTGTTTCCTTTAAACATACGATAGAGCAAATACCCAGGTAATGTAACCTTCTAAATATATAATTACAATGCAATGAATAATGCAAACTTTAAAAGAGAACCTACCTTAAAGTACAGTTCT
The DNA here is from genome assembly GCF_028017835.1 of Emys orbicularis. NCBI lineage: Eukaryota > Metazoa > Chordata > Testudines > Emydidae > Emys > Emys orbicularis. The sequence continues at coordinate 349,840,515 of NC_088683.1, forward strand.
GCTCTAAACAAATGACCCAGGGCTTCCATGTTTGTTGCTGAATGATTCTATATTAAATTTGCCCACTTAGAAAAAATATGTTTTACTTGTAAACTGCCAGCATTGCAAAGTTAGACTTGGACCAGGAAGTCAAACTATGTGGATTTTGTTTGTTTTTTGATTCATCCATTATCACCAGTAATAAAGATTCTGCAAATGGAACTTAGTTAACTCATCTGTTGATGATACACAAGCCAGAATAGAATGCAGTTCACTTTCTTGTAGCTGGATGAATGCTGCAGTGCTAACAGGGATTAAAATGATTGTGCTTCCTTTACTTACTTAAAATAAAACGGAGCACAGAGGGGGTTGAGTAAGGAAGTGTATGGTTTTTTACATAATCACTTTTTTGATCACAACTTTACTTTAAAGAACAATAAACAATGTTAATTATTGAATAAACTGCTATCTAAATAACTCTGCATTTTAAGAAAAAAATCAGATACATTATGTATGCCTGCGGAATACATAACCTAATTTCCTTCTATTTAGTTAGAGTTTAGAAAGATTTTCAAAGGCATAACTGGCAGCTAGGTGCCTAACTCCCATTGATTCTCAATGGGAAATAGTACCTAACTGCCACTGGTGTCTTTGGAACCTCTCCCTCAATCCTGTAAAACACCTTACCTTGCGCCTGTATTACAGCCACCTGGCTAGTTGGTGCTATTGGTCCTGGTTTAACTCCCATTTGTGAAAAGGAGTGCTTGATTCGGCATGAACCTAAGATAGGGTCAAAGAGGGGATGTGACCTTGTTTTTGTTGTATTTGCATTGATCTTTAGAAGGTGCCTTTACCCAATAATGGACTTAGACTGCGTCCACTAGAGGTGGGAGTCTTGGGGTTGAGTTAATGTAAGAATCACCTTGTAACTCCTGTAGACTCTTTCTGAAGCTGAGTGAGTTCTTTTCAGGCCTTGGCGTCATCAAGACTTGTTCTGGATGTCTCCAGTGCCCATGCTGGCCAACTGTCCTTGTAAAAATCACTCATGTCCTCCATGAGATCCTCCTGGGTGGCTTCTGGCTCAGCTCACATCAGAGGGCACACGTTTGATTTTACCCATGGAATGAGAGTGTAATCCACATGTGTGAAATGACACGTTTGTCAAGGTCAGATCATCCTTACCCCCAGTCTGAACGAAGGCCTATCCTCACTGAGGTGGTTGTGGAGGATAGTCTGCCTTGGAAGTCTCCTGAGCCTTCCTGGGTTCCAGGCATCTCTGAAGATTTTCTTGCTCTTCCATTGAATCACTGCTGATATTTGAGTGGAAAGTTGTGATGACTTTGCAGCCACAGACAATGGCAAGTGGGAATTTAGCTGATGAAGCGGGCTTGGAGCAGCTATAAAACCTTTTATCACTCATTCCTAGCAGATCTGTTCTGCCCATTGGTCTGTGCACAAGTTACAGGATTTTACTCCAAAACCACTATTGGGCTGGACCGTGGACTGCTGAGCTGTGCTCAACCAGCTCTGGGGTGTGTGCACAAAGTTAGCTGTCAACTACCTTTACATGCACCCCCATCCTATGTCCAGCTGGCCAATGGACCATTCTATGGCATAACTATAGCAGCCATATGGCTGCTCTAATTTACAGGGGCTGCCCAATTAAAGCAGCCATTCTGACAAATGGGATTATGGAGGGCAAGCACCTTTTCTTCTGTACATGCCCTATTGCTGGGGAGAAGATGGTATGGAAGATGTGATGATTGCCCTATGCAGTCTGAGAATTTCCCTACACAGGGAGAATGTTCAGGGGACTGGATTTGACTGCTTTGTGTCACTGGAGTGGCCCAGAGCAGAGGCCAAAATCTGACCCATTGTCTTCAATAAGAATTTAGTGCACAGAATGATTGCAGGACCAGGACCAGTTTCCCTCAAGTTCTTGCACACCCAAAACTCCCATTGACTTCACTGGAAACTTTCAGTATACAGCCATGCAAGCTCAGGCCCCATGCTATTGGACAATGAGCTTGCTATTGTTCCCTGATACCATTATTTACTGTGTTCGTGAAAATCAAAAGACATTGTTAGCTTTCTTTCTGTGGCAAGATGCTCAATTCAAACTCAATTTCCGTGAATGTAAAATAATGGGCCATAACTTTCAGTGAGTATCCTTACTGCAAAACTAAAGTCAGAACTATATCAGAATTAGCCTCAGTCCTCTCTTTTCTCAAACCTGAACATTTCTACACTATGGTAAAATCTTGTTCCCAATTGATCAGCTCTGATTTCTATATATTGATAGAATCAACTAGCAGAAACTTTCTTTAAGAATCATGGAAATATTTCTGTGTGTAGAAGGTCTCACAGTTACTCTGCCAACCTTCCAACCACTCCTTTAATGAGTCAAATAGAGGAACTAACTTGATGCACCCCTTGCAAAACTAGCCACCTGATAATGAAGTGCACAGATGCTACGTTGATCTCTATATGCGCACAGATAGGTGGATCCTTGTATTCCTCCCTCCCATCTCCCAGGCCTGATGCTATGGTGCCATGTCTTAGACAACTGAAGCCTTGGTCATGCAATTGGAATTGTGCGGGCAAGCCACTGCACCCGGGCTAAGTCCCACTGATGGCAATGGGAGTCTATATGGGAGCGAGGGTCTGCCCAGATCCAGTTGCAGAGCTCAGGCCCTCGATTGTAAACTCTTTGTGGCAGAGCCAACAGCCCAGAACCTTGGCTAAATCCGTGTGGCACCACTGCAGTCAATGAAGGCATCCCAGCGGAGGAGCTGGCCCTGACCACATATCTATGATGCTATATACTACGTTCAATATAAGAGCCTAATTAAGACCCTTTTATACTACTCTGGCAGAATAGAGGGGGCAGAAGCAAACCCTCGAGAATGTGCCCTACACCATTCCCTCCCTGGCAAGTGTGGAAATGGTTTAAAGGCTCTTTGCTAGCCCTGCTCCCAGTTCCTGGTGTTAGCAGGTGAATCGGGGGCATGGCTGGAATGCACTGCCCTATGGTAATTCTGTGCTTCCCTGGGCCCACAGGAGTCAATGGGAAGCACAACATAAGTTAGCTCACTCTAACTTACACCAGCATCATACAGGTCCCTGCATGACCCCAGAATACAAGAAGCAAAAGATATCTTAAAGCTGCCTTTGCCCTCCACCTCCACCCCTACCCCACACCCAGGAATAGAGTGATAGAGAATCATGCCCAACAATGCTAAATAATGTCTTGTACACACACACACACACACAGCTTGCTTCCCTCGCTAACACTATAGGTTGTTTCAAAATGGAAATTTGGAACCTTAATGAGTTGGCAATAGCCCTTTAAATTCCCCCCAAGCGAGAAAGTTCATTTGTGCAGCATCTGTAGCTTTCTTCCATGTGCATCTATATTAAGGCATAAATTTAATAGTATTTACAAGTGTGTGTAGGTATACTAATAAGTACAATATTTGCTGTTAAATTCATGCCTTAATGCATATGCACAAGGGAACAAGTAATGGTTGCTGCATAAGCCAGAATGTGATGTTATGATTGCCAATTTTAATGTAAGAATTCCAGTTATGGTTCACTGAGCAACTGTAATTTGTCCCCTTTGTGCATGTGTATTGACATTATTTTAATAGTACTGTACTTACCAGTGTACATATACTGTTAAATTTATGTCTTAATACATGCACAGGGGGACAAGTTACAGTTGCTGGGTGAATCATAACTAAACTTGCATTAGAATTCGCAACCTTAACAGTAAACTTGGGGGGAGGTGTGACATACCAGGGTACAATTCAGACCATGGGGGGCTGTGTCACCCCTGCCCTGCAGCCTTACAATGCTTTGTTGAAGTAGCTCCCACTTGGGCCGCTCACAAACAGCCTTCCAGCATGCAAGCCACACCCTGAGTCTTTGTATGTAACTGCAGCCACGCTTGGGTTACACTCTGGTTCTCACCAGCCTGGGTTATACCGCAAGGGTGACCCCAACACACCCCCAGTCTCAGATTTGCCCCCAGAAATGTATGTCCTGTACTGCCCAGCCCACTCCTGGACAGCACAAAATATAAGTCCATTATTTCTTAAAGGGACTAATATGCCACTTTATTATCTCAAATAGTTATTCAGACACTTGGATTACATGAAACAGTAAAACAGGCATATTATAACTACAAAGAGAGAGATTTTAAGTAAGCCTAATTTAACAAACTACATTAGATTCAAGCAAAGTTTCTCACCACATGCTCCAGTAGATTACTGGCCAAACTTTCAGGTCAGGACCCCTCCCTCAGAGTTCAATGACTGCTTCCTTTGTGCCTTCAGGTGCAGTCAATGCAATGGGCAGGGAGAGCAAGAGGGGCGCTTTGGGGTGTTTGTCCCTTCCTTTTATAGTTTCAATCCCCTTCTTGAAACATTCCCAGATAGGCACTAGGAGACACAGAGTCTATGTGGAAGGACGTTCCCTGCTGTGTTTTTCCACTCGTTTGAACTTTCTTTGTTTCCCTCCCTGCTTGATGACTCTGTTTACTGCTTAAATGCAAATTAAGCACAGCCCACATTCCTTTGTTTAGGACAGACCAATTTGCCAACTTCTGTTTGGGCAGGGCTGTGGGATTTGGAAGCTGTGTTAATAACTCCATATGGGGGGATTTTATAACTTCATATGCAGTGTTGCCACACATATTTTACCAGGACAATACTGACCAGCAAATTATGAGTTTTCATATGATACTTCACCAGGCATACTTTGTACACAAATTATTACACTAGTGTGGAGGGTGTGAATGTGGGTGTATTCTGTCACAGGAGAGTATCATTGAATATGGTTTATTATCCATCTTTCCTCTCTGAAAAATAACGATTTTTTCATTGAGTAGTACTGCATCCATCCTTAATTTACACTGTTATACTTGCCATAAGACATCCTGCTTTATATTGTGGCAAGCAAATAGAACTTTTGCATTTAATAAAATAAATTATTTACAAGCTGGGGAGGGAGTCTCCCAATCAAGGGTTAAAAACACCACTGAGTATTGCTACCAAAAACCAAGTCAGGTGAACTAGTGAGAGAGTCACCTGGTCTTAGAGTTATGCCTTGGAAGCCGTTGCTGCAGTTTGCAAGTAAGGGGGCTTACTGGGGCGCTGGAACCAGGGGGGTCAGGAGGGCCATGGCCCCCTCATTTTTAAAAGCGGGAGGGCTATGACGGCCCACTTTTTAACATGGGCATGTTGGGGGGGGGTGATTAGGGGGCAGCATTGCCCCCCAAACTGCAAGCCTTGGGCAGGTGCAGAGTGGCACCGGCGGGGCTGCGCTTCGCGGCGGTGGAGCTGACATGGTGGTAAGCTCCCCTGCTGCGAAGTGCAGCCCCTGCCTGTGGCACCAGCCTCTTCCTGCTGGGGGGGGCTGAGGTGGGCCTTAGCCCCCCTTGCCATGAGGCCCTGCCCCTCTCCATGGCCCCGCCCCTACTCCTCTTCTTCCCCCTAGGCCCCACCCCCTGCCCAGACCAGAAGCTGGAGCTAGGCCAGGTAAACACGGAGCCAGGGCTGCTGTGTGGAGCCCCAGACCATCCATCTGCCCTGAGTGGGGGGCCAGGGTGCCCAAGAGCAGCCCCCAGCCTGTGTTCCCACTCTCTGGGGCATGCTGCCCAGGGCAAGAGAAGGGCCTGGGGCCACCCACAGTGGCCCAGGCTCCCTGGGCAGCTCTGACCATGGCCTGGCTCCGGCTTCCAGCTTGGCCGGGGGCAGGGCCTCAGGGAAGAGGAGGAGCAGTGGGCAGGACCACAGAGGGGGCAGAGCCTCAGGGGAAGAGGAATAGGGGCAGGGAGGGGCGAAGCCTTGTGGCCCCCCCACTTCTATCGAGATTCTGGCACTCCTGGGGCTTGTGCTGTGTTTTTGCTCTTTAATATCTAGCCCTCCTCATTGCTGTGTTGCACGGGAACACATTTTAAATGAAGCAGCCTAGATAGTGTATGTTGTCTCAGGCCTGGTCTACACTAGGCTTTTATGTCGAATTTAGCGCCGTTACATCGAATTAACCCTGCACCCGTCCACACCACGAAGCTATTTAGTTCGACATAGAGCTCTCTTAAATTCGACTTCTGTACTCCTCCAAGGGTATGTCTACACTACGAGAGTAGTTCGATTTTAGTTAAATCGAATATGTGGAATCGATATTACAAAGTCGAACGTGTGTGTCCACACTAAGGACAGTAATTCGACTTTGTCAGTCCACACTAACGGGGCAAGCGTCGACATTGGAAGCGGTGCACTGTGGGCAGCTATCCCACAGTTCCCGCAGTCCCCGTTGCCCATTGGAATTCTGGGTCGAGCCGCCATTGCCTTCTGGGTAAAAAAATGTGTCGAGGGTGCTTTTGGGTAACTGTCGTCATCCAACCGTCACTCCCGCCCTCCCTCCCTGAAAGCGCCGGCGGGAAATCAGTTCGCGCACTTTTCTGGTCAGTGACAGCGCGGACGCCACAGCACTGTGAGCATGGATCCCGCTGTGACCATCGCTGCAGTTGTGGCCGTTGTCAACGCATCGCAGCTCATCATCGACCTTTCACTGAGGCAGATAGAGAGAAATCAGGCGAGGAGGCTACGGCACCGGGGTCAGGACCTGAACTCCGAGAGTAGCACACGCCTGTCTGAAACCACGACACCCAGTGCCGAGGACATCACGGTGGCAATGGGTCTTGTGGATACTGTGGAACGGCGATTCTGGGCCCGTGAAACAAGCACGGACTGGTGGGACCGCATAGTGCTTCAGGTCTGGGATGAATCCCAGTGGCTGCGAAACTTTCGCATGCGGAAGGGGACTTTCCTCGAACTTTGTGAGTTGCTGTCCCCTGCCCTGAAGCGCAAGGACACCCGGATGCGAGCAGCCCTGACTGTCCAGAAGCGAGTGGCCATAGCCCTCTGGAAGCTTGCAACGCCGGACAGCTACCGGTCAGTCGCGAACCAGTTTGGCGTGGGCAAGTCTACCGTGGGGGTTGTTGTCATGCAAGTAGCCAAGGCAATCGTGAAGGTACTGCTGTCAAAGGTAGTGACCCTGGGAAACGCGCAGGCCATCATAGATGGCTTCGCCGCGATGGGATTCCCAAACTGCGGTGGGGCTATAGATGGGACTCACATCCCTATCCTGGGATCGGACCACCAGGCCAGCCAGTACATCAACCGAAAGGGCTACTTTTCAATGGTGCTGCAAGCACTGGTGGACCATAAGGGACGTTTTACTAACATCAACGTTGGATGGCCGGGCAAGGTTCATGACGCTCGCGTGTTCAGGAACTCTGGTCTGTTTAGAAGGCTGCAGGAAGGTATTTACTTCCCGGACCACAAAATAACTCTTGGGGATGTGGAGATGCCTACAGTGATCCTCGGGGACCCAGCATACCCGCTACTGCCCTGGCTCATGAAGCCCTATACTGGCGCCCTGGACACAGAAAAAGAACTGTTCAACTACCGGCTCAGCAAGTGCAGAATGGTGGTGGAGTGTGCTTTTGGCCGTCTCAAGGGGAGATGGAGAAGCTTACTGACTCGTTGTGATCTCAGCGAAACCAATATCCCCATTGTTATTGCAGCTTGCTGTGTGCTCCACAATCTCTGTGAGAGCAAGGGGGAGACCTTTATGGTGGGGTGGGAGGTTGAGGCAAATCGCCTGGCTGCTGATTACTCCCAGCCAGACAGCCGGGAGATTAGAAGAGCCCAGCGGGACGCACTGTGCATCCGGGAGGCTTTGAAAGACAGTTTCCAGACTGAGCAGGGTCACCAGTGAATTTTAAGTTTGTGGACTCAGAACCTGAACTTGCCACCGTTTCTTTACCCAGTTACCGTTGACTATCCTCTCCAGTTACATACCCCCTTCACCCCCTTCCCAAAAAATAAAATCTGTTCTGTTTTGTTAATGAACACCGTTGTCTTTATTACTGTTTTCGCGGGAATGTTTTAAACCTGGGACGCAGACTGTGGCGGGGTGCGGGTTTACTGTTGTGATGCAAATGATGCTTCTAAACTCCAGGAATGACGGGTTCCGCAGTGGTGGACTGGTTGTTTCAACAGAGCCTGCCAGCCCTCCTGGGCGGGACAGCGTGTATGTGTCGGCTATGTGACTGTCTGGCAGGGGGAGGAGGGTTACAGCTCCCCTGCTGCGGGGCTCTGTGATGCATTAGATCTGTAACTGCCCTCCCCCGCCACAAAGTCACAGAGCAACCCCCCCCCCCCAGAACACGAAAACCACCTCCCAGATTGAACAGGGTCACTAGTCACTGCACTGGGTATGTGTCCTGATCCTGGACCTGACCCCGCCTCTGTACCCTGGTAAAGGTGACTGTCCTGTCCAATTACCATGCCCCTTCCCCTCGTTCAGACAGACTCTCCTCCAAAATAAAATCATGGAAACAGTAATTAACAGAAACGAATATTTTATTATGAACCAGACATGAAACGTGGGGGTTGAAACTTGCACGGGGGCTTCTGTGAGGTGTGTAGGAAAGGACTTTTAAAATTTTGGGGAATGAGAGCCTTCTAGTGCTAGAGCAGTCTGCAGGGGTTGACTGAAAGTTTTAACGGCCCTTGCCGCCCCTCCTTCTTTGTACTTTGGGTGAGGGGGGTGTGGGACTTGGTGGCGGGGGAGGGCGGTTAGAGATAGACCGCAGCGGGGCTCTGTCCTCCTGCCTCCGGTCTTGCAGAACATCCACAAGGCGCCGGAGCGTGTCCGTTTGCTCCCTCAGAAGTCCAAGCAGCTTTTCAGTAGCCTGCTGGTCCTCCTGACGCCACCTCTCCTCCCGTTCCATGACTGCTCGGTGCATTTGGGACAAGTTCTCCCTCCACTGTGTCTGCTGGGCTGCCTGGGCTCGGGAACAGCTCATTAGTTCTGAGAACATGTCCTCCCGCGTCTTCTTCTTCCTCCTCCTAATCTGCGCTAGCCTCTGGGAGTGTGCTGACAGGCTGGGTTGGGAGACAGTCGCAGATGTGTCTGTGTGAATGGGAAAAATGGAGTGAATTCCTGAGACAGATAAATGAAGTTGTGTACAAAGAACCTAGTCTTTCTCTGTGAACAAGACCATGCACTGCACCTCTCACATGCGCACTCAGGACAAGGTCGAATTTTCGGCCATCGCCTTCAGTGCCTGGGGTCCTGCAGTGGTCTTGCAGTTATCTGAGAAGCGTGGCAGGACACCTGAACTTCTGTAGCGTGCAATCATGGTAAGCCGTAGACTTCTGGCTGCTTAAAACTGTACTAGTAGCACTGGCCTCCTTTCACATTGAAAGCAATGCCAGTCTCTGCTGCCAGCAATCAGGACAGCATGAACTATGCCCCTGTCCCACCCCCTCGCGGCTGTTCCAGGGAAAGATCCCTGTATGCTGCCCCTCTCCCTCCACCGCGTGGCTGTAAAGCAGTCCCAATACTAACATTCCCCTCCCTAATTCAAAGCAGGGCGTAATGAGCGACATCACCCTGCTGAGGATCTCGGAGTCCCAGAGGGAAAGGATGTTTCGAGAAAGCCTTCAGAAACCAGGGCCGTTTGCCGCTATGCTCTGCAGGGCGATGATACCAGACTATCTGATGGTGTCGTGGCGCGGTAACGTGTCCTACCACGGAGGGCCCACTAAGATCGCCCTACCCAGGAACCTGATGAACAGGCTGGAAATGTACCTTCTTGAGACCTACGAGGAGTTCTCCTATGAGGATTTCGCCTCCATCCCCGGCCATATTGACCGGATTTTCGCGTAGGTGCACTGGGACTAAAGAGTGGAGCGTCTTGGGCAGCATAATCATGACTTACCGGACATTGTAAAAAAAATTTTAAATACTTGGGACTAAATTGTGAAGAGCCTAAGGCAGACAAATCATGAAAAACCCTTTGTTACGATTGTAAATATTCCAGTTTTTTTGCAGTTAATTGTTTACATGTTTAAGCACTTTAATAAACAGCCATTGTTAATATTATAAATATTCTAGTTCTTGTAAAAATAAATGTTTAGATATTTAAAGCACTCACTGCTTGATCCTTCCCCTGATTCTGTCTCCGGGGTAAGGGATGGGGACGGTTGGTAGGGGATCTCGGTAAGGGTGATGAAGAGCTCCTGGCTGTCGGGGAAATCAGCGGTGCCAGCGCTGTCGACTGCCTCGTCCTCCTCATCTCCTTCTTCATCTTCCCCGTCCGCTAACATGTCCGACGAGGAACCTGCCGCGGACAATATCCCATCCTCAGAGTCCACGGTCAGTGGTGGGGTAGTGGTGGCGGCCGCACCTAGGATGGAATGCAGTGCCTCGTAGAAACGGGATGTGTGGGGATGGGATCCGGAGCGTCCGTTTGCCTCTTTGGTTTTTTGGTAGCCTTGTCTCAGCTCCTTGATTTTCACGCGGCACTGCGTTGCATCCCGGCTGTATCCTCTCTCTGCCATGGCTTTAGAGATCTTCTCGTAGATCTTTGCATTCCGTCTTTTGGAGCGCAGCTCTGAAAGCACGGACTCATCGCCCCACACAGCGATGAGATCCAAGACTTCCCGATCAGTCCATGCTGGGGCCCTCCTTCTATTAGATTGCATGGCCATCTCTGCTGGAGAGCTCTGCATCGTTGCCAGTGCTGCTGAGCTCGCCACGCTGTCCAAACAGGGAATGAGATTCAAACTGGCCAGACAGGAAAAGGAATTCAAATTTTCCCGGGGCTTTTCCTGTGTGGCTGATCAGAGCATCCGAGCTCGGACTGCTGTCCAGAGCGTCAACAGAGTGGTGCACTGTGGGATAGCTCCCGGAGCTATTACCGTCGATTTCCATCCACACCTAGCCTAATTCGATATGGCCATTTCGAATTTAGCGCTACTCCTCTCGTTTTGGAGGAGTACAGAAGTCGAATTTAAGAGAGCTCTATGTCGAACTAAATAGCTTCGTGGTGTGGACGGGTGCAGGGTTAATTCGATGTAACGGCGCTAAATTCGACATAAAAGCCTAGTGTAGACCAGGCCCAAAACGAGAGGAGTAGCGCTAAATTCGAAATGGCCATATCGAATTAGGCTAGGTGTGGATGGAAATCGACGGTAATAGCTCCGGGAGCTATCCCACAGTGCACCACTCTGTTGACGCTCTGGACAGCAGTCCGAGCTCGGATGCTCTGATCAGCCACACAGGAAAAGCCCCGGGAAAATTTGAATTCCTTTTCCTGTCTGGCCAGTTTGAATCTCATTCCCTGTTTGGACAGCGTGGCGAGCTCAGCAGCACTGGCAACGATGCAGAGCTCTCCAGCAGAGATGGCCATGCAATCTAATAGAAGGAGGGCCCCAGCATGGACTGATCGGGAAGTCTTGGATCTCATCGCTGTGTGGGGCGATGAGTCCGTGCTTTCAGAGCTGCGCTCCAAAAGACGGAATGCAAAGATCTACGAGAAGATCTCTAAAGCCATGGCAGAGAGAGGATACAGCCGGGATGCAACGCAGTGCCGCGTGAAAATCAAGGAGCTGAGACAAGGCTACCAAAAAACCAAAGAGGCAAACGGACGCTCCGGATCCCATCCCCACACATCCCGTTTCTACGAGGCACTGCATTCCATCCTAGGTGCGGCCGCCACCACTACCCCACCACTGACCGTGGACTCTGAGGATGGGATATTGTCCGCGGCAGGTTCCTCGTCGGACATGTTAGCGGACGGGGAAGATGAAGAAGGAGATGAGGAGGACGAGGCAGTCGACAGCGCTGGCACCGCTGATTTCCCCGACAGCCAGGAGCTCTTCATCACCCTTACCGAGATCCCCTACCAACCGTCCCCATCCCTTACCCCGGAGACAGAATCAGGGGAAGGATCAAGCAGTGAGTGCTTTAAATATCTAAACATTTATTTTTACAAGAACTAGAATATTTATAATATTAACAATGGCTGTTTATTAAAGTGCTTAAACATGTAAACAATTAACTGCAAAAAAACTGGAATATTTACAATCGTAACAAAGGGTTTTTCATGATTTGTCTGCCTTAGGCTCTTCACAATTTAGTCCCAAGTATTTAAAATTTTTTTTACAATGTCCGGTAAGTCATGATTATGCTGCCCAAGACGCTCCACTCTTTAGTCCCAGTGCACCTACGCGAAAATCCGGTCAATATGGCCGGGGATGGAGGCGAAATCCTCATAGGAGAACTCCTCGTAGGTCTCAAGAAGGTACATTTCCAGCCTGTTCATCAGGTTCCTGGGTAGGGCGATCTTAGTGGGCCCTCCGTGGTAGGACACGTTACCGCGCCACGACACCATCAGATAGTCTGGTATCATCGCCCTGCAGAGCATAGCGGCAAACGGCCCTGGTTTCTGAAGGCTTTCTCGAAACATCCTTTCCCTCTGGGACTCCGAGATCCTCAGCAGGGTGATGTCGCTCATTACGCCCTGCTTTGAATTAGGGAGGGGAATGTTAGTATTGGGACTGCTTTACAGCCACGCGGTGGAGGGAGAGGGGCAGCATACAGGGATCTTTCCCTGGAACAGCCGCGAGGGGGTGGGACAGGGGCATAGTTCATGCTGTCCTGATTGCTGGCAGCAGAGACTGGCATTGCTTTCAATGTGAAAGGAGGCCAGTGCTACTAGTACAGTTTTAAGCAGCCAGAAGTCTACGGCTTACCATGATTGCACGCTACAGAAGTTCAGGTGTCCTGCCACGCTTCTCAGATAACTGCAAGACCACTGCAGGACCCCAGGCACTGAAGGCGATGGCCGAAAATTCGACCTTGTCCTGAGTGCGCATGTGAGAGGTGCAGTGCATGGTCTTGTTCACAGAGAAAGACTAGGTTCTTTGTACACAACTTCATTTATCTGTCTCAGGAATTCACTCCATTTTTCCCATTCACACAGACACATCTGCGACTGTCTCCCAACCCAGCCTGTCAGCACACTCCCAGAGGCTAGCGCAGATTAGGAGGAGGAAGAAGAAGACGCGGGAGGACATGTTCTCAGAACTAATGAGCTGTTCCCGAGCCCAGGCAGCCCAGCAGACACAGTGGAGGGAGAACTTGTCCCAAATGCACCGAGCAGTCATGGAACGGGAGGAGAGGTGGCGTCAGGAGGACCAGCAGGCTACTGAAAAGCTGCTTGGACTTCTGAGGGAGCAAACGGACACGCTCCGGCGCCTTGTGGATGTTCTGCAAGACCGGAGGCAGGAGGACAGAGCCCCGCTGCGGTCTATCTCTAACCGCCCTCCCCCGCCACCAAGTCCCACACCCCCCTCACCCAAAGTACAAAGAAGGAGGGGCGGCAAGGGCCGTTAAAACTTTCAGTCAACCCCTGCAGACTGCTCTAGCACTAGAAGGCTCTCATTCCCCAAAATTTTAAAAGTCCTTTCCTACACACCTCACAGAAGCCCCCGTGCAAGTTTCAACCCCCACGTTTCATGTCTGGTTCATAATAAAATATTCGTTTCTGTTAATTACTGTTTCCATGATTTTATTTTGGAGGAGAGTCTGTCTGAACGAGGGGAAGGGGCATGGTAATTGGACAGGACAGTCACCTTTACCAGGGTACAGAGGCGGGGTCAGGTCCAGGATCAGGACACATACCCAGTGCAGTGACTAGTGACCCTGTTCAATCTGGGAGGTGGTTTTCGTGTTCTGGGGGGGGGGGGGTTGCTCTGTGACTTTGTGGCGGGGGAGGGCAGTTACAGATCTAATGCATCACAGAGCCCCGCAGCAGGGGAGCTGTAACCCTCCTCCCCCTGCCAGACAGTCACATAGCCGACACATACACGCTGTCCCGCCCAGGAGGGCTGGCAGGCTCTGTTGAAACAACCAGTCCACCACTGCGGAACCCGTCATTCCTGGAGTTTAGAAGCATCATTTGCATCACAACAGTAAACCCGCACCCCGCCACAGTCTGCGTCCCAGGTTTAAAACATTCCCGCGAAAACAGTAATAAAGACAACGGTGTTCATTAACAAAACAGAACAGATTTTATTTTTTGGGAAGGGGGTGAAGGGGGTATGTAACTGGAGAGGATAGTCAACGGTAACTGGGTAAAGAAACGGTGGCAAGTTCAGGTTCTGAGTCCACAAACTTAAAATTCACTGGTGACCCTGCTCAGTCTGGAAACTGTCTTTCAAAGCCTCCCGGATGCACAGTGCGTCCCGCTGGGCTCTTCTAATCTCCCGGCTGTCTGGCTGGGAGTAATCAGCAGCCAGGCGATTTGCCTCAACCTCCCACCCCACCATAAAGGTCTCCCCCTTGCTCTCACAGAGATTGTGGAGCACACAGCAAGCTGCAATAACAATGGGGATATTGGTTTCGCTGAGATCACAACGAGTCAGTAAGCTTCTCCATCTCCCCTTGAGACGGCCAAAAGCACACTCCACCACCATTCTGCACTTGCTGAGCCGGTAGTTGAACAGTTCTTTTTCTGTGTCCAGGGCGCCAGTATAGGGCTTCATGAGCCAGGGCAGTAGCGGGTATGCTGGGTCCCCGAGGATCACTGTAGGCATCTCCACATCCCCAAGAGTTATTTTGTGGTCCGGGAAGTAAATACCTTCCTGCAGCCTTCTAAACAGACCAGAGTTCCTGAACACGCGAGCGTCATGAACCTTGCCCGGCCATCCAACGTTGATGTTAGTAAAACGTCCCTTATGGTCCACCAGTGCTTGCAGCACCATTGAAAAGTAGCCCTTTCGGTTGATGTACTGGCTGGCCTGGTGGTCCGATCCCAGGATAGGGATGTGAGTCCCATCTATAGCCCCACCGCAGTTTGGGAATCCCATCGCGGCGAAGCCATCTATGATGGCCTGCGCGTTTCCCAGGGTCACTACCTTTGACAGCAGTACCTTCACGATTGCCTTGGCTACTTGCATGACAACAACCCCCACGGTAGACTTGCCCACGCCAAACTGGTTCGCGACTGACCGGTAGCTGTCCGGCGTTGCAAGCTTCCAGAGGGCTATGGCCACTCGCTTCTGGACAGTCAGGGCTGCTCGCATCCGGGTGTCCTTGCGCTTCAGGGCAGGGGACAGCAACTCACAAAGTTCGAGGAAAGTCCCCTTCCGCATGCGAAAGTTTCGCAGCCACTGGGATTCATCCCAGACCTGAAGCACTATGCGGTCCCACCAGTCCGTGCTTGTTTCACGGGCCCAGAATCGCCGTTCCACAGTATCCACAAGACCCATTGCCACCGTGATGTCCTCGGCACTGGGTGTCGTGGTTTCAGACAGGCGTGTGCTACTCTCGGAGTTCAGGTCCTGACCCCGGTGCCGTAGCCTCCTCGCCTGATTTCTCTCTATCTGCCTCAGTGAAAGGTCGATGATGAGCTGCGATGCGTTGACAACGGCCACAACTGCAGCGATGGTCACAGCGGGATCCATGCTCACAGTGCTGTGGCGTCCGCGCTGTCACTGACCAGAAAAGTGCGCGAACTGATTTCCCGCCGGCGCTTTCAGGGAGGGAGGGCGGGAGTGACGGTTGGATGACGACAGTTACCCAAAAGCACCCTCGACACATTTTTTTACCCAGAAGGCAATGGCGGCTCGACCCAGAATTCCAATGGGCAACGGGGACTGCGGGAACTGTGGGATAGCTGCCCACAGTGCACCGCTTCCAATGTCGACGCTTGCCCCGTTAGTGTGGACTGACAAAGTCGAATTACTGTCCTTAGTGTGGACACACACGTTCGACTTTGTAATATCGATTCCACATATTCGATTTAACTAAAATCGAACTACTCTCGTAGTGTAGACATACCCTCAGTGTCTCTCTACACTCATTTCTCTCTCAGAAAAGGAAACAAACCCACACCTTGGACGAGATCTTTGGCCCACACAGCCCAACTGCAGGGCTAAGGTGCAAACATAGTATAAAGCTTACCTTTACACTTCTACAGTCCAGGTCTCCTGGCATAATTTACCGCAGCTTTCAGGCTCCTTTGAATTACACCATACAATGACTCCAAGAAACTGAAGTGGCACTCAGAATATTGCTGGGATGTAAGGTAGCCCCGACACGGTCCCTAGACTTCAGCCAAGCCCCTATGCAGCAGGGAGGGATGTGGCATAACAACTGTTAAACTGACTGCATCACCTACACTGGGGTGAGCCTCTCAGGGCCAGATGTGCTGGTCCTATAGTCAGGACCTGCCAGCATTGTGGTGCAAAACAGCTACATCCTGCTGAGGCATTGGCTCCATGAGTCCAAATCTTCCTGACTGCTCAGAAGCTGTGACCATATCCAGAAACAAAGTCCCTGGGCCTGGTTCTCCCTTGCTTTGCACCTTTTGTGCAGCTGTTTGCACCCGTGCAAAGTGAAAGTGGAAAAACTATCATCAGTGGGAGTGAGTTGAGAATTCTGATTTGGTAGAATTTTACATCCGCTTAGCACTGGTGCGGGGCATTTTCTATGGCTGTCTATATGTTTCACTGGCTACACATGGAGACGTTAGTTCAACTATTTTTGAACTGGTTTCCTCACTTATTGACTAGTGGGCGTGCAAAATGCATTTGTTCCCAGATTATAGTGCTGGAAGAAAGATGTAGCACATGGCCTTGCCGCACTCCATGATCTTCATTTTTTACATTTCAGGAGCTGAACATTGTTATGCCATAAATTATCTTGTCAGTTGTGATACTAACCACCACTGAGCTCATTCATTATGCATGGCACCCCCTTTGGGTTTAGAATGGAAAACCTGCAGGTTGAATTGCGAAGTCCGTGGAAATGTGATGACTAGCATGCATGAGCACATCTTAATGGAAGTGCAACTAAACAAGCTGGTTTCCGACTGCTGAAGTTAGCTGGCCTAAAACTTCTGACATTACAATATCTGCTTTAACGACAGTAAGTGTAGTGTAATAGTATCTCAAGTAAGTGTAGTTCATTGCGTTGCTTGTATGTCATTGAGCTCTGTTAATGTTCAAAGGGAAACTCAATTTGTTTCCCAAATGTAGCTTCTTCTTCTTTTTTTAGATTTTTTTAGTGTTTCACAGAACCTAATAGAAAAAATTTTCTTTTCTTTTTTTAATTTCATTGAAAACTTTACTTTTCTGAATTCTGCATTCCCTTTACAGTGTTGAAAACCCAGTATTTGGACTCCTGTAGCTTAGCTTTATATTCGAGTGAAGCCTCGTGATCATTTTCCACCCCCTCTAGTTATCCCCTGCTGCAGAAATCTCTTCTCTGAATGAACAATAGGGGGATAGTGGAATCTCCAACACTTCCCTCTCCCTCCACCTTTCATACCACCTTTTTTCTCCAATTCCAAATGTGATTTGTTGAAGCAACTGCTTTTTGATACCTTGTCCAACAGAACCCAGTGAATGGCTCATATGTTTCAATACCTCACTCAAGTCATCTCTTCTAATCTCTCTGTAACTGAAACTAAATTCAGCAATTAATAAAGGTCTCATGTTAATCACAAAGATGACAAATTTACAGATCAGTTGTGATTAAAATATAATTTCACAGGCTTGTCACAACTGACTAGAAAAGCCAGATGGACAATTTTGCTGATTATTCCTGGTAGAAGTGAGTGGTGAAGAACCAAACTGGATGCAAAGGGGAGCCCAGTCGATAGTGAGAGCTGCCCCACTTTTGTTAGTTAGGTTATTACTTTATTTTCCTGTGAATTTTAGTGCTGGTGGAAGATACTGGCCTGACAGTTCTAGAGCCTCAAATCCTCTGCTTATCCCGAGAACGGGGGCAGCAGCCATGCTAGCTTCCCTCACCATGGAGCCCCAGACTTAACAGACGTGGAGGAGTGCGAAGGTACTTTATTTTCCACAGCAGAACAGTTCAGACTCGCTGCCTCACCCTGTTATTCGCCAAATATCTTTCCTCTCTTCATTCAAGTCCCACCTTAGAATATATCCATCTGCTGAAAAGCTTTTCAGTGCTGACCTCACCAGTGCCCAGGACACTGGGCCCAGTGGCGTCCCTCATACCCTGTCTTCATGCTGGGAACAGCAACAACTGCTAGGAAGACCTGGGAGGGGGTGGACTTTGAAAGCTCTTTGCCCAAGTAGCCAGCACCAGCACTATGCAGCTAAGAGCACAGGGGATATGTCAGGGCCTTCTACCGCCTCTCACCCTCAAGCTCCAAAGGGAGCCTCCTCACATGGGGAGCAGCAGCTGAGGGGAGCTTGTACCGCATAGACTTTAGAAAGCCCTAGCCCCTCACATCTCCTTCCCTAAGCCAGCCAGCTCACCAGCCTCCCTCTCTCTGTCGATTGCGCTCCTCCTCTTCTTTCATTCCCCTTTCTACCTCCCTCCACCTCCGTTTGCACCCCCTCCTTTTCCCAATCCTCCTTTTATTCCCACAATCCCTTCCCTTCCTGCCAGTCCTCTCCCCCACTTCAACTCCAAGTGCCCCCAACAAAATACACAGATTAATAAATTACACAATATAGAAGGAAGTTGTGCCAGTCAACAGCCCACCCCAACCCCAACCATTCTGCTTGTATGTTGCATTCCTTTCCTCCAGTCTGTAGCCTGTTTGTGGCAGGGTCTGTGTCTTCCTCTGTGTTTGCACAGCACCAGTTGGGGCACTACCATAAAGTGTGACATTAATTAATAATTATGATAAGCTGGGTGACAGATACGGCAATTTCCTACAATATTCTGGACAAGCCCTTATTGAATTAAGTTTATGTATCATTGTGACCTACGGATTTTATGTAATCCCATGGGGGCGGGGACTACAGGATTCAAAGCACTAAGAACAGTGGGTAGCAGTTAGGCAAATTCACTCAGATTGTAACACCTCCAACGAGGTACCACACCTGGAGAGAGGCTCACATAACTGATTCAAACTGGATTCTCCAGGGACCAACAGACAAAGAAAGGGCTTTTGGTTAAATAGCCTGAGTTAAAACTGACTCAGGGCCTTCTCTCAGATCTACCCAAACGGATGCTAAGAAGCTTACCAGTGGCCTCTCAGATCCACCCAAACGGACAGGCCCTTCTGTCAAAGGAGAGCACCCTAATCCTTAGGGACCAGAGCCAGAATTCTTGTGGAGATGGAGGGTGCGGGGGGTCTGCTGGTAAGTTTATTAGCATCCATATTGGTTATTTTATTGTTTTTAATATGTTTTCTCTGTAGTCTTTTTACATTAAGAATAAATGTGCTTGCTTGGAATGAGCTGTGTGTGCAGTTACAACTGTTCACAGCCTCTGAGGAGAAAGCAAAGAGCAGAATCAGGCCTGTTCAGGTGGTCTGGCCCGCTGGGAATTCACAGTGTAGGCAGGGAACCGTGCAGCCTGTAAATACCCCAGTCAGGGGGAAGAGAGACACAAGTCTCCACCCAAGAAAGGTGATGGCTGGAGAGCCAGAAGAGTGGAGCCCTTGCTGGACCATGGAGGGGTAATACAGATGAGTTTCCCTCCACTGTGACAATCTGCACCTCCGGGGCTTAGATACAGTGATGAGAACATCACAAATACATAGGCCTGGAGACTTGAATGTCCTCTGGTGATAATTCAGTGGCGAGCTCATCTCTGAGGGTAATGCCATTTAAACCAGTGGAGTTGTGTCAGGAAGGAATTGGCGCTTTGTGTTTGAACTTTTTCTCGTTTAGGGCCCTCGCTTGCACCAGTGAAGTCAATGGGAGTTTTGGATGGGGTCTCTATGTACTTCTGAAACATAAATAATGAACTGTTCTGGATGAAAAGTGGCACGTGTCACTCCCTTCCCTATTGGCGGGCATGCCACTTGTGCATAGACGCCATTGCATGCAAAACTAGAATGAAACTAACAGACAGCGTTTAATTCACTAAATAAGAGTTTATTGTTCTGTATTTAGCACTGTGTCAAACTAACTCCATTCCTTTACCTGGTGTTTGTTTTGAAGCTTTTATGCCCAGTTTTAGATCTCATTATAAATTAACTGATCCCAGCTCGCTTTTGATATTCATGACCCAGATAAATGGCAAATGTCTCCTAAAACAGGATCAGTAGAAACCTCCGTGAATCACATTAGTCTGCAAGGGCTCTTTATTTCCCAGGGCCATTAAAAAATGGCAATTGTACGTGATCTGCAAATTGGAGAATGAAAACTCTGTTATCTTTAGAATAATGTGCTAGCTGCCCCCACCCGTCAGGGTCAGGGGCTTGCAGCAGCTTACTCACTTTGAACTTCTTTATTGCAGTGCCCAGATCCCATAATGATCAAAGCTGTAGAAAAAACCTGAGGCATAGACAGGAGCAGAGGAATTGCCCTACTGGATCAGACCAGTGGGATCTCTACTCTGGTATGCTGTCTCCAACAGTGGCCCTACAAAATGCTTCAGAGGAAAGTTCAAGAAACCCTACAGAGGACAGCTATGGAGAAGAACGGAAGAACTTTCTTCCAAATTTAATATGTACTAAGATATATTCCCCAGTACTCTAGTTTTGTGAGACCGGCCAGTGCACCAGGTAGCCAAGTCACTGACTAGTTCTCACAGTCACTATATATCCAACTATCTGTTTCTTAGGATCCAGTGCCCTATTAGCTTATGTCTCAGAACCACGACCCCGTCTCCTGGAGTGACCTTCTTGGTGTTTCAAGAATGACCAGCCTCCTCTACCTCTGTTAGAAGGTGGCTTTTATCTAAGGAAGATTGTCCTCTGCCCTGCCCCCGCCCCCATTCGAGCTGGGTTGCCTCCTATCATCTTTCTTAAATATGAGGATTGAACCTACCAGTTCCCAGCTGGGCCTGCTCCACAGTGTCCGCTATATGCTGTTTCTGCTCCACCAGTTCAGCAACTCTGGCCTCAGGATGCTGCATTTGGGCTCTGAGGGCCATGAGTGGCTTGCACCAGATACATACATGCATTAGCTGATCACCCGGCAAGTAGTCGGAGAGCTTTAGATAGTAGCTCAGGGCGGCATAGGTGAAGGGATGCATAAGAGTTTAGCTCTCTATCCCCCTCTGGTGGCTGGGACCACCTAGAGATTATGACTGCTATTTGCTGTGACCGATCAAAGTTGGGTCTCTTAGCTGAAGCAGGAGGGGGTCAGGCTTTTACACCCACAGGTCATAACCAGTCAGTTCAACCCCTCCCCAAAATTTAAGCTTCTAACTGAAAGATATAACCCAGTAACATAATAAAAGCCCCAGTATAACTACGGAGATGAAAGACTATTAGAAGATTAATTAGGACTGGGAACTACCCAGTTTACGGCTGGAGTAGATATCTGGTGGAACCCCTGGGAGAGGGCAGTGGGAGCAATTTCCCCCTCCTGGCTCTGGAAGGAATTGCCCATGGAGTTTTGTACTCCGGTTAATTGATCTCCTACAAGAGGGGCATGAGTATTGACTTTCCTTTGCTCCGCTATTTTTTCATGTAACCCTTCTAAAACCGCAAACACTCTTGTTACAATCAAGCTTGGCTCTGCAATGTAAATGCTCTGTTCAAACATCAGCACAACGTTTCTGCCCCAGGCAGCTTAGGAAATGATTTTATGGCATAGCAACTTAGAATTACCACACAGGCAGGCTTCTGAGCTGAGCTGTTTAACCTACTCTTTACCTGCAAAGCTGGAACTAACATATCTGGCCTCCAGTTGCTATAAATTGAAACTGCTCTGGGTCCATTTGTCATGCACCGTCTCCTACGGTGGATTTACTGCTGTGCCATACTCAGAGGGTAGCTGATTTTAGTTTATTTTAAGTTGGAAACACAGTTTGGAATGCATTTCCTGAGCAAACTATGGGGAAACATAATTTATGAGCCAATTTGGCCATGAAGGGTCAGTTATTTAAAAACAATGATTTGCCCATACTAAAAGGGACTGTGAAGTTTGGCTGTAGAGCAGCGTTAGGAAGCTCAACACATCTATTTAACTGTATTTCTCTTCTCTCTCATACAGCTGCCCTCTTGCTGCTGTGATTAGATTTATGGTTGATCTGCCTGCAGACCAGGCTCTGGTTATTCCGTCAGGTCCCATGTTTATTTCAGATGTCTGGCTTTTTGGAAACAGTAATGTCTACATCAGTGATAGAGTCCTGATGTGACTCTGAGTATTTGTTTAAAAGCTTCCAGGAGATAGTTGGACACGACAGTGATTCTGGCTGGGGAAATGGAAGACTACCACAAAAATAACAGGACTAGGAAGACAGAAAATAAGGGAAGGAGGAGGCTAAAATTGAGTAAAATATCATGATCAGAGTCAGAGGGATAAAAGCTCTCAGATCCCAAGCACATCTCCATGCCAGGAAAGGATAGGTTTACTGTCTCCAAAGAGACAAAAGTGTTATAGGTTCTGTTGATACGAATATTATTGGACAACCTCACCCTGGATGTAAACACATGCAACTCCACTGAAGCAAATGGAGGAAGACTGGTCTTGTGTTTAAGGCACTGGTCTGGGATTTAGGAGATCTGGGTTCAGTTACCATCTTTGTCAATCTTCCCATATGACCTGGGGTAAATCACTTAATCTTTCTGTGCCTCCGTTCCTCATCTGTAAAATGAAGATGATCAGACAGACATGGAGTGTGTGTGTGGGGGGGGGGAAGTGTTATCTGTTAGAATCACCAGGGCACAGACTGTTTCTTACTTTGTGTTTGTACAGCGCCTAGCACATTAGGGCCTGAATCTTGGTGTAATTTAAGTAATAACATCTGAATTTGGCCAGGTGTGTCTATTTGACTTTTTAAAAAAAGTTCCTGAAAATACTGCAAAACTAAATCTCATTAGTGAGTTTTTTTGAGGAAGCCATATGAATTGCTGTAAACAAAGCTTCCGTGTCTTCCAGAAGGCAGAACCTGGCTATAAAGCTCTTGTGTTGGACACACAAGTTTTACTGTAAATATAGTTAAAATATAGGTCATTTTCTGGAAGGGATGCAGGTCCTCATTTACATACCGGGTGATCCTACCTCTGAGTAAAGAGTTCTAGGGAAAAAATATGAGACTATTGGAATATATTCAAGTGGCTCCAACCAGTTATTTATTGGAAGATGGAGATCAGCCCAGGCTTGCAAAACAGAAATGAAATTTTACCTGCCCAGGTTCAAAATCTACTCACCAACCTTTTACCATGATGAGGAGGAGGAGGAGGAGTCAGGAGACCTGAGTTCCATTCCTGGCTCTGCCATTGACCTGTGGTGTGACCTTTAGCAAGTCACTACATTTCTCTGTGCCTCTGTTTCCCCACTCACTCTTTGTCTTGTCTATTTATAATATAAACTCTTCAGGGCCAAGTCTGTCTCTAAATGTATAGTGTCTGTCACAGTGGGGATTCTGATTAAGGCTGAGGTTTCTAGATGCTATGGTAATACAGATAAATAATAGTAATGTGCTAGCTCTGTATTAATACATTGATAGTGCAGTTGTATTTATTTCCAAAGGACAGGATCAACAGCAACAAACAACTTTTCAGTGTCATTTGAAGAAAGTATTGCCTTCTTTCCCCATCTCAGGAGCTCCTATGCAGACTAAAAACTGATAAACAAAGGACAATGAGACTGTCTATTTTTAAAGAATATCTCAGTCTCTTCTGGGGGAAGAAATAGGTTTATAGAATGTTTGCCTGTAATCCTACAGGGATTTAAGCCCAATTTCTCTCAGACTTGTAAAGCAGTCAGTTGTGATCTGCTTTAGTGACTTCTGCAAACTTCACTCTGTCTTCTATTCTGAGTCACAGTCATTCGGTTTAGACTTTTCAATATGATCAACCCAGCCTGCTTCCCAGAAGGATGCTTTAGGAGTGCAATCTTGTAATGCTGTTTGGTCCTTTTAGTTAGTTTTCTTCACCCAAGCAAGACTGGCTGTCAGGAGTAATTAAAAGTTAGAGATGGAAAAGACCTATACAATAATTTAATCCACCCCCTTGTCAGTGCCCAGCTTTTCCCTACAGTGTATTTTTTAATTCTCTGTCCTGAGGGAGCTTCCATGACTTTTCTTGTCAGGTTCTTTGAGTCTTTCAAGAAACTTCTGTATTATTAAGACCTTATCTTAATTTTATCTCATTACTACTACCTCCCATTGCCATGACTTACGCCCTCTCTATTTCTCTTTGCCTATGTACTAGGACCAAGAGCTTCTTCAAAACGGGTAAACTCAAATTCCCAACTTTGCAGGAATTTTACCATTCCCACAAAGCTACATGATGGCATAGGCGCCGACTCCGTGGGTGCTCCGGGGCTGGAGCACCCACAGGGAAAAATTAGTGGGTGCTCTGCACCCACCAGCAGCCAAGCTCTCCTCCCCCCTTGCCCCACCTCCCCCTCCGCCACCTTCTCTCCTGAGCGCGCTACGTCCCTGCTCCTCCGCCTACCTCCCAGCGCTTCCCGCCCGGCCGCCGCCAAACAGCTGTTTGGCCGCTCCGGGGGGGGGAGGAGGAGCGGGAACGTGGCACGCTCAGGGGAGGAGGCAGGGAAGAGGCGGGGCCGGGGCGGGGATTTGGGCAAGGAGTCAGAATAGGGGCAGGGAGGGGGCGGAGACTTTGGGAAAGTGGTTGGAATGGGGGTGGGGCAGGGGTGGGGGCGGGGCCGAGAGCAGAGTGGGGTCGAGCACCCACCAGCGGGAGCAGAAGTTGTTGCCTATGCATGATGGCTAGATGATGCCTAATCTTGGGGTCGGATTTCCCATAAATGCTGGTTTACCTATGTCAGCTAATGGGACTAATGAGGCGTAGCTATGTAGATTCCTTAAGCACTGAAGGGAGAGTAGACTCTAGCACAGAGCATTTGCCGTCGTGATAAAGTCAAACAAAATTGCTTCTTTGGAAATTGCCTGGGTACATCAGCAATTCCCAATGGGCTTCTTGAGTTGTAAGATACAATTTTTGTCAAAAACAAGGGGGTGGGGGTGGGGAGGGATCACAATATAAATAGAATTTCAGGATCAGAACAATTCTTTCTGAAGCCTTCATTCAATACTCTGTATGAGATTTGTCTCTGGACTGCTACAGAAGCACAGGTTGGCCTTGTGTGCACACACATACACACACAATACCTGTGTTAAAAGACAATTATTAAGGGTGCAAAGTCAAGCACTCAAAAGTTAGGAAATGCCAGAATTAAAGTTGCCTGTGCCCAGCCCGACTGGCCCCTAGTCCCAATCTCCCTCCGCAGGGTCCTTGTCCAATCTCAGTATCATCATCTCCACATACCCCCAGCTCCTTGTCCCTGTCTTTTTGCCCAGCCAGTCTCAGATTTCCCCCTGCACCTCAGCTCTTCATCAGATCTCTCTCCCCTCCTCCTTCACTTTCAATCTCCCACCCCATTGGTTCTCAGTCCTGATCTCCTTGGCCAATCAGTCCTAGTCTCCCCGTGGCTGTTCATCTGATCTCAGTCTCCTCCATCTACTGGATATCAGTACCCTTCCCTGTCCCCTGGCTCCCCGTCTCTGCACCGGCTCCCAGTCTCCTCTACGCATCCCAACTCCCACACCCAGTTCCCCTCTCCCCCTGCCAACCTCCCATCCCATTTTCCACATATACACACTCCAACCTCCTTGTTCCAATCCCTTCCCATGCCTTCCTTCGCTCCCCCACCAGATTCACTTCTTGTCCTGTCTTCATTGAATCAGGCAGCTTCCTACTACCTGCGCCCAGCAGGGAAGCCATTGTAGTTCTGGGCTACTGCAGACCTTGCTGGATCTGGGGTCCTGAACTGAGAGCTATTGCAGGGAAAATCTTCCTCAGCCAGGGGGTAGAGCATGCCCATTGTGAGCAGAAACTTTCGCTGATGAAATCTAAGAAGTCTCTACTGATCGTGTGCAAACTGCAATTTTACAAAGGCTTATATATCAACATTTTTGGGTGGATTTTCATGAAGATGGCAAAAGACACATACCTGGCACAAAGGCCCACCCTGCCCTGCCAAATTTCAAGTCCATCCTCCAAAAACAGAGGCACTTTAGCTCTTCAAAGAAAACATCCCCAGTATTTTTTTAACATTCTCAGAAATGGCTGAATAGTTTTGGATGAAATTTTCCAGTAAGTTTCAGACAGTGGAAGAGACCTGGCATGAAAAATTTCATCCCAAATGGTTAAAATTTGGCAAAATTATAGGCAACTGAAAACAGGGTTTTATAATGGGAAGTGTCAGGTAACATTAACAGGCAATGTTACTAGCCCCATATATACATATGTGTGTGTATGTATATATCAGGGGTCGGCAACGTTCGGCACATGGCTCGCCAGGGTAAGCACCCTAGCGGGCCGGGCCAGTTTATTTACCTGCTGACGCGGCAGGTTCGGCCAATCGCGGCCCCCACTGGCCGCGGTTCGCCGTCCCGGGCCAATGGGGGCAGCGGGAAACCGTGGCCAGCACATCCCTCGGCCCGCGCCGCTTCTCGCCGCCCCCATTGGCCCGGGACGGTGAATCGCGGCGAGTGGGGGCCACGATCGGCCGAACCTGCCGCGTCAGCAGGTAAATAAACTGGCCCGGCCCGCTAGGGTGCTTACCCTGGCGAGCCGCGTGCCGAACGTTGCCGACCCCTGGTATATATATATATGTGCTATGGATACAAGTGAGTGCTAAAGTAAGTGCTTTAAAACAGCGGTTCTCAACTGGGGGTCCAAGGCCCCCGGGGGGTTCAGGAGCCCTTTCAAGGGGACCACGGGGCCCCGCAGCTGACGCTCCGATCTCCAGCGCCTCCCACGGCCAGTGACAAGTGAAAGTCTGTCTGTCCACCTGGGAGATATATTGTGAGACTTAACAAAACGAGAGTCAAATTTTCTGCTGGTGTAAATGGTCACAACTGGAGTGATTTCAGTGGAGTTTTCTTTCATTTACATCAACTGAGAATTTGACCCTAAACTGTAAAGCATTTTGAGATCCTCAGATTTTTCAACAAATAAATCAAATACTGCTTTGTTACACTAGTGAAAATCCACTGAAGTCAGTGGAATTGCTCCCCATTTACCAGTGTAAATGAGAACAGAATTTGCCCCTCTTTCTCTGTGTATGTTTGTGATGAAATCAACTCCTGGTTATAGCGGTGTAGTTACCACTTTAGTAAGATGTGGACTGAAGGTCAGTTTCAGGTTCCTTATTTTGGAATTTTACGCCCTTGCATATTTAATTGACTTTTGTGTAAGATGACAGAAATGTTCCACGTAAATTGCTGTACCTGACACAGAGGAGAACAATGACCTCTTTTAGCTCTGTTATGCAATGACACATATGACTTGCTACTGTCATTGCTGAAAGACTGTGGCATCTTGCAACAGGCATTAGCAGATCTAGCCATCAAGGCACTGATGAGAAGACAAATCTCTTTACAAGCAAATGCTCCAGTGCGTAGTTAATAGCACAGTGGGTTGCAGGACATACAACTGTGATGAGCATCTAGACCTGAGCAGCTGCTATAAAGATATGCCTCCCTGACATCTAACCACTCCATGGTGACTGTACCCCAGCATGTTGATGGCTGTTCCAAATTGGTCTTGAAACAAAGGAGTTACCTTTTTGAAGTTTGCCTTTTAAATTTTAAAAGACCTCAGTTTATTTGCATGAACTCGTAAAGAAATATGTTCTCTGCGTTTCCAAGCTCATAAATACTTGACCAGTATGAGAAGAGCTCTTAATCCTGTTATAATCTATTCAAGCAAAGATCTGTGAAAATAATGGTATGCAAGCTGTTCCCATGATACAAAGCACTGTAGTGTAGGTGGATGCTGTTTGCGCCTGCATTAAAATGCATCAGCGTTTATGTATTCTAGGAGAGTTTAGAAGCAGTATGAGTGCAGTGTGTATTGAACTGAAGGCAAAGTATTTTGGACTTTATTAGCATTAACTAGTAACTTCGGGAGCCCTTGAAAACTACTTCCCCTGGAAAAATTGGGAGCTGGCAACTATTTCCATGATGCCTTGTAAACAAGATCAGAGTGCGCTATAGAACTGACTTTTATATGCTCATTTATGAAGTGATGCCAGATTCTCCTCTCGTCCTTGCTCCTTCGAGAGCCTTGCTAGGCAGGGGCTTGAATGTGCTGGGAAAGCCTGCCAGAAGTGCTAATGTCAGGATGCAGAGTGAGGTAGATGGCTGGTCACTGGGGAACAGACGGGGATTGATTCAGAGAGACAGGCAGGAGTACAGATGTGTAATTCTGCCAGAGCACATGCCATCGCATTGTGCAGCCCAAACAGGGAGTGTTTTTTTCACAACTAGTTTTCCTCCTCATAATGTTGTCACCTCCAACCAGACTGTGATGGGGTATACAAACCCCATGCTAGGCCCGAAAGAGTTAAAAGGCAATACTGGCCCAGGTAGGTCCATCCTTCTGGGCTTGCCAAGCATGTTCTGACTGGAGGAGGAGGTTAAAAGGAGCTCAGAAGCCCAGGCAAAGGGTGGCGGACAGGCTGCAGGAAAGAAGAATCCTTCTCTGAAGCCAAGTCTATACTTCCTTTGGTATAACTGTGTTGCTCAGGGGTGTGAAAAATCCACACCCCTGAGTGATGTAGTTATACCGACCTAACCTAAGGTGACCAGCTAGCAAGTGTGAAAAAACGGGACGGTGGAGGAGGGTTAATAGGCGCCTTTATATACACAAAGCCCCAAATATCAAGACTGTCCCTATAAAATCAGGACATCTGATCACCCTAACCTAACACTCCACCCCACCCATGTAGACAGCACTACGTCGACCGACTAACTCAAAGTTAGTACTGGAATCATCAACTTCTATGTGTGGCTCAGCCACTAGTGGGAGACAGAGCATCACACTGTGAACAGAGTCATGGGTCCCATCCCACTGCTGACGACATAGCCAGAGGCATTGCATTACGCGTGCAAATGAGGGTGCACGTTTTTGGCACATGGGCATCCTCTTTTTTAAGAGCATCCTCTTAGAAGAACCCCTGATAGTAAAGAGGAGAGAGCAGAGATTTTGTTTAACCCATTGTAACACGGCGCAGGTGGGCCACTCTATCTTCAGCCACTTCTGCGCCCACAAACCAGCCAGAGACCTCTGCTTTGGTGCAATCACCTGTGCTCTTTATTTACAGTACAAGTTTCCACCACCTTGTAGCTACAGATAGCGTCAGGCTCACAGCCTCAGAGACCGCTAGCTTCTGCAGCCAACAGGGGAGAGCACAGCCTCTAACTCCCCGGCTCCTCCCTTTCCTCTCTCCCTGGCTTCCTTCCTACCAGCCTTTACGTAGCCCCTGGCGAACGAAGCCGGCAGCTGTTCCCCATTTGTCACTTAGGCCTGAGCTTACTCAGCCAGCTCCAATTCCCCTTTCCTGATTGGAGCTGGCATGACAGAGGTCTGGCTCGGGGTTTCCCAGCCAGCACCCTGTCACACCCATGTATTGGGCAACTTTCACAAAACATCAAAGGGCCAGACAACAAAGTCAAGGTCCAAAACTTTAGAGAGAGAGTTTAAAAGCACCAAAGGGATTTGGGAGCATAAATGCCTCAAAGTCAATGGCCCTTGTGTTCCTAAATCCCTTATGCATTTTTAAAACATTTTCCCCTTTAACATCAGTTAAGGGACCAATCGACCAAGGCTAATGTTTGCAAAGCTAAGTCCCTCAAGTTAGGCACCTAAATCCACATTTACACACTGAAGCAAGTGACTGCACTGGGAGAGGCAGCTGCTCAGTGTGAAGGATGTGGGGCTGATCTGTGATAATTTACGAATACTGCATGTGACAGGGCTACTGGGATAGTTACTGCACAGCCCTGTTGGGTTACTGGAATGTTTACAGTATGCACCTGTGGGTTAGTTTAATAGCAAGGCTGTGAGGAAACTAGGAGGAAGGCAACACAATGGCTCCAGATAAACAACCTAGTTGTAAACACGGTGGAGATGGTCTCTCAGCTAAAGTGTAGCTCAGCTGGAGCGTTAGCTCCTGGTTACAAGGGCGTGCACAAGGGGGGTAACCAGGGGCACTGGCCCCCAATAATCAGGGGGGGCACAGAGCGCCTCTGGCTCTGGGGCTGCGGCGGGGGGGCACAGAGCTCCTCCAGCTCCAGGGCCACGGCAGGGGGCACAGAGCTCCTCCAGCTCCAGGGCTGCGGCGGGGGGCACAGAGCTCCTCCGGTGCCGGGGCTGCGGTGGGGGGCACAGAGCTCCTTCAGCTCCAGGGCTGCGGCGGGGGGCACAGAGCTCCTCCAGTGCCGGGACTGCAGCGGGGGGCACAGAGCTCCTCTGGCTCCAGGGCCGCAGCGCAGGGCAGAGCTCCTCTGGCCCCAGGGCCGCAGCGGGGGGCACAGATCCTGCCCCTCCAAAAGCGGTCACATTCCTGCACAGGCCCCTGCCTGGTTAAAGCACCCAATGACAAACCAGGAGATCTGGGTTCAGGGCCTACCTTGTCCACAGATTTATTGTGTGGCCTTAGCCAACTTCCTCACCTCTCTGCATCTCAGTTTTTCCATCTGTAAAATGGGGAGAACAATGCTTCCCAATCTCACAGGGGTGTTGAGAGGGTTGTTTGATAAGTGTCTCTAAAGCTCTTGGAGATTCACATATAGAGCATAGAAGTACAAAGCATCCACACTGGTATTACTTAGGATCTAGAAAACAAACAACTATTAAGCCTTGAATTGTGTCCTGCAGCCAGGGTAGTTCACAAAGAAACTCCTTGGACCTTGGGAAACGATTAAAAATATATAGATTTACATTTCTAGAAGATTTTAAAAAGTCAGTAAGTCAATAACTTCCACCAGATCCTTACATCTTGGAGATTCTTATGGCCTGAATTAGTCCAAGTAACAATTTCTCTCTGCAGCTGATGCAATATATACATATTACTTATGTGTATTTTAAAGTTATGTCATGGGGGCCTAGAGCATATGGATAGGTGCCCTCCTCAATGTTTGCATAAATCTAAATACATAAAAAAGAGAGGGATGGAGAGCTGCTCATATACCGCATGTGCTTGGCAGTGTCTGCCTGTAGGCTGCTGCCCTCCTATGGCAAGTCACAATGGCATCCTCTTCATTCTCAGCCAGCATCTCTGGAAGGAGCACACTGCGTTTCTGAGATGATGAGCCAAGGTTTGGCTGCGATACCTGCTGTTAAAATGATAGCCTCCAAAACTCAACGTGCTAGTTCACTATGTGAAGATAAAAACCATGGTTCCTTAGAAAATCAGCACCCTGGGGCATGAATCATCTCAGTTCTGCGAGGGAGCATTTCTTTCATGCAAAGGGACGGTGCACAGCTGAAAGAGCGACTGTCATTCTCAGGTTGCGTGTGCCATTGTTATTGTTGAATGGTAACTTCTCCGGGCTATACAGTTGGCTCCAGTGCTCCTCTCCCTAATGACAGAGTGTTTTTTTAAGAGCTTGTATCTTGGCAACATAGGATTGTTGACTTGGAAGCTCACGGTTTAAAATAAGGCTACATTCATTTCAGCAACTCTGCTGAATCCTGCATCCGTTGCCATGGTAGGACTGGGAAGCTAACCCTCAGGGCAAGTACCATGTGCTTGCTTCTATTATCAGCATTCTTCCAGTGTGCTCCTTTACTGCCTGCCATTCTGAAGTCTCTGGCAGTATTCCTCTACTCCTATCTCCCCAGAACTATCTTCATGCCCGGGAGAGGCAAGCTGCGACTCCACCCATAAGTAGCTCCTGGTAAGAGGATGCAAAGCAGGACCATGGTACTGAAAGTTAGCCTCATAGTCCTTCCATGATCATAATTCCTTCCTTCGCTGAATGGAGACCAGTGTTTCAGCAAGGCCAGATTGAGGTTGGCATTAAAAGTGCCCTTTGGAGTGACGGGGAATAAAGATTTTTCAGTTTTAAAAGGCCTTCCATCCCCTTCCCCTGCAAAGACAGCAATGGCCAAGATTCTCAAACTTGACTAGTGGTTTTGGATTGCTTGAATTTTTAGGTGCCCAACTTGAGACATCTTTACTGGGCCTGACGTTCAGGCCAGAGCTGAGCTCCCACTTTTGGAAAATCAGGCCCCTTTAAAACGTCTCAAGTTGGGCACCTAAAAATTCAAACAATCCAAAATCGCGAGTCACTTTTGAAAATCATAACATTCGTTGTTAGTCAATAGCTTACGCTGACGTAGCTCTTTTCATTCGGAAAGAGCTCCCAGCCCTTCACGTCCCACGCTGTATACATGCAGCACCATTCCTGTGTGTCCTGTGTGGGAGGTGGTAATATGGCAACCAAGTGCTCCAGTGATTCGGGTGCCTATCCTAGGACCTGATCCTGAAACCCTTGCTCAGGCGAGTAAACTTTGCTCAACTGAATCATCTTATTGACTTCTCGCATGGTTAGGAATTATTTATGTGAATAAGGGTGTCACAGGGTGGCTGGCCCCAGTAAATGAAGTCATCCAGCACCTCTGTGCCAGAACAGGTGCTCTCATTTGGCCAATTCAGAGGCAGGGACAGCACCTGGGGGCTACAAAAGATCAGTGAAGGAATGACCCAGTGAAGGGAGGCTTGGTGAGTCAGTCAGGAAGGGCGGGTGAGAGCTGCCAGAGACCAGGGGGACTGGAGGAATCTTGGAGGGAGGCAGAAGGTGGTTCCTGGGGGAAGACTGAAGACAAGAGAGCAACAAGAGGAATATGTTGGCTAGTATCCCCAAGCCAGAGAGGGCTTGAGGGCTGAAGGCCAGGGAGCAGCAGAGGGCACTGCCTGCTGGCTCTAAGCTGAAGAGCTGGGCACGAGGGCTGAAGGCTAGGGAGCAGAGGAGGACCTTACCAGCTGAGATCTCCAGAGCTGGACCCAGAGGAACCATGAGAAGGCCAGGGGGAGTGAGAGATGCTCCCCTGGCAAGGATGCTCCCAGCAGAGAGACTGTGGGGGTTCCTGCTGGAAAAAGTGGGGTTGCACCCCAGAAGGAAGGTGGCTGTCCTCAGACAAGGACAGGAGAGGATTGACAGGGGGTCTGGGCATGGTCACAGGTGGTAGTGTGTGGTATATGGAGCATCAACAGGGGACATGTCTTGAATTTTAATGACTGCACTGGGGTGAGAAATTAACTTCATGTTTGGGACTTTTGTTGTGGGCTATTTGAACTATTCTGCTTATAATAAACCAGCCTCAAAGAGGGGTACTATTAAAACAAGAAAGCCTGAAGTGAAGTTATTGGGTCACCTGAGAGGGGAAACTGAGGCAGGGATGCCTGTCATGCTACAGCCTGCCACAGGAGGGTGCTCCAGGTGGGGCTACTCTATGACAAAGGGTTGCAAGACCACGCCTGTAGTCTGTAAGTGCATTGGGACAGGAACAAAATTTTCCAACTTGGATGGCTAAAGTCAGTCACCTACATCAACAGAAACGCTCAGAAAAAAAGTGGCATGATTTTCAAAGATGCTGACACCTGCAATTTCAAACTGAAGCCAGTGGAAGCTGGAAGCACTTGTGGCCTCTGAAAAATAGGTTGGAACAGTTCAGGGCAACTGCACCTATATTTCCCCTCCGTGGTCACTTGAGGGCACCCACCCTAGGTTTCTGGCTCCTCAACTATCACCTCTCTTGGGCAGAGATCCACATCTCTCTCCCTCCTGATCGGGGGTTTTTCCAGGCTGCACAATTCCCTGTCTATACTGTGATATCCCCAGCCTGCCTAGACAGGCCAACATCTGCACTTTCCTTTCTCTCCAGAGACTCTGAACAGCATAACTGCCAGCAGTTACAAATTACCACACAGATCGTTCTACGCAAGCACATTTATTCTTAAGGTAAACGCATTACAGAAAATGCATATTAAAAACAATAAAAGAACCTACACACATTCTGAAAAACAGAGATCCCCCCAACTCCAGCCCCGGGCTCTGGTAGGTGTCAGTCCTTCAAGCCCCACAACTGGCTTTTCCCTGTGGTTACAAGTTCACAACTGTCTTGGATTCAGAACCAGAACAACCATCAATAGCTGAATCTTTTCTTTATACAGCTTGGGCCTTTAAACTGACATCTTGACAATGGCCAACTCCCCAGGGCGTAGCTTCTAAAGGGCTAGGGTTGGCATAACCAGAGGTGGGGAATTTGCATTCACCTCCCTACAGATATTCCCCAGGAAAACTACTTAGTATATTTTGTTCCAAAAATCCACTCTTGTCTGGCACATTGTTCACTATAATCATTTGAACTCCCAGGTCTCACATCTCACAACCCCCTCCAGAAGTTGCATACAATTGCAGCCCACAATAATACATAAACCATTCATTTAATACAATGGACCTCAAAGATATTTCAACTTAATTCCGTAAGGTCTCCCTGGGATATTGCAGGAATTTGCCATGTTTGCCACACAGTTCACTTTTATTTAGGAGCGTAAGTGTAGATTTCGGTGCTTGCCTTTAAGCACCAAAGTTAGAAAGCGTTGCCCTGTGTCATTTATCTGTCTGAGAAGCTCACTGCACAGCTGGGGCCATAACAATAAACCATCTGCTCATCAAGGCTCCTAGCCTGGATTATGGAGCAATTTTAGGGAAATGATTGGCTTTGGGCAAAGTAGCTAGATCTGCTAACACTAACAGCTGATCTCTTTATCTGTACATGGGATACAACATGGTCACCACTGTGGCCACGGAAAAGGATTGATTTTTAGCCCTCCTTAGAGTGCAAAGCTTTCAATTGCTATAAAGACCTTTAATGAGGGGGAAGTAACGAGGGGTCTGCGCTGGGGAACGATATGCTGGGCTGTTCAAAGTGAGAGGGAACTGTTCTAACCTGTATTTGTTGACTCAGTGGGTGCAGAAGGAGGTTTGGTTAGCACCTGATGGTTTATTGTACAAGTCAGTCAGGCAGCCTTCTCAGAGATGACAGTGGCGTTCTGGGCAGGATCTGTAGAGTCAAAAGCTGGCTTTCCCTTTTATTATCTCGCTATGAGGCTGTCTAAATTGTCGGGCGCCTACAGGAATGAGTCTCCACGGTATTCAAACTGACACTGGTGACTGCATCTCACTCTTGTCAGATGACAAGACATCACATACAAACAGGCTGCTCTATCTATAGGCAAGCCAGGCACCTAGAGTGGCAGATTTCCAGGCAGCTGCCTGGGGCAGCAGATTTGGCCCCGCTGTCCCTCTGTCATGGTTGCAATGTCACTTGTTCAGATTTGTCCCTGCTACACCATTCCCCTCCATCATGATGAAAGGGTGGCTGGACCAAATTTGAGTGGTGTGAGGGACAGCACACTGAAGTGTTGCCTAGGGTGGCAGATTGTGTTGAGCAGCCTCTGCATACAAAGCAGGGCCAAATCTGTAAAATGTAGAGTTTAGTAATATGGGAACACCTAGAGGCCCCATTGTGTAAGAGTAAGAGAACAGTTCCTCCCCAAAGAGCTTACAGTCTAAACAGCGAGACAGACAAAGAGTGGGAGAAAAGAAGCATAGATCATTTAATAGATGGGAAGCTGAAGCACAGAGATGATTTGGCCAAGGTCACATAAGGGGTCTGTGGCAAATTGGGGAATTGAACGCAGATCTCCTGAGGTGCAGTCCAATGCCTTCAACACAAGATCATAAGCCACAAAATTCAAATCCAGATCCAAGTTCTGAAAGCTCCAAAATTCAGGCGTGCTAGGACCCGGGTTTTGGTTTCATCCATTATAAAGATTGGAGCCGGATCTGGGTTTGCTTATCAAACATCCCCAAAGTTCGGGGATGTTTTGATACAGGATTTGGATTTGAGTCCATCACTAGTAAAATTAGAACTCTGCCTTTTTCCCAAGGTCTGTCTGGTAGGTATGTGTGAGGCTGAAACATTGATTAATATTCAGCCCTGATGTAGGTGGCTATAATTCCACTGACATCAAAGGAGTTTTATCGTCCATTTGCTGCAGAGCTGAATTTGACCTGTTAACTCTTTTCTATTTGAGTCCGAACAGGCACATCGGTGCTCCTAGCCAGATTGTTCCACCACCATTCTGATGAGCTTCCACAGGGTACGCCACGGTTGCACACATGCTCGGGAGAGATCCAAATCCAGTTCAAAAGCTGCATGGCAGTGCTGAATACCACAGTGTGGCAGCAAACTGATAGCCAGAATGTTTTCCAGTTCAAGACTCTTTCATAGCAATGTATTCTTTTCCATGTGTTTAATACCAAGCCAGGACCATATGAGGCTTTCTTCACTTTTAGCCTCTATTCCTTTTATTCTGTTTGGGACTTTAATTGATATTGTTTATTCTGATTTCTTAACCATTGTTCCCTGATGATATTTTACACAGACTGTAAAGTCATGTAGCACTGGGATAAAACAGGAGTAACTCCACTGACTTAAATGCAGTTACTCCAGATTTCTTCTATTGTAACTGAGAGCAAAATCCAGCTGCTTGGGTATATGAAGACCTTAGCCAAGCTAAAAGAGACTCTTTATTGGGTCAAAAGCAGACAGCATGTAGACAATTGTCATAGCTTCTAAGTGATCAGGGAAGAGACTAACTCCAGGAATGGAGAGCATATGAGCAGACAAAGTGTAAGCATGTTCTTAAATCCTTCTAATATTCATTGTTGCTGTAACT
Source organism: Emys orbicularis (assembly GCF_028017835.1). Lineage (NCBI taxonomy): Eukaryota > Metazoa > Chordata > Testudines > Emydidae > Emys > Emys orbicularis. The sequence goes on from NC_088683.1 coordinate 349,876,826, forward strand.
TAATGCGCAAAAATGGGGCAGCTTGCACTGACTGGTGGAGACAGAGAGTTATGTGCATTCATTAAAGGGGCAAAGATTTCATCTCCTCACACCACAATTCGCATGACTGAAAGCTGAGAAACAGCTACAGAATTCATGCAAAGTAGGAGAGTAGCAATGTGTGTCTGGTTTTCTGGCAGGAACAGGAGTGATGCTATAGCAGGGACCAGGGGCGGCTCTAGGCACCAGCAAAGCAAGCACGTGCTTGGGGCAGCCCATTTGCAGGGGTGGCAGGGATCCAGCCTGGGAGCTGAGAACCAACAGGGGGCCCTGGGAGCTGTAGTTCCTTGGTTAGCTCCCTGCCTATAGAGCCAACCCTGGAGCAGGGAAAGAACTACATTTCCCAGCATTCCCTTGGCCACTACCAACAGGAAAGAGGGGGAGGGAGTGAGGTAGCTGAGACCTCATGCTGCAGCCTGTTGTGAATGGAGAGCTGCACTGTGAAGGTAGGGATACCATATTTTAACATTCAAAAAATAGGACACTCCACAGGGAGGGAGGGTAGCCCCACCCTGCCACCATCCACCCCCTCCGACTGCCCCCCACAGAAACCCCAACCCATCCAACCCCCCTGCTCCCTGTCCCCTGATCACCCCCTCCCGGGACCCCACCCCCTGTCTAAGCGCCGCTGCTCCTTGTCCCCTGATTGCCCCCTCCCGGGACCCCTGCCCCTAACTGCCCCTTGGGACCCCACCCCCTATCTAAGCCTCCCTTCTCCTTGTCCCCAACTGCCCCCTCCTGAGACCGCCCCAACTTCCCCCCCTAGGACCCCACCCCCTACCTGTCCCCTGACAAATCCCCGGGACCCCCATGCCTATCCAACCACTGCCTGTCCCCTGACTGCCCCCCGCAACCCCTGACCCATCTAACCCCCCCTTCTCCCTGCCCCTGACTGCCCCCCCCCGAACCTCCGCCCCATCCAACCTCCCAGCCCCCTTACCGTGCCACTCAGACCAGCATGTCTGGCTCCGCGCAGCGCCAGACACACTGCTGCATACATGCTGCCGTGCTCCCCCGCAGAGCCACAGCCCCCTCCCCCCCCCCCCCAGCACCTGCCTTCCAGATTTGAACACCTCAAAATTCAGGAGTGCTCAAGCTCAGTTTGGGCAGCTGTTACTTCATTTCTCCCAAATCAAATATACTGATACACTGTAACTTGCTGTAGAAAAAGTAGGATAAAATTGAGCAAGAAATGCTTCCCAGTGGTTATTAGGACTGGAATTGCTATTTTCAACAGCCATTGCCTTTTTGTTTGTTTGTTTAAAAGGAAGACAGTGATATTGCATTGGCAAATTCCTCATAGAAAGAAAGAGTGGAAGAAAAGAATAATAAAGGCACCTCAACTTTTCCTCATTTATGTAGGACAGTCTTATAATATGCATCCAGATATCCTCCAATCACACAAGCTGAAAATTGTTCCACTTTACTGCAGTTCTGTAACCATATGGGAACCAATCCTGTCTGTGTTCTGTGCACATCTAAAATTCATGCTGAATGACCTGCCGTGGGAGTGAGTTACCAGTGACCCAGGGCTGCGGCGGAAGGAGGGTGCAGGTGGGGGTGGGGGGGAGAGAGCCCAGGGCTGGGGCGGCAGGGGGTGTGGGTGGGTGGGTGGGTGGGGAGAGCCCAGGGCTGGGGCAGCAGGGGGGTGCGGCGAGGAGCCCAGGGCTGGGACGGGGGGCAGCCAAAAATTTTTTTGCTTGGGGCGGCAAAAAACCTAGAGCCTGCCCTGGCAGGGACTATTGGAGATTAAACTGGCAATACTGAGAAACTGAAGGAGTTAATGAAATGATATTTGCTTGAAGTTAAATAATCCACCCACTAGATGTCTCTATCTGCTGTACAGCGTTCCAGGCACAGTGTGGCCCCTGATGGTAAACAAAGCCAGATCACGCTGGAACTGGAGCAGTGTGGACGCCTGTTCCTTAAGTGTCTGTAGTGTAGAATTATCTTGTTTAAGATGATCTGTGATTCCATACATCACAGCAGTTCGTAAATAAGAGCTGAGCTTCTCAAGTGATCTGTAGGAAGACCTCTAGGAGACCAAAGGAAATTTGATTCCCTCTCTGCAAAGCCATCCCCATAAGTATCTAGGTAGGTGCCAAGTACTGAGCTCTGTTTGACTCCATTTAAAATTCTTACCTGCTCCAGAAGTCGGTGTCTGGGAGACCACGTAAAGATTCACAAGGGAGGTAGCACCATAACTAAACAATTACATGTGTGCAAGTGGCTGTGCATCTACCAGGGCATGAGCGCATCTGTGTGGGTATTGCCCCTTTGCACAAGTGTGTGGGTGTGTGCATACGAGTGAATGAGTAGGAAAGTGTGTGCTCGTGTGGGTGTGTGCACGCAAGGGGGTGTGCATACCAGTGGAGGTGTGCATGCAGGGGTGTGTGTTGTGTGTGCATACGAGTGAATGAGTGGGAAAGTGTGTGCTCGTGTGGGTGTGTGCACGCAAGGGGGTGTGCATACCAGTGGAGGTGTGTATGCAGGGGTGTGGGTTGTGTGTGCATGCGAGTGAATGAGTGGGAGAGTGTGTGCTCATGTGAGTGTGTGCACGCAAGGCGGGGTGATTACGAATGCAAGTGTGTGCGCGTGTGGCCACACGAGGGCGCCGCGCCAGGGCCGCGGGTGCAGCTCCCAGCGAGCAGGGCGGCACCGCGAGACTACAATTCCCAGAGCGCACTGGGGCGCCCGCCGGAAGAGCTGAGCCGCCGCCGGCGGGAGACTGTCCCTGGCTCTGCTGCCCGCGAGCCCCGCGTGGCGGAGGAGGCGGATGAGGGGCAGCGGGCTGGGCCGGAGGCTCCTGGCCTCAGGGGGCGGCTCGCGGCCGGGCGCGCCCTGGGGCGCTGCGCTGCCGGCCGCAAGGAGAGGTGAGAGGCGCCTCTGCCCCCCCCCCGGAGCGTTCCCCCCCCCCGCGGTGAGGGACACCCCCGCGGGGGGGTGAGTTCCCCCATTATCGGCCCCCACTGAGGGGCCTTTTTCTTCTCAGGGGGGTGGAGCTTCCCCCCTCCTGGCCCCACTCTGGGCGGTGCGCGCCCCGGCTGGGCGAGGTCAGCACCCAGCTGGGTGAGCTCATAGCCCCCCCTCGACCCCCCCTCGCTGCTGACCTGAGAGTGGGCGACCCAGTCGGCAAGTGAGGGGGGCCTGGCGTCACTGTTTATCCCGTGCCAAGGGGCTCCCCCATCACAGACCAGGGTGCTAGGCGCTGTACCAAAGAACAAAAAAACAGCCCCTCCCCCAGAGAGCTTGGGGTCCAAGTCTAAGGTAGGAGACAATAGGAGATTATGGGGGGGGAGGGTGCACAGTGAGGCCTTGTCTACATGGCCACTTTACAGCGCTGAAACGTTCTCGCTCAGGGGTGTGAAAAAACACCGCCCTGAGCGATGCCAGTTTCAGTGCTGTAAAGTGGCCGTGTAGACAGTGCACCGGGTAGCTACTCCCCTCGAGGAGGTGGGTGTTTTACAACGCTGGGAGAGCTCTCTGGTGCCGCGACTACACAGCCACGTTGAAGAGCTTTAATGTTGGTAGTGAAGACATGATCTGAGATAATACTGGTCAGCATGATGGACAGCAGTCACTGCTCGCCCTGTGTCAAACTGCAGTCTAGGTGTTTTGTTTTTTTGGTGGCATCACAGCAAAGAAGGGATTTGAAGGAGGACAGTGAGGTGGATTTGCAGATTGTAATGGGAATTTCCTAAGTGGTTGACTGAGAAGACTGGGCTTACTGGCAGAGCAGAGGTGGGAGTCGAGGGGTCAGTAGTGTATGAGAATTGATAAGTAGCGTGTGGGGTGATGTGCAAGCACGTTGGAGGACAGGGTTAGAATTCAAAATTACTTTGACAAACTGGGGAACTGGTCTGAATTCAACAAGATGAAATTCCATAAAGATAAGTGCAAAGTACTACACTTAAGAAGGACAAATCAGCTACAAAAGGGATTATAACTGGCTAATTGGTAGTACCGCTAAAAAGGATCTGCAAGTTGTAGTGAAAAATCACAAATTGAATGTGCATCAACAATGTGATGCAGCTGCAAAAAAAGGTCAGTATTCTGGGCCATATTAACAGGAATGTTGTATGTAAGGTCTCAGCTTGGTAAGGTCTCAGCTGGAGTACTCTGTCCAGTTTTGTATGCCACACTTCAAGAAAAATGTGGACAAAATAGAGAGTCCAGAAGAGAGCTACAAAAATGATAAGAGTTAGAAACCAGACCTTTGAGGAACGATTAAAATGAGCATGTTTAGTCTTGACAAAGGAAGACAAATGATAACAGATTTCAAATATGTTAGAGACTGTTATAAAGAAGATGATGATCATTATTCTCTATGTCCACAAGAAGTAATGAGCTTGATCTGCAGCAAGAGAGATTCAGGTTCGATGTTAGGAAAAAAACTTTTCAACTATAAGGATAATTAAGCTCTGGAATAGGCTTCTAAGGGAGGTTATCGAATTCCCATGAAAGGCCTTTAAAGTGAAAGTAAATAGCTTACATTTGAAATGATAGAGAAGGGGGAGCTAGTGGAGGGAGGCAAAGAGAGGGGTGAAGTACTCAGTGTGATGAGCTAGGGAAATGATCTTTATAGGAACATTTTGAATGGCTATAAGCAGGGCAAGACTATCAAGGCCAGCAAAGAGGATGTTGCAGTGTGATGTGAATTGAGAGCCTGGATGAGGTTTTTAGCTATGTGGGTGGATAGGAAAGGCTGTATCTTGGAGCTGTTGTGCAGAAAGAATTAGCAAGATTTAGCTGGAGCTGGGATGCGAGGACAGAGAGAGTGGGGGCTTGTGCAGGGGTCCTGTGGCAAAAATAGTATGCAATCACATAATCTTTATTTATCATAATGCACACAGGCAACCTTAATTCTGACATTTCCTAACTTTTGAGTGCTTGACTTTGCAACCTTAGCATTCTCTTAATAGTTTGGGATTTTTTTTTTGCATATAATATGTTCAGTCCTGGTCAAGGAAAAAAAGCAGTGCAAGATCAGAGGGGACTGAGTGAGATAGGCCTGTATAATTAATAGGCTGACCCCCGTGCTGCCTGGGGCTGGGGCTGACCCCCGATCCCCGTGCCGCCCACTGCTGGGGCTGCTGCCCACAGCTGATGCTGATCTTCCCCTCCCCCTTTCCCCGAGCTCCCCGAGGCTGATCTCCCCACCTCACCCCAGCTCTGCGCTGCCCAGGGGTCAGCTCTGAAGCCAGCAGTGCCCACCAGCAGCAAATTTCTCCACTTTCCTGCTGGCGGGCAGTGCTGCCTTCAGCTGACCCCCAGGCAGCAGCCTCCACTCTCTGCTCTGCCTTGCAGCTGGTACAAATGCCCAGTTTTGGCAAAGAAGTAGGGCCAGCTGGGACAGAGCTGAAAAAGGGGACTGTCCTGGCCAAAATGGAGACCCTAGCCAGCCCAGGCCCTGTTGTTCCTAGTCAGCCCCTCACTCCCAGGACCAACCCCCCTGCGTTGTGCCCCATTGCCCCTAGCCGGCTGCTCACTGTGGGGCTACCCCATAGAGAACATGGGCCTGGCGAGCTCAGCCTCCCTGCATGAGCCTCTCCTCCCCTGCAGTATGATGAGTGCCTGAGGTAAAATCCACCCTCTCTTGCAAACAAGGGATCACTTAGCTGAAGGGAGCCCACCTAGCTCAGTAAAAGGAGGGGAGCCTGGCGAGCCCAGTACCAGAAGCCACCCTTCCAGAAGCAGCAGCAAGACACCTTCCTCCTGCACAAGTTATTGCTTGCTCCTCCCGATTGTCACCCCCTGTCCTCCCAGGCTCTCCTCCTGCACAAGTCATATCTTACTTCCCACCTCCCCTGTCCTCCCCCAACACTGAATGCTTGTTTGTCTGAGTGACTGGCTGAACAAGGAGGCGGTCTGAGTGGACTTGTAGGCTCTAAAGTTTTACGTTGTTTTATTAAGTGCAGTTATTCTTTTTTACATACTTCTACATTTGTAAGTTAAACTTTCATGATAAAGAGATTGCACTACAGTAGTTCAATGAGGTGAATTGAAATGTTTTTTACAGTGCAAATGTTTATAATAAAAAATAAAGTGAACACTGTACACTTTGTATTCTGTTGTAATTGAAATCAATATATTTGAAAATATAGAAAACATCCAAAAATATTTAAATAAATGGTATTCTATTATTGTTTAACAGCGTAATTAATCGAGATTAATTTTTTTAATCGCTTGACAGCCCTAGTTAGAAATGAATGCTTTATAGCATTGGAAAATTGGGAATTATGAAACTTAAATATTGTATACAGCCACATATGCAATTTACATGCATTTCTTAAATAGAATAATACCTTTTCTCTATCCCAATCATAAATTTAATATAGGTTTTGTATAGATTAGGAAGTGAGGTCAGGCTTAATTAACCACAACTAGTTCCCTAGTGTAGATGCAGATTAACATTGACTTTGATTTAGCTGGAGGAGGTTGACCCTATGTCAAATGCTGATCTGACCTCTATTTCTTTTCCTAATCAAAGCCATGACAAGACTGGGACAACAGTTTGGTGAAGGGAGAGAGTTAGTGGTAGGAAGGAAGGATTTGTACAAGAAATGGGTTTTCTGCAGGGATTTAGATGTGAAAGACAGGTTTTGCTGAATAGCAATTAGGAGACTATTTGAAACAGGTTGGAGAACGAGATGCACAGAGGAGTGAAAGAACTTGTAGGAAATTAGAGATGCAAGCATGGGTAAATCACAAGAACTGTTAAAACTTCAAATCCCAGTTCTTTATATCCTCTGGGATGTCATCTTTCACACAGTAAAATCAATAGTCTCTAACTCAACAAATCTGTGATATATTAGGTGTTAAAATCATGTGTCAAAGTCTGTTGCCTAATTGGTTAGTTGGTAAACCAGTAAATTCTCCCCAAGCACTGGCACTACATAATTATTGGTGATTTATTGACATGGCACCCCCGTTTTGTGCGTCACTAGAAGATGCAATCCCTTTGCTGATAGGGTGCTGGGGAAGAAGTTGGTGTGAAGAATGTAGCTGGTGGTTGTGTAGTTTTCTGACAGAGGGCCCTCAGAACGATCCTGGTTGTACAACCCGTTTCTTGTTGGCTACATTAGAACAGTTACACTTTTAAAAGTAGAAACATAATTTAAATACCTTCCTTTAATAGTTAATACATTACTGATAATCATCAAGTTATTCAATCACAGTATTTTGACTTTTGGTATACCCAGAGTCTTGGCTGTAGCACCTTGGATACCTGAATTTGGGATTGTTGTTTGGGGTCCTAGTAGTGGAGCAAATATTTGTAAAGACAATGAGAACAGTGATGAGATTTAGAACATTTAGGGGCAGGAGAAAATGCTGGTTAGACTGACTACTTCCCTCTGCTTTATAATCAAGCTATTGAAGGAGGACAAACGCTCTTCGTTGCACACATATTAGTGCACTGGGGTCCTCCTTTCCACAATGAAAGATTATGCAGCAAAAACTCTTTAATGTTATTGCATTCCAGGATAAAATTAACAAGGAAACGAATGAGTAAACAGCTTCCTAATGGCTTCTTGCCATTTTCAGGTTTTGCTGCCACAGCCCCTGTGAAGTCGTATGACATGAGAAGAGTTGAAATAACCCCACTGGAACAGAGAAAGCTAACCTTTGATACCCATGCATTGGTACGAGAGCTGGAAGTTCATGGTGAGCAATACCTATTAAGTAACTCAAGTGAAATCATACTGCTACTTTCCCAAAAGTATTAAAGGGTTCCTATTTGTCATGCATCTCTGTAGCTGCTACGGTGTAAATGGAAGCGTCCCATGTAGATTGTCTATACGACCATAAAAAATAAACTCAGTAAGGTAACATTTACTTACCTTGTAGGTTTGTGGAAGCTTATATATAGTGCCTTCCATCAGAGAAACTTAATGCACTCTGTAACTGTAAAGTATCACTAAAATATAAAGAATAACTGTGATGGCCATGTTAAAATATAGATTCCTTCTACCAGTTACTAATAAACCATTAATTTATTGAAATTTTTAAAAAATCGAATTGACTTTTCCCCCCACTTGCTTTTGGTTTATATTTTTTCATTTCACTCAGCTTGAACAATGTAGAAACACTGTATTTAAAAAAAAAAAAAAAAAACCCTATCCAGTTCTCCTACGCTAGTATGATAGTGCGGTGTTGGGGATTCAAACACTTCAGAGGAATGCTTAAATCCAAGTGATAAAACAGTTGTATTGGAATTTTTTAAAAAGAAAATGTCATAGAAACACTTTGATTTTAGGTTTTGTTAAATTTTGCTTGTGTCATGTAAGGCCCCAAATTTAGGTTATGTAAAAACAATGTTTCTTTAAAAGGTTTGATTTAAAATGACAAAGGTGGGAGACTGAATATATTGTAACACCTGCCCTGTTATACATTGGTATCATATCTCATATAGCCCCCCTCTGGGCTCAAAAGTGATTAATCTTGCATATCACCTGTGCTGCATTGTTTGGGTGCAGTCTTCTAAGATTTACCTGAACACTTAACTTTACATTTTCTTTCTCATGTTCATTTGTCTCATCTTTGACATGGTCTTGTCTTACATAAAAAAAACAGGTATTACAGTGATCAAGCTGTAAACATAGAGGTCATCGGCATTAGAGGAGGGAAGAGACCTATTGAGTTCAGCCTCCTTCCAGTGTAAAGTATTTACAGTACAAATAGATTTCATGAGATTCTCAGAACTTCCATGCAGCTTGGGTGTGGATTGGGCTGGTAATTAGAAAAATTAGCTAGTTTTTTAAAAAATAATTGAGACTCCGGGGAAGCTAAAGCTTCAGAACCATACCAGACTACACACAAAGTATTAGTACTGGTAAGTAGAAGTCCTAACGGCCCAATTTTGATCTGGTGTAATCAGGTGCAATGTTCTTGAAGTCAACAGTGTTTTTAATGCATATGCCCAGTCTGAATTTGCCCCAAAGGATGTGAAGCAATTTCAGTTTATGTAACATTCCCTTATTAATTTCATTCTTTTCCCCCCCTAGGATGCACACTCTGTAGCAAAGGATAAACTTGGTTTATGAAATAGTATTTGTGAGAAAATACTATACATTAGAAAAAACTAAATGGCCCATGGCAGTTGAACAGGTTGCACATTATGCTCCTATTGCATGCGGCACCTGCAGAAAGGTCATTCTTTTTTGTATGTTCAAAATATAATGGATGCACTTCAGATTCAAAGCTGCAAAAGTTCAGAATTTTGAAAAGTTAGTGATCTTAAAAGTTTTGGTAGCTTGGTGGTTGACTCCATGTCACTGGCAGTGTGACCTGTAACTTACCTTTGCACTTGCGTACTGAGTTTTATGCTTATTGTGTAGCTTTTGCTTGCCTCTCCATACAATTTTTCATTTCATCTTAACCTGTCATCCTTCAACTGTCTTCCAGGTTTTGGTAAAGAACAAGCAGAGACCATTGTATCAGCGTTAACAACTTTGTCAAATGTCAGCCTAGACACAGTCTATAAGGATATGGTGACCCAAGCTCAGCAGGTAACAAATCAATGATTTGTTGTATCCTTGTCATTTTACCTGTCCGTGAAGCATCATAAACACAAATGGTGCTTTATAAAATATAGTAGTTTATACATTATAGTGATACTACTAGTATAGTGGATACTTTACTGAGGCAGATTGTCCTAAAATCCTAGCTGAGCTTAAATTAGAGAGGGATAAGTGATATCTTGCATTTACTATAGCACCTTTCATCCCATAGGAACCAAAAGTTCTTTCCAAAAGTAAGAATGATCTACAAATGCTATGCAGGGATCGCTTCATCTGCTACTGAAAGGCAGCCTGTGGGGTGAGACAGCAACTGTTTAACAACACACAGCAATGCTGCACCACAGTTTAGGACAGGAAGTGAATTTCAAGGAAGATTATCCTGATTGTTAATCATGATATGGATGCTTTAGGTAGGGGAAAGTAACCAGTGTCTTTTATTTAACAACAGCATAGATTTACAGTATTGGTCTTGGTTGGTTTCTTGTTGCTAAATTAAAAATCACCAAACCTGGTTCATGATGATCTTGACTCTTTCTGCATATTTGGTTCGTGGAACTGGTCTGTTATACAGTTCAAATATGCACTGATGCTTCATGCAAAGAATCATATTGATTGTCTTCTTCCACTGGTAGGTTCAAGCTAGTTCTTGTAAAATTATGTGATTATAGTTAGCCAGTAAAATAATTTGGTGCGTCTAGGTGTACGGGGGAGGATAATTAATTTCATCATAACAAATGTGTGAAATTGAAAGGATCTAAGAATTTTACTTTCTTTGCGCAGTAGACAATTGGGCCAGTGTAACTAGACTCTGATACAAAATAATAGTTTAATCAAGAAGACACTAGGCTAAGAATTATGTACCACTTATGTTCAGTGAGAATATGCAATTAAGCACAAATTACTTCTCCATTATTAAGCCATGGAGTCTTATTCCAACAGTTTTTTCCCCTTAGTTATTTTTTTAATTTTTGAGAACTTTTACCATGATAACTAAATTATGGCAGTAGAGGAGAACCCAAGAACTTGTGTTTTTCCTGTTCTTTTTTTAATCTTTTCATTTAATATGGAAACCCTACTGGCTTTGAGACCCTGCTGTGTCTAAAGAAGTATAAATGTCCGTTGCCTAACACCTAGATCCCAAATGTAGCTTCCTTGTAATAATGTGGTTTAGCTTAGTGAATGTTCTATTCAGCCTCAGAATTTTAAAATTGTTTAACTTGCAGTGTGGAGAGAATAGATCCAAACATAAGCACAGCCAGGGCACTGTAAGGAATTGTAGGAAACTAACAGTGTGTGTGTATTCAACACAGATGGGATCAGACCTGATTTTCCATTGGCTTCAATGGGAGTGGGCTCAGGCTAAATTGTAGGTACAATAGAACCTCAGAGTTACGAACAGCTCGGGAATGGAGGTTGTTCATACCTCTGAAATGTTTGAGACTCTGAACAAAACATTATGGTGGTTCTTTCACAAGTTTACAACTGAACATTGACTTAATACAGCTTTGAAATTTACTATGCAGAAGAAAAATGCTGCTTTCCCTTAATTTTTTTTAGTAGTTTACATTTAACACAGTACTGTATTTGCTCTTGTTTTTAATTTAGTGTGTGTGTGTGTGTGTGTGTCTCTGCTGCTGCCTGATTGTGTACTTCCAGTTCCAAATGAGATGTATGGTTGACTGCTCAGTTCGTAACTCTGAGGTTCTACTGTAATTTTGAATTGGAACTGAGGAGTACTAACTCCCTTGAATCCTGAATTGGGGCTGGGCATTTTCCTTCTCACTAAGCCCAATAGCCTCAAAAGCAGGCTCCCGCATAATTCCATGTCACTAACATTTAAAGGAACAGTACGATAAAACTGTCTAGGACCTTTAAGTATTATAAGATCCTGAGGTCAATTAGGTTTTTTGTTCACTTCAAATCTAAGGATTCCTATTATTTTTTAAAATTCTAAGTTGAAGTGAATGTAGTGCTTGTGAAAGTGGCAGCTTAACAGTGTTCGAAGCTGAACTCTGTCCACACAATAGGTAAGTCAGTGAGATTTCCCACAATGCCTTGCCAATGTGCCTCATCACATTGGGGCGAGAGGGTAATTTGGTATCCATAACCATTCAGTCCTTGGCCTCTCAGCCAACCCTTATAGCAAGGAGGACTCATTAGTGCTAAATATGATGATGTCCACTAGGAACTGGACTGAGACCATCAGCACATTTCATATGGGCATCAAAAGTAAGTGGTGACTGCAGGTTCAACCAGGGAGTTCTGGTCTATTTTATTGACCAACTGTGTGGACCAAATACCTGTGGCTTTTCTACCTTAGTTTTAGAATTGTTCTATAAAACAGCAAGAGTAATGGTTCTGAATCCCTCGAACAAACTCCAGCTTTTCATTGTCCGTTACTGTATGACTTTTTTATTATTTTTTTGTTTTATTTTATGCTTGACAGTCACCAGTTAATGATTTCATGCACAACAAGACTTTGCTTTCTGTGACCTAAGCATCTCTCTTTCTTACTGTTGAAATGCAATGCTTGTACAGGTCTTAGCATTTCTTACCAGTGCTGAGTGATTACTGTATTATTTCCTAGGAAATAACTCTGCAGCAGATAATGGCGCATTTGGACTCTATTCGGAAAGATATGGTAATCCTAGAGAAAAGTGAATTTGCAAACCTGCGAGCAGAAAATGAGGTACTACTGAATCTTTGTAACTGAACAGATAAATTGCAAAATATGTTGAGGAGTAGTCTTTTGGAACGAACTATTTAGATATAAGCAAGCACTGATACTTTCACCAGTGCTGAAAGCTTAGTTTTCTTTGTCTGTTACAGCTTGTCCCCCTGTTGGATTCCCTTTTCCCACTTCCTTTCTGTTTGTGCTGAGTGGCCGCCCCCCTCCCTCCCCCCCCCCCCCCCCCCCCCCCCGCCCGGCCATGGAACTGACCAAAGTCACAGCCTGGCCCTGCTCATGGAAATGGCTTGTGCAGACTGACTGGAGCCATTGCTCTGCTCAGGGAGGGGGGGGCTTTTCGCTCCTTTGTCTAGCTTCTTTGTTCGGACCCGGCTCCATGTAGGATGCTCTGCCCAGATATGCAAGACCTAAAGTGGCCACATAGTTGAGCATATGAGTCATACCTGTGACTCAAAACTTGCCCAGACATGTCCTGTGCCTACCTGCAGTTTCCCTGCCTTCTCTCCTCCCCTGGATTAAGGGGAACCAATCAAAGTTACTGGCGGGAAACTGCCTGAGTTTGCCCTTAAAACCAGACATTTTCTGATCCGACCCCCGGAGAAGGTCCTTGCTTTGCCACCTGGTCTGATCAGCTAGGGGTCTTTGGGGGGCCCTCTCCCCGCTCTCGTTTGTTTTTGAGTGTACCCCCGTTTTTAAACTCCCCTCCCACGAACAACGAATTTGTGCCTGGAGATCTCCTGATTATTGTAAGCGAATCGAGTCCTCTCTGCATCCTCTGATGCTGAAACTGCTGTTCCTGCTGCTGCTTTGGGGATTGGTAAGGAAAAACCTCTTGCACACTCCCCTTGTTCTGGCTGCTGGCTTTCTTTCCCCAGCAGGCAGACCCAAGCTAACTCATTGGTCTGTATCTGTAATCTGCTTATAGCTCCGCAGCGCCTTTGCTGCTAGAAATAAGCCTGCTTGCAGCCACCACTAGTTAAACACCCCCCCCCCTTTTGAAGCTGTATCCTGGGCACACACCACTCTGCCCTCTGGAACTACCCCTGGTATAAGGTGCACCCATTAGGTTAGATTTAGCCTTTAGTCTAGATAAATTGTAATTTCATTTTGCATAGTTGTGGTTAAGTTAGGTTTAGAAAATTGCTTGCATTGTACTCTGTAAGTTAGGCTTAAAGAATTGTTGCATTGTGTTTTGTTACTTGCTAATTTGTGTAGTCCTGGTTAAATTAAATCATAGATAAGATTTTGCTGTGTTCTGTATAATTGTCTCTCTGCTGTTTAAACTTGCAGCCTGTCTGCTCCACCATGTGCTCCTCTTCCCCCATCCCCCAACCTCACTCCTCTACCACTTTCTTCCTCTCTCTCTCTCTCTTTTAATCCCTTCCCCCACGTGCTCACCCCACTCCCACTGCTGCCAAACCTCAATTGTATTACTGAAGTCAAGCATAAAACCCCATTGGTTACCCCTTTTTCTCTCTAACACACCTCACATTTTACATTTACACCACTGTGACACATTTTTACCTAAAGTTGTTGGTTATTTAACACATTTTACCCATAACTGTTAGTTGGTTATATGCTGCTGTGACACACCCTTTACATAGGAACTGTTAGCTACCTGTTACATTTATACTTCAGTGTTAATTGGTTACCAACTGTATTGTACCCCACTATTGAAACCCCCTATCCTATTTACTAAAAGAAACCCCTCCCCAATTGTCTACCTTAACAAACCCCATACCCCTCACTATTGAATTTTCCCTGTTTTTGCATTTTCTTAATAAAGTTTATTTTGCACCCCACCACTGCAGTAGTTGTCCCCCAAGATCCCCTACCTGCTGGCAGGGTCACTCTTGTCCTTTAAAAATGAACAATCTGTCTGTGACTCTGCCTTGTAAGTGGCATGTTTTGTGTTCATATAAACGTAAGTTTGGGATACAGATTCACATAATTCCCGCAGAAGAAAACAAACCCATATTTAAATCCCTGAATGGTCTGATGTACTTTCATTTAAGGCCTATTACCATTATTTAATGCTGGGAAAGTGTGTAGCTCTTTGAGACGCAGAATTCAACAAAACTTTGTGACTTAGATATTTTTACTTCACTTTCCCTTTCCTGAGAGCATTTTGTATATTCATGGATGTGTGTCCACTATTCTTAGGACATATGAGCCAACATTCAGAATGACAAGGTGCTTAGGTGCACTATCCATAGACATTGATCCACTTGGTTTTATCAAATTTCAAATAGATCTAGATATCAGACATAATTGATATTAGAAGTTTGACTAATATTGGCATGTCTAATCTGAGACAGACAGGTCCATCCATAAAAAGATTTATTCCTGAAATACCATCATTTTCAGTGATCCAGTTCAGTCAGTTTAACAAATAATATGTGATAGCAATGATCTGACTATCCAACTAAAATGGTTAGTCATTTACTAATTCTGTAAAATGGTCTTTTTTTTTTTCTTTGTACCTAGAAAATGAAAATTGAGTTGGATCAAGTTAAACAGCAGCTAATGGTAAGTAAACAGCAAGTACTATATTATATTGTAGAGTCTAATATTCAGGGAAGTGTGTAATTAGTTTATTTTATCTTTGCTTGTTTTGAAGAATGAAACCAGTAAAATCAGAGCTGATAATAAGCTGGACATAAATCTGGAAAGGAGCAGAGTGACAGATATGGTAAGCTGTTTTTAAAAGATGTCTCTGTCAATTGTTTGCCGTATTCCATTATTAAGATTGTAATTTCTCCCTTCTTCTTAATCTGTAGTTCACAGATCAGGAAAAGAATCTCATGGAAGCAACTACAGAGTTTCATAAAAAAGTGAGTAAGAGCTGTTCTGTAATAATAATTGACAGTTCTATATTATGGACCCAGTCCTGCCTTCCTCATGTACCCAAAATTCTGACTGGAGTTAGCAGGATTTTGTGTGTACAAGAAATGGAAGATACCACGTGACTTAAACCTGTGTTTCTTAAGCACACATTAAAATACTCATATATACATGTACAAGTATGAATATCATAAACTGGATCATGTTCTAATGCATCCAATCTGCTTCCTTTGAAAGAATAAACTCTTGGCATAAAGTTTTAAAACATTATTCATGACTTTTTAATGCTGGTTATTGTGCTCTTGTATTTTAGCTGTATTCTGTGTTAACATTTCTAGGACAAATAACTCTATACAGTTTATATTTATTTTAATGAAGACCTGTACTCTCAAAGAACATCAGGAACCTAGGTCCTTTATGCTTGGTCAGAATTTTCAGACCTGCTCTCTATAGTGTTCTGTCCTTGGCCACCCTCCTTCTCACTCTTCATGCTTCAGTCACTCACGTGGTTGCACCTCCCATCGGTACACCGTTGGTTCACAGGTCTGCCTCTCCACTCCTGACTTGTCTCTCTTCATTCAATCCTTCATCTTTAGCCTGTTTTTTTAGTTTCTTCCCAGGTGTATGATCATCAAACTCCACACAGCCAAAACTGCTCCTGACCTTTCCTCTCAAACCCTCCCCATTCTCTAAGTTCTCTGGAACTGCTAACAACACTAGCATGCTCCATGTCACTCAGGTCTTTGACTCCTCACTCTTTTGCCTTGCACATTAGCACTATCTAACTTCCCACTTCTTCCATAATATTTCTAATGGAATTTGTGGGTACTTGGCACTTCAGAGAAAATCAGGCCACTTTTATTTAGGTGTTTAAACGTGGTCAGCATTGCAGTTAAACTGATACAGGACTTACTGTACCATGTTTCCACAGTAAAATATACGGGAATTAATTAATTAAACTCTCTAGACAAAATAAATGGCTCTTATTTCCCTTCCTGCCGTGTGTTGTGTATGTTTTGTAGCCAGTAACTGCTCTGTAGAAGGTCTAAATATGCTGTTTGAGCAATGAAACAGGTCTCTCTGCTTAATGAAGGTTAGAAGAAGTGTAATGTGCTAAATCAAGGTCACTGCTAGGTAGACAGTATAACATAAGATATAAACCCTTAAGAGTCTGGACATAGCCAATTGCAAACTGACTGGGGTTAGGAAGAAATTTCCCCTTTTGGACAGATTATTTCTTAACTGTCAGCTGTAGGGTTTCTTATACCTTTCTCTGAAGAATCTTATTGGCCATTGTCAGGGCAGGACGCAGACAAAATGGAGCATGGGTCTGAATTCATAAGGCAGTTCATGGAAGGGGAGGGGAATATTTTTTTAAAAGTTAATCAAAATATACATCCGTGTTGAATATGCCCCATAGACAGATTAGTGGGGCATTTGACACACACATCACGTTGAACTCAATTTTAGCTTTTTCTTTGCTATTCCCCTTTCAGAAGCACTCTTCAATTGCATTACATACTGCTCTGCTCTGCTCATCTTGTTAGCTCACTTATAGGCTACACATCTTAATTCAACAAGGGTTTTGAGATTTCTCTTTTAAATGGATTTTTCTCTTTATGTAGTATAGCTGACAGCATTGCCGTCTGTTTTTTGTTTTGTTTTTAAGTTGAGGGAGCAGGAGATGAGACCCATGCATATGCCATGTCTTGTAATGTATTTCAGGATTCGAGTACCAACAGTGCTATTGCAGAAATCAGTAATAAAATTGATTCACAAATAGCCTCCTTAAAAACTCTCATGGAATCGAATAAACTGGAGACGATACGTTATTTGGCAGGTATGTTGGCGGGGAGGGGCATTAATACTGTAGTGTGTTTCAGAAACGTAAAATTTGGTTCAAAGTGCGGGTTTTAGGAAGGTTAGTTCTTGGAAAGCTCCTTTGGTAGCCTGGTCATAATTCCTGAGTTTGTTCACATTAAAACATGCGCAGCAAACAAAATGAGTATGTATATATACATAATTATGAAGATAAAACCATAGATGTACCTCGCAAGAGGACAAATTAAAGATATGGTCTCTAGGCCGAAGAGTTTAGTCTCAAGTCGGGTGTGGTAAGGGATCAAGTAAATGATGGGAAAGATTGAAGCAAAAGGAGGTCAAGAGATCATTTCTTCTGCTAGTGAACATCTTTTGTTTAGCTTTAATCAAAATTTACAAAAGGATTATTTGACATAAGATCATGAGTCAGCAGAAAACTTGAGGGGGTTTGTCACCAACTTCAGTGAGATCACGATTGGGCCCAAAATTGGGATAGGAGGGACATGAGTACAGGATATAAAAACTGCTTCCCAGGACATTCATCCTTGCCGCAGTTAGCAAGCCCCTGCTGCAGAAGTGCCCCAGTGAAAACCATCCTGGGCCCCCCTCAGCTACCAAAGAATTGTTCTGGGGCTTAAAGCTCATCTATAGGGAATGAAGTGGCATATTCACATATCCATATGGTCTGATGTGGTAGTAGTTTGAGTTGGCTTGCTCTAAAAAGTCTTAAAAGCTCATGACTTCTATTGCAGGGACATACTGATATGTAGGGAGATCTCGACCTTGATCAATGTACCTTAACCACAGCAGCAGTAAACTTCCCAGTCAAGTTTTCAAAGAAACATACTTTCAATTTGGTAATTTATGTAAGCTTTAACGAAAACAAATTGAGCTCAGATGAGATTGGGAAATGAATCTGCCTGTAGACAGGGAAAATTACACAGAATTGGAGGTGGGTGAAAGGGAAGTAACCGAACAATTGTGGTAGTGAGAAAGCAAGTCCAACAATAAGAACTCCCTCTTAACATAAGAATGGCCATACTGGGTCAGACCAAAGGTCCATCCAGCCCAGTATCCTGTCTACTGACAATGGCCAAAGCCAGGTGCCCCAGAGGGAGTGAACCTAACAGGTCATGATCAAGTGATCTCTCTCCTTCCATCCATCTCCACCCTCTGACAAACAGAGGCTAGAGACACCATTCCTTACCCATCCTGGCTAATAGCCATTAATGGACTTAACCTCCATGAATTTATCTAGTTCTCTTTTAAACCCTGTTATAGTCCTAGCCTTCACAACCTCCTCAGGAAGGACTTCCACAGGTTGACTGTGCACTGTGTGAAGAACTTCCTTTTATTTGTTTTAAACCTGCTGCCCATTAATTTCATTTGGTGGCCCCTAGTTCTTCTATTATGGGAACATGTAAATAACTTTTCCTTATTCACTTTCTCCACACCACTCATGATTTTATATACCTCTATCATATCCCCCCTTAGTCTCCTCTTTTCTAAGCTGAAAAGTCCTAGCCTCTTTAATCTCTTCTCATATGGGACCCGTTCCAAACCCCTAATCATTTTAGTTGCCCTTCTCTGAACCTTTGCTAAACTGCTGGTTCAACTAATATAGAAAGAGTTGTTGAGATTTCACACATTCTGCTCTTAGCTACCCCGACATTGTACCAGTTATGTGTATTTTTAACTGAGTTCTCTCTCTTGGTTTGAAATTTTTTTTTATTGTGTAATGAAAATTTGTCATAACTGCCTCAACCCCTAAAATAGTTTTTGTACAGAAAGGGTTGAAACTTAGAGAGAAGCACTTTTAAAATGTCTCGTATCATGTAGAGTTCTATACATCCTTCTATCTGTGGCAAAAATGAATTCCTTGTATTTAACACAAGGAGATATTGAGTGTTACATTAATTATTTCCTTTCTTTTTACAGCTTCTGTTTTCACTTGCCTAGCAATAGCACTGGGATTTTATAGGTTTTGGAAATAGACCCAGAGGAACTACTGCGCTACCAATAGAGGAAGAAAAGGCCGTCCACATCATGGAACATCTGTTAGGTCATACTGTGTTCGCTACTGCGGATATTCTTAGTGCCTTTGTTCTTATATTGATTCTTAATGTGTACTAAAAAATATTCTCTTTAATAATAAAGGTCAAAATAGTTAGGGGCAATAATAGGAACCTTTCCTTAACTCCTAATGGATTCTTCAGTGGCCTTTTTTCAAAATCCTCATACAGAAGAAACACTGAATCTGTGTTTATATAAAATCAGAAAGTTTTTTGGCCTGGGAACCAAAGAACATGTCCCATGATTAATTTTGGAAAGGTTCTGTTCTCACGTCCCTGCCAAAGAAAAGTGTTTACCATCTGATGTGACCAAATGCAAGGAGCTATCCTACTCTGAAACTTCTGTGCATCTTAAACTACGGGAGCTGCATGTTTGTGTTCCATCCTGATTCTCCTCTCCCCTGCTGGGTGAGGTATGTCCATCTTTATAAAATTATTAAAATAAAGCCTTTTCAAAAGGATCCCTTTCCCAGCATAAAGCTGAATCGTATGGATTAAAAATGACCAGTAGCTGTAAGACTAAAATGCCCACCCCTTCTTTGACAATTTCCTCCACCCATACAACCAAACAATTTTTTAATTCCCTTGTCTAAGGGGAAATGTCACATTGGCAACGTGTGTGTAAAACTAACTCCCTGAGCAAGACAAAGGTGGTGTTGTTTTTTTGACTCCTTTCCGTTGCTGGAGATACAGAACTCCCCTATATGGTCCATATCCTTTACCTGAAAGCAGAATCTGCCTTGAAATGTGGAAATGTTACATTTCTTCCATGAAACTGCTGATGCTCCTGCCCCCAGATCCCTCTGGAAAGCAGGTGAGCACCACAATCCTTGGGAAATAAATTGGTCCCATTGACTGTCCTAAACCAAACTTAGATCATGATCTCTTTACCTTCTGCCAATGGCTGATAAATTTCAACATTAAGACATGACAGGGTGGGATGATATTTTTGCAGCGTTTAAGCAACTAATCGTATTTTATTTAAGTCCTTGTCACAAGAGATTATTTTTCGTCACAAGTGTAATTAAGTAACCATGCTGATGCTTAGTTCCGTTCATTACAGGTAACTGTGTTCCTGTTGAGCAAATTTTAACTCTGAGTAGTCTCTGTACAGGGGAGAGAGGTTTTGTATATAGTACTGTATAGAGGCATTTTCAGGTGACTCTATCTTACTGTTTACAAATTGAATTTGCTAGTGTCCTGTGAATTTTATATTCTCTGTATGAAATTCTGTATTTAAACAGTCTCTTGTAGCATAATAAAATTGTTACATTGCTGTCCAAGAACTTTGAGTACAATTTACCAATTTGTAAAACTGAGATAACATCTTACAGTAAGAATAGTTATTCTCCTAAGAGCTGAGGCTACTTTATGTATTTTCCTTGTATGTGCTCTGTACCTAGAGAATTAATTACTTTTTCATCCCTTTGTATGATGGGTTTAGATGTGTTACAAGGTTGTAGAGAATCACTTGAGCCTATTCTAAACACCATATTTATAGTTAGGAGTCTACTTAAATCACAGAACAATCACACATTTTTCGCAGGTTGGTCATGGCATAAATAGCAAATTTCGCAGATGTTTATGCCATGACCAACCTACAGCGGATTTCTCCGCAGTGTTTCTCAAACTGGGGGCCGCAACCCAAAAGGGGGTTGCAAGCCTGTTGTAGGGGGCTTACGGTACTGCCACCCTTACTCCAGCAGCCGCCCCGCCTGAAGCTGGGCGGCGGGAAAGTGGCAGCTGCTGGCTGGGTGCCCAGCTCTGAAGGCCGCTCCCTCACCAGTAGCAGCAGAGAAATAAGGGTGACATGGCATTGTCAGCCTTACTTCTGTGCTGCTGCTGCTGGTGACAGCACTGCCTTCAGAGCTGGGTGCCCGGCCAGCAGCCACTGCTCTCCACTCTCCCTTAAGACTGGGCAGCCAGAGACCAGTTTTCATGGTACATGACTTGATTTTCATGGCTGTGAATTTGGTAGACCCCTATTTATAGTATTCATCTTCCAGTGTACCTCAACCATTTCCATTTGCAGCATCCACCTCTAACTGATCCACATAGGGTTCTTTGCAGTGATTAATACTACACAAATATTTGACACCAAAAATGGCTGTGGGCATATCTGGTAATCACATCTGCAGTTCTCTTCCACAGATCATGATTCATTTGCTCTCAATAGGTAGAACCCAGGAGTTGCATTTCCACCTGCCCTTACCTGCTCCTCAGTAATGGCTAATCAGCTTTAAGATTTGGTATCTGCCAAACTGGCATACTGTAAGGAAAGATAGTTACATGTCTGAATTGGGCATAAGGGAATCTGAATTTAAGGCATCTGGAAGAAAGGGCAAGTTACTCCTCTGAAATCGACCCATAATCTTTATTACCCAAAGAATCTTCAAAATAGAGCAATCATCACCTCCTGTTCCTTAAACATTCCTTCCCCCGTACATGACTGTTCCTTGCATGAAAGGCAACACTTTGTTCCCCCTTCATAATCATTTGTTAGTCTTCCCTAATGGCATGGAATTGAGTAAATTCCTACTCTGGAAATACAAGTTTGTTGAATGGAATATGTGTTATTTCCATGTGCAGCACTCTCATTAAAATCAATGTAAGTTTTGAGAACAGCCTGATGGCAGGCTTGGGCTTAATGGCTGCAGAGGTAAATTGGGATCTAGGGAGCATTAGCTGTTTGGAATTTTCTGTCTGATTATTGTATGTTTTCTGTCATAGAACTTTTATTTTATTCACCAGCTTCCCTCAGCTTTCAGAGTTGTGTTTTCTTGGCTTGTTTCTTTCTTGATTCTGCAGAATCTTTGTATATGGAGTGCTTGAGTTAAATTTAAAAGGTCTTTCTCCACTGCTCATCCTACTTTTGCAAAATAAATGGCCATTCCAGCAAAGTGTTGAAGTCAACGTGAGTCATTGGGCAGCAAGTTGTATGCTTGGGGCCTACGTTTTATGGTGTATTTTCCTGACATGCTGCTGCTGCTACGTGCTACAAGGGCCTCTCCACAAAACTTCCCCTTAGCCTGTGATTAACCTTGCATCCAGGGCAAGTATATCCTCAGACATTAGGGACTGGAGCCTATACGTTTGTTTTCCCATTCAAACAAAGCTGATTTCTCCTAACTATAACTATGGGAGGAGGCAGCACCGCTGTATTAAATGCATTTGCTGGACGTGTGTGTTTGTGTGGGTTTGTTTTATATATTCCTGAAAACTATTCTACGTATATTGGTAATAGTGTCCAGGTTTTGGCTTCTTATATTAAGTTTGGGTGAGGGAGCTATAGGTTGTAGAGTTATCAGAGGGCTGCAGAAAATATTTTTGGAAAATACCTGCCCTTTGATGTAATATGATGTGTTCAAAAGGCAAAAGATTTTCTCTTTTGACAGTATTTTGATGACCCCTCAGGAAAAGTAGTGTCAGCCTCGGGTGATTAGTCAGAAGAGTGAACTCCCTCAAATGCAGGGAAATCACCCTAACCTTCCCTTCAGTTTGATAGCAGGATTTTCACAAGAGATTGTGAGGAAGAGCCTCTTTGAGCATATCCCTGCTACATTTAATTCATTTGTAGAGTGAAATCTGAGCTTATATTTAATACCTCTGTACAGACCAGCCAAAAGTCAGGATTGTTCTATGAATGTTTTAATTCAGAAGTATAGCTACTTTATGTGACACTTTGGATTATAAAGTATTGCAAATGCAGCACAATCACAACTAAGGGCCAAATTCTCCTTCCTCTGACTGCTCTAGTCTTGTTGGTATCAATGTTTTTTACACAGCTGTAATTTGGTCCTGAGTGTCAGAGTGGTCTGGATAGTAAAACTGTCAACTCCTTTGTTCCCCTTTAACTGAAACCTTATTCCTCATTCAGTGAAATCGATGTAAGGGAGTTTGCTGTTAAGTGATGACCATGTGAGGAGTTGGCACAGCCTGATTATTTACACAAGCAGGTATTCGTAGGGTGTATATATTGTCCTTAAGTTGCCCCATCTCTTTTCCTTTTGTCATTTGAATTACTTTTTCATATAAGTGACATATGAAAGATGTCAATGTCTATGTCTTAGTGAAAGACATGGAAGAGTTTGGATAAACAAGAATACTTGGTCTGGAGGTTGTTAGAGCAGGGGTCTCAAACACGTGGCCCGCGGGCCACATGCAGCCTGCGGAGCTCTTCCCTGCGGCCCGCCAAGCTCCCCCCCCCCCCCCCCCCCCCGGGTTATTTTATGTGGCAGCTAAGCTCCCTGCTCGCTGCTCCCCAGTGTTTGGGGCCGGGTCTCTCCCCCGGCCCCGCCTGCCGCCCCCACGCGTCTCCACCGAGTATTCCCCGGGCTCACTTGCTGCCCCCTCACCGCCCCGAGCCTGCAGCTCATGCTGACTCCACTCTGCGCATCACCTGCTGCTGCAGGGTCCTAGTGCCCCCCTCCACTATGGCCAGGGCAGGCTGCCCTTCCCCTGCCCTTCTGCCCTAGTTCTGAGCCTCTCCAATGTCCCAAACCCCTCATCCACAGCCCTCACGCCTGCACCCCCTCCTATCCCCAAACTCCATCCCAGAGCCTTCACCCCCTACCCCCTGCCCCAGCCCGGAGCCTGCACCCAGCACCCAAACCCCATCCCAGAGCCTGCACCCCGACCCCCTCCCCCACCCAAACTCCCTCCCAGAGCCTTAGGCAGGTGGGGGTGGAGTTTGGGGGGGGCAGGTTCTGGGCACCACCAAAATTTCTACAAACCTGCCACCCTTGGAAGAAGCAGAGCAGGGGTGGAGTGGTGGTGCAGCCCAGTGCAGTGGGGGGGGCTTTAACAGAAATAAATCTAACTAAGTGCGTGTTTTGTCTTTTGAGTGAGGTGCATTGCTGTTGGTGGCGCTTAGCACTTTCCAGGAGGGAGGGGGGAGGAGCAGGGAGCCTCATGGAAGGGGTGGAGTGGGGGCAGGGCCGGGGGCAGCGAGGGGGGGGTGTCAGTGATGCGGCCCGAAGGCCAATGCACTAGTCCTCATGTGGCCCTCATGGTCATTTGAGTTTGAGACCCCTGAGTTAGAGCAACTCTCTGTAAAAGTACTTAAGTTTGTATCTTCTGAGTATATGATGAAAACCATTTATTCATTATGGGTAAAATTTTCAAAAGCGATTTAGGCACGTAAGCTCCTAATTTTCATTGAAAGTCAAGGGGACTTAGGAGCCTAGCTCACTTCTGAAAACTGAACTTAAATGCTTTTGAAAACTTTACCCTATATGATTTGCTAACCAGTCACTACCATGTGCCAGTACAGAAAGGAAAAAAAATTTCACCATTTCAGAAAACGGAGTATGTCTCCACACTAAGATTTATCTTTAAGCAACGAAACAGGTACATAGCTAGTTAAAACTACGAGGATCAGAAACCATACGTGGTGTACAGCATTAAGCTGCAAATGTACTATATGCACACTTCTGTAGTATCTTGAGGCTTGCCTTCTACCAGTGCCGTTACATAACATTTCCACTCCCTCTAGTGAAATATCAGAATGTGACTTATATAGAGAACTTTCAGACAGGAATAAAAGGTAACCCTTGTTTGGCATGAGTTTAGCTCATGGCAGTATTGTCTGATATGGCCCTGTCCTGTCACTATTAGAGAGCATTGCATTTCCTGTGTGAACGCCCTTCTCTAATTCTGTCAGTCTGACCAGATGGATGCAAAACAGCAACGCTCCATTCGCGCCTCAGTATCGTCTCACAAACACTCCGCCGGGGCTGCCTGGTGGCTTTTTCTTCATTTTCTTTTTCTCTTTGCCTAAATCAGAGGCAGCCTCCCCTTCCTAAAAAAAAAAAATATAAAAGCCATTAAATTGCAGTCACTCACCTACACCTGCTTCCCTAGCAAGGGAGGATTTTAAACCACAAACTCCTTTGAACAGTCACAAAATGCTGTCTTACAGGATAAGAGATATAGAAATAGAGGATCATGGCTTATTCTAACACCCAGTTATTGAGCCTGTCGTTTGGAAAACAAGCCACTGGAATGACCCGTTTCTTATATCTCACTTTTCTTTCCTCCTTTCCCTCCAGCCACCCTGCCAGCAATGTCTTCACCGCTAACTAGCTGATCTGATCTGCCTGCCCCCTGCTATTTGCCCAAGGTGAGTCATTTGTTTTAAGAGAGGGCTGAAGACTTGAAAAAGTGTAGTGATGCAAACTGAACAGAACTTTTATTTCAGCTATGGTATGGTTCAGTGCTGTCCGCAGGGCACCAAGAAGGCTGCAGAGTATACTGTAAGTGCCACAGATATAACACTTCATTCTGAGCAGTCATTAATACTTTGGTGTTGGTCCTTAACAACCAAGTCTCAGTTTCAAACCCAAGCTTGTTCTTTTCATTAGAGGCACTTAAAATACTATAGGCATTTGGGAATTTTCTCAAAAATTACCTGTTTTTTGTTTTTGTTTTTGTTTTTTCATCTTTAAGCGAGAAGGTCCATTGCTGAGGGGGGGGCAACAGGGACATTTGTGTGGCACTCAGAGATTGCATTATCTCTGCGTATCCCAGAGACTGAAATAGAACTGGGGCCTTAAGCAGTCTTTATTAAACCAGCGCATTCACCTAGCTCCTCAATGTTAGTGGAGCCTGAAATACGCCTGAAAGTTGAGTCAGGTTTATATCAAAATGAAATATTAGCAATTTCACTGGTAGCATTTTGACATTTTGATTCATGAGGCTATGGATAAGACAAAGAATACAAATGTGGTACTTTAGTCAAGGTACAGCATGCCAACATTTACAGGGTCAGACAAGATGCTAGCAATGCTGCCGTGGTTTACTGCTGTACTTGGGATTGTCTCGGTTTCTATCTACATTGGTTTAATTCTGGAGCCAAGCAGGAGGAGATGGGAAATTCCAAAGATGAAAGCTCAAACGCTCACCTCTGACGTGGGTTAGAGGCGGCAGAGTCCTCTAGTGGAGCATAGCAGTGTGAAACCAGAAAGGACCCCTCAGTCTGGTACAGAGGTGGATTTGAAAATGAATCTGCCTCAGTGGAAGAAGTTCCCGCTCCCCTGTCTGAGAAGCTATTGAAGTGGCTACCCCTGTTAAACTGCAGCTCAATTGTGCCCTTTCAGAGAACTGATATAAGGGAGTAAAATACACCCCTCATGTAGCTGTGTTGAGTTAAATGGACTAATACAGCTGCTAGAATAGCCCCAGGTTTTCCAAAACTCCCTGGTAAGCTGGTGTCCTAGCCCATGCTCTGGGGTTATGTCATGGAAGCAGAAAGTGGTGGCTTTTCAGCAGCACTGTGGGGAGGGGGCAGCAGGCAAGGAGAGGAGTTTAGATGGGATGCAAAGGTCGGGGCAGTGTGTGGGGGCAGCTGTGGGTGAGGGAGAGAAGTGGGGAAGCAGCCATGAAGGAGAAGGCAGGGGGAGGGCATGAGAGGAGTAGAAGCAGTCATGAAAAGAGTAGGGTTGAGAGAAGCTAGTTGGAGATTCACTATGAGCTAGAAAGCATGGGGATTAGTGAGAAATGGGACAGTTATGAATGTAGGTTATGCAATGGGGTGAATGCAGTTATCAATGGAGCCTGTGGCATAGTGAGATTGAAGGGGACACAGATTAGGGTTGGGCACAGACATGGAGCAATTTTATAGCCATCGGTGGCTATGACATGAGTAGGATTTCCAGGTGAGAGGGTATCCACATAAAACCCACTCCTTCTTAATTGCCTAGTCTTGCTGCCAGTCTCAACAGAGGCCCACGGAGACTCAGCTAACGTCTCACCCTGAGAAACAGTGGGCAGCTCCAAGTTAGGGCTGAGGCCTGGGACAGAGCAGTGTGGGAAAGCTTCTGCTGCTGCAGTCTGTGCAATATCTGCCGTGCGGGTAAATGAAGAACTTGGTCTCTGATGCTGTTAATCAGGCACCAGCATGAAATTGCATATTGATGCATAAGATTAGGGTGCTGGTGAGTTGAGACCACTAGCTACCATGCGGACAAAAACTTCTCATTGTTTCCTTGTGATTCCCCATCTGTCTAGATCCACTTATTGTCGCTCTCTTATAGATCGATTATAAGCTCTTTCGGGCAGGGACTGTCTTTGTTCTGTGTCTGTGCAGTGCCTAGCACCACTGGGTCCTGATCCATGCCTCACAAGCCTAGGTGCTACAATATACAAATAATATTATAGAAGCCATAATGAATTAAATGTGACACAGACAATAACTGAACATTTCTAACTGCAATTGTGATGTGATATTAGCCTCTGGCCAGAAGATGGCAGTGGAAGAATTAAACCAGGGGTTCATTGATATATGTGGAACTCTGCTGGCAAGTTTCAGGCAAGGCTGTGTGCACACAAAACAATAGTGAAGCTAGAAATACTTAGCCCTTCAGTCCCTGGGGATGAGAGTACTTTATTCCGCCTTAGCCAAACAGGAGAGGTGGGAGCTGGGAATGTGCCTGTGGTCTATTTAGTTTACTCTATTCCTGACCCTTCAGTTCTCATTGCTTTGCCGAATGTTGTATTGAAAATGCATAACTCCTCTATAGTTGGTGGGAGGCAGCTGGAGATTTAAGCTGCCTGAATGGGGAATGCTGGGGCTTTGGCTACCTGAGAAGGCAGATTTGGGATTGTGCAGTAAACACATTATCTTGGTTTTTCTGCTACACTAGTGAAATAGTTAATGTGAAATTTAAATTGCCATCATTGGCTTCAGAGTTAAGACATGGGAGCAGTTCACACCTGACTTAGCTAGTGTAGCAGGCTGTCTACATGCTCCAGAATACAACACTGCATTGATTTATACCAGAGGTGGGCAAACTACAGCCCGCAGGACCACCCTGCCTGGCCCCGGAGCTCCCAGCCCCTCCCCCGCAGCCTCAGCTCACTGTGCCGCCAGCACTCTGGTGGAGAGCGGGGCGGTTGGATAAGGGGCAGGAGGTTCCCGGGGGCAGTCAGGGGATGGGGAATGGGGGAGTTGGATAGGTGTGGGAGTCCCGGGGGGCCTGTCGGGGTAGGGGTGTGGATAGGGGTCAGGGCAGTCAGTGGACAGGGAGCAGGGGGGGCTGGATAGGGGGGCTTGAAAGGTCATCAAGTCCAGTCCCCTGCCTTCACTAGCAGGACCAAGTACTGTCCCTGACAAGTTTTTTTTTTTTTTCTTTTTTCCCCCCAAGATCCCTAAATGGCCCCCTCAAGGATTGAACTCACAACCCTGGGTTTAACAGGCCAATGCTCAAACCATTGAGCGATTAGGGGCAGGGGGTCCCAGGATGGGGCGGTCAGGGGACAAGGAACATGGGGGGGTTGGATAGGTCGGGGTTTCTGAGGGGGGCAGTCAGGGGGTGGGAAGTGAGAGGGGGGTGGATGGGGGGTGGGGGCCATGCTGTTTAGGGAGGCGCAGCCTTCCCTACCCAGCCCTCCATACAGTTTCAAAACCCTGATGTGGCCCTCGGGCCACAAAGTTTGCCCACCCCTGACTTATACTCTGTTTTTGTGGGAAAGGTTTTCTTTACCTGCAGGGCTAGAAACTATGGGGAAGAAAGCAGGGATTGTGGACCAGAGTTCTGTAGCAAGGGGTGGATTCTGTGGTATATGCCAGGGCTCCCACATAATTGTCTGTTGTTGTTGGGGAGGAGGGGAGTTGGCTTTTTCCCCACACTTTCTGAAGCAGCCTGTGGGGCAATTATCATGTACCAGAGTTCCATGTTGTTCATATCTAGGGGGTTGGGTCCAGGCCTATGGCCAATACTAACGTCAAGGAAGATAGCTGTGTACCTGTCCGGCTACAAATGGTGGCTGTAAAGAAGAGCAATCCTTTCTGAGCATCCTCTTTGCTCTTCGGAGGTGCTGACCCAGGTGGACACAACAGATGCTGTTGGTGTCTTTGCGGCAACTGAGCTATATGTTGCTAATGAACCTTGTTCCTTTTCATGTTGTTTTTCACACATTCCCCAAAGCAGTCACCTGAGGGCAGACACTCACCCCAGAGATGGTGGGTGTGAGCTGCAGTTTCTCCAGACACTCTTTGAGGTGGCTTGTCTCTGCTCGGTATTCATCCAGCTGACGCTCCAGCTTCTCTCGACGGACTCGCTCGTATTCCAGCTGGGCCTCCAGCTCTCTAATCATCCTGCCAAACGCAAAAATCAGGCAAGCCAAGTCTGATGAAATGCTGTTAACTATGTCAGCTCCTGCCTCTGTTACTCTGTGGTGGCCCAAAAGGAGGGTGCAGGCACTGTCCTGCTGCTACAGGGCAAGATAGCTTATGGGGGCCAGGGGGTGATACACCTGGAACTGCCCTTCCTGCTGCTCCAGGAAGGAGTACTGGGTCCCCAGCACCTGCTGCCAACACCAGCATAAATACAGGAAGGCCACATTCCAAACCTTGGTGGCCTTTTATCAGCTAAGATGATTATTTAAGCACCAATAGCGTGCTCTGTGTTGTAAAAGAGTTCAAGGGAGACATGCTCCCTGCTCTGATGAGTGTGAAATCTCTTTGGGACTATGGAAAAACACTACACACATTAGCCAGTGCCTGACCTCGCACCATGCGGAACTCTAAATTGGAATCCTACTCAGCTACCGCACTAGGTGGGGAGAAGAGAGAGAAGCTCTTTGCTGCTGTAAGAAGCCAGGTCTACATAGATGTAAGCTGGGTCTGAATGAACTCTCCCCTGACATCTAGTGATGAGCTGGGGGCGAAGACTTCAGGAACAGACTGTATTTGCATAGACACACCTACTCCAGCTAGATATGCAGCTGATGGAGCTGCTTTGCAAAGTGATCAGTTTTAACTAGTGGGGAGTTACAAATCACTTTACATAAGAACGGCCATACTGGGTCAGACCAAAGGTCCATCTAGCCCAGCATCCTGTCTTCTGATAATGGCCAATGCCAGCTGCCCCAGAGGGAATGAACAGAACAGGTAATCATCAAATGATCCATCCCCTGTTGCCCATTCCCAGCTTCTGGCAAACAGAGGCTAGGGACACTTCAGATCATGGTTTTGCATCTCTGCCCATCCTGGCTAATAGCCATTGATGGACGTATCCTCCAGGAACTTATCTAGGTTGGGGTTGTTGTTTTTTTAAACCGTGTTATAGTCCTGGCCTTCACAACATCCTCCGACAAAGAGTTCCACAGATTGAATGTGCATTGTGTGAAAAAATACTTCCTTTTGTTTGTTTTAAACCTGCTGCCTCTTCATTTCATTTGATGACCCCTGGGTCTTGTGTTATGTGAACAGGGCCGGCTCCAGGGTTTTGGCCGCCCCAAGCAGCCAAACAAAAAACAAAACAAAACAAAAAAAGCTGCGATCGCAATCGCGATCTGCGGCAGCAATTCGGCGGAAGGTCCTTCGCTCCGAGCAGGAGTGAGGGACCGTCGGCCGAATTGCCGCCGAACAGCTGGACGTGCCGCCCCTCTCCGGAGTGGCCGCCCCAAGCACTTGCTTGGTACGCTGATGCCTGGAGCCGGCCCTGTATGTGAAGAGGTAAATACACTTCCTTATTTACTTTCTCCACACCAGTCATGATTTTATAGACCTCTATCATATCTCCCCTTAGTCGTCTCTTTTGCGAGCTAAGAAGTCCCAGTCTTATTAATCTCTCCTCATATAGCAGCCGTTCTGTACACCTAATCAATTTTGTTGCCCTTTCCTGAACCTGTTCCAATTCCAATATATCTTTTTTGAGATGGGGTGACCAGATCTGCACACAGTATTCAAGATGTGAGCGTACCACGGATTTATATAGAAAGCATATATTTATAGTGAAAGCACTGAAGTATTGAAAGCAGGAGTAATGAAATGTTGTTATTCTTATTGTATGAGTAAAGGGTAGCAGAACTGTACTTAACCTGCCCTTGATTGAGGGGGTTACCCTAAATTGAACCTCACTCGCTAAGCAGGGGATAGGGATGATAAACCCAGTGAAGTGGAGAGAGAGTTGGGACAGGTGTTTCTACCTGGTAATGTTGGCTCTCCCTCAGGAGTTTTAGACACCAGTTGACCCTCCTCTCATCTCTGCACTGTTTAAAGACAGAACTGATTAGACTCAGTTGAGAATCTTTGTTTTGTTCTGTGATCACTGGAGCTGAAATCACGTAGGCTATGTCTAAACTAGAGACCTTACAGCGTCACAGCTGTACCGATGCAGGTGCACTGCTGTCAGATCTCTCGTGTAACCGCTCTATGTCGACGGGAAAGAGCTCTCCTGTCGATATAATAAAACCACCCCCAACGAGTGGCTGTAGCTACGTCGGCAGGAGAAGCTCTCCCACCAACACAGCGCTGTGCATAGTACCACTTATGCCGGCGAAACTTATGTTGCTCGGGGATGTTTTTTCCCCACACCCTTGAGCGACATAAGTTTTGCCAACATAAGTGATAGTATAGACATAGCCTTAGACCAGCTGTGGGACAATGGGTGGGGTGAAAGACTGGACAGCCTGCTCTAGCAGTGAGATTCCCCACTACCTGCTGACATCACGGAGAGCTGGGTTAAGTGGTGGAACCTCAGAACATGACAAGGCAGCGGAGAGTGGTGGCAGCAGGAGGTCGGCCAGCAGAGGCAGAGACTGACAGTCGTGACAGAGACTAGCTAACAGCAGCAGGCAGTGACAGCAGAGTGAACCGTGGCGGTGTCAGGCATTGCTCCATACCTTCCCCTCACCCCACCCAAGGATGGGAGGTGAACTCACATGAACACACGGCTGAACTCTGGGTCTTTGCTGACCAAGGACAGCAATTGTGGGTGGGGTGCAGTGAGACAGGTGTGGCATGTTAGAGGAACATTTGGATGTCAGACTTTCACACCACAAGGTGAGAGACTGAGGCAAAGGACACCGCCCAATGTAGTCTGGGGTGGGTGTTTGCCCATGGTCATGGGGTTTTGAATTGTGATTGTGGGGTTTTCTCAAATTAATGCTGGGTTCCTTTTCCCTTTTTATTAAAAGTTTTCTTTGCTATACACAGCCTCAGTGCCTATGAGAGGGGAAGTACTGACGCTTAAAGGCAGTTGGAGGTTGTGGTTGGTTTTCCAGATTGCTGGGTGGGGGCTCAAGCCGGTTCTATTTTCTGTGGTTAGGAGAAATGCCTAGACATTGAACCTGGCCCTTGTTGCTACCAATGCCACCTGGCAGAAGAGTTACATAGGTAAAGACTAAACCACGTTCATGGGTGATAAGTCACTCAGAACCTATGGCTGTCATCACAGGCCCGAGCTGAAGGACAATAACCCTTAGCTGGCAGCAGACTAGTACTAAAGTTTATACTCAACATAGACCAACCACTAGAGGACAACATCATCCCATACACTGGAGCAGACCCGACAGCCTGTAGGGCAGTGTTACCCAAACAGTAGATTGCAGGAAGGGTCTAGGTCAGGAGTGGCCAAACTTACTGACCCTCTGAGCTGCATACAACAATCTTCAGAAGTTCAAGAGCCTGCCGGGATTTGGGGCTTCAACCCCTCACCTGCTGAAGTACCAAGCCCCGGCACATGCACCCCATGGGGCAGAAGCCCTGAGCCCCCCCTCTCGGCTCAGGAGAAGCCCCTACCCCACCACCCCACTGCAAGGCAGAGGTCCTGAGGCGCCCCCCCCCCCATCTGGTAGCTGGAGAAGTGGGGGGGGCATTCTGCGAGCCACACTTTAACAGTAAACGAGCCGCCTGTGGCTCACAAGCCACAGTTTGGCCACCCCTGGTCTAGGTGTTGCTCTCCCTGTGTGCTCTCACTTCACGTTGGGAGTGGGACTGGGCAGCAGGAGTGCAGAGGAAGTGCCTCCAAGGCATGCACAGGGCAGAGATAGGCTGCTGACTGTCCTATCACTGGCTCTGGCCCCTTCCTCTGCGCAGCTGCTGCCCGCATCCCGCTGCTCTCACTTCCCCTGGGCAGCAACAGCAGGGAGGAAGCAGCCGGAGCCAGCGAGTGGATAGTCAGCAGCCTGGTAGCAATCACAACCCAGCTGCAGGGGGAGGGGGACCACAGGAACGGGTGGGGCTGGGGGAAGCCGAGCAGAGGCCTTGGAGGCTAGGCTGGAGTAGGAAACAGGGTTAACAATGGATCCCCAAAAGAGACAAAATGCCATTGATGGGTTGTCTTAGTAAAAAGTTTAGGAGCCTTACAAGTACGTGCCAGGCTGCATGCTCCGCTCCTGGCCACAACTAACAGGACAAGAAAAATAACTGCAGACCCCAAGGGTTAGTACAAAATGGTGAAGGTTCTTCCAAACTGGTGGGCGCTCAGGTGGCAGATCTTGCATAGCAGTAGATGGTTCCCTTAAACTGTTTCCAAGCCTAAAGCTAAACCCCAAATAAGGAAGAGATTCGAAGATGAACCACAATGTGTATGTGGTTTACTATTGGTGAAGCTGCAGCAAGAGCTACTAAGCAATCCCTTTTTCAGTTTAGACATTCACATTTCATATCCTATTGTTCTTATTGTGACCAGCTGTCTAATGTCAAACTGAAACATCCGTGTCTGAGTCTGTTCTCCCTCACGCTACCATAATCAACACACTCACACTGGGGTAAGTTAGAAACACACAGGCTCTGTAAATTTAAACGGAAGAAATATAGTAAGTATTATCCCCATTTTACAGAAGGAAGTACTGAGAGTTTGCCTGCCTGTCAGGTATGCGGAGCATCCAGAGCTCCCACTGAAATCAAGAGAAGTGCAGATACTCAGCACGTCTGAAAATCAGGCCATAAGTGACTTGCTCTGCTACTGTGATATTTGAGGCAGGTATCCTGATGCCAAGTGCCTTGCTGACAAGTGTTGAACAGAAGGAGCCAGATTGTTGCCAAGTCTATATGCTGACAAGGGAAAACAATGAGCTTTAGGATGAACTATGGCCTGAGTGGCTCCTTTGCTTGCCTATTTCACCCCAACTGTTTATAAAACAAAACATTTTAAAATGTGCGAGTGGGCATGGAAAAGCCATTGGAGTGAATTCAGTGCTCATGAAAAGCCAGGGATCAACAGCCCTGGAGAATAAAGGTCACTGGCCATGGGGGCAATAGCAAGGACAAGCTTTCCCCACGCTGCTCGGCCAGTGTGTCTTGGAACATCCATGGAGGAATCCTTTGTATGGAGACAGCATAGTCTCCCTGTGCCCACTCAGTCCTTGGTTACTCTGCAGATATTGTCAGCAAACGAGCCAATCAGTGCAGTTGTAATGGGGGCTTTTGTGATGTGGATGCAACTGGACTGAAACCACAAATCCATTTTTCACAAGCCAAACAAGATAGTCATGACTTTTTGGTCACTACCAACCTTGGGTGGATGGATTTGAACACTGACTTAGAGCTGAAAAGGGACCCTGTTAGCAGTCTCTTGAGTCATATCCTTTAAAGTTTTAAGTTAATACTTCTAATCCCACTGGTGACATCTTTTGCTCCCCACAAAGCAACAGAGTCTCTGCCAGCCCTGCTGTCCATCTGCTATCCTGCTGTTAGTTAGTTCTTTCCCAAACACGCACCTTTTATCAGCGACTAACAAGAGACATTGGCTCAGGGATGCCAACAGACTGTAACAGAAAGAGAGACAGAGAGAGAGACAGTGGCTCCGCAGGGACTCAGGCCCAGATTTTAAAGATAATTAGGCACTGCATCGCACCTGGGACATAGGATCCTAAGAGCCTAAGTCACTTTTGACAATGACACTAATTGGAGCAATGCGTAACTACCTTTAAAACTCTGGGTAAGTAACCAGGTGTCCAGGAGGAAGTTGAAATAACCTACAAAAAGTGACACAGCCATTTAATATTCCAAAATCATAGCAAGACACTTCCTTTAAACTCAGGACATTTAAAAGAATATTTCTGTACAGTAATGAGACACTGGGGAATTAGGTAAACATTATGGAAGTGGCTATAAGCCCACATATGCCTTTGCTGAGGTTTTCTTAGACCTAGTAGCCATCTGATAAGTTCTTAACCATAGGTTCTGCATTTAAAACATAATAAATAAATACAATAATAAGTAACACTAATACGTTGCACTCGTCTAGCTCCTTCCATCCATGGATCTCCACAGATTTTACAAACGTTACAGAGTTAATTAAATCTTACTTTTCAGCCTCCCTTTCTTCTTTCTTCTTCTTCCTCTCCTCTACAGTTATTCCTCCCAGCTGTTTGTAGTTGCTGTAGGCAATTTCTAGAAGTTGCCGAAGTTCTTCAATCTTTTGGTAGGCTCTTACTGCAAGACAGACAGTTCTCTGGGTAACTAACATGAGGATGTGCGTGAAGATGCTGGGTTTTCTGAATGTTGGGAGATGTTTTTTGGCAGTGGGATCTATTAGCCTGTGGAACAGCCTCTCACAGAAGGTAGCAGAATCGCCATTACTGAATACATTTAAAACTACATCTGACACATCACTCAAAAAAATACTGTAAGGAACAATCCTGTGCTGGCTTTCCAGAGATGGACTAGATTTGCCTAAATTATCTTCTGTTCTAACTTCCATGATTAAAATATTTTTCTTGATTGCCACAATATATTTTAAAGCTCATTGGTACTGACAAAAGATTCTGCAGCAGTAGGGAGAAACTCTGCAACTACAAATATTTTGTCCTAGGATTCTCATTCCTTCCGACCTGTCCAAGAGAAGAAACAGTAAAGAGAGACAGAACTTACTGCGGGCGTCTCTTTTTTTTGCTTCATCCAGAATTAAATCTTCCGTGGTGTCTGTGCTCCCTTCCACGCCATGTCTGTCGAAAAACCTTACATCGCTGTCATCTAATTCTTCATCAGAATCGTCTCCCATTGCCCGTCTCAAAAGCTCCACAGCTGCCAGCTGGGCGAATCTGCACAACACAGTCAATAGTTCATATCCAGTGAAATACACACGCACTTCTGAAAAAGCAGCCCGAGTTCCACTGCTGATTAGAACACACACACTTGAATATATGTCAAATAGCAGCAGCCTCCACATGTTCTAAAATGGTTTTTGCACCATTTTGATGAGGCTACACTTTTGCCTCAGTGATATCCTGTGGCAGTTAGTCGCACAGTTTAATACGTTGTGCAAAATTGTATTTCCTTTTTGTTATTTTAAATTTATTTTGCCTTTTAATTTAATCAAATAAGCACCTCTGTTATATTTAAGGGTAAAC
This sequence comes from Emys orbicularis, assembly GCF_028017835.1. Classification (NCBI taxonomy): domain Eukaryota; kingdom Metazoa; phylum Chordata; order Testudines; family Emydidae; genus Emys; species Emys orbicularis. Next base: position 349,912,894 of record NC_088683.1, read on the forward strand.
AGGAGTGCCCAGCTGGCCGCCTGCAGTGTAATTTTTTTGTATACCTCTATCATGTCTCCTCTCAATCTTCTCTTTTCTAAACTAAACAGGTCTCATCTTGCCTGCAATGGAGTGGCTGCCCCACTCCAGTAAAGAGGGGTTAAAAGCAGCCCTGGAGAGGGCTGTGGCTCTGAAAGCAGCCCCAGCTGTGGCCAGCTTAATCAGGGCCTAGCCGGCCCTTATAAGAGGGCTGTGGGCCAGAAGGAGTCACTCTCTCTCTAGCTCCTGAAAGAGAAGGACCTGGCTGCCTGGGAGCTGAGCAGGGTACCTAGGGTGGAGCAGTGCTGGGGAAGGGCAGAGGGAGCTGGGGAGCTCCAGCCTAATAAAACCCCAGGCTGCAGGCCTTGCTAAAGGCCTACAAAAGGAACTGGGGCAGCTCTGAGATAGGCAGAGGCAGCTGGTCCAACCCGCCCTGCCAATGATGAGTGGTTTATAGACTACAGTCTGCCCCAGTGAGCAGGGGCTAGATGGTGACTGGCAGTAGCCACTGAGGCAAGGTGGGGATAGAGGGTTGGGGGTTCCCCTGGGTGGGGAGACCCAGAGCAAGGGGGTACTGTGGTGGGCAGAACCCCTGAGCAAAGGGCACCAGGGTCCGGGAGGGACACAGGGGCCAGCGGCAGGGGAGATGCTGGCAGAGGGCACTCTGGGCTGGAAGAGCTAATTCCCAGGACGACCAGCAGGAGGTGCCGCGCCGGTGAGTTGTCGCCCCGCCACATTGCCTTATACTGAATTTGACCCATCTCTAGTTACAATAGGTATATAAATACCCTCAGTAAAACCCTTTGCAACAGCAGTAGAGCCAAAAGGCTGTTATAACCCAAAGTTGAAATTCATGGGCTTGATTCTGCTCTCATCTACACCAATGTAAATCAGGAGTAACACTACCTGAAGTCAACAGAGTTACAGTGGTATAAAAGCAGTGAGTGCAGAATCAGTCCCTATACAAATAAATTACAGCTCAGAGATCTGAACTGCTACCTCTTGGCTACATCCTTTGGAGTCTCTCCAGCTTCATTTGTAATGTCACAATCAGCTCCCATTTCAATCAACCATTGCAAGCAGCTTATGTGTCCTTGTCCAGCAGCTAAGGAAAAAGAATATGTACTAAAGTCAATTATACACACTTTTATTTAAAAATGCCTTTTCCCTAACATGACATGACACTCCTTAAAGTATGAATAGTTTATACATGTCACTAGGAACCTATGATGGAAATTCCAGTTTATACTGGGCCAAATTCTGCCCCAGAGTATAAGCCTGTTTTTATTTTCATTTCCTCTTTTATGTAAAATAAATGTTATGGGCCGAGCCTCAGTTCTGTAAGTGGTGCAGCTGTACTGAAGTCAGGAGAAAGTTCTGGCCCTGTAGCTATCAGCCTGGAGTCTGATCTCATGGTGCCTCCTGAAGGTACACTACCTAGGCTCATCCACTACAGGCTGGTCTGTTTGGTCCTTATTATCTGGTGTCCCCAGGTATGTTCTCAGCTGCGTGAAGTATTATGGCTTCTGTAACACTGGGCATCCATTGAAGGTTCCATACAGTATCCTAAGGATGAGTGCTGAATGGACAAGAGCTTTGATTGCCTTATTTATCTGCTATGCCTCCTGGTTATGATTAGGCCCAGATCCTCAAAGGCATTGAGGTGCCTAACTCCCATTAATTTCAATAAGTTAGGCACCTAAATTGTTTTCGGGATCTGGGCAAATGCTTTTCACAAATGCCAATACAACCCCTGAGAAAGCACCAAACAACAGCTGCCACGTGCATGTTTATTTTATCTGGGTAGCAGGCTTTTGGAGAGAGAGTGTGAAGTGCCAAGCAGTTCCGTTCTTTTTGGTCCTCCCCAACCATAGCTTTGTATCCCTACAATATTTCTCTCTTTTCACAGGTTTTCTAGCCATCAATGTCATGGGATACCATCTGTTTGCTCCTTATATTGGCTTTCCTTCACCCATCTAGAGCTGGTACAAACACTTGACCTGAAATGTTAACACCATTTACAACTTTCTCTTGCTCCTGTTTATGAAGTAACATGTTGGCATCAGGGTTGGGGGAGGAGAGCTTTGTTGGTTCCCTTTGAGAATTACAGCATTGACAAAAAGAACAGGAGTACTTGTGGCACCTTAGAGACTAACAAATTTATTAGAGCATAAGCTTTCGTGGGCTACAGCCCACTTCTTCGGATGCATATACAGCATTGACAGTTATCAAAGGGAAAAATCCATCTCTTTTGGCTTCCCACATAGCATATGATGTCAGAAGTAGGGCATCTGACTCATAATGAACAGTGCTGCAAAAGGGATGGATCTGAATCAAGCAAGTGGTAATTTTTTAGTGTATAATAGAAGAAAAGCATTTGCTTTAGTGATAGCATCAATCTGAGGAGTTACAAACTTAAACATTGTACGACACGAGAATAATTGCTGGAAAAGATTAAACATATTTTTAAAAGAAAGTGACAGATTTTATGATTGATATAGAACAATTTATAATAATATAATCTACTATTGTTCCAATCCTAGAGGACACAGAAAGGAAAACACAAGCGGAGTGGGGCCCTAATTCAGCAAACCACTTAAACACTTGTTTATCCTTAAACACATGAATAGTCTCATTGGAAGTCAACAGACCAAGTGCTTTGTTGAATCAGGATCTGCAAGGGAAAATGTGTAATGGAAGTTTGTTTGCGTACACTATACTGGCTGGGGTGTCTGTCTGTTTTAGAGCCTGAACCCACTCTGTGCCTCCCTCTAGCTCCATGAGTATATAGGCAGCTCCTCCTGGACAGCTGTGACCTAAGCTTAGGGTGACCATACGTCCCGTTTTGGCCGGGACAGTCCCTTTCTTAAGCCCTGTCCCAGCCACCCTGACTTTTTTGGCAAAAGTGGGAATTTGTCCCGTTTGCGCCTGCCAACTTGCAGCAAATGGGATAAATGCCCACTTTTGTCAAAAAAGTGGTGTGTGGAGGAACATCTCGGGGGGGAGGGGAGAACAGTGGTGATGCCAGCCCCACACACTGGGGGAGGCAGGGGCTCGAGTGGGGGGCAGGTAGGGCTCAGGTGAACAGCGAAGCCAGCCCCGCGTGGGCGTGGAGGGCAGGGCTCCAGCAAACAGCTTGGGCCCACCCCACATGGGGGAGGGAGGGTGCTCAGGCGAGCCCCATGTGGTGTCCCATTTTCCCTTTGGGAAATATGGTCACCCTACCTAAGCTGGGTGTCCCTAACACTGAATAAACCTAGTTATCATTAGCTACACCTGGTTCTATGGTATACCTGCTTGCCTGCTGACACAACAACTGATGCGCCTTATGCATCTTCAGTGACATCAGAGGGTTTAACACCGCTTGCGTCTCTGCCAGCTCATAAGCACCGCTGCGGGCAGAGTCATTCCTGTCTCCCTCTTCACCCTCATTTGCAGTCACTCCCTTTGGTCCTTTTGGTCAGCTAGCCCCTATATCTGTGTGACCATAAATTCCCCCCACCCCACACGCACCACTCCTCCCTCCCCCTCAACTGAACAATTGATTGGGGAAGGATGGGAATGTAGCAAGGGAGAGCATGACACATCTCCATCTTGAGTGCCTATTTTCTGTGTTCAGTTTGGCAGTTGAGGAAGAGGTGAATGCAGTCTGCGCCGATGCAAACAAAGGCCATGTCTACACTGTGGGTGCTGCAGGAGCATAGCTGCAGTGCTGTAGTTATGCTGCTCTAGCGCCCATGGTGTAGAAGCAGACTACAGCGACAGAAGGGGATTATCCATTGCTGTAGGAACTCCACCTCCCTAAGCAAAGGTAGCTAGGGTCAAGAGAATACTTCTGTCAACCTAGCTGCATCTACACTGGAGATTATGTCTGTGCAGTTGGAGCACTCGGGTGTGGATTTGTCGCATCCCTAAGGTCTGGTCCACACTACCCCCCCACTTCGGACTAAGGTACGCAAATTCAGCAACGTTAATAACGTAGCTGAATTCGAAGTACCTTAGTCCGAACTTACCACGGGTCCAGACGCTGCAGGCAGGCTCCCCCGTCGATGCCGCGTACTCCTCTCGCCGAGCTGGAGTACCGGCGTCGACGGCGAGCACTTCCGGGATCGATCCCAGAACATCGATTGCCTGCCGTCGGACCCGGAGGTAAGTGTAGACGTACCCTAAGTGTGTTAGCTATAACACAAGAACTAGGGATCACCAAATGAAATTAATAGGCAGCAGGTTTAAAACAAATAAAAGGAAGTATTTCTTCACACAACACACAGTCAACCTGTGGAACTCCTTGCCAGAGGATGTTGTGAAGGCCAAGGCCATAACAGGGTTCAAAAAAGAACTAGATAAATTCATGGAGGATAGGTCCATCAATGGCTATTAGCCAGGATGGGCAGGAATGGTGTCCCTAGCCTCGGTTTGCCAGAAGCTGGGAATGAGCGACAGGGGATGGATCACTTGATGATTACCTGTTCTGTTCATTCCCACTGGGGCACCTGGCACTGGCCACTGTCGGTAGACAGGATACTGGGCTAGATGGACCTTTGGTCTGACCCAGTAGGGCCATTCTTATGTTCTTATGACAAATGCAACATGGTGGGCCAAAATATTTCCCATAACTTCAGTATCAGATGTAATGCTTGGTGAGGAATGATGCAGTCTGCCAGTATTCAAAAACTGGAGGGGGAATGTTGACAACTTGTTTTATATTTTTCCCCAATTTTTTAAAAAACTTTAATTACTTTTCTACCAGCCTTATAAAGGTCAAAAAAGGGAGGGAAATTATGGAAGTCTTACAAAAAAAATCCCTCTTTGTCTTCAAATTTCAAAATTAGAAAAATTTTGATGAGCTCCAACGGCAAACTGTAAAAAATAGCTCACACCTCCTGCATCACTCTGCTGCAAAGCAATGTGTTAGATAGTCCTGAATATACAGCATCATAGTCCTCTACAGTGTACTACCGTATGTCTATCATGTGGTTTTGTATAATGCACATCACCATAGTGTCCAAGTGCTTAGAGCAGGGGTCGGCAACCTTTCAGAAGTGGTGTGCCGAGTCTTCATTTATTCACTCTAATTTAAGGTTTCGCGTGCCGGTAATACATTTTAACGTTTTTAGAAGGTCTCTTTCTAGAAGTCTATAATATATAACTAAACTATTGTTGTATGTAAAGTAAATAAGGTTTTAAAGTGTTTAAGAAGCTTCATTTAAAATTAAATTAAAATGCAGAGCCCCCTGGACCGGTGGCCAGGACCCGGGCAGTGTGAGTGCCACTGAAAATCAGCTCGCGTGCCGCCTTCGGCACGCGTGCCATAGGTTGCCTACCCCGGCTTAGAGAGTAACAATGCAGTTCACAGTACTGTACAGTTCCATAGCTATATACACAATATTTCTACGGGTTGCATCTAAACGGATTAGAGTTGTTGGGTTTTTTATTTATTTATTTTTGGGGGGGACTTCAATTTGATTATTCTCATTTTTAAGCAATTCCCACCTATGCCTGCATGCACCACCAAAATGGATGTAACTTACTGTGGGAGAATGTACCCCTGTATTCACACCCTACACACTATTATTGTAATAATCTTTGTACAAAGTATACCTTATGAGGTATCATTTGAAACTCATAATTTGCTGGTCATTATTGTCCTGATAAAATGTGTATGGCCACATTGTATGTGAAGTTATAAGATTCCACAATATGGTGTTAACCCATGTTCCATACTGAGGTTGGCACATAGGTCTGTCTCAAACAAAGGAATGTGTGCTCTGTTTAATTTGCATTTAAGCAGTAAACAGAGTCCCGAAGCAGGAAGGGAAACAAAGGAAGCTCAAACAGATGAGGAAAAAGCATCCGGGAACATCCTTCCCCATAGGCTTTTTGTCTTTGGTACCCAGCTGGAAAGGTTTTTCAAGAGGGGGACAGAAACTATAAAAAGGAGGGACAAATATCTCAAGGACCCCCCCCCTCCGCATGTCTCATTGACGGCACCTGAAGCGACAAAGGAAACATTCATTGGATACAGGGAGAAGGGGTCCTGACCTAAGAAGTTTGGACTGCTGAAAGCATGTGGTGAGAAAACTGTGCTTTGAATTTAACATAGTTGGTTAAGTTAGACCTCGGCATTTCATCTTTGTTTCTTGTAACCATTTCTGACTTTTATGCCTCATTACTTGTACTCACTTAAAATTTCTCTCTTTGTAGTTAATAAATTTGTTCTGTTGTTTTATCTAATCCAGTATGTTTAAATTGAAGTGTTTGGGAAACTCTGTTTCGGGTGGTAAGATGTATACATATTATTTCTATTAAAAAAATAACAAACTTTATATAAACTTGTATTGCCCAGGAGAGGGTTGAAATTTCCTGGGTGAAAATCTAAGACTGGGAGTGTGTTGGGGTCACCCTGCAGTATAACCAAGGCTGGTGAGAGCCAAATGTGGCTGGCAGGCTGCAGTTACATGCAAACACTCAGGTGTGGCTTGCATGCTGGAAGGCTTTGTGAGCAGCCAATGTGGGAACTCCTTCATCAAGGCATTTTAAGGCACCCCAGGTTGCAGGGCAAGGGTGGCACAGTTGCTCATATAGTCTAGATTGTACCCAGATATATCACACTTGCATCCAGCTGTTTGCAACCTGGGATGCAGATCCTGGACTAGACATAATAGGCTGCTGATGGAATGGCCAGAGTGGCTGCCACAATGCAGAAATTTGGCTTACTTCAATCTTCACAACTGACTGCAGGGCAACGATGAAGACGATCAAACATGGTGGGGAAATGCATGATTAGGAGATTGGGGGGTGCACTGCACCATCTTGCTATCCTCGGTGATGCAGCAGTAACAACCTAGACATTAACTTGTGATGTATACAGAAGTTGACGACCACCAAATATTCATTTTTTGGCTGCAGAATCTCTGCTGGCTGTCCTTTGGAGCCCTTGGGAAAATGAGATGCTGTAGTTCATGAAGCTTACCTGATGAGCAGCCACTTAAAGAAGTAAGTGAACAAGTCAATAACAAACAGTAATGAGCTGCAACACAGTTCCTAATTACTGACCTTTGTGCATGGGAGTGGATCCCTTTTCATCCCGTTCATTAATATTGATGATTCCACTTTCCACTAATCTTCTAAGCGTCACCAAGTCCCCTTTGAAGGCAGCCACATGGGCTGGAAATGCTAAATCTGAAAAATGGAACAGACATGATTCCAAGCAAATGCCGATAATTCCAATAAGCAGGCAAACAAGCTATTTTTTCACCTCACTTTTCATAGTTTCTCTCTCCAAATAATAATTTAAACATGGAAATGTCATACTTGTTAGTGAGGTTAATGCACCCTTAATTGGTTGAAACACGGCTGCAGAACATAGCATTATCATCACAGGCTTCGCTAAGCATGTCTTGGCTACTGGCTGCAGGCATCTTATAGTTCTACAGAGAGGAGATTCACTTCACATTTCTGTAGTAATAAATAGACCTTTGGTTGAAATTTAATGGACTAATAATGCTGGAAACTGAAGCTGTCTCCTTATTTTCAAGTCAACGGTCCTAGGTAGGATATACAATGTTTTAATTTTTCTTGGTGGAAAAATTATCCATTGAGGCACTTAGTATTAATCATATCAACTAACAAGAAAAATCAAAGAAAAGACTAATAGATATGGAATGAGTGCTTGAAAAATCAAGCAAGTCTTCCCTTCAGAATAATCATAATGGGCCAGCTTTTGCTATCCTTTCTCTTGAATAATACCTTACTTATCAAGTAGTCCTATTGATTTCAGTGGGACTATTGCCAGAGTAAGGTATAACTCAACATGAATAAGGGAATCAAAATCTGGTCCTAAATATGTAACTGCCTGGAAATTTGTGGACACTGGAATATGTGTCAGATTCTAAGAGGAACATGAACAGCTTTGTATAACTAAAGCAAAAGGACTGCATAGCATGGTGTTGCTGTTTTGTTTTCATTATGAGAAAATCGGAGACATGACACATATGTAGCATCACAATCGGAAATCTAGGCCTTTAAATATCAATAAAGGTAACAACTATTGGAAGCTTCAGCTGTTTCTCACACGGATTATACACACTGTTCCACGTGAAAGTTAGAATCACCTGCTGTTCAGGTCATTTGTATTAATCATTTCTACAGAGTTATTGTTGCGTTGTGGCATTTTCTGTTTTACAAGCTAGTATCTCAGAAGCTTTTCAGGCTCCTACTCACTTTCCTGTTCTTCTGGATGATCTCTCTCATGTTCCACGCTGTCGACGTACTGCACAATATTATCCTTATAGAACCTCTGTGCCAAGTCCTTTGGGGTCTCCCCATGGTCATTCCTGGCTTTCAAGGTGTGAGACACACTGGTCATTTTACTAACCAAGAACTTAAAACAATGCAGGTGGCCCTCCATTGCTGCCAGATGAGCTATTGCACAAAGGAAGAACATGGCAATATTAAACCGAAGCACAGCCACCTGCCAAACGAAGAGCTACTTGGCTAAGTTGTGGTTACTGTTCAAAGCCTACTGTTAGAGTCGGATTTGATTAGATGTCAGCTAACTGAGGGTTATTCAGGTTTTATTAGTCAAAGACAAAACAGCACAGTACATAAATGTGAGGATTAATATCTCACCAGTCCAGAGAGCAGCTTCAAACCTGCTCCAAAGTGTGAGCTTAATTCACCTTATTTATATTTTACATACATAGTGTAGTTATTTACAACAAGCAGAAGATTAATCTAATTTCATATCTATTTTTCTAAAAACATCGAAGACCAACCATAAAAAATAACACTGTTATTCAATCAAAGAGTACAAATAGTGTCAGACCATAGTGCCACAAACAGTTTGTCCTAATGTACCTAGCAGCAATTCACATGTAACATTCCTTAACAGAACATACATCTTGTTTCTGACAGTTCCCACATGTAAAGGAACAAAGGTTTGGAACAGTTTAACTACAGTACTAGTAGTAGATTTCCACAATAAAGCTTAGCATGAGTTACACAGCATCCTAGGAACACAGTTCATAATTATTCTGGTTCAGATATATTTGCTAATACCACCGAGACCCAAATCCAGCCCTCTTCCCACTACACAAACAGCTGGGGAGGCTCTCCAGGCATGTACCACTGCATGAGAAGTGGGGGCAGGACTCCAAGAGGCTGGACTAGAGATGCTCACACCTTGCCCAGTGCAGAGCTCAGCACCGCAGTGCAAAGGAGGCAGAAGGGGGCTGGCTAGGGACAGAGAGAAATGGAAGATCCACTGCTGAGATGATCCAGCCATCCTTCCCTCTCCACAGGGCTGGGGCATGTGAGCGATCAGACAGGTTACTTCAGCCACTGGGACAATGTGTTATCAGGGATGCCATCTTTTGGATGAACACCAGCCTGAATCCCGAGCACCTATGGCTGTTCAAGATCCCCTAGCACTTTTTGTAAGAGTAGAAGTTTAACCTTGTTGTCCTAGCTCAGGGGTGGCCAACCTGTGGCTCCGGAGCCACATGCGGCTCTTCAGAAGTTAATATGCAGCTCCTTGTATGGGCCACCCCTGTCCTAGCCAAATTCTAGTTCAGGTGGAGGCAGCAAGCTTCCAACGGATGGGACACCTTGAGCAAGTCACTTCACTGCCCCGTTCCTCAGTTTTCCCATATATAAGCTGGGAATAATAATACTTATGTTCCTTTGTAAAGTACTTTGAGGTCTGTTGATGAAAAGTCCTATAAAGAAGCAAGTAATTACACTTTGTTTCTATAAATTTCCCCTATAATTTCATTTCTATACAGAATTCCTATTCCTTTTCTGTCCTGAATTGTTGTATAGTATTGCTGTGTACAGCAGCTGCTATGTTCTACCCCAAAGGTGGCTCCTTTGTATTGGTGGGTTACATGTCACCTTACTGATATTACAAAGTACTGTAAGGCTTAATTATATAATATTTGTAAAGAGCGTTGACAGCCATAATGTAATGAGCTATGGAAGTGCAAAACCTATGCTCATTGCATTATAAACTGTAGTATTTTCCATTCCCATCAGTGGGAAAGGGGAAGGAGGAACTGAATGTCAAATAAACACTTATCAGTTACCTAATGTCACTGCATGAAAATATTCTGTATAATATGACTAATATGGGCCAAGAGACTAGGAAAAGGAGCTGGCAGGGGATGACACTGATATTTGATGAGGCGCCTGGGGAGGGAGACTGGGGCTAAGAGCAGGGAGCCAGTGGGAATGTGTGTGGGGTGGGTGAGTGGAGGTTTGGGTGGGGAGAGAGACAGATCAGAGGAAGACCAGGTGATGGAAGACTGGGACTAGCTGGACAAGGGGACTGGACATTTTGGGGAAACTGGGACAGGTATTTGGAAGGGGTGAGACTTGGAGCTATTTTAGACAAACAGTGTGTGACAAGATCAGGGCCGGCTCCAGGCACCAGCCCACCAAGCATGTGCTTGGGGCGGCGCCTGGAGGGGGGCGGCGCGGCGGGGCGCTCCAGCCAGAGAGCGGGGCCGCGACTGGGCTCGCCGCCCTCCCCGCGGTGCTCCGGCCGCCGGGGAGAGCGGAGCCGCAGCGGGCTCGCCGCCCTCCCCTGGCGCTCCGGCCGGTCAGGGAGAGCAGGGCCCCGGCCGGGCTCGCCACCCTTCCCCCGGCGCTCCGGCCGCCGGGGAGAGCGGAGCCGCAGCGGGCTCGCCGCCCTCCCCCGGCGCTCCGGCCGGTCAGGGAGAGCAGGGCCCCGGCCGGGCTCGCCACCCTTCCCCCGGCGCTCCGGCCGCCGGGGAGAGCGGAGCCACAGCGGGCTCGGCGCCCTCCCCTGCCGCAATGGGAGGGGTGGGGGGGAGGCGGCCGGTGGCTTTTTTGCCTAGGGCGGCAAAAAAGCCAGAGCCGGCCCTGGACAAGATGGAGCATAAATCTACTTCGCACTTGCCTGCCATGCACTAACTGTCCATGTGAGCCCTACCGCCACGCACTAAAAAGTTCCTAATGCACTTTGATCTATTTCTGTTTCAAAGCAGAGCAAATCATAGTGCACTAGGGAATTTTTAGTGCGCAGCAGCAGAGTCCATATGGGCAGTGAGTATGCAACATGCTAGTGTGACGCAGATTTACACCCCAGCATACTGCATTAAATGTTCATCTGGACAAGTCCTCGGACCTGCTGGGCAAGGAGACTGGGACTAGGATGAGACACCTGAGAAATGGAGACTGAAACTTCGTACTTGATGAGAATGGGACTTGGATGAAGAGACAGAATTGGGACAAAAGTAGATGGGCCGGAATCTGATCTCAGTCAAATGTAAATCGGAAATAACTCCATTGAAGTCACTGGGGTACTCCAGACTTATTCCAGTGTCACCGAGTTCAGAAAATGGCCCAATAGTTGCAACTTGGGCTATAGGAATGGAAAAGTGCCATAGAATATGTTTGATGAAACTCATCACTGGTTGCCATTACAAAAAGTCAGCATTAGCTAACAATTACCAGGCATCAGTGTTACAGATAACATAAATTCCCCCAATTCTTAGAAGATAACTGTGGCAACTGTGTGAAATCGGTTAGCAAATATTGCTAATGTAGATGATTTCTCATATGCTAAATATTCACATAACAACAGAGGGTCCTGTGGCACCTTTAAGACTAACAGAAGTATTGGGAGCATAAGCTTTCGTGGGTAAGAACCTCACTTCTTCAGATGCGGCATCTGAAGAAGTGAGGTTCTTACCCACGAAAGCTTATGCTCCCAATACTTCTGTTAGTCTTAAAGGTGCCACAGGACCCTCTGTTGCTTTTTACAGATTCAGACTAACACGGCTACCCCTCTGATACCATTCACATAACAGAGCAACTAAAAGCCAAAAGTTAGAGCTGTAGACTTTTTTTTTCCCCCCCAAGGTACCTGGAAGATTTCCATTGTTATCCACGTCATTTATAGTAGCTCCCCATCTAATAAGAAGCTGCAAACAACCCAAGCGGCCATGAAAAGCAGCATAATGAACTGGCTTCCAGTCATTCCTATCTGAAACATTTGCATCCTAGAATGAAAGAAGCAGGTTCATTTATTTAGTTCCTTTATGTTTCAGTGGAAACAACATGTACATCAGAGATCACATATGTAAATAGAAATCAGGTATTTATAGTAGGTGACCAAAACAGTTATGAAAACCTATATAACTTTTAAGTTACTTTAAATAAAGATGCTATGAACAAATGATTCCCATTTATAGGCATATAGATACATACTTCCCCTATGTTTTTTTGTTTTATTTAAAAAATTAAAACACACACATTATATATATAACATTTTTGACATACTCTGGCCATGTTGCTGCTCACAATATGTTAGATATAAATTTGTATTTTTTTAAGCTAAAAAATATCAAGATTGAAAAAGATCATGATGATAAAAGCTTCTGATCTCTATTTAACTGTCACTATCAGCTAATGAAATGTTCTACTTTTCCAAAATAGTCATTCTTTCTAAATTCTTGGATCATTTTCCTTATGTGCCTCATAATAAATAACATTCATTTAAACTAAATATGCTCTCACCAATAGCACACAGATAATAACTAAACTACATGTCAAATCCTACAGTCCTAAGTCCCATCAAATCAATGGAAGTTTTTGTTTGCAAAAGTATACCATGATTTGGCCCTACTGTAGGAGTTGTAATGATATAATGCAAGTGTACCGTGTCCCCCCAAAAAAGAAAAATCCCCTCAGAAGATAAAATTTCCTCACCATTCCACTCCGGAGTATGGTTTGTAAAGTGTATGATTGTCCATGGGCTGCAGCTAGATGTGACGGATTGCATCCTCGGTCATCTTGAGCTGTTAAGTTTACTCCATTCATTACAAGGGCCTAAATAAATACAAAGCAGAAATTCAGTTTACAAAATTAAAGAGCAAATGTCGCCTGGGAGGATTACTTTATACTGTGACCAGGGTAACTTCTGAGTGAAGTAGGAAGGAGTTCATGGATGTTGTCGTCTCTCATAGTGATGAGTGCAGTATATTGTGTGCCCCAGCTCTCTGTCTTATATCTGCCTGTTGTGTCTTGCCTTACATTTAGATCATAAACTCTCTGAGGTAGAGACCATCTTTGCATTCTAGGTTTGTACTGCAGCTAGTATAATGGGGTCTTGGTCCCTGACTGGGGTTCTAGGCACTGTCACTATACAAACAATAAAGAACATAATAATAATGTATAGTAGATCTATCTTGTGTATAATTTACAATCAGACATGTTTCTAATTCTGAAAATATCTAGCTGAGGTTTCCAAAGACATCTAAGGCAGGGGTTCTCAACCTTTTCCTTTCTGAGCCCCCCCCCCCCCCCCCAACATGTGATAAAAACTCCATGGCCCAACTGTGGCACAACAACTGGTTTTCTGCATATAAAAGCCAGGGCCGGCATTAGGGGGTAGCAAGCAGGGCAATTGCCTGGGGCCCCATGCCACAGTGGCCCCTGTGAAGCTAAGCTGCTCATGCTTTGGCTTCAGCCCTGGGTGGTGGGGCTCAAGACCTCAGGCTTCAGCCCCATGCGGCGGGGCTTCGGCTTTCTGAGCTGAGCCCCGGCGAGTCTAATGCTGGCCCTGCTTGGCGGACCCCCTGAAACCTGCTCGCAGTCCCCCAGGGGGCCCTGGACCCCTGGTTGAGAACCACTGATCTAAGGGATACAGATGTCCAGTTGGTATCTAAATATCCTATACAGCTTTGAAAACCCCACCATAGTGTACAGTATGAATCTTGTTACCACTTCTTTTCAGGACACTGGAGTAAATCCTCAGCTGGTGTGAACTGTCACAGTTCCACAATGGGTGAGATCTGCCCTATTTACTTTTGATGTAAATATTTACACTTACCTGCATACAAGCATCATGACCTCTGATAGCAGCAAGGTGAGCTGCTGTCCAGTCTCTTATAGCTAAAGCTGTTATATCAGCCCCATGCCAAAGCAACCAGTGAAGACACTACCAATCAAATCAAAGACAAAGACAGTCACATTTGTTTTAAATATAGGTAATTATCATGGATCCAGTATACAGTTCTAATAGGGAATTCACTGCAAATATCAGTTGATATTGCGTTTCAAAGCATTATCGGAATTCTTCATTATTACAATAAGCCACAACAGGGAATGCATTAGTAAGTTGTAGCTGCATTAGAAAGCTACAGCTTCATTCCTTCATCCATCCAAGAAATGTACCAATAGCCTACTAAAGCGGACCCAAGCATACCTTACTGATCCTACAGTATGGCTTATGTAATTTTACATTTCAATTTTAAAAGATTTAAGATGTAACCTATAGGGCTATTTGTGTAATGTATCTTTCCACTATGAAAGTGGAAGGACAAATTTAAAAATTGGAGAAATGGGCACAAACATCCTTCTGTACAATTCTAATTATGTTTATTGCAAACAAAGAAAAAAAATCAACTCTGTCTTCCTACATGTTTCTGTTTAGACTCCCTGGACTTGTGGTACCCTTTCTCTCCTCCCATCCTCACTTTCAGAGGTATTTTGTGCTCTAGTGGTCACTTCCAGCAGCTCTAGGTGCTCTCCAGAGCATCAGATAAAACTTTCTTTGTTAGATGTACAACATTTTCTCCAGCAGCAGTTTAAGCCAGGCTCCATCACTGGTTCCTCTGTTGTCTCTATAACTGGGGCATTGGTGAAGGCTGGCTAGATGAGACTCAACCCAAACAAGACCACAACCTGACTTACAGGGTGGGGGGATCATTGGAAAAATGGCAGAAGTTATAGGAACAGCCCAGACTGATGAGATATGAGCACAGTTTGTTTCTAAAGACCAAAACCTGGGGGTCTTGTTAGCTCCCTGCTGGTTTCTGGACACGTGGAAAGCAGCGATGTATTTCTTATTACTTGCATTTAGCAAGAAGTTTCCTTTGGCATATGGCTCTTACCATAGTTACCCATGCGTTTGTCGCTTCAAGGTTAGATTGCTACAGTGCATTCCACATGAGGTTACAAGATGATACAGCAGCTTGTTCAGAATGTGGCAGCCCAGTTTTTAATCTCTGGAAGCTCATAACACTGGTGCAGGGGTTGTCAACTAATTTATGGGTAAATAGTTATGGTGTTGATTTTGACCTGTAAACCCCTAAATGGTTACAGTCCTGTCAAGTCCTTCTTCAGTCACCTGATGTACTCAGACTAAGATTCCATTGGTATCAGAGGGAACTGGGCTGGTGGCACAGTTCTCAGATGGAATCAATGGCTCTTAAATTCACTTTTCATCTAGTTGGCCAGCGCTCAGATTTGATTACCTTTAGGACCTGCTGTAAATGTTACATATTTCCCTGGGCTTTCCCTGAAGTGACAGGGAGGCAGACTGAACAGGGTTGCTTGAGGGATGGAGGAAGGCATGAGTCTGTAAGGAAGACTATAAATGGAGCCTATGTTAGGACTGGGAAAGTCTCCTCTGGGTTGTTCTGTAATGTACTATGAAATCCTGCGACGCTGAATACACGTAACATGCCTAAGGCATGGAAAAGGCACAATAAGTCTAGAAAACTGAAAAATAAGATATTAATTTCTGCATCATATTTAAATTGTATATTCATCATGACAAGTTCCTGCTTTACTAGTGCTGAATAAATAGACAAAGAGATTATTGATTCAGCCAGATCAGCATGAGTTTGCAAGCTTGTGTTCAGTCCCCTGAGAAGGAAAGCATTGATTCATAGGAACCTTGTTGTGTCCTAGATCTAAAAAAAGTTTTACCTCCAGGCTTCCAGAGTGTGCTGCACAGTGCAAAGGTGTAAATTTATGGACTAAATCCACCTCATTAATACTGGCTCCGCTTTTTACCATTGATGCAAGTTGTTCTACATCACCGGCTTTCACTGCCTCATGTATGTTAGCATAATTTGGCTTCTTCTTGACAGCTGTTGAAGAATAACAAAGGGTCATTAACCACTCGGATACATTGTGGGGACATGAAACATAGAATGAATCAGAAGATGCTGATATGGAAAGGTATATTAGTTTTGAAGATGCTTAACAGCAATATGATGAACCTGATCTTTACTCTGACGAAACTCCCCATCCCTAGTAGCCAATATGAACTTTTTCAGAATAAGGGCTGTAGGACTGGACGCTATGTCTGTGAGAATCTTTATCACACCGTCAAACCTACTGAAACATCAAGTTATCCTTTACTACATTTTGATACCAGAATGACAACTACTGTAGAGAGTGATTCTTTGTCCAGTAATAATGCTTAGCTCTTACATAGTGTTTGTCGTTAGCAGCTCTCCAAGCACTTTGCAAAGGAGGTAAGCATCATTATCCCCATTTTACAGATGGAGAAGCTGAGACACAGAGACAAGCCCGAGGTCACCCAGCAGGGGAGCCAGGAATAGAACCCAGTCCAGTGCAGAATCCATTAGGCTACACTTACTCTATTAATCATCCTGTGTGGCTCGCTATTACTAATAGCTATGGCATTTCTTAGGTAGCCATCAGCTTGTTATTATGACCTGACATCCTGCTCCCATTGACATCTGTGACAACACTCTAAGAACATAAGAATGGCCATACTGGATCAGACCAAAGGTCCCACTAGCCCAGTATCCTGTCTTCTGACAGTGGCCAATGCCAGATGCTTCAGAGGAAATGAACCAAACAGGTAATCATCAAGTGATCCATCCTCTGTCACCCATTCCCAGTTTCTGGCAATCAGTCTCAATGACTTTGGTGATGCAGGATCAGGCTGTAAATTTACAGACAGCATCATCCAGAGAATCTGGCACTGGAGTGGGAATCAGGTGACATCAGTTCTCTTCTGGGCTTTTCCACAAACTAGTTGTGTGACCTTGGGCAAGTCACTTAGGGGCAAAATTTGCAAACCTAAATAATGGCCTGGTTTGAGACCATGTATGGTTTTAGATAGTTAACTTCAGACAGCTAAGTTTAAAAGTAACCCAAAATGGCTAATAAGATGTCAACAAAGAACCATCTTCCACAGCAGTGGTATCGGAGTGCACTATTGTGTTATTTCATTAGGTTTGCCAAGGTGATGAGGATCCTCACAGATACAGGGTCCAATACTACTGATCACACAAGTTTCAGAATATGGGCCTTAACCTATTTGTACCTCAATTTCTCCCTGTGCAAAGTAGGAATAATAATGCTTACTCAATGCTGTAAAGCAATTTGAGATGTTAAAGAGTATACATGCTAAGTATTATTACGAAAAGCACCGAGCAATTTATGTAAAAAGTGCATGAATGTCCCTAACAAGTGTTCTCCTCTCGCGAGCTCCCCATATTATTGCTATTTAGTTATTTGTATTGCAGTGGCACTGAGAAGTCTCAATTGTGGACCCAGAGCTCCACTGTGTTAGGTGCTGTACGAGCACAGAACAAAAAGATGGTCCAGGCCTCAAACATCTTGGGGGGGTTATTTTTGGCTGGTGGTTTTAGGGGATTTTTTGTTTTGTTTTGGAGAGGGGTTATTTGTTTTTGTTTGTTTATTTTCAGAAACAGTGTCAGCAGTATCATTAGGACAGTAACCCAACAGACCTCAATGGAACTATATTGATTTACATCAGATGAGAATCTGACCTACTGTATTCAATTAGAAGAACATGTAGGCGCACTTTGACAATGTTAATGCAATGAGTTTGGGTTAAATAATCTTTTCCATAACAAAAACACACAGAAGGGCTGGCAAACATAGTGAATTTTGACTTGTGGCATTTCCTTGGAAACACCTAATTGGTGAAGAGGAAGAGGTTTGCACTCCCCATTTTCTATGGAATGAACAGTGACTCTCTAAACAGGGCCGGCTCCAAGTTTTTTGCCGCCCCAAGCAAAAAAATTTTCCCGCGCCCCCCCCCCATCCCCGCCCCAACTCCACCCCTTCCCCGTCCCATTCCAACCCCTTCCCCAAATCCCCGGCCCCGCCTCCTCCCCCGGGCACACCACATTTCCCCTCCCACCCCTCCCTCCCAGGCAAGCCTGGGAGGGAGGGGGAGCGGCAGCGCGCTTGGGAGAGGAGGCGGAGGTGAGCTGAGGGGAGGGGAGGGGTTCCTCTGCCCCCCCCCAGGGTTACTTCCTGCGGCCCTCCCCACGCCCCCCACTGCCGCAGCTCACCTCCGCTCTGCCTGCTCCCCTGAGCATGCCGCCGCCGCTCCGCTTCTCCCCCCTTCCTCCCAGACTTGCCGCAAAACAGCTGATTCACACGGCAAGCCTGGGAGGGAGGGGGGAGAAGCGGAGCGGCGGCGGCGCGCTCAGGGAGCAGGTAATGCGGAGGTGAGCTGCGGCGGTGGGGAGCGGTTCCTCCCCGCGCCCCCCCCACCGCCGCAGTTCACCTCCGCTCAGGGCTGGCTCCCGGCTTTTTGCGCCCCAAGCAAAAAAAAAAAGCCGGAGTGCCGCCCCTTGGAAAGTGCCGCCCCAAGCACATGCTTGGAGCGCTGGTGCCTAGAGCCGGCCCTGCCTCTAAAACTGCAGATATACTGAGATTTGCAACCTGAAAGGGTAAAGGTATTCCAGATGCCTTATACCTCTGTTCTACTTCCCAGCTACCCTCCCAATTTGTCACATTTCATTGAATCTTTTATTGAAACCATTATCAAAGTGGTTATAGAAATTATTCATTAACGGAAAACCAAGTTTTCAGCAAACAAAAAAATCTATAACTAATTTGGTGAAATTTTCAATACCATTCTTGAGGTAAAACAAAAAAAACAAAAAAAAAACAAAAAATGAACAATAGTTTCATTCTGAACCCTGTGAAGGAGAAACAATGCTGATACTTCAATTTTTTTGTTAATTAGTTAAAAAAAAAATTAAAATCAGCCACACACTGAACCTCTAAGGGGGTGTTTCAGAGTGCACAGAAGGAAAACTCTTATGATAACAGCAATCATAACCTCTTTGTCTGAGCCCCTTGCAGACTTTAATCAGGAACCTCAGTGAGCCCCATTTATCAGTGACTCATCAATGGCACAGCCAGGACTAGAACCCAGGTGTCCTGACACCCCTGGGCCAGGCCAGAACCATATTTTTAACAGTTTGCCTTGCAGGATAAACCCGATGCAGTGACATCCCAGTGCTGTGACATGACATTACCCGATGCTGGAGTACGGCTTCCAGTCTACACAGATCAGGATGGGGAGGAAGGATCATTCAAAATAACCTCCCTCTCCACCCCCCCGTGCCTCCCCCCTCCCCCAAAGTCATTAACCCTTTGGCTCCAGCCCTTGATGAAGCTGCATCCTATGTGCTGGGAAGGGGCAGGAGCTGAGCCAGGCTCACCAGCTGGAGTGGCAGAAGCAGCAGCAGCGTTGGTAGGCATGTTGGTTACTCAGCCAGGAGGGAACCTTTCCTCACTCATCCCCCTCCTCCTCCTCTCTGTGCCTGCCTTGGTGGCTGCAGCAGAAGGGTTACTATAGAAACAGTGTACACTTCCTGTGCTGATCACTTCCTCCCCTCGGGACCACGGGGGCTGGGTGTCCGTGCAGCGTGCCTGGGGAGGGGGGGTCTAGGGCCAATGTCACCCGGGAAAGGGAAATGTCGGGCTGGGCTGTGCATGGCGGGGGTAGTGGTGGGGTGCAGGTCTCGGGTCTGTCAGTGGGGGAGGAAGACTGTCTTCTGAGGGGGTATTAGGAGTCTGTGAGGGAGAGAGTAGGGCAGTGTCAGGGTGACTGTGAGGGGTGTAGGTACAAGGGGTCTGTGAGTGGGGGAGGAAAGCAGTGTCTGGGTGTCCGGGGGGGTGTGTGTCTAGATCTCAGGGGGGATCTGTGAGTGAGGGGAGGAGGGCAGTGTCAGGGTGTCCGGGGAGTCTAGGTCTCGGGGGGGTGGGTCCGTGAGTGGGGGAGGAAAGCAGTGTCTGGGTGTCCGGGGGGGGGTGTCTAGATCTCAGGGGGGATCTGTGAGTGAGGGGAGGAGGGCAGTGTCAGGGTGTCCGGGGAGTCTAGATCTCGGGGGGGTGGGTCCGTGAGTGGGGGAGGAAAGCAGTGTCTGGGTGTCCGGGGGGGTGGTGTCTAGATCTCAGGGGGGATCTGTGAGTGAGGGGAGGAGGGCAGTGTCAGGGTGTCCGGGGAGTCTAGATCTCGGGGGGGGGGGTCCGTGAGTGGGGGAGGAAAGCAGTGTCTGGGTGTCCGGGGGGGGGTGGTGTCTAGATCTCAGGGGGGATCTGTGAGTGAGGGGAGGAGGGCAGTGTCAGGGTGTCCGGGGAGTCTAGATCTCGGGGGGGGGGGGGGTCCGTGAGTGGGGGAGGAAAGCAGTGTCTGGGTGTCCGGGGGGGGATGTCTAGATCTCAGGGGGGATCTGTGAGTGAGGGGAGGAGGGCAGTGTCAGGGTGTCCGGGGAGTCTAGATCTGGGGGGGGGGGTCCGTGAGTGGGGGAGGAAAGCAGTGTCTGGGTGTCCGGGGGGGGGTGTCTAGATCTCAGGGGGGATCTGTGAGTGAGGGGAGGAGGGCAGTGTCAGGGTGTCCGGGGAGTCTAGATCTGGGGGGGGGTCCGTGAGTGGGGGAGGAAAGCAGTGTCTGGGTGTCGAGGGGGTGTGTGTCTAGATCTCAGGGGGGATCTGTGAGTGAGGGGAGGAGGGCAGTGTCAGGGTGTCCGGGGAGTCTAGATCTCAGGTCTGTTAGTGGGGGAGGAACACACAGTTTCATGGTGTCGGGGGGGGGTTCAAGGTGTTAGGGGACTGTAAGTAGGGAGAAGAGCATTGTCAGTGTGTCTATGAGGGGTGTAAGTATCAGGGGTCTCTGTGAGTGGGAACAGAGGGCAGTGTCAGGGTGTCTAGATATTGGGTCTGTGGGAGAAGTAGGGCAGTGTCAGGGTGTCTGTGAAGGGTGTAGGTCTTAGAGGTCTGGCAGTGGGGGAGGAGGGCAGTGTGTTGTGTGTGTAACATGGTGTCTTTGAGTGGGGTAGGGAGGTAACTGGGGATGGATGTGGGTCTCTCTAAAGCAGGGGTGGGCAAACTATGGCCCGTGGGACCGTCCTGCTCGCCCCTGGCCCCTCCCCCGCTGTCCCCCATCCCTTGCAGCGTCAGCTCACTCTCTTCGTCGCCAGCGCAATGCTCTGGGCGGAGAGGCTGTGAGCTCCTGGGGCAGCACAGCTGCAGAGCCCGGCCTGATCCGGTCTCTGTGCTGCGTGGTGGAGACAGCAGCGTGGCCCGGCTCCAGCCAGGCAGCGCAGCTGTAGCGCTGCCAGTCACCGGTGCTCCAGACAGCGCAGTAAGGGGGCATGGAGCAGGGAGGGTTGGATAGAGGGCAGGGGAGTTCGGGGTGGTGGTCAGGGGGTGGGGGGGCGTGGATGGTGGTTGGGGGGGGGAACAGGGAGTTGAATGGGGGCAGGAGTCCTGGAGGGGCAGATAGGAAGTGGGGGCTGGGCCATGACCCCTTCCCCTAACCAGCCCTCCATACAGTTTACAAAAGCCAATGCAGCCCTCAGGCCAAAAAGTTTGCCCCTCCCTGCTCTAAAGAGACATATTAGGTGTGTCTGTGAGGAAGAAGATAGTTGGAGGTTTCTTTAAAGGTGACCTGGCTGTCTGATGGATCTCTGTAAAGTGGATGGGATCTCTGTGGGGAAGTCCCTAGATGGAGAGATAGTGTGCGTGTGTGTCCCATTGTGAGTAGAGTGGGTTGTGTAATAGAATGCTAAACTATATTATACTGGTGAACCACTAGGTGGTGCTGTGTACAACAAACCGTATTTCAGCTGAACTCAGCCCTGGTGAGTATTTTGCTCAGAAAGAAGCTCTGTGACCCTCCCATGTCTGGTACAGGAGCACAACAGTGTCAGGTTGGTTCCTGTGGAGAGTTCCTCAGAGAGGGGTGTGTAAATGAGATCAGAGTTTATTTCACTGTAGCTCAGTGGTTTGAGCATTGGCCTGCTAAACCCAGGGTTATGAGTTCAATCCTTGAGAGGGCCACTTAAGGATCTGGGGCAAAATCAGTTACTTGGGCCTGCTAGTGAAGGCAAGGGGCTGGACTCGATGAACTTTCAAGGTCCCTTCCAGTTCTAGGAGATAATGAAGATATCCTAATTATTATTATTATTAAGCCAGCCACATCCAGTCCCTATTCAAGCCCAAATTAATGGTGTTAAATTTGCAAATGAATTTTAGTTCTGCAATTTCTCTTTGAAGTCTGTTTTTGAAGTTTTTTTGTTGAAGGATGGCTACTTTTAAATGTTATAGAATAGCTGGGGAGATTGAAGTGTTCTCCTAATGGCTTTTGTAGGTTATCATTCCTGATGTCTCATTTGTGTCCATTTATTCTTTTACATAGAGGCTGTCCAGTTTGGCCATGTACAATATGTGGCCTCCATAGACACATAAGAAATCATCACCGTGTTCACCAAATAAAACATTTACTTAACACTAATATTTAACATTTAGCATCCTGTGAATGATTGGCCAGTCCCAAGACGGGTAGGAGAGATTTCACTCAAGACAAAGGCATCCAGCTTTATTGACAGACACACCCAAGCATTTCATAATAAGAGATGGAAAATTAGACTTACACTCTCTTCACAATCCCCGATTCCTCTATAGAAAGGGATACTTCTGCTCTGTCACAGGAAAGCTGGTGTCAATGTTGTCTCAGGGGGTTGTGGCTTCTGCAGCCGTTATCTGCCAGATCTGAGGTGGTTAGCTGCTTGTTCATTGCTGCTGCTAAGGTAGCTTGCTGGCAGGCAGTTGCTTATTGCTATGGCAAACTTAGAATTCTGCCGCTGCTACTGCTTTTCCAGGTAGCTGCTTCTTCTTGCAGGTATCTTGCGGCTTCTGTTCTCTACAAAACCCCAAAACCCTACAAGTTCAGCCTGCTGGCTGTTGGCCTTATATACTGGTTGCTCTCTCAGGATCAGCCAGTCAGCTTTCAGAAATTAGCATATTTCTAGATCCTGTGCTCCAAAGTGCTTGGTGTCATCTACAAATTTTATAAGCATACTCTCCACTTCATTTATGAAAATATCAAATAGTGCTGGACCCAGATTGACCCCTGCAGAATCCCACTAGATACGCTCTTTCATTTTGACAGCCAAACATCGGTAACTACTCTCGGAGTATGGTCTTTCAAAAGCACCCATATTATAGTCATTTCATCTAGGCCACATTTCCCCAGTTTGCTTATGAGACTGTCACATAGGACTGTGTCAAAAGCCTTATTAACACCAAGATATATCATGTCTATTGCTTCCCCGAATCCACTAGGCCAGTTACCCTGACAAAGAAGGAAATGGGGTTGGTTTGGAATGATTTCGTCTTGACAAATCCATGCTTTCTAGTCCTTATAACCCTAGGTGCTTACAAACTGATTGTTTAATAATTTGTTCCAGTATCTTTCCAGGTATCAAAGTGAGGCCGACTAGTCTGTATGTCCCCGGGTCCTCTTTGTTCCCCTTTTTAAACATAGATACTATCTTGTTAATGGATGTGAAGATATTCTTCTTCTAGGATCTCAGAAGAAAACTGCTGTATAGCACCTGGTTTGTTAAGGCAACAAATGCTGAGCCAGGAACCAATGGTTAAAATTTGTCCCTGACCATTTCTTGTTTCTCTAGACAAGACATTTTAGCAAATTTTAGAATGCCTTGGTGCTCAACACCGTGAAACAACCCTTTCTCCTCCACAAAGTGCTTTATGCCCATTATCTCGCCCAGACTCACTACGGCCAGGAGTTAGAGAAGTGTCCCTCTTCCCATCGGACAGATTGGGCCCCTGAGGTACAGAGAAGGGAGATGACCTACCCCAGGTCACACAGCAAGGCGATGGCAGAGCCAGCAGAAAAGCCAACAGTTCTCACTCTTGCTCTAACCAACAGACGACAAACCTTCCAGAGGCAGGGATAGAGCCGAGGAATTGAGATGGTGGGAGAATTTTCATTGAAACAGTTTTCTGTTGGAAAATCCCATTAAGATTAAATAAATATGTTTTTTGAAATCATAAATCAATTTGGATGAAAATTCTTTGCAAAAATATTTTTTTGCAAAACAAAAGCATCTCCTATTTGTCACATACTGTTACATTGTCTCATCGCACACAAAGAGGAGACACTTGGATCTAGAAAAAACTAGATGAGATGATTCAGTCTGGGCTAAGTAGTTGCTCCTCTTAATGATTTAAAAATAATAAAATACAAATAAAATAGGATTTCAGCTATTATACAGCAGAACCCCGTTTATTGAATCTAATTGGAACTGGGGCCAGATCAGATAATCAAAAATTCAGCTAATCTGGAGAATAGGAAGGTGTGAGACTTCAGCTCCATCTTGTGGCCACATGAGAAATCACCTGGACCTGAGTGCTCTGGTTATTCAGTTAACATGGAAAGCCAGATAATGGAGGGTTGGATAAACGGGGTTCTACTGCATTACGTCATAATCTGCCATGACTCAATATGATAAGACATCTCATATTATACACTGCTACTAGTGACACTCTCAAATGGATCTTCACAGCTTCCCAACCTCCACTCACCATGAGGTAGGTATAAGAGGATTGTTATTCTTAATTGACAAAGGGAGAAACTAAGGCTGAGAAAAGTGAAGGGACTTATCTTATGTCACACTGCCAGTGGCAGAGTTGGAAATAGTCCTGACTTTGAAACTAACCATCAATCTTGAATTTCATATACTGAATGACCAGAATAAAGTGATCTCAAATGAGATTCAGATCAACAACTGTTCACATTTATTATTCAGCAAGTATTTTAGAGGAACTAGAATATTAAAGAGAATCATGAACTGCTCAGAGACAATGAGAGAAGCAGCAAAATTCATCAAGCATCTGATTGATTATGACTTATTTGCTTGATCTTAAAAGAGAACAACAAAGTCCTGAGTCTCCTCCTGTCACTAGACCCCTAGTTCAGCCAATCACTGTTGAGATTCTGAGGGGCAGGAGGCTGAGGGTTCTCACCAGCTGGCCCAAACGATGGCCCCGGCCACCAGTGGGGATCACTGTCAGAGCACTCTTCCAGCCCTGGCTCTTTCTGAGGGCCTCCCATAATGAGGGCTGGAGAGCAACCCCCTTCTTGCCAGTGGCGGGAAGGAAGAAAGGAAAAGGGAAACCAAAAAAGACAAACCCCAGTGTTCCCAGTGCTTCTAAAGGACAATGGCCTATGTGGGGGGAAAAATTCTCCCACCTTCACCTGGTGTTTTCCATGCTAGCCAGCACCAGATGGATCAGGCTGAATAGCTACCAGACTTCTCTGAGGCTCTTACCTTCTCAACAGGGACGTCTGTTTTCTAGCAAAATTAGTAGTGGGAAAGGGAAAACTCCGAAGGGGCTCCTCCTCGTGCTCACGTACGTGCACCTGAATTCTCTCTCAGTCCTCAAGGAGAGACCTTGAGAAGGAGACATGCTGCAGCAAAGCCACGGGACGATCTGAGATTGCCCCTTCCCTGCAGCCTGTCCTGCCTGACCATTGTCAGGGTCTCTCTGTGAGGTCACCACCTCCCGTACTATTTTGACCAATAAGCTGAGGTCCTACAAAAAGCACTTGTGATGTCACTGCCCACACCCACCCTGCCCTGGAGGGCTCACATCTTGCCCCTAGCCAGCCCCTTTGGATGTTTGAGCTGCTCCCCCTGCATCAACCCACTCACTCACTGTTAGTTCTGGGGATCAAGCAGGCTACACAAGAAAACATCAGAAGCTGCTCAATATACCACACTCCGTTTTTTCAGATACTTGTACACTTTAAGACCAGAAGAGACCGTCAGATCATCTAATCTGACCCCCTGCATATCACAGGCCTCCGTTATAGCACAGGAGCTAGTTTTTGACCAAAGCACACTCTAGAAAGGCATTTAGTCTTCTCTGGAAGACATCAAGAGATGTAAAACCACCACTTCCCTTGGTAATTTTTAAGAAACTGATGCATTGAGGGGAAGAGAATTGACCTCAAGGCCACACTTGAGTCTTAATACATATATGCACAATAGAACTGCACTAAGGTTGTACAAGCAATCTTAATACTGGTGTTTCCTAACATTTAGAGGCCTGGTCTACACAGCGTTCTTTGTACGTATATAGCTATTTTGGGTAGGGATGCATTAATTAATTTTTAACCTAAATAGTTGTCCCAGAACAACCTCTAGTGTGGACACAGATACATCTTTATAAAAATGCCATACACCAATATATAGCTTATTCCTCTCCCTGTACTAAAATAGCTATACTGGTATAAAGCACCTTTACGCTGACATGACTGTGTCCATACTAGGGGGATCGTACCACTTTAACTAAACTAGTAGAGCTCAAGCAGCACAACTTTCTAATGGGAACAAGCCCCTGCTCACCAACACTCATGCACCTTTATGTTGAATTAAAACAAAAAAGGTCAAGCTCTTAAGAGAGAGGAGACATTGCCTCCCACAGGAAAAATGACAATCAGATACTTCGCCCTCAGACACTATGGTGATGGGGACCAACTGAAAAACCTAGATAAACCGCTCCCATATTCCGTGTAGAATAATGAATGTCAGTGCAGAGAGGTCATGGGATTGCTGGTCTCTTTAAGGGGAGTCAAGGCCCAGGCTACGTGTGGGAAGCTAATTTAAAAGGAAAAAGAGCCCATGTAGGCAGTTGATTGTCTATCAAGTACCTGGCCCTGACCAGAGGCCATCAGGACTCAGTTGCAAGGAGGTGCTCTTGGGGACATGAGCTCTCTGTAGCTGCAGGAGAAGGAGACCTACAGCCTGTTAAACTCTCTAAGCTCTCAGGTAAAATGATGCATAGAAAGGGCACAGCTTTAGCCCCCAGCTCAGCCAATCAGCATTGAGACTCTGAGGGGCAGGAAGCAGAGGGTTCTCACCAGCTGGCCCAAAGGATGGCCAAGGTCACCAGTGGGGATCATGGTCAGAGCACTCTTCCAGTCCCAGCTCTTTGTAAGAGCCTCCCACAATGAGGGCTGGAGAGGAACCCCCTCTTCGCCAGTGGAGGGAGGGAAGCAGAGAAAAGGGAAACCAAAAAAGACAAACCCCAGTGTCCCAACTGATTCTAAGGGACAAAGGTCTAGGTGGGGAAAAAATTCTCCCACTTTAACTTAGTGTTTTCTATGTCTAGAATTTGGGGGGCACCAGATGGATCAGGCTGAATAGATACCAAACTTCTCTGAGGCTCTTACCTTCTCAACAGGGACATCTGTTTTCTAGCAAAATATGCACTGGGAAAGGAGAAAACTCCAAAGATGCTCTTCCTTGCACCCATGTACGTGAACCTGAATTCTCTCAGTCCTCAAGGAGAGGCCTCAAGAAGGAGATGCACTGCAGCAAAGCCATGAGGGTCTCTGAGATTGCCCCTACACTGTAGCCTGTCCTGCCTAGCCGTTGTCAGGCTCTCTCTGTGAGGTCACCACCTCCCAACCTCCTTTGACCAATAAGCTGAGATCCTACAAAAGGCCCTTGTGATGTCACTGCCACACCCACCCCACCCTGCAGGGCTAATGTCCTGCCCCTGTCCAGCCCCTTTGTATGTTTGAGCTGCTCCCCCTGTATCACTCCACTCATTCATTGTTACTTCTGGGGATCAAGCAGGCTACCCATGAAAACATCAGAGGCTGCTCAATGTGACACTCAGTTTTTCAGAGCTTTGTAGACTTTAAGGCCAAAGGAGACCGTTAGCTGATCTGATCTGACTCTCTGCATATCTCAGGCCTCCTGTATAGCACAGGAGCTAGTTTTTGACCAAAGCACACTCCAGAAAGGCATCTAGTCTTCATTGGAAGACATCAGGAGATGGAGAAACCATTACTTCCTTTCGTAGGTTGGAGGAAATTGATACAGTGAGGGGAAGGGAATTGACCCCATGGCCACACTTGTGAGTCTGTATCATAATAATATGCACAATGGAACTGCACTAAGGTTGTACAAGCTGCCTTAATTCTGGTGTTTCCTAATGTTTAGAGGCCTGGTCTACACACAGTTTTTTGTACTTATATAACTATTTTGGGTAGGGCTGCATTAATTTATTTTTACGTAAATAGTTGTCCCAGCACAACTTCTAGTGTGGACACAGTAATACCTTCATAAAAGTTCCTTACACTGATATAGCTTATTCTAGCTGCACTGAAATAGCTATACTGGTATAAAGCACCTTTACACTGATATGGATTCTACTTTAACTATACTAGTAGAATTCAAGCAGTACAGCTTTCTATTGGAAACAAGTCCCTGCTCAGCAACACTCATGCACCTTTATGTTGAATTAAAACAAAAAAGTCAGGCTCTTGTTAAGAAGAGAGATTGGCTCCCCACAGGAAAAATGACACTTAGATACTATGGTGATGGGGATCCACTGAAAACCTAGATAAATAGCTCCCGTGTTCCATGTAGACTAATGAATGTCAGTGCAGAGGGTTGCTGGTTCCTTTAAGAGGAGCCAAGGCCCAGGCTACGTGTGGGAAGCTAATTTAAAAGGAAAGAGCCCATGTAGACAGTTGATTGTCTATTAAACACCTGACTCTGATCAAAGGCCATCAGGACTCAGTTGCAAGGAGATGCCCTTGGGGACAGGAGCTCTCTGTTACTGCAGGAGAAGGAGCGCTACAGTCCATTAACCTCTCTAAGCTGTCAGATAAAATGGAGTAGAAAGGGGCCAGCTTTAACCCCGAGCTCAGCCAATCAGCATTGAGACTCCAAGGGGCTGGAAGCTGAAGGTTTTCACCAGTAAGTCAAGTCATCAGAAGATCTGATAATTAA
Source organism: Emys orbicularis (assembly GCF_028017835.1). NCBI lineage: Eukaryota > Metazoa > Chordata > Testudines > Emydidae > Emys > Emys orbicularis. The sequence goes on from NC_088683.1 coordinate 349,941,591, forward strand.
ATGAACATATCATGGATGGATTAGCTTTGGCTGTAATACTAGCATTTAGATACATCATTTATAAGCACAATGATGTATTCACTTCAAAGGACTTAGAATAACCTACTGAATTGTATTCACTATAGTTAGTTTATGTTGCTTTCTGGAGTTGAAGGGCACTCTTCCTCTTCTTTTTTGTGGTTTAAATTAAAAGGTCAGTCAGCCCAAGTTTTAAAAAGCTGTAATCCTGGTTGCTTTAGCCTATTGGTCATCCTACTCTGAAATTGTATTTGGGAATGAATCATTCCCTAGAGATATTATGATCATTTTTCAGCTACAACCACTATTCATTCATTTTCTCTGGAGACTTCTCGGTTCACTTTCAGCCTACCAAGTACACATGTAAGATCCCTTTTCAAAGAGGCATGTATCACTGAAATTCTTCTGCTGGCTTTTCACCTACTAATTACAAGCAGGGAACTAGTTCTCGTTTTTCAAACAAAGCCACAATTTTTAAATCTTCCTTGAGTTTAGCTGTGGTTATAGAACCATATAGTGCTGTGACAAAGTTCCTCCTCTGCCTTGGTGGGTTCTGCACTTTCTGGCAGATTTGCTCACCTCAGAGGTTCACGGCAGTCCTCAGTTTGGCTCCTTTTGTTAGTGGCACAAACCTGCCATTCACTCAGCTAACCTCATCACAGCCAGCATGGGGAAAAGGCGGAGAATAATTCCCGCAGTCTCTGCTGACCCACCTAATGGGTCAGGGGACAGGCCAGAGACCTTCCCTTCTGGTGGGACTCACAGTCCAGGTCAACACCTCTTGTATCAAATAGGGGGTTGGGGGAACCCAGGCCCGCCCTCTACTCCAGGATCCAGCCCAGGGCCCTGTGGATTGCAGCTGTCTTCAGTGTCTCCTGTAACAGCTGCAACTCCCTGGGCTACTTCCCCATGGCCTCCTCCCAACACCTTCTTTGTCCTCACCACCAGACCTTCCTCCTGATATCTAATAATGCTTGTACTCCTCAGTCCTCCAGCAGTACACTTTCTCACCCTCAGCTTCTTGTGCGCCTCTTGCTCCCAGCTCCTCGCACGCATCTCACTAACTGAAGTGAGGTCCTTTTTAAAACCAGGTGCCCTGATTAGTCTGCCTCTCCTAATTGATTCTAGTAGCTTCTTAATTGGCTCCAGGTGTCCTAATTAGCCTGCTTAATTGGTTCCAGCAACTTCCTGATTGTTCAGCCCAATATCTTACTCAGGGAAAAGGGACCTGCTTAATCTGGAGCTAATATATCTATTTTCTATCACTCTCCTGTAGCCAGGGCGGCTTTAAGAAGTGCGGGGCCCGATTCAAATACCCGGCGGTGGCGGGTCCTTCACTTGCTCCGGGTCTTCCGCAGCACTGAAGGACATGCCACCGAAGACCCGGAGCAAGTGAAGGACCCGCCGCCGAAGTGCCGCTGAAGACCCGGACCGCCACCGGGTGAGTAAAAATTAGAAAGTTAGGCGCTCTTCTTTAGGGCGTGGGGCCCTCTTAGGCACGGGGCCCGATTAGGGGGAATCGGGGGAATCAGCCTAAAGCCGGCCCTGCCTGTAGCCATCTGGCCTGACTCTGTCACAGTGCATAAATTGTGAGCGGTAGCAAATTGTGTCACATTTTGCTAACTCGACCAGAGAATGGGAAAGGTGAGAGGTAGCAAATTGTGACAGGGCAGCAAGAGAGATCATCCATAGGTGTCAGTAGCTGCTCCTGGTAGCAAACTCTGTCAGTAGTGGGTTTTGATATTACACCCTGGCACCTGGCAGGAGGTGATGGTTTTCAAACTGTGGGGTGTCCCCCCCCCCCATTGGAGGCACACCCCACAGTTTGAAAACTGTGCTAAATGGAAAGCAGAAATCTGGTGGGGTACATGCCCCCAACATGCCTCCCATGCGTTGCCTCTGGGGGGCACAAATATGCTTTCTTGCTCTGGGCACTAAAATGCTCTCGTCATATGCACTTACATCACACTGATTGACAGACTTCACTTATGCACCAGCCATGGGAGGTTGAAATCTGTACATGTACCTAACAGTCATCACATAAACATGAGGGTGCAAATCCCAGAGAAGTCCTCTCATCATTAAATTGGTGAAAGACCCCTCTCCTGCACAGCAATTCTTTCCATGTTACACAGACTAACAGTCCAGGTCATGTCAGACAACACAACAGCAAGGTTTTATATCAACAGACAGGCGCACGTTCACCCCCCTTTTGCCAAGAAGCTGTTAGTCTCTGGAACTGGTGCAGTCATCACCAAATCACACAAATCCACATGGACCAGCTCAGCAGGCAATTCACAAGTAACCATGAACGGACCATCAAGGCTACAATTCTGCACATGGGTTTCCCACGGTAAACCAATTCACTATAGACTGGAACAAGAAGCACCAAATGTTCCATTCAATGGGGGAAGAGGGGTGGTGTCTGAGCCAAAATTCTCTGGCAGATGTTTTCCTCATCTTGTAGATTCCAGGGATAACTCATGCTTGTCTACCAACCCTGTTTATACTGAGGGTCTTGAGGAGACTCAGGACTCATCAATAATGATCATGCTAGCACCAGCTTGTCCTGCAGTTCTTGTACTCAGACCTGATTTACTTGTCAACTTAGCCCCCAATATCACATTACCTGCCTTAGCCAATGTGATCTCCCAGAATGAAGATCAGATGCTTCATCTGGACTCAGCATTGTTGCATTTGACAACATGGATAGCAACATGGCTACTACAACACTGCAAACAACATGGATAGTGGCTAGTTATCTACTATTGATAGGAGCTGCTCAGCTGAAGTCCACTATATATTAGTGCACAATAGGTAGGACTCTACTAGGCTGTCCTATATAACTAAATGGAAGAAGTCCTCTGTTTGGACAAAACATCACCACTTGTCTCCCTTAGAGACTCCAAATTCCTGTTATTTTGGACTATCTGCTATCCCTCAAGAATTCAGGGTGATCAGTCAGCTCTATAAGGGTAACTTTATCGGCAATACCAGTACATCATCAGGATTACACCATCTGATCCCTCCCTACAGTTTCTAGTTTTCTCAAGGGCCTCATTCATGTGTTTCCCCCAGTTCAAGAGTCCCCTCTTCCTTGGAATATTAATATAGTTTTTAGCCAGGTTAATGGGCCCTCTTCTTGAGCCCCTTCCAATGTGCTCATTGCTACATCTGTCAACGAAGACAGCCTTTTTAGTAGCTAGAACTTCAACCTAAAAGGTACAAGAAATACAGGCACTTCTGGCTGATTCATCTTACATCGTGTTCCATAAGGACAAGTTGATCTCATAGGTCTCACCCTAAGTTTTTACCTAAGATTGTTTTGAATTTTCATTTAAATAGATGATTCACCTGCATGTTGTCTTTCCCTAGCCCCATTCCAAACTGGGGGCGGGGGCGGGGGGCGGAGAAGAGGAGAGAAACTGCACATCCTTGAGGTAGTTACAGCTCTTTTGTGTTACCTTGACAGCATATTGTCCTTCGGAAACTGCCCTATGTTGTTAGTAGCATTTGAAGATACAGTAAAAGGCCAGGCAGTATTTACCCAAAGACTATCTAAATGGGTTTCTAGTTGCATTAAATCATGCTAGATTGCATTCACGCAAGCTGGTTAGAGCCGACTCCACCAGGGCTCAGGCAGCCTCTGTAGCAAGAGGCATACCCATTGCAGAAATCTGCAGAACAGCTATATAGGGATCAGTCCACACTTTCACCCAACACTATTCCCTCTACAAAGCCTCCATATCTAACAGCTGCTTTGGCAGAGCAATCACTGAACAGGCCCAACCTCCTGATTATGAGGTCACTGTTTGCTAGTCACCAGAAGTGGAATACATGTGGACAGGCACTAGTTACCCACCCAACAATAACTGTGGTTCTTCGAGACGTGTTGGCCACGTGTATTTCACAATCCAACCTCCTTCCCCGCTCCTGCAATCTTGTAATACCTGGATTCTGCATTGGTAAAGGAACTGAGCAATGGTGGGGCCCACTCCATTTATACCTTCAGGTGGGGTATTGGGATGGGCAAGGGCACTGGTATGGCCCCAACTGGCACTTCTGGCCAAAATAATCCAATTGTGTGGATTTCGGGCTAGAATTCAGGTGGACAATTACCCAAGACCCTAAATACATCCATGGTCAATTACCCACTATGTAACAGAGGCATGTCAGATGTTCAAGAGGTTTTTGAGAGAGGTTTTTTGTCCAGAAAGGTTGTCTAGATCTGGAATTGATGCCCTTCATTAGTAATTTGCAACTTCCTTGGGAAATTGTATCAATTCATATTATGATATAGTAATGTGCTGGTAGTGTATTTTGGCCCTAGTGACCATGAATAGACTGGTCACCATGGGAAATTTTTTTTTTTAAATGTTCACAAGCCAAACAGTGATTTGTAGACTTAAAAATTCCAAGCACTTCTACAATTTTGACGTCACTTACATCCTTATGTAGCTAGGAAAGCCCCATGTCCAGGGTTCCTTTTAAATAATGAAAAACATCTCCTCAAACTCAAATGGATTAAGGGGGAAGTGGTGCCAATCAACTGTGGCTAGGATCATGACCTCAAGTTGTGAAAGAGGTTACCCCCCCCCCTCTTAAAAACAAAACATTCCCTTCTCCCCCCGCAAAAAATGTTTCAAATGACGCTGAAATTGTGACTAAAAGCTTCAACACTGGGTTCTGGAATAGCAGAAGCTTCATTTCTCCAGTGGAATGCACTAGTACTCCCCCAAGTCTCAGAAATATCCTTTTTGCAAGGCAAATTCACTAGGATTTTGCAAAGTGAACCTGAATTTGGCCATTAGTGTTTAAGCCTAGCTTAACAGTTTTAAAAGCATGCAGTATAAGTTCCTTAATAAATAATTCCTTAAGATGTAAAATATTTCAATTTCCACTCAGTCAAATTAGGTAGACGTGGTATATCTTGACTTTAGTAAAGCTTTTGATACGGTCTCGTGTGACTTTTTCATAAACAAACTAGGGAAATGCAACCCAGATGGGGTTATTATAAGATGGGTGCAAGATCCTGTCGGAGAAAAACAGAGTTCTCACTCTTTTGGTTGGGTGCAGCAAATCAGATACTTTATTATCTCTAGCAATTGCATGGAAGGAGAGAGCTGAACAGGTCTCTCAACAATTACAGGTAAACAATTACAGCAAGCATTTATACCTTTGTTCCAGACAATAATGAGCAACAGCTGCATTTTGTTTATACATAGGTCATCCTGATATCTTATTTTTCTCACTTATTTAGACTCTAGTCTACATTCCATATTATCTACACAAGGTCGCAACAACTTCTCACACAGTTCTTTCCCATTCGCCTCACAATCCTCGCTTCTACAAATCTCGCGTTATTAGGGTTACAGTTAGCCTGACTCTTGCTAACAGAAGAGACTGTTTGCATTGAAATCCCCTTCCAATCCCTGTCAGGCCTTGCTCTACTTCCACAATCCCGACGGGGGTGAAGAGTTGCCCAGACCTCCCTCGCACCCAGTCCTATCCTTTCCTTTGTGGGAGGTTGGAGACTGACCTAGCACCATCTTTTGGGGCTTCTTGGTCAGAGCCACGGATGGGGACTGGTGCCGGCCAGTGGATGGTCCTGGTGGGGTACTGCGTACCGAGGTCACGGTGCTTGGCACCAAGTTGGAGCACTGCTCCAGTGCCAGGGTGAGAGCTGACTCCGTAAGTAGCGCTCCGAGTATCGCGCTCCTTAGTCCTTGGTTTGAAGGACTTGCAAATTTTGCACTTTTCACTAATGTGCCCTTCGCCCAAGCAACACAGACAACTGCTGTGTGGATCACTAATGGGCATGGGCCTCTTGCAGCAATCACAGGGCTTAAAGCCTGAGGATCGGGGCATGCCCCGTTCGGGACCTATAAAGCCTCTAACTATAGCTAAGGGATTTACAAATACTAACAGAAAACTATATACACTATAATACAAGAATTAACTAGTTCGTACGAACAAGCAACAGCACTAGCTGAAGCAGCAACGGTTCCAGCACTGTCACTGGCCGCAAGAAGGAACTGAGGGTGGGGGGAGCTGGCGGTGCCCTATATACCGTGGGATGTGCGCACCACTCCAGGGGGCGCTGGAGCCGGTCCCCTATGAACACTGCTGTGGGAAAAACTTCCAGCACCGGTGCATGTGATGAGCACACCCAAGTTGAACGGACATGAGCAAGCACTCAAAGAAGAAATTGGGTTTATTTAGTCTGGAAAAGAGAAGACAGAGTGGACATGATAACAGTTCTCAAATATGTGAAAGGTTGTTACAAGGAAAATGAAGAAAAATTTTTTTCTTAACCTCTGAGGATAGGACAAGAAGCAGTGGGCTTAAATTGCAGCAAGGGAGGTTTAGGTTGGGCATTAGGAAAAACTTCCTGTCAGGGTGGTTAAGCACTGGAATAAATTGCCCAGGAAGGTTGTGGAATCTTCGTCATTGGAGATTTTTAAGAGCAGGTTAGACAAACACAGCCAGGGATGGTCTAGATAATACTTAAGTCCTGCCACAAGTGCAGGGGACTGGACTAGATGACCTCTCAAGGTCCCTTCCAGTCCTATGATTCTATGACTACCCCAAAGCCCCTCATGAAATAAAGAGATTCAAACTCAAATATGCTTCATTCTTTCTATTTATTACATGTTAGAAATATTAACATCTCATGGTATCCGGTTTATCATCTAAATCCAGTCATAACCAACAAAAGAAAAATGTTAACCATGTTTCAAAATGAGCACTCTTACATTCATTTTCTCCCCTGTAACTTAAAGAAAAAATTGTTCAGCTGTACTAAATTCTTATGTTTGACTATTTGAAAAAAGGCATTAAAAATCTGCTTTAACAAGCAATTATACTGGTTTGTTAATCAAATGTATGTTGGCAGTTGTAACCACAATCAAGCCCACGGGTTGTTTTACTAATTTTCCCTTCTATCCAAAACTGTCTTTTTGGTTACTTTTATTTTTATATCTGGATATGTATGCAAGTTTGTTCATCTAAGTTTAATAAAAAAAGAAATTTAGGGTTTGCTGTTTGAGAAAGTTCCTGCCTTGTTTTCCTTATAACCCTCCTATGAATCCAAATAACTTCCTTCAGTTATATTTCAGAATCCTACTTAGCTAGAGGTCTAAATTGAGGTCTCTGTTTAATTCCACTTAAGCTGAAAAAGGTACAGAAACTCTTCATTCGATGGTGTGCATAAACATTACACTCCATATATAGCAAAAATATCTTTTATTTATAATTTACATTTCCACAAGTGAAAATTGTACATTTTTTTTACATATACAATTCCATTCCGTTAAATTTGCACGCATCTACAGAACTTTCACACAATCGACACCTGAAACTGTGCAGGCAATAAGAAATTCAAATACAAAAATGTATTTATTAACCAAATAATAGCTGGGGCCCTGCCCCATGAGAACATTTTATTTATATAAAAAGTATTTGCCTTCTAGAGTCAACACAGCAGCTCTTCTGTTCTGTAAAAAAATCATACCTCTCAGTTTAGTTAAACTGGTTCACCCTTATCAGTTTCTGTTTTAATATCTGTAGACGCAGGTGTGCTCTCTTCCATACAAGTAGCAGGGGTGTCGACAGGTTCTTCTTTGACTTTAGGACTGTTACAGGGCTCCTGTATTTCTTGTTTGACAATGTTCAACATAATATTTAGTGGGTTTTCCACAGGGGTCTTGCTGGGAGATGGTGTACAATCAAATGATGATGTCTGCCAAATGAAAATTAACAATAAATATACAGTTTTAACATATCACTAAGACAGTTATTTCCTTTGTGACTAAAGGGGAGGGAGAAAAGTTATAAATGTTGCTTTACAGGATGTGTTAATTTGGTTATTGAAAATGCAAGTTTCCCCCCTCACCAAGATTCTTAGAGAGCTGGTTTGTTCTGTAACATTCTTACCTTAGCAAATATAGTTTAAAAACAAACCTAATGCTCCCTAAATTAAAATTATTACGTCAAACAAATAAGGGACAAATATGTAGTACAGTGGTTTTCAACCAGGGATCCGCAGACTATGTCTAAGGAGTCTAAAAAAGATTGTCATTACCATATAACAGTGGTTTTCAACCTGTAATAAGCAGATCTCTGGGGTTCATAGACTATGTCTAAGATTTCCAAAGGGGTTCGCACATCCATTTGAAATTTTTTTCAGGACTCCAAACGAAAAAAGGTTGAAAGCCACTGATGTAGTATATTGCCATAAAGCACAGTATACTCCTCACTAACCCCAACACAACAATTTGATTTCCTATATTCATTCACAGTAAACAGCTAATGGAAGTTAGAAACTAAAAACACATCAGTATTAATTTACTCCAGCAAATTCTTCAGATTTAAAAGCTTTAACCCCATATACTTGACCTATATATTCTACTTATGGCTTCTATTTACTGCTGTTTGACATGTAAGATGATATGTTATGTCACAACATCAGAGATAAGCAATAAGCTTCCCAGTTAGTTCTGAATTATAAATTTGCTATTACCATAATGCTTGCAGTTCCTTGTCTAGTCACATGAGACAGAAATGGGTAGCATGCTCTGAATACATCCTCTAGTACAAAACTATAAATCTCTCAACACAAAAATCAACCTCACAATAAAATATTTGAGCAGAAATAAAAACAGAGATGCACTTGCCTTTTGGTAATCTTCATAACATGATGGATGGTAAATCTAAAAAAAGAAAAACCATGTGACTTCTCTACATATTTGAATACACAAATGCATATTTTATAGCAGTTGCACAGGTTATGAAATTAGGTTTGCAGAACAGTTTTGATTATGCACTTCATTGTCTCATCCCCTAGCTTCCCTAAACATTCACTTTTGAACTAAAGTCTTCCATGCTTAGCTTCTAATGCCCAAAGGTAATCTGAGCAAAATATATTTTGTCCTTAATACTGACCATAAATCTAATTTTTCAACCAAAACTTAATGGTAAAGTTATTAGACTGCATGTTCCACCAACGTAAGGCATAAAGGGCAAGGAATGCAGTTTAAGCAGTTAATTCTCAAGACCCCAACTTCACTTATTAGCACCACTTCTCCACCTCAATTATCTCCCTTCCCCCATCAGATAGTTACAATGATTAATATAGGGTTGGTGTGACTTTCATATGTTCTAACTACATATAAATATAATTTAAGAACGGCCATACTGGGTCATGCTAAAGGTCCATCTAGCCCAGAATCCTGTCTTCCAACAGTGGCCAATGCCAGGTGCTTCAGAGGAAATGAACCGAACAGGTAATCATCAAGTGATTCCCTGTCATCCATTCCCAGCTTCTGGCAAACAGGCTCAGGACACCATCCCTGCCCATCCGGGCTAATAGCCATTGATGGACCTATCCTCCAGGAACTTATCTAGTTCTTTTTTGAACCGTTATAGTCTTGGCCTTCACAACATCCTTTGACAAAGAGTTCCACAGGCTGACTGTGCAATGTGTGAAGAAATACTTCCTTTTGTTTGTTTTAAACCTGCTGCCTATTAATTTCATTTGGAGACCCCTATATTTCTTGTGTTATGAGTAAATAACACTTCATTATTTACTTTCTCCACACCAGTCAGGATTTTATACTCTCTTAGTCGTCTCTATTCCAAGCTGAAAACTCCCAGTCTTACTAATCTCTCCTCATATGGAAGCTGTTCCATACCCCCAATCATTTTTATTGCCCTTTTCTGTTCCTTTTCCAATTCCAATATATCTTTTTTGAGATGGGGCGAGCAGATCTGCACCTTGTATTACAGATGTGGGCATACATTGGATTTATATAGAGGCAATATGATTTTCTGTCTTATTATCTATCTCTTTCCTAATGATTCCCAACATTTTGTTAGCTTTTTTGACTGCCGCTCCACACTGAGTGGATGTTTTCAGAGAACTATCCACAATGACCCCAAGATCTTTCTTGAGTGCTATCATTTTATATGTATAGTTGGGATTATGTTTTCCAATGTGCATTACTTTGTATTTATCAACATTGGATTTGATAAATCTGCCATTTTGTTGCCCAGTCACCCAGTTTTGTGAGATCCCTTTGTAACTCTTCGCAGTCTGCTTTGGACTTAACTATCTTGAATAGTTTTGTATCATCTGCAAATTTTGCCACCTCACTGTTTACCCCCTTTTTCCAGATCATTTATGAATACGTTGAACAGTTCTGGACATGGATTTATATCCTGGTGTAAGTGAGGTATGGTGTCAAAATATAAATGTTGACTATGGATTTTTTTCATGTTAAGGAAAAATTATATGAAGAGCTGAACTATGTTAGTGGTTATTGTAAACTGGTTAAAAATTGTATGTATAAGTTACTGAACTTATATCTACATGTATTTTATTTATGGTGCTGCTGCATGGTGTGCTGAAGTCAAGTATATCTGTGCTAACATATCCGCCCTTTAAGGGTACCCCCTATGGTGCTGACGTTTTGGTGCACCATGGAACCTAAAAAGCAGCAGAGTAAACTCTTCAAGAGTGAAGACAGACTGGGCTGCCCTCCACCACATGCCCCTTTGCACATTCATGCTATTTCCTCATCTACCCTGGCATTTAGTAACCCCAAATGTCACACATACAAAAGTAATATGCTCAGAATACCTTTTCCTCTACTCTAATAGCATTCTTTAGATGCCACTCTTCCTCTTCCTCGTCCCAATATTGTTCAAATTGCTCTTGGCAAATTTCACAGCTCTGAAAGATGGAAAAGACACAGCTATGTAAATTTACAAACATTTATATAACACTTTTGTGCTTACCAGTTTCTAGAGAAGCAGCTAACTACAGTTTACTAAGAAAGGGGGACTTTTTGACAATCAAGGTAAATATACTGGAATACCCTGCATTCCTATGTATGCACTGTAGAGTTAAAAGGGTAACATAAATGGACACTAATTACTTATTTAATTGCAATTTGCGAACTATGGATTAATTGTAATGGACTAGATTCCACATTCTCGATTAACTGTTAGCATCGCATGCAGTTACTACGTTTTCTAAATTAAAAAACGAAATCTCCAAGTTTAGAGAGGCTTTCATTCAGGGAAGGGACAGCCATCACAACAGTTTTCTGCAAATCCTGTATGTAGCCGGTAGCCAACTGTTATGAAATTCAAAAGTATTAGCTAATCCAGGTAACAAACTATTGTCCATCTTGCTATTTTGCCAATAAAAACAGCTCATATTTGATTACATAATTTCCCTCCCTAAATAGAATTCAGAGATGTCTGTCATGATTTTGTTGCTATTCGGTTAACCACTTAGGTACTTAGTTCTTACTCAGCCCTTAATAAAGCCTATTTCTATTGGCCTCAATGGGAATTTCTCTGACTAAGGCCTGAACGAAAACACAAGTTAGAGAGCTTGTGATTTGGCCGACTGAGAATTTTTTCAGTTTGTTTGCATCTATTATCTTTCCTACAGCAAGTCTGCTAAATACAAGCTTCAGCTTCCACACAGGTACATTTCTAACCTGTATTTGTTAGATACAAGGATGAAACTTTACAGTTTACATAAAATACTTAGGGATTAAAAAAAAAGCTGTAAGATTGCTCAGAAATTAAACCATTCCCCCTATGTAAGCTAATCAAAGCTAATTAAATGTGTAAATTTACCTCATCCACTCCAGCTGGTCCAGCAGGAACACTTTGAAACTCTTTTTCTTTAGCAGCTTCTTGTGTCTTCAATACAACTTCTTCATGTACTTTTTCAAAGAACTGGCTCTTTGCACGTTCCTCTAGATCAGCTATTTCTTCAAATTCTATCCAGTCCTAAGGAAGTTAACAAAAATAACATTCAAGCCATCTTTTCATAAATCATAACTTTTACGCATTTAAAAATACAGTTCCCCAAATTTGATATTTGAGAAGGTGTGTGAGCATTTTTAATAAAAGATGTCAGTTTGACTGGACTGGAAACTGAAGCTCTCTCATTACAGATACAGCATGACAAGTAGCAATGCAAGTTTCCCAACACTGCTCCATTGTGCTTCAAGCCTGTTCTAAAGGGACCACTCTTCGGAGCGACAATGTAGTGTAACATCCGTCCCCATTTTAATTTAAAGGGGGGCGGGGTAGCTCAGTGGTTTGAGCATTGGCCTGCTAAACCCAGGGTTGTGAGTTCAATCCTTGAGGGGGCCACTTAGGGATCTGGGGCAAAATCAGTACTTGGTCCTGCTAGTGAAGGCAGGGGGCTGGACTTGATGACCTTGCAAGGTCTCTTCCAGTTCTAGGAGATGGGATATCTCCATTAATTTATTTATTTTATTTTTAATCATTGCTCTTTACTGAGACTATCAAAAAAGGTGTCAATGGTCTTAGACTATATTAGTTCCCCCTATACCTTTCTTTTATGTTTTTATAGCCACTGTCAGAAAAAAAGAGGAGGGAGAAATCTGAGAGGATTAATTACCAAAGGCTGAATTCTGTGCTGATTTACATTCCATGCAGCAGAACTGAATTCAGTGCAATTGCACAGGGAATAATTTTGCCTTCTATTCATTCAGGCACATACAGAGAAAGATGATATTGCATTACTTACTGTTAAACTGTAGTACCACCTTCTGTGAGTAACTTTTCTGCTAATGTCCTTTTCAGTGCGATTTTGTCGGTAATGCCAGTCCAAATGATCTGCATATACATCAGTCTGTGAAGTTGTAAACCTCATTCCACAGGAGTAACACTGAATACCAGTGTACAATCGATTTATAACACTATCATAACGCCTACAAGAGAAAAAAATTGTAAAGTCTTAACATTTACCAGAAAGTTTGTGACTGACCTAAAATGGATTCAAATTGCAAAACAATGATCTCTAGGTAACAATACATGAAAAGCACACTAGCACATAATGTTAGCCGTTTTAGATCTACTGGCTCCAGTGAGCTAAAAGCAAATTGATGTGAATGCTAAACATATTGGGCCCAAATCTGCAAACCTTTGTGCACACTGACAGTTCCATTGACTTCGATGTGCAATTAAAAAAATATGCATCTTGTCTAAGAATTAAATGTTTATAAATGTATTTCACACGGAAAGGTTTTTATGCAAATGATATGACATTAATGAATACAATGATGAAACTGACAGTTGTATCCCTTCTCCCTCCTTACTCTATTGCAGGGGTAGGCAACCTAGGGCACGCGTGCCAAAGGCAGCACTCGAGCTGATTTTCAGTGGCACTCACACTGCCTGGATCCTGGCCACCAGTCCAGGGGCTCTCCATTTCAATTTTAAATGAAGCTTCTTAAACATTTTAAAAGCCTGATTTACTTCACCTTCAATAATAGTTTAGTTATATATTATAGACTTATAGAAAGAAACCTTCTAAAAACATTAAAATGTATTACTGGCACGGGAAACCTTAAATTAGAGTGAATAAATGAAGATTCGACACACCACTCCTGAAAAGTTGCTGACCCCTGCTCTATCGTGGTGTCTCACAATCTTCTACAATTAAGTTCTCAAGTTGTCTTGAAACAAAGACAATTAAACTATCAATATATTAGTGTCATGATTACCCATAGTGCACACTGAGCCCACATTAGTACACGTACTGTTTTAGTTCTTCAACTGTAAAGTTAGTGAGGTCTGGGATGTCTTGATCCTCACTCTGCTCTTGGTCATCCTCCTCCTCCTCAGGAGCTGGCTGGGTAGAAGTTTCATTCACTTCTAGAAAGCATAAATGGAAAACTGTCAGTTTCCCAAGATGTCATTCTGAAACAGTTCCACTTATTCAAACAATAAAATGAACATAACGCCAAATACAGCATTAACCAATTCAATCTGGTGCTGTAACAGCTTAAAACAAAGGTACACATTTTAATAACTAGGTCAACAATTTGAATTTGGGCAAGTGGTTTTTAACTGACTTCTCTAACTCATCCAAACCCTTGGTTTGGAAAGTAATCTATGAAAGACACAAGCTAAAGCAATTTCAAACACTGACACATTTTTAAAAAATTGTTTTGATTAAAACAAACAACTTGGGGATGGCACCAATGATAGACTGACTGATTTATTTGCAAGTCTGGCTATATTAGTCAGCTAAAATCTACAAAGTAAACTATTCAATAGTGGAAGTTTTAAAAGGAAGTTACCAAACATAACTCACTTCATCATGTGCACCAAGATGGTCACTCCCAAATTATGGGACATCATATAAAAACAAAAGCAAGTTCTTGGTTTTATATGCCATAAGAAAATCATTAAAACACATATTACATAGAAAATTAGAGTACTTATATAGCAAGATTTTTACTGGGAGTTTTTCACTGCACTCTTGTGTTAAAATGGACAGTAAGAGCATAAATGCTATACATACGTGCTGAAGTAGAATCAGTAGTTTTTGACACTTTGAGGATTCCTGTTGAAAGCAGTTTAGAGAACAACTCATTTACATCAAGCTGGCCAAGGTGATTATCAGGATATGAAAGTGGAAGGGACCCTAAGGGAAGAAAAACAGCAATGATACAATATTTCTGATGCATTCAAGAAAATCAAGCCTTAATATAGGTCATCCTGTTTATTTTAATGATACTCCTTTAAAATAATTTTTTTGAAAAGTCAATGCTTTAAAGAAAATAGAAGTTGCTAAATACAGTTCTCGGTTGTTCATTTCTTACTCAACTATATTCCATTCTATACATCACCACCAAGAATATTTATCACCCACGCCACATGCTGAGAGAAAAGAGTAGCCCTCAGACAGAAGCACCTCTATTTTGCCATTTATCTCATCTTTTTCCCTGCCCTCACTGCTCCCCCCATTTTTCAGCTTTTCATTTACCGAATTATTTCCCTGTCTCTTCTCCTTTTGTTTTGTGCCTTCTTGGTCTTTTTTGTTAGTCAGCTTCCCTTTGCAGTCCCTTCCCTCCCCTCATAGTATTAAGATTTCAAAGTGCTGATCTGTCTGCCACCCAAGGTATAACCAGCCATACTTGCTCTACAGGTTTTTGGAATGTGTTATTTTCTTAGTCTGAATCTAGTAAATATTTACGCTTAATTATTTGACTTTGTTCACTTATTACATTCTGGAAGCCTTTAATTTTGGGCTCTGATGTGCAGGGATGAATTGCATAACTTGGCATATGCAAATCAGTCCTACTGTGTCTCCATTTGTCTTCTCATACCCACACAAAAGCAGACCATTTTCAGCATCATAGCATACCAAAAAACATGTGGTTACATAAACTAATCAGGACCAGGCCTGATTAATACTTGAATGGGAGACCTCCAAAAGAAATTCAAGTATTAAAGAAATTGTATTTATTAACAATTAAATGGCAATCTTTCTTGGGTTAGTACTGAATCAGGGCCACAGAATAGTGCTAAGTGGCAACATGCTGTTGAAAGTACTGTGGATTACCTGAGTAGCTAAATTCTGTGGTTTCTGATTAACAAAGTTTGAACACTAGTTTAAAATAGCCAGCACAAACTTTGTGTATATACCTGCTGGATTCTGAACAAAGCTTCCAGGATTTTGTGCAAGTACTGGTAAATACGTTTGTCCTTGACTGTAAGGTCCAGGTTGAGAAGATACAGATAGACCAGGAACCTGTAAAAGTAAAAAGTTATGTACTTATCTCATAGATATTTGAATTACAAAATCTTCTTACATTTTACTATTAACTCCTAAAGTGTCCCCAGTATAGAGCCATAGAAATGTAGGACTGGAAAGAACCTCGAGAGGTCATCTAGTCCAGTTCCCTGCCCTGAGGAAGGACTAAGTATTATCTAGACCATCCCTGACAGGTGTTTGTCTAACCTGTTCTTAAAAACATCCAATGACAGAGATTCCACAACCTCCCCACATAACTTGTTCCAGTGTTCAACTACCCTGATAATTTGGAAGTTTTTCATAATGTTTCAACTTAAATCTCCTTTGCTGCAATTTAAGCCCATTATGGCCAGTGGTCCCCAAACTTTCTACCTCACGCCCCACTCTTACCCCTGTTTGCCGCCGCCCCCCCCTCCCCCCGAGCTGGGGACAGGAGCGAGACCATGGCTCCAGGAGGGGGGGGGACACGGACAGGGGTAAGGGGGCTGAGGCTGAGGCCGCAGCTGGGGGCGGGGCCGGGGCTGGTAGCCAGGGCGTGGGGCTGGCAGCCAGGGCCAGGAGCGGAGTTCAGTGGCACTCCCTCCCCGCACCCCATGGGGGCTGGCCCAGACCCCAGCTGCGCCCCCCCGAACATTCTGCTCCACAGTTTGGGATCCTCTGCATTATGCATTTACCTATTTATATCCATGAAGGGGGAATGTCGCGTACATTTTTTAAGGCTCCTTATAAATTGACAGCACAGTATTTCAAACTATATTTTTATTGCCAAGCATTGGAGGTGGGGGTGGGGGAGGACCTCCTAATGAAATGCACAAGTCCTTCCATGCTTACTTATTTAATAAGGGATATTTGTTTCTTTTAGCCATCAGGCCTGCACATTTTAAATTCATTTTCCAATACGGACACACCATTGCTTCTTTTAAATTGTTCCTTTTCACCCAAATTGGACTTTAAAATACAGGTGTATGCCTACCCATCTCATTTTCAAATAAACTTCCAATATGAAGTAAATATACTCAGATTTTTAGCTGAAAATGTAAATGGTACCAGTTATACCAAAAAATAATGGAATCCAGGATGTCTCCAAAAAAGCAATAAATGCTAGTGAATTTCAGAGGGGAAAGTAATTTTTATAATTACTTCTGCTATAACTGCTTTCTGCGAACTGATTAGTAAGTTCTTTCAGCATATATTTCTGGATTTATGCCTGTTGGCTTTGGTGGTGTTCTTTAAAATTTTACCACTGTAAGTGGTATGAGGACACCTAACTACTTGTATTCATTTAATTAGTAATTCTTCATGTCACATTCAACTTATACCCTGAGAATGAAGAATGCTTGTAGAATTCAAATTTTTTAATCAACTGGCTTTGTTATAGAAGTTTGACACCAACTCCACCTACTGAAGAGAATTTTTGCAAGACAATCATCAATACTGAAGCCAACTGACCTCACCCATGGATGAAAGATGTCTGCTAAACAGGCACTTTTTTGTCCAACAAATAGTTTGAGTGTGCTAAAATCCCCTATTTCCTAACAACCTTCCTCCCTCATGAGGGCACTAAATTTTACAGCTCTAACAGGGCTAGCGGAAATAACCCTGTGTGCACTACATGCCCTACACATATCCACACCAGCTTTGTCCTACTTATCTACACTTGTTAGGTAGCATTCGGCCTTTACTTCTCTTGCAGAAAGATCAGGAGTGTTTATATGTACCTAAGTTTAACGTTTTCCATGGAATTCATTTTGTGCAAAGGGTAGTTAAAATACTGCACATGATTTAGAACTCCAATAACAGCTATTTTTGCATTCAAGTGGGTAGTGGAAATAGACGAGTTTCATTATTGTTTTGATCAGGTTACACTTTCAGGTGTAGACACTGCAGGGGAACTTTTAAAACATTCTTGGAAATACCTGAACCTATAAAAAAAAAAAACCTTAAAATTTTTCTTAATATATTAGGATGTTTCTCTAAAAAAAACTACAATTTAGAACCAAAATTCTCAGACTATGTCCCTTTAAAATTACGATTGTAGACAATTACTGATATATTCAAATTAAGACTTTTTAAATTTGAAACCATCTGTAGGGGTGCTGTGTCCTAAGCCCTCATAAAGTCATAAAATTTTGCTATACAGATGTAGTCAAGTTTAATACTAAACAATCTTACCTGCTGTGATTGCTGAGTATTTCCTACTGACATAGAATTAGGCATGGTATTGAAATTTCCATATTGAGGACCCTGAAGATTCTTGTCATCAAAATAATGTCCAGATGCTCTGTTAAGTGGATTGGGAAAGTTCTGTGCTCCAGGGCCAGGTGGCCCATTAAAATTTGGTCCTTGAGAGGTATCAAACATTTCAGGTCTCTGGAACTGCATACCATGGGATGGTCCATTGTAAGTCTGATTGGGATGTTCACTGTATGGACCAGTTTGCCCGTAAGATACTGTTTCCAGTCTTGAGGCAGGAGGGTTAGCTACATTTTCAAACCTTGGACCTTGAAGACCAAGGGGCATTGCAAACCTTGTACCTGGCTGGTGTTGAGGACCATCAAACCTTTGAGGTACTGGTGTATCAAATCGTGGCTGCTGACCAGGTGGTCCATCAAACCGAGGAGGAGTCTGTTGACCAGGTGCCCTTTCAAATCTTGGGCCAGGTTGTCCATGTAATCCATCAAATCTTTGCAAAAGGGATAGCTGACCAGGTTGACTATCAAATCTGGACGAATGACAGCCATCGAATCTTGGACCAGTCTGACCCAAAGGCCCTTCAAATCTAAGTCCACCCCCCGTCTGGACCGATGGACCCTCAAACCTAGGACCAAGCCCTGGCTGGACATGTGGACCTTCAAACCTGAGACCACCCCCTCCCTGGACATGTGGCCCTACAGACTGACCATGGGGCCCCTCAAAACGCAGACCTCCTCCCGGTTGACCATGTGGCCCCACAGGCTGACCATGTGGCCCCTCAAAACGGAGACCACTCCCTGGTTGACCATGGGGCCCCATTGGCTGGATATGTGGCCCCTCAAACCTGAGACCACTCCCTGGTTGACCACGAGGTCCCATAGGCTGACCATGGGGTCCCTCAAATCTGAGTCCACCCCCCGGTTGGCCATGAGGCCCCATAGGTTGACCATGGGGTCCCTCAAACCTGAGACCACCCGATGGCTGACCATGAGGCCCCTCAAATCTGATACCACCCATAGTCTGGCCTGCAGGCCCTTCTAACCTGCGACCACCCACAGGCCCCTCAAACCTTAAAGCACCCCCTACTTGCCCCAGCGGGCTTTCAAACCTTAGTGCACCCCCTGCACCTACTTGCCCAAGGGGCCCCTCAAACCTGAGGGTGCCTATCTGCCCTGGTGGCCCATCAAACCTCAGGGCACCTCCTCCCCCTGCCTGTCCTAGTGGCCCATCAAACTGAGAGGTAGCTCCTCCTCCCACCTGACCTAGTGGCCCCTCAAACCTCATAGAAGCCTGTACAGGTGGCCCTTCAATTCTAGGGCTTGAATTATTAGAAGGCCCATCAACAAAATGACCAGCTTGTCCATCTCCCCCTCCCCTTGCAGCAGGCTGTCTAGGTGAGCCATCAAATAGCGGTCTGTCTTCCATGAGTGCACCTAATCTCTGCTTTACGTCAATGCCCCCAAATCTTGATCCTGGACTCTCTATAAATGATGTTTTCTCTGGATCTTCATATCTAGGTCTCTTGAAACGTTCACTGAATGGGGATCTCGGTTCCTCTCGAACACCTAAAATTAAAAAAAATAGTTACTTACTGAAATTCTGCAAGATACCGAACCTCAAGAATATAAAAATAAAATATGTACCACTCTGTCCAACCATCTGTCTTTCTTCACGATTATCAAATTTGCAGAATCCATCTCCATCAATTTTTTGAAACTCTGGTGCACTTTTCCCTTGTTGCCTGAGTGCATCTCTAAATTCATCTGATTCTCCCCAGCTATCATAAGGATCAAAGTTTTTAGAACTTCTTGTTCCTTTGGAAGAATTTTGCTCATCATGTCTTCGCCGGCTCTCGAGTGGTGAAAGATCATCAGCATAAGGTCTACTGCCACTTATAGGAGAATGCCGTCTTGACCTTTCTCCAAATTGCTCTTTTCTGTCAAATTGTCCTCCACGTTTACCTTTTGTTTGCTCACATTCTATTCCAGAAAGCAATGCATCAGTCAAATCATACCCTAAAATATCATCAGGATCTAACAGATCAAGTCTTGGAAATGAATGCTGAACTTGTGTTCTTTTCAGTTTAGCTTTATGTTCATAATACGTTAATTCAGCATCAGACAGAAGGGGTTTCTTCTTCATACCACATTTTTCTTCTGTAGGACTATCCCACACATTGCATCTGTGCTTTCCTTCCTGATATTGGAACAGTTGACGAATCTGATGAGCCACAACAAGAAACTCATCTTGTGTTATTTCCCCAGATGTCAGACGTTCATTTGCCTATGGTACAAAAAATGTAAACAAATTTTAGATTGATATCCAACACTCAACACCTGGTAATACCCAGACATCTGCGGGAAAAGAAATATGACAAACACAAAATTTCCAATAAGTGTTTGGAATGTCTTGGAATTAATTTCAGAAAGTAAGGCAAGTAACCAAGGGGACAGCCATTTTACACTTAATACTGACCAACAGAATATGAATATGAAGGTGGTAGGCAATATGTGTGAAAGTGATCATAAAATAACAGATCCAGAGAAAAGAAGGCATGAGAGCAGCAGAAAAAGGACAATGGACTTAAAAAAATCAAACTTTAACAAACTCAGAGAACTGGTAGATAAGGTCCCAAGGGAAGAAAATCTAAGGGAAAAAGTTGTTCAGGAGAGCTGGAAGTTTCTTAGAGACAATACAGGTGCAACAGCAAACTATCCCAATGAGAAGAAAAGATAGGAAGAATATTAAGGAGTCAATATGGCTCCATCTGGAGCTCTTTAATTATCTAAAAATCAAAAGGAATCCTACAAAATGTGGACACACGGACAAATTGCTAAGGAGGAATACAAAAGAATAGCACAGGCATGTAAGGACAAAAACAGAAAGGCTAAGGCCATGTATACACTACTGGCTAAATCAGCACTGCTTCAATCAATGCAGTGGTGTCGATTTAGCGGGTATGATGAAGACATGCTCAATCAGTGGGAGAGCGCTCTCCTATCAATTTGTGCACTTCACCTCCCTGAGAAGCATAAGGGAAGTCGGCGGGAGAGCGTCTCCCATCAACACAGCACAGTGTAGACACCACGGTAAGTGGCTCTAGCTACGTCGACTTCAGTTATGTTATTCACGTAACTGAAATAGCGTAACTTAGATCAATTTACCGCGGTAGTGTAGACCAGTCCTAAGTCACAAAATGAGTCACATCTAGCAAGGGACATAATAAACAATAAGAAGAGGACCTCTGACAAGCTCTCTCACCAAAGGCTCTAAAGCAAAGTAAGCAGTCCTGGGATAAGAGGGAAGGTCCCTCATGGATCAGTAACTGGTTAAAAGATAGGAAACAAATGATAGGAATAAATGGTATTTTCAGAATGGACAGACGTAAATAGTGGTGTCCCCCAGGGGTCTGTATTGGAACCAGTACTAATCAACAAATTCATAAATGATCTGGAAAAAGGGGTTAACAGGGAGATGGCAAAATTTGCAGATGATACAAAAGTACTCAATATAGTTAAGTCCAAAGCAGACTGTGAAGAGTTACAAAGGGACCTCCAAAACTGGGTGACGGCAACAAAACAGCAGATGAAATTCAATTTTGATAAATACGAAGTAATACACAGTGGAAAACAATCCCAACTATACATATAAAATTATGGGGTCTAAATTAGCTGTTATCACTCAAGAAAGAGATCTTGGAGTCATTATGGATAGTTCTCTGAAAACATCCACTCAATGCGCAGCAGCAGTCAAAAAAGCTAACAGAAAGTTGGGAATCATTACGGAAGTTGGGAATGATTAGATAATAAGACAGAAAATATCATATTGCTTCTATATACATTCATGGTACGCCCACATCTTGAATACTGCACGCAGATGTGGTTGCCCCATCTCAGAAAAGATATACTGGAATTGAAAAGGTACAGAAAAGGGCAACAAAAATTATTGGGGTATGGAACAGCTTCCATATGGGGAGAGATAAGTAAGACTGGGAGTTTTCAGTTTGGAAAAGATAATGACTAAGGAGGGATATGATAGAGGTCTATAAAATCATGACTGGTGTGGAGAAAGTAAATAAGGAAGTGTTATTTACTCCTGTTCATAATAGAACCAGGGGTTACCCAATGAAATTAATAAGCAGCAGGTTTAAAACAAACCAAAGGAAGTATTTCTTCACACAACACACAGTCAACCTGTGGAACTCCTTGCCAGGGGATGTTGTGAAGGCCAAGACTATAACAGGGTTTAAAAAAAAAAACTAGGTAAGTTCCTGGAGGAT
The DNA here is from genome assembly GCF_028017835.1 of Emys orbicularis. Taxonomy (NCBI): domain Eukaryota; kingdom Metazoa; phylum Chordata; order Testudines; family Emydidae; genus Emys; species Emys orbicularis. The sequence continues at coordinate 349,963,676 of NC_088683.1, forward strand.
AGATCCAGCAATGGCTATTAGCCCGGATGGGCAGGGATGGTGTCCTGAGCCGTCTGGGCTAGATGGAGCTTTGGTCTGACCCAGTATGGCCGTTTTTAAGAGGTTCCTAAAATATATTAGAAGAAAGAGAAAGATGAAGGAAAGTGCAGGTCCTCTACTTAGCGGGGAAGGAGAGCTAATAACTGGTGACATCAAGAAGGCTGAGATGTTTAATGCCTATTTTGCTTCAGTGTTCACTGAAAAGGCTAATGGTGACCAGATACTCAACACAATTAATATTAACAAGAATTCATGGAAGATGGTTGAGGTCCCAAATTACCAGAGAAAGGCAAACATAGCATCTAGCTTTAAAAAGGGGAACAGACAGGACCCTGGGAATTATAGACCAGTCAGCCTAACTTAGATACCTAGAAAAATACTGGAACAAAGTATTAAACAATCAATTTGTAAGCACCTAGAGGATAATAGGGTTATAAAGAAAAGCCAGCATTGCTTTGTCAAGAATAAATTATTCCAAACCAGCCTAATTTCCTTCTCTGACAGGTCTAATGGCCTAGCTAGTGGATGGGGGGGGGAAGCAGCAGATGTGCTATATCTTGATTTTAGTAAGGCTTTTTTAACAGTCCCACATGACAGTCTCATAAACCAACTAGGGACACGTAACTTAAATGAAATTACTATAAAGTGGGTGTACAACTACTTGAATGACAATACTCCAAGAGTAGTTATCAATGGCTCGCTGGCAACCTGGGAGGGTATATCAAGTGGGGTTGCACAGGGATAAGTCCTGGATCCGGTACTATTTAATATTTTCATTAATAACTTGGATTATGGAGTGGAGAGGATACTTATAAAACGTGCAGATGATAACAAGCTGGGAGGGGGTTGAAAGCACTTTGGAGGACAGGATTAGAATTCAAAACAACCTTGACAAATTGGAGAATTGGTCTGAAATCAACAAGATGAAATTCAATAAAGACAAATGCAAAGTAAAACACTTAGCAAGGAAAAAAATCAAATGCAAAACTACAAAAGGGGGAATAATTGAGTAGCTTATAGTACTGCAGGAAAGGATTTGGGGATTATATTGGATCACTAATTGAAAAGGAGTAACAATGTGATGCAGTTCCAAAAAAAGGCTAGTATCTGGAATGTATTAATAGGAGTGTTATATGAAAGAGAAGGGAAGTAACTGTTCCATCTTTATTTGGCACTGGCGAGGCCTCAGTTAGATTACCAAATCCAGTTTGGGGCACTGCATTTTAAGAAAGATATGAACAAACTGGAGAGAGTCCAGAGGAGAGTAACAAAAATTATAAAAGGTTTAGAAAAACCTGACCTATTAGGAAAATGTTAAAAAACAGAGAAAATTTAGTCCTGAGAAAAGATGACCAAGGAGGAACCTGAAAACAGTCTTCAAATAACTGTTACAAAGAGTACAAGGATCAATTGTTCTCCATGTTCACTGAAGGTAGGACAAGAAGTAATAGACTTAATCTGCGGCAATGAAAATTAGAAACACCTCTACCCCAATACAATGCAACCCGATATAACACGAATTTGGATATAATGCGGTAAAGCAGCGCTCCGGGGGGGCGGGGCTGCGCGCTCCAGCGGATCAAAGCAAGTTCGATATAACGCGGTTTCACCTATAACGCTGTAAGATTTTTTGGCTCCCGAGGACAGCATTATATTGGGGTAGAGGTGTATCAGAAAAAAATTCTAACTAAGGTTAGTTAAGCTCTAGAATAGGCCTCCAGGGGAGGTTGTGGAATCCCCATCATTGGAGATTTTCAAGAATTGATTGGACAAATGAGTTTACTTGGTTCTGTCTCAGCATGGAGGGCTGGACTTAACCTGTTACGGTCCTTCCAGCCCTACATATGATACTAATTATAACATTACCTTTTTAAGTAGCTCTCGCTTGCTTGCAGAAGTCAGTTCTTTGGGAATCTGCAAATTGGCATCCACACTTAATCGATGCTGTTGCTTTGGGGCTCGAGGTGACAAAATTCCTTTACTGGCCGCCCAGATCTCCCTGTGCCTCTGATGAGGAGATTTACTAGGTCCTTGATGTTCGTCATTCTGTTGTGGACTGAAAATAATAAAATCAGGTTAGTTAAAATATACATTGTTTCTTTGTACAAGAAACATTATTTACTACATTCACATTAGAATTGATTCCATCTAGATCTGATGTCCTGCTGCCATAATGGAAACTGAGCATCAATGATTACACTAAAACAAGGAGTCTGGTGGCACCTTAAAGACTAACAGATTTACTTGGGCATAAGCTTTCGTGGATAAAAACCTCACTTCTTCGGATGCATCATTACACTAGTTTGACAGTCAAAATGTTTAAAGGACAATCCCCTGTTGCTTTGATATCTGAATACTGCACACCAATCCTGCTCCTACTAGAGTCAACAGCAAAACTCCCATTGATTTCATCAGCAGGATCAAGCTCAAAATCAGTAACTTACTTTTTACTTTCCTCCCAACCAGATTTCCATCTTTTGCTTGATTTGGAACCTTGCCAATTTTCCACATTCTCCTTTGGTTCTGGAGTGGACTTTGTAGAATGCTGATTTGCGGTTTCCTGTGGTCTGTCTTCCTGAGTTTTTTTCAATCTTCTTGGATCTCGTGCATCCTGTTTAAGGTTCCTCTTATTAGAATTTCTTTCTTCCCTTGTAGTTAGTGTAAACTCTTCAACATGAGATTGCTTAGGCCCTGACTGGCGGAGCTTTCCAATTTTAGGAGTTGAGGAAGTAGGAGACAAACTCCTCAGTCTTCTTTTGGGTGATCTCCTCTCTCTTCTCTTTGGTGAATGGGTAGATGGCGATCGAGACTTAGGAGAGCGTGATCGGGACCTTTTTCTATTACTTGACCTCCCAAGTTTTCCACTCTGTTTTTCTGACTCTTCTGTAATAGAGTCCTGTTTTTGAACAATGCCATTAATTACTTTATTTCTGCTGCCAACAGGTCTGTGTTCAGATGTCTTATGTTCCTCTTTTTCTTTTCTCTCCATACTTTTTCTCTTTTCTTTTGTGTCATCATCTTTACCATCTGGCTTCTCCTGAAGATGCTTTTTTAATCTTGGATCTCTTTTACTAATTTCAGATACTTTCATACTCTCACATTCTTGGCTTTTAGCATCTTTAGTATGGGATAACTTGCTTTTCAAAGGGGACGGTGATTTAGATTTTGCATCTAACTGATCAAGTTCTTTCTTCTGTGTTTTCTCACTTGATTTTAACTTTTCTTGCTTTGACAAATTTTGTTTTTCAGCCTGCACTGTTTTGTTTGCCCTGATATCAGATTGACTTGTGGAAGATAGAAATTCTTTCCTATGACTTTGATCTTTAGCATGAGAAGAATGTTGAGCCATCCTATTAAGACGAGGATCTCGGTTTACTACTTTGACATCATGAAACTGAGAAGATGGAGATGGTCTGTTTTTTTCAGATTGCACAGAAGCCTGGTGAGGAGCTTTGACTGTCATATGAGGAGTCTGTGAAACATGTTGTTTGGAAGGTGCTTGAACTGAACCCATGGTGGTTGCCCCTTGTTGAACACTAAGAGAAACTGCCTAAAATGGGAGGGGAAAAGAGTTAGCATGTAAAACATAAGCTCTACACCAGTGTTACTCAGCTGCACTGCATCTTGAAAATCAACTACAGAAGAAAATGCTTTGAAAGTTAATGATTAAACTAGTTTAATTCAAAATAATCAAGCCTAGGACCAGTCCTCTAAGCACTTGTTCTGAAATGCAGTAGCATTACAGAAAACAGAAATGAAGATCAAGTGGAAAAACAATGCAATATCAATACTACATAAAAGACTACTTAAAATATATATATAATCTTTCAAAACGAAGATTCTCATGATTGTATTTCAGGGTTTTTCCATCTGATCCCAAGAAATCATGAAAAAGTAGAAATTCAGGATACGAACACATGATAGGCATGGTGATACTGACACATTTGGGTTTTGGGAAACAAAGCTGACATGACTTGAAAATATTTACATAGGCTTCCTGCTCCAGTCTCTCTATGTTAGAAACAAATGTTTTGTTTTCAAAGAATGACTGGAATAAAGATTGCTGAAAGTGCATGGTTTGTGCTTTTAACATGTATACAGTATAGTGATTACTACAAAAGATGGGAGGGTTAGCGCTGTGTTGCTAGACATACATCACTTTGGGAAAGCAAAAACAACAAAAGCTGTAAATTGTAATAAAAAGTAAAATTGCAATAAAAAGCCTTTCATCACTCCAGTTTTGAATTAAAAAAACACTGAGCTATTTTGAAGTAATACATATTTAATCCTAAAGCCCCTAATTTTACAATTAGCTCCACGTTGGAAAATACCACTGCAGGAGCAGGGCCTTATTCTAAGACAACTTGGATTTCCCAAAAGGGAGAAAACTGCCATACTCCACCACATATATAGCGAACAGTGCAGCCAAGATACTGTTTTATAAATAATTCAAAAAACAAAAAATTTCCATTTGTCTTGTTCAAAATAAAATCCTCCATGTATGACAAAACTATAACTCCCTACTCACCAACTGTGCTTTAGTCTGTTCTAGCTCCAGCTCTAATTTTTTCTGTTGAAGTTCTAACAACTGTTTTTGCTTTGCCAGCAGTTGTTGTCTTATTAGTTGCTCTTGGGTCAAATTCTTTTGTATTTCAGGAACAGCTGGAGGAGTTGAGGTACCAGATGAACTGACTGTAGAAGCAGGTGCAGGAGATTCCTCAGGCTACAAAGAAAAATAATTTTAAGGACATTACAACTCTTGGTGGGAGAAACACGTGGAAGAGGTTCAAAATTGTAACCGAATCTCATTTAACTGCTGGATACTTTATTTCATTTGTATTACAATTTACCGACTATAAATTAGTTCTTAAATTTCATGAAAAAATTCATTAGAACATTTTAAAATGTTGCACAATTCAAATTTTCAAACAGTGATTGCTTAAAAAATATCATTTAATACATTTATAAATAGGCAATGAATATTCAGCGTTTTAGTTAAACTCCAATTTTGACATGTGAAAGATAAACCCAATTAATCTTTAAATAATTGAGAACTTTGTCTTACCTGTCTGCCTATACAGATCATCTACTTCTTCAAAATTCTTTAATAATGGCTTAAAGTGTTAGCAAAATGGGACACGTAAACAATAAAAACTGTGCATCACCATCTGCTCATGCAGAAATCATATTAAAACTTACCGATTTATTTAAAAACTTAGGATTCACATGGATGCTAGAAGTATTCACATTTGGGGGTAGAGGTTTAATTGGCCAAGCAGGATCTAATGAGTTGACTCTGACATCAAGGGCATACAGTTTCTTCAAAGGGAAAATTTCATCCCATGTGGAGCGTAATTTAAATAAACTTTTCCTAGTATTTTCATCCACCTAAAAACAACAGAACAATTCTATGGCTTGTTAAGTTAATATAAAACAACTTTAGCACATGTATAAAAAAAATTATAATTTCAGATATTTTATTCTATACCTGCACTAACTTGGAAACTTTATCCTTTCATTAAATCTTTAATGAACACAGCTGAATATTTAGAACTAGGCAAACTGTTCTAAGAAACATACAGATATACCAACAGGACCAAGTACAGCACCTGTCCAATGTAGGTTTTAACTGAAGAGCATATGTCAGTTATTCTATGAAAATCTTAAAATAGCACAAATGTGTATGTGGATTTGCTGCTTGAAAGGCATTTGAGGGTTTCATAGCATATTACCATCCTCCTTAACAGGCTTTTCATTTTGTATATCGAGAGGCTCAAATTTCTTAATTTTGCCCAATTTGTGTAAAAAAAAATGTAAATACTGACAGCCAAAAAAAACTATACAATATATAAATCTAAAGATATTTACAAAGTGGAAACTGCTAGCAAATCAGAGAACAGCCTTCTAAATATTCTGATTTACTGAGCTTTCAAGTCATTATTTAGACATTGGGCTTCTACATCACAATGTTTTGACACTGTTTTTGCTCAACAACATATCATTGGAAAACTATTTGAATAAATGTAGCAAAAATAAAATTACCTAGAAGTCAATTAAAGTTTTTGTTTAATTGTATAAGGACATGGATCCATAAACTATAGAGTGCTAAATCTCTAGTGTATCTATCTTTTTATAAGCTCTTTCAATAGTTTCAAATATCCTACCATGAGGTGAATTAGAAATCTGTATTAAAAATATTCAACTGGTAAGTTATTTGCTTAATTAATAAATGTTTATAATATGAAGACCCTTAACTCAATGTACCACAACAGCTGTCCCATAGTCCATATGTTATTTAAGCCAATACATTTTTGCTTTTTAGACCATTTTTACTGCAGTGCTAAATTTTTCAAGAAAAATTGATACAAGACATAATTTGGAAGGTTGTTTTAAGTTTCAAACTAAATTGAAGCATTCCAAAGAATTCCCATCAATAGTGTACTCTGTAATCCTTAAAGGAAAGATCTACCTATTTTTAATTCAATACAATAGTTTGAAATTCACAGCAAAAATAGCTGCAAGGACTGAACTGAAAATCTGACTTCTCTTGCTAGTGACCATCTTACTAATAAGCTAGATTTATAACAATGTCAACACTGGAATCCAAGACAGTATCAACTGGCTTCTATCCATTTTAATGCCAATTTAACTATTAAATGTGATATCCATTTAGTATTTAGGTATTAAATAAGCATTAAAACAGAATATAGTTGGGAGTGGTTCAAAGTAAAGGATGGTAAACCTATGAAGCTCAGAAATGTCAATTATAATCCACAGTTCTAGATTCTGTTGCACTGGAAAAGCATAGACAGCGCTTTTACTGGTGACCTATCATCATGGTTTAACTCACAAGACTTTACAGAACTTGGAAATGTTCCTTTAAATAGTCTACATTCATCAATGCAATCTATTCAACTAATCACACACAAAGTAAAAATTAACACTTAAAAAAATACATATGAATTGAAGAGTTAAAAGAAACATTGAGATCCTCAATGGGATGTAAAACCTGAACAGAAAATGCTAAATATCCACCAAAATGTTTAATTTTATCTGCTAAATTTATGGGATGCTATTTTATCTTGATATGCCAAAAATTACATAAGGTAACCACCTAATTTCCAGTCCGATTTAAATCCATTAAGACCCAGTTCTTCAAAAACTTTACTCAGGTTTGCCTTTCTTCCTTGGGAGAATAGTCCCAATTATTTCTCGTGATTAAGGATGACAAACATGAACAAAGAGTTTGCAGCATTGGACCCATAACTTGGTCACAACATTGCCTGAAACAAAACACTCATTTGTAACATAGTAGTTTTACTTTCTTAGAAAGCCTTTCACCATAGGCCACTAAAAAAATGTCAATGTGTCACTGACTTGCATTCTTCATAGTTAAGCACTCATTTTTGCCACTCCAGGTGCAAAAAAATTAAAATGAACAATAAAGTCAACTTCAGCTACAAAAGGCAAAAATAATCGCCCTCTTTTTAAAAAAACAAAAACAAAAAATGAGAATAATGTTGTCCAAGTACTTTCTTTGCATAAAGGGCATTCACTATCTTTAAAAAAACAAAAAACAGCAAAAAAATCAAATCAGCTTGTACCACAGCAATAGATCTTACCAGATGTTATATTACATGACAGAAAAAATGCTAATATGAACTTCTCTAGTGAGATATACCACAGAAGTATGTTAATTTAGCAAAACTTCACTTGATAATCACCATGAGCTGATAACCTCTATTTTAGGTACTTCTAACAGCTTCTCTTTTATGATACATAACAGTATAGTAAAAGACAAATTTAAAAACATTCATTGTTATACTTCACCATGCAAGAAAACCCAACACTGAAAGGCAAATATTTATTTATACAGGAGACAACTTTGATTAGACTACAGAACTTTTCTGAAAGCATATGTACCTTTTCAAATACACAAATAAATGTTGCAACTAGGTTTTTAGTAAATGCAGTAAGATACTCTCTTCCAACGTTCTTGACAATGGAATCCATAAGGTACATAACAGGAAGCTTCTCTGTAGAAGGAGCCTGAAGTAATAAGAAGAAACTGAGAAGTTTAGTATAACAAACACATTTGAACGTTTTTAAGATTAAAGGATAACCAATCCCAAAAATACAGGTCTCTATTTCTGGCTGACACTACAAATAAAAGGATTATTTTGTACACACTGAACTTGGAAAGTTTATTATCAACAAGTACCATGCTGTGTGTCTACCAAACAAAAACCCAAACAGTTTAGTTATTTGTTTTAAGTTTGTGTATGAAATGACTTGGGCAAAAAAAAAAAATTAGCACACCAGACAGTGCTACTATTAAGTGTTTTGAATGTAACTGTTTCAGGTACATTTGATAGATTTTAAATTAACATGAAACCACTATTAGCTAGTGCTGGAACTTCTAATAATTATGACTTGTATCAACTTAAAGCTCTTTATCTAGATTTCACGTTAACGGAATTCAGACTTGTAGCAGAAAGGCCCCAAAAATTTAACTCTGTAGATGTAGATTATATGTTGAATACGACAGTCTTTTTGTAACCTACATTTGGAATAGACTAAAGTTACTTCACTGCAATCCAAACGAACATGAGGAGTCTCAGCCTTCTATAGCAGTTGTAGTTATTCAGTCGGCTTTTCGAGCTGTATGCAAAACATGCAGCTAAAACAAGAAGTTCTAAACCCAAACAAAATTCAACTATGAGGCTGGTCATGGGAGTACGGATGAGCTTGTCTGGAAACCAAGATTTTCACTGAAGGTAGTCTTCAAACTCTGGACTCTCCATTGTCAAAGGAGCAGGAATTTTATTTTTAAGTTCATACACAAGATTGGTACCGACTTTGTGCAGTAGGACTAGTGTGGTGGTGTTGAGATTGGTACAGCAACTTCCAAAGCAAATGAAGCCTTGTTGGCCTAACCCCCCAAAATTAATTTTAATGTCTACCATTGGCTTTCACAAGCAGAAGGCACAGCAAACTTCCAGAAAGCATCAGCAGGTACACAGACTTGTTGAAAGGACAACATAAAAGGCACATGTTGTGTTAACTGTGCTCCTCTTCCACAGGAACATCCATTGACAAAATTTTTTGCCATCCCACAAGTCCAGGTATAAAAGTCAGTATATATTTACTCATAGCTAAGTTTAGACTGGGTTGTCCAATGGCTCCATAAATCATTAATGACACCTCACTTCACAAAACCCATTGTCCAGACAAGCGTGTGGAAGTGCTCTTGCTTTACAGTTTTATATTTAGTACCTTTCCCGTTAGAGTGGCTTAAGAAAACTGCAGACAAAATTAATATAGGTCTACAAGTCTTGTATATGGGTAAATCAGAGCCAAACTATGTTGTGTTTTCACTCTTAAATGTATTTTTATTTACATTTTCAAACCATTCCACTACCATGACCTGAAGCTTGTTCAAAGAGGCAAATAGGGGGTAATTTCTTATTAAACATAGGTAAATATTCAATGTGGTAGCGGCCTAGGCTAATCTGTATACATAGTGGAAAATTAAATTAGTAGATGGCATGTCTTAATATGTATTAGGAAGGTGCAGTTAAAACATAAAAACTAACTGTGGTAAATGCACAATATGGCTTACATCATCAGTACACTCCCTAATCTGGGTATTGAAAATGCGCATATTTTAACACTATCTGAACTTTAAATATGAGCTAATACAATATTGTGTGAAACAGATACACCTCTGGCCTTAGTAAGCCAAAGACTACGTGTCCAATGCTGCTTGATATTAAAATGGCTGGGATGGTTTTGGTTTCTTCTTAAGGTAGCTTATTAAAAAACCTTTTTTAATTCTGAATGCCTTGTTTAAAAAGAAAACAGGAAGATTATAATCAAAGTCAGATTTCAGTGAAACACACACAGCTGTCTGACCAGCCCTTATTCCCAAGAGCTACTTATACAGTAGGAGCTATACATTTTTCCATTTCATCACTGAGTGTGTTTGCACACAGTCTCAATATACTCAGCTACGCTTAAAGTCTGAGATCTTCTGGATCCATTTAAACTAGCAGCAAAGTCATTTTAAAAAATGTTATAACGGTCACTTGCATTACACACCAGGTGTGAAGTAATCGCACGTGGAAGTACTTCAATCTGGTAAGGAAGTCAGCCTGTTTTACCATTGACTCGTAATTTAGAAGAGTTATATAGCAAACCCAACGCTGAATACTTCAGTCATTCAGGTATTACATTTTAAGAACCAGGGCTTAGATAAGGCTGGAATTTTTAAGTCTTCATTTCCGGAAGTGTTTATTAGGTCAATATAGTTATCAAGTACTCCATTAACCACAAAAGTGAATCCTAGTTTGGAATGTACTTTGGTTTTCAGATGCCAATACAGTTAGAATACAGCACAGAACTCTTTCTACTAGCTGAAAAATACCACAAGACACTACCCAAAAGCCCGGGGAGCTCAGCATGATAACCAGAACATTGAAGGATACTAACTATAAGCTTGTTTGCATAGGGGGGTTTGGCCTTCATCAGAGAATGCTTGCTGGTCTCTTTCAATTAAATGTATGAAATTTGTTGCTGAAGATGTCCGTCTCTGTGGGTTTTTTTATTTTTTATTAGTTTTCTGAAGGATATGAACCTTAAACTCATTTTGATATCTGAACCCCCAGTCATGTCACTTTTAAACACTTAACAAATAACCATGTAAATAATAATGATTTTGGAAACAGATTCTGCACTAAACAATGGTAAATAAAAAGACAAATACATATTTCATACATTTTATTTACAAATTTTATAATACCAGTCACACAGTTCAAAACCATTTATTAAAATGTAAAGCAAACCACTCAGTTTTACACTGAACAGAAACTGTCTCCAGGCAACACTTTTTTTTTTTTTTTTTTTTTTAAAGTGGCTTAGTAAAGGAGGTCAATTTCCCCAGAAGAACTAAAAACTTGCCTTATATAACCAGAGTCACTAACAGTAACTAGGCAAAACTAATCAAAGATACAGGATTTAAAACATGTTTAAAAAAACAGGGAGGCTCTAAAACCACCCAAAAATGAAAAAATTCACAGCATTGGTATTTATGACAAATCATTTAATATGCACATCCATTGCCCCCATATTAGATATAATGATGAAATCTATTAGATTGTGAAATCACCTCCCCAAAGAAAAGGCAAAGCCCAGCCCCTGAAGACATTTAGAACTAGTCTGGACAAGGGGCTGGAGAACCCACTGAAGGAAGCCATCCTGCTCTGACTGAAAGACAGATTAAATATAAATAACTTTAGAGGCCTTTCCCTCCCCATCTAAATTTTTACAATTTTCCCTATGATAAACCTCAATTTAAAGCCACAATACAAAAGCCCTAGACCACCTAATAGTGGAAGGAACAGGGGAGAAAGAGGGTGTTGTGTTGATTGGGGTGGGGATGAAAAGGAGCTATTTTACTGGAATTAAATTCAGGGCTAGTTAAAATCCTCTGCTAAAAAAAAAAGTAAAAACCCCATGTGCCCATTGCTGACTGATGTCAGCAACTGCCTGGGTTGGGCTTTGAGGGAGCATCCTTTTTCCCCTTTGTATCATGTGCTCTCAGGCGCCATGTTAGGATCCTACAAGCTGCATTTCTTCTCCTCTGCCCTGACCAATAAGCTTCTCTAACCAAGTTAGATTACACCCACCCACCACACTAAGCTTCTAGTCAGAGCAGATAGTCTATAGCCTGAACAGACTCCCCACACCAAAATAAACTTCTCTAAGGAAACAACCCCATTACCACCACACAAACTTCTCTAACCAGAATAGATGTGCGCCCTTGCTCTGCCTAAATAAACTTTTCTTCATCAGGGCAGATTCCTCCCCCCCCCCATGTCTCAAAAAGAAAAAGGGGGAATCGCCCTGTGTTTAAAACTATGAGGGAGCTGCATTTAGCATCCAAGAAACGGGAAAGATTTGTTTTTTCAAAATTCCGATCTATTTTTATTTAAACTACCCAGAAAAAAAGCTACATCCCCCCCCCCCCCCCCGCCGCCCCAGAACGTCGTTATAATTACACTACAAATGACTGAACTGATGGGTTTAAGCGTCAAAACAGAGACACTGAGTATCATCCCCACGGCCAGGGGACCCCGGCTGCAGGGCGAGGTGGTCCTACCGCCCAGTCACTGCCAGGCCGCCATGTTGTGCCTCGGATTTACACGGGCCTTCATTCCCATTCTCCATACTCCGCTCGGCGCGGCTGCGGGGGGCGATTCCCGACCCCTCCCCGGACGTCAGATTCCCTGTCACAATTACCCCCCGGCTCGGCAGCACGCTAGTGTCGTGGGGCTGCTCCTCCCCGGCCTGGAAGGGGCCTAGACGTGGTGTGGAGAGAATGAGCCTCCGGGGTCTTGTTCCCTGTCAGCGTCTGGCATTGTGGCTCCCCGCCTGCCTCCTCCGGGCCCTTCGTCCCCGAGCTCCCCTGATGCTGGCCCCGGAACCCCGCCCCAGACTCCCCGAAGCCGCCCGCCCCACGCCCCTCCTCGAGTCCTGTCTCCTCCGATCCGTCCCTTCCTCAAATCCCCAGTCCTCCTCCTATCCTGCTCCCCGACCCCCATGGGCAGTCACCTGTCTCCAGCGCCCCCCCCCCCATCTCCATCCCTGCTAGCCCCGCCTCCTGCCTTCGCCTAGTCCCCCTCCCCCACCCCGGGTTTCCCTGTCTCCCCTCCACACACACACGCTACCCCCCCCGCCTGCCTCGCCCCTGCCCGGCCTGTCCCCCCGGCAGTATAGGTAGGAGTAGTAGTCGGTGGAATATAAAAACCTTGGCGATTTGCGCCTCGATCAGGGAGACGATGTCCTTGGCGAAGGGCACGTTCTCCTCGGCCAGGATGGTCAGCATGTTGATGTGCGGCTTGCTGTTGAACGTCAGGTCCTCCAGCGACGACTGGTAATCGCGGCACGCGTCCTCCCGGGCCTCGGCGCCGGCAGCGCTGCTCTCCGGGCCCGACATCCTCCTCGGACCGGGGCCCGCGCCAGGACCCGACCCACCGACCGAGAGCCCCCTCCCCGCGATCCCCCGCCGCTGCTGCCGCCGCCGAGCGATGCCGCCCCTCGCCGATGCCTTCGAGATCTTCTACCGCATCCTCCGGGCCGGGGCTCCCGCTGCTGATGGTGCCGCCGCCGCTGGTACTACTGCCGCCTCCCCAGCCGCCGCCGTCTCAGTCTCGCACACACAAAATGGCGGCGGCTGCGACTCGCGAACTTCTTCTTCCTCCAACCGTTGCGTCATGTGAAATTGTTCTAAGGGGAGGGGGGGCGGGCGCTTGGGAAGCCCCTTTTGTTCCCTTACTGTGTTCTGGTTGGCTCACTCTTAGTCCTCGTTTTTCTGATTGGCTCCCTATCGCCGTAACTACTTGTGATTGGTTACTTCTTCTCCTGATTGGTCCTCGCACTAAAACCCGGGTCCCCTTCGTCGCTCTGAGTTACAATTGGTTGGTTTCTTTCTTCGCTCCCTCCTGATTCGTTGTGGTTTTTAATCCCGCCTCTCTTTACTGGTTTTCATTTTGATTGGTTCTCCTTTGTAAGCCCGCCTTTCTCCGAAGTTCTAAATTATGATTGCTCCGTCCACGTAACTCCACCGCCTACACCCCTAGTTTCCTTCAACTGCCTCGTCAAGCGCTGTGTACGATCCGAGACCTAGTTTCCTATTGGCTTGTCCATTCGCTCAGCTGTTGGCATAGCAACTCGGGCTGGTCTGAGGCCTACTTAACCACCCTCAAGCCTGGTGGCATGCAAACAACACCAATAAAGACAGCCAAGTGTGTGCTAGACGCGCTGTTATCCTAACAACATCCTGCGTGGTGTCAGTCACCAGTGATGAGGGAGACACAGACTATACAGCCTGCTCTGCCCTATTGTTCTTTCATAGCTCAAGCAGGTTGGGGTGGTGCCTACACTGCTTCCATGTGGCACTAATCACAACTCCTTCTTCCATCCTCATTCATACCTTCCTAACAGCCCCTCAGGCTGGCCAGAGGTGCTGCACACGCCCTGCAGTTGTCCCTGTTTCAGTTGAACAATCTCTCTTTTCCAGATTGCCTTTTACTGTAATAACAGCACTGTAAATGATTGTAAAGAAACTGTGAGAACAGCCCATAAGGGAATCAATTTTCATACAAGACTTGCCCCTCTCATTTTGAACATAGTTTTGATCTACAGTAGTAAAGTCATACAGCTATATCTTGCACTGTGTCTACGCGAGCACTATACTGTAATGAGGTGGGTGAAACCATGTTATGGGTTGAGTTAAACCTTCTTCAGGGTCAGGCAGATGCGTGAACGAATCCTCCATTTAAGATAGTTGTAAGAGACAGTTACAAACATAAGAAGCTACAAACATCTGAAGAAGTGAGGTTCTTACCCATGAAAGCTTATGCTCCCTATACTTCTGTTAGTCTTAAAGGTGCCACAGGACCCTCTGTTGCTTTTTACAGATTCAGACTAACACGGCTACCCCTCTGATACTAAACATAAGAATGACCATACTGGGTCAGACCAATAGTCCAGCTAGCCCAGTATCCTGTCTTCCGCAGTGGCCAATGCCAGATGCTTCAAAGGGAATGAACAGAACAGGTCAATTATTATGTGATCAATCCCCTGTCGTCCACTCTGAGCTTCTGGCAGTCAGAGGCTAGGGACACCCAGAGCATGGGGTTGCATCACTCATGGACCTAAACAAAGCCTAATAGAGACGGCTCAGAAACTAGCATCATAGGAGCAGACTCAGGGTTCAATTGTGTATTGTGACCAGGAGGGTGTGGGTATGTGAGAGAACACTCAAAAAAGAAACTGGGAACACACAAGACTGTGTGGGAGAGTTAAAAAGGCAAGAAAGCCAAGCACTAGCATGTGAGCATGGTGTGACCCTGGAAAAAGCCAGAGACTGAGGGCTTGTCTACACTTGAAATGCTACAGTGGCACAGCTGCGCTGTAGCGCTTCAATGTAGACACTACCTTTGCTGACGGGAGGGGGTTCTCCCATCGACGTAGGTAATCCACCCCAGAAGGCGGTAACTAGATTTTGGAAAAATTCTTCTGTCGATTTACCACTGTGTACACTGGGGATTAGGTTGACTTAATTACGGCAGTCAGTGGGTGTGGATTTTTCACACTCCTGAGCAATGTAGCTGGGTCAACCTAACTTTTTAATGTAGGTTAAAAACAGGCCTGAGAGAGCTTTTGGGTCTGGTGTTGGTTAAAGAGGCTTGGGGGGTGGAGGGACTAGAAAAGCTGAGAAACTTCCTTTTTATTCTTGGCTCCCCTGCCTTCAGAGACACAAGACTTTGTACATTCCTTGTAAATAAACAGGATTGTGCATAAGGAAATACCAGACTCCATCAATTTCTGCTTCCAACTGGAACATTTCTATGGCCCCAAACTTTGACTAGCCACTCAGGTCAAAAGGGGCAATAATACTATACCAACAAAACACTCCTAGTGTGGATGCAGCTTATACTGGCAAAATTGCACTTTTACTTCCACCACCCTGAGTGAAACAAGCTATGCTTTTGCCAATATAACTGCATCTACACTAGGGACTTCGGATGGGACACTATGTTGGTCAGGGATCACACTTCTTCACACCCCGTCGCGACACAGCTATTCCCACAGAAATCTATAGGGTAGACATGGCCATAAGCCATTTAATACTTTTGTCGATATAGTAATGTTGGTTAGGGGTGTGACTTTTTAGTTATATCGTTACACCTATATAAATTATATGGATTTTTTATAACATTTTATATCAACAAAAGCTCTAGTGTAGATGAGTTATATTAGCAATAACTGTTTTTGCCAATATAGCCTATTTCATTTATGGAACTAGTATAAACTATATTGGCAAAAGCATTCTTTTGTCGATACAGAGCTGCGTCTACACTAAGGCCTGGTCTACCCTTAAAACTTAGAGTGGTATAACTTTTCAGCTAGGAGTGTGATTGTTTTACTGACTCATAGCTATGTTGATATAAGACCTAAGACATTTCTACACTACAAACTTTGATCAACGCAAGTTACATCGGTATTCAGCCACCAGTTAGTATATTGTTTGTGTGCGTGCATACTTGGTTGCTTGCGTTGGTGCTACATGTACTCACCAGGAGTGCTTGTGTTGATGCAAAGTGCAGTACACCATGGGTAGGTATCCCAGGTCTAGTGTACACTATAAAGTTAGGTTGACATAAGCTACCACCTACCCAAGTGGCATTGAGCCTGCATAGCTTCTTCTCCCCACAGGTACAGGAGATCCAGTATCTCCTGTCTACTCTAGGCCAGAGCGTGTCTTGACCAAGTAGCCAGCAGGGCTGGCTGGGCAGTTGCACACAACAATGGAGATCTGCTAAGAGTGCTTGCCAAGCTGGACTATCAGGAAAAGGCATTTCAAAAATCTGTGAAGTTTCAAAGGGGAGCGGGGGGCGCCTTCCAGTCTCCATGATACCTAGGCAGTGGAGTTCACAATTATGACCAAAGCAGTCAGTGTCAGGCATTGTGGAACAGCTCCTGGAGGACTGTTAGGATCAACATAGGTAATGCAGTGACTGCACTCACGCTGTGTCGACCTCAGTACATCAGCCTTGGCTCAATGCCGCTCGGGGACATGGTGTTACTGTGTCACCATAACAGGGTGCGTGCATTGGTAGGAAACAAATTTAAGTATAAAAACATATACACCTAGGACAATGGAAGACCGTTTATGTCAACCTAGCTTTGCAGTGTATACCAGGTCAGAGAATACACCAATACTTGAATAGCTAAAGAAGTGTTGATGGGTGGTACAGATGTTACAGCACCACACATGCAATACTACTATGCTTATGGATGAGAAGTCCCTGATCTTAGGCTATGTCTACACTACCGCGGTAAGTCAACCTAAGCTACGCAACTCCAGCTACATTATTCATGTAGCTGGAGTCGACGTACCTTAGGTCGAGTTACCGTGGGGTCTACACCGTGGGGGGTCAACGGGAGAAACTCTCCCATTGACTTACCTTACTCTTGTCGGGGGTAGAGTACAGAGGTCGACTGGAGAGCAATCTGCTATCGATTTGGTGGGTCTTCACTAGACCCGCTAAATCAACCGCTGGTGGATCGATCTCAGAGCGTTGATCCTGGCTGTAGTGTAGACCTGCCGTTAGATGCTTCTGAAATGTTTACATACTGTGGTTGAAATTTCTCACCTTTTATGCCTGAGTTTAATTTTCTTGGGAAGTTTAGTAAAATTATTTTGGTCTGTTTTGCACATAGGCAAGTGAATAAATGGTGATCCGTATGCATTCAGAAATAATCCTGTTCTTGTTTTTCAGTCAGGTAACTCTTAACTGGTTAAGTGTTAAAACATCATTGAAGATAAATAATGTGTTTGACATATTTGAAGAAGTATGATGTAGAAGTAACAAACCTTACTGCATGAACTAGATTTAAAAAAAACTGGTTCAGAGAGGTACTCATTACCTCTCTCCCTATGCCAGTTAAGCCCCGTGCTCTGGAGTGGAATTTTCCCTAAGGGAGGCAGATAGTGTTTCCCCCACTGCTTTCCCTTGGAGTTCCTTCACATTTATTCCCTTTTAGCTTTTGTGCCTCTGATGACCCTTGACCTGACCCTATACGTTTGAAACTGATTACATTAAATTCAAGCAACAACAAGTCACATAACTAAATTATCTCACTTCTAGATCTAAGCACCTGATTTTATTTGAATGAAATTCATACAATGAGTATGCAATGAGTAAATACTGTTTTCATAATCACAGCTGTTTGTATTTGGAGTTGACAGTGTCAGTTATTTCAATACTCAAAAGCCTGACTAACGGTACGGTGCACTGCACTATGGTTAGTGCCCTGCACTGCTATGCTAGAAACATGGGTTTTGCCTCTTGACCTGGTCTGTGACTCCATCAGGTCAGCAGGACCTAGGAGCACTGTGAGGCAGTCTAATCGGTTTTTGGGGGAAAGTATCTCATGGTCCTTTGAAGTAACTTGTAGCCAAGCAAAAAGCAGAGATGAGGGGAATCCCATCCAGTTTTCTAGGGCTGCTGAGGAAATGTAACTATGGAGGCAAGATTAGTGTGGATGGGAGGCTTGTTCTGGGGAATAGAGGAGCTTTTTGGGAGAAGTGCTGGTGAATTTGTGGGTGAATAGTAGTGTTTCAGCATTTTGAGCAGAGTTTGATTTGTGGGCTTCTCCTGAGACCTGACTGAGGGTTTTGGTAGCTGGAGGATCCCATAAACACTGACCCCAGCTCTGTGACAGGTCTACAACCTTTTGTAATTTGCAGTCTTATTCAAGTGAATGGAACATCCACTGTGAATAGACCATCCATTAGCTGAATGTTTCTGCTTTTATATAAAAGACATTTAAATTGACATAATGAATAGGATGTTCATTGAGATGAATAAGGTAGTTCACACCCTCTGATTGTCTGCAAAGTTAGTAAGGACTTGTCTCCAGAGCTGTTTTAAATCAATTTAATTACATCAGTGCAAACCCCTACTAATTTTGATAAATCAGTGGAAGCTAAACCAATATATAAATAAATGGAGATATCCTATCTCCTAGAACTAGAAGGGACCTTGAAAGGTCATTGAGTCCAGCCCCCTACTAGCAAGGCCAAGTACTGATTTTTGCCCCAGATCCCTAAGTGGCCTTCTCAAGGATTGAACTCATAACCCTGGATTTAAGCAGGCCAATGCTCAAACCACTGAGCTATCCCTCCCCGACCCCTAATTATAAGCAAGTACCTGGGGACACTCAGGAAAATTAATCTGAATTAATTAAAGGGCTTGTCTACACGGTGGGGTAATGCGCTCTAAGGGGGAGTGTTTTCGAAAGTACACTAATGTGTTGTACATTAATTTGTCCTTGTCGTAGACCATGCTGCTGTGCTGTTTGACACAATGGGCTTGTCTACACTTAAATCGCTACAGCAGTGCCACTGCAGCTGTGCTGCTGTAGTCAGTGGCACCGGAATAGATAGGGTTACCATAATTTAATTTTAAAAAAGGAGGACACTCCACGGGGACCCGGCCCTGCCCCAACTCCGCCCCTTCCCTGCCCTCAGCCCCGCCCCAACTCTGCCCCACCCCCGCCCCAAAGTCCCCGCCCCAATTCTGCCCCCTCCCCTGAACGCTCCACCCCCTGCTCCTCCCCCTCCCTTGCTTCCCGTGAATCAAATGTTCGCGGGAAGCCTGAAACAGGGAGGCAGCAGGTAAGCTGGGGCTGGGGCGGGGCGGCCCAGTGGTTTCCTCCGGCGGCCGGCCGGCCCGCCCAGGCCAAGAGGCTCTGGCCCCAGCGTCTCCCGCCCGGCTCGGCTCGGGTCCTGGGGCGCCGGCCCCCGGCCGAGCACCCCCAGCCCCCAGCCGAGCACCACCTGCCCCGGCCCGGCCCCCGGTCCCGCACCACTGGCCCCGGCCAAGCACCGCCGGCCCCGGCCCGGCCCCTGGCTCCCAGCCCCCGGCCGAGCACCGCCGGCCCCCGGCTCCCGGCCTAGCACCGCTGGCCCCGGCCGAGCACCCCCAGCCCCGCACCGCCGGCCCCGGCCGAGCACCGCTGGGTCCTCCCTCCGTCCCTATTTTCCTGGACATGTCCGGCTTTTGGGGATTTCCTCCCGGACGGGGATTTGAGGCCCAAAAAGCCGGACATGTCCGGGAAAATCCGGACGTATGGTAACCCTAGGAATAGAGGGTCCAGGGGGCCATGGCCCTCCCACTTTTTGTAAGTGAACAAGCCTGGCCCATCCAATTTTCAGCAGGGGCCACGCCCCCACCCTTCCTCTTTCCCCCGAGACCCCATTTCCCCCAGCCAGGCCGGCAGCTGGAGCCTGGCTGGGGAGTCCGGGCAGCTGTGGGGCACCGCGCCGCGGACCATCCACTTGCCTGGGGTTCAGGGGTCAAGAGCAACTCCCAGCCCAGGGCCCTCCCCCACCCCACACCCAGGGCAGGAGAGTCTGCAGCTCCCCCGGCTGCCCATGCGCCACACATGGCTCTTACCTGGACCCGGCTCCAATTAGGGGGCCGCAGCCCGGCCATAGTAAGCCATGCAGGCAGCTGTGGGGAGTCGTGGACCCTCCACCTGCCCTGGGCGGGGGGCCTGCGGGGCTGCTCTTGACCCCCCACCCCGAGCAGGTGGAGGGGCCGTGGATCCCAGCCCACTCCGGCTTCTAGCTTGGCCAGGGGGCGGGGCCTTGGCCAGAAGAGGAGGGGTGACGGGCCCTGCTCCCCCCCACACACTTTTGGGCAGGCTCTGCTGCCCTTGGCTGTAGTACTTAAGTATAGACACTACCTATGCTGAGCAGTAGCGTAGCTAGAGGGGTGCAGGGGAAGCAGCCGCTTCCCCTCAGCACATTTTTCAAAAGCGGTGCCTGCTGGGCCGGCGCTGGGCTCCTGCAGGCAAGGGGGGGTAGCGCGCCCGGAGGAGCCATGGGGGGGGCGGGCGGGCGCGGCCGGAGGAGCGAAGGGGCCAGCTCCTCGGCCATCGCGCCCCACGCTCAGCACGGCCCCAACATCGCCGCAGCTGCCTCCTGCGGCGGCTCAGGGCTCGGCGGCCGAGCACTCCCCACCCCTGGATGCGGCAGCAGCAGCAGCATCTCCCGGCAGCGGCTCGCGGCCACCAGCCCCGCCACGCCGTAGGTCAGGCCCGGGCCGAGAGAAGCAGGAAGCTGCCGGAGAGAGGGGGGGATCTGCCCGCCCGCCAGCTGCTGCCCTTCCCACTGCTCCGCTCCCCTCAAGTCCCGGGAGAAGTGAGCAGCACCCGCCCGCCACCCCTTCCCCGTGCCCGCAGCCTCCAGCCCGGCCTCAGGGCAGGGGGGCAGCCCGCACCACCTGGAGCTTCCCGCGAGCCTCTCCCCTCCCCCTCCTGCGGCGGCCGCCCGGCGCTGTGTCATGGCTTCCTCCGAGTCTGAGGTGGAAACTTTCTCGCCTCTTCTCCCCCCCCTTCTCTGACCGCACCCTAAAAACTTCCTCGGCCGGGCCGGGCCACACCATGCCCGGCCCCCTCCCCCCGGTCCGAGCCCCTCTGAGGGGGGGGCGCAGCATGGCCGCAGCGTGGACAGAGGAGCCAGGGGGGGGCACGGCGTGGCGCGGCGCGGCTGGAGGAGCCAGCCAATGGGGGGAGCGTGGAGCGGCCGGAGGAGGAGCTAAGGGGGGCGTGGCCAGAGGAGGAGCCAAGGGGGGGCGCCTTTTTTATGTTTGCTCCCCCTGCACTTAGAACCTGGCTACGCCACTGACGCTGAGAGGAGGGTTTCTCTCATTGGCATAGGTAATCCACCTCCCCAGGAGGTGGTAGCTAGGTCATTGGAAGAATTCTACATGGGAACTTAGGTTATTTTAACTACAGCGCTCAGGGGTGTGGATTTTTCTATGGATTTTTCACCCGGCCAACATAGTTAAACCAACCTAATTTTCTAGTGTTGACCAGGCCAGTATTACGTTAAAGTTCACTGAGGCTATGTCTATTCTACCACTTATGTCTGTATAACTTATGTTGCTCAGAGGTGTAAATAAGCCATCCTCTGAGCGACATAAGTTACACTGACCTAAGCGCTGGTGTGTATAGCGCTATGTCAGCTTCTTCCACCGACATAGCTACCGGCGCTCATTGGGGGTGGATTAATTAAGTCAGTGGGAGAGCTCTCTCCCATCAGCTTAGAGCGGCTACACTGGAGAGTTTGCATCGGTTCAGCTGTGGTGTTGTAAACACTCCAGTGTAGCCATTGCCTAGAAACCTTTAGTACTCAACAGCAGGATCTGCACGGGGGGGGATGGAGGGGGTGAATTTAAAGTGGATTAATTAAACCTCATTAAACCCCTGCGTGGATGCTATTATTCAGAATTAAAGTGACCTTAATTTGATTTATCTTAATTCACTGTTAAATCAAATTAAGGCCTAAAGGGCCCTGAATAACAGCATCCACATAGAAGTTTAATGTAGTTTAACTAATCCAATTTAAAAATTAGTTTGTATTAATTTTCCTGACTGTCCTATGTAGTGTAGACAAGCAAGTGTGTCAACACTAGGATGTAGCAAACTGATCCAAAATCGGTGTGCTGACTAGTTCTGTGAGAGCACTGCATTGGTTCCTTCACAGTCTGAAGTTCAGCTTTGCAAGCAGATGTATTAGACATTTATTTTTAAAAAGAAAACTAACATTCTGTAGGAAACATCAGAGATACCAAAAACTAAATCTTCAGACTGCAAAGAAATTGCTGATTTCTGATTATGAATGATTCGTCTTTACAAGAAGAGGCAGACAGATTGCCAACAACCATGACCCAAGGTTGAAGGCTAACAAAATCCCAGATGGGAAAAGACCTGTTGGATTCACTTGTCCATGCTCTTGTCAGTCCAGAATTGTCAGTATATTCTCTTCTCCAATCTCAGAACACTTAACATCCCTTCTTATTATTTCTGTCTTCACTGCTATGAGTTATATCTCTCAATTTAGCACCATCTGTTTGTTTAATTACTGTGCTATTTGCAGTGTCATCCAGATTGTTAATAGAAATATTTAATAAAATATGGTCTGAAAGTGATCTCTGTGATACCTCACTGTACATCTTCCTTCTTGAATCCAAAGCAGCCCATCATTCATCTTTGATAACTTTTTTTTGGCTCTTGAGAGGATGGGGAGGGGGTCAAGCCAACATACTTTTCCCCTTGGGACTTCTATGGAACTCCCAGCTGTGCATGTAAATATTTTTGGCTTTTCTGCATTACCTATAACCAGTCAGATGACGTTTTGCTGGGCAAGGATCTGTGTTGCTACAGAAACTGTCTGTACAAATCCATTCGATCAAACGAGGCTCTACTAACACCACTCATGCTTTCAGCAAGAAGGCATAAATAATTCACATTTTCCCTGGGCAGCTTTTCTCTTCACATTGAGGTTAAAGGCTTAGAGGAAAACACCAGTGGTTAGATGGGCACAGGACAGAACAGATAGGCACCACAGTAGTCTCTCCTATATTTATTGATGATGCTTTTAGTTCAGTTTCTAACTATGAGACTGCAAACTTCAAAACAGTGCTGTGGGGCACAGGAATCCAGGGGGCTTTGAATGAGCTATTGCTGTTGCAAGGGGAAGAGTTGTCCTCCAAGATGTGAGGAAGGGCCATCTGGAGTGGAGAGGGTGTTAGATTGGGAATGAACAGATATTTTGGGTGGATTTAAAAAAGGGCCACATTGGAAGCATCTCAAAGTTACATAGATGGAACCCCATTTTGAATTTGTGCTTTGGGGGACCTTTGAATGTTGAGTATGCTACTGAGTCAAAATTGAAAGGTATCAAGTTTGTAAAAAATTTTGCAGGGAAATAGTCAAAAGGTTTCATTTTCCCACTCATTTTTATAATGTTGAAACATTTAGTGTTAATAAGGTAAAAAAATGTTGTTTCAGCTTAATTCTTTAGATCATTTTCATTTCTACTTTTACACCATATTAAAATATATTAATACATTATGCTTATTTTATATAATACATTATATGTAATATTTTACATTGTAACGTTTCAATATTAATGAAACAAAACATTTTTACATTATTGAAATGAAAAGATTTGACACTGAAACAAAATCTTTAATTAGAAAATTTGACATTTCAACTTTCCCATGGAACAGAAATTCCATTTTCTGATCATCTCTAGTCATTACCTTTTTCTTATTTCTATCTATCATAGGCTGGCTACCCCTTTAAGGCATGCCTATTAATTTAATCAGGTGATCTCTGGTTATGTGAAAGGGTAAATAACACTTCCCTATTCCCTTTACTTTCTCCATAATATTCATGATTGTATAGACCTCTATCATATACCCCCTTAGTCATCTCTTTTCTAAGCTGAACAGTCCCGTTCTTTTTAATTTCTCCTCATATGGAAGCTGTTCCCTACCCCATATAATTTCTGTTGCCCTTCTCCATACCTTTTCCAATTCTAATGTATCTTTTTGAGATGTGGCAACCAGAACTGCATCTAGTATTCCAGGCATGGGCATACTATGGATTTATATAGTGGCATTATGATATTTTCTGTTTTATTATCTATCCCTTTCTGAATGGTTCCTAAAAGTCTGTTAGCTTTTTTGATTGTCACTGCACATTGAGTGGATGTTTTTAGAAACCTATCCATGATGTCTCCCAGATCTCCTTCTTGAATGGTAACAGCTAATTTAGACCCCATTATTTTGTATGTGTAGTTGGGATTATTTTTTCCAATGTGCATTCCTTTGCACTTGGCAGATGAATATCAATGCTGATATTTTGTGGCCCAGTCACCTAGTTTTGTGAGATCCCTTTGTAATTCTTTGCAGTCAGCTTTGGACTTCACTATTTTGTGTATTTTTGTAGTCTGCAAATTTTGCCACTTTACTGTTCACCCTCTTTTCCAGATCATTTATGAATATGCTGAACAGCACAGGTCCAAGTAGAGATCTTTGGGGGACCCAGCTATTTACCTCTCTCCAGTCAGAGCTTTGTGAAATCAGGGCTCTGTGTAATTTCATGAGGTATAGCTGAAGAGCAACTACTTTCCATGTCATGCTGCCTTTCAGAACCTTTGGATATCCAAGCAGACATCTATGCCTAATGTTAATGCTCCTAGGAGCAACTTTAACTTAGGGCTTGTCTACACTTACATTTTATAGCGCTCTAACTTGCTGGCTCAGGGGGGTGAAAAATCACCCCCCTGAGTGCAGCAAGTCTGAGCGCTTTAAAGCGCTAGTGTAAACAGGCTCCGAGCACTGGGAGCCACGCTCCCAGCGCTCAGAGCTAATCCCCTCGTGGAGGTGGATTACCAGGAGCGCTGGGAGAGCTCTCTCACGCGCGACCACACTCACTTCAAAGCGCTGCCGGGGGAGCGTTCCCACGACAGCGCTTTGAAGTTTCCAGTGTAGCCATGCCCTTAGGGCACGTCTTCACTACCCGCCGGATCGGCGGGTAGCAATCGGTCTATCGGGGATCGACTTATCGCGTCTAGTGAAGACGCGATAAAATCGATCCCTGATCGCTCTGCCGTCAACTCCGGAAATCCACCGCGGCAAGAGGCGGCAGCGGAGTCGACGGCGGCGCGGCAGCAGTCGACTTGCCGCCGTCCTCACAGCCAGGTAAGTCGACCTAAAATACGCCATTTCAGCTACGCTATTCACGTAGCTGAAGTTGCGTATCTTAGGTCGACCCCCTGCTGTAGTGTAGACCTAGCCTAAGTCTCTGTGTCTACACCCTGCCCTTTCGGAGAATAGAGTTTTACACAGGCCTGGTGTGGGTGGCCAATGGGAAAGAGGTCAGGTTATGGCCAAGGGGAGGAGAGGAGCCTATGCAGGCCTGGAGCTTCTCTTTCCCACAGACCCCCAGTATTCTGTGGCATTGGCAAGCCACACCTCCTAAATTTACTGTCTTTCAATTAGTTTAGAATGAAACTATGAGGAGAACCTGATATTCTCCCATGGACATTTCTGTGGGAAGGTACACTATGGCTCTTGGTTAGACATTCTTCCCGTCAGTGCATGTACTCCTGGGAGAGCTAATTTCAGGGTCCTGTCTACACTACTGAAATAACCATCTCTATATGAGATGGTGAAACACGTTTGTAAGTGTGCTGTATTCTAAGAACTTTTAACCCTGTTAGAACAGAATCTGTTGTAAGCATGGTAGAGGACTGTATTTTAACTCTCATTTACCTCACATGGTTATAACACACTTTCTTTCCTGTCCACACAGACAGGAAAAAACCATGCTTGGGTCATAACCATGGGTTATGACACTGTTGAAACACGGTTATTTTTGTAGAAGCCTGTGTCTGTGTAGGCATTAAGCAAACTGTTTATTATCTCAGTAGTGTGAGAGCTTCTAAGAAACCTGATCCCTTATTGGGCCTACTTCTCTGCCAAGACTCATGATGATTCAAATTCTGCTGTTATTTACACGTGGGTCACCCTACTAAAGGCACAGGTGTAACTGAAGGCAGAATTTCTCTGTGCTGTCCCTCCCCTTGTTTTCCAGGATGGGATACTTACTTACTCATTCTTCAAAACAAGATTTTCCTGTTACACGTCACTGCCCATGCTGGAGGATTTAAGCACAGTCTGACTCTTCCTATTGCTATGATTGCAATCGGCTATCATGGATGCAGAGACATACTTTTTCCAGATGAAACAGGATCAGACTCAATGACTTCCATGGAACTAATGGTCTTATTCCAGGTCCTAGTCGACAAGTGGCCATATTACAAAAAAATCACTATACTAAAAACATTTTTGACTCAAGTCTATTTTGGATCTTTTAAGAAGATTTAAAAAGTCAAAGAGAAAGGAGCTGGACTTTACCTGAAATGGTGAAATAATCTGTGACCTTTTTAGTAATAGGCTTGCGGCATATAACTTAGTCTTCATAGAATCACAGAAAGTAGAAACATCAAGTAATGATAACTGGCCAAGCTTACAAGAGCTTACCCTCAACTCAATGACATTTCTCTGTCTGTCTGTCTGTCTGTGTGTAATGCAATAACTTTTCCTTGCTGCATTGATCAGTTCCAAAATTTCAGGGAATGTTCTAGGCACCAGTGGCCAGAACCCTATTGATTTTGGGGGACAATTGGAACATTGACAAAGGTAAAATGGGGGACACCTGGAGCCACTATCATCTGTTGATGGCGCCCATTCACACCTTGTAGCATAACAATACCCCCGCTCATCCTCCCAATAGAATGTAACAGGTTGACACTCTGAATGATCCAAGAAAAATAATTGCTCTCCCTAATGGGAACCTTGGGGCAATTACTCACTAGCAGGAGCAGCCAGAGGGAGAGGAGAGAGAAGCTTAATGTATTCCTTCTTCTTTCCTAACATCCTGTTTTCTTAAAGCCTGCTCTAGCTGGGTAAGAGAGTGCACCAGCCACCCATCCTTTCCAATCTGGGGAGAAGAAAAGTGCTTTGGTGGAGGGTGGAGGAAGAATGTACACCACCTTTGGCATGCCGTGGGGAACTGGGGACACTAGTGTGCGGGGAAGAGAAATGTGAGAGGAACAAAGCCTCTGGCATGACATGGAGAATGGGGGACCCTGCTGTGAAGAGAGGAGGGAAGTGTGAGGAACAGAGCCCTTGGTATGATGAGTAGAAAATAGGACCCTGACATGCAGGGAGAAGGGCATCCAAAACTGGCAGTGTGGGTTGAGTGGCCCTAGTACAGGGGATGGGGAAAGAGGGGCATGTGAGGCACCTCTGATAGTGGTGGGAACTGGGGACCCTGGAAGTGGAGATTGGGGGCATACAGAACCCCGGGTAGGGAGTGGAGATTGAGGAGAGTTCCAGGGAGCCTCTGAAATAGAGGGCAATGGGAACATTGCACACAGGGAGCTGGTGGGGTGGAATGGAGGAATGCAAGCAGCCCTGGGTGTGTTCAGTAAATTCAGCAGCCTGCAGAAGCTATGAAGTATGCACCTGCCTGTTAATAATCCCTAGTATGATGAATTATAGAATTGCTTTAATTATATGAGGCTCATTGGATAAATCTGAATACATTATTATAATCATAGTATGGATACATTCTAAATGAGATGGGATCTGGATACATTGCTAGCCGGATCCTGACTATTTGTTACTTTGAGTAGGTAGGGTTTATACTTGACCATATTTTATTTGGATAGTTTGGGATAACTTTTAATGTACTTGAGTGAAGGATGAAATGGGAATTCCATCTGGTCTCTAATGAACCACTTCAGTGCTGTGGAACTTGCTAGGAGCAGTCCATGGAGCAAAATCTACCCCCCATTGATACCACATGCACATTGCTACTGAAGAGCTTTTGGAGGATTTTTGGTGCTTTAAAAAATGATGCTTTCTTGTGTTGCAGAACAGGAACTGCAGTAGAACTCATCAGCAAAGTAGTCACATTACTATACTGTTAAAATTTAATCCCTTCATGTTGTCTATAGCTGGCTCTTCCTTTTGGTTTACAGAAACTCTTGATTCTCCTTTTTACACTTTTTATTTTTACCTGTTTCTATTTTGATGCTGCCATACAGAGGTAAGCAAGTGTAGATATTTGGTCCACCCACACTATGTGGAACAGGCAAAAGTGAGGTACAAATACATTAGTAAATACCAGGGGCGGCCCTAGACTAGCTGCCAGCAACTGGTGCCCTAGGTGAACCATGCAATCAGCGCCCCCCCCCACCCCCAAACCCCAAGGGCAGATCTAGGCTGAGGTTTCTGGTAAACTGGGAAATATTTTGCCCCTTTTTCCTTTTAATGTTTTTAAGCATTTTTTTTAAAACAGAGGCTTAATTATTTGGTTTGTCTGTCCGTCCATCTCTCCAACCAATGTTTCTGAGATCAGATAAAATAGACACACAACATTTTCAGAATAGATTTGTACACGACAGCTAGATGATATTTCAGTCCGATTCAAATAAAAATGCATTAAAATTTTTAATTTTTATTATTATAAATCCAAAATCATCCATTATGCTATCCTGCTTTAACTGCCATTACCACCACATCCAATATCGAAAGAAATAAGAAAACTCTTCAATGAACTTTAACCTGTATTTACAAAACACTCTGAATAAAAAACACTCTGTGCTCTTAACACATGACTTTTCTTGCTTTAAGTTTTGAAAATTCAGTCACTAGTTTTTTTAGATCCAGTTTTCCAGCTATTTCATGCTCTATTGACATTGTGGCAAGTCCAACAAGTCTCCCTTGCACCATTGTTGAACTCAGATGTTTTTATCAATTTTAACTTTGAGAAGCTACGTTTCCCACTAGCTACGGAAACTGGCAAAGTTAAAAGAATGCGTAGAGCCATAAAAATGTTTGGAAAACTGTGTTTATTTTCACAAACAAACTTCAGCACTTCTTCAGGAGTGGAATGTTTCCTAAGTCATCTTGAAAAAGCCTGAAGCTCACTTCACAAATCTGTAGCATCAATGTCTTTTGAATTTTCATGAGTCAATGCCGACTCCAGTTTTATACAAAATTCTCTTATCTGTTTTGCTGTTTTCTTTTGCAAGCTGTGGATATCATCAGGGCCGGCTCTGGCTTTTTTGCCGCCCCAGGCAAAAAAGCCTCCGCCGCCCCCGCGCCCCCCCCACCCCCCGCGGGGGGGGGGCGGAGCTCGGGGGGAGGGCGGCCGGAGCCCCGGGGCGAGGGTGGCGAGCCCCGGCGGGGGCTCCGCTCTCCCCCCGGCGGCCGGGGGCAGGGCGCCGGGGGGGAGGGCGGCGAGCCCCGGCGGGGGCTCCGCTCTCCCCCCGGCGGCCGGGGGGAGGGCGCGGGGGGGAGGGCGGCCAGAGCGCCGGGGGGAGGGCGGCGAGCCCGGCGGGGGCTCGGCTCTCCCCCCGGCGGCCCGAGCGCCGCGCCGCCCCCCTCCAGGTGCCGCCCCAAGCACCAGCTTGGTTGCCTGGTGCCTGGAGCCGGCCCTGGATATCATATAGAAAGCTAAATACTGACTCTAGCTGCTGCATCTGTTGAAATCTTTTGTCAACTGAGTGAATAGCAGTATCAAGGACTGTGAAGTAGAAATTCACTCTGAACCTTTGTTTTGGGTTCTGAATGGGTGTGTCTCATCCTTCATACGAAAACTAATGTTTCTTTTGCCGAATGCGAACTGGCTCTGGTTCAAATTCTGTCAGAAAATCTATTTCTTCAGCAAGCTCGAGAGAATGTACCAGTGTTCTTTTGAACCCTTCATCACTTCTGAATTCCTCCAGAATATTTTTAGTTTGCTGCAGTTTTTGAATAGCAGAATGTATGTTCAAGTTCTTTTCCTGAAGCTGCTTACTAGTGAGGTTAATCTCAAAAAGGATATTATACCACAAAATGAGTGAAGTCACAAATTTGAACTTGGAAAGGCCATTTGCAAGAGCTTCTGCATCTGAACGTGCCGTATTGCCAGATGATCCAGTAAAGGTAGTATCATCAGAAATTTCAATTAGGGCATCATAAATGTTTGCAAGTTCATAGCGAAGAGGCTTCAAAGCATCAATGCAACTCTCCCATCTTGTCTGACTAAGTGGTTTTACAGTTAGAGAATTCACATGGCGAGTCAGAATCTCCCAACGGCGTGTTGAGCCTGTGAAAAACACATAAACATATTGCACCAGGTCAAAGAAACTGCTTGCCTCCAAACAGCATCTAGCAGCATCATTGACAACCAAATTCAGAGAATGTGCACTGCAAGGAATGAAAAAGACCCTAAGATTGATTTCCATCATTCTCCTTTGCACACCATTGTCTTTACCCTTCATATTACTCCCATTATCATAGCCTTGGCCACATACGTTTTCAACAGATAATGACATTGTTTCAAGCTCTTGTAGAATAGTTTCAGTCATAAATGCTCCAGTCTGCTCCTTCAGTGGTACAAAACCCAAAAAATGTTCCTTCTTGAGCACTTCAACATTATCTTCATCTGCAGACTTTTCCATATCCACAAAATGAATGATCGTTATTTGTTCAACATGACTCACATCTGGTGTACAGTCCAGTATTATTGAAAAGTATTTTGCAGAATGGGCAGCTTCTACAATTTTCTTTTTAATGGCATTTGCTAGGATTTGAATCAGTTCATTCTGCATATTTTTTCCTAAGTAATGAACCTGTGTTTCATCCTCACTTATTTTACATAGATGCTCTTTCATGACTGGATCAAACAAAGCTAAGTATTCAACAAATTTTAAAAAGTTTCCATTACCTGGAGTATATAATTTTTCATTTCTACCGCGGCCGCAGAATGCTAAATTTTGCCCACCGAGAACTCTCACTAAAGCAATAAGATGCTCTAATGTTTGTTGCCAATATTCTTCTTTTTCCTTGATCACACGTAAATTTTCTTAATCGATAGTTTTTCCTTTTTTCTATCGTAATTCAAGTTCTTTCCAGTTTTGAAAACATTTCAAATGTTCTATACTTCTTTCATGTGAAGAGAGAATTGAAGATATGTTTTTCCAGTCCTTCGAACCATTTTCAGTATGTGATGTACCAAGTGCTTGATTTCTAAACAACTTGCAGCAAAAGCAAAACACAGAGTCCTTCGACACTGAATACTGTAACCAGTTTTGATGAATTTCTTCCCCATTAATGAGTTTCCTCTTGTAATGCTGAGCAGAGAATTTTCTTTTATTTCCATCCTTAGGGAAGGGAAATTCATGAACTTGTTCGGGTCCATGTTCCACGAGAATTTGCCACACACTGTCATCACATCTGGGCCATGAAGCTGAGTCCCCATACTGTAACTTTTTTCCGAGTAGCAGCCGTGTTAGTCTGTATCCGCAAAAAGAACAGGAGTACTTGTGGCACCTTAGAGACTAACAAATTTATTAGAGCATAAGCTTTCGTGGGCTACAACCCACTTCTTCGGATGCATATAGAGTGAAACATATATTGAGGAGATATATATACACACACATACAGAGAGCATGAACAGGTGGGAGTTGTCTTACCAACTCTGAGAGGCCAATTAAGTAAGAGAAAAAAAACTTTTGAAGTGATAATCAAGATGACTCAGTACAGACAGTTTGATAAGAAGCAAGTGTGAAAATACTTACAAGGGGAGATAGATTCAATGTTTGTAATGGCTCAGCCATTCCCAGTCTTTATTTAATCCTGTGTTGATTGTGTCTAGTTTGCATATCAATTCCAGCTCAGCAGTCTCTCGTTGGAGTCTGTTTTTGAAGTTTTTCTGTTTTAAGATAGCCACCCGCAGGTCTGTCATAGAATGGCCAGACAGGTTAAAGTGTTATCCCACTGGTTTTTGGACACACCACACGATCCATTGTCTACAGCCAAGCTCTAAGATATAACCGCATTTGCTCCAATCCCTCAGATAGAGACAAGCACCTACAAGATCTCTATCAAGCATTCTTAAAACTACAATACCCACCTGCTGAAGTGAAAAAACAGATTGACAGAGCCAGACGAGTACCCAGAAGTCACCTCCTACAAGACAGGGCCAACAAAGAAAATAACAGAACACCACTAGCTGTCACCTTCAGCCCCCAACTAAAACCTCTCCAGCGCATCATCAGAGATCTACAACCTATCCTGAAAGATGATCCTTTACTCTCACAGATCTTGGGAGACAGACCTGTCCTCGCTTACAGACAACCCCCCAACCTAAAGCAAATACTCACCAGCAACCACACATCACTGAACAAAAACACTTTAACCTGTCTGGCCATTCTATGACAGACCTGCGGGTGGCTATCTTAAAACAGAAAAACTTCAAAAACAGACTCCAACGAGAGACTGCTGAGCTGGAATTGATATGCAAACTAGACACAATCAACACAGGATTAAATAAAGACTGGGAATGGCTGAGCCATTACAAACATTGAATCTATCTCCCCTTGTAAGTATTTTCACACTTGCTTCTTATCAAACTGTCTGTACTGAGCCATCTTGATTATCACTTCAAAAGTTTTTTTTCTCTTACTTAATTGGCCTCTCAGAGTTGGTAAGACAACTCCCACCTGTTCATGCTCTCTGTATGTGTGTGTATATATATCTCCTCAATATATGTTTCACTCTATATGCATCCGAAGAAGTGGGTTGTAGCCCACGAAAGCTTATGCTCTAATAAATTTGTTAGTCTCTAAGGTGCCACAAGTACTCCTATACTGTAACTTGTTTGTAACTTCCTCATCCTTTCTTCCCTCTACTTCATTTTCTTCAATTTCTGCATGTGTCTCTGAAGGTGAATAGATTTTCTCCACTTCCATATCAGTCTGATGCTGTGAGCTGCCTTCATCTAGAAGTAAGTTTCCATCATCTTGAGTTTCCAAACTGCTTTTTTGTGGATGTGAGCTACCCTCATCTTGAAGTAATATACCTTCATCTTGATGTTCCAAACTGCTTCCATGCGGATATGAACTAACCTCCTCTCCAAGTAAAATTCCTTCATCTGGATGCTGTGAACTGCTTCCATCTTTATTTGGATTAAAGAGAAGATATTTCAGGAAAGATCCCTGCTGTTTTGCTTGGTCCTTTTCCTTCTCAGCCTTTCGTTTACGATACTCAGCTCCTGAGGGTTTTCTTTTTCCTCTTTCTGCCATGGGGCATTTGAATATTGTTATATACTAACTGTGCTCCAGACTGCAAGCATTATAGCGTTAAGAATGGCTGACACACCTCATGGTCAGTGATTTAAACCACATTGCAGCCATCCCAACACATCTTTTCACTGCTTAAAGGTTCTATGATTAGTAACATACACTCACTTACCTATTAAAACAGTTAGTTACAGCAGTTACACGGAAACAAAATGTCCTTTTTTGACATCATAACCCGACACCGGTTGTTTGGAAAGTAATCCCCTTCCTCGTGGTTATCCGCTTGGAGTGTGACGTCATCACTTTTGTAGTCTATTAAGCGTTAACACTGTTACTTTTCTTTTATGGACCTTATTTATTACATGTGAACCAGTATAACAAAGAAAAGTTCATAATTATACAGCCCGATAATAACGCTACGGTTTAATAATGCTTAAAGATACTCACATTTTGGATTTATAATGCTGAAAGACGTTATTCTTTATTCTTTGGCACCAAGAAACACAATTTTCCACAGTATTCGCTTGATTCTTAACCATCTACCTGCGATGTGTGTTTAAATGACCGTTTGACATGTATCAACTCGCGATATCTCCACTCTACATGAATTTCCGGCTATGCGACCTTGATGTATATTCGAGTTAGGTGTCACTAGCATTGCAGCTCTTGCCGCTGGCGGATTTCATTGTGGCTGAGTTATTGCTTATCAAAATTGCAGAGTGGGTCATCTTGACCCTAGGTCACAAATTGAAAAAAAATTCGCTAAAATATTATTAATTTTTGCAGTAAATAAAAGATTTGACATATTAATAAATTCTCAGAAATGTAGAGAAATGAATTATAATTCATATTCCCTCCATATGCGTATGGGAATTGAAATAATGATATCTTTGTTATTTTATTTGTATTTTTTTTTTCATTTTTTTTATTTGATTTTTTCCCTCTAATTTGGCGCCCCATTTAACTTGGCAACCTAGACAACCACCTAGTTTGCCTATATTGATGGGTCACCCCTGGTAAATACATGCACAAGTACCGTATTTGGCATCTTTGGAATCATGACTTGTAATAATGGGCCTAGAACTGCACTCTATACAAAGACAAAAATCTTGTTAACTTCCACAGGGACTTTGAGTAGAGACTACTGGATATAGCCCATTTACAGTGTGTAGCACTTATATAGCTTTATAAACATGTTTCTCCTCTGTCTTGCACCTTTTTTAGTCTTTTACACCTGTGCAAAGTGCAGATCAATCCAAATGATAATGTTTTATGTTTTACAACTACTCTGCAGCATCGTTCTGCGACTACACAAGGTGTAAGGCAGTGGCAAACCAGGCCCTACATTTTCAAATATTAACTAACTACTCCTCACAACATCCTTATGAGGCAATTAAGGACAGGACATGTAATTTTGCAGGTATTAGCATATAGGTACTTTATGGATATAGGAGGATGTTTGGTATATTTGATGTGTAAACATATAACACTTTAGACAGGTAAGTATAAGCATGCAGCTCTGTATGTATCACATAGTACAAGGGTATAATACAAATATATAACTGATAGACAGATACATCTTTAGTATTGCAAGAGAGATACACTATCTTTGTATCCTTTGTGATCAGTGATGGGTTTGTATATATTGTTATGGTAGGCCAGTCTTTCAAGTTCTTTTCTTAGTGTGAGCAAATGTTCAGTCTTGAGATGACATATGGAGTTGTTATTAATTTTGTTCATGTAAAGTTTTGGGCAGAGGGAGCTGTGTGAGCTGCAAGAGAGTTTGCTCTCTTCCTTGGCCTCTGATTGGAGTCAGTTGTTGGGGAAGAGTTGCTCCACAGGAACCGGGCACTGGCATTGGGCTAAGAATCCTGAAAGATGAGATCGTTCTGCGTGCTGTATAAGATCACCACTGTTCCAGGACTTGTATATGTGTGTAAATAAAACAAATTACACTTAGAGCATATCCAAACTCCATGTGACTGATTTCTCCTCCACTTGGAAGCCAATCTGCAAGGCCCCTCACATCTGCTAATGTTCATTATATGGGAAACTATATTTTAGATGTGTTTGTCATGTCACTATGTGTTTTTTCTCTCCTTTATTTTAGCAACTTTCATATGTGTATTGGTTGTTTTGCCCAAAGTCTATAACAGCTGAAAAGATCTATTGTAGAAGAGTAAATGAAAATCAGTTAATAACAAGTGATCACTAGAATACTGAGAGACAAGGTGGATGAAGTAATATATTTTATTGGACCAACTTCTGTTGTTGAAAGAGACAAGCTTTTGAGCTCCACAGAGCTCTTTGTCAGGTGACCTGTGTATAACCTGAAAGCTTGTCTCTTACACCAAAAAAAGTTGGTCCAATAAAAGGTATCATCTCACCCACCTTGTCTCTCTAATACCATGGAACCAACATGGCTAAAACAACACTGCAAAATTAGAATCCTGGTTTGTTCCATTGGGTGTTTTAGCTCTGCAATATAAAATTATTGAATTATAAAATGTACACCCATAAGACATTTCTGGTTTGGTAAATCCTCATGTGAAAGGCCAAGAAAAAGAGAAACATCTTAATTTTGAGAAAAAGGCATTAGCAGAGAGCGTGAAAGAAGGATAAAACTTGTTTTGGGGTTAACGTGGATAACAAATTCATTTTCTAAGCAGAACTAGCCCCTCCAAAATTCTATTCTACTATGTCATAAGTCCCCTATTGCTAAAGCTCACTTTTATGACTCCTTCCTCACTGACTTTGACAGCAAGTTCCTCCAATCAAGTCAGGTCCTGCTGTTAAAGTTGAATGTGGCTTTTAAAAGGAAAAAGCAGCAGATCATATGCCTATTTCCCCTTGTCAACGACGCTGAAAACGTCCACATTTCAATAAAGCAATTGTGAATTGTCAGCATCTCTAATGCAACCCATTCAGCATAGTGAAAATCTCGAGCTGCATGGAAAATTGCTGGCGCTTGCCTTCCAGTGATGTCACACTTTCCCCATTCCATCGTCTTTCATTTTTCCTGTGGGAGCGGCTCCTGGAGCCTTTATGGAGGCTACATCTCATAACTGGCATCTGGATTATTCTTGAATTCGTATAGTATCAGCTACATACACTCCAATGATCAGCAAGACAACTGGTTTAATCATGGTATCATTCAAGAGATGAATCAGAAGGTCGTCCCGTGACAGCAAGAAATTAACAACCACATGTCGGGCATTGGGTCTCCAATGATTGCGTCAGTTTGCGAATCAACCTTGCTGCCTGTGTTCACACTCTAAATGCAGCCCTAGAACCAGGGCACTACGGAAAGCATGATTTTTGCAGTGTTTAAGGTAAGCTGAAATAGGCCATTCTTGAACACAGATGAGTATCCACACAGGGTTTGCACCTGTTTTGTTAAACCAGTGTAAATGTGTTTGAAGATAAAGGATACAATTTTCAAAAGAGCATAAGAGTGATTTAGGAGCTTAAATCCCATTTCAGAAGTCATTTAGGCGCTTATCACTGATTTTGAATGAAAGTTTGGCTCCTAAGTGCTTCTTGAAAATGGGACTTTGGTGCTTTTGCAAATATTACCCAAGGCCTTAATCTGCTAAAAAATGGATTTAGCTAAAATGACCTAAAAGCGTTTACATGCAAACTTGCACCCAGTTAATGTGTAATTAAACCAGTGCAAAACCCTAGGTAGACACTAGTATTTTGTTTTTACAGTGGCTTATATAGAGTTAGCTTAAGTCAAATCCTTACCAATATGAACTAAACTAAACTAATAAACTGAAATAAATGAATCTACATAGGGTTTTGCACAAGTTTAACTAAACTTTTTTAAAGCTATTTAATTAAACTGTTGCAACTTCCTCATGTAGACAAGTCCTTAGCCTTGCTCCAAATTGGTTTATATTAGATGACATGATGCTAACAACTGTCAGTGGCTGATGACTGTACTTCCAGTGTTGCTAATAGTGGTGCAGCTGATACCAACTATCAGTGTTATTAACTATAGGAATTTTTTCAGATGTTTCCCTGGTGCAGACAAGGCCTTAGTGGAATGAAAGCCATATACAAGGATCTGAAGTCATTTGGAACTTGCATCCCATTTTCCCTTTATCCAAATTAATCATTAGTTATGGGTTCCACAGGATTCAAATATGGGCATAATAAACTGACCCTGGAAATGAGATAGTGTGACGTCCTGCACACTGCCGGGAGATCTAAGTAAATGACTGAAGCGATCTTTCCAAGTGCTACTCGCTGGGGGTGCAGGTCTCCACAGGTGAATTGTCTATGTTGAATAGAAGGATCAAGATTTACACTGCATTATAAAACAATTCAGTTTGTCTGTGCAGATGGTACAAAGTCACATTATAAACATGTTTTAGGGTTGGGTTTCAATCCTAACAGCAAGTTCATCCTTGATATAACTCCATTGATTTGAATGAGTTTAGTCCTAATCTTTACAGGACCTGTCTACCTAGCCAAGACAATCTGTGCTAACATGATTGAGGTGCTAGAACACAATTCCCTGATACGCTCAATCTGGCTGTGTAGAGGGATCTACGATTCCATGACAAAACTAAAACAACATCTGTATACAAGAGTCTGCCTCCTGAAAGAAAGGGGAAAAGATAAAACAGTGGTATCATTTAACTTTGCTTGGAAAACTAAAGACCAGAGCTCGTAATGAACGCAAGTAATTAGTCACAAGAATTTAGTAATTCAGACCACACAGCTTGTTTCTAAGCAATTTAGTATAGTTAAAATCAACAGTAGTGTAACCCAAACAATTTTTCCCTGGGAAAAGGCAATAATTCATTCCAAATTCATAACGTTGTGGCTTATTCAAGGAAAAATTTGTGGCCCCAAATCATTGAATCAAATGTTATAGGTCTTAACGTATATAAGGAACAACCTGAACAGGGAGGACTAAAGGGTTCATAACTGATCATATACTTCACTTCATAATTGCCAATGAAAAGCAGGAATTTTATAAATCACAGACCAGGTCAATAACCTGAAAGTTGATGTATATTAACAAGTCATCAGGGCAAGGGCACACAGAGAATATCCTCCAGTTTATGAACAGGGAACAAAAACAAAGTGCAGAACCAGTTAAAATATTAAACGAATACTGTAAATACTGCTGCTTATTTTCCATAGGTCTCTTTGGAAAACAATTCTGGAGGCGTCATTGCAAATTTGGATGCAAATTATACCCAGTGTAACACCGTCACACGCACTTGTCTCTACTATAACCTTGATCTCCTGTCCCCTGCTCCTCTCATTTGTCTATTTATTCACATTTTGTATTTTGTTGTCTAAATCTTTGATTGTGAGCTTTGTGGAGTGGGTCTGTCTTTGTGTAATTTATTTCGTACTATGAGGCCCTAACCACTGATTGGGGTCACTACTACAACAGAAATGAGTGATCAGCCAGTTATTTTCTAGCTTACTTCTGCTCCCCATGTGACCATCTGTATCCCTATGTTCACCCTTTTTACAAGACTATGATACATTTTGTACAAAGTGTGCCTTGTGAGGTATCATGTGAAAACTCATCATTTGCTGATCATTATTGTCCTGGTAAAATATGTGTGGCAACACTGTATGTAAAGTTATAAAATACTGTTGTATAACATTATTGAGACGTGCTCCAAGTTTAGAAAAGCAGCCATAAACCATTTCCTTAGAGACAAAAGGCAAATTGACACCTCAGCCAGTCAACAAAATCAAATGGATCATCACCTTGTTAAGCGGCCATTTGTTGGCAGGAAAAACAGTCTAAGTAAGAAATCTACATTTTGGCACAGAAAAAGCTGGCAGTTTCCATCCTCACAGACTTGCTGTCTCCTGAGCCCCAGCTGAAGATGATTCTCAAAAAAGAGGAAAGGATATACGAATGTAGAACAGATGCCCCAAATCACTCCTCCCTTTCTCTCTGCTCAGTGCTCACACCATCAAAAACATCAGAAGGACAAGGAAATTAACACCGAATTGTGGGAGGGATCCTGGCTGAAAGGAGTACAGCCAGTAAGACTGCTAGAGCATGTGGTGAGATAAACCTTTTCTTTGAATTCATTTAACTTGTTAAGTTAGATATAAATTGCATTTTATCTTTTATTTTCTAGTAACCAATTCTGACTTCTATGCCTTATTACTTGTAATCACTTAAAATCTATCTTTCTGTAGTTAATAAACTTGTTTTATTATTTTCTCTAAACCAGTATGCATTTGGATTGAAGTGTTTGGGAAACTTCATTTGGGATAACAAGATTTGTGCATATCATTTTCTATTAATGAAATGACAGACTTTATATGAGCTTGTATTGTCCAGGAGGGTGCTAGGCACTATAAGATGCACATTTCTGGGCGACAGTCTAGGACTGGGAGTTTGCTGGTGTTGTCTGGCAGTGTAATTCATGGCTGGCTGGCTATCGCGCTATAGAATAGAGCTGGGAGTGATTTACATGCTGAATGCTGGAGTTGTGTGTGAGCTGACCAGGAGTGGTTGCTCTCACAGTGAAGCAGTGTAAAAGGCACCCCAGATGGGAGAATTGAGGGGATACAGCTGTTCAACAGTCCAGATTGTACCCTGGGGACTGTCACACCCCACAATCCCAAATTGTGGTCCACTAACCATTGGCAGCTTGTGGAGCATTCACTGGTGGTTGGCAGAGAACTAGGTAGTCATATGGGGCTGCCTTCTCCTCCTTGTTTCAGCTGCTTTTACAGGTGTCCACTCTCTTTAGTGCAAAGACATCCCTGAGAAGAATGCAGGTCTTACCTGCACTATTTCTACCTGGTGCGCTCTGTCTGTACAGATCTTCAACTTGCATATGTACCAGCAGTAGAAAGCAAGCAGAGCAAATGGGCTGCTGAAAAGATACAGCGCGAGATGGCAGGTAATGGAATGAAATGGAGAGCTAGTGGGAGATTATTTCCAGTTACTGTGAATGAGATGCTGCCAGTGCACAGAAGCAATGGGAAACTAGGTGCAAAGGGGTAGAAATCCACAGAAGAGGGAAATCAGTGACTCCATAGCTTGCTACCTTTGAAATCTCATCCTTGTATAAGCAGTTGATGCTCCTCATGCTTTGTGGAATGCAGAGCCAGAGCACATCTGCTGTATGCAACCAATGTGGAGGGGGCATTGTAGTCTCCAGTATGGTGCCTGAACGCTCTGTGTTGACGGACCTATTCCTGACATGAACACGGTACGAATGTGATCTGCTACAGCAAGTTTAATGTTAAGGGCCAATTTCTGCTATTATTACAACTGAGTCCGTACTAGTTGCCCACAATGGGAACCACTGGATGCTCAGCCCTTTTGAAAATTAGGCTGATTATTTAGATACCTAAATATGGATTTAGGAGCCTAACTTCTGGTATGAAGTTTTGAACACCTTGGCCTCAGCTTTTTGGGTAAGCATGGCCAATCTTACAGCTTCTTGTGCCCCCAATTATAATGGATTTTAATGACCACAGTTGGCATCTAGTATGGAAAATTTAGCAAATTTATTGCCCCTTCCATGCTGGTGACTGGTAACTACAGTGAAATGTGGCGTAGGTATCTTTGAATCTTTGCCTGAACTTTATTAAAAGACTTAAATTTTGCGGAGAAAAATCCTCAGTGGAACATAATACATTA
Organism: Emys orbicularis; assembly: GCF_028017835.1. Lineage (NCBI taxonomy): Eukaryota > Metazoa > Chordata > Testudines > Emydidae > Emys > Emys orbicularis. The sequence goes on from NC_088683.1 coordinate 350,004,433, forward strand.
TACTCTTTATGATAGTATGTGATAAATTCTCCAGCAATGTTTCCTAATGCAAAACGCTTTAAAACAGAAAAGCCAACTTTCTAACAGCTCACTAGCCATGAGGAGCCGAATCCTGCAAACAGGTACTCATGCATGTGCAGTTACTTACTTGTGGAATCCCACTGATTTCAAAGATGAATAATAGCAATATGTGCATGAGTAACTGTATGCAGGACTGGGCCCCTGCATGATAAATCTGGCCTCAGAAGATGATTTTAACAGTACTTCCTCTTGGACTACAGTAACAATGAAAAAGTGTTTATGGAGATAATCACCCAATATTATTGATATTATAGATGGGCTGTGTGTATAAATGATTTAATAATAAAGTACTAGTATCTAAGTTTCATTTCCTTATGAGCTGGAATACTGAAGATTGATTTCCTTGTTGCATGGACATATATCATGCAGTTATGTTAGCCCTGCAATAAAGTAACTGATGAACTATATCACTGATCTCTCAACAGTCTCTTCTTAAATTTTCAAGTCTAAAATGTTTAACTTGAGAAGTTTCTATTCTTAGCTTAAAATGTCACTGTAACTGCAAAGTCAAAAGTAACATAAACATTAGAAAAAATAAACACTAGGAATGTTACACTTAGAAATACTTAATCTTTTAAAGGAAAAAAATTAAGGTAATGTACATAAACTTCACACATCCTTACAGCTCCGCTCTGACAATCATCCTCTGGTGTAAAGTCCCAAAGGGACCATACTCTAGTGGTGTAAGTTACAGCAACCACTAGACTATTCTAATGTCAGGGCTGGCTTAGGCTAACTCAGATGTAGGAAAGAAACTAGCACCATCAGTTTTAAAACCTGATGACACATCTCTGAGAAGTGCTTTAGTCTGGGGAGTTGTAAAGCTCCATGGGAAGATATTAAAAAGAAGATTTATGACTCTTAAAATGATCCATGTTCTCTTTGCTCTGTGAGGCTGGAGCTGGTTCCTTGCCACTCTTTAAGCAAAACAATTTGAATAGTAAATAACAGCCCGGGCCTTAGAGCACTGGCCTTGTAAACTAGCGGTCACGAGGTCAAACCTTCATCTTATTTGAAAATGCATCACCAGCGTCCCTAGCTTTAAAATGTCAGGGTATATTTTATGAATCTTACTGCATCTTTTTAAGGCCCTGGATTTAACAATGGTGTGAAGCTATGCTATGCCTGTTCTCATATTCAAAGTGACATCCATAGTCATTGTCCATAGAAGATGAATTTTATGGGCTGTGTCCTGAGTCTCAATTGTTGGTCAACTTTTTATTTTGGTGAGGAAAAACACCATTGATCAAATTCACCCCAGGGCAGTTTGTCCATTGACCTCCCTGTAGTCACCCAAGTGGTGAATTTGGCTCTGGGAGGACTTGAGCTGACTAATGAAGATGTTGACAATTGAGAGAAGGATGATACAACAATTTTAAGAGCTTGAAAAAGCAAACACTATGTCTGTAGTGGTGCCATAAGCCCCCTCTGAAAATAGATCTCTGGCTAATTGAAACTGTGACATTATAGGAAAGTCCATACAGTACAATTCTTATTTGGGGGAATGGGATTGCTTCCATGATAAACTTTGAATAAAAGGACAAGCTGTAGTCATGTACGCTCATTAGTGCATTATGATAATACCCAGTCATTTTATTATTTTAATTCCCTTCTCTTGGCAAATTATTTGAAAACATTTGTGAGGACTGCAGTTGTGTATGCACAATGCTGTATGCCTGAGCCCACATTAAAGAGAAGCAACTATTGAAAGCAAGGCAGAGTTTGTACAGTCTAGTGAAAACTGATGCACTGCATTGCAACATCTATGGTTGGTGAGTTCCCAGCAAAGGTAGTTATACTGGATCTTGACATTATAAACAAAGGTTTGCAAACCCTTTTAAATCAAGGATATGTAATATGTCATCTTCTTTCCTTTTTGGGCTGGGGGAGCAGGAGTGCGTAGAATATAATTTTGATCTTGCCATGTGTTTTAGTGGCATATTCATGCTCCATCTTTGGTAGAAAACCACGCATCCAAAAACTAAAGTTGAAATAATTACTCCCATTGTGTCAAGGAAACCCCACCCAGACCCTATTCATCAAAGGTTGCCTCAGCATAGCTTTATAAAAAGAAGATCTAAATCTCTATAAACTGCCACTGATGATCAAGCGTGAAACTAGCTCTGAAATATAAGGCCAATTAAAATTCTCATGGTCTATGCAGAGAAAAGAAGCCAAGTGAACATTAGGCAAGACACATTGTCTTCTAGAAAAGTGGGAGAATGATTCCAAATGACTGAGCACTACTGCATAAATACCTGAAGTATTTATAGTGGATGTGTTATGCCTCTGGACACTGGAGTGATTGTTCTACTTCGTGTTTGTCTATCTTTACATGAAGCATTTGAAACAAACGGCACCTGAGTTCTATTTAACGTCAAGAAAACAAGCTTCTTCTCCTCACACAGGTATCTCCAGTTAAAGAGCTGGAGATGCCACTACGGAATGTTTTTGATAGCCCAATACCAAAGATGCAAGGACTTAAGATACTCAAGTCCTGGTCTACACTACAAACCTATGTTGGTATAACTACGTCACTTAGGAGGCATGGATTTTCCACACCCCTGAGCAACGCAGTTATACTGTCCAAACTCCAAGTGTAGACAGCACAATGTCAACGGGAGGGCTTTTCCCATCGACGTAGCTACCATCTCTTGGAGAGCTGGAGTACCTACACTGATGGGAGGTTTCCCATCGATGTAGGTAGCATCTTCACTAAGCCCTACAGTAGCAGAGCTGCACTGTAAGTGTAGACAAGCCCTTAGAACATACATAGCACTTTTCATCTCCAAGTGTTTTTTCAAAGATGTTTAAGCATTATTAGATCCAGTTTACAGAGAGGGTTAATGAAACCCAGAGGCCAAATTCTTCCATTAAAGAGACAGGTGCAAACTTGGAATAAAACAACTGAGTTCAACAGAGTAACTCTAGCTTTGCATTGGTGTCATCAAGAGCAAAATTTGGCCCAGCAAGGTTTAAAGGACTTGCCCATTGTTAGTCTATGACAGTTGGGAATTGAATCCAGCTCTGATTACTCTCAGCTTTGCACTTCACTGCTCCTGTAATGGCAACATTCAGTATTCAATCAGCCCTGGTCAATACTACAAATTTATGTTAGTATAACATCGCTCAGGCATGTGGAAAATCCACAACCCTGAGCAACGCAGTTATACCAACCGAACTCTCAAGTGCAGACTGCGCTATGTTGATGGGAGGGCTTCTCCCACTGACACAGCTATCATCTTGGGGAGGTGGAGTACCTACACCAATGGGAGCTCTTCCATTGACATAGGTAGCATCTTCACTAAGCGCTACAGTGGCACTGCAAGTGTAGACAAGCCCTTACTCTTCACCTATCTAATATGGATACACTTAGCTGTGATATAGAACATGAAAGGAAAATTCCTAACTACTCAAAAAATTGAAAACATTATACAAATCCATTTGCATGAAAATAGTCATGTGGCAGGGTGGACCAGGCCATGAGGGCCCCTGCTGGTGGCCTTGAGGCCCTGCCAGACCCTACTCCAGAAAAGGGCAGTGGAGAGGGTCTTCCAAGCTGCCTAGAGAGGCTTTGTGGGACACAGCCAATCAGAAAGGGGCTGCAAGGAGCAACCAGTAAGGGCCTAGCTGGCCTCTATAAAAGGAGCTGCAGGGGCTGTTTGAGATCAGTTCCATACTAGAGCTGAAGGAGTGTGGATGGTGTGCCTGACTGGCTGAGGGAGCCACAGGTCCTCAGACAGAGCAGTGCTGGCAGAGATTGGAGGGAGCAAGGAGCTCTGGGCTGGTGGCTGGGACTCAACCAGGACAAGGACCTGAGGTAAGGGTGAAGAACATACTAGGGCTGTGGGATAGTGGCCCAGGAAATCATAGCAGCAATGCAGCTCGGTTAAATTAACATGGCAGATGGCTGCTATCTTTAGGGTCCCTGGGCTTGGACCTGGAGTAGAGGGTGGGCCCAGGTCCTGTCCCTCCGGCCTCTGGGAAAGTGACCTGAATTTGGAAGCACCCCAGAAACAGAACAGAACTTTTAGTGGCCCAGCAGGACAGCTAGGGCTTGGAAGGGCCAGAGAGGGTGAGGACATTAGCTCCAGGGAGGGAGTCCTGGAGTATTGCTCAGTACCAGGGCTGAGGCTATTTTAAAGCCTGCCAGACTAATTAAGGGCCTGAGCCCAGGGGAGGGCTACAGGGAAAGAAAGGCCAACTGAGGGGTACTGGGATAGGCCCCCGGTCAGACTGTTTCCTTGGAAGAAATTTTTATTTCACATACAGAGTATGGCTCAACTGGAGATCTGAGTCACTGAAGACCCATCACAGACAGACAGTGCAGGCAGGCGCACACACTCTGTCAGGGGGTGCTCATGAGAGGTGAGTTTGACCCTATTACAAGTTATAATATATTTGTAGAGCATGTAGAATTTATAACCCTTATAACTATTATAGACTATAGGATTCCCTTGGAGGAAATTAGTTAGCTGAAACTTTGGGAAATTTATGTTCATTTAAAAATAAAAAAAAGTCTGGACATGAGTCAAAACCAACACCCCTTTGGGGACACTTGAATCCCAACTGAGATTCAAGCTCATTTCTGGCTTATTTGTTGTCTAGTTTCAAAAAGCGCTATCTAATCAGAGTCTTGTTATGACACAGGAATTAAACACCCCAGGTTTGCTATGGTTGGAACTACTTTGGGAATTTTATTGTCACTTGTTGCTATTATTCAAGAGTCTAGCAATTTAAGACTTTCTTCCACCCGTCAAGCATTGGTTAGTAAAAGGAACTACTGAATGTTTATTGGATTTGTCTTGCACAATGCCCCTCCCCCAACACAAAGTCTACTTACAAGGAAAACTGCACCCATTTTATCTAGCACTGTACGTCTTAAAGTTCATATAGTTAAGAATCAGTGTGTGCTGTGTTCATATTTAATTACACATGAAGGCAAAAGGCCTGATTGTTACACCCCTTACATCAATGTAAAATAGGGATAACTCACCTGAACAAAACAGATGAATCAGGCTCAATTTTTTTAAATTACAATTGGCATCTATGTCCCTTAACCTCTGGAGACTAAGGGCAGATCTACCCTACAAATAACCATACCCCTAACCAACATGCCTATGCTGGTGCAAAAAACAAACAAAACAAACCCTGTTTAGATTCAGCTATACCAGCAACACTGCAAGGGTGACCAGATGTCCTGATTTTATAGGGACAGTCCTGATATTTGGGGCTTTTTCTTATATAGGCTCTTATTACCCCCTAAACACAGCCTTGTGCCAGCATAGTTTGTTATACTGGGGAGGTGGTTTAACTACATCCGCAAAATAACTTGTTTTGCCAGTACATGTTGCGTCTTCGCTAGAGGGCTTTGGCTGTCTGGCTATACTGGAATAGCTGTACCAGCAAAACCTTTGTAGTGTAGATTAGCCCTAGCACTCATATCCCACTTCAGACAAGAGTGAAGCTCTTCTGGTTGGTCTAGGTCTTGTCCTGGGTCGACATTTTTCTGTCACAGAACTACCCCACAATTTGGCACAATTGTCAGTCTCTTCCTGTTTTGTATTGGGACTTTAATAAATTGGAGTGTGGGGAAGCTTACACAACACAAGCCTGCTTGAACTACAACTTTGTCCAGTACCCATTTAACTTTTTAAAGATTTATTTGTTCCTAAATGGAAGCCTTTTCACAACCCAGTCATTTAGCAGAGAAGTAAAATGCACAATAAAATTGGATTATCCTGTTACCTTCAGAACAATGTTAAATGATGTGTAGTCAAAATACATAAAGCGACTAACACCTTAATTCCACTACCTGCCAACACTTCAGTCTCTTAAGAGACTCCTTATTCTGAACCAGAGTCACGAGCTCCAGCTGGCAATCAGATTCTGAGGGGCCAATACTTTTTTATCCAAGACCTGGTGGCAAGCATTTTTGGAGTAGACTTTCACAGCTTTCCTTTTACAAAAAGTAAAAAGTGGACAGTGGCCCTTTGTCCACAACTTTACTAGACAATGGGGAGAAGCAGGTGAAGAGAAATAATACTTCTCAAACTCAGGTCAACTAACCCTTTCCATTCTTTTACATTATAAATTCCTTAGGAAAGCAACTGTGTTAATAACCTATGCCATCACTTAACACTGACAATATGCTGCAAACTTTAGTTTTAATAGTGTGCTTCAAATGAATCCGTTCGTAACTTAGTTAGGTCTAAACTTGGTCCAAACGATGTTATAAATGCATTAAGGAACTATGCTGTAGTGGTATGCATTTATAGCTCAGTTTGGTCCCATCATCTACAAATGCAATCCATGTTATAAGATGGCAGCAGCACTGCCATAGTTAAATACAGTACCATTTAGCATAGATGGGGCATAAGAATGCATGAAGATATTTCTTAGGGCCTGTCCACCCTAATGTCTTTGCAACCAGTTTATGGCATAGTCATCTGACCCAAGTTACAACTAGGGTGACCAGATAGCAAATGTGAAAAATCAGGACAAGGGGTGGGGGGTAATCGGTGCCTATATAAGAAAAAGCCCCAAATACCAGGACTGTCCCTATAAAATTGGGACAACTGGTCACCCTAGTTACAACAGGCACAATTTTGTTCACATGGCAGGTTTTTCCATAGCACAGTCATGTAACACACCTAATCAGGTAGTGCGCAGGGACTGGCCTAGGATCTCAAGGCATGCACCTCTGCCTGAGCTCAAGGATCCGGTCCATTAGCACAGAGCCAGTAGCAAACTCAAACTTCTCTATGTGGCCTAGTTATAAGAGAAGGACAAAAAGCTACGCTGATAGTGTGGATTACATGTGCACAAACCAATTTTGTGAGTTTGTAGCCCATGGGTGGATGTTATACATCCCCTTTGTGCCCAATTCACAGAGGATATGAGTAATTAAAAGCCCCTAATTACAGAACTTTAGCTCTGTCTGGAGCAGCTCATGCTCTTAGTGCTGAAGCTCCCTGGTTCCATGCCTGGTGTGTCAGCCAAGAGGGCAACCATCACATGGCCACAATTACATTGCTGCCGAACTATGTTTCTATCAGTGCATTGAGGAAAAATGCACTGGGGTGGGGGTGGAGCCAACTCCATGCTTCCTCTCCAGCTACCTATTTGCAGCAGTTTGTGTCTGAGACATAATGCCTCAGAAAGGTACAGACTGCCTGGAGGACGTGCCCTCAAAGCAGCATCAACAGCATATGGTTCAATGGATTCCGGGAAGGCCTGCTGCACACAGAGCTGTGAGGAAAGGGGACTAGGCAAACTGGTTACACAAGAATAATGAGGCGGTCCAATCTGTACAGCAAATTAACAGTATTATGAACTAGTTTCAGGAAGATAATCCTATTCTAGCCCTGGACTCTAGAGAAAGGGATGCCACGCAGCTACCATGGTAGTAATGGAGTATTCACCATGTTGCATGTGAATCCAAATGTATTACAAGCTTAGTACTGTAGACAGAACCTAAGTAGTTCAGACCTAAATTGCATTTGGAGCTAGACTGTAACTTTACAATCTGTCCTGAATAAAGGGTAGGGTGTAGTTGCTCTGCCGCAGGAGCGGACCTGCGAAAAAACCATGATTCATGATTTCTCCCCTCCCCCCTTGCTCTGGGGAAGGAGTAAGCAAATTCAATTTTTCATAGAGCCCTTGGTTCCTCCCTAGCTGCCTGAGTAGTAAAGGGTTGGGGAGTGGGGGTGGAGTGAACTCCATGCTTCCTCTCCAGCTACCTATTTGCAGCAGGTTGTGTCACACCAGTAGCCAGGGTGCTCCCCAGAGTCACAATTTGAGCAGGCTTAAGCAAGAGATTGAGAGGGGCCCTATGCCATTTTGCTCCCGAGAGGCCTAGTAAGGGCTGTGACTACATAACCTTTGGTGCACAGGTACTCTAACTGATGCTCTCTAAAATAGTAAAAGCAATTCCAAAGAATTTTGTGTTTCATTCTCAAGCTGAAGATAGCCAAAGATCTGTATTTTCTCAGCACACTTGTTTTGCCAGACAGCCTCATTAGAGCAGTCTTCAAAACCTACCAATGTTAGAACCTGGGGGAGGCAAAATATTTGCATTGTGAGTTCACAGGTAGAATCTTTCACACAAAGATGTAGCCCTTTGTCCATCTTTCTTTACATGTGACATTTCTTCTCCCACCCCCACACTTGTGCAAATTCACTTTCTCATCAGGTGGGAAAGTTACAGTTGGTCAGAACCTAGAGGGGAAAAAAATACATAAAACTCTACTCTGAGACCACAACACCTACACTCTACCTCGCTCATTCTGTAGCTCTCTGGGCATATCTACACTGCAGCCCTAAGCTGACCAATGGTAGGTTGACTTACAGCCACCATAGTAAGTGATGTCCACACTACCCTCCCTCCGTCAGTGGTGCGCGTCCTCACCAGGAGCGCTTCCACTGACTGAAGAAGGGCAGTGCCGAGGGCTGATAGCCAGGCCTCTCAGCTCCACGCTGGGAGCCCATCTGCCCCCTGGCTTTCGCCTCTCCTGCCGACAGCACTGTCCCCATCAGCGTTTTTGTTGGTGAAACTTATGTTGGTCAGGGAGGTGGTGGTGGTGTTCCCCCCATCCCAACAGACAAGTTTTACTGAAAAAAGTGCTAGTGTAGACCAAGGGTTCTAAAACTGGGGATCTCAGGGGGTTGCAAGGTTATTATGTGTGGGTCATGAGTACATGCCGCCCAGCTAGTTAGCAAGTCTGCTGTGAAAAGTGATATCAACAAATCTGTTAAATATAAAGAAGCTTAATTTATAAACAGAGGCTTGCTGTGTGAAAGGGGCTGCCAGTACAAAAAGTTTGAGAACCACTGGTGTAGACGAAGCCTTAAGTAATGGAGTGTCTACACACTGCATTGCCCTCATTACATTGACATAAGCCCTACAACTCTCATGGAGGTGGTGGAGTTATGTCTGTGTAGTGAGGCACTTACATCGGCAGGACAAGGGTGTATTGTACACTCTACTAATTAAGTAGAAGTAAGCTGCCTTAGGTCAACTTGTGTAGTGTAGACCAGGCCTCAGACACCTTAATTTGGTAATGAAGTGCCCACAAGTTTTCACCTAGTGATCTGCCTTGAATAGAGCTGTAGACAGCAGCCTCCAATGCTGTTGGCAGACTCAATTTTACAAAGTATAATTGCAGGCTTGAAGACCACCAGCTGGAAAAATACTGCCGAACAGTCCACTGGCTCATGAGTCAGATTTACAAGATGAGCATTAAAAAGACCCAAGGATGGGTAGAATGTTACCTAGGGTAGGGCAAGCTCTTCTTCACCCCTCCTCCACAGAGAGAGGTTTCTAAGGCCTGGTCTAGAAAATTAGGTTGGTTTTAACTGTCCGTTGGACTGTGAAAAATCCATAATTAAGCTGACCTAAATCCCTGTGTAGACAGCGTTGCTGATGGAAAAAACTCTTCTGTCAAACTAGCTCCCACCTCTTGAGAAGGTAGATTATCTACACTGAAGTGCTACAGCAGCACATTTTAAGTGTAGACAAACCCTAAGTAAATATCCATCCGCAGAACCCTACAAAGCAGCTGACTTCAGTAGCTGTTTGTGTTTGTTCATGTAAAGGAGGCTGTCACAGGTACAAAACAGCATTGATTTTGCTGTAACCAAAAATCCATTTACCCCACAAAAATAGGGTTGTGAGAATTACATACAGCCTTGAATAAGCACATGGAAAAAGCCATTTAGCTCTCTGCTCAAACTGTTAGCGTTATTTCTTACAGTGAAAAAATCCCCCACTAATGTTGATAAAAATGCTAGTGCCCTAAGCCATATTTTTTTTCACTTCTGAAAGTGTTTTTTTTTTTTTTTTAAATTGCACACAGTTTAAGAGTGTCTCAAGGCTTTGCTCTTTTTAAAAAATGGTATGTTTGCTAAAGGGCAGAACAGAAATAAATGACTATTGTGCCTCAAAACACTGAGAATAGACACCCCACAGTATGAAAGCCTAGCCAAACCAGTTGAGAATCAACCCACATCATTGGCCTCCCTAGTGTACACAGCCAACTCCTTCCCTCCCAAGGTCTTAGGGGAGGAGAGAATTGAGGATTTCTAAATCCCCTGCTGCAATGAGGTGTATATATAGCTCCTGGCTGCCATCAGGGCCTGATTTAAAGCTCATTGGAAAGACTCCCATTCATTTTCATGCACTTTGGACCCAATGCTTAAAGAGTTGGAGGAATAGCACGACTCAGAAAATTCTGGGTCCTGCTGCTCAAGTGTGGGACTATAGACTCGCCTTAGATCTGGGTGAACGATGGCTTTAAAACAGAGTTGGGCTATTGGCATGAGAAGGCCCAAAGCACGTGACCAGAAAGAGACCAGGAGAGTGTTAAACTTAAGTGTCCCTCCAGAATTCCAGTGTTATCTATCTTGAGGTTTGGCCTGAAGTAACAAATAAGTTAATTGGCTACCCGGTGCAATAAACGACTCTCTAAAACTTCATCTGATCTTAGCTAACACCTGATACTGGCAATTAAATTACTTGTCTGTTTAAAGGATATAAAAAAGTAAACTCTCAAATAATTCATTGCTAGCACTGACCTGATCAAGTTGGAGCTGACCAAAACAGGCCTAAGCAGCTATGACTTTAGTTAGTTTAAGTATCCTGATCAAATGCTACTGTTTAGAGGTAATAAATTATTTTTTTACCTTTTAGGGATATTTAGAGCAATTATATAAATAACCATAAACTCCTTTATTAAATCCAAAGGCTAAATGGTAAACTAATGTCATGGTAATACCCTGCATAAATAATAATTCCAACACCAAGAGGTGGGGTAAATAAGCAAACCAGTTACTTCTCCCCCCGTTTTTTCAAATCTTTGCAAAGGCAGAACAGTAGCCCTTTACATAAGGAGGCAGTGCAAACTGAAATCAACTACTGTAAGAGTAACCACTGGATAATGATCCCTGTTATGTGATAGCAGCACCACCACATGTAAAACTGACTGAAGTGAACTGTTGCCAGGAATTAGCTTCTTATCCACACTCCTCTAGGTTACATGCTATTACATGGTATAATACTGCCAAATGAAACCACCTGAACTACTTAGGTTCTCTGCCAGCTTCCCTTACAGGCTAAGGTAGTGTCAGCAGTGCTTCCAAGCTTTCCTGGAAGCAAGGTTTTTATAAAGAAAGCACAAACAGGGGTGTGCAAAGAATCAAAACAAGGGAATGGAAGCAGAAGTGGAATGGTGGGAAATAAGGGGTGCACAAAAGTAGAGACAAAGACATGAGTCATAGAAGTGATGTCTTCCTAGTCCCCTATAATGCAGAACACGAGAAGGTAAACAGAAGGGATACACAGGACCAGCTATTATGTGCATATCTGCCTCTTCTGCAAATCCCCCCCCCCCATTTCCTTCCACTAGCTAGCTTCCACTCTTACACACCTCCCAGAGATTTACTAAAGCCTGCCAGAAACCCACCTAATTTACAGTCTTACCTTTAGGGAGGGTTTTTTTGGCAATTAAAAAACATCACTCAGTATTTTTTTTTTAAATTAATGGCCTGATTTTCTCAGGTGCTAGGATTCTGCAGCTCCCATGGTCATTAGTGGGATCTGAGGGCAGTCAGGACCCCTGTAAATCAGGCCATAAATGTGTAGTAAAGGTACATAATCTTATCAGAGTTACATGTTTTTTCTCAGTGTAATGTGCTGGTGGAGTTGAGCAACAGCAGCTAGGTGTTATGTAATGTTTTGATTTATGGTATTGTTTTATATAAGTGTATGGAGAGTATGCAAGTTTAAAGCTAGTGTATAGCAAGAAGCATATGCAGTTTAGTGGATTTTTTTTTTTAAACAAATGATGTTGAGACCTGTAGCCTTAATCCTGCAACTGGATCTGACAAGGCAGAGCAATATGAAAGCTAATGGAACTTTGGCAGAGCCTGTGCTCTCCTAATGTAGATAAGGGACTGTTGGAATATATTGAAAATGAATCCCTTGACTAGAATAGGATTTAGCTTTTGCCTTTTGTATACAGCGATTTTCCCCTTTACATGGCTATCTTTGCAAATTTCAAGGAGTTAAGTTCAGTGGGCAGTAGAGGAAGACTTGCACAATAGCAGTGAAATGACTAGATCTCTTAACAGTTAGTTTGCAGACTATAACAATTGGGCTTTCTTGAAGTTGCACGGGGGGGGGGGGAAATGGAGGGGAGTTGTTAACTGGAGTTCCATGGGTTATTTTCAACCTTCTTCAAAATAGCTTTATGCTTAGGAATTTTGGACTTGAAAATAGTTCTCAGCATATCAAAACCATGGAATAGTTGCAATGTGCTAGCTCAGGATGTATCCATACCATCTTGTGTGGTCAGCCTACTAGACTAAGAGATCTGGAGAGTAACACTAGATCACTACTTGACTGTGGTCTAGAAAGGTCCCCTAGTCAACTCGAAGTAATGTTGACAAGTCAGCACTTGGCACTCTTCCCGCTGCTTCAAATCTGGCTTGGAATTAAGGGAGGTAGAGTATAGATAAAGATTAGGCATGGGCCATGTGCTGCTATTTTTTCCTGAGGGCAAGTGTTAACTGATGTTTAAAAGTTACATATCTGTATCACTCTCCCTGAAGTTTCTATTGGAAAACATTGTAATGAGCTGACTTGCAAGTGTTCTGTCTGCTAGAGGGAAAAGAACTTCACTATACAAGATAATCCCTCTACTACAAACGTTCTCATCTAGCTAAAGTGAGAGGGGCTTGAGTTCTAGATCAGGAAGATCTCAGTTGTATCCCCACTGCTGCCAGGAAGTTCCTAGTAAAGGTCTGCTGCAGCAGCAATAGCCATTAAGTTCCTAGAAATCCTAAGATTTGCAGTATATTTTACTTCCTGTTCTGTCACAACTGGTATTGAACCGAGGAGAAAGACACGTCCATGCTACATGAAGAGATTCTTCTGTAGTTCAAGCACTGTGGTATCCTTAAGCTGAAAGAAACAAGATAATTAGTTCAATTCTAGCAGCTGACAACTATATTAAAAACTTTTTAAACATGAGTTTTTCCCATACAAGATAATTATAGCTAGTCAAGTATCAGAGGGGTAGCCATGTTAGTCTGGATCTGTAAAAAGTGACAGTCCTGTGGCACCTAATAAACTAACAGATGTATTGGAGTGGGTGAATACCCACTTCATCAGATGCATGTCAGAAACCAAAGCTTTTTCTGAAGTTTTACTTCCAAAATTATGCCATTTTTCATTTTGACTTAAAATGTCAGTTCCATTTTTTTGGGCATGTGTGTTTTCAGTATTCCCTTCTCCCCCACTAGAAAAAGAGGGCAGGGAAGAGGCAGCAGCTAAAGAAGTTTGTTAAAATACCTCTTCTCAGTTTTACAACTGGTAAAGCAGTGTTGGATTTGTTCTCCTCTTCCCTGCCTTTCAGTTTTCAAAAACCAAACTGCCAGCTAAGGTTGATTTTAAAACTGTTTCAAAATTTCCTGGTGAGAAAACTGACACATTGTCCTTTGGACATTTTCCAACAAAAAAAGTATGGAAAAAATTGAGCAGCTCTAACTCCAAATTCTATGTTCCTTTGATATCAGGGATAAAGGACTCTGCACTTTAGACTTGGCACACAAATGAGCTGATTGTGTGTGGGTTTTTAAAAGTAGCTGTACTTTTTTTTTTTAAACCTTTATATACCTAACAGCTGCATCTACCATGGCCAAGTTACAATTTAAGTAGGAACCACATCTCTGAATTTTCTATTTTTGTGCACATAAAGTCTCATCTGGGAGCTACCAAGTTACATTGGGTGTGGATTTGCTTCCATTACATGAGCCTGCAGTGAATTGTTACAATTCACAAAAGAATTTCCTGAAAGACAGTAAGATTTTCATTCTGAAAAGCTGCAGTCTCATACTTGCATTTCTACAGATGAACTTGGTTATACAGATTTCTGCTTACATTTTCATCTTAACCTAAATACTGCAAAGCCAGGAAGGAAGCAATTATACCTGTCCAAATGCCTTTGTTTCCTTCCCAGAAAGGCTCTACCTCCACACAGACCATTTTGTTCCATTTTTATTCTATTAAGAACAGAGTATGCTTACCAGAAACTTGAAGTTTTATTTTCAAGTACACTTTCTTCAGCTGCTCAGACAGTCAGATGAAAGATATGGACTACCACAGTGGTTTTCAAAGTTTGGGTCGCAACCCAGTACTAGGTCACAGAATGCAAGGCACTGGATCACCTTGTTCAGCACCCAGTGATGATGGTGGCCAGCCAGTAAAAACTAGTAGTCCTTACCTGTTCTGATACCATGCTGCGCCCTGGAAGTGACCAGCAGGCCCAGCTCATAGGCAGGTGGGCCATGGAGCTCCACGTGCTTCCCCCACCCAGAGCACCAGCTCCACACTCCCATTGGCCGGTTCCCGGAGCTGGGGGCGGGGAGAAGGCAGGCAGGCATGAAGTGCCTGCAGGTGAGAGCTGGGCAGAACTGCTTGTGTGCCTCTGCCTAAGAGCTGGACGTGCTGGCCACTTCGAGGGTACAGTGTGGTCTGCAGTGCCAGGACAGGTGGGAAGCCTGCCTCTGCACCCCAGCTGTGCCGCTGAGTGGGAGCTGCCAGAGGTAAGCCCGCATCCCAAACCTAGAGCCCCTCGTCCCCAGGCCAGAGCCCTGACCCCCTTCTGTACCCATCATCCCCAGTCCCATCTGAGCCTGCACCACCAGCCTACAGCCCTGACCCCCTTCCTGCACCCCAACCCTCTGCCCCAGCCCTAAGCTCCCTCATGCCCAAACACCTCATCCCCAGCTCCGTTGGGTCGTAGGCATCAATTTTCTTCAACTGGGTCGCCAGAAAAAAGAAAAGTTTGAAAGCCACTGGACTAGTCACTTTAACAATTGTGACAGTCTAAAGTGTCTTCCCATCATAAAAGGTTAGATTACACTAACAGTGCAAGTACAGGCAAACATAAGGGGGGCTGAGATGTTGTACAGACACTGGAATGAGTTTACTGACAAGCAGTATTAGAATAGACAGAGGATTCACCTACTTATTTTGGGAAGTGTCAAGCTCCGTCTTCAACTACAGAACCACTTAAACTTTTACCATGTTATCCAAAATAACAGCACTTCCACTATTGCAGCACCATCTCCTGCAACACTACAGAGCACTAGTGTGAGCATGTTGGGTAACTTGGAACTATACCCTTAATGATTTAAAACATAGAAATTCTAGAAATCACTTTACAGATGCAGTGTGACATGTATAAGTGAAACTTCTGAAGGCCATGGCAAATTGTGACTAATGAACATCACAGATGGTTGCAGGCTGACAGTAACAAAGATTGGAAAGCTCCACACTGGTGGGGGAAAAAGTGAATTATGTAATACAACAATCTATTCTATACCACTTTTCATGCACCACACTTACAAGGCAACTTGATATTGCAGTTGCCCCCTGCTTTGTTTAAGTTGACCTTCCCTGGCAACTGCTGTGACAAGAGCATCAACCTTCTATGTCTTCGTGGGAAGAGGAAACCTATTTTCTTTAGGCAAAGAAAACATTGGAATCAAAGTAAATTGTATATTCCTAAAAATAGGGGACAGCAGTGAAGGTGTACAAAGCAGGCTTCCCACACATCATCCATTGAAGAAAGTTGTTTCTAGAATTTGCCCACCACACTTCGCCGTTTGCTGGTCAGGAAGTCTGTCGTAAAGATGAAAAAGCAGGCTGATTCATCTGACAACACGTTAGCAGATAACATACAGAACAGTCTTTCACAGAAGGAAAATCAAACATTATTTAAGTACTCCATCAAAATACTTACCACTTTTGCTTAATATGAAGAGGTTCCAGCTGCACAGATCTAGGCCAGATTTAATTTGAAAAGCTTAGACAGCTGTTCTTCTGCAATTATATATCCCCAACCATCTCAAAAAACAACAACAACCACCCTCATTTCTCCTCCTTAGCACAAATTATTCCAGCAGATACTGACTCAGGCAGTGAAGAAACTAGGAAAAGAATGTGGCACTTGGTAAAACTGCTTTTTGTAACATCTGCATACATCTGAAAGAGGAACCATGAGGTGGCAAGACATTTTTGCCATTTTGATCCAACAACATACACCACATCATTTACCTTTTCTTCAGTTACCAACATGGCAATATTTTTATTTGACTCCAGCTAAAATTAAGGCCTGAAGTGCACCCCCTCCATCAATCCCAACTGGTAGTTTTGTAGGAAGAGGGAGAAGGCAGAGTGTTGGCTCAAAATTCTGAGCACGGGTACCTGCAGATAAAAAAAGAGAGGCGGGGAGGGACAGTTGCATTCTATTTCCTCAGTATCAGTATATCCTGAAAGAGAACAAATTTAATAAGTGCCTGGTAAAGTTACCCAAGAAATCCATGTTCTGTACAAAGACTTCTCACCATACCCAGTCCCTCCCGCTGTAGCGCTCACACTATGGCAAACAGACAGGATAAAACTACCAGTTGCTATCAGGAAGGCCTATCTTGAACAGATGCTTTGGAAGTAGATACAGTACAGGTTTTTTTTTCCCCCTTCCCCCCCCCCCCTTTTTTTTTTTTTTAAAAAACACTGACACCACTTTACACGGCTTGGCATGCCAACCCAATACGGGACTGAATGATTTACAGAGGACCTCTGCAACTGCCTCCCCCACGTGCTGTGAGAAAGCATAGAGATCACCTGCATCCCTGATGCCCTCTTTAGCCACCAAGAAGCTGAGAGCAGGACCCAAAGCAACTATTGCCCCTTCCAGGAATTTGACAATCACAGGTCATCACAGGAGTCAGAGTGCAGGCAGGGCCGCCTTCCTGCATGGTAAAAACAAACACCACTCTGGACCCCTAACTAACAGATGCTATGAACACTGCCTTTGATGAGGGGAACTAGCACCGTTCACCCTAAAGAATGCAACAGTGGGACAAATATTAGAAGGAACCTGTGCTTGAAGCAGGAAGTCTCACAAATTACTACCCTACATCTAATTTCCCTTTCCTAAGCAAGCTAATAAATAATAAATGCTCCCTAAAATGCTCAACTGCAATCACCACCTGGATGAAGAACATCTGATTAAAGCTGAATCCGGTCAAGCCTGAGAATGCTGGAAAGAAGAGGGGAAAAGTCTTCAGGGAACTGATCCCATGCACAGCATGGGGAGCCTCTGCCCTCAGACGTTGTCCATTGCCTGGGTGTCTTTAGGGGCTACTAAATGCCCGAACAGGTATGGTGGCAAAAACACCTACTTCCATCGATGAAGGGCAGGGACATTGCACCATCTCCTACAGGACAGAGGCCTAGCCACGCATCTGTGAAACCCAAGCTCCATTAGTGCAACTCATTATAGGGCAATGAAGCCCCGCACCCGGAAGAAGCGCAGCGCAGCACCGAACACAGCAGCTTTGAATCACCGCTTGCCGTGCGCCTCCCCCGCCGGCGGCCCCCGCTCCCCACCCCACCCTGTCAGCTCGAGGTTTCTGCCCCCGTGGCCAAAGGGGGCGCCCGCTAGAAGAGCCCCAGCAGCACGGTCACGCGAGCTGGGCTAAAGCCTGGGCCTGACCCGCGCCGGAGCCCCCCCGCCTCGCAGCGACCCACGCGAAGCTCGCGCCTTCGCCTCGCTCCCCCCCGCAGCAAACCGGCCGTTACGGCTCCTCCCGCTGTGTCTGCAGACGCCGAGGCCGGGCTCAGGCGCGGCCCCGGCAGGGCCCCCCCCGGCACTGCGCCACGCGGGCACCGCAGCCCCCGCGCCCTCTATCGCGGCGGGCTCCTGGGGGCCCCCGTACGCCACGCCACCCTCCCGCCCGGCCAGCCCCGCACAGGGGGGGCAGCCATGGAGCGAGGCGCCGGGCTGTCTCCCCCGCTCGCTCACCCGCGGGCGTCGCTCTGGTGGGCCAGAGGCCTCGGGCCGCTGCCGTCCGTGGGGCAGATGGAGCCCGTCGCTGCTAGGGCTCCGTCGGGGCCTTTCCGCGCACGGTTCTACTTAGCAACCCCCCCTTCACCAAGGTTGACCCCTCCGCAGGGAGGACTTAAACACGCCGCACCGTCAACGCTGGGGGAGGGGGTGATAACCGAACGCACTGCGGGGTCTACTGGCCGCCGCGCCCACCCGTCCGTCTGGCGGGAGAAGAGACGCGACCCCCCCTCCCTGTTTCCTCCCTTTCCTTACTCGCCCCTGAACATTCAGCTCCCGCCCTCCCCTTGCCGACATTTTAATCCGATTTCCCGGCCGCTCCTCCGAGCTAACGGCGAACCCACACCACCAACATGGCCGCCGAGCGCACCCTCTCCGTCCCCCTCCCGCACCCGGTTTTCTCTGCGGCTGCGCAGCGCAGAACCTTATAGGAGTTGTAGTTCTCCATGCACCTGGGGCTTGCTGCTAGACGTGGGAGCGAACTACAAATTCCAGAATGCCGCTCCGCCGATCTTAAGGGGCCAATGGGAGGCTTCCCCCCTCCTCCCACCCTCCCCGGCCATAGGGATGATGTCATTGCAAAACAGGCAGGGGAGGTTTCTGCACTGCAATTCATTGTACTACGCTATAGCCGCCTCCTCCCCCTGCTGCTGAAGCACTAGGGCAGTGACTAAATCTCAAGCAAAGGGGAGGGGGGACCATATAGACATCCCAAGGGAGCTGCAAGCCCTACCCCATGTCTAGGTGATTGAATCCCACGTTGTGTCTTGTTTTATGGTCTCGCAAGGGAAGGGGGAAAATCCCAAATCCAGGTGAGTTCTGTGATTTCTTGTAATCAACTTGTCTGTAATATGTATTTTTAAGTCAGAAAAGTGCAATTGATGGGGGGAGGTTCTGTGCAGGGCTATTTGTGGGGGCCTGGGTACCATTGCAAAAAAAAAAAAAAAAAAAAAAATTCAGTTTTTTTCTGTGCACTGAGTTGTCTATAAGCTTGATTATTATTTGTTGGAGGGGCGGTTGCGTGTGAAAAATCCTTACAGAGCTAGACTCGACTGCAGAACGATTATCAGACAGTGTTGATTCCCCTTCATATACAGATGTTGGAGGGGGTGTGTGTCTGGTGTGGAGGGGAAGAAGCAACTGAGATGTGGATTTATTCTAGTTTGGTGCCTTTTAAAAAAAAATGCTTGATGCATTTCAAAAGAGCTGATTTATAGGGGAATAAGATAGTGACTTAATTTAGTTTTGGAATACTTTATTGCCTTTTTTTCTTGTGTTTAAAAGAACAAATGGATGATATATTTTAAATAGCAGACTTACTACATATATGAAATGCTTTCTTTCCCTTTCCCTACACCTTCAGGATAACATATTAGAAATAGCCACCGTAGTAGGCTCAATCATGTTATAATATGTGTGTAAAAATAAAAATAAATGCACAACACACATTTCACATTTCTATGTCAGTATTCTTTTTAGCCAGCCACAGGATGTTTAAGTCTGATTTGTTTTTATTAAGAATATTCTCTTTTTTAAATATGGTTAATTCTGAGTGTCACTGAGTTGTCTGAAAAAGGGAACATCTGTAGATCTTTTTTAAAAACTCCATTGCAACTTTCAGCACACAGTAACAAATAATAACAGGAGTACTTGTGGCACCTTAGAGACTAACAAATGTATTAGAGCATAAGCTTTCGTGGGCTACAACCCACTTCTTCGGATGTGGGTTGTAGCCCACGAAAGCTTATGCTCTAATAAATTTGTTAGTCTCTAAGGTGCCACAAGTACTCCTGTTATTTTTGCGGATACAGACTAACACGGCTGCTACTCTGAAACCTAACAAATAATAAGTAGTAATTTGATTGTACTTCCCTGGGATACAATGTTCAGTAACAAATAACTGGAGGGAATCCTGGTACAATTTGCCATCTCAATGATGAAAATAGCAGCAAATGTGATTGACCTTAATTTGCTATTGCTTAATGATGCCAAGGTGCTATGAGATAGGAGTGTTTCTGGTTGGTGAGAGAGATCTGGGACTGGTGATGGAAAAGGGAAAAAATAATTTTTTGGAGGGCCGGGGCTATTGTGTGTATTGTGGGTTTTTGTTAGATCCATTCCTTGCCTCTTTCAGGGGAAAAAGTGACTTGAGTTGTGTAACTGGCTCTTAGCTATTTCAACTATTTCAGATTTATTTTTGATTAGTGTGAGTGAACATATACTTTTAAACCAACAGCTGGACTAAATGCTATAGGCAGATATACCCAATCTTAACTATTGAGATATCTTTTTGTGATCCACTTGGTTTTTCTGTTGTCATAAATAGAAGAAATGTGGGTGTTTTTAAAATTAACTCTGGAATCCAACACAGCTTCACAATGCAGTCCTCATTTTCTTTGGAGACAGTGCAGAGGGATGTGGGTCCTTTTCCCAGTTCTCTCCTTAGCTCTGTGGGGAAAGTCACTTGCTTCAGTTTCCTCATCTGTAAAATGGGGATAATGCCTGCTTTTGTTAAGTGCTTTGAGATGTTTGCATGAATAGTGCTACCATAACAAGTTGCAAAATATTATTTATTCTTTTCTAAAACTATATCATCACTGCAATTACAAGTATACTCCAGAGAAATCTACTTTCTGTTATATAATACGATATTAGCAGCACACACACAGCTTTGTTTCACTGCAGAATTTGCAGCGTCTCCCATCTGGGTCCCTTCAAAGTTTATCTACTCCAAGGACTGAATCTCTTTGGGGCACAGGAAGTGTGTGTGCAGCTGAGCTGATTTTTTCCCCCACTGCTGCATATTTGCTTCTGCGTTACTCTTGTGTAACTGAGACTGTTTTGTCCTCTGGCAGACTTTCCTTGGAATTGCAGTGCTAAGGGATGTGTGACATGAGTGCAATGTGGACAATGAAACTCCCTGTTTCTTTTGATTAAAGTGTTTGTAAACACTAACACAATGGTTGTGGAGTCAATGTGTAATGCAGAGAGCATTTTATGTGATCTTCTCTTGCAACTAAATTCCTGAGGGGTAAACATTCCTCAGCTAAATCTCCTCCTTGTATTTTTTTTTTCCCTTCCTTCTTTTTCCTTCCTTCCTTCCTTCCTTGTTGTTGCTAAGTTAAAGGAGAGGAACAGCAGTGCATGCAGTCCAGTTGCCTTTTGTTTTTTAGACTTTTATTTCCTGGAATGGCGTCCCTCTCCCCCTCTTTTTTCGGTCAAGGGAGTGAGTGCGTAATTTAATATACGGCTTCTCCTGTTGGCTATAAGAGACTCAAGAGAGGAACCTTTACAGCAATGATTTTGTAGGCTATGAAGAGCAAGCGCTGGAACTGCAGTGATAGTTTGAAAATATATTCTGTAAATTAATGATATGTAAGTTATGAGAAACCTATATAGCAGGGGATTTTGGTGTGTGTGTGTATGTACTACAGTCCCTTATCTAAATACCGTGCCTGTATATTTATTTTATGTATGCTTGTTTAATCACGTTGCTGTATTAATGAATTTCTCTAAATAGTAATGAGTTTGTCCAAAGTGTTAGCACTCTGGTGCTATACAATAATATAGCAATAATTAGAGTTAAAATGCACTTCAGAAATTCAGACACCAAGTAGCATGCAGACAAATGCAATATTCACCAGGATGTGTTGCAGTTTTTCCCTTGCAGTGGCAGAAATGTAAAAAGACTTGAAAGTTGGGCATTCAGGAGGTCATCTGTCACCATAAATGAGAAACAAGGTGGGTGAGGTAATATCTTTTATTGGACCAACTTCTGTTGGCGAGAGAGACAAGCTTTCGAGCTTGATCTAGTAAAAGACATTACCTCACTCACCTTGTCTCTCTAATATCCTGGGACTGACACTATTACAACTACACTGCATACAACCATGAATGAGCAAAGTCAAGAACTATCAGGGCATTCCTCCTAAATAGCTGGTTCGTAGAAACTTACTTATGTCCCGATCCCACAAAGATTTAGGCATGTGCATTTACTCATGCAAATAATCCCACTAGATTTAATGGGACTACTTGTGTGAACAAAGTTATGCACAAGTCCACATGATTGCAAGATCAAGGCCTTATTTGCTAAGCATCAGCAATGAGGTATACATTGTATTGGAGGCAAAGTAAGATGGTCCTTAACTGCAAGTGCTTTGGGACAGGGAAGGTCCCTGCCCCACACTGGGATCTACTAGCATGCACACATTCTGAATCCTACCCTGATGAGGAATTGGGCTCTAAATACAGACACAAATAAGAAAAAGCGGACTTGGAGACCCAAGGAAAGTGCTGACATAGATTTGTTTCAAGTTTTGCTCTTTCCGTCTTCTCCTCTGCTACAGTGCTGGGTGAGAGAAGTTATTTGACTCACTTAGGCTAGTGTGAGGGGGGGACTTGTGGGAGAAATGAGCCTTAGGAAAGATTTGAATGAAGAGAACTTGGTTTACTGGGACGTAAGTGGTTATTCATATAGGGGCCACTTGGAAGAAGATGAGAAAAATTAAGAGGGTGCTGAGTCTGGCATACCTGGTGTGCCTTTTTCTATTGTTCCTCCCATGAAACAGGTTTTTCCTCCATTTTTTTTTTGACCAATGTAACTCGTGAGTGTGTATTACATGTCCCATTCCCCAGCCCCCTCTCCCCTCCACCAGTGCACATGAAATGAGTCATGTACAGCTTGAGTGAGGGAGTCTTGCCTCTTTAACTGAAGCTGTAGCAACTCTTGTTTTTTGTTCTGGAGGTCCCCAGTTCAGTCTTAAGTGTGTTTAGTCAAGATGGCATCTGTCATTGGGAACTTCAGTCATCTGGTGTAACTGTAAGTTATGGTCTGTCTTATGCAGATTTATCTGCAGCTGTATTGTTTGTGTGCCAGGGGACCACTTAATTTTATTTTATGAGAAAAAATAAATAAATGAACAGTTACAATAGGCCTGATTCCACAGTGGAGATTTGGGTACAATCATTTTTGTTTTTAGTGGAAGATTTGCTTTTTTAGTAAATGGGTCCTAAAATATGAAAGCAAATGTTGCTGCTAATAGTTGTAGAAATGGCAGTCAGAAAATGTGTCTGAACCTACCTGGCTCACACAGGTGTGGTTTGTTTTTGTGTGTGTGTCCAGATTACACGGATGTATGTGGCAATGTGAAAGTTAGAGAAAGTATGCATCATAATATAAGTGTATTGATTATAGTACAACAGGAATTGCATAGGATGGTACAAGATAGGTTAAAACTGGGAGTAATGGGATAACATCTAAATCAGGGAAAATTGGGGCTGGATATCAGGCAAAACCTCTGAGAGTGATACTTACTTTTTGAGATTATTCCATTCTCATAAGTGGTGACAGCTCCATTACTAAATCACTAACTCAGTTGGAGAAAGCGTGAAAAGTAGATTATAGGAACCATTCTGCATTGGTTGGGGGGGAATGGACTAGATGACCTAAAAGATCCTTTTTAGTGTCCAATTTCTATTATATCATCCTGCAGTAAATAAGTTAGTCAATTATTGACATAATTGGTGAGAGAAATTGTGCTGGTGTTTTAATGCATGTTTTATAGTATGAAAAATTGTTCTGTCATGTTTGTGATCTAAACATTTCCTGGACTATGATGCCTTTCAATTGGACCATGCTTTAAGTTTAAGTGAAATCGAACAAATCGAGGCAAATACATCCCTGATATAACTCCATTTAATTCATTACAATTACACGAGTGATCAGTTTGGCCCATTAAAACCAATGTTACTATTTAAACATAATTAGGCTTGGAAGGATTTGATTTTTATTGGTAAATGTTGGTAGATGTAGATTTCACACACACGCACACAGGAAAAAACATTTCCATTGATAAGTAAAATTTACAAATAGGCAAAATAAGAAAAATGGTGCTTGCGAACTTAGAGTTTGACTTTAAGGCTGTTTTCTTTGTATATTGTGACGTGATGTTGACAATTTGTGTTTTTTAATGGTTATGGAATTTTATCGTCTTGAATCTCCGTGTCTACTGTCATGAAATAATTATCTGACCCCTTCTATTGTCTGACTCCTCCATAATTTCCCATAATTGTGAACATTTATATTGATAAAAATCAAAATAAATAAATGCTTAAAAATAAACATTGATAGTATCCATCAAATTTTATTTAAAAGAAATCACATTCTGCCAAGCCCAAATGTAACTGAGAGCAAACTGAAGTGTATCATTACTTCAGTTGGTTCTTCACTGCGCCTCATGTAGGCTACTAAAAACTGTCTATACAGCGTGTCTACACTGGAGCTGAAGATGTGATTTCCAGCTGGGATAAACCTATCCACACTAGCTGTGATCGAGTTGGCATACTAAAAATAGAAGTGCATCTATGGCAGCAGGATGAGCAAGTGGCCCTGAGTATGTGCCTATGGTTTCATACTCGGAACAGCTAGCCCAGTGGTTCTCAAACTTTTGTACTGGTGACCCCTTTCACACAGCAAGCCTCTGAGTGCGACCCCAATTTATCAATTAAACACTTTTTTTATATATTTAACCCCATTATGAACGCTGGAGGCAAAGCAGGGTTTGGGGTGGAGGCTGACAGCTCGTGACCCCCCCATGTAATAACCTTGTGACCCCCTGAGGGGTCCCAACCCCCAGTTTGAGAACCCCTGAGCTAGCCTATCCTGCTGCTTGTTTTGCCACGGTTATGCTTCTGCTTTTCCATGTGAGCTCAATCAGAGCTAGCACGGATATGTCTACCTGAGCTGGAGATTATACCTCCAACCACGGCCGGCTCCAGGGTTTTTGCCGCCCCAAGCAGAGAGAGAGAGAAAAAAGAGAGGAAAAAAAAAAGCCGTGATCGGCGGCACTTCGGCGGGAGCCCCACCGCACCGCTTCATAATTCAGCGGCAGGTCCTTCCCTCCCAGAGGGACTGAAGGACCCACCGCCGAATTGCTGCCGAAGAGTTGGACGTGCCGCTCCCTTCCTTGGGCCGCTCCAAGCACCAGCTTGCTGCGGTGGTGCCTGGAGCCGGCCCTGCCTCCAGCTGGAGATTATACCTCCAGCTCCAGTGTAGACATACCCACATGAAGGGCCTGTGCAAACTAAGTGTACGGGGATTGTGTTGTAACGTGACTTGGTCTTGCCTGTGTAGGTGGGACCACATGGTGGGATTAACAGTGAACCATGTTACTCAGTCATGCTTCGGTCCTGTTAAAGATGGGGGTAGCATACATCCAGTTCGTGTACTTTGCCTGTGGCAGAAATATTTTCCTGTAGCTTATTGTATTTAGTCATATTAAATGCAACAATACGTTTCTTGTACTGAGACCCTTTTTTTGGAACTTGAGGGGATTGGGGAAGGCTGTGTTGGCTTGGAAAGAAATGATCTTGCATGTGGCTTTTCAAGAGACTGTCTGTCTCCCACAGAATGAGCACTGCAGGTAAAAAATAGCATCTTAGACACAAACATGTACAAGAGTCAAATAGTCCTCCAGTAACTCTGTCCTAATTAAAGACACAATAGCAGAATGCAGTATTGATGCAAGCCCCTAGTAGTTGGACCCACCGATGAACATGTTTTAATAACAAAGTCACAGTCCCCTTCAGGAAAACTAAATTGTGCTTTTTAAAGTCCTTGTTAGTGCAGAATATGTACTATGCAAAAATGTCACTAATCCAAAGTGCAATGTGCATATATAAAAAGGGAGCAGAGTTTCTCAATGTGAATTCATCTCTCCTGCATGGAAGCACCAAGGAGTCCCAAGACCCTATAGAATAGTAATAGGCCTTGACTTAACTTTATTTGTGAACACTGAAGAAAATCTTGTCTTATGTATTTACCACCCCCACCTGATACGGGAGAGGGATGACTGTGTAACAGCCTCCTGTATGAACATTCAGTGAAGCTTGAAATTCAGACCTTCAGAGCCATAGAACAGACATTTATCACTTGAGCTAAAGGAGTTAACTCCATTAACTGGTAGCAATCATAGAATAGTAATAGTAAGGTGTTTATTGACCAGCCACAGGGTGGGGATGTGACACATGCTCTGCCAGTGTGTTACATCTTGACTTCCATTCTGTTTCTCTACTTTGCTTTGCAGTAAAGAAGCACTTTCCTATTTTTCTCTTAAATATTAAAATTCAAGTAGCCAGTACATTTAAAATGTACTGAGGGCTATGTTACAGAATCCTGAGAGAGGTCATGGAGAGGGACTTCTGGTTGAATATGTTTGAGTTAGGAATGAGGATTGTGACAAAAATATACCATTTTAATCCCTCACCCCCCTGGAAATACTGCTATTGAACCATATTGCTGCACTAATCTGGGGTGCAGTGAGGCAGCTGCCTGGGGTAATCAGACTGTCATGTAGGCTGCCACATCTGAGGAGTCACTGTTGGAACAGCATCATCCATAATAGCTGAGAGGTATCAAACTGCTCCCTCCCTGTTGTGGAGTTTTACCTTCGTGATTCTTTCTTGTTTCCATTCTACTATAGTGCCCTTGTTTATATAGTGATGTGCAGCAAGCTCCTTTGGGGCCTCAGATACTTGGGTGCAAATGATTCTGTGTAATGTTAAGAAATAGATGAGCATAAATGGAGACATCAGTTTGGAGGTAGAAGTAACACCAATAGGGAATAGGGTGGGTTGCTGGAAAGAAGGAAATAATGTCTGACCAAAGATCCAGTGCACCTGTGCCCTGCCCTATTGGTAATGACATTAAGGCATAATGTCTTGGCAGGCACTCTGCTCCTGCTGTCGAACTCTGTTGGACTCTACAGAAATATGGAGGAGATCCTTATTCAGGTGTTAGACTAGCAACTACAATTTAAATTGTAGACTAGCAACTACAATTTAAAGGTGAATTCCTGTCTTCAAATCGACACATGTTCAAAGAGTTAAAAGCAGATTCTCTTAAAACCTAGGTTCTAAATAACCCCTTGGATTATAAAATTGGAAAATTAATAAAGAAAATTTACACTTCATCACATTATATAATTTATCCATTTCTGAGCTTGAATAATGAAACAAATCATTAGTTTAATATTTTGTTTTATGGTAAAGTGTATATGTGTAGCAAAATTAATTTTATAGTACAAAACCAGTTTCAGTCCTAACTTGGGACAGGGTCAGACTCAGGGCTCTCTCTAGTGGTACTCAGCTTTTGGGTTCTGGTACGCAGTGCTATAACTAGGTTGTGAAGATATTTACTTAAAATATCTACTTAAATTTAAAGGGGTGTGTGTGGAGAAGTAAGGCAAAAATTATGTGGGTCTTATTATAAAAGTTTTCTTAGAATTATAGAATATCAGGGTTGGAAGGGACCTCAGGAGGTCATCTAGTGACAGTCCAACCCCCTGTTCAAAGCAGGACCAATCCCCAGACAGATTTTTGCCCCAGATCCCTAAATGGGTCCCTTAAGGATTGAACTCAAAATCCTGGGTTTAGCAAGCCAATGCTCAAACCACTGAGCTGTCCCTCCCCCCAAGTTCTGGGATAGTGACCTAATGGAATCCCTTTGTAGGCTTCCTGCAAAGAATAAAATATTGGGTTTACCGTCTTTTGCTGCTTTCTAGTGGGTGAAGAGAGGTTTAAATTCAGTTTATTTTTTCACACTAGAAATTCAGGCGTTGTCTACCCTGAAACACTGTAGATGACAGGAGAACTAATAGGATTGTGATATCTCACGTGTCCTAAAATCTCTTTAATCTGAATAATCAACAGGTGAAATGACTTTTTTCTTCAGATGGTTTAAAATTGTATCTTGTGTGGGTTTTTTGTTTTTCTTTTTTGCTAACAGCCATTTAATAATAAATGGTTGGGCTGAAAAAGCTTTCCTTACACATTTTAGATCTTCAGTAGATCTTCCAGCAGAAGCTGTTGATTCCTGCTTTGACATTGCTGATACTTCAAGGTGAAAATTGATCATGGTTTTTGTTTTTAATATGTGAAGGAAGGGGGGAATATTTCAGACTTTTGGTACCTCATGAGAAAAGGTAGGAGAAATAACATTTCCCTTTTCTTTTTCTTTTTGCAGCTCCCCTTTAAGTGCATGCTCATGTGTGTCTTCATAGAAAAAAAGGTGCTGGCTAACATGAGTAACTAAAATGAGGTAAAATCCTAGTGAAGACACGGCAGTTTGTAGTTTTCACAAGTTGACAGGTTGAGGTAAAGGGTCTGAGGGTATCTAGAGTTTACTTTGATCTAACTCATGTTAAAAACTACAAACTGCCTTGTCTTCACTAGTATTTTACCTCATGTTAATTACCACTTCTTCGTAAGAACAGGTCCCCGTCCCCTCCCAGTGAAGACAAGGCCTTGTAAGTTGTATTTCTCAATAGTGCAACAATGGGCTAATTCTTGACTCCAGAACTTCAGTCACGCCTCCCATGTTTCTGATAGTGGAACTTCAGAAGGGGAAGTGCTTTCACTAAAAAAAGGAGTCATTTTTATCTGCTAACTGAAAATGGCTTAAGTGAAGCAAATTTCAGCAGCATCAGTTATTTCTCCCCTTAGATGGAATAACTCTCTCTTTATAGCCTCCTCACATGGTAGCTAATAGGGCGACAACTGGGTGCCTGTAACTTTTACATATATATCTGGTATGTAAAATTCCCCAATGAAAATATTGGTGCTTGAGAACATTATGTAGGTTTAGGGCATTTCCTGGAGGATTTTGGATCTGTACACAAAAAATTACTTTGGCGCATTGAGACTGTCTGTGCTGCACATCCAAGAAGCCTGAGATTTCAAGAGTTGGCATATACATTTTGTTAAAAAAATTAGTAATGTATGTTATTTAAAGGGGAACTGTGCTCATTTTCTTCATCACAGCATTTTTTCATATTTCCAAACCATGGTAATATCTTTCAGCATGAATTGAGTGTGAGTGTGTACATACACAAATTTGCATTAACTATTGAACTTTCAGACTAATGAACAGAATGAGTAGAAATTTCTGTTAACTGTCTTGCAAAGAAAAGTGTGAAAACCTAACAAAATGAAAATTGCTTTATCTGAACTCTGAGACCAGAGCTGCTTCTTGTGACATGTGATTTGTTGTGATATGTGACTTGTGTTTAAAACATTTATACTCCATGCTCATCTCTTAAAGGATAATTGCTCCCATGTTAATCCCTGACTCTCTCACTGTGAGGTACATTATGGGTCTGGGGGGTAATCAATCACCCCCAAATTATTGTATTTTAAAAATTAGAATAGGGGGAGAAACTCCCAGGACTCCACTTCTCCCAACCTGACCTCTGCTTCAGTATAATAACTTAAGTACAGACTTAAACAACTAGATCCATATTCAGGTGTTGAAAAACTCCCCCATACCTTCAAACCCAAAGACGAAACTTCTTAGCGTCGGCATTGTCTGTGCTAGCAAGTTGTACCAGTAAAAAATTCTGTCGTCCTAGTGCCATCACAAAACTCTTTCAGCAAAGCACCTACGCAGTTGGCCAGTTGCATGGGAGGATTGTGCCCACACGGTCTCAAAATGTATCAGCAAAACTGTTGCACTGTGGGTAGGAATCTAGTGTCCTCCGCCCTGCTTCCAGGACCACTACCTTGTGGGAAATCACCGCTGTGTATTATGGGGCAGCTGCTGTATAATGTCGGATACCCACTGTCCTCTCAGGGAATTGTGGATCAAATGCCCACAATTTCCTCTGTTCTGTCCTAGAATCAGCTACTCTTATGCACCATTTACGAACTTGTTCCATGAATAGTATTAGCAGCAGCAACTGCACTAAAAAATACTGTGCTGCCATCAGAAATAACTTGCACTTAAACTTCTGCCCCTTTCTCATGCCTCCCATGTGAATTGGTTTTATCTCCTTGTCCTCTTTTTGCAGTGTTCCTCTTCTCAGCCTGCTTCCCAGGGCTGGACAAACTTTCTGCTTGACCTTGTGAAGAGGGTTTTCAAGCCATGTGCATACTGGACCATTAAAGATCCTCACTTTATTACAAAGGGCTGGATTTTCTCCTTGCAATCCAGCCTGAGTTTGGGGCAACACTTAACCACACTGCCCAGGGCCGCATTTACATCTTATGCGCCTCTAGGCACAGCATCTTCAGTGCCCTCGCTGCCTACAGCTGACTTTGTTTTCCATAAAAAATGAAACTTTTAACCCACTTTTAACTTTTAGGCGCCCCTAGAATGCCGGCGCCCCATGGCACATGCCTACTGTGCCTAATTGGAAATCCAGCCCTGACACTGCCCCAGGTACAGGTCAGGGAAACAGATTGTGACTGAGGACCCACTTCTGCAAAGCACTTAAGCACATGCTGAGCTTTAAGTACGTGAGTGGTTTTGATGGGTATTTAAACTAAAAACTACTTCTTCCTGAACTAATATGCGGTTATGAAGAGAGACAGTGGAAGTAATGTGCTGGCTCATAAAAAGACAGAACGTCACCTTAAGCGTGGAAGAAAATAAACCTTATTCAAAAATTGAGTAGATTTAGTTATTCTCCTTGTTGCAAGTTTCAAAATTGGAATGATTAAATCCAAAATAAATTGAACACAGACTCCCACAACACAGCCAACCAACAGAAAACAAACAACAAAAATCCAGCCAAAAATCCATAATCACTTTGGCTAAGATTAGTGAGGATGATGTCTAAATAAATATTAAACACAGTCTCTCCTTTAAGGTCTGCATTTCTGCTGAATTGGTCTCTGAAGCAAAATAACAAAACCAGCATTAATAGTTGTTTACTTTGACTGTCGCTCATCATATCAGTAAGTCTATTACATCAGTTCCGAAAGTAGCTATTAAGTAATCAGGTCAGCATCAGAGGGGTAACCGTGTTAGTCTGAATCTGTAAAAAGCAACAGAGGGTCCTGTGGCACCTTTAAGACTAACAGAAGTATTGGAGCGTAAGCCAACTCTGCCCACATATCTACACCAGCAACACCATCACAGGACCTAACCAGATCAGCTACAACATCACCGGCTCATTCACCTGCACGTCCACCAATGTTATATATGCCATCATGTGCCAGCAATGCCCCTCTGCTATGTACATTGGCCAAACTGGACAGTCACTACGCAAGAGGATAAATGGACACAAGTCAGATATCAGGAATGGCAATATACAAAAACCTGTAGGAGAACACTTCAACCTCCCTGGCCATACAATAGCAGATGTAAAGGTAGCCATCTTACAGCAAAAAAACTTCAGGATCAGACTCAAAAGAGAAACTGCTGAGCTCCAGTTCATTTGCAAATTTGACACCATCAGATCAGGATTAAACAAAGACTGTGAATGGCTATCCAACTACAGAAGCAGTTTCTCCTCCCTTGGTGTTCACACCTCAACTGCTAGCAGAGCACCTCACCCTCCCTGATTGAACTAACCTCATTATCTCCATACTGATTTGAACCTGCCTCTGGAAATTTCCATTACTTGCATCTGATGAAGTGGGCATTCACCCACGAAAGCTTATGCTCCAATACTTCTGTTAGTCTTAAAGGTGCCACAGGACCCTCTGTTGCTTTTTACAGGTCAGCATGTTAAATGTCAGACTCTGTTCTGAAAATTTAAAAAATTAAATTAAAACGTAAAATGTAAATGACTTCTTCTTTTTGTCCTGTTAATATTCCTTTTGATAATGCTCTTCATTTAGCCTCATGACTGATGTTCTGTGGGCTTGGTTCTGCAAACAGATGTGCCTGTCTGGAGTTCTGTTACCACTGGGCTGATTGAGAACTCTGCAGTCAGAGGTGACTCCTTTGTGAGTTATACAATTACTGTCTATTTGCAAAATATGTATTTTGTACAACTGTGCTTTAGGCCATGTTGTAGCTTATTGGGTAAGTGCATGTTTTTGGCTTGCTAGAATAGAGTGAATAAAAGATTCACTCCGTTCTAATTTTTGGTATTCTAGGTACAGAGAATTCAGGTATTTTAAAAAAACCTAATGCTTTTTCTCATTTAAAAATACATTGCCAACCAATGGCTAAACTAATGCAGAATTTTCAGCGCATATTTTTCAGCATTTGACTCTTGCTTATTTATTATTGTAATCTATTCCTACCAGAAAGATTATGATTTATTTCTTAAAAAGTTGCTTTTCAAACATTACTGTGACATGTACAACCAACCAGTCCCATTCTAATCCTTTTATTATTTGTGCTTATGACTTTAATTGTGTATCCTTTCAAGTAGGAACTGTTATTTGTGCAGTGAATGAAATATCGGTGTGAACTTTCCATTTACATGTTAATGAAGCTTTGCCTAGTAAGGTGTTACTGGACTCGTTCAGTAATAGGAAGAGGTGGAGGAAAATAATGTGCCAATATGCAAAGGATTTTGGTTGCTGGAAGGTGACATGTCACCAACAATAAAATGCTCTTTCCCTAGCATAGTTCAAAGACCCATTTCAAATGGACAAAACAATCTGTGTTACTTGGGAAGGGAATTAAGAAGAATGTATTCTAATAGTCAGCATATAGCTTGTACCAGGAAGAAGGGAAATGTAATTTGTGTATACATTCAAAAGGGAGGATATCTTAATCTAATGCTAATATGTTGTGACACATATGATGATGATGATGAAGAGCACATTGTTTTGGAAAATGTTGCATTCTGAAGCTGGCTATGGTTATCAAAGTGGTATGATTCCTGCCTTGCGGGGAGTACGAGTAACTTGCAATGTACAGTAACCAAAGTTGAGTACCGGATCTTCTCATAGTCTATGCTCAGCATTTTAAGATTCAGTATTTTACTTTCTATTTTTTCTGCTACCACTTCTAACAGATCTCTCTCAAAATCTTATCTGACTGCCAGATGCTGAGACTGGATGACAGAGGATGGATCACTTGATGATTGCCCTGTTCTGTTCATTCCCTTTGAGGCATCAGGCATTGGCCACTGTTGGAAGACCAGATACTGAGCTTGGTGGACCTTTGGTCTGACCTAGCATGGCCATTTTTAAGTTCTTCAGTTCTTACAGAATAACAGACTGAGATTTTGGTTTGCCCAGGAGACTGGTTAGGAGTAGAAAGGTAAATCTGTGAGTTCTCAGCATATTTGTGAATGAGATCACCCACAGAGTGTGTGTAAAGGGAGCAGAGGAGGGGGCTAAGTGTAGGACCCCCCTGAAGAAGATCCTGTAAATGAAATGTCGAGGGAATGATTGGAAGTTGGAGGAGAGCTAGGAGAGGATAGAGTTATGAAAGTTGACGAAGGACAAAATTGCCAGAGGGAAGAGCATAGTGGCCTGTGGGGTGAGTTGGAAGATTTCCTGGGCAGCTGCCATCAGCTTCTTGAGAAACCAAGCTTTTAAAAAAAAAAAAAATCTAGTGGCTATGGCTGTGAAAGCCTTCCAGATAGAGTGAAAAACCAATGCAGTACTGCCTTCCAAAGCCTGCAGACAGCTCCAGTACTGCCTCTGCTGTTCAGAACTTTCCCAAGTGATAGTACAGAAAAAAGTGACTAGCGTCTTTCCCTTCATCTGCTGCTGTTCAGAATCCTGTGGGCAGCAGTGGGGCTAAGAATCAGAACAGTCTCACTTTGGTGCTGTGTGAAGAAGGAAATGGCACTATAGCTATTCACTGCAAACGAGGATTCAAACTGCAGCTGAGGTAGTAGTAGAACCGTGGAAACGTGTGACACTTTTTTGGGGTGACCCTAGGTGTCTGGGGTTAATTTCTATCACCTGCTCACAGCAGGGGGAAGCCCTGTCTGTGCTCACCAGGGGAAACACTCTCCAGTTACTGGCTACTGGTAACACAGGAGCTCCACTCCAGGCTCCGCAAGCCCTGCTCTTTCCCTCTGCAGGCTAGGAATTTACACACCCCATTTTGTTCAACCTGAGTGCCCAGTCCCTTAATCGTCTGGACGCCCACAATGCACATAGATCCGCTGCCTCTGAGAAAGCAGTGCACCCAAGTTGACTGGTTTCACCTCTGTTCAGCACTCTCCTTAGCACACGGCACTTCAATCTGGTTTTACTATAAACCTGTTTCAGTTTATTTACCAGAGCTTGAGATGAAGATTCAATGAAAAGCACGTATAAGGATTTGGAAACAGAAGATTACAGAGAAAAGAAAGATATAACATGCAATCGATAGCCTATACTTATTCACAAATCACTTTCCTGTCTAATGAGACCTCTCACCCAAAGGTCATTCCTTCCAAAATGGGTCCAAAAACTGGGATTCAATTTTCATGAGAGCCTCACGCTGTTGAAGTCCCTGCTCCTGTAATGGGGAGGAATTCTCTTATACAATTCCTGCCCATTGTTCCCTGTGATGGTGCATGCCCCATCTCGATCAGAAGACTAACCAGCTCCTCTGGGCTCAACCAGTACTAAATACACACACCTATAGAGCCTGCTTCAGCTGGAGGAAGCAAACTTAAAAAAGAGCTTGTCACAGGAAGGGGCGACCAAGAGGAAAGGTGCTGTGCCTCAGAAGTAGCTGACTCTTGCTACAGAACCACTGAGAGAGAAACCGCTGACAAGCCTCCACCACCCACAAGGGCTTAACAGACCATGAACAAGCTGATCACTGCGGGGCAGGGGTCAAAATCAACTCTCAAGGGGTCAGCCATGCCAGACCACTGTAGACAAACCAGACCTTTATAAGGAGTCTCAGACTGAACGTTCCCTTAAGTGGGAGATCCCCATGCCCAAGAAGCTGGAAAGGCTGGAGTAAAGTTCCCAAGCGGGGAAAGGGAATGAGACTCTGAAACTGCCTGAGTGTGACCCCAGAGAAAGGCTCAGCCCATCACATCCCCCGATCTAGGGGTACCCTGTTCAGAGACTTTTATTGGGGTTCTTTTGTCTTTGCAAATGCTGAAGCCTGCATCTCACTCAGTCAGTCAGCGGGGTCTGTCTCCACAGATGTTCATTATTCTTGCATTGGTTGAGTCAGCGCTCAGACTGCCCCCTCTCAGGTGATAGGTTTGACTCCGGACAGCTTTGGAACATAGTATCCTACATGTTACATAACTCTAGAACTGACTTTCTATACAAACATCTCACAATAACCATGACAATCAGCTACACTTTACCTTTCCTCAGAAACCACATACAACCCCCTTTGGTGAAATACTGAGAAGATGGACTGACACAGGCGTAATATGCCTGTCTGGGTTTGTCTGTGTCATAACACGCACAGCCTACCTCTTGAGGCAGCCAGAAAACAGCAGGAGTGCTAGAGAATGGTGAATACTTCACTTCCCATGCCAGGAGGTAGGAGGCGACAGGATCAGAAGGGGGCGTGGGGAAGAAAATTTTCCTTCTCCATTCCAGCAGCTACAATTTTATCTTGCACTTACAAAGCAAAATACAAAAGATGGATCCCCTGAACAGGATCCAGGGACAGCCCTCAAGAAGGAATCCCATCCCCTTTGCTTTTCCTGGCAGTGGGGAAGAGGTGGGAGAATAAGAGGCCAAATACAGAGGAGGAGGTAGAGGACGCAGTACAAGGACAGAGGGAAATAGATATGAGGGGGCCTAAATGGAGACGGACCCATGGAAGTGCACATTATGAGACAGGAAAAAAGTGAAACAGAGCCAGGAAGAAAAGGAAGTGGTCTAGTGGAAAAAGCACTGAAGTAGGGGACAGGAGACGTGAGTTGCTATTTCCACCTCTGCCAGCAACCAACTTTGTGACCTCAGCAAGTCCCTTCGCGTCTCTGTGCCTCTGTTTCCCCTATCCTTTCTCTGTTTTGCCTATTTGGATTATAACCGCTCTATGTGGCAGGTACTGACTCTAGCTATAAGACACATAAGATGACACAGATGGTGCCTCTACGAGCTTACAGTAACTTCACTGATTACGTCTGCACTGTGTAAGTACTTACACAGCCCTTGGTATATTCCTCAAAATCTGCAAATCTGGTGTTCCACCTCGGTAGTCTCTTTCCGTGGTTGCTCCAGTTTCAGTCAGGAATCTTGTTGGCAAGTAATAACTTCCTTGCAAAGTTATGCAAACCAATTTAAATGAGAATCTGGGAGCTGCAAGCTTCACCCGTAGGCGGTATGTGAGGCTACCACAGAGAAGCACTAGTCAACCAAAGGAGCAGATTAACGAACAGATAGCAAGAACTTTTTCTTCAGTAGAGACAAGGTTTTCCATCCCTAGGATTACAAAAATGCCTTTTTCATGTGGACAGTTCATTTGGGCTTCATTAGGTAGGCTTATGGCAAATATTGTATTTAAACCTGTCCTCTGTTATCACTACATAAGCAATATTCTATCTAACATGAGGAATATAAAGGTCAACTGGGATGCAAAATACCTGTGACACTTGACATTTAAACAGTATATTTCCATGACTCATGCTCTCTTCACCATGACTATCCTATGATGTTTCCTAAACTCAATGGTGAATCCAAAGGCTATGTGTATCCGATAAAAGGATGTTTTGTTTCACAGTGTGCGTGTGAGATAAAATATTTTTATATATTATGGAGGCGTTGGTAGTGACTCCCTTGTCAAGGTTGCATTGAGATTTGTACTAAAATCCTTCTGATTCATGCTTTAGTGATTGAATTGTCTCCTGGCTTTAGCATAATAATTCTTCAGCAGACGACTGAATTTTAAAATATGTACTAACTTTGTGCGGGAAACAACACTTTTTAAAAATGCTCCCTTGATGTTTTATATTCTTTGCTTGCTTTCCAATAACTTGGACATAGGCCAAGGCAAGTATAGCCATAGAAGATAGTTTGCACTAGTCTACCCTGCATTCTGTTCTTCATCTCTGCTCACTCTCCCATTGTTACCTTCTGTCCCTTGCTACTCCACAAAGTTTATACCCTCCCAACTCACTACCCTTGGCTCATCACTTGCTGCCCCCAACATCCCCTCCATGGTCACCACTACCCCAAACCTTCCCCTGTTGTCCTTCCTGGCTCCCCTATGTCTTCCCATCCTTTATTGCTTTATTGCTCCCCACTGCCTGACATGTTTTTTTTAAAAAAAACTAGGAAATTCCTATATGAAAAAATTTAAGTTTGAGGTAAGGCTCTAAAAGTGCTTATCCTTTCAACACAATCCAATAAAAATGAAGGAATCACCAGTTAAGACTACGTTAACACCCCAAAAACCCCTCAGTTCACCAATTCACAACCTACATCTCGTCATGCCATCATGCACTCCTGGACTCGTCATCTCAGCAGCAAGTTCTCTTTTTCTTCTTGCCACTCTACACATATCCATTTCCTTCGCACCACAATCCGATACACAATCTTGGCTAAATTTTGAGGTTGCTCTAAATGTGTCTAATAAAGAGATGTTTTGGTTTTTAAACTTAAAATACCTGCAACCCAGGAGAACAACCAACCAACACATGTTAAAATGACCTATATGTTGGTGGAAAAACAGAATCATTTGAAAGGGGTTGTTTAGGGCTGGATTAATTTATGTTCCCTCAGAGGTGACCTAATATTGTAATTTGCACAAGTCTTCCAAGCTTTCCACCCTCAAGAAAAGGGGTGGTGGTGAATCACTGGGTGTGTAGATTTGTCCTCAAATTTTAGTCCTAAAATAATACTCAAAGTGCTTTACAAGCATCAGTGGATTTAGCTTCAAAACATCACAATGACGTGGGTAAATATTACTATCCCTATTGTACAGAGGAGGAAGCTCCTGTGCCAGTTAAGTGACTTACCCAAGGTTATGCAAGAAGTCTGTGGCAGAGCCAGGAATAGAATCCAGGTCTTCTGAGTCCCTGTCCTGTTCTTGACCATGAAGTCATCCTTCCTGGTGTGATGGTAAATGTGTGCAAAATAGACGACACCTGGTTCTTCCATTTATATTATAATAGTGGATGTTCCATTGCTATATTTTGTGAAACCATCTGATAACTAAGTCAATTTTTTTTCCATAGGAGTCTTCATTATAATAGTCATTCCAGTTACGAGTGGACTCCAATCTGTACATTGCAACACAACAACTTAAAACTTCCGTGCTACCTCACAATACCAGGAGTTGCTCTGTGTGAGTTTAGTATAATGGGAATTGTGGTTGAATTTACAATGGATAAATGATAAAACAGAACCATTGAGGAGTATTTTGTTTTGTCACACGAAGATGTCTTGTGATAAACTTTGATATAAAATTCTGCTGTAGTTATTGTGCATAGTATTCTAGAATGCAGTTTAAAACTGCATTCTACACTTCTTGGATAAATACTGCTACTTTGAATTCATTTACGGAAAATAATGGTACTAAAATAGACAATGCATAAGGATGTTGCACTCTGAAGTTTTTCTTTGGTAAAACCGCTAGTTGTGGGAAAGTCAGAAGTGTGTGTGAATGTTTTAAGAAGCTGATGATGATTATATTTGTATTATCAGACTGTCTAGGAGCCTTGGTCATGGACCACGACTCTACTGTGCTTGGTGCAGTACTTACAATTTGTGTTAATATGTTATTTTTGTGATTGATGCAGTTAAAAGCTATTTCAGCGTTTGTCTGAGTATAACTGACCCGTATTAGCCTGAGGATTAAGTCTACTAGCCAGGGTGAAAAATAGTTGCTCTGCCACATCCCCTGAACAGTAATTTAAAGGAATAGAATAGTTGTGTGATGTTTACTCTGTACAGCAGCATTGTCAGTGGAGTGTTCTAATGAGATAACAACATTCATCTCTTTTGGTTTTGTCCCCTTCCTAGCCTGGCTTCATTTTTTTTCTTTCTCTCTGTATCAGCGATCACAATGTATTTTCCTCCTTCCTTGCCATTTCTCTTTCTCCATCTCCATTCTACCCTGTCCATCCCCAGAATCTCTAATGGTTCCTCACCCCCAACCATGCATCTACTCGTGTAGGAATTGTAAAATGCACCACACCGCCAGAAGACTAAAAGTTCTAGCCAAAGACCTGTACACAAAGAGGATGGTGTACTCTCCTGGGGCCACACCTAGGGAAGAAGTCAAGCCCACACTCCCCTGTTGATAAGGGAAGGTTTGGGGATTCCTATCAGCTTCTGTCCCTAGAGCCTCCTTGGGGACTCAGTCTTCTGTAGCCTTTGACTAGCAGGTGTCTGAAGCCCCCCACCTCAACCTCCTCTGAGTCAAACCCCTTCTATCCTTCCAGCATCCATTCTCTGAGTCTCTGCTTCTCCCCTCTGTTCTCTGACCCCCCCACCTCGGTGTGTGTGTGTGTGTGTGTGTGTGTGTGTGTCTCTCTCTCTCTCTCTCTGCTGCGTTCCTTTCCCTCTGTGTTTAGATCCTTCCCCCTAGTGAATCTTCACAGCCTGCCTCTGTTGCTTTCCCAAGTGACAGCTGTGTGAAACTGACGGATTTTGAGTAGCAGCAGTGAAAACTGGCAAGGATCTGTTAAAAATTCTGAACAGCAGCAGAGTCCCTGGAAATGTCCTGGCTGCAGACTCTGGCAGAGAGCCGTGCATTCGTTTACACTTGGTTCCACAGATTTTAAGACCAGAAAGGGACCGTTGTGAGCAAACAGTATGACTTCTGCTATAACACTATCCATAGAACTTTGATCCAATAATTTATAAGCCAAATAATTTATGGATGAAATAGAGGTTGTCTTCTAGAAAAGACATCCAGTCTTGACTCGAAAGACTTCAAATGATGGAGAATCCACTCTTCCAGTGGTTAATTACCCTTGCTAAAAAAGGGGGGTAAAAATTTAGTTTGAATTTTTCTAGCTTCATGTTCCAGCCATTTTATATTGTTATGCATTTGTCTGCTGTATGAGATTCTTCAGCTATCAGAAATCTTCTTCCTTGCTTAGGGATTTATAGATCATGATCAAGTCTCCTCTTAACCTTCTCTTCAATAAGCTATAGTGATTGAACTCCTTAAAACTTTTTTGTTTGTTTCTTTTGGATTCTCATCTTTTGAAGATTACTAATTTATTTCTCAGTTACTATGTGATCTGAGGAGTCAGTAAAGCTCTCTGGGCCTTTCTTTCATTATCTGTACAATGGGGATAATATTAATACTTGATCTCACTGGTGTTGTGCAAATTAATTCATTAATGTTTTCAAAGTGTGGAATGTGTTATAAAATGTGATTTAATACTTAATCTGTTTGTTGTGAGAATGCTCGGACTCATGGGATTTATGCAAGTCATTTTGGCTGGTGGGGCTCTTTTGTTTTGCTTTTAAATTTTCATAATGGGCTTGGAATTGAATTTATGCTGTAGCTCCTCTGGTTTTCTGAACCCTGCAGTAATCTGGCAGGACTCTGCATTTGTATCTCTCCTCCAACACACCCTCTTTATAGTAGATATAAAAACACTGATGCTATAAGGCCGTATTTATAAGGAAGAAAAAAATCTTATGTAGGGAAAAAAAGCGTAATAAAATGGGCATATAAAGTTTGATGTGGAGATTCAGGATATTTCATGCAAGTACATAAAGCCTTTTGTTCCAAGGGATCCCAAAATTTATTTGTGAACTATATACAGAGAATAGCACTGAAATGTAGTAAATGGGATGCCCAACAATAGGTACAATTTTGGCCAAGGAAACAAGGTTCAAAGCCTACTTGCTCCCTCCAAAATTCCCAAAGGATTTTGAATGTCCATGTAGAGCAGGTAGGACCTTGTGCGTTTTTGTTGTGTGGATGTGTGTGTGTGTGTGTGTGTGTTTTTGTTTTTTTTAATGATCTCATGGTAAGCTTCATGCTACCCATTTTATCTCTGTTAGGTTGAAAGGCCGAGTTTTGACTTAGCCGCGGTTTGTAGCTATAGTCTCAGGAAGTTTAGGGATTCCAAATTCTTCTGAGATCGTCCTCAAGTCAGTAATGGTTGTGGATGTGAAGGGGGGTCATGTATAGGGCCCTACCAAATTCATGGCCATGATACCAAATTCATGGCCATGAAAAACGCTTCACGGACCATGAAATCTGTTCTCCCCCTGTGAAATCTGGTCTTGTGTGTGCTTTTACCCTATACTGTACAGATTTCAGGGAGGAGACCAGCATTTTTCATCTTGGGGGTCCTACCCAAAAGTGTGTTGCGGGGGGGAGGGGTCACAAGGTTATTTTAGGAGGGTTGTGGTATTGCCACCCTTACTTCTGCACTGCCTTCAGAGCTCGGTGGCCGGAGAGCGGAGGCTGCTGACTGAGGGCCCAGCTCTGCAGGCAGCAGTGCAGAAGTAAGGGTGGCAATACCATACCATGCCATCCTTACTTCTGCGCTGCTGCTGGTGGCAGCTCTGCCTTTAGAGCTGGGCTCCCGGCCAGCAGCCGCCGCTTTCCAGCTGTCCAGCTCTGAAGGCAGTGCCACTGCCAGCAGCAGCGCAGAAGTAAGGGTAGCAGTACCACAACCTCCCTACAATAAACTTGCAACCCCCCCCCCCAAGTTCCTCTTTGGGTCAGAACCCCGACATTTACAACACACTGAAATTTCATATTTAAATAGCTGAAATAATGAAATTTACTATTTAAAATCCTATGACTGTGAAATTGACCAAGATGGACCCTGAATTTGGTAGGGCCCTAGTCATGTACAAGGACTGGAATAGGATTCAATGAGGTTTTACACTGAAAAAAGCTTGTACACATTTTTTTTTGTCATGAAGCTTCATATTTATCACTAAGTGACTCGAGATCTAATGTGCTCACTTTACAAGTGAAACGATGGTTCTAAGAAGCAGTCCTGCTAACACCGCTTGGGCCCTGAGAGCCCAGCAGTGCTCTTTCCTTTTTTGTATATCATCAAAAGTAATAAAGGGTCACCAGGCCCAGTTACGCTGTTAGTTCTAGCTGTGGAACCCTATTGTCTTCAGCACCAAGTCAACCTGATTGGAACTTAGTAAACAATTTTGTGAACAATGCTCAAGAAGGAATAGAATACAGCTGGCTTTCTCTAGTTACGTGGGCTCTGCAGGGCTAGCAGGAATATATAGCAGTAAATGCTTACCCGTGGATATTTAAGTCCACAGAGAGGAACCTAAATGCATACACAGAGCAGATCTGCTAAGTAAGATGGTGCTGTTTTGTACATAGTTGCTTGTCACCGCACTTTAAGTGGAGGAGCTTGTGTTTCTCATTAAAGCACTGATTCCTTCCAGCTAATTGCGTGTGTGTGGTTGTGAAACTTCTGCTGGTCTCACACGTGCAATAAAGAGGGGGTGGGGAAATTTTGCCTGAAGGAGAAAATAACCATCCAGAGGAGGAGGAGCATTGGAGACTACATCATATAATAAACATTATTCCTTAGGGCTTTGTTGTTCCATCAAGACAAAAGGCCTTGAATTTAAGCCCAGTAGTGGAGAGAAGGTTCGCCGAGGGGGCAGGGCGGAGAATGAAAACAACTGAGTAAGTCCTTGTGGTGCAATCACTGACATAAATCTGTCTTTTGTGAATATCCTGAACTTCCCAGGCATTCAGTCCGCAGCCAAGGAACAAAAGGCAAGACAGTTTCATTGGAAATAATCTGCTCTCTAGAGGCCTGCAGATGAAGTTATAGCCCAGTTACCTCAAACATCTGTACCCTGAAGGTCTGTGCTGGGGAAAATGTACAGATATTTACCGTTCTTACACTGTTTTCTAGTGCAAGCAGGGTTGCAGGGCAGAGTAAAGGAGCAATGGCAGTGGGGAAAGCTGCATGTCCCCAGATCTGCCCCACCCCTCTACTGGAAAAGTCTTCCTGCAGCTGCAAGTAAAGGGAAAGGCAGCCAACAGTGGGAACGACTCACGCGGACAGGGCCGTGGGCTCAGGCAGCAGCAGCATAAGGATGAACAAAGCCTCTTGTCTCATCTCCGCTTTCATGGCTTTACGTTCTATTGCAAAAGCATCATGTGGGCCTGGCTCCATGGCACCACCAATGGACCAGTCTCCCCCGTATGGGGAGTAGAGGAGGCCACCAGGGGACTGGGGAGCAAAGCAGTTAAAAGTAGAAATTCACAAATAGGACAAAACCAGAAAGAACAACAGGGAGGGAGAGGAGAAAATAGAGCAGCGGTGGGCAACCTGCGGCCCGCAGGCCACACACGGCCCGTCAGGGTAATCCGCTGGCAGGCTGCAAGACAGTTTGTTTACATTGACCGCCCTCAGCTCCCAGTGGCTGCGGTTCGCTGTTCCTGGCCAATGGGAGCTGCGGGAAGTAGCGCGGGCCGCAGGGACATGCTGGCTGCCGCTTCCCGCAGCTCCCATTGGCCGGGAACGTCGACCCGTGGCCACTGGGAGTGGCGGGTGGCCGTGCCTGCAGATGGTCAATGTAAACAAACTGTCCCGTGGCCCGCCAGTGGATTACCTTGACGGGTTGCATGTGGCCCGCGGGCCACAGGTTGCCCACCACTGAAATAGAAGGTAGTAACTGTGCCTGGAGGTAGGACACTGAGTAGCTTCCATTGCAGGGCATGCGTAGGGCTTCTGGCTTTTGTTTTTAAGCAATAAATACTGATTTGGGGGTGTTTTAATAGGAAAGAGAAATCTCTGTTTATCCAACAAACATCGGAATTGATTACTTGTGTCTAAGAGCTTGTCTACACAGAGCAGTAATGTGGACTACGGTAATGTGATTTCTAAAGCCCGCTAATATGTTGCACATTAACTGGTCCATGTAGACCCTGTTGTGCACACTAAAGGTTCCCTAGTGCTCTTTAATATAGTTCTGTTTGAAACAGTACTATGTTAAAGCACACTAGGGAACATTACAAAGAGATTACTAATTACAGTAGTGTGTATTGTATGTATTCTAATTTACTCATTACAGTATATACAAGGAGAGAGCCCCGAAAATCCCCAATTTCTGGAAATCTACATAAAACTCAAATTACTAAAAATAAACCCTGAAAAACAAAATTAATAACCGCCCCCCCAAAAAACCAGAAGCCCTAGACAGGTGCAAAGAACAGATGGAGAACACTGCATTAATACGTTGCCTTCATGTGGGTGTATTAGTGATTCATGCAATGTATTGGAATGGGAAATAACACTTATACATCACGATCTCTCTTGGTGGTACCTTCTCATCAGCTCCTTTGGTCATCCAGTGATATAGCCCTAATGTAGCATAGATCCTTCTGATTAATTCAGCACAATCTTTCTTTGGCAGGCAAGAGGTTGCACGTGATTCCCATTACCACTGCCTGAATATCTGCTCATGCTGAATAGCCTGTATTCCCTGACTTTCAAATAGTCAATTATTA
Source organism: Emys orbicularis (assembly GCF_028017835.1). NCBI lineage: Eukaryota > Metazoa > Chordata > Testudines > Emydidae > Emys > Emys orbicularis. Next base: position 350,048,509 of record NC_088683.1, read on the forward strand.
AGTCAATCAGAGAATACGAACATTTTCATATGGAAGGGACAGTTTTTTGGGTTGGTTTTTTTTTTTTTTTTTTTGTAGACTATCTGGTGGTTTCACCAGCCGTTATTAGGAAATGTTCCTCTCTAGTCCATGAAAAGAGGTATTTTATTCTCTCTCTCTCTCTCCAGAACATACACATTTGAGAGCGAGGGATTTTCATTTACCATGACAACCAAAGAAACTGCAGAACCATGTGGTTGCTTTGTCCTTCATATGATTTATTCTTTTATTTTAAAAATTCATATTGCTAATTGAGTTAGGAAACCTCAGTGGTTTTTTCACCCCTCTCTCATGAATTATATCTCTGTCTTACCTACATAGTATTTTGTAGGGAGCCATAGAAAACTTGGTAGTGCTAATATTTTCATGATCCCTTTTAAGAAAGTGATTTTAGCTAATAATCATAGAACAAAAAAAAAAGTATCACACTGAAATAACAATCTTAGTACAGAGCCTAGCACAATGGGGTTCTGGCCCAATACAAATAATAGATCGCAATAACAATGAATCGCATTAATATTGTTTAACAATCAGAGTGATAGTGACTCTAGCGTGGAGGTAATAGTCTTTTAGTTCATGGGTTTTTTCCCTCTGTACAGCAGTGCTACTCAGGCTCGGAAGCTGAAAGTGGCTCTTTAATGAGTCTCCTGCAGCTCTTTGTAACAGATGATATTAAAACACCATGTCATTTAATTATTAACCAATCAGGATGCTTTTACTATATTATTAACCAATTGTAGAAGACACCTCTACCCCGATATAATGCTGTCCTCGGGAGCCAAAAAATCTTACCGCGTTATAGGTGAAACCGCGTTATATTGAACTTGCTTTGATCCACCGGAGCACGTAGCCCCGCCCCCCCGAGCACTGCTTTACCGCGCAATTCGTGTTATATCGGGTCGCGTTATATCGAGGTAGCGGTGTACTTGCACAGTCATTTTGTTGTGAGAATATATAAATAGTAAATGGAACAATGAATTCACACTACTGTGGCTCTTTTGGGTAATGTTAATCGTTGATTTGGCTCCTGGACTACTGAGGTCTGAGTATCACTGTTATAGAGGCTGGTGTTTATATAGAATCATAGTGGCCAAGAGATGGAAAGATCTGTTGGGTCATAAAGCCTATTCCCATGCCAGGGCAGGATCTAGCAAAGACAGAAGATGTATCTTACAATTAACAGATAGGACTCTTGGCAGGGCCTGCTCCCATTGAAATCAGTGGTAGAGCTCCCATTGACTTCAGCGAGAGACGGCTCAGACCTTCAATCTTAGCTGAAAGGCAAGAAGAAGCATTGATACTGTCAGCCTGTATATAGCACCAGTATTAATCCTGCCTCTTAAAAATTGCTGTAATCTTAAAACAAAAAACAAAATCAAACACTGCTTTGTTATTATTAAGGCATAAAAATAAATGGCCACCAGTATGGTGCTAACACCCCAACTTCCACCTGTAAAGCTGTGTGTGAGCGCCCTCTATAGCGCCATAGCTGAACTGTAACAGTTCCCAGAGTTGTGCACACTCATGCTGACATCAGTGCTCAGGGAGAGAAATTAATTGGATAATATTTACTTTAAGTAAACAAGATGAAACCATTTAATTTTAGCCAGGCAGCTCTATAAATGCTTACAAATGTTTCCCAATCTTGTGTAGGCTACTCTAAGAATGCAGAATTAGTAAAGGGAAAAGTCTATATAAATGAGGCTGTGATGTTATATTTATGTAATGCTCTTCATCCAGGAAAATCCCTAAAACCTCAATATGCATAATGGGTATTTAGACACCCAGTTCCCTCTCCTATCTAATGAGAATTGGGCTTCCAAATCCCATGGCTTAGAAAGTCTCCGTTGTAGTTCATAAGGCCAAATATTGGCACATTGCGAGGACCACACCAACATGGGTGAATTTCAGTGCCATGAAAGCAGAGTTATTGTGCTCCTGTCTTCCTGCCAGCAACACCCATCTGTAGCCTTCTATGTATAAATTAATCCTACCAGGAATGTAAATAATCTCTGTGTATGGAAATGCATAATAGCTGAGCTAAGAGTATACATGCACAAACATGAAGATGTGACTTACTTAGATTGTACAGTCTCTGGGATAGAGATGATCCTTACGTTGTGTGTGTGCGTGTGTGTGTGTGTGTATGTGCGCACACACACACACTACCTCGTGCAGTGGGGCCTCGATCCCTGATTGGGGCCTGTGGTGCTACTGCAGCACACGTCCTAAATAATAAAAATGATGGCTGTCCACAGGCCCTGCCCTGGAACATCTTTCCTCTACTCCTCTTATGGAAAGTCTACAGAATAAGATTTCTGCAGCGGGTTGGACCCAGAGTGGAGAGCTTCCACCCTGTGCTCCCTCTGTGCCCTCAGATTTTCTGATGTGCACAAAGGCAACCAGACCTTGACCCGTAATTTACACTGAAATGCAGCCATCTCTGAGCTGAAATGTGACAGCTGTTTCACAGCAGCACTACATGAGTAACTGCACTTGTACAGTGGGTTAGGACCAAGTGAAGAAGTACCATAGCAAAGTGAAATTGTAAGGGGGGATTTAAAATAAAACAAATATAATTACCTGAGCTGAAATTTGACTAGAACATGAGGAGGTTGGGTTAACGTCCTTTTGCTGTTGTGAAAAGAGCCCTAGCATCTTTTATAATGAGCACAGTTAGATATCTCATCCAACAGTAATTGTGATATGTAATAACTATAACAGAAGTATTAGCTATAAAATTCTGGGACACAGTAGTGTAGATCAGAAAACTCGAAGTCAGGGTTGACTCTGGCTCAAATCCTGCTCTGGATTTACTTCCATTGAAGACAGTGAAGTCACTCTGGATTTACACTGGTATAACTGAGAGCAGAATCTTCTCTCAACCTCCATAATTTACATTGTTTGTAAAATTAACAAATATGGATACAGTATAATTTATGGATCTAGACTCTGCTTCAGCGTTTAATTTCCTAGTTCTTCAGTTTGCATTGCATCCAGTCTATTGGTTCATTTCTTTCTTATTTTTTTTTTTTTTTTTTTTGGAGGACTATACAGCATGTGCTTATTTGAGAGATACTGACAGTTGTAATTCTCTGGCTAACTATGTGCTTAGATACATCTTTGAAAAAAGTGGCTACTCAAATATTCACTAGCAACTCAATTTCTGTGAGAAATGCTGGCCTATTGCCAATACAGGATTTCCTTTCAAATAAGACCTTTAGATATAAAATACAGTCTCCTCTCTGCTAGTAGCAGATTTTAGGGCCTTGAAAATTTGCTTCTTGTTGAAGGAGAAATCAATAGTGAGGAGTCTGGATATTATCTTGGTGTGTAAATACGAGTTATATCAGTCCTTGAACAGAGGTGATCACAAACAGCACCCAGGTAATCCCCTCTTTCAAGGATTTCAGCCAAATACCAGTGCCTGGTTTCCGAGGAGTAACTAGTTAGAGAGGATAAGGCAGTGAGCAAACTCTTGCTGCTTGCAACAGCTCTACCCCTCAAAAAAGTGCATCACAAAACTAACCATGCATACTTTTTTTCAAAGGCTGAACTGTGCTAAAACACTAAGAAAAAGATCTTGGAAACTGTAACAGTGCCATATAATGACTCACCATAACTATAGTGTGTGTGCGTGTATGTGTGTATATGGATATGGGGAGAGAGAGAGAAAAGAAAAAAAAAGACATTTTAATGGTTACTGAAGACTTCATGGTTCTTACTGTGCTCCACAAAATAGCTAGTTGGAATGCCATGGTGACAGCACAGACAGAACTCAGATCCTCCTGCTCTAAAAACACAGGCCCTTCCCACTTGAGTTAATGGAGAATGCCCGTTGCTATTAGCAGTAAAAGGCTGACGACACCCAAAAGTTCATATTGCAACCAGTAGAGGAGAATGGTGCCCGTGCACCAACCAGTTCATAAATGTATTATTTTCTCTCTCGCTCGCTCTCTAAATTCCGAGAACTAATCTGACCATTCAGTGTGTTTGTCAAGAATAGTTGAAGAGAGGCCAATAGGCCGTTCTGTGGCACAGCACGAGGCTGCTCTCCTTTTCATCACTGACAACAGATTCCAGTACGCAGTGTGGTCTGCAAGTCCCAGCTGTAAATTCCTCTCATCTCTTGAAAAACATTGTGCTAGCAGACTTAACTAAACGTATTTTAACTAGTGTGATGTTAAACACAATTTTACTCTTCGTGTAGGCAGGGACATTTAAACACAATGATTTGTCTTTAAAATCATTAAGGTTAACCATGGCCTGCTAATGTTTTTAAACACAACTGTCCCTATCTACCCAAAGGGCAAAATTGTGTTTAACATCACACTAGTTAAATATGTTTAGTTAACATGTTTGCTAGCATGCCACTTTCCCCCAGTGTAGACATGGCCCAGATGCTGCAAAGGTGGGCAGGGGATGGATATGCTGCTCCGCTTCCAGAGGAATGTAGTGATATGTTATGTAAAAGGAGTTCAGTGCTTGCTGGATGCCCATGATGCAGCCTCGCATCTGGTCAACAGAATGTGAGTCTGAACACAACACTCTGTTCTTGGAACTTGAGTTCAAACCACCTCTGTTACAACGATGCTCTGTGACCTTGGCCAGTTCAGTTAATCTCCTTGCCTCTGATGATGATATGGGTTGTGGATGCGAGTACCTATCATTTCTTTTATTTGTATTTCACTAAGTGGGGGCTGGGCACTAATGAAGGATCAGAGTCCTGTTGTGCTAGATACTATGCAGATACTCAGTACAAGGACAGTCCTTGCTCCAAAGGAGCTTGTAGACTAGGTTATAAGAAAACGCAATAGGTGAATGATACAGACACACATAGGGCCTCAGAAAGGAGAGGTTAAGTTAAAAAGTGAGCCAATTATCATTCAACCAAGTATTATTCAGTTACTCCATTTGCCTCTACTTCAATTTCTAAATGCAGGCATTTGAATGCCTCCCTCCCTTACAGGGGGGGTATGAGGCTGAATTAGAACTTCAATAGCTTTTCTCATCTTGGAAGCACTTTACAAACATTGTCAGTTGTATTCTTCTCTGAACCCAGAGTGATGTAGGAGAGCTCCCATCCCTGAGAGAGGAACCTAGCTATGAAAAATACATAAATATAGAACAGAGGTTGAACTTCCTTTTTACAGGATAAATGAATTATGTGCTATGAATTGCCATCCCTCCTATCCCAATTGCAAGGAGATGGCCTATAATTATGGTTGGCTAATTTCCTGTAGTTGCATTGAGGGAGGCTCTTGTATCTCTGTTTCCTCACACGAGCGTTTTTTGATTTTCCCACCATTACTGCCTCGACAAGGCATGTTGTACGCACACCTGAATTATAGTATTTAACTGGTAATAGCATACATGAATCTTGCTTTTTCCTTCTTGTGCAAATTGTAAGAGCAGATGCAAACAAAAGATAGAAACAAGTATGACCGATTTTTAAAAATGAAGTACATCTTGAACTAGTCACTGTTGTTCTCTGTCCACTGTAGTAACCTTGGACCATCCCACCTTGCAGATGAAATATTAAATACTTTGCATCTCCATAGTGTCTGCCATTTTGGAATCTCAGAGAATTCTACAAACATCCTTATCATTCCCCTGTGAGAGACCAAGCTGTAAAACCATTGTTATCCCCCCTTTCATAGATGGATTACCAAAGTGCTGAGCAGTTAAAGGACTTGCCCAAGGTTATGTAGTGAGTCAGTGGCAGGACTTGTGTCCTTATTTCCAGTTCTTGTTGTACCCACCAGATGTTTCCTCTGTACATGCAAATGCAAGAGCCAGTGATTCTCTGTGTTCCCTGTGTCAGAATGCACTTGCATTGACACCTGTGCTAATAGAACGCTGTGCTGATCCAGAGAGAGAATTTCCCAGCGGGCTTGTTTTGGGAAGGAGTCATTGCTGCACTTCAGGCTATGTTATAAAATACGTGTGAGTGCTGCTAATTAAGGGGTCCAGTTCTGCTCTCATTGAAGCCAATCACATAATCAGACTGAACATTTCAAAATAAAATGGCTTTTTTATTGTACAGTGCACCTAGGGTTCTTACAGCTGTAGCATCTTGGCTTTTGCAGTTTCGACTTTGATTTTTGTTACCGGAAGAGAACTAACACAAATGCATGTAATCCTCTAATAGGGCAACCTAGGAACGCTATTAAAGGAAATGTCTATTTCTCTTTGGAGAACTAAAGATGCAGGAAATCAGGCTGCATTTGGTGTCAATGAATAAGAGGTATTGTGGCTACTCTTCAGGAAGTGCAGCTGTCCAGACACTCTTGTTATTAGCGAGATCAAATAAGGAGATAAGATGTTTGGAAGAATCAGTTACAATGTCCAGAAAGGTGTTTAAGGCAGGGATGCCTACTTTTACCTTGCCTGTTCGCTCACCTCCTTGCTGTTATTGCTGAAACTAGCCAGTAATGTTTGTCAGGCAGGCTCCCACCTACAGCCTGTGAAAAGTAACCTCTTCGGTTTGGCAGGCCTGAGAGCAAACTGCTGAGCAGTCAGCCAGGACCTGTTGGTTTTTTTTTGCCACCGCTCCTGTTGCTCATTTTGAACAAATGGCATTTCACCTTAATATAGCAGCAGTGAATTTTAACCTCTCTGTCCATATAAAAAGGACAGATTGATTGCTGGTCTCCACCTGGCCATCCATTTGCTGGTGCTGAATTTTTAGTCTGTGACTAAAAGCTCACAGTGGTACCGCATTTTAACTGCTGTCAGAGTTCCAGCTGTGAAATCTCCCCCTGAATTATCAAAAGTCAGTGAAGCTAACTGCAAAGATCATGGCCGTCCTACTGCTCCAAGGCTGGTGTTTGTGTAACTCACTGTTCAGTATATGTCCCGCTCTGTGCCCAATCCACAGATACCTGCTACAGAACATAGTCTTTTAGCTCCAGCTGCAGAGGGTGAGGCTGTTCGTTCTGGAAGTCCCTGGTTCGGTGCCTGTTGTCATGACCAAGATGGTGGTCATGCTATCCATCTGACTTTAGGAATCTGATGTTATGTCTCTGGAAGACCAATGCCTTCCAGGCCAAATTTCTCAAGGGCATAAACTCCACTGACATAAGCTCCTGCTTTTGCGTGGTGAATTTGGCCTTATGCCAAAGTTTGTGATTAGTACCTGCTACTAGGTTCTGTTGCTGATCTTCGGAAAACTCTGTTGTACTGAGCTGGGTGCATTATCTGATTGACACCTCCCAAAGAGAGTCTGCTATGGTCAGCTATGATGGTCCTCATCGATGCAGGAACAAACCACTTTCACTTGAAAGAGTGTCTGGAGTGCTTTTTAAATGTGTGAACGCTGCCTCAAATCGCCAGCAAGACCCCAGCAGTTACTGGAGTTGAAAGGAGAATTGTAGTCAGAAAAGGACTTGGAAGAGACCAGATGCAAGAACCTCATGCAGAAGGAGATTTGTGTCAGTCTCTGGGCATGCCCGTATCCTTTTCCATCCCCTTTGTGCCATGCCTAGTAGAACTATAGCACAAAGGGGTGTCTCAGTCCAGCGTATCTTGGGGGCAGTGGACTTTGAGTAACTCCTGTGACATAGTTCCCAAACACCAATAGGGGAAAGGAATTGAGAGACTGAGGAGATAACAGTAGTAAACAATGGCAGTTTCTCTGGCTCATTTATTTACCTGTGGCAGCATGATAGCCCGTATTCAGAAACCTACAGCTTTTTAAGGGAAGTTTTACTTCTTGTTGAAGAGCTGCCCACATGAAATTCTGCTGGCTTTCCACACAAGACACATTCCAGTTAGTGTTTTTGGCTGTAGTTTTTGAAACCTTCTCATATTTTTTTCCTTTGGGGAGGAGGGAACAGCTTTTGAGTAGCTTAAAAGCCATTTTTGGATGGCGTTTGGCAACAGTTTTTCCACAATTTTAAGGTCTGTCCATCTGACATATGGGTTGGTTTCTTAACCCTTTGCATGCTATTCCTGTAGAATTGCTGTACAAAGTACAGCCTTGTGACTCTATTTTTGATTGTGTACTGTACATGAGTTGGTTTCCATGTCTAGACATGCCTTGGAAGACTACAAAAGTTGTGTTGGACTATTCCAATTAGTTTGAAGTTCAGGAGTCAGAACCCAGGCCCTATTAGATGGAGGTAAACAAAAGTGGGTGGTTGTTTTTAAGCATAAACATGTCTTTCTTATTTTTCCACTTTCTACCAAAATATGCTTTATTTTTCAAAAACCATACAAGAAGAAGCACGTACCAAAGAATTCCCAGGACACATTTGCATATGCATTATTTGCTCAGTCACCATTACATACATTCACTTCAGCTCTACTTCTGATCCCACATGAAAAATTAATCTTCTCCATGTCAACTTGCAAATGGTCTCTCTAAAGTCTCTCTTTTAATATTCTCTCGGTAACATAGAAGCTGTTGTAACGCCCCCCCAGATATGAGGAACTGGTGTCCCAGATGAACAAGCGCAAGCCTGAGTTGTATTTGATGGAATATAGTGCTCTGTTTTTTTTTTTTCCCTATACATAATATTTTGCTCTTAAAGGAGTTTCTATTTGTGCAACCTAAAGTATTTTACAAATTTCAGCATGGAGCTCCTGTGAGCTGTGGAAACTCTTCACCCTCATCCCTTATTAGTACATCTCCCATCTGACAAAGCAGCTGAGAAGCAGTGTGGGGGGTCCAGGTCTCCTTTATATCCTCTGTGGTGGGAAAAATCCCTTTGACTTTTCCATGAAGGTGATGAGGGAATTGAACTTTGCCAAAAGAAAACATTGCGGGAAACTCCATGCAGTTTATCCACGTAGGGGGCATGATCTGGGCTTACATTTGCATCCCACAGCCCTTTGCAAATGAAAGTTATTCTATTTTTATATATATATATAAATATATTATGTAATGCAACAGCATGTCTGGACCTGAGCTCTTTGCAATACATAGGCCTGCAGGGGATAATTGTATGGCTGAAGTATTTAGCCTTAGCTTTGAATTTGTATTAACTGTAATATTATCTGTATACATAACTACTGCTGTTTGAACTTTGTTTGGGTTAATTTCCTCTATTTATGGCAGTTTTAAAACAAAAAGATGTAATGGAAAAACTCCCTATAGCAATAGAAATTATGTAAATTCATTTTCTTAGGGAATCTTTTGAGTCCCCCTGTGGCCTATTAGTTAAAGATCTAGCTGGCAGAAGTAGCCTCTCGATCTAGTGCATAGATTGACACAACAGGCCTTTTGAATTCTAGAGGCGCAGAGGTGGATCAGGTGGACAGCACTGTGCACTGAATATCTGGGTTTGTAGCTTTACCATGGATATACTGTGACCTTACGCAAGTCATTTTAACTCTGTACCTGTTTCATGTCTGTAAAATAGAAACAGGACTTTTCACTGTGGTGAGTATTCTGAAAAATCTCACTAGAATTCCCACATTTGTGACAACCTCCTCAGGGGCATCATATCAGTAGTGGGGACTGAACCCTGGATCCAAAAGCATGAGCCTATTCTCCCTGAGCTAAAAGCCAGCTCTGATAATTCAAAGGCCTTACAGACTCATGACCTTTTATATGGTCTAGCCACTAGAGGGGGACAGAGTTACTGTGTAGGTTTGGGTTACATAAATGACAGTTATTGCTGGTTCAAGACTTCTGAAAGTGCTGGCTCCTGACCACTTCTGTAACCATTGTATTCTGCCACACTGAACAATAGTAATTTATTTGTATTACTAGTAGCTGAAAGCTCATGTTGTGAGACAGGTGTAGCAGTTGGGCCAAGTAACCCACCATCTGTGCAGTCTCCCTCATATAACCAATGAAATTGTTGCATGTGAATTAGCTGTTGCCTAAGGGTGGTGATTGGTCGAGTGACCTCTGATATCACAATGGGCTAGGACGCTTGGCATGGCATAAATACATGCCGTACTCTAGCTGAAAGCCAGTAATGTTGCACGGGTGTAATTTGTAAAGTCAAAATGGCTGAGAACGTTAAAATTGGATGGTAACAGACCGCAAACCCCAGTGATGATTGAACCTGGTGATATTCTAAACAAAAAGAGCTCTGAACCATGCTGGTAACTGTTTTGATTGCTTCACACTGACTCAATAGATATTTTAGGCTTCAGAGTGACACACAGAAGGTGACAGTCCTGGAATCTTGTTATATAGAGGCTAGAACCTAGAGGCTCCTGTCATGAATCAGGGACCATTGCACAAGGCACGGTGCATAACAATAAAAGTAATAATATCACCTAGCTCTGACATAGTGATTTTCCTCAGTAGAGCTCAAAATGCTTAACGCGGGAGGTTAATATCACCCCCATCTGTAAAATGGGGTTAACTGAGGCATATAGAGAGGAATGACTTACCCATGGTCACTCAGCAGGTCAGTGGCAGAGCTAGGAATGGAAGCTAGGTCTCCCGAGTCCTACTCCAGTACTCTGTCCCCTACAGACACCACACTGTCTCCCATAAATATAAAGTATAAATAAATGCATTTTATTTTATATATTTGTAAAATATAAAAATAAATCACAATATAAATGTAGGCACATAATGAAAAGACTATCTCTGCCTCAAAGAGTTTACAATCTAACCTTGGTTAATAGATTTTTGGTCTGAATAGACATTGATGTCTGCAGGAAAAATGCTGGCCTGTTGTGGTGAAGCAGTCATAGTGTAGGCTGTGGTGATTCTGTGCTCAAGATCCTTAGATGTTCTTTTTTTTTGGGGTGGGGTGGGGGAGTAAGGGTGAAGTTAGGGGGCATGTTCTACATTCTTCTTTGTAAAATCCCTTTACAATACAAATGTTGCACTCTATTGAAGTGTTCCATGTTACAGACTAGAATTCTGGAAAATTCACCTTTTTCACAAACACACACGTTTTGTATTTAGAAGAATGCAAATAACATCTAACTTTTTTTCTTTTTTTGTTTTTCCCCACTCCTACAGTAAAGGACAATATCAAGTCACCTGAGACTGCCCTACGTGCTAAAAACCTCACATGCCTTGTTTTGCTGAATTTTATTCCCTCTGTACTATCTAATAGTATTTTCTCTCTTTTATTTATATATATATATAATATATAAATAAATAAACAAGGATAGTTAACAGATGCACCATAGCTGATCTAACAGATAATTTAAAAAGTCTAATTTATTCTTCATTTCCTTTTTTTTTTATTTCACTCTTAGGCTGGTCAAGTTCTACTTTTACTCTTTGTCAGTTTCACTCTCTGGTTCTATTATATACTATAATCTCCCTTGGGAAATGATAGAAGCTCTGTCACTTGAGTTATCAAATTCTAGACTGGACAAAAAGACCCAAGGAACAGTCTTGCAGTAGCAAGAAGGTTAGATGCCCTCATCAGAGTTTTGACTCTTAACTGTTGTGAAGAGTCACTATTTGCCTCTTGCCTGATGTCTTGGGTTCAGAACGCTGCAGGGTGATATTGATCTGATCAAAATAACCCAAACTACTGTCTCCCTTAAATTAAAGGGATACTTTTCCATTTGAAATTTATTTAATTAATAAATGAGTTTAAACCCTTAAGTCCTCCTGTTAATAATTTTTTGATCCCATTAAAGTCTGTCATCAAGCAGGGAAACCTGACTGACTCTACAGGGAAGACAGTGAAACTTACTATATACAAGTGCTATCAGATACATACATTTAAAAAAACTGGGGCAGGGAAACAAGAAAATGTTGTTTGTTCTAATCTTTTTAATAATGATGTTAAGTTTTATTTGTTATAATAATGGGGGGAAATATTCAGGTAGAAGTTAGATTCTTTCCTTCCACTCCTGACTCTTGCTTTTATTATTTTTTTTATATGTAGGGTTTTGAAAATATTGGCAGTTCTCCTTAAAAATGTCTAAACATGTTTGGTTTAATATGTTGTAAAGCAAAACATCTGTGCTCCAGAGCTGAGATTTGAGACACCAGTTGCAGCCTGGAACTAGTGTTGTTTGAATTACATCTTCCTAAATGTAGTGGGGGTTCTAATGGAACTGCCAACACAGCATTTGGCTGCTATAATAGAAGAAAAGTGTGTGTGCGTGTATATATCAAGAGGAGGGTGTGCATTGACATGCAGAGAAATGGGTGCTGATACGGCACGCACTTAACTTTGCTCACATGTGTAGTCCTGTTGAAGCTGGGTTCCATGTAGGAGTGATCACTGTTTTTTTTTAATATAGATACTTCAACATTCTGTAACTAGTTTGTAATTGTAATTCCAACTACAAGGCCAAATTTTGTCCTCCCAACTAGTGAGGTTTTCTGTAGCCAATACATCTAGTCTAGCAGAGGTGGGCAAACTGCAGCCCACAGGCCACATCTGACCCGCGGGACCGTCCTGCCCAGCCCTTGAGCTTCCGGCTGGGGAGGCTAGCCCCCGGCCCCTCCCCTGCAGTCTCCCCTCCCCCACAGCCTCAGCTCACCATGCCACCAGCGGGGCTGCGAGCTCCTGCCGGGCAGCACAGCTGCATGAGCTGTCGACCTGCCGTGGTGCTCTGAGCGGCATGGTAAGGGGGTGGGGAGAGGGGGGGTTGGATAAGGGGCAGGCGGTCCCAGGGAACAGGGTAGGATAGGCATTGGAGTCCCGGGGGGCCTGTCAAGGGGCAGGGGTGTGGATAGGGGTCGGGGCAGTCAGGGGACAGGGAGGAGGGGTGGTTGGATAGGGGGTGGGGTCCCGGGGGTTAGGGATAGGGGGTCCCGGGAGGGGGCAGTCAGGGGACAAGAAGCGGGGGGGGGGGTGGATGGGTCGGGGCTTCTGAGGGGGGCAGTCAGGGGGCGGATAGAGGGCAGGGGCCCAGGCTGCTTGGGGAGGCACAGTCTTCCCTACCCGGCCCGCCATACAGTTTCGGAACCCTGATGTGGCCCTCAGGCCAAAAAGTTTGCCCACTCCTGGTCTACAGTGTACCATTATAAACCCTTGCAGTCCCTTCTGACCCTATGGTTCTATGATTCTATTATTCTAATATTGGACAGATATAATGTAAATGTGCGTCAATAACCTTTTAGAGTAGCAGCCGTGTTAGTCTGTATCCGCAAAAATAACAGGAGTACTTGTGGCACCTTAGAGACTAACAAATTTATTAGAGCATAAGCTTTCGTGGGCCGAAGAAGTGGGTTGTAGCCCACGAAAGCTTATGCTCTAATAAATTTGTTAGTCTCTAAGGTGCCACAAGTACTCCTGTTAATAACCTTTTAGTTTATATTGTCTATCTATTTAGCTGTGCTCTATTGTTCAGCTCTTTGTCAGTAGTGGAGGATGTTTAATAAACAAAATTACTTACCCATGACACTTCTGTCAATAGGACATCTTAATACTATTTAACGGACTCTGAAGAGTGATATTTAGCTTTTTCCTGCCCTTTGCCTGGCAGTGCCTCCCTCCTCTTGTGGACTGTGCAGCAACACGACCCTCTTTCAGATCTCCCTTCATAATTCACTATCTCTGTGCTACAGCCGTGCCATCTACTCTACTCCAGCACCTAATCATCTAAAAGCCAATGTTACAAAAAGGTACTAAATAAAATAAAACAGCTAGTATGATTGGCTGGGCCCATAAGGAACAGCCCTCCTCAAAGCTGTAACAAAGCGGCCTTTGGTGGGACACTGCTGAGAATATCAATTCAGGACAAATTGCTTAGAGCAGGGCAGTCACAGCCTAAGGTCTTTGACTACTAAGGCACACCAAACCAGCCAAACAGAGAGGACTTCGGTTTTACCCCACTGGCTAGCCAGAAGTCATACAAGCAATTCCCTCAGACGCTCCAGTTTCCCAGCATCACCACCAGCACCACTCCTTATGGGGATGAATGGTTATGAAAACCAATACCCCAATAAAAGAAAAAGGATTCTCCCGATCCCAAAGGACCAAGCCCCAGATCCAGGTCAATATACAAGTCAGATCTTACCCACAAATTACGCTGTTGCCAATCCTGTAGAATCTAAAATCTAAAGGTTTATTCATAAAAAGAAAGAAATATAGATAAGAGTTAAAATTGGTTAAATGGAATCAAATACATACAACATTTGCAAAGTTCTTAGTTCAGGCTTGTTTCAGGCTGATGGGATTACTGCTGATTTTAAACCAATCAAGTCTATGGAGTATAAACATCTCAGCTTGGATGGGTCGTTCAGTCCTTTGTTCAGAGCTTCAGTTTCAAGCACAGTTCTTCCAGAGGTCAGAAGCAGGATTGAAGACAAAATGGAGATGTCTCCCAGGAGCCTTATATAGTTTCTCCCATGTGAAAGATCCCCATTGTTCTTTCTGGGCAAAGTCACAGGAGCAAGATGGAGTTTGGAGTCACATGGGCAAATCACATGTCCATGCATGACTCAGTTTGCAGGTAGAGCAGCCATTGCTCACATGCTACCTTGAGCGTTCCCAGGAAGGCTCCTCAGATGTGGATTGGAGTCTCCCAAGGTCCATTGTCAGTTAAGTGTTTCTTGATTGGGCACTTAATCAGGATCTTTCAGCTTCTTGAGAAAGGATTTTTCTTTCTCAAAATGCTTCATTAATGCTACTTAGAATCAAACACATTGAGATACAAGTACATAGCCAATATTTATAACTTCACATACAAAAATGATACACACATACAGACAGCATAATCATAACCAGCAAATTACAACCTTTTCATAGACCCCTCACTTGATCTCCTTAGTACAAGATTTGGTGCAACTATAGGACCTTGGTTGCAACAATGATCTATATGGTCATAGTTCATATCAATAACGTCACAAAAGCTCAGTATTCCCTTCCTTTTGTTTTCCAGTGCATTTGCGCACTCTCTCCTGCAATCCCTTTACCCATCCTGGAGATGGATCTGTTGTCCTAGTTATTATGTTATTGTCTATGGCACCCTGATCCAGCAGAGTGATCCATACCGGTTAATTCTTAAGCCTAGGTTGAATCCTGTGGATTTTAATTGTTCTCTATGTGGGCAGATCCCTCTGCAAGATCAGGGCTTAGTTTTTGGGACCCGAATCTCTAGCAGTTGAAATACTACACTTTTTCGATTGAGGTCCATGGGAATTTTGCTATTGAAGTTCTTTAGGACAGAGACCTATTTTATTGGTTTTATTTTAAAGCTCTGAGAACACAGTTCATTGTTATTGAGGACACTTTTTGTCTTGATTCCTGGGGAAAAGCTTATTTCCTGATCTCCAGAGTGTGTAAAAGAGTAGCTTAGGGTAACTCATCTTCTGGCTGATCTGAGAAAGGCCTGGCCTTTGAACCTCGGTATTCACTTGAGGTTTCCTTGGGAAGAGTAGTGGGTGGAAATTGCTGCCATTGTACATGCTTACACCAGGTCTGAATTTGGCCTCAAATGTAAACCCTGCCCCAAGCAGAGTTGCTATACCTCAGAGAGGGAGAAGAGCCAGAGGCTCCATGAAGTTTATTAAGGACACTACACTTGGCCATCTATTTTGCGTGGGAGGTGCTCAGATACTACCAAGATTGAAGGTTGGTGTTAGCCTAAAACTCTAGGATAGGAAGATCATGTGAAAAGCCCATGGGGCAAATACATGAGTGTGAAGTATCAGAGGGGTAGCCGTGTTAGTCTGAATCTGTAAAAAGCAACAGAGGGTCCTGTGGCACCTTTAAGACTAACAGAAGTATTGGGAGCATAAGCTTTCGTGGGTAAGAACCTCACTTCTTCAGATGCAAGTGAGGTTCTTACCCACGAAAGCTTATGCTCCCAATACTTCTGTTAGTCTTAAAGGTGCCACAGGACCCTCTGTTGCTTTTTACATGAGTGTGAGGGCATGTCAGGCTTGCAACGTCACTCCTTTTAAAAGGAGAACTCAATTGCCTCAAAGCAATTAACATTTCCCAGCTGGCTTTTGAATCATTACCCTGAACTTAGCCTGCTTATTCTGTTACCCTGAGTGACTGTGCATTGTATGTTCAGTGGTCAGGATGTCAAAGATAAGGAGGAATCTTCTGTCCCCATCCAAACAGACACATGGAAGAGCAGTGCAAAGAGCAGATAAAAGAAACTATCCAGGCTGTAGGAAGCACAATGGAAAAATACTAGAGCGGGAAACCAGGCTCAGTTGGGAGAACTAATATGTGAAGTGAGCCAAATGCAGGGAGAATAAAACTCACTTGGAAAGAAACTAAATTAATTTCCAGTTTTAATTCCCTGGGGAATAAATCTCAGGGCACTTATATACTGCAGATAAATTCCTTGCCCATGGCACATGCTGAACAAAATACTAACCCAGAAAAATATCTTAATCATCCACAAACTCGGCTGTGCCTCATGCAGACGATTGGGGGGAAAAAGTCAGGCTCAAAAAAAAAGGTAGGATTCTGCTGACTTTACTCCCATGAGTAGGTCCCAGTGAGGGTCCTGGCAACAAGACCAAGCACAGAACTTCCCACAGGAGTTGGGTGGGGTGAGCAGTAGGTCTCTGTCAGAAGGGAGCAGTCTGGGGGGCAAGCACACCATGCTATTTCAGAGACGATAGAGCTGCCTGTGGCCCCATTGTGCTGGGGTGCCCCCTTTAAGATATTTCTTTGGGAAGTGGAGGATCTGGTTTGGAGAAGGTGTTGGAAAGAGATGTATGCACTGGGACTTAAAGTGAGGAGGCCCATAGATTTCCCCTGCCCTCTTTTCCCCCCCTCAGGCGTTCCCTTACCCCCAACCAGCAGCCTGACCCCCTTGGTCCATGAGCCCCTACGCACACCCTCTCCAAATTTCAGTGAGTGGCGTTGCGACTTGGTGCATGGGGTCACAGTGCCACTTATGTCTGGCTAGGTCCAAAAGTGGTTGGATCATGGCCCAAGTGGTACCTCCGCTCCCGGCTTCATGGCCCTGGTTATCTGTAGATAACCCTATGGTCCATAATATGCTTCTGGGAAGAAATAAAATCTCGCCCTCTGACAGTGATTTGTGGAGCATTTTTCTTCCCTTTGTGCCTCTTCTGGATTTCACTATGGGTGAGTGTGATGCAACTCCTACTTATTAATTTTAAGTAATAATGCTTAGCAGATCACAACTGAATAATGAGGAGTTGTTTTACTCTGAATCAGTAACTAAAAAATACTAAGTGCCATGTCAAAGTTCCTTTGAGATCCACTAGTCCCTGGCCAGTGAGAACAATTATGGTGGTTAAAATACACTTGCTCGGTTAAGAGAGAAAGAGGAAAGAAAAATTTATTAATATGCAACTGAGTCTTCAGAAAAAGTCCCTTGGCTAAAAGTTACAGAAGCAAGAAAACTTTATAAGAGTAATGTAACTTTTTTTGATTAGTCCAGTGCTGACAGTTTTAGGATCTGTGCACTGTGTTTATATATAATGCCAAGAGTTCATAATCGAAGGCCCCAGTCCTGCAAGGAGCTCTGTGCAGGTGAAACCCCACCCCATGGGGACCCCACTGAATTCAGTGAGATTTGATGCAGAGGTCTGCATTCAGAGCTCATTGCAGGTTGTGGGGGTTGGGATTACTTAAGGCCTTTCCTTGGCACAAAAGCTGCTGTACTACTTTAACTAGATCAGTATTCACCCACGAAAGCTTATGCTCCAATACATCTGTTAGTCTATAAGGTGCCACAGGACTCTTGGTTGCTTTTTACAGATCCAGACTAACCCGGCTCCCCCTCTGATACTAGATCAGTATTGTTAAAATGGTCCAACTTCCCTAGTGTGGCTGCAGCTCTACTGCTGTAAAGGTGCTTAGACTGGTATTGCTTACACCTGTCAGGGAACGGGATTAAGCTATACCAGTATTTTACCTCAGTATAACTGTGTTCACACTAGGGGTTGTAGGAGTATAACTATTCTGGTAAATCATTCCCGTACCAACATATTTATATGGTACAAAACTGTGTATAGACCTGACCTAAGTGAGTTAGGAGTACAAATCCCGTTGACTTGTTTTCTTGTGCTCCTAACTCATTGAGGCACTTCAGAAAATTCCACCTAGGGCCTAAAAGTTAGCCAAGTTGAGTTCAGGACACACTGGGAAGCCTAGAGGTGCCCTTCTGATTGTTATAAGTGGGAAATGAATGAAGAGAGAAATGGTTTGATAAACTGGGAGAAGGCAGAGATTTTTAACTCCTCATGTCTTACTCAACCCATGTTATTTTTTCTGTATTTCTTGCTCGTTCCATCCTTGCCTATTCACACCCTTTGTTTAGTTTTACTTCTGGTATTTAATCTCTTCGTTTTGTTTGTTTATGGCTTTGGCAACTGGCTTGTCTTGTTTCAGTTTTGGGTCATTATTTCATACAATTAGTCTTGGAATCTAACAAAGAGGATCAGACATAACTCCAGGGTATGTCTGAGCGGTTTAGCATTCATAAATGTAAATATGAGAAAGCTACAAACAGGTTTATCTTTAAGTTTCCTGAGAAGATAAGTTTGAATGTTGGATGGCTTCAGGGAACTGGCAATGGGAGTCAGATGTGACCGGGTGAAATATATCCCAGGTTTTGAAGGACCATAGGGATCTCTGGTCCAGAACCAGTGCTAAGGAAGTTTTTACTGGTCCGGAAAGAACTTGCATTGATTTACCAAAGTTTTCTAGCTTTGGCAAGTCATGAAGCGTGAAACATTTTAACAGTGGTGTCACTCATTTAATTTTAAGAGGGATGTCAGTTTTTCTTGGTATTATTGCTGTTTGTGACGGGGTCTGCTTACCCCGCACTAGCCCAGACAGGGTTAAGCCCATATTATTGACAGTGGAAGTCCCGCTTCCCAGGTGGGACTGGGCATGCTCCAAATGCTCTAGCAGTATAAAGGGAGGGAGCCCAGCTCATTCTGGGCTGGAGGCTGCAGGGGAAGGACCTGTCTGGGAAGCTGCTGCAGGGGAAGAACCTGTCTGGGAAGTTCCTGCAGAGGACCAGCCACAGCCCCTGACTGCTCTGGGAACCAGAGCCTCCCTCGGCCTGCTTGGACCCCTGCGACCGGAGGAGCCACAGGAGAAGCCTCGTGGGAGACCTCAACGTGGATACTGGTAGAAAGTGACCCAGGGAGGGTGATGGAGTGGTATCTCCCACCCGGGAAACCTCAGTGTGTTTCCCCCCTGCTTAGTCAGTGGCAAATTGCTACGCCACTGTTAGGGCCTTGGGTCGGGGCCCTGTGGAGTCAGGTGGGCCCAGAACCCCCTACCGGGGCCGCCACACCCCTTGATGGGCACCCCCCCCCATTGAACTCTGACCACTAGGCCATGCTGCTCTGCACCCCAAGGGTGGCTCTGTTGAACTCCGGGCTGCTAGTCCATGCTGCCCCGATCCTAGGTCCATCACCTGTGTTTTGGACTTCAGACCCTGACCCGGTCATCTGGGGGGGGGGGGGAAAAAAAAAAAAAAAGCCTGGGAGTGGACTCGTAGGTGGTGCGCTTTCACTCTCTACCCTTTGTTTGTGTGACGGGAGGGGGGCATAGACCACCACACATGGTGGAGAATGTGGGCATTGACCAGGACCTGCTGAAAGGTCCACGGGAAGGAATCCAGGCGATGGGAGCCCCACTGCCGTCCAAGATGGATACTGAGAAGCTTCTAAAGTGGATGCTGGAGAGTCAGCAAGAGCAGGCGGCCCAACAGCGGCAGCAACAGGCTCAGATGATGTAGCAGATGGCCAGCAGCAGCAGCTGCAGATGACCCAGCATCAGGAACAACAGCAGCAACTCCTTCGTGAGTTGGCTGCACAGCAACAAGTACAACAAGAACGCCTGGTCCAGCAGGTGGCAACTCCTATT
Organism: Emys orbicularis; assembly: GCF_028017835.1. Lineage (NCBI taxonomy): Eukaryota > Metazoa > Chordata > Testudines > Emydidae > Emys > Emys orbicularis. Next base: position 350,068,257 of record NC_088683.1, read on the forward strand.
ATGTCAAGTATCAGAGGGGTAGCCGTGTTAGACTGGATCTGTAAAAAGCAACAGAGAGTCCTATGGCACCTTTAAGACTAACAGATGTATTGGAGCATAAGCTTTCGTGGGTGAATACCCACTTCGTCCAGATGTATGCTCCAATACATCTGTTAGTCTTAAAGGTGCCATAGGACTCTCTGTAACTCTATTATGCCCGCTCGGAGCCCCAGCCCCCGCACCCACAGGGGCAGGATCCAGAGAGACTTTGGTGGGGCTCGACCACGGGCCATGGCCCAACAGGTACGGGACCACTGTTGGAGATGGTTGGACCTGGAAGGCTTGACTGGGCCCCAGGTGGCAGAGATGGTGGCACTAGATTAGTTCACCCAGATCCGCCTGGCAGGAGGAAGAGCATGGGTGCAACGCCACTGCCCGGTGACCCTGTCAGCAGCCGTGAGCCTGATGGAGGACTATCTGGCGTCCGAGGGGGCCGAGGCACCAACCCGGGGATCTGGAAACGTGAGCAGAAGGGACGGGCCAGGCAAGGGAAGCCCACGAAAGCTTATGCTCAAATAAATTTGTTAGTCTCTAAGGTGCCACAAGTACTCCTGTTCTTTTTGGATTTCCACGGGGAGCGGAGGCCCGGGAACCCCCGTCCATCGCCTGCCCCACACTACTAAGCCCCCCAGCCCCGAACCCAGACACCGGGTCGCCTGAACTCTGATTCGAAGTGATCGGCACCCACAAAAGGGACCAAGCCCGCCAAAAGAAGGCCCTGGGCTCACGGAAGCCTGAGATCGCTGCTGGGAGTGTGGCCAAGAGGGGCATTTTCGACGGGAATGTCCGTTCATGAACTTCAACTATGGGCAAGTCTGGGTCATCGGTCAAAGAGCTCGGAAAAGAGGCCTGGGAAAGTTCTTGGTCCCTGTACAGGTCGAAGAGACCCCCACAAAGGCCCTTGTGGACTCGGGATGTAGCCAGATCCTCATACGGGAGGGGCTGGTCCCCAACCTTAAACTCTCTGGTGAACAGATGCACTTACAATGTGTCCATGGGGATATCCATCCTTCTCCCACAGCCTGGGTGAGGATTGAAATTTGCCACCGGGAGGAAGTCCTCCACGTGGGCGTGGTCCCCAGATTGGCCTACCCCATTGTGCTGGGGCAATCTTGCCCAGAATTTAGGGAGATCCTCCGGAAGTATGAACCACCCGCCCCACGAGCAGAAGGGGCTAGGTCTCCAGGGAAGGGGCTACTCGGACACGCAACGGAGGCAGACCCCGGGGAAGGAACATCTACAGCTAAGAAGGCGCCCGTCAACCCCCGCACCGTGATGTACCCATCCGTGGAAGATGGTAGAGCTGGAATGAGATATAGATTTCATACAGCAGAGAGAGGACCCGACCCTCAGTAGGGCCTGGGAGCAGGCCACTGCCCCAGGCTCGGGGGGAACGCACCTTCCACGGGGGCCCCGATTTGAGATCTGGCGGGATTGCCTATATCGGGTGGTACAGAAACTGCAAACACCCGAGCCGCTCCGTCAGCTGTTGGTCCCCTGGAGGTTGCGATGAAGCCTCCTACAGTTAAGCCCATGCTACCCCTGGGCAGGACACCTGGGGTGGGAAAAGACTCTCCAGAGGGTGGCCCGCTGTTTTTTTTTGGCCCAGCATTCACCAAGAGGTCCGAAACTATTGCGCATCTTGCCCGGAATGCCAGCGGACTGGCCCAGGTGTACCCCGGGCACCCCAATACCCCCTGCCAGTGGTCAGCATACCCTTTGAATGCATCAGGATGGACCTGGTTGGCCCTCCGGAAAGAAGTAAGACAGGAAATCAATTTATTCTAGTGATCGTGGACTACGTGACACGTTATCCCGAAGCTGTCCCCCTTCGACCAGCCACGGCGCCTGTGATTGCCGCCGAACTCATGAAGGTCTTTGCTAGGGTCGGATACCCCCGAAGATCCTGACTGACCAGGGCTCTAACGTATCCTCTAAATTGATAGTAGAGCTGTGCCACCTCCTGAATATACGGACACTCCAGATGTCAGTCTACCACCTACAAACGGACGGTCTAGCAGAGCGCTTTAACGGTACCCTGAAGTCCATGTTGTGGAAATTCGTGGAGGAGAACCCCAGTCATTGGAATGCACTATTGCCAGCCCTGCTGTTCGCTATAACTCTTGTATGGCAGGAAACCCAGAGAGATCCTTGACCTCCTGAGAGAAGACTGGGAGGCACAAGAGACATGGGTACTCAGGACTACCCAATATGTGCTACGCCTCCGAGAGTGGCTCCGGGCCCTAGGTGCTTTCACCCAAGAGAACCCGATGTGGGCCCCAAAGACACAAGAATGGCTCTATAACAGAGGAACCAAGCGGGTTGGACCAGTAGATTATGAAGTCTGGCTGCCAGGACGACAGAGGGAGACCCGTACGTACCGCGTGAATCTTTTGAAGGCCAGGGAGGCCTTGTTCATTGCCCCGGACCCAGAACTTGGACTCCTAATGGGGGAACCCCCGGATCCAAGGCCGGCTACGCTCAGGGAAGGCCTTTCCCCTGCACAGCAGGAGCAAATACAGCAGCTCATAAGGGACTTCCCTGACGTTCTATCAACCCGCCTGAGATGAACTAACCTTATGAGCCATCACATTATGACAACACCCGGTCAGAGAGTGAGGGACGACCACAGACCGCTGCCCTGGAAGATGTGGGCTACAGTACGACAGGAACTGGATACAATGCTTGAGATGAGGGTGGTCAGGGGTTTGAAGAGTGAATGGCAAAGCCCAATCATTCTGGTCACAAAACCAGATGGGACCACTCGATTCTGTATCGATTTCCGGAAGGTCAACGCTATCTCCTGGTTTGATGCGTACCCAATGCCCCATATAGAAGAAATAATAGAACAACTCGGGGGAGTGAAGTATTTGTCGACCCTAGATTTAAACAAAGGGTACTGGCACATTCCCCTAACACCAAACTCTCGGGGGGGGGGGGGGGGGGGAACGGCCTTTCTGACACCATTCAGCCTCTTCCACATTCAGGCTACATGGGGCTGCAGCTACTTTTCAGCGGCTGATGAATAAGATCTTGCTGCCTCAAGATCAGTGTAGTCTACAGTAGTAACTGGCAGGACAACCTACAACACCTTGCTGGGGTGTTCCAGGCTCTTAGAGAAGCCGGCCAACCCGGTGAAGTGCCATCTCGGGCAGGAAGAGGTAACATAACTCGGGTACGTAGTAGGGGGAGAGAAATTGCATCCCCTAATTAATAAGGTACAAGCCCTTATGGATACACCCACGCCCAAGACAAAGAAACGTACGCCAATTTTTGGGACTGGCCGGGTACTATCGCCGTTTCGTACCAGACTTCGCGACCATAGCCGCCCCCATTTCGGACCTGACAAAGAACTCTCAGTCGTGACAGGTGCGATGGTCTGACCAGTGCAATGAGGCCTTCAAGACTCTGAAAGAGCAACTGACACAGGAACCTGTCCTGCGACACCCCAACTTTGCAAAGGAGTTCATACTCCAAACAGACACCTCAGAGGTGGACTTAGGGGCCGTACTCTCCCAAGAGCTGGAGGGGGAAGAATCTCCAGTAATGTACCTGAGTCGCAAATTATTTCCTCGGGAGCAACACTACTCAACAACAGAAAAAAAGGCCCTGGCCGTGAAATGGGCTATTGATGCCTTACACTTTTACCTGCTGGGGACCACCTTTAAATTAATCACAGACCATGCCCCCCTCAGGTGGATACACAGCATGAAGGACACGAACCCCCGGATTATGCGCTGGTACCTCTCACTCCAACCCTACGACTTCTGTGTGTTTCATCATCCGGGTAAGACCCACGTTAATGCAGATTTTTTTTTCTAGACAGGGAGGGGAGGAAGAGGAGACGGGCCACCCTCGGAGGCTCTTCTTAAAGAGGAGGGTGTGTCACAGGGTCTGCTTACCCGCACTAGCCCAGACAGGGTTAAGCCCCATATTATTGACAGCAGAAGTCCTGCCTCCCAGACGGGACTGGGCATGCTCCAAATGCTCTAGCAGTATAAAGGGAGGGAACCCAGCTCATTCTGGGCTGGAGGCTTCAGGGGAAGAACCTGTCTGGGAAGCTCCTGCAGAGGACCAGCCACAGCCCCTGATTGCTCTGGGAACCAGAGCCTCCCTCGGCCTGCTTGGACCCCTGCAACCGGAGGAGCCACAGGAGGCGACCGGCACAACAGACCACGGAGCATCCGAAGCCTTATGGGAGATCTCAACGCGGATACTGGTAGGAAGTGACCCAGGGAGGGTGACGGAGTAGTACCTCCCACCCGGGAAACCTCAGCGTGTTTCGGTGGGGACCCCCCATTGAGTCAGTGGCAAATTGCTCCGCCACTGTTAGGGCCCTGGGTCAGGGCCTGGTGGAGTCTGGTGGGCCTGGGTCCCCCTACCGGGGCTGCCACACCCCTTGATGCCCCCCCCTTGAACTCTGGCCGCTAGGCCATGCTGCCCTGCACCCCAAGCGTGGCTCTATTAGACCTCTGGCCGCTAGGCCACGTTGCCCTGAATTCCAAGGTCGGCTCTATTGAACTCCGGCCTGTAGGACGCGCTGCCCTGATCCTAGGGGCCATCACTTGTGTTTTGGACTTTAGAACCTGACCCGGTCATCTGGAAAGCCTGGGAGTGGACTCGTAGGTGGTGCGCTTCCGCCCTCTACCCCCTGTTTGTGTGACAAGGGGGCAGTGTAGACCGCCACACTGTTGTTTGTTACCAGGTGTGTAACATTTGCATAGTTCCACAAAACTTTAACATTAAAAAAAAAAAAAAGGCTTAAAGGGACAAGATTCTCTGCTGTTCCAAGTTCTCACTCTGAAGATGGGGCTGGAAGGACATCATGGAGCTTGTTACACTCTTCTTGGCCCTTGTGCAGGGTAGACTCAAGGGACCATCCACCAGACCTGAGCATAGTCACAGCAGATCTATTAGTAAGTTATTGGCAACTGATGCTGTTTGGCCCTGGCAAAATGAGTTGTCCATTAAATGAATCAGTCTAGTTCATCTTGACCACTTGTGTATGTCATGCAAATCACCATCCCATTAGTCATTAACTGTTGACACCTGTTGGTTTGTAGGCTTGGTGGAAAGGCCAAGGATTAACTAGATGCAGCAGCTGAGCCGGCCTCTCACCTCGTTTGCCTCATGCCTACCAAAAACTCCACAGTGGTTGGGCAGCCCTTGTGCTGTGACCAGTGCCTATCATGCAGACCAGTGTTGTCTCATTGTTAACTTGTTCTGCCCTTGTCTGTTGTATCTGCCTGTTATCTCTTGTCTTCTATTTGGGTTGTAAACTCTTTGAGGCTGGGATGTCTTTTTTGTTCTGTTTGTTCAACACCTTGCACAGTGGGGCCCTGAGCAGTGGTTGGGGGACTCCCAGGTGCTGCTGCAACACAAATGATAATCTCAGGACTGTTCCCTCCCGGTGGGGTGGAGGCATAGTGGCAGGCTAATTGAGAGAGGCTTGTGTTGCTCATACTGCATTTGTTTTTTGACTCAGCCCCTCCCCTGGGGCCACCCATCCAGGCCATATCCAAGCTTTGCTATTTCTACCTGCATAATGTTTCTAACAGTCAAGCTCTTCCATCTGTCCAGATTCCTAAGATTCTTGTTCAAACCTTCATCTCATGCCTTGACTGCTGTAATCTCCTCCTCTGCTGGCCTTGATGCCAACCTTATTGTCTACTGAAAAAGTAGGTGCAAGGATCATCTTCCTGTCTCATTACTCTGACCACATCACCCTCCTCTTTGCATCCCTCCGTTGGTTCCTCCTCCTACCCCACCAAATACAGTTTAAGGACGCTTATAAGGCCTTTCCCCATTTAGCCAATGCTGTCTCTGCTCTACTAGCTTATTAGGTTGTCAGCCTTGCCTTCCCCTTGCCAATGAGGGCAGGCTTGATTGTCAGCTTCTCTGTTGATTCCCATGCTGTCCCCTGTTCCTGGGGAAACTCCCTGACAAAAATAATAAGCCTTCCACCTTATCCTGTTTTTAAAACCCTCTTTTAAAATCTTTCCTCAGCCATAGTGCCACTGAGTTGCTACCTACTGGCATTACTTAGGCAGGTGGTGAGCTACGATTTTGGCTTTATGCCAAACTCTGTTCATTTTATTGTTAGCTCATTTTCCTATTTACTAACCCCTCCCCCCCCACCGCATTCCCCCAATTTTTTTCCTTTTCATCCACTTGTTACATCCTGCCAGACGCAGATTGCGCACTCCCTGGGGCCGGGATGTCTCCTGTGCCATTGGTCTGCACAGTGCCTAGCACAATGGGGCCCAGTTATCAGAATATGAACACTAACATGTTCTGTTTAGAAAGAGAAAACTAGTGGCTTAGCCCAAACCAGATGCATTGGGAGCAAAATGTTTAATGAAACCTAGGACCTGTCTCTCCAAGGCTTACGTAGTAGCGCGTGCAGGGTTCCTTACGGAAACTGAGCAAGGCAGGCTCATAACCCATCTGTAATTCAGTACAGTTGGCAGCCTGAACACTGAGGACCCCATTGAATGGAGTTAAAGTCCACACACAGTCATCTTTTTACAACAGATTTTATTTTGCCAGGCAGGATGGCAAAGGTTGAATTGGCTCTGCCGGCTTGTGGTCAGGTTTGTGGGCATGCAAAATGCCTCAGTGTCAGGAAGGTAGGAGCCCTCTCACCGTTATAAGTGCAATTCCCTTATCTTATCAACGGTGCAAACTCTGTAACGACCTTTGTCCTGAGTATTTGGAGGAGTAAAGTTCACCAGTAAGTAAACGGATTGCAAAGGCGCTTACTGTTGCAAGGGAATCTGAAAACCGCATTGATTTGTTAGTGGTGCCCTGCAGGAATATCACATGCCGGCTCCTGAGAGTAAAGCGACAATGCAGAGCTAGCACTCTTACCAGCTGGTTGAACCTCAGCTGATGCTTCCCCTTTGGCTTATTTATATTTCTCTTTCCCTTGCAGCTGTGTAAATGAGTATGGAAGATTATGATTTTCTGTTCAAAATTGTTTTAATTGGCAACGCTGGCGTGGGGAAAACCTGCTTAGTCCGACGCTTCACTCAGGTAGGATGTTTCTTCTCTTAATGGGGAAAATGCTTCTATGCGTATTGGGGCCGTTTTTGGTTTGTGTGCCTAAATCCATTTGAACGAGTAGCTGTCTCTAAAATAACTTGGAATCTGTGGCTATGAACTGAGGTGCACGCCCGCAACGGAGATCAGCTAAAGCACTTTGTTGTGATACCAACGTCCCCAGCACAAGTCCTAGTGCTGTAAGTGTACCTGCAAGGGGTTACGTCTTACAAAACTAGCCCTCTGGTTGGCAGATCTAGCTGAGAGAAAAACGAGGAGACTATAGATGGGCATGATTTTGATGGGCTCTGGATCAGGCCTGAATGGGTCACAGAGACTGAAGTACCCTCTTGCTGCATCCCGTTGCTCTTCTACCCTGAACCCTGCAGAGGGCTGGGAAGCTTTCAAAGCTGCTTGAAACTGCTGTCTGGATAGAGAAATTCAGTGTCTGGGGTTGTCAGTGCAGCACCTTCCATCACACTCCCTTTAAAAATTAGGCTTTGCAAGCGTTGTAAAGGCCATTTAATGATGACTTCAAAAAGGGGGGAGGGGAGATGAGACCATATGTTGCTCAGCAAACCTCTCAACCCCCTGCTTTTGTTGTCTTCTGTGACCCATACAGCTAAATCCTTAAAATAGAAATGGGGGTTGTGCAAGTCCCTGCTTGCCTTGCAGAAACTTAAAAAATCACAAGTGTTCAGGCTGATTTCCTTTTCTGGGGAAAAGGAGGGGCAGGATTTCTGTAACCGAGGTAAAGGGGAAGTTTGCATGATACTGTATGTAACACAAGTTATGGTTTCAGGGCTAGTTTCACTTTAAAGTCTCAGCACTTTTTCCCTGTGATTGGTTTTAAAAATAAGTCCCTGGAAATCTTAAACTCGCTCTTTTCCTCCCTTTCCAGCTGCAAGCAAATAGCTGACAGCACTAAAGCTAAACCCAAGGGGCTAAACTGTAAAATCTGCAGCCAATTCTGCTGCTTTCCAAGCTTTGGCTTGCTGCTGGTGGTAGCAGAGGCAGATATGGCTAGAAATCAATGTGGCTTTGTGTAGGTCTATAGGCCTAGAAACCAATTGAAAAGCTATTCTTATTTTATTTATTATTTATATAATAGTACCACGAAGCATAAGTTGAAGCCTCTTGACGTTGCTACTGTCAAGATAGCAGCTGACTGTTCGTTCACTCACACAAACCTTTGTACAAGAATGTGAGAGTATCGCTTGGAAAGTGGCTTTCACAGAGTTGCAAGATAGTGTTGGGGAAATGGAAAGCTGTGATAACAAAATGTTCTCTTCTAATGAATGCTCCTGAAGCTTTTGCCACCACTCATTCCTAGGAACTGAGAAATTGATATGGTGAATCAGCTAAACGGCCAATCTAATCCAGTGCCCTGTCTCTGACGTCAGTCAATACCAGATACTTCAGAGAAGGGTGTAAACATCTATAGTTCTTTTTTCTTTTCTTCCTCCTCTTTCTTGTTCCCCTTTTCCTCTATTTTGCCCTCCCCCTCCCTGCCTCACAAGTCAAGTTGTCACGTTCCTTACTCTATGGAAAACAACTGGAGTTGAACTGGAGAGACCTTTGTACAGCAAGAGACATGATCAGTTATTCTTTTGTCCCAGGTAACATAAGTGTTGATTTTGCTGCCACTCCATGCATTGGATTCCCAGTGCAATCAATTGGACATTTGTGTATGGAGTGGGGGGAGAGTCCAGTCCTCCATTAGCTAGGGCGGCAGAACAACTGATTGCATCTCCTGTGGTACAGAGCAACAGAGGGTCCTGTGGCACCTTTAAGACTAACAGAAGTATTGGGCGCATAAGCTTTCGTGGGTAAGAACCTCACTTCTTCAGATGCAAGTCATCTTGCATCTGAAGAAGTGAGGTTCTTACCCACAAAAGCTTATGCGCCCAATACTTCTGTTAGTCTTAAAGGTGCCACAGGACCCTCTGTTGCTTTTTACAGATTCAGACTAACACGGCTACCCCTCTGATACATGTGGTACAGAGGTCTCTCTGAATTCCTAGATCATAGATTCTCAGGCCAGTCTGACCTCCTGTATAGCATGGGCCATAGAGCTTCCCCAAAATAATTCCTTCAGCGTATCTTTAAAAAAACCCATCCAGTCGTGATTTTAAAACTGCCAATGATGGAGAATCCACAACAACCCTTGATTATATTGTTCCAGTGGTAATTACCCTCATTGTTAAAAAGTTGCACAATATTTTCAGTTTGAATTTGTCTAGCTTCAACTTCCAGCCATTGGACTGTGTTAGTCCTTTCTCTGCTAGACTGAAGAGCCCATCATTAAATATTTATCCCCCATATAGGTACTTATGGACTGTGATCAAATCACTGTGAGTTGTTTCCCCATCTATTGATACTTCTCTCTGATGGAAAAGAACTGTTTGGGGAGAGGGGAATAGAATTAAAGAGGAAGAAGGATGGGACAAAAACCTGGTGGGGATTCATCAGCAAGTGAAATCTTCTTTCTTATCTTACTGCAGAATCTGCTTTAACCAAACTGCTTTCTTTGTAGGGGCTTTTCCCACCAGGTCAAGGAGCCACTATCGGAGTTGACTTTATGATTAAGACTGTGGAGATAAAAGGTGAAAAAGTGAAGGTAGGAAACTACCAACTTGCTTGGTTGTGTTCAGGAGCGCATTTACCATGAAACAAACTGTGCTGTGGCACAGGGCCCCCAACGACAGACAGGAGGGCCCGCAAAATGCAGGACAAATATCATCTGACAACCCGCCCCCGAGTCCTGGCCCCGGCGGCGCAGCAGGGCTCAGGCAGGCAGGCTGCCTGCATACCATGGATGGTGGCCCCACACCGCTCCCGGAAGCGGCTGGCTGCTGGCACATCTCTGCGCGCCCCTGGTGGTGGGGAGGCGGCTCCGCGCGCTGCTTCCACCCCGAGCAGCGCACGGAGACCTGCTGCCCCCTCCTCCTAAGGGGCGCACAGAGATGAGCCAGCAGCGGGGCTAAGGAGGCTTCCTGCCCTCTCTGCCTCCCTCCCGGGAGCGGCACGGCACAGAGGAAGCGGCCGGCATGTTCCCGCAGCCCGTGTGGGGGGTGTCTCCGCACGCTGTCCCCGCCCCGAGTGCTGACTCCGCAGCTCCCATTGGCCGGGAACTGCAGCCAATGGGAGCTGTGGGGAGAGCGCCTGCGGGCAGTGGTGCGCAGAGACCCCCTGGCCCTCCCTGCCTAGGAGCCGCCGCCAGAGGGGTGTGTATGCCAGTCGCTTTGGGAACTGCACTGCCCGAAGTAAGCACTGCCCCTCTGCCCCCCCCTGCACCCCAACCCTCTGCCCCAGCCCAGAACCCACACCCAGACCTCCTGCCCCAGCCCAGAGCCCGCACCCCTCCCCCCCCCACACCCCAACCCCCTGCCCCAGCTCAGAGCCCGCACTCCTCACCTCCTCCCAGAGCCTGACCGCCGCACCCCTTCCTGCACCCTAACCGCCTGCCCCAATCAAAGTACCTCACTTTATTTTCATTTACTTCCTATTATAGGAGGAGGATGAAGGAAAAAAAGAATGAAAAACGGGGTGGGAGATAAGAGAGAATGTTCTTTTTCTTGGCTGGGTCCTGAAGGGGGGCCCCCCAAAAATGAAGCTGCGCACAGGGCCCCGCTAACTCTAAATCCGCCACTGGTTGTGTTACTGTCTGGGTTTAGGTGAACCATGCAGTATTCATTTCTCTCTTCGTAATCTGTGGTGGAAGCAATTGTCGGGTGTTTGAAGCTGTGATGACATATAGGAGAGAGAGGGTGTTTGTAGCCTTATTGCCTGGAAAAGTCTGGAACCTAGAGTCCTATTCCTGGCTCTGACTTGTTGAGACCTTGGGCATATCATTTCAGTGCTGTGCCTCTGCTCATCTGTGAGGATAATAGTGCACCTTTGAAGAAGAGTGATGCAAAACTCAATCCATATTTGCACAGTGCTTGCGTATTAGGGTTTATGGACGTGCAAAGAACTATTTCAGTTCAACCTCCATTTACTGAACTCCTGTTAATTCAGATGTGGTATGCTCTCCCCCGCCAGCTGTAGTCATTGCAGTGCTGCCCCTGCAGAGCTCCTGAGGTTGACAGGTGTGGACCTGCAGGCTTGTGGAGTTCTGCAGGACTGAAGGGCCCTAGAAATGCCTCCAATTTTGGTTGAGCTGGCCAGCCTGGGAGAAACTGGGTGACTCTAGTGTGACAAGGTAGGTGGGAAGCGTGATGATCCATGCCTCCAATGTTGTGAAGGTTTCAGGTGACCCCTGAAGTTTTCCTAGAGTTCAATTCCCTGCTATATTAGTACAAGCTCACAGACAGAAATGAAAAAATAGTTGATTTCTCTTCTCTCCCTTCTGGTATTCCAGTGGGTACTCAGATGAGAGAGCCAAGGTGATGCAAATTACTGGCTGTCTGGATTAAACACACACGGCAACGTTTTCAAATGTGGGTGCCTGAAGTCAGATACCTAAGTCTATTTAGATGATGAAAAGTGGCCTGATTTTTATCTGATATTCTGAGAACCTGCAGCTTGTCTGAGAAAATCAGGCTATAGTTTGCTTAAATAGGGATTTAGGCACCTAATGATCGACTTTTTTTAATTATAGGAGTGTCTAGAGTCCCCAGCCCCATTGTGCTAGGGCTTGTACAAGTCTCTGCCGTAGGAGCTTACAATCTCTACAGACAATACTACTTCCTTTCTTTCACCCTTCATCTCGATTTTATAAACTGGAAAAGGAATCGCAAAAAGACTAAATGACTTTTCCCAAGGTCACACAGTCAGTCTGTGGCAGAGCTGGGATTTGAGCCCAGATCTCTGAAGTCTGATGCAGTGCATCAACACAAGACCATCCTTCCTTCCTTAGTTTGAAAAGTTTTTGCCTTGATGTCCCGTCTGCTCTGTAGAGGGATTACAGTTCTCATGGCACTTTTTAGAAAGAAGGGCATTTTCCCATGCACCTCCTACCTGCCTGTCATGCAGAGGTGTGTTCATTCCTACCCTCAAACTATGGGTGGCTGCAGGCCAGTGGTGGTCTATGTGTATAATTTGTGATTTGGGTTCTTTATAGGGGTGCTGTATAAATGTACATTCATCCTCTTAGAGAGAGATGGAAGTCATGAGTGGGGCTGATAGACTCTTTGCTCATGTAAGGTGAAGGAAAAAATGGAAATCCACAGGCGTGTCGATCAGAAAAATCAATTGATATACTTGGGGAAGGGGCACCAGGCAGCTCTTACTCATGTAGCTTGTACTTCTGTGTCAATAAGCCCAGCACTCACTGACCTTGGCTGCATTAGAAGGGACATAACCTTTATGGCAAGATAACATATGGGAAGGAGGGTGCAGGAGAAGTTCGGGCTCCGGCGTTCAGGCTCCTAAAGCGGCTCCAGGGTGGCAGCGGCGCGCACCGGGGCCAGGGCAGGCTCCCTCCTGCCTCTGCCCCTTCCCGCCCCTTCTGTCCCCTCCCCCGCCTTTTCCTAACACTGCTCCCCCCCAAGCACCTCCTGCTTGCTGCTGAACAGCTGATCACAGTGGGCAGGAGGTGCTGGGAGGGAGGAGGAGGAGGAGCTGATCGGTGAGGCCTGCTAGCAGTTGGGAGGGTTTGGGGGGAGGGAGGAGCTGATCCACGGGGCTACTGGTGGGTGCTGAGCACCCACTGGTTTTTTCCTGTAGGTGCTCCAGCCCCAGAGCACCCACAGAGTTGGTGCCTAGAGCCTGTAGGATGTTTCCCCAAGAAATAACATCCAGATAACTTTTTGTGTTCTCACGTGTAAGTCAGGCAACATCCTTTGACTTCCCTAGGAAGACCATAAAATGGAAAAATATAGATGGTAAATTCACTCACTTTGGCAGAGATAAGCTGAACAGTGATAAAAACAGACACACACATTTTGGCTGAAAGCAGATTTTTATCACTGAACACAAATTCTAGGGCTTTTCTTCTAACTTAAATATCCAGCAAGTGGGTTGAATGACAGCTAAATCCAATCACAGGAGCTTCTATCCTGTTGTTCCCCAAAGCAGTTTCTTCCAATTTCAAAGTTCATCATGTTGGTGTGATAGAACATCCTCATCAAAAAGCCATTTTCAGTTCAGAGAGATCATCCTAGAATATCCTGCAGAAATACAAAGTGTATCCACATCAGTAAACCATTATTAAAGTAACCGAAACATCAAACCCACAGAAACAAAAACAAATTACAAAGACCCCGATTTTTAAAGCAGATCCAACCTGACACCTCACTTGCACCCGCAAGGAATTGTGCTTACAATTTTGCATCCCACTCTACTGCAGTTCTGAATACTTAGCCATCTAAACACCATGTGCCAACAGACCAGGCAGTGTGATGCCTGAGTGCTGGGAATTGGTACCACAATTAATTTTCTCTCCACAAAATCAAAGGCAGCTTTTCAAAGTCAGACCCTAAGGCCTGGAATCAGATAATGGGCTAAGTGGGGCTCTCATCTCTCAGAAGCTAATATAATATAGATTACCTGTAATGCTGTGATTGACACAATTTAACTTCCATGTTCCCCTTGAGCTAGAATCTTTTAAGTTTTGTTCACTCTGTCGTGGTCTGCTGAGTGCAGGAAAAATTCCCATTGACTTTTAACTTTTCCACCAAAGATCGCCAAAATGTTGGTCTTTCTGATCAGATTTCAACCATTCAGATGTTCAGATATGGTGATAGGCACTTTAAAAATCAAAGTCTGAAATAGAGAAGTGCCCCATTGAGTTAAAATATTGAAATTTGAGACATTCCTTCATTATGAATCATTGACCACATTTAATCAAAATTGGCTTTTATTCTAGATCACCAAAAGTTCATCAGTTTAACAACTGATACAAATTATACGTTTTTGTTTCATGAGGCAGTTGTGTTTAGGCATGAGACCAATGATTTGGAGCAATTTTAAGGTCAACTGATATCTCTAGATTTACTTACTAGAATTTAGTCAAGAAATGTATTGCAGGCGTAGGCAAATGTGCTGCAAAGGCAGATGTTGATGGCCAAATCCATCCAAAGGATATTTTGTAATCTCAATATATGCAGCAGAAAACAGCCCACTGTGTGCTAGTGGTGGCAAGCAACCAATGCACGGCACCCTGCATACCAGTGGCGGAAAGGAAATATGGCCATTAGCATTCTGGCATTACTTTTATGAAAAGTGGCAGGAGATCATCCTTGTTTGTGTAGAGCAGACAGGACTTCGAGTTTTTTAGGTCTTTTCTCAGTAGAATTTACTATAATCATGATTTCTACAGGGCCTACAACGTCTCTTCTTTCAGTAACAATGTAGCTTTGCTAACAAAACCTTCTAAATTTCTGCTAAGCCGTAGGAAATTCCTTGTAGTTCTGGCTGCATCTACCGTTCCGCATGTACTTGTTTGTTTTTTTGAGCTCTTGGCATCTTGCTACAGAGCTTCACTTAAGAATTCAGAATCTTAAAAGCTTTGCATAGAGTGGAGAGGTAACTTAACCCAAACTTCAGACTGGTTTGAACACTGGTTCAGCTGTAGGCTATAGTGATTGGTACCATTTTGATTATACTGGCATTTCAGCAGATTTACTAAACCTCTGTGAAAATGGTTCTGTCATCTGAGCCATGTTTACATACCTTTTCCCCAATTTAATACCAGATTAGCTGAACCACGTTAGAACCATTTTGAAATTGTTGGTTAGTTTTCCCAGTGTAAACATGGGCTGCAGTGTGGGTCCTTTTTGGTCATGTTCCAATTAAGCACTTCTCTGTTTTAGTGTGGATTGAGGTCACGTGTTATCTTGCAACTAATCTGAAATGCCATTGACCAGCGAACATGATTTTAGGGACCCAATCCTGCAGTGATCTCTGTAGGCAGACCCGTGGTCGGACATAGAGCTCCCTACAGGATCAGGGCCAATGTTCTTTTAAAAGCCCTTTCTCCTCCCCCACCCTTGAGATGATGGTGTAAATGATAGTACTTTGCACTTCTACTCTGTGTTGCCTTTCAAGATCTCAAAGAGCTTTAACACCCCTTTGATGTAGGTAAGTGGTTATATACCCTTCCTTACAGTTCCAGACTGGGGACAGACAGCAGTGAGGTGACCTGTGCAAGGCTATGCAGAGCACAAACCTTGAGATGCATGGCTGAAAATTCATACACAAGCCCACGCTGGTTATTCTTTCTTATGCTTTCTCTCCTCACCCCCTCCTCCCTCACACTCGTCATTTGAAACGGGATAACTTCGTTTGCAGCTGGGGGAGATGTTTTGTCTTTGTTTTTCAGCTGTTGTCATTGTCCTCAATGCAGGGGGCATTTGTTTTCTCCCTGTAATGCCAGCATTAGAATTCCAAGCCAGCATGGCTTACTACTTCCACTGCTTACTGAAATGCTCACAGTCACATGAAAGCTTCCAGACCTGCTGCTTCCAAGGGAAATCAGCTGGAATGCCAGCTGACTTAGTGCCTTGAATTTAAATCTTTAGATGCAGGAACAGAAACAAAAATGGGGGGTGGGGTGGAAGAGGGAGCCAAAGGGATTGAAAGTGACCTGATTTCCCATCAGTGGGTTTCCCCTGAAAGCATTTAGGTGCTGCCCAGTTGCTAAGTAAAGGATGGTTTAATGCTTTTTTAAAAAATATATATATTTTCTCCTCCTCTTTCTCCCCTTCCTGTTGTGCCAAAAGCTGCAGATCTGGGACACGGCAGGGCAGGAGAGATTCCGGTCCATTACGCAGAGTTATTATCGCAGCGCTAATGCATTAATATTGACCTATGACATAACCTGTGAAGAATCCTTCCGATGCCTTCCCGAATGGCTGAGAGAAATAGAACAGTATGCCAGCAATAAGGTTATAACTGTGCTAGTGGGTAAGTGAGGACTGTGCTTTTATAAGCGCTCATTTCGCCAGGAGAGAATAATCAGCCATGTCCATCTGGAGTTTCACTGGGGTCATTGGCAGATAGAGGTATTAGCAGTGGAAAATACTGCATTTATTTTATCTCATAGTGCCAGGATCTCCTCCAAATATGCTGGACTGGACACCCCTTGATGCTAGTAGGTTCTGTACCTATATCTCTATAGCATCTTACTGTAAAGCCATTCACTTGAGTGAAATTGCCAGGACAACTTCTGTATCTGAATGACTCCTCCAATGCACTAATAATATAACTCAGAATAGCAACTGCTGCTTCTCAAAGTGTTGGCCATCTTAAGCCATATAAGGTTGTTCAGCGTGGAGGGGTGTATTTAGGTAGAAAGCCCAAACAAACCAGGAACCATTTAACGATTGTTTCACTTTCCCTTCCACTGTGTTTGGTTATTTAGCCCCATGGCTTTGACTGTGCAGGTGCAGTTTACAAAGAGTAAATGGAGCTTTACACCGCTAGGTTCCCAGTTCATATCTAGATCAGGTTGGTAGTGGCTGCAAGTTGTTATGCTTTGATGGCCTCAGTCCTGTTGCAGTGACAGGCGTCGGCATCACAAAAACTACCATTCCAATTGGCATTCTCAGCAGAGAGGTCAAAGACTCAGTGGGCATATGGAGCCTGGAGTGTCTTCCTCCTCTCCCTCATTACTGAGGCACAGTGCCGGGCAGTGGAGAAGAGCATGTGCCGCTGTCTGTACCATCCCTGTCCTGTGAATAAACAGAAGGCTTCTGTCTCCAGGGCCATGAGGCTACACCTTTCACTGGTACTAAATCAGAATTTCACATGGATTTTCAGAGAATTAAAAAATATATAAATGAAGAAAATGCCACGAATAACATGTCTTTGCTTGAGATGAAGCAAATCCAGCCATCAGACACCAGTTTGCTACCACAAATGTGCACCAAGGTATACACAGTGATGAGGCCCATTAACATTTTTGCAATGCTGCACTTTGTTTTCCAAATCCGGTAGTCAAAACACCACTTTTCAGGGACTTGGTCCAGGGACTAGGTCTCAGCACAGTCGAAGAATGATGGACACATAATTTGGGGAAAGGGTTAGTCAGCTGGTGGGTTGAGTGGTTATTCAACAGCAAGACCTCTCCTCTTTTAAATAGCTTAACATTTAAAGAGTAGATAGTACAATTCTACAGAATAATCTGGTGTATTTAGTCTTTATTTGGATTTAAAAATAATTAAAAAGACCCTTATCCCAGACTCCAGGTGCCCTAATGCACACTAACAATGCAATCTAAAATACATGGAGGTTCCGTGACAAGAAACCATTCACACTGTAGATTAAAGGTACAGTATATTTTATAAATAGTTTATAAAAGGTTAATAAACAATAATGTGCTAATAAATTGCTAGAATCCAGTAGGTTGCTTATAACCATCTGTAGCACCTTCTACTGCCGTGCTTATAACTTGGTAAGATGCTTATATATTCTAGTAATCACTTATTAACTCTCTATAAATGTAACTTCATGTAAAGTATGTCCATGAACCATTACATTGTAAAGGAGAGGTTGTTGGATGGAAATGATGGCAGTGGAAAGGGATCCTTTCCTCAACTCCCACCTCTTCCCAAACCAACTGCAGGTAATATCACATTAATCATTAGTTGGTTTATTCCCTACACGAATGTTGATCTGTTCCGCCATAAGCTAAAAATGAAATCTCCCTGAGGGGAAGGGTTCCTCACCTCACCTAGTTCTAACAGCTTTCCAGCACCCATTCATTCCCCGTGTTCAGTAACCATTTAATGAACAAAAATCTGTAATTAAAACTGGAGAGCAGGTCTCTTTTTAAAGCTCATAATTATATGAAAAAAAATATTGCATTTGGCGCCCCCACATGCAATAATTGACATTTTAAGTGCTCCTTGGAGCAAGAACCAGTGATTGTTCAATAGACATTAAAAGGGAAATCCTTTAATGCCAATTGATATTAAACAGGTGCATTAGCACTAAATTAATGCTAAACGGCTTGCGTGTTCCTGGGGAAAATTCCATTAAACGAGCTAATATTAAAAAGGCTTGGTTGTCTATCAGAGAATCCACTTTTTGGGGGGACAGGAGAGTGAGCATTTATTTTTGTAGCTTTATAAGATGAATAGTTTGTTTAAAATAAAGAATCTAACACGAGACACATGGTGACAAATGGTTCCTTTCTTCCAGATCAATTTCTGTTGGTTTTGTCTTACAAGTCAAATTAATTCCCTTTCTTAAAATATTGTATTGATGCAGGTAATAAGATTGATTTAGCCGAGAAAAGAGAAGTCTCCAAACAAAGAGCTGAAGAATTTTCAGAGGCCCAAAACATGTACTATCTGGAAACTTCTGCTAAAGAATCGGATAACGTGGAAAAACTCTTTCTGGACTTAGCTTGCCGGCTGATCAGTGAGGCAAGACAGAATACGCTTGTGAACAATGTGGCATCCCCGTTACCAGGAGAGGGGAAAAGTATCAGCTATTTGACTTGCTGCAATTTAAATTAAGGGCTGGCCCAAGATCCACCCCAAAAGGGCCAAGAGGTTTTTTGCTGAGATTTATCTCAGTGAAGGCAATTCCTGCCACTTTGACACATCTGACTCACACCTAAGTCAGGTTCCTGATCTTAAAGCATGGCAGGCTGGCCGCTCCACCTGCAAGTCAACATAGCAGAATATAATATGGTTTAATCTTTTTTGCAGTCTCTGGAGTTGGTTAGGAAAAATAGTTTGCACAAGGCGCTCATTCAAATCCAGAGCATGGGCTGCTTCGTCACTTTCTGTTGGAGATTAGAACAGCCTCCCTGGATGATACGGAAGAATGCAGGATCTCTTTTGCAGCACGCGTTTGGTCTTTTTAAAAAAAGATGAACTTTAAGTCTTGGACTATACAGTACTGGCATTCTTCCAGGCTGCCAGCCAAATGAATGCTTAGGATGTGTATATGCCCACAGCATCCTGATGCAGGACTCAATTGTATGTTTTGAATTAGTATTATATCTTTCATCCGCAGGCACTTTCATGAACTTGGAATTAAAAACATATATATCAACATTTCCAAACAAACAACAATTTGGAAAAAGATATGGATACTGGCTTAGTCACTCCGTTTGGTGCTAGTACTTCAGCTGAATATTTCATAGACCAAACCTAGTTTTATTACATTACTGTCCTCTGAATGTGTAACTTAGAGTAAGTAGTGAAAGTATGCTAATAAGCACTGTCCATAAAATATCATTACCTCTTTTTCTCAGCCTGAACATAGTGGGTAAGGACTGTGCTTCTTTGATGTCAATTGTGGGGGTGAAAAGACTTTTTTTCTTGAGTCAAAAAAGCTCCGTAAACAGTAATTTCCTAATGTAATGAACTAGTTTTGAGAATACTGACTGATGGAGTTGTAAACAGATCAGATCTGACCAAAATATTGTGCGTGCACTGATCATGGATAAGGGTTCAAAGGCAGAGCACAGTTTAGATGGCAGTCCAGTGTGTTTGAGTAATGAAAGCTTGTAGTTACAGGTCTTGCTTGAGAAGCAAGCATACAATTTTGTATGTTTTTTTTAAGCTTAAGTGAAAATGGCAGCAAGTGGTGTTGTTAATCATTTTGTGTCTTACTCATCCAGTGATCATCTTATGAAACTGTACCTTGGAGAAGCAATTCACGGTACCAGTTTGGCATCGACTCTGTATTATAGTAGCTTTTGGATCCATGACCATAGATTCATTTAATTTTCTTGTTACTTTGTACTCTTAAGTCTCCGATTCCAATATATGTATAATTATTTGCCTAGGCAAGTTCTTTATATAAAACCTCTAATGTGGAAGCACTATGGTATTTGTTATATTACACCTCTAGTGCCATGTTCTAATAATACATTGGACTTTACACATTGATGTTAAAGCAAAATTGGAAAAGAGGTTGGACGCATACATAGCAAATCATTCTTAAATGTTTGGTATCAGTTTTATTGACCTGAATGAGGCTAAAACTCTCGGTAACTTTGTGGCTGTGATACATTGTAACTTAGCATTAATCAGCTCGATATCATGTATTATTTGCTGAAGATGTTGACTGGCCTTTTGTATTAACATGAAAAAAGCTGCCAATAAGTAAATCTTGAAAATAAAAATGGCCTTTTAAAATGCTTTGTCACATTTTCCTAAAGAGATTTTGGGCTCTATCATACTGTGCCTTTGATTTTCGATGGGAAGTGTGTGTATTGTGGATCAAGATAGCCACTTTGTAATGCATATTTTCCTGCCGTCGCATGTCAGTTTTTTTCCCTTACAGTGTAATCAATGGGAAAATTTGTTTGACTCGGCGGTTTCTCTTGTGCTAGGTAATACAGTGAAGCCAGCACTAAGGAGCATCTCCAGTAGGGAGGATTCCTTTCTTAACTGACTTCCTTTAAAAATACCCCTTAAATTTCCAATACAGTTTTGTTTGACGTCTTAAAGACCATCCAGCTCCTACATAGCTGATTTTGCAGGTCACTTAAGTGTTGCGGTAAATGCCCTGTGGGATAATGCTGCCATCTCACTAAAATACCATAGTATTTTTTAAAAACATTCTTACTCTTCACGTCCTGGATTTTTCTACATAGTATATCAACTGCTAAGGTAGAGGTACTCGATGAAGTTGCCAGGAGGAGTGGAGTAATGAAGGGCTACAGGTGCCACATTACGCTTGTTTTTCATGTCCTGTCCAAGGATGAAATGCTCAAGTATTTTCCTCAAATCTCTTTTACATTGCAAGTCATAACCAGTGCATTACTAGACCACTTTGTATTGTATGATATTAAGGGGAGGGGAGATTTTTATTTTCATACACTGAACACATTCTGACCAGGTAAACCCCACAGTCACTACTGAAAAGAAAAGTATTCACTGTGTCTGTACAGTGTGGGTATTTTTGTTTGTTTGGTTTTTTTTTTTTAAGATTATAAATTTTAACAAAAGTTTTCAACATCACATTGAGCAACATCAGAGCCAGCTGAATAAGGAGCTGGGAACAAATTAGCGAGGCCTTTCTGTGGATGCCCTTAACAGTATGCTCATCTTTAAGCGGCCAGAATCAAGAATAATTGAAAGTAAATAAGGAAGTGTTATTTACTCCTTCTCATAACACAAGAACTAGGGGTCACCAAATGAAGTTAATAGGCAGCAGGTTTAAAAGAAACAGAAGGAAGTATTTTTTCCACACAACGCACAGTCAACCTGTGGAACTCCTTGCCAGGGGATGTTGTGAAGGCCAAGACTATAACAGGGTTCAAAAAAGGTCTAGATAAGTTCATGGTCCATCCATGGCTATTAGCCAGGATAGGCAGGGTTGGTGTCCCTAGCCTTTGTTTGCCAGAAGCTGGGATTAGGCAACAGGATGGATCACTTGATGATTACCTGTTCTGTTCATTCCCTCTGGGGCACCTGGCATTGGCCACTGTCAGAAGACAGGATACTGGGCTAGATGGACCTTTGGTCTGACCCAGTATGGCTGTTCTTATAATAAGTTTCTACTATTTAGGAAACACATGTTTTAAAAGTGAGTTAAGAACTTCTGTTCTCTAAGCCATCTGTTTTGCTTCAGGCTCTAGAGAATAACTATCTTATGATACAGTCCTGGCTTATAGATCCAACAGGCAAAATCCTTAGAGGGGAAGATGTTCATCTTCCTGGCTACAAAATAGTGTTGCATAATAGGAAATGCTGTGATTAATGGAAACAGGTCGCCAAAACGGAGGTGGTAGATGACACGCTCACTCCTTTGTCTAGGCTGCTCCCTTCTCTGAAGGAAAGTTGCTTGTGGTTATAGACTCCATACCTTCAGCATGTAATATTCAAAGAATTTTGTTTTTTCTTGGCCCATCAAGAAACGATTGCATGTCTTTGGCATTGTGGCTCTCCTTGGGGAAAAGGAGGAACTCGCTTTTCCTCCTCTATGCCACCCACAGTGTAACTGTCCAAAGTAGGAGCTGGTTAGAAAACAAGTTACTTTTTTCCCAATATTGAGAAATGCTGCCCAGCTGTAATCTGAAGTCATTTTAGAGACATTAGGCCTCTATTCAGTCTCTAGAACCCCTTGCTCTTACCCTCCAATGTCTGAGCCACATTTGTCAATTTATGGACTAAAGGTCAAACCTCCGTGCTTTCTCAGTTGTGACCCTTGCATTGATGTTGGTCCTGGATACACTGGTGCTGGAAGGCCATGTAAGTGGCTCCCCTTGAATCATCCAACGGGGTGCTTGTAAGTACAGCCTAAACAATTGTGTGAGCTACACCCAAATAAGACTAGTATTAAAGCCTACAATAATCACATCACTAAAAAATAATACTAGAGAGACTCTCTTAAAACAAGACAGAATTAAATGCAAAAAAAAGAAGCACAGCAGGTAAAGATGAGACTTCTTTTGAATCCTGGTGCAAATGGCTCTCTGTACTGAGAGAAGGGAGCTGATGGATACAGGAAGGTACATAATAGAAATCTTCCAGCCCTGTCCACAAAACCCCACACCAAGTACCTAATGACTTAGCTTGGAAGGTTCTTCACTGAGCTATAAATCACTTCCCACGTGGCACAGGATCAGGGATCCCTATAGAATACTTTACAGTAGACCTTGATAATGTCTGTTTCAGTGTAACAGAATGTACTAATGGAGCTAATGTTGCAATAAGGTATCTTCAGCAGTTTGGGGTAACAAACCCCACATTCTTCCTCCCCTAACCCATTCTGCCCTGAACCGTTTAAAGTCTGGCTTGAGTGAAGGATATATTTGCAGCCTGTTAGAAGTTGAACATAAACGACGTTGCTTTGTTAAACATTTATGCAAAGCGATAAACCAAGAAGGTGGTTTGCTAGCAAAGTGTTAGATGAGTGTCCAATCACTTATAGTTTAGTAAACAGTATTTTATTGTAATAGCTTATTGCAGATTTATTCCCTTTTAATACTCGGCAGCTGTGAAGGCGGATGAGGGCTGCAGCAGGAGGGAGACCCCTGGTTGTCTTGGATCTCCTTGCCACTGGGTCAGGGTTTTCCTCCTGCCGAGTCTCGTGTGGTCACCGCTGCGCACTGGTTTCCCCACGTTAAAAGATTTCACATGCAGGCCTCTGCCAAAGGGTTCACACCCACACAAAGCCCTGCGGCGACAGACGAGTGGCAGGGAAGACAGGAGCAGTGATCTCTGGGAGTCTTTAGTCACAACTCTGCACGCAGGTGGAAGCCGTGTGACGGTCGTCTTGTGCTTGGATGAGACAGAAGTACATTTCGGCAGCTATGACTGAGCAGGCCTTTTCAGGATCCCCTCTGCTCACCCCAAATCGGGAGGGGGCTAGAAAAGGTGCCCCAAACGTAGGCTGTCTCACACTCTTCCGACTGGATGGTCATATCCAGTGGGATCACTCAACTCTGCGGCCGAAACAAGAGCTGTAAGACAATGAATTTCGCCCCCTGGAATGTCCGCACCCTTATGGACTCTCAGCACAGTGAATGCCCAGACAGAAGAACTGCCATAACTGCCAGAGAACTGGCAAGACTCAACATTGACATTGCAGCTCTTAGTGAGACCCACCAGGCCGATGAGGGCCAATTAAAAGAGGAGAGAGGTGGCTACACCTTCTTTTGGAAAGGAAAGCCACCTGAGGAGAGATGCATTCACGGGATTGGCTTTGCCATGAAAAATAAGATTAACCTCCAGTTGGCTTTTGGAGGTTTCTGTGGGGATCAACGAGCACTTTGTGACTCTTCGGCTCAAGCTCAGCAACAACCAATATGCCACAGTCATCAGCGCATATGCCCCAACACTCGATGATGAGGAAGACAATAAGCAGTTTTATAGCGCTTTTGATGCAGTCCTCACCTAAGACAGACAGACATCCTCCTGGGAGATTTCAATTCCAGAGTCGGACGGGACTCCCAACTCTGGAGCGGCACAATAGGCAAAGAGGTAAACCCCAATGATGGGAGAGGTAAACCCCAATGATGTTCTCCTCTTTGGCAAATGTGTGGAGCATGACCTGCTCATCACAAATACCATCTTCAGGCAGAGTAAAACCTGGAAACATCCTCGGTCCAAACACTGGCACCTCCTTGACTGTTATAGTCAGAGCTGGAGATTACGCCGATGTCCGTATAACATGAGCCATGAGAGGTACAGATCACTGTTGGACAGACCATCGATTAGTAAGATCAGTCATATCTCTGCAGCTCGCTCCACCACACCGCAAACACCCAAAGACTAAGCGAAAGCGGTACAATGTCAAAGCACTTCAGGACCAAGGATGATTTAATTGGGGATTGGTCCTGCTTTGAGCAGGGGGTTGGACTAGATGATCTCCCGAGGTCCCTTCCAACCCTGATATTCTATGATTCTCAGCCAGCTGCGAGATGTCTCAGACAGGGATTGCTGGAAAACTCTCTAACTTGCCTGATAACATCATGGACGTTCAAGAGCACTGGGATCAACTTAAAAATACCCCCATTCACAGTGCTGAAACTATGGGATATTCCACTCATCGGCACCAAGACTGGTTTGACAAAATTAAGGAGGAAATCCTAGCATTTATTCAACAGAAAAGAACTGCATTCTGTGACTGGCAAAATGATTCCTCTAACCATTAAATAACGCTGGAAGGAGCACTTTGAGAGCCTCCTAAACCGCGAATCCACAGTCTCTGAAGACACCATCGAGTCTATGCTATAGAATACCTGAAGTGACTCTCTCTTTAAATCCCTTGGGTTGCCTGTGCTATTCACTGCTGGGAAAACAGCTCTTGCTGTACCCCTTGTAATTGGCTCCTGCAAGTCTGGGTTTAGTGGTTAATGGCTATTGAATTTCTCTAGCATTGGTAAAAATGGCTGCAGGCTGATGTCCTGGCTGCAGACAGTGGTTTGCAAAGATAGAAAGCGGTAATTAGTAATGTAGAAATGTGTGGGTGGGTGGGTGGGTGGAGGGGGGTATCTGTGTCCCCACGTGGGACAATGGGCCTTCCAGATGCTCTGTTGATGAGGCTCACAATTATAGTCAAAATTATTGATTTGTGTATTGTTCACAGAAGTCACTTTATCCCTAAGGACTGATGCTTGTTCAACTTCTCATGCTGAATGAAGAGGACAAGTGGAAATGCTGGGCATGGCATGGCATGTTGAGTATTCTGGATCTTTTTTGTGACTAGGAAAGAAGATTGCAATACAGTGGAGCTGAAAATGCATAGTGTCAGCTTGGCTCTCTTCCTTTAGAACAGTGGTTCTCAACTTATTATGTATGCGGCCCACAATGTGTTACCTGGGCCACTGCAGCTGTCCTGACCGCCTGTCACGGCAGCCCCCCCCCACCCCTGCGGGGCCAGGCTGGTGACCCTGGGCCCCTGACTCCACTGCGCTGGGTGGCGAGGCAGCCCAGGAACCTGGTGGACTCCAGCATGCAGGCCGACCGTTAGCACACAGCTGAGCTGGGCTAATTGGGCCACGGGTTGAGAACCGCTGTTTTAGAAGGACCCTATTCCTGCGTGCACAGTCCCGTTTTCTTTAAAAAAAAAAAAAATAATAATCCTGTCTCTGACTTCTGATTGCTCTGTGCTTCTAACAACGTGAGGGCTTGAATTTGATTCTTTAAGATTTTGTGTGTGTTGGCTTTACTGGCTTGTTTACCCAATATCCATCACAGACAGATGTATGACCTAGTACACCAGGGGTCGGCAACCTGCGGCTCTTTGGCTGTTCCCTTGCGGGCAGCCGTTTTTTGAGGGGGTGCGAGGTGCAGGCTCTGGTTGGGAGGTGCTTATCACAGGAGGCTCCCGGCCGGCGGCGCAGCAGGGCTCTGGCCCCACACTGATCCTGGAAGCGACTGGCTGTTGGCACATCTCTGCGTGCCCCTTGGAGGGAGGGGGGCAGCAGGTCTCTGTGCGATGCCCGCGCCTGCAAGCATCGTCCCCACAGCTCCCATTGGCCAGTTCACGGGCAATGGGAGCTGTGAGGATGGTGCTGGGGGCGGGGGCAGTGCACAGAGCCACCTCCCCTCACCAGAGGTGCACAGAGACATGCCAGCAGCCAGCCACTTCCGGTAGCGGTGGGGGGCCAGGGCAAGCAGGCAGCCTGCCTGAGCCCTGCTGTGCCGCCGGCCAGGAGCCGCCTGTGGTAAGCACCTCCCGGCCCAAGCCTGCACCTCTTACCCCCTCCTGCACCCCAACCCTCTGCCCCAGGTCAGAACCCCCTCCTGCACCCAAACTCCCTCCCAGACCCCGCACCCCAATCCCCAGCCCGGAGCCTCTTCCTGTTTATATTCAAATTCAAACAGCAGAAGTCGCATTAAAAGTATTGGTGAGCAGTAATAACTTTAATATGTTCAAATATTATTAGTTGATAAATTCTAACTCTATAAGAAGCTTTGTGTGTGATGTGACTCTCGAAGTATTTTGGTCAAAGACAAAAACAAAAAAATGGCTGCTCTTCTTTGAAAGGTTGCTGACCCCTGTAGTAGACCGTCTAGTGTCTCCACGTAGCAGCGTTGTTCCCTAAAATATAAGAGAGACTCCACAGTCATAGCGCCCTCTGGTGGCAGGTGGGCCAACTACAGCAGGGTCACGCCTCCGTTTCCTGAGTCTCTGTACTACTTCAGAGACAATTCTGTGACCTGTTTAGTCTAAGAATGCCCCTTCTTGAGGTGATTGTTTATGTAACATCAACAAATCCACCCCTCTTCCAAATTCTAATCTGCCTATGAACCTCTGGCTCCTCTAGGGCTTAGTCTTTACAAATCCCTCTTCAACTCTCTCTTGGCTTGGCCAAAACACCCTTGTGTCTGGCTCCCTCACTACCTTATAAGCTCCTCTGGTTTTAGACTTCCCAGGCTTCTCTTGCTTTTCAGGCTTAGCCTGAGCCTCTGCCAAAGGCTGCAACGTCCACCCAGTTATTTGAGCCCCACTAGTGCAAATCTGTCTACCCTGGCTAGGAGGCTGGCTCACCCGGAATATTTTTCACTTTTAGGTTAGTTAAATGTTCCAAGAGATGGGAGCTGCAGACCAAAACCCCACCCCTCTTATGTGGCATTTGGAAGCACAAATTTCCTTTTGCAAATGCTGCCTTTTCTTAGTTTTTCTCTATACTTGCTTTAATGACAAGTTACTGAAATAAAAAATCTGTCTGTACCACAGATGTGACTGAAAATCAATCAATTAGTTCCAAATAATCCGTTTTCTAGACAGGTTAGGAAATAAACTTGTGCTCTGTTCGCAGTAGTTAATTAAATGAGGCTCTGAATCCATGGCTTAACATTACTTGATGCATTCTTTGTCTGATGAAGTAAATGCAATAACATTTATCAACAATGGGTTTCTTCCCCTCCACTTTCTACTTCTGCATGTCTTGTGGCAAAAATAACATGGATTTCACAGAGTCTTTGCAGTAAGGTCATGTCTACACTGAGCATCTTCCAAAATTCTAGCACTGGTGTAGGGTTACATGATATGGTACCAAAAACTCCTGCATCTGGTCTACATCGACAATTGCTGGCATTGTTACCAGTGGAGCTGAACCAGTGCTAGGCCAATGGTGGGAGAACTTCTGAAAGTGTTTGCACTGCTCAAGGTCTGATGTTAGAGGCACCAATCACCGATTTAGGCCTGCATCGGGCTAGGTGTTGCATGGACACATAGTAAAGAACTCACAATCTTATATAGCACCTTTCACTAGGGAATCTGAGCTTCTCAGAACACTAATTATTCCTTGCAACACCAGCTGCTCCTCCCTGCAGGGGCCTAAGCAATGTGAAGTAGGCTTTATGAGATCTACAGATGGAGAAATTAAAGCACAGTGGAGAGCAAAAAAAGCAAACTGGTGATTGAGGTGGGAATAAGCAGAATCTCCTGGGTAGGTGTATTCCAGCAGGTATAGACAGTAAGGAATGATGCCTTTTATTTGTATTGGGCCAACATAATCTACTCAAGCTTTCGCTTTGCACAGTGGGATGAATCATTAATATGCAGATGTAATAGTTTCCATAAACCTCTCAATTCAGAGATTGACAAACACTTGTGGAGTTGGCATTTGTGCCATTACTTCTGCAATGTTAAGAATATGTTTAAAGTCCAATGAGATACTGTTGGCAATAGATTTAATAAATAAATAAAATTTGGCTTCTGCACCAGGAGAGCTTTTGAGGGGGAAATGATTTTTTTGTTTTGTTTTTTTGGGCGCATTTCAATAGAGTGACAGCTAAACTTATTGTTTATTAAAGGGGGGGGGGGCTTACTGAACTCATACATCACCCATTGCTCTACACTTGCAGAATATTTCACAGAGATTCCTTATTCATAGATTCTAGGACTGGAAGGGACCTCGAGAGGTCATCGAGTCCAGTCCCCTGCACTCATGGCAGGACCAAAAACTGTAGACCATCCCTGATAGACATTTATCTAACCTACTCTTAAATACTTCCAGAGATGGAGATTCCACAACCTCCCTAGGCAATTTATTCCAGTGTTTAACCACCCTGACAGTTAGGAACTTTTTCCTAATGTCCAACCTAACCCCCCCTTGCTGCAGTTAAGCCCATTGCTTCTTGTTCTATCCTTAGAGGCTAAGATGAACAAGTTTTCTCCCTCCTCCTTATGACACCCTTTTAGATACCTGAAAACTGCTATCATGTCCCCTCTCAGTCTTCTCTTTTCCTTATAATTGGCCTTCTTAGCAAACAGTGAGAGTTTACTAAGATTTCATTTTTCTTCAACATTTTGGGGCAGAAAGATGTCATCTGATAAGGTCAGCCAGAAGGCATGAATCTTGTTAATATTCATTTTGAACCACAGGCATATCTCTGATCATGAAACCAGAAATATCTTAATACATG
The DNA here is from genome assembly GCF_028017835.1 of Emys orbicularis. Taxonomy (NCBI): domain Eukaryota; kingdom Metazoa; phylum Chordata; order Testudines; family Emydidae; genus Emys; species Emys orbicularis. Next base: position 350,097,074 of record NC_088683.1, read on the forward strand.
CCATGAATTTTTAGCACAGTAAGTTGCATTACAGATGTGTTTCTATTTCATTTTTCACAGCTATTGACAAAGAAAAACTTCAACTGGAGCAGCTCCAGTCATTCCTGTCAATCTGCAGAAACAGATTTGCTCCTCTTTCATTTATGCTTCAGTCTTATTTTGCATCACAGATCACCTCTGAAATTGTAGATTGAGGCTTTCCTACTTCATTTAATCTGTGAGGAAAACCTTTTGCTGCTAATATTTGAATTCATTAATATTTTGAGTCTGTTTCCCTTTGTAATATTGCCTAACCAGCATGTTGTTGTTTGTACTTTACATGTTGCAAGTTCAGATTTTAGGGGTCTATAGTTTTTGCATAAGCTTGTTTCTTCTCAAGTGTCTATAGTCTACTATAAAAAGTTTATTTTTTTTAAAGTAAGATCATAGGGTTTTTTTTTTTAAAAGAACCAAACTATCATTCGTTCTAATCAGTATTAAATCAAAATTGAAGTAGATAATTTTTAAGCATGAACCAAGTACCATCCGCTACAGTTCAACTTGTGCTTAAAAAGCCTCTTAAAAGGAAATAGCAACATTTTGCTGAGGGTGTCCATGCCAATAAGGTTGAAGGAATTTCCCAAGTGGAAATATTTTTTTTTCTAATCTAAATGGCTCTGTAAATAACTGCTGTGTGGCATCTGGGTTTTTCTACTGATCGTGGACTTGGTACAATATACAGAATTTTAGGCGAGACCCTCTTTTTAAATGTCGGAATCTCACGGCCACGATGACGACAGGATGATGCATTGCTTGTTGACCAGGCACAAATAGTGAAATACTTAATTAGCCATTTCATCATAGAAAATGCATAGTTTTCTAAGACTACCCATAAAACTCAAAGGAAGATAGTGTCCTAGTCAGAAAAGGAAAGATACTATTATCAAATTGCCAAACTGCGAATCATAAACTACCACAAGTATTTGGCTTTTCTATGGTATTCAAGTTTCTGTTGCCAAGACTGCTAAAACGTGTTGAGTAAGAACAGTGTACGAAATGTCGAATGTATAAAGCTCCACAGTTTATTTGTAACTTAATTTTTGTACTTGGTGAAAAATTGCTTACACATGTATCTGTACGTAAATAAATGGTTTTAAATGGTTGCTTAGTTTGTTTAATCAAAATAGATAAAATGAAGTTGCAGAGATGCCAAAGGTTGGCTGTCCTTAAGAGTGAGATTTACAGCCCCAAAGAGTGAAACTTTCCATGTGGTGGGTTAGGTTATTGCTTAAGTCATGGACACTCATCTTTGGTCCTAGTCCAGGTTTTTAATCCAACCAGCACTTAATAGTTTGTTTTCAAATGTACACTGCTTAATATTACATAGGAAATGCTATGTCCTAATTCAAACCAGTGGATTTTAATAAAAACAATTAATTGCTGGTTGGAACAACCACCTGGATGGTTGGAGAGCCCTTGAAGACCAGGGTTAATAACCCTTGGTGTAGTGGACAGAACAAGAGAAATATTCAAAAATGAACTGTTTTTACATAAACCTAACAAAAAAACTTTTTATCAATACAATGTTTATTTTGCATATCACCTTGTCATAGTGATCATCCATTTGAAAAACACTTTACAATACAAATATTATTTGGTTTGTATATTATTGCTCATATTACAATTATAGCAAAAATAAAAAGTAAAAATTAAGTAATTAAAATTAAATAATTAAAATAAAACACAACCAAACAATACATTAAATGAATGTAAAATAATTAAATTAAATTTAAGTAATTTGAATCTAACCATATATAAAGGATTCAGATGCCACATTGCTTTTTAATATCTAATGTGGTTTCATATTTTATTCATATGCTTTGTTATATTGCCATGTGGCCCCCTTTCCTATTTTTATAACTTGAAACATGGCTAAAGATTTGCAAGGTCATTTGGATAACAGAGGACTGTGTCCCATCTAGTCCAAGGTTTGGTCTAAATGGTGTTATTTTTTCGAACAAGACTAAACACTCTCTTAGAATCATAGAAGATTAGGGTTGGAAGAGACCTCAGGAGGCCATCCAGTCCAACCCTCTGCTCAAAACAGGACCAACCCCAACTAAATAATCCCAGCCAAGGCTTTATCAAGCTAGGCCTTAAAAACCCCTAAGGAAGGAGATTCCACCACCTCCCTAGGTAACCCATTCCAGTGCTTCACCACCCTCCTAGTGAAATAGTTTTTCCTACTATCCAACCTAGACCTCCCCCACTGCAACTTGAGACCATTGCTCCTTGTTCTGTCATCTGCCACCACTGAGAACAGCCTAGCTCCACCCTCTTTGGAAACCCCCTTCAGGTAGTTGAAGCCTGCTATCAAATCCCCCTCTCTTTTATCTTTTGCAGACTAAATAAGCCCGGTTCCCTCAGCCTCTCGTAAGTCTTGTGCCCCAGCCCCCTAATCATTTTCCTTGCCCTCCGCTGGACTCTCTAATTTGTCCACATCCTTTTTGTAGTGGGGGCCCAAAACTGGATACAATACTCCAGATGTGGCCTCACCAGTGCCAAATATAGGGGAATAATCACTTCCCTCGATATGCTGACAATGCTCTTACTAATGCAGCCCAATATGCTGTTAGCCTTCTTGGCAACAAGGGCACACTGTTGACTCATATCCAGCTTCTCGTTTACTGTAATCCCCAGGTCCTCTTCTGCATTTGAGTGGGGTAAAACTAAGACAAACATAGCACTCCTGGTCAGTAAAGGAAACTTCAGAAGACCACTAGGGCTTTTGACATTGCTAAAATATGCCCACGCAGTGTCCATCCTATATTGCACAGTAGTGTTATCTGTATCAGTTTGTACTGCTGCCTCATCCCGTACACCTTGAGGGGGATCTGATTTCTGCATCAACTGGTAATCAACAACCTCCTCTTGCAGCTTCTCTATCGCAGGTGGAGAGAAATTGAATCTGTGCTGGTCTCTACTAAAAAAGTGCTCAACCTGTTCAAAAGTGCAATTTTCCTTAATATCAAAGTTCATAAATGCTATCTTTAACATTTCATCATTCAAAGATAGCTTCTCACATGTGGACTTGGCTACACTAGTACAGAATGCTCTGGCTGCACAAAAGAGCTTCCATTTTGCAAGAGGACTAATATCCCCTTGCTCTGCCAACTACTGTACAACCTGTTTTGTGACCAAACCTACAAATGCTGTTGGTCTCTTTCAGCACCTGAGTTTTAAAGCTTAACATACTGACTCAAAAAGAGGGAGATAAGCTTAGGAATGTGAGAGTGAGATGGCATGCTAATGAGTCTCACACCCAGTGAGCGAGACTTGACATGTGAAGTTCCCTTTCAAATATAAAAAAATAAACCAATGTACTTTAAGAGCATAGTATTTAATGTTAATGTAACAAATCCATAGTCACCTAGGACTTCATGCTTGTTGCTATGGCCTGGTCTACACTACGACTTTAATTCGGATTTAGCTGCTTTAAATCGAATTAACGCTGGACCCGTCCACACAACGAAGCCATTTAATTCGAATTAAAGAGCCCTTTAATTCGATTTCTGTACTCCTCCTCGACGAGCGGAGTAGCGTCAAAATCGGTATTGTCAATCCGAATTAAGGTTAGTGTGGCTGCAATTCGATGTTATTGGCCTCCAGGAGCTATCCCACAGTGCACCATTGTGACCGCTCTGGACAGCAATCTGAACTCGGATGCGCTGGCCAGGTGGACAGGAAAAGCCCCGGGAACATTTGAATTTCATTTCCTGTTTGCACAGCGTGGAGAGCACAGGTGACCACAGAGAGCTCATCAGCACAGGTAGCCATGCAGGCTGATAATCGAAAAAGAGCACCAGCATGGACCGTAGAGGAGGTACTGGATTTGATCGCTATATGGGGAGAGGATTCAGTGCTAGCAGAACTTCGCTCGAAAAGACGAAATGCCAAAACTTTTGAAAAAATTTCCAAGGGCATGATGGAGAGAGGCCACAATAGGGACTCAGATCAGTGCCGCGTGAAAGTCAAGGAGCTCAGACAAGCCTATCAAAAAGCAAAGGAGGCAAACGGTCGCTCCGGGTCAGAGCCGCGGACATGCCGCTTCTACGCCGAGCTAAATGCATTTCTAGGGGGGGCCGCCACCACTACCCCACCTCTGACTGTGGATTCCGAGATGGGGATAATCTCATCAGGTACACCTGATGATTCCGCGGAAGGGGAAGAGGAGGAGGAGGAGGACGAGCTGGCAGAGAGCACCCAGCTCTCCGTTCTCCCCAACAGCCAGGATCTGTTTCTCACCCTGACTGAAGTACCCTCCCAAGCCAGTACCCAAGACCATGACCCCATGGAAGGGACCTCAGGTGAGTTTACCTTTTAAAATATAAAACATGGTTTAAAAGCAAGCATTTTTAATGATTAATTTGCCCTGAGCACTTGGGATGCATTCACAGCCAGTACAGCTACTGGAAAAGTCTGTTAACATGTCTGGGGATGGAGCGGAAATCCTCCAGGGACATCTCCATGAAGCTCTCCTGGAGGTACTCCAAAAGCCTTGCCACAAGGTTTCTGGGCAGTGCAGCCTTATTCCGTCCTCCATGGTAGGACACTTGACCATGCCATGCTAGTAGCAAGTAATCTGGTATCATTGCATGACAAAGCCTGGCAGCGTATGGTCCCGGTGTTTGCTGGCATTCAAGCAACATCCATTCTTTATCTTGCTGTGTAATCCTCAGGAGAGTGATATCGCTTAGGGTAACCTGGTTGAAATACGGGAATTTAATTAAGGGGACAGAGGTGGCCGTTCCTACTGGGCTGTTTGCCTGTGGCTGAAAAGAAATCCTTCCCTGCATTTAGCCAAGTGCAAAGGGGGGGGGGGGAGGATTGGCCCAGAGCTTTTCGCGTTTTGCTAGCAGGGATCTTCCCTGATACCAGCCACGCGGTGGGGGGAGGGATAAAGCACTCATCCCAGAGAATTCATGGCGGGTTGGGGGGGGGGGGGGGGTGTTAGTTTGGTTCCTGCAGGGATCTTCCCTGATACCAGCCACGCGGTGGGGGGAGGGATAAAGCACTCATCCCAGAGAATTGGATGGTGGGGGGGTGTTAGCTTGTTTTCTGCTGCTGAAGGTTAACAGGAAAACTGCAGCACAACGGGCTTTGCTTGGTATGTGGGAAAGCAGGGCGCAGAAGCCTAAAGACAGTGCCTTACCATGGCAGCATGCAAGCTGAATTGTGTTGCCCGGACCTGCGTCTGTGATCTCTAGCAGCAAAGCCACAGGCACTCAATATTAAGAGGCAAAATGCGACCTTGCACAGAAATCACATGTGCTATGTAATGTGAATAGTATTTGTCACCGTGAAAGAGTATAAGCATTGTTCTGAAAAATGTATCTTTTAAAAAAATTCTCTCCTTTTTTCACTCCCTCCAGCAGCTGCAAATGTTTCAAGCCTCCCTCCTCCTTCCCGAAGGCTATCCCAGATAAGGCGTCGGAAAAAGAAGCCGCGAGACGAGATGTTTGCAGAAATCATGCAATCCACCAGGAGTGAAAGAGCTCATCTGAATGAGTGGAAGGACACGGTTTGCAAGTATAGGAAAGAAGTCAGTGAACGTGAGGACATGAGGGACCAACGTGAGGACATGAGGGACCAACGTGAGGAGAGGAGAGACGCTCGAGATGAGAGGTGGCGTCAGGAAGATCAGAGGAGGCAGGATGCAATGCTGGGGCTGCTGCGTGAGCAAACAGACATGCTCCGGCATCTGGTGGAGCTTCAGGAACGGCTGCTGGAGAACAGAGTGCCGCTACAGCCCCTGTATAACCCCCCTACCTCCTCACCATGTTCCATAGCCTCCTCACCCAGACGTGTAAGAACACGGGGGGGGGGGGGGAGGCTCTGTACACCCTCCCATTCCACCCCAGTGGACAGCCCAAGCGAAAGGCTGCCATTTTTTTAACCTTTTTTTAGTGGGCTTTTCCTTCCCGCTGATCCTCCTCCCAAACCCCACTCAGGTTCTCTCCCTCTTTTTATAATCAATTAATAAAGAATAAATGATTTTTAAACAATAGTGACTTTATTTCCTTTGAAAGCAAGCTGGGGGAAGGGGGAGGGTGGGTTCCTTACAGAGAATGAGTCAATAAAGGGGGCGGGTTTTCATGAAGGATAAACAAACAGAAATTTCACACTGTAGCCTGGCCAGTCATGAAACTGGTTTTCAAAGCTTCCCTAATGCGCAGCGCTTCCTGGTGTGCTCTTCTAATCGCCCTGGTGTCTGGCTGCGCGTAATCAGCAGCCAGGCGATTTGCCTCTGCCTCCCACCCTGCCATAAAGGTCTCCCCCTTGCTCTCTCAGAGATTGTGGAGCACACAGCAAGCAGTAATAACAATGGGGATATTGGTTTGGCTGAGGTCTGAGCGAGACAGTAAGGATCGCCAGCGACCTTTTAAACGGCCAAATGCACATTCTACCACCATTCTGCACTTGCTCAGCCTGTAGTTGAACAACTCCTGACTCCTGTCCAGGCTGCCTGTGTATGGCTTCATGAGCCATGGCATTAAGGGGTAGGCTGGGTCCCCAAGAATAACAATTGGCATTTCAACATCCCCAACGGTTATTTCCTGGTCCGGAAAGTAAGTCCCTTGCTGCAGCCGTTTAAACAGATTGGTGTTCCTGAAGACGCGAGCGTCATGAACCCTTCCCGGCCAGCCCACATGGATGTTGGTGAAACGTCCCTTGTGATCCACAAGTGCTTGCAGCACCATTGAAAAGTACCCCTTGCGGTTTATGTAGTGGGTACCCTGGTGCTCCGGTGCCAAGATGGGAATATGGGTTCCATCTATCGCCCCACCACAGTTAGGGAATCCCATTGCAGCAAAGCCATCCACTATGACCTGCACATTTCCCAGAGTCACTACCTTTCGTAGCAGCACCTCCGTGATTGCTTTGGCTACTTGCATCACAGCAGCCCCCACAGTAGATTTGCCCACTCCAAATTGATTACCGACTGACCGGTAGCTGTCTGGCGTTGCAAGCTTCCACAGGGCTATCGCCACTCGCTTCTCAACTGTGAGGGCTGCTCTCATCTTGGTATTCTGGCGCTTCAGGGCAGGGGAAAGCAAGTCACAAAGTTCCATGAAAGTGCCCTTACGCATGCGAAAGTTTCTCAGCCACTGGGAATCGTCCCACACCTGCAACACTATGCGGTCCCACCAGTCTGTGCTTGTTTCCCGGGCCCAGAATCGGCGTTCCAAGCCTATAATCTGGCCCATTAACATCATAATCTCCAAAGCACCGGGGCCTGCGGTCTGAGAGAATTCACGGTCCATGTCCATGTCCTCATCACGCTTGTCGCTGCGCTGCAGTCGCCGCCTCCTCCTCCTCGCCTCTTTTTTCTGGTCCTGGGTAAGCATAAACTCCACGAGAACGCGCGAGGTGTTTACAATGTTCATGACTGCGTTCTGGAGCTGAGCGGGATCCATGCTTGCTGCGGTATGGAGTCTGCAGAGTTCACTCAGGAAAAAAGGCGCTAAATGGTTGTCTGCCGTTGCTTTCAGGGAGGGAGGGGGAGGCTGTACCCAGAACCACCTGCGACAATGTTTTTTGCCCCATCATGCACTGGGGTCTCAACCCAGAATTCCAAGGGGGGTGGAGACTGCGGGAACTATGGGATAGCTATGGGAAAGCTACCCACAATGCAACGCTCTGGAAATCGATGCTATTATGGTAGCTTGGACGCACACCACCGAATTAATGTGCCTAGTGTGGCCGAATATATTCGAATTTATAAAATCGGTTTCCTAAATTCGAATTATATAAATTCGGATTAATCCCGTAGTGTAGACATACCCTTAGAATTTCACAGGAAGAGCAGGTAGAGAGCTAGCTATCATCCTTGTGAGCATAGGTACATCCTCCATGAGCCAAAGAAGAATTTCTATTTGCATTTGAAAGGAGAGGGCCCTACAGCACTTAGTTGAAATAGCAATTCCACCACTAGAGGGCAGTGGTACACAGACACAAGACAGCTCTTGACAATACTGTGTTAAAACTACTCAAACTACTCAAAGTGGCATCTTAGGGCATGTCTACACCAGGGATAGGCAACCTATGGCACGCATGCCGAAGGCGGCACACGAGCTGATTTTCAGTGGCACTCACACTGCCCGGGTCCTGGCCACCGGTCCGGGGGGCTCTGCATTTTAATTTAATTTTAAATGAAGCTTCTTAAACATTTTAAAAACCTTATTTACTTTACATACAACAATAGTTTAGTTATATATTATAGACTTATAGAAAGAGATCTTCTAAAAACGTTAAAATGTATTACTGGCACATGAAACCTTAAATTAGAGTGAATAAATGAAGACTTGGAACACCACTTCTGAAAGGTTGCTGACCCCGGTCTACACTATGAAATTAGGTCGATTTTATAGACGTCAATCTTTAGGCAACTGATTTTATACAGTCGATCGTGCGTGTCCCCACTAAGCACATTAGGTTGGGGGAGTGCGTCCTCAACACCGTGGTTAGCATCGACTCTGGAGTGGTGCACTGTGGGTAGCTATCCCACAGTCCCTGCTGCCCATTAGAATTCTGGGTTAAGCTCCCAATGCCTGATGGGGCAAAAATATTGTTGCAGGTGGCTTTGGGTACATGTCGTCAGTCACCCCTCCCTCCTTGAAAGCAATGGCAAACAATTGTTTTGCGCCTTTTTTCCTGGGTTATCCATGCAGATGCCATAGCACGACAAGCATGGAGCCTGCTCAGCTGCACACTGCTTTTGTGGGCATTGTAAACACCTCGCGCATTATCCTGCAGTATGTACAGAGCCTAGCTAGGAGCTGCCGGGACGAGGAAGACTGTGAGGACGTGGACACAGATGTTCCTGAAAGCATGGGATGTGGCAATTGGGATATCATGGCAGCATTGGGGCATGTTGATACAGTGGAACGCCGATTCTGGGCCCAGCCAACAAGCACAGACTGGTGGGACCACAGTGTTGCAGGTATGGGATGATTCCCAGTAACTGTGAAACTTTCACATGTGTAAGGCCACTTTCATGGAACTTTGTGAGTTGCTTTTCCCCGCCCTGAAGCGCAGGAATACTAAGATGAGACCTGCCCTGACAGTTGCGAAGCAATTGGAGATAGCCTGTGGAAGCTTGCAATGCCTGACTGCTACCAGTCAGTCAGGAATCAATTCAGAGTGGGCAAATCTACCGTGGGGGCTGCTGTGATCCAAGTAGCCAAGGCAATCAATAACCTTCTGCTAACAAGGGTAGTGACTCTTGGAAATGTGCACGTCATAGTGGATGGCTTTGCTGCAATGGGGTTCCCTAACTGCGGTGGGGCGCTAGACAGAATGCATATCCCTATCTTGGCACCGGACCACCTTGACAAACAGTACATAAACCGCAAGGGGTACTTCTCAATGGTGTTGCAAGCACTGGGGCGCCAAAAAGCACGCTCAGGGAGGTGGTGGAGTGGAGGTCAGCTGGGGCAGGGGGTGTGGGGAGGGCTGCCCGCAGCAAGTAATGGGGGAGGGGGGCATGCAGGGGAACTGCTCCCTGCCCCAGCTCACCTCCGCTCCACCTTCTCCCCTGAGCACGCCGCCCCCGCTCTAATTCTCCTCCCCTCCCAGGCTTGCGGTGCCAAACAGCTGATTGGTGCTGCAAGCCTGGGAGGCGGGAGAAGTGGAGCAGCGCCGGCATGCTCAGGGGAGAAGGCGGAGCGGAGGGGAGCTGGGGCGGGGAACTGCCGTAGGGGGGGCTGCCCGGGCGGAGGGGGGGCGGGGAGCTGCCGCAGGGCGGGGGGAAGCTGCCGCGGGGGGGGGGGGGCTGGGAGCCAGCCTTATCCTGCTCTGTTGTGAGAACCCCCACTCCTGGGCTGTTCATGCACAGCCTCTGGCATGTAAGCTGCTCCTTGGATTGTGCAACCGAACAACACTAGCCAATATCTCTGGTCTCAGACACAACCCTAGGAACCTTCATCTTGCACTGCCCAGTTATGCCCGCTGGATGCTCCATCCTTATATGAGTTTGTCAATTTAATAAAGAAATTGATATGTACCAGGCTTAGAATCATAGAATATCAGAGTTGGAAGGGACCTCAGGAGGTCATCTAGACCAACCCCCTGCTCAAAGCAGGACCAATTCCCAACTAAATCATCCCAGCCAGGGCTTTGTCAAGCCTGACCTTAAAAACCTCTAAGGAAGGAGATTCCACCACCTCCCTAGGTAACCCATTCCAGTGCTTCACCACCCTCCTAGTGAAAAAGCTTTTCCTAATATCCAACCTAAACCTCCCCCACTGCAACTTGAGACCATTACTCCTTGTTCTGTCATCTGGTACCACTGAAAACAGTCTAGATCCATCTTCTTTGGAACCCCCTTTCAGGTAGTTGAAAGTAGCTATCAAATCCCCCCTCATTCTTCTCTTCTGCAGACTAAACAATCCCAGTTCCCTCAGCCTCTCCTCATAAGTCATGTACTCCAGCCCCCTAATCATTTTTGTTGCCCTCTGCTGGACTCTTTCCAATTTTTCCACATCCTTCTTGTTATCCCAAGGGGAATCTCTGACACGCTTCAAACCAAATACACTGCTTCAGGCAGAATAAACAAACAGATTTGTTAACTACAAAGATACATTTTAAGTGACTATAAGTCATAGCATAAGTCAGATTTGGTCAAATGAAATAAAAGCAAAATGCATTCTAAGCTGATCTTAACACTTTCAATGCCCTTACAAACTTAGATGTTTCTCACCACAGGCTGGCTGGCTGCTCTTCAGCCAGCCTCTCCCCTTTGATCAGCGCTTCAGTCACTTGGTGTGGTGTCTGTAGATGTAGGTGGAAGAGAGAGGAAGAGCATGGCAAACGTCTCTCCCTTTTATCATGTCCTTTCCTCCCTCTTGGCTTTGCCCCCTCCTCCTTCAGAGTCAGGTGAGCATTCCCTCATCGCAGTTCCAAATTGACCAAAGGAAAGGGGGTGACTCCCTCAAGAGTCTACAGATTCTTTTGTTGCTGCCTAGGCCAGAGTCCTTTGTTCCTGTGAGGCTGGGTTTATCCCATCCACATCCTGATGAGGTGTGACTTGCCCCTCTGCTTCTGGAGAGTTTTTGCCTGGGCTTGCTTTAAGCCAGAGGTGGGCAAACTATGGCCTGTGGGCCACATCCGGCCCACTGGACCATCCTGTCCGGCCCTTGAGCTCCTGGCTGGGGAGGCTAGCCCCCGGCCCCTCCCCTGCTGTCCCCCCTCCCCTGCAGCAACAACGCTCCGCGGGCAGCAGGGCTGTGAGCTCCTGCCGCTCTGAGCTGCATGGTAAGGGGGTGGGGAGGAGCTGGATAAGGGGCAGGGGTCCCTGGGGGGTAGTTAAGGGACCGGGAGTGGGGGGGGGGGGTTGGATAGGGGGTGAGGTCCTGGGGGAGTAGTCAGGGATGGGGGGGGGGTCCCAGGGGGCAGTTGGGACAGGGAGCAGGGGGTGGAGGTTCTGGGGGGGGCGGTCAGGGGACAGGGGGCGGTTGGAGAGGCATGGGAGTCCCAGGGGGCCTGTCAGGGGGCAGGGGTGTGGATAGGGGGCGGGGCAGTCATGGGATGGGGAACGGGGGGTGGTGGATAGGGGGTGGGGTCCCAGGGGGCCTGTCAGGGAGCAGCGGTGTGGATAGGAGTGGGGGAGCAGTAAGGGGACAGAGCGGGGGGTTTGATAGGGGGTGGGATCCTGGGGGGGGCCTGTCAGAGGGCGGGGGTGTGGATAGGGGTTGGGGGGCAGTCAGGGGATGGGGAGCAGGGGAGGTTGATAGGGGGTGGGTCCCGAGGGGGCGGGGTGGAGCGGGGATCCCGGGAGGGGGCAGTCAGGGGACAAGGAGCAGGGGGCGGTTGGATGGGGAACAGGGGTGGTTGGCTAGGCGTGGGAGTCCCGGGGGGCCTGTCAGGGGGCAGGGGTGTGAATAGGGGTCGGGGGGAGTCAGGAGACAGGGAGAAGGGGGGGGTTGGAGGGGTTGGGGTTTCTGAGGGGGGCAGTCAGAGGGCAGGAAGTGGGAGGGGGCAGATAGGGGCAGGGGCCAGGCTGTTTGGGGAGGCACAGCCTTCCCTACCCGGCCCTCCATACAGTTTCGCACCCCGATGTGGTCCATACGGATACATTTTCAGCCTCATAACTATATACATGAAATTATAACCTATAACATAACATTACTGTAACAATTACTATAACATCATTATAACAACTGTGCTCAGTGCATCATGAGCCTTCCAAAGACACTCCACATGACAAACTTTGCATTGGATACCACACACTCATTTTACATGAACGTGGGGGTGCTGGGTGTTCCCCCGAGATACAGAGCGTCACAGAGAGGAGTGGGAGGGAAACATCCTACTCCCAAGGAAAACATCTGGCACTGGAGTGGGGCACACAGAAAATGCCGCTTGCAAGAGCACTAGCATTAGGGTACGTCTACATTACGAAATTAATTTGAACTTATTCTATTCGAATTTTCGTAAGCGATTTTATACATTCGGTGTTGTGTCCCCCCACTAAAGCGCGTGAATTCGGCGGAGTGCGTCCACAGTACCGAGGCTAGCATCGAATGTCGGAGCAGTGCACCGTGGGAAGCTATCCCACAGTTCCTGCAGTCCCCGCCACCCATTGGAATTGTGGGTTAAGCTCCCAGTCCATTATGGGGCAAAAACATTCTCGCGGGTGTTTCTGGGTGTGTGCCGTCACTCGCTCCTCCTTCCATGAAAGCTACAGCAGACGCCATACTGCCAGCAGATGGTGCAGTACGGTGCACCGCCTGTCTCCTGGTACTATGAATCCACCTCACATGTCCTCTCGTCTTTCTATCTACTCTTTTATCTAACCATTTCCCGCCTTTTTTCAGCTACCGTAACCCGAGCAACACAGCTTCCGCCGCAAACTCTGCTCTCCCGCTCTTGCATCGCTAGCTAATTTTTCCATGTTGTTGGTCCTGGGCTCCCGTGGAAGCTACAGATGGCAACAATTCCCCGCCGTTTTTCGGCCATCATGAACTGAGCCGCACAGCTTCTGCCGCTTTTTCCATGTTATCGGTCCTGGGCTCCTGTAGAAGCTACAGAAGGCAACAATTCCCCACTGGTTTTCGGTCATCGTGAACCGAGCCGCACAGCTTCTGCTGCTTTTTCCATGTTGTTGTTCCTGGACTCCCATGGAAGCTACAGATGGCAACAATTCCCCGCTGTTTTCCGGCCATCGTGAACTGAGCCGCACAGCTTCCGCCGCAAACTCTGCTCTCCCACTCTTGCAGCTCTAGCGAGCTTCCCGACTCCGCGAAAGCTACAGAAGACAACCATTTACCGCCTTTTATTGGCCATCTTGAACTGAACAGCTCTCCTACATTTTGCGCCCTTTTTCCAGGATTACCCGTGCAGGCGCCATAGCGTGGCAAGCATGGAGCCCGCTCAGATCTCTGCTGCAGTTTTGACCATTGTAAATACCTCGTGCATTATCCAGCAGCATGTGCAGTACCTGCAAAACCGGGTGAGGAAGTGACGACAGTGCGATTACTATACTGAGGAGGACATGGACACAGATGTTCCTAGAAGCACGGCATGTGGCGATTGGGAGATCATGGTGGCATTGGGCCAGGTTCATGCCATGGAACGCCGATTCTGGGCCCGGGAAACAAGCACAGACTGGTGGGACCACATAGCGTTGCAGGTCTGGGATGATTCCCAGTAGCTGCGAAACTTCCGTATGCGTAGGGCCACTTTCATGGAACTTTGTGACTTGCTGTCCCCTGCCCTGAAGCGCAAAGACACCAAAATGAAAGCAGCCCTCACAGTTGAGAAGCGAGTGGCCATAGCACTGTGGAAGCTTGCAACGCCCGACAGCTACCGGTCAGTCGGGAATCAGTTTGGAGTGGGCAAATCTACTGTAGGGGCTGCAGTGCTGCAAGTAGCCAACGCAATCATTGACCAGCTGCTATCAAGGGTAGTGACTTTGGGAAATGTGCAGACCATTCTGGATGCCTTTAATGCCCTGGGGTTCTCTAACTGCGGCAGGGCGATAGACGGAATGCATATCCCTATCTTGGCCCTGGCACACAGGGGCGGCCAGTACATAAACTGCAAGGGGTACTTTTCCATGGTGCTGCAAGCACTGGTGGATCACGAGGGATGTTTCACCAACATCAACATGGGATGGCCAGGAAAGGTGCAGGACGTTCGCATCTTCAGGACCTCTGGTCTGTTTGAACAGCTGCAGGAAAGGACTTACTTCCCAGACCAGAAAATTACTGTTGGGGATGTTGAAATGCCTATAGTTATCCTCAGGGACCCAGCCTACCCCTTAATGCCATGGCTCATGAAGCCGTACACAGGCACCCTGGACAGTAGTAAGGAGCAGTTCAACTATAGGCTGAGCAAGTGCAGAATGGTGGTAGAATGTGCTTTTGGACATTTGAAAGCGCGCTAGTGCAGTTTACTGACTTGGTTAGATCTCAGCACAACCAATATTCCAATTGTAATTGCTGCTTGTTGTGTGCTCCACAATATCTGTGAGAGTAAGGGGGAAACATTTATGGTGGGATGGCAGGTTGAGGCAACTCGCCTGGCAGCCAATTTCGCACAGCCAGACAACAGGGCAATTAGAAGAGTGCAGCAGAGTGCGCTGTACATCAGAGAATCTTTGAAAGCCAGTTTCATGACTGGCCAGGGTACTTGTGTTTGTTTCTCTTGAAGTTACCCGCCCCCTATATATAGATATATAGATAAATAAATAAAAGGAAATAAAGTCAAAATTGTTTAAAAACTGTTCTTTATTTGTTGCACCACACACAGAGAAATCAGAAGGTAGACCGGGGGAGGGGGGGCTATTGGGTTAGGGGGGTGGAGAAGGAGGGAAGGACAAGTCCAGAAACCAAATCAAAAGTTCGCATATGCCAGCTTTCTGCTGCTTGGGCGATCCTCTGGGGTGGAGTGTGTGGGTCCCTGTAGCCTCCCCCCTCGTGTTCTTGGGCATCTGGGTGAGGAGGCTATGAAACTTGGGGAGGGAGGGCGGTTATACAGGGGCTGCAGCGGCAGTCTGTGGTCTTGCTGCCTTTCCCACATTAGATCCACCATACAGCAGAGCATGTCAGTTTGCTCCCCCATGAGCTTGACCATAGCGTCCTGCCTGCTCTCATCGCACGCGTCCCTCCTCTCTTCGTGTTCCTGTAATGCTTTACGGGACTCCGCAATTGTTTGCCTCCACGCATTCAGCTGGACCCTATTAGTGCGGGAGGACTGCATGAGCTCGGCGAACATGTCGTCCCGAGTTCATTTTTTCCACCTTCTAATCTGGCCCAGCCTCTGGGACGGAGTAGATAGGGGCCGCGTTGAAACATTTGCACCTGCGGGAGGAGAAAAAGGGAGGGTAGTATTTTAAAAGATCCCTTTCTTCTCTGAAATGTGACACTCCTCAGTGAAACAGGAAACTCATAGTACACAGCACATGTTCTTTCTGTACAAGTTAGCATTTTGCCTCTTATACTGAAGTGCCTGCCACTTTGGTGTGAGTAAGCCATCACACATGGCCGGGCAACAGAATTCAGCTTGCAGGCAGCCTAGGGGCACGCGGGGTTCTGCTTCTTCTACATTCATTTCAATGCTTTCAAACTGCTGGGCCCCCTTTCCCATAGCAAGCAATGCCTGGTCGATTTGCCATATAAAAGGAGGGCCTGCGGGCTCTCTGAGATGATCGCTTCACACAACACAACCCCCCCCCCCCCCACACACACACACCGTGTGGCTCCAATGAGGGTCTGAGCAGGGATGAGCCCTTTAAACTAAACCCGAACAGCCCAGCGCAGCTGGGTTTCCCCTCTGCCCCCCACTGCGTGGCTCCGATCAGGCTCTCACTCACCAGAAGTACCTCCTCCCGGGTCATGGTCCAGGATCCCGCCTTGGGAGTGGGGGAAGGCTATTGGCTCCAGCGTTAAAAATAGTTCCTGGCTAGGGGGGGAAAATGGATTCCCCACTTGCAGCCTGTGCACTGTCCTCCTCCTCCAATGACTCTTCCTCCTCGCTCCGTGCAACTCCCCCCTTGCAGGTGTCCACGGACAGTGGTGGGGTAGTGGTGGCATCATCCCCATTAATTGCATGCAGCTCACGATAGAAGCGGAATGTATGGGGCTATGACCCAGAACACCCATTTGGCTCCCTGGCTTTTTGGTACACTTGCCTGAGCTCCTTGATTTTTGTACGACACTGCTCTATGTCCCTGGAGTAGCCTCTTTCCGACATGGCCCTGGAGACTTTAGCGTACATATTTGCGTTCCTTTTTTTGGAACGTAGTTCTGGCATAACAGATTCGTCTCCCCAACATGCAATGAGATCCAGTACCTCCCATTCAGACCATGCTGGAGCTTGTCTGCAAATCCGGGACTGCGCGATCTCTTGTGATGGTGGACTCTGCACGGTGGCCTGTGATGGTGGACTGTGCTGATGGTCATCTGTGCTGATGGTGACCAAAAAGGAAATGAAATTAAAAAGTTCCCAGGGCTTTTCCTGCCCACTTGGCTAGTGCATCGGAGTTGAGTGTGTTGTCCAGAGCGGTCACAAGGGAGCATTCTGGGATAGCTCCCGGAGGCCAATAACGTCAAATTGCGTCCACAATACCTTTAACCCGGGATTGCAATCTCAATTTAAGTGCTACTCCACTTACCGAGGTGGAGTACAGAAATCAGATTAAAGAGCCCTTTAAATCGCAAAAAAAACCACGTTTGGTCGTCTGGATGGAATCTTTTTTTTTTTTTTTTTTTTAAATTAACTCGGCTAATTCTGAAATAACAGACTAGTGTAGACCAGGCCTTAGTGACTCCTGCTTGGGGGGAGGGGGGTGGGAGAAGGAAGAGGAGGGAGGCTAGAGCCAGTCTTGGCCCCCCTCTCTATATTTGCATGGATGATAAAAGGGCTGTGTGAAGGGCACCAGAACTGGACTGTGTAAGAGCAGGGAGTGCGGCGCACTCCAGGCTGGTTCAGCAGCATGCAGAATGGGGGTTCCTTACCCCCACTGTACAGCTGCCTTTCAGCAGGGCTGCTCCTGCTGCATGAGGTAGCAAATGCTTTGAGAGTGGGATGCGTCTCCCTGCTGCCTGGGGGTGACAAATCCTTGTGCAACCTTCTGCCAGCAGCTAGGGTTCAGTTGCTGCACAGGGCAGCAGCATTGTGTTTTTAGGCAGCCTCTTCTGCGACAGGCCTCACAACCCAGCTGAGACAGCCAGCAACTCAGCAGTGCGCAGCGCACCCCAGGAAGAAAAAGGGACCAAGTGAGGCAGGGACTAGAAACCATCATGATGGGGTCATAAGAGTAAAACTAATCAATCTTTCCCCTCCCCTCCTCTCCCTAAAGGGCTCTCAGTTTAATTCATTAACATGAGACACTCTGAGATCTCTACATACGAGGTGCCAGGGAATTTCTTTATAAATGAATGGCTTGCATGCAAGTGCAAAGGGTGGGGGTTTAGGGCAAGTACTTGCTTTATCTATGCTTTGCACTGGTGTGCAATTTATTTATTGAAGCTTTTTGGTGTTGGGCTCTGCATTGTTACCCTCACCTGTTTACATTTAGCTAAACGCCACGGAAGATTAGGCCTTGCCTTGCGAGTTCTGCCATCCAGCAGATGTGTTGCAATTAGCCATTCCTAAGACTTGGTGCCAATATGTGGCAAAATCTCACACTCCCGTGGCTTTGGATTCCACAGCTCAGCTGCTGCAGAGCAAGACATTACAGGACATATTTTCCTCTATTAAGAGAGGCAAAACCCTGCTGACATCAATTGTAGCTGTGAAATGGGATGGTCTGGTCTGTAATGTATATTTGCATCACAGTTCCCCATTCGTGCAGACCCTGGTCTTTGGCTACTGTTCTAAACTAGCATGGACATTGTATCCTTATGTAGATGTTTTCCCATAATGAACATCATGTAAGAACACTACAACTGGAATGGAGAGGTCTCTGAAGCTGAACTGTTTATTTCTGTGCCAGCTGGATACTTACCTTACAGTAAGTGTGGGTCTGTCTTCTACATACAATAGCCATGCTAATATGTATTTCTAGGCACCCAAGCCTGATGGTCACACCCAACTGCACTGAGTGGCTGATGATGGGTAGATGCCAGCTGGCAAATAGGACTTAATCAAATATGCCAAACTTGTGAGGCGGCTCAGTGTGAATAGACAACATGGGCACAAGTGCAGACAGTCAAAACTCAGTATCACACCCTCATCTGCAGATGAGAATTGCACTGGCATGACTGAACCAGCACAAAGCATCCATACTATCCTGCCGCCTTCTGGTACTCCAACTGCAGCATGTCCCTTCCCCTTCCATCCCTGCCCCGCGTGCTGCAAGGCCTCTGGGCTGGTGCATCTGTCCCACAGGGAAAGGCACTGTTCTCTGCTGCAGGGCCACACCATCTATGGCTTTTACATCTCTGTACCTGCTCACGTTATTGGTGTGTTCCACTCACTGGCGGTTTTGAATAATTCTGTCTTGTGCATACAGCATGAGGGGCAGAGATTACACTTGTGCAGTGTGGAGAATCACTAGATGCTTACTCACAAGGCAGCTGGTTGGACTCTTGGGCCAGCTGCCCAGAGCCAGTGATGAAGATCACTAGTTTTTAGGTGGCACTGTTCAAGTAGGTAAAGAACTTGATTTTTTTTTTTTTCTGTTCACTTAAGTTTTTTTTAAAATTCTATTTTGTGCTTTATGGTGTAGCTGAGCCTATGTGTTTTCTTCCCCTCAGACCTCTGTCTAGGATCCACAAATGGGATAGGGCTGGCAGAACATTCCTGTAGGCCCCTCAATGTGGCCCAGCCGGTCTCCCCCCTTCACCACCTAGTGGTGTAGGATCCCCAGAAGTGGGAAGAACTCTTGTTCAGTGTCAGAGTGCCACAGTGAGTAGTAGAAGGTCGAGAGGAAAGATGGTCTGTCGGTGGTTAAGATTCTGCTCTGGAACTGAGGCAATCTGGGTTCTATGTCTGTCTGTCTACCACAGACTTCCGGCAAGTCGCTGAACCTCTGTCTCTCACTACCTGCACGTACAGATGGAGAATGACTCTGGATCTGCCTCCTGGTCTGCTGAAGATCAGACTGTGAATGGGTGTGAGGTCCTCACCTTGTACATCACGGAGCACAACTGAAAAGTTTTTTTTAAAGTGGATTTGTTTGGGGATATTACAGAGCCTTGGTATGTGTCCACTAATGGCTTTTCTTTTTTGGCTTTCGGAAACACCGCAGTGCCAATACGGTCAGCTCCTAAGAGGGAGGAAGCACCTCCTGCTAACTGAGTGACCCTTTTCGCCAATTACAGAGAAACAGCGAGGGGCTTCAAAGTCTTTGGGTAGGAGATGAGTGGCTACAATGTGGGAGCCATGAGGTAGGGTGGAGAAATGGGGGAGAGATTTTCAGAGCTCCAGAGGGCAGATGGACTTTCCATGCTGAAAATAAAGGAAAGCTGCTGTTCAGGCAGATTTGGAACAGGAATAGATCTGCATTTACACACTGCTTTCAAGTAGCTCTCAGTGGCTGAGTTTTCTTTTGCAGATTGAAAAATCTAAGGCTCAGAGACAGTGGATGCCTTGGAGCCCATTCCACTAGCCCCCGAAATAATGAAAAGTCTCCTACTGACTCCCCTGACTGGGGACTGGATATGGTTCCTGATGCCAAGACAGGTGCATTAGAAATATCATAATGACCTCCCTCAAAGACAAAGCTAAATGGGTAGCAGAGATGGAACTGAATGCAGGTCATCTGATGCCTAGTTCCAGTCACAGGACCTAATGTTTTAGAATGGAATTTCTTCCCTCCTGTGACTTATTTCCTAACAGGTCCTAAAACAGCAAAGTCAGCCTTCCACAAAAGGATTTCACTGAAAGCAGAATCCAGGGCCTGTGTTTTGAACAAAGCAGGAGAATGGTGCATTCCTAGGGCTCTCTCTCTGGGGAGGATACAATTATTGGCTAGACAGGCCTTTGCTTGAATAGGCTTGAAAAGTAAGGTTGCAGAGACTATCTATTAATGTTAAACTTTTATTTCACTTTTTTTAGCTTAGTCATTTCATCCACAATAAAATAATGTGACAGCAGGGTTCTGTGTTCCCCAACCTCGGTGCAGGACAAAAGGCTTTGCAGCTAGGCATAATTCATCTTAAACGAGACAGATGCTGAGAGACATATGAATAATGAAACTTTTTAAAAACGTCCCTTTTCCTTCTCCGGTAATGCTGGCACTCTTCCAAAAATTAAACAAAATGAGGTAGAGTCATGTTTCAAGATGAGGCTTTTTTCCAAAAGCCACATACTTAGAAATAGTATTTTTCTGTAAACAGTTCAGGAGACCAGCTAACTGCCTCATCCAGTCCACCCACTAAATAAGTTGCACGTGAATGGCTCTTCTGGGTTTCTGAGCAGGCACAAGTTCCAGTGACCGCATCTTTTAGAAGCAAGGCTGTAGCAGCATTTGCAGGTAGAGGAGTTGTTGGAATTTCAGCTCTATTCATAGGATTTAATTTTCTGCTTCTTAAACATGTATCAGTTCTTGACTTTCCACTGTTGGCTTTGTTTTCAGAAATAGTTTTTTTGTCAATGGGTTTGCAGATAGCTGGTCTCCTGGCTTGCAATCCAACTGTTTTTAAATTAGAAAATGCAACTGGCTGTAACAATTTTGTTGCTGATGGAGGGATCCATTCTTTAGAATCATTCTCTGGCACCTCACTGTTGATAAACGACTCTTGTGAAACAGACTTATTGATGGCTGTGTTACTTGATCTTTTGTGTTTCAGGAACTTGCTGGTAAACTGTCTTAATAAAGTATTTTTAAAAGAAGGCCTAGACTGTTTACATTTGCAGTGGATTTTAGTAGGACTTTTAGATGTCAATTTAGGGAGAACTGATTCTCTCCCCCTTTGGGATCTGAATTTTTGAAGAGGTCTTGCAACAGGAGTTGACTGTGAATAAGGAACAAAGTTCTGGGTATCTACCAGATCAAGTTCTGAATCATAAAGTGAGTAACTTATGGGTGTACTGTGTTTACCAAAAGGAGGTGGTAAACTAAGTGAGGATCTGCACTCAGAAGAGCTGCAGCCAACATCTAATGGACTACACACTAATTCAGATGCTGTGTACTTTTCAGTCAAAACATCTTCCTGTGCTGAAGAGTTGCGAGACTTATTTGAAAATTCGACCATGGTTTCTATCTCTCTGGCACTAGCATCAAAGAGGTCAGCAGAAGCATTGTAGCTGCTTTTGGAATGATTGGAGTTGTTCTGTAGCACGTCATTCTGGTTTATAGCTCGAACAGTATTTTCTTGCAATTCAGTTAATGGTTCTAATTCTCTCTTACACATATTTTTAGCTTTGTAGGGAGCTGCTGAATCACAGCCCAGTTCCTGAGAGCTTGTAAGATCTGTTCTTAGGTTTGGTGGATAACTACAATTTTCTTTATTTTCCCAATTGGCTACACAGCCATCATACAGAGAATGTAAACGGGCAGGTTTCTCTCTCTTTTGTAAATAAGAGATTTCTGCATCTTTCATAGTACATTGAAGGTTGGTGAAAGAATGGGCATTGTTTGAAATATTAACATTTGCTTTCTCAGATTGTAGAAAACTGCCCGCTAGCAGAGGTGGGTCAGGTATAAAGTCAGACTCTCTGCCTCCCTTAGTACTTGTAGATAAAATGCTGTACAAAGGCTCACATTGTGATACTTGGCCATTTATGGGAGTGAGGTTTGATTGATGGCAGGAGAGAATATGCTCTTTGCAAGTATTCACATTCTCTGCTAGTTGTGGGGACCTCCCTGTTGTGGTGGTTGATTTGCAAGCAGTATGTACAATGCCTTGCCTACAAGATGTTTTGCTATGATTTTCATCCAACTCACTTCTTTCACGAAGGGAACATTTATGAGCATTGAGACCTACTGGGGAGATGGTGCTCTTGTTGTTTTCAATTCTGGCTATGAAATCATTTAGACTTTCAGAGAACGGCAGCTCGTCCCAAATCATAGGGTCATCCTGAGACGTTCCAGCTGCACTTCCATGATTAGGAGACACTGCTGAGGAGCAAAATGAATCATCTTTTCTCTGGCAAAGCAAGGAGTTCCAAGATTTTTCTTGCAAGTAATCATGTCTGCTGATAATCTCTAGGCAAGAATATTTTACCCCCAAATCCAATGGGCTTTGTAACAACCTGGAGCTGTTCCTGTCAGGTGACCATTCTCTCTTTAAAGAAGAGAAGCTCTCTAGTTTTTCAGTCACAGTGATTGTGTTTGACCTACTGGATAGTGAACTAAATTCATTATCTTCCTGTTCATTTCTCTCATTCATAGAGTTACAGAGCTGCAAATCTTGAATGGTTTGGTTGCTGGGACTTAAGCTGCATAGTTCTGCAGAGAAACCCCTCTCCTGTAGTTTACACTGTTCACCAGCAGCCTTGCCCAGTTCTAAAGATGAAAAATCTTCTGTTGTTACCCAATCAACAGATGAAGAAGTCAGGCCAAAGGACTGCTGCCAGGGTCCTGAAAAACTCTCTCGGCCACTTGACTGAACAAAACATGAGTTGCTGCCAGAGCTACACAAGCTGCTGAGCTCACTGCTAGGCTGATCTATTGCAATGAAAGGACAATCGGGTCGCTGTGAGCTACTGCGACTGCTCCTGAAATTAGCAGATTGCAGGAGCCGATGGAAGTAGCTGATAACAGTAAAGCCGGCAACAGCAGTGTTTGGCAGGAAGATCTGGCAGGCTGTAAGATCTCTTGTAAGTCTATTAATTCTGGAGCAGTTTGGCAAAATGCTGTCAAAAACAGAGTGCCATCCATCATGGTTTTCAGAACTCTGCAAAAAGAATTCATTAAGTTTATTAGTGTAATGATTTGTCTGGATACAGAGGAAAATTTTGTGGGGACTGTCAAGGCTGCTTCCCCACTTTGAACTTTAGGGTACAAATGTGGGGGCCTGCATGAAAACTTCTAAGCTTAACTACCAGCTTAGATCTGGTCCGCTGCCACCACTCCCAAAGTGCTAATTCCCTTCCCTGGGTAGCCTTGAGAGACTCTTCACCAATTCCCTGGTGAATACAGATCCAAACCCCTTGGATCTTAAAACAAGGAGAAATTAACCATCCCCCTCCTTTCTCCCACCAACTCCTGGTGGATCAAGATCCAAACCCCCTTGGATCTTAAAAACAAGGAAAAATCAATCAGGTTCTAAAAAAGAAGGCTTTTAATTAAAGAAAAAGGTAAAAATCCTCTCTGTAAAATCAGGATGAAAAATAACTTTACAGGGTAATCAAACTTAAAGAGCCCAGAGGAATCCCCTCTAGCCTTAGGTTCAAGTTACAGCAAACAGAGATGAACACTCTAGCAAAAAGGTACATTTACAAGTTGAGAAAACAAAGATAAAAACTAACACGCCTTGCCTGGCTGTTTACTTACAAGTTTGAAATATGAGAGACTTGTTCAGAAAGATTTGGAGAGCCTGGATTGATGTCTGGTCCCTCTCAGTCCCAAGAGCGAACCACCCCCAAAACAAAGAGCACAAACAAAAGCCTTCCCCCCACCAAGATTTGAAAGTATCTTGTCCCCTTATTGGTCCTTTGGGTCAGATGTCAGCCAGGTTACCTGAGCTGCTTAACCCTTTACAGGTAAAAGGATTTTGGAGTCTCTGGCCAGGAGGGATTTTATAGTACTGAACACAGGAAGGCTGTTACCCTTCCCTTTATAGTTATGACAGGGACGGAGAGCAAGAAAGGTCCAAACAAGTCCAGTCCACAGTTCATTTTAAAGACCTTCTCTTTTCATCAGGGTCTTTGGGAAAGAGAGAAAAACCTGCTGTCTCACAGCAGCACACCCTAGCAAATGAGTGCTACTGAAGGCTATAAAGGACATCCCACCCAGAAAGCCTTTGTGGCAATGATACAAAGAATTTTCAGAGTGCTTGGTGAAAACTCAGTAGAAATTCTGAGGGGAAAAGACAACACTCGGGCAGAAGAAAAACTACTTCACTAGAGAAGGCCACCTTGTGAGGAGGGACGTACTGAATAACTGACTAGGTGGCCACTAGACAGCAGATACCTTCCTTTGAACTATGACATACTGAGCAATGTTCAAAGCTGGGCACCCTGATACCCAGGGGCATGGATGGGAGAGGAATATTACCTGGACCCCTTCAGTTAGGTCTAGATAGTGCTGGAGATGAATGGCCAGATTATCAGAGGCGCCTCACCTGGAACTTTATTTGCATCCCCGTTTATCACTCACTGGATGGAAACTGCAGGTTGAAATTTAGAGGCATTCTTGGAAAAAGAAAGGCATAAAGCATGTAGCTCATGGAGTGATTAAAACACCTGTAGTGTCTAGAGGAAATGCCACAGCTGAGCAACTGCCCAAATTATACCTACCTGCAAGTACTTTGTGTCAGAAAACCCAGACTCTGCAGTTCTGCGTGTGGTGTTTAAGACCACAATTGAGAGGGAGGAGATATGGTTTAGAAGAAAGTAGTGTGTGTATGTATGTATGTACTGGTGGAAGGTACAGACTGCAGAATGATTCACAGATTCCAAGGCCAGAAGGGACCATTATGATCATCTAGTCTGACCTCCTCAATAGCACAGGTCTGAGAACTTCCTCAAAATAATTCCTAGAGCAGGTATTTTAGAAAAACATCTAATCTTGGATGGTCAGTGATGGAGAATCCACCATGACTCTTGGTAAGTTGTTCCAATGGTTAATTACCCTCACTGTTAAAAATACATGCCTATTTCCAGTCCGAATTTGTGCTGCTTGGTAGACTGAAGAGTCCATTATTAAATGTTTGTTCCCCATGTAGATACTTATAGGCTAGGGTAATCCCTTTGTATTTGAGTCTTAGTTTTAACACTGCAGAGTTTAATACTGGTGTTTTGAGCTGGGAGCGTGTATAGTTGTGTACAGGTGTACACAACTATACCCAGTCAGACACTCAAACATTTGAGTAATCCTTACAATGTGAGTAGCCTCATTCCCATCAAAAGGACTGTTCAGGTGCATAAAGAGTACTCACATATATAAGGGCAGGAGAACTGGAACCTTAGTGAATAGCTACTCTCACATAAAGCTGCTCTCCCAACTTCCAGTATTCAGATACCAGGGAGATAGGTGCACTAGAAATACACAGGTCACATAGAATTCCCATCACATCTGTGGGAGTGGGAGCTAACCAGTATCTCTCAGGATTTAGTCCAGACATTTCAGTCTAGATTAACAAAACCTGAGATTACAAAGATATAAAATGTTTAAAATGAAAGTTTAAAATAAAAATATAACCAACACCTCGGAGGTTTCTATTGAGCTATCAGTTTCTAGTAGTGTCTTCGGATCTGTGGAGATCTCGAACACTCAAATGCATAAAGGTCGGTGAGTGCAGGTGCTAAACTGTAGCAATTATAGTAATATGTTTAACACTTTTCATCTTGCAGTGTCCGAATATTAAACAAAAAACAAAACAAACCCCCAAACAAACACACGAGACATTTGGAGAGAGAGTAAGTTACACTATAGTCCAGGGGTTAGGGCACCCATTGGGGAGGTGGGAGACCTCAAATCCAGTCTCCTGGCTCCAATGACTAAAATATTTATTCAAAGTGGACTAGCTTCATCAGGAGAGACTGATATATATCTCATGGCCAAGTGGTTAGAGCACTCTCCTGAGAGGTGTGGGAGACCTCTGTTCAAATCCTCTCTCCCCATTAGGCAGGAAGGGAATTGAACCTGGGTCTCCTACATCCTGGGTGAGTGCTCTAGCCACTTGACTAAGAGTTACAATGGTGGGTACCTCCCGGCAAGTTTTGAATGGGGCCCGATTCAGTAGGCTTGCTCTGAGCATGCCAGTTGGATCAGACCCCACAGGCGAGATAGTTCTCCCAGTTCGTGGATTGTACTGGGGCTTAGGCAAGAGATAGACATCTGAATGCCTAGAGGGAGGCAACAATGCATGTGGCCAGAGGCAGAAATTTAGGTGTCAAGGGAACCTTACCCTGAAAATTTAGGTGCCAAGTGGCCTAAGATCCTACAGATAACAGCTGAGTGGGGGTTTTGTGGATGGCAGTGGTGCCTAACGTAGATGCCTAAATCTGGGGTTTAGGCTGCTAAGCACTTTTGCGGATCTGGGCCTTACTCAATTACATGGGAAGTTAGTAGCAGAACTGAGAGTGGCACACAGGTCTGATTCCTCATCTTGTGGCCTAGCCCCACTGCCTTCTTTGCTGGATATTTCAGTCCCCAGAAGACATCATACATGCTGCTCTGTTACTGTCAGTGTGGGAACATGATACATTAGACTCTCAAGACTGCTTAGTAAAATTTGCATGATTCAACTGGAAGCTAATGGATCAAATGTGGAAAGTTACCTTCACTCCAAATATAAATCTTCTCCCAATGAAACAAGTTTTGACTGCTTGAATTAACACACGTGGAGATGCATCTCTGTCCAGCTCTCCTGATACTTGGTTAAACTCTTTAATATACCTTGAATGAAGAAAGTTAAATGTTAAGTATTGACATGGGGCAGAGAAAGCTTTACGTAGTATTTACATTGTAATGACTAGGGCACCCACACTAAAGATGGGGTATTGGGTTAGGTTTTTGAGCTACACATAGAATGAAAAGATGAAATCAGAGTAGGAAGTTAGCAGTGACAGAGCAGTGATCTGCAGAGAATCAACTTAACTATCTGTCATTTCCAGATTATTCAGAAGAGAAGTAAGGACACACATACAACTGGAAAAAAAATATCAAGTAGGGAAATAATGGAGTAAGCAGAATCAGACAACTACATAATTTGCTTTAGGACTGGCCTGTACACAATTTTTATAGTAGTATAAGTATTTCTGTTAAGGGTGTGTTTTTATTGATAGTTAGACCGGTACCACCCACGGTGTGGATGCAGTTATACTGGTATAAAGGTGACATACCAGAGTAACTTGTTCCCCTTCTGGTACGGGAATAGCTATACTGGTATTAAGCACACTTATAACAATATAACTTTGTCCACACTAAGAGGGGGTGAGAGTTCTGCCATTTCAGGTATAACAATATAGTAAAAGCAGTACAATGTTCTATTGTAGACAAGGCCAAAAATTAAAGCTAGCACCAAGCTTGAAGTATAGCAATAAATTCACACCACACTGGGTGGATTTTTTTAAAAACAAAGTATTAATGATACATTCTTCTGCTACAAAGTAATAAAAATGTACAGAAGCATGTGTGCACACAGACTGAGCCCTGGTCGGTATAACTATGTTGCTCAGGGTGTGGAAAATCCACACCCCTAAGTGATATAGTTATACCAACTTAACCCCTAGTATAGACAGTGCTATGTTGCTGGGAGCGCTTCTCCTGTCAACATAACCATCGCCTCTCGGGGAGGTGGAGTACCTACGCCAGTAGTTCTCAAACTTTTGTACTGGTGACCCCTTTCACATAGCAAGCCTCTGAGAGCGACCCCCTTTATACATTAAAAACACTTTTTTACATATTTAACACCATTATAAATGCTGGATGCAAAGCGGGATTTGGGGGTGGAGGCTGACAGCTCACGACCCCCCCATGTAATAACGTTGTGACCCCCTGGGGGTCCCAACCCCCAGTTTGAGAACCCCTGACCTACGCCAATGGGAGAAGTTCTCCCATTGGCGTAATAAGTGCCATTGCGGCACTGTGAGTGTAGACAAGCCCTGAGACACTATACACTCCCTATTCATATCATCTACTGCTGATAAAGGAACTAGAAAACATGGAATTGAAGCATGAGAATGTCAGTTGGTAAGAAGATGGTACCACATATTACTCTAATGATGGTGCCTGCCTGATGGACAGGTTATTCCTGGTGGAATTCTGTGTCGAAAAATTAAAAATGCTGCGCACAATATTTTAAAATATGCTGAATTTTGCAGACTTTTATTTGTCAAAACACCACAATATAATCACACCAGTTTCAATTATTTTTGTTCATTTATTTCAAAATATCTGTCAGAAAGTATGTCTGTAACAATACAGACAACAAAAAAGATTCAGGAAATGTTTGACAAATAGATTCCTTACTAGGCATATTAATACAGAACTCTGAGTAATAATTCATTTAAAACTACAGTACAGAACCATTTCCCCCACACCCCTCAGAAGCAGTGCAAAGGTTTGGGGGAGTCAGAGGTAACAGAGGAGCTGCAGGAGAGGGAAGTAAATTGCTGGGAAGAAGCCTGGGTGTGAACTTGGAGGGTTGTTGGATATGGGTGGGAAAAGTATGGAACAGTTTTTTTGGGGGGGTGGGAAGGAATTGTTAGGGAGCTTCCCCATGCAGACCCTGGCTGACCCCTAGCCTCTCCCATTCAATCAGGCACATCTGCCCCGCCCCCATGTGTCTGTGCGCCCTCACCCAGCCACTCCCCTGTCCCCATGTGTGCCTACACCTCCCTCCCCGCTATGGCCCTGTGCCTCCACTCCCATTCAGCCCCTGCCCCAGTCTGTCCTCCCCCACTAGCCCTTATGAGCCCCTGTCTGACTCCCCCCCAGCACCCCATGCTGTCTGTCTTCCCATAGCCCGTCTCCTGACCTGGCCTGACAAGCTCTGTGAAGAAGGCAGCTCTCTCTCTTCCCTTGCTGGCCATGAGCTGTAGCTTTGTTCTATCGCCACAGCACTCTCTGGTGGGCAAAAGGTGGAATTGCAGAAGTTATTTTCTGCTGGGAGCTGCTGCTGTTCTTGCACCACAGTGCCCTCTCGTGGGCAAAAGGCAGAACGGCAGCAATATTTTGGCACAACCTTTTTTCTGCGCAAAAAATTAGAAATCTGTGGGGCTTGTTAATTATGCATACACGCAGTAGTGCACAATTCCCCCAGGAGTAACAGGTGCCAGACTGGGATAAAAAGCAAGAATATTTTCCTAAGCATTCAGAATGTAAGACAAAGCAACCTGCTTTGTCTAGCCACAACTTGTGTGGGAAATTTGAGAGAGGGAGAGGTCACATGATGGTCTTGAAGCTGATGAACAAGCTGTAAGTATGTTATTAGAGAGTTAGCAAAGGATAATACAAATCAGATGGGTGGGAACGTATTCCCTACCTATGGAAGCTATTAAGGTGATGTTTTCAGAAATGCTTGGCTTAGGTCCAACTCTGCTCCTACTGATCACATGCATAAAATTGTCATTGAAGTAAAATCCCACTATAAGATTTTTGTAGTCAGGATTTTTTATGGCCAAAGGGTGAAGCTTGTAGGGCTGGTGGTTGAGTTCTCAGTAGCAAGCCTGGGAATTCACTCCTTGCTAAATGCAAACCTGGCCACTTCAGTGAAGAGCTACAAGACATTTTCTACCTCCATGTCCAAAACACAAGGTAGTGCAAGAGAGATATGCCCCCAATGAGGCATCTAAATGATGCAGAAAAGTGTGTCTAAATCTGAAGAAAGCTATGTTATTTAGCAAACTTGCCATCAGACCAGGAATGATAACTAATGACAAAGGGACGTAAGGGTCCAAACTCCAAATGCAACGTGAACCTCACAAAGGGCAGATAATACCTACCTTTGATAGAGATTCTTCAGGTCTCTCTCCTACATTTTGGCAACACTTGTACAGCTGTCATACCAATAAACTGTTAGTGAAATGAAATTGTGAGGTGCACCTCTTTGACAAGATCTTCTCAAATGTTAACACCTGGTTTCCTAGTAGATGGATTAAGTTGCAGGCAGTAGGATTCATGGGATTTGGTCTCTTAGGAAGATCTTTAATGTCTCAACTTAAGTCTTTTAAAGTGTCCAGATAATATGGTGATAGGTGCCAAATAAATGCTTGTAACAAGTGGATATTTTCCTGAGTTCTCCTTTACAAATAAATCACCTACCCAGATCTATTTTTTATCAGCTTACTGAGAAATACTGCTCAGATACCAAGTTGGCAAACAGTTCTAAGAAAATATTTAGAGCCACGAATGTAGCCAAACACACTGTAGAGCCACGAATATTTAGAGCCACAAATGTAGCCATAACCCCTCTATCCCCACGCACCCCTCTCCAGATTCTGCTAGGCTGAGATTGGGGAGGCAGCTATATAATTTAAAAAAAAAAAAAAAGTCATCCTTTACCTCTGCAGACTTCCTGCTGTGACCCCAAAGAATGGCTCTAAAGAGCTTCCAAACACGGTAATGTCAAATAAATCACTAGTGCCAGCAACTTTTAGGGACAGCTTATACCTGTAGTTTGCATCCTTAGCTTCACCCGTGCAGCCACATTTTAGACAGTTAAACCTGGTAAGACAGTAAGAAAAATTAGCACACATTGTTAATTGATGGTGTAGTAAGAATTTCTATCCATCAATAAATACTACCAGCATCATACACCTTGTACCAAATCAGAAATTTAGGTTTTTTTCCCCTTCTTTGTTCTTTATGGCCCCAATCCTGCAATAAGCTCAACAAAGGCAGATTCCTGTGATCATGCAAAGCCCCATAAACTTCAGCGAAGCTCTTTTACACATTTAGATAACATAAGCCTAATAAGCAACAGAGGGTCCTGTGGCACCTTTAAGACTAACAGAAGTATTGGAGCATAAGCTTTCGTGGGTGAATGCCCATTTCGTCAGACACAAGCCTTGCGTCTGATGAAGTGGGCATTCACCCACAAAAGCTTATGCTCCAATACTTCTGTTAGGCTTAAAGGTGCCACAGGACCCTCTGTTGCTTTTTACAGATTCAGACTAACATGGCTACCCCTCTGATATAAGCCTCATATACGCTATGGGGGGGGTTGGGGTTACTTTAATGTTGTTTTTTGGGGGGTTGAGGGATGACTGACTTCATTTTGAAACTCCTAGCACAGCAGTTTTTGTATTTTGGATTTTATTTACTCTAGTACCTAGAGCTTTGGATAAATCAAAAAGAGATAACAAAACCCCCTCAGACATTAGAAACCTCCAACATCTATCTTCTCTTCAATATCTGACACTATGGAGATATCGAGCTTCATAAAGCTGGATGTCTTGATTTAGTATTTACAGAATTCATTGTTTTCATGTGTTTTGGAGTCTCAGTGTCCAGGGTTTGACAGCACATCAGTCTGGATGTTCCACACATTTGTGGGAGTTTCTTGATTTTACAGAACAATGGCACTGTGTGATTGCCAAATGCTGTGGAGTAGGAAAGGGCAAAATTTGGGCACTGTCTGGATATATGGTGAGGAGGAGAAATCACCCAGGAGGACCCCATGTTATGAGAGGAAGGATGGGGTTGTCTACAGTCACAGAATGAGGACAGTCAAAAGGGTTCATGAAGTTCAAGAAACCAGCTCAGTTTTAGTCATGTTAAATTGAAGTTAAGACATCTAGGAGAAAGTGTCTATAGATGCATGATTGAGCCCATAGTTCCTATTGGCATAAGAAAGCAGGAACTAGTGAATCTAGACTTCAAGGAATGTATGGAAAAGTAAATGTATTATGTGCTCAGTGCCCCATATTCTGCCTCTTTCAAATCCCCCCCCCAAAACTCTTCATTGCCATAATGCATATAAAAAACTTGACAACAGTTAAGCTGCTATTGTGCTGAGACCACTGTCATTGACGATCATGAGAATTTTGTCATTGTGCTCCCCTTCTGTCTTTTGTCTCACCTGCTATGTCATCTTATAATTACATTTGTAAACTCTTTGGGGCAAGGACTGTTTTTGTATGGGGCCAAGAACAATCGGATCCTGGTCCATGACTAGAGTTCCCAGGCACTAACATAATAGTTTTAAAACAACTTTTTACAGGCCACTTATGTATATAGCACCTAAAGTGTGCTAGGTGCTTTCCAAATGAACAATTAGCAATGCCCCAACCTGGACCTACCTATTAGAATCTACTATCAGCTTAGAAAAGCAGTTTTGACAAGAAGGATACACAAAGCTGGAGTTTTGGACAGAAATTACAGAGGCAGCTAACAGTCTTCTCCTGCCATTCATGTGTTCAGTGTCACCTGAAAAGAGAGAAACACAGAATGATCTGATGAGATTCTCATTTATGAAATTTTAACACAAACTTCTTCTTTTTCCTAAAAATAAAACTTTAGCTTTTTAAAAAAAGAGTAGTCTGTATCCCAGTTAACCTCAGCATATTATTTACTGCTCCTTGTGAAAAAGACGACAAAGGCTACTTGAAGATGTTTTAAAGAGAAACGTTTAATAGTTTTTCAAATGAGTACTGCAAAATACTGTACTGTTTGAGGTGGCATTATAACTATGCTTCATCCCAGCTTTAAAGCATAATTGTTCTGAACTCTTTTCATTTAAGCTGGAGTCACAATATGGGGTTAAAAACCTGAGACACCTGCATGATGGTGTCGCATTATTGTGTTGAACTTCAATGATCAGGAGACAGGCGGACGCTGGGCACTCAAGAGGCACTCAGAAAATCACTAGTTTGTCCTTTCAATTGAGAATGAAGACCATAATTCTGCATTTTGATCCAACAGTACAGACCAGCAAAGAGCACCACTAACTTCAATGAGGCACAGGTATGCCCATGTGGATCTGATACCAGTATGAGGAGCTAAATAGTTTCCTAACTAGTCTTAATTTTCTCTGCAGAATTACCAGTGTACTCTATAGTTTAGGAGTGGGCAAACTTTTTGGCCTAAGGGCCAAATCGGGGAATATAAATTGTACGGCAGGCCATGAATGCTCACAAAATTGGGGTCAGGGTGCGGGCTCTGGGATGGGCCTGGGGTTGAAGAGATTGGGGTGTAGTAGGGTGTTCTGGGCTGAGACCAAGGGGTTTGGAGGGCAGGAAAGGGATCAGGGCTGGGGCAGGGGTGCTGGAAGAGATGCAGGTTCCGGCTGGGGGTGTGGGCTTTGGGGTGGGGCTGGGGATCAGAGGTTTGGGGTGCAGGAGGGTGCTCTGGGCTGGGATCGAGGGATTTGGAAACCGGGAGTGGGATCAGGGCTGGGGTAGGGGTGTGGGGAGAGGCTCAGGGGGTGCAGGCTCCAAGCGCACTTACCTCAAGCGGCTCCCGGAAGCAGTGGCATGTCCCTTCTCCGGCTCCTAAGCGGAGGCATGGCCAGGCAGCTCTGCACGCTGCCCCATCTGCAGGCACCGCCGCTGCAGCTCCCATTGGAGCGCGTAGGAGCCAGTGCAGGGCCATGCCGCGGCTTCCGGGAGCCGCGGGGTGCGGCCACCGACCCAGCGCCCCAGCCAGAGCGGGGCCGAGCTGCGCAGTGCAGCTCGCGGGCTGTAGTTTGCCCACCCCTGCTATAGTTAAATCACAGAAGGCACCTCTGTGATAAATCTATTTTTCAGGGGACTGTAACTCAAATATCTTTCTTTTGAGCAGACATTTGGCACATGCAGTTTCAGTCTTGTGTTTCACCAAAATTAAAAAATGCAGGTCATCTGGTTTGAATACATACATTTTTGCTCAGGCGCACTTTACTCTCAAAGCTGCTGTTTTCTCGAAGGGTCGTTTAGCCATTCATATATGCTTCTTGCTATGCAGGTTTTTTTAAAATATAAGAATCTATACCACAAGACTTCAATTCTGAAACTGCAGAGCACTCAATCATTTTAGTGAGACAGTCTATTTACAGAAATATTTCTTATGTATTTGACAGCAACAGCTCTGTTTCTTTATTTGTGTGGGTCTTTCAAACAGCAATGGAGGAGAGAAAAACATGTTTAGGAATAGGAAAAAGTGATTGTAAAACTAAAGAGTTATCAGAAGGACTCATATAGATGAAGTCCCTCAAACTACTTTTAACATGAAATCAAATCAAGTTCAAAAAACAAGTTGAAGTTTCTCTTTAAAATGTTTCATCATGATAAGCATTTTTAATCCAACAGGGCAACACTTGGCATTTTAATGTTGCTTTTGTAAAGCAACCTCCTCAGTATACTGGCATAGAGAGAAAAAGAGCCCTTTTAATCGTATGGTGCCATGAACACCTGCTTTGTACCCAGACAACGGTAAAATTCCAAATTAAAACTTTGTGCCCCCAACTATATTCAAATGTTATCTACCCTAAAATATATTTGAGGATTTTTTTTTTTTTTTTAAAAAGAGCTAGCACCTTATACTGTTTACAGTTTTAATTAAAAAAGCTAGCTCTTCTAGTTTTCTTCACTGAATTATCAATTTGTCTCAGCTGTGGGTTACTACATAGTAGAAATATCTTTTACTAATCAGTATGAAAGATGTGGTTCCAAAGCTGTCAAATAGAAGTGGAGGACTTTGTTTAAGGGCCTTATTTAAGATGATGTATAGTTCTTCAGATTGTTAAAGTTCGTAGAATGGAGAATAGAGTGTGAATTTCTGAAACTGACAAACTGAAGTGTTCCTATAACTGACATAAGCATTTGTGCATTCAACCATTTAGGTATCCCCAGTGAGCTCCAAAGGTGCCATTTTTAAGCAAACAATTGATAATGGCAATGTTTAGGCACGATTGCTCACAATGAGCAATACCCTTCACACCTTAAATAATCTAATTAAAATCAAAAGGAATATCCAAGGGTATTCTGCTCCACAGAAGGGTAGAACCATCTGGTCTTATGCCTTCAAACCAAGTCACAGACAAGCTACTTTTGAGCAGTGCAAGATGTAGAAATCAAGCTTCTTTAAAGGACTACACAGAGCTTTACAACTGCATCAGGAGAGGCCATAAAACTTCTCTATGCGATTCACTGTCATTGTACCATCCAAACCTATATATCCCTTTTCAAGATACACTAGCCACACCCCTCCCCCCAAAAACTTACAACTTTGAGAAAATGTTTTTAATAATTTCAATGGGAACTGAATTCCCAGCTCCTACATTATCCACAGCATCAGCCGATAGCTCCTTCTGGTATGCATGTGTGTATGACTTCAAGGGCAGCGTTTGTAGTTTGTAGATATAGCTATATTAAAATATTTCAAAAGGATATCTATTTTGTAAATATTTAAGGCAAAGTATCTAAATAATTGAGGACATCTCCTCTGGCCTTGGCCAGATCAGGCAGAGCGTATCTACCATTTTGGAAAAGTAAATCAAGATTTGGAACAAGCATGGTTGTCATATTCAGGTTACAAGACTTGTTAACTTTGTTTTTGTTATGCACAGACAACATGTCCAGTGCTATGCAGATATCAAGATGGTCCCAGCCCCAGAGAGTTTAAAGTTTAGAAAACAGACATAGAAAGACAAAATACATTAGGATACCAAATGAGAAGACAGATATTATCCATAGCATTAATGAACCGGAGAAAGATTTGACTGTATACACATTATGTTCCGTAAGTGCTACCAAAACCGCATAACAGTCTTGATTTCAAGAATACATACACAAGAGAGCTACAGAACCACACAACAGTACCAAGAAAATAAGTTTGGACATGGAATAAATTCGAGAGTTGACAAAGTATGAGTCTGATCTTGTAACTACTCCAAATATGAAATTCAGATAGAAATCAATAGGAGTTTCATGCAGAGAAGTTGGAAGAATTGGCACCGTGCAGTCAAAACACCCTGTTACCTATGCACTTTCAGTCAGCTAGGAAATAAACACAAATGCACATTCTGAAATGGAGACAGGATAAGAGGTGGGGTGTAACATTTGTATTTTACAGGTTTTGTTGTTAATGCCTCAGGTGCAGTTTATATAGAAAAACATACAATCCGTATCAGAGGGGTAGCCGTGTTAGTCTGGATCTGTAAAAAGCGACAAAGAGTTCTGTGGCACCTTATAGACTAACAGACGTATTGGAACATAAGCTTTCGTGGGTGAATACCCACTTTGTCAGACGCATGTAGACTACATGTGCCACTGCGTCTGACGAAGTGGGTATTCACCCACGAAAGCTTATGCTCCAATACGTCTGTTAGTCTATAAGGTGCCACAGGACTCTGTCACTTTATACAATCAGTAGTTCAGTTCCTGCATGGTGGAAATATTAAGGCCACTCAATAATAAGCCTGTGAGAGACAGAGTCAGCTTTAGTTGCTATTACCTGACTATCATTTTTGTCTCAGAGTGCTGTGTATCTAAAGGCACAGCCCTGGAGACGGCTGTATCACACAACTCTTTGATTGGTTACCACAGACAGGCTTCAATAAGAATCCCCGTTCTCCAGGTATGTTGTCCCCCCAAACCCTATAAATCAGTGTTTGGTGCCCTCTAGGGGGCCAGTTAATTCCCCCCACCCCTCCCCTTCAGCCACGAGTTGAAAGTGCTCATGAAGAAAGCAATACACCTGAATCGGAACTTGCAGTACTCCTGCCATTCTAAGCCCGAGACTCCTAAATGGAGCTCACTAGCTGTGCAGTTAACATTTCTGGCATTTTAGACCAATGTTCCCCTTAGGTTGACCAGATGTCCCGATTTTATAGGGACAGTCCCGCTTTTTGGGTCTTTTTCTTATATAGGCACCTATTACCCCCCACACCCTGTCCCGATTTTTCACACTTGCTGTCTGGTCACCCTAGTTCCCCTGTTGTTAAAGTGAATGCTGATGAGGAAGGCTGATTAGGTCATGCAATGCATGCCCTTCTCGACGCTGCTCATCCCCATTAAGACATAGATGAGCAAGCCACACAGCTAGGATCTGGCACCTCGGTAGCAACGTGCAGTGCGTCATTCTGACACCCCATCTTCCGTACTGCCCAGTGTTGGGGCCATACTGACAGTCTCTTTCGCTGCAGGAGATCCGGGCCGCAGGAGCGAAGGGGGGAGCCCCTTAATCCATGTCTGAGGGGACGGTCAGTGAACTGATGGGGGGGGGTTGAGAGGGAGGGAATTTGGACACAAACATCGTCAGCTCCCGCCCGCGTTCGGGGCCCGCTCCCGCGCTGCGGGGACGGATCCGCGGGGGCGTGGCCGGGAGCCCCAGGCGGGAGCTACGCACAGGCAGAGGCCGCCTGTCCCGAACGCGGGGGCGGCGGCGGTAAGGCCATTGTTGGGGCCAGGCTGGGCGGAGCCTCTCGTGGGGCGCGGGCACAGCCCGGCTGAGGCGGGGCGGCCGCTCCCGGGAGCGGTCCCGGCGTGGTAACGGCGGGCAGGAGGCGCGATGCCAGGGACGGGCCCTGAGAGGGGACGCGGCGGGGCGGCCGTTCCCAGGACCAGGCAGGCAGTTGCGGGTTGCTGGACTCACCCAATCGCAGGCCGGCTCAGGGAGCGGGAAGTCCCCCCCCCGACACTGCTCCCAACTCCCTCCGCCCCCACACACCTGGCTCGCTTAGCCCGAAGGGGAAGTGACGTGACACGCACAGTCTCCTTCTCACACACCAATTATCGTGCACAACAGCAGCCCCCTTCGCCTCGACCCCCGGGATAGCAGCGCGGAAACGGATCACGTGAGTGAAGCATCCTCAAGGAGCCAATCGCCGCCTCCCAATATCAGACCAGGTAGCCAACCGCTGCTCTTCACAGAGAACAGCCAAAGAATCATCTGAGCCCAATCAGGCAGCCAATCACCGCTTCCAAACGCAACAGCCAATCAGTGGTAGCCATCCCCAGCTTTGCAGCCAATCACTGCAGTCAAGCCAGAGAGACACTCATTGCCCATCCCCGGAAATCCAACCACATCCTGGCATGCCCGGACCGCCAACCAATCAGAGCTGCAGAGTAGCACGCTGGGGTAGGCCCCGCCCCCTGGGTTCCTGAGGGGGCCGGGGGCCCTAGGCAGATAGCTCCGAACCCCTTTCCCTCGCTAGGCATAGGGGTGGGGCGCTGAGGCCCCCAGCAGCCGCCCCCTCGGGCTCGCTCCTTCCTCCGCTCACGTTCCCCGCCCCCGGGATTCCCCTCTCGGCCTCTCCCGCCCCCCATGCGGGGCCGGGCAGTGCCCGGGGAGCTGCGGCCGGTATAAAGCGGGCGGAGCGCAGGCGGCGCTGCTCATAGTCACTATGCTGAGGCTACCGGGGCTGCTCCTGCTGCTCAGCCTGGGCAGCGTCTGCTGCCCTCCGGGGGCCCTCTCCGCCCTGCCCCTGGCCTCCCGGCGGGGCCCCCCGGGGAGAGCTCAGCCCCGCCCCACCGCTCTCTACCAGACCCGCTACTTCCCCCAGAAGGTAAGCGCCTCCGCTCGCCCCGCCGGAGCCAGCCCCGGCACCTCCGGTGTGAGTGTCTTGGGGGGTCCCCTGTGCTGGGCCCAGCCTCTTCGGCCACCTCCCCCAGGCCCCTCCCCAGCGTGAGTGTCTGGGGGAGCTTCCTACTGAGCAACCCCCTTCCCAGGAGGAGGTGTGTCTGTGGGGCTAGCTCAGACCCCCTTCCCCAACATCTTTGGGGTATGACATAGCTCTGGGGGCTTACCCGTATCCCATACCTGGGGGCTGCCAACAGCTGTCTGGGTAGGGCCCCTCTTCCTGTTGATCAGCACCCACTCCCTGGCACGAGGGTCTGATGTCATCTGCCCCCTTCTCATGGTGTGTCTGTTAAGGGCCCTCTTCTCTCTTATGTTTCTGAGGCTGTGTCTAACCTGGACCAAGGGAGGCCTCAGGCAGTTGTGAAAGGACTGAGATACTTTGAGAGTATCTCTACACTACAATTAAGACACCTGCAGCTGGCCCATGCCAGCTGACTCAGGCTCACGGGGCTTGGGCTCAGGGGCTGTTTGATTGCCGTGTAGCTGTGCCTCTAAAGATCTGCATTGCAATTAAACAGCCCTTTAGCCCAAGCTCTCTGAGCTCCAGTCAGCTGGCATGGACCTGCCACAGATTTTTAACTGCAGTGTAGACGTACCCTAAGTGTCTTGTTGAAATACAGCTCAAATAGCTTTACTTAAAGTGGAAACTCCTTGAGGCAGGGACCATCTTTTTGTTCTGCGTTTGTGAAGTTCCTCGCATGGTGGGATACTGGTCTCTGACTAATGGTACTAGATGCTGAGGTAATACAAACAATAACATAGTAGTGGTGCATAATCCACTGTGAGATTTTACCAGACCTTTAAAAGAAATCCCACGTGGAGGTGTCTGCTTAGAATTTAGGGGCACATTTGTATCTGTCTGTAGCAGGGGATTTTTTTTCCCCTTTAAACTTCAGAACAGGAAATCATCAGTTACATACTATTGGCCTGTGGGATCCTGCAGTCTTGTTACAAATGGAAAGACTCTCTTACAAAATGCTGGATAATGCTATTCTCAATGGAATTTGTTCTAATTTCCTAGCATTGTGCAATTGGACATAAAGCATCTGAACGATAATCCTATTTGAGTACAGGCTCCCTCCCTTTCCACGTATAAAGCATTATCTCTGAATGCTTAATATCTAAAACTAATACAAATTTGGAAAAACATATTTCATTTCTGATGAATAGTTTAATATTACTTTTCTGTTGAGGGTAATGTTGTCCAGCCAGTAGACTCTTGCTGGGTAAGACAGGTTGCTATAAATTGCTCTGTTTTTTCCTCTTGATTATTCAGAGGATGGTGATTGGCAATGAATTAGTCATGTCCCCTGTAAAGTCTCCTGGGGTGCTGCATAATTTTATTGTCACCCCTCTACATGACTGCAAGACTGCTGTACAAGAGTGAAACAGTGCAGTGATGCTAGTACGGTGCTTGGGGATTGGAAAACTTTACACACCTATTAGCAAGAGGAAGTCAATATGCAAAATAAGGCCACCAATGAAGTCCAGGGGCAATGCTCTGTGGAGGTGTCTAGGCCACTTCCTCTCTCAGCTATTGAGATTCTTGCCAAACTTTTGTGCTTGAGCAATGCCCAATCATATTGACCTCTGGATAGGTATCTAATACATTTGAAATCACTTGACTGTCGACTGCTGGAAGGGAAAGGATCTCTCTCCCCCTCCCCTTCAACACCAGTGTCCTAATTCCCTAGGAGGTAGGAAGTTAAACTGGAGAGGAAGTCCACAGGATGGTCAGACAACATGCCCTCTGCACCTCGTGTATGAACACATGACCTTACTGGGATGCTAGCACTGGACTGGAGTCCTCTCTCTCATGTTAGAGACTTAGGAGGTAGGAGGGGAATGGGTTTAGTAAGGACCCCAGGTAGTAGTACTGCTTTCCTATGGATCATAATCCGACAGACCCTGGGGACTCTCCTCTACCAACTATCTGTCCACATAAGGGGGCACTTCCCACCCTTCAAAAAGACTCTCCTTACAGCCTCTTCCAATCACATACATGCAGATTTTTTTTTAAAATCTGGACGGGGAATTTCAGCTTTCTACCTGCTAATTAAAAGTCCCACAGCTCTAACCCTTAACAACACGGAAGCTTTGCTAACCCTCCAATAGGCTTAATCATGTGGAGGAACAGTCAGACTGATTATTTTGCTAGTGTAGCAATGAGGGCAAACAGGGATGTGGTGCATCGTTTATTACCATACTAGTGTTGAGTGCTGGTGCCCAACTAACTGAGATGAATGCACAGCAATCTCATGATACTGGTGCTGAGCATGAGTATCGTTGTGTTGCCGGTCTTGATACTTAATTAAAATGAAAAACATTAGAAATTTCATTGTACGCAGTGTTGTTGTGGCTGTGTTAGTCCCAGGATACTAGAGAGACAAGGGAGGTAATATTTTTTACTAGACCAACGTCTACTGGTGAGAGAGAAAAGCTTTCATGCTTACACAGACCTCTTTTTTTTAAGCCTCTTGTACTACACCAGTGTCCTGATCCCATAGGAAGATAAACAGGAGGACGTCAGGCGGCATGCCTTTCCTAGCCAATGCTAAAGAGCAACTCTGTAACCTCGAAAGCTTTTGTCTCTGTCACCAACAAAAGTTGGTCTGATGAAAAACATTACCTCACCCACCTTCTCATTAGAAACTTCAGGCAATTAAAGCTTTAGGTGGTATATGCTCTGATGGTTGGAACAGGAAGTACTAGGAGCCAGGAATCCTGGATTCCGTTCCCTGTTCTGCTACTGACTCTGGCTATGTCTATACCAGCTCTTATGTTGGAGTAACTTATGTCGCTCGAGGAGAGAGGGTGGTTTATTCGCACTCCTGAGCAACATAAGCTGTAGTATAGACATAGCCTATGTTTATGTCTACACTAGCATGTTGGTCGGTAAAACTTTTGTTGCTCAGGAGTGTGGAAAAAAGAGAAACGCTTTCCTGCCGACGCAGCTACTGCCGCTCATTGGAGTGCGTTAATTATGCAGGCAAGAGAGTGGCTATACGGGAGACCTTACAGCAGTACAGATGCAGTGGCACAACTTTGCTGCTGTAAGGTCTGTAGTGTAGACATAACCATGGTTCGGTGGGTGAAGCACTGGCTCGGGGAGGCTAGCCCCTGCCACGGCCCACCCCTTCTGCTTGAGGCCCCAAGCCCAAATTCTACCCCCTGCAGCCCCCCCCCCCGCAGCCCCAGAGCGCCGGGTGGCATGTGCTTCCCCCCCCGCAACCCCAGAGCATCGTGTTTGTGGCCCCCCCAGGCGTGCATGCGGCCCTCCTCTCCCGCCCCCCCCCCCCCAGCCCTGGAGCATTGGGCGGTGCAGCCCCTGTGCCGGGGCCCCCTCAGCACTGGGCAACCCTAGCTACCCCAAGTCCCAGCTGCTCTAGCCCCAGCCCCAGCAGGACCTTCCTGGAAGAGTTGCAGCCTGCCTGGGCTGGGGCCAACTAGCTGGGGGGGGCACTCTGGACTGAGTGTGGGTGGGGCCACCTGGGCTGTTTGGGGGGGTACAGCCTTCCCCTGCCTATTAGATATGCCGCCCATGGACATAACCTTAGTCTCCTTTCCCCACACACAAGTCCCCCTCAGCTGTCCCCCCCCCTTCCTTTCCTCCCTATGACTGGAGGGGAGTTAATGGGCCACTTCACCTTGAATGGTCCTTTAAATATGTGTTAAGTATGTATCAGTGACACTCTGAGACCTTGGGTATGTCTTCACTACCCGCCGTATCAGCGGGTAGCAATCGATTTATCCGGGATCGATATATTGCGTCTCGTTAAGACGCGATATATCGATCCCCGAACGCGCTCACCGTCAACTCTGGAACTCCACCAGAGCGAGTGGCGGTAGCGCAGTCGATGGGGGAGCCGCGGCCGTCGATCCCGCGCCGTGTGGGCCCCAGGTAATTCGATCTAAGATACTTCGACTTCAGCTACGCTATTCGCTGTTCGCTATTCGCGTAGCTGAAGTTGCATATCTTAGATCGATCCCCTCCCCCGCCCGTGTAGACCAGCCCCTTGTCTACACTAGAACTTACTTCAGTATACCTTACGTTGCTCAGGGGTGTAAATAATCCACATCCCTGAACAACATAAGTTACTCCGACCTAAGCGCCGGTGTAGATAGCGCTATGTTGGTAGGAGAGCCTCTCTTGCTGACATATCTACCGCCTCTTGTGGGAGGTGGAGTAATTAAGCCGACAGGAGAGCTCTCTCCCGTCGGCTTAGAGCGTCCTCACACGAAGCACTTCAGCAGTGCAGCTGTAGCGCTTCTAGTGTACACATAGCCTGAGTGAGTTTCCCAGACGTGAAGAAGAGCTCTGTGTAAGCTCAAAAGCTTGTCTCTCTCACGGATAGAAGTTGGTCTAGTAAAAGATATTACCTCACCCACCTTGTCTCTAATATCCTGGGACCAACCTGACTATAACAATACTGCATACAAATGGGGATAACAATGTTTCACAACTTTATAGGACATCAAAGTATGAAGTTTCTGTTCCCTATTTCTTATTTTAGCTTCTTAGCAACAAAGATCCTGTTTTGCTGCAAATGGTCTCTAACACAGGATTGAGAGGAGAAAAACAAGTTCGGCATAATGACTTCTAGAATGTTATATAAAAAGAGAAAACTGAATTTGTGAATACGGCAACAAACATCATAGTGTAATTCACAAAGCAGACTTTCATTTTTAACCCATTTTTGTATATTCACCACTTCCAAAAATTCTCCTTTGGGGCTGAAACTTTCTATACTAGATCTCTGTCCAAAGAGGTACTTTAAAAAGTTTGAGCAGAATCCTTTCAACAAGGAGTAAGTTCCATTGTCAGAGAACAAACTTGATACTTTAAGCTTTAAAGAATATTTAATGGCATGTTGCAAATGGATAACTTCAGAAGAACCACCTTGAAAAGTCTCAACTTTTCATATAGTAAGTTCTAACTAATCCCTTGGGTAAATTTTTTTTTGCGGAGGAGCGGGAAAGACTATTAAATAAAAAGTTGCAAATGACTGTAGGGGAAAATCACTTTTGCACAGTACAGTATTTCTGTGTTTAAATTGAGTTTGACTGTGAAGCATGTAAACACTTTATAGCACTGTTTGAAGCAGGATTTGTATCAGAAGCTTCACTGCTGAGATTCAACGATTGCTGAATATGCTCTTTGTGCAACTGGGGAAGTACGCAGTGGAATTATAAAGTTTAACATTAACTTCCTCTTTACCCATTTTTTCTTACTTAAAGTGAGATTAAATGCAAAAAGCTTATGTTGATGGAGGCTGAAGTCCAGAATGTTGAGAAACAAATCAAGTAATGCGGAAGTTAATGTTGCTATGAGACCTTTAACTTGCATACCTTGCCTGTACAGTATTGTGCATATCAGTGGCTGTCAATCTTATTTGTTGAAAACCAAGCTTGGAATGGACTGGAGCAATGATGGCCATGTCCTAACACAGGTCTCTTTTTTTTTTTTTTTTTTTTGCTACCTATTATTTCTCCTTACTGTCCTTTTTCCCATCTTGTCTTTTATTTATTTTCTTATTCACTTTTGCTCTCATACATATTTCTTTCTGACTTTTAGGTCTGATTCACACAGAGTTTTGTATCAGTTTAACTATTTGGGTTAGGTATGTGTCTTTTCTAGTGAAATAGTTAAAGTGGTACACCACCCCCACACCTCTGCGTGCACACATTTATACCAATATGAAGGTGCTAGATAGCTTAATTCCCTTCCATTACAATAATAAACTCTATCAGCATAAGCACTCTTATACTGGTACACTTGCATCCACAAGGGGAGATGTACTGCTTTAACTATATGGGTATAGTTAATGCGGTACAATTTTTGTGTGTAGACAGGAACTTATCCTCTTTTCTTTGGTAGTTTTGAGCCCATTCTCCTACTCACTAGAAGGCTACATATTGGGAGTGTTCATTGATGCTATCTGAAGCTGAGCTGAGTGTAATGGAGAAGGGAAGCTGGGGGTGACAATCTGCCGCTTGCACCCACATTTGTGTGAGCTACTTTTATACAGCCAGCTATGTCAGAGGTCACAATAAGAGGCAGGTGTGGGTATCTCTCAAGGAGCCACTTACCACTTTTATTTGCAGATTGGCAGCAGTTTTGCCATGTGTTGGGGGCCTGAGGGGTGGAAAATCTGGAATCATGCAGCTTTCCAGACCCACAGTGATCCTCTGCCGCCTCCTAAAACTAGTCTGGCACCTTTCCCACTCCAGGAATCCCACATCCTAGATTGGAAACACTGGAATGT
Organism: Emys orbicularis; assembly: GCF_028017835.1. Taxonomy (NCBI): domain Eukaryota; kingdom Metazoa; phylum Chordata; order Testudines; family Emydidae; genus Emys; species Emys orbicularis. The sequence goes on from NC_088683.1 coordinate 350,141,444, forward strand.
GTATTAAAGTACTGTAGCCCTTGCAGGAGCTTGTAGCCCGCACAATGGTTATAAGGTAAAGGACTAGGAACATAACGCAGAAATGCAAGGGGCCCATAGGCCTAGACCTATAAGAAGAACTTAAGCAGTTAGCATGAGTGTAAGGCCAAACAGCCTGTGTAGGAATAGTTGCTTAAAAGGGTTTGTGACCATGGTGCCTGGATAGGCCATGGTGCCTGGATGGGCCATGCTGAGAATGCCAACTCAGACTGCAAGAGATAGGGCAGACAATCCCCAAGACTGGTGATTTATTCTATAATTAGATTCACCAATCCAGTAACAAAACAGCTTCTGTAATACCACACTGGCTAACCAGAAACCAAATACAGTCCCCTTTTAGGCAATCCAGCCTTTGGCTCCCATCTAGACAGACAACTCTAAGGGCTTGTCTACACTACCCGCCGGATTGGCGGGCAGCGATCGATCCAGCGGGGGTCGATTTATCGCGTCTCTCCCGTCGACTCCGGTACTCCACCAGAACGAGAAGCGCAAGTGGAGTCGACGGGAGAGCGTCAGCTGTCGACTTACAGCAGTGAAGACACCACGGTAAGTAGATCTAAGTATGTCGACTTCAGCTACACTATTCATGTAGCTGAAGTTGCGCATCTTAGATCGACCCCGTGCGGTAGAGTAGACAAGCCCGAATATAATGAGGGGTTACTAAAAACCTTATTCACCATAAAAGTTTTACTTATCCCAAAGGACTGGACACATTGCCCACCAGGCCAGTGAATATTTCAGATTTCACCCAAATACATGCTACAGCCAATCCTTATTAACTAAATCTAAGATTTATTAATAAAAGAAAAAAGAGAGAGTTGTACATGGTTAAGAGCTCAATATACATACAAATGTGTGTAAAGTACTTTGGTCAATTTCATAGCAGAGATGGCGAGACTGCTGGTTTGTAAAGGACTTTCTGGAATCAATTTAGAAGGTTATAGTCCAACAGGCAGTCCAGGTGTAGAATTTGTTCAAGTTCTTCCATGAGAATTCCAGGGTAATCCAAGGTAACTTCAGTCTTATGGTTTAAACCTTCCCTGTTAAAGTTTAAGCAGACCTGAGATGTCAAGATCAGGCCCGGGGCTTTCCTTTATAGCTCCCTAGCAAGCTGGCAAGCCACTTGTCACAGCAGGACCTCCCCGGGGGAAGAAGAGGCAGTGCAGATAGTTGCTTTGAAGCTAATCGTCTATTTCCTAGGCATACATAGATAAACTAGTTGCATTCATTCACATAAGGCAATTAGCCACTACTTCATTATGGCATAGATAATTAAGTTGAAGATAATATAGATAGTAGTATTAGTTTCCTGCAGTATCGTACATCTTTGATCTTAAGGTTAACTGAACCATCCGCATGTATAATATAAAGCACTTAAGACATGAAAGGGAATTAGCATCTACAAGCTGATTTCTATACTGCAAATAAATGGGTTAGTGATTGCTGGTCTAGTACATTTCTTTGAAATTCACATACAAGTAGATTGTCTTGATCACATTTCAGTGCCTCCTGTTATGTTGTTATGGGTCATACCCAAGTTGGCTGATCTGTCAGTGTCACAGGGTTAGCATAAGTGACCTTAACCACAGGATGGCATAAGACGTTGTTTTGCTTGTTTTGTAGTAATCACAAGTGCTGAAATTAAGGAAAACTGCTGACAGGTAACAGCAAGAAGGCAGTTTGTACCAGTTTAGGGTGTTTTTGGAGAACATCAGCAGATGTCTCACTGCATGTAGTCCCAGTAACCCAATCAATGTACATGCTAATACATTTAAACTAATTAATATACTAACGTATAAGATAAGGACACTCCAACATTATGAGGGTGAGGAATTTGGCATAGGAGGAGCTACTTATACATATGCATGAAGAACATCAGAGCCTATAAAACATCTGGTTTTAGTACAAATTTAACAGCTGAACTGATGATCCAGAATGCCACTAATGGCCCGTATGGCTGAGGTGATGTTACTCTGAGAACTTTAACTTTTGCATTTCCTGATGAGTCTCATTGTATAGTTCTTAATAACTTTTATAGTTTTTTCAGCAAAAGAGCTAATAAGATGTATGTCAGAGTTTTCTTTGATACATAGTGCTTCTGGGGGATTTGATGCATGTGTCTGATAGGCCCTGTTTCCCCCCCATCACTTTTTCTGATTCCATCTTTCACAGAATTAAGCCTCTATGCAACAGCTTGTACTGATATAATGCATTATTTAAAACTTAAACTGTTTTCCAGCATTGGTTTGAAAGATCAGGTCCTATAAATTCTATCAAGATCGTGAGACTACTATCTTTAGCAAGGGGTTTATATTTTCAAACTAGTGCATGTAAATTGTGGGACAGTTTTCAAAATGCGCTCTGTTTGCATGCAAGCAGCTTCAAGTGCTAATTCATACAGGCTATAAAATACACACACAAAGCCATCCAGTACATGTGTAATTGGTAATGCTCTAAAACACAAATTTCAGAGTAGCAGCCGTGTTAGTCTGTATCCGCAAAAATAACAGGAGTACTTGTGGCACCTTAGAGACTAACAAATTTATTAGAGCATAAGCTTTCGTGGGCTAGAAGTGGGTTGTAGCCCACGAAAGCTTATGCTCTAATAAATTTGTTAGTCTCTAAGGTGCCACAAGTACTCCTGTTATTAAAACACAAATGTTTGTGTCCATAAAATTGCATGTGCATAAAAGGGGAGAGTGCATTGAGACATGAAAATTTAGCTTTTTTTCAATGGGAGATATACCTATCCTATCTCATAGAACTGGAAGGGACCCTGAAACGTCATCGAGTCCAGCCCCCTGCCTTCACTAGCAGTACCAAGTACTGATTTTGCCCCAGATCCCTAAGTGGCCCCCTTAAGGATTGAACTCACAACCCTGGGTTTAGCAGGCCAATGCTCAAACCACTAAACTATCCCTACCCCCCAAGCAATACCACTAACTCAGTTCCCAGCTGGATCAGATGCCTTCAGTACCATGGCTTACGTTACAGTCAGAAATGCTGCTAAACGTAGAAGAACTGGGGAAAGAAAGACCTTGAGGTCAGAATTGCAAAAGTAGGGAGGAAAGAAAGAAAAAAGGAAAAGAGAAGACAAACTATTCCTTCGGAAGTAGTTCTTTCTGTCAGTCACAGAAGTTACCCTGCCTCCAAGAGATGCATCAGGAACTCCCACACATTGACGCTTAATGTGTTCCTTTCACAGCAACGCACAAGACCTAGCTACAATCTGGATTATGATTCATTATCAAGCCTTCACATTCACCTGGGGAAGCCCATGCATTCTGGGACCACCACCATGGGTGCTGGGATATGATGGTGCTGAGCATGGTCAAATGATTAGATAAAGAACCCAGTGTCAAAGTGTGACTGGCTGTTTAAGGCTCTGAAGCCTGGTCCGCACTAAGAAATTTTGTTTTTGCTAGGGTTTTATTGGGGAAGAGAGGGGGAGTGGGTTAAGCATGTTTGTTTTCATTACAATGGTGCCTAGGGGTCCAATGTTAGATCAGGGCCCCGTTGAGCTAAGCATTGTACACCTAGTAAGAAACTGTCCCTGACCCAAAGAATACAATAGGAGTTGGTTTTGTTATTAAATTAGAAATTTCTATCTTTGCATGTGCCTGCACTAGGAAATTTCTACTAAAATTTCCCACTGGTGGAGCTGAAGTGGAGGGAAACTAAACATTTTTCTAGTTTAGGCACAGCTCAAGACAGGTTTTCTGTATATATATTTTTAACGTTATAACATGCTTAACCCTAAAATGCCCTGTAAAAGAAATCATTGTGGGGAGAGAAGCAGGAAAACAGCCATTAAAAGGGTGTGATGCTTAATTGCTGTTGCCTATAAATTCCACAGTTGAATTGTATATGGCATGGAGAGTAGTGTATGTAGCAATCCTTCAAACTATTTGTTTGGAAGGTAGCTAAGCATATCTTTCACTTCATTTTTGTAATCTATTTCTGACCGTGAGAATTTGAATGCTTCTGTCAGATCTGGATTTTACCACAGTCACTCCTGCCTTTGTGTCGTCCAGACTGGATTCTTGTAGTGCTGTCCGTGTGGCTGCATTTGAAGCTCATTGGAAGTTACAGCTGGTTCAGAATGTGATAGCTACCTGCTATGTGATACTGTATTGGCCACAAAGACTGTATTACACCAATTCCTTGAGAGCAGCATTGGCGTCCTAGTAATTTCTTGGTACAAGGTATGGACTCCATCTATCAAGCCCAATATGGCATGAGTCATGTCTACTTGAGAGAGGGTCCCCCTTCCTATGGAGCGCTAAGTCTAACAGTTTCTTGACCTGCCTGTGTACTGTGTTCACAAGAAGGGAGTTTATAATTATGAAAACAAAAATGCCTTTAGCCCCAACTCTGGAATTCTCAATTCAGTATGATATTTTTGTGTGGATTAGTATCTGGCTTGTTTTTAAACAGAGCTGTATAATATAACTTGGCACGAATGTAGCACTTTTTATCCATGGGTTTCAAACCACTTTACAAGGAAAGATGTGTGGGCAATGCCTCCTTTTTGAACTGATAAAACTGAAGCACAGAGGCTAAGCCTGGGCAAAACAATGAATTGATGTAGGGTGTCCTTAAATCACATGCTCTTGAGATTAATCCTTTAATTCCGGTAATTATGGTGCAATATTTAATTGGTACTAGTGATGGCATCTCAGAATAGTAACATGTTGAGAACAAATAAGTTGGATCTCTTCTTCATCACTGATGACATAATGCAATTGCCTTTTAATTTTTTTGATGAAAGGAAAAAAATCAGTGGTTTTTGAAACCCACTTAGTGCTAATTAAAAGTAGTGTCATTGGTTAAAAAGAAGTGATAATTCATGTCTGTGACAAACACTGTGTTGATTATATGTTTTATTCATCAAGTAGTATCGGAGTACTTGGCAACAGCTCTGCTGTGATTTCATAATGGGATTTAAACCAGGAGCTATAAGTGAACACAAGCTATAAGCAAAAACAATAGATCTTGTTCAGCAGATAGGCAAGTGCGGAAGTACTTGTTACAGCTTGTCAGTGAATTTTTATTTTTATACACTGTTTATCTACGGGTCACAATGCAGACATCAACTTTTCAAAGTAAGCAGGAAACACTTAATTTCCTCACAACTTGCAGCCTCTTCCTTCAAGGGAGCAGTTAATACAGTAACTACAAAAGGCAGCAATAATCACCACTGCCTCTTTGAAAATAAACACTTCCTCTTTCATGCACCAGCCGTTTTAATCATTAACAAACTATAATAAGCAGAGGGTGAGAATTGTGGATGACAGTGTCTTGATTAAAGAAAGTTTAAAAGGCTAAACAAATGAAACTTCGAAGTAGAAAGAGGCCTTTCATGAACTCCACACACAAATTAGATTCTCAGATGATGTAAATCAGAATAGTTCCATTGAAGTCATTCTGATTTACACCACTTGAGGATCTGGCCCTCTGTTTAATGGTCAAACCAAAACTGTGAATTCCTCTGATGGTAGGGGTTCAGAGCCTGCTAGCAGTTCAAAGTGGTGTTTAATGTCAACATGTTCTGCATTGAATTCATTCTCCAGCTGAGAAGGATCAAGACCAGGGGTAGGCAACCTTTCAGAAGTGGTGTGCCGAGTCTTCATTTATTCACTCTAATTTAAGGTTTCGTGAGCCAGTAATACATTTTAACGTTTTTAGAAGGTCTCTTTCTATAAGTCTATAATATATAACTGAACTATTGTTGTATGTAAAGTAAATAAGGTTTTTAAAACGTTTAAGAAGCTTCATTTAAAATTAAATTAAAATACAGAGCCCTCCGGACCGGTGGTCAGGACCCGGGCAGTGTGAGTGCCACTGAAAATCAGCTTGCGTGCTGCCTTCGGCACGCATGCCATAGGTTGCCTACCCCTGATCAAGACCATATAACTGCCTGAGAGCATGTTTGTGATGAGACATCATTGTCGTATATGTAGATGATTTGTAGCACATCCCAAATTGGGAAGAGGTTAGGGACCACATGACTGTCTTTGAATCTGTTTCAAAACCTGAAGGAATACAAAATGAAAAGAGAGAAATGGAATATAATTGAAACAGTGTTTGTTCTGCTTGATAACTTTTCTTCCCCCCTACATTCCCTTGGTCTCCCTGTTTAGCTGATCCCCTCTCAAGAAAACCCCACCCAAAAAATTAAGCCAACCAAAGGGTGAAAACATGGTGGCACTAACAGGATGTTTGCAAAACCTTCTTTGTTATATCCCTTTCTCCTTAATCTTTTGTCTAGTTTATCTGTTTAAATTGTAAACTCTCCAGGGCAGAGATTGTCTCATTCTGTTTGTGTAATGCCCAGTGGAGTTAGTCTCCTGATCCCAGCTGGCCCTTAGGTTATACCATGATATAAATAATAAAAATTTACTCTAAGCCTGTTAGTAGTCAGGACAAAAATTATCTTAGCTATGCAGGAATTCAGTCACTTGAAATACCTATGTTGGTCTGCTCTTTTCTGCAGTCTTACAGAAACTAACTCTTGCTTCTGAAACTTTGACCTGTACATTTTACATACTAACCTGCCCTTAACCAGGCACTAAATTACTGTATTCTGCAAACACTGCTCCACCTGTTGATTAACGCCACTCTCAGACTGCAGCTGTGCAATAATCTTTGTCTCATCACAACATGAATCTAATCCCAAGATTAAAATGGACCACTTTGGAATTTATTGCTGATTTTCAGATAAAAGAGTAGGTTAGCTTTTTAGGACATTGTGATGGGTTCCTTCCGGGGTGCTGGCTGGAAAGGGGTACCATTGAGCCCCCCCGACCCACCAGCCTGGGCTCCCACTCATCCTGTAATGCTTTGACAAGCTGCAGACATGCTCCTGGTCTCCTACTTTCACCGGCACGCAGGGACACACCGAGCTGTAGTAACATGCAGACAGGCTTTCTGACCAGCCCTTGCATGGGAAGGCTATATAGCTAGGGCACTTACCAGCTTCTCAGGCGCACACCCTCTCTGGAGGGTAAACCCAAAATTATACCATCTTGAGCTGCACACAGGGGCGGATTAACAAATTTGCCGCCCCTAGGCCGTCAAAAAATTGCCGCTCCCCCGCGGCAAGCCGGGGAGGGAGGGGGGAGAAGGGGAGTTGTGGCGCGCTCGGAGGATGGTGGCAGTGGAGCAGGGGTGAGCTGGGGCAGGGAGTGATTCCCTGCCCCCCCCCCAAGAGTTACTCCCCGTGCCCGCCGGCCCCAGCTCACCTCCGCTATCCCCCGAACGTGCTGCTACTCACTTCTCCCTCCCTCCCAGCGCGGCAAGCCTGGGAGGGAGGTGGAAGGAGGGAAGCGCGGCGCGCCTGGGGGAGGAAGCGGGCCGGGGATTTGGGGAAGGGGCGGAGTTGGGGAGGGGGCAAGAGCAAATTTGCTGCCCTAGGCCTAGGCCTTGTTGGCCTAGGTGATAATACGCCGCTGGCTGCACAGGGAACTGTACAGCATAAGCTCATAAAATTCGCCCCCTTCCCTCAATGTGGAGAGGAATATACATAGCTTTCTGCCCCCAAGTTATGATTTCCACACACTGGTTTTAGACAAAACAAAAACAAGTTTATTAACTACAAAAGATAGATTTTAAGTGATTATAAGGGATAGCAAACAGATCAAAGCAGATAACCTTGTAAATAAACAAAAACATGATCTAAGCTTAATATACTAAAGAGATTGGCTATGAGTAACACATTCTTACCCTAAATGATGATTGAGCAGGTTGCAGAGTTTCTTAAAGGGCAAACTGCACTTGCTTGCAGCTTAAAACTCCAGGTATTCCTTTCATAGGCTAGAAATCCCTCTAGCCTGGGTTCAGCCCTTCTTCCCAGTCCAGTCCTTGTTTCTTAGGTGTTTCCTGGAGTCTCTTTGGGCGGGGAGTCAGTGAAGAACTAATTATGAACTAATCATAGCCTATAATAGTACTATGAAGAATATGGGGCATAATGCCACAGACATTACTTTTTTTTTTTTTAATACCAAGACCAAAGAGGATCCTAAGGAGTTTAGAAGCACAAGTTCTATTAAGGTTTTGTCATATTTCAGAATGTTAATTTTGCAAAACAACCATAACAAAGAGTTGGCATTTAGGGGAAAAATACAGTTAACATGAAAAAATATTTCCCCCCCCTCTTTTAAATTACTCCATGAAGGCAGCCATGTTCCCAGAAGTTAGGACAGTTTAGGCCAGGGAGAAATTCATTCTGTATAGAAATCATTGGTGAGAACAGACTGCCTGAATACCTGCTGCGTACATGTGGATACCACTGCAGGTCTTGTGGGGCTTTGTTTTTTATTTTAAAACAAAAGCCTCCAGCTGTCTTGTCTTGGTCTCTTGGAAAAGGTACAGTATTTCCACTCTGCATGTTGCTTCTGGCATTTCCAACTATAGGGCACCAAGTCTACTATAGCCCCAAATGTTCCAGCTCTCTCTACCATGTTGAGCAGTTGTCTCCTTTACGGCTTTAACATAGCAATGTAGAGCCCTGCTGCAGCACTGCCAGAGTGGCAGCTGATGATCTTTAATATTGTATGGCTGTATGACTAATTGCTGCTTGCTTGTTGAATTTTATGAAACCCCTGTTTTAGCTGACTTGTCCAGTGGTTCATAGTCAAGCTGGAAGGGCATATCGAGAGGGGTCTCGCAGGCACTGGTCCTGGGTCCGGTTCTGTTCAATGGCTTCATCAATGATTTAGATTATGCCGTAGAGAGTACACTTATAAAGTTTGTGGATGATACCAAGCTGGGAGGGGTTGCAAGAGTTTTGGAGGATGGGATTAGAATTCAAAATGATCTGGACAAACTGGAGAAATGGTCTGAAGTAAATAGGTTGAAATTCTATAAGGACAAAGGCTAAATACTCCACTTAGGAAGGAACAGTCATTTGTGCACATACCACATGGGAAATGATTGCCTAGGACAGAGTACTGCAGAAAGGGTTCTGGGGGTTATAGTGGATTGCAAGCTAAGTATGAGTCAACAGTGGAAAACTCTTGAGGGGGAGGGTGGGCAGAATCATAATTCTGGGATGCATTAGCAGGAGTGTTGTAAGCAAGATACTTGAAGTAATTTTTCCACTCTAATCCATGCCAATAAAGCCTCACCTGGAGTATTGTGTCCAGTTTTGGGCATCACCTTTCAGGAAAGATGTGGCAAATTGGAGAAAGTCCAGAGGAGAGAAACAAAAATGATTAAAGTTCTAGAAAACATGACCTATGAGGAAAGATTGAAAAAAATGGATTTGTTTAGTTTGGAGAAGAGAAGACTGAATGGGGATGTAAGTTTTCAAGTACATGCAAGGTTGTTACAAGGAGGAGGGGAAAATAGTATTCTCGTTGTCCTATCCTCAGAGGTTAAGAAGTAATAGGCTTAAATTGCAGCAAGGGAATTTTAGGTTGGTACATTAGGAAACACTTCCAGTGCTTAACTACCCTGACAGTTAGGAACAAATTGCCTATGGAGGTTGTGGAATCTCCATAATTGGAGTTTAAGAACAGTTTAGACAAACGCCTGTCAGGTATGGTCTAGCTAGCTATTACATAGTCCTGTCTTGAGTGGAGGAGACTGGACTAGATGACCTCTTGAGGTCCCTCCTACTCCTACACTTCTACGATTCTGAAAGTTTAGGTTGCTAGACAGAACCAGCAACTGTTTTATAACTGATGTACCTGTTTCTTGTAAAATCCTCCCTAAAGAAACTGGGATTCTGGGTCTAAAAGTTGTGTTGTGGAAAACCCAGTGCTGGAGCTTTAAGAACATATTCGTCAAATACCTATCAGGGATGGTCTAGGTATACTTAATCTTGCCTCAGCACAAAGGGGTGGGCCTGATGACCTTTAGAGTTCCCTTCCAGGTCTATATTTTTATGATTGCACAGTACCTGTTCTGGGATTATACAATAAAAGCTTCCTTATGATGCAAAGCAGTTAATTTAATGGATATATGGGAATCTGCCATTTAAAATTCTGGCGATTCAGGTTCTGTAGGAGTGACCGCATTGCATTGTGTGTTCATAATATGTGGCCCAGTCACTTACGAAACAATCCAGCTGAAAGGAAGTGTTTTGCTACCCTAAACCTATGTTTATGTTTTTGGACCTATGTTTGTTAATCCCAGTTTGTAAAATTCTAGCAAAGCCTGGGAGGAGTAATGTATATTACACAATGTATTTTCATCATGTCCTATTCAAAAAGATGCATTTAGGGAGACTATTTCTCTTTCCTGGTTTGTTTTGAAATAGAGACTATGTAGTGTGTATTACTATCTAATGCTGTTATTTAACAATGCCTCCAACTGCTTCCCAAAACAAGCAACACATCCCTGTACCAAGCTTACAGCTTTTATCAAACGTCACATCAAGGGTGAGGGGAGGGGTACCAGTTCACTTTCCTCATTCAAATCCATCCTTAAGACTCTCGTCATCTGTGACTCCCACAACATGAGTTTATCATCCCTACTATTAGCTACTTAGAAAAATACTGGTGATTGGTCGTGTCTCCATCTTGATTGTTCAGTCTTCACATCAGTTATCCCCGCTGTTTTGTCCTGTCTAATATCAGATTGTAAACTGTTTGGGGTAGGGATTGGGTTTTTTCCCCACCTGTTGCCAGGTGCCTAGCCTAGCTCTAAGCGATGCAAAATAATGCACCTTGATTAATCCAGCTTGGACGCAGATAGTTTTTTTTTTTCTTCTCCTCGTAGAAACACTTCTCTCTGGGGCCATATTATTTATTTTATTTCAGACAGAATGTCCTAATTTAAAATGTCACTGATGTGAATAGAAAAGAACATAAAGGCCATATTGGGTCAGACCAAAGGTCCATCTAGCTCAGTATTCTGTCTTCTGACAGTAGCCAATGACAGATGCCCCAGAGGGAGTGAACAGAGCAGGTAATCAAGTGATCCATCCCTTGTCGCCCATTCCCAGCTTCTGACAAACAGAGGCTAGGGACACCATCCCTGCCCATCCTGGCAAATAGCCATTGATGGACCTATGCTCCATGAGTTTATCTAGTTCTTTTTTGAACCCTGTTAGTCTTGGTGTGACGTTCCCCTTATGTTATCTGGACCGGTCATCTGCTAGGTCACTCCAATCCTCGACTCTGGGAGCCAGGCTTACCCTGCTCTGCTGGAGGAAACCCCCACTCCTGGGCTGTTCACACACAGCTGCTGGCATGTAAGCAGCTTGGGTTGTGCAACTGAATGACACTAGCCAATATCTCTGGTCCCAGACATAACCCTAGGAACCTCCGTCTTGCAGTGTCCAGTTATGCCCGCTGGACGCTGCAAGCTTATATGAGTTCATCAGTTTAACAAAGAAATTGTTATGTACCAGGCTTGTTATCCTAAGGGGATTCTCTGACACACTTCAAACCAAATGCACTGCTTAAGGTAGAATTAACAAACCAACTTATTAACTACAACGATAGATTTTAAGTGATTATAAGTCAAACTACAAGTCAGATTTGGTCAAATGAAATAAAAGCAAAACGTATTCTAAGATGATCTTAACACTTTCAGTGCCCTTACAAACTTAGATGCTTCTCACCACAGGCTGGCAGGTTGCACTTCATGCAGGCTCTCCCCTTTGATCAGCGCTTCAGTCGCTTGTTGGTGATGTCTGGAGATGGAGGTGGAAGAGAGAGGAAGAGCATGGCAAAGTCTCTCCCTTTTATCATTTTCTTTCTTCCCTCTTGGCCTTGCCCCTTCCCCTTCAGAGTCAGGTGAGCATTACCTCATCGCAGTCCCAAACTGAGCAAGGGGAGGAAGGGGGGTGACTCACTCGAGAGTCCAACAGATCCTTTGTTCCTGTGAAGCTGGGCTGGGTTTGTCCCATACATGCCCTGATGAAGTGTGAACTGCCCCTCTGCTCTTCGAGAGTTTTTGCCTGGGCCTGTTTTAAGCCATGACTGAGGACACATTTTCAGCCTCATAACTATATACATGAAATTCTCCCTGCCTGCCCTGGCCCGCGCCGCTCCTGGAAGCGGCCGCTCCTGGAAGCGGCCGCTCCTGGAAGCGGCCGCTGCGGGGGGCAGAGGGCTCCATGCACTGCCTCACCTGCAGGCACTGCCCCCTTCAGCTCCCATTGGCCGGGAACGGGAAACCATGGCCAATGGGAGCTTTGGGGGTAGTACCCACAGGCGAGGGCAGTGTGTGGCGGAGCTGCCTTCCCCACCCCAGCCCCAAGAGCCACTGCCAGACATGCTGGCTACTTCCAGGAGCGGTGCGGGGCTAGAGCAGGCAGGGAGCCTGCCTTAGCTCCGCTGCATGCCATTGCCACCCCGGAGCCACTCGAGGTAAGCGGCACCAGGCTAGAGGCCACACCCTGTACCCCTCCTGCACCCTGCACCCCAACCCCCTGCCCTGAGCCTCCTCCTGCACCCCACCCCCCTGCCCTGAGCCCCCTGCTGCACCCTAACACCCTGACCCAGCCCTGAATACAATTTCCCCACCCAGATGTGGCCCTCGGGCCAAAAAGTTTGTCTACCCTGGCCTATAACATTACTATAACAACAATGCTCAGTGCATCATGAGCCTTCTGAAGACACCTGACATGACAAACTTTGCATTCGATACCACACAATCATTTTATAAGGATGAACATGGGAGTATAGGGTGTTCCCCCAAGGTACAGAATGTCACACTTGGCTTTCATAACATCTTCTGGCAAGGAGTTCCACAGGTTGACTGGCCGTTGTGTGAAGAAATACTTCCTTTTGTTTGTTTTAAACCTGCTGCCTATTAATTTCATTTGGCGACTCCTAGTTCCTGTGTTATGAGAAGGAGGGAATAACACTTCCTTATTTACTTTCTCCACACGAGTCATGATTTTATAGACCTCTATCATATCCCCCCTTAGTCGTCTCTTTTCCAACCTGAAAAGTCCCTGTTTTCTTAATCTCTCCTCATATGGCAGCCATTCCATACCCCTAATAATTTTGTTGCCCTTTTCTGAACCTTTTCCAATTCTAATGTATCTTTTTTGAGATGGGGCAACCACATCTGTATGCAATATTCAAGATGTGGGCGTACCATGGATTTATATAGAGGCAATATGATATTTTCTGTCTTATCTATCCTTTTCTTAATGATGCCCAACATTCTGTTTGCTTTTTTGACTGCCGTTGCACATTGAGTGGATGTTTTCAGAGAACTATCCACAATGACTCCAAGGTATCTTTCTTGAGTGGTAACAGCCAATTTAGACCCCATCATTTTATATGTATAGTTGGGATTATGTTTTCCAGTGTGTGTGACTTTGCATTTATCAACATTGGATTTCATTTGCCATTTTGTTGCCCAGTCATCCAGTTTAGAGAGATCCTTTTGTAGGTCGTCGCAGTCTGCCTGGGACTTAACTATCTTGAGTAGTTTTGTATCATCTGCAAATTTTGCCACCTCACTGTTTACCCCTTTTTCTAGATCATTTAGGAATATGTTGATTAGGACTGAACCCAGTACAGACCCCTGGGGGACACCACTGTTTGCCTGTCTCCATTCTGAAAACTTACCATTTATTCCTACCCTTTGTTTCCTATCTTTTAACCAGTTACTAATCCATGAGAGGACCTTCCCTCTTATCCTGTGACAGCTTACGTTGCTTAAGAGCCTTTGGTGAGGGACCTTGTCAAAGGCTTTCTGAAAATCTAAGTACACTATATCCACTGGATCCCCCTTGTCCACATGCTTGTTTACCCCCTCAGAGAATTCTAGTAGATTGGTGAGGCATGATTTCCCTTTACAAAAACCATGTTGACTCTTCCCCAACAAATTGTCTACGTGTCTGACAGTTTTGTTCTTTACTATACTTTCAACCAGTTTGCCCAGTACTGAAGTTAGGCTTACCGGCCTGTAATTGCTGGGATCACCTCTGGAGCCCTTTGTAAAAATTGGCGTCACATTAGCTGTCCTCCAGTCCTCTGGTACAGAAGCTGATTTAAATGATAGGTTACAGACCACAGTTAGTAGTTCTGCAACTTCACATTTGAATTCCTTCAGAACTCTTGGGTGAATACCATCTGGTTCTGGTGACTTATTACTGCTTATTTTATCAATTTGTTCCAAAACCTCCTCTATTGACAACTCAATCTGGGACAGTTCCTCAGATTTTTCACCTAAAAAGAATGGCTCAGGTTTGGGAATCTCCCTCACATCCTCAGCTGTGAAGACTGATGCAAAGAATTCATTTAGTTTCTCCGCAGTGGCCTTCTCGTCCTTGAGTGCTTGAGTCCATTGATCCCACAGGTTGTTTAGCATGCTTCCTGCTTCTGATGTACTTAAAATTTTTTTTGCTATTACTTTTTGAGTCTTTGGCTAGCTGTTCTTCAAATTCTTTTTTGGCCTTCCTAATTATATTTTTACACTTCACTTGCCAGAGTTTATGCTCCTTTCTATTTTCCTCACTATTTCCACTTTTTAAAGGATGCCTTTTTGCCTCTCACTGCTTCTTTTACTTTGTTATTTAGCCCCGGTGGCACTTCTTTGGATCTCTTACTATGTTTTTTTAATTTGGGGTATACATTTAAGTTGAGCCTCTATTATGGTGTCTTTAAAAAGTTTCCATGCAGCTTCCAGGGATTTCACTTTTTGCGCTGTACCGTTTAAGTTCTGTTTAACTAACGTCCTCATTTTTGTGTAGTTCCCCTTTCTGAAATTAAATGCTACAGTGTTGGGCTGCTGTGGTGTTTTCCCCACCACAGGGATGTTAAATTTAATTATATTATGGTCACTATTACCAAGTGGTCCAGCTATATTCACCTCTTGGACCAGATCCTATGCTCCACTTAGGACTAAACCAAGAATTGCCTCTCCTCTTGTGGGTTCCAGGACTAGCTGCTCCAAGAAGCTGTCATTTAAGCTCTCAAGAAACTTTATCGCTGCATCCCGTCCTGAGGTGACATTTACCCCGTCAACATGGGGATAGCTGAAATACCCCATTATTGAGTTTTTTTTATTTTAATAGCCTCTCTAATCTCCCTGAGTATTTCACAGTCACTATCACCATCCTGGTCAGGTGGTCAGTAATATATCCCTACTGCTATATTCTTTTTATTAGAGCATGGAATTACTATCCATAGAGATTCTATGGTACAGTTTGGTTCATTTAAGATTTTTACTTTATTTGATTCTACGCTTTCTTTCACCTATAGTGCCACTCCTCCACCAGCAATACCTGATCTGCCCTTCCAATATATTTTGTGCCCTGGTATTACTGTGTCCCATTGATTATCCTCATTCCACCAAGTTTCTGTGATGCTTATTATAGCAATATCCTCATTTAATACGAGGCACTCTAGTTCACCCATTTTATTATTTAGACTTCTAGCATTGGTATATAAGCACATTAAAAACTTGTTACTTTTTAGCTGTCTGCCATTACATGATGTAATTGAATGGGTGTTTTTTTCATTTGACTGTTTCTCATCAGATCCTACCTGTATTTTATCATCTTCCATCCTCTCCTCCTTTTACTAGGACATAGGGGAGGATCTATTAAAGGAGATTCTCTAAGGGATGTCTCTGTCCGAACCACGCTCTCCTCCGCACCTGTTGGCCTTCCCCAAGCTGTTAGTTTAAAAACTGCTCAACGGCCTTTTTAATTTTAAGTACCAGCCATCTGGTTCCATTTTGGCTTAGGTGGAGCCCAACCTTCCTGTATAGACTCCCCCTTTCCCCAAAGTTTCCCCAGTTCCTAATACTAAACCCCTTCTCCCTACACCATCGTCTCATCCACGCATTGAAACCCTGCAGTTCTGCCTGTCTAACTGGCCCTACGCGTGGAACTGGAAGCATTTCAGAGAATAGCAACAGAGGGTCCTGTGGCACATTTCAGAGAATGCTACCATAGAGATCTTGGACTTCAATCTCTTACCTAAACAGCCTAAATTTGGCCTCCAGGACCTCTCTTCTATCCTTCCCTATGTCGTTGGTACCTACATGTACCATGACCACCGGCTCCTCCCCAGCACTACACATAAGTCTATCTAGATATCTCGAGAGATCCGCAACCTTCGCACTAGGCAGGCAAGTCACCATGTGGTTCTCCCGGTCATCGCAAATCCAGCTATCTTATGTTTCTAATGATCGAATCGCCCATTACTAATACCTGTCTCTTCCTGATAACTGGAGTTTCCTCCCCCGGAGAGGTATCCTCAGTGCGACAGGATACCACAACATCATCTGAAAGGAGGGTTCCAACTATGGGATCGTTTCCCTCTGCTCCAGTTGGATGTTCTCTTTCCCTCAGACTCTCATCCTCTTCAGCAGCACAGAGGCTGTCAGACTGGGGATGGGACCGTTCTACTGTGTCCCAGAAAGTTTCATCTGTGTACCTCTCTGTCTCCCTTAGCTCCTCCAGTTCCGCCACTCTGGTCTCCAAAGCCCGTACACAGTCTCTGAGGGCCAGGAGCTCCTTGCACCGAATGCACACATACGCCACCTGCCCATAGGACAGGTAATCAGACATGCTGCATTGGGTGCAATAAACAGGATAGCCCCCACTCTGTTGCTGGACTTCTGCCTGCATTCTCTATTTACTCCTGCAGCTCGTTCCTTTGTTGTTGTTTTGTTTTTATCAGGGGGTGGTTTTGGCTTTAAGTTTAAAGAATGTTAAGTGTATCTAGCCACCCTCACACTCCTTCTGTAAACTCCCTCGCAAAACTCCCCTGTTAGCCGCTCCTGTTATATATACCATGCGGCATATTTCAGTCAAGCAGCAAGCACAACCCAAACACACACACTACAGGCAACAAACTTACCCCAAGGGTCACGTAATTGCTCCTCCTTCACCTGAACTCCCTCGCAAAACTCCCGTTAGCCACTCCTGTTCGCTAGCTCATGAAAACTGCTCATGTATTGGGACAGTGCTTTACAGCAATTTTACACTCTTCTTTGGTTCTCTGCAGCACAAACCTGTCCATTGATGGAAGATGGATGTGGTGGGGAGTGCTGTGAAGGGAGTGAGAGGGTATGTCTGTGCTGCGGCTTGTGTCAGCTGACTTGGGCTTGCGGGGGTCGGGCTGCTGGGCTGTACAATTGCAGTGGAGGTGTTTGGGTTCAGGCTGGCACCTGCACTCTCAAACCCCATGAGGATATTTTATTGCAGTGTAGACATACCCAGAGTGCGATCTTACTGTGATTTCCACGGGGTTTTTTCCTTAAATAATTAAAACCCAATTTTATTCTGACACTGCCTTACGTGGCATGGATATCTATGCTTTTAATCAGACAGCCAAGGCTGTTTCAAAGGAGCAGGGAGTTTGTCAAAGCATGTAACCAAGATTGTCTTTCACTTCCCGAAGACCTTCACTGTGTTGCCATTTAAATTTTAACTGTTTATTTTGATTTTATATAAAAATAGCCCTGCATTATGTTCTGCTCACTGGGTGACTTGTTTTTAACAGAGGCTAACGTGAATAGCGTTTGCTGCTTTCCTACAGTTTCCTCTGGGTATCTGAGTATTTTTCAGCCTGTTGTTTTCCAGGCAGTTTGTCTAAGCTGTGACACAGGACAATAGCAGAGTTCCTCTCCAAGATTTCCCTTTTGAGTGTTTCTAATCACAAATGAGACAAACGGGGGCTAGAAGCGGGTGATTCATTTAAACAACGACCGCCTATTCAGAACAAGTATCAAGGCTCCAACAAAATAAAACAAGCCCTAGTGAAACAAGTGAAAGTATAATATCTTGCTCTTATCCGCGAAGAAGACACACTAGCAGTCTGCTTACAATGGTACAGTCACAGTTGAAGAGGTGCTGCCTCGCTGAGTCCCTGTTCTCAGGGTTTTCTGAAAAAATTGGGTTGTAAATTCCCATGCCTTTCCTGTGTTAGAGTAACCACTGGGGTAAATGAATACTGGCCCCTGCCATATGACAAGGTATTAACCCTGTCTTGGGTCAAGGAGCTGGGCCAGGAAGTACAGTCATATCTTAACAGCTCTCCTGTATGTCATGCTATTATAGACTGATTTCCTTTTGGCACTTCATAAAATGATTTAATTTCCGAATCTAACCTTTGAAAATTAATTTAAGGTCTTATTTAAGACTCTAGCTTATCCTTATTGCCATAAGGGCAGGCAGAACTAGGCACAAACACAATAGGAGTCCAGCCTTCTAGACTGTTTTTAAAAAATTGAAGCTGAGAGGAGGAAATTGAACACTAAAACCACTGAGATTTTACGAACTTTTTTAAACCAAAAAATGAAAGGCAAATTCAGTTATTTATCATAACTACTTTGCACTTATTTAGCACTTTAACTTTATCTAATTGTCCTTGAGTATTTCAAAGTTATTAGAAAAGTTCATGATCCAGTGCAGTAAGAGATGGAAATATATCCCAGTTCACCCCTTCTGATAAATGGCACCTGACTTTTCTCATTCAAACAGATCATACTTGGGATTTAGCTATATTATTTAATCAATAGCATCTTCTACAAGTATCAGCGTTCTGAAAAGAATACAACAAACACCCATTGGAAAAAAAATTTTGGTGCACAAGTTGAAGCCCACTAACTTAAAATGGAAAATTAACTCAAAAAGCAGCGTTTCAGTATTGCCAGCTCTTGTGATTTTTTTTATCGTGACTCTAGCAATTTTGGGGTATTTCATTACCTGTCTCATGAAGATGTGTTCACATGTGGCCAACTCATGAATTTTTCCTTATTCAGCATGGCCACCATCTCATATTATTACCAATGGGTCACGTCACCACTTCCCTAAAGTCTATCTCAGCAGTTCTCAAACTGTGAGTCGGGACCCCAAAGTGGGTCGCAACCCCCTTTGAATGGGGTTGCCAGGGCTGGCTTAGACTTGCTGGGGCCCAGGGCTGAAGCCCGAGCACCAGGGCCGAAGCCAAAGGGCTTCGGCCCTGGGTGGTGGGGCTCGGGTTGCAGGCCTCCTGCCTGCTAAAGCCCCACCTGAAGCCCCTTGAGCTTCAGCTTTGGCCCCACCTGCTTTGGCCCCCCAACCTGGGGCAGAGGGGCTGGGGTGGGTTCAGGCTTCGGTCCCCCCTCCGGGGGTCGTGATGTAATTTTTGTTAGAAGGGGGTCGCGGTGCAATGAATTTTGAGAACCCCATGTCTATCTGCATCTGGAAGTGAGGCTGCCCCTAATAAAGTCCCACAGTTTGGCAGCCACTTTGCCCATGGGCATGGCTTCAGTCTGGTTCAGGGGGCTGAGCGGGACACAGGGACTGTGAGGAGTAGCCAGCAGAGGGACTGTGAGGAGTAGCCAGCAGAGACTCTGTGCAAGGTAGATGGGGGAAGAATGAGTGGAGCAGGAGGTCTATTTAGGGGTTCAGGGGAATGTGGAGGCAGCAGGGAGGTTGAGGAGTATGCAGAGGGCAATGTAAGAGTGGGGGAGGAGGGATAGCTCAGTGGTTTGAACATTGGCCTGCTAAACCCAGGGTTGTGAGTTCAATCCTTGAGGGGGCCACTTAAGGATCTGGGGCAAAATCAGTACTTGGTCCTGCTAGTGAAGGCTGGACTCAATGACCTTTCAGGGTTCCTTCCAGTTCTATGAGATAGGTATATCTCCATATATTTAGTGGGAGATGGTGGGATAGAATGGAAACTCCCTCTGTTTGGGGGTAGGTGGGTGAGTAAGTGGGAGACCCCTCTGAGCAGCCAGGGAAGGGCAGTGTTGCCAACTCTCATGAATTGATCTCCAGTCCCGGGATTTTGGAGCCCACCTGGGGAGCTGTCATGATGACACAAGACGCTCCCATGATTCAATCCCATGATTTTCAGAGCTTGGCACATGGGCAGAACTCCGTGGAAGAGCCTTGGGGCTGAGGACACAGACCTGCCCTGCCTTCATGTGTGGCCCCATAGCAGAGAGAGGGCCCTGGGGTAGCAGGAGGAAGGGGAGTGGGGAGCCGGGACAGTAGTGCTGCTGCATAGAGATGTCCCAGGGCAGCCGGAGGTAGAGAAGTGTTGCTGCTGCATCAAGACTGTGCTTGAGGAAATGGATGGCAGTTCCCATCTTCGGGGTGAGGAGAGGGTAAAGGGGCTCCAACTGAGCAGCCAGGGAGAGGTGTGTTTGTGTACATTAAAGGTTGATATTTCAACCTGAAATTCTCTCATGTGCACACTCATTGGCAGGGGAATAGAAGGGAGTTAAAAAGTCAAAAACAGATTAAAACCATTTGATTATTTTTTTAAATGATGGTTTTTGATCTTGAGGTTGGCAGTACTGAAGTTTTAGGGGTAGATTTAAACAAAACCAAATTGGCACTGAGAAGGGAGAGAATTTCACCAAACCATGGGAGACACAAGGTGGCGCTTGATCCTTTATATGAACAAGAATGAAAGTATAAGCAATCTCAAAATGGAAATACAGAGTGAAATCCTAGCTATTGTAATATAAAAGCTTGATTTCTACCTAGCTTTTATTCCCTTTCCTTTTTCCTCCCCTCATAAAAGGTAAATTGCATTTTATTTTGTAAACTACTGGTGTGTCTTGTTGGCATAGACTTGGGGATAGTATTTATTATTTGTATGATGGTAGTACCCAGAAGCCCTAAACAAAAGTGGGGCCGAGTTGGGCTTGATGCTCTACATATGCATCTCTACTCTGAAGAATTTATGGCAGTGGTCCCCAAACTGTGGAACCCACCCCCTGGAGGGGTGCAGAGGAACATCAGGGGGAGGGCCACACCGGGCCTGGGCCAGCTCCCACAAGGGGGCAGGGAGGGAGCACCCCCAGCCCCACTCTGCCTCCAGACCCACTCCTGCCGCCGGCCCCCACTCCACTCCTGGCCTGGGCGGGGGTGGGCACGGACACATTCTATTACTGGAAAGGGGGTGGCACAAGAGGAAGTTTATGGACTACTGGTTTATGATCTACAGAGACAGGACAAGCAAAAACTGGGTAGGGAAAACAGGCACAGAAAAGCAAAATAACTTGCCTGAGGTCACACTGCAGGTCAATAGCAGAGGTAGGAATAGAATCCAGGTCCCGCGAGTCAGAGGCAGGCCAACGACCACACTGCTTCTCAAAGCAGGAGGATATCCTCTGTCCTTCCTGTGTCTGTCCACAGTGAGGAAATAATTCAGACAGGATGAGCACTTGGATGGGTGTCTTTCTTTTATTTAAGTTCTTTTTTGGCTGTTCGCCAATGGAATCACTAAAGTAAACTCAGTTGCAAATGAAATATCCAACTATGTAAAACAAAGCTGTTATTGCATAGAGGAATTCTGAAATATAAGCCATCACAGCAACGCTTTAGAGTCCTTCCAGAATCTCCAGGGGGTAAATAACATTACAGTTTATACAGTAAAAAATGGGTATAATCTCCTCTGGAGGAGAGAACTGAGGTCCTGACTTTGTGGTCATTAAAGTTCAGAAACCCCATTTCATTAGAGAAAGGTTCTTAGTCCTGATGCTCTGTCCTGTTCCATATAGGTTGTTATACTATGTTTATCACAGTAGTATGTGATTGCCTTCCTGTAGTGCATTAAGCAATGTGACTAACATCTGCCACTTACAAATTTATTAGAGCATAAGCTTTCGTGGGCAGCCCACAAAAGCTTATGCTCTAATAAATTTGTTAGTCTCTAAGGTGCCACAAGTACTCCTGTTCTTTTTGCAGATATAGACTAACACGGCTGCTACTCTGAAATCTGCCACTTGTTTGTTCTCTCATCCTCTCCCCGGGGGAGGTGTGTGTGTGTGGGGTGAAGTATGGCAAATGGAGTATTTTGGTTTGGATAGCAACATGTGTATAATAAGGCAAGGTCAAGGAACTGTGCCTTGCACTTAGAGGGGAAGGTGGTGAGGTTTGTGATGGTCTGTAGTTACTGGGGGATTTCATTACGCAGTTTCTGACCAGCCCCCAAATAGGCTCTCACTCTTGCACAGGTGAGCGTTTACTCTTATTGTAGAAAGTTCCATTGTGCCTAAGAAGTGAAGTTCTTGACTTCGGTCTTCACCCCGGCGCCTTAGCTGATCTTTTAGATCAGGGATTGGCAACCTTTGGCACGCAGCCCATCAGGGAAATCCGCTAGCGGGCCGGGCCGGTTTGTTTATCTGCAGCATCCGCAGGTTCGGCCGATCGTAGCTCCCACTGTCCGCAGTTCGCCGCTCCAGGCCAATGGGGGCTGCGGGAAGTGGCGGCCAGCACATCCCTCAGCCCGCTCCGCTTCCCGCAGCCCCCATTGGCCTGGAATGGCGAACTGCGGCCAGTGGGAGCTGCGATCAGCCGAACCTGCGGACGCTGCAGGTAAACAAACCGGCCCGGCCCACAAGCGGCTTTCCCTGACGGGCCGCGTGCCAAAGGTTGCCGATCCCTGTTTTAGATACTCAAAATGGATATAAGCTAGGGTAATTATATTCTGTCTACCTACATTTTCATCTGGCGATTTCAAGTGGATACAGTCCTAAACTGTTTCTGTGCACTGTTAAATAGTTGCAGTGCTCCATCTGGAGGTGGCTGCCTTTCAGCTATAGGTGAAGTGTATATTTAGATAGCTTTTGCCAAATGCTTTGTGTCCTTCTGGATCAAAGGCGCTATGTAAACAATAAGATAATAAATATGTTATAATACAAGGATTTTGAAAATTCCTGACTTGAAATAGGGAGTCAATTCTCCTTCTTCTGAGATGTTGTTCATCATTGTGACTTTCCAAAGAACACAGTAGCAAGGGAGTTAACTTTTTACATATTTACATGTCGAACTTTATATATTTGTTCATAAACTCCTGCTATATAGCTTTCTTACATCCCAGGTGTTAACACTCGTTTCAGAAGTGTAAATTCAGTGTTGTGGGTTACCATGGCTATAGGTAAATGCTGAAGTCACACATGGATTACTCCAAAACGGTAAAATAGAATGCTGTTCTGAAGGTCTGGCTTGTACCACTACTGTTGATGACTAGGCTTGTTTCTAACCAAGTTCTCTTAAGTTACATACACTCAGTAGAAACTTAAATTTTAAGCCTATGTAGCCACTCAGGATGAATGTCTTCATACATGTGCATTTAGTAGTAATATCCCTTCTGATAGCTATATTGTAATTATGGGTTCACTATCAATATAAAATCCTTACATACACAAATACACAGTGTAAGATAATATAGACCATCTCTAGATCGGTGTTACAGATAACACTTTAGATGATGATTAAAATTAAAATTTTAAAATTCTGCTGTATTCATTTCTGTATCATTGCTGCTGTTTTATTCCTTTGCGTTCCACACTGATAGGACAACAAAAGTGAGTTTTTTTTCTCTCGTCATTTTCACTTTTAGATTTCCATGCACTAAGTGCAGTGTTGTTCTTTGGGCTGATAAAACTACAAAGGAAAACCTGTTTTCCTTCCACTGGAAAAAAATTCACACTAAATTTTTTTGTAAAATCTGACCAAAAAAACAAAACAAAAAAACTTAGTTGACAGGATCTGTAAATGTTTAAGCTGTGCCTTCCCTTCTAACCCTCTGTTGTCTGTCTATCTTGTTTAACTTTCAGGGATCTTTGTGTTGATTTACCTGTTCTCATCCTAAAAGTGGATTTAAAAAGAAGTGTGCAAAATCTGAGTTGTTTTAAATCCTTTGAGTAAATCTTGACTTTAGCTTTTGACAGTTCCTTGTCTTCAGTAAGCCTGTTCAAAATGGATTATGTAATAGCTCCCTCTGGTGTTCTCAGATTTTTTGCCCCCCTTTTGGATCTAAATTCTTCACTTCTCTAATTATCTTAGCTCTTGATCTCGCACTCTTTTAATAGATTCCAAGGCCAGAAGAAACCATTGTGATCATCTAGTCTGAACTCTGTAAAACACAGGTCATAGAACTTCCCCAGAAGAATTCCTGGAGTATATCTTTTAGAAAAATATACAAACTTGATTTAAACTTTGTCAGTGATGGCGAATCCACCACAACCCTTGGTAAATTGTCCTGGTGGTTAATTATCCTCACCGTTTAAAAAACTTATGCCTTATTTCCAGTCTGGATTTATCTCATTTCAACTTCTAGCTATTAGATTGTTACCCCTTTCTCTGGTCGATTGAAGAGCCCATTATTAAATATTTGTTCCCCATTAAATACTTATAGATTGCGATCAAGTTACCCCTTAACCATCTCTTAGTTAAGATAAATAGGTAAAGGAAGCTCAATCTATTTATCTTATCACTGAGGCAGGCTTTCTAATCCTTTAACCATTCTCAAGGCTCTTGGCTGAACCCTCTAAAATTTATCAACATCCTTCTTGAATTGTGGGCACCAGAAATGGACACAGTATTCCAGCAGCAGTTGCACCAGTGCCAAATACAGAGGCAATATAACCTCTCTGCTTCTACTTGAGGTTCCCCTGTTTATGCATCCAAGGATTGCATTAGCCTTTTTGGCCACAGCTGATTATCCTGCATGACCTCCAGATCTTTTTCACAGTCACTGCATCCCAAGCTACAGTCCTGTCTCTTGTAAGTATGGTTTATATTCTTTGTTCCTAAATGTATACTTTACATTTAGCCATATTAACACGCGTTGCTTGTTTGCGCCCAGTTTACCAAGCGATCCAGATTGTTCTGTATCCCATTAATTACCACGCCCCCATTTTTTGGTGTCACTGCAAACTTTATCAGTGATGATTTTATGTTTTCTTCCAAGTCATTGATAAAAATGTTAAATAGCATAGGGTCCAGAACAGTTCCCCACTAGCAACACACCTACTTGCTGCTGTTTCCCTGTTTGCAATTACATTTTGAGACCTATCAGTTAGCCAGCTTTTAATTCATTTAATCTGTGCCATGTTCATCTTATCTTGTTCTAGTTTCTTAATCAAAGTGTTGTGCAGTATCAATTCAAAAGCCTTACAGAAATCTAAGTATATTTCATCACCACTATTACCTTTATCAACCCAATTTGTACTATACTAAGAAAAAAATCAAGTTAGTTTGACAGGATCAGTTTCCCATAAACTCATGTTTATTCGCATTAATTATATTACCCTCCTTCAATGCATCATAAATCAAGTCCCATATCAGCTGTTCTGTTATCTTGCTTGGAATCTATGCCAGACTGACAGGCCTATAATTACCCCGATCATCTTGTTTACTCTTTTTAAATTTGGCACACCATTTTTAATTTAATTTAATTTATTTTAATAAAATTAATTTAATTTTAAATTGGCACACCATTAGCTCTCTTCCAGACTTCTGGAACTTCCCTAATGTTCCAAGACTTATTGAAAATCAATGTTAACAGTCCAGCAAGGTCCTCATCCAGCTCTTTTAAAATTCTTGGGTGCAAGTTACCTAGACCTGCTGATTTTAAAATGTCTAACTTTAGTAACTGCTATTTAACATTCTCCTGAGGTACTAGAGATTCTTGTCTCTCTGGACATGTATAAACTTTCAAACAGTTGCAACTTTAAAGTCAATGGAAGCTGCATGAGTAAATCTCCCTTGCAGCACTTAGACAATGTATTTGATCTTTTGATTTTTAAGTTCTTTTGATTTCTTGACATTAATATTTAGCACTTGCATGTTCAAAGTACTTTACAAACATTGGATTCTCTCCTGCAGTCCTTCTGTAATAAACTGGCTTAGCTCCTAGTAACTGGTCCTATCAAGGGTGACCTGCTACTTATTTACTGCTTAAATGAGTTACTATTTTGTCGCAAGTAGAGGTACTTGTGCTTTTGGTGCTGAAGGTCTGGAATTTGATCTCTGTGGCCAGAAGTGTGATGTCTGTGTGTTTATATGGCCACTGTTTGTTTACCGTGTTCAGGCCAAATCAAAGGGAATTTGTATGAATAAGGACAGCAGAATTGGGTTTATTAACTAACCCTCAGCAGTGCTCTGAGGAAGGTAAGTGGGGTTAATACAACTTTAGAGATGGGGGAGGAGAGAAGAAACAGACACAGAGCCCTAAGGGCATGTCTATGCAACATTTTTGTAGCGAGCCTCCCAGCCCAGGTCAACAGACTTGGGTTAGTGGGGCTCATGCTAGTACTAAGGGAGAAGTGTGGGCTTCAGTGAAGGAGCTGCAGCCCGAGCCACAACATAAAAGCTCT
Source organism: Emys orbicularis (assembly GCF_028017835.1). Taxonomy (NCBI): domain Eukaryota; kingdom Metazoa; phylum Chordata; order Testudines; family Emydidae; genus Emys; species Emys orbicularis. The sequence goes on from NC_088683.1 coordinate 350,167,514, forward strand.
GTCTATTCGGGTATTCTTAGAGCTCTACCATGAGGCCTGCTAACCCGACTCCATCAACCTGGGCTGGGAGGCTTGCTCCAAAATACTGTGCAGACCTACTCTAGGTGACGACCACGACCAAGGAATGAGTCTGCAGCGGTACAGACCAAGAGCCCTGATGCAGAACTGTCATAATGTCACTTGATTCATTAAAATCTTGGTCAATAGCAGTGATGAAAGAGGAAGGAAAAATAAAATTTCTTTCTCTATCAGTACTAAAAATCGAAGATACTCCATCAGTAGTGCACTGGCAGTTTGGCCTTCTGCCTTACATTTAGAAGGGACAGAAGAATAAAACCATATCAAAAGAAAATCCCACTAAGCCAAAACTCTAAAAAGAAAGTTAGCCAAAAGCAGGGGAGGGGAGAGAGGAACTGAACAACCCCCGCACCTCAAACCAAAATATTAATTTTAATTTAAAACTCAGGATACTAAAAATTGTTAGAAAAATTTTATGTAGAAAGATTCTCTTCTGTGTCAGAAAGTTGGGAATCTGCCAACTTCTGTACTAGCCTAATGTTAATCCAGATCTTCCACTTTTTAATTCACTATTTAGCAAGGAAAAATAGAACTCTAGTACAGAACTATTTTAAAAACTATGGTGCATGTGTATAAATAAAAAACAAATGAACGTTTGTACTAGAATTGGTTGGAGGTTGACAATTCTGTTTCACAGCAACTTTCAGGGTTTTGAAATTTTTTGTTGGTCCAATGAGGAACAAAAACAAAACCTTTCAAGCATCTTTTGCAAAAGCTGGAGTTGTCAGGGGAGGGATGTGTATGTATTTATGTCAGTGGTTAGGGTACTGGTCAGGTTTAAGGCCTTGCCCTACCTGGTAGAGAGCAGAATTTTCAATCCCACATCACTCCAAATCAGGCAGAGCAGGGACTTGAACCTTGGTCTCCTACATCCCAGGCCAGTGTCCTAATCATCCACCTATAGAATCTCACTCTGTCAGGAAGGAGAGAAAGAAGTTTTGTGGAAACAGATTTCTCAGTGGATCTCAAAATGGATTTTCTGTTACTGCCAGCAGAATATTCAGTATAGTAGACTATATTATTCTAATACTTCTTGGAAACTACTTATCAAATATGTTCCCTCTAAACCTGCTTAAATCCCCTCCCCAAAACCTGTACACTTCTAAACTGAGTTTTTTCTGCTGCCGAGTCTGTTCTTGATTCATAGGAATCACTTTCCAACTACAGCACTAAGTTTTATTACATGTAAAATAATGGCACTGCAAAAAGTACCAAGTCAAATATCCATATACAATGACATAATCTATTGTCATAATTTGTTAGGGCTGCAACCCAAAGCCATTAAATGCATGCTTAACTTCAAGCATTCATGTAGTCGCATTGACTGCAATGGGACAACTCGTGCTTAAAGTTAAGCACATGCATAAATAGTTAACTAGATTAGGGACCAAATTAGTTGTCTAATTTATGTGGGGGCTCCTAGCCGTGGATCAGGGCCCTGTAGTGCAAGGTGTTGAACAAAAAAGATGGTCCCTGCCTCAGAGTTCACAATCTAAGTATAAGACAAGAGACAACAGGTAGGTCCAACAGACAAGGACAGCACTGGTCTGGATGATCAGAGCACAGCAGCTGCCCAACCGCTGTTAAGTTTTTGATAGGTGTGACAGCAGAGGAGGTGGGAGGCTGGTTCAGCTGCTACATCTGTTTAGTCCTTGGCCCTTCCACTAAGCCTCAACAATTAAAGCCTAATCGGATGGAAATTTGTGTGATGTAGACAGGTGGCCAATAGGAACTGGATTGATTAATTTAATAGACAACTCATTTTGCCAGGGCCAAACAGCATCAGTTGGCAATAACTCACAAATAGGTCTGCTCTGACTGTGCTCAAGTCTGGTGGCTGGCCCCTTGGGGACTTTTGCCAAATGGGCCAAGAAAAGCGTAACTAGCTCCCTGGTGTCCTTCCATCCCCATCTTCACAGAGTGAGAACTTGGAACAACAGAGAATCTTGTCCTTCATTCTTACTTTGTTTTTTTATGTTCAAGTTTTGTCGAACTATGCAAGTGTTACACAACTGATAATGAACAGCAGCAACAATACCAAGAAAAACTGATATCCCTTTTAAAGTTAAATGAGTGATACCATAGTTAAAATGTTTCATGCTTCATGACTTGCTAAAGCTAGAAAACTTTGGTCAACCAATGCAAGTTCTATTCGGACTGGTACGAATTTTCATAGCACTGGTGCTGGACCAGAGATCCCTGTGGTCCCTCACAACCTGGGATATATTTCATCTAGTCACATTTGACTCCCATTGCCAGTTTGCTAAACCATCTGACATTCACACTTACCTTCTCAAGAAGCTTAAAGATAAGCTTCCTTGGTGTAGCTTTCTGATATTTACATTCATGAACGCTAAATGGCTCAGACTTATCCTAAAGTTATGTCTGATCTTCTTTGTTAGACACCAAGACTAATCATGAGATAATGACCCCAAACTGAAACTATGGTTTTGGCAGCTGCTTGTCTTCTAAACAAACAAATTGAGATTAAATAACAGAACTAAAACTATTCACAAAGGGTGCAGGGAAAAATATATACATCGAGGAAAGCAAAAGGATCGAATACTTGACCACTTCTGATTTTATTTGACCAATGGTTAACCAGTCAATTGGCCAGTTATTTTTGGACCAGTCAAAACCCTAAATCTAGTTCATAAACTCTCAGGCAAGGACCTTGTCTCTGTTTTCCATGTCTATAAGGTAAAATGCACACATATGGCATTATATGAATAGCAGAATTGGCCTGAGGCACATTGGATCTAAACTTCCTCTATGTTCAGTGCTGCTAAGGCCCATCTCTAATAACAGCACCCCCAAAAGTGAGTGCGGCAAAAGACTTTTTGCAAACTTGTTAGGTTTTGAAAATAAACCATTTTAAAATGTCTTTTTTTTTTTTTTAAGTTCAAATCCTGATCTTGGGCCCAAGCAAAGCCTGGGGTCTTATCCCATTCCCTGTTCGTACGTACCAACCTTTTAAACAGCTTGCGCACAAGGCCATGCAGTTTGCAATCTTGACTGGAATATCTGGGTTCTGGTAGTCCGGAATTAGGCTCATCATTTGAGCTGCATGGGGAAGTTTTCACAGCAGCTGCTCATGCTACACATGGGTTGATCTAGTGCTCAGATGCCTCGCTTCTGTGAGCACTATATCCGCTTGCAAATGTTTTCAGAACAAAGGCCATGTTAAAAGAGCCCAGGTTTTATGGGGCACATGAGGGACTGTAGAGGCTGTATGTTAACGACAGAAGGCAGCAGGCACAGATGTTCATTCCAGCAGATGTCAGGCTTCTACCAGCAGCACGCCGTAAGCTACTGCCAATGTCCTTGTTCTACTGGTCCAGCAGGGAGACTGACAGAGAGAGATGAAGCAAAGATGCTGCTCTCTCCTAGAATAATTCAGAGTGATCCAGTTACAGGCTACCCTCACTCCCAGGGCGGAAGCATCAAGCACTGGTTTCTAAAGCAAAAGTGATGATGCTTGAGGACTTGGCTATGACTGGAAATTCACTGAAACAGCTACTCCAGAATAGTTATCTTGAGATAAGCCCCCATGTGGACACTCTTATACCAAAATAAGAATGTCCACATAAGGAGATATTCCAGGATAGCTATTTTGGTAAACTTCCCAGAAGGGGTGGTGCCAGTCTGGTGGTGGTGGTGGGGGGGTTGAGGTGGGCTGGACCAAAAATTGGGGGAGGGGCTGCGCTATACACCTTGTGGGCATATATGGGAGCACCGAGGCTCCCCTGTCCCCACGCTAGGCCTGGGGAGAGCATAAGGGCTCTGGCCTCTCGCAGCCTTCACCCCGGAGCCACCCTGGGCTCCGGACCTGGGGCTCGAGGTAAGCCCCGCACACCTCACGTTGCCTGCTGCCCCGAGGTATAGCTTGGCTCAGTTCCTGGCAGCCCTCGGACAGACATGGCGGTGGGACCGGACCCCTCACAATGTCCGATGGCCCCTGCCTGCCCTGCTCGCAGCAGCAGCATCCCCTGTGCTCCCAACCATGTGCTGTTTCATCATGTGCCCGTCTCCTCTTTGCAGGGTGCCTGTCCATCTGGAACTTATCCCTTCACCCACATTACCTCTGTTTGGGGCTCTCCGCCCCTCGTCTGTGCCCCCCATTCCTTTAACTATGCCTCCCTCCCCTGTCGGTGATCCCTGCTCCCCTATGCATCCTCCCCTCCCCTCACTGCAAGTCCCACTCCCCTATGGATCCTCCCCTTCTGTGAGCCCCTCCTGTGTGCATGCTCCCTCCCTCCCCTATGCATGTTCCCCTTCCTTGTTCTGTGACCCCCTCCCCTAACCAAGCCCCGCTTCTTCCCTCTGTTATCCCCTCTCCCTTATGCATGCTCCCTCCCCTCCCATTTGTTATTTCCAGGCCCCGACCCATTCCTTGTGCTCAGTATGTCTCCCTTACTTCTCCGCTGCTGCTGCTGGCAGTGGCGCTGCCTTCAGAGCATCACCCCTGCTTCCCAGTGTAGACAGGCTCTCCAAAGGGTGGGGGGAAGGATATATATAAATGTTTGTGTGTGTGTGTAAAGTAGCATAAATGAAGGCTGAAAATTTCACCTCTGTAATCCAGGGTAAATTTTCAACATTATAAATAGGGCTCTACCAAATTCAGGGTCCATTTTGGTCAATTTCATGGTCATAGGTTTTTAAAAATTGTAAATTTCATGATTTCAGCTATTTAAATTGAAATTTCATGGTGTTGTAATTGTAGAGATCCTGACCCAAAAAGGAGTTGTGTGTGTGTGTGTGTGTGGGGGGGGTGTCACAAGGTTATTGTAGGGGGTGTGTGTTGCAATACTGTTACCCTTAATTCTGCACTGCTGCTGACGGCGCTGTCTTCAGAGCTGGGCAGCTGGAGAGCGGTGGCTACTGGCAGGTGCCCAGCTCTGAAGGCAGAGCCGCTGCCAGCAGCAGCGCAGAAGTAAGGATGGCATGGTATGGTATTGCCACCCTTACTTCTGCGCTGCTGCCTGCAGAGCTGGGCACCCAGTCAACAGCCGCCACTCTCCAGCCACCCAGCTCTGAAGGCAGCACAGAAGTAAGGGTGGTAATACTGTGACCTCCCCCCCCCAAATAACCTTGCAACTCCCTGCAACTCTCTTTTGGGTCAGGACCCCCAATTTGAGAAATGCTGGTCTCCTCTGTGAAATCTGTATAGTATAGGGTAAAAGCACACACAAGACAAGATTTCACGGTCCAAGATGCATTTTTCATGGATGTGAATTTGGTAGGGCCCCAGTTATAAAGCTAATACTACTGCTGTTTTATGTAGAAAAACATCTGCTCACCCCGTGGAAAATTTTGATAAAAATGGGAGGAAAAATGTTTTATTGAAAACATTCAGTGGAAAACTCTTAATCAGAAATGAAAACGTTACCATTTTTCAGCTGTAAACTGTTGAAAACCAAAAATATTTTAGCTAGGAAAACTTCAGTTTTGGGTTTTCAGTATTCCATCAAATATGTTCTAGGAAACATAATTCCTTGAAAATTTTCCATTTAGTTGAAAAAACTACTTTGTATTTTTCCCCGCCACACCTCTCCAAAAAAACCAAAACAAAAAAACCTGTCAGAAAACTTTTGACCAGCGCTGCCATTTACCCCCTCACTCTTCTGCCTTCCACCTTGCCCCATTTGTTTATTTCATACCGCTCTTCTGTCTTGTCATTACCGAGATGTGACCCTAACAGCATCCCAGTGCAAGAGGGCAAGGGGTTTACTTATATTAAAAATGTACACACTTGGACTGAGGTAGAGATGGACATAGGAGATGGAAGTGTTGAGAGTCTCTGGGTTAGGCTAAAAGGGGTAAAAAACAAGGGTGATGTCATGCTAGGAGTCTACTACAGGCCACCTAACCAGGTGGAAGAGGTGGATGAGGCTTTTTTTAAACAACTAACAAAATCATCCAAAGCCCAAGATTTGGTGGTGATGGGGGACTTGAACTATCCGGATATATGTTGGGAAAATAACACAGTGGGGCACAGACTATCCAACAAATTCTTGGACTGCATTGCAGACAACTTTTTATTTCAGAAGGTTGAAAAAGCTACTAGGGGGGAAGCTGTTCTAGACTTGATTTTAACAAATAGGGAGGAACTCGTTGAGAATTTGAAAGTAGAAGGCAGCTTGGGTGAAAGTGATCATGAAATCATAGAGTTTGCAATTCTAAGGAAGGGTAGAAGGGAGAACAGCAAAATAGAGACAATGGATTTCAGGAAGGCGGATTTTGGTAAGCTCAGAGAGCTGATAGGTAAGGTCCCATGGGAATCAAGACTGAGGGGAAAAACAACTGAGGAGAGTTGGCAGTTTTTCAAAGGGACACTATTAAGGGCCCAAAAGCAAGCTATTCCGCTGGTTAGGAAAGATAGAAAATGTGGCAAAAGACCACCTTGGCTTAACCACGAGATCTTGCATGATCTAAAAAATAAAAAGGAGTCATATAAAAAATGGAAACTAGGACAGATTACAAAGGATGAATATAGGCAAACAACACAGGAATGCAGGGGCAAGATTAGAAAGGCAAAGGCACAAAATGAGCTCAAACTAGCTACAGGAATAAAGGGAAACAAGAAGACTTTTTATCAATACATTAGAAGCAAGAGGAAGACCAAAGACAGGGTAGGCCCACTGCTTAGTGAAGAGGGAGAAACAGTAACAGGAAACTTGGAAATGGCAGAGATGCTTAATGACTTCTTTGTTTCGGTCTTCACCGAGAAGTCTGAAGGAATGCCTAACATAGTGAATGCTAATGGGAAGGGGGTAGGTTTAGCAGATAAAATAAAAAAAGAACAAGTTAAAAATCACTTAGAAAAGTTAGATGCCTGCAAGTCACCAGGGCCTGATGAAATGCATCCTAGAATACTCAAGGAGCTAATAGAGGAGGTATCTGAGCCTCTAGCTATTATCTTTGGAAAATCATGGGAGACGGAAGAGATTCCAGAAGACTGGAAAAGGGCAAATATAGTGCCCATCTATAAAAAGGGAAATAAAAACAACCCAGGAAACTACAGACCAGTTAGTTTAACTTCTGTGCCAGGGAAGATAATGGAGCAAGTAATTAAGGAAATCATCTGCAAACACTTGGAAGGTGGTAAGGTGATAGGGAACAGCCAGCATGGATTTGTAAAGAACAAATCATGTCAAACCAATCTGATAGCTTTCTTCGATAGGATAACGAGTCTTGTGGATAAGGGAGAAGCTGTGGATGTGGTATACCTAGACTTTAGTAAGGCATTTGATACGGTCTCGCATGATATTCTTATCGATAAACTAGGCAAATACAATTTAGATGGGGCTACTATAAGGTGGGTGCATAACTGGCTGGATAACCGTACTCAGAGAGTTGTTATTAATGGTTCCCAATCCTGCTGGAAAGGCATAACGAGTGGGGTTCCGCAGGGGTCTGTTTTGGGACCGGCTCTGTTCAATATCTTCATTAACGACTTAGATATTGGCATAGAAAGTACGCTTATTAAGTTTGCGGATGATACCAAACTGGGAGGGATTGCAACTGCTTTGGAGGACAGGGTCATAATTCAAAATGATCTGGACAAATTGGAGAAATGGTCTGAGGTAAACAGGATGAAGTTTAACAAAGACAAATGCAAAGTGCTCCACTTAGGAAGAAAAAATCAGTTTCACACATACAGAATGGGAAGAGACTGTCTAGGAAGGAGTACGGCAGAAAGGGATCTAGGGGTTATAGTGGACCACAAGCTAAATATGAGTCAACAGTGTGATGCTGTTGCAAAAAAAGCAAACATGATTCTGGGATGCATTAACAGATGTGTTGTGAGCAAGACACGAGAAGTCATTCTTCTGCTCTACTCTGCGCTGGTTAGGCCTCAATCCGAGTACTGTGTCCAGTTCTGGGCACTGCATTTCAAGAAAGATGTGGAGAAACTGGAGAGGGTCCAGAGAAGAGCAACAAGAATGATTAAAGGTCTAGAGAACAAGACCTATGAAGGAAGGCTGAAAGAATTGGGTTTGTTTAGTTTGGAAAAGAGAAGACTGAGAGGGGACATGATAGCAGTTTTCAGGTATCTAAAAGGGTGTCATAAGGAGGAGGGAGAAAACTTGTTCACCTTAGCCTCTAAGGATAGAACAAGAAGCAATGGGCTTAAACTGCAGCAAGGGAGGTCTAGGTTGGACATTAGGAAAAAGTTCTTAACTGTCAGGGTGGTTAAACACTGGAATAAATTGCCTAGGGAGGTTGTGGAATCTCCATCTCTGGAGATATTTAAGAGTAGGTTAGATAAATGTCTATCAGGGATGGTCTAGACAGTATTTGGTCCTGCCATGCAGGCAGGGGACTGGACTCGATGACCTCTCGAGGTCCCTTCCAGTCCTAGAATCTATGAATCTATGGTATCTGGTAGTGAGTTTCTGCTGGCCTGACCAGTGTACCCCAATTCATTAATGTCATAAATTGTATCTGATAGGTGTCATGTAAGGTATCCTTGAAAAACGAATAACGTGCTGATCATTAATAGTCTTTCCTGAGGTAGGTACAGTAAATGCCCAAGGGACCATACAAATAATGAAGGAAATGCAGAACTAAAATATGTTTACCAGACAAGTCTGGGGACTGGGTAAACTGGTTTCTCCCAGACAAAGGACAAGCCAGCATCTCCAGCCAGGTGTCATCAGTCGATTAGTATCACATCAGGAGGCCATTTATTTGCATCGGAGAGGGCAGGGACAGATTGATATACATTTTAGCAAATATCATCAGGAAAGAAACTAGCATGGAACTTCCTTTATCACCAGACCCCATGTGTCCTTCCTCACGGCTTGAATGAACTTTATTCTGGGGAGTAACCTTCAGAAGAATCCATTTCAAAGTTTCACTATCTTCGGGGAGAGATCTTGACTGGGTGGGGGAGTCAGCCATCTTGCTCTTTGGGCGTGCGGTAAGAATCTTACTTTGAATCAAGACTGTAGTTTTGTTAAGTCTTAGTCTCTAGAAAGCATTTTTCATCTTTATTTGCTTGTAACTATTTCTAACTGTATTCTTTATACTTGAACTCACTTAAAATCCTACCTCCTTTTGTTAATAAACTTGTTTTACTTTTAATCTAAACCAACCCAGTGCTCTGTTTGAATTAAAGTGATACGCTGTGAATTTCCTCTCTTTAGAGGAACGAACGAACCTTATTATCCAGGAGAGGGCTGGACATTACAGAGCACGTGGTTTTGGGAAATCTTGGGACTGGGAGTGTCGGAGTCACTAGACTAATAATAACCATCTAATTAGCCACTAGGCTAATAGATACCAGAGTGTGGCTGGGGTGTAACAAGCAGATGGCTGGAATCAGAGTGCTGAGCCAGAGTTGCTTAATACACAGTTGCTCAGTGCGTGCTTGTCTGCTGGGTGTTGCTGTCCAGGCTGTGAGCCACAGCAGCAGAGCATTTAAGGCACCTAGGGTGACGGCAGGCTGTGACGCAACCACTCACTGGTTTGGATTGCACCCCAGAACATGACACAAGACTGTAAGCAATATAGGACAAAGACTGTATTTTTACTACGTTTGGAGAGCATCTAGCAAATGGGGTTCTGATCCCTGATGCAGGTCTTCTAGATGCTACTGCAATATCAATAGTATGGGAGGCCTGAACTTCTGGAGAGCATCGCCTTTAAATAGGATGCTATTAAACTGCATATATCTTTTGTAACTGAGATTAAATTTCACTTCTGCCTTGAGTGTACAGCCTTCATCCAACCCTGGCTAACTGTCTCTTGGAGAGGAAAAACTTTAAATCAATTTCAGTGTATTAGAGTCAAAGATTCTTGGGTTTGTTTAAGTTTTTCAATCTTGGTGAATCTCATCTTGAATGTCAACACTTTTATTCCTTGACCCTATTAGACCTTTCTGAAGCTATTTGATTGTTTGTTTGTTTTCTGTTCATTCCCACAGATTGATCATTTTGGATTTGAGCAAGATCTTACATTCCAACAGCGGTACCTAGTAGCAGATCAGCATTGGAGAAAAGACAATGGATCAATTCTCTTCTACACTGGCAATGAAGGCGATATCACCTGGTTTTGCAATAATACGGTGTGTATAAAATAGATTTTTGTTCTCTAATATTCCTCTTACTTTTACAGTGTGGCATATTAGTGGGAGACAGACTCGGAATACATATTTTAAAATTCAAGTCTGCAGTAATTTTGATTAAAATAATAGTGTGCCTTGAGGAACAGTGAACTAAAAGAATAAACAAAATAAAGGAGTTTAGGGCCTGATTCAAAGCCCATTGAGGTAAATGCAAAAGGCTTGTCAATCAGGCCTTGAGAGGAAGGATGATATTGTGGTTGAGACACTGGACTGGTTATCAGGAGATTTTGGTAAGTCACCTCACATCATGTTGCTTTAGATTCCCCATCTGTAAAATGGAGTTGAGTCTAGATTCATTATTCTTTTTGAGGTGGTCTGATAGTAAGTTGATGATCACCATAGGAAAGTCTATTATACATAATATTAATAACTAAACATCCGTGTCATCACACAGACGTGGTAGTTGGGCCAAGTAATCCTCCATCAGTGCACTCCATACAAGCAATGAAATTGTTGCATATAAATTAGCTTTAGAATTAGACTGGTGATTGTGATATCAGAGGTAACTCAACCAATGTCTAGGACTGTCACCATGGGATAGATACATGCCTTGCTGCCACATGGATATAATTCCTCAAGTCAAAATGGCTGAGAATTTAAAAAATGGGATGGTAACAGATTTCAAATCCCAGTGGTGATAGAACCTGGAGATGTTCTGAACAAAAAGAGCTTTCAACCATGCTTGTAGCTATTTCCATCACTTCACACTGACTCAACAGATAATCTAGACTTCAGACCGTCACACCTCAGAGTAACATTCTTGGAATCTTATTATATAGATTATAGACAGGGCTTCTGTTTTTCAGGGTTTATTTTTAGCAATTTTTGAGTTTTACATAGATATCCAAAAATCGGGTGAGGTGGAGGGTTGGGGACCTTCTCTTTGTATATACTGCAATATATACATTACTCATTACAGTCATATATGCTTTAGCATGCAGCAGCAGGGACTACACAGACCAATTGATGCACAACATGTGACTGTGCTTTAGAAATCACACCCCCATAGTATGCATTACTGCTCCATGTAGACAAGCCCCTAGATACAAGTAACCAGTTCCAGTGTTATTCTAGTGTTTCCTGGATGAATACTGATTTCAGGGGGTTATTTATGTCAGGGATGTCTTATTGGTTTTTATCAGTTAAAACCGAAATCAGAAGCCCTATTTATATAGTGTTTGCCGCAAAATGACGTTCATGTCACTTGTAACTTAATCAGAATCCTGAGATGTGTATATCTTTATTCATAGATTTCCCATGAGCCACGTCCCTTTTGCTACAGCAGTTATGGCAGCATTGCCTGAACTGGCTCTGGCACAATATTGGTGTATAGCACTTTCCCTCCACCTGATATGTTTCTCTTTTTGTGTACCTACTTGCCCCATGCAGAATTTTGGCCCTGTGAATATTTTCAGTGATTTACTAAGCCTCCATTACATGCTGTACCTGTCTAGTTCTCTTTACTTTTACTATCCTTAGACAATAGTTGAGTGACTAGTTACTGTGTCAGTGGCATCTTCCCTATTGAAGAGTATGAATTTAATGAAAGTACATAATAATTCAGTGTCTGCTCATTGTTTTAAACATCCCTTTTCCTCCCAGGGTTTTATGTGGGATGTGGCAGAAGAGCTTAATGCCATGTTAATATTTGCTGAACACAGATACTACGGAGAATCCTTGCCCTTCGGAAATAAGTCTTACAGCGTAAGTGCCTTTTCCCACTCTGATTACCCACTGGTTTCAAGGCTGTTGAGAAGAATTGGCTGCTTCCTTTCTCCTTAAAATTCTTTTATGCTAGTGTAAATCCTGCTGGCTTGACTCGTGTGAGTAACCCTGTTGACTACATAGTAACTACTTGCATGAGTAAGGTGAGCAGGATTTGGCTCCATGTTTACTAGTATGTGTGGTGTGTGGCAGGAGAGTCACATTTTCTATAACTATTGATTCTATACAGTAGCTTTCAAAAGCCTCTAGGGATTTCTAGAATTACAAGCTACACTTGCAGAGATCAATTCAACTGTTGCCCAAATGTAGCCACCTCTGGTGTGATCCTCAGCAGCTCACAAATTACAAAGGGAAAAACAAAGATTGGTGTTTGAAAATCTGTCCCATACTATATAATATGTTCTTGTTTCAGGATTCCAAACACCTGAATTACTTGACGTCGGAACAAGCTCTGGCAGACTTTGCGATACTAATTCAGCACTTAAAGGAGACAATTCCAGGAGCCCTAAATGCCCCTGTGATTGCCATAGGGGGTTCCTATGGAGGGATGCTTGCAGCCTGGTTTAGAATGAAATACCCTCATGTGGTGGTTGGGTAAGTGCAGTTGCTATGCTTAAACACAGATCAGTAATGGCACATAAAAAATGACCTGGAAATAGAGGGATTTGTTAGAAAGACCTAATCCTTCTTTGCATTTATAATTTGCACTTATAGCTATGAATATTGTGGAGGCACTCTTGAAAGCTCAGAGTTAAGATTGTGTTAAATTTTTCATCTAAAACAGGGATTCAGTCTCTTACTTTATTCTTCAGCCAATAACAATCTCTTCTGAAATTTACAGAACACAATCTAGCAGTTGGTAGATATAGGCACCCTTCAGTCTCAAGAGGCCATGGGTATGTGCCCCTGAGTGGTAACGAATTTACTCAGTTGGTTTTATGGCAGCTGCGGCTGTGGCTGAAGAGACCCACTCAAGAGAGACAATCTCTGCTGCATCTCTCACATTTAAAGGCGATGTTTCGACCCTTTGGGCTCTGCCTTCTGTGAGCTCTTTTCTCCTCTGCTAAGCTGGACTGCTTCCTCTCGTAACTCCGGTGAACTTTAAGCTCTGATTTCCAAAGGCTGTAGTCTTGAGTGTGATCTTCCCAGTGATCCACATCCAAGTCCGTTTCTTTGAGTCTCGCTTGCACACATCCTTGAAATGCAATTGTGGGCGCCCTTTGGGTCTTTTTCCAGATGCCAATTCACCGTAGAGGATGTCCTTTGGGATGCGCCCATCATTCATTTGGCACACGTGCCCAAGCCAGTGGAGGTGTCTTTGTTTGAGGGAGTGTTTGCATGCTGGGTATGCTGGTCCATTTGAGCACCTCAGTGTTGGTGACTCTGTCCCTCCAGGAGATTCCAAAGATTCGAGGAAGGGCAATACATATGAAAGCTGGCAGCTAGTGTTGACTTTTTTCTGAGGATTTTCAAGTAAACCTGTTAATTAAGTTATAATTACTTTAAAGTGATCCCTTTTAAGAAAGTTGACTTTTTGAGTCTTCTGATTTTTTTCAGGCTCCATTGTCCTTAAAAGTTGCAGATGGCAGATAAGATTTTGTCTCTCTCTGGGGCGAGGTAACTTTTAAAATTTATTAACAAAAAGAAAAAAGTGATTGGGATTTTTGGCAAAACCCAAAACTCTTACTCAGTGAATATCTGACCAGTGCCAATATGTTTTACAATGGCTATTTTTGTTCCTTGACGCAGCAAATGTAGTTGCGCGTGGGACTCTCCTCACCCCTCAAGGCTTAAAGTGCAGGCAAGCTTTCCCTTGGCTGGCTAGGGAAGAACTTCATATGGGACAGGCCAAGTTCAGGACACTTCACTTGGCTGCCCTCTTTTTTCTGAAGGTCAGGTAGGGAGAAGAGCAAAGAGTCGCATTGGACTGAAAACTCAACACCTCTGTTTACATTCCTCTTCTCATCATGAGGAAAGAGAGAGGCTCCAGGATAAACTATGGTGTTGGAGGGTAAGGGTTTCCCACAATGCCATTGTGAACATAAGCTCTCTTCTTGGTATCTAGAAGTAAGAGAAGCTCCTCTATATGCCCTCTAAATGCTTGAGCCAACCTTACCACCCTCCAGGAGACATGCAAGGGAGTTAGTAGAGTTGTTTGTAACTTACGTGGTCTTTGCCTCAGCAAGCAGACTGCCCAGCTGTCCCAAGAGTTGACTACTGGATGCTCTCTTTCCTTGGACAGCTTCACAGTTCATCATAGGAAGGTTCTTTTGGTGACTTTGCTTTGCAGCGTCTGACGCTCTCCTGCCACAGAGCCAGCATCCATAGCCTTCGGTGGCTTTTATGACCTAGGCAGCCACTGCTATTTTGTATTGTATCAGACCCTATATAGGATTACTGTATAGCTGTTGGGAAAGGATTGTCTTGTGGTTATGGCACTGGCCTGTGACTTGGGAGCTCTGGGTTCAGTTCCCAGTTCCACAGTAGACTTTCCATGTGACCTTGGGCAAGTCACTTAGCCTCTCTGTGCCCCAGAGTCCCATCTGTAAAATAGAGATAATAATTCTGCCACCCTTTGTCTGCCTTGTTTATTTAGATGGTAAGGTCTCTGTGGCACAGACTGTCTCTTCAGTGTGTGTGTGTGTGTGTATGTATGTATGTATGTATGTGTATATATATAAGTGCCTAGTATACTGGGTCTGATCTCAGTTGGGGTCTCTAGACACTACTGTACAAATAAATACAAACGTGGACTAAGAGCCTGCAAAATTTTTAAAAATGTTTGAACTAGCATCTTATTCATAGATTCTAGGACTGGAAGGGACCTCGAGAGGTCATCGAGTCCAGTCCCCTGCCCTCATGGCAGGACCAAATACTGTCTAGACCATCCCTGATAGACATTTATCTAACCTACTCTTAAATATTTCCAGAGATGGAGATTCCACAACCTCCCTAGGCAATTTATTCCAGTGTTTAACCACCCTGACAGTTAAGAACTTTTTCCTAATGTCCAACCTAGACCTCCCTTGCTGCAGTTTAAGCCCATTGCTTCTTGTTCTATCCTTAGAGGCTAAGATGAACAAGTTTTCTCCCTCCTCCTTATGACACCCTTTTAGATACCTGAAAACTGCTATCATGTCCCCTCTCAGTCTTCTCTTTTCCAAACTAAACAAACCCAGTTCTTTCAGCCTTCCTTCATAGGTCTTGTTCTCTAGACCTTTAATCATTCTTGTTGCTCTTCTCTGGACCCTCTCCAGTTTCTCCACATCTTTCTTGAAATGCAGTGCCCAGAACTGGACACAATACTCGGATTGAGGCCTAACCAGCGCAGAGTAGAGCAGAAGAATGACTTCTTGTGTCTTGCTCACAACACATCTGTTAATGCATCCCAGAATCATGTTTGCTTTTTTGCAACAGCATCACACTGTTGACTCATATTTAGCTTGTGGTCCACTATAACCCCTAGATCCCTTTCTGCCGTACTCCTTCCTAGACAGTCTCTTCCCATTCTGTATGTGTGAAACTGATTGTTCCTTCTGAAGTGGAGCACTTTGCATTTGTCTTTGTTAAACTTCATCCTGTTTACCTCAGACCATTTCTCCAATTTGTCCAGATCATTTTGAATTATGACCCTATCTTCCAAAGCAGTTGCAACCACCTTCTAAGTGTTTGCAGATGATTTCTTTAATTACTTGCTCCATTATCTTCCCTGGCACAGAAGTTAAACTAACTGATTTGTAGTTTCCTGGGTTGTTTTTATTTCCCTTTTTATAGATGGGCATTATATTTGCCCTTTTCCAGTCTTCTGGAATCTCTCCTGTCTCCCATGATTTTCCAAAGATAATCTGACATGGCTAAAACTTCCACTTGCTTTGCACTCCATCTTGTGGAATATTTTTGCAAATGTACATATTGTTCATGTAATTCTCAGTCAAGAATGTCACAGATGAATTATAAGCACCTATTTTTAGAAGCTTTTAATTAGAAGACAGCAGCTGTGAGGAAAGTGTTGCCATGAGGACAGAGATTCATTTTTTTAGAGGTGCTAGATGCACATGTTTCACCAAACAATCTTGTCTTTCTGTCTCCATCTACAGAGCTCTTGCAGCCTCTGCCCCAATCTGGCAGTTTGAGGATTTGGTACCCTGTGGCACTTTCTACAGTATAGTGACAAATGATTTCAAAAAGAGCGGGCAGTGCTGCTCAGAGAGCATCCTGAATTCCTGGGGGGCCATTAACCGCATCTCCTCCACAGGTAGGAAGTTGGCAAGACCTTTCAGAAATCATGTTTTTTGAAGGATCACAAAGTTCAAGCAATTTGCCTAAAGAGAATCATTGTAAATTTGAAATTGCATAAAGTGTGAGTGATTGTCTCATGTGTATCATTAATTTTTTTTAACATAGCCTTCATCAGCTGTTATGGATTAGCTTTTACATTTAAAAAATGAACGTTTAAAATGAGACCATTTGGAGTTGACTGTGAAGGTGGAATCGGACACAGGTAGACGATGCTATCATACCACATAGAAACAGGAGACATTTGTTAAAGTAAACAACTACAGACCCAAAAAAAACCCAGATTTCCACGCTGCTTGAGTTCTAGCTTTGTCTACCTTGTTTTCCAGGGCCACACCTTGCAATGGCCTAACATAATCCATGACACATCTGCATGCTCAGTACTGTAGCTAGTTTTTCAAAGTAAATAACTAGGTTGTTTAAAATGACTAAAAAATAGCAGACCTTAGTCTAGATCTAGAGAGTTATGCTATTTCCTCTATCTGGAATGGGTAAAAGAAAAGAGGTTAGCTACCACTGAAATGCTATTTCTGAAGTCTGCTAGTATCAACCTTTCAAAAGGGGAAGGTAACTTAAAAATAGACCTTGCTGCTGGCATAGCATATGGTTTGTACAAGTTTTATAGAGTGGTTTAAAATCCAGGTCCAAACCTCCCTGACCACCGGGAAAACTTCAGATCTGGAGTTGGCTCCAGATCATAACTTAAGGAATCGCTATCGCGTTCCAGCGCGGTGCAAACTAGGAAGGAAGGCAACATCTTTAATTTCATGAGAAAAGGTGAAGGGAAGAGGATGGGAGAGCAGACCTTAAAGGTAGTCTGTTTGTTTTTGTTTTTAACCTAGCTTAAAAATAAACAGGAAAGGAGGAAGGGAAAATCTTAATTGGCCATTGCACTATTTATCATTTAGCACTAGGGTGGAGAGATCAGAAGGGATTGCAGCCTACCTAGAGCACAGGGATTTTAAAATTTATTTTCCTGTTCTAGTTCAGGACCCCACTAGAGAAACCAGTATTATAAATTAGTCTGTAAAAATGGGAAACTGAGTCCGAGGGATTCTTAACCAGTCAAAACAAGGGAGAGAAGGGCAAGCAGAGTCCTGTGAGTTATCTAGTGACAGCTCTCGTACGTTCAGCCGGTACGTTCGATGTTTCCTTTCAGAAAAGAAAGGCTTGCTTTGTGGTGTTCACTATGTTAATTTGTCAGACACCATGTTCTCCAAACACCAGCCAGATTTACATTAACCTAATGTGCCTGATATGCACTATCCACATACCTCCGAGTAGTCCATTCACTGAAATACTCGCTGGACCAGATTCTGCTCTCAGGAATGCTTGTGTACACGTGAAGAAACTTCAGTGGCTTAATTACACCGAGGGAAGGGAAAAGGGTAAGAGAGAAGTTGCACTAACAGGGGCATGTTTCGGGTCCTCGCTATCCATAGCCTTTATGATGTATGACTGACTCCAGGGACATTAACCACTAATTTGTATGTCTTCTTGCTTAGATGAAGGTTTGAAGTGGCTTTCCAGCGCATTTCACTTATGCAGCCCATTAAAAAGCAAGCAAGATGCTGCTGTGTTGAAAGCTTGGCTAAGTGAAACATGGGTAAATTTGGCAATGGTGAACTATCCGTATAAAGCTGATTTCTTACAGCCCCTGCCAGCTTGGCCCGTTCAGGTAAATGAGCGTCTACATCTTCTATAACTGATTCAGCTTTAGGCTGGGACACGCTGATTTGCTGCAAATTGCTGCTTTTAAAAAGTAAAGAAAACCCACATGATCTAGGACAGGGGTGGGCAAACTACAGCCCGCGGGCCGAATCCGGCCCACTAGCCATTTTATTCCAGCCCTTGAGCTCCAGCCGGGGAGCAGGGTCAGGGGCCGCCCCATGCAGCTCCCGGAAGCAGCCGCATGGCCCCCTCCGGTGCTCCAGCCGGGAAGCAGGGTCAGGGGTCGTGCCATGTGGCTCCCGGAAGCAGCGGCATGGCCCCCACTCTGGCTCCTATGTGTAGGGGCAGCCAGTGGCCTCCGCTCTGCACACTGTCCCTGCCCCAAGCGCCGCCCCTGCAGCTCCCATTGGCCGGGAACCACAGCCAATAGGAGCTGCAGTAACGGTCCCTGCGGACGGGGCAGTGTGCAGAGCCGCTTGAGGTAAGCGCCGCCGGGTGCTTGCACCCCAGAGCTCTGCTTTGCCAAGGGATCATGTAAAAATGACTCTTTCTGGCTCATCAGATCTGCTGCCTGTGTGTATCGGAGTCGCAGCTGCTTGATTTTAGTGTCAAAAATATGTTTAATTCCTTTTTACTCATGTTGGCTCTGTAGAGCCAATCCTCCGCCCCAAACATTTTTTTTTCTCTTTCATCATCTTGTTGGAAAGTCGCTGTTGGTCTTTGCTTCCCCTCGGCTTTCCTCCTTATTCATACCTTCATCTGCTATGATCTCAGCTGTTGCCTTTCCCTCTTATGATCTTTCCAAATCCCTCTGGTCTTCAGAGGCCCAAAGTGCTAGAACTAGACTGTTTTTGCAGCTGTGTTCTGACCTCCTGGCTGCAGCTCTCCACATCCACTCCCTTATTTGCCAGCCTACTTATTTGGAATGCTTCTTGCCTCTGAGCCACTTCTTCTTGGTCTTGCCTGCCTCTACTCTGTTAACCCCTCAATGAATTCCTCTGAGTCACTTTGAGCTACTATGAATTACCAATGAAGTACAGTAGGTAAAATTAAAAGAAATAAAGTCAATACCAGTGTTATCCTCCATTAAACCTAAATTCTGAACAGACAAACTGTTGATCTCCTTTAGTCAGCAGACTTGGTTTTATACGCCACATAAGGGATTGATCCTGCTGGAAAAATCTTGCTAATGTGGGTAGTGTGGTTTATTTGAATGGGACTAGTTACTCACCCAAGCACTTCTGCTCATACGGAGTAGTCCCTTAGGAATGGTCCCTTGGATTTGAGCATGAGGTACTACTCTGGGTGAGCAAGGAAAGCAGAATCTGGAGATGAGTAAGGGATTTGCTGAATTGTGCTTCAATGTGGTTTTCTTGTCATGTCCTCGCACTGTGTATTGTCATGTTGTGTGCATAGGTGGGCTTGACTTGCTCTGGCTTGTTAACAAAAGCTGAAACATGCATACAAAAATAAACATAGACTTGACTGGTGGAAGGAAAAAGAAAGGAAAGCGGGGGAGAATGGAAATTCACCTGTCCTTTGCTGCTCTCCCATCAGCATAAATACCCTCAGTTCGATTTCAGTCTCTTATCTGTCTAAATGCAGCTTGAAGGATGCACATTACTGCCTCACTCCCATCCCTGAATTTGCTGTTCTGTTACTGATAGATGGAGCTCAAAGGTTTGAGTGAGTCACAGTGGCTCAGTAAGATATGAAATAGCAAACCCTTCCTGTTTGTCTTGGCGCTTCTAATGTATGCGACCTCTCTGGGTGGTTTAAGCTGTTTAGGTACCTTCTATGAAATGTGAGCTCTAATGACAAAACTAATGTGATTAGCTGAGTGAGAGTGAGAAGGGTATTGAGAGCTTAGGGGAAGAAAACTGTTAGAATAGCTGAATGTGTCTGCATAATCCTTTCTCTAGTGTGGGCGGATGGTGCCCTCTGAGAAGTGATTGGTCTCTCAGCTTCCACCCCGGTGCTTGATCTACAGAAGTAGGGCTGTCTGCAGCTCTTTAGACTCTCATCTTTACCTTCTGCAGTGCACCAGGGCACTAGTGAGTGAGCTTTCAGCGCCTTTAACTGCTCAGGGGCAGAGCTGGTTAGTGAACCTAGTCAGTGCTTCATTTGTAATGAAAGAGCTGCCAGGGCTCAAGCAATTAGGTGCTGGGTCTCAAGCAACTTTTTTACATTCATAACTGATGCAACAAGCCCAGAGGTGCCAGGGCTATGAACTGCCAAGCCCAGAGGTGCCAGGGCTATGAACTGCCAAGCCTAGCGGTGCCGGGGCTCAGCCCTGGCAAGCCCTGGCACAAACTAAGCACTGAAACTAGCCAAGGCAGAAAGCTCTCTTAATAATGATGGCAGAAGAGTTGGTGACTTACACTTAGGCCTTGTCTTTACTAGTATGTTCTTGCCTCCTCTTAGCTAACACAAGGTAAAGTCCTAGTGACGAAGCGGGAGTTAGCAGGTCGAGGTCGAGGTTAACTTGTGTTAACACTGCTATGGGGCAGCCTGGAGTTGCTCACTCATGTTAAAACTATGAACTGCCTGAGTTCGCAGGTCACAGACAACTCTAGGCTCCCCCATAGCCCCTACTTCAACCTGCTAACTTGTGCTAAAACTGGTAATTACCTCTTCTTCGGTAGGATTTTACCTTGTATTAGGCACTCTGTTAGCTAACAGGAGGAAAGAACACACCTTTCCTCCTCGTGAAGGCATACCCTTACTGAATGTTATTCCCAGCCCAAAGTGAGCTATATTGCTGAGCACCAGCAACTCCCTTCAGCTTTAGGGGGGGTTACAGGTACTCTCCGCACCCTGCAGGGGGCTGGATTGCACACCTCTGCCCCCCATAAGTCTGTGGGAAGAGGCTAAGGGGAGAGGAAAGTTACACAAATATCCCCTCCCAGAGTTTCTTCTGGATTATCTTTTCATGGGGACAGGATTTGCACACTGCCCCCTCCCTCCAACACACACACATTCCCACAATGAGCTACGGAGCCTGCCCCCAAACCGTGTAGATCCCAGAAGTTCTACAGGTGGCCAGAACTGTTTGCACAGGAATCCATGTGACTTCACAACTGCTCTAGAGCCATGGTGCATCTCCCCCAGTCCCTGGCAGGAGCCACACTAACAGGGATTCCCATGGCCACCCAAATGAAGACTGAATTGGGGACTGGGGTCTGATGGATGTGCCCTGGCCCTCCCCACACTTACCATTAGGATGCTCAGTCTCTGCCCTTCCTCATGTAGGTCCCAGACTTACTGAGAGCCCTCCACAGAGCAGGAGATAAGAAGGGAGCTGTGCTCAGGAGTCAGCTGCCACGTACCTCTTCTGTTTGGGAAGGGGGAAAATCTGTGTGGAGGCAGATCATGGTGTGATGTAGGCCAGGATTTAACCCTGAGCTACAAACCAAACCCAGCGTTGATTTAATTCTCCAGCAGCACAGTGCCTCCTTCCAAGATGTTTTCCAGAGCTGAAGAAATAAAAAAACCTGCTAGAGTGATTAAAAACAGTATCACTTTAAAAATGAGAAACTTCCCAATTTATGTTGATTTATTATTTATATTACAGTAGCATCTAGAAGCCCCAGCCATGGATTGGAGCCCCATTGTGCTAGATGCAATGAACGTACATTTTTAGGAGACATTTTTCATCCCAAAGGAACTCCAAATTATTTATTAACTTTTCTAACTAATTATTAAGCATAATCTATTTTTATAAAGCAAGGGAATTGGATGCTGTCAAGGCTGATTCCCCACTCTGGCACTTTGAGTGCAGAAGGTGGGGGCCTGCAAGGACTCTAATACTGGCTACTCCAGGCTTGTATTAAACTCCCAAGGTTACAGCTTTTCTCTGACCTTGGATGGGTAGATGCTGCCACCACCCAAATGCAAAACCCGTTGGAACTCAGGAAGGTGCACTTGGGAATTCCTTCCTTTGGGGTACCCTCAAGCCCTTTCACCCCGCTCAGGGGAAGACCCGAGAAAGGAAAACAAATCATCTGTTGTCACCAGCTAACTAAAAAACATGTGCACAAACCTCTTCAGACACACACATCCAAATCCTGTTAGTTTTAAAAAAGGTAAATTTTATTAAAAACAAAAGAAAGAAAATACATCTGAAACTTAGGCTTTTGCTAAATTTAAAAAACCCACATACAAAAATTAAACATCAAGAATAACCTTCTTGAGGTCCAGCCTAAAGGTTACAAGCAACACAAAAGCATTTGGGGTTAGCACAGAGGAGTCCACAAGCCGTACAAAAATAAAGGAAATAACCCTACTCGCGTCTTTCTAAACATTCCTGATCTACTTACATATTTGGGGAGTTTCAAATAAGTAGTTCTAGTTATGATCTGATGATTTTCACATCTGGTCTCCAGCTTCTCACAGCACAACTGCTCCCCTCTTCCCTGGAGAACAACAACAGACCGACAAAGGGAAGCTTTTTCCCCATTTTAAAAAGTTCTAGCCTTCCCATTGGCTCTTTTGGTCAGGTGCCCACTCCCTTTCCTTCATTTGGAGACTTTTTTAACCCTTTACAGGTAAAGCAAGTAGATAGCAGCTACCAAGATGGATTTTATAGCTAACGGGCTGGCTGGGTGTCCATAAAAGGGAACTACCCCTCCCCTTCATTTATCACAGATGCAGAAACCGCTAATGCAATATTAAGGTTGTACAGTTGAAATAAAATCGGGAAATTCAAAATGTTGGGTCCTAGCAGCAAAATAACTCAGCTGCATTACATGTAATTTATATTTCTGTTTTTCTGATTTAATATAATTGTCTTGGTAATATATACCATAAAATTAAATAGGGTGTCCAAGAAATGCTGTAGTTCAGATTGACAAAACTTTCAAAAGAAAGCAGTGCACCATACCTGACTTGTTCTCAGGTTTGGTCAGTCTGTGTCAAGGGCATCATTAGAGACATTTCCCCCTTTCTCTTGCTATAGGTAGTTTGCAAGTTCTTGAAGAATCCCAAACTGCCAGACAAATTATTGCTACAGAATGTTTTCCAGGCAGTAAATGTCTACTACAACTACTCAGGAGCTGCATCGTGCCTTAACACGTCTCAGAGTGCCACAAGAAATCTTGGGCTGACGGGCTGGTACTATCAGGTACATACACAAACCTTTTCCAAAATGTCCAAAGTGCCAAAGCTATTGTGAATTCTCAATTCATTCTGTCAGAATCCTTTAACTTGTGTTAATATATGGGTGCAGACCCTTGGTTGCTGTAAATTGGCATACCTTCACTGAGAAATCAACACAAGCTGTGCCGTTTGCACCAACTGAGTGTCAGACCTCATTTTTTCCAAAATCAAGCTCGTCTAGAACTCAATAGGAATGTGTCAAGGGATTATCATTAGCTTTTGTGAACAGTCCTGGCCTTCCCAACAAAGGAGTTTGTGTTAGATGATTTCTATGAATTAGACTGTGATCTTAAAATATTATTTCAGTCTTTATCTGTGAAATCGGTTAACAGAACCTGAACGTTATCTTGAGCTTGTATGTATGGTGGTGAATAGGGTGGAACCTTTTTAATGACATGAGTAATATGTCCTGGTGACCTGCAGATATGCAGTAGGGAAAATCGTCAAGAATTAAAATAATGAATGTTTACAGCACTTTTCATCTTTAGGGCATAAAGCTCTTGACAATGGAAGGTCAGTACCATTATCCCCATTTTATAGGTGGGGAGACTGAGATATATAGAGGGGAAGTGACTTGCACAAGGTCACACTGCAAGATAGTGGCAGAGCGGGGAACAGAACTCGGGGCTCCTGGGTGTTTGACGATTGGTTTAAGATTCACACCAACATTTTTATTAGAAGCAAACCATTAAGTTCCAGCAAAAAAACCTGAATTTGAGTCCATGTAAATTTACAAGGGTAAATTGATTCTGGTTTATTCAAATAGAACCACTTCTGATGTGTCCTCTGGCTAGTGGTATTGAGGTCAGTGGGACAACTGGTCTGGGAAAGGCAAGTAGTTTGTGGCTCAGTGTCTGCATTTTAATATGTAGCAAATATCTATTGTTATGTAAGGCATTGAAAAGAGTCCTCCTTTACAGTACAGCTATAGCCACAACTAGCATATTTAAAGTGTCCCACAGAGGCCACTGTTACATTTTCCTGCTCTGCCTTCCAGGCTTGCACAGAAATGGTGATGCCCATGTGCACAGATGGTGTCAATGACATGTTTGAGACTAGGAAATGGAACTTCCATGTCTTCTCTGAAGAATGCTTCAAACTGTGGAAAGTGAGGCCTCGCCCTCACTGGATTCCTTCTGTGTATGGAGGGAAAAACATCAGTTCACACAGTAACATCATCTTCAGGTGAGCTTACTTCAGCTTCTGTAACATTCCCCCTCTACCAACATGGGTTGCTGGTGGGGATAGAATCTGGGGCTTTGAGCACCAAAACCACAAGCCTCTACACTTTTTGTTTCATCTAATGTGCAGCCGTAGCCAGGAGTTCCCAGCGTTCCCCAATTCTCTCCTCGGTGCTCTTGCAGAAGTTGATGAGAGTTGCATGTGCACCTCTGAAAGGTGAATTTGGCTTATGGCTTTGTGGAGTGTGGCTCTGTTTCTGTGAGGAAACATCTCTTCCCCGGTAAATGGAAGTCTAAAAAACACAAACTCCAACACCAGGAGTCTTTTGCCCCATCTGTCACCCTGAGTCACAGCCTCTGCTGTGGGCTGGAGCAACCTTCCCTCCCTCAGCTGGATGCAGGGGAGCTGCCACCCACCCTCTTTTGAAAGCCTTAGCTTTGGGCCCTGAAAATGGAAGCCAGCATTTGGGTCATGTCTCAAGCCCTCTGTTCTCTTGGCCAAGGCCTGAGTCTCTTAATTTCCCTCTGGGATGTTGGCTGCCCAGTCTCACACACCCACTTGTTGGGGTACTCCAGGAATACTGGTTGTTGCCAGCCCCCGGGTCTGCCTGTCAGCTCTGTCACCAAGTCCACACCAACTTGCCCCTTCCCAGGGTTCCTTGCCCTTCTGTCTGTCTACTACGTCTCCTTCTGGCCCCCTTTCACCAGTTTCATTCTCAGGCCCTTTTAGCAGAGATTCTGGGGACCTCCTGCCTCTTTCCCAGTCTACCTCTCAATATAGAAACCAGTAGCCTAATCTTTTACAGCCCATCTCCTAGTCTCTGTAACATGGGGAATGATCCTTCTTTTAATAAGAAAATGAGGGGAGTATAAATATAATTTGTAGTATAGACCCCAAACTCACAAACCGGCCCTCCTTTCCTAACACGAGACAACTCTTTCAGCAAACGACTATTAATCATTGTTTCTTAAGCAGCTTTCTAGACTTCTTCCCCCCTTTATTTTTAAAGAGAGAAAGCTAGGAACTCTGATAGGGAGATCAGTCTTCCTTCTGATGCAGCACACAGTGATTGCCTACCGCTGGCAGCTCCCCGAGAGACCTCTTGTGCTATCGTTCAAATTGTTCAAGTTCCTTTAGAAAAGAAACTTCTTTAAACAAAAGTCAGAATTAGTCTTTGGGACCTAGTAAATAGCTGTGTATTTTAAAAGTAAGGCATCCTGGCTTGAATCAGGGATTAGTCTCAGGATTTCAGCCTCTGACTTTGGTCTCTTAGCTCCAAAGGCCTATTGCTTTTCTCTCTTATTGGTCTCTTGCTGTTCCTTCCCCAGCAGGTATCTGCTCCAAAGTGTGAAACTGTGCTTTGATGGAAAACTTTCTTTAAATGATAAAAAAAAGAAAAGAAAAAAACAACCCCAAATCTTCTAGTTTAGTTCCTGCAAATTGTTGCTTGTTCTTAATAAGATTCCACAAAATTGTACAGTATGATTCTGCTTTAGAAATTGACAGATGAGCAAACAAACATATTTAAAGCATGTTTAAGCATTCATGCCAGCTCAGGGCATTTGAAACCAGAAAAGCTTGAAAGCAACCAAATGAATGAAAAAGAAGTGCTTTACACACAATGCTTTGGACCAGAAGCTGAGCTGTTTCCCTGTGGGGGGGACGGACGGACGGACGGACACACACACACACACACACACACACACACACACACACACCTCTACCTCTCTCTCTCTCTCTCACATATCCTGAAGGGCCACAAAGAATCCCTACACCCACCATGGAGATGCAGCCCCACATGGAGTAAAATGCAACATCTGTTTAACTCCAAGGGGGGGGAGGGATAGCTCAGTGGTATGAGCATTGGCCTGCTAAACCCAGGGTTATGAGTTCAATCCTTGAGGGGGCCACTTAGGGATTTGGGGCAAAAATCAGTACTTGGTCCTGCTAGTGAAGGCAGGGGGCTGGACTCAATTACCTTTCAGGGTCCCTTCCAGTTCTAAGAGTTAGGTATATCTATCTATATTATTATTTTTTAACTCACACAACAGTTTTAGGACAGTGAGTGAAGCATACTATATTGGAATGGAACTGTTGGGCGGATTTTCTCCAGGTTGAATGTAATTACCCAGATTGGAATTTGGCCAGGATACTGGAACTGATGTCTCTACTCCTACAAAAAATGCCCTGAGATATATAAGAAACAAAAATGGTCATGACTTCTGCCCTCTTATCCAAAAGATGACACCCTTAGCAGCAGTGTCCTAGAGCACTGTGCTGAGGCATTAGTCAGTATTGACTCAGAGAAATCCCCAGCACCACTTCTGTAGCTCCTTGGAGATCTTCCATCAAACTCTCTCAGCTTGTGAACGCTACTGAGACCACAGCCGATGTGGTATGGCTTTCCGGGAGAGTGCACCTTTATTACAACTTTAGCTTTGTGAGCTTGGTGTTTGCAGCGACTCTTTCACTCTCAGCAATTTTCATACCAGAGAGTCTTATTGGAAGCTATTCAGTTTTTCAGTTGGCATGGCATGGAAACCTTGCATCATGGTGGAAACCATACTTTAATCCCGTTAACACGTGGGATTGTAGAGGTTTTTGTTGCAAGTGGCAAGTTTCAGAGTGATGATGTTAGACTGTGAAGGCTCCTCCCAGCTGCTTCTCCTGGTCCCTAGGAGGGGCGGGGGGTGAGGGAGGCAGATGAGCCTGGTCTGAGAAAATGGGTTGAGAGCTTTCTCATAGGGATGTTTCTTTAGGGTCAGGGCCCTTTAGGAAGTTCTGTTTGTACTGTCCGTACTGGGCAGTGATGGCAGGGATAAAGAACTAATGATGGGGGTGGGAAATAGGAACTTTACACTGGAAACTTGATTTTTTTCAAAGCCTCACCAGGATCCTTGTAGATGATGATTTGCTTTGGAACTTGTCCCTCAAGAAGCATTCGTAACCATGTAGTGAATGGAGAGGAATGGCTGACTCCTGAATATTATTTCACTTGGATAAAAATGAGTGTTTGCTTGAATTTATTCTCTTGTATTCTCAGACTCTTTAGTTGCAAGATGCTCAGCAAAGCACTAGTAAATAGGACTATTCATATGCTTAAAGTTAAGCACATGCTTAACTGCCTTAGCGGATCAGGATCCGATCATTCAGCACCTTCCAGGATAAAGCCCCTACTGAGCATTGTTTCTCAATCTACATCAATGCTGCCAATGCCATCACTTGGCACGTTGGCCAGAACCTTGGATGGAGCAGCCAGACTCTCCCATGAAAGCCAGGGATGGTGTTGTTTTCCTGCTGCATGCTTTAATTTCCACATGAGTGGGACCAAGAAATCCAAGTCCATGTACATTTTGGGTCTCTCAGCAACTCAACTTACTGTTGCTAAGGCACTGGGCTGATTCAGGCGACCTTTTAAATCAAATGCATTTTGCTTATTGTGCAGCTCTCTCTATGCGTTTTTGTTTTGCAAATACAGAATGTTTTTTTTCTCCTGAGCCATATTAAGATGTATTGAAATTAGAGGTACAGAGAGAGATGCAAGATTTTCTGTATTTTTCCACTGAGGAAAAACAAACACTATAATACTATAGTTCAAACACAGTCGGTTTTTATTTGTAGTTCTTTAAGGTCAAAAGTTGGAGATGGAGACAAATGTTTTGAGTGTAATCGACTGTGATATTTTTATGAAACACAATGGCTGTGTGACATTAACAGACCCCTGTCCCTCTAGGCATCTGATCCCGTAACGCACCAGATTTGGCTCAGGACAGAACATCATGAAGGTGCACAAAGTGTTCAATGGCCTCTGTGCTGTCCAAGCAACAGCATGAGATCTAACCTAACATATTTTTAGCTGCGTGGTGACTACAGATGTAATAGAAACGTCTTTTGTGTCCCAGGAAGAGTATCTGAAAGATTTAACTTAAAACTTGCATTCTAAATAAAATAAAATAAAAGGGCCCAGGGCTATAATCCTTCTTCTTGCAACAGTTCCCCTGATTTAAATGGGAGTGAACAAATAAGGATTACCCCCAGAGACTATGCGTTTATTTGGTGTGCTGTCCAAAGTCTCCTCCTTTCATCTGGAGAGATGGCACTAGAGATAACGTTGTTGAATGGAAGGGATGGGGGGAAAAGTAACATACGTTAGTGGACTGAGCCCAGGATTGGGAATTAGACACTCTTAAATGCCAATCCTGATTCTGCCACTGATTTGCTGTATGGAGTTGGGTAAATCACGTTGGACCTGATCCAAAGCCAGTGGAAAGCCTCCCATTGATTTCAATGGGGTTTAGATTGTTGCCTGGAGGGCTTGAATTTTCAGAAGTGTCCACCGGATGGTGTCTCCAGCTGGGCACCCAAAATTCCTGGGCACTTTGAAAAACTTGGACCTTTCCCAGTTGACCCATCTGTAAAAACAGGGAAGTTGCTCCATTATTTTTGCAGAAAAGGCATTAAAATAAAGGCATAAATAAATGAATAGCTTGGTACCGAAAGTGCAGAAGGGAAAAGAGAAGATAGAAGTATATTGACCTATCACTCTGTGACAGTCACTCTTATTCTGTCTGGAAAAGGCAATCGGTGTTGAAAAGTATACCCATTTGAATGTGAATTTGCAAACGAAGCTGGCTCGATTCCCCCAGTAAGTTTAAGTGAATGTAGGCTACTTCAGTTCCTGTTTAAGCTGTTGCATGTTGTTGCTGAACTCTATGAAAAAATGGCCACATTTTATCTCATGAGGAGCTGGATTTCAGTGAGGGCAGAAATGGATCCCCGAGGAGTTCATACAAATCATACTGAGCCAGAATGTGATACCCTTACTCCCCACTGAGTGGTATGTTATTCCACAAGTAGCCCCGTTCACTTGGGTAGGACTGTTCATGGTGTAAGGTGCTATAGGTATCACAATCTGACCCGTACACTCAGTGCTTTAAATTCTATACTCCCTGGATGAAAAATACTGCGTAAGAGCATTAGCAGGACACATTGTCTGAGATGAATGTCCCCAAGGGGCGGAATGTGCTTAACTCTCACCAGTTGCACTGGCAGCTGAGGATAGTCTGTGCCTTGCAGGATTGGGTTGTGCATTTCTAGCCCCTATGAATCTGGAGAAAACCTTCAAAATGTGGAGTGGATGGGTCATGGGGATGAGACTCTCAATTGTCCTCCCCTCTGTCTCTGTTAGCTGGGAAAGTTAATACTGCCTCGGATTCTGAGCCAAAGCCCCCAGGAGCTGCCATTGTCTGGTGGGAGTCTGAAAATACAGGCCCAAGGGAGCCCTTCTGCTAGGAGAGTGGGCAGATAGGGCCATCCTCTCCTTCCCTGTGGCTTCTTGTCATCTCCTGGGATCAATAAGTAAGATTGCCTTGTGTGGCAATCTACGGTAACCTTTGCACTGAATTTTTCACTGAGTTGTCCTCATGAGACGTTCCTTTCTGTGGCTTTTTCGTGTGGGAGGGGACAGTCTGGGCCCTAGTTGGTGGCAGAATGCTGAAGCAGAACACCACAGAGCAGGGGGACTTTGTTGTAGAATTTGGGTCTATCCTGAATACTGAGCCTCTGATCGTAACAGTGGCTGTTGAGAGACCCCTAGCTTTATCACACCGGTACCGTCACTCGGGATAGTAACTGTAATCTAACGGGCTATATGGACTTTCCTTATAGCAATGGCGGATTGGACCCGTGGTCTGGAGGTGGAGTGACTCGGAACATCACAGACTCTCTCATTGCAATTGTGATCCCAGAAGGAGCTCATCACTTGGACCTGCGTGCCAGCAATCCCGGTGACCCCAAATCTGTGCTGCAAGCCCGGGCCTTGGAAGTTCAGTACATGAAGCAATGGATTGAAAAGTCCAGGCATAAGCACTAAAGTGGTACTGTAATAATGGTGGTCATTATCTCCCATTGGCTTCAATGGGAGCAGGATCAGGCCCTTATTACAGAGTTCTGTTCAAAACGTTGTTCACCCCTGCTTCCTCTCTTCCTTTACTAGCTGTTTGTCAGCACTGTGCCTTTCACTGGGGGTAGAGGAGGTGGCTGTCAGTTGGAAGTCTGCTCCAGTAGCAAACCTCAATCAATAAAGTACATGGATTGAGTCACCCATGGTGGCATGCTTTCCTGTTCTGCTACTACCAAATGCTGCATTACATCCTCTTTGCAACATGCTTGTGTGGGGCCTGATTCCTGCTAGGCCCCATATATCCTCACAAAATCAGTTTCCAAAGTTACTAGCGAAGTGTGTGCTTGACCAGACGCAGGGACCACTAAACTCCATGGCAAAGCTCTCACTGATTTCAACTGGGTCTCAATGCAAGGGCTGCATCTCAGCTGGTGTAAATTGCCAGAGCTCCGACAGGAGCGCCCCAGCTGAGATCTGCCCTAGAACTTGCCCCTATCAACACAAACTGCACGTATGCTGTCTTCTATCAGACACAGACTAATTAGTTAATACTCTAACCCAGAGAGTGAGACACCACATCTGTTCAGTTGAGAAGTATAGGGAGACCTGCTGAGTATTGCCTCCTACAGGCAAACCCTTGTCTTTAGTGACTGCTTGCAAGTCTCTCCAAGCTTTCCAGGAGAACTTTTATTGTTTCCAACCTCCAGTTAAAACCGAACCATGATAGGGAGCTGAGTTTTGGTGATCCCTTGGCTTCAGACAGTTGTCACCTCTGTATTGGAGAGTTACATGGGGATACAAACCATTTTTATATGGTGAGAGGTGGAGGGAGGAGCAATTATTTTAGAGTAGGAACAAAACCACATTTGGATGTGGTTTCATGGGCGGAAAGACCTTTTTTTTTTTTTTTTTTTTTTTTTTTTTTTTAAAGCAGAATAGTAGGAATCAGCTAAATATTTTTCTTGTTTTCAGCAGCATCTTAACCAAGTTGTCATATACTGTATGGTTGTTTCTATTCTCCTCTGCACAGAACAAACAGGACTGGCCCCTAAACACACATTTGTTGATTAATTCTCTAATTGATTGGCTGTGCACAATTTATCACTTTTCTTCCTCCCCCACTGCTTCCCTTAGGTCCAGGGCTAGGATATCTGCTGCCGCCAAAGAGAAAGGTGGGTATTTTCTTCCTTGTTGCTTTCCCACAAACATTTTATTTGTTTTTTTTTTTTCAGAGCATCACTGGGAAACTTTCTTTAAACTCTTCTACTGAGAGGGAACCTGACACAGTACTCGTGCTAGCTAGATCGTATTAAGTGACAAATAATTGGGGCTGGACCTTGTTTTCTTTTCCTTTTCTGTGTATTGATGAGATTCTGCATGGTCTGGTTGCTGATGGTGGTTCAATAAAGGCCTTTTAAAAATTGTTTGCAGGGCAAACTATTCAGAACGCAGCTAAACTGTTCGGACACCATTACCCAAAGCGTGAGGCAGTGCTCAGCAGGGCAGGTGCACTAGATGGCTTTCTGTAGGGCTTCCACAAGAGACAAACTGCCCAATTCATGCAGACAGCATATTTGGCGTTAATAAATGGCTGAGAGAGTCCTCTCACTTTGCAGCCTTGGCTTTGTTCACACTGAAAGCCTCCTTCCAAAAGGCCCCCTTTCTAGGCGAACAGGACTAGATAATTTCATTTCAGAAAGTCTCAACGCAACAAACGGACCCAAGGGTCTCTTAGAATTCCAGTTTCATTTGTATTTATCAGCCTAAAATACAACATTTCTTCTTACTCCAGGCTGCTTTTTACATTCCCACGCAATCCAGCATTTTCTAGGAACAAAATAGATCTAATTCCGAACCTTTAATTTTTTTGATACACTCCAGTACGTCTGGTTCTCTTCTTGACAGAGCTCTTGGCATATCCTTGCTTTTGCTCCAGTGTTCTAGGAAAGGTTGATTTGAACAAGGAGGCCTTTATGTTCAGGTTCAGCAGTCTGGACCTTTCACGCTCTGTCTTTAGCAAGTAATCACTTTGGAGCCTATAAAGAGTGAGACCAGAGAAGCATCCTAGTGCAAGGGGAAGAGCTCTTTAGAATTGGACTAAAATCTGTCAGTTATTAGTAATCTCCATTCAAATGAGTCAATTTTCTAGCATTATGATGTAAATGTGTCCTTGTGTGTGTGTGCGCACTTTACAATAAAATAGTGGCCTTAACTTTTTTTGTGTTAAAACTTTTTAGATCAAATAAAAACTAACCACATTTCCTATGTCCACTGCCAAACAAAAGTTAAAACCTGAAGACACAATCGATAGTATTTTAAGATAGCATCTAGGTTTATTTTTAACACACTTTATTGGAGGGCAAGAAAGGGAACTGACCAAGTAAATCTAAACATTGGGAATGCACAAACCACTCATAACCAAGGAGAGAAAGGATAAGGGCCTAATCCAACTACTTCCATTGACCGCAGAGGGAACATTGTCAGATCTAGAGATGATTGAACTAAAATGTCTTGAAAACACTTTGGTTTTCAAAAACAACTGTCTTTAAAAAAAAATCTTTCATTTTTTTTCTTTCTCCCCCTCCATCTCTGCCTTTTTCCTATTTTCTGTAGCATTTTTGTTTTCATTTTTTAAAGGAACATTTTTTCACAATGTTGTAAAAATGCCCTTTTTTGACTCCGCCCCCCAAATCTTTACATTAAAAAAATATTTCCATTAGCTCTATCCAGTCCCTTGCTTAGGGTTACCATATTTCAGCAAGCAACCCTCCCCCCGCTCCTTGTCCCCTGACTGCCCCCTCCTGGGACCCTTGCCCCTAACTGCCCCCCAGGACTCCACCCCCTACCTAAGCCTCCCTGCCTCTTGTCCCCTGACTGCCCCCTCCTGAGACCCTCCCCCCATCCTAACTGGCCCCCTAGGACCCTGTACCCTGACTGCCCTAACCCTTATCCACCCCCCCACCCCCAGACAGACCCCTGGGACTCCCATGCCCCATCCAACCACTCCCCACCCCCTGACAGCCCCCCCAGAACTCCCGACCCATCTAAACCCCTCTGCTCCCTGTCCCATTGACTGCTCCGATCCCTCTCCCCACCCCTGCCCCCTGACAGCCCCACCCCCAGAACTCCCAACCCCCCCCTCGCTCCTTGTCCCCTGACTGCCCTCTCCTGGGACCCCTGCTCCTAACTGCCCTCCAGAACCCCACCCCCTACCTAAGCCTCCCTGTTCCTTGTCCCCTAACTGCCCCCTCCTAAGACTCCCCCAACCTAATTGCCCCACAGGACCCTACCCCCTACCTGTACCCTGACTGCCCAAAACCTTCTCCACCCCCCCCAGAAAGCCCCCTCCCCGAACTCCTGACCCCCCCCATCTCTTGACTGCCCCCTCCAAAATCTTCCTGCCCCTTCTCCGACCCCCTGGCCCCCTTGTTGTTGGCCTTCGCCTAACGTCTCTGTGAACTTGCTCAGGAACGACCTGAGCCGTTCGTCCCGGCACGCTGGGCAGCAGTGGAGGAGGAGCGGGGGAGGAGCTCCAGACTGCCGGAGGCGATCTGCGAATGCAGGGAGGGAAGGAGTGATCTCTGCTGCAGGGGAAGCGGAGGAGGGGCTCTCTCTTGCTGTCAGAGCCCCATGTAAGTGGCACCATCCGGCCGGCTGCCCTGTTGCCGCGCGCGCTCTGCGGGCGGGGGGGAAGTCCGGACATTTACAAATTCCCCCCAGACGCTATTTTTAGCTCAAAAAGCCGGACATGTCCGGGGGAATCCGGACGAATGGTAACCCTACCCTTGCTCAGACTTCTAGATGATGGTTATTGCTTCCATCTATTGTAGGCCGAACTCGTGCTGTACCATTCTTCTAGTATCTAGGGGCTTGATTTAAAGCTCATCAACGTCACTGAGAGTCTTTCCATACACTTCAGTGAGCTTTGGATCAAGCCCTTACCACTTTTCCTAGATTTTTAACAAGGTGACCAGTTTTCTGTTCTGCTTAACAGGGCTTTCTTCAGGCCTTCATCCTAATCATTGAAACTGTAGGTCCATCTATGTACTTATTTCCCATAAAGGATCTTTCAGACCTGGTCCAAGAATTTATGTGCATTAGGAAATGACCATCAACAAAGATTGACTACCTCATTTTGAATGTAACCTTCCCTGCTTTTATGTCATGCATGTTAGACTATCAAGAGCCGTGATAGGATTGTTACTTTCTTTGCCCAGCTGTATCATGATAGGACCATATTTCATGCCCTTCAAGAAGATATTCCCAGATACACTTTTGTTCTCAGTGTGTATTGTGAATTCTTTTGTTTTATGTATATGTTGCCTTTTGGGGGAAAAATGCATAAAATGAAGCAAATAATTTAAATTTCTATGTGTAGCACTGATGATATGTGAATCAAAAACCAGTAACAATGGATCTTACAGCTAGAAGGTTTTGAAATTGAAATCTGTATGACAAAAATATGCTGTAACAAGTATTAAAGATAAATAAATGTGAATTTCTGGAAGATGCTTGTTTCATTTCTAAAGTAAACAGATCGCTGATATTAGACCAGGGGTCGGCAACCTTTCAGAAGTGGTGTGCCGAGTCTTCATTTATTCACTCTAATTTAAGGTTTCGCGTGCCAATAATACATTTTAACATTTTTAGAAGGTCTCTTTCTATAAGTCTATAATATATAACTAAACTATTGTTGCATGTAAAGTAAATAAGGTTTTTAAAATGTTTAAGAAGCTTCATTTAAAATTAAATTAAAAGGCAGAGCCCCCCGGACCGGTGGCCAGGACCCGGGCAGTGTGAGTGCCACTGAAAATCAGCTTGCGTGCTGCCTTTGGCACGCATGCCATAGGTTGCCTACCCGTGTGTTAGACAGACGTTGGGGTCTGTCAGCATTTCTGTAAGTAAGTTTTCTAGTTTATGCTTGAGCCACAGATGGGGAAAGTGAGCTAAATATGCTGCTATTAAGTTATCACCGCTTTGTAATAGCCAAGGGGTCAGGTGTTCAGACGCCCCCGCTGGTTCAACTAAGAAAGCTGTTTTAATTCTTAACTGCTTGGGGGATTAGAGGGCTCAGGAGCTCGGTAATGGGCAAATAACCCTTTCCCCTCTCGTATGCTGGTTTGAATCTAGCCAGGTGAGTATTATTTGAAAGTTGCCATCTGATAGCTGGTTTTTGTTAGTCTCAATCCAGTCCTTAATAGACAAATGTCTGCTCACATACGACACTGATATGAGGGTCATGTAAGTATCTGGATAGACAAGCATCATGGAAGCCACTAGTATCCTTGGCACTAATTGACAGTCCCAAAAGGTGAAGATTAGATAGGACTAAGCAGACTGAAATGCCATGTCACCCATAGGGTCGTTCCATACAGGCTGGGACTGCAGGCTGCTGGGCAGAAGTTTGAACAGCTGCTGTCTATAGTGTACTGTGCTCATAGGAAACTTTAAATACACCTCTACCCCGATATAACGCGACCCGATATAACATGAATTCGGATATAACGCGGTAAAGCAGTGCTCTGGGGGGTGGCTGCGCACTCCGGCGGATCAAAGCAAGTTCGATATAACGCGGTTTCACCTATAACGCAGTAAGATTTTTTGGCTCCCGAGGACAGCGTTATATCGGGGGTAGAGGTGTACTTAGACCAGTGGTTTTCAACCTGTGGTCCGCAGACCCCTTGGTGTGCTGTAGATTGTCTAAGATTTCCAAAGGGGTCTGCATTTCCATTTGAATTTTTTTAGGGGTCCACAAATGAAAAAAGGTTGAAAACCACTGACCTAGATCTCTAATACAGTCAAACATGCATTGTCAAAGAGGCTACCAAAAAAATCTAAACTCCATCTCGAGGAGAAGCTATCCTGGCTGTGACACTCTGTACCTCAAAGTAGCACCCTGGAACCCCCATATTCACCACTGTCATATAATGATGCAATTTGTACAAAGTATTAAAAGCCTTGATCTGTTGAACATTACTATCGTGTTGGATTGTATGTGCTGTCATTGTATGTGAAGTTATGAAGTATTGCTGTGTATGTTACTGAAATGTGTTGTGAGGTTGGAAACACCCACAGCCAGCCTGTCAGTTGCAACAAAGAAGGGCCAGGCAGCGTTGATGGCCCACCTAGAAAAGAATCCACTATCCCAGAGACTCCTTAGAGAAGGCATGTGCGCAGTGGGGGGGCAGCCCGACCCCCACGTCACAAAAAGGATCTTTCTAGCAGCTGGAAGACAGTATAAAAGAGGGACAGTGATATCATCATTTGGCCCCTCTCCTCCCCATCTCAAAACCTGGAAGAATGTCTGCAAGGAAAAGACTTTGAACTGGGGAAGTTTGGTCCCAGTGTGGAAAGTGGTCCAGTCTGTAGACAGAGGAACTGTAACCTGCTTTTACCATCTGTTAAGGTGAGACATTTAGGCTGCAGGTTTATTTTTGTTTCTAACTGATCTCTATGCCTGCTACTTACAATCACTTAAAATCGATCTTTCTATAGTTAATAAATCTGTTTTATATCTTACCCAGAACAGTGTGCAGTAGTTGAAGTGGCTGGGGGAATCTCAGCTCAGGTTACAAAGGCTGGCGCATGTCTACTTTCCTATGAAGAAGTGGCGAACTAAGTAATGAACTTCCACTGGTCAGGCTTCTGTCCAGTGCAAGATGGTACAGTTCTGGGGTGTAAGACTGAAGACTACGGGGCATTGGCTGGAGCCTCTCTATTGATGGTTCATGAGTGGCTGAGAGATCATTCAAGTAACTCAGCTGTGTCCCTGCCTGTGGATGGCTCTGTAAGTGCAGAGCTTGTCAGAGGGCTTGCAGGTTCACACCAGCATCACAGTGAGAGGCAGCCCAGGTTGGTGCATTTGGAGGGCTTAGTGGCCCCACAGTCCAGGTTGCACCCCAGGGACCCTGTCACACAGGCTCACCTACTTAACAACAGAGAGAAACTAAATGAGAATAAAGGGAAAGTTTGGAACTGATGGCTTGAATTTGTCTTAGTAAAGAACTGGGTACCAGAATGCGGCAGGACAAGGTTTATGGAAAGTGTTTTGAGGATTTAAGATTCAAGCGGAGGAGATTTCCAAAGACGCAGAGGATGGTTAGGCCCAAATCCCAATGACAGGTGTCCAACTCCCATGCATGTCTTTGAATATCACCCCTGCGGGGAATAAGGTCAATATGAGGAAAGATTGAGTTCACAAGCATGGAAGGAGGCTGGGGAACCCTAAATGAGGCCCTAATTAGAACATAACAGACTTCAAGTCCTCCAACAAGTAAGAATGCAAGGAAGAAATGGCCGGCGTGCCTTTCTGAGGCTTTGCTCGGAGATCTGAAGGTGAAACATTACAACTTGTACTGTAAATACAGCATTCTCCCCTGAAAGCTCTAGGTGAAATTTGTCACACCCCGTCAAATGGACTCATGCTTTACCCAGGCAAAGTTGGTAGGGAATAGTGTGTCCAAATGCTGGCTGACATAATAAATTTCTTCATTAAGGGCCAGAGTGTAATGCCCCTATTTTATCTTGACTAGTGTCCAACGTGACGAGCAGTCTATCTGCTCCGCTTGTGGAGTTGGACGCTTTCAATATGAGTCAGGGTATCAGAATCTGACAGTAAGAAGGGGCATGTTACCACCCCAGTGCCCAGGCTCAAGAAGGGCGTAAGATCTCCCACCTCTAAGCATCTTGGCAGCTACTGCCTTGTCTCCAGCTTCTCCTTCCTAGGCAAGATGAGCGAGAAGATGATAGCTGAGAGCAGTGCACTCACTCCAGCAGCATCTAAGATCCAAGAGCCTTTCCATTTAGGCTTCAGAGTAGCTTTCAGCACTGCAATGACAGACCATCTCCCTGTGGCTACTGATGGGTTTGTCATCCATTTCTTACTACTCGCACTCTCTGTGCCTTTTGATAAACCCTTCGTGTCATACTAGCCAATCATGTGCAGTGTTAGGCACACACCAGGCATGTTCCAGATGGGCTATTTTACAAATGTCATAGAGGGTTTAAAATAAAGGGGCTTTTTAACCCTTCTGCCTCCAATGCAAGGTAGTTTAGTTGCTATTAATCCAACTGTGCAGGTCTCAGGAGCCATCAATGACCTAAAGTAGTTTTCTATACTTGTATGCTTTGTGAAAATCCAGCCACGTAAATTCCAAAATATAATCTGAGGAGCCTAACTTTAGGTTTTTATTCCTTTTGAGATTTTGGCCTAGGTAGGGGCCAACTTTCAAACTTTTTGACCAATGTGCATTTGGGCGGTGTCACCCTCCAGCAATGTTAGTAACAGTGAAGTGTAGCTAGGTCTCACATGGTGCCCGATGTTTTCACCCTGTTGTCTAGACCTGTTCTGAGCAGGCTCGCGTGATGCAGTGGTAGAAATGTCCATGCTCCGGCTGCAGTAGAGTGCTCACCATTTGTACTTTAGTGGTGCAGCTGCTAGAGTAGGATTTTAGAGAAAACCCATCTAGTGAGGACAAGGGCAGCGAGGTAGTGGGTGTGCTGTGACAGCTCCATGTTGCGCTAATTGTTAGAGCTGTCTGGCAATTGGAATTCCTGTTCCACAGGAAATTCCAAAATAATAATAAAAAGAAATTTAGTTCAGAAAAATCCAAATTTCCTGTGGGCTCGGACTGCTGAAATGTCACATAGAAAAAGCTAAAGCACTGCTTCATTTAGACATTTTTGAAAGATTTCAGAGATACCCCAGCAGCTCTTTGTGTGTGTGTGTGTAGGGGTGGGGCGGGGGAGGGGGACGGCAGGAACCAGCAGCTCGCCAGGCAGCTCGAGGAGCCTGAGACTTTGAGAGCTGGGAATCCCAGGTCCTGGAAGTCCTGGTTCTGCAGCAATCTGCCTGGCAGGCTGCCCCAGAAGCCTGGAAACCTGGGTGTTCCGTGCTGACAATGAGCAGGGAAACGGCAGAGCTGGCAATAATTTTCTGCCTCCCCTCCCACCTGCCCCCCCCCCAATTTCCTCCCTCCCTGCCCACAAAAAGTGAATTTTTCTGGATGAAAATAATTTAGATGGAAAATTCCCAACAACCAACTCTACTAATCATAATAGTGTTGTATTGTGTCTATGTGTTACAGTCTGTTGCTGCTCATCAGACACTTTGGGGCAAGGATTGACTTCTCATGATATGCATGTACCCTGCTGGGTGCAATGGGGCTCCTACAGTGGATTGGGCTTTCGGCGCTACACTACTGCAAGACAAAAATTAAGGAAAAGGTGAAGCTGGGGTGGCCAACCTGTGGCTCCGGAGCCACATGCGGCTCTTCAGAAGTTAATATGCAGCTCCTTGTATAGGCACCAACTCCCGGGCTGGAGCTACAGGCGTCAACTTTCCAATGTGCCGGGGGGGTGCTCACTGCTCAACCCCTGGCTCTGCCACAGGCCCTGCCCCCACTCTACCTCTTCCTGCCCCCTCCCCTGAGCCTGCCATGCCCTCGCTCCTCCCCCTCTGAACACTGCACATCACAAAACAGCTGATCGGGAGGGAGGGGGAGGTGCTGATCAGCGGGGCTGCCGGTGGGCGGGAGGTGCTGGGAGCGGGGTGGGGGAGCTGACGGGGGCGTGGGGGGGTGCTGACATATTACTGTGGCTCTTTGGCAATGTACATTGGTAAATTCTGGCTCCTTCTCAGGCTCAGGTTGGCCACCCCTGGGCTAAGCCATGGTTCCCTAGTACGGTTGTAATGTATTTCTGCTCACACGGGCAAGAGTAACATATGTCAAAAGTTGGTTAAACTGAAGTCAGGATTCACAAGCTTGTTTGAACATGCTGGCTCAACTGGGGTAAATCAGCATAGTCTGGAGTGTAGTGTGGACAGTGCTCTAGGTTTCCGTTTACTTGCCTTTAAGCCTCTTTGTGTTATACCGAGTGTCACCTCAGTGGGGAGCAAGTGTTCCTCAGACAAGGTTCTACCCCACTGTTCCGTCCTCTGCAACCTCCCAGAGCCTCCTTTCTGATGCGGTTCTTCAGCATTGAGCTGGGGTAGAGGCGGGGCTGAGGGCAAAGCTGCCCAGGACTCGGCCGCCTTACCCTTTGCTGATAATTTGCAAAATCTTTTAGTTCAATCTCCTGAGTTTAGAAAGTAGGTGCAGTGAAACGCTGAGACCGGGAATAGCAAATCCCTTCCGTTTGGCTTGTTGTTTTCTAATGTATGTGACCTCTCTGGGTGGTTTAAGCGGTTTAGGTATTTTCTATAAAAGGGATCTTTTAATGACAAAACTAATGTGATTATCTTAGTGAGTGTGAGAGGGGGTATTCAAGGCTTAAAGAAAATCTGTTAGAATAGCTGAATGTATCTGCTTAATCCTTTCTCTAATGTGGGTGGACAATGCTCTGGGAAGCAATTGAGCTTTCTTTCTTAGAGTAAATGCCTGGTCTCCAGAGGTAGGAACTGTTTGCAGCTTTTTATACCCTTACGCTTCACCTTCTAGAGAATACAAAGGCACCATCGAGAGGGGGTTAGTTTTCAGAGGCCAAGTGTTGCTGAGGCTGCCTTGGGCTAATTCTGGCAAGTTGTTGAGCACCCTCAGCTCCCCTTGACTACATCAAGAAGGGAGGGAACTCAGCATCTCACAGGATATGGCCCACTGTGGGTTAAGAAACCCTGGGTGTGTTCTCTTCCCCCACATCAGGCAGCAGTAAATATATTAACACTTTCAAAAAAGAAAGCTATGAATACGATCTTTACAGGTGTATGAAATCTGACCAGGGTTACCTGAATGGACAGATGATTTTCTGTATTACAAAGTTGCCTCCATGCACGGGAGTCTGACTTTGTCTGGGTCCTCAGTACAGCAGCATTTCCTGTCCAGAATAATTG
The DNA here is from genome assembly GCF_028017835.1 of Emys orbicularis. Taxonomy (NCBI): domain Eukaryota; kingdom Metazoa; phylum Chordata; order Testudines; family Emydidae; genus Emys; species Emys orbicularis. Next base: position 350,208,485 of record NC_088683.1, read on the forward strand.
CAGCATTGCATGGTCTGGGAACAGGAATGCTGGGAAATGGAATTCTCCACAGCCCGCATTTTCCAAAATGACCACTGATTTTTCAGTGCTTTGAATTTTGGGTGCCCATCTTGAGAGGTGCTAAGCAGCCACAAATCCAGCTGATGTCTTTGGGAGCTGTGGGTGCTCAGTGGTTGTCACGAGATATGGAACTGCAGTCTGTCTTAACCAGGATGCATTAATTTGCAGCTGTTTGCTTTAATAACAGATGTAAACAAATAGTTTTGAGTTTCAGCTTTGCCTCCCTTGTTTGAGTGACCACATCCTGTCTAGAACTCTGGACAACACATGGAGACACCTAGAGCTGAATAATATAGTGCAAGTTGCTATATTGTTAGAGAACCTTTGGAACTAAGGCCCCAGAGGTCTCAAGCTGGGCACACGAAGTGGATACTTTTAAATCTGCTGGTTCTTGATTCTGTTGTGTTCCTTGATGGATCCTAGGCTGGGTCTAGCATGACCAGACAGCAAAAGTGAAAAATCGGGACAGGGGGTAATAGGAGCCTATATAAGAAAAAGACCCAAAAATCGGGACTGTCCCTATAAAATCGGGACATCTGGTCACCCTAGCTGGGTCCCTTGGGCCCTAGGCTGCCTGAGAATGGGTTTCCTGCTCCTCCAGTTTGGCTGCTGCATTGGAGAGTCAGTGAGTTGTCTCCTCTCTCCCACCCCCACAGCAGAAACACAGAGAGAGGGGAGTTACTCCCAACCCTTAGGTCCTCCTAGAGAGAGACAGCTAGCTCTATGAGCTGCTGAGGTTACATGTAGGGAGTGCGTGGGGATTAATTTTTTTAAATAGGGCAATATTCAAAGACCTATGACAAAGCCCCAATGGCGTCAAAGTATGAGACAGCCTTAGGAGCACCAGAAATATTCAGAATCTCCCCCATGGGATACTTGCACAGTCAGTAACAAAGCTAAAAAAAAGCCAAATCAGCCAAAAAGAACTCATCATCTGGGAATGAAATGTTTTCTTTTTGAACACTGTTCTAGAAGCTCTGCTGGGAAAAGATTACTGGTCCTGAAAGCACTTGTTCTAGTCCTCCCTTTATAACATGTTTCTGGCCTTGTCAGGATGTTAGATATTGGGCATTAAAAATGTCATCATTCTGATGACCTTCTTGCTATCTTACTTCAAACTTCAGTTCTTACACATTTTCTGCAGCGGCCATCTCACCAACAGCCAGGGCTACTGATTAATGCTTTATACCAATTTGCTTTCAGATGACATTGTATATAGGATAGATTTTGGGGATGGGTAGGTGTGTGTGTGTGTGTGTGGGGGTTAGTGGATAATAATCTTTGGGGTGCACTGATTGTAAGTGTGTGTTAGTGTTAGGTAACCACTAACCTCCTGCGGCAGGAGAAGGGTTGTCTATGTGCTTGTGCTGGAGTCCAGGCACAGCTTCCAACATTTAGAAAAGTTCTGTAAGAACCAACCCTGGGAGGGCAGGGGGCTGAGTCACATTCAGCAACCCTGGGAGGGCAGGGGGCTGAGTCACTCAGCAACAGCTGAGGAAGCTCTCAAGAGGAAGGTGATATGGAAGGTGAGCGATCAGCTGTTGTAACCTGCACAGGCTGTGCCATGTTTGTCTTTCTTCCACAGGACAGAAGCGACTTTGTCTGTACAAAGTGCAAGCTGGTCTCCATATTGGAAGAGAGGGTTCGAGGTCTGGAGAAACAAGTATCAACTCTGCGTTGCATAAGGGAAAATGAAGATTTCCTGGACAGACGTCAGGAGATGCTTCTACGGCCACAACGTTCTGAAGATTCAGAGCAGGCGCAGCAGGGACAGAAGGATGGTGAAGAAGTTTGGCAGCATGTGACCTCCAGAAGGAGAAAGAGGAGCATCCATGTACCAGCAATGGAGATACAGGTGAGCAATCGTTTCCATGCTCTCTCTACAGGTACTAATGCGGAGAGTGGACTAGATGACCCATCTGAGGGAAGGGAGCAGAAGGAAACTCCACCGATTGGAAGGCAAAAGATGCACTGTCCTAGGGATGGGGGTTCCACAACCACCACTCCCAAGAGGAGGAGGAGGGTGGTGGTGGTCGGGGACTCCCTCCTCAGGGGGACTGAGTCATCTATCTGCCACCCCGGCCGGGAAAACCGAGAGGTCTGCTGCTTGCCAGGAGCTAGGATACACGATGTGACGGAGAGACTGCCGAGACTCATCAAGCCCTCGGATCGCTACCCCTTCCGGCTTCTCCACGTGGGCACCAATGATACTGCCAAGAATGACCTTGAGCGGATCACTGCAGACTACGTGGCTCTGGGAAGAAGGATAAAGGAGTTTGAGGCGCAAGTGGTGTTCTCGTCCATCCTCCCTGTGCAAGGAAAAGGCCTGGGTAGAGACCGTCGAATCGTGGAAGTCAACGAATGGCTACGCAGGTGGTGTTGGAGAGAAGGCTTTGGATTCTTCGACCATGGGATGGTGTTCCAAGAAAGAGGAGTGCTAGGCAGAGACGGGCTCCACCTAACGAAGAGAGGGAAGAGCATCTTCTCAAGCAGGCTGGCTAACCTAGCGAGGAGGGCTTTAAACTAGGTTCACCGGGGGAAGGAGACCAAAGCCCTGAGGTAAGTGGGGAAATGGGATCCTGGGAGGAAGCACGAGCAGGAGAGCACAAGAGGGGAGGACTCCTGTCTCATACTGAGAACGAGGGACGATCGATGAGTTATCTTAAGTGCCTATACACAAATGCAAGAAGCCTGGGAAACAAGCAGGGAGAACTGGAAGTCCTGGCACAGTCAGGGAACTATGATGCGATTGGAATAACAGAGACTTGGTAGGATAACTCACATGACTGGAGTACTGTCATGGATGGATATAAACTGTTCAGGAAGGACAGGCAGGGCAGAAAAGGTGGGGGAGTTGCATTGTATGTAAGAGAGGAGTATGACTGCTCAGAGCTCCGGTATGAAACTGCAGAAAAACCTGTGAGTCTCCGGATAAAGTTGAGAAGTGTGAGCAACAAGGGTGATGTCGTGGTCGGAGTCTGCTATAGACCACCAGACCAGGGGGATGAGGTGGACGAGGCTTTCTTCTGGCAACTAGCAGAAGTTGCTAGATCGCAGGCCCTGGTTCTCATGGGAGACTTTAATCACCCTGATATGTGCTGGGAGAGCAATACAGCGGTGCACAGACAATCCAGGAAGTTTTTGGAAAGTGTAGGGGACAATTTCCTGGTGCAAGTGCTGGAGGAACCAACTAGGGGCAGAGCTTTTCTTGACCTGTTGCTCACAAACAGGGAAGAATTAGTAGGGGAAGCAAAAGTGGATGGGAACCTGGGAGGCAGTGACCATGAGATGGTTGAGTTCACGATCCTGACACAAGGAAGAAAAGAAAGGAGAGCAGCAGAATACGGACCCTGGACTTCAGAAAAGCAGACTTTGACTCCCTCAGGGAACAGATGGGCAGGATCCCCTGGGAGAATAACATGAAGGGCAAAGGGGTCCAGGAGAGCTGGCTGTATTTTAAAGAATCCTTATTGCGGTTGCAGGAACAAACCATCCCGATGTGTAGAAAGAATAGTAAATATGGCAGGCGACCAGCTTGGCTAAACAGTGAAATCCTTGCTGATCTTAAACGCAAAAAAGAAGCTTACAAGAAGTGGAAGATTGGACAAATGACCAGGGAGGAGTATAAAAATATTGCTCAGGCATGCAGGAGTGAAATCAGGAAGGCCAAATCACACTTGGAGTTGCAGCTAGCAAGAGATATTAAGAGTAACAAGAAGGGTTTCTTCAGGTATGTTAGCAACAAGAAGAAAGTCAAGGAAAGTGTGGGCCCCTTACTGAATGAGGGAGGCAACTTAATGACCAAGGATGTGGAAAAAGCTAATGTACTCAATGATTTTTTTGCCTCTGTCTTCACAAACAAGGTTAGCTCCCAGACTGCTGCACTGGGCAGCACAGTATGGGGAGAAGGTGACCAGCCCTCTGTGGAGAAAGAAGTGGTTCGGGACTATTTAGAAAAACTGGACGTGCACAAGTCCATGGGGCCGGATGAGCTGCATCCGAGGGTGCTAAAGGAGTTGGCGGATGAGATTGCAGAGCCATTGGCCATTATTTTTGAAAACGCATGGCGATCGGGGGAGGTCCCGGATGACTGGAAAAAGGCTAATGTAGTGCCCATCTTTAAAAAAGGGAAGGAGGAGGATCCGGGGAACTACAGGCCAGTCAGTCTCACCTCAGTCCCTGGAAAAATCATGGAGCAGGTCCTCAAGGAATCAATTATGAAACACTTAGAGGAGAGGAAAGTGATCAGGAACAGTCAGCATGGATTTACCAAGGGGAAGTCGTGCCTGACTAACCTAATTGCCTTCTATGATGAGATAACTGGCTCTGTGGATGAGGGCAAAGCAGTGGACGTGTTATTCCTTGACTTTAGCAAAGCTTTCGATACGGTCTCCCACAGTATTCTTGCCGCCAAGTTAAAGAAGTATGGGCTGGATGAATGGACTGTAAGGTGGATAGAAAGCTGGCTAGATCGTCGGGCTCAACAGGTAGTGATCAATGGCTCCATGTCTAGTTGGCAGCCGGTTTCAAGCGGAGTGCCCCAAGGGTCGGTCCTGGGGCCGGTTTTGTTTAATATCTTTATTAATGATCTGGAGGATGGTGTGGACTGCACTCTCAGCAAGTTTGCAGATGACACTAAACTGGGAGGCATGGTAGATACACTAGAGGGTAGGGATCGGATACAGAGGGACCTAGACAAATTAGAGGATTGGGCCAGAAAAAACCTGATGAGGTTCAACAAGGACAAGTGCAGAGTCCTGCACTTAGGACGGAAGAATCCCATGCACTGCTACAGACTAGGGACCGAATGGCTAGATAGCAGTTCTGCAGAAAAGGACCTAGGGGTCACAGTGGACGAGAAGCTGGATATGAGTCAACAATGTGCTCTTGTTGCCAAGAAGGCTAACAGCATTTTGGGCTGTATAAGTAGGGGCATTGCCAGCAGATCGAGGAACGTGATCGTTCCCCTTTATTCGACATTGGTGAGGCCTCATCTGGAGTACTGTGTCCAGTTTTGGGCCCCACACTACAAGAAGGATGTGGAAAAATTGGAAAGAGTCCAGCGGAGGGCAACAAAAATGATTAGGGGTCTGGAGCACATGACTTATGAGGAGAGGCTGAGGGAACTGGGATTGTTTAGTCTCCAGAAGAGAAGAATGAGGGGGGATTTGATAGCTGCTTTCAACTACCTGAAGGGGGGTTCCAAAAAGGATGGAGCTCTGCTGTTCTCAGTGGTGGCAGATGACAGAACAAGGAGCAATGGTCTCAAGTTGCAGTGGGAGAGGTCTAGGTTGGATATTAGGAAACACTATTTCACTAGGAGGGTGGTGAAGCACTGGAATGCGTTACCTAGGGAGGTGGTGGAATCTCCTTCCTTGGTAGTTTTTAAGGCCCGGCTTGACAAAGCCCTGGCTGGGATGATTTAGTTGGGAATTGGTCCTGCTCTGAGCAGGGGGTTGGACTAGATGACCTCCTGAGGTCCCTTCCAACCCTGATATTCTATGATTCTATGATTGATTCTCCCACCCAGCAGTGTGTGTGTTCTGACAAATGTTAGCACTATAGAGCTTCGTTCACCTGAACAGTTAAGGGTCCCAATGACCCTTTGAGATAGGTGAGTATGTACTATTGCCACCATTTTATTTATGGAGCAACTGAAACAGCTGAAGACCCCCGGAGGGCTGGATTTTGACTTGGATGACGTGCCCCTTCTGGCTGAGCAGGAAGGAGCAGGAAGCTTCTTTATGTCCTGGTGGGGCTGCCCAGATGTTGGAGCTAGAGGTGGAGAAGTAACAGGATGCTGCATTTCTGCCTCTTGGAGCAGGTGGGCAGAGCCCCGGGTCTGTCCCTCCAGGGGCTGACAAGCACAGCTGAGCAGATGTAGGGAATATCATGATTGGTTGCCAAGCCAACAGCAAATTACTGCACCTCTTCCCCTTCCCCGCTCCCCCGACCCAAGGGCACCACTCCCTGCTAAAATTGTGCCTCTGGGCACAATCTAGGCCAGAGGGAGTCAGTGTGAAATAATATTAATACCTTAACACAGTGCCGCCAATGCAAAAGTGGGGCTGGGGCGTTCAACAGTGATTGAAAGCGAGGAGCTCTCTACCTGTTGAATGATAAACATCAATTCCTACAGTACTTAGTTGTTCCTTTGAGGTTTCCTCTCTACGCGCCCAGCTGCAGGGTGGAAGAAAGAATTAGCCCCATTTTATAGGCAGACGACTGAAGAATAGAGAGAACAAATGACTTGCCCACGGTCCCACAGGAGCACTGTAGCAGAGCTGTGAACTGAACTCAGATCTCCCGAGGCCTAGTTCAGTGCCTTACCCATCCTTCTGCTCATAGATCTGTATGTCTCTTTGTGTGTGCAGCTTTGAAAACTGGTCTGCTCAAACTTGCCCTCCAAGATTGAAACACACATCTTAGTGGAAATGTGGATTGAACGGTACAAATCCAATGACGACCTTTCCCTACAGACGAAAGTCTGAGGTTTTTGATTTCCACGATCAGGGCCTTTAAAAAGCTCCGGCTCTTGTGAACCAACTTTGATGAGAGGGGTGCTCTTACCTTTTCTCCTCAGAGATAAAGTCAGCATTCTCTGTGTAAACGAGACTAATAAATGTTGGGGCAGCAGGAGGTGAGTGCAATAAAGTGAGAGAGCCTGAGTTATAGTGGTAACCTGCTGAATTCCTAGGTCACAAAGTAATTTACAGAGCAGCCCTAGTGTCATTCAATAATTATTCAGACAGCCCAGGCCCCAGGGTGCCCAGCCTCCCGCTGATTATATTATTAATACCATCAACAAACAGCAGGATGTTGGTGTGAAGAACAGAAACAGGACACAAGCATCTGAGCTAAGGAACAAATGGAGACCGATATTAACGGGTTGTTTGTACCAGCACCAAATGAGTAAAGAGAACACCAAAACCCTTTCCTGACAAGTCATTCAGCAAGTATCACCAACTCTCCCTTATGTCAACAGCGAAAATCACTCACCACCGTTTGCAGGGGAAGGGGGGTCAGGGGGCAAGAAACTGGCATGTCAGTATCTGTTCATTTATATCAAACGCTCTCTGCGATAGTCCCCATGGAGATGGTGGGGAGGGGGGAGGAAGAATGGTTTCTAGGCACCCCCAGAATAATTTAAATTAATATCCAATGAACAATGTAAACCTTTTCTTTGACGTGGTGTGGGAATAGGCAGTCACAACACTATAACTGGGTCAGCTGAAATGGAAGGTAATGCCAAAACCTCGGGATTTGACCAGCAGAGTATGCCAAGGTCCTGACCTCTGCTATCTCAGTCACTTGTTAAATTTCTCTTCTCTCTTCATGCTCTCTCCTGCCCATCCCATTAAAAAAAAAAAAAAAAAAAAGAGGCTAGAAAATGGTGGTGGAAATCTTTCTTTATAAACTGACACTTGTTGGATGGCACTAATGTATGTAACCAGAGTGTGTGTGCACAGCGAGTGACCCTTTCCTATATCAAATGTACTATGTATATGTTTATATATATACACACATACATATATATGTATGCTTATATATGTATATTCATATATACATGTGTGTGTATAAATGTCATAGTAGTGACCCTATAGTTAACATTTTAAACCTTGTTCCATTATAAGACTGATTTTGACCTGTCTCTCCTAGCAAAGCTCCTCTCGGCCTGAAATTTGTTATGTGCCCCCGCCCAGGGGTGTGTGTTAGACAAAGTCTGGGGTTAATTGGCCAAAGTTGTCTCAGAGTTAGGAGATGAGGGATGAGTGCTGCTTTCCTACTTTTTGAAATTTGTTCTGATTTTTTTATTTTGTACATTCAGAACTAAAACTATATAAATGCACTACTCCTCCCCCCACTTTTTAATACACTATTTTGCAGTGGGAACGTACGGTTTAGCATTTTGCATTCATTCAACAAGCCTATTTCATTTTTTCTTACCTAAGTAATTCCCATCTGAAAACGTTAGACTGCTGGTCTTGGGAGATCAGCTGCCCAGCTTTTTTAATTGACATGTCTTGAGAGGACATTGTTTGAGGATTGACCAACATATGCCTAACCATCATGCACTGAGTACTGGGGGGAGAGAGATGGAGGATATCAAACTATGAGATGTTCTTGGAGGGCTCCTACCTAGTTACCAAGAAATATTATAACTCAGATTGTCACCAAGTGAATAGAGAACAGATAAGTGATATTGACTCAAGGGGGATGTAGCCTCAAATGCTATTTGAGGCTGTGCTACCAAGCTGAACCAAGCAATAAGAAAAGGAGCTGGTAACATAGATGCAGCTTTCTGCCTGTTTAGGAGTTGGGGATAAGACAAAGAACTTTCTACCATATTTGACTTTTGTGTTACTTAATCTATATTATGTAATTGAAGTTTAATGCCAGTCTAGTGGTGCTTTCCGGAGGATCCAGCTAGCCTGGGGCTTTCACTAGCAATGCTTCCCATGGGATCCAACTAAGTGTGTTTATCCCTGTATTTATATTTGATTGGGTGATTTTTCTCTCCAATTTGATTTTGACATTTGAGAGATGACTTGATTACAATGTACACATACCTTCATGGGGAGAAAATCCAAGCTACTAGACGGCTCCTTAGTCCTGTGGAGAAAGGCAAAACAAGAACTGATGGCTGGAAGCTGAAGCCAGACAAATTCAAATGAGAAACAAGGCACATTTTTTTAACAGGGAGGGTGATTAACCACTGGAACATACTACCAAGGGAAGTGGTGGATTCTCCATCTCTTGCTGTCTTCAAGTCAAGACTGGATGCCTTGCCGGAAGACAGGCTTTAGCCAAACACAAGTTATTGGGCTCAAGAGAGGGGTAACTGTGTGAAATTCTATGGCCTGTGAAACACAGAAGGTCGGACTAGATGATGTAATTGGTCCCTTCTGGCCTTAAAGTCTATGAAACTGGAAATCTCTTTCTGTAAAATTGTGCAGCAGGTGGGAGTTGACCAGGTTGAGCCACTGGGTGGTGGTGTGGCATGCAGTGCTAGTGACCAACACATTTATATTTTGTTTCCCTTCTATGGACATTTGGTATGTGCATGGTACACAGCGAGGGTACCTAGTCTTGCTAAATCCTGTTATTTGTACAGGGCCGGCTCCAGGGTTTTTGCCGCCCCAAGCGGCGGGGGGGGAGGGGGGGGAAGCCGTGATTGCGATTGGCGGCAGCTCCACCGCGCCGCTTTCTTCTTCGGTGGCAATTCGGCGGCAGGTACTTCCCTCCGAGAGGGACCGAGGGACCCGCCGCCGAATTGCTGCCAAAGAGCCAGACGTGCCGCCCCTTCCCCTTGGCCACCCCAAGCACCTGCTTGCTGAGCTGGTGCCTGGAGCTGGCCCTGTATTTGTATGCCATGACGTCCTCACAATATTTGCCAACTAGCTTATCATGGCAAGCTATTGTAGTAAGAGATGGGATCAAGAACAAATGGACTGATGCCGGATGTCCCTGATCTGGAGAAAGTAGTTGAAACAAAATAGCCATCAACATTATGTGTACTGTCTTTGCTGGATTCTATGCCATGTTGTTGTAGCCATATTGGTCCCAGGATATTAGAGAGACAAGGTGGGTGAGGTAATATCCTTTATTGGACCCACTTCTGTTGGTCAGAGAGACAGAGCTCTGTGTAAACTCGAAAGCTTGTCTCTCTCACCCACAGAAGTTGGTCCAATAAAAGATATTTCCGCACCCACCTTGTCTCTCTTTGGCTGGATTCTCACACACCAGGAAGAATGTGCCATTGTAATGGTGATGGGAACTATGAGGTAAAGCTCCGGGTCACTTCAAGTAGGAATCAGAAAGCGGATCCTTTTGGTGCAGAAGCATTTCTGCACAACTAGCTATGCCCCCAATGCAGTAAATCACTTAAGTATGTGAATAGTCCTGTTGGCTTCAATGTTAAGCATGCACTTAAGTGCTTTGCTGGATAGGGCCTGACTAAGCATGGTCTAAAAGTCTCCAGTCCTGCCAAAAAAGCTTTACATTCTTGCTGCTCAGGAAACAAATTACACAGGGCTGCTCTAGTTTTCCAATGCTCTTGGCTACCACAGGGGGTCCAGGCACTACTTTTCATTTGGGCCATGCCAGGAAGCCCTTTTGGTGCACATGAATGATCCTGGGATGTGACAGGGCACCATCTTATGCCCCCTGCTAGGGGGTCTAGGATTGTGGTAGGGGCTTATAGAAGGATGCTCTTGTGGCTGAAGCACAGGGCTGGTACCTGGGGAACTAACGTTTGGGAGATGTGAGCTGCAGAATACCAAAAAGATTGCTGCCTCCCAGAGGAGACTGAAGCAGGGCAGAAGTGATGCCCAGTGACCGTGATCTGAGGGCATCTCCTAAGTGCACTGTAGGATATGATTACATCAGGTGGAAGGGAGTAAACAGAGCAGCTTGACTCCACAGAGCGTTGCGGTGGATGAAAATTCTCCACCTTCTTGTGCTGGCCTCTTTTAGATTGTTGGCCAACAGTTTTTTCAGTGCCAAGTTTCCCCAGAAACCAGCCCTTTGTTCTGCAATTCCGCCATCCCCCACCTCCATCTTGGCCTGATCATAGACATGGAGGCTATGGCAGAGCCTGGTGTCTGTGTAAATAGGGAGGAACAGAGAAAGGATTTCAATGACAGCTCTCCTCACACCACCTATCCTTCTGCTTTTATTTTCCAGACATTCACGAGGAGCTTGGGGACATCGAAAGGCTCCTTCGCCTCATTAATACTTGGCCTGGGCTGTGGTTACTCACTGAGCTGCTGATGGCACAATCGCAGGGATGGTGGGGTTTTTTTTTTGAATGCTGCCAATGGACAGTACATTTTTAACAGGCTCAGCAGGCAGACCGTCAGACCACAGATAGTACAGCTACTTCCCCAGACACCAGTGACTTGGAGGTGCACAGGCAGTGGGTCCTTCCCCCGATTCACAGCTTAGAACTTAATGGCTGGTGACATCCATTCCCTATTCCAAATGCCTCCTTCCCCCCCCCCCCCACAACTGAAAGCAACTGTAATTTTGTCTATGTTGTTTTTCTTCCCTGTGGGATCTGGAGAGAAAGGGAGAGAGCTGCATTATTCTGACACTATCACTGTAAGCCCAGGATTGCTGAAATACTTTTATTCTCCCTTTTGTGTTTATGCACAGATGTTGCAGATGATATTTCCTGAATTCCACTGAAAAATAAAGAGTGTTTTATCAGTATTCCCCAAGTGTCCAATACAAATGCAAATCAGCTCTGGGCGGTAAATGTTCTTTTGGTTTTTTATTGGCTGCCCAGCGTTAACTGGCTGATCTTTTCTCACTTCTCTCTTTTCTCTCCATTTCCTTTAACCAATGTGTTTGAAGTGAGCTCCCTCCAAGGTTCTGAAATGTTCTCCCTTTCCAAACTTTTTGTTCTCCCCTTGGTCAATGCATTTGCTTAAGGTTGTTTGTTTATTAACCCTTTACAAGTTTTTCCCCCTGTGCAGGGTATATTGAGCTAGCTTGGAATTCTTTAAAAGACTAACAGAATTCCAAACAAGACCCATTTGTGTTTGATATTACTGGCTCATTGCCTATCTTCTTTACCACGCTCTCCTCCTTAGCTGAATCAAACAAGACTTCATGGCCAAAAAGACAGCTCTTGTCACCACGCAAAGAATCAAGTTCTGAGAAAGGAGGTTGTTTCTGACCTCACTTACTGCTTCAAACGTGCGAAAGCTTTTCCAATTAAAAACAATGAGAAGAGCAGAATCATGGACAAAATTATCAGACTCGGATGCTTAAAATTAGGCTCCTAAATCCCTATTCAAGGAATTAAATATGTGGCTTGATTTTTCAAAGGTGCCAAGCCCCCAATAGCTCTCATTGAGATCAGGGAGAGTTATAGGGGTGCGTGCATTTGGATCGTTACTGTGTTTTGACATTTCTTCTTTTGGAATTTTCAAGTTTTCCCACTCACCCCAGTTTACAAACAAACTCTCTAGGCGGCCACTTTCCCATTGTTTGTGTTTGGTTTTTTTAGAAATGATGTTTAGTTGTATTTGAAATCTCCAGTAGAACAAACATGCAGGTGATGTAACACGTATAATAGATCATTACAATGAAAGAAAAATTAAAAATTAAAAATCACAATTGCCTTAATGAGCAACATTCCGTTTTAACTACTCAGGGTTTATCTAGAGACGAACAGTTAGTACGCGGCAAGCCGGGGTGTAAATCTACCTCAGGCTAGCCTGCTGCGCTCTAACTGTCCATATGGACCCAGCTGCTGTGCTCTAAAAGTGCTGTGGTGCACTTTGATCTCCTTCGCTTTGAAAGGGGAGTTGTTCAAGGTGCACTAGGAAACTTCTAGTGAGTGGCAGCAGGGTACATATGGACAGTTAGCACACAGCAGGCTAGTGTGAGGTAGATTTACACCCCAGCTTGCCATGCACTAACTGTCTGCACAAACCCTCAGTAAAATACAGTGTAAGGGCCAGATCCTGCGAACACACCCGCTTAACTGTACTACCATGGATAACCCCTATGACCCCGATCTACCACCCCTTCTTAGGTTGAGCGACTTCCTCACTATGGTTCTTGCTCTGCAAAACACCTAAATACATGCTTAAAGTTAATCCCATCCCTGTTCAGCAACATACTCTAATCTTGTGCTTAATTTTAAGCATATGCTTAAATCCCCATTGATTTCAATAGGACTTAAGCACATGTTTGAATCTGCTTGTATTGTAAGGCTCAGATTCAGCAAGGTATTTAAGCACATGCCTATCTTTAAGCAGTTGTGTAGTTCCATTAAACTCATTGAAGCGAGGCTTAAGGTACGATTCAACATGACTACAGGTGACAAAATCTGACTCTAAATAAGAAGCCCACATTTCATGATGAAACATCTAGCCCAGTTGTTCTCAACCAGGGGTACACGTACCCATGGGATATGCAGAGGCATAGGCGCTGACTTCTGCTTCCGCCGGTGGGTGCTCGACCCCTCTCTGCCCCTGGCCCTGCCCCCACTTGACCCCTTCCCCCAAGTCCCCACCCCAGCCCTGCCTCTTCCCACCCCTGCTCCACCTCCACCCTGCCTCCATTCCACCCCCTTCCCCAAATCCCTGCCCCGCCTCTTCCCTGCCTCCTCCCTTGAGTGCGCTGTGTCTCCGCTCCTCCCCCTCCCTCCCGGTGCACCGCCAAAAAGCTGTTTGGAGGTGGGCAGAAGTGCTGGGAGGGAGGGGGAAGAGCAGGAACGCGGCGCGCTCAAGGGAGGAGGCGGGGAAGAGACGGGGGGAGCTTGGCTGCCGGTGGGTGCAGAGCATCCGCTAATTTTTCCCCATGGATGCTCCAGCCCCGGAGCACCCATGCAGTCGGCGCCTATGCGCAGAGGTCTTCCAGGAGGTACATCAACTCATCTAGATATTTGCCTAGTTTTACAACAGGCTACGTAAGAAGCACTAACGAAGTCAGTACAAACTAAAATTTCATACAGACAATGACTAGTTTATACTGCTCTATATACTATACACTGAAATGTAAGTACAATATTTATATTCCAATTGATTTATTTTATAATTATATGGTAAAAATGAGAAAGTCAGCAATTTTTCAGTAACAGGGTGCTGTGACACTTCTGTATTTTTATGTCTGATTTTGTAAGCAAGTAGTTTTTAAGTATGGTGTAATTTGGGGTTACACAAGACAAATTCCTGAAAGGGGTACAGTAATCTGGAAAGGTTGAGAGCCACTGAACTAGAGACTATCGATGCTGAATGTTCTGGGCTGATGCACAGACTTACACTGGGGTGGTGTGGAACCACATTATCCCTCCACAAATGTGATGAGCTCCCCTCTGAAGCAAGCAGCTCAAATGAGTTTAAGGACTGTGATTTTGCCTTACTCCTGGCTAGGAGCTCAGGTAAGAGCAGGCTCTCTGCAACCTTTCCTCATGGCACATCCATGCAGGAGCCAGGCACAACTGGGCCCTATTTGTTCAAGAGGAGCATATATGTCAATTCCCTTTGCCTATCCAGCTCGAGCTGGCAGTGGGTCCTTTATCCAGTGCCTCATTCTAAATTGGAATGCAATGTCCCACAGTTATACCATACATTTGACTGGCTTTTTTATATCTCATGCCTGCTGCTTGTTATGTAGCTTGAAATAACCTTCAAATAAATCCAGAAAAGGCCATTTGAAATAGCTGCTGTTTCCATTGTTAATTATTGTTTTGAAATTCTATTTCAATAATACCTAGCACTTTAAAAAGGAGTGATTTTTATTTCACAGATGGGGAAACTGAGGCACCAGGAGGGAAAGTGATTGCCCAAGGTCACCCAGCAGACGAGTGGCAGACCTGGGACTAGAATCCTGGTCTCCATCCAGTACTCTAGGCACTTGGCCCATCGTTCAAAATACATCCTCCCATTCAGGTACTCTGAAGTTAAATGCAGCCCCTCTCTTAACAGCTATTTCCCCTAACAGACTTGTTTGTCAAAGCAGAAAACTATCCAGAGCAGATTACTAGCACTTCCATGACAATAGCGTCTACACAGCTTGTTTTGTTGCAGAGGCAAAATAGTACTTTGAGGGTAGCGCCACACATACCACATTTTCATAGGCTAATGGTATGGTTCTGTATTAACAAACCCAGAAATGAAGCAGTTAATTGCCCTACTGGGGAGGAGGAAATTTCTTGTAAAAATCCAGAATCTCATTAAACAATGCACCCTTTATTTTTCAGCCTTGGAATCAAGCCTGGCTGCCCATGTAAACAAAGAAAGGAAAGAATCACTGAACCAACCCAACACATAAAAAAGTGACCATGTCTGTCTTTGAAGGTTCCTTTATGTTGCTTGGAAAACTTAGGATTATAGGGGTTTTTTGGAGTTTTTCTTTAAAAAAAAAAAAAAAAAGAGGAATGGGAGTTAAGGGAAACTTTCTCTTAAACAGAGCAGAAGTCATTAATTAAGTATCCCATTCATTCCTCTGGCACCGGCTCATCAATCAGATTTCTTATTAGCATTCTGATGACCTGTATGACCCCCAGTCTCTGTACTGTCTGCATGACGAAACAGACGATCAGACCACACACCAAACGAGGGAGGATTATTCTACAGTTTTCCTTGCTCGGGGACGATAACTCAAGTCGTTATTTTGGGTTGGGGTATTTTAATAAACAGGCCAGTAGAGAAGCCATCACAGATATTTCAGAGACTGCTTAGAGAACATTTCTAGTGATTTACGGATATATAAACTGCTCTGGTCGCGGCAATGGGAAATGTAAGAGATTGAGTCAGGAACTGAGCACCGTTGAGATTAGACTAGAGGAGCACAATGGTCCCTTCTGGCCTTGGAATCTATGAATAAAAACTTTGTGCCAGCACAGTGCCACAGGAAGAGTCCCCTTGGACTTGGGTGATCTTCCCAGGGTCAGAGATGCTGGCTTTAGGGCAGCTTGAACATGGGTAAAGAGAGGCATGAAGAGTCCAAGGCTGTACAGGAAGTCAGCGGCAAAGGTGGGAGTAGAACTCAGGCATGCTGGCACCTAGTCCTGTGCTCTGACCACTAGTTAACTTCCTTGTCAGAAAATTGATTAATGCGGGTAGACCCCCAAAATGGGCCTAGTTTTAGGGTCATTGGGCTGGGTTATAAGTACCACAGATGTAGCAATCTGCTTAGTTTTTCACTTAGATTATTACGCCATAAGTGATAAAATATTTCCAAATCTGCCTTATTAAAAGGGTATTTACTTGTAAAGCATGTAAGGGAATAATGATAATGACAGTGCTGTAAGTGCACATTGTGCTTAATCGACAGTTCAACAACAACAGAGCCCTCCTCGCCCCAGGAGCTTACACTATAAATAAGACACCACACAGCAAGGTTTGGCACGAAACAAAAGGCAGGGAAAGGAGTTTGTTATGGCAGCAGGAGGGATACAGCAGTGAAAGATCACTGAGATGCTCCCAAGTACATTTTGAAACACGTTATGCAGAAGTGCATTTTAAAGATGAACCAATCAAGTGCGAATGATTGTGTGTGTGTGTGTGTGTGTGTGTGTGTGTGGTTTAAGTGATGCTAGAAACAAGACAATGAACACATAGTATGTGGCTGAGTCTGTGACTTGGGGTGAGCACGGATCAGCTGGAAAAATAGCATGGACTCATGGACCAAATTAGTGGAAATCACTGGGGGTATAATTCCATATGCTGCCTACATTAAACTGTAACTTGATCAGAGGGCATGGGAGGAGTGACTTCTTACAAATGAAAACTTTGCATTTCTTTTGAAATGTTGAAGGTTTTTTTTCCCAACCAAAAATGAAAAGTTTTTGTTTTTCCTTCTCCCCCTATTTTCCTTTTCATTCATTTTTTCTTTTTCCGCCATTTTTCAGATGCCAAATGGAAAAGGAAAAAAAACAAACAGAAAAAGTTGGTAAAAGCGTAGTGCAATCAGTTCTTTCTGAAAACTTTGAAACTTGTCAATTTAGTTTTTCTTTTAGACCAGCTCTAATTATTAAAGGTTTTTATTCCAGCAGGTGCTGCCTATCTACCTAACATCTCAGCATGTTTAGTGTATTTATCTTCACAAAAATGCTTTGTGGCAGGGCAGTGCCATCATCCCAGTTGTACAGATGAGGAACTGGGGCACCGACAGACTAAGTGACTTGTTCAAGGTCACACAGGAAGTCTGGGGGAGGAAGGGAGGGAATTAGACCCTGCAAGGTCTTCCGAGTCCCAGGCTTGCATCCTAATCACTAGGCCACCCTTCCTCCTTGTGCTTTTAGACAGGGGGACACAGTCCCTGCCATGCACCTAAACAATCCATCCCCTGTCGCCCATTCCCAGCTTCTGGCAAACAGAGCCTAGGACACCATCCTGGTCCATCCTGGCTAATAGCCATAGATGGACCTATCCTCCAGGAACTTATCCAGTTCTTTTTTGAACCCTGTTATAATCTTGGCCTTCACAACATCCTCTGGCAAGGAGTTCCACAGGTTGACTGTGAATTGTGTGAAGAAATACTTCCTTTTGTTTGTTTTAAACCTGCTGCCTATTAATTTCATTGGGTGACCCCTAGTTCTTGTGTTATGAGAAGGAGTAAATAACACTTCCTTATTTACGTTCTCCACACCAGTCATGATTTTATAGACCTCCATCATATCCCCCCTTAGTCATCTCTTTTCCAAGCTGAAAAGTCCCAGTCTTATTAATCTCTCCTCATATTAACAATGACTGAGGGGAAGTGGCTGGGGAAGCAGGGTCATTGACCTGCAGACGCAGGAAGTGCATACAGGGTGAAGCATGGCATACTATTTGTGGTGCTGAAGGAAATATAACCAGAGCTAATGGAAGGGGAAATGAGAGAGTGACGGTGAAATGGGGCAGTGGATGCAGCAGCCCCATTCCTGGCTATTCAGTCCCCAGATCTGGGACCCCACTTTCAGCTGGTTCTTCCTCTCCCCCCAACTAGGGGTCTTTGATTTCCTGATTTGGGGAGACACTCAAGAATGTCTCCATGGTTGCAGTTGCTTTAGGTGCTCTCTCTTATAGTTAGAGTCTCTAACCATAGACACTAGATGGGAGCACTCCAATTGCAGAAACAGAGCCTACAGTGTAGTCTCCCAACTCAGCCATGGCCTTAGACTCAGAGCTACCGCTACCACTGATGCCAGGCAGTGCTCCTGCCACGTCTCTCTGGCCTATGAATGGGGGAGGGGCAGGCTGATTAGCCAAGAAGCCGGAGCTAGGGGGTCAGCAGCCCAGCCAAAGCATCCCCCGCTGATGGCAGGAAGCAGCAGGTCCACCCAACCCAGGACAAAGAGCAGCTGGGGCAGAGCCTTAAGGAGCTGTCCCATGACTAGTGGAATTGGAGTCAGAGGGCCCATGTTCACTGGAGGGATTGGTATCGTTACGGGACAGCAATGGAACAGGGAACATGGGGAGTTAGGCTGGAAGCAATCCAGCCACAGGAACAGAGCAGCCCACTGAGTTTAATAAAGTGTCATGTCTTCAACTTAACCTGCATTCAGCTTCACACTTTGCTAATGAAACAGGAGCCAGCAGAGCTACCTGGAGACCAACCCAGGGAAATGCCAGAGCCGGGTAGGGGTAGGGGGATGCCCGCATTCCTAAAGGTCATTCCATGCGGCCGCATTCTGGTAATCGGGACATTTCTGATCTTTGACGAGGATTAATGTATCCAAATTATTGCATTGAGTCATTTGCCTAAAACCTCCGAATGTCTGGATCTTCAGTCATAATACCTGGGTCATTTAAAACTTGACTGAACAGAACAATAGAAACCATCCTGCTCTGACAATGTCTTTACTTTGGCAGCACTTTCAGCCTGATCCAAAGTCCACTGAAGGTAGTGGAAAGACTCCCACTGACTTCATTAGGTGTTGGATCAGCATTTTTGTGGGAAGCCAGTTGCACTGTTTTCCCCAGTGAGCGGTCCCTGTTGTTTATATGTGTCTTTGGGTCTGGTGCATCTTAAAAGGTACATCTGTCTTCATGCTTCAAACTAGCAAGTGAAATGAGCTGCAAACACTGAAGCAGACGATCCTCAGATTTGGACATCCAACATAGAAACATAAGAATGGCCATACTGGGTCAGACCAAAGGTTCATCTAACCCAGTATCCTGTCTTCCGGGTGCCCCAGAGGGAATGAACAGAACAGGTAATCATCAAATGATCCATCCCCTGTCACCCAGTCACAGATTCTGGCAAACAGAGGCTAGGGATACCATCCCTGCCCATCCGGGTTAATAGCCATTGATGGACCTATCCTCCATTAATTTATCTAGTTCTTTTTTGAACCCTGTTATAGTCTTGGCCTTCACAACATCCTCTGGCAAGGAGTTCCACAGGTTGACTGTGAATTGTGTGAAGAAATACTTCCTTTTGTTTGTTTTAAACCTGCTGCCTATTAACTTCATTTGGTGACCCCTAGTTCTTGTGTTATGAAAAGGAGTAAATAACACTTCCTTATTTATTTTCTCCACACCAGTCATGACTTTATAGACCTCTATCATATCCCCCCTTAGGCATCTCTTTTCCAAGCTGAAAATTCCCAGTCTTATTAATCTCTCCTCATATGGAAGACATTCCATACCCCAATCATTTTTGTTGCCCTTTTCTGTATCTTTTCCAATTCCAGTATATCTTTTCTGAGATGGGGCAACCACATCTGCATGCAGTATTCAAGATGTCAGCGTACCATGGATTTATATAGAAGCAATATGATATTTTCTGTCCTATTATAATAGGGCATTATTCTCTTCACCTACCTGAACTGTTCCCCCATGTCTATCCCTTTCTTAATTATTCCCAACATTCTGTTTGTTTTTTTGACTGTTGCTGCACATTGAGTGGATGTTTTCAGGGAACTATCCACAATGACTCCAAGATCTCTTTCTTGAGTGGTAACAGTTAATTTAGACCCCATCATTTTATATGTATAGTTGGGAGTATGTTTTCCAATGTGCATTACTTTGCATTTATTAACATTGAATTTCATCTGCCATTTTGTTGCCCAGTCACCCACTTTTGTGAGGTCTCTTTGAAACTCTTTGCAGTCTGCCTGGGACTTAACTATCTTGAGTAATTTTATATCATCTGCAAATTTTGCCATCTCACTGTTTACCCCTTTTTCCAGATAACTTATGAATATGTTGAACAGCCCTGGTCCCAGTCTTAGACAGATTCCTGGGGGGCACCACTCTTTATCTCTCTCCATTCTGAAAACTGACCATTTATTCCTACCCTTTGTTTCCTATCTTTTAACCAGTTAGTGATCCAGAAGCTGGGGTGAATGCATTCTCAGTGGAAAGCCCTTGGCACTGGAATTCACTTTTCCCTATTTTCTAACAGAGTCCTGATGAAGGAACTCCTGCCTTCCCTGTCCCACTGCTGTTGGCTCTGGTCTGATGAGAGTTTACAGACCAAGATTGTGCCTGTCCTCTGTTCGCATGGAGGAGGGAAGGAAACTGCCCTTTCCTCCTGGACTCTTGAAACCATGCAGGGTCAGACACAGCCTTTTAGTTTTACTGGGATGTATTTTGAAGCTGGGCAATCCAGGAGGACGTTAAACATTGTAGGTGATGGGTAAAGAAAATGATCCAATTTATGTACATATGTTTAGATATGTACAATTAAGTCTACTTTTCATGGGTCCTTGTTAAGCGAAGTAGCAATCAATCTAGTTCCTCTCTGAAGTATACCTCTGTGTCCCAGGACTGTCAGTTGTCTTTGTGTGCCTCGCCGTGCTATTCAATGCTGAGTGTACTTTGAATATAGATCAGCTGAAATGTCGGATATTTCTCTGCTGATGTCATTTTTCCAACCAAGTGGCCTTGCTGATGGGAAGCAGCAAATAAAAGCTGGAAGGGAAGATCGATGAGTTGCATGTGGTAGATACTGTTACAAAAGAGAAGCAGATAAGATGATACGTGCTGCACCGCATATCTAAGAAGTGCACAGAAAAGCCAAATTATAATCTTTAGGTAGGGAGTGAGGGCCAAATCCCCTCCATTTCGACCCAATGCAGTAAATTGGGTGGAAGGTTGGAAGTTGCTGATTTGTTGATGGACCATCCGACATGGTGATCAGATGTTGTTTTCAAAGCCTGAATAAATTAAATTCTCTGTCCATGCCAAAAATGTAAACAGGCTTGTTCATGCCAGCAGCTTCTCTTATCGCTTTGTAGCCTGTTTACATTTGCTGGCAGATAATCACCATGACTAATGTTTATCTGACACAGCCAATTTTCCCACCAAAATCTGTTCTCTGACCTTAACCAATTGTGTTCAGAAATTATTAATGAAAACCATGAAAAGAGTATCATATGCTACAACATCTCCCAGCCCTTATTACAAACAGAGAAAGTATGATTTCTGGAGACACTTTATAACGTAAAAACTAAAAATTCAGCCACTCCAGACAACAGTGCAGAGCTGAACTATATTCCTTTTATTTCTGTGATACAGTCAATGTATTTATGTAATTCTCTTAATTTTCTTTCCAATCACTGTATATGTAGTATTTAGTTATGGAACTGATCTCCTTTGTTCACTGTGTATTGCATTGTAAATATCTAAGGACTCTGCTTTCTACAGAGACAGACAACCACTTTGTATTCAATTCCGCACAGATTGTCAGAGAAGAGGCACACATTGTGCTCTCTCATGGTGACTTTACTTTAGTTCTTTCTTGTTTTCTTAGATTAAAATAAATGTCATTCTGAACATAAGAACAGCCATATTGGGTCAGACCAATGGTCCATCTAGCCCAGTATCCTGTCTTCCAACAGTGGCCAGAGCCAGGTGCTTCAAAGGGAATGAACAAAACAGGGCAATTATCAAGTGATCCATCCCCTATTGTCTAGTCACAGCGTCTGTTGCTTAGGGACACACAGAGCATAGGATTGCATTCCTGACCATCTTGGCTAATAGCCATAGATGGACCTATCCTCCATGAACTTACCTAATTCTTTTTTGAACCCAGTTATAGTTTTGGCCTTCACCACATCCCCTGGCAACCTTCCTGTTGTTCCAAAGGTTGATTTGCATTGTGTGAAGAAATACTTCCTTTTGTTTGTTTTAAACCTGCTGTCTATTAATTTCATTGGGTGACCCCTACTTCTTCTGTCATGAGAAGGGGCAAATAATATTTCCTTATTCACTTTCTCCACACCAGTCATGATTTTTAGACCGCTATCATATCTAGGGTGACCAGATAGTAAGTATGAAAAATTGGGACACTTTTTTGGGGGAGGGTGGGTGTTAGTTGCCTACATAAGACAAAACCCCTAATATTGGGATGGTAACAATCCCAGTGATTGGATGATAATATCGGGACGTCTGGTCACCCAGATCCCCCTTTTAGTTGTCTCGTTTCCAAGCTGAACAGTCCCAGTCTTTTTAATGTTGCCTCATTTTGTTGCCCTTTTCTGTACCTTTTCCATTTCTAATATAACCTTTTGGAGATGGGATGACCAGAACTGCACGCAGTATTCAAGATATGGGCATATCATCGATTTATATAGTGGTATTATGATATTTACTGTCTTATTATCTATCCCTGTCCTAGTGGT
Organism: Emys orbicularis; assembly: GCF_028017835.1. NCBI lineage: Eukaryota > Metazoa > Chordata > Testudines > Emydidae > Emys > Emys orbicularis. The sequence goes on from NC_088683.1 coordinate 350,230,620, forward strand.
TCCTAAATTTCTGTTAGTTTTTTACCTGCCGCTGCACATTGAGTGGATGTTTTCAGAGAACTATCCACAGTGACTCCAAGATCTCTTTCTTGAATGGTAAAAGCTAATTTAGACCCATATTTTGTATGTATATCTGGGAGCATGTTTTCCAATATGCATTATTTTGCATTTATCAACATTGAACTTCATCTGCTATTTTGTTGCAAGTCACCCAGTTTTGTGAGATCCCTTTGTAATTCTTCACAGTCTGCTTTGGACTTAACGATCTTGAGTAATTTTGTATCAGCTGCAAACTTTGCCACTGACTGAAATGTCTTGTTTGTTCATTGCATCTGGAAAAACAGCCAAACGCTCAACCCTGCAGCCCGTGCTCACATGAGGATGGGTGCTATCATAATGTGAATACTGCAGGATCAGGCCCTAATATAGGTTTATTAACACTGTATAAAAAGTGTAGTTTAAAAAATAGTGGCTATGTGATGTAATTCACTATTATAATTTAGCATAGTTTCGATTCTATTTTATTCTATATAGGTTCATAAGGACCTTCTGAAGCACTACTTTTTCATGACAATTAAAACAATGGCCAAGATTTTTAAAAAAGGGGCCCAAAATTTAGTCTTGTAGGTCCATGTTTAGGCTCCCAGCTCAAGGGCCTGATTTTCAAAAGTGCTCAACAGTCTCAAATCCCATTTAAGTCAATGGAGCTAGTGGGTGCTCAGTACTTTTGAAACTTGGGCTGCTGACTTGGGTGCCTGAATATTAGGGTGGCCAGACAGCAAGTGTGAAAAATTGGGATGGGGGTGGGGGGTAATAGGAGCCTATATAACAAAAAGACCCCCAAATCGGGACTGTCCCTATAAAATCGGGACATCTGGTCACCCTACTGAATATAGTCCTATGGAACTAACTTTAGGCACCCAGTTTTGAAAGTCTTGGCATATATGCAACATAAAATCTTGATTGGAATGAATATAAAAGGAATATTATCAAGATTCCTCACACATCTAGTGTGACTTTGCTTATAAACGTTTGCAGGATTTAGGCCACAGGAAGTACAATGAAAGGAAAAGTCTATTTTATAGCTTTGTGTCTAGCCACTCTGTTATTGTGGAGATTGCTGATGTCACAATGAGGGGCAAACACTTCTTAAAATTCAAAGAGCCACACAGTCTTGCAGAAAGATGAAAAATCTGATGGAAGCCCGTAGCCCCACAAGGTTCACCACATAATGTTTTGCAGCAGCTGCACTTGTGACATGAGTCAGTGACTAAAGCAGAGGAACAAACATTTACAAGTGAGATGCATAAGCTGATGGCTTCCCTTCTTGCAGTAACACAGCCTCAAGCCCTTACTTGTATACTGCCACCTGCACCAGCACCTTTTTACAATGGAGCACTTGGCAATTGAGTGTTATATCTCGGCCCAATACCCTACTGTATGGTCGCCAGTCCATTGTGAATGGATCCAATCACTGGGATCCATGTACTAACAAACCAACTGCGTGTGGGTAGAGTCTAGTCACGGCTTCTAGCTCAGGGACTCTAGGGTGCACTCCCAGGCTCAGACCTCTTGCTGGAAGCCTTCCTTGGGATGTGGGATGCCACCATCCAGCTGCTCTAGGCCCAAAACCAGTGGCTGAGACCTCCAGAGCTCACCCAGTCACTTACACATGCTCCCTCAGAGCTCCATCTAGATTGTGGACACTCTGAGCTTACTTGTCTAACCTCTTCAGAGACAACATGGCAGGAAAGCAAGGAAGACAGGCTTAGCGGAGGAATTCTTAAGGCATTGACTTTACTCTTAAAGCACCTGAGAGTTACAGATTTTTGAATGTAACAAAAGTCTTAAAATGTACCCTTCTCTAGTCTGAGCTCACCCCTTCTGTGAGTCTGTGGTTTGTCAGTGTTTCAGGCTGGGCAGAGTCCCTCCTGCCAGTCCTTCTTATAGGTGGTGACGGAAGGAAGGAAAAAGGAAAGGAAGGACAGAAAAATCAAATGCACAGCTACAAAACTGGGAATAACTGGCTAGGCAGTTGTATTGCTGAAAAAGATCTGGGGGTTATAGTGGATCACAAATTGAATATGAGTCAACAATGTGATTCAGTTGCAAAAAAGGCTAATATCATTCTGGGGAGTGTTATATGTAAGACACAGGAGGTAATTGTCCCACTCTCCTTGGCACTGGTGAGGCTTCAGCTGGAGTATTGTGTCTAATTCTGGGTGTCACACTTTAGGAAAGATGTGGACTAATTGAAGAGAGTCCAGAGGGGATCAACCAAGGTTTAGAAAACCTGACCTATGAGGAAAGGCTATAAAAAAACTGGGCATGTTTAGTCTTGAGAAAAGAAGACTGAGGCGGGACCTGATAACGGTCTTCAAATATATTAAGGGCTATTAGAAAGAGGACAGTGATCAATTGTTCTCCAAGTCCACTGCAGATAGGGTAAAATGTAATGGGCTTCATCCGTAACAAGGGAGATTTAAGTTGGCTATTAGGAAGAACTTTCTAACTACAAGGGTAGTTAAGCTCTGGAATAGGCTTCCCAGGGAGGTTGTGGAATCACCATCATTGGAGGTTGTAAAGAACAGGTTAGATAAACACCTGTCAGGGTTGGCCTATGTTTACTTGGTTTTGCCTCAGCGCAGGGGGCTGGACTTGATGACTTTTGGAGGTTCCTTCCAGCCATACTTTTTTATGATTCTATGTAAGTAGGACCTCTGTCTGTGCCATGAGCTCACACGCAGAAGCTCCAGCCCCACCAGTCAGACCTGCTCCTGTCCTCTTGTGGGTCCTTGTGCAGAGATCATTGTTCCATTGGGGTGGGCCAGTAGCTGAGAGTCATTCAAAGTCGATGGGCCTAGCTTGCAGTCTTGATGGCCCACAGCAATAGTCCTTCAGAAAGGTGTCAAACAAACACCTTTCCCAGGCAGGCAGCTGTCTGAATGCAGTACCACAAGCTGCCTTGGGGGTAAGTCCAGTCTTGTGCAGGCACAGTGCTAATATTTCCACACATAGTGCAACATAGACCTTCATTATCTGTTACAGACCTACCCCACTCTGTTCCAAAGAGGACAAGGTTTCATACTACTCTGTCAGCTCCTGTGCAACCAGGCATGGATAGTACATAATCTGGCCCTGTGTGTGGAATACTTTCAAGCTGCCACCATTTCCCCATTCAAGTCCCTCTTTCCATGAGGCCCACAAAAAGCGAGCTGGCAAATTAAAGAACTACCAAACACAAACTAAAATCACTGCCATTCCCCACCTCAGTTTTGCCAGTGCATACCATCTTAGGTATGCCCATATCATAGACTGTAAGTTTTTGAAAGCAGGGACTTTCTTTAGACGTATACTGCTCAGCACTGCTTAGCATTCTTGGCACTCAGCTAATAGAAAATACTTACACCAGCATAACTGAGATCAGAGATCAGTTAAAAAAAGCAAGGCAGGAAAAGGGATTAGGTGGCTCAGGTTATTAGTAATGAGCTAGTTTGCATTTTATCTCTGTGACTGGTCTGAATCCATCTAAATTAGCAGGGAACATAAGCGGTTACTAGCTGGCGGATGTTTGATGGCCTCTGTAATACTGGCTTAGTGATCTTTGAGTGGCTCAGACCAACATTTTCAAAAGTGGATATGGATTTTAGGCAACTGTATTGTGACACCTAGAGCCTGGTTTTCAAAGGCGTTGAACACTTGTGGCTCCAACTGAAGTCAATGGGAGCTGCAGGTCTTGGAACCTCTAAAAAGCAGGCTCACCATGTCTCTGTAGGCAGCCAAAATCACTGACCAGTTTTTGAAAATTTGCCTTTAAGAGGTCATATCTGGCAATCTTGTGTCTGTTCTCACATTCCTAAGTCTGGCAAAATTCCCATGGACCCAATCATAGTTATTCCTGAGTGAGATCTGCAGGATCCGGTCTCTGGTTGACAATTTCAGCAGTGAGACCAGTTATTGAATGGACATGAAAGCTGAACTGCTATGCCATTCAAAGAAGTGGTCTTTCAGGTCAGGACTGATGCAGTGTTGTTGTAGCTGTGTTGGTCCCAGGATATTAGAGAGAGAAGGTAAGTGAAGCTTCTCAACCAGGGGCATGTAACCCCTGGGGGTACGCAGAGGTCTTCCAGGGCGTACGTCAATTCATCTAGATATTTGCCTACTTTTAAAACAGGCTATGTAAAAAGCACTAGCTATGTCAGTACAAACAAAAATTTCATACAACTTGTTTATACTGCTCTATATACTATACACTAAAATGTAGGTACAATATTAAAATGCCAATTGATTTGTTTTCTTCTAATCTGGTAAAAATGAGAAAGTCAGCCATTTTTCAGTAGTAGTGTGCTATGACACCTTTGTATTTTTATGTCTGATTTTGTAAGCAAGTAGTTTTTAAGTGAAACTTGGGGTACGCAAGACACATCAGACTCCTGAAAGGGGTACAGTAGTCTGGAAAGGTTGAGAGCCACCGTGTTATTGGACCAACTTCGATTGGTGAAAGAGACAAGCTTCTGAGCTACTCAGAGCTCTTCTTGAGGTCTAGGAAAAGAACTCCAAGAGTCACAGCTAAATACAAAGGGGAACAGATTGTTTTGCACAGGAGCTAGCGCATATTCTAAGGCAGTGTCTACACTACAGTATATGTTGGCATAACTTATGTTGCTCAGGGGTGTGAATAAATCACCTCCCTGAGCAACATAAGTTACGCTGGCATGAGTGCCAGTGTGAACAATGCTATGTCGGCGGGAGAGCTTGTCCCGCTGACATGCTACCGCTGCTCGTTGGGGTGGATAAATTAAGTCGATGGGAGAGCTCTCTCCCATTGGCATAGAGCAGCGGAGCTGTGCCTCTCTAAGCTCTCTAGTGTAGCCATAGCCTAAGTGACCATTCAAGGTGGTTAGCCCCTTAACATCTCTGCAGTCATAGGACAAAAAAGGGGGTTGGGTGTTAACGGGTTACAGATTGTTGTAATAAACCATCAATCCAGTGTCTCTGTTCAGTCCATGATTGTTAGTGTCCAGCAGAGTTCTGAATTTAAGCTTCCAGGCTCGTCTTTTGAAAGTGTTGTGCAGGTTTCCTTTGAGGCTGAGGACTGATAGGTCAGCTATAGAGTGACCTGAAGAAGAGTGGTATGTAGCTTGAAAGCTTCTCTCTCTCACCCGCAGAAGTTGGTCCAATAAAAGGTATTACCTCACCCACCTTGTCTTTCTAAGGAGAGAACTGAGGCATATTGGCAGGTCAGCACAGGGAAGATTGCATTACTATTTCATGTGCTGTACCTGTTCTGTAGATAAACACAAGACTTCAGTGTTCTGGGCTGGAACCTCTCATGAGCACTAACATTCCCCAGACAATCTTTAAAGGAAAAAAGGCAGCGCCAAAGTGGGAAAAGAGATGCCTTAGACTATTTTTTTCCTTGAAAGCCAGCAGTTCTCACTCAGCACCAAGGGCACTTCCACAATCTAAACTGCCCAACGGTGTCTTTCAATGAACCACAAGCTGTTTGAGAACTTTCTGCAATTTGTAGTGTCAGCCCAAAGGAAACCACATGGATGGCAATTTGAACATGTTAAGCCAGAGACTGCATCTTTCAGCATTTCCACTGATGTATGGTCAAAGATATGATAGCTTGCCAGAGAATCATTTGCGCTTGGGGGGGGAGGAGCACATGGAATAGTATTTAAAGTGTGGTCTAACCTTTTCTGCAAACTGAAAGCAAGAAAAATGCTCATAAAACTGCTCTTTGTGCACAGGAAGAAGTCGGTTTTTATACTGTTGCTAAGTTCCTTATTGTTTTCTGGCTGTTTTTTGTGTTTCTGTGGCAGCCTTTTCTGTGGGCCCCTTTCAGTGACTTGGCTATATTGGCCTGCAGATAATTAGATCAGTGCTATCATTTTCACTGTCCTTTTTCCTCTGGGCCTATTTGCATAATAATGGCAGTTTGTGCTACTCTCTCTCTCCTCTCTTTTAACAAGACACCATTTTCAAACATGAAATAATTCATTGAATAATCTATGAATGCTTCAGTAAGAAAAGACTGAAAACATCTGGTTAAGAGAAAATATTTTCAGGGCCCCATATTCTCTAATCTAAATATAAATGTTTTTATTAGCTATTTCTTTCCTAGTGAGTTTATTTTTACTGTATTCTTATTATACTCAGGATGCATTTCCTATAATAGTAATAAAATGCTATTATCCTCTAACATTAATTTAATTTTATACATGTATATGTAACGTGTTACATGAAGAAAAACAAACTCTATGTATGTATGTATCATAATTTAATTTTTGTACAGCCAGTCACTTTACAGACAGGTAAGAAGTTAGGTTCCCTGCCCTAAAATGCTTTCAATCTAAATAGATTTCATGAGTAGGATGGGATAGACGAATATTTAAAAGGTAACTTTATCCAATAAGGTGGTTTACAACAGGAGTTCTCAATCTTTTTTTTTTTCTGAGGCCCCTCCCAACATGCTATAAAAATTCCACGGGCCTGCCACAACAACTGCTTTTCTGCATATAAAAGCCAGGGCTGGTGTTAGGGGATAGCAGGTAGGGCCACAGGGGGCCCCACAAAGCTAAGTTGCTCAGGCTTTGGCTTCTGCCCCAGGTGGCAGGGCTGGGGGCCCCAGGCTTCAGCACCGCACGGCGTGACAGCAGCTTTCTGCCTTGGGACCCAGCGAGTCTAACGCCAGCCCTGCTTGGTGGACCCCCTGAAACCTGCTTGTGGCTCCCCAGGAGGCCCCAGACCCCTGGTTGAGAACCGTTGGTTTAGAACACTGTTTACTGTGAATGAAGGCCTCTGTCCAGCAAAGTACCTTGAGCACAAGCCTGAAATCCAGGGGCCGACTCAGGTGCTTAAGGTTAGGTGTGGGCTCAGGTAACTTGCTGAATTGGGGCCTATATGGTTGGGAGTTTTTAACTACATGGTTTTTAAGGTACAGGTTATTTGAAAGAAATGTCATGTAGAAGAGGAGAGACTCATGTAGAAGATCTCTGTGTATCCTGGCTAAGTAGAGAGGACCCTGAACTGTCCCATTCCTGAAGATCCTACCTCATCCCCATGAAGGTTATCCTTGTTATAGGAGAGAGAAGCTGGCACCAATCCCTGTCCCTGAAGGGAGCTATAATCTCCACAGCCTTCCCTCAGCAGGTAACCTATGTTGGAAAAATAAAGGATGTTAATAAAATTGATGCTGATGGGCTGTACGGGCTAAAAACACACCCTGCTCCCCTGAACAGCAGCCACCCCCGAGCTACTGGGAGGGTGGTGACATCTGAGGAGAGACAGACAGGTGAAGTGGAAGAGGGCCCTGGTGACGAGGACACCAACTGAGGACCCAAGGTGGACCTATTTTGAACAAAAAATTTTATTTAAAATCTTCTAACATGCAGGATATTTTATTTGGTATTTAAAAAATACCCCTCCTCCCTGGGAATCTGCTTCCTGCAGAAATACAGTTAAGCAAGAACTAAGTCACTTAGGAAGGTGTGTTCTGCGGCAAGCAGTTCAGCGCTCCAGGCTCTGCTGGTTTCCGAGTTGCTTGGTGAAGGTGAGGAGCAGACAGGGTAGCAGGGGAGCATGGTGATTAATCTCATATTTAGATCAAGCATGTCTCGTCAGCTTAAGCCTTGGAAAGCGCCCAGATACCATGTTGATGGGTGCCGAGCATATCGCTGTCATAGCATTAACAATAATAATGTTTGTGATAATAAGATTTTTTTCTTGGGGAAGAGCCCTGATCCATTTTCTTTCTTTCTTTTTTTTTTTATTTTGCTTCCCCACTTTTGCTTGGCTGGCTACCAGGGCCGGCTCTGGCTTTTTTTCCGCCCTAGGCAAAAAAGCCACCCGCCGTCCCCCCCCCCCCCCAGCGCGGCAGGGGAGAGCGACGAGCCCGGCCGCGGGCCCGCAATCCCCGACCGGCCGGAGCGTCGGGAGGAGGGCAGAGAGCCCGGCCGGGGCTCTCCGCTCTCCCCGGCGGCCGGAGCGTCGGGAGGAGGGCAGAGAGCCCGGCCGGGGCTCTCCGCTCTCCCCGGCGGCCGGAGCGTCGGGAGGAGGGCAGAGAGCCCGGCCGGGGCTCTCCGCTCTCCCCGGCGGCCGGAGCGTCGGGAGGAGGGCAGAGAGCCCGGCCGGGGCTCTCCGCTCTCCCCGGCGGCCAGAGCGCCGGGGGGAGGGCGGCGAGCCCGGCTGGGGGCTCTCCGCTCTCCCCGGCGGCCAGAGCGCCGGGGGGAGGGCGGCGAGCCCGGCCGGGACCCCGCTCTCCCCAACCGGCCGGAGCACCCGGGGGAGGGCGGCGAGCCCGCCGCGGCGCCCCCCCTGGCCGGCCGGAGCGCCGGGGGGAGGGCGGCGAGCCCGCCGCGGCGCCCCCCCCGACCAGCTGGAGCGCCGGGGGGAGGGCGGCGAGCCCGGCCGGGGCCCCGCTCTCCCCAACCGGCCGGAGCGCCGGGGGGAGGGCGGCGAGCCCGCCGCGGCGCCCCCCCAACCGGCCGGAGCGCCGGGGGGGGCGGCGAGCCCGGCCGGGGCCCCGGTCTCCCCGACCGGCCGGAGCGCCGGGGGGAGGGCGGCAAGCCCGGCCGGGGTCCCGGTCTCCCCGACCGGCTGGAGCACCGCGGGGAGGGCGGCGAGCCCAGTCGCGGCCCCGCTCTCGGGCCGGAGCGTCCCACCGCGCCGCCCCCCTCCAGGCGCCGCCCCAAGCACATGCTTGGTGGGCTGGTGCCTGGAGCCGGCCCTGCTGGCTACGGATCTGCACTCCTGACATCTGAATGCATCATATTTCTAACTTAACATTGCATTATTGCATATAAATAGAATACATCCTGGTGAGGTGTTGTGCGGTATAAAAAAAAATATCAACGTGAATTTGGGATGGGATGGTTACACACGAGTGGCAGTCATTTCCAGAACAGTCATTTTCCAGAAACTGGTCTGTAAGACTGCACATTCCCAGGAGGAACGATATTATGGCATGGCTAACCAGGGGTGGATGCACAAGTGAGGATTTGGAGCCACTCCCAAGTGAATGTTTTTCTCAGAGTCCATAGCTAATAAAGGAAATCCAAGAAATTGATAGCCAATAGAGATGCAGCCTGGTCTACTGGATAGGGCACAAGACTGGGACTCAGGAACCCGGTGTAAAATCCTGATCCCGCTGAAGTCAATAGCAAAACTTCTATTGATTTGACTGGGGCCAGGATTTCCCCCAGAGTTCTGTTCCCAGCTCTGCCACTGATGTGTTTGAATGACAGTGGGCAAACCGCTTTACCTGTCTATGCCTTTGTTTCCTCTCTCCTCCTTTGATTGTCTTATCTATTTGGCAGGGCTGGTCAAAATTTTTTGCATGAAGTTTTTTTATTCGCTGGAAAATGGCTTTTTAAAAAAAAAAAAAATTAAAAACTGAAGAGACCATTATAGAATTTTTTAATTTTTTGTGAAAGATTTCTTGATGTTTTTAATCAACATTTTAATTCAAACCATTATCAAAATGGGTGTCATCATTTTTTATATATTGAAAGATTTTTGATTAACACAAAAATGTTGATAACCATATTGACTAAGTTTCAATAAAAACATTGGAAAAAAATTATTAAAAAATTCCAGGAACATTTTTTTAAAAAAGAAAGAAAAATGGGTGTTTCAAACCCTTTGAAAGAAAAAAAAAAAAATTTACAAATTTGAAATCTTTCTTGAAACTAGTTTATTTTTCTAACCAGCTCTGCTAATTAGCTAGTAGGAACTTTGTGCCAGTGTCTGTCTCTCACTCTGTGTTCGTACAGCCCCTAACACAATGGAGTTGTGATCTTGGCTGGTGCCTGTAGGTGCTACAGTAGCACAAATAAAATAACAACACAATAATAATAAGGTACAGGTGCTGAATTACCTTTAAGGAAATACTTGCTGCTGGAGATTAACAGGTTAAGAAGTAATCCTACTTCATTGCTTGTTCAGTTTGTCCATCCATCTACTTATATGGCCCCCTTCACTGTCATATCTGAGCATAGTATCTCTGGCTAAAGCATGTGTATGTAGGCGCATTAGAGTGAATCACTTCACAGACATCAGTTACCCTTTTGGGAATGACATCACGTTTCCAAACCATCAGCAGTTCTGGCACTGCAAATAGGGTGACCAGATGTCCCGATTTTATAGGGACAGTCCTGATTTTTGGGTCTTTTTCATATATAGGCTCCTATTACCTTCCACTCCCTGTCCCGATTTTTCACACTTGCTGTCTGGTCACCCTAACTGCAAAGCAATTCTTTCAAGAGACACTTTTAAGGAGCTATGTCCAAGGAATGACAATCAAATAGGGCAGTGCCTGCACTTGCTCGGTAATATTGGCCTCAAGTTCTAGAGCAAATCTACCATATACTCCAGGTCAGGGTTTCTTTTGCTTGACCCAGATTTTCCATTTCTAGTAGGCAGCATTAACAATCCAGCCGTAAGCCTGTCTTCATGTAGCTGGAGTTGCATAACTTAGGTCGACATAACTCCTTAGTGTAGACCTGCCCTTAGTGTCAGGAATCAGGGCCTGCAGCAGAGTCAGTCTCCAGGCTACCTAACGAGCGCAGCTGGCCTGCAGGAAGCTTCCTGATTGGCTACACTGTCTGATTGGTTGAAGAGTCAGCAGACCATGCCCATGGTTGTTCCCAGCCTTGCCCTTGCCTTGGATCCAGCCTTAACTCACTCCAGGTTACCCAGCTCTGACCCTTGGCTCCAATTCCTGACTTCTGGTTCTGATCCTCCGCTCCGATTCCTGATTTCTGGCTTTGGCCTCTGACTCTGGCACTTACCCTGGGGTCCTAATTCTTGCTACTGACTCTGGCTCCAACTGCAAGGCCTGACTCCTGCTCCAACCACTAGGCATGACCATCCACACCCCAATCTCTGACATGCAGCACTTCTGAAAATCAGGTCAATTAACGGGGAATCCAGGTCCAAGACAGGTCAATGGAAAGACTTACATTGACATCGCTGGGAACTAGAATGGATTTTTATTTGGGTGCCTCAATAACGATTTAGGAGCCTATTAGTCTCCACTTGGTGAAAGTCCTGGCCTAGTTGTATAAAATGAAGGCGTGTGATCTATTCGACAGAGCAGGAGCTTGGGAATCAGGACTTTTGGGTTCTTTTCGCACCTCTTGCTATTGATTCATTATATACATTTGGACAAGTCACTTTGCCTAATACTTTCTTTGGAAGCCTGAGCTTTGGATGCTGACTTGAGGCAACTGAGGCCTGATTTTCAGAGGTGCCGTGGAGCATTCACAAACCCTACCATCTGGAAATTGTGGGGGCTCAGCACCTGTAATTCAGCTCTTCAGTGGGTCATGTTATTCAGTGAGCCATGTTTTTTGTTAAGCAAAGGGGGATTAGCGTCATCCCGCGGTAGTTAGTTTGGGATCAACAAGCCAGCATTTTACATTAATCGTTAGATTTTTCATTTAAAATCTTCCCTTTTTATTTGCTACCCATTTAAAAATTTACATTCAAAGCCACAATCAAACAATAACGGTAAGGGGAATGGTTTCATCTCACAGCACATACATTTACATGGAAAACTATCTGTGCATCAAGCTATGAAACTGTTCAAAAGATGGCAAATTTCACAGGGGAGCCAGGGGGTGAAAATGAAAATTTCTCCTATGTTACAAAAGCGCTAACAGTGTCATATCTGTTTACAAATATTTATAGATTTTTTGTTCTAATGAATATTTATCCTGCAGCTGAATGCTGGCCTGGGAGCAGGATTTACAAATCTGTATTAAAATGAAGCAGCCAGATAAAATAACAATGATTCTAGCCCCTAACACTCTTTTTCCTAAAGGCAAATGGTGCTTTTATGCATCTCTTTGGTGGTGCTGGAGAGCCAATGGCTAGCCATCGATGCCCTGCATTCAATAAAGCAGCCCACAAAAGTTATCAAATGCACTATTTTCATGGCAGACACAGAATTTCATGGTTTTGTGACTTTTGTGACATTGTGATTTATACCAGGCCATTTATAATTAAGCCATGAATAATTATGCAGACTCAAAATGGAAGATTTATAAAGTAAAGCCAATATCCTCCCCGAGTTTTTGTGTTGTTAAATAGTTGGGTTTTTTAAAAAGTCTAAACAATTTAAAGTGGAGAGCTGGAAATCTATTGAAGTGGCCTTTAAAATGTTTCTTAAAGCTAGAGGATTTAAACAAAAGTTGCAATACAATGCAGGAAGTGAACATAAATGCTTCTGAAAGGAAATCCTGCTTTCCAAATAAAAAGTTCATACAACAAACCTACAGCCAGCTACAGACTAAACCAATGAAAAGGACACACAGTTTTAGATTCTGAAATTGAGGTTTGCTTTCTCTCAAACTGTTTCAGGAAATGCTTTCTTTACTACTGGATGGTTCTTTTGATTTTATTCTAGGTTTCCCCTCTAACTTCCCAAGATAGATTTCACTTACATAAGAAAGTGTGACAAATTAAATGCATACACTAAATACATGACACGGGCATGAACTAACAGATATATATATGACTGTTCGGATGACAGGGAAAGACACATGACTAAGATGGAGAGCCGGATTCACCACTATATAACTCCAGTTTTATGCTGGAGTTATTCTATTGAAACCAAGGAATTATATTGGTGTAAAACTGCAGTAACTCGGGGGGCAGGAGGGGTCAAAGCTGTGTCCTCATTGGAATTAACGATTTTGTTCCTCACCAATAAGGCTGAATATTTTCCCTCAGTAGAAACTAGTAGGGGCTCAGTCTTGCATTCTTTACTCAGACAAAACTCCCGTTGGCTTTAAGGGGAAATCTCCCTTGACTAAGAGCTGCAGGATCATGCTCTATAAATCCTAAGTGTCTTTACAAAACACTAAAACACACAGGACATGATCTTGCACTGACATGTGGCTGCATTCTCTGCACACCCGAACATTCCCTGATGCCAATGGGAATTTTGGGTGTGCAAAGAATGCCAAATGCCTTAAATGACTTAGCAGGTCTTTTTCATTTCTAATTCCCATTTACTTTCTTTTTATTGTATAAAAGAAAAAAAAAAAGGAAGTCTGGGACTTAGGGCCGGATTCTGACATCCTTATTTACATTATCCTTACACCTCGAGCAGTCCTACTGAAATCTCTGGGAGTTATGCGGAGTATCGGTTTCAGAATCTGGCCCAACGTGAGCAATGGTGTCCAAACCTAGCCCTTATAAGCTCTTCTTGATAGAGTTCTGATCATCTACATGGCAGTGACTCAGGTTTAGACTTCGTCTTTATGCAGCTCTTGCAAATGTGATGCACTGCTTACAAACACTCGTGTCACCCGGGGAATAAGCATCCCTTTCCCCATTCTTCTGCAAGGAGTATGTTCTGGGAGAACATGAAATGGACAACACGATCAAAAGGGCCAGGGAAACTGAGACAATGGCACCCAAGTCCCTCAAAAGAAAAACAAATTTTCTCCTTGCATATTGTCAAGTCCGCAGTACAACCCCCACTAGATTATCCTGAAAAGCTGATCCTTTAATAAAAGAAAAGCGTATATATAAGTGATTGTTTGACTTCAATGGAGCTACACTGTTTTACACCACCTAGGGAATCAAGCCCATATATATAAATATATACACCCACTTTATACTACTCAAGTTAAATATATGCCCTTCAGTCCTGTGGCTAACTTAGTAAAGCATTTTATTGTGTCAAATACTTTCTTTAGTAACAGGAACACAAACCCGTCGGTTTTTAATTTCTCTAACTGTTGCAAGTATAAACTTCCTGCAAATTTTAGACTGTTTGCCTAGGTTCAATAAAATGAAGATTTTTTAGGTCAACATTTTCTTCTGGCAGACTGAGCCTGAAGTGCACTTTATTTCCCTTTAATTTAACAGCTCCAGCAGCTTTTCCAGTTAAATCGACTGTTCATTATTGAGCCCCATTTATGAAGGGCTGTGCAGTGCAGTTTAATGAATCCTTGGCACAAAGCTCCCTTTCAGTGTTGGGAAAGAATAGCAGCCTATTTAGGTCCTGTAGGGCTGTATGTCAAAGGCTGCCCATAATGCTTGTCAGGGAAGGGCAGAAATTCCCACTGATATAAGAATGTGCAAGAAATCAACTTTCACAACCAACTAGCAGATTAAGACACGATCAGGAAATGAGATTGTATGCTTAGAACAGTGACACCTGTTTTGGCAGAGAGATTTTCCCATAACTTGATAACCACATAGGTCTGTACAACTGGGGGGGGGGGGGCAATTCCCTCCCTGTGCTGCCACAGAGAATTTCCTCCTTTAATGCTGCCTTGCTGAGGCAATGGTGAAACAAACACAACTGCTGTTAATTCCATGTACTGAAAATACCACAAACGTGATACTTAAAACTCTCAGGCTTTGATAGGGGATGGTCCTGCTAATAAGGGGCCAAATCTGAAGTCTGTGTTTAGGACCAGGTTCTGTTGCCCCTTATTTGTGTTGTGTAGTATCTTGCTCTGAGAGTAGTCTCAATGGGTCAGACTAGGAACTCTTCACTCACAGTAGTGGGAGTTACTCCCAGACATAGCCCCATGGAAGTCAATAGGACAGAATCTGATACCCGTTCTTTGGTTTTATAACTCTGTAATCCTTCTGCCAGGCAGAATTGACAGCAGCAAGGGCTGGGTTCAGTACATAGGGGTTCCCTTTCAACAATACAATGCAAAACTGGCTTGAGCCCCCACCCAGTGACCTGGGAAAATCACACACCCACCCCTTGGCGCCTCAAAGAGGCAATACTTCCCCTCTCGCAAGCACAATCTTGAATGACATGAGGTAAACAACTCAGCATTAAATTGGGAAAACACCACAATTAGGGTTCATAAACACAAATCATGAACTAGAAGACCCACCCCCAAGCAGCTTGGGCCGTGTTCTTTCCCTTTGGTTTTTGAGTCCAGCAACCCAAAAGTCACCCCTCTCACAGTTTCTGTCCCTGGTCAGTGCAGCCCCCCAGAGTTCAGGAATTCATCTTCAGAGTTTACCTCTCAGGCTGGGGGGCGGAGGGGGAAGGTATGGGGGCACCTTACATGTTCCGCTGCTCGGGTCAACGGCCAATTGCCACACCTCGCTGTGGAGGTCTGCCACAGTCTTCACTGCGAGCCACGCCTCTCCACCAGCTGTCCAGCTAATCACTTCTCTCCACTAGCCATCCTGCTAGCCACTCACCAATATGTCTTCACCCCCCCCCCCGACTTAATACAGCACTCAGTGATTTCAGCTGTTAATAGGGGAGCTTCTGTGCTGGCACACTCAGAACCACTAACCCAGAGTAGGTCTAATGCTTAGACCTAGGTATCAATGATTTCAGCTCTGCAGCATATAACAAGACTCCTAATGGAGTCAAAATTAGCTCTGTTATTACACAGTGGCAAGAGGCAGGGTCAAGGTAGTGTTTGGAGCCCACACTGCCCAATACAAATGCCTCTCAGTTCATTGGGTTTTGTAACCCATGTCCCTTGCCTTAGTTGAGGGCGAGTCCCTCAGTCATAAAATGCCAAGTACAGTTCTACTGTCCTTGATTCACATAACCAGGATAACAGCACTTTATTACTCCTGCCCCAATAACAAAGAGACTAGGGATCCCACAGCAGCCAAAGTGACCATTTGGGTTAGCATCATGCTAGGCAGGGTGGGTGTGCCCAGGCAAACGAGATCAGCCCCTGAAGTCTTTTTCCACAGCTCACCACCAGATGTCAGGTTAGAGCTCATTCTGACTCTGCTTACAAGTCCTTACTCTATAGCTTCAGTGGGGCTACCCAGGAAGGAAGGTGCTACTCAGCATGAGTAATGGTACCAGAATCTGGCACTGCAAGGCATTATTGCTCATTTGCTGACACCTCTGAAGCAAATGACAATATCTGCTGTCTGCTCTGCTAAACTCAATGCTCAATTTTTAAGGATAACGTGCTTATGACTAAGGGCTGGATTTATGGATTGCGTAAGAGTACAGCTACACAGCAGCTGGGAGATAAAATTCCCAGCTCGGGTAGACATATCTGCACTAGCTCTGGTTGAGCCAGCAACTAAAAATAGAAGTGTAGCTGCAGCAGTGTGGGCAGCGGCTTGGGCATGTACCCAATAGGGTAGGCGGGACTGTACTTGGGTGGCTAGCCTGAGCTACTGCCTATGCTGCCATGACCACGCTGCTATTTTTAGTTGCTAGCTTGAGAAGTAGCTACATCTACTCAAGGTGGGAATTACATCTCCCAGCTGTTGTACCCTATGCCACTGGTCACTGTGAGTTACTTATCCCCATCAGTGCTCAATTCAGAGAGGATGTGGCCCTGTTACAAAGCCTGACTCTGAAGCTGCAGACACTCATACTTTTAGCTCCAGAGGTTCCCCGCTCAGTCCCTGGCATTGGCCAAGCCATCACAAATGCACATGTGGAGATGACTAATGGAGGATATGATAGAGGTCTATAAAATCAACTTGTGTGGAGAAAGTAAATAAGGAAGTGTTATTTATTCCTCATAACACAAGAACTAGGGGTCACCAAATGAAATTAATAGGTAGCAGGTTTAAAACAAACAAAAGGAAGTATTTCTTCACACAACACACAGTCAACCTGTGGAACTCTTTGCCAGAGGATGTTGTGAAGGCCAAAACTATAGCAGGGTTCTAAAAAGAACTAGGTAAGTTCATGGAGGATAGGTCCATCAATGGCTATTAACCAGGATGGTTTGCCAAAAGTTGGGAATGGGCAACAGGGGATGGATCACTTGATGATTACCTGTTCTGTTCATTCCCTCTGAAGCACCTGGCATTGGCCACTGTCAAAAGACAGGATACTTGGCCTGATGGACCATTGGTCTGACCCAGTATGGCCGTTTTTATGAGTTCATCTTCTTAACATGTTTCAGCAAAAAAACAAAACAAAAACAAACAAAAAAACCCAACCCCAAAACCAAAACCCCAAATAAAACAAGCAAAAAAACCCCCATACCTGGTTGGTTCCTTACACAGGAAAGACACAAGATTTGGGAGGCCTCACACAGATTGCACACCCCTTGCACAGAGCCCAGCTCACATAAGGGGTTTTGAATGCTGTGAAATGGGGAAGGGCCAGAGCCAGAGGATGTTCTGCTACATGGAGTCTCTGGAAGAGCCAAAGGGGAAAGCGTTCCTCTCACCAACTTCCCTCGGAACAGTTTCCTGCACCCAGCTGAATTATCTGGCTGGATTCTGGGGTGAATATTTGAATCAGAATACAGGACTTGATCAACCCAGAGTAACATGGGAAAAGCTAGAAACATGAAACAAGCATTGGCTTGCATAATTGTTATTAAAGAGAGGCATTTTGCAGGAATAACCAAATGACTATTTCCTTCCCTGAAACATCATTTCTTTGCAAGTTGTTGACATCATGTCGTTTAGCAAATTTCCCTCCTGGCATTGCTCTACTTGAGGTAATCAGCTCTGCTTCAAAGAACAGAAAGAATATGCATGTTTAATGCAATTATGAGGGGTTTTTAATCTCCAAATCTTGCCAGTAATATGTAAATTCTGCTGCTTAGCACAAGTGAAAGCAAACTTTGGTTCACAGACAGGGTCATTGTTTTAATGCTCTGCAATTTTTAGGATGTAATAAAGTCTTCCACTAAACTGTATCTGCATTAGTAAAGCTGTTTAATTGAATGAATTCAGCCTTATAGAATCGAATCTCAGGCTTTCAGCCTTTCTTTCTCATGTACCGGATATTCAGCCACTCTACATACAATGCCACCCAAACTCATTAAAAACCCTCTTTAGGGGGGCTATGAAATATTGCTCGGATAATGCAGAAGCAGCTGCTCATCGCATGATAACATCATTCTCACTCTATTTCTGAATTGTCTCATGTCTGTCTTAAAGGAAATTGTCCCAAACTGGACATAGACTATGCAAAAGATCATGGCCGTAAATTTTCCACTGTCTTGTGCCGTGCAGTGCAATGTTAGTGCCAGACAGTGGAGACTCAGGCCTCATATAATTCTTTTCCTGTTTTGCTGAAAGTGTTGCATGATACCCATGGACGGGTTTCCTGAGAGCAGGCAGGAGGAAGAGAACACATGGGAACCAACTCTTCTCTCTGCCATGCCCCACCAGAGCCCTCACTTTCTGTTCCTCTCCACCAAGCAAGCTGCAGGGGCGTGTGGACTTACATTCTCAGTGCATGAGTGTGACATGGCCGATGGTTCTTTCGTGGTTGAAAGTTTTGATTGGTTTTTGCAGTCGTCAGAAAGTAGAGACGGGACAGCCCACCTTGAGAGATGAACAGTCCTACAGTTGAGGGGATAGTGTTGCAAATTGCCCAGTTCTTAGCGCTCATCAGAGTCAATGGAAGTCCGACTGACTTTAACTGCAAAGTCAATAACTACGGCTAGGATCTAGGATATCTACAGGCTGAGCAGTCCCCAGCTCCACCCCCACCGAGCCCCAGCCTCTGAGCCCCTTCTGCATGGAGTCTAGTTGAAGGAATTCTGCAGGTTCCAAGGGATGGGAGGACTGGGGCTGCCACAGTGAAGAATTCACAAGCCTATGAAAATAGGTAGCTTAGCAATCAGTTGGCAGTGCTCGCCAATGAGGCCTGGAGACAGGAATAAAACATAGAGGACTTGTTACAGAAGGCCAGTAGATAGCGAGATACACACAGAGAGATGTATTTCCTAAAGCATTCTTTCCTAAAAGAAGGGACATTACCACCATAACACCCTGGGCCAAGTTTCTGCAACCAGTTACGCCAGTGAGATTCCAGAGTACTTTCCCAGCCCTAGCTCTCTGTGGGAGCTCAGGCAGAACATGGAACAGGGTTTTGTGAGAGGACCTAGGGAATGATGGGGCTGCAAAGGATAGCTCCATGAGAAGGTGGATCAGTTGGTACCAAATCCCATGTCTGTGAGTCTAACCCATGGGCTGTAGCCACAGCTGTGGCATGGGCATACAGGAGCCATGTGTTGTTGCCCCCAGGCTGGATGGAGGACTTTACCCCCATGCAGAACCCTTACATAAAAAAAATCTTCTGCTCAGGTTTTGTGAGAGAGACCAGATTTCACCCTCAGTCCGTATTCCGACAAAATGCCTGTCGACATTAGATTGGAAGCTCTTTCGAGCAGGGATGGTCTTTTTGTTCTGTGTTTGTACAGCATCTATCACAACAGCATCCTGGTTCACGAGAGGCACTTCTAATTGCTACCACAATACAGAGAAATAATATTAATAGTAATAAAGTTAATGAGAGTTTAGCGGAGCAAGGACTACAGGATTTAGCCCTAATTTACACATCATGATTTATGTGGTTTGCTTATGTAACAAGCTTGTTTGTGTGCATTTCATGGAGCTGGGTTTCTGAAACTGTTCTCATTCCATTTCAGTCTGAACAGAAATCACAGGATTCAGCCATGCTGACCATGTAGAATTACTTGAATTGTATATAAAACCATTGTTTACATCCTACTGGCATTTAAATTATATCAATCTGGGTTGCCTCTTAGAGGCAGTAGGTAGAGAGCTAATTTCAGTGGGAAGTTTCAAAATGGGGGTAATCAGTGGCGCTGGAACAGTTTTTAGCGTGGGCCTGCTGAGCTGCCCCTCACCGCCCCCTAGAGCTAGGGCCAGGAGCCGTGCCATGGCTGGGCTCACAGCTGGGGGCGGAGGCGGAGCCCCAGGCTGGGTCCGGGGCTGGCAGCCAGGATCCTGAGCGCGGGGCCGGTAGTTGGGACCCCGAGCGCGGGGCCGGTAGCCAGGTGTGGGGCTGGCAGCTAGGATCCTGGGCAGCTGGGCCGGCAGCCGGGACCCCAGGCAAGGGGCCAGCAGCTGGGACCCCAGGCAAAACCTGGGGATGTTGCAGCACCACCCGCACCCCTAGTTCCCGTGCCTATGGGGGTAATTTAAGAAAAATCATTGTGGAGAAACAGCAAATGTAGAAAAGCAAATACAATAAGCAGCAGTAACTGTCTGCAATAGTCAGGATGCCTGAAAGCCGCTGTGTAGACTGGATGGAAAAGCACTCTAGAATTTAGCACTCCATTTAGCATTGTACCTACTAGAATATCACTGAAAGCTTCACAGATTCGTATGATTTATCTAAGGATGAGACTGTTCAGCAGGAGAGTTTCTGAGGATTCAGAGCAAACATAGAAGGCCAAATTCAGATTTGGTGAACATGGGTTTGCTCCATTGATCTCAGATGAGTTGCACCTTCTTACACCAAGTCGGACTTTGGTCCAGGATATTTAAGAGCTTGATTAGCTTTTAACCATGAAGCTTCCTCTACTAACTTTAATTAACATCTCTCTAGGCACAAGAACCTGAGAACTAGGAGGAATGAGTTTGCTCACCAAATTGGGTGTTTCCCTAGCTCTCACAGTTGAATTACTGCACATTCAACTAAATGGCAACTTCAACAAATTCACAACAAAATGGCAGATGAAATTCAATGTTGATAAATGCAAAGTAATGCACACTGGAAAACATAATCCCAACTAAACATACAAAATGACGGGGTCTAAATTAGCTGTTACCACTTTAGAAAGAGATCTTGGAGTCATTGTGGATAGTTCTCTGAAAACATCCACTCAATGTGCATCAGCAGTCAAAAAAGCTCACAGAATGTTGGGAATCATTAGGAAAGGGATAGACATTAAGACAGCAAATATCATATTGCCTCTATATAAATCCATGGTATGCTCACATTTTGAATACTGCATGCAGATCTGGTTGCCCCATCTCAAAAAAGACATATTGGAATTGGAAAAGGTACAGAAAAGGGCAACAAAAATGTTTGGGATATGGAACAGCTCCCATATAGGGAGAGATGAATAAGACTGCGACTTTTCAGCTTGGAAAAGAGACAACTAAGGGCAGATATGATTGAAGTCTATAAAATCATGACTGGTGTGGAGAAAGTAAATAAGGAAGTGGTATTCACTCCTTCTCATAACACAAGAACTGGGGGTAACCAAATGAAGTTAATAGGCAGCAGGTTTAAAACAAACAAAAGGAAGTATTTCTTCACACAACGCAGTCAACCTGTGGAACTCCTTGCCAGAAGATGTTGTGAAGGCCAAAACTATAGCAGGGTTCAAAAAAGAACTAGATAAATTCATGGAGGATAGGTCCATCAATGGCTATTAGCCAGGATGAGCAAGGATGTAAAACCATGCTCTGAAGTGTCCCTAGCTTGTGTTTGCCAGAAGCTAGGAATGGGCGACAGGGATGGATCACTTGATAATTACCTGTTCTGTTAATTCCTTCTGAAGCGCCTGGCATTGGCCACTGTCGGAAGACAGGATACTGGGCTAGATGAACCATTGGTCTGACCCAGTATGGCCATTCTTATGTTCTAAAACCAAACCAAATTTACCAGTTTAACTTTTCTTTGGAAACGCTGACACGTGAACTCTCTGTTGGTGAAGTCATTGTTTTCTGCAAAAATACTTTAGTATAAACCAAACTTCGCTATAATTAGGATACGAAATTTGGACATTGTAATGCATTTAAACAATTCAGGATTTTCATTTTACTCTACAAATTTGATCCAAAATTCACTGTTCGCAGGCTCTACTGCAATTGCTTGAGAAAGACTGTGAGAATTGACACTGACTTTGCAGTGAATTTAGTTTAGTCCCTTTGACTCTCTCAGGATATACAATGTGACAGTGTACCCCATAAGGCTTTATGGGGAGGGGGTGCTTATGGATGTATGTATGACATGACTGGAATATGTTTTGTGCTGCCTGTGCCAGGTAACATATCTCCGTAAAGGTTATGGTCTACTATATCTATTCATCCTATTTGTACATATATATATATCATTTTCTACTTGAGGTTAGGAATATGGGCTGTATGCTTGCTTGGTTTCTAAGTAAGCTTCGGGAGGCATTTGGCCAGCTTCCTTAGGAAGGAATTCGCCAGGTTAAGTACCTAATCAGGAAACACTTGGGGAACAATGCATCTTGGAATGCTCCAATCCACATAAGAAGTCTTCCTGGAGACATGCAAGATACCATGTGGACAATGGCTTCGGCCTGTGGGGACTGAGTCATGCAGGGACATGTGACTTGTCCAGGTGGCTCCGGAACTCCATCTTGGAGCTGGACTTTGCATAGGAGGGAGGAGGGGGGTCTCCTCCCACAGGAGAGAGTCTATTTAAGCCTGGGGGAGACCCCTCCATCTTGTCTTCAGCTGGCTAAAGAAGGAGCCTCTCCACCCCCCCAGGATACTTGAAAGAAACTGAAACAAAAGACAGACTACAGGGGTTGTGAGAGATTGCTGGACCCAGGCTAAAGGGAGAGTAGCCTGTAAAAGGGAGCATTCTGGAACTGGTGAGGAACTTATCTGTATTTAGTTTGATTAGGCATAGATTTGCGCATTTTATTTTATTTTGCTTGTGACTTACTTTGTTCTGTCTGTTACTACTTTGAACCACTTAAATCCTACTGTCTGTATTTAATAAAATCACTTTTTATTTAGTAATTTACTCAGAGTATGTATTAATACCTGAGGGAGCAAACAACTGTGCATATCTCTCTATCAGTGTTATAGAGGGCGAACAATTTATGAGTTTGCCCTGCATAAGCTTTATGCAGGGTAAAACGGATTTATCTGGGTTTAGACCCCATTGGGAGTTGGGCATCTGAGTGCTAAAGACAAGCACACTCCTGTGAGCTGGTTTTCAGGTAAACTTGCAGCTTTGGGACAAGTGATTCAGACCCTGAGTCTTTGTTAGAGCAGACAGGAGTGTCTGGCTCAGCGAGACGGGGTGCTGGAGTCCTGAGCTGGCAGGGAAAACAGAAGCAGGGGTAGTCTTTGCACATTGGGTGGCAGCTCCCAAGGGGGTTTCTGTGATCCAACCCGTCACAGTGGCGTAGTCGGCAGGATCTGTGCACAGCTGATTGCTTTGAGATACTGGTAGTGATTTTAAGTGAGTTTTAAGTGTGGTGGCTGGAGAACAGACAAAGTGGTTACTGGTTTGTTATTTTCTGTTTGCTTATTTCGGGAAAGGGAAGTAGGGACAGAAAAGGAAGCAAAATAAGTAAGACGGAAGATCAGAAGAAACTAGAATTGCACAGGGTACAAATTGCCCAGAAAAGCTGAACGCTGGGCACTGTGAAAGTCTTGGTTAACTAAGAATCCCCTGAGCTAAGTGCATCTCAGTTTCAGTGAACTGCAGAGGGGTTGTGGCCCAGCCCAAGAAAGCAGGGCAATGAGTACTAGTGATCTCAGTTTCAGTGAACTGCAGAGGGATGGTAGCCCAGCACAAGGAAGCAGGACAATGAGTACTAGTGACGCCGCTAATAAACTAAAGCTGGCCAGGCTGGTAGCAAAAGAGAAAGAAAATGAACATAAGAGACAGTTGGAACTAAGACAATTAGAAATTAGTGCCAGGGAGGCAGAACATGCAAGGGAAGAGGCGGAGGCAGCGAGGGCAGCAGCGAGAGCGGAGGCAGAACATGCAAGGGAAGAGGCTGCCCACAAGAGAGCTATGGAGGCAGAGGCAGCGAGAGCGGAGGCAGAGAGAGCTGCCCACAAGAGGGCTATGGAGCTGGAGGCAGCGAGGGCGGAGGCAGAGGCAGCTGCCCAGGAGAGGGCTATGGAGGCCCAGAGGGAGGCCCAGAAACATGAACTGACTGTTATGGAGTCGAGGAGACAAAACCCTCCCCCTGCTGGCTCCACTTCCCCAAAAATCCACAAATGGGAGCGACTATGTCCACAGTATGACGAGTCCAGCGATATCGCCGAATATTTCATCACCTTTGAGAGACTGTGCACCCTCCATGCCATCCCTGAAGATCAGAAGATGACCACATTGATAGCAAAATTGTCTGGCAGAGCTCTGGACATATTCAATAAGATGCCCATTGATGATGCTTCAAACTATGGTAAATTTAAGGAACTGGTTTTGAAACAGTTTCAGGTTACACCTGAAACCTACAGGGTTAAATTCAGGAGCCTTAAGAGGGGATCTGGATTAAGTAATGTGGCTTATGCCAATGAAATGAGAGATTTGGTAGATAAATGGGTGCGGGGGAGAGGCATTACCAGCTTTGAAGGGATGTGTGATCTGGTTACTCAGGAACACTTCCTGAATATGTGCAGTGATGAGGTAAAACAGTATTTGTGGGACAAAAAGGTAAATGCAGTGGGTGAATTAGCTGAGTATGCTGACTCTTATGAGCAAGCACAAGCTGCAATCAAACATAAACCACTGGCGGAGGGGTATAGGGTTGTGGGAAAGCAGAATCACCGTTTTACCCCTGGGTCTGGGAAAAAGGAGGCTGGGCGGTCACCTCCCCATTCCCCTGGTACTCGTCCCAAATTTCCTGTGCAAGGAGAGGAGCCCAAGAGGTGCTATCATTGTAAGTCCACTGAGCACCTGAGGAATAAGTGTCCCTTGCTAAGTGGAAACAGGCAACAAGTAACACATGAAGCTGTGGCTCCTCAGAGCCAGGCTGTGGCCTCTTTCCACACAGGATTTGTAAAGCTTGCTTCCACACAACCAAGCAATGAACATATGCATGCTGTTAAATTAAATGGTCAAATGCTTCTTGGATTAAGGGACACGGGTGCTGAGATTTCTGTGGTCAGGAGGGACCTGATCCGGGAAAAGGATTTGTTGCCAGGTAAAATGGCAGAATTAGAGCTGGTAGGGGGTTACAAAGTTCTTGCACCTTTAGCTAAAGTACACATGCAAACTCAGGATTTGCAGGCTGAGCTGACTGTTGCAACGGTGGCACACAATTTTGCACCGTTTCTACTGGGGAATGATTTCTTTAGTGTGGCAGAATCTGTCCCAGGGTTGGTTAGCAGTGAGAAGGAATCTTGTGCTAAAAGCCCCAGAGGGGGGGGTGAAGTCACACGAACTGCTGGGGGAATAGGAGAGTGTCTCTTAGATTCCTCTGCAGCAGTAAAGGATGCAGCTTCGGGGGCAGGGCTGGTTGTAGCCAGTTCCTATAGCCCCGGGGCTCAAGGGCAGTTCCAGAGGGAGGAGCTGGATAGAGCTAGCTCCTGTCCCGTAATCATCTCCCCGGGGGAGGGGGATGTACCACCTTGTAGCAAGGAGGCCACCACAGCTGCTGACTGCCAGAAAGTTGCAGGTCAGCAGGGGGCCGGGCCTGCCCTGGGGCGCACAGAGGCGTGTGTCCCAAAGGTGGAAGTTGGGGTCCTGGGGACCGCTGCGGTGGGAACAGGCCCCAAGGACTCGGTAGCTGGGTGCCAGCCCAACCCGAGTGAAAGGGGGGGAATTTTGCTGGCCAGTAAGAGGTCTGTCATAGCTGGTAGCTGTAAGTCCACAGCTGGGGCAGGATCACCTTCCCTTTTGGGGAACACAAAAGTGTCGGACCCAGAGGGGAGCCCAAAGAGGGAAGCCCAAATGGAAGGTCAGGGGGGGCCAGAGAGTCCACCCACCTTTTGTAGGGAGGGGCTTTCCCAGGAGGGGGGTAAAAAGTCTGCATTCAAAAGGCCAGCCCCCTCTCCTGTGGATCAGGTTTTAAGGGAAACCTGGGGGTCAGGTCTCCGGGATGAGGGGGTCCATCCAGCTGACCCATTAAAAATAAAAAGTGGGGTGCCCAAAGGGGTCCAGAGCACCCCAGGGAAAGATGTTGTTCTTGCTACACTTGCAAGAGATAAAACTCTCTCTCCAAGACAGGAGGGGGGAAATCTCTGCATGGGAGGAACTTCACAAGGGAGTGGGGCCCAGCCCAGAGAAACTCCAGAGGGAGGGGCCGAGGGCAAGCATGGTCGTAGTACACCCTTTCCTGGCCAAAGACCCAAGCACATGCCCGAACTAGAAGTCTTCCCCAAAGAGGCAGAAGAATCTGCATCAGCGTGTCTACCAGAGGGCACAGAGAACTGGGAAAATGCAATAGGGGCTAAACAAGTCAAATTGAGTGAACGAAGCCTGTCCACCGTAGATTTGCTGTTAACCTTGTGTCTTTTGCTAATTCACCTATGGGATAAAATAAAAGAGTTCACACTAGTGGTAAACCCTTTAAAGACATGGAACATACCTAATTTGTGGAAGAAGCTGTTATACATGCTGGGGATGGTAACAAGACAGCCCTACCAGCACGTTACTTTACAGCCCATACCTGTAAAAAGCAGCAAAAGCATAACAGGCCCATGCTGCTGTGTAGAAGGGGAAACTGAGGCACACCGCCTCATGGCATTGGTGGCTAAATGCCAAGATACCCCCACTTTAACGGATATTGCTGCCTGCATTCTGTTAGCAATACTACATCCCTACCTGTTTGCAAGCATCTGGGGACCAGGAACCCCAAAACGGGCTAGAACCCCTAGGAGTGACATCATATGGTTTCAAGGTACTGAAAGGAAGTGTGACCAAAAACAAACAGAAATTTTACAGGTACTGCCTCCGCCATGGACAGTGTCCAAGTCTCTGGCAGTAAGTTCAGGGGGAGGGTGTGACAGTGTACCCCATAAGGCTTTATGGGGAGGGGGTGCTTATGGATGTATGTATGACATGACTGGAATATGTTTTGTGCTGCCTGTGCCAGGTAACATATCTCCGTAAAGGTTATGGTCTACTATATCTATTCATCCTATTTGTACATATATATATATCATTTTCTACTTGAGGTTAGGAATATGGGCTGTATGCTTGCTTGGTTTCTAAGTAAGCTTCGGGAGGCATTTGGCCAGCTTCCTTAGGAAGGAATTCGCCAGGTTAAGTACCTAATCAGGAAACACTTGGGGAACAATGCATCTTGGAATGCTCCAATCCACATAAGAAGTCTTCCTGGAGACATGCAAGATACCATGTGGACAATGGCTTCGGCCTGTGGGGACTGAGTCATGCAGGGACATGTGACTTGTCCAGGTGGCTCCGGAACTCCATCTTGGAGCTGGACTTTGCATAGGAGGGAGGAGGGGGGTCTCCTCCCACAGGAGAGAGTCTATTTAAGCCTGGGGGAGACCCCTCCATCTTGTCTTCAGCTGGCTAAAGAAGGAGCCTCTCCACCCCCCCAGGATACTTGAAAGAAACTGAAACAAAAGACAGACTACAGGGGTTGTGAGAGATTGCTGGACCCAGGCTAAAGGGAGAGTAGCCTGTAAAAGGGAGCATTCTGGAACTGGTGAGGAACTTATCTGTATTTAGTTTGATTAGGCATAGATTTGCGCATTTTATTTTATTTTGCTTGTGACTTACTTTGTTCTGTCTGTTACTACTTTGAACCACTTAAATCCTACTGTCTGTATTTAATAAAATCACTTTTTATTTAGTAATTTACTCAGAGTATGTATTAATACCTGAGGGAGCAAACAACTGTGCATATCTCTCTATCAGTGTTATAGAGGGCGAACAATTTATGAGTTTGCCCTGCATAAGCTTTATGCAGGGTAAAACGGATTTATCTGGGTTTAGACCCCATTGGGAGTTGGGCATCTGAGTGCTAAAGACAAGCACACTCCTGTGAGCTGGTTTTCAGGTAAACTTGCAGCTTTGGGACAAGTGATTCAGACCCTGAGTCTTTGTTAGAGCAGACAGGAGTGTCTGGCTCAGCGAGACGGGGTGCTGGAGTCCTGAGCTGGCAGGGAAAACAGAAGCAGGGGTAGTCTTTGCACATTGGGTGGCAGCTCCCAAGGGGGTTTCTGTGATCCAACCCGTCACATACAAGATTTCCCATTTTTTAAAAAATGTCTTAAATAATATGTCTTTAACAGTTTTCTTTTACTGGAAAATGAAATCAAATTTTAAAAATAAAGATTTCAAGGCAGATCCTTTTGTACTTGAACAGACCTTTGAAATTACCCTATTTTATCTATTTTTTAAAACCTAGCCTATCTATTTTAGTTCCAATCGTGCATGGATTTACGCACATGCTTAACATGTGACTAGTCCAATTAAAGTTTCTGCAGGACGGGGGCCTTAGAGTTTTCTCAAGACCTGCCTAGTCACATTTAAAAACATGTTTACAAACACACTTTATGCTTTAAAACAGTAGCGTAGTGCAGCCCCTCCCCCCCCATCCTTGTTGTCACTCTTCAAACTGAGTAGACCCGTGTAAGCTAGAGTTACCAGTAAATACATAGGTAACGTGGCGTTTAAAAGCATGTTAGCCAATATGTTTATAAACTCAACCTGTTTCCTAGTCCACACAGGGCCTAAAGCACCCGTCACTGTGATGTCCAAGCACCACACAAACTAAAAATTAGCTCTGGATGTGCCCTAAATTAGTTGCCACAAGAGAATGAAAACAAAGGGTTAACAATCAGCACAACTCCTGGTCCCTCCTTTTTTTTTTTTTTTTTTATAAACACGGCATCATTAGCCCCCTCCTCTTCCACCTCTTCCAAGAACTAATGAACTCCCTTGGGGAGGGGAAAGCACGTAGAACAGGAGCTGGTGTAGCGATCTGTAGTTTGCCTTGGTGTCCCCTCCCAGGCAGCAGCAAGACCAAGGGTTTGCAGAGCACCCTGGCAGGACCATGACACACACACACTGGGGCCACAGCGGACAACCTTTCACCAAGGGCAAAAAGTAGCTTCCCTGCCCAGGCGCTGAACGCACCAGCAGCTGCAGCAGCGGCCAGGGGCAGAGGAGAAGGGAGGCGATGGCTGTGCAAGCTGCTATCCTCAATCCCCATCACTTCATCCCCTTCTGCTTCCCTGCCTCCGGGGGCCTGGCGGACTATGTTGACCTTGAGAAGAGCTACGAGGACGGGGGAGCCGCTCTCCTGGGAGGAGGAGGAGGAGGAGTGGGGGGAGGAGAAGACCCAGGGGATTTTAAAGAAGCCACCAGGGACCTGCTGAGCTTCATAGACTCGGCGTCCAGCAACATCAAGCTGGCCCTGGACAAGCCGGTCAAGTCCAAGAGGAAAGTGAACCACAGGAAGTACCTGCAGAAGCAGATCAAGCGCTGCACGGGCATCATCGCCTCCGCCCCTGCAGCGCCAGCCCCGGCCGGGGGCCAGGAGCTGCCCAAGCGGCCGGCCCCGCCGGCAGGGGCCGCCTCGCCCCAGCCCTCCTGCCCGCCCGGCCCCGCCGGCCATTGCAAGAACCCTGCCAAGCGGGAGGCCTCGCAGGCGGCCAGCAGCCTGCAGAGCAAGAGCCTGGCCGCCCTCTTCGACTCCCTGCACCAGGGCCGGGCTGGCGAGAAGGGCCCGGCCGGCGGCGGCAGCGGCGGGGGCGGCCCCCGCAAGGTGCCGCTGCGGAACCGCAACCTGCCCCCTTCGTTCTTCACCGAGCCGGCCGCGCCGCCGCCCCGCGCCCCGCCGCTCAGCGCCAGCCCCAAGGCGCTGGAGCGGGGCGGCGGCAGCCCGGAGGCGGCGGAGTTCTTCGAGCTGCTGGGGCCCGACTACGGCGGCCTGCTCCCGGAGCAGCCCCCCGCGCAGGAGGGTTTTCCGGCCCGCCTGCCCCCGGAGCTAAGCATGGAGCCCGCCCTGTACGAGCCCCACCTCCCGCCGCTGCCCCCGCACCTGCTCGGGGGGATGCTCTACCCCGAGCCCGCCTGGAGCCCCCCCGCCAAGAAGAGCCCCCCGGCGGCGGTTTCCTGCAGCAGTTTGAGCCTGCCCGAGACCTTGCGGCCCCTGCCTGCCATGGGGGCCCCAGGAGCGCCCCTCTACCCGGCCAGCTCGGACCCGGCTCCCGCGGGAGGCGAGGAGAGCCCAGCCCAGCTGGCCGCCGCCTTTGCTCCCTACTTCCCTGACTGCCCCCTTCCTCCTCCTCCTGCCATGCCTTATGAGTACAGCGCCGGGTACAACAGGGTGGCCTATTCGGGCCTCTAGGGGAGGCTTGGGGTGGAAGGGTGGACCGTAGGCTGCTTGTAACGTACCAGCTGGCAAAAAGCCGAGATCACTTTAGTTCCCCTCCCTTTACACTGTTTGATTTAGGGCAGTAAACTCAGAAAGAAAACGGGACGGGAGGGGACGGGGACGCTGTGGAATGGGGATCGCACCCACGTAGCCCTTAATCCTGGGGCTGGGTTATAGCTGATGATTGCCAACCTGATGGGTTTCTGTTCATAGCCAGAGTTTTTTGGTTTGGTTACTAGTCCTGATTCTTCTCTCCTATACAGCAATGTAACTCCATTGACGTCAGTACAGTCAAGGGCCTGATCCAAAGCCAACTGAAGTCAATGGGAGTCTTTTCACTAACTTCAGGGGGCTTTGGACCAGACACTAGTGCCACAGAGAAAAAGGTCATGCTCTTTAGCTGCAATAAATTTAGGGCCAGATTTTGCCATAGAGCATAATACCTGACTCTGCTAGTAGTCCCACTGAAAATAATGTGACTGTTTTGTAAGAGTGGCAGAATCTGGCCTTTAGGTTTTTATTTGCCTTCACATTCTGAACAGTCTCCCCTCTCCTTGTTTGGGTTCTATCACTGCACATAATAAAAATGTAAACTATTTTATTCTTTCAGGTGTTTTTATAGCGCACAGTAACGACATGTTGTTAGCATTTATTAGAGATATGTTTTTATTTTACTGTAGGCAAATGCAATTTATTTACATGTCTTATGTTACATTGCAACGGGGGCTGCTTTTTCTTTAAAGCAGCCGTGACCAATTGTAAGTGACTTGAGTTTAAAAGTAAAACTCAGTCAGCTCTTACAGTGTATTTAAAATCTTGTCCCACACTTGTGTGCGTCATAAGTGCTGGCAGATTTTCAACAGAGGACACAAACAAGTGCAAAAAATAATTTAAAAAAATCAAGAGAACAACAAAAATAACTATAAACGCTGTTACCAAATCTTAGTGTCCTGAAATTTAACAATGTGTTGCAGAATATTGCAAACAGCAATTCTCTAATAAATAAGTTAATTGATGGCATATGTTCTGGCCAAAACGTACTGTAGCAACGTGATTCCCACAAACTGTGTTGGATTTCTTTCAGGAATGTGTCAAAGCATTGAAAGTGACGCAGATCCGTTCTATTGTGTACAGGAGATTATTTGATAATCATTTAAATTATGTAAAAGAGTCTATGATAAGTCCTATAAAAATAAAGCTGCACAATGGCTTAAAGACCTGTGGCTGTTACTACTGTTGGAATGAAATACACTAGAGTCTCTCCCACATCTTCATTTTTGGTAAAGTTCATTCACTAGATTTGGCTGGCGGAATTTACAGCCTAGTGGTCACTTTTCTCTTTCCTAAATCCTCTGAAACGCTGTACTTTACCCTCAACAACCTATTCCTCTTTTGTGTTCTTCTCTATTGAGTGTTTCAGTAAGATACTGGAATGACAGGAATGGTAGCAAATTATTATAAAGCCAAGGGATCAAAATACTTACTTTCATGAAACTAGTTCAACAGAATGTTAAGTTTCCTTTTGGGGAGTTGGTTGGGATGCCAATCTTAAAAGGCAGCCCTGGATTTTGGCTTTGGGCCAGTTAGAATTGGATTGTTTGTTTTTAAGCTGGGAGTCAAATGGACAAGAAGTGTGAGGTATGGTGAACCAAATAGTACTCCCAGAGATGGCAAATCATTCTACCCTATGACATTGAAGGGAATTAAGAATAAAATGCCCCTTTCATTAACGAGTGCAAATATCATTTTTAACAGAGATTTATGGTCAAGAACATTAAGATGTATGGAAGGGGAAGCATGACTTTAAATAACACTTTGGAAATAAATGATTAGTTTTTCAGCTAACTGTTTCAGTAATGGGCTTAATTTTTACTTTTAAACAACAAAAATAATAGCTTATATTTATAAAGCACCTTTCATCCAAAAAGATCCCCAAGTGATTTACAAATAACCTACCTATGTATACAGGAATCACTTCACTGGAAAGCAGGCACACTGGGCTGATATGAGGCATTTGTTTAATAACTGCACAGTGCTGTATAGTACACTGTAAATTCAATGCACTTTTAAAATATTGATTTTACTATAGTTTATTTCACTAAGCTTAAAAGAATGTATAAAAAACAATGGACAGCCAGTCCAGCCTATGTAGATAAATAAGAGAACCCTGACTCCTTGGTCAATTATAGTACAGAATAGCATCATACTATGGTTGCTCAATTCTGTATTCTTTACTTAGGCAAATCTTATACTGAAAAGTGTGGGAGTTTTGCTTTTTTTACAGAGTGTAGTGTCAGAGCCAGTGTAGCATCATGTAATTCAATTTTAGATGGTCAGGACAAGGTTGATTTCAATCTCATTTGAGTTGGTAAATTTTCTGCTGTCTGGTAATGGTTTTGTTCTGTTCTCTGTGTGTGACTTTGTAGCAGTTTTGGACCATTATGTTTCCTCTTGGGACACTTCAGATCTAATGGCCTTGCACTGATATATTTAGCATAATATTACTTTGTCACTAAACTTTCTGACTTCAGGCATGCTCCTGAATCCTTTGCACACTCAACACTCCCAGCGACTTAAGGGAAATTTCAGGTGTACAAGGAAGGCAGGGATGGCCAAGTGACTTTAATATGTTGATAAGGGATATGTTTTCACCTGAACTTTTTATTGAGCATTTTTATTTGTCTCTCATGCTACGCAAATCCTGCATGTGAAAATTTATAATCACTGGAGTCCTTATGCCATTCTATTTCAGGCAAAATTCCCACTGACATCAATGGGAGTTTTGCCCAAGTAAGGACTAACTGAGGTCTTCAGGAATGGACTCTGGAAGAGAGGAATTGCAATATACCAGTTGTGAAGGTACTGACTCTGATTCTCCATTACCCTGCACCTTCTGTAGGCATTGACATCTGTTCAAAGAGGGTGTAAAATGCCCTGACTTGGTAGCATTTTACACTCATTTTGCACTCTTTGCCCTGGTGTAAATGACTAAACAAAATGCAGGGAGATGGAAAATCAGTCTCATTGGGTCTGATGCTCCTCTCACATCAGTGTGAGAAGCAACTCCATTGAAATGAGTGGAGTTATGCTGGTATAAAACCAATGTAGCAGCCTGATCTCACTTCCACTGAAGTTATAAAAGGACTCTTTCTGTTGACTTCAACAAGAGTTGGATCAGGCTCTGAGTGAGAGAAGAATCAGGCTCACTGAGCCAAAGCTAGAAACCCTTTTCTCGCCTTTTACTCAGTCCTTACTCAGGCAAAACTCCCGTTGCCTTAAATGAGAATCTTACTTAAGAACTTCGGGATTTGGTCCACTGAATATATTTTAAAATTAGTGTTCACTTATAGTGTAAGTGTATTTCTGGTATAGAAGTATTTTTGGGGTAATCTGCACAACAGTTATTGCAGAGCAAACTGAGTGTCTGACAACACTAAAGCAGCTAACAATGGTTGAGTGGATCTAAACAATTGTTTCCCCCTGACAAATACCAAACAAAGGACTTCTATGCAACTTAAAAAAAAAGAATTGTGTGCCACACTGCATGCCTTGAAGTGAAGGTGATTGGATCATTTCCAGATTGAATAGCGCCATCTACTGCAGCTGAAAGCTGTGTTATGTTCTCTGTATTTGTGTGGGCTTTTATTTTTGCAGGTTTGCACAAGTTTAATAATACAACGTAAATACCATACAGAAGTCCCATTTACTCTTAAATACTGTTGGGAAATTACTATAACTATTTCAAAGCCCAATATTGAATGTTGGTCCGAATAAAATTTTTTATAACTCAGCAGGATATTGTGTCCAATGTGCTTTTACAAGAAGTCACTGTCTTCTTTTTTGAGAACTAAAATTGATCATTTTTAGCTTTTTTTTTAAAGAAGTGTATTGCGTTCCTTTCAATACAGCTAGATAGAGATGTATTTTCCAGCTGGTTTTATTCTTCACTGAAATATATCTGTTACTTATGAGGATCTATTATTAAATCATCAAAATAGTTACTTTTAAAAAGGGCCCAGGTAATACATCAAATTTACAAAGTTCTGTTTTGTGGCTGAAATATTTTATGCATATTGTACTGTTTGATCAAAATCTTCTCTGGAAATGAATATACAAATCTGTTAATTTTTTATATGCAGTAAAGATGATGAAATAGGTGCAAAATAATAAGAAGCCCTTTATTTTTAAATGGTGGAAACATATTTTTCTATAATGATGATTGACTGATGAGACTAACAAAGGGATCACAACTAATATCTAGTATTTTTGATATCCCATGATTTAAAAAGTCAAAGCACATTGAAAGCAAAGGGAATCTTTCCACTGACTTCAATGGGCTTTTTTGGATCAGGCTCCCTAATGTCTTGAAGACCGGAGGCTGAAATTGCTCTGATGTATTCTAATTATTAATTTAATAATGAGTCATCCATATAATGTTAGGGAAAAAAAAGGTGCAGAAAAAATAATTGTAAAAAGTTCGTTTTTTGACTGTGAATAAACTGCTTTTGGCAACAATGCACAAATGGAAGGTAATCCTGCAGTTATTGGCAACAGGAATAATAAAAATATGTTGGCTGATTCTTTAAAGAATATGAAATGGATACAGATTTAGTGACATGTAAGCAAACATGTTGGAAATATCAGGGGTCCGATCTTGCATGTCTCAGGGACTGGTGTGACTTGGGAATTTTCAGCATCTCAGACGATCATGTCCTATCAGCTCAAGTAAGGTCTCCTGAGTGCTGATTTGTGCCCTATCCACCAGACCAATATTTTTCATCTATGTCAGGTGGGCAACCCCTTATTCAAAGTCAAACTTCACCACCCCCTTTCATTTACTATGAAAATGTGTCAGTGATAAGTCTAAGTAATTTATTTGTGTGTGTGTTTCGAGAGCTTGACAGAGACTACTTAACCTTGAAGAGTAAGGGTGTGCGGGGAGTGGGGGAGCAAGATGTTTGTTGCTTTAGATCGTAATAACATTTTCAATTTGAACTCCCGCCTCCTTCCCCCACCAACTTGGGATTCATGACCCACTGGTGGAGAAACACTGCACACTAGACCATCCTCTCTGCCCCACTAAAGCTTGAGTAAGAAGAGCAAGATGTGTCCCTAAAAGAAGAATATGAGGATCGATCTGAGCAACATTTCTACTAAATTTAAAAGGGGCAGTGTGTGGGTTTTTTTCCCTTTTCTTTTGAAAAATCTGTGGTGGTGACATACTTTATTTGGTGAGCAAGTTAGGATCTCAAGGGGAAGCAAACACTAACAGACTGATCTTCGCCTCCAGATTAGGAAGTAGGGTCCTGTTCAAGCTATCTGGTAACATTTTCTGTAGTATAACCACTGACATGGAAAGGCTATGTTTCATGATGCTGCTTGCTGGTATTTTAAATTTCCATCCCTTGGACTCCAAAGCTTCTTTTAGACCTCTGGAAATAAAGCTGTCATCGTGCTAAGAAGAAAGCCTTTAATTGTCACTATTTGCAAATAGTCCCACCAGGCCAAGAGACAGGCCTTGCTAACCTGGCAGGAAGAACAGCAGAAAAGCCTACAGGATTTTATAAGAGAGCAGGCCAGCGTGCAGCAGCAATTCCTGCAACGAATGGTGAGTCCCGCAGTAGGGGATGGCACCTGGCCGCTGGGCTTGGGACTCTGTAAAATGGAGCCAGCAGATGACCTGGATGCCTTCCTTGAAATGTTCGAGTGGGTAGCCACAGGTGCCAGATGGGCTAGGGCTACCTGGGCCCTATGTCTGGCTCACTATCTAGCGGGCAAAGCTCAAGCGGTCTATGTGGCATTGAGTGACAAACAGGCCTGGAACTATGAGGCGGTGAGGGCGGCTGTCCTAGACCAGGTGGGCCTGTCGGCAGAGAAATACCACCAAAAATTCCAGTCGGCTCGATGGATGGGGGCTGTGTGGCACCGGGATTCACCCAGGGGCTGATGGACTGGGCCACCCACTGGCTGAAGCCCGAGATGCAAACGGTGGGAGAAATAATGGATGCCCTAGTCCTAGAATAATTGCTACAGGGCCTCCCTGATTCTATCCGAGTCTGGGTCAGGCAACGTCAGCCAAGTACAGTCAATGCAGCGGTCAAGCTGACTGAGGAATATACAGAGGCAGATATCCCCCGAAGGAAGGGCCGACCCTATAAGGACATAGAGTGGGGGAAAAAAAACCGAGGGAACCCCTCCCTGGGAAATGCCTGGAGAGGAAGTAGGAGGAACTCCGAGAAGCTCCCAATAGAGCCGGTGTGATCGTTTGCTGGCAGTGCAGGCGGCCAGGACATAAAAAGGGAGACTGCCCAGACATGGAATGTGGGTGGGCCGAATTTTACGGCTGGACTAATGCTGGAGGGAGGGAAAGGGGGCAGAGGCTGTCCACCATCCCAGTGAGGGTGGGAAGGAAACCCCAGAGGGGCCTGGTGGATTCAGCTTCAGCCTGCTCGCTCGTCCAGAGGGGGCTGGTAAAACCGCAGTGGATAATTCCAGGTGCACAGATGGCCCTGGAGTGTATCAACGGGGACAGGAAATACTGCCCGATGACCCAGGTGCCCCTAGAAGTACAGGGCAGATTTAAATGGAAATGGGTCGGGTAGTAGAGGAGTTACCATACCCTGTTGTGTTGGGTATGGACTGGGGCCCTCTCCCTGGAAGGAAAAGGAAAGGTTCCCTGAAGAAGGGGGTGGGGACCCCTAGACTGAGAAGGAAGGAAGGAAGGTAAGGAAGAAGAGCAGGGTCCTCAGGGAAGTGAACACGGAAACCCTAGGCAACAGATCCCAGATAGGATAGAAAGAGGGGAAGGAGGTGTGGGGAAGAACATAAAATGGCCATACTGAGTCAGACCAAAGGTCCATCTAGTCCAGTGTCCTGTCTTCCGAAAGTGGCCAATGCCAGGCGCCCCAGAGGGAATGAACAGAACAGGGAATCATCAAGTGATCCATCCCCTGTCGCCCATTCCCAACTTTTGGCAAACAGAGACTAGGGACACCATTCCGGTTAAAAGCCATTGATGGACATATCCTCCATGAACTTATCTAGTTCTTTTTTGAACCCTGTTATAGTCTTGGTCTTCACAACATCCTCGGGCAAGGAGTTCCACAGGTTGACTATGAATAGTGTGAAAAAATACTTTCTTTTGTTTGTTTTAAACCTGTTGCCTATTAATTTCATTTGGAGGTGTGTGACAGGGTGCTGGCTAAGGAAAACTGAGCCAGTTCCTCTGTCACACCAGCTCCAATCAAGAAAGGGGAATTGCAGCTGGCTGAGTAAGCCCAGGCCTGATTGGCAAACAGGGAACAGTTGCGGGCCTTGTTAGCCAGGGGCTACAGAAAGGCTGGTAGGAAAGAAGCCTGGGGGAGAGCGGAAAGGGAGAAGCCAAGGAGTTAGAGGGTGTGGGACCGCTTCTCTGTAAGACTGAGGCTATTTGTAGCTACAAGGTGGTGGGACAGTAAACTAAATAAAGGGCACGGGTGATTGCACCAACGCAGAGGTCTCTGGCTGGTTTGTGGGTGCAGCAGGGGCAGAAGCTAGAGGGGCCCAGCTGCACCCCGTTACAGGACTATTGGATTTCTGGACTATCACTGGCAAGTAATAAAGTTCTACAGGCCAAATTCTGCCTTGAGTTCCAGCTGCACTGTCCCATTGCCTTTTGGGGGTTTGGCAGGTGAAACTCATTTGATTCTTAGTAAACCATCCTGTTGTCGATACCCAGCAAGCAATGGAACCATGCTCTTTCTTTTAGCTGTTTGCGCTGTGTAGTGCTGAAAGGACATGGCTCTGAATCTACGCAATGGGCAGATCTGAGAAGAAGGGCTGGTTGGAAATTTTAGGCAAAAATGAAATTTCAATGAAAAACAGAAATGAACATTTTCATGAGACTGCCCCCCCCCCTTTCCTGTTTTCTCACTAGAGGCTAAGTAAAAAGGTGCCATTTTTACATAGTGACTTTTCATAGTGGAACCCCACTTTACCGATTAGATACAATTGCTTCTAAACACTTTAATAAAGGGATATAAAGCAGTTACCAGCATTTGGGGCAGTTTTAACAACCGTGCTTGCTCTATGAAGACAACCCACTCTTCAGTTTGATAGCCAGACCTTTAGCTTCTTTGTCTATTCATGTGCCTGGGAGGAGTGATTCAAAGTCTCTCATTAATTAGTGATTTTATCTAGATTTCCTTTTCAGCACCAAAAGGTCACGGTGCCCTTGAAGTGCTAGCAAAACAAATGTCACAGGTTTGCACAGTAAGTTGAGGACCGTGACTAAGCAGCCTCTGCAAGTGATTTCAATAGGAGAGGAGTCATTTGGAGGAACTGGTAGAAAGAAATTTCCCACTGCTTGAAGTGGTGCATTGTGCACTGAACACACAACTGAGCTCTGGGGCCGATATAATTTATTATTATTGTTTATGTTGCGATACTGCTCAGAGGCCCCTTCCCACTATCAGGGCCCCATTGTGCTAGGCACTGTACAGATGCATAGCAAGAGACAGCCCCTGTCTCCAACAGTTTGGTGATTGGGATAGTCTGGAAGAGCTGGCAAGAAAAAATCAGTTTCACACATACAGAATGGGAAGAGACTGTCTAGGAAGGAGTACGGCAGAAAGGGATCTAGGGGTTATAGTGGACCACAAGCTAAATATGAGTCAACAGGGTGATGCTGTTGCAAAAAAAGCAAACATGATTCTGGGATGTATTAACAGGTGTGTTGTGAGCAAGACACGAGAAGTCATTCTTCCGCTCTACTCTGCTCTGGTTAGGCCTCAGCTGGAGTATTGTGTCCAGTTCTGGGCACCGCATTTCAAGAAAGATGTGGAGAAATTGGAAAGGGTCCAGAGAAGAGCAACAAGAATGATTAAAGGTCTTGAGAACATGACCTATGAAGGAAGGCTGAAAGAATTGGGTTTGTTTAGTTTGGAAAAGAGAAGACTGAGAGGGGACATGATAGCAGTTTTCAGGTATCTAAAAGGGTGTCATAAGGAGGAGGGAGAAAACTTGTTCACCTTAGCCTCTGAGGATAGAACAAGAAGCAATGGGCTTAAACTGCAGCAAGGGAGGTCTAGGTTGGACATTAGGAAAAAGTTCCTAACTGTCAGGGTGGTTAAACACTGGAATAAATTGCCTAGGGAGGTTGTGGAATCTCCATCTCTGGAGATATTTAAGAGTAGGTTAGATAAATGTCTATCAGGGATGGTCTAGACAGTATTTGGTCCTGCCATGCGGGCAGGGGACTGGACTCGATGACCTCTCGAGGTCCCTTCCAGTCCTAGAATCTATGAATCTATGAATCTATAAGGGAATTGGCACTTTCTCTAGCCAGCTGGGGTGGAGTGCTTCCTGACAATGGAATGACTTTACTGTTATGTTGACCCTTTCATTAAGGCCAGACCATATAGTACCTCCAAAAAAAGCGCTGCCACCTCTTGAGTGCCAAATTCCCCAAATTGGTTCCTATGCCTTCTGGGTCCCAAAAGCCCCAGTTGTCCTCTACGCAGCTGCCAAAACCTCTAGCTCCCTTCTTGAAAACTTTTCCAATGTAGTTAGGGATTGTCAAAAGAAAAATTTGTGGCCCGCTGAAACTTGGAGCAGCATAAGACATTGATTTTCATATCAAAATAAGTATAGCACAATGGCTGAGTCGACGGGTCTATTATTCATTTTCCTATTTGATTTAATACAAATCTCTATTTTGAATTCATCTGAGTCTTCCACAGAATTTTCCTTTTGCTGCATCACCAAAACCCAGGGCCTTGCCACAGAATTTAGGTTCAGCTTGCCACATGGTACATGGGCTGTGTGTCACTGATTGTAGAGGATATGGAAAAAATAGAAAGTGTGCAGAGAAGAGCTACAAAAATGATTCAAGAGCTGGAAAAAATGCCTTATAGTGAGAGACTTAAAAAGCTCAATCTATTAGTTTATCAAGATCAAGAGGTAACTTGATTACAGTGTATAAGTACCTTCACAAGGAGAAAACACCAGGTACTAAAGTGCTGTATAATTAAGGCTACGTTTTAGTCATGAGTATTTTTAGTAAAAGTCATGGACAGGTCTCAGCCAGTAAACAAAAATTCATGGCCCGCGACTTTTACTATATACCCCTAACCAAAACTTGGGTGGGGAGCTGTGGGTGGCTCTTGGGGGGTGGTCCGGGGGTGCCGCAGGTGCTGGGGAGTGGTGGCATGGGCAGCGGTGCATGGCCCAGGATCCCTGCTGGTGCTGGGGGGGGAGGCAGGCACGGTGCATGGCCCAGGACCCCCGATAGTGTGTGTGTATGGGGGGCCTGGGATCCCTGCTGGTGCTGGGGGGGATTGGCAGGGCTGGCAAGGGCTCCTTACCCGGCTCTGCATGTCCCTGAAGTTCCTAGGCGGTGGAGGGACCAGGGGGCTCCACTCACTGTTCCTGCCACTGTGCCACAAGCACCGGCTGCGCAGCTCCCATTGGCCGGGAACCGCAGCCAATGGGAGCTGTGGGGGTGGGGACTGTGGGCGTGGGCAGTGCACGGAGCCTCCTGGCCCCTCCGTCGCCTAGGAGCTGCAGGGCCATGCCAGTGGGAGCTGGGGAGCCCCCCACCTTGAGGTAAGCAGCCCCGCACCCCCCAACCCCTTCCCCTAGCCCTGAGCCCCTTCCCACACACCCAAACTGCTGCTGCTGGCCCAGGGGCTGCCCGGCTCGGGCAGCCCCTGAGCCAGCACCAGCCGCTGCAGAAGTCATAGAAAGTCACAGAGGGTGAAATTCTATGGCCTGTGTTTTACAGGTCACACTAGATGATCCAATGGTCTGTGCTGGCCTTAAAGTCTGTGAATCTATGAGAGTATGTGATATGAAAACCAAGATCTATTTAGGGTTTGATACCACGGTCATCACCATAGGCTCCAAGCAGCCAAAATACATTAAAAAAAAAAAAAGCAAATACAGCTAGACATGAATCAAAGAGATTCTTGGGTTGCGTGGTGTTACTATGGGAAGGCTGATCAAAGAAGTGGGTTTCACATCTTGCTCAGAAGGTGCTAAGGTTTGTGCTTATCCTGGCTGCAGGTCCATTGTTCCACTGGAACCTAGCTATTGTGGGAAGTTGTGAGCACACAAAGTATTGTAAGCAAGACACGAGAAGTAATTCTTCCGCTCTACTCCGCGCTGATTAGGCCTCAGCGGGAGTTTTGTGTCCAGTTCTGGGAGCCATATTTCAGGAAAGATGTGGACAAATTGGAGAAAGTCTAGAGAAGAGCAACAAAAATGATTAAAGGTCTAGAAAACATGACCTATGAGGGAAGATTGAAAAAATTGGGTTTGTTTAGTCGGGAGAATGGAAGACTGAGATGGGACATGATAAAAGTTTTCAAGTACATAAAAGGTTGTTACAAAGAGAAGGGAGAAAAACTGTCGTCCTTAACCTCTGAGGATAGGACAAGAAGCAATGGGCTTAAATTGCAGCAAGGGTGGTTTAGGCTGGACATTAGGAAAAACTTCCTAACTGTCGGAGTGGTTAAGCACTGGAATAAATTGCCTAGGGAGGTTGTGGAATCTCCATCATTGGGGATTTTTAAGAGCACGTTCGACAAACACCTGTCAGGGATGGTCTAGATAATACTTAGTCCTGCCATGAGTGCAGGGGACTGGACTAGATGACCTCTCGAGGTCCCTTTGATTCTTTGATTCTTTGAAAACGAGAAGGTCCTTCAGGTAATTTGAGTTAATCTTATGCAGGGCTTTGAAGATGAGGGTCAAACCCTTGACTTTGACCTGGTTTTCTACAGGGAGCCAGTGGAGAGAGCGGAGTGCTGGGGCTGAGGTGCTCTCAGCAAGCTGCACTGCTGAGCAGGATGTGCTGCTGTGTTCTGAACCAATTGCTGGGTTTTTAAGGTCAGTGGCTTCAAACCGAGGTGCGGAGAACTACAGAACTCATGCTTGGGAGCTATGAATGCACGGGGCACTGTGCTTAAATTTGAATTGGAGAGGAGGGAATGCAGCATCCTCTCCAGTCATAGAAGCAAACAGGTTATTTTGTTTTTGTGTTTTTTGCAACCAAGGCTATTTGGGTATCCAGAAGCAGGAAGTCACCCAGGTGAACTCCAAGGCTGTGGACTAGCCTAATCATCTGAGGTCAGATACCCTCAATGAAGGGTCATGTTACAGAGGTAGCAAATTCTTCCCACTAGCATCGCCTGGGTTTGATCTAATCTCTCTAATCTGTTTGTCTATGTACCAGTGTGATGAATAGGCAAAAGCGGCAGACAGAAGTCCTCTAGAGCCCCCAAGTGGTTTGCTTTGAATACTACAGCCTAACTATTTACTTCAAATGTTCAGTTCAAAATTAGCCAGGAAAAGTGAGGCTAGATTTTGATTTCAGTTACACCAGTGTAAACCTGAAGTAATTCTGCTGATGTGAAATAGAATTATTCTGGATTTACCCTGCCATAATTTAGTTCAGAATCTAGCCCTTATCCAGAAATTTACTTTATCACCCGAGTTATCTTCATATCAATTGAAAATATCTTACCACGTTACTCAGCTATAAAACTGCTAGCATGTAGTAAGTATACCAGTATCAGTGTGGCTATGCCACATGCATTGCTTATGATGAGCAAAATACCTGGTGTAAATAGTTGCAGCTCCACTGAAGCCATTAAACTAGAGAGATCTGTATGCATAACTGATGGAGGAACAGGGGGAAAGCAATCTGTTGGTCGATACTTTAGCTAGAACTTTTTACATTAGGAAGGAAGACAGGGCAGGAAGAGTTACACAGTTCTGAGTTTTTGCTTTTCTGGGAAAAGACTACGATTGCAGTTGTGTTAACAGTAGATCCAAGGGGTTTCAAAAAGATTGTACATCAAGACCTGCTTTACCAGCTTGAAATTAGCATATGCTTATCTTTAAGTATGTGCTTAAATCCTACTCGCTTAATGCTTTTCTGAATCAGGGCCTTGGAGCGATTTAATAGCTTCTTGGATTCTGCTCAGAGTAATGCCCCTTTAAACTTTATGAGGTACTGTCACTTTATATTTTTCTATCAATATGGGGAATTTTAACTTCTGTAGGAACTTTTTGATGTCAGCTAGGACTATATTGTCCGTTTGTCCACTTTTCCTGTAAAGACTGTTGGGCTTTCTCCCATGCCACTGCTTTGACTTGGGAACGCCCCCCAGCAAAATTCTCAGAGCCATCACCTTATCCTCATTTAAGTTTCTATTTAAAATTTCCCTTTGCTATGTTGCTTGCAATTCACTGCCACCTGGCACTGGTTAGGCTGGGTGACCGCTTGAGACTGCTGTTATGACTAATTAATGCATGCACACCTGTCCCTAATCTTGTCCTCCCGCCTCCCGATTGTTTATTCACCTGTTGCACATTATCTAGATTGTGCGCTGGCTGGGGCAGAGACTCTCTCTGTGTTACAGTATTTATTTGTGCAGTGCCTCACACAATCGGGCCCTGATCCCTGGCTGTGGTGTCTAGCTACTATTCAATATCAACAATAATATTAATTGTTGTTCCTGTCCCTTTTATATCTATTAGCTTTTTCAGATGATAAAAGGTCCAGTTCATTTTTAGTCCGAGTTACCTTCTACAAGAGTTTAGAGGTTACGGTGACTCTCCCATGCCTTGTGCAGTCATTTATGCTTGTGCAAAGTTATGTGTAAAATTCTACCCAATTAGAATGGTAACATTCTGCACCCACTTTGTACTCCCTGGCCTGATTCTTCACTGTCCTGCTTTGGGTAGCCATTTATACCTTATGTAAAGGGGATGTAAATACTACTCAGGACATGGGCACTGATCCAGCAAAGCACTTCAGCACATGCTTAGCATTCAGCATCAGAGAAGTTCTATGGGCCTGATCTAACTGATTGAAGCCAGTGGGAGACTTTCCAGTGGCTTTAATGGCAATTGGTTAAGCCCCATTGATTTCAATGGAGCTACTCATGTGTGTAAAGTTAAGCATGTGCTTTAGAGCTCTTCTGATCTGGGGCCATGCTGTTGTTGCTATTTGGTTCTTTACCAGAGGCTGCTAGGAGACTGCTATGTCTGTGTCTGTTTTTGTGCTAATATAGGTCGCAGAGCTTTTTTTAAAGCAGAAACGTGTCCCAGGGATGTTTCTGTCACTCTAAAGTTCCACAGCTCCATGTGGGAATGGAGCTAGAGGTCCGTGCTTGTGCAGTTGAGAGGTAGGTCTGTCTTGCATGGTGCTCCCTGTCCCTTTGAATATAGTCATTTCTGGTAAGCCTGGTGAATAGGAGCAATTCTT
Source organism: Emys orbicularis (assembly GCF_028017835.1). Classification (NCBI taxonomy): domain Eukaryota; kingdom Metazoa; phylum Chordata; order Testudines; family Emydidae; genus Emys; species Emys orbicularis. The sequence continues at coordinate 350,274,657 of NC_088683.1, forward strand.
TATCTCATCCCCTTGGTAGAGAGAGGTAGGACGTTACCTGCAGATCCAGCCAGGGTCAAACTGATAGGAGCTTCCACTTAATCAAGCTTTTACCCATTTCACAGACTGTTTTCATCCATACCAGCTCCAACACAGGTCTATATCTAGTTAGAAGTGGCTACTACTCTATTACAACTGTTCCTATGTGTCTGCCTTTAATTTATGGCAAGCAGGGGGAGAGATCTAGATGCGGATTTGATGGAAGCAATTCTGTTATGGAATATGCTTGATCTGGCTTTTCTTTTTTACTTCTTAATTACAATTTTCCTCAGTATTATCAAAATACATGTGCCAGGATAAAATGTTTTACAAGGATTTCTTCTAATAAATTCCACTGGGATTTAGCTAAAGCCTAATTACTTCCCGTAATTGGTATGTGCCACATTGGGAGGCTCAGGCCAACTGCTGATTATGAATTGTCCTTACTTTGCTAATGCTTGCATTTTCTTTTTGGCAGGTAATATTTACTGAGCCAGATGGTGGCCATTACCATATTCATAATGTTTTGTGTAACTGCTGAAAAATAAAATCACATATGCACAAATGGAGTTTCTCTCTGATGCAGCTATTGCCCAAAGTGACTAGACTGTTCGGAAATTCGTAAGAACCTTTTCTAAGCTCCTACTTTCATGAGTGTGAGCCCTCACAGTCCAATGGCGGCGTGGTACATGTGTGCACCACCATAGACACACATTAATTTCCTGGCGGTGGCTTGAATTCTGGTGTCTGCCCAGTCTCATTTTAGTGGTGCCCATTCAAGCGAGAGTGGGATATTTATGATCTTGTGCAGTATAAGTTAGGGATCTTTTTTTGTGTGCTCATGCACTCTCAGGCAAGCACAGCTTGAGTGCTCAGAGCCTGCAGCTCTGAATGTCTCTTTCCAGAATGTTTAGGTGGCAGCTTATAGAAACAGGGGGAAAAAATGTACCATGAAGCCATCTCCCACTTGCATGTCTCTCTGAAAGACGCTGTGTAAGAAGAGCTATTAGAATATGTGATGATGCGGCTTGAAGGTAAAGAGAACTTCAGTCTTTATAGGGATGAAGGGAAGGCAATGAATAGGGTCTATATGTTTAAGGGTAATATTTTGGCAGTGGAATTAGGGATAGATTGGACAGGAAAAAAAGACATTGTGGCAATCGGGCACCAGCATTGAGAGAAAAAATGATTTTGTGTTTAAGGTACTAGACTGGGATGCAGTGGATCTATGTTGAGTTCCTACCTTTACAATGTTGAATAAATCACTTCATCTTTCCATTCCTTAGTTCTCCATCTGTAAAATGGGGGCAATAATACTTCTTTTCCCAACCCTTGGTCTGCCTTGTCTATTTAGATCATGAGCCCTTTGGGGGCATCTCCTACTGCAGGCATGTACAGAACCTAGCACCTCGAGTCATAGTCTCATTTGGGGCTTTTGGGTGCTACGGTAATACCAGTAATAAATAAAAGTAGGTCAGAAAAGTGTCTAAGCGTCAACTGCATATAGTTATGTGATATCTGGTTTCTTTTTTTCTGCATCACCTGCATCTGTTACAAGCTTGAACACAGTGACAAGCAATTGCTTTTACATTTTGTTTTACATAAGGTTAGAAGAATAGACGGACAAGGTAATATATGAAATGGAAAATAACGTACACCATATTTTTCAGGATAAAAATTAGTACAGGAATATTGCCAAACTGTTTCCTTAAGGAGCATTTCAGTGTATCAAGGAATGTGTTTATTATGCTGAAAGAGAAGGGATTGCAAAAGGAGGCTGCCCTCTTCCGATAGCTGTGAGAGGAGGACAGTGCTGTTCATCTGAGCGTTTTCACTGTTGCTGAACTTGGACAAGAGGCCATTTCTGGCCCTACGTCATGGGCGGGGCAAGAAGGAGTCAAAGAAAAGAAAGATGGGTCACTGACTATGTTAATAAACATCTATGGAAAGTTATGTACCGATGTCATGCAGCCTCTGGCTCCTGTCAAATTGCCATTGTAGCCCTTGGTTTTGCAGTCTTCTGGATATCCCTCTAGTAGAGCAAAGAAAAGGCCAGTGTGCAGCAGGAACAGGGTATGCAGAAAACTCTGCAGAGACCCTGGTCTGAGAGGTGTGAATTGTCTCATTTATCTCTAAGAGTTAAGTCTGATGCCCACTGACGATGATTTAAATTGTTAACTATTCCATTCCTCAGGTAAGAGTGGAGAGGGAGGTTCAGAAAGAGAAGCGGCGAAAGCTGCCTAAAAGTGTGTGTGGGGGGACTGGTGCCTGAACTGTGGCCCCGCCCCTGCACCACCCCTACCCCGAGGCCCCGCCCCCACACCACCTCTTCCCCTGAGGTCCTGCTCTCACGCTGCCTCTTCGCTCCCAAGACTCTGTCCCCCGCTCACTCTTTTTTGTCCCTCCCCCTGTCTCTCGCCCTTATGGCCAGTAAAAAGTGATGGGGCCATAGCCCTCTGACCCCCCCGTTCCTGCGCTCCAGCTCACAGACCTGCACAATTTACTGAGTGATGTCTCATTGTGGTGCCACAATTGAGTGGCATTTAGGAGATACCACTCTGTATTTTTTTCTCCACTCAAGAAGGAGCCAAGCCCAAGGAGCCTAGAAGAGGCCATGGACATGTTCGAGCCCCACGGAGGGCAAGTCAAGCTCATGGAGCTATTCTATTCTATTGTATATAGGTTCTTATATCATGCTCATCACTGTAGTATCGAAGCACCTTCCAGGAGTGCATTGAGCAATGTGACTAACACCTGTCATTTGTTTGCTCTCTCATCCACTCTCCTGGGGGAGAAGTGTCTGCAGTAGCGTGTTTTGGTTTGGAATTTTTAAAAATCTCTCTCTCTTTCTCTCTGTACTGTTACTACATGTTTATGATAGAGAAGGCAGGTCTAAGAATTGCACCTTGAGCTTGGAGTGGAAGATGGGGAGGTTTGTGGTGGTCCTTAGTTCCTGGTGCAGTTCATCCCATGGTCTGGGATCAGCCCCTGAGAAGGTTCTGTTTCCTGCACAGATAAGCTTTGTCCTCATAGCAGACAGTCCCATTGTGTCAGGGTCTACATCACAGAGCTTTAGTCAATTGGTTAGATAGTCTGAGCCCAGGCCATTGGGCACTGTGAACTTGATTTAATAGTCTATGGGAAGCGAGTGTAGGGAAAGGAGGACGGGTTCAATGTTCTTGTGGTAGTCAGTGTTGTTGAGGCAACTTCTTGCAGTGTCCTTGTGATGTTGTGCAGTCTATATGGTTTTATAAAAACATGATAATAAGTGAATATAATGTAACTGGAATTTGCTTCATTCAAAAGGTCTCTTGTAAGGTATCATTACAAAGCTTATAATCTACAGAGTGTGATCATCCTATTTGTATACATGTACCACTCTTGTATCTGAAACTAGAAATATGAAATATAACTCTGAGGGCCTATTGTAATTATGCAAAGTGTGGGCCATTAATGGTGGTTTGGAACCTTGATGACTCCCATTGTCTGCAGATGGCTGTGTTTATCTGTGAGTCTTCCTGTATATGTGTGTGCTGGCAAGTGGGTAATGAAGTCTTGCAGTGACATGTGATCATGTCACCTGAACTGGAATCCATCTTTAACCTGGTGCTTTTCCAGTGAGGGGGGTGAAAACCCAGAGGGACAAAGGGTTCCCGCCTTATGCAAAAGATATATAAAGGGGTAGAAGGGAACAGAGGGGAGAGGAGCCATCATGAAGAATCCCCTAGCTATCACCTGAGCTGGAACAAGAGCTGTACCAGGGGAAAGAATTATGCTCAGGCCTGGAAGGTGTCCAGTCTGAGAAAAAACATACTGAAGCATCTCTGAGGGTGAGATTATCTGTATTCAGTTTGATTAGACATAGATTTGCGCATTTTATTTTATTTTGCTTGGTGACTTACTTTGTTCTGTCTGTTACTACTTGGAACCACTTAAATCCTACTTTCTGTATTTAATAAAATCACTTTCTACTTAGTAATTAACTCAGAGTATGTATTAATACCTGGGGGAGCAAACAGCTGTGCATATCTCTCTATCAGTGTTATAGAGGGCGAACAATTTATGAGTTTACCTTGTATAAGCTTTATACAGGGTAAAACGGATTTATTTGGGTTTAGACCCCTTTGGGAGTTGGGCATCTGAGTGCTAAAGACAAGCACACTTCTGTGAGCTGTTTTCAGGTAAACTTGCAGCTTTGGGGCAAGTTATTCAGACCCTGGGTCTTTGCTGGAGCAGACGGGAGTGTCTGGCTCAGCAAGACAGGGTGCTGGACTCCTGAGCTGGCAGGGAAAACAGAAGCAGGGGTAGTCTTGGTACATCGGGTGGCAGCTCCCAAGGGGGTTTCTGTGATCCAACCCATCACAGTCCTCTTAGCTGGAGTTTCCCAAGTGCTGAAGGCATTATGCCTAGGTGTATTGCAGCTCTCTAGTCAATGGTATATTGCAGTGGTGTAGTCAGTGTAGGTCAGTGTCGCTTGGAGAACACACATGATAATATTCCGAACATCTGCACAATCTGCTGTGAGCAGTCTCTCATTCTGGCTACTTCTCTGGGCTATCCAGGCTGAACCCTGGAACTGAGAATAGGGGACTGTCTCTCGGGTGCTCTCAATGCTCCCACTGCTGACACCCATGCTGTGTGGAGGAGGAAGCTGCCTGATTCAGTTGAGCATGGGGCAAGAGGTGGACCTGGTATAGGGGTAGTAGATTGAGACAAGTAGCCGGGGGGGGGGGGGGGAAGACAGGGACTGGGAGTTCAGGTGGGGGGCAGACTGGAACTGGCTGGGCAAGGAGACTGGGAAAAAGGAGGCAGTGGAGGGGAGGGAACTGAGAATGGCTGGGTAGAAACTGGGACTGAGATGATAAACATGAGGATTGAAGACTTGGATTGGCTAGGTGAGGAGAATAGGGCTGGGACGAAGAACCAGGAGTGGGGAAGAGGCAGGATTGAAACAGGGACAGGTTGGAGGTGACAGGGCAGCAGGGGTCAGAAGAGTTTGTGCCGACTAGAGTACACTCCCCTCCAGAGCTTGGAATGGAACCCAAGATTCTTGAAAAGAACAGGAGTACTTGTGGCACCTTAGAGACGAACAAATTTATTAGAGCATAAGTTTTCGTGGGCTACAACCCACTTCTTCGGATGCATATTCTTGAGTCTTATGTTTCCTCTGTCCTCAGCAAGTGTCTGTGAAACCCACTGGCAAAGTGTGTCTTATCTCCCTATACGGCTGATCCACATAAAGGATGACAACCTACTGCTATTATCAGTTACTCTGTCAGCTGCCTTAGAAAATTAGATTCTATCTCTGCCTTTGCCAAAGAGTCCCTGTGGGGTGCTAGGCAAGTCACTTAAACCAAACCTTTTAGAGGTGGTCATTGTGTGTTCCTCAATGTCTGGCTGCCTGACGGGAGACCCTAGGGCCTGATTTGCAGAAGTGCTAAGCGCTCCCAACTGCAACTGAAATCAGTGGGAGCTGTGCTTTGAACATATCTGTACTCCGCAGGTCCTAGATGTCTCAGATTGGGCACCCACAATTAGTGGACGCTTTTGACCTTAATCTCCCTGTGTCTCAGTTTCTCATCTGTAAAATGGAGATAATACCACTCCCCTAACCTCACGGGGGAGTTATGAATATAAACCAATTAATGGTAGTGAATTACTCAGATACTAGAGTGATGAACGCCATAGGAAAGTCAATGAGGAAATTATGAATTCTGTCTTCAGAGCAGAGATTGAACAGTTGTGCAGTAAATATGGTTTATGGGCACACATCGAATAGTGAGGATAAAAGCAAATACCTAATAGCTGCTCATTAAGTAAATCACCATCCATTCCATGGACTGAATGAGGCAGGAGGAGTCCTATGGAAAAAATAGTATGTGAGCATGTAATAAAAAGATTGCATCATAATGCGCATGCACAAGGGGGCTGAATTAAGACAACCTGAATTCTGGCATTTCCTAACTTTTCAGTGCTCAACTTTGCAACCTTAGTAATGTTCTTTTAACATAGTTTTTGTGTGTAATATGTAGGTGTGTGGTACCCATTAAGCCCGGGGCTTTAACAAATGCTGTTTGTCTGCAGGTATTTTACATACAATTTCTTCACTGTCAGAGGCATAAATACACTTGCAATTTCCTGCCTACCATTTTTTGGAATGTTATTTTGACTCAAATTTGAATGAATGTTGTGGTGTTCATTGCTATGAAATCGGGTGATTGTACAATGTGTGGAAATTGTTAGCTTGAATATGTAGCTCTGTTGTGTAGTAAGAAATCGGAAGCAGAATTATTTGGTAGTAATAGATTCTACATAGTGTGTCATAGTTATATTATGTTGAAAAGTTACTGATATGAGAAAAGTGCATTTCAAGTTTTTATTCTGTGTTGATAAGTGTGCAATTTTTTTGCAGTTTTGAGGGTGTAGAGTTAAGATCGAGTGGGCATTGTAAATCAGTTGGAGAGAATGATCTGTGGTTGTGTGGCGGTGGGAAACTGACTTGCTGAGCATCCTAGTTTGATCTTCTCTTTCAGGTGATGTACAAAAGTCAGGTGACTGTATTGACGCTTTTAGGTCTGTCCCCAGTCTTTGATCCTGCTGGCCGTGAGGTATTGCTGGTACAGGGTAGCATCTGAATATGCCTCAGCTAGATTCAGCTACAGCTAAACAGATTTATTGTCTGTCTGTCTCATTAAGGTTCTTCTTCTTCTTCTTCTTCACACAACCTACTCTTTTTGTGACCTGTGTTGTGTTATACAGGTCAGGCTAGGTGTTCCCTTCTGTCTTTAACATCTATGAATCATTGGTAGGTATGCATCCTGCAGTCTCGAGAGGCCATGGGTATGTGCCCCTGAGTGGTAAAGAATTTACTCAGTTGGTTTTATGGCAGCCATGGCTGTGGCTGAAAAGACCTACTCAAGAGAGCCAGTCTCTGCTGCAGCTGACACATTTGAAGGGGATGTTTTGCCACTTTGGGCTCTGCCTTCTGCAAGCTCTTTTCTCCTCTCGTAACTCCAGAGACCTTTGTTTAGCTCTTGTTTCCAAAGGCTGCGGTCCTGAGTGTGATCATCCCTGTTATCCACATCAGGTCCGTTTCTTTGAGGTCTCGCTTGCACACATCCTTGAAAAGAAATTTTGGACACCCTTTGGGTCTTTTTCCAGATGCCAATTCTCCATGCAGGATGTCCTTTGGGATGCGCCCATCATTCATTCGGCACACGTGCCCAAGCCAGCGGAGGCATTTCTGTTTGCAGAGTGTTGGTATACTGGCCGGCTTGCGCACCTCAGTGTTGGTGACTCTGTCCCTCGAGGAGATGCCAAAGATTCGACGAAAGCAACAGCATAAAATATGTGTTTTACTTTTATGTAATTTGCTTTTTTTTTAAAGTGACAATTATATCCTATCTCCAGCAGATGGTGCTAAAATCTTAGTATTGTGCCTATCAGATAAGGGTTGTAACAAAAGTAAAGCATAAGGCTTTGCTAGAACACAGAAAAATTAAATATGCGAACAGAATAGTGCCACTTCTTTTCAGTGGATACCCTAGTTATATGGTCCTGGTTGCATATAATATTATTCTAAGATATTTTCACAGATGTGCACGCCAGGTCAGCCACTCTTACTCTTCAATATCAACAATATTTTGCAATTCTACAGCATCTTCCATCTGTACGTCCCAAAGTTCCTCACAAACAGGAACTTACTTAACCCCACAATGTGCCAGAGAGATTGTAACAATTTCTCATCTCCCTTTCTACAGGTGTGAAAAGCAAGGCACGGAGAGTTATCCACTATCACACAGGAAGTTTGGGGCCAGGCTTCTGACTCCCAGTCCTGGCCTACAGGATAATCCTTTGTCCCTTAGGTCAGAATCCTTTCCCCAGTCCCTGTAAAAACAGTCAGAGGAGTCTGATCCATATGACACGTCAGAAGTATTGAGCCCAGTCACATGAGCCAACTCTGCCATCGGAGACTGAGACTTTATAACCTGATCCGAGTCACTGATTCCATTGGCTATTATTACCGTGCCCAACCTGACTAGCTCAGCTGAGTACTGGGGAATGCTCCCAGTGGAAAAGGGAGAATCTTCTTACCCAGGTCAAAGAATGGTAGTGGAGCCACTCCATGCCAAGCACCAGGGTGGATAAAAATATCAGCATTTCATTTTAGTAAAAAATCAGATTTTTAAAATTTAAATTGGACTTTTTATTTAAATGAGAAACAGGTTTATTTATTTAACAAAAGCTATTTACAATGACATTTGAATTTGATAGCCTAAACTTATAATCTATTAAAATCATTTCAGTTAAATACAAATAATAATATTAAGCAGTACATATTTGCCTCCAAGCTTTAAAGAAGGTCATACTGCTGAACTGGCGGTAGTCACTGGCTAACCACCTGAAACCCCTGTTTGCTGAAGTGCTAAACCAGATTTTGACAGCAGTAGCCTCCTCTGCAGGTGCAGTGAAAATATTTTCTTCATTTCAGGTTATTCAATTGGTTCAGTTCAGTGACTAGTTTGTTTAGTTCTTTCAAAGTTAAGAAACCAGTTGGGAGTGAAAAAGCAGGAAAGCTTGGTTTCCTCTTCCAATCTATGAATAAGCATTCGGTATAACAGGATGAGAGCTATTAGTTTTAAAATCTTGAAGGACATAGTGATCAGAAATAATCAGTTCAACTCACTAACGAGAGATAAAAAGAACAGGAGTACTTGTGGCACCTTAGGGTAGGTCTACACTTATCCGGTAGTTCGGCGGCAAGAAAATCGAACTTCTGGGTTCGACTTATCGCGTCTTGTCTGGACGCGATAAGTCGAACCCGGAAGTGCTCGCCGTCGACTGCGGTACTCCAGCTCGACGAGAGGAGTACGCGAAGTCGATGGGGGAGCCTGCCTGCCGCGTCTGGACGGAGGTAATTTCGAACTAAGGTACTTCGAACTTCAGCTACGTTATTCACGTAGCTGAAGTTGCGTACCTTAGTTCGAATTGGGGGGTTAGTGTAGACCTGTCCTTAGAGACTAACAAATTTATTTGAGCATAAGCTTTCGTGAGCTAAATTTGTTAGTCTCTAAGGTGCCACAAGTACTCCTGTTCTTTTTGCGGATACAGACTAACACGGCTGCTACTCTGAAACCTAACGACAGATAATAATTCCTTTGTCTAATAAGTCAGTTAGTTTTAAATGCAAAACATGTTCTGATAAACCTTTTTATAAACTTTTTTTCTTGTATATCCAGCACATTTAAGGGAGTTTTATTTAATAGGGTAAAAATCTGTTTTCGATCATTTTTAACTGAATTTGAATTTTCATCTAGACAGAGCTTGACAAAAATCCCAAGTAAAAACTTAATCATCTAGTAAATAAAAACTGCATCATTCAGCATTTTCTAACATAATAAAGACCAGAAAAATTAAAAGCCAAATAAATGTTAAGTTAAGCTATGCAATTGCTTAAATACATGTGTATAGACATAGTGTATGCTCCTGGTTAGCAGAAAGAAACACCACATTTAGTCTAAAGGCTATATTTAGTTGCAAATCATCACATTTTAATGGTTATCTACCAATGAGAATCAGCCTTTCTTTAAAAAATATACTATAAAGTATAAATGAAAACATGATTAACATCAATGACTTAAATCAAGGTTTCAGTTCCAACACTCCATTTAATACACAGTGCCCAGATAAGGGAAGTATCAGATATTAAACTGATAAGAACAGATACTTGATTTTAGCCAAGCCAAGAAGCAAACAATGATAAAAACTTCCAAGATCTTCACGTTAATTAATGTAACATCAACCCCTGAAGGCTCCCAAGAAAATGATAGAATAAAACTCTTGAAAAGTATTAAACAAAATCTCTTAATAGGGCTATTAAGAACAAGCATCAAAGCTGAAACAGTTTTAAAATCTCATTAACATTTGATGATATAAGTTTGTTTACTTTTTGTATTTCACTCAGCTAGGACAGTGAAATCTCTCTGTCTCTTCCTCTCTCTCTCTCGCTGCTGTCTATCCTCTGATACTTATAACTATTGTATCTGAGTGTCTTACTTTTCACTTCCCTTTACACTATAATATCAATTTCACAGTGAAATTCCTTTTTTTTTTTAGTAAACTGGTTCCATTGAATAAAGAAATTTCTGTTCCTCTCTCATAAAACCCTCTAGGGTAACAAAACCCAAAAGTGAGACATACATTTTTTGAGAGTGTCCCTTTAAGCCCCACTGTTCATGAAGACTTCAAATGGCCAAATCTGGCTTCCCCAAAGTTGTTAAAATCAGTTCCATTCTGTTTCAATTTAATTGTCACTTCCTCCTTCCTTTATACACGAGTAAACAGAAAACAACAAACAGCCATCGAAGGAAAATTGTTAGGATTAATTTGCTGTACAAGTAAGACATTCATGATTTTCTGAACTTGGTTCATTTGGTCAGTAACAACGAAGCATGTGGGACTATGTATGGGATGTGCTAAGACATTGTCAATGCACCAGATGGCTAGCTTTCAGGCATGGATAGAACAGCATATGTTGCTAAAACCTGGCCTTGGGAGCTGCATTCACCCTTCACAATACATTAAAAGGCCAATTTCCCCATGCTGATAGTGTTGTTACCATGCTGGCTTGAGTCCATGACTTCAGAGGTAAAGAGCCACTCTGCACTCTCAGTCCACTTGTTTTGTGCTTCCAGAGCTGCCAGACATTTCAGACATTCTGTCAATCACTGATTTCCTGTCTTCATTCATTACTGCAGCCATTACTTTCCATCTTGGAGCCAACCTGGACATTTTCAAACTTCATTTATATTTCCAAATAGGATGGGCACATTTTGCCCAATTGCATCTTACTAGCCACTTTCTGGTATGAGCCAAAGTGTACACAGATGGAATTAATGGGCTGAGTTCTCTTTTCATCTACATCAGAGGAACTTCTTAGAAGTGAGATGTAATTGAGCCTAGCATTTGGCCTCATTATCATTTATATTATGGTAGCATACAGAAGCCACAACTGTGCCAGCAGCTGTACAAACACATAGGATGAGACAGTCCCTGTGCTGAAGACTTTACAGTCTGACAGTTCAGGTAGATAAAGGGTGGGATGGGACACAGAAGCACAGGGAAATGAAAGTACATGCCAACGTTTGCATAGCAGGCCTGTGGCAGAATCAGGAATGGAACCCAGATCTCCTAAATCTCAGTCAGATCTCTGTCCATGAGACCATGCTATTGCTTTCTTGCCTTATGTGGTCACCCTCCAATAGCAGCCTTAAGTACATGAGAAATACAGTGAAATCTTGCGCTAATGACCATATAGAGCTGGAAATGTGCCCAAAGACCCCAGTCATGAATTGGGGGGTGGGATCTATTTTGCCAGACAGAAAAGGACAGTCCAAGCCCAGATGTGTATACAGTATTGCAGCCAAATCATGGATGCCACCTATGAGGAATCTCTATGCTTTTTTCCCTGTACCCCCACCAGTCCTACTTCTGTGTCCACAAAGGGCCAACCACAACTTAGTCCTCGATGATTAACTCTTTTTAAAATGCATGTCTATAGTTCAAATACAATTAGTAGTGTTTATATGCCAGCACATGCCACTAGAAGCAAAGGACAGGTCCTACCAGCTAACATTTATAATCCCCTTTAGGATGCAGTGATGATTTTTTCCCCCCCATCAGACAAATCCCTGCCATGTCAAAGGTCCTGTAATTGATCTTTGTCATTAAATCCAGTAAAGCCCAAATTTACAGATCTACCTTGTTTCAGGCTAATGTAGATAAATGAGGTTCATGGTAAAATATTGACTTTTTCTTGCCATCTATGCACCTCAGCACTTTATGCGTTTGATTAACATACAAGAAAGGCTGTAAAATCAAATAAATGACTGCAAGGAGCAACTTTTATGCTCCTTAAGTGATCTATGAGATGTAGCTATTTATAGTCAGGTGAGGGATGGGGAAATGTAAATGTAAGCCAATTCTAGGAATGCTGATACAGGAGAGTTGGGGGGAAAATTGATATTGGCGTGAGGAGACTTCTGTAGTGAAAGCCAGAACAACATGTAGTAATGTAATACTCATTTTTTCTGTGCCTACACCATAGTATATATCAAATACTGTCAAACGCTGAATACAAGCAATTTTACAGACCTAAGAAACAAGGTACAATGTTTTGAACAGTGAGGATAATTAGCCATAAGAACAGTTTACCTAGGGTTATGGTGGATTTTTCATCCCTGGAAATCTTTAATGAAGATTGCATGTTTTTCTAAAAGAAGTGCTCTAGTTCAACTACCAGTATTGGACTTGTAGAAGGAACTAATTTACTCCTATAGCCTCTGTTATGCAGGAGGTCAAACTAGATGCTCACAATGGTCACTTCTGGCTTTAAAATCTGTGCACTGAATTTAATACATTCAAACAGAAACAAAAAAGCACATGGTATTGCCATCGCACTGTTATATTATTAGGAATGGCTGCATCCAACTTAAGGATCGATGGAGCCTCAAAAAGACGTGATAACGTAAAGAAAATATATCTGTAACTGAAATCCTGACCTCATTAACATGGCCCACAGACAGGGAAGCCCTTAAATACAGACCTAGAGCACAGGAAAACTATTAATTTCAAGGCAAGCACATTGTTTTATTCCAAGCCATCCTTATTACCTGATTTTCAGAGACATTAAGCACCCCATTGAAGTTGGTGGGAATTATGGGTGTACAGCAGTTCTGACAATCAGGCCTTAGTTGTCTATTTTCAGTATGGCATAACCTGATCTTTTGGAGAGTCTGAAATGAGTCCCCCTCTTCATCCCCATCAATGTAGTTAGGAAATTTACATCACTAGCAGACAGGAAGGATGGTCCAGTGCTGAAGTTTCTCTTTGTGAGTGTGGCGAAGTGCTGAAGCTCTGGGTCTTCTGCTATACCGAAGATCTTGGACAGAACTCACTGATATCTTGTCCTATCCCCACTAGCATGTTCTAATGAGCCCTGAAAACATTTTGTTGTTTGTCCTTGGATGAAAAATAACAAAACTCTGACAGTATTTCAAGTGGAGTTTCTTTATTTCAAGGACATCATAAATTAATTTTGGAGATCCATTGACTCAGTTGCCTATGTCCAATAAATTATAGCAGGTAATTAAGCTATTCATTTTAGCTTCTCTGCTGTCTTTCCAATGTCCTTGTGGATCTGATGTATTTTCAGTTAGAAACTTGTATAGCCAGTCGCAGCATTATTTGGATAAGAGGGTTTATGCAATTGTGTCTTATGAACATTCAGATATGAAAAGTTACCGTAAGTTGTTCAATTAATTTAGCAGTCCCTGATATATTTTTTCTCTCTGGTGTGGAAAAAGGTCCTACCTGTGCCTAGCTTTTGATTCATTGCAGCTATCGAATGATTTAATTACAAAACTCCCTAGAATGAATGCATTTGATGTATGTATCAGATATTCTCTGATGCTCGTTGCTGTAGTATCTAAGCACCTCATGATAGTTAATGACTTTATTCTCATAAGACATTTGTGAGGTAGGCAAGTGCTCTCTCCCCTCTTTTACAGGTGGGGAACTGAGACAAACCTATTGACTTGGGGGCTTTGGATTAGGCCCTAAGTGGCTTGCCTATAGCCACACGGGAAGTCTGGACACAGCTGGGAAATGAACCCATATCTTCCAAATCTCAGTCTTGTGCTTTAATCCCATGACCATAGGAATGTTTTGGACTCAGCTGTATACAATCCTTTGCTTTCTCTTTTAGATGATTGTTGTCCTTGGTTAGTTTCTCAAATCATTATCATTTTTATAGTGTCCGGTTTGGTTCTGTCTATACCTAGACTACTGTGAGAAGATCTTGAGCTGTGGTGTGACCTTCAGCTAGCAGACCTACCGGCAGAACGATCTGGATGCAGCCATAGCATCTATCTAGAGATTGAGATACTGTGTGCAGTTCTGGTCTCCTATGTTTAAAAAGGATGAACTCAAACTGGAACGGGTACAGAGAAGGGCCACTAGGATGATCCGAGGAATGGAAAACCTTTCCTATGAAAGGAGACTCGAGGAGCTCGGTTTGTTTAGCCTAACCAAAAGAAGGCTGAGGGGGGATATGATTGCTCTCTTTAAATATATCAAAGGGACTAATACCAAGGAGGGAGAGGAATTATTTAAGCTCAGTAGTAATGTGGACACGAGAACGAATGGATATAAACTGGCCGTGGGGAAGTTTAGGCTTGAAATTAGACGAAGGTTTCTAACCGTCAGAGGGGTGAAATTTTGGAACAGCCTTCCGAAGGAAACGGTGGGGGCGAAAGACCTCTCTGGCTTCAAGATCAGGCTTGATAAATTTATGGAGGGAATGGTTTGATGGGATAACGTGATTTTAGTCAATTAGGCATTAACGTGCCATCGCGGGTAAAATGAGGGTCCGGCTGTAGAATCTTGCCTGTATGCTCGGGGTTCTGCTGATCGCCATATTTGGGGTCGGGAAGGAATTTTCCTCCAGGGTTGATTGGCAAAGGCCCTGGAGGTTTTTCGCCTTCCTCCGCAGCATAGGGCAGGAGTCGCAGGCTGGAAGATTCTGTTGTGGGTGGGTCAGCTTTTGTGCCCTGCATCATGCGGGAGGTCAGACTAGATGACCATATTGGTCCCTTCTGACCTTAAAGTCTATGAGTCTATGAGTCTATGAGCTGAAAAAGTGGCAGCTGTTAATGGAAACTCCAAATACGGTTTCATGGTTAAGGCTGAGCTGAGTTTTTCCCTTAAAGGAGGGATTCAGCCAACCACTCTGTTATGTTTGAAGAGTACAATGTATCATCCCCATATTTACAGCCCTTGCTCTTTGAATGAATTTTCTGAGAATTTACGAATAAATTGGTTGACTTGTTTATGAATTAAAATTAATTAGTGACAAGTAGTGACATCATGAGGAAAAAGATGTCTTTAAAAATTAGATTAAACTAATCTGAGACTAACAACACTATTATGCATTAATCGTAATTGTATGTTTATTACATGGCATCGCTACAAGGCGGAGTTTGAGTGCCCTCGCTGTGCATTCCCATATCCAGGGCCGGCTCCACCATTTTTGCTGCCCCAAGCAAAACAAAAAAACAAAAAAACACACACACAAAAAGCCGCTTGGACTGCCGCCCGAACGGCTGAAGCAATAAATAAAAAAAAGGCCGCCCGGACTGTGCCACCCCAGGAATGGACGGAATGCCGCCCCTTAGCATGTGCCGCCCCAGGAGCCAGCCTTGTTGCCTGGAGCCGGCCCTGCCCATACCTTTCTTTAGAATTTAACCTTCATTCTGAATTTTCCGGTTTCGTAACACCTGTTTTCCTAGAGAATCATAACTGCTCCGTAATGTTAATTTAGGGTTTATCTGGGAATATTTGAGGTCCTTTTTTTGAATCATCGCAGTAGCAATGCTTGGGTTCTTCTTATTTATGTGCGTTACAGAAGCACGTAGAGCGGGTGGCAGAGAGCGGGGCTCCATTGTGAGGAGCGCTATACAAACACACAGCAAGACACCATCTTTTGAAGCTTCTACCGTGTAAACAGAGAAGACAAACAAGATTCCCCGCCCCTCCCCTGACTCCCTTCTGTGTGGCTCCTCTGGCTCTCATCCCTATAGCAACATGAGTCCTGGAGGAGCTGGCTGCCCTTTGTTGAATCCCCCTGTGGCTGCCCAATGGTAGTTGCGGATGGTACTTTGCAGGCCCTAATGTCACTTTCTGTAGCATTAACTCTCATCAGGATAGACACTTGTCTGGCTACTAGCAGAGCAGAGGATGGAGCTTTGGGCCTGACACTCAAAGGTATTTAGCACCTCACTCCCATTGCAATCAATGCCTAATACCTTTGTGAGGATCTGGGCCTTGGAGACCAACAGCTTCTCTGTTCCACCTGCTCCTACTCCTAGCCCTGCTCCCGAGACCCCGTGTAAGGGCTTCTGCAGAGTACAAGGCAAGGGAGGAGATGCTGCAGAAGAGGTGGCATTTCTGCCCTTCAGTCTGGGGAAAAGGAAAAGCCAGTGGGGTGGGGTCTTCAAAGAGATGTTCCAGCCCCATAGTCCCATGCCCTGGGGCCTGCTGCACTTGATTCCAGTCTATGGACTTCCTGTCAGTTTCTCACCACGTACTCAGGGAACAGTGGGGAAAAATGAGAGAAGGGCACAAACTGCAAAATTCAGATAGAGATCTGGGGTCATATCCTCACCTGGTATAAAGTGGCATAGCGCAGTTGAACTCCATGAAGCAATGCCAGTTTCAACTAACCGAGAATCTGTCCCCCTGAATTTTGATTGCTCTAAAGTTTGCCCTAGGAGGGACCAGCTGCAAATTTTCCTTCTGGATCAGGGTCAGGTTGTGAACTATCCCAAAGTTTAGGGTTTTTATTTGGACCCATTTGTAATAAAAACCATTAGGAAAAAAAGTCATCCCTCCCAGTAAAACCTGGGGTTTTATTAATTAGGGAATTTCAGTGTCTTGTATGCAGAGATTACATAAAAGGCGTTCCATGAAAATCTAGTGAAGTAGCTCCCAATGAGAACACTTTAATGAAACAGTGGAGTTGTTTACCAAGTTAAGTTCATTGTTGATGTTGGGAAACTAGCCCAAATCTGAGCTCTGAAAGTCTGATAACGGGGAGGGGGAAAATAGAGATGTGTCTTGGAATCCACAGACAATAACAGACAATGAAGGAACCCAAAGATAAGTGGGAAGAAATATTGTTAACCAAGGGGGATGGCAATTGTTTTTCACTAAATTAAATATTTATGAGGTTGGGATTTGATTACAGATCGTTTAACGAGGTAAGGTGAGAAGTGCTTCGGTTTTCATGAGATAGCCATAGAGATAAATACGCTGCATATAAGAATAATTTATCATAAGAAGATTGACATGAAAATTCTGATGAATGTTCTAAAGCCAGGCTAAGCAGCATTTCTATGGTTATCTGCCTACAGTGCTAAACATCCATTTCCCATTAGTTCAGTGCTCCTCTCTCTCCCTGCATCAAACATCCAAGGCCCACATCTCTTCCCATCCACAATTCAAACGCTACAAGCAGGATCTAAATCTTTCATCGGTAGAAGGCTTAATATTGAACTCTAGAGAGATACCATATACAGACCTTCTGCCATTTGGGGATTAATGCAGCACATCGGGAAATAATGGCACGTAGTATGCTTCTAAGGTGCACCCAGAGCCAACTGCATACAGGAAGGATGGTTCAGTGGTTAGAGCACTACCCTAGGACTTGGCAGATCTGCATTCAGAGGAATTATTTTATGTGTCTACAAAGAAGGCACATTCTCACCTGGAGAAAGGAACACATACAGGCGAACCAGTCTGCAGTGCTCAGCTTAAATTGCTTCTCAATCAATTGGAGGCCATTTGAGCTGTACATGTGAGATGCTGCGGTGAGAGGGAAATGAGAAAGCTAGCTGGGTGGCTATTTTATTAGCCTCTTAATGCATTACTCAAATTCTGATGAAGAATAAGCATAATGTAGCATCGCTCACAGTGTATCTGTTGGACTCATGTCACAACAATTAAACAGAGCTAAGGCATTTCAGGTAACTAGGATGAAGGGTCAGAGGGAAGCATCCATCTTGCCAAAAGGAAAAAATAGCTGGTAAAAAATAAAGCCAAAATTGGACTGGCCCAAATAGGATCTTAGACTAAATTGTGATGATAAAATGAGTGTCTCATTCAACAGAGGAATATAGCTGAGATAAACTCAGCAGTAATTCCTTTCTATCTATCCTTCTATCTACTCTCCGTCAAGTGCAAGGCTCCCATTTATAGGAACTTTCCCCTCCCCAATATGCCTGAGTGGGGTTGACCCTTGAAATTTGGCAGAACCAAACAGCCACAACCCTAATGTAGCCATTTTGCAACTGGTAGCTGCATCTCTGTCTCTTCCATCTGGTAAGTACCTCAGATATTTTCCCCACTCCTACTGCTCACAATTTAATTCTGTTAATCTGCTTCCTTCTCAGTACCAAGTGTTTCATCTGTATAGGGCCAGTTATGGGTCCAGTCGTGATAGCTATTGAGAACCTTAGCACTCATTAAAATAAAGGATAAGCAAGGATGCTCAGCATCTTACAGGATTGGTACCTAAGTGCCCTACCTTGCACAGAACAAGTTCTCTTTAAATAAATTAAAAAGAGACCCAAGTGAATAACATCACCAGTAAGGTTAATAAAATGTTAAAATGAGAAGGTGCTCACCCACTGGTTTATCTTTAGTTCAATGCTTTTTCCTAAGAGCAGTACATCAGTAACCTGCAGTATATTCTAACTGATTGAATAAAAAGTTATATTTAATTGGGAAATCAATGAGTAGGAATAGGGCATGGAGGTCATATAGATTGTAGCATCCTGACCAATCTAACTCACTTGCCCTTTCTGTTGGTCTTTCATCATTGGATTTCACTTGCCAATTCCTCAACGGTCTTAATTGTGGGCACAGCAATTTGTCTTCAAATATCACACTACTGTGAAATCTATGCATCAATAAATACAGCTCAAAAGCTGTTTTCCACACTGCTGGAGAGTTAATTGGTTCCATGGTTAAAGCAAATGCTGTAGTTCTTCACATTTGAGGGGATTTTTCAAGGTTTTCAAGTGGCTGGAGGCCGTTCATAAAGCCAAATTAAAGGAAAATATTGCCTTTGAATATAAAGAGATGTCCGGAGCAATCTTCTACACTTTATCTGTGCAGAACATTCTGTGCTGTACTGCAATCAAAGTACTGTTTAGAAATAAAGAGGACATTTTTTGAAACCATGGCTATGCTAAAGGTGAGCAAAGCAGAGATAACCACTGTTCATTTTTTACGTACCAGCTTAAGTAGCACCTGATGTACTGAGTGCAATGAGTGAATATTAAAATTGCAAATCAACCCAGCCCAGGAATCATGTCTGTTCAGGAAAGAATAACTAAAACACTAATCCATCTCAACTGTGTACCTTCCAACATAAGAATAGCCATATCGCGTATCCTGTCTCCTGACAGTGGCCACTGCCAGGTGCTCCAGAAGGAATGCACAGAAAAGGCAATTATCAAGTGATCCAGCTTCTGGCAATCAGAGGCCAGAGACCTCCAGACCATGGGGTTGCATCCCTGACCATCTTGGCGGCTAATAGCCATTGATGGACCTATCCTCCATGAACTTACCTAATTCTTTTTTGAATCCCATTATAGTTTTGGCCTTTACAACATCCCCTGGCAACGAGTTCTACAGGTTCACTGTGGGTTGCGTGAAGACGTTCATCCTTTTGTTTATGTTAAACCTGTTGCCTATTAATTTCATAGTGACCTCTGGTTCTTGTGTTACGTGAAGGAATAAATAACACTTCCTTATGCACTTTCTCGCCACCTCTATCATATCTCCCCTTAGTCTTCTCTTTTCCAAGCTGAAAAGTCCCAGTCTTTAATCTCTCCTCATATGGAAGCTGTTCCATACCCCTAATCATTTTTGTTGCTCTTCTCTGTACCGTTTCCAATTCTAATATAGCTTTTTTGAGCTACGGTGATGTGATGGGGTGTTCACCCCACACTTGCTCTGAAAGGGTTAATGCAGACTGAGAAGGGGGCTAATTAACCCAACAGACCACAGCTGAGGGGAATCAGGTGGCTAAGCAATCCCCTGAGTCAGGGAGGGAGCCCAGCTGAGGTGGAATGAGTTGGGCTGGATTTATAAAGCCAGGAAATCAGAAGCAGAGGGGGTTGCAGGGAAGTAGTCTGGGTGAAGGGAGGTGTGTTTGGGATGACAGAGGCAGGTAGCCTATGGTCACTCCCTGGGAGGAGGGAGCTTGGGCTTGCAAACCCAGAGGAGTGGGGAGAGCCGGAAGAGGCTCAGGGAAAGGCAGGAAGGTCTAGGAGGGAATAGACCTTGGCTGCTGCCTTGAGGATCCCTGAGCTGGAACCCGGAGTAGAAGGCTGGTCTGGGTTCCCCTACCAGCCACAGAGGGAGTGGCACCTGAGGCAGTAAAGGGGAAGACTGCCTGAGACTGCTGGTGAGAAGAGTCTTTGACTCTACCCCAGAAGGGAGAAACACGGTTAGCGACCTGACCAGTGGGCTGAGTCACAAAGAGGAGGCAGCAGGTCCTGGAATAAGAGAGGGGACGCAGACAGCGGCAGCAAGGTGTGCAGTAAGCAGCCCAAAAAGGCCTCAGACCTGAAAAAAGCGAATCCCCAGATTGGCCAAGAGGAGGTGCCACCTGTGGTGAGTGGACCCCGTCACAGGTGACCAGAGCTGCACAGCAGGATTGTTCCCTAAGGTGTAGTGTGGCTGCTGTCTATGTAGCTACTGTAAACATAGGGCTTGACTGTGCCTTGAGGGATCAGTCTGTGGCAGAGGGGCAGTGCACAGCTGTGTAAGACATTGGGAGGTGGAAGGAAAGACCCTATATTGTGGTTATGTCAATAGACTGGGCATGAGGATATCTAAGCCTACTGCCCAGCTCTATCACAGGCTTTGCTTGTGTGACTTTAGGAAAATCACCTAGGATCTGATTCTGCCACATTACTCAGTGGGACTGCTGTGAAGTGAGGAGATAATAATGCTCCCTACCTTACAAGGGTGTTGTCAGGATAAATCATTAGCATTTGAAGCTCTCAGTTGGGTCTGTTGAAGCACCTAGATAGCTAGGCAGACACATTGGATGGGACTCCCAAAGGTATTTAGGTATCTAACTCCCATAGATTTCAATTGGAATTAGGTGCTTAAGAACCTTTGTAAATCCCACTGATTGTCTCCTGGCAAATTCAGTTTTACTGTGCCATCCTTTTAAGGGTGTAGCTTGTGCTCCTCTACAAGCTGGTGTCAGAAGGATGGTGGTGGTGGTGGTGGTGGGGGAGGGGGGAAGGCATCTGACTGTGGAAGGGACATATTGAAATAATCTCAGTCTACCTGCAAAATACTTGTACAAATAAATCTGCTTTCTAATGGTCTGAGGCACATGCTGTAAGAAGCTTGTTCTCTGAGCCAATCAGAGTGCAGACTTGAATAACAGTGCAGTCTAATGCATACATATCCAGAAGACACATTGATTATCTCTACATCAGTCATTGGGTATAATGGAAATAAAGCTTCTGTAATAGAACATTATCACAGGGTTCAGTGTCTCTGACTTTTGGCTTGGTTTTACCTCTGTGTTCATAAAACAGCTGGGGATCCTGTGATGTAGACCATTGATATTATCGTGCCCCTTTGTGAGCTAAAGTTTGACAGGCCTGAAACCAATAGAAATCTTTTCCCCCTGCTCCTGATCCTAGAACCAAACCTAAGGGTTCCTCTGAAGCTAGAGTAGAAGGATGGTGTCCTTCTAAGCAACTGTAGCGAAACAGTGATTGTACAGGAGTCACTTCCTTGCCTGCCTCCTTCTATAGAGCAGGAATGGTATGAAAACATGCAAGAAACCCAAGAATGGAACTAGTCTCCTTGTCAATATATATTAAATGCCCTGCAGAGAAGAGAATGACACACAAGCATGCCCTTGATTCACAAATAAGCCCAGTGCGCTGGGCTCGGCTCCAGTGCCCAAGTGGGTTTCTTGTGGGTGTCTTTTCAGGCAGTGAAGTTGTCTTTACCTACACTGCAACTCTAGCTTAGGAGGAGCTGTTAGGTTTGGTGTATACACAGGATGTGCCTACACACAAACGATCCACTCAGAAATTACCTTTGTGAGTATTTGTTGCCTCTACTCACGGAAATGAATGTGTTCTTAAATTCTCTATATGTGGACACTTTACTTGATCTTTCCTGGCAGGTGAAGACTCACACTCACTGAGTTTTGTTCTTTCCCTAGACACAGAGTCTTATTGTTCTGCTAGTTTTATGGAACTCTGAAAAGCAGGCAAGTTACGTAGGCTTTGTGCAGAGTGCAGCTACACCTCTACCCCGATATAACGCTGTCCTCGGGAGCCAAAAAATCTTACTGCATTATAGGTGAAACCCCATTATATTGAACTTGCTTTGATCCACTGGAGTGCGCAGCCCCGCCCCCCTGGAGCGCTGCTTTACCGCGTTATATCCGAATTCGTGTTATATCGGGCTGCGTTATATCGGGGTTGAGGTGTATTACCTATTTTTGTTTTGCCAGTGGGGATTTGGCTAAATTATCTCCCTCCAGCACATAAACTGTAAGTCTGTTTTTTATGCACATCACTGATGTGTTGTTGAGGTTTTGTCCTACCAACGCCAGAGAAGATTGTCTTGTGACTTTGCCCTGAGCAAACTAACCTTACTAAAACTGAAGCTTCACCTTTGTGGATGTTGCTTCAGTGTTTTCTTTGTGAAAATAATTTTCTTTCATGAGTAACAAACTGTAGTCATGTATTACAACCCATGGAACTGGAATCTCTAGGCAAAGTATCCTGTCTACTTGGGGGAAAAGCAAAGACTAAGTGTTCAATTCTCAGTTACACAGTGTAGATCTGATTATTGTACAATCAATTCACTGGTTTTGTCTTCCCTATGACTCGTGCTCAGTAACGTATAACTATATTATAAAGCGCAGCAGTTTAGCAAGGGAAAAAATAATTATAGAAAAGGGCTGCCTTAGTGTACAAACGTTTTCTCCGCTTGTAGCGTGCAGTTTCCTTTTGGATTTCACGTGTAATTAACCATTCTGCTGAAATGTGCCACTAGATGT
The DNA here is from genome assembly GCF_028017835.1 of Emys orbicularis. Lineage (NCBI taxonomy): Eukaryota > Metazoa > Chordata > Testudines > Emydidae > Emys > Emys orbicularis. The sequence goes on from NC_088683.1 coordinate 350,297,347, forward strand.
GAATAGTGATGAATTTACTATGTTATTTTCCCCTTTGCACAAAGCGCAGGGTTATGGTGGGCCACTGCTTGAATTCCAGTCCAGGCTGCAAACCCCTTGCTCCCTCTGAGGAGGTGTTACTCACATGAGTAGTTCTATTAACTTCAATGGGACTGTGGGTGTGAGGGAGTGCTCTTCTTAGTGAGTAAGGGATTTGTAATCTGGCTTTTGGAAAGAGGTATTCTCCCTCCCAGCTAGGGGGTACTTTTCTGCTAGAGGGGGTGTTCATTTAAAGGCCTGATTGCGAAATGCCTGCTCATATTGGTGAGCAGTGACCTGCTCATATAGTCCTATTGACTGCAAGAGAGACTGCTTGCAGAAGAAAGTGCTCACCAGCATGAGTAAGGGCTGCCCAGTTGGGCCCTACGTTTGAGACGAAAGGCGCTATAGCCATGCCTTGGACATTACCATTATTTCCTGTTAGGAATTTGAATGTTACACAAGTGAGCATTCAGCTGATGGTTGGATCAGAATTCTCCGCGCACAGTATTTATGTTAGGCTATTTCAGATCCTAATAATCAAACCTAACTTAGGGAATACAATTAGTTGGCCTGGGTCACTTCAGGTCAAAGAGCTTTGTGACCTTTTCCCCTTTTGCCTTTTCAGAACAATTGAACCTTTGAGCTCACTACTTACTATATGTTTCTCATTCGTTCAGGTCCCCAACAAAATCCATCTACCTATCACCTCATCAACTTTTACATCCCTCTTTAAAACTCACCTCTGCCATGATGCCTAGAAGACAGTGCTAGCAGCCAGGCAGGTCCCAAGCCATGACTAATGCCCATCTTGCCACAATACAGTTGTTTTACAGTTACTTCATTCTAAAAGATATGCTCTAGGAATTATGTTGGGGAAACTGTATGGCCTGTGTTATGCAGGAGGTCAGATGAGATGATCACAATGGTCCCTTCTGGCTGTGGAATATATGAATCTATTTTCAAGAAATATTTGTACCAGCACCTGGCATCCAATCCCTGAGCGGGGCTCCGAGGCAGTACCTTAATACAAATAAAGATGACTGGGCTTCTATGCAAGACCAAGCCGGGGCAGTCCTAAGAACTACTATTGGGGGTTCTGCATTCCACATTTTGTTTGAAGGAACAATGGGCCAAGAAAGAAAGGAGCATTTTGCTTCCAGAGTTAAACTATGGGAGGGGCAGAAACTCATCAAGAAGAAAGAGAAAAATTCTGACATGAGCTTCTAGCACAGGGCAAGCATGGTGAGAAAACTTGATGTGTGATCCCATGCTGCTGTGCTGGAGGAAGATCTTTGACCCCCTCCTAAGAGTCAAGAGCTTGCATGAGTGGCAAGCATTCAGATGCTTAAGCCATCCCTGCTGCTGCCTAGGATTGTGATAGCTGCACTTCCTCATGTCTGTTGACAATAGTAGACCCAAGAAACTTCAGTAGCGGGGCTGAACCTGAGGCACCTGTCTTGCCAATGATCTTTAGATAATAATGCCACTTTTGACTTCTATAGCACCTGCTGGCCAATAAGCTCACAGATTTTTTACAAAAAATAATGAATCCATCTTGGCAATTTCCTGGTGAAGAACAGTAGACATAATGGCTGTTGTTCTTGTCTTGCAGATGGGCAAACTGAGGCAGCAGAAAGGTAAGGCCAACATCTTAAAATGTAGCTCCTTCAGAATTGGCATTGTCAGTAACCTAACATGGATGGAGCAAACCTCAGATGACTGTAGCTCCATTGAACAATATCTAGTGGAAAGTTTCTTCTCGGTGGCGTGGAAACTCCTCTCTTGTAACTACTATTATAATTGGTGGACTCTGGATGGGGAGGTTTGGATTTGTAGGTGTTACTGTAATACCTGTAATACAAATACTCACATAGGTTTCAAGTATTATCTTCCCCAGCTGTACTTACAATATAGCTAGACCATGTACAAACATAACCAGGGAACGGGAAGAGACCCAATCAAGGCAGCCGAGAGAGTTAATATAGCCTGCTCCATAGAGGTTCCACAAAGTTTGTTTGGATTTTTTTAATGTGAAAAGGAATGACGATTTTCAGTCGTGTTGTTTGATCAGACCCACCTGAGGAGAGGGCTAAGGCCCCGATCCTGCACATGGAACGATGTGGGCAGGCCCCTTTTAGGAAGCATTGTTCGTGGAGAGATGGAAACATGGCAGATCAGGCAGGGAGCGGTTTCCAGGAGTATTGGGTAACGTGGAAGAAAGTCCAAAGCCAGAGACTTTTAATAACTCCCCTTTGTACCTTCGAAAATCTCCCCCATGATTAATCGCATAGCTTGGGCGGCGTGGAGAACAGACAGAAGAGGGATGGGAGCAGGAAGGGTAGGTGGGGGAGGGGCTGGGTACAGCAGGGCAAGGAGGGACCAAAGCGTTTAAATCTGATACAGAGGGTGATGGGTACGTGTAACATATTAGTACGGGTGCAGAAATCATCGTACCCAGCAGTGAAATGCATCCTCCTTAGGCAACTGAAACAATGGGGAAATTCAGGCAGGCAGAATAGAATTCCTTTGGTAGCGGAGACCAGCCAAGACAGGGCAGCACTAGCCTTTTCAGCTGAAGAACACGAGTTGAGCAAGAAATAAAAAAGAGGCACCATCAGCAGGCTGCAGCTTTGTATCCCAACAAGTTGGTGTCATTTTTTTCTAGAGCAGTAATGGAAGAAAATGAGTGGCCTTTGTTTTCAATAATTGGGAATCATTTAAAATCAGCTGGGCAAGTGAGCAAAAAAAGGGGTGGAATCATTTTAAATGCTTGAGTGGCTGTAGGGACTGGTGGATTAATTATTACATTAGGCAGAAGAAATGCCTGGGTTCTAATCCTTGCTCTGACAGCAGCTTGCTGTTTGTCTTTAAGCAGATCATCTCACACCCCTGACTTCATTTCCCCATCTCTAAAATGGAAATAATATTACTTTGCAGGGAGATGCTAAACTTAACTAAAGAGGGCCTCATTCTGCTATTCTTACTCATGGTACCTTGCTTGACAAGTAGTTTCAGTTAAATTATTTCAGGAGCAAGTTCCTATTCAGTGTGTGTGAAGGGCAGGAGACTCTAGTCCTAAGTGTTCGGTATAAATACAACCTCAGTCATCCCAAACTCTCCATCTGAAACAGTGTCATGTCCCCTGATGTCTCTTAATGACACTGGAAATTCTTTGGATAATTGAGGCAGTACTGTGCTATTTTTAAAGGAAAGAATGAATAGAAATGATCCATCTACACCAGCCTCTTCCAAAAGGTCATCAATGGTATCACTGTCACTGAAATATTTTTGTCAATGTGTAATTTCCCTCTTTCTCAGGACATAATAGTCCATGTCGCTTGGCTTGGCTTGGGGACACTGAATATAGAAATCATTGGACAACAGCAGATGGCATGTCATTCTACACGTGAGTAATCAATTTCAGAGTTGCTCTGCACCTTGACATGAGGTTATTCCTTTTTATTTCTCAGAAGTCCCATAGATTTTTTTTCAATTGGATTCAGGTCAGACCTTTGTTCGGGTCTTTGATTTTGTGGGGGATTCTGCTAGTGCTCTAGAATCCTGACACTGCAGTCAGATAGATACAATTGGGGAAATAATTATGAATTTATTACTACTTTAATGGGATGGCACATAACTGCTCCTGCCCAAGAGTGAATGGAGACTGAGTTTGCCTCCTTGATAGGGCGCAGCTTATGCCCTGCCATGTACTTAGCCAGACACTCTGGCCAATGAATAGGAGATGGAGCCAGCCTCTCTCCTTCCTCTGCTCTTGGGTGAGTGGAGAAAAGTATTTGGAACGGAGGTGCACTCCGCACTGGAATTGAACCCTAGATCTGGGTAGAGCTGAACAAGGAGGCATATGCAGGACTTACTCCCCCTCCCTGCCCTACTTGGCCAAGTAAGACAAGGGGCCAATCTAGATTTAAGCAACCACTTCAGTACAGTATATTGTAGCAATTCTGGTAGTGTGTGTGAAAGAGGTAGTGGTCCTTGTAAACAAATAGTGCCCTTATAGAAAAGACCTATAGGATTTAATAAGAGTGAAACCAATAGCATTCACCAGAAATTCTCCTGAAAGTGCATAGAATTTAATAGAGAATGAGATCACTTCTATAGCTTATGTGAGTCATCCTGTCAAATTCTGTAGCAGGGATAGAATTCTCTATTCAGGTCTCTAGGATGGCTCAAGAGGCCTACATTTCATATAACATTTTTATAGCTCTTTCCCCAAAAGAGACAATAACTAATAGGAATCAGGTTTACCAAATCCCGATGATGAATGCCATGAGTTGTTGTTCATTGCAGAAGGCACACAAATACTTTATGGAAAAAAACTTGTCCTGGAGTCTGCACAGCCCAAAAGCAAGCTAAGGGGTAATGCAGAAATATTCTGGTGAAATTTCTTTTTGCCAAAGATGTTATGACCAGCTCTAGTTAGAAGTGAAGGACTCAGATTTCTGCTTGTAATTCAGCTGCAGCTGCGAACCGGCAGCCTCAGAATTCCCCTATAAAAAGAGAAGCTGCTTTTCAGGACCCTTGCACTAGCAGTGAACAGGAAACTAGCCTTGGTTCTTTAGACTGTGATCAGCTGGCAGGAAGTCAGAATATAGCTAAATGTGCCAAAATCACCTAAATCTGAGGATTGAGTTTGTGTGCTCACAGGCTTGTAACATCTGATCAAAGCTTGTATGTGACCATAAATTTGTCCTGCTATTAAAAATAAACCTAATTGTAAATGCTGGAATTGTGTGAAGAAAAGTCACTGGGTCAGATCATTGTCTGGTATAAATTGGCATGGCTTTGTTGACTTCTGTGGAACTGCTGATTTCATACCGGCTGAGGACCTGGCCTACAGTTGCTTACCAAATGAGAAAATGACCTCCTACTGTTAAAATAGTAGCAAAACCAGTTCCATTGCTTTGAATCTAGCAAATGAAGGGAAAACTGCTGAGGATTTCTTCACCCTTCCCTTCTCCACTTTATTTCCTAATCTAATGGCTGGCTGAATGAAATACGGACCCTTTCAGGGATGTAATGCTGTTGAGCAGACTGGAAAAAGGTTTCTGCATTTCACTAGTAATCTACTAGAGAAATCTGTTGCCAATAAAACAATTGGGTTTTTCTTTTTCTTTTGAGCTGACACACAGTTTTTTCTAACTCTATAAAGGTGTTTTATTGCACTTACTAAAGATATCAAGGATATTAAACAGCAATGCATAATTTACAATAGACTTTATAGACAACCGAGTCATTATAGCCACTGCTTTCTGGAATGTATTTATTACTACTTTACTACCTGCACTAGTAACCATGTTGAACTTCCAGTACATCTGTCTGGTGAAAACACAGAAGGAAAGTAGACAGGGGCCAAAGGAGTGAAGAGAGAAACAGCTGGATGTTCTTTGGACACTTGCCAGTTTACCTCAGATACAGAGATATGGTTACCGCATTAGCTGTAGTCTTCCCTTTACTTACTTTAGGAAATGATTTAAATATAGAGAGGACAGATGGTGCAGTGGTTAGAGAACTATCCTGGGAGACCTGGGTTCAAGTCCCTCCTCTGCCATTGACTTCTGGTTGACCTTGGGCAAGTTACATTCTCTCTGTGGCTCAGTTTCCCATCTGTCAAATGGGGGTATTAGCGCTGCCCTGCCTCACAGGGCTCTTGTGAGGATAAACATCTAATGATGTGAGGTGCTTAGATGCTACCATGATGGGGGCCAGATACATGCATCTAACTTAAAATTTAATTAGAGCTCGTTTCAGTCTAGCCCGTAGGTGAGGCTGCAGTGAGGGATTGGAGCGCACTCCCCACTCTGCATGGAGCCTTGGCAGAAGTATGAATACATATACTGTGATAGCGCCCGAAGGCTCCAGTCGGGATGGGGACCCTGCTAGGCACTGAACAAACACGGAGAGAGACAATCAGAGGGTTGGTGATGTCAACAAGGAAACGAACACAGCGCTGACAATTTTCTTCATTACATGTTTTGGTGCTGGGATTTTTTGTGTGCTTTCGAATGGTGGAGAGGGGTGTGCTGAGGGGAAAGGGCAGGAATGGGGAGTTGGTAACCGGAAGGGAGCAGAAGAACCAAAGGGAAGGAAGGCATTTGCAGCTCATTCCCTAGACAGAGTTAATTTATACACCCGGCCACACATGCACTTAATCCATTCTCCACACCCCACAGTTGCTCGGCGCACACATATAGCCTGTGTGTTGAGGGCGACTCAGCATGCCATGAGTACAACGTGAACATCCAGAATGTCTGGATAACCCTTCTGATCTGGGGTCTGGCCCTCCTTTCCTTACACAGGCAAAACTCCCTGAAGCCCAGAAAGTTTTACCTTCATAAAGCTGCAGGGTCAGGTCCTAAGTGAAAAACTGCAACAAAGGGTACGTCTATACTTACCTCCGGGTCTGGTGGTAAGCAATCGATCTTCTGGGATCGATTTATCATGTCTTGTCTAGACGCGATAAATCGATCCCGGATCGATCCCGGAAGTGCTCGCCGTCGACGCCGGTACTCCTGCTCTGCGAGAGGAGTACGCGGAGTCGACGGGGGAGCCTGCCTGCCGCGTCTGGACCCGCGGTAAGTTCGAACTAAGGTACTTCGACTTCAGCTAAGTTATTCACGTAGCTGAAGTTGCGTATCTTAGTTCGAAGTGGGGGGTTAGTGTGGACCAGGCCAAAGGGAGATCCTCAAAGGCATCCAGCTTCCACGGGCATGCAATGGCCTAAGCAGCCTTTGTGCCTTGGAAAATCTCCCCTCATTAGCTCATTGTTCTTAAATGTTTACAATGGCCCTATCAACGGGACTGCTCACACATGCAAAGTTAAACATAAGTGTTTAGAGAGTCCAGACCAGTGCTTGTAAGTGAATCAAAAGGAAGGAAGTTGGAGGATGTTTAGATCTTGGAGCTACTCAATCTTTTTTTCACAACAGACCTCGTTCTCCTCCTCCTTGCGTGACAAATCCTGCGCAATGAAACATATCAGGTACATAATTAAAATCACGCATATCCTCTTATTCATACATGGTCTGACTTTCAGAGTTGCCTTGCTTTCTCAGTTAGTCAATGAGATGGGATGGTGATCCGCAACATATAAGAGCACAGATCTTCTATAAAAACAGAGGAATTGCATAATAGCCATACTGGAAATGAATGGTGATCATCTTGACGAGTGTTTCTCAACTAGGGGTACACATGCCCCTGGAAGTACCAGAGGTCTTCCAGGGGGTACATTAACTGATCTAGATATTTGCCTAATTTTACAACAGGCTACATAAAAAGCACTAGCCAAGTCAGTACAAACTAAAATTACATAAACAATGATTTGTTTATACTGTTCTGTATACTATACACTGAAATGTAAGTACTATATTTATATTCCAATTGAGTTATAATTATATGGTAAAAAATGAGAAAGTCAGAAATTTTTCAGTAATAATGTGCTGTGGCACTTTTGTATTTTTATGCTTGATTTTGTAAGCAAGTTCTTAAGTGAGGTGAAACTTGGGTACAGTAGTCTGGAAAGGTTGAGAGCCACTGATCTAGACCAGTGTTCTGTAGTTGCCAATGTTGGATGCTTCTGAAGAATATTGACTGCCTTAAATTGACAGGGTAGATTTAGGCCCACTGATTTTCCACATGTGGCCCTGCCACATGCTTTATGAACTGAGAATGAAAACACAATGGATTTTATGACCTTTTTAAAAAAAGATGAAAACAAAGAGTTTGCCAACCTTGGCTGCAGCTGACAGGAAACACAAAGACAACCAGAAGCACAACCTGGGAATAACAGATGAGGAAACAATGACATCTTGGCTCTCTGGCATTTTTCATGGAACCTCCCCATGCTCCAGCCTCTAACATGCATTTCCATGTTATCCTGCAGATGACATGTCCTGCCACATCACTGTAGCTTGCCATCTGTTGCCGAGCAACCTGAGGTGACGTAAAGGCAGAGTGAAATAAATGAGTGACCAACTGAAAGGAAAAAATATCTATATTCTGCCATACCAGCATGTCTGGTCCCTGGGCCCTAGCCAAACCAGGGAAGTGGTACAGAAGTAATGATGACTGAGGTATGTCCCTTGGTTGTGAAGTTGTGGCTAGCATAATTTATTAACATCTCCTAGAGTGTGAGACTTTTGAGACTAGGATGCCGGCGTGGGTTGCCTATTTCCAGGAGTATTTTAGAATGAATACACTTTTTCTCCAGCAACATACATTATTATTTTGCAGTCAGATACAGTAGATTTCCTTCCAGACATGAGGAGAACCACTGATGATGACTGGATTCCTGTATAAAAGACACTCTCAACCTTCAGGAGACTGGAATATTAAGTTTCCCTATAAGTTATTGCTATGGTGTATAGCATCTTTCATCTGTGGACCCCAAGTAGTTGATGAAGCTTCACAACACACCTGTGAGGCAGGTGAACATTTTTACCCCTTTAACAGAGGGTAAACTCAAGCACAAAGTGGTAAAATGGGACTGGCCAAGGTCACACAGCAAATTGGTGACAGAACTGGGAGTAGAATGTTTGCTCTGATTCCTTAGCCACACTCCTTCCCGTAAGAACTAAAGGCTTGATTTTCAGATGTGCTTTGCACTCAAACTTACAGTGAAGTCAATGACTTGTGTTCTGCTCCTCTGAAAATCAGATCTGAAGTGTATTCCTTACCAACAGTAATCAGATATTCGGCTGGCTGGCTAAGATTCAAAGACAGTTATCTTATTCCTTCCCCAGTATACAGCAGTAGTTTGGTACCTATGTGAGGAAAATGAGATTTTCATTATTACCTCTGAAATGAGGATGTGTCAATTCTCTGCGACCTTATGCTGAATATAAACAATAGTTAATATAACTAGTTTTCTACTGTGGCTGACAAGTAACTACAGCAGGAGCATAATTAAAAAGAACTGCAGGGATATTTGCCTTTATTCTTTAAAAGGGCACAATTCCTTTCAGGGAGAATCAGCTTTGACAGTGTGATGGTACGATGAAAAATTCATACCTTCCCGCTGTTAGGTTCCCAATGTGAACATATATATGTTGGCATACTCTCTCATGGGTGTCAATGAAATCTCAGTCTGAAGCCTTCCTGTTGAAAGGTATCGCTCTGGATGTCATTATCTGTGATGTCCTTGTATCTGATTTCACACTGGTTTTGTTCCTGAATCAAATGAGGCAGCTGCATTTCTAAAGGCTGTTAACTTTGCTGGCATTGGTCCCCCTCTGGAGATTTGAGCTTCTTAAGTGCTAATTCTCTTAAATTTAAGCTGCCTAGATCATGCTGAATTGATCAAGCAATTAATTGATTGCTGAAGACTTATCTGAAATAGCGAGTCAGCTGTTTTTCTTCCATATCAATTACTGGCCCCTTTCCCCTCCCCGCCAGTACACCTCCAAAATATGGAAGTAAATTATAGCTTGGTATAAGCAGGTGTCCTTTGGTGCCTGATTTTGTTTCCTAACTCAGAAGAGAGTGCAACTTTACTTCTAACAATGGAAAGCTGATAGATGGATGGGGGATGTAAATTGTTATTATCCATTGTAAGCAACACAAATATCCAGTTGCTGTTAGTAGGGTGGCTAAAACTTTAAGCCTAATTGGATTGTGCTGTGTTGTGTTGCTCAGGGTTGATGCACATTATCTTCCTGTCTGTCATCGGATAACAGGGTCTTGTCTCTTCTGACACCCCAGGAAGTTATTTCCCATATTGCAGCTGTTTCTTTGTGGGATGTGTCTGGAGAAAACTGAATGGCCCTGTGATATAAAATAAAAATATAGGAGATGGCAGGTCAGATTTACAACTGAAATGATTACAGATTCAAGGGTTTTCACCTTCAGTCCCAAACTAATTCAAAAGTTTTGGCTTTATAATAACTGCTAGACATCGAGCTCCAAGAATCAGTATTGATGGGTGGGAGTTTGTCAGAGTGCTATTTTCTTGATGCTTTGCAAGTCAGATTAGCTTACTGAATTTTCTATTCTCCGAAGTTGCAAAGCAAGTTAAAAATAACATAAACCAAAATCTCAACATTCCCAGTAGTAAAAGACTCTGAAGAGAACAACTCCAGTGTGTTTGAATACTATATGCACCTGATCCAAAACCCACTGAAGTCAATGGGAGTCTTTTTTTTTTGGAAAACCATTCGGAAAGAAATAGAGAACTCAAACAGGATATAAAGAGATGTGTATTGGGAGCCAGCCTGTTAAAAAGATTCAAACGGGGAATAAGGAAGCTACTCCTATTCTTAGTCTTTATAGCACAAAAAAGCAATCTTAACCTTGTGGACCAATGCAATTATTCCTACTGTAGATCACTGGGGGGAAAAACTATTAATAAAATATCTAATAAGGGAACACTTCTCAAATTTTATGAGAACAGTGCCAGACAAATTCTCTCTCTCATGCATGCATACATGCACCAAAAAAAAAAAAAGGCTAAAAGTAATAGTACACTTTGCACAGTAAAACAATACCACTGAAGTCACTGAGATGCTTTGATCTAGATATGGTAATTCTATACTTGTGAGATAGTCAAGAAGGATATACACAGAGGATAATAATCGAATTACACCCCTCCTCCCTTAGCTTTCCTTTCTTTCTGTTTTCCTGAGATTCTTCTTCCCACCACACCTCCACCTCTTGGAAAACATTCACGTACACACACACACACATACACACCATGTTAAGGTTGTTTAAATTTTGAAAAAAGGGAAATGTGAATGATATAACAATAAATGAGAGACAAGGTGGGTGAAGTAATATCTTTTATCAGACCAACTACTTCTGTTGGTTAGAGAGACAAGCTTTCGAGCTTACACAGAGCTCTTCTTCAGGTCTGTGTAAACTCAAAAGCTTGTTTCTCTCACCAATAGAACCCACCTTGTTTCTCTAATATCCTGGGACCAACACGACTACGCAAACACCACTATATACAATATGTTGCTTAATATTGTTAATTCTGTATTAAGATACGTACCTATACATCTTGATGGCATGGCTGATGTGATTAGGTCCTATGATGATGTCACTTGAATAGATATGTGGACAGAGTTGGCATCGGGCTTTGTTGCAAGGATAGGTTCCTGGGTCAGTGTTTTTGTTCAGTGGTGTGTGGTTGCTGGTGAGTATTTGCTTCAGGTTGGGGGGTTGTCTGTAAGCGAGGACAAGTCTGTCTCCCAAGATCTGTGAGAGTGAGGGATCATCTTTCAGGATAGGTTGTAGATCTTTGATGATGTGGTGGAGAGGTTTTAGTTGGGGGCTGAAGGTGACAGCTAGTGGTGTTCTGTTATTTTCTTTGTTGGGTCTGTCTTGTAGGAGGTGACTTATGGGTACTCGTCTGGCTCTGTCAATCTGTTTTTTCACTTCAGCAGGTGGGTATTGTAGTTTTAAGAATGCTTGATAGAGATCTTGTAGGTGCTTGTCTCTGTCTGAGGGATTGGAGCAAATGCGGTTGTATCTTAGAGCTTGGCTGTAGACAATGGATCGTGTGGTGTGTCCTGGATGGAAGCTGGAGGCATGTAGGTAAGTATAGCGGTCAGTAGGTTTCTGGTATAGGGTGGTATTTATGTGACAGACTACAGATACAGACTAACACGGCTGCTACTCTGAAACCTGTCTTTAGGCGTATAATTTGATTTAGTACATGTGTAACCCATGTGCCTAATAGGGAGATATCTCTTTAAGAGACCCATTGGTGGGGGGTAGGAGTGAGCTGTGTCTGGGTCATTGTTGCTAGGCAGATTAAGCACTCCACATCCAGAAGCTTCTGGAATTGGGTGTGGTAGTTTTGGGTCTGCTCCAATAGGTACCCTGTTGCGGGAGTCAGACTCCATGAGGGCAAGCGGTCAGGGCAGCTGCTTTACAAAGGGCCATGTGCCCTGTGCGAGTTGGGAGAAGCTGAGCCCAGGAGAAGAAAGGAAGCTGTTGTCCCTAATGGGGGGGAGGGATAGCTCAGTGGTTTGAGCATTGGCCTGCTAAACCCAGGGTTGTGAGTTCAATCCTTGAGGGGGCCACCTAGGGATCTGGAGCAAAATCAGTACTTGGTCCTGCTAGTGAAGGCAGGGGGCTGGACTCAATGACCTTTCAAGGTCCCTTCCAGTTCTAGGAGATGGGATATCTCCATTAATTTAATTTAACTCTGAAGCATTTTGAAGCAGGGTTTTCTTTAAATCTATACACTTAACTGAGTGGTTGGTTAGTCAGTCAGCTGACTGGCTAGCAGTGATTTCAGCAGGGAAAGAGTCTGCATGGATTCCGCTGAAGAGTCCTACAAGCAAGTGGAGGGAAGATGTTGTTTTAGACTCAGCAGATTGTATAGATTTGGTGATCAAAGACTGTCATGCTGTAAAAATTAGATTATTATTTGTTTCTTTATCATAAGATTGTATAAAGTTATTGAATTAAATTCATTTCTTCAGTTCCTTTTGGGACTTGAATGTGGGGAGGTTGACCCTGTGCAATCCTTGCTGAAAATCCTTAGAGACTGAACTCTGGGTCTCCAGCTACTTTCTATTGGAGTTGGGTTTTTGTTTTTTTTTAAGGCACTGGAGACGGGGAATGAAGTGAACTCTAGCCCACCCGAAGGTTACACATGCATCTATCATGAGAATCAGCTTCACTTCCAAATTTGGATGTTAAAAGCTAGTCACTTAAATCCATATTTAGGCAGGGAAGTAAGTGGTCTTGTTTTAAAAGGTACTGAGCAACTGTGGTTCCCACTTTTTAGGTGCCTAAATTTGGTCTCACAAGTCTGAAAATATTGGTATAAATTTTACTTTATATCATGGGTCTGCTGGTTTGGGGAACAAATTGCCACCCTGCCCCATTTCTGAAGTCTAACTGAAAATGAAAATGTTAAAGCTTCTGAAAAAAAGCTGAATTAGTTACTATTTATTGTTCATTATTTATATATATTACCAAAAATGTACTAGGTATTTTAGAGATAAGTTATGGTCCTCTTTCTCCTTTCACACTGTTAACAAGGACTAACTCAAAGTCAATAGGTCTGATTCTCCTTACACATAAATAGATTTACTCTCAGTTAACACCATTGTAACTCAAACACTAGTTTAAATGAGAGGAGAATTAGATTCAAGCTCTCTGTCCTAAAGATCTTACCATAGAACCAGAAAAAGAAACAGACGTAGGATGAACCTTAAAAGTGAAGTAGTTGAGGAGAGATGTTCTGCAAGTATTTTCATAGATTCACAGACTTCAAGGCCAGAAAGGACCCTTGTTATCATCTAGTCTGACTCCTATATCACACAGGCCACAGAACTTCCCCCAAAATAATTCCTAGAGGAGATCTTTTAGAAAAAAATCCAATCTTGATTTTAAAATTGACAGTAATCCAATGGTTAATTACTCTCACCATTAAAAATTTACACAATTTATTTCCAATCTGCATGTGTCCAGCTTTAACTTCCAGCCATCGGATCATGTTACACCTTTCTCTGCTAGACTGAAGAACCCCATTATTAAATGTTTATTCCACATATAGGTACTTATAGACTATAAATAGGTCATCCTTTAACCTTCTCTTTGTTAAGGTAAATTTATTTGAGCTCCTTGTATCTATCACTGGAAGGCAGGTTTTCCAATTCTTTAATAATTCTTGTGGCTCTTCTCTGAACCCTCTCCAATTTATCAACATCCTTCTTGAATTGTGGGCACCAGAACTGGACTCAGTATTCCAGCAGTGATTGTACCAGTGCTAAATACAAAGGTAAAAAAATCTCTTTACCCTTACTCAAGATTCCAAGGATCGCATTAGCCTTTTTGGCCACAGTATTGCACTGGGAGCTCCTGTTATGCTGATTATCCATCATGTCCCCAAATCTTTTTCAAAGTCACTGCTCTTCATGATAGAGTTTACCAGCCTGTAAGTATCATCTATGGTTTTTTTTTGTTTCTAGATTTATACATTTAGCTGCATTAAAACCTATATTGTTTGCTTTCACTCAGTTTACCAAGTGATCAGATCGTCTGTATCAATGACCTGTCCTCATCATTATTTACTCCTCTGTTAATTTGTGTCACCTGGAAACTTTCAGTGATGATTCTGTTTTCTTCCAGGTCATTGATAAAAATGTTAAATAGCGTAGGGCCAAGAACTGATCCCTGCGGGACCCCACTAAAAACACACGTGGTCAATGATGATTCCCTCTTTACAATTACATTTAGAGACCTATCAGTTAGCCAGTTTTTATTCCATTCAATGTGTGCAATGTTAATTTTTATTGTAAAGTTTTTAATCAAAGTATCACATGATACCAAGTCAAATGTCTTACAGAAGTCTAAGTATATTACATCAACACTATTATCTTTATCAACCAAATTTATAATCTCGTTAAAAATCAAGTTGGTTTGACAGTATCTATTTTCCATAAACTCATGTGGATTGATTAATAATGAATTAAAGGAGGGTAATATAATTAACTGAGTCCTGTATCAGCCATTCCATTATCTTGCCTGTGATCTATATTAGACTGACAGGCCTACAATTACCTAGGTCATCTTCTTAATCCTTTTTAAATATTGGCACAAGATTAGCTTTCTTCCAATCTTCTGAAACTTCCCCAGTGTTCCAAGACTTATTGAAAATCAACGTTACCAGTCCAGTGATATCCTCAGCCAGCTCTTTTAAAACTTTTGGAGGCAAGTTAATCAGATCTGCTGATTTAAAAAAGTCTAACTTTAGTAGCTGCTGCTTACCATGCTCCTGAGATACGAGGAGAATGGAAAGTGTAGTTATATGATATTACTGCATCTGTTTTCCCCCCAATATAGAACAGAAATATTTTTGAACACTTTTGCTTTTCTGCATGTTTGTTGACAATTCTATCATTGCCATCTAGTAATGGTCCAATACCTATGCTATAGTTCTTTTTGTTCCCAATATAGTTAAAAAACTCCTTCTTATTGTCCTTAAGTCTGCTGGCCATATATTTCACTCCGTGTCCCTTTGCTTCCCTTATCAATTTTCTATAATTTCTACCTTCTGATTTATATTCATTATCAACTTTCCCGTTCTTCCACTGGTTAATATATTATTTTTTAACTTTTTCTAGCTGCCTTCACTTCTTCTCTAAACCCTATCCATTTTTAACCAATGCAGCTTTCTTCTTTTATTGTGGGATAATGATTTTGTTAAGTCCATGTTGCTTTTGCATCTAGTGAGGATCAGAACTGGAATGCTGAAATGCTATGAGAAATGCATGTGCTTTCAGTACTTCTGGATGTGACCAGATTCAGAAGCACTGGAATTCTTTCAAGAGCATTCCAGCTTGATTTTTATAATCTCCATCCAGAGGATGAGGTGGTTCTGATAAGCATTTGAGTTTCTAGATGCTTATCCAAATTGAACCTGAACTCTAAGCCTTTTGTGCTTTGCTCATCTCTGCTTTATATTTGAAGTGAAGAAAGAGGGGTTGTTTCATTAGCACTTTGTCTTGTTTCCTTGTCCTGCACTGTTCAACAGAACTAATATGAATGAGATTTTAAAGGTGGAGTCTGTGGGTCTGACAATGGATCCTTTACTCATGAGAGTAATGTTTTACACCCATTCTGCATAGGTGTAAATGCCTGCACAAGGAACAAGATGGTGGAGAATCAGGTCCCCTGTGAGGAAGGGATCTGGCCCTACACCACTGCAGTGTAGGTCCTGCTAATCACTAGCATCCCCTACTTGGTGATGCACAATACATGTACCTCTGATTTTATATATCGTTATTTTATTCCCTGCCTTCCTCGGGGCTCCAGTTGTGACCATGCATAGTGAAACATCACCAGTGGCAGAAACATGTCAATTGTGCTTTTATTGTCCTGCCAAAACAGGTCAATTTGTTACTGATGTGTGACAGTTTAATCAGTCCTATACTGCTGTCCATCCCTGTCCTTCACTTGTGACAATCTAATCTAAGGTGAGCAAAACACAGTAAGAAATGGCCTACCTCAAAACAACCTTTCAACCTACATTGGCTGTTTACTCTTCCAAATGTAGAAATGACCACATATTAATCAGATAGGGCTAAATCCTGTGTCTGGGCTCCAGTTACAGCCCAAATCCTCAGCTATGAAGTGATCTTTGCAGAGAAAACTGTGTCGTAAGCCTAGCTACCTCCCCAAACTGCTTTTCAGGCCTGTGTACTGAGCCATAGGAAATCTGTTTCCTCCTGCCCTCAGCACAAGAGATCAGTGGGGGTGGCCATGTGGTGACTGTATGGATTCTTCTGGGATGTTTGGAATGTTGGTCCCATTGTTCTAGGTGCTGTACAAACACCAAGGAAGACAGGGGCCCTGTCCCTAAGGGCCAAATTCATGAGACTACGTGTGTGAGTGTCTGGGATGTGGAGAAGGGAGGAGAGGTGAGGTCAGAATCTCAACCCTGATCCAAATTTCACTGTGGATCCTTGTGCTGGGGTGAGATGAACAGACAATCCCTGATCTGAACAACCCTGAACTTTGGGTGGTCAAATTTTGAAACCAGATTTGAATTTACAGCTCTGCCCTGTTTCTAATTTATGTTACTGTATAGTAACAATTTAAGTTGAGAAGGGAGAGAGTAGGTACCATATCTAGCTAGGACCATGAAAGTATGAGGCTATGTTTTCGGTCTTGGTGTTTATGTAGGGTGTAGTGGTAGTTGTTACGAGCTGCAGAAAGGAAGCCATTTGCAGTGCACAAGAAGTAGTAGTTTTATTGGTTCTTCAAAACCCAGAAACTATACGACATACTCCTGAGCACTACCTACTGGCACTGTATCTGTTAAATAACTATTTACATCTATGCAGACATGCAGCACTCCTGTAACAGCCAAATCCCGAAAGCATGTTAAAACAATGTTAAATGGAGGTGTTTGCTTAAAGGGAAAGTTAAAATGGACAGAAAAGTTGCCAACTGGCATGTTGAGAAGAGCTGTTCATTATGGCTCCCATCTGGCTGACCGGCAGCCCCATTCTGGGAAGTAAGAGAGTGGGTGGAGATAGGAAAGTTGGATCTGGGAAGGAAGAAAAGGAGCGAGACACAGGGGCTGGCACTTATTCCTTTTCTGTGTCAGCTATTGAACAGTCAGAGAAACCCAGTCCAAAGGAGGAGGTCAGGGCAAATGAAGATTTAGAACTGCTCTGTACAGAAAGGAAAGCCTGGCTGGGGAAGTTAAGGAAGTTACTGTATACAAATGTTTGTCTCTTCTCAGGCAATTTTCTGTGCCCATATATCCCACTCTTCCGTCTAGAGGGCAACATATGAAACATGGACCTTGGTAAAGAGATGTTATTTTTCTGAGATAATTTCAAAGCTTGGCTCAGTAAAAAACTTCAGGAGTCTCACAGGGGAAGGGAAGGGAAGTGCATCAAAGGTTAACAGTGAGTGCTTGGAGTCACCTCAGATGTTGTCATCCTTGGTGAAATCCCAGGAGAGATGGAAACAGCAACTAGGAAGAAGTTCCCAGAAAGTAATTAGAAGCTGTTGCAGAATGTCTGAGGACAGCTTGGACTGAAAAAGAAAATTGCAGCACAGATACACTACTTGAAGTTTCAGTTAGTCTTTGTTTGGGAGTACAGACCTTAGAGTTCTCTGTCTCTGAAACCATAAAAAACCTCTTTCCACACTTCTGTGCTTCTTTCTCTGAAACCCAGGACGATGAAGTAATTTCTGTTTACTTGGGGATTTCTACCTTTCTAGTCACTGGTATCTGAGCCCCTTCTTTCCAGCTGTGGGGTAGAGATGGGGTGAATAGGCTGAATCGCCCCCCATCCCAATCCACCCACACCAACCAGGGCTTGCATATTTCAGATTCCCAAATGTGTATCTAAACGTCACCTTCATCCACCCCGGGGAGTAGTATTGAGACTTATAGCTTGTTGGTGGGCTAGCCTCTAGAGGGTGACGTGAACACTCACTCCTGAGCAGGTGTGACATTCTATCCAGTAGACAGTAGTAGTGAACAGGGCTCATGGTAAGGAACAGGTACAATACATCACATTACATCATATGCCAACTTGCATGACCCTTGTGTTGAGGAAGCACTTCTTGATGCAAATGATGCCATTGAAACCAAGGGTCTGTTTGTGTAAGAGCTCATTAATGTGAGCAAGAGTGGCACAATCAGAGTAAAATTCAATCAAATACATAGTTGTTATTTTCATATAGTGACAGAATACAATAAATCCAAGCAACTTTTTTATTTATTTTTTAAAAAAATTTCAAGTTACTCTGTTATTTCCTTAGCTAACATAGAATGCACACCTGAGAGATCAGGAACTTTCAGTCAACATTCAAAATGGGGAGACATCTCCCAATCAGACAACCATGGAACTACTTCCTTTCCGCTTGATTAACAGCAATAAAAGTTATTCGATCTTCCCTGGGTGGTTTCTATAAGTGCCCTAGTTTATGTTCCTCCTTCACTGGACAAAAAAAGATAAATGTTGTTAATCTGTAGGACACAAGGACACAACGTGAATATAAACTAAGAAACGTCCCATTTGAGTACGGTTTTCGAGCCGTGTCTTTTCGAGTGCAATTCACAACAGTGGGGCAAAGTTCACATAGACACAGGCTTTGTATAGATGACAATGAAGTGTTGGTGCATGTAGGCCATGGCTGCCACGGTAGGTTGTGAAGTGGCTGTGGAGCTACTGCTACAGCTACCACCTCCTCTATAGTGCACTGCTTCTGTGAAGGGTGGGGAAATGGTGAGAATATTCTGTTCCTCCCTCTCCTCTCTGCCCCCAGTCTTTATCTGTCTCCTTTGTTACGGTTTGCAGGAAGCTCCACACAGAGGTCTGTGTTGCCCAGATGTGTTGTCGTCATATCTGGGATTGCTGTTTTTCTTAAGCAGGAGGTGATCTTGGACAGCATATTGGACTGGGAGTCAGGAGACCTGAGCTCCATTGACAGCTCTGTCCCTGAACCAGCGGTGTGACCTTGAGCCCCTCAGCCTTGGTTTCCTCTCCCATCCTTTGGGTCTTGCCAGTTTAGAGTGGTAAGCTCGTTAGCACAGAGACTCTCTCACTATGTTTGTACAGCTGCAAGCCCTAACTTTGCTTGGAGGTTCCAGGGGCCACTAAAATTCAAATAATACTTAATTAAGGAAGACAGCTACAAACTACAGACCCAAACAAACAAGCTGCCACAGTTTGTGTCTTGGGTTTGTCTTCCTTGTTTACCAAGGACCACACCCTGCCGGGCTCTCCATACAGCGCACAGAGACAGCAAGGAAGGGATGGCCCTGTGGTTAGTGTACTAGCTTGGGGCTTAGGAGATCAGGGCTCAGTTTCCTGCTCAGCCACAAACAGCCTGTGTGGCCTTGAGCAAGTCCCATACTCTCTCTATGCATCAGTTCTCCATCCGTACAATGGGGTGCTGCCCTCCCTCACAGGGATGTTTTGAGGATAAATACACTAAAGATGGTGAGGTGCTTGCATGCTGCAGTAATGGGGCCCTGTAAGTACCTAAGACAATTCTACACAGACTAATATTCAGTGCCATCTCATTACAAAAGATGTGCACCCCCTATTTCAGTGTCCATGTCCCCTACCATGCTAATGGTTCTACACTGGTTCTGCCATCAGGGGCCGTCCGTGCCCTTGTAAAAGTAGACAGGACCTTCCACCCAGGGAGTAAAATCCCTGCCTCTTGTTTGTCAAAGCACCACATCAATATTTAATATTGTAAATTGAAAATGATGTTATCTCCATGTATTTCTATAACATGGAAAGCTATCTTAGAATGAGATTTCTCTTCATGAAAAATCAGCCCTCCTGATTAATCTGGTATTGACATTTAAACATCATGATGTCCCTTTAGGAATCTGTGATGTTTTTAGGCAATTTCATACTGTTTAATTTACATTTATTTTTAGCAGTAGGAAGGCAACTGGTTTTTTCTAAACAAGGATTAAAAAAAAAAAAATTTCATTCATCCATTCTGATGATAGCTGATCTTTCTATTTTCATTATACTTTTAGGAGATGAGCTTATTAAAATATGAAAATAAAGCCAATCCAATCCACCATGTCAAATAAAATGCACCACTGCTTTTTTACTATCCATGCAGAGATGTTTTCCCATCATGCTACCTGGCTTTTTAAATTAAACGTTAAATACCATTTTGTGCCCCAGACACTTCAGTTTTAGGGCAAAGTTCAGACTTATTGAGTACAGACTTATATTTATCTTAAAGCTTATTATATATCTAATTACCATAACTGTAAAATGAATAAATCTTGGATTTTAATTTTGAACCATTCAGGTCTAGACTGAAAGGAATTTCACTTCTTAGTGTAGCCATTAGGAGAGCAACAGAGGTCATATATATATATATAATAAGGGGTGTGTTCAGCTAGAAATATAAACATCTTCTATGGAACCAAAAGGCTATGGAATCTCTCTTTCTCTCAGGTACTTCTATGCCCCCCCCCATCATGCTAGTCTGTGAGCATCTGACAATCTTTAATATAGTTATTCTCACAACACCTCTGTGAGCCAGGGAAGTGCTATTACCTTCATTTTATCAATGGGGAATGAAGGCACAGACAGACTAAATGATTTGCCCAAGGTCACACAGGAAGTCTGTGGGGGCAGCAAGGACTTGAGTCCTAATCCAACTGCTGGATCATCTTTCCTCTCCGTTTGACACAATTGTCTCCTGCTAAGAGCTGGATTGTGGGTGGTGTATTTATGCCAATGAACTTGGTACTCAGTTATTTTTGGGGAAAAAATAATAGTTTTGGTCCCAGCTCAGTTTCCTTTCAGTCTGTGACTTGACTTGACCAAGGTCATCCAGTAAGTCAGAGAGGGAAGTGAGGTTATACTACTTGTCCACAGTCACACACAGCTGGGAATAGAGACGGGGAATTTTGACTTAGTCTGCTGTCCAACCACCTGATTCCACCCTGTCCTTTTAAGTCTGTTGGAAGATTTTCATTGGAACAGTCAATTCTAGGGCAAGAGCCTCATCTGGTGTGAATTGGCCTAGCTCCATGAGCTTTTATGAAGCTATGCTGAGTTACACCAGCTGAGGATCTCCGTCCCAATGCCTAAACCCAGAACCTCATTTTATAGTTTGCATCTACCCCTGCCAAAGGACTCATTGAATCCTGAAAACTAACACGGAGGTAGGTCATTATCAGATAATACCTCTTGGAGAAAACGGAATGACATTATTCTGGCAATATCAATCTTAATTTGATGTGCTGTAATTTATTGTGTCAAGGACAGTATATTTCTAATACGTTAACTTTAAATTGCCACTTAATGCAATTAGTGCAGTGTTGCTAATATAGTTAACACTTTTATTGGTAATTATATCATCTCTAATACAATACATATAATGGGTTATTAATGCAGTAATTTATTAGCATCAAGTAAAGCTGCAGCAGAGCAATAAACCTGGCTTTATTGCTGCAATGTAGCATTCCAGTGCATTCAAGTTCCTTACGCTGAGACTACAAGCTACTGCTGCGTTCTGCCTAACCTGATAAAAAGATAGGATTCAGCACCCTTTTGATGATCTTGATGTCCCTCTGCCAGTAATGGGGGTTGATAATTTTCTCTGTTCATCCCCCAACCCTCCCCTTGACAGGATGCACCAGGTCTCCCTCTAACTGATGAAGATTCCTGTCTGCGAGAATGATCTTTAAATGCCTTCAGTTCAAGGACGCCGTAGACTGTCTCTTTCAACTAATATGAGGTACCAAAATAGTGAAATTTAATGAGATACAACAACCAAATTGATTGTCTGGAAAAAAGGACCTAAGAGGATAGTTAAGGTGCTGTGTCAATCACTTTGTTTTAGCAGCTTATAAGCTGCCATCGTCATGTGACACTGTGGAGTGACATGAACATACCTTGTGCCAGGGACTCATATTTATACCTTTGGTTTAACAGGCAGGCAGATAAGTAGTGTTGAAGATTGTGGAATCCTTTGTTAAGGTCCCAGAATATAGCTTGTGGTCTTGTATTTTTTTATATTAATATACCAATTTGAAACGTTTGATTTTATTTTTGCACCAAACGGAACAAGGAGTTTAGATGAGTTTGGATGCGCTTTAATTTGGCCAGGCAAATGAAATGTCACCAAATTCCTGAGAAAGTTATCTTCGAGGAATACAATTGTGACCCCTTTTCTTTTTTTCCTTTGTGGATCATGTTTAAGATGGAAATTTCATCAGGCAAAGTACTTGTTCATATTCTAGTCCATCCAGCAAAATGAGGTCTACTCATGACACAGTTATATGGGCCGACTGCCTGGTTTGTTCAGGCTACTTTGCACTATCTAGTGATGTGGCGAAAGAGAAAGGCAGGTCTCCAATTGCTTTGTCACCAGAGTGGCATAAAGCAGCTGGATTGTACTGGAGAATGCAGCCCAATAACTATGATCCTGAGTTCAATGGGAGTCTTGCCTGAGTAAGAACTGAATGACCAGGTCCAGACTGTTGCTTCATCCACTGACTGAAAAAGAGAGAACCCCCTCTGATTTTTTTGTGTACGTTCCAGAATGATAATTCAATGTAGTAAGTGAAGTGTGGAAGCCTCTAACCACTTACCAAGCTATCATCTGAGGTGCTCATGCTATGACATCCCATTTCTGATATGAACAGAAGGGGCCTGGCTGCAAGGAATTCTGAATGAGAGGTCGTTGGCCTAGGGACTTGTTGCTCTCCTTAGTCCACTGGAGTTCATATCTGGTGAGGTTCGAGACATGTTGCAAGACCAATCTGTCTTCCCAAGTTCTTCCTATAGAGGTGGGAGACTGAGTGGCTGGGGATGGAAGGCTGGGATGGGATTGGGGAGATTTTTTCCCCATGTTTGGTCATGCTGTTTGTTTTGTTAGGATCAGGGAAGAGGCTTCAGCTGTAGGGACAGCATGGAAGGAAACATGGGAGTTCTCGTTATACAAAAGAGGCAGGGCCGGCTCTACCATTTTTGCCGCCCCAAGCGCAAAAAAAAAAAAAAAAAAGCCGCCCGGACTATGCCGCCCCAAGAATGGACGGAATGCCGCCCCATAACATGTGCCGCCCCAGGCATGTGCTTCCTCCGCTGGGGCTGGCCCTGAAAAGAGGAGTGAGGGAGTGGAGTTAACAATGCACAAGCGGGGGAGTAGCCAGTGTTGGCAAGACAAGAACATTGTGAGGCCATGGAGGTCAGGAAGGAGATGTGGAGCCAGGTAAATGTATTATTGATCTGACATTTCTTTTGTAAAATGTTGGTCGTGCCACTTTGCAATGCCATTTAAAATCTGCTATGCTACAGGTTCAGTGTTTTAAATACCTAGCAATAATAACAATAACAGATCGAATTTCTAAAGTGTCTCCCATGCAGAAGGATCCCAAAGTGTTTGCAGTGCCTCACTGGGTTGGCAGTCCTTTGACTAATGGCACTGTCAGTTTCTCAGGTGTAACCAAAATGAGAGTGAGCGACTCAGATGATGTTTCAGATTCCCTCAAAATAGGCATCACCTGTAGGGATAATGAAATATCAGGGACAGGGTTAGACAAGCTCATAACCAGTCTTAAAAAGGGGTTACTTTAAATGAGAATGTGGAGCTCCCCATGGCAAATGCTACACACCTGCTTCCTCAAAATGAACCTTGTAATTGAATTTTTGGCTCTTCTTGGCTCCTTTTTGAATCTTTCCCCATCTCTGAGTTGTAGCTGTGGCCCCGGTCTCAATTTGAGCCATCTGTTCCATTTCTAATATTAACGCCCTGCATCATACCGTGTACGATGCCCCGAAAAAGCGATAAGATCACTTCCTCCTGGGAGCAAACCTTACATTTCAACAAAAGGTTCATCTGTCACTTAAAACCAACACCATCCCACACACACACACACACCTGCCACATTAGAATATTTATTAATAATCAAGCCTTCATGTGTTTGACAAGCCAAAGAAAATTAACAAATCTATGTGAAGAGTTCTAAAGAAGGTGAGAGAGAGAGAGAGAGAGAGAGTCAATATTTCTTCTAAGAATTATGGTGCTCACGGTAGTCCATTGTAGCAAGCAATGCATTTTTAAAAATAAGTATTTTCTTTTGATTTAACTCCTTGTGTACCCTGTAATGTACTGCCAGGCTCCAAACTGAGTGGCATTTGTATAACTACATGCTAAGCCATTTCAGAGACATTGTAGGCACTGATATGGTGCCTAAAACCATATTGATCTGGTTGTGCCTACTGCATAGCATGTAAAGGATTAACATTCTGGCACTGGGTCCTCAATGTAGGCTCTTTGGGCCAAGGACCATGTCTTATTTTGGCTTTGCCTGTTGTGGGTGCTGCGGTAAACATATATATATATATAACCACACATGCGCACGCACGCACACACACAGAAAATACATTAAAAGAGCATTGTTAAGGTCACAAAGTCCTGCACTCAGGTTAGGAAATGTCAGAACAGAGGTTATGTGTGGAACCTTAATTTTGTCTCCTTGTGCATATACATTATAATGCAGTCTTTAATTACATGATCGCTTACTGTTGTACTATTGGAACTAGGCACAGAGAGATTTAGGTCAAAAGCATCCACTAAGTTTGGTTGCCCACTTTGAGATGCCTAGGACCTGATTTTTCAGAGTACTTAGCATTACATAGCACTTTATACATTCAAAGCACAGGTCCCATTGACTTCAGTTGTGGCTGTGAGTGCTCAGAACTCACATTGGGCACCCAGAAAATGAGGAGCACACAGTGACCACCTGTGAAAAAGGTTAGGTTTAAGTGACTTGCTTAACATCACACAGGAACTATGGGTAAGAGGCAGGGATAGAATCTAGTGCAGCATTCAATGGTCTTAACGATCAGACCCTCCTTTCTCTTCACTACTCACATTCCAACTTCTGCAACAAATGAAGGCAGAAGTCCTACAGACAAAAGCCTCCTTCATTACCCAACCCTGATTTATCTCCAGAGCAGGGCCCTCTTGTGCACTGCATGAGATAAAACTTTTGTGGAAAAATTAGTAGGTGATCACATAATTAAAGACTGTATCATAACGTGTACATGTGAGGGGGCAGAATTAAGGTTGCACAGGCGACCTTAATTCTGACATTTCCTAACTGCTGAGTGCTTGACTTTGCAACCTTAATGTTCTTTTAATGTAAATGTTGTATGTAATTTATTAGGTTTTTAAAAGAAGCAACCTGAAAAAAACACAGCCATTCAATCATCTGGCATCATACTGACAGCCATGTGGTTCATCAGCAGGCCCGGAACCTCTAGATCTGTCACACAGAGCTCAGTCACTTCAGCTAACAGAGTAACTGATTTCAGTAGTAGGTTGTCACTGCATCTGTGGACCAGCCCAAGAGGGAGCTGATATACACACGTTGTCAGTGGGTTTCACAGATATTTGCTGATAGCAGGGGAATGGTAAAACTCAGGCATCTTAGGCTCCATTCCAGGCTCTGGAGGACCATGTGCTCTAGTGGCCGATGGCTCTGCCAGTTTCCTCCAAGCTTGCCCCCTTCTGCCCCATCCTCTCCAGCCTGTCTCTGTCTCAGCCCTATCCCTCACCCCTATGCTTTGGTCCAAGGCTACAGGGGTGGAGCTAGATTTTTCCCTGTAATAGCTGCTTTGGGCTGGGGTAAGGCCAAGCACCAGAATGGAGAGCAAAGAGCTCTTAATGACCCCGCTGCTAGTGCCCAAGCAGTATGGAGTAGGAAGCATCTGATTCAAATGCAAAGAGGACAAAAGCTGGACCAGGAGGAAGGGAAAGGAGTAAATTGACAAGGAATGTGGTGAGAGTGAGCCTGGAGGGCAGGGGGAGACTGGGACCGGTTGGGCAAGGGGACTGGGAATCAGGGGGTGTGGAGGCTGGCCTGGGAACCAGTGAGGAGAAGGGGGAGGAACTGGAAGCCAGTTGGCAGAGGAGGATGGAATAGTTAGATTGGATGAGGAACTGGAGGTGGTGGTGGGGGGAGAACTGAGGCTGTGACTCACTGAAGAAGACTGGGACTAAGAAGCAGTGTGGTGGGGACTGCAGGTTGGGGGGAAGGGGAGAGAGAGCTGACCTTTTAGAGTGTAAGGGATTTGGCCTCACCTGTTGTGGGTGCTGCAGTAAACATACCAAAAGTATACACTGAAAGTAGTGGGGTTGACAGAGATATGGATGGTATGAGAGATGGGGCAGAGCCAAACCTTCAGGTCCCAACCCCCTTTAGGTCTGAAAGTCCCCTCTACTATACGGTTCCATGTTGAATCCAGACTCCAAAGGGCCTGTTTCTGGTTTTCTGAGACTCCAGTTTGAGCTGGCAGAAATTTACAAGAAGACCTTGGGAGATTTTGGTGTGCTTGATTCCAGATCTTTCTCTCTGCCCCATATATCTCTGTCTGTCTACCTTATCTTGTCTAGCTCTCCTTACAATGTGCCTATCATTGAGGCATCTGTGTTCCTAACCCTCACCCCCATCACCCCTGCTCTGATCTAGTTGCGAATCCAAACTTTTGCCTAACAGTACAATTGTCAAAATGACACAGTGACTTAGGAGCCTAGGTCCAATTTTCAAAAGTTAATTGGGAGTCTAAGTCCCATTGACACCTAAGTGCCTAAGTCTCTTTTGAAACTAGGACTTAGGCTCCCAAGCCACATACACGCTTTTGAAAGTGTTACCCCAAATCTGGACCACATCCAGATCTGAACACTATCTCATTGGCCCATCTCCACTGAATGTAACAACCAATGCGTCTCCTCAGATTTAAGTGAGATTCATATTTATGCTGTACTATGTCCATGATTTTAAAATGTATACCAGTTGGACCTAGATTTTTCTCCTTAATTAAGAAATCATGTTGGCTGCCATTTTACAGAATGTGATTTACTCGCTTAGAAAAGATGAAATGTATCACAACAAACTAGGGAAATGCAACCTAGATGGAGCTATTATAAGGTGGGTGCATAACTGGTTGGAAAACCGTTCCCAGAGAGTCGTTATCAGTGGTTCACAGTCATGCTAGAAGGGCATATTGAGTGGGGTCCCACAGGGATCAGTTCTGGGTCCGGTTCTGTTCAATATCTTCATCAGTGATTTAGATAATGGCATAAAGAGTACATTTATAAAGTTTACGGACGATACCAAGCTGGGAGGAGTTGCAAGTGCTTTGGAGGATAGGATTAAAATTCAAAATGATCTGGACAAACTGGAGAAATGGTCTGAAGTAAATAGGATGAAATTATCAGTTGCACACATACAAAATGGGAAATGACTGCCTAGGAAGGAGTACTGCGGAAAGGGATCTGGGGGTCATAGTGGACCACAAGCTAAATATGAGTCAACAGTGTAACACTGTTGCAAAAAAAGCGAACATCATTCTGGGATATATCAGCAGGAGTGTTGTAAGCGAGACACGAGAAGTAATTCTTCTGCTCTACTACATGCTGATTAGGCCTCAGTTGGAGTATTGTGTCCAGTTCTGGGCGCCACATTTCAGGAAAGATGTAGACAAATTGGAGAAAATCCAGAGAGGAGCAACAAAAATGATTAAACATGACCTGTGAGGGAAGATTGAAAAAATTGGGTTTGTTTAGTCTGGAAAAGAGAAGACTGAGAGGGGACATAACAGTTTTCAAGTACATAAAAGGTTGTTACAAGGAGGAGGGAGAAAAATTGTTCTAACCTCTGAGGATAGGGCAAGAAGCAATGGGCTTAAACTGCACCAAGGGAGGTTTAGATTGGACATTAGGAAAAACTTCCTAACTGTCGGGGTAGTTATGCACTGGAATAAATTGCCTAGAGTGGTTGTGGAATCTCCATCATTGGTACGGAGCCTAGATTGACAGAGGGTTGAGACAGAGCTACCTCCATGGCTGCAGTTTCCCTTTAGATCGGAGTGACTGCATTTGTCCTTATGTACATTACCCCCTTCACAGAGTAGTTCCAGAGAAAAAAAGCAGTTTTGTTCCCTTGGATCCACCAGTAGCCTTAGCTGCATGATAAACAGTAGGAAAAAGAAAACTTTGCTAGCTGGTAAAATAAGGAAGAGACATCAGGCATCTATTCACACCTCACTCCTACCACAGGTATGTTCCACAGTGTCTGCCAGGCATGAGTGATGTGGAGCTACACATTAAACTGAAGTTACAGGTTGTTTTTAGTGCCCCAAACCAAAAGGCTTTAATGCAGAAATACACTGTGTCAAAATAAAGCATCATTAGAATTTAAAAATAACGTGCTCGTTACAGAACTGAACAAGACTGTCAAAATGCGATGGGGCAGATTCTCAGCTGACATAATTTAATGCTATGTGAATATATGCTCCTGTATTTACAGTAGATCCCTTTTGTCAGCTTCTGTAGCACAGCACAAAATGCACAGATCTGAAAATTGCACATTTAAAGAAAGGGTGCCTTCTGGGACCCCCCAAAATGTGACACTTAGGACATGCCTAGGGGTAGCTCAGTTATAGCAACTTGTTTTCAGAGCCCTGCATGGGGCTGGCCCAAGCTATCAGAGGGACCGCCTCACTCTGTGTGATCATGACTTCTTGTGACAGCTGTGGTGTTCTGCAGGAACAATGGAACTGCCAGCTTTGAGAGTGAGACCTATTCATGTTGGAGACAACTTTCCTGATGACTGACCCATTACTGCAAAATTCACTTCCATTAGAACATCCATGAGTCTCATTGCTTTCAGACTGAAATGTCAGCTCCATCCCTTTCTTCCTCCTAATCTATCTATTTCAAAGGGTTTGGTCCAACGGAGCTAAAAAAGCATAATGCAATAATTGCTGTCTAAGAAACTTCTTCAAAATGTCTGCAAGTTGATTAAAACTTTAATGTTATTTTCAAATCCCGTCCAGAGACTTAGAAATACAATTAATATTTTGTAAAGTTAGCAAAGGTAATGAGACCCATAGGAAACAACAGAAATGAGGGATAGTTGGAAAAAAGGGAAAAGCTCACTGTGTCTATAGAATTACTGAGAGGAAGGGAAGAGGGATGACTGCAACAGACAGAGCGCGAGGGCTCAATCATACTGGTGATTAGATACCATGATGGCGGCTGTGGTATAAGAACCTAAAAATAATAGACCATTTTTTTGTTCTGTGTTCATACAGCACCAAACACAATGAAGGCCTGATCCATGACTAGGGCTCCTACATGCTATGGAAATGCAAATAATTCATGATAAGAAGAACAGAGGTTGTGAAACTTTTGGTACACTTGAACCCATCTCTGATTTAATCTATATTCTCTCTCTCTCTCCCATACATTAAAATATAGATAAGTAACTACTTCAAACCACAGTTCCTGGTCCAGGCACTTGATGCAATATAAACAGTCCATGGTTCAAGTACCGTTCCATATGGGGACAGAGATCTGTCTGCGTACAGAGAGCTCCTTGCAGGATCTGGGGCCCCCACAGATAATTATAAACAAATAATAATTAACTCTAAATAAATTAATCAGATGTGGTTTGGGACCAAGATGATGTTAGTCATTAACCTCAGCTGTCAGTTACCAGATGACGACCACTTGGTATAGCATGGATGCAGGCACCTTATTGACAGGTAAGTCTAGTACATCCAGGCAAGGACATTCAGTCTTCATGAGGAATTCTGGTTGTTGGAGTCAAGTATCAGGGGGTAGCCGTGTTAGTCTGTATCTACAAAAACAACAAGGAGTCTGGTGGCACCTTAAAGACTAACAGATTTATTTGGGCATAAGCTTTCGTGGGTAAAAACCTCACTTCTTCGGATTGTTGGAGGTTGCAGGAAGAATTTTCTTAATATTATTGGTTACAAAGAGAGTCTGTTAGCTAATGAAAACAGCCCTTTTTCAGAATAAATATTTTTTGGACTAAGAGGAGGGAACTTGAAATAAAATAGCATCCATCCATCCACCCAGGCATTTATAAAAGGAAACCCAGTGAGGGCTGGTCTGTACAGTTTCATGTACCAGTGTCATTATGCTGGTTAGTGGTGTGATATTTTTACTGAAATAGTTATACCACTGTATCTGAATCCACATTAGGGGGTAGAGCTGAGTGAAATTCAGAATTTCCATCCTGCAAGAAATTTCAACATTTGCTGAAATTTCTAATTTGCAGAATGGAAATGCCGAAACATTTCTATTTAGAAATTTTGAGATATTTCATTTCAATATTTTTGATCTAAACAAAAGTAAAATTGAAAAGTTGTTTTGGTTTATTGAACTGACCTGATACACTTAGCTTTGAGTCCATTCAATATTAAACTGCATTTTTGTAGAGTGACACATTGCCCCATGGGAGCTGTAGTTTGACACTCGCATGTCCACCTTTACCCCAGTGGGCCAGGTTCCCTGGCTGGACTATATCTCCCATGATGTACCTGGAGTCACATGACTCCTAGGATGCACCACACTGCTCACTCAGAGGAAAATCCACATTGAATTATGGGAGATGTATCCTCCAGGGATCCTGACCCATAGACAAGAATAGGGGCCCAAACTTGCACTCCCATAAGGCAATGTTTTTACTATACTGTGAGTGTGGGTGCCATCACCACTGACCATGGCAGTCAGTCTTTCTCTAGCCCAATGAATCTTTAATTAGTTATACAAAGTGGAACAGCTCCAACAGGAGACATTGAGACACAATGAGACAGTAGCCTTGTGTTTAGAGCACTTCCCTGCTGTATAGGAGAACTGGATTCAAATCCCTACTTCAGACAGTTTATCCCAGACCTGAGAAACTTTCCTGGTGAAGGTTTTGTAAAAACAGGTTCTTTCCCATGAATGCTTTCAGTGACGAATCATCATTTTATGACCAAAAAAAAAGTGTAATTGGAAAATTCTTGCACAGCTCTAATTAATATCAATCAATGTATATTAAAACACATCATTTTGCAGGGAAAGACACACTAGCTTTTAACAAGTGAACAGTATTAACTCCACGATATTTAACAATTTTATCCAAAAGGTGAATAATGTTTTGTTTGATCAGAATATTCAGGCTGGCATTTGAAGAGATCATGAGAAATGAAACATGGCAATAATGTGAATCTCAGGTTTTTAAGAAAAAAAACTGGACTGGTTTTAGTGTGTTCTGTGCACCTATTATCTGAAAAGAGTAATCGAATTATGACTTGTTTAGTTTTAATATTCCATAGCACTGACTGGAGGAATTAAGGTACAATTAACATATATTTTAACTGTCTAGAAAAAAATAAAAATCTATTTAAACAATGTGATGGTACCGTAATAGCTCTGAAATAGCTCTTGCTTGGCAAAAGTACTGACAACTAATTGGCATTAACTAACTTAGCTACTATAATTGTACTCAAGGGCAATCACTACACCAGTACTACATTTCTAACAATTTGCCCCATAACATTTCTTAACGAAGCTTACTGTTAAATCATCTTTTGGAATATTCTTTTTTTCTGAAAAACTAAATTGTTTAGAATAATAAAAAACCCTTCTCACAAATTACATCATGTATGTCCATCTTTCTGTAGAAGTGGCTTAGCAACATAAGGACTGGCACTTGGCAAGTCGAACTTCAGCAGGCCCATTTGCGCAATGGTCTCAAGTTGCAGAGGGGGAGGTCTAGGTTGGATATTAGGAAACACTATTTCACTAGGAGGGTGGTGAAGCACTGGAATGGGTTACCTAGGGAGGTGGTGGAATCTCAATCCTTAGAGGTTTTTAAGTCCTGGCTTGACAAAACCCTGGCTCAGATGACTTAGTTGGTGTTGGTCCTGCTTTGAGCAGGGGTTGGACTAGATGACCTCCTGAGGTCTCTTCCGACCCTAATCTTCTATGATTCTATGATTCTATAAGGAAGTAGTGAGGCCATTGGCCTTGGGATTCAAGAGACCCAGGTTGAATTCCCTGATCCATCACAGACTTCCTAAGTGACCTTGAGCTAGTTGCTTAGTCTCTCTGTGCCAGAGTTCCCCATCTGTAAAATGGGGACATTTGTCAGACACAGCAAAACAAGTTGGTTTGTTTATCAACAAGGGGAAGATAAAGTATATGTGGTTATCAATATCCTTAAAAAGAACAGGAGTACTTGTGGCACCTTAGAGACTAACAAATTTATTTGAGCATAAGCTTTTGTGGGCTACAGCCCACTTCATCGGATGCATAGAATGGAACACACAGAAAGAAGATATTTATACATACAGAGAACATGAAAAGGTGGGAGTAGCCATACCAACTGTAAGAGGCCAATCAATTGAGATGAGCTATCATCAGCAGGAGAGAGAAAAAAACCTTTGAAGTGATAATCGAGATGACCCATAGAAGGTGTGAGGATATTTTAACATGGGGAAATAGATTCAATTAGTGTAATGACCCAACCATTCCCAGTCTCTGTTCAAACCTAAGTTAATTGTATCTAATTTGCATATTAATTCAAGTTCAGCAGTCTTTCTTTGGAGTCTGTTTTTGAAGTTTTTTTTGTTGCAAAATTGCCACCTTCAAGTCTGTCACTGAGTGGTTAGAGAGGTTGAAGTGTTCTCCCACTGGTTTTTGAATGTTCATGTTCTCTGTATGTATAAATATCTTCTTTCTGTGTGTTCCATTCTATGCATCCGATGAAGTGGGCTGTAGCCCACGAAAGCTTATGCTCAAATAAATTTGTTAGTCTCTAAGGTGCCACAAGTACACCTGTTCTTTTTGCGGATACAGACTAACACGGCTGCTACTCTGAAACCTGTCAATATCCTTGAAGCAACCATCAGAATAGATGGAGAAACACTAGAAGAAGTAAGTCATTTTACCTATCCAGGGAATAAGATGTCAAGCAATGAATATCAAAAGCATCAAATAACTTTCATACATTTGAGAAGATTTGGAAAAGTAGCATGACTGGCACTGATACAAAAACACAATATGTTAACATTGGCATTATGTCTGTCCTCCATTATGGATAAGAGTCATGGAAATCTACAACAGAAATTGATAAGAAAATCAACTCATTCCAAAGTAAATGCCTGCAGAAGATTTTTAGAATCCATTGGAAAGAATTTCTTGCAACATCAAAATTCAAAGGAGAACAAACCAATCTAAAGCAACAAACATGGGTAGAAGAAAACAATGGACATATTTAGGACATGCCTTAAGGATGGCACCAACACTACTTCCATGTCAAGGGATAATATGGATGCCATCCAGAGAAACATTACACAGAACAATAGACTAAGAGAAAGAAGCCAAATCCATCAACATGACACTCAGAAGCCTGAACAGATCAGCACAAGACTGAAGTAAATGGTGGAAACTGCTGAATGACCTGTGCACCTGAGGGGGGGTGGGGGTGGGAATAAAGAAAGAAAGTTCCCTACCTCACAGTGATGTTGTGAGGTACATTAAAGATTGTATCACACTCAGCTACTTGTTAATTAGGGCCTTATAGCTACCTAAGGTAGGTAGACATCTTTCCGAGAAGAAGGGTCTTGTGGTTTTCTTATGTTATGTATAACTGATGATTCCTTCCCCTCTCCCCGCCTCCTTTCCTCTTTCTTGACATAGTGTTTTATAGTGGTTAGACTTATTGAGCATTGAGACTCATGGATTTAGTTTTCAGCTTTGCTTATCTATGTTATGGAAGTCTTGTGAGAATTAGTTCATGTTTATAAAAGTACTTTGAGCTCCTCAGATGAAAGGTGTATATACCTGTGCAAAGTAATATTTTTCTTGAAAGAATTCTGCTTGTACAGGTACATTTCCAAGGATAGGGAATAATCTGTCATAATGCCTTTGTGTAATCAACTAGCACTGTGCAATTCAGGAATATGAATCTGTGAACTAAGGGTTCTGGTACAACTGGGCAAGCTATTTGTAGTGAATAATTTATTTGTTGAGTTTTTAGCCCTTTTTCTAATTGTTGTGAATTATCTTTGAACATAAGACAATTCATGGGAATTTGTTTAAAATATTCCATATATGTTTACAGATATTTCAGCATGTGGTTGTGGCTAGCAAATGACATGTGCTTTGCTTCATATATTAGATATTTGCAATTAAAAATCCATGTTCAACCAATCCATTTGGAAGATTGCGATTATAGCTGAGCAAATTTTTGTGTACAAAACCTTTAATTGAAAAATGCAGATTCTGGTCAACTGAAACAATTCACCAATTTGGGTTGATTTAAGTGAATTGTTCTGTAGGAGACAAAATTCTGAAATGTCAAAAATGCATTTGGTATTTCCAAAATAAAACTTCTTGCATTTTGTTTTGGAATTTCCCTCATTTTAACAAAAAATAACCTACTTAAAACTGCTTAAAAACCCTCAAAACTGAAACAAACCATGTTGTTTCTGGTCAAACGAAATGTTTTGGTTGACCCACAATAAAACTTTCCAACATTTCTATTTATCAAAAATTTTGAAACAGTTTCATTTTGGGTTGACCCAAAAAAATTTTTTTGCAAATTTTTTCAGTTCGGCCACCAAACCAAAATATTGGTTATTTGCACAGCTCTAGTGACAGACTGGAGGTAAGTCTGTCGAAGTGTAAATTCCATTTTGTTTTGCGAATGCCAGTTTGTTTGTCTACTCTGTATTGTAAGCTTCATTTTGGAGTGTGACCTCCATCTTGTATTGTAACCTCCATTGTGGATTAAAGCAGGAGTTCTCAACCTTTTTCTTTCTGAGGCCTCCCCAACATGCTATAAAAACTCCACAGCTCACTTGTGCCACAACAACCCAGAGCTTGGAATGGTGACAAATCCCTACCCAGACCCAGGGATAAGAAGCATGTGGGAAGCCACTCACAGCAGACTAGCACCCATCCAGAGATGGCGGACTGGAAGAGGTCACGTATATCCATTTGCTAATGGGATGACTGCAATTGTCTGATGTGAATGCTTCTGAGCACAAATTCAAAGTTCTCTTTCTGTGAATATTCTGCAATATTTGCTTAATATTTTCTGTATTCATGAAGATCTCTGGGCCAAATCTTTGCTGGAGTAACTCCATCAACATCAATGGAGTTAGATCACCAGATGATTTGACCCACCGCCGGGAAATGTGTTTGATAGAATGTTTGTGGAAAGCAAACACAAAAGGGATAGGATTAGGGTAAATATAAACTACTTAAAGATTCAAGTGTATGTTTGCCAATAGCTTTGCATGTGGATTATTGCACGTTCATGTGTTTCCGTGAAGCCCTAAGCACTCCCTGTGAAGTGCTGAGAACTCTTGATTGGTGTAATTGACTTCAAATTACACTGGCTGAATTTAAAGCTCACATTTACTTACATCACCCGTGCTGATCACTCTTAGCTCCCATTGATATCAGAGTGAGTTGCGAGCATTCCAATATTTGTAGGAAGTACTCAGCAACTTGTAAGATCAAGCCTTTAAAATGACTTTGAGATCTATGCGGTAGGGGCTTGCTATCCATTGTTAACCTATTTATTGTGCAGCTCCATGGTGTACAGAATGTTTACAATGTTACACACATAATGATGATACAGGACATGATTAAAGCTGGTTCAATAGTAAGACTCTCATCAACTTTAGTGGGCTTTGGACCAGGCCTTTAAAGACCAACAAGAAAAAATGTCTTTCTTTCTGTCCCTTTCAGACAATTCTTATTGTCTTTTCTTCTCTCTTTCTGATCAAGTCTTCATTTATTTCAGGAGATTCCACCATAAACACATCTAAGTTCCTTAATGCCAAATGACTCTGAATAATTTGTCCCAATTAATTACATCCTGGAGTTGTTTTCAAAGGCTGGTATCATTCAGTAACTAAGCTATTGGCTACCTATTAAATGATATAATCCTGAATTCTGTAAAGGAGATCAAACATTTAACTAACTTTTGTCTATGTCCAGAACACATCAAAGAGTTGATATTTACACTGAAACCCTTCTGAAATGCTAATGCAAATCATTAACTCCAGCCTGCAGACTCCATTCAAATTGTTAACCAAAGCCTGCAATGTCTGGAGAAACAAAACTGGAAGCTTTTTTTAACGAGCCTTTTCTTTGCATAGATTAAAACCATGGTTTAATCTTTGGTCTGTATTTTGGTTAATCTAAATTACAATTAAATGATGAGTGAAATTGTCAAACTTTTTCAACACCACCCAACTTTTTGTTAACTAGTTCTTTCAGGAGACTACATAACTTTTAACAAGGATCCCATCCTATTCTTTACTTCCTAGAATGCCAGTCATCTTTCCTGTATCTCTAATGACTGTGCCTGGACTATTCTCATTCCACCACTTCATTGCTTTCATTGTGTCCTCCCTTCTTTAACATAGGGCTTTGTGGGTACAGTGAGCTCATTAAATAGCTCTAAAACATCTAGTAATAACATACCTATTGAGTGAATCATTGTAACCATTGAGATAAGTTTTCCACTACAGCTGGGTGAACTATTTACCTTGAATAATTTATTTGTCAAAATTAACCCGTCTCTCCCTACCCCCCCTCCACTTGGTCTCATCCACTATAATTAAAGTTGCAAATCAGTTTCCATTTGAATCCACCATTTTTACATGCTTTAAATTTTCAGGA
Organism: Emys orbicularis; assembly: GCF_028017835.1. Taxonomy (NCBI): domain Eukaryota; kingdom Metazoa; phylum Chordata; order Testudines; family Emydidae; genus Emys; species Emys orbicularis. The sequence goes on from NC_088683.1 coordinate 350,333,857, forward strand.
ACCATGTCCTTATTTGATCTTGAGAGGAAGGATGGTTTAGCAGCTAGGGCACTCCACTAGGCCTCAGGAGACCTGTGTTTAGTTCCTTGCTCTGCTAAAGACTTCCTGTGTGACCCTGGGGAAATCACTTAGCTTCTCTGTGCCTCCGTTACTCATGTGTAAAAATGACATGTTCCTGTCTCCCACAGGCCTTGTACATGTGTATAAATGCATTAAAGATTGCGATGTGCTTTGAGATCTACTGGCGAAAAGCACTATGTAAGAGGCAGGGATTACCCTGGTTTGAAGTTAAATCATATTTATTTTAAAGCTTGAGCAAAATGCCTTCCACTTCTTAAACCACAAGCAACAAGCTAAACACAAACTGTCACTGTCAAAATCTTCTTGCTACTTTTTTTTTTTTTTTCACGAGGAAAACTTAAAAATGGCTGAACTAGGAACATGTAAATTTGGGGCAAAATTCTGCCATCTATGTCTTGGCCTTGGTGCAGTTAGGGTCTGACCTAAAGCCCATTGAAATCAATGGAAGTCATTCCACTGGCTTCAGTAGGCTTTGGGATTGGGCCCTGACAGAGCATCCCATGGCACTCACCCAGGAGTACAATGCCTGGCTAAGAGCACTTAACAATGATCTGTTCTCCAAAGGGGAAAGATCAGCAGAACTAAGGGCGTAGCCAGGTCCAGCGCATCTCTGAGTGCATGCTGCTGTCGAGGGCCAGCCAGATGTTAGGGTAGTCCACTTATTGAGCTGTAGTAATGAGTGCTGGTGAACGGGCTGGATCTTGGCTTCCCCAAACCATTTTGCCCTGTGAAGAAAGAATGGCTGAAGGCCCTTTTATAGATTCATAGATTCTAGGACTGGAAGGGACCTCGAGAGGTCATCAAGTCCAGTCCCCTGCCCTCATGGCAGGACCAAATACTGTCTAGACCATCCCTGATAGACATTTATCTAACCTCTTAAATATCTCCAGAGATGGAGATTCCACAAGCTCCCTAGGCAATTTATTTCAGTGTTTAACCACCCTGACAGTTAGGAACTTTTTCCTAATGTCCAACCTAGACCTCCCTTGCTGCAGTTTAAGCCCATTGCTTCTTGTTCTATCCTTAGAGGCTAAGGTGAACAAGTTTTCTCCCTCCTCCTTATGACACCCTTTTAGATACCTGAAAACTGCTATCATGTCCCCTCTCAGTCTTCTCTTTTCCAAACTAAACAAACCCAATTCTTTCAGCCTTCCTTCATAGGTCATGTTCTCAAGACCTTTAATCATTCTTGTTGCTCTTCTCTGGACCCTCTCCAATTTCTCCACATCTTTCTTGAAATGCGGTGCCCAGAACTGGACACAATACTCCAGGAGGCCTAACCAGCGCAGAGTAGAGCGGAAGAATGACTTCTCGTGTCTTGCTCACAACACACCTGTTAATGCATCCCAGAATCACGTTTGCTTTTTTTGCAACAGCATCACACTGTTGACTCATATTTAGCTTGTGGTCCACTATAACCCCTAGATTCCTTTCTGCTGTACTCCTTCCTAGACAGTCTCTTCCCATTTTGTATGTGTGAAACTGATTTTTCCTTCCTAAGTGGAGCACTTTGCATTTGTCTTTGTTAAACTTCATTCTGTTTACCTCAGACCATTTCTCCAATTTGTCCAGATCATTTTGAATTATGACCCTGTCCTCCAAAGCAGTTGCAATCCCTCCCAGTTTGGTATCATCTGCAAACTTAATAAGCGTACTTTCTATGCCAATATCTAAGTCGTTAATGAAGATATTGAACAGAGCCGATCCCAAAACAGACCCCTGCGGAACCCCACTTGTTATACCTTTCCAGCAGGATTGGGAACCATTAATAACAACTCTCTGAGTACGGTTATCCAGCCAGTTATGCACCCACCTTATAGTAGCCCCATCTAAATTGTATTTGCCTAGTTTATTCATAAGAATATCATGCGAGACCATATCAAATGCCTTACTAAAGTCTAGGTATACCACATCCACAGCTTCTCCCTTATCCACAAGACTCGTTATCCTATCAAAGAAAGCTATCAGATTGGTTTGACACGATTTGTTCTTTACAAATCCATGCTGGCTATTCCCTATCACCTTACCACCTTCCAAGTGTTTGCAGATGATTTCCTTAATTACTTGCTCCATTATCTTTCCTGGCACAGAAGTTAAACTAACTGGTCTGTAGTTTCCTGGGTTGTTTTTATTTCCCTTTTTATAGATGGGCACTATATTTGCCCTTTTCTAGTCTTCTGGAATCTCTCCCGTCTCCCATGATTTTCCAAAGATAATAGCTAGGGGCTCAGATACCTCCTCTATTAGCTCCTTGAGTATTCTAGGATGCAGTTCATCAGGCCCTGGAGACTTGCAGGCATCTAACTTTTCTAAGTGATTTTTAACTTTTTCTTTTTTTATTTTATCTGCTAAACCTACCCCCTTCCCATTAGCATCCACTACGTTAGGCATTCCTTCAAACTTCTCGGTGAAGACCGAAACAAAGAAGTCATTAAGCATCTCTGCCAGTTCCAAGTTTCCTGTTACTGTTTCTCCCTCTTCACTGAGCAGTGGGCCTACCCTGTCTTTGGTCTTCCTCTTGCTTCTAATGTATTGATAAAAAGTCTTCTTGTTTCCCTTTATTCCCGTAGCTAGTTTGAGCTCATTTTGTGCCTTTGCCTTTCTAATCTTGCCCCTGCATTCCTGTGTTGTTTGCCTATATTCATCCTTTGTTCATCCACTGTACCTCTTTGTCTGGATCAGAGGAGCAAGGGCAGAATTTGGGGTTAAAAAAAACACACGTTATGGGAACAGAACCAACATCATAACCCTAATCCCTAAGCAGGGTTTGAATTGAACTCTGATCAAAGCAAGCTGGCTACTGCTCAGCAGCAGCACCACCCCAGTCTCTTTAATGTTCTTAGGTTTTGCTGTGTAGCTCAGTCCACTGCAGGCTAATGAATAACGTCTCCGATTTACATTCAGCAGTTCACAAAACTGTGACATCGAATGTCAATGCCAATAAACCTGTCACACACAGATATTGTGTTTGAGGCAGTCAACTGAAAATTGATGGTGTGACTTGGTTGAATATAAATCACATATTTATTTATCCTCAACTGTGGACATATGATTAGTCAATACATATTCATAAAATATTGGTTAAGTAAATTAACACTTGCCCATCATAAATTACAGCTAGGAATAATTTGCAACATAGGGAAAATTGAAAATGCATATTATTTTAGAATTGATTTGATATGTTGCATTATTTAACCATCCCTACATAATTTTAAGCCATGAATTTAAATACAGTACAAAACCCCATTGATGTCCAAAAGACATTTTAAAAAATGCCTTTTTCCCTTCCATTTACTATTGCCCTTTTACATATATGTTTTAACTGACCAATCCAGAAAAGAATATTTAAAGTCTCAAATTTGTTGTGGGCCTAGTGCTTCCATTGTGGGAAGATTAAAAAAATCCAATTAATTATTTAGGAACAGATTCTGATACTTTTAGGCATGCTGCATGGTAGCTGACTCCATGAGAGGCCCCTTTGGTTTTAATTTCCGTATCTTGGACATTTAAATATCTTGCCAACATCATAGGTCTTTGCCTGCTCACACTGGCTCAGACTGTGGAGCCCTCAGCCTGTTGAGTGCTTACTCATATGAGTAACCTTTTTAGTATGCAGTGCTTTTTGTAGCCAGGTTGGTCCAAGGATATGAGATATAGGGTAGGTGAGGTAATATCTTCTATTGGGCCAACTTCTGTTGGTGGAGGAGACACGTTTTCGAGATTCAAAAAGCAGATCCGAAGAAGCGCTCTGTGAAGCTTGAAAGCTTGTCTCTTCCGCCAGCAGAAGTTGGTCCAATTGAAGATATTACCTTGTTGGGATGGTGCCAAATTATTATGAATTGCTGTGACTGATATGAATAAATGTGATAAGCATGATTTTGGTATGACTTGGTATGTCTGAACTTGCTAGAGGATTCTGGGAGTAGGATTCTCTTAGCATTATATAAATGATGTGGAAAACTACCGAAGGTGCTGGAACTGCACTGGAATGGTTAAAATAAGCTCGATATGCGTGGATGTTTCAACATCAAACTTTGGAATATCAGCAGGGGAACCAGCCCACAAGGTAAAGAAGATGTAAAAACAGTGGTGAAAGAACAGGTTAAGGATTATTTAGGAAAACTGGACATGCACAAGTCCATGGGGCCGGATCTAATGCATCCGAGGGTACTGAGGGAGTTGGCTGGTGTGATTGCAGAGCAGTTGGCCATTATCTTTGAAAACTCGTGGCAATTGGGGGAGGTCCTGGACGATTGGAAAAAGGCAAATATAGTGCCCATTTTTAATAAAGGGAAGACGGAGAATCCGGGGAACTACAGATTGGTCAGCCTCACCTCAGTTCCTGGAAAAATCATGGAGCAGAAATCCATTTTGAAGCACTTGGAGGAGAGGAAGGTGATCAGGAACAGTCAACCTGGATTCACCAAGGGCAAGTCACGCCTGACCAACCTGATTGCCTTCTATGATGAGATAACTGGCTCTGTGGATATGGGGAAAGCAGTGGACGCGATATATCTTGACTTTAGCAAAGCTTTTGATACGGTCTTCCACAGTATTCTTGCCAGCAAGTTAAAAAAGTATGGATTGGATGAATGGACTAAAAGGTGGATAGAAAGCTGGCTAGATCGTCGGGCTCAATGGGTAGTGATCAATGGCTTGATGTCTAATTGGCAACTTTTATCAAGTGGAGTGCCCCAGGGGTCGGTCCTGGGGCCAGTTTTGTTCAACATCTTCATTAATGATCTGGATGATGGGATGGATTGCACCCTCAGCAAGTTTGCAGATGACGCTAAGCTAGTGGGAAAGGTAGATATGCTGGAGGGTAGGGATAGGGTCCAGAGTGACCTAGACAAATTGGAAGATTGGTCTAAAAGAAATCTGATGAGGTTCAACAAGGACAAGTGCAGAGTCCTGCACTTAGGAAGGAAGAATCCCATGCACTGCTACAGGCTGGGGACCAACTGGCTAAGCAGCAATTTTGCAGAAAAGGACCTGGGGATTACAGTGGATGAGAAGCTGGATATGAGTCAACAGTGTGCCCTTGTTGCCAAGAAGGCTAACGGATATTGGGCTGCATTAGTAGGAGCATTGCCAGCAGATCGAGGGAAGTGATTATCCCCCTCTATTCGGCACTGGTGAGGCCACATCTGGAGTACTGCGTCCAGTTTTGGGCACCCCACTACAGAAAGGCTATGGACAAATTGGAGAGAGTCCAACGGAGGACAACGAAAATGATTAGGGGGCTGGGGCATATGACTTATGAGGAGAGGCTGAGGGAACTGGGCTTATTTAGTCTGCAGAAGAGAAGAGTGAGCGGGGATTTGATAGCAGCCGTCAACTAACTGAAGGGGGGTTCCAAAGAGGATGGAGCTAGGCTGTTCTCAGTGGTGGCAGATGACAGAACAAGGAGTAATGGTCTCAAGTTGCAGTGGGGGAGGTCTAGGTAGAATATTAGGAAAAACTATTTCATTAGGAGGGTGGTGAAGCACTGGAATGGGTTACCTGGGGGGGGGGGGGGGGTGGAATCTCCTTCCTTAGAGGCTTTTAAGGCCCAGCTTGACAAAGTCCTGGCTGGGATGATTTAGTTGGTGTTGGTCCTGCTTTGAGCAGGGGGTTGGACTAGATGACCTCCTGAGGTCTCTTCCAACCCTAATCTTTTATGATTCTTCTGTGATTCGATGCGATCAGTGGGCTTGGTGTGAGCTGACATGGGTCAAAATGACCCTTTCTGGATGACATCATGCTAAGAGCTTAAGTGAATAATTGCTGAGGGTAAATGTTGATTGAGCTTCAGTCTGGGTCTGTTCTGCAGCCCCTCCTTCCAAAATATTAATTAGAGTATACCAGTAATGAACTCCCATAAGGCATATTTCTGGGACATGTGACTCCTTTGAGAACAAAAGTTATAAATGCTAAACAAAGTAAATTAGTTAAGCGAGTTCCCCAATTAACATCTGAAGAGGTTCAAGACTGTGAGACAGAAGTCCTCGGGGTGACCTAGACCCTGCTTCGGGGAACATTTAACAGACCAAGTACCTAAAAGGGGAAAGAAGAGAAGAAAAGAAGTCTGCAGCTAGAATTGGTAGATATATCTGCCTTGTTTGCTAATCAGGATACTGTGTAAGGCCAACATAGTTACTGAGGGTTTATGCTTGGGGAGTTAAGGCTTATAGGAAAAGACGTGTACTGTGTAACCTTAACTACTTGTGTGATTCTTTCTCAAATAAATTACTGTGCATTAAACATGTGGGTTTCTGAATTCTAACTGGTACTGGTAACATCCTCTTGTGAATGCACCAGCGTTGAATTTTAAACCTGGTTCATGCGGGGCATCAGTTTTTCACTTTCTGGACCCTGTACTGAATAAATGCAGATTGATGTGGAGTGACTGAAATGATGTTTTTCTTTTTTTCACGGACATACATTCTGAAAAGAAGTATCATGGTGTGTGAGTTTAGATCGCAAACACAAAACAGCTTCTCTTTGAAAAGCCTGAAGAACACAGAATTGTTCTTAGGTCAGACAAAATAAAATGTCTGGCTTAGTTGGTGATCTCTGAGAAAGGGCTGCTAGGGTATACAGAATAATGGAATATTCTTCATTAATAATTGTAAAATAGAGAAATGTAATGGCACTTGCCTCTGGCATTCTTGAGGCGTTTAGATCTCAGGAGTGTTTTCCCTTCTGATTCAAGGTGCATAACAACCAAACACAAAAGTGTGCTTAGATTTCTATCCCAAATGCCCAACCACTTTTAAAAAGTGAATTCTAATGTCAGTCAGAATAACTCCATTGTCAATGGAGCTACACCAGTTTCCACAATTTGTAGATAGGGCCCTAGCTTTGCACCTTCAGCCAGCATTCTACATGTTCCCTCCGTGCTGAACTCTAAAGAGAAGTGCCTGAGGAAGTCACTCCCATTTACTGGCTCTGTGGCTGGCGCGGTTTAGGAGTGCAGTGTAGGTAAGGATGCTGAGAAGGCCTTGGATAGTGCCTTCAGTTGCTCTTCAGCAAGAGCTTGCTTCTACTCCCACTGAAATTGGTGGCCAAGCTGTCCCTGAGTTCACTGGGGTGTGTTCAGGCTTCCACTGCCTCTGCAGTGAAGCCCTCCAGAAAAATAACAGCAAAGGTGAGCAGAATCCCATGGGTTTGGCCAACAGAGACATGGAAGGGGAGAGGGCTGGTTCTGCTCCCATTTCCCTCCTCTGAGCCCCTCCACAGGTTTCCCAATCTGGAGGTTCAGAGAGGGGACAGGCGAGGGGAGAATGGGGATGGCTGCTCTGTGTGGCATTCCTCTTCACACTCCTGCAACCCCGTGTCCCTCCAAACCCATGGGACAAACCAGAGCTTGTCACTGCAGACTGAGCCTGCAGTGAATCATATAGGTTCTTTCTCTTGGGGAGCCCATCAGGAACTTTGCTGAAAAGGGGCTGGGGGAACGGGGCAAAAAAAAGCATTTTGGGTCAGTTCAACAAACCAAATGATTTCAATTAGCCTTGAGCTGACCTGAAACAAAATATTGTGTTTGGTTTTTCCTAGCAATAGGTTGCTTTTTTTTGCTTGGGAGCAACTGCATTTTCTGTTGAAATATCATTTCAGTGGGAAATTCCCAACCAGCTCTAGCCAATATCATTGGTCATAGGGTCCCAAAAGGAAGAAATGCAGGTGTTTGCCAGCATAAGAACATAAGAACATAAGAAAGGCCGTACTGGGTCAGACCAAAGGTCCATCTAGCCCAGTATCTGTCTACCGACAGTGGCCAATGCCAGGTGCCCCAGAGGGAGTGAACCTAACAGGCAATGATCAAGTGATCTCTCTCCTGCCATCCATCTCCATCCTCTGACGAACAGAGGCTAGGGACACCATTCTTACCCATCCTGGCTAATAGCCATTTATGGACTTAGCCACCATGAATTTATCCAGTCCCCTTTTAAACATTGTTATAGTCCTAGCCTTCACAACCTCCTCAGGTAAGGAGTTCCACAAGTTGACTGTGCGCTGCGTGAAGAAGAACTTCCTTTTATTTGTTTTAAACCTGCTGCCTATTAATTTCTTTTGGTGACCCCTAGTTCTTGTATTATGGGAATAAGTAAATAACTTTTCCTTATCCACTTTCTCAACATCACTCATGATTTTATACACCTCTATCATGTCCCCCCTTAGTCTTCTCTTTTCCAAACTGAAGAGTCCTAGCCTCTTTAATCTTTCCTCATATGGGACCCTCTCTAAACCCTTAATCATTTTAGTTGCTCTTTTCTGAACCTTTTCTAGTGCTAGAATATCTTTTTTGAGGTGAGGAGACCACATCTGTACACAGTATTCGAGATGTGGGCGAACCATGGATTTATATAAGGGCAATAATATATTCTCAGTCTTATTCTCTATCCCCTTTTTAATGATTCCTAACATCCTGTTTGCTTTTTTGACCGCCTCTGCACACTGCGTGGACATCTTTAGAGAACTATCCACGATGACGCCAAGATCTTTTTCCTGACTCGTTGTAGCTAAATTAGCCCCCATCATGTTGTATGTATAGTTGGGGTTATTTTTTCCAATGTGCATTACTTTACATTTATCCACATTAAATTTCATTTGCCATTTTGTTGCCCAATCACTTAGTTTTGTGAGATCTTTTTGAAGTTCTTCGCAATCTGCTTTGGTCTTAACTATCTTGAGTAGTTTAGTATCATCTGCAAACTTTGCCACCTCACTGTTTACCCCTTTCTCCAGATCATTTATGAATAAATTGAATAGGATAGGTCCTAGGACTGACCCTTGGGGAACACCACTAGTTACCCCTCTCCATTCTGAGAATTTACCATTAATTCCTACCCTTTGTTCCCTGTCCTTTAACCAGTTCTCAATCCATGAAAGGACCTTCCCTTTTATCCCATGACAGCTTAATTTACGTAAGAGCCTTTGGTGAGGGACCTTGTCAAAGGCTTTCTGGAAATCTAAGTACACTATGTCCACCGGATCCCCCTTGTCCACATGTTTGTTGACCCCTTCAAAGAACTCTAATAGATTAGTAAGACACGATTTCCCTTTACAGAAACCATGTTGACTATTGCTCAAGAGTTTATGTTTTTCTATGTGTCTGACAATTTTGTTCTTTACTATTGTTTCAACTAATTTGCCCGGTACCGACGTTAGACTTACCGGTCTGTAATTGCCGGGATCACCCCTAGAGCCCTTTTTAAATATTGGCGTTACATTAGCTAACTTCCAGTCATTGGGTACCGAAGCCGATTTAAAGGACAGGTTACAAACCTTAGTTAATAGTTCCGCAACTTCACATTTGAGTTCTTTCAGAACTCTTGGGTGAATGCCATCTGGTCCCGGTGACTTGTTAATGTTGAGTTTATCAATTAATTCCAAAACCTCCTCTAGTGATACTTCAATCTGTGACAGTTCCTCAGATTTGTCACCTACAAAAGCCAGCTCAGGTTTGGGAATCTCCCTAACATCCTCAGCCGTGAAGACTGAAGCAAAGAATCCATTTAGTTTCTCCGCAATGACTTTATCATCTTTAAGCGCTCCTTTTGTATTTTCATCGTCAAGGGGCCCCACTGGTTGTTTAGCAGGCTTCCTGCTTCTGATGTACTTAAAAAACATTTTGTTATTACCTTTGGAGTTTTTGGCTAGCCGTTCTTCAAACTCCTCTTTGGCTTTTCTTATTACACTCTTGCACTTAAGTTGGCAGTGTTTGTGCTCCTTTCTATTTGCCTCACTAGGATTTGACTTCCACTTTTTAAAGGAAGTCTTTTTATCTCTCACTGCTTCTTTTACATGGTTGTTAAGCCACGGTGGCTCTTTTTTAGTTCTTTTACTGTTTTTCTTAATTTGGGGTATACATTGAAGTTGAGCCTCTATTATGGTGTCTTTAAAAAGGGCCCACGCAACTTGCAGGGATTTCACTTTAGTCACTGAACCTTTTAACTTTTGTCTAACTAACCCCCTCATTTTTGTATAGTTCCCCCTTTTGAAATTAAAGGCCACAGTGTTGGGCAGTTGAGGTGTTCTTCCCACCACAGGCATGTTGAATGCTATTGTATTATGGTCACTATTTCCAAGCGGTCCCGCTATAGTTACCTCTTGGACCAGCTCCTGCGCTCCACTCAGGATTAAATCTAGAGTCACCTCTCCCCTTGTGGGTTCCCGTACCAGCTGCTCCATGAAGCAGTCATTTAAAGTATCGAGAAATTTTATCTCTGCATTTCGTCCTGAAGTGAAATGTTCCCAGTCAATATGGGGATAATTGAAATCCCCCACTATTATTGGGTTCTTAATTTTGATAGCCTCTCTAATTTCCCTTAGCATTTCATCATCACTATTACTGTCCTGGTCAGGTGGTCGATAATAGATCCCTAATGTTATATTTTTACTAGAGCATGAAATTTCTATCCATAGAGACTCTATGGAACCTGTGGATTCGCTTAAGATTTTTACTTCATTTGAATCTACACTTTCTTTAACATATAGTGCCACTCCTCCCCCTGCACGGCCTGTTCTGTCCTTCCGATATATTTTGTACCCCGGAATGATTGTGTCCCATTGATTGCTCTCAGTCCACCAGGTTTCTGTGATGCCTATTATATCTATATCCTCCTTTATCACAAGGCACTCTAGTTCACCCATCTTATTATTTAGACTTCTGGCATTTGTGTACAAGCACTTTAAAAACTTGTCCCTGTTTATTAGCCTGTCTTTTTCTGATGTGCCAGATTCTTTTTTATGTGGCTGTTTATCATCTGATCCGGCCCTTACATTATACTTTTCAGTCCTCTGCTCCTGACTATAACCTGGAGATTCTCTATCATCAGACTCTCCCCTAAGGGAAGTCTGTGTCCGATCCACACGCTCCTCTGCAGCAGTCGGCTTTCCCCCATCTCCTAGTTTAAAAACTGCTCTACAACCTTTTTAATGTTTAGTGCCAGCAGTCTGGTTCCACTTTGGTTTAGGTGGAGCCCATCTCTCCTGTATAGGCTCCTCCCATCCCAGAAGTTTCCCCAGTTCCTAATGAACGTGAACCCCTCCTCTCTACACCATCGTCTCATCCACGCATTGAGACTCTGAAGCCCAGAGCAGAGTGGGGGCTATCCAGTTTATTGCACCGACAGCAGAGTTATAAGTGATTGGTACACATGAGTTAGTGTGGCTGGGACCAGTTCTAAGAGTGGAAGAATTGCAAGCTTCTCCTCTGAGACCCATAAGGGCAAAGTGGGTGCACTTGAGGTGGGAGCACTCAGAGACCAGAAAGAGGGCAGTGGGTTAAGGGCAGAGGGCTTTTTCTAAATGTTCTAGAATCATAGAAATGTAGGCCTGGAGAGGCCCTCAAGAGGTCATTCAGTCCATCTCTCCTGCACTGAGGTTGGATTAAGTATGCCTAGTCCATCCCTGACAGGTGTTTGTCTAACCTGTTTTTAAAAACCCGAGCAAATACTCCCAAGACTGGTGGGTAACATTGAAGTTAAACTCCCAACCAGTCACAAACTGTGCTTCTGAGCCCCACACTGGTTATCAAGAAACAAATACAAAAATAATAATAATTAAAAAAAACCCACACAGCTCCCTTACTGCATTCCAGTTCTCTGGTTCCCAATTAGCATCTAGGTCCAGTACAGTGAGAAGCTATTTTAAAACTCTGCTCACTAAACAAAATGTTCTTCTGAACCCCAAAGGGCCAGCCACATTACTAGGCCAATATTAGGCTGGATCTTACCCAAAATACCATGCCGCTAGCCAATCCTTTAGTGTCTAAAACAAAAGGTTTATTATAAACCTTGGCTGGGATGATTTAGTTGGTGTTGGTCCTGCTTTGAGTAGGGGATTGGACTAGATGTCCTCCTGAGGTCTCTTCCAACCCTAATATTCTATGATTCTATGATTCTAAGGAAAGAAGAAGAGAGATGCACAGCACAAGTTTGAAATACATACATACCCTACATATCTATAACTCATAATACAAAGGTGATACAAACATATAAACAAGATTGTCATACTTGGCAAATTGTAACATTTTCGCAGATACCTCACATGGCATACCCGGTCAGATTCCTTGTAATTTTATAATATTGGTGTTAAAAATATCATAAAGTGTGTCCCAGATTCCATACAGCATCATACTAGGGAATAGCCCTGACTCTGTCTGTGGTAGCCACCCACCCATGTAGCTGCACTGGTGCTGATCCCTAAATGTAGACAAGAGTAAGCTGAGGCTTGCAGTGATTGAGCTAATTGGGTTTGATCCTGATTACAGGGAGAACTGAACCTTGATTAGCTTCATCAGCGTGAACCTCTGCATACCCTTATCTACATTTAGGGTATGTCTACACTACAGGATTAATCCGAATTTATATAATTCGAATTTAGGAAACCGGTTTTATACATTCGAATGTATTCGGCCACACTAGGCACCATTAATTCGGTGGTTTGCGTCCAAGCTACCGTAGTAGCATCGATTTCCAGAGCGTTGCATTGTGGGTAGCCAATAACATCTAATTGCCAATAACATCGAATTGCGGCCACACTAACCTTAATTCGGATTAACAATACCGATTTTGACGCTACTCCTCTCGTCGAGGAGGAGTACAGAAATCGAATTAAAGGGCTCTTTAATTCGAATTAAATGGCTTCGTTGTGTGGACGGGTCAAGCGTTAATTCGAATTAAAGCAGCTAAATCCGAATTAAAGTCGTAGTGTAGACCAGGCCTTAGGGTATGTCTTCACTGCAGAGTTAGGCTGGTGATTGGCACCTGGGGTTAGCTAGCTAGGGTTAGCCTAGCTGAGGTGTGAGTAGCCCCTCTGCACTCCCCTGGGTGTGTCACTAGGACTTCTGGGGGCATATCCCATGGTTCTTTGTGCTGCAGCCAGCTGAGCCCTATGATTCTTTCCCAGTGAATTGTGGAAGAACTTGCGTGTCCAGGCACATAGGGAGAATTGTGGGAAAGCATTGGAGAATAATCAGCACTGGAGCAATTTAGCTTGTGTCCTCACTGCAAAGTGGGCAGGTTACCAGCCCAAATGAAACTGGAATCTGGGCTCTAACCCACATCCCCTGCCATAGCACCACTGAACTCGGGAGAGAGGGTTGTGTAGGTGGACAAGTGGGGGATTAGAGGCAACACCCAGGCTAACTCTGCAGTGAAGACGTACCCTTTAGGGGTCAGCAGCAGAACAGCTACACCCATTGCCAGCTAGTCACGGCTGTGTTTAGATAAAGCCATGGATGTCTACCATCCAGCACTTGTCAAAACCATCAGAGTTACCTCCTCTTCTGCAGCCAAGTATTTGCATGTCCATTAATTCTGAGGTCCTTATGTCATTCAGGTTAGTAAAGGAGGAGTCAATTTCCCGGCTGTGGTTAGAAAACAAACTGCTGAAATATGCAGTCTAGAATAGAATATTAGGGTTGGAAGGGACCTCAGGAGGTCAACTAGTCAACCCCCCTGCTCAAAGCAGGACTAATCTCCAGACAGATTTTTACCCCAGTTCCCTAAATGGCCCCCTCAAGGATTGAGCTTACAACCCTAGGTTTAGCAGGGCAATGCTCAAACCACTGAGCTATCCCTCCCCCTTCAAATACACCTGGCTTAGAATCAAAAACCCTTGGTGAATGAGGAGTTATTCAGCAGAAACTTGGTTACTGGGGTGTGTGCGTGTTCCTATCGGTGACTCTGTGGGAACTGTATGCTGTCAAAGCCTTTTGAAGTATGGGTGGGTTGGAAAGCCAATAGTCTTGGAAGAGACCAAAGTAAATGGATTAGCATATGTCTGCAATCAAAAGCCCACAGGGATCCTGTATTAGGGACCAGAAATATGATAACTTTTGTATACACATCACAACAGAAGGGGATATAAATTATCCTAGCAACACTAATGGAAGTTGGCCTTACTTTGCGGAGAGAGAAGGGACGTGTGTGAGGTGCAGGGTTGCTTCTCATTTCTATGATTGAGGTGGGATTAGGGGAATCAGTTTAGCTTCTCTGATAGGAAAAGGAAGGGGTTTAGTCTGCTCCAGTTACTTTTAACCAAACATTGCTGCTATTTTACGACTAGTTACAACACAGGGGAGTACAAGGATTGCAATTGTGCCTGGCAGTGAGAATAGTGAGATTTCTCCCCCCGCCCCCTTGCACACTGGTCAGGCAGCCTGGCCATAATGGTTTTATTTCTACTTTCTGTTTTCCTCCTTAAATCAGTTCCCTTTTTTAGAACCATCGAGGCTGATGGCTGTAGCTGGTTATTTTGGGGAGGCGTTGTCTGTCACAGGATTATAGACAGGGGACGGGGTATGGCTGAGGTTGGGACTTGACTGAGGGTGAATTAGCTGAAGCTCAATTCAGCGGTGACACTGAGGGAAGCCTACAGAGAATGTGGTGTGAGGCTCAAGTCTCAGTTGACTACTGAGCGGGTTCAGTTGCACTTCTCTTCTGTAAAAGTCCTAAAGCCACGATTGCATCCACATACGAACATACAGTGATCTTGTCCTACAGCTGATGAATGCCCGGCACGATCCTCAACTGGGAGGAAGGGACAGAGTTTCCTAACAAGCTGCAGATGGCCAAAGGCTTTTTTCCCCACTGACGCAGCCTGATCATCCAGGCTTAGAGATGAGTCGAACATCTGTGCTTTATAAGACAATTGCAATCATTGCTGTCTCATATGGTCCTTTGTTTCTTCCAGTTTAGAGTATCACAATGTGCTCTGCATGGGGCTAACCTTGAAGGTTACTCAGAAATTAGTGTAGAATGTGACTGGCTTTGTAAATGAACTACAAGGAGCCTATTGCAATTCTCCAGAGTACCTGGGCTTGCCGTTTCCTTCTGGCTGAGATTCAAAGCGATAGCTGATCTGTGCCTGGGATCCTGGCTACCGGAAAGACTTCATCTTTTTCTGTATGCCACCATGGCAGATCTAGTGTCTGGATCTGTAAGAGTGGGGCAGGAGCCTGGGTATTCTCTAGAGAGAGCCCTTGGCTCTGGACCTTGCCTCCCACACTGAGCTTGAAGAACTAGAGTAGCCTTCAGGGTATGGAATGAGGCCCATCTCTTCTCTTAGGCTCGTGTTTGAGGAGGGCGATTATGGGGTTACTATGTAGTTTGAATGGCCATGAGAGTTTTTCAATATCAAATGTTCTTAATCACGAATTTATGGGCATATTTACAAATCAATAAGATTATTGTCAAACAAAGCCGTGACAAACTAATTGATGTCTCACTTGTGACTCTTGAATGCTTCCTGAACGCTTCCTCTGAAGAGGCCATTGCAACATTCAGTTTGGCGTTTCTAGAGGCTACATCCATGCAGCATCCCCAGAAGTGTGAAAATTGTTACAACCCCCTTTCCCCCCCGTCTTTGAAAAAGTGTATACATTGAAGAAGCCAGAGAATTTGCATGGAAGACATGGCAAGATGGACGGGAAGCCCTGTTATTCTGACAAATAATGACCAGAGTTGTGCTTATAATACTGGGGAAAAGAGAGAGCTGGAACGCCTATCGTTATCAAACTAGCTGAACTATCCAGCATAAAGAGGGGAAAGTGAAGGAATGATTTCAAGCAGAAAAATAGATAATCTCCCATCCCGGGTTAAATGGTTGGGAGAATTTATGGGATATTTAGGAGACAGACAGTTCACTCTATATCACAGCTTGAGGCCTTCAACATTGGTTTCAAGTAACACAGTAGGATGCCTGGCTTTTGCCTTTCAATTTCTAGTAATGTCTAAGCTAATCCAAATAGGCATGTTTAACAGGAGATGGTGAAGAGCTACTGGGAAAGAGAAAGAAACCTGATACTTGAAATATGTAGTTTAATTTGTTTTACTTGTCCTGGGAAGAGCTGAAATCCCCATGTGTGGGTTTTCTTTATGGCTCTGAAATATTTTTATATACATCCTTTTCTCAGGGCTGGTCTACACTAACCCCCCAATTCGAACTAAGATACGCAACTTCAGCTATGTGAATAATGTAGCTGAAGTCGACATATCTTAGTCTGAACTTACCGCAGTCCAGACGTGGCAGGCAGGCTCCCCCGTCGACTCCGCGTACTCCTCTCGCCGAGCAGGAGTACCGGAGTCGACAGCGAGCACTTCTGCGTTCGATTTATCGCGTCCAGACAAGACGCGATAAATCGAACCCAGAAGTTCGATTGCTTGCCGCCGAACCAGCGGGTAAGTATAGACGTACCCTCAGTCTTAAACGTTCAGAAATGTTATTCTGTGGTTCAGTTTATAAAATCAGTAGATCAAATGAATTTGTAAATGGGTTCATAATGAGGAAGCTCCAGCTATTCTTTTCTGTTTAGCATTCTGCTGAATGTACTTGTTTCTCGTGAGTTACACTGTCAATGGGCCTAATCTTGCAAGGTCCTGGGCACCCATAACCCCTATTTATTTCCACTGAAATCAATGGGAAACAGAAGGTGTTCAGCACCTAGCAGGAGGCACTCGGTATAGTACTGGGCATTAGGCAGCTATTGATCATTTTCATTTTGACCTGTTTGCTATATACAAAAGGCTCCCTCCTCCTCCCCCTCTTCTTACTCCCACTGAAGTTTGTGAGAAAGGGGCTTGTAGAAGGACTGGAGGATGGGGTCCAGTAATTCCCTGTTTGCAATGTATCACTTCAGCATGTAATCAATGTTCTTAACACAGTTCCATTTCTTTCTTCAGTTATGGCCTGATCCAAAGACCATTAACGTCAATGGAAAGACACTCATGGACTTCAGTGGACTTTGCAACAGGCTCTTTATGTTTTGTCAAGTGTTGTCAGTGCCTCAAACCAAATTTACTTCATATGATCCCGATCTGTAATTCATTGCACCTGCGCAGAGCCCCATTGACTTCAGTAGGACTCCATGTAGGTGCAGCAGTCTGCCTGTATGCAATGAATTGTAGGGCTGTGGGGTCTATGTTACTATTATTATCAAGCCAGTCCTGGAGGACTTGAGCAAACCTCCAGTGGAAGTCAGTCGGACTTCTGCGTAAGTCCGGATTGTGATTGCTCAGATATGCCACAATGGGAGAGAAACTCCAGTTCCCATCGTAAATATGAATCTAGTTGGCTGGCTTACTACTTTGTGAACTGGAATTAGAGTTTGTGCTTTTGCTTTTATGCAATGGAGAATCCCTTTTCTCTGTGGCTCATGGCCTGGAAATAAGGGCATGAGGTGTAATAATATAACAACTGTTATAAATGCTAAATATGTTTGTCTTCAAAGGACTTTGAAAACTCATAACAAAGATTTTCAAAAGTGACTAATGACTTTTGGGTGCCCAACCTCTGGCACCGTAAATGGGCCTAAGTTTTAGAAAATGCTGATCACTCACCCTCTGAAAATCTTTTGTCTTTAAGGTCTTTCAAGCAGAAGTCGAACTGAGAGAGGGGACAAGGAAGGTGGTACTTTTCTAAGCTCCTCCCACAAAATAAGCGAGTCACTAAAATGAGACACTGCTCAAGGTAGATTGTGCAGATGTTCAAAGTATGATGATGCGTGCTTTCTGAGCTCTGCTGGACTCAAGGTCTGCTAGGCACTGTGGCATTGTCAGCTTGATTGAGGGGGAACATGGCGTTATCTTCTAAATGCCACCCACCTGTGGCACCAAAACAAGATGTTGTTCACAGTATGTTGTGTGCAGATCTGTGATCTTCCTTCTCCTTTCTAACATGAGGAATGCAATAGTTAACCATGATGACATTTAAAATCCAATCACTAGGCATCCGAGTTAACCCCTCACTGAGAAGAATGAAGTAGTTCACAGCTCTCAGAGCTTCTTTGTTCCAGGCTCTCTGCAGACTCCTGTAGACATGATTGCATCGATTACATCAGTTCACATTTCTGAAATTTTCTTCACAACCATAACAGCTAGAGACTTTTTTCCGTTTAACATGAAAACTGTGGTTCTGGAGAACATGATAGCTGCTGCAGAGAGGTATCACTGTATTCTACCCCTGTGTAGTGGCCCAATCTGAAACCTAGTCTCTGGCTGTGCACCCAGAAATCAAGTCATCCCCAATTGCTAGTCACATCTGGAAATCTTGGCTTGAAAGGGACCCACGAGTCCATTGGTGTTCAAAATGAGAATTTGTAAGGAAAAAAAATTGCCCAACCCAAGGAGTGCTAGAATGCTCCCCACAATCTCTTTATATTGCTATGAGTTTGTTCACTGTTTTTAAAGTTTACTAGAATCTATTTTTTTAAACAGAAGAGAGTCCTGGAATGACATTGAAAAGTACAACAGTAATTACATTGTATGTATGAAGATCTATTATTATATATTTTTAAAACTTTTACTTTCTTGATCTCTTTTCTTGATTTTGTTGCTAGTAACTGAGATAGTGGTAAATGCAGGTCCTCTGCATCAATAGAATACTATTTGTCGGTTTATACCATACTCATTGTCCTAATATCTGAGAGCCTTCACATTTTTACTGTTGGACTCGCTCTGGCAAAGTATTCATTCAAATGCATCCAGTTTTAATTGGGCAAATAAATAGCACTTTCAGGAAATACCTAATCAGAATGATGGGCTAATTTATCTCGTGCTGATATCTGTTCGGTGCAGGAGAAGTAGGAGGGAGGGCTGTCGAAACTGGCTCTAGCTCCCTGATTCTCCACCTTCCACAGCTCAAACTCTAGCCCCAGCATAATTTAAAGTAGCCTCGTGGGCCGCTCTGACTCCTGCCAGCTGCCAGAAATCCTCAAGGGATGATCTATCAGCTAAGAAGTGACAGAGAGCATTAGTGCTCTGGCCACTTCTCTCCCACTGATGCCTTCTCCATTGTGGTCAGCAGTGGGGGAAGGCGTGCCATAGGCGCTGTCTAGGTCGACTTTATGCTAGCTGAGATCTTCCCCTGTAAGGAGAATGATCAGCTGGTCAAATATAGCCAGAATCTGGTTGCTTCATGTCACCTGAGTAGCACAAAAGGGGCTAATTATAGGAGAGAATCTGGCCTTATATCTTCAGAATAACTAAAAGGAAGATGGGAATATATCAAAGAAGTCTTAGATGGATACAGTTCTTTTCCATCTACAGAAAAAGGGAAGCACTAATACCATAATATTATATTAATTTATCTCAGTTTACTGCTGGCCAGTCAGCACTCAGAGCCAACTGTATGTAATCATCTAGCCAAAAATGTAAAGGAACATAATCTATTGTTATGATCTATGGAGCACATTCAGCTCTGGTATAAGTATGGAGGCACAATTCCATCAACTTTAGTGGGAACGTACAGGTCAGTGCTGCATTTGGCCCTATATCTTCTAAAGGTATTTCTAGACGATGCAGCAATGTGCCCTGTGCTTTCTTTCACTTAGCTTAATAGCAGGCAGATCAGCACATTTTTCACGCTGTGATGCTATATTTTACATTTGCATGGAAGGTCAAGAACTTTTTTGCATGTGCATGTTATTTTGGTGAAGTTTTCTTAATGATGCAGGTAAGGAGGGTGTCATTTTTTAAGGGCATTGACCAAAATGATGCAAAGACAGCCACTGAAATCAGAGAGGCTGATTCTTGATGACATCCCGGATTCTGCTACCTTGAGTTAAAAACCCAGTACTTCCCCCTCATTAAACGTAAACTTATTGTGTGTTTCATATATACAGTGTGTATATATAGATATATCTCCCAGAAAAGAAAATAACTTCAGCCCATCATCTTCTACTATATAGGACTGAATGTCCAGCCATTCATCTGGCCTATTTAATGTAATTTTCCTATTATTCAAGTGTATTAAAAAGACTAGATAATAGAGTGTAATTTGGAGCAGTTCTCTGAAGCTATCCTGAGAGACCTTTTCCCTGACACCTTACTCCCCGGCGGGGAAGTGACTGGCCATCATGGCCCTGCTGTAAATTACTCAATACTGTAGTAAGAGGAGGCCCTGAGATATAAACCTTGGTATCAGAGGCCCGGTATGAGGCCTAAGGCCTGAACTAAAGTAATGGTCAAGACTTTGCAAACATAAAGCAAAGTTAAGCTGTGAGCCAGAGGCAGGTCCTGCTCACAGAAGCTGGCAAGGAAAGGGCTGATGTTGCATAAATATATATTCACCTAGCAAAGTTAAAGTATAAACATGGTACCAAAACACACTATACTGGAACATTCCACAGCTAACATGGAACAGGCCGACCCATCCAATGACAGGGGCAAAAGGGTAAAATGATGGATAGAGTTGTTTTGATCGAACCAATCTGTACAAGGTGAGAGGCGGCACCTTGTTACGTAGAGGGGTTGCACCTCAATACGTCAGGAGTGATGTGTAACTTGTTTGTACCTGTGTATAAGAATGTATCCCTGGGGTGGTGTCTTTGTCTGGCCGAGGGGGCAGTGGAAAGTCCCGCCACTGAGCTGGGTCCATTGCCAAGAGGCATCTATTAGTAGTATGCCCGGTAGACTAAGTAATCTACGGGGAACTGCAATTGTGTCCAAGGTCGCAATAAACCTAGTCAACGTGACTTTGCATCTTACTAGACTCTGTGGTTATTGGGGGTTCTCTTCGGGTCTGCTGTGTCAGCTATCTGCGCAGAGCTGGGGCAGCACACAGAGGGAACACACGCACGCAGCCGAGAAACATAGGAGAAAGCAGAGCACCACACCGGTAGCATTTGACAACAAATACCATTCCAGATTCTAGGTAATTATTTGAGATGTTCTAAACCTATTAAAATGACGAGGAGTCCAGTGGCACCTTAAAGACTAACAGATTTATTTGGGCATAAGCTTTCGTGGCTTATGCCCAAATAAATCTGTTAGTCTTTAAGGTACCACCGGACTCCTCGTTGTTTTTGTGGATACAGACTAACGTGGCTACCGCTCTGATACTAAACCTATTGATTATGTCTCTGTGTGCTTAAATCTAAAAAATTGTAGTTTTAGATAAGAGCACGCTTACTTGTATTAATTTTTCATCAGACAGAATTTCTGTGTTCCCATTGACACTGCCTGGAATGAAACAGTTAAGTTACCACTGCTTTGTGTTCTGAAAACCCTGGGTAACAGACCAAGTGCTCACCTGTACCATCGCAACAGCGTTTGAAAACTGCTTTGAAAGTGTTTCTACCAATGAAGCAAAACTTCAGGGTCAAGCCTCACCTGGTCATTCTCTATCTAATGGTAAAGCTGAAGATTCTGATTTCTGGGTGGAGCTCTGTCAGATCACAGCAGCTGATTGTCAAATATTTTGAATACCCAGTCTTTGCCATGGTTTAATTGTGAGAGGGAGAAATGCAGTGTTGTGCTATCTATTGAGATGCAGTGGACTGCAGATAATTCTGGTTTCCTTAAACGCTCCTTACTTTCTAAAATTCACCTTTGGTTAAGACCTGAAGTTTACAGAGTATATGTCAAGAGGCATACTAGCTCACTACGACTTGTCAGGGGACTCTTCCTAGGCCAGCACCACTCTGTTCTAGGTTTTGTGTTTGAAAACCTACCAGTGGGATACAGAATGCATATAATGGGGGGTTGGGATGGGGGAAGAACCTCAGGGAGGAGGTTTAGGGATAAATACACACTGCGGACTCTGCTTTTAGGGCCTGAAACTGGAGTTCTATGATCTGGGTGTGCTACAGCTCTCCTATCCCCTCAGGACAAGTCGGGATAGGTTAGTTCCCTTTAATCATTTTTGTTGCTCTTCTCTGCACTTTCTCCAATTTGTCCATATCTTTCCTGAAATGTGGCACACAATACTCCAGTTGAGCCTAATCAACATGGAGTAGAGCAGAAGAATTACTTCTCGTGTCTTGCTTACAACATTCCTGCTAATACATCTCAGAATGATGTTTGCTTATTTTGCAACAGTGTTACACTATTGACTCCTCTTTAGCTTGTGATCCACTATAACCCCCAGATTCCTTTCTGCAGTACTACTTCCTAGGCAGTCATTTCCCATTTTGTATGAGCACAACAGATTGTTCCTTCCTAAGTGGAGTACTTTGCATTTATTCTTAGACTCAGACTCAGACTTTAAGGTCAGAAGGGACCATTATGATCATCTAGTCTGACCTCCTGCACAATGCAGGCCACAGAATCTCACCCACCCACTCCTGTAACAAACCCCTAACCTATGTCTGAGTTATTGAAGTCCTCAAATTGTGGTTTAAAGTCCTCAAGGTGCAGAGAATCCTCCTGCAAGTGACCCGTGCCCCACGCTGCAGAGGAAGGCGAAAAACCTCCAGGGCCTCTGCCAATCTGCCCTGGAGGAAAATTCCTTCCCGACCCCGATCAGTTAAACCCTGAGCATGTGGGCAAGATTCACCAGCCAGCACCCAGTAAAGAATTCTCTGTAGTAACTCAGATCCCACCCCATCTAACATCCCATCACAGACCATTGGGCATATTTACCTAATAATCAAAGATCAATTAATTGCCAAAATTAGGCTATCCCATCATACCATCCCCTCCATAAACTTATCAAGCTTAGTCTTGAAGCCAGATATGTCTTTTGCCCCCACTACTCCTCTCGGAAGGCTTATCGAATTTCATCCTATTTATTTCAGACCATTTCTCCAGCTTGTCCAGACCATTTTGAGTTTTAATTCTACCCTTCAGCTGGGGGGTGGGTGGGCTCGGGACTCCTGGCTTCAGCTTCCAGGCGGGGGCTCGGGGCTTCTGCCCTGCGGAGTGGCGGGCTTTAGCCCCACGGGTGGGGGGGGGACTTAGGGCTTCTGCCCTGTGGGATGCTGGGGCTCAGTGCTCGGCGTTAGCCCTGTGGGTGTGGGGGGACTCGGGGCTTCTGTCCTGCATGGCACTGGGGCTTCGGACTCTGAGATTTCTGCTCTGGGCCCCAGCCAGTCTAATGCCAGCTCTGCTTCGCGGACCCCCGGTTGAGAAACGCTATCTAGCCTGACCACCGGCCATAGAATTTCATTAAGTAATTCCTGCATCTAACACACAAATTCTGGTTGAGATAGCACATAGCTTTTAGAAAAATATCCACTCTTGATTTAAAGACATCTAGTGCTGGAGAATCCACCACATCCCTAGTAAATTGTTTGAATGGTTGATTACGCTCACTGTTTAAAACAATAGTGCAATTTTTTTTCTTGTCTGAATTTGTGTCGCTTTAGCTTGCAGGTGTTAAACTTTCTTCTTTGTTTCCATTGCTTTGAATTGGATTGGAAGAAGACACCACTGAGGAGGCTCTAAACTAATGGCTCAGGAAAATAACCCCCCAAAGCTGCCCTCTTGGCCGACACACCAGGGATGAATCGGGGACATCCAGAGCTGGAAACATGAGCAGCTGTAGCTCGAGATAAAGAACCAAGGCTCTGTTGCTAAGGGCTGTAACAACTCATGTCCTCTGTGGATTGGCACAGAGAACTCAATACACTTCCTCCATGAACATGGTTCCTGAGTGTTTTTGGTTTGATCTGCCACAGGGTATAGTTTTGGTTGCTGCGAAACCATAATCTACGCCAGGAGTTCTCAAACTTTTACTCTGTAAGGCCTCCCCCACAACAGGCTATAAAAACTCCAGGACCCGGCAGGAGGTGAGGAGGGAGGCTGTGGGTAGTGGGGCTCAGAGCTTCTGCTCTGTGTGGCTTTAGCCCTGTGGGGTGGGCCGGGGTGCGATGGGGTGGGGCCTCTGCCCTGGGGCCCAGCCAGTCTAACGCTGGCCCTACTTCACAGACCCCCTGAAACCAGCTTGCGGCCCCCTAGGGGGCTGCAGACCCCCATTGAGAACTGGTTTATACCACTGTGATTGCAGTAGTGTCTTCTTTAGTTCTATTAATATTTTTTTCCCAGCTGGATGTGCAGACTGATAGCCATGCCTCCTTTAACTTACAAGTTATGCAGGGCTGAGTTTGGCCAATGTTTAGGTGAGAGACCTCAAAAGATGTAGGAGATGACACTTTCTTTTGAGTCAGTACTGCCCCAGATTTCGGAATCGAGTTAGCTGCTGGAGTGCACTCTTTTTGGATCAGATTTAAAACGAAAGTCTTTGACCCTTTGTAGTCGAAGTCTCCATGGCATTTTTCTTCAGCATATGGAAGTTAGATCATTGTCTTGGACAAATTCCAACTTGAATGATTACATTTTGCTGATCTAATTTGCATACTCTACTGGATATAGTATTCTTCTTGCCCGAGACTGCTGTGTAGCATTGAAGTATTATGTTAAACAGCTCCGGTGCTTTTCTCCAGAAGAGATGAATGCAAACACAATATAACTAGAGCCCTGCACATCCATGGACCATTTTTGCGGGTAGTGGATCGGATGCAGCTACAATTGCGCAGGGCTCTACTCACCAGTGGCGCCTGGCCCGCAGCGTCTGGTTTGGGCAGCCGGGGGGCGCAGTGTGCTCGGGGCCAGCAGCAGCAGCCAGTGGCTGGGGCTGGGCAGCAGGTTGTGGTCGGGGATGTTCAGCAACCCCTTGCCATGCTGCTTTCTGTCTAGCAGCTCGGGCCCCTCGGCCAGCACCAGCATCCCCACCGTGGCCTGGCCCGGCAGCACTGGCCACGCTCCCGGTCCCGGGCCTGGCCCACTGGCTCCTGGGCAGCAGGGCCCACCCCCGGCCATGGGGATTGGAGTGGGTGGGGCCCTGGCACCCCACCCCTCTGTCCCATTGTGATGCAACACGCACTGCTGCTGCCATGTGCCGTTACTCACGAGCCCCAGGAGCAGCACCCGAGGTGACGCCTCTTCCCCTCAGCCCCGCCTCCACTCTTCCCCTTCGGCTCGAGACCCCGCCCCCGCTCTACTCCTTGCACCCAGTCCCCACCCTCGCGCTGCCTCTTCCCTGCAAGACCCCGCCCCCCCACTTGCTCCCTTCCCTCTCCCCGTCGCTGTGAGACGGCTTGCTGCTGCCAGTGTGGATGCGGATACAGGTAAAAGACAGATAGTGGATCGTGGGTCGGATCATGGGTTGATCCAGGCGGATGCAGATTGGATGCGGATCCACATTTTTGTATCTGCGCAGGGCTCTAAATATAACTGCAGTTTAAACATCCTGAGTGAACCAGTGTCTAACCACAATGGTGGGAAGAAAGAGCTAGCTTTAATATGATACCACCCAGCATGACTTCTTGCACACAAACATAAAAAGAAGAAAGAAAAATTGGCCACTGGCAGAATGTGCATCGCTTAGGCTGTTCTGAGTCCAGATGTTAAATGATGCTGACACATGTGACTATAATGCCCTTTCAGTATAACAGCAAAATATATATTGATACTAAGAGCAACCCTTGTTATAGCATTTTAAATAGGAGCTAACATAAGTCAAGTCAATAGTATAAGTTGAATTTCTCTAAGAATTTATTCATCTAGGACCTTTCCACCATCTGAATTCCAAATGAGATTCTCTGATTTTCCCTGCAAGGCACTTACCTAACTAACTCCCAGGAAATCTAATTTTTAATGGAAAATATTGCTATAGTAACATTTGCAATAGTAGGTTTACTCTGAAGGAATTCATTATTAAACAAGTTCAAGCAGTGTGAAAAGCATGGTTCAATGAATCACACACGTTAGGATTGGAAAAGACCTATTTATTAGGACATCCAGTCACTCCTGCTGTGGTGTTTAATGGTCACTCACTGCTTAAGGTGCTTTCAAGAGATCTGGTTTATTCTGTATCTTGTTCCAAACTGGCTGTGCATAACAAGAGCAGACTGTGTCTGGGAAGCTCAGCCCTTAAAGTCACAGTCCCCAATATCACCCTTCCAAGCCAACGTTTAATAACAGTAACAGTTAAAAATACGATTAACTAATACACAATTACAAATACTTATAACCAACCTAATAACTAAACTTGTTAACAGGGTTCAGTTAAGTCTTTAAGATGCCCTGCATTGTTGCTTGGACCTGCAGGCTCCCCAAAAATCAGCACTACTGGTGTCAGGAGGTGGCAAGTCCACTTCTGGTTGTTCCATGTTCTGGGACTCTGTTGTCTCAACTTGTGGTGGTTGTTGCCTGTCTAAGACTTTCTTGGGCAAAGCTGCAGAATCAATTCCCCTTATCTCCCTTCCTCTGGGGTCTGGAGGCGGCGTTGCCCTCTCCTCAGTAGTAGATGTCCAGCTGTACTACAAGCTCATACTATCGTGGAGCAGCCCCTAGTGACATCACTGCTGTTCATGACCCTTAGTTCCCATAATAGAGACACACTGCATCATTTTCATGAAGTGATGGGAGCTCCTGGGACTCCAAATCAGACTGGTTTCTTGTTTTGTTTTGCCTGTTCTGTCTCTTTATACATGTGCAAGTCCCCAGTGACTCTGACATTTCTTGTTTTCAGTTTTCTACTGAAGAAAACATCAGCAGGGGACATCCCATGATTCATTAGTGCCATTCTGTAATATAACCGTGGTAAATTTGGAGTGTGACTCTGCAGGCTTTTTCAGAAGGGGCTTTATTATTTTGACACTGTTTTCCCCCAACCTGTTGGATTCAGGATAATAGAGACTGGCTGTTACATGTCTAAACCTGCACTTCACTGCAAACTCTTTAAACACATGCCCACTGAACTGTGGCCAATTGTTAGAGGTTACTATGTCAGGAATGCCATGTCTAGCAAAAAGAGAATTGACATGCACAATCACCTATTTGTTTAGGTGTAGTAGGCGCACTGGGACCCCAGTAACAAGCGAGTGTTGAAATAATGTGGAATCAGTCAACGCTACACTCGGCTGATGCGGCAACTCATGGTGTCGGATGCCATCAGGTGGTCGAGGGACATCTACCTAGAACACATCACCGGACATTGGCAATACCAGGAGGGATGAGCTGGATTGTCGATGAGAAGCACATTCATGAAAGTCACTGAAATACTTCCCTGATGGATTGTATTTTCTAACAGACAACCTACCCTAAATTCTCAGTTACTGAGGGACAATCTTCACTCATTCATATATTTGCTTTCCACAACCAACTCTGTGTATAACTTTTCATGAGTAATGTACCCGAATAATTGGATGCTAATGTCTAAACTGTATTGTTAAATTTATTCACCTAAATTTAGGTTATTGCTGATTATGTACTATATGTACCGGATGACTTTTAAAACAAACTTTGTATTTGTGGATAATCTAAGCACTATACCCAGATGTACAGACACTCATTTCTTAACCTGTGTATTCTATTCTTTTTTAACATTAGCTTTAATAATTTTTAAAAATCTTTTAGTAAATCTCTCTTGTGAATGTCTCTCTTTTTCCTGGCACCAACTGATTGCAGATACAGAGGGAAGTGCTGTGTAACCTTTCTCCAGTCTTTCACATTTCCAGAGAGTTTCAGCATGGCTCCATTCTTCCACTCAGGATTTTCTTCATCTCTTTTAGTTTTGGATTACATGTGGTGCTCCGTGATCACTCAGTACTTAAGGTGCTTGCAAGAGCTCTGCTTTATTCTGTGTGGTTGGCTGTGCTTAACAACAAGAGCTTTGTGGTGCCCTGAATAGACTCTCTGTCTGGGAAGCGCAGCCCTTAAAGGTGTAGTCCCCAATACCACACCTGCTGCCAGAGCAAAATCTGTGCTTGAGTGCATGTTATTTATTTAGACACCATTATGCATATAAGTATAGTGATTGCTTGGCTCACACATGGTGTAAAACACCACTTCAGGCTGATAAGTGACCATTGTCTTAGTCTTTGAGGTGTATTAATGCTGCATATTTCTGCTGATACCGTGAAGCAGAGATGGCACTGGAAGGTTTCCTAGTGTTCTGTGCCACGTATGGGTTCCAGCACTTGAGAATTAGTGTGATGCTCAGTCATCTGGCTGTTTGTAATCCCCATACTTATTGTTACAAGACCTATCTTTGGCCCATCACTTTAGTATCTGAGTTCCTTATGAAGCATATGGTGCAAGAAGGAACAAAGAAATGCACATGGGTGAAGAAGTGAATTTCATGGACAGACAGCCCACAGATCAGCTTCCTAAATTGTCTGTGGTTATACCAAGGCCTCTGATCTTGAGGCAATTTGCTGTGTGCTTGCTTGACACGGTCACTACTAGATGAGATAACTTGGGTGTCACTGTTTTAATAAAGATTTGCAGACTCAAGAGATAGGTTCAGATAAACATCTCAATTTTTTGACAGTTATCAAATCGGAACCTAAACGATGGATTGCTCATGTTTTTCCCATTTCTAGTAGACTTGCCAAGTTTGGAGGCATGCTGTCATGTTTGGAGATAATGTATCTGCACTCTTCTGAAGAAGCTCATGCCATGTCACAACTAATTATAAACAGCATCCTGTTTTAGATGAGGCCTTCGTTGAAGGTGTTTACTTGCCTCAGCAAAGGGAAAAAGGGCTTGGAAAGAAGAAAAGATGTCAAAGGCTTAGAATAAAGCTTGACTTCAGACAGAAGCACATCATGTTCTGAAAGTGTTTAGCAATTAATTATATACACACACAATCAAGGCTACTTCTAATAGACAAGCATCTGGCTTTAAGTAAACTCATTAAAGTATTCACAAGAATTCCAATATATTTCTTTTTGACCTATAGTTGAAGTCACCTTTAAGAGACAAAATATTTGTGTTTGGTCCCTTGGATGATTTTTTAAGATAGATTTGTGTGTGTGTGTGTGTGTGTGTGTGTGTGTGTATTTACACCATGCTCTTCCTCTGACTGCCTAACAAAATTTAGAAAGGTTATGAAGAATGATGTGGTCTAACTTAAATCCTTCCCTTCTTCCAGGAGAGAGTGACTCTAAATATACCTACTTCTCCTTTTTCCCTTCCTCTCTTTCTCTGACCTTCTTCTTTTTCTAGTTATGGGAACTCTAAATGGAAGAATTGAGTTTTTTCCAATTGGTCCTGAAAGTCGTGAGTTTCACTGTCACTTGGATCTGTGGAAATGAGTTCCACGGCAGGGAGCCAGGTGCCAAATAAGTCTTTTTTCCTGCCTCTCTTCGTCCATTGCAGGTCATCTGTATGCCAGGGTAGTGGGTGAGGATGCTGTATGAAGAGGGGATGTAGGAACGGTTGTATTGATAGTTGTGGACAACAGACAGTCACGGTGTCCCATTTAGCCACCAACAGAGTGGTCTACTGGCTGTATAGCAATAACCCCATCTTTGTGCAGACCAGAGATACAAATTCAGCTCCTCAATGAGAGTGGATTTCAATCCAGGGCAGGGCAGGTATGAGCAAGACTATGTGACTGATTATATTTTATACTTGTATTTCTTACACCTGCTGACGAACATAGAGGGTTTTTTAGTTGCATCACAACAGCACATAAATTGATGTGATTGGCAGTCTGTGCTGAAGAAAGGGAAGGTCCAGGATTAGAATAGTAAAGATGTTGCAAAGATTTATATGTTTTGGAGGATACTGTGGAGAAACTTTCACTGTCTCTAGCTGCACTATGCCAAGTGCGGTCAATTCACAGACACAAAAATAGCCATACAACTGGATTTCACTCTATTTGGAGGCTAGGAGTCCTATTCTCAAACTTGTTTCTTTGGATGTCTTAGATTCTTTTTGCCCTTTTCATTTATTCCTCAGTGCATGAAATACTGAGGGACTTAATATATTTTTCAAATTCCTAAGTGCTAATTTGAAAACCCAGATGCAAAACTAGACCTCCTAGCTTAGACATCAGCATTTGAAAACTGGGCTTTGAACAATTCTACACACCTCTACCTAAGACATCATTCACCATTTCCCACAGCTTCTGTGACCCTCACTAAAGGAAAAAATTCATGCAAGATTTTTCCTGCAAGAACTCTTTTCATTCCTAGTGTATTTGTTCAGGTGCTGGGTGTGTTATGAGACTCTTGCACTAAATTTTCAGTCATCATATCAGTCTGCTGAAATGACTTTCTAGTACTTTTAACTTGGTTTTCAGAATGACTTGATTTACATATTTGAATTGTGTATGTCTGAAATAAGATTATATCTTATTAGAAAAAACTTTTTTTTCCTATTCCTAGGTGAAAGCAATTTGCTAATAACTGTGGGTTTATTTAGCCTTGATTACCTTCTATCCTAACTGTAGAAATTGGATTTATCCAAGACTTAAAAATCATGTAAATTTGATAACAAATTTCTGAGAATAGACATAGTTTTTAATATCAGATCAAACTCTCTATTATTAATTATAAACAAAACAATACTTCTCTTTGCTTTGATTGAAAAGCAAACTAAGGACTCTTCTCTTTCCCACTTTCACAGGTATAAATTAGGACTGACTCCTGATTTATACTAGACTAATTCTGGTGATTTGAATGGAATTACTCCTAATTTATAATGATGCAAATGAGAGAAGGGATCCTTCTCTGACCTAAGGAACAATGCAACTCGCCAAGTAATCCAGCTCCCAGGCTTGTTTTTATGGGTTTTACACATGCCTATCACAACATATGGTGTACCTCATCCAGTGCAGTAAATGCCCCAATAGCAACTATGTGGTTGAAACGAGACAATCACTACACTCTCGAATGAACTCACACAGGACAATGATAAAAGATCAAACACACTATCACCTGTGGGTGATCACTTTTCACAAAGTGATCACTTTCAGTAATGCCAACTCTCATGATTTTGTCATGAGTCTCATGATAATTATTGGAGTACTTGTGGCACCTTAGAGACTAACAAATTTATTAGAGCATAAGCTTTCGTGGGCTACAACCCACTTCTTCGGATGCATCCGAAGAAGTGGGTTGTAGCCCACGAAAGCTTATGCTCTAATAAATTTGTTAGTCTCTAAGGTGCCACAAGTACTCCTGTTATTTTTGCGGATACAGACTAACACGGCTGCTACTCTGAAACATGATAATTATTATTTTCCTTAAAGCCCCAGCTCCTGGAGTCAAGTGGATATGTGATTATTTCAGCCTTCATTCTTAAAGATAAAGTAAGTTTCTAGCCCTCATGACTGCAGAGAAAGCTTCAAAATGTGATTCCAGTGCACCCTAAAACTCAAAAAACAGAAGGCAACCCCCACCACCAAAACTATTATTTTTACATAATCTCATGATTTAAAGCCAATCTCATGATTTTTAGTGAGATTGACTCATGATTTTTGAATATTTGGAGTTGGCAATACCGATATCTGACCCATCAGTCCTCATTCGCAAAGGAAACGCGCACAACACTTTCAAAAGATGAGCCATTCATCACTTAGGTCCTGTCTACACAGGCAAGTTTCTGCTCAGTAAAGCAGCTTCCTACGCTGTAACTCCTGAGGTGTACACACTGCCAAGCCACTTAGTGCACAGAAACTGTGTAGTTGTAGCGCTGTAAAAAAACCCACCCCAAGGAGAGGCATAGAGCTTTCTGTGCCGGGGCTACAGCACCGCGGTGCCAGTGTAGACATCCTGGTTGATTACAGCGCTACAATTGGCCTCCGGGAGGTGTCCCACAATGCCTGTTCTCACCTCTCTGATCATCGGTTTGAATTCTACTGCCCTACCCTCAGGTGACCAACCATCAGCCTCACCCCGTAAATTCCTTTGGAATTTTGAAAGTCCCCTTTCTGTTTGCTCGGTGATGCGTGCAGTAGTTACAGTGCATCTTTCCCGGTGGCCATGCCTGCTCCACAGGCCAGGTGATCCCTGGCTTGGAGCAATGGTAGCTAGGGGATTTCTCATGATGGCTGCTCCATTTGTTCTGTTCCACCCACTTATATATTTTTGCATAAGGCGGGAATCCTTTGTCTCTCTGGGTTCCCACTCCTCCTTCTCAATGGAAAAATACCAGGTTAAAGATGGATTCCAGGTCAGGTGACATGATCACATGTCACTGTAAGACTTCATTACCCACTTGCCAGCACACACGTATACAGGAAGACTTACAAGTAAAACGGAGCCATCTACAGTCAATTGTCCTGATTGATGGGAGCCATCAAGATTCCAAACCACCATTAATGGCCCACACTTTGCATAATTACAATAGGCCCTCAGAGTTATATTTCATATTTCTAGTTTCAGATACAAGAGTGGTACATTCATACAAATAGGATGAACACACTCAGTAGATTATAAGCTTTGTAATGATACCTTACAAGAGACCTTTTGCATGAAGCATATTTTAGTTACATTATATTCACACTCATCAGCATACTTTCATAAAATCATATAGAGTGCAACATCACAACATGTTGGTCAGAGCAAGCAGCATACTGGTCAACAGTTCGGGCTCCATTCCTGCAGCCCGAAGAGGCAGGGCACACAGTACACAAATCATTGAAAGATGGTGCCAAATGTGGACGGAAGCACAGGGATTGCTGGGGTGCGAAGCAATACATCACGGGTCATTGGGAGTCATATAAAAAATGGAAACTAGGACAGATTACAAAGGATGAATATAGGCAAACAACACAGGAATGCAGGGGCAAGATTAGAAAGGCAAAGGCACAAAATGAGCTCAAACTAGCTACAGGAATAAAGGGAAACAAGAAGACTTTTTATCAATACATTAGAAGCAAGAGGAAGACCAAAGACAGAGTAGGCCCACTGCTTAGTGAAGAGGGAGAAACAGTAACAGGAAACTTGGAACTGGCAGAGATGCTTAATGACTTCTTTGTTTCGGTCTTCACCGAGAAGTCTGAAGGAATGCCTAACCTAGTGAATGCTAATGGGAAGGGGGTAGGTTTAGCAGATAAAATAAAAAAAGAACAAGTTAAAAATCACTTAGAAAAGTTAGATGCCTGCAAGTCACCAGGGCCTGATTAAATGCATCCTAGAATACTCAAGGAGCCAATAGAGGAGGTATCTGAACCTCTAGCTATTATCTTTGGAAAATCATGGGAGACGGGAGAGATTCCAGAAGACTGGAAAAGGGCAAATATAGTGCCCATCTATAAAAAGGGAAATAAAAACAACCCAGGAAACTACAGACCAGTTAGTTTAACTTCTGTGCCAGGGAAGATAATAGAGCAAGTAATTAAGGAAATCATCTGCAAACACTTGGAAGGTGGTAAGGTGATAGGGAACAGCCAGCATGGATTTGTAAAGAACAAATCATGTCAAACCAATCTGATAGCTTTCTTCGATAGGATAACGAGTCTTGTGGATAAGGGAGAAGCTGTGGATGTGGTATACCTAGACTTTAGTAAGGCATTTGATACGGTCTCGCATGATATTCTTATCCATAAACTAGGCAAATACAATTTAGATGGGGCTACTATAAGGTGGGTGCATAACTGGCTGGATAACCGTACTCAGAGAGTAGTTATTAATGGTTCCCAATCCTGCTGGAAAAGCATAACGAGTGGGGTTCCGCAGGGGTCTGTTTTGGGACCGGCTCTGTTCAATATCTTCATTAACGACTTAGATATTGGCATAGAAAGTACACTTATTAAGTTTGCGGATGATACCAAACTGGGAGGGATTGCAACTGCTTTGGAGGACAGGGTCATAATTCAAAATGATCTGGACAAATTGGAGAAATGGTCTGAGTTAAACAGCATGAAGTTTAACAAAGACAAATGCAAAGTGCTCCACTTAGGAAGAAAAAATCAGTTTCACACATACAGAATGGGAAGAGACTGTCTAGGAAGGAGTACGGCAGAAAGGGATCTAGGGGTTATAGTGGACCACAAGCTAAATATGAGTCAACAGTGTGATGCTGTTGCAAAAAAAGCAAACGTGATTCTGGGATGCATTAACAGGTGTGTTGTGAGCAAGACACGAGAAGTCATTCTTCCGCTCTACTCTGCTCTGGTTAGGCCTCAGCTGGAGTATTGTGTCCAGTTCTGGGCACCGCATTTCAAGAAAGATGTGGAGAAATTGGAAAGGGTCCAGAGAAGAGCAACAAGAATGATTAAAGGTCTTGAGAACATGACCTATGAAGGAAGGCTGAAAGAATTGGGTTTGTTTAGTTTGGAAAAGAGAAGACTGAGAGGGGACATGATAGCAGTTTTCAGGTATCTAAAAGGGTGTCATAAGGAGGAGGGAGAAAACTTGTTCACCTTAGCCTCTAAGGATAGAACAAGAAGCAATGGGCTTAAACTGCAGCAAGGGAGGTCTAGGTTGGACATTAGGAAAAAGTTCCTAACTGTCAGGGTGGTTAAACACTGGAATAATTTGCCTAGGGAGGTTGTGGAATCTCCATCTCTGGAGATATTTAAGAGTAGGTTAGATAAATGTCTATCAGGGATGGTCTAGACAGTATTTGGTCCTGCCATGCGGGCAGGGGACTGGACTCGATGACCTCTCGAGGTCCCTTCCAGTCCTAGAATCTATGAATCTATGAATCTATGCCCAGCGACCCCCTCTACCTTCCCACAACTCTTAGCGGCAGAAGAGAAAGAGGTGCTATGTTGGATGGCTGCCCAGAGTGTACCGCTCTGAATAGTGCCGCAAGTGTGAACACGCTATTGCGCAGGCAGCTGACAGTGTGAACACACAACAGCGGTTTCCCTTCAGCGCTCTCTGAGTGGCTCTGTAACTGCCGGCGCTGTAACTCTGCCAGTGTAGACATGCCTTTAGCTAGACCCTAAAAATCATGGACTGAAGAGAGACACTGGATTTATGGTTTATTACACCAATCTATAACCCATAACAACCCCCCCCCCGCTACTTCTCCCACCCCTTCCTTTCCTCCCTATGACTGGCGGGTGTTAACAGGCCACTTCACCTTGAATGGTCCCTTGAAATATGTGTTAAGTACTTACGCTAAACAATCTGATCCACCTTGTATTTAGCTGTGACACTGAGTACATTTTCCAGACCTGAAGCAGAGCTCTATGTAAGCTCAAAAGCTGGTCTCCCTCACCGACAGAAGTTGGTCCAATAAAAGATATTACCTCACCCGCCTTGTCTGTCTTCAATAAAGCAGACTTCCACGCTCATATGCCACACAGCCAAATTTCTATCCCTGACTCTGACATAGGCAGGGTTCATGGCATCACATTTTTGACTTAAATAGAATTGTAATCTCAATCTGATCCATGTATTTCTTCACCTCTCCTTCTGATATATGCAGACCATCATCCCCATCAGAGTCAGGTTTCAAACCCTGTCTTTGAAATCACCCATTAGGACATAGTTGATCTCTTTACTTACTGTTGAAGAACTCCTTCACTTCCTCTAAGCCCTAAGCTAAAGTCGTCATATGCAACATTTCTGTTCTTAAATAAGTGAAAAATCCTGATTTATATTCTCCCATCAGTGAGAGAACATAAATCTCATTAACACTAATTGCAGTTCCACAGGCAAACAGATAACAGCACATACTCTTCAGCTAGAAATAGGCAGGTCGTTTAACTTTTCCTAGTGCAATTGTTATAAGAAACAAGGCTTTAAAACTGGCTTGAAATACACGTTGGTAGCCTTTTGCTTCTTTGACTATTCAGTGCATGAACTAGTACTAGGATGCATTTTGGAAGAAGCTTGAAATGTTATCAGGCATTGCAGGCTTGTGAGAGGCAAATTTATTCAAATTTTATCCACTGTTCAGTCAGGTTTACACTTGCAAAAATGATTATATGAAATACAGGAGGGAAGAGGGAAAAACATTCCAAATATTTCTTGCATGACATATTCTTGGCTTCTCTTATATTTAGGCTTTTCTAAAATGGTGGGTTTTGGATGGGTCTTCAAAGGCGGACAGATTAGTGGCTTACTTCTGCCCGCATTGAAGCTAATAGAGATTTTGCCATTGTCTTCAGTGGATACAGGATAGGCTGTAGACCACATTCTGAGCTCCTCCAGTCCGACTGGTCCCCTGAAAAAGCCTTTTCTCCTATTAGTCTCAAGCTGAGTGGCTCGGATTTCTCTGTCCTTGTTGAGTGCTGTGGTTTTGGAGGGTCAGTGGCTTTTTATTACTCATGTGAGTGTTGTGTGGCTTTGAGGGATCAGGCCCCTAATTTTCAGCCTGGTACAGAAACAAAGACGACACACTAGAAAGGCTGAGTATCTTGCACTCACTCCAGACCTAGCTTTAAATATATCAGGGCTGATTTTTAAGGTCTGCTCTGGCTGCTCTAAGCCATAAAGAGGCCAGAAAACCTGCTTAACTGAATCTTTGAAGATCTCCTGGTGTGAAGGGGATTTCTGGGTAGCATAGACAGCAGTTCTATGCTGTCCCATCCCAGCCCCTGGCATAGAGAGCATTTCTGGAATAAGGGGGCTGTGACTGGGGCCATCCTCCACTTCTAGACTTGGGGTACGTCTACACTACCTGCCGGATCGGCAGGTAGCGATTGATCTATCGGGGATTGATTTATCGCGTGTATTGTAGACGTGATAAATTGATCCCTGATCGCTCTCCCGTCGACTGCTGAACTCCAGCTCGGCGAGAGGCGTAAGCAAAGTTGACGGGGGAGCCGCGGCGCGCCGTGAGGACGCGAAGTAAGTAATTTTAATTCGATCTAAGATACGTTGAATTCAGCTACGCTATTCTCGTAGCTGAAGTTGCGTATCTTAGATCGATCCCCCCCTAGTGTAGACCAGCCCTTGGGCTTGTGGGCTGAAGAGCTTAATTTTGAGCAACCCTAAATCTGGTGGAAGTTGCGCTGGGGACCGGGCTTCAGGATCATTTGAATATCATGGTGGATCAGAGCCACCTTTGCCCTCCTCCCTTATGAGCTGCTCCAAGTGTGTCTCAATGACAGCAGAAGATCTAGCTTATTTAGTTTTTCAAATTGCAGTGGTCACGGGAAATTAAGCCAAGACCTTGGTGTAGCCCTTTTGGAAGTATTTCCTATATTGAATGAGTGCTGCAGTGGGGGAATCTGTACCATGTTGAATATTGACTTGTTAATGGTGCTCACAGAAATCTCTCAATAATTAATAAAAATTAAATAAACTATTTAAGGATCTTCCCCTCTCCTCTTCCTCCCCCACCCCCTTCCACATTCAGGGATGTGGTTTGATACCAGACACCATTCAGATCCCCACTGTTTTCTTCAGTGGGTTTGAAGACATGTAAATCTCTGATCAGTCTGATGCTAGAACCTCATACTGGAATGGCACATTCCAGCCAAATAAGTTCAGTTTAAATTGCTCCCTGTTTAAAAATTAAAATATATTTTTCTGTGTGAATCTTGTTTCCTATTTTAATAATGTCCTGAATAATTGATCAGTGTTTGGACTAAATAAAAACCTACCTGGCATGTTTTCTCCTGCACTGTCTGAGATACTACTATGCAAAAAAATCTCTGCCTATGAATAAAGGATGACTCTCTCGTGACCAGTGCTGTATAATTTTAATCACAAGACTCTTGTCTCTGAGGAGACCTTAGGCAGTAACCTTTGTGGATGAGGACAAACACTAGTTTGAAGATTTGCCTGAGTGAGATTGATATTCTGTACAATTCTGTAACTAGCACAGATTTGTACCTGTTACATTGCTATAGAAATCCTTTGTGTTGGGAGAGAAGATGGGTCAGCCACCCAATTTTTTTGCTGAGATAATCTCAGAGCTGCCTTGGAGCATTAAAGCCTTGCATAATTGTTATACTGAAGGCTTTTAACAAAGCTGACAAAAATCCTATCAAAAAGCCATGGCTCCAGAGGCCTCAGAGCTGCTTTTAGAACCTTCTGGGTTATTTAATATTACCGAGAAACAGATTACAAAAGCACACAGTATGAGTCTTTGATTTGGATGGGTTTAAACTTCAATAACCTTTGCTATGAGATGTTCAAAAAATTTGCGTTCAATTTGTGGTATGAAGATGGAAATAACTAGTGACTGAGTTGTAGCTGGTATAAATTGGTGTAACTCAATGGAGCTATACTGATCTACACCAGCTGAGGATCTGCCTCCAAAGCTATTTCATGAAGTATGTGCAGATGCATTCTTTCTTCTTTGCTGCTCAGTTTCTCTTGAATTATTGAATTAAAAAAGTAAGGTGTCATCCTGTTTAGAGGGAAATATTTCAGTTCTCTCTTTCCTGGCTAGAAGTTGAAACTTAGGTCTTGTCTACACTACATAGTTTTGTCAACAAAAGTCAGGTTTCGTTGACAAAACAGTGGAGGTGTACGCACAACAATGCTCCTCCCACCGATTTAACTCTCCTGCTATGGCGACATAATAACACCACCTCAAAGAGTGGCATAGAGCTTTTTGTGACAAAGTTAGAGTGATGCAGCCTCAGTGTAGACACTGCACTTGTTTATGTTGCCCTAAGTGGCCTCCAGGAGGTGTCCCACAATGCCCATCATGACCGCTGTGGTAAGCAGTTTCTACTCTGCTGTCCTGGAGCCAGGTACACAGGCATGCACCCCTCCCCTTTTAAAGCCCCGGGAATTTTTGAAATTCCACTTCCTGTTTGCTCAGCATGGACAGCTCACATAACATCTGCCCTGCTGACCATGCCGGCTTTCCGCAGCAAACAGGTTCTCGCATGGAGTACTCCAGAGTTGCTGGGTCTGTGGGGGAGGAGACTGTGCAGCTGCAGCTCCGATCCAGCTGTAGGAACGTTGACACCTATGAGCAGTTTGCTCGTGGCATGGATGAGAAGGGGCAAGAAAGGGACACTCAGAAATGCGGTGCTAAGATCAAGGAGCTGAGGCAGGCATACTAGAAAGCAAGGTAGGTCAATCATTGCTCTGGTGTGGCGCCGAAAACATGCTGCTTCTACAAGGAGTGACATGCCATCCTTGGCATTGACCCCACCACCACCGCCAAGAGCCCTGTGCATACTTTGGGGGGGACTAGAGGCAGTGGCCAGCAGAGTCAATCCCAAGGACGAAGTGGTGGATGAGAAGGTCGAGTTGGAGGCGGATGTGGGACAGGTGACAGGCTCATCCAGTGTCATGGCGAACCAGGACCTCTTTTTGACTCCGGAGGGGTCTAGTCAGTCCCAGCAGTCCAGGTCTGGCATACCTGACGCAGGAGAGGGGAGCTCCAGTACTCATTTTTCTTTGATAGTGCATGGTTACATGAGGTAGAGGGGTCCTTTATTTTGTTACATGGTGCATGTGGGAGAAGGGACCAAAATTAACTTGCATCTGCTTTGCATTCCCCTGTGCAACTATGCAGTGGGGACCTTGCAGAAAAGTTTGTTAATGCACACCCGAGATCTCCCGGGAATCCTCCATAGAGCTCTCTAGGAAACTTTCCTGCAGATACTTTGCAATCCTCTGCCAAAGGTTCCTTGGTAGAGCTGCTTTGTTTCTTCCCCCACTGTAGGAAACTTTGCCTTGCCAATTGGCAATTACTTCTGGAGGAACCAAAGCAGCACACAGACGAGCAGCATAGGGACCCAGTCTGAAGCCGCATGCATGCAGGAGATGCACCCTTGCTTCTTCGGTTACCCTGGGTAGTGTGATTTCAGCTTCAATCACCCCTGCCTGTGGAAAACTGTGCCAATATTCAGAGTAATATCCCCAGGCACTTATACGGAGCCCTTTTTGAAACCACCAAGACCCTGTCTCATCTTGTACCCGCTCCCTGGGCTGAATTCATCATATTTAGTGTTCTGGCCATGCTGCGTGCTTGCCAAGGGAAAGTGAGAAAGAGGTGTATGTAACTTTTATGATTTAAGACTGTGAGTGCACACACAATTCTGACTCTTTTGCTTCTGCAGATGTGCCCTTACACACTGGTGGAGCGCCTCGGTCAGATAAGGAGGCGAACAAGGCGGAGTAAGGAGGACATGTTTTGGGAATTGCTGCAATCGTGAGATCAGGCCGATAGCAAGCACAGAGCATGAAGAGAGACAATAAACAAGAAACTAAAAATGGATCGCTAGGAGAGGAGGCAGGGTCAGGAGCGGATAATAAAGCTCATGGAGGACCCAACAGAGATGCTGAGGTTCCTGATTGGGCTGCAGGTGGAACATGTGTGCTTGACTCCCCCTGTAGCCCATACAGAAATGCTTTCCTTGCCCTCCCCAAACTCCCCCCGCCCCAATATTCCTCTCATGTTCCCGGCCCGTCGCAGTATCCCTTGCACTCCACCCCTTGGGACATTTTTCATAATGACAGCTGGACTTACATGTAGCTGTGAGATCCTCACTTCAGTGAATGCTGCTCACTTTCAAGTCCCGGTGGTAGCACTAGTAATTCAGACACCATGGCAATCACCACATTTACAGATTACAATTAACGCTCAGGCAGGGATCATTACAGGGGTCATTCAGGGTGGCAAGTAAATAATGCCTGGCTCAGTTCATTACAGAAAGACACATCACTGGGGCTCATTGTCAAAATGTTGCTTCAAAGTCTCCCTATTTCGCCCCTCAAATAGCCCTGGTGTCTGGCTGCTTAAAATCAGCTGCCAGGTGATTCACCTCAACACTCCATCCCTGGGGAAACTTTTCTCACTTGGCTTCACAAATGTTATGCAGAGCACAGCAGGCTGCTATGACCAAGGGAATATTTTCCTCATTGAGGTATAACCTGCCAAAAAGGCAGCACCACGACCCTTTAATCTGCCAAATGCACATTCTACAGTCATTCTGCATCTGCTGAGCCTGTTATTGAAGTTCTCCATGTTGCTGTCAAGATTTCCAGTGTATGGCTTCATAAGCCACGGGAGTAAGGTGTAGAATGGGTCTCCCAGAATCAATGTGGGCATTTCCACATCCCCTATTGGAATCTTCTGTCTGGAAAGAAAGTCCCTGCATACAGCTTTCTAGACAGGCCCAGTGTTCCTGAAGATGTGTGTGTCATGCACCTTCCCTGACCAATCTGCATTGATGTCAGTGAGGTGATCAATATTCCCTCTAATTTTTTACATCCATGTATGGAATGAATTTTGTTATGTGCACCAATATGGAGGTGATGTGTGGCAGGGGTGGGACCGAAGGGTTCAGAGTGTGGGAGGGGGCTCAGGGCTGAGGCAGAGGGTTGAGGTACGGGGGGTGAGGACTCCGGTTGGGGGTGCTGGCTCTGGGGTGGGGCTGGGGATGAGGGGTTTGAGGTGCAGGATGTCCCAGGGCTGCAGCGGAAAGAGAGGACCCCTCCTTCAGCCCTTTCTCGCTGCGGGAACTCCAGTGTGGGGGCCGAGGGAGAGGCACCTCTCCCTGCCTGCATGATCCTTGAAGCCTGCTGCACGGCCATGCAGCTTAGAGGGAACTTAGCTGGTGATCCACCAGCACCTGCAATACTATAGAGAAGTAGTCTGTTGATGTACTCCATCGCAAGATGGTCTGGGGCCAAAATTGGGATATGCGTGCCATCTATCACCCTGCCACAGTTAGGGAATCCCATTGTTGCACTATTTCCCACACATTGCCCAGAGTGACAGTCCTTCGTAGCAGAAGGTGATTAATGGCTCTGCAGGCTTGCATGAACGCAATCCCCACAATGGACTTCCAACTCCAAACTGATTTGCAACTGACCGGTAGCAGTTTGGAGTTGCCAGATTCCACACAGCGATTGCCACTCACTTTTCCACTGTTAGGGTAGCTCTCATTTTGGTGTCCTTGTGCTGCAATGCAGGGGCAAGCTCCACACAGAGTTCAAGGAAGGTGGCGTTGCACATCCAAAAGTTCTGAAGCCACTGTTCGTCATCCCATACCTGCATCACAATCCGATCTCACTACTTGGTGCTGGTTTCCCGAGCCCAATAGCAATGGTCCACTGTGTGCACCTGCTCCCTGAATGCCAACATCAATCATGAATTGCTTCTTTCCATGACACACAGCAGGGCAGGCAGCACAGATTCCTGTTCAGATTTGCAGCTCATTAAATACTGCAGGATCACCCGCGTTGTGTTCATAACACTCATCACAAGACTGGTGAGCAGTGTAAGATCCATGTTTTCAGGTAGAGATTGCCGGCGCACATTTTACAGGGGCAGTTGAAAAATGGCACGAAATGCAGCTGGAAGCCTTCGGAATTATGGGATGGAGAAAACTGCATCATGGGGCCGTGAACCCACCCCTATGAAGCACTGTGATCCATTTCCAGAATGCCTAGCAGGGGAAGGTGGCGATTTGCACAGTGGGATAGCTACCCATGGTGCACTGCCCTCTCTTGGTGCTAGAGCACCAATTGTGGATGCACTCCGCCGACACAAGGAGCATTGTGTGAACATGCACAAGTGATGTAATTACAGTGGTTTATGATCATCGATGTAACTTAAGTCGACTTAACTCTGTAGTGTAGACGTGTCCTTAGTAATTTTAAAAAAAAATATGTCAGTGTTTACAGACTGTGGCAAAAATCAATTCTCAAGTGATACTGCATGCAAGTAAGAACCTATCACATTCATGGGATTAGGGGTTCAAGTGGTGATTTGGAAGCATTGCCTACCCATGAAACAGTCATGCTATTACATTTCTGGAGCCAAGTTCTGCCTATGTGTGGGTCCAATCCTGTGAAATGCTGAGCACCTGTACTCCCCTTGACTTCATTACTAGCTGGAAAAACTTTGGCTTTTGGGGTTAGTAGGTTACTAGAGAATAACAATTCCATATTGCTGGCCTTCCTGTTTAGAATGTTTAAGAAAAATATATCCAGTTTTTAAGGCTGTTCCATCCTTTCTAGATGCAATCCCTCACTCCGTTTGACCATTCAGAATAATTCTTCCTCCTGTCCCCTTTCCTTTTAGCTATTGACTCTTAGTTATTTAGGTTTGGTTAGTTTGTTGTAGGACACGTGGGTCTCAACTCTGCAATTGTAGTGCAAACTATCCTACTGCACAGGAAAGATAGGAAGTCTGGCAAGAGATCACTTTGGCTTAACCAGGAGATCTTTAAGGATCTGCAATGCAGAAAAAGAGTCCTACAAAAAGTGAAAACTAAGTCAAATTACAAAGGATGAATATAAATAAATAACACATGTATGTAGGGACAAAATTAGAAAGGCCAAAGCACAAAATGAGATTAACCTAACTAGAGACATAAAGAGTAACAAGAAAACATTCTACAAATATATTAGAAGCAAGAGGAAGACCAAGGACAGGGTAGGCATGTTACCCAAAGAAGAGGGAAAAACAATAGCAGAAAATGTGGAAATGGCAGAAGTGCTAAATGACTTTTTTGTTTCAGTTTTCACCAAGAAGTTTAGTAGCAATTGGACATCTAATGTAATGAATGCCAGTGAAAATGAGGTAGGATCAGAGGCTAAAATAGGGAAAGAACAAGATAAAAATTACTTAGACAAATTAGATATCTTCAGTCAGGGCCTGATGAAATACATCCTAGGATACTCAAGGAGCTGACTGAGGAGATATCAGAGCCATTAGCGACTATCTTCGAAAAGTAAAAAAAAAAAAAAAAAAAAAAAAAAAAAAGGGAGAGATTCCAGAGGATTGAAAAGGGCAAATATAGTGTCCATCTATAAAAAGGGAAATAAGGATAACCCGGGAAATTACAGACCAGTCAATTTAACTTCAGTACCTGGAAAGATAATGAAGCAAATAATTAAGCAATCAAGTTGTAAACACCTAGAAGAGAATAAGGTGATAAGTAACACTCAGCATGGATTTGTCAAGAACAAATCGTGTCAAACCAAACTAATAGCTTTCTTTGACAGGGAACAAGCCTTGTGGATGGGAGGAAGCCATAGATGTGATATATCTTGACTTTAGTAAGGCTTTTGATAGTGTCTTTCATGACTTTCTCATGAATAAACTAGGGAAATACAAACTAGATGGAGCTACTATAAGTGCAAAACTGGTTGGAAAACCTTTCCCAGAGAGTTGTTAAACTGGAAGGGCATATCAAGTAGGGTCTCGCAGGGATCTGTTCTGTTCAATATCTTAATCAGTGAT
The DNA here is from genome assembly GCF_028017835.1 of Emys orbicularis. Taxonomy (NCBI): domain Eukaryota; kingdom Metazoa; phylum Chordata; order Testudines; family Emydidae; genus Emys; species Emys orbicularis. The sequence goes on from NC_088683.1 coordinate 350,377,512, forward strand.
TTAGATAATGGCATAGAGAGTACACTTATAAAGTTTGCGAATGATACCAAGTTGGGAGGGGTTGCAAGTGCTTTGGAGGATAGGATTAAAATTCAAAATGATCTGGACAAACTGAAGAAATGGTCTGAAGTAAACAGGATGAAATTTAATAAGGACAAATACAAAGTACTCTACTGAGGAAGGAACAATCTGTTGCACACATACAAAATGGGATATGACTGCTTAGGAAGGAGTACTGCGGAAAGGGATCTGAAAGTCATAGTGGATCACAAGTGAAAGATGAGTCAACACTGTTGCCAAAAAAACAAACATCATTCTGGGATGTATTAGCAGGAGTGGTGTAAGCAAGACCCAAGACGTAATTCTTCTGCTCTACTCTGCGCTGATTAGGCCTGAACTGAAGTATTGTATCCATTTCTGGGTGCCACATTTCAGGAAAGATGTGGACAAATTGGAGAAAGTCCAGAGAAAAGCAACAAAAATGATTAAAGGTTTAGAGAGCATGACCTATGAAGGTAGATTGAAAAAAACTGGTTTTGTTTAGTCTGGAGAAGAGAAGCCTGAGAGGGCACATGATAATAGTTTTCAAGTACATAAAAGGTTGTTACAAGGAGGAGGGGGAAAATTGCTCTCCTTAACCTCTGAGGAGGTTAAGCACTGGAATAAATTGCCCTGGGAGGTTGTGGAATCTCTATCATTGAAGATTTTTAAGAGCAAGTTGGACAAACACCTGTCAGGGATGGTCTAGATAATACTTAGTCCTGCCATGAGTGCAGGGGACTGGACTCGATGACCTCTCGAGGTCCCTTGCAGTCCTACAATTCTATGATTGTAAAGAAATTAATTACAGGTAGATCCACCAAGTAGACCAGACTACACTCAACATTTCATTTTCCCTCAATTATCCACGATGAATGCCTGGTTCCCAGCTTAGCCTCCTGTGTGAGAGTCACCCTTAGGCTTTAACTGAATGGTGGCTTTTCCTTTATTGGTGCTATTATGGTAGTAGTTGGGCAAGGGGTGAGGGATTTCATGAGAGATTTGTACATTTTTGCTGTGTCTTATTGTTTGCACTGTTGAGCGGGATTGCTTATGTTCTGGATCTCAGGATTTTTCATGATATGGGCACTTCTCACCCACTGCTGTCTTGTCATAATTTATATTTATGGGATCCCCAAGGAGGCCTGGGACTGTGCAGATGATCTTGTGTATGGAAATCTATATACAATCCTAAGGAGAGTCGTAGGGTTTTGTGGACCACAGTGGGTAATGTGTTCTGCTAGTTCCGTGCTTTTTGCATCCTCCTCTTTGGTACTCGAGACCTGCCGTATTTATTACTAGTGCTTTGCTCTTGTTGCTGCAGCCTCTTTCTGACATGGAGCACTAGTTTTTGAATGTGGGGACTGGATCTGTGCTTGCCCAAGCAGTTCTGCTCTGTGTGCTAAGGACCTAAATGGACAGAATTCAAAACACAATTGAAAACAGAGAATCGTCCTCTGATCAGGGTGTTTATAGTGGGGTTCTTCCATAAGGATCTGTTCTTGGTCCAATGCTAATCAATATCTTTATCAATGATCTGGAAGAAAATTGAAGTCATTGCTGGTAAAGTTTGAGGATGACACAAGTGATGCTGTGGTAAATAATGATGGGGATAAGTCAGTCAGTTGTGCAGACTCATCTGGATGTCCTGGTCTGGAGGGCTTATGTGAACAACATGTGTTTTAATACAGGCAAATGCAAGGTCCTGCATTTGGAACAAAGACTGTAGATAACGTGAGACAGTATCCTGCAATGCAATGGTATTGAAAAGGACTTAAAGGGATACTGCTATATAACCAGCTGAACATGAGCTCATAGTAGCTAACAGGGCAAAAGTGACCCTGGGAGGCAAAATCAAGGAGGAATAGGGAGGTGGTAATACCTCTGTATACAGAATTAGAACCATAGAATATCAGGGTTGGAAGGGACCTCAGGATGTCATCTAGTCCAGGGGTCGGCAACCTTTCAGAAGTGATGTGCCGAGTCTTCATTTATTCACTCTAATTTAAGGTTTTGCGTGCCAGTAATACATTTTAACGTTTTTAGAAGGTCTTTTTCTATAAGTCTATAATATATAACTAAACTATTGTTGTATGTAAAGTAAATAAGGTTTTTAAAATGTTTAAGAAGCTTCATTTAAAATTAAATTAAAATGCAGAACCCCCTGGACTGGTGGCCAGGACTCGGGCAGTGTGAGTGCCAGTGAAAATCAGCTCGTGTGCCGCCTTTGGCACATGTGCCATAGGTTGCCTACCCTGATCTAGTCCAACCTGCTGCTTGAAGCAGGACCAATCCCCAGACAGACTTTTGCCCCAGATTCCTAAATGGTCACTCTTAAGGATTGAGCTCACAACCCTGGGTTTAGCAGGCCAATGCTCAAGCCACTGAGCTATCCCTCCCTCCAGTGAGAGCATTACTGAATACTATGTCCAGTTCCAGTTTTCTCACTTCAGAAAGGGTGTCAAAATTTGGAAAGTGGTAGGGGCACCAAATATGCATTAACTGACCATTAACTCTTAGTTATGGTGACGGACTGTGCTTCCTTCAGTGGACTTAAAACTCAATCCCAGCTCTGTGAGCAGTCATATTGTCCCCTATCTCTCTCTCCCTGCATTATCAACTCATCACGATCTTATCGCTGGCTGTCCTATTCAAATCCACACTTGTTTCCTTTGGACACAGTGAGAAGTAATTTTTCCTCTTGCTTGCTCTACATCTTCCTCCTCCTTTGCACGGCACACCACTTCTCTGTGTGACAGCTTGTGTTTCTGGTCTAGCAGTGGATCACACAGAAATCCTGCTAGGCTGGCAAATGAAGATTTCTGCCTATCTTCTGCCAAGGGGTGGTGGACTGCATCTGGGCTTCATCACTGATGTACTCTGTCACTTCTTCACAGGACTATGGCTACGCGTTCAGAAGAACAGGGTTTTGGAAACCACCTGCTAGGCTAACTAGGCAGCTTCGTTGGGTTTCTTATATACTTTTCCACAGGTCCGATGCCTAAGGGGAGAGTTACTGTCTTTGCACCCCCTGCTTGCACAACATCAAGGCCCAATTGTATCTCGGTTGCATGGATGTAATTCCCACTGCGAGTTGCAAGACACCACGGAGGAAGAATTGGGCCCTTAGCATCTAACAGGAATTGAAATGTCTCTTAAACGGCTGCAGAATTTACCGCCCTCAATGCTGCTGCTGCAAGTAGCGTTTACGCTGTAATTGCACATTCCTTATCTCTGTATCAAGAACTCCGCCAGTGAGCTCGTAATTTACATCCGTCTGATGTGCTGCGTGATCTTCCGGATGTAAAATACAGGATATGCTGAGCAACGTGAGTCCTAAGAAGGCTTAGTCTGAAGCAGAATCTTACACTTACAACAAATCCTTCCCCAGGCTAATGGCTGAGAAAACAGATGATCTTTGCATGATGCCTCAGCCAAAAGTAATCAGATTTAGGTCCAGATTTTGATCTCATTTATATGAGTCTAAATCTACTGGAATTTAGGCTATGTCTACACTAAAAATTACTTCAGTATAATTTATGTTGCGCAGGGGTGTGAATAATCACACCCCGGAGCGACTTAAGTTATACCGATCTAAGTGCCGGTGTACACAGCGCTATGTTGACGGGAGAGCTTCTCCCACTGACCTAGCTACTGCCGCTCATGGTGACAGGAGTTATTAAGCCGATGGGAGCGATCTCTTCCGTCAGGCTTCTGCGCAGCTGCATCGGTGCAGCTGCACCACTGGAAATGAAGTAGTGTAGACATAGCCTCACTCTTAATGGGAACCAGTGTACCTAACTGGCATACCTAAGAGCAGAATCTGGCCCATTAAAATTACCTTATCAGGATGTTGCACCTTACTTCTAAATGCATTAAACTCAGTAATAAATATTAGTCTTCTCGTAACAAATTATTCTTCATATGATTCTAAATGCTTTTGCTTCCAAGGCTGGTGTTATCAGGAGAAAGGGGATTACTGAAAACTTCATGCAAAAGGCACTGTGACACACTCCTGGGATGACTGTCATGTACATCTGCATTCAAGGCTGAAACAGCAAATGGAGGGGAGAGGGGTGGACTCAGCTGGCCCAGACAGAATTGACACAACATATGTCAGAACCTATTAGTGTAATTCTGCGAAGGTGCTTGGCACCAAATAAATAAATAAATAAATAAATAAATAAATAAATAAATAAAAGTCGCTGGAGAGATCAGAAGCCAGCATAACTGCAAACCATCAAATGTCTCAGCTCACATAGCATATCAAAATCAAAATATTAAAAATGCAAAGGAGAATCATTGCAATGGATAATTTAACAACGTGGATGCCATCCTCTATTACAGGAAATATCTGTCACCTTATACCCAGATTTCATCTCCACTCCCCCAACGTCTCCACTTCCTGTCACGTTTTGGGACTAATAAAAAAAAAGTTTAAGCTGTATGGTCAACATCTGCAAACGTGGGTTCCTACAGGTCATCTCCTTACTCCATATTTAGGGACTGTCACAGGGTGGAATGGCCCTGTAAGGGAGCTGGGCTTAGCCCCCACCTGTGACTAATTAGCTGCCCCCCGGATTGTGAGATAAAGGGCCAACAAGCAGCTCACTTAATGGGGAGAGCTGCAGGAGGCCCTGGGTCAGGGAAAGGATCTGATGCTTTGTTTGGAGAGGCCCGGTTACAGGCATCCAAGCATGAGCTCTGATTTTCTCTTTAAAAAGGGGAACAAAGAGAACGTGGGGAATTATTGACCAGTCAGCCTAACTTCAATACCTGGAAAGGTACTTGAAGAAATTATTAAACAATCAATGTGCCAGCACCTAGAGGATAATAGGGCTATACGTAATACAGTATAATCAATAATAATATATGTCAAGAACAAATCCTCCCAAACCAACTTAATTTCCTTCTTTGTTAGGGTTACTGGCCTAGTGGGTAGGGGAGGAGCTGTCAATGTGATATATGTTGATTTTAGTAAGTCCACCATGTCATTGACACAGTCCACCATGTCATTTTCATAGGCAAACTAGGAAAATGTGGTCTAGATGAAATTAGACTTACTCAAAGAGTAGTTATCAATGGTTCACCATCAAAGTGGGAGTGTCTATCTAGTGGGGTCTTACAAGGGTATGTTCTGGGTCTGGTACTAATCAATATTTTCATTAATGACTTGGATAATGGAGTGAAGGAACGTGCTTATAACATTTGTGGATGACACCAAGCTGAGAGGGGTTGCAAGCGTTTTAGAGGACAGGATTAGAATTGATAAATTGGAGAATTGGTCTAAAACCAATAAGATGAAATTTAGTTAAGACAAGTGCAAAGTACTACACACAAGAAGGAAAAATCAAATGCACAACTACAAAATGGGGGATAACTGTCTAGGCAGTAGTACTGCGAAAAGGATCTGGGGGGTTAGAGTGGATCACAAATTGAATATGAATCAACAATGTGATGCAGTTGTGAAAGAGGGTTAATATCATTCTGGGGTGTTGTACGTAAGACGCAGGAGGTAATTGACCCACTCTAGTCAGCCCTGGCGAGGCCTCAACTGGAGTAGTGTGTGAAGTTCCGGGCACCACACTATTAGAAAGATGTGGACAATTTGAAGAGAGTCCAGAGAAGAGCAACAAAAATGATGAAAGGTTTAGAAAACAGGACCACTGAGGGAAAGCTTAAAAAAAAACTTGGCATGTTTTGATTTGAAAAAAGAAGGCTGAGGAAGGACCTGATAATAGTATTCAAATATGTTACAAGCTGTGTCATAGGGCACCACAGTTGCTACCAGTTCCTGTGGTCTCTCAGTCACCAACACACCCCAGGCGGTTACCTTTTCATCACAAGTGTATTTATTCTTTCCTTACAAAGCCTAACTGTGTACTGCAGGCTTTCAGCAAGAGGACTGTACAAGAGTTTGCCGGGGCTCAACCCTCTCCGGGGCGGCGGGGAGCCACACCGGCTCACTACACACCGGTGACCTTGGGAAATTCATCCGGCCGTGGGGGTCTCCCTCGGCAGCTCTTGATGTAACCGGAAGAACACGGTAAGCCCGACCCTGCTCAGGGCGGGCAATAATGCGAAGTCCGGAGCTCAGGCCCTCAGTCAGGGCTGAGCAACAAATGAGTACCAAGTATTAAGCCCGGGCCCTAGGTTGGGACGGGGCAACAAACGCTGAGTCAGGAGCTCAGGCCCTCAGTCAGGGCTGAGCAACAATAGTAGGCCCAAGCCTCAAAAGGCCTGGGAGAGGGGGAGATGGCCACCCACGGGTTGGGTGGCAGGGGGGACGCAGGCCCTCCCACTCCACTGCGTCCCAGCCCGGGGCCCTAGCAGCGGCAGAAGACCCGCTGCTTAGTCAGTGGGGATCCTGGCCGCAACACACTGACATAGGCTCTGGCAATGCTGCAGCCGGACTGGGGTCGGCTGCCCCCGGACTACTTCCACACTCCCCCCCCGGGGCCTACCTGGGTCCTGGTGTCGTCCTCTGGGGGATCCAGGACCATGGTTTCTTCAGGGCAGGGATTGATTGGCAGGTCCAGCAACTCCTCCGGATAGCGGGCGCAGGGCAGGCCCGACGGTTCCTCCGGATAGTGGGTGCAGGGCAGGCCCGACGGCTCCTCTGGATAGCGGGTGCAGGGCAGGCCTGACGGCTTCTGGTGGCCGCCCTGGGCCGCAGAGTTTTCCCAGCCACAAGCTAGGCTGGAGACGTCTGGTCTCTCCGGCGGCTGGGGCCTTACTGAGCTCTGAGGGCGAGCCTTTATACCTCTGGGGGGGTGGGCTCTGAGCTCCCTAGCTCTGCCCACTCCGGCCTCCGGATGGGCTCTTCCCCCTCCGGGGCGGCGGGGAGCCACACTGCCTTACTACAAGGACACTTCCATATAGCCTACACTCCTCCGCCCAGGCTCCCTCAGCTTCCTGTTCCTTCCACTTATATCCTCCCTGTTATATCCTTGGGGGCAACAGTTTTAGGAAGAAATCACCGAAGACACAGAGAGCTATAAACCTTGGAGCAACCATTTGTTGCAGAACTAACCAACAGCGAGCTAAAAACTTGCTGGGCTATCCCCTAATAATCTAACTCAGTTGCCATAGCAACACAAGATTCTATTACCATGACAACCAAATACACAACACTCCCAGTCACTGAGCCAATTGCCCCATTAGCCCAGCAATTGCCACCCAAGTGTCAGTAATCCCCAACAGAAACGGACTAATTGGCTTCAGTTAAGTCAGCACTCTTCCCAGTGCTGCAGTAGCCTCAGTGAACAGGGTGATACTAACCAGGGCCCTGTCACAAGCTGTGATAAAGAGGATGGTGATTTATTGTTCTTTATGTCCACTGAAGGTTGGATGAGAAGGAATGGCCTTATTTGCAGCAAGGGAGTTTTAGGTTGGACATTACTAGGAAAAGCTTTCTAACTATAAGGAGAGTTAAGCACTGGAATAGGCTTTTAAGGGAGGCTGCAGAATCTTTGTCATTGGCGGTTTTCAAGAACAGGTTAGACAAACATCCATCAGGGATTGTCTAGGTGTACTTGGTCTAACCTCAGTGCAGGGGGCTAGATTAGAAGTCTTCTCAAGATCCCTTCCAGCTCTACATTTCTGTGATTTTCAGAAATCGTCATCACTTAGGGAGCTGAAAGCATTCAGCACCTTGGAAATCAGGGCAAAACTTTTATTTAGGTCCTTTAAATATGGATTTAAGAGCCTGACTGTAGGCACCTAAAACTAGCATACCAAGTGACTGAATGCTACTAAAACAAGTGCAGTCAACAACAACAACAAAAATCAGACTGAACTCCAGTAAAAGGGAAAATATTGGTTTTTTTTTTAACTTTAATTAAAAATGTCCCCCCCCTCATTTTCTTAACTGTTTTAATACATTTATCTCCCTCCCTCCCCCCGCAGAGTTTGGGTACAGCTACAAAGTACACAATCAAATTGTTTATGCTAATTAAAAATGGAAAAAGTGACAAATGGATTACTATTGTAAAAGTAATCAGATTAGCAAAGATGGACTCAGCTCCTCAGCTGGTGGAAACTGATGTAGCTTGACTAACTTCAGTCTATATTAACTGAGGATCTGGCCCAATGAAGAGAAGTAAACATTCAATAGAATATTAGAGTTGGTTGATTTGTTTATTGTAAATAATTTCTCCATCCAATTTTGGCATTTTTCTTCAAATCAATAGTTTGCAAATTTAGCCATTACTATAGATGCTCAAATGATATTTGGTGAATAAGATCATTTGACAATTATTTTCCTGTCAGCTACTAAGCATGTTATATTTGTATAAATATTTTCACTCTTTGGCCAGCTCTAATTAGGATAGGTATGATACTGGGCCTAGTTCTAGGCCAGCTCTGCCTGCTGGGCGACTTTGGGCAAGTCACCTCACTTCTCTGTGCCTCAGATTTCCTGTCTGTATAATGGGGATAATACTTCCCCCCTTTTAAAAACTCTCTGAGATCTATTGGTGAAACCCCTACCTTTCTTGAGATAGGTACCCAAACTTTTCTGGCAGGGTTTGTCCTGTTTCCTGGGAACACCTTCGAGGGCACATGGACACCTAACTCCCACATGTGCTGTTGAAAATCTCCCCCTTCATCCATATTTGTTTCAGTAAATTAAAATGACTTTATCTGTATATTGGGACCTCTCCCTGCCCTATTACATTGAATGGTTTCAGCATTTTGAAATCCACGTTCCATCTTATAGTGCCATTTACAGGGCTCCCCCGAGGATGGATACAACGTGGCCTCAACTGGAATGCTTTTGTGGAGACAATAGAACCTTTCTAACCGCTGGATGTAACGGTATCTGATTCAGAAAGTAGTCTCTCTCTCTTTTTGTTTTATTGGTAGATTCATTCTGGATCTAAGTTATAGCTGCAGCTTTCCAATACAGCATTGATCTGTACATCTATTGAAATGGATGAGATGGGACATATTTCAGTGTGTGCTTTGTAGAAACACACACACACACACATGCATTTTCTGTCTGCCTATTTGTGCCACCTTCATGGGGTAAACTGTGAAATGAAAGGAGTGCTATGTGCAGGAACCTAAGTTATCTTCTTCGACTTTAATAAATACTGCCTTATTTATAATAATTCAGGACCAAATCCTGCCTTGATAGGAGTCAATGGCAAAACTGCCATTGAATTCAATGGTTCAGGATAAAATCCTAAAAAGATGTTGGTAATAATAACATCTAGCTATCTATCACTATCCATCGGTAGATCTCAAAGCACTCTACAAAGGAAGTCAGTACCATTAGACCCATTTCACAGGTGGGGAAAGTGACATGCAATGACTTGCCCAAGGACAGCGCCTACAACCCAGGTCTCCTGAGTCCCCGTTTGGTGCTCTATCTGCTAAGCGGTGCAGTGAGCAAGCTATGAAATTCGCCTTGTACAATCAATTCTGCTATACAGCCGGGAAACATAAGTGCTTGCTTGAGGCAATGAAAAGTCCTCTCTGCATCTCACTGTAGAAAAATGACAGTTGTCTAAAATGCAAGTTAAAGTGAATATATCAAAGATCCTTCACATGCAAGCCAAGAGAATCTGGAAACCATGTGCTTAGCATTTAATAAATGACTTCTTTAATTTTACTCCTTTGATTTCCCCATTATGTGACTTTGCTGGCAGACTGACAGCACTGGAGACTGAAGATCTCCATCTCTCCCCGGAGCAGGAGCCTCATAGTCAGCAGAAGGGGAAGTTCCCTCAAACTGTCCTACAGCTCTTATCTGAAAAGACCTCTCACTCCTCAGGGATTAGTGGATAACTTGTCCCTTCAGTCTTCCACAGTCTCAACAGAGATACCAACAGGGCTGCCAACTGTAGCATAATCCCTGTGGCCTGAAGCCCTAGAGAATATGGAGCTCGCTATTGACACCTGTTGGAGAACAGGGAGAAGAGTTGCCCAGAGCTCCTGGAGAACTCCAGCTGGACAGGGGATCCATAGCAAAGGGAGCTCTCTGTGGGCGAGCAAGGGGAAATGACTGAGTTGAAGGGGAAGAGAACTGTTTGGGTGAGTGGCCACCCTGATCAAAGCCTCAGTCTGGCATGATTGGGTAGCAGAGCTTAGACAAAACCAGAGAAAAAGAGAGAGGAAAGGGGTTCCTGCCTTTTGGTGGGAGGGCCTCCTACGTGGCAAGGACTCTGTTCAGTTTCCTACATGCCAATGCTTCCTCTCTGAAGACTTTGCAAAGAGGCGACTTCCTGAGCTGGTGCAGGGGAGGCTTCGAGGCAGGTGATGGCGCAGAGATGGATATTGCTGAAGCTACAGAAGGCAGCAGCCCAGCTGAGGAACTCTGGTTAGTGGTGAGGGCCCCCCCGCCCCCGTCCAGCTGTTAATAAAGATGACATCACTACAGCTGGGTTAGGTGATAGAGCCCCCAGAGCAGATCAGGCAGCACTTCCCTTATGGGGCTGGAGACTGACCTGCCTGAACTCTGGACTCTGCCAATCCCGGGCAACAAACATTACATGGCAGCGCAGCTGGGGATGGAAGCAGCTATTGCAGGAACAATGCCTCTTTGGTCACTCACCCCGCGAGTGGAGGACTGAGTTTAAGCCTATTGCCAAGGTGCCCGGGGGGTGGGAGTCCTACTTAATATACAGATCTTGCTGATTTATTATTACAGGCTTTCCCAAGTTTATTGTGTCCCTTCTCCCCCACTGCCAGTAGTTCCCATTATTTCGTACAATGGAGTCAGTGCTACTAGGGGAGAGTATCACCCACCAAAGGCGCCCAGCGGGTATTCAGTTGTACCAGGCTCCTGGGTTGGGATCCGACTCGATGTTGGTTGTTAAATTTTCAGAATGACCCCTAGATAAATGAACCTGGCCCCTTTGCTGCTGACAACACGTGGCAGACGGGCTACAGTAGTGTGGAACATAGACACCAGTCTACTGTGGGAAGAGATGTCCTTAGGGATTCATGTGGATGCCATCACCAGAGTACCTGAGCACCTCATGCCCATGAATGGATGTATCTTTCCAATATCCCTGAAAGGAGGGAAATAATATTTCCCCCATATTACAGATGGGGAACTGACCCTTAAAAGGATTAAGGCCCAGATTCTCGATGTATTTAGGTGCCTAACTTCCTCTGAAATCTGTAAGCAGGTCTGAATGAGCTCTCCCCTGACAGCTAGTGATGAGCCGGGATGGGGAGGGGGGGGGGAAAGGCTTCAGGACCAGACTGTATTTACATGAACACACCCACTCTGCAACAGACAGAGCTATGTTGCCTAAGTGATCAATTTTGGCTGGTGTCGGGTTACAAATCACTTCAGTATTGAATGCTGGGGTCATGAAATGTTGTTATCCCTGTTGTATGAGTAAAGGGCAGCAGAACTGTGCTTAGCCTGTCCTGATTGAGGGGGGTCAGCCTGAGCTGAACTGAACTGAACTCGCTAAGCCGGGGATTCAGATGCCAGATCCCAGTGGAGCGAGAGAGAGATGGGGTGGGGAAAAGTGTGTATGCCTGGGGGTGTGAGCTCTGGCTAAGAACCATGAGGGCTTGGCTACACTGGCGCTTTACAGCGCTGCAACTTTCTCATTCAGGGGTGTGAAAAAACACCCCCCTGAGTGCAGCAAGTTAATCCCTAAACTAATCCCCTCGTGGAGGTGAAGTACCTGCAGTGCTGGGAGAGCTGTGTCCCAGCGCTGGCGCGCGACCACACTCGCACTTCAAAGCGGCAGCGCTTTGAAGTTTCGAGTGTAGCCACGGCCTAAGGCGCCATTTGACTTGCTCCCTCCCCTGTTTATAGAAAGAGCTGATTAGGCTCCATTGAGAGTCTTTTGTTTTGTTAAGTGATCATTAGAGCTGAAATCACTGATAACCAGGTCTAAGCATTAGACCAGGGGTCTCAAACTCAAATGACCACGAGGGCCACATGAGGGCTAGTTCATTGGCCCGAGGGCCGCATCACTGACACACACCCTCTCGCTGCCCCCACTCCACCCCTTCCATGAGGCCCCGCCTCTTCCCACCACTTCACTGCCCCCATTCCAACCCCTTCCCCGAAGTCCCCACCCCAACTCCGCCCCCTCCCTGCCCCCAGAGGGTGCATGAGGGGTGTGGCGGGGGCTCAGGGCAGGGAGTTGAGGTGCAGCAGGGGGTTGGGGTGCAGGCAGGGGGCTCAGGGTGCAGAAGGGGTGTGGGATGCAGCAGGGGGCTCAGGGCAGGGGGTTGGGGTGTGGGGTGCAGCAGGGGGATCAGGGCAGGGAGTTGGGGTGCAGGACGGGTGTGGGATGTGGCAGGGGGCTCAGGGCAGGAGGTTGGGGTGCAGAAGGGGTGTGGGATGCAGCAGGGGGCTAAGGGCAGGGGGTTGAGGTGCAGGCAGGGGGCTCAGGGCAGGGAGTTGGGGTGCAGCAGGGGGTTGGGGTGCATGCAGGGGATTGGGGTGCAGAAGGGGTGTGGGATGCAGCAGGGGGCTCAGGGCAGGGAGTTGGGGTGTGGGGTGCAGCAGGGGGCTCAGAGCAGGGAGTTGGGGTGCAGGAGGGATGTGGGATGTGGCAGGGGGCTCAGGGCAGGGAGTTGGGGTGCAGCATGGGGTTGGGGTTCAGGCAGGGGGCTCAGGGCAGGAGATTGGGGTGCAGAAGGGGTGTGGGATGCAGCAGGGGGCTAAGGGCAGGGGGTTGAGGTGCAGGCAGGGGGATCAGGGCAGGGAGTTGGGGTGCAGCAGGGGGTTGGGGTGCATGCAGGGCATTGGGGTGGGGTGTGGGATGCAGCAGGGGGCTCAGGGCAGGGGGTTGGGGTGTGGGGTCCAGCAGGGGGCTCAGGGCAGGGAGTGGGGTTCCGGGGTGGCAGTGGCACACACCGTGGCCGGGGCCAGGGCAGGCTGCCAGCCCCGGCCCTGGCCCCGCTCCGGGAAGTAGCTGGAACCATGTCCCTGCGGCCCCTGGGGGAGGGAGGATGCAGGGCTCCGCACGCTGCTTGCCATTTCTCCAGGTACCTCCCCTGAAGCTCCCATTGGCCGCGGTTCCCTGTTCCCGGCCAATGGGAGCTGCGGGGGGGCATGCCTGGAAGCCAGGGCAACACACGGATGGAGCCCTCTGCTTCCCCCCCCCCCCCCAGCCACAGGAACGTGATGCCAGCCGGTGCGGGGTTCGAGGGGGGCAATCCCGCGGGTGTAGTTTGCCCACCCCTGGCCTGGAGGTAGGCCGGGGGGTGGGGGGGTGGGCATGGGCCGCTCGGCGGGCTGCAGGAAATAGCCCCGTGGGCCGCATGTTTGAGACCCCTGCATTAGACCTACTAATGGAACAGTGTCTCTGGTAAAAGAGACTGCCTAGCCTGCAGCTGAAATCACTGAGAGCTGAAATCACCGAGAGCTGTGATAAGTGGTGGGACCTCAAGACATCCAAGAGGGTGGTGCTGTGGAACGGAGTAGCAAGTGGCTGGCGGAACAGCCAGTGGAGCAGCGGAACGGCTGGCAGAGCAGTGAGTGGCTGGTGCAACAAGTGGAGTGGCCAGAGGAGCAAGCAAGGTGCCTTCTCCCTCTCCTCCCTCCGGTGAGAGGTGAACTCATGCGAATGCACCTCTGAACTCAGGGTATTCACTGACAAAGGACAACAACTGTGAGTGGGTGTGCGGTGGAGGGAGAAGGGAAGGGCATGTGTGACATTATGAGTGTAATATAATATTTCATTGGAAGGTGACAGGGCCAGAAAGAGTTAATTAACTCACAGACTGACCTAACCCATGGGTGAACCTAAAGGACTGGTGAGGAAGATATGTAAATGAATAGAGCTTTGAAATGCAAGTCTGCATTGTTAGAGATCTCAAGGGTAGATGTTTGCTCAGGTCTTGTGATGTAAGCAAACAAGTCTCGTCTATTGCTATAACTTTAATTCAAAGATCAAAAAAGGAATATTAACATTTATGATGATGCTTGAGTGAAATAGTATTATTGTCTATATGTCTCTTTGAAGGTTGTGGTAACCTGTATCTGAACTGTTTAATGGATAAATTACCCTGTGCTAATTGCCAGGATGTTTGGAAGGAGAGTTAAGCCTATTGTTTTCTCAGGCCGAAAGGCTGCTGGAAATGTATAAGAACTCTGGGACACGATCCTACTTCATCTCACAACTGCTTTGGGTTTCAAGAGGGGGAAACCTTAAGCCACAAGGATTGAGCTCCCCAGTCATTGACTGGAACCACCCTGAATATGGACATTGGACTATAACCTATGGACTATATCTGAAAGGACTTTTGGCAACTACAAGCTCACCTCTGCTATGTATCTGAACCTCAAGAATTGAATTCAAGTCTGTATGTATACTGATCTTTTAACCAACACTCTCTCTCTTTTCTTTTTTTAATAAATTTTAGCTTAGTTAATAAGAAGTGGCTATTAGCGTGTATTTTGGGTAAGATCAAGTTGTAATAGAACCTGAGTATGTGGCTGATCCTTTGGGATTGGAAGAACCTTTTCTTTTATATGATGAGATAAGATTTTTAATAATCATCATCATATCTGACAGGTGTGTCTGGACGGAGGCCTGAGGCTGAGTACTTTAAGGGAACTGCGTTGTTTGGACTTCTGAGTAACCAGTGAGGTACTACAGAAGCTGTTTTGTGCTGGCTTGGTAAATCTAAGTATTGGAATATCCACCAGCTTTTGGGGTTTGTCTGCCCCGTTTTGTTTGTAGTTCACCCTAATTGAGTGACCTCAGCTGACTCCCACGGGCAGCACCGTCACAGCATGTTAAAGGAACTTTTGGTCATTGGACTTAAGAATCTGAGGCAAAAAGACCCTGCCCAACATACTCTGGGGTGGGAGTTTTTATCATGGTGTTATGCTTATGAATTCTGCTTGCAGCATTTTCCCAAGTTAATGCTCGGTTACTGTCCTCCTTTTTATTAAAAGTTTCTTTTTTACACCCAGACTCAGTGCTTGCGGGTGGTGAAGTATTGCCTCTTAGAGGCACCCTGGGGTGGTGTTTAATTTTCCCAGATTACTGGGTGGAGGTGCAAGCTGGTAGAGGGACTCCTGGATATTGAACCCGGCCCTTGCTGTCTCCGATTCCACTGGGCGGAAGGGTTACAAATCAGTAGCAGTTAAAATATCTTTGAGGCTGTGGGCCTAAGTCACACCCAAGCCCTCACAGAAGGCTGAGGTAGAGCCTCAAATTGAACCCAGCTTTCCTGAGCTCTCCCCTTACCAGTGCCGCCTGCAGGTTTTTTGCTGCCCCAAGCAAAAGATAAATAAATAAATAAATAAGGGGTTGGAGTGCCGTTGCCAAAGCAAAAAAACAACAACAGCAAAAAAAATGGAGTGCTGCCGCTGAAGCAAAAAAAATAAAACCCGGAGTGCCGCCCTTTGAAAAGTGCTGCCCCCAAAGGGCCGGAGTGCTGCCCCTTGAAAAGTGCTGCCCCAAGCACATGCTTGGAATGCTGGTGCCTAGAGCCGGCCCTGCCCCTTACCCCCGAGCCATTCTTTTTTCAGATCATTTTGCATGAGCCACCAAAAATTATTTTAGTATTTAACCCTTAAATTATTGATGTGTACTCTCACCTTTAACTCCCCGTTAACATAGTTCTTACCTGGGAATAAACCAGGCTGGGCTTTAGTTGCTCGTACAACTTAAATGTCTAGCTTTAACTATGGGTGGCACTCAGATTCTCTAGTGTACCTGCCCGTATAGGGTTTTGTGAGGCGCTAACCACTCTGTTATCAAGGGGATTACGGCAAGTTAAGAGTGCAAAAGGGCGTAGTGTTCTTGCTGAACCTACAGGTTTCACTGAAGCACAATCGCTTTACCTAGATTAATAAGGGGTATAACAGGGTGGCTTGTCCTGGAAAGCCTGGCCAAGCCAACCCTGGTTACAGCATCAGCCCCACCTGAGGAGAATCAAACAATTTCTATAGAGAGCAGAAGGTGGCTGCAGTGAGGAGGAAGCCCAGGAGGGCGGAGGCCTCCATTTACTCCTGCTGGGGACACCCTGAGACCAGGGGAGTTTGGAGCGTACTTGGCTGAAGGGAAGATTTTTGTGTTTAGTTTTGAACTTTAAGTTTTTAAATTAGACCCTAAGGAAGGCTGTTGTGATTGGACTGGAAAAACCCTGTGTGGAGCTCATTTGGGGAATTAAGACGGGAACCTGAGGGCAGGGGCCGCATGCAGGGCTATACTGTGGCCACCAGGGGGTGCTGGGTGCTAATGATTCCATTCCTACTGAAGGCAATGAGGGGTCTGTCCATTTATTTATCTGAGAGTAAACTCAGGGGCAATGTTAATTTAAACAATGCCTCTGATTATGGTGCTAATGTGGGGTTTTAATCTAAGATTTCATTGGATTATTTTGCTTTCATTTCAAATTCATGTTATTCATGGAAAATAAATGGAATAAACTTTCAAGATTTCATACGTATAGGGATTATGCATTCCTGTTCACGTGGAGTGAGTTCCTAATTCTCCTTATGCAGGCACTATGCTTACATAAAGCTGAAGTTAATCAGTGACCCAAGCCAGGATATTACAAATTGATCACAACAGCTTTTTCCCCCAGAGGTTCGCATCTAATCTTTCTGCTGATGTGACAACCTCGGTTACAGATATTGCATTTCTGTAGGTTGAAATGTGATGTGAAAGGGCCTGTTAATGGAGTTACCAGTGTAGTAGAAAGAGAGAACCTGAGCCCTTGTTTCAAAGGCATGGTGTGAGGCCTAAGGTCTGAACTAAAGTAGTGGTCAAGCCTTGCTAAAGCAAAGTTAGCAAGAGACAGGCTGTGAGCAGAAGTCAGTCTCTGCACGTGTGTAAGCTCACAGAACCTGACAAGAATAAGGCTGGTATCGCAGAAACACACACATTCCTGAGAAGTGCTAGGCACAGGACATGCACGCAAACACATTCCAGAAGGGTGGTACCAGAACACCTCGATAGCAACACATTCCCCAAAGATAACAGGAACCCACTGACCTCTCTTAAAGATAAGGTCAGGATGACAGTATGATGGATAGAAATGTTTTAATCAAACCAACATGTACAAGGTAATGGGTAGTAACTAGTCACATCAGTAAAAGCAGCAAAGAGTTGGGATGGCACATAGAGAGAACACACACGCAGCCGAACATCTGACAACAATCATGAGCCCTGAGCAAGGGACAATGCGTAACTGTGGGGCCCCGGAAGTAGGCCAGGAATTGAACGTAGGCCCCGCTCCAGGAGAAAGTTATCTGTGTCAGCCCAGTATCTGGTACCAGGGGCGACGGAAGCTCCCTAAAAGAGGGTGGGGGGCACTGGCACCTGAACTATGCCCCCATCCCCACGTTGCCCATTCTCCCCTTGCCCTCGCACCACCCCTTCCCCCCAAGCCCCTGCCCTTGCGCTGCCCCTTCTCCCTGAGGCCCCCACCCTCACACCACCTCTTCCCCCTAACACCCTGACCCCTGCTCCCTCCTCTCCACCCCTCTCACCTCCATTGCTTGCCCTTACGGCCAGTAAAAAGTGATGGAGCCATGCCCTCCCTCCCCGTTCCGGCACCCCCGGCTGATCCAGCTTACTTCCCTTCTGCACCTGCTTATCTGTGCTGGCTGGTGTGATAGGGGCATGCCATGGAGCCAAGGCATTGTCCAGTTGCTGCCCATCTGCACAGGAGGGGGTGTAGATGCACCATAGTGGCAACTTTTCCTCCACTGCACACTAGCCAGCAGTGAGATCAGCCTTCGCAGAGGTGTAAGGGGGATGCCTTAGCCCCCCCTACTGTGACTGAAGAAAAAACCCTCTTCAAATGGAAGGGGTTTGAACTGAAAAGCATTCAGAACTTGGGGGACAGTCTTGAGGCTGGAGGCTGGCCAGGAATGCTAGATCCCCGCCTTGAGCTAGGGGGTATGCTGGGAATCTGTTTTAAGGCAATAGGCAAGTCTTTTTAGGGGAAGGGGGACATGAGGTACCAGAAATACAACTCCCATGAGGCGCTGGCTATTTAGAATTGAAATGTTCCATTTTAGATTTTCAATTTTTCAGTTAAAAGTCTAAATATTCTACAGAAGATAAGCCTATTTTCTGACCCACTCTACTTTTCATCCTTTATGACTGTGCGCGCTTAAATTGCAGGGGATAGTGCAAGAGCTGTCTGTGGAAACTAGAGCAAGGTTAGAGACTAGGATCTAGTCTTCATGCCCATTCTCCCAGCTTCTAATAACCTTTTCCCGTTTCTGAAAATATGCACTCTCCTTGTGACGTGACTTGCCTCCCTGATGCTGGCTCCTTCACCCTTTTGAAGGAGGCTCTTAGGAGTTCAGTTTAAATTTAAACACCAATTGTCTATGCTGTCTTAAAATGAAAACAAATCTTTGCATCAAATTTCTAGCAATTAATCAATAATCCTCTATAGCCTGATTCTTTAGAACTGCCAAGTGACCTATTAATGTGCCTACTGCTTAGATCCTCAAGCAAGAGCGATGCCCAGTTTCTTAATCAATGCTGTAATTGAAAAATCATGGTGCACAAGCTTGTCTGCAAACTCTGCTGGGTAGAAGGGGACCATCTGATGCATCTGAGAACATCTACCAAATTCACTCTGATTCTGGCAGAATAGAATGTCAGGGAGAAATTAAGCTTTGAGCAGCGGCCCCCAGGAGCCGGCCAACAGGGCTGCTAACAGGGGAGTTTAAGTGGGAGTGAGTCTCATTGGAGGAGAAGGTATCTGTACTTGCGTCTGTCTTTGTAGTGCTTGTATGTGTAGAGGCCTGTAGGGGCAGTGTGCTGAGCCCCGAGCCCTGATTAGGGGGCAGAGCTTGGCTGATTAGGGGGCCTATAAAAGAGGCCTCCCAGCCGAGCAGCGGCCCCCAGGAGCCGGCCAACAGGGCTGCTAACAGGGGAGTTTAAGTGGGAGTGAGTCTCATTGGAGGAGAAGGTATCTGTACTTGCGTCTGTCTTTGTAGTGCTTGTATGTGTAGAGGCCTGTAGGGGCAGTGTGCTGAGCCCCGAGCCCTGATTAGGGGGCGGAGCTTGGCTGATTAGGGGGCCTATAAAAGAGGCCTCCCAGCCGAGCAGCGGCCCTAGCAGCGAGCAGCGGCCCCCAGGAGCCGGCCAACAGGGCTGCTAACAGGGGAGTTTAAGTGGGAGTGAGTCTCATTGGAGGAGAAGGTATCTGTACTTGCGTCTGTCTTTGTAGTGCTTGTATGTGTAGAGGCCTGTAGGGGCAGTGTGCTGAGCCCCGAGCCCTGATTAGGGGGCGGAGCTTGGCTGATTAGGGGGCCTATAAAAGAGGCCTCCCAGCCGAGCAGCGGCCCTAGCAGCGAGCAGCGGCCCCCAGGAGCCGGCCAACAGGGCTGCTAACAGGGGAGTTTAAGTGGGAGTGAGTCTCATTGGAGGAGAAGGTATCTGTACTTGCGTCTGTCTTTGTAGTGCTTGTATGTGTAGAGGCCTGTAGGGGCAGTGTGCTGAGCCCCGAGCCCTGATTAGGGGGCGGAGCTTGGCTGATTAGGGGGCCTATAAAAGAGGCCTCCCAGCCGAGCAACGGCCCTAGCAGCGAGCAGCGGCCCCCAGGAGCCGGCCAACAGGGCTGCTAACAGGGGAGTTTAAGTGGGAGTGAGTCTCATTGGAGGAGAAGGTATCTGTACTTGCGTCTGTCTTTGTAGTGCTTGTATGTGTAGAGGCCTGTAGGGGCAGTGTGCTGAGCCCCGAGCCCTGATTAGGGGGCGGAGCTTGGCTGATTAGGGGGCCTATAAAAGAGGCCTCCCAGCCGAGCAGCAGCCCTAGCAGCGAGCAGCGGCCCCCAGGAGCCGGCCAACAGGGCTGCTAACAGGGGAGTTTAAGTGGGAGTGAGTCTCATTGGAGCAGAAGGTATCTGTACTTGCGTCTGTCTTTGTAGTGCTTGTATGTGTAGAGGCCTGTAGGGGCAGTGTGCTGAGCCCCGAGCCCTGATTAGGGGGCGGAGCTTGGCTGATTAGGGGGCCTATAAAAGAGGCCTCCCAGCCGAGCAGCGGCCCCCAGGAGCCGGCCAACAGGGCTGCTAATAGGGGAGTTTAAGTGGGAGTGAGTCTCATTGGAGGAGAAGGTATCTGTACTTGCGTCTGTCTTTGTAGTGCTTGTATGTGTAGAGGCCTGTAGGGGCAGTGGTCTGAGCCCTGAGCCCTGATTAGGGGGCGGAGCTTGGCTGATTAGGGGGCCTATAAAAGAGGCCTCCCAGCCGAGCAGCGGCCCTAGCAGCGAGCAGCGGCCCCCAGGAGCCGGCCAACAGGGCTGCTAACAGGGGAGTTTAAGTGGGAGTGAACAGGGGGAGGTGGAAGGGGAGGCAGGAGGGCGCGGTGGTCGGTGTGTTCTGTTTCCTCAGAGGCTGCAGGCAGAGACCATAGCAGCCATGAGCCAAGCAGCGGGGGACACAATGCAGATGAAAGCATGTGGCAGTTGTGGTATATATATGGTCCTAGCTGTGGCACCTGAGCAGAGGTATGTCTGTATGAAATGCCGCCTAATTGACCTGTTAGAGGAAAAGGTCCGAGGGTTGGAGATGCAGGTAGAGACCCTGGTAGAGTTTAGAAGGGGGTTTGAGCAGCTAATGGAGCAAGGGCAAGGGGTGGCTGAAGGGGAATGCTCAGGGGTGCAGGGGGAAGCGGGGGCTATGGTCTGTGAGGGGGGAATGTCAGGGGGAGAACATGAGCAGTGGAAGCATGTGACCGTGAGAAGCAGGCCAAGGAAAAGGAGGGCTAGTGAGGGGGAAATAGAACTCAGGAACAGGTTTGGGTGTTTGGATAACGAGGAGGGGACGCAGCAGCTGGTAACTGATGGTGGGAGGCAGAGGAAGAAAAGAAGGGCAGCTAGTCCAATAGAGAGGGGGGAGGAGTTGATGGAAACAGCATCAATACTCGGCCCCAGGAGGATACAGGATGGCAATAGGGGGACTATAAAGGAAAATAGAGACAGACAGGAGTTACGGCCCCAGGGAACAGGGGATATATTAGTAGATCGCACTGTCACCAGGCAAAGGCAGGTTTATGTGATTGGAGACTCCCTTCTGAGGAGATTAGACAGGCCTGTGACCAGGGCAGACCCAGAAAACAGAAGGGTGTGCTGTCTGCCGGGCGCTAAGATATGGGATGTGGACCTGCGGTTGAAAAGGATCCTAAAAGGAGCAGGTAAGAACCCCTTGATCGTCCTTCACGTAGGAACGAATGACACGGCTAGGTTCTCGCTAGAGAGAATCAAGGGAGATTATGCCAGGCTGGGGAAGACGCTTAAGGAAGTTGAGGCTCAGATTATCTTCAGTGGGATTCTGCCTGTTCCTAGAGAAGGACAGCAAAGGGCAGACAGGATTGTGAGGATAAATAGCTGGCTAAGGGAGTGGTGCTATAAGGAGGGCTTTGGGATGTATGGCCACTGGGAGGCTTTCGGGGACAGACAGCTGTTCTCACGGGATGGACTTCACCTGAGTAGGGAAGGAAATAGACTTCTGGGAGGGAGGCTGGCTCATCTCATCAAAAGGGCTTTAAACTAGGAACTTGGGGGAGACGGTTGGGAGATGTCCAGTTAATCTCCACGCCAGATTCCAACACTGAAAAAGAGGGCGAAGAGATAAGCACAGATATAGGTAGGGGTAGGGAATTGGACATGAGAAAGAGGGGGCGGATGGACAGTACGGGGTCCGTACCAAATTGCATATCTAATGGGAGAAAGGATAGACAGCATACGGTTAGATGTTTATACACTAATGCGAGAAGCCTAGGTAACAAAATGGAGGAATTGGAGCTCCTGGTCCAAGAAATAAAACCTGATATCATAGGAATAACCGAAACGTGGTGGAACGGTAGTCATGACTGGAGTACAGGTATGGAAGGGTATGTGCTGTTTAGGAATGACCGGAAAAAAGGTAAAGGTGGGGGTGTGGCATTGTATGTCAATAATGAGCTAAAATGTAAAGAAATAATAAGTGATGGAATGGATAAGACGGAGTCTGTATGGGCAATAATTACACTGGGAAAAAGAACTACTAGAGCCTCCCCTGAGATAGTGCTTGGGGTGTGCTATAGACCACCGGGATCTAGCCTGGATGCGGACAGAGAACTATTTAATGTTTTTAAGGAAGTAAAAACTAATAAGAGCTGTGTAATCATGGGGGACTTTAACTTCCCGGACATAGATTGGGGAACAAATGCTAGTAACAATAATAGGGCTCAGATGTTCCTAGACGTGCTAGCAGATGAATTCCTTCATCAAGTAGTAGCTGAACCGACGAGGGGGGATGCCATTTTAGATTTGGTGCTGGTGAGTAGTGAGGACCTCGTTGAGGAAATGGTTGTAGGGGACAACCTTGGCTCGAGTGACCATGAGCTAATTCGGTTTAAACTAAATGGAAGGATTAACACAAATAAAACTGTGACTAAGGTTTACGATTTCAAAAAGGCCAACTTTAATAAATTAAGGCAACTACTTAGGGAAGTGGATTGGGCTAACATACTTAGGGATCTAAAGGCAGATGACGCCTGGGATTATTTCAAGCTGAAGTTGCACGAGCTGTCCGAGGCCTGTATCCCGAGAAAGGGAAAACGGTTAGTAGGCAGGAGAATTAGACCCAGCTGGATGAGCGGGCGTCTCAAAGGGGCGATTAAGAAAAAACAGAAAGTGTACAAAGAATGGAAGAGGGGAGAGATCAGCAAGGAAACCTACCTTATTGAGGTCAGAGCATGTAGGGATGCGGTGAGAAAGGCCAAAAGCCGTGTAGAGTTGGACCTCGCGAGGGGAATTAAATCCAATAGTAAGAGGTTTTATAGCCATATAAATAGGAAGAAAACACAGAAAGAGGAAGTGGGACCGCTGAAGAATGTAGATGGAGTGGAGATTAAGGATAATCTAGGCATGGCACAATATCTAAATGAATATTTTGCGTCGGTCTTTAATAAGGCTAATGAAGGGCTTAGGAATAGAGGGAGCAGGACAGAGGGGAATAGAGGAGGGGCGATTGACATTACAGTATCAGAGGTGGAAGCCAAACTTGACCAGCTAAATGGGACTAAATCGGGCGGACCGGATGATCTTCATCCTAGAATATTGAAGGAGCTGGCGCGAGAAATTGCAAGCCCCTTAGCGATAATTTTTAATGAATCTGTAAACTCGGGGGTGGTACCGTTGGACTGGAAAATAGCTAATGTGGTTCCTATTTTCAAGAAGGGGAAAAAAAGTGACCCGGGTAACTACAGGCCTGTTAGTTTAACTTCTGTAGTATGCAAGGTCTTGGAAAAATTTTTGAAGGAGAAAGTAGTTGAGGACCTTGAGGTGAATGGCAATTGGGACAAATTACAAAATGGGTTTACGAAAGGCAGATCGTGCCAAACCAACCTGATCTCCTTCTTTGAGAAAGTAACAGACCTTCTAGATAAAGGAAATGCGGTGGATCTAATATACCTCGATTTTAGTAAAGCGTTTGATACTGTGCCGCATGAGGAATTATTGGTTAAATTAGAAAAGATGGGGATCGATATGAAAATCCAGAGGTGGATAAAGAACTGGTTAAAGGGGAGACTGCAGCGGGTGGTACTGAAAGGTGAACTGTCAGGTTGGAGGGAGGTCACCAGTGGGGTTCCTCAAGGTTCAGTTTTGGGCCCGATTTTATTTAATCTATTCATTACTGACCTCGGAACCGAATGTAGGAGTGGGCTGATAAAGTTTGCGGATGACACAAAGTTGGGAGGTATTGCCAATTCGGAGAAGGATCGGGATATTCTGCAGGGAGACTTGGATGACCTTGTAAATTGGAGTAATAGTAATAGGATGAGATTTAATAGTGAGAAGTGTAAGGTGATGCATTTAGGGATGACTAACAAGAATTTTAGTTATAACCTGGGGACACATAGGTTGGAAGTGACGGAGGAGGAGAAGGACCTCGGAGTCCTGGTTGATCGCAGGATGACTATGAGTCGGCAATGTGACGTGGCTGTGAAAAAAGCTAATGCGATCTTGGGATGCGTTAGGCGAGGTATTTCTAGTAGGGACAGGGAGGTGCTGCTTCCGTTATACAAGGCGCTGGTGAGACCTCATTTGGAGTACTGTGTGCAGTTCTGGTCTCCTATGTTTAAAAAGGATGAACTCAAACTGGAACGGGTACAGAGAAGGGCCACTAGGATGATCCGAGGAATGGAAAACCTTTCCTATGAAAGGAGACTCGAGGAGCTCGGTTTGTTTAGCCTAACCAAAAGAAGGCTGAGGGGGGATATGATTGCTCTCTTTAAATATATCAAAGGGATTAATACCAAGGAGGGAGAGGAATTATTTCAGCTCAGTACTAATGTGGACACGAGAACGAATGGATATAAACTGGCCGTGGGGAAGTTTAGGCTTGAAATTAGACGAAGGTTTCTAACCGTCAGAGGGGTGAAATTTTGGAACAGCCTCCCGAGGGAAACGGTGGGGGCGAAAGACCTCTCTGGCTTCAAGATTAGGCTTGATAAGTTTATGGAGGGAATGGTTTGATGGGATAACATGATTTTAGTCAATTAGGCATTAACGTGCCATCGCTGCTAAAATGAGGGTCCGGCTGTAGAATCTTGCCTGTATGCTCGGGGTTCTACTGATCGCCATATTTGGGGTCGGGAAGGAATTTTCCTCCAGGGTAGATTGGCAGAGGCCCTGGAGGTTTTTCGCCTTCCTCCGCAGCATAGGGCAGGGGTCGCAGGCTGGAAGATTCTGTGTGGGTGGGTCAGCTTTTGTGGCCTGCATCATGCGGGAGGTCAGACTAGATGACCATATTGGTCCCTTCTGACCTTAAAGTCTATGAGTCTATAAGGAGAAAGGCAAATCAATTAAATCAATACTAAATAAAAACATTGTTTTACGTCCCGCCAAAGTAAACAATATTACTGTAAGCGTTGAAGCTTGTTTTTCTTGCAGAATGCTTTGTACATGAAAGCACATACAATATTAGTTTATATATGACAGTTATTAAAAGCCCCTTTAGTTAAATCTTTGATAATACGTGATGTATTCTCGCCACGTTATAAAAAATGTACAGTTTGTAGAGTAAATACTTTACAAATATTTGGAAAAAGTGGAATTAAAATGAATAGATATTTCATTAGTCTAACAAAGAAAAACTGACTAGGGTTATGTGGGATGGTTGTGAGGTTCAGGCACCGGAGTTATACTCAGAAGATCTGGGTTTAATTCTTGGCTCTGTCACCGGTTTCCTGTGTGACCGTGGTTAGGCCCAGATCCTGAAACGCATTTAGGTTTTTAACTTCCATTGAAATCAGTGGAATGTAGGGGCTTCAATACCATTGAGGATCTGGGCCTTAGTCTCTCTGTACCTCAGCCTTTCATTGGTAAAGTGGAAATTAATAATATTTCCCTATATCTATCACAGGCATATTGTGAGGATAAAGCCATAAATACTTGTGAGGCACTTGGACGCTATGGGGTTGGGAATGATGTAAGTCGATAGATCCTACTGAGTGCTCTCAATTGCCATTCGCTTAAATGGGAACTGAGGGCACTTACTGCCTTGCTGGAGGTGTTTGACGTCCTGCAGCACTATACCAGTTTACCATGTCAGTCCTGCAGCCTTTGGGTGAGAAGCCCTATTGATGTCAGTGGAACTGCTCTGTGAGCTCAGACCCTGCCTGATGAAGATTTCTGGTGCACCCATCATTGCCCACCATCTCCCATTCATTTTGTCACCTGCACCGAAGCCCGAACTGATCTGCATTCTAATTATGAGAGTGGGGGCAGCCCGGGTACCGTTGTGTTCCCAAAGTGGGCCATGGCAGCACACATGGGGACCGGACAGAAGCTCACCATTAAGTGGACACCTAATCTACCAGTCACACAAAGTAGTAGGTGTAACTGTGGTGGGGTACCACAGAACTACAGGACACCCAGGGGCAGATTTTCACTTTCGATATAGCTCTGAGCATAAATTGCACCACCCCAAGCAGCATTGTGACTCACAGGCACCCCTCATGAGCACAGTCCCCTCTCTGCTTTATCTTGCTTGAGGAGCTGGTGAGTGGGGGTGAGCCTAGGTAAGCCACTTAGCCTCCCTGTGCCTCAGTTTCTCCACCTGTAAAACAGAGATAATAGCACTGTCCTACCTTACAGGGCGATTGTAAGGATAAACACATTAAAAGATTTTGGGGCACTTAGATACGATGATGGGGACCACATCATCGTATCTTAAAATACTTAAAATAGAGAGAGGAACTTGCTGTTGTCCATTACCAGCAGCAAATTGCATCACCTGCCCCAACAGTGACTGAGCTGTACAGGCCTGTGAGTAGCTAACAGTGGAGCCAAGATGCTGCCCACCTGCTCTGGGAAGACAGTAAGCAGATATCCATGTCTCACCTACCCCTGCATGCCCAAACCCAAGGTCTGATAGCCCATGTAGAAGTGTAAGGGGGATATTTACTCCCTTTTATGAGTGTGTAATCCAGGGGACAGGCTAGCCCTAAATAGCTTCAAATCAATATACAGAAACATTTAAAATACAGGACTCTCAGCTGGCTAGCAGACCATATAGGAACTAATTCAAACACATTAAATGTGTATTGTTGTGTTAGTTTGGTGGATAACTACTTGGGGTGGATTTAACCAATGTGTACTTCCCCATCCCATACGGTGACTGAGCTGACTGTGTAGCCATCCTGCACATTATTACTGTGATTCAGCTTGCACCACGCTCCTCAGTCAGAAGGCAGGAGTTCCCTAGGTCAGGCTAATGGGAGTTTTCTCTTTGCTGACCTGGGTTAAGCACCTCTCAGCTGGAAGTTGTTTCTTTGCATAACTTACAATCATTTGCAAGTCCACAAGCATTGTTAGTGCTAATATCAATAGTCATCTACTGTTCATTGCAGGGAACAGTAGATGACTAGGTGCATGTGTTTGGAACAGTCCCTCTTTTTTTTTTAAATGCTCATTAACAATATCCTGTGGCTATACAGTGGCTGACATCCTGAAAGATTCCAAAGCACATTACAAACTATGGCATATATGTCTATAGTGCAATCAGAGGTGTGACTGCAGCACATGTAGACGTATCCAAGCTAGCTTCGATCTAGTTAGCTTGAACAACAATGGCAGTGAAGTCGCAGCTGCACAAAGCTCCCTTGAGTATGTCTCCACGTGCTGCAGTCACTCCTCTGATTGCAGTGTAGACATACCCTGTGTGTAGAGGAGTCACTTTGTCAGCCACTGGGGTGGTATGCACCAGTCAATAAACTGAAAACGGCAACATTATGCAATAGTTTAGGGCACAAAATGAAGAAAGTTGCAGCCAGTTGCAATTAGAAGCAGAAGACTGTTAGGTAAAATGTAAGTTTTCAAGCAGGAGTTCACCCCAGAACACTCTTGCAAAAAGTGCTACAGAATGTTTAATGGACAAATGGTCAGGATCCCCAGTTTTACATCTCATCCAAAAGACGGCATCTCCACAAGCACAATGCTCCTTACCATCATGGCTGGGGCACTGGTTCAATTCTGACATGGAAGGAGGAGTGCCACCTACTGAATCAACAACATCCAAGTATTGACTAAGTTGAACCTGACTTAGCCTAAGGTCAGAGGAGAGCACAGATTGCAGTGGCATGGGAGGTAATGACTTCACGGCACTTCCAGCCCTTTGACTGAAATCACTGGTAGCTGTGTGTGCCCAACGAGGGTAGAATTTAACTGGATATATTGAAGTAAACTCTGAATATATGCACGACCAAGTAGTGGCTTGACTAACTGCTGTATGTTTACATTTTTACCTCAGAAAATTAAGGGAGAGTTATTGTTTCTGAGCCCTCTGTATAGGACATGGGTATTGCACTTTGAGATATCAGAGGGACAACTCTATTTTAGATATAATTTGGATGAATAATTTATAATTTCTGTGAGGAATGATAAAAGTGGTTTGTTTTTGTTTTACAGTTCTTGTCAAAGTAACATCATCAGCCTCATGCTGTTTGACATGAACTCTTCAAAACATTGCTGGAGATGCTACAGAAACTAGTAATTCAGCTATTTCTTTCTGTATAATGAACTGATCATCACATTAGTTTTACTGAGAGTTACACAGCATCAACAAGCTATGGCTAGCTTGGATCTCAGAGGCAGCAAGGCATTTAGAGACATCGTTGGTCTAATGGTCTGTATTACAAAACAGTTACTGACGGGTTTCATTCAGGTGAAACATGAATGGAGGCTCTGTTCCCTGGAGGTCATTATAACCTAACTGTATGCTTTAGAAGAGTAGGGAGTCTGAGCTCAGTTTGTTCTGGCCATTTACCAAATGAGGCCTAAGCCAGGGCCTCCTTGTAGGGAGGTCTCTGCATGGTTCTCCTTGTGGAGCATCTTACAAATTGTCTGTTAGGGGAGATGATCGTTCCCCCCAAGTGAAAAGAAGACAAGGGGGTTTTTGGCCCCCAAATATCAAAGATCTCTGGAGATTCACTGGAAACTAGGGCTTCAGCATCCAGAACCCACTGCTGCTTTCCACAGCTTCTTGTCCACAGGTTCATTGGGCATCTCCTGGGAGCAGCTGGCCTTGGGACTCCTCCTTGTCCCCATCCCCTTAAATATAGTGGGCCACATTTTCTGTTAGTGCAGCAGAGAGGTCACCCTGGTTCTATGCCTAGCCCTGAATGCAGGGGAGAGGAGACTGGGAGCTGGTCTAATTTGCACCAGCCTGCTCTGATGCCCCAAGGCACCATATACCCACTAGGTATTGCTGGAGCTCTCTGTGTTCTACTCATTCCCAACATGTCTTCTGCACCAGGAGCTGTGGAGAGGGAGGCTTAGGAGCTGCCTCTACCAGGTCTGTGCCTTCAAGGGATTCCCCTGCCCCCCACAAAGTGGGTGTCCCTACCCGTACGGGGATTGGGGCTGAGAATCTGTCTGATTATTTATATATACCCCATTTATTATTTTTGTGGAAGATTCTGTTCCAGCTGAAGCCAATGGTAAAACTCCTATTGGCATTAATCAGACCAGGAGTGGGTCCCGAGGAAGGAATTTAATCACAGAACTAAGAGTTAGAGATGGAGAAGACTGATGAGTTCCCGTCTAATCCATCCCTCAACCAATGCAGGATTGTTCCCAGCAGTATATGATCTTGTGTTTTTGTCTAGTCTAACTTAAATGTCCCATTGGATGGGGCTTCCATACTTCTCTTCAGAGACTATTCTACAGGCAAATCAGTCAATGCCTCAACACTTTTCCTCATCTTCATCCAAAACAATATAACTTTCAATAAAGCAAAGTTGTTACCATCCTTCCAGTGCTTGTACATTATTATTATTATTTATGCCATCCTTCTGCCAGGTGTTGTCAGCAGCAAAAAGGGCTAGGTTCAATATCTAGGGGTACCTCTTAAAATTAACAAACACCATCGGCTTCTGCCACCCTGGTGCTCTCTCCACATCAAGTCCGGTCCAGCAGCTCCACCACTCAACATTGCTATAGCAATTACAGTCGAGGGGTGCTGGGTGTATGTGAGTGTGCACATGCTTTGCTGCCACTTCTGCCTCATCTCTTGCCGTGATGTTGTCTTAATGCTGAGTATCCGTCCTCAGACTTCACCTAATCCAGCTTAGTGATGCCAGATAGGGGACTTCATAGTAAAGTTCACTCAGCTCTGTCATTAACCAGTGTGTGTGTGTGTGTGTGTGTGGGGGGGGGGGTCAATGGCATCATAGGACCCTTCATCAGAATCTCTGGCACCAGAGTCTCACTCCTAGTCAAAGGTAGCAGTCCCTTTTCTCTGCTTCTTGTTTCTCTGGCTTATGTCCAGCTCCACTGGCCAGCCGCGCAGGACTGGAGGCTATGGCAACTCCCCACTCATGGAATATTAAGTATAGTTCTATTTGCCTTTTGTCACACAATAAGGATAACAACATTTCATTACCCCTACACTGACAACTTAAATGAATTTTAACCAAAACAACCAGAATGTCACAGTGGGAAGGTGGGTAACTTGCAAGTAAGGCCTGCTTGTTCTGGCTATTCCTCACATTCACCAACAAATGGCAGTAGAGAACTCCTTCCCTAAAGTTACAGAGCTGCTGCAGGCTGGCATCTGTATCGTGACAGTGTTTAGGAACCCCAGTTGTGGATAAAGACCCCATTGCGCTAGGCGCTGTACAATCACGGAACAAAAAGACACTCCCTGCCTTAAATAGTTTATAGTCTCTGTGCAATTAATAAAACAAATGACTGTTCCAAACTATTTGACTGTACCAAAACATATTTTATCCCCTGTCCTTCCAGTTTGAAAATGCTGCGGAAGAGCAGCATATCTATCTATCACAAGCAATATATGTAGATTTTTAGGGTATCCACTGTAGATGCTTATAATATTCCCCTTTCTCTTTGTCACTACTTTCTAAAGCTATAGATATCAAGCTCTTTTGATTTTTCCTAGCAAATCAATCCCTCCTGTCCTCTAATTATTTTAATTGCTGTTCTTTGAACTCTCTCCAATGTGCCAATATCTTTCTGGTAATGTGCTCACAAAAGCCTTCAATATTCCCATTGCAGCTGCTCCAGAGCCATCTAGAGAGGACCTGTTACCAACCTGCTCTAGGGCACGATGCACGTGGAATCCAAATTTTCATTGATCTTTTTTGCCTTCAGATTGCATTGTGCACCTGAAAGTCTCTTCCGGCTTTCTTCATCCCAGTCAGTATCTGTGGTGAGGATTGTTTTTGAATCTCAAATTAAATCTTGTTCGTTAATTTCTTCCCATGTTTCTCATCTCTCTAGTGCCCTTCGTTTTATTTCTCTGTCCTCAGAGAATTTCACACATACTTTATTAATTATTATTTTATTTTATTATTTGTATTACAGTGGCTCCTGAGGGCACCAATTCAGATCAAGGTCCCACTATGCTAGGCCCACACCAACATATAATACAGTAACAGACAGTCCCTGCCTCAAGGAGCCTACAGTCTATGTAGGAGAGATTGACAAAAGGGGAGAAGGGAAGTATTATTATCCCATTGGACAGGTGGGGAACTGAGGCAAGAGATTAAGGATTCAATCCTGCAAGGTGCTGAGATCCAAACAAAGGTCTTAATTGTTAATATTAAGCATGTGAGTAGACCCACTGAAATCAACAAATAAATTGAGCTAAATAGGACTGTTCATGTGCTTAAAAAGCAACAGAGAGTCCTGTGGCACCTTTAAGACTAACAGATGTATTGAAGCATAAGCTTTCGTGGGTGAATACCCACTTCAATACCCACGAAAGCTCATGCTCCAATACATCTGTTAGTCTTAAAGGTGCCACAGGACTCTCTGTTGCTTTTTACAGATCCAGACTAACACGGCTACCCCTCTGATACTTGACATGTGCTTAAAGTTAAACCTCTGAGTAGCAAACTGCATGGATCTTGGATGGAGGAGCACAGGTTCCAGGAGGGAAGTTTTTGGAGGAGGTACCAAAAATCAAATTAAAAAATTGCTTTTGTTCCCATGCAGAACAAAATTAAGACCTTGCAATTTTCTTCAGGGACAGAGAGACCAACCAGTCCCCAGTGTAGCAATAGCCAGGTGGTTAAGGTACTGAGCTGGAATGAGTGATACGGCGGCGTGTCCTTACTCTGCCTGATTCAGCATGAACCTGGGTCTCCCCCATCCCAGACAAATGCCCCAACCACCAGGCTCACTGAGTAAATCTCTCCCATTGGAGCTATTCCACTTTGTATAAATAATGAAATAGTCACTGGGGCAGAGAGAGGATGACTCTATAGTCTGATGCTTAGGGCACTTGCCTGGTATATGGGAGACCCGGTGCAAGTCTGCCTAATTTGGAACTGGACTTGAGCCTGAGTCTGCCATCTCCCAGGAGTGTGCCCTGACCACCTGTCTCACCCGCTGAAGTTCTCATTGAAATGGGGAACATTTTAGTTTTAACAAAATGGTATTTTTCAACAGAATTTTTTTGACCAGCCCTACTCCTACCCTTATTTTAAAAAATTCTTTCCTCTTGTTTCCCACTCCCGTCAAAATCACCAGTGAAGAAGCAAAATATATCCACTCTGAATAGGGGACTGCTTTCACGGAACAGCTCAATAAAATCTCATCACTGCTGGTATGTTTGTACAATTCTAAAACTGTTAGCAGGAACATACAAGGCTTGTTTCTCCTCTTGCTTGCACTGGTATTAATGAAAAGTAAACTCCACTGAAGTCAGTGGAGGAATGCTCATGTAAGAGTGGAGGAGAATGAAACCCACAATTCTCTACATAGTTCTTGAGCTCCCAAGTACTATCCAGTTATGCCATAGGGCCAGTTTAATCAACAACATTGCAAGTGGAATGAAGAGAAAACACATACTTCAAATGCATTAATTCTTTAGTTCTATACTCTTAATTATGACTAGATAAATCTTAACTTCAGGTTCAGATTCCCCCTCAGGCCCGGCACTTAAAGGAAACTTCTTGTTCCACACTGCAATTCTTTCCCTTTTTTTTAATGGTGTTTTCCTCCAACTCATCCAGGGATGGAGAACTATTAAGATTAAAATCAAAACCCTCCTGGAGTTTGGCTCATCTATGCACTGTTTCCTATAATGTTAGAGTATCTTGTCTTTTGCTGGCACCAAGCTATCATCTCACCTCCTGCTGACTGCTGAGTTGTTTATAAAAACCCATTTCTCTCTGCATATGAGACAGATGCTTTGGTGTGGAGAAGAATATATTAAACATGTAGAAGAAGAAGGCAGCCTTTTCAAGTTTCTTGGGAGTTGGTATAAAATAAAGACAGGCTGCTAGCAGGAAAAAAAAAATCAAGATCTTTAAAGGACCCTTCTGTAGTGAATTCTTTAAAGTCCCACTTCTACAGTTTGATATGCAATTCTAAGTGTGGGGAACTGTGAATCTGGTCAGTATACAATATTGCTGTCAGTAAGATAAGCAAATTTTATCCATCACTTGATGGATGGGTAATGGCATGCTGGTGAACTACCATGCTGGCAATTAGCTGATCTTAACTAAATATTTCATTTTTTGTAACGAGTTGCGGTTGAGGTGGATCTAGATCTGAGTGTTTGGCTTTTTGCAATCAGCTAGAGAGAAAAATCAAATCAAATATACATCTGTACAGAAGGCATGGAAGAGGGCATCTGTGCCAAAGGCATTATTTCATTTATCACCCTACCTTCTCAGTTATCCTACAGTGCCATTTTGAACAAGGACTATACATTAGGCCTGAAATATTGGGCTGGGGAAAAGTATAGTTTCACTCTGTGAGAAGATTAAATTTACAAATAAGTTAGGGAGGGATTTTCAAAAGTGCAGAAGTGTTGCCATTGAAGTAAATGGTCCAACTCCCTTTGACTATGATGGGAATGGAGTTAGGCCAATGACGAGTGCTTTTGAAAATCAAAAAGCTCAGTTCTGCAAATACTAACCATGCAAGTAGTCCCCATGGCTTCATGGGGTTTACTAGAGTGAGTAAGAGTTTGCCAAATCAAGCCCCATTTTCCTTGTTAACTTCTATGCAGTTTGTTCACTTGTTGGACTTCGTTCAGCTTGTGAAGTGAAGCTAGAGTAGTCTGCTTCCAATACCTTTCATTTTCTGGGCCTCATGCATTGGCACAGTGCTGCAGTGTTTGCATTGCCAGTGAAGTAATAATGTGTTGGCTTCCTGAAGAGCTGGGTATTAAAGTGGTCCTCACAGACTTCTGGGTGATTTGAATATTTTCATTTCCATCCATCCCTTCCTAAAAGCCACTCACTTACCATTTCACTGATGTGGTGGTAGCAAGAACTGCAGTACTAGAGCATGAGAAGGTAATGAAAGAGCTATTGTGTAGACAAAAAGAACGAGGAGTACATGTGGCACCTTAGAGACTAACAAATTTATTTGAGCATAAGCTTTCGTGGGCTAAAGCCTACTTCATCAGATGCATGCAGTGGAAAATACAGTAGGAAGATATATATACACAGAGAACATGAAAAAATGGGGGTTGCCATACCAACTCTAACTAGACTAATCGATTAAGGTGGGCTATTATCAGCAGGAGAAAAAAAGCTTTTGTAGTGATAATCAGGATGGCCCATTTCAAACAGTTGACAAGAAGGTGTGAGTAACAGTAGGGGGAAAATTAGACAGTGACTTTCAGGGGACTGTGTCTTAAATTTTCCTCCAAGCAAGTTTCCTAGTTCTCCTTCTCAATGATTTGCTCACTAACACATGAGCTGACCAGCCTTCATATAATATATAGGCTCTGTAGCGTAGACATGGCTTATGTTGGCATAGCTATGTCGGTAAAGCCCCTTGTGTAGATGCAGCATATGCTGACAGAAGCAGTTCTTCTGCGGGCATAATAATGCCACCCCCCCCAAATGACATTAGATGTACTATG
This sequence comes from Emys orbicularis, assembly GCF_028017835.1. Taxonomy (NCBI): domain Eukaryota; kingdom Metazoa; phylum Chordata; order Testudines; family Emydidae; genus Emys; species Emys orbicularis. The sequence goes on from NC_088683.1 coordinate 350,411,853, forward strand.
TAGTATTGTTGTAGCTGTGTCAGTCCGAAAAGTATATCTCTTTCACTAAGAGAAGTTGGTCCAATAAAAGATATTACCTCACCCACTTTGTCTCTCTAATTAGATGTGCTGATAGAAGCACTCTGCTGTTGGCTTCGTTGTGTGTACACTGGGGATTTTGCCAGCATATCTATGTAAGGTGTGATTTTTTTATATTTCTAGCCTGGTCTACACTATGAGGTTAGGTCGAATTTAGCTGTGTTAGGTCAATTTAAAAATGAATGCGTCCACACAACTAACCCTGTTCTGTCGATCTAAAAGGCTCTTAAAATCGACTTCTGTACTCCTCCCCGGCCAGGGAAGTAGCGCTAAAATCGACTTCGCTGGATCGAATTTGGGGTATTGCGGATGCAAATTGATGGTATTGGCCTCTGGGAGCTATCCCACAGTGCTCCATTGTGACCGCTCTGGACAGCACTTGAACGCCGATGTACTAGCCAGGTACTAGCCAGGTACACAGGAAAAGCCCCGGGAACTTTTGAATTTCATTTCCTGTTTGGTCAGCATGGCAAACTCAGCAGCACAGGTGACCATGCAGTCCCCACAGAATCGTAGAGCGTAGAATGTTTCTAGGCCCCCCCCCATCTCTGACCCTGAGGTTATCGCAGATTAGAAGGCAAAAAAAATGCACTTGCGATGACATGTTTTCCGAGCTCTGCAGTCCTCCCACACTGATAGGGCACAGCTTAATGCATAGAGGCATTCAGTGGCAGAGGCCAGGAAAGAATTAAGTGAGCGCAAAGAGCGGAGGCAGGACGTGATGCTGAGGCTAATGGGGGAGAAAACGGACATGATGAAGCGTCTGTTGGGGGAGCAAACGGACATGATAAAGCATCTGTTGGAGCTGCAGAAAAGCCAACAAGAGCACAGACCCCCCGCTGCATCCACTGTATAACTGCCTACCCTCTTCCCCATGTTCCATAGCCTCCTCACCCAGACGCCCAAGAACGCAGTGGGGGTGGGTCCGGACACCCAGCCACTCCACTCTAGAGGATGGCCCAAGCAACAGAAGGCTGTCATTCAAACAGTTTGATTTTTAGTGTGGCTACAATAAGCAATGTGGCCTTGTCCTTCCCTTCTTCCCCACCCCACCCAGGCTACCTTGTCTGTTATCTCTTTTTTAAAAAAATTAATAAAGAAAGAATGCATGGTTTCAAAAAAATAGTTACTTTTTTTCGAAGGGGGGAGGGAGGTTGGCTTACAGGGAATTAAAATCAACAAAGGGGACGGGTTTGCATCAAGGAGAAACACACACAACTGTCACACTGAAGCCTGGCCAGTCACGAAACTGGTTTTCAAAGCCTTTCTGATGCGCAGCGTGCCTTGCTGTGCTCTTCCCTTGATACCAGAATGTCAATGATTGCATTGGCTACTTGGATCACAGCAGCCCCCACAGTAGACTTGCTCACAACAGCAGCGGTGACGGTGAGCCGAGTGGGCTCCATGCTTGCCATGGTATGGCGTCTGCCGTTGCTTTCACGGAGGGAGGGGCAACTGACGACATGTACCCGAAACCACCCGCAACAATGTTTTTGCCCCATCAGGCATTGGGAGCTTAACCCAGAATTCCAATGGGCGGCGGAGACTGTGGGAACTGTGGGATAGCTACCCACAGTGCACTGCTCCATAAGTCGATGCTAGCCACGGTAGTGAGGATGCACTCCGCCGACTTAATGTGCTTAGTGTGGACATACGCAATCGACTGTATAAAATCGATTTCTAAAAATTGACTTCTATAAAATCAACCTAATTTCATAGTGTAGACATACCCCAATTTAGCTACATTGGTAAAACTTTGTCATGTAGACTAGGCCTTAGTTCAATCATTGAGCGAACACATGGAGAAACCAGTCAGCAATCTCTACCTATCTCAGTACATTTTCCATCCAGCTGATAAAAATACATCCCAGCAAGCAGAGAAATTACCCCTTGATCTTGAGCTCAGCTATTGTTGTGTTCCCTAATATGGGGGAAATAGCTGTGGGCTATTGTCTGTACATGTGCTACAGTCAGTGTAGCTCAGGAAAAATGAATGTCTTTATTAACATAAGCAACCTGCAAGAGTTTGATGTGGCATGCTGCATATGAGCTCTTCCTTTGTTATGTCCCTGCCTCTAGAGCTTTCTACCAGTGGGAAACTCCACAATGTTCGTGTATATGTGATTTTAAGGAAATAAATTGTGATACATGACAGCTGTGATGCCCAATTTCTGTGTATATGAATGAAAAATATTTTTATTGTCTTGAGCAGTGAAAAGTCACAAAACTTCATCCTTGTTTTGGGGAGGAGCCGTCAAAGTCTGAGCTAGTTGATTCCTTTTTCCATTACAATTTTTCAATGGTAGATTCTCAACATGTTTTTAGGGGGCGCAGATAAGGGAAGGGCAGTAGCTGTACAGAATTGGAAAGGGATTTTTAAGTTGTTTTAGCGGTCAACTCCTGCAGGAGTTGACAGTTCAGCTGACATTAAATAATGAAATGAGCAATGCAAATTGCTGTAGCAATAATAACTTCCAATCACTTGAAACCCAGTACATAATGAAGCATAATGACAGCCCACATACCAGCCTTGCACTTCATCCCATCAGAGACTAAACATTTTTAGAAATTAGAAACAAATAATATCACTGAAATCTCTTAACCAAGAGAAATAAATGATATCAACAAAGCAAATAGATCAATAGACATTCATTTATTTCATGTAATTCTGTTAAAAATGCTCTGAGAAACATGGTGAAATGGAGGGTTCTTCACCTGAAATGTATACCAGGCCTGTCAGGTCCTGGTGCTGCAACTTGGATAGATTCTAAGGCCAGAAGGGACCACTGTGATCAACTAGTCTGATCCTGCACCACACAGGCCATAGCACTTCCCAAATTAAATCCTGTTTGAACTACAGCATAGATTTTAGCAAAACACCCAAACTTGATTTAAAAATTACCAGTGATGGCGAATCCACTACAACCCTTGGTAGGTAGTTCCCATGATTAATTACCCTCATTGATACACCTTATTTCAAATCTGAATTTGCTTCAACTTCAAGCCACTGGATCTTGTTATACCTTTGTCTGCTAGATTGAAGAGCCCATTATCAATTTTTGTTCCCCACTTAGGTATTTATAGACTGTGATCAAGTGACCCCTTAACCTTCTCTTTGTTAAGCCAATGGATTGAACTCCATGAGTCTATCACTACAAAATGTTATCTGATCCTTTAATCATTCTCATGGCTGCTCATTGAACGCTCTCCCATTTATCAACATCCTTCTTGAAGTATGGACACCAGAACTGGGACTGGAACTTGCTTTGCACAGGTGGATATCTGCACACCTCCTTCCCCCAATGAGGCCCCATCAAAATCAGTGATCATTGACTTCAGTAGGATTTGGTCCTAAAAATGCCCAGATACAGTAGGACTATGGGAGGAAAAGAAAGTACAGGACTGATTAAGAAAAAGTCCATAAAACAAAACTCCATCCACGTATAACTCCTTTTGGACTTTTCTGGTTTTATGAACAACTCTAATAATACAAGTGCTTTGTTATAATTGCCCGCAGCTCTGAAGATCAGTAAAACACTCAGGCTTTTTCTCTTTGAAAAGGGGGCTTGATTGTGTGGGGCTTGGATTTTCCCTACTCATGCAGCTAGAGAACGTCCCACTCCCACAAACCTCACCCACAAACCAAAACCAAACCAAAAAACCAAGCCCAGTGGTGGTCGATAAATGTTAAAAACATTGCTTGTCATACCCAACACACTATCTCAGTCACAAAGCTCTTGTTATGCTTGAGGAGGCACTGTAATATGCCAAATTGCTAGAAGAGGGGCACATTCCTAAAACTGATGTTTGGACAGCTGTCAGTCAGGACTGTTTGTGGCTATAAACCTCACTTGTATATCACATTCCTAAAGCCAGCTTACTTTAGGATCATTTTGTGTAATGATTTTGCCATGTTTTACAGCAGTTACTGTTATGGAAATTGTCTAAAACTGCCATAAAGTGATACAGAATGCTCCAGGACATTACAAAAATGAAGGCTTTGGCTTGATTGGGGTTTTCTTACTGCATGAAACCTGCGTGCAATTGTTTTTCATGCAAAGACTGTTTGCTCAGCCCTACTTTTTATGCTGAAAAGACACAGGATCAAGATTCTCTGCTGTGAGTGTGAGTAGGCATAGCCCAGCCAAGGGAAGGGCAATATGGCACTAAGCCACCTTTGTGCCTCTGGGATCGTGGGCTGGCACATCCCCTACAGTAAGTTTTATAGTAGCCTCAAAGGCTTCTCTAACGTGTCCTCTTTGTACTGCTGCCTATGGGCTGCTCCACAGCTCAAAATCCCCCTCCCCCTCCAAACACCCCACCCGACATGTCGGGAAAAGTTGCAATGCTTCCATCCAGGATGCTTTCCTCGTGTGGATAAAATGTATCAAGGCAAAAAGGGCGGTCATGCTTGTCTCTACGTGGCTTTCTCTGCATGGAATAGCCTGGAGAAAGAATGACCTTCTCACCCATAGGCCATGATTACACTACAGACTTCTGCTGGGGTGTGAAGAGGTGTGATCCCTCACTGACACAGCTGTGCCATCAAACACCCTAGTATACATGCAACTATACCAGCAAAATTGCTTTTTTCATTGGAATAGTTTGTTTTGTTTGGGGTATGTGTATGTGTGGGTGGAATAAACTACCTCAGTAAAAGCACAGCTTTGTTGGTATAAGCTGTACCTATACTAGGAGCACTGTGTGGGTATAGGATACACCCCAATACCTACACCAGCAAAGAACGTCTTGGGTAGATTTGACTTTAGTGATAATCCCTGCAGGTCAGGTTTAATGCACATGGATGGGGCCAGTGTGTGTGGGAAAACAGCTGCTGACTGTGCTGTAGCTGCTCTGTGCCCACAAAGAGCGCTGCCACTCCCGTCCATGTATGCAATTCTTGTAGTCTACATATAGGGAACCTCCCTGAACTTGGTGCTATATGGATCCAGATCTAGAGTCGTACTTTGCAGCTGAGGACACTCTCTGCAATGGACACCAAATATGAACACTCCTGAATCGTGGAACCAGACTTCGCAGCTTTTGGCCCATTATCAATTGTGAGGGATAAAATATTTATCCAATATCCCTTTTGTCTTGTCTGAGATCTTCCCATTTTGAAGACTCTTTGCAACACTACTGATTAGCATTATTCATTATGTTTGTTGAAAGTTTATACATCTGTATCTATCAAATCTATCTACGACAGCGGTGGGCAACCAGCGGCCTGTGGGCTGCACGCAGCCTGTCAGGGTAACGCGCTGGCGGGCCACAAGAACGTTGGTTTACATTGTCCGTTTGCAGGTACAGCCGCCCACAGCTCCCAGTGGCCACAGGCTGTCCACCACTGATCTGCGAAGACCGAGACACATGACAATGTACAAAGCTAATACAAAAAGAGCAAAAACACACTAGGAAAATATACATAGATCAAAGGAACTCCTTGAAATTCCAAGTGTTGTAGAAAAAGAAATAAAGAACTGAGTTAGGAAGAGACAGTAAGAGAGAGAAGTAAGAGGAAAGTTTCATAATTTCATATAGATTAAGGCAAGAAGGTACCATTAGACCATCTAGTCTGATCCCCTGTATATCACGGGCCATTAAATTACACACATATACCCGTATGTTGAGCCCAATGACTTTAGTTAGACTAAAACATTTCAGGCCTGAGGAGACTAGACTATTGTGTGTCACAGTCAAAGAACAGGAGAGACTGAGGTGCCACCAATGCCTGAAGCTCCTGCAATGGCAGAGAACTGATTAGATGAGATATACCCCAATAATACTAGCAGAAGATCTTCATCCTATGTTGCAGAAGAAGGTGGAAACCCCCCAAAGTCCCTGACCTGGGGGAACATTCCTTCCCAACCCTGAACATATGAGTAAGATACACCAGCCAGGCATCTAAGACAGCAAATTCTCTGTAGCACCTCACAGCACTGGTCGACCCCTGCTGGTGTCCTGTCAGCTGTGGCCAATGTCATGCTTCAGAGGAAGGCAAAAACTTCCTGTCAATACATCTGGACAACTGTGTATCAGTTTTCTCAAATGATTTTCCTGTACAATTTGTACTGACCATCTGCTGTTGTATTTACACTTACCCTGGTGATAGGCATGGTATAATAGTGATAATAATTATGTAATAACTATGGCAGTAATGCCTAAAGGCCACCGTTAGTTTGGGTCTATTGTGCTGTACAACCGTATAATAAATGACAGTCCCTGCCTCAAAGCACTTACAATCTAAAAGACAAGGTGTAACAGGTAGATGTAACAAAAGTGCCCAGGTAGGATAGGAAAGCTGGAGTAACAAATACCATAGGTCAGTGGTTCTCAAACTTTTGTATTGGTGACCCCTTTCATACAGCAAGCCTCTGTGTGCGACCCCCCTTATAAATTAAAAACACCTTTTTTTATATTTAACACTACTATAAATGCTGGAGGTGAAGTGGGGTTTGGGGTGGAGGCTACAGCTCATGACCCCCTGCCATAATAACCTTGCGACCCCCTGAGGGGTCACGACCCCCAGTTTGAGAACCCCTGCCATAGGGTGTGCAAATTTGTAGCCAGTCAGTAGTAGTGATCCAAGCTCTCCACCTGCCTAACAGTTATCAGGGTGTACAGTAACTCCCCACTTAACGTTTCTGAAAAATGCGACTTTAAGCGAAACAATGTTAAGCGAATCCAATTTCCCCATAAGAATTAATGTAAATGGTGGGGTGGTGGTGGTGGTTAGGTTCCCGGGAATTTTTTTTGCCAGACAAAAGGCATTATATACATTTTAAACAATTTTAAACAAGCAATTTCATACAGGTATAAGTTTTAAACAATTTTAAAGAAACAATTTAATACTACAATCATCATTGCTGAGTATGAAGCTTGGTTGAGGTGGTGGAGTCAGAGAGTGGAAGAGGGTGGATTGTCTGGCTGCTCCTCTTGCTGTTCTTGCTGAACTTTCTGAACTCGAAAAAACACATTTAGAGATTGTTGTTTTGCTTTCCTTTTTTTTTTCTTGGTAAATTTCTTTATAGCAAGCCATTAGATGACCAACTCCCCTAATCACTTTGGAGCTGCATTCCCTGTCCGGATCGTCATCACTCAGGATTTGCAAGCCAGCCTTAACCCGCCTCTTCTCTCCCCTTCCCTCCTCCCCCTTTACTCCACACGCTGCGTCCTTGCTCCTCCTCCGTCCCTCCCCTGCCTCCTGCCTGTGGCAATCAGCTGGTTTGCGGTGTTCAGGAGGCAGGGGATGGAGGAGGAGCCTGCGCGCCGAGTCCTTGCTCCTCCCCCCTCCCTCCTGAACACTGTAAACCAGCTGATTGCCATGGGCAGGAGGTGGGGGAACAGGGGGAAGGCGCTGATCCGCGGGGTCCGCCGGTGGGTGGGAGGTGCTGGGGGGGGGCGCGTAGGGGAGCTGATAGAGGGGCTGCCAGCTGTGGACAAAGCAGGCAGCGAAACGACGTTATAGTGGAGCATTGCACAACTTTAAATGGAGCATGTTCTGTAATGGAGCAGGGACGTAAGATCGAAACAATGTTAAGCGAGAGGACGTTAAGTGGGGAGTTACTGTACTTTATGCAATACAGAAGAGGTGAGTTTTGAGGGGGAACTTGAAAGAAGGCAAGGTGGTGGCTTTGCAGATTTTCACTGGGAGCCTTTCCTGCTTGTAAGTGGCAGCATGGGAAAAAGTGCAAAAGTGCTCGCTGGAGAGGTGGCTGACTGAGACCGTCATCATTGGTAGAGCAAATGTGGAGGCTGGCCGTGTGATAAAATAACAGCTCGGATAGGTAAGGTGGGTCTAAATTGTGGACGGCTTTGTAAGTGAGGACAAGAATGTTGTGTCTGGCACCATAGCAGAGGGGGAGTCAATGGAGAAGCTTAGAGAGGGTTGCATAGTCAGAGCAGCGAGCCAAAATGATCTTGGCATGTTGGATGGATTTGACCAGGATTCAAGGCCATGGTCAAGCAACAATGCTGTGGAGTGGTTGTACAGTTCCTTATCCTCGACAGTTACCGGGCAGGACCAAGATACATTACAGGGGAAACTGAATAAAGAGTGGCACTTCCCAGTTAGGGAGTTTTCTAGTTCTTGCTTAAGGCATGGCTCTTCATGGTTATGTCCTCACACTACAAATGCCAAAGAGGAGGCAATTACAATAATCAAGGTGCAAAATGAACAGAGGTTGGAGAAGAGTTTTAGCAGCCTGGGCACAGAGAAAAGGTCATGTTTTAGAGACGTTGTGCAGGAAGAAACTGCAAGATTTAGACACTATGTGTATGTGTCATAAGAACCTAAATGATACAGTGTAATAGAACATGCTCCCGGGCCTAGGGAATTTACTGTCTGATTGAGATAAAGGGAGTATAGGGCTGATTCAACTCCCATCAAATCAATGGGAGTCTTTCCACTCTGTTCGATGGCAGCTGGATCAGAGTCAGGGCATGCACATGTCACTGCAGAACTGAGGATGTCAGCAGGGGTTTCTGCTCATGCTGCCAACCCCCACCAGGCTGTGAAGTTCTGCGCTTAACTTTATCCCTTCTCCAGCTGTTTACATCAGAGGGTATGATCTTGCTTATAAATATTTTTTAAATGACTCTTCTTACTTAGTAACTACTGACCATGGAGCTGCATGCTAAAAGGCGTGCAAAGTCAGGATAGTTGCAATTACAGAGTAAACTATGATGACATACACTATTTTTTAAATGTCTAAACCATAGTTGAAGGTTACATAGCAATTACTTTTGATCTCATTAAGTATAATTAGTAATTACCAAGTAATCTAAAGGAAAATGTGATTAATATGAAGTTACCTGGTATCTCCCAAGGGAGCTCTTTGTAGTTACAGAATATACATACCCGGTTACTTAAAGCGGTACCTAAAATATTGCTTTGTTACACTGTACAGGCAAAACACCCTTTTTGGCAAAAGAATGCTGGTAACACAGAGGATTTACAGTCTAAATGTGACTATGCATCAAGCATATAGCCACTGCTCAGACTCCAAGATGCCATGTAACACGTAAGAGGCTTTGCACCCAATGCTTAAAATTTGTAATGAAAGAGGTGCCGAGGCTCAAGCAGTTAGGTGCCGGAGCTCAAGCAATTTTTTTACTTTCATAACTGACACAGCAAGCCCAGAGCTGCCGGGGCTCAGCCCTGGCGAGCCCTGGCACAAATTAAACACTGCTTACACCTTTTAACGACAAATACAATAAATGGATGATCACAGTTGGTATTCTGTGCCATACCTCTCCAGACCCCGATGATACACCATCCTGGGCTTGTTACCCCACAATTTGGACCTTCGGCACTCCAATAATGGTTTACCTACAGTTATGCAATTTATTCCATCCAAATGGATAATAAGGTTGTGGCCCGCCCTAGAGGAATTGCCAGGGTATTACCAGGGGGCTTGTCTTCGACCCGCAGAGGACTCCCCGGAGTGGGCTAATCTTGCTAACCCTTGGAAGGACATGGATACAGCCCTCTGCTCAAAGGATTGATATTCAAGCAGTAATTCTTTGAAAACAAAATGTTATTTATTTAAAGGAAATAAGCAGTGGCAATACATTCAATACAGCAAGAAAGGACACACTATACTCTAGAGCAGAGGTTCTGAAACTGTGGTCCATGGACCACCAGTGGTCCACGGACTCCATTCAGGTGGTCCACAGATAGTTCCCTCTAAGGTCCACACCTGGGTGGCCACACACAAGAGAATGAAGGGCCACCCACCTAATTAGTGGAACTACACAGGTGTGGCTCCACTAATTAGGTGCCTGGACCCTGGAGAAGATGCACATGTAAGGTGAGGTGGTGGCCTTGGGGAGAATAGGGGGTAGGTGGGAGGGGGCAGTGAGGTGAGAAGAGGGGGTGGGGGGAATTTGGGACATGCAGGGCTGCATTGGCCAGAGAAAGAGGCGACTTTCCCCAGCTCCAGGGCTGCGGCTGCCGGGGAGAGACAGCCCTCCTGCCCAGCCCCAGCTCGGGGGCTGCCGTGGTGGGGGAGAGAGGGCATATCCATCGCATTAGAAAGGTAAGACTACTGATATTAAAATATGAGTAGTGTGCTTTTATTTGTAGAACAAAAAATGTTAATTAATATTAAGGGTTTTTTTATATAGCACTTTTATCCAAAGTGCTTTACAATAGTTAGCTAACGGTACAAACAACATTTGGAAAGATCATTAAGTAGTCCACCGAGACCCTCAGCAATTTTCAAGTGGTCCGCAAAAAAAAAAAAAAAAATGTTTGAGAACCACTGCTCTAGAGATCATACATTTAAAATGACACAATAAAATAAACAACATAGCATACATAGACCGTATATCAGTTACAATGTAATACTTAATATACATAGATATCTCTTTTACACATATATAGAGCCCCAATACAATGTTATATCACAGTCATCATAAAGTAACAAACAGAGCTTCTATGCATATGTACAAGAAAACATCAACACATTATAGAACCCTTACGATTTACATTAACATTCTGTGAATGGCAGCCAGACGGTCGCAGAATACGTGGGGCAGATCTCACTCAGAGGCAGGCCTCCCGCTTTATTCACAGGTACGCCCAGACATTCTTTTTTAAAATTAGATGGAAAAATCAGACTTACACTCTCATTCAAACGCCCTCTGATGCATCTCAAGGGGTCCTTCTGTTCTGTCCATTTGGAGATATCCACTCCCGGGATGACTGCTGCTGTCACTGCTTCCCTGAAGCCGTCATTGCCACCTGCCCTGAAACTGCTGGTGCTGCTGCCTTCTGGAAACTTTGGTTGCCGCTGCGGGTAGCTACTTCCAGAATCTTCTGCTTTTTCTTCAGCTTTATTCTCTGCAGCTTAGGTACCATACACACCCACACACTTAAGCCTGCTGCCTGTCAGCCTTATATACTGGTAGCACTCTCAAGTCAAGCTTATTAGCATAGATCTTCCCTGCCCAATTAGACCAGCTCAGCCAATCAGCTTCCAGAATCTATTAGCATAGACTCTTAGCCTATCTGGATCCTCCCTTTCCTGCATAGATCCACCCCTTGAGGTCATCATTAGTATAGATCCTCCCCTTGAGGTCTTGGGAGACATGCTGCATCATTCCTCATTGCACTCTAACTAACCCTGTGTCTTCCTTAGAGAATTATTGTGACCACCATTTTGGATTTCTAATTCCTACTTAGAATATCAGGGTTGGAAGGGACCTCAGGAGGTCCAACCCCATGCTCAAAGCAAGACCAATCCCCGGCTATTTTTTTCCACCCTAGATCCCTAAATGGCCCCCTCAAGAGTTGAACTCACAACCCTGGATTTAGCAAGCCAATGCTCAAACCACTGAGCTATCTAAAGCCTTCATTCTAAAGCTAACTACTGTTTTATGCAAGCCAAAGCATTATGACACTGTCACCACCATTGTTATGCCAATCTGGAGAGGTGCAATTTTATGATGTTTAAACCCCCTTTTCAGTTTTTCTCTGCAAGTCTCTATCCATGGTGCTGCAAGGTTTTTCAGATCAGCTAAAAGCAAAATCTTTTGTTACAGCTGACATGTAAGGCAATCAGGTGGGAAGAGACAGAGAACAAATACCAGCTAGGGAATCTGAGAGGCAGGATGGAAGTAGACTCTCCCTTGCTGGCTGATGGGCCCAAATCATTATTGCAAAGAAGTACACCCCTGACCTCCTGACTTTGCTGAGAGCCTGTCTGTTAGGGATGTTTAAAGCAGCAAGATTCCCAAATGGAACAATAACCAAAAAAAAAAAAAAAAAGATTGAAGGCATCTGTTTATCACCGTAGTATCGGAACACCTCAAAAATATTAATGAATTGTGTTTCATGACAGTTCTGTGAAGTAAATAAGCATTAGTACTCCCTATTTTATTTTAAACTGAGGAGGAAACTGAGGAGGCCAAGTGACTTGACCAAAGTCACCCAGCAATTCTGCAGTAGATCCAGGAGTAGGATGTCTTACATTGTAGGTCTTTTGATTTCCACTTCCTGTGCCCCAGCTAGACTCTTAGTACAGTGACAGAAGGAGTTTTTCCATTGCTGTAGTAAATTCACCCCTCAGGCTAGGTTGATGAAATAATTCTTCCATTGAGCTAGCTGCATTGACAGTGGGGGTGAGGTTGACCTAACTATGTTGCACAGCACTTGAAATTTTTCACAGCCCTGAGCGATGTAGCCAGTTCGACCTAAGTTTTTGGTGTAGACCAGGCCAAAGAAACAGTACTCTGCACTAGTGAATTCAGAAGTTAGTATTACTTATTCCTACAATAAAATAAGTGTGCATGGTGCTTTATAGGCTTGTGAAACCAGATAGCTCTTAATGTCCTGGGTAAAGACTGACACTGCTTCTTGATAGGTGCGTCTACATTTGAGCTGAGATATGTGATTCCCAGCTTGCATAGATGTACCAGCGCTAGCTCTGCTCTGACTTCCAATGGGATTTGTGCTCCTAAATACCTGAGGCACTTTTGAAAATCTCCTTAAATCCCAGATTCCTCCTTCCTTGCCTGCAAAGGAGGACTCTAGTTCACTTGCACTGTTCTAGTTCCTTAAGGAAGGAAATACAGAGCTTATTCTCCACATTTCAGGACTCTCCAAATCCCTGTGTATGTTGAAGGCACATGCAATAAAAGGTAATTTGAAATAAAATGGCTTTCTCAGACCAGCTGATTTTCTGAAGAATTACCCCACCAAGAACAGAGCCTAGCTCTATGGACCTCTGTGCCACAGAAACTCCAAACGATTGTCTAATTATTGTGCTTCCAGCTAGCACCACAGGCTCACAGTTAGTTTAGTTTCTGGCCCACATTCTGCCAGAGTTCCATGCCCAGAACTCCAATCAGTGTTAGCAAGAGACCTGCAAATGAATCAAAGGCAGAACATGGCCCTTAATTTGCATTTGGGTATTCAGTGATCAAAATTAGAAAGGAAATATTTCCCAACAGTTGTCACGTGGCTGTATCTGGGATGATACAGATATTTCCTATTCTAAGTAAAGTGAGATATTCAGGCATAAGGAACTGCTGTTATTATTTTTTAATTTGTATTACATACATTTGGCTGGAAAATGGTAATTTTTCTCTGTGGGAAATTTGAATTTGATTTTTTTTTCAGTGGGAAATAACTGAAGCTGGCTGGAGGAAGACAGTTCCATTTCACAACAGCTTGTGATGTCTTGAAATTTGTTTTCATTACACATTAGAACTCAGAAAGTTGGCCATCAGAAAACGTCATCAAAATCAATACATTTCAGCTTTGACAAAACTGCATATTTCCACAAAAATACATTTAGTCAAAAATGTTCCGACCAGATCTATAGAAAAGTTTTCCCGGAGAAAATCTGAAAAAATTGAGAGTATAGAAAAACCTACGTTTCCTCACTTTGCTTCTGATTTCCAACAGGCATGAGTTGGAAAATGGTAAGAAAGTGTGAAAAGTATATCCTCCCCATCCTTTCCTCCACCTTGCTTGCTTACAATTTTCACTGTTTTCCAACTGGGGAAAAAAGTCAGTGTTACTCGTCTCACTTAGAATGAGAAAGTGAGAGAAAGTGTTACCTTCCCTCAATTCTTAAGTTTTTAACCTCCCCCCACACAACTCCCCACTTCCCTGAGCAGGAGAAAGTAAAAAACAGAGAGATTAACATTGTCCAACAATTTTGAAATTTTGAAACATCTCACTGCACGTTAGTTTATTGTTTAGTCTGTGTCTTAGATCTTATCATGACATCAGAAGATGTTATCTAGTTGACCCTCATTTTTCCCTTTAACATCCTGACAGCTTCGTTCATACCCCCTCTGAAGCATCCTGTTTCAACCAAGTCCACTCCTAGTTTTTCCAGTCTTTCATACTGTAAGTTACCTATTCCCCCTTTTTAAAAAAAAACAAACACCCATAATTCTCCTCTGGATCTTTTTTTTGTCTCCACCGTGATTTTCTTAATAAGGTACTCTAAAGTAGGCACAGGTGTCTAGAAGTGGTCTCTAAAGTACTTAGAACGATTTCCTCTGAGCTTGTTTCCTCTTGTACATAATGTAACCATAAACTGTATTGACAGTTTCATGGTATTATGTATTATCCATTCCCATTCTCATATTCTCTGCATGACTTCTTAGCATATATTCTTCTCTCTGAAAAAGTATGACCCCCTTCAAACCCATGGACTTAGGCAAGTTGAAACTCAATATATTTGTCCATCTTCTGTAAGTTTCTGTGAATAAGTTCTTCAATGTTGCTTGCTGGTCCAACCAGTCTGGAATTTACAGACTTCAATACTGTGTTAAACTACATTTCCCTCCGAAGATTTGCTCTTGCCCCACTGTGATGGGCTGTGCCAACCCCACACTGGCTCAGAAAGGGTTAACAAGAGCCTATAGGGTCAATGAAGGGGTCAATAGGAGCCTGAGGCTTACCCAGCCTTGCCCGTCTGCACCTGCCAAGCCTTGAGGGGAGAGTTAAAAGGGCTGAACCCAGCTCAGGTGGGGGCTGACCGGGAAGGAGAGCAGATCTCTGGCTCTCACTCAGTGAGAGAAGCCGGCTGGAGTCAGGGAGCTGAGTTGGGCTGCTGACAGACAGCTCCTGCATGAGGAAAGATAGGCCTGCAAAGGGGAGCTCGAGGCAGTTGGGAAGGAAAACAGGAGGAAGTGAGCCCACCTGGGATTCTCTGTACTGATCGAGGGACCTGCAGGGAGCAGGAAGACTGCCTTGCCAGGGGAGTGGAGAAAACTCTCCTGCAGCAGAACCAGCTGGGTGGCAGAATGTGCCAAGAAGCTCTGCAGTGAGCCTGAGGAAGAGGCTTGGAGAAGGAGGAGCTGACACATTGTGAGTTTCAGAAGAGGCTGAGGCACAGGCCCAGACAGGGCAAAATAGGACGTGGCTGAGGGACATAGCCAAGAGAGTCTGTGTTTATCAAAGGGTCCCTGGCCCAGGACTCAGTGGAGAGAGAGGGCCTGGGTTCCATTACCATACCACTGAAGAAGGTGGAGCAGAATTCCACAACCGCCTCAGACAAGGGGTAAGGACTACTGAAAGCCCCCTGACACCAGGGTAAGAATTAGTCAGTTCGGGCTTGGTCTGAAGGCCCAGTGTGAGATCAATGGACTATTTAATTGTTGGACTATTGGTTTGCCCCAGAAGGGATGGGACGATATGTGATTTGGCTGGAGGGCTGAGTCACAAGAAGACCCACTGCAGGGCTGGACCAAGTGTCAGCAGGGGGTGCTAAAGTAGGAGAGCCTGCTATGCCCAACTGCGAAGGAGCACACTGACAGGTGAGTCACACTTACAGCTCCATTGAAATAAATGGTCATTTGGCTGTTGACATTAGAAGCAGGCTTAAACCTTTAGAGTATGTCTACACTACCAAGAAAAACCCATGATGCTCAGTCTCAGAGCCTGGGTCAGTTGACTCAGGCTCATGGGGCTTGGGCTGTGGGGCTAAAATAACAGCGTAGACGTTTCCATTTGGGCTGGAGGCCAGGCTCTGAAACCTGGTGAGGGGGGAGGGTATTGGAGTCTGGGCTCCAGCCTGAGCTGGAATGTCTACACTGTTATTTTTAGTCCTGAGCCCCAAGAGCCTGAGTCAATTGACCCTGGCTCTGATACTCAGTGCTGTGGGTTTTTAGACAGACCCATAGTGACACAGCCCCAGTACTGACTCCGGTAGTACTTCACTTGCCACTCTCTTCCTCCCAGGTCCTTAGCCCTGTGTTACTGAAATATACCCACTGTTTCGCAGCCATGCCTTAGTCACTCAAGAACAACCACCTTCCATGTTGTATTTTCTAACCTTGTTAGCCTACTGTGCAATACTGTGTCAAATGCCTCTTTCTAATCAAATTAGATTACCTCCACCGCATTGCCCTTGTTCGCACTCTCTGTCATCTCCTTGAACAGTCCAGGAGGGCTTGTCAGAAGAGATTTACCCTTTATGAAACCAGGCTGAATAGCTGTGACCAGCTCATATTTTAGTCAGTGTTTTGTGATATCAGGATTTCTCTGTATCTCAGATTGGATGCACTTGTCAATTGACTTTTTCAGCATCTGGTCTGTTCTTATAATGACTAAGTTATGTTTGTCTCTCTTCAAAGAACTACTCCAAATATCGGTTACTGAACTAGTGATACCTTCTGTCATTTCCTGTAAGCTTCTAAGGAAGTGACTTAGGGCTGGTCTACACTGGGCGGGGATCGATCGAAGATACGCAACTTCAGCTACGAGAATAGCGTAGCTGAAGTTGATGTATCTTAGATCGACTTACCTCCCATCCTCACGGTGCGGGATCGATGGCCGCGGCTCCCCCGTCGACTCCACTTCCACCTCTCGCCCTGGTGGAGTTCCGGAGTCGACGGGGAGTGCGTTCTAGATGAGACGTGATAAATCGATCCCCGATAGATTGATTGCTACCCGCCGATCCGGCGGGTAGTGAAGACGTACCCTTAGTATTGGGCCTTGAATGTCTACAGTGATTTGATTCAACCCCTCAAGTGGCACCAAGTGCAATGTTAGGGTCTGATTTTATGTAATGCCGAGAGTTGCCTGCAGAGCACCTGCAAAGTTGCTTGCAAAGCTTTCTATCCACCTTATAGTCCATTCATCCAATCCATGCTTTTTTAACTTGCTGGCAAGAATACTGTGGGAGACCATATCAAAAGCTTTGCTAAAGTCAAGATGTATCACATCCATCGCTTTCCCCATTTCCACAGAGCCAGTTATCTCATCATAGAAGGTAATCAGGTTAGTCAGGCATGACTTGCCCTTGGTGAATCCATGTTGACTGACCTCCCTGCATCATACAGGCCATTGAATTTCACCCAGTGATCCCAGCAGTGGAGGGAACTGTTCTTCCCTGCTATGTAAGGTTTCATCATAGCGCTTGCAGTGATTTCATGCTTTGCTTTCTGCATGTGAGGAATCCCATTGAAGTCAGTGGAACTGCTCTCATCCCTGAAATTAACCTTGCATGCTTAAGTGCTTTACTGAGGGTATGTCTACACTACGAGGGTAGTTCGATTTCTCTTAAATCGAATTTGTGGAATCGATATTGCAAAGTCGAACGTGTGTGTCCATACTAAGGACAGTAATTCGACTTTGTGAGTCCACACTAACGGGGAAAGCGTCGACATTGGAAGCGGTGCACTGTGGGCAGCTATCCCACAGTTCCCGCAGTCCCTGCTGCCCATTGGAATTCTGGGTCGAGCTGCCAATGCCTTCTGGGTAAAAAAAAAGGGTAGAGGGTGCTTTTGGGTAATTGTCATCATCCGTCCGTCACTACCGCCCTCCCTCTCTCCCTGAAAGCGCCGGCGGGAAATCAGTTCGCGCACTTTTCCGGTCAGTGACAGCGCGGACGCCACAGCACTGCGAGCATGGATCCCGCTGCGACCATTGCTGCAGTTATGGCCGTTGTCAACGCCTCGCAGCTTATCATCCACCTTTCCCAGAGGCAGATGCAGATAAACCAGGCGAGGAGGCTACGGCACCGCGGTGAGGGCCTGAAGTCTGAGAGTGGCACAGACCTGTCACAAAGCACGGGACCCAGCGCCGAGGACATCACGGTGACAATGGGTCATGTGGATGTTGTGGAACGGCGATTCTGGGCACGGGAAACAAGCACGGACTGGTGGGACCGCATAGTGCTGCAGGTCTGGGATGAATCCCAGTGGCTGCGAAACTTTCGCATGCGGAAGGGGACTTTCATGGAACTTTGTGAGTTGCTGTCCCCTGCCCTGAAGCGCAATGACACCCGGATGCGAGCAGCCCTGACTGTCCAGAAGCGAGTGGCCATAGCCCTCTGGAAGCTTGCAACGCCGGACAGCTACCGGTCTGTCGCGAACCAGTTTGGCGTGGGCAAATCTACCGTGGGGGTTGTTGTGATGCAAGTAGCCAACGCAATCGTTAAGGTACTGCTCTCAAAGGTAGTGACCCTGGGAAACGTGGAGGTCATCATAGATGGCTTCGCCGCGATGGGATTCCCAAACTGCGGTGGGGCTATAGATGGAACTCACATCCCTATCCTGGGACCGGAGCACCAGGCCAGCCAGTACATTAACAGAAAGGGATACTTTTCAATGGTACTGCAAGCACTGGTGGACCATCGGGGACGTTTTACAAACATCAACGTCGGATGGCCGGGCAAGGTTCATGACGCTCGCGTCTTCAGGAACTCTGGTCTGTTTAGACGGCTGCAGGAAGGTATTTACTTCCCGGACCACAAAATAACTCTTGGGGATGTGGAGATGCCTACAGTGATCCTTGGGGACCCAGTCTACCCGCTAATGCCCTGGCTCATGAAGCCCTACACTGGAGCCCTAGACACTGAAAAAGAACTGTTCAACTACCGGCTGAGCAAGTGCAGAATGGTGGTGGAGTGTGCTTTTGGCCGTCTCAAGGGGAGATGGAGAAGCTTACTGACTCGCTGTGATCTCAGCGAAACCAATATCCCCATTGTTATAGCAGCTTGCTGTGTGCTCCACAATCTGTGTGAGAGCAAGGGGGAGACCTTTATGGCGGGGTGGGAGGTTGAGGCAAATAGCCTGGCATCTGATTACGCCCAGCCAGACAGCCGGGCGATTAGAAGAGCCCAGCGGGACGCACTGTGCATCCGGGAGGCTTTGAAAGCTAGGTTCCACAGTGAGCAGGGTAATCAGTGACTTTTAAGTTTCTGTACAGAGAAGCTGAACCTGCGACCGTTTCTTTATCCAGTTAATGTTGACTATCCTCTCCAGTTACAGACCCCCTCCACCCCCTTCCAAAAAAATAAAATCAGTTTTATTTTGTTAATGAACACCGTTGTCTTTAGTAATGTTTTCGCGGGAATGTTTGAAACCTGGGACGCAGACTGTGGTGGGGAGCGGGTGTAGTGTACTGATGCAAATGATCCTTCTAAACTCCAGGAATGACAGGATTCGCAGTGGCGGACTGGTTGTTTCAACGGAGCCTGCCAGCCCTCCTGAGCGGTACTGCGTGTATGTGGGGGCTATGTGAGTTTATGGCAGGGGGAGGAGGGTTACAGATCCCCTGGTGCGTGGCTCTGTGATCCAGGACAAGGACCGCTGCATAAGATTTGTAACTGCCCTCCCCCGCAACAAAGTCACAGTGCAACACCCCCCCCCCCACGCACAGAACATGAAAACCACCTCCCAGACTGACCAGGGTAACTAGTCACTGCACTGTGTATGTGCCCTGCTGCTGGACCTGCCCCCGCCTCTGTACCCCGCTAAAGGTGACTGTCCTGTCCAATTACCAAGCCCCTTCCCCTCCTTCAGACAGACTCTCCCTCAAAAGAACATGACTGAAACAGTAATGAACAGAAACGTATTTTTTATTAACAACCACACATGAAACTGGGGGGTGAAACTTGGACGGGGGCTTGGGTGAGGCAGGCAGGAAAGGACTTTTCAAATTTTGGGGAATGACAGCCTTCTGGTGCTTGAGCAGTCTGCAGGGGTGGAGTGAGAGTTTTCACGGACTCTGCCGCCCCTCCTTCTTTGGACTTTGGGCGAGGGGGGTATGGGACTTGGTGGCGGGAGAGTGCGGTTACTGATAGACTGCAGCGGGGCTCTGTCCTCCTGCCTCCGTTCCTGCAGAACATCAACAAGGCGCCGGAGCGTGTCCGTTTGCTCCCTCAGAAGTCCAAGCAGCGTTTGAGTCGCCTGCTGGTCTTCCTGCCGCCACCTCTCCTCACGTTCCATGTGTGTCCGGTGCATTTGGGACAAATTCTCCCTCCAGTGGTTCCTGGGCTCGGGAGCAGTCCATTAGTTCTGAGAACATGTCCTCTCGCGTCTTCTTCTTCCTCCACCTAATGTGCGCTAGCCTCTGGGAGTGTGATGCCAGGCTGGGTTGGGAGACAGTCGCAGATGTGGCTGTGGGAATGAGAAAAAGGTAGTGAATTCCTCCGAAAGATAAATGTAGTTGTGAACAAAGAACATAGTCTTTCTCTGTGAACAAGACCATGCACCGCACCTATCACATGCGCACTCAGGACAAGGTCGAATTTTCGGACCTCGCCTTCAGTGCCTGGGGTTTTGCACTGCAGATCTGGGAAGCGTGGCAGGACACCGTAATCTCTGTAGCAGGCAAAGATGGTAAGCCATAGACTTGTGGCTGCTTAACACTTTAGTAGTACCACTGGCCTCCTTTCACATTGAAAGCAATGCCAGTCTCTGCTGCCAGCAATCGGCCAAGCATGAACTCTGGCCCTGTCCCACCCCCTCGCGGATGTCCCAGGGAAAGATCCCTGTATGCTGCCCCTCTCCCGCATCCACCGCGTGGCTGCAAACCAGCGGTCACAGTTCTGTAAAGGAACTTGCAAGCAGTCCCAATACTAACAGTCCCCTACCTAATTCAAAGCAGGTCATCATGAGCGACATAACTATCATGAGGATCTCAGACACCGAGAAGGAAAGGATGCTTCGAGAAAGCCTGCAAAGACCAGGGCCCTATGCCGCCATGCTGTGCAAGGCAATGATACCGGAGTACTTGCTTGTCTTCTGGCGCGGGAACGTCTCCTACTTCGGAGGACCCAATAAGGCCGCTCTCCCCAGGAACCTGATGAACAGGCTTTCCCATTACCTGCAGGAGAGCTTCGTTGAGATGTCAGTGGAGGATTATTGCTCTATCCCCGGACATATAGACCGGATTTTCATATAGCTGCAGTGGCAGGGACTAAAGAGTGGAGCAGCTTGGGCAGCAGAATACACAACCGGACACTGTTTGATTTTTTTTAAATAGTTGGAACTGATTACTTAAGCGCCCAGGGTAAAGAAATCATGAAGCACACATTGTTCTTATTCTTAATATTCCAGTTTTGTAAAAAATAAATGTTTAGATGTTTAAAGCACTTACCGCTTGATCCTTCCCCTGAATCTGTGTCCGGGTTACATGCTGGGGAGGGTTGGTAGGGGATCTCTGTAAGGGTGATGAAGAGCTCCTGGCTGTCGGGGAAATCAGCTTGGTAAGCGCTGTCGACTGCCTCGTCCTCCTCATCTCCTTCCTCATCTTCCCCGTCCGCTAACATGTCCGAGGAACCGGCCGTGGACAATATCCCATCCTCACAGTCCACGGTCAGTGGTGGGGTAGTGGTGGCGGCCGCATCAAGGATGGAATGCAGTGCCTCGTAGAAACGGGATGTGTGGGGCTGGGATCCGGAGCGTCCGTTTGCCTCTTTGGTCTTCTGGTAGCCTTGTCTCAGCTCCTTGATTTTCACGCGGCACTGCGTTGCATCCCGGCTGTATCCTCTCTCTGCCATGGCTTTAGAGATCTTCTCATAGATCTTGGCGTTCCGTCTTTTGGAGCGCAGCTCGGAAAGCACGGACTCATCGCCCCACACAGCGATGAGATCCAAGACTTCCCAATCAGTCCATGCTGGGGCCCTCTTTCTATTCTGGGATTGCACGGCCATCTCTGCTGGAGAGCTCTGCATCGTTGCCAGTGCTGCTGAGCTCGCCACGCTGTCCAAACAGGAAATGAGATTCAAACTGCCCAGACAGGAAAAGGAATTCAAATTTTCCCGGGGCTTTTCCTGTGTGGCTGGTCAGAGCATCCGAGCTCGGACTGCTGTCCAGAGCGTCAACAGAGTGGTGCACTGTGGGATAGCTCCCGGAGCTATTACCGTCGATTTCCATCCACACCAAGCCTAATTCGATATGGCCATGTCGAATTTAGCGCTACTCCCCTCGTTGGGGAGGAGTACAGAAGTCGAATTTAAGAGACCTCTATGTCGAACTAAATAGCCTCGTGGTGTGGACGGGTGCAGGGTTAATTCGATGTAACGGCACTAAATTCGACATAAACGCCTAGTATAGACCAGGCCTGAATCTGAGCTCATGTTGAACACTGCAGGGAACTTAATAGGAAATCCAAATCTGAATTCCGCTTAATGTTTTATAAATCATGATTTACTGAGCCACTCTTTTTAAAAATGTAATGGCCCTATATATTTAACCTCCAGAGCATTCTTTTTCTTTTCCTTCTTTTATGGTGTAATTATTTTATTCCAGTTCCTTTGCCTGTATTAGTCCACTGCTGAGAGGTTGTGTCACCTTAAGTATCATACAGTTAGCAGAAGTGATACTTTCTGAAAACAAATAAGAATAGCTTCCTGCTATGCATCCCTGAGGGGAAAAAAGATCGGACATACTGAACACCATTATCTGATGGAATTCAGAGGCGTATACACAAGGGTATTTAGCCTGGTTGTGGGCTATTTGCATATGAAACACTGAAACACTAAGGCTTTACAAAGTACTGTAAGTACCACCCAGTAGATGGCATTAGTACCCTAAACACTCAATCCTGGGCTGAAAGTACTGTGTGGTACAGATTTTGCACTGCATTATTTATGAAAGAAAATTAACGTTGAATCTGTGTGTTTTGCCGGAGGCAATATAAGCAGTAAACATGATTTTCACACCAACAGGTAACAAATAGTTTTCTTAACAAATTAGATGAACCCTGATGTCTAGTTTCAGATTACTTTGGAGCTCAGTGTCTACAATACATTTCTCTTATGTTCAAAATCTCTGTTTTACACGGGATAAAATGAAAATGACTAGAGATATACTGTACTGTACAAAGACAGTTAGCACTTTGATGGCAAATGTATTTTAGCTTTTCATTTTGATTTGTAGTAAGCATCTAAATCATGAGGCAATTCTGGCTGCACTGTGCTACATAACAGTACTTTTGCAATTATAGATGACCTTCCATCAGATGATCGGATGTCTTGCAGACACCTCTTAATAAATACCCCTGTGAGGTACTGCAGGTCAGTATTGCGATATACCCATTTTACAGATGAGGAAAGCAAGGCACAGACAGATAGAGTGACTTGCCCAAATACACACAGCATGTCAGTGGCACAGCTGAGAAGGTAACCCAGAGTTAATGACTCCTGATCCCCTGCTCTGACCATGACATACAATTGCTCCCCAGTTCCACATCCCCCCAGACCCTGGTACCAGTGAAAATGCAGTAATGCAAATAAAGATCTATCTATCTATCTACACCTCTACCTCAATATAATGCTGTCCTCGGGAGCCAAAAAAATCTTACCGCATTATAGGTGAAACCGCGTTATATTGAACTTGCTTTGATACACCGGAGTGCGCAGCCCCGCCCCCCGGGAGCACTGCTTTACCGCGTTCTATCCGAATTCGTGTTATATCGGGTTGCGTTCTATCTATCTATCTATCTATCTATCTATCTATCTATCTATCTATCTATCTATCTATCTATCTATCTATGTAATTTCGACTATGGATCCAATTATGAGATGAGCTAATGTTGGAAAAAAGCTTCCTTTGAATATTCATTAGCATTTTTAATGATGGCTACCCAGTCCTGGTACAGCAACAGTTCCGTGTGAGGCTATTGTTATTGATTAATATAATTATTTTTAGGATTCCTAAAAGCATTCTTGGCTATTTACAGTGCAAACAGGAAAAATAAATGAGAATGGACAATTTTGTTGCTACTGCACTTGAACTCAGCTGGGGGAAAACTGAGTTCTGCCTGTCTAGTTGGCTATTAGGGCTGATAAAAAAACCCTATCAAAATCTTGGGATAATTCAAATAAGTTTTCAGTCTGTTATTCTTTTGCAGTGGTTCAATTTTCTGATTTTCCATGGATTTTTTGGCAATACCTCTGGTTTCAAAACATATAATTTTCAACCCAAGGTTCCATTCAGTCCCCAATCTTCCCTGTCTTTTTGCTCTGAGAAACTTATTCACGGGTACATTCATATTGCCCTTCTTGGATGTATAGTCCAAGTCACAATCTATCCTAAAGTGATTCTTTGGTTGGAAGACTTCTGAGGAGGCAAGACTGCTACTTGCTTCCTGTGTGACCTTCACCAAGTCACTTAACCTCTCTGTGCCTCATTTTTGTACAGAATAAACCAAAACATTAGGCTAGGTTTTTGTTCCACTTCACTGCACCAATCTTTTCCTGTCTTTATGAATGAAAGCGTTATAGGCAAATACCAAATTACACAAGATTTTCTTCCAGAGGTGGCATCTAGCTGCTTTGAGAACTCAAAATGCACTGGCATCTTTGGGGCTACCTCTGAGGCCATCAGGGAGTTAGATTGTTAATGTCTTGTCTGGGTTGTTTGTTTCCCTGGATACCACAGGTTAAAGAATATTTAGATATGTTAGATATATTCAAGTCATTAGGGTATGATGAAATTCATCCTAGTGTACTTAAGGAACCAACTGAAGCTATCTCAGAACTGTTAGCATTATCTTTGAGAACTCCTGGAGGACGGGTGAGGCCTCAGAAGACTTGGAGAAGGGCAAACAAAGTACCTATCTTTAAAATGAGGAACAAAGAGGCCCCAGGGAACTATAAACCAGTCAGCCTAACATTGATACTTGGAAAGATACTAAAACAAATTGTTAAACAATCAATTTGTAAGCACCTAGAGCAGTGGTGGGCAACCTGCAGCCCATGAGCCGCACGCGGACCATCAGGGTAATCCACTGGCAGGCTGCGAGGCAGTGTTTACATTGACCGTCCACAAGCATGGCCGCCCTGCGGTTTGCTGTTCCCGGCCAATGGGAGCTGCGGGAAGTGGCGGGCCGCAGGTTGCCCACCACTGACCTAGAGGATAATAGGGCTATGAGGAATAGCCAGCATGGATTTGTCAAGAACAAATCATGCCAAAACAACTTAATTTCCTTCTCTGACAGGGTTACGGGCCTAGTGAATAGGGGAGAAGACATGTAGACATGATATAGCTTGATTTTTAGTAAGGTTTCTGACACAATGTCACATGACATTCTTATAACCAACCTAGGGAACTGTGGTCTAGATGAAATTCCTATAAGGTGGGTGCACAGCTGGTTGAAAGATTGTACTCAAAGAGTAGTTAGCAATGGATTGCTGTCCAATTGGGAACGTGCATTCGGTGGGGTCCCACAAAGTAGTATCAGTCCTGGTTCTGATACTATTCAATATTTTCATAAATGACCTGGATAATGAAGTGGAGAGCATGCTTATAAAAATTTGTAAAAGAAACTGAGCTGCAAGGGGTTGAAAGCACTTTGGAGGACAGGATTAGAATTAAAAATGACCTTGACAAATTGGAGAATTGGTCTGAAATCAACAAGACAAAATGCAGTGAAGACAAGTGCAAAGTACTACACTTCAGAGGGAAAAATCAAATGCACAACTACAAAATGGGGATTAACTAGGCTAGGCTGTAATACTGCTCAAAAGAAGCTGGGGGTTATCATCATCACCATCATCATCATGTTCCTATTACACCTCTGGCATTTAGGGCAGTGATGAAGCTCCTCCACTCCTGTTTGTTTCTGGCAAGTCTTTCAATGGTTCCCCAGCTGTGCCCCAGGTTTTTCAGCTCGGCTTCCACAGCTCTTCACCATGTTGTTTTCGGGCAGCCTTGTTTTCGCTTACCTTCAGGTGTCCATTTTATTGCTAATCTGTGATGGAATCAGTTTCCATCCGAAGCACATGACCGATCCATCTCCAACGCCTCCCGGCAATGATGGTGCTCAGATCCTTTTGGCTGCACTGTGTCAATAGATCTTGGTTTGAGATTGTTCTGGGCCAAAAGATACGGAGGATTTTTCTGAGGCAGGTTGTATGGGGGTTATAGTGGATCTCAAATCGAATATGAATCAACAAGGTAATGAAGTTGCTAAAAAGGCTAATTTCATTCTAGGGTGCAGTAACAGGAGTGTCATAGGTATGACACTTGAGAAAACAGACCCGCTCTACTCAGCTTGGGTGAGGTCTCAGTTGAAGTACCGTGTCCAGTTCTGGGCGCCAGACTTCAAGAAAGTTGTGGATAATTTGGAAAGTCCAGAGGAGAGCAACAAAAATGATAAAAGATTTAGAAAACATGACCAATCTGGGCATGTTTAATCTTAAGAAAAAAAGACCGAGGGGGGACTTGATAACTGTCTTCAAATATGTTAAGGGCGGTTATAAAGAGGACGGTGATGGATTATTTCCTAGAGTTACCCGGGGTTGTTTCAACCCAAAGCTCTTGGTAACTTTTACTCTGTGCGAGGTGGTGTCAGGAAATACATCAGGGGAGACACGGCCGTCCGACCGATAGATGGCTGGCACAAACAGGACAAGAGTGCTTTCACTTAAAGCTAAACTTTACTTAGTCTCAAGCACTTACACATGCCTGCAACAGGTTAGTAAAACACCCCCAACCCTTGATAATTATCAAAGCTGAGTGTGGCTCTCGAGTGGCACAGCGGCAGGCTTCCGGTGGCCAAATCTTCCGTCTACTGGTGGGGACCGCAAGATGTATCCAGAGGGAGAGTCCCACTACCTCAAACTTTCCCCCCTTATTTATACATTAGTAATAAAATGACATGCCCTTTAAAGAAAACTGGTTAAGCAAGCAGTTTCAATGGCCAAGCAAGAGGTTCCTTCTGATTATTGATTAACCAGGTGTGGGTTTTTCCAGAGTTTGCAGCCTTGAGGCCCTAATAGACATTCCTGAGGGCACATCCTGCTCTTCTAAAATGCACGTATCAGCAACTTCAACACAATTCTTATCAGGAAGGACGAGGGGTCAAGCTGCCCTTTCTGTGGAAACCAAAACCCCTTCCCCTCCTGCCTTGGTCAAGCTGAGGCTGCTGCATGACCACTTTACGGCCTGCTGACTTGGCTGCTTTTAGCAATAAGACATAGTGGTTTCAGGCACTTTACTGGTTTGCCAAAATCTCCCCGTACACTATGTCTACCGAAGGTAGGACAAAAAATAATGGGCTTAATGTGTAGCAAGAAAGATTTAGGTTAGATACTAGGAAATAGTTTCTAACAGTAATGGTAGTTAAGCACTGGAATAGGCTTTCAAAGGAGGTTGTGGAATTCCAGACAACCACCTGTCAAGGATGATCTCAGTTAACCTGGTCCTCCCTCAGCACAGAGGGCTGGACTTGATGGCTTTTTGAGGTCCCTTCCATCCATAAATTTCTAAGATTCTATGATTATTTCATGTTGATTCTTCCATGAGTCTAAGGAAATTTGGAAGCTGCTTGTTTTATATAATCGAGAATCAGGCAAGGTACAAACTCATGTACGTCTTCTCATAATTAGAAAAATTATATGTGTCTTCCCCCCACTCCCCAAGTTAGTATATCATACTGATCTTTCTGTCCTGTCCATTGTCCTTAGGGCAAGATTCTCAGTGTAAAAGATTTTTAAATATCAAGATTAGAACCATGGGCAGCACATGACTCCTGCATTTGGTGAGACTGGGCCTGACCACCGGAAGCTCCCTAGAAGTCAGGGGAGCCCACTGGCGCCTGGACTGTGGCCCCACCCCCTGCTCCACCCTGAGGCCCGTCCCCACTCGGCCTCCTCCCCGCCCGAGGCCCCCCCATGCTCTACCCCCATTCCGCCCCAAACCCCACTCCCGTTCAGCCCCCTCCCCTGAGGGCCTGCTGCTTGTGCCTTTTTGCCCCCTCCCCTACAGGGCCCCACCACCTGCACCTTTCTGCCCCTTCCCCAGAGGGGCCCCTCTGCTGCTTACACCTCTCTCTGCCCCCTCCCCTGAGGGGCCCCCAGCCCGCATCTCTCTGCCTCTCAGGGTTGAAGAGGCGCCTGCAGTGGGTGGTGGGCGTGGGGGAAAGCAGTGGAGAATCACGAGAGGTGGGCGGGGGCGGGGGAGCGGAGGGGAAGAGGCGGAGTGGGGATGGGAAGAGGTGGAGTGAGGGCGGGGCCACGGACGCCCTTTCAGTGGTGGTGCTCCAAAGGCCGTAGGCCTCCAAAGGGAGGTACACTGCATCCTGTTTGGGGAGGCTTAGCCTCCCCTGGCCTATTATACCCACCACCCATGATTAGAACAGCTTCTCTGCTTGAAAAGATTTGAAGGAGTGTTTTAGTAATTGTATTGTCTGGTTGTTTCTTTGTGGAAAGTTTAAAAGTGCAATACCTCAGGCACCAAATGGGTTTGCAATAAAAGTGGTATGCATTCAGCATTCTTATACACTATTGTACTTAAGCAGACCTGGAGTTTAAAGGACAGTATTTTAACAATGTATTATACTGGGTGCTAGTAATGCCTTTATTCTATTCAAACAGAACTTTCCAAAATCACCTACCTTTTGGGGTGAATCGTTCCATGCTTGAACTGAGCCTGAAGGTGAATTTTCTTTTGGAATTTTGAACAAAATCGTGCAGTTGTGTATGAGTTGTGGGGAAAAAAAGTGGGACTTCTCCGCATTTGAAAGAAAAATGTTAATATTTTGCTTATTATAAATAAAAAATGAAACCTGAAAGTTGGCCTATAAACAGTCCTCAGTCAGAAGAATGCTTTGCTAAGTGACTGAAAATTAGCAGTGCACATAAAAAGGTAACACTTGGAGACATTTGAAAATGCGACCAGGTGCCCAGACAGTAGAGAACTTGGTTAATGTTTAAATTCTGATGTTAGCCATAGATACATTGTGCTGCCATCTTAACCAACACACCTGGGACCTCCAGAGCTGAAAGCATGAATCTTCATTGCTCAAGCTAAATAGCTATGAATTCTAGCTATGAATTCACATACTTTGTGGATCAGGCACAGAGGGTGATATATAAAACACAATGGCCAATAGGTTGCAAATGTATGTGCAGTGAGGGACCCATCCTTCAAAACAGTCAGACTCCTTGTGTGAGTCAAGTTCGACAGAGGTGTAAGTGTTTGTAGCTTTGGGGCCATGGAGGGGCTACAGAACTAAGCCCATGTCTTACTGCCCCAAGACATTATAAAATACGGTAATTAAAGCTGAACATAACATAACATGAGAATATAAGAATGGCCATGCTGGGTCAGACCAATGGTACAGCTAGCCCAGTATCCTGTCCTCTGACAGTGGCCAATGCCAGATGCTTCAGAGGGAATGAACAGAACAGGGCAACAGAGTGATCCAGCCCCTGTCATCCAGTCCCAGCTTCTGGCAGCCAGAGACTTAGGGACACCCAGACCATGAGGTTGCAGCCCTGACTATCTTGTCTAATAGCCATTGACATACCTATCCGCCTATACCTAATTTTTTTTTAACCCAGTTATACTTTTGGCTTTCAAAACATTCCCTGGCAATGAGTTCCACGGATTAACTGTGTGTGTTGTGTGAAGAAATACTTCTTTCTGTTTGTTTTAAATCTGCTGTTTATTAATTTTTTGGGTTATGTAAAGGGGTAAATAACACTTCCCTATTCACTTTTTTTACACCAGTCATGAGATTTCTATCGTATTGCCCCCTTAGTCATCTCTTTTCTAAGATGCACAGTCCCAGTGTTTTAAATCTATCCTTGTATGAAAGCTGTTCCACACACCTAATCATTTGTGTTGCCCTTCTCTGTACTTTTTCCAGTTCTAATGTATCTTTTTTGAGATGGGGTGATCAGAACTGCACACAGTATTCAAGGCTTAGATGAACCATAGATTTAAATAGGGCCATTATGATATTTTCTGTCTTATTATCTATCCCTTTCCTAATGGTTCCTAACATTCTGTGAGCTTTTTTGACGGCATTGCACATTGAGTGGATGTTTTCAGAGAACTATCCACAGTGACTCCAAGATCTTTCTTGAGTGGTAACAGCTAATTTAGATCCCATCATTTTATATGTATAGTTGGGATTATGTTCTCCAAGGTGCATTACTTTGCATTTATCAACACTGAATTTCATCTGCCATTTTGTTGCCCTGTCACCCAGTTTTGTGAGATCCCTTTGTCAGCTTTGGACTTAACTATCTTGAGTAATTTTGGTGAAATTATTTATAAGTGAACACACTGAAAGGTTACCTACTTACTTAAAGAAAATGACAGCTTTTAACTTAAGAACTGCTTGTTTTGAATATAATTACTGCTCTAAGTGCTGTACTTCAGTGAGCTATTAATGGGACACTGTCAAGGTGTCTATGTTCCAAAATCAGGTTTTGTAAAAAACAAAAAAATGCAAAATCTAATATTGATAGAAATATTTCCAACATTTATTTAACTGTCAATTAGAATATTATTTTTAATTTAAATATTACTATGCAGTGTTGGGAGCCCAAACAGCATTACACACAGTCCTAGTGCATAAGAATCAAGAAGTAAAATTGACCGTAAATGGACTGTGACCCTGAACTCCAACTAGATCTGTGTAGTTTGGCCTCTGAATCTGCAGTGAGCCCACTGACTTCACTGGGGCTGTGTGGGTGCAGGGTTTCCATATGCAAGTTTCCCTTGCCAAGGTTAGGGGTGTTCCATTGTTCAAGCAGAACTGAAAAAAAAAAAGGAAAAATACGAACAAAACCCAACATAACTGATTATAAAGAAATTTGATTTTGAGTATTCCTTCAATGTTATCAGTTATGGGCCAAATTCAATCCAGCGTCAGCCTTCACTTCCCGATGAGCACAAGTTAACACCACTAATGCTCCATGTTCATACCAACCCTGGGAAGTTCACTCAAGTGCTCCACAGCCATCCATCCAAACAATTCCTACCAGGATCATGAGCGTGAAAGGTTTCACAGATTCCAAGACCAGTAGGGACTATTGGGATCATCTCGTCTGACCTCTGTACAACACAGGCCAGAGAACTTCCCCAAAATAATGCCTAGAGCAGATCTTTCAGAAAAACATCCAATCTTGAGTTAAAAACTGCCACTGATGGAGAATCCTTCACGATTCTTGATAAATTGTTCCGGTGGTTAGTTACCCTCACTTTCAAAATGTATGCCTTATTTCCAGTCTGAATTTGGCTGGCTTCATCTTCCAGTCATTGAATCATGCTATACCTTTCTCTGCTAGACCGAAGCACCCATTATTAAATATTTGTTTCCCAGGTAGATACTTATAGCTGTAATCAAGTCACTCCCTTAACTTTCTCTTTGTTAAGCTAAATAGCTAGACTCAAATAGCTCAATCACTGTGAGGCATGTTTTCTAATCCTAATCATTCTCCTGGCTCTTCTCTGAACCCTCTCCAATTTATCAACTTCCTTCTTGAATTGTGGGCACGAGAACTGAACACAATATTCCAGCAGTGGTTGCACCAGTGCTAAATATAGAGGTAAAATACCCTGTCTACTCCTACTTAAGATTCCCCTGTTTATGCATACTAGGACCGTGATAGCTCTTTTGGCCACAGAGTCACATTGGGAGCTCAAGTTCAGCTGATTATTCACCAGGACCCGCAAATCTTTTTCAGAGTCACTGCTTCCGAGGATAGAGTCCCCCATTATGTAAGTATGGCTGACATTCTTTGTTTCTTGTATAGGACCTCATAGAGGTCCTAACTACAAGAGCTTTAACAAGGCCTTCCCCCAGTAATGCCATCTTTCAAGTGCTCACCTAGAGCTGGGGAAGTTGAAAGTGGGAGGTAGGGGAGTGGCAGAAAGAACAAAACACACAAACAAACCCCATTCAATTATGGCCACTGGAAGAGTGAGAGACAATTTCCATTTAGTGTGTAGTCAGTACCACCTCTAATTGTTGCAAGATGCTTAGATACTGATAGGTGTGTTAGAAAAGCTATGGACAGACAGGTCGATGGGATGTCAAAAGGATTATATGCTAAAATGTGTGGCTCATACATTCTGCAGCCAGGCACCATTCTGGAGCACACTGTCTCCTTCAGACCATGTGCTGTCTGGACTCTAATGGATTTCGGGGGGAACTGGGGGCAAAAGTCACATCTTTCTTGGCTACTTCTTTTCATGTGTACCTGTAACAAGGATGGCCTGGTACTGGCCCTTCACACAAGGGAAAGGAAATACTTATGTTATCTTGATGGTTTCCCTTTGCTGGGTGCCACAGCTGATTTTGACTGCTGAGGTGTCACACAAGGAGACAGGCTGCATACAGCATGTGTATCATCTCCCAGAGCCTTGTTCATTAGTGATGACTGCTCCCCCCCCCCAACATATTGGAAAGCTGCTCTGCCTTACAAGTCCACAGATGGAAAACTATTTGACAGTAGAATTTCAACGCTAACCATTAAAATCAACCTTAAGATGACCATCCCGCAATTGCTTTGAATCTTCTCCTGCAGTTTGCTGAGGGCTGTTTTTTTAAAAAAAACAAACAGACACCCCAGAAAAAGACTCTAATTTAGTCTCTTAGATTCAACTGCACTTAAGTTCAGATGTACTGGTTTCATGGTGAACAGCCTGAGGATATGTCATAAGAACATAAGAACATAAGAACGGCCATACCAAAGGTCCATCTAGCCCAGTATCCTGTCTTCTGATAGTGGCCAATGCAAAGTGCCCCAGAGGGAATGAACAGAACAGGTAATCATCAAGTGATCCATCCCCTGTAGCCCATTCCCAGCTTCTGGCAAACAGAGGCTAGGGACACCATCCTTGACCATCCTGGCTAATAGCTATTGATGGACCTATCCACCATGAATGTATCTAATTCTTTTTTGAACCCTGTTATAGTCTTGACCTTCACAACATCCTCTGGCAAGGAGTTCCACAGGTTGACTGTGCATTGTGTGAAAAAAGACTTCCTTTTATTTGTTTTAAACCTGCTGCTTATTAATTTCATTTGGTGGCCCCTAGTTCTTGTGTTATGAGGAGTAAATAACTCTTCCTTATTTACTTTCTCAAGATTTTATAGACCTCTATCATATCCCCCCTTAGTCGTCTCTTTTCCAAGCTGAAAAGTCCCAGTTTTATTAATCTCTCCTCATACAGCAGCCATTCCATACCCCTAATAATTTGTGTTGCACTTTTCTGAACTTTTTCCAAGTCTATTATATCTTTTCTGAGATGGGGTGACCACATCTGCAGTATTCAAGAGGTGGGTGTACGATGGCTTTATATAGAGGCAATATGATATTTTCTGTCTTATTATCCCTCCCTTTTTTAATGATTCCCAACATTCTGTTAGCTTTTTTGACTGCCACTGCACACTAACTGGATGTTTTCAGAGAACTATCCACAATGACTCCAAGATCTCTTTCTTGAGTGGTAACAGCTAATTTAGACCCCATAATTTTATATGTATAGTTAGGATTATGTTTTCCAATGTGCATTACTTTGCATTTTTCAATATTGAATTTCATCTGCCATTTTGTTGCCCAGTCACCCAGTTTTGAGAGATCCTTTCATAGCTCGTCGCAGTCTGCCTGGGACTTAACTATTTTGAGTAGTTTTGTATCTGCAGTTTCGCCACCTCACTGTTTACCCCTTTTCCCAGATCATTTATAAATATGTTGAATAGAATTAGTCCCAGTACAGACCCCGGGGGACACCACTATTTACCTCTCTCCATTCTGAAAACTGACCATTTATTCCTACCCTTTGTTTCCTATCTTTTAACCAGTCACCAATCCATGAGAGAACCTTCCCTCTCATCCCATGACTGCTTACTTTGCTTAAGAGACTTTGGTGAGGGACCTTGTCAAAGGCTTTCTGAAAATCTAAGTACACTATATCCACTGGATCCCAGTAGTGAGGCCAAGTGGCCTCCCTCCAAGCAGGTGAATGAGCCACATCAGCCACACCATCAGGGGCTCTTGTACCTGCACATCTACCAATGTGATATATGCCATCATGTGCCAGCAATGCCCCTCTGCCATGTACATTGGTCAAACTGCACAGTCTCTATGCAAAAGAATAAATGGACACAAATCAGACATCAAGAATTGTAACATTCAAAAATCAATCTCCCTGGACACTCAATAACAGACTTAAAAGTGGCAATTCTTCAACAAAAAACTTCAAAACCAGACTCCAATGAGCAACTGCAGAACTGGAATTAATTTGCAAACTGGACACCATCAAATTAGGCCAAAATAAAGACTGGGAGTGGATGGGTCACTACAAAAAGTAATTTTCCCTCTGCTGATACTTACACCTTCTTGTCAACTGTTGGAAATGGGCGACATCCACCTTGATTGCATTCAGGGCCGGTGGGAGGATGTTTCGCGCCCCCCCCGTCCCCGAGTCACTGCCCTGAGGCGCCCCCCTGTGGCAGCTCCCCCCCTCCGCCCTGAGGCGTCCCCCCTGCGGCAGCTCCCCACCCCCCACCCTGAGGCACCCCCCCGCCAATCAGCTTAGGCGCCGCAAGCCTGGGAGGTGGGAGAAGTGAAGCAGCCACGGCGTGCTCGGGGAGGAGGCGGGGCAGGGGTGAGCTGGGGCGGGGAGTTCCTCTGCGTGCCACCCCCCCCTTGCTGCAGGCGGCCCTCCCCGCGCTCCACTGCCCCAGCTCCCTCCGCCTAAATGCCGGCAGCGACCGGGGCAGCCGAAGATCCGGCCGCCGCGGTCGCTGCCGAAGAAAATGGCGCCCCCCAAATCCTAGTGGCCTAGGCGACCGCATAGGGTCGCCTAAATGGTTGCACCGGCCCTGATTGCATTGGCCTCCTTAGCACTACAATAGTAATTTTCCCTCCCTTGGTATTCACCCCTTCTTGTCAACTGTTGAGAATAAGCCACTTCCACCTTAATTGAATTGGCTCATTAGCACTGACCACCATTGGATAAGAGGGAAGGTCCTCTCATGGAGCAATAACTGGTTAAAAGATAGGAAACAAAGGGTAGAAATGGTCAATTTTCACAGTGAAAAGAGGTAAATAGCAGGTGCTCCAAGGATTTGTACTAGGACTAGTGCTGTTCACTGTATTAATAAATGATCTGGAAAAAGGAGTAAGCAGAGAGGTGGCAAAGTTTGCAGATGATATAAAATTATGTGAGATAATTAAGTCCAAATCTGACTATGAAGAGTTACAAAGGGAACTCACAAAACTCGGTGACTGGGCAAGAAAATGGCAGATTACACTTAATGTTGATAAATGCAAAGTAATACACATTGGAAAACAATCTCAACAATATATACAAAATGAGGGCCACTACCACTCAAGAAAGAGATCTTGGAGTCATTGTGATAGTTCTCTGAAAATGTCAACTCAATGTGCAGTAGAAATAAAAAAACCTAACAGAATGTTAGGAACCATTAGGAAAGGGATAGATAATAAGACAGAACATATCATAATGCCACTATATAAATCCATGGTTTGCCCTCACCTGAAATACCATGTACAGTTCTGGTCAGCCCATCTCAAAAAAGATATATTAGAATGGAAAAAGTACACAGAAAATCAATACAAATGATTAGGTATATGCAACATCTTTCATACAAGGACGGATTAAAATGATAGGGGCTGTTCAAGAGACAAGGGGGGATATGATTGATGTGGAGAAAGTGAATAGGAATGTGTTATTTACCCCTTCACATAACATAAGGAACAGGGGTCACCCAATGAAATTAATAGGCAGCAGATTTAAAACTAACATCAGAAAGTACATTTTCATACAACATACAATGTATCTGTGGAACTCATTGCCAGGGGATGTTGTGAAGGCCAAAAGTATAAGTTGGTTCAAAAAAGAATTAGAAAAGTTCATGGAGGATAGGTCTATCAATGGCTATTAACCAAAATGATCAGGGGTGCCACCCCATGAGCAGGACTGGCTCCAGGGTTTTTGCCGCCCCAAGCGGCGGAAAAAAAAAAAAAGCCGCGATCGCAATTGCGATCGGCAGCACTCCGGCAGCAGCTCCACCGCACCGCTTTCTTCTTTGGCGGTAATTCAGTGGCAGGTGCTTCCCTCCGAGAGGGACCCGCCTCCGAATTGCTGCCGAACAGCCTGATGTGCCGCCCCTTCCCCTTGGCCGCCCCAAGCACCTGCTTGCTGGGCTGGTGCCTGGAGCTGGCCCTGCCCATGAGCTGGATGTCCCTAAGTCTCTGACTGCCAGAAGCTGGGATTGGATGACAGTGGATGGATCACTCGATAATGGCCCTGTTCTGTCCATTCACTCTGAAGCATCTGGCACCAGACACTGTGGGAAGTCAGGTTACTTGGCTAGATGGACCATTCGTCTGACCTAGTATTGCCATTTTTATGTTCTTAACCTTGCAGGAGTACTCGGAACTATGTAAGACTTAGCCCTAACAGAGCCAGCCATCCCGAATTATTGTTTTTCTTCAGCGTTTGGATGTAAAGAGACATTGTTTGCAAATAGGTAGGATGTCTATTTTCCTCTTTTGTACCATAGAGGATAGTGGATGCTTCCTGTCTTTAGTAAAGAAATCATTTGCGAGCAATTTCCTTGCCAAAATTTAAGGCAGGCTTTATCAGTGCAAAAACATGTACCTGAGCAGAAGCATCATCAGTGAATTGTCTCCAACCACTATATGTCCTCTAACATTAAGAGATGTTGAACTGAGGGTTAACTCTGCTCCTATTGAAGACAGCTTGGACAATGTTGAGTGCTTCTGAAAATCCTACCTTGTACAGTACTCACACAAACATATACAAAGACATTTTTACACACACACATAAATAAAGCTGAAGCCAAGGTCTGTAGCACAGACTGAGTTTAATTTAAAATAATTCCCTGTACAATAAGATATTCCAGATGAACAACAATATACAATATTTTATGAATAATAATGCCTCCCATAGAGGCAATAAGTCTGGAACTACAGAATTAACAAGGACAGTTGAGTTACTATCAATACCAAATATACATAAATGTATTAGCAATATGCTTGAAAATGTTGCTGCTTCATTGATTCTTGCTACACAGAAAGGAGGACTGAGACATTTGTGAATCAGCCTTCTGGATGGAGGGTTAATTAAATGGATTCGGTGGAAGAGGGATTTGGAAGCTAATAAAGCAACTCTATATTTTTCTGCTTTACAGTAAATGTTTATTCATACCATACAAGGGAATAAATGAAAAGGTATAAAGCATAGAAATATAGTACAACAAGAAGTAAAAATGAATTCAAATCTTCCCTCCAATCTGGAATATGAACCATATTATCTGCAAATAATTCAGTATTTAGGTAAAGAGTTTCCATTTATCTTACCTATGTACTTGTATATGCTGCACTCCCACCATAATATCTAATCACCTCTGAAACACTGATGAATTTATCTTTACAACATTCCGTGAGATAAAAAAGTATTATCCCCATTTTACAGATGGGAAACTGAGACATGGAAAGATCAGGTGATTTGCCCAGAGTCTTACAGGAAGTGAACACGAATCACTGGACTCCTAGTTCATTGTATTAAACACAATGCTAACCTTCCTCTCTTTTCATCTCAGCTAGAATCATACAATTAGAGAGAAAAAATATAGCCTCAAAGGTATCAAGTTTACAATTTAAGTAGAATTCAACTTACTAAATTTCCAACCATCTAGCACCATTCCATGATTGTTAAGTTTTGGGTCAACTTGTTACAATGATATCATCCCTACTCGTGTTGTTGCTCTTTAAATTTAATTTCCTTTGTTACTTTTACAAAAAATCCTCCTCCTCTTCATTAAAAAGATCTCTTAATACAAGGACTATAAGATGACTGGGAAAGACAATTCCCATGCTAATACTTTTGTTTTTTATCAAAGGGCCAGGCAGACCCAGTCAAGAGATGGCACAGGAGAGTAGATGCTGTGAAAAGAAACTGAGACAACTTTGTTGCTGCTATGGCTGAGTCTCGTTGCCTGTACCACTTTGACTTGAAAAATTTCCCAGGTGGTCAAATCAGGAACTAAGGTAGTAAAAGCAGGTCATTGAAAGCCTGGTCCAAAGCCCACTGAAGTTAATGGGAGTCTTTTGGTTGAGCGCAATGAGCACTGTATTGGGCTGTAACAGAAGACTGCTGCTAGTTAGGAGTAATCTCACACCAGACTGTCTCTTTGCAGTGTATTTGGACATGCATTGAGAAATAATGCAGGTCCCATTCCAGTTCTGCTAAGACAGGTGAAGAGCTCAGGTGACACAGTACACGTTAGGCCACACCATACATCAGAAATAGTCTTTGAAGACGATCAGAAGGGAAAGAATATATATGTGTGTGTGTGTGTCAAAATAAGGGAAGGTAAAGATTAAGCCAAGGTTCCTCAGCTGTGATACTTTCTTATTCTAAATGTTATGCCATGAATGTAGATGTAATGACAACAAGAAGAGTCTCTAAACTACTATACCGAGAAGGATACACTGGTAGTTTAGCTACCTAAGGGTTGTGTAGAAAAATGAAGCGTTCATTGCATGTATTGTAAAAACTAGTATAGTCTCCCAGGGTGACTGTCACCCCCATGCAGAGGGTCTGCACAAAGACTGCCACTTGAGCTTTATTTTGAGGACTTAAATTGTGCATTGCCTTGTGCTGGGTCTCTTCACGGGAGTGACCTTTATCATCTTCCAAGGTCACTGGAAGCTATTAGTGAAATGTAGAGTTTGCAGACTCTGCACCAGAATTGGGGAAAAAAATTCCACACAGGAGTGTGCCCAGTACACCATCCCTTAAGTGATTGTACTGCACCCTTAACCATGGCTAATGAGCTCCCCTGAGTTTAGTGGGGCTACATGGCTGTGGGTCTCTCTCATTTGACCACCTTTGGGTGAAGAGGTGCAAGGAATTGCAATATTATTGTTTATTAATTGTATTATCATAGTGCTTAGGAGCATCAGCCATGCGCCCGGTCCCCATATGCTGGGCACTATACAAACACAGAATGAAAAGATATATCTTGCCACAAGGAGCTTCCAATCTAAGTAGACAAGAGACAACGGAAAGATGCAGATAGATGGACCAGTACAAAGAAACAATGAGACACTATTGGTTAGCATGAAGAGGTTCCAGTTTCTGTGTGCTTGAGGGGGCTTGTGTGTGTAAAAGGCTTGTTTTGTTTTTTCCCATATCCACACCACAATCTGGCCCCCAGTACTTTTTAAGGCAACTATTTTTTCCCCATGTAACAAAGAACAGAATACAGGAAGAGCAAAAAGTTGCCAATCTGGCCCAGCTAGACCACTGCCGTGTGTTGCTTGGCCTATTACAGTGATTTGGCAGAGAGATCATTAGTTGTTTGTTGACATTAGTTATTTCTAATTAATTAGTACTCTGCTGAACAATGCTGGGTTCAATGCAGGGGGTATCTGGCTGAAATTCTTTGTCCAGTGCTATGCAGGAGATCAGACTAGATGGTCACGTCTGGCCTTAAAATTATATGACCCTCTGAGCACAGGTGCACTGACAGGTACCAGTTATCACATGCTCTGGAGTGTGCTTAGATTCCATTGTGACAGGGAGCTTATTTAAAAAAAAATCTAGCTAAATAACAAAGGAAAACTGGTCATGTGACAGGACAATGGGCGACATAAAGGGGAAGTGAATAGAAGGAAGAGGGATGTTTTGATGAGTGGATTTATGTTGAAGTCCAATAACATCTGAAAATTTTCCCATGTATGAAAATCCTCTTTAATACCGAGAGATTCTGCTTTGTTTCAGTTGTGATTCTTCAGGTCATTTTTGACTTTTCAAATGATCAGACAAATAAAAGGATAAAAATCTGCTGACTACAAATGGCCCTTTTAAGCAAATCTGCAAGCAGAAAACCAGCAAGAGCAGCGTGGGAATTTTACCATGAATTAATGATTTGAAGATTCAAGTAAAACACAATGGTTTTTCATTCAGAGATAAATGTCACATTGCTTTGATTGAAAGGTGCACAAAAGAGGCAAGCAATAACAGCGGAGATGGCGCTGTAATGACAGAGCCTGATATATTAATAGGCCTTGTTAAATTTGAAGAAGTTCGATCATGACAGTGTCAGATGTAGAGCACTGATGGCAGAGTGGTGGTGGGGAAGGTGTGATGTCTTACGGGAGCAGACAATCAAAGTGTTTCAGATTTTACTTTAAAATCTTGCGAGTCTGATCCCCCAACAGAGGATGGAATAAAAAGAAACCTGAAATGAGAAGAACAGACAAATTGTCACTGTGGTGGGTTATTTTATGTTGAAATGGATGCTGGATTGACAGCCTAGAGACTAAAGTCCCCTTTTTATCCATGGGAAGAGAGACAACACAGGCAGTACCAGTGCAATCTTCTCTCCACTGTGCCTCAGCCTTGACCGGCTGAGATTACTTCTAGAACACATGTGGGAGAGCAGCTCAGACTCCAGAGCCTAGTCAGTCCTTGCATTGTCACCTCAAACATCTGGCATGATGTCCAATTGCAACTGTATTATGACATGGATACTTCCATTAGGAACTGGAACTATGACAACCAACTCAACTTACAAACTGCCTGATTTTCAGAGATGCTAAGTACTGGCAAATTCAACTGAAATCAATGGGCATTGGATGCTCTCAGCACCTCTAAAACTCAGGCTCATATTCTCCCAACAGATGGTTGTAGCTCTTCATTGCTATTGATCTAGGCTTGTGCCAATGGGTGTTTTTTGTGATATGGAGGCTAGGAACTGGAGAGAGGTCACAAAACGCATGTCATATAGTCAGCATATAGGAACA
Source organism: Emys orbicularis (assembly GCF_028017835.1). Classification (NCBI taxonomy): domain Eukaryota; kingdom Metazoa; phylum Chordata; order Testudines; family Emydidae; genus Emys; species Emys orbicularis. The sequence goes on from NC_088683.1 coordinate 350,452,241, forward strand.
GTTTTGGGTATGACTGACTTGGCTCTGCTTCTTATTGCAGGCCTCCTGAAGAAAGTCTTCACCACTCAGTACCAATCCCCTGAGCCATCAACCCCAATCTTAGCATGGTTTAATAAAATTCTTGGGGCAGAGGGTTATGGATTTCTGTGCCTTAGGCCCCAAGATACTACAGCGGTGAGTGTGCTTTTAAAATCTAGCCAGCTGTCATTTGCTATCTTTGTTTTCTGAGGCTAGGAATGATGGGAAATAACAAGAGATGGGCCTGAAACAGAACTTGTGTTCTTGGACGTGTGGGGGTTGGAATCCGGAGCTGATTTCTGCAGTTCAGGCCTAACTCTAGAATTAACACATAATGTAACTTTCACTTATAAGAAATGTTGGAGGGGCCCAAACTTAAAATCCTATTTCGGAACTGCCTTGGCCTTTGGGAATGTTCAGAACCGGATTTGAAACCAAACATTGCGGCTTGTTGTTATTTGTACGGTATGGTGGCACATTGTGCAAGGTACTGTACACACCTGATAAAAAGATACAGTTCCTACCTCAAAGAGTTCGCAATCTTAATTAAAGAAAAGTTGATAAGAAATTGAACACTGCAGGAGCTCACAGAGCTCTCACACATTAAAACACCCCTACACACACTTGAAAGGGATATTTTCCTCTGCAGATGGAAAAGGTCTTTTGCATAAACTACATTTTATTTACAAATACACTATTAAGCATCTTTGACTTTAAGTGATTGCCTCCATTATGCTGGCCTGCTATTCAAGCAGATATTGCCACTTGTCTGATTCCCTTTGTCTAAACAGAAAGGAAAGCAGTGCCCACCAGGGAAATGTTAAGTGGAGTACAATGATTAAGAAGACGTCAGAGCACAATTAGGAGAGATTTAAATATGATGGGATTTAAAGAAAATGGCATGTTAGTGTTTCTAAGTAGAGCATCTTTACACTGTGAAGAAAGTTGAAATGGAATGACTGAAAAGACAAAAGTTTTTATGTCGGCGCTGGGATTTCAAAGTAGCAGGAGGCAGAACTGATGTGAGGTCCTCTGAAATAAACAAAGAGATGAAGTAACTTCAGGCCTGTTCCCTGTCATGGTCTGAGAGACTGAAGTGGACTGAGTCAGTGGGTTGTATTTGACTGGCATTTTAATTGAAGAAAAGTGATAGAAAGAGACATAAACTGAAAGCACACTAGAAAATGAGAAGACCTGAGATAATTGGAGGAAAGCTCCCAGGCAATTAAGACTTCTTAAAAAAAAAGAAAGTTGTGTAGAAAACACCTTAGGCTGAGGTCTGCCCACAAAGAATCCCTAAGCACTAGATCTGGTTGGGAATTCTTGATTAAATTATTTTTTGTCTGAAAATGCTGATTCATCTAAATCAAACTTCTCATGGAAATGTACTGGTTCCATGGGGAAGTTCTCAGCTCCAGCATAGAATTTCTGGGGGGCAGAGGAGCGTGACTCCACCATCACAATATCTTGGTGGTTAGCTGGGATTTCAGGGAGGCAGGTTCAAGTCTCTGCTCTGAATCAAGTGCAGAGCAGGGGCTTGAACCTGCGACTCCTAACCCACAGGAGTGCCCTAACCACCAGGCTCTCTTGCTTGTGTAAGCCCTTGTATGTGCAATTACTCAACTTTATGCACATTCCATGGATTTGTGTATGCATCTTTTGTGCAATCTCCAGTCACCTAGGTGGCACTAATTCCTTTCTTATGATGTGAATGCTAGCACTCGTGTGTACAAATGTCTTTAATAGCACCTACATACTATGGTGATTAACGCTAATGAAGGATGCTGTCTGGCCCTTACCCAGGTGCTTACTAGGAGGGAGGATGTGAGGTGCCTCTTCCAACAGCCTGTTTAAGGGTCAAGTAGAATTCCAGTCCACTTGCTCAAGAACTGCTCCCCTGGGGCACACACCTACCCCATGCACTAGCCTTCAGAGCTGACTGGCTGCTCCAGGGAGAGTATACTGCACCTCATGAAGGCACGTGCCAGTATGCACGTGCAATGGCCACCATCTTGCCCCGCACACTGGGGACTGAATCGGGGACTTCTAGAGCTAAAAGCATAAGCTGCTGCTTCAGCTTCAGCTAAAGAGCCAGGTTCTGTAATTGGAGTCTGTAACAGACTCACATCCTCTGTGGATTGTCACAGAGGGGAGACATGTGTTTGCCTATACACAAATGCAAGAAGCCTGGGAAACAAGCAGGGAGAACCGGAAGTCCTGGGACAGGTAAGGAGTTATGGTGTGATTGGTGTGACGTTGTGCAGTCTATATGGTTTTATAAAAACATGATAATAAGTGAATATAATATAACTGGGATAGTTTTATAAAGATTGATAATAAGTGAATATCATGCAACTGGGATATGCTTCGTGCAAAAGGTCTCTTGTAAGGTATCATTACAAAGCTCATAATCTACTGAGTGTGATCATCCTATTTGTAGAAATGTACCACTCTTGTATCTAAAACTAGAAATATAAAACATAACTCTGAGGGCCTATTGTAATTATGTAAAGTGTGGGCCATTAATGATGGTTTGGAATCTTGATGACTCCCATTAACCAGGACCATTGTCTGCAGATGGCTGTGTTTACCTGTTAGTCTTCCTGTATATGTGTGTGCTGGCAAGTGGGCAATGAAGTCTTGCAGTGACATGTGATCATGTCACCTGAACTGGAATCTATCTTTAACCCGGGGGTTTTCCAGTGAGGGGGGGTGGAAACCCAGAAGGACAAAGGGTTCCCGCCTTATGCAAAAGATATATAAAGGGGTGGAAGAGAACAAAGGGAGAGAGGAGCCATCATGAAGAATCCCCTAGCTATCACCTGAGCTGGAACAAGAGGTGTACCAGGGGAAAGAATTGTGCCCAGGCCTGGAAGGTGTCCAGTCTGAGAATAACTTACTGAAGCATCTCTGAGGGTGAGATTATGTGTATTTAGTTTGATTAGACATAGATTTGCGCATTTTATTTTATTTTGCTTGGTGACTTACTTTGTTCTGTCTGCTACTACTTGGAACCACTTAAATCCTACTGTCTGTATTTAATAAAATCACTTTTTATTTAGTAGTTTACTCAGAGTATGTATTAATACCTGGGGGAGCAAACAACTGTGCATATCTCTCTATCAGTGTTATAGAGGGCGAACAATTTATGAGTTTACTCTGCATAAGCTTTATGCAGAGTAAAACGGATTTATCTGGGTTTAGACCCCATTGGGAGTTGGGCATCTGAGTGCTAAAGACAAGCACACTTCTGTGAGCTGTTTTCGGGTAAACTTGCAGCTTTGGGGCAAGTAATTCAGACCCTGGGTCTGTGTTGGAGCAGACGGGAGTGTCTGGCTCAGCAAGACAGGGTGCTGGAGTCCTGAGCTGGCAGGGAAAACAGGAACAAGGGTAGTCTTGGTACATTGGGTGGCAGCTCCCAAGGGGGTTTCTGTGATCCAACCCGTCACAATTGGAATAACAGAGACTTGGTGGGATAACTCACATGACTGGAGTACTGTTATGGATGGTGTGACAGACCCAGACCAGTGGGGTACAGGAGTCTGGTAGAGGGCAAATATACTGGTCACTGGATGAGTAGTTTTCTGTTCCCTGAGTGACCAGAGAAGGGGCTGCACTAGAGTAATCAGGAACCTGCTAGAACCAGTTAAGGCAGGCAGGCTAATTAGGACACCTGGAGCCAATTAAGAAGAAGCTGCTAGAATCAATTAAGGCAGGCTAATCTGGGCACCTGGGTTTTAAAAGGAGCTCACTTCAGTTTGTGGTGTGAGTGTGAGGAGCTGGGAACAAGAGGCGCAAGGAGCTGAGAGTGAGAGGGTGTGCTGCTGGAGGACTGAGGAGCACAAGCGTTATCAGACACCAGGAGGAAGGTCCTGTGGTGAGAATAAGGAAGGTGTTTGGAGGAGGCCATGGGGAAGTAGCCCAGGGAGTTGTAGCTGTCATGCAGCTGTTACAGCAGGCACTATAGACAGCTGCAGTCCACAGGGCCCTGGGCTGGAACCCGGAGTAGAGGGCGGGCCCGGGTTCCCCCCCAAACCTCCCAATTGACCTGGACTGTGGGTTCTTCCAGAAGGGAAGGTCTTTGGGCTGTTCCCCAACCCACATGGTGAATCTCTGAGGCAAGAAAATCCACCAATAAGTGCAGGACCCACCAAGATAGAGGGGGAACTTTGTCACAATGGATATAAACTGTTCAGGAAGGACAGGAAGGGAAGAAAAGGTGGAGGAGTTGCATTGTATGTAAGAGAGCAGTATGACTGCTCAGAACTCCAGTATGAAACTGCAGAAAAAGCTGAGAGTCTATGGATTAGGTTTAGAAGTCTGAGCAACAAGGGTGATGTCATGGTGGGAGTCTGCTATAGACCACCAGACCAGGGGGATGAGGTGGATGAGGTTTTCTTCAGGCAACTAACAGAAGTTACTACATCACAGGCCCTGGTTCTCATGGGGGACTTCAATCACCCTGATATCTGCTAGGAGAGCAATACAGCAGTGCACAGACAATCCAGGAAGTTTTTGGAAAGTGTAGGGGACAATTTCCTGGTGCAAGTGCTGGAGGAACCAACTAGGGGCAGAGCTCTTCTTGACCTGCTGCTCACAAACAGGGAAGAATTAGTAGGGGAAACAAAAATGGATGGGAACCTGGGAGGCAGTGACCATGAGATGGTCGAGTTCAGGATCCTGACACAAGGAAAAAAGAAGAGCAGCAGAATATGGGACCCTGGACTTCAGAAAAACAGACTTTGACTCCCTCAGGGAACCGATGGGCAGGATCCCCTGGGAGAATAACATGAGGAGAAAAGGAGTCCAGGAGAGCTGGCTGTATTTCAAATAATCTTTATTGAGGTTGCAGGAACAAACCATCCCAATGTGTAGAAAGAATAGTAAATATGGCAGGCGACCAGCTTGGCTTAACAGTGAAATCCTTGCTGATCTTAAACACAGAAAAGAAGCTTACAAGAAGTGGAAGCTTGGACAAATGACCAGGGAGGAGTATAAAAATATTGCTCAGGCATGCAAGAGTGAAATCAGGAAGGCTAAATCACAACTGGAGTTGCAGCTAGCAAGGGATGTTAAGAGTAACAAGAAGGGTTTCTACTGGTATGTTAGCAACAAGAAGAAGGTCAGGGAAAGTGTGGGCCCCTTACTGAATGGGGGAGGCAACCTAGTGACAGAAGATGTGGAAAAAGCTAATGTACTCAATGCTTTTTTTGCCTCTGTCTTCACAAACAAGGTCAGCTCTCAGACTACTGAACTGGGCAGCACAGTATGGAGAGGAGGTGACCAGCCCTCTGTGGAGAAAGAGGTGGTTCGGGACTATTTAGAAAAGCTGGACGAGCACAAGTCCATGAGGCTGCATGCACTGCATCCGAGGGTGCTAAAGGAGTTGGCGGATGTGATTGCAGAGCCATTAGCCATTGTCTTTGAAAACTCATGGTGATCCGGGGAGGTCCCGGATGACTGGAGACAGGCTAATGTAGTGCCCATCTTTAAAAAAGGGAAGAAGGAGGATCCGGGGAACTACAGGCCAGTCAGCCTCACCTCAGTCCCTGGAAAAATCATGGAGCAGGTCCTCAAGGAATCCTTTTTGAAGCATTTCAAGGAGAGGAAAGTGATCAGGAACAGTCAGCATGGATTCACCAAGGGCAAGTCATGCCTGACTAACCTATGTTGAGATAACTGGCTCTGTGGATGGGGAGAAAGCAGTGGACATGTTATTCCTTGACTTTAGCAAAGCTTTTGATACGGTCTCCCACAGTATTCTTGCCAGCAAGTTAAAGAAGAATGGGCTGGATGAATGGACTATAAGGTGGATAGAAAGCTGGCTAGATCATCAGGCTCAACGGGTAGTGATCTATGGCTCCATCTCTAGTTGGCAGCCGGTATCAAACGGAGGACCCCCAAGGGTCGGTCCTGGGGCCGGTTTTGTTCAATATCTTCATTAATGATCTGGAGGATGGCATGGATTGCACCCTCAGCAAGTTTGCAGATGACACTAAACTGGGAGGAGTGGGAGATATGCTGGAGGGTAGGGATAGGGTACAGAGGGACCTAGACAAATTAGAGGATTGGGCCAAAAGAAATCTGATGAGGTTCAACAAGGACAAGTGCAGAGTCCTGCAGTTAGGATGGAAGAATTCCATGCACTGCTATAGACTAGGGACCGAGTGGCTAGGCAGCAGTTCTGCAGAAAAGGATCTAGTGGTTACAGTGGACGAGAAGCTGGATATGAGTCAACAGTGTGCCCTTGTTGCCAAGAAGGCTAACGGCATTTTGGGCTGTATAAGTAGGAGCATTGCCAGCAGATTGAGAGACATGATTGTTCCCCTCTATTTGGCATTGGTGAGGCCTCATCTGGAGTACTGTGTCCAGTTTTGGGCCCCACACTACAAGAAGGATGTGGAAAAATTGGAAAGAGTCCAGCGGAGGGCAACATAAATGATTAGGGGTCTGGAGCACATGACTTATGAGGAGAGGCTGAGGGAACTGGGATTATTTAGTCTGCAGAAGAGAAGAATGAAGGGGGATTTGATAGCTGCTTTCAACTACCTGAAAGGGGATTCCAAAGAGGATGGATCTAGGCTGTTCTCAGTGGTACCAGATGACAGAACAAGGAGTAATGGTCTCAAGTTGCAGTGGAGGAGGTTTAGGTTGGCTATTAGGAAAAACTTTTTCACTAGGAGGGTGGTGAAGCACTGGTATGGGCTGCCTAGGGAGGTGGTGGAATCTCCTTCCTTAGAGGTTTTTAAGGTCAGGCTTGACAAAGCCCTGGCTGGGATGATTTAGTTGGGGTTGGTTCTGTTTTGAGCAGGGGGCTGGACTAGATGACCTCCTGAGGTCTCTTCCAACTCTGATATTCTATGATTCTATGATTTTATGATTGTTCAAACAGCTATTGGGGCATGTAGTGTCTATAAGCTTTTGAAAGGCTTAAACACCAAAGTCAGAGAGGAATTGTTCTGAATGCTTCAAGGAAGCGTAGCATTGAGAAAGAAAGGGGAAGTGAGCAAGAGAATATGGAGAATGAATACTGGGAAAACCCTCCTACTGATGAGATCTATTGCAGCATACGTGAAAGTGATGAATGATTGGTGACCCATGTAGCACTTGTATGGGACTGATGCAATGTACATTGAAATCAGTGGAGAGTCAGACACAATTGACTGCAATGTGGGCATGGTGCCATGTCCTCTTCTTTGTGACCAGCTTTGTGACTGGTCCTCAGGCTCCACATAGCCAGTGCCGGCTCTAGCTTTTTTGCTGCCCCAAGCAGCAAAAAAAAGCGCTGCCCCCCGAGCCCCCCCGCCGAGCGCCGCCGGACCCCCCCCCCCAAGAGCGCCGAGCCCCGCGCCGCGCCCCCCCCCCGCCGACCGCCGCGCCGCCGGAGCCCGCCCCCGCCCCCTGCCGAGCGCCGCCGGAACCCCCCTCCAGCGCCGCGCCCGTGCCGCCCTCCCGCCGAGCGCCACGCGCCGGAGCACGCACCCCCGTGCCGAGCGCCACCGGACCCCCCGAGCGCCGAGCCCCGCGCTGCCCCCCCGCCGAGCGCCGCGCCGCCGGAGCCCGCCCCCGCCTCCCACCGGAACGCGCTGCCGGAGCGCCCTCGCGGAAGGCCGCCCCGCGCTCCCCCCCGCCGCCCCTTACCAGGTGCCGCCCCAAGCATGTGCTTGGGTGCCTGGTGCCTGGAGCCGGCCCTGCACATAGCAAAGAAGAACCTGGATGCCTGCAGAAGTCCTGGAAATAAAGAAGAGGAGCTAGTCAAGGTGACTCTATTAGGGGCTGCATAGGAGGAAGAGGGCCTAAAGGACTGCAGCCAGCAGCAGAACCAGAGCCACCAAGTGGGACTGGAATTGTCAGGTTCCACCAGCAGCTGCTAATGGGAGAAGAGTCAGGAGAAAACAATGGCACTGGGATGTTCAGGAAAGTAAGGATGAAAGGAATGAGGCAGAGTGTGTTGGAAGCACAGGGGGAAGTTGAGAATTCAGTAGGCAATCAGTCAGCAAAGAAGTGTTTTCAGGGGGAGAGGAGGACCAAGCATGGGCAGGGGAAGAGGATGACTAGGAAACAGGGAAGCATATGCTGGGAAGTGGGTGGCAGAGAAGCATGTGGAGGGGGAAATTAAATGAAGAGCAGAGGGAGGTTTTCACCCTCTCTGATTGCCATCAGTTGGACATCTGTCTATTCTGTGATGTTATGGTGGGGGGTCAATGATGAGCGATAATTTTGTCTATACACAGAGGGTTTTCCTTTTGAGAAGAAAGAAGGTCTCTTTCCTTATGTTTCATGCTTTTTGTTTAATTACCCTTAATGGTGTCTTCCTCAGCACATTAAACAATAGAACAGCTGTCACAAGAGCAGGAACTTTCTACTTTAAAAGTTTAATGACATATCATTTAGCATTGTCTGTGGCAGTAGCAGTATGCTAGAGTGAGCTAGTTCTAATTTTCTTTGTGACTCTTTTTCACCTTCTGTCATCCCGATGAAAATAGAAAAGTTGCTTGTGATTTTTTTAAGAGAGTTATCTTTTAAACTTAGCTGAACCAACCTTATCCGTATGAGCCTCTGTTTGCCCAGAAACCTGACTTCACAGATTAGGGTGAGGGATTGATTACATGTCTTTTGGATTTCTAAATCCTACTTTCTCTGCCTTCATCAGGAGATCCATCATGATTGAAGGAAAAGGTGACTAATCTTGGCTTTTCTGTTGAGGAAAAAGTAACACAAAGAAACATCTCTCCTGCAAGAGTTGATGGTCTATAGTCAGTCTTTTTTTAAAAACACACTTACCAGCATCGATGTTTTAAGAAAAAGCTAACATGATTCTTCAGTGTGTAAATGTGGGGAAATATCAAGGTAGTTATATTATCTCTCTGGCATTTGTGAGACCACTCCTGCAATATTGTGTCCAATGCTGGTGTTCATTCTCAAAAAAGATCTTGGAAAAATTAGAGAGTTCAGAGAAGAGCTACAAGAATGGTTTGTAGTCCAGAAAACATACCTTTCAATGAAAGACTGAAGAAGCTCAATCTTTTTTAGTGTATCAAAGATAAGATTAGGAGGAAAGATGATGATGGTCTATAAGTATGTACACAGGGAGAATATATTTTTCTGGTACTTTCTAATCAGGCAGACAAAGGCAGAGGCATAATAAGATCTCTAGTAGTTGGAAGTTGAAGTGAGTAAAAATTCATACTGTAAATAAGATTTTTTTTTTAACAGTTATGTTGGCCATTAAAACAATTTACGAAGGGAAGAGGCAAGTTCTCCAGCACTTGGAGTCTTTAAATCAAGATTAGATGTCTTTCTAAGATCTATGTTCTAGTTACACTACAAGCGATTGGGTTCGAAGCAGGAAGTATTGGGAGAACTTCTATGGCCTGTCTTGTGTGGGGGTCAGACTAGATGATCCTACTGCTCCCTTCTGGCCTTAAAAATCTATGAAACTGTGTAATCTGTGTGTCAAAAAGGCAGTTAACAGGATCTTCTTCAAATGGCTTCTCCAGTTCAAAAGCAAATCTGTTGTCTGATAGCTCAGGTCATCTCCCACATAATGACGGCACAGCCACAATAAGTCAAAATAATTCCTTATGAAGTTTCTGCAACCGTAACACAAGACATTATTCTGTGCAGAAGTACCCCCATCAGACTTCCTCTCTAGGAAAAACCCTGGGGTAGAGAATAAGTGACTCTTGCAGCATTCCTTGAAGGTCACAGGTGTAACTAATATAAATAGATGCAGCTCCACTGACTTCTGTCATTACAAGTATTAATTAGCTAATGTGGTGCAGCTCTTTGAAGATGTAAAGTGCTACAGAAACACTAAATAATAGTATTCAAGTATTTGTCAATGGTCTTAAAGTGGTTCCAGCCATTGAATCTGATGTTTAAAGTTGAGCACCTGCTTAGCAGCTTCCTGAATTTGGGCCTGTGCATTCAACGGGGGGTGGCATGTGTTAGTGGGGAATCTGAAAAGAAGCCCAAGCTCAAAGTTCATTAATGAAGGATCTGAGCTCAGGGGCATAGAATCAAATATAATAATATAATAAATATATTGAGTGAATCAAACTGTACCATAAAATCTCTATGAATAGAAATTCTATGCTTGAATAAGAAGAGTATAGCAGTAGGAATATACTGCTGACCAGCCTGGAATCAGTGATTGTCAAATGGTCAGAGAGATTAGAGAGGCTATGAAAACAGAAAACCCAATAATAATGAGAGATTTCAACTATCCCCATATTGACAGGGTACATGTCTCCTCAGAACTGGATGCAGAGATAAACTTTCTGGACACCATTAATGACTGCTTCTTGGAGCAGCTAGTCCTGGAAGCAAGAAGAGAAGAGGAAATTCTTGATTTAGTTCTAAGTGGAGCACAGAATCTGGTTCAAGAGGTGAATATAGCTGAACTGCTCAGTAATAGCAACTATAAAGGAATTCAATTTAACATCCTTGTGGGAGGAAAATATTAAAAAAGCCCACCATGGTAGCATTTAACTTCAAAAAGGGGAACTGCATAAAAATGAGGAAACTAGTGAAGCAGAAATTAAAATGAATAATCATAAGAGTGAAATGTCTGTAAGCTGCATGAAAACTTCCAAAACACCTTACTAGAGGCTCAAATTAAACATATACCCCAAGTTTAAAAACAACAACAGTAAGAGGATCTCTTCCTCCCCCAACCCCCCCCCCCCCCCCCGCAAAAGGCCACCATGGCTGAACAACAGAGTAAAAGGGGCGGTTAGAAGCAAAAAGACATCTTTTAAAAATTGGAAGTCAAATCATAATAAGGAAAATAGAAAGGAAAGGAGCATAAACTCTGGCACGTCAAGTGTAAAAGTATAATTAGTCACTTCACACTGACTCAGAAGACATTCTAGGCTTCCAAGTGATACACGGATAGAGTGACAATCCTGAGAGATTTGTGCAGGTGAGAATAAGGGGTGTGTGCTCTGGTGAGTGTGTATGTGTGCTTGGGGGTATGGTATGTGCTGGTTGTGTTGTTGTGTGGGTTATTTTGAAGAACTATGTCAGTTGGACTAAGTAATCCACCGTCTGTGGAAGTCTCTCTCATACAACCAATGAAATTGTTGCATGCATATTAGCTGTACAATAAGGGTCGTGATTGGTGGAGTAACCTATGATATCATTGTGGTCTAGGACTCTTCCACAGCATAGCTACATGCCTTGCTTGTGCAAAGATGTAATTTGTAAAGTCAAAATAGCTGAGAACATAAAAATTGGATTGCAACGGACCACAAATCCCAGTGATGATTGAACATGGTAATATTCTAATCAAAAATAGCTCTCACCCATGCTTGTCACTGATTTCTCTCACTTCACACTGACTCAACAGACAATCTAGACTTCAGAGTGACACTGAGTGACAATCCTGGAATCTTATAAAAATTGCAGTAACACCTAGGGGGTGCCATTATGCTATGCACTGTCCCTACAGATATTAAGAGATGGTACCTGCCCTGAACCTAAATAAACAGAGACAACAGTTGGGATAAAGGAAGCATTATTAGCTTAATTTTACAGAGGGGAACTGAACACAGAGACTAAGTGACTTGTCCAAGATCACACAAAAAGTCTTTGGCAGAACCAGGTATTGGACTTAGTTCCCTTGAGTTGCAACCCAATTCCTTAACTTAAGACCATCCTTCTTCTTAGTGTATATATATATAATAGTTCTCAGTAAGATCATGCCAAAGCACAGTCCTTTTATGATCCAGCAACGTATGCCCCAGAAAAGTCCCACTGCAAGTGCATCTGTGGTGCTTGCTAGTCTCGATCACTTTGAGCATATTGAATTAATTTTACTCTTGGAGCTCATGCAGTAGTAGATGGGAAATTACAATAAACCGCACAGTCATCCTGAATATTGGTAGGGGTGGTTCTCTAAAAATATCTAAACAAAATAAGGAGGTCATCTCTGAAACTTTACATTCAACCAGCACTTCAAAGTGGAGGACGGCGGAGTCTTTCTGGTATCCTGTTTGGATGGCATTAGGTATCAGTCTTGCTAAGCACCTGCTATCAACTCAGCTAATCATGCGTCACATCATTATTGTTCATTAAGGCCAGCAAATTAAAAAAAAACAAAAAAACCCTCCATGATTTCAAAATGATGAAAAGCCAGGAGTCCTCCATGCATCTCAACCTTAGTAAACAAAATGCTTTTGCCTAAGCTACACAATTATTGAACAAAGTATCTTTTTCTTTGAGATCTGCACATTCGTTATTGAACATAACTGGCTTACAAGGAAAGTATCTGGACAGAAGAGTAGAAGAACTGTGTTTTTTATGGTTAGAACACAGAATAGGGGTCAGGATTCCTGGGTTATATTCCCAGCTCTGTCGCTTGGTCTTGGATAGAGCTGGGTAAATACATGATAGAACGGTGTTAGCAAAACAGTCATTCAGATTTCAGATAGCTGAATGGTTTGCCGATGGTTGAACTACCCTTTTATGCACTAGTAGTAAGTGTTCATATGAATAGGTTTGTGTGTGGGGAATGGGAGAACATCTGTATTTACGTAAGTATAAGGACCTTGCTGCGTGAACAAGATGGTTTGTTATTTGTGACAGGATCATACTTGATCCAACATCAGGCCCTGTCTCTGTCTCAGCCTTCCCAATAACTGCATCCAGGGTCCTGTGTGAACCAAACACTACCCGTCTTGGTGCCTGGTTTGTTAAAAAAACACCAGTTTAAATGTCTACTTAAATCAAAACAAGTATTTTCCTGACTCCACAGTCTCTTTAGCCCCTTCCTGGGCTCAATAGTTCTTTTGAAAAGCCCAGGTCCTGCTTCCTAGTATTTTCTTAAAACTCGTCCTCTTCTGACTTTTGCTCCTGCTCCTTATTGCAGGTAGCTCCAACCAGGTCTTTCCATCTGTCTGCTGCGGAGAGGCCCTTCCCCAGTTCTCCTTTACTCTACACCGGCTGCAGGAGTCTTCTCGCTTCTTACAGGTCTTTCTTCTCTCTTCACTTATGGAGCCGGTTCCCTCATACTGGGAAATCCTACCCCCAGGCTACTAGCAGATGATCCTGGTCACCTGACCCAATCACCTACCCAAACCCAAACCCATCAGCTGGGAATGGATAACTAGGTATGGGGGTGCTGAGCCCAATTCCCGTAAAGGGTCAGGCCACCTTGTGACATTCTTTTTTCACTACTCATTCACTGGCTTAAAATGTGTCATCCAATCAAGGAGTCGTTACAATACCACATGACTTGGGTGACCACTCACACACCACAGATAGCAAATAGTCCAAGTGATAGTTGACAGGCTGAAATTTGTTCATGTAAAGCATTAGTCAAACAATTACAAATAATGATTACATTGCTAAAAGCAAAGGCCCTGCTTCTGAGTTGCTTCACTGACAGGATCAGTTTAGGACCAGATTGGGCAGACAAGGATGACTTTAAGCCCACCTTTGCTCTCATCATATTCTGGGACAGCCAAGGTCCTTCCCAGCCACCCTACATAAGTTAGAGCAACCTCAGGGCTTCTGTAACTTACATTCTGCTTCCTGTGTGCCCTCTGAGTACCAGAAAGCAATGTCTCCTTTCCTGGCCCCTATCAACCCCCTAGACTGGGGCTTAGGATGGGAGATACCATACACCCCTTACACTAGCTCTGTGTCAGCCACAGAACACAAGGGGCTTTCACTGGGGGGATGTCTCTGCCAACTTTCCACCCTCTGTCTTTCACTTAAGGTGGTTTGCAACTGGAATTGGGCCCCAAACCTCTTTGCAGATCATTCTTGAACAACAAAAGGGGCTACATTGGAAAGGTAAATCATTCACAATAAATGGTTTGATCTGCTTGTAACCTGGGCTAGTCTCTGAACCTCTCTGCTTCTGAGTTTATTCATGCAAATTCATAATGTTTACCTTCCTCATAGAGACAGTGTGAGAATAAAGCTATGTTTGTTAATTGTTCTGTGATCCACAGGTAAAGACACTAGATAAGTGCGAAGAGTTATTGTTGATTTAGGTGTTGGCCCTGCTGAGACTGCTTGAGAAGTTCAAACATAAAAAGTAGGAAGGATTGTTATTTATTTGTACAACAGTGGCACCTATATAGTCCTCAAATGAAATTGGGGCCCCATTGTGCTAGGCTTTATAGTATAGTGAAAGATGGCCCTTGTCTTAAAGAACTTACAATCTAATCAGAGAAGACACATAACAGATGAGAGGAGTTTCAGGCACAGAAAGGTAAGATGAGTTGCCCAGGCCAACACAGCAGGTCACTGGCAGAGCAAGGAATAGAACCCCATATCCTGACTCCTAGGCCAGTACCTTATCTACTGAAACACTCAAAAATGGTTACCTTCCAAACAAGAGGGGGAGATTGGGAGAAAATCACCTAAATGTTAAATGTGTTTTTAATAGTTGATATACACAAGTCCTTTCTTCCAGATTGTTTCCTCCATTAGTACCTACAGCAGTTGATTAAATATGAGACAGATGCGACAGATCCATCAGCCTGATGTGTTTTCAGAGTGTAGGCTCTTACCAAAAGGAGGCTGTTGCCATTTATTACTAAAACATTCCTCCTGACTGTACCTCCTAGAAGCAAAAATAACGTAGTTTTTTATGCCCAGTGGGTTATCTTGCCCTTGATAGCACAATCTACAAATTAACAGTGTAATTTATTCTGCAATGTTCATTTTATTTATAACCAGGAAGCAATTAAATTCTCTTTTATACCACATTGTCCTGGTGACAGATGTGTGGTTGCCACTCAGACATTTGACGGCTGACATAAATCATCCCACGATCAAAGTGTCTGTCGACTTGAGAGTCTGAATTTGCAGCAGATGCCTCCACAGAGTGACAAGGAAATGCTTCATGTGAGTCTCATTTCAGTTAATCACCTTGCTTCACTCCGACTTTGCATTCTGACAGCTTGGTTATCTTATGACAGCCGGGATTTTTCAAATGTACATTTACAAAGCTACCAAATGTGTCACGTTATCACTTATACCAAATAATGCCTTTGATAGAAAAGCAGTACATTAAAATGTATGGGGCACAGTGCTTAAGAAGCAAGAATAGATAGTGTGTTTAACAATTTGACTTATTTATCCCCAAAATGTTGGGAGAATCACAGTATTTTTAAACACAAGTTGGCTAAAAGCAATACTGAGGCTTTCAGGGGGTGTTTCTTAGCATTTGTCCCACCAGTGACTATTATTACACCTCTACCTCGATATAACGCTGTCCTTGGGAGCCAAAAAATCTTACCGCGTTATAGGTGGAACTGCGTTATATCGAACTTGCTTTGATCCACCGGAGTGTGCAGCCCCGTCCCCCCGGAGCACTGCTTTACCGCGTTCTATCCGAATTGGTGTTATATCGGGTCGCGTTATATCAGGGTAGAGGTGTATTTGTATTATGGTAGGACCTAGAGGCCCCAATTGAGCTCAAAGCCCCACTGTGCTAGGCACTGTACAGAGACATAATAAGGGACAGTCCCTGTCTCAAAGACTTTACAATCTATATAGACAAGACAATGGGTGGGAGAAGGGAAGCAGCATTATTATCCTCAGATTTTTAAAGACATTTAGGGTCCTAGTGGAATTTTCAAAAGCACCCAGGCACCTAAAACATTGATTCCAGCTTTGGAAAACCCACTAGACCCCTAAATACCAGTCATGATCTGTCCCTGAGTGAAGGTCGCACAGGGAGTCTGTGGCAGAGCTGGGAGTTGTAGCTGCTGTCCATAAGTGGTGAATTCTCAAAAATTAAACAAAATCCCACTGCCTCCGGGTTGTCCAGTGTGTCCTGTTGTGTATGTTTCAGTCATTTAGCTTGGGGCTTCTTTACATAGGGACGATCTAGAACCTGGTTTTCAAATTGCGGAACATCTGTGGCTCCTAATGATTTAACTGGGATGTATACGTGTCTTTTCAAAATCAGCCCATTTATCTTTGAGCAGCACCTAGCACTAAAAAAACAAATAACAGATTAATACATTTTATGGCCAGAAGAGAACACTCTGGTCAGCTGGTTTGACTAACCTCCTGCATAACACAGGCCAAAGAATTTCACCCAGTGGTTCTTGCTGGGGAGGGAATTATTCTTCCCCCAAGTGGATACTATCAAGCCCAGTAGCCTATAATATTAATTAGCTAATAGTGGATGTAAATATAGCCCATCAAGACTTTAGATGTTAGCTGGAGCTTGAAAATTCAAAACTTCTTTAATTCCCATTGAATATAATGCACTGACAATAATAACATTACACAGGGATTTACCTCTTCAAAGGGCATCCTTTCGACACCACTGAGACACAGAGCTTTAGACCGTTGAAACCAGTGGGCACTGTGGGTGCTCAACACATCTGAGAGCTATGTCACTACGGGTGTGTCTGCATAACAGCTGGGAGGTTGCTTCCCAGCATGGGTAGACAAACACGCACTAGCTCCGGTGCATGGGCAGTGGGAAGGGCTATCTCCTCAAAGAACAATCCTGCCTGACCCCCTGGGTAATTACTGGGGTGGCTAGCCCAAGCTGCCGTGGCCACTCTCTATTTTTAGCTTGAGCAGAGCTAGCGTGTGTCTGTTTACCCACACTGGGAAGCACCCTCACAGTTGCTGTGTAGACATAACCTTAGTCATAAAGTTTGGCCCATGTTATTTGCCTGGGGGTGTGTGCAGTTTTTTGGATCTGGTCAGTTTCTGTTAAGGGGACATTAAGTACTAGCTTGTAGTCCAGTTCATATGTCCACAAAAGGGCATAAAGGGGAATGAAACCCCTTCATTTTACAGTGCTGTGTAGCCTTCTCTGACCTTTGGCCAAAGTGCATAGGAATGAACAGATCTGTGTGCTTGCTTTTACCTCCCCATACAGGTGAATGGAGAGCAGGATTATTCCTTCTCTAGGGTGCTGGTGGGATCGTGCATTTGTGTGCCACCCCATGCTCTGGGCAGTTTGTTATTACATGATATAGCCATAAATATTGGTCCAATTTTTTTGATCCTGAAACCAATTCAAGACTTCTTTAGAGAGAAAAGGCCTGACGATTCTACTGTATCAGAGGGAGATCAATGGTACTGTCACTTTAGTTTCTGCAGTTTCTGGAAGATTGTTAGATGATGACTGGTCTCCTAAATTCCCAATTGGTTTTGGATCAGGGCCTTACAGTTTACAGACTTGGGACTGCTAACATCATCCTTTTTGGGAGTAGATATGTATAACATACCGCCGTTCATTGCAAGATTTATCCTTTCAATCTTTGGTTATGTCATGCTTTGGAATAGGAACATCATTGTTCCTATTCAACTCCATAGATAATGAATTCATATTAGTAAAGTAGGATTTATGTAAAGAGGGAAAGTCTAGCTTTAAACATTGAATCATTCTCTTCTGTGGACTGAGATTAAATCATTTTTACTCACAGCTTTGGGAATATTCCAAAAAAAGGAACTGACTTTAAAGCCTTAGATTATATCAAAATAGTAACTAATTAATGCAGTGTCGTCCCCTCATCCTTTTTTTTTTTTGAGATTTTCTTCCAAAACCAGGTCACCACAAAAATAGAAATCCTTCTTGTCTGTAGGAGTCATTTCTCACTAGAATGGACAAAATGCTAAAGAATGCGATGCAGCAACACTACGTACTACACTGTCCCAGTGCATATTTTTGTCTCCCTCTAGTGGCTGCCTCCCTTGACAACCTACTACTTTAGCACAGCTAAAAGAGTTTCTTTAGCTTAAGTGGTGCAGGAGCAGTGGTTTTTGAGGCCTGATCCAATGCCTATTGAAATCAGTGGAAGTCTCTCCATTGATTTAAGTGGTATCCTACTGAGGCTAAGGTCATGGGTTCAATCCTGGCTGATGGCTATGGTGTGTTTCTGCATATGGCCATAAGACTGAGGGATTTGGGTCCTACTGAAATATCAATATTAAATAGAAAAGCTATTTAATATTGATATTTCAGTAGGACCCAAATCCCTCAGTCTTATTGACAGCTCCATTGTGCTAGGCTTTCTACAAACACAAGAGTGAGCACAATCCGTTCCTCAAAGAACTTGCAGTCTAAGGGCTGGACTTTCAAAACTCCTATTGACTTCTATGGGAGCAACATTAGGCTAACACTGAACACTTTCGCAAATCTTACCCTGAATATCTACTCAACAATTTAGGTGAGGAAGTGAAGAAAAAGAATACCATATCTAATCAAAGCCTCAAGGGGCAATTTAGAGAGTCAAAGTTAGTAACGACCCAAATTGGAAATATGATTTAGGGAAGAATCTTATGCTGATAGGGGAATGGACAGGAAGTCTAGGGCTGGTTGAAAATTTTCCATCAAAACTGTTTTTCAGGGGATAATGGAGTTTTTGATTAAACCTTTCTTTTTCAAAAAAAGCCTGCCTTCTGCAGAAATGTAGATTTTTGTTGATTAAATTGAACACCCAAAACCCAAAATAGTTTGATTTGCTGCAGCACCTCATGGGACTTGTTGTTTGGGTGCTTTGCCTCCATTTCCCCCTGTGGGCCAGGCTCCCCAGCCAGACTTTCATGTCTAATGACGCACTAGCTCCCTTCCCCAAGAGGAGAAGCCATGGTGCAGCATGGGAGATGTAGTCTGACCAAGCAGCCCAGGCCAAAGACGAGAAGGAGAACAACGGGCTCCCAAACTACAACTCCCGTGAGGCACTATGGCAGCATTTTAAAATCAAAATATTTTGGGTTTTGGTAGGAACATTTCAGTTTTCAATTTTTCACTAAAACTTAGACACTTTCTGGGAAAAGAACATGCCTATTTTTCACCAGCTGTATTTAATGACCTGACTTTCAGATATCAGAGGGGTAGCCGTGTTAGTCTGGATCTGTAAAAGCAGCAAAGAGTCCTGTGGCACCTTATAGACTAGCAGATGCATCCGACGAAGTGGGTATTCACCCACGGAAGCTCATGCTCTGTTAGTCTATAAGGTGCCACAGGACTCTTTGCTACTTTTACTGACTTTCAGAGGTGCTAAGAAATCTCAATTTCTATAGATATCAATGGGAGCATCAGTAGCTCAGCAACTTTGAAAAATCATAGTCAATAAGTTTTCCTCCATCTCCAGCTGCTTTGCATTTATGGGTTTGTTAGGCATTCCTGGCTGCTGAAAGGGAGGGACTTGCATGAAAAACCTTTGATCACCTCAGTAGATATTGAGTGCAGGATGGCCTCAGAATGTCCATGATCCTTAAGCCAAAGAGACTATTTTTTGCTTGACTGAGCACTATGGAGATTGGAATGTGTATCAAATTGAATTAGTTCTGCTTTATGATGGCATGTGGCACAATAGTAAACAAGACCCTGTAAATCTGTTTAATTCTCTCTTCATAGAATCAGCACAGGCACAGCTAGTGTCAGAAGAAACTGTTCTGGGTGATAACGGTTGGATTGGCACTGTTGGACATTGTGTGGGTGATTGCATATGTGATATTCAGGAGCCAAGTTCATTACACATATTGTGACTGAAGGAAATGAATTCAAATAAAGCTGTTGGATCTGATAGTTTAGAAGATAGATAAATATAGCTTCTGAATTAATATATCAGTCTGCCAATACATTGCTTAATTTATCTTGGTCGTCAGCTGAATATTCTAGAGACATACTGCTGAAAATTAACTCCCTGTTATACTGCATTTGAACTCACAGCAGTCCTGTTTGTTTACTGACCTCCATATCAATGACTTTGCAAACTTCTGAAAGGAAAAACAACTTGCAGTCACACTTAAACATCTGAGATATCTGCCAGAAAAGAAGCACAGTGTAGTGGCTAGAGCAGAGTGTTAGAAGTCACTAGAACTGGGTTCTGTTTCCTGCTTTGATGCTGACTTCCCATGTGACCTTGGGCAAATGACATAACCATTCTGTGCCTCAGTTTCTTCTATCAGTCAAACAGGGGTAATGATACCTAATGTACTTCAAAGGGATATTGAGTCTGGATGAATAATTGTAAAACACTGAGATCCTTTGGTGATATAGAGGTGCAAGGTATTATTGTTCTAGCCTATAAAAGTTTAGAGTTCAGCTTTGGTTGAGATAAGCACCTCAAAGTTTGGATGCTTATTCAAAGTGCATCTAAACCTTTGGAGTCCGCCAAACTGCACTAGAACTCCTGTAAAGAACAAGCTTTTTCAGGGGCTTTCCTGGACTTCCTGCTCATGGTATTTCAGAAAATCTGGTTCCAGGCCTGATGAGGACCAGAAGGTGCAGAGACTCAGAGAAATGAACGGTAATACTTGGAAAAGTTCATCGGACCTCTCAGATGATGCTGGCGATAGCTTGGCCTTTTACCTTTCAGCTAAGGCACTCGCATTTTACAGTGAGGACGAGGTTGGTATCCATGGAAAGACTGTCATTGACTCGACGATACTTTGGATCAGGCCCTAAGTTCTGAATGGTAGGGAGTGGGGGCTGGGAAGAGAGAAGGGAAACCCAGATGAGACTCAGGGCTTGTCTATACTTCAAATGCTAGAGTGGCACAGTTGCACTGATGCAGCTCTGCCATGTAGCGCTTCAGTGATGATGCTACCTATGCCAACGGGAGGGCGTCTCCTGTCGGCATAGGTACTTCACGTCCCAGTAGCTATGTTGACGGGAGAAGCTGTCTACACTGGGAATTAGGTCAGTATAACTGTGTCACTCAGGAAAATCCACCCCCTGAGCAACGTAGTTATACTGACATAAGTTGCTAGTGTGACCAACCCTCTGGGTTAACGGAAGAAGCAGAAGCTGTGAAAGTGGGATCCTTAGGGGAGTGTCTTGGGGCACTAGTGATTTGCCCCTTTATCATTTTATTTCTTTAGGAAATACTTTAATTTTAGTCTCCCATTGAATATGCACATTTTGAACCCGAAGAGCAAAATTCATTTTGCCTAGCATGAGCCTGAGCTTCCGAGTTCAGACCTCCCTGAGTTTGTGGATGTTCGGATCCAGGATGAGAGGATCTCAGATACCACTTTGTAGCAATGCTTGGCAAATGCTGATTCCTGCATATTGTATAATCGTGGTAATAGCAGTGGGCTGAATTGCTCCCTTCCCAGGGGTTTGGGCAGAGGTAAAGTAAGGGTACATCTACACGTCAATTAAAAACCCCACGGCTGGCCTGTGCCAGCTGACTCGGGCTCACAGGGCTTGGGCTGCTGGTCTGTTTATTTGTGGTGTAGATGTTCAGGCTCAGGCTAGAACCTTGCGAGGTGGGAGGGTCCCAGAGCTTGGGCTGCAGCCCAAGCCAGAGCATCTACACCACAAATAAACAACTCTTTAGTCCAAGCCCCGCGAACCCGAGTCAGCTGGACTGGGCCAGCCCGTGGGTGTCTAATTGCCATGTAAACATACCCTACGTGAATTTCCTCATATGGAGTATTCCTAGCATTTGTCCCTTGTGGATGGGATTATAGGTAATACTGCATCAACTCACAACAAAGCAAATCTTGGGGACCAGCCAGGAAGGGACCATTCACCATGCAGGACCAGGAGCTGACCTTGGCATATGTGGCATAGCCCAAACTAGTATTAAATATATTGGACAATAGGCTTTGGGATCAGACCTATGTGTCCAGCTGTAAGCACTGCACAACTTTCCCAATGAACTAACACCCAGATGTGTTTTTCCTTCTTGGTCATTTTACGCCGCCTGCTCTGGTGGAATCGTTGCAGTGAGCTGTAAATGATGTATGAAATGAAAAACTCCTGTCCAATGCCTGCACAGAGGGGCTCACAGGCAGGGCTTTGCAATAACGGCTTGCAGCACTATTGCTGCACTGTTCACAGTAATCATCTCATATTTAGATAGGAAAGTCCAGATGCCTCAGATAAAATGGAAACCTTATTTGTAAGCATGGTTTTGTGTCTCTTCCCACACAGTTTTCATTCCTCCTCTCCGATTCACTTTCATCTGAGCAGCTTGCTATTTATTTCTTTGAGGGGGAAAACGCCATCCAAAACTTATGAAAACACATGGCCAAATTTTGCATTCATTTGCACTGGTTTTTAAAGTAACTGTAATGTTCTACCTTAAAAAAAAAAAAAAAGGAATTAATGGAGATATTCTATCTCATAGAACTGGAAGGGACCTTGAAAGGTCATTGAGTCAAGCCCCCTGCCTTCACTAGCACGACCAAGTACTGATTTTGCCCCAGATTCCTAAGTGGCCCCTGGGTTTAGCAGGCCAATACTCAAACCACTCAGCTACCCCTCCCCTCTCTGTGAAGGTGTGTTGATGTAGGTTTAGCCACAAGTTATTGAATTTGATGCTCCAGGGCAAAATGTTATGACTAAATGATCCCATCTAATGTTCACATCTATGAATGTATATGTGGCCCAAATGACCAAGTTGGCGCCTCACCCCTTTCTAAAAATCAGCATCCTTTAAGATGTCTGAAGGTGGGCTCCCAAACATTGAGGCACCCTAGATTACAAGTTACTTTTGAAAATCTTGGCCATAAGAATGTATAACTAGGAGATTGAGAAGGACATAGGGCCAGATCGGGAACTCTTAACTTCATTGGTGAGCACTTGCTCACTACTTGCATAACTGCTGTCCAGTAAGAGTCCGAGGTTCACAATCTGACTTACAGTGAACTACGACAAAAAATATGGTGTGTGCAAATCGGACACATACAAGGAGCTCAGCCTGTGAAGTGACCATGAAATCAGAACTAAGTTCTTGAAATCAACATAGGATACATTCAGAAGCCAGAATGAGCACTCCAAGATAACAGCTACATGTTGGATCAGAAGGTTGGCTGATGAATGCCGAATAAATTGGATTCTGCCAATCGATTTTGCAGGGAGGTTAGCAAACAGGGAATTACAGTAATCAAGTTTAGATGTTATCAATGTGTAAGTTAAAACCTCCCAGTCATCTATGAAGAGGAAAGAGTGTACTCTTGCAACATTCTTGAACTTTTATTTTTTTAATAAGACCCAGCCCAGGCCTCCATCCAAAATTAGATCTGGACTTATATTATAAAAAACCCAACACAGTATAAAAATCAACAGATAGCAAACATTAACCACAAAAAGAAGCATCTGGGTTTTATTGGCATTTGTTTGTAAAACTTATAAGAAATAATCATTTTTTATTTTTTATTACTGGGCCTTATAAACAGAAATATGATTAATAACCACCAAGAGGAAAACACAACATTAACTTGTACAACTTAGTTTTATGTTCAGAAAAAAGTTCTCCTGTCAAATTCAATTTATATTATAAGATCAAATAAAATTTGTTTTATGCAGAAGAAGAAAAAGTACTCAGTGTATGATCTTAAATTATATCCTATTTGAACAAATCTATTTTACTGAGAAAGTTTCATCAGGCCTTTAATTAAGATCAGATTATACATCAAAAAAGGCGGTAATTTGACAACGACCTCTTCCAAAAACACTGATCCAAGCTGATGCAATGGGGAATGGAATTTTAAAATTATAAAGCTTTTTAGTCTGTCACTGGGCCTCTGGGTTTGGTATGCAATGCTAGGGGCAAGCTCTGGTTATTAAAATGATGGTGTTTTCACTTTTTCATTTCAAAATAAGTTTCTAATGTTAGAGGATCAATTAGTTAATGTTTGTGCAGCCTTTTGAGGAAATGCAGCGTGCTCTCTTAGGATGCAATCCAAGTCCCATTGACTTCTGTGGGAGTTAGACTGGGCTTTTAGGGCCACACTTTACAAAAAAGCTCAGGGAGAGATTTTTGAGTGCTCAGAACTAGTTGGGGCCAGATTTTCACAACTGCTCAGTCCGTAGCATGCTGACCTCTTCTGACAAACTGGCTATATAGTGTCTAAGTGGGTGCTGAGCCCTTCTGAAAATCGTGGCCTTCATGTCTATGGGAATTGTGGTATATTGAGGGGTGCCATATTAGATATGGGGAAAACATAATTCATATCTACTGGTGCATATGCTGAGTCACTGTGATATGAAGATCCAATCTACAGCAGCTGGCAGGAGAAGGGGTATAATATACACCAGCCTATGACTTAGAACAATGTACCTTTCTCAAATAGAGTTGGGCTTGATTTTCTGAAGGTGCTTAATACCTACCCCTTTAATCAGGCCCCTTTAAAGTGTCTCAGGTTGAGCATTTGAGCTCACTAATCCTTTTTGAAACTGTTGGCTTTGATTACTCATATGGAAACGGATGATGGAGTGTAATTGCTATGGATACATATGCCTTAAAGATCAGGTCAGCGCCCCATTGTGCCAGACTATTCAAATGTAATAAATAAGTCTCTGCCCTAAAGGACTAATATACCGTATGTAATTTATAATTGTTTGTATTTTATGGAAATAATAGTTTTTCATAGAATCATAGAGTTGAAAGCTAGAAGGGAGAATTAGATCATCTAGTCTGACCTCCTGTAAACCACCACAACCCATTAAATTTTTCCCAGCTATCCCTGTGTTGAGACCAATAACTTGTGTTTGGCTAAAGCATCTCTTCCGGAAAGGCATCCATTCATGGGCGCCAGGTTTGTATAATTTGTGGTGGTGCTCATAACAGGTCCAAGTCTATTCCCCCCCCCCCCACACCTGCCTTGTAAGGTGATATATAGATTTTAAAATAATGTAAAAATGGACTGGAAACAGTAAGCGTTTAACAGTTTCCCTATATTGCACAATGTGGGGGTGTGGGGGGGGGATGAGGGCTCTGGCTGGGGGTGAGGGCTCTGGGGTGGGGCCGAGGATGAGGAGTTTGGAGTGGGGGAGGGGGCTCAGGGCTGGGGCAGAGGGTTAGGGTGAGGGCTGTGGGGTGGGGCTGGGGATGAGGAGTTCAGGGTGCAGGGGGGGCTCAGGGCTGGGGCAGAGGGTTAGGGTGAGGGCTGTGGGGTGGGGCTGGGGATGAGGAGTTCAGGGTGCAGGGGGGGGCTCAGGGCTGGGGCAGAGGGTTGGGGTGTGTGGGAGGGGGTGAGGGCTGTGGCTGGGGGTGCAGACTCTGGGGTGGGGCCAGGGATGAGGAGTTTGGAGTGTAGGAGGGGGCTCAGGGCTGGGGCAGAGGGTTGGGGTATGGGGGGATGAGGGCTCTGGGGTGGGGCTGGGGATGAAGGGTTTGGGGTGTGGGAGTGTCTCAGGGCTAGGGCAGAGGGTTGGGGTGCGGGGGTGAGGGCTGTGGCTGGGGGTGCGGGCTCCAGTGGGGGCGGGGATGAGGAGTTTGGGGTGCAGGCAGGCTGTCCTAGGGCTGGGGCCAGAGAAGGACTCCCCCAAGCCCTCTCCCCGCTGGCAGCAGTGTGCTCTGGGGGAGGGCCCCCACCCCGCCGGCCAGGCCCGCCGATGGGGGGAGTAAAGGGGGCAATTGCCCAAGGGTCTGGGTGATTTAAAAGGGGCTGGGGGCCCCAGCCACTGCCTTGGTAGCTCTGCCTGCTCTGGGGAAAAGTGTCTCTTGATTCAAAGACGCTTTTGATATGTCCCAAATGCCATTGTCTCAGCCACCCTGGAACCTGCATGGGGCATATCAAAAGTGTCTTTGAATCGAGAGACGCTGCAGCTTTTTGCCAGAGCAGGCTGGGTCGGTGCAGTGCGGCTGTGTCTGCCCTGGAGTACGCCCGAGCAGGTGGGGGACAGGACTGCGGCCGGCTCGGGGCTCCTCTGTGGGGGGCACGCTCGGGGCTTCTCCCGGCAGAGGGGGCTTGTGGGGCCCATTGATTGATCTGCCCTGGGGCCCAGAATTGCTGTCGGTGTCAGTATTCAGAGAAAACATTAAGAACATTCCCACTTTGTCACACTGGAGGAGGGGCAGCTCAGTGCAGAGAGAGACAAAGAGAATGGGCTAGAACCAGGGAGAAGGTAGGTACCCGCTCTATGTGGGCAGGGGCAGGGGCAGGGGCAGGGGCGGGGGGGATCCTGTTTACCCCTTCCCCAGCCCTGCTGCGCTTGCAGTTTACCCCTGGCACCTCCCTTGCTCCAGGGACCAACCCTAGCTCCCGGCCCACTGCGCTTTTGCCCCTGGCCCCTTTTACAATCATTCCCCAGGGGGCCCACAAATATGTTTGGAGCCGGGCCCACAAAAAGTTAATCCGGCCCTGCGCACCACACTGCATGTGCTCCCAGGGCCCCTCTCCGCCGCCCCCCCATGGAGCTGTGTGCGCTGCCCAGCGCTGGGGAGGTGGGGAGGAGGATGCACCCCATCACCTAGTAGCCTGACTGGTGAAGGCTCTGGGCCCGGGGCAGAGGGCTGCCATCACATCACGTGTGCCTCCTCCCTCCGCAGACCGCAGCAGCCGCCTCAGCCCATCCTGCTCCCTTATAGCCAGAGGTCGCAGCGTGAAAGGAGCCAGCTAGTGGCTGGCGAGGGAGCGCAGTGCGGGGAGCGGCAGCCAGCTGCTGCCCAGGGCACAGGATCGCTCTGGAGGAGGCACGTGGGGGCAGCGGGCGAGGCCGGGGGAAAGGCCTGGCCCTGAACATTGGTGGAGCTGGCCCCCATGCTCTGAATATTGGAGGAGCATGGGCATCGTGGGCCCATATAACTCGCCGCCTATGCATCCATTCTTGATCTGAAGTCATCAAGATATGGAGAATCCACTTCCCTGGTAGTTTGTTCCAGTGATTAATCACCCTGACTGTTAAACATTTGTGCCTTATTTCTAATCTGAATTTGTCTGGCTTCAGCTTCCAGCTACTGGTTCTTGCCACTAGATTGAATAGCCCTTTAGTACCCTGTATTCTCCCCCCATGAGGGTACTTATAACACTGGATTCAAGTTACCTCTCAGTCTTCTTTTTCATATGTTAAACAGTGTGACAGACCCAGACCAGTGGGGTACAGGAGTCTGGTAGAGGGCAAATATACTGGTCACTGGATGAGTAGTTTTCTGTTCCCTGAGTGACCAGAGCAGGGGCTGCACTAGAGTAATCAGGAACCTGCTAGAACCAGTTAAGGCAGGCGGGCTAATTAGAATACCTGGAGCCAATTAAGAAGAAGCTGCTAGAATCAATTAAGGCAGGCTAATCAGGGCACCTGGGTTTTAAAAGGAGCTCACTTCAGTTTGTGGTGGGAGTGTGAGGAGCTGGGAGCAAGAGGCGCAAGGAGCTGAGAGTGAGTGCTGCTGGAGGACTGAGGAGCACAAGTGTTATCAGACACCAGGAGGAAGGTCCTGTGGTGAGAATAAGGAAGGTGTTTGGAGGAGGCCATGGGGAAGTAGCCCAGGGAGTTGTAGCTGTCATGCAGCTGTTACAGGAGGCACTATAGACAGCTGCAGTCCACAGGGCCCTGGGCTGGAACCCGGAGTAGAGGGCGGGCCTGGTTTTCCCCCAAACCTCCCAACTGACCTGGACTGTGGGTTCTTCCAGAGGGGAAGGTCTTTGGGCTGTTCCCCAACCCACAGGGTGAATCTCTGAGGCAAGAAAATCCGCCAATATGCGCAGGACCCACCAAGATAGAGGAGGAACTTTGTCACAACAGATTGAGCTCAGTAAGTTGCTCAATGTAAGGTCTTTTCTCCAGCTCTTTTCTGTACCCTCTCCAATTTTTCAGCATCCATTTAATCTATGTGCCACAGCTGTATGTAGTATTCTAGAATCAGTCTCACCAGTGCCACAGAGAGAGGTAAAATCACCTCCCTACTCATTGCTCCCGTTTATATATCCAAGGGTCTCATTAGCTCTGTTTGCTACAGCACCACACTGGGAGCTGATGTTCAGTTGCTTGTCTACTATGACCCCTAAATCCTTTTGGGTCCCTGTTTTCCAGGACACAGTCCCTCATTCCGTATATATTGCCTGTATTCCTTGTTTCTAGAGGTCTAACTTTACATTTGGTTATATTAAAACACATTTTGTTTGAATGAGCTCAGCTTATCCAGGGATCCTGATTGTCCCATTTGACTGCTTATTCTCATCATTATTTAAAGCTCTGCAAGTCTTTGTGTCATCTGTGAATTTTATCAGCTGTGACTTTATATTTTCTTCCAGATCATGATGAAAATCTTGAATAGCATCAGGCCTGCTAACAAGTCCTGCAGAACTCCACTAGAAACACACCCAGAAAACCACACTTATTTGATGACAGTTCCTGATTGATAATGACTTTTTGAGATCTGTCAGTCAGCCAGTTCTTAATTCATTCAACATGTGCTCTAGTGATATCTTATAGTACTAATTTTTTAATCAGAATATCATGCGGTACTAAGTCAAACTTCTTAGAAAACTCTCTGTGTGTTACATGTATGCATTTATCACCTTCATCAGCCTGACCGATGACCTCATGAAAGATGATATCTGTTTTTTTACAAGACCTATTGTCCATAAACCCATGCTGTCTGGCATTAATTATATTCCTATTTTTTAATTCCTTATCAATTAAATCTCATATCAGCTTTTCCATTATTTTGTCCAGGATTGTTGTCAGGCTAACTGGCCAATAGTTACCCAAGTCATCCCACTTGCCCTTTGTGAATATTGGCATAACGTTAACACTCTTCCAGTCTTCTAGAATTTCCCCAACATTCCATGATTTAATAAATATTTTAATACATTATTCATATTTAGGTAACTGTAAAATTAACATTGTTCTCTGTCTGCCTTTAAGGTTTGCATATTTATTATTATAGAATGAAAGTAATAATAAAAAAATTGAAGTAAGCATCAATAGTGATGGGAGAAAAAAACCATAATATTTCTGTCTCCAAAAATGTATGAAGTATAAATAGGTAAATTTGAACGGGGAAAAATCAATATCATGTCAACATTATTGACAAAGTGGATTCAAATCAAACTCCTGATCAAAAATTCACTCAATTATAGATCACAGAATTACTTTGCTGTAATTTTCATCCCTGCTTCCTGGTTAGTGAAATACATTGCACACTGGGCTCTTTAATTTATCATTCACTTGTCTCTTGGGAATAACTGCTGCTGTTAAATCAAATCAATTTGACCTGGGAGATATACTGCATCTTCTCAGAATAGCTCAAATGCATGTAACAAATAATTTACTGTATAATACTTTTATCGGTTTGTTTGATTTCTACCTTTTAATGGGTTAGAGAGGTGTCTAAAGTGGCTTACTCTAATTGTAGAGCTTTCTTTTTTGTCCCATAATGCTGTCATATCTTTCTAATTCAAGAAGAGAAATTAAAGACAGTGGCATACACACAAAGCTAGGTGACAGTCTGTAGGTTTTTACTTTTATTATGGTCCAACACAGAAATGGAATCGACCAAGAAAGCTGGTCAGACATGGACATTTCAAATTACACACTTCATCAAACAGTATTTCTCTTTACATACCACTCTTTCGCCAGCAAGAATTGTTGAAATACTGCTTTTTTAAAAAGACCTATGTCTATCATGTATGCAGTGTTGTAGTTGTGTTGGTCCCAGTACATTAGAGAGACAAGGTGAGTGAGGTAATATCTTTTATTGGACCAATTTCAGTTGGTGACTTGAGGAAGAAGACTGTGTAGCTCGAAAGCTTCTCTCTCTCACCAGCAGAAGTTGTTCCAATAAAAAATATCACCTCACCCACCTTGTCTGTCTATGTCTATCGTGGTGAGATGGTAATCATCAGATGTGGGCAAAAGAACACATTTGTTTTCAGTTGAAATTTGCTTGGTTTTGAATTTGTAAAAGTAAAAAAAGTAACTATTTTATGAAGTTTTGATTCCCCCCCCATCCCCCCGAAGTTTATAGGAACATATTTCTCACTGTATGGGACCTTGTGAAAAAGCAGGGTGTCACTTTGGCTCACATGCTACTGCTGCTATAAAAAGGGGGGATAAGTAAAAAGTCTGAAAAATACGCAGGCTTAAAGTTGTCCACAGCCACATGTAGAGAGGTAAGTAGCATTATTCCCATATTACAAATGAGGAAATTGAGGGTGACTTCAAGTGGCATATAAATGCCAGGTGTTATTAAAGCTGGTCAATAGGAATAATAGCTACTTCCTTCATCACAATATGTATCCATTACTTTATTATCAAATGGGGGTAGTAACACCTCATATTAAGAAGATTAATACTCCAGAATAAGTGTTGATGATCGAGGC
Organism: Emys orbicularis; assembly: GCF_028017835.1. Taxonomy (NCBI): domain Eukaryota; kingdom Metazoa; phylum Chordata; order Testudines; family Emydidae; genus Emys; species Emys orbicularis. The sequence goes on from NC_088683.1 coordinate 350,482,259, forward strand.
ATAAAGGCAAATCAGGTAGCTCCAAGCCACAGCCCATTCTATGCCTTAAATTAGGAAAGCTTCATTTAGTTTTTGTGTGTTGTGCTTCCCCCTTTTACTTGAGAATCTGGATGAAATGTGCTGGAAGGAATGTGTTTATGGTGCGATGTTTTTGAACATTTTAAAGTCAAATCCTATATATGTATTCATGCAAAGGATGTGCCATCAAGAATGCAAATAGAATCTGACTTGAAAAGTTACTATAAAATGTCAACATAAATACATTCCTTCCAGAATATTTAGTCCAGATTAATCCACATCTCATTTCCTGAATCCACATCTCTTCAGTGCCTTAATCACAAGGACTTTCTTCTCCTTTTCTTCAAAAAATGGAACCAAACGTCCACTAAATCCCTCTGTAAAAACTGGTTGCAAATCTCTAGCAGCACACACAGGGTTAACTTCTGGGAGGTCAAATCTCAGATGAAAAATTAAAGTTTAATGCCCAAATCCCCCTAAATACAAGCATCTAGTCCTGAGAATCAATAGGTGAATGTGAATGGGACTTTGTTGAGTAAATATATTTGCAATGTTTTTTAGCTGGAGACTATAGAACGAGCATAAAGAAATTTCTTGTTTTAATTGCTTGCTTATTAGCCTAGAGTGGCATAATTGCAAATCCTTGAAATTGCAGCAGGAAAGTACTGACATTTAAAATGTAATTTCAGTCCCTGATAATTTGGCAATAATGACTAGCTTCAGTTTTTAATTCATTTTTTAAATATTTTTTAAAAAATTCTCCACGGGATGTTTATACACAAAGAGCTGGTTTGGGGCATTTAGCCATTGTCAGACATGTGACAATACAGAACAGCACCATCCCAGGAGGACATTGGTGTGGGAAGGGGTTTAGTTACTCCACTGTAACCAGCCCACTCAATAGGCTGGTGTAGAGTGGGGAGGCTGGTGCCACCCCAAATTTCCATCAGTCTAATCCCTTATTCCCCAATCACTATGCTATCTGAATGACAATCCTTCCTCTTTTCTCCATTATTCTGGACCCATTGTTTCATAACAGAGATCTGCTAAAGATACCTTTTATATTACAGGCAAGGAATTCACATCTCTGAAGGGATTAATAAACCCTGACAACTGGATACCTATCTTCATTATAGCTCTTCATAGATCTTGTTTATTTGATCTGAGTTTATGACTGTAATTTTTTGATGCATAGAGCCAGAGCTACAGATAGTGACTTCAATGGAGTTATGCTGATTTACACTAGCTGGGATCTGGCCTATACACTCCACCTGAGGTTGAAATGTTTTGAGCCTTCTTTTCATTGGATGTAGTTGTTTAGTGCCTTAAAAGGTGCTTTAGAAACACATAATAGTTTATTTTGTTAAGGAAATAATAAGGAAGGTATTCTTTAGTTGAATCAGGAATTAATTCAGGGAAGTCTTTTGGCCTGTGTTATACAGGGAGTCAGACTAGATTCATAGCTTCGAGAGCCAGAATGGAACACTGTGATCCTCTAGTGACTAGATTCTAGTCTGATCTCCTGCATAGCAGCCATAGAACTTCCCCAGATAATTGCTAGAGCAGATCTTCTAGAAAAACACCCACTCTTGATTTAAAAATGGTCAGTGATTGGAGAATCCACCAAAACCCTTGGTAAAGTATTCCAATGGCTAATTACCCTCACCGTTAAAATGTATGCCTTATTTCCAGTCTGAATTTGTCTAGCTTCTACTTACAGCCATTGGATCGTTTTACACCTTTCCCTAGTAGATTGAAGAGCCCATTATTAAATATTTGTTCCCCATGTAGGTACTTATAGACCCAAGTCACCCCTTAACTTTCTGTTTGTTAAGCTAAATAGATGGAGCTCCTTGAGTCTATCACTGATAGGCAGGTTTTCTAATCCATTACTCATTCTTGTGGCTTTTTTTCTGAACTCTCTCCAATTTATCAACATCCTTCTTGAATTGTAGGAACCAGAACTGGACACAGTATTCCTGCAGCGGTTGCACCAGTGCCAGTCACAGAGGTAAAATAACTTCTTTTCTACTCGAGGTTTCTCCTGTTTATGCATCCCTAGGGTCACATTAGTTCTTTTGGTCACAGCTGCACATTGGGAGCTCATGTTCAACTGATAATCCACCACAGCCCCCAAACCTTTTTCAGGGTCACTACTTCTCAGGATAGAATTCCCCATCCTATAAATATGTGCTACATTCTTTGTTCCTAGATGTCTATAATTACATTTAGCCATATTATAATGCATATTGTTTGCTTGCATCTAGTTTATTAAGCAATCCAAGTTGCTCTGAATTAGTGACCTGCCTTCATTATTTACCACTCCTCCAATTTTTCTGTCATCTGCAAACTTTATCAGTGATGATTTTGTTTTCTTCCAGGTCATTGATAAACATGTTAAATAGCTTAGGGCCAAGAACCGATCCCGGAACCCCACTGGAAACACACCTGCTTGATGTCCATTTACAATTACATTTAGAAATCAATCAGTTAGCCAGCTTGACATCCATTTAAGGCGTGCCATGTTATTTTTATATCATTCTAGTTTTTTAATCAAAATGTACCAAGTCGCATGCCTTACAGAAGTCTAAGTATATTACGTCAACACTATTACCATTATTAATTAAACTTATAATCTCATCAAAAACTACCAAGTTAGTTTGAGAGGATCTATTTTCCATAAGCCCATGTTGGTTGGTATAAATTACATTACACTCCTTTAATTCTTATTATTTGGGTTCTGCAGCAGCTGCTCTGTTATCTTCCCCAGATGATAAAAAATCATAAAATCATAGGAATGGAAGGGACCTCAAGAGGTCATCTAGTCCAGTCCCCTGCACTCATGGCAGGACTAAGTATTATCTAGACCATCCCTGACAGGTGTTTGTCCAACCTGCTCTTAAAAATCTCCACTAATGGAGATTCCACAACCTCCCTGGGCAATTTATTCCAGTAGTTAACCACCCTGACAGGATTTTTTTCCCTAATGTCCAACCTAAACTGCCCTTGCTGCAATTTAAGCCCATTGCTTCTTTTCCTATCAGCAGCAGTGGCACTCAAAAAAACTAACAATGTTGGGAATCATCAAGAAAGGGACAGATAATAAGACAGAGAGAATATGATATTGCCTCTATATAAATCCATGGTACATCCACATGTTGAATACTGCATGCAAATATGATTGCCCCATCTCAAAAAAGATATATAGGAATTGGAAAAGGTTCAGAAAAGGGCAACAAAAATTATTAGGGGCATGGAACATCTTCCATATGAGGAAAGATTAAAAACTTTTCAGCTTGGAAAAGAGATGACTAAGGGGGGATATGATAGAGGTCTGTAAAATCATGACTGGTGTGGAGAAAGTAAATAAGGAAGTGTTATTTACTCCTCATAGCACAAGAACTAGGGGTCACCAAATAAAATTAAAACAAACAAAAGGAAGTATTTCTTCATACAGCACACAGTCATCCCGTGAAACTCCTTGCCACAGGGTTCAAAAAAGAACTATATAAATTCACGGAAGAAAGGTGCATCAATGGCTATGATCCAGGATGGGCAGAGGTGGTGTCCCTAACCTCGGTTTTGCCAGAAGCTGGGAATGGGCGACAGGGGATGGATCACTTGATGATTACCTGTTCTGCTCATTCCCTCTGAGGCACCTGGCATTAGTCACTGTTGGAAGACAGGATAGTGGCCTAGATGGACCTCTGGTCTGATCCATTATGGCCGTTCTTATGTTCTTATCCTCAGAGGTTAAGGAGAACAATTTTTCTCCCTCTTTCTTGTAACAATCTTGTATGTACTTGAAAACTGTTATCATGTCCCCTCTCAGTCTTCTCTTCTCCAGACTAAGTAAACCCAGTTTTTTCAATCTTCCCTCATAACTCATGTTTTCTAGACCTTTAATCATTTTTGTTGCTCTTCTCTGGACTTTCTCCAATTTCTTCACATCTTCCTGAAATGTGGCACCTTTAGTTTGTGATTCACTATGACCCCCAGCTCCCTTTCTATAGTACTCCTCCTTAGGCAGTATTTTCCCATTTTGTAAGTGTGGAACTGATTGTTCCTTCCTAAGTGGAGTACTTTGAAATTCAATAAGTGCAAATGCATCCTATTTGCTTTAGATCATTTCTCCAGACCATTTTGAATTTTAATCCTATCTTTCAAAGCACTTGTAACTCCTGCCAGCTTGGTATCATCCACAAACTTTATAAGTGTACTCTCTATGCCATTATCTAAATCATTGATGAAGATATTGAACAGAACCAGACCCAGAACTGATCCCTGTGGGACCCCACTTGATATGCCCTTCCATCTTGACTGTGAACCACAGATAACTACTCTCTGGGAACAGTTTTCCAACCAGTTATTCACCCACCTTATAGTAGCTCCATCTAGGTTGTATTTCCCTAATTTGTTTATAAGAAGGTCATGCAAGACAGTATTAAAAGCCTTACTAAGGTCAAGATGTACCACATCGACCCCTCCCCTCCTACCCAGAAGTCTTATTACTCTGTCAGAGAAAGCTATTAATTTGATTTGACATGATTTGTTCTTGACAAATCCATACTGTTACTTATCTTATTATCTTCTAGGTGTTTGCAAATAGATTGCTTAATTATTTGCTCCATTACCTTTCCGGGTACTGAAGTTAAGCTGACTAGTCTGTAATTCTCTGGGTTGTCCTTATTCCCCTTTTTATAGATGGGCACTATATCTGCCCTTTTTCAGTCCTCTGGAATCTCTCCTGTCTTCCATGATTTCTCAAAGATAATTGCTAATGGCTCAGATATCTCCTCACTCAGCTCCTTGAGTATTTTAGGATGTATTTCATCAGGTCCTGGTGGCTTGAAGACATCTAACTTGTCTAAGTAATTTTTAACTTGTTCTTTCCCTATTTTAGCCCCTGATCCTACCTCATTGTCACTGGGATTCACTATATTAGATGTCAAATTGCTACTAACCTTTTGGATGAAAACTAACAAAACCCGGCATTTAGCACTTCTGCCATTTCCACATGTTCTGTTATTGTTTTTCCTCTTCATTGAGTAACAGGCCTACCCTGTCCTTGGTCTTCCTTTCACTTCTAATGTATTTGTAGAATGTTTATTTTTTACCCTTTTTGTCTTTATTTAGTTTAATCTCATTTTGTGCATTGGCCTTTCTAATTTTGTCCCTATTTGCTTGTGTTATTTGCTCATATTAATCCTTTTTAATTTGACCTATCTTCCACTTTTTGTAGAACTCTTTTTTTGAGTTTCAGATCCTTAAAGATCTCCTGGGTAAGCCAGGGTGATCTCTTGCTATTCTTCTTATCTTTTCTATGCAAGTTTGCTCTTGTGCCTTTAATAATGTCTCTTTGAAAAACTGCCAACTGTCTTCTATTGTTTTTCTTCTTAGACTTGCTTCCCATGGGAGCTTACCTACCAACTCCCTGAGTTTGCTAAAGGCTGCCTTCTTGAAATATATTGTCTTTATTTTGCTGTTCTCCCTCCTACCATTCCTTAGAATCATGATCTATCATTTCGTGATCACTTTCACCCAAGCTGCCTTCCACTTTCAAATTGTCAACCAGTTCCTCCCTACTTCTCAAAATCAAATCCAGAACAAGCTCTCCTCTTGTAGATGTATCCACCTTCTGAAATAAAAAATGGTCTCCAATACATTCCAAGAACTTGTTAGATAATCTGTGCCCTGCTGTATTAATTTACCAACAGATGTCTGGGTAGTTAAAGTCCCCCATCACCACCAAATCTTGTTCTATGGATGATTTTTTTAGTTGTTTAAAAAAAGCCTCCTCCATCTCTTCTTTCTGGTTAGGTGGTCTGTAGTAGACCCCCTACCATGACATCACCCTTGGTTTTTTTTTACCACTTTCATCCTTTCCCAGAGACTTTCAACAAGTCTGTCTCCTATTTCCATCTCAACCTCAGTCCAAGTGTATACATTTTTAATATATAAGGTTATACCTCCTCCCTTTTTTCCCTTCCTGAACAAGCTGAACCCTTCTATATCAATATTCCAGTCATGTGTATTATCCCACCAAGTCAGACTTGGTCATGCCAACTATGTCATAGTTGTATTTATTAACTAGTATTTCAAGTTTTTCCTGCTTATTCCCCATATTTCTTGCATTAGTATTCAGACATCTAAGATATTGATTTGATTTCCCCCATGTTGTCTCTTGTCTCTCCCTTATCCCTGCTATAACAGCCCATGCTCTCCCGCCAGATTCTGACCCTTCTGCCAGGTCTCCATGTTTTTGACTTACCTGTGGGCTTTTGTTATCTGCCCCCATCAAACCTAGTTTAAAACTCTCCTCACTAGGGTAGCCAGTCTGTATCCAAATATGCTCTTCCCATTCCTCAATAAGTGGACCCCATCTCTGCTTAGCAGTCCTTCTTCCTGGAACAGCATCCCCTGATCAAGGAAGCCTAAGCCCTCCTGGTGACACCATCTTCTCAGCCTTCTGGTCCCTTCTGGCCTTATAATCTATTAATCTTGCAATAAACTGGCTGAGACTGGCTATATTTTGCCCTGAGTGACCATTCAGAGCGCAGAGTTAGTGGGACAAATGCACCTACATGGCTACAGGTGAGATAATCCGGTAACTCAGGACTAACCTGAGAGTAATACATTTCCAGAATTCTGAATAGCACAAAAACATTCAATTTATGTAGACACTGAATCCACTTTTGATATTTGTCACAGCCTCAGTTCTTATTTTATCTGGATTAGTTCACTTAATAATGCTTAATTCTGAGTGCAGTAGCATGCAGAGACAAGAAAACACAACATACAGTGTTTACATTTACAATCCTGGCTTTTCCATTAAAATATTTGTTGTACAGTACAGCATAAAAACTTGGATCTCCATGAAATTATTTGCTCAGTTGTAATATTATGCAAATAGATGGGAGACATAGAGTGAGACCAGGAAAAGCATTAAGAACATCTTTCTGAAAATGCGGCAAATGGGTTTTAATTTTACTTTTCCAGGTTTTTGTCTCCGCAGAGCACCAAATAAGTGAAATATTTTAATTTTTTGAAATGTCCTTCAACTTGTTAATTTCAAGGCCCCATAGTTCAGTGTGATTCATTGCAGCAGTGAATAACGAATGTCACTGAAATAGTGAGATCGCCCGAACTACTTTAGAAATTAATGGACTGTCTGTGATATACTGGAGCTTCTTTCATGCATCTATAATTGGAGTGCCAATTTATTTCCAATCATTTTAAGCACTGTAATTATAGTGCCTCAGTGATGCCTGTTTAACATTCATATGGGAAGCTGGCACAATAATGCTGGCAGGAGCCCAAATACATTACAACTGAAATAAATAGTAAAAATGGGAAGTAATATACAAAGGAACAGATCTTAATTTTTTTTTTTTAGAGATTTTGTTTTGGCCAACATGCAATGCGGTCATGATAGAATAAAAAGGAACAAAATAATGCTCATAAAATGGCTATAAAACTGTCTTCCAAATAGATCATAACTCATTGTGGGGAGAAAAATAGAAAAATGATAAATCTTATTTCTTAAATAAAAATCCCATAATCTGTAATATACAAACTGGGATTTACCTTTCAATCAGAGCTAGAAGTGAATTTGACAGGAACAAAAACCAACAAGGCTTTTTCTTTGTTTATGGGGGTAAAAGGACGGATTGTCCGTAGCATCCTTCATTCTCTTCTTCATTAGGGATAGTAAAACCAGTTCAGTTTGTTTTTTAAAAAATCTATCATAGTTTAGCTCAATTCTCAAAACAAAAGAAACATTTCTGTCGCTCAAAAAAGTTTGCAGAACGTCTTATTCATTATTATTGCTGTTGTTGCTGGTTTCCCCATGCACTTGACTTACATGTTCCATCCTTGATCAGAAACAGAAGTGTGAAAATGAAGACTGGTTCTTCATCAGATATTTCTGACCTGAGAGGATGTCATGGAAATGAATCTTTTGAGAAGTCCTTTTCTTGTAAGATTTGCAGACACAAGATGTTTGGATAAATATTCAAAGTTTTAGGCATTTATACAGACTGAAATGGACCTCTGAGTGTTTTGTGGTTCCGGTGTCATGACTCTTTAGCCATGATAACTCAACACTGGGTTAATTAATGTTTATAGGTGTTCTTTATTTCTCACTCACAGTTATACTGGATATACAGAATAGGTTTCTATTAGGTTGATAGATACGTGATATTGGATTCCTGATACAAACCCCTACTTCTACATGAAGCCCCATTAATGGGACCTGCCCCTATCACTAGGGGTCTGACTGTGTGAAGCCCCTTGGAGGATCAGTGCCATAACAGCTTTATGACTCTAGAACCAACATGAACTTTCAGACCTGATGAAACGTTGTAAAAGCAACCACTGGATAGCGATTCTGCCTTCAGGGAGGGTGGGCTACCCTTTTGTTACTTTATACCGAATTATAGTCAGAATACACTTGAATAGATACCCTTTGATTAGTTGCCTGAGGCCCATATCTTTCAGGGCAGAAATTGGTAGCTTGCTTTGCACTGGTGGCACGATAAACCCACATATTTTTAAGCTTTTAACTGGGAAGATGGGAAAACAGTATCTTGTTTTAAGGAACAGCAATATTGCGAAAGAGAACTAGATTCCTCAGTGTTATATATTGGGTACAATGAATATTTTTCACATAGAGAAGTCAAGTGACATATTCCTTTTTTTTTTTTTGGTCTTAAGCGTTTTAATATAAAAAAATATAGATAGGTAGACAGGAATGTCTAACATAGGTAAGAATGTTAGTGGGGAAAATAAAAAAGGAATGTTGTCCATCTATCCAATTCCATTTACAGAGGGGGGCCATTCTGTGCCTAATGGGTAATGGGATTTACAGAGCACCTTAACAGGTTAGCTTAACATTGACTTCAATACAAGTTAGTCACCAAACCTGCTGAGGTGCTATAGTAAATCCCACTAGGAGACTATCTGCATCTTTTTAAATCTGTCCCATGAGCGCAAATTGCTGAGTCCAGTCACAATGCTTCACAGTTCAGGCAGGATGTGGGAGTAAAAGGACAAAACATACATATTAACAACCAAACCAAACCAAACCCAAACAAAACTGCACTTAGGAGAACAGTCTGAAATTTGCGAGGAAGGAAAAGTTCATACTGTGTGGCACGGCTGCTGATTAGAATTCAACTGCTGTGTTACCATGTCCACAGAGATACCACTTAAGGTGCAACATAAGAGTATTACAGCATTTATAAGAAACACCACCACCATTATCAAGAAAAGTCACCAAAAGAAACCAATTAGAATTCTGAAACTTTAATAATACCCTCCTATGAGAGATCAGCCAAGAGCTCTGCAGCAGTCTTCTGTTCCCAAGCAGGTGGTGGCCAGATCCTTGCCTGGTGTAAATGGCATAGCTGCACAGGAGCTTCACTGGTTTACACCAGCTGAGGATCTGGGCAAATTTTTCTAAATGTAGGAAATTCTTGGCTGCATCGTAATCAAGAACAGTATACCACTCGCCTCTCAAATCAACTGGGAGGTTTTGTAGGGCTAAATGCAACATAAGGTAGTATCTGCTAAAGGATACACCTTGGACCACAGAAAAACCCTCATTGTCACAGAGGATCAAACAAAGAATATTGAATAGTTTCCACATTTCCTGGCATAGTGGACATCCCGTGGGATTTACATCTTTCAAACCTTCCTGATGACCCAATATTCAGATTTCTCACCTGGGATTTTCCAGCAATTCCAGTTTTTTGAGGGCCTCCTTAAAGCCACAGAGACAGCTCCAACACACTGTGATGCCAATAGCACAGGATCTCTGCTTGCTGTTGGTATGAGGTATTTTTGGTGTGCTTTAATTATTAATGTTTCAACAGAGGCTTCACACATGTTGGAAGAAAGGCCACCATTTCCCCCTCCAGTATATTCTTAGTATGATAGTAAGAAAATAATGATGTATGTCTTTTCCCTGTTGCAAGGGTCCCTGCTTATAGTGCTATGGATTATGTGGTGCCATGTACTCCCAACTCCTTGCAATCAGTGACTGTACAGTTACCCAGAAATTTTATGGGAGCACAGAAACAACGAGGAGTCCAGTGGCACCGTAAAGACTAACAGATATATTTGGGCATAAGCTTTCGTGGGTAAAAAAACCCACTTCTTCAGATGCATGGAGTGAAAATTACAGATACAGGCATAAATATATATTGCCCCATAAAGAGAAGGGAGTTACCTTACAAGTGGAGACCCAGTGTTGAAGGCCAATTCAGTCAGGGTGGATGTGGTCCACTCCCAATAACTGATGAGGAGATGTCAATACCAAGAGAGGGAAAATTGCTTTTGTAGTGAGCCATGCCGAAATAAATCTGTTAGTCTTTAAGGTGCCACCGGACTCCTCGTTGTTTTTGTGGATACAGACTAACATGGCTACCCCTCTGATATATGGGAGCACAGACACTTCCCTAGAAATGTACGGTCCCCAAGATCTGGAATGCTCGGTGTAAAGTTGAAGGGGAGAGGGCATATACAAATGGCAGACCAAATAGACAACACTGTTGTTGTGTGAGCCATTTATTTAGCTACAGCATAACCACTCCAATGAGTCCCTTACACATTCCACAGATGTGTTTTGATGAAATGCCTTCCTCCTTGATTGGAGAGGAGATATGGTGGGGGAGGGATCTACAAACGCTGTGAGATCAGGTTCAGGATTGTTGAGATTTGTAGACAGCTATAAAACTCAAACAGCACAACGGGCTCTGTCTCCACTGAGGCCTCTAGGGCCCGTAGGCTGCTTGTGGCCCAATCAGCACACAGATGCGGCCCATGTGACGTCCTCAGGGCCATAGAGGTAGTATTGGATGCAGCCCACAATGGTAAATAGGTTGAGACCCACTGCTTAGGCACTGATGTAACACAAAAATAATAAACAGTAATAACCCTGATTTCTGGTTGGACCAGGGGTATATGTGACCCTTTAACAAAGCCCCGCTTAAAACAATCTATTTGCTTTAGCCTGCCATTGGCAATAAACTCCACTGTGTGAACATTAGACTCTTGTCTTCTCTGTCAAGGTACTTACATAGCCCCCTTGCTGTAGTGTCTCTTTTTTCCCTGCCTCGGCTACTGTATCCAGCCACTCTCCCCTCAGTGTAACTAGACTGCAAGGACACTTACAGAACTACCACTTCTAAATTTCTGCCTACTGTTGTTATCACTTCGCCATCTTTGTTCATCATTTCCCCTTTATACCAGATTGAGACTAACTACAACCAGCACTCCAAAGGCCAGGCCTGGAGAGGTGCGGAGCACCCTCAAGTGCCAGTGAGGTCAATGGGAGTTTGTAGATGCTCAGAACTTTGCAGGATTGGGCCCTGGAGGAATAACCCAAAGAGGAACATATGGGGGAAATATAGGAGACACTCCTTTTAACTCTATTGAAATACATTGGATCAAGGGATTTTTGTGATGTTTTATATGAAGGAGACTACAGTGAAAAGAAGTTGTATCCCATCATGCAATGGCTGCTGTCTTTGCCTACATGAGCTTCAAGTCAGCAAAGCACAAAAGCACATGCTTAGCTTTCAGCATGTCCTTAAATCCCTTACTGAACCAGAGAAACCTATAGTTTCTGCAGTGCCAGTACATAAATCATGTTATTCACATAACTTTTTAAATCCCTTCAGCACAAAAAGGGCTAAACAAACCCAAACCAATGCAAAAGCACATTCTAAATGGCAATGTCAAATTGAATGATAATACGGTGTTGCAAAGCCTTAATATGCCTATTAGATTAGCATGCCCTTTTCCTTCCATACAAGTTAAATAAACAAATGAACAGAAATGGCTTTTTCATTCGTCTATTTGTCTCTTCCAATGTAAGCTGCCTCGGAGACAAACCAAGAGAATGTTTAATTAAGAGGGTTCCTCATGATGTTCTCCAAGGGACTTACAAACAGTGAATAGGTGCTACAACATCTGTAGGAGGTAAATAGAATGCTGTTATATCCATTAAACATATAAGTAAACTGAGGCAGAGAGAGAGAGTGGACTTGTGGTTACCTCATGGGACTGAACTGGAACTCAGGAGTCCTGGTTTCAATTCCTGTCTCAACAAAGACTTTCTGTGTGACCTTGGGCACTTCAGCTCTATACCTGTAAAATAGGGATAATGATATTTCTTTTCTCCCAGTCTTGCTCTGTCCTGGTAATTTATGCCTTGGTCCTTCCTAAAGTTCTGCACTGGTGCAGGGGCTAGCCCACACAGAGCTCACTGCAGTATCAGTGACCAATACAATGCTTTTCATAGCAGGGACAGCCTCCTCCTATGTGAATATACAACACCTAGCACAACAGGGCTGCTGTAACACAAATAATAGTACTAGATAGGTTGTGACCACTTGCTCAAAGCCACACTCCAAGTGGATGGCAGAGCTGGGAATAGGACCTAGCAGTCTTGATTCCCATTTCCCCATGGTCTAAATGCTAGAAAATCCAGCTGCTCACTTCTAAGTGTTCTATAAATGTAAAGTGATCATTCAAAATGCAATTGACTTATCCCTGTCTAGTGAACTGCAACCGTTGCTCTTTCTTTAGATGATGTTCACTGGTTATTAAAAAAAGAAAAATTCATTTATATAAAATCAGTGCCTCCAAAGAGCTAGTGATACGCATTCACCAGAACGATCACTGGATGACATTAGAATGCAACCCTGAAAAGGACTTTGCTGTAATCAAGCATATAATTACTTAATTTTTATGTTCAATATATGGTTGGTCAGTTAATGATACTGGAGCAGAAAGGAGGGAGGCATTTTATCAAATGCCATCTGTGGATTTCATAAGAGAGTCATTTGAGGGGTTATGCTGCTGCTAATAAACCAGCATCACAATTTGTCTATTTGTTCTGCTAGTCATGTATCAATATATTTTATTTACATATTAACTTAGTGAATTAAGGAATGCCTAATGTGGCATGAAAGCAAAGTAAAGCCTTCTTTGGGGACTAAAGAAATAAAAATGCTCTTTCTCAAAAATGCTTTTGAGCTACTTCTTATGTGGCCATAAACACAAAAAACATTCTTTGATCAGGAAAAAAGTGTCAGAGATCAGAGGAAGCCATTCTCCAAAGGGGTTAGCATCTGTCATCTGGACTATGTTACTGCAGCAGCATAGCAAATAAAACACAATGGTTTAAAACATGTTACACTATCCTTGAGGCCAGATTATAGTATTACCTGCACCAAGAATTCAAAAATCATGAGCAAGCTTTCCCCATTCCCTAAATTGAGATTAAAAAAAAAATCCCATGATTTTTAGACAATAATAATTTGTGTGTGTGTCTTTTTATTTGCTTTCTGGGTTTTGTGCCTTTGGGGTTCATGTTTCATGCTTTTCTCCACAATCACAATAGCTATTAACATATATTTTTTTAAAATCTGAGATTCTCATGCAATCACATGACTCCAGGAGCTGGCACTTTAAGAAAAACATCAAATATCACAAGAGTTGGCAACACTGATAATTGTTCAACATATTCGTGCAGCTATAGAAGATGGAAGGCACGAAAATCTTAACCCTGCTCCCCATGAATACCCTGGACAAAGATTAGGGTAAATTACAATTGCTGAGCTCAGCAAAAGCTACTTCTCCATGCACGTCTGGATGTGTACTGGGCCCAAACTGGCAGAGCAGGGAGAAGGTATGTCAATGAGCCTGCCCAGCCCACACCAGCCGGTGGAGTGCATAAACAGGCACAATTTACCCCCTAGACTTGAAGCAAATCAGTTTGTTGGGAATAACAGTAACGGGAAACAGCGATGGGAGGCTGCTGTTGCTTAGTTGTCAATAACTCAGTTTTCCTTGCTACCAGTATTTCTGCTGCTATGTGGTGCATGCCTTTCCCTCATCTGTTTCTATAGAGCCCAACTTTGCATTGCACTGTTCCTTTATAGCAGGTATAAATAGCAACAGGTGGAGCTTTTGTAAGCTGTACACATTTTAAATATAAAACTCACCAATACAAAGAAAAAACTCTTTCTCCCCCACTATCCACATCTCTCTCTTGCATCCCCCGTGCCAGGAATCAGTTTTTGAATGTAACACAGACTCAATCCCAATGGGACCCTGTCAATTTCAACTTTAAATGCTACAAGGCTTTCCCTGGAAAGGTAAGCCAGCCCAGCTGTTTTATTCAGCCACAAAGCACCTGAAAAGTGTGCAAAGCCAGAGAAAGTAATTTAATATACTGTGTCTTATTTAACCTGATTTAATGTTAATGTGAACATTTATTTTATGTTCCTTCAAAGGCTTTTACCTTGTGTGTTCTCTTTCCCTCAATGTAAACGCACAATGTGCCTGTTCATACACCCAGTAGTGCTTTTGTTGCAGAAAGCTGAAGAACCTTCACTGAGAATTTTTCGTTCTCAAACTGACACAGACTTCGTGGGTGTCATTTTCAGATGTGCTCAGCATTAACTTGAATGGGAACAGAATTCAGCCAGTGCTTAGGGCCAGATTTACAATGGTATTTAAGCACCTTTAGATGCAGATAGACATCTAGTGAGATTTACAGTCACGCCTAAACAAGTTAGATGCCTATCTCTCATTGAAGTGAATGGGGTTTAGGTGCTTTGGAAAATCCTAATAGGCCCCCATGTGCAATGTTAGGGGCTTAAATACCTTTGCAAAACTGTCTCTTAGAGCTTTTAAAAATCCAGCCCCTTGTGCTAAAGCTATCCCTGCTGTATCTGCACTGCAGTCAATGGAGTTACCAGGTAGTGATTTGACCTCTTTTGTTCCAAAGGAGGATACATGGCTCTGTACAATGTACAAACAATGTCATCTGACCCAGGGGTATATTAGCACTCAAAACACTGTAGGTGTAACAACTGTCATTGCCAGTGATTGAACCCCTCGCTTCCAGAACTCAGAGCATAAAACCATGACTGATTATTCTGAAGGACTAAGGACCTAATTCAAAGACCAGTGAAGTCAATGGGAATCAGGCGCGAAGGTTGCAGATCCCTTGAGGCATCTAGACAGACTTATGTGCATTGCTGGGGAGGAGCCGGTGGTCGTGGTACACGTAAGCATCAGTAACATAAAGAAAGGGAGCAGCAAGGTTCTGATGGCCAAATTTAGGCTGCTAGGTAAGAGATTAAAGTCCAGGACCTCCATGGTAGCATTCTCTGAAATGCTTCCAGGTCCACGCACAGGGCCAGTTAGATGGGCATAACTGCAGGGTCTCAATGCATGGAGGAGACGATGGTATAGGGAGGAGGGTTTTCGATTTATTAGAAACTGGAGAACCTTTTGGTAAAGGAGGAACATATACAGGAAGGATGGGCTCCACCTAAACCAAAATGGAACCAGATTGCTGGCATGTAAAATTAAAAAAGTCATGGAGTTTTTAAACTAAGGGCTGTGGGAAAGCTGACAGGTGCGGCGGAGCACATGGTTCAGACAGAAACATCCCATAGGGAGGATCTATTAACAGAGATTCTCTCTAACCTAGTAAAGAGGAGAGGATAGAAGTTGATAAAGTACAGACAGGAACTCAAGAGAAACAGTCAAATGAAAAAGAGTTCCATTCAACTACATCACATGAAGCCACAGCTAAAAAGTGACAAATTTTATAAGGGCTTCTATAGAAATGTTAGAAGACTAAATAGTAAGATGGGTGAATTTAAGTGCCTGATATTAAATGAGCATATTGATATAACAAACATCACAGAAATAAGGTGAAACAATGAAAATCAATGGGACACAGTAATACCAGGGTACTAAATGTATAGGAAGAACAGAGTAGGTCAAGCTGGTAGAGGAGTAGCAATATGTGAAAGAAAGCATAGAGTCAAATATAGTAAAAATCTTAAATGAGTCAAACTATATTATAGAATCTCTATGGATAGAACTTCTATGCTTGAATAATAAGAGTATAACAGTAGGAATACACTACTGACCACCTGGCCAGGATGGTGATGGTGACTGTGAAATGCTCAGGGAGATTAGAGAGGCTATAAAAATAGAAAACTTAATAACAATGGGGGATTTTTTCAACTATCCTCATATTGACTGGGTACATGTCACCTCGGAATGGGATGCAAAGATAAAGTTTCTAGACACCATTAATGACTGTTTCTTGGAGCAGCAAGTCCTGGAACTTACAGGGAGAGAGACAATTCTTGATTTGGTCCTAAGAGGAACACAGGATCAGGTCCAAGAGGTGAATATATCTGAACTGCTCAGTAATAGCAACCATAATATAATTAAATTTAACATCCTTATGTGTATGCGTGTGTGTGTGTGTGTAGGAGGAGAGGGGGACAGGGAGTATACCAAAGAAGCCCATCACAGTAACAGTAGTGGGAAGAGAGCCTGACACATAAGCCCTTGTATCAGAAGCCCGGTCTGAGGCTTGAACTAAAGTGGTCAAAACTTTGCTGATGTAAAGCAAAGTCAGGTTGTGAGCAAGAGGCAGGCCCTGCTCACAGAATTTGGCAAGCATAGGGCTGATATTGCAAAAACACATATTCCTAAGAGATGCGAGGTACAAAGCACTCATACAAGCACATTCCAGAAGGGTGGAACCAGAACACCCTGATAAACACATTCCCCAAAGATAACAGGAACACGCTGACCTATTTTAAGGATAAGGTAAGGATGACAGCATGATGCATTTTTTTTTCCGCTTGGCCGGCTGGCAGCACTCGGCTTTTTTGTTTGTTTGTTTTTTGGCCCCCCCTCATCCCCGGTGTCCCAATATTTTCTTCATCTCATCTGGTCACCTTACCTCATAGAGTCTGCCAGGTGCTATTACCGTGCTTCATTAACAATAAACCTGGCTGGGCGCCTTCGCACCTTAACGGATTTTGTGGTCATTGGGTGGCTCACTCGAGATCTGCTGTGCCAGGTATCTGTGCAGAGCTGGGACAGCACACAGGGAGAATGCACACACGCCAAACATCTGCTGAAAGTAACATTTAACTTCAGAAAGGGGAACTACACAAAAATGATGAACCTAGTTAAAAAGAAATTAAAAGGAACAATAAAAAGAGAGAAATGCCTACAAGTTGCATCGAAACTATTTTTAAAAAAACAAAATACAGACTTAAATTAAATGTATACTCCAAATTAAAAAAAATAGTAAGAGGACCAAAAAAAAAAAAAAAAAAAAAAAGCCACCATGGCTAAACAACAGCATAAAAGAAGTGGTTAGAGGCAAAAAGGCATCCTTTAAATATTAGGAGTCAAATCCTAGTGAGGAAAATAGAAAGGACCATAAACTCTGGCAAGTTAAGAGTAAAAGTATAATTAGGTAGGCCAAAAAAGAACTTGAAGAGCAACTAGCAAAAGATTCAAAAACTAACAGCAAAGAATTTTTTTAAGTATATCAGAAGCAGGAAGCCTGCTAAACAACCAGTGGAGCCACTGGATGATTGAGGTGCTAAAGGTGCACTCAGTGAAAACAAGGCCATTGCGAAGAAGCTAAATGAAATATTTGCATTCGTCTTCACTGCAGAAGATGTGAGGAAGATTCCCACACCTGAGCCATTCTTTTTAGGTGACAAATCTGAGGAACTATCCCAGAGTGAAGTGTCAATAAAGAAGGATTTGGAGCAAATTGATGAATTCAACAGTAATAAGTCACCAGGAACAGATGGTATTCCAAGAGTTCAAATTCAAATATAAAATTGCACAACTACTAAATGTAGCATGTAACCTATCACTTAAATCAGCCTCTGCACCAGATGACTGGAGGACAGCTAATGTAACCCCAATTTTTAAAAAAGGCTCCAGAGGTGATCTTGGCAATTACACAGAGGAAACTAACTTCAGTACTAGGCAAATTGGTTGAAACTATAGGAACTAACAGATGTATCAGACACATAGATGAACACGATTTGTTGAGGAAGAGTCAATATGGCTTTTGTAAAGGGAAATCATTCCTCATCACTCTATACAAATTCTTTGAAGGGGTCAACAAACATGTGGACAAGGGTGATCCAGTGGATATAGTGTACTTGGACTTTCAGAAAGCCTTTGACAAGATCCCTCACTAAAGGCTCTTAAGCAAAGTAAGCAGTCATGGGATAAGAGAGAAGATCCTCATATGGTCAGTAACTTGTTAAAAGACAGGAAACAAAGGGTAGGAAAAAATGGTCTGTTTCCAGAATGGAGCGAGGTAAATAGTGGTGTCCCCCAGGGCTCTGTACTGGGACCAGTCCTATTCAACATATTCATAAATGATTTGGTAAAAGGGGTAAAGAGTGAGGTGGCAAAGTTTGCAGATGATACAAAATTATGCGAGATAGTTAAGTCCAAAGCTGACTGCGAAGAGTTACAAAGGGATCTCACAAAACTTGGTGAGTGGGGAACAAAATGGCAGTTGAAATTTTATGTTGATAAATGTAAAGTAATGCCCATTGGAAAACATAATCCCAACAATACATATGAAATGATGGGGTCTAAATTAGCTGTTACCACTTTAGAAAGAGATTTTGGAGTCACTGTGTAGAGTTCTCTGAAAACATCTGCTCAATGAGCAGCAGCAGCAATCAAAAATCTAACAGAATGTTAGGAACCATTAGGAAAAGGATAGATAATAAGACAGAAAATATCATAATGCCACTGGTTAAATGCATGTTATGCTCACACCTGGAATACTGTGTTCTGTTCTGGTCACATCATCTCAAAAAAGATATATTAGAAATGGATATGAGTATGGAACTGTTCAGTTTGGAAAAGAGACAACTAACGGGATATAATAGAGGCCTATAAAATCATGAATGGTGTGGAGAAAGTGAATAAGGAAGTGTTATCTACCCCTTCACTTAACAGAAAAACCATAATAGACAGCATTTTTAAAATTAACGTAAGAAAGTACTTCTTCACACAACGCACACTCAACCAGTGGAATTTGTTGCCAGGGGATGTTGTGAAGACCAAAATTATAACTTGGTTCAAAAAGGAATTAGATAAGTTAATGGAAGATGAGTCCTTCAATGGCTGTAAGATAAGAAAGTCAGGGCTGCAACCCCATGTTCTGGGTGTCCCTAAGCCCCTGACTGCCAGATGCTGGGAGTGGACGACAGGGGATGGATCACTTGATAATTGCCCTGCTCTGTTCATTCCCTTTGAAGCATCTGGCATTGGCCACTCTCAGAAGACAGGATACTGGGCTAGATGGACCTTTGGTCTGACCCAGTATAGCCGTTCTTATGAGCTATGGCTCTGGCCTAGGAGTCATATCTCCAGCGGTTCATGCGTAGAGGGAGGCATGTGTATTACATAGGAACATCTATTGTGTATTACATTCCTACAATAGGAACATCTATTGTGGATCTGAGGCTTACTGTTCGCTTTTTGTTTTTCCGTGCCTGAGTAGCTGGAGTCCACATGCCCCACAGCTACTGTTGGGTCTGGTGGAGAAGAGGTTGCATGCCCTATACTCAACCCCCTACTCCTGGTTTCTAGTGGTGGGGCCACAAGCGGCAGGAGCACCTTCACAAAGTCTAGATTGGCCCTGGGCAGTGTGCATCCGCACAGATGCAAGCCACAATCTGGCTCTATGACTAGTAAAAACTGACACAAATGTCTAAATGCAGTCGTGGTGTGACTCCATTGATGTCAATGGATTTGCATTGGTATCCACCAGTGCTGAACTTGGCCCTGTATATTCAGGTTAGGAGTGAGGCAACAAGATACCCACTCCTGAGTGGTTCGGCCTCTTGGTTGTTATTTTGTAGTCCCTAGATTTATCTTTTAATTACTATTGAAATGATAAGAATTGTTTGCAAATAGCTTGTTTACCTTTTTATAGTTCATTAAAGCGACGCTTCTGGAAGCACTATATAGCAGCAATGATAAACAGACTTTCACCGCAGTTTCCTAAGATGCTTACCTTAATAGACTCATAAATACAATTGCTGGTTGTTTATTCTTCCATTTCTGGGAGCTATGGTTTAACAAAACAAACCTCCAGTGGATCTGCAAATATCCCCATATATATTTGAAATGGTTTTAGAAAATTTGGGCGGAGGTTGTCTCTAGGATTGAGGTTCCATATAGACCTGGGCAAAAAAAATTTCAGATGAATAGTTTATTTGCCAACAAATGCAGTTTTCACCAGAAACTATTTGTGAATTTGACCCAACAGTTGTGGCTGGGGAAAAGTTTTTCAGGGTCAGCATCAGAAAAGTGTGTGAAATTGTTCCTCTCCTTTATAATCATTAGCCCACTAGTTAGGGCTCTTGGCTAGGATGTGGGAAACTCAGCTTTGAATTCCCAATCTGGAACAAGCACTTGAGCAACCTAACCACCTGGCAGGCTATTCCCCTGTCAGTTGCTCCTGTTGTAGCTGTTCCACTTTGTATAAATACTGAAATATTCATTGTGCCAAAGAGAGAGACTGTATGTGGTGGTGTTGTGGCTGTGTCAGTCCCAGGATATTAGAGAGACAAGGTGGATGAGATAAAATCTTTTATTGGGTTGGTCCAATCTCACCTATCTTGTCTCTGTAGCCTGGTGATTAAGGCACTCAGCTGGGAGGCAGGAGATGTGGATTCAAGTTTTCTCTCTGCTGGACTTAAAGGAAGGATTTTAATCTACATCTCTTACCTCCCACATGAGTGTCTTAATCATCAGGCTATACAGTTGCTCTCTGTGTTGTGTGTGTATAGAGCTTGTGCAATGGGCTCCTTGATGCTACAACAGTGCATATCAGTAATAGCGATAATTTATAATGTGTAAGGAGTGACTTAAGGCGTTTTTCTTTTCAAATATCACTTCCTCCCCATTTCTACCTCTCTCATGTATTTGGAGAACATGAATAGTGACATGAGCTGCCCCTATTCCTCAAATAGCGGACAGGGTTTTGATTCCCTCAGAAGGATGAAGGAAAAGCTGCTGTTCCTCATGTTACACCACTATTCAGTACCTACAAAGCACTTGGCAGTGAAGTGCCCATTTTGTTTCCTCTTCCCTTTTCTCATGTTCTCTAGCTCTCCTATCGATAAACTCATTGAACTGTTCCATTAACTT
Organism: Emys orbicularis; assembly: GCF_028017835.1. Lineage (NCBI taxonomy): Eukaryota > Metazoa > Chordata > Testudines > Emydidae > Emys > Emys orbicularis. The sequence continues at coordinate 350,503,319 of NC_088683.1, forward strand.
AATGTTAGCGACTACAAAAGCCTTGAATTCCCATTATTTCAAGAACTCTTTCATGTATCCATTGCCACACAATACTTCATAATTGTCAGCTACTCGGGACAGCATGGCCACACTGGACTTCACATGTACAGTGAGGGAAAAACTCAGGACCTTATGCTCCCCAATCCCAGGACCCTGCCTGAAGCTAAAGCAAAATTTCCACTAGGTGTACCAATACTAGGGCTTAAATCCTCTTTCTGGTCCAGTGAGTAGAGGGCAACATGACTACAGAAGCTTAAGCAAGATTGACATTCTGCCCAGTAGAAATAAATCTAGTTGAATGATTCATTGTGAACAATTATTCCCCCCCCCCCCAATTTGACCCTTTTATCTGTTTCCAATTGTTTGTGAGTTTTTCAAAATTGTTCATCATTAACTATGTTTTTTAAATAGATGCAGTGGTTACTAGGGTGTGCTCATTTGAATATTCAGTATCAGGTTAGAGTTAGGTTAGTAACTCTTCCTCCACAATGGTACCTATACATTTTTTTTCTTGTCCTAATACTGTGTTGAAATGAATATTTATGATATATTGTAGGCAGTATGGTAATGAAAGAGAATCATGTCCTCCATGGCAAAAGCCCACTGGCTTCAGTGAGAGTTGTGAATCCTCAGTGCTGAAGGTGCCTAAATATGGATTTAGACCCCTACTTGTAGGCATTGAAGTTAAAAAAAAATGGCCTAAATGCCTTGCGCAATGGCAGAACTAGGAGTAGAACTCATGAATCTCAACTCCTCTTCGCCCATTTCCTATCAACATACTTGTCTTCCCCTCCAGCTGTAAGTTGCCCACTTTGTTCCTTTTAATTACCATGTTGCTTGATTTCATAAGTCAGCTAATGAGTCTGATTTAGTGAAACTCATTCTTTCTGCAGCAGATAATGCCATAGAATTGTATAATGATGAGACTACTGATTTTCCCCTATTGTCGCAATCCAGGCACATGCTTTAATGCCTTTTTTGCTGGCTTCTTTCTTATATGGCATAAGCTTCCAGTCTTGAAGGAATAGGCAATGCAGGCTAGAAAAACAACGGAGAGCATCTGGGCTCTGTGGACACAATACTATGCAGAAATCTCATGTCTCACTTTCAAAAAGCCCTGACAGCTGCTAGGACCAACTGCGTTGCTAACAGAATTGTACAGAGTAAACAACAGCAAATAATATTATTTCGGGCTATTAAAAGTGTTTGGATTCCTGGTATATCTCTAAAAGGCATCGATACACTTTTGGGGAGAAATTCTACATTGTCTTGTTTCTTTTTTAATTTGGAATTTGAGACCGTCAGTGTTTAGAATAGAGCTGTGCAAATAATGGTTTTTTTGGGTTCATTTGCCATTGGGCAAAAATTTGGAAAAAAAACCCCAACCTTTCATTTTAAGTCACCCTGAAACAAACATTTTTCAAACTTGGGTAAACCCAAAAAGTTGAAAAAAATTCATTTTGAGTTATACAATATAAGAGCAGCCATACTGGGTCAGACCAATGGTCCATCTAGCCCCACTATCCTGTCTTTCAGAGGGAATGAACACAACAGGTAATCATCAAATGATCCATCCCCTGTCATCCACTCCCAGCTTCTGGCAAACAGGCTAGAGATGCTCAGATCATGGTGTGCATCCCTGTTCATCCTGGCTAATAGCCATGGATCTTCCATAAACTTATCTAGTTCTTTTTTGAACTCTGTTATAGTTTTGGCCTTCAAAACATTCCCGGGCAAAGAGTTCCACAGACTGACTGTGTGTTGTGTGAAGAAATACTTCCTTTTGTTTGTTTTAAACCTGCTGCCTATTAATTTCATTGAGTGACCCCTAATTCTTGCGTTATGTGAAGGAATAAATAACATTTCCTTATTCACTTTCTCCACACCAGTCAAGATTTTATAGACCTCAATCATATCCCCCCTTAGTCGTCTCTTTTCCAAACTGAAAAGTCCTAGTCTTTTCAATCTCCTCATATGGACGCTGTTCCATACCTCTAAACATTTTAGTTGCCCTTCTTTGTACCTTTTCCAATATAGCTTTTTTGAGATGGGGCGACCAGATCTGCATGCAGTATTCAAGATGTGGGCGTACCATGGATTTATATAGAGGCATTATGATATTTTCTATCCTGTTATTTATCCCTTTCATAATGGTTCCTAACATTCTGTTTGCTTTTTTGACTGCCACTGCACATTGAGCGGATGTTTTCAGAGAACTATCCACAATGGGTCCAAGATCTCTTTCTTGAGTGGTAACAGCTAATTTAGACATAGAGCACTGGCCAGTGTCTCAGAAAATGGGCGTTCTATTCCCAGTTCTGCCACTGGTCCACTGAATTACCTTGGGCAAGTCACTTCCCCTCCTACCCTTCAACTGTCTTGTCTATTAAGAGTGCAATGTCTTTGGGGCAGGTACTGTCTCTTATGATGTGTCTGTACAGAGCCTAACAGCATGGAGCCCCTAATCTTGCTCCATGTGTTACCATAAAATAAACAGCAAATAATAATCCACTTTAAACGGGTGACTTATTAGGGCATGCTCTGCACTCAGTCCAAGAGTGGTGCATCTGCAATGCTCACCTTCCCTTCTGGGGACAATGGGCTTGCCTGAGGCACACTGGCTCCACTAGCCCCTTCTGTTGCTGAGTGCTCCATCGTCGGCCACGTCCTATTGCCACTTTGAACTCTGGGGCTGGAAATGGCAGCAGACGCTGAACGGATGGAGTTGGCAGCAGTGATTATTATTCAGGGAGCAGTGGTATGACAGCTGCATTTGAGAAGCTTCTGCCTGAGTTTGGCCATAGTTGTACAGAACAAGCCACTGGGAACCGTGTGTGTGTGTGTTGGTTTTTGAGTCACATATTCATCACCCCTCTCCTCCCAAGCTTTACCTGAGTTTCACAGATGATCAAGGTGTCCTAATACTGCACTGCTGTGCCTTCTGGGGATGTCTCTGCATCTTGGGACAAGGACAGGGCCTTCATTTTCACAGCCTTTGAATCAGTGGATATTTTTGTGACGGTGCAAGTGGACTAAACTTTAAACCAGCAAGCATCCATCTAGGGTTGCCAGATGTCCAGTTTTCAACCAGAACACCCGGTTGAAAAGGGACCCTGGTGGCTCCGGTTAGCACCGCTGACCAGGCCGTTAAAAGTCTGGTTGGTAGCGCAGCGGAGCTTGCGGTTCCTGGAAGCAGACGAGGCAGCGCGCAGAGCCGCTTGGCCATGCCTCTGCATACGAGCCGGAGGGTGGACATGCCACTTCTTCTGGGAGCTGCCTAGGGTAAGCGACGCCCAGAGCCTGCACCTCCTCCCACACCCTGACCCCCTGCCTCAGCCCTGGTCCCCCTCCCACCTTCTGAACCCCTTGGTCCCAGCCCAGAGCACCCTCCTACACCCCAAACCCCTCATCTCCAGCCCCACCCCAGAGCCCACACCCTGAGCTGGAGCCCTCACCCCCTCCTGCACCCCAACCCCCTGAGCGAGCCCGGTGAAAATGACTGAGTGAGTAAGGGTGGGAAGAGCGAGCAACAGAGGGAGGGGGGATGGAGTGAGTGGGGGCAGGGCCTCGGAGAAGGGGCAGGACAGGGGCGGAGCAAGGATGTTCAGTTTTGTGTGAGTATAAAGTTGGCAACCCTACATCCACCTCCCCTAGTGTAAAGGCTGCAGAAATCCCTTTTGGGGGGCATGTTAGCCTGATCCAATGCCTAGTTCATGCACTGGAAATGCTCCCATGGATGTCAGTGCACTCACTGGATCAGGCACTTGGAGAGGCCAGGGTTTGATGATGTCAGATAAGTGGCCTTTTGTTATCCCCTGTTAATCTCACATCCACCTTATGGACCGATTTCATGGGAGGTAATAGCTCTTTTCTAGAACATATTTGGTATGAGCAGCAGCAGAGCACTTACATTCTATTTTGCAGGCAGCAGGAACATTCAGCAAGCTCTGTACAGGAACAAAATCCTTGCACAGCTCCTGGATAAAGTCAGGCTCATGGATGTCAGCATTGCTGATGGACAGAACCAGTGTTCAAGCTTTTCCATGAGGGTGGCATTATCGGTTATTCAGAATGAGAATTACCGACGATCAAAAGGGAATCTTAGTCTATAGACTATCTCTTTAGATGTAGTTTGCATAAGCATCAACTGAGAAAGGGCAAAGGTGAAAGATTGTTTTATTGGGGGTAGGTTGGAGGATATTAATTTGAGAACAGTGGAGAATCCTTAAACATAACAGGAGTACTTGTGGCACCTTAGAGACTAACAAATTTATTAGAGCATAAGCTTTCGTGGGCTACAACCCACTTCTTCGGATGCATATGCATATGCATATGCATCCGAAGAAGTGGGTTGTAGCCCACGAAAGCTTATGCTCTAATAAATTTGTTAGTCTCTAAGGTGCCACAAGTACTCCTGTTATTTTTGCGGATACAGACTAACACGGCTGCTACTCTGAAACCAATCCTTAAACAAATAGCCCTGGTGTACGAGAATAAAATAGAACCATTTGAAAGCTTGCTACTAAAGGGAGATTTGCTTTAGGCACAACCTATAGCTGAACAAAAAATATGCTCCAAAAACAACTAAAATATATTATTGTAACCTTTGGAGTTCCTTTATAATTCATTACAATATATGCCTTGATGAAGGTATCCATTTAAAAAATGGTACTTTTCTAAAATTAAAGAAATATTTGATAGATTTCATGTTTTATTCTAAGCTTTATAAAGACTGTCTGAAAATATTGGGCCAGATCTTCAGAGAGTATAAATCATCATAGTATCATTGATATCAATGGAGTAACATGGATTAATACCAGCTGGGGATTTGGCTCAAGGATTGATCTAAATTGAAACCTCCTCAATGGAATCATTCTGAGGATCTGCATTTGGATCTTCCCATTTCAATTTGAGCCGCATGAAAAATGAAACAAAATGTTCACAAAAAATTCACAAATTTCAGGGTTTTTTTTTCATTTAAATTCTAAATTTTCATGGAAAATGTCAACAAATTCTGAATCTCTAAAACTTTTGACTACCCCCATGGCTGCTTGGGGGGGGGGAACCCTGAATTTTTTCACCAAAAAATTTGTTTTTTTTTTATGGGGCTTTTTATTTATTTTTTTTTAATAAAAAGATTTGTGAAACATTTTGAATTTTCAAATTTTTGTCCTGCTCCATTTCCCATCAGCTCCCATCAGCTGCCTGACTCACTGATCCACAGCTGCCACCTGGCAGGTGGGTGGGCACTGAAACAAATTGTTCCATTTTGCAGGAAATTCTGGCGTGTTGACATGTCATTTTGGTGTGAAACAAAAAGTTGATAACCAACTTCTCCATGAAACAGAAATTCCCTTTTCTGGTCAGCTCTACTCATTACACCTTTTCCCTACATGAAGCCATTTGAAAAATACAGACACATGGAACTGTATAACTGGAAAACTTGATCCAGAAGCAGAACAAGTCTGCTACTGCATGTGAGCAATTGCACCTTTCTCCTTTGGCTCAAGCAGTAAGACTTAGCTTTTTAGATCCAAGATTCAACCCACACAGCAACCTGACCAAGGGTGCCATTATACAGATAGCTTTGAAATTCTCCCATCTAAGGGTTTTGGTAGGAGAGGTGGAGAGACAAAATAAATACATTATAATTATAAAGTGTCTGTCCACGCCCATTTTACCTACTAAAATCCATAGAGAAGGTGGATATAGAAAGACAGAAACTTTAGGATTTTTATGTATGCTATATTGTAGACACTATGAATTTTTCTTTAATTTCCAAATTGAATAAATTTAAAAAATATCAAGTGAAACTCAGCGATATGCCACATGTTCCCAGTTTGGGGTTTGAACCATACAAACCCACTAAAATTTTCATTTAGAAATCATAAATCATCTATGAATCATCTCAATCTGGATGCATGTTCACTTAAAACTTGCTGGAGGCTTGTTTACAGTTCAAACCAGATTTAGTTTTTTTTTTTTAAGAACTAAGCATGAAGTCAGGTGGCACCTTAAAGACTAACAGATTTATTTGGGCATAAGCTTTTGTGGGTAAAAAACTCACTTCTTCAGATGCATCAAGTGGTTGCATTTGAAGAAGTAGTTTTTTTACCCACGAAAAATAAATCTGTTAGTCTTTAAGGTGCCACCGGACTCCTCGTTGTTTTTGTTGATACAGACTAACATGGCTGCCACTCTGATACTTAAGCATGAAGTATTCACAGACTCATAGAAAGGCAGGACTGGAAGGGACCTCGACAAGTCATCTAGTCCAGTCCCCTTCACTGAGGAAGGACTAAGGATTGTTGCTATCAGGCAGCAGATAGCTAAGTTACCAAGCCCAGTGTTGAATTTGTGGCGCAAAATGTTTCTAGATGGGATGCAAGCTAATTAAGTTACTGAACTATCCAAATGACTATATAGTGCAAGACAATATAGAGGGAAGCTCCTTTTTCCCTCCTCCCCACTACATACAAGGCTCAGGCACAATAGGGCCATTACTGATGACCATTTAGGTCCTGATGTATTAGCTCTGTCCACCTCCGTTGGGTTGGGCATCTGTTCACTTGCAGTGGAACTTGGTGCTATAAGCCCCCAGGCTTATGATGGAATAGGAAGCAGCAGGAAATGGCTGGTACAGCTGAGATCTTATCTAATGAATTTGTACAATTGCCTAAAAAGGTTGCTAACCATTGAAGTATTATCAAGACCTAACCTGTTTGTTTCTCTGAATCTTTCAAGTAAGAATAATACTGAGTTCTGGCTTCTAAGGAGACTTGAGTTCTATTCCTATCTCTGCCACTGGTCTGCTGAGTAACCTTGGGCAAGTCACCTCAATCCACATGCCTCAGTGTCTCCATCTGTAAAATGAAGGCAATGATATTTCCCTCATTTGGAAAGATATTTGAAATCTGCTCACAAAAAGAGTGCTTTATAAAAGCTAGGTGGTACTATGTGGGAAGAGAGAAAATGGTAGTGTCTGTAGACCATACATACAAACAAAGCGTTTGCTGGGAAACTGAACAAAGCTCACATTCCGTGCTTTTCCACTTAGTTCTCTTAAAGAGGAAAAGAAGTCCAAACCCCAGAGAGTCAGCTCAGCATTTCTGTTACTGCCTGAACTCTAAGATGAGAGTTTTCCTGCTTTGCAGTCATCTCTTATTGCGAGACCAATCCAGAAGACAAGAAGAAAACAAAGGACAAAGCAAATGGCCCAGATGAGAGCTTGGAGGGGAAGACAAATACTGAAAAAAAACAATATGTCAAAATAGGAAGCGAGAATGAAAGAACAGCTGAACATGAATGAGAAAGCAAAGAAAGAGGGATAATGGGAAAGAGCTAATGACTGCGAGAAGACAAATACTGGGCTGTATTGAGAATTCTATCCAAGTGGTTTTAAAACTAGCACCATTGTCTGGAAGAACAGCTGTGTTGCATACTGTGGGTCAGACTCTGATAGACTTGTTAAGGTAGCATCTGACTCTGCAAGCTGACCTAATGAAATGAGAGCAGAGCTGAGCAATAATCATTGGATTTTGTCCTAAATCAGATTTCATTCTCAGTTCTGCTTCTAACTTCCCATGTGACCTTGGGCAAGTCACTCTGTGTGCCTCAGTTCCTACCTTCTGCTTATCTTACCTATTGATATCACCAGCTGTTCAGGACAAGAACTGTCTCCCACCAAGTGAGGCACTTTGGGGCCTATAGAAGCTATTGTAATACGAACAATAATAATGTGGAAACAGTTTGCATGGCTTACCCCCTTGGTCAATACAGGGGACAATAATGCTTTGCATGTGTAGCGGGGTGGTCACCCGCTTCTGCCTGGAAGGGCTTAAAACAGCCCTGGAGAGGGCTGGGGCAGGGGGAAAAGCTGGGCTGATTGGGGAAGCAGCTCAGCTGTGGCCACGCCCAGGGCCGGCTCTGGCTTTTTTGCCGCCATCTAGATGAAAAACTGGGCCTTCCAGCCTCCTTTTCCCTCTTCAAGTTCTAAGCCTCAGCACATTCGATCAAATTTACTCCTGAACTGTTCTGTGCTCACAGCTCTGCTGTGTGCAGTTCATTTCTTCATATTGCTGTTTCATAACATGCTCAGTTGCTATAAGGTTGCTATGTATTTCATTAGTTAATGTATATTCACAGTATATTGGTAGGAGGCCAGCACACATTCTGTATCCTTGACTGGCCGATAAAAATTACATGAGACATGACCCATATATTATATTGACGCATAAAATCAAGTCCCAGGCTGTCCATTATTCTGAGTTTGTCTGTTGAGATATGAATTCGTTGGTATTTGTTTTTTCCCTTTGCCTTTTGAACAGCAGCTATTTGGATCATTATTTGAAGGTTTTTGAATGCATTGATATTAACTTGAAGTATTTTGCTTCACAACCTTTGTGTTCTGTATTTTTTAAATATTATTATTATTATGCAGTTTGTACCTTAGTTTACCTGGAGCTTTATTGATTTTGGATATTTTTGTTTTTCACTTTTTGTTTATTGATTTTAACATTTACTGGCATCGTAGGTCAATATTCAGGGCTCAGAAACAGGGAAGAAGAAATCCCAGCAATAGGACCTATTCTGTTTGGGGGAACTTGCCTACGCAGCTGTAAATCGAGCACAAAAATAGCATTCAATATCCACATATTCTCAATGAACCCATATGTTTTCTTACATCGTGAGCAAGATAGAGGTAAAAAGTGGCCAGAACGTAATGTTAATTCAAAGAACTCGAATGCACTTTATGTAAATATAGCTTGCTTCTTTTTAAAAATGGTTTTATCACAGAAACGGTTTTGGCCATCCTTGGCTTTTACATGCTCCCACGCTTATACTTATTTTTTTCCTGTATGTTTGTTTGCAAGCAGCTGTTTTCCTCCTATTGTGGTTTAGCTGAGAAATAATTTAACAAGTGTGATTCTAAACTGAACAGAAATTATGCTCCAGCTAAGAAGTCCCCAAAGAAATATCAGAAATATTTACATCCGAAATGTGCAGCATTCAGACAAGTGCACATCTGCTTTTGAATAATACTAAATCCTCCAAGCTATGTTCAAAGACATTGTCAACATAATTAGCATACTAACAACTAAGTCAGGTACAAACTAAGGCAAATAAACAGACTGACTGGCTGTTGCAAACTTAGATCTATTTCTCCAACATAAAATGTCCAAATCTGCCTTGGTGCAAATTTTTAAGACTAGAAAACTACATTTATAACTAATGTAACAGAGCAAACATTTATTTATATCTTAGTGGGTTCTAAACTGTGTACTCATTTCTTATTGTAATCATCCCCCTTCATGGGTTATTGGTGGGGTTTGAACCCTAGCCCTTTCGATCTGTCCTGCTTCAGAAAAATGAGTACTGTAATTCCATCAGCTGGTAGCAGTAGTAGGCTGTTGTTATTGCTAATTCATTGTGCTATAGTAACACTTAAAATGACCTCAGAGCCCTGTTGTACTAGGTGCTGTAACTACACATAATAGACAGTCCCCTCCCCAAAGAGTTTATAATCTAAATAGACAAGACTGACACATGGCGGGAGAAAGAAAATATCATTTCCAATTTATAGATGGTGAACTGAGGCAGAGAGAAATTAAATGCCTTGCCCACTGTCAGACAGGAAGTCTGTAGCAAAGGTGGGAATTTAACCTGCTGAGTCCCATTCCACTATCTCTAGCAGAAGCTTATTTTTTATACCATGATCAGTCTCTAGTAGGGCATATAACACACACTTTGTTGGTGTGCTTCAGTATTGTCCATTCATGTACCTAGGCACTTTTAATGTACTCATCGCTGGCGTATCAGTGCGGCTTGCCATGACAGTGAGTGTTGCCTCCAGGAATTTTGGTTTTTCAGAGGAAGATTTTAAACTCCTGTTAACATTTGAATGGCAAAGATTGTGTAATTAAATTACATCCAATTTCAAACCACAGTTTCAGACCCATCCAGTTTGGAGAGCCCCTCAATGTCAGTTTTAAAACTCCAAAAATCAAACAAGAACAGAAGGAAAGCAATGGTTCTAATTGAACCCACAGTGAGTGGTGGATGCTTGTGGGAGGAGCACAGGTGCCTAGCTATCTTATATGATCCCCATCCCCTTAGTATCAGAATACCTCATAATTTTTTGTGTATATAATCTCACTACACTCCTGTGAGGCAGGGCAGTTATCTCCATTTTACAGATGAGAAACTGAGGCACAGAGAGACTAAGTGATTTGCCCAAGGTCATACAAGAAGCCTGTGGTAGAGCAGGGAATTGACTCCAGGTCTCATCAGTGCAAGGCTAGCCCCCTAACCAGTGAACCGTATTCCTATGCTGGTGTATAGCCTCCTCCCCTTCTACATGGCATTTCAGGTTTATAAGACCCATAGCTGAGCCCTCAAGATGTATGCAGTTGGGGAGGTGAGACACATCCCATAATACAAGGCCATCTGCAAACTGCTGAGATTAAATGAACCTAATCCATTTATGTAATACAGAAATAGAAGCATATTTTTATCTGCAGCTTGATATGAAGTAAATGATTTTAAAACGTTACCTAGAAGAAAGTAGCATCATAATAAATTCAGCAGGAACTCAAAGTCCCATTTCCATATATATTGCTGGTCTTATCAGTGTTTTGTCTAAAATGTTCAAGTAATCTTAATTATCTGAACTACAATCAAAAATAAAAATCAGCACAGTGCTCCATCTTATTAAAATGCAGGGTTTGGGATAATGTTACTTTGGAAAGCCTGGTGTGTATGCCATAAATTAAACTCGGAAGACTGAAATAAATTACTTTTCCAGCCAAATTATTTTCTCATGTGAAAAACAGAAGCATCTGAAAAACTTTCTTTATAGTATTTGGAGCTGATTTCTGAACAGCGTTAATTATTTATAGCAATTATCTACTATTACTATACTATAAATGACTATACATGGCTTTTCCTGGTGCATTATCTAGGAATTGGCGTGTGTGACTTGCATATGCAAAACCTACCGTCTCTCACAGAGCTGGAGCCAATTGCGTTTTAAACACTTCATTCAACGGTATACATATGTCACAGCTTCAGCACAGTGGAAATGTTCATTGCATTAAAGTGTGAACTTACAAGGTTAATAAGTGTGCCACATCATGCTGTGTCTCTTTACTACTCTTCCCTCAAGGTGAGATGGGGAGCATTATGAAGCTTCACTTGAGACACTCTTTCCACTCTTCAGTAGCTTTGATTTTACCTTCTCCAGTGTTTCAAACTCAGAAGCACGGCATACACAAAGGCAGCCTGGTGAAATATGTTCCTTTTAGTTATCCTTTTATTTTAGCTGTAATTCAGTACCATAAGCAGAAATTGATGACGATACTATGAATTTGCGTTCCAGGTAGTGAATATGCTGATAATTATTTTGCATTTAACCTTTCTCCCTGCCCATAACCCATGCTACTATTGTCCTTTATTATTTGTGTTACAATAATGCTTAGTGACTCCAACTGAGATCAGGATCCCAATGAGCTAGATCCTGCACTGAAGATCTTATAATTTAAATAGACAAAGGGTGAGAGAAAGGAATTATTGTTATCCACATTTTACAGCTGGGGAACTGAAGCACAGTGAAATTTAAGTGATGTACCCAAGGTCATACAAGACTTTAATGCAGAGATGGGAATTGATCCCAGATCCCATGAGCTCACTGCCTAAGCACCAAGACTAGAGTTGGCTGAAAAGGGAGACTCCCTTTCTTCAAAATTTTTGCACTTTTGAGAAAAAGTTTGTTCCAAAATGACATGAAACATCACCAACACACACACATTTTAACTGAAAGGAAGTTCTGTTCATTGGAGAACCAAAGTGGAATTTTTCAGCTTCCATGCTGCCCTTAGGGAAGGCTCTTGCCAATTTAAGAGTCTTCCCGCCCAGCTTTTCTGCCTCTTTGCCAGCCCCCCAGCTCTGGGAGCCAGAGAGGTGTTGCCCAACCTACAGAGCTATGGGGCTGGGCAGAGTGCCCCATGCTCTGCTGTGTTTCGATTAGTTGCATCAAATCTATATCAGATTTGATGAAACATTTCGCTCTGATTCACTGGCATTTTCCAATGAAATTAAGTTTCATCAGAAAATTTTTGACCAGCTCTACCCATGGACATCCTGTGCCTCTCTTTATGGGCTTGTCTTCACTTCAGTGTTAGGTCAGGCTATCACTTGAGTGTTTCCCTCTGTCCCCACACAAAAAGCTCTAGCTTGAGTTAAATGGCGTGTTAAACTTCAGCTTGCTGGCCCATCAGGCTGGGTAGATTGGAGTTCAAGTGATGCTGAAGCTGGAGCTAAGAATGCAACGAGCACATGGTACCTACAATATTCATCAGTTGACAAGCTAAATTATTCTTTGTAGCTGGAGTGTAGGAGCTCTTTCCCCACAGCTACATGGTGCCAGTTAACTAAAACATCCCGCCTCCTATTACCTGCAAAGAAATTAAGCCGTTTACATACCTGACAATACATTGTTTTTACATAACCATTCTGATGACTAGCTGCATCTGGACTGAATAAAATCCTACTTAAATTTAATTCCAATGTTTTCCTTAGACCTGTGAGACTAGTATAAGGATCTTTACATGAGTATATCCCATTCCTTCAGTAAGTCAGAAAATACAAGCTGCTTCCCAAAGTTTGCTGTCCTAGTCACTAATTTAGAAGGGCAAAGCAGCAGAAATAGTAACTAACAGATGAGCATTAATTAGAATGAAGCTGCAGGTCTATGCAAATTAGGAAGGAGGTGCTTTTTGTCTAGCTAGAGGTTGATTCCTTTCATAATCAAATTCCATTTTCAGCAGAGTTTCTTTTTAAAATGAGCTAGGCACAGATGAGATAAGCCTGTGGTGAAATACAGTATCTGCTGCTTTGGATTCTCTTAGATAGCTGCCCGGAATGACATGACTCACATTAAAAAAATAGGTTAGGGGTTTTCAATACCAATTAATTTAGTATTTGATAACAAATAGGGGTGGTTAAACTTCAGGGCAAATTGAAATGTTTCAGAAATGTGAATAAAATCTGTTCTTAACATAGAGGCTATAGTAATAATAGTATTTTGCATTTCCTTAGTACCATTCATCTCAGAGTCCCAAAGCACTTTACAGAAATTATCTGCATAAGCCTTACAACCAGCCATCTGTGGAAGATTATTTCAGTAATATACATCTAAAAAAGTGTTTACCTCATGCTCTGTTTTTGTTTGTTCTATTTTACAGTCATCATTATGGATCCTGAGTGTCTCCATAATAACTGATCTCACTTCTCCCATCACTGAAATGCAGCCATCACTAGCGTAGAAGACAGTAGCTGTTTGACAGCAACAGTACCCCCCTATAGATGCTAGGATACCACACTGACAAAGGCCATATAAGAGAGACAGAATGGTAACTGTGTCTGGTAAGACACAATGCTGAGGGGTGCAGTATAAATAGATAGATGCATTCGAGGAATAGTTTTTACAATTTATAGATTTTTGTCATTAGTAGATAAGGACAGTTGTGTTTAAAAAGATATTTGCTGATTGGGGGGATCCCTAGAGTTAACCAAGACCAGCTATGACTTGCCTGTGTTCACACTATGTAATGTTATTTAAAAGATATTAAACACAATTTCTAACATGATACATTTTCCCAGAGTAGACCTGGCCATTGATACAGGTTTGGGACGGGCAAGCTGATTCAGAGAAGAAAGACAGTGGGGCACTGGACGACTCTGGAGACTGATATTGAGTCTGGAGAACACTTGGTTAGCTCATTGTTATAACACTAGAACCTCAGAGTTATGAACACCTCGGGAATGGAGCGTGTTCATACCTCTGAAATGTTCGTAACGCTGAACAAAACATTATGGCTGTTCTTTCAAAAGTTGGCATCTGAACATTGACTTAATACAGCTTTAAAACTTTACTATGTAGAAGAAAAATGCTGTTTTTAACCATCTTAATTTAAATGAAACAAGCACAGAAACAGTTTCCTTCCCTTGTCAAATCTTATTCTTGAGGATTATTATTGAGGGGACTCCAGAGGAAACAGGAAAGTGGGAGTTAGGCTGGAAGCAACCCAGCCACAGGGACAGAGCAATCCACAGGGTTTAAGAAAGTTCCACTGGTTCAACTTGACGTGCATTCAGCTTCACGCTTTGCAAATGAAACACAACGGTCTGCGTAACTCACTCAGGGACTAACATGGAGATGTTACTCCCCCTCACTGCTTTGCATGGGTGTGTAGACCAAGCCACAATTTAGCCAACGCTAGCCAGGATTTTACCTGTTGCTATTTACCACAACGGTGAAATTTGACAACTACCATACTTGAAATACACAGATTTGCACAGAGGTACGTTTTTAAATGTTGGTTAAGCTGCATTTTATTTCCTCTTTTGCTTATTGAGGTAGAATTCCAGGCTTGTTACTTATACCTAAACACGGTGTAAGTCAGGGCTTCTGTTTTAGCCCTCCTGTGCTGGCTGGCATGATTAATTTACTTCTTCCTTTTATTACTTTTGTTACAAGAAACCAAAAAGCATCCAATAACTGAGGCTGAACATGTGATTTCTTTGATTATTACAATATGCTCAGTGATGTAGAAAACTATATTGAGGGAGTTCATTCATTTTCCAGATTGCTTCCAGTGATATATATAATTAGATCAGTCCTGGTACTTTAATGCTGTGATCCTCTCCGCAAAGATTTTATGTGGCCCTGGTAACCTCTTTTCCTTATGAAGGCAACCTGCATGAGTGCTTGTCGAAGCAAGAATCACTAGCAGATAAGCAACATGTGACTACCCCAGTGGGATTTACTGGGTAGCAAAAATATGAAAGCATTTCTCTGCCACTAATTTTTACAGCTGGGGAGATGTAAAGGCGCAGCCGTGATTATCCATCCAACCAAAAGGCACAATGTGATTATCCATCCAACCCAAAGGCATTGAAGGAATGTAGAGCAGAAAAGACTATTTGCAGCTTCTTCCAGAGCGTTCTTAAAAATCTATCTGTTGCCATTTTTATTCTCAAATAATAAGGAGGATCTGAAACAAGAGGTGATGGGTTAGGAGAGAAGGGACCAGGGAGGGTGACATTCTAGCAGTTTTAGATCATTCGGATGCATGCAATTTTCAAAAGTGCCTACATGATTTAGGAGACATAAGTCTCATTTTCAGAAGTGGTTTAAGCACTAAAGAGCCTAAGTCTCACTGAAAGTCAATAGGATTAGGCACCTGGGGCCACATTTTTGAAAGTATTTAGTTGCCTAAAGATGCAGATAGGTGCCTAGTGAGGTTTTTAAACGTGCTTAGGCACCTAAATCCCACTGAAATGCTTTTGAAAATGCTACTAGGCGTCACTTTGCAGCTTTAAGCTCCTGAATACCTTTTAAAAACTGCTCCTTGGTGCCTAAATTCCTTCTGAAAGTTGACTAAAGGTGAAGAGGGAGGCGGTGTGGCCTAGTAGATGATGCATCGACTAGGGACTAAGGAGACCTGCGTTCTAGTCCTGGGCGAGTCATTTCATGTCTGTGCCTCATTTGTGAAATAGGGATGATGATACCTTCTTTGTAAAGCACTTTGTGATCTAGGCATTGTTGTTTATGAGTAATCCCTTAGGAAATTTTTACCTTATGTCTAGTGAGGCACAAATTGATGATTTGAATCATTTGAAATTATTTTTTCCAATACAGATAAATAAAAACAGCTCCCATTATCTCAGTGCTCTTTGGACTAGCTAGCATTTGTCGACTGATTTCCCGCTGGGACACTGAAAAGTAAGTCAGCTAAGTAATGTTGAAGGGCATTCGGAGGTAGCAGATTTCATTCCTTTATTTATTTTTAAGATTAAAATTTTTTTCAAATGATTTGGAATTGTAACCGAGTGTTCTTATTATCCTTATCTTCAGCCTTCCTCCTGCTATCTGCTACTCATTTATTGTATCTTGTTTTAAATCAGATTATTAGCTTTTAGGGCAGGGACTGAATGCTCTGTGTTTGTACTGTGCCTAGCACAATGGAGCTCCAGTTCTGACTGTGTTTTTGAGGATTACAAAAAAATAATATATATTAAGATGATAGCACTGGGGATTTTAAAAAGAGACTCTTCATAAATACTTGTCTAGCATGCAGCCACCTCTTGCCTCATTTCTTGCAACCTCCTTCTCTTTGGCCTCCCTTATACCCACAATGCCTTGCTCCATACTGTCCTCACCTGTCAGTCAGACCATGTTATTCCTCTCTTTGGGCATGTCTACACTATGAAAGTAGGTCAAATTTATAGAAGTCGGTTGTTTAGAAATCGTTTTTATAAAGTCGATTGTGTGTGTCCCCACACAAAATGCTCTACGTGCATTAAGTCGACGGACTGCATCCACAGTACCGAGGCTATCGTCGACTTTCGGAGCGTTGCACTGTGGTAGCTATCCCACAGTTCCCGCAGTCTCCGCCGCCCGTTGGAATTCTGGGTTGAGATCCCAATGCCTGATGGGGCAAAAACAGTGTCGCGAGTGATTCTGGATACATGTTGTCAGGCCCCCACTCCCTCCCTCCCTCCCAGCGTGAAAGCAATGGCAGACAATGGTTTCGCGCCTTTTTTCAGCCCAGATGCCATAGCACTGGGATCATGGAGCCCGCTCAGATCACCGCGGCAATTATGAGCACTATAACCAACACACGCATTATCCTGGAATATATGCAGAACCAGAACCTGACAAAGCAAAACCAGGCGAGGAGGCAACGGCAGCGCGGTGACGAGAGTGATGAGGAAATAGACATGGACATAGACTTCTCACAAAGTACGGGCCCCGGCAATGTGCACATCATGGTGTTAATGGGGCAAATTCATGCCGTGGAATGCCGATTCTGGGCCCGGGAAACAAGCACAGACTGGTGGGACCGCATAGTGTTGCAGGTGTGGGATGATTCCCAGTGGCTGCGAAACTTTCGCATGCGTAAGGGCACTTTCATGGAACTTTGTGACTTGCTTTCCCCTGCCCTGAAGCACCAGAATACCAAGATGAGAGCAGCCCTCACAGTTCACAAGCGAGTGACGATAGCCCTGTGGAAGCTTGCAACGCCAGACAGATACTGCTCAGTCGGGCATCAATTTGGAGTGGGCAAATCTACTGTGGGGGTTGCTATGATCCAAGTAGCCAACGCAATCAAAGAGCTGCTGCTATCAAGGGTAATGACTCTGGGAAATGTGCAGGTCATAGTGGATGGCTTTGCTGCAATGGGATTCCCGAACTGTGGTGGGGCGATAGATGGAATGCATATCCCTATCTTGGGACCGGACCACCTTGGCAGCCAGTACATAAACCAATAGGGGTACTTTTCAATGCTGCTGCAAGCACTGGTGGATCACAAGGGATGTTTCACCAACATCAACCTGGGATGGCCGGGAAAGGTACATGACGCTCACGTCTTCAGGAACTTTGGTCTGTTTCAAAAGCTGCAGGAAGGGACTTTCTTCCCAGACCAGAAAATAACCGTTGGGGATGTTGAAATGCCTATAATTATCCTTGGGGACCCAGCCTACCCCTTAATGCCATCGCTCATGAAGCCATACACAGGCAGCCTGGACAGCAGTAAGGAGCAGTTCAACTATAGGCTGAGCAAGTGCAGAATGGTGGTATAATGTGCATTTAGACGTTTAAAAGCTCGCTGGCGCAGTTTACTGACTAGGTTAGACCTCAGCGAAACCAATATTCCCATTGTTATTGCTGCTTGCTGTGTGCTCCACAATATCTGTGAGAGTAACGGGGAGACGTTTATGGTGGGGTGGGAGGTTGAGGCAAATCGCCTGGCCTCTGATTATGCGCAGCCAGACACCAGGGCGGTTAGAAGAGCACAGCAGGGCACGGTGCGCATCAGAGAAGCTTTGAAAACCAGTTTCATGACTGGCCAGGCTACGGTGTGAAAGTTCTGTTTGTTTGTTTCTCCTTGATGACCCCTCCCCCCCCCGGTTCACTCTACTTCCCTGTAAGCTAACCACCCTCCCCTCCCGCTTTCGATCACCGCTTGCAGAGGCAATAAAGTCATTGTTACTTCACATTCATGCATTCTTTATTCATTCATCACACAAATAGGGGGATAACTGCCAAGGTAGCCCGGGAGGAGTGGAGGAGGAGGGAAGCGACAGGTGGGGTGGGGGGAGGAGGGAAGGACAAGGACACACTGCACTTTAAAACTTTAAAACTTATTGAAGGCCAGCCTTCTGTTTCTTGGGCAATCCTCTGGGGTGGAGTGGCTGGGTGGCCGGAGGCCCCCCCACTGCATTCTTGGGCGTCTGGGTGAGGAGGCAATGGAACTTGGGGAGGAGGGCTGTTGGTTACACAGGGGCTGTAGCGGCGGTCTGTGGTCCTGCTGCCTTTCCTGCAGCTCAACCACACGGTGGAGCATATCATTCTGCTGTGCTCTGTCTGCGTGGGAGGACATCTGGAGCTCCGAGAACATTTCATCCCGAGTGCGTTTTTTTCGCCTTCTAATCTTTGCTAGCTTCTGCGAAGGAGAAACATTTGCAGCTGGTGGGGGAAAAGGGAGATTGGTAGTTAAAAAGACACATTTTAGAGAACAATAGGATCACTCTTTCCTGTTAAACCTTGCTGTTCACATTACACAGCACATGTGCTTTCATTACAACGTGGCATTTTGCCTCTTATTTATATTGAGGACCTGCCGGTTTGGTGTGAGAGATCACTCACCCAGTGCCAGGCAACAGAATTCGGCTTGCAGGCAGCCATGGTAAGCCACAGTCTTTTGGCTTCTTTAACCTTCATAACATGTGGGAATGGTTTCAAACAGCAGCGCCCTCATTTCCCATACCAAGCAGCTGTTGGGTTGGCCATTTAAGATAGGTTGGCAGTTTAAAAGGAGGGGCTGCGGTTTGCGGGTTAGCGTGCAGCACAAACCCAAATAACCCCTCCCACAAACACACAATTCTCTGGGATGATCACTTCACCCCTCCCCCCACCGCATGGCTAACAGCGGGGAACATTTCTGTTCAGCCACACAGCCAAACAGCCGAGCAGGAACAGGCACCTCTGAATGTCCCCTTAATAAAAGCACCCTATTTCAACCAGGCGACCATGAATGATATCACTCTCCTGAGGATAACACAGAGAGATAAAGCACAGATGTTGCTTGAATGCCACCAAAGCCCGGGCCCATTCGCTGCAATGTTTTGTTCTGCAATGATTCCAGACTACTTGCTACTGGCTTGGCGTGGTAAAGTGTTCTACCATGGAGGACGGAATAAGGCTGCTCTCCCCAGAAACCTTCTGCAAAAGCTTTTAGAGTACCTCCAGGAGAGCTTCATGGAGATGTCCCTGGAGGATTTCCGTTCCATCCCCAGACACGTTAACAGACTTTTCCAGTAGCTATACTGGCCGCAAATGCATCCCAATTCTTCAGGGCAAATTAATCATTAAACACGCTTGCTTTTAAACCCTGTATTATATTTACAAAGGTACACTCACCAGAGGTGCCTTCTCTGGCTTCATGGTCCAGGAGCCCTCCTTGGGAGGGTTGGGAGGGTATTGGCTCCAGGGTGATGAACAGTTCCTGGCTGCCAGGGAGAAGAGATTCTCTGCTTGCCTGCTGTGCGCTATCCTCAACCTCCTCCTCCTCATCATCTTCCTCATCCACAAAATCCTCATCCTTGTTGCACGAGACTTCCCCCTTGCAGGTGTCCACGGACAGTGGTGGGGTAGTGGTAGGCGCCCCCCCACCCCCGAATTGCATGCAGCTCATCATAGAAGCGGCATGTATGGGGCTCTGACCCGGAGCGACCGTTTGCATCCTTTGTTTTTTGGTAGGCTTGCCTCAGCTTCTTAACTTTCACGTGGCACTGCTGTGTGTCCCTGTTGTAGCCTCTGTCCATCATGGCCTTGGAGATTTTGGCAAATATATTGGCATTTCGTCTTTTGGAACGGTGTTCTGCCTGCATGATGGATTCTTCTCCCCATACAGCGATCAGATTCAGTACCTCCCGTTCGGTCCATGCTGGAGCTCTCTTGCGATTCTGGGACTCCATGGTCACCTGTGCTGATGAGCTCTGCATGGTCACCTGTGCTGATCAGCTCGCCATGCTGGCTAAACAGAAAATGAAATTAAAAAGTTCACATCTGAGTTGAGAGTGCTGTCCAGAGCGGTCACAATGGAGCACTCTGGGATAGCTCCCGGAGGCCAATATCGTTGAAATGTGTCCAAACTACCCCAAATTCGACCCAGCGAGGTTGATTTTAGTGCTAAACCCCTCGCCGGGGAGGAGTACAGAAATAGATTTTAAGAGCCCTTTAAGTCGACAAAACAGGCTTTGTCGTGTGGACGGGTGCAGGATTAAATCGACCTAACGCTGCTAAATTCAACCTAAACTCGTAGTGTAGACCAGGGCTCAGGTTGGCGCCCGGAAATAAGGAACACACAGTTAATGGTCATCTGTGAATAATCTGGTTTACATGACTTGCCCTACATCACACAAAGAACTCTGCGGCAGAGGCAGGGATAGAATCCAATTCTCCACGACCGCAATCAAGTGCCTTTAATACGAGCCCCTCCGGTCTCTTCCTGCACCCCCCTGCCTCATTCACCACACCTTGTGACAGACATCACAACCACATACAGGATCATTGGGGACCATATTGTATTAAATTTATGAATGTTCTGTGTTCCATTACAGGCTAGGGATTGTGTTCAGGTCAATGGGGGAAGGTAACTACAGCTCCTTCAGGAACTAAAAACAGTGGGTGGTGATTATTGCAGTCCCTGGGGTATGTCTACACAAGAAATGCTATAGTGGCACAGCTACAGCTTTGTAGTGTAGACACTCAGTACAGCAATGAAAAGGGTTCTTCCCTCCCTGCAGTAAAACCACCTCTCCAAGGGGCAGTAACCCAGTGGTGTAAACACCAGGGCTTAGGTTGGTTTAATTACATTGCACAGTGTGTGAAATTATTCAGTCTTGAATGATGTAGTTAAAATGACCTGACTTTGTAGTGTACACCAGGCCTGGGATCTTAAACATCTCCAAAGAAGTATTACCCTCTGGAGTGGTTTGCATATACTTGTTCAAACAGCTATAAGAGGCCCAGGAGACAAAGAGAGGACCTTTTTGGTATATAAGGGCCAGCTTTAATTGAGGGTACGTCTACACTTACCGGAGGGTCCGGCGGCAGGCAGTCGATGTTCTGGGATTGATTTATCGCGTCTGGTTTAGACGCGATAAATCGATCCTGGATCGATCCCGGAAGTGCTCGCCGTCGACGCCGGTACTCCAGCTCGGCGAGAGGAGTACGCGGCATCGACGGGGGAGCCTGCCTGCCGCGTCTGGACCCGCGGTAAGTTCGGACTAAGGTACTTCGAATTCAGCTACGTTATTAACGTAGCTGAATTTGCGTACCTTAGTCCGAAGTGGGGGCTTAGTGGGGACCAGGCCTGAGAGAGGGACTTCTTTTAGATTCAGCAAATGGACATAATCTATTGTCCAAAGGAGGAGACCACTAAGCTGAAGAGCTAGAGACTGAAACTTACAAGGTTCTCTATAGGACTGGTGGGAAGCTCCTGGCAAAGCAGTTAGATCCTGTTTTGGTTTAATATGTTTTCTCTGCCTGCTTTTATCCTTGAATAAATGTACTCTGCTTTGAAAGAGCTCGTTGGTCACTGGTATATCACTGTCATTGTTCTCGGAGAGAAACTAAAGTGCAGGGCCTGGATGCTAGGCAGACCTGCTTGGGATAATCACAGCGAAGTGCAATGGGACTGCAAGCTAAAACCACCAGGTCAGGAGGGAGTGTGAGGTGTGGGTTCCTGC
The DNA here is from genome assembly GCF_028017835.1 of Emys orbicularis. Taxonomy (NCBI): domain Eukaryota; kingdom Metazoa; phylum Chordata; order Testudines; family Emydidae; genus Emys; species Emys orbicularis. The sequence continues at coordinate 350,525,159 of NC_088683.1, forward strand.
CCAGAGAGAAGTGACAGCTAGAGGCCTGAAAGGATTTCCTTGAGCAGAACATTGCAAGGGGCTAAAGATGTACCCCAAAACTGTGACACTCCCCCCCCTCCAACTTCAGAAACAAATGAGCCAAGGTTTCTAGGCACAACAGCCTCCTGGACTGCACAGCCCTGATTCATCCCCCAAGCAGGCCCATCCTGGGCACTGAAAGAGGCAGAGGCCTGTGGAAAAAAAATCGTATGTGAGTGAAGATGGTATGAAAATGGATATGCATAAGGGGGCTGTGTCTCTGCCAAAGACTTCCTGGGTGACCTTGTGCAAGTCATTAAAATCCCTCCAGTGCCCACTTGTACAATAGGGACAATAATACTTTGTCTTGTCCATTTAGATTGGAAGCCCTTTGGGGCAGAAACTGTTTTTTTTGGTTGTTGTTTTTTACTACATATATAGGACCCAGCACAATGGAGCGTTCATCTTGGTTGCAATCTCTAGGTGGCACTGTAATACAAATAATAATATACTTTGAGTGGGCTTGGGGAATACGTTATATCCCAAGAATCTTACCTAGTGCAGGTGTAATAGTGAGCCTCCTTCTTTCAAGAAAATTGGAATGGCCTCTATTGAGATGGAAACACTAACACATTCTGTGCAAGTGCTTGTAGCATCTACAATAAGATTATTGAATTTAAGTTGCATATTTTCAAGGATAAGTATAATGTTATGGGAATAACAGACACATGGCTGAACCAGCAAAATGATGGGATTTAAAATACCAGGATATAGAGTTCACTTAAGGGGTAAGCAAAAATAAAACAGCTGCAGGAAGAGGAATGCGACTATTGGCTGGGGATTATACTAAGTCTGCAGTGAGAAATTATATCAGTATTTAGGGCTGACACAGCAGAGACTATATAAACTAAAGCCAAGGACAATAAATGGAGGCAGCTTATTCCTGTAAGTTGCCACAGTGAGAGAAAATAGATCAGGAAATGCTTTGCCTGATAAGACAGGTCTGCAAGGAGATCGGAAGAACTTTAATCATGGGGAATTTTAATTACTTAGATATTGATCAGAAGACCTATGGATCCTCCTCCCTTCCCCTGCACAAACACTAGAGAATGATTCTTGAGGTAAGGCAAGCTGACTTGCTCATGCAGTTTGTAGAACGGCCTACAAAGCACACGGTTAGTCGCTATTCTGAGCCTACAAAAACAACAAGGAGTCTGGTGGCACCTTAAAGACTAACAGATTTATTTGGGCATAAGCTTTCGTGGGTAAAAACCTCACAGTTGCATCTGAAGAAGTGAGGTTTTTACCTGCGAAAGCTTATGCCCAAATAAATCTGTTAGTCTTTAAGGTGCCACCAGACTCCTTGTTGTTTTTGTAGATACAGACTAACACGGCTACCCCCTGATATTCTGAGCCTGTATCTTGTCCTAGGAAATGAGCTAAATAGGAAACATCAGGTAGACTTGAAAGGCCTGTTTTGACTGCCCCTTCCGGAGGCATGCAGAAATTTGGGAGGGAGGCAAGGATCCAATATGGGGAAATTTGCTGTGCTGGTGCTCTTCTGTGGGGAAATAAAGGATTTAAGTCCACAGGACTGTCGATCCAGCACTTAATCACACACACATTACTTTAAAAACACCTATCTATATATCACTTGTAAAAATGCATCACTGTCCTCTCTGTATGTTAGTGGTCCACCTTTGTGTTTTACTTTGCAATTTTTATAGGTGCTGCAGAGAGCTGTAGAGTGAAAATACTTCACTGATTGTTCTTGGAGCTGCTGCACTAATACATTCCCAACCCCCTGTCTGTACTTGACAGAAAAGCTGCCATCCTTTTGTTTCAGACTCGGTCATATAGCTTTTGAATGATTTACTCTTCATTTGCTGGCCTGCTCTACAATTGGTTATGCTGAGTTATTTTTTTGGCTGCTGTCGATTGTATTGCAAGGGGTAATATATAGTACGCAAGCTTTTCTCTTGCAAGAAGAAATACGTGTATTAATGTACCAAAAGGTGGATGTGTGGGTCATAGCAATGCTAATAAAGTAAGATTTACTGCTGCTTACCTAGCAAGACTAGAGTATAATGGAGCAGCAGCAGCAATGTATCATCATCTCCAGAGACCTTTGGCAATACAATACAAACCATTTGGACCAGCTGCTGCAAGGTGCACAGTGCCTCTTACAAGTTGCCCGCAACCCTCACCGCCCACTGATACCACTGGGTATTGAGGGTGCTCAGTATCCCGCAGGATCAAGCCAATCAAGGTAGCACATGAGTCATAATTTCATCTCAAGGCATTTGACAACATGATCAAACATCACCAATACAGTATTAAGCAAGAAATTTTAAAGCACAGCTTTAAAAGCTTTGCTTCACCATAAATTAAAAACAACAGCAGCAAACACTCAGGAGTGAATTCCATACACGTGTAATATGAACAAAGGAAATTCTCCCTGTAGTTTTCTATAGCGAACATTAGTGGAATAGCATTTTAAAATTGGGGGCCTGATTCTGCCCTCCGTTACACCACTGCAGCCTCCATGAAGCCACAGGGGTTGTAATGGTGTAAGTCAGATCAGAATATGGCCCCAGAGGTTTAGAGGTTTAGCCACCAGGTCCGGCTCCTAGGTGGGGAGGCCACGGGACTCCATGTGCTGCCCCTGCCCTGAGCACCGGCTCCTCACTCCCATTGGCCGGTTCCCGGCCAATGGGAGCTGGGGGGGCGGGGCGGTGCCTGCAGGCAAGAGCAGCGCGTGAGCCTCCTGGCCCCCCTGCCTAGAACCCAGACTTGGTGGCTGCTTCCGGGGCACATGCAGTTTAGTCTGATCTGTAAATGCTGCCCATGTCTCTTGCTAGTATACAACTAATTTTTTTTTTTAAGTGCCATCTAGTGATTAGAATATTGGACTTGGAAACAAGACCCAGAGGCCTGATCCACAGTCTACTGAAGTCTGAGTTTCTTTGATATATTAAGTTAAAGGATGCTAAGCTAAAAATACAAAGTATTAAATATTATATTAATAACTAATTGTCTCTCTAAAACTTAGTGAGTGGCCAATGTGTACTTGTTCAGTAAAATTGTGGTGTTTCTTTAGAAAATGTATTTAATTTTTCCTATTTGTCATTTAGGTATTTGATATTTTTAAAAAGTGAAGCTAAAGATGGAAGTGTCAGATTCCAAATTGAAGACTATATTTTAATATTAATACATAACACCCACAAATGTTCTTGGGTGCCTCAGAGATAGTTTGTTCTTTTTTTGGAGGGGGGAGGGACCTGACTTTTTACCTTTTGGTCTAATTAAGATATTTTAGAGCTAGAGGGATGCAACACAAGATTTTGTTTATTTCAGTGATGAAAGGTACTATGCAATAACAGGAAAGGCGGCAGACTCTGGCCTTTGGGATTTGTGCCTAGGTGAAAGAGGAATAATAGTTGTGTAAATAAAAAATATTTTCAAGATGTGAAGTTCTAGATACTGAAATTAGTTAGTGTGAAGTAGCCTAGTGCCACTGAGTGGAGTCAAGGGAGCTAGGCTGTTTTCACTAGCTGAGGATCTGGCCATTAATCTTTATTGGGCTTCGGTCAACATGTATGTCTTGTCATTTGTGAAGACTCCTCAGAAATATTACTGTAAAAGTAACTTACAGGGGTGGGAGGAAAGCTGTCCATTGCCTCAGTTTCCCTCAGATTGGTTGCTCTGTTTCCCTTCTCAGCAGTCATCCAGGAGCAGGCATGTAGGATCCTGGCATGCTCCTTTGTAGGATCTGTGGCACTTTGCCAGCACTGAGGTGACTTAGCTCTCTGGCTCCACCCTTCCAAAGTTAAATCAAAGGCCAAAGGAAAACACAAAACTAGTCGTCGGAACACCCGGTCGAAAAGGGACCCTATCGGCTCTTGTCAGCACCGCCGACCAGGCCGTTAAAAGTCCTGTCAGCGGTGCTGCAGCGCTAAGGCAGGCTAGTACCTACCTGTCCTGGCTGGCACCATGATGCGTGTGCCCCGGAAGCGGCCAGCAGGTCCAGCTCATAGGCGGGGAGGCCACGGGGCTCCATGCGCTGCCCCTGCCCTGAGCACCGGCTCCGCACTTCCATTGGCGGGGAACCGGCCAATGGGAGCTGGGGGGTGGGGTGCCTACAGGCAAGAGCAGAGCATGGAGCCTCCTGGCCCCCCCGCCTAGGACCCGGACCTGGTGGCTGCTTCCAGGGCACACGCAGTGCGGTGCCAGGACAGGCAGGGAACCTGCCTTAGCCCCCCTGCTGACCAGGAGCTGCCTGAGGTAACCCTATGCCCCAACCCTAAGCCCCAATCCCAGCCCTGAGCCCCCACCCAAACCTGGAGCACCCTTCTGCACCCCAAACCTCTCATCCCTGGCCCCACCCCAGAGCCCTCACCCCCTCCTGCACATCAACCCCCTGCCTCAACCCACAGTCCCTGCCTGCATTCCAAATCACTTGGTCCCAGCCTGGAGCCTCCTCCTGCACCCCAAACCCCTCATCCCTGGCCCCACCCCAGAGCCAGCACCCCCAGCCAAGATCCCTCACCCCCCTACACCCCAAACTCCTGCCTCAACCTGCAGCCCCCTCCCACACTCTGAATCCCTCGGTCTCACCCCCCTGCCTAGAGACACCTCCTGCACCCAAAACCCCTCATCCCTAGCCCCATCCCAGAGCCCACACCCCTAGCCAGAGCCTTCACCCCCTCCTGCACCCCAACTCCCTGCTGCAGCCCAGAGCCCCCTCCTGCACTCTGAACCCCTCATTTCTGGCCCCACCCCACAGCCCTCACCCCCACTTAGAGCCCTCACCCCCTCCCACACCCCAACCCCCTGCCTCAGCTCAGTGAAAGTGAGTGAGGGTGGGGGAGAGCGAGCCACTGAGGGAGGGGGAATGTAGTAAGCAGGGGGCAGGGCAGGGGCGGGGCCTCGGGGAAGGGGTGGGGCTAGGGTGTTCGGTTTTGTGCGACTAGAAAGTTGGCAACCCTAGTTGTCTGTCCCAGACTCTTGTCAGGTGCAGCCCTTCCCCTGTGGGTCTGTCTTGTTCCCCACCAATCTTTAGCTCTTCCATTGGTTCAGCTTCCAGTCCTCCTGGGCTCCTACACATCCCTTCTTCCCTCTGTTAACCCCAGGTAACAGGGCAACTACAAACACATCAACATATGTTTTACCATCCTAGACTAGACCAGTGTGTGAAGTGCATATTCCTCCTCTGGTAAAGGCCTGTGTCTGATGCTTCACAGGAAGGTGAAGAGCACTCATAATAAACCTGGCCAAGTATTCATAATACACCTGCTGTCTCTGAGGGACATAAATTCTTTTCTGACCTTTGTGGCAATCAGCTGATGTCCTGAAGCACAGGACTGGGTTATCCAAGTCTTAGTGTGTGTATCTTCAATAGATTTTACTGGTCACAACAAAGTCCTACTAGAGCTTTCTGTATCAGTGAATTCACTGGCCGCCTATGTGCTGTGTGAAGAAATATTTCCCTTCATTTGCTTGTTTACAGTGTTTGCTTGACATCTTCCCTCTGTGAGCTTCATCAATGCCTCCCTTGTTCTTGTGCCAGCGTTAAAGGGAAGAATGATCAATTTTAAATGAAACCTTTCACAATAGTAAATGCCATGCCAAAATAAATACATAGATAGCATTAATGCCCTTCTGGGACCAACTCCTTAGTTAGTATAAATTGACGTCTCTAGTGTCTTGCAACTAATTGATGGATACAAGTTATAAGTCTGTTGGCCAGATCTTCAGCTGCTGTAAATTAGCATAGCACTAACTTCAGTGAAGCTAAGCTGAGTTACAGTAGGTGAGGATCTGGCCCAGTGTATTCAGATTGGAACAAGCAGAACCTCACAAAAAAATCTTTAGTCAAAGACACTCTTCTTTACCCAGGTCTAATTTACATTAAACTGGAGCTGAGAAAAGTTTATTAAATGCTGGAATATTTCTCCAAAACAAGAAGTCTTTGCCCAGATGAGGAGGACCAAATTCCGAAATAGTAGGTCATATAACCTTGTACCAACTCGTATACTTTGCCCATGATGATTGTAGAGACTCATTCTGGGGTCTCCAAGTGGGTCCCTTTGTTGGCAGCCAGAATGTAGCAATTAGAAATTAAGGAATAAGATAAAACAAAGCAAAATCTTGGCAGAGGCTTGTCCCTAAAATGATTGCCAGTACCCTTAGCAAAAATAACTTGCATCAACAGTCATCCCCAATCCAATGAGTGTTACAAAATGTACTTCAAAGACTTTAAGGTGACTCCAGTGAATTGTAGAGCAGATGAAGAGAACATATGGAAGGCAGAGCTAACATGAAATGTAAAAATAGACTCATTAAGTCAAACAGGCAGGTAGGATTGCCCTCACACTTCATCTATATTTCATCAGGTCAGTCACTGGTTAGTATATTCAGAATATTCCATGTTGCTATAAGGCAGGGTACATGCAGCAAATCTGCAGTGCAAAGAAATATCATAATAAAGATGAGATGCTCAGAGTCACAGGGAGAGAGCCGGAGTTAGATCAGGAATGGAGTTGAAGTGATGGAAATGATAGCCCGTTATCAACTATTAGCACAGCAAACCTCTTCTCTCAGTTCTTCCATTACATCTTGATGATGAGCAATAAGAAGTTTTTAGAAAAACAGATTGGTACCAATCTCTCTCTGTTTCTATAAGCCTTTCTGCCACCGCGGTGGCTGAGCGCCAAATTTGGATGACTGTTATTTGTTGTCCAAATAGTTTTGCCTTCAGCGCAGATTGTATATTTTTCGATGCACGGCAAATTCTACTAACTAAATTCCACTTTTTCCATCATAAAATTCCACTTTTTAAACTTAATGAATAATAAGCAAATGCAGGTTTTGCTTTGTTTATAAAGCTACCTCTGTATTTATGCTTCATTTTCACAAACACTTTGTTGGCTAAGAAAACCGGCGCATATGGTCTTTATTACATCCTGCCTAGTTTGGCATACAGATCTTTGGGACATTCCATTATGTTAGACAGGATTCCATTATATCGGATCTTTTCCCATTATCTGTAGAAGCAAGTAAAAAGGTGCCATGGAATTTGGCCCTGTCTGACACTTTGCTTCCGGGTTGTCTGTTTATGTTTACCTGTCTGGTCTAATTACAATGTACGCTCCTCAAGGTTGGTACTGTCTAACTAGGACACTGATCTTGCAAAGACTTGCACATGTGTTAAACTGGGAATACTCCTAATATGTACAGTTAATCCTGTCTGTGAGCCTTTGCAGGATCAGGGTCTGTATGTGTGACCAATGTCTAGCATAATGGGGCCTCCATCCTGATTGGGGTCTCTGGGCACCACCAGGGTAAATAATAATGTAATAAAGTTATTGTGGTGGCTGGGTGATTTATTTTTTTTAGCACAATCACAGACAGCCTGTAAAGGATGTGACTCCTCCCATATGGGAAGGATCCTGTTCTGGAAGTAATTCTGAGAGGAAGTTCAGAGTGGGTGTGAGAGCTTCTTGGCTTGGCCAAATTGTTCTGTATAGCAATACCAGCACAGGAGGGCAACTGCCTTTACCCTCTTCTAATAATAAATAGATGTGGTTTGTAGTTTGAGCCTGGGCCACCTTCTTCATTCTGAGGACTCAGCCTGGTTGAGCTAACTCACCAAGAAGTATATCATGAGGCTGTGTTTGAATCTGAGTCCTTCCTGCACTGTCTCATTTAGCTTAGGGCATGAACAAAGTCCCACCTTTCCTGTCCCTGGGCCACTCTTTGTTGTTAAGTCCCATAAGTTTTCCTTCCATGAGCAATATTCGATAGAGGGATTCTTTTGGTCAGCTCCTTTTGTGTTTTCCTCCAGCTGCCCACTGGCACACCTGCTCTGGCTGATGCTCTGGCTTCATTCTTAACACATCTCAGATATTTCCATCTTCTCTTCTGGATAATTTTAGAGATAAAGGGTTGTTGAGCTTGTGACGCTGTATTAAAAGAAAGATGACCATGTTTACACTGATGTATCACCACTGATGTATCGACACTGTTGCAACCACTGATGTATCAACACAGTTGCAAAATTGTGATAAATCTTATACAAAGTATGCCTAGTAAGATATCATTGGAAAAGTTTAAATCCATTGAACAATGTTATCCTGTTTGTATGCGTGTATTATCATTGCATATGAAATTATGAATCTCTGTTCTGTGTTGATATCTCAAACATGTCGTGTTCCTGGATAACACCCACAAGACAGAGTTACATCAAGACCAGCCAGCCATGGTGATGGGCCATTAAGGAGAATCAACTCTTCCAATGGGCCCCTCCTGAGGACGCCTCAGAGAACATGTAGACAATGGCTACCTCATGACTCAGCAAGGGCACGTAAGACATGTGACCCCTGACTCCATGTTTGTGCTAGTAACTTTCCATGCACTGGGAGGTATAAATTGGAGATGGAGACACCATCTTCTTCCTTTTTCCTGTGCCACACCTCTGGACTGTAACTTATAACAAAGGAGAGCTTTGAACAATGGACTGAGGACCCCAATGTTTGAGATGAACCAGAGAGACTTCTTGCCAACTGGCAGATTTAACATCACTGCTAGTATCCTGATCTACAGACTCTGAAATCAACTGTAATGTATATGATTCACATTAACCATTTAACAAACCTCTTCTTTTCTTTTTTTATTTATTAATCTTTAGTTAGTTTACTAAAGATTGGCTGCAGCATGGTATTTGGTGCGATCCTCAAGTACATATTGACCTGGGGTGAAGTCTCGTTTGAGAGGCTAGAGGGCTTGAAGGGGACTGTCTGTGGCTTCATCATAATTCATAATTCATCATAATTTTGGAAGCACAGATTTGTTACTGGCTTAGTGAAGTCTTATGATGGAGTATATCACCAGTCTAGGGTGTATGCCCTACATTCTGACAGTCTGACCTGAGATTGGCACTCTTAGCTGTGTCCCATACCAGGCACCATGACTGAGCTCTCTAACAAATCTTGATAGTTATAAATTAATTCTGTTCTAAGTAGTGTGCTTTCAAAGGCATTAGGACATCTGACTGTACGTGTGATGGATTTCCAGCTTTCACTCCCATATGTTAAGATGGAAATAACATTTGAGTTGATAATTTGTCGCTTGGTCTTTAAGTTGTAGATTTGCAATGACCAGATCTTGTTTAAGCTGATAAAAGCAGATGCTGCCTTGCCAATTCATAATATTATTTCCTGCTGGATAACTGCATTGGCTTTCATGTTACTGCCAAGGTACGTGAATTGATTCACCTCTTGTATTCCTTTGTCGTCTTGAGTTCAGCATTGCTGGAGTTCGCATTAGATTTGTTTTTTTGTAATAGATTATTAACCCTCTTTTTCACTATGCCATGTAACAATAATTTATTATTATTCCTGCAGTTCCTAAAGGCCCGAATAAGCAACATCTACAGTTTCATACAAAAAAGAATAACGTATGAATGTTTGAGCTTAGAGCGATGCCAAAGTGACGGAAATTTCTCCCTGATACTTTACAATTCAAATTTTGTTGTTTATCCAATTTCTACCAAATGGTCTTGTTTACATCAAATTCAGAATGTTTTTGATGTGAGTTTGGAAGAAATGTAGAAAATTGAAATTGTCAGGGGTTTTCCTTGAAAAGAAGCCCACTTCCATCCAAGAAGATGCTTGTTGTTGAATGACAAATTGTGAGATTTTAAATTTTTGTAGCAAATTAGAAAATGTGCTAGAATCAGGTGCGCCATGTATTTAGCCTCTGGGTGATTTTCCTCCCCCCGCCCGCGTTTACAGATACTCTGTGGTTTTACAGATTCATACATTTTAAGGTCAGAGGGGCCATTAGCATCAGTGTGACCTGCGTAACACAGGCCATAGCTCTGATCCCTTGATTGCTGCATCTAGGCCAGCAACTTGTGGTTGAACTACAGCATATCTTTTAGAAAGACATCCAATCTTAATTAAAAGACTCCCACTGAAGGAGAATTTACCATGTCGCCAGATAATCTGGTCCGATGGGTATGAGAAATGAACCTATAGTATGCAGTTGCCAGTTATGCTCATGTCATTGTAATATATGTGACATCTCTGGTTAATTTGAGTAGTAGACTTAGAACGGAGTCACTTTGTCTTAAACTAGGCTCCTATCATGGAAGTGGTAGCACGTGGAAAAACAGCTGTGTCCATTTAGCACTCTGTTGACTTCAACAGGGTCCCATGTGGACTCAGCAATTCACCCGTGTCTGTCAATTGCAGGATTGCAGGCTTAGGTTGTAAGCTCTTCAGGTAGGAGATGGGTCTCTCACTACGTGTTTGTGGAGCACGCAGAACTCTGGATCCCTGCTCTGGTTAGGGCTTCTGAGTGCTACTGTGATACAAATAATAATAAATTATAATATGACATCAAAGTACTAGTACAAAGTAGCTATATGTTTCTTAGCCTGAAGAGCATGTCTTGAACTGTGAAGCCATTAGTTAAAGATCTTAAGTAGAAGAAAGGACACAAAGGCTAAGCTACATCTTTTACCAAGTCTTACAAAGAGAGAGGTGATCATTGACAGAGGATCACATTTGCCATTTCAGAGGAAAGAGAACTAGGAAAAGAGAACGCCTCATCATTCAGTGAAAATGGAAGTTCCATCTGCATACATAAATGTATAAGGCTTTCTGCATTCAGCACTGAGGCTTATTAATAAGAAGAAAAGGACAGGAGGAGAGGTAGTGCTGACCCTTGAAGCACTGCTACATATAGACAGACAAATTCTGACAAAGAGCTCCACTACAATGGAATTCTTAGGGAGGGAGAAAAGGATGTTAAAATTAAGGCTGGGACTACAACACAGAAATAGCATCAGGTTATGATGTCCATGTCAGAGAGAGAATGAGAGCACAAATGCTCTGCAGTGTCACACGCTCTCTTTGTATAGATCAAGGAAGACACCACTTTGAAATGGATTTCTTACAAAGGAACACTTCTGTGATCAGTAAATGGAAGCAGAGGTGCCGTAGTTGGCTAGAAGAGGGAGCGGAGAAGGCAAGGCTGTTGGGGATTCATTATTAATTGTGGTAGAATTAGTTTGCAAGCTATGTTCGAACATGCACTGCTCTGGACTCCAAATAATGCAAATTGGTGGGTGCCCCACAAGAGAAACTTCAAGCAATTCCATAAATAAGTAAAGAAGACTGGCAAAGCCCTGAGATTCCATATAAGCATCCCTGATCACACATAGGGAAGGTGACTCATCTTACCTTATGCTCAGCAGTAGAAACTTACTCCTAGAAGTCTCCTCACTGTTTTGTCTGTCACACTTGAGAGAGGGAGATTAGCCTTGTGGATCAGGTCCTGGATTGGGACTGGAGAATCTGGAGTCACATCCCAGTTCTACCACAGTTGTCCTGTGTGACCTTGGGCAAGTCATTTAATCTCTTTGTACCTCACTTCCCCACCCGTAAAATGGGGATTATAATACTGTTCTCCCTTTCTGCCTGTCTTGTGTAGTTAGACTCAGCTTTTTGGAGCAGGGACTGTCTCTTAGTATGTGTATTATATAGTGCTTAGCACAATGGAGCCCAGATCTTGCTTGGGACCTCTAGGTACTACTGCTACCATAACAGAAATAATACTTTCAAGAGGGAGGGTAGCCACAAAACTATCTTAAAATGGAAGCCCAAGGTAAATACTGTGTCATAATAACAAAAACTAAGGCTGGACTGAAACCAGACTCACATCTGAGTATCCTTAGGAAGGATTTGGGGCATGGATGTGGGGAAGCAGCTGCTTTGTAGCATGCTCCCTCCTGCCCTGAGCCTAGGGAGGCCCCCCACTGCAGTTGGGTGCTGTGAGGTGGCAGGGAGGGGAGACAGAAATGGGAGGGGATGGAGCTGGTGCCGTACATGCACAGCAGAGACTCTGCAGCAGCAGTACCAGTGAAACAGAAGCAGTATTGCCAACCCTTTGCATTAAAAAATCACCAATCATTCCTCCCAAAATCATGAGACCAGCTTAATACCCATGAGATTAAAAAAAATACACATAAGGGATTTCTTTTGATTTCTCCTCTGGTTTATGAAGCTTTAGGGAACATTTGGGTCACAATTTCAAGCTTCCCTCTATTGCCTTGAGAGTTAGAAACTTCTTTTTTTATATGAAAGCTAAGATTCTCACATCTTCACCTGAATCCAGGAGCTGGAGCTTTAAGAAAAGCAGCACGTATCATGAGACACAAACATTGGCAAGTTTCGGAGAGGGAACAGAGGGGCCTTGCTCAACAGCCTCGGGAATCCATGCATTTTGCTTATAAATTCTCAGATTTCGCAAGATTTATTGCTAGCTGCTCCATGAGACCTGAAACTCCTTGCTTTAGATAGGAGTTAGTACATGACATAAGAACGGCCATACTGGATCAGACCAAAGGTTCATCTAGCCCAGTATCCTGTCTTCTGACAGTGGCCAATGCCAGGTTCCCCAGAGGGAATGAATGGAACAAGTAATCATCAAGTGATCCATCCCCTGTCGTCCATTCCCAGCTTCTGGCGAACAGAGGCTAGGGACACCATCCCTGCCCATCCTGGCTAATAGCCATTGATGGTCCTATGCTCCATGAACTTACCTAGTTCTTTTTTGAACCCTGGCTGTAAACTCATTTTCTGCAGAGCCTTCCCCCTTCCTGTAAATTTCTCTATACGAGGAGTGGGTTTGTTATTAAACCATATTCAAGAAGGGAAGAAACAAAATAATTTCACAGCCAAGCATGATTGTATCACTGCTTATTTGCATTGAACATCAGGCATGACTGACATGAATGACTGGCAAAAGCTACCACTCAGTATTAATTCCTTTAAGGCAGTGGTTCTCAACCTTTCCAGACTACTGTACCCCTTTTGCAAGTCTGATTTGTCTTGCATATCCCAAGTTTCACCTCACTTAAAAACTACTTGCTGACAAAATCAGACATAAAAATACAGAAGTGTCACAGCACACTAGTTCTGAAAAAGTGCTTCCTTTTTCATTGTTATTGTATCATTATAAAATAAAATCATGAGTGATGTTGAGAAAGTGGATAAGGAAAAGTTATTTACTTATTCCCATAATACAAGAACTAGGGGTCACCAAATGAAATTAATAGGCAGCAGGTTTAAAACAAATAAAAGGAAGTTCTTCTTCACGCAGCGCACAGTCAACTTGTGGAACTCCTTACCTGAGGAGGTTGTGAAGGCTAGGACTATAACAATGTTTAAAAGGGGACTGGATAAATTCATGGTGGCTAAGTCCATAAATGGCTATTAGCCAGGATGGGTAAGAATGGTGTCCCTAGCCTCTGTTCGTCAGAGGATGGAGATGGATGGCAGGAGAGAGATCACTTGATCATTGCCTGTTAGGTTCACTCCCTCTGGGGCACCTGGCATTGGCCACTGTCGGTAGACAGATACTGGGCTAGATGGACCTTTGGTCTGACCCAGTACGGCCTTTCTTATGTTCTTATGTTCTTTAAATCAATTGGAATATAAATATTGTGCTTACATTTCAATGCGATACTTGAGCCTCTTTTTCACTTGTGAGCCTTGTCTGAAGCCCAAGCCCCAGGTAGTGGGGTTGAAGCCTGTGCCCCTCCACCCAGGGCTAAAGCATACAATTTAGCTTTGTGGGGCCCTGGGCAGTGGCCCCACTTGCTACCCCCTAATGCCAACCCTGCACTTGCAACCCCTCTAAACCCATCCTGTGACGCCCCTCGGGGTCGTAACCCCCAGGTTAAGAAACACTGATCTAGATGAGTCGAGTACTCCCTAGAAGACCTCTGCATACCCCCAGGGTATGCGTACCTCTGGTTGAGAACCACTGCTTTAAGAAATTGGCATGTTAACAAGGGACAAATAACGTATGATCCATTTCCTATTCTTTTTTCTGGGTGCCAGACATCACAGACGTTTTTACTGGAGGATGCAACTGGAAAATCAGAAAGTGATCAGATTCTCTCGTTCTCACGCACGTGCGCGTATGCAGTGGACAGATCATTGTAGCAATTTAACTCATGCAATGAAAATGACTGTCCAAGTAGCTAGAAATTACAACATTAGTTCAACAGAACTCAATCGACTAAACCCAGCCAGCCAGTGGAAATGGTAACAGAAGCTGTATGCGTCTTGTAAAATCAAAACTGAATAATTTCCAGAGGATAAACCAAGCTAACAATAAGAATATATTGTGTTTTACAGCACCTTTTGAAACCGAAGGGTCCCAACGCACAATCAATCAATTACTTTACATTCCACTGTACCAGAGCCACATCTGGTGTCTCACAAAACAGGACAATGATGGTGCCAAAGGGAGGTAGAGAAATGGATTATACAGATTAGATCAAAACTACACAACAGTTAAGAGAGGAAGTGAAAATGAGTATCATATGCCGTGTACAGCTGTTTTTGAGTGGCACCTTTGGGTTAATTTTCCTTACTAATCTCTGCTCCTGCCATTTCTGGTGCCACCCAAAATCATTTACCTGGGCCTTGATTAATCAAAATTACAGCTCAACGACTTTTTTCAGCAAATAGTACATTTGCCAAAAAATGCTTTTTTTTTTTTTTTCCAGGTCACAGAAACTATTCATGAATTTGACATGAATTTGTTGAACAGTTTGTTTCCCCACCCCCCAAAAAAGTTTTATGGGACTGAGGTGTCATTCACAAAATGGTGGGGGGAGGCGTTTCCCTTAGAAGCTTTAGCCTAGCGGCTAGAGCCCTCCCCTGGGCTGTCGGAAAGCTGGGTGCAGTGCTCAATTCTGCCTGATAGGGAGAAGGGTTTTAAACTTGAGGTCCCCACATGGGAAGAGAGTTCCCTAGCCACTGGGCTATAGGATATTCTAGTGCGGGTGTTCTACTGTCTAACTAATTAAATAGGCTAGAGCAGCAGTTGCTTCCACTCCATTCTCCTATGCGGGGGTTTCTGGCCACCGAATCTACACAAGTTTGGTTAAGTGTCCTCTTTGTTGGCCAGTCCCCATTCTCCCCACTGCAATGGCCTAGTTGGAACTAGCAGAGAGGCCAACCCCATCTGCACAGTGGGTGTGGCGGACTCCTGATCCCAGAATGCCTGAGCCCTTTCTCGCCAATGCAGAGGCATCATGACTTGTCCACCCAGGCGCTGAGTGGGCTGTCCGCCAGCTGGTGAATTTCCCCTATTAGGCTGATTGAAGTCCGCTGTAGTTTTAGACTGTTACTTTATTTTCATAAGCTAGTCAGAAAGTGTGCTACCCTCACCAGAAAAGAACACTCTTGTTTTTCATCCCTTTAAGCCCCCCAAATGGATCTGTAATTGTAATCATTTGTGGCATTTGTTTTTTAGTCATGTTGTAATTACGTTCCATCATCCTTTACATTAATGAAGCTGAAACGTTAATGACAAATGCCTTGGTGTCATCACGACTGACTAAATTAACAGCAGCAAATGTCAATTTATTTTAAAATACAGGGATTCCCTCTGTGTTATTTAAGGGGTGCTAACGCAGACAAAGAAAGGCAGAATCATTTACCAGGCTTTTCTATTTAATTCCAGACGTCTCCAGTGATAAATGTCTAGCTGATTAGAGATGAGTCATCCATATTAACTGTGGGAGATAAGACTGTAAAAGCCCAGCTCAGCCGCTCCTGTAAAAGCTGTGGGAGGAGGCTGTAGGAGAGGAAATATCAATGAAGATCCTCCCACAGAGGTCCCCCTACAGCATCAAGGCTATGGACCCTTCCCACTACTCCAGGGGTGCTGGAACAATTTGTATAGTGGGGATGCTGAGAGCCATTGAACCAAACTGCACACCCTGTATATGATGGAAACTACTTCAAGCCAGGGGGTGTGGTAGCACCCCTAGTTCCAGCACCTATGCACTGCTCTGGACCCGACATCGCCTTAACCCTGGCTCCATGGCAAAGGCTTAATTGGAGCCATGGTACCTGGGACTTCTGACAGCTGCAGTTGCCCCCAGGAACTCTGTCTGCATGGGGAACACTTGACAGAAAATACAATACTGCCTCAGGTTATATTATCTTTTCTGCCTAAGCTCTTTGGAAGAGGGAACAATGTGAATCCCCTGGCCTGGTCTCTGAGCTCTGACCTCCCACCTCTCAGTGTGGGCTCCTGACTCAAAGAAGAGGGCTCTGTAGGGTTTGATAGGGGGATGGTGTCCTTGAGGTTGCTGAGACACTTGCTTCTGTATGGTAGGGTGAAGATCCATGTGCGGATAGCCCCATCCACACACAGATCTAGGGGGCATGATCTGGGCCAAAAGGTCCTTAAGGTTGCAAATTCAAGCACTTAAATATTAGGAAATGACAGAATTAAGGTTCCTTGTGCAACCTTAATTTAGCTCCCTTGTGCCTATGCATAATTATAGTCTTTAGTCACATGATCGCATGCTATTTTTTTTCTACAGGAGCCTTGCCTTATTTAACCCCCACAAAACAAACAACCCTCCTCCCCCACTCAGCCTGAGGCAGACACCCGACATGTCAAATATCAGCCTAAATGGTTTAAATGTGACAAAGTTATAAGCAACTGAAAACAGGTTCTTATAATGGGAAATGTCAGATAACCTTAGTAGTGGTGGTACCAGCCCTGCCTATAATTAAAAAGAATAACAAGAAATAGATATTCTCTCCTTCTACAACATTAGCACTGATGCTTTTCAATTACAGAGATGTGTTCTAATCAACCAGAAACATGTCTGCATAATTAGCTATAGAAAGATTTGACTGATTTAACAGCATTAGTAGAGCAGGAGAAAAAACATAATATCAATAATGCTCTGATAATTAACAATTAGAAACAGAAACTGTGTTATCTGCTAATTGTTCTTTTAAGGCAGAAGGATCTTACCCCAGGAAGATTGAGGGAGGGGGTGATTGGTTGTTGAGAGCCGAATCCAAAGCCAGCTGAAGTCAGTGGAAAGGCTCTCATTGGCTTCAGAGGGCTTTGGATCAGGCCCTTCATGGGTAGAGCAAAGGAGGGACTATCAGTCTTAAGGACAGCATTGCAAGAGGACAGCATGAAGCCAAGTGGGGAGAGGGGTCGTCAGGAGGCGTGCAAGGGAGGTGTAGAGCCAGCCTTCCTGAAACTCTGGTTCATCCTTCCACATCTCCGTACGAACCCCAGCTGGCACCATCGATTCTCCTGTTCCTGTACTTTTCCTACTTGTCTGGGAGACGGTGTGCGTGTGAGACGCTGCACACAGTGAGGTTGTGTCGTGCTTTGTTTTTATTTGTGTGCGTTGAACAAAGGCCCTTCTCTGCCTCATTAGTGGGTCACTCCATGTAGTTTGTCCTTTGCAGAGGCCATTGTAGCCCTGGAGCTGCAGCAGCCCCCATGGACCTGCCAGGGCAAGATATGTGGGAACAAAGGCAGTTGGAAGGCCTTCTACCCAGGTGCCAGCTCCATTTCAGTCTGGTGCCCTCTCTGACAGAATATCGAAAGGTACTGAATGGAGTCACACTCTCACCTGCTGCAGTGATGGCAGGCAGCCTAGGAAAGAGAAGGTAGCCCCCTCATGATGCTATTTCACTCCAACAGATGGATCCAAAGTCCACTGAAGTCAATGGAAATAATCCCATTGATTGGCTTTGGATCAGTCCCCAATGGCAGGTTGCACCACAGGGCTTCAGTGGGCTCCATGATGCAGAGTTCAATGGGGGAGAATTTGTCTAATACTTCTTACGACCATTACAGTCACATTATTTTGCTTTATGTACAGGTCCTTTTTTTTTTATTTAACTGATTCCTCAACTGGTGTAAATCGGCATAGCTCAATGGAGATCCACCTATTTCCGCCAATTAGGATCTGGCCCATTATTTTCTGTACATCATTTTTTTCCTATTCCATGTAAAAATCCTTTTAAAAAATCAGAAATATTAATGGTTTGCCAGTATGAGCTGCTGATCACTTTGAGCATCGGATATAGCTAATTAGCTGCTGCAATTAAAGTGGTTCAAGTTAGACCAATCTATATGTTTTAAAAATAGCTCCTTTAGAAGTACTCCTTTATAATCAGGAGCTTTGAAAATCCAAACTCCATTGGTTTTATATTTTATCCACATTCAGCTCAGTTCATTAGCAGCCACAGACCCAGCAGAGTAAAAATATCAACATCTATTTGTATACTTCAGGGCCTCTCAATCAACTCATTCTATTATCCCAATTTGTAAGGATGGCCAGCTAAGTGTGTCGTCTGTATTGCAGTGACACATCCTGTAATCACTAGAAAGTAAAACAAATCTCCCATAATGTACCATTTCAGTCATCCTGCTAGAGGAAAACAAAATGCGTATGTTGAACATTTCTCATTCCTCTCTTGTGCTGGATAATTATTTATTTGTAGTTTAATTACTCCATTATGCATGTGTTAGGGTATTTTAAGCAGTAATAATAACTCTATTGAATTGATTATGTCTTGCAATTAAGCACTGTTTTTCAGGGAGCTGTATGATGGGTTTTTAATTTTATAAAGTGTGTGGGAGGATGGAAGAATCAAACGAATTATTGGAACACTGAATTAACTAAATGGACTTCAGTCACAGCCTGCATCTGCACTGGAAAAATACAACATAGACCAGGTATAATGTCCCTGAATGTACATTAAAGCTGGAGGAGGTTGGGGCCACAACACTTTGCTCCACTAATCTCTACCATTAGCCACATCCCAAGTCCCTCCCCACTTGTTTCCTCTGTACGGGGAGATTTTGGAAAACCAGTAAAGTTCCTGAAACCACTATGGCAGGGGTCGGCAATGTTCGGCACGCAGCTCGCCAGGGTAAGCACCCTGGTGGGCCGGGCCAGTTTTATTTACCAGTTTTATTTACTGGCCGCGGTTCGCCATCCCGGGCCAATGGGGGTGGCGAGAAGCGGCGCGGGCGAGCGATGTGCTGGCTGCGGCTTCTTGCCGCCCCCATTGGCCCGGGACGGCGAACCGCGGCCAGTGGGGGCCGCGATCGGCCGAACCTGCCGCGTCAGCAGGTAAATAAAACTGGCCCGGCCCACCAGGGTGCTTACCCTGGCGAGCCGCGTGCCGAACGTTGTCGACCCCTGCACTATGCCGCTCCCAGGGCGGGTCATTCAGCAGGAATTTTGGATGTGCACAGAACACAGACAGGATTGGTTCCCATATGGTTACAGAACTGCAGTAAAGTGGAACAATTTTCAGCTTGTGTGATGGGAGGATATCTGGATGCATATTATAAGACTGTCCTACATAAATGAGGAAAAGTTGAGGTGCCTTTATTATTCTTTTGTTCCACTCTTTCTTTCTATGGGGAATTTGCCAATGCAATATCACTGTCTTCTTTTTAAACAAATAAAACTAAAAAAAAATAAAAATAAAAATAAAGGCTATGGCTGTTGAAAATAGCAATTCCAGTCCTAAAAACCATTGGGAAGCATTTCTTGCTCAATTTTATCCTACTTTTTCTACAGCAAGGTACAGTGGATCAGTATATTTGATTTGGGAGAAATGAAGTAACAGCTGCCCTAATTGAGCTTGAGCACTCCTGAATTCTGAGGGTGTTCAAATCTGGAAGGCAGGTGCTAGATTCCCTTTCTGAATATTAGCTATATCTGGAAAGGAAAAGTCAATTTCTGCTTCCATGGCTCAGAAGTGGAAATCCTCCTAAGTGCCTGGTACTGTATCTAAAGCTGCCCAGGACCAGAGCCTCCCCTCCCTTACTTTTCATTTTAAATTCTAGTGGGATCCACGTACCTCCCTTGCTGGGCTTCAGATAGAGAGGTGCACTGTCCATTTAGTCCCCCCAATTCCTTCTTTGGGGGCTGCAAGGTGAGGTCACACCAGTATCCCTAATCCAGTCTGGGGAAGTCTTCTGAAGGGGATATCTGGGGCAAAGCCGCCAACTCTTTGGGCACACTTGTTCCCCATTCACAGTGCCACCCCTTTCGACTCACAGCATGCTGCAGCATGGTTCAGCTACCTCACTCCCTCCCCCTCCCTTTCCTGTTGATAGTGGCCAAGGGATTGCTGGGAAATGTAGTTCTTTCCCTGTTCCAGGCTGGCTCTATAGGCAGGGAGCTAGGCAAGGAACTACAGCTCCCAGGGACCCGTGGGTTCTCAGTTCCCATGCTGGATCCCCAGCTGCTCCATGGCTCCGCTTCTGCAGGGTTGTGAGAGGGGAGGAAGCGAGTTAAAAAAAAAAAAAAAGGATGGCCTGAATGCCACCCCCTGCAAATGTGCCACCCCAAGCACCTGCTTGTTTTGCTGGTGCCTAGAGCCGGCCCTGCTCAAGGCCGCAAACTCTGGGAAAAACCCACACCTGGTTAATCAATAATCAGAAGGACGTATAAGGGGGAAGAGTTGGGACGGGGGACTCTTCAGGACTGGACTCTCCCTCTGGCTGCATCTTGTGTTCCCCACCAGCAGATGGGCTGCCGCTGTGCCACTCAAGAGCCACACTCAGCTTTGATAATTATTGAGGATTGGGGTGTTTTACTAACCTGCTGCGGACGTGTGTAAGTGCTTGAGGCTAAGTAAAGTTTAGCTTTAAGTGAAAGCACTCTTGTGTTGTCCTGTTTGTGCCAGCCATCTATCGGTCGGACGGCCGTGTCTCCCCTGATTTATTTCCTGACACCACCTTGCACAGAGTAAAAGTTACCAAGAGCTTTGGGTTGAAAGAACTCTGGGTAACACCTCCACTTGCTCTTCCTACTCTGCCAGAAAAAGAACACTGCTCTACAGCCAAAATGCTTCTGAAATAAATGTAGTCAAACTTTACTAATTCTGGGTCACTGAGAACGAAAATGATGCTTAAAATTGTTGATTGGCTCTAGTTTTCAAGATATGCTATTGCGTCAGTGTATACGACCCTTGACTTGGGAATGGCGGAGGATAAGTGAGTTATAAAGGGAAGGGATCTCAATTTAAACCAGAAATGACTAAAATACATCTTTGACTGGATCTATGAATAAATCTATGACTGGGTTTGGACAGTACTTGCTTTTTAGGCAAAACAATGAATGATGCAATCTGAAGCTGGTATTGCGTCATACATGATATGAATTGCATCATGTTATTCCTAGAAGTCACAGATGATGCAATCATAACGAAGCTTACATCACTCTGCTGAACAAATTGCCCTATATCAGCTCTAGAAATCATACAGTGTCGTGCTCTCTTATTTGTCAGTGTTTGATTTTGCAAAGGGACACATTTCTGTTTAGCCAAAGTGAGCAGAGATGCCTCGTACTTGTGTGAACAGTGCAGATAACTTCTGCTATGTTTATGGTGAAGTGACTTTTGCATCACAAAAGCGCAGTATAACCACTATGGTTAAGAAAGCCTATCACCTTTCTTTTGGCTGCAAAATTGGAGATCAGGACAAGAGGTGGGCCCCACACATATGCTGCAACACTTGTGCAACAAATCTTGGCCAGTGGTTGAATAGGAAAAGGAAATCTATGCCTTTTGCAGTGCCAATGATTTGGAGAGAGCCAACAGATCATACCAGCAATTGTTACTTCTGCATGTTGCCTCCAGTTGGGAAAGGTGTGTCAAAGAAGAAAAAGTGGACTGTGCATTATCCAAACATTCCATCAGCTATACGCCCAGTACCCCACGGAGAAGGACTGCCTGTTCCTGATGCACCAGAATCATTCTCACCTGAGTCAGACGAGGAAGAGGAAGAGGATTAAACTTCTGGTTCTGAACCATCAATGTCACAGGACCCACATTTTCTCCCATCCTCCTCCTCTGAACCACACCTCATAACACAAGGTGAACTGAATGACCTTGTCAGGGATTTGGAACTACCCAAGAGTAAGGCAGAGCTGTTGGGCTCCAGACTACAGCAGTGGAATCTCCTGGCAGGTGATGTTAGGGTTTCCACGTTCCATGACCGTCAAAAGGATCTTGTCCCATTCTTCTTCATGGAAGGTGATCTTGTAGCCTGCAACAACATCGATGGTGTGATGGCAGCCCTCAACATCGTTCACGATCCAGATGAGTGGAGACAGTTCATTGATTCTTCGAAGACGAGTCTTAAAGCTGTTTTACTGCATAATGGCAATGTTTTGCCATCAATTCCAGTTGGTCATGCAGTCCATATGAAGGAAACCTATGACAACATGAAACAACTTTTGAGGTGCATAAACTATGACCAACATCAGTGGCAGCTTTGTGGCGATTTGAAGGTTGTTGCTCTCTTGCTTGGTCTGCAGACTGGATACACAAAGTACTGCTGTTTTCTCTGCGAATGGGATAGTCGTGCAAGAGATTCCCACTACATCAAGAAAGATTGGCCACTCTGACTGTCATTGGAGCCTGGGAGGAAAAGTGTTCAGCATCCACCACTTGTTGAATCAAGGAAGATTTTGTTACCACCCTTACACATCAAGCTGGGTCTGATGAAGGACTTTGTCAAGGCCATTGATAAAACACAAGCAGCTTTCAAGTACCTCCGTGGAAAATTTCCAAGGTTAAGTGAAGCTAAGATAAAGGAAGGTGTCTTTGTTGGTCCTCAGATTCGTGAACTTCTTCGAGATGATGCATTTGACCATGCACTGCGTGGCAAGGAAAAGACGGCCTGGAAAGCCTTCCAGTTAGTGGCAATAAATTTCTCAGAAACAACAAGGCAAACAACTACAGGTTGTTGGTGGAAAACCTCCTCAAGGCATACAAAAGCCTTGGTTGCAACATGTCACTAAAGATACATTTTTTGCACTCTCATCTAGATTTTTTTCCATCGAACTGCGGAGCAGTGAGCGACGAGCACGGCGAGCGATTTCACCAGGACATTGCAACAATGGAGAAACGCTATCAGGGCAAATGGAGCCCATCAATGCTTGCAGACTATTGCTGGACAGTGACAAGAGATGCTCCATTTAATGAATACAAGAGACAAGCCAAGAAGCCCCGAGTAGACACTGAATAGGACTAAACTATGTACATAATAGAAATAGAAATAGAAAGGAGCACAAACACTGCCAACTTAAGTGCAAGAGTGTAATAAGAAAAGCCAAAGAGGAGTTTGAAGAACGGCTAGCCAAAAACTCCAAAGGTAATAACAAAATGTTTTTTAAGTACATCAGAAGCAGGAAGCCTGCTAAACAACCAGTGGGGCCCCTTGACGATGAAAATACAAAAGGAGCGCTTAAAGATGATAAAGTCATTGCGGAGAAACTAAATGGATTCTTTGCTTCAGTCTTCACGGCTGAGGATGTTAGGGAGATTCCCAAACCTGAGCTGGCTTTTGTAGGTGACAAATCTGAGGAACTGTCACAGATTGAAGTATCACTAGAGGAGGTTTTGGAATTAATTGATAAACTCAACATTAACAAGTCACCGGGACCAGATGGCATTCACCCAAGAGTTCTGAAAGAACTCAAATGTGAAGTTGCGGAACTATTAACTAAGGTTTGTAACCTGTCCTTTAAATCGGCTTCGGTACCCAATGACTGGAAGTTAGCTAATGTAACGCCAATATTTAAAAAGGGCTCTAGGGGTGATCCCGGCAATTACAGACCGGTAAGTCTAACGTCGGTACCGGGCAAATTAGTTGAAACAATAGTAAAGAACAAAATTGTCAGACACATAGAAAAACATAAACTCTTGAGCAATAGTCAACATGGTTTCTGTAAAGGGAAATCGTGTCTTACTAATCTATTAGAGTTCTTTGAAGGGGTCAACAAACATGTGGACAAGGGGGATCCGGTGGACATAGTGTACTTAGATTTCCAGAAAGCCTTTGACAAGGTCCCTCACCAAAGGCTCTTACGTAAATTAAGCTGTCATGGGATAAAAGGGAAGGTCCTTTCATGGATTGAGAACTGGTTAAAGGACAGGGAACAAAGGGTAGGAATTAATGGTAAATTCTCAGAATGGAGAGGGGTAACTAGTAGTGTTCCCCAAGGGTCAGTCCTAGGACCAATCCTATTCAATCTATTCATAAATGATCTGGAGAAAGGGGTAAACAGTGAGGTGGCAAAGTTTGCAGATGATACTAAACTACTCAAGATAGTTAAGACCAAAGCAGATTGTGAAGAACTTCAAAAAGATCTCACAAAACTAAGTGATTGGGCAGCAAAATGGCAAATGAAATTTAATGTGGATAAATGTAAAGTATTGCACATTGGAAAAAATAACCCCAACTATACATACAACATGATGGGGGCTAATTTAGCTACAACGAGTCAGGAAAAAGATCTTGGCGTCATCGTGGATAGTTCTCTAAAGATGTCCACGCAGTGTGCAGAGGCCGTCAAAAAAGCAAACAGGATGTTAGGAATCATTAAAAAGGGGATAGAGAATAAGACTGAGAATATATTATTGCCCTTATATAAATCCATGGTACGCCCACATCTCGAATACTGTGTACAGATGTGGTCTCCTCACCTCAAAAAAGATATTCTAGCACTAGGAAAGGTTCAGAAAAGAGCAACTAAAATGATTAAGGGTTTAGAGAGGGTCCCATATGAGGAAAGATTAAAGAGGCTAGGACTCTTCAGTTTGGAAAAGAGAAGACTAAGGGGGGACATGATAGAGGTATATAAAATCATGAGTGATGTTGAGAAAGTGGATAAGGAAAAGTTATTTACTTATTCCCATAATACAAGAACTAGGGGTCACCAAATGAAATTAATAGGCAGCAGGTTTAAAACAAATAAAAGGAAGTTCTTCTTCACGCAGCGCACAGTCAACTTGTGGAACTCCTTACCTGAGGAGGTTGTGAAGGCTAGGACTATAACAATGTTTAAAAGGGGACTGGATAAATTCATGGTGGCTAAGTCCATAAATGGCTATTAGCCAGGATGGGTAAGAATGGTGTCCCTAGCCTCTGTTCGTCAGAGGATGGAGATGGATGGCAGGAGAGAGATCACTTGATCATTGCCTGTTAGGGTCACTCCCTCTGGGGCACCTGGCATTGGTCACTGTCGGTAGACAGATACTGGGCTAGATGGACCTTTGGTCTGACCCAGTACGGCCTTTCTTATGTTCTTATGTTCTTATAATAGTTTTTTGCCTTTTGTTTCATAATAAATTTTATTTATATAACCCTTTTGCTGATTTTTAAAGTGTTACATAAACAGGACAGGTGAAATATTATCATGTAAAGCAACCATAAACACATGAAAAGACCTAGGTTTACAATTTATGATTAAAACTCTACTATCTACACAATATACATAGACATAAAATGTAAAAACTTAAATATCTTAGAAACAGTAGCCAATCAGTTGTTTTAATTGTCCTATTTGAATTCAGCACATCAAAATACATAATAAATAGCACATTTTATCTCTGAAGCAGACGACTTCTCAAAAATTGTAGACCAGTGTAATTTGTGTCGATCGATGTGGAAATAAGGTGTTTTTCTTGCACGCGACAAGTTTACAACATAACAGTCTGCTCTGAGTGAGGGGCGACGCGCAGGTACCTTGCCTGAGGAAGAGCCCAGAGAACTAATTCTGACTCAGCCGCAATTGCTTCCCTGCTTCCCCATTTTTCTGGAGGAAGAGTCAACTATCTCACTGCTCTTACAGAGTAGCTTACTCCCCCTGTGTATTTGGCCAGCTATTCTGGCCAGAGAGCAGAGCTCCTTCCCCTCCCCACCTACTTGCTCATAGCAGGGAGTGTCTGGTGATGAACGCTTGCTTTCTATGCTGCAACTGGAGGCTGAGCAGGAGTGAAAAGGGGTGGGGCTTGCTCCTTCTTGCTCCCATGTGTGCCCACAGAAGGAATGTGCTGCGTAAACCCAGCCCTTTGAGTTAGTCAGCCTCTTTCCTTCCCGCCTCCCTTTGCCCCCAAACAATCAAACAAAAATACCGAAGGAAGAAACCCAAGCTCTGGCTACTGCTTCTGCTCAAACAGTGAAATGCAAGAACGTTTTGTTTGTCAGTGGATATCTGTGACTGGGCATCATTCAGGGTCCAGCTTTGCAAACACACGTGTGTGTACAGGATTGGGGCCCTTGAATGAGTTTCTCTGAATGTATCCTTTCAGGTGTGAGAAATGGAAGAGAGAATTATTTCACATAAGAGGATTCAGTGCAAGCTCTAGGCTATACTTACACCATGTTATACATATAAACCACACCTCCGACATGAATATTGGCCAGATATGAAACCAGAAGCTCACTGTGAATGGGGGGAGAGGGGACTAGAGGAATAAGATGGGGAGTGGTGTGGGAACTCTGCGCTGGGTGTGAGGGGCGCTTCTGAAACCCCATGGAGGGGGGCGCAATGGCTTCAGGCTGGGAAGGGAGGTCCTGGCCATTTGCATCTCTCTCACTGGCCACCAGGGTTAGCTGCTCCTGGCCCTAGCCTGATCATCTTGGTTCCTACCTGCTCCCCAGCCCAATCCTGGGCACTGTGATGGCCTCTCCAGCCTCACTGGGTCCTGTTCTTGCCTTCTCCCCACCCTCCCCCGCCCCCCATGTGTGCAGTTTACAGGGAATACTGGTTCTCAGAACATTCAACTGAACAACTGCAGGGGCAGTGTGACGCTCTGTATCTCAGGGGAACACCCAGTACCCCATGTTCATCCTTGTAAAATGATTGTGTGGTATCCAATGCAAAGTTTGTTATGTCAGGTATCTTTGGAAGGCTCATGATACACTGAGCATTGTTGTTACAGGAATGTTATAGGTTATAATTTCATGTACATAGTTATGAAGCTGAAAATGTGTCTTCATGGCTTAAAATAAGCCCAGGCAAAAACTCTCCAAGAGCAGAGGGGCAGTTCATACCTCATCAGGGCAGGTATGGGACAAATCCAGCCCAGCCTCACAGGAACAAAGGATGCTGGCCTAGGCAGCAACAAAAGAATCTGTTGGACTCTTGAGCGAGTCACCCCCCTTCCCTTGGTCAGTTTGGGACTGCAATGAGGTAATGCTCACCTGACTCTGAATGCGCGGGGGGGCGGAGGGGCAAAGCCAAGAGGGAAGAAAGAACGTGATAAAAGGGAGAGACTTTGCCATGCTCTTCCTCTCTCTTCCACCTACATCTACAGACACCACACTAAGTGGCTGAAGTGCTGATCAAAGGGGAGAGCCTGGCTGAAGAGCAACCAGCCAGCCTGTGGTGAGAAGCATCTAAGTTTGTAAGGGCATTGAAAGTGTTAAGATCAGCTTAGAATGTGTTTTGCTTTTATTTCATTTGACCAAATCTGACTTGTTGGGCTTTGACTTATAATCACTTAAAAATTTATCTTTGTAGTTAATAAATCTGTTTGTTTATTCTACCAGAAGCAGTGGTTTTGGTTTGAAGCGTGTCAGAGGCTCCCCTTGGGATAACAAGCCTGGTGCATATCAATTGCTTTGTTAAATTGACGAACTCATATAAGCTTGCAGTGTCTAGAGCAGGGGTGGGCAAACTTTTTGGCCCGAGGGCCACATCGGGGTTGCGCAACTGTATGGAGGGCCAGGTAGGGAAGGCTGTGCCACCCCAAACAGCCTGGCCCCCGCCCCCATCCACCCCCTCCCACTTCCCGCCCCCTGACTGCCCCTCTCAGAGGCCCCAACCCATCCAACCCCCCTGCTCCTTGTCCCCTGACCACCCCCTCCCAGGACCGCCGCCCCCTATCCAATCCCCCTGCTCCCTGTCCCCTGACTGCCCCAACCCCTATCCACACCCCCGCCCCCTGGCAGCCCCCTTGGGACTCTCACCCCCTATCCAACTGCCTTCTGCTTCTCGTCCCCTGACCACCCCTTTCCGGGATCCCACCCCCTTATCCAACCCCCCCTGCTCCCTGTCCCCTGACTGCCGTCCCGACCCCTATCCACATCCCCGCCCCTAACAGGCCCCCCGGGACTTCCACTCCCAACCCTCCCTGTTCCCCATCCCCTGACTGCCCTCCCCCAGAACCTCCACCCCATCCAACCACCCCCTCCTCCCTGACTGCCCCCAAGGACCCCCCGCTCCCTTACCCAACCCCCCCTGCTCCCTGCCCCCTTACCAGCAGCAGGAGCTCACAGCCGCAACACCCATCCAGAGCCAGCTGCGCTCCCCACGCTGCCCAGCGGGCGCGGCGGGCCAGAGCACATGTAAACAATTCAATTTATAGATACAAAAATTTCTGAATTCTGAGATGCATGAAAAGAGAATGCGTATTAATTCTGGTCAGACTATACTATAATTACAACAGTTTTTCAATGATGAGATTCAGGGGATATGTGAATGCTCTCAAAAATCCTCATTATTAATAGTTTTCAGCTATTCTGAATAGGCTTGGATGAATACTGCAAAATGGCATTTAACATTCCTTTGAATTCTGAACAGCTGTTAAACCATGTTTGTACACTTTTTAAATTCAAGTTTGTGCAAATGAGCGTCTGTTTGTATATTTGGGGAATGGCTGCCCTTTATATGTGTACCCATATTTGTATGTGAATAAGGCATTTGTTTGTGAAATTGAATATCTAGTATTTCCTATTCATTATTTCCCTGTTTAAAAAGTTGCAGTCATTCAGTTGTGAACCAGAAAAAATGCCATGTGACCAGTCACACACCACAAAGCTCTCTGGATTTTGAGAAGTGCATAGGGCTTGTGCTGCATAGGTATGAATTTCACCCATGATGAATAAAGAACAGATGCAGTGAACACAACCCATCAGATAAAACTTGTGCACATAAACTGTTCTAACAATTGTGAGTAATGAATGCATTCATAAAAATCAAAATCTGTAGAAGAATAATTTGCCAATGGAAAATAAGGCTAAATTATTAATTTAGATTAATTATTTGCAATGACTAATTTGATCAGCTCTGCCGAACAATATCTATTACAAGAATATGATAACTGATTGCCCTAGACCTGTGAAAATACTTAATGTATAGTTTATTCACTGCATCTTTAGAAAATTTTGCAGTATTCTACAGTGATGTTTTGAGATTTCCAGACCAGGGCAGGATATTTCACAGTGGGAGTTAGGTGGGTGGCTAATGAAGCAATCAAGTTCTATTTCCAGGACTTGAAATTCATTTCAGAATAGTAGTCCAGTTTCCAGTTTCCATGGGAGTCATATTAAAGGCCTGGATTCAGAGAAGCTTAACAGTGAGCACATGCTTGAGTTTGATTGAAGTCATTTCAAGGACTGGGGGAAAACTAGTTTGATTCAAGATTTGGCCATGGAAAAAAGCACAGGAAATAACATAAAGAAACCTTACATGTGATAGAGCAAGGGAAACAAAATCTACCAACAC
The DNA here is from genome assembly GCF_028017835.1 of Emys orbicularis. Taxonomy (NCBI): domain Eukaryota; kingdom Metazoa; phylum Chordata; order Testudines; family Emydidae; genus Emys; species Emys orbicularis. The sequence goes on from NC_088683.1 coordinate 350,554,338, forward strand.
TATTGATTTTTAGTGCTTTGAATTTCAAGGGACAGATTCACCATTATGTTTTAGCTGCCTTGTGCTGCACCGGTGATGCACAGCAGGCACAAATCCAGCTTAATTGGCTAGAGCATGCAACCTGGACTACTGATTCTCCCATCACCACGCACTAGGAATCTATCAATATATTTATTTGAGTGGGGATGCTTTCATGGCATATTCTGCATTCTGAGACAGATGGCAATTGAAGGAAGTTATCATTTGACCCTGCAATTGGATTTGTGGAGGCAGGCTCCTGTGACTACATGGAGCCCTATTGATTTCAATAGTTCAGGAACTATAGGAGAGGAAGGAAAATCTTGTAGTTAAGGCACTGGACTGAAATTGATGAATTTTGGGTTCAGTTTTTGGCTTCTGGTGTGACCAGATAAGCCACTCAATGTTTCGGTGCCTCACTTCCCCATCTATAAAATGGGGAGAACAATGCATACTTTTGTGGCATGTCTATTTAGACTATATGATCTTCAGAGCAAGGACTACTTCTATGTACAGCTCCTAGCACAACGGGACCCCTATCTCTGTTGGGATCTCTAGGCCCTACCACAATAGACAAATAATAAATAATATTTCTGTAAAAGCTGGAGGAAAAAAGAAAAACAACAACAACCCTCTCTCCAAAACTTGCAACCACAAAAAAGATAATGTTTTCCTCACCTTAAAATTAAAGGCATTTAGATAAACATAAAGGGAAAATACCCAACTTGGGCTGACAATTTGAGGATCAGATAAAACTTAACCCCTTCCAAATAAGGTATAATGGAAATGCTGAGAAATCTGGAGAGCAGGGACACTTAGTGTCATGCTGTAAATAAAAACTGCATCATTAAATGTTTCCCCAATAAGGTATTAGTCACTTGATCATTTTTATAATTACAAAATAGACCCCATTTCCACAGCACACTGTTTTTCTTCACTAAGTATTAATGGCTTCAGAGGGAAGAGTGTTATTAGTGTAATGAACAGATGTAGGGTATAGTACATCTATCCAAAACCACAATAAGGGAATTTCCTAAGATCCACAATTCAAACAAAGCCATAGAATAACTTAAACGATTTAATTGTAGCAGATAGCACTCAGTAGAATTCTAGCCATATGTGCCATAGTAACTGAAATAGAACAATGCTTTTAAATTGGCTTGCAAAAGATATTTCAAGATGTGCTACAGATATAAAGTCCAATTGTCTACTATCCAGAACAGTCATTTATACCCATGCTATGTGCAGATGTAAACAACTGTACAAGGTGAAAGGCAGTGAAAAATCAGGCCCAAAAATTATTAGCTTAAATATGGCTCCCTAACTTAGTTATTCTACCTCTGCAATAGTGCATTATATGCTTTACTCAGGAATAGCAGACACATTAACCTTTGTCAGGACTAGCAGATTGTTGACTCAAAGAAATGAGGCCAAATGCTTCTGTACTCAGCAGGAATCTGCACGGAGGCTGACAAGTAGTCATTTCAAATGCTGAGCCACCGACACTTTCCACATTTCATTGCTGTGCCAACCAACAGTTGACCTGTATCATGGTCTTTATTCTGTCTAATTGACCATCCAGACAGTCATCTTCTTCTGACCTATGTTATCTCAAAATACTGCTTTTCTGATATTTTTGGCCCATCACTGCTTTTTGTTTGTTTTCATATGTGGCCTGAGTGTTACCATTAGTCTCAGATGTTCTGTCCTGCAGCTTTCTATTCCCTGAAGATTCAAGAGCTAGCCAACAAATATGATGTTCTCTCATTTGAGCCCAAAGCACCAGATGACAACCCCACGGTAGCAACCTTTCTCACAGTGAGGGTCATGAAAAACTCAGTGACACCAACAGTTCTATTAAGACTGAAATATATCAGCATAATAAGCCTCCAAACAGACCATACATTTCTCTCTGTCATCTGTGGCCAATTTCCCAGCTTTCTGGCTTTCCTGGTAATATATCCTGTAGCTTGGTTTTTCTATTAAGTCTTTTCTTCAGTGGCCAAGTGCTTATTCTTAATACTGTTTGTAGTAAGAAGACAGCCTGAGACATAAAGCCCTTGTATCAGAGGCCTGGTATGAGGCCTGGGCTAAAGTAGGGGTCAAAACTTTGCTGGTTAAAGCAAAACCAGGCTGTGAGCTACAGGCAGGCCCTGCTCACAGAATTTGGTAAGAACAGGGCTAATATTGCAAAAACACATATTTCTAAGAGATGCTAGGCACAGAACACTCACACAAACACATTCTAGAAGGATGGTACCAAAACACCCCGATACCAAGTATGGTACAAATACACCCCTCAAAGGTAATGAGATGAGGTCAGGATGACAGTGTAATGAATAAAAATGTTTAAATTAAACCAACATCTACAAGGTAATGGGCGGTAACAACCCACCTCAGGGGGCAGTGACTAACCATGTCAGAGGGGCAATTATGTAACTTGTTTGTATCGATGTATAAAATGAAGCTTTAAAGGGAGTGTTTTTGTCTGGCCGAGGGAGGAACGGAAAGTCCTGCCGTTCACTGAGCTAGTCCATTGTTGCGGGCATACATGTATTAGTGGTCCAGTAGAGTCTGCGGGATATTACTACCATCCTTCATCGACAATAAATCTGGTTGGGTGCCTTCATACCTTAACAGATCTTGTGGTCATTGGGTGGGTCACTTGAGGTCTGCTGTACCAACTGTCTGCACAGATCTGAGACAGCACACAGGGAGAACACACACACTCAGCCAAACATCTGTCAACACAGTTAAAAGTACATGTAGATGTTGAACCATAAACTTGGAGAACAATGAGCAACTAGTAATAAACTCTGACACTAAATTGGAGAGAAAATTCCAGCAAGCCGGAGACAGACTCTGAAGAGACCTTAGAGAGATTGGAATATGGGCAGAAAAATAACAAAATTACATTCTTCAGGGAAAAAAATGCTAGGCTCCATATGGATAAGGGCAATTACATGCATGCTTATACAGAATAGGATAAAAATCAGAATGCATCAATGCCAAAAGAAACCAAAGAGGTGACAGTGGACAGCAAATTGGATAGAGTTTCAATGTGATAGAGGTGTAAAAAAGGTTAAGGTGATTTAGGGCTGCAAACACTTCATTTAGAAAACAGGGATGCAATACCATCTTCTATATGGACTAATCCAATATCCATTGAAATCAGAGGGAGTCTGTTCTCATCATGTTCTCATCCATCCTCCCTGTTGAAGGAAAAGGCCCAGGTAGGGACCATTAAATTGTGGCGGTAAATGCATGGTTGCGCAGGTGGTGTTAGAGAGAGGGCTTTAGATTCTTCGACCATGGGATGTTGTTTCAGGAAGATGGATTGCTAGGAAGTGATGGGATTCTCCTAGCGAAGAGAGGGAAAGGCATCTTCGCAGGCAGGCTTGCTAACCTAGTGAGGAGGGCTTTAAACTAGGTTCGCCGGGGGATGGAAACCTAAGCTCTGAGGTAAGTGGGGAAGTGGGATACTGGGAGGAAACACACGGAGGAGGGTGCAACAGGGGAGGCCCCCTGATTCATACTGAGAAAGTCGGGCAATCGCCTAGTTCTCTTACATGCCTGTACACGAACGCAAGAAGCCTTGGAAACAAGCAGGAAGAGTTGGAAGTCCTGGCACAGTCAAGGAACTATGAGGTGATTGGAATAACAGAGACTTGGTGGGGTAACTCACATGACTGGAGCACTGTCATGGATGGGTATAAACTGTTCAGGAAGGACAGGCGGTGGAGAAAAGGTGGAGGAGTTGCACTTTATGTAGTAGAGCAATATGATTGCTCAGAGCTCCAGTGTGAAACTGGAGACAATCCTGTTGAGAGTCTTTGGGTTACATTTAGAGGCGAGAGCAACCAGGGCGATGTCATGGTGGGCGTCTCCTATAGACCACCAGACCAGGAGGATGAGGAAGATGAGGCTTTCTTTGGACAACTAACAGAAGATTCCAGATCACAGGCCCTGGTTCTCATAGGGAATTTCAATCACCCTGACATCTGCTGGGAGAGCAATGCAGCAGTGCACAGACAATCCAGGAAGTTTTTGGAGAGTGTTGGGGACAACTTCCTGGTGAAAGTGCTGGAGGAACCAACCAGGGGCCATGCTCCTTTTGACCTGCTGCTTACAAACAGGGAAGAATTGGTAGGGGAAGTAACAGTAGGTGGCAACCTGGGCAGCAGTGACCATGAGATGGTCGAGATCAGGATCCTGACAAAGGGAAGAAAGGAGAGCAGCAGAATTCGGAACTTGGACTTCAGAAAAGCATACTTTGACTCCCTCAGGGAACTGATGGGCAGGATCCACTGGGAGGCTAATATGAGGGGGAAAGGAGTCCAGGAAAGCTGGCTGTATTTTAAAGAAGCCTTTTTGAGGGCTCAGGAACAAACCATCCCAATGTGCAGAGAAATCTTTGGTGAACTTAAACACAAAAAGGAAGCTTGCAAGAAGTTTAAACTTGGACAGATGACTAGGGAAGAGTATAAAACTATTGCTTGAGCATGCAGGGGTGTAATCAGGAAGGCCAAAGAACAATTGGAGTTGCAGCTAGCAAGGGATGTGAAGGGTAACAAGAAGGGTTTCTACAGGTATGTTAGCAACAAGAAGAAGATCAGGGAAAGTGTGGGACCCTTAATGATTTTGGGGGAGGCAACCTAGTGACAGATGATGTGGAAAAAGCTGAAGTACTCAAGGATTTTTTTGCCTCGGTCTTCACAGGCAAAGTCATCTCCCAGACTGCTGCACTGGGCAGCATGGTATGGGGAGGAGGTGAGCCCTCAGTGGTGAAAGAACAGGTTAAGGACTATTTAGAAAAGCTGGACATTCACAAGTCCATGGGTCCAGATCTAATGCATCCGCGGGTGCTGAGGGAGTTGGCTGATGTGATTGCAGAGCCATTGGCCATTATCTCTGAAAACTTGTGGCAATCGGGGGAGGTCCCGGACGATTGGAAAAAAGGCAAATATAGTGCCCATCTTTAAAAAAGGGAAGAAGGAGAACCCGGGGAACTACGGACTGGTCAGCCTCACCTCAGTCCCTGGAAAAATCATGGAGCAAGTCCTCAAGGAAACCATTTTGAAGCACTTGAAGGAGAGGAAGGTGATCAGGAACAGTCAACATGGATTCACCAAGAGCAAGTCATGCCTGACCAACCTGATTGTCTTCTATGTTGAGATAACTAGCTCTGTGAATATGGGGAAAGCAATGGACATGATATACCTTGACTTTAGCAAAGCTTTTGATATGGTGTCTCACAGTATTCTTGCCAGCAAGTTAAAGAAGTATGGATTAGATTAATGGACTATAAGGTGGATAGAAAGCTGGCTACATCGTAGGGCTCAATGGGTAGTGATCAATGGCTCAATGTCTAGTTGGCAGCCAGTATCAAGCGGAGTGCCCCAGGGGTTGGTCCTGGGGCCGGTTTTGTTTGACATCTTCATCAATGATCTGGATGGTGGGATGGATTGCACCCTGATCAAGTTCGCGGATGACACTAAGCTGGGGGGATAGGTAGATATGCTGAAGGGTAGGGATAGGGTCCAGAGTGACCTAGACAAATTGGAGGATTGGGCTAAAAGAAATCTGATGAGGTTCAACAAGGACAAGTGCAGAGTCCTTCACTTAGGACAGAAGAATCCCATGCACCGCTACAGGCTGGGGACCGACTGGCTAAGTGTCAGTTCTGCAGAAAGGAACCTGGGGATTACAGTGGACGAGAAACTGGATATGAGTCAACAGTGTGCCCTTGTTGCCAGGAAGGCTAACAGCATATTGGGCTGCATTAGTAGGAGCATTGCCAGCAGATTGAGGGAAGTGATTGATTATTCCCCTCTATTCGGCACTGGAGAGGCCACATCTGGAGTGTTGCATCCAGTTTTGGGCCCCCCACTACAGAGAGGATGTGGACAAATTGGAGACAGTCCAGCGGAGGGCAATGAAAATGATTAGGGGGCTGGGGCACATGACTTATGAGGAGAGGCTGAGGGAAGTGGGCTTATTTAGTCTGCAGAAGAGAAGAGTGAGGGGGAATTTGATAGCAGCCTTCAACTACCTGAAGGGGGGTTCCAAAGAAGATCTAGACTGTTCTCAGTGGTGGAAGATGACAGAGCAAGGAGCAATGGTCTCAAGTTGCAGTGGGGCAGGTCAAGGTTGGATATTAGGAAAAACTATTTCACTAGGAGGGTGGTGAAGTACTGGAATGGGTTACCTAGGGAGGTGTGGAATCTCCATCATTGGAGGTTTTTAAGGCCTGGCTTGACAAAGCCCTGGTTGGGATGATTTAGTTGGGGATTGGTCCTGCTTTGAGCAGGGGGTTGACTAGATGGACTAGATGACCTTCTGAGGTCTCTTCCAACCATAATCTTCTATGATTCTATGATTCTATTGACTTCATTGGGCATAGGATGGGTCCATTTAGCCATACCTGGAATATTGGACTCATTTCCAAGCACCTCAATACCATGAGGATGTAGCTATATTAGGAGTTCAAAGAAGGACAATGGCAGTGGTGAAGGGGCTAGAATGTATGACTTAAGAGGAAAGATTAAAGCCCTGCACTAGTTTCTATTCAAATCTTTACAGTTACTGAGAGCAAAAAAATAATGTTGACACCGTATTGGTGGTATTTAAGCAAATGGAATACCACAGTAGTGTTTATTGGATGAATGGCAAAACTATAAAGACTTTAATGGTGACCAAAGGAAATATGAATCATTTCACTGAACAATGAATAAAGGAGAGGGTGATGACCATTTATAAGTATTTGCAGGTTGTAAATACCAAATAGAGTTTAACTATCATAAAAGCGGGGGGTGGAGGAGTTATGACTAGGAGCACTGTGAGGAATACAAGGGCAGGATGAGCTGTTTGATTCCATAATCATCTTCCAAGGGATGTGATATATCCCTTCTGCTTAGAACATTAAAACTAGACTGGACGAAGCACTATAGAAAATGGATTGTCAGAAACAATCCTGCCAGTTGTAGGACAATGGAATTAGATGCCTTAATGGCCTGTTCGATGTGTAATATTTATGATTCTGTGGTTCTGTGATTAGAAAGGAAGCTACTGGATAACAGGTATTCTGTTTGATAGCATGCAGGCTGTTACACTGTGCCCAGTGCCATGGTATCTAATACCACATGGTATCTAATCCAATGTGGATACTTTACAGTTTAAAAGTGTGGCTATTTTGTAGCTGCTCAGACATGTCCGAGTAATGGTGAGGGAAGCTAATTGCCTGTAATTTCCAATAAAATGTTCCCCCCTCCGCGTAACCGAGTGAAAAGTGGTAAAGTTAACCTAGTGAGGAGGGCTTTAAACTAGGTTCGACGGGGACAGGTGAGCAAAGCCCGCAGGTAAGTGGGGAACATGGAGACCTGGGAGATGGGTCGGAAACGAGAGGGAGTGTGGGCTATATTGGCAGAGAGAAAGGAGGGTCAGGACAAAACTGGGAGGCAAGATCAAACCAGTATCTTAGATGCCTATATACAAATGCGAGAAGTATGGGTAATAAGCAGGAAGAACTGGAAGTGCTAATAAATAAATACAACTATGACATTGTTGGCATCACTGAAACTTGGTGGGATAATACACATGATTGGAATGTTGGTGTGGATGGATACAGCTTGCTCAGGAAGGATAGACAGGGGAAAAAGGGAGGAGGTGTTGCCTTATATATTAAAAATGTACACACTTGGACTGAGGTAGAGATGGACATAGGAGATGGAAGTGTTGAGAGTCTCTGGGTTAGGCTAAAAGGGGTAAAAAACAAGGGTGATGTCATGCTAGGAGTCTACTACAGGCCACCTAACCAGGTGGAAGAGGTGGATGAGGCTTTTTTTAAACAACTAACAAAATCATCCAAAGCCCAAGATTTGGTGGTGATGGGGGACTTGAACTATCCGGATATATGTTGGGAAAATAACACAGCAGGGCACAGACTATCCAACAAATTCTTGGACTGCATTGCAGACAACTTTTTATTTCAGAAGGTTGAAAAAGCTACTAGGGAGGAAGCTGTTCTAGACTTGATTTTAACAAATAGGGAGGAACTCGTTGAGAATTTGAAAGTAGAAGGCAGCTTGGGTGAAAGTGATCATGAAATCATAGAGTTTGCAATTCTAAGGAAGGGTAGAAGGGAGAACAGCAAAATAGAGACAATGGATTTCAGGAAGGCAGATTTTGGTAAGCTCAGAGAGCTGATAGGTAAGGTCCCATGGGAATCAAGACTGAGGGGAAAAACAACTGAGGAGAGTTGGCAGTTTTTCAAAGGGACACTATTAAGGGCCCAAAAGCAAGCTATTCCGCTGGTTAGGAAGGATAGAAAATGTGGCAAAAGACCACCTTGGCTTAACCACGAGATCTTGCATGATCTAAAAAATAAAAAGGAGTCATATAAAAAATGGAAACTAGCACAGATTACAAAGGATGAATATAGGCAAACAACACAGGAATGCAGGAGCAAGATTAGAAAGGCAAAGGCACAAAATGAGCTCAAACTAGCTACGGGAATAAAGGGAAACAAGAAGACTTTTTATCAATACATTAGAAGCAAGAGGAAGACCAAAGACAGGGTAGGCCCACTGCTTAGTGAAGAGGGTGAAACAGTAACAGGAAACTTGGAAATGGCAGAGATGCTTAATGACTTCTTTGTTTCGGTCTTCACCGAGAAGTCTGAAGGAATGCCTAACCTAGTGAATGCTAATGGGAAGGGGGTAGGTTTAGCAGATAAAATAAAAAAAGAACAAGTTAAAAATCACTTAGAAAAATTAGATGCCTGCAAGTCACCAGGGCCTGATGAAATGCATCCTAGAATACTCAAGGAGCTAATAGAGGAGGTATCTGAGCCTCTAGCTATTAACTTTGGAAAATCATGGGAGACGGGAGAGATTCCAGAAGACTGGAAAAGGGCAAATATAGTGCCCATCTATAAAAAGGGAAATAAAAACAACCCAGGAAACTACAGACCAGTTAGTTTAACTTCTGTGCCAGGGAAGATAATGGAGCAAGTAATTAAGGAAATCATCTGCAAACACTTGGAAGGTGGTAAGGTGATAGGGAACAGCCAGCATGGATTTGTAAAGAACAAATCACGTCAAACCAATCTGATAGCTTTCTTCGATAGGATAACGAGTCTTGTGGATAAGGAGGAAGCTGTGGATGTGGTATACCTAGACTTTAGTAAGGCATTTGATACGGTCTCGCATGATATTCTTATCGATAAACTAGGCAAATACAATTTAGATGGGGCTACTATAAGGTGGGTGCATAACTGGCTGGATAACCGTACTCAGAGAGTTGTTATTAATGGTTCCCAATCCTGCTGGAAAGGCATAATGAGTGGGGTTCCGCAGGGGTCTGTTTTGGGACCGGCTCTGTTCAATATCTTCATTAACGACTTAGATATTGGCATAGAAAGTACGCTTATTTAGTTTGCGGATGATACCAAACTGGGAGGGATTGCAACTGCTTTGGAGGACAGGGTCATAATTCAAAATGATCTGGACAAATTGGAGAAATGGTCTGAGTTAAACAGGATGAAGTTTAACAAAGACAAATGCAAAGTGCTCCACTTAGGAAGAAAAAATCAGTTTCACACATACAGAATGGGAAGAGACTGTCTAGGAAGGAGTACGGCAGAAAGGGATCTAGGGGTTATAGTGGACCACAAGCTAAATATGAGTCAACAGTGTGATGCTGTTGCAAAAAAAGCAAACGTGATTCTGGGATGTATTAACAGGTGTGTTGTGAGCAAGACACGAGAAGTCATTCTTCCGCTCTACTCTGCTCTGGTTAGGCCCCAGCTGGAGTATTGTGTCCAGTTCTGGGCACCGCATTTCAAGAAAGATGTGGAGAAATTGGAAAGGGTCCAGAGAAGAGCAACAAGAATGATTAAAGGTCTCGAGAACATGACCTATGAAGGAAGGCTGAAAGAATTGGGTTTGTTTAGTTTGGAAAAGAGAAGACTGAGAGGGGACATGATAGCAGTTTTCAGGTATCTAAAAGGGTGTCATAAGGAGGAGGGAGAAAACTTGTTCACCTTAGCCTCTAAGGATAGAACAAGAAGCAATGGGCTTAAACTGCAGCAAGGGAGGTCTAGGTTGGACATTAGGAAAAAGTTCCTAACTGTCAGGGTGGTTAAACACTGGAATAAATTGCCTAGGGAGGTTGTGGAATCTCCATCTCTGGAGATATTTAAGAGTAGGTTAGATAAATGTCTATCAGGAATGGTCTAGACAGTATTTGGTCCTGCCATGTGGGCGGGGGACTGGACTCGATGACCTCTCGAGGTCCCTTCCAGTCCTAGAATCTATGAATCTATGAATCTATGAAAAAAAAGTTGGCATGAGCCTGGCTTAGGGCTGTGGAGATGCTGCTGAACACCTTGGTGACTAGCAAAGACAACGGAGCCAGAATTAGCCATGTACGATTCAACAGCCGGCTATGAGAGGTGGTGTTTACAGAAATCTCTGCAGCATTCCTGACAATGGCTGGCCTTCATGACTGATCTCACTTTCTTCTAGAGGCCTGATTCTACAAGGGGCTGAAGGTGATCAGCAATTGGTATAGGAATTCATCTCCCATGATCAGGGTATCGATGCAGTTCTTACGCACACCTGAGTGAGCTACTACTGCGTGGTAACATCTAGTGAAAAATCCTAAAAATGGCCTCTACACACATCCTTTACACTCACTGGTTTGCACTCCACACCCTCTCTCCCTTGTTCATTGCCATATTTTCTCCTCCTCTTCAGGTTGCTCACATTACTTTGCACTGAGAACATATATCCGCACCGCAGGCTTGATCCCATGAAGATGTTTAGCAAATGCTGTTTGGAGGGCTCTCATCTCCTCCTGGAATTGATGGAAGTTGAGGGTGCTTAGCCATCTCACAGGATTAGGCTCCTCTGCCTAGGTGCTCAGCTGCCACAGAATATATGCCACTACCCATGTGGAAGGAATGTGTATTCTCTATATGTGGTAATAGATCATATTTTAAATACATGTTACACGAGCATGTGGATTGAAAAATATGAAAGGGAGTGTTTCATATTAGAGAAATTCATACACGTTGTATAACGCCAAGGTAAATTGTATTTCTGTACCACACATGCTATCTGTGGAGCTCCATTTTTCTTTTCGCAGGATCATGCCCTAGTAGTGGTAAACATGCACACAGAGGCATTCACAGCTAAAAATCATAGCTTCCAAGGCCAGAAGGAACTATTGTGATCATCTGGTCTGACCTCTTGTGTAACACAGGCCGTAGAACTGCCCCAAAATAATTCCTAGAGCAGATCTTGATTTTAAAAAGTTGGCAGTAATGGAGAATCCACCATGACCCTTGGGAAGTCATTCTAATGGGACAAACCATACTCCAAGAACTAAGGACAATCACAAGCCCCCTCCCACCTCTGTTTCAAGTGCAAGGTGCATTTTGTTGACCTTTCCTTCTCTAATATAAACACCTAGCAACAGGTATATTTATATTAAACACCTCCTCCCCCCGCCCCGGAAAAACTAAACTAAACAAAACCACACACCCTACCAAACCAAGACACTCTGCTGCACTCGTAGTGCAACTCTGGGGAGAGGCTGAGAGAACAAACAACACATTCCAAATGTGTAGTCACGTTGCTTAATGCACTTCCAGACAACACTCACATATTAGGGTGATGAGTGTAGTACAAGAGCCTGAACAGAACAGAATAGCTGGGTATTATTAATTAACAGTGTTTGTGAAATGCTTCAAGATCCTCTGATGGAAAAGTGCTATAAAATGCAAAGTACTATTTGTGTTAACTCTGACTTAAAATACTGCTGCTTTGATTTTTAGGTCTATGAAATGAGAGGATTATTTAGGAAAAAAAGAAATCTGTGCTGTATAAGTCTGTGCTTTTATTTTTAAAATGCCATTTGGCCCCCTGTAGTGCTTTCAATTTAGTACTGTAATCCTATGTCCAAATTATGGACATTTTTCATTATTAATACTGTCTCAATTATATTTTTCTTTAAACAGCAAAAATATTTGTTAATAGTTAACTGGATGGAATAAAAGTGACACTCAACATTGTGAAAACTTCTATATTCCAAAATACACTGGGACTAGTACTTTCAGCTATAAAGCAAACCTGTTCAATTTGACAAATCTGTCAGAAACTGCCACTTACAATTTAATGCTTTTGCCACTGTTAGCTGCTGTCAGAGCATGCAGTACAGTATAATGGAAATGTATAGCATGCCATTCCACATTTGATCTATTGCTTTAGTAAGTTGATTGTGCCAGCCACCATATTAAATTCTTAATACTAGTCAAATTTTCAAATATATTTCCTGAATAATCCCTTTCCTTTTCCTGGGTGGTTCAGAGACTTGAGGGCTTACAGAAAGGACTACTGATGACCCCTGTGCTCTCTGTACACCTGGGATAATTCACTGTTAATGGTGACATTTCCAAGTCTGTGGAGAGATCTGTTTATGAAGAAAACACTGTCTCAATCCTTGAGGGATCGCAGAGGGGGGAAAGAAAAAGGACTTGAAAAAGAAGTTATAATATGGCTTTTATGGGAGGAGATGAAAGGCTTGTTTTGTTCTCTTTCTTTTTGCCTACATCAAAAATGCTGTTTACTTTGCAGAAGCAGCTACAAGATAGACTTTAAACATTGACTGCGTTTGCTCTCTACCAGCATTCAGAATAACATTGACAGGTGGAGCAGGGATGAACAGACTCAGGAACGCTCAGCACCTCTATCCTTGTGAGAGGTGAAAGGGGGACTGTAGCTCATAGGTAGGGCGGTCTCTTCACAGGGCCACATCATGCTGGTTACTTTTTGGATATTAGGATTTTCTTGGTGAATTACAAACACACACATTGTTTTTGTCTGCTTGTGCCCTTTGCTCCTCCTTTAAGCTATTTGAAGTTGGCTTTGCAAAGTTTTGTTGAGACTGTCTCTGCTTGCATTTTATTTTGGAAATATCAGGCCTTGGCTTCCCTTTATGTTGTTGTAGGGGTTTGGCAAGATCTTTGGGAGGACCATGCTAGAGACATCCCAGGAGGTTGAAACCAGAGTTGCAGCTGTCCCAGCACCCAACTGACAGGATGAAGCACCGGGCAGAGGCTAGGGGCTGTGTGTTGTATAGGTGTATTCTGTTCTTAGAGGTTCCATCTACACTGCAGCTGGGAGATGTAATGTCTAGCTAAGGTAGACATACATGCACTAGTTGTAATTGAGTTAGCACTCTAAAAAATAGCAGTGTGGCTGCAGCACCATGGACAGTGGTCCAGACTAGCCACTTTCATAAGCAGCGGCGGCTCCAGGCACTAGTGCACCAAGCGTGTGCCTGGGGTGGCAAGCCGCGGGGGGGCGCCCAACCGGTCCCTGTGAGGGCGGCAGTCAGGCAGCCTTCAGCGGCATGCCTGCGGGAGGTCCGCCGGTCCCGTGGATTCGGCGGCAATTCGGTGGCGGGTATGCCGAAGCCGCGGGATCAGCGGACCTCCGCAGGCATGCCGCCGAATCTGCGGGACTGGGGACCTCCCGCAGGCGTGCCGCCGAAGGCTGCCTCACTGCCGTGCTTGGGGCGGCAAAAAAGCTAGAGCCGCCCCTGTTCATACGTACCTAGGATCTCAGACAGGACTGTAAACAGGCAGCTAGCCTGAGCCGCTGCCCATGCCGCCAGGACCACACTGCTATTTTTAGCACACCAGCTCAATCAAAGCTAGTGCGTGTACGTTTACCCTTGCTGGGAATTACACCTCGCAGTTGCATTGCACATGTCCCCATATACTACAGGCTAGAAGAGCAACAGCTCAGGTTTCAGCATCCTTTCATGTCATCAGACAAAGTCTTCAAGGAACCTCCCTAGCTTGGTCATGCTGTAAATATGTACTGCCGAAAGCAGGGAACCATTCGCTCTGCTGCTGGAGGGAGAGCATTCAACCAACAACTTTATTAATCAAATAATTAATGGAGATATCCTATCTCCTAGAACTGGAAGGGACCTTGAAAGGTCATCAAGTCCAGCCCCCTGCCTTCACTAGCAGGACCAAGTACTGATTTTTGCCCCAGATCCCTAAGTGGCCCCCTCAAGGATTGAACTCACAACCCTGGGTTTAGCAGGCCAATGCTCAAACCACTGAGCTATCCCTCCCCCAGCCCTAATCAACTGCACTAAGAACCTGACACAAGCGATAGCATATTTACTATGCGCACACTCTGACATGGCTGTAAAAAGGTAAAATGCTCTACTACTGGGGTTTGAAGGGACACTGTATCCTCCGCAAAAAGAGATAAATAAGGATCTGATTCTTAATGTAAAATATTGTACGAGCAAACAAAGGGAATAAAGTAATGCGTATGAAACTATCGTTATGCTTTATAAAACAGCAGGACAGGAGACACACTGTTTCTTAAACTTTTTTACTTTACAATGAGAAGCGTATTTATGGAAACAGTTTTCAAAGGGAAGCATAAAAAGATGGAGCCCAATCCCCAGTGCATTAGTCTGGTGTTAAAGTAGTGTAACTCCATTGAAATCAGCTGCAGTAACACAGAGGGGGCTTGGGCCCTTAGGATCCTATTCAGTCCCACTGACCTCTGTGGAATTCCAGCCACATACACCAGGCCTGAATTTGTCCAATAGTGATAGCTTTGTAATGAAAGGTTAACTCACTTAGTAATCCATTGTCAAAGTCCCTGTCCGTGCATTGTCACTGGTCTGCATTCTTTAAAGGGCCGGTATTCCTTTTAGATGTGACCAAATAACCGAAGGGCCTGACTATTTGTGCTCAGTAAAGTTCCCATGGCATTTCAAATTGAGTTATTTAGGGTTTGTAAACCCCAGGTATTATGGCAGATTCTAGTTTGGCTCAGATACCAATTTCAACAAACATACTTAACTCATTTCTTTAGACGCCTTTAATGGGGCCTGATTTTCAGAAAGGGCTGAGCATGTGAAGCAGGTTCATGCACACTGAAAATCATCTTCTGGTGTCATAAATCAGGCAGCCAAAATCTGACGTACTCAAACTTCATTTTTGAAAATTTAGTTCCATATTTCCAGGAGGAACGATTTCATACATTGGGGTGGTTGTAGTCATTTGGCTTTTGATCTTATTTCTCCTCATGCGCCCAAGATGCACAAAAACATCCCTAGAATAGTTTATTTGTTGAAAACATATCATGTGTTATGCTCTAACAGTAGCTATCATTCATAAGAGACTGGCTGACAGCACATTGAAAACTTTGGAAACTGTTGTATTAACAGCAAGTTCTGGTTACAAAATATAGCAATATACTATGCATTTCCATCCCCCTCTTTTTTCATTATTTCAGACATTTAATAAAAGCAGTTTCTTAAGTTTTAAGCATTTATTTCTACTGTTTATTTCTCCACATGCTCGCCTGGTCCAAGAAGTCTTTAGGAAGCCAATGAATATAGATGAGCTTGGCCCACAGTCTTATATTTTCATATCATGTCCATAGCAACCAGTTGTCTGTTGGGGACCTATTTATTGCCCTTGAAAGGGGATTAATTGGATGATCTAGATAGTCATTTCAACTGTATCTGTAAATGACAATACCATCGATGTACACTGTGCCATGTTGCCCAGGAGACTGGAGTACGCAATCCATCAGGTATCGGAATGACATAGATACACGAACACCAAAATAATATGGTCTTGAATTGATATTGGCTGAATGGGGTGGAGAATAAGGTCTTTTCTTGTGATTTGGGTGTCAAAGGAATCTTCCAATACCACTCTTGACCTGACAAATATTTGGTGGCCTCTAATCTCTCCAGCAACTTGTCCACTCTAGACATAGCATATGTGTCAAATGCCGATAGCATATTTATTTTCCGGAAATCAATGGAAAAATGGGTTGATCCGTTCAGGTTTGGCACAAGTACAATGGAATTCCTCCACACACTGGGATGTAGACATACATCACCATGTATGTACTGGAAATAGATGGTATCTACAAAGCAGTCTCCAAGCCCTGCTAGCTGTTTCCTAACCAATGTTTGGCTGCAGTCCTGGTACCTCTATCCCATTAACCTATACTGGGATTGATGTCTTAGCCAGGCCTCTTTTCCAAGCCCTGGTGTCAGCTGTCCATGGCTGCCAATATAATTGCAGTCCATGAAGGGGCAGTCACAGTGGAAATGACCATGCTGTCCACAAACAAAACAGCTTCCCATCGAGGTATTGCCCTCATCCCCATGCTCATCAAAGGGAAGATGGATGTCCATGGAGGGTCCTCATTTGGGATCAGGCTTTTCCATGGCTTTATAGTCTACACAATGCTAGATCTCCAGGATCTGCCATAGCCGTGAGTTGTCCATGGATTTGGGCAAGATATATAGTTTTCCTCCTCATCTGGCCCACATATCTGCAGGAAGCAGTCCCCTGAGATAGATGGCTTCAGGCCTCAAAGATTCAGTGGCTGCCTTATAATTCTCCGTCGGGCTCACCACATCAGTTGGTATCTTGGGTCTAGGTCGCAACAACCATTCTGGTTCTGCCGCCAGGAGGATCTGCGTGAACTGCTCCAGTACAATCTTTTCAGCCACCTGCTACCCAGATAACCTTTCAGGTTGGAGTCAGAGTCATCAACATTTCAGAAGGGTCTGGGCCACTGCTCAAGGTCAGGTCCTCAGTGGGTCTTTCTCCCAGCAAAAGCACTCTTGGGTTTTGGCTGTGATGTCAAAGATGTTAAGATGGCCACCCTGACCCCCGGCCATGGCATCAAGACCACAGTACAGGGCTTTTTCTGTCTGGGGCTCCACCAGACAGTCTGCCAACAAACAGTGCCATAACTAGGCATTTTAGCACCCCGGGATGAGCAAGCATATTTGCGCCTCTTCTAGAGCCCTGCACGGGACTATTTTTTAATCCCGCCCTCCCACCCCAGGGGACAGAAATGAGATTAAAAGAATAGTCCTCCCACACCACAAACAACATGAATGCCCTGGCCAGCAGCCGCCGCTCTCTGGCTGCCTAGTTCTGAATGCAGCGCCACCACCAGGGGCAGCAGTGAAGAAATAAGGGTGGGTCATGCCACCCTTATTTGTGCGCTGCCTTCAGAGCTGGATGGTTGGAGAGTGGTGACCACTGTATGGCTGCTCAGCTCTTCAAGCAGCGCCAACACCAGCAGCAGCACGGAAGTAAGAGTGGCAGGGTATGGTATTGCCGCCCCTTCTTCTGCGCTGCTGCTGGAGGCAGCGCTGCCTTCAGAGCTGGGCGGCGGGATAGCAGTGGCCACTGGCTGCTGAGTTCTAATGGAAGGAAGAGGAGAGTGGGCTCCATTAGCCTTCTACTGTCAGCTCCCAGTCTCCCCTGGGCCAGGAGTCTCTGTCCCCCAAGTCCCTCTGCAGGAGATGCTGGGGGAGAGGAGCTAGAGCTAGACTCTTAATTCTCTCTGCCCCCAAGGGAGCCTGCAGCAAAGGGATGTGGGCAGGGCCCTCCATGAGGACTTGCTGCCCCAGCTGCTCCAGGATGACAAGAAGGGACCCAAGGCCAGGCCCAAACCTGGCGGGAGCAGGGGCTGGAGCATGGTCTCCTGGAAGGCCCAGGCTCACCACTTAAGCAGGAAAAGAAGAACTTGACTGATTCCCTGATCTGCCTCTGCCTCCCTCAGGGGAACATTCCTAGCCCACAGCCCCTGCAGCAGCAGATCCCACAGTCTGTCAGAGCCAGCTCACTTACACCTAAAGTCAGGAAGCTGGGGTCAGAGGTCACTTACATCAAATTCAGGGAGGGCGATGGTGAATTGGAGCAGGGCTGTACTGCTCCTTATGGCCCTGGCTTTCTCCTGGGACACTCTGGTCCTGTTCCAGAAGTTGACACACTGTGAGGGAAGGAGGCAGGTCAGCGTCAATGGGCAGGTGCACACGCTGTGCAAATGAGCCCCTCCTCATCCCCGAGTGGCTGAGACTTCGTGCTGTCCCTGGCTCCTTCCTAGAGAAACAGGAGGATCTCCTGGGAATCAGCTGTATCTCCCAAGGGCACTGAGATAACTGGGGGGATTGTCCTCACAGTCACTCCCTTCATCCCACCAAGGACTTTAGAGCTGGGGTTGGGTAAGGGGTCTGTCTCCTTCCTGATGAGCTGTTCATGAATCAGGAGTTCAGAGAGGATGGGACCTGCCCCAACACTGAACATTGTCCCAATCTGGAGAGACAAGGCAAGTTGTGACCTGCAGGATACAAGCATTGTCCTGGGTGCAACAATCCCCTTCTAAAGCTCTACAATCACTGAATCTTGTGGATTTCAGACCAATTCTCCAATTTGTCAAGGGCATTTTGAATTCTAACCCTGTGCTCCAAAGTGCTTGGTGTCATCTACAAATTTTATAAACATACTCTCCACTCCATTATCCAAATCATTACTGGAAATATCAAATATCAAAAATGAAAATATCAAATAGTGCTGGACCCAGACTGACCCCTGCAGAATCCCACTAGATACACTCTTTCATTTTGACAGCCAAACATTGGTAACTACTCTTTGAGTATGGTCTTTCAACCTGTTGTGCACCCACATTACAGTAATTTCATCTAGGCCACATTTCCCCAGTTTGCTTATGAGACTCTCATATGGGACTGTTGGGGGACCACTAGGCATAGCTACCAGGTAACTCGGGAGAGTGGAAGACCAAAGTGTCGATGAAGCTCTTTTGCTCTGGGCCTATCTGTACCCCCAAACCCCATCTTGTGAACTCTCACCTACTTCTGTGCTCGCTGCTTACAGGCTTTGTAGCAAGCTGAAGCAGAAATGTAAGGGTCAGCTTTTCTAGCAGGCAGACCGCTGTAAACAGGCCTTGCAAGGCCACAAGATAAGCAGGCGTATGGGAACGTTCCTAATTGTAACTGCTAGAGAAGGGAGGGGTGGGAGGTGTAAGAGGGAGTAACAGGACAAAGGCTTACACAGAGACTGCTTGAAGTATAAAAGGTAAAAGTTATTTGTATTTGTTGCACTGGATTTGAGACATGCTGGTCTCCTAGTGCCATTTCAGAGCTCTGAAATAAACTTGGCTTGCTTTCTCCCCTCGGTGTCTTTATTGGTGCCAAGCACACCGGGCAACGGACCATTTGAAGTCCGCCTCGAGCACTTGGGCGGTAACAGTTTTGGCGTCCCTGGGTGGGCTCGAGGCTGAAATTTAGCCTTGCCCGGATCCCTCCTGGTGGCCGACGGATTACGACGACGACCGACGCCCAGCGCGCACCGGTGACTTCATCGGGGGCCTCGGCAGAGACGTGGTTTGCTCGACCCCGGAGGGCACAACGGTGCAACGCACACAGACAGTGGAGAAACAGCTGCGGGTGACGGTGGGGAACCGGTCCCGTTGATAGGGCGACGGACCGTCGATAGGGCGACGGTGCAGAACCGGACCCATGGATAAGGTAGGAATAGTCCAGTGGGGACTTTATCTGTCTTGACCTGGGGACGCCCAGAGGTCTACCTGTTGTGACTTGGGGACGCCCAGAGTCTCCCTCAGTATGGGGCAGGGACAGAGTACAGCCGGCAGGGTACAGTGTACACCGTTAGAATGCATTCTGGTGAACTGGAAGGTGTTTGGATCTGATCAGTTGATTAAAAGTAAATTGAAAAGGTTCTGTACAGTTGATTGGCCTCAGTACCAGCTGGAGTGCCAAGAAAGGTGGCCACCGGAAGGATCACTTAATTACAACACGATCCTTCAGTTGCTTTTGTTTTGTCAGAAAACAGGTAAATGGAATGAACATCTCTATGCGTATATGTTTATGGTATTAAGAAATAGGACTGATATTTTGCTCAAGTGTCATTTGACTCCGACAGGCTCGGTAGTATGTGCTGCTAACCCCCAGAACCCTCCCACTGTTGTAATGCCAGAATCGGTGTCCCCTTTGGCTCCTCCACCCCCACAGGCTTTAGAGAGTACCCCCCCCCCCCGTGGGATTGTATCCGTTGATTACTGAGAGTGTGGTAGCTCGGCCAGGAACACAGGAACGGCCAGCACAGATAGGGTCAGTGTATTCTTCCATAAGCCTGACTGGGATGATTGTAATATACTTATGAGAACCCTGTTGTCTGAAGTGGAGCGGAATCAGGTTATAGCCAAGGCTAAGGAGAAGGAAAACAGAGAAGGCATTTAAGGTTTAAAGGGAAAGCTATTGGACTCCAGATGTTGTACAGAGTGGAATCCTCAGAAGTGAGTGTGCTCATCCTGGTTTGTTGCTTCAAAGCTCTGTACAGAAGTTATGTTACTGGAAAGGTGTATGATGGCAATGAGTATGTGTTGATGGTTGGAGAAAGGTGTATAAGTGAAGAGTGGAAGGTTCCTTTGGAAGTTAGAAGAAGCCGAGAAAGGGAGAAAGGGGGGCTGAATGTGCCCAAGCAACTGAGATCAGCAAAATACTGCAAGGCATAATGAGGACAACAGAAGGGTTAAAAAGCAGCTTTGTTGGACTGTATTGGCTCAAGGATTTAAAAACTCCCCCACTCTGTTTGGACAGGCTTTGGCCAGAGACTTGGAGGAGTGGGATAATTCAGACAGAGCCCTCCTGCTGCAATATGTAGATGATTTGCTAATTGCTGCTGTGGGTCTAATCCCTTGTTTCAAAGCTACTGTGAGTCTCCTAAACTTTATTGGATTGCGAGGATACAGGGTATCTCAAAACAAAGCCCAAATTGCTCTTACAGAGGTTCAATATCTGGGATTTCACATCAGGCAGGGAGAGAGACAGCTCTCAAACGAAAGAAAGGAGGCTATCTGCCAAGTTCCCATCCCCAGCAATAGTAAACGGCTTAGAGCATTTCTGGGCATGGCAGGCTTTTACAGAATATGGATTCCAGAGTTTGGACTGTGGGCTAAACCTCTGTATGAATGTGTTAAGGGAGCGGATCAAGACCCCTTTCACTGGTCCCCAGAAGCGGACAGGGCATTTAAGATCTTGAAAAGGAAGCTAATGGAAGCTCCAGCCCTCGGCTTGCCCGATATATCTAAGCCGTTCCAACTGTATGTGCATGAACGAAAAGTGGTAGCTTTGGGAATGCTTACCCAGCTACTAGGTGCCGGGAAGCGTCCTGTAGCATACTTTTCTAAACAACTGGATCAAGTTTCAAGGGGATGGCCAGCCTGTTTGAGGGCGGTCGCAGCTACTGCTCTGGTGCTTGGGGAAGCGGAGAAGCTGACACTGGGAGGAGCTGTGCAAGTGTATCTTCCTCATATGGTCCAAGCTTTGCTGGACACTAAGGGTGGTCTTTGGCTCACACAGGCTCGGGTTGCTCGATACCAGGCGAAGCTGTTAGAGAATCCTGAAGTCACCCTGCAGATCTGTCCCTCCCTTAATCCAGCTACACTGCTACCAGAGACAGAAGAACAGGAACATGACTGTCTAGAAATCATAGATGTTTAGTATTCTAGCCGCCCAGATCTAAAAGATCAGCCACTCCCAAATGCTGACTTGGAATGGTATACAGATGGAAGTAGTACTGTTGTGGATGGGCAAAGGAGGGCTGGTTATGCTATTGTGTTTCTTCATGATACCGTGGAAGCTGAGAGTTTACCGGCAGGAACGTCTGCCCAGCTTGCTGAACTAGTGGCCCTGACCCGTGCCCTCGAGCTGGCAAAAGACAAACGGGTTAATATCTTTACTGATTCAAAGTATGCTTTTGGGGTATTGCATGCTTACGCTGGTTTGTGGAAACAAAGGGGAATGCTAACAGCTCAAGGTTCTCCAGTCAAGCATGGGTCTCAAATTCTCCGGCTTTTAGAAGCAGTACAACTCCCCTCAGCAGTAGCAGTGGTGCATTGCAAAGCCCATCAAAGGGAAGATCAAGATGTAACCAGGGGCAATGCCAGAGCAGACAGGGAAGCTAAGCGAGCTGCTACCCTGAAATCACCAACAGAGGAGAATGCCAAATGCATGCCCTCATCCCATCAGTGGGTGAACTTGCAGCCCCTCAGTACTCCCAAGAAGACAGAAACCTGGCTGACAGTCTCGGTCTCCAGGAAAAAGAGGGATGGTTTTATTCCACAGAGGGAAAAATCCTCCTGCCCAAGGGCCTGATTCGACCGGTGTTGCAGAAACTGCATCAAACCACACACACAGGCAGAGAGGCTCTCACCCAGCTTATGACTAAATATTTTCTAACCTCTGGACTTAAACCCCTAGCATCACAGGTACAAGCTGAATGTTTAATTTGCCAAAAGAATAACCCACGACCAGGAGTAGCAGTGCCACCAGCCACCCTGGAACCTACCCCAGGCCCAGGATTGGTGTGGCAAATAGACTTTACTGAGTTTCCCAGGACTCAAGGGTACAGGTACCTTCTTGTCTTAGTGGATCGATTCAGCGGATGGCCTGAAGCCTTCCCATGTCGCAACAACACTGCCAAAACAGTGGCTCTTAAGTTTGTCAAGGAAATTATTCCTTGCTTCGGCCTCCCCCAATGGATGGAATCTGATAATGGAACACACTTCACATCTCAAATTGTTCAAAAGATATCAAGTGCTCTGCAAATCCCCTGGAAACTCCACACACCCTGGCGACCACAAGCCAGTGGAGTAGTGGAACGCACAAATCAGACGCTCAAGAGACACCTTTCAAAGGTCTGTCAGGAGGCCTCTCTTAAGTGGCCTGATGCCTTACCCCTTGTGTTACTTCGCATTCGTGCTCTCCCTAAGGGTAGGATAGGGCTTAGTCCCTTCGAGATTATGTTTGGAAGAGCATGGCCTATGAATGGTACCCCAGTTCTGGCAGGGGAATGGGAAGTGGGGTGTGGTTTCTTGTCTCAGTATATGTGCTCTCTGTCTGCTGTTCTTTCTTCTCTTCACAGGTACACCAAAGATTCACAGCCTCTTCTGCTGGATACTCCGGTCCACTCCCTGCAGCCTGGTGACTCCGTTCTCGTGCGGACCTGGAAGGACAAGCCTCTCCAAGAGAAGTGGAAGGGACCCCACACCGTCCTGCTTGTCACCCATACAGCGGCAAAGGTCGAAGGACACAAGAACTGGATTCATCACTCTCGACTGAAAGCAGTGCCCGCTCCTAAACAGTGGACTGTCCAGCCTGCGGAGAAGACTGCTAACGACGATTTGGGACTTAAGCTGTTATTCAAAAGACAGTAAGGATCACTGGGAATGCGTTGTGATCTTTCTGAACAGTCACAGCATACTCCCCGTGAAAACCCTGAGCATTGGTTTTATTTTCTCACAGAAGGCGGACCTGGCCTATGTATTTGGTCTTGTTATTTTTGATTTGTTTAGTGTCAATAATTCTTATTGTCCTTTGGGTATTTGGGTTTGTGGTACTAGTGCCTACAAATGGCTTCCTAATGGTTGGCATGGTAGCTGTTACAAAGGCTATCTTGCTCCTCCCCTCCTCATTCTACCCAAGGCTCCCTCAGGTCGTCCCAGGTACTATCGGTCCTTGAGAGCTACCTTAGAACCCATCAGTGAAGGAGACAGGTTTGGGATGATAGCCCTCCCTTCCTATGGGGTGGGACGACTAGCCCAACTTTACAGAAGACTATCTAAATTTCTCACCCAGTTTGCCAATGATACCCTAGCCATAGAGAAAAGCATAAGTTCTGAGCTGTACCAGCTTCGACTGCTGGCTTTGCAGAACCGACAGGCCCTAGATTATGTGTTAGCCTCACGAGGCGGGGTCTGTGCCCTTATTGGAGAAGAGTGTTGTACCTATGTCCCAGAGTTTTCACAGGACATTAACAAGCACATCTTGTCAGCAGAACGGGCCTTTAACCAGTGGAAGGCCCAGGAAGGGGAACCCACTATTTTGGATTCCCTTTGGGGTTGGATACCTGGTTTAGGGGAACTAGGGGATATAGGGGGAAGCATTGTTCGCATCTTGCTCACAGGTGTGGTGATATGTTTTATTCTTGTTCTTTTGCTCATTTGCTGTAAAGTGCTAATATGTAAGATTTGTACCTCTCCCTCCCCAGAGGTTCCTTTATACCCTCTCATTGATAATCCTGATTGTATGGAGCTTAATCGCATTTTGTCTTTAGAGTATGAGAAAACTCTGACAAAGGTTTGTTGAGTGTTCTCAAAGGAGGGATTGTTGGGGGACCACTAGGCATAGCTACCAGGTAACTCGGGAGAGTGGAAGACCAAAGTGTCGATGAAGCTCTTTTGCTCTGGGCCTATCTGTACCCCCAAACCCCATCTTGTGAACTCTCACCTACTTCTGTGCTCGCTGCTTACAGGCTTTGTAGCAAGCTGAAGCAGAAATGTAAGGGTCAGCTTTTCTAGCAGGCAGACCGCTGTAAACAGGCCTTGCAAGGCCACAAGATAAGCAGGCGTATGGGAACGTTCCTAATTGTAACTGCTAGAGAAGGGAGGGGTGGGAGGTGTAAGAGGGAGTAACAGGACAAAGGCTTACACAGAGACTGCTTGAAGTATAAAAGGTAAAAGTTATTTGTATTTGTTGCACTGGATTTGAGACATGCTGGTCTCCTAGTGCCATTTCAGAGCTCTGAAATAAACTTGGCTTGCTTTCTCCCCTCGGTGTCTTTATTGGTGCCAAGCACACCGGGCAACGGACCATTTGAAGTCCGCCTCGAGCACTTGGGCGGTAACAGGACTGTGTCAAAAGCCTTATTAACAACAAGATATATCATGTCTATTGGTTCCCCGCATCCACTAGGCCAGTTACCCTGACAAAGAAAGAAATGGGGTTGGTTTGGAATGATTTCTTCTTGACAAATCCATGCATTCCAGTCCTTATAACCCTAGGTGCTTACAAACTGATTGTTTAATAATTTGTTCCAGTATCTTTCCAGGTATCAAAGTGAGGCCGACTAGTCTGTAAGTTCCTGGATCTCCTTTGTTCCCCCTTTTTAGACATAGGTACCATCTTGTTAATGGATGTGAAGATATTCTTCTTCTAGGATCTCAGAAGAGAACTGCTGTACAGCACCTGGTTTGTTAAGGCAACAAATGCTGAGCCAGGAACCAGTGGTTAAAATTTGTCCCTGACCATTTCTTGTTTCTTTAGACAAGACATTTTAGCAAATTTTAGAATGCCTTGGTGCTCAACACCGTGAAACAACCCTTTCTCCTCCACAAAGTGCTTTATGCCCATTATCTCACCCAGACTCACTACGGCCAGGAGTTAGAGAAGTGCCCCTCTTCCCATCGGACAGATTGGGCCCCTGAGGTACAGAGAAGGGAGATGACCTACCCCAGGTCACACAGCAAGGCGATGGCAGAGCCAGCTGAAAAGCCAACAATTCTTACTCTTGCTCTAACCAACAGATGACAAACCTTCCAGAGGCAGGGATAGAGCCGAGGAATTGAGATGGTGGGAAAATTTTCATTGAAACAGTTTTCTGTTGGAAAATCCCATTAAGATTAAATAAATATGTTTTTTGAAATCATAAATCAATTTGGATGAAAATTCTTTGCAAAAATATTTTTTTGCAAAACAAAAGCATCTCCTATTTGACACATACTGTTACATTGTCTCATCGCACACAAAGAACAGACACTTTGATCTAGAAAACTAGGTAAAATGCTTGAGTCTGGGCTTAATAGTTGCTCCTCTTAAAGATTTTCAAATAATAAAATACAAATAAAATAGAATATTTCAGCTATTATACAGCAGAACCCAATTTATCAAATCTAACTGGGACCGGGGCCAGAGCGGATAATAAAAAATTTGGATAATCCGGAGAATGGGAAAGTGAGAGGCTGCACCACCATCTACCAGCCACAGGAGAAATTAGATGCTTCTGGACCTGTGTGGGCTAGTTGTTCAATATGGTGAGCTGGATAATGGAGGGTTGGATAAATGGGGTTCTACTGCATTATGTCATAATTTTCCATGACTCAACATGATAGGACACCTCATATTATACACTGCTACTAGTGACACTCTCAAATGTATCTTAACAAATCCCCAACCTCCACCCACCATGAGGTAGTATGAGAGGATTGTTCTAATTGACAGAGGGAGAAACTAAGGCTGAGAAAGGTGAAGGGACTTGTCTTACATCACACAGCCAGTCAGTGGCAGAGCTCGGAATAGGACCCAGGAGTCCTGACTTTCAAGCTAACCGTCAGTCTTGAATTTCATATACTGAATGATCAGAATAAAGTGATCTCAAATGAGCTACAGACCAACAACAGTTCACAGCAGTAGTATTATTATTCAGCAAGTATTTTAAAGGAACTAGAACATTAGAGAGAATCATGAACTGCTCAGAGACAATTAATGGAGAGAAGCAGCAACATTTATCAAGCATCTGATTGATTATGGCTTTTTTGCAAAAGGGAAACCAAAGAAGACAAACCCCAGTGTCCCCACTGATTATAAGGGACAAAGGCCAAGGTGGGGAAAAAAATTCTCCCACCTTATCCTAGTGTTCTCCATGCCTAGAATTTGGCTGGCACCAGGTAGATCAGGGGGAAATAGGTTCCAAACCTCTCTGAGGCTCTTACCTTCTCAACAGGGACATCTTTTTTTGTAGAAAAGGTGGTAGTGAAGAAAGAGAAAAATCCGAAGGGGTTCTGCCTCACATTCACGTATGTAAACCTGAATTCTCTCTCAGTCCTCAAGGAGAGACCTCAAGAAGGAGACGCACTGCAGCAAAGCAACGGTGGTCTCTGATATTCCCCCGACTCTGCAGCCTGTCCTGCATGGCTGTTGTCAGGGTCTCTCTGTGCGGTCACCACCTCTCGTACTCTTTTGACCAATAAGCTGAGGTCCTGCAAAAGGCCCTTGTGATGTCACTGCCACACCCATCCTGCCCTGCAGGGCTCATGTCCTCCCCCTAGGCAGCCCTTTTGGATGTTTGAGCTGCTCCCCCTGTATCGCTCCACTCATTCATCGTTAGTTCTGGGGATCAAGCAGGCTACACATGAAAACATTAGAAGCTGCTCAATGTGACATACTCAGTTTTTCAGAGATTTGTAGACTTTAAGGCCAGAGGAGACCGTTAGCTGATCTAATCTGACTCTCTGCATATCTCAGGCCTCCTGTATAGCACAGGAGCTAGTTTTTGACCAAAGCACACCCCAGAAAGGCATTTAGTCTTCATTGGAAGACATCAGGAGATGGAGAAACCATTACTTCCTTTCGTAGGTTGGAGGAAATTGATACAGTGAGGGGAAGGGAATTGACCCGATGGCCACACTTGTGAGTCTGTATCATAATAATATACACAATGGAACTGCACCAAGGTTGTATAAGCTGCCTTAATTCTGGTGTTTCCTAACATTTAAAGGCCTGGTCTACACACAGTTCTTTGTACGTATACAACTATTTTGGTTAGGGATGCATTTATTTATTTATTTTTACCTAAATACTTGTCCTGACACAACCTCTAGTGTGGACACAGTTATATCTTTATAAAAGTGCCTTACACCGATATAGCTTATTCCCCTAGCTGCACTGGAATAGCTATACAGGTATCAAACACCTTTACACTGACATGACAGTGTGCATGTTAGGGGGATTGTACCGCTTTAACTATACTTGTAGAGCTCAAGTAGTACAACTCTCTACTGGAAACAAGCCCCTGCTCACCAACACTGATGCACCTTTATGTTGAATTAAAACAAAAAGTCAAGCTCTTGTTAAGAAGGAAGAAAGATTGGCTCCCCTCAGGAAAAATGACACTCAGATACTTGGCCCTCACATACTATGGTGATGGGGACCAACTAAAAACCTAGATAAATAGCTCCCGTATTCCATGTTGAGTAATGAATGTCAGTGCAGAGGTGTCATGGGGTTGCTGGTCTCTTTAAGGGGAGTCTGGGCCCAGCTACTTATGGGAAGCTAATTTAAAAGGAAAGAGCCCATATAGGCAGTTGATTGTCTGTCAAGCACCTGGACCTGATCAAAGGCCATCAGGACTAGGGTGACCAGACAGCAAGTATGAAAAATCAGAGTGTGGGGGGTAATAGGTGCCCATATAAGAAAAAGCCCTGAATATCGGGACTGTCCCTATAAAATCAGGACATCTGGTCACCCAAATCAGGACTCAGTTACAAGGAGGCGCTCTTGTTGCTGCAGGAGAAGGAGAGTTATAGCCCGTTAAACACTCTAAGCTGTCACGTAAAATGATAGAGTCGAAAGGGGCCCACTTTAGCCCCCAGCTCAGCCAATCAGCGTTACGACTCTGAGGGGCAGGAAGCTGAGGGTTCTCATCAGTAAGTGAAATCATCAGAAGATCTGATAATTAAATGAACATATCATGGATGGATTAGCTTTGACTGTAATGCCAGCATTTAGATGCATCATTCATAAGCACAATCATCAGAAATTTATTCATTTCAAAGAACGTAGTATAACCTACTGAGCTGCAGTCACTATTGTTTGTTTATGTTGCTTTCCGGAGTTGAAGGGCACTCTTCCTCTTCTCCTTATTTGTGGTTTAATTTCAAATTTAAGACCAAATTTAAAAGCCCAAAGCCCAAATTTTTAAAAAAGCTGCAATCCTGGCTGCTGTAGCCTATTGGTCATCCTTGGAATGATTCATTCCCTAGAGATATAATAATCATTTTTCAGCTACAACCACTATTCATTCATTTTCTCTGGAGACACCTTGGTTCACTTTCAGCCTACCAAGTACACATGTGAGATCCCTTTTCAAAGAGGCATGTGTCAGTTAAAATCTTCTGCTGGGTTTTCTCCTACTAATTGCAAGCAGGGAACTAGTTCTCCTTTTACAAACAAAGCCACCATTTTTAAATCTTCCCTGAGTTTAGTTGTGCTTATAGAACCATATAGTGCATAAATTGTGATCATGATAATGTGAAGCTTTCATCTTAGCTTGAAGTAGCATCTGTCCATTATGATGTCTTGGAAATCTTGATTGATAAAGGATCTAGATCTCTTTTTAATTACCGTATAATGTACCGGTACTTGGCAAAGGGTAATGTTTTGCATCGGGAAATAGATCAGGATATAATTCCTGCAGCTAATGCAGAGAAGGGTGTAGAATTCAAACTTGTGCTTGCCTACACCTTTCAACATTAGAGAAAACATAGATTTTAGAAACTGAGATATTTACTATTTTTATGAGAAATAGGGAAGGGTTTTACTGCTTTTTGTGTGTGTAAAAGAAGGCTTGTTGGCTCGGTGTATTTGGGACTAAAAGGAATTCACATACATTCATTTATTTAATAAATTCCCACTTCCTAAAACAAAAGGAAAGAAAATTTGGTAATTATAGTCTGATTTATGTTTTTCTACTAAGTGGGCCAAAGTCAGTGGAATTACGCCAGTTGCTAGTTCAGCCACATTTCTCTGACAAAGTGAAGTTTAAAATGTGGTACTGGTTCCACATTACATCGAGAACAAAGATGTCTACAAATTCTGGTTTTGCTATCTGGACTTCTG
The DNA here is from genome assembly GCF_028017835.1 of Emys orbicularis. Classification (NCBI taxonomy): domain Eukaryota; kingdom Metazoa; phylum Chordata; order Testudines; family Emydidae; genus Emys; species Emys orbicularis. The sequence goes on from NC_088683.1 coordinate 350,583,711, forward strand.
CCAGTCAAATGAACCATACGTTATATCAATAGCCTTGAGTAATGCTGAACATGTCCTGAGAAATGTCATCACAATCTAGATATGGTTCTTTCTTTTTCCATCTTTCAAATGTTTTGAAGACTATGTCATGACTTTTTTTTCTGAATGTTTCTGTAATCAAATAGCATTTTAGGTACTATATAAACATTTACTTAGTGTAACAATTCTAGCAAAAGAACTTGCAAGCTCTTAATTGCTAAGACATGTAAGGAAGTGTCGTAGTGTGATAATTTTATACATTTAATTCATTTGCTAGATAAGATTTAAAGTTGAGTATTTTCAGGATCATAAGGATGTTTGCTCTGGAGTGAATTAGTGTGGTTTTAAAATGTCTCTAAAGATTAGCCGGGAATGGATGGTTCTGAGGATTAGTAATGAGATATAGTTTTAACTCCTAGGTTTCTGTTTAATATCTACCCCATGTCTCTAGATTCTAAAAGTTATCATTTGACATATTTTCACTGGTCAGAGCTCTGATCCAAATGTACAAAAGAAAAAAAAAAGGAAAGGTGGCATTAATTGGTATCATCCGGCCAGTCTCAGCAGAGAGGACAAGTATTGAAATGGCATAGAGATATAGAGATTAAGTTATCCTTTACTCTCAAGAAGTGATCTCTCCTAGTTGGGGTTAAGACATATGGATTGCTAGTTGGTATTATCATTATATCTTTTATATAAACACATAGAGGACATCAGTGGCCAGGGCTGGTGCGAGGAGGAGGTATTAAATGCCCTATTTGTTGAGGAACATCATGCCTTCAATTAGAATTGTCATGAAAGATACCAGGTTTACAGGAGTACTTTGAGGAATGTTTGGGACCATCCAACCTCTTTGGTTAGAGTTGTTGAGTAAGGATGTCAACTACTTGTGAACCTTACAAAAACTCTCAGGTTCAGGGATACTTGGGTAACCACAGTCTACCTAACAACCATTCCTCCTGTAGTTTCAATTGGGGACAGAATCCCTCTGCATTTCTTATCTTAAACCATTGTGCAGCATTGTTGTGCACTGTCACGGCCCTAAATCTATCTATTACATGGATGAATGCAAGACTGTAGTCTCCAGAGCTGCCTATCAAGACTGTTCACCAGCACTAAAACCATTTTAAATAAACCTATTTAAAAATACGAGAGAACTAGAAAGGGGTTTGTGTGCGTGGCAGTTCCTACTAAGAAAACAATTATCTCTAGCTCATTGGTTTTGCATATTCTTAGGCAAATTGCCAACTCGATTAATTTTGCTAGGGTCCAGCTGCCTCTGGAGTTGGAGCTGTGTAGTAACAAGTCACGCCAGAATCCAAGCAAAACCAAGCCCCTGCCTGGCCTAGCTGAGCATTCACGTCTCCCATTGGCTTTAGTAACAGTCGTGGGCACGCAGCACCTCTGCAAATCTGACTAGAAATCAGCTCTGCTCAGAATCAGAATGGGGGAGTTATGAGTCACTGAAGAGTAGTGCCTTCCAAATTAACAAGTCTACTTGTATGGGAGAAGGCACTCTATAAGTTTATACAGAGACCAGAACCTCTTTCCCAGAGTCACGATTTGCTTAGCCTTTGCTGCCAGGATGCAAATGATGTTCTCTTGCATTAGTTACATGTCAAGAGAAGATAAAATAGGGATTTGCTTCTCAATATGCTAATGCAGTTGTGTTGTCTGGGTTACTCTGAAACTAGGATCCAACTACCAAAGGCCCAGTCTGCACAATCTGCTCCGGGGGCAATATTGTTTCTTCCTGAGGTCATTAACCTTAGCAGGAGGCAGGGTCATTGCTGCAGGCTGACCCAGACTCCAGACTGGGAACTACTTGATAAATGATATTAAGGGGAGCTGCAGGCTCCCCCATCCTTGCTCCCCCACATTGGCCTCCAGCACTACACGATCTCCCCTACCTCCCTATCTGGAATTTAGTACCTGACAGCCCTTTGGACAGACTAACAGTATTCCAGCCACAAACATCCATTTCCCCTTCACAAAGCTCCTCCCACAGAATTAGCTCCCAGATCCTCTCACTCCCTCAACAGATGCCTAGTTCCCAGTTATGCTCCCTCTCTGCAATACCCCAAACAAGCTATCTGCCATGCTGCCCGCAATTAGGACACCAACACCACCTGTCCTCACTGATTCTTCTGCCCAACACCCACCCACACCATCTCCATAAAGTTCCTGGTTCCTCACTCCCTGTGAGAGGTTAGTCACTCTCCAAAACCTCCTCTCCGTGCTCTCCCAACATTCCATCCTCTCGGACAGTGTCCAGTGCTGAGTGGCAGGGGCTGTCTGCTGCCTTCTTGTACCTCTGAATAGATAATCTGGGTGCTCTGTGGCTTTTCCATGGGGCTCTGCATGCCAGCATGCAAGAGATCTGTGTCTGTCCGTCAGAGTCTCTCAAGCTCTATAACTGTTGTACCCAAGATCCTGCTGGTGGTATGTTTGGCAGAGAGAAGTTTTTAACTTTTCTAAACTGATCTTTGTTAACAAGCATAATGGAGGTTTTAATTTTGGAAGGACTTTAGATAGTATAGAGGCCGATTTGCATAGAGAAAATCAATTACCAAGGACTAAAGGATATAATTAATAATAAAAAAATAATTAGTGACACCTGCTATTTGTCACAATTTTTTTCTCTCCAATGACCTTGTCATAAATCATTATTTAAATCTCATATCCAGTGTGAATCAGCCACTAGAAGGTGATGTAGTCACATCACTTGAGTGCCTCAGGCTAGAACTGGATGAAATTGGTGGGAAGATGTTTGCAATGACACCAATTCCTATCCTGCACTTTCCCATCCACCGGGACCTGCATTTTCTCTGTGAACATCAAGAAACTGCCATGGCAGCCATCTTTGGCTATATTGGTGTGTTGTCAGGAGAGAGAAGAGAAGGAGAAAAAAATAAGTTAGTAAAAAATAATATAGGGGCACATGGGCAAGAAAAAACAACACGGGAAGAGGAGAAGTTTCCAGGGCATCACCCATCTTGATAAATACTCACTCTAGACACTTTTGACTGTGAGGGTATAGCCAAGACTGCTGAGATCCGGTCAGGTAAAGCAGTAACCCAAGGCAGTAACACTCTGATAACACCTCTGGAATTTGGGACCAAAAATTGGTATGTTACTACTCCAGACTAGAAATGAGTCGTAAGGATGGGATTTTCAAAAGTTCTCCAAGTTGGCCAAACTCTGCTCCCATTGAAGGTCATGTTCATATAACTCCCAGTACTTTTGAAAATTGCACCCTAAAATGTTGAAATCATCCTGTCAGTAGAACTTCTGAGCAATCCCATATGTGGGTTTCCTCTGAACAAAAGCCCTGATGTCTCACCATTCAAGCCATTGGGTCACAACTGGGTACATGAATGGGATAATATGGTATCCCACTATGTCTGCAAAAGTGTGACATAGTGCATTTGCCTAACGTTCACGCCTATTATTGAAGGACTGTATATTTGTAACATGCATATTATAGAACAGAAGGACAAATGACTAGCTGTATTTTACATACAGCACTGCTTTGACTTGTGCATGTTAATTAATAGAAAAATACCATTATAATCTACCCAATCCACTTAGCACAATCAAAATGGCTTTGGAGGGCTTTGATGCATGTAGTCGTAAACAAATGAAACAACAGTAAATGCCCAATTAACACAAATAAAATAGGTTGCAGGATTTCGTGTCACTCCATTGTAAACAAACAAGGAAGAGAGAACAAATCCCCCTTCATGGCATGCTTTACATCGAGCAAGAAGCAAAACTCATTTAAAGCTGTTGTAAATTTTAAATTATTCATTTAATCCCCGAGAGGTCATTAAAAATCCTCTTTCAACCTACCACAGTGGAGAACGTTTCTTGTTCTTGGGCTGGGGAAGCTTAATCCCAAAGGAACATAAAAACTGAAAAAGACAGAGCAAGCAGAACAGAAGTGAGGACAGTTGAATTCTTGTGGATTTCAATATCTACGTTGGCATGAGTAGGGGTAGCGGGGCACATGGTTTTCTGGGAGTCATGCACTCCCTAGGTGGTAAAAGAGCTCTCCAACAGGGCTATATGCTGGGCTTCATCTCAGAGCCTGTGGACTAAGCATTTGTTCATGCAAGGGAGTACCTGAAGGTGCGTGGGGCATGGAGTGTGTTCAGCAGCCTTACAACGGTGTTGTGCTTCCCTGCATAGCCACAATACATGCTCTGCAAGATCATGCCCTAGGAGCATCTTCACTTAAGCATTACAGTCAGTTGTTTCAAGATGCTACGGGGTGTATATAAAACTTCAACTAGTCTATGACCACTTGTCTATTTGGAGATAGTACCCCACCCAAATCTGTTCGAGCCCTTGCCTCAGATTTATTAACACAACACAACATGGGGGACAGTCCGCAGATGCCTTTCTCTTGCTTCTCAGCCACCAGAAAGGGGGATGCACCATTCCATTGAATCACCGTCTGGATCATGTGACAGGCAGGTGGCCCTTAGCCCTTTCCTGGCTGTTTTACCCTGTCAAAACTAAGTAGGGGCCCCTTACATGTTGGTGTTGGTAGAGATAAGGACACAAAGAGTCTTGCCTTCTCTATGTGTGGCCTGAGTGAGAGCCAGCCAAAATTACAGACCGTGTGCTCCTTCTGTACCCTCTGGGGTGCAATCTACCCTTTCACAACCCCTTTGGGGTAGATTGCACCCCAGGGGGTACAGGAGGAGCACATGGGCTGTAATTTTGGCTGGAACTGGGCTATGGCTCCCCACTCTGCCCTGCCCTGCAAAGCAAGACTGGCTTGTTGGTGGGAGGAGGGGATGGAGAGATGTTGAAATCTTGAAGGGTTATAAGAAGAGCACACCAGGATGCTTGGAGAGTATTCTGATATCATAAAGCAGAAGCTTTAGCTCCCCTCAAGGTGGTATGGCTGTGGCTCTATAGCTCCTGTCACTGTATGCACTATCCAGACTCTAGCCCAGGGATCGGCAATCTTTGGCACGCGGCCTGTCAAGGAAATCCACTGGCGGGCTGGGACAGTTTGTTTACCTGCAGCATCCGCAGGTTCGGCCAATTGCAGTTCCCACTGGCCGCGGTTTGCCGTTCCAGGCCAATGGGGGCTGCGTGAAGCGGCGGCCAGCACATCCCTCGGCCCGTGCCACTTCCCGCAGCCCCCATTGGCTTGGAATGGTGAACCGCAGCCAGTGGGAGCTGCAATTGGCCGAACCTGCGGACGCTGCAGGTAAACAAACCATCCCAGCCCGCCAGCGGATTTCCCTGATGGGCCGTGTGCCAAAGGTTGCCGATCCCTGCTCTAGCCCAACGTCTACATCTTAGCCTGAGAAAAATCTGTAGCGAGCATTTGCCAGCCTACGCACAAAATCTAGTCTCCTGCTCTTTACTAGGTTGACTAAGGACAATAGAAAAACCAGTGGTAGTTTTCTAAGCAGGTCTAATAGAAACAAAGAAAGCAATGCTCCTATTTGTATTACGTTTTCTCATTTAGGCCCTGTGTTTGTAACTGGCTCTGAGTGGAGCCTCAATGGTGTCCGCAAAGGCCTGTGAGGAGCTAGTTGCAGGGTAAGATTTTAAGGGCCTTGTCTTCACTAGGAAGAATGGTGTATACTTGCCTTGTGCTAGTTAATATGTGGTAAGTAGCACAAGGTAAAAGCCTAGAGAAACCCCTTTGGTGGTGTAAATATGGGGATGATACGTAGTTCTGGTTTGGGGGACTCTGTACCTGCAGACTTGCCAGGGGTGAGTGAGTGACTCTGCTGATGGTCTGGAATCATCCAGAAATCGGATGTGTCAGACACTAGGGGTACTCATTAGCTGTTTGAAACTACAGGGTGATTTTCATTGTGGGCAAGCAGCCTGGCAGAGCATGCTCAGAGTCATTCTGAGCATTGAACCAATGGGAGCTCAAGGGGAGGGGGAAGAGTTTATAAGTTGAAGGAGAAGAAAACAGACTGGAGGACTCACTGGTGGACCAGGGCATGGAGCAGAAGGATCTGCTGTAAGGATTGTGTTTCCAGGACTTTGCCAGTTTTGTTGGGTTGGACTGCAGGTTCCCTTACCCCACTGGAGAAAAGGACTAGAATTTGCTGCAGATGGAAATTGCAAAGACTCAAGGGAAATTTGAAGGAGACTGTGGGACTATCTCTCATTTCCAAACTTCAAGGAGCTGCCATGCAAATAGAGGGGTTGGACACCATTGCACAGAGACTGAGCAGGGTAAATCCACTTAAAGAAGAGCCTGAGGAAAGTGTATGTAGGTGTGTGAGCGTAATTACAATTTGCATCACACCCATGGTAGCAACAAGTACTAAAACTTGTGGAAAAGTCTCTGAAAGTGTTATCTTTTAAAGTTGTTAGACAATACTCACAGGTGCGTCACAAAATCATAGGTAAACTTACGCGTTTTTATATGGCTATATATTTAGTAAACATTTTTTTCTCTAGAGATTGTCACTTGTGTTGTCAGAGATTTAACTCTTTATATATACGGCAAAATTGCTGTCCCAACACCCCCCGCTCCTGGCTGGCTGTGGCATTGCAGCATCTTTGACTTCAGTTTTCCCCATCTTCTTTTGGCCATACAAGTCTCCTGGCCTTCTGGCCGGAGCACTTTAGAGTCCTGCCCCTTCTGTAGCCACAGGATCTTTTATGAAAGCCCAACAAAAAAAGTATATGACCCAAACCTTCAGCCCAGTGCTTTCTCTGTTGCTGCTGCTCCCTGGTTTGATCACACCTCCAACCCAGGTGCTGGCAGGCGCCTCCCCTTACTCAGGGTTTTCCAGAAGGTTTCAGCTCATCAGGTCCCCTGCCTCAGTCAGGCTTCCAGCTTGCCCCAGGAGAAGCCTATCTGGTTCTCTTTCTCTCTCTCATCTTTCTGTTCTGGCTCCTTTCCAGAGAAAGGGCAGTTCCTACCTGATCTCCTCTCTCCATCTGGGTTCACCCAACTCTTGGTTGAGATGAATACTACTCTCCCTGCAGTGGCTGGAGGGCATGTGTACCCACCTCAGGACAGACTATTAAGAACCAGAGCATAAACCCCAACTTGGTTGTGAGTTCTGTACTTTCACCAACCAGTTATCCAGTGTAAACTCAGGCACTATAACAACCTTAACATGGAACCATAGACATTCCCTGTGGTAGGCCTGCCTTTGTGATAGATGATTCCTTTACACCAAGCATCACAATAATATTCAGGTTACTCCCAGTCCCAAAGGACCAGTCGCTTACCCCCTGTCAATTGCACTTTAGATCTCACACCAAAGACAACTCTTGTAACCAATCCTATAATAAACTATCTAAAGATTTACTATATAGCAAAAGGAAACAAGTTATTCAGAAGATTAAAGTAGGAGAACATATACACACAAATAAATTACAATCTTAAGTTTCAAAAGGTAATAGAAGCTTCTAAAATAAGCGAGTTCTACATGTACTTTAGGGCTCACCAAGACTAAGCACTGGGGTTCTCTTGCTTATGCCTAGAAACCCTGCCCTTCTCAAAGTCCAAGCAACATAGAGACACAGGCTGTGTCTACACTAGCACTTTTGTTAGTATAACTTATGCCGCTCACGGGTGTGAAAAAAACCACTCTCCCGAGCGACATAAGTTTCACCGACAGAAGCGCCAGTATGGACACCGCTATATCAGTGGGAGACGCTCTCCAACCGACATAGCTACTGCTGCTTGCTGGGAGTGGTTTAATTATGTTGACAGGACTGCTCTCTCCCATCAGCGTTGAGCGGCTACACGGGAGATCTTACAGAGGTGCAGTTGCATCGGTACAGTTCTCTAGTATAGACATGGCCACAGTTCCTTCTTTTTAGGGGCTTTTATGCCCTTCCCCCCTTCTGCTCTGAGCTGCAAACACCTTCTGCTGAAAACCAGCATTTCACATGTGCTGCCTGTGAAAACAGCATTGAAAATAGAAGGACCATTGTCTAGAAAGTTTAATTATGATTTAAGTGGATTAAATGTCTCTCTCCTGTCTGGGGATTTACATGGTTACAGAGCAAATGCTCGAATATTACCATACAATATGGTATACAGGTGTTATAAGTGAGATTAATGCAGGCAGCAATTTACCAGCATTCCATAAAGTCTAAACACTAAACACATTCTGATCATTCTAATACCTATTTTAACAAGACTAACACACAGGTGTGCCAGATGAATTCCAGTTATGTATTTGTCAGTATTCCATTGAGGCATGGGGCCTTTGGCATCACAGGCCTTTATTTCTAATTAATCCTGGCCCACCCAGGCCAGTAAACTGGTCTCTCAGGCTCCTATTAATGCTTTCACAATCTGTGTGAGGTAAGCACCCGATCACTATATACAGTAGAACCTCAGAGTTATGAACAGCAGAGTTACGAACTGACCGGTCAACCACATACCTCATTTAGAACTGGAATTATGCAATCAGGCAGCAGCAGAGACAAAACAAACAAACAAACAAAAAGCAAATACAGAAATATAGTACAGTACTGTGTTAAATGTAAACTACTAAAAGAATAAAGGGAAATTTTAAAAAAAAGATTTGACAAGGTAAGGAAACCGTTTCTGAGCTTGTAGTGTTTTAATTAAGATAGTTAAATGCAGTATTTTCCTTCTGCATTGTAAAATTTCAAAGCTGTATTAAGTCAATGTTCAGTTGTAAACTTTTGAAAGAACAACCATAATGTTTTGTTCAGAGTTCTGAACATTTCAGAGTTACGAACAACCTCCATTCCTGAGGTGTTCGTAACTCTGAGGTTCTACTGTATATATATGTTCTAAAAAAAATCTAAACTCTGTTCTGTACCACTGCAGCTGAGGTACAGAAAAGGGGGAAATATTATACTTAACATTTGACTGGTGCTTTCCCCATGCCTGTTACATTAACAGGTTGAGGTAAAGACTGTGGAGGAGCTGTGGGTGTACCTTGACCTGCTGACTTGTGTTAAAACTGCAATCTGTCTCATCATCACTAGGATTTTACCTCAGGTTATGTGTTGCTAACATGAGGCAAGAAAGCACCTTTTTGCTAGTGAAGATGCACCCCAGGAGTATTCCTTCCTGTACTGCGCAATTGCATATGCTGAAGTAAGACGTTGACTCAGGAAAAGGGCTAAAGGAAGTGGATTATCTTGCTCCTTGTGAAAACAGCATTGAAAATAGAGGGGCGGTTGTTTAGAAAGTTTAATTATGATTTAAGTGGATTAGGCTGAAATGTTTGTCGCTCAGTCAATTACTTAGTGAAGGCAGATGCAATTTCCACCAATGTTCTTACTCCCCAGTGGCATTTCTGATCTAACCGAGTGCAGAATGAATTGCACTGAATTGCTAAGTAATCTAGCAATATAGATTGACCTCAGGCACTCTGGGTTTTCCCCAGTAGTGAATTTTCTAGTGTGACTGCATGGAGCACAGCTTTTAAAGTGGTCATCCAGGGTATATTTTGTATATATAATGCTGGGGCTGATCAGTGAATAAATTTGTGGGGTACTCAGCACCTTCATGACTGGGCCTTAAGGTGGGAAGAAGCAGCAAGAATAAATGAAAAGAAGAAACAAAGAACCTGTCTTCATGAAAAAGTCCCTAGTAATAACATAAATAAATAAAATACCCTCCCCCCCCAATATCTAGCTCCATAGATCTTGAAATAGGTTGCAAAGGATGTCAGTATAATTATCCATATTTTATAGTTGGCTCTTTATTTGCTCCTAAATTTAATTCAGGGTGTTCTGTTTAAAGGCTTACTTCAGCCAGGCCCAGGGCCGGCTCTGGCTTTTTGGCTGCCCCAAGCAAAAAAAAAAAAAAAAAAAAAAAAAAAAAAGCGGCCGTGCCACCCTAGGATTGGGCAGAATGCCGCCTCCAACAATCTGCTGCCCCAAGCACCAGCTTGCTCAGCTGGTGCCTGGAGCCGGCCCTGGCCAGGCCTTAGCTGTTTGGAAGACTGTCTCTGCCCCTGTCCTTCCTCATTGCAGCTGAATCAGCAGCTGCACTTTCATTAGACTGGAATGTATGGAGACATTTCCATTGGCGATCCCTCCATTTTGAATTTGTTTCCTCTGCTGGGCTGACAGAGCCCATGTCCGTTGATCTTCAGAATGCAATGGGAGCCCATCCTGGAGCATCCCTCCCCCCACAATACCCAAGTGAGGTAAAATCTGCTTGGGCCTCCCTCATAAGTGGTTCTATGCTCCACCTCAGAACAAATGAACCCTGGGTTCTTTGTGCTCAAGGTAAGTCTCAACCCTTAGTTTGCTGGCACTAAACTGGATTCTCAGTGTACAGTGCCACCATTTTAGTGGTTAGGTGTGTAAACTAATAATGCAGCCCTTAGGACCTTCAGTATTAATACATTCAGTATTAAAAGGAATGAAGGCCCAACCAATATTTAAAAGGAACAAGTACTTTATTAGGGGAAAGGATGGGGCTGAATTGAAAGAAGGCGTAAGGCTAGCAATTGGGGTAAAAGGAAGAGTTGGGGAATTATGGCGGACCAATAAATGAATGAACAAACGACACCTACAACAATAGTCAGACCCTCCCTCAAATAAATAATATCCCCTCTAATAACTAGATGTAATTGGAATCCCAACATAGGATATAAATGGATACGGGTGCAGCCCACAGGTCCTGTGTGGTCAGTGTGCATGACTGTTCTTTGTGCTGGAGCTCAGTACAGATGCCTGAATGGAGGAAAAATTATGCAATAAAATAATGAAATAAATGGGGTAGGCCTGACCATCGCTTGGGTGCAGTGTGTTGCCAACACACCCCTAGGATGGGATGAGCCTTCCCCAGGCTGAATGCCTTCAGGCCAGGACCTTCCCCATCCCCAACCCCCTTCCAGACTAGCTAGGTGAAGGGTCCCCAGTACTCAGTGTTCAGCTGTACCACTACAAGGCAGATCTGTTGTTGGAAAGAGCAGGTCCCTGGGTTGCTCCATCGCTGGCCTTCCCTTGGCTTGTGAGCGTTTGGGCAGGGGGGACTGGCTTCTCTCTCCGCATGGTGTTTCAGGGACAGCTAGCTGAGGGGGGAGAGTGGGAGGCTCCCTGTGAAGCGGGGTGCTTCTGGGTTGGCTGAAGCCTCTGGCCAAGAGCTCTCTCCAACCAATCAGAGAACAACTCTGGGGCTATGCTTCTGCCAGTGCTGGAAGCCTACTGCTTGCAACCTGCAGGCTGCTCCTTTCCCCCAAATACGGCATCTCTTCGATCTCAGTGCACATGTCTAGGTGGTCCCAGCCACATGAAGGCTATCCAGGACCCACTGTGTTAGTCAGGCCTTTGGCCTTTAACTCCTCTTCTTCTCTGTGTCAGTGCCAAGAGCTGGGCCGGGTTTCAAACACAGGCTAGCTAGGCAGTTTCAGTTTAATTCCTCCCAGGCTCTGTCTGCACCGTTGGCAGCTGCTTGTCTCAAGCAGTTTCTTAGCAGTGCTTCTGTTTGTCACACCCCTGTTACACACAGAAGAAAGGGTTACAGGGTCAAGCCCCTGTTTGGAGATGCATTGTCTAACATATGCCTTGATTAACTTCCCCTTCCTACCACCCTCATTTGACTTCTGTGTGTCCGATTCCTTGGGAACCTTCTTTATGAAATCTCCTAGGTTTGTCCTATTAACTGCTGCTTCAGCTGTTTTCCCTTTAGCAAAGCTGGAAGTTTCCTCCCTGCCCACAAGAACATAGGCAGGTCTCTGCCCGTTTAATTAATTAATTAATACATTTAAAAATCTTAACCACTTTTAAAATAAACTTATGGAACCAAGATACTATTTAAGCAAGAAACACATATGCAAGCCGACCAGTGCAAGGGAATTCTGACCTAATGCTACCCCCATCACCCAGAATTCACTCCATCGTGCCTATGATATTGCAGCATGTACAGTCTTCTGTTGGGAGGGTACCATAACATCAGGCAGTTATTAACAACTACGTGGTAATGTTGTAGTATAAGTGAAAAGCGATGCAAAGAACAGCAACATTTCATATCACTGTATAACACCACAATATAATTATTTCTGGTGTTAAGTTATGTGATATTTATAATGCTTCTGATAACCAAACTTACCTTCAAGTGTGATTTTATACACTTCTTACTAGGGAAGGTGAGGTAGACTAGCCTGTAAGAGCTCACATCACTAGCACTGTACACTAGACAGGACCTCCAAACTTTATATATTCCACAAATCACTGGAATACTTCATTTTTTTGGCTTCCATAATACATTGTTAGCCAAACCCATTCTAATAAAAATTGAGATGAAAATGCCTGGTAGATCACCTTGTCCATACCCTTGGAAACCAATGCAGGTTTGTTTCCTAATTAATCTTTTCTTTTGCCCCATCAGGTTGAATTTTAAATATGTCCCCTTGATACTTTGCATTTCTGTAGTGATTATAATCTATGGAACTCAAAGTGCTTTGCAGATATTATTATATTAAACTTCATAGCAATCCTGTGAGATAGGTAAGTGGTTTTATCCCCATTATACAGAGGGGCAAACTGATTCACAGTTAAGTGACTTGAACAAATGAGCTAAGAATAGAAGTTGGATCTCCTTGCTCTTAGACATTTGCCTTAACTATGGGAATTTCCTTTTATAAAGGCAAATAACTGAGTAATGAGCTGTGGAGCCTTAAAGATTTTGGAACAGAGGAATCAGACTAGTGGTTCATCTAGACCAGTATCCTGTATCTTACAGGCAGCGGTGCAAGTAGAAATCATTTCTTGCTGGTACATTGCACTCATGGGAGGGATACAAAGGGAGGGCACGTGACCTCCCCATGTGACCCTCCCATGTGACTCCTTCCTGCCCTGCCCCCAGCCTGGGGCCCCATGCTCTCCCCATCCCCTCCCCATGATCCACATCCATCCCACGTTACCTGGGGAGGGGGGCTTTGTCCTCCTCCCACTGAGCTGGAGACTTCTGCTGTACAGACCCCAGGCAGGAGGACTCAGGAGACGCAGTTGCGTGGAAGGGCTTGGGGGCCAGGCTGGGAGTGGTACAGCAGCTGCGCCAGAGGAGCTGCTGGTGTGGGGCTGCCTGGCGGCCCCACGTTCTGCCCCTTTCCCTGCTGCAGTTCCCAGGAGAGCCCTGAACCGCAGGGTTCTCTCAGGAACCGCAGCAGGGAAAGGAGCAGAACGCCGGCAGCTCCTCCGGCGGCTGTACCAACCCCAGCCCATCCTGGTAGACAATGGCATGGCCTCAGTTATTCACACCTCTGTTACGTCCCTTCTGGACTCCAGCAATGTTATATATAGTGCTTAGGAAACTCCAACTAGTATAGAACGGTGCAGTGCCTCTCAGCAACACAAGCTACCTTGAACACATCACATCTGGTCTCTACATTGGCTTCCCATAGAATTTCCAATCAAGTTCAAGGTCTCAGTCCTTATCTTCAAGGTGCTCCATTGGCTGAGCCCAGGATATCCCCCCCCATAAAGATAAAGTTTGTCTGTGCAAGAGACAGAACTTTCTTGCAGGCTGGTCTGAGACAGTGGAATGAACTGCTACAGGAATTAAGGACCATCCCAAACTTCACCACCCTCCACTCCAAGCACAAAGCACACCTTTTCCGCTTACCCTCTCTCATATAAGCACATAGCAACGTGCACATTAATAACAATAACACGAGAAACTCTGCCAACACAAAACTCTCCACTGCACACACAATTCTCCTACGGGGGAGAGGATGAGAGAACAAACACATGTGACAGTTTTTACTCATGTTGTTAAATGCACTATTGGAACGTGGTCAGATACTATGGTGATAAGCAAGATATAAGGGCCTAAGCAGCATAGAATGTTGTCTCTCCCTCCCTTTCATGTTAGTGCATCTCGGTAGATCATTTAAGGCAGGAATTTAATGCAGTTGAATTTAATCAATAGCCACTCTCACATTTTGTCTCAATTAAGAAAGATCATATTACAACCTGCTGAGGACTCTGGTTATTAATATGCTAAAATATATATTTCTTTTTAAGATCATTAATAATAAATACTTTTGTGTCCCATCAATAATATATCATGTGCAAATTAGTGTCTGAATTAATGCTGCTCATCTCAAGCTAAAAAAGTAGCACTGCTTTTATTACACAATAAAATGTCTTTAATTGTTGGAGTGGAACAACTTTATTACATACCATTACTTTTGGTAACAACCTCTGTTTTTTCTTTGATCAGAAAATGTTATCAGTCAGAACCAGATTGAAAATAAAACTAAAGAATAACATTACTAGAAGGATGTAGTTGAGTGAAATAAATTGACAGCGGCATGGCTTTGAAAAGTGAGGCGGCAAAGTTTGCAGATGATACAAAATTACTCAAGAGAGTTAAGTCCAAAGCAGACTGCAAAGAGTTACAAACGGATCTCACAAAACTGGGTAACCGGGCAACAAAACGGCAGATGAAATTCAGTGTTTCAATGGAAAACACGATCTCAACTATACATACAAAATGATGGGGTCTAAATTAGCTCTTACCACACAAGAAATAGATCTTAGAGTCATCATGGATAGCTCTCTGAAAACATTTGCCCAATGTGCAGTGAAAGTCAAAAACAGAATGTTAGGAACCACTAGGAAAGGGATGGCTATAATAAGGCCAGGTCTACACTAGGAAATTAGGTCAGTATAACTACATTGATCAGGGATGTGAAAAATCCACTTCCCCTGTAGCCCAGTAAAACTGACCTAGCCCCCGGTATAGACAATGCTAAGTTGACAGGAAGAGTTAGCATCTTCCATTGGAGTAGGTAGCATCTTCACTGAAGCACTACAGCAGTGCAGCTGCAGCTGTGTGAGTTTGAAGTGTAGATTCACCCTAAAATAGAAAATATCATAATGCCACTATATAAATCCATGCTTCGTCCACACTTTGAATACTGCATGCTGTTGTGGTCACCACATCTCAAAAACGATACATTAGAATTTGAGAAAGTACAGAGACGGGCAACACAAATTATTAGGGGTATGGAACAGCTTCCACATGAGGAGTTATTAAAAAGAATAGGACTGTTTAGCTTAAAAAAGAGATGACTAAAGGGGGATATGACAAAGGTCTATAAAATCAAGAGTGGTGTGGAGAAAGTGAATAAGGAAGTGTTATTTACCCCTTCGCATAACACAAAAACTAGAGGTCACCCATTGAAATTAATAGGCAGCAGATTTAAAAAAAAACAAAAGGAAGTATTTTATCACACAACACACTGTTAACCTGTGGAACTCATTTCCAGAGGATGTTGTGAAGGCCAAAACTGTAACTGGGTTCTAAAAAGAATTAGATAAGTTCATGGAGAATAGGTCCATCAATGGCTATTAGCCAAGATGGATAGGCATGCAACTCCATGCTCTGGGTGTCCCTAAACCTCTGATTGCCAGAAGCTGGGACTGGACACCAGGGATGGATCATTTGATAATTTGACCTGTTCTGTTCATTCTCTCTGAAGCATCTGGCACCGGCCACTGTTGTAAGACAGGATACTCGGCTAGATGGACCATTGCTCTGACCTGCTGTTCTCATGTTCTTAATAAGAAAGAAATATAATTGACAAGAAGATTTACATGGTAACATATTTCAACTTTTGAAGCCAAATGTTTTTGTCTAAAGCTTTAAAGCATTACATATACGTTTACTGCAATTTTCATAATCTGAATGACATCTTGTCATCAAAGGACATTCCAGCAACAATGTCCTTTTTACTGTTCTTATTCTATTGTTTCCTTTCTAGTGGTTTAATTAAGGAACATTTTGAGGTTTTGATTGACAAGTGAATGCTAAACAACAGACATACAGTCTGTGAAGTCGGCATTATAGGAAATGGTGGGTTAAAGCATTTCCCTGTCCCTGTCAGGAATCAGGGCCTGACGAGAGCAGCTGGCCTGCGGCGGGCTGCCCGATCGGCAATGCCACCAGACTGGATGGAAGGGCCAGCAGACCAGCTCTTAATCCAGCAGTAGCAATTCTCTGGCTGCTTAGTGTGCATGCCTGCTACTGTAGCTATGCCTGTGTTGCCTTGTTCCTGCTGCCCCAGCCCTGTCCTTGCCTCAGACCTTTCCCCTTGCCTGTTAACTTGCTTGCTCCTTGTGATTCCAGCTCAGCTCTCATCTTTGGTTCCTGCCTCTGGCTTGGCTCTCGGCTCTGACCACTGACTCTGGTTCTGACCCTGGCCCCTAGTTTCCAGTGCTTGGATCTTGCACCCGCGCTGATCCTTGGGCTGAATGCCTGACAGTTCCCAACCAGTTAGGTACCTAAATATGGACTTAGGAGCCTAAGTTTGGGTACCAGGTTTGAAAGTTTTGGCTCCTATACACAAACAAGAGAGAGAGAAAAATATATTTACGTCAAACTGGCTTTGGGCTGTGATATAGTGAGCAATGCATCCCATGCACTTAGACCACGATTCAGGAATGCATTGAAACATATGCTTGAAGTTAAACACCTTCTTACATGATTTCCTAAATAAAGTCTTATGCTGTGAGGTTCTCCAGATTGGGGCTGTCTCTTCCTGCATGTATTGACAGTGCCCAGCACATCCTGAGTGCTACCACAATACCTATCATAATAATGATGGTTTAATTTAGACCAGGAATAAGGAAACCCTAAATGGTGATATCAGACAGCACAGTCTGAGTTGAGCTAACCTGGGAGCTAGAGAGAAATATGAAGAAAAATGCTGTTTGTGTCTAGCAACTGAATAAAGAGTCAGCTTTATATTCATAACAACCAAGTCCTATCTCCTCTCTCCCATGAGCAATCCTACTTGGGCAAACCTCAGTTCAGAGTTTTCATCTGGTTTAAATAAGCATCCAAAAGTTTGGATTCTAGAAGTGGGCCTGTGAGGCAGAGTTCCATACCACTTCTAAACTTGGTCAAAGTTTGTGGGTGTTTGATTTCAGTGCAGTAACATCCTGGAGAATCAAGCCAAGATTTGTATCCATATCTGGTTTTGGTCGGGCCTATTAGGCACTAGATAATAAAATGAGATCCAAATCAGAGTGCTGCAAAGGTTCAAGAGATCTTAGAGCCTAAGCCATCTCTCCCCATAAGCAATATGGTTTTGTTTAACCCACATGGAGAATGTAAATGCATCTTTCCAAAATAACAAAGGGTTGAAATTTGCATCAGCAGAATTCACTATGTCTGTAGCTAAAGATTATAGATTAGAGGGAAATATTTGGTTGTGGTCTGTAAACTCCAGCCGGCAATTATTCCTTTTTTCCTATTTCCTCAGTACTTTTCACTCATGCCTCTTGGCTTTTCTTTTTTTTCTCCTTTGACAAGAGCCTTACCTATGTATTTTTGAACTTATCACCACAAAATTGAATTCTCCTTTACAATGAAAAGCAGTAGAAATCGTCTGTACTAGAGAAAAAAAGCATTAAAATTCATTCAGAACTACTATGCACATAAAAACAAGGGGGAAAAACAACTTATTAAAAATGAACTCCCAGAAGCAGCTTTGTGCATCAAGCTCAAATTTCTGCCTCTTAATAATAATAATAATATAATAATTAATAATAAAGACACATTGTTTGAAAGCTGCTTGCCATTTAGCCAGCTAAAACTCTGCAGTCACTTAGGAATTCATTTCAATAAAGAACTGTCAGGCCTGAAGATTACAAAGGGCTAAATTGTGTCCTTGTTTACTCAGACAAGGAATGCAGCAGAAGAGAAGAAGGCCTCTTCCAACCCTTTGCTTGTGTAAGCCAGGGTTTGAAGGAACTCTCCTTTGCCATCTGTTGATGAACTGGGGGAAAAGACCTCAGGAGCAGACTGTATTTGCATAGACACACATACTTTGCCCAATGATCAGCAGACAGACCTGCTTTGCCAAAGGGATTGATTTTGGCTGTTTTGGGTTAAAATTCACTTTAGTCCTAGAGGCAGGAGTAATGAAATGTTATTATCATGACTGTATGACTGAAGGGCAGCAGAATTGTACGTAATATAGACCCTAACTGAGGGGAATCACCCTAACTTTAACTTCACTCACTAAGCAGGGGGAGGGATTAGTGATGCTAAATCCAAATGAAGTTTGAGGGGGGGAGGGGAACTTTATTTAAAAAGGTCTAGATACTGTCTGACCTTTTTCTAGGGTTTAAAGATGTATAAATTCTATTGAGTTTGTTCAGCGATCATTAGCGCTGATAAGCTGGCGTAGCACCTGAATTTTAAACTTAGCATGGGGATAGTGTTGTAGTGAAAAGTAATGCAGAGAATGCAGTAGCCGTGAGTTTCCCATGATGCAGTGAAATTGCAAAGAGCTGAAATCACTCAGAACTGGGCTAAGTGGTGGACTCTCAGACTGGCATGGCAGCTAAAGGTAGAAGTAGCAGTAGTAAGCAGAGGCAAGGGTGACAGAGGTCAGGGGTGAGAGATGAACCCATGTGAACCCACCCATGGATTCTGGGACTTCACTAACTCTGGCCAACCAACCGTGAGTGGAGTGCAGTAGAGTGAAAAGGGGAATCGTGTGTTAAAGGGGCATTCATCCATCAGACTTTCACATGAGGAGGTGGGAAACTGAGGCAAAGGGCTACTGCCCAACATATTGTGGGGCGGGTGTTTACTCATACTTTTTAATCATTGTTGCAGTGTTTCCCACATTAATGCTGAGCTCTCTCTCCCTTTAAATAAAAGTTTTCTTTTTGTTATACACAGACTCAGGACTTGTGAGTGTGGAGATATCATTTCTTAGAGGCGCCCAGGATTGGTGGTTTAGTTTTACCAAATTTCTAGGAGTGGAGATTTGATCTGGCTCTGTTTTGTAAATATTAAGAGGAACCCCAAGATATTGAACCTGACCCTTGCTGCCGCCTGGCAGAAGGGTTACACTTGGCCTACCAGGACATGGGTGCAGCTTGGATTTATCTTACAGCCCTGGATCTCTGGATATTCCCACCCTACAAGCGAGAGTGGGCAGGGACAGAGGTCAAATAAGTTGCACCCTTTTGTGGACTGTAGTAATCAACCGAGCAACACCATACTTCCTTCTGTTCAGGAAGTATGAACAGAATTGTGATTCTCTGCATCACCATTCCAGCCTCGGGCAGCTCCGGGGCGGAGCAGCTGTGCATTGCCCTTCACACCAAGTTGAGCCAAAGGGTCAGTCTAGCCCTAGAAATACAAGCTATCCATATTAAAGTACCATATTTAGGGGAGTTCCGATCTGTTGATCATAGTTAGACTGCTAAAAGAAAACACACAATGCCGTGTGAAAGACTCTCAAATCAATGTTTCTCCTTACTGTCATTACCGGAGCAGGCCGGAGCAGCTGCAGAGGCAGGGACGGATACTATCAGAGTATTTTCTATAGTTTTGACTAGATGTTCTCTCCCCTGTGCTAACTGGCTGTTTGTTCCATCTCCTTCTGCCCAGCCTCTTCATTTCAGCCTCATTTCACTCCTGCCCCTGGCTCAGTCCTCCTTCCTCCCCTGTCCCCACCACCTCCGATCAACATCCCCTTCCCTTCCCTTGTCCTTCTGTTTAACTTATCCCCTTCCCACTAAACCCCACTCCCTCAAAATAGAAAAAAACACGGCACTAGCATGCCATTTGCTAGCCATTGTATTATTCCCTCTGCTTATACGTTATACCCTTTCCCCTCGTCTTTGTCTGTTCTGACTATAGGGCTGGAACACCCACGGAAAAAAATACTGGGTGCTCAGCACCCACCAGCCACCCGCTGATCAATTGCTTGGCAGGCCCCACCAATCAGCTGTTTGGCGGGCCCCGCTGAGCAGCTGTTCGGCGGTGGGCGGGAGGTGCGGGGGGGAAGGGGGCGGAGTGGGGGCAAGAAGAGGCGGAGCAAGGGCAGGGCATGCTCAGGGGAGGGGCAGAGTGGGGGCAGGAAGAGGTGGAGGGAGGGCAGGGCGCTCGGGGGGAGGGGCGAAGTGGGGACGGGAAGAGGTGGAGCGAGGGGCCTTGGGTGAAGGGGCAGAGTGGGGGTGGAGCCTCGGGGCAGAGCGGAGGTGGAGCACCCACCCGGAAAAAAAAAGTCAGTTCCTGTGGATGACTGTTTAGACTGGAAGCTCTGTGGGGCAAGACTGTCGAGTGCTGTGTTTGGTCAGTGTCTAGCACCCTGGGACCTTGATCTTGGTGCTACCATAATAATAATGATGAATAATTAATATGGAGAAGAGTAAACCATTAATTTTTAAAAGCATCTGGCAGGTAATAACAATGTATAACCAAACATGAAGTACTGTAGGGATCCTGATGACAAACATTCAATATACTGAGGTCAGTTCTGCTATTCATTTGTGCAGGAAATTATAGATAGTATTATGTATATCAAAACACATATAGCGAGATCTACTGAGCCATTTTTCATGTAACTACAAGAATGGATTTTACAGGTTTGATGTATGTAGCTATGAAATGTTCATTCCCATGTACTGTATCTTTAAGATGTCAAAGAACTCAACCTGCATGTAGAGATAGCAGCCACTTTGTACCTAGAGTTGCTTTGCACTGCCTTTTCTCATACAGACTTTATATTTGTCCTTTTTTGTTGCTTTCCTTAGTCTGAAATAAGTTCCTTGGGCTGTGTATGGTTTCATTTTGCGTAATGAAAATGTAACAGACAAAGGGACCGATCCTCCTCCAATGTAAATCAGAGTAGCTCAGTGGTTCTCAAACTTTTGTACTGGTGATCCCTTTCACACTGCAAGCCTCTGAGTGCGACCCCCCTTATAAATTAAAAACACGTTTGTGTATATTTATAGATATATTATAAATGCTGGAGGCAAAGCGGGGTTTGGGGTAGAGTCTGACAGCTCGCGACCCCCCATGTAATAAGCTTGTGACCCCCTGAGGGGTCTCGACCCCCGGTTTGAGAACCCCTGAGCTCCATCAGAGCTATCACATGAAACTTGGCTGGGGATTCAAAATAGAAACAAATGCACCTGGGTTTTGTATGAAAATTTGTTGGCCTTGTGTAGCCTAACCACAAAATTCTGAATCAAAACTCTTCTTTCCTGCACTGTCAGATGGTGCTTAGGACATACCGAGGGCTCTGCCGTTCCTATCATGCTGTGTGTGGAATGGCTCCCTTGTGTTTCCATAGCTTAACTTTTTCATGAGGATGGGTTGTTGGCTGAGTGTTGAACCCCCAATCTGGAGGAGCAGTGGGCTGCTTTTTCACCTGTCCAGCTTGTGTAGTGTGACTGTCCTGATACTAGGGGCTTTGTCTTATATACGCAACTATACACTCCTCCTCCCCTCGAAAAAAAAAAAAGTGTCCCAATATTTCACACTTGGTATCTGGTCACCCTAGCTTTGTGGCACATCTCACAACAATCCTGTTATAATATTCACTATTGTCAGTCTGTTTGCTCCTGAGATTGTCTCGTGTATGTGGTTTGATGTCTTCTGTTTGCTCACATGGCAAACTCAGATAGAAAGAGGACTTTCTTAAAAGAGTAAAAGTGGGAAGATTGGCTGGCTCAGGGGTCTGGCAGAGGGATATATTCTCCCATCCAGGCTAATGGTTTGAAGTCAGCCTAACGCTCAGTCATTGCCATCTGATAGTGGTTTAGTGGTGTACGTGGAATGAACTGAGCTCCGTCGAGGTCTGTAGTGGACAAGTGGTCGTATCACAAAGCACCCCTTCCTGATTATTGGCAGGTGGTAACATTGGTAGGTGAAAGCAGCAGAGAGCCCATGGAAACAGACCTACACTGTCACGCCTGTGATGGTTCTTGGGGTACCCAGGACTGTGAGTCACCGTGTTACCCCCTGCCTCCAACATGAGGGAGTCTTGCCTGTGCCTGGCTGGGTATCATCTCCCTAAGTCCGCCAGCCTGTCAGTCACTCAAGCACTCCCCTCTGGGCTATACCCTTCCTGTCTTCACTTGCAGGTTAACAATAGTACACCCCAATCTCCGAGTCCCTTTGAATTGTTCCATCGTGATACCCAGCCCTGGACACTGGCTGCTCACACAAATCCCAGATCCTCTGCCCCCAGAGGAGAAGTGTACCCCAGTTTATCAGTTTTACCTTAAGCCACCTCTCCTGTATACTACACAGTCCTTGTGAGCATTTATAACAAACCAAAAGAAGGTTTATTTAAGAAAGAATAGAGGTTCCACTAGAAACAAGAGTGAGTGATGGCAGGGCCGGCTCTGGCTTTTTTGCCACCCTAGGCAAAAAAGCCACCGGCCGCCTCCCCCTCCGCCCCCCCCATTGCGGCAGGGGAGGGCGCCGAGCCCGGCCGCGGGCCCGCAATCCCCGACCGGCCGGAGCGCCGGGGGGAGGACGGCGAGCCCGGCCGGGGCCCCGCTCTCCCCGACGGGCCGGAGCGCTGGGGGAGGGCGGCGAGCCCAGTCGCGGCCCCGCTCTCGGGCCGGAGCGCCCCGCCGCACCGCCCCCCTCCAGGTGCCGCCCCAAGCACATGCTTGGTGGGCTGGTGCCTGGAGCCGACCCTGAGTGATGGAAACAAATGGTTACAACACAAAACAAAATCATATAATGTGAACCTGGGTCTACACTTATTAATAGTTACCTTTCCTATCTAATTAAGTACCCCCCCCCCCCAAGTTCAATCTGTTGGCTTCACAGGAACCAGGATCCAATCTTTCATGAGAACATCCCTGGTCCCAAAAATATCTCCTCAGTGAAAGGATACAGAGCACCTTTTCCCACTCAGTGTTATTCTGAAACAGTCTTTTGTCTTTGTTCATAGACAGGGTGATACTCTGGCTATTGTAATGTTCCTTTTTTACCTCCAAGTGGTTTTGATTGTTTGCAATTGTCTCTGATGGTTTTCCATTGAAACTCCTGGGATAGAGCAAGGCTAGACAACTGAGCCTTGCATTACATCACTGGCTAATTAGGGCGTGGTGACAATTCCCTCCTGTTAGGGATGGGCCTTCACTGAGACGTATTATGTCCTGGTAGCTAACTTTTACTCCAAGACTATACAGCACATTTTCCGTGTAAATACACTACTCCTTAAATATTACTTGTACATACATCTCACAATGGTTATGAGTCTTGCTAAGTTACGAGCTTTCTAAAGAGACCTTACATGTTACTCTTTATAGATAAATCTCTTGTAAGACATGTGTTGGGTGTAGTGAGTTTGACAGGACCGAGGTGAGTTTTTGCAAAGAACCAGAGGTGCTTTGCCTAGGAGCTTCTGTATCACAGCCCCGGCACAGGTTTGAGGCATGTTGGCAAGGCAGTATGGGGCAGCGTGCACCTGCCTGTGTTGTGCCTGTTCTATGGAGAGCAGGGCGATTTCAGTCCCCAGCAAAGTTCACTTCACCAAGCGCTGTGTTGCAGTTACAAATGTGGGCCTATGTTTTACAAACCTATACAGTTCTGAGCTGTGAAAGGCCCTAGAATTTTCCCCTTGACCCTCTTAAGTAAATAAAAGGTGTTCAGCACAATGCTTCAGTTTGGGTTTAATGTCAACGCACCCCTAAGTCCAGTACATAGAGCTCACTCTGGTTTTGTAAACACAAGGGAAACACTATTCTATCTGAACCGTCCTTTTCTTGAGAGACGTTTACGGCAGGCAGCCATTAGTGGGCATTCCTACTAAGTTTTCTGAGACAGGTTGGTGGAACCTCTTTTCGTATTAGTCATTATCTTGGCTAATGGTATATGAAAAAATCCTCTCTCTTCTACAGCTGTATGTACCCAATTCTTGCTGACAGCAGGGGGCCTTCAAAATATTTACGGATATTTTTGACTTAGCAGTGTTAAAGTGACATGAATCAACATGTGAAGAACATGGCAATTAACAAGGTGACATACGCAGTTTCTCTCTCTGCCTACAGATGACAGAGTTGCTAGGTCCAAGTCTGTAGGACACCACTTGGCCAGTTAAACAATTTATGTTCATCTTATATTACGGATGAGTTCTTAGGAAGCACATTACACTAGTGAAGGCACAACATTACAGCAGTGGACGCTATAGGCACTGAGGCAACGGCACAGCCAAGAGGCATAGAGACCTATAGTTAAAAGAAATGATATGTCAATGAGTATGTTAGTATTTTAAAAGAAAATTACCTTTGTCTTATTCAATCCACAACAGGTCAAAGAGCCAAATGGAGAGGAAATATGTAAGTGGCGGTCAGTTACGCTCTGGTAAGTGCTTTTAAAGGTAAGGGATGAACGTGTAAATTATCCCACCTTAGGTTCACTCAAACCACTTTACACCTCACCTCTGAATTTGGCTTCAAATCTTCATTTAATTCTAGCTCCAAATCCTATTGAAGTCAATAGAAAACCTCCAATGGGCTTTAGATGAAGCTTTTAAAGAGTATATAAATTTGTTTTACTGTGTGGTTTATATTTTGATGAATTGCTTGCCAAATTCACTCAGTTTATTCATGACTTCACCAAAGAGATAAACCCAAGTCGTGTTCAGTTTCTCCATCTTTTATAGCTATTGCATAGAATAAGGTATCTATCTTCATCTGCTTGTCATTTGGAAATTTACAGCAATGTGAAATTGTATAAGGCTAATGTTTCAGAGCTGAAAGCTGGAGAGGTTTTGTTAGCACTGAATTTAAAGTGTCCTAAATACACTCGATGAAATAATTAATTTACAGTAGGTTTCACTGAATAGTTACGCAATTTCAAAGACAAACCAGCTAATTATTAAAATACATGCATTGTGATTTGATAAGTAGCGCGCTATCAGATACAGAACCAGAGTCTGGTCCCCACTCTAGACTCTTTAATCAAATACACATACAGACACTAGCCAGTACATTATACTCAGTATAATCCTCTGCTTCAAGCTAAGTGAAAAAAAGGTCATGGTTTCTATTTATTGAACATTATTACTATTATTATTAATAATAATATTTATATTATTCTAGCATCTAGAAGCCCCAGTAATGGCCCAGGACCCCTTGTGCTAAGAGCTGTACAAACATAGAACAAAATGACAAAAGAGCCCTGTCCCAAAGAGCTTACAATCTGAGTATAAGACAAGAGACAAAAGATGGATACAGACAGACAGTTGGGGCAGTACAAAAATCCAATGCAATAATATTGGTCAGCATGATAGGTGGTGATGTCAGCATATATTTTTAAGTGTGTTTTGGCTGCAAAAATGCATCTCTTTCCAATGGCCTAAGTTGTCGTCACAGTTGAGGATTTGGCCTTTCACCAGTTTACATCAAGGGTGAGATTTTCAAAAGCCCTCCAGAGTTGGCCTGACACTGCTTCCACTGGAGTTCATGGGGGATTTACTTTGAATTAGGGAACTCTAGAGGATTTTTGAACATCCCCTCCTGCGTGTTGGTTTGCATTGGGTTTAGCAAATACCACAAAAGAAACAAAAATTCTGCAAGTGCTTGCTTGAACTTAAAAATTAATCTCAGGCATTTTAAATGACCCATTCCTATAATATCTTAGGACTTGATCTTGCATCTGCAGTGGGAATTATTCCATTGACTGTAACAGGAGCAGGATCAAGCCCTAAGCACTAGCAGATGGATTTGCTTCAGCCATGTGACACTGAGATCCAAAAGCAAAAGCGGCAACACTGAGCTAAGGCTTACTATGTGGGAGTAGAACAGACTCACATCCTTAGTAGATAGGGCACAGTGGGAGCCGTTCCACTCACCAGTGGGCTGCACTGGAATGCAGCCTGCTTGTCCCCACTGGCAAAAGCC
Organism: Emys orbicularis; assembly: GCF_028017835.1. NCBI lineage: Eukaryota > Metazoa > Chordata > Testudines > Emydidae > Emys > Emys orbicularis. The sequence continues at coordinate 350,609,358 of NC_088683.1, forward strand.
AGATAAGGGGAACCACCAGATGTGAGACATGTCTGTCGGTGGAGTCCCTCAGGAAACAGGTAATATTTCTGTAGGAGGAGGTGAATCATCTTTGTAGCATCTGGCAGCATGAGGACTTCATTGACAGAATGCACGTGGAAACATTGGGACAGAGGATGCTAGCCTACTACTGATGATAACTGTGACACCAGAGGAGGAAGGAGAACTGGCTGCTGGCTACATCGGGCAATAGGCAATGCTCCCCTGCATCGAGAAGCAGCAACCTGCCCCTAGGGCTGGAAGGCTCATGGCCGACACACCCAGTAGGTGTTGGTGGTTGGGGACTCCCTTTTAAGCGGGATGGAGGCCTCCATCTGCTAACCTGACATGATGTCCCAGAAGAGATGCTGGAACTAGGGGGGTCAGGGGGTGCTGCTGCACCCCCTGGCTTGAAGTGGTTTCCATTATATACAGGGTTTACAGTTTGGTTCAATGGCTCCCAGCACCCCTATGTCTTGGGAGGTGTGTTGCCTGCCTGGAGCCCATGTCAGAAATGGTATAGAAAGGTTAAGGAGGATCCTCTGTTCCTCTGACCGCTACCCCATACTGCTGATCCACATGGGCACTAATGATACTGCCGGGTCTGACCCTGAGCAGACCAGCAAAGGAACGTGAGTGAAGGAGTCAGGGGGCACAGGTTGTGTTCTTGTGCACCCTCCTGGTTGAGGGTTAGGGCCTAGACAGGGACACAGGCATCCTGGAGATGAATGCATTGCTGAACAGGCGGTGTAAACAGGAGAGCCATAGGAGCAACAAGAGGGAAATCAGTAGGGGAACCTGCTCAGCATCTTAAATGTCTATACACAAATGCAAGGAATATGGGGAATAAACAGGAAGAACTAGAAGTATTAGCACATATGATAAATTATGGCTTAATTGGCATCACAGAGACTTGGAGGGATAAGTCCCTTGACTGGAATATTGGCATAGAGGGATATTCTTTGTTCAGGAAAGGCACGCAGGGTAAAAAGGGAGGAGGTTATACATCAGTATATACACTTGTTCTGAGGTCCAGAAATTGGTAGGAAGCAGACCATTTGAGAGTCTCTGGGTAAAGATAAAAAGGGTAAAAAAAAATAGGTGTGATGTCATGGTAAGGATCTAATTATAAACCTCCAAATCAGGAAGAGGAGGCAGATGAGGCATTTCTAGAACAAATAACAGAAATATCCAAAACACAAGCCCTGGTAGTAGTGAGGGACTTTAACTACCCAGATATCTGTTGGAAAAGTAATATGGAAAAGTAAAACACAAAATTGCCAATAAGTTCTTGGAATATATTGGGGACAGCTTTTTGTTTCAGAAAGTGGAGGAAGTAACCCAGGGGACAGCCATTTTTGACTTGATTCTGACCAACAGGCAGGAATTGGTAGTGAATCTGAAGATGAAAGGCAATTGGTAGTGAATCTGAAGATGAAAGTGATCATGAAAAAATAGATTACATGATTCTAAGGAAAGGAAGGTGTGAGAGCAGCAGAATAAGGACAATGGATTTCAAAAAACTAGACTTTAACAGACTCAGAGAATTCGTGTGTAAAATCCCATGGGAAGAAAATCGAAAGGAAAAAGATGTTCAAGAGAGGTGGCAGTTTCTCAATGAGACAGTATTAAAGGCACCACTGCAAATTATCCTGATGTGAAGGACAAATAGGAACAGGGCAATATGGTTCCAACAGGAGCTCTTTAATGACATGAAAATCAAAAAGGAATCCTACAAAAAGTAGAAACATGGACAAATTGCTAAGGGAGAGTACAGAAGAATAGCACAAGCCTTCAAGGATAAAATCAAAATGGCTGAGGTCCAAAATGAGTTACACCTAGCAGGGGACCTAAAAGGCAATAAGAAAAGGTTCTTTAAATACATTAGGAGCAAGAGAAAGATGAAGAAAAGTGAAGGTCTTTACTTAGCGGTGAAGGAGAGCTAATAACTGATGATATCAAGAAAGGTGCGGGGTTTGATCTCTATTTTACTTGAGTTCACTAAAAAGGTTAACGGTGACCAGATACCGAACACAATTAATATTAACAACAAAGGGGAAGGAATGCAAGCCAAAATAGGGAAAGAACAGATTAAAGAATATTTAGCTAAATTAAATGTATTCAAGTTGGTAGGGTTGATGAAATTCATCCTAGGATATTTAAGAATTAGCTGAAGTAATCTCAGAACCATTAGCGATTATCTTTGAGAACTCATGGAGGATGGATGAGGTCCTAGAAGACTGGAGAAGGGCAAACATAGTACCTATCTTTATAAAAGGGAGGCAAGAAAACCTGGGAAAGTATAGACCAGTCAATCTAACTTCGATACCTGGAAAGATACTGGAACAAATTGTAAGCATCTACAGAATAATAGGGTTATAAGGAATCACCAGCATGGATTTGTCAAGAACAAATTGAGCCAAACCAACCTATTTTCCTTCTTTGATAGGGGTACTGTCCTAGTGGATGGGGGGAGGAGCAGAATACATTAAATATCTTGATTTTAATAAGGTTTTTGACACAGTCCCACATGTCTATCAGGGATGGTCTAGACAGTATTTGGTCCTGCCATGCGGGCAGGGGACTGGACTCGATGACCTCTCGAGGTCCCTTCCAGTCCTAGAATCTATGAATCTATGAATCTATGAATCTATGATATGCTCATAAGCAAACTACTGGTTGAAAGACTGTACTCAGAGAGAAGGTATCAATGGTTTGCTGTCCAACTGGGAGGGTGAATCTAGTGGGCTCCTGCTAGGGTGACCAGACGTCCCAATTTTTAGGTGTTTGTCCCACGTCCCGACCGATCTCTGGTCGGGACGCAATTTGTCCTGATATTTCGCTCCACCGGCAGTTAATTTTTTTTTTTGCTCCGCTGGCGGACCCCCACCTCCGATATTTTTTTCCTCTCATCTGGTCACCCTAGCTCCCGCGGGGGTCAGTCCTGGATGCAGTACTATTCAATATTTTCATTAATTACTTGGATAATCAAGTGGAGAGTATGCATATAAAACTTGCTGCTGACACCAAGTTGGGAGGGGTTGCAAGCACTTTGGAGGACAAAGAGAATTGAAAATTACTTTGACATTTTGGAGAATTGGTCTGAAATCATCAAGATGAAATTCAAGAGCAAAATATTACACTTAGGAAGGAAAAATCAAATACACAACTATAAAAAGGGGAATAACTGGCTAGGCAGTAGTATTGCTGAGAAGGATCTGGGGTTATCGTGGGATCAGAAATTGAATGAGTCAACAATGAGATGCAATTGCAAAAAAGGCTAATATCATTCTGGGGTGTATTAACAGGAGTATTCTATGTAAGACATGGGACCTAATTGTCCCACTCTCTTTGGCACTGGTGAGACCTCAGCTGGAGTATTGTGTGCAATTCTGGGTGACACACTTGAGGAAAGATGAGGACAAATTGGAGCGAGTGCAGAAGAGAGAAGCAAAATGATAATTTTTTTTTAGAAAACCTGACCTACGATGAAAGCTTAAATAAACTGGGCACATTTAGTCTTGAGAAATGAAGACTGAGGGGGGGACCTGTTAAGTCTTCAAAGATGTAAAGGGCTGTTATAAAGAGAACTGCGATCAGTCGTTCTCCATGTCCACTAAAGAGAGGACCAGAGGTAATGGGCTTAATCTGCAGCAAGGGAGATTTAGGTTAGTTATTAGGAAAAACCTTTTAACTATAAAGATAGTTAAGATGGGGAACAGGCTTCCAAGGGAGGTTGTGGAGTCCCCACTGGAGGGTTTTATGAACAGGTTGGATGGACACCTGTCTGGGATGGTCTAGGTTGACTTGGTCCTGCCTCAACACATGGGGCTGGACTTGTTGAGGTCCCTTCCAGCCCTACATTTCTAAAATTCTGTGCTCCCCATTACTGCGGAAGACATTATGCAAACCTAATACATGCCTTCAGTCACCACAATTTGGACTGTGCACCTCTTCTCACCCCAAGGATCTAGCAGCCACAACTCAGCCCTCACTGTTTCTTTTGTCTCATGTTGTACTGAGTCTTCCTGTGAAAATCTTGGGCCAGATTCTGCTCTTCCTTGCACTAGAGTGACTGCACTGGGAATTATTCTGGAATGTGGCAGGTATCAATGAGAATTCCTTGTCTGTCTTCTTTCCTTTTCCCAATTCACTCAATTCATTTTGTTACTATTATTAATCATTTGTATTTTGTTTAAAAAATGAAAGGAGTTTCCATCAGGACTGTCTATTATCTGCTAGGATTATGTCTAAAAAGAATTTAATTTATTAGGATTTGTGCTTGCATAGTTTAGCTTTCCATCCACCTAGTAATTACTGTGAAATTCTGTTTTATCAATTCTTAAGCCTAGATTGTTCTTCTTATACATCTGACACTTGCTGTTGTCATTCTGCTTGCCAGTTAGATTTGCGTGTGTGCATAATGAATTGTAGCATTACGGCTGGCTGAATGGTTCATTACAAACCAATTATTTGTTAGACTTAACCCACTTTCCTTGGTCATGAATTGTCCACAAAAAGACTGTGCATGGATCAACCCTGCATTGCATGGAATAATGAATCAGATGCTTTCAGAGCACTGTCTCCACTCCCTCTCCCTATGACATTTGGGGTGAAATCTTGACCCTGCTGAAGTCAATGACAAACTCTCATTGACTTCACCCCTGGCCTCTTGTAGATGTCCTGGGATCCACAGACATCAGATGAGTTTACATCAGCCTAGGTGAGGGAAGAATCAGGCACTCGAAGCTTTTCTCTGAAGCATCCCTGAAAGTCAAAACATGACGGTAGCCAATGTTCAGAAATTATAAATTTCAGTTTCTCCATGGATTTACATAAGCAATAAATGCAGTGTTTGCTCTACTCTGGTAGAAGACAGCCGAGTCTAGTAAAAAACACACAGCAGGCTTAATTGTGCCATAGCACCTATGACTTTCTCTGATGTTCTCTGTGTGTTTTTAAGACCGCTAGATTTTAGCCTTCTTGTACTGAGACTTGGGTGGTAACCCATTGTGTGTTGGTTTTGCAAGCATACCTAAATATGCTCATCAGTGTAACCTGAGTTACATAAACACAAGACCTTGAACAATATGCCATTTACTAGCTAATGTGTTTAGTTTGGATTAGAAACAAATTGGAAATGCTTGCAACAGTTCCTATAGGATTGTTACTCTATTTATGCACAGCCAAATAATCACATTTATTTTGCATTCATAATGTGTCTATTAGACAATTGTCTTCAAAGGACGGCTGCACTAGAAGTTCACTGCTATGCAATTTCTTTTCCTTAATTTCCATCCATTTAAACATAAATTAGAATCATTTTCTGACTATGTAGCTCCTATGAGGATACTTCTAGACTTCAATTATACCAGCTAGTTATTTTGGTTTTGTAACTTTAAGATAAAACATCAGTCATTTAATATCTTTGCTACACAATCAAGCACATAAAAGCTTATCTGAAGCTCTTGCTAATTGGCCTCTGTTAATTCATATAAAAGCGCATTTGATAATAGCTTGCATAAAGGGAAGAGAGTGAAAGAAGAAACAATGACTTCAACACTTAAGTACTAAATTGCTCCTCAGATGAAGTAGTATGACCATGAAAGTGGAACAGGTTATATAGAGAGGGGGGCCAAGGAATTATGCCCCTCAGAAAATTATAGGTTGAGAAAGAGACATGTAATAATGACTCCATGGTGCCCCTAGACCCCCGATTGTTAAAAATACCTTTGAGTTCGCCCAATGGCTAGTACCCTGGTGATAAAAATGGCCAGAGTATGTTGTTTGCCTCATGTCCAGGACCTAATTCCCTTATTAGACATGAATATGAAGCTTCACTATGCCACATGTTGTGCAATGTTTAAATATTTAGCAGCACTTATGCAGCGTTTTACATTTAAAACACATAAAAAGAGAACCGAGTCCCACACTTCTGCAGTTACCTTTTGAGGCCGGGATTTCCCATGTAATTTTGGTGCCTCAGCTTTCTGGGTGCCCAACCTGGGGCCTGATTTTTATAAATGTGCAATTCATCCCTTTAGACACCCACATTTCAAAATGTAGGCCCTAATTGCCTTACTTTAGTGACAGACCAGTAAAGGTATAAGCAGGAATATCTGCCCATTATAAATAAATGAAGTAAATATGTGATCTCTAAACTGTTCTATGCAGAGATGTTTTTTAGACACATCTTACTCTGTCTTAAAGGTTAGACAAACTGCTGCCGACAGTTTCTCTATAATTAACAGGAAACCTGAAAACGTCACAAATCCTTGAGATGACTCCTAAAACAAATTACTGTATAACCTTTTCCCACGTATTGGAAAAAAAATTAATAAAAGCAACACTATTTCTATTGAAAACTAAATTACGTGGATTTGTAAAGAGCAGTCAGAGATGAGAATGATCCACTGTCTTTAAATGGAACAGCATACAACAGCAATGTATGAGTTTTTCTAATGACTCACCAGCTGCACATCGGCTTTCAAATAAGTTTTAAATATAGCACTGCAGGTATCACACTGCAATCTGGCAATTAAAACACCTCCAAATCTCATCCCTAGTCAAAAATGACTGCTGCCACATCTACACACTGCAGGCATTAATGTTTCCACTCCCAAAGTAGTTGCCTGCTCTGGTGTCCTGTCAGTTATGTTCAATTACACTATGTTCTCTCATTGGGTGACTTGCCAATTTATGGCTCAGTTGCCGCGGGAGGGGGCAACCCGAGCACAATGCTCCTGCTGATGAACCTCTAGGAAGGAAACACAGACAAGGTTCAGTTATGCAGGAGTATCTTCTATTAGAGAACAGAGGCAGACTTACAAAAACTGTTTGGCAAAATGAAAGGCTTTTTCGAAAGCAGTGTTTTATCGAAGCGGCACGTGGGTTTTAAATAAGCAGTGGCTGTTCATGTCTATTCCTAAGTGTTCCTCTCTTCTCTATGCTCCTTCAACGTGGGTAGCACTGAAGCACCTCCTCAGTTCTGTTGCTACTGAGTCTGTATATTAGGCCAGGTCTACACTAACCCCCCCACTTCGGACTAAGGTACGCAAATTCAGCTACGTTAATAACGTAGCTGAATTCGAAGTACCTTAGTCCGAAGTTACCGCGGTCCAGACGCGGCAGGAAGGCTCCCCCGTCGATGCTGCGTACTCCGCTCGCCGAGCTGGAGTACCAGCGTCGAAGGCGAGCACTTCCGGGATCGATCCGGGGCACTTCCGGGATCGATCCGGGATCGATTTATCGCGTCTTAACCAGACGCGATAAATCGAACTCAGAAAACCGATTGCTTACATCCGGACCCGGATGTAAGTGAAGACGTACCCTTAGTGAGGTCGGCTGTGGGGGCGAGATCTTCGGCTGGGGGAATGAGGGTTAGCACTTGAGCAGCGTCCAGTTTCCAAGCCCCACCTACTACATGCTATTTGTTGCATAGGTGCTAGGAAAGGGGCTGACCGGCTGCTCTCGGGGTGTTTTGGGTGTTATACAATGGCGTCCAAATACCAAAGTTAGACTCCACTTTGCTCCTCCCCCTGGGTGATGCAGACTAGAATCCTATCCTTGATACAGGGTGGAGGTTTGTCTGGTTCTGCTCACTGCTTAATCTGTGCTACTGAGGAAGGGTCTATCTGTACTGTGTCCTGCCTAGCGCCTGGTTCTTATTTATTGTAGCGTAGATGGGGTCATAGACCTAGATTCTCAGAGATATTTAGGTGCCTAACCCCCATTGAAATCAATGTGAGGTAGGGGCCTAAATACATTTGAGGGGGTGGGCCTTAGTCTCTCTCGCAGTGATGGGCCAATTGAAAGTGTGTGCTCTAGCAGGTTAGGCAGCATTCTCTGTGGTAGGAGACCCGAGTTCTAATTCTGATGAAGGCACTAATTTGATCTATATGATCTTAATTAAATCACTTTGCGCTCAGTATTGATCTTGCATAAGGGTGAATCAGGAATAACTCCAGTTGAAATATGCTGGTATAAAATTAGCATTACTGAAATATCAGAATCAGGTCCTTTTTCTTTCAGAGTCTCGGTTTCTCCATCTGTAATTATATTTATCTAAGTCACAGTGGTATTTGTGAGGCATCAATAAATGCAAAGTTGTATGAAAGGTAGTTTGTAGCAGAATCGGAAAGAGAATTCAGGACCTAATATCTCTCACTCCTGTGCTTGGTTCACTAGACCATGCTGTCTCCAGGGGACATTAACACACATTCGTCAAAACATGCTGCAGTTTTGCAAATATGAAAACAGGCAAATTTCAGCCCCAAACCTGCAAACATTTAAACACTCATCTGTTTAAGGTTAAGCACGGTGCTTGCAGGATGGGGGCCTTACTCATAAAATGTTTTTATCATGAATATTTTTGTCAGATCTAGTTTTTTTAAATATCCCTTACAGGGAAAATTTTGATAATGAAACAGATTTTCCTTTTAAAAATCAAAAATGGCAAAAGAGAGACTGTAGCATGTGGTACACCCCGATTTCAAGTGGTATTTTTATGAAGGTTATCATCTTAATTGCTCCGCAGGTAAATGTCATTATTTTCAGTGTTATTTATTTAAAATTCCAATTTCACCACATGTGTGTCTCCTTCTTCTAGCCCTGTCATTTCCTGGAAGGGTTCACTAGCATGTTTCTATTGCATAGAGCAGACATGTTAATTTTCTTTCCCTGAACATAACTATGCTTTGTCTAAGCACACAATAGTTTTTTAACAATGCTAGGTAGGGTTTATTTACATTATTGAATGACTGATGACTTTAAGAATAACATTTCAGATTTCCATTTCCCTTAATTGGGTTACAGGAGAAGCACAAACCCGTGAAAATTTGCTGTGTAATTTCATTGCTACAGTGGCTTCTTTATTTTCAGGAAGGAACATACCATAAAACATCCTGACTTTTGAACGTGTTTCCTCTCCTTCAGAAATCTTGAACGGTTGCCATTAAAGTTGTTTGTTGGAAGAACGTGATTGGGGAGCAAATGATCAGCAGATTATTTGAATTCTGAATAATCCAGGTGTGTATATGTCTATGTGTAGTGTTAATAGGACTTGCGAGTAATATCAAGGGGAGAAGATTCATCATGGAGATTTCTGTTTCAAACGTTTCAAATGTTGTGTGTTAATTTTACAGCTTTAGAATAAGTTGCTAATGGTATTGTCTTGACTCAGGCCCAGTGATTCAGATTCTGCCCCCTTCTCTCCTGGGTTGCCCGATTGGATAGACATTCCAGAGACTCTCTCAATGCGTCTAAATCGGGGTGGGCAAACCTTTTGGCCTGAGGGCCACATCGGGGTATGGAAATTGTATGGTGGGCCATGAATGCTCACGAAATTGGGGGTAGGAGTGTGGGAGGGGGTTAGGGCTCCAGCTGGGGGAGTGGGCTCTGGGATGGGGCCAGAAATGAGGAGGTATGGGTGCGGGAGGGGGCTCTGGGTTGGGGTCCGGGGGGATGAGGGCTCTGGGGTGGGGCTGTGGATGAGGAGTTTGGGGTGCAGGAGAAGGCTCGAGGCTGGGACCAATGGGTTCAGAGGGTGGGAGGGGGATCAGGGATGGGGTAGGCTGTTGGGGCACCGGGGAGTGAGGGCTCTGGCTGGGGGTGCAGGCTCTGGGGTGAGGCTGGAGATGAGGAGTTCAGGGTGTGGGAGGGGGCTCCGGGTTGGGACTGAGGGGTTCAGAGGGAAGTACGGGGATCAGGGCTGGGGTGGGGGGTTGGGGTACGAGAGAGGGGTGTGAGGGCTCCGGCTGGGGATGTGGGCTCTGCGGTGGGGCTGGGGATGAGGGGCTTGGGGTACAAGAGAGGGCTCTGGGCTGGGATCGAGGGGTTCGGAGGGCGGGAGGGGGATCAGGGCTGTGGCAGGGGATTGGGGTGTGGGGGGGCTCAAGGGTGCAGGCTCCGGGTGATGCTTACCACAAGCAGCTCCTGGAAGCATGTCCTCCCTCCAGCTCCGAGGCGTGGCCAGGCAGCTCTGCCCACTGACCCATCCACAGGCGCCACCCCTGCAGCTCCCATTGGCTGGGAACCATGACCAATGGGCAGCGGGGGCCGTGCCTGCAGACGGGGGCAGCGCCCAGAGCCGCCTGGACACACCTCCACATATTACATAGCAGCTGGAGGGGGGTCATGCCGGCTGCTTCCTGGGAGCTGCATGGAGCGGGGTAAGCCTCCAACCCTGCTCCCCGGCGGGAGCTGAAGGCCGGCTCAAAAGGTCCGATGGGCCGGATATGGCCCGCGGGCCATAGTTTGCCCACCCCCGATCTAAATCCTGATTTAGCAATACTTGCCAGTCCAGTATGGGGCTTGCCTTGGGAGTGGGCTGCAAATACCACCACATTTTATGGGGCCAAATTCTGCAGTGCTCAGCTGAACATGACTCCCTTTGAAGAAATGGAGTGTACTCTCTCATGAGGCCACTAACCTCCATTTTAATGTCACCTAAATTAGGACTTGAACATAGGCTGCATATGGTGAAAGATGAGTGTGCTGACCTACTGCATCACCTAACTCTCTGTGAATTTTTCTTTTATGAAATATTTTCCAGAAATCCAGATAAAACACCATTTATTCCTCCTTATCATAAGTTTCTTTAGTGGCAAAAGGGGACACCACACAGTAAAAGGGCGTAGTGTCATGAGCATTTATTGTCACTAAATGAAAAACGGGCATACTGAGATGTTCTTCATAGTGATATTATTATGATATGATTAGAGCATAATTATGATTCATTTTATGCAAGACAAGTCATGTAAGGTGTCATTGGAAAAGTTATGATTTGCTGAATACGATTATCCTATTTGTAAGCATGTATCATTTTGGTATCTAAAGTTATGAATATTGACTCTGTATCTGTATTTCAAATGTAGTGACATCTGGGTGATGGCCACTAGGCAAGATGCTTTCAGTCTAGCTGGTGGGTGGGGAAGGGCCTATTCAGGGTAAATGAGCCATTAGGGAAAACAATAGGTCTTAGGAGAAGCTTATCCATCACCTGGTGAGCCTTCCTGAGAACATTCCAGACAGCCTGTAAGTAATGGCTGCTATGACACAGCAAGTTATGCAAGGGCCAGTGACCAGGCCACATGACTCTGGACTCCATCTTGGGATATCAGTATTTTTCCACAAACTGAGGTTTGGGGCAAAGGGTTTCTGCCATATGCTAAAGCTATATAAGGCAGGGAATGACATCACTGGGGGGAGGGATAGCTCAGGGGTTTGAGCATTGGCCTGCTAAACCAAGGGTTGTGAGTTCAATCCTTGAGGGGGCCATTTAGGGATCTGGGGTGAACAAATAGTTGGGGATTGGTCCTGATTTAAGCAGGGGGTTGGACTAGATGATCTCCAGAGGTCCCTTCCAACCCTGATATTCTATGATCATCTGTTTTTCTTCACTCCCCACACAAGAGGACACCTGAGGAACAAAGACTGAACTGGGGGAAGTGCTGGACTCAGGCTAAAGGGATTTCTAGCCTGGGGATTCCAAGCTGCAATGCAAGTGTAGCTTGTGCCTTAAGAATCTGCAGCCTGCTTGTATCATCATTCAAATCCTGTCTTTCTAGTATGTTAAGCTTAGTATACATTTTTGTTTATTTACTAGGTAATCTGCTTTGAACTGTTTGCTATCACTTACAATCACTTACAATCTATCTTTTTGTAATTAATAAACTTATTTTATGTTTTTATTCTAAACCAGTGAGTTTGAGTGAAATGCATGGGAAATCATAGCTCAAGGGGAAAAGGCTGTTGTATATTCCTCTCCACATTGTGGGACGGGGACAAACTCTATGAGCTTTATACTGTACAGTTCCCAGTTCAGTGCAAGACAGTATAATGTTGAGTTTATGCTCCAGGGGGGGTGCATGCCTGGGGAGCTGAGAGTTACCTTGGCTGTAGCCTTTCTATTTTTGGTTCATGCAGTGGCTGATCAGAGAGCCTGCATGTAACTGCAGCTGGGTGTGTACCTATCTGTGTGAATGCCGGTGGAAGTGTAGTAGCAGGAGTGGGTCTGCAGCTTGCCACAGCAGCACAGTGAGAGAGGGAGCTCAGGCTAGTGGGTCAGAGGACTCAGTGGTACCCCAGTTTTAGGTGGCACCTCAGGGGGAACCTGCCACAACAGTGTCACCTACAGTAAAAAGATGTAATGTCACGAGCATTTATTCTCACCAAATGAAAAACAGGCGTACTCAGATACCGTTGTGTATCAAACCCACTGTACATTTAGGTATAGAGAAAAGTATAGTGGAAAAGTTGGACCATGGACTTCGCTGTGTAGAAACAGTGAGGAGAGGAAGGGCACATAGAATGCAGAAGTCCATTGTAACTATCTATAAAAAAGAACTTTTTATTTAAGATCCCAAAAGAACACATTTCACTCACAAAGGACCTTGACAAATTGGAGAGGGTTCAGAGAGAAGCCATGAGAATGATTAAACGATTAGAAAACATTCCTTATCATGATAGACTCAAAGAGCTCAATATATTTAGCTTAACAAAGAGAAAGTTAAGGTGGTGACTTGATTACATTCTATAGCATCTACATGGGGAACAAATCTTCAGTCTAGCAGAGAAGGGTATAACACGATCCATGGCTGGAAGTTTGAAGCTGGACAAATTCAGACTGGAAATAAGGCACACATTTTTAACGGTGAGCGTAATTAACCACTGGAACAATTTACCCAGGGTTGTGGTGGATTCTCCAGCATTGACTATTTTAAAATCAGGATTGGATGTTTTTCTAAAAGCTCTGCTCTAGGAATTATTTTGGGGGAAGTTCTGTGGCCTGTGCTAGACAGGAGGTCAGACTAGATGATCACAATTGTCTCTTCTGGCCTTGTCTGAAGTCCTGGTGTAGGTTAAGCTAGAGTGAACTCATAGGAGTGACACAAGCTATTGATATATGTCAAATTTCCAAGCTAGAGACCAGTTTTAAGGTTAGTCCCATGACTCCACCCTTTATTGGTCTTAGCTAATCAGCCCTATGCACATGCCCATGCAATTTCTTTCCCTTTTTTTTGTGAGTATTTTATTCTACCCATTAAAACACATTCTAACTTTCTTCCTTCAGCCAGGAGAGGAGAAAGCAAGGGGCCACTGCCAACAAACCACCCATAAAAACCAAAGAACCCAGAATTAAAACAAGACCACCCGGCTAATAATTAGCAGTTTTCCATTCTCCAATGGGAAGCCAGCATTGCCTTCCTTGCAATATTGCATTCCTGACACCCGATGGCTGTGTAAAGATATAGATAGCCACACCTTTTTCACGTGACCCCAAATGGAGTCCAACAGTCAGCAGCAAACATTGAGTCTTCTGTTTCCACAGAAAACTCTGCCAAAAATATTCCCCAAGGTAAGAATGCCCAAGCGTCTATCCTTGTATGCTAAGGCCTTGGCTACACTCGGGATTTCACAGCGCTGTGAAGCGCGAGTGTAGTCGCGCCGCCAGCGCTGCGAGACAGTTCTCACAGCGCTGTATGTACTCCACCTCTCCGAGGGGAGTAGCTTGCAGCGCTGCGAGCGAGCGTGCAGCGCTGCAGGCACTGATTACATTGGCGCTTTACAGCGCTGTACTCGCTGCACTCAGGGGTGTGTTTTTTCACACCCCTTAGTGCAGCAAGTTGCAGCGCTGTACAGCGCCAGTGTAGCCAAGGCCTAAGGAGGAGTAGAGGGAGGAAAGGAGATACTAGCTATGCAGTGTGCAGCCTGCAACTGGATCTCCCTTAAGACTTTACACTGAACTCACTCAGAGGTTTTAGTACAAATCAAATAACAAATGTTTTTGACTAACTCTTTCACAGAGTTGGCTCTCCACATTCTCTGTGGTGACTTGGTCATTTGTACTGCAATAACATTATTCCCTGATATATGCAGGAAATAAAAATTGTGTATACAATGTTCCCTTCATAGAATACAAAGGATAAGTATTATGTTTCTGTCCTTCTTTATCCATGATGACTTTTTGAAAGGACTTTTTCTCTTCTCCCCCTCCCCCCACCCCCCGCAGTCCGAAAGTGTCCTGTCTTCTCTCTAATTAATGATACTGCTTTTCAGACATTGCAGATGTCTTCACATATGGCTCATTACCCTTAAGACAGAACCGATGTAAGAGTTAAAGGTTTATTTCACAGGGTTCTTTGGGCACCCATGAAGGATGAAGTCATTAAAAATACTTTTAACTAAAGTGAGAGTTGCCGTGCAGTCTTCTATTTTGCTGCTCTCACAATATTGTGTGGCAGTTATGGTGCCTAAATCAAGGTTTATTAGCTTTTGTTTATGGTAGAATTTGCCTGGAGCTGAAGAAAATTGAAAAAATAGTAATAAAACATGTACATATTGTCCAGGTACTAAGTAACTTACATTTTTTTTAGGCTTCAAAGCAATAAAGTGAATTCATTAGAAATGTGCTTACTTATTCCGTTGTATACTGATGAGAGCCCATATAAAATCTGGCAAATCTGGTATATTAAATTAATGAAGTACCTATGTAAATTGAAAGGAGGTGCAATGGTTAAGTCAATTGCATCATGGTAGTTGAGATACCGTAGTATTTCACTGTACATGGACCAAGAAAGAATTGTGGTGTATCTGGGGTGGGGTTTGGTGGTTACTAGTAAATGTTGCCTTTTGAATTATGGATAGTGATACCAGCGTGACAATGAGATCTTTCAAAGCTTACACATAAACCAGGATTAATATGTGTACCTCCTGGAATATCTAGCAGGGATGGCTAGCTAGGATGTACTTTGCTACCCTCGCTGAATGCTCTCACAGCCCATGAAGCCATATGGTCCTGCTAAAGGACATGCTTTACTCTGAAAAGGGTCTCTGCGAAAAAGGCACCTTCTTACTCAGCAGATCTACTCCCAGTTGTTTGCAGAGCTGTATCTGCTAACATTAGTCACTACAATATGGGTTTGTTTGGATTTTCTGCTGCTTTTTCATCCCTGTTGGCTCTGCAGGGCAAATCCAGCTAAGAGAGCGTGAGCTGGCTTCTACTGTACCTTGTGCAGCTGTTTGCCTAATTCCATTCAGGTCCACCTGTGCAAATGCACTGGAGACAATGAGGCTGCACAGGTGCCACAAAGGGTCAAATTTGGCCTGCAGAGCTTTTATTCCTGGTGCTGATGTATAAGAGGGAAAGAAATTGGCTTGACTCTCGGAGCCCGGGTTGAGTCTGCAGGTAGGCCATTAGAGAACAAAGAATTTTAAAATTGTAATTTGGCATGGTTGCTATGGAAATTGCTGATGGACAAGTGTAAACTGAGCCCACTGTGTTTTCAGAGGAGAACTATGCTTTAAGGTACAGTTTATGTACTATGTGGAGTTAGTATTCAAGACTTTCTCAGTAGGCCACTTGTCAGAGCTGGCATTCTATTCTTCTAACTAATACTGCTCGCAGTATGAAAACAAAACCACCAGTGAACAACCCACTTCTCTAAAATCAAGCCTATAGGGGGTACATTGTGTCTGACAGCAGTGGGATTTTGGGGGAGTGTTTATCAACTGTACCCTTATTAAGCACCCAGCTCTTAGACATGGGAAGGGGGATTCTGTTATGAATGAATTAACTAGATTTTCCTAAATGAGTGTCAAGTGTGAACCGCCACCCCGCTAGAAGAACTGGAAAGGATGGTGGTCAGAGTTGGGCTAGAGAGCCCCGGCACCATTAGGAGAAACAACCAAAGAGTACTGGGCCAGCAAGGTGAGGCCCCAATGGTGCTGAAGGTAACTTTTTTCTTTTATTGGGTGTGACAGAACAAGGAGTAATGGTCTCAAGTTGCAGTGGGGGAGGTCTAGGTTGGATATTAGGAAACACTATTTCACTAGGAGGATGGGGAAGCACTGGAATGGGTTACTTAGGGAGGTGGTGGAATCTCCATTCTTAGAGGTTTTTAAGGCCCAGCTTGACAAAGCCCTGGCTGGAATGATTTAGTTGGGGTTGGTCCTGCTTTGAGCAGGGGGTTGGACTAGATGACCTCCTGAGGTCTCTTCCAACCCTAATCTTCTATGATTCGGTTCAGAGTCCCTGTGGGCAGAAGGTGGCATAAAGCCTCATGGGAAGCCCCGCCTTGCAGAAAGTCCACTGAGTGGTAGCAATGGTGCAAGCCACATGGTGCAACTTCATGTTTGACATGAGGAGCCTAAGCGCGTCTATTGCAGCTCCTAAAGTGTGTGTGTGGTAGAGTGGCTGGCTATGGCCGTTAGGGATATGCTCACTTGGTGCAGCCTCCTCTAATTGGGAACCTCTGTTGCTTCCAGCCTGAGATTTAAGCTGCTCTCATCTGCTGAAATCTCTAAGGGGAAGGAGGAGTGGAAACACCCCTTGCCATGCAACAAGGGTGAATCCTTACTGAGCCAGGGGGTGTGAATTGAGCCTATTTTGCTTTGAATGGTGCATCCAACTCCTGATGTGAAGGGTTTATGGGAAGGGCCGCAGCATGTGCACAAAGCATGTGCAGTTCAGCTCAGGGAGGGCTGAGGTTGTGATGGACTATAAGCAGGTGGCTATTCAGTGTGCAGCAACATGAGCTGTAAACTGGAAAAACAGATTGGGGTGGAATGGGAGGGAATGAAATGCGTAAACTGAGATCTCTGCTCAGAAACAGAGCTAGCTTTGGAGACCTTTGGGGAGTCTGTGCTCGAAAGTAAACTCACAATGGGTTTATTTGTAATTGCTTGTTAAAATGGGATGCACTGTTTTAAGGAGAAGGTTAAGATGGAGACACAGTCCCACTTCTAATAGGTATGTTGCAGTGGTGTTAATTAGGAGCTGTTAGCAATTTCTCTAACCATTAGTCTGTTGATAGGTTTTTATTCCCCCTGCACCATCACTTTTGAATATCAATAGAATTTTGGTTTATGATACAGTACTACTGGATCTCTGTTTTAACTGCATATTTGAGGAAGGACCATATTGGATCAGTAATACGGTGCATGGCTCACATACTACAGTTCCGTATAACCTCCTCCCCCCATTTAATAGATCATTTAGAGCGCAGAGGTAAAGCACTCAAGTGAGAAAATGCCAAAGTTAAGGTTTCTCATGCAACTTTAACTCTGCTTCCCTGTGCACACTATGATATACCGAATCACAGTCCATCTTAATCAGGAGGCATATAAAGAAAGCAGTTACACCAATGAATACAAACAGGCTGCCACAGAGCTTGCACTCCAGCTTTGTCTCCTTTATTTACCAGGTACTAAACCCTACCTGGACCTTTGTACAGCACACAGAGGGATCTAGTAGCTGAATAATATACTGCAAGTAAAGTTATCATTGCAATATTTATCCATTATGATACAGAGCTGGATTGTGAATTGGGGTCTTGAGGGTCTTTAATTATGTGATCACGGACTATAGTTGAGTGGTCCCCAAACTGTGAGGCATGCCCTCCCCAGGGGGGCACAGAGGAATGTTTGGGGTGTGCATGGTGGGGACCCAGGACAGCTCCCACTGAGGGTGGGGCAGGAGTGCCACCTAGCTCCACTCTTGCCCCAGACCAGTTCTGACCCCCACCCCCACAGGTCCACTCCAACCCCAGCTCCACCTTCAGCCCAAGCTCCTCTGCTGAGCCAACTGTGCAGCAATGGGTGGGGGGCAACAGATTTTGTTATCGGTAAGGGGGGCGCGACAGGAAAAGTTTGGGCACTGCTGTGATAGTCCCTGCAGGACCCCTGCGGCATTCAGTAGACAGGCTGGATGACACAGAATGAAGAGGCATCTGAGCAATATTTTTATCTTCATTATTCAGTGCTTGACTCCTGCACTGCATACCATCCAAAGTGCATATGAAAACACTGTCCCCCTCCCTCATTCACGGCACACGGTCCACTTGCATCCCTGTCTCTTTCACTAATTATTTTTTACTCCAATTTTCTCAAAATATTCACCCTCAGGAAGAAGCCAGACCTGGAACATTTCAGCCTCAGAGGTCAAAGTTTGCAAATGTTATAAGCAACTTAAATAAATTCTTATGCCACTTTAGCTGTAGCTGGTGTAACATGCTCCAGGTATAATACAGAAAAAATAGCAGGCTGATTTCTCAAATTATATAAATCGGTACCGTTTTATTTACTGCAGCAGAGCTGCACCAGTTTACACCAGCAATGAATTTGGCCCATTGTATTTTGAAGAAAATAAAGCAAATCTAATGATATTCCAATGCCTGAACTGATATATGGGATATAGATTTCCAAATATCTGGGTGAACTGCATAACCGATTGCTTGAGTTTGGTAATTTTACAAAGCTAGTATGAGTTTCAGAAATATTTTTCTCTTAAGCTAGGGGATTTTATTCCCCAAGGGCGAATGCGAAGCACTATGGGACTTCTTAATAATCATAAATGAACAACACCTTGGATTTTACATCCCTATATATCTAGGGTTTTATGGGGCTTTCCTCACTGCAATACCTCGGTGCATCCCCAAATAAATAACCCTCTGTCTCCATTCACCTCCTGCAAAACAGCGCTTGCCAAGCGCAGTTCCCGGAGCCACTCTGCTGAGCCACTGGCTCAGTTCTACACGAGAGAAGAGCCCCACTTGCTGAATCACCAGCACCGTATTTTGCTTAGCAAGAGGCACCGTTGTCCTAACTTGCAGCAGATTGATAGATCTCATTGCCATCCTGCTTTATCTCTTGTTGGAGTGACCTTCGTCCATGTAATCTGATATTACATTTTCTCAATGAATTGCTGTATCCCCACCTCACCTTCATCGCCAACTGCAAACCCGAGTGAGCTGATCAGCAGGGCCAGCTGTGGAGTCCAGTAGCTAGTATCTCTTCAGGAGGACAGCCTTGCAGTAGGGATATTTTTTTTTATACCACTGACACCTGCTCCGTACAGTCAGATTCTTGTACAGGTGCCCAGACAGACTGTGATATTTACAACCTTTACACAATATTCACACTGGTTCATTGCCATTACTGCAGCCTGGAAAAAAATAAATAAAAAAGGATACCATCTGCTGTGACAACTGCTTCACCAGCAAGACTTCACACAGGCCAGGCATGGTCACTTGCTTACTTTATTAAAGAGACATTGTAACTAGTTTTTGGTGTCCTGTGTGGTTTTAAGAGAATTGCACAATAGGGTAGGACCTGCAGTTGGCTGGGTGTAGCTAAAGCAGTTTGGGAGCAGCAGGAATTCTCCTCATCACATGGCTTTGCAATTCAACAGCACCTTCTTATTCCAGACTATATAGCAGCGTTGGCATTGGCGTGTTTTATTCCTATCACACTTAATGCCTAACCTAGCACTGTCTGTTGATGGCCAACTCCTCACCAGTCCCATACAAGTTATCTGATGTGGTGGATACAGCCATCTTTTCTGTTACTACTTTTGATAAATTGCATAGTCAATCGCTTGACTATACTTTGGTTCATTATAAAATATACTTAAGAGACCAAATAACCAATGTCAGTCAGATTTATTGCTCTAAGCCAATAATAATATTGTACAGGGGAAAGGTTCTGTACGACCCTAGTCTCTAGGAAGCTGCTTCATGCAGGGATGTTCCATTCACCTGATGAAGAAGGTGTGCTCCCAGAGTCCCACATGGCAGCTGGTATTATTTACATGATGATTTTACACACTACTCATCTCTTCACACATCACTAAAATCCAACCCATCAGTTTGCCCCAGTTCCCTAATTTGTTGTTCTGCTCCTTCCTTTTCTTTGAAATGCTGGTATCCAAAGCAGGTTCTGGTCTGTGAAGGTACTTCCCTCGCTTGTACTAAGCCATAGATTGACTGGATCTTGATTTTGACATGTTTCCTATCTGCCTATGCCAAATGCTTATTTTAGCAAATGCAAGATGTTATGGGATACATAGCATAAGTGATCAGGATTATAGTGAACGTATAGACCAGTTTAGGCTATATAACTGTTATATTTGTGCTTAATGCACGCTAATATATATGATGCAGAGAATATACATTATTGATATGATATATAATATGCTAACTACCATATATTGGTCAACACTACCAACGGAAGGATTGACACTATTTGATGAGTTGGGATTTAGCAAGTGTAGGAAAATTTGAAGCCTCCATTCAGATGAGACAACTGCAGCCCCATCAATGCTGTTCTGTTTAGGTTCCTGTACTGTGATCATCACACTCTTTTTTCTTTTTTTCCCTCTAAGGTGATTCAGAACCACACTTAAGCATGTGCTTGTCTCATTGACTTAAAGCTAAGCAGATGCTTAAGTGCGCTCGTGAATAGGGATGCTATCCTATATCACGGCCTGAATGCCAGACAGCTTAGGTTGTGAGCTCTTCAGACTGGGGACAATCCTAAGTGTTTCGAAAGTGCCTGGTTCTTACTGAATGCTATAGTTCCTAAATAGCAATGACCCCAGCTGTGCTATGTAAGAGCACAGAGATTCTTCATATTAAGGTAAAATCCATATCTGCTTGATAATAATAAAAATGTAGAAATAAATCTAAAAATAAAAATACTTTTATCTGCCGGTTTCTCTTGATCAGGGTCTGGGTGTTTCAGTGCAGCATGTTTGCTTTATTCTTGTGGAAGTATACACTTCTGCTACATAGCAGAGTTCAGCTGAGCTGTATGCCTCTACTACACCCCCCGAGGAATGAACCTATCTAGGTACTTCTAATCTGAGATTTTAAAAAAGCATTGGCATCCATACAACTGTAATACCAACAAACTGACTATAGGTGGATATTTTCTTATATGTCTCGCTGTCCACTGATGGTGTTTCTGTTCTATTCTACACCCATGACTCTGGTACCGGAGCTGAAACGCTTATTGATATTAATCATTGTGTCCAGATGCAGTCTTTCATTGTATAGAAGACTTCTAGGGACTGTTTTTTAGCATCCTAGGCTTGATTATCATCTAATTTTCACCAGTTTTAATCCATTGACTCAAGTGGAGTTCTTGAATCTGGGCAAGGGGTTAGACTAGATGACCCTTGTGGTCCCTTCTAACCCTATGATTCTGTGATTCTACTTCCGATTGGCCTCTGTGCAATCAGATGCCCCTAATTATCCTAGGTGCATAGATCTGTCTGGTTTCACCTAACCCGTTCCCTATCCAACGCAGGACTTTTCCATAGGACATAGATGTGTCCAGTCTAGTTTAAAACGCAGGAAACAATGTAGTTTCTAGCCTCTCCCTTAGGAGTCTATTCCGCAGACTAACAGATCGTCCCACAGGAAGTTTTTCTTGATATATATATATTTTAGCGTAAATCTTCCCTCTGAAGTGCCATCTTGTGTATATGGTACTTCAGCAAAATGTCACTGCTTCGATATGAGTCAGCTGATACAAGCAGAGGGAGGTTTTGTAGGCATTGAATTCTAAGTCACTCACCTCTACATAGCATCTTCTCTAATCCCGCTCATGCTCTTCATAACAACAACAGGTGATAGGATGGGTGAATTGCTTCCTGTAAACATCTCATTTGGCAAGTTCAGTAATGATTATGGGCTTCTACTAAGTGGTGCTGGAGATACATTAGCCTGCCTTGTGGTGTTAATCATCCCCTGTATCAGGAGATGTTTTGAAGTTGACTTCCTGTGCCTGCGTCCAGTGGTGCTTGTTACCTGTTTTAGTCTCTGAGTTTGCCTTTCATTCCATTTCTCCTGTGTTCATCTTTACTGTAGTCAGCAAAGGAAGAATATACTGTGCCTCATGAAAAAGACTAAAGGAAATGTCACACATTGCAGTACAGTGCTAAACCAGGTAAACTATAAAACAATGGAAAGATAAAGCAGCAGTGAAGAGTAAATTAGCAGGTACTCTAAAGTAATTTATATAGAAACTTTTCCAAGAATTCCTTTAAACTGGCTAAACATGGTGGGCTAAATTCAGAAGCAGTGTGTCCTAATTTAGACTTCCTTGGGTTTATTTACATCTCCACTACCAATGTGTAACTTATGCTCTAAGGGACGTGCTGGCCGCCGCTTCCCACAGCTCCCATTGGCCGGGAACAGAGAACTGCATCCACTGGGAGCTGCGGGGGGCCAAACCTGCGGATGGTCAACGTCAGCAAAATGTCTCGCAGCCCGCAACCAGTTTACCCTGCTGGGCTGCATGCGGCCTGCAGGTTGCCCACCACTGCTCTAGGGCAGGTCGACACTTACAATGCTGAATCGACACAACTGCACTGACGTAACTGCGCCGCTGTAGTACTTGAGTAAAGGCGCTCTGTGCTGACGGGAGAGCTCTCTCACTGGTGTAGTTAATCCACCTCCCCGAGAGGCGATAGCCATGTCCATGGGTGAGGATTTTTCACAACCCCCGTAGTTATACCAATGTAAGTCTGTAGTATAGGCCAGATCTAAGGGAGTCTAACTGCCTTAACTTACACCTTCTTCCAACACTTTGGTATGCATATTTCACCAGCTGAGATTCCTTCACACATTACACAACATGTAGTAGCAGGAGAGCATTGTTAGAGGTGGACAGTCCTTTGTTTTGGACGTTAAACTACGGATGCTTTTGCCCACATGGTGTGGAAGTTAAAGGTTCATTGGCACTTAGAAATGGGGGGTCACATAGCAGTAGCCCAAGGTCCAGTGTCATGGTTCGTTCTCTCAGGTAGCTTCTAATTAGCCATGGATCTGTGTGAGCTGTATGGCTGAACAGATGTCTGG
Organism: Emys orbicularis; assembly: GCF_028017835.1. Classification (NCBI taxonomy): domain Eukaryota; kingdom Metazoa; phylum Chordata; order Testudines; family Emydidae; genus Emys; species Emys orbicularis. The sequence continues at coordinate 350,632,019 of NC_088683.1, forward strand.
CTAAATTTGCCTATGTACTCCTAATACTAGCAGTATCTACAATAACTTACCATTTTTAAGCCTCTTTGGGCACCCTGAATTTTTTGGGTTCACACTGGCTCCAGCATGAGCTGTGGGGTGAAATGGAATCACCCCAGTGTCAGCTCCAGAAATCACAGTGACTCCTTGAGGATGCAGGTGAAGCATGCTGGAAGGAACATACCAGCCACTCCTGCCCTCAGGGCAAGCTCAGCGAATGCATAGGGCTGCCTGGGGTGGGGAAGGGGCAGTGTGCCCCAGACCCCCCATAGGAGAGCCCCTAAACTGAGTGGCATTGTGACCTGTCCCATGGGGTTGCAGCAGCACTCACTTAAATTTGGCCCATCTCCCCTTTGTCATGCCAGAGGGGGCAGCCAGGCCAAATTTGAGGGAGTGGCATTGTGCCCTGTGGTACAGGGGTCACAGCGCCACTCAGTTTTTGGTTTCTGGTGATTTGGCCCTGAATGGCGCTTGTAGTAAGAGGAGGCCCTGAGATATAAACTTTGGTATCAGAGGCCCAGTATGAGGCCTAAGGCCTGAACTAAAGTAATGGTCAAGACTTTGCTAACATAAAGCAAAGTTAAGCTGTGAGCCAGAGGCAGGCCCTGCTCACAGAAGCTGGCAAGGAAAGGGCTGATGCTGCAAAAAGAGACATACCTAACAGGTACTGGACACCAGATATCAGACATTCACATACTTGTACATTCCACACAAAACAAGGAACAGGCTGACCCATCCGAATGACAGGGCCAAAAGGGGAATATGATGGATAGAGTTGTTGTTTTGTTCGAACCAACATGTACAAGGTGAGAGGCGGCACCTTACTACGTAGAGGGGTTGTACCTTGCTGCGTAGAGGGGTTGCACCTCAATACATCAGGAGTGATGTGTAACTTGTTTGTACCTGTGTATAAGAATGCATCCCTAGTCCAGCCTAGGGGGCAGTGGAAAGTCCCGCCACTGACTGAGCTGAGTCCATTTTCAGGGAGCACATAAGTACTGGCTAGCCGCACCTTAGCAGCACCTTGGACTTTGTTTGCCGGGGAGCTGGAGACTGTGTTTCTCTTTGACAATAAACCTGGCCGACGTGCCTTCGTACCTTACTAGAGTCTGTGGTCATTGGGGGTTCTCTCGGGATCTGCTGTGTCAGCTATCTGCGCAGAGCTGGGGCAGCACATAGAGGGAACACACGCACGCAGCCGAGTGATATCAACATTGAACAGAGCAGAGCACCACACCGGTAGCGTCTGACAACAGCGCTGTGACCCTGTGCACCAAGTTGCGTCGCCATTGGTGGGGAGCTGGGCCCAGCCCCCTGGGATGGGACCCGTCGCTGCTGCATGAGTATGGGCAGGCTCAGTGGTGTTTTTGCACCCTTAGTGTGTGTGTGTGTGTGTGTGTGTGTGTGTGCTCAGTTTCAGATTTTGTGCCAAGACCCCCAAAACTGCTGTGTGGCTCTCAGGGCCGGCTCCAGCTTTTTTGCCACCCCAAGCGGCGAAAAAAAGAAAAGGAAAAACCTGATTGAGCTGCCGCCGAAGAGGAAGAGAGGGACTGAAGGACCCGCCGAGAAATTGCTGCCGAAGACCCAGGCGTGCCGCCCCAATAACGGACGAACTGCCGCCCCTTTCTATTGGCCGCCCCAGGCAACTGCTTCCTTCGCTGGTGCCTGGAGCCGGCCCTGGTGGCTCTGCATATGCAGCTGGTAGGAATGGAGTCAACCCTTGCAGTGAGGTGCTTCTTACACCCTTTCCAAACACACTTTTGCAGGGTCGGCCTATGTCTGGCCCTCCATTAAAATTTAAAGAGCGAGATTCTGATCCCATTACTCTGTCGAATAGTCCTTCACTTCACAGCTAGTCCCACTGAAGACATTAAAACCACTTGTGAAGTAAAGTGCTGTCCAACAAGAGTCAGGATATCAGAATCTGGACCATTGAGCTTAGGCACTAAAGGTAATTTGAAAAATCCTTATTGTCTATGGGTCATACTGTAAAGCCCTTGCTCCCATTTGCACAAGTCAATGGTGCTGCTCGTGAATAATTATTCATCACTGGAAATCAGGGGATTCCAATCCGGCCTTAAATATTTGTCGTTTAGTCTTCAAACAAAAGGATCAAGAAGACATCTATGGTATAAACATTTGAACAAAAATTATAACGAGCAACGGAAGCCACAAGCTATGCCAGTCATTGGATCTGAGTTAGGGCTAAAAAAGACAAGCAATGATTCTGAACAATCCGTTTGCTCTAAAGATAAATGTCTCCCTCCTGGCTCTGTCTCTATAGGGAGATTTTGTGCTTTGTCAGGAAAGCTAGGACTCCTGTAAAACTTTATGAGCTTGCAAGATCATTAAAGGGAAGTGGCAGAAAATGAAACTCAAATATGAAGAATAGACTTCAGAGAGCGTGACACAAGTTCATCCAGCTGTAAATTAAAATCAAATGCCACCAAATATGCGGGTTGTAAAAATGCCCCTGCTCTGGAAAGCAGTAAAACTTTAAAAGGTCTGTTCAATTAAAATGACTTAGCTGAGTAGGCCCAGGATATTTTTCTTCATTCAGAACTTGAGTTGTATTCAAGGCACATGGAAATGCCAGCCTGGGGATGCAATACTGCACTGGGCTGACGTTTATACTGAGATGGGTCAAATTGTTCAGTGGTTTTAATTAGTTCTCAAGTGGGTGCTGATCCTGAACCAATGAAGTCAATGGGAGTTTTGCCATTGGCTTCAGTGGGTGCAGAATCAGACCCATAGTAAGTACCTACCTTTCGTACTTCTGATCTGATAACTTCCCATTTCCGTTGTTGGTGAGAGGCAGCCTGGTCTAGTGGGTTGAACAAGAAACTCCTGAATCCTAATCCCACTTCTCCCTCTGATTCACTGTGTGACTTTGGGCAAGTCACACAACCTCCGTGAGTTTCTGGTTCTTCAGCTGTAAAATGGAGATTATAATCCTTACCTCACAGGGGTGGCCTAGGGATTAATTACTGTAGTTAGACTGTGTACAGTGCTTGCAAATATAAAGTACTAATTAAATGTCTAGCATTATATACAAAAGGCTGCCCTTTAATGGAGATCAATACAGATGGTAATGCACACACCCCAGTCAGCCCAGCTGGGCTCTGAGAACGCTGTGGCCTAGGAGCCAGCAACTCCAAATGTAGGCTCCCATAAAAGGGACTGAATTTTTCAATGTGCTGAGCGCTCATTGTCTTCAGTTGGAGTGATGGGTGCTCAATAGTTCTGCATATCAAGTCACTTACACACAGGTGCCTACATTTGGATTTAAGGGCCTAACCTTTGGCACCTACCTTCAGAAACTTTGGTCTCTGTTCGTTTTTACTGCAGACTGCTCCAGATACTATTGTACATATATTGGTCTCTTGCTGTATTTATGTTGGTCTTAAAATGTGTTTTGACACTCATTAATTTAGAGAAAATGCCAGCTTGTACATTGTGTAAATACTTAACTTTATTTGTCTCTACTGAAAAATTAAATGAAATTGAAGTGTGCATGGAAAAGTCAAATGTAAAGATGTGTGTGAGTTCTTCAACGAGCAGGAAGGTAACTTCAGTCAAGAACAAGCACTGCTACCCTGAATTTTAGAGGAACCAAGAAGTTTTCACAGGTATGTGATGTAAGTGGAGTTATCAGAATGGTTACCCATTTGCACCTGTCAAAATCATATAATCAACAGCTCTCGATTCCCTCCTCCCCCATCTCTTTTAGTATAACTGTCATGTTAAACAGTCAGAAAAAAGAAGATATCATAAGAGTTAATTTCAAATATTTATTTTCTGAAAATCTATACTAACTCTTTCCCAGTAATTTTCTAGCCTTCTTTCTTTAATAGGGAGAGATGTGCTGCTTCTTTACAATACTGTCAAACAACAAATTTCATTGTTGTTGGAACACTTAGTATCTTTTCTGTTATTTAGTATGATGCTTGATGATATGGGGAAATCTGTCTGTACAACTTTTTTCAATTTGATGACTGGGGACTCTCTCTCTATATATCTGTGTCAGACCGCAGACTTCATTTTGGATGCGAAGTTTTTATCTTCTCTGTTGCCTCTTTACCTCCATGTTGGACTGAAATTCCAAAGGTAACAGTACAGGGCTGACAATAGAGGATCATTACATCTGGGTATTCCTCTATTGAAATACAAACATCCTAGACAATAGACTGGGTTCTACCCTGCAGAATTGGTTTGTCAGGGGAAAGGTTGCTTGGCAATGAAGTCACCAGGTAGAAATCTGTGGGCACCTGAGGCTGACCAGGGAATCACCTGATAGAGGAGACTGGAGTGGCTTTAATCCGATGGTCTTCAATTATTTCCCCCCAGTTTAAGATGAGGGAAGCTGCTGCATGAGTCAGGGGGACCCCTGTCTACCTGAACACAGATGGTCCCCTAAGGGAAGAGTGAGCTAGAGTGAGGGGCACTGCATTCAGGATGTTTGTTTGTTTTCCATATGACCTGTACCCTCTGTATATTTCTCATGCTTAAGTAAAGAGCAATAATGTGTTACACTTCAGTGCAAGGTGTCTCTGTGTGTTATACACTACAGCTACCATGTGGCCCCTGGAAGAGGTAAACCAGAAGGTTCATACCTTTGGGTGGAGTTATGGGAGAACATGTGTCTAAGCTACAGAGGAATCTATGGAGTCTGCACTGGGTCCAGGGGCTGGGCAGAAGGCACTATGTGGTCCAAGCTCTGAGGACGGGGCTCTAGATGGAAGATCTGCCTCCGGAGAGTGTGCCTAGGGCCCCCAAAACAGGGACCGTGCTTGAGCTGTGTTCAGATTGGGAGGCTTAAAACACACACAGGTCCAGAGGCTGGATTCCCCCACAGCAATCTGGTGAGCTGCCAGCAGGGGGAGCCTGACCGGATCTGTGAGAGATGCAGAACCTTATTTTGAAACAGTAGGAAGTATTCCTGCAGAAGCTGTTTGGAAAGTAAATCAGAGAAAAGAGAAACATTGTTCATAAGAGCAAACTCTATGGTTCTACTTTCTCTTTGCGGCGCTTACTATTCATCCAAGCAAAAACAATCAGTTTTTGTCCAGTTAATTTCATTGTAATGTTATATATAGCCCCTAGGTACACTGGAAAATATTGCAGAATGTGATTAGGGTGTGTGGATGACAATTGCCCCGTGGGCCAGAAAGGGAAGGGAGGATTCTTTAAATGCTGCGGAGGTGAAAATAGGATTTGGACACAATCAAATCTTATAACTTTTTGTGAGTCATTCATCTTCCAGTATTTCCATACTAAGATTGTCTTCATAGGTGAGGTAGAGAACCAGATGCACTGCAAGTAGGGGAGTCGAACTGGTGAGGTTCCACTGTCTATTATTATTTTATTTGTATTGCTGGAGGACCTGGGAGCCCAGTCATAGACTAAGACTCCATTGTGCTAGGTGCTGTACAAACAGAATTAAAAAACAATCCCTGCCCCACAGTGTTTACAATCTCAATAGGTTTGTTTCACAGGGCGGTCTTGATTAACCTAATCAGCTAGTTTTAAGCGGAGGGATAGCTCAGTGGTTTGAGCATTGGCCTGCTAAACCCAGCATTGTGAGTTTAATCCTTGAAGGGGCTATTTAGGGAACTGGGGTAAAAATCTGTCTGGGGATTAGTCATGCTTTGAGCAGTGGGTTGGACTAGATGATCTCCTGAGGTCCCTTCCAACCCTGATAGTCTGTGATCATAAATATCTAACACTGAGTTCACTATTTTACACAGGGCAGTTAGTATGAGATGCCCAAAACTGCTCATCACTGCTCCAAGACTGCTCCTATTGAAATTAATGGGGGGTTTCCCATTGGGCAAGCAGTTCCAGGCTGAGCATTTTGAAAAATCCCACCCATAAGCTCTTTCTTTGCTGTGGGTTCCCTTTTAAGACTCCTGTTGATGCTCCAGAAATAGTCACAGACAATATACCTTTCACTATATCTTCCTTTCCTGCCCCACTCAGAGTTGCTGACACAGAATTCTATTGTGGCTTTTCAAGCACTTGGTGCACTAGAGCTGTATGTTGTGTTTTGCAAGGAAAACCTACCATGTTTGTAAGGAACACACACAGCTTAAAGAGTGAAAGTACGGTATATTCTATAGCACTACAAAAGTTTGCAAGATGCAACGATAATTTTAAAAACCTACATGATCACAGGAGAAGATGGAAATGAGAAACTGATTTTTCCCCCCTTGCTTGGTGTGTGCTTATTGCTATTTCATGAGATGCCAGGCACAACTGACGTGTGAGTGAACTCAAGCCATTCATCTTTTTCTCGCCAAACTATAGGGGATGCAATTTATACTCTGAAAGTGGGCATAGGGTAAAAGGTGCAAATGAGAAAACATGACCCATGTGCAATGATTAGCATACTGCTAATTGACAATTTCCACTCTACAAGCAACCATGAAGCCTGCCAGACCCAATTCCCAAAATACTAATTAAACTGAACACAATATCTTTGAAATCTTGGAGTATATAAACAAGTGAAAAGTAAAACATCAATATTTAGTCAAATTAGCCACTAGAAAGAATTTTTGAAATACGTTTAGAATCAGCTTTCCCATGCACTTTGCCGAAACCAGGAGAAATATGTAAATATTTAGGGCCCCATGCTTCTATTGCAAATAGATTGGAAGGGTACCATTGATCTGTTCAGATGTGTAAAGTTCTTTGAGGGGCCAGTTGGCTGCATTGCTCCTTCAGTACACCTGGGGATAATAGTTGGGTGCAGCATGAGGGGGACTTTTCTGGTGAACGTGCAGGCTGAAATACCAGCCAACAGATCTTATGCTATATATAGGGCTCCTCTCTGATTCTGCACCCCTAAGGCCCAGTGGCAGATTAGCCAATGGGCGAATGGGGCTGTGCCCGGGGGCCCCCAGAAAAATGGGCACCTCCCTGACCCATTCTGCCTGCCCGACACTCCTGTCTGGGAGCGGGGGCTTGCCCTGCTCTGCTCACCCAGCGCTTATGGTTGGCAACTTTCTAATCACACAAAACCAAACACTCTTGCCTCGCCTCCTGCCCCGTGCCTTCCCTGAGGCCCCGCCTTGCCCAGTCCCTTCTCCAAGGCCCCACCCCCGCTTACTCCATCCCCCCTCCCTCTGTCGCTTGCTTACTCCCACCCTCACTCACTTGCTCATTTTCACCAGGCTGGGGCAAGGGGTTGCGGAGCAGGAGGGGGTCAGGGCTCCAGCAGGGGGTGTGGGCTCCAGAGTAGGGCTGGGGATGAGGGGTTTGAGGTGCAGGAGAGGGCTCCAGGCTGGGGAGTGGAGCCAAGGGCTTTGGAGTGTGGGAGGAGCTCTGGGCTGGGTCGGGGGTTGGGGTGCAGGGGAGGTGAGGACTCTGGCTGGGGGTGCACATTCTGGGATGAGGCCAAGGATGAGGGTTTTAGGGTACAGGAGGGGGCTCTGGGCTGGGGCTGAGGGATTCAGAGTGTAGGGCAGGTGCAGGCTCTGGGAGGGTATTTGGGTATGGGAGGGGGCTCAGGGATGGGGGTTGGGGTGCGGGCTCTGGGAGGGTGTTTGGGTGCGGGAGGGAGCTTGGCTCGGGGTGTGGGCTCTGGTAGGGTGTTTAGGTGTGGGTGCCACCCCCGCAGCTCCATTGACTGTGGTTCCTGGCCAATGGGAGCTGAGGAGCCAGCACTCGGGGCAGGGGCAGTGCCTGGAGGCCCCCTGGCTGCCTCTGCACCTAGGAGCCAGAGGGGGGACATGTTGGCCCCTTCCCGGAGCCACATGGAGCCAGATAGGGAGCCTGCAAACCGCCAACTTTTAATAGCCCGGTCAGCGGTGCTGACCAGAGCCATCAGGGTCCTTTTTCGACCGGGTGTTCTGATTGAAAACTGGACACCTGGAAACCCACCCGGTGCCCCTGTCAGGGAGCGGAGCAGGGCAAGCCCCTGTGCCCTGACCTCGCTCCCCAGCAGGAGTGCTGGGTGGGCAGGGGAAGCTCCTGCACCCGGGGGCCCCACTCCCCAGCAGGAGTGCCAGATGGGGGCATGGGGCGGGGCAAGCCCCCATGTCCTGACCCCATTTCCTTGGCAGGAGCACCAAGGAGGAGCAGTGGGGGATGGGACTGCAGGTGGAAGGGGTGGGGAAGGGCTCCTACTTGCTCTGGCCCAGGGCCCCACAAACCCCTAATCCACATCTGCTCAGGCCACCCTTGCCAGCAAGGGCAGCACAGCTCACACAGGTACCATGCTGTAGCCTGGCCTCTGTCACACCCCTTTGCAGTTGGTATAAATGTTGCAGAGGGAATCAGTCCTGCTCCTGGCAGTAGAAATTCACAGCATGCTCTGCTGTCGTGAGAGAACATTGCTGTAGGGTCTAGGAATAGGGTATTATCCCTTTGAATAGCTGTGAGCCCTCTAGTGACGCTCACTCTGGTTAATATTTCAAAGCCACCAGAAACCAGTCAAAGCAACAGTATATAGCCAGACCTCAGATGTTTGTGTATAGTTAGTAAACACGGTTGCTAGGGCCCCGCTGTGGTTTTATTATTTGTGTTGTAGTGAAAAGAGCAAAAGACCAACACTTGCAATGAGTGATGTGTCATCACCACAACCCTGCCTTGGTTGTGTCTGCTCAGCTACACAAAGCAAAGCTTCCATGTTATCCCCTGTGGGCAGGGCCGGCTCTGGCTTTTTTGCCGCCCCAGGCAAAAAAGCCTCCGGCCAACCCCCACCCCCAGCGCGAGGGCTCCGCTCTCCCCGGCGGCTGGGGGGGAGGGCGGCCGGAGCCCTGGGAGGAGGGCGGAGTGCCCGGCCAGAGCGCCGGGGGGAGGGCGGCGAGCCCCCGGCGGCCAGAGTGCAGGGGGGAGGGCGGCGAGCCCCGGCCGGGGCTCCGCTCTCCCCGGCGGCCGGGGGGAGGGCGCCGGGGGGGGGGGGAGGGCGGCCGGAGCCCAGGGAGAAGGGCGGAGTGCCCGGCCAGAGCATCGGGGGGAGGGCGGCGAGCCCGGCCGTGGCCCCGCTCTCCCCGGCGGCGGGAGCCAGAGCGCCGCGCCGCCCCCCTCCAGGTGCCGCCCCAAGCACAAGCTTGGTGGGCTGGTGCCTGGAGCCGGCCCTGCCTGTGGGTGGGAGGGAGGAAGCTACCCTACAAAGGACTGGGGTAGCAAAGAAAATACCACACAGTCACCTTTTCCTTCAGGACAGCTCTACCCTAACCCTTCCGCTAGGATTCAGGTTCTTCTCTCCCCGACGCACTGTTCAAGTGGAGAGAGGAGCATGTAGTCCTTTAATGAAGAGACTGAAATACCCCAGTATCCCCAGCTAACTCACTGATAGAATCAGCAAAGCTTTAGCCCCTCACATGGAGAATACGGGACTTAACAACATGGAAGTCATGCAAAGAGCGGCTCAGGAGAGGCAGGGATAGTGATGGGAATGGTTGGGAATGATTCAGAGCATGCATAACTGGCTGGGTGGTTATGACGGATATTTCTTCCCTCTGCGGTACCCCTTCTGTGAGCTGCCAGTGACAGTAACAAGGGCTGGGTTCAATCTGTCTAGGATTCACCTTTTTTTTTAAAATAAAACTATAGCTTGAGCCCTCTCCCAGAGCCAGATTCCTACTTCGGGCCCTGGGAAACCAAATTAAAGCCTCCCTGTGACCTTTGCAGGTGTCTCTTACCCACTCGCCAGCACTCAAAGTGCTGCATGAGATTCCTGCATGGAATCTCAAGTACCTTTTCATTTGGTGCAAAGGGACAAGGCAAAAGAAGCATAACTCTCTCTCTGTATTTATATACAGGAAAAGGAGTCGCCCAGATCAGTGTGCAGGAGTTTGGTCATCCCCACAGTTGCATAAAATGGACAATTATTATTTGGAAGTCTAGAACTCATAGTCCACCACAACCCTACCTGCTTAAAACCCACTTACAGTTCCAGCTGGACTCAACAGTAGTCAAGGGGTGGCTCTCCTCTGACAGCCTGCTCCAGTCCAGAGAGGATTGGTCTGCCAGGCCCTGTTCCAATATGGTCTAGTTTTGCAATACCAGCTCTGCCCCCACTGGCCTAGGAGGGTGTGGTGCAGACAAGTCAGCTTTGCACTGCCTCCACCACAACTCATGGTCCTGCCTAGCCTCTCTGCAAAGTCAGCTCTGCCCTGCTGCTGCTCCAGTCCTGTGAATTCACTCCGCGCAGGGCCCCCAGATGGGGATTGCTTCAGGACTTCCTCTTTTTTCTCTGTTGTGCTCGGATTTTGTTACCAAAACAAAGTCCACTACCTGTAAGGTCAGGGCAACCCTTTCACTCGAGGGCATAAACTGGCCAGGACTGTTTTTCCCCTTCTCCCCTATAGAGGGAGCGAAGTTCAGTACCCTAAGACTTTTGGCCCTGGGGCTGACACTATATTCTAGGGGGCTATTGTAACCCACATGGCTCCTGGGTGTGGTGCTCTATCCCATCTAGTAGCACTGAGACTAGTTAGACAGAGATTAATGAGTCTCCTACATCCGTAGTTAAGAGGCATGTGGCTTTTAGCTCATGCAGTAGAGGCTCATGCATCTAGTTCCAGAAGCCCCAGGTTCAATCCTGCCAGCCGGTGACTGGGGTCTGTCGGTGTTACACTGTGGATCTATGAGCAATAGGAGAGAGTACTGCAAATTCTGCCTTATATCTGTGATCACTGGAACAGTATTTCTCACCTGAGATGAGTTAAATGGTTGTATTTACTGATTCACAACAATAAAAGTAAAGTTTTAGAGAAAGATTGCACAACCATCCTCTTAAATGTTCAGTTTCCCTGTGGTGTAATGTACCCAGCACACTATAGAAATGAAGGACCAAATGTGCTTTTACAAATGATAAAATGCCAATTTAAACATAATTAAATATAAAACAGTAACTTCCACACCTTAAAAACAATTCCTAGAGGCTTTCAGGCAATGTCTGCGTATGCAAAATTGAAGGCAAACTCTTAAGCACTCAGTCTGAGGCAATAATGATTACACTGTTTTCTCACTGTATCAGAATTGCACACCTTTTAGTACAGTCCACTTTTACGCCTACTGGCCCAATCATCCGCATGTGTGTTGAAGGTGCTTGGATAGCACGGTAGGTGGTATCGCTCTTCTCTCTATTTCTATTCTTATACAGCATTGGGCCGGAGGAGGCATTTGATTGACATGGGTTGGTTTTGTCAGCCTTGGGAAGAAATAAGTCTTCCTAGGCCTAGTCCAGTGGAACAGGGGAGTTTGCGATTGCTCTTATGTGGACGGTACTCAGGCACTATCGTGATGGGGGTCAGTATAAAACTTTAACACCGTTAGAGCCAAATGAGCCTTCTCATCCCTAGTGGAAACTGTCCTTTCCTTTCCCTAGCCCTCTCCCAAGGGAAAGATGGATGTCCAGTAGCATAGCATACTGCTGTAAATACTTTATATTCCATAGGTTCCCTATGTCCTAGCGCACCTGGAGTCCTGCATATTAGTGGATTTGATTAGTAGGGGAAGTTCAGATTAGCAAAGGAGACTTTGCATAGCCACCTTTCTAATGGTTCTTCCTGTGCTAATTAGCATGGTTAATGCTGCCTGCTGATGCATAAGTAGATTCTTGAGCCATGAGAAAGTGCAATGGAAGCGGGCAAAGGGGAAATCTCACCCTGTCTGTGGGAGAGATACCTGGGATGCCTGGGAAACTTTACAGTGTTGCAAGGGGCTGCAGTGATGTTCCAGAAAAGTAGCCATCCAGCTTGTGTAGCTCAGAGGCAGCTGCAATGCCATTGATGTCGTTATGCCTGCCAGGTCAAGAACTCCAGCCTCCAAGTCAGAGAACAGACCCACCAACACTAGTACATATAAATCAAATATTTATCTGCTATTTTCCCATATACAATTTTGGTATATCCAATACGTTACTGGGGAGGGGCTAAAAGGGGAACGGCTTGTGGGGGGGAACACTTGATTAAATCTCAAAACCACAAAATATTCAAAAATATTAAGAAGATCTGACTCAGGTGTCACATTTTCAAAAGCACCTTAATGACTTCAGAGATGAAGTCCTATTTTCAAAGGTGATGTAATGAGACTTACATGCCTGAAAGCCAACAGGACTTAGGACTCGTCTATACGATCAGTTAGTGCGCAGCAAGCTGGGGTGTAAATCTATCTTGTACTAGCCTGATGCGCTCTAACTGACTGCATGGATCCTACTGCCACGCATTGGAAGTTCCCTAGTGCACTTTGGTCTACTCCTGTTTCAAAGCGGAGTAGATTGAAGTGCAGTAGGGAAACTTTCAGTGTGCAGCAGCACCAGGGTCCACACGGCTAGGTAATGTGCAGCAGGATAGAGCAAGGTAGATTTCACTCCAGCTTCCTGCATACTCACTGGTCATACAGACAAGCCCTAAGTCATTTAGATGCTTTTGAAAATATCACCCCAAGATTAGAGTTCATCAGAACCCTTTTGACTAAATGTTTTTTGTCGGCAAAGGTTGTTTCATTGAGACCGAAGTGTTTCGATCCCTGAACGTCGACTCCGGAACTCCACCAGAGTGAGCGGCGGTAGCGCAGTCGACGGGGGAGCCGCGGCCATCGATCCCACGCCGTCTGGACCCCAGGTAATTCGATCCAAGATACTTCGACTTCAGCTACTCTATTCGCATAGCTGAAGTTGCGTATCTTGGATCGATCCCGCCCCCCAGTGTAGATCAGCCCTTAGTCTGTCAGACCCTTCTAATACTACTCCTCTAGGTCCTGCTCCAATTGCGAGTGAGGTCAATGGGCACCTCAGAAGTGAGGTTCTTATCCACGAAAGCTTATGCTCCCAATACTTCTGTTAGTCTTAAAGGTGCCACAGGACCCTCTGTTGCTTTTTACAGATTCAAACTAACACGGCTACCCCTCTGATACAGATGCATTAGAAATTCATAGATGGATGGAGAGAGAATAACTGCCTCTAGAATTTGTAATACCTTAAATAATAAACAATATTTTATTCATTCATCTCCATGAAAATAGAAACAACCCTGCCTTTTCTGCCTGGTGATAAATTGCCAGTGTAGTTAAACTAATGCATGCGAGAACCAGAGAGTACTAAGAACAGGTGTAAAACTTTAAATACTGAGAAAACCATTTACTGATCATTCTTGTATGCATGAAGCAGGTGTAACTTATAAGCAGGATAGGAAGGAACAGCTGTATGTTGGATAAAGGCTCATTGGCTATACAAAGATAAATAGCTAACAGCTGGTTTTCCACAAGGGGCACCCTTGTTATAATGCCCCTGTTTCTGCTCCCTTGCTTAAATGAATCTTCTCTCAGGCTAAAGGGGAAGACACATTTATACATCACAGAGACACATGCTGTCATCCTTAAAGATGATGATTTGTCCTGGTTGGAGAAAATTAGCTCTCACTGGTCACGATGGGAGTGGACACAGATGTTTTGCATTATGGTGCGCAAAGTCATACCAGTTATTAGAATAGTAATACAGCATGGCTTTTCCAGACACAGGAGAAACTGCAAATAGGTAACATGCTCCTTCATGCATTCAGATCCTGGCACTTTATTGTGCCCTAACTTATGGAGAGTCACAAGATTTTCAGAGACTGAGAGCTTCACTGGAGAGCTTACCAGCCCTTCTAATTTGCAACTGATATCCTAACTGCCCTATGCTGATACACTATTAATCACAGTACAGCGGTAATTGCAACACAGCTGTTATTCTAGCTAAACAGAAAGGATGGCCTTGTAGTTGAGGCACTAGATGGGAACTCAGAAAACCTGAGTTATGTTCCTAGGGCTGTGTGAACTTGAGTTCCATGCCTCAGTTTGTCCACATGGAAAATGAGGATCATAATGATGATCTACCTCAGAGAATAAATGTTGTGAGGGGTAAATTCATTAAGTGGTACTCTGATGATGGGCCAAGTAGAGGAACCTAGGTACTAGTAGCTAAATGTTTTGCCTTCTGTTTGTTTGCATAAAATTTGCTGCTGCTCCAGGGGGAACTGAGCGAGGGCAATTGAACGGGATGTCCTGCTACTGTTGCAACACTGACATGGTCTTTACCTGAAAGCATTGAGCTTGGAGGCCTTTCAAAATTAGCCGTCAGTTACCACATAGAGAAACTTGCATTGAAGGCTTCATTGCATTCAAGTTTTATCATCCCTGAAACACAGACATTTCTGAAGAGTCTGGGAGTCTTTCCAGTATATCTTTTATATGTGGTTCTATTTCAGGAGCCCCATTACAGTTTCCTCCAAGAGTATCATCTGAGGCCTGCCAGGAGCAATGGATAACTTTTAGTTAAACAGTGTAGGATAAATAAAAGCTTTGTTTTATTGCATTCATCAATCTGGAGCCTTTCAAATGGACATTTTTTTGATGGGCAATTCATATATTTTTTGCTGCCATTTTTCAGGCTTTATAGAAGCGAAACTAAAATCCTACACCTGAATTTTTATTGTGGGCTTTGCTGAGCCTCTTAACTTTGCTAAAAGGAGCCCCTCCCATCTTGAATGATAACTACTGCATCTGTTAATTAGGCCTTAACTGCACACCACAAGGTGAATACACTAGTGCAGTAAACATGAGGCTTTGAGTTAAATACTCTAATCCCAGCTCTGCTATTGTTTTGAGGCCTGATCCTGTAAATTGCTGAATATCCACTACACCCAAAGAAGCCAATGGGAGTTGAGAGAACTCAGCCTTTTTCAGGACTGGACCCTCACTGTGTGGCTTTGAGAAGGTCACTATGGGGGACTTGTCCATTCTGATGTGACAGGGCTCTTGAGGAACAACAATAATAATCTTGCTAGAGGCCACCCTACAGTTCAAGTCAAACTGATCTCTGCTGGATACTGGGAGCAGAGCTCACAGCGCTGCCACAGGCTTTGTTGCAGACAAAACCTGAGGCACTAGGAGGTCTCTGCCCTGTTCCCTCCGGCCGCATTGAGCTGCAAGCCTGTGAGTCCCTGTGGATATGTTTCTGGATGTGAGAGGTATGGCATAGAGGCGGCATTTCTCCTTCCATGGTTTCAGGCTCCCATTTGTGCTGTGGTCTAGAGCAGCATGGGACCCTTGACTGTCTTAAACCTTCAGCCTGAGTTTTGGACAAAGGCTCAGTTGCGTGAATTTGTCTCATCCTATCCAAGCTAAGTGTTCCCTTTCCTAGTGTGAACACATTTCCTACAAAGGAAAATCATGTGGGGTGAAAAGAAGCTCTGAGAGGCTAGTCCTGCAAGGTGCCACCAAAGGCCAGGTCCTGGTCCTATTAAAGTCATTGGGAATTTCACTATTTACATCAGTGGAATCAAGCTTGGCCCCAATGTCAATGGGGTTGAGAGCTCTCAACCCTTCATGACAGGTGTTCAGCACCTTTTGGCATCAGACCCTGTGAGCCTGATTCCCCATTGCTTTTCACCTTGAATGGTCAGTTTCACCTGGGCAAAGTCAGTGCAAGGCAACGGAGAACAGGGCCCTCTATGTACAAATACAGCCTTTGTAGTTCACCAGCTGTGATTTTCCTGCTTTGCCTTTGCTTGTTTTGGATGATTGTATCTGAAGGTCATAGCCCCCAAAGTAACTGGAGCATTAAACAGAGCTTTTGCAACTTTCTTTTCAAGAAATCAAGGGGAGAACAACCTCTTTATTAAAAGTTTAAGTCGTATTTGATTATGTTAATTAAATCTTATCACATTTGTGTGCACTTTCTAATTAACAATTAGCCAAGTTTTCTTTTTAATAAATGAGAAATCTTTTAGGAACACGGGAATGGGTAAAACTGTGCAGCAGCCTAATGAGTCTGTATTTAATCTCTCCAGAGCTGGAGTTAAATTTGGCTATGGCGACAGGTGCACGACAGGGTCCTGGTCCAGGCCATGGGTTCTGAGACACTGCAATACAACTAATAGGTTTAAAAATTAAGAGATGGCAATTATTTTATTAAACCAGCCACCTACAAAAGTGACAAGATCCAAAGTGAACTGTTCACCATGAAGGTTGAATACCCCAAAGTGGTATTTAACACCCGGTATATTATCAGACTAAAAACATTTAGGTGAAATTGAGTTTGAGAGTATGTCAGTAACTTATGGGCTAAGCATATTTAGAAGTACATGGCAGTGAGCAAAAAACCCCGACGCTTCAGAAGCCAGGTTAAATGTACAAGAAACCAAAAGGTTTGAAAATATGAAGAGTCACAGTTAAAGTATCTATACAGCACTGGCTCTGCCCACTATATGATGCATCTTCGTTAGGAAATGAGGTGTGATCGTACCACTGTTAGCTAACACATGATAACCCAAGAAAAATCCCGGTGAACATGAGGCAGTTTGTAGTTTTCACAGGAGTTAGCAGGTTGAGGTCAAGACTGTGGGGTTTACCTTGAACCTGCTAATTTGGTGTGCAAACTGCAAACTACCTTGACTTCACTAGGATTTTGCCATGCATTAGCTACCATGAGTTAAGGATACTACATTTTAATCAGTGAAGCCAAGGCCTTAGTGATCCCAAACTCTCATCCTCCCTATTATTTGTTCCTTTAATGACTGCTTTGTAAGATGTGTTATTTTTGGACCAAGGACTCTTTCTTATGGCTTTAGGAGGTCTGCAGCCTAGGACTCAAATTCTGAACAGTCTCTGTAGTGGAGCTAGCAGATGGTGTATGAAAAATGTATATGGCAGTGCATTTTTTTAATAATACCTAGCTCTTATCTAGCACTTTTTTGTCACTAGATCTCAAAGCATTTTACAAAGGAGGTCAGTATCATTATCCCTCTTTTACAGATGGGAAAACTGAGGCAGCCCGTCTTTTCCTCTGCCTGGTTCTCTTAGTCACATGCGTCCACTGTCCACTTTCCTCACCCAGCAGTCTCCCCTCAGAATTCTTTGGTCCTGCTTCCATCTGCAAGTCTGAGCCTTTTCCTTCAGCCTCCTCATGTCTTTGCTGCATCATCTGCTCGAACCCCCTTCTAAACTCAACCAGAGTTTCCACCTGCATCTCCAATCCTCAGATCTTTTCTTCCATCAGCTCTATCAGGCGGCACTTCATGCAGACGAAACTCTTTTCAGATACCCCCTCCAGGATCATGTACATGCCGCAGCTTCCACATCCAGTCATCCTCATTGTGTCTTCCACTGCTGCCTCTGTATCGGTCATAGCCTTCCCACCTAAAACCTGTTAGTCCGGGAAACACAAACCAAACCACCACCACCCACAGCAAAACAAACCCCCAATGGGCACCAGAACACCAGCAGAACACCACCCACTCCCTTCACTAGCCTGTCTATTCCTCTGCCTAGATCTCTTAGTCTCCCCCACAAACTCCCCTTGCAAACTCCCACTGAAACTCCCCTGTTTACAGTTCTGTTTGCTGGCTCCTTTGCCGCTGCAGCTGTCTATGCCACTGCCTGACTGGCTGGCTACCTTTGTAGGTAGCTTCATCATGGGCTAGATTGTGACTTGGGCCATACAAGTGACCAAGGAGAAGTAGGAAGCTCCTGCACAGGCTGTCTGGATTTTGGGTCTCGGCATTTAGGAGTAGGAAGGTACTGTGTGCTAGCTCACTCTCACCCCACAGCAGTTGACTGGGGGTGGGGGGTGGAAGGGAGAAGGGGCGGAGTCTTGGCTCCACCTCCACTCCTCTTTGCCCAGAACAGCAAATGTGGTGTGGGAGATGGTCATAATTTGCTGCTGGTATAAGCCATCAACAAATTATTACTCCCAGTGCAAGGGGGAAGTGAGGAGGGATTGTGACTCAGAGGTACCCTCACCACTGAACTATTGGCTATTTTGGGGTGGGTGGGTGTCTTTCTCGTGGGTTTTTTTTGTTTTTTGCAAAAAAAAATCAAAAAAATCAAAGGGTCTCATTTTTGTTTTAATGAAGAACAAAACCAAATTTTGCAAAACCGGGAAATGTTTTGTGAAATAGAATTATTGTTTTTCATCCAGCCAATGCCTGATGTTACCCAGCTGTTTAATGGGGATCCTAATATTTACCTGCCCCAATGTGATTACAGTTTAAAAATAAAGGAAATGGATGAGAAGCAAGCAAGCCAAGATATGGGGTAGGAGAGACAGGGTAACAATATTTGGATGTGTGCAATCCTTAGTCAGGAGCAGTGATCACAACTTTCCAGGTGCCTAGCCATTATTAGATTATAATTGCCCGTAAGTCTCAGGGCATAGATGAGTTTTGAGCTGTGACTTGAAGGAGGATAAGATACCTTATGAATTTTCAATTCTAATACAGTTTTCAGCAGCTCACCAACAGATTGTACTGCCCTAGCAGTGTGCTGTATCCACCTGTTTTCTGTTGTCTTATACGTGGATTTGGTTTTGGTGAGTAGTGAGGACCTCATAGAATAAATGGTTGTAGGGGACAACCTTGGTTCAAGTGATCATGAGCTAATTCAGTTCAAACTAGATGGAAGGATAAACAAAAATAGATCCGGGACTAGGGTTTTTGATTTTAAAAGGGCTAACTTTAAAGAATTAAGGAAATTAGTTAGGGAAGTGGATTGGACTGAAGAACTTGTGGATCTAAAGGCAGAGGAGGCCTGGAATTACTTCAAGTCAAAGCTGCAGAAACTATCAGAAGCCTGAATCCCAAGAAAGGGGGGAAAATTCATAGGCAGGAGTTGTAGACCAACCTGGATGAGCAAGCATCTCAGAGAGGTGATTAAGAAAAAGCAGAAAGCCTACAAGGAGTGGAAGATAGGAGGGATTAGCAAGGAAAGCTACCTTATTGAGGTCAGAACATGTAGGGATAAAGTGAGAAAGGCCAAAAGCCATGTAGAGTTGGACCTTGCAAAGGGAATTAAAACCAATAGTAAAAGGTTCTATAGCCATATAAATAAGAAGAAAACAAAGAAAGAAGAAGTGGGACCGCTAAACACTGAGGATGGAGTGGAGGTTAAGGATAATCTAGGCATGACCCAATAGCTAAACAAATACTTTGCCTCAGTCTTTAATGAGGCTAATGAGGAGCTTAGGGATAATGGTAGGATGACAAATGGGAATGAGGATATGGAGGTAGATATTACCACATCCGAGGTAGAAGCCAAACTCGATCAGCTTAATGGGACTAAATCGGGGGGCCCAGATAATCTTCATCCAAGAATATTAAAGGAACTGGCACATGAAATTGCAAGCCCATTAGCAAGAATTTTTAATGAATCAGTAAATTCAGGGGTAGTACTGTACGACTGGAGAATTGCTAACATAGTACCTATTTTTAAGAAAGGGAAAAAAACGTGATCCGAGTAACTATAGGCCTGTTAGTTTGACATCTGTAGTATGCAAGGTCTTGGAAAAAAATTTGAAGGAGAAAGTAGTTAAGGACATTGAGGTCAATGGTAATTGGGACAAAATACAACATGGTTTTACAAAAGGTAGATCGTGCCAAACCAACCTGATCTCCTTCTTTGAGAAGGTAACAGATTTTTTAGACAAAGGAAACGCAGTGGATCTAATTTACCTCGATTTCAGTAAGGCATTTGATACGGTTCCACATGGGAAATTATTAGCTAAATTGGAAAAGATGGGGATCAATATGAAAATTGAAAGGTGGATAAGGAACTGGTTAAAGGGGAGACTACAATGGGTCGTACTGAAAGGTGAACTGTCAGGCTGGAAGGAGGTTACTAGTGGAGTTCCTCAGGGATCGGTTTTGGGACCAATCTTATTTAATCTTTTTATTACTGACCTTGGCACAAAAAGTGGGAATGTGCTAATGAAGTTTGAGGATGACACAAAGCTGGGAGGTATTGCTAATACAGAGAAGGACCGGGATATCATACAGGAAGATCTGGATGACCTTGTAAACTGGAGTAATAGTAATAGGATGAAATTTAATAGTGAAAACTGCAAGATCATGCACAGGGATTAATAAGAAGAATTTTGGTTATAAATTGGGGACACATCAGTTGGAAGTAACAGAGGAGGAGAAGGACCTTGGAGTATTGGTTGATCACAGGATGACTATGAGCTGCCAATGTGATATGGCTGTTAAAAAAGCGAATGCGGTCTTGGGATGCATCAGGCGAGGTATTTCCAGTAAAGATAAGGAGATGTTAGTACCGTTATACAAGGCACTGGTGAGACCTCATCTGGAATATTGTGTGCAGTTCTGGTCTCCCATGTTTAAGAAGGATTAATTCAAACTGGAACAGGTACAGAGAAGGTCTACTAGGATGATCCGAGGAATGGAAAACCTGTCTTATGAAAGGAGACTCAAAGAGCTTGGCTTGTTTAGCCTAACCAAAAGAAGGCTGAGGGGAGATATGATTGCTCTTTATAAATATATCAGAGGGATAAATATCAGGGAGGGAGAGGAATTATTTAAGCGTAGTACCAATGTGGACACAAGAACAAATGGATATAAACTGGACATTAGAAGATTTATACTTGAAATTAGATGAAGGTTTCTAACCATTAGAGGAGTGAAGTTCTGGAACAGCCTTCCAAGGGGAGTAGTGGGGGCAAAAGACATATCTGACTTCAAGACTAAGCTTGATAAGTTTATGGAGGGGATGGTATGATGGGATAGCCTAATTTTGGCAATTAATTGATCTTTGATTATTAGCAGGTAAATATGTCCAATGGTCTGTGATGGGATGTTAGATGGGGTGGGATCTGAGTTACTACAGAGAATTCTTTCCCGGGTGCTGGCTGGTGAGTCTTGCCCACATGCTCAGGGTTTAACTGATCGCCATATTTGGGGTCGGAAAGGAATTTTCCTCCAGGGCAGATTGGCAGAGGCCCTGGAGGTTTTTCGCCTTCCTCTGCAGCGTGGAGCACGGGTCACTTGCTGGAGGATTCTCAGCACCTTGAGGTCTTTAAACCATGATTTGAGGACTTCAATAACTCAGGCATAGGTTAGGGGTTTGTTACAGGAGTGGGTGGGTGAGATTCTGTGGCCTGCGTTGTGCAGGAGGTCAGACTAGATGATCATAATGGTCCCTTCTGACCTTAAAGTCTATGAGTCTATGAGTTGTAAAACACCTGAAGAATGGCAGAGACTAGGCAAAAAGCTGTAAGGACAAAAGTGGTAGGTGGGCCATGCAACCCTGCTAGTGTTGCTTTTACCAATTTGCTCTTTATTTTGCTATATTCGCTGTATAGAGAAGCAAAACTGATCTTTCCTTGACGCACTGTAAGTTTGCAGGTTTGCTTTCTCCACTTGAAAATGCCAGTCTTTTACCCTGACTGCCATTCAGTAGGGAATCTTCATTTGTAACAATATATACCATCCATCAGCAACATGAAGGAGATGTCAAGAAAGCAAGACCAATATCTCTCACTCTTTTATAGAACCAGTCAGTAACCATGGCCTTGGAAAGCTAGGAGAGTGCTAACATAGATCTGTTTTCTTGCTTAAGCAAAAATGATCACTTTCCTTTCAGCACCACCAGTGTAATATTTCTCTCTTAAAGACGCTTTTGCTTTGATCTATAAGAAACATTTTTATTTTTTACTTAGTGGAAATACCTTTTTGCAAAGAGAGAAACATTCCAGGCCCTTCCATAAGGCAAACCTGACAAAGCCATGAGTCTTTGTGAAAGAAAACGACAGAGGGAAAGTTAATTTTAGTTGTCTTAAAGTGATGTTCTAGCAAACAAACTTTGCTTTATCAAGAATGAGTTAGATGGTGCAGAAATTTTTTGAAACACTAAAGGCCCAATTCATTCTTGGCACAAATATAACTTCCACTAACTTCAGTTAGAATTGCTTTCATTGATCCAAAGACTGAATCTGGTCTCCGGAGTGTACCATGGACCATCAGTTTGAAGCGTTGGTCTGGTGGACTGAGCATGGACATGAAATTCTGATGTTCTAGTTCAGGCTTCTCCACTTGCTTGCTTTGTGGTGGTCTTGGACTAGTTAGTTGGGAGGAAATTCTCTGTATCTTAGCCTTGAATGAATCTCTCATCATCCCATCTGTAAATGGAGCTCATTATTGGACCTGGCTGAAATATTTCAAAATATCTGCAAAAATTCAGCATCCAAATTTCCATAGGAAGAAAAAGGGGGAGGGGGAATTAGAATGAACAGTTCCTCCTCCCCTTCCCATTTTTCAACCAGATATCATTGTGCTATTTATTTTATCAACATCACAGTGTTGTTCTGAGGAAATGTCAGGCATTCTCTGAGTGCCACATATAATTATACTGTGGGACACTATTTATCAATCTCTATTTGATTATTGCCAGATATTTTCCCCTCTGCTGGCCCCAATTCTACTGCGGCCCACACCTGCTGTGGCCAGGGCAGGGCAAGGCAGCTTGGATCCAGGCACGGACGCACTGGCCTGGCCTGGCCCCAGGCGCGGCTGGAGTGCCCCGGCTAGCCTGGCCCGGCCCCAGGCACAGCTGGAGCAGCCCGGCCTGGGCACAGCCGTGGCCAGGGTGGTGCAGACCCAGGCGGGGCTGGAGCGGCCCTGCCCAGTCCCAGCCATGGCCGGGGCGGTGCAGACCCAGGCACGGACAGAATGGCCCAGTCCAGACCCAGGAGCAGCCAGGGCGCCCCTCCCCCAGCCCGAACCCAGCCCTGGCCTGGACCTGCCGGGGCCGGGGAAGGGGCGCCTATCCTGCAGCCCCAGCCCCAGAGCTGCTGTGGCGGGGAGAGGCGCCTCTCCCCACAGCCCAGGTGCTGCTGTGGGGAGAGAGAGCTGAGGGGAGTCCTTTCTCCCCGCCATAGCCCTGGAGCACCCTCCTGCACCCCAAGCCCCTCATCCCTTGCCCTACCGAAGAGCCTGCACCCCCAGACGGAGCCCTCACCTCCACACACACACCTCAACCCTCTGCCCCAGCCCTGAACCCCTCATCCCCGGCCCCACCCAAGAGCCCACACCCCTGCACCCCGACCCTCTGCCCCAGCCCTGAGCCCCCTCCCACACGCCAAACCTCTTGGCCCCACCCCCATCACATGAATTTTGTTTTGTGTACCAATATGAAGGTGATGTGCCACACATCACCTCCATATTGGTGCACATAACAAAATTCATTCCGCGCATGGGTAGGAAAAATTAGAGGGAACACTGGTTACAACCCTACCTAGGGAGCTTTAACTCAAGCTCTAGTAATTCATGCTTTTAGGCCATGAGTTCATCAGTTCAGTCCCAGCATGCTGGCCAAGGGTATGGCCATCATGTATGCATCACTTAATTGTTCCTAACTCTGGTGTATAAAGCTTGCACTGGCCTTCTGCTCAGGGGTGAATATTGTTCTCAGTGAATTATTACTCTCTGTACTTTGGTAGCAGCTGGGAGCCCCCATCAGAGATCAATGTCCCATTGCGCTAAGTGCTGTACAAGCATGTAACAAAAGGACAGTCCGTGCCCGGAAGAATCTAAGTATAAGGTGACAGACAACAGTTGGCTACAACAGATGGTGGAAGCGCAAGGTAACAATGAAAATAACTATGAATAGCCTAATGGGCAGCGGCCATGGCACACAACTGCATAGCCATTGTAGACATCACAGTAGAGGAGAGTTTTAAGGAGGGACTTGAAGGAGGACAATGAAAAGACTTAGGAGATGTTTACTGGATGCACATTCCATGCAAGGGGGTCACACTGTTTTAATAAATACAACAATGAAGTGACACGTTTTCATTATATTTAAAACAATGCACTTTCAACATATTTACTCTTTTTCTTCCTTCAACAAATGGATCTTTTTTTGGTACTGAAAAGTAGAAGAAAATGTGATTTTTTTTTTTACATTAGGCTATTTATAGTAACTGGGGGAGATGTGTAAATCTTTCATATAATATACTTGTGCTCGAGGTTTCTGCCATCACCTATAATTTAAAGCAAGGAACTCATGGATTTAGAAAGGTTCACCCAACATTCAACATTTAGCTAGCTCCAGAAGCAACATACAAAAGGCCCATTTTACCCGGAAGGTGTTGGGAAGGTACTCTGATGCTTTGGTGGTGTGAAAAGATGTGAGAATGTTTATGGAAATATGGAAAACCATTCGATCTATCAGGAGTGGGAAGACAGCCTGAGACTATCCTCTTCTGCCAGAAACTGTGAACCTCAGCAGAGTGCTCAATGGAGAGTAAAATTTAATTAGAAGTGAATCTTGCCAAGGTCTCCTGCTTTCATTCTAAAGATGATAAGACTTGACAGCACCTCTGTCCACTCAGGGTGAAATTTATTGTGTGCTAGACTTTGCTATCATAGATCAACTTTGTGGGATTAAATGCAGTCAGGTAAAATGCATTCAAATCCTAGTGAAAAAAGCATCTAATAATTCGGGTTTAAAAATGTCAGCCTTCAATTCTTACATCTTTTGCCAGCCGTACACTTTTGTAAAGCAGTTGAGAGTTATCTAAGCAATTGCAGCCTTGTACTGTGATAAAAAGGGGTCTTATTCTTAAATCATTTATTGTTAGTTAATAAAATCTTATTTTTTTAAAAATTAGAACAGTGAATGACCAGGTTATGAGACAAATTTCTTTAATTAGTGCTTTGTAGCTTTTATTTGCTTTCCTGTCTAGATTTAAATGAAGAGCAGAGAAGTGGAACTGGGGAAGATAATGCTTTACTTAAATGGACTTGCAAGTATAATCTCCTGTCTGAGTAAAAATTAGAGACTCTTTCTGATTTAAAAAGCCCGAGCACATTTCTAGAGATAGATTGAGGGTCTGATTAGCATTAAGCATATTTAAGTATATTGAGAAAATGGGATTTTAGAAGGCCATAATCAGAGCAATGAAATGTGCAATTTAGAGGTCTTATGTTCCTGGGGAGAAAAAGAGGTTTAAAAAATTTAATTTAAAAAGTCATTTAAAAATGAAGCTCGATTTCCTGGCCAGAAAAGGGGCAACTTGATTATCTATAAACCATAAGAGTGGAACGTTTTGTAAGATTTTCCTGAAAATTGATTATTGCCAGATATTTTCCATTCAGTGTATTGTGAGGAAGTGGGGTGCAGTTGGTAGACTGCTGGACTAAGACCCAGGACACTTAGATTCTATTCCCAGCTCTGCCTCTGACCTGCTGTATGACCCTGAACAGGTCACTTCACCCCTTGTGCTTCTATTTCCCCTCCCACCCCGTGTCCATCTTCTCTACTGAGACTGTAAATTCTTTGAGGTAGAAACTGCTTCATACTTTGTGTTTGTATAATGCCCAGCATAATGGGGCCCTGATCTCAGTTGGGCCTTCAAGGAGCATACTGATGTAATAATAGTAGGGCTGTCAAACAATTAAAAAAATTAATCGTGATGTGGCCCATAGGGCTAGCTTGCCTTTATTATATTCACTGCTTTGCATTATATTCTGCCTTTATTATATTCATCAGTAATGCAAGGACCTACAGGTCTATATACCTGTAAGATATTAGCTTCAGCAAGTTAGCATAAGGCTTGAGGCCTGTGAACTTTGGCACAGATAAACGACCCAACGGAAAACCCCAAGTATTGGGGAGCTGAAAATAGAGTGTTTAAGAGGAATTTCCAACCACAGGAACATGAGTCCAACCACAAGATTGTCATGGCAACGAATTGAAGTACATAACAATAACAGGTACATGAGTTACATCTGCAGATACATCACCACAGGAGGGCCATGGCAATGAATTGACGTATATGATAATAAGTTGAGATCATTGATATACTAACCTATAGCAGAAGGACACTCCAACATTAGTACGGTGGGGAAATACAAATAAGGAAGAGGTGTGAAACCCCTACTGAATATGCATCAGCGTAACATATTATAAAAGTGGCATCCCAGACTACAGGCAATAGGAGAGAGAGATGTAGCCCTGGGGAGGTGTCAGAATGATGGCCACTGGTGATGAAGGGGAAGATGATAGTTATGAGGAAGATGATGGCTAACATTTCAAGTTGTTCTGCAAGGGATGGTGTGAGTATATGGATGTGCAGATGTACATTCTGTATTCTCTCTATCTACTTTGCTGGGTTAGAGTGTGACTGTGCTAAATGTATTAATAAACTATTTGTAAATATAGAAGAGTTCCTATAGTGCAAGTGTTGCAATTGTGCACATCAGGGTTCCCAATTATATAATAATTTGAATAATACTGGGCCTGATCTTGGGACAAGAACCTGTCAACCTTCAAAGTGATAAATGGGAATTCTTAAGTAATCAATATAATTAATACATAATCTACAGATCAGGATACAGCAATTAATTGTGAGACTAAAAAAATAGTTGCAATTTTAATCGCACTGTTAAACAATAATGGAATACCATTTATTTAAATATTTTGGAGGTTTTTTACATTTTCAAATATATTGATTTCAATTACAACACAGAATACAAAGTGTACGTGCTTACTTTATATTCTTATCTTTGATTACAAATATTTGCCCTGTAAAAAGATAAACAAAAGAAATAGTATTAAATAGTCATTTAAATGGGTATTCTATTTTTGTTTAACAGTGCGATTAAAACTGCAATTAATCACGACTATTTTTTAATCTAGTTAATTTGGTTCTCATTAATCGCTTGAGTTAACTGCCCTAAATAATAGTTTTGATGACATTTAGGATGATGGTACCCATTTCCATTATGACCTTCCCAAACTATGATGTTCTGAGCATGTGCTTTGCAAGGGACAGGAAAATATAGCAAATCCAGGACTACAGAAAACATTAGGGGCTTGATTCACGCCACAGGCAAAAGCTAGGTTGCAGGCCCCAGTAGAATCATAGAAGATTAGGGTTGGAAGAGACCTCAGGAGGTCATCTAGTCCAACCCCTGCTCAAAGCAGGACCAACCCCAACTAAATCATCCCAGCCAGGGCTTTGTCAAGCCAGGCCTTAAATTGGACCCAGTAGTGCAAATTGCCCACAAGCCTCACTGCTAGGGGGGCTTGAAATTGGCAGCCTCATTCCAATAGTCGGTGTGTTGGGGGTGATGTGCAGGCCAGCTGGGAGATGTGTTAATTCAGCACCTCCTCTAGGCATTCTCAGTAAGGACCCCAGTGGGAGACAGTCGGAATTTAAAGTTGTAGTCCCATAGCAGGACTACAATGATACCTGCTCACCATCTGCCTGCGGGAAGAGTAACAGTGGTCCCAGAATTAAATTGCCCTTCTCCATGAGTGCAAATGGGGGAGGTGAAAATGGGAATTTGACCCTAGGTCTGATCCAGCACTGCCTGACGAGTGCAGTGACAGATGGGCATCGATGGCAGAAGGTTTTGCATTTGCTATAAGAACTACACATTATGGAACCATCAAAGTTCTTGGTCTTGCTGCCCCAAACCAGCACTTCCTTCCCTGTGATCTGCGGAGCCATTTCAGATTTGTATGACTTGCTGATCCAGGTATGTTTGTTGTAACTGGAGCTGAAAGTCCACAGGTTGATGAGATTCAGCTGCTTTTCTTCTTGAAATAACATGTCTTTTCCAGTTCCAAAGTCCAATGTAATGCAGGAACCGGGCGGGGAAGTGAAGGGATTAATGGAAGGTGTATGTGGAACTCATCTTCACACTGTGTTACTCAGGCCGTGGATTTCACTGCCTGCATGTTTTGCTCAGGGCTGTGCCTAAAGGCACAATCTAACCCCTTGCAACCGAAGGGCTCTACTCACTTGAGTATGGCATTACCCAATGTGAGTAAGGGAGGCAGAATTTGGCCTTGTGTCAAGTGTAAATCCAGACAATGACATTTTTGCCTGGATTAAAATCCCTGGAAAACAGTGATATATAGTGGAATTTGTGACAGAGCCTGAACTTCAGAGGCATCAACAGACACCCCTAGGGCTCCCATATATATGTTATGGGCTTGAGGAATTCTTTGCACCTCAGCACAGTCCTTCAGAAAACAAAAAAGCTGTAGAAGCCAGCTCAGGAAAAAGCACAAGTCCCAAGTATAAGTACATACCTGGAGGTATGCGAGTCAAACAACCTTGCTGACAGAAATTGATTTGGCAATAACAGCAAAGTAGGTAGCAAAGCAATAGGGTGGATTATCCTGTCGTCCGTGTAACATGAATGAAATAAAGCAGGTGAGCGTCAGGCAGTTTTTGTAAGGTGAGGACTGAATCTTCTGTTAAAAGCAGAACCCTTGAAAAGGAAATTAAACCACAATAATAAGCAGTGGATCAACATCAGGATCTATTTTAACACATCCTGGAAGCAGGTTTTATTAAGTTACTCATTTCCTGTGGCTGTTTATGGAAATCATTGCAGATGGTTTCCACACTGGTTTTATTCTCTCTCCTATATCACTGTGGTTGTGTCTTGCCATAAATACAGATGTCACTCACATGCTTTCACTCTGAGCAGTGTGAACTACTGTCTAGGAATAGTCGCTCAGATGTTCCAGTATTGTATGGTCAGACATTCTTTTCAAAGTCTTTATGTATTTTATTGAACGAAACTTTCTACTGTTTGCTCCTACACTTAGCTCTGCAGATGTGCAGTACAAAGGAAAGTCACAAAACTAATTGGGACCTCTAGGTATTAATCTGTAATACAAGTAATATTGCTCACTGATCCTACACCACTGAAGTTAACGGGAGCTCTTCCACTGACTTAACTGGATGGAGGGTGAGACCCTAGGTGATGTGAATATGCATCATTGAATAGACCAATCTCTAGGTTTTCCCCAAAGATTTATTCTAGGTTCCCTTTTCTTGTTCCTATTATTTCACAATGTGATCTCAAAAGCCACTTCCACTTTATGCTCTTGACATCTGACATTATTCACTCTGCTTCATTTCTTGGGATTTTTTTATTCTAGATCTTAAAGTTTCAGTTATTCAATCAGGTAGCAGAAACAAAATTATGTCACTCAGGTAACCAATCACATGCCACAAAAATCAGATAGTCCAAGTGAACAGTTGCCAAAAAACCTATAGACTGAAATTGATTCATTCAAACAGTTCAAATAACACATACTTTTCCAGCACTGGTTTTCAAATGCCTTGACACAGAAGCAAGGCTACATCCACTAGATGATTTAACCACAACAAATAATGTAATTAGATCTACCTATAATGCAAAATAGAGCGATACGGCTAGCACCGTATCCAATGCTTATTGAAGTCAACAGCCCATTTGGATTAAATGGAAGTCATAGAGTTTTGTTATTAATTTCAAACATGCTTAGGATCTCACCCACTGACTTTAATGGATGTGGGATCAGTCCTTCTGTTGCTTCTGCTCCAATACTGTGTGCATGGAGTTTTGAGAGAGAGACTTTTCTTTTTCTTCAAAATTTTGCACATTTTGAAATTAAAATAGCAAATGTCATAAAAAATTGAAGTTGTTAATTCGCTTGTCATGAAATAGTGGAAATATCTGTGCAAAATGTAGTGAAAGAAAAATGACCACTTTTGTTTGGTTTCAGTTGTCTTGCATTGTGAAATACCTGTGTGAGTGATAAAGGGCATGATCATGCTAGGTGATAAACAGTGCTCAGCAAAAAGTTTCATTCAAAATGTTGGGTATTTTTCATTAAAAAAGGCTTATTTGTCAAAATGGAAGTTCTGTGTCCACTGGATGATTTATTTATTTATTTATTTATTGGTTAAGGGGAGTTACATCAAAAAACTGAAACTCCAGTTTTTTTGTTCTCAGCAAGCAAAAACTGAAATATTCCAGCCAGTTGGGCAAACATTTTTAGTAAAATTAAAAAATGTTTGCTTGAAATTTTTCAATTTTCAGTTGCTAAACACTGAAAAATTAGAACATATCCTGGTTTGTGTTTTGGCAAAAACCTGAAAACATTTATAAAGTTATTGTAAAAAGTTTTGTGGGAGATTCCAGTTTTATAAAACAGAAACAATCCAAAATCATTATTATTTGTTATTGGCTTTGGGGGGTTTCTGAAAAGAAAAAGGAATTAAAGGGCAGGGGAATTTTTGTTTGTTTGTTTTTGTTTTACCCCCTTTCCCTTTCCTTTCCAAGGTAAAAATGAAGGGAAAGGTGGAAGAATTACAAAGAAACAGTTTCATTTCAATTCCTTTTGATTTGAATCTAAACAAAACATTTTTATTTTTAATTATTTTGTAGAAAAATTGAAACATTTTGAACTATAAGAGAACTTTTTTTCAGTCAAAAACTTTTGACAGACTTTCATCTAGCTCTGTTTCTTGCATCTTGTCTTAAGACTGTAAGTCCGGGCTGCTAGGCATGTCCATCTGCTCCAGACTGGTTCTTACAGTCTAGAATTCTGACAAAGATGCTAGGTGGATAAATAGATAAATGTTCTAATGTATTTGTAGAATATTTTCTTGTTACCCTTTATGTCCCTAGCTAGTTTGATCTCGTTTTGTGCCTTGGCCTTTCTAATCTTGTCCCTACATTCTTGTGCTATTTGTTTATATTCATCCTTTGTAATTTGACCAAGTTTCCACTTTTTGTAGGACTCTTTCTTGAGTTTTAGATCATTGAAGATCTCCTGGTTAAGTCAGGGTGGTCTCTTGCCATACTTTCTATCTTTCCTACACAGTGGGATAGTCTGCTCTTGTGCCTTTAATAATGTCTCTTTGAAAAACTGCCAACTGTCTTCAATTGTTTTTCCCCTTAGACCTGCTTCACATGGGATTTTACCTATCAATTCCCTGAGTTTGCTAATGTCTGCCTTCTTGAAATCCATTGTCTTTATTGTGCTGTTCTCCCTCCTACTATTTCTTAGAATCATGAACTCTACCATTTCATGATCACTTTCACCCAAGTATCTAAGTACCTAAGTCACCATATAAGTACCTAAGATAGATCACTGTATTTTAACTCTTATTTTCCGAATGATTTGGCTGTATTCTGCATATTATCATTTCTGTGACAGATTTGGAGCTATTCTGTAATGTATGAATACTGTATGTTGGCTTCGTCTTTAATATTGGGGTGTTTTCTGTAGGAGTGTAACTAACTCAACAAGAATCTATCCGGAAAACAGGCGGGAGAATGGCTCCAGATAAGCCACTTCTTGGCAAACATCTGAGAATTGTTAAGGGACACTGCCAGGACTGTTAGCTTTAATTTTGCCTCTTCTAAGTTCATCTACAAAAGTGGTTTGGATCAGACAGGAAAAGACCCAGGAATGCAGGAAATTGAAAGATTGCTCTCAGGTTTAAAGAAGAACACTCTCTGAGAGGTGGGTAGTTTTTCAAAGGAACCAGACTGAGGCACTGGCACTCTGTCTGGAGAAGCTAGGCCTGCCTAGGTCACCATCAAAGGATGCAAGGGCTTTAGGTGTGATAGAAATGCAGGTAAACTCTTTATTATTTAAAATCCTCTTTTTCCCTAAAAGCTTTAATCGTACTGCTAAAATAAACAATGCCTTTTAAGAAGGCTGTCTGTCCACTTGTCGGAGACTTCCAAAGGGAAAAACCGCTAGTGAACAAATTCAGTTGCAGAAATAATTGATACAGAAAATACGATAGTCCAGGCCCTGGTCTGAGAATGCGAGAACTGTGCGATTCCACCCTGAGAATGTTAAAGGCGTGTGCAGGTGCACTCAGAGAGACCACAGATGGGACGGAGGTGCAGCTAGTCCTGTAGCCATGAGCTTCACTTCTCTTATGGTTTTTCTAACAGATGTGGTCTAGTTCAAGCATAAATTAATTCAAGAAAGTCCTATGGCCTGTGCTATGATTAGGGGGCTGGAGCACGTGACTTATGAGGAGAGGCTGAGGGAACTGGGATTGTTTAGTCTACAGAAGAGAAGAATGAGGGGGGATTTGATAGCTGCTTTTAACTACCTGAAAGGGGGTTCCAAAGAGGATGGATCTAGACTGTCCTTGGTGTTACCAGATGACAGAACAAGGAGTAATGGTCTCAAGTTGCAGTGGGGGAGGTTTAGGTTGGATATTGGCCATTGGCCATTATCTTTGAAAACTCATGCCGATTGGGGGAGATCCCGGATGACTGGAAAAAGGCTAATGTAGTGCCCATCTTTTAAAAAGGGAAAAAAGAGGATCTGGTGAACTACAGGCCAATCAGCTTCACCCCAGTCCCTGGAAAAATCATGGAGCAGGTCCTCAAGGAATCAATTATGAAGCACTTCGGGGAGAGGAAAGTGATCAGGAACAGTCAGCATGGATTCACCAAGGGCAAGTCATGCCTGACTAATCTAATTGCCTTCTATGATGAGATAACTGGCTCTGTGGATGAGGGCAAAGCAGTGGACGCATTATTCCTTGACTTCAGCAAAGCTTTTGATACGGTCTCCCACAGTATTCTTGCCAGCAAGTTAAAGAAGTATGGATGAATGGACTATAAGGTGGATAGAAAGCTGGCTATATCGTTGGGCTCAACGGGTCGTGATCAATCGCTCCATGTCTAGTTGGCAGCCGGTATCAAGCGGAGTGCCCCAAGGGTTGGTCCTGGGGCTGGTTTTGTTCAATATCTTCATTAATGATCTGGAGGATGGCCTGGACTGCACTCTCAGCAAGTTTGCAGATGACACTAAACTGGGAGGAGTGGTAGATACACTGGAAGGTAGGGATAGGATACAGAGGGACCTAGACAAATTAGAGGATTGGGCCAAAAGAGTGCAGAGTCCTGCACTTAGGATGGAAGAATCCCATGCACTGCTACAGACTAGGGACCGAATGGCTAGGCAGCAGTTCTGCAGAAAAGGACCTAGAGGTTACAGTGGATGAGAAGCTGAATATGAGTCAACGGTGTGCCCTTGTTGCCAAGAAGGCTAACGGCATTTTGGGCTGTATAAGTAGGGGCACTGCCAGCAGATCGAGAGACGTGATCATTCCCCTCTATTCTACATTGGAGAGGCCTCATCTGGAGTACTGTGTCCAGTTTTGAGTCCCACACTACAAGAAGGATGTGGAAAAATTGAAAAATGTCCAGCAGAGGGCAACAAAAATTATTAGGGGGCTAGAGCAAATGACTTATGAGGAGAGGCTGAGGGAACTGGGATTGTTTAGTCTGCAGAAGAGAAGAATGGAGGGGATTTGATAGCTGCTTTCAACTACCCGAAAGGGGGTTCCAACGAGGGTGAATTTAGACTGTTCTCAGTGGTAGCAGATGAGAGAACAAGGAGTAATGGTCTCAAGTTGCAGTGGGGGAGGTTTACGTTGAATATTAGGAAAAACTTTTTCACTAGGAGGGTGGTGGAGCATTGGAATAGATTACCTAGGGAGGTGGTGGAATCTCCTCCCTTAGAGGTTTCTAAGGTCAGGCTTGACAAAGCCCTGGCTGGGATGATTTAGTTGGGGATTGGTCCTGCTTTGAGCAGGGGGTTGGACTAGATGCCCTCCTGAGGTCCCTTCCAACCCTGATATTCTATGATTCTATGATTCTATGCAAGAGGTCAGACTAGATGATTACAATGGTCCCTTTTGGCCTTATAATCTATACATTTTATACAGACCTCAAACATTGTTCTCAGTGAATCAACACATTGATGTAGCTAAGGGTCCCCTATTTCTACAGACAGTGGAAAAGCCCTGAGAGCATATCACTATCGTTAAGACTCTGATAAGAATGCCATGTGAGGGAACAACACTGCCATTCCAGATGATACCACAAGCAAGAACTTGTCTTATTTTATTTTTGTTAGACTCAACCCTTTGCTCCCTTTGCTCCACTGTGTAGAGTACACATGGCCATATTTGCATGGTTACACTGCTATTAATGTGAAAGCTGAATTGGTAGATTTGTATGAATCAAATGTAGAGAGTGGTCCTGAAACCAATGATCCAACTTTTCTTTGGGAATAGTTTACAATTGTTGCCAGTTCTTCTCCGGTGGAAATTTATTCAAAGAAAATAAACATTTATCATTAGTGGGCTTTGGCTTCCTTTTCATTCTGTTAATGAATCGCTTCTACAAGGATTAGATGTTGATTAGATATAATGGCTGCTAATGATCTTATCTACTAAATTAAGGCAGATGTTAAGGGATTTATACTTAAAAATACCTCATGTGGTAAATCTCAGGAGTATGTGAAAGGAGGGCAATTCTGTCTGCATTCACCATGCTAATAAATTAACCATGACCTGAAGAGGTTAGGCAATGTGTATATTATTCGGTTTTAAAAGGTACCACTGAAATTACCAGTCCCAAATGAGCACTTTTGGAAACTAAATAATGAAAAATGTTCTGGAAAAGCTTCCCAACTTCAGAAGATTTTTTTTTCAAGACTTAATCTCTAATAGGGTAAAAATGCCTCCTGACTAAGAAGAACTGATTCTACATTAGCCCCTGGTGGTAGGATACTGACAGATCTCGCAAGTTTATCCTGGTTGATGTAGGACAATATTTTGTGAATAAACCTAGCAGGAACATCTGGGTATGACAGGAAATACCCTGTCTTGGTGGTACAGTAGGTGGTGCTCTTTTCTCAGAAGAGTCAGTACTGAACCAATGGTGCTAGAGACAATGTATTATAGATGTGCCATCTTTTGGGTGACACATTTGAGTGTTTGGTGTTAGAGATTCCTTTTTTTATTCAATTTATATAGGTGTTAACTCTGATGTCCTGGTCAAGTTCCAGAAATGTTTTTACCATCAAAATTACTCAGGCCAGTTCTGCATAACTTCTGTTACTTACAGTGGATGCACATGTATCAGTGGAAATAATTTTGCCTCTAAAATAGTTTAAATTGAATATCATAGTTATGTTGATCGCCTTTCCTAAATTATTGTGTAGTGCCTGGTGTGTGCTGTTAAACCATTACCATGTGCAGCCCCAGAAGTTCCTGCATTTCACTGATCCCTTACAATAGTGTAAAACCAGGAGCTCCAAAAGATGTGGTCTAGTTCAAGCATAAATTAATTCAAGAAAGTCCTATGGCTTGTGCTATGCTATTGGTGAAAAGAAAAAACTGATGCCATAGAAAGCTTCATTTGCATAGGCTCTACCTGCCCACAATTCCTGTAGTGACACTTGGGGAGTCACCATAACTATACATGAACATGGATTGTGGGGGGCAGTGAGCTCAGAGGTGGGCGGGGGGGGAAGCTCTTACCTTATCACAAAGAGCTCATTTCCAAGCAGCCAAGATTCTGCTCAATGGTCTAAAGTGCTCTTGGCTCCCCTCCTGTCAGGACAATAAGAGGTGATGCAGAGGACTGCAACAGAGCTGAGCAGATTCTGAGGTCCCACCCATGCAACACCTTAATAAAGCTGAATCATTAATATGGGTCAGGCAGTGGCAACCCTTAGCAAGACAGACAAGAGGCTCCTTTGGGACTGCAGAGAGACACCTGGACACTTCTACTCCTTGATCCAACCTGTAAGTGGGGTTTGGAGGGATGAGGTGATGTGGTCAAGGGACTGTTGCCTGTGAAACGTCCTCACCCATGGGTGGGCAGGTAGTTGGACAGACTTCTGCTAATGGTTTCTACACAGTTCTGGAGTGCAGGCAAATGGGGAAGTTCTGCCTGTTAAGGGAATCTAACGAAGGTGCATTTAGTATTCCCACATTGTAGGGTGAGGGCGAAAGCCAATTTAGTAATTTGCAAACCAGGCCCTAGATATATCAAACCCAGCCCTTTTTGCTGCCATTAACCACCTGAAAAATAGGCTACAATACTTTGTGCATCAGTTTGTCAAGGGCTATTGAGCTCCTGTAGAAAGCTGTATAAGTGTGAAGTAATATTACAGCAGGGTGCACTGTTGTGTTCAGTCAGAAACCGGTGCTCAGTTACTATGTTTCTGCCTGTATGTATGGTTGTGGATAGGCATGATGGCAGTAGTGAGAGTAGGGTTTGCCGACATCACAGTACAGCAGGGTGAATTGGCCTCTTGCAGGAGGACTGCACAGGGCCTAAGTGAGACTTAAATGTGTATCAGTCTTGTGATGGGCCTCTGCAGAAGGATGGCTTTAACTCTGGGAAACCAGCAGATTTTATTTTGGTGAGAAGGGATAGCTTTCACTGCCCAGGCCTTCCTTTATCAGCCACTATAGCTAAGGCTACATTTATGTCACAGAGGTCATGGAAGTCACAGAATCCATGACTTCCAGAGACCTCCGTTTCATTCTCCACTTCAGCCCCAGGCGCTGCGGGACTCTGGAGTAGGGTTGCCAACTTTCTAGTCGCAGAAAACTGAGCATCCTGGCCCCACCCCTTCCCTGAGGCACCATCCCCCACTCACTACATTCTCCCTCCCTCGATGGCTTGCTCTCCCCCACCCTCACTCACTTTCAGGTGTCAAAAACCGGACACCTGGTCACCCTACTCTGGAGCTGGCAGCCAGCAGGGCCCTGGCAAGGTTCCAGAGACAGGTGACAGCAGCAACAGGTGACAGGTGGCCCCCTGCAAGATTCCACTGACAGGTGACAGACTCCTGAGGGAGCCCTTCTCAGGGTTCTAGTGATGGGCAATAGCCTTGCGCGGGGGGAGGGGAACTCCTCGGGCGAGCAGCTGGGGATGTCCCATTTTCTCTTTGGGAAATATGGTCACTATGCAGCTCCCAGCTGCTGTGGGCAGAGCAGGCCCCCCAGCTGCGAAGGGCAGAGGGGGAACCCCACAGTTCCCAGCCACCATAGAGGGGGGGGGAAACCATGGAGCCACAGCAGGAAAAGTCACAGACAGGTCCTGGCTTCCGTGAATTTTTGTTTATTGCCTGTGACATGTCTGTAACTTTTACTAAAAATAACCATGACAAAATCTTAACCTTAACCATAGCTAAGGATTCAGAGGAAGAACTTAAGCTAAGATTTTCAAAAGTGATTTGTGATTTTGAATGCTTGGATTTTTTGGATGCCTAACCTGAGGCACCTTCAGGGGACTTGATTTTCTGGAAGTGCTCTCAAAATAACTAGTCATTTTTGAAAATCTTGCTCTTAAATCTTGGGCCTTGTATATTAGATTCTTTGGGCACCCTACTGAAAAGAAAAGGATTTCCTTAGTGCCAACAACATGATCAGTACTGTATCTCAGGGTTTCTCCATTTTTATTATAGCGCTTCTTGAGACAGATTGTCTCCAAACTCCCTGATCCCAGTCACAATCTCATATCAGCCTGGTGACATCTCAGTCCTTAGAGAATTTTTAGGAGTCCAGCTATTAAACTCAAAATTGGTTTCCTTTCCCAAACATGTATCCTACTCTCGCCTTCTCGCTTCATTTCATCTCCATTCACCTTTTTGATAAAGGGTAACATTTTCAAAAGCATCTAAGCGATTTAGGATCTTAAGTCCCATTGACTTTTGAAAAGGTTACCCACACTAAAGAGCTTGAATTCTAGGTCTCTTATAAAGTGTCCTTCAGGGCTTGAATCGTTCTTGTAGGTGCTATGTGTATCTTTGATATGAACATTTGTTTAGCTATTTCTATTCCAGCAGTGCTCCCAGTATGCCAAGCATTGTCTAGTACAGGAAGATAACATTTTGGCGATCACCAAGACAAGTAAGGGGTTCTTTCACTGTCTGCCCTGTAACTTAGAGGTACCCTGCAACTATGGTTCAGATCCCTGGCACCAGTATCCTATCCACAAGCACAAGGTCTCACCCTGGCTTCCACCTGCCTAGTTACTCCTTGCAGGTTGACACCAACAGTCCTTCTAGTCCCACGTCTCCCCAAATTTGTCCTCCCCAAGTTCTTAACTATCAGACACTAGGACCATTCCTCTCTGGTGCAGCACACTGGAAGGTATTAAACCAGCCCCACCCCCTGGTTATCAGTTCACTTTGGTGCACACACTCCACACATTTTGCACATCAGAGACCTGGTTGGGGTAAAAATAAACAAAATAGAAAAAACACAAATTCAAAGAGGAAATAGTGAGGAAAGCAAACAGATACAAGTTACAGAGTAAATAAACGTAAAGCCACAACATCAGGCTTCACATTTCCACATTAGATAAAATCCCTTTTCTAATACAAGTTACCTACTCAGGGCCTACTTTTGTGGGCCCGGCACCAAACAAATGGGGCATGGCATGGCGGTGGCGGCGCCACTCGGCCCAGCCCAGTGCGAGGGCATTGTTTACAAACCAGCAGACACTGGCCTCCCTGGCCCTGTGCTGCCAGCATGCCCCTGCCCCTCAGGGGTGGGCTCATGCCGCGCCACGCAGCTCCCCCCAGCCCAACACACCCCGACTGGACCCGCTATGCCCAGTGCCACTGCCCAGACCCCCCACCACAAATGCACAGTGCCCTGCACACCACCATCCCTGCCCAGCGCCCCCCCTGCCCACAGCCCCACCACAACTGCCCAGCACCCCACACAGTACCCCCACTCCCTAGCACCCCAACACACACAGATCTCACCCACCCGCCACTGCCCAGTGTCCTTCCCCACAGCCCCACTACCCCAACTACACAGTGCCCCACACAGACCCCCCACTGCCCAGCACCCCAACACACACAGACCTCTCCCACTGCCCAGAGCCCCTGCAACAGACCTCCCCACTGCCTAGCACTCCAAAACACACAAACCTCCCGCACTGCCCAGTGCCCCTGCCCCCTCACAGCCCAGCACCTCTCCACAGGCGCACTCCCCCATGCCCTCATGAGCCAGCGTAGAGCAGGGATCCCCCTCCCAGCACAGTGCTAGGGAGCAGAACAGCTGAAGCTCGGGAACATAGAGCGACCCCGGGGCCCCACCCAGCCCTGCCCGCCTGGTACTGTTGCCTACGGTGGAGGAGGCAACTTTCCCAGCCTGCTGCTTCTGCAGAGTGGCAGGGTGAGGCGGGCTCTGCCCCTGGGGAGCCCAAAGCGGACAGTCACCAGCCCGGAGTGGCAGTGCCTGAGGGCTCCTCTCTGGCAGTGACAGGGGCGGAGAGGGGCACTCAGCCGGTCGGCCGGCCACCGGCCAAGAGGAGTGAGCAGTGGGTGGGGGGGCGGGGGTAGGCGGTCGGGAGGAGCCAGCAGGCAGGGACAGGGGGTGAAGAAAAGCCCTGGGCCACCCGGACATCCGAGAGGAGTGAGCAATGAGGGAGAGAAGCCAGCAGCTCGGGGCACAGCGCAAGTGGAGTGGGCCGGGCAGGGGCCCCTTTTGATTGTGGGCCCGGCGCCCTGGCACCACTGGCGCCATTGTAAACCCGGTACTGTACCTACTGCCTTTGAACAGTTTCCCAGCATATCCCCCAGTTATAGGGATGTAGGGGGACTCCAGAGTTTGACAGACAGCTTTCCACCTAGAGGCTTTCCCTCATGGCAAGTCTACATTACAAAATTAAGTCGACTTAAGTTACGTCGACATTGCAGCAATTAAATTAGATTTTCATATCCACACTATGCGCCTTCTGTCGGTGGTGCGCATCCTCACCTAGAGCGCTTCCACGGATTTAACAGTCAGTGTGGGGCATTGTGTGGCACTGATAGCCGAAACCCTGCCATCCAGGGCTGACAGCCGGAGCCCCGGGCAGCAGAGCTCTGGCAATCAGGCTGCAACCGGTGACATAATCAACGCAGTGTCTACATGGACACTGCATCGACCTAAGTGCTACGCCTCTTGCAGAGTGGAGTTATTAAGTCAGTATAGTGGGTGATTTACATCGGTGGGAGCTATATTTTAGTGTAGACACTTACAGAGAGAGTTACGTCTATGTAGCTAACTCTGTAATGTAGACCAGGCCTCAGTTTCTGGATGCCTTTCACTTCAAACTCCTTCCATTTAAAAAGGGTTTGCAGTTTTTGTTCTCTTCTGTCACTATAGATATTCAAAGTGTGGAAATCCCCAGTTGTCTCAATGTCTTTCCATTAACACTAATGGCCCATCATTGTCTTTTCCTGGGTTGTACAATGGATTGCTACTTGAGTGGGGTGTTCCGTTTTTTTAAAGGCAGGTCCCAAATGAAGGGAAGCCCATTATTAATTATGCAGCATTATAATAAGGATTCTCTTTCAGAAGAGGAGTAATAATGATTTATTGTTTACAATTTTCACTATTGTGAATACACTGGTTTAAAAGCAAACTATTAAGACAAACTAGTAGATTTACAGTCAAAGCAAGCTAAATCAAATGCAGTGTTACTTTTAGAAGCAGCACCAAGCTTTTAAAAGAGACACTTGATGTTGTGTTCATAAGCTAAAACTGATTAGAGTGGTTTCTGACCTCTACTCCAAAACAGATAGAGATATTAAAGTTGTTAGATCATTGACTCTCTCCATTTGCTTGGGCATGCTATAGACTTCAGAGAAAGGGTGTATCAGTATTAAACCACTCTTGATTGCATCTTCCTTG
This sequence comes from Emys orbicularis, assembly GCF_028017835.1. Taxonomy (NCBI): domain Eukaryota; kingdom Metazoa; phylum Chordata; order Testudines; family Emydidae; genus Emys; species Emys orbicularis. Next base: position 350,672,088 of record NC_088683.1, read on the forward strand.
TCTAAAGGTAAAAAAGTACAAAGGGTCTGGTCTAGGAGGTAATGATCACCCTCAACTTCCTTCCACTGAAATTAGTGTGTGACAAAACTGATCCCCAACTAGACAAAAGTATCTTCTGCTACAGTATAAAATAGGGATATACTTTGGACACTAATACTGCATTAAGTAAAAGCTAGTGTAGAGTATCAGAGGGGTAGCCGTGTTAGTCTATTCACCCACGAAAGCTTATGTTCCAATACATCTATAAGGTGCCACAGGACTCTTTGTAGCTAGTGTAGAGTTATTTTCCTTTATATCTGTAAGGGAAATGACAGCTGTGTTAGTTGTGGGCCCTGTATATCCAAGCCCCCACTCTCATTAACAAGAATTTGGTGGAAGGCAAATAGTGGAATATTTAAGATTTTTACTTTCTCTGACTCTATGCTTTCTTTCAAATATAGTGTCACCCTCACCCCCACCAGCATGTTGCACCCTAGTATTACTCTGTCCCATTGATTATCCCCATTCCATCCAGTTTACATGATCCCTATTATATCAATATCCTTATTTAATGCCAGGCACTCTAGTTCACCCATCTCAGTATTTAGACTTCTAGCATTTGTATATAAGCACTTGTGCATTTTGTCAATATTCAGTTGCTTTCCTTCATGTGTTTATTTAAATGGGGCTCTTACGTTGGACTGTTCCTCACCAGCTCTTACCTGTACCAACTTCTTTCCTATCCTCTTTACTAGGATATAGAGTTCCTTTTTTAATAAATTCATCCCTAAGGTATGTCTCCAGCTGAACCACATGCTCCTCTGCACCTGTCAGCTTTCTCCCAACTCTTCATCCCCATTGAGTCATTGACCTCTCTTCTAAAACTGCATTATCAAGATGGTTGCTAATTAGTGCCAGCTGGGGTAGCAAAGTTTTTTTTTTATGGGCATATTTGTGAAGGATTGAGACCTTCAAAGACATTTCAAATACACCATTGAACAGTAAGAACTTCTGGTCACTATAAACTAACCCCCAAGCCAGAGTTTTCTATGGTATAAACCTTTTCCTATAGCTATAGTTATTTATCTGGCTTTTGCCGTGCTCTGCATTAAATTGAGACAGAATCTCAGTAAACTGAAAAAATGCCAATGCATAAACAAGTGCATTCTTTCACAATACAATAAAAACAATTCAATATCTAACAGATGGTTTTCAGTAGCAATTGCTGTGCTTCAGGAGTAAACACTGTAATAATATGTAAAGACATTTCTTTTCCAGAGCCATCAGAAACATTATCAATTATCAGTTATCAAAATCATTAACAACTGTGCCAGTGCCAGTCAATAGAAATCGTTTTGAAAATCCCAGAGAGTTACTCACTGCCTTATCCAATATAATAGTACTTCTGTTTACAGTTCTGTGTGCGAGACATTTCAAGGTATTTCTGTTTTCCCTCCACTGTCAAGATACATAAATATGAAACTTAAACTGGGAAATAAGCATTATGGTGCGTAGAGCAGTAATGCTAGCAATTGACAGAAGGTAAAAGATGGTATGTGACTTGTGGTGCACACTTTATTGTAATTATTTAAAATAAAACTGGCAGATTGACAAGAGAATGTGATTTACAGTGTGTGTGAGAAATATTGTCTGCACTGAAAGGAGCAATTTAATGTGTGTGGATTAATGCAGTGAAGATGTTACAAAGAGAGCTTAACTGTAAGTGATTAGTTTATATAAAAGAGCCTGATTTTGCTTATTAAGTTTGTTTTCTGTTCCATTGAATTCCAAAGCAAGTACAACAAAGTAGCCTATTTAGGCATGCTCTGTTATTAATTAACTACATTCCTATAAATAATCCCTGAGAAGGATCACATTCTCACAGTGATCCTAAAAGGGAATAGGATTATATTCTCTCTTCAGCACATGTGCCAAACTCCATTAGGGCTCTACCTAGCAGAAAGTAGCCACACCTTTCTGAGTCCTGCAAAGCCAAAGAAGAAATGTAGGCCTTGTGCAGAAACTTAAAAGTCAGAAATGCCTACAGTCTTGCAGCCAAGAGATGCTGACCTTGCTGGGTAGAGGAGTTAAGATTCCAGTGTCTCACACTTGGGCCTGGTCCCCACTAAGCCCCCACTTCGGACTAAGGTACGCAAATTCAGCTACGTTAATAATGTAGCTGAATTCGAAGTACCTTAGTCCGAACTTACCGTGGGTCCAGACGCGGCAGGCAGGCTCCCCCGTCGATGCCGCGTACTCCTCTCGCCGAGCTGGAGTACCGGCGTCGACGGCGAGCACTTCCGGGATCGATCCCAGAACATCGATTGCCTGCCGCCGGACCCTCCGGTAAGTGTAGATGTAGCCTTGGGAACTGTCTTAACCTGTGCAAGTTTCTATAGATCCAGCACAAGAGCAAACTCACTTGCTGGAAGCTGAAATTTTCAGAAGTGGGTACTATGACGCTCTCCTCAGGGTGTCCAGAACCATGAACCACTGTGTAACTTCTCTGCCTCAGCAAGGGAGAGCTCTGCTGGAGTTTAACCTGTGTCTCAGCTCCCTGCCACACTAGTCCTGTTGGCCTCACCAGCAAACTCCCTCAGACTCTGCCAGTCTTAGCCTTACTGGTAACATTCAGTGAACCTGAGTTCCCCAGAGATTTGTCACTGCAGTGTCCAGTCCCTCTTACTGGACACTCACAGAATTTGTTAAGTCTGCTGTCTTCAAAGAGACAAAATACACACCAGCTTGTTGGCCCACTGAGGACACATTCTTTACCTTAATACACAGCACTGAGATAGCTTTATAATAAAACAAGAATGAGTTTATTAATAAAGAACATAGAGTTAAGTGATATTAAGCAAGAGAAAAAGTCACAAATGAAACAAAAGTAAAAACACACTTTATAGTGTCTAAAACTTAACAGCTTGCAATCCTGGTCTCAGGCAATTTCTCATCTACAGTCAATTCTCAGTGAGTTCAACCCACATGGCTGAGGGATCCATGTTTTACAGGTTCCAAGAGCACTGACCTCTTTTGCCCCTTATCAGATGCATACCAAAGAGTTCCCTTTTTTCCCTGTTATAGTTCAGCAAACCTTTGAAATGTATTCTGTGAAAAGTAAACTCAGATAAAGTTCCTCTCCCTGGCTGCTTGTTGTTTGGGCACCAATCCCCCTGTATACTCTTAGGTCGATCTGCTTTCTTGATTACTTTGTTTACCATAAATGCAAATAAATTTCCAGTGTCTGCGGCCTGATCTTGCTCAGTTTACATTGGAGACCCAGGCCAACAGGCCAAACAACATTCCTGTGTCTATGACGAACACGTTTATCCTCTCTAGTCAGATTGCTTGGCCTGAGCATGTTTTGGAACATATTTCCAGCACACATACACACAATTCTTTACACACTAACTGTATGTACATCACACAATAATATTAATGACTAGTGTGTCACTTTTTTTATATGATGCCTTACAAGATACTGTTTGGCTAAATATTCAGACAACAGTGTGTTGGGTGTGTCCTTTGCCAGCTGGCATAAAGGGGCTCTGAGGGTCACAGCTCCCAACATTTGGCACCCAACTTCAGACAATCAGGCTTGGTTTTACTTAGGTATTCAGTGACCCACAGCTTCAGCTCGAGTTAACACGTGGTTGTTACTTTGCTACATGTTGTGGCCACCTGAATCTTCACACCAACAATAGATGTAGAACAGCTCCTTCCACGTGAGAGCTATAGGAGAATCTCCATTACATTTTGCAGTATGGGGTTCATGGGACGCAGCCAAACAGTTTTGTTTCTGTACTGGATAGACTCAATGGCATATGCTGAAAAGTTCATTACATTGTTATACCTGAATACAACGTTCAATCAGTCTGTGGAACTCTTTGCCAGAGGATGTTATGAAGGCCAGAGTATAACAGGGTTAAAAAAAGAACTAGATAAGTTCATGGAGTATAGGTCCATCAATGGCTATTAGCCAGGATGGGCAGGGATGGTGTCCCTAGCCTCTGTTTGCCAGAAGCTGGGAATGGGTGACAGGGGATGGATCACTTAATGATTACCTGTTCTATTCATTCCCTCTGGGGCACCTGGCATTGACCACTTTCAGAAGACAGGATACTGCGGTAGATGGACCTTTGGTCTGACCCAGAATGGCCGTTCTTAATCAAATTACCCATAGTCAAGAATTATTTCATTCACCAATGAAGTGCAGCTACCTTTTTCAGTGCATATCAGCCTGGTTTAAACAGAGCACAGAAACACAATCCAACCACTTAGAACAGGAAGAGAAAAATACCGTATTTAACTGGGCGAGTTTCAGTGAGGAAGGCAAAATGTAACTCCCCAAATATCACTTTGCACAAAAGATTACTGAGAAAGTGGTGTTAGAGCAGCTCCACACACATCTCGCAGCTGTCCTTAACCACTTTCTGTCTGGGTTTGATACAGGAAAATGCATGTGGATAGCTAGCTATGGATATAGATGATCTTTCTGCTCATGACAGATATGAATAAAAGCTCTGACAAAATCAGCAGGCACCCATCAACAGTTTTTGATAGTATTGACCATAGGCTTTGTTGGTTTACCTCTGGAGTCTTGTGGCAGGGGATGGGTGTCTTTTCATGGGATTCGGCCTTCCTCTTGAGAGGTATCAGAGGGGGTAATAGGTACATAGGGCGTTCATGTGTGGCAGTCTGTGGGGTTCCTCCTCTTACCAGGTATGTGTGGCTGCTTAAGTGAGACATTGGGTCTTCATTGTCAAAAATGCATATGTGAAACTTGACACATTGGGTTACAATTCAGACCAGTGGGGGGCTGAGTCACCCCTGCCCTGCAACCGTGGCTGCCTTACAGGGCCTTGTAGTAGCTCCCACCCAGGCCACTCATAAACAGCCTTCTAGCCACACCCAGAGGGTCTGCGTATAACTTCAGCCTACCAGTTAAACTCTGGCTCTCACCAGTGTTGGTTACACTGCAGAGTGACCCTAATGCACCCCCAGTCCTGGATTTCCCCCCAGAAATGTATGTCTTGTACTGCCCAGCCCTCTCCTGGACAGTACAAGTATTTTAAGTCCATTATTCCTTTAAGGGAATAATATACCAGCTTATTACCTTCAATGGAGTTACCCAGACACTTAACTGAAACACACTGGGTTAGGTAAAACAAGTTTATTAACTGCTCAGAGATTTTTAAGTGAGTACACATATAAAAGAAAAATAAAGATAAAATGCTTACTAGTACCTAACTTAACAAACTATATTAGATTCAAGCAAAATTTCTCACCACATGCTTCCAGCAAGGTTATTGATCAACATTTTCAGGTCAGGACCCCTCCCTCAAAGTCCAATGGCTGTTTTCTTTTGTCTTCTCAGGTGCAGTGAATGCAATGGGTAGGGAGAGGGGTGTCTTCGGATGTTTGCCCCTTCTTTCTATTGTTTCAGTCCCCCTCTTGAAAAACATTCCCAGCTGGGCACTAGGAGACAAAGAAAGAGTCAGTGTGGAAGGATGTTCCCTGCCATGTTTTTCCACCTGTTTGAACTTCCTTTGTTTTCTTTTCCTGCTTGATGACTCTGCCTTAATTCACATTTAAGCAGTAAACAAACACACATTCCTTCTTTTGTTTAGGGCAGACTTGGCTTTGGCCTGGACAGGGCTGTGGGTTTTGGAACATGTGTTAACATCATCATACAGAGGAATCTTATAATTTCACATACAGCGTTGCCACACATATTTTGTCAGGGCTGTGCTGACCCAGCACATCATGAGTTTCCAAATGATACCTTACCTTGTACAAAGATTATTACAATAGCATGTAGGGTGTAAATACAGGGATATAGTCCGTCACAGAATATATATCAGTTGATCTAGTATTGGTGAATCTTATTTCTTAGACCTGGCTTTCCCAGTGCTTGATAGAGATGGATTCGTGGATGGGAACAAACCAATTTAAACTCACTCAGGGTCAGATGGGAGTGATGCTGGTAGAAAGGGAGAAACATTTGGATAAATGAGTGACAGTCAGAAGGGCTCCTTCAGTTGTGGATGTATGTCTAGTTAATATGGTTTGTACTGCTATGACTATAGGATCTATTGCAATTCTTGGATTTGCAGATGGGAGCTGTGACACAGTTTGCATAGAGGCTATAGCAATTCCTCTCTAACATGGACTGGCTATAGTGACCAATGTGCTCTTTTCAATGTCAGTGCTAGTTTACTGCAATGCTTCTCAATCTGATGTTAGCCTGGAAAAGGACTCTGAAGCTTCACTAGTGCAGAATGGAGTGGCTCATCTCTTCAGGTATTGGCTCCTATCTTAGCACTCTTTATCTACATTCTTGTACGGCACCCATAGAGGTATCAGTGCACATCACAAAATGAATGTGCCCACATAAAAATGTTGTGTTTCTTTCTTGCTCTGCACTGGCTACGAGGTGATTTGGGGGTATTATTCAGTGTATTGGCTATGTTCTGTAAAGCCCTAAATGACCTGAGATTCAGTTTTCTAGGGGATCCCTTCCCGCACTGTGTCCCTTGATGGGAATCCTTATCCTCTGGGTTGCTGTCACATTCAGCTCTTGGAGTCACTGTCTCCATGGTCAGTGGTGGGGTATTCTCAGTACAGAGCCAATGCATCTTTTTACCTGTTCACTTCAGAAGTCCAGAAAAGCCTGAGTTTGCTGAATTTCATGGCACAATGTGAGCTCTCCTTATCTAGTGAAGTGCTAGAAACATTGCTGGCTTGATTTCATATTGTGGGGTTAGCTCTGGCGCAATGGAGCCATTTATGTTGAAAGGTTTGTATTTCTCTCAAAGAACTATTTTGTCTGATTACAAGGCACTCAAAAACGGGCACCAGTGTAAATGTCTAACCGATCCAATGGAACACTCCTTCCTTTGTGAGAGAACAATGGTCTTTACTGAGACGTGCTCAGGACCTCATGGAATCCTCTACCAGTTATTTCAATCAACAGGAGCTTTGCTTGAGTATGTACTGTAGGATCAACCCATAAGAGATGGTCACTAAACTACTATGTGTAGGAATCTCTTAACATTTCAGGAGCAGTTCGAGGAGTTTTATTGGTATGATTCCTATTGATGACAATGGGAGTTGAGCAAATTAAACCCTCAGAGTCCTTAACATTTACCTCTTAGGATCCTGCATTTGTTATGCACCCCAAATTCATATTGAATTACATGCAGAAGGAACATGAGTTTGAATTCCTGGGGGTTAAATATCTTTGAAGCTCAATATGGCTATTTCTCATCTGTATATACTGTAGTCATTAAAGAGGGAAGAAGAGTTAAAGACCATACCATGATCAATAGAACAAGTGTTTGATAGGAAGGTTATGTTCTCAGGAAGCTACATCATTTACAGGGCTTAATCCGTTGTAAATATTTATTTTATTGATTTTTTTTTCTCTCTCCCTCCCCCAACACACTCACTCTCTCTCTCTCTCTCTAATAAACGCTTGTCAGAAAACTTTTTTAACAGCTATTTTTACTGGGAAAATGGAGTCATGACTGAAATACAAAATGACTGAAACATTATTGCTAATTAAAACCAATGTGCCATTTATTGTCCCATAATTAACCTGCAGTATAAATGCATTGAACCTTTTTCAGCCACACATGAGGTGAAAACTTTCTCACAATTTATATTCATTTTGCTTCAAGTAGTAGGAGAACATAAATATGCTTAGCATAAAAATACATGATGTGAAAATGTAATTGTGCATTGGATTTAACCTCAACTATTAGTCAAAGTGTGGTTTACCTCAAATGAAATATGGGTCCGAGTGATCACAGCACCACTCTGCTAGTAATGTAAAGTAGTGGTGAATGAGGCCCGTGTGTGTGTCTGTGAGTAAACACACACAAAACTAAGTTAAAATAACTTTTTCACTGTTTGACTTGGCAACCTTTATAATGTTCTTTTAATTTAATATTTTTGTGTATAATTTTCTAGGTTTTAAAAAAAAAGTAAACTGATAAAAATTGCATCATGTGGTTGTAAAAAGCTGTTTGGAATGGCTCATGAGCATGAGTACCAACCTCAGAGCAGACTGTGAAGAAGCGGGTCACAAAGCCCAAACAGGATTTGAGTTCTATATTTAGATTTCACCAACCAAGTATCAAGTGTGAATTCCTCAAATGCTATAATAGCCTTAACATGGACTCAAGGACAGTCCCCTTGGATATTCCGGTCTATTTTGCTACACAGGCAAGCTTGCCTTTGTGATAGATGGTCACTTACATCAAAATCACAACAATATTTAGGTTATTCCCAGTCCCAAAGGACCAGACATTTACCTCAGGTCAGATGCACATTAGATCCTACACCAAAAACACTTGTAGCCAGTGCTATAATAAATTAACTAAAGATGTATTAACTAAGAAAAAGAAATGAGAGTTACTTACAAGGTTAAAGCAGGTACACATACACACACAAATGAGTTACAATCTTAGGTTTTAAAAGGGTAATAGAAGCTGCTGTAATATACAAGCTCTATATGTCCGTTAGGACTAGCCCAGGCCAAACACTGGGGAACTCTTGCTTATGCTAAGAAATCTTTGACCTTCAGAGTTCAAGCAGTATAAAGATAACACTTTCTTCTTGAAAAATGTTTTTGTTCCCTTCACCCAAGGTTCAAGATGTTGCCGGCAGAGAGCAGCTACACGGGAGACCTTACAACGGCACAGCTGCAGCGGTACAGATATGCTGCTGTAAGGTCCATCGTCTAGATGTAGCCTTAGTGTGGTATGTGAATAATTGCTTAAATCAGCGTCTGTATGAGATGACGGGAGGATAGCTAATGTGAGGCCAATTTTTTAAAAAGGCTCCAGAAGCAATCCTGGCAATTACAGGCTAGTAAGCCTAACTGCAGTAGTAGGCAAATTGAGTGAAACTATAGTAAAGAACAGAATGATCAGAATTGGCAACAGAGTCATATTTAGTTTGTGATGTACTGTAACCCCCAGATCCCTTTCTGCTGGACTCTTCCCTAGGCACTCATTTCCCATTTTGTATATCTATATAGTTATTTGATGTTTTATGTTGAAAGGTGTCATTGTCAGGTGAGTCTTTGATTCAAGGACAATCACAGACCTTAAAGTAAATGGGGATGCCAAGTCCTCCTTCAGACAAAGGAAGGAACAGTTAAGCTGCTTTATGTAGTACACACAGCTACCAACAATAGAGGGACTGCCCAAGGCACATGGCAGATCAGAACTAAGCTGCTTGGGCTGAGGGGTCTCCCGGATTGCAAACACGGAGACTAGGGTATTGAATTTGCGGCCTGTCAAGGCTGTATCCCTACTTTGAACTTTAGGGTACAAATGTAGGGGCCTGCATGAAAACTGCTAAGCTTATCTACCAGCTTAGCTCTGGTCCCGCTGCCACCATTCTCGATGGATTCCCTCCCTGGGAAGCCTTGAGAAACCTTTCACCAATTCCCTGGTGAATACAGATCCAAACTGCTTGGATCTTAAACAAGGAGAGATTGACCCTTCCCCCCTCCTTCCTTTCACCAACTCCTGGTGAATACAGATCCAAACCCCCTTTGGATCTTAAAACAAGGAGAAATCAATCAGGTTCTTAAAATGAAGGCTTTTAATTAAAGCAAAAGGTAAAAATCATCTCTGCAAAATCAGTATGGAAAATAACTTTACAGGGTAATCAAACTTAAAGAGCTCAGAGGAATCCCCTCTGTCTTAGGTTCAAAGTATAGCAAACAAGATAAGCACTCTGGTAAAAGGTACATTTACAAGTTGAGAAAACAAAGTAAATCTAAGACGCCTTGCCTGGCTTTTACTTACAATTTTGAAATAAGAGAGACTTGTTTAGAAAGATGGGGAGAACCTGGATTGATGTCTGGTCCCTCTCAGTCCCAAGAGCGAACAACCCCTTAAACAAAGGACACACACAAAAGCCTTTCCCCCCCCAAGATTTGAAAGTATCTTGTCCCCTTATTGGTCCTTGGGGTCAGGTGTCAGCCAGGTTACCCGAGCTTCTTAACCCTTTACAGGTAAAAGGATTTGGAGTCTCTGGCTAGGAGGGATTCCATAGCACTGTACACAGGAGAGCTGTCACCCTTCCCTTTATAGTTATGACACGCCCCCCAAATCACAGATAGTGTTGGACGTCCGGTTCCACACTGGCTGTGATTTCTTCCTGGAGCTTTAGGAGAAAACAGAGTTAATAAAACACATGTACCTTTAGACATACTACTGATTATATAAAAACTAACAATATGTTTTATTTCAAGAACAATTGTTAACCAGTTAACTCTGGGAAACTTTCCCGGGAGAGTGCATCAGCCACTTTGTTAGAAGCTCCCGAAATGTGTTGTATTTCAAAATCAAAATCTTGGAGAGCTAAACTCCACCGAAGAAGTTTTTTGTTATTTCCCTTGGCGGTATGAAGCCACTGTAGCGCAGCATGGTCTGTTTGTAGTTGGAAACGCCGTCCCCAAACATATGGGCGTAGCTTTTCTAGCGCGTACACAATGGCGTAGCATTCCTTTTCGCTGATTGACCAGTGGCTTTCCCTCTCAGACAGTTTCTTGCTGAGAAACACGACAGGATGGAATTCTTGATCTGGTCCTTCCTGCATTAAAACTGCTCCCACGCCTCGCTCGGAAGCATCTGTGGTTACTAGGAACGGTTTGTCAAAGTCTGGGGCCCTTAGCACAGGGTCAGACATGAGTGTTGCCTTAAGCTGGTTAAAGGCCTTTTGACACTTATCAGTCCACTGAACTGTATTTGGCTGTTTCTTTCTGGTTAGGTCTGTCAGCGGGGCGGCGATTTGGCTGTAGTGTGGTACAAATCGCCTATAATATCCGGCCAAGCCTAAGAAGGATTGGACCTGTTTCTTTGACTTTGGAACCGGCCACTTTTGGATAGCATCCACTTTGGCCTGTAGGGGATTTATAGTTCCTTGACCCACCTGGTGCCCCAGGTACGTCACTCTGTTTTGGCCTATTTGACACTTTTTAGCCTTAACAGTTAGTCCTGCCTGCCGGATGCGCTCGAAGACTTTTTTCAGGTGCTCCAGGTGTTCTGTCCATGAATCAGAAAAAATGGCCACATCATCGAGGTCGGCAACTGCAGATTCTCCCAATCCTGCTAGGAGACCATCTACAAGTCTTTGGAAGGTGGCGGGTGCATTTCGCAACCCGAAAGGGAGTACATTGAATTCATACACCCCTGCCTGGGTGACGAAGGCTGACCTTTCCTTAGCGGGTTCATCTAGTGGTACTTGCCAGTACCCTTTGGTTAAGTCTAAAGTAGAGATGAATTGGGCATGTCCCAATTTTTCCAATAGCTCACCTGTGCGTGGCATTGGATAGTTGTCAGGACGAGTTACAGCATTTAGCTTACGGTAGTCCACGCAAAAGCGTATTTCCCCATCTGGTTTGGGAACTAGAACCACTGGAGATGCCCATGCACTGGTAGAGGGGCGGATTATACCCATCTGTAGCATGTCCTGGATCTCCCTTTGTATAGCCGCTTGGGCATGAGGTGACTCCCGGTAGGGTGGGGTTCTAATTGGGTGAGCATTACCTGTGTCAATGGAGTGGTATGCCCGTTCAGTCCGCCCTGGAGTGGCTGAGAAAATCGGTGCAAAGCTTGTGCACAGCTCCTTTATCTGCTGTCGCTGCAGACGTCCCAGGGTCGTGGAGAGGTTCACCTCTTCCACGCCACCATTCCTTTTTCCTTCATAGTAGACACCTGCAGGCCACTCCGCGTCATCAGTTTCCTGGGCTGTAAACTGGCAAACGTTTAATTCTCTAGAATAAAAGGGCTTAAGAGAATTAACATGGTATACCTTAGGCTTTATGTTGGAGGTGGGGGAGGCTATGAGATAGTTAACAGCTCCTAGGCGCTCCTGGACCGTGAATGGTCCTTCCCACGACGCTTCCATTTTATGGACCTGGAGCGCCTTTAAGACCATGACTTGGTCTCCTACTTTGAAGGACCGTTCTCTGGAATGTTTATCATACCAGGCCTTTTGCTCTTCCTGAGCATCCTTTAGGTTTTCTTTAGCAAGGGCTAAAGAGTGTCGGAGGGTGTTTTGTAGGTTGCTTACAAAGTCTAGAATGTTAGTTCCTGGAGAAGGCGTAAACCCCTCCCATTGCTGCTTCACCAACTGTAATGGCCCCTTAACCTCGCGGCCATACACAAGTTCAAATGGTGAAAACCCTAAACTGGGATGTGGTACAGCCCTGTAGGCAAAAAGCAACTGCTGCAACACTAGGTCCCAATCATTGGAGTGTTCATTTACGAATTTACGTATCATGGCCCCCAAAGTTCCATTAAACCTCTCCACCAGACCATTGGTTTGATGGTGATGAGGGGTGGCAACCAAGTGATTCACCCCATGAGCTTTCCACAGGTTTTTCATGTTCCCTGCCAGGAAATTAGTTCCCGAATCTGTAAGGATGTCGGAGAGCCACCCTACCCTGGCAAAAATGTCTGCTAATGCCTGGCACACACTTTTAGTCTTGGTGTTGCTTAAGGGTACAGCTTCCGGCCATCGGGTAGCAAAATCCATGAAAGTCAGTACGTACTGCTTTCCTCTGGGTGTCTTCTTTGGGAAAGGACCCAGAATATCCACAGCTACTCGCTGAAATGGGACCTCAATTATGGGTAGTGGCTGGAGAGGGGCTTTAACCTGGTCTTGGGGCTTTCCCACTCGTTGGCACACCTCACAAGACCGGACATAATTAGCAACGTCCTTGCCCATTCCCTCCCAGTGGAAGGACTTCCCCAACCGGTCTTTGGTTCTGTTCACCCCAGAATGGCCACTGGGATGATCATGGGCTAAGCTCAAGAGTTTTACCCGATACTTAGTGGGAACTACCAGCTGTCTTTGAGGATGCCAGTCTTCTTGGTGCCCACCAGAAAGAGTCTCCTTGTATAAAAGTCCTTTTTCTACAACAAACCGGGATCGGTTAGAAGAGCTGAGAGGCGGTGGGGTGCTCCGTGCCGCTGCCCAAGCTTTTTGAAGGCTGTCATCTGCTTCCTGCTCGGCCTGGAACTGTTCCCTTGATGCTGGAGACATCAGTTCCTCCTTGGACTGTGGACTGGGGCTTGGTCCCTCTGGAAGCGATGCAGGTGCTGGGGCTTTTTCCATTGACTGTGAACCGCTGTCCGCTGGTGCACTATGTGGTATTTCAGGCTCTGGCTGAGCCTCTTGGGTAGGGTTATCTGCTGCTTCCGCCAGTTTAGGCTCGCTGGTGCCCTCTGGCATTGGAGTTGTAGACGGGGTTGCAAGCGCTGGACTCAGTGCTGGCAATGGTTCTGGTGCTGGTTGCGTTGCCAGTTCCGGTTCTGGGACTGGCTTTGGCTGGGTCTCTGGGATTGGATCCACTACGGCTGTTGCAGTCGTTGGCAGGGGATCCGGTTCCACCACCTGGTTTTGGGTCTCCGGTAACACAGACGGGGTCCTGGTGGACGGCTCAGGAACAGGGATGGGGGTGAAAGCTTGCTTAGCCTGGCTGCGGGTGACTATTCCCACCCTCTTGGCTAGCTTCACATGGTTAGCCAAGTCTTCCCCCAGTAGCATGGGAATGGGATAATTGTCATAGACTGCAAAAGTCCACATTCCTGACCAGCCCTTGTACTGGACATGCAACTTGGCTGTAGGCAAGGTTACAGACTGTGACACGAAGGGTTGAATTGTCACTGTAGCCTCCGGGTTGATGAGTTTGGGGTCCACTAGGGATTGGTGGATAGTTGACACTTGTGCCCCAGTGTCCCTCCAAGCGATAACCTTCTTTCCGCCCACTCTCAAGGTTTCCCTTCGCTCCGAGGGTATGAGAGAGGCATCTGGGTCTGGGGTTCTTTGGTGTGATTGGGGTGTAATGAACTGTAATCGGTTGGGGTTCTTGGGGCAGTGAGCCTTTATATGCCCCAGTTCATTACATTTAAAACATCGCCCTGCTAAGGTATCACCGGGGCGATGTTGGTTGATGGAGACTGGTGTGGTGGGGTGAGAAGGCGTCTGGGGTTTCCCTTGGGATGTGGGTGGGGCCTTGGGTTGTCCCCGGTGATAAGGTTTTGTTTCGGTTTGCCCCTTCTGATATTCGCTCCAACTGCTACTAGCTTTTTTCTTTTCTGTCACCTCCACCCATTTGGCTCCAATCTCCCCCGCCTCGGTTACAGTTTTGGGCTTCCCATCTAGGATGTACCTTTCTATTTCCTCAGGAACACCCTCTAAAAACTGCTCCATTTGCAATAGGAAGGGCAACTCTTCCGTAGATTTAACATTTGCTCCTGATATCCAGGCATCCCAATTTTTCCCAATGTGGTAGGCATGTCGGGTAAATGACACATCAGGTTTCCACCTTAGGGCTCTGAACCGCCGACGGGCATGCTCAGGTGTTAGCCCCATTCTGATTCTGGCCTTGTTTTTAAAAAGTTCATAACTGTTCATGTGTTCCTTAGGCATTTCAGCCGCCACCTCTGCTAAGGGTCCACTGAGCTGCGGCCTCAGCTCTACCATGTACTGGGTTGGAGGGATGTTGTATCCAAGGCAGGCCCTTTCAAAATTTTCTAAGAAGGCCTCAGTATCATCGCCTGCCTTGTAGGTGGGGAATTTCCTGGGATGGGAAGTGGTACTTGGAGAGGAATTGTTAGGATGGTCTGATGCATCCTGCTTAGCACTTGCTGCTTCCAGTTCATGCTTCCTTTCTTTTTCTCTCGCCTCCTCTTTGGCTTTTTCCAGCTCCATCTCTCTCTTGTGGGCCTCCTCTTTGGCTTTCTCCTCTCTTTTATGGGCCTCCTGTTTGGCTTTTTCTTCTCTTTCATGGGCCTCCTGTTTGGCTTTTTCCTCGAGTTTTTTAATTTGAAGTAGTCTCTGATGTTTTTTTTCATTTTCTTCTGCTTCTAGTCTGGCCAGTTCTAGTTTGCTAGCTGCTTCACTGGTAGTCATTTTCCTGGTTTTCTTGTGCTGGGTCTCACCCTCTGCAGTTGACTGAAACTGGGATGTATTTAGCTCAGGCTCCTGCTGAGTGCTGCTGAGTTAACAGAGAGTTTCTAACTAGCTACTTCCGAGGATGTAAAAAAGAAAAAAAACACAATTCAGCTTGTAAATTATCTTTACCAGTTGTTTGCTCATTAATTGAACCCTTCTCTTAACAAAGGACCTTGTTAAAAAAACTTAACACCTCTGCCTTCAGGCAAGGAGAGATAAGATATGCATCTACCTTCAGCTCTGCTCTCCAAGCAGCTAGAAGGAAAAAAAAATCTCTTACTGGCTTTTGGGTTTAAAACGATCCCACCGCTGTGCCACCATGTCAAGGCTGTATCCCTACTTTGAACTTTAGGGTACAAATGTAGGGGCCTGCATGAAAACTGCTAAGCTTATCTACCAGCTTAGCTCTGGTCCCGCTGCCACCATTCTCGATGGATTCCCTCCCTGGGAAGCCTTGAGAAACCTTTCACCAATTCCCTGGTGAATACAGATCCAAACTGCTTGGATCTTAAACAAGGAGAGATTGACCCTTCCCCCCTCCTTCCTTTCACCAACTCCTGGTGAATACAGATCCAAACCCCCTTTGGATCTTAAAACAAGGAGAAATCAATCAGGTTCTTAAAACGAAGGCTTTTAATTAAAGCAAAAGGTAAAAATCATCTCTGCAAAATCAGTATGGAAAATAACTTTACAGGGTAATCAAACTTAAAGAGCTCAGAGGTATCCCCTCTGTCTTAGGTTCAAAGTATAGCAAACAAGATAAGCACTCTGGTAAAAGGTACATTTACAAGTTGAGAAAACAAAGTAAATCTAAGACGCCTTGCCTGGCTTTTACTTACAATTTTGAAATAAGAGAGACTTGTTTAGAAAGATGGGGAGAACCTGGATTGATGTCTGGTCCCTCTCAGTCCCAAGAGCGAACAACCCCTTAAACAAAGGACACACACAAAAGCCTTTCCCCCCCCAAGATTTGAAAGTATCTTGTCCCCTTATTGGTCCTTGGGGTCAGGTGTCAGCCAGGTTACCCGAGCTTCTTAACCCTTTACAGGTAAAAGGATTTGGAGTCTCTGGCTAGGAGGGATTCCATAGCACTGTACACAGGAGAGCTGTCACCCTTCCCTTTATAGTTATGACACGGCCTGTGTATGTTTAGAAGGAAAAAGCCAGCAGAAAGCCTAGAGGAGCATTTCTAAGGCCTTGTCTACACTACTGGCTAAACTGGCACTGCTGTGATTGATGCAGCGGTCTCGATTTAGCGGGTCTGGTGAAGACACGCTAAATTGATGGGAGATTTATGTACTCCAACTCCCAGAGAAGAAAAAGGGAAGTCATCGGGAGAGCGTCTCCCATCGACACAGCATGGTGTAGCCACCGTGGTGGATCTAGCTACGTTGACTTCAGTAACATTATTCATGTAACTCAGTGTTTCCCAAACTTGGGACGCAGCTTGTGTAGGGAAAGCCCCTGGCGGGCCAGGCCGGTTTGTTTACCTGCCACGTCCGCAGGTCCGGCCGATCGCGGCTCCCACTGGCCGCGGTTCGCTGCTCCAGGCTAATGGGAGCTGCTGGAAGTGGCAGCCAGTACGTCCCTCCGCCCGCGCCGCTTCCAGCAGTTCCCATTGGCCTGGAGCAGCGAACCTGCGGACGCGGTAGGTAAACAAACTGGCCCGGCCCGGCCCGCCAGGGACTTGCCCTACACAAGCGGCGTCCCAAGTTTGGGAAACACTGGTGTAACTGAAGTAGCGTAACTTAGATCAATTTACCGCGGTAGTGTAGACCGGCCCTTAGTGTGATTCTGAGAGGCGGCAGAGAGTCAGAGTTTCATAAGAACACGGCTTGCTGGAGTGCCAGACTAGGGGATTTCTGAGGAAAGAACAGCTTGCTGTCTGTTTCTACTGTGTTCTGACACGTTTTCTATAAGTAAACCAGATCACACCAAATGATATACCTGACTTGTTTCATTGATTTCTCATCCATCCATTCAGGCCCAAAGGGTAACAAAATAATCTATCCATGTACATGTGTGTGAACATAAAATATATACGAAAAGATTTTCAAAAGCAAACAGTTATCCTGGGTGTCTCAGTGTTTGGTGCCCAACTTGAGACAGCTTACAGGGTGCCAATTAAAAAAAATGCCATGCACCACTCTTTAAATCTCAGTCCCCTTTAAAGTGTCTCAGGTTGAGCATCCAAAAACACTAGTCACTCATGAAAATATTGGGCATGCCTCTTTCCTTGATTAAAAGTTCAAAGCTGCATTCTAGAGCTCAAAGAATTTTCCTATGTTGTGTTGGTTGCTGTAGTTATGTAGAAATAACATTTATCAAACATTTCCCTGACAAAATAGGGGTTTTTGATCAATACAATGCATGTCATATCTGCAATGCTAAACTTAGGCTGATTGATTTTGCACACTGTTCTTTCTTCCAGAATATAAATGTATTTTTTATGAGTTTGTTGGGGTTTTTTTTTTTTCTGTTAACTTTTCTCTATTGTTTATTGGTTTAGTTTTCTCTCCTGTGTCAGGTGGGTTTTTTTTTTTTGAGCATTTCCTATAAAGATTATACTATTGTTGATTTACTAATGGCCACAGTAAAACCATCTTATTATGGGCGCTACACATCTGAGGAAATCACTTAGATTAAAGAAATTAATTAGTTCTATTATAGAGTTTTTCTTTGTAAATTTCTAAAACTAGTAAATGGCAAAAAAGAAAAAAAAAGAAAAAAAGAAACAAAACAACAATAATTCCAACAACCATACATTTGTAAGTCCGTATTGCCTGTTTGGAGGAAAGATGGTCTAGAAGAGGCAGTTTAGCTTAGTAGTTAGGGCACTAGTTTAGGGACCTGGGTTTAAGTCCCTGCTCTGACACAGATTTCCTATGTGATCTTGGGCAAGTCACTGAGGATATGTTGTTAAGGGTGCACCCCATCCAACCATTTAGCTAGCTGTTAGCTCATTAAAATCGAACTGAAGCCTGTACAAGCTAGTATGTAGTGGCGTTTCAGAGGGGTCAGACAGGCTTATGCAGCCTGTTCCTCCCCACCCACACTGCTGTTTTTAGCAAGGTAGATAGAGTACAGCTAGCCTGTGAATATCTACACATAGATGCACCCTAAGTCTCTCTTTGCATCAGTTCCCCATTCATAAAAAGGGGATATAGCACTTCCCTACCTCACAAGGTGTTGGAAGGATAGATACTTTAAACATTTGGTGGCAGTTATCCCTTGATGCGAGGATGATGTCTGCCAGGGGGAAAAGTCATTGATGACACTTAAGATGGCTGAGGAGTCCAATCCATGCTCTACAGGTTTTTCCACATATGTGGCAGGTGGTTCCTTGGAGAAAACTCAACTGCTGGCCGGGATGCTGTCCTCCTCTGTGTTTTCTCAGCCTCTCAGCTGAGGCTTGATGTATGATGCGACACCATTGCAGTCAATTGCCATCCAGCTCTTCCCAATTTGCGGGGTCAATGCCTCCCTTCTTAAGATATATTTTCAGGGCGTCCTTGTAGCATTTCTTCTGTCCCTGTGAGCCCTCTTACCATGACTAAATTGAAAAAAGAGGACTTGCTTTGGATGACGAGTATCAGTCATCTGCACACAGTGGCCAGCCCAGCAAAGTTGATGTTTCATAATCTTCACGTCAACACTGGTGATGTTAGCTGCAGAGAGAATGCATTGGTGCAATGATCTGCCCATCTGGTACAGAGAATCTTCCTATGGCAGTGCTGTTGGTACCACTCCAGATGCTTAAGATGGCTTTGGTATGTCACCCATGTCTCGCACCCATAAAGAAGACTGGGGATGACTATTGCATTGTAGACCTGGATCTTCTCTACCTCACAAGGTGTTGTTAGGATAAATAGTTTAATGATTGTGAGGCGCTCAGATACTAATGAAATGGAGAGCTAAATTGAGCTTCGTAGGTGAATACCCACTTCGTCATGCATCTGATGAAGTGGGTATTCACTCACGAAAGCTTATGCTCCAATACGTCTGTTAGTCTATAAGGTGCCACAGGACTCTTTGTTGCTTTTTACAGATCCAGACTAACACGGCTACCCCTCTGATACATGTAGGATAATGTGTTTCTCCTGAAGGTTTCATCGTAATCCCTAATAGTTAGAGATTAGGTTATACCCTGATGTGTGAGGTTTCAAGTCCTTTTCACCATTTTTGTTACCATTAAATATTACAACTCTGGATATTCTTCTTGTCTATATAAATACCCAATCTCTTTTTGACTCCTTCCAAGTTCTTTACCTCATTGACATCCAGTGTAATTACATGTTGTAGGAAAAAGTATTTCCTCTTATCAGTTTTGAATTTGCCACATTTTCATTTCATAGGACACTTCCTTGTTTTTGTGTCTTGACTCCCTGATCCCGAGGCCAATTGTACACGAGGCTTGGCCCCAGCAGTAGAGAGGAGAGATTTCAGGGACGTTACAGCTGTTTTTTGTTCCACTAGTGTCTCTGCCTAAGGGTGTAAATTTGGTCTCAAATTTGTTGAACAAAGCAGCTCCAGAGCATGAGTGATCTTTGACTTTCCAGCTGTAGTGGTATAAAAATAAGTTTTAATAAATGTTTGCAAAAAACCAAGCACTATTAAGGAATGAGGTGATTCAGAGCTGTGCTATGGTCATTGAAAACTGCTGCGACATCATTTAATTTAGTTCTAAAACAGCCTAATCATATTGCTATTGTGTATTCTATTCATTTAATTATGTTGTTCATTTTTCTTTAGTTGATCATATTGATTTAATGTAGCTGATTTGGCATATATTGGCGAGGGTTGTTAATTTACTAAATGTATTACACTGGAATAGCTTAGAGAATCAATGGAGATATTATATTAGCATACCACTATGTACTGACTCATCATATCATCGCTTAGAGTAATGCAGCATATTTTTGTGTGCATTAGGCTATTTTGTTTGGAGCTGACAATTTCCAATATGATAAGACTCCCAAAGATAGGGGATAATGCTTATTGATGAGAGAAGCAAAACACAGCAACAATTTGTAAGCTTTATAAATGAGCGCTCCATCCAACCACTTATCCAACCAAAAGATCAAAGTTGGTTGCAAGAGATCCCATGACCACATCCATCAGCATTTATGGGACCTGCGAGATGCTTAGGCCAGCACTGAAAATCCCACCCTGAATCTTCTGTGGGCCCAATCCAACTCCTAATGAAGTCAATGGAAAGACTACCATTGACTCCAGTGGGAATAAGATCAAACCCTAAATCAGTGAAATATTTGATGAGTTTTATAGTCTAATAATAATATTTTAAAACTTCACACATCTTCTGAACCTTCTGTCTAAGGGACCCCAAAGTGCTCTTCTGAAATGAGCCTCCCCCCAAGCAGGTATTGTGCTCCTCTTAGAGATGGTTGAACAAATACAAGTGTAAAAGAAATGTCTAAGCTAACACAGTGAATCACTGGTATTGTGGCAGTCAGGAATTGAACCCAGTTTACTAATTCCCAATCCCCAACTCTGTTCATTAAACCATACTCCCTAGCAGACTATAGTCCCTCTCTTATTGAAAACACATAGATTATTTGTGCTTGCAATTTTGTATAATGCCCAGCTTTCTGTCCCATGGCATTTTAAATGAACTCAGGTGCATTTTTATCAAACAGATATGACTGATTTCTAGCATTAAACGATGCAAGGATATAATCAAATTGTACTGTACTCAGCATGAGTAACATATTTCAGAATGTTGCTGACGACAATAACTACTGTTCAGAAAACAGAGATTGAAACATTCTGGCCAGTGGTTTAGGCATTGTAATACTTTGATTCATTGTCTACAGCCAAGCCCTAAGATACAACCACATTTGCTCCAATCCCTCAAACAGACACAAACACCTACAAGATCTTTATCAAGCATTCTTAAAACTACAATACCCACCTGGGGATGTGAGGAAACAGATTGACAGAGCGAGACAGGTATCCAGAAGTCACCTACTACAGGACAGGCCCAACAAGGAAAATAACAGAACACCACTGGCCATCACATACCTCCCCCAGCTAAAAGCTCTCCAGCGTATCATCAACGATCTACAACCTATCCTGGAAAACAATCCCTCACTCTCACAGGCCTTGGGAGGCAGGCCAGTCCTTGCTTACAGACAGCCCCCCAGCCTGAAGCAAATACTCACCAGCAACTACACACCACACCACACCACAGAAACACTAACCCAGGAACCAATCCCTGTAACAAACCTCATTGCCTTCTCTGTCCCCATATCTATTCTAGCGACACCATCCTGGGACCCAACCACATCAGCCATACCATCAGGGGCTCATTCACTTACACATCTACTAATGTGATATATGCCATCATGTGCCAGCAATGCCCCTCTGCCATGTACATTGGCCAAATGGGACAGAATAAAGAATAAATGGACACAGATCAGACATCAGGAATGGTAACATACAAAAGGCAGTAGGAGAAGACTTCAATCTCCCTGGACATTCAATAACAGATTTAAAAGTAGCCATCCTTCAACAAAAAAACTTCAAAAACAGACTTCAAAGAGAAACTGCAGGGCTACAATTCATTTGCAAATTTAACACCATTAACTTGGGCTTGAATAGGGACTGGGAGTGGCTGGCTCACTACAAAAGCAATTTTCCCTCTCTTGGTATTGACACCTCCTCATCAATTATTGGGAGTGGACCACATCCACCCTGACTGAATTGGCCTTGTCAACACTGGTTCTCCACTTGTAAGGTAACTCCCTTCTCTTCATGTACCAGTATATTTATGCCTGTGTGTGTAATGTTCACTCCATGCATCCGAAGAAGTGTTTTTTTTACCCACGAAAGCTTATGCCCAAATAAATCTGTTAGTCTTTAAAGTGCCACCGGACTCCTCGTCTTTTTTATTTAGACAGTCACATGCACATGTCTCCAAAGATCATATTATCTAGAGTAGCCTCTCCAAGGGCTGTTTCATTCTTTTGCCTTACAGATGAAGAATAGACTAGTGTAGTAAGAACAAAATGCATCTTTAGCTTATACCTTAAATAACAGCTCTTATGTAATTATTCTACTTCCATTAGTTTTCTCTAAGAATTTGAGAGTGTAAATAATCTCGTTAATTACCTACTTGTATTTAAAAAAATCATCTTGATATATTATGGGGGATTCCGATCCAGTGTGTGTTTATTTTTATAATATATAAGGTGCTCAGATACTATTACGGTGTGCACAGTATAAATGGCTACCTGGTTGGATAAATACAAAGCTACTTGTGGTCCTGCACTATCTGCAAGCTCTGAAAAACACAGCCCCCCATCTCGTTCTCTAGGGCCACAGTGGGAAAATTCTCAGTTCCCTCCCTCTCCAGCAATGTGGGTTCTGATTCTTGCTTAGAGCCCTGCAAATGCTAAATTGGTCCTGTGTCTGACATTAATTGCTTGTGCCAGTAGGCCAAAGCAACAAATACTCACTGTTTTGTCTCAGTTTTAGAACTTTGCTGTAAGAGCATGAAGATCTTTTACTGTCCTCAACAGCACAAGGCCCACAAATGTCCTTAGGGTTGTCCACCTGTGTTGTTCCTTATTTTTAACTGTTTCAAAAACATTGGCGGGGGGAGAGGGGAGAATTTGGAGGATTTGTTGTTGATTTGTCTGAGACTAGATTCTATGAAGTTGAAGCCAAAGGACCAGTAGTCTATGCTGTGTATAAAATAGTGTTTTCTAAGGCCAGAAAGGACCATTAAATCATCCTGTGTAACACAGACCATAGAATTTAATCCAGTTGCTGCTGAATTGAGCCTAATGTCCTGTGTTTGGCTAAAGCATAAACGGTGTCTGGCAAAAGCTTAACACCCAGAAAGGCATGTAGTCTTCATTAGAATATCTCAAGAGATGGAGATTCCACAGATTTCCAATTTGTTCCAATGGTTAACCACTCTCACTGTTAAAAATCTGTGCCTCTTGATGTGGAGGGATTGGATGGACAGAGGAATTATGCCTGTATCACAGCTAAGAGACAATGATACATTTAAACTATTTGTAGATCTTCAGCAACAATTTGGCTCCAGAGCATGGAAATATCTCCAGTTTAAGCATTTACTTACAAATGTATTTGGACTAAATGCATTGGGAATTCCCGAACTTTTATTATTTTGGAAGACACTTCCAGGATTTACTTAGCCACTGGTATCTTTTTATGATTTTCTGGCCCAAAAATTTGAGAGCTGCTTGGGTTAGAGATTTGGGTACACAAATATCTCCAGTTCAATGGAATACAATGGTATCTAATGTTAAAAAGAAACTATAAACCTAAGGCTATGGCTTATTCATCAAAAAGATACTTTTTTGAATATACTGGTCCCCACATAGGCTAACAGTAATGGGCCTCATAAATGCTGACCACTGTTGGAAATGTAACTTTCTTGGTGCTACAGTAGCTCTTTTGTTTTCAGAGTTCTCTGTGTCAAGAATTTCTGGTCTGAGGTGAGTCAAAGGACCAATTTGATGTTGGATGCTAAATTGGAGCCCTCCCCCTTAAATTTCATTCTTGGATATATTCCTGATACCTGGAGATAACCTGGTAACAAGGCAGCGTGGTTCCAACATGCAGCTATGGTCTCTAAAAAATTAATCCTGCAGAAATGCAACAGTCAATTATAGATGGCTGGATCAGTGACATGGCTGACCTGGCAGCTGATGAACGATTGGGATTCCACAGAAAGGGAATGCCTAAAAAATTCAAAGCAATGTAGGCTGACATTTTAGAGGTCTATGATTAACGAAGACCCTGAAGACAGATATGTTGCTTCCCCTTCCCTCCACCTACCCTAGCCCTCTATTCCTATGTGTATTATGATGACTCTGGCATTTTGGTATATTTGTTTTATTTAGGAAAAAAAATGTTGTATATAAAATGTGCCCATTTTCTAATTTGAATATGTATGGTTTCAGCTTCCACCTATTGTTTCTTGTTGTGTCTTTCTCTGCTAGATTATAACAAACTTTTTAGCACACATTGTAATCAAGTCGCCTCTTGATCTTCTTTTTGGTTGGTTAAACACAGACCCATGGTGTTATCCTAGTAATCTTTTACTCCAACGTGCAAAACCTGAGATAAATACATTGATCTAAATCAACTTTCATAATCTCAATAAACAGATAAATTTTCAGACGTGTATCAGAGACCATGCTAAAAATGAATAGAAAAGAAAAGGAGATTTTATAGATTATAGTAACTATCAGTTGAATATCTGATATATTGATATGCCTGATTCAGCACCATTAAAGTCAATAGGACTCTCATTAACTTGAGAGAAGGCAGGCCATATCTAAGGACTAAGTCCTATTCAACTCTAACATCTGATTATACAAAACTGTAAAGTTACTGTACATTTGAGGAAGCTTTGATCTTTTAAAAGATCAAGCATAAAAACTGCTACTCTTATAATGGAAACAAAATTATCCAGAACTTCAGGAGGTTCAAGTCAGTTGTTATTGGACTACGTTTTGACTTCACTGCAGTTAAATGTGGGCAAATGAAGGCAAAATGTGTAGTACGAAGGATATTCTTAAAATTAAATGAGCAACAAAATGTGAGAGAAGTCCTAAATGTGCACTTAATTTGCTTTTTCTGTTTGCTAGGACTTTATATCCTGCAGAAAACATTTAAGCTTTGGACGGTAACACGTTAGTCAATAAAGCAATACATCAACATGTGAAAAAGCAAGCCTTTAAAAAAAAAAGTTGGTGGTATGCTTCTCAGCCAAGGTATTTAATTTGTCAGCAAACCTAATTAATGGACAAAGCAGATGTTGGAAATCATGGCAGTGCATTAATTTAACACATCTACATCTTTGATGTATAATGCATATCCTTGAGACCAAAGTAGACACAATTCACTGAGGCATTTCATATTCAAATACCAGAGCACTGAGCTTTTAAGCTAAAAAAAAAATGCATCCGCTCTTCTAAGTTTGTTGTAATAAACACATCTCTGAACAAGTCAAAGTGGACATGACCAGCATACAGCTAGACAGTTTTGCACATCCCCAGAGATGGAGTAACTACTGAGTACTAGGAAAATCTCAATCTCCATCAATGGGAGTACAAGTTAGAGAAGCACCCAACAGAATGGATGTATATGCAACCTTATCGGAGACATCTTAAGCTTTTCCATCTTCAAAACTGGCCCGAGAATCCTGCTAGAATAGATTCTCTTGCATTATTGCATTAAATCCACTTCCAGTCCTGGCTGCAAACCAAGCAGTGCTGAAGATAGCAGAAATAAAAAATAATGTCCCCCCGTAGGCTGTGTGGATTGCTGAAATTCAGGGCCTTGTCACTTCTAGTGGCAACCATTACAATAATAAGAGAAAAAGTTAACCAAATCTTTTCAAACTTCAGAAAAGTTTGATTCAAGTTGTAGGTTTTTGTATTATTGTATCTGATCTATTTCAAATTATGCCTGGTTATGTTACTTATGAATTGATTGTTTATAACTGGTAACTTGCTTATCAACTCTGTCACAACTCTGTGTTCATTTCTGCGTGTTGCTTCCTTGCTCATTACACTCCAGGTACTTTTAAAATTAAAAAAATGCAGATTCACTAGAAATCTAGCAGATTAAAGTGACCATTTTCTAAACTTCACCAGAGTCTAGAAAATGAAACTGCCATAAATCTCTTTGGTGTCAAACTTGCTCACTTGACACATCATTATTGATTAATTACTATGCAAGTACTGAGAATCTAGATTACTTATAAATGTCATAGATGGGGATAGATGGTGCTAGGAATAACATTTTCAGAGAAAAGAAGACTATCCAAGTTACTGAAGTTTGTCCACTTACCGTGTGAATGTTTCAATCCTGTAATGTTTCCTCTTAGTGCTTCTAAAGTTTTAAAACCAACTTGAGTAAGTTAAATGGTGAAAGATACACACTCTGGTTAGATGTGGGTGCTGGGCATTTTATTGCACTCAGTCTCAAATTGAACAAAGCTGAGGTTTTCTGTTGTGTTTTATACTGCATTGTGTTCATTTTAAAGAGTGCTGTATAAATGGTAGCATATGGGTGCACACATAGTTTTAAAAGGGATTTCTTATACATACAATGGGAATATAAATAGAATTGGTAAAAATTGCTTTATGCAGGCCCATTATATGTGTGTGTGTGTGTGCTAATATATATATATATATATATATGTATATATATATATATATATGTATATATATATATATATATATATATATATGCTTTATATATATGGATAGTCTTGGATAGTCTTTTCTCTGAAAATGTGTGTGTGTGTGTGTGTGTGTGTGTGTGTGTACACGTTTGCATTTTCTCAGGTTGTGTGACTTAACATCAGACAGCGAGGTGTTGATGTAAACCAGCATAAACATTGAGCTGCTGGCTCTGCTAAAAGTTATGCTAATATATATATATATATGCTTTATATATATGGATAATCTTGGATAGTCTTCTTTTCTCTGAAAATGTACACACACACACATTTTCAGAGAAAAGAAGACTATCCAAGACTATCCGTATATATAAAGCATATATATATATATATATATATATTAGCATAACTTTTAGCAAAGGCAGCAGCTCAATGTTTATGCTGGTTTACATCAACACCTCGCTGTCTGATGTTAAGTCACACAACCTGAGAAAATGCAAACATCCCACTGAAAAGCTTGACTATGAGGTGATGTATGTATCTTTCCCAGGATCACACAATTAATGCCAGTCAAGAACACAACGTGGGCTCCTGATTCCTGGTAGCCCTCATCTACTTTAACCACTAGACACGTTCCTTAAAGTCAGTAAGTACACCGAGACAAAATAAATAGGGTGGCTGGGTTGTGAGTGAGGGCTGAACACTCCCTGGATAGAGCTACATCGTGTCATAGTCCCGTGAGTGTCCATTAGCCCTGTTTGTGTTTATTAATAAGACAAAGGGCTGGATTCACCCACTGGCAGCAAGGTGCAAGCCATCCTGTGACATCTCTTTTCCCCTGTATTGCAGAACAGTCACCTCTGGAGGAAGGTCCACTCTGATCTCCTTAGGAGCTTGAAGAAGCTGGTATTAGTATCTGCTAGGGCCTACACCAGCAGAAGCTGCTGTGAACCGACACATTCATAGGTGCTGGATCTAGGAGTGCTGGGGGTGCTACCGCACTCCTTGGTTTGAAGTGGTTTCCATCATATACAGGGTTTACAGTTTGGGTCAATAGCTCTCGGCACCCCCACTATACAAATTGTTCCAGCATCCCTGGACACATCCCATGGCTCCCTTCCCTGGTTTTATCTGCTTCTTGGCCAGCGCCATCCACTGTTTGCGTCGAGCTGCCCATATAGATGTTTGTGCGGGCATACAGATGTTTGTGGCCATCTTGCAGGGCTGCAACTACTCATACTAGAAAGTCCATCTGGGTTGGGAGAGTGCTCTGTCCTGGTTAATGCTGGGAGAAACTGGAGGTGAATGTAGCTCAAAGGCTCTGGGTGGTAGAAAACATACAATCAAATACCTCACCTGGGTCATTGAAACTACAGTGTGACATTTGCTAGTGGTTCTTACTCAGGGAGAATTCTTTGCGCTGACACAGATAATTCTGAGTGCACAAGTCACTGAATATTTGAAAGATACTTAACATTTCACATGCTAACTAAGAAATTATTTTTCTGAGGCAGAGCGTAATGACATCCCGAAAGCTGGTGGCACTTTCCAGATTATTCAAGGGGAATGACCTTGAAATAGATCAAAGTCCAACGAGTTATTAAAAATTGAGCAGAAATTGGATGAGGCAGGAGAAAATATGATTTGTACTCATGGTACCTGAATTATAAATGCATCTTATTGACTGCATCCAATTCCCAAAAGAATATCGGATTGCTAAGAATGTGCCCCTTTGGAAAGAAGGCAGTAGAGATTCTAAAATTGTACATCCATATCGAAATGTTCACGTTTCAAAAACTGCAGCTGGTGAGCTCAGTTCTCAGCTGTGTCAAGTTTGCCTTTCCAGTTTTCTGCTCCCCCAGTCCTGTGCATGGGTTGTGCAAGAGGTACATTTTCACTCTCCCAGGCACACCAGTGCAACAGTCAAGGACAACCTGGGCCATAAATGAGCTGTTGGACAAGCTTCTGCTTCCATCAGTCTGTTCAGGCATTGATGGTAACTAGGCAAACATTTGGGTGTTTCTTTCTTTAAAAGGGCGGAATTAGTTAAAAAACAACAATAAAAAAAACAAAAACAAAAAGCCCTGAATGCATATAACTCTGCTGCAAGGTTCTCTATGCTCCATTTAATCTCTTATTCACTTCTATATTCCTGCTCACCGTTGATTTTTGTCTGTGATTGTGCTTCACCTTAGTTGCAATTTTATAGAAGTGGTGATACAAGAAAAAAGTATCCAATAATTTAGATGCATTTCAGAAGCGCATTCAAACCGCTTTAATCTGTAAATCTCACAGGAACTGTTTTTCACAAAAGTTAGCCCATACCCTCTGATTTCAGCCTCTTGAAATACTTTGAGAATAATTTGGCTCGCATCAGTTCAATGTGTTTGCTTCCTGCCCCCTTTCCAAAGGAGAAGAAGATGGATGTGAAATTAATTCAAAATAAAAATAAGTTTGCCTGACCTTTTTAAATGTCAAGAAAGTCTCAGGCTAGTTGTTTTTGTTTTGGCTTTTTTGAACTTTGAACAAAGATTCAACCCTGTTCCTGTTTCATCTAAACTGGGTCACTTACCTCTTAGAAATAAGTGTTCAGTGTTTGCTAAATCATGCAAGGTGGGGTTTTCAGAAGTATAAAGCTTATACAGGGTAAACTCATAAATTGTTCGCCCTCTATAACACTGATAGAGAGATAGGCACAGCTGTTTGCTCCCCCAGATATTAATACTTGCTCTGGGTTAATTAATAAGTAAAAAGTGATTTTATTAAATATAAAAAGTAGGATTTAAGTGGTTCCAAGTAATAACAGACAGAACAAAGTAAATTACCAAGCAAAATAAAACAAAAACACGCAAGTCTAAGCCTAATACAGTAGGAAACTAAATGCAGGTAAATCTCACCCTCAGAGATGTTCCAATAAGCTTCTTTGACAGAGTAGACTCCTTCCTTATCTGGGTCCAGCAATCACTCACACCCCCATAGTTACTGTCCTTTGTTCCAGTTTCTTTCAGGCATCTCTTTGGGGGTGGAGAGGCTATCTCTTGAGCCAGCTGAAGACAAAATGGAGGGGTTTCCAGGGGCTTATATAGTCTTTCTCTTGTGGGTGGAAACCCCTCTCTCCTTCTGTGTAAAATCCCCTCCACAAGCTGGAGTTTTGCAGTCACATGGGCAAGTCACATGCCCATGCATGACTCAGTTCTTTACAGGCCCACACCACTGTTTATATGTTAGTTTGACATTCCCAGGAAAGCTCAGATGTGGATTGGCGTCTCTCGAGGTCCATTACTAGTTAAGCATTCCCAATTACTTGAATAACCCCTTCACACTATGTTTACCAAATCTGCCTTATATGCTTCCTACAGCAAACACTTTAAATACAAGCATAGAACCAATGCTCATAACTTCAGATATAAAAATGATACATGCATAAGAATAGGATGAATACATTCAGTAGAACATAACCTTTGCAAAGATAAGTTACATGACA
The DNA here is from genome assembly GCF_028017835.1 of Emys orbicularis. Classification (NCBI taxonomy): domain Eukaryota; kingdom Metazoa; phylum Chordata; order Testudines; family Emydidae; genus Emys; species Emys orbicularis. Next base: position 350,701,724 of record NC_088683.1, read on the forward strand.
TATCTAGCATAAAACATATTCCAGTTATGTCATATTTACACTCATAAGCATATTTCTATAAAGGATTATGGGGTGCAACGTCACACACACCACATGGTGTGAGACCTGGGTAACCTACAGACAACATCTTAAGTGACTGGAGTGGTTCCAACAGCACTGCCTTAGAAGGATTCTCAGGATCTGGTGGGAAGACCGACACATTAACACCAGCGTTCTCTCTGCAGCCAACATCAGCAGTGTAGAATTACAGATCATGAAACACCAACTCCGCTGGGCTGGCCACTGTGTATGTATGCCTGACACTCGCCTCTTCTCTCAGTTAAGTCAGGGAAGAAGGGCTTGCGGAGGGCAGCAGAAGCACTTCAAAGATATACTGAAAGTATGCCTTAAAAAGGGAGGCATCAACCTAACAAACTGGGAGGACTCGGAGCGGAGCAGAACACAGTAGCGCCACACCATACACCAAGCCACAGCTCACTTTGAGGAGAACAGACGTGCTCATGAGACAGAGAAGCGACAAAGGAGGAAAGAAAGGGCACAACACTCCAGCCAACCACTATGTCTCCTCCAAGATTACACCTTTCACTTCTGTGGGGAAATCTGCAGGGCACCAATTGGGCTCCTCAGCCACTTAAAAACCCACCAATAAACCCCCTCGCCAGACATCATCCTCGTATCAAGGGATAGCCGAAGAAGAAGACACCACATGGGTCTTTGCACTGCAGGGAGCTGAGCTGCTATATGAATTTTTTCCCAAGTGAATTGTGGGAGAACTTTTCTGTCCCTTCTAAGCACCCGGGACAAATTGTGGGGAGGCACTGGAGAACTCAAGGGGCATGAGCTGTGCTCGATCTGCTCATCAGCTGCCAGCCAACTTGCGTTTAAAGCACCACCACGGTCAAGTTAAGGGCTTTTGTGTGTGGACAGTTAGGGGCAACACTTGAGTTATTACTCAAGCTAACTTTTCAGTAAAGACAAGTCCTTTAAGAAAGCTCTGTGAAGCTGTGGTGCCACAAAAGCATTCGTAAGGTGCTAAGGATCTAGTCCATTTAGTTACCCTAAGGCAAAATTGGTCAGAGTTTAAGCAGGATCCCTCCACATTGAAGACAACTAGACGACACTGAAGACAACTATGCTCAGTTGGCAAGAGCAAATGGGACAAATGCCCAGTTTTGCCAAAAAAGTCAGGACAGCTGGGACAGGGCTTAAAAAAGGGACAGTCCTGGCCAAAACGGGACATATGGTCACTCTATGCAGGTGGCTTGTTTCTTCCCCCCAAAAATTTGCTAATAAGCAGCATGCTGTGCTAACATCTGAATCCCATTAACTTTGTGTAGTAAAGAGAGCCTTATTAGCAACCTCTCAGATTCCAGCTGGATTTTTGTAATGCAGTGAATGAATTGGTGTTTACACAGTGATCCAATTTGTCTTGAGGTTCTCTCTGTATAAGTGTACAGTTGCGTTCACCACACACACACAGAGTTCTTAGGGAATTTACTATTGTTGTGCAGCATAAGTCATTTTAAAATGTTGCTAGCACCTGATTCATCACAGCATTGCACTAGCATAAAACTGGAACAATGCCATAGTAGAGTAAGCCCTTAGTTGGGTTTAACAGAGCTGTATGATAAATTGTTAAAGTGTGCACAAATTAATTATTTAAGCTCTATATTAAGGAGAGCTGGTCAAAAATGTTCCAGTGGAACAGTTTTCTGTTGGAAAACGCGATTTCAGTAAATTGAAACATTTCTGGAAGTGTTCAACCTTGTCTGAATGGCAGGCTTAGATTTTTCTGCAACAAAAATTCTTGGAAATTTCCTTCCAGAGGAAGTTTTGAAGCTTCAACTTTTTGTTCTTATTTGGGATAAAACAAACTTTCAAAGGGTCAGAATTTCCCCCATAATGGAAATTCCATGTTTTGAACAGCTCTAATATTGAGATATTGAGGTTCTCTTACTCCTCTAGCACAACAGGGATAGCTCAGTTGTTTGAGCATTGGTCTGCTAAACCCAGGGTTGTGAGTTCAATCCTTGAGGGGGCCACTGAGGGATCTGGGGCAAAATCAGTACTTGATCCTGCTAGTGAAGGCAGGGGACTGGACTCAATGACCTTTCAGGGTCCCTTCCAGTTCTTGGAGATAGGTATATCTCCATTTATTATTATTGACAGCTAATTTTCCAAGGCATTATGCACTTTTAGGTACCAGGACAGAATCAATTATTACCATTATTATTTAAATATTTATATTATGTTATCATCCCAATGGTCCCATCATTAAGACCCTATTATGCTAGGCACTGTACAAAAGTAGACACAGTCCCTACCAAAGATTTTATGGTCTAATTGATCTTGTGACTAGGACTACACGCTTGAAATGCCTTCCCCCTTCCCCCTTCCCCCTCCATCCCGATATTTCTTGCATGGACTTCCTGGACCTCAGACTGGGCACACAAGAATAAGAAGGTCTATGTTTATTTCTTTCCCAGAGGAGGTGGATGGAGAGTAGGTGGAGCCTTGGTCCCATGTATCCTCGCTCATTGCGGTCAGTCATACACTTGTTGGCCATGCTTAGCTTACCAGGGGCAAGATTGGAGCAGGGAAGAAATTGTGATTTCCTGAGCCACATCAGTTCCTTATCAAGGATACTCTGTGTTGCCCCCTGTTGAAGCCAAGAATTTAAGGGGATTCAAAAAGGAATTTGATCTTTTTATGGATATCAAAATTACCCAGAGTTGTTATAATCAGTGACAACAAATGTTCGATAGGCTGTTAAACCTTGTGCTTCAGGGCTTAAGCCAATCACTGACTACTAGAGACCAGGATGAGATCTAATGGGGACAGATTATCCCACTGTGATCAATTAGGGAATCTCTCTGTGCAATTCATAAATTGTGGTTGATGCTATGAAGTTGTCTTATAAAATTGCTGTGTTTTTGAATACCTTTGTGTGGATGTGGAATACACCCCTTGCCAATGAGCTGTGTCCTCTCCCTCTCACACCAGGTACCATGGTGGACTGTTAGAACATAATGGCCATCTATTCAGGTGGAAGCACCTTGGGGCAATGGATTAACTGCCTAGGAGAACCAGTTTTCTTCTACCGTCTTTGCAGGGGCTGGTGTTTGGAGAGTGGAAAATCCACAAATGCAGAATAAAGACACCAAGGTGTTGATGCCTTAAAACCGCAGCGGTTGGGTAGATCAGAGGAAGGCTGTTATGGACCAGGATGTCTGGCCTAGCAGTAAGAGCAGGAGTCAGGTCTAGTGGGCAGAGCATGCGTCCAGGTTGGGGAACAAGGCCAAGGGTTGGCATCAGAGTCAACTGACAGTTACCAGAGCCAGGGATCAAGCCAGGTCAGAACCAGGGATCGAAGCTAAGGGTCAGAGCTGAGGTAAGATACCAAATGTCATGGGCCAAGCCATAGTCAGGGCCAGAAGTTGGAGGCTGGGGTCAGAGCCAGAACTGGTAAGTGAGGATTGGAGGCGAGGTGTAAGGGCAGGAACCTGAGGAGAGGCAAGGATCAAGCACAGAGCAGGAGCACAGTGGGAACAGGAGCAAAGGCAGGAGTGAGGCAGGAGCCAGGAGCAGAGGAGGAATCAGGAACGGGGTTGGGAGAATGAGGCAGGCACAAGCAGGGTTCAATGCAGACACAAAAGAAATCACCTTGTTGCTCAGACAAACTTCCTGTGCCTCCTGGCTTAAATCGCATAGTTTCACCAATCGGTGCAGCTGGGCGATCATCCAGTCAGGGCTCCTGTGGATGGTGCGTTGGCTGAGGCTATAGTCCTGCTGGCTTCTCAGCCTAGCAGGTTTCAGCAGACATTGTGTGGAGGCCAGGATGAAGTGGCTGTTTGGGGACTCCCGGGCCTGGGTTGAAGACCTGGGGATAGTACAAAGGCTCCATACTGAACTATACAGGCTGCTTTGGGCTGGAGAGGGGAAGAGATGGGGAGGCAGGGGAGTTTGGTTTAACTGCATACCAGTCAGAGAAGGCTCTGTGATTTGGAGGAGAAGTCATGCAGCTGCAGGGGAAGTATCGTGGGCACACCAGAAGATGCAGCTCAAGCCCAAAGAACTTTCCAGAGTGGTGGAAAACCTGAGGTAGGGAAATACATATAGGTCTGTTTATTATTTTGTCTAGATCTGTGTCTCTCTTGTGCTGTTAGTTAAAGAGTGATGGTATTTTATTAACTTGCACAAAGTCTGTCATTGTCTGTTGGCTTTCATGCCCCTGACTATAAACCAACGTGCCCACATGGCTCGACGTCTGGGAGAAGGTGTATCTAAGCAACAGGGAGGTCAGAGGGGTCAGCCCTGGTCCTTGGAACTAGACACTTTGATTGCCAGGTCTCAGCTCTCAGAAGAGAGTGCTAGAGAGAGGATGAGAAGGAGAATGGAAAACCTGCCTTATGAGAGGAGACTCAAAGAGCTTGTTTAGCTTAGCCAAAAGAAGGCCAAGGGGAGATATGATTGCTCTCTATGAATACATCAGAGGAATAAATATCCAGCAGGGAGAGCAGTTATTTAAGTTAAGTACCAATGTTGACACGAGAACAAATGGATATAAACTGCCCATCAACAAGTTTAGGCTAGAAATTAGAAGAAGGTTTCTAACCATCAGAAGAGTGAAGTTCTGGGACAGCCTTCCAATGGGAGCAGTGTGGGGGGGGGGAACCTAACCGGCTTCATGACTGAGATTGATCAGTTTGTGGAGGGGATGGGCTGATGAGGCTGCCTACAATGGCATGTAGCCAATCTGCAACTGCTAGTAGCAAATATCTCCAAAGGCCAGTGAGTTGGAGGGCGCTGAATTCTTTCCGAGGTGTCTGGCTGTTGGGTCTTGCCAACATGCTCAGGGTCTAACTGATTGCCATAGTTGGGGTCGGGAAGGAACTTTCCCCGTGGTCAGATTGTCAGAGATCCTGCATTTTTTTTTTTTTTGCCTTCCTCTGCAGCATGGGGCACAGTCATTTGCAGGTTTAAACTAATGTAAATGGTGGATTCTCTGTAATTGAAGTCTTTAAACCATGATTTGAGGACTTCAGTAACTCAGCCAGAGGTTAGGGCTCTATTACAGGAGTGGGTGAGCAAAGTTCTGTGGCCCGTGATGTGCAGGAGGTCCAACTACATGATCATCATGGTTCCTTCTGGCCTTAAAGTCTATGAGTCTAGAGAGAGTTTCTGCACCATGAAAATTTGCCTAGAGACCCCAAGCCAGGGACAGTGCCAGGACTCAGCTCAGACTCTGGAGGCTTAAAGCACAGGAGGCCAGTGAGTTGTATCCCCTCACAGAAGTCTGGGGAGTGTCCAGTGGGGCTCAGCTTGATCTGTGATACACACATCAACGGCTGTGAGTTTCTCACACCCTACTCTGAAGCATCTGATTCTGGCCACTCTCAGAGGCAGGATGCTGGGTGTGATCCAGGATGGAAATTCCTATGTTGTTATGGGCTGTATACATGTGGCACCAGATAGCCCTAAAACAGGCGAAAGCATTTTCAGACAATGAGTCGAGTTTTCCTTGTTTGATTTAAAAGGTGTGCTTTTCCCACAACCTTGTGAATTAGGATGATTATTCTGAAAAAATCCATTAATCCCACAAGGACAGGATTCTGTCACCTAGTTGTTTCAGTGGAATATATTTAATACCAACAGTAATATCTGGAATCCTTAACAGTTGCTCTGCAAAGTCAGTTTAAATCCGTTTAATCTCTGTCATCGATGCTAGTGTCCTTGCGATTCCTCTCAGGAAGAAGTTAAAGGAGGAGAATTATAGAGAAAATTCTCTTCAGATTTAGTTGGAAGATAATCAGCTTCTCATCAATTCTGGTGAGAAATAATTTCCTTGGTATTTTAAAAGTGCCACTAATATATTTTAAAAATATAAATGTGCAACCCTGCAAAGCTTTGCTCATGCCAGTGTCCCTTACTCATGCAGTAAGCCCAATGCCTTCTACTAGAGCGAAGCGAATTTTTTCAATGAATAGAAACTTTGGTGAAAAAAGCTCTGAACTTGTTTGCGAATTGAGGTCAAAGTTGATGAACAGTTTCAGCCTGGAAAAAAATCCTGATAAAAAAAATTATTTTGAAAAGTTTTATTTTCAGTTACTTTGAAAATGTGTTTCAACTTTTCATTTAGAAATGGCATTTTGTTTTCAAAGTCAACAAATTTAAAAAAACACACACACAAGTAAAAATACCATAAACCGCCCAAATAAAAAAAATTGGGGAAAAACTCTCTTTTGAGTTGACCCAAAAAGTTTTAGTCAATTTGAAACTAAATTTTTTCAAGTTTTTTGATTCAACCAATATTTTTGAAGAAAAAAAGAGAAGATTTTTTTCTAATTTTTTAAATCTCTTTCGACAAAATTTACTGATGTTTTAAAGGTTTCCAGGCTTGGGTCCTAGACCCCTATATAACAGAGCAGTTAAGCATATGCATAACTTTCAGCGTGTGGGTGGTCTCACTGAATTAATGTAAATATGAATGTTCTTAAAGTTATGCACATGTTTAAATGCTGTGCTGAAGAGGGATGGGATTACTCATGTGATTAAAGTTAGACAGGTGCATAAATACCTTGCTCATCTGGGGGCAATAATGCACATTGGTGAGCATGTCAGGGTTGGAGGAAAATTAATATGACTGCAGCCTCATGTTTTCCAGTATAATTTTAGCAATGGTTATTTTATTGTGCAAATAATGGGAGAGTCCAGCTTCTATCCCGGCAACATAGGAATTGATGGGATCTTTTTAGGTACTGCTTTTTGCTCTATGCCTGTAAATGGGCCCAGGAACCAGCTCTAATTAAATTTCAAACTTCCATCTGATGCATTTACTATCTTGCAGTTTTGATTCTAGTTTGAGTGGAGATACTGCAATAAAAAAGGCTCTTTTACCGTATTCTACTCTTTTGCTGCCGGACTCAGCCAGAACTCACAATTGCAGAAAGTCTCAAAAATAAAAGTTCAGCAGACCTCCTGAGGTCCCTTCCAACCCTGATATTCTATGATTCTATGATTCAAACATTTGAGAACTTACAAAAAAGTTTGTGTCGCAAATGGATAAAGATTTTTTTTCTTCCCCTTGAATCAGTTGGATTACCCATATTACTTATGCCTTTCAGAGCATAAAGCAGCATAAAGCTGCATTACTTTAATCCATTCCCAAAGATGAATAAATCAGCTGTAAATGGAAGCTAATAAAGGCTGTGATTTCTTCATTTAATAGTTTATTTTGGTGGAAATGATAGTCACCCTTTAACAGTAATTTCCTTTGGAGATTTTTTTTTAATTTGATGGGTTATTGATTTGGTAGTTCTGGTCCTACATTGCCCTGTAATTTGATGAGGCACTTCACTACTTTGTGTGTGTGTGTGTGTGTGGTGTATGAATGTATGTAGTGCAGTTAATGAAAAGCATATGCTTATATATAGGCTATATAACAATTTAAATAATTTCAATTTTGAAAGCTGTGGGTAGCATAATTCAGCAATGGTTTCCAGCGTTTCAGTGCTGCTGTTAGGTATTTTTCATCCAGTGCTACTTATTCATAGATTCATAGATTCTAGGACTGGAAGGGACCTCGAGAGGTCATCGAGTCCAGTCCCCTGCCCGCATGGCAGGACCAAATAATGTCTAGACCATCCCTGATAGACATTTATCTAACCTACTCTTAAATATCTCCAGAGATGGAGATTCCACAACCTCCCTAGGCAATTTATTCCAGTGTTTAACCACCCTGACAGTTAGGAACTTTTTCCTAATGTCCAACCTAGACCTTCCTTGCTGCAGTTTAAGCCCATTGCTTCTTGTTCTATCCTCAGAGGCTAAGGTGAACAAGTTTTCTCCCTCCTCCTTATGACACCCTTTTAGATACCTGAAAACTGCTATCATTTCCCCTCTCAGTCTTCTCTTTTTCAAACTAAACACATTGAGTGGATGTTTTCAGAGAACTATCCAAGATGTCTTTCTTGAGTGGTAACCGCTAATTTAAATCCCATCATTTTATATGTTTAGTTGGGATTATGTTTTCCAATGTGCATTACTTTGCATTTATCAACATTGAATTTCGTCTGCCATTTTGTTGCCCAGTCACCCAGTTTTGAGAGATCCTTTTGTAGCTCTTCGCAGTCTGCTTGGGACTTAACTATCTTGAGTAGTTTTGTATCATCTGCAAATTTTGTCACCTCACTGTTTACCCCTGTTAGAGGGCGTTCCCTTCACCCTCCCACTTCCCTGGTTCTTGTCACGCAGACAGCAATTAGCAAAAACCAGAAGTCCGAAGCGCAGACAATGGAATGTTTATTGGGGTTAGATTCCAAGCAAGCATATTCCGAAGTCCTTCACACCAGTCTCTATACCCAGTGTCGCCCTTTCCAGCTCTGATGCCGCAGAGCCTTGCCTGTGTCCCTGTTCCCATTCCCCCTTTAACAAACATGATTCCAATTTCCCTTCCACTTCCTGTTTGACCCCAGTTTGTATAGTAATATTTTCAGCTATACCTTAACCAATCATTTTACTGAAATTTAACTAACCAATCCTAATATATTGTAACATAATTCTCTAACCAATTATATCCCACTACCCTAATTAACTTACACCTAGCAAAATTAATTATACAGCAGACAGAAACAATTAGAGAACCAGACAGATTAACAATAGAAAAGTGGGGGCCATAAAGATAAAACAATACAGAAATGAGGGTTTCACAACCACAACCATTGATAAATGATTTCTTGCCAGACAGGATGCTATCAATCTAAGTTTTCTTTAACCATCTTAAGATCTGTTTCTTTATCTGGTGGTGATGGGCACTATCAGGACAGGATCGTCTTCCTAACAGCCCAATACCACCTTATTTCAATGTGACTGGTTTGGGATGTGAGGATGTGACCGTAGGCTTTCCAGTTTATGGCTACCCCTGCTGCTTAGCCAAAGGCCTTAGCCTAAGAACAAGACCTCAGACTATCCTAGTGAGAGACGGCCCATACACAGGCAGACTGTGATTTTGATTCTTTGTTTTTATACCCCTGTAACTAGCTAAGTGATAAAAATACACCTAAGTTCTTAAAATATAGGCCTTTATATCTATATTCTAACAACCCCCTTTTCCAGATCATTTATGAATATGTTGAATAGGACTAGTCCCAGTACAGGCCCCTGGGGGACACCACTATTTACCTCTCTCCATTCTGAAAACTGACCATTGATTCCTACCCTTTGTTTCCTATCTCTTAACCAGTTACCAATCCCAGAGAGGATCTTCCCTCTTGTCCCATCAACTCAACAATCTACTGTCCACAAAAGTAACTGACTTCCTGAAAGCACAGGTGCCCCCTCCTTGTATATTCTGCTGTCTTTCCCCATCTCCCTTCCCTGCCCTTTGCTATGATGGCCTGTGGCTATTTTTGTGATGTGGTCATTTAGGGCCCAGTCCTGGAAACATTTTCTACCCAGGGTGATGTTCACTACCATGACTTTAATCGGACTGGTCACACTGTTATTAAGCATCACAACCAGTAGCTACATGTTTGCAGAACTGTGCAGTACATTACATTGTAAGTCCTAAAGGACAAAGACAACAAGCCGTGTAAGAAAAAGCACCATCTCTCAGCTTTTCCATGGCCTAGCCCAGCGGTTCTCAAACTGTGGTTTCAGGACACCAAAGTGGGTCGTGACCCCATTTTAATGGGGTCGCCCATTAAAGCATTAGACTTGCTGGGACCCAGGGCTGAAGCTGTAGCCTGAACTGCATCCCCACCTGGGGTGGCGGGGCTCAGATTGTGGCTCCCTCTCCCCCGCACCTGGGGCAGCGGGACTTGGGCTGAGCCCCCCGCTCCGGGGTCATGTAGTAACTTTATTGTCAGAAGGGGGTCACAGTGTAATGAAGTTTGAGAACCCCTGGCCTAGCCAAAATCTGTACCTGGACAAATAGCAGCTGGTTAAAGGTGACCCCCAGCAAGCCTAAAGTGATTCTTGCAGGAAGAGGAAAGTGCTTTGAAGAAATCACTTCCTTCATAACCTCCTCCTCTATTGATGGCATCAGCCCTCAGACTATTATGTCAGTTTGTAGACTTGGGGTCCATTTTGATGCCTCATAACTGTCAGGTGCCCAAATAGCAAAAAATGTGTATGTTTTTCTGCAGCAGCCTAGAAGAATTCAGCCCAGCCAATCAGACACACATCTGCCATGTTGGTCCATACATTCATCACCTTCTAGAGCAGTGTTTCTCAACCTTTTTGATACCAGGAACCGGCTTTCTGCCTTCCTAAATGGTCTCCAAGACTTCTCACGGACCGGTGCTGGTCCACACACCAGTCATTGAGAAACACTGTTCTAGAGGATGCCTATCTTTGCCCTTATAAGGAAATACTGAGGACTCGGCTCCCAATTCCATCTTCACTAGTAATTCTGCTGCAGTGAATATATTTTTGAAGGAATGTAAGAGATTACTATTGAAGCAAGTATTTGGAGACAGGGATCTTCAATATTTACTCATAAGGGCAGAGATGGGAGTCATCTTGGAATCTGAGCATGAGGGGGAAGTTTAGGTTCATTAGATGAGTTCAACTAAAAGTTATCTTTTTAACAATTGTTTATTAACACTTTGTTCTGCTATTGATATTTGATTGTATAAATGTGAAATATAAAGACAGAAAACAAGAGAGAGTGTTACCAGGATATCATTTAGAGTTGTGATCAGATACACAATGATGGCCACCAAAGAGAGAGAGAGACAGAGCGCTCTAGATGAATATCCATGTGAACTATTCCAAAATTTGGATGTAAGTGTTTAGATCTAAGATTTTTGGCTTTAAACTTGTCTAAAATATTAAGTTACAATACATAGTGTGGATGTAGATATGTATAGGTCTCCTGTCAACATATATAAAGCAACTATCTATATATCCATTTTTTTAAAAACAGCAAATATCTAACTGAAAAAAGACTTATGACATTTCAGATCTGAAATGTCACAATCTTGCTATCAGAAGTATAAAGAGTTGTATAATGTCTGATCTCAAATGTCACCAAATTTTGATGTAGTGATAGTATACACAGTTATATAATAAAGGACTTATTAATATAGTCCTACACTGAAATCAAAACCACACAGGCATAATCATTCATCAGCAAAGATATCCTACTTTATATGTGATTGTAAAAATGTAATTTTTATGTGTTCAGGTTATAAATTGAGTTTTTAATGTGCTTCTTGCCCATAACATTGACAATTTAGATCAAACTGTTGCTTCTATATTCTTAAAATATGTATTGATTTAACTCCATGCAGGACCAGCAACACACTAATGGATGCAACATTAATATAGTCATAAAAACAACATTACATTAATTAGAACTTTGTAAATGCTGTAATTAAGATATACGGTGACAGCTGTCTTTCCTATCCCCAACCATCCCCAAGAAATCTCTCAACACTACTTTCTTTGGAATCATCAGCTGTGCGGATTCAGGAAAAACCATCTGTTGGCGTATTTAAAATGTTAACTGACAAAGAGTTTTCAAACAATTGCACCCAGTGCTTAAACTACTGTGACCTCCTCTTCCATACCAGGATCCTTCACCCACGGAACCCACCTTGCCAAGACCTTCCTCCTCCATTTAGCAATATTGGAATTGCAGGTCACCCTCCCCCCACCCACCATACATTGAGAAACTCTGACCTATTATAAATTGCACTGGTCCTGGTCCAACACCCATTGACTTCAGTGGGCAGTGGATCACACCATTGTCAAGGCAGTTTTTTTCATATGAAGTTTGATATTTCCTCTCTATTGATTTCATCCCACTGCACCAAGTTACACACTGTGTACAACTCTACATAGCCCTTCTGCCTCCTTCATATTTACACCCTCCAAACAACCCTTGACTGTTTAGTCAATGAATTATGCATTTTTCATGGGTCAGCAAACATATGACAAAATTCTCAAATTCATGCATCATTCAAATTATGCTGGAACATCTCCAGTGGATTCATTGTATTCCGTAGGCCACATGAATTACAAGGGTAGGGCCGAGATTGTCACAGTCCGTCCTCATCCACACAGGAATTAAGGGAAATGTTCACGGTCCCCTTGTCACTCCTTGCCCAGTACTCCTCACTGGGAGCAAGTGGTGGGAAGGGGAGTGGGAGGAACTGTGGCTTCTTCCTTCACACATGAGCGAGGAGGAAGAAAAGTAGGGATTATGCCACTGAACATTGCCTCCAAGTCATGGTGCCCCCTGGGCTTGTGCAGTTTATACATCGCCCCTTGTTCAGGGCTGTGCCTATAGGCACAATGTAACCGTTAGTAATCAAAATAAATAAAAAACTAACACTAAGGGCCAGACCGTGATTCCCCACTCATGCTAAGTGGCACTTTACTCCACCATTTCATCCTATCAAAATCTAACTGTGGCTTGGCACTCGTAGGAGTATCACAAATTGCTCATAAAGCTAACGGTGTTTTAGGGTACATCTATACAGTGAGCAGCAGCAGGTCTCAGAGCCCAGTGTACAGACTCAGGCTCATGCAATGGCACTGAAAATACCAGTAGGCATTTAGGCTCAGGCTGTCAAGCTTAGGGAGGCAGGGATGGGCTTCAGAGTCCAAACTCAGTCTGAGACACAACTATTTTTCGTGCTGTATCACAAGCCCTGAGGTCTGACACTTGCTAATGCAGCCTGCTGATAGCTGTGTAGACTCACCTTTAGAGACTTCTAACTGCCAACAGGCCTTGCCATTCTGGGGTGAGAATTTTTAAAGAAAGCTAAAAGTGACATTGGAGCACATGTTCCATTGACTTTCTAAGTCAGGTAGGCACTTTTGAAAAATCCATCCCTGGTCCCTAATGCCAGGTCATTGACTTTGAATTCTTCTCAGCCCTCTTACTTTCAACGTGGGATACATAGGGTTTGTTTAGTTTGGAAAAGAGAAGACTGAGAGGGGACATGATAGCAGTTTTCAGGTATCTAAAAGGGTGTCATAAGGAGGAGGGAGAAAACTTGTTCACCTTAGCCTCTAAGGATAGAACAAGAAGCAATGGGCTTAAACTGCAGCAAGGGAGGTTTAGGTTGGACATTAGGAAAAAGTTCCTAACTGTCAGGGTGGTTAAACACTGGAATAAATTGCCTAGGGAGGTTGTGGAATCTCCATCTCTGGAGATATTTAAGAGTAGGTTAGATAAATGTCTATCAGGGATGGTCTAGACAGTATTTGGTCCTGCCATGAGGGCAGGGGACTGGACTCGATGACCTCTCGAGGTCCCTTCCAGTCCTAGAATCTATGAATCTATAAGCAAACAAACACTTAAAATTACTTTATAGCATTGATTACAGATATTATAAGTAGAATTAATACATGCATCATTCTACAAGCAATAAATAAAGTCTAAATACCAAACACATTCTTATAACACTAATAGCTATTCTAACTACATTAACCCAGATGGGTTTCCAGCTATACATTTGTCAGTGTTCAGTGTGCCAGAGCCCTTAGCATGAGTTGGCACCTGGTCTGCCAGCATCGGAACCTGTTTTGGTGCCAATCCAATGCAACAGCATGTTGGGATAGCTCAGTGGTTTGAGTATCAGCTTGCTAAACCCAGGGTTATAAGTTCAATCCTTGAGGGGGAAACTTAGGGATCTGGGGCAAAAATCAGTACTTGGTCCTGCTAGGGGGCTGGACTCGATGACCTTTTGGGGTCCCTTCCAGTTCTAGGAGATATATATATATATATATATATATATAAATAATGGAGATATACCTATTAGCAATGAACTCTCCATCTCTTCCTGCAGCAGCTATTCACCAACTTGCTGCATCTGCTTCCTGCCCCTTCCTTCCTGCCTGTGGCGCCCACATTTCACCTGGTGATGGCTCTTTGGCGTCACACCAGCAGGGACATGTGTCCAGAGGACAGCCTATGTGGTGCTGTGTGCAGCGGTGATTCATTGGGCAGTCATTCCCCCCACCCTCATTCACTGCAGATATTGTATTCGATGCTCAAAGTGTCTCCAAGCAAGACATTTCCTCTACCAGAGAACCTTCTAATCAGCCACTCTGCTCTTCTCCCTCCTTGTCACTGCTGCTCATGCTGACAGTGACCAGCATGGATTCACTTTTTGGTTGTGTTGAAATCTGAGTGTCCCACCCTCTTCTTGCCTCCTAACACCCTAATCCCAAACACAAAAAATATATATATGACTAGAGGTGTGATCACGTCAGCACTTTTGACACAATAATACCCAAATTTGCTCATTCAGACCCCGGGTCTACAAACAGACGCACACATAGGAGCTGCCCTAGTCATTTTGCCAGCCAGCCCAGAAAACATTTTTGGTGCCCCCTGCCCCCACATCCCCAGGTGAGCTGAAAAAGAAATATAAAACAGACAATCAGCAGTGGAGCAAGCACAGCCAGCTAATCAGAGAAGAGGGGGAAAAATGAACAGGGCATACAGCAATCTAGCACCCCCTACTGGAACTTGACAGCCAGGACAAATGCTCTGCTCACCCGCCCCTAGTACCAGCCTTGCTCACATGTTTAACTTTAGGCATGCAAGTACTCTTGCTGAAGTCAAAGAGATTATTCACATCCTTAAAGTTATGTGTGTGCTTAACGGCATTGCTTGATCAGGGCCACCTACCTAATTGTTATGACTTTCAGCTCCTCCACTAACATTCAGGCAAACCAAAATCATTTTCCAAGATGCTGCTGGGAGGGGGGGGGGAACAGTAGCATAAAAAAAAGTACAAACAGGATAATTGAATTGGGAATTGAATTTAGTGAATATGTTCCTGAAAACATTTACCTAGCTCCAAAACCAACTGTGCAAATAGCTACTTCCACTGGAAAATGTAGTGTAGAAATTCCATCTCTATTAGTTCTTTAAGATCAGACATTTTATTTCAGAGAAGAAAGCAGCTCTGTTAGGACTATTACTCATACTTGAGAATATTTTTCTCAAACACTACTATAGACAATGGAATAACTTCTAAATGATATATTCTTCAGTTACACACTCTCTCCAGCTGGTAATTCATACACATCTACTTGACAAAAGTACTTTAATTTCCCTCAATCTCAAGAACATTGGTGTAAAACCTACAGACAGACCTGTAACCTCTCTATCCTTGCAACTCCCTTAAGAAACTACTATCGAGTTTTATATAGAAGTTATGTCACTCCCAATAGGTCTGGTAACTCCATCATGAGATTTTTCTGGAGAAGGTACAGAGTTATTTGAATATGTGGTTGTCTTCTTGTTAAATTCTTTTGGAATAAGTCTCTCTCCACTGTTCCATTATGTTTGCCAATATAGTATAGATGTCCCCAGACTTGCTTAATGACTGGCCGAACTGGATAAAATGTCCACTTCTCCTTGCTGCAGCCTAGATTGTCACTGCAGCAAAATGGATGATCCTGCATATTTTAACAATAGACAAGTTGTTTTCAAAAGTTTGGGGAGGTCCTCCTCAGAAAGGCCACCTACACCCTACGTCTGGCTAAACAGTGACCAGCATATAGAGAAAAATGTAATCTTTGATTTTATATTTTAACTACAGGCCAACATCCTTCTTTACCTGACTGAATGAGTCATTGATTGTCTGTAATATTATATATAACTCAGCAATGTAATCAACAAATAGACAAGCAGGTAAGTCTGAGATGTGAATGGAAAACTTTGACAGAGTTACATTCTCCATTGTGTCACCTGATAAAATGTATGCAACAAGACCAGCAACAAGTTGCTAGGAGTCACATGTTATGACTAAACAAACCCAATTTTTTCAGCCTTCCTTCATAGGTCATGTTCTCAAGACCTTTAATCATTCTTGTTGCTCTTCTCTGGAAGGTCACTCTGGACCCTATTGCTACCCTCCAGAGTATCTACCTCTCCCCCCAGCTTAGTGTCATCTGCAAACTTGCTGAGGGTGCAATCCATCCCATCATCCAGATCATTAACAAAGATGTTGAACAAAACCGGCCCCAGGGCCGACCCCTGGGGCACTCACTTGATACTGGCTGCCAAGTAGACATCGAGCCGTTGATCACTACCCATTGAGCCCAACAATCTAGCCAGCTTTCTATCCACCTTATAGTCCATTCATCCAATCCATACTTTTTTAAATTGCTGGTGAGAATACTGTGGAAGACCATATCAAAAGCTTTGCTAAAGTCAAGATACATCACGTCCACTGATTTCCCTATATCCACAGAGCCAGTTATCTCATCATAGAAGGCAATCAGGTTGGTCAGGCATGACTTGCCCTTGGTGAATCCATGTTGACTGTTCCTGATCACCTTCCTCTCCTCCAAGTGCTTCAAAATAGTTTCCTTGAGGACCTGCTCCATGATTTTTCCAGGGATTGAGGTGAGGCTGACCAGTATGTAGTTCCTCAGGTTCTCCTTCTTTCCTTTTTTAAAGATGGGCACTATATTTGCCTTTTTTCCAATCATCCGGGACCTCCCCCAGTCACCACAAGTTTTCAAAGATAACGGCCAATGGCTCTGCAATCACATCAGCCAACTCCCTCAGCACCCGCAGATGCATTAGATCTGGACCAATGGACTTGTTCATGTCCAGCTTTTCTAAATAGTCCTTAACCTGTTCTTTCACCACTGAGGGCTGCTCACCTCCTCCTCATACTGTGTTGCCCAGGACAACAGCATGGTAGCTGACCTTGTCAGTTAAGACCAAGACAAAAAAAGCATTGGGTACTTCAGGTTTTTCCACATCATCTGTCACTAGGTTGCCTCCCGCATTCATTAAGGGTCCCACACTTTCCCTGAGCTTCTTCTTTTTGCTAACAAACCTGTAGAAACCCTCTTGTTACCCTTCACATCCCTTGCTACCTGCAACTTGGCCTTCCTGATTACACCCCTGCATGCTCGAGCAATATTTTTATACTCCTCCCTAGTCATCTCTCCAAGTTTCCACTTCTTTTAAGCTTCCGTTTTGTGTTTAAGCTCACTGAAGATTTCACTGTTAAGCCAAGCTGGTCGCCTGCCATATTTGCTATTCTTTCTGCACATCAAGATGGTTTGTTCCTGCGCCCTCAATAAGGCTTCTTTAAAATACAGCCAGCTCTCCTGGACTCCTTTCCCCCTCATATTAGCCTCCCAGTGGATCCTGCCCATCAGTTCCCTAAGGGAGTCAAAGTCTGCTTTTCTGAAGTCCAGGGTCCGTATTTTGCTACTCTCCTTTCTTCCTTTTGTGAGGATCCTGAACTCAACCATCTCATAGTCACTGCTGCCCAGGTTGCCACCCACTTCTACTTCCCCTACCAATTCTTCCCTGTTTGTAAGCAGCAGCTCAAGAGGAGAATGCCCCTGGTTGGTTCCTCCAGTAGTTGCACCAGGAAGTTGCCCCCTACACTCTCCAAAAACTTCCTGGATTGTCTGTGCACTGCTGTATTTCTCTCCCAGCAGATGTCAGGGTGATTGAAGTCCATTAGAACCAGGGCCTGTGTTCTGGAAACTTCAATTAATTGTCTGAAGAAAGCTTCGTCTACCTCATCCTCTTGGTCTGGTGGTTTATAGCACATGCCCACCACGACATCACCTCTCGCTTCTAAACTTAACCCAAAGACTCTTTACAGGCTTTTCTCCAGTTTCATACAGGAGCTCTGAGCAATCATACTGCTCTCTTACATACAGTGCAACTCCTCCACCTTTCCTCCCCTGCCTGTCCTTCCTGAACAGTTTATACCCATCCATGACAGTGCTCCAGTCATGTGAGATACCCCATCAAGTCTCTGTTATTCCAATCACATCATAGTTCTTTACCTGTGCCAGGACTTCCAGTTCTTCCTGCTTGTTTCCAAGGCTTCTTGCGTTCATGTACAGGCACCTAAGATAACTAGACGATTGCCCTATTTTCTCAGTATGAATCAGGAGGCCCTCCCCATTGCACCCTCCTCCTTGTGTTTCCTCCCGGTATCCCGCTTCTCCACTTACCCCAGTGCTTAGGTCACCATCCCCCGGCGAACCTAATTTAAAGCCCTCCTCACTAGGTTAGCAAGCCTTCCTGTGAAGATACTTTTCCCTCTCTTCGTTAGGTGGATCCCATCTCTTCCCAGCAATCCTTCTTTTCAGAACAACATCCCATGGTCGAAGAATCCAAAGCCTGCTCTCCGACACCACCTGAATAACCAAGCATTTACCTCCACAATACAAAGGTCCCAACCTGGGCCTTTTCCTTCAACATCAACAATCAAAAGTCTTAAAAGAGCAACACTCCGATGAGGAAACTACAGAACCTGAGCCACCAAAAAAGAAAATCAACCTTCTGCTGGTGGCATTTGACTCAGATCATGAAAATGAACATGCGTCGGTCTGCACTGCTTTGGATTGTTATCGAGCAGAACCCATCATCAGCATAGACGTATGCCCACTGGAATGGTGGTTGAAGAATGAAGGGACATATGAATCTTTAACGCATCTGGCATGTAAATATCTTGCCACGCCAGCTACAACAGTGCCATGAGAACACCTGTTCTCATTTTCAGGTGACATTGTAAACAAGAAGCGGGCAGCATTATGTCCTGCAAATGTAAACAAATTTGTTTGTCTGAGTGATTGGCTGAACAAGAAGTAAGGCTGAGTGAACTTGCAGGCTCTAAAATTTGACATTGTTTTATATTTAATGCAGTTTTTTTGGTACATAATTCTACATTTGTAAGTTCAACTTTCATGATAAAGAGATTTCACTACATTATTTGTATTAGGTGAATTGAAAAATATTATTTCTTTTGTTTTTTTACAGTACAAATACTTGTAATCAAAAATAAATATAATGTGAGCACTCTACATTTTGTATTCTGTGTTGTAACTGAAATCAATATATTTGAAAATATAGAAAACATCAAAAATATTTAAATAAATGGTATTCTATTATTGTTTAACAGTGCGATTAATCATGATTAATTTTTTTAATCGTTTGACAGCCCTACTCTGTATAAATCCATGGTACACCCACATCTTGAATACTGCATGCAGATGTGGTTGCCCCATCTGGAAAAAGATATATTGGAATTGGAAAAGTTTCAGAAAAAGACAAGAAAAATGAGTAGGGGTATGGAATGGCTTCTGTATGAGGAGAGATTACAAAAATTGGGACTTTTCAGCTTGTAAAAGAGATGACTAAGGGGGGATATGATAGAGGTTTATAAAATCATGACTGGTATGGAGAAAGTAAATAAAGAAGTGCTATTTACTCCTTCACATAACACAAGAACTAGGGGCACCAAATGAAATTAATAGGCAGCAAGTTTAAAACAAACAAAATGAAGTATTTCTTCACACAATGCACAGTCAACCTGTGGAACTCCTTGCCAGAGGATGTTGTGAAGACCAAGACTATAACAGGATTCAAAAAAGAACTAGATAAATTCATGGAGGATAAGTCCATCAATGGCTATTACTGAGGACGGGTGGGGATGGTGTCCTAGCCTCTGTTTGCCAGAAGCTGGGAATGAGCAACAGGGAATGGATCACTTGATGACTACCTGTTTATAAACTCTGGGGCACCTGGCATTGGCCACTGTCAGAAGACAGGATACTGGGATAGATGGACCTTTGGTCTGACCCAGTATGGCCGCTCTTATGTTCCTGTGTTTCTTGTTGGTTACTTAGGGGGAATAAACAAAAAGTATTAAAAACCTTTATTCTTGTGTGCAAAGATTCAAAAGTGCATGATTACCAGCACCAGTGGCTTTCCTATTACAAGGACATTGAAATATTTTGGAAATTCAATTGATTCTCAGTAGGGACAGCTACAGAGCACCAATTGTCCATGATATGGCATTGCTGCCTGAGATGAAATTGCATAATGAGGAGACAATCAAATGTATTTCAATCCCCCATACAGTGTATTCCTGACTGTCATGTGAAGATGGCTTTCTTTGGCTCCTAAATAAACTGATGTATAGAGAGAGTATTTGATAGGCTTTTAAATGGACATTTAAAGCTTTCCTGAAAAACTATCACCTCCATTGTCAGAGTTGCATTGATTTTATACTACACAATTCAGTTCCAACAATATTCTCTGCCTATGTAGGTATCAGGACACAAATTCTCTATACGTGCCAGATTTGTGTGAAAGGAAAGAAATAAGGTGGTAATAAAGGGGATGGGGTGGAAATTGAACATGGGATGTAAAGTCTTCTATTTCTTGGTAATTGATCCAAATCCAAACAAGATCAAAAGCTACTGGAGGTATTTACCAGCTGCTGGCCGGTGATTGTTTTTATTGTTGCCGCCTCAGTCCGAAATCCAGCTGCCAGTGGACACTTGTCCTCAAAATAGGGATATACGTAGTTCATAGTTCTTGTGCTGCTATTCTGCACAGGGGTGAGTTTCACCCAAAGGGAGGACAGTACTTTCTGGGGTAGTGAATACTTTCAAAGTACATAATTCTAGAGTAAACAAATAAGGGCCATGTTGTCGTAACTATGCCCATAATGCATAGTACCCTACTCCACATATAGTCCTGTTGATTTCAATGAAACCACTGATGGGGTAAAGTACTCTTCAAGGATATCAAAATCTGACACTGAATGAATAAACTGCAAGTTGATGGGGATGTAAGTCAATCATTTCAGCCTTGAAGAAATTAACAAAGAGAATATTTCTGAACCTGTTCTGCTGATGTCAGTAAGACTGTAAGAAATGAAGTATCACTACTTTCAGTATAAAGGTGCCTTATTGTATAATATTAGGCTTGTCCATTGTTATAATTGCATATGTGGATTATTTTCTGAAAACATTTTCCTCTTTACATGTTTTTGGATTTGAATTTTCTCCATCATGTCCCAGCCAAGTGTCCTATTGCTGAGTAAAAAATGGAAGTGATGTACCACTTTCATATTATTTATCTAGAAGAGTCATATACTGTATAATTAACGCAAAAGTCCAATCTTGCAAGTTCTCTTATACTTGGGACATTATCAATAGATTAATACGTATCAGTTTAGTTGCTTTAAACAAACTTTACGTTTCCACAAGCCACTGCATAGTGTAAAATTCAACGGATATTATTGTCTTCAATTTAATCTGTTTCTTTGGTTATAAAATGGCAATGCTGAATCTATTAAATGGCAACATTAACCATTTCAGGTGCCAGATGAAACCTACCCTATTGGTGCTGAGGAGGGGACAACTGGTTTTGTGGCCCCAGAACTAGGAAACCAGGAGAACTGGATTCTATATAGGGCTAGTACCCTTAGCCTTCTATAGGCAGAACATCCATTAACTTTGATGGGAGATCCATGCATGGAGGGCCTGCAGAAAAGTGGCCCGTAAATTTGACTCTCTTTCTCTGTACATAGGGATACTGATACTTACCTATTTTACAGGGGGGCTGAAAGGATTAAACTTGTGAAGGTTTGTAAGGTATGCTGAGATCCCGAGAAGTACCATATTTATCATCACATAATGGGGCTAGCTATCTGTATTCCTTAATCTGTGTGGTCAGATCCCCAGCTAGTATAAATAATATAGTTCTGGTCTAAATGGAGCTATACTGATTTAAACCAGCAGAAGGGATCTTGCCCATGCATTCTTCAATTTATATTAGTTTGGTAGTGAGTAAACAGAAGAAGCACACAAGTCAATAGCCACTATTTATACATAATCCTATAATATTTGGCTCTATTGTTGAATAGTCAGTCAGACAACAGAGAGCATATGATGCTATTATATGAATGTCCATTCTTTTTTTAAATAACTTTATGGTCCTACACAGAGGGGGAGGGATAGCTAAGTGGTTTGAGCATTGGCCTGCTAAACCCAGAGTTGTGAGTTTAATCCTTGAGGGGGCCACTTAGGGATCTGGGGCAAAATCAGTACTTGGTCTTGCCTAGTGAAGGCAGGGGGCTAGGCTCAATGACCTTTCAAGGTCCCTTCCAGTTCTAGGAGATAGGATATCTCCATTTATTATTAGTTGCCCTCAGTGATACACAGTCATTGAGAGTTCCACAGGGCAAATGTGCATCACCATCAATACTCTGATCAACTTTAAATTTGTTGCCTTTTAATTCCATCCAGTCTTGTACCAGTGGTATGGAACTGGTCAAACAGGGGATATGGGTGCCCTAATGTATACCAGAAAGAGTCCTGGATTGAAATAGCAGATGTGAGCTGTCATAACTATAAAGGGAAGGGTAACAGCCCTCCTGTGTACAGTACTATAAAATCCCTCCTGGCCAGAGACACCAAAATTTTTTTTACCTGTAAAGGGTTAAAAAGCTCAGGTAACCTGGCTGACACCTGACCCAAAGGACCAATAAGGGGACATGATACTTTCAAATTTTGGTGGGGGGAAGGCTTTTGTTTGTGTTCTTTGTTTTGGGGGTTGTTTGCTCTTGGGACTAAGAGGGACCAGACATCTATCCATGCTCTCCAAATCTTTCTGAACAAGTCTCTCATATTTCAAACTTGTAAGTAACAGCCAGGCAAGGTGTGTTAGTTTATCTTTGTTTTCTCAACTTGTAAATGTTCCTTTTGCTAATGGGTTTACCTCTGTTTGCTGTAACTTTAAACCTAAAGCTAAAGGGGGTTCCTCTGGGCTCTTTAAATCTGATTACCCCGTAAAGTTATTTTCCATCCTGATTTTACAAAGATAATTTTTACCTTTCTTTCTTTAATTAAAAGCCTTCTTTTTAAGAACCTGATTGATTTTTCCTTGATTTAAGATCCAAGGGGGTTGAATCTGGACTCACCAGGAATTGGTGGGGGGGAAAGGAGGGAGAATGGTTAATTTCTCCTTGTTTTAAAATCCAAGGGTTTGGATTGGTGTTCACCAGAAAATTGGTGGAGAAGTCTCTCAAGGCTACCCAGGGAAGGGTTATAGTACTTGGGAGGGAGATATTCTGGCGGGGGGGAGAGGTAAACAGAGTTTCCCAAATAACTCATAAATAATTTGGGTGGTGGCAGCAAAAGCAGATCTAAGCTGGTAGTTAAGCTTAGAGGTTTTCATGCAGGTCCCCACATCTGTACCCTAGAGTTCAGAGTGGGGAAGGAACCTTAACGTGAGCATACTGGAATTTTGCAGAAGTTGAATTTCATTGCTGAACTTCGACTCTTAAACACCTTATAGGAATGTGTCTGAATGGCAGGATGCTGTTTCAGACCCCTTCAGGCTATGGGGAAGTTCTGATCCACTGAATAGGGCACTAGTCTAGGCTGTGAAAGATCTTGGCTCAATTCCCTGCTTTGCTACAGACTCTCTGTGTGACTTGGGCAACTCACTTAGGACTAGATTCACAAAAGGACATAGGTTTCCAGGAGCATGAGCAGGATTTCAAATTTTACCTCTTTTGGAGGGACATGTTCTGTGCCCCTTGCCTCCACCCCAGGCCTGGGGCCAGAGGAGCTGTCAGCTCCCGCCGTGGTCCTGGGGTTGGGAGGAGCTCACATTCTCCCCCTGCTGTGGCCCTGGGGCCGGGAGGAGTTCTGTGCTCCTGATGATTATGGTGGGGGCTGTCCCCCTGCTTTCCCCTCTTCTGCATGCCCCCGGAGGTGCCCAACTGCCACTTTTGGCACCTAAATCTCAGAATCAAGTCCCACTGAGATTCAGACCCCTCCCCCCCACACTCAGCTGCTGCCTAACCCTATAGGCACCAAACATTTGCAGTAAAAGTTCACTAGGTGCTTATGTTTCTGCTTCTGAGCATGCACACTGTAGACCCGTGCCTGGTGTGCGGATGCCTAAGCCTCACAGTGATTAACAGACTAGGGAAGGAGAGGCATTCCTACATCTAGCTCACTTGCAGGGCTGATCCTGTAGGCACGATCAGAGCTCGCCTACTGGATTGGGCCCCTATAGGTGATCTTACAAAAGATAGCTGCGGGAGGAGGAGGAAAATGACTTCCCTCATAACTTTTATCCCAGTGGTTAAGATATTCACCTTGAATGTGGGAGATCCCCTGGGTCAAACTCCCCTTCTATCTAAGGGGAGAAGGGATTTAAACAGACATCTGTCAGCTCTTAGACAAGTGCACTAACCACTGGGCCATGGGATTTCTGATCTTGGGGGCTACTCAGTCTTTACTGTTGAAGTTGTTCCACTGTGGATAAATAATTTTAAATAACCATTGGAGTAGGGGGATTGGATCCTGGGTCTAACCACCAGGTTATAGAGTCTTTCACACACTTGCTTTCTGTTGCT
Organism: Emys orbicularis; assembly: GCF_028017835.1. NCBI lineage: Eukaryota > Metazoa > Chordata > Testudines > Emydidae > Emys > Emys orbicularis. The sequence continues at coordinate 350,725,900 of NC_088683.1, forward strand.
GGCCGAATGGTTCTTTCACTCTGCTGAGCATGATGAGACAGAAATGTTCTCTTAGAGACTCTGCTCAAAGCAGTAATTGTATCTGACCCAGAGAAAAAAAGAGTAAAATCCAAACACTGATGGAATCCCTGCTGAGAGAAATCCTGGGATGCCCCTCATCAGACTGAGAACACAGCTAATGAATTCTTCATACCGTTCACCTCCTAGCAAAACCTCTGCTGATCAACCTGCCCTTTCTCACTTCAGAAAGGCAAGTTCCTTAATTAGGCGTCATGGCAGATACATCTTTGGGTTTCATTTATCTGTGAATGCCATCCTACATGTAGGGGGAGAGGTGTCTTTAACAGGAATTCAGTGGTATTCAATGGAAGTGCTCCTTCAGGGCAGAAGAATTTTAAGGATATGCCATTGTTGGTGCATAAATGTACTATCTAGATGACTGAAATGTCCAAAAAACCCAACCTTATATCTCTAGCTGGTTGAAACACTTTTCTGAAACTTGAAATGTTGATGAAAATTTTCATCCAAATCTTGATTAAAAAATGATTTTTTTTGGCAAAAATTACATGTCTTTTTTTGACAACTCTCCCTCAATCTCTCTCTCGCTCTCTCAAAAAAACAAACAACTGAATGAAACACCTGCCTGCATTTGGTCCTAAATTTAGCCAAATTTGGTCTATCATGGATGTTCCAGAGTGACTCCATAGTTCAGTTTGCATCAACTGGATGAGAGTGTAAAATGGCTGCATAACACATGTGGATGGTTGTTTTAAGAAAACTAAAAGTAGGCAATACTGTTGGAAATAACTGACATTTTGAATGTGCTGTGTGCACTGACTAGTGCTCCAGAGATAAGAGATGAATGTTCAGAAACAAATGCTTTAGATATTTGGTAGAGTGTGCTGGTTTTTTTGTTTTTATTTCAGTCCCTTTAGCAAGCAAATTCTCTACACAGATTCTTACCATGTGTAACACAAATGTTGCCAGAGTTCCACTGACTTTGGCCATAAGGAGCTAAAAGTAATTTTCACCATAATCCCTGGAAACTACAAAGAAAGCAACCAATGGCGTACTCTGGATCAGTCAGCTGATTCCATTCCCTGACACTGCCTCTAAGCTTCTTTGAGCCTGTCCAGCTGGGCTCAGCACAGAATCCAACTGAACCAGAAAGGGCTTAGGGCCCATCTGCAGAAGAGAGAAAATCAAGCAGTTAAAGGTGCCGGGGGCATAAAGAATAAATTATGAATTCTAGGAATGCTTAAGTTTATGGCAAAGAGGGGGGGAAAGTATGGGGAAGTCATCTCTGAGCCTTTAGCAATTATCATTGACAACTTGTGGAGGACAGGAGAGATGCATGAGGATGAAAAAGGACAAATTTAGTACTCATCTATAACAAGGGGAATAAGGACAACATAGGCAATCATAGACCAGTCAGCTTAACTTCAGTACCCGGAAAGATAATGGAGCAAACAATCAATACATTTGTAAGTACCTAGAAGAAAATGGACATCATTCTGGGACGTATTAGCAGGAGTGTTGTAAGGAAGAGACAAAAAGAAATTCTTCCGCTCTACTCAGCACTGATAAAGCCTGAGCTGGAGTATTGTGTCCATTTCTGGGCACCACACTTTGGGAAAGATGAAGACAAATTGAAGGAAGTCCAGAGGAGAGCATCAGAAATTATTAAAGGTCTAGAAAACATCACCTATGAGGAAAGATTAAAAAATGGTGTTTGTTTAGTCTGGAGATGAGAAGACTGAGGGGGGACATAACAGTCTTCAAGTACGTAAAAGGTTGTGATGAAGAGATAAATGTAATAAAGGATAATAAATTGTCCTCCTTAACTGCTGAGGATAGGACAAAAAATAATGGTTTTAAATTGCAGCAAATGAGATTTAGGTTAGACAGTAAGAAAAACTTCGTAACTCTAAGCACTGGAACAAATTACTTAAGGATTTGTGGAATCTCCATCTTTGGAGGTTTTTAAGAACAGGTTAGACGAACGCCTGTCAGGGATGGTCTAGACCAGTGGTTCTCAACCTTCTGGGGCTCTGGACCCATTTGTAAATGTTTATGGCCTGTCAGAACCCAGTAAATAGTCTGGAGGTGAAGGCCCTGGGGTGGTTTTGGTTGGGTCCTGCCCCACGAGGGGGTTGAGTCCTACCCAGCACTCACTCCACACTTGCAGCTCCTGTGCTGTGGAGATGGCTGGCCTTGGCTCTTGATTCTGGGCGTTGCAACCTCCGGGATTGCAGCGCTGCTCAGGTTTGGCCCCACCCCTCTGACTGGAACAAATTTGAATGAGTGCAGTTGTGACCTGGCTCATGGGAGTGCAGTGCCACTCAGTCAGATTTGGCCTGCCCGGACTCCTGTCATCATGATGGCTGGGCTAAACCTGAGTGACGCTGGGACCCCAGAGATTGCAGGGCCTGGAGCAGGGAGGCGAGTTCAGCCAGGCCGGTAGGACCTTATTGCGGTTGCAGTAACAAACCATCCCGAAGTGTAGAAAGAATAGTAAATATGGCAGGCGACCAGCTTGGCTAAACAGTGAAATCCTTGCTGATCTTAAACGCAAAAAAGAAGCTTACAAGAAGTGGAAGATTGGACAAATGACCAGGGAGGAGTATAAAAATATTGCTCAGGCATGCAGGAGTGAAATCAGGAAGGCCAAATCACACTTGGAGTTGCAGCTAGCAAGAGATGTTAAGAGTAACAAGAAGGGTTTCTTCAGGTATGTTAGCAACAAGAAGAAAGTCAAGGAAAGTGTGGGCCCCTTACTGAATGAGGGAGGCAACCTAGTGACAGAGGATGTGGAAAAAGCTAATGTACTCAATGATTTTTTTGCCTCTGTCTTCACAAACAAGGTCAGCTCCCAGACCGCTGCACTGGGCAGCACAATATGTGGAGAAGGTGACCAGCCCTCTGTGGAGAAAGAAGTGGTTCGGGACTATTTAGAAAAACTGGACGTGCACAAGTCCATGGGGCCGGATGTGCTGCATCCGAGGGTGCTAAAGGAGTTGGCGGATGAGATTGCAGAGCCATTGGCCATTATTTTTGAAAACTCATGGCGATCGGGGGAGGTCCCGGATGACTGGACAAAGGCTAATGTAGTGCCCATCTTTAAAAAAGGGAAGAAGGAGGATCCGGGGAACTACAGGCCAGTCAGCCTCACCTCAGTCCCTGGAAAAATCATGGAGCAGGTCCTCAAGGAATCAATTCTGAAACACTTAGAGGAGAGGAAAGTGATCAGGAACAGTCAACATGGATTCACCAAGGGGAAGTCGTGCCTGACTAACCTAATTGCCTTCTATGATGAGATAACTGGCTCTGTGGATGAGGGGAAAGCAGTGGATGTGTTATTCCTTGACTTTAGCAAAGCTTTTGATATGGTCTCCCACAGTATTCTTGCTGCCAAGTTAAAGAAGTATGGGCTGGATGAATGGACTGTAAGGTGGATAGAAAGCTGGCTAGATCGTCGGGCTCAACGGGTAGTAATCAATGGCTCCATGTCTAGTTGGCAGCCAGTTTCAAGCGGAGTGCCACAAGGGTCGGTCCTGGGGCCGGTTTTGTTTAATATCTTTATTAATGATCTGGAGGATGGTGTGGACCGCACTCTCAGCAAGTTTGCCGATGACACTAAACTAGGAGGCGTGGTAGATACACTAGAGGGTAGGGATCGGATACAGAGGGACCTAGACAAATTAGAGGATTGGGCCAAAAGAAACCTGATGAGGTTCAACAAGGACAAGTGCAGAGTCCTGCACTTAGGATGGAAGAATCCCATGCACAGCTACAGACTAGGGACCGAATGGCTAGGTAGCAGTTCTGCAGAAAAGGACCTAGGGGTCACAGTGGACGAGAAGCTGGATATGAGTCAACAGTGTGCTCTTGTTGCCAAGAAGGCTAACGGCATTTTGGGCTGTATAAGTAGGGGCATTGCCAGCAGATCGAGGGACGTGCTCGTTCCCCTTTATTCGACATTGGTGAGGCCTCATCTGGAGTACTGTGTCCAGTTTTGGGCCCCACTCTACAAGAAGGATGTGGAAAAATTGGAAAGAGTCCAGCGGCGGACAACAAAAATGATTAGGGGTCTGGAGCGCATGACTTATGAGGAGAGGCTGAGGGAACTGGGATTGTTTAGTCTCCAGAAGAGAAGAATGAGGGGGGATTTGATAGCAGCCTTCAACTACCTGAAGGGGGGGTTCCAAAGAGGATGGAACTCGGCTGTTCTCAATGGTAGCAGATGACAGAACAAGGAGCAATGGTCTCAAGTTGCAGTGGGGGAGGTCTAGGTTGGATATTAGGAAACACTATTTCACTAGGAGGGTGGTGAAGCACTGGAATGCGTTACCTAGGGAGGTGGTGGAGTCTCCTTCCTTGGAGGTTTTTAAGGCCCGGCTTGACAAAGCCCTGGCTGGGATGATTTAGTTGAGAATTGGTCCTGCTTTGAGCAGGGGGTTGGACTAGATGATCTCCTGAGGTCCCTTCCAACTCTGATATTCTATGATTCTATGACAGGAGCCAAAGGAGCTGCCACATGACCCTTTGAAATATTCTGACCACCCAATTTTGGGTCTCGACCCACGGGCTCAGAAACCCTGGTCTAGATAATACTTAGTCCTGCCTCAGTGTAGGGGACTGGACTAAATAACCTATTGAGGTCCCTTCCAGTCCTTCATTTCTATGATTCTATGTTTGGCAGCCTGCTACTCTTTCAGCCTTGAATGATCCAAGCCTCTGTTTCAGAGAGATTGCTTAGGGCTAGGTTTGCACCTGGCAGTATTCCCTAGGTAAGGTGCAATAAGTCGCTATACTGCTACAGGAGCACGGAAGGGGGCAAGGAAGTTGGGCTAGTCCACTTACTGACACAATTTACTTCCTCCATGTTAGCTCCGCTGTGCTGACTGGTGCATTGTGGGACAGAGACAAGGCTCCACCCACTCTCTGCCCACCTGTGGGAGAGGAGGAGGAGTAGCCCAGACGTGACTGCTGTCTTCATGCACATGGACTGGTGAAGTGGGTAACCTGCTGAGTGCAAGGGTACAATCCTTTGCTCCCCTGAATGAAAATATTAGGTGGCTCATGATGGAAACCTCAAGAAGTAGATCAATGGGATATACCTTGTTTCAGTCACTTGCTGTGTGTCAATGGAGTTTTTGTAAATATGGAGTGATTCCAATGTCTTTTGCTTCCAAGAGAAAAGTGGCAGAAACTTGGGTCAAGGTGATATCCTCTCTGGGTGCTGCACTCTCTAATCTAAGTGGCATTAAATACTATGCAATGCAATTCCGTTCCATCCGATTTTTTTATTTTATTTTTTGCATTAGTATTTTAACTTACTAGTTGTAAGTGATTAGGCTAATTGGTTTGGTGTCTCTTGAAATTATTAGTTTATCAAGATATACTATCAAATGTGTGCGGGAGGGAAGAGGATGGATTTAAGGTTAACAATCAATATTCTCATTGATTTTTATCAATGTGCAATTTGAATTTTATGCCTAGTATTCTAGGTCACTGATCTTGCAGCTTTTTAGGATTCAGTCTATATTTGCATTAGGTTTAAGTTTAATATCACATGTTTGAGTCTCATATATAGTATAAATCCTAACAGCAAATGCAAAGAAGTCAAAGGGATACATTTAAATTAACAGGGCCTCCACCGAAAGCTCTTCTTAACATTTTTCTTTTCAAGTGAATTCAGTGCATGTGAAAAGTATCATATTAAGAACAATGGGGAATGAAGTTCTTTGCTTATGTTATCGCTGTTCTGTGGATAAACAACGGAAAGTTCTCCATTCTGCCCTGTCACTGTGTCTCAGTATTGACTGAAAAAGGGCATCTAAAGGTGAGCAGGTCATTCATTCTCTCTGTCAGTTCAGTCCTTGACCTCTACGGTGAAATTTAACTGACAGCTTCCTGGAAGCAAGGTGGTATTGTCAGAACAGAGATGGGAAGGATCAGAATAACAATAAAAAACAAGACACCCATATTTTTTATAGTGGGGGTGTTGAAAGCCATTGAACAAAACTGTAAACTCTGTGTATGATGGAAACCAGTTCAAGCCAGGGCATGGTGCCATACACCCAGCACCCTTAGTTCCACACCTATGAAGACACCTTCCTTCCTTCTGAACCTTTGACCCAAATCAAATCTGAATTGAAGTGGTTTTGAAGGTCAAATTAAGAAGATCCTTTTTTGGGTGACAGCATTATGAGTTGAAATCTTGCTCCATCTCTTAGCTGAAATGGGTGCCAAGGGCTGATAGCTTCTGGCTCATCTTTGTGTAGTATGAAAAAGCTCTACAAGTAGACAGTAGATGCTGGGCTGAGAGAATGACAACATAATGGGCTGTTTTCAGATATTTCTCCGTAGCCTATGCTATGAGACACCAGTTAGTAGCTAAACCCTCTGGGCTAGCAACTGCCTGAATTAAAGGGGAGACGTCAAATAGATATTACGCCTATAACACCAGCATAAACCCTGGTGAAGGAAAATCCTGCTGTAAGTCTAGGTTATGGTGGCAGACGGGCCACCACTTCATTATAAGGGAACCAGCACGTCCTAAATTTGGGTGGCCTTTCTGCAAAGGGACATATTTCAAGGCAGTGCAATGATTCGGTAGCTCCTCACAGAGCGGCTTTTGCAGTCTGATTTTTGGTAGGACATAGCCCTCACCTAACCGCACTGGGGTGATTTTCCCCAGCCGTAGTTTGATTAGCTGGTGCAATGAGGTGTACTTTGGATTTCCCTGAGTTAGCTTTGCTGAATTTGGCCCAAAAACAGTGTGTCAGAAAAGGCATCTTCCTTGTGACTTGCAAACTTGCTCACTTCTCTGCTTCAGTCTTTGCTGTCATAAATCACAGCCATTTGACTTGATAAACTAAGAAGCACATACCATACTCCAGTGGTTCTCAAACTTTTGTACTTGTGACCCCTTTCACATAGCAAGCCTCTGAGTGTGACCCCCCTTATAAATTAAAAACACATTAACACCATTATAAATGCTGGAGGAAAAGCAGGGTTTGTGGTGAAGGCTGACAGCTCGCAACCCCCCAAGTAATAACCTCATGACCCCCTGAAGGGTCCTGAGCCCCAGTTTGAGAACCCCAGGCATACTCCATAGCAGATGCTGCTGTTTGCTCTCCCCAAATTGGCAGCTTCTGTCTACTGCTGGGTTTTATTTCTAGGGGCTTGAGTGGTATGTTTCCAGACTACAATCCCAGGGTTGGTTGCAGCTGCAGTAGACATACCTGAGCTAGCTTTAAATTGGCTATTTGGGGTACCAGAGCAGTGAAGTCACGACAATATGGGCTTCAGTGCAGGTTGTATAAGCCCAACCAGAATCCTGCTGCGGCTTCACTGCTCTGGACCCCAAGTTAGCTAGATTAAAGCTAGCTCAGGTTTGTCTACTTGAGCTGTGGCCCAAGTCTGTGATTGCAGTTTACAGATAGACCACTAGTCTAGACAATCCCCTAGAATCAAAACTCTGCATTTGATAGAAGCTGCCAATGTGGGGAGAGAAAACAGCAGCATCCACGATACAGTATGTGCTTCTTAGTTTATCAGGTCAAATGGCTGTTAGTTACCTAGGAGCTTGGTCTGAAGGCTAGAATGGAAGACTAGAAAGAAAGAGCCAAGGTACATGTTGAACTGATGGAACAGTTGTGAGTACAGTGCAATGGAGTCAGCTGATAATCATCCTGTGGGGGAAAATGCATGAAATTGCAATGCCCAAGAGGTTCTCTACATTTCTACTCTCTTCCTTTAGTCCTAAAGTGTGAGCTTGACTATTGCCATGTGCTTAATATATCAAAAACAAAGCCCTGAAGCCTTCTAAATAGGAATAAAAGAAAGCAGCCATTGAGGAATTTGCATTCAGGCCCTTGAAAGTCTCCATCTTGCAAGAATCTTAAGCAAGTAGTGAATATGCCAAATTTTAAATGGTGGCAAAACTACACCATATTCAGTCTGGGGTCGGCAAGAAGCTAATGGTACCATCAAAGGCATTTGGGGGCATGTTCTCTATAAGGAGAATGAATTAAAGACTACAATGATTTAATTTCCCTTTAAAAAATCTCCATCAAAAAGGTAATTTTCTAATAAATAGGGTCAGGCTTGTAAGCAGCTATTAAATATATATGAAATATAATCCAAAAGATTTTGTATTTTTCAGTGGCACATTCAGTGGCAATTGCTTGTGTTCTCACTATCCAGGAACCTAAGCAAACAGCTTGCAGATTTATGGTTTCATTATCGTCTACAATAAACTCCTCCAAAAGCAATTCACACAATCCATGACTGCAAACCGAATGGGAATAAACATTCGAATAGAAAGGCAGACTGGCCAGGTAGGATTGTGAATGGAATTTTAACATGTCTAATTTCTAGAGCATATTTCGTTCCTATCCAATTCTGGTTCACAAATGCATACTAAGCAGTTAATGGAAACAAATTCTAATATATTTTTATCTTCTCAGTTTCTTCAGAAGTGTCACATTTTGCATTAAGAGTGGATGAAGAGATAGGGTTATGAGCAGAAATGACTTGAAACTTTGCCTGCCCATCAAAATGAACTTTTTTTGTGGTGGTTAATGCTCTTTTTTCTTCCCCTTTTTGTCTTGTCTATTTCAATCAGAAAGATTGGGGATTGTTTACCTTTTAGAAAGTAGACAAATAAAAGGGGCCATGATAAAAATATATAAAATAATGACTGATCTAGAGCAGGTAGATAGGGAACTTCTGGTTTCTCTGTCTTGCAATACAAGAAAAGGGGACTATCAATTAAATGAAAAGGTAGGAAATTCAAAAACAATATAAGGAAATGCTTTTTCACACAACGTGTAATTGAACTGTGGGATTCACTGCCACAGGAAGTTGTTGAGGCCAAGAATTTAACAAGATTCAAAAAGGGATAGGATAATTACATGGACATCAAGACTATCCAGAGTTGTTTCTAAGTAATAACAAAAAATTTGGAAGGCATACTAAACCTGGTGATTCAGAGATTTTGCCACTTGTTAGAGGGCTTATTCCTTCACCCTCTCACTTCCCCGGTCCTTCTCGCATGAACAGAGAGCAACAATACCCGAAGTCCGAAGGTGCAAACAATTCGATATTTGTTGGGGTGAACTTCCAGCAAGCATGATTCCAGTTTCCTTCCTCAGTGTCCCCCTTTCCAGCTACGACACCACAGAGCCTTGCCTGTGTCCCTGTTCCCATTCCCCGCCCGCCCCCCCCCCCCCCGGTGCAACTGTCTCCCCCGTGCACACAGAGTTTTCATGCACCCCCCACCAAAGCGACAGTCCGATCCCCCAGAGCCACCCCAAGGCTCAGTGTTCCCATCATTGCTCCACTCTTTAGTTGTTAGAGAGTATTCTATTCTATATAGGTTTTTGTACCATCCTCACCACCGTAGTACCTGAGTGCCTTCCAGGAGTACATTAAACAATGAGACCACACATCTGTCACATGTCTGATATCATCCTCTCCCTATGGGAAGACGCATGAGCAGTGGAGAGTCTTATTTTAGTAAGTGTTTTTTAATATACATGTTGCAAAGACTGAAGCGCATTGAGATCTACTTGTGAAAAGTGCTATCTAGGAGCAGGGTATTATTATTATCATCATCACAGAATCATAGACGTGTAGGACTGGGAGGGACCTCGAGAGGTCATCTAGTCCAGTCCCCTGCACTCATGGCAGGACTATACAATAACTAGACCATCCCTGACAGGTGTTTCTATAACCTATTCTTAAAAACCTCCAATGATGGAGATTCCAGAGCCTCCCTAGGCAATTTATTCCAGTGCTTAACCACCCTGATAGTTAGGTAGTTTTTCTAATGTCCAACCTAAACCTCCCTTGCCACAATTTAAGCCCATTGCTTCTTGTCCTATCCTCAGTGGTTAAGGAGAACAATTTTCCTCCCTCCTACTTGTAACAACCTTTTATGTACTTGAAGACTGTTATTATATCCCCCCTCAGTTTTCTCTTTTCCAGACTAAACAAACCCATTTTTCAATGTTTCCTCATGGGTCATATAGACATAAACCCATAGGTCATGGGTTTTATAGACATTTAATCATTTTTGTTGCTCTCCTCTGGACTCTCTCCAATTTGTCCACATCTTTCCTGAAATGTGGCCCTCAGAACTGGACACAGTACTCTAGCTGAGGCCTATTGAGCGCAGAGTAGAGTGGAAGATGTCACAGCTTTCCACACTTCTCTACCTTATGGGCTGTGCATTTTGTCTCGGCCCAGCGAAGGAGTTTAAACCTTTCATGATCACATGGAGGTTTTGCCCTCCACAACTAGAAATACCAAGCTTAGATGTTACCATGATGGGCAGCTGTAAGAAACCCTTAGCCACACCATGCTCAATTCTTCTGGTTCTTTTGCTCTTCCAAGAGTTGAGCTCTGGCTAAAGTTATTTCTTTCCTCTGGAGTTGAAGAAATGTTCTGATCTATATGGCAGTCTCTCCCCTTTCCTTTTTCCCTTTGAATCTCCTGCTCCATTCACTGTGTTATTTTTCCAAAGATGTTTTTACTCTTCTACACCTCACAAGTCTCAAATCTCCAGAGTCAATATTAAATCTCTGCTTAAATCACGGTGGGATGCCGAGGTGCACCTGGAGCTTGACGTATTTTTTTTTTAACCTGGAGCTCCTAACCGCCGCAAAGACTAGAAATGAAAAGCTGCTGCTGAAATACCCAGGGAATTAGAGCTCCGGCTAATACAGCTAAGCCTCCCATATTTTCAAATCCTGAGCACCCTACAGCTGCAGGCCTGAAATTAAAGCTGTTCTTAAATCACCCTGTGAGTTCCAGTGCTGCAGAGGTGCAATGGAAGCGTGCTATATTTTCAAGCCCTAAGGAGTTGCAGAGCTGCAAAGCTAAAATGAAAATATGGTCTCTAATCACCACAGGAAGTTAATACAACAGATGGAGAACTAAAGCTTTCTAAAGTGTGGTTTCCCCCCTCCTCAAATCTGAGAGTTTATGGGCTCATATTTTAAAGAAACCAAACATATTCCTGAAAAATCCTGCAAATAAAACTCAGGAATTCATGGAGAGATGATGATGATGAACGGCATATAGTCTTAGAGGTTCTTGGTTGGCAAAATGTGACGATGGATTGGGGGATTAGGAGGGCAGACTGTACCCACAGTTACACTCATGTAACTGTAGAATAACACAACTAATGACCAGTGTAACTAAGAGCATATTTGGCTCATGGAGAACTAATTAGAAACCAACATCAAAACATTCTCCTTCAATCTATCTGTGGATGCAGATCTCTTATCTGCAGTGTAGAGCTCTATTCCACATTCGGCACTGAGAGCCAGATGCAAAGCCCATTGAAGTCAATGGGGAGTCTTTCCACGGATTTCAAAGCCCTTTTGGATTGGGCTCGGACTCTACACATGGAACTTCTGTTGATTGCACTGGCTGTTCTTCGCATGGAAGGTTTCGTAGGTTTGTAGACTCCAAGCCTAAAGGGACCATTGTGATCCTGTATCCTGACCTCCTGTAACAAACACAGGCCTTAGAACTTCCCGAAAATATTTCCTAGAGCATATCTTTTAGAAAAAACATCCAATCTTGATTTTAAAATGTGTCAGAGATGGGGAATCCACCATGACCCTTGGTAAATGGTTCCAGTGTTTGATTACCCTTAATGTTAAAAATGTACGCCTTATTTCCAGTCTCAATTTCGCTAGCTTCAACTTCCAGCCATTGGATCATGGTATACCTTGAAGAGACAATTATTAAATAATTTCCCCCCATGTAGATACTTATAGACTGTAATCAAGTCACACCCTAATCTTCTCTTCGTTAAATTAAATAGATTGAGCTCTTTGAGTCTCTCACTATAAGGCATGTTTTCTAATCCTTTAATCATTCTCATGGCTCTTCTCTGAACCCTCTCCAATTTATCAACATTCTTCTTGATTTGTGGGCACCAGAACTGGACACAGTATACCAGCAGCAGTCAGACCAATGCCAAATACAGAGGAAACATAACCTCTGTAGTCCTAGTCAAGATTCCCCTGTTTTTGCATTCCCCAGGATCACATTAGCTCTTTTGGCCTCATTAGTTTATTTGTGTTGTTTTGAAATTAGCTCTTTTGGCCACAGGGTTGCACTGGGAGCTAATGTTCAGCTGATTATTCACTTCACCCCGCCCCCCAAATCCTTCTTTACAGTCACTGCCTCCCAGAATAGAGTCCTCCATCCTGTAAGTATGGCCTCCATTTTTCGTTCCTAGATGTATACATTTATAACGCATGTTGTTTACTTGTGCCGAGTTTACCAAATGATCCAGATCACTCTGAATCAGTGACCTGTCCTATTTAATATTTACCACACCTCCAATTTTTGTGTCATCTGCAAACTTGATCAGTGATAATTTTATGTTTTCTTCCAAGTCATTGATGTTAATAACATAGGGCCAAGAACTGATCTCTGCAGGACCCTACTGGAAACACACCCACCCGATGACAATTCCCCATTTACAATTACATTTTGAGACCTATCAGTCAGTTTTTAATCCATTTAATAAGTGCAATGTTCATGTTATATTGTTGTAGATTTTAAAGAAAATGTAATGTGGTACGAGGTCAAATGCCTTACAGAAGTCTAAATATATTATGTCAACACTTACGTTATCTTTATCAACCAAACTTGTCATCTCATCCAAAAAGATATCAAGTTAGTTAGACAGGATCTATTTTTCACAAATCCATGTTGATTTGCATTAATTACACTGCCCTCATTTAATTCTTTATTAATTAAGTCCTGTGCCAGCCACGCCAATATCTTGCCCAGTATTGCTGCCAGGCCAATAATTACCTGTATCATCCTGTTTATGCTTTTTAAACACTAGCACCTTAGCTTTCTTCCACGCTTCTGGAACTTCCCCAGTGCACTAAGACTTTTGAAAATCAATATTTATGGTCCAGCAAGCTCATCAGCCAGCTCTTTTAAAACTCTTGGACGCATGTTATCTGGATCTGCTCATTTAAAATGTCAACTTTAGTAGCTTCCAATTATCATCCTCCAAAAATACTAGTGGAATGGAAAGAGTGTTATCATCTCCATATGATAAGACTATATCATCTGTTTTTTCCCTAAATACTGAACAGAAATATTTATTGAAAACTTCTGCCTTTTCTGCATTATTATTGCCAATTCTACAATTTCCACCTAGTAAAGGACCAATACCAATGTCAGGGTTCTTTTTCTTCTCAATATTTTTTAAAATCTTCTTATTTCCCTGACTCTGCTTGCCATAGATTTCTCCTTGTGTCCCTTTACTTTCCTTATCACTTTTCTACATTTCCTAACTTCTGATTTATATTCATTATTATCAGCTTCTCCTTTCTTCCATTTGTTATATATTATTTTTTAATATTTTTATAGCTGCCTTCACTTGTCCTCCAAACTATGTTAGTTTCTTAATCAGGACAGCCTCATTCCTGGACTGTGTTTTTTGTTTAGCATCTAGGAAGGTGTTCTTAAATGATTTCCAATTATCATTCATGATTTCTGATTAAATTCTTTCTCTTAGCTGATTTGGCTCACAATTGTTTTCAGCTTTGTGAAATTAGGTCTATTAAAGCACCAAGTATATATATTGCTGATCTGGACTTTATTCTGATTGCACATCAGCAATGTGATCAAGTCATGATCTCTTGTACCTAAGCTACCATTAATTTTTAGTTCTGTGAGCAGTTTTTCTTTATCTATTAATATAAGGTCTAATAAAAAAGTCCCCCATGTCGGCTGCAGTACTTTTTGAGTTAGGAAATTGTACAATGCTTAGAAATTTCAAGGATGTTTTAGTACTGTGGATTGTGGAGGAGAGAGAATAATTTTGCCCTATATTTTTATAGGTTTCAGTAGTACAATATAGGATACTTCATAATCTTCTGTAGTCTTTTTCAAATAGCAAGCATATTACAGACTACTGGTTCCATCCACTCTTGCAATCGGACACTGATTTGTTGGAGATGGGTCACAAAAGGAAATTAAGTTAGTTTATCTCTATCTTTACTTTATCTAGTAGAGAAGAACATCATCATGATCAGCTGACCTAGCAGATAGGAAAGTTGAGATCTCTTTCAGGGAACAAAAACATTCAACTAAATGGTAGCAAGATCCCTCTAAAAATACACTAAAATCTGGGTTAGCCAAGCAAACAGCAATACAACAATGCCAATTAAAGAAATCCACAAAGATTTGATACATTTCTTTGGCCTTTACCATCCAAAAAATAAGAGAACAACAGAAACAACATTTATTAGAATGGCAAGGCGTTATGTAGGTCTTTAAATGATGTTAATCTGGTTAATTAATCAAAGCAGTGGAATAAAATATTCAAGAAGAACACACTTCAATCAATAATTGGAGCAGTAATTCCTGGAGGCTTCTTGATGGTAGGAGACTTTAATGTGTACCAGTCAGTCTAAGATACCAATAATATTTAGATTTTGCTAGAGATTAACATTTTCAGTTCAAAGTCGTAGCCCTTTGAGATTCAAGCTGTTTTGGAACTAAAGTAATTCTTCAACATGCAAGAAGGCAAAGTGCATTTAGCAAAATGAAAAGGTACTGTCTAATAAGAGCAGGGCTGGAGAAACAAACAAGATCTTAGGGACTGATCCAAAGCCCATTGAAGTCTATAGTAGTCTTTCATTGACTTCAGTGGACTTTAGATAAAACTGCTAGTCCCTTAAATCTACTTAGCAAAGCGCTTCAACACATACCTAAATCCCATTGACTTCAATGAGACATAGGCAAAGGCTTAAACACATGCGTAAGTGCTTTGCTGAATAGGGTTGGACATAAGTTAAATTGTGTTGCTGAATTGGGGCCTTAATGAGGGGCATGTCTTATAGATGAAGACACATATAACATCCTGGGGCCGAATTAGTTTCCTGACCATATTAGTCAACTAAGGTCTGATTATAAAATAAATCTAAAGTGATTCATTTGCGTGGGTCTCTTAGTGCACCTTGTTTTGCTGTTTTTATGTTGTAGACTGCAAGCTATGCAGGACATGGGCTCTCAATATTTGTGCCTTGTCCAGTGCTAGATGCATTTATTCAATCCATTCACATTTCAGGTGCTGTGTACTCTTTGGCAATCTGGACTATGGATTCTGGTAGAAATTCTATTGCAACTTCAGATAATTTTAGTTTTCATTGAGTTCCATATGAAATGATTCACGGTAAGTACAATAGCCACAGCTCATTTGTGTGGTTTTGAAACTGAATTTGTTTTATGTTGCTCCCATATTTTCATATTTCAGTATGATGCAGATTGTCATCTCTTACATTTCAGTGTCAACAGTGAATTAAGATGAATGAGGTAGTTAATACCACCTCTTATTTTAGGCTGTCCACAAACTCAGCAGATAACACTGCATCAGTTTACACTCAGTTCACCTTTTTTGAGGTTTGCTTTGCAATCGTGAGGGCTAGAAAATTATTTTTAAATGAATGCTGAGTTTTGTAGTTTTTAAGGCCAGAAGGGACCATTGTGATCAGCTAGTCTGACCTCCTGTATAACACAGGCCAAAGAACTTCAATAACTTCATTTTCCAGGCCAATAATTTCTGCATCAAGCCTATAACTTCCATTTGAGCTATAGCATATCCTTTAGAAATCCCAATTTAAAGACTGCAAGTTCTGGAGCATCCATCATGTCTCTAATGAATACATAGGATCCTGCACCATTGTTGAGTGCTTAAGAAATAAGTCTTTCCAAGCTTTTCTTTTCAAACATTAGCTCACAATCTCTCGGTGCTACAAAGATCTCATTCTACAAAACCCCCCAAATCAATTAATCAATACATGTCATATTAATCAAATGCAATGGTAGACATAAGCCCCCAACATTCTCCAGAACAGATGGCCTACTGAAAGCCATATTGCTTACTGAGGACTCCGAAACACACCAAATGTGTTGTACGCTACCCTGAAAATGGTCAAAATGGGAAAAAGAGAGAGCACGATAAACTTCGTAGAAATCACAGTCATTCCAATTCCATCACTGAACTTGTAACATCTGAGCAATCCGTTCAAGAAAGAACAAACAGCAGCTGGCTATATAAACACCGTCAAAAGCTTTTCTGAATTGCATCGAGAAAGCAGAGCTAAAATTGATTTATTTTTCTCTGGTACCAACTTATATCTAGAATACAAGCAGACAAGATGTAACCTTGGTATCAGACAAAATGAGGAACAAAGTTATATTCTTTTTTGCCATGGAATTATGACCATCTCAAGAGGTGGAATTATTTGCATCAGATCGTCTTGCAAATAAACTTTGTCAGCAAATAAAATTTTATTGGGGTGAGTATAAGCAATAAATGAATATTACATCCTCTGATCTTCCTGAGGGTTATCTTTGTGCCTTGAAAAATATGAAGAAAAAATAAGTGTCAGTACTGAATGGGGCCTTTATGCAGCCTTTGAGGAGTTTGTACCCAGAACTGAACACGTTAAGAGCCACTTCCCAGCAGGAGTAAAGCTGCTTAACTTCACCCCTTAACCATACTTCCTTGTTTGTATGAAAACAGAGGCAACAAATAGCTGTAATAGAAAATAACAGGCATGTTCCATGAAACTGGAATCAACTGGATGATCAGTTCAGCCACATCAAAGTTTCTCAAAGTCAAAACCTAAACTAACATGTTTTCAAACATTTCCAGATTTCTCAACATTTCCCCCCAATGTGCTGTATTTATCAAATAAATACAATGGTAAAATAACTGTAGTCACCAAAGAATACATAGATTGTAATGAAGGGTTGTCTCGTGGTTAAGGCTCTAAGCTGGGACTAAGGAGATGTGGGTTCTAGTATTGGCTCTTCCACTGATGTCCTGTGTGATGGTAGATGAATCACTTAATTTCTGTGCCTCAGTTCCCCATCTGCAAAGTTGAGGATAAAAAAAACTTCTTTTTCCTACTCTTTGTCTAGCTTGTCTATGAAACTTTTGGGGTCAGAAACTGTTTCTTACTACAATGCTCAGTACAATGAGGCACTGATCTCAGTTGTGCTCATGTAACAGAAATAATGATCACACTTTTTATTAAGGTTTCCTTTATAAAGGGTTAATAAATGATTAATAGATATAGGCATGTTACAGTAATGACTAGCGTAAATTACTGATGATTTCCAGCAAGGTAACGCACATTGGGTGGAGACATTTGCACTAATCATGGGTTCTAAATTCATTGTATGAAGTCATGCTAAAGACATGGACAGTTCAAGGAAGACCTCTGCTCACTGTGATGCTGTGGTCAAAAGAGTCAACGAAATGTTAGGATGCATAAAGAATGAAATGAGAATATGAAAAGTAGCATAATGCCATTATATACATCTATGATTTACCCTAATCTGCAATATTGTGTGCAGGTTTGGTTATCCTGTATCCAAACATATATTGCAGAGTTAGAGGGAGTTCAGAGATAAGTAGTGAGAATGATTCAAGGGATGGCTGAGAGAGAAAAAAAACTGGGATTGTTTACCTTCAAGTAGAGACAAATAAGAGGGGACATGATAAAAGTATACAACATAATGAATGGTATATTGAGACAGTAGCTCTGGCGCTTCTGTTCTTCCTGTCTGGTTGCACAAGAACAAGGGGACATTCAATGAACTTGAAAAGAGGCAAATTCAAACTTGATAAAATGCAATCTTTTTTTCACATTGCACATAATTACCCTGTGGAACTCATTACCAAAGGATGTTTTAGGCCCAGAAGTTAGCAAGATTTAAAGAGGGACTGGATGTTTGTGTGATTAGCAAGAACTTTCAGAATTATCATACTAAAAAAGAGTTTTGGGTGGGAGATAGAACCTAATTCTTCAAGGCCCAAGTCAATCATGTCATTTCCTGTGCTCCTATGGCATCAGATCCTCAAATTCCTGGTTAATGTGCCCAGCCCAAGCAACTGAATACCATAAACTTCAGACAAGGTGAGACGCTAGCACTGTGCCGACCCTCAACTAAGGTGGAAGCGATACAAGGTGGAAAGGACCCAGAAAAGGAGAATGGGGAAAGAGACCTGGGTAAAGAAGGTAGTTGTGCTGGAAGCAGGTGAGGTGCAGTGTGTCCTGTGGAGGAGAACAACACAGGGTCAATGCACGTGTACTTCACACATCGGCCCCCTCTACGCTGAAGTGGGACAGAAGCAGCATCTAGGCCTTATGCTGGCTCTCTCCAAGGGAGGGAGTATGTTATTGGTCTTGGCAAGCAGATGTAGTGAAAACTCCTTTGTGTAACTTTCAGGTGGTCATTAATAAAGCATCACCTCCATTGTACCACATACAGCCTCTGCACTCCTTGCTGCTGCCTGCACCATCACATGACCAACCAGTTTGGTTCTCCCTACTTCTGGCTGCATCACACTGTGAGCAGTAGCTTTAATAATCTGCCCAGGCAGCTCAGCTTCTGTCTTGGGCCTCCCTGCTAAACCCAGGCCAAGGAGAGAGTTCCATATCTGTCCACCCATGGCTCAGCTCTGCCTGCTCTTTGAGTTATACTGGTTGGACTCTAGCCCCATAACTGATGCAGAAGTGATATTTTATACAATAATGCACTATGCAAGTGGCCAAAGCTTCTTGGCTGGGGCTGTAACAGACTTGTATCCCCTGAGGATCAGGCACAGAGGGGGACCTATAAGAGGCACTCACCAGTAGGTTGCTGAAAGAAGTCATCAGAGATGCTCTTGGAGCAGGGTGGAGTTGCTTTGATTCCATTTTGCTATGACAACTCAAAGAACGAGACAATGTTTAACATCACACCAACCCGGGTCATTAATCCCAGCCCACCAAATACATTAATAAGTAAAATCAGAAACATCCTCATCCTGACATGGCACAGGCTCTGAATTTGCATGGGGCAAGGTGATGGAACTATACTCCCCCCATTTCCCAAGGCCCTGGCTTTTATGAGTGATGTCAGGATGCAGAGGGATTTGGACGTGTCTAAGTGCCATTCCGGCATCTGCCTATGGCTCCTTTGCAGTGTATTGTGAGTGTCACTGGCATGTACTGGACCAGTCCGTAATGCGTGGTTTGTGGACGGGCTCTTTTTATTGATTATATTCTGGTACCAACATCTACTGTTACTTCTTCTGGGCAGAGCTAGCTTTTCCCTGTCCCTACTCAGGAGTGGAGTCAGTGCAGAGGGAGAATTTGAGGCTGTGCTGCTACCTCCTGTCTCTTTTGTAATTTTAATCCTTTCTGTCTCTGATCCCCATGCTCTTCTTTCCTCCTTTCCCCCTCAGTTTTGACTGTTTCCTGAGCCTTCTCCCAGCTGAATGCTGGGAGAACAATTCCCCTCCAGACATTTCTTCCTCCTGTCCCTTCCGTGCCACCAATATAAGAACTTGGGTCGATAAACTTCTCCTTTATCTTACCATGATTATCTAATTCCATAGGCCCTGCTTCTCCATTGCATCTGAGCTGCACTTGGACACGGGAGAGTTGAAACTGCAGGGAGCTGAGTGTGACTCCTTGATCCTCAACCACCCAGCCCTGGTGGAAGTTAGAGTAGCAGGAGGTCTACTCAGGCTTCCATCTCTGGAGCAAGTTCCATAACAGAGCTTACTCTATCAATATTTCAAATGTAGTGGAGTTAGCCTCTCCCATGCACCCTCTGTCCCTACCATGCCCATAGCTGGACCCTTCCTTGCCCTTATGCCGGCACTGGTGGCAGCTAGCCTATGAGTTAGCTCTACTACCCCTGCTGGCTCTACACTGGCGAAGAGTCCCCCTGCACGGGTATTTCTACTAGGGGAATCTCCATTGAATTTATATTAGTTTTTCAATGCAAAGTGAACTCGACAGACCAGAGATTCCATTGCAGTCT
Organism: Emys orbicularis; assembly: GCF_028017835.1. Classification (NCBI taxonomy): domain Eukaryota; kingdom Metazoa; phylum Chordata; order Testudines; family Emydidae; genus Emys; species Emys orbicularis. The sequence continues at coordinate 350,745,784 of NC_088683.1, forward strand.
GTAAGTTAAAGCCAGACACAAAGAGCAAGTAGCAACTTCAGCAGGAACGGCATTTTCCCACCTTTCTTCATAGATTGTTTTTCTGAATCCCCCCTCTCCACTGCCAAATGCAAACTCCATCCCCAGCCTGGCTCCCTTCCATTTTGTATTGCACTGTGTGAAACGTGGGATGCTTGTTTTCAACACTTTTAATGGAAAAATGTGTGACCTATATTTTACATACATATTATTGCAGAAGAATAGCAATTTTATTGCAAAAAAATGCATGTTTCAAATGCACCCAGATACCATGGTAAGAGACACTAGAAAATGGGTGTTAAATGCCTAAATCTTGTTTGAAAATGCGACTTAGTCTCTCAAGTCACTTACATGCTTTTGAAAATTTTACCTCCAGTCTGTCCAGCCACTCTTCAATTAACCCGTTTATTTCTTTTTTTTTGTAACAAGAGAGAGGGACATCTGAAGAAGACTGTTTGTTTCTTAAATCAGTATATTTATCATCCATGGATATTGTTTGCATTGCTGCTTTTGTATGAATATTTAATCTTATAATGTATATTTAGGAGGAACAAATATATTTGGGTTTTTCGTTCAGATTTTGTGCACATTCAATTTGAGTTCTGGGCAACACTGGTTTTGTTTTTATTTTATCGCAACTAGTTCTCCCAGCCCTAGTCTTGTCCCTTTCAGAACATCTGAAACAAAACCACCCACACATTTTCTTTATCTAAATGGCTGTGCCATTGTCATAAGTTAATGCAAGCTCCTATAAACCAATAAAAAATTAAAACATATTTCATTTTAATGCCTTTCAGGTGACATGAGCACGAGGGGTGGCTTTAAGGGGTGAAGTACAGCACATTAATTACACATCACGGTTATCATAACATATTGTAAAGGCCATGGCCGCAGACAGTGGACACATTTGCTTTGTAAGTCACATACTTGGGGGAATAGAAGCTTTGTCCATCAGCTCCCGAAACACAAGCCTCAGTTGCTTTATCAAAAGGAGATCCCTGTGTAGCCATGGTAGATCATGTACCAGCTCTGTCTGCTGGTCAATAGAATGCATCATTGCTCACTCCTCCATACTAAAGATCTTGCCAATAACTGAGGCAACAAGGTTATTTTACTCACATGAGTAGTCTCTAACTATGGGCTCCTCAGATGATTAAAACAACTCTTGTGCCCCAGTATTTACTAAGCTGGGCCCCAAATTAGCACATTACAACATTGCATAACAGACTATACTGTACTAGGCCAAATACCACTTTTCTCCTTATGCTCCAGGAGAAGTAAACACCCACTGTTTTTAATATAATGTTATAAACACCGCAGTTTAAAACGTTATAAACCCTTGGAATGACTTCAGCCCTAGTACTATTAGCACCTCCTAGACCGGAAGCACCTTTGTGTGGTCATAACTTGTTTTTATTCTGTTCAAACCTGGATACTTTTAATTTAAAAAAGTCAACCAACATTTCAAGTTATGGGAGTGATCATGGCTTTTTGATATATGACTAGACTTTAAAAATATATATAGCTCTCCTGATAAATGGGCTATTTGATTGTGATTAGAAGCAAAAGGTCTTTACGTTTCATTGTCAGACTTGTTTTCTACTGATGAGCAGGCACTAAGAACAGTGATGTTCAAATTTTTTAGAAACTACCTTTCTGGGTGTAATTTTGAGTGCAGTTACATTGTGAAAAAAACGTGATATGGCTAATAGCTCTTCTTCTCACAGGGGTACCAATACGTGGGGGCAGTTAAAGAGGCCTGTAATAGTAACTTTGTTATAATCCATATGTCAACATTGCCGAGACTTCTCAAACGACTTTCAGAAACTTCTTCCGCTGCTGAAATAGTTTTATCCCATTGGTCATTTCCGTGCTGGATTCCACATGAAAAAAGGGGCTATTTATTCTCCTGACACCTTTTATATCTTTTATCTCTTCTTTAAGAAAACATCTGTCCATTAGCATACTAATGGCATCTCTGCTAGCACTTAATGGGACAACTTTTATCTTTATGATCCCATCTGGTTTCGAGCAACTTTCACAACAATGAAAAATAAAAAGTTATACATCCTAAAGGTTCCATTCTCCCATGTGCTGCAGTAACATGTGTAGGGGCTTATAGAGATGGCTGGGAATTTCATACCTAAGGGCCCCATTCTCCCTCATGCAGGAGTAATTAGTGGAAGTACCTATAGAAAAGGCTATCCTGAAAATCTGTGTTGTTGCACTGGAGGCAAGAAGCTTCTGCATGGTGGCCCCTTGCCTTCACATTGCTTCCCGGATCCCCTACCTTGCTGCAGACCCTGGACAGCATTGCTCCTGAAGAACACACACTGCCAGAGGTCCCCTCGATTTGCTCTCCCTGGAACTTCTCTCACCAGGGTTCCAAACTGCAGAGGGAGAACAATGCAAGTTAGGACAGACAGTCTTCAGTAACTTGCACTGCAGATTTGGCGTGTGGAGTGATTGCAGGCCAACCCGGAGACAGTCATTTATGGGCATTATGCCAGGGACATAAAATTAGAGCAGCTCTTCAGCTGCTCTGACATATTCTGGGGGCGAGTGGTGCAAGACGAGGGAGCTGTAACCGTTTCCTGATGCCGCTCCATCCCCCTTCCCATGAACAAAGCTGAACTCAGCCAGAAGGTAGAATATACCCCTATGTTTTCACTATTTGTAAGGTAGGACAGGTACAGTTTTTAATAGAGGACAGGTGAGGTCCCAGAGGACTGAAGAAGGGCAAACATAGTACCTATCTTTAAAAAGGGGAACAAAGAGGACCCAGGGAATCATAGACCAGTCAGCCTAACTTCAACACCTGGAAAGATACTGGAACAAATTATTTAAAAATCCCTTTGCAAGCACCTAGAGGACAATAGGGTTATAAGAAATAGCCAGCATGGATTTGTCAAGATCAAATCAAGCCAAACCAACTTAATTTCCTTCTTTGACAGAGGTACTGCACGAATGGATATGGGGATTCAGTAGACGGACTATATCTTGATTTTAATAAGTCTTTTACATAGTCCCACATGACATTCTCATAAACAATCTAGGGAAATGTGGTCTAGATGATATCACTGTAAGGTGGGTGCACAACTGGTTGAAAGACTGTACTCAAAAAGTAGGTATAAATGGTTTGATGTCAAACTTTCTAATTATAAGGATAGTTAAGCACTGGAACAGGCTCTCCAAGGAGGTTGTGGAATCCCCATCATTGAAGGTTTTTAAGAATAGGGTAGACAAACACTTGTCAGGGATGGTCTATGTTTACTTGGTCATGCCTCAGCGCAGGTGACTGGACTTGATGACTTCTGGAGATCCTTCCAGCCCTATATTTCTGTGATTCTATTTGCACCTTAGTACCTGGCAGACAGATTCTGGTGATAATGGGTGTTATAGATAGATCAAGAGCTCTGCTGTCTGTTTGGACTGTGCAGTAGTGTAGGTTAGCAAGCGACCTCTCTCTTATTTTTTGCAGGGGGTTGGGGAAGATTAAGTTATTGCAGCCAATGCAAGAGTGAAGTTTACTTCTCCCTTCATGCCTGGACAGCTATAATGGCCAGTCCCCCCCTCCCTGCCCACTTGTTTGCAGGAGGGATTAGCAGCAGAAGAGGGGCTGCATGCCACAGCCAAGCCCATGATCCAGCCAGGCTGAGCAAGAGGGTTGGGAAGAGACCTTACTCCCCAATATATCTCTGCTCAGTCAAGTAAGACAAAGGCATATGTCTACTTACAGGCTGGCTAGCCTTCAACCAGCGGCGGCTCCAGGCACCAGCGCAGCAAGCGCATGCCTGGGGCGGCATGCCATGAGGGGCACCCTGCTGGTCCCTGCAAGGGCGGCAGTCAGTCAGCCTTCGGCGGCTTGCCTGCGGGAGGTCCGCCGGTCCCGTGGTTTTGGCGGCAATTCGGCAGCAGGTATGCCGAAGCTGCGGGACCGGTGGACCTCCCGCAGGCATGCCGCCGAATCCGCGGGACCAGGGACCTCCCGCAGGCAAGCCACCGAAGGCAGCCTGCCTGCCGTGCTTGGGGCGGCAAAAAAGCTAGAACCGCCCCTGCCTTCAACTTTCTTCAGTTCTGCCATAACTCTTCAAACATAAGGATCATTGTTGGCAATTGCAACTCTTTGTCTAAGGGAATGAGACTTTGTGTTCTGATGTATTCAGTATTCTGCTCTGGATGCAACTGTAGAACTGAGTTGCAAGCTAAGACTAAACAGTTCCTCCTTTCACTTTGTCTCCTCTCGTTCACCTCCAGGAAAAGGATCCTAGCAGAAAACTGCTACCTTAATGCCAGGATTCTTATTTTAGTTCTTGTGCTCCCATGCAAACATCTTGTAATACTTAAAGGCAAGTTACTGCTTTTCTTTTGCATTTCCATGGCATAGAGCCAGCAAATTCCATAAGAGTATTTTATTATTTCTTATTATTTGTATTGGGGATAATTGAACATTTTCAGAGGTAGGTTGGCTGGCTGCTTGCTTTGTTTGTTTGTTTTTTGAAATACAGCCTCTTTAAGAAAATGAAAATTTTAAATTGTTGAAATTATTCCCCCACCACAATTTTCTTGCTTTTACAGTTTCAAAAAAATTATTGAGGGCATTAAAATGTTTGAAAAAAACGTAATAATTATTTTGATTTCTATAAGTTATAGAAATAGAAAAATATTGAACAAATGTGAATCATTTAGCAAAAATGAACTATGGGTCAATTTGAAAGTCTTCCAAAGAAAAACAGCTTCAAAATGTGGAAATTTTTGCAAAACTTCCTCTTCCTTTCTTAACCAGCTCTCATTTTCTTTATGACAGCACATAGTGGCCCCAATCAACATAGGGGCCCCATTGTGCTAAGCATTTTACATAAATGTACTAAGAAACAAAGAATTTACACTCTAAGTAGCCAGGAGAGAGAAAACGCTATTGTTTTACAGCCACAGAGCTGAGAGGCAGGTAAGTGCTTTGCCAAGGTCACACAGGACGTCTGTGTCAGCTCTCCCAAGTCCTAGTTCCATGCCTTGACCACAAGACCAGCTTTCCTATCCAGAATAATGCAGCATCTACTTTTGGGGCTATAAAGTATCTTCTGTGACAAACCTGCAACATTTAGACATATACAGAGAAGCGTGGGATGAGATCTCCCTTACTATTTGTATCAGAGGGGTAGCTGTGTTAGTCTGAATCTGTAAAAAGCAACAGAGGGTCCTGTGGCACCTTTAAGACTAACAGAAGTATTGGGAGCATAAGCTTTCGTGGGTAAGAACCTCACTTCTTCAGATGCATCTGAAGAAGTGAGGTTCTTACCCACGAAAGCTTATGCTTACTATTTGTATTACAGTAGCACACAGAGGCCCTAGCCCCATTCTGTTTAGCACCTCCTTTCCATATGCCAAACCAACCAACATGCTCTATCTACAGAGAAGAGGCGGCTCCAGAATCAATGCATTTTAATGGAGTTTGCTGATGGGCCTGTAAATGCTCAACAGTACAATACAGAAGAAAACATTTTGGGTTGCCCCAAATGTCTATATATTGCGTTACATGGATAGGTGGCCTTTGTTTCAACCAACTTAAGCCTGGTACCGGAACTCCAAGCAGACCATTTAGCAGAAGGTGGGGAGAAGGGATGATTAATGGATGCCATTGTGCATGTAGAGTGGCTGCTGCTGTCTGATTTTGGAAGTCATGCAGCATCTGGATAGAAACACTTGGTGTGAGACGAGACAGAGCTGTTGAGATCTTACATTCTTGGTGTCTAATCAATAGGCCAAACACCTAGCCAGTGAATTTCAGTAAAGCATTCCATATATCAACCTGAATTCCAAGCAGAATTATATATACAGTAGCTGGAACAAATAGAGCTGACAACTGCTAACCCAGGAAGCCCAGCTCCAGTTTAAGTCTCCGCCCCTTACATCCTATTGGCGGAGTCCCACTGGCCCTACTTAATTCAACAATAGGAACAGGAAGCTCTTTGAACAACTGGGATCCACCCTGCTCTGGACGGCATACCTTGTGGTTCCTGCTCCTGCTCCCCGGCTTGACTTGCTAGCATCCCGATCTGGCTTGGCTCCTGACCTCTGACTTTTGGTTCTGATCTCCAGTTTGTCTTCTGCCTCTCACCCCCTGGTATCCTGACTTGTCCTGACTCTGGATACCAACTCATGGTTCCGATCCAAGTTTCCCTCCTGCTTCTGATCTCCTGACCCTGCTGTCTCTCGACTCCTGACTGAACTCCAGCTCTGACCACTAGGCCTGGCTGCCCACGACCCGGCCTTGCCACTGAGGTCTAAAACAGAAAATGTATTGCCAAATCCAGAACAGGCAAAAGGCTTCCTCCTGGGAGTAGGACCATTGACCTCAATGGGTGCTGTGGATGTTCAGCACCTCTGAAAACCAGAGCGCTTAGGTAGATGCCTAAATATTGAAGTAGGTGCCTAGCTTCAGGCACCCAATTTTGAAAATTGTGGTCTTAATGTACATATAAGAAGAAAGGTAATTTCCTTCCGTGGTATAAAACAAGTGCCATTCACTTCTGACTTAGATGAGCACAGAAAATTAATCTTGCCCAAGCTTCTCCTATATTTCTCTCCGTGATGAGCATGAGGTATGCCCTGTGAACTCGATGGAGTGAATGTGGAGTAAGGTGGTGTTCAGTGTGAGTGAAGGTGTCAGAATCTAACCCCCCCAAAAAGGGGATTACAGGCATCATTAGCTGTTCAGTCTTAGGGCCTGTCTTTACTACATGCTAAATCGGCGCTGGTGCAATTGATGCAGCCGTGTTAATTTAGAGGGTCTAGTGAAGACATGATAAGTCGATGGGAGAGCGCTCTCCCATTGACTTCAGTGCTTCACCTAAACAGGAGGCAGAAGCTCTGTCAATGGGAGAGCGTCTCCCGCTGACACAGTGCAGTGTAGACACCGTGTTAAGTCGATGTAAACTATGTCGACGTAAGTTACGTAACTTAAGTTAAGACTGGGTTTACACTCCACTAACTTAAGTGGGGTTACTTCTGAATTGCCCTAGTAGTGAGGTGTGGTCCTGAGAAGAACAGAGTAATGAGAGTGGCAGATGCTCAGCACATCTCAGGATCAGACTGTAAAGGATGTCAGAATCAGGCCTTCTGACCCTAAGGACATTGTTCTTTCTCTCTCTAGGCTGCAGTAGCAATTTTGGGCTTTGCTGCCTTCTTTTTAAACCTGCTTTTTCTCCTCTGCTTTGCTATGGGCTCTTTAATGTTTGTATGTGGGCTGCTTATTCCTTCAACGCGCAATTGTGGCTTTGAATTTCATCTGATATGGCAGTTCGCTCCCAGTTGCTTCAGCTGCTGTACTTCTTTATATCTAAGGAAAGCTTTTTATATTTAAACTAGTTGTCTCCACCAAGCTGGTTTTCCTAAGCCGTCAGAAAGATTTTTACTTGTCATGTTTGCTTTGATGTGTCAGCTCTGATCTACATACGGTACCTCTTCTGTTTGTGTTGCATTTATCTAGCCTTCTGAAACTGGAAATAAAAGGTTTTGTTTATTAAGATGCAATGTTTTTAAATGATTCCCAGCACTTATTATTTCTGTCCCCAGCATCAAAAAGGAGTTCTCTGTTCATTTTCCTTAATATCACTGTAGGATAAAAATACATGAAGGTGGTTCTGGGTAATAGCACAGTTGCTGTTGTAACAGGCAAGTCACATGATTCAAAGAAAAGTCTCAGACTTCATTACATAACACATTGGATATTCAAGGTCTTAGTTCTCCTAGACAATGTTTCAAAGGCATCCTCATATTGTACTAATTAATAACTCCTGAATAAATGTTTCACAGACTTGTTTTCAAGCAAAACTCTCAGAAAAACATAGCTAGCACCATAGGTTTATTGAAATAGCACACAGCTATATCACCGCAACCTGTGCTCTCATCCAGTGTCATCCCTAGAGTCAGGTCTGATTGGTATTTTCATAGACCTCTAGTGGAAACATACAGCGCTACAGGAAGTAAAAATGGGATCAAGACACTCAATTCAAAAGCTAATTTTGAACACCTCAAAGAATATATGTGTGTGTTTGTGTGTGTGTGTGTGTGTGTGTGTGCGTGCATAATGCCAATAATAAATAATTATACAGATACAGAAGATAGAGGAGGTTATTGTTATGGGAGGCATCATTTAAAATGACAAGGTGCTTTACAGATGCATGAGCTGCAGTGTCCTAACCAAATTCATACTTGGGAAGTTACATTCTGCCTACTTAAACTGTGCCCCATAATTTCAGGTAGAAAACTTATTCTTCACTTTCCTTTTTAAAACAAAAGTTCTATTAAGCTATGTTGTGGTTCTTGAGTAGCTCCATCCCAGATGTGATTGCATTTCAGTATCAGCAGGGCGATTCCTATATACTATATGCAGCCTGGTAAAATACATACTTTCAGGATGGATTGGGTAAGCGTCTCCCAAACTTTTGAGAGCTAAGCCCCATCATTATCATGATGGAAAATCCCAGAGGGATGTGCCCTCCTGGCAAATCAAGTGACACCCGGATTGATCTCTTGCAAGGTGCTTAACGTGGTCTGATTGTATATTCAGTTTATGTCCACCACTGGCAATGTTGTCACATCACTGAAGCTTTTGGCACCCACATAATCACCAGCCATATAGCAGCATTCCTTGGTAAACACATTTCAGAATTAATTGGTTTTCCATTCTTATAATATGTCCACATCAAGGAAGCTGCCAAAATGGAACCAGGGCTGATGGAGGTGGGTACTTGTCCTGCCACTTGATATGGAGCAACTGACAGAGACAATGAGAATTAAAAATGTCAATCCAGTGTTCTTTAACATTCTTCATTGCCCATGTTTCACTTCCATACATTACAGGTGGTATAACCCTGGTTCTATGGATTCACAGCGTCATAACAAGCCACATGTCAGGATGTCCCTACAGAGGCTGGTGAAGGGCCCAACATGGTGGCAGCTGCTGCTATATGAGCATTCACATCTTTCAAGCATTCTCCAGCACTCTCTATGATCTTGCCCAAATATTTGACACCTGGCACCTGCTCAATGTCCTGCCTGCGCAGCTTAATTACTGAGCTGGTTGTAATCTGCTGCTAGGGTGTTGTTTAATATTAATGGCCAGGGACTGACTTTTGTCTGGATTAATGACCAGAACAGTTCATGCTGCTTTTTGCCCAATCACACTGGCCATAAGCTTTGTGATTCACCAAACTAAGCTAACAAGAAAACATCATCCGCGTATTCAAGATCGCAAAGCAGAATGGTGTTCAGCTCAGTGCCACCAACAGCTGCCTGTTCAAACTTATCCATCAACCAACCAATAACAATATTGACTAATTTTGGCCCATTAACTGGCTGTCTTTGAAGTCGGAGGCCCACTTTTGTCAGCCAAATCTGATGGTCAGCATCAAGTTCAGCACCCCTGTGAACTTGGACATCCATGACCATTGAGTGCCAATGATTGTTCTTTGGGTGATGGAAGAGTGAGTCAGTGATCACCATGTCATTGGCAGCTGCAAATTCTAACAGCGGCTGCCCATTCCCTAACACCAAACTTCCCGAGCATACCAGCCCAGGTTTCAATATCCTTTCCTACCTGCCCATTAAAGTCCCCCAGGATCATGGTGATATCTCTTCTCAGAAGTTCATTAAAGACCGACTGCAGTTGCTGGTCAAAATTATGTGCAGTTGTATCACTGGCTGTGGTGTTGGGGGACCATACACTGTGATGATAATGAGATGCTTGGCGGAACTACCATTAAGTGGACACATAATTCGTTAAACAATTGTAAACAAAGAGTAAGTATTAATGGACTGATGTCAGATTGGAGGGAGGTCTCAAGTGGGGTTCCACAGGGATCTGTTCTGGGGCCAGTGTTTAACATCTTTATTAATGACCTGGATGTAGGAATAGAGAGCATACTGATCAAATTTGCAGATGACACAAAGCTGGGGGAGGGGTTTCAAACACTTTAGAGAATAGAGTTAAGATTCAGAGAGATAGATAGGGCTCTACCAAATTCAAGTCCATGAAAAACACGTCATGGACCATGAAATCTGGTCTCCTCCCATGAAATCTGGTCTTGTGTGTGCTTTTACCTTATACTATACAGATGTCACGGGAGAGACCAACATTTCTCAAATTGGGGGTCATGACCCAAAAGGGAGTTTCAGGGGGGGTCACAAGATTATTTTAGGGGGTCACGGTATTGCCGCCCTTACTTCTGCACTGCTGCCTGCAGAGCTGGGCCCTCAGCCAGCAGCCTCCACTCTCCGTCCGCCCAGCTCTGAGGGCAGCGCCCAACCAGCAGCAGCGTAGAAGAAAGGGTGGCAATACCATACCATGCCACCCTTACTTCTGTACTGCTGCCTTCAGAGCTGGGTGGATGGAGAGTGGTGGCTGTTGACTGAGGGCCCAGCTCTGGAGGCAGCAGCGCAGAAGTAAGGGTGGCAATACCATACCATAGAGTCCTGTAGCACCTTATAGACTAACAGACGTATAGCAGCATGAAAGCTCATGCTATCCCCCCAACATGGATAGGTAAAAATAACAAAAACTGTATGACCCTTTCATAAGCCGACCCTATATTTCAGGGGTTGGAAAACTTTGGCTCCTGGCCCATCAAGGTAAGCAGCTAGCGAGTTGGGACGTTTTGTTTACTTGGCGCATATGCAGGCATGGAGCTCCTCAGCTCCCTGTGGCCACAGTTCGCTGCGGGAAGCCACTTCCTGCAGCTCCCATTGGCTGGGAACGGCAAACCGCGGCCACAGGGAGCTGAGAGGCTCCATGTCTGCAGACGCTCCAGGTAAACAAAATGACAATATATTAGATATTCAATTCAATGATTCCATAGTTTAAAATCATCAAATTTTGGTGTAGACCCGTTTATAAGCCGACCCCTGCTCTTTGATGCATCACTTTTTTACCAAAAATATTCAGCTTAAGAACGAGTATATATGGTGTATCCTATCCTTGCTTACATGCTTTGATGAGCAGTGAGATAATTAATACGTAAAGTATCACCTGAGTTAGCACCCATTGAATGGAATGGACAGTGCACACCCTACAAGTTATTGTTTCAAACTCTCTGCAAATTCAAGCAGAGACCATTGCATCAGTCAGTTCGGACATATTTTGAAGATTTTTCCTTGCAACCATAACAGATAGAGTTTAACTTTTTTTTTTTTTACATGAAAGTCGAGACTTGGAATAACAATTGAGAGGTCTGCTGTCTCTCACCTACCCGTAGCTAGTCCTTTGGCAAACTCTGCTCTAAAATATAATGTTAATTTTAAATATGAGCTTTGTTGTAATTATCAGACATGGGAAAGAGAATAAAACCACATGACAAACTCTATTTTGCAAGACCAAGCTAATGGCCCATAAATCATGGGGACTGATCCTGCATCTGCTAAAGTCAATGTCAAGACTCCCATTGACATCAGTGGAAGTGGAAGCAGGCCAATGACATTTCTGTGCAGGATCCCACTGAATTTGTATAAATAAGGATTACACCCATTGACATGGGTTTGCAAGACTGGGTCCCTAGACTGAATGTTGCTTACTTATGCTCCATAATACCAGATAATACTATTTTCCTTTGGACACATAAGAAGACCAACTAAAATCTTTGTTTAATGTCAACAGGCTTAAGAAGGGTTGATCTTTAACTGGTTTTAATTAAAAGCAGTTTTTGACATATCTTATATCTCTTTATTTATAGAACAGCGTCAACAATTTCTAATGTCATCTCAGTCCTCTGACCATTGCCTTGATTTTAACATAGGTCACACTCATGAAAGGTCAATGTTTGCAGAGAGAGTAATTATTCCAGTCAGCCATTTTCTTTAAATCTTCTCATGAAGATATAATAGATAAAGATGGGTAAAACTCACAAAGGTAGAAGGAGAAGAGTATTAATGGGCTCTCCTTTTAGTCAGTGCTGAGTTGTAGAGATGAGGGGTTTTAATATGGTGGCATGGAAATAACATTATAGGCAGTTATTTTTTTATTGATGTAATTTGTTTCCTTATATTGCTATGAGGCAAATTCTGATATCCTTCCACTTAGAATTACCTTATTCCACACAGAATCATAGAATCATAGGACTGGAAGGGACCTCGAGAGGTTATCTGGTCCAGTCCCCTGCACTCATGGCAAGACTAAGTATTATCTAGACCATTCCTGACAGGTGTGTTTGTCTAACCTAATCTTAAATATTTCCAATGATGGAGATTCCACAACCTCCCTAGGCAATTTATTCCAGTGCTTAACCACCCTGATGGGAAGTTTTTCCTAATGTCCAAACTAAACCACCCTTGCTGCAATTTAAGCCCATTGCTTCTTGGCCTATCCTCAGAACAGTTCTTCTCCCTCCTTCTTGTAACAACCTTTTATGTACTTGAAAACTGTTATCATGTCCCCTCTCAGTCTTCTCTTCTCCAGACTAAACAAACCCAATTTTTCAATCTTCCCTCATAGATCATGTTTTCTAGACCTTTAATCATTTTTGTTGCTCTTCTCTGCACTGTTTCCAATTTGTCCACATTTTTCCTGAAATATGGCACCCAGAACTGGACACAATACTCCAGCTGAGGCCTAATCAGCGCAGAGTAGAGCGGAAGAATTACTTCTCGTGTCTTGCTTACAACACTCCTGCTAATACATCCCAGAATGATGTTTGCTTTTTTGGCAACAGTGTTACACTGTTGACTCATATTTAGCTTACGGTCCACTATGACCCCCAGATCCCGTTCCACAGTACTCCTTCCTAGGCAGTCATTTCCCATTTTGTCTGTGTACAACTGATTGTTCCTTCCTAAATGGAGTACTTTGCATTTGTCGTTATTTAATTTCATCCTATTTACTTCAGACCATTTTTCCAGTTTGTCCAGATCATTTTCAATTTTAATCCTATTCTCCAAAGCACTTGCAACCCCTCCCAGCTTGGTATCGTCTGCAAACTTTATAAGTGTATTCTCTATGCCATTATCTAAATCATTGATGAAGATATTGAACAGAATTGGACCCAAAACGGATCCCTGCAGGACCCCACTCATTATGCCCTTCCAGCATGATTGTGAACCACTGATAAGTACTCTCTGAGAACGATTTTCCAACCAGTTTTGCACCCACCTTATAGTAGCTCCATCTAAGTTGCATTTCCCTAGTTTGTTTGTAGGAAGGTCATCTGAGACAGTATCAAAAGCCTTACTAAAGTCAAGATATACCACATATACTGCTTCCCCCCATCCACAGGGCTAGTTGACTTGATTTGAATAGGACTGTTTGCGGGGTTATGTACTACTCAACAGAAGAAATGTCATGAGAAGCTGGTCCTAAAAACACTCTAAAACATAGATCTGATATAGCACTTTTCATATGGAGATCTCAAAGTGCTTTAAAAAGGATGATGACATTGTTATCTCTAAGTGACTTGTCCAAAGTCACCCAACAGGGCAATGGAAGAGTCAGGAATTGAACCCAAGGTTCCTGAATCCTAGTTAACTACCTTATGTACTAGGTCTTAATGCTCCCTGTGCAAAAAGATGTATTATTTCTACCTGGTTAATGTTCTTCTATATTATAGCTCACTGACATTTTTCAAATGAAATAATTTTTGGTGAAAATATGGCCTTTTTTCAAAAGTGAAAACATTTTGGGGAAAAAATCTTTTGATGTTTACAAATTTTCAGTTTTGCTAAAGATGTGACATTTTAAATTCCAAATGATCAAAAATGTTATCAAAACAATAACCTAAATGGTTAGTGCTTTATTTTGTTCACTAAAAACTAGCTTTGGTAATCACTGCTCTACAGCCAAAATGCTTCTGAAATAAATGTAGTCAAACTTTACTAATTCTGGGTCACTGAGAACGAAAATGATGCTTAAAATTGTTGATTGGCTCTAGTTTTCAAGATATGCTATTGGGTCAGTATATACGACCCTTGACTTGGGAATGGCGGAGGATAAGTGAGTTATAAAGGGAAGGGATCTCAATTTAAACCAGAAATGACTAAAATACATCTTTGACTGGATCTATGAATAAATCTATGACTGGGTTTGGACAGTACTTGCTTTTTAGGCAAAACAATGAATGATGCAATCTGAAGCTGGTATTGCGTCATACATGATATGAATTGTATCATGTTATTCCTAGAAGTCATGGATGATGCAATCATAACGAAGCTTACATCACTCTGCTGAACAAATTGCCCTATATCAGCTCTAGAAATCATACAGTGTCGTGCTCTCTTATTTGTCAGTGTTTGATTTTGCAAAGGGACACATTTCTGTTTAGCCAAAGTGAGCAGAGATGCCTCGTACTTGTGTGAACAGTGCAGATAACTTCTGCTATGTTTGTGGTGAAGTGACTTTTGCATCACAAAAGCGCAGTATAACCACTATGGTTAAGAAAGCCTATCACCTTTCTTTTGGCTGCAAAATTGGAGATCAGGACAAGAGGTGGGCCCCACACATATGCTGCAACACTTGTGCAACAAATCTTCGCCAGTGGTTGAACAGGAAAAGGAAATCTATGCCTTTTGCAGTGCCAATGATTTGAAGAGAGCCAACAGATCATACCTGCAATTGTTACTTCTGCATGGTGCCTCCAGTTGGGAAAGGTGTGTCAAAGAAGAAAAAGTGGACTGTGCATTATCCAAACATTCCATCAGCTATACGCCCAGTACCCCATGGAGAAGGACTGCCGGTTCCTGATGCACCAGAATCATTCTCACTTGAGTCAGACGAGGAAGAGGATGAAACTTCTGGTCCTGAACCATCAATGTCACAGGACCCACATTTTCTCCCATCCTCCTCCTCTGAACCACACCTCATAACACAAGGTGAACTGAATGACCTTGTCAGGGATTTGGAACTACCCAAGAGTAAGGCAGAGCTGTTGGGCTCCAGACTACAGCAGTGGAATCTCCTGGCAGGTGATGTTAGGGTTTCCATGTTCCGTGACCGTCCAAAGGATCTTGTCCCATTCTTCTTCATGGAAGGTGATCTTGTAGCCTGCAACAACATCGATGGTGTGATGGCAGCCCTCAACGTCGTTCACGATCCAGATGAGTGGAGACTGTTCATTGATTCTTCGAAGACGAGTCTTAAAGCTGTTTTACTGCATAATGGCAATGTTTTGCCATCAATTCCAGTTGGTCATGCAGTCCATATGAAGGAAACCTATGACAACATGAAACAACTTTTGAGGTGCATAAACTATGACCAACATCAGTGGCAGCTTTGTGGCGATTTGAAGGTTGTTGCTCTCTTGCTTGGTCTGCAGACTGGATACACAAAGTACTGCTGTTTTCTCTGCGAATGGGATAGTCGTGCAAGAGATTCCCACTACATCAAGATAGATTGGCCACTCCGACAGTCATTGGCGCCTGGGAGGAAAAGTGTTCAGCATCCACCACTTGTTGAATCAAGGAAGATTTTGTTACCACCCTTACACATCAAGCTGGGTCTGATGAAGAACTTTGTCAAGGCCATTGACAAAACACAAGCAGCTTTCAAGTACCTCCGTGGAAAATTTCCAAGGTTAAGTGAAGCTAAGATAAAGGAAGGTGTCTTTGTTGGTCCTCAGATTCGTGAACTTCTTCGAGATGATGCATTTGACCATGCACTGCGTGGCAAGGAAAAGACGGCATGGAAAGCCTTCCAGTCAGTGGCAATAAATTTTCTCGGAAACAACAAGGCAGACAACTACAGGTTGTTGGTGGAAAACCTCCTCAAGGCATACAAAAGCCTTGGTCGCAACATGTCACTAAAGATACATTTTTTGCACTCTCATCTAGATTTTTTTCCACCGAACTGCGGAGCAGTGAGCGACGAGCACGGCGAGCGATTTCACCAGGACATTGCAACAATGAAGAAACGCTATCAGGGCAAATGGAGCCCATCAATGCTTGCAGACTATTGCTGGACAGTGACAAGAGATGCTCCATTTAATGAATACAAGAGACAAGCCAAGAAGCACTGAGTAGACACTGAATAGGACTAAACTATGTACAGAATAGTTTTTTGCCTTTTGTTTCATAATAAATTTTATTTATATAACCCTTTTGCTGATTTTTAAAGTGTTACATAAACAGGACAGGTGAAATATTATCATGTAAAGCAACCATAAACACATGAAAAGACCTAGGTTTACAATTTATGATTAAAACTCTATTATCTACACAATATACATAGACATAAAATGTAAAAACTTAAATATCTTAGAAACAGTAGCCAATCAGTTGTTTTAATTGTCATATTTGAATTCAGCACATCAAAATACATAATAAATAGCACATTTTATCTCTGAAGCAGACGACTTCTCAAAAATTGTAGACCAGTGTAATCAGAACATTTTGGTAACCCTTTTGATGATATTTTAAATAATGTTTGTTTGGTTTTTTGATAAATTTTGTGTTTTGAGAAAAACAAAAAATTCAGGAGTTCATTTTTCATGAAATCTTTTTTTCAAAATTTTGACCAGTTTCATATGAAGTCCATGAAGTAAGGACCATCTTTTTGTTCTTTGTACGGCACCTGGCACAGTGGGGCCCTGGTCTGTGATTGGGGGCCCCTAAAAGCTAATGCAATACAGATAATGATAAATCAAATAGAAAACAGAAAAATTATATAACAAAGAGACATAAAAGGATTTAATTTACTACTGAAATGATCAAATTATTTCATCAGAATAAATGGGATAGAGATTTAAGCCCCTTATGCTTAGTTTTAAACATAGGAATAGTTAAATTAAGTTTAAACCCATTGAGGAGCCAGCCCTATATTTTAAAAAAGAAAGTAAAAACCAATTAATGTATGTAGCTGAATTTTCAGATCATCCTATAGGAAAGTATTCTACATAATATCCAGATTTTAATAAGCAAATGGGGGTGGGTGTTAAATCTGTAACTGTATTGGGTTCGAATAATAAGATTCAGTCTTGACACAAATATTAAATCTGAACATGCCCTTTACTGCATCCTCAGTGTAAAAATCTTCTGCCCAGATAGATCAATTGCTATATGTGTGTGTGTGTGTACTATATATAAATTCCTTACAATTCTATTTTATGTAGTCCTTTTTGAAAGGCGTTCAAGAGAGCTCCATTGTCAGCATGCTTAATTGCTCAAAGGTGGAACTTTATGTTCTAATGCAGCATTAGAAACTCCCGCCCCCCTCCCCCTTCATAAAAATCAGACCCACTGAATGCTGAAGAGCGCTAAACTTTTATATTTTATTTAAAAGTGAAAATGTGAAGTTGCATGTCAGCAATCTGCAACTTCCTCTATGGTCACTGCTTTGTTGAGAGAGACTCCTGTAAAACTCAGTTCCACTTGAAGGGCGGACAGTTTGACAAGAGAAGAACAAAGGTGGGGCACATTTTTTAAATGTCTGTCTCCAGCTAGGAACATAGGAATGGCCACAGTGGATCAGACCCAAGGTCCCTCTAGTTCAGTATCCTGTCTCTGACAGCAGCCTGCACTAGAGGCTCCAGAGGAAAGTGCAAGAAAACCTGAAGCAGGCAGATATGAGATAACCTAACTACCGGGAAAGTATCATTATCTTGAAGTAGCGTGACCTGATTTGCAAAAATGCTGAGTGGCCACCATTCTCCTGTGGGCAGCATGACACCCAGTGGGAGCTGTGGGTGTTAGGCACCTTGAAACGAGTCCCATGGTGTCTCAAGCTAGTCATCCAAAAGTCCAAAATCTGAGGCCTGGTCAAACAATAAAGGTCAGTAAATGGCTTATTCCCGCCACAACTTACTGCATTCAACTTGATCCTTAACAAAAGACCTCTGCTGAATCCAACAGCCTCTATTGGTACAAATAAACCATTGTAAGTTATTTTGGTTTGTGCTGGATTGAATCACTCTGGTCAAGGTCTTGGGGGAAGCCAGGGACCTTTAATTAGAGCACTTTGCTGCAGAGATATAAGGAGACAATTTTCAAATGTGTCTAAGTGGCTTAGGAACCTAAAACCAAAAGGCTGTAGGTTCCGAAGTCATTAAAGCATGTTTGAGAATTTTGCCTGTAAGTCTTTTTGTACGGGTAGCTTTATACTGAGACTTGCAGGTGAATTTCTATCTTCCCTTCAGCCCTGTCTCAGCTCCTTCCGTGCCACCCTCTCAGCAAGAGCATACATGCCCCTTCACAGGTTCTTTATACGATGAAGTTAGCTGCTCTCAAGTGCAGCTGAATTTAAGTGCCTCCCACTTCAAATTCTTGGCAGGCAGCCAGCATTTTTGCAATTTAGGTTCATCATGTCCTCCCGATGCTGATCACTTCTTAAAGTAACTGAAATCATATGACCCACAGCACTGAATCAAACAGGGTAAGCATCCATTAAATTCATCAGTTGGTAAAAACAGCTCATAAATCCCTAGTTAGCAGAATGGATCGTACCTAAGGAAAAGAAGAATCAAACACAATCTTTTTTTTTTTTTACTTGCGATTTATTGGCTGGAGGGGTCAGATCCTGCACTTTTTATTCAGCCCTTAATCTGGCAGAGCTTCCTTTGAATTCCATGGGAGTTTTCCCTTATTAAAGATGGCAGGATTTGACCCTAGAGCCTTTTCGAAATGGGGAGCTCTTTCACTAGGTGATTCATCCTGTTATTTCTTTAAATGTGTGGGGAATCTTCAGACTTAAGTGCATGGTTTCTGGGACTGATAAAAGAAACATATTGCAGACCCCATTTACCGGAAATGCTTTGAGGGTTATCAAAAGAAGCTAGACCTGCAAACAAAACCAAAAATCACTACTTGTATTTGGAGTGAAAGGGTTAGAACAAATCCACCGCCCTAGGACTTAATGGATGTTACCCTGACATATGTCATGGCCATGGCATTATAGTGTGGACCTAAGTCAGATCTTCCCACTCCTAAAGGCCCTGCCTCTTGTGTTAAATGTGTGGGGATTATGAACTATTTTCTAAAATGTTCAGTTTAAAAAAACCTGGCACTGTGCACCATTTTGTTGGAAAAACTGAGGTCCCACCTTCATTTTCTAGCATGGAACTTTACCCTTCAGGCTAGTGGAATCTAGCATCATGCCCTGCATAACAAAGGAGCCAAATGATACTTTCTATATCTTGAAAACCAACTTTATGAATAGCTTTCTACCTGTGCAAGGTAGTCCCAACTCACTCATCATTTTGGGGAAACAAGGGCTCCTACATCACTTTCTATGAGGGGCAAAATCAGCCTTCTTTAAACTGACATCAGAAACCCACTTCTAGTTATATAACATTTCATCACAAAAAAGTAAGCTTATGTATAATTTTCTAGAAGAGATTCAAATCTGTCCCTCTGCAATAGTGTTACATAAGTTTGCATGAGAGAGATTACCGTTCCGTTCATTGCTTGATACTTTACATCACATGGCTTCATACATACAACCTACAGATCCAGGTTATTGCTTCAGGCTCTGCATTGTGGGAGATCGACACTTGCTTCCTGCTTCACAATGTATCATGAAAACTTAGCATTTTGCTTTGATTGACATCAACAGAAACTTGCCCCATGCTTAGCTTTGCAGAGCTGGATGAATTTTTTTCAGGGAAATGTAAGTTCACCAAAAAATGCATGTTTCAGATCACTGAAATAATTTACAAATTATAATTTACAAATTTGGTGAATAGTTTCAACCACAACCAAAACAAAAACAAAAAACAGAAATGTCAAAACAGTTCATTTTGACATTTTTGAAATAAACCATTATGGCATTTTGTTTTGAAATGACAGTTTCAAAACGTTTTGTTCAACTTGAACATTTTTTGGGGGGGGGGGGGGATGTTTTTCATTTCACTGAGGGAAAAAAATCCATTTCAGTTCAAAATGAATGAAATTCATTTTTGGATTTTTCAGTTCAGTGACCACACCAAAAAATCAATTATTTGCTCAGCTCTAATGAGGATGAACTTTAATATGTCATGAAACCCAATCTAAAGCAGCAAACTTGATCTCATGAATCATTCTCTATCAGGGAAACTCAAACTCAGGCTTCCAAATGTGGAAACTGGGCATTAGGCCTCTGTAAGGAGTCCAGAGGCCATGGCAATGAGCACATTATAAATGCCAAGATAGATAGGTACACAAGGTGGGTGCAGTAATATCTTTTATTGGAACAACTTCTGTTGTTGAGAGAGACAAGCTTTCAAGCTTACACAGAGCTCTTCTTCAGATCTGGGTTGTCTCTTTCTAACATCTTGGGACCAATACAGCTACAACACAGCAAACAAAGAGAAGTAGGGCTGATTTGCCAATTCTTGATTGAAATACTTGTTTCATATGAACAAGCAAAGTTGGAACAGACACTGGAGACTCCATTAGCTGAGGTCCCACACCACTCCTTAGACATTGAGGCAACCTGGTAGAAGCTCAGAGATGTCACACATAATACAGCATCCAAGGTTCTTGACTTTGTAATGCGGAAACATGAAGACCGGTTTGATGAGAATGACCTTGAGATAGACCAGGAAGGGAAACATATTTAGCTGTGACAACCATCAAAGAATCTCACTGCTCTCTATAGCGGGGACGATCCTTGCACAGGTTGTCCTCAACAGGTTCGTCTCTCACCTAGTGAACTTGATGCACCCAGAGTTATAGTGTGGCTTTCGTGCTGGCTGTGCCACCATGGACATGACTATTGCAGTCTGACAAATACAAGAGACGGCTGCTGAACAGAACAAAGACCTGTACATAATGTTTGTTGATCTGACCAGAGAAGATGATTGCTGTCATCCACTCATTTCACGATGGCATGATGGCCAAGGTTATGGACTGTGGTGACTCATCAGAAGCCTCCCCTGTCACCAACGGCACCAGAGAAGGCTGCATAATGGCTCTAGTCCTCTTTGCCATTGTCTTTTCAGACATGCTCTTGTTCGCATTCCAGGACTTTGACAGAGGTATACACATCCGGTTTAAATTGGATGGGAGCCTAATTAATCTATAGCAACTCAGGGCACAGACCAATTTAATCAGACAGCTATTAAGAGATCTCTTATTTGCCTCCGACTGTGCCCTCACTGCACACGCACTCAAGGACATTCAGTTTATCGTGGAATGCTTTGCCTATATCTCAAAATGCTTCGGTTTCACAATCAGCCTGAAAAAGAGGGAGGCCATGTACCAGCCAGCACCAGACCACCAGCATCATGAGCACCTTGATCCCAGCTTTAGAACTGACAACATACCCCTCAACTTAGTTAGGAAATTCTGCTACCTGGATAGAACACTTTCCACCAACGCCATGTTGAAGGATGAGATCATTCAGTGCTTGTCAAAGGCCAGCTTGGCATTTAGCTGGCTCACCTGTAGCCTCTGGAGGGAGGCTGCCTCAGAACAAAGATAAGAAACTACCATATTGTGTTATTCACCCCACTCCTCTATGGCTTTGAGACATGGACGCTCTGCCAATGCTACATCAATCAGTCCTTGAGAGATGCCAAATCTTTGACACCAAAAGCAACCTCATCAGGGCTCAACTTTCCTGGGTTGGACACGTGGTGCACATGGAGGTTTTCTGTATACCGAAAGCAGTGTTCTACAGCCAGCTGGGCACAAGGGTCGACCCATCCTCAGATCATGCAAGACAGACATTAAAAACTGGGAACTCATTGCACTGGACACACCCAGACGGAGAGAGCTGTGCCCTGAGGCCATGTCCATTTTTGAGGAATGGTGTGTGAAGGCTCTCCAGGAGAAGAGACCACGTCATAAGGCCAACACCTGAAAGCCTCCCCCCAACAATGACTACACTTGCAAGACAAGCAACCACATTTGCAAATCCAGGATTGGACTCGCTTCCCATGTGAGAAGCCATAAAAACAAATAAACCCAAAATTCAAATCAAAATTCTTATCTGTTGAAGCAATGGGAGAATCCATTATTAGAATCCATGAATCTTCAACTGGTATAAACTGGTACAAGTTCCATTCAAGTCAAGGAGAACTATGGTAGTTAACACACGCTGAGGATCTAGCTCACTGTACTGACCTGAAGGAAAGTTATTGATTTGGATGAGTTTTACAGGATGCAAATGAAGCCTTTCCAAACACCAAAGAATGAGTCAAATTCCCCCAGGTAAAAATAGTTCCCATGAGCCAGGGTTTCTGATGTAAGTTTATAGTGTGAGTCCAGGTTTCCACATTTTCAGTCGTAGTGAATCAGGGCGAGTTTCTCTGAGGTAATGGGAGATCTGAAGTTAATGTGCCTGAATGCAATTCCATACATGCGGTTGGGCTGCTCAGAGGTAACATGATGTGTGTGGTGTAGGTTGTGAAGTTATGCACTGGCTCAGGATTACCTGCTGTAAAGTGAGCCATTATCCCAGGTTTCCTTCATGCAAGGTTGTGAAGGAAGCAGTGTCTTCCCCTTAGAACCTCGTGCAGTCGTTTTAGGGTTGGGTTTTTTGTTTGTTTGTTTGTTTGTTGCATTTAATAACTACTTAAATGGTGGTGGGTGAGGTGGGTTTTTTTTTGGTTTATTCTTACTTTGATGCTCAGAGGAGGTAATTTTCTTTCTGTGTTTCAGTTGGATATAAAATGCAAAATTGGCCCTTTCCAGAATTGAAAGTGGCATGCCATGAAAAATGGCCATTTTTGCTATTTTTTCAAAGAATTCGATTTATGCAAATAAGCATTGTCCTAGCTTAGATCTATGCAAACCTGGGGCTTTTTATAATGGGGCTGAAAACTTCTAATGTTCCCTGCACTTACATCCCCACTGGGGTTTGGGAAACATTTTTTTTGTTTAAATCTTCATGTTTCCTGACTCATTACAGGGCCCTAAGCTAAATGGAGCTAGAAGTGTAAATGAGAGCTTGAATGAGCAGAAAAATCCATCTTTTAAAAATGGCAGGACAGAAATTGCTTCGAAAGTCATTTGGGCCTATCTGAGATAGCAAATGTGCTAGAAATGTTCTTTGCTGGGGGTAGGAAATTAATGAGTTATATGAAGTCGCTGGGCTAAAGTCTCTGCTGGCATGAACTCCCTTGATTGTAGGTCTCATAAGAAGAGGAGACAGGAGTCCATGCAGAAGACGTTATAACAGTTGTAAGGAACCATATTGTCAGTTTACCCATATCTCCTGGAAAGCTTGACCCCTGCTAACAGGATAGTAAAATTTTGATTCACTGTACTCAGTTAATAACACTGTGACTGCAGCTTTCCTGCTCAAGTCTGTTAGCTTTACCTGATCCTCCTGCCCTATCTGTGTTGCCCACGCTGACAGATCTGTTTGTTGGTGCCCTGGTAAGGGCCACGTAGCTTTGACCCTTGGAGCTTTGGTCAGTCCCGCTGTTTGAGGGATGGAGCTGAGCTAAGCAGGGAAACTTGGTCTAAAAAGTCACTTTCTGGGTGAACTCAAGAGCCATTATAAACAGAGGCAGCTAATGGGAGAGTTTTGGAGGCAGCGTGAGAGGCTTTCCTTCCAGGTCCACCTCTATGTGCAATTCCACAGTGGCCAATGATGGACCAGTGGTGGTGAATGGCAATGGATATACCATTTTTTCTTTTCTTTCCTGAAGACAGAATGTGTAGGAAGTGCAAGTTGGTGGCTGTGCTGGAAGAAAAGATTCTTGGATTGGAGGGGGAAGTTGAGATGCTCTGGAGAATCACAGAAGATGAGGAGTTCCTAGGCAGCCAGGTTTGGGAAACATTAGTTCAAGAAAGGAAGGAGATGGCACCAAGGAGCTGGAGAGAGAGGAAGTGAGAGAGGAGGCCTGGCAGCTCATAACAACCAGAGGCAAGAGGTCAGGGTGGTATTTTACACAGCTGGAGATGGGCAGGCAAGGGCCACCAGAGAGACAAGGACTAGGAGGATTTCCACACGGCTAAAAGTTTCAAGGTTCAGCTGGTCCAAGGGAATGGAGATGTGTACGGGATACACCTACGGACTGCAGCTCAGCACAGCCTGTAAGAAAATCAAGCTTGCCCACAAAGGGATCCTCCAACTGCCCAAGGGAGACAAATTATATTTATTGGGGATTCAGTACTCAGAAGGATCGAAAGAACATTCTATATAGGACAAATGGAAAAAAGGCCAGGGTGCTGTCTTCCCATAGCTAAGACACAAGATGTCACTCTAAGATTGGTTAGGCTTCTCAAGTCAACAGGCAAGGATCTATTGGTAACAATTCACTTCAACACTAACGACACTGTGTCGCAGATATCTCACAGATAATAGATGACTTCAGGGAACTCAGAAGTGTGCTGAAGAAGAAGAATGTCTAAGAGATCTTGTGCTGCAAGTACTAACACATCCATAAAATTTCTAAATATTATAGATCACAATTTGCTAACTCAAAAAGTGTTGCATCCAACATGGGGGTGTTCTATATTAGACCTTGCCTTAACAAATAAAGAGGAACTGATCAGAACTAAAAATTTGTGGTAGCTTAAGTACAAGTGATCATGACTTGATTAGATTTATAATGTGCAAGCACAATAAAGTCCAGACCAGTAAGATATATTGTTGGTGCTTCAAAAAGGCCAATGTCACAAAGCTCAAAACAAGTATGAACAAAATCAGCTGGGTGGAAGAATTTACTAAGAAAAATGTGAACCGTAATTGGGAATTGTTTAAGAACACTTTACTAGATGCCCAGAAAGCCACAATGAAGGAAGCAATCTGTAGTGGCTAAAAAACTGACCTGGTTTAGAGAGGAAGTGAAGGCAACTAGAAAAATATATATTCTATTACACCTCTACCCCGATATAACGCTGTCCTCGGGAGCCAAAAAATCTTACTTTGTTATAGGTGAAACCACGTTATATCGAACTTGCTTTGATCTGCCGGACTGCGCAGCCCCGCCCCCCCAGAGCACTGCTTTACCGCGTTATATCCAAATTCATGTTATATCGGGTCGCATTATATTGGGGTAGAGGTGTATTTTATATATATAACAACATGGAAGAAAGGGGAACTTGACAGTATTGAATATAAATCAAAGCCAGAAATTGTAGAAAATTAATAAGTGAAGCAAAGTGACTCAAGGAGAAATATATGGCCAGCAAGTGAAGGATAAATCGTGACAGTCTGTACCCCTATGTTCACCGCTTTTACAAGACTATGATAGATTTTGTACAAACTACGCCTTGTGAGATATAATTTGAAAATGCATGATTTGCTGATCATTATTGTTCTGGTAGTGGGTGAGGTAACTTACATGCTGGCGGCTGTATGGAAGTAGACCAGGAGTGGCAGCTCTCATAGAAAAGCAGTGTAAAAGGCACCCCAGGTAGGAGAACTGAGGGGACACAGCTTTTCATCAGTCCAGATTGTACCCGGAGTAATGTCACACAAATAGAAGGAGTTTTTAAAGTAGATTAGTAACAAAAAGTATCCTAACAATTGTATTGGTCCATTCCTAGATGGAAATGGTAGAAATCTCAATAATAATGCAGAAAATGCATTCAGTGTGCTCAATAAATACTTTGTTCTGTGTTTTGGGGAAAAATAGATGATGTACTCATATCATATATTGATGATAACACTCTTTTCGTTCCACTAGTATCTCCGAAAGATGTTAAATAGCAGCTACTCAAGGTAGACATTTTAAATCAGCAGGTCCAGGTAACTTGCATCTAAGAGCTTTAAAAGAGCTGGGGAGGAGATTCCAAGAATGGTAATGTTTGTTTTCAATAAGTTTTGAGCATTGGGGAAGTTCCAGAAGACTGGAAGAAAACTAATATTATGGTCAGATAATGGAGCAGCTGATATGGAACTCAATTAAGAGATAATTAAAGGAGAGTAATATACTTAATGCCAATTAGCATGGATTGATGGAAAATAAATCCTGTTAAACTAACTCAATACCTTTTTTGACGAGATTACAAGTTGGCTGATAACGGTAATAATGTTGATATAATGTATTTAGATTTCTGTAAGGTGCTTGATTGAGTTAGAATTGCACAACATTTTGATTAAAAACTAGCATGATATAAATTAGCAGACATTAAATGGATTGAAAGTTGGCTAATAGTTAGGTATCAAAATGTAATTGTAAATGAGGACGCATCATCAAAAGGGTGTGCTTCTGGTGGGGTCCCGCTGGGATCGGTTCCTGGCCCTACACTATTTAACATATTTATCAATGACCTGGAAGAAAACATAAAATCCCCACTGATAAAGGTTGCAGCTGACACAAAAAATTGGGGGAAATGGTAAACAGTGAAGAGGACAGGTCACCGATACAGAGTGATCTGGATCACTTGGTAAGCTGGGTGCAAGCAAACAATATATATTTTAATATGGCTAAATGTAAATGTATACATCTCGGGAAAAGAATGTAGGCCATACTTATAGGATGGCGGGGGGGGAGGGGGTACTTTATCCTAGGAAGCCATGACTCTGAAAAAGACTTGGGGATCATGGTGGAAAACATGATCTCCCAGTGTGACACTGTGGCCAAAAGAGCTAATGTGATACTAGGATATATAAACAGAGGAATTTCGAGCAGGAACAGAGACGTTGTTTTACCCCTGCACTTGGCACTGCTGGAATCCTGTGCCTAGTTCTCGTGCCCACAAGTCAAAAAGGATGCTGATAAATTGGAGAGAGCTCAGAAAAGAGCCATGAGAATGATGAAAGGATTAGAAAACATGCCTCTCAACTCAAGCTCAATCTATTTAGTTTAGCAAAGAGAAGGTTAAGGGGTGACTTGTTTACAGTCAATAATAAGAATCTGCATGGAGAACAAATATTTGATAATGGTCTCTTCAGTCTAGCAGTCAAAGGATAACATATTCCAATGACTGGAAGTTGAAGCTAAATAAAGTTCAGACTGGAAATAAGGGGTACATTTTTTTACACTGAGGATAATTAACTGTTGGAACTATTTACCAAGGGTCATGGTGGATTCTCCATCACTGGCAATTTTAAAATCAAGATTGGATGTTGAAATCTCAGTAAATCAATTCATTAAATAAACTGGAATTTGGCCAGGAAACCAGGGTCAATACCATATTCTTGCAAAATGTGACAATGGATCTTCAATAAGCACAAATGCTCTGGCCCTTGGTTGTAGGTCTTATTGAAAAGATGAGCAACACAGTTCCTCCTATCATACTGACACATGTGATTCTTGTTACCCGAAATTGGGCCAGCTAGTAAGCTTAGGGAGGACTAATGACCCACCAGAGTTTGGCAGAAAGCAGCACGTTTATTATACTGATAGCTAAGCTCAAAAGAAGGGGATGGGGTCACACTCACACTCGCATACTCATGCTCCCAGGACAGGCACAGCACTGGAGATGTCAGGAGCCTTTAAGGTAAGTGTCCCACAGTGCAGCGATGGATGGTGCGATGAAGGTAAGTCTTCCCGAGGCACAATGGAATGCAACGCGGTGAACCACTGGCCAGGCAGTCCGGGCGAAGGGCCTTCATGAGAGGTACAAGCTTGTGAGTCCACTCCTGAGCACATGGCCCCTTCACCTTTTAAGGACCTGCTCCTCATGGCCTGTGACTAGAGATGACCTGGCCGCCTCTGGTTGGTCACACTCCACCTCGGGCAGTGTCCATGCAGTGTCCATGCATTGGGTGTGTGAGCGCTGCCTAATTAGACTCCCAGACACCTTGTCTACCTAGGAGCTTTTCTGATCTTCCAGCTGTTCAAGCAGCCCATTCATTCCACAAGCATCCCAGGGCAGGAGGGGAAAAGCCACTTCACAGGTATTCAAAGAGGGAGAGGAGACAAAAGGTGGGGGGAAGTGTAACAGACCTTTTGAGCATACAGGTTATATAGAGCATACAGATCACTGCTGCTCCTACAACAATTCTCTACTGAGCTAAAGTGTGGACTGCCATCTACTGAAACACCAGTAACCAGTTACACTTCCTGAAGTGCATATTTGGTTCTTGGTAAAGGGATCTCACACGAAAATGCTGACTCAGTCCAGTCCTGCTGGGCATGTGAAAGCATCACATGATAAGGTGATTTGGTTGCTGGAAGCATACCGTTATGTAGGATATGTAATTAAAAGAAAGACAAGGTGAATCTTTCTTGGTAATGATGATAGATAGAAAAATTCTAATGTGGAGGTATCTAAAAAGCCGAACACCAGGTGACCATACTCAGCCAATCATTGTCAGCAGTTCTAGAGGGCATTGTAATAGGCAGCAGGTTTAAAATAAACAAAAGGAGGTATTTTTTCCACACAATGCACAGTTAACCTGTGGAACTCCTTGCCAGAGGATGTTGTGAAGCTCAACACTGTCACAAGGTGCAAAAAAGAACTAGATAAGTTCATGGAGTATAGGTCCATCAATGGCTATTAGTCAGGATGGGCAGGAAAGGTGTCCCTAGCCTCTGTTTGCCAGAAGCTGGTAATGGGTGACAGGGGATGGATCACTTGATGATTACTTGTTCTCTTCATTCCCTTTGGGGCACCTGGCATTGGCCACTGTTGGAAGACAGGATATTGGGCTAGATGGACCTTTGGTCTGACCCAGTATGGCCATTCTTATGTTCTTATGTAATGAATAGCAGGAAAACATGACATCTACAAAGCATGGAATGGGGAATAGTCTTCAGGAGGCATTTGAACTGAAGAATGGTTAAAATTTAGGATTTAGATGTTTAGGTTTAGGCTTTTCTGATCTTATGTCAGAACAAAGTCAGCTGTAAAGTGATATCTCAGAATCACTGGTAATGAGGGGAAAGCAACTGTCAGACAACAAAGTTTCAAGTGTACTTTGAGAAGAAGAGAAGAATAAATTTATGACCTGAATGTTTCAATTTTTCTGGGGGTTTTTTTGTGGTGGGGGGAAAATCTCCCCTTCAGAAGTGATGTATTGAGTTGGTTGTAATGGAAGAGAAAAGAAAAGCTGCCAAAAATAGGGTAAAATTTAAAGCTTCTTAGACATGTTTTATTGTCTCTTCATAAAGAGTGTGTCTCTTTTCTGACCTCCTGGGAATCTGAAACAAAAGAGGATTCTTCAGTGTGATGTATTGGGGGGGGGGGGGGAGATCAAAAGCACACAAGGCTTTATGGCTGGATTCCACACAACTTTCTACATAAAGAATCAAAATGTCTTACCTGGTATTCATTTAGCAGTACATCTAGCAGTACTCCACTCTTCCATAAATTCTCAAACAAGTGGTTTCGAGAGAAATCACTCATATACCATTTTATATAAACTGATAATATTGCCATGTGACCTTTTCTAATATCTGAATAATGGAATGGAAATAGAAAGTTTTATAGAGTGGCAAACTTGAAGAAAAAGTGCCTTTAAATAATGACGGTTTACACTCAAAATATTCAAAGCCAGATTGTAGCTTTGCCAATTTACACCAGCTGTGGCTGTATCTCCGAGGTGAGGGTTGGTTTGGATAAGCATTTTAGACCTTGATCTTGCAAACACTCTGGTGCTTAAGCACAGGAGTAGTCTTATTGAATCATTTAGAACAGGGGTTCTCAAACTGGGGGTCGGGAACCCTCAGGGGGTCACGAGGTTATTACATGGGGGGGTAGCGAGCTGTCAGCCTCCACTCCAAATCCCGCTTTGCCTCCAGTATTTATAATGGTGTTAAATATATAAAAAAGTGTTTTTAATTTATAAGGAGGCGTCACACTCAGAGGCTTGCTATGTGAAAGGGGTCACCAGTACTAAAGTTTGAGAACCACTGATTTAGAATACCAATGGGACACAACAACTGACAAAAATATTCAATAAGGGGAGTGAATTGAAGACAAAGGAGATTTACAGTCACAAGTTTACATAGTTACTCGGTTAGGGTATGTGCATATCTTAATGGTTCCATTAAAGTCATTTTTAATGGTAAATTGACTTGCTTTTTGATGGCAATATGGAAAAAATGTGGGTTGAGGAGACTTGAATAAGGGGAGGGTGGAAACTTGTGGCAGTGCTATAACAATGGCATATTATGCATTTATCCAGTGATAGGGATTTAGCTGAGACTGTTTTGCATGATTGTAACATGATTTCAATAGCTGTTTGACTGACTACATGTGCTTGTAATGTCTTTATCTTTTAGAATCTTTCACAGATTTCATGTTCCTTTTTTCTCTACTTACAAATATGTAAAAGCCAAAGTAATAATATATGGAGATATCCTATCTCCTAGAACTGGAAGGAACCCTGAAAAGTCATTGAGTCCAGCCCTCTGCCTTCACTAGCAAGACCAAGTACCGATTTTGCCCCAGAACCCTAAGTGGCCCCCTTAAGGATTGAACTCCCAACCCCGGGTTTAGCAGGCCAATGCTCAAACCACTGAGCTATCCCTCCCTCCTTAAAGTGCTCATAGCATTATGAGTTAAAGGCCTGTAATACCAAAATCCAGAAATGTTTTGCTAAGCTCCAAATAACAACAACAACAAAAACAAACAAAAAAACAAACAAAAAAAGCATTGGTAATGCATGGTATATGATTTGTTAGCAAAAGGTGATGCAGCATGCAGACAGGCTTGTAGGAAAGAGATCTTTACTGAGCATCCTGAAAGGCCAGAGTTACCTGTTTTGAGGCCTGTGTTTGTCTGGTAACAGTCTGGTCCCAGCTTGCACTCCTGAGCCCCTGGTGCCACAAGAAACTAGGTCCCTCCTAAAAGCTGACCCTTTTTCTTCAGTTCCACTAACTACAAAGTGACCTCCCTGAATGGATCTGCAAACCTATTGTTCATTCCTCCTTTACATGCCTTCTCAAGACTAACTTTTGGAGGATTTGCATCCACAATTCAAAACTAATAACTATCTAATTATTTTCTTGAATTTTCAACTAGTTCAAATATATGTGGTTGAATTATAAACCTGGACTATAGGGATTAATCACTGAAATGCTGACTTTCAATTAACTGTAGGGGATGAACAAAGCCCCTGTAATGGATACAAATGAACTTTCACTCCCATTCATCTCAAAGGTATTTGAGTACACATATGGAATGGACTAGTCTTACTTTGGACAAGACAACATAAACCAATTCAGCAACATCCATAGCTCAGGAGAACCCAGTGCAAAAGTAGTCATGAAAAGTAAAGTAGGCTGTCGTGTCCTGTCTTTCTCTTTAGTCAGGGAATGAGAAGGGAGAAATCATATTTTAAACTCTAAATATTATGCCTGTTAATTCGAGAATCTTAATTTGCTTTCTTCCCAAATGCTCTCAGCTCTTAATCGCTTACAGCATCTCTTTTCATTTTCATTATCAGTTAACCCTCATTGCAAAACCTTTAATTTAAGATGCTGCTTTATAGCCTTGCTTTGTTGTACAACTGTTTTAAAGCTGACTCTCATCAACCAGAAGTAGAACTGAAAGCTCTGTATTTTGTAAGAAAACACCTAAAATTCCAAACTCTATAGGGGACAGCATTCAACAAAAACCCAGGTGGTTAGCCAAAATTTGGTTTCCCAGTGGTTGTTTTGGTTAGGAGGAGAAATTGATGTTGGAATCAGGTATTTCTTTGATGCAATCCTTTTATTTTCAAAATGTACAAAATCCTTTTTCCTGGAACACAGCAGGAATCATAGAACGGGAAGCTGTTTCTTTGCTCACAGTTCCAAGACCTCTTTCAGCCAGCACTCAGCCCCAAAATCTCTATTTCTATGGTTTTTTTTCTCAGGACCTTCCTCCCAGAGTTTGTTCTAGCTTTGTGCTGCTTACAACAGAGTCCTGGTCCTTGACTGGGTTCCTAGCTGCTACAGTAATACAAATAATAAATAATAATTCTCTCTGAGCAGGTCTGCTGTTTATCCTTCTTTTTTTCACACACACACACACCCCTTTACCAAAAAATACCCAGTGAATCCTCTCCCTCCACATGTGCCTTGCACATACCTTTGTTTTGGGTGGTGACACATATCTGTACTTTGGGTGGAGGCTGCTATTGTTTCAGCTATCTGTCTCCATAAAGGAGTTTAATTGTTTCACGTGTCAATAATGAAGGGCAGCAGCTACGTTCACCAGTTATTCCCAGAGAAGTGCTGCTCTCTTATGAGAACTTTTTCCCCCCAGCATACCATTTTGGGTCTGGCCCTTTAGCTTTGGCAGAGTGAAACAACTGTAGCCATAAAATAGGTGCTGCTTGCTGCAGCTCCCCCTCTTCCAGACGGTATGTATGCTTAACTTCTATTGTGCTTGCCTTTTTTTATTGCTAAGTCAAAGGCCTATTTTAATAGGTACGAATCACAATGTTTTAGCACTGTGCTTGTTGCTGTTCTCCGTCCCCTTTTTTAACATTACTGGGCATTTACAGAAGGTGTCACTACAGAGGAGATTATATGTTCTGTTTATCTCAGTGTACAAGCAGTTAGTTCTTGAAGAAATACTCTGTGAAGGTGCAGCTCCCGTTAGAAGCTGAATGGGACCCCCAGTCAACTCTGTTCTGCCTGATTCTCTCTGCCAATAATTTCCAGAGACATATACTGCCAACATGCAGGTGAAGAACTGGGACAAATGTTTAAGGAGGAGGCAGCATATGCCCGATTATTCTTTTGGGCAGTGTGGGCCAGTGTTTCAGTGCAACAGCATCCCCTTTGGACAAACAGAGCATTGCACTTCAGTTAGTGAGTTCCTGGTGCGCAAGGGGCCAGAAAACCCTCCCCTCTATTCTTAAGTTTCTCAAGGGGTTGGTAGGAGAACACAGGCCCATCCACTCCACAGGGTTCGAGCTCAGAGTCCTTAAGATAGGTGGGGGGAGTCAAGGCTTAACAACTACAGTCATGCCCTGAGCTTCTTCCTCTCTCTTCTGGTTTCTGTAGGCCTTTCAGCCTGTTGGTCCAGTCATCCCTTCTCAGGGTGCTGTCTTCGGGTGGTTTTTCAGCATTTTTTTGGTAGGATTTCCCTTCTCCAGCCCTCTGCCTCCTCTGGCAGCTACCCAGATCTTTTATTTTCCCAAATTTTGTGAGGCTGCCAATTGGCATTGGTTAGCAGTACCTGCATTAACATCTTGGTTGCTTGGCCAGCATGGGATATTGTGACAGGGTGGACTAGGTCTGGAGGTCCCCTGCTGGAGGCCTCATGGCCCTGCCTTAATCTGCCCCAGAAAAGAGCAATAGGGAGATCCTCCAGGCTGCCTAGAAAGGCTGTGTGGGACATAGCTAATAAGAGGGGCTGCAGGAGCAGCCAATCAAGGCCTAGGAGGCTCATATAAAAGGAGCTGTAGGGCCAGAGTGAGTTCAGTCTGCTTGCAGGGACTTGGGGAGCAAGAGGTGCTCCAGGCTAGCAGGGCTGGCTGCAGGAGCTGCAAGGGGCTAAGCAGGTAGTTACTGGGAGTGGCTCAGTGGGGGGATGTGGTCAGCAAACTTAGTCCAAGAGGTTGTGGTTCAGCAGGAAGGCTGGGGGTCACTGAGGACTCAAGTAGAGGCAAGGAGTCCCCAAGGAAAGAAGCCCATGGGATGTGCTCAGTCCCAGAATAGGAGCCTTGCAATGTAGCTGGACCAAGCGAGGGTACTGTGATGTGCCCTGTTGGACTGGTTAAAGACTGAGCCTAGGGAAGGCTGCAGAGAAGGACACACCAACTGAGGGTACATGACAGACCCTGTTGGACTGTTGACAGACTGAGCCCAGGAAGGGCTGCAGGACATTTTGGATTGTGTAACCCAGAAGGGGGTTGTTTGTTTCACACAAGGACAGAGTGTGACGAGGCCAGAGGGCTGAGTCACCGAAGCCCCGCCTGACAAGCCCAGAGGCTGACAGATGTGAAGGAAGTTGAGACAAACTGCAGGTACGCACACACTTGACCAGGGGGCGCTCGCAAAAGGTGTGTGAACTCCATTAAAGCTATATACACCTTATGACAGCCACAAAACCAAAAAGTATCTGAGGAAAAGAAACAGACAAGCTACAGATGTGTACATCCTAGAGGGAAAATGAAGGAATATTTAGACATAACTGTAGACATCAGTTCAGTTCTCAGAAAGTTAAATGGCTTCTGATTATGCCTCAAGAAGCCTGATGTTGCAAGAGAAGAAAGATGGTCCAGTGGCTAGAGTGTTCGTCTACAACTTGGGAGATCTGGTTGAAGTCTTCTGTGATGTTATACAAGTCCATAAAAGGCCAGATTTTAAAAGATATTTAGCAGAGCTGGGTGAAATTTTTTTCAGCACATAAAAAGTTTGCTGAAAAATGCATTTTTCAACATGCCAAATCTATTTGTGATTTTTAGATTAAATTTGGCAAATACTATGGACTAGAAAAAAAACCTGAAAAATAACTGGAAATGTTGAAACAAATGTTTTGACATTTTCAAAACGAATAGTATTGACTTTTTTTTTTCAAATTGATATTTTGCTTTGAAAATGTTGTTTCCAGTTAACATTGAGTACATTTCTATCTACCCAAATGAATTTTTTGTGGGTTTTTCATTTAATCAAAGAACATTGGGGGGGGAAAAATTCCATTCCAAACTAAATGATTTTTTTATCACCATTCTTACTGGTTCAGCCATAGAAAATTCATTTATTTTCTCAGCTGTAATACTTAGGTGTCTAATGGGATTTTCAAAAGCACCTAGGCACCCACTTTCCATGGAGGTAGCCATTGACATGCATTTGAAAATTCACTAGGTATCCATAATACCTTTTAAAAATCTGGTCCTTGGTCTCTGTCCCTCAATTCTACATTAGTAAAATTATGATAATAGCACTTGCCTACCTTGCAGAGTTGTTGTTAGGGTAATTACACAGGGCCTGATGAAATATATCCTATGGTATTTAAGGAACTATTTGAAACAATCTCAGAACCATTCACAATTATCATAAAGGACAAATGAGGTCCCACAGGAGTGGAGAAAGGCAAATGTAGTACCTATCTTTTAAAAATGGGTACAAAGAGGAAGCAGGAAATTATAGACCAGTCAGCCTAACTTGAGTACTTGGAAAGATACCAGAACAAATGATTAAACAATCTATTTGTAAACACCTACAGGATAGTAGGGTTTTAAGGAATAACCAGCATGAATTTGTCAAGATCAAATCATGCAAAACCAACCTATTTTCCTTCTTTGACAGGTTTACTGGCCTAAGTGGATGGGGGGAAGCAGTAGACATGATATATCTTGGTTTTAGAAAGGCTATAGACGCAGTTCCACATGATATTCTCATAAGCAAACTAGGGAAATGTGGTCTAGACTAGTGGTCTCCAAACTTTTTTGATCGCGCACCCCTATAAGTAAAAAATTTTTGAGCACGCACCCCCTGCCGCGCCAGCTCTACCATTTTTGCCAAAGCAAAAAAAAAAAAAAACCCTCCTCCTGCCATGCACCCCCAAGGATCCTCTTGCGCACCCCACTTTGGAGACCACTGGTCTAGACAATGGTCCCAGGAAATTAGAGAGACTAGGTGGGTGAGGTAATCCTTTTTATTGGGCCAACTTCTGTTAGTGAGAGAGACAAGCTTTCGAGCCACACAGAGCTCATCTTCTTCAACAGAAGTTGGTCCAATAAAAGACATTACCTCGCCAACATTTTCTTTCTACACAACTGGATGAGTATTCTAAAGAGTAGTTATCAGTGGTCCACTGTGAAACTAGGAGTGCATATCTAGTGAAGTCCCACAGGGGTCAGTCCTGGGTCTAGTACTAGTCAATATTGTCATTAATGACTTGGATAATGGAGCAGAGAGTATGCTTATTATTGACCAATATATGCTAGGCTAAAATTTTACCCTACACAGTTTATTCTATACTTCATAGGCCCTGAATCACCATTGCCTTACTCTAGTTTTATGCTGATGTAACTCCATTGGGGCAACGGTGAATCAATTGCATACTGGCTATGCCAGAACTATTTTCTAGTTTCTAAGAACCATTGTTATTTTTTCTAGTAGTAGTTTAGCTCATTATACATGGTCAGATCATATGCATTTTTATGATATTGTCTGCACTGAGAAAGGGCACTATATCCCTATCTTAATTAAGGATATTCTTCATGTCAAAAGGTTGGAGAAATCATTTAATAAACCTAATGATACTTCAAACTGAGGAAGATGGGATGCCCTCAAAATGGTAGAGGTCATTTGATTTTCCTAATTATTAATGTGGTTTTTTTTTAAATTGCATTCTAGTTAAAGATTCAGTACTGATATATCTATCTTCTTTAGATAAGATTCTTAAAAGGACCAGATCCTCAAGGATTTATATGAAATTAAATTGTGATTAAATATTTTCCTCTCTGGAAAATAGAATTATGCAGATGAGATGGCTAAAATATCCAATTATGAAAGGTGGACAAATTACTTGGGATTCCCTAAAAGACAAGTGTGGGACTAGGAAAAACTAATACCAAAGATGTTGCTATTAGGATTGAAACTTGCTCCCAAATCCTTTGTGATCTCAGCAACTAAAACCGGGGGGGGGGGGGGGGGGGGGGAAGTTTTAGGCAAATACTTAAACTAGACTCTCATATATAGAGCCCATTAGATAATCCTGTAAATACTAAATGCCATTCATTTACTGCCTTCTGATAAATCTCCCAGCCCAAATGGCTCATCTATAGACTTCTATAAAAAGATAAGTAGCAGATCCTTTTATTAAAGTTGTTTTGGATTCCAATGTTGTTCCCTGCAACCAGGCACATGGGCAAAGAGTGGGTGGAGGCTTGGGAAGATGGCAGTAATCTGTAACTTTTGTGTAAAGTTCTTGGTCCAGTGCCACTGTGCTCTGCACTTTTCTCAGGGCTCATGATTCGGCTCTATGGGTTACAATAATACCTTTGTAATATACAAAGAGAAGAGATTAGGATGGAGAGGACTGTAGTTAAGTGTTCCTATACCTCACCTTAATTCTAATATAAAAATATCATCTAAGATTCCTGTTTTTTTTTAAAAAAAAAAATCCTCTGATAACATTAGTTGAGTTCTAAATTTCCTCCATTTATGTCAAACAATTAACCCGTGTGTGCGCTCATTAGCTGAAGAAAAAGCTTTTGAGGACGTGGAGTAGAGCTATTCGACTTGGAGAGCGTGTGGCCCAGTGGACCGAGCACAGGCTTGTGACCCAGGAGAGTTGGGTTCTATTGCTGGCTCTGCCGTTGACCTGTTGTGTGACCTTGGGCAAGTCTCTTTCTTTTCCCACCCTTTGTCTATCAATTTAGATTGTAAATTGATCGGATCGGGGCTATCTCACCATATGTTTGTAGAGTGCCTCACACAGTGGGACTGTAATCTTGGTTGGGACCTCTCAATGACTGTAGGATTAATAATTAACATTTTTCTGCTTTTCTTTTTTTTACCTTCAATATAGTCCCTCCAATCCACTCTATCACTGTGACTACCTACTTTCCCTACCATTTTATTCTGTTCAGTTCTTCTACTGCTCCTATCACTGTGGAATTGGAGGCTGTTCGGGTGGTGAATTCATCAGTATGAATACCATCTGTTACACGTGTTTCTTTCCTTCTTTCTTCTTCCTCTCCCTCATGAAAAATCAACATATAAATTTTTAACATTTTTATTCTCTTACACATACATTCATATTGATATTTATGTTTATTAGAGAAGACAAGGTCCAAAAGGAATTATTTGGGGCAAGTTCTATGGCTTATGTTATGCAGTAGGTCAGACTAGATGTTCACAATGATTTCTTATGACTCTGGAATCTATGAATAAACAGGTGTCTTGCACTTACCTTCCCATGCATTTATAACCCACTGGTGAGTGTGTGTTAGAGGTCCTCCTCTGTGTTGAGATCTGCAGAGGAAATGAGTTGCTACAGCCCCCAACTACAGAGGCTGTCTCTTTAGCTCAAACTATAGCAGCTCATGCTTTCAGATCTGCAGGTCCCTGGGCAAATAATTGATTTTTTTTTAATGTGGCCAGGGACTTGAACTCAGATGCCTCTATAGCCTTATTCAAAGGAAGGATTAGAATCCACATCTACTACCTTCCAGATAAGTACCTTAATTAGCAGCAGGATGGTTACAAATTTATTATTTAAAAATCAGATTTTTTTAATTTAAATTAAATACAGGGTTTTTTAAATAAACCTATTTAATATTAAATTTGAAATTGATGATTTATGTGAAGGTCTAAATGTATTATAATCTATTAAAAGCATAAGTACAAAAAGTAATATTAAGCAGTACATGTTTGCTGTCAAATTACTGAACTGGTGGAAGAGACTGGCTAAGCACCTGGAACCAGAGTTTGCTGAAGTGCTACACCTGTTTTTGACAGCAGAAGCCTCCAGAGTCCTTACTCCAGAGTGGGGCTCCATAACTGGGCTTCTCGCATACCTGGTAAGTGCTTTAACCACTGGGATAAAGATTATGGGCGGGGGGGGGGGGGAGAGAAGAATGAACAGAGAAACATGGTTTTCTAAAGCTGACCCTGAAAATTTTAGATTGAACTATTGGATCAACATTGCAAATAGCTTCAGGTAGACTGAAACTGCACTTTTTTTGGTGAATAAACTATTTGTCCAAAAAATATCACCCAACTGTAGTTCCTAGTGCATTGGGCCAAGAAGGCAGCCATCATATACCCCTTTCAATACAGCTCCTTAACGATTCACTTGTGACTTTGCCACAAGCTCTGAGCAAGGGGCAACATGTAGGTGCAGTGCTCTAGGAGCAGACCAGGAAATGGACCATGTAATTCCGAGTCTCAAAATCTGGTTCCTGGTTTCCTTGCTTTCGGGGTGGTAATGGTGCAGATGACTTTCTTTGTGTATTTGCCTGTCCACATACATAGGACTCCTGTGGAGTCTGCTCTTCTGCCCCATGCTGCTACACAAGTGTAAGGCAATTCGCAATTGGGCCCTTCATGCGACCCTCTAAAAGCCATTTTGACAGCTAACACTAAGTAAAGAAAATTGCCCTTGGAAGGGGAAATTCCCTGCTGTGTTTTAGCAAAGATGTGTTTGAATGTTTCTTTTCCTGCAAAAGTCAATAAAACCAGCCAGATACTCAAACACCAGCCTGCCAGATGTCCATTTGGACTAGCTTTGGAGACTTCTTGTGTCAGATTTTCAATCAGACTATGCTGAATTACTTTAGCAATTCATGCCGACGGTCTGATAAACAATAACAGATTGTCACGCCATTTGTATGATATGCATGTTTCTAGACTAACTGTCTGCAAACACTGATCTGAAAAAATGACACTCAAAAATATTTGAAAGTGCTCAGCTGTGAGGTTGCAGTGAATGCAGAAGTTATCACGAGAAGATAATGCCTTTATTAATGTCCTAGTTCATACAGGACCTCATCCCGTGTCTGTTCCCAATGGCAAGACTCCATCATCTTCAATGGGCTTTGGATCAGGCCCATAAATAATTTCTTTGTGGTAATAAAGAACTGAAGTGTCAATGGGATAAAGTAATCAAAAAGCATAGGGGGCAGGGAATCCTGGTTTTATAACATAGGTTTCCATCATCATTAGCATTCACTATCCCATTTCCTAGCACCCAGGTCAGCAAGGTATTTAAGCACAAGCCTAACTTTAAGTATGTGTGTCATTGGGATTACTCTTGTGTTTAAACTTAGTTAGGCATGCACTTAAGTTCCTGGCTGGACAGAGGCTCCAATAACTTTAACCACTAGCATTTCATTGTTACCTACAGTGATCTGACTCTTTCTAGTGACACAACTAGATGAACAGTAGATGAACACTCTTGGTAATATATTGAATCTATTTCCCCATGTTAAGTATCCTCACACCTTCTTGTCAACTGTCTGAAACGAGCCATCTTGATTATCACTACAAAAGTTTTTTTTCCCTGCTGATAATAGCTTCTCTTAATTAATTAGCCTCTTAGAGTTGGTATGGCAACTTCCACCTTTTCATGTTCTCTGTATGTATATATATCTTCTTACTGTATGTTCCGTTCTATGCATCTGATGAAGTGGGCTGTAGCCCATGAAAGCTTATGCTCAAATAAATTTGTTAGTCTCTAAGGTGCCACAAGTACTCCTGTTCTTTTTGCAGATACAGACTAACACGGCTTCTAGCCTGAAACCTTGGTGAAATATGTAACCTTTCAGTCAGCTTAATCAGTAAGAATGGCAGTGCCAGTTTCCTCCTACTGCCCAGCAATGTACCTCCATCTTGATCTGGATGGATCACTTCTAGGGATCAGATGGTATTTCATTTCCCATTCTCGGTTGATTCTTGTCCTCTCTGAGACTGCCAAGCAGTGGTAATTGTGGGTTGACATGTGGACAGGAACTGGACTGAGCTCACCAGCTCACTTCATATAGACCTCTGAGAAGCTAGGCAATAACAATGACTTTTGCTTCCTATTCACCTGACCTGGATCAACTGAATAGCCCATTAGTGAATCACTTGAAATAACCAGTTCCTCAAATTACATTAAAAAACAACCTAATTTAACTTTTAGCCTCATCTCATTCATTTCCTTTCCTTTTTCATTGGTGTTAATGGGCCAGATTCTGCTCTCATGTGCACAACAAATTCAGAGTAATCCCCTCTACCATCAGCACTGTTACTCCAGATTAAAACCAGTGGCTATGAGAACCGAATTTAGCCTACCATTCCTGAGACATTCTTCCTTCTCTGTCTTGGTCTGTCTCTCTGCTTTTTCTATTCTATCATCATCCAACTAACTTTGTGTAAACTAGTCCAAGAACAGAAATTTTATTTCTTATACTGAGATAGAAGGAATAAAGTATAGGTGGAGAAAACTTTCTACACTCCACCTTAAACTTTACTTTTAACATTTTCTTTCTTTTTCTAAATCACTTTTGCAGCTGATTAATCACCTTGTTCAAAGGGAAAAACATTCCTGTGCTTTGTACTGCTTTCTCTTCTTTTATGTCTGTACAGTTAAGATGCCTCTGTTTAAAAGGAAATGTTCTGAAACATAGTATTTACATCACATATACATATAGTTTAGAAATACTGGACCTAACTCTGCTCTCACCAACACTGATTTTACATCTGTCTAGCTTCAGTGCAATTACTCCTCATTAACACAAGTGAAAGTGCAGAATTAGCCCCACTGATGTGATGGTTCTGTGTTCTGCCTCCATATAAACACTGGGCCAAATTATGCTCTCTTACAGTGGTGTAAATCTATAATAAATGAATTACTCAGCTTTCCATCCATAACAGTCATCACCTAAATCATGCATCTATTGCATCTAGCATAGAACCCAGAAGGAAGAGAGGAGATTATTGGGAAGGGTTCAGAAAAGAGCTACAGTAGAAAAGTGATTCAAGGTTTGGAAAACATGCCTTATAATGAGAGTCTAAAGAAGCTCAATCTATATAGCTTAGAAAGAGATGGTTACATGGTGACACGATCATGGTCTATAAGTACTTGCACAGGGAGAAGATTTCTAATAGAAGCTGTGTAGCTTCTAGCAGAAAGAAGCATGACCAGTTGCAATGTCTAGAAGCTGAAGATAGGCAGCACATTTTTTCACAGTGAAGGTAATTAACCATTGTCTCAATTTACCTAGGGATATAGCAATTTCTCCATCACTTGGAGTCCTTAAAAGCATATCTTTCTAAAATTTATGCTGCAGCTCAACAAGAAGTTATGGGCTAAAGGCTGGAAATGTTATGACAAATTGCTTCCCAGTAGGGGGCACTATGCTGTGATTTTTGAACAGGAACGTAGAGAACTCTACTTTCAAGAAGTGCATGATGAGAGAGCTTATGTGGCAGCAAAGCCTGAATGTAACATTACCGTGGTTCTCTTTGCACATGGTGCAGTTCTCTAGCCTGCGTTATGCAGGACATCAGACTACATGAGCATAATATTTTAACATCCATATATTTCATAAAAACAGCGTTCTGCCACTTGTGATAAAGGAGTATCCCTTAGTTTGCATAGGGTCTGCTGTTTCA
Organism: Emys orbicularis; assembly: GCF_028017835.1. Classification (NCBI taxonomy): domain Eukaryota; kingdom Metazoa; phylum Chordata; order Testudines; family Emydidae; genus Emys; species Emys orbicularis. Next base: position 350,787,591 of record NC_088683.1, read on the forward strand.
GGGGGCCAAGTCAAACTGGCATTTGACATGTCTCAACCAAAAGACATGCTCACTTCCTATAGCATGGTCTGTCTGATAGTCTCACAGTCTGTCTGATAGTTCACAGTTAATCTAAATTAATTACACCTCACAGTACCCTTGGTGGTGGTTAGTATCATGGCCACTTTATATTTTATTATTATTATTTGCAATGCTGTAGTGCCTGGAGGCCTCAGACTAGATTGGGACCCCACTGTACTAGGTGTTGTGCTAACATAGTAGGAAACTAGCCCTTTACAGATAGGTAATCTGAGGGATTGAAGAAAGTCAGTGACTTTCCAAGGTACAATAGTAAGTTGGAGGCATAGCTGGGAAGAAAACCCAGTAACCCTATGCTTTACACATCTTCACTAGTTTCCTGATTTAGACCCCAGTCCACTTAAGTACATGCATAATAGGACTTAAAGATGTGCTTAATGTTAAGCACGTGCTTAAGTGGTTTCTTCAGTCAGGGTCTTAATAAATAAAAAGAGAGAGCCTGATTGTCCTTTCATTTACTCAGGTGTAACTCTCCAGTAACTCCATTGAAGTCAGAGTTGTTGAACTGGCATAAAACTGATGTGCGGGAGTAGAGAATCAGACCTAGTGTTTCTAACTGCTGACTTAGATAGAGGCTTGCCCATTAAAGATGAGAAAATGACTACATTTGTATGCTGAAGTTAGTCCAAGAACTTCTGAACAAACTCTGGTTGTGTATTTGTTACCTGACCTGCAGTCTGGCACATTATTAATTCACTTCACTACTGGAATCTATTAAAAATATTTCCTACTTTGAAACGGAGAGAAGGCAATTTGAATTTATCTCCAGATCAGATGCACAGATCATGGGGAAAGTGATGAATAAATCATGAGAGTTTTCCAGATTACATTTTATGCTGGCCCAGCTACTGTATTTGTAATGTGTGATTATAGTAATCACACTTCAGTTAGTATTGCTTATAATCCATATTGCTTATAATCCAAAAAAACAAGCCATAAAAGTCCCTAGACCAATATAATCCTTTTTTTCTCTGAGATAAAATTGTTAAAGCAATGGCTGAACCAGTTAATGTATGAGCCTCTTGTGGTAGGATGATCAGTAAAACAAACTACAAAGTTGGATTTCTTGTTCTGAGGTAAAACATGCCACATGTATTGCATATTCCATAAATAAGCTGATCTGATGAGTTTTAACTAATTTGGTTTTAGACAATTAGTTTGTCTATTGTTTTAGCTCAGGGCTGTTTTCCATTCAAACAAAATCAAATACTTATTTGGAAGAAATACAGCAGCTCAATTTCTCTGAGAATTACAGGGTCCTCTTTGACAGTGGCCATTAAAAAGATTTTAATGAAATCACCAAGATTTATTTGAAGCTGGACTGGGAACTTGTTTTATACTCAATCTGCCCATCAGTATTAATTTTTTAACACAGATGGAGGTTTTATGGGTACCCACAGAAGGAAGTAGAAAGGGAGATTACTGGAATTTCAAGATGCAAATCAGGGCGCACAGAAGGTTGGAGTTCTTGCAGAGGCAAGAATGAGATTAGAGCAAGAAACACTGGCAACATTAAAATGCAAAAATTAAAAAACCAAGTGGTGCAATAAGGAGCTGTGGGAGGCATTTGTGATCAATTTACCTGCTACCTATGTATAAATTAAATTCAATATCCCCTCAAAAAGATATTAGAGTGGCACCCAACTACTATGCTATAGTTAAAGGTCTGTTAGTTGTTCCTTTATAAGCTCTCTTTTTGAGCATATATCATATGGCTGTTAAAATGGCCTTTGTGTCGAAATTAGCACTGCACAGTCTAAAACACGCTGTGACCATTGTTTTCAAACAAAACTCAGGGCCCGATCCAGCTCTCACTATAGTCATCAGTGATAGTTTTGCCATTGACTCCAATGGGAGCAGGATCCAGACTTGGGTTTGGCTGCTCTTCCATTAGAATCAGTTCTTTAAAATGCTGGTGGGTAGAGGAGCATCTGCAACCTTTGTTTACAAAGACTCATTCAAACACACATTGCTGGTATTTGGTCCCTATATTAGACAAAAGCCTATTAATTGTTAAAGAAGTAGCATGAAATGGCCAAGCATTGTCTTCAAATCAGCTGCTGTGTGGTGTGTGTCACTTGAATAGCTCAGTTTACATAATGCACGCACACAGAGGACACAGAGGATACTTTTGCAGCTGGACAAACACCAGTCCTGTTCTATGGGGACAACCTCCCTAGACATCCACAAAGCATAGAACCATTGAAGTCAATGGAAATCTGTGCATGAGCTTTTGGGTAAAATTCACCCCCTATCTAGCAAGGATGCTTCTATGGCCTCCGTTACTGTTAAATCTGAGAGCCTCACAAGCTTTCATTTTTTCCATCCTGTTATAATGTACAATGTTAGCCCCATTTTTCAGATGGGGAACTGAGGCACAGAGAGACTAAGTTACTTGCCCAAGGTCACAAAAGGAATGGAACACTTTTCTCTAATGAATCCCAGGTTAGCCCCCTAACCACTGGACAATCCTCCTTCCTCTGCACAGAAGGAGGCCAACACAAGGCCGTGTGGTACTCAAGTGTTGCATAGGCCTTGCTCTGTCCTGCTTGGGAGTCATTTTCACCATTATGGATTATTTGTAAAGACACATAAATAAATCACTGAAATCCTCTCCTGAATTTTACATTTAGGATGTGCATCAACAAACAGGAAAATATTATAAGGGGCAGATGTGTTAGCTAGGAGCAACAAAATTTCAAAGGTAGAAAAAGTGCAAGAGGATGAATAAGAAGATTTCTATCACAGCTGTTTGGATGTGAGTACACCTCTACCTCGATATAACGCTGTCCTCGGGAGCCAAAAAATCAGGTGAAATCGCGTTATATTGAACTTGCTTTGATCCACCAGAGTGCGCAGCCCCCCCTCTCCCCCCCGGAGCACTGCTTTACTGCGTTATATCTGAATTCATGTTATATCAGGTCGCATTATATAGAGGTAGCAGTGTATATATGTTTTTGCTTGAGTGTGTATTCATTTTTTAATTATATCCTCCTTTCTCAAGACTAGACCTGAGCCTATTATTGATTTTTTTTGGTTCGGTGACTTAACTGAAAAAAAAAATCAAGACAAATTCAATTCGTTTTGAACCAAAATGGAATGTTTTCTCTCTTTCATGACAAAACAAAAAACTGAACAAAAATTGTTCAGGTCAAACTAAGTCTCAATTTGAAATGACAAGAAATGTCAGTTTTAAATAAAATTTTCAAAACAAATGGTTTCAACATTTCCCAAATTTTTGTTTTCAGATTTCTTTTGGGTTTTGTTCAGCTGAAACTATTCAACGTGAATTTAAGAATGGTTTTGCTGGCCCCCCAAAAGCATTTTTCAGCAAATTCACTGTTCACCAATTTTTTTCACCCCAGCTCTACTGAAGACTCTTCTCCATTGAGTGAAAGATGCTCCAGTCCAATAAACAGTGCACTCCATCCAAATGGTGAGATTATGTTGCAGCTAAAACAGGGGTGGCGGGCCTTACATTTCCTTTGGACACCAGGGGATATTTGTCACAACCATGTTTAAATTAAGTTACCAGGTCAGAGCCAGAATTACCAATTGATGAGCACAATAAACAATTTGAGCTGAAGGCTTGTTATCAGTTGTAGACTCCATGGCACTCTGCATTAGGCTAATCCCTCAGCTACTGTAAACTAGCATTGCCTCTTTGAATTCAGTAGAACTTTGTGAAACATTTAACTCAACACAATTTTGACAGATTATTTACTTAGTAGTAGTTTTAGAGGAGTGCCTAGGAACTCCTGTACAGTGCCTCCTGGACAGACACATGAGAAAGAGTTTGTCTACACTGCAAAAAAATCCCAGTGGCAGTGAGTCTCAGAGCTCGGATCAACTGATTCAGGTTCACATTATAGGGCTAAAAAGACATTCCTACTTGGGCTTTATACCCGGCTCTGAGACCCTCCCTGCTCACCGAGTTTCAGAACCTGAGCTTCCACCTGAATGGGAATATCTACACTGCTATTTTTAGCCCCATAATATGAACTCTGTGAGTCCAAGTCAGTTGATCTGGGCTCTGAGATTTGCTGCCACCATGGGTTTTTTTTTTTTTTTTTTTTTGCAGTGCAGATGTAACCAAACATATTCTTTGCTCTAGAGAGCTCACAATTTGCACCTCAGGGAGGATGCAACAGGTGGACAAAACAGACAGATGGGGTGGGGATAGATGGGAGGATGAAGTAGCAAATTGAACAAAGTTTAGTAAAAACATAGTCTCCACTCACTACTGCCTAGCTGGTATTATTGCCAGGTTAATGTGCTTTTTAGAGTGAATTTTGGAATAATGGGAGGAAAACTTTAGCCGCTTTTTCCGAATTCCTCCTTGAATTTCAAACTTTTGAGCAACTCTATAAGACAGACCTCTGACACTTCCCCACAGACGTGAGCCTATGGAGTTCTGCTTGATCTCTTTGTCTCTTTCAATCTCCAGCTTTTCACCTACACTAACACACCATCCAACTGACACATGGAAGGCCACTGATCTGTTACAGCTACCACTGTAGAACTCTGCTAGAGCATGGATCTGCCCTGTGAGAGTGCAGGTATGTGGTGTTCTTTTTAAGCTATGGCATAGTTTTGAAAAATATACTTTTAGAATGATGATTTTATACTCCCTTTGGCATCCATGTGAAACTATGATTATGATAACACAAAAAATACTTTGCAAAATGGCAGCCAACTCTAACGAAATCATACCACTTATCAGATCTGGCAGCCTATGACATGGTAGAGATCACAGCCCAACTGTGAGGAGAAGAAGAATGGTTAACGTACTGGATATGGACTCAGGAGATTGCCTGCCTGCATTCTCCACTACTTGGGTCACCTTCCAGCAGCAGCCTGGCATGACCAGTGCACCCACCTCAGTTTTCCCTTTCTTCCAGAGTTCCCAATAACTCCATACAAGCTTTTGAGGGGTTAATTTGTTACAAAAGGCCCCACGACCATAATTCAGATTTCCCCAGCACAATCCATACACTACATTCACTCTTTCAAGTTCCAACACTCTATCACCACACCAAGTACAGCTCTGAATCTCTCCCCGTGCTCCAGCTCTCAGTATCTGGGGTGTTTCTCTGCCCTGTTTCCTTTCCAGGTATGGTTCCAGCTCTTGCCCAGAGACACCACCAAGTTCCCCCCTCCATTATCCCTCCCTCCCCATCATTCCCCAGCCTTCAGCTCTCTGGCCCTCCAACTTCTGCTCAGAGAACCAGCAGGCATCTCCTTTTGCTGCTCCCAGCCTTCAACCCCCTCTGGCCATGGCTCCCTGGTCTGCGGAAGTCTTTAGGTGACCCACCGACTGCCTGGCTGCCTTCTGCTTCCACTGGACTGATCTGGCTCCACTGCTCAACCAGGGAGCTCTCACCGCTCCCTCCTTTAGGGGCATCCCCTCCCTGATGCTCTCAGCCCAGCTCTGCTCTTCCTCTGACCTCTCTCAGCACCCTCCCTTTCTGGGGTCTGGGCTCTGCACTTTCCCCTCTCTGGGTTCTGAACTCTCTCTTGCCTTTGGGATGTCTCTGATTTCTAAGTCCCAGGGTCAGCCCTGCCCTCTTCATTCCACTGGAGTGCACCTGGACTGGAACAGGAGAGCTGGGCCTGATTTCATTTAAGGGCCCAGCTGCCCTGTTACAGGAGCCCTGATCTCTGCTGCGGCCTATAGGTGCTCCCATACTACACACAAGTAAGAAGAAGAAGCTGGAGTCTGCCATCGTGACTTCAGAAGATCTATGGTTTAAAAAATGAGTGAAAATTTAACATAGCTTTTGAGCTTGTGGTCTTGTGTGGTTTTGGAATATGCAGTGCAACCTTGTCATTACATCTTTCAAAAAAACCTGTACACACCATCTTGAAAGGTATTATGCATGGTTCACTGGATGAAGTTGAGCTGTGTGTGTGGGAGCAGGCTTAAGCCTTGTGTGTGTGTGTGTGTGTGTGAGAGAGAGAGTGAGAGAGAGAGTGTGTGTGTGTGTGTGTGTTCCTCTTGCTTTCTTAAAACATTTGGTGGCTGATTTGCCAAGAGCCTGGCTCTTGTTATGCTTTTGTGTATCCTCTCCTGAACAACTTCAGTGAATATTGCAGTGAAAAATAGAGATTTGTGTTCAAAGGGCTGTATGTGGCAGTGTTTTTAATCAAATCAGTTGATCTAGATTGTTTTTGAGAGTGTTCTGTGTTGGGATTCATAATGTAGGTGAGATCTGAGAACCTACTATGAAGTGACATCCTCTGTTGTTTGAGGTATATCTCTCCAGTGCTTTCTTTCATGAATGTCCTTTAATTAATACTGTCTTTAAAAGAAAATTACTTTTCAGGATTTAATTAACATGGAGTAGTGATGTTTTCAGGTTTAAGCGGAACATGTTTCATCAGCAAATACTTTTATCACTTTCTGTTCTTTGTTTTGTTTTGCATTTTTCCTGGCTTGACAGTAAGAATGCTTGTTTTTTTTTTTCTTTTCTTTTGCCCAAATGCAAAGTCTAGGAGCTGAAGTTTCTGTTGCTCACTCTGAATACTTGTCATCCGAGGAAAGTGCATCAAATGCTGGGATCTGCTCTGTTTATTTACTCTTTATAAAGCTTATTTTCCTTTATCTGGTAACAGCTACAGCCCTTTTAATGGAGTCTCTTTCCATTCTAAAATTCATTTTCCCATTTCCTTCTTTGCTTGCTGAAAAATCCTTCTGGCCAGGCATTTCTCATGCCTGTTAGCCCAAAGACAACAACTTTTTTGGTTGGTGAAAGTTTGAAGTAGATCAAATCAGTTTCCTTGAGTTCAAAGACGCTAAATATGCACATTTCAATTGCTGTTCTTTCACAGTTGACAGTGTCAATCAATTTTCATTAGTTTCCTTTAATTTTCCTTTAGTTTTTCACTTGTCTGTTTTTAACCTTTCTTCATATTACTCTTTTTCATAGAATAAAGGAAACTGAAGATTCTGAAGGACTCATTAAGTCATCAAAGGTGAAAATCATCTCTGCAGAGGTGCAGCACAAAGTTTAGGCACCACTTAAATAGGGCATAGTTTTTGTTCTGGCCCTCTGCACAGAGGTGAATTTTCACCTCTAGTCCATTCCAGGCAGTGCAGGATTGTTCTCTACAATATTTTTTTGCTCCATTGGCGGTGACTATTCGGGTATATAAACATGACAGTTATTCACTCCTGGGAGCTATAGCTTGACAACTTTATGTAACCCTTTTGCCAGGTGGAGTCGGCAGCAACCAAGGCCGGGTTCAATATCTAGGGGTTCCTTTTCAACAATACAACACAGAACTGGCTCAAACCCCCACCCAATAACCTGGGGAAATTACACACCACTCCATGTGCCTCTAAGAAGCAATACTTCCCTTCTTGCAAGCACAAACTCGGAGTGTAGGAAATAAACGTTTACTGAAAGGAGGGAAGTCACCCGACATTAATTAGGGAAAATGCCATAAGCAGGATTCAAAAACGTAAAACCATGAGCAGGACATCCACTCCAGATTGTGTGGGGCTAGGGTGACCAGATGTCCCGATTTCTTCCACCCTCTGACTTCACCAACTCAAACAAGCTTCACTTCTCTTTCTTATACAGTAACTCCTCGCTTAACGTTTTAGTTATGTTCCTGAAAAATGCGACTTTAAGCGAAATGATGTTAAGCGAATCCAATTTCCACATAAGAATTAATGTAAATGGGGGGGTTAGGTTCCAGGGAATTTTTTCTTCACCAGACGAAAAACTATATTATATGTATATACACACAGTATACGTTTTAAACAAACAATTTAATACTGTACACAGCAATGATGATTGTCAAGCTTGGTTGAGGTGGTGAAGTCAGAGGGTGGAAGAGGGTAGGATATTTCCCAGGGAATGCCTTACTGATAAATGATGAACTAGCACTCGGCTGAGCCCTCAAGGGTTAACACATTGTTGTTAATGTAGCCTCACACTCTACAAGGCAGCAGGAATGGAGGGAGGGGAGACAGCATGGCAGACAGAGACAGAGACACATACCCTGTGTGAGAGAGAGAGAAAGATGCTCATTGCTCCTTTAAGTATTGACCCCACTCTAAGTACATTGCCTTTAAAAAAAAATCAGGAAGTTGAGACAGCAGCTGTGGCCAGCAAGCTCTTTCCGTCCTGAGTCCTGTCGTGTGCCCACCCTGCTGTATATGGAGAAGGGGTAAGCAGGGGGCAGGAGGAGGGGGGAGGGGGACACCTTGACATTAGCCCCCCTCTTCCTCCCTCCCCTGCACAGCAAGCAGGAGGCTCCGGGGAGCAGCTCCAAGGCAGAGGGCAGGAGCAGCACATGGCAGTGGGGGGAGGGACAGCTGAACTGCCGGCAAATTGATAGCCTGTTGGGTGGCTGCCACACAGGGAACTTAGGGGAGCTGATAGGGAGGGCTGCTGGTCCACCCTGGTTCCAAGCCCCCACCAGCTAGTTCCAACAGGCTGCTCTTCCTGCAAGCAGTGGACAAAACAGGTTACTGCCAAACGACGTTAGAAGGGAGCATTGCACAACTTTAAACAAGCATGTTCCCTAACTGATCAGCAATGTAACAACGAAACAACATTAACTGGGATGACTTTAAGTGAGGAGTTACTGTATAGGCTCCTATTACAACCTCCACCCCGTCCCGATTTTTCACATTTGCTGTCTGGTCACCCTACGTGGGGCAGTATCTTCTGCCTCATGTTCTTGAGTTCTACAACCAAAAGTTCCTTTACCGTTCCCCTCTCTGCTCTCTCACCACACCCCACTCACAGTGGTTGTCTTTGGTCAGTGAGGACCCAGAGTTCAGAGGTTCATCTAAGGGAACTCTCTGTTTTGGCAGTCTCACTGGCTGCATGTGGGGAGTCTGTTTCTAAATTCAGCTTGCCTTTTAAGGGTCCGTCTCCTTGAAATATGTCCTTATATTCTGTCCAAATGCTGGACAGACCCATGGTGACTGTTCACCCTCCTGACTCACACATTGAAGATATTCTGGTGTTGCACTGTGATGAAATCCACAGCTTGCACTGTCTCTGCTGCCCTCCTGTGTGTCAACTGGATTTCTTATTAACAGCCTGCATTTGCCCACGGGTCTCCGAATGGTTCTGTTGTACATCGCCAGCACCAGGTAACATTTCTGCAGAGCAATATTGCTGCTCATCTGTGTTGCTGGGATTACAATGCAGCTGTCTCCACAACCCAACTGGAATCAAATTTGGATCTGCTAAAGTCATACTGCAGATATTCTCCTCTTCATTAGAAGTCTCTGCATCCTCACTCACTCTGCATGTACCGCTTCTTTTTAATTCCTGGGGTAGCTGCAGCATCAGGACATAAAGTGGTTCTGTTTCCCACACTCCAGGCACCATCGTACATAGGCGGCATTTTTCTATCTACCTTTCATGTTACTTACACAGTACACACACTGGGCCATTGTGCTTGTGTAATGCCGACAGACCCCGGTTGTCGGTTGGTAGGTTAGCTAACATTGTAGCAGACTCATTAATCTAGACTCATTAATCCACTAGAACGGACAGAGGACCATACCCAGGAGGTGTGTGGGTTACACTTGCATTCTCGATCAATCTGTCTCTGTACTGGTTCCTGTTTTTTTTTTTTTTAGCTTGACCATGTGAACTTGCTCTCCACTGGTGTCTGTTATTGTTCTGATCCTTTCCCTGGACAGTTCAGCTACCTCTGCTATTTGGAGGTATTTTTTTCTGGTTAGATCTGTTTCTGTCAATAATCCCCCTTGTAAACTGGAATCATGTGTCGCACAAATGATCTTGACTTTAATTATGGAATCCTTAATACCTCCAAAATTACATGCCAGAGTTAGAGGTAAGTGAATTTTTTTTTTGAGTGAATAGTAAATCATGTGCATTTTGGGGGGGGCACCAAAATTATTCATGAATTTGGTCAAATTCATTGAATAGTTTTAGTTGGAAAAAAACTAGGAAAAATCAAATGAAAAACATTTTATTTGCACATTTTTGAAATGAACCACTTTGAAATGACATTTTGAATCAACATTTTTGAAACTAAATGTAATTTTAAATTGACATTTTTCAAATGTTTCGTTTGACCCAAGTGACATTTTTTTCAGTTTTTCATTTTGGAGAGAAAAAGGGGAAAAAATCAGTTTTGGTTTGAAATGAACTGATTATTTTTTTTAATTTCTGGGTCAGCAGATTAAACCCTCAAATCAGTTATTAGCTCAGCTCTAGGCAATGTTGATGCTGTAATGTAAGTATCTATTCCTTAATCTGCTTTTTGGCTTTGGGTAAATATAATATCTTCAGTTTCATTCTCTTGGAAGTCACACTACTCAGACATTTTTATCAGATGTTCCTGTGTTTTTGAGCATTATTCTTGACTAAAGTGTCTTACTCACTTCTCATTCTTTCTCTCCAATGAGATCATAAAAAAGCTTTACTTTGAATTTTCTGATATTTATTCCCCATGATCAGCTCTGTATACACAATCAGTTGTTGCTTCCATGCTCGCGCAAGGCTTTTGTCTGGAAATCAAGCTTTTCTGGTGGCCTGAGTCCAGGGCCGGCCAACAACATTTTGGCACCTAAGGCGTGGAGCTCAAATGACGCCCCCATGCCCCCTCGCTTGGGCCAAAACTTTGAAAGGTCTCAATTCTGCCTTCTTCCTGTTCTGCTCCTCTCATGGTACTGCTCTGCTATCTACCCCAATAAGGGAGAACTAACAATTTAAAATGCCTTGTTCAAAAATTATAAGTAATACTTAACTTTCAAATGTGGGAATAGCAAATGTAACTTTTCTTGTCTGCATAGTAAACACTGGCATTTTTATCTGTTTGAATAATCAAAGTGGTGCTTTCCCTGACTTCTTGGTGGCAAAGATTTGAACTGCTTCCTGAAAGTCCACAGTCTGTGCTAGCTCATGTTCTGTTGAGATGGTTGCAAGGCTGACGAGCCTCTCCTGTGTCATTGTGGAGCACAGATGTGTTTTTATTAATTTCAGCTTGGAGAATCATAGAATATCAGGGTTGGAAGGGACCTCAGGAGATTATCTAGTCCAACCCCCTGCTTAAAGCAGGAGCAATCCCCAGACAGATTCTTGCCCCAGATCCATAAATGGCCCCCTCAAGGATTGAACTCACAACCCTGAGTTTAGCAGGCCAATGCTCAAACCACTGAGCTATCCCTCCCCCAAAGTTGTGTTCTCCACTGGCAACTGTTACAGGAAGTGTTAGAAGCATGTGCAGAGCAACAAAAGCATTTGGAAAGAGGGTGGCCATCTTATTTGTGCACATATATTCCAGAACAGCTTTTGGAGTTGATCCTGCTGAAATGTATCTTGAAAGGGCTTTCAGTTCATCACCTAAATCACTCGCATCAATATCGCGCATGTCATCATATATCAATGCTGTCTCTAGTGCCCTGCATTGCTGGTGTAGGTCTTCTTCAGGTATAGTGAGGAGTTTTGGAATATCATACAACATCCCAAATATACTGCTGTGTTCCTCGAGCAGCATGAAACGTTCTTCAACTGACTGTATTGCACAATCTAGCACCTGGTTAAAGAATTCAACTTTGAATTGTTGTTTGGGGTCTTTTATGGGATTATCCCGTGCCTCGTAATCAAAATGTCATCTTCTTCGGTGACTCTTGTATTCTTGAATGGGTGGGAAACAGGGCCGGCTCCAGGCACCAGCCCACCAAGCTGGTGCTTGGGGCGGCACCTGGAGGGGGGCGGCGCGGCGCTCCGGCCCGAGAGCGGGGCCGCGACTGGGCTCGCCGCCCTCCCCCCGGCGCTGCCTCTGGCCGCCGGGGAGAGCGGAGCCCCGGCGGGGCTCACCGCCCTCCCCCCGGCGCAGCCTCTGGCTGTCGCGGAGAGCGGAGCCCCGGCGGGGCTCTCTGCCCTCCCCCCGGCGCAGCCTCTGGCCGCCGGGGAGAGCGGAGCCCCGGCGGGGCTCGCCGCCCTCCCCCCGGCGCTCTGGCCGCCGGGGCTCCGCTCTCCCCGGCGGGGCTCGCTGCCCTCCCCTGCGGGGGGGGGGGGAGGGGCGGCGGGAGGCTTTTTTGCCTGGGGCGGCAAAAAAGCCAGAGCCGGCCCTGGTGGGAAAATAGCTTCAGTGTGAAATTCCTCTGCCAACTTCTGTGCACTCTTCAGAACATTTTGAAATCTCTCATCTGAGCGGTAAGACTGTAGATATGACTTTGCTTTGTCCAGTTGTTCCATTGCTCCAGATATATCGAGGTCAACACCTTGGAGTCTCTTGCTTACAACATTTATTTCAAATAGTACAGGTCTGTCTCATCTTACGCTGGGGTTACGTTCCGCAGTCAGCGCCTAAAGCGAAAATCGCCTATAGTCAAAATTACATTGAGTGTAATGGCGGGCGGAATCGCCCGCACTACAGAAACAGTATTTAAATCGTTATTTTTCTCTTTTGTTGTTGTTTTTGTTTTGGTTTTGCTGACCGTGTAAAGCTGAAATCGCACACGTTAAATGCGCCTAAGATGCGACAGACCTGTATGTCATGCCACAACACTAAGCCACACAGAAATTTGAAGTTATGTATGTTTCTGGTGATTCTATTTCCCTCTGCCACTGTTCTCCCACGAACAGTTCCTGTCATAGCATTATCTTCCATAATGGCAACTATGGCATCATCTATCTTCCCAATTTGGTGTTTGATAGACTTTATCGCCTCCACTTGACTTTCCCATTGTGTCGCACTCAGTAGTTTCAGTGTCAGAGAGGATATTCCCAGATGTTGCTTCAAAATTTGCCATTGATGAGTTGATGCAGAGAAAAATACAGAGATGCTTTGAATTACATTAAAAAGTTCAGCAGCCTCACTAGAAGCTGATGCTGCATCACTTACCACCAAGTTCAATGAATGAGAACTGCATGGGACAAAAAAAGCTTGAAGATTTAACTCTCAGATCAGTGTCTGCACTCCTCTGTTCTTTCCTCTCATGTTGGCACCATTATCGTAGCCCTGACCTCCCATGTCAGCTATCGCAATTCCCGTATCTTCCAGCTTTTTAAGAAGCACATTTGTCTTACCAGCTCCTGTAGTATCATCAATGTCAATAAATTCTAGAAAATGCTCTCTGACAGTCACCATTGCAGGGACATTTTCACTACGTTCTGTTGTTGTTACAAAACACACCATTAAAGTCATTTGTTCCATATGGCTGATGTCAGGTGTGCAGTCCAGAATAACAAAGTAATATCTTGCTGATTTCAGATCTGCCACAATCTTCTGTTTGACTTTTGTTGTCAGTAACTGTATGATGTCATTTTGAATTGTTTTTCCAAGGTAGTGGTGTGTGTACATTTCTTGGGTGGTGACTCTTCTTAGATTCTCCTGAAGTACAGCATCAAACTCAGTCATCAACTCCACAATTTTAAGCAAGTTTCCATTGTTTGGCACATACAGCTGATCTGAAGTGCCACGCAGTGCTAGGTTTTGGGTAGCAAGCATTCTCACAATGGTAATGAGCCTTTTCAGAACATTTTGCCAGTAAAGAGATTCTGATGCAATCTTCTCTTGATACTGATCATCTATGGTGGCCTTTAACCTTAGTCTCATCTCAAGCTCTTTCCACCTATGGAATGCTCTCTGGTGATTTGCTGCCTTCTCATGGCATGCCAGATTTCTAGCCAGATTTTTCCAGTCCTTTGTTCCTGTAGAACCCAATGTGGCTGGAACATTAGACTGGAAGAGTTTGCAACAAAAACAGTATGCAGCATTCTGGGTCATCTAAACTTAAGGAACTAAACTCAGCAGCAGCTGTTTCTTACGCCTCCACCACACTCTTCTCTGATCTACACTTTTCTTCAGGAATGTGCATGGTTACATCCATTTGAGATGGAGATATGGATGCTGCAGTAGCTGCCAGGTCACCTGCACTCTGACTAACTGGAAGATCAGGCATCTCCTCACCACTCACATCCTCACTGGGGCCGGAAGGTTCACTGTGAACATTTGTGTCTATGTATCTCAGGAGAGCTCCTTTCTGCTTAGATAGAAAAGCTTCCTTTGCTTTCTTTCTTTTTCTGAATGCTGCCCCAGAGGGGCGTTTTCTTCTTTCACTCATGACTGCTGTTCTGTGCCAGCTATAGTGGCTCTCAACACTCAATTGAAGAGGACAAATAAGCAGGCTAGTAGCAGGGCCTGAGTGAGGGAAGATATCAGCGTCTTAAAGGCCTAACTGGCTCCTACTACTTCAGTTGACTGCCTGTTCTCCTCAAATGGGTTCAGTGAAGCAGCAGGAAACCGGAAGCTCCCTGAGAGGCTGGTGTTAATCAGTTCAGGCTCCTGGGGCTGCTAGAGAGGTACATAAGAGGCTCCTCCTCCTCTCTCTCCCTGAAGCTCTTGCTGCTTTCTGTTATTCTCTCTCCCCTTTTCTTCTGCCTGCCTGTTATGTCTCTTGTGCCCTCCTTCCTCCAGCACAGCACTCCACCATCTCTGTGCATCTAGAACAGAGAGAATACATATGCACCAGCAGCATACACAATTTTCTACACTCTGGGTCCTAGTGGCAGTTTCCTTCTCCCCCCCCGGTCTGGCACCTGAGGCAACCGCCTCAGTTCGCCTCATAGAATCATAGAATATCAGGGTTGGAAGGGACCTCAGGAGGTCATCTAGTCCAACCCCCTGCTCAAAGCAGGACCAATTCCCAACTAAATCATCCCAGCCAGGGCTTTGTCAAGCCTGACCTTAGAAACCTCTAAGGAAGGAGATTCCACCACCTCCCTAGGTAACCCATTCCAGTGCTTCACTACTCTCCTAGTGAAAAAGTTTTTCCTAATATCCAACCTAAACCTCCCCCACTGCAACTTGAGACCATTACTCCTTGTTCTGTCATCTGCTACCACTGAGAACAGTCTAGATCCATCCTCTTTGGAACCCCCTTTCAGGTAGTTGAAAGCAGCTATCAAATCCCCCCTCATTCTTTTCTTCTGCAGACTAAACAATCCCAGTTCCCTCAGCCTCTCCTCATAAGTCATGTGCTCTAGCCCCCTAATCATTTTTGTTGCCCTCCGCTGGACTCTTTCCAATTTTCCAATCCTTCTTGTAGTGTGGGGCCCAAAACTGGACACAGTACTCCAGATGAGGCCTCACCAATGTCGAATAGAGGGGAATGATCGCGTCCCTCGATCTGCTGGCAATGCCCCTACTTATACAGCCCAAAATGCCGTTAGCCTTCTTGTTGACTCATATCCAGCTTCTCGTCCAATGTAACCCCTAGGTCCTTTTCTGCAGAACTGCTTCTTAGCCATTCGGTCCCTAGTCTGTAGCAGTGCATGGGATTCTTCCATCCTAAGTGCAGGACTCTGCACTTGTCCTTGTTCAACCTCATCAGGTTTCTTTTGGCCCAATTCTCTAATTTGTCTAGGTCCCTCTGTATCCTATCCCTGCCCTCCAGCGTATCTACCACTCCTCCCAGTTTAGTGTCATCTGCAAACTTGCTGAGAGTACAATTCATCCCATCATCCAGATCAGGTAAGGCCAGCCCTGCCTGAGTCCTTCCATCCTGCCTGTTTGCTCTGTTTCTAGCTGCGGCTTTGTTTTCCTGTTACTCACAGTCTCTTCCTTGCTATGGGTCTCACTAGAGTGTTCACTGTGCCAGCATGGTTCATGTTCTGTTGGGTAAAACATGAAAGAAATCCATATCTCTAAAACTAAACTGGCTCTTTATTAAAAGAACTATTTACAGAGATGCTGCAGCTACAACTAGCATTTCAGCCATGTACCTGCAGAATGATGTTCTGGTCCTTTCTCCAAACTCATCCATGAAGATCGCTAAATCATCCAGTCCAGATAAATGGCTCAGAAAATGGGGCCCCTACTGTTGGGACACCATTCTATATTCCAATAGACCTTATTGTTGCTAGGAAGTTTTTTTATATTCTACCCAAAGTTTCATTTTGGTCAATTTCACTCCATTACAGCTAGTGGCCCAAGTTTTTGTTACCAGACTATTCTATTACATTTTATTTCATATCTATTCCAGTGTCACCACTGACATTGTACAAGGATAAGGGCAATTAAATCTCAATGTAAACAAAATGTTAAACAGATCATAGTGGCCTTACTCAAGCCTTCAACTCCGAACAATAACTGTAGCATTTTTTGAATAATATATTCACCAAAAAAAGAAAGCTACAAAACACCAGAGTCAGGGTAAAGGCATTGGAATACTTTGTATTAATCATAAATGAAACATATTAGGATTTAAAATATAATTATAGATCTGTTTTCAGTAACAGCTAGGTATGTAGCTTATCTCTCCTCTGCTTATTTATATTATACAACCACACCAATATTGTAGGATATTGTATATATGTAATGGACAGTGCCTGATATGGGGCTCAGGAGACATGGGTTTTAGTTCTGGCTTTGAAACCAACCTGCTGTGTGGCTTTGGGCAAGTCATTTCACCTCTCTTTGACTGTTTCCCCTCCCATCCTCTTGTCTGTCCTGTCTGTTTCAATTGCTAACTCTTGGGGTCTGCGACAGAGTGCAGCAAATTAACAGGTGAGCCTGCACTCTGATCATTCTGATCCCAATCAGTTCCCCTGAAAAAGGCTGACGGGATAATTGAAGTTAATTATTTAATCAGGTGGGGGCGGCTGGATGAGCTAAAGAGCCAATTAGCTCATCAACTCAGGACTGATGGGAAGGGCACAGGAGTGTGGGGGGTGAAGAGTGAGAGCAAGGGAACAGGGCTAGGTGAGCCCAGTCTGAGGTCTGGTCTACACTGGGGGGGAGGGCAGGGATCGATCTAAGTTACGCAACTTCAGCTACATGAATAACGTAGCTGAAGTCGACGTACTTAGATCTACTCACCGCGGTGTCTTCACTACGGTGAGTTGACTGCTGCCGCTCCCCTGTCGACTCTGCCTGTGCCTCTCGCCGAGCTGGAGTACAGGAGTCGACGGGAGAGCGCTCGGGGATCGATTTATCGCGTCTAGACTAGATGCGATAAATCGATCCCTGCTGGATCGATCGCTGCACACCGATCCGGCTGGTAGTGAAGACATACCCTCAGAGAAGGGAGACCCCTGCCCCTCTGAGGCTTTGGGGAAAGGGCTGAAAGCACAGGGGGCACTATAAGCAGCATTGCTGCACAGGGCCTGTAAAGGTGTTGGTGGAGGGACCATAAATTGATGACATAGTGTGATACACAACTAGTGAAGATAGCTAGAAGCCAGGAGCAGAGCACGCCCTGTTACAAGGTCCCATGCTGTCGTTCACTATGTGTTTGTACAGTGTTCAGTGCAATGAGGCTCCGACTGCTGTTGGAGTCTTTAGATGCTATGGCAATATGAGTCAGTAATTCCTTGCGTTTTTATTTCTTGTTAATAGACATTAAACATGGAAACATATCACCATATGACAGTGCAACAATTAAAAAAAAACATGTAGGCGTAGTACATTCATTGTAAACATTACAATCAGTGGCTATTTGGTCTGGGTGGGCAACATTAGAAGTCAGATCTGCTGTGATGATTTTGGATAATATTCTCATACCATCTACTGCAAAGTTTTTGGGGTGGGGATCTGCAATCTTATAAATATCTACAAGGCATCATGCCCACTTCTTGGGCGGCATGAAGAATACTGGAGTCTAGCTGTGCCAGGTCTATTAAGGAGTCGCAGAAGCACACTTATGGACAAAGGGGCACTGTGATATTATTTTTGGCAAAAAATTTGGCTCCTGACGGTTTTTAGGAACAAGAAAACAGAGTGTGATGTTGGACAGAAATGAAAATATTTTGTCAATCCTGCTTGATCTACATTTTAAAAACAGAACAAGAAAACCCAAATTTCCCCTAACTTCAGTTGCTGCTGCTGAGTCGTGGGGGAAGGCTTTCAGAAAAGGAAACTAATGGAAGTGTCAGAGAACGATCTGCCCACACTGCCTTTGTCTCTGAAAACGATTCTTCTGTCTTTTCCATGTTGTTGACATCTAAGTTCATTTAAAAAAAAAAAAAGCAGTAGACAGAAGCAATGGAAGATTTAAAAAAACAAAAACAAAGAGAAAGCAAGTGGTACATCTCAGTTCCTTTTAGAAATAAGAAAAAAAAGCATGATCTATCACAGAGCTTTTAAGGGGAGATCTCTGTAAAATAGAAGAGACGTAGAAGATGATGGATGGTAAATTTGGATAAACTCTGTGACAGTGCAATAATCGCACAGTGTTTGCGATGTAGTGTCTGTAAAGTTCAATGGGGAGATGTGCTGAAAGGCGCTGAAAGCGTAAACTGTAAGTTTCAATGCACCTGAAAGTAGCACTGACTGTGTGTCACTTACACTTTGTCTTTACACATGACTGCTTTACACAGCACAGCCAAGGTCTCCCTTCATTCTGGTCACTAACCACGACACTTCTGGTCGCTGCAAACCGTGATCAATCCCAGCATTGTCCACCAGTACCCAGCATTGCAGCCTTCCTGCTTCTGAGTGCAGAAGTGCTTCTGGAAAAGATGAGGCAATCCTGGCTTCGTTCCCCAGAACAGCAGGACCATCACAGTGCAGGATGTGTGTGTTTGGAGTTTACCTGTTGTTTTCGGTGTGTGACACAGTTCACTACCCAGCAGGCCTAGGAGTCACCTGGCCAGCCCCAGCACAACGCTCTATTTCCAAATCATAGAACCATAGGGACCGCAAGGGTCATCTACTCTAACTCTCTGCCAAGATGTAGCATTTGTTGTGTCTAAACCATCCAAGACAGGTGGCTATCCAGCCTCCTTTTGAGAACCTCCTGTGTTGGAGCTCCCATGACCTCCCTAGGCCATCTGTTCCGTTGTCCTACTGTTCTTACAGTTAGGAAGTTTTTCCTGAGGTTTAATCTAAATCTGCTATGCTGTAGTTTGAACCCATTGTCTCTGCAGAGAAGAGTTAATGGGTGTGGAATCTCATGCAGCTGGAACCCATAAACTGTCAGGCTCAGCTGCTGGAGACAGAAGAATGAAGCAAGCAGTGGCAATGGAGAGAATGGGCTAAGGGAGGTTATGTGCCTGCTTGGAGTCTAGAAGTTTATTCTAAAAGACTTTGGGTAAACCCTTCAGAGAAAAGGGCATATATCTTGGCTGTTATTACACTGGAGCAGAGAGAAGGCTTTACTTATTGTTGCTGGACTATTTATTACACCGTACACAAGGGAAAACTTTGGGATTGTTGTCTTTGTCTCAGCATAGGTTGCCCTCCTCCCCCTTCCCCCCCCCCATCGGTGAAGGGAGAACCCTCTCTGTGACAGTTATACACGTTATTCTTTTGTTAACGCAACCTAGCATCCTGTTTCTTTGTAGTAGCCTTGTCTCAACCCTAGAAGAAAATTTGGGATCCTACAGACAGTGATCATGAAGCTGAAGTGTGTCATGAAAAAGATACACACTGGTGCCTGTACTACAGCCTGGAATGTGTGTTACAGGTGGCGGTTTTAGGACAAAATATTTGCTGCATTAAAGCAAATAATGCTGAGTGTCTGACTTTTCCGAGATAAACCTTGCAATTCCTCTGATGCTAAATCTTTTGCGCTCTCTCTGTCATTGACGCTGGGTGGCCTAATCAGCTTGCTGCACATTTTAACACTATCCCAGACAATTTAATCAGCCCAATGGCAGCTCTTTTCAAGCCCACATTTCTAGCATAATAAAGACAGTAACAACGGAGCTGCTCCATTAAGCAGAGGAGGCTTTGGATTTGATTTCCATCAGGAACATTCTGCCCAAGCAAATAAACAAATAAATAAAAAATGTCAGTCAGGAGATGTCAGCTGTGGGGAAAGGTTTCTTCATGGGATCCAGAATCTCCTCTGAGCAGGAAAATATGGACCAGCAGCAGAAGCAGTGAAGGATGGTGGGTGAGGGGGAGACATAAAAGTACAGTGGCATATTAATAATACTTTAAATGTCTATGCCAATTTTTATCCAAGGATATTAATGTACTACACTCGCTCACTGATTCTCACAACGTTTGTGTCCTGATTTTCTCTCAAAAGTACACCCCTGCCTCTTAAAAAAATTATCCGGATTGTGCCTGGGCCTGAACAAATACGCCAGGGTGGAGAGAGGCACAAGAAACTTTTCCTCCTCCCTTGCAAGTTGTTTGGGGAGCTGCTTGGAACAACTGAGTCCTTGAGCTTCCCTAAGAACAAGAACTATTTGGGACTAGTTTTGATGGTGGCACTAATCAAACCAAAGGGAGGGATCAGGAATGGATAGGATCACTGCCCCCAACTCTACTAAGCTGCCTGCACAGCTGGGAGAACTGTGAGGATCCTGACCAGGGTGCTCAGGAAATATGCTATGCCACAATGCTCTTCTGGATCTGGATTCAAACTTTTCTAAAGCTTGAAAGTGTTGAAATCCAGAATTTTGGTTTGGCATACTGTCATAGGTTTCACCCCCACTCTGAACTTTAGGGTACAGATGTGGGGACCTGTATGAGAACCCCTAAGCTTAATTACCAGCTTAGATTAGTATGCTGCCACCACCAAATCGTTTATGAGTCTTTTGGAAACTCTGTCTTCCCCCCACAATATCTCCCTCCCAAGTACTATAACCCTTCCCTGGGTAGCCTTGAGAGACTTCTCCACCAAGTTCCTAGTGAACACCGATCCAAACCCTTGGATCTTAAAACAAGGAGAAATTAACCATCCCTCCTCCTTTCCCCCACCAATTCCTGGTGAGTCCAGATCCAACCCCCTTGGATCTTAAAGCAAGGAAAAATCAATCAGGTTCTTAAAAAGAAGGCTTTTAATTAAAGAAAGAAAGGTGAAAGGAAAACCTCTAGGAGAGAGCATACAAGCTTCTCTCACAGACAACAGATTCAAAACACAGAGGATGTTCCCCTGGGCAAAACCTTAGTTACACAAAAGAAATCCCAATTTGATTATCCCTCTAATGCACAAGACAAGTCACAAAAGAAAATAAACATAAACCTATTTATTTCTTCTCTAATACTCACTACTCTGATAGGAGGCTGATTCCTGGATCTTTTCTCTCTGGCACAAAACTTAATGAACTGACTGAACAAAGGAAAACTTTTTTTTTAAATGGAGATAACCTATCTCATGGAACTGGAAGGTCATCAGGTCCAGCCCCCTGCCTTCACTAGCAGGACCAAGTACTGATTTTGCCCTAGATCCCTAAGTGGCCCCTTCAAGGATTGAACTCACAACCCTGGGTTTAACAGGCCAATGCTCAAACCACTGATCTATCCCTCCCCCAACTTCCTCTTAAAAAATCTTGTCCCCGATTGGTTCCTCTGGTCAGGTGTCAGCTAGGCTAGGTGAACTTCTTAACCCTTACAGGTAAAAGAGGCATTAACCGTTAACTGTCTGTTTATGACACATACTATTAAGATTGGCTTCAACTGCTGACACTCAAGGCCCTGATTTGGGTTTCCACAAGTCCAGGGATGCTTAGCTCCCAGGTTTTATTTTGGCCTGTGTCTAATTATTACCCTACCACATTTTTGCTGCAGAATACTGACCAGATACCATGGTTTCAACAAACCTTGTTTAGCTGCTGAAATTTGCTCAGATCCAATGAGGACAAGGAATTGATGCTTTTCCAACCTGGCTCAGGAAAGCCTTGGTGTACCAAACACCTGAGGTGATCTAACTTCAATTGCTCCTTTTTATAGTATATATATTGATTTCACATATAGAAGTCAATACCGTGCTACTTTTGGGTGCACCTCAGGGTCTGTCTACATAGCAAGCAGCATCCCATGGCAGCGAGGCTCAGAGCCTGGTCTATAGACGCACGTTTGTGGGACTCATGCTATTCTGCTAAAAATAGCTGTGGAGATGTTTGGGTTCCGGGTGAAACCTAATCCTTCCCTAGACTTCAGACTCAGAGCCCAGCCTCCAACCCAAACTCAAATGTCTACACAGCTATTTTTGTCACTGCAGTGTGAGCCCCCTGATCCTGAGTTGGTAGACCTGGACTCTAAGACTCACCGCTGTGGGATTCTGCTTTCTGTGTAGACGTACCTCATGAGTGCATATCTGGGCAAGGTTCCAGCAAGCAACATCCATTGACCTTGGACTCCTGTAGAACAGATGGCAATAAGGACTCTATCCAGTTCCCATTCAAGTCAATGGCAAAACTCCCACTGAAACACTTGTGCAGGATCTGGCCCTAAAAGAGTTTTTCTGCATTGTGGTTGTTGTTGTTGTTGTTTTTGACAGCACCTTATTTCTCTCATTTTCAGAAACTCCTTTTGGCTTTAAATCAGTTATTATTTAACTTCTGGACACTATTCTGCCTGGCAGTGCTGAATGCTTTCATGCTACTGCTGTTATTGATAAGTTTGTCCTTACATTCAGTATGAGACCTCAGTTTGGCTCCAGCCCTACCACCTTAATCTGTGATCCCACCAGAGCCCAGAAGCTAAGCACATTTGATATATGAAAGTACTTGCAACAGAAACATGCAAGGAAAACTCAGCTGCTTCAGAAAGTGTTATGGGTGTTTCAGTAGGTGACATTCTTCCTTATAAGTCAATATTCAACCCAAACCCCAGAGTGGTGGTAGAGAGCAATCATTCTATACCTCTAGCCTGTTATAGGAGGTGCTATAACTTCTTAACTGATAAAGATCCCATGGGACTTGTCTCAAGATTACAGCTGTTTGTCCTGGTTAAATTCCAGTTTGTTTAATTATAAATTTGTAGATTTTAAATGCCAGAAAGGACCAGTATGTGCATCTAGCCTGTCCTCTTGGATAACCCAGGACATGGAATTTCACCCAGTCATTTCTGCAATGGAGGGAATTATCTGTGCCTATAAGCTTTTCATAGAATCCTAGAAATGTAGCGCTGGAAGGGACCTTGAGACGTCATCAAGTTCAGCTCTCTGTGCAGGACCATGTAAACCTAGACCATCCCTGACAGGTGTGTGTCCAATCCACAACCTCCCTTGGAAGACTGTTTCAGAGCTTAACTATTTTATAGTTAGAAAGTTTTTCTAATATCTAACATAAATCTCCCTGGCTACAGATTAAGCTCATTACATTTTGTCCTATCTTCAGTGGACATGGAGAACAATTGTTTACCATACTCTTTATAACAGCTCTTAACACATTTCAAAACTGTTATGGAGTTGTCCCCAGCCCCCCAGTCTTCTTTTCTCAAGACTAAACATGCCCAGTTTCTTAACATTTCCTCGTAGGTCAGGTTTTCTAAGCCTTTTATCATTTTTTGTTCCTCTCCACTAGACTCTCTCCAATTTCTGCACATCTTTCCTAAAGTGTGGTACCCAGAACTGGACACAATATTCCAGCTGAGGCCTCACTGATGACAAGCAGAGTGGGACAATTACCTCCTAAATTTTACATAAAACACTCCTGTTAATACACCCCAGAATGATGTTAGCTTTTTTCTCAACTGCATCACATTGTTGACTCATATTCAATTTATGATCCCTATAACCCCCAAAACCTTTTCTGCAGTACTACCACCTAGCCATTCATTCCCCATTTTGTGCATTTGATTTGTTCTTCCTAAGTGTACTACTTTGCACTTGTCTTTAATGAATTTCATCTTGTGGATTTCAGACCAATTCTCCAATTTATCAAGGTCATTTTGTTCTCCAAAGTGCCTGCAAGCGCCCCCAGCTTAGTGTAATCTGCAAATTTGCTAAGTGTATTCTCCATTCCATTATCCAAGTTATTAATGAAAATATAGAATAGTACTAGACACAGGACTAGCCCCTGTGGGACTCCACTAGATATGTCTCCCCAGTTTGACAGGAAGCCATATATAGCTTCTCTTTGAGTATGATCTTTCAACCAGTTGTGCACCCATCTTATAGCAATTTCATCTAGACCACATTTCCCTAGTTTGCTTATGTGAATGTCATGTGGGACTGTGTCAAAAGCCGTACTAAAATCAAGATATATCATGTATCTGCTTCCCCCTATCCACTAGGCCAGTAACCCTGTCAAAAAGGGAAATTAGGTTGATTTGGTATGATAGATACTATGCTTGCCCTTCTCCAGTCCTCTGGGGCCACCTCTGTCATCCATTCGTTCTCAAAGATAATTGCTAATAGTTCTAAAATTGCTTCAGCTAGTTCCTTAAGTAGCCTAGGATGAATTTCATCAGGCCATGCTGATTTGAATAATCTAATTTATCAAAATATTCTTTAATTTGTTCTTTCTCTATTTTGGCTTTTGTTACTTCCCACTTGTTGTTAGTATTGTGTTGATTATCTGGTCACCATTAACCTTTTTAGTGAAGATTGACACAAAATAGCCGTACCTCCCCTCCTGCCTTCTAGATGTCACCAGTTATTAGCTCTCCTTCCCTGCTAAGCAGAGGACCCGCACTTTCCTTTATCTTTATCTTGCTCCTAATGATTTAAAGAACTTCTTATTGCCTTTTATGTCTCTTGTTAGGTGTAACTCACTTGGGGCCTTAGTCT
Organism: Emys orbicularis; assembly: GCF_028017835.1. Taxonomy (NCBI): domain Eukaryota; kingdom Metazoa; phylum Chordata; order Testudines; family Emydidae; genus Emys; species Emys orbicularis. The sequence continues at coordinate 350,812,087 of NC_088683.1, forward strand.
TTCTGAATTTGACCCTACATGCTTGTGCTATTCTTTTAGATTCCTCTTTAGCAAATCATCCATGTTTCCACCTTTTTGTAGGACTCCTTCTTGTTTTTAAGGTCAATAACTAGCTCCTGATGTAGCAATATTGGCCTCTTACTATTCTTCCTATCTTTCCTTCGCATTGGGATAGTTTGCAATTGTGCCTTTAATATTCTGTCCTTCAGAAACTGCTTGCCCTCCTCAATAGGTTGATGAGTCAGTGCATGAGGTAGGACTTCCCCTTCTTCACAAGGTGGACCCCCATCTCTTGCTCACAGAGTCTCTTCCTGGAACTGCATCCCATGGTCAAAGAAGCCAAAGCTCTCTGCTTGACACCGCCCGTGCAGTCATGCATTCGTCCCCTGGATGTGTGTGTCACTACCTGGGAACTTATCCTCAACTGGAAGGATGGACAAGACTCCAACCTGAGCCCCCGACTCCTTCAATCTTGCTCCCAGAGCTCTGTCATCACTGCTTTTACTTTGAAGCTTGAGAGTAAATAACATTGGTCACATTTTTGACCTACCTACTATAGTTGTAAATGCTGCTCTTATTCATTTAAATAATTATTTGCAGCCAGAAATGGAGAGTATGAACTGTGCTAAGTTTCCTAATGAAGTGCTATCCAGCAAATGGTGCAACCACCCCCGTACAAATTGAGTTCATCATGCCTAATGTTATTACTATGAATGCCAAAGCAATGAATAATGATTTGCTTCTTCTTCACACACAAGAGCTAACTGAGAACGTGTATAGGCTTTCCAATTTTTGTGTGACATTGGTAAAAGTGATGTCCTTCAATCTGGATGACTTGGGAATGTTCTTTGCTACATGTTTCAAAGGAGGAAAAACGTTTTGTGCTAGAAAAGTAACTTTTCGAAACAATTTACTTGTCAATAAATGAGGGAGTTTTGCAGGATAACTATGGAAAAACAATAAAATTTTATTAAATATGTTAGTATTTGCTGAGGGGGTGAGGAAATTATTTCATACAGCACAAGTAGCTACTGGAGAAATTCTCCTTTAGGGCCCAATCCCTTTCCCACCAAAGACAATGGAAGTTGTGTTACTGATTTGAATGGAAGCAGAAGTTGGCTCTTTGACTCTAAAGACAGGGCAAAACTCATTAACAGTTCAAAATTGTATATCCAATTGAAATAAAATGATAATGTTGAGATACACATAATGGGTTGGATCAATTCTTAGTGTAGAGCCATTGCCTTAGGATTGCATTATTTGTTTCTCATGAGAATTCATTTCACAGATTTTTAGCAAGAATATTCATCTGAAAATTAGCCTGTAAATTGGTTATTTTTATTTATCATTTGCTGATGAATAAAAATGCTGCAACTGAAAACTAAAATACTTAACTTTGGAAATACTGTGCAGTGCACTGTGAGAGTGGTAGATTGAGTGCATCATGTTCCCTTTCTCCTGTATAGGCCAAGCTCCTGGTTTGACTACATCTGCCATAATACATTACTATTCCCCTCTAGGAAAGGGGAAGCAGTCATCATGGGAGTTCCTGGCTGTGATGCATTATGAGAGGAGTAGTCTGGGCAGGAACTTTGGCTCATAAAGGACAATGGGGCAGCTGAATTATAAGCCCCATGAAACACTGTGGCAGAATATCCAAATTGAAATATTTCAGTTTTGGTGTATTCAGGTTTTTTTTTTAATGAAATATCAACATTTCCCACAAAAAGCAGACTGTCTTCATTAAAAAGAAAATATTGGTCAAAAAACCCAATCCGGTGTTCATAAAATCTAGGTTCCACTGTATTTAAAGACCGTGGGTGGGAGTTTCAAAAGCATTCAGCTTTGGCCTAGCCCTTCTCCCACTGAAGCTGATGAGAGTTTTACCACTGATATCAATAGCAGCAGAGTTAGACCAGCACTGTGAGCTTTTCAAAATTCATCCTATTCTTAAGAATACAAATAGAGGATTGATCTTATTGTTGATGGCAAAAGCTGCTGTGTTCTAAGTTAATTCAATGGATTAAAAGGAAGGAGACAAAACCAAAGCATAAAGACTTGAAGTGCCAAATAAAATCTCAGCTCTGCATGGAAGAGACTCTGCTTCCTTGCTGCAATGGGAGTTGTCTTCTTTTGAAGATAAATGACCCCCAGTACTGAACTTGATGGAGGAACGAAATGGACATACATCATCTTGTTGGAGAGCATGACAATATATTAGGCTAACTCACAATTAATATAAAGGCTAAGTTAATGTGGGCAATGTTTCAAAATCCGGTAAACCTGCCAGACCTAAATAAAAGTTCAAAAAGAAAATGCCTGATTCATTATTTGAAATTGAGACCATTTTCTTTGTCCCCCATGAATTACGACTTCTTGTGCAGGTTATTTGCAGTTCTAGATAAGTCTATAGATTAAACACTTCAACTTCTTTTTATCAGCTGTCCTGAGAGACTTTTACTATGAAAATTCCAGGGGAAAAAATGAAACCTTTTCCTGAAAGAACAATCTATTTTTCACTTAGGCAATCTTTAACTCTTATATACATTTTCTAAATGCCTGTTGAATACAATTATGTTTTTAGGGGTTAGATTAAACTATGGCAGTAACATCTGGGAAATGTATGAGAGTATCCTATACAAACATACCATGATAAACATTTGCTTATCTGTGATGTATATTGAAGATTCTTCCAGAAATGATCATCTTGTAGTTGTTACTCACACACCATTTTCCTTGACTGCAGATGGCATTTTACCCAAATGAAGAGCAGTCCTTTGGGCCTGATTCTCCACTTTGTTACCCCAGGTTTATGCTGGTATCACTTTGTTGACTTCAGCCTACCAAAGAGGTGGTAAATTGTTGCCAAAGAAGTGGTAAATTCATCGTCATTTGAGGTCTTTAAATCCGGATTGTATGTCTTTCTAAAAGATGCTGCAGCTGAACCATAAGTTATAGGGTTTAATAGTGTACAGTCGTGTCGTAAGGTAGAACACTTCCCACAACTGCGCTAGGTGAAAAGCTCTGGATTGCTGTTTGGGAGATCAAATTATAATGGTTTCTCTAGTTTTGAAGCATACAAATCTATGAAGCCTGGCACAACAGAGAGGAGAATCAGGTCCTACATCCATTTCTCTTCGGCTGCTGCCTTTATCTTAGAAGTGACGTGCCCATCATAACTCTTAAATTTAAAATATGCTAGAGATTTTTCCTTCCCTCCCTACCCAACATCCCCTATCCCACACAAGAAAAAAGAACCCGGCCTCACACTGAAGTACACAGACACCAAGATTCCAACTTTGTTAAACAAGAATGTCTAATAAACTATTTTCCAGGACTTGTACTTAAAATGATTCTCTCGCATTTTAAGGTGACTATTAGTATTAGTGAAGTGAATATGAGTATTTACACCCGAGAATGTAACTGAAACAAATGTGAAAGGTTGTGGGGGAGCATCATGAATCTTTCACGGCATCTCTCATAAATTTGTTTCTACGTGTTACCAGAATGGAAGGGCTGGTCTAGGAAAGGGTGAGCAACGATGAGGCTTCCTAGGGCAGTCCATTCCATGTGATTGCATAACGTGGGCATGGATTTTGGCATTCCCTGCACTGCATGAGCTGTGAACCTTGATGAGACTCTTGATTGCAAGAATTCCTACCTGTTCAATCCCTGCCTCCTCTTTGATCACAAGGAAATGTATTCCAATTATGGCACATGAGTGCTATTTCACATAGATTCATAGATTATAAGGGACTATTGTGATTGTGTAGTCTGACCTACTGCATAACATAGGCCATAGGATTTCCCTGAATTAATTATTCCTGTTTGAAATCTTAAACTGACATCTTAAATTTCATTTTACAGTAATGTTTCTGTCCAAGGTCCATCAACGGTCTGTAGAGGTCCACAGGATTTTGAGAACAGAGTAGCATCTATTCTTCTGTCCTTGGCCCCCATCTCTTCATCCTCTACACACCAGCCACTCTTATCTGCACATGTGACCTGCCTGCCACCACTGTGCTAATGACTCACAAATCTACCTTTGTACACAGGTGCTTTCTTTCTGGATTTAACTCGTCCAACACTGAGCCCTCCTCAAGCCTCCACAAGTCTGAACGTGTTGGCACACTCTTTTGCACCCCTCTGTTAGCACTCTCATTCTCCATCACATTAAAACTACCCCCTTTGTCTTCACTTTTAAGACCCTTCACCATTGACTCTAGCCCTGCCTTTAAAATTTAGTATTTTGTAGCAACATCAGCCACAACTTTCATACCTCCAGTAATGCCAGTGTTTAGTGCCTATTAGTCTGCTTCTCCCACAAGCACCTTTGTTTCCCCTCCCCCCCATGAAACCGCTTAAATCTGGTGAGGAAAAACTCCCTGTCAAAATTAGCAAAGCCACCATCTTGTCCTGTTTCAAGTCCCTCCTCCTGACACCTCTACAGTGATGCCTATTGAACACTGCTATGACAATAGCGAGGCAGAGAATACCCATTGTCATCCAAAATATATTTGTTTTATACTGTTCCTATTACCTACTCCTTTATGCCCCCACGCCACCATTTTGTATTTCTTCCACCTGTTGCATTTGGTACAAATTTTCAAGTTTAAACTCTGTGTGGGAGGGAATGTCTTTTTTTCATTTGTCCAGCTTCTAGTGCAATGGGGACCAGATTCCTTGATTGGAGCCTCTAGGTGCCACTGTAATATAAATAAGTTATAATTTATAACAACAATAAATAATATTAAATCATAATGAAACTGAGGTATAAAGACCTGACCAGCTTCTTGGGAGAGCAGAAAAGACTTGATATTAGAAAATCAAATCACAAGCTATTGTCATCAGTTGTCACCAGTGTGGCACTCTGTTCTGTTTATTGATGATAACTGTCAGCTGCGTGCGTGTGTTCCCTCTGTGTGCTGCCCCGGCTCTGCAGATCGCTGACACAGCAGACCCCTAGAGAACCCCCAATGACGACAGACTCCGATAAGGTACGAAGGCACCTGGCCAGGTTTATTGCCAAACGAAGCACAGTAATAGTTTCCCACAGACTCTACAGGACAAACTACGAATATGTTCCCCCTGACAATGGACAGGCTCAGTCCGTGGCGGGATTCTCCACTGCCCCCTAGGCCAGACAAAAACAGCCCTTCAGGGGTAAATTTTTATACACAGGTACAAACAAGTTACACATCATTCACGACGTATAGAGGTGCAACCCCTCTACATGTTAGGGTGCTGCCTCTCACCTTGTACATGTTGGTTCAAATCCCTTGGGGGGGAGAGATAGGTCAGTGGTTTGAGCATTGGCCTGCTAAACCCAGGGTTGTAAGTTCAATCCTTAAGGGGGCCACTTAGGGATCTGGGGCAAAATCAGTACTTGGTCCTGCTAGTGAAGGCAGGGGGCTGGACTTGATGACCTTTCAAGGTCCATTCTAGCAGATAGGATATCTCCATTTTTTTATTTATTTAAAACAACTCTATCCATCATATTACCCTCCTGCCCCTGTCTTTAGGATGGGTCAGCATGTTCCTTGTTATCTACGTGGAATGTGCTAATACCGGAATGTTCTGGTACCATCCCGGCGCATGTTTATATTACTAGTGCTTAGTACCTTTTAGGTATGTGTATATTTGCAACATCAGCCTTCTTCTTGCCAGCTTCTGTGAGCCGGGCCTGCCTCTGGCTCACAGTTTAACTTTGCTTTATGTTACCAAAGTCTTGCCCATTACTTTAGTTCAGGTCTTAGGTCTCATACTGGGCCTCTGATACAAGGGTTTATGTTTCAGGGCCTCATCTTACCACATTCCCCCACTTTTTGTCTTTTTATGGGAGGATGTTTACCCATCGTCCTGGAAAAGCATAATGCATGGACCGAAGATAACCCAGTGGGCTAAACACTGTTATGTGGTTACTTTATTTTACCATCCATACATTCATGCCCCATCTGTCCCTTAGTCTGCACATTGCCTCGTACGACTGGTAGACAGATTTTATTTTCCCTTATGGTAGGCCTGCAAATGTTAGGCCCAGGACTTGACTGAGGTGTGGGGTTTGTGCTTGCGTAGTATTAACTTTACAGAATGGCATGAGACGGCCTTCACTAGTATTTGTTATTTCACACTAGGGGCTTCGTTAAGATAAAATTGATATCTCAATGGTATTGACAATATGAATATATGAACATATACAAGTGGATATATGTTATGATTACTATGTGGACGATAATTGATTACTATATGTGACATACGAAGGGGCTTAAACGTGTGCTTTAACACCTCACTCCTTAAACTGATTATTCATTTCCACAACGGTATTGATTACCATTTCTATCCCCTTCTTCACTTGGTGCTGTAACTTGGCTTGTCTGGTTTGACATAGCATGTAACAGCACATGCCCATGAGAACAACTACTGTTGGGGCCTGGATTCCCATTAGGATTACACTAAGGGTTCGGACCACTGGATGTAGAGTCACATCCTCTGGAATTGCCCCCCGGGGTGTTTCCACCTCTCTTTGTACACTTTCTATTTAATTCATTTGCTGCTGGATCAGTGGAGTTACTGGTATTAGGGATTCTTTTGTTCTCGCCACCAAATCATGTATATCTAACGGCAAGTGTTCCACAGGAGGGAACAGTTCAATCAGTAAGTTTTGTAGGTGTTCATGTGGGATGATCGTTTCAGCAACAGTGCTGCCTTTGCTCGTTGACCAGATGGCATGAGCTCCTATTTGGATGGTGCTGGTAACAGGTACGCAGAATCCAGCCTCACTTGTAGGGCAAATCTTGCCAGCTACGGAAAAATTATGATAACCTATAGCACAGATCTGAATTCGTACTACCTCATTAACCAGTTCCTTTTGTACCAGTCGAGCCCAGCCTTTCCTAGTGTTATTAATATCTATTGTGGCATAGCACTCACACAGCCACCATCCATTATGTTTTACGCAACAAGCTTGATTAATTTACGAGCCAGTTTCAGTTACTAAGCGTACGGTGGGGTAATACTGTACATATGTCTTGTTTACAAGCGTCCCCACACTGTTTGCGAATACACCCTAACTGGCTCTTGCAACCACCTAGAGACTGCCATCATGAGGTATACACTTTTGCCGTCCTCCTTGTCCAATCTTGGAACCCTATCAAATTTAGCAAATTGTAAAAAAAATAGGCACAATATAATTTACGCCTTGTTGTTGTATTTGTTTTAAGCTGTGTGTGGTTTTTAGAATCCGTGGCCAATTTTGAAGTTGCAACTGCAACAAACTTTGCTGTACTCTTTCGATTACTCTATTGCCATAGGCCATGCAAGCAACTGCCAGTGAAACATCGTTATTTTGTATGCTGTTGATAATGGACAGGATGATAGTGTTCAGGTGGCTGAAACCTTGAGCAATCAAATGCATATTATCAATAGTGATTGCATGCTGGTCCTCCAGTAATAAACTGCTAATACCGCCTCCTGTTTTAACTGCTTTGCTATTGCATTCACAATGGTATTTATTTTTAAATGAAGATTTTCAATATCTGCAGAGTTCCATATGGACATGCCAAGTCCGGAGCCTCCCAACACTGTTCCTAATAAATCTCTCCTTTCTCTATCATGTTGTAGGGTGATTTTTGAGCCCTTTCAGAATTGCAATTGCATCTCCACTTCCAAATTAAACCAATCTTTATAGTGTCTGGGGCACTGCCTTGGGATGGTTATACCAGCAAAATCGAGTTTTAGTGGCACATATATCCATCCTACATTCTCTACCATATACTCTGCAGTAGGATGTAGAAAAATTCCTGAGGTAGGCCATGGTTGTACAGTAGGACACCCCCTCCTTGGGGTAATATCAGTGGGTAGAGGAGTGATGGGAGGGATAGCTCAGTGGTTTGAGCATTGGCCTGCTAAACCCAGAGTTGTGAGTTCAATCCTTGAGGGGGCCATTTAGAGATCTGGGGCAAAAATCTGTCTGAGGATGGGCCCTGCTTCAAGCAGGTGGTTAGACAAGATGACCTTCCAACCCTGATATTCTATGAGGTGGCACTGGGGCTGTTGTTGGGCAGGCTTATGCATTTACTGATGCTTAGGGTTATAGACCATATTCCTGTATCTTTTAACTGAATGTTACGAATGCAAATAGGTGCACTCTATCTATCCTGCAAGTGAGTAAACTCCACCCTGCTTGTCCAATTTCCATATGTTTTTACAATTCCATTTAAGTAACTAATCACTGTGTCCCCTGCTCAAAACCAGTCCAAGGATTCTGTATCGACCTCGAGCTTGTGTGCTTGGACAAAACATACCAGAGTAAGATCCTTCCCCGCCACTCCTGTGAAATATTGCTCCACTACTCGATTTGGTGCCACTAGTGTGTGCTCCATTTCCGGAGTTGCCCGTTTTCTTTCCTTAATTTGTATATGTTCATGTTCACTTTGTGTATTAATGTTAGGAGTGTTATTGGAATCTGCATGAGGAAGTGCAGTAAAAACAATAACCTGATCACAATTAACAACATCAACCTTCCAACAGCATGAATACTCTCCCTGTGTCTCTTTACTTAAAGTCAGTTCTTTTTCGAGCTGTCGTCTGGCATTATCGACCTCTTGGACTGGGACCTGTTGAGTCTCACTACCGTTTCCAACAGTCCATCTCCAGGCCATCTCGATAGTAAAGGGTGACATCCTGAGGATGTGCTTCATTTGTTGCTTCCCTTCAGTTTCACACACTAATTTTAAGACAGTTCTGGTAGGGTGCACTTGACTTGCTGCATCCCATACAGTGGAGTTAACTGTTTCTGTCCAAAGATTTCTGGTCACCAAATGCGTTTGGTTGATCCTTTTGACAGGTTTATTGTCAAACGAAGCACAGTAATAGTTTCCCACAGACTCTACAGGACATACTGTGAATATGTGCCCCCGACAATGGACAGGCTCAGTCAGTGGCAGGATTCTCCACTGCCCCCTAGGCCAGTATGAGTATGCATGCTGTTGGAAGTTTGATATTGTTGTTAATTGTGATCAGGTTATTGTTTTTACTGCACTTCCTCATGCAGATTACTGCCCCCTAAGCCCCAGGGGTAAATTTTTATACACAGATACAAACAAGTTACACATCTACGTGTTAGGGTACCGCCTCTCACCTTGTACATGTTGATTCGAACAAAACAACTCTATCCATCGTATTACCCTCCTGCTCCTGTCTTTAGGATGGGTCAACATGTTCCTTGTTATCTCTGTGGAATGTGCTAGTATCAGAATGTTCTGGTACCATCCTGGCACATGTTTATATTACTAGTGCTTAGGTATGTGTATATTTGCAACATCAGCCTTCTTCTTGCCAGCTTCTGTGAGCAGGGCCTGCCTCTGGCTCACAGCTTAACTTTGCTTTATGTTAGCAAAGTCTTGCCCATTACTTTAGTTCAGACCTTAGGTCTCATACCGGGCCTCTGATACAAGGGTTTATGTTTCAGGGCCTCATCTTACCACAGCTATTAATGAAACTATTCATATTTGTATATGAAGATACTGTGATAGCTCAAGCAAAAGAAATTTGGTTTCATCATAATTAAGCTTCTTGCAACAGGAAAATATGCCTGGATGGGAGAACATATGGATAATACATATCAGATCTTAGGGATCTTGCTGGGTCATGTCACTAACACTAGGAAAATAAATTATCTTCCAAACATTATGCTAATGGCAGTGAGAATGATTTAACATACAGCAAAATATAATGTGTAGCAAAGAAGCAGCATGTATCTGTAAAAATTGTTTATATTTTACTTCTCCTCTCAGTAAGAGAGTTCATAATTTTTTTCATTTATAGCATAAGAGCAAATAGATTTCTGCCTTGCATATGCTCATGCTATTTATGGTCATACATCCTTCAAAATGCTGTAGATTTAACTTATTAGCGTAGAGCCGAAAAACAAGATGGTGCTCTTATGTTTAGCACCATATATTCTCTAAATCTGTATACACACTACTTTTTACATATATAAGCTCTTTTCAGTTATTCATACCACTGACTCACTGCATCTAGATTCCTATTTCTGACGCTATAATTTAATACCATGGGCCGAGCACCAGATTTAGGGCTTTTATACTTGTAGGTTAGAATCCTACTCAGTTACTTTTGGATGCACTGAATTTGGTATTAGCCTCTGACTAGGATTTCAAGAGAAGATTCCTCTGTATTAGCCCCACCATCATTACATTGCGGATCTGGGAGTCGGCTCTATTACATTTATAAAGGGGCTTTAACTTCAGGCTTTTAAACATATTTAATGCTTCATTGTGAACAACTGACCAGTTATCCTGAATGCTATTTAAAACAAGAATATTATTATAAGGCAGCTTACTGGATTTGCTCATTTCTTACAGCAATATGTCCAACAGCCTATGAACAAGTATCCCTGTGTCTAAGGGGGCTTAAATTCCATGATAAGGCCTCTCCATTTACATGGCACACCAAAACAGCAGGCTGATAGTGCTGGGAAAGGTTCAGGTACATTCTAGCAGGGACACTTTTAGTGAGTTAAACCCAAAATTAAATAATGCAATCAGTATTGTAGTCTTTGTGTTACATTGAATTGAATATCTACCTTCATATTTTCAGCTTGTCACAGAATTGTGTATTGACCAACAGATAAATGGACTTTGAATCCTAATGAGGGGGAACTAGGGCTTTTGAGATCAAAGTAAAGGACAGCTGGGTCTATTGGCATGAAAAGTCAGGTGTGGGACTATGACCGGGGTCCTCGTGGGCAGCCAGCTATGGTCACTCAATTAGCGTGAACTGCAAAGAATGGGCAGACAATCCCCATAAAGCTGGTGGATATTCCAATACCTAGATTTACCAAGCCAGCATAAACCAGCTTCTTTATTACCTTACTGGTCATAGAAGTCCAAACAACACAGTTCCCTTAAAGTGATCCAGTGCCAGGCCTCCTTCCAGGTACTTACATCAAATATGATGAACATTTCTGTAAATCTTATTTCATCATATAAAAGAAAAGGTTCTACCAATCCCAAAGGATCGGACACATTACCTCCCAGGTTAACGACTGTTTTAGCTCTTACCCAAATACACGCTACAGCCAATTCTTATTAACTGAAATCAAAAGGTTTATTTATAAAAAGAAAGAAAGGTGAGAGTTAAAATTGGTTAAAAGAATCAATTCCATACAGTAATGGCAAAGTTCTTGGCTCAGGCTTGTAGCAATGTTGGAATAAACTGCTGGCTTAAGTCAAGTCTCTGGAGTACATCCACAGCTTGGATGGGTCATTCAGTCCATTGTTCAGCACTTCAGTTTGTAGCAAAGTTCCTCCAGAGGTAAGAAGCAGGATTGAAGACAAAATGGAGAAGATGCAGCTGCCTTTTATAGTCTCTTGCCATGCGGCCTGTGCTTCCTTTGTTCCAAACACAAGCTGCCCAGCACATGGCTTGGAAGCCTTATAGTTCTCTCCATAGGCATGTCCCTGCATGCCTTGCTGAGACATAAGGTGTATCTGCCTTCTCTCAATGGGTCAATTGTATAGCTAATGGTCTTTAATGGGCCATCAATCAGGCTAGGCAGTGCTGATGCCAAACTGTCTGGGGTGTCACCCAGAAGCATAGCACAGGTTTGAAATACACACACACATACATACATATCTATAACAAATAATACAAAGGTGATACAAACATATAGACAAGATTATCATATCTGGCAAGTTATAACATTTTTGCAGATATCTTACATGGCATATCTGGCTGATTACTTTGTGGGCGTTACCCCAGGAACCAACATTTGAAATCCAGGTATAGAGCCTTATAACTTTAAATACAAAAATGATACATACGTAAACATGTTACTTGACAACCTTTGTACAATATTTGCTGCAAATATATCACAGTGGTTGCAACAATGATCTACATGGTCATATTTTAATCAGATAACATCAGAGGGACTTTGACACCCAGACGGGAGTTGAAACTGTCAGGGAGGGGTATTTCATTTCCCTTCATGGGCAGGATCAGACGTGACTAGAATTTTTGTAGGGGTTTCAATTCTTTGTTCCACATCTTAGCCACCATTTCCCAGATCTAGCTGCCCCAATGCCTGCAACTCCAGTATCGTATCAAACAGTGGTCGAGAAGTGCACTAGCTCAATGTTTTTCCATTCTTGTGCTTTTAAGTAATCAGGCCTAATGTTATTTCAGTACAAAGTCTCCCCTTTATGACTGACGTGTTTCTTAAATGGATATGTTCTAATTAATTAATTTCGTTCCAATATTTAATTAAACATTTTTGTATTACTTGGTGAAGAATGGTGCGTAGGCCAATTAAAATTTTGATCAGACCCTTTCAAAATCAATTAGCCATTTACACATAATCTAACGCACAGCTCTGATGTTTAGTCATGCAGAATTACAGGAAGAAAGGATAGCTTGGAGTTAAAGTACTGGGCTGGAGCTCAAGACATCTGAACTCAATTCCCAGCTCCACCATAGACATCCTATGTGAGCTTGGACAAAACACTTCATTTCCCTATGTCTCTGTTCCCCACCTGAAAGAAAAAGGATACTAGTTCTTTTCTTCCATCCTATGTCTGTCTTGTCTATTTAGACTGTGCACTGTTCAAACAGGGAGTGCCTTTAACCATGTTTTTGTTGTAAAGCACCTAGCACAAGATAGGTGGTCCTTGTAGGCACCACTGTAATTCAAATAATAATAATAATAGTAATAACAATTGATAATACAGAATTACACTGTCTGTTATTTTGTGTGAATTCTATATGCCTACTAGACATGAACATTAAGAGGAGAAGTGAGTCAACAATGGTGGATAAGTGCACTAAAAAGCTTTTGTCTCTGTCATGATATATGGAATAACACTGTCTTAAACAGAAGGTGTTAAACAAAAGAGCTATGACTACATAAGCAAACAAATAGGCTTCTACACAGCTCAAGTTCAAGCTTTGTCTGGGTTGTTTACCACGGACTTCATCCCATCTGCAACTCTTTACTGCATACAGAGACATCTAATGGCTGAATAATATACTGTAAGTAAATATATCGTTATAGGCCATATTGCAAAGTTTGGATAACATTAACTGATTATAAGCAAAACATAAAATGTGAGTTTGAATTTCAGATTCTTCCCTCTTTTACCTCCCTGTATGGTCATTTTTAGGTAACACACATGCTTTCTGTTGTGGCGCTTTACTTTTTTTCCCCATAGAAATGGAAAGAAGTAGTGGGAGGAATTAATTTGTTTAAATCATCCATGTAGAAATGCAGAGAGCAAGAGGGAAAAGTAACTTAGCTAGAAGTGCCCATAAACATCCAGAGAAAGTGTGTAGAAGTTTTGACATGCTCGGTAGCTTTTCTTGAAACTGTAGTAAAAGCCATGTTTATGGGAAAGTGGTTTTGACTGGCTTGGATATTCAGAACCTGGGGCTGAGCCAATTACTGCTCAAGGACAGCAAAATTAATAAATACACGAGTTATTGAGAGGTCTATGGATTCAGTTGACTTATGGAAGACTATGAGATGTGTCTGCTGTCAGGGTGGGTCTCAACACCGGGGACTTTAGATATAGGCTATTGATTTCTTATCTGCATCCCAAACTACAGCGACTCCTGTTTAGATCTGAAGGTTCCTGGTACATCCCAGGTATCAGCCTTTGCAAAAGTGGGGGCTTGTCTGTGAGTCTCAGAGACTTGGGCGTAGCTTCCTTTGCCCAGAGGACATGCGAAACCCACAGTTCAGTGTGCACATTATGTCTCCCCTGTGCCCCGATCCACAAATCTATCTTTTGGTGCATAGATGGCCATTACATCAGTTTCTGAGCACCTCACAAGCTTGCCAATCCTCACTACACCCCTGGGAGGTAAAGGAATGCTATTATCCCTCTTTACAGATGGGGGGCTAAGGTACAGAGAGACTAAATGACTTGAGCAAGGCCACACAGGGAGTCAGTAGGAGAACAGGGAATTGAACACAGGTCTCCCGAGTACTAGATTTGTGCCCCTAACCAATGGACCCATCCTTCCTGAAAGGGCTGTGCCCCCCCCTTAGAAAATCTGTCTCTTTAGCTCAACTTGGGGCTCTTTAGCTCAACAAGTGTCTGTTCAGGAAGTCCCTGGTTCAATCCCCCAAGCATTGGCCACAATGGTGGTGAGCCTATTTACACACCATGAAGCCCTGTGCACCTGTTGTACAGGCAGAGCTGAGTGCCCCTTTGAAGACAAAGAAAAAATGGAGGTTGCACAATACTGGCTTGTCATAAGTCAAATCAAACAAGATCTTGCCTGCAAAAAAAGAAACAGACTGGCACAAGATGTTACTTTTCCTTCAGAACAGTGCCTTTCTTTGAACTAACAATAGCATTTTAGATGTGGCTCCTTGGTTCTAGTAGAGATAAAATAATGAGTCGAGTTTGATCTCTCATGGACAGAGCTTTGCAAAAAGTCACATCATAAACTCACTATAAATAATCTGCCCCAGTTATCAATCAGCTTGCAGCAGGCCTGATATGCTGCCTTTGCTTCATTGGCTCCCCCACCAGAAAATGAGTGCATGCCTCTTGTTTGTGGGAGCTGAGTCTGCATTCCCTCATTTCAACACATCACATTGTCCCTGTAATGAGGTGATGATGATTTAATGAAGTGGCATTCTAGGGAGTCAAGATGACTTCTACCTGATGAAAAATCTAAACAGAGAGACATTTATTTTCATCTAGGAAACCATGCAAACAGTTTATATGGTTGCTTTCTCCACTGACTTGAGGAAGAATGAACTCATTTGGTGAGTGAAACATCAGTCGTTTTGCCGCTCACTACAACCCTTGTGTGAAAGTTCAGGGAAAATTCCCGATTAAGAATGACAAGATCATAGTTATTATTGCCAGTTACAGTGGGGGCCCACATTTGCATACAAAAATGGGAGTACCTGGGTTAACCTCCAGCTTTCTGCCAATGCAAGGAAAACCCACTTTCCTTCCTTGACGCCCACCAGAATGGAAACTAGTCTAATCTATCTATCTCATAGTATCTGGCAACTTCTAAGGAGGAACTTCTAATCTATCTGTCCTAGTATGTGACAACCAGAGGAGTGTCTCATAAATTGCTGGGGAGGTCTCAGTGAGGTAAAAGGGAAGCACAGAGATTGACTGTATGCGAGTGGAATCATGAGGTACTGGAGTGAAGCTAGGCACTGCTGCGGCAAATAGTAGTTCATTAACATTCTTAGATGGCAAGTTTTTCAGGTGTGTTGGTAGGGCACCTAGCACAACGGGGCTCCAATCCTGCTTAGGGCTTCTAGACCTTACTAGCTGCGTTAGATGTTAGGTTATTAATATTTCCAGGAGAGTCAAGAAAAAAGGGTAGCAACTGATCTCTTGATGTGCAGCTATATTGTATTGTGTTATTGCTAGAAATAAAGTAGCCAGTGAAAGGAAGGGGGAAGCAAAAGGATTTGATTGATTTAGTCACCAATCCTCCAAACTGCTCCATGTAGATGGACCCCTGAACCCACGTGAAGCTTTCTTGATTTAATGGGGCCCCAGATGATGCTAACATGGAACAGTTTGCAGGACTGGGATTCTACTAGCTTGAGATCTCTCAGGCCAAGTTTCATTCTGGAGTTCGCATTTACGGCTGGTGATAAACTTTTAATAGAAAAACTGGCATGGTCTTAACTATAGCCTTGTGACCACCATTGCTCTCAACGTTCTTTTTTTATTCATTACCTCTTAGAAACAAAGAACAAGTGCTTCAAATCGGCCCCATCATACTCAGCCACCAGGCATATTAAACCAAAATGTCCCTCTCCACTGTGCTTCTAAATCACGTCTATATTGTTTAAAAAAAAATAACTCTAGCAAAAGAGAAGGCTGAGCCCCATATGGTGGGTGATTGATCTGAGACGTGCTTTATTCTTCTTGTAATAAGAGCTCAAAACCAATATCAGTCCTGGCCCTGCATAGATGTATAACAGTAAAAAACGTGTCTTCTCAAATTATAGAATTTTCTTTTTAAAGTCAAAGCCCCTGGGGAAATTTAAAAGTTTCCTTTTGACTCTTTGGACCTACTGCCTGGGCTGCTTCATACCTTCCCCAGGTGATGGTAAAATGTATCTTGGATGCTACAAGTCCAGCTGACGGCACTGACAGAATAAAGACATAATTAGACTATTGGGTAAGACATCATTCTAGGTGACGATAAAAATGCTAAACACGAATGGGCCAGATCCTTGGTTGGTGTAAATGTAGGGTGACCAGACAGCAAATGTGAAAAATTAGAACGGGGGTGGGGAGTAATAGGAGCCTATATAAGAAAAAGACCCCAAAATCGGGCCTGTCCCTATAAAATCGGGACATCTGGTCAGCCTATGTAAATGAGAGTGGCTGTACGGACTTTGATGTCATGCTGATTTACATCTGTCGAGGATCTGCCCCTGTTTACTTTTTCTTTTTTTCTTCCTTGCAGGAAATTAGTTTGCAGTTTTTGTTTGAGGCTATGGAGAAGAATTCAGTTCACAAGATAAATCAAGAGTGTGTAAACAAGGGGGAAAGAAAGCAATACTTTTTTTAAAAAATTCATTATTCAAAACCTAAAGCTAGCTCCACACCAATTGTTATTATCCAAGTGAATTTCTAGAGGTCTGTGGTGACAGGATTTGCATTTTAATATCCAGGTCAATTTATTGTGAAGATGGAGGCACCATCCCTGTGTATGTGTTTCTATGATGAAATGACTGATTGTCCTTGTAGACAATGGGGGAGGGGGGAGGAACAGTAATGTTGCAAATCCGTGATCATATTCATAGTGCAGCTGTTTATATGGGAACCTTTACATCCAGCTTCTACCTTACTTCTCTTTCCTTTCTAAATTGCTACCGCCAGCAAAGCTGTGATTACATTCAATAGAAATATTAAACTCCTGACTTGAGAGAGGTGAAGGGACACGAAAACAAAGGGGAGCCAATTTTCTGAAAAATAAGATGGGCAGGACTTTCTGTCTCTTTCCACTATTATTATCATCTTTATTTCTCCCTTCTTTGTTGGCAATACTATACTGAGTTACCTCGTGTTTAATCAACAGCCTAATGTGGTAACTCTCTCACAACACTGATTCTTCACATCTCAGACTGTCTGGAGCCTACTTCCATCAAACAGCCTCTTTGCACTTAACACCTTAATGGTCTTGAGGGGAGAGAGGAACAGCAATCCTCTGAGATGAGAATAATTACAGACAGAGACACAAATGCATTTGGTGCCAGATTTTGTTACCTCAAATAAGCAAAAATAAAGCAAACGTCTCCTCTTCTACGGTTACATAGTGTGTCTCTCTAGAAGGCTTAGGACAAATGGGTTAGACTAGGAGACACTAATGGCCTAATTCTGTGCCGTTTAAGTCAATGACAGCTTTGCCATTGACTTCAGTGGGAGGAGAATCAGGCCCTATTGGTAAAACTCTTTAAAGATGTTATTTTATTTAGCTCTTTTTTTAAATCAGTATGCACTTTTGGGGCCAGATCTTCTGCTGGTATAAATCTGGCTTCAATGGAACTACAGTGGATTTACACCAGCTGCATGTTTGGTTCTGGATCTATGCATGGCCTAAGATTGTCAACAGAGACTAGTGATTTTGGCTGCCCTGAAAGTGCCTGGAGGGACTGATAAGCAAGTCTCATGTGTCTCTGTGATCCAATACCCAGAAAACAGGGCATGCACTGACAAAAATGAAAGGGTTTAATAATCATATTCTTCATTTCTATACCACCTTCCATTCAAGGGTTTCAATACTTTGGCTGCTCCTGGATCACCCCAGGAATGCTAGGGTCTAGTTAGCCCTCCCTACTAAGGGGTATGTAAGATGATACTTTCCTATGCAATCATTTCTGTTTGAACATAGGAGTTGCCAGACCAGATTAGACCCAAGGTCCATCTGGTCCAGTGTCCTACCACCAACCGTGGCCACCACCAGAGCCTACAGAGGAAAGTGCAAGAAAGTGCACAGGAGGCAGTTATGGGATAAACTACCACCTCAGGGAAAAATTTCTCCCATCAGGCCGTAGGCACTTACCTTGGTAAGAGAAAGGAAGATGGCCTTGCATTTGCTTGATTACTGTCTCATTTTATGGCTGAGTCTAAAATTGACCAAATCATTCCTATGGCTGTATAAAATGCCATTCCCCAATTTAAAGTGCACAGTATGAAGAAGGCAGTTTATTAATAACTGGGTAAGAAAGTCTCAGGATTGTGTTCCTAACATATTTAGGCACTGTATTACAGCTGGATCTGCTTCTGCATTCTGGGAGGATGGGGGTACAGGAAGCCATCGTTTGGCTGCAAGCATTGGGTTGTACAAGAAAGAGTCTCTGTTAGAACAGCTGTCTAGACTTAATGGTGTGGCCAGTGAGCAGGGGCTCTGACAGAGGAATGCAGATGTAATGACTCCCCTGAGTAGGTCACCTGTGGGGATCGAGCTCTGGATCTAAAAGCAAGAATTGCTACAGTTTGTGCTAACAAGCCAAGTCTATTAGTTTGGAGGTGGTGGTAGCAGTGGATCATGGGTTCTCTGTACACCTTCTCTCCTTCCCTTTGGAAGCAGCAGGGTGCAGTGGGGAGGGGACTGCATCTCCTGCTGCTGGAAGCTGACTCCTTCCCCATGACAACTGTGCCCATCTGGCCTTAGTACAGATGTCTGGGTGGACCCAGCCATTTTACAGGCTATACTAGGCCTGCCATTGGTTGCCCAGGCATGTCAGTCAAGCTCCTGGCCCAGCCTTCCCTTTTGTTTATGTCTTAGGCCTGGTCTATACTAACGAGGTAAGTCGATCTAAGTTACGCTAGTTAAGTTATGTAAGATACATAACTTAAGTCAATGTAGCTTAGATCGACTAGCAGAGGTGTCTACACCACGCTATGTCAGTGGGAGACACTCTCCCGTCGACACAGCTTCCACCTCTTGGGGAGGTAGAGTACTGAAGTAGATGGGAGAGTGCTCTCCTATTGACTTATCGTGTCTTCACCAGACCCGCTAAATCAATGCCCACTGCTTTGATCGCAGCAGCACCGATTTAGCCCATACTGAAGACAAGCCCTTAGGTATCTTTGTAGACAGACCTTTGTGTTCAGAAGCCTTGAAACTAGCAAAGGAGCTACAATAAGCAACGCAGCTCAAAAGTTCACCTGGTGTCAAAACTGGTCCCTGTGTACACTGAATCTCCACCATAAGGTGTAGTGCATGATCCTAGAGTGCTAGTGCCTCACTATTGTCCATGATGCAGGAGGAAGTAGACCATAGTATATAACAAGGGGGGTGAGGGGGTGTTGGCCAATGAATGAGAATGAGAATGAGAATTACTGGTGGTTTTATTTAAAAAAAAACTTCTGGAGATTTAAACAGCAACGAACAACTTTATGTGCAGTTTAGCCAAACAAATATTTATTTGCAATAAAAGAGAAAATAACGAGGAAAGAAAAATTGACTCATCACACATAAAAACAACTATATAAAAATAACCCTGAAAGGTTAAAAGAAAAATACAAAAATTATGGTGCTTATGAAAACATTTTTACATGATAGTCATTTAAAAACAAAAAATACATCAGAATAATTCATGCAGTAGAGTTAGATGAAATACATTTTTCTTAGCAAAGGTCTCATTACAGACATTTAAAATGAATCATTTGCCTCTCAGCCCAGTTATTGATTATAAAGCTGTGTAAATCTTATATAGATGCTGGGGTTATGCCCAGATCATTGCCATTAATTTATTTCTATGAAGTAGAACAGTGGTATTTGGGAAAAATAAGGCATTTTATAACGATAAAGTGGCATGTTAATGCAGAGGAGTATTCATAGGGAGGAAGTATATATTATACGCCTTAAACCCTTGGTGAATAAAAAGTAATCTGAACATTATATCACAATCCTTTTGAACAATACAATCCAGGTAAATGAGTGGCAATTTGTTAATGGTGTGAGGTCCCTTCATTGGGAAGCTGTTTCTTCATTGCTCTTGCCTACTGTTATCCAGAGATAAAACACCGCTAATGTATAGTTTGGGTAAAGGCCTTGCCAGGCAAGTGACAATGCCAGATTGTATATTTTTGCTGATTTCATAGAAAAGCCAACTTTTTCACTGATGAAGTTTCTTACTTTTGCATCAGCAAACAACAATTTTTTTGCTGCAGTAGCCTTAAAGTTTGGAGGGAAAGGGGAGAGAAAGGTCAGTGGGGAATTCACTACTTCACTCTTTTTTTTTTTTAATTTATTTCCCCTTTACAATGATCCTGTCTGATGAGATGCACCTGAATCCAAGAACCACTGTCTCCATCTTGAAAATTATCTCATTGTGGAGAGAGCTACCATCACTTTTCTACAAGCAGGCCTTTTAAAACACACTATGAGGCAGAAACTTCTCCATGTGAGTTGAACAGCAGGGGCAGTTCCTCTAAAACTGAATATTAGCTTTGAAAGTTGAGAGTTGCCAGGGCTTATCCTTTCACTGGCTAGAAATCCTTGAGTTTGCTGGGAAGCAGATTAGAGTACTATGCAAGGACTTAAATGGAACTGAGAGCCATGCATGTGGTGGGTTATACTCCATTAAGATGGCACTTTCCCTAATGACTTCAATTAAGAGAGAAAGTCTGATTTAGCTGACACCTATAAGAAGATTTGTGGATAACTTCTAAACGTTTTGGAGTAGCCCATGCTGTTCAGCCTGAAGAACAG
Source organism: Emys orbicularis (assembly GCF_028017835.1). Taxonomy (NCBI): domain Eukaryota; kingdom Metazoa; phylum Chordata; order Testudines; family Emydidae; genus Emys; species Emys orbicularis. The sequence continues at coordinate 350,832,820 of NC_088683.1, forward strand.
ACTAATGCCTCTCCTGTGTGAGGAAAAGAACTGGATTACATAGTGTGAAGCAAGTCTACGGGGAAAAAACAGTTCAAAAGAGTTGGCAATTTTTCAAGGAGACATTATTAAGGGCACAAGAGCAAACTATTCCACTGCATAGGAAAGATAGGAAGTATGGCAAGAGACCAGCCAGTCTTAACCAGGAGATCTTCAATTATCTGAAACTCAGAACAGAGTCTTACAAAAAGTGGAAACTAGGTCAAATTATAAAGGATGAATATAAACAAATATCACAAACATGTAGGGATAAAATTAGAAAGGCCCAGGCACAAAACAAGATCAAACTAACTAGAGACATAAAGGGTAACAAGAAAACATTCTACAAATACATTATAAGCAAGAGGAAGACTAAGGACAGGGTAGGCCCATTACTCAGTGAAGGGGAGAAAACAGTAACAGAAAATGTGGAAATGGCAGAAATGCTAAATGACTATTTTGTTTCAATTTTTACCGGAAGGTTTAGTAGCGATTGGACGTCTAACATAGTGAATGTCAGTGAATATAAGGTAGGATCAGAGGCTAAAATAGGGAAAAAACAAGTTAAAAATTACTTAGACAAGTTGGATGTCTTCAAGTTACCAGGCCCTGATGAAATACATCCTAGAATACTCAAATAGCAGTCTGAGGAGATGTCTGAGCCATTAGCGATTATCTTTAAAAAGTCATGGAACACGGGTGAGATTCCAGAGGACTGGAAAAGGGCAAATATAGTGCCAAGCTATAAAAAGGGGAATAAGGACAACCCGGGGAATTACAGACCAGTCAGCTTAACTTCAGTACCCGGAAAGATAATGGAGCAAATAATTAAGCAAGCAATTTGCAAGCACCTACACCATATTAAGGTGATAAGTAACAGTCAGCATAGATTTATCAAGAACCATGTCAAACCAACCTAATAGCTTTCTTTGACAGGGTAACAAGCCTTGTGCATAGGGAGGAAGTAGAAGATATGGTATATCTTGACTTTAGTAAAGCTTTTGTTACTGTCTTGCATGACCTCATAAAAAACTAGGGAAATACAACCTAGATGGAGCTACTATAAGGTGGGTGCACAACTGGTTGGAAAACCATTTCCAGAGAGCAGTTATCAATGGTTCACAGTCAAATTGGAAGGGCTTATCAAATGGGGTCCCTCAGGGATTGGTCCTGAATCCGGTTCTGTTCAATATCTTAATCAATGATTTAAATAATGATAGAGAAGACACTTATAAAGTTTGTGGGCAGGATTAGAATTCAAAATGATCTGGACAAATTGGAGAAATGGTCTGAAATAAATAGGATGAGGGAGGTTGTGGAAGCTCCTTCACTGGAGGTTTTCAAAACAAAGGCTGGACAGCCATCTCTCTTAGAAACAACAAATCCTGCATCTGGGCAGGGAGTTGGACTAAATGGCTGTTGTGGTCCCTTCTAACCCTATAATTCTATGATTCTAAGGATTAATGGAAAGTACTCCACTTAGGAAGTAACAATCAATTGCACACATACAAAATGGAATACAGCTGCCTAGGAAGGAGTACTGCGGAAAGGGATCTGGGGATCATAGTGGATCACAAGCTAAAGATGAGTCAACAGTGTAACACTTTTGCAAAAAATAGTAAATATCATTCTGGGATGTATCAGCAGGAGTGTTGTAAGCAAGACATGAGAAGAAATTCTTCTGCTCTACTACGCGCTGATACAGCCTCAATGGAAGTATTGTGTCCACTTCTGGGCACCCCATTTCCCGCTGACATTTTCAAAATGAAAAGTTTCATTCTTCATTTTGAAATGATTTTTTGTTTTGAAACTTTAGTTAATTTATGTTAATACAAAAGGCTGAAAGTAAACAACTTGTTTCAAAATTATTGAAACAAAATGTTTCCATTGACCTGATCTGAAGTTTGTTTCAAATTATTGAGTTCTAAAAATTTTCAAGATTTTGACTTTTTGTCCTGATTTGAGATGGGGAAAATATTCAAAATCTTGAAAACTCTTGTGGGATGGGAAAAATGTTTCCTGCCCATCTCTGTTCATTGGAAAATAGGAATAGCCACATGGGATCAGATCATGCAGTCATTGAGTCCAGTATCCTGACTGTGGCCAGTGATACAGCTTCAGAGAAAGGTGTAAAAAACCCTGTGGTGAACACATGTGCAATAATCTGCCAATAGGGGAAATATTTTCCCTAACATGAGTCATTTAGCAATTGGTTTAAGCCTTGAAGCATGAGGGTTTATATCCTTTCTATTTTTTCTTTATCCCATCTAATATACTTGTGATGTTCTCATTATCCATATAAAAGTCTAATCCTCTTCTGACTCCTGCAAAGTTTTTAGCTTCAGTAGTATCTTGCAGTAGTGAGTTCCACTGATTAAAAAGTTTTGCTTAAAATGATTTTGTTGCCTTGCAATGTAATTGAATGTTCTCTTGCTCTTGAGTTCAAGACTTTCTTTCTTCAGTAATAGTAGCTACTATATCTGCATGTAGAACGGGCAACATTTGTTTGTTGAATAGCAAATTAGCTGAAAATGTATGTTGGAGGACACCAAAACTTTTAGCAAATTTGGGTCTATTTTGGCAAATAGGCTTGTCCCAAAAAAAGGAAATTAAAATGTCAGAAATATCAAAATATTTGTATTTTAATATTTTCAGAATGATGTTTTGATATTTCATTTCAAACTGACATTTTTGAAACCTAATGCCACTGTGAATTAACATTTCATTTCAGAAATGTTATTGAAAATTGACATTTGAAACATTTTGTTTGACTCACATTTATTTTTGTTTTGTTTTTTCATTTCAGTGAGAAAAATGCAAAAATTTGGTTTTGGTTCAAAATTAACCTACTTTTTCAGCTACCGAACTGGTACATCTGTGTGTAGCAAGCAAAAGTGTTGAACATATCCCAGGAGTACTACAAACTTGAGTCGAAATGTTTTACATTTCCCATTTTTAAAGTAAGAGTGTCTTAGTGTCAGTAATAGGGGCCTAAACTAGCCCTGGTTAGCTGGATGAACTTGCACAATTATTGTGTTTGAATAAAAGAGGCCTTGTCCATCCAGGTCTATAATTGATTTTGTTGTCACACTGTTATTTTCACCAGAGGAATGCCATTTGTCCGCCCATAACATGTGACCTTCACACTTCTTTTAAATGAGCCTTCATTGTATGCTCTGACTCCTGAGTAGCAGATCCGAGTGCAAATCACATAATCCTCATGTAAAACTCTTGACCAAGATTTTTTAAAATAGATTGTTGCTGCTGTTTGTGTTGATGCCTACATTTATAGTTAGGCATCTAGCGTGAAATTCTGGCCTTGTTGAAAACTACCATTGACTTTAATGGAACCAGGATTTCACCCTCAGTTTTCAGATATGCTGAGCACCCAGCAGCTCTCATTGACTACAGGGGAATCTCAGTGCTTTTGAAAATCAGATAAGAAAAAGCCTCTGTCATAAACAGATAGTTAAGGGTTAATGCCTCTTTTACCTGTAAAGGGTTAAGAAGTTCACCTAGACTAGCTGACACCTGACCAGAGGAACCAATGGGAGGACAAGATGGTTCAAAAGGAAGGAGGGAAGTTCCCTTTGTCTGTTGAGTTTTCACTTTGGACTGGAGTGGGAAAGCTCCAGAATTCAGCCTCTTATTAAGTAGTGAGTATTAGTGAAGGAAATAAATAGGTTTATGTTTATTTCTTTGTAACCTGTCTTGTGCAATTAGAGGAATACTCAAATTGGGTATTTGGGTATTTTTGTTTGTGTAACTAAGGGTTTGCCCAGGGGAGCATCCTCTGTGTTTGGAATCTGTTGTCTGTGAGAGTAGCTGGTATGCTAATCTCTCCCAGAGGGTTTTCTTTTACCTTTCTTTTCTTTAATTAAAAGCCTTTTTCTTAATACCTGATTGATTTTTTCCTTGTTTTAAGATCCAAGGGGGTTGGATCTGGGTCCACCAGGAGTTGGTGGGAGAAAGGAGGGGGGATGGTTAATTTCTCCTTGTTTTAAGATCCAAGGGGTTGGATCTGTGTTCACCAGGAAATTGGTGAAGAGTCTCTCAAGGCTACCCAGGGAAGGGAATTAGTGCTTGGGAGTGGTGGCAGCCAGACCAGATCTAAGCTGTTAATTGAGCTTAGAGCTTCTCATGCAGGTCCCCCACATCTGTACTCTAAAGTTCAGAGTGGGGAAGGAACCTTGACAGCCTCCTATTCAGAAAAGCATTTAAGCACATGCCTAAGTACTTTTCTGAAGCGGGATGGACTTAAGCATGTACTCAAGTGCTTTTCTTAATCAGAGCCTGAGGATATAGGAATCTAACTTTAGGCACCTATTTTTGAAACCCTCTGCCTGTATTTGCTTTCTCATTTTTGGAATAAGTGTCTCCTGCAGGCTCAATATGCAGATATTATGAACCAGCTGGCACTGAAATAGCCAATAGCTCTCCATTTACTTCAGTATTTAACATAACTTCTCCCCTTGGTAAAATGAACTAATTGAACTTAAACAAAGATTCTGATAATGAATTAAATAGTATTGATAAAGTGGAAATTATGGGGTGGCTCTTCAGCAGGGGTAAATTGTCAGAACTCCTTTGACATCTATGGATCAAGGACATTTTGTAGCAGCTGTATCTGCCCCTATATTCTTCTGAACCAAATGGAATTTAACTTTTTCAGTGACAGTTCGGCTATGTCAGGGATTTGTCCATACCGGCTTATGCTGGGCATGCTTTTCCTTGAGTTGTAGTCAGTCCATACTCAGATGTACTCCCAATGACTTCAGTGAGAAAGAACTGAATAAATATTGAGCAAATGCCTCAGGAATAAACAGATATTGTGCTTCTCTTAGAAGAACCTTGCACCAAGATTACACTGCCTGACGTGGTAGCTATATGTCTGAAGCTATATAATTATAATAAAGGATCAGTTTGGCCATTATTTGGACAGATGGTGTATGCATACCCAATCCTTGGTGTATTTGCAGAAGAGCTATAGTTAAACTGATTTTTTTGCATTTGCAGTCACATACTGCTCTTTACTGACAGCTGCTTTAATTGAAAATGCTTCAGCTTTTATCCTAGCCGGTATTACTTTACCCGTATGATGGATACAATTTGCAATTAATTTTTCTCTATGGACTATATTATAGTATAAGTAATAATTAAACAAATCTTAACAGCTCCTGCTCAGATGCACCAGTGGTACAGTGTGTGCTGAACAATTTCACTTGAGCAGCTTTGAAGAGAATATTTTCAATTCTGCTGTGAATTCTTTAAGGGAAAATACTATTTGTTGTTTATTTTGGTACTAAAAAGTGCTTTGGTGTGCATGTGATTTCTCACAGCCGTTCTGCATGAGAGAGATTTTTCCACAAAGATTTGAAGATGCCATAGGGTGATCATCAGACAGCAAGTGTGAAAAATCGGGACAGGATGTGGAAGGTAATTGGAGCCTATATAAGAAAAAGACCCAAAAATTGTGACGGTCCCTATAAAACTGGGACATCTGGTCACCCTAAGATGCCAGACTGATGACTGTGGGCAATATAGATAAATAGATGTGCATATCTATGGACTAAATTCAACCTTAGGCCAGGTCTACATTACAGACTTCTGCTGGTATAGTAATGTCAGTGTGATCCTTGACCTACATAGCTGTGCCGAGCCGACAGAAGCTTCTAGTGTGGACGCATGTTATGCCAGCCATACTGCACTGTGTACTGCAATAGTTTGGTTCACTCATGGGGGTTGGTTTTACTGTACTGGTACAAAGTGCAGTTGTGAAGATATAACTGCTTCCACACTAACAAAGCCTTGACAGTATAGTATACCAGTATCCCTATACCGGTAAAGCTCTTCTAGTGTGGACAGAGCCTTAGTTTAATTCTATTGATGACAGTGGAATATCACCAAGTATGACTATGGTTCGTTCATTTTTGTATGGACTCAGAGGGAAAAAAATATTTTCTTAAAGTGCCTGAATAATAATTACAAGCAGAGGCAAGGAGGGTCTCTCATTGCCTTCAACGCATCTGAGTGCAGAACTGACCCTAAATGGGTTGCTGATAAACTCAATCATGACTATACAACATACATAGCCAGTATCTTAAACTCCCAACTTTCCAAATTTAATCTAAGGTGGATATCAGGCCATTTTCCCGAAAGGCCTGGATCATAAAGTGACTAGGACTACTCATTAAAAATTAAACAAATGAATAGGATCAAGGTTGAGATAGGACACAGGTGACCTTAGGGTTGTTGATCATCAGAGTTGGAACCCTGGAATGCAGTTTTGCAGATATTGACTCTGATTCAACACTTACTCAGGTGTGTAACTTTAAGCATGTGAGTACTTGCATTGACTTCAGTGTTTACTTTTAAGCATGCGCTTAAATGCTTTGCTGGATTAGGAGTACTATGGGCAAGATTTTCAAGAGTAGCCACTGATTTTCAAGGCCTCTGTTTCTTGTGTTTTAAGCTGGGCGTGTAAAAATGGAGGCGTCGCTTCCCATTTTTGAAAATGTTGGCCTATGTTTTCTTCTGTTTTGGTGAAGTTCTTTTTAATATTCTTTATTTCTCTTTCTATATTTTCCCAGACATTTGCATGAGGACAAATGTGCAGTATTTTTTAATTGGTGCATTGGCCCTTGCTGTCTCTTTCCTACATTGAGTCCTAGTCATATTTGTGGCATCACAATTGGTTGCCGTAGAATTTAACATTAATGTCGGAAATGGAGGACTGGTTTTTTGACGTCTATGTTAATACAACATTAAGACTGAGTTTTGTATTACATTTGCAATGGAGTATTGCACATTTTATTTTTCTATTTGATCATCTTGGCCAGTAGAAAGTCTCCCGTTGACTTTGATGGGTTTTAGATCAGGCCCTTACTGCAGACAGCTTTCCAAATTCATACTGAAATACATCACTTGGATATTGTCCCTAGAGCTGAGTTAGTCATAAGCATCATATTTGTTTACTTTTAGATTACTGTTTTATTTTCATTTTGCCTTGCAGACACCGCCATTGTCAACTCCCTTTTTTATCACACACCGAGACAGTAGCTTACATTTACTGATTTGATCATTCTTAACTATGCGACGTTCGCCCTCTTACTATTATCGGGTTGACATTTATAATTTCACACTTCATAAAACATTTCACAGGGTAGCACTTTTACACACTCTTATAATAAATCCTTCCCGTTATGTTCAAAATACAGAGAAACATCAGATTATGCGAGATCTTAGGTTGGAAATACCATTGGCTCCTTGATTTCAAATGTACTGGGCTTGGAAGAACCATACAAACTTCTATAGAGGTTCTATGAAACAAGAAGATATATCAAGCTTTTAGGAATATTGCTGCCTTCCATTTGAGAGTCTTAAGGAGCTTTGCAAATAGTTATAGATTCTAAGGCCAGAAGAGACCAGTGTGAACTTCTAATCTGCCTTCCAGTGTAACACAGGCCATAGAACTTCCCTGAAACAATTCCCATTTGAACTAGAGCATGTCTTTCAAAGAAACACCCAGTCTTGATTTAAAAGTTATCAGTGATGGAGAATCCACTGAAGCTCTTGGTAAATTGTTCCAATGTTTAATTATCCTCACTGCTAGACATGTACATCTTATTTCCAGTCTGAATCTCTCTGGCTTCATGAATCAAGTTATCAATGTGAGGTAAGTAAACTAAGGCACAGAAAACGTAGGTGACCTTTCTCAAGGTCATGCAAGAGGTATCTAAAAGCTTGGAAAAGAACCCGAGAGTAAATTGATGTTTACATCAGCTGAGGATGCCCCAATCTCTTGGTTCCCACTCCTTTGATTTAAGGAGACCACCCTTTCTTTATTCAAAAATGATATCTTGAAGGAAATGCACCTTATTCTGACAACAAAGAGGTAGCACTGATCTCAAATTAAGGGCCTAGGCCTGTAGGACCTTATCCATAAAAGAAGTCCTGCTAAAATGAACAGGACTATGTGTTCAAATGGGACTGCTCATACGAGAGAGGATTTGCTGGATCCTGCCAGTATAAATGCATTTGCATGTGCACTCTTTATGGTATGAACTGGTCACATTAGCCAGTGACCACAGTCATTTCTCCTGCTGCAGGAATGCTGTTTATCCTATTTGGCAGTACTCTTTTGATTGCTGTTGGCAGAAGCACTATGGGAACTAGTCCTATTATGAGTCGTCAAGCGAGGCTGCATATTGGTGTGATGTTTGAAGCAAGCCAATAGGGGCAAGGATGCTGATAAAAATAAGTTAAATGGGGGGTACACGTTACATTTCTTGAAATGCAACCCAATAGGAACATAAGAATTGCCATACTTGATCAGACTCATGGTTTGTCCAGTCCAGCATCCTGTCTCCAACAGTGGCTGGTGCCAGAAGCTTCAGAGAAGCCAGAAGCCATATTATAGCCTGGCCATAGGGAAAATTTCTAATTCCCCAGTAGTTAGATATTTGGATTATGTCCTGAGCATGAGGGTTTATATCCCTCCCAAATCCCTTGAGCTTTTACTTATTTTTTAAAAATGCAATCCTAACTATTGTAACTCTATCTTCTTATTGTCTATAAAAATGCTCAATTCTTTTGTTAATCCCACTAAGCTCTAGGCCTCAATGACAGCTTATGGCAAATGAGTTCCACAGACTAACTGTGCATGGTGTGGAAAGGAAATTGGAGACTCAGCTGAAAGAATGCTAGGCCGAGTCACAATACTTGGCTTCCCATTGCAGACTGCTTAAAAAAAGGCCCAGTCCTGCAAATGCTCCACACACACAACCCCCATTGACTTCAGTGAATAGCAGAGTTGAGCTGCTGACCCTTGATTGCTAGGAACTAGACTGAAAACATGGGAAGGCTGAGTTGATATGAGTGAACTCCTGCAATAAGAAGCTTGTTGGCATAGAGAGACTGGCCATGTTGGTGCCGCTGCTTAGCGTGAATAGAATATCCACGGTTGCTACAGCAGCTTGGGTGCTCAGACAGCACCTGCCCTTTCCTGGACCTAGAAAGAGCCGCCACTCACATTTTGGAAGATGTAGCCACCATATTTGTCACCAGTGATTTTTACTGCTCCAGGCCACCTCTGGCTATTATTTTGCTCCATATCTCTTTAGTTTTCTTGCCATGAACATGCAGCAAGCTCTCACTCTCTAATCTCTCCCTGTGGTGAGCCTGAATCCTGTGCACTCATAAAGGCTCTGATTGAGCAATGCTCTTTATGTTGTGCTTAAATTTACATGCGAGTATGTCCATCCCTATTCAGCAAAGCACTTAAGCATGTGCTTAACTTTAAGCACATGAGAGTTTCATTGACTTAAACACAGGCTTCAAGTGATGAATGTGCTTAAGGCCCAGAGTCCTTAAGGTACTTAAACATGTCTAAATTTCAGTAAGTGAGTAGCCCCATGGGACTTCAATGGGACCACTCAAGCGCTTAATGTCAGATAATACATGCTTAAACACCTTGCTGAATCAGGGTGCCAGTGTTTTACTGTTGTTTGCAGTGTAGTTGTACACAAGTTGGTCCCAGGATATTAGAGAGACAAGGTGGGTGAGGTAATATTTTTTTATTGGACCACCATCTGTTGGTGAAAGAGACAAGCTTCGGAACTTTGTGTAAGCTGGTCCAATAAAAGATACTACCTCACCCATCTTGTCTCTCTAAATGTTTTATTGCACCAAGAATGGAATTACTCACATTTTAAAATTAAGCACGCCCAATGTGCCTTTCTGAATTGGGGGCAAAGTCCTGCTGATGATGAAAAATAAAACTTCCTCGTTAACCTTCAGCTCCCCACCTCTGCTGTTATTCCCAAGTTTAATTTTCACACAATATAAAGAAACTTTCACAGACACAAACTGCTGATGACTTATGTCACTGCAGCATCATAGAGATTAGAACTAGAAAAGACCTACTATCGAGACAAACCATGATTTAAGTTTATTCAACTGCACAGCCCAAAGAGGGTCTTCTTTACTTTTCCCATAATTTGTGGTTTGCACTTTTTTGCCCCTCTGTTAAAGAAATCTTTTTCCTATAAAGCAGCTCTTCAGATTCTATGTAAACCAAATAACATGGTTTAAGAAAATACGTCCAGAGCCAACAGTTTTTCAGTGGAACACTCAAAGCAATAATTGCTTGTGTTTTACTATCAACAAGCCTCAACAAACAGCCAGCAGATTTATTTTTTATTAACACCCCATTACCTTCAACAGTAAATTTCCTTTAAAAAAAATGATGTGCTCTGACTACTAAGTGTTTTCAAATAACTACAATATAAAGAAATATAATTACATAGCAGGATCTGCAATAGTCAACATATTGCCCATTTCATTCCCACTCCTTCCTGATTCATCTTACTCTCTCCCTTGTTTAAAGTAGACACAGCCCAATTTCAATTTCAGTAACTGTATTGGCATAGCAACTTATATAAGTTTCGTTACAGTGGATACATCAAGTATTTGGGCCTAATCCTATATGACTGGTCCCAGTCTGTTTTGGATGTTGATAGTGGCTCCTTGTCTTCTTAGCGGTATGCACAACATGCAGCAGGTGGCACGTGAACAGCATTTGTCACCGAATTTGGTCCACTGGTTGGATCATTAGCTTCCTTGGGGAATGTGATGTGAACACTGATCCATGCCCCCCTTGTGGCTCCATGTGAGGCAGCATGATTCAGTAGATAGGGAACAAAATTAGGACTCCAGAGACCTGGATTCTGTCCCACCGGTCCATCATGTGATTTAGCCAAGACCCCGTTCAGCAAAGCACTTCATAACCTCAGTGAGAGTCAGGCACAAGGTGAAAGTTAAGCATATGCTTAAATGTTTTTCTGAATCAGGGCCCAATCACTTAGATTAGCATTTTCGACAGTGGCCACTGGTTTTGGATGCCTTCATGTACCTGAGAAGCTTTGAATTGCATTTATTATTTTCAGACAAGATACAAAATGCATTGAGTTAGAAAAATTATCTCTATCTCTAGCTCTGTCCATCTTTCTTGGTGAAACTCATCACTCATATAAGTAGGTACAAACTCAGGGGAATTCAGTGGCAGCAGTGAATTTGCTTCCTCACCTCTCTACTTATATTGGACCTTATTCTGCTCTCATTTATAAATCTGATATTTCATGGTAAATTATGCTTAAATGGCCTAATCCTGCATTTATTGTATATAAAAATAGACATAAGAACAGCCATACTGGGTCAGACCAATGGTCCACCTAGCCCAGTGTCCTGTCTTCCGACAGTGGCCAATGCCAGGTGCCCCAGAGGGAATGAACAGAACAGGTAATCATCAAGTGACTCATTTCCCATTCCCAGATTCTGGCAAACAGAGGCTAGGGACATTTCAGAACCTGGTTTTGAATCTCTGCCCATCCTGGATAATAGCCATTGATGGACCTATCCTCCATGAACTTATCCAGTTCTTTTTTGAACACTCTTATAGTCATGGCTTTCACAAAATCCTCTGGCAAAGAGTTACACAGGTTGACTGTGCGCTGTGTGAAGAAATACGTCCTTTTGTTTGTTTTAATCCTGCTGCCTATTAATTTCATTTGGTGACCTCTAGTTCTTGTGTTTTGAGGAGTAAATATCACTTTCTTATTTACTTTCTCCTCATCAGTCATGGTTTATAGACTTCTATCATATTCCCCCTTAGTCGTCTCTTTTCCAAGATGAAAAGTCCCAGTATTATTAATCTCTCCTCAAATGGAGGCAGTTCCTTGCCCTTAATCATTTTTGTTGCCCTTTTCTGAACCTTTTCCAATTCCAATATATCTTTTTTGAGATGGGGCAACGAGATCTGCATTCAGTATTCAGATGTGGGCATACCCTGGATTTATATAGAGGCAATATGATATTTTCTGTCTTATTATCTATCCCTTTCTTAATGATTCCCAACATTCTGTTTGCTTTTTTGACTGCCACTGCACATTGGGTGGATGTTTTCATAGAACTATCCACAATGACTCCAAGATCTCTTTCTTAAGTGGTAACAGCTAATTTAGACCCCATCATTTTATATGTTTAGTTGGGATTATGTTTTCCAATGTACATTACTTTGCATTTATCAACGTTGGATTTCATCTGCCATTTTGTTGCCCAGTCACCCAGTTTTGTGAGATCGCTTTGTAACTCTTCACAGTCTGCTTTGGACTTAACTATCTTGAGTAGTTTTGTATCATCTGCAAATTTTTCCACCTCACTGTTTACCCTTTTTTCCAGATAATTTATAAATATGTTGAATAGGAGTGGGCCCAGTACAGACCCCAGGGGACACGAATATTTACCTCTCTCCATTCTGAAAACTGACCATTTATCCCTACTCTTTGTTTCCTATCTTTTATCCAGTCACTGATCCATGAGAGGTCCTTCCCTCTTATCCCATGATGGCTTTCTTTGCTTAAAAGTTTTTAGTGAGAGACCTTGTTAAAGGCTTTCTGAAAATCTAAGAACACCATATCCACTGGATCACCCCGTCCGCATGCTTGCTGACCTCCTGTACATCCTGGTTTTGTTCGGACAATCCTTGTTTTTTATGATATTGCTGTGTCCCAAGGACTTCTTTTGGTACATCTAAAAAGTCCTGGTTTTTAATTTTGTCAATCAAAATGTTCAGCCTTTTTGTAGCTACAAACTTGTTCTGGGTGTATTGCTACCCCGCTATTGCATGCTTATTATGCTGCTGTTTCACCCTCATCATTAGCAAGCTTGTGTTTCATGCTAGCCATTGTTCAAGGCCAAAGCTTCCACAGCTCCATCATTGAAATATAAGCCCATTGAATCTCGCCTAATGTTACTGCAATATTCTAGTTCTGGCCCTTTGGAGGTGAGGTTGCAGAATGGGGTAAGGGTTCCTGGAAATCCCTCATTAGAACTATGGAGAGGAAGGAAGTGAGGGACAGAGCTCAATCTTTCTTTGAAATGCTTTGTTGCTCTAGGGAGAGGTTTTCAGACCTCAAGAGACCAGTATTTTGCCACACGAAATTCCATGGGAGGTTATGGTGTACAAGAGGGCTGCAGATCAGATCCCACATTTTAAAAGGCCAAAATCATCTCCTGTAACTCCATTGCAATCAGTCAAAGGAAGGATCATGCTTAAAGGGCATTAGCCTGAGACTCAGGAGACGGGGTACAATTCTATACTGTGCCAGACTTCTTGTACAAGTTGCTAAGGGCATATCTACAGGAAAGTTAAGGTGAAGTTAAAGCACATGACACTCCTGTGCGAAACCCCTCATTCAGAAATAAAGAAGCCTTAGGTTTTTTTTTTTAACTTAATTGCCTTCAAAGGAGATTACAGTGAACTAAGGTCACGTCACTTCAGAAAGAGGAGCCACACAAGGAAATCATGTGCTTCAACTTCACAGCTTTAGTTACTTCACCGTAATGTTCCTGAGTGTCCCCATGTAGACAAGCCTTTAGTCTCTCTGTGCTGCAGATAACAGCACTTCCCTTTCTCAAAGGTGTGTTGTGAGGACAACTGTGTTGCAGATTGTGGAGCCCCATGGAGGGGGGTACCATGGAAGTGCCTAAGATTTGACCCATGTTGTCTAATTTTCCACGGATATGGTTTAGGTGGCTAAAGCTTTTGCTGAGTATGGCTTACTTTTCTTAATATTAATTCACAACACTCATAACACACAGCTCTGGACCCATGCATGTGAGTATGAACTAAAAACAATATGCTCCACACATTATGCCCTACGATAATTTTACATCATACTGTTTTAATATATTTTATCCTAAAAACCAACCATTATGATGGCTACAGGCCAATGTTCTCCATATATTTATGGAATATCAGATAATACCTATAAAACTGCCTTTGAGTAAATAGGTACGAGGCTGAGATAATATTACAGACTGTTTTTGAAGGACATAAATCCACACTGTGTAGAGGTCAAGCATAGGAGTTTATTACACACAGCGCTGGCGGAGTGTCACCTGGCTTATTAGGCTCAGAGACACTGTCAATCAATTGATTACAATAGAATATATAGATTTTCCATGGGTGGGGGAAAGTGACGGGGTAGGCAGTTCCACACCCCGGGAGAGGTTTTGCAGCAAGACAAGATAGCACATTAGCCAATGGTTAACAGGTTACATAATGTCGCCGCCCATGGTCTCAAATTAGCAACTTAACATTTAATTAATACTTTGATAAAATGTTATTAGTATAAAATATATATGTTGAATTCTGATTTGGGGTCCATGGGAATGGAGCAACTCCTTTGATTATCCAACAGGTACATTCCTAGGGGTTAAAGCAAAGAAACAGTGAACGTATATGACAATAAAGATTGTCTCCTTTATGTCTTAAGGCAAGCATTGGTCCCTGGGAAGGGAGGTGGAAGGATGCCATATCTTATACTGACATGTGCCAACTTTTCATAAACTCAAGGTTGGATCTGTGGGAAGAATGACTCCGTACAGAAGAAACACAATAGGAACAGGTATCCTTTGTTCAATTTGAAACATAATTATTCAGTTATTGCTTCAACATCTGGCATTTCTACTGACCAAGCATATCTTAGCAAAGGCAATGTTATCTTGTTTACCTCAGCTTTCTCTTAGCTGATCATTATTTGCTAGGCCTCTGGTCTCTTGACCATACTCTGGACTTTGGGTCTGGAAAAGAGCTGGCACAATCCATATACCAGATTGTTATATAAAATGCACATGGATTTTAACCCTTCAGTTTTAAATAGTGAAAAAAAAATAGCTGGTGCCCAATTGTTGGATTTTTGAAAAATAATTCCTTTTCATCTGCTTCTTGCTTACACTCTTCTTGATAAGGTTCCTCCCAGTCCTTCACAGATCCTTGTCTTCAATAGTCCATCATATTAAGGTGAATCTTTTGCCAGCAGGGTGAATAAGAAAACATTGATGAGATGTGTAAGTATTTGTAGCTCTTCTGCAATTTGAATAACGTTGTTGGCATGGCAAAGTATGCAAATGCTGCCAATTAATTTTTGAGGTTTCATTTTCTTCCCCCTGTTCCACATTGGGACAAACTGAGACCTTTCCACATTTTTCACAAAAAACTGAGAGCAAGCACTGCCCCACAATAACCAAGGCACTCAGCTGGGATGCGTGAAACCCAGGTTCAACTCCCTACTACAAATTAGGTAAAAGAAGGATTTTAACCTGGGTTTCCCACATGCTAATTGTGTGATTGGACTATTGGCTATTCTGGAGCATGTGAGAAAAATCAGCATTTTCCAATGAAAAAACATTGTTGAAAGATTCTCCACCAGATTTGACTGCCAGAAATTTTACATCAGTGGCCACATTTTCAGAACAGCTCATCTCCCAATTAGGCCTCTTATTTAGGTGTCTAAGTAGGAGTTCAGCTCTCTTCAAAATCTGGTCCCAATTGTGGATGGTGAGCATGTGAAAAGCTGACCCAGGCAGGGGTCTAGTACCAGTCCAATTAAGATCAAACTCTGTTTGTTAAGGAGACATTCCACACTGAGACCCAGAAGAGCAAATGTTGATGCATTTGGCCTACTAGTCCATGTACTTCATTTCAAAGTGTTGTTGGTGTTTTTATTCTAACTTCATAGCATACTGGAAAAAAATGACTGTGCACATTGTATACAAAGCTTAAATGTTTCCTTACAAATAATCCCCATATGCTGTGTGAAATATATCCTCTGTGTCTAATGAAAGGCTGTGTTGGTTTAATATTGCCATCTCTAGATATTTCACATATTATTTTAAGGCTTCATAAAACTCTTACTATACCAAATAGCTATAGTGGTACGCTGTCAGTATGCACTTAAGAATAATACACAATGCACACTTGAGTGCTTTCATTGGATTTGTATGTATTATTTTTATATGGATTGCCAGCAGAGCAAATTCAAGCCTGAAGCACATTTCTATTGTTTATTACAAGTATATTTTGTAAGTAGAAAAAATAATTCAACCGGAAATGTCCTGGGTCTCTCATTACTGATAACCAAAACTTCCTTGGGTCAAAGACAATCTTGGACTTGTTTCCACCACTAACAATTGCTCTTTAGCACCAGCAGCAGTGGAATATATTGAATTTATAGCGTGACATTCACTCTGTCTGTCTTCTCAACGCAGGCTCTTGTAATTTAAAGGAAAGTCATTTATTCTCCAGTGAGTCCTCTGTCAGAGCATTGTGAAAGCTTTCAAAAGCATCATTTAAACAGGGCATCCATCACAGGCCGTCAGGCTCCTTAGCCTGGTGAGGATTTTCACACTGTTGTGCCTAGGATGTAAACAAAGATAATGCCTTTGATTTTCGTATTGATCCTTTTTGGTCTGAGAGCGCTGCTAGACAAAGGGAACTTTCCAAATCTGAACAGCCTGCCAGAGCACTTCTGCGTCTGTCAGGCAATGGTGCCTCTTTCCTTCCAGGCCTTTCTGATTGCAATTTTTTTTCTCTGTGGCTGGCTCTGCGGTGATTAATGGTAGGTCAGGATTAGGTGGTAACCTGATATTGCTCAAGTAAAATACAGGAGAATCATTCTTTGGCTGGTGTGATTATGGAGTCGCACCATTCTCCCCGAAAGGTCATTAATACCATTCATCCAAGAACGGATGGAATTATCTAAAAATTGTTACCATCATGAATCCTATTCTTTGACTTTGATGAAGAATTCTAGCAACAAAGGTTGCCTCTTATTATCTGATATAAGCTTCCACAGCCATTCTGGACAGTTCATACAAGCACCGTTTGGTGAACAGTTAGGATATATCTGTGTTCATTTGAAATCATCACTGTCGGTTTTGCTCACTCTTCTCTTGCAATGATTTTAGGTTTGGAAATCCTGAGCTGAATCCACAGCAGCCTGTAACACACATCTATTGAACTAAGAAGGCATACATGCATGTTCAATTTTTAACCCATGCAACAAACTAGAAAATATTTTTGAGGAAATATTATGAGTTGGCCTGTTTATTGTGTAATAGCAAATAGGAAACTATGTGAAATCATGCCAGCATGGCATTTGTTATACACTACAAAAGTTACAGTGTTACAGGTTAGCGCTGTATACACAGTAAATCTGATCAGACTTAAAATATTGGTCCAATTCCTCAGCTGGTATAAATCAGCACAGCTCCATTGATGCCAATGGAACTATACTGATTTAGACTAACTGAGGATTTGTTTCATCACTACCTTATCGCTCAGAGATCCTAGTTGCCTAGTTTCAGTCATTGCTTTCTTCAATTGTTCTTTCACCATAATAAGAACTAGCTGCCTCAATGATGTTATTTAGCAGCAGGAGCAAGAGAAGCTGCAGCCTGTTGTCAGAAGAGTTTTTAAAACGTTGGGTAGAAATGGAGCAAATCAGTGTTAGGCAAAGTGCATTGGGAAGTTACTTTTTCCTCCTATTTCAAATAATCTCCTTATAATTATGGGATGCAAGTAAAAATAGGAAAGTTTAGAATGAATATGAAAATAGAAAGAGAACCCTCCTGTGAGCATGATTCTTCCTTTATAATCCAGGGCAGGAATCCCCAAAACCTATTAAGTCCATTAGGAATTTTCCAGAGGAAGGCAGGCCAGGCCAGGCCCAGTGAGAAGATCTATTAGATTATGGAATGGTCTCCATAGAAAGTGCTAGAAGGCCCAGTGCTTGAGACATATAAATTCGACTGTAAAAAGCACTTGAACAAAGGCTGACCATCATGCACTGGCCACTGGGGACGGGATGAGATAACCTAATGGGTGTTTCTTGTCCCTACCTTCAATGATTTTATGATCTGGATAGTAAATTTCTTATAGACAGGAGCGGGGAGGAAAGGGCCAGATTTTGCAGCCCTCGCTAAATGAACAGTTGCTCATATGAATTTCAGTGGGACTACTTGCATGAGCAGGTGATTAAAGATGGCACAACTGGAACCTAAATAAATACCATGTCCATCTCTTCTTGCCCTGATTAGGTTGCTTTTGAGTTTACTATGACTGTCGTAAACCCAGTATACAAATATTGGGGTAGTTCAGGTATCATAAAATTCCCATGTAATTAAGGAAAACGAAGCAAAGATCAAATTCAGGAAACATATGGTTTCCTCAGGCTTTTTTTCTCCAGTATTTTCTGTCTTCTATTATATAATTTCCCAGAATTTACTTTGACCTTTGACACAGAGCTGTAATGGATTTTAATGTAAAAATGGATAGAGCAGAGTCCTTACATCTCTCCATATGCCACATTACTTTGCTCCCAGTGAAGTTTATAACATAAATACATCAGCCTGGGACAGAGTTAGTTGGAGAGAATTGACAGAAGATGCCCGGTATATATTTGGGTAATGGTAGGGAATGGATCATATCAGTTAGCCAGCGCTGGACACACTGTACTGAATATATTCTTGTAGGAATAGCAGCACTGCACAGACATTTTGCTTTGTTTAGTGCTCTGAGAGGGAATATGTAACAACAGCAAATGTTACTTCTGCTACAGGAATCATGCTGACCAGGTGGGCAATAAAGACACTCTCAAGAAAGACATATTGCAGCTAGAACTGGTACAGAAATTTTTTTGTGTGTGTTTCTGAAAAATACCAAACCCCAAAATATTAGGGCCCAAACCTGAAATAGTCTCATTCAAAATGGTGTCATGGCGCCTCATGGGAGTTGTAGTTCAGGTTCTTTATGTTTCTGGCTCTCTGGTTGGACTGTGTCTGCCATGATGCACTACTTTGTCCTGTCTTCATGAGTGGTGCACCTTAGGTATCCCTGGCCATGGTGGATCATGGGGACACTTTCCATGAAAAAAATTGTTTCAACAAAAACCTAATTTTCCATCAAAGCAGTTTCAATGGAATTTTTTTCAGCAACCCTAATTGCTGTTCCTTCAAAATAGAAACAGCATGACCCTTGGCCAGTGGCTGCTGGTGACAATCCACATGCTAGTGGGCTGGAGAACTCTAGCTATAAAGGCTATTCAAGCCTCCAGGTATCTACCAGTTTCTCTGTCCAAACTGTAAAGATATGTCTAATATCTCCTCAGTGGAGGTCATTATCCTTTGGCTGCCAAACAAAATCAGCCCTCTCCCTTCCCTTGTGCTGAAGGGGTCTCTGCAAACCATCTGGACTTGCAATTTCATTGAGCCAATTTTTTTTTATTGAAAAAGAGATTTGCACCATCAGATCTGAATGTGACCTGTATGTGTATCTGCAATTCCACCAGACTGATTGTAGAATAAGGTGCTATTTAGCATGAGTAAAGATGGCAGAATAGGTTGCTTAAGGCTTTAGTTCAAAGACCATTGACGTCAATGGGAGGCTTTCCTTGGCTGTCAGTGGGCTTTGGATCAGGCTCTTTGGGTTGGACTATATCCTTACAATCTTCCCTGAACAAGTAGCGTCACATAGCTGCACTGCCACAAGAGCAGACCAGAAAATGAAGTGTGACACAGACTCACAATTCCTTCTTGCTCTGAGTGTCGGAGAGCGTAATAGCTTTTTATCCAGCACACCCTTGTGTGGCGGGCTAACCACTTTGGCCAGGCAGGAAATAAGCCAAATGCTCCCCCACCCCACCTCATGTGGTTGCAGTAGGCATGTTGGGTAATCAGTCCCTCCTTTCTCCTCTCCATGGCCACAGTCAGACACTGAGCAGGGCTAAGAAAGGTAGCAAGGATTAGGAATCGTGAACCATTTTACCAAAGCATTGATGCTGACCTTTAGCAAGGGCAGCTTTAAGAAGGGTGAGCAAGTAATTATATTTATTTAGAATTTTACAGGGGAAGCTCACTAGTATAACACGTTTTGTTTACCAGAGCATCCTGTGAGGAGCAAGGTGATGAGACATACGTTATCTCCAACCATTCATAAAAATGTTATTACTGAACAGTCATAAAAAGCCTCACACATGCCTACCGTTAAAAGCCAGACATTTAACAGTCATATATTGTTCTAACTGCTTCACTCCTCCTTTGCCACAGGCACCAGCAAATGAATCCTAGGAATTAGAGATGGAGAAGTTCTATGAGGCCACCAGAAAAGGTTTGAGACTGAGAGGTGAAACTACCAGAATGCAGGGCTAGATTCTGCCCAGCCCTCACATGCTGGTTAGGGGTCGGGTCGGGAGTCCCGTGGGCATCTCACATGCATACACTGTCTGTGTAACGTCTGGGTAAAACTGCCATCCCTGCATTCAGGGGAGAGCATTGACTGCTCCCTAATTACTCCCCAGGGAAGTATAGTACTCTAAGATCAGTGGGAGGTTAGAGAGTAGGTGGAGACAAGGCCCCATACCAGCCTATGGAGCAGGGTCAGCACACCTTGGGGTTGGGGAGAAGGGGCGATCTACACCATTCTAATGGACTGTGTAGAGTACTTATTCACTGTAAACATCTGGCTCTTAGGAAGAAATGGTGCTCCCTGAGGCACAGCCTCCTCTGGTGCTCCTGTGCACTGCCCTCTGCACACAATCTAGTCTACACACACACACACACACACACACACACACACACTTAGCACTTTTCTTTTGGGATACAGGGCAGCTGTCTGGGAAAGGTTTGATCAAGTGAAAATATTGGAAACATTGCACATTGTGCTGGCAGCCGAGCGGTATAATGGCGTGTTCCCCTCCCATACCTGACGTTGGCAGTTGGAAAAGCTGGGTTAACGAGAGCCATTTAGAAGCTGACACAGAATTGCTAGTAACTGACCAGGAAAGCTCGGCAGCCCAAGTTTGATTAGGGGTGGTGCTTTGCTGCACCGTCTCAGAGAGCATTTCAACTGGGACGCCACTGAGCCACAATTCCTCTGGCACAAGTGCGTGGAGGGTACATACACAATAATCGGCGACAGTGCTTTCAAGGGCTCAGCATACGCCCTACCCCACTTATCCGGCAAACTCATGGAGTCTGGAGCTATGACCAGGAACACTTTCCATCCCTCCTGGTCAACTCTCTTGTCATTCCTTGAGGGAGTTTCTGATATGGAGTAACTGCTCTTCTCTAGGCATCTGCAGCGAAGAGCTGGGTAGCCCTGATTTGACTCTGCAAAGTGGAAGGGAATCTTTATTCCCCCGTCTCCTCTTTGTGGACATAGTAAGACTAGACAATCCATTCCATAGTAGCATTCAAACCTGCAGAAACAACTGTCTTTGCCCCATACAAGTGGCACATGCTGAAAAAACCCACAAGTGGCATATGCTGAAAAAAGGCCCTTCCATGGAACACACTTTGTACACATTATTGCTTCCCGCTGACATCACTTCCACCCCCAATAACTGAAAGAGACATACTTTTTAATAGTAGTTATTTCTATTACTGTAGCAGCCAATTGAGATTAGGCGCCATTGTGCTCGGCCCTGTTCGTGCACACTGAAAAGCTTAAATTAGGGAAAATGTGAACGGGGAAACAGAGGCCTCAAAAGGTGAAGTCACTTGTCTAAGGAAATGATAGAGCTGAGACTAGAATCCAGAGCTCTTGAGGCCAAGCCATTGACCTATCTATTGGTTCATATTGCCTTTTTATTATGGAATATACCTCCATTAAGGAGTATTATAATGAGAAAAACTTGACAATTAAAGTGTATACAGGCTAAAGGGTAAATTTGCCTAGAAAATCCTGGACTAATGATGATATAAAGAAAACCCAGGTCACCAATTTTGTGTGTGGAATTTTAGATGAACATTTTCACCAGTGTGTTTGACTTTAAGATATTTTGCTTTTTCATTCCCATCAAATTGTCTGTTTTCCCATTGAAAATGTAATTTTTGCAGGTTTTTGGTACAAAACCCACTGTCCCTTGAATAATTAGGCTCATTCTCACTCATTTAACTTTGGCTAGTCTAGAAACAGGCTTTTAGGGTAAAATTCATCTGTCTGCGGAGGAACAGTAGAAAACTTCAGCACTACTTAAGTCCTTTTCCTGGGTCAATTTTATCCATACCAATAAATGTCATATTCATTGCCCATTGAAGTAAAAGGAAAACCTAAAATTTACCTCAGTGGGCTTTGGCTCAACCTTATGGATCCAGTTCAACTCGCATTAAAGTAATTGGAAAGACTCTTATGGTCTTCAGCGGAAATTGGATCAGGCCCCAAAAAGAATAACAATTGCAAGTTGTGCCATACTATGCGATATTCTTCTGTAATGTTTTATGCTGGCTCAATGGCATTCATATTAACCACATGAAGTTTATTGATCTATGTTCTGTAGTCCAGATGCTAAAGTCATTAACTATTTTCATTAAATGACACCTTGATCGATTTAATCATTTCCATTTTGAGCTAAAACTGCAAGAACTGCAGTCCCTCAAACTTCCAAAAATAGGAAGTGTGGGCATCAACCTGGACAGATGAAGAAACATTTTGCTGATCCTGGAGAGCATGACAAAATAAGTTCCAACAACATTTTGTGTGTTCATTTTTACTGAAAAAAATTGTCACTGAATAGCAAATTTGTGGCCAGGAATCTTACGCAAGTTCCTGGAGGTACTTCAAGTTTCTGACTAGTAGCAATAACTCAGCTAATACAAATAACTATCAGTTGGCTGCTGCCAATTCAACATTCAAACTCCCAAAAGATAGAGAGTAGCCAGAATTTGTTGTTGAGGTCTGGTGACTCCTGTTGCAGACTATAGCTACATCTACCGTAGGAGCTAAGGGTGTGATTCTCAACTTCCATACACATACTAGCATGATGAGAGAGTGGGGACAAGTAGAAATAGTCATGTAGCTGTAAAAAGAACAGGAGTACTTGTGGCACCTTAGTCATGTAGCTGTGGTAGCATGGGCAGCAGCTACACTACTATTTATACTTACCCTTGCTGAGTACGTACACAAGGGGTTCAGGCAGGTTGTACACAGCACAACTAGTCTGTGCTTCCACTTCCCATGCTACTGCAACTACATCCCTCCTTAGACTCATGCTAGCTCTCACTGAGCTAGCGTAAGTATATGTACATGAGCAGGGTATCACAGCCCTGGCTCGTAGTATAGACATAACCTCTGAAGGTGGATGCTTATGGGGTTTTTCCTCCTCTAAACTAGAATTGATCAAAAAGGAGAAAGACGGTCTTGTAATTAAAGCTCAGGACTGGGAGTGAGGAGGCCTAGCTTTTGTTCCTGGCTTTGCTGCAGCCCTCCTTTGTGACCGTGGGCAGCCTCTATATGCTACAGTTCCTCTGTCCTGTAAAGTTAGGATGACAATATCTATCTCACAGAGGTGCTGATGTAGGCTAAGAGTTTTAAAGCAGTGGGGGTTTGAGGCCTAGCTCCCTTGAAAATCCCAGGAGTAACTTTTGGCTAGCAGTTCTGGATCTGTGGGTAAAAAGTCCTCTATAAGGGCAAAGTTTGGAGGTATTGGAGCTGGAGCTCCCTGGTTTAAAAAGAGGGAAATACTAGCAAAGCATTGTCCATGAAGAGCTTCTGAGTTTGGAATTCATTCCCTTCCTTGGTCTGAAATTACCTAACTTGCCTGGCCATCAGCGCATGTTGCAAAAAGCCCAGCTGTTTGTCCAGACTTCTGGATGAGATGCATTTAGTTGTCAGGGTCGATGGGTTTTTATTGTGCTGATCCACTCTAGGCGTGGGGAGGAAGTCTGGAATATTCTCTCAGGTATTGTTTTGTTTATGGACAGCTTCATTGTTCTGCAGATTGAGATACAGGCAGGAGTTCAAATGCTTGTATTATTCTGAACAAATCTGCAGGTTACCTAGGTGCTTTTATCATTTCTGTATAAATCAAAGTAAAAATAAAAATAAAGTTGCCAGAGGTTAACTGTGATGCAGGCAGGTCATTCTGAGTTTACAGCATGGAAGAGAAAAATGAAGCTGCTGTGAAATTTCTCTTAGCTTGCATAGCAGCACAGCCTATTGTGAGCAAGTGACTCCCCAACTACTGTCCACACACCATGTAGGGTCCAAACTCAAACCCTCACCGGCATTTGCCGTTATTAATTAAGAGAACACAAGATAGGGTGACCGGATGTCCCGATTTTATAGGGACAGTCCCGATTTTTGGGTCTTTTTCTTATATAGGCTCCTATTACCCGCCACCCCCTGTCCCGTTTTTTCACATTTGCTGTCTGGTCACCCTAACACAAGATGATGTAAAAATCAGATCACAACTTCTTCCTAGACTTTGCTGCTCCTTTCTAAGAGTTGCTCAGCCCACACCCTAGATCGTCTCTCTTCAAAAAGGTACTTTTTCTATTTCTAGGTGGAATAAAGATGCACCTACCTCGGTGAGCCAGCGGAACTCACTTGAGTTCCCTTAGCGGGAACATCACCTGCTACCAGGGCAGAACTACTGCCATTGCCAGCTAGTCAACTACCCTCTTCCTCTGGAGTTCTGAGTAGGGAGTGCTTTCTGATTTCCACTCCCTGTACAACCTCTTTGGGCTTCATTTCCCAAGACCCCTGTGGTTGCCAGATGACCTGGCATCTGCAGCATCTCCCTTTCCACAGCCATGAACCCAGCTCATGGAACCCAGTGGGCATCCTTAGAATGCAGGAGACTCTGAAAGCATGGTCAGTCTCACCCCACAAACATCGGCCAGGCCATCAAATGGTTAACCTGACTTGAACTTGGCCCCTTTAATCCACCCCTCTGCAGTGGGGATCTGAGCCAAAAGAAAGGTTCAGAATTGAAGGAAAGGTTCAGAAATCTCCAGAGATGCAGGTCACCCACACACAGGTTTTGCCACCTGAAGGAGTTTGGTCTGTACCAAGGCCTGTCATATCAATGCTTCAAGCACAGGTTGCCATCCTGTTACATCCACCCTTAGAGAAAACCCCAATAAATGACAAATTGCAATAGCAGTTACTCAGGGATTGGCTTGTGGGTAACAATCCATTCAGGCATGCTCCATTCGGTGCTCCACTCTGGAACTTCAAAGCAAGTGAAGGTATTGCCGCTTGGCATATCATTAGGGTCCTAAATGCAGGGATGGACAAAACTGTACTTGTGGAGAGAAGGGAGGAATCAAGGTGGGCATGATCTAGTGGTGTGAGCATGATCAAGGAGATCTAGGACACTGGCACTAATTACTATAATGTTTATTATATGTATTACTATAATGCATAGGACATGGACCAGGGTTCCTTTGTGCTAGGTGCTGGACAAACACAAAACAAAGAGTTGGTCCCTGCTCCAAACAGCTTATGAGCTAAGCAACAGACAAGAGACAACAGATGGGTACAGACAGAAGGGGGCGTACAAAGAAACAATGAGACAGTACAGGTCAGCATGGTAAGCAGTGGTTTCAGCTCACCAGTTGCCTTGATGTTATCCAGATTTTTATAGGAATCATGGCAAAGAAGCATTTGAAGGAGGACAATGAGGTGGCTTAGTGGATGTTTATGGGGAGCTCCCCCCTTGGGTGTCAGCACCCCGAAACCCAGCTGCTCTGATGCTGATGTGTTTCAAGGCCTCATTGGGCAAAGTCGCTTTATCGCTCAGCTTCCAAGGCTCATCTGAAAAAAGCAAGGATAAAAATACTTACAAGTATACTTACAGTGGTGTTGCAAGGAAAAATTAGTATAGCGAAGTGCTCTGGAGATAAAAAGTTCAAAGCATTAATGCTAAAGTTCCATGAAACATTCAACTCATACCAAATGCTCTCCAAACCAACCTATGCTGAGATGTAAAGTTCATCTGCGAAGGAGCAGTGATTGGTTAGGAAACAATTTGTGCTGGTGAATGTTGTGTCATGAACTCTTCGGTTATGAGGTTCCTTTTCATGGTAAATATGAGTGATGTTCATTGAGAGATGATGATATTTATATTAGGCATTTCCATGGTAGCCATCACAGTGTTGACAACTTTATTGGGAGTCTCGCAATATTCACTTCTTGCCTGAAAGCCCCAGTTCCTGGACTTATGTGATTACTTGAGATTCTCAGCTTTCATTTTTTTCTATAAAGTAATTTTCTATCCCTTCTGGTTGTGGAGAAAAGCTTGAAATCATGGCAAAAGACAATCAGACCAAAAGACAACCCCCCACATATCTATTTTTTTTTAAATGTCACTTTTTTTAAGACAATCAATTTCTTTGGTGGGGGTGGGGACTGACTCATGATTTTGGAATTCTTGGAATTGGCGGTTCTGTACATGGTAGTTGTGCTGTCTGACCATTAATGTCCGAGGCCACTCAGGATAAGTAGATAAGAATGGCCATGCTGGAAGAAACCAATGGTGCATCTACCCCAGTATCTTGTCTTCTGACAGAGGCCAATGATAGATGCTTCAAGAGGAATGAAACAATAGGGCAGTGCTTCCCAAACTTGGTTCACGGCTTGTTCAGGGTAAGCCCCTGGTGGGCCGCGAGATGCTTTGTTTACCTGAGCATCCTCAGGTAAGTCCGCTTGCAGCTCCCAGTGGCCGTGGTTCGCCGTTCCTGGGCAATGGGATCTGCGGGAAGTGGTGGCCCGGCCCGCGCCGCTTCCTGCAGCTCCCATTGGCCGGGAACGGTGAACCGCGGCGACTGGGAGCTGCGAGCGGCTGTACCCGTGGATGCTCCAGGTAAACAAAGCATCTTGTGGCCCGCCAGGGGATTACCCTGAATAAGCCACAAACCAAGTTTCGGAACCACTGGAATAGGGCAATCATTAAGTGACCCATCCTCTGCGGTCCAGTCCCAGCATCTGGCAGTCAGAGGCTAAGAGACACCCAGAGCGTGGGGTTGCATCTCTGATCATCTTAGCTAATAGCCATTGATGGACCAATCTTCCAAGAACTTATCTAATTCTTTTTTGAACCCTGTTATAGTTTTGGCCTTCACAACATCACCAGGAAATGAGTTCCACAGATTGACTATTCGTTGTGTTAAGAAGTACTTCCTGATGTTTGTTTTAAACCTGCTGCCTGTTAATTTCATTGAGTGATCCCTGGTTCTTGTGTTACGTGTTGCCCGATCTTTAGATTATGTATTAATCATATTGATTACTTAAGAATCCCCAGTTATCACTTTGAAGGTTGACAGGTGCTTGCCCCAAGATCAGGCCCAGTATTATTCAAATTATTATATAGTTGGGAATCCCGATGTGCACAGTTGCAATACTCGCAGTATAGGAACTCTTTTATATTTACAAATATAGTTTATTAATACATTTAGCACAGTCACAAACACCCCAAATCAGTAAGGTAGATAGAGATACGACAGAATCTACATCTGCACATCCATGTACTCACACCGTCTTCCGTAGAACAACCTAAAATCTTAGCCATCATCTTCCTCATCACCATTTCCTTCCCCATCATCACCAGTGGCCATCATTCTTACACCTCCAAGGACTACATGTCTCTCTCCTACTGCCCCTAGGCTGGGATGCCACTTTTATAATATGTTACGCTGACACCGCTATGTTTGATGCATATTCAGTAGGGGATGTTTTCCCCCTTTTCCTTATTTGTATTTCCTCACCTTACTAATGTTGGAGTGTCTTTTTCCTATAGGTTAGTATATCAGTGTTCTCAACTTATTATCGTATACGTCAATTCGTTACCGTGGCCTCTTGTGATTAGGTATCACATTTGTTATTTCTGTCCTAACTGGTTATTTCGGTTCTTTCCAAGTTCCAAGTTGTGGTGGACCTGTTACATTTAAAAGGGTATGAATTTAGCAAGCCCCCTATTCCAACCTGCTTTAATGCATCCTCCATGTTAAAGGTTGCATTAGCATTAGCTCATCACCATCTATCTCGCTGAAAGGTCCCAAACATATGTATGCTAACTTTGTCTTAGCTCAACATATAGGATGTGGCCTGCAGGTCCCTTGTGTTACAGCCAAAGTATACTCTTTTATAAAACTATTATAATAAAACAGATAATGAAATCCATAAGAAAATAAGGAACTTATAAGAAAAGATATATAGGCAAGCAAGCAGGCTAGTCTTAGATGTATCTCATATACCTGTTATGTACTTCAGTTCATTGCCAGGACACTTCTGTGGCTGAATTATGTACCTGGGTCAGAACTTTCCCTTAAACTCTATTTTCAGCTCCCCAAATACTTGGCTTTTCGTTGGTCCGTTTATCTGTGCAAAGTTTATCTGTTAAAAGTTCACAGACCTCAAGCCTTATGCTAACTTGCTGAAGCTAATGTCTTGCAGGATACAGTTCCTGCAGGTATCTTGCATTACTGCTGAATATAATGCAAAGCAGTAAATATAAAATAGGCAAACTAGCCCACTGGGCTCCATACGTGAACAGGTAACAACTCTTACTTATTCATTTTCTCCAGACCAGTCATGATTTTTTAGACCTCTATCATATCCCCTCTTAGTCATTTCTTTTCCAGTCTGATCAGTCCCAATCTTATATTTATATTAGATAGGATGACCAGAAATTCACACAGTATTCAAAGTGTGGGCGTACCATGGATTTATATACCGGCATTATGAAATTTTCTGTCTTATTATCTATCCCTTTCCTAATGGTTCCTAACATTCCGTTAGCTTTTTTGGCTGCTGCTGCACACTGCAGAAAAGGACCTAAGGGTTACAGTGAACGAGAAGCTGGATATGAGTCAACAGTGTGCCCTTGTTGCCAAGAAGGCTAACGGCATTTTGGGCTGTATAAGTAGGGGCATTGCCAGCAGATCGACATGATCATTCCCCTCTATTCGACATTGGTGAGGCCTCATCTGGAGTACTGTGTCCAGTTTTGGGCCCCACACTACAAGAAGGATGTGGAAAAATTGGAAAGAGTCCAGCGGAGGGCAACAAAAATGATTAGGGGGCTGGAGCACATGACTTATGAGGAGAGAATGAGGGAATTGGGATATTTTAGTCTGCAGAAGAGAAGAATGAGGGGGGATTTGATAGCTGCTTTCAACTACCTGAAAGGGGGTTCCAAAGAGGATGGATCTAGACTCTCAGTGGTACCAGATGACAGAACAAGGAGTAATGGTCTCAAGTTGCGGTGGGGGAGGTTTAGGTTGGATGTTAGGAAAAACTTTTTCACTAGGAGGGTAGTGAAGCACTGGAATGGGTTACCTAGGGAGGTGGTGGTATCTCCTTCCTTAGAGGTTTTTAAGGTCAGGCTTGACAAAGTCCTGGTTGGGATGATTTAGTTGGGAATTGGTCCTGCTTTGAGCAGGGGGTTGGACTAGATGACCTCCTGAGGTTCCTTCCAACCCTGATATTCTGTGATTCTATGAGTGGATGTTTTCAGAGAACTATCCACGATGACTCCAAGATCTCTTTCTTGAGTGGTAACAGCTAATTTAGACCCCATCATTTTAGATTTATAAGTGGGATTATGTTTTCCAATGTGCACTACTTTGCATTTATCAACATTGAATTTCATCTGCCATTTTGTTGCCTAGTCACCCAGTTTTGCGAGATCCCTTCGTAACTCTTCACAGTCTGCTTTGGACTTAATTATCTTGAGTAGATTTGTAACATCTGCAAATATTTCCACCTCACTGTTTACCCCTTTTTCCAGATAATTTATGAATATGTTGAATGGCACTGGTCCCAGGAGAGATCCCTGGAGGACACCACTATTTACCTCTCACCAATCTGAAAACTGACCATTTATTCCTACCCTTTGTTTCATGTATTTTAATGAGTTACTAACTTTCCCTCCTATCCCATGATGGCTTAATTGGCTTAATAGCCTTTAGTGAGGGACCTTGTCAAAGGTTTTCTGAAAGTCCAAGTACATTATATCAACTGGATCACCCTTGTCCACATGTTTGTCGGCCCCCTAAAAGAATTCTAATAGATTGGCGAGGCATGATTTCCCTTTACAAAAGCCATATTGACTCTTTTTCCCAACAAATCATGTTCATCTATTTGTCTGATAATTCAGTTATTTCAACCAGTTTTCCTGGTACTGAAGTAAGGCTTACCAGCCTGTAATTCCCAGGATCACCTCTGGAGTCTTTTTAAAAAATGGTGTCACATTAGCTATTCTCCAGTTGTCTGGTACAGAAGCTGTACTAAGAGATAGGTTACATATCACAGTTAGTAGTTCTGCAATTTCATATCTGAGTTCCTTCAGAACTCTTGGGTGAATGCCATCTGGTCCAGGTGACTTATTACAGTTTAATCTTTCAATTTGTTTCAAAACCTCTATTAACACCTTACGATGGGCTTGTTCCTTAGATTTGTCAGCTAAAAAAGAATGGCTGATCTGTGGGAATCTCCTTCATATCCTCTGCAATGAAGATTGATGCAAATAATTCTCTACAATGGCCTTGTCTTCCTTGAGTGCTCCTTTAGCTCCTATCTCAATCATCCAGTGGCTCCATTGATAGTTTAACAGTCTTCCTACTTCTGATGTACTTAAAAAAATTGCTGTTAGTTTGTGTTTGTTTTTTGCTAGTTGTTCTTCAAATTATTTTTTTGGCCTGCCTATTATACTTTCTCACTTGACTTGCCAGAGTTTATTCTCCATTCTATTTTTCTCAGTAGTATTTGACTTCCAATTTCTAAAAAATGCCTTGTAGCCTCTAACTGCCTCTTTTATTCTATTGTTTAGCCATGATGGCATATTTTGCAGAAGTAATTTTTTCTTGGTTTCAAAAATAAGGAAACACTGTTTTAGGGAGTTCAGTCAGAAAGAACAAAGAATAAGTGTGATTGGTTGAAATGTCTGGGTTATATGATATGCAGTCTAGTTGTAGCTGTGTTGGTCCCAGGATATTAGAGAGACAAGGTAGGTGAGATAATGTCTTTTATTGCACCAACTTCTGTTAGTGAGACAGACAAGCTTTCAAGCCACACAGAGCTTTTTTTTCCAGGTTCTGTATGGCTCAAAAGTTTGTCTCTCTCATCTACAGAAGTTGGTCCAATAAAAGATATTACCTCACCCATCTTGTCTCTCTGGGTTATAGGGTGGCATTTTCTGGTGTGGTTTCATTTTCCACACTGAGAAAGGACGCAAAAAGCCTCAGTAAAGCAGTTATGTGCAGCAGTTGCTTTTGCAGCGAAACAGGGCTAATTCCAGTCCAGGGTTTGTTTTTTTCAGACTTCCCCCTCCCATCACTCTCTGTTGTTATCGCCTAGGCCACTTGCATATCACAGTGCTTTCCATAATATGTAGGCCTGGACTGTTGCTTTCATGCTAGTGCCCTGCAGAGGAGGGCAGTGCAGTGCTACAGAGCCCTGAGGGGAGCACCACAGAGATCATGCTTCAAGCTTCTCCATGTACACAAGGCTCATGTGCAATTTGTTCTCCGTGCATTGATGTCTGAGGCGTCCAACGACCTGCATTCACCATACCCTATTGTTTTGGTAGGCCCTCACTCTTCCCCAGGAGGGGCCTGTACACTTCTTGCCCATGCTTACACCCATGTATAGCCAATCACCTCTCTGTCTGGCCCACAAGACATTCAGTGTCTGGTGATAAACAGCAAAAAGGTATGACACTTTTGTGTAAAAAAATCCCACAGGAAAATGCTGGAACACAGGTGCTCACTGAGTAATTTCCTAAAATAGCATTTGAAAAACATCTTGGATCCCACATTTAACAAATAGAGGTGCACTTACGTGCTCAGGAATGAGTGTGTGATTGCACAGCTATGTTTGCATACATAATGCTTGCTATGCTGTTCTTACAGTGCTCCATGATTTGCAGTGGCTTGCAGCAAACTTCTAGTTGCTATTCAAAGGGTTGAAATTTTCCAGCTGAACATTTTTGCATTGGAAAATGTCGCTTGTCAAAATCGAAATGTTTCACAGAAACATGTTGATTTTGACAATTCTATTTGGGGGGAAAAAACATATCCCAGTGTTCTGATAAGCGTCAACCTTTTGGGGATGGAATGTTTAAATTTTCTGCTCTGAAAGAACTTTTCATTTAATATTTTGAAAACGTTTGTATCATGTAAAATAAAAAAAGTCAACACAGGAACAAAATGTTTTCTTCAATGCAAAATGATATTTTTTAAAATGTTGTTGCACAGACATTTTTTTAAAAATGGTTTTGTTCCTATTCAAAACAAAAACAAATTTTGAAATGTAAGAATTTCGGGTGGAATGGAAATTCTGAGTTTAAAAGAGTTCTAGTTTGAGCTCGTAAAGCCGTAAGTGGTTTGGGATCACTTCTCTTCATGTTACATAGGGTTGCAGTTCAGCTCAGCAGAGAGAAAGTGCTCTGGTTAGAGCACTAGCCTGTTTCTTGAGAGACCTTGGTTCAATCCCCTGCTCCGCTACAGACTTCCTGTCTAACCTTGGCCATTTCACGTAGTCTCTCTGTTTAGTTCACCATCTGGAAAATGGGGATCATAGCACTGCCCTACTTCACAGGGTCATTATGAAGCTAAATAAATATGCTAAAGAATGAGGGTCACTCAGTTTCTATGATAATGGGGCCATATATGTAAGTAGATAAGATAAGCCATGAAAACAACAAGGAGTCTGGTGGCACCTTAAAGATTAACAATATATATATATAAAGATAGAGATCCTATCTCTTAGAAGGGACCCTGAAAGATCATAGAGTCCAGCCCCCTGCTTTCACTAGCAGGACCAAGTACTGATTTTGCCCCAGATCCCTAAGTGGCCCCCCTTAAGGATTGAACTCACAACCCTGAATTTAGCAGGCCAATGCTCAAACCACTGAGCTATCCCTCCCTCATAAGCTTTTGGGGTTAAAAAAAACCTCACTTCTTCAGATGCATGGAGTGATAATTACAAATGCAGGCATTATATAGTGACACATGAAGAGAAGGGAGTTACCTCACAAGTGGAGAACCAGTGTTGATAGGGCCAATTTGATCAGGGTGGATGTAGTCCACTCCTAATAATAGATGAGGAGCTGTCAATTCCAGGAGAGGCAAAGCTGCTTTTGTAATGAGCCAGCCACTCCCAGTCCCTATTCAAGCCCAAATTAATGGTGTTAAATTTGCAAATGAATTTTAAGCCATGGTGCTCCTTGAGGATAAACAAGAGGAAGTTCTGGGAGGGCATAACTCCATCCGCATATTGATCTGCCATAGCTCAGATTTATAACCCTTCTGGGCATGCTGAACAGCCAATGTATTCTTCTCGCCTCTGAGGCTCTTCAGGAGGGGCTGGTTCAAGGTTGATAAATTTATTGGCAGTCCTTTGTTTCTGTTGTGATTTTAATGTATGGGAGGGGTGCCCAGGGCAGTGAATGGGCACCTGTCATAACTATAAAGGGAAGGGTAACAGCTCTCCTGTGTACAGTACTAAAATCCCTCCTGGCCAGAGACTCCAAAATCCTTTTACCTGTAAAGGGTTAAGAAGCTCGGGTAACCTGGCTGACACCTGACCCAAAGGACCAATAAGGGGACAAGATACTTTCAAATCTTGGGGGGGGGGAGGGGGAAGGCTTTTGTGTGTGCTCTTTGTTTTAAGGGGTTGTTCGCTCTTGGGACTGAGAGGGACCAGACATCAATCCAGGTTCTCCCCATCTTTCTAAACAAGTCTCTCTTATTTCAAACTTGTAAGTAAAAAGCCAGGCAAGGCGTCTTAGTTTTACTTTATTTTCTCAACTTGTAAATGTACCTTTTACTAGAGTGTTTATCTTTGTTTGCTGTACTTTGAACCTAAGACAGAGGGGGGTCCTTTGAGCTCTTTAAGTTTGATTACCCTGTAAAGTTATTTTCCATACTGATTTTACAGAGATGATTTTTACCTTTTTCTTTAATTAAAAGCCTTCTTTTTAAGAACCTGATTGATTTCTCCTTGTTTTAAGATCCAAGGGGGTTTGGATCTGTATTCACCAGGAGTTGGTGAAAGGAAGGAGGGGGGAAGGGTCAATTTCTCCTTGTTTAAGATCCAAGGAGTTTGGATCTGTATTCACCAGGGAATTGGTGAAAAGTTTCTAAAAGCTTCCCAGGGTAGGGAATGGTGGCAGCGGACCAGAACTAAGCTGGTAGTTAAGCTTAGAAGTCCTCATGCAGGCCCCTACATTTGTACCCTAAAGTTCAAAGTGGGGATACAGCCTTGACAGCACCTCACAGCTACATTTTGGAAACTCAAAATAAAAATTGTTTATGCTACATTACAGCCGGGGTGGGCCAACTTTTTGGCCCGAGGGCCACATCTGGGGATGGAAATTGTATGGCGGGCAATGAATGCTCACGAAATTGGATTTGGGATGCAGAGGGGGTGAGGTCTCTGTCTGGGGGGTGCAGGCTCTGGGTTGAGGCCGAAATGAGGAGCTCAAGGTGTGGGAGGGGGCTGCGGGTTGAGGCAGAGGGTTGGGGTGCAGGAGGGGGTGAGGGCTCCGGGGTGGGGCTAGGGATGAGGGGTTTGGGGTGTAGGAGGGTGCTCCAGGCTGGGACCGAGGGGTTTGGAGGGAGGGGGATCAGGGCTGGGGAAGGGGGTCAGAGCGTGGGAGGGGCTCAGGGGTGCAGGCTCCAGGCAGCGCTTACCTCAATGGGAGCTGCAGGGGTGGTGCTTGGGGCAGCATGCAGAGCCCCCTGGCTGCCCCTACGCATGGGAGGAGGCGGAGGGAGACATGCCACTGCTTCTGGGAGCCATGGCACACACACACAGAGCAGTCCCTGACCCTGCTCCCCGGCTGGAGCGCAGGAGCGGAGCAAGCCTCAGACCCCGCTCCCCAGCGGGAGCTCGCGGGCTGGATTAAATTGTCTGAAAATTAAATTGGATGTAGCCCGTGGGCCATAGTTTGCCCACCCCTGCATTAGAGTCTAGTGGCTCCACTGAGACTGGGGCCCCTTTTGCCATGCACTGTACAAATACATGATGAGAGACAATCCCTGCCCTGAGAATTTACAGTCTGAATAGAGAAAGGGGAAATAGAGGCACAGAGAGGGGAAAGAGACTTGCCTAAGTTCACAGAGCAGGCCAGGGCAGATCCATGTATAAGACCCAGCACCCCTGAGGCCCAGTCTAGTGCCTTTCACTGCATCATCAATCCTCACACATTGTTTGCAAATATTGTGCACAAAATGTAGGCAATTGTGAATGAAATCTGTCAATAAGGTGCTCGTCTAGCCATTTGTACCTACAATCAGCTGATTTGCACACACAAAGGCAGCAATTTCACATGCATATGTGGGCTCACAATTGATCAGAGACCTGGTGCAGGGCTGTCCCTACCCATACGCAAAGTATGCAGCTATGTAGGGCACCAGGCACCAAATTTCCTGGTGCCCTGCGCAGCTGCGTGCTGCTCCAGCCCCTGCCCCTGCCCCGCCTCTTCCCCAGGGCCCCCACCCCTGCTCTGCTCCAGCCCCGCCTCTTCCCTCCCCTCCCCTGCTCTGCCCCAGCCCCGTCTCCACTCCACCCCTTCCCCAAAGCCTTCCCACCCTGCTCCACCCCAGCCCCACCTCTTCCCGCCCCTGCTCCGCCCCAGCCCTGCCCCCACTCCCCTTAGGACTGCAGCAGGGCCGGGCCTGAACTCACCTGCACTCACTGTGTAGGGCCCCAGAATAGCTTGGGACGGCCCTGACCTGGTGCATATATATTTTGCCAATTTAAGGTTTGTTTGTTTTTTTAAGGTGGTCTAGGTTACATTCATGTTTAACATGAAGTTTCTTCTGAAGTCAAACTTAGAAGTTGGTCTTTGATCAGTAGAACTCTTTGATGACATGAGTGACTAGCTGTTTTCTCCCTCCTCTGTTTCCAGAATTTTCTGATGTTTTGAGGGAGCAGGTGATAATCCTCTATTTTTAGAGTTAAAAGCTTTGATATAGATACTAAATGAGCTCCTTTGAGGGTAAGCAGTTAATTAGATTAAGTGTTTCCAGCTCCGAAATATTAAAAAAAAAAGTAGCAGAATGTTATGATCTCCGAAATGTTCAGGGCCAGAAGCTCAATTTTACAGTATTATTATTGCAGCAGTTTTCACTAGCTTTCATGTTTTCTCTTAATGGGATAGCCTGGCTCTTCCTGTCAATCAGGATCTGTCAGCACAACATGATAACGTCTGTGTTATTACTCCAAAGAGCCTTTTTTTTCAATGTTAATTATCCTCCACCAAGCAGGGTTACATAATATAATTGTACTGCAGCGGCAATACAGTGCTTTAAATAGGGCTGGGGGAGAGGGGAGGGGCTCATTTGGCCTGATTTTCTAACCTACTCAAACACCGCTGGTTCAAAAGTTCGACTGAGTCATTGCTTGTTTTGTAGAAACAGGACGGAGTGAATATATCCAGGGAAGAAATACGGTGAAAATTGGAGCAGAGTGGAAAAAAAGAAAGAGAAAATAGGTGCAAGAAAAAAGTAAGTGTAACACAAAAATCAACGAAGAGCAACAATGTCACTTGCCTTGTGTGTCTACACTGGAGACTGGAATATAAAGTGTCCTCTTCTTGCCCTTATTGTACTATGTTGCTGGTGTGAGAACAGGGGATAGACAGGGCTCTGCAGGGCCACTGCTCTCCCAGCCCTGCAGAGATGGTGTCTTCCAATCTGCTGGCGACTAAAGGCGAGCTAGAATTGTTTCTCCATGGAGCAAGTGGGGAGCCAGGGAAGGAACTGTGGTGACGCTGAGAGTTACCAGGCATTCTAATTTCTTCCCTAATTTGCTCCTGAGGCAGCACAGCTGCACACTGCCGCTTATACAGGGTTATATGTAAGGACACAATTTGTATACCACACTGCACACAGCAAGCCTACTTTAAAAGAACATCACTAAGGTTGCAAAGTCAAGCACTCAAAAGGTAGGAAATGCCAGCCCCCTTGGGCATATGTTTTAGGATACAGTCGTAGCCCTCTCTCTCTTGCTCTGCCCAATTCTGCAGAGCTGGCTGGCTGCAGGAAAGGAATGGCCCCCTGTGTTGACTCCAGCTTTGTCTCCTGGAGCTTCTGGAAGGACTTGAAGCCTGTGGTTAAATGCCATAGCCTATGCTTATGTTTCTTAGAGTGTAAGATCTTTCTTAGACTGAGAGCTCTTTGGCACCATGACTATGTCTTCCTGTGTATGGAACAGACCTAGCATGTTGTAGGCACAACCAGACTACAAAATAAATAGTATTAGCAACCAAGCATGCCAGGTGTCTCTTGGCACCTTTGTCTAGATCAACATGGCTATTCTGGGAATATTGAGGACAGCTTGTAAGCAGCACACCAGCTGAACTCAAAGCCCGCTTTCCTGCTACAAGTAAAAATGTGTTTTTGTGACCAGTTTTTGACATACTCATATCAACCATTTACAATAAATATGGTAGAGTTGTCTTACACCATAATGGCTTTCTCCACAATGCATCTGTGTTTCAACCATGTTTGTTTATCCCCACCTACTGTAGTGCTGAGCTGTGATGATATTATTGTATTCTCGAACAATCAGGGCAGCTATCCCACCATATCTCAGCAAGAGAGAGAATGCACCAGCAGTACATCGGGCATTGTCCTCTGGGATATCCTTACACATGGTCCTTGTCTATGTTAGGTTTGTTCTCTACCATTTCTCACCATTACTACAAGTGTTCAGGCTCCATTAGTTGTAGCAAAGGTGGAGACCATCATATAGATGAGACAATGGTGACCACTGGCTTTTTGAGCATCATGTCACGTAGACCTGCTGTGAGTCAGGTTAGAGATTCATTGGCGATCCCTCAATTTGAGGATGATCTCTACCATGAATTTACATATGGGTCCTGAGATGACTCCGGAGTCCAATCCTGGAACCACAAATCCACCCGCAGTAGGTACAGACATTTCGTGAAAGGCCAGCTGCCTGCTAGGAGAAAGTTTTATTTTTCCTTCCTTCTCTCTCTATTTTCAGCTTCAAGGGCAAGGCGTTTCTCTTTGAAGTGGGTCACTGCCCGATGGAGGATATGGCACCATTTGCGTCGGCTGGTGGCTTGCTCCTCCCAGCTTGTGATGTCCACATCAGTTTTCTTAAGATACGCTTTCAGTGTGTCCTTGTAGAGTTTCCTCTGACCACCACAGGATCTCTGACCATGGGTGAGCTGAGAGTAGAGGACTTATTTTGGGAGGCGAGAGTCTGGCATCCATGCACAATGTCCAGCCCAGCGAAGTTGGTGCATGAGGATCATTGCTTCAATGCTGGTGACATTGGCTTCAGTGCGGATGCTGGCGTTAGTGCAGCAATCTTGCCACTTGACACGAAGGATCTTCTGGAGACATCGTTGGTGGTACCTCTCCAGACTCTTGAGGTGCTGTCGATAGGTCACCCAGATTTCACATCCAGAAAGGAGTGTAGGACCAATAATTGTCTTATAGACCTGGATTTTGGTGTCCTGCCATAAGTCACAGTCCGTGAAAATGTGTCGAAGCAATTTCTGAAAGGAAGCGCTTGCGCACTGGATCCTGTGCAGGATCTCACTGTCAATTTCTGCATTTTGAAAAAGTTGGCTACCAAGGTAGAAAAAGTGCTCAACTGTCTCCAAAGTCTGACCCTTGATGGTGATTTGTGGTGGGCCATGTGCAAGGCCTGAAGCAGGTTGATAGAGCACTTTAGTCTTCTCAATATTGAGTGAGAGTCCTAGCCTTCAGTAAGCTTGTGCAAGAAAATCCAGTATGGACTGAAGGTCATTCTCAGTGTGCACAAGGATGACACAGTCATCAGTATACTGAAGATCAGTAATGGATGCCCTGAAGACTTTAGACTTCGAGCGGAGACATCGAAGATTAAAGAGCCGCTGATCCATTCTGTATTGAATGTCAACTCCACTGGGGAGGGGATCTTTAACGAGGACCAAAATGACTTTAACGAGGACCAATAATGTATCTTTGCCTAACCCCAGTTTTGATGATAAAAGTTCTGTCTCAAGGCCATTATAGAGAACCGTGGCAGTCATCTGATCATGGAGAAGCTTTAGGACCTTAATACATTTTTGAGGGCAGCAAAATCTTGCCAGCACCGATTAGGGTGACCAGATAGCAAGGGTGAAAAATCGGGACAGTGGGTGGGGGGTAATAGGCACCTATATGGGAAAAAGCCC
Source organism: Emys orbicularis (assembly GCF_028017835.1). Classification (NCBI taxonomy): domain Eukaryota; kingdom Metazoa; phylum Chordata; order Testudines; family Emydidae; genus Emys; species Emys orbicularis. The sequence goes on from NC_088683.1 coordinate 350,871,660, forward strand.
CAAATATAGGGACTGTCCCTATAATATCAGGACATCTGTCACCCTAAGCACCTTCCACAGGGCTTCATGATTGATGGAGTCAAAGGCCTTTGTCAAATCGATGAAGGCCATGTACAGGTCCTGATTTTGCTCCCAAGACTCTTCCTGGATTTGGTGGGCAACGAAGATCATGTTGGTTGTCCCGCAGGATGGTCTAAAACCACACTGAGATTCCAGCAATATTTCCTCAGCAAGGGGAAGTAATCGGTGTGGGAGGAAACGAACAAGAATTTTCCCTGCTGTGGATACCAAGGCAATGCCTTGATAGTTTCCACAGTCCGACTTACCTCCTTTCTTAAAGATTGTAACAGTGTTGGCATTTCTCAAGGCTTCTGGAATCTTCTTGTTATACCAGATATGAAGAAAAAGTTTGTGGAGCTTCCTTACCAGTTCTTCACCTCCATAACTGTTGTCAGTGGCTACTGGAGTGGTGCTTTGCTCTTGTTTGATGATGATAACAGTTGGCTGTGTGTGTGTTCCCTCTGTGTGCTGCCCCAGTTCTGCGCAGATAACTGACACAACAAACCCCAAGAGAGGGGAGGGATAGCTCAGTGGTCTGAGCATTGGCCTCCTAAACCCAGGGTTGTGAGTTCAATCTTTGAGGGAGCCATTTGGGGATTGGTCCTGCTTTGAGCAGGGGGTTGGACTAGATGACCCCCTGAGGTCCCTTCCAACCGTGATATTCTATGAAGAACCCCCACAGACTCTAGTAAGGTATGAAGGAACCCGAGCCAGGTTTATTGTCAAACGAAGCACAGTAATAGTTTCCTATAGACTCTACAGGACATACTACTAATATGAGCCCCTTGGCAATGGACACAGCTCAGTCAGTGGTGGGACACTCCACTGCCCCCTAGGCTGGACAAAGATGTGCACTCCAGGACCTATTTTTATACAGTTACAGGACAGATTACTCATCCCTACTGACGTATTGAGGTACAGCCCCTTGGCTCATTAGGGTGCTGTCTTCCCCTTTGATCATGTTGTTTCAAACAGATCTTATCCATCATACTGTCCTTTTGACCCTGTCTTTAAGATGCACCTGCCTGTTCCTCGTCATCTCTGTGGAGTGTTCTGATGTCATCTTGGCACAAGTTCCTCTTATTAGCACTTATGTGTGGATGCACCTGCTTCTAGCAGCCCTCTTCTCGCCAACTTCTGTGAGTGGGGCCTGCCTCTGGCTCACAGCTCAGCTTTTGCTTAGCAATACCTGGAAGTACTTTGGTTCAGGCTTCAGGCCTCAGACTGGGCCTCTGACACAAGAGTTTATGTTTCAGGGCTTCATCTTACTACACAAACTTGTAGACTTTAGCTGGCATGCATCTGGCCCTGCTGCCTTGTTGTTCTTGGTTTGCATAATGGCTCGTATTGTTTCTTTGAGGGTGGGGGAAGGGGGTCAGCAAGAGATTCTCTTTCACGTCATTGACGTACAGATTCAGTAGTGGCATCAGATGCAGTTGATTCACTGTTCGGGAGTAATTCAAAATGCTCCTTCCATCTGGCTTTGATGGGTTTGCTGTCCTTAAAATACACTGACCCATCTTGGGCTCAAAGTGGTGTGGATCCATGGGAGCATGGACTGTAAATGGCACTTACTGCCTGAAAAAAACTCCTCATGTCATGTTTATCAGCATAAAACTCAATTTCCTTGGCCTTTTCTCGCCACCACTTATTTTTGATGTCACGGATTTTCCTTTGGGCTTCAGCCTTGAGTTGCTTGTATGACTCTTTCTTTTGCTTGTGTGATATGTCATTTTGCCACATGCAATGAGCTTTTCTTTTCTGGCTGAGCAGGCCCTGGATCTCAGCATCATTCTCATCAAACCAGTCTTGGTGATGGCTGGTGATATAGCCAATGGACTCAGCACATAGAGTCAGGCGGGAGCCAGATCTCTTGAATGTCACTGTTGGAAAAGAAGGAGTAGGAAAGGCTATCTCCAACAACATCCTCCTCCTGAGTAAATGCGTAGAACATGGCCTGGTCATCATGAACACCCTCTTTAGACAAAGTGAGAAGTATAAGACCACCTGGAGACACCCTCACTCCAGGCAGTGGCATCTTCTTGACTGTGTTATTGTTAGAGCTCGCGATCAGAAGGATGACCACATCACAAGGTCATCCTTCTGAGGGTCGAAATGACAGTCTGGACCTATACATAGAATGCTTCCGCCGACGTGCACAGGCAGAAATTGTGGGAAAACAACATCACTTGCCTCATAACCTAAGTCGTGCAGAACGCAATGCCATCCACAGCCTCAGAAACCACCCTAACATTATCATCAAAGAGGCTGATAAAGGAGGTGCTGTTGTCATCATGAACAGGTCTGACTACCAGAAGGAGGCTGCCAGATAACTCTCCAATACCAAATTCTACAGGCCACTTTCCTCAGATCCCACTGAGGAATACACTAAGAAACTGCACCATCTACTCAGGACACTCCCTACACTAACACAGGAACAAATCAACATACCCTTAGAGCCCCGACCGGGGTTATTCTATCTACTACCCAAGATCCACAAACCTGGAAATCCTGGACGCCCCATCATCTCGGGCATTGGCACTCTCACTGAAGGACTGTCTGGATATGTGGACTCCCTACTCAGACCCTACGCCACCAGCACTCCCAGCTATCTCCGTGACACCACAGATTTCCTGAGAAAACTACAATGCATTGGTGACCTCCCAGAAAACACCATCCTAGCCACCATGGATGTAGAGGCTCTCTACACAAACATCCCACACACCGATGGAATACAAGCTGTCAGGAACAGTATCCCTGATGATGACACAGCACAACTTATTGCTGAGCTCTGTGACTTTATCCTCACGCACAATTATTTCAAATGTGGTGACAATATATACCTCCAGACCAGTGGCACCGCTATGGGCACCCGCATGGCCCCACAATATGCCAACATTTTTATGGCCGACCTGGAACAATGCTTCCTCAGCTCTCGTCCACTCACGCCCCTTCTCTACCTACGCTACATTGATGACATCTTCATCATCTGGACCCATGGGAAGGAGACCCTGGAAGAATTCCACCATGATTTCAACAGCTTCCACCCCACCATCAACCTCAGCCTGGACCAATCTACACGGGAGGTCCACTTCCTAGACACCACCATACAAATAAGCGATGGCCACGTTAACACCACCCTATACCGAAAACCCACCGACCGCTACGCCTACCTTCATGCCTCCAGCTTCCACCCCGGACACACCACACGATCCATCGTCTACAGCCAAGCACTGAGGTACAATCGCATCTGCTCCAACCCCTCAGACAGAGACCAACACCTACAAGATCTTCACCAAGCATTCTCAAAACTATGATACCCACACAAGGAAATAAAGAAACAAATCAACAGAGCCAGACGTGTACCCAGAAGCCTCCTGCTACAAGACAGGCCCAAAAAAGAAACCAACAGAACACCACTAGCTGTCACCTTCAGCCCCCCAACTAAAACCTCTCCAGCGCATCATCAGAGATCTACAACCCATCCTGGACAATGATCCCTCACTTTCACAGACCTTGGGAGGCAGGCCAGTCCTCGCCCACAGACAACCCGCCAACCTTAAGCATATTCTCACCAGCAACCACGCACCGCACCATAACAACTCTAACTCAGGAACCAACCCATGCAACAAACCTCGATGCCAACTCTGCCCACATATCTACACCAGCAACACCATTACAGGACCTAACCAGATCAGCTACAACATCACCGGCTCATTCACCTGCATGTCCACCAATGTTATATATGCCATCATGTGCCAGCAATGCCCCTCTGCTATGTACATTGGCCAAACTGGACAGTCACTACGCAAGAGGATAAATGGACACAAGTCAGATATCAGGAATGGCAATATACAAAAACCTGTAGGAGAACACTTCAACCTCCCTGGCCACACAATAGCAGATGTAAAGGTAGCCATCTTACAGCAAAAAAACTTCAGGACCAGACTCCAAAGAGAAACTGCTGAGCTCCAGTTCATTTGCAAATTTGACACCATCAGATCAGGATTAAACAAACACTGTGAATGGCTATCCAACTACAGAAGCAGTTTCTCCTCCCTTGGTGTTCACACCTCAACTGCTAGCAGAGCACCTCACCCTCCCTGATTGAACTAACCTCGTTATCTCCATACTGATTTATACCTGCCTCTGGAGATTTCCATTACTTGCATCTGAAGAAGTGAGGTTCTTACCCACGAAAGCTTATGCTCCCAATACTTCTGATAGTCTTAAAGGTGCCACAGGACCCTCTGTTGCACATCACAAGGGCCATGCATGGAACCGATGACTGTTGGACAGACCATCACCTTGTTAGATCAATCATGAATTTCCAGATCGCCTCAAGGCATCACAAGCAGGCAAAATCAGTATGAAAGAAATTCAACGTCAAGACCCTTGAAGATATAGTGACTTGGGAGAAACTTCAGCGGTGTCTCCAAGAGAAGTTTTCCACTATGCCTACAGCTGATGATGATAATGAAAATTTCTGAAAGGGATTAAAGACTGCCATCCTCTCGGCATGTGCTGTGCTGCTACTGGACTTGTCACATAAGAAATCCAGTGAACTAAAGTATTATTCCTTCTCTTTAACCAATTCTGCTGTGTGCTGCTCTGAAAAATAATAGGGAAAAGGTATATTTGCAAAGAAATTGTGATAAGCCCTTTGAATCTGCTCCTATTGATCCCCCTGTGACTTTGTTTTAAAACTTGGTCTGGTTCTTGGGAAGCTGACATTTAGGTGCTGCACTGTGTTAATACAATATCTCACCAGAGGTTAAACCTTGAAACCCATTTTATTTTTAAAACAGGGAGAGCTAGAATAGGGAGACTGTCTGTGCTGCCATTGAACATTTCATTGAACTTTTGTATTCATTTTAACTGCGTGAGCCTCTTAATTTTTTTCCTTAAAAAAAAAAAATCTGACAGTTTGGTTAACTGCTGCGAGAGATCGGGGAGGTAATACACAGAAAGGACTTACCATAGTTAAAATTGCCAATTTCTTTAATTTTGGTGAAATTCATCCTTTTATTTGTTAGGCAAGATAGCAATGGGAATGGTCCACTGTCTGTTACCATTTTAAATACTGTCATTAAAGAGGTCACATTACCTAGGGTTGCCTGAGAAAAAGACAGCTACTACGCACTGAGAAAAGCCCTATGTTAGTTAATAGCACCTAGCACCCATTGCTTGCCTTCCATTCCTGTGAAGATGAAAAAACAGGCATATAATCCTATCCTTAGCATGCGCACTGTGATATTGGGAAGAACTATTAAAATGCTGAGGGACCATTGCTCTGCCTGCATGCAGACACACAAGGACATGTGAGATCCATTAAAGTTGTGTGCAAAATTAGAGCAGGATTGTCACCTGCAGGGGAGCGAGGCATCCCTTTTCTAAGGCAGACTGTATGTATTGCTAGTTGGAGTGCAGTGGGTGGGGCGAGCAGGCTATGTGGGGCTGTTACTCTCCATAAGGTAGGTGGTATGGTATTAAGCACTGTGCCTTTAAGGACTAAGCGTCCCAGAGACTGGGCGGGGGGAGTAAGGAATGTGTGCTATTACATTCTTATTATCTACAGCCAGTTGAAACCAGACACAGAATAAAACAGAGCTCTTGTAAGCACTTCCAACACTGTGCCCCAGATCCTTAAAGGTATATGGGCACCTAACACCCATTAGTTTCATTAGGTGTTAGGTGTGCCTAAATACCTTTCAGCATCTCAGCCTGAGTGATCGATGAACACCACAATTGAGTAAGGAATGGGCAAAAAGGGAAGGGGAGTGAGCAGACTTGACTCTGTCCGTCCAATATGCTGCCCAGCACAAGCTGATGCACTGCGAAGGAGGAAGTAATATGTTACTGGTATGAGCATAAAGTAAATTACGACCTGAAAATCAGGCCATTTATTTAGGTGCCTATGTATGACTTCAGTTTCATCAATATTTGAACATTTTAGCCTAAATCATTCGGGCTCCACTGAAACAGCGCTCAGATTTGCCCATAAAGATTGTAATCCCAGGTTGAATCCAAAGTTTTGTTACAAACTTTCATGTGTCCATATTAAATAGGTGGGATAAATGAGCAAATCCAAAGATCCAGAGGAATGCAAAGTGGCAGATTTAAACAGGAGAAGCACCATTAATTGTCCTTCAGAACAAGTTCCCTGTTCTTGACTAAATGTTGTTATATTTTGATTGCTTAAAATAAAAGCTGAAGTTCAAAGTAAAGATATTGCTTTTTTCTTGTTTTGTCATAGCAATGGAATTGCTGATTTTTCATGAAAGCACAATATGTGCACACTTATCTATCCTTTTCTGGGATAAATTGATTCTTTCTGAAGTTATTCTTTTGGTCCTTGTGTTAATATTTTCGTTTCTACTAGAATTACAACAGGGCAGAGCTGTTGTTGAAAGTGTGTAATGTATTAAAATTATATTCAGGATTCAATATTTTACAGTTCCTGTCTTCAGACTTGAACAGCAGCTATGCCCAGCACCCTACTGGTAAATATATTTTCTTTGATCACTGCTGCATTAGTGATTTGAGAGATAAATATTACATCAACAGATACTTTTCCTTTTGTCTGCTCAGCATGAGGTTTTCAAATAAGAGACACTTACTTTCAGGCCAAACAAATTTTTTTTTTGTACTATGTATTTTGCTTTTCTATTTGGGCTACATTTGCATAACTAAATTGGGCTTTTATGCCCTCGAGAATGGGAAAGATGGAATCTGAGCCCCTTAAGCATTTTCAAAGGAGCGCATTTTCAAAGTGTTGTGCTCACCAGAAGTTGCACCTGTGGGGAGAGGAGTAGAATGGGCATGGCCAGAAGACTATATCCTCCCTGGAATTTCCCAAGAAGGGGAGCAACTGGAATCTATGGGGCACCTGTATGTTTGCACCATGAATTGGACCTGGTAATGGCCCCACTAGGTGGCCCATTCATACCAGTTGCCCTTCCTTGCCTCAGCAGATCAGCTATTTATGTACTGTAGCTAGAGACAGACCAGCTTTCACTTGGGAGCCATTTGTGCCAACTTGGCACTGCTGCACCATGCTTCCACCCTTCATGAGGGACAACCTGACTCAGAACATGAGGAAAATGAGGAGTAGGTGGCTTACAGGACCTGAGAATACCACAAAGCTTGTGGCACCTTACTAGAAAAGGGTGTTGTGCTTGCAGTGCTGTGTTGGGAGATGTTCTGCCAGTCCTTCGGACACCCTCTGGATTTGACCACTGGTCTGTCTGTAACATAATCACAAATTTGGAGATTAAATAGATGTGTGAGGCTTTGTACCTAGTTCATTACCCTGCCAAGGAAGGATTTTTCCCTACAGCACATTGAACAGATTTGTTTGGTCAAAGTTGCAGTGCAGAAGTAATAAATTGGAATAGTAATAATAGTTACAATCCTTAATAATAATATTGCCATTTTGGTCAAGCAGTAGCTGAAATTCAGGGTCTTGCAGGGAGAAATATGTTAGGTATTTCCTTGGTATTATTTATTTACAAAATGTACACAAGTCCTGTTCCTCTAAACAACACTAAAAGCAAAACTGCACCTACATAACTATTTTCTGTAGAAGACTCGGATCAGGCACTCTTCCCTATCCCAATAATAATGTATTATTATTATTATTATTATTATTTATTGTTTGTATTCCCATAGCAATTAGAAGCCCCAGTCATGGAGCAAGGCCCCATTATGCTAGGCTCTGCACAAACACAGAAAAAAATACTGTCCCTGTCCCAAAGAGCTTACAACCTAACTGTAAGACAAGAGATAACAGATGGATACAGATGGTTGGGGGAGTACAAAAAAACCAATGAGACAACATTGGTCAGCATGATCAGCTGTAATGTCAGCACACCGGCTGTCTAGCTGTTGTCAAGGTTTTGGTAGGCATCATGGCAGAGTAGTTCTACGGAGAGACTTAAAGGAGGATAACGAGGTAGCTTTGTAGAGAAACAGCTCTCTTACCTCTGTTTCTCTCCAGGGACCCACACAGACTCTCAGCAAAACACAGACTCCCCTGCTCAGTGCCCACCCAACACTTTGCCCCAGCCCCTGAGTATGAAATGTATGAAATGCTGTTAGCTCCGCACTCCCCTCTGGGCCACATGATAGTGCCATGTGGTTCCAGGCATCAGCCATCTCCTTTGTCTGCAGCTGTTTTTCTACACAAACACACTTCCATGCATCTTCTTTACTGAGGTCTGTGATTGCCTGAGGATCAGAGGCTCTAAAGAGCAGGCCTTTAATACCCTTTTCCCAACAGTAATAATAACCCCTGCAAAAATACTTGTCAGAAACAGATCTAGCACACTCAGGACTGGTTTTGCAACTTATTGGAAGGATGGTTCTTCTAACAAAACAGTGCCCCTCAGGATGACCCAGTTGGTGGCTCAGAGAGCTGTGTGTCATCCCCAATGCCATGGACTTTCCCCAGTTGATGCTTTATGCCTTTATGCAATCTTGAGCCACTTGAGGTAATTCCTCTCCTTTTGGGGAGATTTATACCCCAAAGATATATAGTTATCCTATACTCCCATTAGCAAGAGTGAATATTCCTATTAATGTCATGTAGCCTTTCCTTAGAGCATATGTCAGTCCTTCCAAACACTTACTCATTTTTAAAAAAAATTCTGAAGTCCCTCCCATAGGCTGACACCTTTTGGACACAGATCTCCCCATGCAGAGTTGCCAGAGCTGTATAGAAATGGACTATCACCTTCCTTCCCCATGATACGATGCTGCTGCAACAGGAAGCCCAAAATTGCATTCACCTCATGCCATCACATCACATTGCAATTTCAGATGTAATTTGCTATCCGCTATCTCCCTTAGGTCGCGCTCGGCATTATTGCTTCTGGATTTCTCCTTACCTTTGAATGTATGTGTTGTGTATTATTTTACTCCACTTCTACATTGATTAGCTTGCATTTGTCAATGACATTTCATTTTGATATTTCCTAGCTGGATGTCTGACCTCTTGAGGTCATTTGCTCTCTGTGGTGTTTACAACAATTTCACATAAAACACAATTTTCAAACAACCTGTTTTTTTCTTCCTTCTAATGCATAGAGAAGGCTAGAAATGTTTTCTGTATTGCTACCTTAGAAGTAAGAGGAATGTCAATTCTACTCTTTTCTGCTTTGACTGGAGGACTTCTTTGGGGTCTTACATGACTTTCATTGGTTGGTCTCCCACCTTTATCACCTCAGGTCAGATTTTTAAAGCTATTTAGGTGCCAAAAGATACTGGTAGGCACCTAACGGGATTTTATGTGGTTTATGCTCTTAGTTCTGGAATTCAGGGGTTCAATCACGGGCAATGGTATTTTGAGTGCTGATACACCCTGGGGTCAGATGGCATCATTTGAATGTTTGTACATACGTATCCTGGTTTGGAACAAAAGGGGGAGGGATAGCTCAGTGGTTTGAGCATTGGCCTGTTAAACCTAGGGTTGTGAGTTCAATCCTTGAGAGGGCCACTTAGGGAACTGGGGTAAAAATCTGTCTGGGGATTGGTCCCCCTTTGAGTAGGGGGTTGGACTAGATGACCTCCTGAGGTCTCTTCCAACCCTGATATTCTATGAAAAGGGGTAGAATTGCTACCTGATAACTCCATTGACTGCAGTGGAGATAGAGCAGGGATGTCCTTGGTGCAAAGGGCTGGATTTTTACAAGCACTAAGAGCCAAATTCACAACATTAATTAGGCCCCTAAAAAGGCAGATAAGCACTTAGTGGGATTTTCAACAGCACGAAAGCTGGTTAGGCACCTAAGTCCCCTTCACTTCAATGGGCATTAGACATCTAGCCTTCTTAGGTGCTTTTGAAAAACGCACTAGGTGCCGATCTTCACCCGTAGGCATCTAATAACTGTAACAATCTGGCCCCTATCTCTTGTATAGCGCTTTTTATCCATGGCTATTAAAGCACGTTAGGTACGTATCATCATCCCAGAATGGTGGGGCTGTTGAATCTCTACCAAAGGATTTCCTTTTTCAAAAGTGTTAGCTCTTGGTAGCAAACAAGAAAGATATTTAAACCGTCTGTATAAAAATCCCTTCTCAATTCAATGGCTCTTGTGATGCCATCAGTGATGTGCCCTCAGTGTATGCCAGGAATGTATTGCATACCCCAGGACTTGCTGTGCCAGCAGGACAATTCCATCAGGCTCCTGAATGTGTGAACAAAATGGCGTCCTCCACACAGCGTGATCTGGCATGCGCTGTACATACAAGGTCACATCACATGAAGGATGCTATTGTGCATGCAAGTGTACAATTGCATACCTGACTAAAAATGTCATGGCACATCCCTGGAGGCCATCATTTCACTAGTTCTCCATTTAGTATAGATCTTGCATCCTACACAAAACCTGACATTCTAATTTTAAAACAAGTAACCTTCCCTCTCCTTGGCCCCCTCCCCCCGCAATAAAACCAAAACAACCTTTTAGGATGAGCCCAATCTTTTTCCAGAGAGTAATTTGGTCATCTCTAGGGTCTCTTTGCTAACACAAAAAAGGAAGCTATCTGAAGCCTGCATCCCAAGCAAGGGGAAAAAATTAGTAGGGAAGGGTTGCAGAGCAAACTGGATGAACAAGCATCTCAAACAGTTTATTCAGAGAAAGAAGAAAGCCTACAAGGAATGGAAGATGCGAAGGATCATCAAGGAAAGCTGCCTCTTGAAGGTCAAAAAGTATAGGGAAAAGGTGAAAACTGCTAAAAGCTAGGCAGAGTTGGAACTTGGAAAGGAAATTAAAACCAATAATAAAAGGTTCTTTAGCCATATAAATAAAAAGAAAACAAGGAAAGAAGAAGTGGTATTGCTAAGCATTGAGGCTGGAGTGAAGATTAAAGATTATCTAGGCATGGCTCAACACCTAAACAAATACTTGGCCTCAGTTTTTAATAAGAGTATTGAGGAGCTTGGGAGCAGTGGCAGGTTGGCTAATGAGAACAAGGATATGGAAGTAGAAATTACCACATCTGAGGTGGAGACCAAACTCCCCAATCTTAAAAGGACTAAATAATGAGGAATAGATAATCTCCATCCAAAAATATTAAAGGAACTGGCAGATGAAATTGCAAACTCAATAGCAAGTTTCACATGGGAAATTATTAGTTAAATTGGAGAAGATGGGGGCAAAAAACCCTAACTTTTTTAAAGACTGACCTTGATAAGGTTATGGAGAGGGCTGTATGATAAGATTGCATACAATGGCAAATGGCCCATCCACGACTGCTATTAGCAAATATCACCAACAGCTGGAGATGGGATGCTAGATCGGAAGGTTTCTGAGTTACTACAGAGAATTCTTTCCCAGGTATCTGGCTGGTGGGTCTTGCCCACATGCTCAGGGTCTAACTGATCGCTATATTTGGGGTCAAGAAGGAATTTCCCCAGGTCAGCTTGGCAGAGAACTGGTTTTTTGGGGTTTTTTTTGTTTTTTGTTTTTTGTTTTGCCTTCGTCTGCAGTGTGGGGAGTGAATCACTTACTGGTTTGAGCTAAATTGTGGACTCTCTGTAACTTGAGGTCTTTCAAATCTTGATTTAAAGGCTTCAGTAACACAGCCAACAGTTATGGCCTACTACAGGAGTGAGTGGGTGAAGTTCTGTGGCCTGCAATGTGCAGAAGGTCTGACTAGATGATCATGATGGTCCCTTCTGACCTTAAAGGCTATGAATATGAGCTGCTTAATATAATCCATGCAATGTAAGTGTGCATGTTCCATGCCTAACCACTAGAGGGCATCTGTATGTAGCAAGATCCCTAATGGTGGAACAGTAGACTGTGGTGGAGGAAGAAGCAACACACCAGCTGAATAAATAAGCAGGTTGCTTAGCTCTCTGCCCATATCCTAATTGGCAAGTTCCTGGGTTCAGATGTTACAGATCTAACAGTGGCAACGAGGAGGCTGGGCTCATGCTGCAGCTGTTGTTTTAACTGTTGTCCAGTATCAGGAGCCCATGAGTGCAGCCTGGCTAAAGGGTGATGGAGCTGTTGCAGTATATGCCTTACTGAGGGAAGGAAGGGAGCACACACTATCACTGTAGCTAGACAAGGCATGTGAGGTGGCTTCAACAGCCTAAACTAAGATTTAAAGAGGCAAAACAGTTAGCTACTTCTTAGCAAATGTTAACTCGCTAGAACTTGGAGCTAGCAATCTCCTTGGCATGTGAGGCATCACCCTATGGAATTGGAGCAGTGATCTCCCACGTGGTGCCTGATGGTCAGGAATGACATAACGCTTTCAGTGCCAGATCTCTACGTCCAGCAGAACACAATTATGACCAGACAGACCATGAAGCCTTGAGTCTGATCTGGGGAGTTAAGAAATTTGGTCATTATCTGCATAATAGGAATTTTATGCTCATGACAGATCATAAGCCCTTGTTGTCCATTTTTAACCCCAAAAGGGGCATTCTGAAAATGGTCATTGTTCATGTTCAGAGATGGACTTTATTCTAGGGAGCCCATACCTTTGATGTCAAATTTAACGGAATGGCTCAACTTTGTAATGCTGATGGGTTATCACAACTATCATTGTTGTATACAAGCTCCATGCCACAATGGAAGTCACCCACATAGCTTCAAACAGCTAATGAGCACACCTAGTGCCTCCCACATCCAATTTCTGGATGACTCCAGACCATCTAGCAGAGTCACCCAGCCCGGCTGCGTCAAGACTACAGACACACCCCAAAACAAAACTAGCTAGCGAACAGGAACATCAAACAGGGGAGTTTTGTGAGGGTGTTCTCCAGATGAAGGAAGAGTGACTATGCAACCCTAGGGATGCGTTTGTTGTCTAATAGTTTGTTCGTTGCTGTATGCCTGCTTGATGGAAGTTTATAGTGAGGGAGCTTGGGAACGGATATACCTAACAATCTCTTAATTTAGGCCCCCTCCCCCCAAGAAAAACAACCCCCCCCCCAAAATACCTCCAAACCTCAAAGAACAAACAAACAAACAAACAAACAGAGAGTAAAAATAACACAGACAAAGTCCAGTAGCAGAACGGGGGCTATCCAGTTTATTGCACTGAATGCAGGATGGATGATTACCTGCCTTGTGGGCAGGTGGCATATGTTTGCATTCAGTGCAGGCAACTCATGGCCCTCAGAGACTGAGTATGGGCTCTTGAGACCAGAGTGGCTGAACTGGAGGAGCTAAGAGAGACAGAGAGGTACATAGACGAGACTTTCTGGGACACAGTAGAGTGGTGCCATCCCCAGTCTGACAGCCTATTGAGGAGGATAAAAACAACAAGGAGGCTGGTGGCACCTTAAAGACTAACAGATATTAGTCTTTAGTATTGAGGAGGATGAAAGTCTTGGGGAAGGGGAACATCAATCGGGAGCAGAGGGGGGACTCTCCTTCCAGATGATGTCATGGTCTCCTCTAGCACTGAAGATACCTCTCTGAGGGAAGGGACCCTGGTTACTAGGAAGAGACAAGGCTGTTGTGGAGAAGGTAAATGAATACTTTACATTGTTCTTCACAGAAGAGGATGTGGGGGGAGATTCCCACACAAGAGTCAGTCTTTTTAGGTGATAATCTGAGGAACTGTCCCAGATTGACGCGTCAACTGAAACAAATTGATAAATTATTCAGTAATAAGTCACCAGGACCAGATGGTATTCACCCAAGAGTTCTGAAGGAACTCAAATATGAAATTGCAGAACTACTAACTGTTGTTTGTAACCTATCATTAAAATTAGCCTCTGCACCAGATGATTGGAGGATAGCCAATATAATGCCGATTTTTAAAAAAGGCTCTAGAGGTGATGCTGACAATTACAGGCCAGTAAGCCTAACTTCAGTACTAGGTAAACTGGTTGAAATTATAGTAAAGAACAGCATTATCAGACACATAGAGGAACACAATACAGTGGGGAAGAGACGACACAGTTTTTGTAAAGGGAAATCATGCGTCACCAATTCATTAGAATTCTTTGAGGGTATCAACAAAGCTGTGGACACGGGTGAGGTGGCAAAATTTGCAGATGTGTACAAAATTATGTGAGATAGGTAAGTCCAAATCTGACTGCAAAGAGTTACAAAGGAATCTCACAGAAGTGGGTGACTGGGCAACAAAATGGCAGATGAACTTCAATGTTGATAAATGCAAAGTAATGCACACTAGAAAATATAATCCCAGTTATACATACAAAATGATAGGACCTAAATGATCTGGTACCACTTAAAAAAGAGATCTTGGAGTCCTTGTAGATAGTTCTCTGAAAAGATTTTCGTAATGTGCAGCAGCAGTCAAAATAGCTAACAGAATATTTGGGGCCATTAGTAAAGGGAGAGATAATGAGACAATACATATCATATGCCACTATATAAATCCATGATACACCCTGTAGAAAGTACAGAACCACCAACAGGCCCGCCTAGTGGTTAGGCAGGAGTAGGCAGGGCGTCTTCCCATTGAAAGCATTGCCATTGTCCGGTCCTTCAGTGCCCCCGCCTCCAGGGTTTCCAGTCCTCCACTTTAGCACAGGGATTTGGGGGTGGGGGACACTAGGCCCTTGAATAGTCAAGGCCTTTTCCAGCTGGTCTCTCTCTCTTAGTTGAAGATTCCTGCTGTTGTAACATCCTCTCAGAGTGGGTAGAGGAGGCTGGGCCCACCCACTCCACCGGGCTTCAGTCCAGGGCCCAATGGTGAGCAGCTACACTCAACACCTTGAGGTGCTATGCTGCTGCCCCCTTGGACTCCTTTCTAACCCTGCCCCCCTTAGCTTTCCAGAGTAAATCACTCCAATCAAATCTCAGACCTGCACACTCTATACCCTGCCTCTGCTTTGTGGGTTTGCACAGGACTGCATTGTCAGGTCTCAGGCAATCAGCTCCTGGGATGTACTTTCCCCTCATGGCAGCCGTCTGCTCCCTGTCACTGCCTGCCTCGGAATTGTTCTGCTCCACTTTTAAAAGCACTATCCAGCTTGTGAAGGCCTTGTAGGTGTGTCTGGGTGGGGCCTCCTGGGCTCAGACCTGTTCCTTAACTCCTTGCTCTCCAGTGTGGGCTTTGTAAACCCCATCACACGCCCACACCGTGTGCAGTTCTGGTCACCCCATCTCAAAAAGGCATATTAGAATTGGAGAAAGTACAGAGAGGAGTAACAAAAATGATGAGGGGTATGGAACAGCTTCAATACAAGAAAGAGATTAAAAAGGACTGTTAAGCTTAGAAGAGAAACGACTAAGGAAAGATATGATAGAGGTCTATAAAATCATGAATAGCGTGGAGAAAGTGAGTAAGTGTTATTTATGCCTTCACAAGAACCAGGGGTCACCCAATGAAATTAATGGGCAACAGGTTTAAAACAAACATAAGATAGTACTTTGTCACACAACACACAGTCAACCTATGGAACTCATTGCCAGGGGATGTTGTGAAGGCCAAAATTATAATTGGGTTAAAAAAAAAGAACTGGATAAGTTCATGGAGGATAGGTACATCAATGGCTATTAGTCAAGAGGGTCAGGGACTCAACCCCATTTTCTGCATGTCCCTATATCCCTGACACCAGAAGCTGGGACTGGACGACTGGAGATGGATCATTCAATAATTGCCCTGTTCTGTTCATTCTCTCTGAAGCATCTGGCACCTGCCACCATCAGACGCCAGGATACTGGGCTAGATGGATCATTGGTCTGACTCGGTATGGCCATTCTCAGGTTCTTAAAATCAAGAATCTGTATATCCTGCCCATTGTTTCTTCCCTTCTTTACACAGGAAATGCTGCAGTGAAAGCACATGCATTACACTAGCAGCTGATGAGTCATATTCACTAGGGTTTTAGCCACTGTTGGTGCATGCCAACTTGGTGTTGGGGGATGCTAAGGCAATATTATGTTTAACTCCATTACACTCCCCGTCTTCCTGAACCTCGGCTGTACTCTTTGCTGAAGTACAGGTTAGAGTTCTATGTTTTCAAGATTTTTCAAAAACCATTACATAGCATTAAACCTCAGGGTTATTATATGTAAATCCCTGAAAAGTTGGCAATAAGTCATAGTTCCACGTCAACTTCAAAGAGAAAGTGCCGTAGCTTTTCTTAGTAAACAAACATTTACTGCACACAGAACAGGTTAATAATACTTGGAATATGATGAGTAACTCAAAAAAATCTTTAAGGCCATAAATCTACGGGTCTTCTTTATACAGACTTCCCTATTTTGTTATTGTTGAACATATTTAAATATAAGGTTGGAGTCTTCAGAACTGGAGGAGAATGGCTGCATCTCAGTTCTTTTCCATACACTTCAGAGCCCTGTCAAGAAACAAATGCTCCACAGCTAGCAGCATTCTAGCCCTTTGTGTAATAGCTGACTGGTCTTCAGTTGCTGGTGAAACAGAAATGTGTAGCCTGTATTCAATGTGGTACAATTATTGGGATCAGCATGCAAAATATCCAATCCCTGGATTTTTAGAAGACTTCATGTTACTCAGCATCTTCTCCCCAGTGAAGTCAGGTAAGAATTTACAAATGGTCACCACGTGCTACCCCATTCTCTCTTTAGTGGAGATAAAATCCCAGTTTAAAGCAGTTCATTAATAGTTAAATTTAAATTCCATAGGTTGTATAACCTCTAGGGGTGACCAATGTCTCTAGGTCCTTAACAGACACCAGGGTTGACCAAACATTATTCGAATGGAGGACTTCCCTAGCACATAAAGCCAGAACAGCACTCAGGGACTGGGACCTTGCCATCATAGCAGATGCAGCTCTTGATCCTGCAGGGATCAGGCACTGAATTCACAGCTGTCTCTAATGCCTATATTTATAACCTTCCCCCTGAGACCTAACTGGCTCAGTTTTCAAATGGGGAATATGTGGGCAACCTGCAAGACTGCTTGCCTACAATAAAATCTATATTGCTACAGAAACAGCTACTGAGCATGTCCAATAACTGCCACACCCTTCCTCTGGGTGTTTCTGGGCCCTTTTAGCTGAGATGCCGTGCTCTGCACTCTATATGTGCAGAAACACAGAGTATTCTGTTAAAATCCACATCCCCTCCCCACTGCTCCTTTCCCTTTCTTTGGGCCAATATGTATATCTCAAAGGCTGCCTAGGGAGCGTGTGGTTTACACTAGCACCCCTTAAACATGAGTGAGAGGGTTTTGTGTATGAGTAGGGATCCAGTTAACAAGAACAATCAAGCTATACCACGAGCTAACTTTGCAGTAAAGAGAAGCCCAAGGGGGCTTGATTTTCAGAAAATGCTGAGCATGCACCATCTGAAAAATCAGGCCTCTTTAATATCTCAAATTTGGCACTTGAAGTCACTAGTCACTTGTGAACATCTTGGCCAGTAATGCCTTTATATGCTGAAATACATCCTTCTTAATTTGCTCCTGACTGTTGTATGGTTTTCCTTGTTTTCCAAGGAACCAGTTCCACAATGACATACGGCTAGTAAAAATTTATCTTTTTTGTAAGGAGTCCTTCACCAATTTTGTCCCATTCTGCTTCATTTAAACCTTTTAACAGAATTGTTTAATTTCTGTTCTGCTTGTCAGTGACTATCTGCAATACTTTGAAAGTTTAAAAATAGAAACGTTACAAACAAGCTATCTTGTAGTACCAATTCAGCTCGAACAATACTAAGTCAGCTCCTGTAAAAATTGCCTCTGCACAAAGAGAAAGTCTGAGAGTGTCTCTTTTTCTTTTCCCTTCCTTTGTTAAACTTAAATGGAAGTTGATGGGGAGGAGAGAAAAAGAAGAGGGTAATAATTTATTTGCCAATGAAACGCTCTCCTACAGGAACATGTCCATTTCAGTGAAATTTTGTTTAAAAGAATTGACTTTGATAAAAAAATTCATTTAGAAAAAATTCAATATTTCATGCTGATTTTGTCATTTCATTTTTAAATTATTTTTATTTTGAAATGTATATTATCGTATATTATTTTTATTATTTTGATATAATTTTATGTTATCTTTTTATTCTTATCTTTATTTTATGTATGTGATACCAATTACAATAGAAATTACCAACTACTAAGCCAATTTCTGCTCACCGATTAGAATAAAAATAAAACTACAAATGGCCAGTTACAAAACCAGCTGAGCAAATCAGCTACTAATTGAGCAAACCAATTACAACTAGAACACCATTTAGTTACCATATGCAATAACAAGTAGCAATTAAAAGGCCACTTACTAATTAGAATACCAATTACAATAGAAATGACCAATTAATAAAATAGAATATAAAATAAGTATAAAATGGCAAAATATAATAGTCTAATTTTTTTTTTACTTTTCTGTTATAATGTAATATAACATTAAAGTAAAAACTGAATGTTTTCTCAGGAAATTTATTCCATAGGAAATTTTTGATATTTCAGTTTCTTGTTCTGATTTAGAATGAAAAAGATTTTGAAATGTCAGAAGTTCCTTCAGAATAGAGATTCTGAGTTCTGACCAGCCTGTCTTTGGCTAACACCAGATGCCTCAGAGGAAGGTGTAAGAACCCCTCAATGGGTAAACATAGGATAATCTGTACTAAGATCTCATACTAATCTGCAAAAGTTAGAGATTGGCATAAACCCTGAGGCCATGAGGGTTTTTTATCTGTTCCAAAGCTCTTTGCTTGCATTTCTGTTTTCTGGATATATTTTCTGATTTCTGGATATTCTTGTTATCCATATAAACATCCAATCCATTGTTGAATCTTGCTAAATTCTTGGCCTCAGCAACATGCGGTGGCAATAAATTCCATGGTCTAATGTGCTGAGTTTAAAAGTATTTAATCAATTTTTAATCTGCTATCTTTCAATTTCATTGAATGTCCAAAATTCTTATATTGTAAGTCAGAGAGCAGATGCGCCAGTGGTCCATTACCTTTGAATGGAGCCAAACTTTCAGCTGTATCTATTATATATATATAAAATTCAGCCTCCTTGTGCATATACATTGTGATACATGAGTTTTAATTGTTATCATATTTTACATTTTTTCCACAAGACGTACAGGATGGATGGTGTTCACTGAATGGGTTTTATGAATATGATATTTCTTTTAATCTTCATCATTCAGCATATAGCTCCAGGTTGACGTCCGCTCTGGATGTAAAGTCTGCAGCGTATTCAACAGAGTTTGATTAAACGGCTGAGGGTCACCTTGTGAGGGATAAGGCATTGGGCTGGATTTTTTAATTCCTGCTATCCTCAGAGCCTCCTTCAGAAGGTGACTCTCAAAGTCCCATCTCTGGAGTGTATCTGAGCTGGGAACCCATACACTGAAAAATATTTCTCCCACAACACTCAAGCGACAGTGGTGGCCTTCTGCTCACATGTGGGATATGCGTGCGCATACTGTGTAAAATGGTCAGTCACTACTAAAATGTTCCCGACATTCTATCTGTCCACTTCTAAAGATAAGAAGTCAATACATACGACCTCCAAATGTTTGTTGCTGGTGATATTCTTCAGATATGCAGCTTGAGGGAGCAGAGTTTTCCTTTGAACACACCAAGCGCATGTCTCACATTTCCTGCGAACGTCATCAGCCATTCCGGGCCAATAGAACCTACTCTGAACAAGTTCTAGGGTTATGTCCATTCCCAAATGTCCAAAGTCATCATGCAGGACCCTCATGGCCAGGGCTCTGTACTCTTTTGGTAGCGCTAATTGTGTTCATTGATTCTGTAAAGGATCTGACTTGGTTTGGTGCAGCACTTCCTGAATCAGTTTCAGTTTGCTCCATTCTCTCAATAGTAGTTTACCCTGGAGGGTGGGGTGGGTGGATGGAATAATTGCAGTTGGGTTTAACCCCTCCTTCTTTGCAACCAGAGTTTCATGAATATCATTATCTTGCAGCTGGGCTTCTTGCCAGTCAGCAGCATTGAGCATGGGCGATGAAGATTGGTCCAACACAGTATAGTTCACTGAGACAGAAGGCACACATTCCTGGGAGGCAGGCCCAGAGTTTCTGCAACACAGCCATGAAGGCTGTCATGATCCACTGACTCTTGACAACTCACACTGCAAATAGCTCTCACTCCATCCATCGGAATCACAGCCACTTCCAATGCCTGCAGATGCCGGGACAATGTATCCACATCTACATTGCTTCTCTCTGATTGACATTGAATGCTGAACTTGTAGCTAGCCAAGGCAGCCAGCCATCTTAGCCCTGTAGCATCCAGGTTGGCACTTATTAACATGTAAATAAGTGGATTGTTGTCTGTCATACTTGAAACTGAGCACAATACAAGAAGTCTCAAAACTTCTCAGTGATGTCCCATTTTAAGCCCAAAAGCTCCAGATTGTGGATGGGATAGCGAGTCTCACTATCAGACAGTCCTTGTCTGGCAAAGGCCACAGCTTTACGTTTCCCTTAAATGTCCTGGTATAGGACTGCTCCCAGACCCTCCAAACTGGCATCCATATGTAGGATAAATGGCTTGCTTGGGTCAGCAAAGACTAGGACTAGAGCATAAGCTAGGCAATTAATGAGTTCTCAAAAAGGCTTTTCACATCTCTCATCCCACTGTGATACAAATGGTTCTAAAGGGCCATAGTGTCTCTGATCAGGAGACATTGGGGACCTCTCCTTACACTTGGTCTTAGATTTGTTCTTGCTGGACTGGTATCCCCTGGTGAGATAATTCAGAGACTTTACAATGGTAGCATAATTCTTCACAAACCTTCAAGAAAGGTCTTGAACTCTGTGTGATTATTTGGGTATGGCCATGTAGTGAGTTCTTCTATTTTATCTGGATCAGTACTCACACCCTCTTGGGACACAATGTGACCCACGCACTTCGCCAGTGTTCTGCAGAACTGGCATTAATCAATGGAAAGCTTCAGTGCATAGTCTTCCAACCAGTCTAGACCTTTAAGAATTCCTTCTTCATGTTCTTCCAAGGTTCTTCCAAACACAATCAGGTCATCTGAATAAACCAAGACTCCCAGAGGGATCTGGTGATGATGATGTTCGTCCATCGTTATCGATGAAGACCTCAACAACTCATTCTTTCGATGACCGGGCTTTGTGCGTCCGAAGATGACTGATCAGTCCGATTTGGGCGTGGAACGTCCTGTCACACGTCGGGCAAACATGTAATGGCACTGTCGATGATGTACGAGCAGCTCTGGACTTGCGCAGCTCACGCTTTTTTTCAGCCTCAGCAATACGCCTCGCCTCAGAGGTATTACTGCCTGTGTGAATGAGGCTGTGCCATGCTGAACGGTTCAGTGCGAAGGTTTCCCATGTGGTGGTGTTGATCTCGAAGGACTTCAAAGAGGTCTTCAGCGTGTCCTTGAATTGCTTCTTTTGTCCTCCATGGGAGCGCTTTCCCTGAGTGAGTTCTCCGTAGAAGAGCTGTTTAGGAATGCGTTCATCTGACATTCTCACAACATGTCCGGCCCACCTGGTCTGGGCTCTCATCAGCAATGTGTGAACTGACGGCAGACTGGCTCTAGTAAGGACATCAGTATCGGGCACTTTGTCCTGCCATCTGATTTTTAGAAGCTTTTGCAGACAGGAAATGTGGAAGTGATTGAGCCTTCGTGCATGACTCCGATAGACAGTCCACGTCTCGCAGGCGTACAGCAGAGTTGGAAGCACCACTGCTCGGTAGACCTTCAGCTTCGTTGATAGGCTGATCCCTCGACGTTCCCAAACATTGAAGCGCAATCAGCCAAATGCAGAGCTGGCTTTAGCAATTCTGCAGTTTACTTCATCATCGATTGACACTGCTCGGGAAAGGGTACTGCTCAGGTACATGAAGTGGTCCACTGTCTGAAGTCTCTGTCCATTTACAGTGATGGACGGTTCTGAGTACGGAGCGTGGGGAGCTGGCTGGTGCATGACCTCAGTCTTCTTGATGTTAATAGTGAGACCGAAGTTATTGCATGCAGTTGAAAACTTGTCCATACTGGCTTGCATTTCTGGCTCAGTACTAGCATTCAGAGCACAATCATCGGCAAAGAGAAAGTCTCGAAGTACAGTTTCCTTCACCTTGGTGATGGCACGCAGTCGCCTCAGATTGAATAATTTCCCATCAGTTCTATACTTCAGGCCTACTCCTTCAGTGCAGTGTTGAAAGGCATCAGTCAGAGTGGCAGAGAATATCATGCTGAACAAAGTGGGTGCTAAAACACACCCTTGCTTGACACCGTTGGTGACTGGGAAGGCCTCAGATGTTTCACCGTCATCCAGGACACGAGCCATCATACCGTGATGAAATTGACGTACCATTCGTATAAATCTGTCTGGACAGCCAAATTTCGACATGATCCTCCACAGGCCCTGGCGACTGACAGAGTCAAATGCTTTCGTGAGGTCCACAAAAGTTGTGTAGAGTTCACGATTCTGCTCTTGACATTTCTCCTGTAGCTGACGCACAGCGAAGATCATGTCAATAGTCCCACGACCCTTGCAGAAGCCACACTGTGATTCTGGCAGTAAGCCCTTCTCCAGTTGAGTAATCAATCGGTTCAACAGAACCCGTGCAAGAACTTTCCCTGCTGTAGAAAGCAGCGAGATTCCACGGTGATTGTCGCATACCTGGCAATTGCCCTTCCTCTTATAGAGGTGCAAGATGGACGCGTCTCTAAATTCCTGTGGAATGGTTCCCTGCCTCCAGAAGGACTGAAACAGCTCAGTGAGTTTCCGTAGCAGCACCGGTCCACCGACTTTGTACACCTCTGCTGGTATGGCATCTGACCGTGGGGCTTTGCCACTTGACAGCTGATTGATAGCTTTCTTCACTTCGTCCTCTTCTGGTGAAGCATCCATGGAGTCATTGACTGCAACCTGGGGCATCTTGTCAATGGTCTCATCATTGATGACTGAGGGGCGATTGAGAATTGCTTCAAAGTGTTCAGCCCATCTCTGGAGAATCTGCGTCTTCTCTGTAAGGAGCACAGTACCATCAGAGTTCAGGAGGGGAAAGCTCCCAGAAGACTGTGGACCATAGAGTGTGTTAAGGGCTTCATAAAACTGCTTAAAGTCATTCCTGTCCACATATGCCTGTATTTCATCTGCTTTGGCGCTTAGCCACATGTCCCGCATTTTGCGCAATCGGTTCTGAGAACGTTGATAAAGGCGGTCTTCTTTGCCGCCGAGGATGGATCGTTTTGATATGCATGATGCAGGCGGTGCTTCTCAGCAAGTAAGGCCTGGATTTCTGCATCATTTTCGTCAAACCAGTCTTGCTGCCTGCATGTGGAGGGCCCCAATACCTTCGATGCAGCTGTATGGACAGTGTTGCGGAATCGCTCCCAGTCTTTCTCAGCGTCATCCTCAATACGAAGATCAGCAAGCTCATTCTCTAGGTCTTCTGCTAGATTTTCAGTGATGTGGCTGTTCTTCAGCTTCGACACGTTGATCCTTTTGAGAACCTTACAGCCTTGTGGTCGTCTCTTCGGCATGATACGGAGCTTCATTTTGGATACTATGAGCCTATGATCCATCCAACAGTCAGCGCCACACATAGCTTTTGTAACCCTGACATCTTGTCTGTCCCTTCTCCTGATGATGACATAATCGATCAAATGCCAGTGCTTGGAACGGGGATGCATCCACGAAGTCCTGTTGCGGGTAGGAAGGCGGAAGACCGTATTGCTGATCAGAAGGCCATGTGCTGCACAAGTTTTCAGCAGTAACAGGCCATTGCTGTTGCACTTTCCCACTCCATTTTTCCCGATGACTCCTTCCCAGGCTGCGGCATCGCATCCGACTCTTGCGTTAAAATCGCAAAGCATAATCAGCTTGTCTGTGCGGTGCACTGACGATAGCAGAGTATCTAGTTCTTCGTAGAATTTATCCTTCACATCCTCTGGGTTGGTCATTGTAGGAGCATATGCGCTGATCAAAGTAGCTTGTTTTCCTTTTTGAAGCGGAAGCTGCATTGTCATGAGCCGGTCATTCATACCCTTGGGGGACCTGGCAAGTTTCCGAACAAGATGATTCTTAATGGTGAAGCCAACTCCAGATTCGCGACGCTCATCACTGCTGCGGCCACTCCAGAAGAATGTATAGCCACCGCCTGACTCGGACAGCTGTCCTTCATTAGCAAGGCGAGTTTCGCTAAGGGCTGCAATGTCAATGTTGTAGCGTGTGAGCTCTCGAGCGACAAGTGCTGTTCTTCTCTCCGGTCTGTCTGCCGTGATGTTGTCCAGTAACGTGCGCACATTCCATGTGCCAATAGTGATTGGTGTCACTCTAAGTTTTGTTTTTGTTTCGTTCGACCGCTTTTGTGGGATCCCCACCAGCTGCGGTATGCTGGCCAGGGTAAGGTGAAGCAGGCAGTGTTTAGGGCACCTTTTCTAGCCCCCTCCTCGTTCTACGGAGGTGAGCAGTGCAATCCTGAATGGGGCTGCTCAGTCGCTCAAGAAGATGCCAAGCTCCACTGCTGTTTCGGTCAGTGAGGAACGACCTATGTGCAGGTCCGCGGCTACAACTCCCAGTGTATCCACACCTGCTGCTTCGTTGCTCGCCCATCGCCACAGGACTTGATATGATGTGATATGATATGATATGATATGATGTCGAGACTTGCGCGTGAATTGGATTAAAGTGAGGGAGAGTTGCGCAACATCAGCCTCACTCTCTCTTCCCAGTTCCTATCTGTATCCAGTGGCAGGACAGAAGTCGAGACGGCTGGAGATAGGACAGGGTGCAGTGGATGACCAGGACGCCTACGTGTCTTGTCGTGCTCTTAAGCGTTCCACAACGCTTGCTGTCACCGCCTTCCTGACCATTAAACCAGGTTGAACCAGGTTGCCTCAGTCAGCCGGATCCAGCCTTCGCATGCAATGGGTAGACAGGCCCTGACTCACCGAGAGTCTCATACTCATCGGCTACCCTCACCTGGTTTAGCCCGCCAGTCAAGACGGTCTCCAGGGTGTGGCCGCTGTCGCATGCTGACAGCTACTTGGAACCACAGGTGAGAGCTGGGTGTCAAGTGGGGACCAAAGTGGATGAGCTACTCCTAGGAGTACAACTGCTCCCCCATCAGAGGTACTACCCCTCCCTGACAACCCCATCTGGTAGTATCCACTTTGAAGTCCCAATACTGAGAACCACTGGTGTACTGGTCAACTACAGTGCACGTATATAGTGTGCAGTAGTCAATACACATCCAGATTTTCCCATTCTTCTTGTGGACCACCGCAATGGGGGAGGCATATGGGCTATGGGGCTCTATAATGATACCATTCTCAATCAGCTTGTGAAGATGGTGCTGCACAGGTCTTCCATGTCTGAAAGAGCGATCTTCCTAGATTGCTCCCTGAAGGGTTATGAGTCCTGTAGCCTGATATTGTGTTCCACTCCTTTGGCACATCCCAATTCCCACTCATGCAGTGAGAATACCTTGGATCTTTCACCAAGTCTTCCTCATATGATCCTTCCCATCCTTGGACAACGGTGAATCTCTGAAATCAAACTTTGCAGGATCTTTTGCTAGAACCTCAGGTTCACACTGGGGTATCAAAGAGGTCTGCTATCTTCTGCTCTTGTTTCACAGCAACATCACGGCCTGTTTCATTAGCAATCAGAATAACCACCTTTTCCTGGGCTTCTGCAGGCAGGGTTGTGACTCCACTGGGGACCAGCACTCCTTCAGGGAGCCCTTCTTCAGCCAGCTGCTCTACCATTGCCAGTGTCCCTTTACTGCCTTTTAGGCAGGTACTCATGACAAGCACTTCTTGCTCAGTCATTGCAGGCACTGCTAAGGGGGTCAGCCCTACGTACCTCAGTGCTCCCATTGGTAGCTCAGACATCTCCTTTTGAGTGTTTTCAGTTTTTCTATAGGCTGCAGCACAATGCGTATGGATCATCAGGGTGTTTAGGTATTGGTCCCCAGCTTGCTGTCAGCCCCGACTCATTTATTACACACCTTCCAACTTCTGCAACTAATGATCCACCAGTCCTACAGACAACAGCCACCTTTACCGCGTAAGCCTGATTCATCTCCACTGCAGGTCTGTCTTGGGCACTAAATGAGGGAGGAGTCCTGTGGAAAAAATAGCCTGTGATTGTTACATACAGACCATGTAATTGTGTAATTAAAGACTATATCATAATGAATATGCACAAGGGGGGCCAAGGATTGCACAGGCAACTGTAATTCTGGCATTTCCTAACTTTTGAGTGCTTGACATCACAACTTTAATGCTCCTTAGTTTTTTTTTTTTTTAATGTAAATAGAAATAGATAAGGACAAAGAAAACTGTGCCTCTTCCAAGTCAATTTTTGTACTCAATTATGACATTAAAATACTGGGCAGAGTTTGAACTCTGAGGGAAGACAGAGAGAGAACTTGCCTATCTGTGACTTGCCAAAATTAGTGCAGTGAGCTGAAAATGTTAGATGAGCTTTAAATACAGTCTACTCCAACAGGCCAAGTAAACAACTTCTGTGGTTATTCTTTCTTTAGTCACTAAAATAATAATACTAATTAACACATAAGTCCTAAATGATGCTTTTCATGGGTAGATCTCAAAGCACTTTTCAAAGGAGGTGAGTACCATTTTACAGATGTGGAATTGATGCACATAGATGGGGAAGTGACTGGCTCAAGGTCACCCAGAAGGCCAGTGGCAAAGCTGGGAATAGAACATAGGTCTCTCCTATGTTTCAGTCTAGGTTTCCATCCACTTGACCACACTGCCTTCCAGCGACTAGATAAAGGCACCCTTATTTTCAGTGTTAGAAAAAACTGGATTCATGATCATAAAAAGCAAATCTTTTCAGAGAAAATAAATCTGCATTTGGATATAGTTCCCATTGCCATCACTGAGGGCTGCATACATATGTGCATGGGAAGAATTTGATCTAGAATACTGTACCAATATTTTTTTTTAGTGGAATGGTATCTAGGAAGGAGGAATTCTGCTTCAACTCTTACCTTCTATTTCCTACCTTCCAAAGCTAAAATAAACCACACTTTGCCTGATATGGTGTACAAGGGATCCATCACAACATTGACTAGACATTAGCCCTAGAAAGTGAAAGCCAGGTCCAACCAACTTAGAATTGCCCTCTTCAAAACTCTACATGAAAAAAGGCGCGAAAGAGCATTTTCTGTTCTTGCATAATATATGGAGAAAAAGTTGACAGACATTTTTAAGTGTCTTTATTACTTGCTTTTCATAGAGGGAACCAGTTTGGTGGGGTTGTCCCTAATATTGAGTTGCATCTTTTTTCCATGGACTGTGTACTTGTTAATCATACAGACAAGATATGTGTACTATGATGATGAATGCAGAGTAAAACCTCTATCGAACAGAATACAGACACAGAGAACTGGGATGCAGCATTCAGAATCAGAACCAACAGAAAACATTGCACTCGTTTGTTGTATAGTTGTGACAGTGTCCCCAGGGTACAACTTGGAACTGTCAGAACACTGTGCCTCCTTAACTCTCTCACCTGGGTTGTCTCTCACAAAGCTATGCCAGTGACAAGCAATGAAACCCCTCCATGGGTTGTGATCATTCAGCTATCAACATGAGGAGCCATGCACCCGGCTAAATTGCATGAATACTCCCTGAGCTACTCATAAATCACACAGAGAGAGGCACCAGTAGATCACCCCAGCTCCCAGACTTCCACCCCAGAAATATACCGTGTTACACTGCTCAAGGTTCCCTTGGACAGTACAAGCTCATTAATAAGTTCACCATTTCTTCATAGGAAAATGGACATACACAAGCCTTTGTTAACCTGACCTGAGATTCCCTGAGCACTTCCACCAAAAATGCAGTGTTTAGGTAAAATATAAAAGAGATTTATTAATTACAGAAAGATAGATTTTAAATGATTATAAGTAGCAGGCATAGAGATCAAATTTGGTTACCTTAGAAATAAAAATAGAAACACAGTCTAAATTCTAACTTTAACAGACTCAGCAAGATTTGAATCAAACAGTCTCTCACCCCCGCTGAATGTTCCAGGCAGCTCACAGGTTTCAATACTCAGACCGAACTCCTTTCCAGCCTGGGACCAATTTCCCAACTTCAAAGTCTTTGTCATCCAAAGGATCTTTCAGGTGTTCAGATTGGGGGTGGGAAGGAGAGGCCAAGTGATGATGTCACTGCCCCTCTTTTACACTTTCTTCCAGCTGCTAGAAAGATCCTTGTTTGTGATGTGTGTTAGGCCTCCTCATTGTGTACGTGTCTTCTCTGAGAAGGCTCTGGGATAGTGGATTCTTCTTGAGCCATTATTGCCTGTCTGGCCAGTGATGGCTGCTCCTTTGTTGGTGTTTCCCAACCTCACAACATATTTCAGTAACAAATATAGCAATACTTCATAGCTTCACATACAATGCTAGTACATAGACTTCAACAAGATATTAATGTTGAACAGAGTAAGACTTTTAAAATGATACCTCACAAGGTATAATTTGTACAAAACATCTCCTAATCATATGAAGTGGTGAATATAGGGGTTCCAGGGTGCTACTTTGAGGTACATAGTGTCCCAATATTGTAAGACCAAAATACTTGCAGGGAATCCTGTGTTGTGAAATCTTCTGGTTTTTTTTCCTTATTGCATTTAAGATTAATGAATGTTTTCTCATGTTCATGTTGTGTTTGTGAAACAGATGGAATTTTAAGTGTAGGAGCTGTAATAAAATGTGTTGATCACCATGACAAAACATTCATTATTGGCTGTCAGAGGAATACAGAACACGGAAACTTGGCTCTCACATAGTTTGCAAGCATAAATGTGTGATTTATTTAGCAGTGTAAAAGGTAATGGTGTAGGCTGTCAAATCTACAAACCATATTTTTGTTTGTCCTGCAATGCTGCCTATCTGCCTTATAATCTGACATAAGGAACTAGTCATTCCCATTTGTTAGGGTGGTTTCTTTTTTGTTAAAAAAAAAAGGATCTTTGTAGAAGAGGTTGTTTTGTTTTTCTTACTATAAGTCCATCTGCAACATGCTATGACAAAGTGAACCTGTTTAGAGCTCTTCTCTTGAAAATATCAGAATGGAATCTGGTATTTATAGTTGCAGTGATTTTGATTTTAGTGAGATTTTCCCCTATGCGTCAGAGCCAGGACAAGGTCTAGATCTCATTTAAGTCATCAAGATAGGGTTTAAGTGAGACTTAAATTGTGCATATGTGATGGTTGCCATCTTGGCCCACACACTGGGGATTGAACCAGGGACCTGCAGAGCTAAAAGCAGAAGTAGCTACTGCATAAGTTAAAGAGTCAAGACTTTTTTAAGGGGTGCTGTAACAGACTCATAGCCGCTGTGGGTCCCACACAGTGGGTCTATAACACACTCACTGGGGGGGGGAGTTATACACAGACCATGTGGTGACTCTCAGCACAGGGGAGAATTTCACTCATCAAAAGTATTTAATTTCTCCTTTCACTGTTACCAGAACAAGTCCCCACCCTTGGGACACACCTGTAGAAGCTACAGAAGCCAGAACCCTCTGACAATCTTGAACCACACAGGCTCTTTACACCCCTACCCTGAGAGATGGAGCAATCCAAATTAGGGTATATAAGTGCTGTGGCTTCCCATACACCCTCAGTTCCTTACATCTTGTTAGGCTCCAGGGAAATGGGGCTGGAGGCGTGGATTTGTACCGATAATCTACTCAGAGAACTCAAATTATGGGTAAGTAACTCTTCTTTGCCCTCTTTATTTCTGAAAGTACCTCTGCAGGGATCTGCCATGCACAATATGCACTGTTGACACAAATTTGTAGGCACGGCTCTCTGGTGAAACACTACAGTCACAGATTCCTGTTTAAAGATATAGTTGTCTCCGAGGGGAATACAATCCTATTTAATGTGTAGTACATGGGTGCTGATAAAATTATTGAAATAAATACCTTAATGAGGAGTGAACGTATCAAATAAAATGTCTGAGTCAGTACTGATACATTGGACCATCTCGACAATGAAACTCACGTAAGCACAGAAGAATGGGAGAGATGCAAGTTGCCATACGTATGTAACAAAGGCTGTAGAATTATATTACATTGGCCCAAAGTTGAATGAAGTGAAGTGGGATGGCTAGGAGGAGCACAGGGAGTCATTTATGGATCATGGTTCAGGGATGCCTGGCCCTGGCACAAAATAGCTTATGTGGCAAAAAGTGGCTGTAGAGGACCAGAGTGTTTGGCTTATTAGATTGTATTATTGGAGAAAGAGTATGTGATCGTGTAACTAGGCTACAAGGCATATTCATAGCAGTTGCCACATTGGATCAGATCCATCCTGCATCTAGTCCAATATCTTATCTCTGACAGGAGCCAGCAGCAGATGCTTCAGAAGAAGGTGCAAGAAACTCCATAATGGACAATTATGGAATAACCAGCCCATAACTGAAGTTCCTTCGTGTGTCTGGTAGTGAGGGTTATATTCCTCAAACATTTTTATTCTAGGTAGTGGAACTCTGGATGTTGTCAGTTTCCATGTAACTAGTGTGGCCAGATAGCAAGTGTGAAAAACTGGGACACTTTTTTTTGGGGGGGGAGGATGGGGGGAAGATATAGTTGTATATACAGGCCTGTCGCATCTTACGCTGGGGTTACATTCCGCAGTCAGCGCATAAAGCGAAAATCGCCTATAGTCAAAATTACATTGAGTGTAATGGTGGGCGGAATCGCCCGCACTACAGGTACAGTATTTAAATGGTTATTTTTCTCTTTTTTTTGTTTTTGCCGACCGCGTAAAGCTGAAATCGTGCATGATAAATGCGCGTAAGATGCGACAGACCTGTATAAGATAAAGCCCCTAATATCGGGACGGTCCCAATAATATCGGGCTGTCTGGTTACCTTACATGTAACTTTCTGATCATTCTATGAATCCTCCTTTGTTCTTGGCATCAATGTCTTGTGGCACGGGTTCATTATATGTTGTGTATAAAAAGTATTTCTATTTATCAGTTTTAAATGTGTGGTGTTTCGGTTTCATTGAATGTAGTACTCTGGTTCCTATATTATGACAAAGAGTAAATAGAAGTGCCCAATTTAACTTCTCTGCACCTTCTTCTCTTCTGTATACCTGAATCATATTCACCTACTAGCCAAACTGAATCACCTCAATCTTTTTACTTTCTCTTCTAATGGAAGCCTTTCCATTAATCATTTGCATCATCTGTCTGTGGAAGCTTTGTATTTCTGCTCTATCCTTTTTTTTAGACGGTGATCAGAATCTCACACATCTGAAGTGAGGATCCACCTATTTACACACTGTTATTATGTTATCAGTGCCATTTTCTGTAGGTATCCTACCACTTCCTTTGGCTTTGAACCACCACTACACATTGAGCAGAGGTTTTAATTGAGCTATAACACACAGATTTTTTTTCCTGCCTGGTCTCAATAAAGTTGGAAGCCACCAGTGAATCTGAGTAGTTCAAATTACTCCATCCAAAGTCCATTACCTTGCATTTTCCAACGCTCTGTCATCTGCAATCAAGCTGCCTATTTCTGACGGGTTGGATCACGGAAACCCCCTTGGGGCTGCTAACTGATGTGCCAAGACTACTTCTGCCCCTGCTTTCCTGCCCTGGCAGCTTAGGACTTCAGTGCCCTGCCTGGTTTGAGCCAGACCCCCTAGCCTGCTGCAAACCCAGACCCAGGATCTGAACCATGTCCCCTAACAGCTGTAGGCTTGACTGAAAGCAACTTACAGAAGCGTTCCTGTCTTTAACATTCAGATGTCCAACTCCCAATGGGGTCCAAACCCCAAATAAATCCGTTTTACCCTGTATAAAGCTTATACAGGGTAAACTCATAAATTGTTCGCCCTCTATAACACTGATGGAGAGATATGCACAGCTGTTTGCCCCCCCCCCCCAGGTATTAATACATGCTCTTGGTTAATTAATAAGTAAAAAGTGATTTTATTAAATACAGAAAGTAGGATTTAAGTGGTTCCAAGTAGTAACAGACAGAACAAAGTGAATTACCAAGTAAAATAAAATAGAACACGCAAGTCTATGTCTAAGAAACTGAATACAAATAAAATTTCACCAGTTACAGTAAGCTTTCTTTTACAGACTAGTCTCCTGCTAGTCTGGATCCAGCAGTCACTCACACCCCCTGTAGTTACTGTCCTTTGTTCGTTTCTTTAAGGTATCCTTAGGGGTGGAGAGGCTCTCTCTTTAGCCAGCTGAAGACAAAATGAAGGGGTCTCCCAGGGGTTTAAATAGACTTTCTCTTGTGGGTGGAGACCCCCCCTCCTCACTCCTGTGCAAAGTCCAGCTCCAAGATGGAGTTTTGGAGTCACATGGGCAAGCCACATGCCCATGCATGACTCAGTTTTTACCAGCCAAGCCACATTCCTGTGAAAACTCAGATGTGGATTGGCATCTTCAAGTTCATTGTTGGTTTAAGTGGTTTTTGATTGGGCACTTAATTTGTACTTATCTCAAGAAGCTGACCAAATGCTCTACAAGGCTAGTTAAAATCAAGCCAGTACCCAGCCAATATTAATAACTTTGAATACAAAAATGATACCTGCATACAAATAGGATTAATAGATTCAGTAGATCATAACCTTTACATAGATATGTTACATGGCATATGTAGCATAAAACATATTCCAGTTATGTCATATATATACACCCATAAGCATATTTCCATAAAGTCACGGTATTCACCTAGCTTTTTAAGTCTCTGTGAAGTTTATTGCTGTCTTCCTTCATCCCATCTTCTCTAAATCACTGTGCACCACCTGAAATTTTGCCATTTCACTGTTCACCCCTTTTCCAGATCATTAATCATTTCCCTCCTACTATGGAATAGTGTCACTGTTGACCGCTTCCTCCTACTCTTTCTTCCCCATCTCTTGGCCAGTTTACCACTTGTGTAATTGATTCCAATACTGTGACAGCATTGATGACCTGGACCTTGTATCATAATGCATTTGGGCTGCAAATTCAGCCATAACATAGGCATTTCCTGACTTCTGAGTACTGACCTATACAACCCTACTGTTGAATGAACACAGTTCCTTTGCATTTATTTAATAGTGAGAAGTGTAAGGTTATGCATTTAGGGATGACTAACAAGAATTTTAGTTATAAGCTGGGGACGCATCAGTTGGAAGTAACGGAAGAGGAGAAGGACCTCGGAGTCCTGGTTGATCGCAGGATGACTATGAGTCGGCAATGTGACGTGGCCGTGAAAAAAGCTAATGCGGTCTTGGGATGCATTAGGCGAGGTATTTCTAGTAGGGATAAGGAGGTGCTGGTTCCGTTGTACAAGGCACTGGTAAGACCTCATTTGGAGTACTGCGTGCAGTTCTGGTCTCC
This sequence comes from Emys orbicularis, assembly GCF_028017835.1. Taxonomy (NCBI): domain Eukaryota; kingdom Metazoa; phylum Chordata; order Testudines; family Emydidae; genus Emys; species Emys orbicularis. The sequence continues at coordinate 350,905,007 of NC_088683.1, forward strand.
CATGTTTAAAAAGGATGAACTCAAACTGGAACGGGTACAGAGAAGGGCCACTAGGATGATCCGAGGAATGGAAAACCTGTCATATGAAAGGAGACTTGAGGAGCTCGGTTTGTTTACCTTAACCAAAAGAAGGCTGAGGGGTGATATGATTGCTCTCTTTAAATATATCAGAGGGATAAATACCAGGGAGGGAGAGGAATTATTTCAGCTCAGTACTAATGTGGACACGAGAACAAATGGATATAAACTGGCCGTCGGGAAGTTTAGGCTTGAAATTAGACGAAGGTTTCTAACCATCAGAGGGGTGAAGTTCTGGAACAGCGTTCCGAGGGAAATAGTGGGGGCGAAAGACCTCTCTGGCTTTAAGATTAAGCTTGATAAGTTTATGGAGGGGATAGTTTGATGGGATAACGTGATTTTAGTCAATAGGTCAATAACGTGCCATCGCTGGTAATTAGTAACAATGGTCAATGATGGGATATTAAAAGTTACTACAGAGAACTTTTTCCGGAGGGTCTGGCTGGAGAATCTTGCCCGCATGCTCGGGGTTCAGCTGATCGCCATATTTGGGGTCGGGAAGGAATTTTCCTCCAGGATAGATTGGCAGAGGCCCTGGAGGTTTTTCGCCTTCCTCTGCAGCATGGGGCAGGGGTCGCTTGCTGGAGGATTCTCTGTGACTTGAAGTCTTTAAATCACGATTTGGGGACTTCAACAGCTGAGTCAAGGGAGAGAATTATTCCAGGAGTGGGTGGGTCAGCTTTTGTGGCCTGCATCATGCGGGAGGTCAGACTAGATGATCATAATGGTCCCTTCTGACCTTAAAGTCTATGAGTCTATTATTGATATATTTGGTTTTCCTATTTGACTGCCATCTTTACTATACATGCTGAAGTGAATAAACCTGTTAATGAAGGGATATGGGGCGGGGGAACCCAGTAGTTGTTGCTTTCTTATGGTCTCTGTCATTCTCTAAAGGACTGGGGGATTTTTTTTATCCACCAAGAGCTCTTATCTTCAAAGTTCCCATTTTCCTTTATACTATATATGATATTACTGTTCTGTTTAGTTTTTAATGGAATCTTTAGTGTGCTCTAATAGTTTCTCAGAGTGTAAGTTGTTTTAAAAGATGCATTAATCCTGCAGGTACTGTACATTCATCTTCGCTTCTCAGAGGCCGCTTCAGTGTTCTATAATTTAACCTTCTTTCTAGATAAAGAATGTTTATGGAGCCTCCAGAATAGCAGTGTTTTATTATTTGAAGATTTTCATAAGATCAAGTGAGTACTTTGGCAAAGACTATTTACTCTAACTCCATTTATCTATCAACATTTAGTCCCAAATTTTTCTGGTTTTTTTCCCTTTCATGCAGAAGATAATGTGTTAGTTTTGATGTAAAATAAGTATGATGAATCAAAGGTTAGGTTTTAAGCAGTACCTATAATCATGTACCAGCACTTCAATTTTAAATTCCACGGTTAAAATGACATTGACTAAAGGGAGTTGCTGGTTGTATAAACAGGCAAATCTCTGAGGGATTTTCCTTCCCTTCCCCAAGGGTTTTGCCTGCAAACAATTTGTAACTCTGGATGTTTCATTTGATACCGGGCTCGATGTCATCATCCCTACAGGAAAATACAGCAGTAATGAATACAAATACACTGCACTGTCTTTGTAACACCACCCTTCCAAGCTGGGCATGCTCACTTTTACAGAGTAGTGGTGGTGGTGTTTGCAGGGAGACAATCAGGGTTGCAGAGAGATAAGATGGGTTGAGCAGCTGCTTTTAACTGATTTGGGAGACTCGCTCTTTGTATCTGACAAGGTGAGCTGCTCTTCTGATGAGCTTTCTTTGGTGGGGAAAACAAATGCATTCTTCTGCTGGACCTTTTTCAAAAAAGATATGGGCCAGCTTTTGCCATTAAGGTACCGTTCTTTGCAGGGACCAATGTCAGGTCGCTCCAGGAGACGACATGCATCAGAGAGGCATATTTCCTCTAGCAGCTTTTGGGCAGTTCAATCACTACATAACCCCTTCAGATAATATTGTGTGCTCCTTGCTGCAGCCCAGACAGCCATGCTAGTCAATGGGGAAAATCTGTCTCCTCCATGTCTTTCTCCCCTGGCCGTTTTGGAGAGTAGAGTGCATATCATGGTGTGTTGATTAATTTGCAGGTTGGTGGTGAGGTTACTTGAAGGCTGCCTGCTGCCCCCTTTCCCTGGCACACCTATGTAGGGACCAGCCACAATTTAACACTATATCAATAACGGGTGTGGATGCACAGACCAGATCATCACTCTATGAAACATAATAGAACAATGCTTACAGTGGCAATGGCAACTCTACATACATTTCATAGACTTTGAGAAGGCTTTTGATAGCATTCACAGGACCAGCCTATGGCATGTTCTGCGGGCATATGGAATTCCTTTCTGTATAATCAACATCATCAAAAGCTTCTATTTCAACTTTACATGCAGTATTCTTCACAGTGAGCTCAGTTCTGAAGTCAAAACAGGAGTACATCAGGGGTGTGTCATGTCTGCAATCCTCTTCAACATTGCCATCAACTGGGTAGTGCGGCGTACAACAGAAGACATGCCAAGAGGCATTAAATGGACACTCTTCTCATCCCTTGAAGACCTTGACTTCACAGATGATGTCGCTCTCCTATCACATACCCAACACCATATACAAGAAAAAACAACTCGATTCAACGCATTCAGCCAGCAAATTGGACTGAAAATCAACCGCAATAAAACAGATATCATGACCTTTATATTGCCTCACCATCATCAGTACGGATAGAGGATTATGTTCTCACTAATGTAGAAACATTCACATGTTTCGGCAGCACCATCAGCCAGAGCGGTGGAACAAGCCAGGACATCCGGAACAAAATCAATAAAGCCAGGATCACCTTCAGGAGCTTAAATGCAGTCTGGAAATCATCAACATACAACACCAAAACCAAACTCAAGATTTATCAGAGCTGCGTACTTTCAAAACTACTTCATAATGCAGAATGCTGGGAAATGAGAAAGTATGACATGTCCAAATGATCTTCATTCCATACAACCTGCCTCAGAAAAATCCTCCGTAGCTTTTGGCCCAGAACAATCTCAAACCAAGATCTACTGACACTGTGCAGCCAAGAGGATCTGAGCACCATCATTGCCAGGAGGCATTGGAGATGGATTGGCCATGTGCTTTGGATAGAAACTGATTCCATTGCCAGAGTAGCAATAAGATGGACACCTGAAGGCAAGCGAAAATGAGGCTGCCCAAAAACAACATGGTGAAGAGCTGTGGAAGCCGAGCTGAAAAACCTGGGGCACAGCTGGGGAACCATTGAAAGACTTGCCAGAAACAGACAAGAGTGGAGGAGCTTCGTCACTGCCCTAAATGCCAGAGGCATAATAGGAACATGATGATCAAGTATCAGAGGGGTAGCCTTGTTAGTCTGGATCTGTAAAAAGCAACAGAGTCCTGTGGCACCTTTAAGACTAACAGATGTATTGGAGCATAAGCTTTCGTGGGTGAATGCCCACTTCTTTGGACGCATGATGATGATGTAACTCTTACCCGGCACTAGGGATGTAACTCAGAGTCCGAATCCAAACATTTTGGTTCCATCTTGCAATTACTGTATTGTATGCCCCAAAGTCACAATGAAGTCAACAGGAGTCTGTGTGCAGGATCAGTCCCTTTGATAATGATGTATATGCTACACAGATAACCATTTGTGGCAATGGGAGTCACACATGCAAATATTTTGCAATTTGGGCCCCATATAGTGAAGTGCTGAGTCCCACCTAAGAGGTGCTGAGAGGTGCTGAGCCCCCTTACCCACCAACACCAGGCCCACTGACTCATAGACTCTACGGTCAGAAGGGACCATCATGGTCATCTAGTCTGACCTCCTGCACATTGCAGGCCACAGAACCTCACCCACCCACTCCTGTAATAGGCCCCTAACCTCTGGCTGAGTTACTGAAGTCCTCAAATCATGATTTAAAGACTTAAAATTACAGAGACTCCAGCATTTACACTAGTTTAAATCTGCAAGTGACCCATGCCGCAGAGGAAGGTGAAAACCCCGCAGGGTCTCTGCCAATCTCACCTGGGGGAATATTCCTTCCCGACTCCAAATATGGCAACCAGTTGGATCACTGAAAATAAGGAATTTTAATTACTAAAGGAGCTTGTATTTAACAATCAGATCTTCAGCATTAGTTTGTTTGTCCTTGTGATTCTCCTTGAAGTGCTTGCTGAAATGTTAAAAGTACTGTACTCAACCAGACTGGGGGGCCTGGTGGTCTCCTGCTGATCTAAGTGATATGCAGGAGTGAAGACCGTGATTAACCAAAACCATGGTGAAATACTAACCCATGCCCTTCAAATCTCCATTCAAGTGTCACGCAGACTGCAGGGAAAACAGAGGCTTGAAACCAGGCTGCTCAAACAAGAAGGAACAAACTGCCTGGGGAAGTGGTGGATTCTCTATCAGGTCAGGACAGGATGCCTTTCTGAAATGAATTATTTTGCCAAACACAAATTATAGGCTCAATACAGGGGTAATTGTATGAGCTTCTATGGCCTGTGAATTGTGAAATACAGGATGACAGACTAGATCTAATGGTCCCTTCTGGGAACCCTACTTATGGACCAGGTCCTCATTCTGCTAGGCACTGTACAAATACTTATTCAACCAAGCAAGGAAAAGGGCCCAACCCATCCCTTTGCTCAGCCTACCCAGATCTTGGGGCTTGTGCTGCATGCAGCTTCAACCAAGTGCAAGGGGAACAGTCAGAGGAGTGGCCGGGACCTTGGCTAATTGCTGGCCAAAGGGAGAAAGTAAACTTGACTCTTTGAAGGGCTGCAGTAACTCAGGGCATCCCTACACTTACTGTGGATTGATGCTGCAGTGATGAATCCACTGGAGGTCGATTTAGCGAGTCTAGTGAAGACCCACTAAATCAACTGTAGATCGCTCTCTCGTCGACTCCGGTACTCCACTGGAACGAGAAGCATAAGGTAAGTCGATGGGAGAGTTTCTCCCGTCGACCCAGCACGGTGTAGACATGGCAATACGTCGACCTAAGCTACGTCGACTCCAGCTACGTTATTCTCATAGCTGGAGTTATGTAACTTAGGTTGACTTAACCCCATAGTGTAGACCTGCCCTCACTCTCTCAACCCCAGGGCAGCAGGTTAGCAAAGGAAGAACAGTGTCTCCGAGAGAGAAAGACTATTAGGGTACATGTACACTGCAATTAAAAACCTGTGGCTGGCCTGTGCCAGCTGACTTGGGCTTGTGGGGCTCAAGCTGTGGGGCTGTTTAATTGCAGTGTAGACTTCAGGGCTTGGGCAAGAGCCCAAGATCTAGGACCTTGCAAGGTAGGAGGGTCCTAGAGCCCAGGCTCCAGCCTGAGCTTGGAAGTCTACATCACAATTAAACAGCCATACAGCGTAAGCCCTCCAAGCCAAAGTCAGCTATCATGGGCCAAGCACAGGTGTGTCTAAATGAGGTGTAGCCCTACCCTTGGAGCCACTCCTGCAATGGTACTGTTTATACACCACCCTGGCTGAGGGTTGTGTCTGTGGTGTACTGAAAACTGTTTTAAAATGAGAAGCTATCACCTTAATTTGTAAGGGGGTTTCTGGTCCTGCTTTCAGGCTAGGGGATCTGTTCTTGTGCAGTCAGCTGCACACAGCCTATAGCAATGTGGGGTGCATTGTGTGTCTCTATTTTAGGGAGCAGTCTGCTTTGTCTCTCACTGTATTGGGGTTCTTGTGTGTTAGGGTTCTGAATTCTAAGAAATAAAATAGTGTTAGGTATTCTCACCAGCAACCACGCACCGCACCATAACAACTCTAACTCAGGAACCAACCCATGCAACAAACTTCGATGCCAACTCTGCCCACATATCTACACCAGCAGCACTATCACAGGACCTAACCAGATCAGCTACAACATCACCGGCTCATTCACCTGCACGTCCACCAATGTTATATATGCCATCATGTGCCAGCAATGCCCCTCTGCTATGTACATTGGCCAAACTGGACAGTCACTACGCAAGAGGATAAATGGACACAAGTCAGATATCAGGAATGGCAATATACAAAAACCTGTAGGAGAACACTTTAACCTCCCTGGCCACACAATAGCAGATGTTAAGGTAGCCATCTTACAGCAAAAAAACTTCAGGACCAGACTCCAAAGAGAAACTGCTGAGCTCCAGTTCATTTGCAAATTTGACACCATCAGATCAGGAGTAAACAAAGACTGTGAATGGCTATCCAACTACAGAAGCAGTTTCTCCTCCCTTGGTGTTCACACCTCTACTGCTAGCAGAGCACCTCACCCTCCCTGATTGAACTAACCTCGTTATCTCCACACTGATTTATACCTGCCTCTGGAGATTTCCATTACTTGCATCTGAAGAAGTGAGGTTCTTACCCACGAAAGCTTATGCTCCCAATACTTCTGTTAGTCTTAAAGGTGCCACAGGACCCTCTGTTGCTTTTTACAGATTCAGACTAACACGGCTACCCCTCTGATACTAGTGTTAGGTAGCAGCCTTCCAGCAAGAGTATTTTATGTTTTGATCTAACTTCCCTGTACGTATGCCATGAATATAACAGTGCCTAAGGCATAACCTAGCCTAGAGGATGCATGTAAGTAAAATAGTCACTAGCGTCAAGAAGTTTTACCTTATGCATTCTGACTCTTCAGAGATTTTCTTTTGAGTCACTTGAAGCTTCCTTCACAATAATCTGTATCTAGAAACTGGCAGGCTCAGGTCACACAAAAAGAACATTTATTTTCTGCTTGAGCTCTGTTGCCTTGAGCAATGCTGGGTAATTTAAAAGCAATCAAATAATCAGAAATGAGGCAATGTCACTATTCCTCTGCCATTCTCCCATGTAATCCCAATTGCTTGATCATGTGAACACACAATGCTTTGATTGGACTATTCAAATTTGAATGCTTCAATCAACTTCTGCTCATTGCTTCATAAATATTCATATATCCATGGGTGTTCCGTTGTCACATTGGATGTTTTATTATTTTGTTTACCTCTATGGTTTGATGTATTTATTGCTTCGCTGGTTCTAGTGAATCCAGCAGAGTCTGAGAAAGATCTGATAAAATGGGGTACTTCTCCATTTAGAACAGTCTCTGAAAGGTGCTGCATGAGTCTGATATCCATCACATAGACAGTTACCGCTGCCTGTTTAGTTAACGATGGAGGCATTTAATTTTCAAAGCTTCCATTGCATTGTCTGTAAATCTACGTGCACCTGAAGGAGAGGTGGGAGACAATGTGTCTGAATTACTCTTCATCCCCCAATCACCTTAGAGCAGTCTAAACTAATTGCCCTTGCTTTCTAGTTCAGTTCAAGAAACATGAAGTAAATTATTTACCAGAAGGAAAAGGAGTTTGATGATTAGAAAGGGGGACTCAGAGTCAGCACTCCTGGCCTTTTTTTCTTAGGCAAGTTGATCTGCCTTGGTTTTCACATCTGGAAATGGGTTTAATAGCTAACAGGGATGTTGGGTGACTTAATTATTCCTTAAAAGCATTCTGAGTTTTTTGGATAAGGAGTTTATCATATAAACTCTCCTGGTTAGGGACCGTCTTGGTATTTGTGTTTTGCACGATGCTGAACACAATGTTGTCTCTTAAAGAGCAACAAAATGTCTTCTAGCTCTTATATAGGGCTTTTTGTTAGTAGATCTCAAAGTGCTTTACCAGCAAGCACTATTAACGATCACTATCTCCATTTTACAGATGAAAAACATGAGGTACAAGGAGGTGAAGTGGCTTGCCCAAAGTCGTTCTGCAGCCAAGCAAGAACACTCACCCAGGTCTCCTGAATGCCAGCCCAGTGCTCTAGGCACTATGCCACACACAGGAAATGTGAAGTAGTATTTATTAGCTTTCTTCTCATATGACTAAATACATTACATATTCATTGTCACATGACTGGGAATGAAACTACAAGTCATACAAACCCTTACTCAGTGGGACTACTTTCATGAGTAAGGACTACTCATATGAGTAAAGATTTGCATGAAACAAAAATGTTCTTGTGGACTAGACTCAAGGGACTGGGGTTCAAGTCTGACCTCTACCAAATCCTTGTGTGACAAGTCACTTAATCACTCTCTGCCTCAGTTTCCCTATCTGTTAAATAAGATAATAGCCTTCCCTACCACACACAGGAGTATTGTGAAGATACATTAATTAATATTTATGATGTTACAATAACTGGGGCCTTAAAAATACCTAGACAGATGGAATGAAGTCCACAAGAAGAACACAACAACCCTCAGATCTATCTATAATAGGAAGCAGAAATGAGAAGGTGAGACAGAGGGTCACAAGCTGAGCTCGTCCTAGTGGATATATTTTCCACATTGCAAAAGCACCACTCAGTGTGGCATGACTTCAAAGGCAGCCTCTGCTCAAGAGAAACCTGAGGTAGTAGGAACATTATGGTTTATGACAAGAGGCTTTCAAGCATTGGCCCAGCTTCCACGAATGGGCTTGGTACTGCTTTTTTCATGAGCACCTAACTCTATTTAAAAAAAAAAAAGTACAAGAAAAAGAATTAAGTTTAGGGGGTAAAATATTTATCAAATATTCCAAAATATTTCAAGGTTACTCTGGTTGATGGTGGGAGTTCTTTAAATGATTTGATGCTTTCTCAAGCATGTATTGGTGAAGCTTCATTTATCATAGGGTGAATTTTCTCTGGAGAGAAATATGTAGCCTCCTTGCTTTGCTCAAAGGTGCTTTGGGAACTCAGAAGGTGATGAATTGCTCTCTGAGTATGGCCAGATTATGGCCTTGTACCTGCAAAGAGAACAACAGGAGGGATGAGGGGAGGTGCTCTGAGACACTATGATTACACATGATAGATGCAGGCAGAAGGCAACAGCCAGCCCAGGCAGGAGTGCATTGTCAAATGCTGCTTATACCCGCTGTTGAAAGGCTGGTGCAGTATGTGCTCACCTACCCAACAGAACTTGCCTACTACAGCTAGACGCTAGCCAGTTCTTGTGGGATGGCAGGGGTTCTGACCACACCCTTAGTCTGAGAATGTTCCCTTCAACTCATGGAGCACCCAGCATTTCAACAATGACCCTTGCAACACTGACTTCACCTTCTACCTGCCTCTCCCCCAGAAAAACAAATACCAAACAGGATAACCCCTTCTGAAGATTCAAATCAAAAGCCCTTCCAAATAAACCCACAAACAAATCAACCAACAAACTACAAATCATAACCCTACTGCAAGCAGTTTTTATACCCAGAAAAGAGAATTGTCAGGGACTCCGTGAAATCCACTCGGGCCATTGCTATTGATTTTACATGGAGAGTGATGAAATACTACGGTGATGGGTGGCAGTGTATGGACAGGCAGGTGTCGCAATCTGAAGGACCCCACCACCATGACCCTACCTCCTGCACCACAGCCTCACCTCTGCTTACTATGGGCAGGGACCAAGGGATTGAGTCGATGAGGGAAAGCTATTGCTCACCTTTGTGCAGGCTTGGGCCTTTCTGCTTCCCAGGCCACCAGTCCTTGCTGGGTTCTGGCCAGGAGATGGGAGGACGCAGTTTCTACCAACCTGAGCAAAAGACGCACCATTATCCCTCCAGCAAACACACTGTGTGGGATACTCTCCAGCAGGGGACCTCTTCTTGAGCAGCAGCAGGGTGGCTCCATCAAAGCCACAGTAGTGGCTTGTGGCCTCCACACAGCCAGGGTTTAGTCAGCTCTGATGGTGGTTGTTGGGTTGAGTGTGTGTGTGTGTCTCTCTCTCTCTCTCTCTCTCTCTGCTGGAGCATGTCTGCTGTCACAGGCAGACAGCACCACACCAGTTACACTCAGGTCACATTTTCAAACTTTTCTTTATAACCATGAGGGCTAGAAATATAATTTTCACAAAAAGCTTTTCCTTTAAGGTGAAAGATCTGATTCTGATGTCATCATAGGTCTCCACAGGCCAGGCCCTTAGGCACGTGCCTGTAGTGCCTATACTTAAATCAAGCCCTGTGTGTAAATGATTAGCTAAAATTCTGGAAAATCAGATTATACAAGGCACTGGAAAAACAGACCTTTAGAGCACAGCAAGAAATAAGTGATAGTAGCAGGATTTTGCTGTTGAATATAGTCTTGGGTTAATCACTGCTATGCATTTTTCACCATTTATTTTTATATGTATTTGTATTACAGTATTTAGGAATCCCAGTCAAGGAGCATAGCCCCATTATGCTAGGCACTATGCAGACAGATAACAAAGGGGGCCTTGCCCAGGGGAGCTTACAATTCAGGTGTCAGTCAGGACGTGACTGGTAGGCACAACTTACCAAAGAGATGGGGGAGAATTGGAAGATGAAGCAACAAAATAAATGGTAGAGAAGAAAAATGGAAGACTTAGCTGGCCACATGCCTAAAACTGGGATTAGTGTTTCAGAATAGAGCTGGGGGGGGGGGGGAATCCAATTATTAAAAAAAAAAGAAAGAGAGATGTATTTCTTTTGCAAAAATCTCCATGAAAAATGTTCTTGTTTTTCAGCCAACTCTGCGTGTTGTATTACATGTGGTGAATAGCACATTCTCCTTTCTTAAGTCGTTGTGTTGGCTGGGTCTGTGGACCACTATTTGAAAAATAATTATTATAGGATATATGGCAATACATTTGTTCATATGTGTTATCCCAGACTAACCCAATATATTTTAAGTCTCTGCTACTGCTAGTCTGGCCCATTTGCCTGTATACATTCCTCGGGATTAGAGCTAGACAAATATATTTGATATTTAATAGAGTTAAATTCTCTCCTGGAGAATTGAAAATGAATAAGAGCCTAGGGCCATGTTGCCATACAAAGTTGGACCAATTTAACTTAAGGTATGTTAAACTGATTTAGTGCAAAAAGCTGTGTGGACCCTCTTATTTGAGTTTTTAAAAGTGTATTTTGTCTTAATTTATGTCAACTAGGTTTAAACTAAATCAAATGAATCCACTCTTAATCAGAAATAGGAGTGTCCATGCTAGGTTTTGCACAGGTTTCACTGAACCAGTGTAAATTTGTACGTGGACAATGTTTTATTCTGAGGAAAATGTTGTCATGTTTTGTTAATGGTCACAATTAAGAGAATTCCCCACCCTCTATGAGCTGTGAAGCATCAGTTAAAATTATTGGAAATCTATTAAGGATTCATAAATGAACTACTATATTAAGAGTGGATAGCTAAAGCACTCAGCATTGGCAGATTTCTGTAGCACAGTGGAGCTGAGAGGGAAAGCAAGAGCTTTGCGCTGGTGTCAACAAGTTACTGTGCTCAATGCTGGTGTAACTGGATGAAATTTAACATCTATAAGATTTATAAGAGGACAGTCTAAATGACTCCTTCTGGTCTTACACTCTATGAAACTAGAAAAGAGTATTTGCATAGTAACAGAACAGAGCCATTACAGAGGTAGCAAGCAGGCACAAAGGGATTGATTTTGTCACACTTAAGTCTCCAGCAAAGGACCCTAACCTTTCTATTAAAGTTGTGATAATAGCATTGTAATCAGTTTAATGGCTCAGGCTCATGTGTTTGTCTCTTTAAGTTCTCCCTGCTGTTCTGAGATTCAGTGAGCATGTGCAGTTGTTTGTAATTCAGTGGAACAGAGAGGGAAGAGTAGCCCAGGTTGCAGTCAATAAGGAGAGAGCTGATATTGCCAAGTAATGAGTTTGCTGGCAGGAAATGTAATGACTTTTGGCACCACACAATGTTTTAATGCCATCTGGTGACTCCCCAAAATGTTACAAGAGCATTTGCCAAAACAGTCAGCTGTAAATAAATAAGTCTGCAGCAAGTGAATTTTGAATTGGTGATCACGAGTGTCTGCATTGGAAACCTGATCTCAGAGTTCTGCTCATCCAGTTAGAGAGCAGAAATACATCATGTGGACCTATATGTCATAGCAGCTTGAATTTCCAGCTTCAAATATTTGCAGTGAACTTCTGGTGAACAAGATGCAAGCCAAGAGGTTTTTACAAATTATAAACCATCTGAGAAAATAATAATCTGTCCAAAGACCACATGCAAAGAGAAAAAGAGGTTACATAAATGATCCATAATGAAAATTCTTCATCCGCCGCTATTCAAGGCCCTGATATCTATCCAAAGAGCAGAAGAGAAATATAGATGAATGAAACATATTGGAGATCCTTTTTTCCCCCCATACACTTATGGGAAAGTATTCCTTCTGAACAGTGCCAACCCCCCATGCTACATGAAGGCATCTGGGTCAAAGCCAGTCACTGGAAGACAGGATCCCAAAAAGTTTGATGCTGGAAACAAGAAAACACTTTAAAGTTGTTTATTGGAATGTGAGAACAATGTTTCAAACAGTAAAAATCTCACAGATGATGGAGGAGATGGACAGCTATAGACTCAAAATTCTGGGCATCGGTGAGAGCAGATTGACAGGTGTGGATAAGTGCTTGAAGGAAGAGAAGAAACATCTCATTTATTCAGGCCGTAGTGACAACAAACACGCAGAGGGAGTAGCGCTCATTATGACAGATTTTGCGGAAACATCACTCATCAATTGGGAACCTATCAACCAATGCATTGTACACGCCAGATTCCTAAAGATGTCAATCACACAGTGCTGTGCTCCAACAAAGGAACATAGCAATGAGGATAAAGACGAGTTCTATAATTGCCTCCAAAATGTGATTGACAGAATACTGAAACATGACTTACTCCTTGTGATGGGTGACTTAAATGCTAAAGTAGGATGTGAAAAACAAGGAATGGAAAGGGCAATGGGGTAGCATCGGCTGGGAATCATCAACTAAAATGGTGACAAACTTACTGAACTCCAGCCGAGTTCTTGCAAATACCCTGATCCCTCACAAAGACATACACAAAAACATGGAATTCACCATGTGGAAAGATGAGAAATCAGATAGACCACATGTGCATTAGCTTGAGATACAGGTCCAAGACACATGGGCATATCGAGCAGCAGATGCCAGTAGCAACCACAGTCTTTGCATTGTTAAACTACAATTAAAATTGAGAGATCAACTTTAAACAGAAAGTGGGGTAAAGGAAATAAACAGTACAAAACCCAAACATAAAAGTACTGTGAGAAATTCTAACTGGAACTAAAGAACAGCTCTGAGGCGCTACCAGAGGCAGAGGAAGGTGAGACAGACTGGACCTGAAATAAAATGGGCAATGTTCAGAAACTAAGTGATTCAGGCTAAAGCAGTCACAGTTGGATATCAACATCAATAGAGAAAGAATTGGATAAGCCAAGAGATATAGCATCTTATTGGGGGTGAGGAGGGAAACACCGAAAGGAAAACTCCTGAATGCTAAGACCAGTGAATTACTGGTAAAAGCAAAGGAGGAGTACAAAAAAGCAGACAAAGTAGTCAAAAACAACACAAGGAAAGATAAGCAGAGATGTTGAGAACCTAGCAGCTGAAGCTGCCACTGCCTGGACACCACAGAGCCATTCACCAAGTAACTAAAACCCTGTGCGGAAATTTCAAAACAGGAAATTGGCCAATATGGAAAAATGTTTACAACTGAGGTAGAACAGAAAAACAGATGGGAAGAGCATTTCAGAGAAGTCCTCCATGGTCTGATCTCTAGTTCAGCAGCCCATTTCAATGGAACACACACATTAGCAACAGTCCAGTAGAGATGTCAGAAGTACAGTCTGCAATCAAAAATCACTGCAGAAATGCTAAAAGAACCTGATAACATCATCCTAACATTGCCCAGTTTCCAGGCCAGTCCTAGCTAGTGGCCCAGCCCCAATCCATTTCCCCTGATTGGGGCTGGAGTGGCAGGAGCTGATTAGGGCTTCCCCTGCAGTGCCCTACCACAGTCTAATAAAAGGTATTACCTCACCCACCTTATCTCTCAGTTACTTAACTGAGTTATTTTTCAAAAAAAATGCAAAACACAATGAAATGAAGTTCCTAGGTTAGCAGCAGGTCAACTCCTCAAGCATCGTACTTTTCTTTATCTTTTTTCCCCTTTATCAGCTTCAACTGCTTCAGCTCTATTTTTGTCATCGTTGTCATCATCAGTATCTCCTGCTTCCTCTTCATTTGATGAATATTGAGTCAAATCTTCATCTGCCATTTTCTTCTCTAATCTTAAATTGTGAGACAGTCACCAGCTTCCCAGCAGTGGATGTCTTCAGTCTATTTCCTCCGTGAACTTTTCTAATTCTATTTGAACCCAGTTGTAATTTTGACCTTCACAACAACTCCTAGCAATGAGTTCTTCAGGTTCATTGTGTGTTATATGAAGAAGCACTTGTTTTGTTTGTTTGTTAAACCTGCTGCCTGTTAATTTCATTGCGTGACCCCAGGGTCTTGTGTTATATGAAGGGGTAAATAACACATCCTTACTAACTTTCTCCACACCACTCATGATTTTATAGACCTCTATTACATCTGCCATTTTCTTCCCCACTCTCCCAGTTTTATGAGATCCCCCTGTAACTCTTCGCAGTCTACTTTGTACAGAAGTTTCCCAACTTACGCGAGCGTTCCGTTCCAGAATGTCTTGCGTAAGGCGAATTTTACGTAAGTCGGGAACGTATCTCCGACAATTATGCAAAAAAAAAAAAAAAAAAAGCTTACGGAACTTTTTCTGTAAGTCGGTTTTGCATAACCCAGGGAGCGTCTGTACTTAACTATCTTGAGTAATTTTGTATCATCTGCAAACTTTGCCACCTCACTGTTTTACCCCATTTTCCAGATAATTTATGAATATGTTGAAGAGCAGAGGTCCCAAGACAGATCTTTAGGGGATGCCATTATTTTTCTCTCTCCACTGTGAAAATTGACCATTTATTCCTACCCTTTGTTTCCTGTGTTTTAACCAGTTACTGATTCATGAGAGGACGTTCTCTCTTATTCCATGACTGCTAAATTTGCTTAAGAGCCTTTGATGAGGGACCTTGTCAAAGGCTTTCTGAAAGTTTTGGTTTTCTGTATCCCCTGGATCACTTTTGTCCACATGTTTGTTGACACACTCAAAGAATTCTAATGGATTGGTGAGGCATAATTTCCCTTTACAAAAGCCATGTTGACTCTTCCCTGGAAATATTGTGTTTATCTATGTGTCTGACAATTCTGTTCTTTACTATAGTTTCAACCAATTTGCCTGATACTGAAATTAGGCTTAACAGCCTGTAATTGACAGGAGCCTCTGGAGTCTTTTTTTTAAAAATGGCATTTCATTAGCTATCCATCAGTCATCTGGTACAGAGACCAATTTAATCTATAGGTTACACACCACAATTAGTAGTTCTGCAATTTCATATTTGAGTTCATCCAGAACTCTTGGGTGAATATCATCTGATCCTGGTGACTTATTATGGTTTAATTTAATTTATCAATTTGTTCCAAACCCACCTCTACTGACACCTCAATCTGGTATGCATGCAGTGTTGTTGTAGCCATGTTGGTCCCAGAATATAAGAGAGACAGGGTGGGTGAGGTAATAACTTTTATTAGACCATTTTCTGTTTGATAGAGGCAAACTTTTGAGCTTACACAGATCTGAAGAAGAACTTCACCCATCTTGTCTCTCTTGTACCTCAATCTGCAACAGTTCCTCAGACTGATCACCTAAAAAGAATGGCTCTGGGTCAGAATCTCCCTCACACCCTCTGCAGTGAAGACCAATGCAAAGAATTAATTTAGCTTCTCCACAATGGTTTTGTCTTCCTTGAGTGCTCCTTTAACATTTCCATTGTCCAGTGGCCCCACAGATTGTTGGGAAGGCTTCCCACTTCTGATGTATTTAAAAACTTGTATTGCTAGTTTGTGTCTTTTGCTAGTTGGTCTTCAAATTCTTTTTTGACCTGCCTAATTATACCTTTACACTTGACTTGTCAGAGTTTCTACTTTTCTATTTTCTTCAGTAGGATTTGATTTCCAATTTTTAAAAGATGATTTTTTACCTCTATGCCTTTCAGTCTTTTGTTTAGCTATCATGGGATTTTTTTGGTCCTCTCATTGTGGGGTGTTTTTTGGGGGGGAGGGGAGTGTACATTTATTTTGAGCCTCTTATGGTATATATAAAAAGTTTCTATGAATCTTGCAGGCATTTCACTTTTCTGACTGTTCCTTTTAAAACCCATTTACCCAGCTTCCTCATTTTTATGTAGTTCCCCCTTTATGAAGTTAAATGCTCCTCTCGTGGGTTTCTTTGGTATTGTCTCCCATATAATGATGTTACATTTAGTTACGTCATGGTCACTTTTACTGAGCGGTTCATCTATATTCCACTCTTGGACCAGATCCTGTGCACCACGTAGGACTAAATCAAGAATTGCCTCTCCCCTTGTGGGTTCCAGAACTAGCTGCTCCAAAAACCAGTCATTAGTGCATTCCATAAATTGTATCTCTACATTCCATCACCCTGAGGTGCCAGACCCAGTATATATGGGGATAGTTGAAATCCCTCATTAGTATTGGGTTTTCTGATTTTGTAGCCTCCCTAATCTCCCTGAGCATTTCACAATCACTGTCACATCCTGGTCAAGTGGTGGGTAATATATTCATACTTCTATATTCTTACTATTCAACCATGGAATTTCAATCTATAGAGATTATATGGTCAGTTTGAGTCGTTTAAGATTTTTACTATATTTGACTGTATGCTTTCTTTCACATATAGTGCCATTCCCCCACCAGAGCCACCTGCTCTGTCATTCCTATATATTTTGTACCCCGTATTTCACACACTGCACAGTCCACCTGTGGAACTACTTGCCCAGGGATGTTGTGTAGGCCAAAAGTGTAACTGGGTTCAAATTAGAGTTCATCGAGGATAGGTCAATCAATAGCTATTAGCCAAGATGTCAGGGATGCAATCCCATGCTCTAGGTGTCCCTAAGCCTTTGAGTGCCAGGAGCTGGGACTGGATGACAGGGGATGGATCACTCAATAATTGCCCTGTTCTGTTAATTCCCTCTGAAACATATGGCATTGGCCACTGTCAGAAGATAGGATGCTGGGCTAGATAGACCATTGGTCTGACCCAGTATGGCCATTCTTATGTACTGGTAGCTCTTTGGGGCTGGGCTGCCTCTCACTAAGTGTATGTATTGTACCTACCCCTTTGGGGCCCTGACCACACTTAATCAATCTTTCATAATTTTGAAGACTATATTTTGATTTCCACTTGCTGCAATGAAGTATCTTCAGCCATTGCAGACAGCTCAGACAAGAGTGAGGCAGCAACTGTCAAAATCTAAAGGCCAACTTCTGTTGATTGAAGAAAGTGCCAGGCATAAAAATCAGAGATAACCTGGGACGAGGAAGAACAAAAGTGACCTTCATGTCAGGAGACACAAATATATCAGAACCTTGGTATGGGAAAACAAGTTTAATCATAAATGAGCCATGACTGGAGTAAAGAACCATGAGGTTGTGTATGTGCACAGGGATACAGATGTACTAATAAACAGAATAGGACACACAGAGGCATGAGACTGATCTTTGTTGTGCAACATCTGATGCATCAACAACATCAAATAAAACATTTGAAGAAACATTTGATGAAACATTCAAGGCACAAATAATATATGAAACTCAGTGCACATAACATGTGACTCCTAGCAACTTGTTGCTGGTCTTGTTGCATACATTTTATCAGGTGACACAATGGAGAATGTAACTCTGTCAAAGTTTTCCATTCACATCTCAGACTTACCTGCTTGTCTATTTGTTGATTACATTGCTGAGTTATATATAACATTACAGACAATCAATGACTCATTCAGTCAGGTAAAGAAGGATGTTGGCCTGTGGTTAAAATATAAAATCAAAGATTACATTTTTCTCTATATGCTGGTCACTGTTTAGCCAGACGTAGGGTGTAGGTGGCCTTTCTGAGGAGGACCTCCCCAAACTTTTGAAAACAACTTGTCTATTGTTAAAATATGCAGGATCATCCATTTTGCTGCAGTGACAATCTAGGCTGCAGCAAGGAGAAGTGGACATTTTATCCAGTTCGGCCAGTCATTAAGCAAGTCTGGGGACATCTATACTATATTGGCAAACATAATGGAACAGTGGAGAGAGACTTATTCCAAAAGAATTTAACAAGAAGACAACCACATATTCAAATAACTCTGTACCTTCTCCAGAAAAATCTCATGATGGAGTTACCAGACCTATTGGGAGTGACATAACTTCTATATAAAACTCGATAGTAGTTTCTTAAGGGAGTTGCAAGGATAGAGAGGTTACAGGTATGTCTGTAGGTTTTACACCAATGTTCTTGAGATTGAGGGAAATTAAAGTACTTTTGTCAAGTAGATGTGTATGAATTACCAGCTGGAGAGAATGTGTAACTGAAGAATATATCATTTAGAAGTTATTCCATTGTCTATAGTAGTGTTTGAGAAAAATATTCTCAAGTATGAGTAATAGTCCTAACAGAGCTGCTTTCTTCTCTGAAATAAAATGTCTGATCTTAAAGAACTAATAGAGATGGAATTTCTACACTACATTTTCCAGTGGAAGTAGCTATTTGCACAGTTGGTTTTGGAGCTAGATAAATGTTTTCAGGAACATATTCACTAAATTCAATTCCCAATTCAGTTATCCTGTTTGTACTTTTTTTTATGCTACTGTCCCCCCCGCCCCCCCCCCCCCGCCCAGCAGCATCTTGGAAAATGATTTTGGTTTGCCTGAATGTTAGTGGAGGAGCTGAAAGTCATAACAATTAGGTAGGTGGCCCTGATCAAGCAATGCCGTTAAGCACACACATAACTTTAAGGATGTGAATAATCTCTTTGGGTATGTCTACACTACGAGAGTAGTTCGATTTTAGTTAAATCGAATATGTGGAATCGATATTACAAAGTCGAACGTGTGTGTCCACACTAAGGACAGTAATTCGACTTTGTGAGACTTTGTGAGTCCACACTAACGGGGCAAGCGTCGACATTGGAAGCGGTGCACTGTGGGCAGCTATCCCACAGTTCCCGCAGTCCCCGCTGCCCATTGGAATTCTGGGTCGAGCCCCAAATGCCTTCTGGGTAAAAAAATGTGTCGAGGGTGCTTTTGGGTGCCTGTCGTCATCCGTCCGTCACTCCCGCCCTCCCTCCCTCCTCCCTGAAAGCGCCGGCGGGAAATCAGTTCGCGCACTTTTCTGATCAGTGACAGCGCGGACGCCACAGCAGTGCGAGCATGGATCCCGCTGCGACCATCGCTGCAGTTGTGGCAGTTCTCAACGCCTCGCAGCTTCTCATCCACCTTTACCAGAGGCAGCTGCAGAGAAATCAGGAGAGGAGGCTACGGCACCACCGTGAGGGCATGAATTCGGAGAGTAGCTCAGAGCTCTCAGAAACCACGAGACCCTGCGCCCAGGACATCTCGGTGTCACTGGGTCTTGTGGATACTGTGGAACGGCGATTCTGGGCCCTGGAAACAAGCACGGACTGGTGGGACCGCATAGTGCTGCAGGTCTGGGATGAATCCCAGTGGCTGCGAAACTTTCGCATGCGGAAGGGGACTTTCCTCGAACTGTGTGAGTTGCTGTCCCCTGCCCTGAAGCGAAAGGACACCCGGATGCGAGCAGCCCTGACTGTCCAGAAGCGAGTGGCCATAGCCCTCTGGAAGCTTGCAACGCCAGACAGCTACCGGTCAGTCGCGAACCACTTTGGTGTGGGCAAGTCTACCGTGGGGGTTGCTGTCATGCAAGTAGCCAAGGCAATCGTCAAGGTACTGCTATCAAAGGTAGTGACCCTGGGAAACGTGGAGCTCATCATAGATGGCTTTGCCGAGATGGGATTCCCAAACTGCGGTGGGGCTATAGATGGGACTCACATCCCTATCCTGGGACCGGACCACCAGGCTAGCCAGTACATCAACCGGAAGGGCTACTTTTCCATGGTGCTGCAATCACTGGTGGACCATCGGGGACGTTTTACCAATATCTACGTTGGATGGCCTGGCAAGGTTCATGACGCTAGGGTGTTCAGGAACTCTGGTCTGTTTAGACGGCTCCAGGAAGGTCTTTACTTCCCGGAGCACAAAATAAGTCTTGGGGATGTGGAGATGCCTACAGTGATCCTCGGGGACCCTGCATACCCGCTAATGCCCTGGCTCATGAAGCCCTATACTGGCGCCCTGGACTCAGAAAAAGAACTTTTCAACTACCGTTTGAGCAAGTGCAGAATGGTGGTGGAGTGTGCCTTTGGCCGTCTCAAGGGGAGATGGAGAAGCTTACTCACTCGCTGTGATCTCAGCGAAACCAATATCCCCATTGTGATAGCTGCTTGCTGTGTGCTCCACAATCTGTGTGAGAGCAAGGGGGAGACCTTTATGGCGGGGTGGGAGGTTGAGGCAAGTAGCCTGGCTGCTGATTACGCCCAGCCAGACAGCCGGGCGATTAGAAGATCCCAGCGGGACGCGCTGTGCATCAGGGAGGCTTTGAAAGCTAGGTTCCTGACTGAGCAGGGTCTCCAGTGACTGTTTAGTTTGTGGACACAGATGCTGAACCTGCCCCCGTTTCTTTACCCAGTTACTGTTGACTATCCTTCCAAGTTACATACCCCCTTCACCACCTTCCCAACAAATAAAATCTGTTCCGTTTTGTTAATGAACAACGTTCTCTTTCTTACTGTTTTCGCGGGAATGTTTTAAACCGGGGACGCAGACTGTGGCGGGGGGCAGGTTTAGTGTTCTGATGCAAATGATGCTTCTAAACTCCGGGAATGACAGGCTCCGCAGTGGTGGATTGGTTGTTTCAACGGAGCCTGCCAGCAGTCCTGGGCGGGACTGCGTGTATGTGTCGGCCAAGTGACTTTCTGGCAGGGGGCGGAGGGTTACAGACCCCCTGCTGCGTGGCTCTGTGATCCAGGATAAGGACCGCGGCATAAGTTCTCTAACTGCCCTCCCCCGCCACAAAGTCACAGATCAACCCCCCCGCCCCCCAGAACATGAAAACCACCTCCCAGACTCACCAGGGTAACTGGTGACTGCACTGTGTATGTGTCCTGATGCTGGACCTGCCCCCGCCTCTGTAGCCTCCTTAAGGTGACTGTCCTGTCCAATTACCAAACCCCTTCCCCCCCTTCAGACAGAATCTCCTCTAAAAGAAAATCTTGGAAACAGTACTTAACAGAAACAAATATTTTATTATGAACCGCACATGAAAAGGGGGGGGGGGAGAAAACTTGGACGGGGGCTTGTGTGAGATGGGTAGGAAAGGACTTTTCAAACTTTGTGGAACGAGAGCCTTCTAGTGCAACAGCAGTCTGCAGGGGTTGACTGAAAGTTTTAACGGCCCTTGCCGCCCCTCCTTCTTTGGACTTTTGGTGAGGGGGGTGTGGGACTTTGTGGCGGGGGAGGGCGGTTAGAGATAGACTGCAGCGGGGCTCTGTCCTCCTGCCTCTGGTCTTGCAGAACATCCACAAGGCGCCGGAGCGTCTCCGTTTGCTCCCTCATTAGTCCAAGCAGGGTTTGAGTAGCCTGCTGGTCTTCCTGGCGCCACCTCTCCTCCCGTTCCATGACTGCTCGGTGCATTTGTGACAAGTTCTCCCTCCACTGTGTCGTCTGGGCTGCCTGCGCTCGTGAGCAGTCCATAAGTTCATAGAACATGTCCTCACGCGTCTTCTTCTTCCTCCTCCTAATCTGCGCTAGCCTCTGGGAGTGTGATGCCAGGCTGGGTTGGGAGACAGTCGCAGATGTGTCTGTGGGAATGGGGAAAAGGGAGTGAATTCCTGAGACAGATAAATGAAGTTGCTAACAAAGAACATAGTCTTTCTCTGTGAACAACACCATGCACTGCACCTTTCACATGCGCACTCAGGACAAGGTCGAATTTTCGGCCCTCGCCTTCAGTGCCTGGGGTCTTGCAGTTGCGATCTGAGAAGCGTGGCAGGACACCTCTACTTTTGTAGCAGGAAAACATGGTAAGCCGTAGACTTGTGGCAGCTTAAAACTTTAATAGTAGCACTGGGCTCCTTTCGCACTGAAAGCAATGCCACTCTCTGCTGGCAGCAATCAGGGAAGCATGAGCTCTGCCCCTGTCCCACCACCTCGCGGCTGTCCCAGGGAAAGGTCCCTGTATGCTGCCCCTCTGCCGCCTCCACCGCGTGGCTGTAAAGCAGTCCCAATACTAACATTCCCCTCCCTAATTCAAAGCAGGGCGTCATGTGCGACATCACGCTGATGAGGATCTCGGAGAGCGACAGGGGACGGATGCTTCGGGAGAGCATGCAGAAGCCCGGGCCGTATGCCGCCATGCTCTGCCGTGCTATGATCCCGGACTACTTGATAGAGTCATGGCGTGGGAACGTGTCCTACCACGGTGGACCTAACAAGATCGCCCTGCCAAGGAACCTGATGCGCAGGCTTGAGCAGTACCTCCAGGAGAGCTATGCTGAGCTCTCCCAGGAGGACTTTGTGTCAATTCCCGGACATATAGACCGTATTTTGGTGTAACTGCACTGGAAGGGACTACAGAGTGGAGCGTCCTGTGGTTGCCTAATCATGAAAATCCGGACATTATTTGATTTTTTTTACATAGTTGGGACTAAATAGTTGCCTAAGGCAAAGAAATCATGAACACCCAATTGCTGATATTATTAATATTCCTGTTGTCTTATAAATAAAAGTTTCTATGTTTAAATGAGTGAATGAAAACCCCATTGCTAACAATATAAATATTCCAGTTATGTTAAAAATAAATGTTTAGATGTTTAAAGCACTCACTGCTTGATCCTTCCCCTGATTCGGTGTCCGGGGTAACGGATGGGGACGTTTGGTAGGGGATCTCGGTAAGGGTGATGAAGAGCTCCTGGCTGTCGGGGAAATCAGCGGTGCAAGCGCTGTCGACTGCCTCGTCCTCCTCATCTCCTTCCTCATCTTCCCCGTCCGCTAACATTTCCGACGAGGAACTGGCCGTGGACAATATCCCATCCTCAGAGTCCACGGTCAGTGGTGGGGTAGTGGTGGCGGCCGCACCTAGGATGGAATGCAGTGCCTCGTAGAAACGGGATGTGTGGGGCTGGGATCCAGAGCGTCCGTTTGCCTCTTTGGTTTTTTGGTAGCCTTGTCTCAGCTCCTTGATTTTCACGCGGCACTGCGTTGCATCCCGGCTGTATCCTCTCTCTGCCATGGCTTTAGAGATCTTCTCGTAGATCTTTGCATTCCTTCTTTTGGAGCGCAGCTCTGAAAGCACAGACTCATCGCCCCACACAGCGATGAGATCCAAGACTTCCCGATCAGTCCATGCTGGGGCCCTCTTTCTATTAGATTGCACGGCCATCTCTGCTGGAGAGCTCTGCATCGTTGCCAGTGCTGCTGAGCTCGCCACGCTGTCCAAACAGAAAATGAGATTCAAACTGCCCAGACAGGAAAAGGAATTCAAATTTTCCCGGGGCTTTTCCTGTGTGGCTGGTCAGAGCATCCGAGCTCGAAGTGCTGTCCAGAGCGTCAACAGAGTGGTGCACTGTGGGATAGCTCCCGGAGCTATTACCGTCGATTTCCATCCACACCTAGCCTAATTCGATATTGCCATTTCGAATTTAGCGCTACTCCTCTCGTTTTCGAGGAGTACAGAAGTCGAATTTAAGAGAGCTCTATGTCGAACTAAATAGCTTCGTGGTGTGGACGGGTGCAGGGTTAATTCGATGTAACGGCGCTAAATTCGACATAAACTCCTAGTGTAGACCAGGCCTTTGACTTCAGCAAGAGTACTTGCATGCCTAAAGTTAAACATGTGAGCAAGGCTGGTACTAGGGGCGGGTGAGCAGAGCATTTGTCCTGGCTGTCAAGTTCCAGTAGGGGGTGCTAGATTGCTGTATGTCCTGTTCATTTTTTCCCCTCTTCTCTGATTAGCTGGCTGTGCTTGCTCCACTGCTGATTGTCTGTTTTATATTTCTTTTTCAGCTCACCTGGGGATGTGGGGGCAGGGGGCACCAAAAATGTTTTCTGGGCTGGCTGGCAAAATGACTAGGGCAGCTCCTATGTGTGAGTCTGTTTGTAGACCCGGGGTCTGAATGAGCAAATTTGGGTATTATTGTGTCAAAAGTGCTGACGTGATCACACCTCTAGTCATATATATATTTTTTGTGTTTGGGATTAGGGTGTTAGGAGGCAAGAAGAGGGTGGGACACTCAGATTTCAACACAACCAAAAAGTGAATCCATGCTGGTCACTGTCAGCATGAGCAGCAGTGACAAGGAGGGAGAAGAGCAGAGTGGCTGATTAGAAGGTTCTCTGGTAGAGGAAATGTCTTGCTTGGAGACACTTTGAGCATCGAATACAATATCTGCAGTGAATGAGGGTGGGGGGAATGACTGCCCAATGAATCACCGCTGCACACAGCACCACATAGGCTGTCCTCTGGACACATGTCCCTGCTGGTGTGACGCCAAAGAGCCATCACCAGGTGAAATGTGGGGGCCACAGGCAGGAAGGAAGGGGCAGGAAGCAGATGCAGCAAGTTGGTGAATAGCTGCTGCAGGAAGAGATGGAGAGTTCATTGCTAATAGGTATATCTCCATTATTTTATATATATATATATATCCTAGAACTGGAAGGGACCCCAAAAGGTTATCGAGTCCAGCCCCCTAGCTTCACTAGCAGGACCAAGTACTGATTTTTGCCCCAGATCCCTAAGTTGCCCCCTCAAGGATTGAACTTATAACCTTGGGTTTAGCAGGCTGATACTCAAACCACTGAGCTATCCCAACATGCTGTTGCATTGGATTGGCACCAAAACAGGTTCCGATGCTGGCAGACCAGGTGCCAACTCATGCTAAGGGCTCTGGCACACTGAACACTGACAAATGTATAGCTGGAAACCCATCTGGGTTAATGTAGTTAGAATAGCTATTAGTGTTATAAGAATGTGTTTGGTATTTAGACTTTATTTAATGCTTGTAGAACGATGCATGTATTAATTCTACTTATAATATCTGTAATCAATGCTATAAAGTAATTTTAAGTGTTTGTTTGCTTATAGATTCATAGATTCTAGGACTGGAAGGGACCTCGAGAGGTCATCGAGTCCAGTAACCTGCCCTCATGGCAGGACCAAATACTGTCTAGACCATCCCTGATAGATATTTATCTAATCTACTCTTAAATATCTCCAGAGATGGAGATTCCACAACCTCCCTAGGCAATTTATTCCAGTGTTTAACCACCCTGACAGTTAGGAACTTTTTCCTAATGTCCAACCTAAACCTCCCTTGCTGCAGTTTAAGCCCATTGCTTCTTGTTCTATCCTTAGAGGCTAAGGTGAACAAGTTTTCTCCCTCCTCATTATGACACCCTTTTAGATACCTGAAAACTGCTATCATGTCCCCTCTCAGTCTTCTCTTTTTCAAACTAAACAAACCCAATTTTTTCAGCCTTCCTTCATAGGTCATGTTCTCAAGACCTTTAATCATTCTTGTTGCACTTCTCTGGACCCTCTCCAATTTCTTCACATCTTTCTTGAAATGTGGTGCCCAGAACTGGACACAATACTCCAGTTGAGGCCTGTTTATAACTGTAAAATGTTTTCTCTGAAACACTGTAAGCCACCAAAAAGGGGGGGGGGGACTTCAAGTGGTGCAAAATGCTGGGTTCCTACCAAAGGTGTTATCTCCTGCCCATCAGGAAGGAGTACTGAATCAAAATGGGCCAATTGCTTCCCCACACCTACCTCTGAAGAGGTTACGTGCAGACATGCTCATCCCATCAGTTTGGACTCTAGGGAGATGGGGATAAAAATCCCTGACCGGAAGGAATTAGGGTCTTTTTATGCTATTTGGACTCAAAGGGGCAAAGATTCCTAAACATAAGCAAAAGGTCCCCAGGACTAACATGGGTTAGCGCTAATGGACATATAGAGCTCCCATATTTCAGCAGCCCTATCACTATCTGAAACCTAAGACTGCAAGTTATATGTGCATGTATGTTTATCTGTTTTAACCTGGTAAATAACTCTTATTTCTTTTTCCTAGTTAATACACCTTTAGTTTCATTACAGGATTGGCTACAAGCGATGTCTTTGGGGTGAGATATAACTGACCTGTGGTAAATGACTGATCCTTTGGGACTGGAAGTAACCTGAATATTTTGTGTTCTTTGGAGTAAAGTGACCATCTCTCACAGAGTCAAGCTTACCTGGGTGGCAAGATTCATAGATTCATAGATTCTAGGACTGGAAGGGACCTCGAGAGGTCATCGAGTCCAGTCCCCTGCCCGCATGGCAGGACCAAATACTGTCTAGACCATCCCTGATAGACATTTATCTAACCTACTCTTAAATATCTCCAGAGATGGAGATTCCACAACCTCCCTAGGCAATTTATTCCAGTGTTTAACCACCCTGACAGTTAGGAACTTTTTCCTAATGTCCAACCTAGACCTCCCTTGCTGCAGTTTAAACCCATTACTTCTTGTTCTATCCTTAGAGGCTAAGGTGAACAAGTTTTCTCCCTCCTCCTTATGACGCCCTTTTAAATACCTGAAAACTGCTATCATGTCCCCTCTCAGTCTTCTCTTTTCCAAACTAAACAAACCCAATTCTTTCAGCCTTCCTTCATAGGTCATGTTCTCAAGACCTTTAATCATTCTTGTTGCTCTTCTCTGGACCCTTTCCAATTTCTCCACATCTTTTTTGAAATGCGGTGCCCAGAACTGGACACAGTACTCCAGCTGAGGCCTAACCAGAGCAGAGTAGAGCGGAAGAATGACTTCTCGTGTCTTGCTCACAACACACCTGTTAATACATCCCAGAATCATATTTGCTTTTTTTGCAACAGCATCACACTGTTGACTCATATTTAGCTTGTGGTCCACTATAACTCCTAGATCCCTTTCTGCCGTACTCCTTCCTAGACAGTCTCTTCCCATTCTGTATGTGTGAAACTGATTTTTTCTTCCTAAGTGGAGCACTTTGCATTTGTCTTTGTTAAACTTCATCCTGTTTAACTCAGACCATTTCTCCAATTTGTCCAGATCATTTTGAATTATGACCCTGTCCTCCAAAGCAGTTGCAATCCCTCCCAGTTTGGTATCATCCGCAAACTTAATAAGCGTACTTTCTATGCCAATATCTAAGTCGTTGATGAAGATATTGAACAGAGCCGGTCCCAAAACAGACCCCTTGCGGTACCCCACTCGTTATGCCTTTCCAGCAGGATTGGGAACCATTAATAACAACTCTCTGAGTATGGTTATCCAGCCAGTTATGCACCCACCTTATAGTAGCCCCATCTAAATTGTATTTGCCTAGTTTATCGATAAGAATATCATGTGAGACAGTATCAAATGCCTTACTAAAGTCTAGGTATACCACATCCACAGCTTCACCCTTATCCACAAGGCTCGTTATCCTATCAAAGAAAGCTATCAGATTGGTTTGACATTATTTGTTCTTTACAAATCCATGCTGGCTGTTCCCTATCACCTTACCCCCTTCCAAGTGTTTGCACATGATTTCCTTAATTACTTGCTCCATTATCTTCCCTGGCACAGAAGTTAAACTAACTGGTCTGTAGTTTCCTGGGTTGTTTTTATTTCCCTTTTTATAGATGGGCACTATATTTGCCCTTTTCCAGTTTTCTGGAATCTCTCCCGTCTCCCATGATTTCCCAAAGATAATAGCTAGAGGCTCAGATACCTCCTCTATTAGCTCCTTGAGTATTCTAGGATGCATTTCATCAGGCCCTGGTGACTTGCAGGCATCTAACTTTTCTAAGTGATTTTTAACTTGTTCTTTTTTTATTTTATCTGCTAAACCTACCCCCTTCCCATTAGCATTCACTAGGTTAGGCATTCCTTCAGACTTCTCGGTGAAGACCGAAACAAAGAAGTCATTAAGCATCTCTGCCATTTCCAAGTTTCCCGTTACTGTTTCTCCCTCTTCACTAAGCAGTGGGCCTACCCTGTCTTTGGTCTTCCTCTTGCTTCTAATGTATTGATAAAAAGTCTTCTTGTTTCCCTTTATTCCTGTAGCTAGTTTGAGCTCATTTTGTGCCTTTGCCTTTCTAATCTTGCCCCTGCATTCCTGTGTTGTTTGCCTATATTCATCCTTTGTAATCTGTCCTAGTTTCCATTTTTTATATGACTCCTTTTTATTTTTTAGATCATGCAAGATCTCGTGGTTAAGCCAAGGTGGTCTTTTGCCACATTTTCTATCTTTCCTAACCAGCGGAATAGCTTGCTTTTGGGCCCTTAATAGTGTCCCTTTGAAAAACTGCCAACTCTCCTCAGTTGTTTTTCCCCTCAGTCTTGATTCCCATGGGACCTTACCTATCAGCTCTCTGAGCTTACCAAAATCTGCCTTCCTGAAATCCATTGTCTCTATTTTGCTGTTCTCCCTTCTACCCTTCCTTAGAATTGCAAACTCTATGATTTCATGATCACTTTCACCCAGGCTGCCTTCTACTTTCAAATTCTCAACGAGTTCCTCCCTATTTGTTAAAATCAAGTCTAGAAAAGCTTCCCCCCAGTAGCTTTTTCAACCTTCTGAAATAAAAAGTTGTCTGGAATGCAGTCCAAGAATTTGTTGGATAGTCTGTGCCCCGCTGTGTTATTTTCCCAACATATATCCGGATAGTTGAAGTCCCCCATCACCACCAAATCTTGGGCTTTGGATGATTTTGTTAGTTGTTTAAAAAAAGCCTCATTCACCTCTTCCACCTGGTTAGGTGGCCTGTAGTAGACTCCTAGCATGACATCTCCCTTGTTTTTTACCCCTTTTAGCCTAACCCAGAGACTCTCAACACTTCCATCTCCTATGTCCATCTCTACCTCAGTCCAAGTGTGTACATTTTTAATATATAAGGCAACACCTCCTCCCTTTTTCCCCTGTCTATCCTTCCTGAGCAAGCTGTACCCATCCACACCAACATTCCAATCATGTGTATTATCCCACCAAGTTTCAGTGATGCCAACAATGTCATAGTTGTATTTATTTATTAGCACTTCCAGTTCTTCCTGCTTATTACCCATACTTCTTGCATTTGTATATAGGCATCTAAGATACTGGTTTGATCTTTCCTCCCAGTTTTGTCCTGACCCTCCTTTCTCTCTGCCAATATAGCCCACACTCCCTCTCGTTTTCGACCCATTTCCCAGGTCTCCATGTTCCCCACTTACCTGTGGGCTTTGCTCACCTGTCCCCGTCGAACCTAGTTTAAAGCCCTCCTCACTAGGTTAGCCAGTCTGTGTCCAAGGGGACTGTCTGTGACTCCATGGTAAGGCGGTATAGTGTCTGAGGGGTTTACACTTGTTACTTGGTTGGTAAAAATCTAAATATAGCACTCACAGCCAGTTTGGGGTTTGTGCCCTGCTTCTTAACAGCCTGCCCTGAGGTTGGTATTCTCACTTGTGAGCTACTCCAGACAGCATGATATAGCATCACATAGGTGACATAGCATTTGCCCTTGTTTAGCAGGGCCCCACCGCACAGAGAAGAGAGCAGGAGCTTGCACAAGTAGGGAAGCTCCTGCAAAGGGACTAGGAGCTGCTGGTTGAGGGTATTAAAGAGCTGCAGGAGGGCTAATCATAGTATCCTTTAGCATCAGACTCCTTTCTGGTCTACCAAGCTGTTCTAAGAGCAGGTCCTATTCCTCCTGCTCCAAACCCTGGGGCTGGGCAGTCCGTTATTGCTGCCCCGGCTGCTACTCAGCAGGATTCTCCCCCTGCTGCTGGAGCTGCTAGATTGGATGCTCCGACTATCCTGTTTTTACTACTCTTAAATACTGTAGCTGCTGCTTCATGAGCCCTTCTGAAGAGGAGGGAGGTGTGACTATAGGCTAATGGAAACCAGGAGGGATGTAGCAGAGATACATGGGAGAAAGCACAGAGATGAGCATGAAGGAAGCAAAGGGGTGTCATTAGTCAGCCTGTTCTTGGGCAGAGGAAAGAGGACAAGAGCAGAGATATTGAGTCTTCATTCATTAATGCTGGTGAAGTGACTGGAGGTCATTGCATTAAAGATGCTGTAGAAATGCAAACGACTAGCACCGAGAAAAAGGAAGTAACATGTACAGATGGTCTGTCCAGAATGGGAGGAGAGAGATTCTGGTTGGGTTCTTCGTCGTCTTTTCATATACATCTCTTCAAATCTTGCGTGAAGTCACTCAGGCTTTTATTCAAGGGCACTGCGGAAAGCAGTCTAGATAAATTTATATCTTTTTTTGTTGTTTGTCCCAGAACTGTCTTTATCTGAGTTCTCACTTCCAAAGCCACTTAAAAAACATCTTTCCTTGACATCTGTGGACCTTTTCATGACTATTCTCTCCAATGCAGGGGCTTATTGAGTTTGTCCGCCTCATCTTGACCCATCCTCAGGTAGTGAGAAAATGCAATCTGGGTGCTCATTAGAACTCAGAAACGGCTTTGTTATATTTGCAGCATTTGAAGCTTCTGCTGTTAATGATCTTGATGGTGACAGTGTAGCATTTTCTGTTCTACTAGAGGTTTTTTTTTTGTACTCCCATACTCCCCAACGTTCCCTGATGCATCTCACTTTAATGAGATGTTCCTAGGTTTAGAAGCTGGGGAAATAGGAGGAGAATAATTACATTAATAAAGCCCCCAATACTTTGTGAGAGAATCCTACCAGTGATCTATGTCTTTATGATGTAAAATATGGTGTTAATTCTGTCCTTGACACATGGATCAAGCAACCTTTGCAACACTTCACCTTTTATGCAGTTTGTGGCCATCCTCAGAGCTATTTTATCTGACTGCTGTATTATCTCTGATGGTTCTGAACTTAAATTCCCTCCCCCTCACAAGATTTGCAGATATCAGGTGCTATCTATTTCTGTTTTTTTCCCCACACCAAGCACTGTAGCATCTGATACGTGAATGCTCTTTAAACAAGCAGGTTCACCATGCTCACTCATGCTATTGTTTCAGCAAGCCACAGCTTTCAGCATTGTGCAAGATCCACAAACCACATGGAATGGCTTTCAGTGACTATGGGGAAAACAGCAGAAGTGGGAGGGATTATGGTAGAGACAGCTGTGATGTAGCTGAAGTGGCTCAGTCAGCACCATGGGGCATAGGGGTTAATAAATTCTATTACCAGCAGAGACCATTATGATCTCTGTTTATCTATCTTAGGTACTTACATGGCCTCCACTACTGTAGTATCGGAGCACCTTACAATCTAATGTATTTATCCTCACAAAACCCCTGTGAGGTGGGAAAGTGCTATTATCCTCACTTTACAGATAAGAAACTGAGGCACAGAGAAGCTAAGTGACTTGTCCAAGGTTACACTGGAAATCTTGGATGAAGTAGGATTTGAAAGCAGGTCTCCCAAGTCTAGGCTAGTGCCCTAACTACTGGTGCAGCCTTCCTGGCTGATCAACTGGTCTGATTTACTGAAATGAACTATCTCAATTTTTCCCCTTTTTCCACCAGTGCTTTGAACCCAAGATCTAGTGGGAAACCTACCTCTGGGTCTCCAGGCCGGACCACTGATATGTACTGTTTCGTTAATATGTTTTGGTCTGTCTGTGGGAGGCAAGGGAGAAGGTGCTGTAGATTTCTCCCACTAGTGACTGGAATTAAAAAATAAGACCTAGTTGAAATGCAGTGTTGTAGCTTTGTAGGTCTCAGGACATTAGAGAGACAAGGTGGATGAAGTAATACCTGGTACGGACCAACTTCTGTGTGTGTGAGAGTGTGTGTGTGTATGTGAGAGAGAGAGAAAGGCTTTGACGCTCACACAGAGCTCTACTTCAGGTCTGGGAAATATACTCTGCATGTCACAGCTTAATACAAGGTTGGACAAGTTGTTTAGCATAAGTAGTTGACATACATTTCAAGGGACTGTTCAAGGTGCAGTGGAGTTCAAGGTGAAGCTAGTTGGAATATAAATCAGTGGCTCTCTGGCATGGAGTAAAGGTTAGGTGAGAACAATCCTATCATCAGCTGGCAGCAGACTGTATATTCTTAGCTCTAACAGTAATGGGGAAGTGGGAAGGGTGGATGTTATACTATCAGCATAGACTTAAATTCTGAGGTCAGGGGGCCTGAAATGAAGAGAATGGGCTAAAGAAATGGTTCAAAATTACCCCTCAAGTCAGTGCCACAGCTAGGAATAGAACCTAGAAGTCCTGGCTCTCTTATTTGAATGTCCCCAACTTGGTATCTGACACAGAGGCAGCTGTCAACGGGTAGGTCAACACTTACGTTAGTGTGTGGAGTACAGACATTGCACGCCCAGATAACATGGGTATTAACAACAGTGTAGATGGTGAGGCATGGCTTAGGCGACTGGAGTAGAGTGCCCTTCAGGCCTGAACCCCCAGGGTATATACACCCTAGGCAGCTCTGCACAGGCCCAAGCAGTGTAGTGTCCTGCTGATGGAGCCTTTCACTGCCGCAGTGAAACACTCCAGCAGTGTGGAAAAGCTGTGGTGGGGGGGAGGCAGCGGAGAAAGATTCCAGCAGTGGGGAAAGGCTCTGGTGGAGGGCAGGGGTGGGGGGGGGGGAAGGGAGGCAGTGGGGAAAAGCTCCTACAGCTCCCTGCAGCCAGAGCCTTACACTGCAGCCAGTAGCTACACATACCCTGAATGCCACCTTAAGCGTAGACAAGCGTAGGCAAGGTGAAAGAGACGCAACACAGAAGATTCCAAGCATATTATTACAGCCTATTCAGGGGATTGCAATGCCTGCACCACAGCCAGATCCACACACTTGCCCTTCCCGGTGGGGCCACTACCAAGGTTGTGGAAGGCACATCCCACTCTGCTGTCATCTGGCGACACTAGTATATTCAGCAGACTATTAGGTCTCAGGTTGTGAGTACACAGGAAACTCTTTTTGTTCAGTATATCTCTATGGATGTAACATACTGGATGAGCTGCAACACAGAGAATTACAGTAGTGAATCCTATCTTAGGGTCTGTCTGGCTAGTTTCATGGTTGCTAATGAGATGGAAGGCAAAGATGGCATGATGGATGGGACTTTGTGTACATCCGTTGCTTTGTGCACTGCCCAGATTTGACTGGCCAGTCCTTTGACAGAAGAATATGAGGAAATAAAAGCTCCCGTTGGAGAATATGTGCTCATGACAGTCATTAAAGCAAGGCATGTTGGATTCTTCAGGTATGATCTGCTTGTACAGCTGCTTATTCAGTATGCTGGCAGGAGATGGCAATGGTCTCTTTAACTGTACTGAAAGTTCTTAAGCAGACAAAAAGGCTGTTGCAATGGGCAACAGAATCAGCAATTATTCTTCTACAGAAGGCTCTCTCAGAATTTTACCTCCAAATCCTGCAGATCTTTAAAGTGCAGTTGTTAGAAAAATGAATATATAATTGTTTGTATTACAAGACTAGCCAGTGACTCCAAACAAGTTCTGTGGCCTATTGTGCTAGGCACTGTACAAACACACAGTAAGAGATTATAGTTTAAATAGACAAGACAGCAAAGGGTGGGAGAGGAACTAGAGGCAGAGAGAAGGGAAGTGATATGCCCAACATCATGCAGCAACTCAGTGGCAGAGAGAGGACTAAAAGCCAGGTGTCCTGAATCTCAGACCAGCGCCTTTGGATCACACTGCCTCTCCAGAATAGCATCTTTGTACCCCGTGCACTGCTCCCTTAATAACTTGCACTTATATTGCCAATACAGCTGTGGAAGAGGGAGCTGGATTCATTCTGGATCCCACATCTACAAAATTACTGGCCAGGGGCCTCTCTGAAGTTAATAACAGGAGTACTTGTGGCACCTTAGAGACTAACAAATTTATTAGAGCATAAGCTTTCGTGGGCTACAACCCACTTCTTCGGATGCATATAGAGTGAAACATATATGCATCCGAAGAAGTGGGTTGTAGCCCACGAAAGCTTATGCTCTAATAAATTTGTTAGTCTCTAAGGTGCCACAAGTACTCCTGTTATTTTTGCGGATACAGACTAACACGGCTGCTACTCTGAAATCTGAAGTTAATGAAAAACTCCTATTAATTTCAATGGGCTTTGGATTTGGCCCTAAATTCTGACAAAAGCTCTGATGGGAAACTATTTCTTTTCCTCTAAAAATATTTGATCAACATTTTTGTAAAAAATTTTGTCGATGAAAAAGTTTTCAGTTGCCATAAACTGAAAAAAGGGTGTGTGTATGTATGTATGTGTGTGTGTGTGTGTATATATATATATATATATATATATATATATATATATATATATATATACACACCCTTTTAGATATTATAATATATTTTATATAATAATAGGTTAAACAGAAAAAGTTCAACCATTTCTACTGCAGAGTCTTTATTAGAGGTGGTGATGGAAAGTGCAGAAGCAAGGGACACAGCTTGACTTCCTGATTCCAGGTGAGCTCTGCACCGCTAGCAGTTAGAAAAATAATTGCTTGACTTGTATACTAAGCATACCTGCTCTGGAGTGACTGAGAGAATAAATAGGAAACTTTGCAATCTCATTTATACAGAGTCACTGTCTGTTTTTAAACCTCTCCTTTAAGAAGTCACTACAGAAACAAGTGCAGACACAGATGCTTTTTAGTCAGGAAATTAAGGGTGATGAAGAATCTCCCATTTAAACTCAGTTTAATTAGGGGACAGTATGAAGCTGCAGGCAGGCCAGCTCCACTGTGTCCTCATGTGCAGATGGTGAAGTGCCAAACGGAATCAAAAGAAACTTTAATTACAAGAATGATCAGCAAAGGCAAGCCGCATGGAAAAAAACAGCTATGAAGAGGAGGGTAGAGCATTGTTACATAATAGCATCAACAAGGCTGCATCTTAACAGCTCCCAAAGGGTAGTGATAACATTAATAAATGATAGCAGGCATTTCTAATGTATACAATTACATTTTTATTTCAAAGGATCTATTAAATTGTTTATAATATGCGAGTACAGATCTATATCTATAAAAATAGCTGAGAAATGGGCCTTACCCAAAATTACAGATCTAAACACCCCCAAATTTGGGAATGACTGAAATTTGTTCAGTTTTTAAACAAGAACCTTTGTGCTTTCTCCCGTGCTGCCCTGGACAGTTGGGAGGAGCTCCCTGTAAACATCTGTAAAACCACCTCATTGTTCTCCTTCATATCCCTCCTTCGAACTCTCCTTTGCTGTGATGACTACCAAAAGCTTGACAACAGGTAGGCAGCTGTTGCTCTATAGGTAGGTCCCTACCAAATTCATGGTCCATTTTGGTCAATTTCACAGTCAGAGAATTTTAAAAATAATAAATTTCATGATTTAAGATATTTAAATCTGAAATTTCACGGTGTTGTAACTGTAGGGGTCCTGACCCAAAAGGGAGTAGTGGGTGGGGGGAGGGGTCACAAGGGTATTGTAGGGGGGTCGTGGTATGGCCACCCTTACTTCTGTTCTGCTGGCGGCGGCCCTGCCTTTATGTCTGGGCCGCTGGAGCTGCTGGTTGGGAGCCCAGCTCTGAAGGCAGTGCCACTGCCAGCCGCAGCTCAGAAGTAAGGATGGCATGGTATGGTATTGCTACTCTTACTTCTCAGCTGCTGCCTTCAGAGCTGGGCCCTCATCCAGCAGCTGCCACTCTCTGGCCACCCAGCTCTGAAGGCAGCACAGAATTAAGGGTGGCAATACCACAACCCCCCCTACAATAACCTTGCAACCGCCCCCTAGGACTCCCGTTTGGGACAGGACCCCCAATTTGAGAAACGCTGGCTCCCCTGTGAAATCTGTATATTACAGGGTAAAAGTACACAAGACCAGATTTCACGGTCCATGACGCGTTTTTCACAGCCTTGAATTTGGTAGGGCGACAGGCCCCATCTGTAGCTCATCCTGGTACATGACTTAGACACTACGGCAATACAAATAATAATACTAAATACTGATCTGTATTTTGAGGCTTCAGTTTCTTTTTTATACATGCGCACACACATAGTTGATTATCTAATTTACAATCAAATTAAGTGTCAGAGTCATGAACATACAATATATAATATAGTATTGTGTATATATGAACGGGATTATGAGACAGGGTTGCCTGCTGCAGCAGGGGACTGGACTCAAGGTCCTTTGCAGCCCTATGTCCCTTTTGCGAACAGGGGCTGCTAACAGGGAGTTTCGCAAGGGAGTTTGGAAGGGGAGCGGGAAGGGGGCGAGGATCCCTTGCTGGTTCTATGTGTTTTCCCTTTATTCCCCTTAAAACCTATAAACCAACTACATTCAAAACTTCTTGCTTAAACAACCCTTTCAGCGGACAGGGGGCTGCAGACAGGAGTTTGAGAGGGAGTTTGACAGAGGAAGGCTTACGATGGTTAGG
Source organism: Emys orbicularis (assembly GCF_028017835.1). Taxonomy (NCBI): domain Eukaryota; kingdom Metazoa; phylum Chordata; order Testudines; family Emydidae; genus Emys; species Emys orbicularis. The sequence continues at coordinate 350,941,338 of NC_088683.1, forward strand.
AAGACCCGCAACACCTGTTCCAGCACTGCTTCTGTCTCCTCCACCTGCGCCTGTACCTATTGGGGTCCAGGAAGTGGGCGGGCGTAAGCCCGCCCACTGCTAAAGGGTCCCCCCAGCCTAAGGGGAGGACCCACAGGGCCTGAAACCCAAATGATTACGGGGGACAACTAAAGTAATAACAGGGATAGGAGTGCGGTCAAAGGGTCAAAAGAAGGGAACCTGATGGGGACACCGAGCAGAGAACCCTGGACAGCACCCACTGCTCCCCAAAGGTGTCAAGGGAGCCAGTGGACGCTGCCCAGAGGAACTCTGCCCGGATACGTGAACGGACAGAGGATCGGAAACAGGCCCCACAGTCACAGGAACCACCATCGGCCAACTTCCTTTCCCTGGTTTATAAATGGCCAGTTTAGCCAGGGCCAGGAGGAAGTTGACCAGGAGGTCCCGTGACTTCGTGGGGCCACGGATAGGGAGTGCATAAATAAGAAGGCGAGGGGAAAAGTGCAACCAAAACCACAACATAATATTAGTGAGGAGCCGGTGTAGGGGCTGCAACCTGGCGCACTCCAAGTAAACGTGAGCCAGGGTCTCCCTCACGCCGCAGAAAGGACAGGTGTCTGGGACAGGGGTAAACCGCGCCAAGTACATGCCCATGCTCACGGCCCCATAAAGGAGCCGCCAGCTGATATCCCCGGCGGGCCTCGGGACCAGGGTGGAATATAGGCTGGCCCACCGGGGCTTCTCATCCTCAACAGGTGGTAGGAGGTCCTGCCACTTCGTATCAGGGCGGGACACGAGGGTGAGGAAGTGAAGAGTATGGAGCATGAGCGTGTATAGATGTTTCCTTGGCGCAGTCAGGAAACGAACCGGCTGCAAGTCGTGCAGCCGGCTCATGGAGAAGGGGCGGGGGGGCCGGTTGGGTCCACGGGACAGGGGCCCGATGAAAAAGTCCGGAGGGCCAGGGGTGGAGGGTGGGCGGGGCGTGCCCTCGTGCAGGACCCGGTCGAGGTAGAGCGTCAGGGGATCCAGCCAGTCTCCTGCGCCTGTAGCCAGACAGAGCGCCTGAGCATGGATGCTTCTACCCAGATCCTGGTGTGGTTTTGCAGAGACTGTAACTTGCAATTTCCACTTACTCATATCCAGGCTGGGGGGGGCCATCCAATGTGAAAGGTGCCTGCTGGTGGAATCTCTCAGGCAGCAGGTGGGAGAGCTACAGGAGGAGGTGGCTAGGTTGAGGAGCATCCGAATCCACGAGCAATTCCTGGACAATGTCCATGTGGAGACAGCTGAGGTAGCTGTCCCAGTACACAGGACTGCTGATACACCACTGGTGGAAGAGGAGATGGCTCAGGGTGGACACTGGCAGCTGGTTACTTCTGGCAGCAGGCAGTGCTCCACCCCTGCTCCGAACCCTCCCACCGTGGTAATAGGTAACCGTTATGCTCTTCTTGATACAGGAGAGAAGGAATCACCCCCTACAGTAAAGGAGGAGAAGCCTCGTACCCCTAAGGCTGGGAGGTCTGCTGCCACCACTGCGAATAGGAAACGTAGGGTAGTGGTGGTCAGAGACTCTCTGCTGAGGGGGACGGAGGCGCCCATCTGTCACCCTGACATTTCATCTCGGGAGGTATGCTGCCTGCCGGGGGCCCGTATCCAAAATGTTACGGAGGCATTGTCGAGGATTATCCAGCCCTCTGACTACTACCCCATGCTACTCATCCATGTGGGCACAAATGATACTGCGAGGTGTGACACTGAGCGGATCAAGTGTGACTACAGGGCTCTGGGAGTACGGGTGGAGGAGTTTGGAGTGCAGGTGGTATTCTCTTTGATTCTTCCTGTCAAAGGTAGGGGCCCAGGCAGAGACAGATGCATCATGGAGGTGAATGCCTGGCTGCGAAGATGGTGTCGCCAGGAGGGCTTTGGCTTCCTCGACCACAGGATGCTATTCGAGGAAGGACTGCTAGGCAGAGATGGCGTTCACCTTTCGAGGAGGGGAAAGACCCTATTTGGACACAGACTGGCTAACCTAGTGAGGAGGGCTTTAAACTAGTTTCGACGGGGACAGGTGAGCAAAGCCCACAGGTAAGTGGTGAACATGGAGACCTGGGAGATGGGTCGGAAACAAGAGGGAGCATGGGCTATAATGGCAGAGAGAAAGGAGGGTCAGGGCAAAACTGGGAGGCAAGAGCAAACCAGTATCTTAGATGCCTATATACAAATGTGAGAAGTATGGGTAATAAGCAGGAAGAACTGGAAGTGCTAATAAATAAATACAACTATGACATTGTTGGCATAACTGAAACTTGGTGGGATAATACACATGACTGGAATGTTGGTGTGGATGGGTACAGCTTGCTCAGGAAGGATAGACAGGGGAAAAAGGGAGGAGGTGTTGCCTTATATATTAAAAATGTACACACTTGGACTGAGGTGGAGATGGACATAGGAGACGGAAGTGTTGAGAGTCTCTGGGTTAGGCTAAAAGGGGTAAAAAAACAAGGGAGATGTCATGCTAGGAGTCTACTACAGGCCACCTAACCAGGTGGAAGAGGTGGATGAGGCTTTTTTTTAACAACTAACAAAATCATCCAAAGCCCAAGATTTGGTGGTGATGGGGGACTTCAACTATCCAAATATATGTTGGGAAAATAACACAGCGGGGCACAGACTATCCAACAAATTCTTGGACTGCGTTGCAGACAACTTTTTATTTCAGAAGGTTGAAAAAACTACTAGGGGGGAAGATGTTCTAGACTTGATTTCAACAAATAGGGAGGAACTCATTGAGAATTTGAAAGTAAAAGGCAGCTTGGGTGAAAGTGATCATGAAATCATAGAGTTTGCAATTCTAAGGAAAGGTAGAAGGGAGTACAGCAAAATAGAGACAATGGATTTCAGGAAGGCAGATTTTGGTAAGCTCAGAGAGCTGATAGATAAGGTCCCATGGCAATCAAGACTGAGGGGAAAAACAACTGAGGAGAGTTGGCAGTTTTTCAAAGGGACACTATTCAGGGCCCAAAAGCAAGCTATTCCGCTGGTTAGGAAAGATAGAAAATGTGGCAAAAGACCACCTTGGCTTAACCACGAGATCTTGCATGATCTAAAAAATAAAAAGGAGTCATATAAAAAATGGAAACTAGAACAGATTACAAAGGATGAATATAGGCAAACAACACAGGAATGCAGGGGCAAGATTAGAAAGGCAAAGGCACAAAATGAACTCAAACTAGCTACAGGAATAAAGGGAAACAAGAAGACTTTTTATCAATACATTAGAAGCAAGAGGAAGACCAAAGACAGGGTAGACCCACTGCTCAGTGAAGAGGGAGAAACAGTAACAGGAAACTTGGAAATGGCAGAGATGCTTAATGACTTCTTTGTTTCGGTCTTCACCAAGAAGTCTGAAGGAATGCCTAACCTAGTGAATGCTAATGGGAAGGGGGTAGGTTTAGCAGATAAAATAAAAAAAGAACAAGTTAAAAATCACTTAGAAAAATTAGATGCCTGCAAGTCACCAGGGCCTGATGAAATGCATCCTAGAATACTCAAGGAGCTAATAGAGGAGGTATCTGAGCCTCTAGCTATTAACTTTGGAAAATCATGGGAGACGGGATAGATTCCAGAAGACTGGAAAAGGGCAAATATAATGCCCATCTATAAAAAGGGAAATAAAAACAACCCAGGAAACTACAGACCAGTTAGTTTAACTTCTGTGCCAGGGAAGATAATGGAGCAAGTAATTAAGAAAATCATGTGCAAACACTTGGAAGGTGGTAAGGTGACAGGGAATAGCCAGCATGGATTTGTAAAGAACAAATCATGTCAAACCAATCTGATAGCTTTCTTTGATAGGATAACGAGTCTTGTGGATAAGGGAGAAGCTGTGGATGTGGTATACCTAGACTTTAGTAAGGCATTTGATACGGTCTCGCATGATAAGCTTATCGATAAACTAGGCAAATACAATTTAGATGGGGCTACTATAAGGTGGGTGAATAACTGGCTGGATAACCATACTCAGAGAGTTGTTATTAATGGTTCCCAATCCTGCTGGAAAGGCATAACGAGTGGGGTACCGCAGGGGTCTGTTTTGGGACCGGCTCTGTTCAATATCTTCATCAAGGACTTAGATATTGGCATAGAAAGTACGCTTATTAAGTTTGCGGATGATACCAAACTGGGAGGGATTGCAACTGCTTTGGAGGACAGGGTCATAATTCAAAATGATCTGGACAAATTGGAGAAATGGTCTGAGGTAAACAGGATGAAGTTTAACAAAGACAAATGCAAAGTGCTCCACTTAGGAAGGAAAAAGCAGTTTCACACATACAGAATGGGAAGAGACTGTCTAGGAAGGAGTACGGCAGAAAGGGATCTAGGGGTTATAGTGGACCACAAGCTAAATATGAGTCAACAGTGTGATGCTTTTGCAAAAAAAGCAAACATGATTCTGGGATGTATTAACAGGTGTGTTGTGAGCAAGACACGAGAAGTCATTCTTCCGCTCTACTCTGCGCTGGTTAGGCCTCAACTGGAGTATTGTGTCCAGTTCTGGGCACCGCATTTCAAGAAAGATGTGGAGAAATTGGAGAGGGTCCAGAGAAGAGCAACAAGAATGATTAAAGGTCTTGAGAACATGACCTATGAAGGAAGGCTGAAAGAATTGGGTTTGTTTAGTTTGAAAAAGAGAAGACTGAGAGGGGACATGATAGCAGTTTTCAGGTATCTAAAAGGGTGTCATAAGGAGGAGGGAGAAAACTTGTTCACCTTAGCCTCTAAAGATAGAACAAGAAGCAATGGGCTTAAACTGCAGCAAGGGAGGTTTAGGTTGGACATTAGGAAAAAGTTCCTAACTGTCAGGGTGGTTAAACACTGGAATAAATTGCCTAGGGAGGTTGTGGAATCTCCATCTCTGGAGATATTTAAGAGTAGGTTAGATAAATATCTATCAGGGATGGTCTAGACAGTATTTGGTCCTGCCATGAGGGCAGGTTACTGGACTCGATGACCTCTCGAGGTCCCTTCCAGTCCTAGAATCTATGAATAGGAATATCTGTGACGGTACCGCCCATAAGGCTTTATGGAAATATGCTTAGAATGTGTTTTATGCTACATATGCCATGTAACATATCTCCATAAAGGTTATAATCTACTGAATGTATTAATCCTATTTGTATGCAGGTATCATTTTTGTATTCAAAGTTATGAATGTTGTCTTTGTACTGGCTTGGTTTCTAAATAACCTTAGTAGAACATTTGGTCAGTTCCTGGAGAAAGGAATGTTGAAATTAAGTACCAAATCAAGAAACACTTAAAGGACAATGGATCTTGGAATCCAATCCACATAAGAAGTCTACTTGAGGACATTCAAGGTAGCATGTAAACAATGGATGTTACCTGTAAAAACTGTGAGTCATGCATGGACATGTGACTTGCCCAGGTGACTCCTAAATTCCATCTTGGAGCTAGACTTTGCATAGGAGTGAGGAGGGGGTCTCCACCCACAAGAGAAAGTCTATTTAAACCTCTGGGAGACCCCTCCATTTGGTCTTCAGCTGGCTAAGGGGAGGAACCATCATGAATAATCCCCTAGCTACCACCTGAGCTGGAACAAGAGCTGTACCAGGGGAAAGACTTGTGCCCAGGCCTGGAAAGTGTCCAGTCTGAAGAAAAAACTTAATGAAGCATCTCTCTGAGGATGAGATTATCTGTATTCAGTTTGATTAGACATAGATTTGCGCATTTCATTTTATTTTGCTTGGTGACTTACTTTGTTCTGTCTGTTACTACTTGGAACCACTTAAATCCTACTTTCTGTATTTAATAAAATCACTTTTTACTTATTAACTCAGAGTATGTATTAATACCTGGGGGAGCAAACAACGGTGCATATCTCTCTATCAGTGTTATAGAGGGCGAACAATTTATGAGTTTACCCGGTATAAGCTTTATACAGGGTAAAACGGATTTATTTGGGGTTTAGACCCCATTGGGAGTTGGGCATCTGAGTGTTAAAGACAGGAACACTTCTGTTAGCTGCTTTCAGGTAAACCTTCAGCTTTGGGGCAAGTAATTCAGACCCTGGGTCTTTGTTCGAGCAGACGGGAGAGTCTGGTTCAGCAAGACAGGGTGCTGGGGTCCCGAGCTGGCAGGGAAAGCAGGGGTAGAAGTAGTCTTGGCACATCGGGTGGCAGCTCCCAAGGGGGTTTCTGTGATCCAACCTGTCACACCTTTCCAGCCCTATGTCCCTTTAATAGGAATATTGCAACCTTCAAACTTTAACCTTCCACTGATAGCACACGGCAGCGTAAAGGCCACTGAATATCCTTGAGCACCTGGAAGAAAGACATTCTTCTCCAGCATGACTGGTGGCATCTGAAGTCTCCAGGGCTAATAATTTAAAACTAAATATATCCTCACAGCTCCCCTAAGTTCACACGTTTGTTTGTCTAGACTCTATCTAAAGCACCTATTGGCTTAATACCTGCATCAACATGCACAAACAATCATTAAACCTCTTAGTAAGTTTTAATGAAGAGAGGAATATAAAATGGTCAAGGGCCTGAACAGAAAGGCTTTGCACTGGGCCATGAATACAGTGATGAAAGAATACCACCAACCATCATCCCAGAGAGAGTTCCATAGAGGAAGATTCTGAACAGAAAAATCCTGTCCCTCTAAGTTACTCATGATAAAACCAGTGGAACACAGCAAAAGCAATAGAGGGCAACATCCACTATCGTCGTTGACTGTGATTTTCTCAACTTATTTTGCTAGGTTGGGCACATTAAAAATGGACCACTTGTATCAATTTTGTAGGAATGTGCTCTTTCTGACGTATCAAAGGATGGACTTAAGCTAGTGATGCATATGCAAGAGGCCGTCCAGTGCTGAAATATCATTTTAATTGAAACTGCAATTAAAATATCTGCTTTATAAGGCTTCTGTTGCTCTTATTGAATCTGTTCTTTTATGCTTATTGATTGATATGTTAATAAAGGAAAGTCCAACATCTGTTTCACTTAGTGATTCTTTTCAGGATGTGTCTAATGTTTTAATCCAAAATCACACTATGGAAAAACATTGCAGAGTGTCCTGAGATTTCTAACATGAATCAGGAGGTGATAACCTTGCTCTGTGAATTGACTGGTTTCCATACAGAGAGGGTTTCTCACTGTACCAAATGTTAGTTTCACTGATACTGCCTTATCCTCCACTCCCAGTTTGTCCTCTCCTCCTATTGCCTTTCATCATATGCTAAAACTTCAAAATCTTTGGGGTAGGCACTATTACATGTGCAACCAGCATGTGCCTGACACAACGGGGACAGGTAGGTTTTATTCCTGATAGGATCTGGGGTGCTATTGTAATACATATAATATCTTATAGAACTAGAAAGTGAAGTGCACTGGATATGTGAATGGCCATCTCTCCCCATCAGTCTTGGAGGGAGGCCATGCCCCCTCTCTACATTGAGCCTATAACTGCAGTGCTCAGCAGGGGAATTAGCAGTCTAAGGGCTCTGACCCTCTGGGTAGGGCAGAGTAACAAGCCATCTGAGGCCCAGCTCTCTGGCTGGGGCAGACAAACACAGGCCGCCCAGCCTAAGGTGGGTAGGCTGCCACTCCAGGAGTGAGTCTGGCAAAAGGAGGTAGGGGGACCCAGACCCACCCTACTCCATCGGGTCCCAGCCTAGGGCCTTGACAGTGGCAGAGGGTTCTGCCACTGAGTCAGTGGGGATCCCACTGAAACACGCTGAACTAGACTCTGGCAACACAATCAGACTAATGTCTGGTGTCCCTGAGCTACTTCCTACTACCCCTTCTGAATATGCTTATGTCTCCTGGCGTTCCTCTATCTCCCTGGGATACACGGCCAGCGGCAGTCCCAGTAGCTCCCCTGGGTACTGGTCAGTCAGCAGTCCTGGCACCTCCCTGGGTCCTTGGTACTCTAGAGCTTGGTCTCTGGCACAGAGCTTGGCAGTGGGCAAGGAACGTCTGCTCCTTTCCCTAGCTCTGACACAAATGAGCTGTAGGGCCTGCCTTTTACATTTCCTGTCCCGCCCCTCTGCTTCTGGTGGGGGGGAGGGGGCAATGGCTGGTTCAGCTCCGCCCACCGCAAGGAGTGGTGTAGTCCATCCCCATCGGTCTTGGAGGGAGGCCACACCCTCTCACAACAGAGATTCTCCTCTGGAAGGCTCGAGATACTTTCCCAAACTTTTTTCTACTTTGAGCTGAACAGTTTTGAAGTTCACGATAATTGTAATGAGAGACACATTTGAATTGCTCCTTCCTCCCCACCCCCAATTTGAACCTGTGCTAAATATTGGGAAATTTCAGATGCAGATGCAGGAAAAGTTTCTCTGATAAGGAAGCTGCCTTCCAAATATGTATGGATTTAGCCTTACATTAATTAACTTTGCGAGGCAGGGAAGCAATTAGAGTCACCATTTCAGAGATGGGGAACTGAGGCACAGAGAGGTTAAATGACCCAATATATCTGAGGCAGAGCTGGGAATTATCTCTAACTCCTCTGAATATTAGTCTAGTGCCTTAACCATTAGCCCAGAAATGAGGCAGACATTGAAGAAAGCAGAAGCATAAATGGGGGGCAGAGTGACTGGACAGACAATTGAGCTCCCAGGACATAGATGTAAGTGAGACTAGGTAGCGAGCTGAGCCACATGTGACACATACCTGTGTGACTCATGCTCTAGCAACTAATAGAGACCTCCTAGAAAAAAAATCTTTATTTCTGGTCATGATGCTCAGTCCAGAAAGAACACAGCTTGTCTGTCAGATCCCAGTGTGTGTTGGCAGGGTTGGCAGTTAGAGGGAAAAAAATCTTTTTACTTGTAAATGGAATAAAACTGATACAGAATCGCTAGGAGAGAATAAAGATGAAAACTTCATGGTGCCAATTTTACAGTCACCTTTAAAAGTAGAGCCTCACTTTAAACTTCAGCTAGTTGAAAACCCAATTTTCTGTTGAAAAGCAGTTATGAGGGAACATCTTTTGACCCTACTCCTGAGTCCTAGCCCTGGGCTCTACTCACAAGAACATCTTTGTTCATCTGTTCTTGGCTATGTCTAAAATTGGCCATAGTCCCATTGCAACCCAAAGGGTAGCTCTGGGGAGAATGCTCCCTCTACCTGTTATATGAGTGTAGCAAATTACTCAGCATATTCCTCCCAGTACCTAGGAGGCATTACCTCATCATTGGCATAATGCCTCTCTACAAGCCACCCTGGTTTTGCAGGTGCATACAACTCCCTAATACTTCCACTCAATAATTTGGCCAATTACAGGAAACAAATATCCGTAAGGAGATGGAGTCTGAATGCTGGGATGACCCATTCCTACTAAGTGCTTTATGAATAGGAACAAGCACCAGCAATGACTACTGTAGAACATCCAGCATCCAAACCTAGGAGTGCTGGGGTTGGATTAAAGTCCTGCTGTCCAGTTTGCTAAACAGTGAGGCTAAACTGTAGGCTCAATCGTGCCTGATAGGTGCTGGCTTCAGTAGCTCTGTAGGACTGATCTCTTACCAGCACTGACATTTGTGATAGAGAGGGTTGGCCATTTCTCCAGCTGGATCCCCAAATGTACCCCTTTATGGATCAGCTTGTTCTCACTTCTGGAAAATGCTGGGTTTGCAGATGCAATCCCACGCTCTTGCATAGGTCAAGTGTGAGCAGCTGTAGTATGTATTTGTCTAAATCTCCTGTTTACACCATATATGGATGGTTGGGAAAGAATGTTCTGGTTGCATGCACTGTAATCTGGTTATGCTTATTTTTTCTTTCTCATTCTCTATCAGTGTGCTATTACCTCAGATGCAAATAGCTGTCTGCCTGAATACTGGCCTAACTGCTAGTCTGGGATCTTGGGACTAGCTTGGCTGAGTTTGGGAAATGTATTGGGACATTTGATTTGTTTTGTAAGGTACTGTATTTCTTCCTCTCTCTCCACCCATAGCTCCCTTATACATAAGAGAAAACTATTGATATTTCCAGCCAATCTTTCAGAGGCTGCCCTTGTCAAATATGATGTGTTTTTGTATGGCTTTTGTTCATTAGAAAAAGAAAACCATGGTAACTCAAGCTCTCAGAGGGCAGCAGCATGGTGAGCTGGCAAGAGAGTAAAATCCAAGCCAACAGAGAACTGGATTTGCAGTGGGTTTGGTCTGGTTAAATATGGTGGAATGTTTTTATTTTCCTTTAACATTTTTTCAGAAAACAGTGAGTCTGGAATAGAAACAGCAAGTACATTAACTTGTAACTGCCTCCGAGCCCATCTGACAAAGCAACTAATTGGTGCCCTGGCCAGCATTCCCATCTAGTTATGGAGTGAGAGTCTTATGCAGTATTGGTTAAACTGTGCCTTTCAGACACAGCCCTGTGCTAGGATTCAGGGAAGGGATAACTTTCCTGTCAGGCCCATGGCAAATTCTGCCTGAGTGAGCCAGAATTCCTTGTGGGGAATGTTATAGTGGGAACTCTGCCACATTTTGGAAGTGGGTAGCATGTACTCTACTCTGCCCGCACTCAGGCTGCTGCTCAGTTTGGAAGTGCGATGGGGCTGTGGACATTGCAACCCCCCTTAACCCTTTTAGGACATCTTGTCCTATCACTGTACAGTGTCTGTGCTCCCAGTCCACCAAGTGGCAAGAGTTACCCTCTGCATAGGGTAGTGGAGAGGTCCTTTGTATCCTCGTCCACATTGGGGCACCAACAGTCTGGCTCTTTTTGTTTATAAAATAGCCTGCCACTGCTTCTTTTCATACCTACAAATATGAACTAGTCCGAGGAGCATGTACTCTCTAGTTCTGTTCGGACTAAGATCATCATTGAAGAGGATCATGTTTTTCCTACCTCTCAGAAGCTGGTGATGGAAAATACCTACCAGTTCAGCCAGTCCTTCCCCTAAGCTTGCAGGACTGCTCTTGACAGTGCATTTCCCAGTCCCATTGTAAAATGCCTCACACAATGATGCTTCTACTGCTTTTTTTTTGCTTTTTTAATTGAGCTCCCTGCTAAGAAGTTTTCAGTCCAAATTTTCCTTCACCTTTGTCGACTTTTGGAGGTCAGATTTCCAGTCTTTGTCGGGCGAGCAGGACTTAAAAGGCCCTAAGGCCCAGATGTTCAAAGGTATTTAGGCACAGAGCTCCGATTTAAATTAATGGGAATTGGGCAGCTAACTACCTTTGATGAGCTGAGCCTAAATGACTGAAACCTGGTGTATGCTAGAAAATTAATTCGGCTTAGCTACGTTGCTCAGGGGAGTGAAAAATGTACACCCCTGAGCAGCATAGTTAAGCCAACCTGACCCCTGGTGTAGACAGCACAAGGTTGATGGAAGAATTCTTCCCTTGACCTAGCTACTACCTCATGGGGAGGTGGATTATGTCGGCATAGGTAGTGTCTACACGGAAGCACTTCAGCAGTACAGCTGTGCCACTGTAACGTTTTAACTGTAGACATATCCAAAGCCAGGTGGTGCTTGTGAAAATTTGCACCCCTGGACTTTTCAAGAGAGACAACTTTTGAGTGTTTGACTTCTAACTGCTGAGTGTGAGAGCCACTGAAGTACCAGATCTGGCCTTTACTTTGAGATTATTTTTGAAAACTAATGGCGATCGGGGGAGGTCCCGGATGACTGGAAAAAGGCTAATGTAGTGCCCATCTTTAAAAAAGGGAAGAAGGAGGATCCGGGGAACTACAGGCCAGTCAGCCTCACCTCAGTCCCTGGAAAAATCATGGAGCAGGTCCTCAAGGAATCAATTATGAAACACTTAGAGGAGAGGAAAGTGATCAGGAACAGTCAGCATGGATTCACCAAGGGGAAGTCGTGCCTGACTAACCTAATTGCCTTCTATGATGAGATAACTGGCTCTGTGGATGAGGGGAAAGCAGTGGATGTGTTATTCCTTGACTTTAGCAAAGCTTTTGATACGGTCTCCCACAGTATTCTTGCTGCCAAGTTAAAGAAGTATGGGCTGGATGAATGGACTGTAAGGTGGATAGAAAGCTGGCTAGATCGTCGGGCTCAACGGGTAGTGATCAATGGCTCCATGTCTAGTTGGCAGCCAGTTTCAAGCGGAGTGCCCCAAGGGTCGGTCCTGGGGCCGGTTTTGTTTAATATCTTTATTAATGATCTGGAGGATGGTGTGGACTGCACTCTCAGCAAGTTTGCCGATGACACTAAACTAGGAGGCATGGTAGATACACTAGAGGGTAGGGATAGGGTACAGAGGGACCTAGACAAATTAGAGGATTGGGCCAAAAGAAACCTGATGAGGTTCAACAAGGACAAGTGCAGAGTCCTGCACCTAGGACGGAAGAATCCTATGCACTGCTACAGACTAGGGACCGAGTGGCTAGGTAGCAGTTCTGCAGAAAAGGACCTAGGGGTCACAGTGGATGAGAAGCTGGATATGAGTCAACAGTGTGCTCTTGTTGCCAAGAAGGCTAACGGCATTTTGGGCTGTATAAGTAGGGGCATTGCCAGCAGATCGAGGGACGTGATCGTTCCCCTTTATTCGACATTGGTGAGGCCTCATCTGGAGTACTGTGTCCAGTTTTGGGCCCCACACTACAAGAAGGATGTGGAAAAATTGGAAAGAGTCCAGCGGAGGGCAACAAAAATGATTAGGGGTCTGGAGCGCATGACTTATGAGGAGAGGCTGAGGGAACTGGGATTGTTTAGTCTCCAGAAGAGAAGAATGAGGGGGGATTTGATAGCAGCCTTCAACTACCTGAAGGGGGGTTCCAAAGAGGATGGAACTCGGCTGTTCTCAATGGTGGCAGATGACAGAACAAGGAGCAATGGTCTCAAGTTGCAGTGGGGGAGGTCTAGGTTGGATATTAGGAAACACTATTTCACTAGGAGGGTGGTGAAGCACTGGAATGCGTTACCTAGGGAGGTGGTGGAGTCTCCTTCCTTGGAGGTTTTTAAGGCCCGGCTTGACAAAGCCCTGGCTCGGATGATTTAGTTGGGAATTGGTCCTGCTTTGAGCAGGGGGTTGGACTAGATGACCTCCTGAGGTCCCTTCCAACCCTGATATTCTATGATTCTATGATTCTATGATCCCACACTCCTGAGATTTTTTTCTAAACACAGTGTTTGCCTCGTTTCCTGACCTAGGGAGAGTGAGACTGAAACCAGGGTTGGATGTTTTAGAAGCATGTTCATGAGCTAGAAACAAAAACATCCAAAATATGTTGGTCTGCCGTAAAGTGCAAATGAAACTGTGGGGTGAAACCATACAACCATAACCCACCTTCCTTACCAAAAAATCAGTAGACATAAGTGTAACTTGACTTTCATCTTGACTTTTAAAACATAGATTGTAAAAGGGACCCTAAGCATGGAGAAAAAAATATGATGTCATTAGGCAGTTGGATCACACTCTATCCAAACTTTTAAAAAAAAGTTTAACTTTTGGTGTGGCTTTTGACTCATAGGCCTCTGTCAGCCACTAATTTTCATAAATACAATTTTTACTGTACACTCAAATATAGGTATTAAAATAACTTATTCATAATTTTAGAGAAGCAAAATTCCTTACTTATAGAACATATTCAAAGAACTTTGCTCATGAAAGTGACTTGGAAAACTAGCTGTCATATATAAATCTTGCAAATATGAGTAGAATTTGATGCTATTCTAATAACTTAGAGGGTAAATTATTAATGTTCAGTGTTAGAGAGAAAATGTGTCTAGTAGGTTAAATACACAACCTCCCTACGATGACATTCATATACCCTCACTTTGAAAGTATGTGGGGGAAAATGTCAATAATATCTTTAGAAAGTGAAGTGTGGAATGCTAACAGAAATTTAGTAGCAGGATATAGTATTCACCTTGCTAAATACCATCTATTCCCAAGTAATAACATGCTTATGATGCTGCCAGGCAAATTATCAAATACTGAGATTGCTAGATTTTATATGTATACTGCAAAATGGAAGATGATCCAAAAGGGTAAGGACTGTGGAAGAAGTAGGAGAGGTCTCTGACTGTGACGCCTCAGCCAGTACTTTGAAGTCGTAGAATCATAGGACTGGAAGGGACCTCGAGAGGTCATCTAGTCCAGTATCCTGCACTCATGGCCGGACTAAGTATTATCTAGACCAGGGGTCTCAAACACGCAGCCCGTGGAGTTATTTGCTGTGGCCCACCAAGCTCCCCTCACCCGCCGCCCCCCCTCTCCTCCCCTCCCCTCCCCTCCCGTGTGCCATGTCCCCGCTCTTCTGCCTACCTCCAGGCGCTTCCTGCTGCCAAACAGCTGTTTGGCGACACTTAGCGCTTTCCAGGAGGGAGGGGGAGGAGCGGGGAGCCGCATGCTCAGGGGAAGAGGCGGGGCAGGGGAGGGGATTTGGGGAAGGGGTTGGAATAGGGTCAGGGAGGGGGTGGAGTTGGGGTGGGGACTTTGGGGAAGGGATTAGAATGGGGGCAGGGAACATAAGAACATAAGAACATAAGAAAGGCCGTATCGGGCCAGACCAAAGGTCCATCTAGCCCAGTATCCTGTCTACCGACAGTGGCCAATGCCAGGTGTCCCAGAGGGAGTGAACCTAACAGGCAATGATCAAGTGATCTCACTCCTGCCATCCATCTCCACCCTCTGACAGACAGAGGCTAGGGACACCATTCCTTACCCGTCCGGGCTAATAGCCATTAATGGACTTAACCACCATGAATTTATCCAGTTCTCTTTTAAACTCTGTTATAGTCCTAGCCTTTCACAACCTCCTCAGGTAAGGAGTTCTACAAGTTGACTGTGCGCTGCGTGAAGAAGAACTTCCTTTTATTTGTTTTAAACCTGCTGCCTATTAATTTCATTTGATGAGCCCTAGTTCTTGTATTATGGGAATAAGTAAATAACTTTTCCTTATCCACTTTCTCCACATCACTCATGATTTTATATACCTCTATCATATCCCCCCTTAGTCTCCTCTTTTCCAAGCTGAAGAGTCCTAGCCTCTTTAATCTCTCCTCATATGGGACCCATTCCAAACCCTTAATCATTTTAGTTGCCCTTTTCTGAACCTTTTCTAGTGCCTTTTCTAGTGCCAGAATGGGTGGGAAGAGGCGGGGCAGGGGCGGGGCCTCATGGAAGGGGTGGAGTGGGGGCAGGGCCGGGGGCAGCGCGGGGGGGTGTCAGTGATGCGGCCCTTGGGCCAATGTACTAGTCCTCATGTGGCCCTTGTGGTCATTTGAGTTTGAGATCCCTGATCTAGACCACCCCTGGCAGGTGTTTGTCTAACCTGCTCTTAAAAATCTCCAATGATGGAGATTCCACAACCTCCCTAGATAATTTATTCCAGTGCTTAACCACCCTGACAATTAGGAAGTTTTTACTAACGTCCAACCTAAACCGCTCTCGCTGCAATTTAAGCCCATTGCTTCTTGTCCTATTATCAGAGGTTAAGAAGAACAATTCTTCTCCCTCCTCCTTGTAACGACCTTTTATGTACTTAAAACTGTTATCATGTCCCTCTCAGTCTTCTCGTCTCCAGACTAAACAAACCCAATTTCTTCTATTTTCCCTCATAGGTCATGTTATCGAGACCTTTAATCATTTTTGTTGCTCTTCTCTGGAATTTCTCCAATTTGTCCACATCTTTCCTGAAATGTGGTGCCCAGAACTGGACACAGTACTCCAGTTGAGGCCTAATCAGTGTGGAGTAGAGCAGAATAATTACTTCTCATGTCTTGCTTACAACACTCCTGATAATACATTCCAGGATGATGTTTGCTTTTTTTGCAACAGTGTTATACTGTTGACTCATATTTACCTTGTGGTCCACTATAACCCCCAGATCCCTTTCCGCAGTACTATTTCCTAGGCAGTCATTTCCCATTTTGTCTGTGTGAAACGGATTGTTCCTTCTTAAATGGAGTACTTTGCATTTGTCCTTATTGAATTTTATCCTATTTACTTCAGACCATTTCTCCAGTTTGTCCAGATCATTTTGAGTTTTAATCCTATCCTCCAAAGCACTTGCAACCCCTCCCAGTCCTTATTCACATGAGTTGTTCCACTGATATCAGCTGGGTACTTTAGTAAGTATACTGCTGGGATTATCAAGGGAGCCTAACAGAGATAAGTGCTCATGTCCCACTGAAGGAGGGAATAGCTACAGTAGAGAATGGTATTGGTCCATTACTACATGGAAATGGTAGAATCACCAATAATAATGCAGAAATGGCAGAAGTGCTCAATAGACATTTCTGTTCTATATTTGGGGAAAAAACAGATGATGTAGTCATGTCATATGGTAATACTTTTTTCCATTCCACCAGTATGTCAGGCAGATTTTAGAAAAGTTTGAAATTTTTAAATCAACAGGTCCAGATAACTTGTGCAATTTTTTTTAAAAAGAGTTGTCTGAGGAACTCACTGGCCCATTACAAATAATTTTTCTGTAGGTCTCGGAACACAGAGGAAGTTCCAGAAGACTGGAAGAAAGCTAATCTTGTCCCAATATTTAAAAAGGGTAAATAGGATGATTTGGGTAATTATAGTCTTGTAAATTTGACATTGAGCCTGGGCAAGATAATGGAGCAGCTGATGCAGGACTCAATAAGTAAAGAATTAAATGAAGTTTCTATAACTAAAGCCAATCAGCATGGATTTATGGAAAATTGATCCTGTCAAACTAACTTGACAACCTATTTTTATGAGATTACAAGTTTGGTTGATAAAGGTAATAGTGTTGACATGATAGATTTCTGTAAGACATTTGACTTTGTATTGCATGACATTTTGATTAAAAAACTAAAAAGCTATAAAATGAACATGGCACCTATTAAATGGATTAAAAGCTGGCTAATGGATAGGTCTCAAAATATAATTTTAAGTGGGGAATCATCATCAAATGGGAGTGTTTCTAGTAGGGTCCCACAAGGATAGGTTCTTGACCCTAGGCTATTTAACATTTTTATTCATGACGTGGAAGAAAATTTAAAATCACCACTGATAAAGTTTACAGATGACACAAAAATTGGGAGAGCGTGAGAAATAATGAAGAGGACAGGTCACTGATACAGAGCAATCTGGATAGCTCAGTAAACTTGGTGCAAGCAAACAATATACGTTTTAATATGACTACATCACAGAATCATGAAAATGTAGTACTAGCAAGGACCTTAAGACGTCATCAAGTCCATCTCCCTGCAGAGGCAGGACCAAGTAAATCTAGACCATCTATGGCAGGTGTTTTAAAACTTCCAATGATGAGGATTTCATAGCCTCCCTGGGAAGCCTACTCCAGAATTTAATTCTCCATATAGTTAGAAAGATTTTCCTAATATCTAACCTAAAACTCCCTTGCTGCAGATTAAGCCCATCATTTCTTGTTCTACCTCCAGTGGACACAGAGAATAACTGATCAACGTTCTCTTTATAGTAGCCCTTAATATATCTGAAGCCTGTTATCAGATCCCCTCTCAATCATAGGTCAGGTTTTCTAAACCTTTTTTGTTGTTGTTGTTGTTGTTGCTCTTCTGGACTGTCTCCAATTTATCCACATCTTTCCTAAAGTATGGCATGCAGAACTGGACACAGTATTCCAGCTGAGTCTTCACCAGTGACAAGTACAGCAGGACAATTACCTCCCATGTCTTAGCCCTGGTCTACACTGGGGGTGGGGGGGGGATCGATCTAAGTAACGAAACTTCAGCTACATGAATAACGTCGCTGAAGTCAATGTACTTAGATCGACTTACCATGGTGTCTTCACCGCGGTGAGTTGACTGCTGCCGCTCCCTCGTCGACTCTGCCTGCGCCTCTCGCCGAGCTGGAGTACAGGAGTCGATGGGAGAGGGCTCAGGGGTCGATTTATTGTGTCTAGACTAGATGCGATAAATTGATCCCTGCTGGATCAATCGCTGCCCACTGATCCGGCGGGTAGTGAAGACATACCCTTACATACCACACTCCTGTTGTTACACTCCAGAATGATATTAGCCTTTTTATAACTACATCAAATTGTTGACTCATATTCCATTTGTGATCCACTAGAACCCTCACATCCTTTTCCACAATACTCCCAGCTAACAAGTTATTCCCCATTTTGTAGTTGTGCATTTGATTTTGCCTTCCAAAGTGGAGTAATTTGTACTTGTCTTTATTGAGTTTCATCTTGCTGATTTCAGACCAATTCTCCAGTTTGTCAAGGTCATTTTGAATTCTAATCCTGTCTTCCAAAGTGCTAGCAACCCCCTCTATGTCAGTGTCGTCTTCAGACTTTATAAGCAAATTCTCCATTCCACTATCCAAGTCATTAATCAAAATTCTGAATAGTGCCAGACTCAGGACTGATCCCTGTGGGACACTACTAGATACACCCTCCCAGTTTAACAGCAAACCATTGGTAACTACCCTTTGAGTATGGTCTTCCAAACAGTTGTGTACCCACTTTATAGTAATTTCACCTAGACTACATTGCCCTAGTTTGTTTATGACAATGTCATGTAGGACGATGTCAAAAGCCATACTAAAATCCACATATAGCACATCTACAGTTCCACCCGCCCCCCGTTCACTAGGCCAGTAATCCTGTCCAAGAAGGAAATTATGTTGGTGGTGATTACAAATTGTTTAATCATTTGTTCCAGTATCTTTCCAGGTATCAAAGTTAGGTTGGCTGGTCTATTACTCCCGAGGTGATCTTTGTTCCACTTTTTAAAGATTGGTGCTATCTTTGCCCTTCTCTCATCCTGTAGGACCTCACCCATTCTACATGTGTTCTCAAAGATAATGGCTAACAGTTCAGAGATTGCTTCAGATAGTTCCTCAAGTACGCTAGAATGAATTTCATCGGGTTTTGCTGATCTGAATATATTTAACATATCTAAATATTCTTTAACCTGTTCTTTCCCTGTTTTGGCTTCCTTTTGGCCTTCCCCCTTGTTGTTAGTATTAATTGTACTGAGTATCTGGTCACCATTAACCTTTTTAGTGAAAACTGAAGCAAAATAGGCATTAAACACCTCAACATTCTTGATGTCATCAGTTATTAGCTCTCCTTCCCTGCTAAGTAGAGAACCTATGATTTCCTTCATCTTTCTCTTGATCGCCGTGTATTTAAAGAACCCCTTCTTATTGCCATTTAGGTCCCTTGCTAGGTGTAACTCATTTTGTGCCTTGGTCTTTCTGATTTTGACCCTACATGCTTGTGCTATTCTTTTGTACTCCTCTTTAGCATTTTGTCCATGTTTCTGCTTTTCGTGAGATTCCTTTTTGATTTTCAGGTCATGGAAATAACTCTTGATAGAGCCAAATTGGTTTCTTCCTATTGCTCCTATCTTTTTTTCGCACTGGGATAGTTTGTAGTTGTGCTTTTATGACTGTCTGCTTGAGGAACTGCCAGCTCTCCTGTACTGCTTTTTCCCTTAGATTTTCTTCCCTTGGCACCTTACCTACTAGTCATCTAAGTTTCTTAGGCCTGGTCTACACTAACCCCCAAATTCGAACTAAGGTACGCAACTTCAGCTACGTGAATAACGTAGCTGAAGTCGACATACCTTAGTTCGAACTTACCGCGGTTCAGACGCGGTCCACACGCGGCAGGCAGGCTCCCCGTCAACTCCGCGGTACTCCTCTCGCCGAGCTGGAGTACCGCAGTCGACGGCGAGCGCTTCCGGGATCGATTTATCGCGTCCAGACCAGACGCGATAAATCGAACCCGGAACTTCGATTGCCAGCTGTCGAACTACCGCGGTAGTGTAGACCTGGCCTTAGAGTCCTGTTTTGAAGTCCACTGTCCTTGTTCTGCTGCTTTCACTCCTTTCTTTCCTTAGAATCATGAGTCTATCATTTGTAAATGTAAATGTGTACATCTAGGAGCAAATGGGCTATTATAGAAAACATTTCCGTAGGGTAAATTCCTAGCCTGCTCTCCCCGCTGCCCATCTTGTCCTTCTCTTGACATTGCTACTTAGAATCTCTATACTTCTGGACTACATTATAGGTTTGCTGCTGCAAGCTGGTCTATACTGCAAGACCTCTGTTTACTTCTAGGGGTTTCTACAAAGATGCAAGCTCTCCACCCATGAAAGATCTTTCAGTATCAGGGCCTAAGTCTGGTGCAGATGTAATTGTTTCCCTGGGAAGTAAAATAAAAATTGTAGGTCTTTTTCAGTTTGATTCACCCACATTTCCAACAATTCCAGTCTCTTAGTTTCAGGAAACAATGAACTCTGGATTCATTGAAGCCAATTCAGGGAACATCCCCACTGCTGTAATTCTAATTTCCAGCTTCTATTGGGCTTCCTTAGTACACTTTACAGCACCTGTTTGCCTGTGTTTAGAATTCTCCTTCTCTCTCTTAGCCCCAAGCCCTAACTGTTTTCTGAGTGTAAATGTAGAGTCATTCAGATGGTGTCTCTGACTGGCTATTAAAACAATAATTTCCTCCTCTCTTTCTAGTCCTCTGTAGATGCTTTTATTTCCAACTGAGTGTCCTATTACAATTTAATTTAAGTCAATAAGGAATTGACTTAAGTGAAATAAAAATAAAACAGTGTTATTCCAAAATAATTGTGTCCACACACAGATTTGTGCCATAATAATAAAAGGTTTGACCCAAAGCCACCACAATTTAGTTATTTCTTTGTCAGTTTTGAGTAGATTAACCCTGTGTTTCCCACACTCTCAAATGGCTCAGGAAAAAGCCCTCCAATTCACTTAATTGTAGTGATTTGAATGTATGGACCCTGTTTCCTCCCTCCAAGATTGCTGGATTACTCCTGCTAGATAAACTTCCTTTCTTGCTTTCTTTGGAGTGTTTGAGTCTGAGTGAAGAATAGAGATAGTCAGAAAATGGTAATTTTTTCCACAGAAAATTTTGAGCTTTCAGAAAAAAATCCAAATCCAAAATACTTCCTCTGAAAACTAAAATATATCAATGCTGAAATGCTGCCGTGATGCCATGTGGGACTTGTATTTTTCAGGTGCCTCATGTTCCACTTTCCTCTATAGTTCACGCTCCATGGTAAGACAAAATCTCCCATCATTCACCATGGTCTTCTCTGTTGGTGAGAGAAGGCTATATTGTATCATGGGAGATGAAGTCTGGCTGGGGAGCCTGGTGCATAGAGAAGAATGGGGACACAAGGAAACCAAACTACATCTCCCACAAGGCACTTTGTGGTAGTGTTTCAGAATCAGATTTCCACTGAAAATTGAAAGTTTTGGTGTTTGGGTGTTCAGTTTTTCCATGAGTAATCAAAATTTTCCATAGAAAGCAAATGCTTTTGATGGGAAATTTTCAGCCAGTCCTACTAAAGAGACAGGAGTTGTCGGTCAGGGAAAACTCTTCTTCGCCTCACTCCTTCCCCTGAATTCTGCACTCTTGGAAGTGGGAGAGAGGGGAGGGATAGCTCAGTGGTTTGAGCATTGGCCTGCTAAGCCCATGGTTATGAGTTCAATCCTTGAGGGGGCCACTTAGGGATCTGGGGCAAAAATCAGTACTTGGTCCTGCTAGTGGAGGCAGGGGGCTGGACTCAATGACCTTTTGAGGTCCCTTCCAGCTCTATGAGATAGGGCAAGAACTGGAAGCAAACACTTCATGGGAGTATTGGTTCATGGGTGGAGCAGTGTGTGCTTTCTATCATATGCAAATCCTGGACCTCATCTATCTAGGAGGTCAACAGAAAAACAAGTTGATTTCAGACATGTACTGTTGAAATTTATAACAAAACTGATCAAAATTGAATTGAGGTCACAGTTTTCAAAAACGATGATTGATTTTTGTGTGGCCAACTTGAGACACCTTAAAGGAGCTTTTTGACAGGTTTCAGAGTAGCAGCCGTGTTAGTCTGTATCCACAAAAAGAACAGGAGTACTTGTGGCACCTTAGAGACTAACAAATTTATTTGAGCATACGCTTTCATGGGCTACAGCCTACTTCATCAGATGCATAGACTGGAACATACAGCAAGAAGATATTTATACATACAGAGAACATGAAAAGGTGGAAGTACCCATACCAACTGTAAGAGGCCAATCAATTGAGATGGGCTATCATCAGCAGGAGAAAAAAAAGGAGAAAAAAAACTTTTGAAGTGATAATCGAGATGACCCATAGAAGGTGTGAGGATACTTAACATGGGGAAATAGATTCAATTAGTGTAATGGCCCAACCATTCCCAGGAGCCTGGTTTTCGGAGGATGGCCACTTTATGAAAATCAGGCCTCTTTATGGTATCTCAAATTGGGCACCCCAAAATAACTATTTAAAAAAAAAATCTTAGCCTAGATGTGTTTTCCCTTTGAAAACAATGGGAAAGAATGGATTGCTCTTCTCTCACATCTCAGGTAATCTATTCACTGGGCAAGATGGCAGAAAGGAAGCTCACAGTTATCTGCTACTGTAACAGAAGTGGTGCACCATTTATGGAAAGTACTGGTGATATAACAATGTAATATACACAGTATGATTTGGTGCTTGGAGCATGATGCCATTTGTAACAATTTCGTATATGCATCACTTGATAGAAAAACACAATGGTTTTCCTGGGAGAGGTTTTAGAGAAGATATTGATTAGTGAAATGTTTGACTTTCTCATTTTACAATTCAATGTTTGTTCATTTACTGTTTAATAAGACTTGTAAATAGTGTCACACTCAAGAGGATTTGGCAAAAATCCCAGTACCCTTTTTGGACCCCAATTAGCCATTTTTATCAGGAATTTGCCAATTTTATTCAATTTTTCAAAAGGTTGAGATGGAATAACATGTTCAAACACAAATAAGAATCATGGGCTAGATCCTCAGATGGCATAAATTGGTTTAGTTGCCTAGAAATGAATGGAACAATATTGATTTATACCTCCCAAGGATCTGGTCCCAAACCTCTATATGAAGCAAATACAGTACATGTTAAATGAGATGGGAGCTCTAATCATATCCTGCCTTAACTACTGCAGCCTCCTCTGTGCTTGTTTTAGATGCTAACCTCACACTACTCCTGTCAGTCCAGAATCATTTTTACCCCTTGAATTGACCATGTCACTCCTTGCAATCCTTGAACGGGTTCCTCAAGCACCTTGCTCAACCTCAACTTATCTCTGACCTCGTTTCTGCCCAGATAAAAAGGCAGGCTTCAAGGACAGCACATTTGTTTAAGGACAGCATTTTCAGTTGCTTTCCCAAAGGCCTAAATCCTTCACACACTTAAGAATGTACCTAACTTTGCTCACAAGAGTAGTCCCAGTGGCTTCAGTGGGACCACTTGTGAGTCAAATTGCTCACGTGCTTAAGTGTTTTCAGGGTTGGGGCCTTAGTTTATGTGTCTGTGGTGTTGGGAGGACAGCTTGTGCCTGATTTTCTTTCAGAGGTGCTGAAGCCAATGGAACTGCATTGGTGCAGCAATCTGTGCTAGCAGATTCTGACACAGGATCAACGCTGAAATATGCACATACTGATAAGCATGGCGTGTAACCAAATACAATGAGCAATAGCCAGCATCTGCAAAGTAACGAGAGTTCCATTACTTGAACAAAACATATTTGGGGTGGAATTTTCAAGTCTTCAGCGGTGGCCCTACTCTTACTCACATTAAAGTCGAAGGGAGCAGAGCTAGGTCAATGCTGAAATTTTTGATTAATTGTGTAAGGACAGTTATGATTCATAAATTTACATAATGGCCACTACAATATCCATACTGCATTGTATTTCCAGTACTCTGCTACACTGTGTCTGCATTGTATTTTTTGTCTAATAAAACTTGCAAACTGTTCAGAGCTGTGATTGTATGTTCTGTTCAGAACGGAGCACTCAGACAGAGCTCAACAAATAACCATAACAGCAGAAAAATAAGTCTCCCCTTAACTCATAAAACCTTTCCCCAGTATATGCTGCTGCAAAAGAAAGCTCTGAGGATTTTTCACTTCCTACTGTACTGTTTATCTTTATGGCCTGCAGCCATACCACCTTGATCTGTGATCTTGTCTGATCTTGCAAGCAAAGGGCTGACTCTTCTAGGGCAGGGTTGAAGATGGATGGAGAACTCTGTCCTCTTAGTCTACCAGCTTGGCACCTTCAAAAGTACTAACTTCACATGAAATCTTTTAAACAGAACCAGCAAAACCCAAATTCCTGGACCTAATAATGTTCTCCTGATCTGATGTTCCATTAAATATGAATAGATCTGTGATGGCTCATAACAGGACAAAAATCAATGTGGCTCTGTAGTCACCTAGTTTAATGCAGTTGGGGTATTTGGAGAGTGGCAGTCTGGGCTACTTGGCAGGGGGGTGACTTATGTCTACAGAAGATGGATGGTCTTACATTTACAGTGCTGGACTGGGACTTGGGAGGACTAGGCTCAGTTTCCAGCTCTGCCACCGACTCTATGATAGTGGTAAAGTCACTTAATTTTTGTGTGCTTCGGTTTCTCATCTGGATAATAATACTTTCTTTGTTTGCCCTGTCTATTTAGACTGTAAACTCTGTCTCTTACTATATGTATGTCCAGCACCTAGCACAATGGAGCCCCTATCTTGGCTGGGGCCACTACGTGTTACTATACTAATAATTATAATAATTCACATGTAGAGACCTTGTTCAGAACTGCCATCTGACATGGGTCTAATAAATCCTCTTTTGGATGAGTAGTGCACCCTCCGCCCGCCCCCCCCCCCCCCCCGACTATTGTATTTATGATGGAAACATTAATGAGAGAGAAATGTTAAACGACTGTCAAAAAAGTTTGTTGTTTTCAAGTGTAGAATTTGCTTGGTTGCTTTTTTTAAAAATGAACACTTGCCGATGCCTTTCCTATTGATTGATAGACTTATTGATGCATTATCCAGCAGTAATCTATACCAGCAAGGTCAATAGGGTGTAATTACTAGTGGAACAGGCCAGAGTCTGCTCCCGGAGCTCTCCTCCCTGCACAAGCTCTTTCGGTATGCATATCACATCTCCCTGCTTGTAGCAGGCTGATGAGTGTGTGCAGTTAGCACAGGCACACACATACTTCTGCGCTTTCCCTGAAAGTGGAGCATTAGCAACTGCAGTCAAAAAGCACCCCTGCTTCTTCAGCTGTGGTACTAGCAGCAACTGTCTAATTCTGTCTGGAGGAACTTGGAGACAGCCCTGAAGACAAGTTTAAAAGGGACCTAGTGACACCCTGCTGTCACATCTGGTGTCATGAATCCACTTATTAGTAGCCCATTTACAATCACTTTCTTAGTCCCATCAATAGTGTACGCTCTTCCAGAAAACTGTCTGTCTTGGAAGGAGGGAACACACTGCTGAAGGTATGTTGCAGTCTTCCTTACCTTAAATCTTTTGCTGAATGTTTCCATCTGTGAATCTTGCTTGCAGACATTCCTGTTCTATGCAGTTTTCTATTGTGGTCTGCTCAGGAATCGCTTTAGCAAATCATAGCAATATATATAAATGGCCGGGAATCTTTCACTCAGTAAACTGAGTAGATCGTGTTGTTAAATGGCAAAATAAATATGACTGGATTAAAGTTTCACAGCAGACGATAACTCAGCCTGCAGATCATATCATAGACAAATAGAATGCCAGTGTTAATAGCAATGCAACATTTCCTGTCATAGGCTTCCTAAGTGTGGCCACACAATACTGCTTTTTAATTGATGTGTTTATTAAAAATTATCCATGCTTGCCAATGGTAGCTGCAATTTGCATATGTGTTTGGGAATCAAAAATATACCTTTTAGCTAACTTTGATCCGGCTTTGTACTACAACACACTTAGCATTTCTAAAAGGAAAGGTGAGTGAACCATGCAGTGCAACTCACCTCTATAGTTTTACAGGTATAAATCTAGTTAGTAAAACTCTTGGCCAAAGCCAAGAAGTTTACTACAATTGTTAGTTTCTATGAATGTAGCAATTGAGCAAACAGTAAATATTAATTGTTCAGCTTTCTGATCCCAAGATTTTATAACAATGTATGATGTTTAAAGGTGGTTGAACCTCAGAGAGAAGAAATTATGACAGCGGAGATGTGATAAGCATAGAATATTGTTTTGTTGCATTGAACTAGCTGACTGAACCTTTTATCTGCTTGCAAGAAACTTGATTTGTCAATTATACTTGTGGATTCTTTTGCTAACAGGTCCCCCACAATGTAACACAAGTACATTTTGGACATTTCAGCATCTTTCACTATCATGGGAGATATATTACAATATGTCCGTACAGCCCCAATATCTCCTCCATGTGTCAAAGCATAATTTACCATGAGGTTATTCTGATACAGCCAGTGTTTTTAATGTGAATTCGGCTTCATCTCTATTGCTTGCAATAAAGGTAAACTTACATACGAATATTATCAAGGGGGGAAAAAAGCCCTGTTCATAATTGTATATATTTTGAAAGTATCAAATAGACTTTGATTAATATTCCTTCAAAGTATTAAGAAAATTCCTATGGTTGCACTTTACAAAAATTATTCATGCAACTGAGTTGATCCAGCCTAGAATAAAGAAATAGTATTGGCTTCAGAATACACAAAGTGGGTGTGGGTGTTGGGGTGTTTGTGTACCTATTCATAGACTGAAAAAATTAAGTATTCCAAGTTGTCTATAGAACTCAATGGTTTCTTTTATTATTAACAATGTATTCCATTAACAGGGCATTCTATACACCATGGTAGCTATGCAACCGAATGAAACAAGCTAACAGGAATCACCTTGTATACTGTCTTCTAAAACACTGGTAAAGGAGAAAACTCTTTGATGGTAGTTATGGTTATTTCCTTAAAAAATCTAAACAGTATGTGGGAGTCATGAGTGGTTGTAAAGTGCCTATATCTCACAAGCAGTCTTATTTGTAAATGTGTGCAGTAGGAGCCTATTTGTGCATGCTCTCAGCAGATTTAGGCTTTCTGATATCCAGGGGCACATCTTTGGGAATCTGTCTTTACCAGAGTTGGACAGTAGCCATTCACCAGTGGCAAGGTCACTCCAGCCATCCTGCTGTGCTTTTCACAGCTGTAGGAGCTGCTTCAGCACTAAAGCTGTGGTAGCCTGTCACTTTGTGTCTCATCTCCAGGGAGAAGCAGGGGGGGAAAAAGACAGCTTTCATCAGTCTTCATTTTTTATATAATTCACCACAGTGCAACGGACAAACTTTCTGGTGTATTCTTCTATAGTTATAATGTCCTGTCAAGCTTGACTTTCAGCGAGTACAATTATAAGGTGAATTTTAATATGTATATTATTTGCATGGGTTTAAAAGGAAAAAAAACTTCCATGGGGACCAGATTCTGTTGTCCATTAGAGTGGTGTGAATCCACAGTCACTCCTCTGAAGTCAGTGGAGAGGACACTCCAGATGTTCATCAGTGTAAACAAGAGCAGAAACTGAGTATGTGGGCCAGATCCTCAATAGGTATAAATTGAGATAGATTCACAGGTTTCAGTGGAGCTATGCTGATTTACACCAGCTGAGGATCTGGCCCTGTATTTTTTACAGCGTAGACTCTATTTCAGCATAAGTAGTATGACCTGTAATATCCTAATACTGCCAACATACTGGGAGAGAACATCTATCCATGTGCAGTTTGAGGAAGTAGGAGGAATCTGAAAGCAATAATTTTTTATCTACTCCCTTACCATAAGCTAGGAGAGAGAAATATTTCCTTTTTTTTTTTCACTTTAAGGTACATAGGTTCTTCCTTTTTGCTTGACTGTATGTCAGGCTCAGTGTGCAATGTTAGCTCCATGCTGCTGGTTACCTGATCTCATCCTGGGGTTCTGTGGAGGTGAAAGGTAACTCAGTTCAATCTCTTGGGGCTAGCTCACCTCTGTGCCTCTTCAAAGCAGATTTGTCAGTCGTGTAAAATGCCACTGCTGTTGCTTTTATATTCTGAATCAGTAGGCAAATCAGACTCAAAGAGAATCAAACACATGTGCTAAGTGTGACAGGGTAGCAGAGTGCTTCATTCACCAAGCCAACCAGCCCCCTAGTGTTTTGAAGTACTTTATGCAAAGAAGTCTGCTCAGATATTAAGCCTTGTGTTCTCTGATACTGAAAGTGAAGCGCAGGATTCTGAAAAACTCATAAGAGGTTGAGGAATTAATCCAGGGCTGTTTTCTAGTGTGATAGACAATAGACACCATGTCCAACCTGCATACCTCTTGTGAGTATAAGTGGGAGTAATAGAGTATTCTACCTGTACTTTGTGTAGTTACATAGCATGCCAACAATTGTATGATCACTACTTCAAGTACCAAGGGAAAAAATCTAAACAGGTGCAGGTTTTTTTTAAAGATAGTTATATATTTACACACCATATCAGGCTTTCCAAAATAGCCTTAGATGAAAAGCAAGCTGCAATAATAATATACTGTACACAGCCTTAAGTGCTCTAATGAGTGATAGCTGTAAATGAGAATAAAAGCAAAGAAAATGCCATGCAGCTTCAATATTGTAGAGAAGTAGGATCCAGATGGCAAGCCTTTTTATAGCAATACACTGGATTCATGGCTACTAGTCACTGGTTTAATTTGTCTTACTTTAATACTATTTCAGTGTGATGATTTTGCTAGGTAAGGCCATAAAAATGTAGGTGTCTGGTGTCTGAACATGGTGTCTGCTTTCAGCAGAACTTCCCCCACTTCCCTTAACCCTTTCTTCAGTGATTATTGGAATTCTTTACTCAGGAGCATCACCTGGAGTATTTCATTGGCATTTACGCTGCCACATGCAACCCGAAATAGAATCAGAAGGTTTACATACAATAGAACCATTGTTAACAAGACTTCACATTGGAGGATAAAGAGATTGTCAGTGTGCTGTTTGAATGCCTCTAGCATGAAGTGGTTTTTACTGGTAACTAAGCTGCAATTGGAGCTGAAATGCTAGTTGGGCAATACCAAGGCATATTATGGTTGTAGTCTAGCAACTGTCTTGTCTTTTCAAGTGATGTAACTACACATATATTTGTGACTTCACGCTGCTTTCTCTAGTTTGTTTCTATTTACACCCCAGTGTGGTGTGTTCCATTCCCGAGCAGCCACAGTAACGATGATCACTACCATTGCACCATCCCGTAAGCTTTCAGTAAGTGAGACACCCAGTGGCGATAATGAGCATCAATGCTACCATTCAGTGGAACCTGCTGTGGGCGACTTTTGAAACAGGGTAGACAAACTACCAAAGAGATGGACGACTAATGGTGACCTGGCTTTGAGTTTATGAACCCCCATTATGGGTCTTGGATCTTCTATCTTAGGCCTGGTCTACACTTACCCCCCAAGTCGAAGTAAGGTACGCAAATTCAGCTACGCGAATAACGTAGCTGAATTCGACATACCTTACTTCGAATTTACCGCGGTCCACACGCGGCAGGCAGGCTCCCCCGTCGACTTCGCGGTACTCCTCTCGCCGAGCTGGAGTACCGCAGTCGACGGGGATCACTTCCTGGTTCGATTTATCGCGTCCACACCAGACGCGATAAATCGAACTCGGAACTTCGATCCGCAGCCGTCGAACTACCGGGTAAGTGTAGACTAGCCCTTAGATACTTATATGGCTGCCATCACTGTAGTACTTGAATCCCTCACAGTCTTCAATATATTAATTATCGCAAAGCCCTGTGAGGTAGGAAAGTGTTGTTATCCCCATTTTACAGATAAGGAGTTGATGTACAAAGATTCTCAGGCTATATCTACACTGCAACTGGGAGGTATGATTCCCAGCACAGACTTGCACTAGTTCTGCTCAAGCTAGCATGATAAAAATAGCAGCGTGGCCATTGTGGCACTGGTGGCCGCTTCGGCTATCCTCCTGAGCTTGGACACAGGGGCTTGGGCAGCTAGTCTGAGCCACCACCTGTGACACAAAATCCACACTGCTATTTTTAGAATTCTAGCTTGCACAAGTCTCTCTACCTGCTCCAGGAATCGCACCTACCAGGTGTAGTGTAGACATCTCCTAAATGATTTGCCCTAAGTCACACAGGAAGTTTGTGGCAGAGCAGGGAATTTAACCCAGGTCTCCTAAGACCTAGGCTAACATCCTAACCATTGGATCACCCTTCCTTTGGATTTCCAGTACCAAAGCCCAGGTTTCTGCCACATGAGTGAAGAAGTAATTCCATTATCTGGTAGCAATAGTAGTGTGACATTGCACTCCATATGATTTTATGAAAATATGCTAATGAGTGTGAATATAACATAACTGGAATATGCTTCATGCAAAAGGTCTCTTGTAAGGTATCATTACAAAGATTGGTAAAAAGCGACAAAGAGTCCTGTGGCACTTTATAGACTAACAAACGTATTGGAGCATAAGCTTTCGTGGGTGAATACCCACTTCGTCAGACGCATGTAGTGGAAATTTCCAGAGGCAGGTATAAATATGCAGGCAAGAATCAGTCTAGAGATAATGAGGCTAATTCAATCAGGGAGGATGAGGCCCTCTTCTAGCAGTTGAGGTGTAGGAGAACACTTCAATCTCCCTGGAGATTGAATAGCAGATTTAAAGGTAGCCATCCTGCAGCAAAAAAACCTTCAGGACCAGACTCCAAAGAGAAACTGCTGAGCTTCAGTTCATTTGCAAATTTGACACCATCAGCTCAGGATTAAACAAAGACTGTGAATGGCTAGCCAACTACAAAAGCAGTTTCTCCTCCCTTGGTGTTCACACCTCAACTGCTAGAAGAGGGCCTCATCCTCCCTGATTGAACTAACCTAGTCTCAGCACATCAGTTGGCAGTCCCAAGGGGGTCTCTGTGACCCAACCCGTCACACGTAGGCTTTTATCCTCAACATGGCTAGCCACTAGAGAAGGGCATGAGACATTTACTGTATTATACGTACACAAGGATAGGTCTTGCACTATCTCTGTTGAAACAGGGTCAGCAAAGGGAACACTGAGAAATCTCCACACTCACTTTTGCCATTTTACTGGAAAGCATTAGCGCATAAATAAAACAAACCAATGGTTTCCCCTAAGGCTCTATGCTGGCACCAATGCTTTTCAACTTATACACAAACAACCTTCCGCTTACCCAGTCCCACAAGTTCATGTACGCAGATGACATTTGATTAGGTGTCCAAGCACGGTCATTCCCAGAACTTGAAGGTACCCTAAACACTGATTTGAATAATGCTATAGTTGGTGGAATTTACAACCAAGTGGGACCAAGACAGTTTGAGTACGTTCCATCTTTACAACATCAGAGCAGCCCGAGAACTGAATAGCATTGTCACTGGACATTACTTGAAACATGAATCCCACCCAGTCTACCTTGGAATAATCCTAGATAGATCTCTCATATACCTTAATCATCTGAGGGAAAACTTCAGCTGAGGTGAGGTTGTGTAACAACCTTATAAGCAAATTGGCCGACACTTCATGAGGAGCAAACGCTCAAACCCTCTGATCATCTGGTTTGGCTCTCTGTTACTCTGCAGCAGAATACCGTACTCTGATCTGGCTCCATTCATCTCATGTTGAGTTGGTTGATACACAACTCTATTCAACCATGTGCATTGTAAATGGAACAATTTGACCCATACCAGTACCGTGGTTCCCCATGTTAAGCACTATCACTTCTCCACACATCCATCATGAGGATGCTACAACCAGAATGGTTGAGAAAATCAGGGAAAACCTGAGTCTACCACTATACACAGACCTCTTTGACCACCCAAGAGCGCGCTTGTCATCAAAGCACCTGTTGTGGTCCCACTTGCCCTGCCTATATTTCTCTGTGACATCGATGTGGCATAAAGAATGGTCTGCAGCTGACATGAGAAACTAGTCTCTTGTAATTGACCTGACCATGCGGGTACCTGGCTTTGATGTGCTATGGCTCTCGTGGACCCTTCAGAACTGATTTTAAATGGGTCAGGGTTAATGTGCAGCCAGCCTTCACACCAGGGAAGATGTGAAGGAGAGGTTCCCGTATGCAACTGTGGCCAAAGACAATGTCTCACATCACTGATAGCTGCCCTCTGACCAGATTTGATGGTGGTCTGTGGGCTCTGCTCTTCATTGATGAGGCTGCTGCAAATTGGCTTGGCAAGCACTGATTCTGATAAGGAGACTGTAAAACAGAGTCCACTATGTGACGACTTTTCTTTTGGCCTGGTTCAGTTTGTCCCAGTTACCTGAGCAGACATTGTTCAGATTAGTTCTCCCTTTCCCTAAAAGAGTGGCTTTACGAGTAGGAGTGGAGAAGCCTCATGAAGTCTTTCCTATAAACAATCTGTTCCCTGTTGTAGATATTAATCTGCTTCTCAGCCGGCAATACTGTTCCCCTTCCTCTAAATATTTTTTCTGTTTGAATTACGAGCCAGACTCAAATACCCTTCCTCAGAATGAGTAGTACTTGAAATGTCCCATTGAAATCAGAGGTCATGTAAGGTACTACACAGTATAAGGAAGAATGTTGCAATCTGGCCCTTAATTAATTAATTAATTTAAAACATTTTCTTTTAGACCCTGAGATTCTAAGCCATTGTGTAAATGTATGTAAAGTGCTAAATGCTTTTTTGTTTCAATTTTCACCAAAAAGGTTAGTAGCGATTATACCTCTAATGTAGTGAACACCAGTGAAAATGAGGTAGGATCAGAGGCTAAAATAGGGAAAGAGCAAGTTAAAAAATACTTAGACAAGTTAGATGTCTTCAAGTCACCAGGGCCTGATGAAATGCATCCTAGAATACTTAAGGAGCTGACAGAGGAGATATCTAAGCCATTAGTGATTATCTTCTAAAAGTCTTGGAAGACAGGAGAGATTCCAGAGGAATGGAAAAGGGCAAATATAATGCCAAGCTATAAAAAGGAAAATAACGACAACCTGGGGAATTACAGACCAGTCAGCTTAACTTCAGTACCCAGAAAGATAATGGAGCAAATAATTAAGCAATCAGTTTGCAAACACCTAGAAGATAATAAGGTGATAAATAACAGTCAGCATGGATTTGTCAAGAACAAATCATGTCAAACCAAACTAATAGCTTTCTTTGACAGAGTAACAAGCCTTGTGGATGGGGTGAAGCAGCAGATGTGGAATATCTTGACTTTAGTTAGGCTTTTAATACTGTCTTGCATGACCTGCTCATAAACAGACTAGGGAAATACAACCTAGATGGAGCTACTATAAGGTGGGTGCATAACTGGCTGGAAAACCATTCCCAGAGAGTTATCAGTGGTTCACAGTCAAGATAATGGCATAGAGGGTACACTTATAAAGTTTGCGGATGATACCACGCTGGGAGTAGTTGCAAATGCTTTCGAGGATAGGAACAAAATTCAGAATGATCTGGACAAACTGGAGAAACGGTCTGAAGTAAATATGATGAAAATCAATAAGGACAAATGCGAAGTACTCCACTTAGGAAGGAACAATCAGTTGTACAGATACAAAATGGAAAATGACTGCCTAGGAAGGAGTACTGCGGAAAGGAATCTGGGGGTCATAGTGGCTCACAAGCTAAATATGAGTAAACACTGTAACACTGCTGCAAAAAAATCAAACATTATTCTGGGATGTATTAGCAGGAGTGTTGTAAGCAAGACACGAGAAGTAATTCTTCCGCTCTACTCTGCGCTGATTAGGCCTCAAATGGAGTATTGTGTCCAGTTCTGGTTGCCACGTTTCAGGAAAGATGTGGACAAATTAGAGAAAGTCCAGAGAAGAAAAAGAAAAATGATTAAAGGTTTAAAAAACATGACCAAGAAGGAAGATTGAAAAAATTGGGTTTGTTTAGTCTGGAGAGGAGAAGACTGAGAGGCAACATGATAACAGTTTTCAATTACATAAAAGGTTGTTACAAGGAGTAGGGAGAAAAATTGCTCTCGTTAGCCTCTGCTGGTAAGACAAGAAGCAATGGGCTTAAATTGCAGCAAGTGTGATTTAGATTGGACATTAGGAAAAACTTCCTGTCAGGGTAGTTAAGCACTGGAATAAATTGCCTAGGGAGATTGTGGAATCTCCATCATTGGGGATTTTTAAGAGCAGGTTACACAAATACCTGTCAGGGATGGTCTAGATAATACTTAGTCCTGCCATGAATGCAGGGGACTGGACTAGATGACCTCTTGAGGTCCCTTACAGTCCTATAATTCTATGATTCTATGTAGCTTCCTCCTCCAGTGCTTTAAGGATCATCAGAGGGCCAGATTCTGATAGCCTTACTCTCCTTGAATAGTTCCTTTCTCCATGGGTACCTCCACTGAGTTCAGTGGCATTGTGAAATAAGGTATGGTTCAACTTCAGTAAGGCTATCAGAATCTGACCCAAATACATGACTGGACTGAAGTATAAACTCTAGCCGCCTGACATGATGAAAAAGCCACAGAAATGCTATTACTAGGGCATTGAAGAGTAGTCTAGCAAGAAGGAAAATTAAAAACTTCTTAAATACATACATACATTAAGGGTCGATTCTGATTCTGTTACTCCCATTGAGTAGTAACTTTTCCCCCAAGTCATCCCACTGACTTCAGAGGGTCTAGTGGTGACATAACTGACTATTCAATGGCAGTGAGGGTGTCACAACTTGGCCCTTTGAGATGAATTTACTCTGACGTTGATTGTGTTTCCCAAATAATATATTTATATTTAGGAATTAAATTGATGGAGAAAAAGGAAAATAATCTCAACCCCAAATCCTCTTCCTCTCTGGTACAGAACACACACAGATTGTGAAGTATTCTGATATTTAGTTATTTTAGATAAGTGAAGTGACTCCAAAATTGGTGAGTTTTTGCAATGTATCATTTAATCATTTGGACCAGGTTCTGCCACTCTAACTCCGTGAACAGGCCCCGTGGGTAGGATTGTGACTTTGACCACATGGGAGTAAAGGGCAGTAAGAACTCTCATTACATTTCTGCATGGACTACCTGGACTTTGAGGCCAGGTGTATACAAATTAACGTACACCTCATGAGTGGGTGGGGAATGGGAAGAACCCCTGCTCCATCACAATATACTGGCCAGTACAATTGAAGTGGTGAAGGTAGTGTTGTAATCTGTTGTTGATATAGGCCAACAGCAAATTAATAATCCCCCAGAAGGAAGCAAGGAGGGAATTGTGTCTGAATCAAAGTGTCTCCTGGTGCTACTTCTGGAGTGCGGCAGCAAATCTGTCTAAAGGCACAATCTGACCCAATGGGAGTACTCAGGTAGCAAGGGACTAGTCATGAGTAATGCCCCAAAATACTAAAGAATTTGTTACAAACAAACCATTTTGCAAATGGACTGAATGAAATTATTTCCTCTCCCCACCTGATGACAATTCTTCAGCTGGGTGGTGAGTGCTTTCTTCTTTGTCTCCTGTGCTCATTTGTCTGAACTATCAGCCTGTGCAAACCAATAATGGACTGAATGATGGTGGGGGGGAACACGCGAAAGTAATTCATTGCAGGGAAATATGGTTTTCTTGCTGTAAAGTTACTGCATGTGAATAATACATGAGGTGATTTCCTCTCAGGAAGGTTACTAGCAAACATTTCCAATGTTTAGAGACATGAAATTGGCAATAGAGGAGGGCTCAAATTGTTTTGCAGATCTTGGAGGTAGAGAAAGCAGTGAAGGAAACAACTATTGGATTCTCTCATGCTCTAAGACAGGGGCAGGCAAACTTTTTGGCCTGAGGGCCGCATCAGGTTTCGTAAATTGTGTGGAGGGACGGTTAGGGGAGGGGGTCGTGGCCCAGCCCCCACCTCCTATCTGCCGCCCCGGGACTCCTGCCCCATCCAACCCCCCCTGTTCCCTGACGGCCCCCCCGGGACCCCTGCCCCATCCACACACCCCCACTCCCTGTCCCCTGACCACCCCCGGACCCTCGTCGCCCCATCCAACCCCTCCTCTCATTCCTGATAGCCCCCCGAGACCCCTGCCCCCATTCAACCCCGTTCCCCCCGACCACCCCGACCCCATCCACGCCCCCGCCCCCTGACCACCATTACGAACACCATTCTGCCCTCTATCCAACCCCCCTGCTCCCTTTCCGCACTGCCTGGAGCACCGGTGGCTGGTGGTGCTACAGCTGTGCCGTCCGGCTGGAGCCAGTCACGCCACTGTCGCCGCCACCGCACAGCACAGAGACTGGGTCAGGCCCGGCTCGGCAGCTGCGCTGCCCCAGGAGCTCACAGCCCCACCGCCCAGAGCATTGCACCGGCAGCGGAACGAGCTGAGGCTGCAGGGGAGGGAGGACAGTGGAGGAGGGGCCATGGGCTAGTCTCCCGGGCCAGGCGCTCGGGAGCCGGGCAGGACGGTCCCGCAGGCCAGATGTGGCCCACGGGCCGTAGTTTCCTCACCTCTGCTCTAAGACTATAGAGAAATGCAAATATACAATTTCATTAAAATAATTAAATAAATGATGAGAGATTCTAACATTAATCTGGTTTTACAGATGCACAGATAAGTTGTAAAGAGAATTTCAATAAAGTAATTTGAGACTCTTCTGGATTTTGTTTCACTCTATGATGCAGTAGGGTGCACAAGATGATTACACTGGTCTACAATTTTTGAGAAGTCGTCTGCTTCAGAGATAAAATGTGCTATTATGTATTTTGATGTGCTGAATTCAAATATGACAATTAAAACAACTGATTGGCTACTGTTTCTAAGATATTTAAGTTTTTACATTTTATGTCTCTGGTATATT
Source organism: Emys orbicularis (assembly GCF_028017835.1). NCBI lineage: Eukaryota > Metazoa > Chordata > Testudines > Emydidae > Emys > Emys orbicularis. Next base: position 350,977,970 of record NC_088683.1, read on the forward strand.
GTGTAGATAGTAGAGTTTTAATCATAAATTGTAAACCTAGGTCTTTTCATGTCTTTATGGTTGCTTTACATGATAATATTTCACCTGTCCTGTTTATGTAACACTTTAAAAATCAGCAAAAGGGTTATATAAATAAAATTTATTATGAAACAAAAGGCAAAAAACTATTCTGTACATAGTTTAGTCCTATTCAGTGTCTACTCGGCGCTTCTTGGCTTGTCTCTTGTATTCATTAAATGGAGCATCTCTTGTCACTGTCCAGCAATAGTCTGCAAGCATTGATGGGCTCCATTTGCCCTGATAGCATTTCTCCATTGTTGCAATGTCCTGGTGAAATCGCTCGCCGTGCTCGTCGCTCACTGCTCCGCAGTTCGGTGGAAAAAAATCTAGATGAGAGTGCAAAAAATGTATCTTTAGTGACATGTTGCGACCAAGGCTTTTGTATGCCTTGAGGAGGTTTTCCACCAACAACCTGTAGTTGTCTGCCTTGTTGTTTCCGAGAAAATTTATTGCCACTAACTGGAAGGCTTTCCATGCCGTCTTTTCCTTGCCACGCAGTGCATGGTCAAATGCATCATCTCGAAGAAGTTCACAAATCTGAGGACCAACAAAGACACCTTCCTTTATCTTAGCTTCACTTAACCTTGGAAATTTTCCACGGAGGTACTTGAAAGCTGCTTGTGTTTTGTCAATGGCCTTGACAAAGTTCTTCATCAGATCCAGCTTGATGTGTAAGGGTGGTAACAAAATCTTCCTTGATTCAACAAGTGGTGGATGCTGAACACTTTTCCTCCCAGGCTCCAATGACTGTCGGAGTGGCCAATCTTTCTTGATGTAGTGGGAATCTCTTGCACGACTATCCCATTCGCAGAGAAAACAGCAGTACTTTGTGTATCCAGTCTGCAGACCAAGCAAGAGAGCAACAACCTTCAAATCGCCACAAAACTGCCACTGATGTTGGTCATAGTTTATGCACCTCAAAAGTTGTTTCATGTTGTCATAGGTTTCCTTCATATGGACTGCATGACCAACTGGAATTGATGGCAAAACATTGCCATTATGCAGTAAAACAGCTTTAAGACTCGTCTTCGAAGAATCAATGAACAGTCTCCACTCATCTGGATCGTGAACGATGTTGAGGGCTGCCATCACACCATCGATGTTGTTGCAGGCTACAAGATCACCTTCCATGAAGAAGAATGGGACAAGATCCTTTTGACGGTCACGGAACATGGAAACCCTAACATCACCTGCCAGGAGATTCCACTGCTGTAGTCTGGAGCCCAACAGCTCTGCCTTACTCTTGGGTAGTTCCAAATCCCTGGCAAGGTCATTCAGTTCACCTTGTGTTATGAGGTGTGGTTCAGAGGAGGAGGATGGGAGAAAATGTGGGTCCTGTGACATTGATGGTTCAGGACCAGAAGTTTCATCCTCTTCCTCTTCCTCGTCTGACTCAAGTGAGAATGATTCTGGTGCATCAGGAACCGGCAGTCCTTCTCCGTGGGGTACTGGGCGTATAGCTGATGGAATGTTTGGATAATGCACAGTCCACTTTTTCTTCTTTGACACACCTTTCCCAACTGGAGGCACCATGCAGAAGTAACAATTGCTGGTATGATCTGTTGGCTCTCTCCAAATCATTGGCACTGCAAAAGGCATAGATTTCCTTTTCCTGTTCAACCACTGGCGAAGATTTGTTGCACAAGTGTTGCAGCATATGTGTGGGGCCCACCTCTTGTCCTGATCTCCAATTTTGCAGCCAAAATAAAGGTGATAGGCTTTCTTAACCATAGTGGTTATACTGCGCTTTTGTGATGCAAAAGTCACTTCACCACAAACTTAGCAGAAGTTATCTGCACTGTTCACACAAGTACGAGGCATCTCTGCTCACTTTGGCTAAACAGAAATGTGTCCCTTTGCAAAATCAAACACTGACAAATAAGAGAGCACGACACTGTATGATTTCTAGAGCTGATATAGGGCAATTTGTTCAGCAGAGTGATGTAAGCTTCGTTATGATTGCATCATCCATGACTTCTAGGAATAACATGATGCAATTCATATCATGGATGACGCAATACCAGCTTCAGATTGCATCATTCATTGTTTTGCCTAAAAAGCAAGTACTGTCCAAACCCAGTCATAGATTTATTCATAGATCCAGTCAAAGATGTATTTTAGTCATTTCTGGTTTAAATTGAGATCCCTTCCCTTTATAACTCACTTATCCTCCGCCATTCCCAAGTCAAGGGTCGTATATACTGACCCAATAGCATATCTTGAAAACTAGAGCCAATCAACAATTTTAAGCATCATTTTCGTTCTCAGTGACCCAGAATTAGTAAAATTTGACTACATTTATTTCAGAAGCATTTTGGCTGTAGAGCAGTGTTATTGCTGCTGTTTTGCCTAAACTTTAGGAGTTTTGAAAAAAAAAACTTTTATTTAACTTCTCCGGTTTTTTTTGTCTAAATATTTCACCAACAGTAGACATTGATAGAGCAACAATGCTGATTATGGTTTCTATGGGGAAAAACTAGCAACTGATTGTCCTTTAAAAGGGGCCTACAACAGGATTTAGTTGGAGATGTCAAGGATGAGTAAAGAACAATCTATGATGATTTTTTTTCCCAGTGGAATTCAGATTAGAAAGTTCTCTTTAAGAGACAGAAAGCCACGTTTAAAACCATAAATCATAGTAGAATAAGCAACTTCCTATTTTATTTACCCAACTCCATAAGCTTTATCTACCTCATAGCTCTTGCATTCAAGGCTCTTAAAAATCCTCAGTCATTTCCCCCCCTGAATTGTGATATGTTGTGTTAATCATTCACTACAATGTCCCGAAAATGTATGTAAATTAGACTTTTGATGAACCAGAATATTTTTACAGATTTTTCTGCATAAATCATGCGTGCATGCTCATACACACACAAAAATCTGTTTAAATAAGAGGATATTTTTGGACCTCATTTCCTTTTGAAGTAGATTGAGGCTAGGATACTGATGCTGTCTATGAACAGGCTCACTTATGTGGCAAGATGCCAAGTCCCAAAGCACGAAACAACTTGGGATTAAGTCCTTTCTTGGTAGTAAAAGCTATAGCAAAAGAAAGAAATTTGCTTTCCATGTCTTCCCTTTGCTAGTATCTCACAGGTTGTATTATCAGTATAACTTGTTTTGCCTGTGTGGTGGCATGTCTAATTTTAAGTGTTACCTTGATACAATGCTATGGTGTTATAGTAGACTGGTGCTTTTGCTTATCATTGCTTCCAGCAGAAATTAGAATAAAGCTGCCATCTTATTTACCATCATGTGCCTCATAAAACTCACCTCCACTGTAATGCATACAGAAATCTGCCATCTGATATGGCTGGTCAAGTGGGGAGATGTGACTACTGCTACTGATTGACTGTGAATCCTATTATTTTTGTCAACTTATCTTTCCACCTTGTTCATTTCATTTGACTATTATGTCTTGTCCTTTAGGCTGTAAGCTCTTTGGGGGCAAGGACTATCATTTACTGTATGCTTATACAATGGGGCCCCCACCTGTCCTTAGGCACAACCACAATGAAAATGTAGTTGGGGGTTGGTCCTGCTTTGGGCAGGGGGTTGGACTAGATGACCTCCTGCGGTCCCTTCTAACCCTGATATTCTATGATTCTAAATGATTAAGAATGAGAATCTCCAGTTCATGCAACTTCACGCCACCTGTTATATCCATAGGCGGCGGGTTATATTCTTTTGTGGTGCCGGAGCTCCAGCAATATTCAGGGCCGGGGGCCCTGCTCCAGCAATATTTGGAGCTGGGTCTCTCCCCCGGCCCTGCCTGGAGCAGGTCCCGGCCTCCACCTGCCACCACCACCCCGCGCGTCCTCCCCCACCCGTGTCCCTGCCCGCAAGAAAGCAGCGCGCGCCTCTCCCGTGCCTGGTTGTGCTGCCCAAGTAGCACATTCCTAGCGGAGCCCTGCTCCCGGCAGCAACTGCTGTCTGCTGCCCCAGGGTCCTAGTGCCCCCCATCCATAATGGCAAGGCAGACTGCCCTTACCCTGCCCTTCCGCCCTAGCCCTGAGTCTCTCCAACGCCCCAAACCTCTCATCCACAGCCAGAGCCCTCATCCCCCTGCACCCTAATCCTCTGCTCCATCCCTGAGTCCCCTCCTGCATCATGAACCCCTCATCCTCAGACCCACAGCCCTCACCCCTGCACCCCCTCTTATCTCCAAACTCCCTCCCAGAGCGTGCACCCCCTCCCCCTTCCCACACACCCCCTCCTGCCCTCAAACTCCCTCCCAAAGCCTGCACCCCCTCCCTTTGCACTGCCTCCCACCCCCAAACTCCATCCCAGAGCCTGCACCCCTCACCCCCTCCTGCACACCCACCCCCTGCCCCAGCCCGGAGCCTGCACCCAGCACCCAAACTCCATCCCAGAGCCTGCACCCTGCACCCCTCCTGCACCCTAATCCCCAGCCCAGGACCTGCACTCCAGACCTCCTCCCCCCACCCAACCCCCCTCCCAGAGCCTTAGGCGGGGGGGGGGCGGAGTTGGGGGGAGGCAGGTTCTGGGCACCACCAAAATTTCTACAAACCTGCCACCCATGGTTACATCACATGCCACCTGGAAAAGCTGCTTAGCAACAGAAGTCATGATGGATGCATGACTGGTGCCCCAGTCTAAGGTTTTTGTTCTGATAGTCAAAGTGCTCTGTGGGATTGGCATTAGTCCTTTGAAAAATCCCCCTCCCCCCCTACACACACACACTTTCTCTGCACCTATCATCTCCCATATCAGTTACCTTCTACTGGAATTATGATAATGTTGCCCAGTGTGAATGCCGAAGTCCAAAGTTTCTTAGGACTCAGTTCAAACACCATATCTTTGTATGACAACATTTTTGCAAACATTTTTATTGTCATATTGTCAACTGCTTTCTAAACAATGAACTATAGTGGCCAGGAATTAACTTTCAGTTCCTTGACATTAACAGAACTGGATCTCTGTTTGTTCTCCTCAGATATATCTTCTTCTCCCTCTCTGGTATCTCATTGTCTTCTGGAACAAGCCTTGGATCTATTTGTCTGAGCTGAATTTTGTGTAGTCTGCTAGAGAAGTAAAGAGTGGTAGTTTGCATGAAATGTTGGGAGATAGAGAGAGGGGTTTAACATAGTGAGATGCTGCAAACTGGTGTGGAGTGAGAATAGCTTTACTGGAGAAGATTTCAATAGCGGCAAAGCCAGCACTGGCTCAAATAAATAAACAAATAGCACTAATTACGTAATCAATAGTGTTTGTGGAGGGGAAAATATCCTGCTTAACATTGAGTAGCTAAGCTAGTACCTTTTTCAGGAACATAAAGTAATCAAGACTGTGTTTCCACAATGATACCCCAAAGAGAGAGAAAAGCAGGCAAATCAAATACCGGTTAAAGTCAGAGCTGTATGCGAGCTGTTGCTGAGCCACATTTCCCTACACAGCCACTGTTGAACAAATGCGTATCCAAAGCCCAGTGGAGTGAATGGGCCTCTTTCCACTGACTACAGTGGGCTTTAGATCAGATCCCATATATGAAATGTGTGCAGTTTGAAGCAGAGCTGGCTTGCAGGCAGGTGGGCAGAACGGGGAAAGCTCCCATACCCCGACCCCGTTCCTTGGCTTCAGCACTGAGTGGGCAGTCAGAATGGGTGGGGGCATGGGGGCGTCAATTTTTCCAGGCCCCCCCAATTGGCCGGGACCCCTGGGCATGGCCCTGTTGGCCTAGTGGCTAATCCGCCACTGGGAGGAAGGCAGGCAAGCGAGCAGTCGGCCCAGCGGCGGAGGAGAGCCTGAAAAAAAAGGTAGGCCTGCTGCCTTGGGGAGCTGGGCCCGGCGTGGGGCAGTGGGACAGGGATGGGTGCCGGGAGCCATGTGCGCTGGAGAGAGGCCTCTCTTCCCAGAGCTGGGTACATGCCCGGGGCCCCAGGTCAGAGTGTCCATTGCCCCACACAAGGCTGGCTGGAGGTAGAGGGGAGAATGCGGGCCACAGATCCCTCCTGTCCCCCACCCCTCTGTCATTTCCCGCCCACCCAAAGTCAGGGTCCACCCAAATGTCCCATCCTGGCTACACCAATGGCTGGGGGCCGCGAGGAAGTGGCCCAAGGAAATGAACTGAGGAGACGCAGCAAGTGGCAGCCATTTATAGGTCCCTGAGGTGGGACCTGGAGTAGTGGGTGGGCCCAGATTCCCTCCCCCACCCCCAATGAGGAAGTGGCCAGACAATTGGCTACAGTTGCCACTGAGGAAAGTGGCTTGACAGCAGACTGCAGTTCCCCTAGAAGGGGGGGGGGGGGAAAGAGCATGACATGGCTGGAGGGCTGTGTCATGAAGAGGACTCTGCGGTCCTGGGAGTAACATGGGTCCTGGAGCACAAATGACGGTGGTGAGACACCACCAGAAGAAGGCTCACTGGATAGCAGAGCTAATTCCCGAGACAGCCAGCAGGAGGCGCCACAGTGGTGAGTGAACCCTGTCACATTGGGATTCACTTTCTTGGAACTAGCTGCATCTCAGAGATGTAAATGCTGTTCACTTTTAGATGTGTAACCATGATTGTTGTTGCTCACATACACAGCTTTGAAATGATCACCAGTTCTGAATTTTCCCTCAAGGAACATGATTGAGGAATCTTGGGTTGGTTTTATTTGTTCCACCTTCCTAGGAGAGCAAGGGTCATCTGTTAGGATCACACAAATGTATCTATCATGATCATTTTCCCCTTGATTTGTAGGTGTTTGGAGAGCAGGAATTGATGGAACTCAGTCCTGCTTCCTGTCTTTGGTTTTCAGTTTCATAAACTCAAAATGGTAGCACATTTCTTGAAAAGTCAAATAACGAAGTTAAGCAGCTAGATATAATACCTTAAACAATATTCTAGGTATTTAAATACAGATGGACACATTTTTGGCCAAATTCCATTGGAGAAGCCCACATGTATCCAGATATATGTAAAAGACTCTTCTTTATGAATAGCATGCAGTCAGAGAACAACATACTGACATGGCTGAATGGAGGAATCTACTAAAATATAGACACTGTCATGTGAGAGATGTATTGGTGAACTCAACAGGTTAAAATCATGTGCAAGTATTTGTGCAGTAATTATTTGTTTAACACATTTTAGGGGACTAGTCCCTCATATGTACCTGTAACTATCATCCCACATCATATTAAGTGAGGGAAGAATAGATCATTTTAATGTAAAATCAAAATATGGCAGGTGTAGAAATCTGCTTGTTTTTAATGTAATCCCAGTGTACTTTTTTTTCTGGAGACTTGTCATGTGACAACAATAATGAATTGTTAATGTAGCCTCACACTCTACAAGGCAGCACAAATGGAGGGAGGGGAGACAGCATGGCAGACAGAGACAGAGACACATACCGTGTGTGTGTGTGTGTGTGTGTGTGTGTGTGTGTATGTGTGTGTGTGTGAGAGAGAGAGAGAGAGAGAGAGAGAGAGAGAGAGAGAGAGAGATGTGCATTGTCCCTTTAAGTATGCTGATCCCACTCAAAGTACACTGTCTTTTTAAGTAGGCCAGGAAGTTGAGGCAGCAGCTGCTGCCAGCACACTCCCTCCATCCTGAGCCCTGTCGTGTCCCCCCCTCCTCTATGGAAATGGGGTAAGCAGGGGGCAGGAGCACCCTGATATTAGCCCCCCTCTTTCTTCCCCCCCCCCCTCCGCACAGCAAGCAGGACGCTCCTGGGAGCAGCTCCAAGGCAGAGGGCAGGAGCAGCACATGGCAGTGGGGGGAGGGACAGCTGAACTGCCGGCAATTAATAGCCTGCTGGGCGGCTGCTGCACAGGGAACTTAGGGGAGCTGATGGGGGGCTGCCAGTCCACCCTGGTTCCAAGCCCCCACCAGCTAGCTCCAACGGGCTGCTCTTCCTGCAAGCCATGGACAAAGCAGGCGGCTGCCAAACGACGCTATAAGGGAGCATTGTACAACTTTAAACGACCATGTTCCCTAATTGATCAGCAACGTAACAATGAAACAACATTAACCGGGACAACTTTAAGGGAGGAGTTACTGTACAAGAGAAACACAGTCAGCCGGGGATGTAAAAGAAACAATACAAAATTTGCCCTGTGTGTCCTATCCAGTGAGCCAAGCTCCGGAGGGGCCGGGGAATCCCACCAAGATTGGAAGTCTGAAAAAGTTGGCATCTATCCAAGTTGGGGGACACACTCTAAAAGGTTTTAGTGGGCAGTACACATGGATTCTCCAAGGACAATCCCCAGTTTATGTCAACGGTCTCTCAGGAAATATTTTGCAAACAGCTTTGCAATTTTTTTCTACTTTTATTTTATTACAAATTTCAACATTAGAAATTTTATCAAAATGCAAAAAAATATCTTGATCAGCTCCATATTTTTATGTTAGCAGAATGTGAGGGTCTTATTTTGTTGCCGGGTAACATGGCCACTACCTCATCTCCCTCTCCCATGTGTGAAGATAGGTGTCCAGCTGTACCTAGTCTGCTCTATTTAGGTGTTTATGGTGCCCTCATTACCATAGTATCTGAGCACCTTCTAATAGTGCATTAACCAACGTGACTAACATCTGTCACCATGGCTCTTTCTCTCACATCCTATCCCCAGGGGGAAAACTGTATGGGGAGGGGAGAGTTTTGTTGTAGAAGGGATTGGGTTTTTGGGTTTTGTTCTATATGTGCAATGTATGTACAGGCAGTCCCCAGACTTAAGACACAATTGGTTCCTGAAAATTGCATCGTAAGTCAAAACTTCATAACTCGGAACTGCAATCCACTCCATTGCAGGACTGAGCATCGTAAAGTTGAAACCAATTGTCATAAGTCGAATCAGGGTGTCAATTCAGAAGCGTCGTAAGTGCCATTTGTCATAAGTTGAACACCGTAAAGTCAAGGACGGCCTGTATTTAAATATCCAAACTTCATCTCTTGAAAGTCCAACTCACAAGTCTCAAACTGATGCCAGGTCTTCCCCAGTCCTTGCCTAGGTCTCAGGGGAGGTTCTGGAGGGTCTACACTGAGCTCCCGCCTTCTCTCCCTTAGTATATCAAGCCCTAAAACTAAGTAGATGTCCATTATGCTGCCTCTTTGGCCATGGCCACTTCTTTCATCTGGTTCCAAGTTGTTTAGAGGAGAGACAAAGAGCTCCTGATCTTTCCACATCTCCCACTCATAATAAAGCCACTTTTATGAAGGCTGCCCTTCCCGGTATACCTTACTTTAGCCTTAACTCCCATCAGCCCCTAGGAACCACAATTCTCAGCATTCTTCAGGGCTGGATCTGGGAACATGGTAGCTGAAGAGTGGCCCCGAGCACCTTCTCAAAGCCAGTATTTACTCAGAGTGAAAATGTCTCCTTCTGTTTCACCAACATCACTTCTAGCAGCAGCTGGGGTTTGTGTGTGTGTGTGCGTGTGTGTGTGTGTGTGTGTGTGTCAGTTATGTTTTTGGAAGTCTCCCATCCAAACCCTGACTAGCTTTGACCCAAATTATCTCACAGAAGCTAGTATATAGCAGCAGGTGTGAACACAAGGACTCAAGAACATGTAGGAACTCACCTATTTCAAGTGCTCCACTGAATGTTAAAAATAATTGGTGATTAGAAGGTATAATCTTAATGTACAGCCTCTCACCTTTTTTTTGTTTTGTTTTTCAGGATTTCTGAAGTAGTGTAGCTTTACCACTCTGAAAAGATGCCTGCGTGATAGCATCACATCATAAACATTTTTTATTATTTTGCAAGAGTAATTTTCTCTTTTATTTTAGATACACTGTAATCCAAAACCACTGCTGTGCTTTCAAATTCATTTCAACCCCTGTAAATCCTTGCACTTCGCTCCTAGCAGCTAAAGCCATACATTATACAGTTCCGAAGCTGATCTTTGTCTAGCTGAGAAGACTTATTTATTTTGATAAAATAATATTTATTAACTTCAAAATTCCTGAAGACATTTATAACGTGGGAGATTTTCATCTACTCATGGTGGGAGAGCAGCAGTTTTGTCCTGAAGAGGTTGAGCCAAATTCTGGACAGATATTTAGAAATTCAGACACTGTGCTTTGATATCTTCAGTAAAGCCATCCGCTCTTTGAATATTAATCAGGGGATAGAAGAAAAATAGGTGTTATGTTATGCAGAAGGATGAGGCTGCTTGAAACAGCCTGTGCTCTTGTGAGTTACCTCCTGTGCTCCAGAGCTTGTTGTTATACAGCTAAATAACTTAACAAATCTTTTTTGTTAAATGGCTTATAGAGCCAATCCTGTCCTAAGTAATAGCCTGTGAGCATAACGGAAGGAAGAATTGTGTCTGGTGTCAGTGATGTGAAAGAAGAAATTGATTATTTCATAGTACCAGATGGTGCTTAACAGAAGATACAGAATGGAGAGAAATGAGAGCAGACATTTCTCTAGGGTTTTTGCTTCCTCTAGTGCAGGGGGATGTACTAGTGGGTGGGAAATGTAAATGGTGGGAGGGGCGGGGAGGGATCTGAAATGTGGTGTACTTCTGCAGTCTTCACTGGCAACAAAGTTTGGTAGCCCTGAGGCTGCTCTTGTTTGCACCAGGGGCCAAAGTGGATCAAGGCAAAAAGTGATGTAAAGCCAGGTATGTCTCCCCTCTCCAGCTGCACCACATGCTACTCTGATGCACCTTCAGAATATGACTTGTGATCCCTCCCACAAAGAACTTAAATTTTAGAAATAACATAATTGGGGGGTGGGTGACAGCAAATACAGAACAGATGTTGGGAGGAGGGTAACAGCAATATAAATACCCCATCATTTCTCACTTTGTGACATGTGCACATCTTGGTGAATCCAGAGTAGTTTTAGGTTAGTTAGTTGGTTCATCTGTTTGTTTCAATGTACCTGAAAGAAGGAGGGTGAAGCTTATTCTAGACTGTTGTTATGGGCATTGCAAGAAAATTGACTTATTTTTTTCCAGGAGGGATTGAAATGAGGGTGGGAGAGTGGTCTTGCATAGTAGGTGGCATGGAAAATAAAGAGACTTTTGTGGGAGAAGCTGATGAATGGAGCATCGAGGCTGGCAAAAATAGTGGAAGCATATCAGTGTGGAGTGAGAAAGGCGTGAGAAACCTAGGGAGAAAGGGAGTAATGTAAGGCTTTGAAGGCAAGAACGAGAAGTTTACATTAGTTGCAGTTGAGATGATGTTGCTCAAAACAGGAGATTTTTTAATGAATTAACATTCAACGCTTTCTTATTGATGCATACCTGATCAGTGGGTTTAACTAACACACGTTCTATGTGCTTCCCTCTATGCCTCATCCATTCTGCTTCAGCTCTTAGCTAGGGGACTTAGTTCTTTAGCTCAAGCTGCAGAGGGTTATGGTTTTTGCTCTGGAGATGCCAGGCTCCATTTCCAGCGAGAAGCACGATGATGATGATTATTACATGGGTGTGTTTATATGATTGATAGGACAAGGCATGATAAATAAACTCTGATAGGCTGGGTACAAAGGTTCCTGGAAACTGATGTTTTAACATCAAGAAAGATGGATGGTTTAGTGGCTAGGGCATTAGACTAGGGCTTAGGAGTCCTGAGTTCAAGTTTCTGCTCTGCTACAGACTTCCTATGTGACCTTGGGCAACTCCCTTAGTTTCTCTGTGTCTCAGTTCTCCATCTGTAAAATGAGACTAATAGCACGTGCCTACCTCACAGGGCTGTTATGGGGATAAATACGTTAAAGGCTATGCCACTATAGTGATGGGAGCTATGTAGGTACTTAGGCTAGATCAGGGATCTCAAACTCAAATCACCATGAAGGCCGCATGAGGACTAGTACATTGGCCCAAGGGCCACATCACTGAAACCTTTTCCTACAACGATACAAAAGTATAGTAAAAAATGAAGAGTAATATAGCATGCTATTAAAAGTCAATGTATTAACTTTTTTAAAACTGTAATGCGAAAAGTCAGTGCTAATTTTGACAGTCATTTCATTTTTAGCCACTTAGCTGGCAGCGTTTTGCATCAGCCAGAGCATGAATATTAGGTTTGATATCCTGAGACGAAACCAATCTCAGTGTTGCTTGCAAATGTTCATCAGGGAGCCTTGACCTTAACACAGATTTGTTAATCTTCATGGAAGAGAAAAACTGTCCGCGTATATATGTACTTCCAAACATTGCCATTACCCTTGCGGAAGCAGAGAATAACATGGGAAATCTTTCTTGTGAAAGAAACCAGTAGAATTCTGGAATTCCAACATCTGTATACTTCTGCTTCAAAATGGTATCACACGGAAACTCCACTAACTCCATCTGCATTTCCCCTGCCCCCACTCCACCCCTTCCATGAGGTCCCGCCCTGCCCCGCCTCTTCCCACACCTTCCCCTCCCCCATTCCAACCCCTTCCCCAAATCCCCGCCCCAGCCCCGCCTCTTCTCCGCCTCCTCCCCTGAGTGCGCCACGTTCCAGCTTCTCCCCTCCCCCCCCCCCCCCCGGAGCATGCAAACAGCTGTTTAGTGGCGGCCGGGCAGGAAGCGCTGGGAGGTAGGCGGAGGAGTGGGAACGCGGCGCACTCAGGGGGAAAGGAGGAGGTGGGGCGGGTGGAGGAGGGGAGCTTGGCTGCCAGTGGGTGCAGAGCATCCACTAATTTTTCCCCGTGGGTGCTCTCGGCTGCGTGTTTGAGACCCCTGGGCTAGATAGAATATAAAATTCTATACTTGGAGACTCATGCTAGTTACTAGCATTTCAGAGAGCTTGGCCATGTGAAGTCCTGAGTGCATCCTAAATGGTGCTAAGAACCTTCAATTCCCACTGGAACCAATGCTTGGCACCTCACAGGATGGCTCTGAAAGTGGAACATACCCACTCTTGCAATTCTCATGTGCTTCTAGAAGTCAATGGGAGTTTATCCTGCCTAGGAATTGCTGGAGTGGGCCCCAGAGGATATTTTACTTTAAAATACACCTTCCTCACCTCCAAGCACTATGTGCAGCAGCTTCCTGGTTTTTCATCTTTGTGTCAGCATGAAAAAACTTTAAGGAAACCATTATACTTATTCTATTATGTTCTCTGCAAAATGTATGCGCTTTTTCTGTCTCTTCATCTTCTATAAGTAGTATTTATTGGAGGGATTGGTACAAGATGGCATTTAATAATACGTTAGCAAATTAAATTCCCACATGATTTCCAGCTAAGAGTGCTTCTTGCTCGCATAAGGAAAAACCTTCTACACCATGTCAACATTGAAGATTTTTTGCGAACATCAATTGGAAACCTGCCTACATGCTGCTATTCGAACCTGGAGCAGGGACGTTTGTGGTTTGGAATTGGGCTCATTAAACACCTACCAGCTTCCAAAGGAAAAAAAAATACTCTGGATAAATCTTAAAATGCTTCCCATCCTGCAATGAGATGATTCCACAGACCATGGAAAAAGAGCTCCAGTAATAAACTCTCACTGTTACGGAAGCAAATATTGGGACTTCTTGAAAGGAACAAACAAACAAAGAAACCTCTTTAATATCTAGCAGTTGCATTATCCAGCATTGCATCATCAGCTGTTAAGTAGAGTGAATGATAAAAATAAAGGGTGGGATTTTCAGAAGTCTTCAGCCAGGGCCTAACCCTGTTTCAAAGCAAAGCAATTCAGGAGGTAGGAGTCCAAGCCGAGGTGAGTGATGCCCACTTCCTTGGATCTGTGTTCAAAGAGAGAATTCATGAACAGGCTTGGGCTCTAACAGTAATAGTACTTAAACATTGGAACGGTTTAAGAGTGGTGGTGGTGGACCCACCACTGCTTGGAGTCTTTAGAACAAAATTAGATGTCTTTGTAATAGACACTCTTTACTCCAGCTTCTGGGAACAATTTGATGCCCTGTGTATAACAGAGGTTCAGACTAGATAGTCATTAGTAGTCCCTTCTGGCTTTGGAGTCTATGAATCTATGACTCTTAGTCTCATGATTTGCAATACTGTTGTTAAACCTAAAATTGATTCAGAGCAGAAATGGCTGAGGTGTGTCAAGAAATATTCTAGGAGATGAGCCCTAGCTATTAGCTGCAGCAGCCCAGCACTTGATAGCCCAGGTGGATATACAAATTGTCTAGGTCAATTCAAAGTCCATAGTAGGTACAAAGACCAGGAGTAGACATGGTCTTGTTCCTGCTCTGATAAAGTTAATGAGCATTTCACCACTGTCCTCAAAGGGAGCAAGATTAAGCCCCTATGTGCTTTCTTGCCTTCCACATTTATAAGGCCAGCACAAGCAGCCTCCCAGAGCAAACCACAGCCATCGAGATGGGCCCCAGAAAATACAAAAGAGAGGTGTGGATGGTTCAGTGAAAATGGCCCGTTTTAAGGATGTGAGGCTGACATATGTCAAATCTAAGAGTTCTCAAGCATACTTCTTGTATGATTATTTATAATTATACAGACGTGTTCACGAGTTCCAACCAGGATTGGATACCCAACATGCTAGTCACTGTTCCAGCACATAGTATGAAACAATCCCTGTCATGAGGAATTTACAGTCTTAAGCCCTGATCTTGCAAATGTGAATACACGCATAAATGTTTTCAGGACCAGGGTCTGCACCAGGATAAGACAAACAAGGGGGAATAATAGAGACATTAAGGTGGCAGGGGAGTGAGGATGATAACATTCATAGGAATGTCTGGTACATAGGCTTGCTGTATGTACAATGCGCAGGTTTTGAATCAAGTGTTTGGGTTGGGTATGTTAGAGGATATTAAAACAAAAGAATGAGTTTTAGTTTGTGTCCTGAACTTAGACTGATTTATAGCTAGAACTAGGTATGGATGGTTTATGCTTTACACATAACTAAATATCTTGTGGCAGTATTTCTCAATTGAAAGGGAAAATAATAGGTTAACAACATTTTCTTTCCATGCAGCTAATGAGGAGATGTAATTTCTCTTCAATATGTTTTAGCAGCATAATTAACATAAGTCCAAATGCTAATTGGTGCTGAGCACCTTGCGGCTTCCATTGAAGTTGTGGGTCCTTGACACCTCTGAGGATTTGTCCTGTGAACAAAACCGAACTTCTATTTTAGGCATCTGACAGTGAATAATAAGTACCCACCATATGGAAGCACCATCTTTAGGACTGAACTGTGAGTCATAATAAGTACTGGATGATATTCTAAGCACTCACTAGTCACCTGCAAAACATTTTTATAACACTCGTACTGTGTAACAACCCATTTGTTGTTGAAATAGAACTTTAACTTTTTTAGCACAAGGGTTGAAATAATCCTCTATTTTATTTATATGAAACTGTTTGCACTTTTCCCCACCATACATGCTTCCTTTCACCCTGTAATATCCACATGCAAAATAATGAGGCAATATACAAAATGATCTCTCTTTCATTTATAATATGACAATGTCACATCTTACTAAGTGACACTGATGATGAGTGAATCGCTAAAGGTTTTGGAAGTTTGGTTAGATATGCACATCAGAGTTTAGAGATATGCACGTCTATCTAAACCAAACCCTGACCTTTGGGGTACTGGAAATATAGCAGGAGGAGAACAGCCTGGTAATAGTATGGTACTTTCACCTCTTGCTCAGCCAAATAAAAATTACACAGGTCATAGGTTTAGGTCTGGTGTGGACAACAGCCCTGTTTCTCCTGATAGTCCCATTGCAACTAAATGAAGTGAAAGTTGGCAGAACAAATGAGGAGTAGGTTAGGCCTTGTTCTGTTCTCTCTCCCCCCTTGTGCTATTATAGAGTAAGTCCGCTAGGAAGCATAGAGATGCCACACTTCCTGTATACTCAACGTGCAGTCATTTTGTTTTCCTGTCATGCAAGTCATGCTGGGTAAGAGAAAACAAAGGAGCCCAGGACAAGCTGTAGTCACAGGTTACAGCTAGAGAGTAGTATGCAGTTTTGTTACCTTATTTTGGTGCATAGTTTCTGTTCTTAATAAAGGATTTACTTTGAAACTGGCGCTGCTCATTAGTAAGTTACTGCTTGGTACTGGAAATGGAAGGCATGGAGTGCTGGAAGAACCAGGGAGAGAGGTAAAATTGAAATGGCTGCTATGGACAGGGGCAGCTCCAGGCACCAGCGCACCAAGCGCGTGCCGGGGACGGCAAGCCGCGCGGGGCAGCCTGCCGGCTGCTGTGAGGGCAGCAGTGAGGCAGCCTTTGGCGGCATGCCTGCGGGAGGTCCACCGGTCCCGCGGCTTCGGCGGCAATTTGGCGGTGGGTACACCGAAGGCGCAGGACCGGCGGACCTCCCGCAGGCATGCCGCCGAATCCACGTTACCAGTGGACCTCCCGCAGGCATGCCGCCGAAGGCTGCCTGACTGCAGTGCTTGGGGTGGCAAAATACATAGAGCTGCCCCCTGCTATGGAGCCCGTGTAACTGCAAGTAACTCCTCCACCAACTCTGAGAATCAGGGAAAATGCTGAAAGTGCCTGGAAAAGGTTCAGACAGCAGTTTGAGCTGTATATGAAAGCCACAGGGGCAAATAAATTGGACGATGAGAAAAAGGTTGCTCTGCTCTGTACAGAGGCAGGCACAGAAGTCCTGGATGTATACAATGCATTTCATGACAACAGTGGGGGGAAGAGAGAAGAAAGCTTTGTGTAAATAAAGAAAATGTTTGAGAATCATTGTGTCCTCAGACAAAAAATGTTACTCATGAAGGACATATGTTCAGGATGAGAACACAGAAGGGAAGGGAAACAATAGAGAAGTTTGTCACAGACTTAAAACTAAAAAGTCAGATTTCCTGTGAATATGGAATATTAAAAGACTCTCTCATTAAAGACCCCTGCCCTGGGATGGAATAATAAAAATGTCCATGAGCTGTTAGTAAGGGAGATGGATCTGACACTAGAAAGGGCAATATGTATTTGTCAAGCGGCAGAACAAACAGAAACACTAATAAAAGCCCTAGAAAAAGGTACAGAGCATATGACTGTAGATACCATAGCTAAGCCAGCAAGGGAAAAGGTCATAGAAATTAAATTGGCCAAGGAAAGAAACACAGAAAGCAGAAAGCAATGCCAGTGATGTGGTAACCAACATGAGTGTGAAATGCCCAGCATTCAGGCACATAGACAGAAAGTATAATAAACCCAACCACAATGTTAAAAGGGGCAGAGAAAACGTATGTGCAAAGTAAATGTAATAACAAAAACTAAAATAGAGAGGCATAAGGAGCATATAAAAAGTGGGATAGGCAAAAGGGGCTGTGAAATACTATAATGGAGGAATAATTCCAGTGCTGGGAGTGTTCACACTGATACTTAAATAGAAAGGGGAAATTATAAAACAAGAGTTTGTGGTGGTGTAGAGGCAAGCAACCAGACTTGGCCCTACACCTGTGCGAGGTGCTTGCTCTCGTTAAGAGAGACAGAAAAACAACCTAGAACAAGATATGAAAGTATTAATAGCATCATATGAAGATGTACTCACAGGAAATAGATGCCTCCCAGTAAGATACAAGATATGGGTACGAGAAGATGCAGAAACAGTGGAGCGTTCTACATGAAAAGTAACCTTAAGAAAGAAGCTAGAAGCAGAGCTTCAAAACATGACCTTAAATGGTATAATTAGGAGGATAAAAGAACCAGCAGATTGTGTTCACTCTTCTATAATTGTAGAGAAAAAAGGAGGGGGACCATTGCTGCGTATGGACTAGAAGGAGATGAACAAAAATGTAAAAAGAGAACAGAGCCCCTTGGACACTCAGAGTTTCAAGGTCTGCACTTTCAATACACCAGTTGGCAACACAGCGAAGTTTTGGATTATGGGCAGCTCCAGAAGATGTTAAATCCATAGAACCTGTGCTCTGTCCCAATCTGTAAGAAGGCCCTTTGACGTGTGCCAAACCCCCAAGGGTCACAGTTTTCCTAAACAGTAGGCCTCAATGCATCCAAGACTGAGCCTCCAGGCTCCAGCTCTCCTGCTTCAAACTGTGAGCTCTCCAGTGTATCCAGCTTAAATAGACTCCTGTCAGAGAGTTTTACCCCTCCAGGGATCAAGATTTCAGCAAGTATCTGCAGTCACTCCACGCAGCCTTTTCAGAACAGAGTAGAATGTGTTGGTCAACTGGAATACAGCGCTGAGAAATCCTTGTTAGCACAGATGAGAAAAGTTTAATACAGCATTCAGACTGGACACCTCCAGGACTCCACCCAGCCAAGTTGCTGTTGAATCTATCTTGCTTCTCTCTCTCGCTCTGTCTTTGTTCCTTTGTCTTAGGCCTGGTCTACACTGGGGGAGGGGGGATCGATCTAAGGCCTGGTCCACACTAACCCCCCACTTCGAACTAAGGTACGCAAATTCAGCTACGTTAATAACGTAGCTGAATTCAAAGTACCTTAGTTCGAACTTACCGTGGGTCCAGACGCGGCAGGCAGGCTCCCCCGTCGATGCCGCGTACTCCTCTCGCTGAGCTGGAGTACCGGCGTCGACGGCGAGCACTTCCGGGATCAATCCGGGATCGATTTATCGCGTCTAGACAAGACGCGATAAATCGATCCCAGAAGATCGATTGCTTACGGCCGGACCAGGAAGTAAGTGTAGACCTGCCCTAAGTTACGCAACTTCAGCTACTTACCGCGGTGTCTTCACTATGGTGAGTCAACTGCTGCCGCTCCCCCGTCGACTCTGCCTGCACCTCTCGCTGACCTAGAGTCCAGGAGTGGACGGGAGAGCACTCGGGGGTCGATTTATCGTGTCTAAACTAGACGTGATAAATCGACCCCTGCTGGATCAATCGCTGCCCGCCGATCCGGCCGTTAGTGAAGACATACCCTTAGTTCCAGGTGACAGCTGGTGTGTCTGTGAGTCCACTTCTTATCACAGACACCTAACACCACTTTCCTTTGTTCTCCAGACGTAGCCATGCTATGTTCACATGTTCAGCTGCCTCTGCAGCTATGTGTTAATCTTTGGTCACTGGGATTTCCATTGTCTCCATTGGGTCTTCCACTGATATGGGATGGTTCCAGCTAGTCCTTAATGACCCATTCAGATCATCCCAGATCGTTCAATTAAACATACACCTCGTGTCTCCTGCTCTGCCCTAGGAGCAGCATTTCAACCCTTCTGCACCCATTAGATAGCAATACCAGGGTAATAGGTAGAGAGTTCATAAAAATATTACAGAAAATTCCCACATTCATCCCACCAGTATTTCACTGTACAATCGGTTAGAAGGTCTAGCGGGCATGAAAGTGTATATGGAGGACATAATTTGTGGCAGCATTGCCATTGAACATCAGAAATGACCGAGGAGCAGGAAGGCCTTGCGAGAGCCCTAGGCCTGGCTAAAAGTATGAATCAAAGTAGGCAGTGAGCGAAAGAAGGCCTAGGTAGAATAACAGCATTATGTATCAACTAACAAGTAAGCACATTCCTGAGAAGATGGTACAGGAACACCCAGACTTCTCAAGTAACTCCATAAATACATTCCTGAGAGGATGGTACAGGAACACCCAGACGCCTCCTAAGATAAGGTGGGAATGACAGGATTATGGATGAGGATGTTTTGTTCAAACTATCAGTACAAGGTACAAGGATGGTAACTGGTAAAATCTGGAATGTAACTTGTTTATATCAATGTATAAAAGGAGAATGGAAAGAGGAGCACCTTTGTAATGGCCTAGGGGACAACATTATGTTGAGAGAACTGATACTTTGTCATGGGCATACATGTGTTGGTGTGCCTCTAACCAGTGAGCCAGGGCACTGATACCAAGCTTTGCTCACAATAAGGCTGGCCCACCTTTCGCCACCGAACTGAGCCTGTGGTCTTTCTTTATGATTAACATTGAGGTCTGCTGAATCAGCAAGCGGTAAGCTATGCTCTAGCAATAACACCAGAGCTCCAAGAACAGCATAGGAGCAACACAGAGATACAAGAACAACAGAGAGTACTGGACAGTGTGAGAGCTAATAACCATAAACTGACCAAGGCCAAATATCCTTACTTGGAGAGAGAGACTGACCTCAAAAGAGACTCTTCCCCGATGAATCAAAGATTCAGGCTATACTGAACGTGCCAAGACCTGAAGATTAAAAAACAATTCAAGGGTGCTAGCCATGTTGAATTATATCAGCAAGTTCATCCCTAAACTATGCAGTTTGCACAACTCACCTAAGGCATCTCCTGCACACAGTCACTGCGTGGGCGTGGATGCCAGAGCATGAAAGAGAGTTCAATGATTTAAAGCACATTCTAACTTCAGCTCCAGTGCTGCCATTTTTTGACTCATTGAAAGACATCAAACTATCCACAGATGCCTTGAATGGAGGGCTGGGAGCTGTGCTATTATGGTGTCATTGAATTGATTGGTTTCCAGTCTCATATGCATTTAGGCAGTGGTTCTCAAACTTTTGTGTTGGTGACCCCTTTCACACAGAAAGCCTCTGAGTGTGACCACCCCCCCCCATAAATGAAAAACACTTTTTTATATTTAACACTATTATAAATGCTGGAGGCAAAGCGGGGTTTGGGGGGAGGGACGCTCACAGCTAATGACCCCCTATGTAAAAACCTCACGACCCCCTGAGGGGTCACAACCTCCTGTTTGAGAAGCAAGGGTAATAACAGCTGCAGAGAAGATGTATGTGCAAATTGAAAAAGAGACACTAGGTCTGACATATGGATGTAATAGATTTTACAACTTCCTTGTAACTAATCACAGACCACTGACTGCAATATGCAAAAAAAGGACTTGGAAAAGCACCCCCAAGAACACAGTGACAATTTCTGAAAATACTGAAGTATGATGTGACCCCGGAGTCCCAACCCAGATGCGACTTAGTAAGGGCAGACACACTATCAAGAGAATGTGCTCCATCTGTCAAAACACAGACTGATGATCTGGAACAAGCAGTAAACATAGATGTGAAGATAAAAGTTTCATGTACTGTATCTCCAGGCATATGGGATAAACTGGAGACAGAAACATCTAAACATGAAATGCTGCCAGCAGTGATACAAGCAGTAAGTAAAGGAGGCAAAAATCTCAGGAGTGCTGTTGAAGGGTCAGAAATCATGGGTCCTACTGTGATGAGAAGGAAAACATTGAAACAAATACACCTTGGAATGACCAGCTCAAAAAGGAGAGACAGAGAGGTTTGTATTCTGGCCACAGATGAACACAGACATTGAAGAAATGGTGAGCAGGCATTGGAAGTGTCAGAAGTACCAAGATTCTGAGCAGCAGGAACCACTGGTACCACATGAACAACTTGTGGTTCCATGGCACAGAGTTGGAATTGACATGGTCAACCTGGGAAGATCTGATATCCTCATTACAATGGACTGCTTTACCAATGCCCCAGAAATAGTCATACTCAAACATACCACAGCTGCAACAATTGTCAGGCACATTAATTCTGTATTTGCATTTCATGGAACTCCAAGAACAGTAATAACAGACACTGGACCACAGTTCAAGAACAGGGAATTCCTGGACTTTGCTAAAATGTACAACTTTCATCATTGAAACATGTAGTGCTAGATATCCTCCAGGCATTGGACTAGCTGAATGCAGAGTGTGTATAGTGAAGAACTTGCTCATAAAAGCAATAGTTGCAAGAAAAGATCCATACTTATCACTATTCAATTTTAGAGTTACACCACTGCAGTGTGGAAAGTCACCTGCTGAACTCCTCTGCATCAAACATATAAATACTTGATTACCAGATATGAGAGAAAAAACAACAGCTGACAATGGAGTCTGTGATAGTAAGGAAAAGGCTGGGAAAGTATATGCAGACAAAATGTAACAACAAAAGAGCAAGACCTCTTCCACAGTTAAAAATGAAAGACTTGTTGAGAGTTTGGCAAGATGGGCACTGGCCAATCAAAGCTACAGTGATAAAAGAAGAGTCATCTTGCACATTCTCAGTGACCACAGAGAAACGCCAATTCTTATGAAGCTACCAAAAGATCTGCTGAAGATACCTGAGAACCTGGTATAGATGGTGAAGTGAGAGGAGAGACACAGTTTGAAAATAGCTCACAAAATGTTCCTGTTATTAACTATGAGATTGAATAGTCTATTACAGACAAGGACTTGCCTAAAGAGGGTTTTCAATATGGCAGATCATGAAGATTTTTGAAATGCCCTAAGAGACTGATCAACACAAGTTGAGGTTGTATTAGTGCAACCTGAAGGGCTACGTCAGCTATTAGTATTTTTGTATAGTTTGCTAGTTTAATTCAAAAGTGTTTTTGGTTAGTCAGAGAATTTGGAAAGGGTTCTAAAAAAGGGAAGATGTGCTATAGAGTAAGTCCTTCAGTCTGCAGCTTGAAGTCTTTAAATCATGATTTGAGGACTTCAATAACTCAGGGCTTGTCTACACTACCACTTACTTTGGTATAACTTACGTTACTCAGGGGTGTAAATAATCCACACCCCTAAGCGATGTAAGTTACACCAACCTAAGCACCAGTGTAGACAGCTCTATGTCGGTGGGAGAATGTCTTCACCAGATGCGCTACAGTGGTGCAGCTTAATCAGTGTAGACTAGCCCTCAGCCAGAGGTTATGGGTTCATTACAGAAGTGGGTGGGTGAGGTTCTGTGGCCTGCCATGTGCAGGAGGTCAGACGAGATGATCATGATGGTTCCTACTTAAAGTCTATGAGTCTATGTAAACATAGTTGCACTAGCCCTCATCCAGCTAGCGTGGGGGGCTACTAGCAGTGTAGCTGAAGTAGCACAGGTTGCAGTCGCAAAGGCATGGCTGAGCTATGCTGAGTACTAAAGGGTATGTGTACACCACCAGGGGAATCACATTCTAGCTCCAAGTGTAGTATAGCCTGAATCACAGGGCCTCCCAGGGCTACGCCTAGGTTGGAGCGAAAAAGAAAAAAAATCTAACCCTACGAAAACAGAACATTCTACCATACACGCTTCTCCCTTTGGGGAGAGGATGTGAGAGCAAACATGATAGATGTTAGTCACATTGCTTAATGCACTGCTGGAAGGCACTCAGATTCAATGATGATGAGGGCAGTATAAAAACCTAGATAGAATAGAATAGCAGCTTCTGCACTTCCTTGGGACACAATCTAGCCCTTGGTGATGGGCCAATTGCCTCATGCCACAAGGTTACCAGATCAGGTACCATTCAGATTTAAAATTCTCTTTAAATGCCAAGAACAAGTCAAATAACTCTACTGGAAAAAAAATACCACACTCAGATATTAAACATGTAGGAACGAAGTTAATTCATTCAATGGACTGGCTGAAAGTTGTTACCTTTTCTGTGTAAACTATTACTGTCCTATTCAGCCTTAACTCCTCTTTCCTACCTGTTGTTTGTTACTCCTACTTGTTGCTTTCTGTCTTAAACTAGAATGTAAACTCTTCAGGACAGGACATGTAATGTATTTATTTGCACAGCATCTTGCACAGGACTTGATCCTGATTGCATCCTCCGAGTATTACTGTAATATATGTAAGAATAGTGATGATATTATTATCCATATTCTTCATTTATTAAGATAGCCCCATAACATTCAATGCAAGGTATTGACATATACTGGAAATATTTTTCATTGTGCTTACCTCTTTCCAAAAACTCCGGAGGAGAGAGCACTACTGAATTGAAATTGCTTATAAAAATCTGAACGGGAACTGCATCATTTGGTCCCATGTGGCATGTCAGGGAAATGAAGGCTCTTCTCAGTGTATTGAAAAGCATGCCAGGCTGGTTTGCCTAGAGGAAGGGATACCAAAGCTGGTAAAGTAGATTGGGATAAGACTTCAGCTTTTCTGAGTGACATGTTCCATGCGGCAGTCCTAACTGCAAAACAATCAAATGCTTTTTGATATTGCTTAATACCGATTGATAACGCTATGCCATATACTGTCTGACTGTAGCACCACTCACAACATAGGATATGAGACATGATGTTCAGTAGTACACTGACTTAGTATCTCAATTTAAAAACACACCGTTCTCGCGGTGCAAACTTGGCCTGTGTCGGTATAGCGCCCGCTCCAGTGGGCTCGGCTCATAGTCGGGGCCTCTAGATGCTGCTCTAATAGAAAAAATAAGTAATAATAGCTTTCTCTCATGTGAAAATCATGCCTAACCCCAATGACATGAATAGTTACATCAGTGTAAAACTGACGTGAAAAAAGAATCAGTTAGGTTAAATCACAATAATATTTATTCCATTGTAGACCTTGAAAGTAGGCGCTACCGAAGGCCAGGGCCGCCCAGAGGATTCAGGGGGCCTGGGGTCTTCGGTGGCGGGTCCCGGGGCGGAAGGACTCCCCGCCACGGGTCTTCAGGGCACTTCGGAGGCGGGTCCTGGGGCGGAAGGACCCCCCGCCGCGGGTCTTCGAGGCACTTCGGAGGCGGCTTCCGGGGCGGAAGGACCCCCCACCGCGGGTCTTCGGGGCACTTCGGAGGCGGCTTCCGGGGCGGAAGGACCCCCCACCGCGGGTCTTCGGGGCACTTCGGAGGCGGGTCCCGGGGCGGAAGGACCCCCCGCCGCCGAATTGCCGCCGAAGACCAGGAGCGGAAGAAGCTCCGGGGGCCCGGGCCCCGCAAGAGTTTTCCGGGGCCCCCGGAGCGAGTGAAGAACCCTGCTCCAGGCCCTGATAGGTGATTTTGACCAAGCCACTTCACTGCTGTGTGCCTCAGTTTCTCCATCTCTAAACTATAGCTGTGATGCTTACTCCTCTGTAAAGGGCTTTGTGATCTACTGATAGAAAGTGCTCTATAAGAGCTAGGTGGAAGTATTATTATTTTATTACTCGCTTGGACTGGAAGGCAAAATTTGACTGTACATCAGTGCTTGTGTTTAATTCTAGTACAACAGTGACCTATGCTCGGTTTTAGTTGTAGGAACTTGACAAGAACAGTTTCAAAATTGTAAGAGACTATGCAAGCTGCCAATCAGATTCACAGCAATTGCCTGAAATTTTTTGGAGTTGATTATATAGGGTTGGACACTCTCTCTGGTGTTCACTTGAAGGCTTTCATAACAGTGCAGAACAGCCCACTGTTGACCACTAAGGCATACTGTAAGAACGCACAGCAAAAGGGATTACTTTATATCCTTCTGTGTATTCCTTTGAACAACCATCCTAGCTGCTGTTTCGAAAATCCTGTATCCAGTCACAGATCTGCTTCTGTGTCTCCACGCTTTGCTCAAAACTCCCATGCCTGGTGTCCTGTGGATAACATGAAGGGCCGGTAAGACGTTATGGAAGCAAACCAAATCCATTGCGCTTCAGAAAGATTTAAATTGAGCCTGCAATATTGTGGAAGGCATAGGCTGCCGATGTAAAGGACTTAAAATGAGCAGCACAACAGGTGTTTATATTGTTACGGCTTCCGTTTAATTCAATAACAAGAGATGTCAAATAGCTAGGCTTAATCAACTTTATTAATCAAAGATGATTAGTTAAAGAGTAAAACAGCACAATACAGAAAGACAAAACAATACACTACCGTCGATCTGGGAGGGAGAGGTGCAGGTGGTCAGAGTTCTCAAGATGTGAGCTGCACTTTGCCTTTATATCCATTAGGGTTGAGGGTTTCACCAGTTCTTTGCATTACTTCTTATCTATTATCTTTGGTATGTTTTGAAGACTTTTGGCTAGGCTTGCACAGACCCTGAAGTAAACAGTAACAATTTAAAGGAGGAGGGATAGCTCAGTGGTTTGAGTATTGGCTTGCTAAACCCAGGGTTGTGAGTTCAATCCTTCAGGGGGCTATTTAGGGAACTGGGGTAAAAATCTGTCTGGGGCTTGGTCCTGCTTTGAGCAGGGGGTTGGACTAGATGAGGTCTCTTCCAACCTTGGTATTATATACTTTTATTACCTTGTTTTGCCCATAGTATTCCAGAAGACAGCAAAACTTTAGAGACATTTTTCATCTGTTATAGCTTGGTAGAGAAGTCATGTTAACTAAGCATCAGCAAAATTGTTTGTCTTGTTTATGTTCTCTGGAATGTCTCTACATCTATACCTAACAGTGAGTTTACAAAACTCCTGTTGGTTAAACAGCTTAACACAAGTACAAAGCCTTTGGGGAAAAGCTGAACATGAATAAAATTGATTGTTAAACAAGAACATAGCTGATATTATATGTAATATTGTATATAATATTGACTAACACTATAAATCTTACAGATGCTCTCTTATCTGGCTTCATATATATTTTGTAAGACACAGAGGGGTTTTAGTAGCTACCTAAAGCTTGGTGGGTTGAATGTATTTCTCAAGCCTCGCTGTAGTCTCCTGCTGTATACAGAGCAAGGGTCATACAAAGGTTTCAGCATTTAATTATAGTTTAGTTTTAGTGTTATATAATTCAGCACGACTATAAGGCATTCTAAACTATAGTGTACTATACTATTTACTATTAGCTACTTATTTTGGTTACATAACATTTTATTTTTATATTCATTCTTATAGCTACTCCACCACCTTCCATGCTTTGATGAATATATTTTGTGCATGACCTGAACGTCTCTATTATCTGGTGCTTAGCAAAGCAATTTACCTTCCTGGGTAATAATTCTGTTTGGGAGTGCTGGGTTCCCAATAAAGTCTGTTTTACAAGAGTCAGCTTCCCAAACCTCGATAAAGTCCCTTCCTTTTATGCTAACTACCCCAGCAGCATTTTAACAATGTAAAACTTTGCAAGCTTGGTTTTTCCATTTTGCCTTTGGCCTGGGTAGGAACACCATGGGGCCTTGGCTTAGTTCAGTCAACAATATGATAACTCACTTTTATTCTTCAGGCATTTGTTATCGCAGGCTTCAAAGCAGTTTGCTTTTTTTGTTGGGTGAATATAAAGGCAGAGGGAGATAATAGTTTGAGCAGAGGATTGGAAGTCAAGGCTCCTGGGATCTGTTCCCAGTTGTGCCACTGAGTCTCTGGGTGACTTTGGGAAATTCATTTAACTTTTCAGGGCCAAAAATTCTGCTCAGTTATAGTGGTGTAAATTCAGTTGCCTCCAGTCATACCTTCTATTGGCTTTACCACATTTACACTGGTAAGTGAGAGCAGATTTTAACTCATAGGGGCCTCCTTTTACTCACTACCATGGCTCTACACAAGCTCTCCAGAGCTGGCTAGCATCTCTGCACTGTGCTACACATCCCTGAATCCCAGCACGCCATCTCTGCTGCAGAGCTGACACATCAGTCCTGGAGGCTGGAGTCGCAGGCTGTGCTCCATACTTGAGTGATGGGCTGGAGTACTGGAGAATATAGCTGGATACTTTGAACTGCCGGTTCCCACAGCCTGCACCAGAACTGACCACAGTTGCCAACTTTCACGTGGTAAATTAGCACCCCGACTTTCACAATAAGCCAAAAACCAAGCTAATCCCATTTCAAAACAAGGCCAAAACATCCAATCCCTAAGAACCCCAACACTCTTTGTGACTAGATCCCCCTGGTGTGCAGTCTGGAACTGTGGTGGGCCTGCTGTACACCCCTGACTCTCTCCCCCCCCCTTGCCCCTGATTGCCCCTCCTTACCCCTGCTTGCTGGGAGCCAATTAAAAAAACAGAAGCAACAAGCTACAACAAGCAACAAGCTACTAGCCAAACAAGCAACAAGCTACAAGCCAAAAACTAGCCAACAAGCAACTGACAAGCCAATTAAGCCAAAACAAGCCGAATTTCTGCATTGTTTTCACAGGTTTGGCATGTCTGCAACTGACTGGCCTCATGCAAGCCAGACTCCACAGGACCCCGACCCAGGGCCCTAACAGTGGTGGAGTGGTCCGCCACTGGGTCAGCGGGAAATCCCACCGAAACCTGCTGACCTCACATGGGTGGGAGATGCCACTCGCTCACCCTCTCTGGGTCACTTCCTACTGCTCTTCCTGAAGCTATAGTCCATGGGGCATCAGGGTCTTCAGGATCCTCAGTGCGATTAATTTTCTGGGGCTCGGTTAGCCACAGATCTCCAGTCTTAATCTCAGGATCTCTGGCTCCCACAGGCAAGGACTATGGCAGCTCTTCAGTTGGAGCCTCTTCCAAAGGTCCTTCCTCTCCAGAGGTCAGCCTAGAATGAGCTGGGCTACTCCCTTTTATACTGAGACAGCAGCTGGAGCATGCCCAGCACGGTCTGAGGGGTGGGACATCCGCTGCCCATAGCATGGGGTTAACCCTTTCCTGCCCAGTGCAGGGTATGCACACCCTGTCACATCCCTCTCCCTTAAGAGGGATCCTGGTGGGTGGTCCATCTCCCTCTTCTTTCCTCCCCACCCAGCCTGGAGAAGAAGTCCGCATTGGTGTGAGCCTTACCAGGTCGATGACACACATGGAAGTCATACAGTTGGAGAGAGAGGTACCAACACATAATCCTGGGGTTGGTGTCCTTCATGCTGTGTATCCATCGGAGGGGTGCATGATCAGTAATCAATGCGAAGGTGCTACCGAGCAGATAGTAGCGTAGGGCATCAATAGCCCACTTTACCACCAAGGCCTCCTTCTCGATTGTTGAGTAGTGTGTCTCCCTGGGGTACAGTTTAGGGCTCAGATATAAAATGGTGTTCTTCCCCATTGATTTCCTGGGATAGGACAGCCCCTAGTCCCACTTATGAAGCATCTCTTTGCAGTATGAAGTCTTTTGAGAAGTCTGGATGTACAAGGACTGGTTCCTGGGCTAGCCATTTCTTAAGGGTCTAGAATGCCTAGTCACACTTACTGGACCACCGCACATGCCAGAGTTGGGAACTTTTGGTTAGGTCAGGGTTGGGGGGGGCGCTATTGTCGCGAAGCCCAGCATGAAATGCGGATAGTATCCGTCAATCCCAGGAATTGGCGTACTTGCGTCTTCGTTGTCAGTGTTGGGGTATCGGATAGAGCTTGCACCTTACCTATCAGTGGTCATAACTTGCCTCCTCCCACTATATACTTCAGGTATGTCAGCTCTTCCAGCCTGAGACAACATTTCGGAGTGTTGGCCGAGAGGCCCGTCTCCCGACGGGCCTTGAAAACACTGGCCAGGTGTCAAGGGTGGTCCTCCCAACTGCCACTGTAAATCACAATGTCATCTATATAAGCTGACGCATAGCGGTCACGAGGCTGCAGCACCCTGTTCATCAACTTCTGGCATTGTTATGAACTGGAAGAGGCCGTACAGTGTGGAAAAGGCAGTCTTCACCCTGGAATTTGGTGTCAGGGGTATCTGCCAATACCCTTTTGTTAAATCCAATGTTGACAAATATTTGGCTCCCCCAGTCATTCCAGGAGTTCTTCAATGCATTGCATCGGCTACGCATCGAACAGGGAGATGGTGTGGACCTTTCAAAAGTTGATGCAAAATCAGATGGTCCTCTCTGGCTTCGGGAGCAATACAATTGGGCTTCACCATTCACTTTGAGATTCTTCCACCACTTCCATCTCAAGCATTGTCTCCAATTCCTGGCAGATAGTGTCCCACATCTTCCTGGGAAGGGGTTGATGGTCATCCCCCACCCTCTGTCCCAGGGTTGTTGCAATATGGTGGCTTAGCATATTGGTCTGCCCTGGGTGTGTTGACAAGATGTCCGGGAACTCCTGTACGAGACATTGTAACTGTTCCCATTGTGCGGGGCTAAGGCCTTCTCTCATTACCACTGGCTTTGGCTCCAGAGGTTTTCCCACTAATGGTCCCAGTTCCGGTTCTGGGGGTGAAGTTGCAATGAATAAGATCTCTCTGTCCTTCCAGGCTTTCAACAAGTTCATGCAATATGTGTGTACTTCCTTCTGTCGCCCCAGCAACCTGATCTCGTAATCTACTGGTCCTACCCGGCAAGACACCTCAAAGGGGCCTTGCCACTTGGCTAATAGTTTTGACTCAGTGGAGGGCAATAATAGTAGAACCCGGTCCCCGGGCTCAAAGCTGCGTACCTTAGTCCCTCTGTTGTATTGTTGCTCCTGGGTTCGCTGGGCTCGTAACAGATTCTCACAGCCGAAGGTGCCCAAGGCCTGGAGATGCTCAAGGAGCCATAACACATTCTCCACCATGTGTTGCGTGGTATGCACACCCTGTCCTCCTTTGGGATGGGGCGGGTTGTGATACCACCACGTTTACAGACTGCCAGACTGTCCTTAGGCTGAAAGTGGCACTGCCCAGAGGCCAGAGTCAATATGGCGGCTCTTGGAGTTATATATAACGACCCTTCAGTTCAGGGCAGTGTGGTCAAGCAGCCAGAGTCAATTACAGTGGCCCTAGCATTCAGGGTGGCGTGGCCTAGCGGCCAGAGTCAAGTACCCGAGTGGCCACCACAAGAGACTCCATTGGACCCCGACCCAGGGTCCTAACAGTGGCGGAGTGGTCCGCCACCGGGTCAGCGGGGAATTCCACCGAAACACACTGACCTCACACGGGTGGGAGATACCACTCACTCACTCTCCCTGGGTCACTTCCTACCGCTCTTCCTGAAGTCATAGTCCATGGGGCACTGGAGTCTTCAGGCTCCTCAGCGCAGATAATTCCCTGGGGATCCTTTGGCCACAGATCTCCAGTTCTAATCTCAGGATCTCCGGCTCCTGCGCTCAAGGGCTGTGGCAGCTCTTCAGCTGGAGCCTCTTCCAAAGGTCCTTCCTCTCCCGCAGCCAGCCTAGAATGAGCTGGGCTGCTCCCTTTTATACTGAGGCAGCAGTTGGAGCATGCCCAGCACAATCTGAGGGGCGGGACATCCGCTGCCCATAGCATGGGGTTAACTCTTTCCTGCCCAGTGCAGGGTATGCACACCCCGTCACAGGCCCTATGGGTCACATCTGATCTTTCAGTCAGGATTGGGGTCCTGCTGTGCTGTGCACTGTCTGAACACCACCAAGGAAGCCCTGATCTCTGCACTGAGGAGCATACAAGAAAAAGCAGGTGGTTATACAATCTGAGGGAATAGTCAAGGGAAGATGTAGGCAACAGTGACAGAAATACATGATTACATAGGTTCACCATGGGCTCCCCTAGATGGTTTTGAGTCATTAAGGTAAAGAATATTTTTTATATTTAATCCCTATAATTACTGTCCATCTACCTAGCTCTGTTCTCTTCTGTATATTTATGCATTATTTTCCTGCATTCATAAAAGACCTTTATATAGCTAGTTGAAATATTTTAAATATTTTTTTCCATCAAAAATAGCATCTATTCAAAAGTAAAACTTTTTGGAGAAATTTTTTGGTTCAAACAAAAATTTTTCATCTGTAGGATAACTTCCATCAAAACTGTATTTGAAATTTTTATGGCTGTTTGATGGTTTACCAAAAAAAAAAAAATCACAATTTTTATTTTATTTTTTAATTATGTTACTTTTCGGTTTGCTACAATGTAATATTGAATTGAGTACAAGTGTTGATGTGTGTTTCTGATGTAGTGGTTTGAGGAGGATACACATAAATATGATGTACTCCCTCCAGCTATGTCTCACACAGGGGTCTCTTTGTCGTTTGGAAAGATATTGGTTTTCCAAAACCACCAACATTCCTGTAAAAATGTTTAAATTTGGAAATCTTTGAAATGGAAATACTTTTTATATTTTTGAAATGTAAAAAAACCAACTGTGGATCCCTAGTCTTGCTGTTTTAAATCACTGTTCATTGGCTATTGCTTAGTCAGAAATGAAAACAGCTGAAGAAAAGGGCTCCTACAGATGTGCCCCAGCATGCACTTTGTTGCCTCAGGGATAGTCCAAATAAGCAATGTTTTACCACCATTTTTGACAAGCCCTCAGACTGCCGAGTCAGTGGAGATGACAGTAGGCTGACTGAATGCCTCAAAATCTACCATTCCTACCCATTTCCTGTACCCGTAAACCACCGCCACTCGGTCAGACACATGATGAAATGCTGCCCTCCCTCTGCCCCCAAGAGGCTTCCCACAGGTGTGCACCACGATGAGTTGCTAGGTGTCCTGAGTTCCCAATGAAGTTAATGAAACATATGGATACTTAGTACCTCGCAGAATCAGGTGTAAGTCATATGAATAAAGTTGAGGGATGCTGGATCAGGCAGAAAACCCCACATGGGCTAAGACATGGAATCATCAGAGCCTGTGACTATAGAAGCAGCGGATTGTCTGTGGGCAATTTTATTTTTATATGTATGCCCCACTTTAAATTATTTTTGACATCTTGGAGCTCCAGCTATGCTCCAGACAACAGTTTTTGCCAGTGGGCTGAAGTGCAGAGATTTGTCTGAGAACAAGAATACAAGCCTCCATGCCCCAAAAGCAAATGACTGAAGAACAGAAGTGACAAGGTTATTGAGGTAGCTGTAGCTGGGTTGCAGGTTGAGGTTCCATACGGTAGTTCTTTGTAATTGGATCTATGACATATGTGCCTGAATGGTACAGGCAGTGCTATAGCATCATCGGCAGGCAGTTATCCTTGTGAAGTGCACAAAAGGGCATCTCAGTAAATGTAGCAAAATCCCTCCAGCTTGAATTCCCAAAGAGTAGTCGTGAAGCTGGTAGTCTTGCCTATTATTAAGGTTGCCTGACACTTCCAATTATAAGACCCTGGTTTTAGTTGCTTGTAAGTTTGCCAAACATTAGCCATTTAGGCTGAAATTGTGTGCCCCAGGTGTCTGCCTCAGCCTGAATTTATCTTGAAAGTTTCAGCAAAATGATTCAAAAAATACATTGTTTGCCTAGGTTAAAAAAATTCGTAGGTTATAGCTCACTATCTAATGAGGGGCCAGAGGGGGAAATGAATGCAATAGTTAGTAACTGGCATATGCTAATTCCCCAAAAAACATTTATCATGTTACTGAACCTTGCTGCTTGTTGCCTAGTGGATATTACCCATTACCCCTCCACACTTCTAGTTCCCCACCTAAGTTGGGATATTTACTCTAAAACTTTTAGATCTAAGGAGTGAAAGTGCTGCAGAAATACAAAATGTTATTTTTTTTAGTATTGTGTAGTGAGTGGGTAGTGAACAAAGAAGGGCTGCTTACTCAGTATTGCAGTATTCAAGGTATTTCACACATGAAGTATAGGAAGGTCAAAGTGAATTCTACAGATACAAAGATAATTGTGTTTTAGGGTCACCACAGTATGCCAGTCATACTGTATGTAGGCGTAAGCAGACTTTGCGTGCCTACCCGTCAGTCACATGTGGTGCAAAGCCCATTGAGACTTACAAGCATGGACCTGATTCACCATTGACCTACTCCAGCTTTATACCAGTGCAACTCTACTGAAACAGTGGAACTATACTGGAGTCATGCAGTGGTAGAAAGTCTGGGAGGAAGACGGTGCCCAGTTATCTGCTGGCATAACTCCATCACAACTCCACGTTGTCACTAGTGCCCGGTAATGCCAATTTGCTTTTCCTCTCAGGCTTCCTTTATGGCTAATGTGCCCGTACAAAATAGGTAACTAGGCCAGATCCTCAGCTAGTGTAAATGGAGCTACACTGTTTTAAAGCAAATAAGGATCTGGCCTCATTGATGTCAGCCATTATGGTCTCTTGGCAGATTTTTCCTTTGGGGGTCCCTCTCTCAACCCATCCTCTCCCTGACCCATGACTCCCTCCCCATGTGGATGCAGTGTTAAAAAAATGAAAGTGGCATTTAAAAATACATAGGGCTAAATCGGTATACAAGCTACAGAAGGAGAAACATTAGTTTTTAAAATTCCACAGCTTTAAGGCCATGGAGTGTCCACTGAACTGTCCATATAAAGGGGATAGGCATGGCCTAGGCATCTCTTGAGAGCCACAGGGCAATTAATGCATCTTGGGGCCTCCACATTCCTCTGCAAACAGACTCCTGCCATGGTGAGCTCCCCATCCATGTTTGGCATGGAGGAGATGAAATGGAGGGAAGGGGTTGATGGAGGGAAGTGGCAGATCAGCAGTATCTCACGCAAAGCGATCCATGAAGAACAGCCAGAGAATGATGCGGCAGAGAGAAGCAATTCCCCAGTTCTACCCCATTCCCATCTTGCCCCATTTCCCCCACACCCATTGTAGATGACATGCCTCCAAATGCAGAGGGACTCAACAACATTGAACAGGTTTTTGGTCATAAACATTGTTTTCCATTCATTTCATCTCCTCCATACATCACTCCATGAGGTTTGTTCCAGCCTGCACTGGTGTAAGAGAGCAAAATGAAGCCCAGTGTGGCTAGACAGACGCCCGGAAGCTGTGCACAAAAGGGAGAGGGGACAGGAAGTTGGTGACGGCTCTCTGATTCTCTGGCTGGCCACCACCCTAACAACCTAAGGGCTGCTCAAAACTGAATCAGATGGTAAGAGTCCACAAACTCTGGCCATGCCCCTTCTAGTTCCCAGCACTGGGGTCACAATGATGGTGGCATACACCAATGCTACGCCCAGTGGGAGACTAACTCCCTCAAAACATAAAATAATGACTGATAAAGATTGCAGAGGACACAAAAATGGGGGGAGAGGTAAATAATGAAGAAGACGGGTCACTAATTCAGAGCAATCTGGATCACGTCGTAAACTGGGCACAAGCAAACAATATGCATTTTAATATGGCTGTGGTGCTAGCAAACCAGGTGCCAGCTCATGCCAAAGCCCCAGGTCTCACTGGATGCTTACAAATGCATAGCCGGAAGGCAGGCCAATTCACTTGGTAGATTGGTCAATGTATAAGAGTGTATTTGGTGGTTAAATTTCATGAAAACTAATGGGATGTTACTAGCATTATTTTCACTTATCTGTATCCCGTTATAATGTAGTAGCAAACATTGTGTATACCCCTGTAACTAAATAACCGATCAAATGAGAAAGAAGCCTTGTATAATGCAAATGAAGAACTTTAACAGAAAAGTGCTAATTTCAAAGCAAGTGGTTATTGTGTGTGATGACTCGAGGTCAAAGGAAGAGCCCACGTGGGTACTGACCTTATCAGCTTGTTTTCTGTGAGAAGAAGCAATAAGTATGGATTGAGAGAAAAAATCTGCATCTCTGGACTGTTTGGGTTCTAACAGTTGTCTCTTCTGGCCTTAGAATTTATGAATCTATGCTGAGGGAACCCACGTAGGGAGATGCAGACAGGTTTTACTACATTTTGCACTGCCTGAGTGGAATCTGCTCCGGAATTTAGATACACCAACTGAAACAGTGATATTTCTTTTTTATGTTGCAAAAGGTGCCCTCTGAATTTAGGGTCAGCTTCCGGATTTTGGCCGTGCAATTACATCCATGCTCAATGTGCCTCAGCAGAATTTTCCAAATCTATTTTCTCTTCTTTTAGTTTTTTGTTCCTTCTTTTGTGTTGAAGGTACAGCCTGGGAGACTTTGTGGAATCACAGAGCAAGACTGTGAAAGATGTATGGAATGAAACATCCTTGCTCATCCTCTCACACAGAGAAGACAGGCTTCTGACTGCCGTGCTGTTTGCTTTGTGCTACACAGATGCACAATATCCAATAAAGTCAGAGGTGCACCATAAAAAGCCCTCCGAGACCAGAAGTAAGAAACCCCAGAGAAATAAACCATTTTTATTAAAGTGATTTTAAAGGGTTTTTTCCCCTGGTTTTCCTATTCGTTAGCTCACCTCCCTCTGCAGCCAGCTTTGTAGAGCCTTTTGGGAAAGGGAATCGTTCACATGCATCAAATTTCAAATACTTTCAAAGTAAAAAGTACTTTTAAACACAAAATTCTTTGCAGCAGGTTTTTTTCTTCCCCAGTGATTACAGCAGGTTTTAAAATGGGTTGAATGTATTATTATTTGTTTTTTGTGTATCTGCCTTCATGGCGTTAACCCTGCCTCTCTTCCAGGCATCAGCTAAAATGACCACTTGTGATGCTGTGAAACCGAAGAGCTCATATGGCTCCAGAGGGATGAGCTTCTGAAGAAAGTGAAAGCCTTTAAGTTATACTTCTCTTTGGTTAGTTCCCTAAGGAAAGCCACTCTCTCCATGTGGGAAGTTAGTGAAATACATTAGTAACAAGAAGGTTGGTGCCCCATGTTTAATGATCCTTAGCCACAGAAGTCTCCTACTGCCAATGGGACATAAAGCTACTCTAAATTGAGAGATGAGGCCAGGCATTCTAGTTCACCTATTTTCGCTTCTAAGCTTCTTGCTTTTCTATATAGATACTTACATCTTATGTGCCTATTGTTAACTCCTTAGTCTGACATCTTGATTTCATGGACTGCCTCTGATCTTTACCTATCCCTGGTCCAGTTCAGCTGTGTTTTCTGTCCCATCTTTTACTGGTTACTTTCCATGACAGACATCTCTAAGTGATGTCTATGTCCAACACTAATGCTCCTTTCCACTCACTGTCTTCCCTCCTAACTAAACAGTTTCCCAAAACTTTATTATTTCAATGTGCTCGCAGTTAATTTTGGTCCAACCCTCCTTTACAGGATGCTCTGCCCCCAGAATGTTCCTCAGTGCCTAGTAAATGTAAACCCCTCATATTCACGCCATGTTTTCATCCTTGTACTGAGACCCTGCAATTCTTCCCAATGTCCCCAATCCAGTTGTCTCTGCACATACATGGAACAGGAAGCATTTCTGGAAGAGCTGCCTAAGCCACCTTCCTAGCAATCTAAAGTTAGCTTCCACAAGCTCTCTTACATCATTGGTACAAATATGTACAACTACAGACTGCTCCCCAGCGCTCACTGAGAGAAAGTCTAGAGATCTCATGAGACCCATCACTTTTGAACCTGATAGGTAAGTTGCTGACTGTTTCTTACGGTCAACACATGCCCAGCTGCCTGCATTTTTAATGATCTAATCAGTGCCACAAAAGCCTTCTCCATTCCTGCAGGCTCTGTCTCCACATCTACTAGTCTTTGCAAAGACAACTTACTTGCCTATAAATGGACAATAGAGGATCAGCAAATATGCCTCATTTCAGGAATGTAATTCGGTATGTGTCTAGCTTTAAATCTATGAGGCTATGTCTACACTGCATGGTAAACCCAGGTGTGTGGGACCTGACATTTCCAAGCCCAGGCTTGAGCATCCACACTTCATTGTAGACTTGGGTTCACAGTTGCTGGACCCGGGTCTCACCGCTGTGCTAATGTATCCATACTACACTACACAGATCTTTTGACATGGATCTGTAGATTTGAGTTGTGTACACACTGCAAAATGACA
Organism: Emys orbicularis; assembly: GCF_028017835.1. NCBI lineage: Eukaryota > Metazoa > Chordata > Testudines > Emydidae > Emys > Emys orbicularis. The sequence goes on from NC_088683.1 coordinate 351,015,043, forward strand.
GGGCTTGGACTCAAGTCATGGGGGGACTCAGGCTCTGAGACTGCCAGCAGGTTCCTGGGACCCAGGTCCTGATTGCTTGCTGATCCGAGTCAGACTGATTTGGGTGTGGATGGAAGGGGGACTTGGTCTCCAACCTGAGTCAGATCCTAGGCTTAGTGTGCGGTGTAGACATACCCAGTGTCATTCCAATGGGTTAGGAACATGCTTCAGTACCTGCTGAACTGGGACCTTAATTCCAGGGAAATGTAACCAAATACAGACACTCATACATCATTTAAAAGGTAATAGAGGACAAGGACTGTTCAGTAAATACAGATAGAGAATAAGAGACAAAAGACATCTCTGTGTGTCATTACTCAAAGATGTGCAAGAGAAACAGAGAAGAAATACCCATATTTCCATGCACAGAAGAATGACAATTTGGATAACTCCTTATCACACTGGTCTGTGTGAACAATCAAATAGTAACAAAAGGAAATCAGCAAAAAAAGCCCCTGACAAGTCTATGGATCATAAAATAGGAAACAATGACAACTCTTGCCTATGTAATTCTGAGAAAACCATTTGAAACATAAAGATTATATGGATTGATTAGCACGATTAGGAATCTAACAACTTCACCAAAAGAAATCGGAGCAGCACTAGCAGTCACTGGTAAAAAACAGTCCTCCCCTTTCACTAAGAAGAGAGTGTTCATTTAGGAATATTTTTATATATTATATTTGTGTTTCTAAAGCATCTTCTGCTTATGGATGTCAAAGTGTTTTGCATAAATCAATAAAACACCACAACAGCCCTTCTGAGGTGAGTATCTCCTCTCCTCCCCCCCCCCCCATGCACACACACACACACATTTTAAAGATGGGGAAACTGAAGTAGAAAGAGAGTAAAGCCCTGATTCAACACAAATTCAAGTGCTAGAAAACTCCCAATAGCCATAAAGCATCTCCTTGATTATTACAGGACATGGAGCAGGCCCTAAAAGCAACATTTTCAAACTTGTTTGCCTAAATTTAAGCACACATAGAGTGAGATTTTTAAACACACAATCTGTGTTAGTAACTAATTCTCACTGAAAGTCAATAGGAATTAAGCACCTACTTGACATTTTGTGTCTTTGAAAATCTCCTCAGTGGGCCCTTAGTCAGCAAAGAACCTTAAGGCACGTGCTTAAATGCCATTGACATTCACAGGACTGAAGCACATGGTTAAATTTAAGCATATGCTTAAGTACTTTGCTGAATAGGGATAAACCTAAGAACAAGCAAAAATGTTGATGAGCTGGGCTCGGTAATAGGTAACCTAGTCTTCAGATGTACCAAACACGTCCAGTTTCCATTGCTATCAATGGATGAAATTCACCCCCCTGCAGACAGCACACACAATAGCTACACAACATTTAAGCATATGCAAGGGGAGAAAATGTGTACGTTTAAAGGCTGCATTTGTGTCATTTTGAGCATGGCTATACGTAACTTTCAGGAGGTATATTTAGAATTCATCTTCATGTGGAATGACTTGTCAACTCTTTCTCTGTTGAGCTGAGGAGAAATCTTTTACAAAACTTCGCTGCTAATGAGTTGGTAATACCTCAGCAATAAACTACAACCTGCATCCGCATAAGCTTATAAAAATACCTTTTGGAGATAAAATTGGCATTATTTATGTGTGTCACTTAATATGAATAATGTATCAGTTTAGCTTAAACTGAATAATTCAAATCAAATGTTGGTAAACTCTAAAAGCCTTTTTAAATGGAGATTGGGAAAGAATCATATCTCCTTTGAGATTTTCACCAAATGAGTTTTCTGTAGATCTTTTAACTTTTTTTTTTTAAGATCCTGGTTGAGATAATGTGCCTTTTCTTTTTCTAGTGGGAAAAAATAACTGTTGTTGCTGTACATTAGATGGCAAGCACAAAAGACATCATCTCAGATGTGTTTGAGGTAGATCATATTATTGTACATTTTACATGCAGATTCCACACAACATGCAGTTTGCAGAAAAAGGGGGAGACTGGAAAAGGAGGGAAGATTTAACGTTTATTTGTGCATGTAAATAGCAGAACATGTAAGTTCTGGCACAGTTACTTTCCACTGGAGCAGCAGTGATAGACCATTGTACAGTGAGGTGAGAAAACAAAATCCCACTCTCTTTGTTAATGCTTTAAGGTCTGTTTTTAGCCACCTATCAAGGCAAGAGGACAGGAAGGATTAGTTTATTATGATATAGAGGCAGAGCTAGATTTTTAACTTGGCATACATACCCATGCAAGGAAGTACACTGGTGAAGTGAAAAAAAAAAATCAAGCCCAATAATAGAGCTAGTTGAATTTCCAATACTGAAATATTTTGGCCAAACCGCAACATATTTTGTTTTGGAAATGCCCTGGATATGTGGGGTGGAGGCCTCATGCTCCCTTTTGCCAGACTCCCTGGTCAGCCTACATCTCATGGTGCACCTGGTCTTCCCCCTTGGCAAGGGGAGGCAATTCCTCACAGCTATCGGCAACAGGGTGGCTTGCTTGTGGGCCAGACAGCCCACGCTAGGGCTAAGTTAGCCCTAATTACAAGATGAGCCTCACTTGAGAGGAAGCAAGTGATTCCTGTATAAAAAGGCAGTGGGAAGCCACAACGGGGGTGAGGCTGAGGAAAGTAGCTGAGGACTGCTTGAGGCCTGGCAGTAAGCTGGGGGATGCTCAGGAAACAGACGCCTGAGAAGCTGTAACTGGCTGGAAGGCTGAAAGGAGCAAGGCTGGCTCTTGCAGAGACACTGAACTATGACCCAGCTCTGGAAAGGCAGGCTGGGAATCCTCCAGTTAAGCAGAGAAAGATGCTGAACTGCATTTGGGACCCAGAAGGCCAGTGTAGACTTTGAGGACTGAATAAATTGGACCCCAGGTGGGGAAACTTCTAATTTCCCCATGGAGTTTGTTTGAGGAGCCCTATGAAGCAGAAAAGAGGGGTGGGGCACTGCAACGGCAACTGTGGCCATGGACTGGTGTTCAAGAAGCAGTGAGGGGACACTGTGCCAGTGTCCCTGGCTGTGATACATGATGGAAAACGTAGTCCAGCTGGGGAGCCTGGACAATGGAGGAGACTAGACATGAGATCACTGAACTACAACTCCCAGGAGGCACCATTGCAGCATTTGCAAATTGAAATGTTTTGGTTTTCAGGCATTTGTCAACAAAATAATTGCAAGGAGACATTTGTCATGGGGGATAAAGGAGCGAAAAACCAAATTTTCCATTGAAACAGTTGACAAAAAATGTTGACCAACACTACCCCAAATTACACAGTGCAACAACAAAGTACATAACTCAAATAGAAAATAAAAGCAGAATTAACTTTCTCCCAAAGGTTGCCACGTATGACTCTGGTATATGCTGAGGAGGAAGCTTTCCAGATATTCAGAGTTGACCTTTCCAGTTTATAGTTGGAGCTGGTTAGCAGTCTGAAGCCTGCAATCTCAGCTGCCATATTGGGACAGCTGACAAGAAATTAGACTTACATTATTGAAGGGTTTAAATGCCAATATCAAAATCTGGTATTACATTTGTTGAGTCATGGCAGTCAATGCTGGTTGCGAAGTATCCTGACTGGACCAATAGGAAAAAAGCAACAGTAAAAGACACCATATTTTTCCCAAATTACCCACTTTGAGGAGATCAATACACAGAACGTTATCTACAGTAATGCTAAACAAAAGCAAGGTTTGCTTTACAACTTTCATGTTAATTATGCATCCTTTTATATGCATCAGTATCATCTTTCATATTTCTGTTGGATGAAAGCAGAAACATCCTGTCACACATAAAACAACTAAAACCAGATTGTTTAGACTTGTTTTTGGGTTCAGCAAGGCATATATTGTTTTTTTAATTTCTAATTAATTTGACAGTTTCATATCACACTCTTCAAGGCACTGCCCCAGTGGGTTTCAGTTCCCCTAGGATCAGATAAATACAGAAAAAGTGGTGAATATTTAGGGTGAACATATTTCCCCATGCTGAATATGGGACACCTGGTAAAATTACTCATATTCAAGTGAGTTCAATGGCAATCAGTCTGAACTATGCAGTACAAATGTTCAAATTAACATCAAGTTGACTGAGCCCCTGTTCTAAAGAAATACTGCATAATTGGATTCTTTATATTTACCTTCTTATCTTTAAAGCTTTAGGGTTCACACAGAGAGGGTGACACACACACCCCTACCCCCGCCCCCCCACACACACACATGGGGAGAGGTGACACACACACACACACACACTCCCATACACCTCTCTCACAGAGGCAGGGAGACCAACCGACCCAACCCTCCCAGCCCGGTGCTCTCAGCCCTTTATCCCTGGCTGGCCCCCCGGGACGGATCCCTCTCTCCTGGTACCAGGTGCTACATCTTCCTGATGCAACATGGGGGGGGGGCACACAGGGTCACATGCCCCCTCTCCCCAGATTTCTGTCAGGGTTCACACCAGAATGTGGCCAGAAGCAGCCTTTTGGCACTGTGAGGGAAGGAAGGGACAGGAGCTGCTTCCAGCCTCTGGGGAGGAGGGAGACAAGGGATGACCTAGCCTGTGTCTTTGCAGAGCTCATCTCTTCCGCTGTGGCTGGAAGCAGCTTGCCCCTTCCTGCCCGCACAGTGTCGAAAGGCAGCTAACACCTCCAGGTAGCTGCTGGCCACCAGCATAACCCAGCCACCTCCTGTCCCCTGGCTACAACGCAGGCAGGAAGGGGTTAAGCCCTAAGGATGCATTGTGCACCAGGGCCCAGCAAACCCGCCCACAGAGGTGGCTCAGCAGGGGAGGATGGAGTAGTCCCATGCTCCCTATGATCAGGACCCAAGTGTGGCATTACGCCCCATATCCTTCATAGTAATATTATTATGATTATGGCATAACTATGATGTGTTTTATGCAGTATAGGTCATGTAAGATATCATTGAAAAGGTTATGATTCACTGAATATGATTATCCTATTTGTATGCACGTATCATTTTGGTATCTAAAGTTAGGAATATTATCTATGCCTCTATTACAAATGTGTTTACACCCGGGGAATGCCAACTAGGCAGAATGCAATCAGTCTAGATGGCTGGTTGGGAAGGGCCATTAGGGAGAACAATAGGTCTTAGAAGAAGCTAATCTCCCACCAGGAAGACTTCCTGAGGACTCTACAAACAGTCTCCGAGTCATGGCTGCTGTGACCCTACAGGGACATGTGACCAAGTCACCTGATACTGGACTCCATCTTGGAATACCAGAGTTTTTCCACTGAAAGGTGTGGGAACTAAGCCTGGAGACCATGTGCAAAAGCTATTGAAGGCAGGGGAGTGACATCATCAAGGTTCTTCACTGACTCCCTGCCCAAGAAGAATGCTGGAAACACCTGAGGAAAAAGGACTGTACTGGGAAGAAGGGCTGAACCCAGGCTAGAGGGATTTCTAGCCTATGAAAGGAATATTTGGGGTTTTAAGCTGCAAGCAAGTGCAGTTTGCCCTTTAAGAATCTCTGCAACCTGCTCAATCATCATTTAGGGTGAGAATTTGCTACTCACATCCAATCTCTTTAGTATATTAAGCTTAGATTGTGTTTTTGTTTATTTGCGAGGTAATCTGCTTTGATCTATTTGCTATCCCTTATAACCACTTACAATCTATCTTTTGTAGTTAATAAACTTGTTTTTGTTTTGTCTAAAACCAGTGTGTGGAAATCATAACTTGGGGGCGGAAAGCTGTTGCATATCTTCCTCCACATTGAGGGAAGGGGGCGAATTTCATAAGCTTATGCTGTACAGTTCCCTGTGCAGCTCAAGATGGTATAATTTTGGGTTTACCCTCCAGAGAGGGTGTGCGCCTGAGAAGCTGGTAAGTGCCCTAGCTATATAGCCTTCCCATGCAGGGGCTGGTCAGAAAGCCTGTCTGTGTGTTACTACAGCTGGGTGTGTCCCTACCTGTGTGCTGGTGAAAGTGTGAGACCGGGAGCATGTCTGCAGCTTGTCACAGCATTACAGGGTGAGTGGGAGCCCAGGCTGGTGGGTTGGGGGGCTCAGTGGTACCCCAGTTCCAGGTGGCACCCAGGGGGACCCCGTCACACCGGGGTGGGTGAAGAAGGTGCTGTGGAACCAGCAGGGCCAGGGTGCAAACAAGCTGGAAAACCCTTTCCCCCCGCCCCGCCACTCCCAAAGTTAGCTGAGGGGCGGAGAGGCTTCTCTGTGCCAGCGCTGTGCAGGTCTTGGAACACGCAGGGCTCAGTTCCCCCTGGCCAGTGCCCTGGGTTGGATGGTATTGGCCTTTCCCAAGGCACCAGCCCAGCCAGAGGCAGTGGGGGAAGGAAGAAGCCTGCTGGCCAGGCTGTTGGTGAGCTGAGCACTCCGACCAGGGGCTGGTTCTCTGCACAGCACTGGGAGTGGGATGTGTCTCACTGGGGGGATATGGAGGAGCAGCGGGGTTGGGGGGGGGGTGAAGCAGGGAGAAGGAGAGAAAGAGGGAAAGCAGAGAGAGGACAGTGAGAGGGGGAGTATGTAAAGGGCTGATGGGTTGGCAGCAGAGGTGACATGTAACCTGCTGCTGCCTGGCACCTGCCCACACTCACCAGCCACCACCGCTCACAGCGTGCAGCCAGTGCCAGCCGAAACGGGACATGGGGAGAGGCCCTGTTGGCTGAGAGCCGGCACGCTGTGGGGGTTGTGCTGGTGAACCAGCAGGGGGAGCGGCTGGCCCCGCATGCTGCAGTTTGGCCCCGTCCCCAGCCTTGGAAACCCACTCCCATCGTCAGCCACTGGACCCCCCCACCCACTCACCGCTGGTGGGAGGACGGCTGGCGAGCAGGAATCTGGCCAGCAGCAGGACCCACCAGTACTGCTGGGGAGAGACAGAAAATATGGGACAAATTGCCAGTTTTTAAGAAAAAGTTGGGACATCTGCAGGAGGACTTAAATACGGGACTGTCCCTTTAAAAACGGAATGTCTGGTCACCATATGAGTACTCAAATGTTGTAAATCAGCATAGATCCATTGACTTCAACTGAGTTACACCAAGTTACAACAGCTGAGGATCTGGCCTGAAGCAATTTTGTTTTTCCCCAAGATCCTTTGTGTTATATACTTATTTCAAAGATAAGATTGTGAGGTACCTTGGTCACTGTGCATAGGTACTTACACATGGAAAAGATATTTGACAGTACAGGGCTTTTCAATCTAGTAGACAAAGACACGACAAGATTGACTGGAAGTTGAAGTTAGATAAATTCGACCTTGAAATAAGCTGCAGTTTCCTAATAGTGATGGTAATTAAATATTGGAACAGTTTACCAGGGGAGGTGGTGGAATCACCAGTGCGTCTTAGAAATGAGATTAGATAACTATTTAAAAAACATGCTTTAGTCAACCTTCTAGGGGAAGAGCTATAGCCTATGTGTAACAGGAGGTCAGACTAAATGATCAGAGTGTTCCAATCTGGCCTTAGAGTCTCTGAATCAGTGAATCTTTGAGTAATTGTGGGTTATGGGGGTGGGGGGAGAGATAGGAAAGCAAAGTCTCACTAACACAGAAAAATCTTTAAAGTCAAATCTATAATGTATGATACTATCCTATCAACTGTTCAAAATCATCATCATTCATAGTTACATAGAATGAGACCGCTGCCGAAATTAAAACCCATTTTCCATCTAATTACTCTTCCTAGTACATATAGGACTAGATGTCATACGTGCAGGTATGGGGTGTTGCATGTATAAGCATGAGATAGAAATGGGCGTATAGAAGTGCAGAGGACTGCAATCCTGCACTAATGAAAGTGCTGCTTGCTGACTGCCAGTTTATTCCTACATAGGAAAAGGGATAAGGCCAAAGAGAGGCATGTGTAGTTAAGTTCTCTGTTAGTATAATGAGGATCATGCTCAAGCCCATGTCTTCTCAGACATGCTCATGCTCCACTTCCACCCTATCCATTTTACCCTGTATGCTTGTGCGTGAGGTGTTGAGTGCATCCTGGGGGGTATTGAGGACCCTCAGCTCTGATACAAGTCCAAAGGGGTGATGAGTGTGCAGCTGCTTGAAAAATCAGGCAATATACATTTAGTGCCTATGGGAGATAAGTGCCCAACTCCCTTTGAAATTCAATAGGAGTTGGAAAAAGCAACAAAGAATCCTGTGGCACCTTATAGACTAACAGAAGTATTGGAGCATAAGCTTTCGTGGGTGAATACCCACTTTGTCAGGCGCATGTAATGGAAATTTCCAGAGGCAGGTATAAATATGCACCAAGGGAACACCACACACCTCAACTGCTAGAAGAGGGCCTCACCCTCCCTGATTGAACTAACCTCGTTATCTCTAGACTGATTCTTGCCTCACTTTCAAAAATCCCAAGCTCACAATGCATGTAGGTTATTGACGCTAAGCACCCAGGTTTCTTGGCCATAGTGTGAGAGAGACTGTCTGCCTAAACAACAATAATAATAAAGGTGCTAGTCTAAGCCCTCTACCTGATCATTACAAAGGCTGAAAATAAAGGAAAATTTCCACAGCTTTCTCTTTCTTCTAATAAACCTCCAAAACACGTTGGCAGATGTTGGCAGATGAAGGGGCATTGCAAGAGGATAATGAAGGTTTTAAGGTGAAGTTTGTACTCACATTGGGTGTTGTACTGACAGCACTGACGTCTTCTATGGCCTGGTCTACACTACGACTTTAATTCGGATTTAGCTGCTTTAATTCGAATTAACGCTTGACCCGTCCACACAACGAAGCCATTTAATTCGAATTAAAGAGCCCTTTAATTCGATTTCTGTACTCCTCGACGAGAGGAGTAGCGTCAAAATCGGTATTGTTAATCCGAATTAAGGTTAGTGTGGCCGCAATTCGATGTTATTGGCAATTAGATGTTATTGGCTACCCACAATGCAACGCTCTGGAAATCGATGCTACTTCGGTAGCTTGGACGCACACCACCGAATTAATGGTGCCTAGTGTGGCCGAATACATTCGAATTTATAAAATCGGTTTCCTAAATTCGAATTATATAAATTCGGATTAATCCTGTAGTGTAGACATACCCTATGTGTCCAGAGAACAGGGAACAGTTGTGCAGGTGCCTGCAGTAACCTGAAAATGTGCCTCAACTGGGCCATGGAAGAGCTATCTCTGGAAGCAACAGGGCTGCAGAGATTGCAGACAAGGGTACTGGTTTAAAGTAGTGTTGAGATATTGATACCTGTCCACTAGGAAGTGGGCTGAAAGCAGCAATGTATTTCCATGTAGGCCTCTGAACTGCCATTAAATGGTGACCACTGGAGCTGAGCAGAGATTTTTCATCAAAAGAGTTTCCATTTAAAAGCTTTTCATATTTTTCAACCTATTCTAATAACTTTCAGCCCTTTTCAACCTGTACTTGAACCAGAGCCATGTAGCCCATTAATCTTCTGTGCTATATGGCCCTAGCTGTTGAGACTTTTAGGGCTGGTGGCTGAAATTTTCAAAGGGTACACAGCTCCTATTAAAAGGCAACAAAAGAGTTCACTGGAATTCATTGCTCACCCATTTCTCCATCTAACTGTATCTGTACAGAGTGCTGCTCTTCAAATTCTTCTGCTTACTCCAGTAGGGTTTTTTAAGCAAATCATATTTGTTTGCAGTCATTTTAGTGGCTTCTCTTTTTTAGCATTAGATTAATTACTAGATTGCTCATTTGAATTCTGAGTTATTACATTTGCTCCCCCTCACCACTGAATTTGATTTCTCCAACTGGATTTATCGGCTCTTTCAAATCCAAGGCTGCTGGGTTTGTTTGGTCTTATTTATTTATTAATTTATTTTAACCACATGAAATAACTACTTGGAGACCTTTCCCTTTCTTCCCCGTTTTCATTATTTTTACAACACGATAGGACTCCTAGAGTTCAACAGCAAATCGTGTGCCTGCAACAGCATAATGAGTGGAATACATACAGCACTGTATATGATATCAGAATTGATCCCATGGCGATAAAACTAATATCACCAACCCTGGATTGTGGCACCGCAGAATGAATCATGGGGGAAGCGCACACTGAGAATGAAGTAGAAGGCTTTTATTTACACATTTATCTTGCTAATCAGGCGTGGTGGGAAAAGGAAATTCAGAAAAGAAAGTGCCTGACAGTTTAACAGGAGCTCTGATGAAATATTATATTGTTTAAAGTTTGCCAGAGTGTGGTTCTCTAAGGAACAGAATCGCTCTAGTGTTTTCTTCATCTCACAGTGTTTCCTAATGGAATCTGCCTTCTACAGAATGTTGCAGAGAGTAGCATCCAGAGTATTACATCTCTCCATGTCTCTTTCACAAACAGAAGATGCTCCAATAAAAGATTTTATCTCACCCACCTTGTCTCTCATCTCTCCAGGTAAACAGACTAAAAAACTTTTTTATTTGTTAACCTTTTATTTGTATTACAGTAGTGCCTAGAGGCTGCCCTGAAGCCAAGACCCGGTACCCATTGTGTACATACGCACAGTAAAAGTAAAGAATAAGGTGGCTTTGTAGAAGGGCATATGGGCAGCTTGGCCAAATTGTGTTTAAGACAGGATTAAAGGGGAAATAGGAAAATGTGGCTTTAAACTACTTTTACATTAGCACTCAAATATGTTATTTTTTTATTTGTATATTCCTTTGCAACTAGTGAACCAAAATGCATGAGGGATACTATTCCACTGAAGTTATTGAAGCAGCATTGAATTTGACTCATTAAGTTAATCCTCAGAATGAACATCTCTGTGATGTAAGTAAGCAATTTTTAATTTCCCCTTCCGCAGAATGAAGATGATACAAAAAGGTCTGATGACTTGCCCAAGGTCGTAGAGGCAGCCAATGTCAGCGCTAGGGTGACCAGTCATCCTGATATTATTGGGACCGTCCCGATATTAGGGGCTTTGTCTTATATACACAACTACAGTAACTCGTCGCTTAACGTTGTAGTTATGTTCCTGAAAAATGCAACTTTAAGCTAAATGATGTTAAGTGAATCCAATTTCCCCATAAGAATTAATGTAAATGGGGGGGTTAGGTTCCAGGGAATTTTTTTTCGCCAGGCAAAAGACTATATTTTATTTAATACTGTACACAGCAATGATGATTGTGAAGCTTGGTTGAGGTGGTAGAGTCAGAGGGTGGAAGAGGGTGGGATATTTCCCAGGGAATGCCTTCATGCTAAATGATGAACTACCCATCGGCTGAGCCCTCAAGGGTTAACACATTGTTGTTAATGTAGCCTCACACTCTACAAGACAGCAGGAATGGAGGGAGGAGACACAGCATGGCAGAGAGAGACACAGCATGGCAGAGAGAGAGACACACACAGTGTGTGTGTGTGTGTGTGTGTGTGTGTGTGTGTGTGTGTGTGTGTGTGTGTGTGTGTGTGCCACTCCCAGAGGCTAGCGCAGATTAGGCGTAGGAAGAAGAGGACACGGGAGGACATGTTCTCGGAACTTATGGGCTGCTCCCGAGCCCAGGCAGCCCAGCAGACCCAGTGGAGGGAGAACTTGTCCCAAATGCACCGATCACACATGGAACGGGAGGAGAGGTGGCGGCAGGAAGACCAGCAAGTGACTCAAACGCTGCTTGGACTAATGAGGGAGCAAATGGACACGCTCCGGCGCCTTGTGGATGTTCTGCAGGACCGGAGGCAGGAGGACAGAGCCCCGCTGCAGTCTATCTGTAACCGCCCTCCCCCGCCACCAAGTCCCATACCCCCCTCACCCAAAGTCCAAAGAAGGAGGGGCGGCAGAGTCCGTGAAAACTCTCACTCCACCCCTGCAGACTGCTCAAGTACCAGAAGGCTCTCATTCCCCAAAATTTGATAAGTCCTTTCCTTCCCGCCTCACCCAAGCCCCCGTCCAAGTTTCACCCCCCAGTTTCATGTGTAGTTGCTAATAAAAAATACGTTTCTGTTAATTACTGTTTCCATCATGTTCTTTTAGAGGAGAGTCTGTCTGAAGGGGGGGAAGGGGGTTGGTAATTGGACAGGACAGTCACCTTTACCAGGGTACAGAGGCGGGGGCAGGTTCAGCAGCAGGGCACACACACATTGCAGTCACTAGTTACCCTGGTCAGTCTGGGAGGTGGTTTTCATGTTCGGGGGGGGGGGGGGGCTCTGTGACTTTGTGGCGGGGGAGGGCAGTTAGAGATCTTATGCAGCGGTCCTTATCCTGGATCACAGAGCCACGCAGCAGGGGATCTGTAACCGTCCTCCCCCTGCCACAAAGTCACATAGCCCCCCCACACACAGAGTCCCGAACAGGAGGGGTGGCAGGCTCCGTTGAAACAACCAGTCCACCACTGTGGAGCCTGTCATTCCTGGAGTTTAGAAGCGTCCTTTGCATCACTACACTACACACGCTCCCCACCACAGTCTGCGTCCCAGGTTCAACACTTTCCCGCGAAAACAGTAATAAAGAAAACGGTGTTCATTAACAAAATTCAAGTGATTTTATTTTTAAACGTGTGTTGGAAGGGGGGGAACGGGGTATGTAACTGGAGAGGATAGTGAACATTTACTGGGTAAAGAAATGGGGGCAGGTTCAGCTTCTCTGTAAACAAACTTAAAAGTCACAGGTTACCCTGCTCACTCAGGAACCTAGCTTTCAAAGCCTCCCGGATGCACAGCGCGTCCTGCTGGGCTCTTCTAATCACCCGGCTGTCTGGCTGGGCGTAATCAGCAGCCAGGCTATTTGCCTCAACCTCCCACCCCGCCATAAAGGTCTCCCCCTTGCTCTCACAGAGATTGTGGAGCACACAGCAAGCTGCAATAACAATGGGGATATTGGTTTCGCTGAGATCACAGCGAGTCAGTAAGCTTCTCCATCTCCCCTTGAGACGGCCAAAAGCACACTCCACCACCATTCTGCACTTGCTCAGCCGGTAATTGAACAGTTCTTTTTCAGTGTCCAGGGCGCCAGTATAGGGCTTCATGAGCCAGGGCATTAGCGGGTAGGCTGGGTCCCCGAGGATGACTATAGGCATCTCCACATCCCCAAGAGTTATTTTGTGGTCCGGGAAGTAAATACCTTCCTGCAGCCGTCTAAACAGACCTGAGTTCCTGAAAACACGAGCGTCATGAACCTTGCCCGGCTATCCGACGTTGATGTTTGTAAAACGTCCCCTATGGTCCACCAGTGCTTGCAGTACCATTGAAAAGTAGCCCTTTCGGTTGATGTACTGGCTGGCCTGGTGGTCCGGTCCCAGGATAGGGATGTGAGTTCCATCTATAGCCCACCGCAGTTTGGGAATCCCATCGCGGCGAAGCCATCTATGATGACCTGCGCGTTTCCCAGGGTCACTACCTTTGAGAGCAGTACCTCAACGATTGCGTTGGCTACTTGCATGACAACAACCCCCACGGTAGATTTGCCCACGCCAAAGTGGTTCGCGACTGACCGGTAGCTGTCTGGCGTTGCAAGCTTCCAGAGGGCTATGGCTATTCGCTTCTGGACAGTCAGGGCTGCTCGCATCCGGGTGTCCTTGCACTTCAGGGCAGGGGACAGCAACTCACAAAGTTCCATGAAAGTCCCCTTCCGCATGCGAAAGTTTCGCAGCCACTGTGATTCATCCCAGACCTGCAGCACTATGCGGTCCCACCAGTCCGTGCTTGTTTCCCGGGCCCAGAATCGCCGTTCCACAACATCAACATGACCCATTGCCACCATGATGTCCTCGGCGCGGGGTCCCGTGCTTTGTGACAGGTCTGTGCCACTCTCAGACTTCAGGTCCTCACCACGCTGCCGTAGCCTCCTTGCCCGATTTCTCAGCATCTGCCTCTGGGAAAGGTGGATGATAAGCTGCGAGGTGTTGACAATGGCCATAACTGCAGCGATGGTCGCAGCGGGCTCCATGCTCGCAGTGCTGTGGCATCCGCGCTGTCACTGACCAGAAAAGTGCGCGAACTGATTTCCCGCCGGCGCTTTCAGGGAGGGAGGGCGGGAGTGACGGTCGGATGACGACAATTACCCAAAAGCACCCTCGACACATTTTTTTACCCAGAAGGCATTGGCGGCTCGACCCAGAATTCCAATGGGCAGCGGGGACTGCGGGAACTGTGGGATAGCTGCCCACAGTGCACCGCTTCCAATGTCGACGCTTTCCCCATTAGTGTGGACTCACAAAGTCGAATTACTGTCCTTAGTGTGGACACACACGTTCGACTTTGTAATATCAATTCCACATATTCGATTTAAGTGAAATCGAACTACTCTCGTAGTGTAGACATACCCTGAGAGAGAGAGAGGGAGAGACAGAGACACACACCATGTGTGTGAGAGAGAGAGACACACATTGCCCCTTTAAGTACGCCGACCCCACTCTAAGTACACTGCTTTTTTAAGTAGATCAGCAAGTTGAGACAGCAGCTGCTGCCAGCAAGCGTCCTCCCTCCCGATCCCTGTCGTGTCCCGTTCCCCCCCGCCGCCCTATGAAGATGGGGTAAAGGAGTGGGGGGGCAAGAGCAGTGGGGAGGGGATCACCCTGACAGTAGCACCCCTCTTCCCCCCGCTCCCCTGCATGGCAAGCAGGAGGCTCCCGGGAGCAGCTCCAAGGCAGAGGGCAGGAGCAGCACATGGCTGTGGGGGGAGGGACAGCTGAACTGCCGGCAATTGATAGCCTGCTGGGTGGCTGCCACACAGAGAACTTAGGGGAGCTGATAGGGGGCTGCTGGTCCACCCTGGTTCCAAGCCCCCACCAGCTAGCTCCAAAGGGCTGCTCTTCCTGCAAGCTGTGGACAAAGCAGGCGGCTGCCAAACAACGTTGTAAGGGAGCATTGCGCAACTTTAAACGAGCATGTTCCCTAATCGATCAGCAATGTAACAACATTAACCAGGATGACGTTAAGTGAGGAGTTACTGTATATACACGCACACACAAAAAAGTGTCCGGATTTTTCAAACTTGCTATCTGATCACCCTAGTCAGAGCAGAGACAAGAACCCAGGAATTCCTGTTGCCCAATCCTATGATCAGTCCAATGGAGTAGGTACTTCTCCTCTTTGTAATTTTGGGCACATTCATAATTGTTTGCAGTATAGCTAGACTTTAATCTTTTTTATATTTGTCTTATTTATGTTTCAGAAGCACGTAATCAATTAGCATACATACTTTTGTATTTATAAGCAAGAATATGCAAGTTCAGCCACACCCCCAGCTTTTTCTCTATAGACTCTTTTGTGTTGTATTTTTATTTTAAACATATGGCTGCATCAAATTCCATGATCATGATGGACAATTAACATGTGCAGTTGGTGAATCATGATGGAACATTCCTATAGATAAATGCAATATGAAATTACCTTTGGATATTTGAGAATCATGGAAACAATTTTCTTCCTCATATTCCCTCATCTTATTCCAGCCATTTAAAATCTGTTCCACAACATTTCATATTAAGCCAAGTTAAAAAAAAACATAAAGAAACAAAAAACACTTCAGCTGTAGAAAAATGGAATCCAAGATTTTGAAAAATGGGCGTCTGCACATAGGTATGGGTTTCTTGATCAATATGTAGGCACCTAATAAGTGGCCTGATTTTCAAAAGACAATGGGAAGAAAATCAGGCCATTTTATTTAGGTGTGAAATATAAACTAAGATGCCAAAAAGTAGACACTCTTTAAGAAAATCTTGACTCTGATATATATTTACAAAAAAAAACCCTACATTTTGGAACAGTAAAGTTTGCGGCAGAATACACCCCAGGCAGACAAAATCTTAAAAAGCATGAAAATAAGAAGTTAAGGTGATAGACTGAGCATTCCTTTTCACTTTCATATTGCCTGCAACATACTCCGACACAGTCAGACATACATATTTCAGATACCAAAAACAATGCATACCCCAGCTTTGTCCAAGTTGTACTCTAAGGCAAAACCTGAACAGTGACTTCATATGCTTTTATACCTGTTATTTCAACAGATCAGCCCATCTCAAAGTTCCACATTCCATGCAGTTGGGAAGTTATTTTGCCTTAAGATGGGTGAGGTCACTGGTAAGATTGTCCTTCATTGTCATACATTATTATCAAACCACCATAAACAATTCAAATACCACTCAAAGTTTATATTCTTTGTTATGTTTTTTGGCATTTCAAATAGATTTTTACAAAATAAAGATGTAAGTTTATGTTTAAACTGAACTTCATAGTTTAAACTGCAAATTTAACTATGGTGCAGCTACTGCTTCATCATAATAAAAACAGATCCATTAAGTAAGGGCTGGCCATTTACAATGCATGATGAAGTAGACTGAAAAGTGACTGCTCCATATTTATTCACTTTCAATGAGTTTCTCATCAAATTTACTGAGTTTATAAATCAAGATATTTACCAAAATTTTCAAACTTTGGTGCGTAATGATTCATAGATTCCAAAGCCAGAAGGGACCATCTAGCCTGATCTCCTGTATAACATGGGCCATAGTACTTCCCCAAATGAATTCCTAGGGCATATATTTTAGAAAAACATCCAATCTTGATTTAAAAATTGTCTTTGATGGAGAATCCACTACCACCACTGGTAATTATTCCAATAGTAATTACCCTCACTCAAAATATTATGCCTTATTTCCAGTCTGAATTTGTCTGTATTCAGCTTCTAGAGATTGGTCCATGTTACTGCTAGACAGAAGAGCCCATTATTAAATATTTGTTCCCCGTATTATTTGTAGACTGTAAGCAAATCACCCCTAACTATCTCTTTGCTAAGCTTCCTTAAGTCTATCACTGTATGGCAGGTTTTCTAATCCTTTAATCATTCTCATGGTTCTTCTCTGAACCCTCTCCAATTTATCAATATCCTTCTTGAGTGGTGGGCACCAGAACTGGACACGGTATTAGAGCAGAGGTTGCACCAGTGACAAATACAGAGGTAAAATAACTTTTTGCTCCTACTCCAGATTCCTCTGTTTATGCATCCCAGGATCACATTAGCTCTTTTGACCACAGCATCATACTGAGAGCTCATATTCAGCTGATTATCCACCATGATTCCCAAATCGTTTTTAGAATCACTGCTTCCCAGGATAGAGTCCCCCATCCAGGAAGAATGGCCTACATCGTTTGTTCCTAGATGTATACATTTACATTCTGCCATATTGTTTGCTTTCACCCGGTTTACCAAGCAATCCAGAGATCACTCTGAACAGTGACCTATCCTCTTTGCTATTTGCTACTCCCCCAGTTCCTGTGTCATCTGCAAACTTTATCAGTGATGATCTTATGTTTTCTTAAGCATTATGCTCTTATGTTTTGTTCAGTCCTCAATCATTGTAGGCAACTAACGTTTTCATTTATGTGCTATTAAATGGAGTGAAGAGCCTAACATTGGACAATGTTGAAAATCTTGTCTGATTGCTTCAATTTTTTTTGCTCTAAACTCATTCTGGCATCTGAAAATTTAGCTGAGATCTTTCTGCTTCTTACGCTATTCTAGTAATAACCACTGATTTTTTTGTTGGATAGAATCCAATGTGCTTTTCCATTCCTGCATCAGCTTCACTGTGCTAATACTAGGGCAGTAGATGTTTGTTTTGATCAGTACCATATGCAGGTCTGATGAAGACACAAACAAAGACTGAGGAGTCTTGGTAATTTGCACGACCTTCTCTCTTCCTTCTCTGAGGTCTCTAATGACACCTCTAAAGTTTCTATTCTGCTGTTACTTTCCTGTTGACTTTTCCTAGAGAAATTTAAGATCAATTTTAGGTCACACAGTAATTTCCGGGAAGAACAAGGTGTCAGTTATACCTGTGCTATTTCCCCCCTTTCCCTGAATTTCCTAGAGTTCCCTGCCATGGCAGAAATTATCTATGAGGAAACCAAAACATGGTAGTTCCTTAGAGACATTTGTTGAGGTAAAGAACTGCAGTTCCACTGCTTTGCATTACAGAATCTAAGGTTCAGTTAAGCATTATTGATTTCTTCAGCAGAACCTGCCACTCCATTCTATCTAAAGGATGTGTATACTCCTGTTCAATCACTTTGGCAATCCTATCTCACTGATCTAATAAATCCACATACTTGAAGTACTGTATATTTATTTCTCTTATAGGTGCGATTTGTGTTTTATTCTTATTAGCACTGACTAATAAGGTAGATCAGGGCATATTGAAATTACGATATTAGCATCTCACTAATGTTAGAAAGGGCGAGAAATACAGAGTACAACAGGTCCAGAATACGGCATCTCAAGTGAAAAGGGTTGTTATTAGTGTAATCAATGTGCTTTTGAAAAATGTAAATACTCATATCATAATATGTAAAAATCAAGTTTGCCCATAAAGAAAGGGTCTATTCTGGCTCTGCCGACAACTAGTAGATGACTATGACATTTAAACACAATTTTTCAAATGGGTGCCTCAGTTTTTGATACCTTACTAAAGTTACCAAGGGGCTTGATTTTCAGAGCTCTCACGGCCATTGACAGTCTCACTGAAATTAAGAGAAGGTGTAAACCAGAGGTGGGCAAACTACGGCCCATGGGCCACATCCGACCCGCGGGACCATCCTGCCCAGCTCTTGAGCTCCCAGCCAGGGAGGCTCGCCCCTGGCCCCTCCCCTGCTGTTCCCCACAGCCTCAGCTTGCTGCCCCACCAGCGCTCTGGGCGGCGGGGCTGCGAGCTCCTGCCGGGCAGCACAGCTGCGAGAGCCGCCGGCCTGCCCCAGTGCTCTAGATTGCGCGGCGGCGTGGCTGGCTCTGGCCGGGCAGCACGGCTGCCAGTCCTGGTGCTCTGAGCAGCATGGTAAGAGGGCAGGGAGCGGGGGGATTGGATAAGGGGCTGGGAGTCCTGGGGGGCAGTCAGGTGACAGGGAGAAGAGGGTGGCTGGATAGCCGTGGGAGTCCTGGGGGCCTGTCAGGGGGCAGGGATGTGGATAGGGGTCGGGGCAGTCAGGGGACAGGGAGCATGGTAAGGGGGTGGGGTCCCAGGGGATGGTGGGGGGGTCCTGGGAGGGGGTGGTCAGGGGACAAGGAGCAGGGGGGATTGGATGGGTCAGGGGTTCTGAGGGGGGCAGTCAGGGGGTGAGAAGTGGGAGGGGGTGGATAGCGGGCGAGGGCCAGGCTGTTTAGTGAGGCACAGCCTTCCCTACCCGGCCCTGCGTATAGTTTCGGAACCCCGATGTGGCCCTCAGGCCAAAAAGTTTTCCCACCCTGGTGTAAACACTTCATACTTTTGAAAATCAGGCCAAAAACTGATTCAAACAGAATTTTTGGCCACTTTGAAAATGTTGACCTTAAATTTCTGTATTTATTTTCATGGTTGACTATTTATAACAATACCATATCTAGCACAGAAAGCAGGTGACATGCTTAATTAATTAATGTCTGTGATGTGCTTTGATATACAGGGAGGGTAATTTACCATTGGAACAGTTTACCGAGAGTTGTAGTGGAACATCATCGAGATTGGATGTTTTTTCTAAAAAATATGCTCCAGTTCCAACAGGAGTTAATTCAGGGAAATTCTGTGCCATGTGTTATGCAGGAGGTCAGACTAGATGATTCATCTATTCCAAGGGACCATTGTGACCATCTAATCCAGGGGTCGGCAACCTTTCAGAAGTGGTGTGCCGAGTCTTAATTTATTCACTCTAATTTGAGGTTTGGCGTGCCAGTCATACATTTTAACGTTTTTAGAAGGTCTCTTTCTATAAGTCTATAATATATAACTAAACTATTGTTGTATGTAAAGTAAATAAGGTTTTTAAAATGTTTAAGAAGCGTCATTTAAAATTAAATTAAAATGCAGAGCCCCCCGGACCGGTGGCCAGGACCCGGGCAGTGTGAGTGCCACTGAAAATCAGCTCGCGTGCCGCCTTCAGCATGCGTGCCATAGGTTGCTTACCCCTGATCTAGTCTAACCTCCTTTATAACAGAGTGTCACAGTTCAGGACAACTGCACCAGTATTCCCCCTTTGTTGTCCACCAAGAGCAGCCATTTTTAACCATCTGTATACTCAGCCTTCAACTCTCTTGGGTGGAGACCCACATCTCTCTTCCCCTGATTGGAGATTTTCCAGGACCCACAGTTCCCTACCTACACTGTGTTCTCCCCCAGCAATAAACTGGCTAAATGTTTTGCTTTCTACTCAGAAGCTATGAACAGTTGTAATTTCCCACAGCTATAAATTACCACACAGCTCTTTCTATGCAAGCACATTTATTCTTAAGGTGAAAGAATTACAGACAAAACATGTTAAAACAATAAAAGAACCTACACACATGCAAATAAGCTTACCAGAGATCACCTATCACCACCATGTTCAGCAGGGACTCTGACAGGAATAAGTCCTTCAAACCCCACCAAGGGAATTTGTCTGTGGTTACAAGTTCATAACAAGAACAGGAGTACTTGTGGCACCTTAGAGACTAACACATTTATTTGAGCATAAGCTTTCGTGGGCTTATGCTCAAATAAATTTGTTAGTCTCTATGGTGCCACAAGTACTCCTGTTCTTTTTGCGGATACAGACTAACACGGCTGCTACTGTGAAAAAAGTTCATAACTACCTCATTTCAGAACAGGCACCCCCATGAATAAGTCAGCCTTTCCTTTATACAGCCTGGGTCTTTGATCTTCAGATTCTGGGGATAAGTAATTGGCAGACAATTTGTTTAACCCTTTCTGTGTGCAGATATTGAACTGTAGCATTGATTTACAAAAGAAGCCAATTGTTTACTTTGCTGAAAAGCAAAAATTAGTCTGATAAAAGATGCTAATTTGAATACCTGTTATTCTTGTAACGGATTGACAGGTATAGTACAGTTGGTAATGCTACATTGTTCTCAACAATGCTTACTAAGGCAGGGTGGAATAGTGGCTAGGAAACTGGACTGAGACTCAGGAGATCTGGGTTTTGGTTTCTAGCTCTGCCACCACTTTGTTGGCTGACTTTAGGCAAATCACTTGCCCAGCTCAGGCCTCAGTTTACCCATCTGTAAAATGGGGATAATAATGGTGCCCTCCTTTGTAAAGTGCTTTGAGATCTGCTGGTGAAAAGTCCTATATCAGAGATAGGTATAAAGTAGATGGAACACCATTGAGAGTGAAAGGGTTATTTACATATCCATGCCCCTTCAGTTTGTGGTATTTCCACTAATACACACAACTGGTCGTGATCACCAAATGAGTTGTTTCTTGAGGTGTGGCCATTCTGAACTGGATTCGGACTATCCGTCCACAAAGGACATCAAACAGCTCTAAAATAGAAAGAAACCTTCAGTTACTACCAACCAGGGTGGATTGGAACCATTAAATTTAAATGTGAGGTGCTCCACTTTCTAAGAGTTGTCCTCTGAGACATCCGGTCTCCTTCTACAAGTGAGAAAGGCTGTATGCATCAATGCATAGTACTGCTGTCTCTCCAAGTTGTGAGAGGGAGCTTATTCTTGACTTTAATGGGACTATTTGGGTACGTAAAGTTATGTATGGATGTTGCTGAATTGGAATTTCAGACATGGGGCTACATCCTGAACTGCACCAGAACTCTAGCACAGCTGAGGAGTCGGGGGGCAAAAGTGGCTTTAAGACATCTTTTTGATCTCCAACGCTGCCATGGCCCATTCCAGCCTCTCACCTAATTTAGAGCAACCTCACATCTACTCTAAATTACACCCCACTGCAAAGGCACAAAAAACAGGGGTTACGCAGCCAGGAATTGCCAGAATATAATGCTATCTGGCCATGTCTCCTCCCTCCCCAGCATGCCCCTCCACTGGCAATGCTGGGAGAGTGCAGCATACAGAGAACTATATCAGCTGTGTGCTGTGCGGGAGTCCCTTTGTGCCAGGAGAATCCCCATCTGGGGAGCTTTACATACGCTTTGTGCTGCTGGAGCCAGGCAGGGTCTGGCTCAGTACAGGCAACGTCTTGTAAATGTCGATATCATTTGGATAGTTGGCCTCTATTGTCATACAGACAGGCTCAAGACAAATCTGAATCAAGTGTTTCACTTGATAAATGGGTCATGGCAGCACATATATACAAATTATATGTGTTACCTGCCAGAAGAGGGTGAAAAGAAATTGGAGCCTTATCCGGTGCCAAAGATATTACACACTGGCATTGAGCTGTGATCTAGGGAGCAATAAATTGGCCTCCTCAAACAAAACTGAAACAGCTGTTGTCTTTAAAAACTGTCAGACACCAACTGTGTTTTCAAAGTTTGGTTTCCCCCTGGGCAGTTTAAATATTTCATTAGAAAATCTTTAAAGTTAAAAACTCGAATGAATTGAAAATTAGCAAGCACAGAGCATACATGCAGCCATTCACCACAACATCTGGTTCCCTGAATAAATTTACCCTCTAATAATATCTAGTTCTTATATAGTGCTTTTCATCAGTAGCTCTCAAACACTTTGCAAAGGAGATCTGTATAATTAGCCCTATTTTTAGATAAGGAATCTGAGGCACGGCGGTGACAAAATTTGCCCCTATTCACTTAGTAGGCCAATATGAGAGCCAGGACTAGAACCCAAATCTTCTGAAACCTAGTCTAGTGCTCTATCCATTAGGCTGAGCAACAACAACCTTGGATAGAATTGCTAAAGGAACATCCTGCATGAGGCACTATGACCAGCCATGGCTTGAGCAGGAGCTGAGGCAGGAACAGGCACAGGCTAGAGCAGTCTCTAGGGAGCAGTCCAGGGAGCATCTCCAACATTATGATAGAAACATTAAGCAGACTGGAGTGGCTGCTTTCATTAGGAGCCTTTACACTTGCATGGCCTCCTGTGGCTCTTCTTATCTTTCCTCTGCATCAGAATAGCTTGATATTGAGCTTCTTGAATTACATCTTTTAGGAATTGCCAGCCCCCTTCAATTGCTTTTCTTCATAATTGGTCTTTTCATAGGATCTTGTCTATTATTTCTCTGAGTTGGTTGAAATCCACCTTTCTGAAGTCCAGTGTCCTTGTTTTGCTGTTCTCATGTCCTCCTGTACTTAGGATCTTGAATTCTATCAGATCATGATCACTTCCTCTCAATTTCCCAACCACCTTCTCGTTCGCAACTAACTCTTTCCTGTTGGTCAAAACCAGATCCAAAATCGATGATCCCGTTGTTGTTTCTGAATCAGAAAGTCGTCCCCTACACATACTAAGAACTTGCAGGACATGTTATGTTTTGCTGTAATAATCTTCCAGTAGATATCAGGGAAGTTAAAATCCCCCATTAATACTAGTGCATGTGTGTTAGCTAATCTTGTTACCTGTTTATAGAATGACTCATCCACTTCCTCTTCCTGATTTGGTAGCCTATAATAGAACCCCACCATAGCATCGCTGCTATTCTTTTATCTTTTTATTCTCACCCAGAGACTCTCAGTAGGTCTTTCGCCTACTTCCTTTTGGACTTTGGAGCAAGTGTACACATTCTTGATGTACAGTGCAATACTTCCTCCTTTTTTTCTTGAGCAGTTGGAGTTTGAAGGCCACGAAGTTGATCTTCTGAATGACCTGGAATGGGCCAACGTATCTATAATCCCCCTTTTGTGAAGATCGGGTAGAACCAAGGTGTTGTGTGGAGAGCTATTCATGATGTGAGGCGTTCCTTGCTGGCGGAGGTTGGCATAGCATTTGTGATCCCTTTTGGCCTTTTCTAGGTGAGATTTCAATGTCTCCTGAACATGGTGCAGGTCCTCAATTAGGTTAGAGGCTGCAGGGACGTGGGAAACTTGTAGCATGGATGGATGGAAGTGGGAGGGTGGAAGCTGTAGTTAGCAGAAAAAGGACTCCAGTGGGTCGATCTGTGGTCAGAGTTGGTGTATGTGAATTTGGCAAAAGGGAGGACTGAAACCCATTCCGATGGTAACTGATAAAGCAATGGAGATATTGCTCAAGAATCTGGTTCACTCATGCCATCTGTCCATCAGCTGGGATTGATAAGCCCAGGAGACACATAGATCCACATCTTTCTGAACAACTTTCACCAGAAATGTGAAATGAATTGCAATCCACAAACTGATGTAACATTAGATGTTAGTGGGACATCACCCAGGGTACAGTCTGGACCATTGAACAGCTGTGTCCCCTTAATTCTCTAACCTAGAATGCCTTTTTCACTGCTTTTTGCTGTTACACAGCCTTCAGCATGCAAATTCACTCCCAGTTAAATACATGAGCACTCTGACCAGTCACTCATGAATTAAACTGCAGGGTGATACCCACAAATTCTTAGTCTCAGCATTGTTTCCCCCAGAAATGTGAGTCTTGTACTGTCCAGCACGGTACTGACCAATGCAAGCTAATATAAAGTCTGTCATTTCATCAAAGGAAAATGATATATGTACCAGCTTTGTTATCCCTAATGGAGTTTCCCACACACTTTAATCCTAACACACTGGTTAAGATTAAACAATAAGATAAGTTTATTAACTACAGAAAGATCGAGTTTAAGTGATTGCAACTGATGATGCATAAATGCCAGGATTGCTTACAAAAGAAAACAAAAGAGTAATATATAAGCGAATGCCTAACTTAACAAGCTAAGTGAACTTAAAAGCAAAGGTTTTATTTCACCATACACTGTGTAAATTTCACAGGTTGAGTTCCCCTTCAGCCTGGGATCACTCCCCCTTAGTTCAGTTCTTTGAGAGTTGTTGATGTCATGAGCAAAGAGATGGGGGTGAGGAGAGGTGAAGTCAGGTGTTTTCTTCCCTCTTTATAATTCAATTTCTTGTGCTAGAAACATCTTTGCTGAGTCATGGGGGCACACAGTACATTGTGAATATGAAGTTTGAATCATCCCTGTGATGAACTGTAAATTTCTTGTTTTCACCTTCCCCCCTTCTTGAGCATGGCCACTTAAATAGGTGATGGCCCTTTAACACCTGTCTGGGATGCTAGTGTATCTTAGTCTCTGAAAAACTGATTTGTGTGTGTTACGCAGAATTACAATATATTTCATTAACAATCACATAGTAGAATCTTATAACTTTGCATATAGTGTTGCTATACATATTTTAACAGGATAATGATATTCAGCAGATTATGACATTTCAAATGATATGTCATTTCATAAGGCATACTTTGTACATAATTTATCTTAGTCTTGTAAAAGTGCTGACCATAATAATATAGACTGTCACAAGTAGAACATGGAGTTTGAAGATGTGGGTGGGCTGCTACTTCCTCAGTGAGCTTTTCAAGGCACGGCATGAAATGAGACATTTTTGTAAGTAGGTTGACAATGGTTAGCACAGTCACGTGGCCCTGGGAATTGGGAAGGTCAATGATAAAATCCATGAAGATGGACAACACGGGTTAAGATGGAGTGGGCAGGGGAATCAAAACACACAAGGGTTTGGTGCGTAGAGTCTTTTTTGAAGTGCACACATCACAGGAGTTGATGTAGGACTTGATGAACAAATGTAGTTGTGGTCACCAGAAACTTTGAGACACCAACCTCAATATTTTCCAGTGACTGAAATGGTCAGCAGGGGGCAAATCACGACATAAATGGAGTATTGCTAGGCATGGTTGACCATCAAGGATACAAATCCAGTCTTCAAAGAAGAGGATCGCATTCTTGACCATGAATGGACAAAGTAAGTTTCGCCTCAAACTTATTGAGGGGTAGGAGGGATTTTACAAGAAACGGCAAGTTGTCGTTTACCATCACATTGGCAAAATGGCAGGGTTTCAAGATTGTGGCAGGTTCTGAAGTCCCATTTCTTTTGTCGCCGTACTCACTCTCATGAGAGAACACATTGGGTTACCATTCTTGGCACCTGGGTGATAGGTCTGGGCGAAGTCAAACCCAGGAGAAATGAAGGAACTAATGGATCTGTGGTTGATTGGGAGGCTCCATGGTTCACAGGTTCTTGTGATTCATTTATACCTGGACTGGGAAATGTGTGTCTTACAGGTGATGATGTCATTCTTCAAAAGAGGTGTTGGTGGCCAGCAGTTCTTTCTCACAGATTTCATAGTTTTGCTCCACGGTTGTCAGTTTCCAGGAACAAAATGCACAGGATGAAGCACACCCTGGGCCCATGCCATTGTAACAAAATTGCTTCAATTGCAGGCATCTGCTTTGACGACAAAGGCTTTTTTGTTGAGTCCAAATGTACCAAGAAAGGCACTGATGTAAACACTCCTTTCACTGAGCAAAGGAAGATTGGGCTTCCTGTGTCCAAGCAAATATATTATTCTTCCAGAACCGCCAGGGAATCAGGGTCACCACCTTTGAAAATCTCTTGCTGAGCCTCTGATAGAAGATGGCAAACCTCAGAAAGCACTGGATGTCACCGATGTTTCTTCAGGTTGCCCAGTCCATGATCACAAACACTCTTCAGGGATCCATACTTATCCGATCAAGGGAAGTGACCTAGCCTAAGAATAAACAGAATGTGGTCAAACTTGCACTTCTCAGGTTTCCCATACAGACCACGTGCTCAGAGGCACTCAAGTGCCAGGCAGACATAGTGGTTGTGGAGGCCTTGATTTTCTGAGAAGATGAGGATGTATTCCAGGTAAATCACCATGAACTGGTATAATACAGCTCTTAAAAAATGCCAGCTTAATTCAGGGCTGCTACTGCATTGACTGTGAATTAAATCTCAAACCACCAGAACCAACAGCTGTTGCAGCACCAAACTTTTTGTGACTGTTTTTCCAAACTTTTTTTTTCTTGCTTTTGTCTTTTTGAAATGTTATTGTTTGTTTTTCATTTTGTGTTTTTGCAATGCTGTGCTGTTTTGGTTATGATGTCAATGGTTTTTGTTGTTCTTCTGTGCATGTGAGACAGCATGGTGTTAATGTTGCAGGTTCATTCCCAATCATAGGCAAAGTTGCACTAATGGCCATGTTGTCCTCACAAATGTTGGTGGTAAAACAGGTGGGCAGAGTCTGTCATAGACTAAAAATGCCTGCACATTTTTGCCAATTTTGGGTGTTGCAAATGGCTCATGAATGCAAAAGTGGTTCCAAAAGAACATAATTTTGTTGCTTCTTTGTAAAAGGAAGTAACACACTTGGTTAAAATGCCATCAGGTCTAAAGTTTTTTCTCCAAGTGAGCAAATGTAATGCTTAGAACAAAAAAATCTCACGGTTTATGTAAATTTAGAGTTTTAATGGTGTAAGCAGCAAAACAGGAGGGTTCTTCACCCCCCACCACCCATCTTTATCCGTCCTGGGCATACAGCCAAGAAGTGATGAGAGCTAGTTTGTTCCTAAACATCTTACAAATGTATAACAGCAGTTTTAAGTTTTGTTTTAGATACATATGAAGTAAGTTATAAATTCTAAGCTTTGTTAACATCTAAAACATTTTTGTAATATCTAATCAAATAAGATTTGTAAATTCCAATTTTCGGATAAGAAAGTTGCAAACCTTAAAATATAATCAAGTACATTTTTCTTGTCCTTTTCTCCCAATACTTAAACTAAAATAAGGTTTTACTTGACATGCATCTGAAGAAGTGGGTATTCACCCACGAAAGCTCATGCTCCTATACATCTGTTAGTCTATAAGGTGCCACAGGACTCTTTGAAGGTTTTACTTTGTGATTTTTATGAACAAATGTCTGATTCTTGGTGAAATGATTCATAGAAGAGAAGGATTATGTTGTGATAATCGGGTTTATACATTAATCCTAATTGTGAGCTCAACTATAAAAAGTATGCAAATGTTTGTAAGATGTCACAATAACTTATAATAACAAATGTTGATGGGAAAAGATATGTAAGAGAGACAGAAAAACGGAATTAGTCCAAACAAAAAGGCCTACTCATAAAACTCAAGGACTGTGTTAAGATAACTCTTGGTAAATAAGAAAAGTGTAGAACCAGAAATCAGTGAACCGTATTGGTATGTCGGAAACTAGGCATAATTGGTGAGCAAAATAATGAGAGGATAGGCTATTCCACCCATCACTTACTTTGTGGGTCTTTAAAGAAAGAGACTTTGGGAAGAAAAATTATCTACTGGAGCAAGTTTCAACATGATCGCTTCCACTCCCACTGTCTCCTGGGACTCCAGGCCTTCATCATCCTGATCCTGAGAGATGTCCTGACCAGAGCGGGCCATAGAGAGGACCACAGATGACATTGCCAACTCTACTAGCCCCAGCTGAATCCTAAACACCATTTGGGATGAAACAGGATCAGACTTTAACAATCGCGGCAAGAACAGCTCCAGCCCATCTCACTTCTTCTCTTTTATCCAACAGGACAGATATGGCCATCTTTGATATCATCTAAGAGACCATCAGACAAGGGTTTTTTCTTTCTAAAAACTCTCTCCAGCTAAAGGGAACAAAGGAAGTTGTTAAAATGAAAGCCTTACTCAATATGTTACATTTCAAATACTTTAACGTGCTTTCCTTCTTTATCTTTAATAAAAGGTTTAAAGGATTTTTAATTATGCGTTTGCCATGGTACTAAGCTGGCTAAGGTCCCTGTATACCAAACCCTGAACCTTGTTTAACACTATTTAATATTAGGCAGTGACTAGGTTATGCTAATACCTTTGGCCCATTTATTCCCTTTAAATTAATACTACAGAACCCTGGAAGATTTAGTAGATCTGGGCTGCCTTGTTCCATGTGTATTGATGACCAGGTGCTAAAAGTGGGTGGCATATGCCATGATGGGCCAACAGCCTTGTGTGAAAAACTACAAGGCGGCTTCAGCAGTACGAGTGCAATTTGGTTGTTGAATATGACTGAAAAGGCATAGATGAATTCATTGAAATTAGTAAGGATTAGCCTCATCTGTTCTAGAAGTGGCAAGGCACCTTCTAGGGCTTCCCAGGTCAATAAACTGATGATAAGCCCCATCTAGGTCTGCTTATCAGGATACACCATGGGACACATTAAGAATAGAAGGTTTATAAACCACACAACTTCTGGTGGACCCCATCAATTCTTCCCAGAAGTGGAACCTTCAGGCCACATTCCAGAGAAACTGTGAGCTGGCGGTACTGGCAGCTCTAGAGCTGCTGGTATTTGTGAGTGGAGGGAGGCATTCTCCCTTGCAGTTGGACAACCTGACCCTAAAGATTGTGGACCAGCTCTATGATCTCAGTGACAGACATGCCACGGGTTTCGATCTTGGCCAAGCACGTATGGAGGAGTCTGCTCAAACTTCCAGAACAGAGAGGCAACTGTCTGTGGCCTGAGCAGGAGCAGACAGGCCAGAGCAGGAGTGGTCTGTCAGGACTACGAGTTAGCATAGCTTATCCCCAACATAGTAGCAACGTTGAGTGGGCTAGAGTGGCTGCTTTCCTTAGGAGCCTAAAGAGCTGCTGTGGGGTCACTTGGTTAGCCCCTTGCTTGTGGATTGGCTGGGCCCTTAGAACACACAGGGAATTATCTAAAATGACTTATCAGGCTCTGAGAACTCAGAATACTCAGGTTCAGGGATGATTTACCAGGCTCAGAACACCCATCACATCCAGTCTTACCCTAATATTATCCTTTGCAAAAAGGACGATCAATGTGCTTGCCAAAATATTACAGATGTCTTTACCCTGCAGAATTACCTCATATTATCTCTAGAAAAATGTCTAAAATACACTACTATAATCATGGAAATATGTCTGGCTACTAAAGCATTGGAAAAGGAAATGAAGAAAGATGAGTGCTGTTTTTAAAATATGGGTTGATTTTTTATTGTCATGGGAATTTAAATGAATTACATGGGAAACGTTCTTCCTTTTGGCTAGCTAACTAGACTGGGGCTTCCATCTCTCAATTACAAGATGAAGTTGGGTTTCCTTTTACAATCTATTCCATTGCATCTCCACCTATGAAAAGAACAGAAAATACCTTAATATAATTTAGCACTGCTACTTAGTGACAAACATATTCATTACTCAGACCATTTCTTTGTATTTTGTTTATTCATGATATTATGAGCACAATGTTTTCCATATATTTACTTCTGCATTGTTTAACCATTTTTTTTTTTTTGAAGTTTAGAGATGCATTTTGTTTATCCTAGCAATAAAGGAACTGCAATACTACAGCAAATAATTGTAAGATGTCTGGAATTGTCTACACTGTGCAAAATAAGTAAATTCCATTTATTATTCTCTTGAGAAACCAAACTATATTAATGCACACTAGAGAACTTTTAGGGCATGTCAGCATGGTATACACAGGCCAGCAAGCATACAACACACGGTGCACTTTAGAATACTCACCCCTCTAGCATGCATGCTACACTGTGTAGAAAAGATAGAAACTTACCAGGAAAAAGATCATGACCAGCCACATTAGGTATGATTGTTTGGACAGTATTTGTCTGTAAAATAACTTGAACTGGATTTCTGATGCTGAGCAATTTTATTAAGGAAGAGAAAATCAGTGTGATATTAATAATCCATATGCTGATTTTTCATTTCAGATCCTGACTTAGCCAGATAGACTATATAATGATTACCGTACAGTAGATATTTTTGATTGAACTGCCTAGAGAAATTTAATAAGCACTGTAAAATGTCATAGTATTGGCCCACAAAATTACGGAAACATCCCCCAACACCTTCAAAATCAAAACAGCAGAGATATACGGTAATTGCTCAATAACCAAGTGCAAGCTTGTGACATTCACAGTGAAATATTACTTATCGGAGTGAAAGGAGGCAAGCTTAAGATGCCCTGGCAGGAGAATGGTGCAATTGCTATGTCCCCATCCTATAGTTATAAAACATTTAGGGCCAGATTTTTTTCTTTTTCTTTTTAACAAAAACTCTAATTTTCAAAAAGGTGGGTGAGGTTAGTTGCATTTAGACATTTAAGTGGCTGATGTTTGCAGATACAGTCTGGTGGCTGGATGAATAAATGCCATTTATAGCACCCGCTATGAATTGTTCCCCCATTATTAAGCTTACAAACTTAGAGATGGGATTGAAACCCCTTTCAAAGTTAGCCCCTTAATGAACTAATCAGAGAAGTAAGGAATATAAAGAGAGGTGGGGAGGATGATAGTGTCTGTTGGATATTAAATCGCTGTGCTATAAGCTGTAGAAAACTCATTCCCTTCACATTTTACTACAACGAAATGCAATTACACATTACAGCTGTAAGAGCAACATTCATGGACCTCGCATTGATTTCAATGGGAGATTTCCATGTGGAGGAACCACGGGTTGGGCTTTATTTTGCATCATGTCATTCATATGAATTATAGAACATAGGAACATAGCGATTGCCAAACTGTTTGAGATCCCTGGTGCAGTACATCAAGTTCAGTATTCTGCCACCAGCAGCGCCCCACACATGCTGCTTCCAAAGAGATGGGTCTCCTGCCCACATTCCTTTAATCGTGATGTAGCCTTGTGCTGTGATGTGCAAGGATTTAGATAGCGGAAATGCAGTGATCAGCTTTTTGTCCTGACACATAATTCAGTTGCCTTAATCTTATTACAGAGTGAAACGGCACAGTGCAGAAGGCGATAGATGGTATAAATGGCATGGAACAGTAATGTAAAGATATTGGGCTAAATTCCACACTGATTTGCTCCAAGTGTGGTGGTCTCATTAACATCAGGGTCATTGCACAGGATTTTTTCAGATGCCAAGCAAAAAGAAAGGCACGGGAGGTGTCCCTTTCACTGTTACCATCCTCCTCCTTTGCCGGTCCTCTCCAATCATATGCTACACCTCTTGTCTTAATTTAGATTTTAAGCTTTTCCTTATGGGTCCTTTAGTTTGTGTAGGTACAATGGTTAGTACAACGGGGACCCAATCTTGGCTGGGACCTTTAAGTGCTATTGTAATACAAATACTTAACATTGAGTATATTCTCAGGTTGTAAAGATCTAGAATCGTGTACAAGAGGTTGATTCATTTTTTAAAGTAATGAAAGAAAAATAGGAAATAACTCAAATCTGCCTGCTCCAGAATATAGGCTCCTTACCTTTGAGCTAAAGCATTATAGTCCCTATACTGCTCAGCAGTTCTCATTTTATACAGCAGAGGCTAACGATATAAAGATGATATAACCCTCCCCAATGGCTTACTTATTATTCTAGTTAGTTAGACCAAAATAAATCCTTGAGCTTCTGAGTCTTCCAAGACTTCAAACCCTGCTCTGAGACAAGAATAACAAACCAATGAGCAGCTAATGCATCACACAAGATCTTCTACCACCTTCTAATGCCTGGAAGAGTCATTATAAATTCAACCTCCATGTAAACTGGTTGAAGAACTTGAGAGGTACAAACATTGTACAGTGACCTCTATTAGTTCACCCAAGATCCTTAGGGATGTGTTGTGTCCACATAATTAGTTGGTTGTGCCATTCATGCATTTTTTCCTCCTGAATTATCCAAAGAGAGGCATTTTTCCACTCCATTTTTTTTGCTATTTTTTTGCCTTTAATCTTGAAGAATGCATAGAGTAACTCATCAGATTTACATGCCTAGCAGAGTGGAGATGAGACGCAAAGGGGTCGACCTTTTCTCATCTCTCTTGCCATACTGACGTCAAGCTTGTTGCTGAAGAGCGGAGACTAGCGATTACCCCTTAATTTCTTACTATGCTGGCCACTCTTCTTGACTTTCCAGCCCTTGCAGCACTTGTGTGAACCCATTCCCCCTCCAGGCAGGGATTGTTCCTCCTTCTCACTGCTTTTGTTCTTGAGATCACAGATCCTTCAAAATAGCCAGAACTTTTTTCCCCCCTTAGATTATTGACAATGAAGAAGAGTGTAAAAATGTAGGTTAGGGAAGGGTAATTGGAAGTGAGTCCAAGCTAGAAAGGAGAGCTTTCTGGTTTGTTTCTGTCTCTCTATTCTGACTGATCTGGGTATATCCTTCCAATTTCACATTGGGTTTGTCAGGCGCCGAGTGATTTGCATGGACTCCTGATGGGTTACATATTCCGGGGATTATCTAAGAATACCCTGTGGTGCTTTGCAATCAAAAAAGATGCTTCCAGCTAGAATAGATTTTTTTCTGCTGCTGACTCTTGTAGTGAAGATTCACTGTGATTAAAATTTATGTCGGGCACTTACCTACAAAATTTGGGAAATAGAACCACCATTGTTCTTAATTTACGGGCACTTCCTATGGAAGGTATTACCATGGCACTTGCCCTCTCTTTCTATGGACATCACCAGGGTTGGGCCCATGAAGAACACTTTCAAGATAAGGCCGTGAAACCTGCTTATATTGGGCCGTAGCTGCAGTGGCACTCAATTTCCAGGGAAGTAAATGGAAAGTCACTGCATACCAATAGAGACTGATTGTTCAGCTATGGGGAACCTCCACGCAGAGTGAAAAAATCGCCTCAGTAGGGCAAGATTCTGGGACTACATGTGGAGTAAGTTTCTACTTATGCAATGTGAGCAAGGGTGGTCAGAAGCTGGCTCTGACGGAGGGCTCCACTGAACTTAGATGTTGTTTTCCCCATGAGCCTCAGTCCTCATTCCAGGGTCACCAGGAAGGCAAAAAAAAAAAAACCACTGAATAGAGTTAAAATCCCTTTTCTGAGTCTTCCCTGGATTTCAGCTGTGGGTGCACACAGAGCGAGTGGAGCAGAGCGTGTTCTCCTCCAAGCTCCCAACTCAATGCAGAAGATCTGAAGAGGTGGCAGACTCCCTGTGTCCTGCCACCTACCACTGCACACTTATGCTAGGGCCAATCTGGCTGATTTTTAAACCTGAGGTATTAGCATTCGCACTTTAATTTATCACATGTCATGTCACCACTGATCATCTTAAAGCCCATTTTAAATAGAAGCAGGCTGTTATGACATATGCTTAAAATAACTGCTCTTATTGTACTCTTCAAAGTCAGCAAAGTTATTTAAATCTGAAATACCAGGAGTCTGATTTGTGTGAAGCTGCAGCAAGCTAGAGAAGTAAGTTTAATTTTTTTTAACAAAAATCAGAGTTGGGGGCCACACTTTCTGTCCATGTAAATTGGGCCTCACTCGATTGAAGTCAATGAAGCTGCACCGATTTATACCAGTAGCTAAATTGGCCCCTAGAATCCAGAAGGACAGATGATATATCTAAAAAAAGAAAACCTTGGAAAGCTCTAATAATTTTTGTCCTGAAGCTCTCAAGAAGGATTAAGCCATAAATTCAATTTATTTTTAATTGCATGAAGTCCCTAAGGACCAAGCCCATAACAAATGGACTCCCAGAGGTGAACGTACTGAATCAGTCCTGGCATGCGCTGAAATTAAATAGACACAAAACCCACTAATTAGCAGAGACAGAAACTAAAATTATTTAGGATTTTTATTTAATCAGAGGCAAATAGCTTTGAATATAACAATTATCTAATTATACTGTCTTAATACTGCAGAGGTTTTTATGCTTGTATATGAAGTGGAGCTGAATGCTTCGAACAAGGAGTAAATTCTTTACTTCCACTAGAGCAAATATATTAT
The DNA here is from genome assembly GCF_028017835.1 of Emys orbicularis. Classification (NCBI taxonomy): domain Eukaryota; kingdom Metazoa; phylum Chordata; order Testudines; family Emydidae; genus Emys; species Emys orbicularis. The sequence continues at coordinate 351,049,408 of NC_088683.1, forward strand.
CATCTGCTTGACCTGAGACACAACAATTAAGGATGCAGAGCTCAGTTGTCTAGAGAGATTATACTGAATTCAGCCAGTCAGTCGGAAACGTTTAATTAACACGCAAATCATAAGGAGACTATACATTGTTCTGCTTTGTGGCATCCAATAGGGTTTTAATGGAACATAAAGATACTCATTCAAAATGATAAAATAATAAAAGATAGTTGAAGGTGTTAATGCTGCAAGTTCTTGCATTGTGGATTGAGGATGGTGCCCTCTGTTTGCTAGAAGCTGGGAATGGGTGACAGGGGCTGGATCACTTGATGATTGCCTGTGCTGTTCATTCCCTCTGAAGCACTTGGCACCAGCCATTGTTGGAAGACAGGATACTGGGCTAGATGGACTTTTGGTCTGACCCAGTATGGCCATTCTTATGTTCTTATGTGTGCAGCAGGGCATTCAGGTTTGTTGTACATGTGTGGGTGGAGCCTATATGTGGGCATAAATCAGGTTAAATAGTAGGCATAACTCTCATTCAGTTGAAATGCACCTGTTCCCTTAACCTCAGTAACTTGATATAAGAATGGGGTGGAATTTAAGAAGCGGATGAGTGACTGGAAGAAGTGGGATTAAGTTAGATCATGCTAAGGGACTTAGCTATCACTTTAACCTTGCTGCAAGACAGGGGTAAGTTGATGGCTGCCTACAGCACTAACATTCATTCAGGAGCAGGTTCCCTGTCCTGCCCATCACTCGTTATCTTTGCCCAGCACTCCACAACTTTATTGCTCGTTTCACATGCAGTGATGCTTGGCCACATCACCCGTTTATGTATGTTCAACATAAAACCCTATTTTTGAAATTTTGCCCCTAAACATTTGTTATTTGTACAAGGAACATGGGTTTTTTTTTTTTTATGACTGCAGAATTTTTGTTGAGAAATACAGAATGTGAAAGCTTGAGCTCTTGGAGTCATGTGAATGCAGGGAAATTTCCTCACTGATTATGAAAAAAAGAAAAGCTTGAAAATGTGACCCAAGTGCACCTTACAGGCTTGAAAACCAAAAGCTAAATAAAAATAACTGCGCGCACACACACACACACACACACACACACACACACACACACACACACACACACACACACACTCTTTCATGATTTTTGAGTGAATCCCATGTTTTTGGGGACCTGACTCATGTATTTTGCATGGTTGGGGTTGGCAATACTGGTTATGGTATGTGAGTGGGTTAAATTTTGAACACATTACTGTATTTTTACACAGAGTTTTAAGCCACTGGGTGGTTCCTTGTGTAAGGATTGATTAAAAAGATTGTGGCTCTCAGGACTTGGCTCATTATATATAAATGTTATTTGCCATAAAAATTATCCAGCCCTTTTAAAAGTCCAGCTACAGTATTCGGAAGAGAAGGTTGCAGTGATGTATCTGAGAGATTACCAGGGTCTGAGAGCTTTAACAGCAGAAACGTATGGATTTTTGAGAAGATGCAGGGACAGAAAGCACAAGGATTTAGTGACAGCATCAGTATAAGGAGAGAAGGGGAGAGAAAGGAATCAAAGAATGACACTAGGACTGCACAGTCGAGATCTGGGGTGGATAGGTGTATCGCTGACTCACCAGTGTAGAAATGGTTATTGATGCTGTATGACCAGACAAGGCTGCTCTGGGATAGTGTTTAGATGGCAAGAAGAAGTAAGTCAGGGCCTGAACCCTGAGTGACAATGGCAGATTACAAAAGGTTGGAGGAATACATTCTGCAAGAGTGGACATACAGGTAGGCTCAGAGGCAGGTCAATCAGAGAGGAAAGATAATCCAGCGGTAAGAACCAATGGATAGTCCAGTGGTTGAAACTATGGAACGTTGGCAGGGTACTTAGGTGCCTAAAGATGCCGCTAGGCACACCTACTGTGATTTCCTAAAGTGCCTAGCCTTCTAACTCCCACTCCTGCCTAGGTGATTTTGAAAACACTAGGACCCAAATCCTTAAAGGTATTTAGGCACACAAATATCTTTAAGAATGCCTAGATACTTATCGGCATCTTTAGGCTTTAAAAATTTAGCCCTTAGTCTCTCGCTGAGCTCCAGTTCCTCATCTGTAAAGGGGGCAGAACAGAGCTTCCCTATCTCTCGGGGGTGTTGTAAGGACAAATACATTAAAGATTGTGAGGTGCTCAGATGCTAAGGTAATGGGGGGTGTATATATATATATTTGTGCATGCAGCTGCTGGAAGTGATTGGAGGCATATACATATATATACATACCACAGAACCAGTCATGGAAATCAAGTGGCAGCTTCCAGGAGGGGAGAGCGTAAACAGCTTTGTCAATAGGATAAATTGAGGTGGATGAGAAGGGGAAGAGAGATCTTGAGATCTGGCCGTGTAGAGACACTCAGTGAGTTGGGTAACACCACTTTCAAGAGATAGGAAAAGACAGAAGCCAGATTGTCGCTGTGGTAGGGACACATTTCCCCTCCTCCTGTTGGAAAGCATAAGTGAAGATGGCATGCCTGCAACACCTACTTAGTCACATGAGTGACTGACTTGCTTCAGTAGCATGGGTTTGTTTTCATCTCTGTTAAGTAATTATTTGCCAATAAAGCCGTTCTTTCATTACTTTTGAAGTCTTTCTGTTGTCTTCTGAGCATCACCTACCTCTCAGGCATATGGCCTATTTTTCTGCAGATGCCCCAGCTTCATCCCTAATTATTACTTTTGGAGACATTGGTTCTTATTCAAGAGAATGCTGTGTAAGGCCATGTGGGTTTTTACTTCCTTCAATCACTTCCAACAGCTGCATGTGCAAACATAAATTAAACTATTATAAATCTAAGAAGATTATAATGACTGTAATTAACTTCCAACTTATTTAATAAAATGGGTGTTTTCAAAGAAGAGATTTATAAAAGGGATAGATTGCATGCCGTTAAAGAAACGTAATTTGCTGTTCATACCAAAAGGGCTCTAAATGAAAAAATTGCTTTGATGTGGTCCCAAAGAGACCACAGGGAAAAGCAGAGAAATGTTTGTCTCATCACTGGCTGTGTTTTCACTTTGTGCAGGAGCCGTGTTAAATAATCTTTTAGAATTGGTGCAAAGGCATCCTTGAAAGTCTGAGACTGGTGCCATGCAATAAATAATCAGGAGGAATATTCTTTGATATCAGTAGCATGCTAGATTTTTATTGTTATTGTTTTTAAAAAGCTTTCCACACTCCATTATCACTACCAAGTTCGCTCTCTTTCTTTACAAACATACCTTATCTTAAGCTTCTAAAGAAAGGATTTCATATCTACCTTTCTTTAATGGTGTTTCAAGTCATCTGCTATGAATATAGGTAATTTCAGTTTTCATACACCATGCTCAAATATGTATATAAATCCACACCTTTATTGGGTAATTGACTGGTGAAGTCTGTTTAAATACTGAATTACTTAATCTCGCACCATTGATTCCATTACATTTGTGGAAATGTTGAGCATTAAATACTGTACCTGTCACAGTTTAGGAGCCAGATAATTAAGGCTTTGAGAAACTGGCAAAGGTTTCAGGAGAGCAAGATCAGTATTTTTAAGACTACAGTCCTAAACAATCCTATCTAGAGTCAATGAAAGGCCAGATACTCTGTTGGTGTAATTTGGTGCTGGTCCAGGGAGCTCAATGGAAATGCACCAGTTTTTACCAGGAGACCACCTGTCCTGTAATATTTAGGGCATCAATGAAAACTGAGGGGAGAAAAGAGAGGAAGAGTCAGAAATGTTTTATACACCAGATCTTAAAGGAGCAAGAGACACCCAGTGCTATTTTATGAGTATGGATTCAGATGCTAGATTATGTGAGAAATTAGAAATTTAATGAATACTTAGCACTAAAAATACTTACAGAGGGCTTTTCATTTGCAGTTCTCAAAGTGATTGATAGAAATGGATATCCCTGTTCCCAGTATACAGTGGTTAAACCCATGTTTTCAAAGGCATCCATTACATTTTGACGTTTGAATTTTGGGCACTCAATTTAAGACAAGTAGGGCCTGATTTTTTCAGAGGTGCTGAGTACCTAGCCCATCAACGAAATTAAAAGCTAATGTTAATGTGAGTAAAAACAAAAGCAAATAGTAATTATTCATTCAGAAATTATTGAAGAGCTGGCCTGGCTGTACTTCAACTTTCTGATGATCAGGATAGTCAGGGCTGCATAGTTTAAGAATTGTTCTTCTGACTTTGTATCTTCTGCCTGTGGAAAAAAAGGACATTTGTCTCTCTGTCATCATGAGCCTTGTGGGTATCTGTGGAATGCTGCTTATTGATAAGAATTTGTTATTTTTGCTCTCTTGCAAATGTGGTATATGATTTTACAGAGCACAGTCGCTGTTACAGAGGGTGTTACAGTGGCATGAGTCACCCAAAATCTTCCTAATGTTCTCTGAGTACGGTGAGCATGGAAATCTTCGTGGGAATATCTGTCCTCCTTCATCAGGAAACTTCCGCAGCAGGTTCTGACTTCAGTATGTAAAGAAAAAAAGGGAACGCATTTCTCCGAGTCACCTTTTTCAGGTGAGAACCCCTTTGGATTCAAATGGTATCTTGGAGAGCAAACGTGCGGAACTAGTCCAGTGCTACTAGCCCAGGTACATCTGCTCCTTTGTAACACATTCTGGGCCAGCTCTTGTGTATCCTTCCAAGGATTATTTTAACCCTTTTTGCCACAGTATCACCGTGGACGTCCATGTCCAGTTGGTTGTCTTCCATTACCCATGTGTCCTTTCCATAGTCACCGCTTTCCAGGATACAGTCATTCATTCAATAAGGGTGGCCTACGTTCTTTGTTTCTAGGTGCATGACCTTGAATTTAGCACTCTATTAAAATGCCCATTGCTTGATTGCACCCAGTTTACCAAGCAATCCAAATTGCTCCGTATCACTGACCTGCATTTACCACCCTGCCAATCTTTGTGTCATCCACAAACTTTATCAGCAGTAATCTTCTACTTTTTGCAGGTCACTGAGTAGCTTTGGGATGCAGGGCCGCCCAGAGGATTCAGGGGGCCTGGGGCAAAGCAATTTTGGGGGCCCCTTCCATAAAAAAAAGTTGCAATACCATAGAATACTGTATTCTCGTGGGGGCCCCTGTGGGGCCCGGGGCCCGGGGCAAATTGCCCCACTTGCCCCCCCCCCTTTGGGCAGCCCTGTTGGGATGAGAACTGATTCCTCGAGACCCCCACTAATGATTTCTTATTAACATTTAAAAATTGAAATCTTAGATCCCTCAAGCTTTCTATACCTCACTCAGTCTTTCCCTAATCACTTACAACACTCCATTCGCTGTTCCTGTAGGTTAGCCACACAACCCACTTGTCTCCAAAAGACACTTTCTTCTCTTCAGAAATCTCCTCTTGGTCGCCTGATATTGTTCCTCCACAGCAGGACCTGCTGTCCCCTTCTGACTACTCTCTTATTCATTCCAAATACTCTTGAAACTTTTGTAATGTTTACAATCACTCAGGAACCAGGATGGTAGGTGAGAGGCTTCGGCACTCTTCTTTAAGTTCATGAGTCTCTGATTCACTCTGATTCTGACTGCTCAGACTTCTGGAAACTTTTGTTCACACTGCACATGCTCAGAGGCTTAAAACTGTCGTTAGTATAGGTCCCATACCGGTAACTTGATTTCTATTCTCCTACCTTCAGTTTCATGCATGTTAACAAAAGCGGTGGCAACTAGGACTCTATCTGAGGCTAGGTCTACACTACCCGCCTGAATCGGCGGGTAGAAATTGACCTCTCGGGGATCGAATTATCGTGTCTCGTCGGGACGCGAAAATCGACCCCCGAATCGACGCTCTTACTCCACCAGCGGAGGTGGGAGTAAGCGCCGTCGACGGGAAGCCGCGGAGGTCGATTTTGCTGCCGTCCTTACAGCGGGGTAAGTCGGCTGCGATACGTCGAATTCAGCTACGCGAATAGCGTAGCTGAATTTGCGTATCTTAAATCGACCCCCCCCCCCCCCCGTAGTGAAGACCTGCCCTAAGTATACTTGGTTTCACACTTTGGGTGATTCCCAGCTCATGTAGACATACTTGCGCTAGTGCTCATCAAGCTTGTACTCTAAATACAATTGTGCAGTCATGGTAGCGTGGGCAGTGGCAGCACAAGTTGGCTACCCCCAGTACAAAGCTGCGTGGACCTGTGGGTACATACTTGGGCAACTAGCCTGTGCCACTGCTGCCTGTGATACCACAGCTACACTACTATTGTTTGTGCACTAGCTCAATGAAAGCTAGTGCCAATATGTCTATGAGAGCTGGGAATCACACCCCTAGCTCCAAATATAGCTGTATGCTTAATTTTTCCTTAGTTCCCAACTCACTGTTGTGTGCATTTTTAGCCTAATATCTCCAGGCCTAAATAATGAAACATGAAATATACAAATAGCTGTAAAATGTAAGAGACACAGGAGAAATCCATGAAGCTAATTAGCTTTCTTATTAGCTTTCGCTAATGAGTGTGTGTGTCACAGTTTCTCAGTTTGTCTTGAGACTCTTAAAAAAAATCAGCAGTATCCCATTTATGTTTCCTAAACCTTTTAAACCTTCAAACGAGAGATAGATAAGATATCGCCTTTTTGGATTGTTGTTATTAATTGCATTGCTGTAATGCCTAGAGACCCTAACCAAGACTAGGGCCTCATTTGACTAGTGGTTATATCAGATGTTGGCAACCTTTCAGAAGTGGGGTGCCAAGTCTTCATTTATTCACTGTAATTTAAGGTTTTGCGTGCCAGTAATACATTTAAACATTTTTAGAAGGTCTCTCTCTATAAGTCTATATTATATAACTAAACCATTATTGTATGTAAAGTAAATAATAGTGCAGTGAGGTGAGAGGGGCCGGCGCCTGGTATCCCAGGCTGGCAGCAGGCTGAGCGGGGCCAGTGGCCAGGACCCCGGCTGGCAGCGGGCTGAGCGGGGCAAGCAGCCGGGACCCCAGCTGGCAAGGGGCCGGCGGCTGAAACCCCAGACCATCAGCGGGCTGAGTGGGGCCAGCGGCCGGGACCTCGGCTGGGGGCCGCAACCCCAGACCGGCAGCGGGTTGAGCAGGACCAGTGGCCAGGGCCCCGGCTGGCAGGGGGCTGATGGCCAGAACCCCAGACTGGCTGCAGGCTGAGCAGGTCGGTGGTTGGTATCCCAGGCCGGCAGTGGGCTGAGCGGGGCTGGCGGCCGGGACCCCGGCTGGCAAGGGGCCGGCGGCTGGAACCCCAGACCTTCAGCGGTCTGAGCGGGGCCAGCGGACGGAACCGCAGACTGGCAGTGGGCTGAGCGGCCGAGGGTTCCATTCATCCAGGCCGGCAGCGGGCTGAGCGGGGCCGGCGGCTGGCACTCCGGCTGTCAGCAGAGTGCCGCTAAAAATTGGCTCGCGTGCCACCTTTGGCATGTGTGCTGCAAGTTGCCGACCCCTGGGTTATATAAACATATACTTAGAGACATTCCCTGGCTCAAAGAGTTTATAATCTAAATAGATCAGTCCAACAAAGTGTGAAAAGAGAGATGAAGTGACTTGCTCAAGATCACACAGAAGATCAGATTCAGGATTACAACCAAGGCTTCATAATTCCTAGGCCAGTACCTGCTCCACTAGACAAAGCTCACTTTTCAAGTCCTAGGAAAGGCTTTTCCTTCTCTATTTTTGTATAGAAGGAAAGGGCTGGTGCATGAAAGAAAAGGAACTGATTCTTTTCACTATATCATTGGTGGTATTAACGTATAGCATATTTCACTATACATGAGCTCGCAATGAAATAGAGATACACATGGCTGAATGGCAATGTATCTTCATAGAAGCTCTTTGTGCATTCATGTAATCCAGCTCACTCTAAAGGTCAGCAGTGCAATCTTGAACACAGTCAGAAATGTAACTGCATCTGAAGAGCAAGTGGGGGTTGAGGACAAGCATCTGTCACATTATAAAGGAAATTTGACAAAACCATTGAAAGCTAAAACTCAGTAATACAAAGCTTATTCTAAGAGAAGCTTATTCTAACTCTTCAACCTGATGAATCACATTGACATTGCACTTAAAAAAAAGTTACCTTTATTTGAATGCCTAAGAAAGAAACTAATGCAGAGAGCTAGTCTTCTTTCGGCTTCATAAATTGCAGTTAGTGCTCACCCCTGTCCTTGGATGTGACAGGAACAGCACTGTGTCTCTTGTACAAGCAACCGTTGCACCCGTGTATCCATAGGGTGTGTATAATTTGTATAGACCACAGTATTTTTCAAGTGATGCACACTGCCAGTACAATACAGCCTCCTTCTGCATAGTGGCTTCTCATACAACCTCTATCCCCAGATGCTTTACCCAATTGAACAAGACAGACAGCAATATGAGAAAGAGTGCTGTGTAAACCTACTGCACCCTAAATTAATTATTGTCATGAGATTAATAATAGAGAGAAATTAAGAGGCATGGGTAAGGGAGAGAACATATGGTTTCGGATGACATTTTGAAGAGAGATAGGGTAGATAAGGGGAAAAGTAAAAAGCCGTTTTATTATTTTAGCATTTGTATTACCATAGTGCTTATGGGCCTCAACCAAGATTGGAGCCCCATTGCGTACAGGCACATGGTACAAAAAGCCCTTGCCCCAAAGAGCATACCATCAAAACGGACAAGAGAGGAAAGAAAGAAGTGAAGTGACTTGTTCCAGGAGACAGGCAGAGGTCACCTCATTTCCCAAAAGCAACCCCCCGAGACTGTAAATACGTTTTGATGAAATAGGTGATCTAGGGTGACCAGACAGCAAGTGTGAAAAATCAGGACAGGGGGTGGGGGATAGTAGGAGCCTATATAAGAAAAAGACCCCAAAATCGAGACTGTCCCTATAAAATCGGGACATCTGGTCACCCTAAGGTGATCAGAACACAAAACATTTCTGGGGGCAAATCTGGCTTTGGGCTGTACATGCACATAAGTCTAATGACCATGGCTGAAGGCAGGGGAATATCCAAGCAAGATGTCACACCCAGTCTTGTCTTTTTCCTAGTCTGTTGTGTTGATTCTTTACATGCCCTCCCCTACTGCACACATATGCTCAGTTCATGAAGCCATATCAGATTGTTCTGGAAGAGGTGTATGTGTGGAGAAGGAACAGTTTATCGTTTTGAATTTCAATTTGCATATTGTATATTTTGTATTGATGCAGACTTCACATGCACCCAGCACTTTGCCTGGATGCATTATAGTCATGTTGAAATAAATACAGAAATTAAATATTTTGGACTACCTGTGTCTGCCGACAGATGATATGTATCAATCCCCACTTGGTTTATTCATGTTCCTAGCACAATTAATCTGCACTGTGGGAGGGAGGGAGCATATGTGTGTGTAAGGACGGGGAAGCTAAAGCAGAGGCAAAAATGTAGTAAAAATTAATGCTTCATGTGAGTGGCAAAGTGAGGACAAGCAAAATTGGGTCTTTAATGATCCAGTAACAACTTGCAGACAACATTGATAAATGGCCTATTTAGAAACAATTTATGGAATATTATTATTTATATTACAGTTTGTCTAAAGACTAAGTAGACAAGAGTAGCAGTGGAAACAGAGGCCGGTAAATGACTGGCATAACAGCAGAGTTGGGAGTAGAACTCAAGCCTTCTGAAGCACAGCATAGGGCTCGCCACCACTACACCATGCCGGTGCTGAAAAACAGCAAGCTTCTGTTTAATGTCGTATGCAGAAATTTGGCCCAGTACCCCCTAACAGACTATAGCAGCAGTGATCAATTAATCTGGTCCTTCAAGCAAATGCACCATTGTGCACCCGTTGAAATCACATTAAAGAAGAAAAGAGATCAGACTAGTTGAACAGAAGTAGTGTATGTTTGCAAACAACCTTTTTTAATTAAAGTAGCTGAAGAGCAAGCTTTTATTTTTCCTTTAAAAACAATGAGGTTCAAACAAAAGTTGCTGTTTGACATTGTTAAAATGACTTGGATTATTAATAGCCTCTCTGTATGTAAAAAATCCCTTTATTTTTAATACTGATGTAATCATTTAGGCCTTGATGCAGTTATTCAAAACAAGCAAGAGGACCCCTGCATCTGCACTGAGCCCCATTGTAACTAGGGTGACCAGACAGCAAATGTGAAAAATCGGGACAGGGGTGGGGGTAATAGGAACCTATATAAGAAAAAGACCCAAAAATCGGGACTGTCCCTATAAAATCGGGACATCTGGTCACCCTAATTGTAACTTGCAGGATTGGGGCCATAATCATTGCCTTTTGTATCTCATTTCACATACAGATTATGCTGGCTTTTTAAAAAAAAAACTCACCTAAGTAAACATTTCTACAGAGGGTCTGAACATGACTCGTAGTTTAAGTAAATCTAATGGAGAACAGTCAAGATGCTTGCCTAGCAGGTCTGTCTTAAAGAGAGTTAATATTGCATGTTTGCATACACTGTACAGCAGTGCTGAAATCTCACTGAATATGTTGCAAGATGTTCTAGCTGGATTTAAAAGGCTTGCTGCAATACACCCATTGTAGAAACAAAGCATTTCAACCAACGGTAGTATCTGAGAGTTTTTTTGCAATGCGCATTCAATAATGGCATTCACTATAGTAAAAACTCCCTCAGAACAAGGAGTCCTCTGACTCACGTCACAGTTGAAAGGCCAAGGATGGGATCCACAAAGGTATTTAGGTGCCTGAGTCCGTTTTTAGGTACCACTGCAATCTACAAAATGCCCACTTGGCTGCCACCTAACCCTATAGGCACCTAATCTTGTTTGGTACCTAAGTTTTCACAGTGAAATTTCCCTGGATGCCTATGCCCCTGCCTGTGAGCATGCACTCTCCTGCCCCACTCCAGGTGCCTACCTCTTGCTTAAGCCCCAGAGCAATCTGTGAGCCAAGGGAAAGATAGGTGCTCCACTGCCTAAGTCATGCTACACATCACTCAGGCTATGGGGGACTCCATAGTCAAGTCCTTCTCCTCTGCCTGATGAGGAGAAGGAATTTGAAGAGGTTTCTTCTATCTCTCAGGTGAAAGTCCTAACCACTGGCCTACAGGAGCTTTTGGTGTGAGGCTCCTCCAATCTCTCCTATGGAAGCTGTTCCACTTTAATTAAATATTCATGAGGCCAGAAAAATAGTTTGACTGGCTCTGTAGCCTGGTGGTTAGGGAACTCCTCTGAAGAGATGTCTCCACTTACAGTGGTATGTACAGTACAGACACTAGGCGCCCAGCTAGCGTGGGTATGAAGAGCAGTGTAGACATTGAGGCACAGTGGCTAAGATGGGCAGAGTAGAGTGCTCTATACACCTTACCCACAGGGTGTATACCCTACCTGGGCTCTCTACATGCCCAAGCAGTGCCTCCCACATCTACTCTGCTATTTTTAGTTGTGCAGTGATCCACTTCCTCCTCTCCTTCCCCCAACAGTGAAAGACTCTGGCAGGGAGGAGCCAGCAGGGAAAGGCTCTTTCCACTCTGCCTCAGCCTTTCCCTGAGTGGTAGAGCTAAACACTGCAGTGACAAGTGTGGCCACAGCCTGCCTTTCGCCGCAGCATGCAGTGCCTGCACTTTACATGCCTCCATTAGTGTAGACATCTCTTGAGAGGTGGCAGGTCCCTCTTTAAATCCCTTTGCCTCATCAGGCAGAAGGAGGAATTGAAGCAGGGGTGTCCCACAACCTGGGTGAGTACTGTAACTACTGGGATAAAGGAGGGCTGCCTTCCATCCCTGCCCTTCCCTGGCTGTTTCCTAAGGAGATAGGCAGCCTCTGAACATGCCTACTGGATCAGGCCTTGTACACGATTTAGGCGGAGGAGAGTTCGTGGATCTCAAACAGAGATAGGCATCTCCCTGCGGCCCGGACGTAGGCACTGAGTGTCTAGAGAGGGAGAGGGTTTAGCACGCACCCCTATCACTGGCATCACCCACTGGCTAGTTTGGGCAACTCCCCACCTAGAGCGCTGGTTTTGTGGATCACATTCTAAGGTGCCTCTCTCTCCCCACTGTGTTGGATGCTTAGGCGCCTAACTACGGCTTTGTGGATTGTGGTGGTGGTCCTGCGCTTTTCTGGGCAATGCCTAAGTCCCTCTTGCGGAGCTGGACCCAGAAGGCTACAATGGGTTTTTGGTGGCACTTGTTCTCCAACCAGGTGACCATTGCCCCTTTGCATCCCCCAAAGCAGGCAGGGAGCTCAGGAATGCTGTCAGCTAGTAACAATGATGACAAGCCACCATTCCCAAACAGTGGCACGGCACAATGCAAAGTCCAATGATTATACAAGGGGTCTAGTTGTGGGTAGGAAACAAACAAACAAAAAAGGTTGCACTGTAGTTGTAGTGTGGGAGATATGGGTTGTAGATTCATGGAAACTGTGAAGAGAAGAAGGCCAAAACAAACCAGGAATCTACTGTACATATGAAAGGGACTTTAATTTTAAATTAAGATCTAACAAAAAGCCACAATGTGTACTTTAAAGTGCCAACAACAACAACAACTCTTCCCATGGTCTACTCTTAAGAGTAAGAGGGCATCTAGCTAAAACCTTTGAGCTAAATCTTCATCAACCATAAATCCTGACCTGAACTAGGGTCCTAGACTCCATGACCAACTTTATAATCCCTTTACTCTATCCCTTATTGTTTTTTGCCAATCATCCCTCCACCCAACCTAGTTAATTTTTCCCTTTTGTGCCTCCGTGTCTGTGTGTACTATTCTCTACATCAAAACTGTCAATACCGCATTGAGTAACCAAGACCGCCAACCAGGGAAATAACCCACTTCCTTCCCTGACGGACCAAGGGACGCACCCCACCCATGTACTTATCCGCTACACTGATACTGACTTGGACTCCTTATTCATTCCATGGGTGGCGTACCCGAGCCCACCTATCCACTGACACTTTAAAAACCCTTGCACCCCAATCTGGGTCTATGCAGGTTATGCGATATGTATGTATCTTCTCATCCTTGCAAACAATACCTGTAACCTCCCATAACCCAAGCCTGACCCCAGATGTACAGTACCTTGCCTCTTAACTCATGTATATTTCATTTTAAACATTAACTTTAAAAAAAAATTTAATTTTCTCCATCAAAAAAATCCTACCTCTGGCAAGGAGGAAGCATGGGCCACCACCAACAAAACCACATAACAAAGAAAAAATTAAAACAGAGAAGCCAGAATAGGCACTCACAGCTCTTCAGTTTGAAAGCTACAGTGCTACCTTTCTTTGCAGTACTGCATTCCTAACATCAGATGGTGCTGTGTGAAGGTATACATTGCAGAACTGGAAGTCCCTCTCACATGACCTAAAATGGAGCTGAACAGTGACTAGTAAGTACCATGGCTTTTGCTTGTTCCAAAGAAAACTCTGCTGAATTTATTGTATATGGTAAGAATGGCCTAGTCTCTATTCTTTGAAAAAAGCATTATTGTAAGAAGGAAAGAAGATGCAGTCTCTGCATGTTTACTCTGCAATTGTGTTCTCCAATCCTATATCAGGCTATACCTATAGTTAGTAAATAATTAAGAAATATATTAGAATCAATCCTTGTAGAGCTACCTTTTGAGCATGCAGGGCTGGGGAATGGAGTGTTATGTGCTGAATCACACAGAAGTTTTCTCTACTTAGCTTTTCAAAGAACAGAGAGGAGGAAGATGTTAATGATTTGCTTTACATCTGTGGGGTTTGCCTTCTGTAGCTCAGGTGTGAACTGATGAACTTCATGTCTTGATATGGGATTGAAGAGAGGTGTGAACCTTATTTACCTCTCACATCAGTGTAAATCAAGAGCAACTGCATTAAATAAATTGAGATACACCAGCAAAAGAAGGGTTTATACAAGAGAGGTATCAGATCAAAAGATATTTTTCTCATTTTGTCACATTCACAATGGACACTTTACATTCTGAGGCATATATTGCTAGTGGGGACATCTTTGGAAAAGTGTTGAGCTTTAATACTGGGCATTGCATTTTGTTAATCTCAGTAGAGTTCTGTGCCACACAAGAAAAGGTGCAACTTTCCAAAGAATTACTGAAAGCATGCCTAAACTTTCACATTAGTTAGAAATATTAGACCATGATTAGACAATAACAAACCATGTTTAGACAGACAATAACAAACTAGAGAAACCACAATTGCTATTCTATTGCTGGAGAGAGAGAAAGACACAATATGAAAATCAGAAGCCGTGTTAGAACACAATCAAGGAGAAAATACTACCAGATGTAATAAAGGCATGATCCAAAGCTCAGTGAACACAGTAGGAGTCTTTCCACTTACTTCAATTGAACTTGGATCAGGTCCCTAGTATGGGAATTTACTGAATGGGAAAGTAAGAGACAAAAAATTAAACCAATTTTTAAAAAGATTCTTGTTGAGGCAATATTTTATTTTATTTGGATTGTAAAGGCAAAGAAATACTTCACTCATCAGAATTAATTAATGGAAGACATGTAGTGTAGTAGTTGGAGCCCATGACTGAGTGCCACAACTCTTCTGGGTTCTATTCCTGACTCTGCTACTAATTCACTGTGTGATCTTGGGCAAGCAAAATAGGGAGTGACGGTGGACAATTATCTTCAAGCTTCACCAATTTTCACGAGGCAGAATTAATTATGCCCAATGTAATAAATGAGACTTTCGCTTGACTTCGAAGTGTTTTGGATCCTGCCCTGAATTACATTTTTCTAGCTGAAGAGCACATATCACTTAGATACGCCCATATCCACGGTCTAGTACTTCCTTTTAGTCATCCCATCCCATCCATACTGGCTCTTACCCTCGCTCACCATGTTGCATATAATATTTAAATTGTCAGCTCTCTCTGTCTTCTATCAAGCTTCTAGAACAATTTTTGAATGATAAAAATAATAAATGTCTGGTATAGTGCAGTTTCAGGAATGAAGTGTATCCGTAATATATCCGTGATAACTGAAGTGATACTTGTTAAGATTTCCATCCTAACTGTGAGATGCTAAGTTACTGACTGCCACAAAAGTACTTTGTATATCACATATAGGCCCGGTGCTGGTTGGGAAATGTGTGATGCATCGAGTGATATCTAGCTAAGCTTTTTCCTTTCTTTCAGATGCTTATACAAACCTAGCCAAACTTCAGACAATTTCAGGTATACCCATCATTACCAGCAATACATTATTTTGTTTTCATGTTTCTTATTAGAGCTTGCAGAGAACAGAAATTCCATTTTGTGAAGGTTTTTTGAGATTTCTTAATTTGTCTTTATTCCAAATTGCAATGAAAACTGAAATTCTCCATAAAGGAAATTTAAGAAAAAACTAGTTTAGGGTCAATCAATGGAATACGGTTCTATTGAAGTTTCTCTGATTAGATCTATTTCTTTCTCTATTTCTAGTATTGTGCTGATGATAATATCATCAAAAATCTACACCCAATCGTTATATCTTCATTTTTACAAGTTTGAGTCTTTAAATACATGTCAAGTAGTTATGGTTTCATCTGTCAATTGAAACATCTGCAATTAAACTGGGGGGGGGGGAAACCACATGACCAGTTGACTCATATAAAGTCGGAGTTCTCAATTGCTGGTATTTATTGAGTTTGAAAGAATTCTCATCACCTCCAGGTCTAGTGTTGATGGTCTAGAACATCAATCTGACAAATGCTGGCAAGGACTGGAAACACAATCTTGTTGTTTCCTGACTCCTTTTCTCCCTGTTGTATTTCTTAGGCATTTGGGTCAGGTTAATATTGCTTAGTTATCTAAAGAAGGCAAGTTAGACCTGTGAGTATACGGTAGTATGTTCAGTTTAGTAGCTTAGTAATTAAGTGGGCACTATAATACAAGTCAATAATCACAACAAGCTTCAGAGCAGTGACTTATTACAGTAGATATTGTAAGTACACTGTGGTGGAAGTAGCAGATTAGTGGTATTGGTAGCAGTGGATGGACACTCAGTGGCTGAGGTTAGGGAACATCATTCATTAGAGTAATGATAGCTCCCTGTGGTAACTAATTATAAGTGTCAGACAATGCTGCTGCATTTAACAGTCGATCAGTGTTTTCCATGACAACCCCATATTTCCAGGAGTTTATAGCTCTTCTGTGTTTTAAAAAAAACCCACTTTGGTCTCAGTGAAGACCAGATGTAACGCCAATATTTAAAAAGGGCTCTAGGGGTGATCCCGGCAATTACAGACCGGTAAGTCTAACGTCGGTACCGGGCAAATTAGTTGAAACAATAGTAAAGAACAAAATTGTCAGACACATAGAAAAACATAAACTCTTGAGCAATAGTCAACATGGTTTCTGTAAAGGGAAATCGTGTCTTACTAATCTATTAGAGTTCTTTGAAGGGGTCAACAAACATGTGGACAAGGGGGATCCGGTGGACATAGTGTACTTAGATTTCCAGAAAGCCTTTGACAAGGTCCCTCACCAAAGGCTCTTACGTAAATTAAGCTGTCATGGGATAAAAGCGAAGGTCCTTTCACGGATTGAGAACTGGTTAAAGGACAGGGAACAAAGGGTAGGAATTAATGGTAAATTCTCAGAATGGAGAGGGGTAACTAGTGGTGTTCCCCAAGGGTCAGTCCTAGGACCAATCCTATTCAATTTATTCATAAATGATCTGGAGAAAGGGGTAAAAAGTGAGGTGGCAAAGTCTGCAGATGATACTAAACTACTCAAGATAGTTAAGACCAAAGCAGATTGTGAAGAACTTCAAAAAGATCTCACAAAACTAAGTGATTGGGCAGCAAAATGGCAAATGAAATTTAATGTGGATAAATGTAAAGTAATGCACATTGGAAAAAATAACCCCAACTATACATACAACATGATGGGGGCTAATTTAGCTACAACGAGTCAGGAAAAAGATCTTGGCGTCATCGTGGATAGTTCTCTAAAGATGTCCACGCAGTGTGCAGAGGCGGTCAAAAAAGCAAACAGGATGTTAGGAATCATTAAAAAGGGGATAGAGAATAAGACTGAGAATATATTATTGCCCTTATATAAATCCATGGTACGCCCACATCTCGAATACTGTGTACAGATGTGGTCTCCTCACCTCAAAAAAGATATTCTAGCACTAGAAAAGGTTCAGAAAAGAGCAACTAAAATGATTAAGGGTTTAGAGAGGGTCCCATATGAGGAAAGATTAAAGAGGCTAGGACTCTTCAGTTTGGAAAAGAGAAGACTAAGGGGGGACATGATAGAGGTATATAAAATCATGAGTGATGTTGAGAAAGTGGATAAGGAAAAGTTATTTACTTATTCCCATAATACAAGAACTAGGGGTCACCAAATGAAATTAATAGGCAGCAGGTTTAAAACAAATAAAAGGAAGTTCTTCTTCACGCAGCGCACAGTCAACTTGTGGAACTCCTTACCTGAGGAGGTTGTGAAGGCTAGGACTATAACAATGTTTAAAAGGGGACTGGATAAATTCATGGTGGCTAAGTCCATAAATGGCTATTAGCCAGGATGGGTAAGAATGGTGTCCCTAGCCTCTGTTCGTCAGAGGATGGAGATGGATGGCAGGAGAGAGATCACTTGATCATTGCCTGTTAGGTTCACTCCCTCTGGGGCACCTGGCATTGGCCACTGTCGGTAGACAGATACTGGGCTAGATGGACCTTTGGTCTGACCCAGTACGGCCTTTCTTATGTTCTTATGTTCTTATGTTCTTATGATGTGCATTTTCCAGATGCAAACTTTAACGACAAAGTATTAAACAATACAGGCACACAAACAGCTCTTAGATTTTTACGCCAGAACTGACCATTATGATCATTACATCTGACCTGTATAACACAGGCCTTAGAACTCCATCCAGGAATTTCTGCATCAAGCCAACAGCTTCTGTTTGCACTAGGAAACCATCCAGTCTTGACTTAAAGACTTCAAGTGATGGAGATTCCACAGAGTTCCTAGGTAAATAGTTCCAGGGGTTAATTACCCTTAATGTTAAAAATTCGCATTTTATTTCTAGTCTGAATTTATCTAGCTTCACCTCCCAACCATAGAATTTCATGCCTTTTTCTGCTAGGTTAATTAAAGAGCCACCTCCTATCAGAAATCTCTTCCCCAGGTAGGTATTTGTAGCTCTTGAATAAGTTGCTTCTTGGATAAACTAAATAGACTGAGCTTCTTTAGCTGAGTGCTGTAGGGCAGGTTTCCCTGACCTCACATCATCCTTGTAGCTCTTTTCTGAATGCTTTCCAATTTCTCAACATTCTCTTAGTAGAGAAGACACTAGAGCTGGATGTAGTATTCCAGTACTGGTCTCACTAGTGCTGTATGCAGAGGTAATACCACTTCCCTGCTCCTTTGGAGGTGATGTTTGTCTGATTTCCAGTTAAGAGGTTAGTAAAATATTAGCACTTCTAACAAACATAATATGTACACACTCAACATCAAAGAGCTTGAATATGTTAGGTAAGAACACCCTGACTCATGTGAGTAACCCTGCTAACTACAGTGGGAGACATTGTTGTTCACCAGCTGACAGTCAGCCTTCTCATTCAGTGGGTATTGTATTGCGTTGGGATTCAGGCGACTGTTTTTTTGCTTGGACCTACTGTGTGACCTGGGGCTAGTCACTGCCTCTCTTTTTCTCCTCCCACCCTTTATTTCTCTTGTCTATTTAGATTGTAAGGGCAAGGGCTGTCTCTCATTATGCATGTGTACAGTGCCTAGTACAATCGGGCCACAGTTATGGTCAGGGCATCTAGGAGCTAGCATAATGCAAACAGTCTTAGTATTAACTTATTTAGGTGCTTAATGCTGTAATTCTATTAGATGCTTACCTTTAGACATTCCATCCTGAACATTTTGGTGCCTTGCATACATTCACCTAGCTGCTAGCCTGCAATCATGTCGTCCTCAGATTCTTGGTTATCCTGAGTGCTTCAATGATGTGCAGCTTTGTAGATTGAAGGCATGTGACAGGATCCCAGGTTCTGGACAGCCATGGCAGTGAAGGCCTTTTTGGCATTATGGACATCCAGCATGGTGTAAAGTAAGTTGTTTCCCTATGTTTTGAAGACCACATTCTGCAGCCTGGGTGCCCCTCATGAGAATGTGATTGTTGTCCATAGGCCCGGCTCCAGGGTTTTGGCCGCCCCAAGCAGCCAAAACCGCCCCCCCCCCCCCAAAAAGCCGCGATCGCGATCTAAAAAAAGCCGCGATCGCGATCTGCGGTGGCAATTCGGCGGGAGATCCTTCACTCCCAGGCGGAGTGAGGGACCGTCCGCCGAATTGCCGCCGAATACCTGGACCTGCCGCCCCTCTCCGGAGTGGCCGCCCCAAGCACCTGCTTGAGAAGCTGGTGCCTGGAGCCGGCCCTGGTTGTCCAGCAGGCCCAGAAGAGATGGGCACTATGGCACAGCACAGAACTCCTGCATGGCTTGCTGCTGTAGGCTTAGCATTGCTGCTTGATCCTAGAAACTCACTTGCACATAAATCTCTTATGCCCTGAAATAAGCCTCTGTTTAAGGGACTTGTGGGTGCAAATTTTGGACGATTCAGCCTGAAGTGATTAATCAAAGGCCACAGTTTAAGGCTATGTCTACACTAGCACTTTTGTGAAAACAACCCCCTGACCAACCTAAGTCACCAACAAAAGCACCGGTGTGGACAGCACTATGTTGGTAACAGAGCATGTCCCGCTGATACAGCTACTGCCGCTTGCTTGGGTGGTTTAATTATGCCGGCAGGAGAGGTCTCTCTCATCGGCATAGAGCAGCTACACGGGATACCTTACAGCTGTGCCGCTGTAAGGTCTGTAGTGCAGACATAGCCTAAGGGCTTGGCTACACTCGAAACTCCAAAGCACTGCCGCGGGAGCGCTCCCGTGGCAGCGCTTTGAAGTGCGAGTGTGGTCGCGGCGCCAGCGCTGGGAGAGACCTCTCCCAGCGCTGCAGGTACTCCACCCCCCCGAGGGGATTAGCTTACAGCGCTGGGAGCACGGCTCCCAGCGCTGGGGCACTGTTTACACTGGTGCTTTACAGCACTGTAACTTGCTGCGCTCAGGGGGGTGTTTTTTCACACCCATGAGCGAGAAAGTTGCAGTGCTGTAAAGCGCCAGTGTAGCCAAGGCCTAAGAGATAGCATCAGAATTGAGTAATTCTTGGCCTCTAGCCTATCCTCAGATTACACATTGAGTGTTGGTTGCTCTCTTGTAGTTCAGATAAAGTACTTTGGGTTTCCAAAGTTAAAAATCTAACCGGGCCCATGTACTTCCAAACCAAATGCAACCCACTGTCCATGTCCACACAACAGAGGGTCAGAGTCTTCTATGACTCTGAGCTAGAGAATCTGGCTCTTTATCTCAAGGTGTAGAGACTCACGCTTTCAGCTTTGAAAGTTCCTAGTTCTGCCTCCAAGCCAAGAGGCCTCAACGCTAAAATCCATACACGATCGAGCTGACATTTTCTAAGTTCCCTAAGGGATCTGAAAGCCAAATGCAAATTAGAGTTAATGCATTGGAGGCACTAGCCTCCATGCAGAGTACACCTGCAGGAGCCATTTGCAGGATTGGGGCCTACATGAGGTAGAACAAAATCTGGATTGTTTCTTTCTTGCTGTTCTGGCTGGACAGTGCTAACAGCAGTAAATAGTTGCATTCAGAAAAGTAAGTGGATGTGTCTGAAAGGCCTCCGGGAAGCAAGTGCACGGAGTAAGAAGATGACACTTCTGTTACAAAGTGTTTTGAGATCTATATATGAAAAACACTATACAAGAGCTAGATATATTATTAATTATTATTTATTAATATTATTGACACTTCTGACTTTGCACGTAGGAATGTGAACATGTTAGTTTGTTAGCTGATCGCTGAAGTGACTACCTACAGATTATTGGAATAAATACTTTGAACTCTGACCTCAGTTTTACTAATCAAGAAGTGATCTCTGAGTATTTCTTTGAGGGCTTTTTTTTTTTTTTGCTTGAACTGGATTGTTTCAGGCCATCCCTTTATAGCGTGCACAGAAGAAATAAATGAAAACTGATTATGTTATTTGGTTATTGAAAAGCAGCGGCTGGATGTGCATAGCAACATTTTTTTTAACCAACAATTTCCTAGGAAATAATAGTACACAGATTTTGTGTGTGTGTGTGTGTGTGTGTGTGTGTATGTGTGTGTGAGAGTGAGAGTGAGAGAGAGAGAGAGAGAGAGAGAGCGGCAGATAGCTTAACACTACAGACAGTAACGGTTTCACTGAAGCCCTTGCTGTCTATTTAGTCAATCATGTGTTTGGTGAACAGTTCCTAAGTACTCATTGACATGACGGATCTTAGCAGCTTCAAAAGATTTGCCAGAGTCTATTTGGTCAACAATCCATGTTACTGGAGATTTGCATGATAAAGCATAAGAGCTCTGTGGGAGCCACTACAGTCTATTAGGTCAACTGTCATCCAGCCCAGCCATGTGAGATATATTTCGCTTTAAACCTTCCTCAAATTTCTCTTTGAATCTGTGGAGGTACTAGCATGAAAAGATGAGAGGATGTTAAAACAGCAGAAAATGTGAAATTAATTATCATCCTTTTCTGTCATAACAATCTGCAAAAATCGCAGGTGTTTTGCAAACATGTGAGGGTTCAGATTAATGTCTTTGTGAGGTAAGAAGAACAAATGAATCTGAAAAGCTGGTGGCAAAAGACTTTAAAATTTGTGGATGGCACAAAAAATGGTGGGAGTAAATGAGAAAGGGCATGTTAAAGTCTTGCTCTTTATGACAGGATGTACTGTGGCCAAGTGGCGGGAGAAAGAAGGGAGAGAGGTCCATGTGACCACTCATCAGCAGGCATTGGGAGGTGGGTGAAGGAATCCAAACCCTGTGTGCAGCAAGGTGGTGGGGTAGTCATGGTCTGGTCACCCAGCTGGAGTGCAGCTGTAGTAGCATG
The DNA here is from genome assembly GCF_028017835.1 of Emys orbicularis. Taxonomy (NCBI): domain Eukaryota; kingdom Metazoa; phylum Chordata; order Testudines; family Emydidae; genus Emys; species Emys orbicularis. The sequence goes on from NC_088683.1 coordinate 351,071,324, forward strand.
GGGAAATGAAGATGAAGGGGAGCAAGAAACTGCTGCAGGTGAGGGGAGTGATGCCACATGTGCAGTGGGAGGGTGAGAAATTTCCTGAGCTTCTGAGCACTCAACATGCCTATGCAAGTGAGAGTGGAGTAAGAATAGGCCCACTTCTCCCCAGCGGCGACTTTTACAGGCAGCACCCTGCCACACATAGGCCAATCCCAGTGTCTCTTGTAGGTGTCAGGATTGGCCGATAGCAAACCCCCTCATAAGGAGGTATGTTATTGTTTTGTGTCCTATCCTGCTCTCCTGCACTGGTTGAGATGACCAGTACCTCTCTACGAAGAATGAGACTTCCGTTTCTATGGCAGCTAAGATTTGTGTTGTATAGTTAAACTAATCCAAATGGAGATTAGTCATTAGTGCTATATAAAGCTGTCCCCATTAAATAAGCAGAGGAAAGGAGAATTAGAAATTTGTGAGGCTTGTCCAAATTGCTAAATCTAACAATTGTATTGGACTCCAGTTTGAACAAAAATTAAAATGTCATTAGGGTTCTCCAGAGGCTACGAAATCCCATATGGTGTATCCAACACTCTTCCCTTCAACAATTTTTAAATAGAAAAGGCACCCCCATGTAACTTCTCATAAGCAGAGTGTGCATACATGAGCTGATTTTAAAGAGTTTGCTGGAGACATGGGCAAGAGTAGTGTGTGTGGGGGGGGGGGAGAGGCACACTCTGAAGAGCCCTTTACTAGCAGAAGATCAAATTTGTACCTGTCTTGAGATGATGTGTGAGGGTCAACAAATAGAACCCCACCAACTTTAATCAAAACAGAATGAATTCAGGTAAGAGACACACACATGATTAAGAGCTGGAGTTTGTCCAGTGATGTCACTGGGAACTATGGGGGTTGGCTGGAAACATTTGCATTATGTGGTGCAACCACTAATGGTGATAAAGGACACGCTTGGCCCGTAGATGACACACTCCTCTGGCTAGGAAAGCTCATAATGAGCATCAAAGTCCCCAAGAGACCAAAACCACATAGGGCTCCAGCACTTGTAATGATGCCCCTAGATGGGGATCAGAGCTGGAGAGGGATTTTTTTTTCCTGTGAAAAATTATGACAAAACCAAAAATCTTTCTGTTAAATTTTCTACAAAATGTTTAGGGTTTTGTTGATAAACAGATAAGACTTTCAAATTTGTTGAGGATTTTCAGCAACACAAAACTAAAATATTTTGGCCAGTCAAGTGAAAATTTTGAATAAAACCAAAAGTTTGTCCAATTTTTTTTTAATTTTTGTAAGTGAAAACCCTAGAAATGAAACTGAAAACAGACATTTCCTGTAGGTAGTTTTTGACCAGCTTTAACAGGGCTTGAACCTACAATATGCAGCTCTATAAGCATAAGCTAAGGGACCAGCTCCATTAGCTTAGACACAGTAGCAGCTACTTCTTTATGTGTTCAAGCCACTAGACAGTGACATCACATTAAAAACCAGTGGAGAGAGGACAGAAATATCTAGAAATTTGTGAGAAGTTTACATAGCAAACAATAGTGGAAGAAGAAGATTAGGTGGCAGAAGGGGCTTTGACAAGGAGGAAAGAGAAAAAATTAGGAGGAAATTTTTCATTCATGAAAGGTAAGGGAATGGTGAACATTCCAGTGATTAAAATATTTAAGCCTAGAATAGACAAACCAGTAAATCATATGCTATAGGTAACAATCCTGTATAGTAGAGGGAATGATCTAGGTGGTGGTTTCCATTTCTGCTCTCTGTGGTCCTGGTAAATGTTAGGCTTCCCAAGGTTAACTCTTTCACTGAACTATTGCTGGTATTGGAAATCCAAGGAGCTGCCAAGCTTTTGCTAAAGGTATTTCCTGCCTAAGGCATATAACGGCCAGTTTTTCATAGATTGAAAGATTATAACATCAGAGGGATCACATGATCATCTAGTCTGACCTAATCAGACCATAGAACTTCCCTGAATAAATTCCTGTTTGAACTAGAGCATATCTCTTAAAAAACATCCAATCTTGATTTTAAAATTTCCGGGGATGGAGAATCCACCACAAGCCTAGTTAAATTGTTCCAATGGTAAATCACCTTCACTCTTCAAAATGTATATCTTATTTCCAGTTGGAATTTGTTTAGCTTCATCTTCCAGCCATTGGATCTTGTTATACCTTTGTTTGCTAGACTGAAGAGCCCATTATCACATTTTTGTTCCTCTTGCAGGTATTTGTGGACTATGATCAAGTTACCCATAACCTTCTCTTCGCTAAATAGAGTGAGTTCCTTGAGTCTGTCATTGGTTAGGAAAACCAGACCAGGTTTCAGGGATAAAGCCAGGACTTCCTGGGAGAGGAAGGATGGTCCAGTAGTTAGCGCATTAGCATGGGATTCTGCAGATCCAGGTCCCAGTTCCTTTATGTCCTTGGGAAAATCACTTAGTTTCTCTGTGCCTCCGTTCCCCATCTGTAAAATGGGAATAATAGCACTGCCCTACATCATGGGGGTTGTGAGGATAAATACATTAAAAATTGTGAAGTATCAGAGGGGTAGCCATGTTACTCTGGATCTGTAAAAAGCGACAGAGTCCTGTGGCACCGTATAGACTAACAGACATATTGGAGCATAAGCTTTCATGGGTGAATACCCACTTCGTCAGACGCACATGGTGGAAATTTCCAGAGGCAGGTGTAAATATGCAAGCCAGAATCAGTCTAGAGATAACGAGGTTAGTTCAATCAGGGAGGATGAGGCCCTCTTCTAGCAGTTGGGGTGTGACCACCAAGGGAGGAGAAACTGCTTTTGTAGTTGGCTAGCCATTCACAGTCTTTGTTTAATCCTGAGCTGACGGTGTCAAATTTGCAAATGAACTGAAGTTCAGCAGTTTCTCTTTGGAGTCTGGTCCTGAAGTTTTTTTTGCTGCAGGATGGCTACCTTTAAATCCAGGGAGGTTGAAGTGTTCTCCTAAAAATTGTGAGATGCTCAAGTACTTCGGCCATGGGGGTCATAAAGGAACCATAGATGTGTAGATAGATAGCGCTGATGATGAAGTACAGAACATATAATCTGAATTAGCAAAGAGTGAATAGCCAATTTTTCTGTGTACCAAGAGGCAAATGCAACATTGGGAATTTAATAAAATCATCCAGGACTCCACTATAGTCTCAAAAGAATTGGAGCAATTGCTGGAAACAGAAAAGATATTTCCTTTAAACAAGTTAGTCAACTAAGAAATGGGAAAGGCTTGATTGTGACAGGCCCTGTGTGGGTGCACAAGGAGGGGGCCGAAGAGGTGGCAGTGAGCCTTCTCTGCTGAGCCCCATTCCCACAGGAGCCTCAACTCCTCACAAGTGTTCTCAGGTTGGCTGGGCAGAGGTAAGTAGGTGTCTGAAGAGCCTCAGGTAGTTTTTAAAAAGAACTCAAAATACAGCTTCTGCTGTTGGGAGGGGGAGGCGGGGAGAAATGGGAATTCTGCAGCAAAAGTAAAATGTCCTAATGTCATAGGAAAAATCATCACCCTTCCTCCACAATGAGGACCCAGTCCTGTGCAATATTGAGCAGTCTCATCACCCAGGATTGGACCCAGAGTTAGCCAATATCTTTTGCACATTGTCAAATACACCTGAACTCTGCTCACCAATTAACACAGCTAATAGAATCCTCCGGCATTTGCTCAGGTGATTAGAACTGAAATTGTATATACACTTCCTTGCTTCCTTGCTTCCTGTCATACTTTGGGGGGGGGTCATTCAAGGGGTACAGGATGAATCGCTACTATCTGCTTATAGTGTGAGGGAGCCTTGTCTGTGCCCACTGGGGGGTGGAGGGGAACTCACCCAAAACTACTAGCTGCAGGCAACACACGTGCTCCACTCTGGCTCCGCAAGCCCTGCTCTTACCCTCTTCCGTCTTGCTATTTGCCCTTAGGCTCCCTAAGTGAGTATTTGGAGCGGAGCAGAAAAAAACAACCACCTATGGCTGAATCTATGGAGACAGTTGACCCCCAGAGTTCTGCTCTGCCTCTGGGGCACAGGTCCCTCCAACCTGTCTATTCATCCCACTTCATTACAGTCGCGCGCCCAGTTCCTCGACTTGGAACCCCACAGCATCCCCCATTCACTTGCTTTACCTCGGTTCAATACTCTCCTTAGCACACAGCACTTAATCATGTCTACAGTAAAGCCAAATAGGAGTTTATTTGACAAAACTTAAAATAAAGCTTCAATTAGAAGCAAGTATAAGGATTGGAAATATATGGTTACAGGTAAAAGGAAAACATAAAATGCAATCTAGAGGCTTTACTGATTAACAAGTTCCTTTCCTGCCTAAAAGGGTATTTCTCAACCAATGGTCAGTCTGTGGCGCTTGTCCAATCGGGGGGGCTGGGATCCAATTTTCATGAGAAACTCACACTGGCAGAATGTCCCCTCCACAATGGATGCCATCTTGTGCCCTTCTTTCTCCTTTTATACAATCCCAGACCTTTTGTCTCTTTTCATGACCAAGGTGTTTCATTAACTTCAGTTCACCCCTTATGATACCCCTAATAAAACTCTCTTTCTTGGGCTATTTTGTGCTTTGTAAAGGTCCAAGCCAGCACTTTGTCTAGACTGTAAATACTTGGCTGTCAATTGTTCTTGCTCTTGATTGAGTTAGTTCTGAGAACCACCCCGCCCCAGAGGACCAGTTTCACCTCCAGCTGCTTTGGGACACAATGGTCTACATGTTACATAACTCTTAAAATATTTTCCATACATACATCTGGCAATAAACAAGGCAACCAGCCAGTTCTTAATTTTCGGCAGAGAAAACACATGGCCTCCTTCAGCAAATATCATGAAGATGGCCATCACAGGGTAAACACACCCATCTTGGCATGCCTAGGTAAGTCCTGGGTATAGACTCATAACTGTGTACCCCCTAACTGCTGACAACATGGGGCACCTGGGTCACAGTTCCCTCCCTTCGTAACTTTAATGATCAGGAGGTGGCAGAGAAGGACAGGACAGTGGAGAAATATGCGCCGAGGAAAAGGGATTTGCCAAAAAATGGTTGAAATGAAATGGAAGCAAACATTGTTCGTATTTTATTTAGCTGTTGAGTTATTCAGGGACATAGCTTTAGTGACTGTACCATCATCTGATTCTGTATAAAGATCCCCAGAGTGATTGACAGAACGGGTCAAGAATGACCTATCTCAATTCCTTTTTATTGTTTTTCATTGTAATCTTATTATCCTGTGTCAAAGTGACATTGTTTGACAACCGCATCAAATTCACTGAGGTGCAAATGAAGAAATATGTGTTCACTCATTCCTTCTGCCCCCTCTCACACCACCCCGGGATTGTTTACACCAGCTGAGTCTCAGGAGGGATTTTTTTTTTCTTTGCACTGGTCTGGAGACTAACTGATAATAACTAATAGCTTTAACAGCTCTAATTAAACACTGCATTGTGGCATATATCACTTGACAATTAACTGGTACAGTCATAGCCTGAAAGCAAGAATCAACAGAGCCAGGCTTAGTGAAAAATCTTGCCTTCAATTATATGTTTAACAACTTGAATGCCAAGAGATGTGATGTATACTGTAGGACCATGTACAAATACTGCTAAACGGTTGGAAACAGCAGGAACAACTTTCAAACAAGTGACTTTAAAATGTTGATATATATCTTTTTGTTGTTGTTGTAGCTAGATAATATACATATGAAATATCTTTGCATGATATGACTTTCTTTAAGCTTCCTTTTTTATTATTAACACAGTTCAAATGAGATGGCTGTTTCCTTACAATGCAACACCAGAGGCCAGAATGATTTTAGCATCTTGTCTCCCTTGTTTTGAAAGACTAAGGTCTGTAGTTTTTTTTATGCAAGGACTGTCCAAACATTATGGGAATTTATGAAAAACAAATAGTTGAGATTAGTTTGGATGTGATTGGAGTTGGGAGGACAGATCTGGCTGATAAACTAGCACACCCCAAGTGTTTCAGAACTAGAGAGTCCGAAGATCCATTATTTAATATGAATAATTTTCCTGCAGCCAGATAATCAAAGTTATGCTCTAAGAGATATATAGGGAACACGTAGGGGCTGAGAGAAGTGCTGTTGACAGTTCATTTGGTGTTGTCCGTCTCTCAATCTATGTCCCAGTATGGTGTGAAGGGCTAACATGCTTATGGAGGTGATGTCTTTCAGATGAGATGTAAAATGAAGTCCTGACTCCATGTGGTCACTAATGATCCCATAGCATTCTCTGTGAGAGCATGAGTTAGCCCAGGAGTCCTGGAAAAATTCCAACTTGGATCATTACATTCTGCCAATCTAAATTGCCCCTTGAGTTTCAGATAGACATGATATTCTTCACTTACTGTACTAAACTGTGTGTCATTTTGTTGGTGTTCTCTGCCTTTCTGTGGTGAGTGAAGCGATTTCAGTATAGGATATGTATCTGTTTTAATTCTGTAAGACGCTGCTTTAGGATGGAAGTCACTACGAACACTGCACCAAACTCCACTGGTTACTCTTAGAAATATGAGCATGGCCATGCTGATCGAAAAATGGGTGAAGGGCCATCAACAAAGGGTAATGACGCCAGGGAAATGTCTAGTGGGTTGCAATCGTCACAAGGACCCACTATAAATAGTATACTTATTCAAATACTTTCATTAATGAATTAGAAGAGGGGATTAGCAGATTCTACCAAACAGTGACACACCAGTGGAGACCGGCTCTACATCAATACAAGAAAGACTTAATCAAGTTAGAAAGAATTCATGGAAAAAGGACCAAAGATGACTAAGAGGCTGGAGAGACCTATTAATGAGGAATAATTAAAAGGCTAAATTATAATTCTACTATGATGAAGGTAAATGGAAGTTTTGCCATTCACTGCAAAGGAAGCGGAATCAGCCCCTTGGAGGGGGACGTAACTGCCTATAAATATTTGAAGAGTGTAAAAATTTAAAAAGAAGGGAATTTTTGTGTGAGGGAATTAGCTATAACTAGAAGAGAAGAGACAGGCCTTTGTTTAATAGGCGAAAGTGCCTAATGGTGAGTATAGACTGTGGAATATTTTTTCAAGGGAAGTGCTGGAAACCCTATTGCAGGGGTCACAAACTCAATTTACCTTAGGGCCAGTGCCAGTCCTCAAATCTTCCCAGTGGGCCAATAATGTCACTGAATATGGTGTTCAGAAAAGAAAACGTTTATATTGTATTTTTTATTTTGAATTTCTTAGAAATAATAAAACTGTCACACAACTTGATATAATTCTTCGCCCGCCAGAGAGGTTTTTAATGTTTGCCAGACACCTGGCAATGCTTCAGTGCTGTCAGTTTGTTGATGTTTGGCCTCAGTGATTGAGCAGTTGAAACGTTCAGGATTGCAGCACGGTGTGCGTCAGATAGTTGTGTTCGGTATTTTGACTTGTTTATAGTCATTGTGGAAAAAAGTGATGCTGCCTCTATGGCTGACTCCGCCTGGTAACTAATGATGCTGCCTCCATGGCTGACTCTGCCTGGCGACTAGTGATGGTATCTCTGTCCCTCTCCCCCAGCCAATGGAAGCTGCGGGGAGCGGCGCCTGCAGTGGAGATTGCCGGCAGCGTGTCTGCCTGCGTCTCTCCTCCACAGGCTGCAGTGGGGAGGTTCTCGGGCCACAGATGGCCCACGGGCCGGGACTTTGAGACCCCTGCCCTATTGGGTAAGATATGGAAAAAACTTGACTGGACAAAGCATAGTATAGTATAGTAAGGCGTAAACGTGCATTGGCAAGAGGATTACATGGGCCTCCATGTTCAATTGCATCTCCCCATACAAGTAGCAAGGCTGGCAGTGCTCCTTGGCTACCCTGAGCACCAGGAGTAAGTAACCATTTACTTAGCACCATTGCCCTCACTAACCTCTCCAAAGCAGGCAAAGAAGGGTGGGGTTCTGACATTACCAGGCCCCGTACATCAACCAGCAGAGGGGTGAGGAAAGGAGTTTTTTTAAGGGTTGTACAGTGGCTGTGTTCACTGGACCTTTGAAAGGCATTATCCCTGCTTTAGGCACAATTGCTTCCAGAGCCCACACTGGGGCAGGGTGCCTCAACACTCCCCTAATTCAGGGTTATGCTGTAAAGACCAGCTCTGAGATTCTGCTTCCATGAGCTAAGTTTTATAGAATGCAAAAATTGAACAGTGAAAATAGAATAGCTCCAGATTTCATTATCTATGGTAGCTTTAGCAAGGAACTTTCTTTCTTTAAAAAAAGATGTTTATACACCTAGAACAAATCACAGTTTAAATTATAATATTTTTAATGTATGACTCTTTTTTATATCTAAAAATGTTAGCTCAACTTATAGCAGTAAGTGTGGTTAGTGGAATAGGAAAATTGTCTGCAATAAATATAGCATATAATATAGTTTGTTTGCAATATAGCCAACATTTAGCAATGCTAAATGCTCCCAATTTTATCCAGAAGAAAAACCCTGCTTTTATATTGGGACAAATAAGAGTAACTCCCTTGAAGAGCAGTATTTCACCCTGTGTTTGTGTCTAAGATCTCTGGGTCTCTCATCATCCCAGTACATTTCCTTATAAAACAATCCTTCCAGCTCCTTAATATTCACGTGCTGAAGTGTTTTGCTGGATTGAGGCCTTGGTGTGGTGAGTAGTTTCACAAATTATCAAGTTGATTTGTTGACAAAATTAGAAAAGGATAATTAGCAGGTTGGAAAGGGGAAATGGCTTCGAATTTCACTGAAGGGAGGAGGTGTATGTCAGAGTGATAAAGCAGGCTTGGAGCCAAGTCCTAGTTCAAAACTTTGTTAAACAAATGTGCTTCTGTTCAGCAGACCCTGAACTAATCTCTGGGTGTTTCATAGAATTTGTCTGTTTAAATGCACTATAAATCATCCATTACTGAAAAGCAGGCATTTAGTTGGGGAAAAGAGAGAAAATAAATCACATGAGGGATTCTCAGTTTTATCAAGAGGAAAAACCAACCGAGCTACTTTTTTTTTTTTTGAGATAAGAACTACAAACATTCATTTCACTTTCCATCTCTCTCACACACAATCTGACTACTGAAACTTTGATATGACATGCAAACATTTTGCTTTTGGTTGTTGGAAATTCTTTGAAATATATTCCATTAAAATAAAAAAAAACCCTATTATCACAGAAACATTGCTTTCTGGGAATGGGACAGCACTGATGGATAACACACAGTTTTGTCGTTTAGTTCTGATTAGGAAGCACCCTTGTTTTGCCTATGTAACGATAAACAGAAAAGGAAAATCAATGAAAATTTATATATTTAGCTGCTGAAAAATATGGATAGAATACATGGTGACATAGGACATAATGAGCAAGATAACTGATTAAAGGCCTGATCCCATTGACTTCAATGAGCTCTGGCTCTTAAAGCCAGGAGCTCAGTGTTGGGGAGCTGTGTAGGTACTATACAGCCATCTCAGAGTGAGATTTCCCTCTCCGTATGAGAGTAAGTATGGTTGTGGAGTCCAGGGTTTCCATTGTGGTGTTGAGTATTCTCTGGCAAGGACTGAGGTCCTAAGAAAACAAGTCAAGATGAGCAGAATCCCTGTTTGTTAGTTGGTCCTCTAAGATATTTCGCATTACACTCTTGCATTACACAGTTCACCCCAACGCTTGCTGGAGAAAGAAATTAGGCGCTGCACTAGGATTCGGGACAGCTGGTTCTGTTCCCAGATGTGCTGCAAGCTTCCTGTGGGACCTTGAGCAAGACACACAATCTCTCTGTGCACCAGTAACCTGGAGATAATAAGGCTTCTTTTGCCCCATCCTTTGTCTCTTGTCTCTTTAGATGGTAAGCCCTTCGGGATAAGGGAATGCCTCTTACTATGGGCTAGCCTTTCACAACCTTCACTCAACTGCACAACCCTCACTCGACTGTGTTATAGTATCACCTAGGCTATGTCTACACTACCGCGGTAAGTCGACCTATGCTACGCGACTCCAGCTACGTGAATAACGTAGCTGGAGTCAACGTACCTTAGGTCGAGTTACCTTACTCTTCTCGTCGGGGTAAAGTACGGGGTCAACTGGAGAGCAATCTGCTGTCGATTTGGCGGGTCTTTACTAGACCCTCTAAATCGATCACCGCTGGATCGATCTTAGAGCGTCGATCCCAGCTGTAGTGTAGACCTGCCCTTAGAGTCCCCTGACAGGAATCAGGGATCTGTTCTGCTAGGTGCTGTATATCCATGTAACAAAAAGACTGCCTCAGCCCCAAATAGCTCTCACTCTAAATAAGCATCATAATAACAGAGTGACTCAACTTCTGAAATACAGTAGCATCCTCAGTGTTCTTAACTGAAAATTCCCATGTGATTAAAAGAATACATCATGGCAGGTAAAGTAGCTAGGGCTATGTGTACCTAATGCACCCTCCATTTTGGTCAATTTCAAGGCTATAGCATTTTAAAATTAGTCAAATTCATGATTTCCGATGTTTACATCTGAAATTTCATGGTGTTCTAACTGGGGGGCGGGGGTCCTGACCCTAAAACGAGTTATGGGGTGGTTGCCAAGATGCTGTGGGGGGCTTGCGGGATTGCCATGGCTGCTGCCTTCAGAGGCCACCCTCACTTCTGCAGGTCTGATCTTCCCCCAAGAGCGGCCATGCAGGGGAAGAGGAAGTCCTGGCCCTCCCCAGCCCTCCCGGGTCTAGCAACTGGAGTCCAATGCACAGACAGAGCCCCCAGCTGGATTGCCCCTAGCCCTGCCCCTCCCTGTCCCCTACAATAGCTAGATTTCATGGGGGAAGATCTGATTTCATGGTCCATGATGCATTTTTCATTACCATGAATTTGGTAGGGCCCTAGTTATGTGAGTTTTATCATCCATGCAGTTATCAAATAAAACTGAATACAGCTGAGTATTCATCATATTATTATGGAAGAATGTAGATTCTCTCCTTTATGCCCAAGTATTTATACTTCCTTTATTTTTTCCTAAGTCTGTGTGAACTCATATTATGCTAATCAGAGTAATGATTTCAAAAAGACACTTTCCTAATCCTTTAAATGCTTATCCATATTAATTGAGCTTAGATGAAGCACATTATTATTTGTTACTGGAGTTGGAAGGCATACTTTCTGTTACTCCTCACTTAATTCAAATTATTAAGGAGTCTGTTATATAAATTCAGCCCAAAAGTTGTGAAAAGCCAGGACAGTAATTACTGCACTTATATATCTACATAAATACTTTCTCCTCTCCAAGTGACTAGAAGATTTCAATGATAATAAAGAAATGCAAATGTCTTTTACTGACTTATATAAAACGTTGATAGTAATCCAAAAGAGAACGTAGCTCCAAAAAAGGTGTCAGTTGTAGTTCATCTAATGCTTTCTTCTTTTTTCTAGACAAGAATTGATAATCATCATTGCATCTCTTTTTATGTTACTGTTGAGTATATATTGTTATCTAAAGAACGGCTTAAATCGGCCAAAGGGCCTGATCCAAAGCCCACTGGAGTCAACTGCAGACTTACTGTTGATTTTGGCAGCTTTGGTTTAAGGCCATAGCCTGGCCAGAGATCTGGCCTCTGGGATTTCAGCTTGTTATAGGAAGAGGAGGAAATGACTTCGTTTCGGCCCTACAAATCTGTAAGTCACGCCAATAGTCCTTACCTGTGTGAGTGGCTGTGTGAAAAAGCAATGGAACTACTGGTGTAACGCACTGTTCAGTCTGCGTCACATAGAGCTGAAAGCCAGAAGGGTCCATTAGGTGAACTAGTCTGGTCTCCTGTATATCACAGACCATAGAATTTCTTCCATTTGCTCCCATATTGTGCCCAATAACTTGTGTGACTGATGCATATATTGAAAACGCCCCCTTCTTTGTGATATGACTCTTCTCATACCGAGGGGAGGCTAATCCTTTTGGTCAACCTGTAGAGGCACATGCTTTAAGCCTCGGAGGTCTGCTTTCAAGTCCCAGTGATGACAAAGGTAGCAGCCATTACATTTGTGTGAGTAAGAGTATTCAGGATCAGCTCTTAAGCTTTTTCGGGATTCAGACATATAGGAAAGCTCCAGTAGAGCTTGTTTCCAATGATTATCTTTAGTCTGAAGAGCTATTTGGACTGTGTAAAGCATCATGGCAAATTTACATGTGTAGTAGGAAAAAGAGAGCCTGAGACATGAAGCCTTCTATAAGGGGCCTGGTGTAAGACCTACACAAAAGACACACCCTGCTGAAATAAAGCAAAATTAGCAAGAATCAGGCTATGAGCAAAAGTAATCCTGTTACAAAATATGCCTGCTTACAGGTTTCCTATCCAATACATGAACTTGGGAGAACATGGCTGGTTTTGCAAAAAACAGAAACACTCCTAAGAAATGCTAAGCACTGGATACTTGCATAAACACATTCCAGAAGGAGCTTGCCAGAACACCCAGATACCAAATTATGGTATGAACACACTCCCCGAAGATGACACAAGGACACACTCACCCAGGGCCGGCTCAGGCTTTTTTGCCGCCCCAAGCGGCGAAGAAGAAGGAAAAAAAAGCCGCGATTGGCGGCACTTCGGTGGCAGCTCAAACGCGCTGCTTCATTCCTCAGCGGCAATTCGGCGGCGGGTCCTTCGCTCAGAGATGGAATGAGGGACCCGCCGCCGAATTGCCGCCGAAGACCCGGACGTACCACCCTTCCCATTGGCAGCCCCAAGCACCTGCTTCATTCACTGGTGCCTGGAGCCGGCCCTGCACTGACCCCTCCTAAAGATAAGGTCAGGATGGCAGGATGATGGATAGAGATGTTTTGATTGAACCAACAGGTACAAGGTAAAGGGTGGTAATTAACTACATCAGAAGGGTAATACATAACTTGTTTATATCAGTGTATAAAAGAGGGGTCACAGAGGGGGTGTCTTTGTCTGGCCAAGGGGAAAGCAGAAAGTTCACGGAGCTGGTCTATTGGCACAGGCATACGTGTATTGGTGTACCTGTAACCATCAAGCCGGGGCACTAGTACCGTGCTTTATCGGCAATAAACCTGGCCAAGCGCCTTTGCCACTGAACCAAGTTTGGGGTCTTCTTGGGCAGTTTGATTGATGTCTGCTGGCTATCTCCGCCAGCAGCAGTGCAGCACGCAAAGAGAACATGCATTCGGTCAAGAACTGGCAACATTGGGTGATCCTCCCCATAAAAAGACAAAAAGGGGAATGTAGTAGAAAGAGAGAGACTGAGACATGAAGCCTGGTGTAAGGCCCAAGGCCCCTTATACCAACAGACAACAACATGAATTTTCCATATGATGTTGAAATGGCCAGAAAAGATTAATTAAAATGCATAGGCTGATGGGCAGAGTGATCTGTGTTATACTCATCCATGCACCATAACCAGATTTTTTCCCCCCGTGTGGTCATTAATTACATAACCAAATAAACATGCGAATCTGCTCTTCATTATTCTGACATCTAAACCTTTCTACAGCCTTTCTCCCTTAAAAATTCATTAATTACCACCAAGACCAAACATACATTTGTATAATTATTGGCCCCGTTATAAAGTCTCATTGAAATTAATTGGACTGCATTTTTATGGTCCTATATAACTAGTTATTAAGGAATGTGCCAATGAATTTGCATGATTACAGAAACGCAGTCCCATCATTCCAGTTGAGTGGATTGATAGGTTAATAGACTCGTGTGCCAAGGGAGCCATTAGCTATTTCACATTACATTACTATATCTTCACATTATAATAGGCCCTGTTATGTGGAGAGTCGGTAGGTTGAATGGTAGGATCAGAGAAATAGGCCATAATTGTTATGGAAGGAAAATAAAGATAGAGGTGAGAGACTCGTAATGTGGACCATGTTTACCTTTGGGTCCAAGAATGAGCTCTATTAGGTTGTAGATGGCACAGAGTTGTGATGCCACTGAATGATCCCCATTTTCAATATCTGCGGTATAAAGGACAGAAGTCCTCAAGCTATTAAAAATGATTGTGAATATGTGAGATACTATGAGTTTCTTTTACAGCCATGTGATTCCAAACTATTTTAGGCTGCACTCCAGTGAACATTTGGGTTTATTTAACTTTACTCATGGGCCCACTGCACGTAGTCATGTGAGTAAACATAAGCATGTGCATAAGTGTTTTCAGGATTGGGGCTTTAGTGTGAAAGTTAAAGTAATACTAATGGGCCAAAGGATAGCATGGAGTTTGCCCTTCCAGATTGGACCAGTGGTCTGTCTATTTTAGGGTTTTACACTGATGCCCATCACCGTAGTATCTGAGCAACTCCCACATAACTCGATAGCAATAGCAAAATCCCTAGTAGACTTAATGGAGTCTCTATCACTCATCCCTTTTTGAGGTGAAAAGTTTGTGTGGGATAGAGGTTTTGGTTTTGATTTTGATTTCTTTGGATTTTATTTATTTCTTCCCCCCCACACACACACCCATATCTTGTATCTTGCCTCTACCAGTGACCAGTATTGTACCGTGTGTCTTTTGGAAGCCCGGTTTTCTCATTCGTGCATATGGCAATTCTGCTTTGCAGTATATGGTGCTAGGAAGGAGGGAATGCTTACCCAACCTCAGTGGTGATCATCTCATGACCTGAAGCATGCAATTTTTATTACCCTTATTATTAGCATGTGTAACTACAAGTGTTATTTATATGGTCATAAAATTATTGTGCAACAGCCCATGTAAATCACAATGGTTGCATCATGAAAACCAAATGTGAACATATAATAAATGTTGTTTTTTCCTGGAAAATTATTGCTGTCATAAATTTCAATTTTTTAAATTTACAGCAGAGCTTCTTCATTTTGATATTTTTATTGCATCCACTAAAAGTTGGTTTGCAGCTGCTAACACTGGAGGGACATAAATTCGATGTTTCCGCAATGTGATGACTACACCCAGAATTGTTTCAATATTGTGAAAGCCATAATTAATCTTGATGCCTTGGGTGTTGATTCTGCAAATTCTTATGGATGTGCTTAACTCTGAATAGTCCCATTGATTCAAATACTGGCCAGAAATTGACTCCAATGGGACACCTCAGCACATATCTAAGTATTTGCAGAACCAGGACCTAATGACTCTAAAAGACGTTTTTCATACAGATTTAATACAGAGTTGCCAGATTTTCAAAAGAGTTCAGCTCTCATTTAGCCACTTAAGTGTGAAATGGTCAGATTCTCAAAAGTGGTCAGGACCCAACATTTCCTATTGTTCTCAGTGGCATCAGTTCATCAGTCCATCCCTACTCAGCAAAGCACTAAGACTGAGGAAAGCATTGTTCTCCAGGACAGTACTTAGACATTGCCTAAATCCCACCAAAGCTAATAAGACTTGAACACATGCTTCTTTCCTGTCCTGGATGAGGATGGATTTAAGCACATGCTTTTACTTTCCTGAATTGGGACATACACATGTGCTTCAGATCTTTCTTAAGTTGGGACCAATATGAGCTGCCTAGGGCTAAGCACTCATGAAAATCTGGGCGTTAAAAGTTGAGCTACAAAATACATACTATGGCCTGTGAATGCAAACCAACTCAGCCTTAAAAATTATACTCATCTGTTAATTACAGGTGGTAATAACCCCATATGCAAATCCCCCTGTATTCCTCAACCCATCTCCAAACAAAGGGTGGTGAGAACAGAATGGGCTTTGAAGTGTGTTCCAATGGTCAACAAAACAACATGGCTCTCTTGAACAGGACTTTCACTGTAAGCATCTCTTTCCACATTCTCATAACTTTCTGAAACATTCACCTTTGGTGCTGTCACTGCTCAGACTTAGGGCTTGTCTACATTACCCACTGGATCCATGGGTAGCGATGGATCCAGCGGGGGTCGATTTATCGCGTCTAGTCTAGACACAATAAATCGACCGCCGAGTGCTCTCCCATCGACTCACCAGGGCGAGACGCGCAGGCGGAGTTGATGGGAGAGTGTCAGCCGTTGACTTACCGCAGTGAAGACACAGCGGTAAGTAGATCTAAGTACATCGACTTCAGCTATGTTATTCATGTAGCTGAAATTGCGTAACTTAGATTGATTCCCTCCGCCCCCCAGTGTAGACCAGGCCTAAGTCTCAACCTATAAGTGAATTTGTTTGGAAAGTTTGAGGAAAATCCCTCTAGTTGCTTTTAAGACTCTTTTTTGGATCACCAGTGACTCCAACAGGGCTTGGTGGGGCTTCTAATTTTGGGGCTCAGATTGCCTCCTGCCCTGGGAAGATAGAGGGGAGGGAGCCACCAACACAGGAAAATTCTACAGGGAAACATCTCTTCTGATGAGAGAACTTGCAAGCTACAGAACTGAAAGGCCACACCCATACCACTTGAAGACTGAAGATCTGCTGGGAACGGACCCACCTTCAGAGCAGAGCTAGGAGCTTTCTTGCTGGAATTGATGCTACTCCAGTAGCTGTCTCTGGAGGAAAACCAATATGCATTAACAAATAAAACAATAGTTAATAATACAGCCAAAAGACCAACATGGGTGGAAAGTTTACAATTCATTTGCTTTCACAGATTCACTGCGATATTTTCTGGTTAAATAATTCATATTAAAATATCAAGGGGAGGGAAGGGGAAAAAGGAAAAAAAAAACAAATAACCCATTAACGTCTCATGAAGAAACAAATACAACAATCACGGCGCTAATTATCCATACGATCACTGCAATTCTCAATGGGCTGATTTGGTTTGAGTGGAGCAGAAATAGATGAGTTCTCAAATTGCATTTGATTTGCTTCGCTTCTTGTAAATGTCACCAATCAATCAGAATAATAAAATGCATGTATCTCTATGTATAATTAAAAAAATAGAAAACTATTAAAAGGATGTTAAGGTTGCAAAGCCAAGCACTCAAAAGCTGGGAAATGCCAAAGTGAAGTTTGGCTGTGCAACTTTAAATCAGCCCCTTTATGCATACGCATGATGACACAATCTTTAATTATTTGATACTATTTTTTCTACAGGACCCCTGCCTCATTCAGTGCACAGTCTGGACTTGCTCTAGGAATGTGTTATGGTTGTGCAGTGCAGGAGACTGTTGTGTGTAGAAACCCTGCATCATTTATTGCAGAAGCTGGTAAGTGTGTGTGGAATGAGGCAGGGATTGCAGGCTGATGGTCTCATGGTTAGGAAAGTTAAACGCCGCTGTGGAGAACTGGACTCTGTTCCTGCCTCTGCCAGAACTTCTACACGATGCTGGAAAAGTCACTTGAACCAAAATGTTCAGCTGGCCCCTATTTTCTGAGTCATTTTCTGGGTGCCCAGCTCAAGAACCTGGGTCTCGATTTGCAGATGTGCTGAGCACTCACCGTGGCAGCTGAAGTTGACTGGATCTGTGCTTTGAACGTGTAGGATGCTATTAAAAAGGCTAAGTATGTAAATGTTGAAAAATAAAGGCCTTAGGGTCTCAAGCTGGGCATCCAAAATAAGTGTACACATTGGACAATTTTGGCTTTAAGCCCCGTAGCTCAGTTTCCCCACCTGCAAAACAGGGGAAATAATGCCAATTTGCCAGGGTGTTGTGAAGATAAATTAATGTTTGTGAAGCACTGAGTAGGATGAGATCACCATAGAAAGACCGAGGAGGGAATTAATAATTTTGTTTTCAGTGCAGGGTTTAGATGGTAGGCAATCCCTAGGAGAGAGAGTCTGAATGAGGAGGATCAAAGGAAATGGTGAATAGTTACTCATTCACTGAATGAACGTGGAAACAATGATGTGAAGTTTACTTCTATCCCTGCTTCCCCCACTTGTGTCTTGTGAGATGCTCTGGTAAATTAATTGGGAGGCATGGAGCCAAGGTGCCACATACTCTCTGCCCCCAAGCCAGAGAGTGGGGCTGTGCTCCCCACCAGACCCAGACCCAAGGTCTGGGCAAGCTACTAAGATAGGGGGTGATTCTCTGAGGGGGAGGGGAGTCCACAGTGTGAGAGATTCTGAACAGAAGGTATATCATCTATATTATCTGTATAACTAGTCCATTATCTGATAACTAGCAAGGAGAACATACATAATGGCCCTTCATGTTTGTGAGGGAATTGTTGTGTCCGGTGTATGACCAATGCAACTCAACTTTCCAATTCAGGCTGAGTAATACCCTTGTCTCAGCTGGAAAAGATGGCAGTGAATGATCCAGAGACTTGCCATTCAAGCTTGCCGTATTATTAACCCCTCTGCCAACATTGCAGCTTTCATTCGCACAACACTGCTTATTAATAAGATGCATCTACATTAAAAAAAATCCAGGAAAGCTCACCATCTGCCCAGGGGGAAAAAAATCCTATATCTCTATTTGGCTAGAAGAGACATGGATGCACCCATGCTCCAGTGATCACATAGATAATGAGGAGTATCGCACAGATCTTGATGTTGAATTGCCAACAAGCCAGCTTTACCCATGTTTAAATTACTGCTTAACTGAACTTCACCCAGAAAAGAATCATCGATGGAATTAGCTCTGAAAATTCCACTGACATGGTGCAAGTTAAATTATCCTTTCAACCTCCACTGCCTTTGACTTTGTGTCATCATTTGTATCTGTACTAAGCAGGTTCAGAATATTTCCATTTTACATGTACTTTCACAAACGGGAATGACTGTACCACAGGGCTTAAAGAAGTGGTGAATCACCCCCGTGGAAGGCAGAAGAGATTATTGTTCTGAATTCCAAAACGCAAACGTTGGCTGATGTTGTATTCTATTAAATACCTTTTATTAAACATGCTTTGAGTTCTAAAAAAAGTGACAAACACCTGAAAGCCAGGAAATGCTATTTTAAGTAGCTCAGTGTAACTGTACTGAATTCTTTAAGGACTACTTATGTTGTTCTTGAAATGGATAACTGAAGACATCCATCAATGTGATACTTTCTCTGGTCGAGTCACTTGCCATGGGGAAAAATACTGTGAGGAGCACACAAGTCAGGATGTTTTCGTTGAAGTTGGTCACAAGACTTCCAGGGCTTGATTTTCAAAATTGTTTGCATGCAGCTTCCTGTCTGCAAAGCAGTTGCTTGCCTACATTGTGTACACAGTGATATGCAAACTGAGTATTTGTGCAGAAAAAGGGACAGCTATGCATCTAACTGGTAATCTCTAAACACAGATATCCAATTTGCATATGCAGTTGAGCAATCACAGCCACTGTGAGTGCAAATTAGACACTTCTGAAAATCAGGCCTCTATTGACTTTACTGGGAGCATGAGCAGGCCTTTACTGAAATGTCTGCAGTGACCTTTGTAGGATGAATATTAACATTGTGAGGAATGTACTGTAGATCACAACTTTGTTTTTTTTACCCTTTAAATGAGTTAAATCAAGAAATAACCCTTTTCCTCATATATCATGGGAAATGGTTTGCTAGCACTGCCTGTAAGCAGAGAGCTGAAAAGTGGTGAACAAAAAAAGAAAGTAACATGTTCCATGTTTGGTGAATGTGAATATCTTTGCACATTGTTTTGAAACTTGGGTCCATTGCCTTGGGATAGAGCTGGTTGGTGGGAGACCCAAGTTCATGTCCCTGCCCCAATAATACTCAGTAGAACAATGTCAGGAGGAGAGACTGAGAGAGCCTGATAGAATATCTCATAACTCAGTGGTTCAGACACATGGCTGCAAGATAGGAGACCTAAGGTCAAATCCTTGCTCTGCCTTGGGCAGGGGTGAATTGAATCAGAGTTTCTCCCACCTGCCAGGTGAATGCCCTAACCACTGGGCTAATGCTTCTAAGGGAAGCACCACCATCTTCTCCTCCCCTTGCCATCTTATGAATCTAGCCCTTCATTTCTTTTGTTTATGTACAAAATGCCCTAAGCTACAGAACTTAGATGTCTCCACACTAAGCCCGCAAATGATTATGAATACATTCATAAAAATCAGTCATCTGGCAGAGGATTTCTTTGTCTTTCTCACTACAATGACATAAACTCTTACCGACTTTTCATGGTGCAGTTGATTGGGATTCAGATTTCATTCTCTCCCAGTTACATTCTGGTCTCTTCCCCTACCCTTTGTCTGCCATGGGCCATCAGTGAACCATGGAGCAGGAGAAGGGAGGGGCTGGAAGTACTTAGGGACCAACACCTCCACTAATTCCACACTGCACATGAAGGAATACATTTCTTACTGATCTCTGTGGGAAATGGCCTGCACCCTGAAGCACTCAGTCCCCTTATCTTCATAAGTATACAGTATCTGCACATTTCATTTATGGCCATACAATTATTTAGTCCATTTTAAATCCTCATCCAATATTTGACTCTTTGATCTGCCTCAGTGGTGGATTTCATACGGTGACTGAACACATGCTAGGTCAAGAAATATTTCATATTATTGATTTCAAATGTTCCCATGAGTTTAATTGACATACTCCTTTGTTCTCCTTCTATGGGACAATATAAAATGGAAGCGCTGATCAGTTTTCACTCTACTCTTTGTGATCGCTAAATACCTTGTACAATTCCTCGCTAGCTCTTCTTCCTTTCATGTTTGACAAGCCCAGAAAAAACTTTAATTATCTGCACTGGCCTTCTTTCTGAAATGGAAAAGAACCCGAGATCTTTCTTAAAATAAGATGACCAGAAATGGACAGTACACCAAATGATATATTATTGTTTGTACCAATATTGTACTCTATGCATTATTTTGTAATCTATCAGAGTTTCCCTTTGCTTTTTTTAACCACTACTTCACTTAAAAATAAAATGCAAAATATGCTGCTGTCATGGAAACACTAAATTTAGTCGAAGTAAGCTACCGCTTTTATTAGGGGTTTTTGAAATATGTGCCTTTTATTGCTGTATAGCTGTTTTCTCCCTTCGTGCAATATGCTTTTACTCTACTAATAATTCATGGATGTATAATATCGCTGTCCTAATACAGGATTTTGCACACACAATAAAACGGTGGTTCAAAATTTCAGGCTTACCTCTCATTGACACTGATGGCATTTTGGTGTGAGCACAGCCTAAAGCCTTCATGTCAGTGGAGAGAGTCCCATTCAGAGGGAGTTGGACTGGATCCTAAGTAAGAACTACAGCATTTAGACTTAAAAGCATAATGAAGAATTCATCTAGCATTTTAATTGCAGTGTCAACTATTCAGACTTCGACCTTTCATCTCAGATTTGTTCTTCATATCCTAAGGCTTCAATAATTGCTTCAGGAAACTCTTGCTGCATCGACTCCTAATAATCTTCTGTCTCAGACGATAACCTAAGAAAGAGCCACAGACAAAGTCTCCTTGGCCATAATCCAAAACGGATCATGAAGAGTTGAGGACCAAATTCTACCTGCGTTCAGATCCCTATCCTGCCTCAAACTTCCTGTGTGATTTCAGGCAAGTCGTTTAATCTCTCTGTGCCTCAGGTACTTCATATCTGTAAAATGGGTGTAACAGTACTCCCCTGCCTCACAGAGGTGTTATGAGTATAAACATGCTGAAGAGTGTTAGGAGCTCTGATTCTATGGATAGTGGGGGCCAGATAGATAGTGATGGGTGCATTAGAAATGCATTGATAAATACAATTCAAACTGATTTCATGAGGATATGAGTTGATGTAAATGTGACCATTAGATTCCTCTTGATCTTTTAGTGACTTTCCTTCCTGTAAACTCTGAAAAAGACCTTTTAAATGGAGAGAGGGCTAGAGGATGTTGTGAATTCCAGGATGTAAATGATTCAGGAAGCACGTGATTAAGCAATCTGTTACCTGTGCATCTGGATACGTGTGAAAGAGAATAGAGAGAGGCTGTAATTCCACATAGCAGCAAGCTTCCAAAATTAGGCTGGGTCAGGAGATCATCCCTGTTCAGGATAGTACTTAAGCATGTGTTTACGTGATTTTCTGAATTAGGGCCTCAGTATTTGTTCCTACATGTGCTTGACATGCTGATCCAATTTGACATCAAGGGGAACTGTGTGCCAATGGCTTGCCAGGTCAAGTCATCTATGATTAAGCAGAACCCCTGCACATTGATAGACTTTCTATGTATCACTGCATTTTAATGCAATATTACCACAGGGGGAGTTCTCATAGACTTTAAGGCCAAAAGGGACCATCCTGATCATCTGGTTTAACCTCCTGCACGTTGCAGGGCACAGGACTTTAGCCCTGCAGAGCTGCAGTAAGCCCATAATCTCTGGCTGAGACACTGAAGTCCTCAAATCTTGATTTTAAGGACTTCAAATTACAAAAAACTCCAACATTCTAAGCAGCCTGCTCCTCAGGGCAACAGTCATAAGAACATAAGAACGGCCATACTGGGTCAGACCGAAGGTCCATCTAGCCCAGTATCCTGTCTTCTGACAGTGGCCAATGCCAGGTGCCCCAGAGGGAATAAACAGAACAGGTAATCATCAAGTGATCCATCCCCTGTCGCCCATTCCCAGCTTCTGGCAAACAGAGTCTAGGGACACCATCCTTGCCCATCCTGGCTAATAGCCATTGATGGACCTATCCTCCATTAATTTATCTAGTTCTTTTTTGAAACCTCTTTTGGCCATCACAACATCTTCTGGCCAGGAGTTCCACAGGTTGACTGTGCATTGTGTGAAAAAATTCTTCCTTTTGTTTGTTTTAAACCTGCTGCCTATTAATTTCATTTGGTGACACCTCCTTGTTTTATGAGAAGGAGTAAATAACGCTTCCTTATTTACTTTCTCCATACCAGTCATGGTTTTATAGACCTCTGTCATATCCCCTCTTAGTCGTCTCTTTTCCAAGCTGAAAAGTCACAGTCTTATTAATGTCTCCTCAGATGGCAGATGGTTCATACCCCTAATAATTTTTGTTGCCCTTTTCTGAACCTTTTCCAGTCCAATATATCTTTTTTGAGGTGGGGTGACCACAGCTGCACGCAGTCCAGTGTTTAGGATGTCAGACTGAGGGAAGTGATTATTCCCCTCTATTCGGCACTGCTGAGGCCACATCTAGAGTATTGCGTCCAGTTTTGGGCCCCCCACTACAGAAAGGATGTGGACAAATTGGAGAGAGTCCAGCAGAGGGCAACAAAAATGATTAGGGGGCTGGGACACATGACTTATGAGGAGAGGCTGAGGGAACTGGGCTTATTTAGTCTGCAGAAAAGAAGTGTGAGGGGGGATTTGATAGCAGCCTTCAACTACCTGAAGGGGGGTTCCAAAGAGGATGGAGCTAGGCTGTTCTCAGTGGTGGCAGATGACAGAACAAGGAGCAATGGTCTCAAGTTGCAGTGGGGGAGGTCTAGGTTGGATATTAGGAAACACTATTTCACTAGGAGGGTGGTGAACCACTGGAATGGGTTACCTTGGGAGGTGGTGGAATCTCCATCCTCACAGGTTTTTAAGGCCCGGCTTGATAAAGCCCTAGCTGAGATGATTTACTTGGTGTTGGTCCTGCTTTGAACAGGGGGTTGGCTAGATGACCTCCTGAGGTCTCTTCCAACCCTAATCGTCTATGATTCTATGATGTTCCAGTTACTTCCCTAGCAATAAATCCTGATGGAACTTTCAGGCCTTCTCTGAGATGTGTGCATGTGTGTAGACGCATTGTGTGTTAAAGGGTCATTTCCTGTAGGTTTGAAATTTTACTTCAAGTTTAATGTTCAAATGAGCCAAAAAATTCCAATCAACACTAAGTTTTTTGTTTTGTCTGGTTTTGGTTGAAACCATGCAAAGCTGCCACATTTACACTGTTCAACCTGAAGCCAAGGGTAAAGAGACTGGTGTTCTTATGACTACTGATTGTATTATGAGAACAGCTAGATTGGAGCTTCATTGCAACAGGCACTGTACAAACACCGAGTAAGAGAGTCCCTGCCCTGAAGAACTTAAAATCTACATAGACCAGGGAGTTGTGCACTTCGTAGCTGCTATAGGCTGAACGCACATCAGGGGCTATTTCCACCCTCCATCCCTCACGTCCCTCCCCCTCCCCCTGTTTCAGGAACTCATTGGAACTCCCCCCATCCCCTTCTTCATGCCAGGAGCTCTGTGTCCCCATTCCCCACTCCTTCCATACCAGGCTTCTGCATTTTCTGCCCCGTCCCTGGCAGGTCTCTGTTCCCCCATATTTCCCATCTCCATTAATCCCTTCTCTACTCCCAAGTCCCAGCTTTCTCCTCCCCATCTCCACTCACCCCACTCCAGGTTCCTTTTTCCACACCACACACCCACTCCCTCCACCACCTCCACAGGTCCCTGTTTCCATCACCACCATCACTTCCCAGCCCCTATTCCCCTGCTATTTCTTGCTTTGCATCCCACCTATTCCTTCCCCCCATAGATATCCCTGCTACTTCTCCCCCACCTCTTGCCCATTCCTCTACACACCCGACCTGTAATTCTTGTGTCCAATACTCCAAGCTACAGATAATGTGTCCCTGCACCGTTAAGCTGCTGCCTGTGATCTATGTATGCAGCAGCAGGGGGAAGCAGGGAGATTCTTCTGCCTGCAGTAGCAGGCAGCCTGAAACCCCTGATTTTCCTGTGAATAAGGCTTTTCTGGCATTCCAGTTTGCACCAAAATCAATAGGGTTGTATCCACTGCTGCCTAGAACATTTCCTGGAACTTTGGAATTGATTGGTTGAGGCCTTCCAAATTTATTGCATTCAAGACAAATTCCATTGAGTTGCATGTTAGATGTTGTATTGCTCAGTCAGCAGGAAAAGACAGACAAAATAAAATTGGATGCATTATTAGCCCCATTTTACAGAGGGCAGGGGGGCAGAGAGAGATTAAGTAATTTCCCCAATAACACACAGGGATTATGGGGCAGAGAACTGAACTGAAGTCTCCTGCGTTGTAGTCTAATGCCGTAACTAGATGACCAACTTTCCTTTCTGAGGTTTGCCTGAAACTCAGACAAGTTGGGGTGAATTTTGGGTTTGTAACCCAAACCCAAGTCGTGACTTTTCTTTTTTTTTTTAATTTTACAAATATTTAAATTTCACATAGGTCTAATCCATAAACACATTCTACTGTACAATTAACTGCATAGGAGAGTAAGTCTGGTAGAGATACAGCACCGAACCGTTTAACTGGGTTTTGATAAAAGTAGTACTATTGCTCTCAGATAACAGTGGGGGTTTTTCAGAAATATAGTTCAAAGGAGACAATTGATCACAAAAACAATGTCCAGCCATTTTCTACTTGGAACTTAAAAGCCATTTTGTCATCTTCTAGCTACAGTGAATTTCGTATTTAACTATTATTTAATAATTCAGTTGCTGTGACACAGCTGGGAAGAAGATTTTTTCTTTATTTCCACATACTTACAGCATGCTGTCCATTGTCCTTTCATAATACCATTGACAAGGTGGCTGGGGAAAAAAAGGTTTTGCTGTGGAAAATGTAGATTTTTCTGTTAAAACTTGAGAACCAAAAAAATTCAGCCCCAAATGAAAGCATTTTGATTTGGAAATGCTTCTGGGGTATTTCAGGAGAATTGCAGTTCAACTGCCTCATGTTCCCATTCCATGGCATATGCGAGGCTCCCTGGTCAGACTACATTTTCCATGATGTACCACAGTCTTCCCTCTTGCATCATGGGAATCATAGTCTGCCCAGGATCCTGACCCATATAGGAAAATGGGGACATTAGGCAACTGGACTACAACTCTCATAAGAACATAAGAATGTCATACTGGGTCAGACCAAAGGTCCATCTAGCCCAGTATCCTGTCTTCCGACAGTGGCCAATGCCAGGTGCCCCAAAGGGAATGAATGAAGCATGGAAGCAGCATATCCAAATTGCAATATTTTGGTTTGGGGACATTCCGTTTTTTTATGCAAAACCAAAATTTTCTATGGAAAGCAGACACTTTTCACAAAAATGCATTGTGTCAAAAACCCAGTTTTCCATTGAAAAACTGTTTTGATGTAAAATTTTCAACCAGCCCGACCACTGACCTCGTTCTCCATCATGGAAATTATTTTATTTATTTTAATTATTGCTTATATTATTCTTTAACTTTGATCACCAGTGAGGTGGAGTATTTAAGGGTCTTGTTCATATGGAGAACCACACCGTATTTACAACTTTTCTTATATTTTGAGCATAATATTCTGAATAATTTTTACCATTTTGGGAGAAAATGGAGTCAGACTGAAATAATCTTTTGGCATTGATTGTTCTGATTCAAAAAGCCTTCACTTTTCTTTGTGTCTAATCTGATACATAACAAGTAGAGGCAAGAATAAGACATAGTGGACAAAATCCTGAAGTACTTATTCAGTTTCTATTCAGTCCCTACTGTATAATAAAACTTTCATGAAAGTCAATAAGATATTTCCCTGAGTAAGAACTAAGAAAAAACTCCAATAATATGCACTCAACTAGTTCCTACAATCTGAGATAACTTTGCAAACCTTATTTAAACTTCACACTACCTGTATAATGTGGGTAAATACCTAGCTTTTAACTTTTTATTTTATTAGTATTTGCATATATAAACTGTCCTTATGAGTATTAACAAATATTATTCATATCTGGTATTTGTTATCTTTTAAAAGACCCATTTCTGTTTTGTCAGCCTCTTCTCATTATCTGTATATTTATTTTGTTCAGATTCCAAAAATGCATTTTCTCTAAGCCCCTAAGGATTTTATGGTTAATAAAACTGGGAATGAAAACACTAGTTTCATTTGTGGGGAAATGAATGACAATTGGACTTTTTGAGGAGCTGGAGGAAAAGACAATTTATGAAATGTAGATATTTTATTAGGCCATATGGACTGGGGTGCTAAAGTCAGGCATCTAAGTTTGAAAAATATGGTCCAAACTACATATACAATATTAAGTGTCAGGAATGGAATCTGAGATTCCTTGGTCCCAGTCCAACTGCTAACACTAGATCAGCATGCTATGTCATGACTATCTGCAGCTTTATGAGATTATCTCAAACTTACATTCAGTGTGTCAAACTTGAGATGTTCACTTTATTTCTTCTTCCTCAAGGTTTTCTGTTGGGAAAGCAATTAAACAATATGCCTCTACATTAAGATTGGTTTTCTCACAGATTAAATCTTGCCGTGAGTGAAAACTTTATTGAGAGTCAATAGCATTGTCTGCCCAGTTACTCCTAAATTCAATAAGTCCTGCTTTGTCAATATCTTCCTTTCCGACTTCTCACTCTTGATAATTACATGTGCTCCCCTAGGAATTCCCTAGCTGACATTTCTCTTCTCTTGTATGTTTGTGTTTGGTGCTCAGACTATCTGAGTTGCAGTTTTACGCATTTTAGAGCTGGTTTTGAAAGCAGATCCTAAGGGATGAGGTAATATTGAGCAGCAGACATAAAAAGAGGTATAGTAGTAGCTAGCTCTGTATCCTTACTATTTTTATTTGGATACTCAGAGGAGCTCTCTCACTCAGTACATTCCTGCTTGGAAGTCTTCATTTAGAGGCTACTTGAAGATGGATGAGTAACTACTTTTGATGGAAATTTATAGCATAAAAATCAGGATGATACATCTTGAGTATGAAGCTGTTATTCCCGGTGAACATCATAAACTGGGTTTGAGAAGCCTGTGTCTTGTCATGATTCATAATAAATAACCATTTCCCGAGTTGAAACTAGCTATCCTGTTGAACACAATGTAGTATATGGCCTGCAATGAATAAATTCAGTTTAGCACACGTGCTATTGGTTCAGCCAAGGGAAGAACTATCTTTTATCTCATGGTGTGGTTGTTGCTTACCTCCTGTGTCACAAGGATCTCCGTTATTTTGCCTATAATCATTGCAGAGTACACATATAATAAATCCCTCTCCCTAATTGGTTAAGACCTGTAGTGTCTGGCAATCAGCTAGCAGACAAAGGGTGTTGTAGTTTGGGCAAATAGATTCTATGCAGGTTGGGCATTTGTATGGACAACTTACATCCATCTCCCATTTAAAGGGGAGGGCACTGCTTAGAATTAGCGATAGACCACAATCACAGCAAAAGAAGAGACTTTTAGAAATGTCTGGTTGGCCATGGAAATCAATTTCTGGACAGGCCTAAAGGTCAGTGAAGGTTGTGCTTGGAGAACATTTTCATATTGTGCAGTGCTGTGTATGTGAAAGGGAAGTTAAGTGTTCTGTTAGCATTGGACTCCAGAGTTTCCATTTCTGATCTAAGACCATTTACCTGGAAATGGTGCCTCATGTATTCAATATCTGTCTTTCTAACTGAATCTACTACATTTCTATAGCATCCATCACAATAGACGCTAAACACAGTTATAGTTTTTGGGTAGGGATTATTTTACAGAAGCTTTGGTACATAGTGTGTTGATTTTATATTACACATTTGCTGATAATGTGTAAATGGCTTTTTCATGGAGGAATTAAGCATGGCTCGTTCAGGAGATATGTATTATTGCATGAAGCTGAATATTTCAAGATAGCACCTAAAGAATAAACAATGAAAGCCTAAATTTGTCCCATTCATGTGTTTATGGCTCAAGAAAAGTGGAACTGCGCGCACACACACACACAAAGGAACAATATGACACCAAACTGGGAACAAGGGAAGAAACACCTCTTGTGCATTGATTTTTTTTCTTTAGTTAGTCAGTGTGAGGCTCTTTTAGCTTGAACCTGTCAAATATGGCAGCTAATCTTCTATCAAAACCATGTGTTTATATTACGAAAAATATAGTAAACCAGAGAGTATAATTAATAAATAGTTTATGCCACTCTAGAGCGTATGGGTTGGTGTGTGTTTATATATGTATATAAAATCACCCTTGGTTAAAAAAAATAACTAAATTGATATTGTGGGAGAAGGAGGGGAAATGGTTTGCAAACTTCACCTAGATTTTCAAACAAAAAAACAATAGTTTGTAAAGTTGGCAAAAGATTATATGCCATTAGGTTTACCCATTTTCAGTAGTTTATATAGTTCTTTTAAATCTTGCTGGAAATTTAACTTGAGATCCTAATAGTATAAGTCATAAGTCGAACTCTAAATGACTGACACATCTAATTCAAAACCAGCCAATGTCATCTTGACAAACAAGTATTCCTAACAATACAGGTATATAATTATGTAGCTATGGCTGCAGTATAGAAGCTAATTTGAGAATTGTTACATGCAGTGGTTCTGTACAATATATCTTGTCTTTGTGTAGAAATGTTACCTTTTGTGCCAGTAGCAATGTTCATGCATCTCCAGTTTTCATCCAGCGTGACCACAAGAGGCTCCATAAAAATATAGTAATGGCAAGGTTACCGATGAGTTATAGTTTCTCACTTCCAGTGGGAGGTAATAGATAGTGCTGATATGTAATATGCATAAGTATGTTGGGCATCAAGGATGACCATCTGGTGAACAAATTCTAGTATCTGTAAACTTGCAATATATATCATCCTCGCTAAGAACCTTTGCATGAAGGGTTTTCAAGAATAAAGTGAGAGATGGTGAAAGAAAGAAAAAAAATAATTACATGCTCCAATCTTGTGTCAGGTTCTGATATCCTTAATCCTGCAGTATCTTTGCAACAGTTCCCTCCCCCCAGCCCATACTGAGAATTTCCTCCTCATGGTTTGGGATATCCAAGGAGCACTCCTAGCCTGTAGGTGCCTTAGCAATGTGACTCTGGTGGAACCATGCTTCCTGGGAGCTGGGATGACTTGAAGGCACTTGAGTTAATGGAGGACTATGAGATTCTAGCAGAATCCCTGAAGGTCTATGTGAATTGCTGAGATCTACAGGTTCCAGGACGGTGAACACGCTGCTTGTTCCACAGCAGGGGGAGAGAAAACTGTGCCCCAACCTTCCCCAACAAATGGAATAACTTGTGGAGATCTCAGCAAGTTTCCACTACTTCCCACCACAGAACTTATGATGTGGGTTTCCCCCCTCGACAGATAACTAGGCCTATGTATTTCTCCTCTTTTCGTCTGCCTTTATTGTTTTGCGCGTGAGTGCATATGACATCACCACAGCTCACTGCATAAAGAACATAGAGTGTTTCTGCATTTTATCATCAAACTTTTTTTTTTTTTTTTTTTTTTTTTTTTGGCGTGTATCCACTTGGGATGGCAGGTGAGGGGAGAAGACAGCTGAATAATTTAGTAAGGCAATAGTGCTTGGGTTAGATTTTAATCATTATTATTGAAGGAGAGATCAATAAATCACTGTGCTTTTACCTAGGATTTTGTTCTTTCCCTTAGGGATCCTGTCCTTCACTCAAAAACTATTGTGTGACATGTTTTATGAGTTAAAATGGAGACATAATAAGAAATGACTTTTATTGCAATCTTCCTATGAAATAATGCTGAAACAGATCAATAGAACAATGAATACAAAGTAAAGATCTATAAGGATGATTGATGCCAGCTCGCTCCTGTATTTTCTTGTCTATAGCTAGAGCTGGGAGAACCTGTTAGGTACAAAAGAGAATGTTACCTCCTTTCACCCCTAGAAAAGTCCTTTGCCTGTTTCTAGAGGAAAACCACGCATGGGTCCAGTTTTTGGACTCTGTTGTTTGTCAGGAGGATGTTTTTTATGGTTAAGGCATTTGACTGGGATTTGGGTAATCTGGGTTCAGTTCCCCACTTTGCTACAGACTTTCTGTGGGACCTTAAGTAATAACTTAGGCACAGATTATAAGAAGAAGAACAATCCCATGGAAGTCAGTGGGGCTATTTGTGTTGCTGTTCTCTGCCAGGAGAATAGTAACAGGAGAACCGTGCCTCCATTCTTCATCTGTAAACTGTGGGGTTAATAACACTTGCTCTCTTCTGTTATATCTGTGTGATCTATTTAAATTGTAAGCTCTTTGGGGTTGAGACTCATAATTTGCTTCCATTCATGCATAGGCCAATGAGGCCCCAAACTCAATTTGAACTCTTAGACACTACCATAATGCAAACCAGTCATCATGGCACCCGTCATTATGGTATCTGAGTGCCTCTTAGGTTAATGATATTGGTATAGTGAGGTTCCTGGTAGAGTTCAGTCTGCAGCTTGTTGACTTTCTCTAAGGTTATTCAATATTTAGATTTTGTTTTTCACTTCTGATTCCCAAATTCAAGGAGAATGTCTGTCCCCATGGTAAAGCCCAAAATCTCATTTAAAAAAAAAATAACCTGGCTTAATGCGATGCAGAATCAAGAGATTTGAAAAAGCTTTGAATACACAACCAAACTTTGGAGTACTGGCCTGAATCCTAGAACTGCTCTTGAGTGATGTTTTTTTTTTTCTAATTTTGTCTCTCTCTGCAGGTAGACCCCTGTCACTCTGGGGAGATCAGGTTTTCATCGTATTATTAAATGGCATGTTAAGATCCATTGAGAGGCAGCCAAACCTTAGAACTGCCTTAAGTTGGATATGCTTGCTGATTCATTACTGTCATAGTTCTTCCATAATTATCCATATGTGCAGAAATGTTTAGAATGTGCCTGTCATTCCCATGCTAATTATAAGCTGTTGCAAAGCTCATTTTTCATGACTGGGATCGTGCCATGTTTATTGGGTTTGATGAGTTGTTTGTTCTGGATTGATGCACTGCAGTTTTGCTGAAAGTTTCACATTTGAATTACAAATGGATTTGGGGGATGTAATTTTTTTAACTTAGCATGCATTCCTGGTAGCATAACAAGCATAATTTTGACTCAAATAAACTGATCTCAGTAGGTACAAGCGTAACCCTTTAACTGTAAATATTGATTATTTATTCCATCTGAAAAAAAGGAATGGGATTTTTGCAGACTTTTACACATTGCCCATGTGGTTAAATCACAAGAAACATCTCTAATTTCCCCCCTTTTCTCTGGAAATCCCCAGTGCCATCATAGATTAATAGATTCTAGGACTGGAAGGGACCTTGAGAGGTCATCGAGTCCAGTCCCCTGCCCGCATGGCAGGACCAAATACTGTCTAGACCATCCCTGATAGACATTTATCTAACCTACTCTTAAATATCTCCAGAGATGGAGATTCCACAACCTCCCTAGGCAATTTATTCCAGTGTTTAACCACCCTGACAGTTAGGAACTTTTTCCTAATGTCCAACCTAGACCTCCCTTGCTGCAGTTTAAGCCCATTGCTTCTTGTTCTATCCTCAGAGGCTAAGGTGAACAAGTTTTCTCCCTCCTCCTTATGACACCCTTTTAGATACCTGAAAACTGCTATCATGTCCCCTCTCAGTCTTCTCTTTTCCAAACTAAACAAACCCAATTCTTTCAGCCTTCCTTCATAGGTCATGTTCTCAAGACCTTTAATCATTCTTGTTGCTCTTCTCTGGACCCTTTCCAATTTCTCCACATCTTTCTTGAAATGCGGTGCCCAGAACTGGACACAATACTCCAGCTGAGGCCTAACCAGAGCAGAGTAGAGCGGAAGAATGACTTCTCGTGTCTTGCTCACAACACACCTGTTAATACATCCCAGAATCATGTTTGCTATTTTTGCAACAGCATCACACTGTTGACTCATATTTAGCTTGTGGTCCACTATAACCCCTAGATCCCTTTCTGCCGTACTCCTTCCTAGACAGTCTCTTCCCATTCTGTATGTGTGAAACTGATTTTTTCTTCCTAAGTGGAGCACTTTGCATTTGTCTTTGTTAAACTTCATCCTGTTTAACTCAGACCATTTCTCCAATTTGTCCAGATCATTTTGAATTATGACCCTGTCCTCCAAAGCAGTTGCAATCCCTCCCAGTTTGGTATCATCCGCAAACTTAATAAGCGTACTTTCTATGCCAATATCTAAGTCGTTAATGAAGATATTGAACAGAGCCGGTCCCAAAACAGACCCCTGCGGAACCCCACTCGTTATGCCTTTCCAGCAAGATTGGGAACCATTAATAACAACTCTCTGAGTACGGTTATCCAGCCAGTTATGCACCCACCTTATAGTAGCCCCATCTAAATTGTATTTGCCTAGTTTATCGATAAGAATATCATGCGAGACCGTATCAAATGCCTTACTAAAGTCTAGGTATACCACATCCACAGCTTCTCCCTTATCCACAAGACTCGTTATCCTATCGAAGAAAGCTATCAGATTGGTTTGACACGATTTGTTCTTTACAAATCCATGCTGGCTGTTCCCTATCACCTTACCACCTTCCAAGTGTTTGCAGATGATTTCCTTAATTACTTGCTCCATTATCTTCCCTGGCACAGAAGTTAAACTAACTGGTCTGTAGTTTCCTGGGTTGTTTTTATTTCCCTTTTTATAGATGGGCACTATATTTGCCCTTTTCCAGTCTTCTGGAATCTCTCCCGTCTCCCATGATTTTCCAAAGATAATAGCTAGAGGCTCAGATACCTCCTCTATTAGCTCCTTGAGTATTCTAGGATGCATTTCGTCAGGCCCTGGTGACTTGCAGGCATCTAACTTTTCTAAGTGATTTTTAACTTGTTCTTTTTTTATTTTATCTGCTAAACCTACCCCCTTCCCATTAGCATTCACTATGTTAGGCATTCCTTCAGACTTCTCGGTGAAGACCGAAACAAAGAAGTCATTAAGCATCTCTGCCATTTCCAAGTTTCCTGTTACTGTTTCTCCCTCTTCACTAAGCAATGGGCCTACCCTGTCTTTGGTCTTCCTCTTGCTTCTAATGTATTGATAAAAAGTCGTCTTGTTTCCCTTTATTCCCGTAGCTAGTTTGAGCTCATTTTGTGCCTTTGCCTTTCTAATCTTGCCCCTGCATTCCTGTGTTGTTTGCCTATATTCATCCTTTGTAATCTGTCCTAGTTTCCATTTTTTATATGACTCCTTTTTATTTTTTAGATCATGCAAGATCTCGTGGTTAAGCCAAGGTGGTCTTTTGCCACATTTTCTATCTTTCCTAACCAGCGGAATAGCTTGCTTTTGGGCCCTTAATAGTGTCCCTTTGAAAAACTGCCAACTCTCCTCAGTTGTTTTTCCCCTCAGTCTTGATCATAACCCAAATCATAACCCAATTCTTTCCACAGAAGAGGACTGACTTTTTCATCTCTAACTTCTTTTCAGGGCCGGCTCCAGGCACCAGCTTAACAAGCAGGAGCTTGGGGCGGCCAAGGGAAAGGGGCGGCACCTGCGGCAATTCGGGGGCGGCAGGTCCCTCACTCCCTCTAGGTCGCGGCTTTTTTTTTTTTTTTTTTCCCCAATTGCCGCCGCCTATCGCGGCTTTTTTTTTTTTTTTTTTTGCTTGGGGCGGCAGAAATGCTGGAGCCGGCCCTGCTTCTTTTAGGTTTCTATTAGAGAGTTTCGTATATGCAAACGGGTGTCCAAATCTCTTAAAATTAATGGAATTGGATATCCAAATTTCATAATTTGCTTAGAAAAATCTCAGCTGTAATATTTAATGGTGCTTTTCAAATAACTATCGGGCATGCATATGATGCATTCCAAGGCCAGTGCACATCATTGGCCACTAGGTGAATCTACAAGTTGATAGTGCTAAAATGAGAACCAAAATGCCTATCCTAATTATTCTATCTAGGATGGCCTTGTGGTTAAGGCATTTGACTGTGACTTCAGAGATCAGATTCAAATTTTGGCTCTGCCACAAACTTCCTGGACTTGTTTTTGCTTGGAAAATGTATGGGTTTTTTTTTAGGGAAGATACACAACCTAGGCCAAGTCATTTAATCTCTCTGTGCCTCAATTTACCATTTGGAAAATGGGGGAAAATAATGTTTCCTTTTTCTCACCTTGTTGTATCTATTTAACCAATCATTGTGGGCTAAGGACTGTCTCTTACTACAGCTGATTCTTTCAAAGGAGTTTAAGGGCGTTAGATGTCCAAACACTGTTGAAAATCCACAAGAATTGTGCACCTTATGTCATGTCTACAGCATACAAACAGAGAATTTAGATAAAAAATTGGAATACTCTTTAGAAGGTTATAACATAACACTACTTTATTTCTTAAAATCCATAACCTTAACACACAAGAACAAAAAACAGAGAAAGAGAAAACCGTCTGCTCCCTAAAGCAGAGAGGCCACCCTGCAGTAGACTAGCTCTTTGCAGTGTGACTGCTGCTACACATAGATACATAATTCCTTACAGAGTACTCTAGTCTGCAAGTAGGATCAGGAAAAAATCAGAGAATTTAAAGCAATAGCTTACAATTTTAATTAGGGCAGTTCGAGCAATTAAAAAATATAATCACGATTAATCGCACAACAATAGAATACCATTTATTTAAATATTTTTGGATTTGTTTTCTACATTTTCAAATATATTGATTTCAATTACAACATAGAATACAAAGTGTACTTTATATTTATTTTTATTACAAATATTTGCAGTGTAAAAAACAAAAGAAATAGTATTTTTCAATTCACCTAATACAAGTACAGGAGTACAGTCTCCTTATCATGAATGTTGAAGTTACAAATGTAGAATTATGTACAAAAAAAACCCCTGCATTCAAAATAAAAGAATGTAAAACTTTAGAGCCTACAAGTCCACTCAATCCTACTTCTTGTTCAGCCAATCACTCAGACAAACAAGTTTGGTTACAATTTGCAGGAGATAATGCTGCCCACTTCTTGTTTACAATGTCATCTGAAAGTGAGAACAGGCGTTCACATGACACTGTTGTAGCCAGCGTCGCAAGAAATCTACGTGCCGGATGCACTAAAGATTCATATGTCCCTTCATGCTTCATTCCAGAGGACATGCGTCCATGCTGGGTCGGTCCATGTTCTGCTCAATAACAATCCAAAGCAGAATGGACCGACCCAGGTTCATTTTCATCATCTGAGTCAAATGCCACCAGCAGAAGGTTGATTTTCTTTTTTTGGTGGTTCAGGTTCTGTAGTTTCTGCATCAGAGTGTTGCTCTTTTAAGAATTCTGAAAGCATGCGCCACACCTCGTCCAATACAATTTTCAATATACTGCATGCCTAATTCCTATCAGTTGCCTTTGAAATATTCCACCTATGTGTTGGTATAATGACTAGCTAAATGGGGCCCCAACAAGTTGGTACTAAGGATACACTTTCTGGTTCAGATACAATAATGCCCCAAACAATGGCCCAATTTTAGAATTGAACTCAAACCAAACGTCTTCTGAGGTTTTGAAATATAATGTCTTTTTACTTCTAGTTGTTGGACAGGACAAGGAATGAAAATGCCCAGACTCTGTGAGAGACATTGTTCTTGTTGGGTTTCCAGCTGTGACCAAAAGCAGGAGTATAAGCAATTTTATAAGAGCCTGTTTTAGGGTGACCAGACGTCCCGATATGGAGCAATTTGTCCCACGTCCCGACTGAAGTACGGCCAGGACACCATTTGTCCCGATATTTTGTTTCGGGCGCTTTTTTTTTCTTCCTTTTTTTTTTCCTTTTTGCTTTTTGTGGCGGTGACAGGCAGGGGGAGCGCCTTTTGAATTGTTACACTCACCCGGCACGTCTGGGTCTCGGCGGCACTTCGGCGGCGGGTCCTTCAGTCGCTGACGGTCTTCGGCGGCATTTCGGCGGTGGGTACTTCTTTCTTTGGCGGCAAGGTTTATTACCCGCCGCCGAAATGCCGCCGAAGACCATCAGCGACTGAAGGACCCGCCCGCCGAAGTCCTGGATGGGTGAGTGTAATAACTGAAAAGGCGCTCCCCCTGTGGTGGTCCCGATATTTTCGAGATATCATCTGGTCACCCTAGCCTATTTTTATAAGATTCCCAGAGTGATTTTTTTTTTTTGCTTGCTGATTCAAAGTACTGGATAGTTCAATTGAACATCTTTTGATCTTTTGAATGTTAATTCAAAACCTGAACCTCATGTGTGACCCTTACAGTTAACTCATATTCTATGTACAGCAAGGACATATTGCCTAATTTAACATGGGAAGCAATGCAGAATCATATATTTTAGCAGGGCAAGAAGACCTGTTAGTTTACCCCCTCATTCCCTAGAGTGTATACTCAAGTGTTCAGTGTTTTATTTATCCTCTATACAGCTGAGTGTCACAATAGGGTGAAAAGATCATGAAGAACATAGTGCTCTGGCATAGAAGAGGAAATGACTACTAATGGTGATTATCCTTTTGCCTCTGATGCTGTTACTTCACTAAAATCCATACGGAGAACGTGAACAGCATGCGAAACATGAACTCAGAGACAATGCAATGCAGTAGCTGAAGAGCTGATAAAGATCAGCTCTTTCCCAAGGACTTTAAGTTGCTAGAACAGTCAGTTAGTAGTGAATGCTTTACTTTCCTTTCTTCTCCACACTCCCCCCACAATTATCTATCTAGCAATGGAACAAGAATATTTCAGATTTTTTTTTAGTCCATTAAAAATACATTCCAGTCTGTTTTCTTTCTTTCTTAATCTGATTTTGGGAATGGAGAGGGAGGAAGAACCAGGTATGAAGCTGGGTCTGGCTGGAGAAGGAATTGGGATTAAGAACCACTGGGCCAAGGGGAAGGAGGTGGAGAAAGGAGAGACAAATCTGATGAGGAGACAGGGTGTGGAGGAAGAACTGGGACTGACTGACAAAGAGACTGGGACAGTGAGGTGGGAGGGACATTGAAAATGGAGGTGAAGCTTGAGGAGAGGAACTGGGAGTAGGAGCCAATGGGGGCAGGAGATGGATCAGGCAAAGATCTGGGAGGGAGGAAGTGGGACTGACTGGGTGAGGAGACTGGACTAGACAATCTAGGGAATAATGGAGGTGACACTTGGAATGATTGGGCTGGGAGAATGGGATTGGGAGTGGTTGTGGGAGTGGTGGGGGAGATTTGGACTTGGATGGGGAATCTGGAAGGGGAGAATAGGACAGATTGCCTGTGTAATTCAACACCCTTGTGCATATACATTATGAGAGAGACCGTCTTTAGTTACACAATCACATTCTGAATTTTTTCTCAGGACCCCAAAGAGCTTACAATCCCTATGGACAAGGTAAATAAAGATCAGCAGGGGAAACAGAGGTGAAGTCATTTGGCTAGCGTCACACAGCAGATTAATGACCAAGATTAATAGACCACAGGTCTCCTGACTCCCAGGCCAGTGCCCAATTCACTAGTCCACACTGGTCTCCTGGGAGGTAGCAGCAGTGAGATATATGCTCCTTAGGGCATCATCGTTTTTCCCACTTGTGCATCCAGTTAATATTTTTATCACAGGCCCCTTTTTAACATGCTGTTCCATAACCCAGTAGTAAATGTTTCTCAGAGAAGCAGGGAAATTATGTAATTTAGCCAGTGGGGGGTGGTGGTGGTGGTGTAGAAATAATACAGAGGGAACTTCAGTAGAAAGGTTATAAATCTGAAGCAATATTGTCTCTGCCCTGTGTGCTCATGCGAAGGGATGCGGAGGTGAAAAGTGCCCCGTTCACAACCTTTCACAGGCAACCACAATGCCGGCCCTGCATTACATGGAGGTAATAAAAGGGCTGCTGCTATTCCACTGGGAGGGGAGGAGGTGGGAATGAGTGAAGCACTTCCACCTCAAGTTGTGAGCTGACTGATCTGAGCCAATCAGGAGGGGGAAATACACTGCTAATGGTATGGGGCAGTAGCACATGACTTCCTCGCTGAGCAGGGGGTGGCATAAGGGAAGGACGTGTAACTCTGTCATAAATCTTTTCCTGGAGCGACACCACCATGGCTAGGAACAATGTCTAGGTCTAGTTCATGCAGAGTATATTGTTATTATTTGTATTACTGTAATGCCGACGAGCCCGAGTCATCGACCAGCACTTCATTGTGCGAGGTGCTGTACAACACAGCACACAAAGCTGCTCCCTGCCCCGAGGGGCTTACAATCTGATTATAAAGCAAGAGACAACAGAGGTGTGCATATATAGTTATGGATAGATGTGTTTTATATTATTTTTTCTACTCTAAGGCCAAATCCTGCGAGGCGCTGTGTGAATCCCATAGAGGTGAGGCATGTTCAGGGCACACTGCACCTCACTGGGTTAGGCCCATTACATTTTATTGCTTGCCCTCATATATCAAATCTCTCTAGCTCCCCCTCTTTTCCCCAGTGCTGGTCTCATTCTATCTTTTCTCCGTTGTCTCTGAGTAACATTTGCTTCTGACTTACAGGGGGAAAGAATCTTTAAAATGATGTCAAGATGTAATAGTGAATCAAGTGTTCATCTGTGGTATAATTTGTTGCAATTGTGCTGGTGCAAAATGAAGGCGGCGGTGCGCACAGGTGCTTCTAATCATAGCCCATCCTCTACAGCCTGATGCAAAGAGTGCTCTTACATTTTGCAGGTTATTAATAGCCCAGGTGGATTCATCCCTGATTGGCAGTGTCAGGAGCTGATACTTGGTGCTAATGACACATTATTGCTGCAGTTGAAGTTCTCCAGAATAAAGTCGCGACTGTGGTATCAATTTTCTCATATGTACAATATATTTGGGTCTCGCCAGGTTCTGTCAGCCCTTAGTGCAGAGGTGGGCATACTACGGCCTGCGTGACCCTCCTGCCCGGACCCTGAGTTCCTGGCCCAGGAGGCTAGCCCCCCGGCCCCTCCCCTGCTGTCCCCCCTCCTCCACAGCCTAAGCTTGCTCTGCCACCGGCACAATGCTTTGGGTGGCGGGGCTGTGAGCTCCTGGGGCAGCACAGTTGCAGAGCCCGGCCTGACCCAGTGCTCTGTGCTGCACGGTGGCGACGGAATGGCTGGCTCCAGGCGGGTGGCGCAGCTGTAGTACCGCCAGCCACCAGTGCTCCAGGCAGTGCGGTAAGGGGGCAGGGGAGTTTGGGGGGTGGTCGGGGGTGGGGGTGTGGATAGGGGTCGGGGCGGTCAGAGGGTGTGGAACAGAGGAGGTTGAATGGAGGCAGGGGCCCCAGGGGGTAGTTAGGAAGGAGGGGGGGGTTGGATGGGGCAGCGGGGGGCAGTCAGGGGCAGGGGTTCCTGGGTCAGTCAGGGGACAGGGAGAAGGGGTGGTTGGATGGGGCAGAGGTCTGGGGGGGAGGCGCTGTCAGGGAATGGGGGTGGTTGGATGGGGCAGGAGTCCGGGGGGGGGCGGATAGGAGGTGGAGGCCGGGCCACTCCCCCATCCCTTAACCGGCCCTCCATACAATTTCCGAAACCCGATGCGGTCCTCAGGTCAAAAAGTTTGCCCGCCGCTGCCTTAGAGTCAGGAGTGGTGGCCCAAGAATGTAACCCTTCCTGTTCTGTCCACAAGAAGCAAGCAGGGGTCGTGGTGGAATAGGGACAGCTAATGTATCCCTCTACATGTGTAAATCTGGCCTGGTCAAAGGGAGCTGTGCAGTTTCTGCTGTGGTAATTTGCCCTAATGTTCTCAGCTGTCCTTTATGGCAGAGTGCCGGCCCCAGTTCTGACGATATGCTCTTACTACTGATTATTTATCTTGTTGAGCACGGTAGCACATGGGGCCAATGGAGAATGGGACCCTGTAGATGCAGGCCCTGTACAGGCATATAATGGGAGACCACTCCTGCCCCGAGGATCTTACAACCTAAATTAAAAAGCTCATCAAGGGCCAAATTCATCTTGTTACATCCGTGTAAATCTGGCAGACTCCACTAGCTTCAAAGGAGGTACGTGAACTGGAGTTGCTGAAGGCAGAAGTTGGCACATATGGCTGGACTGTCACAGCTTCACTTGACCCTGTTCAAATTGTGAGTCTGACTGCAGTCAGGAAAGTATTTGCCCAGTTCTCCCTGCTGCGAACAAGTGGGGAAGGAAGGAAGGAGAGGTGGGAGAGTGGCAGGGAGACAGATGAACCCCACATAGTTCCTGTTCCACAAAAAGAAAGGATGAAATAACTTACTTCTCCCCAGAAAAAGGAGGGGAGCAGGGGAGGGATACTGTGATGCACTGAAGCACAGTTAGTTCTCTGGGCTGTAGCAGGTCTGTCGAGTCATCTTGTCTGCAAAAATAATACAATAGGCCAGGATTTCAAAATTGTTTAGGGGTTCACAATTTTAAAAAGGTTGAAAACCACTGGTGTAGGATCTCAGTTCAATGAACTGAGCGGCATTGTGCTCTCATTTATTCCTACAGCAACACCACTGAGATCAGAATACGGTCCTTGTGGAACTCCAGTGACTTCTGTGGGCTTCCGTCTCAGGTGTATGTGACTCATTGATCTTTAATTAGCTGCATATTAGAATTGTAGAAATTCTTAAAACAATTTTTTTCATTGAAAAATGGCCTTTTCTCAGGAGAGGATTTTCCAACAATTTGTTTTCAACAATTTTCCTTTTATTTGATGCAACCCCCCATCAAAGAGACTGTGAGGTCATTAGGCCTCTGGAGGCAGATATTAGTTGGGTTAGGGAGGGGAGTTTCCAAGGTTTGGGTGAAATAGGGGTGCTTAAGGTAAAAAGATGTTTCTTGGAGATTTAGGACTTGAAGTATCCAAGATGCACCCACACTCCGCGCTGGTTCTCCACTCCACCCCAATGTAAAACAAGAGTAAATCCAATGAAGTAGAGGGGAATCAGGGCTACAGAATCGCTAGTCATCATATGGGGTCTGTGCTAATTGATTATTCTAGTTTCCAGCACCCTGCTGATGGCCACAACAAGACCAAAACACAACTATTACCACCCCTGCATGGTGGAAATCCTGGCCTCAGAGACATCAATGGGAGTTTGAGGCAAGATTTCTCCCCTAGATTCCAACTACTGTATTAAACTTGGTCTCATCTCTACTGTCTGTGAAATACAATAAGCTTAACTTCAAGAATTTGTTAAAGCTGCTCCAAATAATATGTCATGATTTTAATGCAGAAAGATTAATTTTTCAAAGCCCCCTGTACTTTGTAATGAAGCCCAGCAGGAATCTTTAAATCTTACTATATGTATGTTCTATCAAAACATTAATTACAAATGTGAAATTTGCTGTTAAAGCATACTTTAAAAAAAGAAGTTTCCTGAGACAATATACATCACATTTAGATGACTGATAAATCTAAAGGTGCAATGCATGTGAATTGGCTAACAACAGTAGCAGCACAATAGGAAAAAAATGACAATGAGAAATATGAACACATGGCAAAAATCTGTAAGATAGTCATTAAATGTTTAGACACTCTGTCCTAAAGAACTTCTTTATCTGGCAATCCTTATAACCTTAAGTCTGAATCTTGCAAAAGACTTAAGCATGTGCTTAACTTCACTCAGTGTAAGATAGTGCCATTGACTGCAGTGACTTCTGTCTAAAAGCTATGCTTTGGCTCAACCAGAAGTTATGGGCTCAATGCATGAATCGCTGGATGAAATTCTATGGTCTGTCTTATATAGGAAGTTCAGACTAGATTATGTCCTTTCTAGCTTTAAAATCTATATATTGGACTACTCCATGCACAAGTGTTAAGTCTTTGTGGCACCAGAGCCTCAGTCCTTCCAGAAAAATCATCAATTCTTACCTTATTTTGCCTATATTGTCTAATATTACAGGCACCATTCAACAATGTCATGCTCTCAGAATTGACTCTAAATATAACATTGCAAGATTCCATGTTTATTGTCACTCAGGGCAATGTGTTCAAAGGTACAGTAGAACCTCAAAGTTATGGACACCTTGGAAATGGAGGTTGTTCGTAACTCTGAACAAAATGTTAATGGTTTTTCTTTCAAAAGTTTACAACTGAACATTGACTTAATACAGCTTTGAAATATTAATAAGCAGAAGAAAAAAGCTGCTTTCCCTTTATATTTGTAGTAGTTTACGTGTAACACAGTACTTTATTGTATTTTTTTTCTTTTTTGTCTCTGCTGCTGCCAGATTGCGTACTTCCAGTTCCAAATGATCTGTGTGGTTGATTGGTCAGTTTGTAACTCTTGTGTTCATAACTCTGAAGTTCTACTGTACTTAGGTTCAAGTAGACTTCTAACTCATATTGTAATCTGTGCAGGAATGAAACACCTGGGTATGGAGGGCGTACCTCAATGCAGAAAAAAATACATAATCAATGAGACAGAGATGCACTTTTCACTCTTCCCCTAACCAGTCCTGGTAATATGGTCATATCTATAGCAGTGCAGTCATTGGCTGCCAGATCAATTATGCTGTACAGTGAATCTTAAGAGTAGAAAAAAGAGAAGTAACACTACAGCCCACAGATGCAGTTTATGCTGTTGTATGTGGCATCAGCTTTGCTCCCATTTTACTGTATTTCTTTAGAGTGGTTCCTGCCCTGCTCCATGCACCACCCCCTAGCCACCTCCCTTTTTCCCATGTGGCTTGTTGACTGCAGTGGATCTATTGCACAAAATAGAAAGACATCTGCAGAAAGTGGGGGGATCACCTGCAGCTGCCTTTGGCTGGTGTATAACTCCACATTTGTGCCTTTGCATCATTCTGGGATGTATTAGCAAGAGTGTTGTAAGCAAGACATGAGAAGTAATTCTTCCGCTCTACTCCGGACTAATTCGGCCTCAACTGGAGTATTGTGTCCAGTTCTGGGTGCCACATTTCAGAAAAGATGTGGACAAATTGGAGAGTCCAGAGAAGAATGGCAAAAATGATTAAAGGTCTAGAAAACATGACCTATGAGGGAAGATTGAGAACATTCGGTTTATTTAGTTATTTATAAGAGAAGACTGAGAGGGGACATGATAACAGTTTTCAAGTATGTAAAAGGTTGTTACAAGGAGGAAGAAGAAAAAATGTTTTTCTTAACCTCTGAGGATAGGACAAGAAGCAATGGGCTTAAATTGCAGCAAGGGAGGTTCAGGTTGGACATTAGGCAAAACTTCCTGTCAGGGTGGTTAACCACTGGAATAAATTGCTTAGGGAGGTTGTGGAATCTCCATCATTGGAGATTTTTAAAAGCAGGTTAGACAAACACCTGTCAGGAATGGTCTAGATAATTAGTCCTGCCACGAGTGCAGGGAACTGGAGTAGATGACCTCTCAAGGTCCCTTCCAGTTCTATGATTCTGTGATTTTGAATGAACATTGATCCATTTGACTCTAAAAATTGAGGCAATTTTCAAGCCAAACAAACAAACAAACAACAACAACACAAGACCCAACAGGAAAACAACAACAATAAAACCTTCCCCAAACTCTATAAATTGTACAAGTTACCACAGAATTTGAACACACCTCATTTTCAGTCTTTCAAATGTCACTGACTCTTCACGCAACCCGGCAAGTCGCTTTGGGAATCCCCATAACTAACATGTGTAGCCTCACTCT
Organism: Emys orbicularis; assembly: GCF_028017835.1. Classification (NCBI taxonomy): domain Eukaryota; kingdom Metazoa; phylum Chordata; order Testudines; family Emydidae; genus Emys; species Emys orbicularis. The sequence continues at coordinate 351,115,391 of NC_088683.1, forward strand.
GCCCCAGATGCTGCTATTATTTATAGTTCTGGTTTGGTTAATATAATTTGTGGGTGTTCTAGATGACTTGGCCATATGTTGTCCTTCAACTGATTTTATTCTGCTGCCAATGTGATGAATGCATTTAGGACAAATTGATAATTCCACACCTTTTCTTTTGTAAACTTCTTGAATAAAGTTGATGGATGTATTTTTTATAATGTGCAGGCACAGGGTCCGCTGGGGGACATGGTCTACCTAAGAAACTTTTTAAAACATGTGAATGGGTAAATACTGAACATTCGATTCTAATAATTCAGTAGATACGACATGCATTGTTGACTCCACAGTGGAAATGATACAGTCAATGATATATCAAAATAAAGGGGACTCTTGTTCATTTTGAGAATTATTATTTGTATTGCACTGGTGCCTAGAGGGATCCCAACCATAACTGTCAAGTATCAGGGGGTAGCTGTGTTAGTCTGTATCTACAAAAACAACAAGGAGTCTGGTAGCACCTTAAAGACTAACAGATTTATTTGGGCATAAGCTTTCTAAGGGCTGTACAAACACATATTAAGAAACAGTCCCTGCCCCAAAGAGCTTACAGTCTGAACGGAGACAGAGGGTGGAAGAGGGACATAGCAGGTCAATGGTAGAGATAGGACTAGAAGCCAAATCTCCCAATTCCCAGTCCAAGGTGCTGTTCACTAAAACAATGCTTGCCTAAGTTTTCATAGTTCCCTCTGAAGCCTTCAGAGTTGGTTTCCGTCCTGTAAAGGGATCCATCCGGACGGTTCTTACAGCTGTAGAGTCAGATTCCAGTTGATTTCAGTGGGATGCTGGATGAATGTAAGGGTTTGCCCACCTAAATCCCATTATGTGATGGAGGTCTAGGGCACCTGCCTTTTCCTTTGGCAGGATACAAATAGCCACAAGAAGAAAGATCAGAACTCTCAAACATTCCCAAAAGTAGCTTTTCCTTATAGCACATGTGGGATAAACAACATCCATAAAGTTATGATGAAGATGTATTGCTGCTTGCCTGGGGTGGTCTGGAGAACTCACTAATGACTGGGCCACTTGTATGTGTAACCCTAGCCACTGTAATCCTGAACCACATCAGTTGGCTGGGATCAAGAAATAAGGTTCAACTTCTTCTTACCATTCCTGCATATCACAGTGAGTAATGCACACATCTCCATTGATAAAAGATCTATGCCAATTGACTTCAATAGAAGTATGATGATTTATACCCGCTGAGGATCCAGACCATATCATTTAACATGCCCAAAGGCCCTAGGATATGGGTACCCAGACAACAAAGATATTTATTATTTTCCTGTAACCTGTTTCTTCACCCAAGTGTCTGCCAGCCTCACAGGTTCGAGGAACCCTGGTTTAAAGAACAAAAAATATTCATATTTGGATCTTCAATATAACAACACAAGCCCTATTTCTGCACAGAGCTATTTTTGCACAAAGTGCAACAAAGATGTAGTGGCAGCAGTTTTCAGAAAGGCAAAAGGTGGGGAATTCAGCTCCTAGTCTTTAAAAAAAAAAAAAAAAGAGTACAAGGTGTTTTAACTGATAACATTTCAAAAGCACAGAAGATGATAAAAACTATGAATGTCTAAATGTGTTTCAAACTCATTAAATACCACTGGATCACCCTAACACATGCCAAATAGATACGGCCTAACCTTTTTGTGACAGATTCTAACCTCGGGGGATGTCTACACTCCAAAAAAAAAAAAAAAAAAAAAAAAAAGACCCACGGCAGCAAGTCTCAGAACTGGGCTCTGAGACCCAAACCTCTCTGCTGCTCTTTTTAGCCCTGTAGCATGAGATCCGCAAGCCCAAGTCAGTTGACCCAGGCTCTGAGACTCGCTGCCATGGATCTGTTTTTGCAGTGTAGATGTACCCTCTAACACACACCACCTGGCTTCCATAACTCCATGTATAGCTCCTCCATTATCAGGCCTCACCAAGCACATACCTTGAAAGAGGCAGCAAACCACTGACTTTTCTGTTCTGAGTCCCTGATGTAAGACACAGAGCCATCTGTCAGGGGGACCCTACCTCCAGGAACATTTACTTCAGGAAACAAATCTTCACAAACTGCTTAATCATAGTGACTCTGTCACCTATGATTTTACGAGCTAGCTATCGAGAGTCAATTGTAGCTTCTCTATTAGCAGCATGCCTCAGCTCCCCAGCTGCTGTAAACCAACATAGCTCCATTGGTTTGAAAGGAGCCTGTGTCAGTTTACAATAGCTGAGGATCTAACCCCAAATTTCCACTTCTTCAGACAGCACAACCTAAAATGATGACTCTACAACTAGTAGGTGACAGCACTGTGTCACCCGGGAAATGGGAGCTATTAAAATTTACAAGATAAAACACACAACACTTGTGAGTTATTTTAAGGTTTTTATTTAGATTGTATACAGCTCTGCTGTACTATTATTACTTAGTCACCATTTTCCTCTTTGTCAAGTAACTTTTTTGCTTCTTTTATTTGTTTGTATGTTTGTTTCCATCTTTTTTTGACCCTGTTAATGTATCTCAAGATACTTTTCTGCCAAGAAGGAAACAATTCATGGCATTTTCTAATAAAAGGAAACCATATTGCACTGGAACATGTGTCAGTAAAACGTAAAGCTTTATTGACAAGGACTCTATATCGCTATATAAAATTATTGCTAAATGTCTCATGAGATAATCTAAAAACCTATATTAGATTAAAGCGTTGTTGAGGACTGAAACCTCTATTTCTGGCAAGATACAGGCTACAGTATTTGCTTTCCAACAGTGTGTGGTGGTGGGTTTTTTTTATTATTTTGTTTTTGAGACAGGATAAAAGGCTATTTAACAAAACACATTTACCAGGATTCACAATAGGAGAAGAAGATACAAAAAGCCAGTAGTTAAAATGCTAAGCTCTCTGAACAATAACAAGCATTCTAAAAAACTGACAAATTCTACTCCCTTGTGCAAATTGTTTCTCCCTTCTCCCTTTACGCTATCTGCAGTAATAATCCCTCAAAATACCTATTTAGTGCCCGCTATGGTATGTGATTTTCTGTGACGAGTGAGTTGTTTTGGGCTTGGCTGAGGCGATATCTAGGGACTTGATAATTCCGAAGCTGTCTGACTTTGTTATGTACCAAGCAACTTTAAGCTGTAGCATGGCTAATTAAATTGAATTAAAAAGCATTTCACATTTGAAATATGCATGTGTCGGCATAACAATGCTACGGTAATACAATTTTTCTACCTATGGGGCCGATTTATACATTGTTTTGTTGTTGTTTTTTAAACCAGTAGTTTGGCTGGATCCACTGCATTGCAGTGGAGCCCCCAGAAGGAATTTTGATTGATCAACCAGAATCCCTCTTGCAGTAGTATCTCCAGTAGCCTTTCACCTGGAGCTCCCCTTTTCCCTGTACCCTGCCAGTTCCACTAGTGGCTGAAATGGAGGGCACTGCTCTACCCACCTTTATCCTCTTTTGGGAAGCTAGTGAGCAGTGAACCCTAGTGGCATTGTTCCTGCCTCCTCAGCAAAATGTCTATTATCCTTCCCTGAGTCATAAAAATCCTGTCTCCTCCTGCACTTTGCAACCTGTGGGCTGTGCTGTAGGAAAGGATCATTTTAGAATCCCTGTAAAGGGAAAGGGGGGCTTATTTCAAGACGAGCTCTCTTCTGCAATAGATGGGCCTGTTAAGAAATATCCCCTATGCAAAGCAGCATACCAGTGTGTGGGTGGCAAGAGGAATTTTTGCACTAATGAAACAGAGGGCATTGTGGTGCATCTCATTTACCTGTGCAAGTATCACACACCGTCAATATCAGGATACAAATAAGGGCTGGGGGTGGGGAAGGGAGGAGATTGCATTGGGCCAGTTTTAGGCATGATCTTGTTGTTTTGAGTCTTTCCATGTAGAAGTAGTGTAGAAATGTTCACATGCAGCATCAGTTCTCCCTGGGAGTAGCACTGATTTATCTGTTTCCCCTCTAAGTGAAAAGAAGGCCTAAGATAAAACAAAAAACCCCTCCCACCCGCAACCCCTTGTCCCAGCCTTGAGCCCCCCTCCAAACCTGGAGCCCCTCCTAAACCCCAAACCCCTCATCCCTAGCCCCACCACAGAGCCCTGACCCCCTCCCAAACCCCAACCCCTTGCCCCAGCTCTGAGCACCCCCCCAAACCTGGAGCCCCTCCTGAACCCCAAACCCCTCATCCCCAGCCCAGAGCCCTGACCCCCTCCTGCACCCCAACCCCCTGCCTCAGCCCAGAGCCCCCTCCCACACCCTGAACCCCTTATTCCTGGCTCTACCCCACAGCCCTCAACCCCACACCCCAACCCTGTGCCCCAGCCCTGAGCCCCTCCCACATCCCAAACCCCTCATCTCCAGCTCCGCTGGGTCGCAGGCATCAACAATTTTCTTCAGCTGGGTCCCCAGAAAAAAAGCTTGAAAACCACTGCTCTAGATGGGGTCACTGGTATGTAGGGAAGGGAGGAGCCCTGACTCCTGTCTACTTGATCACAGGTAGTATTGGTGAGTAGCCCTGTGTGGTCAGTCTCAGAAGGCCTCATATTTCCCTGTATGGCAAAGTAAGGGTGTGGCAATCTAGTCCTAATAACCAGATTCTGATGCTCTGCAGTAATGTTTCTATAGCGAGCACTTGAAATCAATGGGACTAGTCAAGGAGAAAGGTATTGTTACCCTGTCTTCCAGGGTGCACTTTCAAATGGGGGCACACTTCTGCAGTCTCATGGGTCAGCTTCCCAGTGGAGGAGAAATCAAGGATGCAGAGCCTGAGTATACACCCAGTGTAACTTGGTTCATATACATGCACATACAACTTGGAACGGAGGCAGTCACAAACAGCAAGCAGACAGTCCTCTTACCTAGAAATCTCAGCCTACACACCATTGCCTGATTCCCAGGAAGTAATGCTGTCCCAGGAATTGCCTCCAAATATAGAGAATAAAACTGAGACTAAACTCACTGCTGTCTGCCACAGCTTCTCCCGAAGGATAATTGCATTTCAAAACTAATAGCAAACATATCTTCCAAAGACTGAGCACTTGCTTGCATGCTGGAGGGTCCACACTGAGATTGCTCAACCAGGGTAAACTGCAAAGAACGGAGCAGAGGACCCCTCAAAACTGGTGGTTTGTTCTAATAATTAGATTTACTAAGCCAGTAACAGAACAGTTTCTGTAATACCTTACGGTTACCAAGAAGCCCCAAAATACAGATTCTCTTAAGCAATCCAGCCCTGGGCTCTCACCCAGACTGCTAAATCAAATATGGTGAGGATTATGTAAAATCTTGTTCACCATGTATAAAATTCTTCCAATCCCAAGGGATCAGACACATTACCTACCAGGTCAATGAATATTTCAGATTGTATCCAAATACACACTTATAGCCAATGCTTATTAACTAATCTAAGTTTTATTAAAAAAAAGAGAGCTATTGTGGTTAAAGACCATTATACATAGTAGAGATGGTGAGCTGCTGAGCTACAAAAAGCTCTTTCAGAATCAGTTCCATAGGTTATAATCCAATAGGCAGTCCATGTGCAGAGGCTGAGTACATTTTTCCATGAGAAATATCAGGGTAATCCAGATTGGAGCTGGAGACCTCAATCTTGTGACTCAAAACCTCTCCCGATAAGGTTCAAGCAGACTTGAGATGACAGGATCAGGCCCTAGAGTTCTTTTACAGATCTCTGGCAGGCTACGATAACCTCCTCACGCAGATAACACAGCGGGCATTCCTTGGGTGAAGAATAAGTAATATACATAGCGGCTTTGAAGTCAATTCCTATTTCCTATGTATACACAGGTAATTAGTTGCATTGATTAGCATAAGGCAATTAAATATTCCAAGGTTCACAGGTAGTTTACTACAAACTTGAAAGAGAACTAAAGGCAATGATGTTATTACACCACATGTTTCATCTAATTGCTAATATTCCCTTTTGATCTCTGAATCTGGTTACATTGTTAACATCTAACAAGATATAGGTAAACACAGACAAATACAATCAGTATCTTCTTCTAATTCTCTAATGATACAAGTTTACATTTCAAAGCTCTAGTCCAGGGGTGGCCAAACTGACTGACCCTCCGAGCCACATGCGACAATCTTCAGACGAGCCGGGTTGTGCCCGCTGAGCTCGGGACTCCAACCCCCCAGGGTGCTTCTGCCAAGGCTCAGGACTTCAGCCCCGCTCCTACTGAAGGCCTGAGACCCCCTCCAACTCTGGTAGATGGAGAAGGGGTAGCTATGGGGGGCTTTGGGAGCATCACCTTAACTGCAAAAGAGCCGCATGTGGCTGTGAGCCACGGTTTGGCCATGTCTGTTCTAATCTATCTAACATGGCTTTGTTAGCTATTTATAAGGAATGGCCCTAATTACCATCTATGTACTTTTCTAATATGTCTTTAAAGGTTGAATTTGGGTCATTTAGCCCACTAGTTGCTTACCCCTTTCTGGCTCAGTTTCACAGTAACACTGCCCTCTGGTGGCTCCTGCCATGACAGCGCTATTTGATGTGAGTAAGGGTATCAGAATCTGGCCCAAAGACTCAAAAACATATGTTTAATAACACATTTTACATTCAGCTGGTATTGGAAATAGCTGCAAAAAAATATGGCATGTTTGAACAGTTAAGGGAAGCTCTGCAGCTTAGATACGAAGGCTGTGGCATTGCTAAGCTAACATAGGGACGTGTCAATGTGTGTGTGAATGGCAGAGGTGGCACACATAGGTATGGAAATTAGCAATGCATAAGTTACTGCTGCCATAGGGTACTACTCTTCCGCTCATAAATAAACACATCTCAGAAATAATGGTTGTCTTTTCCCTTCTCCCACCCAGGAATTGTTTTCAGGCTGCACTCTACAGGGCAGTGAGTTTTGGGAGGCCTCACAGGGGCAGAAAGCAGGAACAGATTTGGTGACTTGTTGAATTCTATGGGCACAGGCATTTCATATACCCCTCATGCAGCTGAATCAACATTCTCTTCATGATGCAATGATTATATTATATTGTCTCCCAGATAAAATGGAGATGGATGAATTTATTGTTATGAGAGAGGTTGGGTAAAGCCTCGTTGAAGCTGGTGAGCATGACAGCTGCTCTTCATTCAGGATAAATCTAAGAAGCCGTTATGCTTCTTTTAGGAGTAAAACAATAGCTGAAACAATAGAAGTCACTGCCCTTAACACTGGCCATATGTAAACCCAGTGAAAAACGGAGCTATGTGAGGGGTTTTGCTGGATATTGTTTAATGGGAGGTGTGTATGCCTGAGAGCAGAAACAGAAGCAGGCAGAGATCAGGCAGAAAGAGGTGACCCAGCAGACAAGGACTGGAAACATGGCTCAGAGAAAGCCAAGAGAGACTGCTTTTGGGGCTGAGTGCCAGCTGGAAAGACGCTTGGAACTGTGAGCAAAGAAACTACCTCCTGTTGTTTACTTCCTGAGGTGTTCTAGAAAATAGGACTCGTGTGTACATTGTTTGTAAATAAACAGGATTTCACTGAAGAAATACCTGCCTCCATCACCAATTTATCTTCCTATTGGAAACAACCCGTAAGACCCCAAATATTGGCTAACTGCTCAGGCCAAAAGGGATAACATTATTTTGACCTGATTTCAAGCTCACTTAGACACCAGATATTCAAGCATCTCATTAGCAGCAGCAGGAGGATAGGGATAGGTTAAGCTTTGTGGACCAGACTTCAGGGGTGCCAGGCCTCAGGAAAACCCACCGGAGTGTAACCAAGACAGTAGGAATATCCCTAGATCAGCCAGAGGAGCGACCACAGAGGGCAGAGTGTGAGGCAGTGTCACCACTTTGGATGTCATTGATTGTAGCAGATTGTGTTCTTTTCTCTCAGCTGATTGGTTGGTTTGTCCCACCCTCCCTTCTCCTTCTCAATCCTTTGGCTGTCAGCCTCAATTTCCTGCGCTTCATGTTCCTCTTCTTCTGTATTTCCCTCTCTCCCATTCTTTCAAAATTGCTCCAAGCATCTCTTGGGTCTTTGTCAAGTGTTTAGAGGATGATCTTAAATTACAGTGATAGCCACTAAATGTGATGCTCTAAAATTATAGTGACTTTAAGGTGTTGCATTTAGCGGGGAGGGATAGCTCAATGGTTTGAGGATTGGCCTGCTAAGCCCAGGATTGTGAGTTCAATCCTTGAAGGGGTCATTTAGGGATCTGGGGCAAAAAATTGGTCCTGCTAGTGAAGGCAGGGGACTGGACTTGATGACCTTTCAAGGTCCCTTCCAGCTCTATGAGATAGGGATATCTCCATATATTTATTATAGGTGTAGAACCTGGCTACCTGTGGGACACTCTCTATGATGAGTTTCAGAGTGGTAGCCGTGTTAGTCTGTATCAGCAAAAACAATGAGGAGTCCTTGTGGCACCTTAGAGACTAACACATTTATTTGGGCATAAGCTTTCGTGGGCTAAAACCCACTTCATTGGATGCATGGAGTGGAAAATACAGTTGCCAGGTACAAATACACAGTACATGAAAAGATGGGAGTTGCCTTACCAACTGGGGGGGGGGGGGGAGGTCAGTGCTAATGAGACAATTCAATACATTCTGTGATGAGTGGAGGCACTTAGTACAACAGCTTCCTCTTTTTTGTAAAGGGGCCTCAACAATGGAACAATCTTTGCTTGACCAGTAGAGCACAAATGTGTTTAGCTATGGAATGCTGTGAAAAACTCATTTGTTTTGGGGATGAAGGTGGTAGGACTGGTTGGATTTTTCTGTCAACAGATTTGACAGAAAATTGGGATTTTGGCTAAACAAAATCTTTTGCAAAAAGTGTCACTTTTCCACAGAAAATTTAGACTTCTCATTGAAAAACCAAATACCCCAAGTCTTGTATATCTCCCAGGGTGCACCACGCAGACTCAGCAAGAGGGGAGACCATGGTGCATTATGGGTGATGTGTAGGCTGGTCACTAGTGGTGGGGGGGTATAATGAATAATGGGGACATTCAAAACACAACTCTCCTAATGCACTATGGTGGTATTTCCAAATCAAAATTTTCAGTTTTCAACCCAAAATTTTTATTTTCAGTATTTCACTGAAAAGTCAAGTTACTTTTTTTTGTCAACATTTTCTAAAGGGGGGGGGGGGGACACAATACAATTCCTAACCAGCTCTGGAGAGTAGGTTAAGGGTGAGGATTTGCCAAAGAAGGTTTTTTTTTTTTTTTTTTTAAATGTATTATGCTAGCTTTCATATGTTTTTAATCTAAGTTGATTTAGTGATTAATAAAGCAAGTCAGCTCTATTGGGAACTTTCCTGAGGTTTGTTTATTGTATATACATCTCCTTACTATGACCTAGAATTACTGGGACCGGAGCTTCCAACAAATATTGAAAGAATAAATACAAGGAAAATATATGTTAAAGATGTTGAAGTCTCTGTTCTTAGCAAGAATGTCACAAAACTAGAAGAAGGAGCATACCATTTCTGATACCTACTAACTAGCTCATCAGATATCTCCCTTGTAAACATTATTAGCAGAGTTGGCCGATAAACTGGAAAAATATTTCATCAACTTTTTCAAAAAAAATGAAATCTTTTGCAAATGTTTTAATTTTCCCTTTTCATCTCTTTTCTTTTTTTCAATTTTTCCACTTAATATTAGGGGCTAAAGGAATTTTTTTTACAATAATCAAAATCAATATTTCTGTGAAATTTTCAATTTAAACAAAAGGCCAGTTTTCAGCAAGAAGTTTCTTTCAAAACATGTTGATCAATGCCAACTACCAGTGTTCGAGATTTTGGTACAGATCCATTGCATGTAAAGTGCTTTTTAGTTTTTATTTTGAAAATTGACCACATTTGCATGAAAAGAATGTATTCAAGCTCAGTTTTTATGTATCTATTTTGGGAACTTATCTGTCCCCCATCACCATGCTGAGATAGCATGGTGATGGGGGACAGATAAGTTCCCAAAATAGATACATAAAAAAAAACATTTTTTGCAGTTTTTAATCATCACAACACCCCTATGAGGCAGGGCAGTGCTTTTAATCCCCATTCTACAGATGGTGGAACTGAGACATGGAAAGGCTAAGTGACTTCCCCACGGTCACACAGGAACTCTGTGGCATAGTAAGGAATTGACCCTTTCTCTCCCAAGTATCAAACTAGCTTCCAAACCAGTGGATCGTCCTTTCTTTAATAACAAAGCCAGATCTATGCTTTTCAAGGCAATCATCCAAGTCCAGAAACTAACTTATTTACTGTTTATGTGTTTTGACTTATACAGACATTCACTAATTATTAGCTGACAATGGATATAAATCATAAAACTGCAATCTGCACTGATTTTAAGGGGAAGTACATAGCTCCACTGCCCCAAGGGCAGGCCAGAGAATGAATTTTGATGCAGATAGTCATAATTACTGCTTGCTTTCCCTTACTCTGAGGTAGGGATAAGTCTCACCAACCCTTAGAACAGCAAGGTTGGAAGGGACCTCAGGAGGTCATCTAGTCCAACCCCCTACTCAAAGCAGGACCAATCCCCAGACAGATTTTTACCCCAGTTCCCTAAATGGCCCCCTGAAGGATTGAACTCACAACCCTGGGTTTAGCAGGCCAATGCTCAAACCACTGAGCTTTCCCTCTCACCCTGTGAAGCAGTTTACTCTACTTAGTGCACCTGGCCAGTGTTTATAGGCGAGGGCTGAGCCAGGACTTCTCCCAAGAGGCATCTCTTTAAGCCACTTCTCAGCCCAGATGCTTACTTGCAGTGAATACTGAGGGAACAGCTGTACTTCAGCCAGGGTCACAATCTGAACAGGGGGTAAGGAAAAGCCTTTCTCCAGCTAACTGCCCTGTGCAGCTGAGCAAAGACTGAGAAGCTTCATCCGTTTAGGCTGAGGAAGGATGGTCCTGCAGCTAAGGAACTAGCCTAAGTATCTGGGAGCCCCAGGTTTAATTGCCTGTTCTGTCGCAGACTTCTGGTATGACTTTGAACAAGGCACTTAGGGCCAGATTTTGAAAGGTGTTTTAGGTGTCTGAAGATGCAGATTGGAGACAAATGGGGTTTTCCAAAGCACCCATGAGGCTCCTATCTACATCTTTAGGTGCCAAAACCCTTTACACGTATGGCCCTTAGTTTCTGTGTGCCTCAGTGGAGGCAACAGCACGTGAGGATAAGCTATAAGGCACTCAGACTCTATGGTGATGGGTGCCATATGCTGCCTGAGAGAGAGACGTCCTCAGTCCAGTTGGGTTTCCTTTACTTCCTTATTGAGACTTTGATCAACACACAGTTCACTTAGTGACAAATCAATCACAGTCTAGGTGCTATTTTAATATACATGAGTAATGGCCTCAAATTAGGGACCGTACATCCTGTTGTCAGGGCCAGATTATGACATTCTGAGGCCCTAAACTATGTCAAGTGCAAGAGGCCCCATACCATAAAAAAAAGAATGTATTATTTTCACAGAAAGGACGTTGAGTATATAAACACAAAAGCTTTATAGACTCATAGACTCATAGACTTTAAGGTCAGAAGGGACCAATATGGTCATCTAGTCTGACCTCCCGCATGATGCAGGCCACAAAAGCTGACCCACCCACAACAGAATCTTCCAGCCTGCGACCCCTGCCCTATGCTGCGGAGGAAGGCGAAAAACCTCCAGGGCCTCTGCCAATCTACCCTGGAGGAAAATTCCTTCCCGACCCCAAATATGGCGATCAGCAGAACCCCGAGCATACAGGCAAGATTCTACAGCCGGACCCTCATTTTACCCGCGATGGCACGTTAATGCCTAATTGACTAAAATCACGTTATCCCTTCAAACCATTCCCTCCATAAACTTATCAAGCCTAATCTTGAAGCCAGAAAGGTCTTTCGCCCCCACCGTTTCCCTCGGAAGGCTGTTCCAAAATTTCACCCCTCTGACGGTTAGAAACCTTCTTCTAATTTCAAGCCTAAACTTCCCCACGGCCAGTTTATATCCATTCATTCTCGTGTCCACATTACTACTGAGCTGAAATAATTCCTCTCCCTCCTTGGTATTAATCCCTTTGATATATTTAAAGAGAGCAATCATATCCCCCCTCAGCCTTCTTTTGGTTAGGCTAAACAAACCGAGCTCCTCGAGTCTCCTTTCATAGGAAAGGTTTTCCATTCCTCGGATCATCCTAGTGGCCCTTCTCTGTACCCGTTCCAGTTTGAGTTCATCCTTTTTAAACATAGGAGACCAGAACTGCACACAGTACTCCAAATGAGGTCTCACCAGCGCCTTGTATAACGGAAGCAGCACCTCCCTGTCCCTACTAGAAATACATCGCCTAACGCATCCCAAAATCGCATTAGCTTTTTTCACAGCCACGTCACATTGCCGACTCATAGTCATCCTGCGATCAACCAGGACTCCGAGGTCCTTCTCCTCCTCCGTCTCTTCCAACCTATGCGTCCCTAACTTATAACTAAAATTCTTATTAGTCATCCCTAAATGCATCACCTTACACTTCTCACTATTAAATCTCATCCTATTATTGTTACTCCAATTTACAAGGTCATCCAAGTCTCCCTGCAGAATATCCCGATCCTTCTCCGAATTGGCAATACCTCCCAACTTTGTGTCATCTGCAAACTTTATCAGCCCACTCCTACATTCGGTTCCGAGGTCAGTAACGAATAGATTGAATAAAATCGGACCCAAAACCGAGCCTTGAGGAACCCCACTGGTGACCTCCGTCCAACCCGACAGTTCACCTTTCAGTACTACCCGCTGCAGTCTCCCCTTTAACCAGTTCTTTATCCACCTCTGGAATTTCATATCGATCCCCATCTTTTCCAATTTAACCAATAATTCCTCGTGCGGCACAGTATCAAACGCTTTACTAAAATCGAGGTAAATTAGATCCACCGCATTTCCTTTATCTAGAAGGTCTGTTACTTTCTCAAAGAAGGAGATCAAGTTGGTTTGGCACGATCTGCCTTTCGTAAACCCATGTTGTAATTTGTCCCAATTGCCATTCACCTCAAGGTCCTTAACTACTTTTTCCTTCAAAATTTTTTCCAAGACCTTGCATACTACAGAAGTTAAACTAACAGGCCTGTAGTTACCCGGGTCACCTTTTTTCCCCTTCTTAAAAATAGGAACCACATTAGCTATTTTCCAGTCCATTGGTACCACCCCCGAGTTTACAGATTTATTAAAAATTATCGCCAAGGGGCTTGCAATTTCTCGCGCCAGCTCCTTCAATATTCTAGGATGGAGATCATCCGGTCCGCCCGATTTAGTCCCATTTAGCTGGTCAAGTTTGGCTTCCACCTCTGATACTGTAATTGCAATCGCCCCTCCTTTATTCCCCTCTGTCCCGCTCCCTCTATTCCTAAGCCCTTCATTAGCCTTATTAAACACCGACGCAAAATATTCATTTAGATATTGTGCCATGCCTAGATTATCCTTAATCTCCACTCCATTTACATGCTTCAGCGGTCCCACTTCCTCTTTCTTTGTTTTCTTCCTATTTATATGGCTATAAAACCTCTTACTATTGGATTTAATTCCCCTCGCGAGGTCCAACTCTACACGGCTTTTGGCCTTTCTCACCGCATCCCTACATGCTCGGACCTCAATAAGGTAGGTTTCCTTGCCGATCTGTCCCCTCTTCCATTCTTTGTACGCTTTCTGTTTTTTCTTAATCGCCCCTTTGAGACGCCCACTCATCCAGCTAGGTCTAATTCTCCTGCCTACTAACCGTTTCCCCTTTCTCGGGATACAGGCCTCGGACAGCTCGTGCAACTTCAGCTTGAAATAATCCCAGGCCTCATCTGCCTTTAGCTCTCTAAGTATGTTAGCCCAATCCACTTCCCTAAGTAGTTGCCTTAATTTATTAAAGTTGGCCTTTTTGAAATCGTAAACCTTAGTCACAGTTTTATTTCTGTTAATCCTTCCATTTAGTTTAAACCGAATTAGCTCATGGTCACTCGAGCCAAGGTTGTCCCCTACTACCATTTCCTCAGCTAGGTCCTCACTACTCACCAGCACCAAATCTAAAATGGCATCCCCCCTCGTCGGTTCAGCTACTACTTGATGAAGGAATTCATCTGCTAGCACGTCTAGGAACATCTGAGCCCTATTATTGTTACTAGCATTTGTTCCCCAATCTATGTCCGGGAAGTTAAAGTCCCCCATGATTACACAGCTCTTATTAGTTTTTACTTCCTTAAAAACATTAAATAGTTCTCTGTCCGCATCCAGGCTAGATCCCGGCGGTCTATAGCACACCCCAAGCAGTATCTCAGGGGAGGCTCTAGTAGTTCTTTTACCCAGTGTAATCATTGCCCAGACAGACTCTGTCTTATCCATTCCATCACTTATTATTTCTTTACATTTTAGCTCATTATTCACATACAGTGCCACACCCCCACCTTTACCTTTTTTCCGGTCATTCCTAAACAGCACATACCCTTCCATACCTGTACTCCAGTCATGACTACCGTTCCACCATGTTTCGGTTATTCCTACGATATCAGGTTTCATTTCTTGGACCAGGAGCTCCAATTCCTCCATTTTGTTACCTAGGCTTCTCGCATTGGTGTATAAACATCTTACCGTATGCTGTCTATCCTTTCTCCCATTAGTTATGCACTTTGGTACGGACCCCGTAGTGTCCATCCGCCCCCTCCTTCTAATGTCCAATTCCCTACCCCTATCTATATCTGTGCTTATCTCTTTGCCCTCTTTTTCAGTGTTGGAATCTGGCGTGGAGATTAACTGGACATCTCCCAACCGTCTCCCCCAAGTTCCTAGTTTAAAGCCCTTTTGATGAGATGAGCCAGCCTCCCTCCCAGAAGTCTATTCCCTTCCCTACTCAGGTGAAGTCCATCCCGCGAGAACAGCTGTCTGTCCCCAAAAGCCTCCCAGTGGCCATACATCCCAAAGCCCTCCTTATAGCACCACTCCCTCAGCCAGCTATTTATCCTCACAATTCTGTCTGCCCTTTGCTGTCCTTCTCTAGGAACAGGCAGAATCCCACTGAAGATAATCTGAGCCTCAACTTCCTTAAGCGTCTTCCCCAGCCTGGCATAATCTCCCTTGATTCTCTCTAGCGAGAACCTAGCCGTGTCATTCGTTCCTACGTGAAGGACGATCAAGGGGTTCTTACCTGCTCCTTTTAGGATCCTTTTCAACCGCAGGTCCACATCCCGTATCTTAGCGCCCGGCAGACAGCACACCCTTCTGTTTTCTGGGTCCGCCCTGGTCACAGGCCTGTCTAACCTCCTCAGTAAGGAGTCCCCAATCACATAAACCTGCCTTTGCCTAGGGGCAGCGCAATCTACCAATCTATCCCCTGTTCCCTGTGGCCGTAACTCCTGTCTGTCTCCATTTTCCCTTATAGTCCCCCTATTGCCATCCTGTATCCTCCTGGGGCCGAGTATTGATGCTGTCTCCATCAACTCCTCCCCCCTGTCTATTGGACTAGCTGCCCTTCTTTTCTTCCTCTGCCTCCCACCATCAGTTACCACCTGCTGCGTCCCCTCCTCGTTAGCCAAACACCCAAACCTGTTCCTGAGTTCTATTTCCCCCTCACTAGCCCTCCTTTTCCTTGGCCTGCTTCTCACAGTCACATGCTTCCACTGCTCTTGTTCTCCCCCCGACATTCCCCCCTCACAGACCATAGCCCCCGCTTCCACCTGCACCCCCGAGCATTCCCCTTCAGTCACCCCTTGCCTTTGCTCCATTAGCTGCTCAAACCCCCTTCTAAACTCTACCAGGGTCTCTACCTGCATCTCCAACCCCCGAACCTTTTCCTCTAACAGGGCAAGTAGGCGGCATTTCATACAGACATACCTCTGATCAGGTGCACCTGCTAGGACTATATACATACCGCAGCTGCTACATGCTTTCATCTGCATTGTGTCCCCTGCTGCCTGGCTCATGGCTGCTATGGTCTCTGCCTGCAGCCTCTGGGGACACAAAGCACACCGACCACCGCGCCCTCCTGCCTCCCCCTCCACCTCCCCCTGTACACTCCCACTTAAACTCCCCTGTTAGCCGCCCTGTTTGCCGACCGCTGCTCGCTGCTAGCTGCTCGCTGCTTGGCTGGGAGGCCTCTTTTATAGGCCCCCTAATCAGCCAAGCTCCGCCCCCTAATCAGGGCTCGGGGCTCAGCACACTGCCCCTACAGGCCTCTACACATACAAGCACTACAAAGACAGACGCAAGATATATACAAAAGCAAAGTTGTAAAAATAGAATAATAATCTTCATTTTCAGCAGCCCTCTCTGTAACAATGACATCGTGACAGAAATAAATTTTAGACAAATTCTTTGAACTAATTGCGCATGTAAGTAAAGTAGAAGTAAACAATACAATATAAAATAAAAAAAATAAATAATACAATTTACTAGAAGAGTTCTCAGGAATTTTTTCTTCTCTGTTAGGGCATCTACATTGTGGAATTCTTTGTCTGAATACACAATGAGCCTCCTAGAGGATATAAGATGGCAACAGAGGATACAAGAGGCAATAGAGGATATATGATGCAGATAACCCACAAGCTTAAAGCCCAACTATTAGTTCTAGTGATATGAATTACATCCAGATAATAAGCAAACCATGAGAAAATTGTATGTGGGTTGTATTTTTCCAATTAATTGATTTGTTTTCTTTTCATAGAAGGTTATGCTGAATTACCTAATGTTGGTACAAAAATTAGTAGCAGAAAGTTTTTATTAAAACCAGTAAAAACATAAATATTAACATTTATATATCTATATAACAAATAATATTTTATTCATATATACACACACACACACACACACACACACACACACACACACACACACACACACACACACACTGGTTTTAATAAAAACTTTCTGCTACTAATTTTTGTACCAACATTAGGTAATTCAGCATAACCTTCTATGAAAAGAAAACAAATCAATTAATTGGAAAAATTATACACACACACTGAAAACCTGTGTTATTTTACCAGGAAATTTCTGTGAAAGTTAATGCTATTCAGTATTTTGTCTATGTTCTCACAGAAAAACAAGAGAGGATATATAATTTTTTTTACACCATGAATAAGAAAATTTATCCTTCTTTTCATATGGATAAATGAAAACACCTTTGATTAATTTTGTTAGGGAAATACAAAGTTTATCCAGACTATATATAAAATATATTTACAAATGTTTATTCCAATTTAATTTTCACTACGAAACAATGTATTGTTGGGATTTTTCTTTTGCCATACTATAAAAATATAATGTATTATGCATCTGATATGTGATTTATAAGACTATATAAGAATTTTTACAGAGCATACTACCTATAATAAAATATTCTCTTGCGCGCTCCAAACCCGCCAAGCAGAAAATCCCAGTCTTTTTTTAGGCAGACATCTCTCTTCGCGTTCACTTCTCTATCCTCTGTCTCACCCAGGAACGCTAATTAATCTTGAATAAACACCTCGGACACAGAGTGACAACAAGCTATATGCTCAAAAGAGAAAGAATGAATTTACCAGAAAAAAAGACTGGTAATCGCTAGACAGGCATTGAGAAAGTGAGAAAAACTAGCCTATATTCAAGCAGATATAATGAATATTATGGGCTTTAATAGCCTATAAATCATATATGCACATAGTTTGAAATAACTTGCTCACCAAGTACTCAGAATATTTTGATATATATGTACATCTTCCTTCACTTCTCTTAAAACCCTCTATTTATCCTTTCATCAGCAATCTCTAATATTTACTGTGAAGGTTCCCGAAACTGACGGAGGGAAGCCAACACAAATGTATCCTCCTCAAGATCCACTCAACCCAAGTCCATAAGACGATCACGTGCAAACTCAATCATGTGAAGCATGGATAGCGCATGAAGTAGAAGCAGCGTGCACACTAAAATACACAGTTGTACGTATGTACAGATGAAAAGAAGAAAGAACACACTGAAAACGAGTATGAGCTTGGCAGGATTGCCTCACGACACTGCCGTCTCTGACCTCACATTTTTCCCGATTTTATCAGCAGTGAGATTATTCATTTATTTAAATAAGCTATGAAGGCACAGTCAGAATTTTACCCGTAGCAGCTCGCCAACAAATCTCTGCCTTAAGAGACTGATAGCAGACTCACTTGTAGAAATACTAATTTTACAAGTGCAATTATGTGGGTTTTTTTGGTCAGCCCTGGCCTCCTGCCTGTCAATAATGAACAATTACTGAAGCGTTAGGGTAGGGTAAGGGTATTTGTGTAGCCAGATGTGTATATTTTTGTCATATTTGAACGAAAATGTCTCTATATAGAGGTAATCTTCTTTTTCCCATATCTCCTTTATTTATCAACTGATTTTTATAAAATTTGAAATGGAGTCAGTTTTTTCTTTTTTTAGAGGCCCCTCATATTGCGAGCTCCTAAGCTGTAGCTTAGTTACCTTATACCAGGGATCGGCAATCTTTGGCACGTGGCTCGTCAGGGAAATCCGCTGGTGGGCCGGGATGGTTTGTTTACCCACAGCGTCTGCAGGTTCGGCCGATCTCAGCTCCCACTGGTTGCAGTTTGCCATTCCAGGCCAACGGGGCCTGCGGGAAGCGACAGCCAGCACATCCCTCAGCCCATGCCCCTTCCCTCCACCCCCATTGACCTGCAACGGTGAGCCGCGGCAAGTGGGAGCTGCATTTGGCCAAACCTGCGGACACCGCAGGTAAACAAACCATCCCGGCCCACCAGCGGATTTCCCTGACGGGCCGCGTGCCAAAGGTTGCCAATCCCTGGCTTATACCTTAATCCAGCACTGTCTGTTGTGCATAGGTTGATCTATTTTAGCTGTGGTTAGCCTAGATTTCTTAGTCTTACCTAACGTACTCTTTTAACAATGTATTAATCTATGAAAAACAGAATTTCAGAATATAATTCTTGACAAGATATCAAATGGTAATATTTTCATGATAGTGCTGATTTGGGTGCAGTGTGGCCTAATGGACAGAGTACTGGAGTGGGACTTAGAAGACATGGGTTCTATTTCTGGCTCTGCCCACTGGCCTGCTGGGTGCCTCAGTTTTCCCATCTGTAAAATGAGGATAATGGTACTGACCACCTTTGTAAAGAGCTTTGAGATCTACCAGTGAGAAGTGTCATATAAGATCTAGGTATTAATTATTAATTTAGGACCCAATTCAGTATCTAGGCACTTGCCTAACTTTAAACATGTGAGTAATTCCAGTCATGTCATTCTAAGCACCTAGATTGACCTCTCTCCTTCTCTTTCTGACTACTCATGGGCTTGAAGCTATACATGTGCTTAAGTACTTTGCTGAACATAAGTCTTGTTTTATAGGAGATGTTGATATTTAATAACACAATAGGGTGTAGTTTCATATTGATTCTGCAAAGATTCATAAGAAACCTGTTGTAATTAGAGTCAGGAACACAAATCCCTGTGCATCTGTAACCTACTTTGGTCTTTATTCTTCTGTTGCATCAGATTGTGTTTAACCGGTCATTCGCCTATCCATCACATCTTCACTTGTTTAATGCCCCAAAGCTAGTGAGTGCTAGAGAAAGTCTGAGAAATTCTTGGTTCCATCCTCCATGTTGCCTTTTTTGCATGCCATGCAGATGTGTTAGCAAAACAATTACATTCTCATAATAACAGGTTAACTTCTGTAAGAGAGTAATATTTGTATTCATTAATGTTTGTTTTCCACTGATTTGTTTTAAGTCTTATTTTTAAAAATTAGATTACCTTAATTTTTCATGCTGACTTCTACAAAGTATAGTGCTCTCTAATTACAGCTTCTTGCTGTAATAATTAGAAGGTATGTGGTGGGATATGAATTCTCCTTAGGCTAACGGGAGATGGAGGTCATGCCATCTCTCATTGCAAAGCTAATTTCCTCCAGATTTGCAATAACATCTCAGATTAAATATAGAACCTCAGTGTCGTGATAGTTTGGGCATGCGTAAAATACTTGTTCCTTAAAAAGGTAGCTCCACTAATATGTTACTATATACAGGGCTGCTGGAACAATTTTTATAGTGGTGATGCTGAAAGCAGAAACTATGTATTTGGTTGTTATTACCTCAAGACAAGGGATGCTGCCACGCCCCCTGCACTAGTTCTAGCACCCTTGAAGTCTATTTACTGTGGTTTGGGGTCCCCTTTTCCATAGAAAGCTCCATTTTAATACCTTGGCTTACTTGAAAACTATTCCTTATTCATAACATGCTCCTTATTAGAACATGCCAATTTCTCTTCAGATCCCAAGACAGGTATCAAACAGAGAAATAAGCAAAGCTTTTCTATCATCATTATATTTCTGTCCTGAACAGATGTGGATTAGTGATGCATTATTGCAAAGACTAGAAAGAGAAGTGGAAAAAAACCCCAGTGAGAGTCTGAAATTTACCATGTCCTTTAATTCTTCTTCCAACAGTGTTTGCAATGACTAAGGAATGATAAAGGCTAACTATTAAAAAACAGACTCCAGACCTGGTAGTCAGTTATTCAGGGACTGTCTCAAATTTTCTGACCCACTTTTAAGAAGACCAAAAGGAAGTCACTGGGGTTATAGGATCTATAACAATAGAACCTTGCTCTTCAATAGCATTTTTCATCCGTAGATCTCAAAGTGATTTAGAAAGAAGCAGGGCCGGCTCTAGGTTTTTTGCCGCCCCAAGCAAAAAAAATTTTGGCTGCCCCCCGTCCCAGCCCTGGGCTCCTCACCGCACCCCCCTGCTGCCCCAGCTCTGGGCTCTTCTCCACCACCCGGACCCCCCTGCCTCCCCAGCCCTGGGCTCTCACCCCCTGACCCGCACCCCCCTGCTGCCCCAGCCCTGGGCTCTCACCCCCCCAACCGCACCCCCCTGCCGCCCCAGCCCTGGGCTCTCCCCCACAAACACACACACACCCTGCCGCCCCAGCTCTGGGTTCCCCCTACCCCCCCCCACCATTGCCCCCCCCCACCTCCTGCCGCCCCAGCCCTGGGCTCACCCCACCACCTGCACCCTCCTTCCGCCGCAGCCCTGGGTCACTGGTAACTCGCTCCCAGGGCGGGTCATTCAGCAGGAATTTTGGATGTGCACAGAACACAGACAGGACTGGTTCCCATATGGTTACAGAACTGCAGTAAAGTGGAACAATTTTCAGCTTGTGTGATTGGAGGATATCTGGATGCATATTATAAGACTGTCCTACATAAATGAGGTAAAGCTGAGGTGCCTTTATTATTCTTTTGTTCCACTCTTTCTTTCTATGGGGAATTTGCCAATGCACTATCACTGTCTTCCTTTTAAACAAAACAAACAAACAAACAAACAAACAAACAAACAAACAAACGGCAATGGCTGTTGAAAAGGTGGGGTCCTGGGGGGCAGTTGGGGCAGGGGTCCCAGGAGGGGGTGATCAGGGGACAGGGAGCAGGGGGGGTTGGATGGGTTGGGGTTTCTGTGGGGGGCAGTCGGAGGGAGTGGATGGGGGCAGGGTGCGGCTACCCTCCCACCCCGTGGAGTGTCCTATTTTTTGAATGTTAAAATATGGAATCCCTACTCACAGTGCAGCTCTCCATTCATAGCAGGCTGCAGCATGAGGTCTCAGCTACCTCCCTCCCCCTCTTTCCTGTTGGTAGTGGCCAAGGGAATGCTGGGAAATGTAGTTCTTTCCCTGATCCAGGGCTGGCTCTATAGGCAGGGAGCTAACCAAGGAACTACAGCTCCCAGGGCCCCCTGTTGGTTCTCAGCTCCCAGGCTGGATCCCTGCCGCCCCTGCAAATGGACTGCCCCAAGCACGTGCTTGCTTTGCTGGTGCCTAGAGCCGCCCCTGGAAAGAAGTTAAGTATTGTTATCTTAATTTTAAAGATGGGGAAACTGAATCTTAGAGGTGACATGTCTTGCCCATGTTCACCAGAGTTGGGATTACAACCCACTTCTGCTGAGTCCCAGCCTAGTCCTCTATCCAGGAGGCCAAGCTGCCTTCACACCATGCTTCTTTTTCCAAGCAGATGGACAGCTGCTAAAACACTGACTGTATCATAAATTAAATTAAAAAATAGAGAAAACAATTATGTAAATCTGTATTAGTCTGATTAGAGGAATGTGAGATCCATCAATCAGATTGTATTGTCAATTCTTAGTATACAATGACCATGAAACA
This sequence comes from Emys orbicularis, assembly GCF_028017835.1. Taxonomy (NCBI): domain Eukaryota; kingdom Metazoa; phylum Chordata; order Testudines; family Emydidae; genus Emys; species Emys orbicularis. The sequence goes on from NC_088683.1 coordinate 351,137,573, forward strand.
CTAGTGAAAAATTAATATTCCATTTGAGAGGACCAAATAGAATAACAACGATTCAGCTAAGTAAAAGAATTAAGAAATAAATTATGTCTGTGCCTCACTGTATTATTTTTCTGTGCCTACATGATTATTCAACCTAATAAGTAACAGAAAATCAGTAAATAAAATCTTTGTTGTAGATGAGGAAATTCCCAGAAGGAGAGCTATGTTAGAAAGAGATTGTTTTCTATTGACATCTCGGGTATCCTTCTACCATCATTAGCCCTTCTAGTCGATTTCATGTTTGCATAATGAAAGTTCATGCCAGCTTTGAGTCTGACATTAGATTTTAATGAGTGGTTCTTACACCTATAGTCAAATTAGGGTGGTCACAAGGGCTTTTTGGCATAACAAAATAGCACTAATGTGCCTTGAGTTTTTGGTTTGTTCAGTATTGTGAATAACTATGAATAATACGAATAGTACAGTCCTTAAAGCTCATTGCAACATATCTCTGAACATTGGGTTGTTAACTGAACTGTAAAAAAAAAATCTCTGGGTATTATCAGGATACATAAATATGAGCAAGGAATCTGGGGAAATTTTATATGGATTTGCCTCTGAAATCTGTGGGAATTCTAGCTGAAGCTTGTGGACCCAATTTTCCCCACTGATACACAGATATAACTGCATTGACCTCAATGGGAGTTGCATCCATATATCGGAGGATGAAGTTACACTCTGTCTTGGAATATATATATATATATATATATATAGGCTACTGAGAGCCATACTTCTAATCCCCTGTGCAGGGGGTTGAAATGTATGGGCCTGATTCTCCGCTCACTTATGCCAGCTTTACACTGGAGTAATTCCACTCACTTCAGTGTCAATCCTTGATTAATGTTATACTGTTATGTTGTTGTACATAAGAGGATTCTATCCTCTTTTCATATCTCAATTTATTAAACTAAATTGACTTGTAAATAGAAGCAGGATTTCTAGAAAACTCAGAAAATCTGCAACTATTTCATTTAAAAATTACAGATAATTCATTTTTCATTCTGTGCCATAAAAAATGGCTTTGCAGGGGCATTTGGGAGTAATGCATTAAGAATGCAGACTGACAGCACTGGAAACTATCCATAGTACAACAATAGGAGGCGGCAGAGCAAGCTTTCTACAAAGCTGCTAGCAGTGTGCTTGTCACCGAACTCTGTCAAATACCACAGCTTCACATCCATCCAGTGCTTGCCCTTGTGACACAGGCAAACATTTGATGGAAGCACAAATTCTCTGAAAAGCCTTGAAACCAGTTGTGCCAACTCATCGTGAGACCACAGATGTTCAGACTATCCAACATGTCTTCTTCACTTCAGACAAGGAGACACCTTAGATATTGAGGTTGCCATTCAAATAGTCACTTGCTCCTCCTGACTAATGAGGACCCAAACAGATCTGTTTGTAACTGTCACGCTTTGGTAATACACGCCGAAGAGAGACCCTGTGTCATAACTATAAAGGGAAGGGTAACAGCTCTCCTGTGTACAGTACTATAAAATCCCTCCTGGCCAGAGACTCCAAAATCCTTTTACCTGTAAAGGGTTAAGAAGCTCGGGTAACCTGGCTGACACCTGACCCAAAGGACCAATAAGGGGACAAGATACTTTCAAATCTTGGGGGGGGAAGGCTTTTGTTTGTGCTCTTTGTTTTGGGGGTTGTTCGCTCTTGGGACTGAGAGGGACCAGACATCAATCCAGGTTCTCCACATCTTTCTAAACAAGTCTCTCATATTTCAAACTTGTAAGTAAACAGCCAGGCAAGGCGTATTAGTTTTACTTTGTTTTCTCAACTTATAAATGTACCTTTTACTAAAGTGTTTATCTTTGTTTGCTGTACTTTGAACTTAAGACTAGAGGGGAGTCCTCTGAGCTCTAAGTTTGATTACCCTGTAAAGTTATTTTCCATCCTGATTTTACAGAGATGATTTTTACCTTTTTCTTTAATTAAAAACCTTCTTTTTAAGAACCTGATTGATCTTTCCTGGTTTTAAAACCAAGGGGGTTGGATCTGTATTCACCAGGAGTTGGTGGGAGAAAGGAGGGGGATGGTTAATTTCTCCTTGTCTTAAGATCCAAGGGGTTTGGATCTGTATTCACCAGGGAATTGGTGAAAGGTTTCTCAAGGCTTCCCAGGGAAGGGAATTAGTCTTTGGGAATGGTGGCAGCGGACCAGATCTAAGCTGGTAATTAAGCTTAGAAGTCTTCATGCAGGCCCCCACAGTTGTACCCTAAAGTTCAAAGTGGGGATACAGCCTTGACACCCTGTGGGAAAGGTACCATGAAATACAAAGGCAGTCAGAGGATTATCCATTCATTCTTTATTTTGCACAACTGAAAAGATTAAAATACAAGAAAGGAAAATAAAATGTAGATGATGCAGAAACTGCATTACTACAAAACTAATTGTAGATTGGTAGTTCTAATAGCCAGCATTTGCTACTAAGGAAAGCCAGTAATATGCTTAACAAAACTTCAAATTGCTAGATTTTATAATCCACATGATGGCTTTTGTGTCAGAGCTACATGTCTGTTCCTTGTCATGTATGTCAGAGAAGGGGTAAGGTAGTAGCTCAGATACTATGATGACAATGGAATAAAACCACATAGTCTGGCTTTAGTCAATGTCTCTCTGGGCCTTATACCCCGCCTTGGTACAAAGCTCCATCTGCATCAAATATTGACTCTTTAAGCCTGTGCTAGATCTTTATTTAAAATTATCTCACTTTGAAAACACCCTTACGTATGGTGTGTGAAGAAGGAATGTTGTCCCCTAGTTGAGTTAAAGGCCTTTTAATTCTCTTTTGGCCGGCAGATTTAACTTTCAGAATAGGCCTCAGGCATGAGGTTGCTATTTCTTAAGGCCTGATAATGTGCTGGGCATGGTACAATAAATAGATGAAAACAAGGCCTCTGACCTAAAGAGATAACAATCTACACTGGAGATCCAATGCAGGCCAGACGACGATTGAAGGGTCCAATGACCGGGTGGTGCAGCAGTGTTTTTCACCGAAAAAAAATGCAGATTTGGGTTGACTGAAACATTTTGCAAATTTGTGTCAAATTCTTTCAGTTGAAAAACAAATAAACAAATTCTAAATTATCAAAATGTTTCCTTCTGACATTTTGGAAACAACGCAGTTTGATTTTTCTATTTGAAACTCCTTTTCCTTTTGAATTTTACTTCAATTTTCTGTTTTAAAAAATCCTCAAAAACAAAGCAAATCATTTCATTATGGTCAAATATATTTTTTGGGGGGTGGGGTTGCTGAAAAATTCAAAATATTTTCATTTTGAGCTAATCTGAAATAACTTATTTTGCAATGTTTTTGGTTTCTCCCATGAACTAAAAAAATCAGTTATTCACACAGCTCTCGTGCTTATATGGTGGGATTTACTAAATCTTTGTTGTGTGTGTTTAGCAGAGAGACTAGTGTGATCTTGGGGTAACTGCTAGAGTCTTTGTTTTCTGAGATGAATTGTATGTTTGCCAAGGGCACACTTCTCTTTAGTATAATACAAACTTGCATGAATAAATAATATACTGAAAACTGAAAGTCTGTTTAGATAAGTGTTTCTTGTCAGGTGACAATAGTAAATCATCACAGCCTATTTTTTTTTCTCCAACACAAAAAAAGAAACTTTATTGGAATAAAGTAGAAATATCCTAAAATGTCTCTCTCTGCTTCCCTACAGAAAGCTTTGCCTATTACTTTTTTGCAGTCCTCCTCCTTTTCTATGGCTTCCTATTATGGTTTTAAACAAACAGTACACACATCCTGACCACCTGTGCCCCTAATACGACAGGTACATCCTGATCTTCTCTGGATTTAAATGGAACATCCATTTAAGGTGTAGGACAGTGTCCACATCCAGGAGAGAGAGAGGTCAGTGTTCTCCCTGTAAAATGCTAGACAGAACTGAGTAGTCTTTACTTTCATTGATACACTCTCAAACTCCCAATTGCTCATGATCTGCCTGCCTGTAATAGATACTTGACATAACTGACACAATTGGCAGAAGCACAGGGGTCTCTCTTGTAACCAGCATACCATATTAATTCACTACGTTCATCCCAAATGATGGGCAGGTAGTGAATTTAAAGACTTATCGGGTTTCTTTTTGGTTCATGCCAGTGTGCTTTCTATAGAAATAATTTATTCTGCAGATTTGGGTTAATTTCTCAGATGTAATTGTTCACAAGTGGCTACAATGTGTGTGATGCACAGTAGCTGCTGTCAGAATGGTACGTGCATGATTAGTTGTATATTGTGCAATATAAAACTTTTGGGGTAGACTAGCTGTTTTTTACTGCCTTTGTGTCTTTGTTTAGCATCAGCAATTTTTCAAGGTGTCTTAAGTTGGGACAATCAAATATTGAGGCACCAAAATTGGCCACCAATGAAAAATGTTGATGACAGTGCGTTTCATCCAAGCATCTCAGTGTTTTAAAAGGGTGAATATGGGCTACATCCAACTTACAGATGGAGAAACAGATATAGAGGATAGTTAAGTGACCTTCCCAAACTCACAAAGTGGGATGATAGAGCGCCAACACCTTCTCAGCTTGTAGGATGTACTCCTATACTCCAGTGATGAGGGGTGTAAAAAATACATGAATGAGTGGACAGCAAGTGGGAGAGTCAAGATGAGAAACAAAAGGTCTTCTGATCCTCTTGCCTCCTATGAAATATGGTGCATATTCCAATCAGATTCTCTAATCGTGTAATTTCATGCAAATTTTAAATCTGTTTGGGTTTTTCAGCAATGGAGCTATGTTGACTTAACCCAACTGAGGATCTGTCTTAGTTGTGTTGAATGTTGCTGGCAAAGCATTCCAGAGATGGCCAAATTTTGGTGGAAGGTAAAGTGATCACTATATAGAACCATGACAATTAACACATTGTGGTGTGTGATACTACAATATTTCGCTCTCCTTTGAATAGAAAATAGCTAGTATGTCATGGTGTGGTTACTGTTAACAAATTGACTTTGAATTTTCTTCTTTATATAGGTTTCAGAGTAGCAGCTGTGTTAGTCTGTATCTGCAAAAAGAACAGGAGTACTTGTGGCACCTTAGAGACTAACAAATTTATATGAGCATAAGCTTTCGTGGGCTACATATATGAGCTTTAAACTGTCATTCCCTTCCATTCCATAACTCCCATTGAAATAAATGGGGGAATGACTGCAAAGCCTAGTATGCTTGTTTCTAAAAACTAATAAAATATAAAGGGTAAACTTTTCAAAAATCCCTATGACCTAGAAATTGACACAACTTTTGAAAATAAGATTTAAGCTCTGAAATCATGGCCAGTCTTGAAAATTTTAACCAAAGTCTTGAGGAATAACACAAAAAGAGTGACTCTTTAATAATCTCTGTCCCTCAAAACCAAGGGTGTTTAAAGAAGTGGTATGGTCAAGCACAGCAGAGTCTCTTGTAGAACCTGACTCTACTTCCATTGACTGTCATGTCAGAATCTACATTTATTCTACGTGACCAGACATTGACTTGCAACGCCATTGGCCATTATCTTTGAAAATTTCGGGGATCGGGGGAGGTCCCGGACTATTGGAAAAAGGCAAATATAGTGCCCATATTTTAAAAAGGGAAGAAAGACAACCCGGGGCACTACAGACGGTCAGCCTCACTTCAGTCCCTGGCAAAATCATGGAGCAGGTCCTCAAGGAATCCATTTTGAAGCACTTGGAGGAGAGGAAGGTGAGGAACAGTCAAAATGGATTCACCAAAGCCAAGTCATGCCTGACCAACCTTCTATGATGAGATAACTGGCTCTGTGGATATGGGGAAAGTAATGGATGTGATACATCTTGACTTTAGCAAAGCTTTTGGTATGGTCTCCCACAGTATTCTTGCCAGCAAGTTAAAGACGTATGGATTGGATGAATGTACTATAAGGTGGATAGAAAGCTGGTTAGATTGTCGGGCTCAACAGGTAGTGATCAACAGCTTGATGTCTAGTTGGCAGCTGGTATCAAGTGGAGTGCCCCAGGGGTCAGTCCTGGAGCTGGTTTTGTTCAACAACTTTATTAATGATCTGGATGATGGGATGAATTACACCCTCAGCAAGTTTGCAGATTACACTAAGCTGGGGGGAGAGGTAGATAGGCTGGAGGGTAGCGAAAGGGTCCAGAGTGACCTAGACAAATTGGAGGATTGGGCCAAAAGAAATCTGCTTAGGTTCACCAAGGACAAATGCAGAGTTCTGCACTTAGGAAGGAAGAATCCCATGCACCACTACAGGCTGGTGACCGAATGGCTAAGCAGCAGTTCTGCAGAAAAGGACCCGGGGATTACAGTGGACGAGAAGCTGGCTATGAGTCAGCAGTGTGCCCTTGGTGCCAAGAAGGCTAACGGCATATTGGGTTGTATTAGTAGGAGCATTGCCAGCAGATCAAGGGAAGTGATTATTCCCCTCTATTCGGCATTGGTGAGGCCACACCTGGAGTATTGTGTCCATTTTGGTCCCCCTACTGCAGAAGGGATGTGGACAAATTGAAGAGAGTCCAGTGAAGGGCAAAGAAAATGATTAGGGGGCTGGGGCATATGACTTATGAGGAGAGGCTGAGGGAACTGGGGTTATTTAGTCTGCAGAAGAGAAGAGCAAGGGGGATTTGATAGCAGCCTTCAACTACCTGAAGGGGGGTTCCAAAGAGGAACTGGTCTCAGTGGTGGGAGATGACAGAACAAGAAGCAATGGTCTCAAGTTGTAGTGGAGGGAGGGATAGCTCAGTGGTTTGAGCATTAGCCTGCTAAACCCAGGGTTATGAGCTCAATCCTTGAGCGGGCCACTTAGGCAAAATCAGTACTTGGTCCTGCTAGCAAAGGCAGGGGGCTGGACTCAATGACCTTTCAGGGTCCCTTCCAGCTCTATGAGATAGGTATAATCTCCATATATTATATTAGTTGGGGAGATCTAGGTTGGATATTAGGAAACTATTTCACTAGGAGGGTGGTGAAGCACTGGAATGGGTTACCTAGGGAGGTGGTGGAATCTCCATCCTTGGAGGTTTTTAAGGCCCGGCTTGACAAAGCCCTGTCTGGGATGATTTAGTTGGTGTTGGTCCTGCTTTGAGCAAGGGATTGGACTAGATGACCTCAAGAGGTCTCTTCCAACCCTAATATTCTGTGATTCTACGGCAACATTCCACAAGCTCTTAGGTTTTCCATCGAAATTTCCTTGGCTCTTATATAAAGAGCCAAGTGAAACTCCTTGTTTTAGTAAACACAAACTGACATCACCACAGTACATATTGGTGAGCCCACTGCAAAAAATATAATGAATACCTCAAAGGAGTAACCAATTAAAATAAAATCTCAACTTAATTAAGCTCCCTAAATAGTTACAAACATTTGTGAAAGGTACTGCAGGAAAAAAGCATACTAACCTAATTTTGTATCGTGGGATTTAGAAATTGAAGATGAATTACCATTCCAAATAATTAAGTAGTAAAGTAATAAAGTATTAAAATTTCATTGGTCTCTAGAATGTACTTTACTTGAGAGTATAACTTATAGATTTAAGACAAAGTGTTAAGACATATTTTAATATATCAAGCTATGTTTGAAATAACATTAACTTTCATTTAGGTATTCTTGCGTTCCTACTAATACACATTACACTTCTGAGAACAATATTTAAATGAATAAAGAATAAAATTCACTTACCATAGAAACTCAGGTGCTTTGAGAAACGGTGATAACACTCTGAGCCAGTCCTACTACAGAGTAATAAGCTTTGAAAAACAGCAGTTCACACATGCTCAGGAGAGACTTGCGTGAGAGTTTGGCTGCTAAATTCTCCAAAGAGTCCATCCGCCCTGTGCATGAACCAGCCCCACAGAGAGACTGAGCATGCTCCATCCCCAGGTCGAGTCAGCTTTTCCCAATTTCCCTGCAATTGCTGCTCTGGGCTTCTGTGGTGCTGGGCATAGAAACAGAAACCAGGGAGACTGTCTGTCCTGTATTATCAGTGTTCCCCCTGATAGTCCCCAGACAGCATGGAGGAAAAAAAGATGTAGAGGTTTTTAAAGATCAAGGACTGCCCTTAATTAGACTCAGATGGCCATAATTAACCTGAGTTAACCTCTTTCAGTTCACAGGAAAAAGGGGTTTAACCATTCTAAGACTGATATACCTGCCTCAACCACCTTTCCAGATTCGAGGAGCAGTGGGCACCATCCGGGGTCCTCTGCTCAGTGTCCCCTTCAGGTTCCCTAGTTTTGGCCCTTTGACCCCCACGTCTGTTCCCGTTATTGCCTTTGTTATCCCCTAAACTTGATTGGGTTCTGGGTTCAGTAGCTCCTCCCTAGGCTGGGGGAGGGGCTTTTAGCAGTGGGTGAGCTAGCGCCCGCCCACGTCCCGGTGCTCAAAAGGACCACCCTTCCAGATTCGAGGAGCAGTGGGTGCTGTCTGGGGTTCTCTGCTTGGTGTCCCCTTCAGGTTCTCTTTGATTGACCTTCACACCTGCCCCTGTTACGTTTTTGGTTGTCCCCCGTAATTACTTGAGTTCCTGGACCTTGTGGATCCTCCCCTAAGGCTGGGGGAGGGTCCTTTAGCTATGGGCGGGCTTATGCCTGCCCACTTTCCTGGAATCCAATAGGACCACCCTTCCAGAGACGTCAGGTCTGACATTGTCACAGTACATTTGCTACAGTACTGCTTTAGTAATTAAGTACATATGAAAATTTCTCAACTGCCTGTCAGCCTACCTTCTTCAAGGGTCGTAAGAAGGTATGTGAAAGAGGAGAGAGTAGCTGTGTTCTGGATGAGTTACAGAAGAGTGTCCCATGCCTAATGACAGCCTCAAAGAATATGTGAAGATATTTGGTAAGCAGTATGGAAGGCTATAGGCTGCACTGACGTGTTTGGATTGGAGAATTAACATTTGGATGATATAGTCTTTGAATCCTTAAACTCCTCTATCCTGCAGGAAGGGGTGTCCGTTTTACAGGAAGGCATTGTTAATCAGTGGAACTCACCCTGCATGACAGGCAGAATTTGAAAGCTCCAGGGCTGTTAGGATGCAACCATTTCACTAACACATCTACAGTTTTTACAGAGACAGAGAAAGAGAGAGAGAGTGAGAGAAAGTGAACAGTTTTGCAACACCAATATAACTCTTGGACATGGAAATTCCAACACCTCCTGAAATTGTGATGCATCTTTACTGTGGCCTTTTCTACATTCAAGAAAAGCCCCAACTCAGCCAGAAGTGGCCAGTAAAAGGTGTAGCTGCACTGGTCTAAACCCTAAGGCCTGGTCTACACTAGGCTTTTATGTCGAATTTAGCGCCGTTACATCGAATTAACCCTGCACCCGTCCACACCACGAAGCTATTTAGTTCGACATAGAGCTCTCTTAAATTCGACTTCTGTACTCCTCCAAAACGAGAGGAGTAGCGCTAAATTCGAAATGGCCATATCGAATTAGGCTAGGTGTGGATGGAAATCGACGGTAATAGCTCCGGGAGCTATCCCACAGTGCACCACTCTGTTGACGCTCTGGACAGCAGTCCGAGCTCGGATGCTCTGATCAGCCACACAGGAAAAGCCCCGGGAAAATTTGAATTCCTTTTCCTGTCTGAGCAGTTTGAATCTCATTCCCTGTTTGGACAGCGTGGCGAGCTCAGCAGCACTGGCAACGATGCAGAGCTCTCCAGCAGAGATGGCCGTGCAATCTAATAGAAGGAGGGCCCCAGCATGGACTGATCGGGAAGTCTTGGATCTCATCGCTGTGTGGGGCGATGAGTCCGTGCTTTCAGAGCTGCGCTCCAAAAGACGGAATGCAAAGATCTACGAGAAGATCTCTAAAGCCATGGCAGAGAGAGGATACAGCCGGGATGCAACGCAGTGCCGCGTGAAAATCAAGGAGCTGAGACAAGGCTACCAAAAAACCAAAGAGGCAAACGGACGCTCCGGATCCCATCCCCACACATCCCGTTTCTACGAGGCACTGCATTCCATCCTAGGTGCGGCCGCCACCACTACCCCACCACTGACCGTGGACTCTGAGGATGGGATATTGTCCGCGGCAGGTTCCTCGTCGGACACGTTAGCGGACGGGGAAGATGAAGAAGGAGATGAGGAGGACGAGGCAGTCGACAGCGCTGGCACCGCTGATTTCCCCGACAGCCAGGAGCTCTTCATCACCCTTACCGAGATCCCCTACCAACCGTCCCCATCCCTTACCCCGGAGACAGAATCAGGGGAAGGATCAAGCAGTGAGTGCTTTAAATATCTAAACATTTATTTTTACAAGAACTGGAATATTTATAATATTAACAATGGCTGTTTATTAAAGTGCTTAAACATGTAAACAATTATCTGCAAAAAAACTGGAATATTTACAATAGTAACAAAGGGTTTTTCATGATTTGTCTGCCTTAGGCTCTTCACAATTTAGTCCCAAGTATTTAAATTTTTTTTTACAATGTCCGGTAAGTCATGATTATGCTGCCCAAGACGCTCCACTCTTTAGTCCCAGTGCACCTACGCGAAAATCCGGTCAATATGGCTGGGGATGGAGGCGAAATCCTCATAGGAGAACTCCTCGTAGGTCTCATGAAGGTAAATTTCCAGCCTGTTCATCAGGTTCCTGGGTAGGGCGATCTTAGTGGGCCCTCCGTGGTAGGACACGTTACCGCGCCACGACACCATCAGATACTCTGGTATCATCGCCCTGCAGAGCATAGCGGCAAACGGCCCTGGTTTCTGAAGGCTTTCTCGAAACATCCTTTCCCTCTGGGACTCCGAGATCCTCAGCAGGGTGATGTCGCTCATTACGCCCTGCTTTGAATTAGGGAGGGGAATGTTAGTATTGGGACTGCTTTACAGCCACGCGGTGGAGGGAGAGGGGCAGCATACAGGGATCTTTCCCTGGAACAGCCGCGAGGGGGTGGGACAGGGGCATAGTTCATGCTGTCCTGATTGCTGGCAGCAGAGACTGGCATTGCTTTCAATGTGAAAGGAGGCCAGTGCTACTAGTACAGTTTTAAGCAGCCAGAAGTCTACGGCTTACCATGATTGCACGCTACAGAAGTTCAGGTGTCCTGCCACGCTTCTCAGATAACTGCAAGACCACTGCAGGACCCCAGGCACTGCAGGCGATGGCCGAAAATTCGACCTTGTCCTGAGTGCGCATGTGAGAGGTGCAGTGCATGGTCTTGTTCACAGAGAAAGACTAGGTTCTTTGTACACAACTTCATTTATCTGTCTCAGGAATTCACTCCATTTTTCCCATTCACACAGACACATCTGCGACTGTCTCCCAACCCAGCCTGTCAGCACAGTCCCAGAGGCTAGCGCAGATTAGGAGGAGGAAGAAGAAGACGCGGGAGGACATGTTCTCAGAACTAATGAGCTGTTCCCGAGCCCAGGCAGCCCAGCAGACACAGTGGAGGGAGAACTTGTCCCAAATGCACCGAGCAGTCATGGAACGGGAGGAGAGGTGGCGTCAGGAGGACCAGCAGGCTACTGAAAAGCTGCTTGGACTTCTGAGGGAGCAAACGGACACGCTCCGGCGCCTTGTGGATGTTCTGCAAGACCGGAGGCAGGAGGACAGAGCCCCGCTGCAGTCTATCTCTAACCGCCCTCCCCCGCCACCAAGTCCCACACCCCCCTCACCCAAAGTACAAAGAAGGAGGGGCGGCAAGGGCCGTTAAAACTTTCAGTCAACCCCTGCAGACTGCTCTAGCACTAGAAGGCTCTCATTCCCCAAAATTTTAAAAGTCCTTTCCTACACACCTCACAGAAGCCCCCGTGCAAGTTTCAACCCCCACGTTTCATGTCTGGTTCATAATAAAATATTCGTTTCTGTTAATTACTGTTTCCATGATTTTATTTTGGAGGAGAGTCTGTCTGAACGAGGGGAAGGGGCATGGTAATTGGACAGGACAGTCACCTTTACCAGGGTACAGAGGCGGGGTCAGGTCCAGGATCAGGACACATACCCAGTGCAGTGACTAGTGACCCTGTTCAATCTGGGAGGTGGTTTTCATGTTCTGTGGGGGGGGGGGGGGTGTTGCTCTGTGACTTTGTGGCGGGGGAGGGCAGTTACAGATCTAATGCATCACAGAGCCCCGCAGCAGGGGAGCTGTAACCCTCCTCCCCCTGCCAGACAGTCACATAGCCGACACATACACGCTGTCCCGCCCAGGAGGGCTGGCAGGCTCTGTTGAAACAACCAGTCCACCACTGCGGAACCCGTCATTCCTGGAGTTTAGAAGCATCATTTGCATCACAACAGTAAACCCGCACCCCGCCACAGTCTGCGTCCCAGGTTTAAAACATTCCCGCGAAAACAGTAATAAAGACAACGGTGTTCATTAACAAAACAGAACAGATTTTATTTTTTGGGAAGGGGGTGAAGGGGGTATGTAACTGGAGAGGATAGTCAACGGTAACTGGGTAAAGAAACGGTGGCAAGTTCAGGTTCTGAGTCCACAAACTTAAAATTCACTGGTGACCCTGCTCAGTCTGGAAACTGTCTTTCAAAGCCTCCCGGATGCACAGTGCGTCCCGCTGGGCTCTTCTAATCTCCCGGCTGTCTGGCTGGGAGTAATCAGCAGCCAGGCGATTTGCCTCAACCTCCCACCCCGCCATAAAGGTCTCCCCCTTGCTCTCACACAGATTGTGGAGCACACAGCAAGCTGCAATAACAATGGGGATATTGGTTTCGCTGAGATCACAGCGAGTCAGTAAGCTTCTCCATCTCCCCTTGAGACGGCCAAAAGCACACTCCACCACCATTCTGCACTTGCTGAGCCGGTAGTTGAACAGTTCTTTTTCTGTGTCCAGGGCGCCAGTATAGGGCTTCATGAGCCAGGGCATTAGCGGGTATGCTGGGTCCCCGAGGATCACTGTAGGCATCTCCACATCCCCAAGAGTTATTTTGTGGTCCGGGAAGTAAATACCTTCCTGCAGCCTTCTAAACAGACCAGAGTTCCTGAACACGCGAGCGTCATGAACCTTGCCCGGCCATCCGACGTTGATGTTAGTAAAACGTCCCTTATGGTCCACCAGTGCTTGCAGCACCATTGAAAAGTAGCCCTTTCGGTTGATGTACTGGCTGGCCTGGTGGTCCGGTCCCAGGATAGGGATGTGAGTCCCATCTATAGCCCCACCGCAGTTTGGGAATCCCATCGCGGCGAAGCCATCTATGATGGCCTGCGCGTTTCCCAGGGTCACTACCTTTGACAGCAGTACCTTCACGATTGCCTTGGCTACTTGCATGACAACAACCCCCACGGTAGACTTGCCCACGCCAAACTGGTTCGCGACTGACCGGTAGCTGTCCGGCGTTGCGAGCTTCCAGAGGGCTATGGCCACTCGCTTCTGGACAGTCAGGGCTGCTCGCATCCGGGTGTCCTTGCGCTTCAGGGCAGGGGACAGCAACTCACAAAGTTCGAGGAAAGTCCCCTTCCGCATGCGAAAGTTTCGCAGCCACTGGGATTCATCCCAGACCTGAAGCACTATGCGGTCCCACCAGTCCGTGCTTGTTTCACGGGCCCAGAATCGCCGTTCCACAGTATCCACAAGACCCATTGCCACCGTGATGTCCTCGGCACTGGGTGTCGTGGTTTCAGACAGGCGTGTGCTACTCTCGGAGTTCAGGTCCTGACCCCGGTGCCGTAGCCTCCTCGCCTGATTTCTCTCTATCTGCCTCAGTGAAAGGTCGATGATGAGCTGCGATGCGTTGACAACGGCCACAACTGCAGCGATGGTCACAGCGGGATCCATGCTCGCAGTGCTGTGGCGTCCGCGCTGTCACTGACCAGAAAAGTGCGCGAACTGATTTCCCGCCGGCGCTTTCAGGGAGGGAGGGCGGGAGTGACGGTTGGATGACGACAGTTACCCAAAAGCACCCTCGACACATTTTTTTACCCAGAAGGCAATGGCGGCTCGACCCAGAATTCCAATGGGCAGCGGGGACTGCGGGAACTGTGGGATAGCTGCCCACAGTGCACCGCTTCCAATGTCGACGCTTGCCCCGTTAGTGTGGACTGACAAAGTCGAATTACTGTCCTTAGTGTGGACACACACGTTCGACTTTGTAATATCGATTCCACATATTCGATTTAACTAAAATCGAACTACTCTCGTAGTGTAGACATACCCTAAGTGTAGATGTAACCCATGTGTCTATTAGGGAGATATCTCTTTAAGAGACCCATTCGGGGGAGGTAGGAGTGAGCTGTGTCCGGGTCATTGTTGCTAGGCAGATTAAGCACTCCACATCCAGAAGCTTCTGGAATTGGGTGTGGTAGTTTTGGGTCTGCTCCAATAGGTTCCCTGTTGCTGGGGTCAGACTCTAGGTGGGCAAGCAGTCAGGGCAGCTGCTTTGCAGAAGGCCAGGTACCTTGTGTGAGCCCGGAGAAGCTGAGCCCAGGAGTAAGAAGCAGGCTGTTGTCCCTAACTCTGAAGCATTTTGCAGCAGGTTAGTGATATTGTTAACCCTCTACACAGGGAAGCCTGGGCAATGTTAATTATAGCCAGGGGAAATTGGGAGGGAAAAATAACTTCTATTTTAATTGTAGGCTTTGAATGTTGTTTTCATTTTAGCCAAACTGTTCTAGTTAAATTGTCTCAAGTAGTCTGAGTCACCAACTTTTATTTAAATGCAGTAATGGGGAAAGAGTCACTTATATTTTGCTATTCTCAGTTTTGTATTTTCTTGTAACAAGGTTTTTCTTTAAATCTATACACTTAACTGGGTGACTGGTTCATCAGTTAGCTGACTGGCTAGCAGTGATTTCAGCAGAGGAGCAAGCAAGTGAAGGGGAGATGTTGTTTTAGACTCAGCAGACTGTATAGATTTGGTGATGAAAGACTCTAACTGAGACTTGGGTGAACAAAACCTAAGCTTTTGGGAACTTTCAGTTTCTTCTCACTGTATTTCTGTGGGGACTGAACCCTGGGTCTCCAGCTACTCTTCTATGGGAGTTGGGTTTTTTTTTAGGCACTGGAGAAGGGTAATGAAGTGAACTCTAGCCTACCCAAAGGTTACATAGAGTTGGGTTTTGTACTGATTGAACTATTTTGAGTTTATTCTGACTACAAGTGGTGGTAAACCCTGATTAGCTCAGTTGATACAAGCCTCAGTTTGCACTTGTTTAGCCTTAGAGCTTGACTACTCTAGGACTTTGAATGGTCTTTTCAAATAACACAATTTTCAATTCTAGTGTAGATATGCCAGATGTTTGTTTCTAGCTATGTTTAACTCTATCCTAGAGTCAAACACAAGTAGCAACAAATGCTTGTGTATCCCTTTGGTATGAGAATGTTCCAAGTCTTTTCCATTGTGTATGTGGTAGTGAAATGGTCCAATCTAAAGTGAAACAAAACTAGGAACAAAGATATGTGTCCTCTCTAAGAGTTTACTGTCGGATGTTAAAACACGATTGGAATCTTTTTTTTTTTTTTTTTTTTTTTTGAGATATCCCATCTCCTAGAACTGGAAGGGACCTTGAAAGGTCATCGAGTCCAGCCCCCTGCCTTCACTAGCAGGATCAAGTACTGATTTTGCCCAGATCCCCAAGTGGCCCCCTCAAGGATTGAACTCACAACCCTGGGTTTAGCAGGCCAATGCTCAAACCACTGAGCTATCCCTCCCCCCCAATCTCTATGTGGGCAAGCTCCAATGTAGAAACCCCAAGCGATGGCAATCAATAACTGAACAGGATGATTCCTGACTATGGACCAGGCCTGAGATCTATTTCTATGTTCAATATCAGAGCTATAAAAAGCAACAGAGGGTCCTGTGGCACCTTTAAGACTAACAGAAGTATAGGGAGCATAAGCTTTCGTGGGTAAGAACCTCACTTCTTCAGATGCATCTGAAGAAGTGAGGTTCTTACCCACGAAAGCTTATGCTCCCTATACTTCTGTTAGTCTTAAAGGTGCCACAGGACCCTCTGTTGCTTTTTACAGATTCAGACTAACACGGCTACCCCTCTGATACTTGAGAGCTATAAATGTCTCTTTTCTGTTCTTCATCAATGTGTCCAGTGGCATAGTTGTACACGCTACATCATAAAAGAAGCAAGAAAAGGGTGAGTATTAATGGGATACTGTTTTTCATATATTGTCTGCTGTAAGGAATGGGAGCACTTATGTGAAATGGCCAAATAATTTGTAAAGAGTAAGGTCTTTATTCTCTTAGGATTCTTGAGAGTGAAAGAGTTTTCATATTTCTTTTTCTGCCTCCGATAAGAATTCTAACCTCCCTATGTTCCTCTGCTGCAATCTGTTCCATTAATTCACAGCAGTCTCTATTAATTCAGGACTAGAACCCCTGGCACAGAGAGCAGATGGCTATCCATCTTTTATTCCCCTCTTTTTACATTCAGTTTTCTCTTGTTCCATCAAGATATTGTATGTTAAATCTGTCTAGACCATGCTCAAGCCGGAGGCATCTCCAGACATGCTAGTTTACTATGCTGTCCTTTTTTTTTTTCCATCTTAGGAAAGGATAGCTGGTTTTGTATTAACAAATACAGCAATAAAATGTTCCCTGACAAGGAAAGGATTGAATCTGGTGACCCCCATCACATATACGAAGCCTCCCCCACCACTGAACCCTGTGGCGGGGTGCTGGAACAATTTGTAAAGTGGGGGCTCTGAGAGCCATTGAACCAAACTGTAAACCCTGTATATGATGGAAACCGCTGTAAGCCACGGCAGCACCCCTAGTTCCAGCACCTATGCCTTGTGGATAAATGCTGAGGAACCTATCTGAAAGGAATGCAGCAAAATAATGACCATCAGATTGCCTCCTTTTAAATATTCTGTCGACAATGACTGTGCTATTTGTTTTGGGAGCAAAGAGGGATCTATTTATGTCACCATAGGAACAGAGTGTAGCATCTCAGGATTTAATAGTAGGCTTATGTTTGTTTTTTCTTTGTTTTTTTTTAATGACAGGCAATAACCTTTCTTATTAGACTTATTTAGTTAAAACGGTTAGATGTAAACTATAATTTCATAGATTTTAAGGGCGAAAAGGACCATTGTGATCATCTAGTTTGACCTGTATAACACAGGCAATAGAACTTCCCCAAAACAATTCTTAGAGCAGATCTATTAGAAACCCGTCCAATCTCAATTTAAAAATTGCCAGTGATGGAGAATCCACCATCATCTAGTCTCACCCGTTGCATAACACAGGCCTTACAATTTCACCTAGCAATTTCTGTGATAGGGAGCATTGTTGTTTCACACTATGTAAGTGAAAACTGTTGATCCTGATAATTGTGGTAGAACTACAATATATAGTGGATACTTTGCTTCATGAGCTACAGTTGATCGGCATCTTTATGGTGACTTTCTCCATGGCACCCTTTACATGGCACGACTCACAGGAAATGCAAGTAAACAACTTGCAGGGACACAATGGGTCCAGTCCTGCACTCCTTACTTAGGCAAGATTCCCATTTACTTTAATTTCAACCATATAAAAGGGATATAGACATTCCCATGTAGTGCTGTAAAATCCCTGAACAATAATAGTGCTGGAGGAACAGGAAGTGAAATTCACCTCTCTAGTTAGTGTCCAAGTTGAGTGAAATGCAAAGTAAATAAACAGCATTAAATACTATATTATATTTCTAAAACAGTTTCTCCTCTTTGGAATCACAAGTCCGATTAATAAGACAGGCAGATATAATGATCCAGATCCCCACCTGCGGTAAGTCAGTGCAGCTCTCTTAAAATGAATGAAACTGCATCAAATTTACATCAGCTGAGGGTGTAGCCCATGTGTCTGTCTCCTACCAGATGCACTAAAGTCAGGTGCAGCATTTCCAATATATTTTGCTGCTTTGAGGTGTTAGTGCCTTAAACGTTTGGACAGATGTGCTGCATGAAATTTGACATTCAACGGTTATTATTTTCCAGGATTCAGCATGGCATTTTTCTCCAAACCTGTTAGTTAATTTTAATGCCACTTCATTTTAAGTTCTAGTGAAAGCTAAATAAAGTCTTTAACAGTCCATAACCATTAAGATTATATAGAGAATCTGAGTGTTCTTTGTTACCTATAATCCCATCTCATTTTAAAGTAGATTGATAAATTAAACACTTAATTTAACAAGATGATGATCTGATCTAAAAAGGGATTAAAAAAAATACATTCCCAACCATCAGAGTTAACATGGTTGTAATGATTTATATTTCTGCCATTAATGCCTACATGATGCAACACAGAGTTAAAATAAAATATTTTACGACCATTCACTAAATCATCAGATATACATGTCATTAAAATAACGTATGGAAGGAAATATGTGACTCTATGAGAAATTGAGGTCAATTAGGGACTCATTATGAAGGAGCAGTGAAATTGATTTGTAACTGTATCTCTTCAGGCTGCTGCCATTCTAGAGAGTTAATAATAAAATCTGAATTCTGACAAGGAGAGTCATTAAAGCACTTGATAGGCAAGAGTTATTCATTACTTTAAAACTTATTATCGGGAGTTTATTCCCTTCTGCTAGCAAGATTTGTCATGTCCAAGAGATTAATGTTTTTGAATACAAAGGAGTTGGCTGACATCAATTGTAATACTCCACATTTCAGCAGATTTACATGCAATATTGTTCCTTTGTACAATTTTTAAAACCACCACCGCTGAGCCACATACCATTATCTTTTTTTTTTCTTCTCCTCCACAAGCATGACATCCTGGGATCTATTTTACAAAATGAAAATGTTCAGCTGTTGCTTTTGCTTTACTAACACAACTTGAAATCTGCCTTACAGTAGTTGGTATCTTATTCCATCCCCATCACATTTTATTTAAAAAGTCTTCAATATGTTTTATTAACAAACAGTTTAGAAAAGTCCTCCAAAGTCTCCTAAACTGTATTTTTTTTTCTTGAGCTAGGAGTAGTAAGAACTTTGCAAGGCTGACAAGCTATAGACTTTCTTGCTGCATTTATCCAATGAGAAACTGATGAGGCAATCTCAATCTCTGTACAAATCAGGAGTCAAACACTTCAGAATAATTGGAAACGGGATTGAAGTTGGTCACATCTCTAATGTCAAAGGTTTTTATTCTTTATACTACTAAAATACATCACAGCAAATGTATCACAGCAATAATACTTTGTACTTATATAGTAATAACCCACACTCCGAGAGCGTGGCTCTTTGTCCCCTTAGAGTGCCTGGTCCATAGAAAAGGCTTATGAGTTTGCTAATGCTCGCACCTAATGCACTTAATTCTTTGCCTCCTACAGAAGAGGCACATGCTTCTACCACTCAGGGTTCCAACTCCACTGTGAAGCCAAGCAGGTTGATTACAAAAGCAAGCTTAACCTGAAGATCTCGCAGAATTGTACTAACATTCAGGGCCAAATCAGGGTTGCTCCAGTGTGAGCATGCATGCAGAGGAGCAGGTTGTAATGGGAGAGAGCATCAGGGTCTTCTTCCAGTTCAGGAGTCCTGCAAGAAAGAAAAGAGAATGCAACTTCCTCAGGTTCCCAAGCACCTACATGAATGTAGTAGATTCACTAGTACTACCAGCAGCACTGAACCCCAAATGAAGGCATGTCTGGGTGGGTTGGGATGATGATGTTGGGGTATCCTCTCGCACTGAGGTTACCTCTCTGGGGGAGGGAACTCGAGTCATTAGGAAAAGGCAGGTGTTAGTAAATCATTAGAGACATAGATAGCTGGGTTTGTGATTGCCGGGAGAACCGTGTGGTGACTTGCCTGCCTGGTGCAAAGGTTGCGGATCTCTCGAGGCATCTAGATAGACTTATGTGTAGTGATGGGGAGGAGCCGGTGGTCGTGGTACATGTAGGTACCAGTGACATAGGGAAGGGTAGGAGAGACGTCCTTGAGGCCAAATTTAGGCTGCTAGGAAAGAAATCCTAGGACAGTGGTTCTCAAGCTTTTGTCCTGGTGTCCCCTTTCACATACCAAGCCACTGAGTGCGACCCCCCCTTATAAATGAAAAACACTTTTTAATATATTTAACACCATTATAAATGCACCCACTAATTTTTTCCCCATGGGTGCTCCAGCCCTGGAGTACCCACAGAGTCGGCGCCTATGGAAACAATAGTAAAGAATAAAATTGTCAGACACATAGAAGAACATAAATTGTTGGGCAAAAGTCAACATGGTTTCTGTAAAGGGAAATCATGTCTTACTAATCTATTAGAGTTCTTTGAAGGGGTCAGCAAACATGTGGACAAGAGGGATCCAGTGGACATAGTGTACTTAGATTTCCAGTAAGCCTTTGACAAGGTCCCTCACTAAAGGCTCTTACATAAATTACATTGTCATGGGATAAGAGGGAAGATCCTTTCATGGATTGAGAACTGGTTAAAAGACCGGGAACAAAAGATAGGAATAAATGGCAAATTTTCAGAATGGAGAGGGGTAACTAGTGGTGTTCCCCAAGGGTCAGTCCTAGGACCAATCCTATTCAGCTTATTCATAAATGATCTGGAGAAAGGGGTAAACAGTGAGGTGGCAAAGTTTGCAGATGATACTAAACTGCTCAAGATATTTAAAACCAAAGCAGACTGTGAAGAACTTCAAAAGATCTCAGAAAACTAAGTGATCAAGCAACAAAATGGCAAATGAAATTTAATGTGGATAAATGTAAAGTAATGCACATTGGAAAAGATAACCCCAACTATACATACAATATGATGGGGGCGAATTTAGCTACAACTAATCAGGAAAGAGATCTTGGAGTCATCGTGGATAGTTCTCTGAAGACGTCCAAGCAGTGTGCAGCGGCAGTCAAAAAAGTGAACAGGATGTTAGGAGTCATTAAAAAAGGGATTGAGAATAAGACTGAGAATATCTTATTGCTCTCATATAAATCCATGGTACACCCACATCTTGAATACTGCGTACAGATGTGGTCTCCTCATCTCAAAAAAGATATACTGGCATTAGAAAAGGTTCAGAGAAGGGCAACTAAAATGATTAGGGGTTTGGAACAGGTCCCATATGAGGAGAGATTAAAGAGGCTAGGACTTTTCAGCTTGGAAAAGAGGAGACTAAGGGGGGATATGATAGAGGTATATAAAATCATGAGTGGTGTGAAGAAAGTGAATAAGGAAAAGTTATTTACTTGTTCCCATAATATAAGAACTAGGGGCCACCAAATGAAATTATGGGCAGCAGGTTTAAAACAAAATAAAAGGAAGTTCTTCTTCACACAGTGCACAGTCAACCTGTGGAACTCCTTGCCTGAGGAGGTTGTGAAGGCTAGGACTATAACAGAGTTTAAAAGAGAACCTCCATGAATTTATCTAGTTAAGTCCATTAATGGCTATTAGCCAGGATGGGTAAGGAATGGTGTCCTTAGCCTCTGTTTGTCAGAGGGTGGAGATGGATGGCAGGAGAGAGATCTCTTGATCATTACCTGTTAGGTTCACTCCCTCAGGGGCACCTGGCATTGACCACTGTCAGCAGACAGGATACTGGGCTGGATGGACTTTTGGTCTGACCCAGTATTGCCGTTGTTATATGCTGATGTGGACAAGCTGCCTCCGTCTGCTCGCAAAGGGGCCAGAAAACCCAGCCAGCTGGGCGAGGGAATTCCCTCAATATAGGGTAATCCTTGCATGGTAGAGAACTTTTCATGATGGGTAAGGAGGTAGGGTAGCGAAACAGGGGGATTTTAGGACATTTTAAGCATTTCTGTTTTAGACTCACTTGAGTCCAGACTTACCTGAAACATCAGTGCTAGAAAAAATTATCCTATTTTAGTGTTGTAGGTGATTGGGGAGGTCACACTTAAAATGAGATGTTCTGTGGCCATATTGGCACAGGATAATTGTGTGGTGTGTGTATATATATAGATATCTATATATAGATATCTATATATATATCTCCACCCTCTGACAATATATAAAAATGTAGTCTCACATATATACATATAGAATCATAGAATAGCAGGGTTGGAAGGGACCTCAGGAGGTCATCTAGTCCAACCCCCTGCTCAAAGCAGGACCAATTCCCAACTAAATCGTCCCAGCCGGGGCTTTGTCAAGCCTGACCTTAAAAACCTCTAAGGAAGGAGATTCCACCACCTCCCTAGGTAACCCATTCCAGTGCTTCACCATATATATATGTAGTCTCACGCATGTAGCCTCACACATGAAACAATGATGCTAAATTCTTCTCTTGGCTTATCTAATTGCCTTAATGCCATGGTTCTGGCCAGAGCTTTTTGCATGGTTCTGTCTGTGAAATGTGCAGTCACATATGCTTATCCACCTTGTATGACAGTGTGTTGTATGTACCCTATGTAACTGTTTGTGCCAGACTTTGGTATGGGGGTTTGGAAAAAGTGTCCCTCCTCATAGTTCTCTACTGCAAAGTATGCTTTCCCTGTCTGTTCATAGCACTATTTCATACCCCTTTCATGAGCATGTGTTGAATTTATTGGCCTCCAATTAACTGTCATAAACAAATGGTAGCTGTGGGTTACCTATGTGCCTGTGTAACTGAGTGTGTACATGCCCCATCCTAGTTGGAAAGGACGAAGTTGGGTCCATATCATAGATCTGGCCAGGCATCCAGGCAGCTCCATACTGTCTCTGTTGATGTTATTAAGCGGTGTTCAGCACACAGTGTTTTGTATATATTATACCTAGGACACTTTAAAAAACTCTTCTAGCCTCCTGATTTCAGTCATTGAGAGAAAGTAATTGATATACCTGTGTGGTCCAAGTTTAAAAAGGTGGAGTTTGATCCCTATACTAATTTTCATGTCAGAGCTCTGTCTTTTATAAAGCACTTTGAGATCTACAGATAAAAAGCTGACGATTATTGAAGTATTTGAGTTTCACTTCTAACTATTATAGTCTGAACATTATTTCTACCCAAATGCAGAACTTTTCTCTTAGGGCTTGTCATGGCAAGTTGGGGTGTGAATCTACCCTGTGTTCACCTGTCATGCACGAACTGTCTATGTGGACTCTGCTGCTCACATCAGTTTGCCAGAGCACTTGAACGTAGTAGTCTTTGAAACGGGACTAGATCAAACCATAATAACAAACTGTTAATGTGCATCAGCAGGGTCCATATGGACAAACAGAGCATGGCAGGATAGTGCAGGATAGATTCGCACTCCGGCTTGATGCAAGCTAAGTGTTTATATAGCAAGCCCTTAGATGCAATTAATTTCATATTCTTCTACTCCTTGTCACCAAATCTATTGAGGTCATCTCGCAAAAGAACTAGATCCCTCTGAGTCTTAACCACACTCTTTATTGTGGTAACAATTCCAATTTAATCTTCATATTACTGCAAGGTCACATCATCCTTAGTAAAAATACTTAGGAGGGTCAGACCAATATACAGATCTGCCAGACTTGACCCATCACCAGGTTCCATGAAGAATAAACATCTGCCAAGGAGAAACCTAGCTCTTACTTTACAAAGATTTTCATGGGTTTTAGAATTAGATGTTTTTTCAGGCCAGAATTGAAATTGCATTGTTGAAATTTTCTGGGGAAGGCTGCAGAGAGCTGGTCTGTCATCCTTTACTCCTTATTTTATTAGCACTACACAAGTCATTAATTTCATCCTGAAAAGTGTAAATAATAGGCTATTATTGGATATTGCTTTGCTTCATATTTTATTAATAAACATTGCATTGTAGTGAGGGGATTTTTCCAGTTCAGGTTCAGTATTTTACAAATAGCTGTCAAATCCAAATCCTTGCCTTGTGGCATTGTATCTGTTCTGTAATTTGCTTCTAATTAATTGGATCTATTTATGGTAATCTACCCTATTGTTTTATTTGAGCAATTTCCAAGTGTCTGGGCAGTTACTCTGTTGTGGGGGAAAGAAATAACATAATTAATTTTATTTAGCCTCAGTATCATTTGTAAGTATCAAAAGGATAAAGCATCTTTCAGTAGCCCATTCACCTTCAGAAAAGGGCTATCATATCTATATTCTGATATGGTGCTGATTCTAATCAGTGGATTCTATTATAGGCCTTTAAGCAAAAAAGAAAGTGCTGATGAAGGCCATAAAAATAAATGAGGCTTATTGCTTCTTGACATCTTTAGCACTTTCTGAGGTTTCCTGGGTGAGGAGCAGTAGCAGACAATAGCTAGGAGATTGTGTCTAAGATAATGAGAAAAATAAATGCCTCCTCAGAAGCAGCCAGCAGGAACTACTGCTAACATTCATTACCCAGGGTCTTGGCTGCCCCTAGTATGATGTTATTAATTTGTAGAATGAGCTCAGAGGTGTGAAAGAAAGCTGATGTTTGCGCCTAACCTTCCTGACAATCTTTTTTAATATTAACACAGAGGTCAAATGTGTTATCATTTTGAAGCTGTCTTTCTTTTTCTCTTCTTCCCCACCCCTCTTCTGTGGGAAGCGAAATGAAACATACTAGGTTAGAAGAACTGGATTCAGGTATAACCCTTAAAGTAAAATAATAATAATTAATTAATACATTAGAATAGAGTGGAAAACATTTAAATAAGTTGAGTGAATAGTGTGGGGGGAATTCTTCTCATTCAAAAGCCAATGTCAGTTTGAATGTATTTTGCAACCCTTTCATGTTTTGCTTTCTGTGAACATTACAGCGTTAGAGCTTTACTAGTGGAAATACTTACAAAAAGTGAGTTTTAAGTTTGAATGCTCAACTTGTGAAGTTCAGACTGTGTATTTGATTTGCAATTCACAACCAAGCCGTCATAATTTACACTATACTGGTTAATTACATGAGTCACACAGTATTGCTTCTGTTCCCTAATTGGATGACTTATGTGACCATCCAACTCAGCAAGATTTGCAATTTATATATTTGTTTGCAAAATACACAGTGGGCCAGATTCTCAGCTGATGTAAATTGGCATGGCTCCATAGATATCAGTGCCAGGTAACACCTATTGAGGATATTACCTACCTAATTCCTGCCACGTTGGCTAGTTAAGTATAATCAACCAATCAGGGAACAGCTGCAAGACCCATATGACTTATGTAACTAACCAACACAGTATGAATTACAAATGGGGGTATTTTAAAAGAGACTATACAATTTGTAGTTTATACTGTGTTGGTTACTTACATAAATAATCCCATGATGATGCAGATTTATGTAACTAATGCCACATCATGAAATGGGATATTTGAAATTTGTAAACAGTCTGTTGACTAAGAATTATTCATTGAAAATATTAGTAAATTACTTGAAATAAACAATCCTGCACAAAAAATACACATATATTTCCCTTTATCCGGGGTGAATAGTGGGACTGACTTCAGTGGGAATACTTACAGTGAGCAGTGCATACAGTGTGTATGTGACAGGGTGTATAGACCCCACACAAATGAGGAAGGTGCCAGAGAGGCCCTGGTGATAGGGATAGCCCCATCTCTCTAGCCCTGTCAATATTGTATGATAGTGAGGGAGGAAGTTGCAGTCAGCATGGGAGGAGCAGGATTCCCCCAAGTGGCAGACTGCAGGAGTCACTCCTGAAGACACAGAGAGAACTCCAAGCCAGGGGATCTTCACCCTGACCCTGAGAAGAGTACAGCAGACTCCCAAGGTAAAACAAGAGGCTGAGCCTGGCTCAGAGGTCCAGCCAAAGTGATTTCCCCAACCCCCACACACATTGGTGTTGGATTGTTGGCAGCACTGTAGACTCGCTGTCCACCTCATCCCTGGGGCCACAGACAGGAAATATCCCCAACTACATCAGGGTTTGTGACTCTCACTTTGATCCCTCATCTGAAGAGATTTAAGAAGATCCACAAAGGGCAGCGCAAGCACTTGCAAATTGTAAGGAAGTGGGGCCTATGCTGGGACCACCCAGAGTACATAACTGGGCGTGGTCACGTCCTCCCACCCTGTGAGGGAGGAACCACCAAAGACAATGTTCCAGTGTGCATAAATATTTGCAGGATTGAAGCCTATAATGATAATCTTGTAATCTGATTATGGAAGCATCACAATCACAATAAAAGGCAAATATATCAGATAATTTATTTTTTGTCAATTATCCACTCGGCTCAAATTTTTATATTAAAAGACTGAAACATGGCACATGGAAATATTTGCATTTCTTTTACATTTATACCTCTTAATCTTGATTCACTAGGGAGTGTTAACAGCACATACAATGAAATGGCAAAGTCAAACGTAGAAATTAATGAATTTGAGAGTTTTAAGGAAATATGCTTCTACTCACATCCTCTAACCTTTGTAATTCTTTTCAATTTACAGTATTCTGTTTTCTGGAAATGAACTTAGTGCAATAGGATGGCATTTTATCTTATTTCTGCAAATAGTGTCAGGGCTGTACTTTATTTGGCAATCTAAATGTAGAACAGTGGGAAGCAACCAGACTTAAGAATAGCCAAATCTGTATGGGGAAAAATCCAATCCCCTTTTGGGTTCCAAAAGGATCATTTTAACTTATTTCCATTTTAAATGGGTTTACGTCTTTGCCTTTCCTGTTTTGGAAAATAATTTTCTAAAACATTATGAAGGAAACAATTCATTCTGTATTTTACACACCTAGATTTAGCCATGCCCTCAGCATCTTCCTTTTTTCAGATTCTCACTGTCCTTTTCTCCTAGAATGCCCTATCCTAAACATAGTCCTCCTTATAGAAACATGGTGCCACCTTCTGGCAGACACCGGTACAAAAAAATTACATTAATGTACCACTTAAACTAAAATTAGAAGTAGTTGAAAAATAGCTCTTGCATGCATCCTACCTCCAAAAAATAAGAAACTATGGCAAAAAAAATAGTTTTTTTCATTAAAATAACTAAAATTTCCAGCCATCATTATTACTCGATTTATTTGTTTGTTTATTGGTAGTAGTGCCTTAAGATCCAAACGAGGATTAGGGCACCATTGGTATATAACACACAGTTTTTGTCAGAGATCTCACAATCTAGGCTATTAAAAGTCAGTAAAGGAATAAATATCTCTATAGTAACATAATCTCAGCCACATTGCACATTCTGTATATGGCATTTTCGATTTATAGAGTTTAAGGCTTGAAGGGATCATTATATCATCTTGTTTGATATCCTTTATATCACAGGCCATTAAATGTTACCCAGTTATCCTTTCAACTAAGCCCAATAATTTGTGTATTCCTCTTCTTTTTAAACCTGTACCATAATAATGTATTCGTCTTTGTTACGAAATATGTATCAGAAAGCAGAGTTGACTGAAATACTTTTTTTTATTTTTTGGACAAAAATGACTTTTCTAAAGAAACTAAGGCCTTGTCTACACTACGAGAGTACTTCGATTTTAGTTAATTCGACTATGTGGAATCGATATTACTAAGTCGAACGTCTGTGTCCACACTAAGGACAATAATTCGACTTTGTGAGACTTTGTGAGTCCACACTAACGGGGCAAGCGTCGACATTGGAAGCGGTGCACTGTGGGCAGCTATCCCACAGTTCCCGCAGTCCCCCCTGCCCATTGGAATTCTGGGTCGAGCCCCAAATGCCTTCTGGGTAAAAAAATGTGTCGAGGGTGCTTTTGGGCGCCTGTCGTCATCCGTCCGTCACTCACGCCCTCCCTCCCTCCCTCCCTGAAAGCGCCGGCGGGAAATCAGTTCGCGCGCTTTTCTGATTACTGACAGCGCGGACGCCACAGCAGTGCGAGCATGGATCCCGCTGCGACCATCGCTGCAGTTGTGGCAGTTCTCAACGCCTCGCAGCTTCTCCTCCACCTGTACCAGAGGCAGCTGCAGATCAATCATGAGAGGAGGCTACGGCACCACCGTGACGGCATGAAGTCGGACACTAGCTCCGACCTCTCTGAGAACATGAGACCCAGCGCCCAGGACATCTCGCTGTCACTGGGTCTTGTTGATACTGTTGAACGGCGATTCTGGGCCCGTGAAACAAGCACGGAATGGTGGGACCGAATAGTGCTGCAGGTCTGGGATGAATCCCAGTGGCTGCGCAACTTTCGCATGCGGAAGGGGACTTTCCTCGAACTGTGTGAGTTGCTGTCCCCTGCCCTGAAGCGAAAGGACACCCGGATGCGGGCAGCCCTGACTGTCCAGAAGCGAGTGGCCATAGCCCTCTGGAAGCTCGCAACGCCAGACAGCTACCGGTCCGTCGCTAACCAGTTTGGCGTGGGCAAGTCTACCGTGGGGGTTGCTGTTATGCAAGTAGGCAGGGCAATCGTCAAGCTACTGCTATCTAAGGTAGTGACCCTGGGAAACGTGGAGCTCATCAGAGATGGCTTTGCCGAGATGGGATTCCCAAACTGCGTTGGGGCTATAGATGGGACTCACATCCCTATCCTGGGACCGGACCACCAGGCCAGCCAGTACATCAACTGGAAGGGCTACTTTTCCATGGTGCTGCAAGCACTGGTGGACCATCGGGGACGTTTTACCAATATCTACGTTGGATGGCCTGGCAAGGTTCATGACGCTAGGGTGTTCAGGAACTCTGGTCTGTGTAGACGGCTGCAGGAAGGTCTTTACTTCCCGGACCACAAAGTAACTGTTGGGGATGTGGAGATGCCTACAGTCATCCTCGGGGACCCTGCATACCCGCTAATGCCCTGGCTCATGAAGCCCTACACTGGCGCACTGGACTCAGGGAAAGAACTATTCAACTACCGGCTCAGCAAGTGCAGAATGGTGGTGGAGTGTGCTTTTGGCCGTCTCAAGGGGAGATGGAGAAGCCTACTCACTCGCTGTGATCTCAGCGAGACCAATATCCCCATTGTGATAGCTGCTTGCTGTGTGCTCCACAATTTGTGTGAGAGCAAGGGGGAGACCTATATGTCGGGGTGGGAGGTTGAGGCAAATAGCCTGGCTTCTGATTACGTCCAGCCAGACAGCAGGGCGATTAGAAGATCACAGCGGGACGCGCTGTGCATCAGGGAGGCTTTGAAAGCCAGGTTCCTGACTGAGCAGGGTCTCCAGTGACTTTTTACTTTGTGGACACAGATGCTGAACCTGCCCCCGTTTCTTTACCCAGTTACTGTTGACTATCCTTCCAAGTTACATACCCCCTTCCCCACCTTCCCAACAAATAAAATCTGTTCCGTTTTGTTAATGAACAAGGTTCTCTTTTTTACTGTTTTCGCGGGAATGTTTTAAACCGGGGACGCAGACAGTGGCGGGGGGCGGGCTTATTGTTTTGATGCAAATGATGCTTCTAAAGTCCGGGAATGACAGGCTCCGCAGTGCTGGATTGGTTGTTTCAACGCAGCCTGCCAGCAGTCCTGGGCGGGACTGGATGTATGTGTCGGCCAAGTGACTTTCTGGCAGGGGGCGGAGGGTAACAGATCCCCTGCTGCGTGGCTCTGTGATCCAGGATAAGGACCGCGGCATAGGATCTCTAACTGCCCTCCCCCGCCACAAAGTCACAGATCAACCCCCTCGCACCCCAGAACATGAAAACCGCCTCCCAGACTGACCAGGGTAACTGGTGACTGTACTGTGTATGTGTCCTGATGCTGGACCTGCCCCCGCCTCTGTAGCCTGCTACAGGTGACTGTCCTGTCCAAGTAACAAACCCCTTCCCCCCCTTCAGACAGAATCCCCTCCAAAAGACACTCTCGGAAACAGTACTTAACAGAAACAGATGTTTTATTATGAACCGCACATGAAAAGGGGGGGGAGGAAACTTGGACATGGGCTAGTGTGAGATGGGTAGGAAAGGACTTTTCAAACTTTGGAACGAGAGCCTTCCATTGCTGCAGCAGTGTGCAGGGGCCGACTGAAAGTTTTAACGGCCCTTGCCGCCCCTCCTTCTTTGTACTTTTGGTGAGGGGGGTGTGGGACTTGGTGGCGGGGGAGGGCGGTTAGAGATAGACAGCAGCAGGGCTCTGTCCTCCTGCCTCCGGTCTTGCAGAACATCCACTAGGCGCCGGAGCGTCTCCGTTTGCTCCCTCATTAGTCCAAGCAGGGTTTGAGTAGCCTGCTGGTCCTCCTGGCGCCACCTCTCCTCCCGTTCCATGACTGCTCTGTGCATTTGTGACAAGTTCTCCCTCCACTGTGTCGTCTGGGCTGCCTGCTCTCGTGAGCAGTCCATAAGTTCATAAAACATGTCTTCCCGCATCTTTCTCTTCCTTCTTCTAATCTGCGCTAGCCTCTGGGAGTGTGATGCCAGGCTGGGTTGGGAGACAGTCGCAGATGTGTCTGTGGGAATGGGAAAAAGGGAGTAAATTCCTGAGACAGATAAATGAAGTTGCTAACAAAGAACATAGTCTTTCTCTGTGAACAACACCATGCACTGGACCTTTCACATGCGCACTCAGGACAAGGTCGAATTTTCGGACCTCGCCTTCTCTGTCTGGGGTCCTGCAGTTGCGATCAGAGACGCGTTGCAGGACACCTCTACTTCTGCTGCAGGAAAACATGGTAAGCCGTAGACTTGTGGCAGCTTAAAAATGTAATAGTAGCACTGGGCTCCTTTCGCACTGAATGCAAGGCCACTCTCTGCTGGCAGCAATCAGGGAAGCATGAGCTCTGCCCCTGTCCCACCACCTCGCGGCTGTCCCCAGGAAAGATCCCTGTATGCTGCCCCTCTGCCGCCTCCACCGCGTGGCTGTAAAGCAGTCCCAATACTAACATTCCCCTCCCTAATTTAAAGCAGGGCGTCATGTGTGACATTACACTCATGAGGATCTCGGAGACCGAGAGGGGAAGGATGCTGCGTGAGACCATGCAGAGGCCTGGGCCGTATGCCGCCATGCTGTGCCGCGCACTGATCCCGGACTACCTGATGGACTCATGGCGTGGGAACGTGTGTTACCACGGGGGACCAAACAAGATCGCCCTGCCGTGGAACCTCATGCGCATGCTGGAGCGGTACCTCCAGGAGAGCTATGCCGAGCTATCCCAGGAGGACTGTCTGTCCATTCCCGGGCACATTGACCGTCTTTTCATTTAAGTTCAGCATAAGGGACTACAGAGTGGAGCGTCCTGTGGTGGCCTAATCATGAATATCCGGACATTACTTGATTTTCTATACATAGTTAGGAGTAAATAGTTCACTAAGCCAACTAAATCATGAACAACAAATTACTAATATAGTTAATATTCCTGTTTTGTTATAAATAAAAGTTTCTATGTTTAAATGAGTGACTGAAAAGCCCATTCTTAACAATATAAATATTCCAGTTATGTTAAAATGAAATGTTTAGATGTTTAAAGCACTCACTGCTTGATCCTTCCCCTGATTCGGTGTCCGGGGTAACGGCTGTGGACGGTTGGTAGGGGATCTCGGTAAGGGTGATGAAGAGCTCCTGGCTGTCGGGGAAATCAGCGGTGCAAGCGCTGTCGACTGCCTCGTCCTCCTCATCTCCTTCCTCATCTTCCCCGTCACCTAACATTTCCGAGGAGGAACCGGCCGTGGACAATATCCCATCCTCGGAGTCCACGGTCACTGGTGGGGTAGTGGTGGCGGCCGCACCTAGGATGGAATGCAGTGCCTCGTAGAAACGGGATGTGTGGGGCTGGGATCCGGAGCGTCGGTTTGCCTCTTTGGTTTTTTGGTAGCCTTGTCTCAGCTCCTTGATTTTCACGCGGCACTGCGTTGCATCCCGGCTGTATCCTCTCTCTGCCATGGCTTTAGAGATCTTCTCATAGATCTTTGCATTCCTTCTTTTGGAGCGCAGCTCTGAAAGCACGGACTCATCGCCCCACACAGCGATGAGATCCAAGACTTCCCGATCAGTCCATGCTGGGGCCCTCTTTCTATTAGATTGCACGGCCAACTCTGCTGGAGAGCTCTGCATCGTTGCCAGTGCTGCTGAGCTCTCCACGCTGTCCAAACAGAAAATGAGATTCAAACTGGCCAGACAGGAAAAGGAATTCAAATTTTCCCGGGGCTTTTCCTGTGTGGCTGGTCAGAGCATCCGAGCTCGAAGTGCTGTCCAGAGCATCAACAGAGTGGTGCACTGTGGGATAGCTCCCGGAGCTATTACCGTCGATTTCCATCCACACCTAGCCTAATTCGATATTGCCATTTCGAATTTAGCGCTACTCCTCTCGTTTTCGAGGAGTACAGAAGTCGAATTTAAAAGAGCTCTATTTCGAACTAAATAGCTTTGTGGTGTGGACGGGTGCAGGGTTAATTCGATGTAACGGCGCTAAATTCGATATAAACTCCTAGTGTAGACCAGGCCTAACTTTTTTTTTTTTAAGACAAAAATCATTTCCTTCACTTTTTTGATTAAACAAATTTTAAACTTTTTTTCGGATCAATTTGTAGAAAAAAAACAATAAATTCCATTAAAAGTCTTAAAAGCAAAAATTGCATTTCATTTTATTTTTGTATGAAGAGTAGGTACCCATTTTTGACCAGCCATGCTGTAAAATATGTAGTATGTGCTTCATGCCTGAGATAAACTTTTCTTATCAGAGGCGATCATATTCTTAATCTGCCCATTGGTCGGGTATTTAAATGTGTCACTAGTAACCTTAACCCCACCTCCCAGCAATATTAATAGTTTTATTTCCTAAATTCAGCAACCCCCACATTATAAAAATTAGTCTTGTATATGTTACTTCTTCTTCGAGTGCTTGCTCATATCGATTCCAATTAGGTGTGCGCGCGCCGCATGCACGATCGTCGGAGAATTTTCTACCCTAGCAACACCCGGTGGGTCGGCTGTGGAGCCCCCTGGAGTGGCGCCTTCATGGCGCTGGATATATACCCCAGCCGACCCAGCGCCCCCTCAGTTCCTTCTTACCGCCCCTGACGGTCGTTGGAACTGTGGAGCGCGGCATAGCTGTTCTCCACTCTCCCTAGCTTATCCTGTTATCGTTGTAGATAGTTGTAGTTATAGTTGTTGTATAGTGTTAGATAGTTATTCTTTTTAGTTTTTAATAGTTGTAAATAGTTAGCGGGGGTTAAGGGGGTTGTTCTCCCCCCTTTTCCCCCCGGCGCATAGCCGGGCTCATGACCAAGGCTCCTGGCTTTAAGCCGTGCGCGTCCTGCGCTAAGCCTATGCCTACGAGTGATCCGCATGACTCGTGTCTGAAGTGCCTCGGAGAGTCCCATCAGACAGATAAGTGTAAGATCTGTAAGGCCTTCAGACCAAGAACCAAAAAGGAGCGGGACTTTAGGCTTAGGCAGCTCCTCATGGAGGCGGCACTTAGCCCGGATCCTCCCTCGGCGCGCCCAGCCCCGGCACCGAGCGCCTCGGTGCGCAGCGCCCCTGCGGCACCGACCGGTACTGCACCGCGGGCAGAATCGGACAAGCCCTCATGGCACCGGCCTCCTTCGGCACCGCGCCTGCCACGGGGCCTCGGCGCCGGTCCCTGTCTCCGGGACACAAGAAGTCCCGTAAGGCGCAGAACACTGCTGTCCCGAAGACGCTGGCTCCCCCGGTGCCGGGGGTAGAGCCACGTCCGCCTTTGGACCGCCAGAAGCAAGTGCCTGCTACACCGTCGACTCCGGCACCGCGGCCGTTGAGTCCGGTGCGGACTGAATCACCACCTCGGCCGGCGGTGGAGCCTTGTCTTCCTTCCACCCCAGAGACCTTCGCGACGGCGAGAGACCTTATTGCTCTCACAGAGCCGGCACCGCCCCAACCTCCGGCACCGTCGGCTCCTCGCGCAGTACAATCCAGGGGCAAGCCTGCCCTGGTGCGCCCGCCGTCTCCGGACGTGGACTCACGGCACCGCTCCAGGTCTCGGAGCAGGTCCCAACGCCGCTCGCAGTCCCGGCGCCGACTATCGCCTCGGCACCGGTCGTACTCGCAGCCAAGATCTTCTTCGCGGCACCGCTCTACGTCTCGGCACCGTCACGATCATCGGTACCGATCGGACTCCAGACGTAGTTCTCGACACTGGTACGAGCGCCGCTCGAGTTCGAGGGGCCGCTCCCGGTACCAGGTCTACTCGCGGTCGTCGTCGTCTCGGTCAAGATCCGGATCTCGGCACCGGCATGGCCACCGGCACCGATCCCGATCCC
Source organism: Emys orbicularis (assembly GCF_028017835.1). Classification (NCBI taxonomy): domain Eukaryota; kingdom Metazoa; phylum Chordata; order Testudines; family Emydidae; genus Emys; species Emys orbicularis. Next base: position 351,171,548 of record NC_088683.1, read on the forward strand.
GGTACCGCTCACCGGCACCGCGCAGGGACCGATCACCTCAGGACCGGCACCGATCGGCACCGTACCATCCGGAGCCGGTTTCGACGCGTTCGGCACCGCCTTGGCCCTCGAGATCACGCTCGGCACGTTCTGAGCCCAGGGTCCCGGAGGCCACCATCTCCCGCCCTCCCCCAGGGGGCATGGAGGCTCCCGTGCCTACACCACCTGAGGCCCTGGACCCAGAGGCAGGCGATGCTCCGCTTCAGGGACCCCTGCAGCAGGACCCGCCATTAGACCCCTTGCCACCTGAGGCATCCTCCTCATCTTCCCCAGATGAGGCGGTGGCGGGCACAACCGCCACAGGTCCGCCCCCGATAGATCTTCGTGCCCACCAGGACCTATTACGTAGGGTGGCGCGTAATATGGATGTCCAGGCGGAGGAGATAGTAGAGGTACAGGACCCGGTGGTGAGCATCCTCTCGGCTCGCCCCAGCCAGGGTGGCATTACCTCTGATACGCACGATTCAGGCTAATGCCACTACAATATGGCAAACTCCTGCCTCTATTCCACCCACAGCCAGAGGGATGGAAAGGAAGTACTTTGTCCCTTCCAAGGACTATGAGTACCTATATACTCATCCCCAACCGTGTTCACTAGTGGTGTCATCGGTGAACGCACGGGAGCATCACGGTCAGCAGGCTGCAGCGCCCAAATCGAAGGACGCTAAGCGCTTCGATTTGTTTGGGCGTAAGGTGTATTCAGCGGGAGGGCTACAACTCAGAGCGGCCAACCAGCAGGCGCTCTTGAGCCGATACAACTTTAATTCCTGGAGCTCTATGGGGAAATTTAAAGAGTTAGTTCCCCAAGACTCAAGGGAAGAGTTCGGGGCCTTAGTGGAGGAGGGTAAGAAGGTGGCACGGGCCTCCTTGGACATAGCGGACTCGGCCGCGAGGACGCTGGCCTCAGGTATCGCCATGCGGCGAGTCTCCTGGCTCCAGGTCTCAGGCTTGCCGCCGGAACTGCAGCAGACCCTGCAGGATTTACCCTTTGAGGGCCACGGGCTGTTCTCAGAGAAGACGGACTATCGGCTGCAGAGCCTCAAGGACTCGAGAACAATCATGCGCTCCCTGGGGATGCATGTCCCAGGGCCCCAGCGCAGACCCTTTAGGCCCCAGCCTCAAAGGTTCTACCCTCCCCCGCTTCGTCCGAGACAGGACTTCGCCAGAAGGCGGGGCCGAGGTGGTAGGCGAAGGTCGACCGGTCCTCAACCCGGTCAGAACCAGGGGCCGCCTAGGCCACCTTCAGGCCCTAGGCAGAACTTTTGAAGGTGCGGTCGAGGACGGCGCCCCAGCCACTACCCAGGATCCAGCTCCCTCCTTTCGGGATCGCCTCTCCCGTTTCCACCGTGCTTGGTCCCTTATAACCTCGGACCGTTGGGTCCTTCGCACGGTGGAGAGGGGATACGCTCTCCAGTTTTCTTCGTCCCCTCCCTCCCACTCCCCCTCCCCGTCCCTCTTCAGGGACCCTTCTCACGAGCATCTCCTTACACAGGAGGTTTTTGGGCTCCTCTCTATGGGGGCCATAGAGGAGGTTCCGCCAGAGTTAAGGGGCAGGGGGTTTTATTCCCGCTACTTCCTGATCCCCAAGTCAAAAGGGGGTCTGCGACCCATCTTAGACTTACGCGGACTCAACAAATTCATAGTAAAGTTGAAGTTCCGCATGGTATCATTGGGGACCATTATCCCTTCCCTGGATCCTGGAGACTGGTTCGCCGCCCTCGACATGAAGGACGCATATTTTCATATAGCGATCTATCCGCCTCACAGGCGCTTCCTGCGATTTGTAGTAAACAAGGTGCACTACCAATTTGCAGTCCTTCCCTTCGGCTTGTCCTCGGCTCCCAGAGTGTTCACAAAATGTATGGCGGTCGTCGCAGCACACCTTCGTCGACAAGGGATACAGGTGTTCCCGTATTTAGACGACTGGCTGGTACGCGGCCGCACCAGAGACCAAGTTCAAGCTCACATCCACATAATAATACAAACATTCCACGAGTTGGGCATTCTACTCAACAAAGAGAAGTCCACTCTAGAGCCAACCCAGAGGATAGAATTTATTGGAGCAATCCTAGACTCCAGACGTGCCCGAGCTATTCTACCAGACAATTGCTTTCATACCGTCACAAGCGTCATTCAAGGGCTCAGGGCCTTTCCGGTTACCACAATAAGGACGTGCCTCGCCCTGTTGGGTCACATGGCCTCGTGCACTTACGTAACCAGGCATGCCAGACTGCGGCTTCGCCCACTTCAGGCCTGGATATCATCGGTGTACCGTCCTCATCGGGACAACCTAAACATGGTGGTCACGGTTCCGAGCTCGGTCTTGACCTCCCTCACCTGGTGGTTGGATCGCAAGGCGGTTTGCGCAGGAGTGCCGTTTCACGCCCCACAACCCTCCCTGCACCTGGTCACAGACGCTTCTTCTCTAGGATGGGGCGCTCACCTCGGGGAGCACCATACCCAGGGCCTGTGGACCGCACCCCAACTAGCCCTGCACATCAATGTTCGAGAGCTGATGGCGGTGCGCCTGGCATGCCAGGCATTTCTCAATCTCCTACAGGGCCGTTGTGTGTTAGTTCTCACCGACAACACCACGGCCATGTTTTACATCAACAAGCAAGGAGGAGCCCACTCGTCGCTTCTATGCCAAGAGGCCATTCGCCTATGGGACTTCTGCATCGCCCACGCGATACATCTCACGGCATCGTTTCTTCCTGGAGTCCAGAATACGCTAGCGGACCGTCTCAGCAGGTCCTTCCAGACACACGAGTTGTCAATTCGCCCGGACATCATCTATTCCGTCTTCCAGAGGTGGGGATTTCCCCAGGTCGACCTGTTTGCATCTCGAGCCAACAGGAAGTGCCATGCATTCTGCTCCCTACACGGGCGAGCTCTGGGCTCTCTGTCGGACGCGTTCCTTCTAACCTGGAAAGACCACCTGTTCTACGCTTTCCCTCCATTTACACTGGTCCACAGGGTACTGCTCAAGCTCCGCAGAGACCAGGCACAGGTAATTCTGGTCGCTCCAGCTTGGCCAAGGCAGCACTGGTACACCACACTGTTGGAGCTATCGGTTCAAACACCGATCACGCTTCCCTTGTGTCCAGATCTCATCTCTCAGGACCACGGCCGACTGTGTCACCCCGACCTGCAATCGCTCCACCTCACAGTGTGGATGCTCCATGGCTGAATCGGACAGAGCGGCAATGCTCGCAGCCCGTCCAGCAGATTCTGCTGGGAAGCAGAAAGCCCTCTACACGGACCACTTACTTAGCCAAGTGGAAACGGTTCTCCTGTTGGTGCGAGCAACGAGCTACGTCCCCCTTGCAGGCGCCTATTCCTCTCATACTTGAATATCTCCTATCCCTAAAACAACAGGGCTTGGCGATATCTTCAATCAGGGTTCACCTCGCCGCTATTTCGGCGTTCCACCCAGGAGAACTCGCTTCCTCGGTCTTCTCTAACCCGATGGTCATTAGATTCCTCAAGGGCTTAGACCGACTGTACCCGCAGCAACGCCAGCCCGTTCCGACGTGGGACCTCAGCCTCGTTCTCTCCAGGCTCACAGGGCCTCCGTTCGAGCCATTGGCTACCTGTTCACTCCTGTACCTATCCTGGAAGACAGCCTTCCTTGTAGCCATCACCTCAGCACGGCGCGTTTCTGAACTCAGAGCGCTTACGTCCGAGCCCCCATACACTGTGTTCCATAAGGACAAGGTGCAGCTTCGCCCCCACCCTGCCTTTCTTCCCAAGGTAGTCTCATCTTTTCACGTGAACCAGGATATATTTCTCCCGGTCTTCCACCCGAAGCCACACGCTACTCACCAAGACCAGCGTTTGCATTCTTTGGACGTACGCAGGGCCCTGGCTTTCTATATTGACCGTACAAAGCCGTTTAGGAAGACAACACAACTCTTCGTTGCAGTGGCCGACCGGATGAAAGGCTCACCGGTCTCCTCACAGTGCCTGTCCTCTTGGATCATGTCCTGTATTCGTGCTTGCTACGACCTGGCCGGTGTCCCGACGCCGCGCCTCACCGCTCACTCCATGAGGGCCCAGGCCTCCTCGACTGCCTTCCTGGCTCAAGTCCCGATCCAGGACATTTGTAGAGCTGCAGTTTGGTCATCGGTCCACACATTCGCTGCTCACTATGCGCTGGTGCAACAATCCAGAGACGATGCTGCATTCGGGTCAGCGGTTTTGCACACAGCAATGTCTCACTCCGACCCCGCCACCTAGGTGGGGCTTGGGAGTCACCTAATTGGAATCGATATGAGCAAGCACTCGAAGAAGAAAAGACGGTTACTCACCGTTGTAACTGTTGTTCTTCGAGATGTGTTGCTCATATCCATTCCAAACCCGCCCCCCTTCCCCACTGTCGGAGTAGCCGGCAAGAAGGAACTGAGGGGGCGCTGGGTCGGCTGGGGTATATATCCAGCGCCATGAAGGCGCCACTCCAGGGGGCTCCACAGCCGACCCACCGGGTGTTGCTAGGGTAGAAAATTCTCCGACGATCGTGCACGCAGCACGCGCACACCTAATTGGAATGGATATGAGCAACACATCTCGAAGAACAACAGTTACAACGGTGAGTAACCGTCTTTTCCTTGGAGGACCCCTTGTGTGTCACTGTCTTTCTTCACAGTGATAAGCTGTCCTGCTTCTTAGGAGATACCAAGTCCCACTCACCTGTGATATCTTAGTCTCTCTCTCTCAAACAGTTTGCAGGAAGATTTAATTAAAGCAAAGAGACACACACCCTCCAACGCCCATATCAATATATATTCTAGCTCAGTTGGGAGCCAAACTTATCTCTGTTGTTCCAGTCGTCTTTTCTAACGTACATTCAGAATTTATTTTTTAAAGCTGGTTCTTTTTATAAGTTGCCAGTGCATGGAAATTTCAATAGAGTCCAAATCCTGTCCCCAGAGAACAATTTGAGCAGTCAGACGGCAACAGAGAATTCTTCTTGAATTCCTAACTGAAAGCTATAGAGTGGAAAGAGAGCCACTCCATGGCTGCTACTGTAGCCTCAGGGGGGAATGACTGGTGGATCCATGCAGCAGCAGAACCCCCACCACCTCACCTGTACTGCTTCAGGCTCCCTGTCAGATCCCCAGTGCTGTGGTTTGTGGGGATCCCCTCTTGATCTGGGCTCCATAACACATAGGAGGCCTGCACCTCCACAGTAGGCTGCCAAAATCCTTTCTCTCACACAAGTTGTAGTGCAGGCAGCTGTCTGCATATCTATAGCCATTAACCTATATATGCATTTAATATTCTGTGGGAAAAAAATACAGACCAGATATAAATATGCATGCATATTCTGGTGATCGGTCTGTCCCATATAAAATGCTTTATAGATAAACACATTTAAGATTGGGAGGTAGCAGCGAGTCAAGCTGGGTTGGCTGAACATTCCTTGCTCTTCTAAAATACAAATAAATAAATACCTAACCTGTTATGTATTTGTATATTGCAGGCGTGCTCTCGAATTGGGTGTATGGAGCTAGTTTAATAATAGATAAGGTTCCAATAGATGGCACCCAAGAGTGTGTGACATAGTTGCGAGGTGGTGTAAGGTTTATAAAACGTGGCGCTGTGCACTGCACATGTCTTCCTCTGGCAGCGCTTTACATCCATTCTTAACACCATGTGGTTTGAATGACCCAAACACAGACCCTATGATGACGTTTCCCAGGGCTACCTGATGTCTTAGGCACAGTCCTGAGGGAAGGGTGAGGTTAAGCGGCACCACCCCAGAAGTAGCACCAAAAGCCCTTGTGACTCAGGAGCACAATTCCTCCCCCCCCCATCGCCCCTTGTTGTTGCGGTTAATCTATGACATCACAGTCCTCCTCTCGCATCCAGCCATTGCCACTGGCCAACACATAGTGGAGGTGGTACCAGGGTTTTGCTTTGCCCACATGCTTGCAGGACGTGATGCAGCCCTTCCTTTCCTCAGTACCCAGAGTCAGGCACAGGAAGGTATAACATGGCCACACAGAGGGATCAGGAGTGCATTAGGTGTGGCCAGATTTGAGCCCCCAATCAATGTACACTGATACATTGTATACATTGGACACATAGCCAATGTGGAGGCAATTATCTCCTGTTGCTTTCTTCCTCTTCAACGGAATTTGGCAAGGCAGCTTATAGTTTCATGGCTGAAGCAGCAGCCCCTTGTGGACTTTCTAGGTGCCCTGACGGGGTTGTGGGGTCTCCCTGTCTCAGGTACCCATTGTGGCAGCCTGCCAGCCAATTGTCCCTTCAGTTTGATTCCTCCTCTGTGCGGGAGTTAAACCCACACAATACTGGGCCATCCCTCACTCTTCTAGTGGGGGCATCCCTGCCCTTCTCTTCAGGCTTGGTTCCCAAACAATCTCTTACTGGTGGATCACCTCATCCTTGGGGTCTAACTGCTCATCCCCAATGGCTGCTCTGGCTAGCAGGCAGGGCCGGCGCTTCCATTTAGGTGACCGAGGCAGTCGCCTAGGGCGCCAGGATTTGGGGGGGCGGCAATTCGGCGGCGGGGGGTCCTTCCACGCTCTGGGTCTTCGGCGGCAATTCTGCAGCGGGCCCTTCACTCGCTCCAGGACCCGCCGCCGAAGTGCCCCGAAGACCGGGAGCGCGGAAGGACCCCCCCACCGCAGAATTGCCGACGACGACCGGGAGCACGGAAGGACCCCCGCCTAGGGCGCCAAAAACCCTGGCGCCGCTCCTGCTAGCAGGTTGGATTCCCTGCAATTTTGCAAGCAAAGCTCTCTTCAGGCACAGCACTGGCCTGGCCAGTCAGCCATGGCCCATGAACTGAGCCAGGCTCTCCTTTTTATTCCCCCCTCCATGATTGGCTTTGACTGCAGGCATAGCAGAGTGGGTCTTGCTGGGCCCTGTGACAAAGTTGCTCCTCCATCTTGGTGGGTCCTGGGCTTATTGGCGGATTTTCTTGCCTCAGAGATTCACCATGTGGGTTGGGGAATAGCCCAGAGACCTTCCCCTCTGGAGGAACCCACAGTCCAGGTCAATTGGGAGGTTTGGGGGGAACACGGGCCCGCCCTCTACTCTGGGTTCCAGCCCAGGGCCCTGTGGACTGCAGCTGTCTATAGTGCCTCCTGTAACAGCTGCATGACAGCTACAACTCCCTGGGCTACTTCCCCATGGCCTCCTCCAAACACCTTCCTTAGTCTCACCACAGGACCTTCCTCCTGGTGTCTGATAACGCTTGTACTCCTCGGTCCTCCAGCAGCACACCCTCTCACTCTCAGCTCCTTGCGCCTCTTGCTCCCAGCTCCTCACACTTGCACACAAACTGAAGTGAGCTCCTTTTTAAAACCTAGGTGCCCTGATTAGCCTGCCTTAATTGATTCTAGAAGCTTCTTCTTAATTAGCTCCAGGTGTCCTAATTAGCCTGCCTGCCTTAACTGGTTCTAGCAGGTTCCTGATTACTCTAGTACAGCCCCTCCTCTGGTCACTCAGGGAACAGAAAACTACTCATCCAGTGACCAGTATATTTGCCCTCTACCAGATTCCTGTACCCCACTGGTCTGGGTCTGTCACAGCCCATAAGTTCCCCTTAAGTCTACTGGTGTGAGGCCTCTCTGTACCCATCACACAACCACAGCTATATTAAAGGGAAAATGTGTATTTCATTTTTCAGAATATAACAAATCAGTGCCTGTTTTCAAATGTTGTTAATAGTCCCAGTAATGGCTAATTTTCTGGATTTATAGAAAACCAGGTCACTACATCATTATCTAATTGTTCAATTGCTTACATCTATATCGATTTGTCCTACTTGTAATCCCAATGAAATGGCTGCCTGGATATTTTCTAACTATGCCTTTTGTTCATGGAATTAATTGTCTGCCACTATTTAACATTTAGAAGAAGGTTGAAGAAAAAATTTGCTGTTTTCTCTTATGAATTACTTACCATTCTATAGCATTTAATTGTACAGCAACTCCTCTGTGGAGGAAGCTATCTAAATGTATGTGGTTGGTTGTGATTGTCATTAAGTAGAGAAAATGTGTCTGTTTGCGGAATAGGCAGACATTTGGGATGACTTATATAATGCCATAAGTCAAGATATGATACACTGGACAATAGGTGAACTGCATAAAAAAGGGTCAATTAAAAAGTCCCTGCCCTAATGACTAAATATTAAGGCAAAAACTGTTAAAATGCAATGCAGAACAGTCTGAGGCTCCAATACTTTGAGATGAAAAATGCTCGCAATCACCACTGACGTTGTGTACAGTCATTGGAGTAGAGGCCCTCCCATCGTTGGGGCCATAGCATGTGGTTATTGTAAGCGTGATATTGTTCCTACTAAGAGTATTGCCAGTGGGCAATCAATCAATAAATACATTAAGTAAAACAGAATTGATAAAATAAATCTCATAATTTTTCTACCATTTTGAAAGTTTCACATGCTCTTCTCATGAGACTTCAATGTTACTGAAGCCAAGCGCCAAACTATACTCTTTCATTCCCAGATCTGGATCTTAGCACTATCTCCTTAGCCTGTTATGCATAGTAACTCCTATGAATATTAATAAATCATGTACTTTTATTATACCCTTTCCTGGAAAAATGGGACTCTTCTAAATCAATAGGTAAATAAATGTGTTATATATGCTAACACCATGCCTCAGTATTGCTGGAGGTTCTTAAAAAAGAAAAGAAAACTAATAAGCTAGTTTTCAAACAATCAGTAAGTGAATAATTAAAAGAATCCCCCTGTATTTTCTTAAAACTCAGTTAATGAAAAATGTCTACAATCTCTTCTCATACTCTCTTCTGTATACATAGGACTTGAAAGGACTTCCTGTCCTCTGCCATCGCAGGCAAACCTGTCAGATCCCATTCATAAATGTATCAAGCTCCTTAAAACTGATTAGGTTGGTTGCCCCACTCCTCCTAGTAGAAGGCAGTCCCAGAATCTCAGTTCTCTGATGGTTAGGAACTATCTTCTAATTTCCAGCCTAAATTGATTCATGGCCAGTTTATACCCATTTGTTTCTGTGCCACCATTGTCCTTGAGCTTAAAGATCTCTTCTCCTGCTTGATGCTATCCCTTGGTTAGTCACACAGCCAGGTTGACGGAGAGAGAATGTGGTGCTTCACCCGGAGCCTTTGAGTGGAACTCTTTAAGAGAAATACTGTCAGTCAAGCAAAATGTAGTTTCCCATATGAGGTGAACATAGGCTGCTTTCCTCTCAATGTGACAATCTGTAGACATCCACCATGACATCAACATATACTCTGTAGTGGAGCTGGTCGGGAATTTTTTGATAAAAGATTTTTTTGTCAGTAAACACTCATTTGTCTGGTTCAGCAAATTTCCATTTAGAAACAACCTTCTCACTGGATGGGAAAACCATTTCCTGCTCAGCTGTACCACATTTTGCATTAACGATATACCATCAGTCATAGAGAAATATTATGGGAGCCTTTTTTTAAAAAAAAGCATAAATTCCCCCCGGCAATGTTTTATAAACCTTTATAACATTTTTTTTAAAAAATAGTGTTCAACAAATTTCCATAGTTCTCCTAATTATTTCTGTGGCCCTCCCATTACTGTGGCATCAGTGCACTTCACAGTCTTTAAAGTAATGAACCTCACAACACTGCTGGGAGGTAGCGAACTGCTGTTACGACCCCCACTTATAGATGGGGAATTAAGGCACAGATTGAGGGCGGGGCAGATGTTTAAAGATGCAAGACAGTACTTATTGGGATTTTCAAAAGCGCATAGGTTCTTTTGAAAACCGCACTAGGTTTCTATCTGCATCTCTAGGTGGACAATAAGACCTTTTAAAAAACTGTCTCTTAGTGATTTGCCCAAGATCATACAGGAAGTGTGTGGCAGAGGAGGGAATTGAATCCACATCTTCAAACCCCGAGTCAGTGCCCTAACCACAGGACAATCTTTCCTCTCTAGGGAATTAGAACAGGTCAAAATTTTCCAATTCATAAACGTAAAATTATGCCCCTAAATACGTAAATGCCCCGTAAAATTATGCGCCTAATTTTCAAGGTGATGAGCACCCACAATTCCTCTTGGGTATTAAACATAAAAGCTGTGATTTTCAGAGAAAGCCTAGAGGAGTTGACTCCCTTGGAAAATTTCCCAATTGTAACCCATTTATAGTAAAAAGAATAAAAAGAAAATAGGCATACAACCTCACCCAAATATTAAGTAGAAAGAATGGATGGGTTAAATCTTGGCCCCGTGAAAGTTAATGGGAATTTTTCACCCAGCGCTGCTATTACATCACAGCTACCTGTTAATGCTGCCTTTAGCACCATTCAGAGCATATGGGAAACTATTTGGAAGGGTGTCAGATTTTTTTCATTATTTATAGTTGATATATTGTGCCACCTACATGTTAAGGATGAAGTTGTTCAGTCGATTCCCCAAGGATGCTGGATCTGATCTTCTGGGAGATGACGCTGCAAAAAAATATGAATTGTTGAGAAGTTCTCATATTTTGAGGGTGGGAGAATGACAGTCGGACTGTTTCCTAGGACTGGGCAGCATATGTTCAGATGCACAAAGTCATTAATTTGTTAAGGCACAAGTTAGAGATTTATTCAGAATATATACATGACTCCTGGTAAACTCAAATTCCCTTTTCCAAGACTGCTGGAAAATCTGATCAGACAAAAGCTATTTTTCTCCACCCCTGGTGGGCTCATCATTTTATTTCTACTTTCTAGCAGCTTGTGAAAAAAAGAAAAATCTTGTTAATTATTTTCTCTTCAATCTGTATCTCTTCTTACCAAGTTTATCCCAGCTCCCCTTTAACTCAGCTGAGAGACAGCCATTGACTGCAGTGGTAGCTAGATCAGAGCCTTAACGAATTATTACAAAGACTTGTGTTCACATCTTCTTTTGGCCACAAAGAATCTGATTACCAGATTGTGGAACCAAGCCAACCTGCCTACACAGACAGAGTGGACTAATAAGACTTGATTTATTCATGCAATGGATAAAGTGACTGCACCTTCAGAATAAACCAAAGTTAACCTCTGTGGTACTCCAGCTTTGTGTACAGCAGAAATAAGATACTATTTAAGGATGGTCCATTGTTTAGGATGCTAGTATGGAATTTGGAAGACCTGGGTTCAATTCCTAGCTCTGCCATGACTTACTATGTGAGCTATAAAGAGTCCTGTGGCACCTTATAGACTAACAGACGTATTGGAGCATAAGCTTTCGTATACTTCATTAATGGGGCCCCTATAGGTATTATAGACCACTGTGCTACTCCAGTTTGATGCTATCAGGCCCAAAGACTTTTTTTGTGACATGTCTCCCCTGGTAGGGAGAATATTATTTGTATATTTTCAGTGTGAGTCGAAGGGATGTAGCTGTGGGCAAAGATTTTTAAGAGTGCCTAGTGATTTTTGTGTACCCAGTTGGAGACACCTCTAACGGGCGTTTACATTTTTCAGAAGGGCTGAGCACCCGCCCACTGACAGTCAGACCCGTTTGACATCTCAAACTGAGCACCCAGAATCACTAGGCACTTCTGAAAATGTTGGCCAGGAATTTTTAAAATATATTCTGATTTTTAGAGAGAGAGAGCAATGGGACCGTTTGTGAAATGAAGATTGTGTGCCACAGAATGTTATATCGGACTTTACCTTGTTATAAGGAGTTTTCTTTCCTTCTCTTCCCTTTCATTTATTGATTTACTGAGGTTCATAGATAGAATCTATTGGCTTTGCTGGTTGTGTAGAAATGAAAACAGGAAATGGAGAATTGAACCATCATTCCCAGTGTAAGTATGAAAATGGGCATCGTTCCTAGTGGTTTGTTTCTCTTGCAGCTTGGTGAACAAGTTCATGATCAAAGTTCATTTAATCTCTTAATAAAACATGCTGTACTAATAATGAGGCCCATGTTCAATTTGTGGATTGGCCAGAAGTATTGACTGATTCTTATCGTGCCTGAATCAGTTTGCTGGGCATTTTGAATGATTGTTCAAGGCCATAGGTATACGATAATTTCTGTATGGAATCTGCGCTATTCACTTTCTCACATGCTTCTTTCTTTTTGTAGTTAAAAAATAATCTGTGACTGTACTGCTGGTGAAAGATGCCATATTGAAAGCCATGGAGATGGAATTGCTCGTTATCCACATGTATAGAGTCCTGCGTGGATAAAAAATATGTATCCACATCCAATCTGCAGGGCTCGAAACAGCTCCATGGGTCATTGCGCAGCAGTGACCAGCGGCGCTGGAACAGAGTGGGGTGGGGGCCTTGCCCATCCACTTTTCACGGGGGTGGACCCTCCGGCCAGGCCAATGTGGAGCCCAGCCAGGGAGCCCGGGCAGCCATGGGGAGCCACGGCGGACCCTCCACCTACTTGCGGTGCTGGGGGGCTGAGAGCAGCCCCCAGCTGTGTCCCCACAGCTGCCCTCACGGCTCTCCCTGACCTGGCTCTGGCGGGTGGGGGTTTTCCTCGGAGCCTCAGCCCGGCCACGGTAAGAGCAAGGTGGGCAGCTGTGAGGAACTGTGGCGCAGACCCTCCACCTGCCCTGGGCTGAGGGGCAGGAGGACAGGGACATGGGCTGGGGGTTGCTCAGTCCCCTCTCCCAGGCCAAGTGGAGGGTCTGCCGCTGCTCCCCACAGCTGCCCGCATGGCTGTTATCATGGCTGGGCTGCGGCTTGGAGGCCCCCCCTCTGGCTGGAGCCGGAGCCGGGTTGGGGAGAGCCACACTGGCAGGTGTAGGGAGCCTGGGTCCCTCCACCTGCTCTGGTGAGTCTGTGCTATAGCTCCAGAGCCCTGCACAGATACTACATTTGTATGCGCCTCCAAACGGCTATCCACAAAAATGGTCCGCAGATATCCGCGGATATAAACTGGATACCTGCGGATTTGCAGGGCTCTACACATGTAACCCACACACCTTCTGGGTGTGGTGTTCTGTCCCCTCTAATGACACTGAGACCACTTAGAGATTAATGAGTCTGCTACAGCCTTGGCTAAGAGCCATGTGGCTTTTAGCTCATGCAGTAGTGGCTCATGCATTTAGCTCCAGAGGTCCCAGGTTTGATCATGCCCGCCAACGAACGGGGGGGTCTGTTGGTGTTACACACACAACATGTGAAGCATAGGAGGTGACAGTACAAGCTTCCATGTCTACCCATGCTTGCAGAGTCTGCCTGTGAGGTTGTGAGTTAGAATGCCAGATCCTCAGTTTGTGCAAAATCTGACTTAAAGTGAACTGGGTGGAGGGTGGGGAAGGTGCACAACATGGAGTGTTCTGTTTGTTGTAAAAACTGATTTTGAGTGAGTTGTTTTTTTAGGATTTTTTTTTGTTCGCTTGTGTCAGGGTTCCCTCCCCACTTTGAACTCTGGGGTACATATGTGGGGACCCACATGAAAAAACCCCTAAGCTTATTTCTACCAGCTTAGGTTTAAAATTTCCCCAAGGCACAAATTCTTTCCTTGCCCTTGGTATCGCTGCCACCACCAAGTGATTTAAACAAACATTCAGGGAGGGCCACTTGGAGCCCTACCTCCCCCAAAATATACCCCCAAGCTCCTACACCCCCTTTCCTGGGGAGGCTTGAGAATAATATCTTAACCAATTTGTTTTTCAGAGTCCCAAAGACCCAGGGGTTTAATCTGGGCTCATTTTGTAACAATTAGGTTCGTAAAAGAAGTTTATTTAAAAAAAAAAAAAAAAAAGAATCACCTCTGTAAAATTAGGATGGAAGATAACTTTACAGGGTAACAAAAAGATTCAAAACACAGAGGATTTCCCCTCTAGTCAAAACTTTAAAGTTACAAAAACAGGGATAAACCTCCCTCTTAGCACAGGGAAAATTCACAAGCTAAAACTAAAGATAATCTAACACATTTCCTTGCTATTACTTACTATTTCTGTAATATTAGATGCTTAGTTCAGATATGGCTTAGGGAGATGCATTTCCCCTGCCCTGGTTCCTCACTGACCTAGAGAGAACAAAGGAACACAAAACAAAAAACCTTCCCCCACAGATTGGAAAGTATCTTCTCCCCTCATTGGTCCTTTTGGTCAGGTGCCAACCAGGTTACTTGAGCTTCTTAACCCTTTACAGGTAAAGGAGGGATTTTATGCTACCCGTAGCTGTATGTTTATGACAGCTTGTTTTTCCTAAGAGGAATGGAAAACGAACAGAATACCAGAACAATAAAAGGTAACAGAAGGTAGAACAATATTACTGCTGCTACTACTGAAATTCCCTGTTCTCTGTATAGGTAGACCATGTATTGGATCATATAGCGCTATTACCAGTCTACCATTATAGACTGGATCCTGCAAAGTCCTGTGCGCAGCTGGGTGTGCAAAAGTGTTGTGCTCCAGGGCAAATGGAGGCTCACTCTGTGGGCGAGTAAGTTCAGATGCTAGGCGTGGTTCTCTGTGCTCTGAGTAGGGTTATGTCTGTGTGTGCCCACTCCCTAAATGGAAAATGCCCTGGGTAGGACCAGAGTATGCCGAGGCTGGAGAATAGACGTGCAAGGCAACATGGGTTTAAGCGCAATTCACATTCTGTTAATCAATCCTTAGCTTCCTGTGATTCCAGTGTGAGGAATGTGCCAGGACAGCAGCACTCTCATCAATGTGGTTCTTCTGCACTGTCACGCTTTTACTTTGCACAAAACTCCGTACCTGCAGTGTGCAGGATCAAACCACAATACCTTAGTAATTGAGGTATATAAGCTGAGGCTTCCCTTCCCCACCCACAGCCTCCCTAATAAAACAGTTAGCCCCTATTCATGAAAGAATATTTTTGATCTTGCTTTTGGACTACAAAATCCCTTCCATGTTTTAAGAAGCCTAATGACTCCCAGTGGGGAAGCGATGTGCAAAAATTGCTATTGAAACAAACAATGCAGGTAGTTTATTTTATGAACAGCTTTGCCCTACATAGAGCAAGTTCCTTCTGTTCCAGAAAGAACAAAACATTATATTCAATGTGTTAAAGTGCAGGTTGATTTACTGCATTCTTTGATCAGATGATCAAAACCCACTTTAACATTACTCACAGGGCAACACTTACTCCTAGCAGATATATCATTCATAACATGCTTGACATATATACTGAGCATCCCTGTGCTTGCTAGCTGCATCAAGGATCATAGCTTTGGTTCAAGTGCTTGCTTTCTGAAGTAAACAGCAATAAAACTAAAATGAGATTCCCTGATATTGATTGTGCCAGCTTGGCCTGTGAGAGGAGGTGTTGTTTTTCCCGCTGTGCTAAGTAAAAGAAACTAATTTGAGGCCTACGAGGCATACATGCGGGGCCCACTGGAATTGCAAACTGGTTGCTGAATTAGCGGGCGAGACAAGGAGGCTTAACTATCAAATCTTTTATTGCCCCAGTGTGGGAAGGGAGCAATTAAAATGTGGGAAAAAAGTAGCCAAATGTTGAGGGGGGAAATTTGGTATGAAACAGGGACTATATAAAACATAGCAGATTAGAATGTTGTGGAACTACAGGCTTTAAATTACACAAGAGACTTGTTTTAAAGCAAATCAAGTGTAATTTTTTTCAGCACTACAAAGTCAGGAGTTGAAATGGATTGTTGCCACATATAGGTACCAGAGGGATGTTTTAAACACACAGAATAGGGCTTGTACTTTTCTTCCGACTGTTTGTATTTTGTAATTTCTCTTCATCCACCGGAAAATCAGTTTCACCTTCCAAATATGGTTTGTGGGAGCTCAAGGTTGCTTGTTGATCACACGCTGCTGCTGGTGTGTATGGGATAGATCTGAGGTGTTACACAGTGAGGCAGCTTCTTGCTTGAGGCAACTTCAAGCACTTCCTAAAGAGACAAACATCCTGTTTCACCTTTTTGACCTAAGTGGCTAGTCAAAGTTCGGGGCCCTGAGCATGTTCCATCTAGGACCTGAAATTGGTGAGAGTCAGGTATTTTCTTTTATGCAGTGTAGTTTATTTACAATGCTCTGCTTCTCTGAATACAGGAGGAACCAAGAACCAAAGAAACAGTTTCTTAGCTTACAGCCCCAAGCCACTTTCGCCCACAGCTTCTGATTAACCTGTCCTGACAGTTACGTTAATTGAAGGGTTTGTTCACACCCAATCTCAAAGAGGTTTGGGATGGATGCAGTCACCCAGTATGTCTCTGCAAAACAATCCTTCTATAGAGTGAAAATCTGTGTCAGTTTCGTGTTGCACACAGGTTCTGGACCTGATTTTCCACTGCCTTGCACCTTGTGTGATTACACCTCTGCAAAGTGGATGTTATATACTACCAAGTCAGATACTTTCACAGGTTTAGTTAAATCTACTGATTCATCAGTGATCTGGAAAGGGGAAGATCAGTAAGGGGGGCAAAATTTACAGGTGGCAGAAAATTACTTCGGAGACTCACAACTAGAGACGATTGTAAGGGCAGCCCCATGGCAAATGACATGCATTGTTGACAAATGCAAGGCAATGTAGATTGGATGGATTGATTTGAACCACCGATGCACATTGCTTGGTTCTAATTGGATGTAAGGACTCAAGAAAATGTCCTGGGACAGAATAATAGATTGTGAGCTTACTCAGGCTGTAACCTCTTCAGGGCAGGGACTGTCTTTGTGTTTGTACAGCACCTAGCACAATGAGGCCCGGTCAGTGGAAACTTTTGCTCAGTTTGCTTTTTTGTCCACTGCATTGTGTGTTAGAATTTATAAAGAGTGGTATAGTAAATAATAGTGAAACTATTAGCTGGTCACATAAATGAATGGTCTGCTCTCAGCTTGAATGCTGTATGTTCAGTCTGGTCAGCCTGTCTCAAAAAACAAATGAATGGTTCAGAGGTGGGCAGTAAAAATGATCAGAGGAAAAAATATACCTCTGAGAGACACAAGATAAAAGAGATTGGGATTGTGTACCTTAGAGATTAATAAGATTGAAGTATATGATAATGAACAATGTGGTGAAGGTAAATTGGACAGTGAGCATAACAAAATCTATAACTGTACAGTATTAAATATTTGCATTATCAAAGCAGTAATCATGCACCAAGACCCCATTGTGCTAGGTGCTGTACAAACACAGAACAAAAAGATGATCCCTGCCATAAGAAGCTTCCAATCTAAGGTCTTGTCTCTACTGATGATGGTGTGTAGGGTACTTGTAGATATGTTACAGTGAAGAGCAGGCTGCATCCACACTGCAGAGTGTAGCTACACATGGCAGTGAAAGGCTTGGATGGGGAGCGGGGAGAGGCAGTGGGAAGCTGCTGGAGCCTTTCCCCACTGCCTCCCCCCTCCGAAGCCTTTCCCTGCTGCCAAAACCTTTCCTAGCACTGGGGAAATGCTCCGGCAGCAGGACACTACATTGCTAAAAATAGGTATAAATAGCAGTGCAGGTGGGGAGGCGTGGCTTGGATGTATAAAGAGCAATGTAGGGTACATACCCCAAAGTTCTGGCACATCTTTACTCACCTAAGCAGTGCCTTATAATTGGCTGGGGGGGCATGCAGTGTATGTACTCTAGACACTGCCTGCCATCAGTGTCAACATAGTACCTGATGATGATGATGATGATGATAATAACCAACCTAATAGCTTTCTTTAACAGGATAATAAGTTGTGTGGATGGGGAGAAGCAGCAGATGTGGTATATATTGACTTTAGTAAGGTTTCTGATACTGTCTTGCATGACCTTCTCATAAACAAACTTGGGAGATACAACCTAGATGGAGCTACTATAAGGTGGATGCATAACTGGTTGGAAAACCATTCCCAGAGAGTAATTATCAGCGGTTCACAGTCGAGCTGGAAGGGCATAACGAGTGAGGTCCCACAGGGATCCGTTCTAGGTCTGGTTCTGTTCAATATCTTCATCAGTGATTTAGATAACGGCATAGAGGGTACACTTATAAAGTTTGCGGACTAATCCAAGCTGGGAGGGGTTGCAAGTGCTTTGGAGGATAGGATTAGAATTCAAAATGATCTGGACAAACTGGAGAAATGGTCTGAAGTAAATAGGATGAAATTCAATAAAGACAAATGCAAAGTACTCCACTTAGAAAGGAACACTTAGTTACACGCATACAAAATGGAAAATGACTGCCTAGGAAGGAGTACTGTGGAAAGGGATCTGGGGATCATAGTGGTTCACAAGCAAAATATGAGTCAGCAGTTCAACACTATTGCAGAAAAAGCAAACATCATTCTGGGATGTATTACCAGGAGTGTTGTGAGCAAGATGCAAGAAATAATTCTTCCGCTGTACTCTGTGCCGAGTAGGCCTCACCTGGAGTATTGTGTCCAATTCTGGGTGCCACATTTCAGGAAAGATGTGGACAAATTGGAGAAAGTTCAGCAAAGAACAACAAAAATGATTAAAGGTCTAGAAAATATGACCTATAAGAGAAGATGAAAAAATTGGGTTTGTTTAGTCTGGAGAAGAGAAGACTGAGAAGGGACACGATAACCGTTTTCAAGTACATAAAATGTTACAAGGAGGAGGGAAAATTGTTCTTCTTAACCTCTGGGGATAGGACAAGAAGCAATGGACTTAAATTGCAGCAAGGGCGATTTAGGAAAATCTTGCTAACTGTCAAGGTAATTAAGCACTGGAATAAATTGCCCAGGGTGGTTGTGGAATCTCCATCATTGGAGATTTTTAAGAGCGGGTTAGACATACACCTGTCAGGGATGGTCTACTTAGTCCTGCCATGAGTGCAGGGGACTGGACTAGATGACCTCTCAAGGTCCCTTCCAGTCCTATGATTCTATAGACTAAGTACAAACATGATAGAAAAAGTAGATGCCAACAGATTGGCGAGTACAAGGAAACAGCGACGCAATACTAGCTTCAGCAGCAGTCTCTGCAAACCAACAGTTTAACCATTGTCTAGAAATGTTTTACTTTCATCTGAAGCATCTGTTCCTGGCCTCCGTCAAAGTTGGGATACTGGGCTAGATAGCCGACTAGTCTGATCAGAGATGGCAATTCCTATGCTCCTATAACCATGTAATATTCACTGATTTAATATGGAATATATGGTAAAACAGGATTATTATAAAAAATACATGGGAAAAGACCCTAAAGGCATCAAGGAGGAATCAGTGGAAGGGGCCTGCCAGCACAGAAATGAGGATACAGGAATTGGTAGGAATGTTAAGGAGCATGTAGTTGTTAATAAGGGTCCATTTTAGTTTGTCGTCTTGTTTGTTGCCTGTTTTGCTTGGATCATTTGGGCCAGTTTTGTTTAAATATTGTGTTTACATTGTGCAATGTGTCACTCTCAAATTTAAACAATGAAAAGGCAAACATAGAATCATAGAATATCAGGGTTGGAAGGGACCTCAGGAGGTCATCTAGTCCAACCCCCTGCTCAAAGCAGAACCAATTCCCAACTAAATCATCCCAGCCAGGGCTTTGTCAAGCGGGGCCTTAAAAACCTCCAAGGAAGGAGATTCCACCACCTCCCTAGGTAATGCATTTCAGTGCTTCACCACCCTCCTAGTGAAATAGTGTTTCCTAATATCCAACCTAGACCTCCCCCACTGCAACTTGAGACCATTACTCCTTGTTCTGTCATCTGCCACCACTGAGAACAGCCGAGCTCCATCCTCTTTGGAACCCCCCCTCAGGTAGTTGAAAGCAGCTATCAAATCCCCCCTCATTCTTCTCTTCTGGAGACTAAACAATCCCAGTTCCCTCAGCCTCTCCTCATAAGTTATGTGCTCCAGACCCCTAATCATTTTTGTTACCCTCCGCTGGACTCTTTCCAATTTTTCCACATCCTTCTTGTAGTGTGGGGCCCAAAACTGGACACAGTACTCCAGGTGAGGCCTCACCAAAGTCGAATAAAGGGGAACGATCACGTTCCTTGATCTGCTGGCAATGCCCCTACTTATACAGCCCAAAATGCCGTTAGCCTTCTTGGCAACAAGAGCACACTGTTGACTCATATCCAGCTTCTCATCCACTGTGACCCCTAGGTCCTTTTCTGCAGAACTGCTACCTAGCCATTCGGTCCCTAGTCTGTAGCAGTGCATGGGATTCTTCCGTCCTAAGTGCAGGACTCTGCACTTGTCCTTGTTGAACCTCATCAGGTTTTTTTTGGCCCAATGCGCTAATTTGTCTAGGTCCCTCTGTATCCGATCCCTACCCTCTAGTGTATCTACCATGCCTCCCAGTTTAGTGTCATCTGCAAACTTGCTGAGAGTGTAGTCCACACCATCCTCCAGATCATTAATAAAGATATTAAACAAAACCGGCCCCAGGACCGACCCTTGGGACACTCCGCTTGAAACCGGCTGCCAACTAGACATGGAGCCATTGATCGCTACCCGTTGAGCCCGACGATCTAGCCAGCTTTCTATCCACCTTACAGTCCATTCATCCAGCCCATACTTCTTTAACTTGGCGGCAAGAATACTGTGGGAGACCGAATCAAAAGCTTTGCTAAAGTCAAGGAATAACACATCCACTGCTTTCCCCTCATCCACAGAGCCAGTTATCTCATCATAGAAGGCAATTAGGTTAGTCAGGCACGACATCCCCTTGGTGAATCCATGTTGACTGTTCCTGATCACTTTCCTCTCCTCTAAGTGTTTCATAATTGATTCCTTGAGGACCTGCTCCATGACTTTTCCAGGGACTGAGGTGAGGCTGACTGGTCTGTAGTTCCCCGGATCCTCCTCCTTCCCTTTTTAAAAGATGGGCAGTACATTAGCCTTTTCCCAGTCATCCGGGACCTCCCCCGATCGCCATGAGTTTTCAAAAATAATGGCCAATGGCTCTGCAATCTCATCCGCCAACTCCTTTAGCACCCTCAGATGCAGCGCATCCGGCCCCATGGACTTGTGCACGTCCAGTTTTTCTAAATAGTCCCGAACCACTTCTTTCTCCACAGAGGGCTGGTCACCTTCTCCCCATACTGTGCTGCCCAGTGCAGCAGTCTGGGAGCTGACCTTGTTCGTGAAGACAGAGGCAAAAAAATCATTGTGTACATTAGCTTTTTCCACATCCTCGGTCACTAGATTGCCTCCCTCATTCACTAAGGGGCCCACACTTTCCTTGACTTTCTTCTTGTTGCTAACATACCTGAAGAAACCCTTCTTGTTACTCTTAACATCTCTTGCTAGCTGCAACTCCAAATGTGATTTGGCCTTCCTGATTTCACTCCTGCATGCCTGAACAATATTTTTATACTCCTCCCTGGTCATTTGTCCAATCTTCCACTTCTTGTAAGCTTCTTTTTTGCGTTTAAGATCAGCAAGGATTTCACTGTTTAGCCAAGCTGGTCGCCTGCCATATTTACTATTCTTTCTACACATCGGGATGGTTTGTTCCTGCAACCGCAATAAGGATTCTTTAAAATACAGCCAGCTCTCCTGGACCCCTTTGCCCTTCATGTTTATAAACTTAAAGTTGTCCAAAAACGGTGTTGGATACTAGTCAATTATAGCTCGTTTTGCCTTGGCTGCCACATCACCAGCTCTCGGACTGGATTCCATGGGTGCATGCTTGAAGGGTGAACTGCTAAAGGACTACCCCCCCCCCCCCCACACACACACACGCTCCTCAGCATGATATGGGGCCTGCTGTGGTGGGGTGTATAGACATTACACTGCAACAGCAACCAAAGGGTTAATGGACAGAACAGCAACTTTGCCACCTGCAGCTAATTGTTTGACCCTCAACGGCTGAGCTAAAAGGCTGCAACACAGACAGAGAGGGGCAAACTGGGAGGAAGTGGCGCAAGGTGTCACAACCTCCAAGGACAAAGCACTGGAATGAGTTGTTCTTTGAAAGGGACCTGGGCAGATGGAGGTAAAGAGTGACCCAGCAGTGAGTCAGAGGGAGCAGAACTTAGCTGATCGGTACCGAGTACCTAGCTGGAACCCAGAGGAGAGGCAGGGCCTGTGTTGCCCTGTCTGCCTCCAAGGAAGGAGATATAAAGCCCTCTCGACACAAGGTGGCAAGGACTATTGAGCCCAGGATAGGGCTGAAGACCTGGCACAAGGTCATTGGATTTGTGTGTTGGTTTGGACTCTTTCCTCCTCCAGAAAGGGTGGGACTATAAGTGACTTGGCTGGACAGCTGAGTGCTGAGGAGGGGCAAGCCACTGCAGGCTTGGAGGGGCTATAGACAGGAGTTGCCAGAGTCAGAAGCTGCTACGTTATCCCCGGCCACGTGCGGGATACATTGTCTGGTGAGTGACTTCTAAAGATCCAAACAAGGGCCTTATCCTATTCACACTCCCTACATCTGGTGAGGTGCAGGAGCTGTCTCCTTCTTGTATCCTCAGGTGTGCACATCCCTCCACTCAGGCATGGTCACAGGCTGCGCTGCACCTTTAAGGGCAAAGGGCTCAGCCCACTTGTGTCTTGTTAGTTGCTTCCCCGCCGATGGGTTTTGAGGCAGATAAGAGGGAGCCTGCTGGTGTGACTGAATCCAAAATTAATAGGCTGATTTCTTTTTCCCTCATCACCACTGTTCCTTGTGTGCCAGGGTACATTATTAAAATGGGTTTTATTAAAACTAGACTTGCATAGCCAAGGGGAAGCTTAATGGAAATGTCTAAATGACACTATTTCAACCATGTGCGTGTATAGTGCACACAACATTGCACAGAGCAGACGGGATGTAAATGAAGTCCAAACTGCAGATGGAGAATAAACACTTTAATTAATGCTAACTTTTTATAGTACTTGGAGGACCCACATGCTCGAGGATGTAATTTTATTCCCATTTGGTCACGCAGAAGCTAATTCTGATGAAACTGCTAATTTTGCCAGAGAGAATTGTAGTTGCCTATCTTCACCCTAGTACTTTTCCCCCCCCATAATGAGTGTTGTTTGACAGCTGTTGTTTTCATGTAAATTTCACAATACAGTTTATGCATCTTAGTGAAGTGATATAACTAGGCAGCTACTTGTTATTTTTTAATGGAACTAAATATAGCTAATACAATATTTCTAAAATGCAGTTTTATCCATCATATTCCTCTCTCACATTTATGGACCAAATTCTGCTTTCTCTTATACCTGTCCAGTTCTGTTGAGATCACTGAGATTAGATGGATGTAACTCACATTTGCCCTATTTACGTTGCTGAAAGTTAATCAGTTCAGCCACTGAATAGTCTGTGAGCTTGTTTTTTCCACCTCCTTGCATCTTCTGTAGTCATTTACCTCTCTGCAAAGGGAGTGTATAAGTGAGTGCTAGTGTTTTATACCCACTTTGCACAGGTGTAAATGGCAACACAAAGTGAAAGCCGCTGGAGAATCTGGCTCTGCGCAATGTTCAGAAATTATAAGGCAGGAATGTGCCTCTTAGTCTTTCTCTACAAGAAGTTCTTGTCAGCATTAGAATGGAAATAGTCAACATATTTGATGTATGTGTTCAAGCACTGCACACAGTTAACACAGACTACTGGTGGAATGTATATCTCGCATAAGGCTCAGATTTTGTCATGGATATTTTTAGTAAAAATCACGGACAGGTCACGGGCGATAAACAAAAATCTGATCTGTCCGTGATTTTTACTAAAAATATCCCTGACAAAATGGGGAGGAAGGGGGGGAAGGGTTCAGCACCCACAGCAGCTGGGGGTTGCGGGGCCCCTCACCATCTGCTTGGCTGGGCAGCTGCTGGGAGTCCCTCCACCACAGCTGGGCACCTGTGGGGTCCCCCCCGCCACTGCCACTATTGGGCAGCTGTGGGGGGCCCCACCGCCCATGGGGAAGTGGGAGCTCTAGGGTCCCATTGCTGCCTGTGGCGGCTGGAGCTGTAGGGGGCATTCCCTGCCACCCTCAGTGCAGGTTCCCCACCACCACCCGCAGGGGCTGGGAGGTTTGGGGTTCCCGTGCTGCCCAGGGGCTAGGAGCTGCTGGGGGCCCAAGGCAGAAAATGTCATGGAGGTCTCTGGATGTCACAGTTTCTATAACTTCCATGACCTCCGTGACGTAATCACAGCCTTACTCATGCATAAGAACCAACGTACTGGGTTAGACCAATGGTCCATCTAGCCCAGTATACT
Organism: Emys orbicularis; assembly: GCF_028017835.1. NCBI lineage: Eukaryota > Metazoa > Chordata > Testudines > Emydidae > Emys > Emys orbicularis. Next base: position 351,195,611 of record NC_088683.1, read on the forward strand.
GTCTTCCAACAGTGGACAATTCCAGGTGCCCCAGAGGGAATGAACAGAACAGGTAATCATCAAGTGATCCATCCCCTGTCGCCCATTCCCAGCTTCTGGCAAATGGAGGCTAGGGACATTTCAGAGCATGGTGTTGCCTCCCTGCCCTTCCTGACTAATAACCATTGATGGACCTATCCTCCAGGAACTTATTTAGTTCTTTTTTAAATCCTGTTATACTTTTGGCCTTCACAACATCCCCTGCCAAGGAGTTTCACAGGGTGACTGTGCACTGTATAAAGAAGTACTTCCTTTTGTTTGTTTTTAACCTGCTGCTCTTTAATTTCATTGGGTGACCCCTACTTCTTGTGTTATGTAAAGGAGTAAATAACATTTCCTTATTCATTTTCTCCGCACCAGTCAAGATTTTATTGACCTCTATCATCTCCCCGCTTAGTCGTCTCTGATCCAAGCTGAAAAGTCCCAGTCTTTTTAATCTCTCCTCATATAGAAGCTGTCCCATACCCCTACGAATTTTTATTGCCCTTCTCTGTACATTTCCCAATTCTCATAAATATATGAGAATTGGGAAATGTACAGAGAAGGGCAATAAAAATATATATATAAAAATTGAATGACCAGATCTGCATGCAGTATTTAAGATGTGGGTGTAACATGGATTTATATAGAGGCATTATATGGTATTTTCTGTCTTCTTATCCCTTTCCTAATGATTCCTCACATTCTGTTAGGTTTTTTGACTGCTGCTGCACATTGAGCGGATGTTTTCAGAGAACTATCCACAATGATTCCAACCTCTCTTTCCTGAGTGGTAACAGCTAATTTAGACCCCATCATTTTGTATGTATAGTTGGGATTATGTTTTCCAATATGCATTACTTTGCATTTATCAACATTAAATTTCATCTGCCATTTTGTTGCCCAGTCACCCAGTTTTGAGAGATCCCTTTGTAATTCTTCACAGCCTGCTTTCGACTTAACTATGTTGAGTAGTTTTGTATCATCTGTAAATTTTGCCACCTCACTGTTTACCCCTTTTTCCAGTTCATTTATGAATATGTTGATTAGTACTGGTCCCAGTACAGACCCCTGGGGGACACCACTATTTACCTCTCTACATTCTGAAAATTGACCATTTATTCCAACCTTTTGTTTCCTATCTTTTAAGCAGTTATTGATCCATGAGAGGACTTTCAAGGATATCTGGGGCAAAATTGTTCTGAGTGAGTGGCTAAATACTAGAACAAGAGATACCTGGTACTACTCGAATGCCTTTCCATCAAGTTAGATGGAACATGAAGCAACACTTTACAGTTATTAGCCAAACCTAAACACTGGCAAGATGTTGCTAATATGAAATATAAAATGACTTACTCATAATGAATAAAGGAATATTGGATTTTGTGTAAGGTATTAGCTTTCACAGTTCAGTCTGCATAAAGTAACAATGTATAGGCATCACTGGCACAAAGCCACATGAGAGAGACTCCCTGTAGACTGGCGAAACCTGTGCAATGAATTACATATCAGATTAACAGGAAAAATAGAGACGTTTTGGCTGCTGTCTTTTAAATAGAAGTCCCAACTACTCATATCTATTAAATGATAAAGTGATCCCATGGTCCTTTTCATGAGAATAAGGGTCCTAACCTTGGTGTTCTGGCCAAATTCCAGCTCTGATGCTCCCTGCCTAAATTAATCCTGCGGTTTCAATTAGAGAAGTTATTCTTCACTTCCCCTCCCCAAACCTGTATTACTGCTGCTTTTCTCCATTGCTCTGTTTCAGTGGAGAATAAGCAATTTAAATACCAGCAGTCAGTTTAGCACTTTGGAGTCCTTCAAGATGAGACAATTGACAATAGTGTCGTGCTTTACTGTAGTCAAAGAGCAGCCATGTACTGTACTTTCCTTGATGGATTCTTTTATTTCGTATAAAGAAAACAACAACTGAACAGATATGAAGCCTTTGTTTTGAGAGCTCAGACTGGATGTGTGACTCACTCTGTCACAGCAGCCATCTGGAAATAACTCATGGGGTGTTATACAGAGGGTAGAGGGGGTCCTCTTGAAAGGTAAAGGTGTAGTACAGAGGAGAAAACTTTGTGGTTTCATAGCTATATACATCATGCATATAATGCCATTTAATATTAGCAGTCTAAATGACTCTTCTGCTATAACACGTTGTGGGAATGCAGTAAAATGTTTGTGTCATGGACAGACTAAAAATACCACCTTTGCAAAAGCAACAGCTTCTCTATACCCCTTGAGGTGCTTGCTAGTGTATTTGAATCTACTTATTCAACTCTCTGATGATCAAGGAAGATGGGCTTTGCCCAATTACAATTCAGTTAGTTCAGAACAACCGGATGGTTTGTATGGTTAAGAGCAGGACTCTGGAAGTAATTTGCAGTGGATAGCAGCAGCAGCAACAATTTTATTTAACTTATTAATGGCAAAGTTACATATTCTTACGTGCCAGCAGATGGTGCCCTTTTTATATTAACTAGCTACATATACATCTATGCACAGATATCTCTCTCTTATCTAACTCTTCTGTAACTGTAGTTTGTATGTTAATTGAGACACTGTCTTGGATCCATAATTCAGAAACAGTCAGCCATCCCCTCTCCTTCCAGCTGTCTAGAGCCTGCGTCTGTTGGTAATGTCCTATCTCTCCATGTTCCCCCTCCATCCCTCCCTGAGCTGAACTGGCATTTTCAACATGGTGAATCAGCATAGCTGGCATTGAATTAGCAATTCTTAGTATTTCTGGGTGTTCAACTGCACTTCGATGAGGTAATTACTTCTGGAAATACCAGTTCAGCACAGCCGGGGACAAACAGAAAAGAGATGCAGACTTTCCCAGCAGGGACAGCTGGAGCTGCTGATTAAGGATGGATGAATCTGTTTGGGAAACAAATCAACCTAAGCCACAGTTTTGAAAAACTTCCAGATGAATTCCTATCTTAGTGAAAAAGTTTGCAACAATTCCAAAAAGAGATTTGGCGTGGTTTGTTTGTTTGTTTTGTTTTTATTTTCTTTTTTGGTTCTTGAGGGGTTTTTTTAGCCATTGTTACTATCTAGTTTTCTCAAAGGCCCATGATCTAATGATGGGAAATGCTAAATTACTTTTCTGGTTAGTGTTGCTAATGATGCTGTACTTGGATAGTCTCCTAGGAAGCCTCATGTGGCTTCATCTTCAGAAGCAGCAATGAAGTTTGCTCAGAGGATGAAATGCACATGTGTGGTTCAATGAATGTTGATATGGAACCATTATGAACTTGGTGATAAGTTGCATTGTGTGCCGCTGTATATTTGTACCAGTGCTGTCATCTGTATGGCTTAGTTTAGTAGTGGAACACCACCATACTATATTTGAAAAAAATAGTCAGGTGACTGGGAGGATGTCAAGTTAGTGTTGAAAAGGGCAAAAGTAATGAGGAAAAGCTGTAATAAATGATACTTTATGGCTTGCAGACTTTACTTAATAAATGCACTCATCCAAAATGGATTTGAGACCCACATTTTCATGGTGGCTGTTCCCAATGAAAGAAGTGGTACTGTCCATCTCCAAATTGTTGTGTGAGATTATCAGTACATGTAAACAACTATTCCCAGAGTCATATGAAGTCTTAATTGGACTACACATCTGGGATTTTCCCCTAGAACAAGCCCATATCAAGAGGATCAGATGCTAAGGACTATAAAACTTAAACATAGTAAAATTCCTGTTAAAAGATCACTTGGTGGGTCATGTGAAAAGCAATGTTCGAGCCATAGAACCTATTCTTTAAAAAGTCAGGGAATAGGCTGTCTTGTCTTCTGAACTCTCAAGTATTTCTACAGCACCCATCCCACTGGTTTCTAAGCATTGTGATATTTATATATGTTACTATATGACTGTGAGGCAAGTGGGAATGCCCACCCACTTGTCTCACTATTTGTTGGATGCTTTTGTAATGCGGAAAGATAAAATGAGGTTGCAGAGCAGAAGGGGAAAGGAAAATAGTGATTCCATAGCCAAGGATGAACAAACGCCTTTTACTAATTGATTGAAACAGTCTGGAAAGAATATTGTCCCATCCTGCTTTACTAGTGATGATATTAGCCAGAGACATTGTACTGCCATTTTGCTACATTAACATTGGGTTTGTGTTGATCCATGATCAATTATCATTGGTGAGACCAGTGCTAGTCAATGGGAGTTTTGCCATTAGCTAGAATTGGGTCTGAGGTGGAGTCAATTCCTAGCCTGAATATCTTTCTGTCACAGATTCACGGGACCTGTGCTAGGCCCTGGCTTTAAGGAATTGCTTGGGAGGACCCCTTTAATGTGCCAGACCCGCAAGGAGGTCAGCCTTTTCCACAAGGATAGATCACGGGACCTCAGCGCCTCCTAATCTGAGCCTGGGGCTCCACCTCTCCTGCTTCTCACTGTGGGCTCTGCCCAATGGGAGGCAGATTCCTGTTCCTCTTCAGGGATTAATGCACTTTGGCAAGTATGTGCCGCAGCTCCGTGCAGTCTTTTCACAACAGAGCATAGGGAAGTCCTTGGTTTCACATAGCGAAGCAAAGGTTAAGGCTGGCCAGCACCAGGGCTTCCTCAAGCCACCCTGCTGTAGGAACCATCTTCACTTCCTTTTTCTGTCTCTGTTTCTCTTGTCTCAGTCCCAACTAAAAGACCAGTGTCTCTGTGAGCCCAGTCCTTGTCACTTCTGCCCATTGTTATCCTGCTACAAAGCCATGCTGCATTCACATGTTCAGACTGTTGGGAGCCTCCCATGGATAAGTGTCAATTGTTCAGTTGTTGGGGTTTCCATTGTCTCTGTAAGGTCTTCCACTGAGATGGGTTGGTTCCAGCCAGTTCTTAGTGACCCATTCCGATCAACCGAGACAGCTATGTGACAAAGCACCTCCTGTCTCCTGATTTTGCCCCAGAAGCAGCGTTTTAACCCTTCTGCATCCACTGGATGGCAATAGCAAAGTGATAGGTACAGAGTCATACAGATAGTTAATAAAAATATGACCGAAAATTCCCACTTCTGTCACATCTTGTTAGGGAGATTATGTAGTTCAGACAAAGACAACTGCATCTACCAGTTACTTTTGGAGATATCACTGGGACTTGGTGTCAAAGGAAAATAAATTAAGCAAAACATATGCAAAGACAATTAGCAACATAAGTAGGATTATGCTGAATTACAGTCTTGAGTGAAACAAGATGTTCAAATACCCAGTATGTTGTAGAATCTGAATTATTCTTTGTGCAGGGAATAGTGATAAGATAATGGCTTGGGCATTCCCTTTGACTACAGGAAAGCTTTGCTTGTGTTTGTTTAAGAGTATATTTTATTATAATTAAGAGCAATGAAAGCAATTCAATAGGTAAAACCAGAAGATCAGAAGAAAACTTTTTCCAAGTCAAAGTCCTCTTCCCCATGCTGCTGAGGCTGCAAACAGCTGCACGAGTCACAAGTTGCTATTTCACTGCCTCCACAAACATGAGCAAATGCATGTACCTTTGAATAAGCAAACAAAAAATCAGTGTAGGAGAGTATAGTAACATTATGTGTCCTTCTTCAACCTCTCAGTGATTAGGAAAGAGTTTGAGATATGCATAGAACCATAATCAGCAGTTTGTGGGTCACTGTCCCCCTCGAGTGGCTGGTCCATATAAGAGGTCTGAGTTTGCAATAGCTTCCTCCTAAGGAATGTACTCTTCTGTCTTGAGCCATAGAAGCTCAGGTTTTTAGTGCTGAAGATTCTAAAGTATAAATCCTGCTATTAGCCCAAGAACACTGGTTATACTGACTTTCCCCTCCATTCCCGCACATGGAAACCAGCTGTCCATTCTTACTCTCCCAGCCGGAGACACCCAGGCAGTCCTCACGAAGAAAGGCCCCCTTGCCCACCCCTGCAAAGCTCCCTGTGAGTTGGTTAGATCAACCCTCCCACCGCCCACACCCTGCCCGGACTGGAGAGGTGCACATTGCCAGAGAAGTGGCTCCATAGGAAGAGAGAAGAGAATGTTCAGGGGATGCAGTGAATTAACACATTCTCCAATAAATCTGGCTATGCCCCATATTTCCCAGCTAGTTTCCCCTTTCTCTCTACCCTACTTTCCAGGCTTTACTTGCCACCTGCAGTCACCCTGGCAGGGGGAAATTGCAGCTGCTTTTAGCTACAGCCAAGCCCCTGGGAGACTTTCTGCCTGGGTGAATTTAGCCCATTGTATATAAATAGCTGTGGCAGACAGCGTAGCAGTAAGTTAGGCTTTTTTCACACAGTGGAGTCAAAATTAGTCTGACTCAACTAATGTCTCAGAGGGACAAGATTAAGGGACTTTGGTGTAACATAGGAAAGGGCATGATCTAGAGAAACCTTGGGAATACTGCAGAGAAGGGAGTCAGCACCGTAGGAACTGGATGGAGTGGAATGAAGCATGAGAGAAATTAAATATCTGTCGCTAGGGGGCAACACAGTATCAGGTAAGTGGATGAACGCTCCCCTGGAAGCCACTGCTCCTGTCCCCGTATTTCATAACACCAAATGGAGGGCAGGCCGGTGACTCACAGCAGAATGCCAAAGTGGGTTTTGCTGCCCTTACTCATCAGACTGAAAATATTCAGCAAAGGAAGGGGGTAGAGATGAGGAGGGGACTCCAGCTGCTGTGATTGGATCAATAATACCAACTGCTATATGGTGTCAGATGCGAGCCCTACCTGGCTGAAGACATGACAGAATCATATTCATTACCACGGCAGAGAAGGAGTACAAAAGGGATTGGCTGACTGACTGCGTTTCAAGAAGTCAGACAGACTTAGGACTTAAACCTATAGCAACAAATCCAGTTTGTCTCTCAGGAAACTAGTTTAGCTCTTAGGAGGAGCCAATTCATAAATTCTCAGCAGGCTATCTGCACTGCTTCTCAACAGGGCTCAGCCAGCAAGGGTCTGGAGATACTCTTTTCCTTCCATTAAATTCACCCCCACCCTTCTCTCTCTCTGTGAGACAAAGATTGGGAAGGGGGGGCAGGGAGACATTGCCCTGGCTTCTAAAACAGGTTACATTGTTGTAACCCTGACTAACTTCAGTAAAGTCAGTGGAATTACACTGGTATAAAACCTGTATAAATCAGATCAAAAGTTGGGCCAATGAACAGTTTGACCCGTTTGGATTGTAGAATACCCAGCAATTGACACAAAGGATACATGCTACCTACCAAGAGAGACTATCAAATGGTATTGGGGGCGGGGGTAGAGAAGAAAAGGGTAATGTGAGCTATTATAGTAAACCTATTTTTCTTGGTTTTAGTGTTCATTAGTTGATCCTTTGGATTTCTGTAAAACTTCCTTTATCTTTACAGGTTTCAGAGGGGTAGCCGTGTTAGTCTGCATCAGCAAAAACAACAAGGAGTCCTTGTGGCACCTTAGAGACTAACACATTTATTTGGGCATAAGCTTTAGTGGGCTATAACCCACTTCATCAGATGAATGCTTATGCCCAAATAAATGTGTTAGTCTCTAAGGTGCCACAAGGACTCCTCATTGTTTTATCTTTACAGTATCCGTGCTGTTAATAAATCATGCGTGTCAGCCTCTGGAAGTGCAACCCAAGACCCTACAAAATTCTGCTGTGTCCGCTTCAGCCATAGTCGCAAAGTCAGCAGAGTTTTGTACAGAACTTGGAGCAAAGTGTTTAGCTGCCCCTGGAAAGGTGCAAGTTTTTCAAGAGGGAATTTCCATGGCCTTTGTAAATCTAAACCTCTTGGTCCCATGGAATGAACCTTTCAGGTAGACTCCATCTACGGTACACAGATCTTTTGTTTTTAAGATTTGCTTTTGCTGGTCTTGTTGACATTTCTGTCTTTTGTCATTTTTTTTGTGAATTAAGAAATTGACAGAAAATGTTTGAAATTTAAAAAAGAATGTGGAAAACTTTCAAGAAAGTTTTTGCAGATTTTCCCCCACCCCCTAAAACTTTTTAACCAACAATTGGTCTAGTTGAAATTTTGTCAACTTCAAATTTCAAAATGTTGATTTCTGCGGGGAAAGGTAGGAAATCAGGATGAAATAATGGTTGAAATCACTGCTATTGCTGCTCCTCATTTTAGACCTGACCATACTCCATGTGTACAGACCTAGAACTTACAACCAAAGTCAGAGGCTGTGAAAACACGTGAACTAATACCAAGAAGAACCCACAGTCACACTGAAATTAGAAATAGGTTTGACATGATGAAGACAACCATGAATGATTACCTGTGTGGATGACCACAATCAATAGTAACATGCCTTTTATATCCTGAAATAATGGGCCTGATTCTGATTTACACTGGTGTAAGTGAGAGTAGGAGTAACTCTACTGAAGTCCACTGTCAGCAGTGGTATAAGTGAGTGGAGAATCAGGCCTACATGCTCTCACTTCTTTTGCTGGATATGAGTAATTATAACCAGAAATTCAATATCTGAATCCTTTTCACAGTGTAGATGAGTTTTTAGTGGGAGGCCATTCTTGGTCAGATCCAAACCAGTATGGGGGCCTATTTTCTTTTTTCATACACCTCTACCTCGATATAACACGAATTCGGATATAACACGGTAAAGCAGTGCTCCAGGGGGGCGAGGCTGCACACTCCGGTGGATCAAAGCAAGTTCGATATAACGCGGTTTCACCTATAACGCGGTAAGATTTTTTTGGCTCCTGAGGACAGCGTTATATCGAGGTAGAGGTGTACCTTTAAATTGTAAACAGTTAGGGATAGGGCTATTCTTATTGTGGTGGGTGTGTTGGGGAAGAGTGCAGTGCCTAGGACAACGGGACCCAATCCTTGATTGTCTGTAGATGCTAGACCAATACAAATAATTATAGTTTCTCTTTCGTTGTGTTTTGGATGCAACCAAAATCATGTGAGAACAGCCATTCTTATGAAACTCCATTCCACAATGGTGAAAAAAATCACCGTACATCTTATCTTGCGAGACTTCCACTTTCAGAAACAAATACATCTTGGGATTGACTGACCTCATACTTCCATCATTTTGGTATAAAATCTTGTAAGACTCATACAAGAGTTTTTCGTGCCCATTGAATGAATCCACTTTGAAGCAAATCCTGTGAGTCACTTCCACTGGGTTTAATGAAAGCCCTCCCCAGTGGTGCAAGTAGAAATCATTTCTTGCTGGGACTGCACTCATGGGAGGGACACCAGGGGAGGGGAGGCACGTGACCCTCCCTGCCCTGCCCCAGCCCAGGGCCCCCACACTCTCCCCATCCCCTCTGATGCCCCCTTTGCATATACAAACATAAACACGCTTAACTTCTCACTTCCCCCCCAAATATGTAGTATTCAGTCTGTTTATGTAGAATATGGGAGTTGGGTGAGGAGCCATTTCAGCATATGTATGACTTATTAAAAGACCAATTTTTAAGTAGAACTGTATCCTAAACTGCTGTATGGTATTGTACCCAAACATTGCATTTCAATGGGGGATTCAACTTCCTTTATAGGAACAGACTCCTGAAACTCTTACCAGCCCACAAAAGTGGTCCATAGTCACTCAAGTAGTCCCATTGTCTTTAATGGGATTGATCAAGTGATTAAAGGTTTACAGGATTAGGTTCCAAGTTTGTAAATTGTTCTGGATGAAACTGACCATGCCTGAGCTGTCAGATCAGAAGGAGCTTCATTCGAATAAAGTTGGGCAAATGTGTGATAAGTCTTAGCCCCCTTGCTAAGATGAGGAACATATTTTCAGCAAAGTTCTTGGCAGATTCCTGAGGCAGCTGGTTTAAGGCTGTCAGTGTCTGGCACAGGGCCGCCCAGAAGATTCAGGGGGCCTGGGGCAAAGCAATTTTGGGGGCCCCTTCCATAAAAAAAAAAGTTGCAATATTATAGAATACTACATTCTCTTGGGGGCCCCTGCGGGGCCCGGGGCCTGGGGGAAATTGCCCCACTTGCCTCCCCCTCTGGGCGGCCCTGGTCTGGCATTATAATCTTCACTTATACTTCTCTCACCCACAAAGCTGGAAAATGAGGCATTTGTTTTCTTTGTTTTGCTGCTCCAGCTCCAGTTAACAAAATGCATGGTAGACTAGTTTGGCTGCAAAGAAGAATTCTAGGTACACTGGGGACAACACCTGATTCCCATCAGGCTGCAGAACTGGGCTGACACAAGAATCCAAACATCCTCCGGTCAGTGCAAGCAGAGGCATTCCTCTAATGATTTGGACTTGATGTGATGCAGTATGGATGCCATGGATAATTCAGACCAATGGGGAGAAACAGAATCAAAAACACTGTTTAAACACCTTCCGTCCCTCCACCCCTCCTCTCTTGAGGACTCCTGACCAATGTAACAGCACAATACATATGCTAACAAACTTAACAAACCCTTTGTTTAAGTTTGCTAGCATATGTATTATGCTGTTAAAGCCATATAAATCACTAGCCATGTTCTGCTCCTTAAAGGAGCAGAGTGCAGCCCTCCCCCCCGCCCTGGAGGGGGGGGCTAGCCCCAATTCTTTCTGGTACCCCGTTCCCCTTAAAAATCTCTTGCCGGTACTGCATACTGGAGGGTACCGCCCTACTTGCACCCCCGGCCCTGACCCACACACAGCATGTGCTTTTCAAGCTCTCTGTACCAGCTGACTGACCTCAGTGAGCATGTCTGTGTCACTGTGTAGTGTGTATTCTGTAGGCTTTGGACAGCTTTTTATTTCATGCACCATTCCCCACTTGCTGTAGTAATCCTACAAAGTAATATTTCATTAACACAGTTAAAAAGCTGAACGAAAATTGAGAAATAATTGTACTCAGGCATGTTTGTAACAGATTTCATTGCACTCTAACATCACAGGCTGTGCTCCCATCCAAGTGACATCTATTGACTAAAAAACAAACAAGAGTTAGCAAGATGGTTTATTTGTTCATTTTCTTTTGGCTTGGGAACTTGGACCCAGCTAAAAGCAGCCCAATTAACCCATCTTAGGGACCAGATTCAGAAGCAGCTGTGTAAAATTGTATATGTCTGAGCTAGGCCAATTTCTCTTCCCACTGAAGTCTGTGGAAAAACTCCTATTGACTTTCACTGCAGACAGGATTTGCCCTGACATGTGTCGCTTACAACTCTCTAGGTGTAACTAAGCAATGAAAATCAGGGTTAATCTAAATTTGCATCACACGTGATGTAAAGTGCTTACAGAGGGATTTGAACTGCAGTCAGCTATCAAAATGGCACACTGGTTGTGTAAACAGTAGTGAGACCAGCACAATATCAATGGGAAGTCGTTGGCTAATAATAGCTCTAATGGCTCGTGTCTGCAAACAGCGATGTATTTTAAAAATGGACCTAGCAGAAAAACTTCTTAAAAATATTTAGGTTGCAAAGAGAAGAACTCTAGGAAGTTGGAAATGCCAGAATTTGGTTGCCTCTGCAACCTTAATTCAATTTTCCTATGTATATGTATTATGATACAGTCTTTAATTACATGATCACATACTATTTCTTCCACGGAAGCCCTGTCTTATTCAGTGATATGGGAGCATGTGGCTTTCCTCCTGCTAATTTCAAAGGCCTGCTGCAAAGAATGGACATGTAAGCACATCTCAAAAAAGGTTGCAAGAACCTTTTATTGTGGAAAATATTAAGCAACCTAAGCATAGGGTCCACTGCCAGCTTCTCTCGTAATTGAATGGTGCATGGATACTGTATTCTATTTGGATAACACTTTTTATTTCTTTACAGAATGTGGTGCAAAGAGGCTACATACTAACTGGTATAGATGAAAAGAATAAAAATGGTCAAAAATACAGAACTTGTAAAATATTTCTCCCCACTTTTCTCTATCTTAAGAACTGCATCCTCCCCAAACCTTCTTTGTCCTACTTGCCACAGTCAACCCCCTTCACACCCTGAACCCCTTGCTGCCTCCCAGAGGAATATTGTCAGCCTCAGTTTGGAAGGAAAAACAGAAAAATGTGGACTGTCAAGTCTAAAGGAGCTCTCAGCTGTTTCTCCTCCCCATGGAAGGTGGGTGGTGTGGTGCCTTCCACAGGTGGCCCACATGGCTGGTGGTGGCACAAATCCACGTCCACCTTTAAGGAAATTGGGTCCATCCCCACCTGTGCCTAGTTATTTGTTCTCAGGCAATGGGTTAGGACTTGGGTCTTGGGGGAGGGGTGTCCGGTGACCAGGCATCATGTGATGATAGCTTGGGATGTGTCTTCCTACAAGAGAAAGACTTCTCAGTCAGAGAGAGGATGGCCAGGGTGGGGAAAGATCTAGGAGGGTCTCCACAGAAGCCCAGAATGGGCCTGGCAGAGCTCTCCTGCTCAGAGGTATTGGGGGAGCTGGGTCCTGGTGCCCTGACACAAGAGTAACTGAGACAGACCTGCACAGAGGCTCTTGCAGGAGATCCAGGTGGGAGCCATAGTCAGGGAGGGCTTGGAAAGGGTCTCTCCATACCAGTCAGATGAAAAGGGCTGGCTGGACCTACTTGCAGTACTGTCTCAGGAGCAGAAGTTGTAAGAGGAGGAGGCTTGAGGATCTGCCAGGCAGCAGGATCTGGAAAACCAAGCTACTGATACTCTGGGAAAACATCCGAGAGCATTATCTAGAAAATGCAGAGCTGCATGAAGGCATGTGAAGAGGCAAGCAGAATACAGAGCTCTAGACAGAGGCGCAAAATGGAGCACTAGACGACATAAAAGGGCAGATGATAGAAAACATCAAGAGGCTGAAGATGCTAGCCAAAGAGGTGACCTTACAACCTTGTATAAGACAATCAAACAGCTAATAAGAAACTTTCGCAGCAATGGAGGCCCTATGAAAGATATAAATAGAAAGATTATTTGTACACAAGAGTAACAAAGGAAAAGATGGTCAGAACATCTTCAGGCTGTTTTAGTGGACGAAGCCCAAGCAAACTACTAGAAATACGTGATGAAGACTTACCACTGGACCTTAGTGTTGATTTAGGGGATATTACAATGGTACTTAGACAAGCCATCGGTAAACTTAAAAATGGGAAAGCAAATGCAGAGGCTATTACTACTACAGAGATGCTTAATATGAGTGATGAATCTGCCCTCCAGACTTTCCTTGGGTTTCAGATTGAATGTGGAGTGAAGAAAGGTACCCAGCCCAGAGAAGGAAATGCCTTATAGTAAAACTGTGAAAGAAGGGGGACCTTACCAACTGTGATAATGGGAGAGGAATCACATTACTTTCAATGTCTAGTAAAATCATGTGCAACATCATCCTGGAATGTATCCAGGAAATGTATCAAGGAACAAATAGATCTCCAACTTAGAGAGGAACAAGCAGGTTTTAGAGCACTGAGATCAGGTGCAGACAATATCTTTGTTCTCCGATGAAATATAGAAAGTGCACAGTGGCAAGCACCTCTTGTGGTAAATTTTGTTGATTTCCAGAGGGCTTATGACAGTGCATACAGAGACAGGCTTTGAAAAATAATGGCATACTACAGAATACGAACAAAAATAATTAGAAGCATCAATGCTCTATGGGATAATGTTGAATGTGCAGTTAGAGATAGTGACATCAGCCAATGGCTTGCAGTGACAACTTCAGCAAGGCAAGGGTGTATTATGCCCCTTCTATTGTTCACACTGGTCATTGACCATGTCATCAAGATAGTAACCACAGAACACAGAGGAATATTCTGGACATATGATAAAGCACAATTGGATGACATTCTTTTTGCTGATGACATTGTACTGCTTAGTTCAATACATCAGTTAATGGAATAAAAGACCCAGTTATTGGCAGAAATGGCAAAACACTTTGATTTGTTCATCAACAAAGGGAAGACACAATATATTGCTATCAATGTCCCAAAAGCGACAACCAGAGTAGACAGAGAAGTGCTAAAAGAAGTAAGTCCTTTTACTATGATCTGGGGAATGAGATGTGCAGTGATGGTGGCACCATGCTAGATGTCAAGGAACGAATATCAAAAGCAGCAAACCTCTTTTTCATAAACTTGGAAAGATTTGGAAAAGTAGCATGATTGACACTGACACAAAAATGTGAATTTTTCATACTGGCATCACATCTGTCCTCCTTTTAAGAAACAAAATCATGGAAATCTACAACAGCAATTGATTAATTCCAATATGAATGCATGTGGAAGATCTTCAGAGTTCATTGGAGAGTGTTTCTTGCAACATCATAAGCCAACATGGTAAGACGGTGACAATGAACATATTTAGGACACGCTTTAAGGATGGCACCAACATGACTTCCACGTTAAGTGACTATAAGGATACAACATGGAAAGAGAAAGAGGGTAACCTGGAGAAATATTACATAAAACAATAGAGAGAGAAGCCTAATCCATCAACTTGACAGCAACCTGCACAAGACCACATTTTAAAAATGGCAGAAACTGGTGGATGCCTTGTGCATTTGAAGGTGCAGGAAGGTAAAGAAAGAAGGACTTGGATTTCAGGGAAAGAAATGCAAGAGGCTGAAGACACCATGGAGTGGGAGAAAGGTTTGTTTTGATTGTAAGTTGATGTTTGAACCGTGATGTTTTAGTAAAGGAGATTTACCCCAAGAAGGGAAGGCATTTGACCGACATGAGAACCTGGGTACAGTTATAGGAAAACTCAAGAAGGGGAAAGTGCAGCAGTAGTAGGATTGGATTCTGGGCTAAGAACAATCCTATTACACCTTTTTTTAAAGCAGACAGACCCAACTTTTAGTTGCACCATCTCTTGGACTTCTTGCGCTAGCTGTGCATGTGCCGCTATTGGTCATGCCCCAATCATAGGACTTGAAGGGACCTCGAGAGGTCATCTAGTCTAGTCCCCTGCACTCATGGCAGGACTAAGTATTATCTAGACCATCCCTGACAGTATTTGTCTAACCTGCTCTTAAAAATCCCCAATGACGGAGATTCCACAACCTCCCTAGGCAATTTATTCCAGTGCATAACCACCCTGACAAGAAGTTTTTCCTAATGTCCAACCTAAACCTCCCTTGCTGCAATTTAAGCCCATTGCTTCTTGTCCTATCCTCAGAGGTTAAGAAGAACAATTCTTCTCCCTCCTCCTTGTAACAACCTTTGATGTACTTGAAAACTGTTATCATGTCCCCTCTCAGTCTTCCCTTTGTCATCAACCTCACCAGTCCTTTGCAGTTTCCTGGTGCTAATCCTGGTTCTGCTGCAATGCGCACTCCCCAGCTGCAATGCTATTGTACGTATTGTGTTGCTCCATGAACCTCCAACTATGAAATTAGCCCAAGGTCCACATTTTGGCTGACACACTAGTAGCTGAATGGAGGACTTCTGCAGCTTAAAGCATGAGCTCCTATAGCTGGATATAAAAAGCAAAGGCTCCTAGCTGGGGTGGTAATAGATTCACAACCTCTATAGGTCAGATGCCGAGGAGGACCTGTTACAGAGTCACCAGTGTCTTGTGTATAAACTCAAATTAGCTTCCTGCTCAACCACCTATAACTCTGGAGAATGGGCAAAACTCTACATTTGCAGTTTGAGAGCATCATAATTAAAAAGCATTTCCTCAAAAATAAAAATGGTAGAATGTATGCAGAGCCAGATGGCTTATATGCAAACCATTCTGGGACAAAATGAAGGGCAATTTAGGTGTATTAGATAATTACACAATTAAACTTCACCATCATGGCTAGCCACCCCTACTTTTCAGAAAAGTGCCCTAAAATCTTTGATGCACAGGAACAGATTTACATCTCTTCAGAAAGAAAGCCATAGTATTCTCGGAGTCTGTCTGAACCAAGTGTTACTCGGCAGTGCTATTAGTAATTCACTTTTGTAAGCATTAAAAACACTCACAATTCATATTAAAATAAGGAATTTTTTAATACTCTTCTCTGTATATTCCATTATGTTAAGCGCTTTTATTCCAAGGCAGCAGGTTCTACACACTTTTCAGATGTAAAAAACACCCACCCCAACTCCAGTCAAAGTAGATAGGAGTAGAGTGTTCAGCACTCATTAAAATCCAGGCTAATTACCCATGCGTATCTTATAGGTGTGGGGCTGTTATGTCAATGGCAACCCCCCTGCAAATGCACGGCAATATATAGATGTTGATGGTCATAATTACCTCATATTGACAAAGCCATGCCAAGTTACCTCAGCTGTAACCCACAACACCCCTACTTCTGAGATTCAGGAACTCTTGTAAGCAGAGACAAGTCTTGGTAGTATGTGTTGTTTCTTTTTTTACTCATATGGCTATGTAACACAAGATGCAGCTGCAGCTAATCAATGAATCACAAAGGCTGAGGTAGTAAACAGACTTTACTGGTGATATGCCCAGTTTCTAAACAGAATTGTACCACACCTTACAATAAGCATTTATCTGATAAATAAATTTACACACACACACACACACACACACACACACACACACACACACACACACACACACACACACACACAGATAAACAAAACTCATAAATTGTCTGTCTGTCTGATGATACTCCATAAAGTTTCTAGGACAGTCAATTGTGCTGAATCATGCCACCTTTTTAATGGGGATGTGATGGAGACCTATGATATGATTGTCACACTCATTTATTCTTGTGGCCTGATCTTGCATTTGAAGTAATGCCCCTAAAATAAGTAATACATGTTAAGACAGAAGATCCAGAAATTTGAAGACTTGATGCAAATGACTTAATGCCCTAATTTGTACAGGCATTATGGCAAATGTCCTGGTTTTCGGAACTTAAGCCTGACAAAGGTGCAGTGTAGAATGAGCTTTAGGAATGCCAGAATTGCTATACCACTGCCTGGCTCTCGCATCTCCTTCGGTTGGTCCCCAGGTAGCTCTGGTGGTTCCTTGAGGTTGTGCTTCTGGCTGCTCCTTGTCCTGAGTTGGGGGGATGCTGTAGTTGGGGTGCTAGCCCCTGCTACTATTTGCGCGAGTCTTGGAGGGGGATCTGGCTACTTCCTGCCATCAGCTGGGGATGCTGTGGTCTAGACACTGTTTTTTAACGTGAGGTCACAATAGTCGCTGTCCCGGGGAATTATAAGAGGGATATGAAAGAAACATACCCTAAGTGTGAAGTGAAAGCATACAAGATGGAGAGAAGAACTTGAAAGAATGCTAAGCCAGATAGATACAAACTGCACCTCTTGTTGTTCAGTGTTTCATACAGCAGTGTTTTTCACCAGCCTTTTGCTATGTACAAGTATCATGCTATCATGAGTGTTGCTTTCCACTAGGGTGACCAGATGTCCTGATTTTATAGGGGCAGTCCCAGTATTCGGGGCTTTGTCTTAGATAGGTGCCTATTTCCCCCCTTTCCCTCCCCCCGTCCCGATTTTTCACACTTGCTATCTGGTCATCCTACTTTCCACGTTTGCAGCAACATACACGGCAGGCATGCCTGAAGCTGTTGCCTCTCTGTGTGCCTCCTGCAGACACACGGTGTCTATGTTCATGCCAGACAGAACATCAGCCTTCTCTGCAGAGAATCCCTCTGCACTGAAACTGAGGATTTTAAGTACCCTCTTTGGCTGAGGCCCTGAAAGGGGCTGTTCAAGTTGAAGTACATGTCTTGTACTGTGGTCTCTCCCATCGTCAGATGCAATGGGCGATTAACAGGGATCACAACATAAATGTATGTGACGGAGCCTCTGTGTTTCATACACAAATGGGTCACTGGAGCCCTCTCAAATCATAGCCAGGGCCGGCTCCAGGGTTTTTTGCCGCCCCAAGCGGCGAAAAAAAACAAAACCCCGCGATCGCGATCCATGGCAGCTCCACCGCGCCGCTTTCTTCTTCGGCGGCAATTCGGCGGCAGGTCCTTCCCTCCAAGAGGGACCAAGGGACCCTCCGCCGAATTGCTGCCGAAGAGCCCGACGTGCCGCCCCTTCCCCTTGGCTGCCCCAAGCACCTGCTTGCTCAGCTGGTGCCTGGAGCCGGCCCTGGGCCTGGCACTGCTTATTTCCCTGCAAAGCAAAGAGAAAGCAAGGACTGAATTGTGACTTTGAGTCACACTTCTGCCCTTGGGCTGCCTCTGTGGCAATGCAGTTATTTATTGCCCCCAACCAGGGCTCACGTTAAATGCATGATCTAGTTCTAATACTGAAGCTCCTATCTGTATAACTATGAATAGATGAATTAACGCAGTGACTGTTTATATGTAACTGTAGTGCTATTGCCTGTCTCAGTGCAAGTAACGCAAGCTGCAATGTTTTAGAGAGGATGCTTATCTAATATTTTCTTGAATTCAGACTTGATTTTTCAGATTCTAATTTTTATTTCACAAGTGCTTTAAGTGGATAATTTTGTGACTGGGCTGTGTATAAAGCTTATTACTCGGCTGCTTCTGTAATGACAATGCTAAATTCAATGCACTGAATGTCTGACTTTTAAGTTTTCTGGTGGGCATGTATTGTAATGGTGTTTATGACATGAATTAACATAATTATTCCTGACATGTTGCTTGTATCATTTTATCTTTTACCCAAAGGAGACAGCTCTTTACTTATTTCCTCTGAAAATTGTATCATCTCCTATATACGGTATAAAATTTCACAAATGGAATTAAATGCTGTTGTAAACCCTGACAGAAAATATATTTTATTAGAGACATGGTATTACTGATTGAGTTATTATGTAGGAAGAACATTTTTTGATCTTAGCATAGCTCTTCCAAACCATCAATGTATTAAATGCAAAAATACAGTGTTCTGAGTGAGATTATAAATGTGCAAACATCAGAAAATTCAAAGGTATAGTTCCGATAGTGATCATAACTCATCCTCCTTGGGCATACATGGTATGTAGTATAGTTTAGTGCTGTAGGTGTTAATTTTAGTGCTTTAATATATAGCTGCTCTTATGGTTACTTCAAGAACCATAAATTCAACTTTCCTGACTTGTGTATGTTTAAAATTTATATTTTGGCATTGCATTCATAAAGGGTAGTTTGTTTGTTCATTTATTTATTTTATTGTTGCATCAAGATTATTTTTAAGTGAGGAAAGGAGCAAAAAAAGGAAAGGAGATGCTGGTGTGTTTATACCCTACTTATAAATGGCATCACAAAATGGCCGACAGATCTAAGATAGAGAAGCATCCCTGGGATTCTGAGGCATTTTTAACCCCGGGATTGTGGTGAAATCAATGCTACAATTTCAAGATACTTGCTTCATGGGTTTGCAAAGATCTGTTCTATGAGGAAATTTGAATAAGGAAGGGTATATGTATTCATACACAGACGTCCTACTCTTACCATTGCTCGTGTGACACTATCACCGCTAGAGACTGAGACACTTGTGTGAACACAAGATAAAGGCACTAGAGACAAAGATGGAACAACTGCAATTCTTCAATGATAGAGCAACTGCACTGCTGTAATCAGGGCTGGCTCCAGGGTTTTGGCCGCCCCAAGCAGCTCCCCCCCCCCCCCCCAAAAAGCCGCGATCGTGATCTGCGGCGGCAATTCGGCGGGAGGTCCTTCGCTCCGATCCAGAGTGAGAGACCGTCCGCCGAATTGCCGCCGAATAGCTGGATGTGCCGCCCCTCTCCGGAGTGGCCGCCCCAAGCACCTGCTTGACAAACTGGTGCCTGGAGCCGGCCCTGATCATAGCAATAGAGATCATCTGATGTCAATAGGATGTCTGTGCTTCTGAAACCCAGTCTGGTTTTTATTTAGTGCTTATGAGTGGATTTAGATCACTAATGTAGGCATGAAAATGTTTGCAATAATTTCTCAGTGCCTCCGTGTAGCCATCTGCGATATGAATATGGCTAAATGTAGTTAACATGGATGCTGAGTCTTAGCTGTGGTAAAGCACATTGTCATGTGTAAGGAGCTGTACCTGCACAAAGTAGTGCAGTTAATTCTCTAATATTTAGTGCTGTTGTTAGTGCCATGGTTGTGTGCTGGGAATTATGGGGGTATTAGCAAAACACAGAACATTTACATTTTGGAATTTATCTGTAGCTGTGGCTTTGCAAAGAAAATCTGTGCTAATTTCAGACAAGTAGGTAAATCTGTCTCGTGTAAATCACTGGATGGGCTGCAGCATTCATTCTTTCTTGAAATATCTCTGCTTGACATAGACAAACCAGAGAAAATACTGCTAAAATCGGCATTGCAGTTGCAGCTGAGCAATTGTTTAGGTCTTGCATATGGCTGTATGTGTGTTCTCCATTTAATGTGTATATGATCAGCTCATTTGGCTCAATTTCCTGTTTGATTTAGAAAGAGCATCCTGCCCCCAAACTGACTTATCTGTGAATTGGTTCTCCCATCAGGTTTTCTGGCTTTGTCATTTTTTTTTCTTCATCCCCGTACCTAAGAGAGAAAAGCATTTAAGTTTCATTTCTCCCTGTGATTCAGCACTGCCTGTCTCAAAGCATAAAATGTCACTGGGTCTCCTGGGCAGAACAGGTTACTAAGGTCTATTGCGGCTGACTGATGCAATTAGAGATTTTTTCTTCCAGGTGCTGTGTATGATCACTAACATTTGTGCAAGTTTTCAGATGAATGGAAGGGAGATTTCAGTGAGTGTAAGAACTTCGAAAGTTTATATAATTCAGTAACATTTAAAAGTACTTGTTTATTTCTCAAATGCCTTAATTATAGAAAAGAAAAATGTGAGCTATCGGTATAGAGAGCTGAGGGACAGCATGCATGCACTGGGCAGCTTTTCTTCCACAGAGATGCTTATTATTAGTACGCATTAATTATTAATCACTGATGGTATGATCAGTATTGTGCGCTACACAATGACAAAAAACCTGCCCTGTGGCGTTTACAGGTTAGTGAGAAAGACCAGTCAATGATGCAACAATGGCCAGAGAAAGTGATCATTTTGAATTCTGAAACAGAGATGAAAGCAAAGGCCCCAGCCTTTGACCTCTGCTAAAGTTCCTCTGTATCCCTAGTTGATCAGCTACAACTATCAACTTTTGTGCAGCCCTGTGTCTGGCCCAAGCTCAGGGTAGGCATACAGGTGGCTTAGGATATGTCTACACTGCAGCTGGCAGCGTGCCTCCCAGCCTGCTCGAGCTAATAAGCTAAGAATAGCCATGTAGATGTTACAGCATGGGCAGCAGCTCGGGCTAGCCACCTACCCCCTAGGTCTGAGCTCGGGTGGCTAGCCTGAGTCACTGCCCAGGCCCCAACGTCTGGGCTACTATTTTTAGATGTGATGGCTGGAGCAGAGCTAGTGCGGCTCTGTCTAAGGCACAGTCTCAGCTGCTGTGTGGACATAGCCTTCGAGGCTAGTGCAGCTGAGGATTGCACCTATGCTTGGGGCGGAGTGGAAAGGAGATGAGTGGTAGTGTTACAGTGATAGGGGTTAGTGGTTTTGTAGGCCTCACGGAGAAAGTGGGTTTGCAGGACACTTAAATGGAGAGGTTGGTGGGAGCCTGAGGTCATTTCAGGCATAGGAGAAGATGAACACAGGCACAGAGATGAGTGGAAGAAGGAAATGAAGGGAATAGTGAGGCTGACATTGGAGGGACAAGGGAAGTTCAGTTAAGCCAGTTTATCCTTGACACGGTGTGAATCAGCACAAATTTATCTTCATTAACATGTTCTCTCCGCTGAGCTAATTCTCCTTAATAAACCTACCATTATAATCTTCCTGTATGCTTTAGCATACAAGTGGCACTAGTTGGCCACTTACTTTCCCCATCTCCCATGCACTCCCGTTGCTGCAGCTCATGTGCAAGGATGGGCTTGTGGTTTTGCCTCCTTAAAATTCTCTTCTTTTCCTCTATTTCCTCTCTTATTTTACATCATTTTTTCACCTTTGTGTGTCTGAGTCACTCTGCCCGTCATTCTGAAGGGCTCTTTCTCCATTAAGTGCCCCTGTGCGATCCTCCATATGGAAGACACTGTTTTGAAAAAACAAGTTGTATTGTACTGAAATTAACAAGATCTCCAGCACAGTAATGACAGTGGGCATGACAACTTGCTAATAAACATTAAAAGGGATTATCGCCTTTCCACGCGCTCTTTCAACGGAGTTTGCAAAACTTTCTATGTGCAATATAATGTGTTAAATGGCAGCATGATTTATTACTCCTTACCATATGGAGGCTAGTTTATGAAGACAAGTAAGACACTGTTTTTTCACAAAACACACCAGACACCTTTTGATACAATTACTTTACAACATATTATGGATACAGTCAGCCATGTTTAAAGTAATAGACAAGGGATGTTGTATTTCTCTGAGGACAAGCATCTAAACTCAAATGCTGATGCCTATATACTCCTGTGTGAAGGCTTTCCTCAGCCGTGTTATTTCCTCAGTCTCCTTGTGTCCTTACACTGCAAGTTGTGTCCCATGTATTGTATTATTCAGTTAGACTGTCAGCATTTTGAGGCAAGGGTATTTTTTATTTGTTTGTATTATGGTAGTGCTGAGAGGCCTCAATCAGTAGCAGGGCCCATTGTGCTGGGTGTTGTACAAACACTTAGGAAGATATAGCTCTTGTCTCAAGAACCTTACAATCTAAATACGAACAGATACAATGAGGATTGATGGTCGTTTGGCTACAGTATTGCCTTGGAACTCAAATTTGTGACCAATCGTTGGCTCTGCCACAGACTTACTGTGTATTCTTGGGCAAGTCACTTACTCTCTGTGCCTCATTTCCCCATCTGCGAAATGAGAATATCACAACTTCATGACACTGAACCACAATTTCAATGGAAATACCCATAACCTGACTAATCAACAAGTCTAGTATGGATCCTCTCCTAATAGAATAAATTATTTGTTGCACTCACGTGAGTCCTGGAACAAAAAGTGAAAAGGGAGGAAGAGGGAAACAGCCACGGTATCCCTTGGGTACATAGGCTAGATATGTGTACATCTTCAGTCATTCAACAGTTGTGTTTTATGTGCGTAGATAATTATCAATACTCTTGCCAATGTTGTCTTTCTGTGTTTTAATCAACAGTATGCACCCTCTACTGGCCTGGGTTGTGTCACAGGTGCCTGCCCTGTCATGCCCCCTGCTGGCTGAACAAGGCCCTGCAGGGAATAAGTTAATTGCCTCCAGAGTCTTTAACCAATATTTTCCTTTTCCTGGGGTCTAATTTATTTAGTTCATACAGCTTTCCCAAAAGAGCTCCTCTTTAAGTTCAGCAGTTGCCTTCTTGAGGCTGGGGATTTTAGTCCTGGCCTTCCTGACCCATAGATTCTCCCCTCAGGTTTGGGAATCTTCCCAGTCCTCCCCCCTTGGGATTGGGGTTTTCTGCCAAGTTTCTTCCTCTTCAGCACAGGTGATCCACAGCGCCTCTTGCTGGGGCTGTGCTTATTATCTTGGGTGAGCTGTGGCTTTCACTACTTCTCTTTGAGCTAGTCCCTGTCCCCAGTTAATCCCCAGGCTCAGAGGGTTCAGCAAGCAGCCTTCTCCTGCTGGTTCTCCCCCTGTTCTGAGGGAAGCGGCCCTGGCTCTGGTTGAATGGGAGAGAGGGGAGCCTTGCCCCACCCTTCCTACAAGGCTCTGGGCCCTGGAAGAATCATAGAATCATAGAATATCAGGGTTGGAAGGGACCTCAGGAGGTCATCTAGTTCAACCCCCTGCTCAAAGCAGGACCAATTCCCAACTAAATCATCCCAGCCAGAGCTTTGTCAAGCGGGGCCTTAAAAACCTCCAAGGAAGGAGATTCCACCACCTCCCTAGGTAACGCATTCCAGTGCTTCACCACCCTACTAGTGAAATAGTGTTTCCTAATATCCAACCTAGACCTCCCCCACTGCAACTTGAGACCATTGCTCCTTGTTCTGTCATCTGCCACCACTGAGAACAGTCTAGATCCATCCTCTTTGGAACCCCCCTTTCAGGTAGTTGAAAGCAGCTATCAAATCCCCCCTCATTCTTCTCTTCTGGAGACTAAACAATCCCAGTTCCCTCAGCCTCTCCTCATAAGTCATCTGCTCCAGACCCCTAATCATTTTTGTTGCCCTCCGCTGGACTCTTTCCAATTTTTCCACATCCTTCTTGTAATGTGGGGCCCCAAACTGGACACAGTACTCCAGATGAGGCCTCACCAATGTCGAATAAAGGGGAATGATCACGTTCCTCGATCTGCTGGCAATGCCCCTACTTATACAGCCCAAAATGCCGTTAGCCTTCTTGGCAACAAGAGCACACTGTTGACTCATATCCAGCTTCTCGTCCACTGTGACCCCTAGGTCCTTTTCTGCAGAACTGCTACCTAGCCATTCTGTCCCTAGTCTGTAGCAGTGCATAGGATTCTTCTGTCCTAAGTGCAGGACTCTGCACTTGTCCTTGTTGAACCTCATCAAGTTGTTGTTGTTTTTTTTGCCCAATCCTCTAATTTGTCTAGGTCCCTCTGTATCTGATCCCTACCCTCTAGTGTATCTACCACACCTCCCAGTTTAGTGTCATCTGCAAACTTGCTGAGAGTGCAGTCCACACCATCCTCCAGATCATTAATAAAGATATTAAACAAAACCGGCCCCAGGACCGACCCTTGGGGCACTCCACTTGAAACCGGCTGCCAACTAGACATGGAGCCATTGATCACTACCCGTTGAGCCCGAAGATCTAGCCAGCTTTCTATCCACCTTACAGTCCATTCATCCAGCCCATACTTCTTTAACTTGGCGGCAAGAATACTGTGGGAGACCGTATCAAAAGCTTTGCTAAAGTCAAGGAATAACACATCCACTGCTTTCCCCTCATCCACAGAGCCAGTTATCTCATCATAGAAGGCAATTAGGTTAGTCAGGAACGACTTCCCCTTGGTGAATCCATGCTGACTGTTCCTGATCACTTTCCTCTCCTCTAAGTGTTTCATAATTGATTCCTTGAGGACCTGCTCCATGACTTTTCCAGGGACTGAGGTGAGGCTGACTGGCCTGTAGTTCCCCGGATCCTCCTCCTTCCCTTTTTAAAAGATGGGCAGTACATTAGCCTTTTCCCAGTCATCCGGGACCTCCCCCGATCGCCATGAGTTTTCAAAGATGATGGCCAATGGCTCCGCAATCACATCCGCCAACTCCTTTAGCACCCTCGGATGCAGCGCATCCGGCCCCATGGATTTGTGCTCATCCAGTTTTTCTATATAGTCCCGAACCACTTTTTTCTCCACGGAGGGCTGGTCACCTCCTCCCCATACTGTGCTGCCCAGTGCAGCAGTCTGGGAGCTGGCCTTGTTTGTGAAGACAGAGGCAAAAAAAGCATTGAGTACATTAGCTTTTTCCACGTCCTCTGTCACTAGGTTGCCTCCCTCATTCAGTAAGGGGCCCACACTTTCCTTGACTTTCTTCTTGTTGCTAACATACCTGAAGAAACCCTTCTTGTTACTCTTAACATCTCTTGCTAGCTGCAACTCCAAGTGCGATTTGGCCTTCCTGATTTCACTCTTGCATGCCTGAGCGATATTTTTATACTCCTCCCTGGTCATTTGTCCAATCTTCCACTTCTTGTAAGCTTCTTCTTTGTGTTTAAGGTCAGCAAGGATTTCACTGTTAAGCCAAGCTGGTCGCCTGCCATATTTACTATTCTTTCTACACATCGGGATGGTTTGTTCCTGCAACTGCTATAAGGATTCTTTAAAATACAGCCAGCTCTCCTGGACCCCTTTGCCCTTCATGTTATTCTCCCAGGGGATCCTGCCCATCTGTTCCCTGAGGGAGTCAAAGTCTGCTTTTCTGAAGTCTAGGGTCCATATTCTGCTGCTCTCCTTTCTTCCTTGTGTCAGGATCTTGAACTCGACCATCTCATGGTCACTGCCTCCCAGGTTCCCGTCCACTTTTGCTTCCCCTACTAATTCTTCCCTGTTTGTGAGCAGCAGGTCAAGAAAAGCTCTGCCCCTAGTTGGTTCCTCCAGCACTTGCACCAGGAAATTGTCCCCTACACTTTCCAAAAACTTCCTGGATTGTCTGTGCACCGCTGTATTGCTCTCCCAGCAGATATCAGGGTGATTAAAGTCTCCCATGAGAACCAGGGCCTGCGATCTAGCAACTTCTGTTAGTTGCCAGAAGAAAGCCTCGTCTACCTCATCCCCCTGGTCTGGTGGTCTATAGCAGACTCCGACCACGACATCACCCTTGTTGCTCACACTTCTCAACTTTATCCAGAGACTCTCAGGTTTTTCTGCAGTTTCATACCGGAGCTCTGAGCAGTCATACTCCTCTCTTACATACAACGCAACTCCCCCACCTTTGAAATCTGAAAGCACAGATTTCCCCTAAATACAGATTATTCCCTGGGAGCACTTTCTCTCTCTACATATCTGCTTTTTATAATTTTCCTAGACTTCGGGGTACCAAACCTCCACAGCACGGGACAGGGGTAGAATGACCCCTAGGCCCTACCATCCTCAAGGGGACAGACCACCCCGTCACAGACTCCATTGTAAATCCCTTACTTTTAGTTGTGGTATAATAACACATGAAGCCATCTGGGATCCATACCCATTCCTAGCTCCTGCAGCAATGGCAAACAGGTAACATTTGGCATCTTTGTATTTTCTGTTTTCTTGTTACTGTGCAACAAACAAAACTCTCTCTGACATTTGCGTATCTGGAGTCTCTCTTAGGTTCCATTTCCTTTCACTTTCGCTATATTGTTTCACCCCATCTATGCTCCCGCCTCTGATTTATTTTCTCTGTACCAAATATGTCCCTTCATTTCTCCCTAAAATACAACTCTTCTTAGTTTTCTTTGTTTCTTCCTCCCTCCCCTCCCCCAGCCTCAGATGTGGTGAAGAAGCATCTTTCTCACTTCACCATACCTCACCTGCATGCATTATTCTGAGACATTTCCCTTCTCCCACAGTATAAGAGGTCTGTGTATCAATAGCCTTAGAGGGCTCACATTTTGTTTTCTATATGTATGAAGATGAAAGACGGGGCAAAAACTGGGAAGAACAGCTAAATGCACCTGACCTCCTCACCCAGCCCCGTGAAAGACAGCGTCTAAATAATGTATATGTCAGTAGAATGTAGACTTAGTATGGAAATCCTTCCACGATTTGCATCCTCAGGCATAACACCAGAAAAAAAAATCCAGTGTCATTTTCAGATTTTCTCCTGCACCTGGGCAAAAGGCAGAAGACAGGTGCCTGTAGTAGCCAGGTGTCAGCTGTTTAGTGCTGTAGTGATATCTGATCCGCTGGAATTTCCCAAGCAATGGCAAGTGTGAGTGGGAAGATGCGGATTCCAGGGAACAGATCACTAATCATTGTCATGATTGAGACCATTCTAAGGATGATGGGGAAATGATTTATTGCACTTGCTAATTGCAGTGGCTGGATTAAAAATGGAAAACTCTCCTCCTGTGACGCAGTCCTGACCTGTCAGAGCACCTGTCCCTTACATTTGAATTAATCGTGGCGTTTACCTTTGTAACTCAACTGGGAATCTCCTGGAGTGCATCAATATGGAAGACAATGTCTAGGATATCTTATGTGTCTTTGTTCTCTACATTATGGAGTTCTTCTCCCCACCCCTTATCATCAATTTGGTGTCTTCCATCCTGTTAATTACCTCTCCATGGACACAGACCAAGCAGATGCAAACAAACAAACCTTCTTTAGGGATCCCAGGACAGGTTCTTGTGCAAAAGCCTCTAGAGCTCTGATCCCATTCCTTTATCCTGTATGTTACCAGTTATGTAGCTCAGTTTCTGCTGGCATTGCCTGCCTGTCCAGCTGTCACAGCAATTGAACACCTGCAATCATTGCTGCTCATATCCTGCTGTAGACTCTGTTATCTTGATTCTAATTAATCAAACTCAGACATTGGAGAGGATTCTCCATCATACAAAATGCTAATTGAGATGAGGGACTTCTTAAACCTACTGCAAGACCTCAGAAAGACTCTTTTGCTCCTGCAGGAGAAACAACTGGAATCAAATCTGGCATCCACATTTCTTCCCTTCTCTGTTCTATTTCTCAAACAAATATTTCCAACTATTAGATATGCCAGTAGCAGGTCCTCTGTAAACGCTAAAAACAGCAGTAGAATCTGAAACTTTCTGTTTGTTTTTTTCCCCCCCTCCAGAAAGACATGATGAGAGGAAGCATATAGGGCTCATTTATAGATCTGACTGGAGGACAATTCCCTTTTGCAGCAACTTTCAAGATTTCAAATATGCTGCTGTTTTCCTTCCATGTTGGAACAAAACCCAAAACACTGTTTTTTTTTTTTGCAAAAATAGAAGTGTGTGTGGTACTGGCCTGGGATGCAGGAGATCAAGATTCAAATTCCTGCTGTACCTGATACACAGCAGAGATTTTCATCCCAGGTTACTCCAAAACCTGGGTCTCCCATATTCCAAGCCAGTAACCTAACCTAACCACCCATGTATAGTTATAGTGTGTGGCTGGGTGTGTGTGCCCTGAACCTAAAATAACCTTCCTGACAAAAGTTTAATGGAAACAGATACATCTCCACAAAACATTTGCATTCTGATGAAACAACATATTTCACTGAAATTTCATTTAAGTGAATATGTTCCAAACAGCTCTACTCATTTATGTGAGTTAGCTGCTCTGAAATGTGTAGGTTAAATCTAATTTGAGTTTCTCTTATTTTATATTTTTAATGGCATAAGTCTTAAATTGATTACCCAGTTGGGGAATGTGATTTAGGTAGCAGTGGATAGACTGACTTGAATGATTTCTTTAGAAAGTCCCTCTTTGCATTGAATTGATTGACCTTGTTGCGAACATATCGCTGTGCTGTCGGGAACTTGTTACTTATTGGGTGCGATGAGCAGCCATGAGCTATTTTTAGTACCATACAGCTTCTGATGCTGTATATTCACATGCAGTTTCACACATGACATAGTCACCAGAACTGGTTATGTACTGGTGCTCAAATACATTATTCAGCAAAAGTTTCCTATTTTAATCAATTAAATGACTTGATTCAATTTTAAGGTATTTGACCAGCGCTAATATTTGCATGCTACATATTGTGTGTGCAAGAAACTACGTGGCTGCTGGATTGGGATTTGGGTGCCTTTTTCCCAGTCTGTCTGTTATTGACTAGGCGTATGGCCTTGGGGAAATCACTTTGGCCCCCATGTGCCTTTGATCCTTGGACACCAGGCCACAGCTCCTCTTCTAACTTTAGGTGTCTTTTGGAATAAACACTGATGCTTCTTTCTCCCCTCTGGTCTTTGGAGAGCTGGGGTCTACTGCCCTCCAAGTTCCACTGACAGAATAGTCCCACTGAAAGGGATATTCGGGGGAAGGAACAAAGCCCTGGTCTAGAGCTAGTAAAAAAAAAAAAAAATTAAAAGCCCATTTTTCCATTGGGAAAAGCTGATTTAATTAAATCAGAACATTTCATGGGAACATACTGATTTCATCAATAATTTTGATTAATAATTATTGGTATATTTCACTTTCATATGATTGACATGTTTGACATTATATAATAATTAAAACAAAATGCTTCAACAACACACTGTTCCAATGTTTCTGAAATGAAATATATCAGAATTTTCATTATTTTGAAAACTTGGAAATTTCAACTTTTTGTTCCAGTTTGGGATGAACTGAAATTTTGAAATGTCAGAATCTCCCATCAAAAGGAAATTCTGTTTCTCTCACACATCAGGGCTGTTGTATTAATCTTGGTGGACTATAGATTTAAACAAGGCTCGGGGTTTGGTATACAAAGCCCTCAGCCTGCTTAGTTCCATGGCAAACATACTATTAAAAATCGTTTTAACCTTTTTATTGAAGATACAGAAAAGCGAAAAGTTAAAAAAGCATTTGAAATTAAAAGGAATAAATAAAGCTTTCATATTAGCCATCTCACTTGTTCCCTTTCTCTTTAGCTGTAGAGACTCTTTAGAAGAAAGGAAAATTCATGGGTAGTATGAAAGATGGTATTAACTGTCCTTTTTAGGAAAAAAAGAAAAAGTTAGTTGAGATAAGCTGACGCTGTTGTTGTTGTCATTGCTGTTGCTGAAGTCGGATCCAGCTTCCTAGAAGGCAAAACAAAACACACAAGGGGAGAGAAAAGAACAGCAAAAAGAGAAAATGCTGCATTTGTCCTTTGTCTTGACTCTCACTTGCAGCCTCCTTGCTGGAAAAACAGAGGCACAGCACATGGTCCTATTAGCCACAATTGCACAATTAGCCACAGTCTTTGGTTAATATTGGGAGTTAGCTCCACAACTTGAGCAGCTCCGCATTCTGGTGGTGGTGGGGGGGGGTTTCTCTGGCTGGCCACAAATCTATTTTGACTGGGTGCTGCAAGAAGAATTGGCCCCTCCATATAAATGTGCACCTCAGTGTGCAATAGGTAAGGCCCCTTGTCCTGTATGACACATTTAGATCTCAATAAGGCAGCAGGGACACTGCACTTCAAGCTTGCTGTCCAAGCCTCAGGCTCCCCCCAAATCCTAGTCTCTCCCCCTCTCCATACTCCATCTCCTTGCCCAGCCAGTTTGCATCCCCCCATTATTGCCCCTAATTCTTGTCCCCAATCTCCTTGCCCAGCCAGTCCCAGTTTCCCCTCCCAGCTATTCATCCAGTCTGGCTCTTCCCTCACCATACCACTGGCTCTCAGTCCTCTCTCCCTTCCCGGGTGCCTCATCCAATCTCAGTCTCTCCCCTCACCTTCTCCCCAGCTCTTGTCCCAATCTCTCCAAATTCTCCTTCCCTCCTAGTCTCTTTAGCCAACCAGTCCCAGTCTGCGCTCCCCCTGTGGCTCCCAGTCACAATTTCTTCCCCTCCGCACCCCAGTCCCGGCCTGCCCTCCCCTGATTCCTTGTCCCAGTCTACTTCTTTCCCTTCCACCCAGTCCAGCTTTGGTACCCGCTGCATTGTAAGCACATAATCCCTCCCCTACATTGCCAATGCCCCAGCTGGGGGGTTGCTGATAGCCCAGGAGAGAGAGGCTTCCTGTTCTCAGTGCCTGTATCTCCTTCCTACACCTTAGCCAAAGCAGCAATTACAGGGAAAGTCCCTCTGAGTCCCCATAGCCCTGGGTTGGAGGAAGCACTCTGTTGGTCTGCAGGGTTGGTGCATACACAATCTGGTCAGCTCTAGAAGCTGTGAGAGGCTCACTCAGGTTCAATGTGAACAGAATCTTCTGAAATTTAGCTGTTAAATTCTAGTAATTCTCTACGGAGAAATGTGCAAACTGATTTTTCAGAGGCTTATAACTTGGGCGGATTTTTCCAGTGACAGCAAAAGGCGCATCCTTAGCACACAGGCTACCTCACTGCTAAATGTCACGTATCTGCTTCAAAGCAGGGGGACACTAGACATTTCAAAGAAATGGTTGCCAGAATTTTTTAACATGGAAAAAACAATATAATTTCCCCTAGGCTTGTTCTTGGACTAGCCGAATCATTTTGGCCAAGATTTTTCAGATAAATTTAGCTTGAGGCTGACCCCTGGCAGTGAACATTTCAGCCTAAAGGGTTAAAAGTTAGCAAAACTACAAGCAACTGAAAACAGGGTTTTATAATGAGAAGTGCCAGGCAACCTTAATAACATAGGTGGAGCTGGTAGCACAGCCTAATGAAAGGTAGGGCAAAAGGTGGAGGGAAGAAGTAAAATGTAGCTGGCCATCTGTATACAGCCTTTTGGAAGAGAATATGCAAATTCTCTGTGTGAGTAAGATGTAGACTGAGGAATTAAATCCTTCCAAAATTTGCATCCTCAGGAATAATGCCGGAAAGTGGCACGTTCAGGTATTTTCCTGCTCCTAGATAAAAGGCAAAAGGACAGTGTCAACCAGCTATCAGTGAATTGGTGCTGCCGTGAGACCTGTAGAAAGGAAGCAGGCATTGGTGAATGTGAGAGGGACGATGATTAGGGGGCTGGAGCACATGACTTATGAGGAGAGGCTGAGGGAACTGGGATTGTTTAGTCTTCGGAAGAGAAGAATGAGGGGGGATTTGATAGCTGCTTTCAACTATCTGAAAGGGGGTTCCAAAGAGGATGGATCTAGATTGTTCTCAGTGGTACCAGATGACCAAACAAGGAGTAATGGTCTCAAGTTGCAGTGGGGGAGGTCTAGGTTGGATATTAGGAAAAACTTTTTCACTAGGAGGGTGGTGAAGCAGTGGAATGGGTTACCTAGGGAGGTAGTGGAATCTCCATCCTTGGAGCTTTTTAAGGTCAGGCTTGACAAAGCCCTGGCTGGGATGATTTAGTTGGAGATTGGTTCTGCTTTGAGCAGGAGTTTGGACTAGATTGCCTCCTGAGGTCCCTTCCAGCCCTGATATTCTGTGATTCTATGATGTTGACTCCACTTCTAATAATTACTCTAATCGTTTTAGTGATTGAAATAATTGTCGGGATTGTGCAATAAATCTGTTTATTGCAGTGATTAATTGTACTGACTGGATCAAAAGGAGGAAGCTGTCCCCCTGTGACATAATCCTTGTCTCTCTGAGTTTGAGATTTCTCTTGTATGTGAGGATGATATCGTATATCCACTCTCTCTCTTGTCTCCAGAGAGAGAAAATAAATAAAGTGCTCACTTTCCTATGGATGTATTTAACCACTGCCAGTCTCTGGTTTGCCACATGGCTCATTGTCTTTTACCTTGTGAAGACTGCCAACTTCTCCCAACCACTCTTCCTGCAAATGAAGCCGAGAATCTCTGGGATGGTTCCATGACTGCTTGTGGGGTCAGTGCTGGTCTCCTCTGTCACCTCGCTTCCTTACATCTCGGCTTATCATAGCCATTATCACTGCAAATCAATATGGAATCTATCAGAGAGCATCACTCTTGGAGACATTAATGGGGTTGTGACAGAACTCCATATCCAGATTTTATATTTGTTGGGGTTTTTGTTTTCCCCTTATTATATTTTTGGTGTCATCCATCATACTGACAATCTGCCTGAGAAGACACACCAGGCAGATGAGATGTAATGCCTCCAGCTTCATGGATCACAGGATAGATGCTCATGTAAATGTCATTCAAGCTCTGCTCTCCCTCCTTGTCCTCTGTTTCTGGTTTTGAATCTGTGGTCCTGATTGCCTATCTGTCTAGCTGGCAGCCTCTGGACACCTTCATTCTCTTTATTACTGGTTACTGGATATTCTTCAGTACACTCCATTATCTTGATTCTAATGAATTCCAGACGGAAACTGGCATCAGTGAGGAATTGTCACTGTACAAAGTGCTACCTGAGAGAAGGGACCTCTTTAACCATATCAGAAGATCCCAGATGTAGATCACCCCCTGTAAGAGACGGTTGGAGTCAATACTTGTTTCTCTACACTGCTTTCCCTTCTCCATCCTACTGCTGAATAAATAAATATTTTACTGGAGTAGCTACTATGGCCCCTGTGCCCTTGGAATACCTATGAGATAGAAAAGAAATCTGAAATTCTCTAATAATCACAAGTGGAGTCCACAATCACAAGTGGAGTCCATTACAGCTTGCAGTTCTAGCACAATGGGGGTCCTGTCCATGACTAGTGTTCCGAGGTCCTATAGTACTACAAACAGTTAATAATAGGGCTATAGACTAGTTGCTTACAGATAGCCATCCTTATTGTTAACAAGAGTCTGAGATTGTTACTTGAAGGACCAGTGGGGATGAATTGAAAGGAGGCTACACACCCTGATGTTCGGGGGAGGTTAGGTGGCAAATTATGGACTTGGCATATTGCTGGAACAATCTTCCATGCTCCTTACATCTGTGGCAATTCTGATGGGCTTGAATTGGAGAAGAGTGGTATATGGACTGTTGAGAGATGGTGGGGAAGCAAACCTGCATGCTTTATTGAATGTGGTATCAAATACCATTACTTTGCAGCAGGATCGAACAACAAAATAAAGTTTAGAATAATATGAAACCCAGCTAGGACAAGATATAATTGGCCTTTTACATGCACGCTGTAAACTCTCCGTGGTGAGGGGTTAGCTGAAAGTAATAGCGAGGACAGAGATTTTTCACTCTGCTAATTGTCATTGAAATCTATAACAACATTGGAAATTGAGCTGGGTGTGCATGCATTTTGATGATAAATCCATGTCCGAGGCTTAAGAGGTTGATTTAAGTTGTTTAAAGTTACTCTCCCATACAGTAATTTATTTTATACTTTTAATGGCTTATTATTTGTTATTTGTAGGTTGATTGCCTAGGTTGTGAATGTGATGTAAGCAGATATAGACAGGTGGACTTTTTAATGGTTTTCCTTAAAATTTCCCTCTTATTTGAATTGATTGAATGAATTATGATCATGTCAAAGTACATGCCAGTACAGTGATAACATATTGCTTGCTGTAAGCAGCTCTGAACTAGTTCTATGCAGCCTTCTAGACTGGATATTCAAATACAAGTTTTCATACTCTGCCACTACTAGTTTGTTTAATATTATTCATACAAAGATAGAATTTTACAAAGTTGCCATGTGTCATTGAGTGACTTAGTATTCAATTCAATGTTTAATGTATGTGACAAGTTGAAATATACATATACTGTGTGTAAGAAATAATGTGCATATGACTGGAAGCCAACTGATCTAGATCTAGTCTGCATTCTAGTTTGTTGTCTTGCTTTGTTTTACAAAATTGAGTATCATTTGCCATATTTTGTCGAGAAGGAAGTTGTGGTCCATGTTAACATTAGTTTCCTTAATTTTTTTTAATTAATTTTTAATTTGATTGATGGAGATATCCTATCTCCTAGAACTGGAAGGGACCCTGAAAGGTCATCGAGTCCAGACCCCTGCCTTCACTAGCAGGACCAAGTACTTGGAAAATATGGCTAATGCTACTTAACCTCCTTTATAAAATACCTCAGGGTGAAAAGCACTGTATCAAATGCTAAATACATTGATTTGCTTTTAGTTTTTTCTTACACTCATTTTGAAGGAGCTTTAGATTTTTTTTAAATATTTGGGGACTCACATATGATGCTATTATATAAACATTCAAATTGTCTCCTAACTGATTTTTTGGAAGTGTATTGAACTATTGCGCTGCAGAGTGTAATATCACATTATAAAAAACGAGCCTCTAGTGTTTTTGGTTGCTCAGATATAACCTCCAAAATATAAATTGGTTGTAACTAGGTACATCTGCACTGCAGCTGGAGGGGTCATTTCTGGCTTGGGTAGACACACACACACACTAGGTTTGATTGAGCTAGTGGGCTAAAATATGGAAGTGTAACCCTGGTGGCACAGGCTTGCTGGCTAAATCTGGACCTAGGGTCTTGGGAAGGATTATACTCCGGTGGCTAGCCCAGGCTGCTGTCTGCACTGCCACAGGTTCACAGCTCTATTTAGCCTCACTAGCTTGATCAAAGCTAGCATGAATATGTCTATCTGAGCTGGAAGTTACACCTCCAACTCCAGCATTTACTTGTCCTAGTGTTGTCTGCAGAAACAATACGGCTGAGGAAGGTGTTAATTGCTTGTTTACATCACAATCGAATTTTAACTATAAAGTCTATTTGTGTTAATCTAGATTAACTATTTCACTGCTGGCCATGTTAGCAGAAACATTAAGTTAGGATGTAATGGCAATATTTGCACATGGGGCTGCAGAGTGGCTGGCTGGGTTTCCAGGCTTCAGAACTGAGGAATTTTAAACTTTCTCTTCCTCCTATTTAAAGTCACCTCCACCTTGCCAAAAACAATGGACAGAAGAGTTGTATCACCACCACCCAATGACTTAGTGCCAAAGAACTTCCCATCCCTTTCTATGTGCCAAATACCTCAACTATCCCCTACCCACCCATCAAAAGCTC
This sequence comes from Emys orbicularis, assembly GCF_028017835.1. Classification (NCBI taxonomy): domain Eukaryota; kingdom Metazoa; phylum Chordata; order Testudines; family Emydidae; genus Emys; species Emys orbicularis. The sequence goes on from NC_088683.1 coordinate 351,231,330, forward strand.
TAGTCCCACCCCCTCATTTATTTCTATAATGCATGGAAGGAATTTAACATCAACATTAGTGAACACAAGGGGATACCATATTGGATTGAACTAGATGGGACTGGGGGTGGGGAAATGAGGGGAGATTACTCCATAAATCCATGATTCTTGCCACATCAGTTATGTGTAATGCATTGCATAGGCTAATATGCCCTGGCCTATTGCAAAATGCTGCACACATATACCTCACAACGGAAACACTGTCCTCACTGCAGCACCAAGCCAAAGTAGACTTGTGGAGGCAAAGGGAGAGCAGTCTTCCTCTCTCCAAAATACAGAGCAACTCCACAGAGGCTGTTCCAGATTTTGGACAGGTGAAGATTCCGTATGTGATACGATTTCCCCGCACGAGGCCAAGGACTGGAGAATTCACATGGTGGTAGAGCCCCTGGCCGGCCCCTGCTCTGTCCTCTTTGTAGTACTCTGCAGATATCCTCCACTACTAAAGCCTTCATGGCTTTTACAATGGTTTGGTGATAATTGTTAGGCATTCCGGGTGGTAGAAATGGACAGAAAATAGATATATTAGAAAGGTATATACATTAAAATGTGATTAGATGAAATACGTTTTCTCTCTTCAACTTTTCCTTTGTTCCCCTTACTGTATTATATTTAATTTTTTTCCGTCTATTTTTTTGCCAAATTAAACTTTCTGTATTCTTATTACAATGGTGTGAACAAAACTTGCTGAGAACTTTTCAGAGACACAGATCACCAGCTACCCTACTTGAGAGCAATGAGAGCTGTGGGCACTCAGCCACTTAAAAATCAGGCCAGGGACTTTTCTGTTTCATATTCTACTTCTGCTTAGTTATTCCTCCCTTTCAGCTTCCCCCCGCCAAACTATATGCAACTCTTCATCTTATCCCCAAATTTAGCTCTTTTCTTTCCCAGCTGTTCCCCATGGATCTCTAATTTTTATTTTTTTTCCTCCCAAGTTGGGATGAGGGAGCATCCTTCTCTCTCTCTCTCTCTCTCTCTCTCTCTCTCTCCCCCTCCCCCCACCTCTGCCCTTGCACATCCTCCACATTCATAGACTTTCTCCAACATTTCCGCTCTCCCACAGGATAAGGTACGTTCAGAACCATAGCCACAGAGGTCTCACCTCTCACTCTAAGCAGGAATATAAATGGTAGGGTAAACCATGGTGAGTAGCAGCTGACCATCTGTCCACCAACCTGTGGAAGAAAATATGTAAGTACCAGATGTGTGAGTAGGATGTGGATTCCAGAATTAAACCATTCTGAGATTTGCATCCCAAATATCAGCACTGGCAAAATGCTTCCCACGGTCACTTTCAGATCACAGTTAAAAGGCAGGCAGGCCGTGCATGCAGCTAGCTGAATACCAACTGATCCCAGGGGCGATTTCTTCTGGAACTCCGCAAGAGGCAGGCAGTGATGACTGAGAGTAGAAAAATGTTGCCTCTGTTTAGTATTCCACTAATTATTATAATAATTTTGGTCATTGGAGGGTTTGTTGGAAACAGATTTATTGCAGTCATTAATTGCCTTGACTGGATCAAAAGTAGAAAAATCTCTTCCGCTGATATGATCCTGACCCCTCTGAGCACATCAAGATTTGTGTTCCTGGGGATGTTAACAGTGTATATCCACAGTCTCTACTTTCCAGATATACCCAAACTGGCTCCTCTGTATACAGCATCTGTTATCCTATGGATGTTTGTAAACCATGCCTCAGCATCTTGTTCTGCATGAAGATCATCAGTTTCACCCAACCGCTCTTACTGCGAATGAAGCAGAGAATCTGTGGGATGGTTCCATGGCTGCTCCTGGGGTCGGTGCTGGTTTCTTCTGTCACCTCTATCCCATTGTTGTGGACTCTGCGTGCAATTCAGCCCTGCAACTCAACAGGGGAGTTGATCATCCAGAGAACAACTCTGTGGCAGATATTCATTTGCATAGCCCAGATCTCTTTTTTTTTTTTCTGTACATTGCAGGGAGTTTCTTTCCTCTTACAATATCTCTGGTGTCTTCAATCCTATTAATTACTTGTCTATGGAGTCACACCAAGAAGATGCAACAAAATATAGCCAGCTTCAGGGATCCCAAGACAGGTGCTCATATAAATGCCATTAAAGCATTGATCTCTTTCCTTATCCTCTATGTTTCCAGTTTTGCTGCTCAAATTCTATTATTACTCCTTAATAAGGTAGATAACTACATCTGGACTTTTGAAATCTGTGCAGTAATGGTTGTTGCATATCCTTCGGTACATTCCATTATCTTGATTTTAATTAATTCCAAACTAAATGAGGCATCAGTGAGGATTCTCCAGTGTACAAAGTGCCATCTGAGAAAAGAGACTTCTTAAACCATATCACGAGACCCCAGAGGGATGCCATCCCTCCTGAAATAGAACTGGAATCAAGCCTGACCCCCCTTTTCTCAAAATGTATTCTCTTTTTCACCCTATCCCTCAATTAAAAATGACTCCCCCCTCTTAGGTATTAGTATGACTGGCACTCTTTACAACCTCAGAATATTGGCAGAGATTCAAATTTTATTTCCATCACTTTTCTCCATAAGCGCATCACCAGAGGAATCCATTTGAATTGGTCATCCAGGTGGGGACAAATCATCTCTATAATCACGAAGAAGAGTATCTGACCTTGTGGTTTCTAAAGACCAGTGGGAATAAATTGAAAGGAAGCCAAACATGAACATTCTGGGCATCTTAAGTGACAAACCCTGGACAGGATGCAGCGTGGGCACCGTCTCCCAGTTTTGTGGTGTTTGAATCGGACAGTAAAAGTATATGCACAGCTGGAGGTAGGGGGAGAAAAGCACAGTCAAAACTTACACAGGGATCAGTGAATCTGGCATCAAACATCATCTCATTGCTCCAAGACCTGAGACCAAAGAAAGATTAGATCTGGAGGAAACATGCCTGTATTTGTACATAACTGGCTCAGGATGTGTTTCCCAGCTTGATGATTTAGCTAAAAATAATACAAAGGAGAAAACTAGGCATGTGAAAATAGGCAGTTGGATTGTGTTTGTAGATTATAACCTGAACAGAGTTTGTATGCATTAAGGCTCTGATATGCATTTAGCAATTTGGGGATTTAAATAGCTGATTCAAATTCACCCTCTTGTGCAAAGATATACTTTATAATAGCTTGCTTTTTAGACGTTTATTGCCAAGATGATGAATATGGTGTAGATAGATATAGGCACAAAGACTGACTTTCACGGTTGCTTTAGGAAATTCCTCTCTGCATTGAATTGTCAGTGTTCTAATCTAGTCCCTGCACATGTGATTTGATAACTGATTGCTTGTTGTGAGCAGTCATGAGCTATTTCTAGTACTGCAGCCTTCTATATTGTACATTCATATGCAGTTTCACATACTCTACAGCCACTAGAGCTGGTGGAAAACTTTTGATCAAATACATAATTCAACAAATGTTCCTATGGGTCATCAAATAATGTGCTGAATTGTTCAATTTTTAAGGTATTGGCCCAGCTCCAGTTTTCTCACACTATATGTTCTGTGTACAGGAGTGTGGTTGGGTACAGGATTGTAAGTCTGCAGGGTCCCAGTCCTGGAATTGACTGGCAGCATGGTTTAGGGTAAACCACTTGCTCTTGTTGTGTCTGTTTCCATCTGTAAAAATGGAATTAATTATATTTACCCCTATTTGTAAAATGCTTCTAGATCAACAACCAAAAATTGCTATATAAATGGTAAGTATATCAGTTTGCTTTGATTATGTTTTCTTTTCTTTGTTTTTCACTGGTTTTGTTGAATGAACTTTTATAGGTAAATAAACATTTATTCAATATAATGAATGTGTAAATGACCACATAGTTGCTTTTTGGTGGGTAAGGTGGGAAATTCATTGCATAATTTTCTGCAGACACTAGGTTCATATTTTTTTAAATGATGAAGTTTGCAATATTTAGAGTTGCAAAGTCAACTTGCAAAATGTGAGCTGAATGTGAAATGATATGGTGATATCTGCCCCAAAGTACAAAAATAATAGCTCTGAGATGAGTCAAGTCCTCTATCTCTCATTTTGTTAGTCTTATCTCTGAAATCTACTACTAATAAATAATAAGTGTTTTACTGCTGATCAACTTAGTAGAAAAAATGTGTATGTGATTTTCAATCAATGCTGGATGTAATAGCAGGTATTGGTACAGGTGTACTGGGGAAACTAGTTGCTGTCAATATCTCTTAGGTTGGTAAATGTGGAAAGAAAAACCTTCACTTCAGTTTTTAAGTTCTCTACACTTTTGGTGCGGGGAAAGTTTGGGGGTGCAGTGCTCTGTAAGTCAGAGTTCCCACCACTAAATCTATGAGCAGTGTATCCCAAACTTGGGACGCTGCTTGTGTAGGGAAAGCCCCTGGCGGGCCGGGCCGGTTTGTTTACCTGCCGCGTCCGCAGGTCCGGCTGATCACGGCTCCCATTGGCCGTGGTTCGCCACTCCAGGCCAATGGGAGCCATCTTTCTCTTGCTCCTAATGCAGTTAAAGAAACTTTCCTTATTGCCTTTTATATCCCTTGCTAGGTGTAACTAATTTTGTGCCTTACTCTTTCTAATCGTGTCCCTGTATGCTTGTGCTGTTCTTTTGTATTTCTCTTTAACAAGTTGTCCATGTTTCCACTCTTTATAGGATTCTTTTTTTTTATTTTCAGGTCATTAAAGATCTCCTGATGGAGCCGTATTGGCCTCTGACTATTCTTCCTAGCATTCCTTCACATCGAGAGAGTTTGCAGTTGTGCTTTTAATACTGTCTCCTTGAGAAGTCCCCAGCTCTCCTGAACTCCTTTTTCCCTTAGATTTTCCTTCCATAGGACCTTACCTACCTATTCTCTGAGTTCGTAAAAGCTTGCTTTTTTGAAGTCTATTGTCCTTATTCTGCTGTTCTCACTACTTCCTTTCCTTAGAATTATGATCACTTTCACCCAAATTGCCTTCCACCTTCAGAATGAAGTCTAAAATGGCTGTCCCCCTGGTTACTTCTTCCATTTTCTGAAACAAAAAGTTGCCCCCAGTACATTCCAAAAACTGAATGGAAATTGTGTTTTGCCGTATTAATTTTCCAACATGTCTGGTAGTTAAAGTCCTCTATTATTACCAGGTCTTGTGGTTTTGGATATTTCTTTTGTTTGTTCTACAAATTCCTCATCTACCTCCTTTTTATTTTTATCCAGAGACTTTCAGCTGGTCTTCCTCTTATCTACCTCTGGACCTCAGAGCAAATGTATATAGTCTTAATATATAATGCAAACCTCATCCCTTTTGATTCTGCCTGTCCTTCCTTTCAGTCATGATACTTATTTCACTAAGTCTCTGTGTCACCACTTAAGTCATAGTTTGGCTTATGCACTAATATTTCAAGTTCTTTCTGTTTATTTCCACATATTCTTTGCATTTGTGGATCGATATCTAAGATGTTTAGCAGATTCCTGCTTTCATTCATCTTTCTCTTCCCATTGAGATCTTTCCTTTGTCCTTCCTGGAAATATTCTATTTATTTCCTGCTCATGCTGCCTCAACTTTCTTTTCTCGGTTGGTTTAAAATAATTTCTTTGGGTGGCTGTAATCCAATAAACTATAACACACTAAGGGGTATTAGGTTCATTTCTATATCTGGTTTATCCTGGTCAGCAGACATAGGAAAACTGCTCAGTGGTTTGGCCAACTTTTTTTTTGCCTCAAAGTTTCAAACAGAACTTGTTGAGACCTCTTTTATTTGCAGCACGAACTGGGAGCGAGACCTAGCACAAATGGGAAATTTCTATAGGGACTTCGCAAGTATGGCAAATGTGGTGAATCTGAGTGGGAAGATGTTGACTATAGATGAGCTGCAATTGGAATTTCCATCCCACAGGGAATTTCCCATTTAAAAAAAATGTTCCCGTTAGGAATGAAAGGTCAGAAATGCAATCTTTCCCAGGGAATGGAAATTGTCAAGAAATAATGCTTCCACCTCCCAAAACTCCTTGACTCTGCAGTAGCCTTCCAAGTTGGCTGCCCAAGAGCTTGGGGCTCTGGTTTTGTGGCAGCCTGCCTGGCTTCCATTGAAATCAACACATTCCTGCAGAACATTTCTGTGTCAACACATCACCATTTTCCAGCGGAGAAAAGTTCTGTTGGAAAATTTCTGACTAGCTCTAATGCATTGCCGGGGACGCCTCTGAAATGGATCAAGTTTTCCTGCAACATCAATTGTCCAGGGTAGAATATCAGTTGTCCAGGGTAGAATATCAGTTGGCTAGGGTAGAAAATATTCATCTGCCTTTTGTCTAAGAGCAGGAAGAAATTTGAAAATGATATACCTGAAAATGTTTTCGGTTGTTCCTGGGGATGCAAATCTTGGAAGCATTTCATTATTGAGTCGACATGCTACTCAATGGTATCTAAAAAAATTTTTCACACTACTTCTTATAGATGCCCAGCTGTATTTAACCTGTTCTCTCTAGAGAAAGTGATTGGGTGACCATCTATATTCCAGGAAGGGGACAAAGGGTGCTCCCATACAGTGGGAGAAGAAAAATGATTGGGGAGTGAATAAAGGTAGGTATTAGAGTAGTAAGATGGATAGGGAAGCCTTCCCTCCTTTACTCTTCACATTTTGGGAAAATAAAGAATTAACAAGCCTAAATAGGACAGAGAAAATGACAATATATATATGTGGACCTCAGCTATAAAAGTGGCAACACAGAGGATAAGGAAAAAGATCAGAGCTTTTATGGCCTATATATGAGCACCTGCAGTAAGAGTCATGAAGCTGGCTGCACTTTTGTTACAGCCACCAGGTGTACCAAAAAGAGGTAATTAACATTATGGATGCCTCCAAAAATATCACAAGAGAAAAGGAAGAGGCCATATCATACACAGAAGAAAGATGTGGAAATCTGAGATGCCCCAGTTAATATCTGCTGCCCTGCTTTCTCTATTGAGTTCAATAGGTAAATTCTGTAACTAACCCAGACAAAAGGGAGAGAGGTGACAGAGGGAACAGCACTAAAACCAGGAGCACAAGGAAACCATCCTAGCAATTCTCAGCTTCAGTTGCAGGAAAACTAGCTAAGTGAAACTGACCATCTTCGTATACCTGGAGACGCTGAGTCAGTGGTGAACCAGAGACCATCAGGGTTTGCAAACATCTATATGACAGTGGTTGTTTTATACACGAGACTATCTAAACGTCTCTGGAGAGAATAGAGATTAGATGATTTTATAGCACGTCAGTGGCAAACTCAAGAGGTCTGATTTCCAGCTCCAAATTGAATCCACTAACCCACCGCTGCCCTTTGAAGTCACAGGGATTACAAGGCAATGTCCCTAAATCTCTCAGATTTGCTTTGCTTCTGGATGACTTTCTAGTCAGTTCCCTATGTCGTAATCATGATTTGTTTGCAGAGCTCTCCAATCAGGAAATACCAAGAAGCAGTGGTGTAAGTGAGAGCTTATTGCAGAATCCCTTTCTGATTTGTACTGTGCATTTGGGTGTGTGGGCAAAGTTCCAGAGCATGTCCAGAGACAGAAAATGGCATCTATTAGCCTCTGAAGAAGATAAAAGTTGGCACGGTTAAGGGACCCAAGATGTCTGGGTTCAGTGTCCATCTCTGTCACAGTCTTCCGGTGTTTCCTTGGGCAAGTCACTTGGAGCCAGACTTTCAAAGGTATTTAGGCACCTAAACATGCAGATAGGTGCCTAGTGAGATTTTCACTGGCAGGTAGGTACCGAACTCCCATTGACACTATTGAAAATCCCATTAGGAGCCTATCTGCATCTTTCGGAATTTAAATACCTTTAAAAATATGTTCCTTTAATCTCTCTGTGCCTCAACTCTCTGTGTGGAAAATGGGGAAAATAATACGTCCCTCGTCTCAGGTGTGTTGAGAACAAACTGATAAACACTTGTCAGGGCCTCAGATAGTACAGAGATAGAGGGAATGTGTAGCATAGATGGTAGCCTAGGCTTTGTCTTGGGGGGTGGGGGGGGATCATCAAGATCAGAATGGGGAAGACAATATCTCATTGGTTACACTTGGTTCACATGTTCAAGGTTTTTTTTCATGACCACTGGAGCTAAAAACATAACCTTTTAAATATGACCACTGAGACTCTCAAACATCAGTTTCACATCAAAAATATTCAGCAATGAACATAATGACAGATGATGAATATTGGTAAAATTGCCAATTTAACTAACAAAAATGTAAAGACCGCCTATTCTTTACATGCTCTGAACATCAACAAATGAGCAAATGTTCTAATTGCAACAGTCAGTGTGAGGGGTATGGAGAAAGGGGAGACAGGCAGATAAAACAAAATATAAACTAATCATAAACAAATAAACTGTAAATTCTTAAATTCTGCACTCAGGCCATGATCCTGCTAATACTGAAATCTGCGCTTAACTTTAAGCATAGGAGTAGTACCAGTGAAGTCAAGTTTGAGAAGGATACATTATTCATAGGTAAGGAAGAGGTTTAATTCCTGCATTTTTAAGTGCAAAAATCCATTCAGCCAAAACTATGGATTCAGGAGCAATGCCTCCATGATATGTTAGGTTTTAGTTGGAGTTATGGAATAGAGACACATTGACCTTCCTCAACTTCCGCTCAACCTGTCCACTATCATTACCCTTTTCTTGTAAGCTTGACAGAAGAAATGGATCTTCAGGAAGGATTTAAAAGAGGTACAGTTAGGTGCTTTACAGATCAGTTCAGGGAGGACTTTTTATAAGGGTCAGTTCAGGAAGGACACATACTTACAGTAAACCTACGGTCACTTAATATCAGCCTGTCAATATGTCCACATCGGACACACCATTTTTTGCTGGAGAAAAAAAATGTACATTGGTCAAAGAAAGGAGCTTCGTGTTATTTTGTTTACAACAAGGTCAATGTGCTTGTTCCTCTGAGCAATATGCCTCCTATTTATGAAGATGATGGTCTATTTATAACAATAGAGCAGAGCTTCTCAGGCTGACTGGTATGGAGATATGGAATTTTGTTATAGGTGCTATCCAGCAGCATACTGTGGTGTTTCTTTTCCTATTATTATTCAGTTTGCTAATTCAATATGAAAGCTACTTAAGCAATAATGCTCTGGAATTGTGTTAGCAAACAGAGCCACTGATAAGACATTAAGAACACAATAAACAATACATTCAATTATATTATAGGTCTGGCTTGAACTGATTAAAGCCAGGACATTCAGCCTTGAGGATAGTCCCATATAACAAGCACTCCCGAATAGTGACAATGGGTCATGGGAAGGACAGAGTTTGAGCCTGCCTTCTGCTACAGAACATCGTTGGTTGGAAAGAAATGTACTTTGCTTGCTCACTAACTACTTTTCTATATTAAATAGATTTTATCCTTCATTTTTTTTCTCTCCCAAATCATTTATATGAAAAAGGACTTTATGGCATGAAAGCTGGAGATGAACCAGTAGGGTGTTAGGGGATGCTCTGTGCTTCAACATAGATTGAAACCTAGGAGGAGCTCTGGTTGCACCAGCCAAGGAGGAGGTGGATCTCCCTTATACTTTTCAGCACAGAAGGGTGATCTGTGTTCCCCATAACCCCACTTACGGTATTCCCTTGGGATGCTGCTCTGGCTTCTTCCAATTGGCAATACTTTCTGCCCTACTTAGATTTCACTGCTGTGTGCTGCTAGATGGCTGCCACCTACCACCCCAGAGCTGTCTGCCTCTTGGTAATGGAGGAAAAGATTCATGTATATATAATATTTACAAAGCATTTTGTAATCCTTTCTGATTAGAGGTGCCAAATAAATATAAGATTATTATAGTATGTAGAGATATAGGTGCAAATTGAATCACAGGTTACTTGGCATGTGTTATACAAAAGGTCAGACTAAATGTTCTAGGAATCTATGTTAACTCTGGTCATATAGTTTTAAAAAGAATCCTGATTTCTGAAGAATTTTTGTAAATAAAAGCACCAGGTTTGATTCACTGTGGTTGTATTGTGAGTTACTTGTGAGTAGTTTGATAACTAGTGGCTACCCATGAATGTATTAGTGAATCTTGGAAGTTTCACAGGTTTTTTGGCTGAAAACTCCTACTGAAAGTATGTTGTTCACAATTTATTATTATTCTGTTTTAAAAGTTTCAGCCATCCAATCAGATAATAGGAACAACACTCTGTGACTCAGGTAACCAACCACACACCACAAATGGTAAATAATTGAACCACAAATAACAACTGAACAATTCAATAATTGTGTGACTGGCAGATTAAAAATATATCATGCCATCTGGTCAGTGAATACTTAACAATAGTGAATACATTCATGAAAACAAGGATCAGCTAGTGAATGATTTGGGAACCAAATCCCTGATCCTGCAGTTGCATCCATGCAGAGCTCCACTGAAGCCAAAGGTCTGTGCATGTTAATCTGATTGGAAGTTTGGGGCCCAAAGGAGAGGAAGGATGGCCTTGTATCTGAGGTACAGGACTGGAAATTGGGAGATCCAGCTCTGGCTGAGACTTACTGTGTAGCCTCGAGCAAGTCACATACCCAGTCCCAGCCCAGGGCCGCAGACTTGGCCTAGTCCTCTAAAAATCGCTGTGTAGGATTCAGAGCCTAAGTTCCAGTCTGAGCTTCAATTTCAAAGCACTGTCCACACAGTTATTTTTAGAGCGCTAATGCGAGCCTTGTCTACCCAGACTGGGAGGCTTGCTTCTGCCGGCTCTGCAGTGCTGTGTAGAGTCCCCTTTAACAGCCATATGTTTAAAGGAATTTAGTCACCTAATGATGCCTATAGCTGCCTAGCCACTTAAGCACATTTGAAAATCCCACTAGATACCTAACTGCATTTTTAGGTGCTGAAATACCTTTAAAAATATGGGCCTTAGTCTCTCTCTCTCGCTGTCCCAATTCCCCCATCTGTAAAATGAGGACAATAATACTTCCTATTGTCTATTTAGATTGGCCCTTACCCTGTGTCTGTACAGCACCTAACACAACAATGCTTCAGTTTCAGTTGGGGCCTCCAGATAACATGAGAACACAAACAATCATGAAAGGGGACTGACTAGTTTTGTACTCTATATTATTTGAGACAATATTTCTACAGTAAGTGCATGTTTTAATTTATAAACGTGTGTCTATATATTATAGATACACATAATGGGTGAGTATATGAAATATAATAAAAAATGGAAGAATATCCCAATAAATGTTTCTCTAAAATATTTGAAAACAATCTACTTTCATGAAATCCCATTTGGTAATGGAAATAAGCAGTTTTGCTTTTTTAGCCAATCCATATCAAGTAAAAACATTTCAGTAACTTAATATTCTCTCAGTGCAATCAACAGGAATTTATTTGAAGCAATGTATTTTTGTTTTAAATCAATACGTTTCAAATAGTTGCATCTTAGGTGTAACCAATATATTAGTCTTTAAACCAGCAGAGTGTATGTCTTTATTTAAATCTAATGTGATGTTCTTAACCAGCACATTTTTACTCAAAATGAATATAGATTTGCTGAAACCAATAGAGCGTAGCACAGGTATCATCTCTGAAGTAATGCAGAAAATATATTTTAATGTAAACCAGTATGGTAGCTACATGGCACTTAAAATCCTCTCTTTAGAAAAGTCAATATCAGTTAAGATTCATTCAGGAAACACAGCTGTGTTTTTGTTCTGTGGAAGCCCTTAGTTCTCCTATGGAGACTGACTGCCTGATTCCCCATTCTGCCCTGCCTGCTCCATACCACTCTGGATAAAGGAGGTGTATATACTGGGTGAAAGAGGCCCTGTGGAATGCACCTAATTTAAGGGGATTATTTGGTTGACAGAAAGACTATTACCTCTCCTCCCGCCCCAGTATCCTTTGGGGCATGGAGATATGCATCACAAGAATACACTTTCTTCTGTTTATTTTCTGCTGCTGCAACCACCATTATTATTTCTGATGTATTTGTATTGTGTCAGCATCTAGAGACTCCAGTCAAAGATCTGGACCCCATTGTGCTATGCGAGATATTGACTATACGGATAGCAGCACCTGTAGCTACATATGTGACTTTACATTGTGGACCCAGCAAATTCTGGAAACTCCCATACTACAAATCAGTACATGGCACATGCTATGATACAGTACTGACTTTCTTCCCCTTGTCTCTTACCATATTTTGATTTCCCTCACAGTAATTTATGAGGGTTTTCAAAAGCCCCTTGTTGGCATAGCCAGTCTTAGGGCGCCAAAAAGGAGACTCTTAGCTTTCGTTTTGTTTTTCTAAAAGTGAGCTCCTAGCCCTTTTCCTGACCAGGGAGGCTTGTGGTTTCCAAACCCAAGTGCCCTTCTTGGAGGACTCATGGCCAGCATCTCCTTCCGCCACCCCAATTTATATAGAGGGCTCTCCAGCTGATTTTAGCTGTATGTAATGTGGAGACAAGCAGTTTCTCAAGTAGTTGGCTCCCTACACTTTAGGTCTTCAAAGGTAACAACCAACACCATGCATTGCACCCAAAACTTCTCAGCAACTAGTGCTGATCTTGGCAATGCTGGTGCAATGTGCTCCTGACTGAAATGTTGTTGAGTAAATAGCAGCCTCATTCTGTGCTAATTTCCGTACCCAACTGATCTTAAAATTATAGCTCCATGTAGAACATGTTACAGCAAACTGATTTTAAGGTGATAAAGCCATTGATAACTATGGCAAGGTCTGTTTGGAAAAGGAAATGTCACACACTTTGTACAAGGCAGAGGTGGAATACAACGCTCAGAGCCAGGTCTGCAACTTGGGTATCTGCTTATGGCCCGGAATCAAAGCCCCTTGAAGACACTGGGCTTGGGATAAGGGTTCTGTTTTACAAATGGTCCTCAGTTTGTTGGTCTTATATAATCTTCAGCAATTCTCCTGCTGCTTCACCACTGAATCCCACCACTATTATCTCACTCTGATTTGGATTGAGTCGCAAGCAGCTAGCCCTCATCAAGCCTCCCCAGCTTATCTAGACACTGCGTTTTTCATTCCACTGCACTAGCAAGGTCATATGTGACAAAGATGTATATGCATCTATCTGAAGTATGGATGAGGGCTGAATTCATAAAGAAAAGGCAATGCTGTATCAATTATTTTGAAATTAACCAACCCCTTTCTAAAAGAAACCCAGAAACACTTTGTTATTACTGATCAGAAAGTGACAGGTTCTGACAGCTTGTCATCCACTGCATAAATCTCAGCTGGAGCCTGCTTTACTCCCATATTCTGACATCCACTCATTCATTATTTCTGAAACGTTAACCTCAACTTCCAGCTGATGGATTTGAGGGGGCAATAATCAAGCAAAGCTAATTTAAGGCAATGGTACAAACCACTCCTGGCTTTCTCAACCATTGTTTTTTTTTATCCAAGGCATTGGCGAGGTTTTCAGATGGTTCAGAATGTTATGGCTTTCTCATTATAAGGTAACAGATCAAAACTACTGAATACAGTTGTGAACAAAATATATCAGATCAAATGAGTTCCATATAATGGAGGTTATAACACAGTCTTTATATCGCCTTCCAAGAGACGTGTTTTATCTTTACAGTGAAAATGTCTATAATGAAAACAGGACAATTATATTCCTTATGCACTAAGATGTATGTATGGATATGGTGTAAAAAAAAAAATCCTAGTGATAAGATTGTCATATAAACCAACAAAACAGAGCTAAGATTGTGCCTTTACTCATGGTACTGAGCAATGATATTGCAGCAGTCTCGGTATCCTCATGTAATCCCATGTTGATAATAACTCATAATGCATACACTCAGCAGTTGCATTAAGGTTGTCCGGGCAACCTTAATTCTGCATTTCCTAACTATTGAGTACTTGAGTTTTCAACATTAATGTTCTTTTAACATAGAAAATTACATCCAAAACCCCCTTATGTTTTCTAAAAACTTAAAATAGAAAAAACAAAATGTCATCCCCTTGAACCATAGTGCATACCCCCCCCCCCATGGGTCATCAGCAGGCTTGGGCCTTTACATCCACAAAATAGTGCTTTTATTTGAACTAATGGAGTAATTCGACGTCTGTAACTCAACCACAGGTTAGGGGTCTATTACAGGAATGGGTGGGTGAGGTTCTGTGGCCTACCATGTGCAGAAGGTTTGACTAGATGAGCATGATGGTCCCTTCTGACCAGAGTCTATGAGTAATGGGGAGCATAAGGTCTGCCACAAAAGGGGGAATGGAGACCCAAAATTTGCCATTGGGTTTCACAGCTATTTGCTAGATACCTAGAAATGTTGACTCTCTGCACTCCTGGGTTCTAGTCCAGAGGAGTGTGCAGTAGGGGTTATACCCTTCTGCCCTGTCCCCTCCCAGCCTCTCTCTGTCCCCTTTTGTTCATATGCCCTCCCTCCCGCTTCACCTTCCCCTACTGCTCTGACCTCTAGCTCCTGTTTCCTCATACAACTCCTATCCTCTCCCCTCCATGGCCTCTAGGATGGAGCATACTCAATCATTCTGTGTGGATGGATGGCTCATGTGCAGTCCATTTGGTACGTAGGAACTATGAGGGGCTGGAGCATGCCCAGTGCAGATGGAATCTCGTGAAAACTTAGTGGCCAAACTCTAACAACTCTCTGCAGAGCATATGTGAACTGAGACATTCAGAGGTTCATAATTTGACCAATGTTGGGGAATTTTTTCATGGGCATGCCAAAAGGCACATCGCTGGCATCAGGCAGACCCCCTGGCAAATTTCAAGTCTCTGCTACAAAACATGGAGGTGTGGGAGCTTTTCACCAGAACAGGTGTAAGAATATTTTTAACATGGTGAAAACAATATATTTTCTCTTTATTCTCATTCTCTGAAACAGCAGAACTGTTTTAGCTGAAACGTAAAAAAAAAAAAATTAGTCTGAGGCAGACACCTGGCATGAAAATTTTCAGATGGTTAAATGATTAACATTTGACAAAGTTATAAGCAGCTGGAGACTGCTTCTTATAATGAGAAGCCTTGGGCAACCTTTGTTACAGGTGTTGATGCCTGAACCACCTATAATATTAATCCGCAGTAGTTCAATAATTGGCACAAAATATACTCCTCACTCTCATATATATGGAGCAGCACCAGGAGAGAGCATGCCTGCTGGAAGCACAATCTCTCAGGTGCTTCACACTACTTTCTATTCAAAATTGTGACTGAATGCCACAATCTAGTCCTTAAAGTGGAACTCACTCTGACATCTACGAATCCAGCTACATGTAAAGTTTTGTCAAGCTGTGGCATTTCCTACTATGCTCCAGAATACCTATTTATTGGGGGAAGCAGATCTACTTCCTTAAGCCACTACTTCAGGTTGTGGTGGCATGATACAAGGTGACAGTGTGACACCATGCTAGCTACCAGATAGGAAACAGCTGATATTTTATATCTGGCAAGTCCAGGAAATTTGTTACAGCCTTAACTTTAAGCTGAAGCCAATATTACTTCAAAGCAGTTTTGTTTGCAAAACATAATAGATATTTTTCTCCCCCACAAAAGCAGGCACATGCAGACACCAAAATATTTATTTGCCTACTTTCCCGAAGAGGATCTTAAATAAAACTGCTCACTTCCTACAGGTCAATGTTGCAAAGGCTAAAGTTGTTATTACAGATACTATCTACTAACTCTGGAAGGAAAATATCCTTTTCTCAGATCCCTGCAGATGAACGAACCTATGCAGTAACTTTACAGAGAGCACCTCACCCTTCATACCCACTTGTCCCTTGTGGGGACACACTATTAATCTCTCTCTGCTTCTATTCTTTTCCTGAAAGCACCTATAATTTTCTTTTGATGTTCTCCATCTGCAAAGGGGGGGGATATATAGTATTTCTAGACATACAAAGAAATTTCAATTGGTCACTGTATTTATTACAGCTGGGTGAATACAACAACAACAAAAGTTATCTGAGAATATTCTTTTGTATAAATCTCACAGCTTCACTGAATTGATATTCACGACTCCCTTGTATTCACTTCTTCATATACTTTCCAGTGCACATTTTTGTTTTCAGGAATGTTTGCAGAAAGCACAAGTATTGTGAATACAACAGGAATAAATGTTCATGAGAGAATTTGCCCTGGGAGTGCTTCCATTTTTTTAAATGATTTTTGATGTTTTTTCTAATTATTCACACAGTAGATTTCACTAAATAATTATGAATTGCATAGGGTGACCATATGTCCCATTTTGGCTGGGACAGTCCCTTTTTTAAGCCCTGTCTCGGCCAACTTTTTTGGCAGAAGCGGGCATTTGTCCCATTTGTCTGTTGCCAACTGATCAAGTTGTCAAGAGCAAATGGGACAAATGCTCACTTCTGCCAAAAAAGTGGGGGTGCCGTGCGGAGGAACATGTGGGAGGGCAAGCAGCGATGTCAGTCTGCACATGGGGGAGGCAGGGCTCAGGAAAGCAGAATCAGCCTCGCACAGGGGGCAGGCAGGGCTCGGCTCAGGCCAACCCGTTGGGGGTGGGGGGATGAGGAGGGCTCAGGGCAGCCCCTCGTGGTGCCCTGTTTTCCCTTTGGGAAATGTGGTCACCCTATGTTTGCAGGTAATAAGTAGAGCTGTCAAGTGATTAAAAAAATTAGTTGCTAGATTAATCGCACTGTTAATAATAGAATACTATTTATTTAAGTATTTGTGTTTGTTTTCTACATTTTCAAATATATTGATTTCAATTATAACACAGAATACAAAGTGTACACTGTTCACTTTATATTTATTATTACAAATATTTGCACTGTAAAAAACAAAAGACATAGTATTTTTCAATTCACCTAATACAAGTACTGTAGTGCAATCTCTTTATCATGGAAGTTGAACTTACAGATGCAGAATTATGTACAAAAAAGCTGCATTCAAAAATAATACAATGTAAACTTACAAGTTCACTCAGTCCTATTTCTTGTTCAGCCAATCGCTCAGACAAACAAGTTTGTTTGCATTTGCAGGCAATAAGGCTGCACGCTTCTTGTTCAGAATGTCACCTGAAAGTGAGAACAGGTGTTCTCATGGCACTGTTGTAGCCAACATCGCAAGATATTTACATGCCAGATGCGCTAAAGATTCATATGTCCCTTCATGCTTCAACCACCATTCCAGAGGACATATATCCATGCTGATGACGGGTTCTGCTTGATAACAATCCAAAGCAGTGCAGACCGACGCATTTTCATTTTCATCATCTGAGTCAGGTGCCACCAACAGAAGCTTGATTTTCTTTTTTGGTGGTTCAGGTTCTGTAGTTTCTGCATCGGAGTGTTGCTCTTTTAAGACTTCTGAAAGCATGCTCCACACCTCATCCCTCTCAGATTTTGGAAGGCACTTCAGATTCTTAAACCTTGGGTCGAGTGCTGTAGCTATTTTTAGAAATTTCACACTGGTACCTTCTTTGCATTTTGTCAAATCTGTAGCAAAACAGTTATTAAAATGAACATGTGCTGAGTCATCATCCGAGACTACTATAACTATGAAAGATATGGCAGAATGCGGGTAAAATATAGCCAGAGACATACAATTCTCCTGCAAGAAGTTCAGTCACAAATTTAATTAACACATTATTTTTTTAATGAGCATCAGCAGCATGGAAGCATGTCCTCTGGAATGGTGGCCGAAGCATGGAAGGGGCATACGAATGTTTAGCATATCTGGCATGTAAATATCTTGTAATGACAGCTACAAAAGTGCCATGTGAACACCTGTTCTCACTTTCAGTTGACATTGTAAATAAGAAGTGGGCAGCATTAGCTCCTGTAAATGTAAACAAACTTCTCTGTCTTAACGATTGGCTGAACAAGAAGTAGGACTGAGTGGACTTGTAGGCCTTAAGGTTTTACATTGTTTTGTTTTGAGTGCAGTTATGTAACAAAAAAAATCTACATTTGTAAGTTTCACTTGCACAATAAAGAGATTGCACTACAGTACTTGTATGTGGTGAATTGAAAAATACTATCTTTTATCATTTTACAATTCATATATTTGTAATAAAATAATATAAAGTGAGCAGTGTACACTTTGCATTCTGTGTTGTCATAGAAATAAATATATTTGAAAATGTAGAAAAATCCAAAATATTTAATACATTTCAATTGGTATTCTATTGTTTAATAGTGCGTGTGACGTTGCACCCCATAATGCTTTATGGAAATAGGCTTATGAATGTAAATATGACATGAGTGGAATATGTTTTATGCTACATATGCCATGTAACATATCTCTGCAAAGGTTATGATCTACTGAATACATTCATCCTATTTGTATGCATGTATCATTTTTGTATTCGAAGTTATGAATATTGGCTATGTACTTGTTTAATTTTAAATAGCCTCAGTGAAGCAGTTGGTCAGCTTCCTGAGAAAAGACTATTCTCAGTAAGTGCCCAATCAAGAAACGCTTAAGCCAACAATGAACTGGGAGACGCCAATCCACATCTGAGCTTTCCCAGGAATGTGGCTTGGCTGGTAAGGAACTCAGTCATGCATGGACATATGACTTGCCCATGTGACTCCAAAACTCCATTTTGTAGCGGGATTCTACACAGGGGGAGGGAGGGGTGTCCACCCACAAGAGAAAGTCTATTTAAACCCTTGGGAGACCCCTCCATTTTGTCTTTAGCTGGCTCAAGAGATAGCCACTCCACCCCAAAGGATACCTGAAAGAAACCGGGACAAAGGACAGTAACTACAGGGGTTGTGTGTGATTGCTGGATCCAGACTAGAAGGAGGTAGTCTGTAAAAGGTTATTGGAACATCTCTGAGGGTGAGATTTTTATCTGTATTCTGCTTCTTACTGTATTAGGCATAGGCTTGCGTGTTTTATGTTATTTTTCTTGGTAATTCACTTTGTTCTGTTACTTGGAACCACTTAAATCCTACTTTTTGTATTTAATAAAATCACTTTTTACTGATTATTTAACCCAGAGTATGTATTAATACCTGGGGGGACAAACAGCTGTGCATATCTCTCTATCGGTATTATAGAGGGCGAACAATTTATGAGTTTACCCTGTATAAGCTTTATACAAGGTAAAAGGGATTTATTTGGGGTTTGGACCCCATTGGGAGTTGGGCATCTGTGTTAGAGACAGGAACACTTCTTACACTGCTTTCAGTTAAGCCTGCAGTTTGTGGGACGTGGTTCAGACTTGGGTCTGTGTTTGTAGCCGGCAAGCGTGTCTGGCACAATCAGGCAGGGTTCTGGAGTCCCAAGCTGGCAGGTGAGGCAGGGGCAGAAGTAGTCTTGGCACATCAGTTGGCAGTCTCAAGGGGTTTTTGTGATCCAACCCATCACAGTGCAATTAAAACTCTGATTAATTGCAATTAATTTTTGTAATCGCGATTAATTTTTTTGAGTTAATCGCATGAGTTAACTGTGATTAATCGACAGCCCTAGTAATAAGGTAAACAGTTATCTAACCATGACAGAGGAGCAATCTTCACCATCCCTCAGTCACCAGCGAAAACAAGATCCAAAGTGCAGCTAGCTGAATAAATAATCATAAAGAATCATCATGATGGCCATTAGATTACAAGGTAATGTTGAGGAGCCAAGGTTCATGTGCATGTGAAAAGGACCCAGAACAAATAACCCTGGAAGTTCCTAATGCCTTACTGGGCAAAAATTCATCATGTCTAGTAGATGAGGGTTTTTCTAATGGATTCTGACTCTGTAGCATAAGCAATATACTATAAATCCCTCAGATTTTTATTATATACCTAGTGAACAGAAATGAGATGATTAACCACACATGCAGTACCTTTCCCTCTGGAGGGGCCGATTGTGGAAACCACCAACTAACCGATAAACTCACCTATAAGAAATTAACTTCCCGGACTAGAACAGGAGCCACGTTCATTTAACCTCTCCTCCCATTGTGCAAGTGCAGTCTAGCAGCTCCGACTTGAACTACCGTGTTTCAGACCTAATGGGCCAGGACATGATTCCAACATGGCCTTTACGCTTACACAACCTCAAAATCCCACATGCCATTGTGCTTATTTCTGATGGGATTTCAATCTGCTCATCTGCAGCCTGATCTCCAGCTCTTGGAACAAACAATGTCCTACTTCTCTAAAGAAAATGTCATTTCATAGCAAACTTTTCTCTTGGACTTTTATTGCTTCTCAGAATCAGTGGCATGTAAATGGTCAATCAGTATCAACACTCATCGGTTATTAACAATGTACTTGAAGGAGAGCTTATTAGAGATGATGCCTTTAAATATTGAGACTTTATGGTTTAAGCATAACACATAAAAATGGCACTACTTCAAGATCCTTGGCTGAAAGACAAAGTTCCTTACAGATGTTTAATTGTGTGTAGGTAATTCTTATTCCAATTATACAGTTGGGGAAAGATAGATTCAGAGAGATTGTGACTTGATCCAGTCAGACAGTAAGTCAGAACTAAAACTCATCAGTTTGTCTACACAGTGGGTTAATGCACACCAGCTGGGGTGTACAGTCTAATGCACACCAGCTGGGGTGTACAGTCTAATGCACACCAGCGCGTCACATGCTAACTGTCCACGTGGACCTTGTGGTTGCATGCTAAAAGTTCCCTAGTGCATGTTGACGTAGTACAGTTTGAAATAAACATTTGAAAGGAACTTTGCTGATAAGGAACCCCAGATGGAGCATTCTAACACACCATCTAGCAAGCCCTAAATAACTTACTTACTTCTCAGCCTGCTGCTGGAGAGAGACACCTGGTCAGTTTGAGTTATGAGGACAGCTGGTAGAGAATTTTACGACAAAAGATTTTTTTGATGGAAAATGCTGATCAATGAAAATGGTTTCTGAGATCCAAAATGAGAAAGAGAGGTCCTTCCCCCCTCCAGAAGAGCCCAGTGGTTAGGGCACTCACCTGGGATGTAGGAGAGAAGATCCAGATTCAAGTTCCTGCTCTAAATCAGGCAGTTCATGTATTTGAACCTGAGTCTCCCACATTGTAGGTCTGTGCCCCTATCATTGGGCTATTGGCTGTTCTGGGGTGATACATTACCTCTCGTGTTTTTCTCAGGAAACCTTTCCAAACGTCTTGGTTGAGTTCAATGCTCAATGAAAGCAAATGCCATAACTGCCTTTTTTTTCCAAAACACAGTTCTTGCTTTCTGGCCAGCCCTATTATAAGTCTGTTTGGGACTCTAGAAAGCCAGACATCCAACCATTTAAGGCCAGTCTTGTTTGACTTTAAAACTATTCAGAAAGGGTGAAATTCACCCCTGCACAGGGGAGAAATATGATTTGGATTCCAATGAAGCATTCCACTGGCCTGCTGCAGAATGGTGAATTTCATCTTAAGGGCCACAGAGTTTTAAGAGGACTTAGTCATGAAGGTGAATCTACTTTCAAAAAGAAGTAGAAACTAATTTACAGTTTCACTTGGGTGTTTTTTGCAGTTTTTCCAACCTGCCTTCACTTATTTGGCTTTGATTTAATGTGGAAAAAATGCAAACAGAAATAAATGAATACTAGAGATGAGAGGTGTGCAACTGGAATGGAGATGTTCACATTTGGATTTGAATCGGGACTCTCAGATTGCTGGCCAAGCACCTCTGTTTTCAATCTCTGATTTAAAAAAAAAAAATATGTCAGAGTTGTGGAATCCCGTGCAGATAAAGTTGAAGCAGGAAATAATCTCATATAGCCATGAGTCCTGAGGGCTACCTTCTCATAAAAGCACATAATTCATTCCCTTGGAGGAAGACTATTAATCATGATGATTTATTTTGGTAAAACTTGGTGTTTGCATACATGTAATTCTCAAGTGGATCATTAAGAATACACAATTATTCAAGAGGTAACCAGTACAGAATTGAAAGACATTTGATTACCACATTGCTGATACATTTAAACATTGTAATTTAAATACAATAACTAATCACTGTTATTTGAGAGACCAGTTTAAAAAATAGCTTGTTTATGAAAAGCGAGTAATTTTTTTTTACAATAAGATGCTATTTCTCTAATCCAGATCTCTTGCCAAGGAACATCCCTCGAGTAAAAGGAAGTAATACAGATGTTCCACTATATATATCTCCATTGTAATAACAATATTCATGGTGCACCATTAATTAAGGCAGCATTTCTCAAACTTTTCAAAGCTGAGGCCTCCTTACATAAGAACGGCCGTACTGGGTCAGACCAAAGGTCCATCTAGCCCAGTATCCTGTCTTCCGACAGTGGCCAATGCCAGGTGCCCCAGAGGGAATGAACAGAACAGGTAATCATCAAGTGATCCATCGCGTCGTCCATTTCCAGCTTCTGGCAAACAGACGCTAGGGACACCATCCCTGCCCATCCTGGCTAATAATAATTGATGGACCTATCCTCCATGAACTTCTCTAGTTCTTTTTTGAACACTATTATAGTCTTGGCCTTCACAACATCCTCTGGCAAGGAGTTCCACAAGTTGACTATGTGTTGTGTGAAAAAATACTTCCTTTTGTTTGTTTTAAACCTGCTGCCTATTAATTTCATTTGGTGACCCCTAGTTCTTGTGTTATGAGGAGGAGTAAATAACACTTCCTTATTTACTTTCTCCACACCAGTCATGATTTTGTAAACCTCTATCATATCCCCCCTTAGTCGTATCTTTTCCAAGCTGAAAAGTCCCAGTCTTATTAATCTCTCCTCATATGGCAGATGCTCCATACCCCTAATCATTTTTGTTGCCCTTTTCTGAATCTTTTCCAATTCCAATATACCTTTTTTGAGATGGGGTGACCATATCTGCACGCAGTATTCAAGATGTGGGCATACCATGGATTTATATAGAGGCAATATGATATTTTCTCTCATTATCTATCCCTTGCTTAATGATTCCCAACATTCTGTTCGCTTTTTTGACTGCTGCTGCACATTGAGTGGATGTTTTCAGAGAACTATCCACAATGACTCCAAGAGCTCTTTCTTGAATGGTAACAGCTAATTTAGACCCCATCATTTTATATGTATAGTTGGGATTATGTTTTCCAATGTGCATTACTTTGCATTTATCAACATTGAATTTCATCTGCCATTTTGTTGCCCAGTCACCCAGTTTTGTGAGATCCTTTTGTAGCTCTTCGCAATCTGCCTGGGACTTAACTATCTTAAGTAGTTTTGTATCATCTGTAAATTTTGGCGCCTCACTGTTTACACCTTTTTCCAGATCATTTATGAATATGTTGAATAGGACTGGGCTCCGTACAGACCCCTGGGAGACACCACTGTTTACCTCTCTCCATTCTGAAAACGTACCATTTATTCCTACCCTTTGTTTCCTATCTTTTAACCAGTTACCAATCCATAAGAGGACCTTCTCTGTTATCCCATGACAGCTTACCTTGCTTAAGAGCCTTTGGTGAGGGACCTTGTCAAAGGGTTTCTGAAAATCTAAGTACACTATATCTATTGGATCCCCCTTGTCCACATGAGTGTTGACCCTCCCTCTCAAACAATTCTAATAGATTGGTGAGGCATAATTTCCCTTTACAAAAACCATGTTGACTCTTCCCCAACAAATTATGTTCATCTATATGCCTGACAATTTTGTTCTTTTCTATAGTTTCAACCAGTTTGCCCGGTACTGAAATCAGGCTTACTGTCCTGTAATTGCCGGAATCACCTCTGGAACCCTTTCTAAAAATTGGCGTCACTTTAGCTATCCTCCCGTCATTTGGTACTGAAGCTGATTTAAATGATAGGTTACAGACGACAGTTAGTAGTCCTGCAATTTCACATTTGAGTTCCTTCAGAACTCTTGGGTGAATACCATCTGGTCCTGGTGACTTATTACTATTTAGTTTATCAATTTGTTCCAAAACCTCCTCTAAAGACACCTCAATCTGGGACAGTTCCTCAGATTTGTCACCTAAAAAGAATGGCTCAGGTTTGGGAATCTCCCTCAGATTCTCAGCCGTGAAGACCAATGCAAAGAACTCATTTAGTTTCTCCGCAATGGCCTTATAGTCCTTGAGTGCTCCTTTAGCATCTCAATTGTCCAGTGGCCCCACTGGTCGTTTAGTAGGCTTCCTGCTTCTTATGTACTTAAAAAAAAATTGCTATTACTTTTTGAGTCTTTGGCTAGCTATTCTTCAAATTCTTTTTTGGCCTTCCTAATTATATTTTTACACTTCATTTGCCAGAGTTTATGCTCCTTTCTATTTTCCTCATTAGGATTTAATGTCCTCTTTTTAAAGGATGCCTTTTTGCTTCTCACTGCTTCTTTTACTTTGTTGTTTAGCCACAGTGGCATTTTTTTGGTTCTCTTCCAATGTTTTTTAATTTGGGGTATACATTGAAGATGAGCCTCTATTATGGTGTCTTTAAAAAGTTTCCCTGGAGCTTTCAGGGATTTCCCTTTTTGCTCTGTACCTCCTTCATAAAAATGAAAGCAATTAAACCCCCATTAGCCCTACCACATGGTCTTTAACACCTTCCCAAAATGACCAGTAGCTCACAGTGGATTGTGTAGATCTTTGTAGTAAGATACTTCCTCTCCTTTAGTACATGTGTTGATGAGCAATGAAGTAGCTAACAATGTTGATACTGAAAGTGTCATCACTGGCATCTGAGTTCTGACTTTAGAGCTGTTGTTTCAGACTCTCTGCAAACTCAGTTAGCTGTTGCTGCACTGGTTACCCTATGGTAATTTTTGAAGGTTTTATTTTCAACCATAAGTAAGGCTACGATTTAGTGATGGGTATTCTTAGTAAAAGTCATGGACAGGTTACATGCAGTAAACAAAAATTCACAGGCCCGTGATCTGTCCATGACTTGTACAATAGATACCCCTGACTAAATCTTAGCTGGCGGGACTGCTGTTCTGGGGGACCCCCGGGGCCAGCTGCACCAGTCACTTCTCGGGCAGTTCCCGGGGCCAGCCACACCGGCCGCTGCTCGGGCGGTCCCTGGGGCCAGCTGCCGGGGGCCACTGAGCAGCGTCTGGTGTGGGTGGTTGTGGGGCTGCTCCAGTAGTGGATGGTGTGGCTGGCTGGGGGGGCGCGGCCAGTGTGGCTGTCCCCGGGACCACCTGAGCAGTGCCTGGGGGCCACGGAATCTGTGACTTCCATGACCTCTGTGACAGACAGCATAAGTCCTGGAGACTAATCCTGAAAATCTGCAGAAGAACTGAGAGGGCAGCCACGCACGCTAAGTTAAATTTTTGCTCTCCCTCTCAGGAAAGCATGCTCTATGTTTTCAGAAACACTACATTCACATGTGTATTACAGCATAAAGTTTATCATTCTTCTGTAATTTGTCTATACCTGCCGTCTTCCCTCTTATTCCCACATTTGTGCCCAGTTCTAGGGTCAATGTCCATCTCCTCAAGAGGACCTGGGAAGTCTTATCCCTTGCAGATGGGGAAAAATGGGGGCGGGGGGAGAAAATAGAGATCCTACACACTAGGAGCGCTGATCTCTCATATGGAAGAATGGATGTGATTAGACTACCAGGTAAACCTACTTTTCCCTCTAACCACTTTGCTCTCAGGTACACAAAGCTATGTAATGTTATGGTTCTCAAACTTTAATACATAACATACCATATCTAAAACTCCAAAGGACTTTGGTGTATTACCTCCATAGTCAGTGTAGTAATAACAGACTTATTCTGATACCATAAAAATAAACCTATCTGCTTACCACCTGCTTGCAGCCCACATAAGCCCCAGGGTTACAGTGTGTGCTCATCTCAGAATTTGAGAATTGCTGGGGTAACAACTTTCCCCTCCTCCACTAGGTGGGTTGCAAATGGATGTGATTTGAGACAAGCTGGGGGAAATGAAAGAAAATTATTCTCGAGCCTGCTGCTGGCTGCTACTAGTCCTAAGGGAGATAAGCCTTTGAATATAAGAGCTCTTTGGGTTTTAAAACAAGGTGGTCTAGCTTCATTTGTTCAGGTACCATTGATGTTACAATAGACTTTAGAAAGTCCAGTTAAAAAACATTTTTAGCAAAATGTGACAGAGCCCTTGGGGATTGATTCTCCCCTGCCTTGCACATTGTGTGGTCATTTACATCTGAGCAATGTGGCTATGAAATGCTACCAAACCAGATTCCTCCACTTTTGTACACTTCTGTTGTTTCACACCCACTTTGGAGCCATGGACAAGGTGTTGTGTGGTGCAGAGTCAGGTTTCTGGAGTCTGAAGTCCTCTACTTAACCACAGAGCAGGTACAGCACGGATAGAAACAGTGCATCTTTTCCCTCACTTACCCAGAAATGTTTCACTCCAGATCTCACGGGGCCAACTCTGGGCATGGGAGTGTAGTTCTATGTCCAGGCTCGTTCTATGTCCATGTCCTTGGCCGTTTTGCTGTGCCTGATGCCAATAGCATCCATTGGTGCGATGTTTATAGATACAGTCATGCTGCCAGTGGGACAGAGGTAACTAAGTCAATGAACTCATTTTACATGGATCACTGAACAGCCATTGGCGAGTAATAACTTTACTAGTGAACCCTACTACTGAAGTGGGGGGCTGCGGAAGGCTCTGTCCCATTACCAAGTCCCCCCTTGTGATCAAGAGTGAATCTTTGAGATATTCCCTGAAATTGGTCATTACAATCCAAATGATAAAAATCCTTGACACAAACCTACTTCTGTAAAGTTTTTACAACCAAGTCCCCAGCAGCATAAAGAGAACATGTTCCCCTTTCCAACCCTGTCAACCTTCATTCTCACAAGAACCCCAAATTAATAATTATTTAACTGCTGAATAATTATGGCAGATGATTAATTGATCATAAGGAGGTAGCTCTCAGGGTGCTATTAATCAGTATGTCATCATGCAGAAAGAGGGGATAAGCAATCTATATCTGTTACAAAGGGTGTAAGGGATGCATTATTCAGGCAGCATGAAAAGGTCACTGTGGTGCTGAAAGCAAGATGGGTAGATTTAGTTAGATTGATGAGAGAGTATTATTTTGTATATTTATTATCAGGGAAAAACACACCATTACATCTGTACAAACACCGTAAATAACTGTTTAAACAAAATGCCAAGGAAAGAATGAGTTCCTCAGCTATCTACAGTATTTTAATCTCAAACACCACTGGGTATTTTACAGGGCCATGGCCACTTTTTGGTTTTGGAATTTTCCCATCAAAGGAACATGCTGAGTTAACTCTGCCTGCCCCCCAAGCTGTCTGTCATCCATTTTACTTCACTACCACAACACATTGTATCACATGTTACCACAACTTACACAGTTAGAAGAAGCTAGTTTGGTAAAGTGGTGTGCTGAAAACGGTGGGTTGAGCGGGACACAACTGATGTTGTGGTACATGGTCTGAGGCATAGAGAAAGGTGTGTGTCTATGGGAGGAGGAGTGGAGAGTATGCACAGTTGGGTAACTTCACAATTTATTTCATGTATGTCAGGTATGTTTTGTGTGCAACCCTAACTGCTTCACAGTGAGTTTGTGTAATATATGTAGTATCGTCTACACCTATATATGCAGTACATTATTACAATATGTAGTGCAGCAGTGCCTAGGGCCGCCAATCAGAGGCAATGGTTCCATTGTGCTAGGCACTGTACAGATATGCAGTAAGAATTGCTCACAAAACTTGGTTATGACAGGATGCAACAGGAGGCTGAGACAAACAAACAGATAAAGGTGGAAAAGGGGTGAATATGATAACAGTGAGAAAGTTGTCATATAGTGGACAGAGCTCTCAGCTCAAAACCTAGCCCAGGGATCAGCAACCTTTGGCACATGGCCCGCCAGGGTAAGCCCTCTGACAGTCTGGGCCAGTTTGTTTACCTGTCACATCAGCAGGTTCGGCCAATCACAGCTCCCACTGGCCGCGGGAGCTGCGGAAGTGGCAGCCAGCACACCCCTTGGCCTGCATCGCTTCCCGCAGCCCCCATTGGCCTGGAGTGGCGAACCGCAGCCAGTGGGAGCTGCGATCAGCCAAACCTGGGGACGCGGCAGGTAAACAAACCAGCCCCCCCCGCCAGGGGCCTTACCCTGGTGGCCGCATGCCAAAGGTTGCCGATCCCTGGCCTAGCCATTGTCAGGTGGTATGCCCCACACAATACAGTAAGGGAATTTTTCAAAATGCTCAGTATTGGCTTAACTCTGTTGATGGCCCCAATCCATCTTCAGTCGAATAGATCATGCTGCCCCTCTGATAACCATCCAGTTTATCTATTTATTTACTAGTACTGAGTGAAACTCCAGATGTAATGGGAGCCAGGCACGTAGTGGAGAATGGAGGGGCATCAGGCACCTAAAATACAACTCCAGTCAGGCAATGTGGTACAATAGGAAAACACAGTTTCAATGTTGAACTGACTCCAAATGAAATATTTTTTGTCAGTTACTGTAGCGGGGTGGATACCGGCTCCTGCCCTGGTGGGTTTGGAACAGCCCTGGGAGAAGGCTGTTCCAGGGAGAAGCAGCAACTGGGCTGATTGGGGAAGTATCTGCAGCTCGGCCACACCCTAATCAGAGCCCAGATGGCCTGTATAAAGGCAGGGAGCCAGGAGCTCAGACAGAGTCTCTCTCTGCGTTCAGGGAGAGAAGGGCCTGGCTGCAGGGAGCAGAGACAGGATATCTGAGTGGAGCAGAGCTGGGGAAAGGCTGGGGAGTTCCAGCCTGGAAAGCCCCAGGCTGTGGCCTAGCAGTGGGCCAAGGGGTACTGGGGGTTGCAGAGGGCAGCCCACGGCTAGACTGAGGCAGCAGATCCAAACCCACCCTTGCCTGTGATGAGTGGCCTATACTGCAGTCTGCCCCAGGGAGTGGGGGCTAATTGGTGACTGGCAGTGGCCTTACACTGAGGTGAGGTGGGGTTAGTGGGTAGGGGTTCCCCTGGGAGGGGAGACCTAGCGTGTGTGGGTACTGCCGGGGGCAGCACCCAGAGCAAGGGGCACTGGGGTCCTGGGAGGGACACGGGGCCCAGTAGAGGACAAGGCGGAACACTGGCCTGCAGAGGGTGCTCCGGAGGCTAGGTTGAGCTAATTCTCCGAGAGACCAGCAGGAGGCGCCCCAGGGGTGAGTCCGACCCCTTACAGTTACCAAACAAAAATATTCCAGTTTTCCCAATGGAAAGTTGAAAATGTTCAGGACAATCAATTTTTTTTTCACAAAAATTTTGATTTTGCGGAAACTGAATTTTCCATTAAAAAAAACAATGGACAGAAAATTCCTGACTCACTCTGTTATTTACTTTTTGTAGCACCCAGTATGTGAGTTGGGCACTCTTACAAACATTCAAATAGATATTTATAAACATTACATTGTAATGGTTTCAATAATCTCTTCTCCCACAGTGACATGTTTATATTTATCAACTACTTTACAGCCAAATAGCCCCTATGTACAGATTCTTGCCCTCTATTCCTTATCCCAAATTCTTCAACTCCTCTTTTCCAAATGCCAGAAGTCAGATGTGCACTGTGGAGTTTGTAATCTTCCTGATATTCAAACTGGTTTATGGACTTTACAGATTTTGCCCAGGTCAGGAGTGGATCAACAGATGTGTGAGTCATTGACATAAAGATGTTAACTGAAACTGTGTAAGTGGATTGGAAGAGAGAACTTAAAGGTAGATAGAAAAGGGGATGAAGAAGATCTTTTAAACACTGAAAGAGCAACCAGTGAGATAGTATAAGAACCGACAGATTCACAACAGCCAAGGAAGGACAAAAAAAATTGAAGAAGATTGGTAGGTTGGTGTAATTGGCAATGTCAAAAGCAGCAGAAAGGTGGAGGAGGTTAAGGATTGAGCAGAGATCCTGAGATTTGACCAGGCAGAGGTTGTTAGACATCTTGATGAGAGCAGTTTTTGAGGACTAGAGGGAGAAAGCTAGAATGGAGGGAATCCAAGATGGAGCTGGAGGAGAGGTGCTCTGGGCAATGGTTGTAGATGTTATGGTTGAGGAGTTTAGAGGTGAAGGGAAAGACGTCCGTAGGTGGAGAGAGGCAAAGTTTAAACTGATAAAAGGAACTTATCGAAGCTAGTCAAAGTGTCATGGTCTGGCTTTAACCAATGTAATGTGTGAAGAATGAAATAGTTGGGAAAGTCTTTCCATAAAATGAGGCTGTGCTTTTAGCATATTATTATTGCACACCTGTAGCTTTTGAGCCATATCTGTTTAGTTGGCTGATCAATTATTTTACAATTACCAGCATTACAAAGCAAACAGAAGTGTAAATCACAGGCTGTATTCTCTTCTGCTTCATTCATTAGCAGCTAATTCCAATTCTAGATGTTGTTGTCAAGAAGTGTGTGAAACAGAAATCACACAGTCGGAGTAAGTTCACAGTGGTGACAATTATACAAATCTAGGTTTTACTAGTCAACATAAATTTTATGTAGAAGTCACTAATGGGGAAAAAATATGGAACCACAATTTATCATTTTACTCATGATTTTTCTCATGATATATATTTTTAAGCTCCTTAGGAAAGTGTGTAAATTTTCCATTTCAGTATTGTTATTAAAAACTATAGACAGGTTATCAGAGAGTCATATGCACACGGTACCTGTTTTATCTTCTTACAACTAAACTTGTAGGACGAGATTCACCACTGTGTTACTCCAGTATGATGCTGTTGTAACTCCACTGGTTTCAATGGAGTGACATACACATAAAGATGAAGTAACAGAGTTATGAATCAGGCTCAGATCTGTCTATAATAAGATTTCTGTTACACTTCTGTTTAGTTGAAATACCTCATCTGTAACTTTCCCATTTGTTTGTTTGTTTGTTTATTAAAGATAAGGGGAGTAGACAATTTCCAGGCAAAAGTAATTGACCTAAATAAAATATTTGCTGTTTGAAGACACATAATAACTAGTGAAATTATATTAGGAATATGTAATAAAATCATTTGTTATGCGCACTGATAGGTGAACATCAAAAATTTGATGGTTATGAGAAGCGATGCTTCTTTCAACCAGGTGCAGGAAAAGCAGTCCAGATCAATGAAATATAACCTAAGATTAGATATGAGCAATCCATTTTGAGCAACATTTGGATGGCCTCAGTTCATATGCTGTTCAACAAGTGCATTCCCAATACAAAATATGTAATACAATATCCATAGTCATGAACAAACTGATGAAGAACACTGCATTGAGTTGAGTGTTCTCAAAGGTAAGCCTTAAACCAATTTGAAAACCACCTGATGGTTACGTGAAACTGTAGGAAATATTCTAGTGGGAACTCTATTTCCAAAGAGGAGTAAGACTGGGATCTTCCCTGTTGCTGGGGGCACACTTACATGAAAGAACAAATGCTGCTGCTTATTTTCCATCCAATTCCATAATCATTTATA
This sequence comes from Emys orbicularis, assembly GCF_028017835.1. Taxonomy (NCBI): domain Eukaryota; kingdom Metazoa; phylum Chordata; order Testudines; family Emydidae; genus Emys; species Emys orbicularis. The sequence goes on from NC_088683.1 coordinate 351,262,667, forward strand.
AACTCACCCCTGGGATGTCACAAATACGGGGGGGATGTGGCTTCAGGTAGGGTATAAATAGTACAAAGGAGTAGATGAACTTTTAAAAAGCCATGATGCTGTTTTCATATGGCTCAGATCACCCCTTTCTGAGCCAGAGCGTTACTACTCAAAATTGGTTTTCATTAAGCACCCAAGGGAGGTATTTAAATTTAATCACATTCCACTTCAGCCCTTATCATGGCGGTAGTTAAGCAGGTGTGGATTGAGGGAAGGCATGGTTTGCTGATTTGTAAGATGCTTTCTCCCAGCATATGCTAGCCAGATTGCCATCCATGCTTCCTGCTAAACCATGCCTTGTTATGGCAAGGGGAGCATGTCATGACCCGCGGAAAGTGACTGCTGAAATGCAAGTTCTGGAGCCCAGATCTCTGCAGGAATCAAAAGGAGAAACTGCTGTCTGATGATCTGTACTGTCAATCCCAAGAGTTCAAGAATCAGAAGCGGTGACTCGGATCGTTATTGATTAAAAACTTCACAACCTTTATTATCCTTGCTCTATCTTCTGGTTGTGGGGAAGCACCTGATAGTGGTCATAAGGGAGAATATACCCCGTGACTGAAATACGCAGAAGGTATTACGCATAATGTAGATGAGCAGGCACAATTAGATTATGGAATTTATTACCACAAGATGCCATTGGGTCCAAGAGCTTAACAGGATTCAAAAAAGATTTTGACATTTATATGGATGATGAGAATAGCAAGAACTAAAACAGGAAAAAAATCAGAGTTTTGGAAGGGATATAAACCCTCATGCTTCAGGACATAAGGCAATCTCAAATTAATGGGGGTTAGGAAAAAGCTTTCCTTGTGGCCAAGTTATTTCATATTTGCCTACTCTGGGGGTTTCTTGCAGCTGCTTCAGATGAAGGTACTGTTGGCCACCGCCAAAGACAAGAACCTGGACTAGATAGCATAGCAATTCCTGTGTTTGCATATGCTGGTAGCAAGCTCATTCTTTCTCATAGGTAGGAAGGGGAAGCACAGGGCTAAAGGGAGGGGAGTTTCACATTTCTCTTCTCAGAGAGCCACAGCAATTCCTCCTTCATCAGTACATTGTGCTCTCTTTGCCCTGTTCCTTTGATTTGCCTGTGTTGGGACAAAGCAAGTGGTCCAGATCAACGTTCACTGGAGCCTCCTGTGTTCAATGACACCGAGAAGGAGCACTCCTGTGATCAGAGCTCCGCTCCCTCTGTCTGATTTAGGCAAAGGGGGTGGAGCACAGCTCAGGAATATTCCCCACCAACCCTTAAGAGGAAAAGAGAGAGAGAGAGAGAGATGTCAACACAAGCTCAGGCCACCAGCAGGGCAACTAGGTACTGTTATGCTTGTCTAAATCGTAGCCTGTCTGTAGCACTCATGAGAATCCCTTCGGGGGGGGGGGGGGGGGGGATAAGACCCTGGAGTTTTTAATGAAATCAATTTACATTTAAATCTTCCTCAGCTGTAAAAAGTTGCATCACGCCTACATAAAGCCGGCAAACAAATGCAGCTTCATGAATTATTTAGCCACAGCTCAAAACCCACAATTGGGATTGACTTTTCAAAGGACCTCTGCTCCTATTGACACACCTAAATAAGATCCAGATTTTCAACAGGGTTCAGCACCTCATATTAAAAAAAAAAAAAAAAAATCTGGCCACATCTTTAGCTGCCTCGGTGGGACCTGAGTTCTTTTAAAAATCTGTCAGGTTAAAAAGCTTTTCAGTTAATCTTTAATTAAGGGCATTTTAAGAGTGCAAAATAAAGAAAATGGGACAGCCTCAAGATGTTTCACTAATATAGAGCACCTTTGCAGCCTGAGGTAAAGTTAATAGTAAGGCTGAGGTAATTTCTTGGTGAGGAGGAGCAGTTTAATATTGGTTTACAATCAGACAATATGCCAGTCTCCTGACTGGAATGAAGATAGTTTATGTCAGTAAACTAATTAGATAATTTCAAATATTTAATATTTCTGTCAGGTTAGTTGCATAAATGAAATAAAGATATTTGTAACAAGGCTGCTAAAAGCATTTAGTTGGAAAAATAACATAAATTTGCCTGAGCAGTTATCATGAATTTAAGACAAACAGCTGATAAATCATCCAGAATGACAATTTAGGGCTGAGCCAGACTGTTGCCAGAGACTGCCCTGTGATTCCTCACAAATACGGCCACCACACTTTGTTCCCCAAAACAATGTTACCATACATTTGGTAAATATTTTTTCTCATAGATAACAAGATGATGTGCATCAAAGTATCTATGAGATGCTTGAATTTTTCTTCCATAAGTTTGATATACCCTCTTGAATTCCCACTTTCTATTTGAAATTTCTGCTTAGCGTTGCTGTGTAAAACAGCTGCTGTGCTACAACTCAAAAGCAGCTGCATTTCAGTGGTCGGCAGATTATATGGAGGAAGCATGGTCTTGTGGCTGAAGTACTGGATTGGGACTCAGGAGATCTGGTTCTGTGCTCTGCCACTGAGTTCCTGAGCAACATTGGTCAAGTCATTTCACTTCTCTTTGCCTCAGCTTCCCCCATCGGTAAAACAGGGATAATAATACTTTCCAACCTCACAGGGACGTTGTGAGGATAAATCCTTTAATGTTTGACAGGCACTTAGATGCTAGGGTGATGAGTAGCTGTATAAAATACTGAGATATGTATATCAGGAGTCACCCATGCATCTAAAACAATCTTTTCATTGCAAGATGTAATACACAACAATCACATTAGTATTACAACAAGTATGTTTTAGTGTCATCTAGCTATCTCCCAAGGTAATTCAGTACCCTATACGCCTCCAATGAAATCTGGCCTTTTCTTAGCAGAAATAATAGAATTGCTTGAAGTCTGCTATATGCAATGGTGTTGTAGCCATGTGGGTCCCAGGATATTAGAGAGACAAGGTGGGTGAGATAATATCTTTTATTGGACCAACAAATTACCACAGATGAACCAGCATCTCCTGTAAGTGGAGTGTGTCTGTCTACATAGCAAAGCCATTATCCACACTCAGAACAGTGATGTTATACACCTGATTTCAGAAATGCTGCATTCTGTTTCCTTACTGATGGCATCGGACATCTTTTGCAAGTCACAATGTGCAGCATAGGTTCACTGTGAAAAGCATGATCTTAATGTAAAAACACACACTGCTTATTAGCTTCCATGATATTTATTGGGGGAAGGAATAGCTCAGTGGTTTGAGCATTGGCCTGCAGGGCCGGCTCCAGGGTTTTGGCCGCCCCAAGCAGCCAAAAAAAAAAAAAAAAAAGCCGCGATCACGATCTGCGGCAGCAATTCGGCAAGAGGTCCTTCGCTCCAAGCGGGAGTGAGGGACCGTCCACCGAATTGCTGCCGAATAGCTGGACGTGCCTCCCCTCTCCGGAGCGGCCACCCCAAGCACCTGCTTGCCAAGCTGGTGCCTGGAGCCGGCCCTGTTGGCCTGCTAAACCCAGGGTTGTGAGTTCAATCCTTGAGGGGGCCATTTGGGGCAAAAATCTGTCTGGGGATTAGTCCTGCTTTAAGCAGGGGGTTGGGCTAGACGACCTCCTGAGGTCCCTTCCAACCCTATGATTCTATGATATGACTTCATGGTAATTATATGTCACAAAAATTGGAAATATGGTATAATGGTATTATAAATATACTGTAATTCAATATATCTATATTCTAAAGTGTATCCAAATATTATATTCCATTTACCACTGTCTCTTTGGAGACTGCAGTGTTAACGCAGCCATGGACTAATGCAAAAGCCCATTGTAGTCAGGAGTCTTTCCATTGATTCAAATGGGCTATGGATTAGTCCCTTATTGTAGAACCTGATCAATAGTCCCCTGAGTAATTACTTTAGCCTTTGTCACTGAAGACTCAATTTATGGGTTGGTGGGGTGAGGGGCCCTCTCTGCAAATTGGCATTAAATAATCTCTTGAGGCATTCCACATGTAATGCCAGATTCATGAAAAGAAGCAATATGGGTCTGTAGATTCACAAATACATGCTCCTCTTCTGCCCACATTGGCAAAATATGCATCTTTCTACGACGGCATTTATTTCAAGCTAGCTATTTTAAAATTAGCTATTAGCAGCTATCTAATTATTACCGTTATAAACAGGATGCAGCAGAAAACTGGCTATCATGAAGTAGAAATGTATGTGATATATGCTGGCCTTCCATACACATAATGAATACTGTATTAGCAAAGATTGCTTTCCAGCACCATCCCCACTAATTGCAAGAAGAGTTTTGAAACATCTGAGACCAGTTTGTGAAGGAAGTTATAAAGCAAAAAACTGCAGAAGGGGGTGTAAATGGGAGAGTAGCCATCCTCACTCAATAAAGCAAAATGTCGGACTCCCATGGATTACAGCAGATTTTGGATCAGGGCCACCTACTCAGCTTACATTCTGTCTAATATTTCTTTAGCACCTCATACCTTTTATAAAAATCTCTTTATTCCTGTTAAATCCTTCGACTAATAAAGTTCTGCCCATTTGCTGGATCTAACTGACTGCTGTTTGGTTGCTTTCTCTTTGTTTTAATTTCCCATGAAGAATTGTGTTTTGTTTTTGTTTTTTACTTTTTTAACCTGCAATACTTGAATAGCCCTGTTCCTTGCATTCATCTTTTTCATAGGAATTGTAGTCTCTATACCTTAATTATAATGTATTTTGTAGTTCTCTCCTCTGCTGACTACACTGGTGTATTTTAGTACTTCTATCAGATCCACTAGGTTTGTTAATTCCTCAAAACTTTCATCCCCGAAATCTAATACTCTGGTATTGCTTCATTCTGTTAACCCACTCAAGATTATGCTGAATTCAAATAGCTCATGGTGTCTGGTATGAAGCTTCTCTTACTGTCACATTTCTAGTTGGCACCTTTCAAATAGCAGTGGTTAAAACAGATTGAAACAGGAAGGGATCTCTCATTGCACCTGTAGGGAGAGCTGTGGATAGAATTATGCTAACCGAAGCCAAGGAGGGAGGAGTTCCCTCATGTTTTTAGACAGGGAAGGAGGAGCTGTAGTTCTCTCACACTCACCTCCCCTTTCCTGCACCTTAACCACTGCCTTTTAGAAAGCAGCAGACTATCCAGGGTGGCTTCTCTATTAACTGGTGTCTACACTCTTTGTGTTCTGCAAAACGTAGGGCCCTCTTTGATGATGCATATTTGACCAAGGGAGTTGTTCAGATATGACAGTAATGGGCACTGTATAAATACAGAGACATGAATAGGCCCTTTAACCCAACACATATGTGGGTAGATAAGCTCCCCACTTGAGAATGGCATCCTGTGATTTTAAGTACCCTGAGACTTGGATCATACTTCCTACTTACTGCTTCAATTATTAAATGTTGATGAGGTGCTCAGATACTACAGCGATGGACAAATGCTTTTGGGGTCTAGTGCCTACATCTTTCCCACAAATATCTTTCTATCCCTTTCTTGACTATCTGCAGTGATGGTGCTTTAGCATCATCTATTCCACTAATCAACATCTTCAGTGGAAGCCATTTTGAAAAAACTGGAGAAATGCAACTTTTTGTTCACTTCTTTATTCCATAATGGTATAATAATATATCTTAGCAAACTCACCTCCATGATGAATGAAATATCAAATCAAGAAACTATTATAATGTATTTGTAATACACTAGTGACTAGTCTTTTCTATATTGGTTTTTATGTCATACTCTTAGGGTGTGTTGGAATAATTTGTATAGTGGGGGTGCTGAGAGCCATTGAACCAAACTGCAAACCATGTATATGATGGAAACCACTTCAAGCCAGAGTGTGGCAGCACCCACAGCACCCCCAGTTCTAGCATCTATGTACTTACCACCATAGCATCTGAGTGCCTATATTAGTGCATTAAGTGATGTGACTCACCTCTGTCGGGGGTGGTTTGTTCTCTCATCCTTTCCCCAGGGGGACAATTGTGTGTGCAGTCGAGTGTTTTATTTTGGTGTTTTTTGTTTTTAATGGACATGATACTGTGTACAGGAGAAGGCAATTTGTAGAAATATGCCTTGCACTTGGATTTGAAGGTGGTGAGGTTTATGATGCTCTTTATTTTCTGCTGGAGTTAATTAATCTGAGTCTCAAGATGCCCCCACAAAAGCTCTCTCTCTTGTACAGACAAACTTTACCCTTACAGTATAAAGTTCCATTGTGCCTGAGGAGTGAAGTTGTGTACTTTGGTCTAAATCCCTGGAGTGCCTTCAAGATTATTCAGGAATTATTTGGGGGAATTTCTGTGGCCGTCGTGACCTAGATGATCACCGTAGTCCCTTCTAGCCTTGGAATCTATGCATTTATGAAAGATACGGTCTGCGACCTTTAACTTAATTCAATGTTCTACGGGAAGCCAGAGATCAGAGGACGGATTTGGTGTGCTTGCAGTAGCCCATGTTGCTGAGGAGCTGCGCTGCTTTGTTCTGTACTAATTGGAATTTCTTAGAGGCTTTTTATCAAGGAATATCTCACTGCTGTAGTCCTGATGGGAGGTGACAAAGAGTTGCATTGTATGTAAGAGAGTGGTATGATTACTCAGAGCTCCAGTATGAAACTGGGAAAAAGCCTGTTGAGAATCTTTGGGTTAAGTTTAGAGGCGAGAGCAACAAGGGTGATGTGGTGGTGGGCATCTGCTATAGACCAACAGACCAGAAGGATGAGGTAGACGAGGCATGCATTCAGATCTTGATTCTGGTCTGTCCTGTCTCTCAAATGTACAACTGAGGCCAGATCATTATCTACCAGGATGGGATGGGATGGGGTGGAGATTCCTACCCAAGTGGAGTATAGAAAGTGTTATTCACAGTTGCAGCTATGTGAGAGCTTAGTACCAGTGAGGAATCCAAGAGTACTGCTAAAGTATGGACTGAACTGCGCAGTTCATAGAATCATAGAAGATTAGGGTTGGAAGAGACCTCAGGAGGACATCTAGTCCAACCCCCTGCTCAAAGCAGGACCAATTCCCAACTAAATCATCCCAGCCAGGGCTTTGTCAAGCCGGGCCTTAAAAACCTCCAAGGAAGGAGATTCCACCATCTCCCTAGGTAAAGCATTCCAGTGCTTCACCACCCTCCTAGTGAAATAGTTTTTCCTACTATCCAACCTAGACCTCCCACGCTGCAACTTGAGACCATTACTCCTTGTTCTGTCATCTGCCACCACTGAGAAAAGCCTAGCTCAATCCTCTTTGGAACCCGCCTTCAGGTCGCTGCTATCAAATCCCCCCTCATTCTTCTCTTCTGCAGATTATATAAGCCCAGTTCCCTCAGCCTCTCCTCATAAGTCATGTGCCCCAGGCCACTAATCATTTTAGTTGCCCTCTGCTGGACTCTCTCCAATTTGTCCACATCCTTTCTGTAGTGGGGGCCCCCAAACTGGACACAATACTCCAGATGTGGCATCATCAGTGCCGAATAGAGGGGAATAATCACTTCCTCGATCTGCTGGAAATGCTCCTAGTAATGCAGCCTAATATGCCGTTAGCCTTCTTGGCAACAAGGGCACACTGTTGACTCATATCCAGCTTCTCGTCCACTGTAACCCCTAGGTCCTTTTCTGCAGAACTGCTGCTTAGCCAGTTGGTCCCCAGCCTGTAGCAGTGCATGGGATTCTTCCGTCCTAAGTGCAGGATTCTGCACTTGTCCCTGTTGAACCTCATCAGATTTCTTTTGGCCCAATCCTCCAATTTGTCTAGGTCACTCTGGACCCTATCCCTACCCTCAAGCCTATCTACCTCTCCCCCCAGCTTGGTGTCATCCGCGAACTTGCTGAGGGTACAATTCATCCCATCATCCAGATTATTAATGAAGATGTTGAACAAAACCAGCCCTAGGACCGACCCTTGGGGCACTCCGCTTGAAACCGGCTGCCAACTAGACATGGAGCCATTGATCACTACCCATTGAGCCCGACGATCTAGCCAGCTTTCTATCCACCTTACAGTCCATTCATCCAGCCCATACTTCTTTAACTTGGCGGCAAGAATACTGTGGGAGACCGTATCAAAAGCTTTGCTAAAGTCAAGGTATATCATGTCGTCCACTTTCCCCATATTCATAGAGCCAGTTATCTCATCATAGAAGGCAATCAGGTTGGTCAGGCATGACTTGCCCTTAGTGAATGCATATTGACTGTTCCTGATCACTTTCCTCTCCTCCAAGTGCTTCAAAATGGATTCCTTGAGGACTGCTCCATGATTTTTCCGGGGACTGAGGTGAGGCTGACTGATCTGTAGTTCTCTGGGTTCTCCTTCTTCCCTTTTTTGAAGAGGGACACGGTATTTGCCTTTTTCCAATCGTCTGGGACCTCCCCCGATTGTCACGAGTTTTCAGAGATAATGGTCAATGGCTCTGTAATCAAATCAGCCAACTCCCTGAGCATCCTCGGATGCACTGCATCCGGCCCCATGGACTTGTGCATGTCCAGCTTTTCTAAATAGTCCTTAATCTGTTCTTTCACCACTGAGGGCTCCTCACCTCCTCCCTATACTGTGCTGCCCAGTGCAGCAGTCTGGGAGCTGACCTTGTCTGTGAAGACCCAGACAAAAAAAGCACTGAATATTTCAACTTTTTCCACATCATCTGTCACTAGGTTGCCTCCCGCATTCAGTAAGGGTCCCACGCTTTCCTTGACCTTCTTCTTGTTGCTAACATACCCGTAGAAACCCTTCTTGTTACCCTTTACATCTCTTGCTAGCTGCAACTCCATTTGTCCTTTGGCCTTCCTGATTACACCCCTGCGTGCTCAAGCAATATTTTTATACTCCTCCCTGGTCATCTGTCCAAGTTTCCACTTCTTGTAGGCTTCCTTTTTGTGTTTAACCTCACCAAAGATTTCTCTGGTCACCTGCCCTATTTACTATTCTTTCTGCACATCGGGATGGTTTGTTCCTGTGCCCTCAATAAGGTTTCTTTAAAATATAGCAAGCTCTCCTGGACTCCTTTCACCCTCATATTAGCCTCCCAGGGGATCCTGCCCATCAGTTCCCTGAGGGAGTCAAAGTCTGCTTTTCTGAAGTCCAAGGTCCATATTCTGCTGCTCTTCTTTCTTCCTTTTGTCAGGATCCTGAACTCGACCATCACATGATCACTGCTGCCCATGTTGCCACCCACTGCTTCTTCCCCTACCAATTCTTTCCTGTTTGTAAGCAGCAGATCAAGAGGAGCACAGCCCCTAGTTGATTCCTCCAGCACTTGCACCAGGAAGTTGTCTCCAACACTCTCCAAAAACTTCCTGGATTGTCTATGCACTGCTGTATTGCTCTCCCAGCAGATGTCAGGGTGATTGAAGTCCCCCATGAAAACCCGGGCCTGTGATCTGGAAACTTCTGTTAGTTGTCAGAAGAAGGCCTCGTCTACCTCATCCTTCTGGTCTGTTGGTCTATAGCAGATGCCCACCACAACATCAGCCTTCTTGCTCTCGCCTCTAAACTTAACCCAGAGATTCTCAACAGGCTTTTCTCCAGTTTCATACTGGAGCTCTCTTACATACAGTGCAACTCCTCCACCTTTTCTTCCCCACCTGTCCTTCCTGAACAGTTTATACCCATGCATGACAGTGCTCCAGTCATGTGAGTTACCCCACCAAGTCTCTGTTATTCCAATCACATCATAGTTCCTTGACTGTGCCAGGACTTCCAATTCTTCCTGCTTGTTTCCCAGGCTTGTTTCCCACATCCCAGTTGTGGATGTGTACTGTCTATTATTGGAGATGTGGAGAGGAAAGATGGCCCAGTGGTTAGGATACTGGTCTGGGACTTAGGAGACACAGATTCAATTATCCGCGCCACTAAAAACTCCTGTGTGACCATGGGTAAGTCACTTCATTTCTCTGTGCCTCAGTCCCCCAACTGTAAAATGGGAATAATAGCACTTCCCTATTTCACAAAGATCTTATGAGAATAAATTTATTAAAGAGTGTGAGGTGCTCAGATACTATAATAGTGGAGGCCATATAAGTACATAACAGATAAAATTCCTGGCTCTGCTTAGTCTCTTCGTGCCTCTGTTCCCCGTCTTTAAAATTGGGATAATAGCGTCACAATACCACTGTGAAGTAATGCTAAATACTGTGAGGTTTGCAGATACTGTGGTGATGGGGGCCACCTAAATACCTACACACTCTTCAAAGTGCTTTCCTCTGTCTTCCAGCATAACCCCTGTCTTTGTTGGGTTCATCTTCAACCAGCTGTTGTTCATCCATGAGATGATCTTGTCCAAGCCATCATGGTAGTAGTAGTAGTGGCCATATATAGTGAAGGATAAGTAGAAAGTGTGACTGCTAGGGCTTAGAGGTCCTAACTGAGATTAGGGGCCCATCATTCTAGAAATTGTACAAATATGTAGGTGAAAACACTCGCTGTTCTGAAGAGTTTATACTGTAAGTAGGCAAGACAGAAGGAAGGAGAAAGGAAGTTATATTATCCTCATTTTACAGATGGGGCACTGAGTCACATAAAAACTAAGTCACTTTAGTAACTTATCCAGGGTCTCCCCAGAAGTCAGTGTCAGAGTCAAGAGCTGAATGCAGGCTTCCCACAGTCAACCACTGAACCTTCCTCTCTAATAGATACACTAATGTTGGTTTTTAAGAGATGGGTCCAAGCAGCAACGTTTGGAACCAGATCCATATTTTTCCAAAACTTGGTAGTGATCAGATCTTGATTCTGGTCTGTCCTGTCTCTCATGGATATTTTACACATGGGTATTTTTACATGGGTTGGGAACCTGGTGACTACTTAAGGGATTCAAACTTCGGTCTGAGGCGGGTCCCTCATTTTTTAAGGCAGCAGAGAAGTATCCCTATATGCAGAGTGTGGGTGAAACATGGAGTGTCCTTAACATCTGAGTGCTGTGTTAGTTCCAGCTGCCAGTTGAGGGCTCTAGTTGACCTTTACAGTTGAGTGCTGTGTAAGAGCTCAAGTTAAACAACATTTCTAGCTGAGTGCTACTCAGTGGCTCCATTCGAGTGCTGGCTGAGAGCTCCTGTTGAGGATGCCAGCTGAAATTGAGAACAGTCATTGGAACACTCCAATCAGTTGAGCATTCACTAAATTGCATGGAAAAATGTCAACAAGCCACCAATTAATATTGAAATGAAACCTTGCTGAATGTTAGATGAGACATTCCAGTTGAGAGATCTTTCCTTTATTTTTTTTTTCATTTGTGATCATGTTCTCACAGTCCATAGAGTAGTTATTTCATGATTCTCACAGTACTTCCAGAGGGGTTCACCCCCACTTTTGCCTGACCAGCAGAGCTAGCTGGCTGATCAGGACTGAGTATGCTCCTCCCCTTAAAAGGGTATAGCAGTCTTTGTGCTCCCTGTACACCAGGGAATCCCAGAATGCAATTTGCTTCTTTGGTGAAGAATGTCTCTGATGTGTCCACTCGGGTGGTGTGGCTGGGCTCAATGGCGTGATCTAATACACACAAATTCATGAGTATTCTGGAAGTGTAAAGTACTAATCAACATGAGTCAGGGTGGCAGCACTGGGTCCTGTATTGTTACCTGGGGTTCTTCCAACCTAACGCTCTTGGTAACTTTTACTCTGTGCGAGGTGGTGTCAGGAAATAAATCAGGGGAGACACGGCCGTCTGACCGATAGATGGCTGGCACAAACAGGACAACACAAGAGTGCTTTCACTTAAAGCTAAACTTTACTTAGTCTCAACCACTTATACACGTCCGCAACAGGTTAGTAAAACACCCCCAACCCTCGATAATTACCGAAGCTGAGTGTGGCTCTCAAGTGGCACAGCGGCAGCCTTCCGGTGGCCAAATCTTCTTCAAGATGTGTCCAGAGGGAGAGTCCCACAACCTTAAACATTCCCCCCTTATTTATATGTAATACAATGACATGTCACTTAAAGAAAACTTGTTAAGCAAGCAAGTTCAATGGTCAAGCAAGAGGTTTCCTTCTGATTATTGATTAACCAGGTGTGGTTTTTTCCAGAGTTCTCATGCCTTCAGGCCCTGATAGACACATTCCTGAGGGCACATTCTTCTCTTCTAAAATGCACGTATCAGAAACTTTAACACAATTCTTATCAGGAAGGACGCAGGGTCAAGCTGCCCTTTCTGTGGCACCCAAAACCCCCTCCCCTCCTGCCTTGGTTAAGCTAAGGCTGCTGCATGGCCACTTTGCAGCCTGCTGACGTGGCTGCTTTTAGCAATAAGCAATAGTGGTTTCAGGCACTTTACTGGTTTGCCAAAATCTCACCGTGCAGTATGGCTCCATGTCATGGATGAAACTTTCCCATTGTCATACAGGGGGGTTATAATCAATTTTCAATGTTTATGGAATTTGAGGGCCTGATTCCCCTCTAATTTCACTGTTTTCTGTGAAGTTGTTCCTGATTTAGTGAGAGGAGACTCAATCCCTTGGACTTACTTAAAAGTCAGAAGGGAGCAGGGCCTGTAAAATTTGAGAGCTGTTCGGGGGCTTAGCAAGAAGATAGAGGGAGAGAACTGACTTCAGATACAGGAGAACAGGAGAACAGCTGAATTCTGAGCCTGACATTTGCATGCTACACACGTTAACACAGAGATCTACCTTTGTAACTAAATTTGCTTATTGTATGCCATTAATAAATTATTTTTAATCATTTCCAACAGGCTGCAGATACTGTTACTGAGCAAGAATCCTTCTGCTGTCAGCATAACTATAGGATTACAGATACTCAGCATGCACGTAATGTCAAATTCTCCAGCCACTAAAATATTATGCCTGAGGCATTACAAGCCTTGTTCATTTTAAACTTGACAATTCAGATTGTTGCATAGCAGTTAACAGAATTTCACAAAATCATACTGGATTTCCCTGTTCCTACAGTAGATTGCTGTGATAAGAACATACATTGAAGATTGTGCTGATTTACTGAAGGTTACTGTGAGATGAAACAGGGCAGCATGCTTCAAAGAACAGTTGTTAAGCAGAACAAGAGAGCTAAAGGGATATATTTTCTGGACACCCAACCAAAAAAAATGACTAATGTTTAGATAGAAAATGTTAAAAGCAACAGAGGGTCCTGTGGCACCTTTAAGACTAACAGAAGTATTGGGAGTATAAGCTTTCGTGGGTAAGAACCTCACTTCTTCAGATGCAAGTACTTAAGTCTTAAAGGTGCCACAGGACCCTCTGTTGCTTTTTACAGATTCAGACTAACACGGCTACCCCTCTGATAGAAAATGTTCTATTTAAATAATGGAAATATGACAGAAAAAGTTTAAGAAAGCCAGATAAATTTCTGTAGTTAAAGATGAGTGTTCAGTGAAAAGAAATGACTATAAGTGAACTGTAGATTGTCAAGTCACCACTAACTTTGAAGTTCCTGACTTTTATAGGTTGGGGGCATTAATCTTTTAAAATAAATATTTCAAATTTGTCACTCGTGTTCTAATTTTAGTGCACAAAATCGCATCAGGGTAAATCCTCCGTACTAAGGGAATAGGAAAGAAATTGTTTCGTATCTACAGACAAGAGAGATCATAGAATCATAGAATATCAGGGTTGGAAGGGACCTCAGGAGGTCATCTAGTCCAACCCCCTGCTCAAAGCAGGACCAATTCCCAACTAAATCATCCCAGCCAGGGCTTTGTCAAGCCGGGCCTTAAAAACCTCCAAGGAAGGAGATTCCACCACCTCCCTAGGTAAAGCATTCCAGTGCTTCACCACCCTCCTAGTGAAATAGTGTTTCCTAATATCCAACCTAGACCTCCCCCACTGCAACTTGAGACCATTGCTCCTTGTTCTGTCATCTGCCACCACTGAGAACAGCCGAGCTCCATCCTCTTTGGAACCCCCCCTCAGGTAATTGAAAGCAGCTATCAAATCCCCCCTCATTCTTCTCTTCTGGAGACTAAACAATCCCTGTTCCCTCAGCCTCTCCTCATAAGTCATGTGCTCCAGACCCCTAATCATTTTTGTTGCCCTCCGCTGGACTCTTTCCAATATTTCCACATCCTTGTAATGTGGGGCCCAAAACTGGACACAGTACTCCAGATGAGGCCTCACCAATGTCGCATAAAGGGGAATGATCACGTCCCTCGATCTGCTGGCAATGCCCCTACTTATACAGCCCCAAATGCCATTAGCCTTCTTGGCAACAAGAGCACCCTGTTGACTCATATCCAGCTTCTCGTCCACTGTGACCCCTAGATCCTTTTCTGCAGAACTGCTACCTAGCCATTCGGTCCCTAGTCTGTAGCAGTGCATAGGATTCTTCCGTCCTAAGTGCAGGACTCTGCACTTGTCCTTGTTGAACCTCATCAGGTTTCTTTTGGCCCAATCCTCCAATTTGTCTAGGTCCCTCTGTATCTGATCCCTACCCTCCAGCGTATCTACCACGCCTCCCAGTTTAGTGTCATCTGCAAACTTGCTGAGAGTGCAGTCCACACCATCCCCCAGATCATTAATAAAGATATTAAACAAAACCGGCCCCAGGACCGACCCTTGGGGCACTCCGCTTGAAACCGGCTGCCAACTAGACATGGAGCCATTGATCACTACCCGTTGAGCCTGACAGTCTAGCCAGCTTTCTATCCACCTTACAGTCCATTCATCCAGCCCATACTTCTTTAACTTGGTGGCAAGAATACTGTGGGAGACCGTATTGAAAGCTTTGCTAAAGTCAAGGAATAACACATCCACTGCTTTCCCCTCATCCACAGAGCCAGTTATCTCCTCATAGAAGGCAATTAGGTTAGTCAAACTGGTGCAGAATGAGTCTGTTGATTCAGCATATGGCAGAGCTGGTCAAATTACATTAGTATTAGTGGATATGTTATTGTTTATTCATTTGTATTGTGGCAATGCCTAAAGGCCCCAGCCAAGACTGTATCCCCATTGTGCTTGTTATCTGCCAATATAGTGTGGCCCATTTGCTGAGCAGTAAGAGAATTTGGGCCTTGTAGGTCAGTTTCCTATGTAAAGCAGAAATTGATGATGCACAATCTTTCTGAGTGTAATTTGTTTATTTACAGAATATACACAAGTCCTGTTCCATTGCACACGGGGTAGTAACAAGCTGCATACGGACAACTCCCTCTTGCAGAAAGCTCAGGTTCAAATCCTCTGCCCTTTCCCCAGAAGCTGCTGCCTTGTGTCACTGTCTCTCTTCAAGGGCCATGCACAAGTCATACTGCTTCACAAACAGTCTCCTTTCCCTGCCATAGTCCTTGAGTTCCTCACCTGGGAAACCCTGAGTCTTGGCTACTCACTGAGACCATATGACCTGAAAAGATGATCCTGGGTGGGTCTACCTTTTTTGTGCCACTTCTCTGAGATACCAAGGAACCTCAGAGCTTCAAATGGCAGACAGTGGAGACTTTTCTAATCCTCAAATTTAACCCTTAACCTCTGGGTGTAGTTACCACCTGTCATCTTTATCACCTCAGCTGGTCCAATCAAACTCCACCACTCCCACTCAGCTGGGGAGGAGGATTATATCATTATACAAGTGTTCAGGACACAGTGTACTCAACGAACCTACAGTGGTCCCAGTGGTAGAAGAGAATAGAGCTCAAGGGCTAAAGGGATAGACTTGTTGTGTAAATATGGGGCATCAAACCATTTGTTGTTACAACATTCAGATCTTGCATTTAAAAGATCTCTTAGAATCTCTGTTCTTCTCTTTAGGCATCTTTCTGTGAGGAAAAAAAGAGGAGAGGGTTTTTTGCTGTGCAAGTTTTTACATGTGGTCCTACTTTGTAAAGAATAATGATTTTCAGCTAATAGGCTGCAAGAGTTCTATGTCAATGTCTAGATTGTGTCTCAAACCTCTCACTCATTTTTACTTGTATGTATGAACAGTCACATTGGTATAAAAAGGAATCAAACTTTGGTACTCATGAAAGGTAAGGTAAATGGAAAAAGTAATAGAGATGAGCAAACCCATTTCCTTTAGGTTTTGCTCATCTCTATCTTTATAGGTTCAGAATGAATGGTTTCTATACGTGGACCTATGGAAACCTGCTGTGTAATATTTATAAATAGCAGTTTTGTTAATAAAACATGGAAGGAACATTTCCACAGTGTGTGTGTGTGTGTGTGGCAGGTTGTCTCCTATATAAAAATGTATATCTGGGTGGGAAATGTTTTATATGCAAATAGTGTTATCTGTCAGTTGCTACCATTAATCAAATTGAGCCATGTATGTAATAAAATGACGTCTCATTAAAATTCATGATTGCTGCTACATTTCTGGGTGCTGCTGACTCTGAGCATGAGTTGTGCAAAGATATATTTATGGGATTCCCAGTTGTTTTTATAATGACACCATGCTCACAAGCCTACTACTTTCTGCTTTATTTCAGGTTCCTAAAGTCAATTTTGGCCCCAGGTTACTTCCCGGGTAGGAGGGCCTCTTAGGTTTTCCAGTGAAGAAGCGAGCATCATTGTAATGGCATTAAAAAAAGCAAAAACTATTTGCTCCAAGCGACAAATTATAGCAACATTAAGCAACAATTACTATAATGAAAATTATTGAAGCAGCAAGGTAGCAGACAAGCTGTGTACATCTGGTCTGTTCATCTGCTTCTATGGAGAGTGCTTCAGAGAGTGAGAGAGCTGATCATGACATTTTAGTAGTGTTTTAAGCAGAGGAGAACAGAGAATGTTGTTCCCTCTCATAAACTTCCATTTTGTCCTCTTGAAGAAAAAAGCTTATGGAGTGTAAACACATATCTGCATCCTTTAACTACAGAATAACATCTCCCAGTAGCAGATTACATAGCAACATCCTGTTGTACTATTAGCTGAGCTCAGTAGGGTTGGGATGGGAAAATCTAGGTACTGCAAGAATGGGTCTTTAATCATTTAGTAGCTGAGTCTGTGTTAGGAAGCCCCATGCTGCTAGAGGTGTCATCTTGCAAATGAGATGTAAATTTGAGGTCCTGACTCTTCTTGATCATTAAACATTGTAGAAAGAGTAGTGGTGATTAACTCTAATATCCTGCCAAATTTGAATTTGAATAATGATTGTATTCTGCATAGAGTAGTGAAATTCCCCTTCAAGCTTCAGTTGAATTGTATTAATCTCTGCTAAAGTTTTGTAGATTTGCTGTGCAGTGTTGGTTACTGCATTTCACTGAGAAATGACTGATCATTAGTGTCTGTGAAGTGATATGAATGTCTAGTTTGTATAATCAGTTAGCAGTGAGTAAAGTAAAATCTGTAGGTGCCCTATCTAAATGAAAGTTAGATAGATAATCTTTATTGCATTTGTCTAACTAATTGATCAGATTTTGGTGATATTTCTTGATCCACAGTATAGAAAAATCAATCACTTTTTAATCTATACATATTCCCTTTTTTATTATTTTTTTACTGGTGCATTTTTTTACCCATGTCCTAGATTCTTCTGTAATGGACTTTCAGCCTGTTCGGAAGCAGGAAGGACTGGAAAGCCCACAAGAGACAGCCCTTATGAAATTTGAGCCAAACATCTGAATACTTATCAGAATCAAACCTCCACATTTTGTAAAGTTCCCTCCGGGCTACAGGCCCTGATTCAAGAAAGCACTGAAGCATGTGCTTAACTTTAAGCATTTTCTTAAGTCCATCCCTGTTCAGCAAAGCCCTAAATCATGTGCTTATGGTTAATCATATGGTTAAGGGTTTTGCTGTACTGGGGCCTTTATGAACAGCATAGGCCAATCTGGCTCCGGATTCACCTGTTTTAGACACTAGCATAGGATGGAAGGGGAAAAATGCATTTTGTTAAATCCAGAATACTTAAAGCTGCAAATCCTAATGTCCAGGTGCACTGGGGATGCTCTCCTGTCCCCCATTCGATATACCACAGGGAAGGTTTTTAAAGTCATCAGGTTGAATCCAAAAGAGAGTAAGAAGACAAAATCTCCTTTACAGACAACACTAGCTTTGAACTTCCCTTTGCCCACTTTCATAGGAAGGATGAAACTTTCTGATCATAGGAATTACCAAACTGGATCAGACATAAGGTCCATCTAGTCCAGTATCCTTCTACGACACTGCGAGAAACTTCAGACAAAGGTGTAAGAACCCCACAGCAGGGAGATATGGGAAAATCTGCCCTCATTCCAACTCATCTCATCTGATCCTTGTCTCTAAGAGCTAATGATTGGTTTAAACCCTGAAACCACAGTTTTAATGTCCTTTCCAAAATTATAACTTTGGATTTCTGGAAATTTTTTATATCTATATAAATATCCAGTCCCTGACGGTTGCCAACAAACTATAATCCATTTAAAAACACTCTGGGGCAGATTCTGCCACTCATGCGTAGGCTGGATAGTTCCTTACCCCTCCTGAGGTGCCTTGGAATGAATGGGACTGCTTCTGGTGTAGGGTTATTAAAGGAGCAGAATCTGGTCTTTGATGAGAAAGTAAGGAATTTGATCAAACACATTGTCCTGGATGATCTGATTGTTGAGCTCTGTCAAGGTTGGTAGGCCTGGAAAATGACTTGTCTTAACAGTTGTCCCATAATACTGCAGACTGGTGACTGGGGTGTAGAGCTTTGACGTGTGTCCCATCTCCATCCATAATCCATAGCGAGGATTCATACAACAATACTGGTTCTATGATCAGTTCTGGTGACAGTTCTAATTTTTCTGTGGGAGAATAATAATAATAAAAATTGTAATTGTAATTATAATAAAAATTGTATTTTTATACCACAATAAGTTATTGCAATTTTCCTAATGGATGGTGAGATTCACTTGGGAGAATACAGCCAGCAGCACTCCTGTGCACCTTTTAAATCCTATTTAAGTGCCCTATTTTGAAGCCTGAAGTGGGACTTAAGTAGTGCATAAACCGTATGCTGCATCTCTGCACAGGGTTGAATTTTACCCTTAGATCAATGACCAACTCTATGCTCTTATCTAGCCACATGTTGACTTTTCCGTGTGTGTGTGTGTGCACATGCGCGCACATACTTCTTATGTAAAGAGACTTGGATTTTAAATATTTTTTAAAATACTGTACATTGTTGCATACAGTGTTGTTGTGGCCATATTGGTCCCAGGCTATAACAGAGACAAGGTGGCTGAGGTGATATCTTTTATTGGACCACCGTCTATTGATGAGAGAGACAAACTTTCAAGCATATACAGAGCTCTTCTTTAGCTCTTCACAAACCTGAAGAAGCACTCTGTGTAAGCTCAAAAGCTTGTCTCTCTCACAAATAGAAGTTGGTCCAAAAAAAGATATTACCGCACTCACCTTTTCTCTCTCAAAAAGATACGAGTGTTTTTAAAAAATAATTGAATAACCAAGGAACCTTGGAATTCGTAGACTGTAAAACAGTCTACTACTAAGAGTTCAAGAGGACGTGAAACCGTCAAGAGGTGCCCATGGACGGTGTGAGGCCGGTAGTGGCCCCCGGCGCACCGCGACCAGGTCTTCTTGGAGTCGGGTTGCTTGGGAATGCAGCCCAAAGCTGGTGGTAAACTCCATCTAAGGCTAAATACTGGCACGAGATCGATAGTCTACAAGTACCATGAGGGAAAGTTGAAAAGAACTGTAAAACAGTCACACATTCTGAAAGAGTTTGCTTATTCTCATACACATACATTTGTTGATGTTCAGTGTAGAGCAGACCACTGTTCTGGAGAATGTGGCCTCTGAAGTTGCACTTATGTTTCTTCTAACACACGTTCAGGGGGGGAAGTTGGGTGTGTTTTGCTCTACATATACACACAAATTCCTGGAGTCTAACCTAATCTTGCAGGGTGAATTCCATTGAACACTATTGAGGCCCTTCATTCCTGCAGTACAGGTGATGTTTTCAATCTGTGTATTTTCTTACATGTAGCTGTCACTGACATGAATAGTGAGTATAGGAATAGAGTCAGATCCAACTCTCATTAAAGTCAATGGGAGTCTTTCCATTGACTTCAGTGGGAGTGGAATAAAATCCCAGGGTCCTGACTGCAACCCGCTCCCTTTTAGACCACATGCCTGTTATCCGGGGTTCTTTCAACCCAAAGCTCTTGGTAACTTGACTCTGTGCGAGGAGGTGTCAGGAAATAAATCAGGGGAGACACAGCCGTCTAACCGATAGATGGGTGGCACAAACAGGACAACACAAGAGTGCTTTCACTTAAAGCTAAACTTTACTAGTCTCTAGCACTTACACACGCCCGCAACAAGATTAGTAAAACACCCCCAACCCTTGATAATTACCAAAGCTGAGTGTGGCTCTCGAGTGGCACAGTGGCAGCCCGTCTGCCGGTGGGGAACACAAGATGTATACAGAGGGAGAGTCCAGTCCTGGAGAGTCCCCTTATTTATACATTAGTAATAGAATGACATGTCCCTTAAAGAAAGCTTGTAAAGTAAGCAGTTTCAAGCAAGAGGTTCCTTCTGATTATTGATTAACCAGGTGTGGGTTTTTCCAGAACTTGCAGCCTTGAGATCCCAATAGACATTCCTGCTCTTTTAAAATGCATGTATCAGCAACTTCAACACAATTCTTATCAGGAAGGAGGTGGGGTCAAGCTGCCCTGGCTGTGGCACCCCAAAAACCCCTCCCCTCCTGCCTTGGTCAAGCTGAGATTGCTGAATGGCCAATTTACAGCTTGCTGACTAGGTTGCTTTTTAACAATAAGCCATAGTGGTTTTAGGCACTTTACTGGTTTGCCAAAGTCTCCCCGTATACGCCCATCCCAGAGCGGGGAATACTTCCTTTGTCTGTCTTCTCTGTTTATATTAAAAGCTATTTGTGGCAGGGATGACTTTGTCTCATTATGTGTACATACAGTGTTTAGCACAGTGGTTCCTTGATGTTGATTGGGACCTTTATACACCGCTATAAGAATTGGACCAGACCCATGAAAGATACATAGGCTCCTCTGAATTGTATTATTTTCTATTTTAAAGTGAGCAGTTTATAAAGCTCTTACATACAGTTGCTGGACACTCCAAATGTATGCTGGATGTGAGCTTAAAATAGCATTAAATTAATTTGCGACTGGATATACCATGCCTCCCTGGGAAGAGTAACTTGCAGACTAACAACTCTTCAATATGACTGAATCCTTTTGTTGAATATCAAGAAATAGACCTTGAATTTCTCTGGTTGGAGGACAAAAGAAAAAAATTGTTTATCTGTTCTGAAGAAAAAGTTATTTACTGCAAAGCTGACGAGCTGTAAGCCAGAACTCTTTTGAATTATGCCATTAACACCTGGCCCGTCGCATAAGGCTTTTTTGTAACTCCTGAAAATTGGTGATGGCTCAGTGTGACCGTGTTTATTCAAACCCATAATTTTTCATTCTATGGTCATGCCATTTGTTTTTCAACTAGTAACCATCTTTCATCTCACCACTGGAGACACAGGTGCTGTATTGAAGTGATGTTGCACGGTGTATGCTGTCATAGGGTCAATTGTGTTGATTGCTAGCAGACTGGATTAAACAGAAAGCACATAGTACTTCAGTTAGCCTTAATTAGAGTATGCAATACATGTGTTCCATTCCAGATGAGACAACTTAATGAAAAAAGCAGCAGGAAGTCATTATAAAGCAAGTAAATAAGGCATTGTTAGAGCTGCAAAGAAACGATCAGAAATGCTTTGAGAACATATTCACATTAGGGTTTGGGGGAGATGAAAATTTAAAAGGATATTTGTTCTTTAATTTAACTTCGGGGGTCCCATCTGTGAGATGGAGCTTTCTTTTTCCTGCCTTCCTTGTAAACACATACATAAGAATGCACGTCAATAATTGAAAATACGGGTGTTCCAAATTAGAATGGCAGTGTCTGACACTCTTTTTGCACACGGGTAAATAATTGCAGTAGGTTTAAGGCAGTGGAGAATCAAGCCCTTAGTGTGATAACAGTCACAAAAATGCATTTTATATCCTCTTTAAACTCACTTTGGGGAAGGCGTCACTGACCAGACAAGGTGCAAGGCAATGGAGAATCAGGAAAAAACTGATCTTGAAGATGTTTGGGGATGGAGTCAGAGTCATTCAACTGAAACACTGGGGCCAAATCCCCAGCTGGTGTAAATCAGTCTATCTCCATTGTCTTTAATATTACCTCAGCTAAGGGGAAGCTACAATAACATTACACTAATGTGGGTGAGAAGGAGAATGGGAGGAAGGAAGTAGCAGAAGGAGAAACTGCAGCTGGCAGATGGAAGGTGTTCATATACAGCTACTTTAGCTGGCATTCTCAAAGGGGAGATACAGCTGTGAGTTAAAAGCTGTGTTGCTACTTTTTTCTCTCAGCATGTAGGTTCAGAAGTGTAAATACTGCTGTAAACTAGCAATTCTGTGTTTATATCCACCCACTCAACGAATGGCCAGCCTCATCCTGACCCCTTGGAAATTGTGACAGTTAGATTCCAGAACGTTCCTTAGCCAGACATGCAACCTCTATACAGTGATAACTGAGGAACGAAGCTGTGCATTGTGTTGTGAGCATCGGGGAAAAGAACTGTTCCTAAGCCCATTCGTTCCTGCTCTCCTTGAGAATTAGGGCCCAGAGACGTGGAGAATGTGGAAATCCACAATTCCACTGGGCTCAGGTCAGTAGTGTGCCATGGAACATGGGAGGGGGAACACACAGTAAGGGGTAAGGTGGAGGACTAGTGCAGAGCCAGAGGACAGAGGGATGGAATAGGAGTGACTCATAGGCTGAGGAGTTACTGGAGAAACTTTGATGGGACCCAGGAGAGAGGTGTGTAGGGGATAGGTGGGCAGCAAGTCGGTGGTGGGGAAGGGATGCGGGCAGCAGCAGCAGGAGAGAGGAAGTAGAATGTGCAGGAGGAGAGAGGGATGCTATCGGGGGGAGGGGGACTATTGAAGAAAAGGAGGCCACTGGATCTGGTGAAGGAAACCAGATTGTGTTATTCCATTCTACAGAATGTACTGAGGGGAAGAGTGGGAGACTGGGGGACCTGTGGTTCAGTGGACAGACCTGGGAGCTGCCTGACAAGAGCTCTAGATCTGTGCCAGCTGAAAGGGGGAGTGTCACGAGAGCAGGGGCATAGAAGCCAAGAGCAGGAGCTCCTTCTCAGCTGCTTTTGTAAGCAGCAGACCTGTGGTTTCACAGTGGCTCAAGTGTGTCATTAAATAACCTGTTAGAACCAAGGGGTCATATTTTTTAAAGAACCGTATCTGTCTTCATTAGAATCACAACTTAGAGCACCAATCTGTAAGAACATGTTGGATCTGATTCTCCACTGCCTTGCTCCTTGTGGAGTCATTCCCACAAATCAGAACGCTTGAACTTTATGCCCACTTTGCCCCGTTGTAAATGACTACACATGGTACAAGGCAGCGGAGAATCAGGCCCCTTGCCTGCATCCTGATTGTCTCCTGCCTCAACTATGGCAATCTCCTCCTCTTGGGTCTTTTTTATTAACCTTGCTCCACCCATGTAATCCATCCAAACTGCAGTAGCCAAAGCCATAACACCCTCCTACTATTTAACAGAATCTCATGTTTCCTTCCACTCTAACAGTGACAACAGCTTTGAAACCCCTTTCATCTCTGTCACTCTCTCATCTTGGTAGGACTGGCATGTTCTCAGCACTTCTAGAAATCAGGCCACTTATCTAGTTGCATAATTGTGGATTCAGCCATCCAGTGTTGATAATTGTGGTTATTATTGGTACTGCTAGTGTCCTCTGTGACTCATGTCTCTGGTAAAAGGCTGTCTTACATGGAAGCTTTACTCTAAGACAGGGGTTGGCAATCTTTCAGAAGTGGTGTGCCGAGTCTTCATTTATTCACTCTAATTTAAGATTTTGTGTGCCAGTAATACATTTTAAAGTTTTTAGAAGGGCTCTTTCTATAAGTCTATAAGTAAATAAGGTTTTTAAAATGTTTAAGAAGCTTCATTTAAAATTAAATTAAAATGCAGAGGCCCCCGGACCAGTGGCCAAGACCCGGGAAGTGTGAGTGCCACTGAAAATCAGCTTGCATGCCGTCTTTGGCACGCGTGCCATAGGTTGCCTACCCCTGCTCTAAGAGCTTTATTCCATACATCTAAATGAAACATCTTTGAAAACTAACACAAGTGTTGATTCCTCTCATCCCCATCAGTAGTGTGGCAATGCACAATAGTATTTGTCTCCACACCAGCTGTTTGGGGACTTACAAGAGTGGCCAAGCCAGACTGCTTGCATATGTTTCAGAGTTCTTCCTTCCTATTTAACCTTCCAGCTAGAAAATTAGTAAACACAGCTTCATCCTTTAAGTTGCCAACCACTTTGCATTCTGGATTAACTGTTGTATGGAGTCTTTGAGGACTGTGACCATTTGTTTCCTTGGCATCTTAATTACTTATGCAATTATGCATAGTGCTCAAATTAGCAATGCATTTTCAAAACCGGTTCACCAAGGTGATCTCATGTCAGTGCAGGGTTTGAATAGAAGATTGTAGAATGTTTTTAACCTGTGGTGTCAGTAGTGGATGTGGGCTGCAGCTGTGATTGGAAGTATTGTTGGAGCTAAAAGATGATATCTGAGTTCCAGTGCAGGGATGTTGTAGTTTTTAGAGTTACTAGCTAATCAGAAAGTTGTTATTGATCATTTATGTTGCAGTAGCACCTAGACACCACAACCAGGTCATGGTTCCATTGTGCTAGGAGCTGAACAGATAATACTAAATGATGGTCTCCTCCCCCTGAGAGCTTACATTATGCAAGCTTGGCCACAGGTCAATGGAGTGTGTACATTAACACTAAATATAAATGGACATGTATCACTGAAGGTATTACTTATGAGTATAAGATGGTATCAAACAATAATGCTCAGATACTACAGTGATGAGTGCTAATACAAAATCCTAAAAAAAAAATAGGTGTGAATGAGTATGAGAATTGCAAGAGCAAAGTTGAATTATCCTAGGCTGGTAACCAAACAGCAAATACTAAGATACTATAATATAGAGTCACTCTGAGGTATGTTCAATACTGCAGTAAGCCTCAACAGGATAGGCACTAGAAAGTTACTGGTGCATTTGGCCAGTTATCTTCACTCACCAATGAAATATTCCAGGGCTTCCAAATGCACACCTAAAAGTGGATTTATTCCTTTCAGAAATGTAGCTGAAGAATGTCCATTACAAATTGTGAATACAGGATTTGCCTTAGAATTACACCAAATGCAATCGCTATGGGGAAAATTCACACTGTCCGGACAGCTACCTCAAAGCCTATACAACACTTAAGTCCCATTAACTCCTATTTTGAAGACCTACACGGTATTTAAGGCCTTGCATATGTGGGTGAATTTCATCCTTAAACAGCCAATTATGAACTCAGTCCTGCTCCCTCTGAAGTCAGTGGCAAAGCTGTGACTTAATAACATTTCTTTTCATCTTAGTAACTGGAACAATTAAGTATCTGGCTGCCTAGGGAAAATAAATACAATTAAAATAGTGGAGTTCTATATTATTTTTCATTGTTGTCTGTATAAATTAATAATGTAAAATAATTTATCTAGCAAGGGAAAAAGCCTCATCTAAATGGTTGACTCTTATGAACCCATTGGGTAAAAGAGGCCTTTATTTTCCTGATTTGAAATGTTACTATTGGGCATTGCATCGCACATAGACTTGTCTGTGTGGTATTCATTCTCTGTCAAGTGAGTTAAGATGGATAAATTAGAACATGAATACCTGAGGCACTCCTAAAATAGTGACAGACTGAATAATATGACACTGGAACTGCATCCCTTGCTGGAATATCTCATATAATCTGCGGAAAATGTTGTGAACGAATTAATATAGTAAATGGTCTTTTGTCATATAATAAGATTGGATATTTCTTTATTCAAGCAAAATGCCTGGTCCTCATCTGTTATGACATATTTAAATGTAACATAACCAGTGGATTTTAGATGGTTGTATAGTAATGGTATGTCTCTTAAGCTGCACGAAATTGCAAGATATAATTAATAAGCTACCCAACATATTCCAATAGCACCCACAAGTTATTAGAAGTAAAAGGAAATGCAGTGAAATGGCATCTGAAAGGACTAATGTCCAAGGTTGATTAGGGCAATAAAAGGTTATGGACCAGATCATTAGGTGATGTAAATGAACCTAGCTGTATTGACTTCTATGGAGCTAAGCTGATTTATACCCCGTGAGGATCTGCCTTACAGTCTAAGAAGCAGACTGGGATTTCCAAACAAACCCAA
This sequence comes from Emys orbicularis, assembly GCF_028017835.1. NCBI lineage: Eukaryota > Metazoa > Chordata > Testudines > Emydidae > Emys > Emys orbicularis. The sequence goes on from NC_088683.1 coordinate 351,288,860, forward strand.
TAAAGTTAGGTGCCGGAATTCCCAGCTAAAATACATACAAAATTAGTAGAAAGATGTACACTGCCAAATTATTGATAAGAACTTCAGTACAATATGGCTTTATTGTCTAAATGTACCATATCATACTAGCAAAGGGACTGTCCATTATAGAGTATGTAAGGCACTTATTCAGCTCCATCACAGAAACAAAAATATCTCTGGTTATTGTTGGAAGCAATGTGAAGCCCAAGGTACATAGATTCATCTCTGGCAGGTTTTAGTTTAATATACTGAGATTTTGTTTCGTAAGTTAAAGATGCAATCCAAGCACTATTTGGTTTGGTTTGCTGTTTGATCCTTTGGTTATCTTATTGGGACTATTTCTTTGCATGCCTTTGAAGTATTATCAGTAGTAGGCATCCTTCAGTCTTGAGAGACCATGGATATGCGCCCCTGAGAGGTAAAGAATTGACTCAGTTGGTTTTATGGCAGCCGTGAACGTGGCTGAAGAGACCCACTCGAGAGAGACAGTCTCTGCTGCAACTGTCAAATTTAAAGGTGATGTTTCAACCTTTTGGGCTCTGCCTTCTGCGAGCTCTTTTCTCCTCTGCTAGGCTGGACGGCTTTCTCTCGTAACATTTGAGAGACCTTTGTTAAGCTCTTGTTTCCAAAGGCTGCAGTCTTGAGTGTGATCTTCCCAGTTGTCCACATCCAGGTCCATTTCTTTGCGGTCTCACTTGCACACATCCTTGAAAAGAAATTTTGGACACCCTTTGGGTCTTTTTCCAGATGCCAATTCTCCGTGCAGGATGTCCTTTGGGATGCGCCCATCATTCATTCGGCACACATGCCCAAGCTAGCGGAGGCATCTCTGTTTAAGGAGTGTTTTCATGCTGGGTATGCTGGCCCGTTTGAGCACCTCAGTGTTGGTGACTCTGTCCCTCCAAGAGATGCCAAAAAGTCGACGAAGGCAACACATATCAACAAAGCTGTTGAGCCTCTTTTCCTGATGAGAGTATAAGGTCCATGTCTCGCTCCCATACAAAAGTGTGCTGATAACACATGCACAATACACAGAGATCTCTGTGTGTTCTGTCAGTTTGTTGTTTTGCCAGACCCTCTTGCTTAGTCTAGACATCGTTGTGGTGGCTTTTCCAGTGCAGATGCTGAGTTCCGTTTCAAGTGAAAGGTTGACTGTGATAGAGGACTCCGGGTATGTGAACTCGTTCACCACTTCAGGTTCATAGTTGGTGATCTTGATGGAGGGGAGGGTGCTTCCTCAACTCCTGGGTGCATTATGTTCATCTTTTTTAGGCTTATGGTAAGCCTGAAGTCTTGGCAGGCTTTGGCAAAACTCTCCATAAGGCTTTGAAGATGAGCTTCTGTGTGGGTTGTCACTTTCCGAGTCTTGGTTTTAGATCTGAGTCTTGCAAGATTGAACAGCTTTCCATCTGATCTTGTGTACAAGCAGATTCCCTCAGTTGAGGAACCAAAAGCTTGTTTCAGTAGCAAGGAGAAGAAGATTTCAAACACAGTTGGGGCAAGTACACAGCCTTGCTTAACTCCGCTATGAATGAAGTATTATTAGATTATGTTAATGTTAATCTAATACATGCCTTCCATAGAGGCAGAGTGCAAACATTGAGTATAATTTGTATCAGAAATGAATAAACAGAATTATTATTATTATTATTATTATTATTGTTTGTGTTACTGTAGCACCTAGTGGTCGTTGACGAGGTTAGACCCGTTGTGCCTGGCACTGTATAAACACATAGTACGAGCCAGTCCCTGCTCCAAAGAACTTACAATCTAAATAGACAAGATAGGTAGGGTATGTCTACACTGCAATTAAAAACCAGTGGCTGGCCCATGCCAGCTGATTTGGGCTCACAGGGCTCAGGCTAATGGGCTGTTTAATTGCAATGTAGATATTCGGGCTCTGGCTGGAGCCAGACTCTAGGAGGTGGGAGGATCACAGAGCTCAGGCTGCAGCCCAAGCCCAAATAGCTACACTGCAATTAAACAGCCTCGCAGTCCAAGCCCCAGGAGTCCACGTCAGCTGGCATGGGCCAGGTGTGGGTGTCTAAGTGCAGTGTAGACATACCCACAATGACTGGGAGAAAGGAAATATTATTATCCTGATTTTATCGATGAGGAACTGAGACAGAGAGAGACTAAGGACCAGCTCTTCAAAGGTTTTAGGCTCCTAAGTGCCAGCAATTTCAATGGAGTTAGGCATCTAAATATTTTTAAGAATCTGGCCCTAAATGATTTTCCCACTGTGACATTATCCAGGGTACAGTCTGGACTGTTGAACAGCCTTGTCCTCTTAACTCTCATGCCTGTGGTGCCTTTTACACTGCTTTGCTGTCAGAACATCACATCCACCCCTGGCCTGCTCACACAGCCTTCAGCATGCGAATTAACTCCCAGCTAAACCACATGACTCTGACCAGTCGCTCATGACTTATTTACAGGGCAACACCAACAAATTCTTAGTCCCAGACTTTGCCCCAGAAATGTGTGTCTTGTACTGTCCAGCAAACTACTGAACAATGTAAGCTCATAAAAAGTCTGTCATTTCATCAAAGGAAAATGATATATGCACCAGCCTTGTTATTCCAAATGGCGTTTCCCACACATTTCAATCCAAACACACTGGTTAAGATAAAACAATGAATTTATTAACCACAGAAAGATATATTTTAAGTGATGATGTATAAAAGTCAGGGTTAGTTACCAAAGAAAATAAGAGTAATACATAAGCTAATATTTAACTTAGCAAGCCAAATGAATTTAAAAACAAAGGCTTTGTCTCACCATACACTGTTGTAAATTTCATAGGCTGGGTCTCCTTTCAGCCTGGGACCATTCCCGCCTTAGTTCAGTTTTTTGAGAGTTGTTGATATCCTGAGCAGAGAAATGGGAGGAGGAGAGGTGAAATGGAGGCCACTGTGTCCCTCTCTAATACCACACTCCCCTCTTCGAGGATTACTCCTAACGGGGGTTCAGGCAACTAGTAGTCTCTTGTGGATGTAAGGGTTGGACCGTCTCTGTGATGAAATGTACATTTCTTGTTTACACATTCCTGTTGCTGAAGACTGTTGGCATCCTTTCGTCTGTGAGAAACGGTGGGAATTGCAGCCTATGATGTAGATGGTTTGCAATATCTCATGTGACTGAATAATCCAATTCAAGATTTGCATGATCTTTGGTAGTTATTGCAAATGTTTGTATCTTGGTTGGGAGCTGCTTCCTTCCAACGGGCTCTTTTCTCTTCAAGCTGTAGGAGCCAGCTTCTGTCATGGACTTTGATACCCTGATGGAGACGATGGCGCCACTTGTTATGATCACTTGCCAAGATTTCCCATTGGTCAGGATCACTTCCAAATTCTGTCATATCTTGCTTGCATGTGTCTTTATAGTGAAGCTTGGGACATCCTGTTGTTCTTGTTCCCTCTGATAGCTCCCCATATAGCATGTCCTTGGGTATGCGTCCATCTTCCAACCTACTCAGATGGCCCAGCCAGCGCAGTCATCTTTGCTTGAGCAGGGCTGTCACACTTGGTAAATGTGCCCTTTGAAGAACCTCTGTGTTGGTGACTTTATCCTGCCATTTGGTGTTGAGTATGTAGCGTAAACAACGTAGGTGGAAACTGTTCAACCTTTTCTCCTGATGAGCCTATGTTGTTCATGTTTCCCCACAATACATGAGAGTGCTAAGGACACAAGCTTGGTACACTAGCATGTTGGTCTTGATGGTGAGCTTTGAGTTGCTCCAGGCTCTTTTAGTTTGTCTGCTAAAGGTGGTGGCAGCCTTTCCAATGCGAACATTTAATTCTTCATCCAGTGATAAGTTGGTGGTCACTGTAGAACCTAAATAGCTAAACTTTTGGACTACTTCTAGCTGAAGGTAAATGAAGGATCTTGTGGAACCCCCTGTCCTAATACAACGGTTTTCTTGATGCTGATGGTGAGAGCAAATACCTGAAAGGCACTTGAAAGGCGGTCCGTGAGTTGTGTAATAGATCTTCATTGTGGGCTATGAGGGCAGAGCATCATCAGCGAATAGAAGTTCCTTGATTAGCACCTTTTTGACTTTGGTCTTTGACTTACATTGGGACAGGTTGAAGAGTTTGGAGGTTGAAGAATTTCTTGTTGACGCATTCCCGTTGCTGAAGAAGAGATGCTTAAGCTGGTAATAGCTCTTTAACACCTGGCTGGGGCCAGTGTGTCTTTGGCTCTGAAAAACTGGTTTGTGGGTGTTACCCAGAATTACAACCTATTTCAGTAGCAATCATACAGTAGAATTTTATAACCTCACATATAGTGTTGCTATGCATATTATACCAGGAGAATAATGTTCGGCAGATTATGGCTTTGCAAATGATACCTCACAAGGATACTTGTTCTTGCTGTGAATATAATAGTATAGACTGCCACACCCACATAAGAATTGTTCCCATATCTCCCAGATGAATCCCAATTCAGTGTTTTAACCACAAGAACATGCTTCTGGTCTATAGGGTAATATTTTGACATATTGCCAACTCCACCCCCTTTTTATTTCTGTGTGTTGTGTATGTGGTATGGGGAGAATTGTCAGTACTGAGTGTCCAAAAGCTACTTGTCCAGTCACTATTGAATAGAGAAATACCTAGACTAATTAGAAATGAGAGAGAAATACATTTACTATAAAAGATGATTTTGGTAGCAATCTGGATTCTGAGAATATAGACAATTTCCTCTAGTTTTTAATTAATTGTTTATGGTTTAGACTGATGGAAGTGAGACAGTCAGGTATAATATATTATTTTCTTAACAGAAATAATAGGATTTAGTGGGACTTCATGTTCTTCCTTTTTTTTTTTTTTTGAGTACAAATGATGCTGAATAACAAGTAGCAAATATTTTATTCATTGTTTAATTGTCTTACCACAAGGTACATTTATATATGTTGAAGCAAATCAGTATCTTTTATGCAACTAAGTAACCAATTCTCCATCACTGATAATTTTTCAAATCAAGATTATATGATTGTCTAAAGGATCTGCTCTAGGAATTATTTTGTGGAAGTTCTATGTCCTGTGTTATGCAGGAGGTCAGACTAGATTATCACAATAGTTCCTTCCGGTCTTGTTATCTATGAATCTATGGAAAATTATTAAATTTAGACTGCTGATTAACACTTTGGAAAATTATGCAGAATCTTAGTGTGACTGGCAATATCTGATACTCACAGAGCTCCTTTTAATAGCTCCAAGCATTGTTTTTCATAGCATATTATTGCTCTGACCAAGGTCATTTAAACTTTAATTTCTTGAGCACCATAAATCAAGAGTATACATTTGAAAAAAGAAAAACAAGCTAAATCTATAATCAGGAGTAACACTTAGCAGTTACTATTGACTTCTGCATTCATTAATTAAGCGAGGTTTTCTGTTGAGTTATAACACTAGTCAGTTTGCCTAGATGGTTCATTAAAGGCCAGATTTTATTACATATTACATGCTTTCTGCTTTTCACACAAACTTATTATATTGCTCAGAGAAGGTGATCTTTTAAAGCACATTAGACTAATGTTCCTGAAACTCCATCTAATGTAAGTTTTATTGAATTGCTGTAACTAAAAAAGGTCACATAATGATTTGTTCAGATAATGGATTTAGTGAAAGGAAAACAAAATGAATGGGTTATTGTAGTAAGACCGACCTTGATATACATTTATAGTTTCTGAGATTTATGGATATTGCTACAAATGAAGAAACTAAAAAATTTTGTGAGCAGTATTGCTGCCATTTTTTAACAGATGCTATAATACAAGACAAGCACAAAGGTGCTTGTTTCAATACTGTGAGGTGTATTAGATATAGTAATAGCTAGTCTGGTGCAGCAGCTGAGAATTTTCCTCCTGTGGTCTACAGAAAGCTGCCAAAACTTGTTGCCGTTTGCAAAAATGAGCATGTAGGAAGCTATTATATGGAAAAACTAATCCCTAAACTGAAGAAATCCACTAATTTATCTAAACAAAACAAAACACAAAAATGAAGAAGGGCCTAATGGTGATCCATTGCTTAGGGCATTAGCTAGGGGCTTAGGAGACCTATGTTCACTTTTCTGCTCTGGCACAGACTTCCTGGGTGACCTTGCTCATGTTGCTTAGTCTGTGTTTTAGTTCCTTATCTGCAAAATGGGGGAAATAGCACTACCCACCTCACAGAGGTGTTGTGAGGATAAGTCCATTAAAGATTGTGAGATTCTGAAACGCTGTGGTGCTGGGGGCAATAGAACTGGCTCAAATAGGCAGAATTCCTGCCTCAGCCAGGCTTCTTTTGGACCTTGGGAAAGTCACTTCATTCCTCTGTTGTCCAATTGCCCATTCCTGCAAAATACAGATAATGATTCCCTCTCCCATCTTTTGTTCTTATCTATTTAGTCACTCTCTGTACATGTGTATGTACAGCAAAATGGGGCCCTGATCTCTGTTGAGGACTGTGGGCTGCACTGTGAATACTGCTTATAATCAATAGGTAAATATATTAATATTATCAGAATATAGCCCATCGACTTTACATAAAAACAGATTACGCTAAAGGGAATCTTTTTCTTCTAGCACTGAATACAATAATATAATATACTGCTAACAGTGAGATAAGAAAGTCTCAACAATCTGTTCCTAGTCATTCTGCTTGTAATACCTTAGGAATCTCATAAGAATTCTACACGATGTTTCTTTTCTATAGGAATCTTTGCTATCAGCAGTGTTCAGACACTCAAGTGGAGAAGCCTCAGAAAGGAAAGTTTCTGAATAGCAATGAGAAAAATGTAAACAGAAATGACTTCACAAATGCCTTTAAATGGCAAAAATTGACGCAATCATCAATCTTTCTTGAGTTTCCATTTTGCTATGTTTATGAGGTGGGGGAAGGGGAATTAAAGTTATTTAAAACTTTATTGAGAAGGAAAATGCGCTGTATTAGTAATCATGATTACACTGGCAATATAAACTAGTGGAGAAAGGTATAACAAGAACCAATGACTGGCAGATGAAGGCAGACAAATTCAAATTAGAAATAAGGTCACGTTTTCAACAATGAGGGTGATTAACCGTTGGAACAAACTGTCAAGGAAAGTGGTGGATTCTCCATCTCTTAAGGGTCTTCAAATCAAGACCTTTCTGGAAGATAAGCTTTACTCAAACGCAAGTTATTGAGTTCAGTACAGGGGTAACGGGATGAAATTTAATGGCATGTGATATAGGCAGTGCTTAATTTTTGCCTGACACCTATGGGCTTGCTGCATCAGTTATGAAAGTAAAAAAATTGCTTGAGCCCCAGCACCTTAATTGTTTCAGCCCCAACATCTCTTTCATTACAAATTAAGCACTGGCTATAGAGAAATCACACTAGATGATCTAATAGTCATTTCTAGCCTTAGACTATATGAATCTAGAAGTATAGTAATTTGCTGTTCCAGTACTCCCTTGAAAATTCAGAGCAAGAATTGGGTAGAATTTTATACATGAGCATTGATGAGGCAGGGAACGTCTTATTTGCCAATGAAGTGCTATCAGTCAATGGTGTTGAATATGCTATTTGTGTTTTAAGCTTATGTGCTAGCCTTCAGATCTATAAATATATAAATAATATAATATAGACAACGGGCAATTTAAGCATCCACCTTGCAGGTGATATAAAGGAGGGTCCTATTAAGAGAATAGTTAAGCTCATTCAACAATGGTGAAGTCTCTGTGGATTTTCAAGTTAGGATGTCATTCCATTGAAAAGCTGTCTGAGGACTCTGTAGGTGGTATAATTTAGAGCTGTGAAATGAAATATGAGCAAAATCTAGCCTGAAGCTCTCTGAAGGCTGTCTCTTTAAAACAGCTGACTTACAAATGCACAACTTTGGTGTAAATGTAGTATCACTTGTGTTTTACATGTCTAGGGCACTTACTACCTTAGGGCTGGATCCTGCAATGAGCCTTATGTGGAGCTTGTTTTAGGGTCGAGCCTTCAAGTCACCAAGTTGTTACTTGGTTGAGCAGTTTTGTTTATTCTCCAAGTCCCTGAGGCCTGATCATCCTCCCAGATGCCCAGTGCCTACTGAGGTCACTGGAAGTTAGGTGCATATGCCCCCTTTGATTAGTGGCTCTGCAAATAGGATACACATCCCCCTCCCCCATGCACAAGTGTTAGTTGAGGCACTTTGAAAAAGCTAAGTTTTGCCAAGGTGCCTGCATCTTAAAAAAAGGCAGTGTTGCCTAGTGGACAGGTCACCGGAGAGCTGGGTTCTGTCCCTGGCTCTGCCACAGACACACGGTGTGACTTTCCGCAAGTCATTTCACCTCTCTGTGACTCCTTTCCCCTGCCCACCTCTTGTCTGTCTTGTCTATTTAGACTGTAAAACCTTCTGTAAAAACAGGGATCATCTGTTATCGTGTGCTTGTAAAATGGCTTGCACAATGTGCCCTGGATCTCAGATGAGGTCTCTCGCTGCTGTGGTAATAGAAGTAATAATAATAACCATTCTCTGTGCTAAAAGGAAAATGATGAGTATTTATTTCATGCTTCATGCATGTTGGGATGGATAATAATATTCATTATGGAGACCACAATACTTTTATTTCCTGCTAGTTTCATAGATACATAGATTTAAGGCCAAAAGGGACCATTATGATTGTCTGGTCTGACCACCTGCGTAACACAGGCCATAGACTTTCACTACTGGCAATAATTTCCCTTCACAGCTCTGATAGTGACATTCTGTCCAGGTTGTATTTCAAACAGAGCCAGGCTTCCAAGGCTTCTTGTCTGTGCTAAATCTGACCGTACATAACTACGCTATGGAAATCTTTGCATTGGCTGCTAGGTAGCTGACAGTACAATATGGATTTTCCTTGACATATAGACCTGCTACATGGTTGGCCTACATTTTTTAAAAAAAACTGTTGACTCTGTAGTTTTGCTCGCAAGCCCTGAAGTCGTGTGATCAAGACTAACGGCCTGATTCTCCTCCCTTTTACACTGGGGTGACTATTGAGTTTAGTGGTGTTATTTGAGACTTAAATCAGTTGCAACTGAAAGAGAATCAGGCCTTGCTATCTGAACATCTCTGTTTTGTGGAGTCTTATCTTGATCAAATTTTCCCTTTAAGCTCAGATAGTCCCAGGGTCTTGGTGCCACCTTTGTCTTTTTGTTGAACATCTTGACAAGTGCTGCCAGAAACTACACTTGAACTTAAGTACTATGTTATTAATTAGTGACTACTCTTATTTCTAGTTTACTTTATGAGATCATAATTTTCTCTGAACAATTTTGGCTGGCTGGCTGGCTGGCTAACAGCGAACTCTGGGCCAATCAAATGGCTTCCATTTTCCCCATTTCACTTTAGTTCTTTGTTTCCCCTGCACGGCTTATGAAATATGGAAAAGGCTACATGACAGGGCTACCATGATAATCCACTGTAGGGATTTGAGGGAATGAGTAGGGGCAGAGAAGAAAATGGGTAAGCCCCAAGCTCTCAAAGTACAAATGACCAAGAAATGGAATTAAAAGCATGTAGTTTAAAAGGAGAACTCACCAGAAACATCACCCAAAAAAGTCAAACAAAATTCAGAACAAAGCAACAAGCAGTAAGGTCTGTTTCCGTAATAGAGAATCTCTATAAACATAACCCAAAAAAGTTAACATAAGCCAAAGCAGCAATACACAAAAAACTTCCCAGCCTGGAGGATCAACTGAATTCTCAAAGCCCAGGATGAGAGTTGGGCAAAGGCCGGCCTTTCTTTGGACAGTCTCTTCAGAATCTTTTATTGCATCCTTTCCCTGCACACTTGTCCATGGGAAGGGAAAAGGAAGTTACAGTTAACAGTTCTGGGGGACAGTCCACAATGTACTGTACTGCTACACCCTGACAAAGATACAATCACTGTATTAAGGTTTAAATAGACAACTCAAAAAATCAACTAGAACAACAAAACAACCCCAGGGGAAAGCACTATCTTAGAGCAACCCTTCATATGTGTTAGTTAATGAGGAGCTGATGACTGCATTTTGTTAGCTATGGGTCAGCATTGGTGGTTTTTGCAGAAGAAGTGAGTCTGGAATTCAAAATGTGAGGATGAGCCCCTGGTGCAATGGGATAGGGAGTTAATTCCTGGAACAGGAGGCTACATGGAGGAAGACCTGAAAATGAGTGTGAGAATGACACAAAAGCGTGGACAAAGTGAGTGAGGGTAATATCTTTTATTGAACCAATAAGGCTTGTCTCTCTCACCAGCAGAAGCTGGTTGAATAAAAGATATTACCTCACCCACCTTTTCTCTCTAATATCTTGGGACTGACACAACTACAACAACACTGCATACAACAAAGGAATGGAGTGAGTGGAGAGATAATGTAAAAAATCTTTGGCTGTATGCGTGCAGACACTGTTTATTTGTGGGGCTAGAACTCAAGTACAATCTACATCACGATCACATGTGGCTGCTACCTAAGTTGAGGAGACATCTGTATAAACTATGAGTAAGTAGCAGGTAGTTACCTAAATTGGGGCCCTCCACAAGTGGGAGACCTGATTGTATACCTAGGTATTAAGAAATGAGTAGAGGTGTAAGTGGAGATAGAGCTCTGCAAGGCAAGGAACCTGACATGGAAGGAGAAAGAAAGCCAGTGGATCAGGCCTTGCTATCTGAACATCTCTGTTTTGTGGAGTCTTATCTTGATCAAATTTTCCCTTTAAGCTCAGATAGTCCCAGGGTCTTGGTGCCACCTTTGTCTTTTTGTTGAACATCTTGACAAGTGCTGCCAGAAACTACACTTGAACTTAAGTACTATGTTATTAATTAGTGACTACTCTTATTTCTAGTTTACTTTATGAGATCATAATTTTCTCTGAACAATTTTGGCTGGCTGGCTGGCTGGCTAACAGCGAACTCTGGGCCAATCAAATGGCTTCCATTTTCCCCATTTCACTTTAGTTCTTTGTTTCCCCTGCACGGCTTATGAAATATGGAAAAGGCTACATGACAGGGCTACCATGATAATCCACTGTAGGGATTTGAGGGAATGAGTAGGGGCAGAGAAGAAAATGGGTAAGCCCCAAGCTCTCAAAGTACAAATGACCAAGAAATGGAATTAAAAGCATGTAGTTTAAAAGGAGAACTCACCAGAAACATCACCCAAAAAAGTCAAACAAAATTCAGAACAAAGCAACAAGCAGTAAGGTCTGTTTCCGTAATAGAGAATCTCTATAAACATAACCCAAAAAAGTTAACATAAGCCAAAGCAGCAATACACAAAAAACTTCCCAGCCTGGAGGATCAACTGAATTCTCAAAGCCCAGGATGAGAGTTGGGCAAAGGCCGGCCTTTCTTTGGACAGTCTCTTCAGAATCTTTTATTGCATCCTTTCCCTGCACACTTGTCCATGGGAAGGGAAAAGGAAGTTACAGTTAACAGTTCTGGGGGACAGTCCACAATGTACTGTACTGCTACACCCTGACAAAGATACAATCACTGTATTAAGGTTTAAATAGACAACTCAAAAAATCAACTAGAACAACAAAACAACCCCAGGGGAAAGCACTATCTTAGAGCAACCCTTCATATGTGTTAGTTAATGAGGAGCTGATGACTGCATTTTGTTAGCTATGGGTCAGCATTGGTGGTTTTTGCAGAAGAAGTGAGTCTGGAATTCAAAATGTGAGGATGAGCCCCTGGTGCAATGGGATAGGGAGTTAATTCCTGGAACAGGAGGCTACATGGAGGAAGACCTGAAAATGAGTGTGAGAATGACACAAAAGCGTGGACAAAGTGAGTGAGGGTAATATCTTTTATTGAACCAATAAGGCTTGTCTCTCTCACCAGCAGAAGCTGGTTGAATAAAAGATATTACCTCACCCACCTTTTCTCTCTAATATCTTGGGACTGACACAACTACAACAACACTGCATACAACAAAGGAATGGAGTGAGTGGAGAGATAATGTAAAAAATCTTTGGCTGTATGCGTGCAGACACTGTTTATTTGTGGGGCTAGAACTCAAGTACAATCTACATCACGATCACATGTGGCTGCTACCTAAGTTGAGGAGACATCTGTATAAACTATGAGTAAGTAGCAGGTAGTTACCTAAATTGGGGCCCTCCACAAGTGGGAGACCTGATTGTATACCTAGGTATTAAGAAATGAGTAGAGGTGTAAGTGGAGATAGAGCTCTGCAAGGCAAGGAACCTGACATGGAAGGAGAAAGAAAGCCAGTGGAAGGTTCCAAGAGAGGTCAGAACAGCATATGTGTTTGACGGGTCATGCTTTATACTCAGGTTCCACATATAAGTTATAAAGGGTTAATGCATGGTTAATAGATGTTTTAATAAATAGTTAATTATTATGGAGTCCAATAGGTTGCTGATGTATTGATGCATTTGATAATCATCATGTCTATCACTGGAACCTTAATATAAAGTCAGATGATTTTGGTTGTTGCAGAAAGATAGGATTTTGGAAGGCCAAAGAGGAGGAGTTTGCCTTACCCATGTCAACCTTGTCATAACTAAAGCATAGACAATAGTTAAGACGTAGGGACAAAAAGGAAAAAAGCAGATATTTGAGACATTGTGGCGAAAGAACCAACAAGACATATTACCTGCTTGGATAGGGAGGGAGAGGAGTCAAAGACTTGCAAGGCCTTTCCACATTGCTAAACCTTATATTTCCAGACTCAGTTAGTGATGGCATGCTCATAAATGAGCTGCGGATTCTACTAGCCTGTGAGGCAGCTTAGCTCACGGGATGAAGACTGCTATAGAAGAGTTGCCTGCTGTAATCAGCATGCTTTTTGATCTGTAACTTTGGAATCTGATAGAAGTTTTAGTAAAATTCACAGCAAGACACTTTTTCCCCTCTGAAATCTGAGGTTTGTTTTTGTCTCATGGTTTATCATTGTTCATAATGAGTTGTTAATGGACTGTCAATTATGTAAATTAGGAGTAACAGACCGAAATCCTCCCTTTGCCTCATATGCTTCAATATGTTTGCATATTTGTTTTATAGATGTGTGTGTATTCTATAGTCCCACAACCCTACAATACAGTTATATTGGGCTCATTGACTGTATCATTATTAATAATTATATACTCCATTAATTGGAGATAACTACTCAGTCTGAGGCTTGGTCCACACTGGGGCGGGGGATTGATCTAGGAAACGCAACTTCAGCTACGAGAATAGCGTAGCTGAAGTCGACGTTTCCTAGATCGAACTAAGTTTACTTACTGCAGGTCCACGCGGCGCAGGCAAGCTCCCCCGTCGACAGCGCTTCCTCCTCTTGGCGAGCAGGAGTTCCGCAGTCGACGGGGGAGCGCTTCTGGGATCGATTTATCGCGTCCAGATGAGACGCGATAAATCGATCCCAGAAGATCAATCTCTACCCGCCGAATCAGGCGGGTAGTGTGGACCTAGCCTGAGTTCTAAGAGCAAAATAACTCTTGCTTGACAAAGTGGAGCAGGACAAGGATGGCAGCGCCTTCCCAAAAGTGGAGGGGCAGAGTCCCTCAGCCCTCTCGAGGCCCCGCCCCTGCCCTTCCTCTTTCTCCCGAGGCCCCGCTCCCTCCTTCCCCCCCCCGATATCCCCCCCTCCATTTCTCCCGGAGGAACAGCCCCCGGCCAAGCCGGAGGAGGGCCGGGGAGCCTGCCCCCTCGCCTGGGGGGACGAAAGCAGCTCCCTGACCCCCAGGCTTCCCACCCAGGACAGGTGGAGGGACCCAGGCTCCCCACAGCTGCCCACGTGGCTCTTATCCTTACCCGGCTCCAGCGGGGGGTAGGGGGGAGGAGAGTGGCCTTGGAGCTGCAGCCTGGCTATGGTAAGAGCCGCGTGGGCAGCTGTGGGGAGCCATGGTGCAGATCCTCCATCTGCCCTAAGTGGGGAACCGAGGGGCGTGGACAGGGCGTGCTTGAGCCCCCCGCACCGCAGGCAGGTGGAGGGTCCGCTGTGGCTCCCCACAGCTGCCTGCATGGCTCTTACCATGACCAGGGTGTGGCTCTAAGACCCCACCCCTCAGCCGGAGCTGGCTCGGGCAGTTGTGGGTAGCCAACGTGGACCCTCTTCCTCTTCCTCCATCTGCCCTGGGTGGGGAGCCGGGGGGGGGGGGGAAAGGGGGGGAAGAGGAGGGAAAGGAGGCGTGATCTTAAACTTATCCCTGAATTATATCAGTAGACCTTTTGTGTTTGTACTAATTCAGTCATTCTGTCTATCTTGTGCACTTTTCCCCATCAACATTTATTAGTATAGATTATTGTGACATTTTATGAAATTTCACTCCCTTCTTATAGTTGAGTTCACAATTAAGGTATATTTTAGGCCCAATTATTACAGCAGAACTCCGGTCCCATGTGGTGACCCCAGAATGGGGAGGATTTTTGTGACTATGTTCTGGGTCTGACGATCTTATAGGTGGAACCCATCCCAGCTCTCTTTCTCTCCTGCCCCTCCACTGGGAGTTGTGGGAGCTCCAGCTCCATGTGTTGCTTCTAGAAAGGGTACAGATTGTTGGGGCCATGTCCTAGGTTAATTGTTATAGCTGCTCTAACAGCTTCCAGACATTGAACTGAATCTCTGAGAGAGAGAACACAAGCTGATTAAGGAGTTACATAAAGTCCCAGAGTGAAAGGGTTTTAATAATCCTATTCTGACCCACCCTGACCAGACAGGAGCATACGTCTCTATCATGATTGATCAAAGCCAAATCCAAAGATCCAAAGGAGAGACAATCATTTTTCTTTGTTAGCTCTCAGATATCCATAATGGGAGACCCTTTCATAAATGTTCACCTTCCAGGCATTTTGTTTTCCCCTTATCCAGTCTCTCTGCCGATATAGCACAATAGTGTAGACTAGGCCTTAGTGTATTATACTTGCTTTGTGTTACTACTGTGTTCTGTGCATTGTAAATTTTAACTTTATCCATCTTTGTTAATCAAGATAAATTTACATAATTCGCTTTTATTCTAGTAAAATAATTTGGAGGGCTCTATTAGTTCTCTCTTGGTGGCACATTAGTACTTTCCCTTATTTCAAAGGAAGAGAAGAGACGTGGTTACACTTGCAAAAATTGAACATCATGTTCACACTGATGGTATTCTAGGACATTTTGTGCACACAGACAGGGCACATGATGTTAAGGTAACAATTAACCGTGAGACCCAGAGACAGGTTATCCTTCCTTGCTGGAATGGAGAACAAAGGAGTTGTAAGGAGATGCAAAATGATTACAATGTTCTTCACCTTGTTCAACAAGGGCTATGTTTTGTCTTTAAGCACAGCCCTGAGCAGGGGACTGTGCAGAAGTTGCACCAGCCTAGGGAGTAACCCTGGGAGGCAGCGTGAATCTGAAACAGCTCTCTGATTATCTGTAGAGTAAGACTGTGTTCTGTAGCCAATCAGGATACAAGATTTGGGTATGTCTTACTTTGCCAAGTAAAGGGGAATCTTATTCCTTCTTGGCCAAGTATCAGTATACAGCCTAGCTCTTACTATATACATCTGAAAGCCTAGAAGTTACATAGGTGAAAATACCTTTTGGATTGTCCAGTCCCCTCCTGGCAATGCAGGATGGTTCCTTACAGTCCATTTTTGCTTAGCTAGCTTTAAAAGTTCCCAGGGATTGAGCTACTACCACTGCTATTTGGAGACTATTCCTCAGCATATGACAGATGTCTGTTGGGAAGACTTTATTCTTCATATTTCTAATTGTTTCCATCCTTACTTTTATTATATTTTTCCTATTTATACCTCTGTGTTCTACACTAAACGGTCCTTCTTCCTTTGTGCGAACAGTATTCAGATATAGCTAGACTGCTCATGAACACAGTAGCAGTGCTAGTTATATTTATTACGTGCTAGATTTGGCCATGCTTACATTGAGTAATACTCACAATGAGTAGCTACAAAGTGAGGTAAGAGTGACCAAATCTGCTCCGTGTGATTTGCAGCGATGGGCCCAGACCAAAAACCAGGATCAACAAGCACACTTAAACTCACAATGGGATTAGAATCCAGATCCAACTGCCACAGTTTGTGGGAGAAAAATAAATACACATAAATATAAAAAAACCCTCTCAGATCCATTAAATTTAGTGTGTTTGAAATCCTGATCAGAACATTGCATCTCAGGCCATCCCTAGCAAATAGTAAGAAAAGTTTAGGATTTATTACGATGGTAAATAGGCAGAAACATGTACTACTTTCATGGATTTGTGATGTTTGTCACCATATTTTTAAGATATGATTGGTTTGTTTGAAGGGTAAAATTTATAAAAGCTTAAACACATATAATTTAAGTAGCTATTTATTCAGCCTTCTTATCCCACTGAGCTTCATAGAAGTAATGCAATTTAATTCATTACAGTTCTGAACCACAGAGGCATAAAATGATGTCGGCCTAAAATCCCATAATACTTACCAGTGTTTGTGAATGACTAATGCAGTTAGGGATATTGCCTGCCATTATCTTCTCATGAAGGAGACTGAGTGGGATTTCTTCAGATAAGGTATTAAGCCTTTCTACACAGAGTACAGAACTGACATGGTGAGTGGTATTAAAGGAAAACACAGTGGAGATTACATTCCATGGAATGCCATATTTTCCTGTCTTCACTTTATAAAGTACCATAATGGTCTTAGTGACAGCTGCTTAACCTTCAGCTATAGAACATTTCACCTTCCCTTTTTAAGGCCCTTACATTTTGAAATAATTG
Source organism: Emys orbicularis (assembly GCF_028017835.1). NCBI lineage: Eukaryota > Metazoa > Chordata > Testudines > Emydidae > Emys > Emys orbicularis. The sequence continues at coordinate 351,305,597 of NC_088683.1, forward strand.
GTGGAATGAGCTTCTTTAAACTATCATATTTACAACGAATAGGCAATCCAGTGTAGTCTGGCAACACATAGGAACCCCAGAAGCTGTGGTCTATACTGACCTTATTAATTGTATTCCAGCAATTTAATTAAAATCATTCTAATGCAGACTTCAGCCACAGGAGCTTTGCCAGTGATCTCTTCTCTCCAAGCCACTCAAGGGCAGGTTCATCAGACTTGAACAGGAGGCCTCCAGGGAAATCAGAAGGCCAGCCTGATTCTCCCTTAGAAGCGCACTAATAACCCCCATTGCCCCCTCAGAGGGTTATTTGTATCAGGCCTAATTCAACTTCCACTGAAATCAATGGCAAGGCATCCACTGGCTTCAATGGGTGTTGGATCAGGTCCATACCACAGGGAGACTAGGGCCAATAGTTTCACAGGCTGATGCATTGGTTGCATTCTTCCCTATGAGGCAGTAACAAATGACTCACCCTGATATTTAGTCTGCAGAAGAGAAGAGTGAAGGGGGATGTCATAGGTTTCACCCCCACTCTGAACTTTAGGGTACAGATGTGGGGACCTGCATGAGAACCCCTAAGCTTAATTACCAGCTTAGATTAGTATGCTGCCACCACTAAATCGTTTATGAGTCATGTGGAAACTCTGTCTTCCCCCCAAAATATCTCCCTCCCAAGTACTATAACCCTTCCCTGGGTAGCCTTGAGAGACTTCTCCACCAAGTTCCTGGTGAACACCGATCCAAACCCTTGGATCTTAAAACAAGGAGAAATTAACCATCCCCCCTCCTTTCCCCTACCAATTCCTGGTGAGTCCAGATCCAACCCCCTTGGATCTTCAAACAAGGAAAAATCAATCAGGTTCTTAAAAAGAAGGCTTTTAATTAAAGAAAGAAAGGTGAAAGGAAAACCTCTGGGAGAGAGCATACAAGCTTCTCTCACAGACAACAGATTCAAAACGCAGGGGATGTTCCCCTGGGCAAAACCTTAGTTACACAAAAGAAATCCCAATTTGATTATCCCTCTAATGCACAAGACAAGTCACAAAAGAAAATAAACATAAACCTATTTATTTCTTCTGTAATACTCACTACTCTGATAGGATGCTGATTCCTGGATCTTTTCTCTCCGGCACAAAACTTAATGAACTCTGAGACAAAGGAAAACTTCCCTCCTTCCTCTTGAAAAATCTTGTCCCCCCATTGGTTCCTCTGGTCAGGTGTCAGCTAGGCTAGGTGAACTTCTTAACCCTTTACAGGTAAAAGAGGCATTAACCCTTAACTGTCTGTTTATGACAGGGGATTTGATAGCAGCCTTCAACTACCTGAAGGGGGGTTCCAAAGAGGATGGAGCTAGACTGTTCTCAGTGGTAGCAGATGACAGAACAAGGAGTAATGGTCTCAAGTTGCAGTGGGGGAGGTTTAGGTTGGATATTAGGAAAAACTATTTCACCAGGAGGGTGGTGAAGCACTGGAATGGGTTACCTAAGGAGGTGGTGGAATCTCCATCCTTAGGGGTTTTTAAGGCCCGGCTTGACAAAGCCCTGGCTGGGATGATTTAGTTGGGGTGGTCCTGCTTTGAGCAGGGGGTTGGACTAGATGACCTCCTGAGGTCTCTTCCAACCCTAATCTTCTACGATTCTATGATGATTCTATATTAGAGCTACTGTGTGACTAAAGGTACCATAGTTCAGGTGAGACATAAACCTTAGGCCCTACTTGTTGTGACCATTAAACATACCATTGCACTTTTCAAATACATTCTTCCTGCTTACAGCAAATTTCCCCTGCTGTTTCTTTTAGACAGTGTTTTTCACTTCCAATCCTAGGGGCCAGGGCCGGCTCCAGGCACCAGCTTAACAAGCAGGTGCTTGGAGCGGCCAAGGGAGAGGGGCGGCACCTGCGGCAATTCGGGGGCGGCAGGTTCCTCACTCCCTCTAGGAGCGAAGGACCTGCCGCTGAACTGCCGCCGCCGATCGCTGCTTTTTTTTTTTTCCCAATTGCCACCGCCGATCGCGATCGCAGCTTTTTTTTTTTGCTTGGGGCAGCAGAAATGCTGGAGCCGGCCCTGCGAGGGGAGATATATTGAAATCAGTGGAAATTTCTCTCTAAAACATTGTACAGTGCTGCTGTGTTGCATCCCAGAGGGGGCAGCATTTCAGTAGTTAGTATAGTGATTCCTGAGTGGACAGTTATAGTGAAGGTTGCTGGAGCACTTCCATTCAAATCCCGTTTCCAACTGCACATACAAACATGGAAACAATTGGGGATTGGAAGTGGTAACTACTCAGTTGTTGGCTGCATGTTTGTGTTCTCGGTATATGCTGTCCCACGTCTGCGCAGATAGCTGATACAGCAGACCTCGATCAAACTGCCCCAAAAGACCACAGACTTGGTTCCATAGTGAAGGCGCTCAGCCAGGTTTATTGTCGATGAAGCCCGGTAATAGCTCCCGGCAGATTCTACAAGGACACTAAGACGTGTATGCCCGTGACACTGGACTCGGCTCAGTGAATGGTGGGCCTTTCCATTCCCCCCTCAGTCAGACAAAGACATCTCCTCTGAGACCCCTCTTTATACACTGACACAAACAAGTTATGTATTGCCCATCTGACATGGTTAGTTACTACCCTTTACCTTGTACATGTTGGTTTGATCAAAACATCTCTATCCATCACGCTTCATCTTACCTTATCTTTAAGAGGGGGGTCAGTGTGTCCTTGTATCATCTTTGGGGAGTATGTTTACACCATAACCTTGAATTGGGGTGTTCTGATACCACCCTTCTGGAATGTGTGCCTAGGAGTGCTTGTACTTTTGCAACACCAGCACTGTTCTTGCCAGGTTCTGTGAACTTGCAAGCAGGCACGTTTTGTAGAGGGCCTGACTTCTGCTCACAGCCTGACTTTTGCTAACTTTTCTTTATATCAGCAGGGCCTGACTACTTCAGTTCAGGCCTTAAACCATATACCTGGCCTCATGTCTCAGGCTGTCACTTTCTACTACAGTAACTTGGAGTGATATTTTTTAAGTCCTTTTTGTTTATGATAATGCTACATACCACGTTCCACATTGTGGCTAATGGAAGGTGTTATATCCTTGGGGGTAACAGTTTTAGGAAGAAATCACTGGAGACACAGAGAGCTGTAAACCTCGTAGCAGCCATTTATTTCCACACAAGGTTCTATTACCACGACAACCAAATACACAAGAGAAGGAAAATCCCAACCTGCTCAATTTATCTCTTTGAATATCAATGAGTTTCAGGTTGGTGGTAGGGGTAGGGTCAAATTCAGTTCCTACTGAAGTCAGTGGAAGTGTTTTTGAAGTTAGTGGGGGCTGGACAGGACCTAGTTTCACTTTAATAAATCAGGGGACTGACGTCAGGACTCTTGGGTTATATCTCAGCACTATTATTGTCTCACACTATAACCATGAGCAAATTGCTTAACCTCAGTGCTTTAGTCTACACATCTGTAATATAGATTCCACACTTCACAGTGGTCTAGAAGATTTATCTTGTGTAATTAATGTATGTTTATAATGTATAATTAATGGCTTTGTGATTGCAATATGAAAAGTGCAATAGAAGCGCAAAAATATTACTATTCCCATTCAAAACATACGGTCAAATCTTCCGCTGGTGTACATCAGTGTTTGTTCCATAAAAGTCAATGGAGCTACACTGATTTTACACCAGTTGAGGGATCTGGCCCAAGTAGTTATGCTTCAGTTATTAAAGTATAATATGGAAAGAAACTCAGCAAGCATTTTTTTATTCTTCTTCTCTCCTCAGGCTTCAGTAACTGGCAAGGAAAACTGACGTTAAAATATAAATGACACACTGGTAAGTAATATTTGATTAAATTTGTACATTTTATTTTTGGCACATTATGTTAAATAATTTGTTCTCATTTGGCAGCAGCTGATTCTTTCAATATTGCCTTAAGCATAACATTCAATTTTGTTAAAGGAAATGCATACTTTTGTGAATTTTCCTATATAATCGACGAATGTGGCATACATCTTAATACCCAGTCCTCTTCCTTTGCATCGTTACTAGGTGACTTACAGGCCAGTTGAATGTAGCACTGAACCTTTTAGAAATTAGAATGATTTGTAACTTCTCACAGTGATGCTGGTTGCCTATCACCCCTGAAATTCAAATTATGCCATTGGCATGGAATTCAACCTCCTTTTTTGAACTCTGTAGGAAATGTTGCATGTCCAGTGAAAATTATCTCACACCATAGGTCTCAATCTGGCCATCCATAAAAAATAGTTCCCTCTTTGTTTAAGTTATTGATAATGTAGTGTCACTGCTCTAATTTGTACCGCACATCTCGGCTATGTACATTTTCCAAACCATGATTTTGAAAGACTTTGTAGAGAAGTACAGCATCCAAGTCAATGAAAATGCTCCTGTTGATTTCAGTGGAAATTGGATTGTGCCCTTATAAAGTTATACAAGTGAAGGATCCAGGGTGTTATTAATATGTGATAATATGTATAAATCATATTGCAATTATATTTATAACTTACAAATTTCCATTACCTCCAGTGGGAGGTATCTACTTGAGCACTGGGGGATTTGACCATTTAACCATTATTTTTAATTTTTATAGGCTTTAGTGATATTGACTAGTACAGTATGTGCCACCAACAAACTCAATGTCTCTCATTACTGTTCATGAATAATTATGTCCGCCACAAGCCTAAATAATTAATAATTCAATCAAGAAGCTGTTAAGGTATTTACTAAGATATGTTCTGGGTTTAATAAACAAAGCTGATGTTTATGTTTATTCTTACATGTTAGGATATAAAGAATTGCAATAATTTAAACTGCCATTATGTCAATAACATTAAGGGTTGAAAAAGTTCATATCCTGTAATGTAAGTATAACAAAGTCTTAATTCTAAAATATTTAACATGCCATACAAGAAGGAAGCAGAAAAATGAGCTTGCCCTCTATGGTATCTATTGATGATTGACAATATATTTGCATACTATGCAATTAAATGACTTTTTAGAGATATATAATCCCAAAGACTTTTTTTTATATAGGCTATAAATAGCAGAGCGACCAAAACAGATGCAACAATTTAGGCAGATAGAGCTTCGTAAAACTGCCTCCATGGAAAAGTGTTTTTATTTGAATGTTCTACCATTTTGTTTGTCTTCTCAGAGAACTTTTTCTTGTAAAATGATTTGGCAAAGCCAGTCAACCAACTCAAAAGAATAAAAATGTATGCACTTTAAAAAAGTGAAATGAAGAGGAAAGGAACACAGATGGCATTATTAAAACACAAACACACACAGAAATCCTCCTTTGCTGATATATTGGTTTTAACCTTTTTTTTTTCTTATTAAGTTCAGCGTCTGTGAAAGAAAATATGACAATCTTAAAGGTATATTAAGACTCAATTAAGTTTATTTCAAACCACTCAAAGGTAATGAGAACGGATCCTTACCATGCATTTTTAAATGCTTTATTCATTCTTTTTCCCAAATAGGGAAGCATTAAAATCATAAAGTTTCAAGTATTGTGATATGGTTGTACATTTGTACAGTACTTTTTCATGTCCTTCAGAGTTAATGTATGCAGGGAAAAGGAGACGGTTGTGGCATTTGCAGGTCAGTGGACCCCTAAAGAGGCAGTTGTAGAAAGTAAGTTGAGTTTCAGTGTCACAGTTCATGACTTGGGCAGGCCCTACAGTTGCTGATTGTACAAAACATCTGGACAAACAAAAGGCTTTAAGAAAAACACCAAGTATCCCAAGAGGTGGCAACAGTGGGGAGGATCCTTTAAAAGCACAATACTCATACAAGGGCACTGGGGCTAAGAGCCTGCGAGCTGTGCTCAGTTCAGGACCAGATGAGGTGAGCAGAGATGGCTTGAAGCCCTGGGCTCAGCCAGCATACATGAGAGGAAACTGAAGAAGAGAGTGCAGGCGCTGCTGAATTTATACTCTAAATAGGCAGTACAAATGTGTGTGTTGCAGGGTGGGAGGGATGGTCTCATGGCTAAGGGGATAGACCAAGGATCAGCAGGGCTGATTTCTATTCCCGGCGATGACATAAGTCTCCTATGTGATGTTGAGCACTTAGCTGTCACTTAGGCCTGGACTATACTAGGAAAGTTATATGGTATAACTGTCAATTAGGGCTATGCTGTTTTTTACCAGTAGTTCTACCATTTATAAGCCCTAGTGTGCTTGTACCATTATAAAGGTGCCTTATAACAGTATAGCTTGAACCGGAATAAGCTATATTGTATAAGTACTTATACCACTGTATCTGCATCCACACTGGGGAGCCTCACCTCAGTCCCCAGAAAAATCATGGAGCAGGTCTTCATTTTGAAGCACTTGGAGGAGAGGAAGGTGATCAGGAAGAGTCAACATGGATTCACCACGGGCAAGTCATGCCTGACCAACCTGATTGCCTTCTATGATGAGATAACTGGCTCAGTGGATGTGGGGAAAGCGGTGGACATGATATATCTTGACTTTAGCAAAGCTTTTGGTACTGTCTCCCAAAGTGTCCTTGCCAGCAAGTTAAAGAAGTATGGATTGGATGAATGGACTATAAGGTGGATAGAAAGCTGGCTAGATCGTCCGGCTAAACGGGTAGTGATCAATGGCTCGATGTCTAGTTGGCAGCCGGTATCAAGTGGAGTGCCCCAGGGGTTGGTCCTGGGGCCGGTTTTGTTCAGCATCTTCATTAATGATCTGGATGATGGGATGCATTGCACCTCACCAAGTTCGCAGATGACACTAAGCTGAGGGGAGAGGTAGATATGCTGGAGGGTAGGGATAGGGTCCAGAGTGACCTAGACAAATTGGAGGATTGGGCCAAAATAAATCTGATGAGGTTCAACAAGTACAACTGCAGAGTCCTGCAGTTAGGATGGAATAATCCCATGCACTGCTACAGGCTGGGGACCAATTGGCTAAGCGGCAGTTCTGCAGAATTACAGTGGATGAGAAGCTGGATATGAGTCAGCAGTGTGCCCTTGTTGCCAAGAAGGCTAATGGCATATTGGGCTGCATTAGTAGGAGCATTGCCAGCAGATTGAGGGAAGTGATTATTCCCCTCTATTTGACTCTGGTGAGGCCACATCTGGAGTATTGTGCCCAGTTTTGTGCCACCCACTACAGATAGGATGTGTACAAATTGGAGAAAGTCTCGCGGAGGACAATAAAAATGATTAGGGGGCTGGGGCATATGACTTATGAGGAGAGGCTGAGGGAACTGGGCTTGTTTATTCTGCAGAAGAGAAGCGTGAGGGGGGATTTTGATAGCTGCTTTCAACTACCTGAAGAGGGGTTCCAAAGAGGATGGAGCTAGGCTGTTCCCAGTAGTGGCAGATGACAGAACAAGGAACAATGGTCTCATGTTGCGTTGGGGCAGGTCTAGGTTGGATATTAGGAAAAACTATTTCACTAGGAGGGTGGTGAACCACTGGAATGGGTTACCTTGGGAGGTGGTGGAATCTCCATCCTTACAGGTTTTTAAGGCCCAGCTTGACAAAGCCCTGGCTGGGATGATTTAGTTGGGGTTGTCCTGCTTTGAGCAGGGGGTTGGACTAGATGACCTCCTGAGGTCCCTTCCAACTCTGATATTCTATGATTCTGTGAGGGGAGGTTGCCACTTCAATTACACCAGTGCAGTTACAGTGGCAAAACTTTCTATTGTAGACAAGTCCTTGGTCTCTCTGTGCCTTGGTACCCCTTCTGTAAAATGGAGGTAATACTTTGCCCACCCCCTCTATCTTGTCTCTTTAGACTGTACTGTCTTTGGGGCAGAGCCCATGTCCCTTAATATGTGCAATGCCTAGCACAATATGGCCCTTGTCACACCCAGAAAAAGTTCTATTTTCAATTATTATTATTACTACTACTATTAATTAATTAATTTTACATGGATGGATGGTGGTATTTTGTTTGAAATGGGTTAGCCTCTGTCAAGCAATGCTGACTAATTGAATAATTCACTGTATTTATGCTAAAAGGAGCAGTTACATTCATGGGAAAGCAGCCAGTATTTCCCAGATGTTTATGAGGTATGTATTTAATTTCAGATGAGAAAATAATGCTATATGGGGGGAAAATATTAGAACTATGACACACAAAGAACTTTGACTGCTTTGGACAAACAGGTTGCATTTCTTTATTCTCAGTAGTATAGTTCAAATATCCTTCCATTATATCTCTCCCATCTGCCCTGTTGTAGGTTGTTTAACTGATCTCCATTGCCCGGAATTCTATCATAAGACATGACTCTATAGAAGAGAGAAATGTTTAATTCCTGGAAATCATACCAGCCATTTCAGATGTTGGCTCTGAAATGATAAAGTAGGGATAAATACTATTAATAATTAGGGTCCTACCAAATTCATGGCCGTGAAAAATATGTCACAGACCGTGAAATCTGGTATTCGCCGTGAAATCTGGTTTTTTGTGTACTTTTACCCTATACTGTAAAAGTACCCTATACTATAGGGTAAAAGTATACAAAAGTATACAGCTTTTCTCAAATTGGGGGTCCCGACCCAAAAGGGGGTCACAAGGCTATTGTGTGTGTATGGGGCAGAGGGGGGGGCACAGTATTGCCGTCCTTACTTCTGTCCTGCTTTCAGAGCTGGGCACCTGGCCAGCAGCTGCTGCTCTCCGGCCTCCCAGCTCTGAAGGCAGTGAAGAAGTAAGGGTGGCAATACCATGTCCCCCCTACAATAGCTTTGCGGCCCTCTGTTGCGTCAGGACCTCCAGTTTGAGAAACGCAGAGTCTTAAGGGCTTTACATGTTTATGTTTTGCCATTTTTAAATACATAGTCATGTTTGTTACAACACCGTGAAATTTAAGATTTAAATATCTGAAACCGTGAAATTCAAGTTTTTTTAAATGCTATGACTGTGAAATTTACAAAAATGAACTATGAATTTGTTAGGGCCCTATTAATAATTTTTTGTATTACAGTAGCACTTAGCGGTTCCAACTGAGATTGTGCCCCATTGTACAGACATATAGTGAGAGACAGTCATTTCCCCAAAGAATTTACAATGTGAATAGACAAGAAGAACAACAAATGAGGGGAAACAGATGCACAGAGCAGTAAAGTGACTTGCCCAATGTTCCCACACAAGGTCAATGCTAGAACCAGGAAAAGAAAAATATCCTGAGTCCCAGCCAAATGCCCTATTAACTCGACCATGCTGCCTCTCACATTGCCTGCTACATTATGCAAGTCTGTCATCAGTTGACTGGGTCTCACATGACTTCTTCTAGTAGACTAGAGCTAGTCACAACAGGAAAGATTTGCAAACCAGGGCGCTCGAGTTAAGAACTTCTAAAAACTTTAAAATACTGTTAATTTGATCTATTATGACTTTGTGTGTCCAGCAGGAATAAATACAGGAGACAAAATTTTAGCATTTCCTAGTAATTATCTGAATAAGACTTAAAATCATCTGAGTCCTTTGGCTCTACTGCTACCCACCATTATTCACCTACCCTTAATGAGTATAATTTATGAGACGGCATAATGACACAGCGTGACGGTTTCTTGCTTGAGGCACCAAGACTTGTGATGCTCATGTTTTACAGTAATTTTAGTGTGGCTCATGCAGTATTTGTGAAAATAATTCCTAATCTGGTTTGATACTCCTAAATTATGGAAGAACACTGCTAATATGAAGTGATAGACCCTCAAGACAGTTTTTCCTGCAATTTTCTACTTAACTTCTTTCATGCCTATTTTAAAAAGCAAAAGAAGAGACTGCATTCCAATATAACCTTTGGCAGTAGTTACTGGCTTTAGAGCTGTTATTAAGGCATATAAGAGTTATATTAGCTACCTTAGTCTAAAACAGGACTAAATCTTAATTTTACAATCTGCCCTGAGCAAAGGAGGTATATGAATATAAGGGAAGGACAGGTGAATCTGATCAGGGAGAGGATTCCAGGTGAAGCGGGCCCCTTGGAAAAAGGTACACAGATAGTTAGTGGGAGAAGCAGGATAATGGGTCATTGAACCAGACATGATGAGTAAGAGTGAAAGGGGTAGGTGAGGGAAATGTGACAAGATGTGTTGTAGAGAATGGCAGAGTTATGCAAGACTTTGAAAGCATGGAAAGGAAGTTTAAATTTGACATTTAAACATTTGTCTTAATAGTCATCAGTCATATCTTAATCTGAGTTCAACCATGCACAAGTGTTTATTTATATAAGAATTTGTAAAATTGCAATAATGAAATCATGGTAGTCATGAAGTCATGGTACTAAGTATGATGTCTCCAATTGGGAGCCATGAAGGTCATCTGAAGTCACCAATTTGACTGGATTTAATCAAGAACATTTCCATAAATATTAGATAGGTGATGACAAAACTTGCATTGATGGTTGCGTGTTGAATTTTAAGAGCCGCTTTACAGATCATAGAATCATAGAATATCAGGTTTGGAAGGGACCTCAGGAGGTCATCTAGTCCAACCCCCTGCTCAAAGCAGGACCAATCCCCAGCTAAATCATCCCAGCCAGGGCTTTGTCAAGCCTGACCTTAAAAACCTCTAAGGAAGGAGATAGGGAACCAAGGCACAGAGAGATTGAATGATTTACCTAACATCATTCAGGAAGTGTTTGGCAGAGCAGAAAACTGAACTCTAATCTCCTGAGTCCCATGTCCAATGCCATCCTTCCTCTCACTGCTATTACAATGTTAATGGTTAAACATCAGTGAACAGAAGGTGCCCTTTCTCCACGTTCTCCAGCATTTTAATACATAGTGAACTTATTCCTTTCCATTTTCTCCAGAGTGTTACTTGGAGGCTGAAAAGCTGCAGATAAGGGATTGATGCTGAAGATAAAAGCATCGTTTCATTGATCACATTTTGCTCTCTTCGCTTAAAACAATAACTTTAAATGATGTTGCAACATTATAGTGTGGGAGCTCATCAAAAGAAAAAGGCTGCACAGCAGGCAGCAACATCAGTAGAATGCCTGACAACGGAGGAGGACCTTGACATAGTAGGTATTACTGAACCATGACACAAATCAATGGGATGTTGTAATACCTGACTGTAAACTATAAAGGAAGTACAGATTAGGTTGCAGAGAGGTCAGAGTGTAGCACTAAAAGATTCTCCATAGTCTATAGTGGGAGAAACATTTCTGAGTGGAGAAGACCATAGTGTAGAATCTGAATGGAAAATGCCTACTCATAAGAAAACACATATACTAGCAGAGTGACACTACCAGCCTCCAAATCAAGAAAAATATATTGTGTACACTTCTGAAGGAGATCAAGGAGGCAATTAAATCTAATAAGAAAAGAATTCACAGGGTCTTCAACTGTCCACCTATAAACTGGTTAAATTTCACAAAGGGACAATGTTTAGAGAGACAAATTTTTGACACCTTAAATGATTGCTTTTTGGAAAGGCCAGTCCTAGACTATACAAAAAGAGAGGTTATTCTTGGCTTAGCCCTAAATCAATGGATGTACTCTGGTTTTATGAGAGACAAGAATTTGGCCTTTTCAGTACAGTTAAGAAATGTCTACCCACATTCAACAGAAGGGTGGGTTTACATTTTCCTTTGGAACTTTTTTGAAGGAAAATTGGGATTTTTGATTAATTTTTTTCTGAGTGTCTGAGGGGAGAGGGATGTCAGAAAACAAAAACAAAAAACGAAGAAAAACTTTTGGAAGGAACATTTTCTGCAGAAAAAAAGTCCCATTCTCCAAACAGCTCTCATCAACAATCACGTACCACCTCTTCACCTTGACACCAGAATTTCAGTCCACCTGTCCTCCCATCCATACCTACACATCCCCAACATTCCCACCTCACTTGAACTAACTAATACTCCTGCGATCAATTGTCCTGAATGATTCAAGACAGTACATACCATGCAGTAAGCCCTCTTGGCTCACCTAATGGGCTAAGTGATACTTCATGGCTCTTATCCTTCACTGATGTGGTCTTGGGGTAGGAAGGTTCAGCAGTGGTGTCTCTGACGCTATCATGGGATCCATGATAGAGGTTCCCCTTCACTCCCTTAAGGGGAATAGACCATGTGTTAATTGTGTCTGGACTATGTATGCACAATTATAATTATTGTTCTATAATACAGGTATGTATAAAGAGTCCATCAATGTGGTGATCTGGGCAGTCACATTATATAGGGTAGAATAGTAACAAAGTCACCTTCCTCCCAGATAGGGAGCACATACCAAGTTCTCTGTGAGGACCAATGGTAATGACTAACTGTTAGCAGATGAAGAGTGAAATCCTGATCCCAAGTCCATCTAGGTAAATAAAACTCTTTCCATTGACTTCAATGTGATTTCACCTAAGTATCAAAGGGTTCCAAGGACTACATTTAGTGGAAGACGTATCCCAAACCGATATTCTCCATCTCCTGCCAACAGTCTACAAATAAATAAGTGGCCAGGCTTTGGATCAGACATATTCCTGTTGGATAAAGAGTCCAATAATCGGGAGCCCCCAGTGAGAAGACTACTGGAAGGGAGTATTTATGTCACATTCATGGTAGCAGATAGTACCTGTTGATGTTTGAGTTGCAAATGCCAACAGGTAAGGACATAGCCGCTAAAAGCAGTGGAAGAAGGTAGCAGAAGAAAAGAATAAGTCATAGAGAACTTCACTGGGGTAAGAAGAAAACCGAAACAAAAACTTCCTGATAGTGTCCTCCTTACAAGTTACAATATTTTGAGATTGTGCAGTTAGATGTAGAACAGGCTGACAATATGCCATGGGACATCTTGTATGTCAACTGTTTGCTCCTTTGGGAAATGGGGGAAGGAAGTGCCTTGTGTGCCATCTGTTTAGTGTGATTCTATGCCAGCTGTACATATCAACGATATGACCAGTCCATGCAGGTGCCAGAAGAGATCACTTTTCTCCAATGCTCATTTGATTTTGCATTTTTAAAAATATCTTCAGTGCTGTTCCCTAGTAAAAAAAGTTTATAGAAATATATCACTGGTGTTTTCTGCCCATCTGCTTGGCACATTGTGTTCACACCTCTATTTTTTTACAATGAAAGGTGATTCACCTTCCTAAACTAACAACTGCAAATACAATTAATCTCTTTTCCCTCTGGGTCATTTATTATGGATAGCTCATACAGTTACTGTATAGAGCATCCTTGTAGGGTGCCATGATAAAGCGAAGGACTTTACAAATTGGATTTTTGCTTGGCTGATGACCATATCCATTATCCACATGAAATTGCATGGTCGATTTTTGCAGGTTATAACATTTTGAGAAACAATCCTAATACCTATAACACATATGCCGGTACATATAAAATGATGGGGTCTAAAGTAGCTGTTACCAATCAAGAAAGAGATCTTGGAGTCATTGTGGATAGTTCTCTGAAAACATCCACCCAATGTGCAGCGACAGTCAAAAAAGCGAACAGAATGTTGGGATCATTAAGAAAGGGATAGATAATAAGATAGAAAATATCATCTTACCTCTAAATAAATCCAAGGTACGCCTACATCTTGAATACTGCATGCAGATGTGGTCGCCCCATCTCAAAAAAGATATATTGGAATTTGAAAAGGTACAGAAAAGGGCAACAAAAATTAGGGGTATGGAACGGCTGCCCTATGAGAAGAGATTAATAAGACTGGGACTTTTCAGCTTGGAAAAGAGACAACTAAGGGGGATATGATAGAGGTCTATAAAATCATGACCGGTGTGGAGAAAGTAAATAAGGAAGTGTTATTTACTCCTTCTCATAACACAAGAACTAGGGGCCACCATATGAAATTAATAGGCGGCAGGTTTAAAACAAACAAAAGTAAGTATTTTTTCACACAAAGCACAGTAAACCTGTGGAACTCCTTGCCAGGGGATGTTGTGAAGGCCAGGACTGTAGCAGGGTTCAAAAAAATCATGGATAAATTCATGGGGGATAGGTCCATCAATGGCTATTAGCCAGGATGGGCAGGGATGGTGTCTCTAGCCTCTGTTTGCCAGAAGCTGGGAATGGGCGACAGGAGATGGATCATTTGATGATTACCTGTTCTGTTCATTCCCTCTGGGGCACCCACTGTTGGAAGACAGGATACTGGGCTAGATGGACCTTTGGTCTGACCCAATATGGCCATTTTTATGTTCTTACGGAGGAGCTCTCATTACATATATATGCCAAATCTTCCAAACATTTCTAACATGTCAGCATGTCCACTATTTCAAAATCATCTGTTTAGCCATTGACATCTGTATTTAAGAAATGAAATGAAATGAAAGATTCTGTAAGCCCAGATCCAATAATCAGGAACCTCAATGAAGCTTTCCCCATTGTATTAAAAGTACAGACTTAACTTCACTTCCAGTCTAATACAAAGTACTTTCATTTTGTGACAAATTTTTCACTGTGGTTGAAGGTGAAATTATGCAAACTTTTATATGGTTTGAGAGAAGCATAGTGTAAACTAAGGTGTCTATTCTCCCATAAATTCATAGTATTTTCCTGATCTTAGAGAGAGTTTGTCACTGAGATTGATGGGAAGTATAGGACCACAGTGATGAAAAGAATAAACCCTTAAGATCAGAGCAAAAATCACCCATGGTGCTGTCCTAAATTTCCCTTTGTGTCATCTTGCTACTTTCAACTATGTACGTTCCCTTCAAATTAGAGCTCCCTCTCTTCTCATTCATAACACAACCAATTTGTTTCATTGAAACTCTTCTGCAGAGTCAATCAGCATTCATCCAAAGAGGAGCATGTTAAAGTGATGAAGATAAAATTGTGAGATTAAAGAGGATTTTGGTACTCAGCTGCATTACTGTATGAGCCTGAGCGACATTGTCTGTCACTTTTGAATGTAAGATCTTTGGAGAAGAGACTGTGTCTCCCTCTTTCTTTGACAGAGCACCAAGCACAATGCAGGCATCCATTATATTGTTACAGGCTTGATCCTGCATCATTCATGTCAATGGCAGCTTTTCCATTGATTTGAATGGGACAGGATCAAGCCATGTAACAGCAAAAACAAAACAAAACAGAAAACTAGTTAATTTAAAACTGCCACACCTAGAAGCCCGAAATTATTGTGGCCTGTATACGTAAAGTATTTCCTAAGCAATTTAAGGTGCTTCCCACCCCCATAGTCCTCTCGCTGCGAGGATGAAATTTCCAATTAAGTTGACTGAAGTGCATGAAAAACAAGGATACTACCCGAGCCTTTAGCTTGCTAAGGCTTGTAAATATTACTTTTTTTTTATTGACTTGATTTACACTTTATAGAAACATCCTTAAAATGGGATTTTTAACTTATTCAGTAATAAAGGCATTAATATTTATACAAATAATGTTCTTAAGCCACTGTAAAACTGTATAGTATATATCATATACCATATATTTAATAACCTCAGTTCCACTTTCACTTTGATTCTGGATTCAAGTCAAAAACCTATGATCACTGGCTGCATTCTGATAGGTGCTGACAGGGCCGGCTCTGGCTTTTTTGTCGCCCCAAGCAAAAAAAAAAACCCAAAAACCTGCGGCGCAGCCGGAGCGGCAAAGCAGGAAAAAAAAAAAAAAACCTGCGGGGTGGCCGGAGCCAGGGTGCAGGGGGACTCTCTGCACTGCAGACGTGCCCCGGCTAGCGGGGGGAGAGAGAGAGAAGGGGGGCGGCCAGGGCTTCAGCAGGGCGCTTGCCACGCGGCCCTGACCTCTGCGCCGCCTGCTGGGAGGGTTCTGCGCCGCTCCGGTCGGCGGGGAGGGAAGGACGCGGGCTGCCCTGCCGGGCTTGCTACAGACCTGGCACTGGCTGGAGCAGACGGAGCGCGCAGCCCGCTCCTAGCAGAGCCCTCCCCTCTTTCGCACCACCGCCCCCTACAGGGCAGCCAGATAGGCAAACAAAAACAAAACAAAACAAAAAAGCGGCCGTGCCGTCCTAGGATTGGGCGGAATGCCACCCCGTAGAATCTGCCTGGGGCCGGCCCTGGGTGCTGAGGGCTTTCAAGTCTCCTATTGACTTCACTGGTCACTGAAGATTCTCAGTATTGAACAAAATCTGGCCATGAGAGTCACAGTATCACAAACACAGGATTATGGATTTCTCTGTCAGAACAAGACCAAGACATGCTGTGTGGGAGACCAGTACCTTTAAGAGTTAACAAACATGTATGTGAGATATGAAAGTTGTGAAGGGATTTATGATGAAAGTGTGAAATATTTGAAAGTTTTCCTCAGCATGAAATAAAGGAGGAGAAAAAAATATCCTACCGATTCCGGAACACTTTGGAAGTCTAAAATAGATTAAGGGTTTTTTTTTCCTCCTCAACACAGATTTTATTTTTCTCCTAAGAACCTACTTCAAACACATTAAAGGCCACAAGATTCCAAGACACAAACTGAGCTTGAATACATTGGGTAGGGCTTCCTTGCAATGCAAAAAAGCCTTTCCTCTTGGCTTTTAGCCTCTACTTTCTTGCAAAGGGAACCACTTTTCTGAAAGACCTCTAATTTCTTAATTCATAGGTACTTGAAATTCCTTGTCTCTTCAGTGTGGAGCTGGGACTGCAGTTAGTCTACCCTGCCCCCCTTTACTCAAGTCTTTAGAGGTTTATAGCTGTGTAACTTTTGTCATTCCTAGTCTGAACAATTCTGCGAGGATAAGATGGTCATTTTTTTCCATCTCCCATTTTTATGATTCTTTAGTTTAATTGGGATTAGAGATGAGTGAATGATGACAGTGAATAATTTATTAGACCAAGTTAGTTGACTGTTTTGTTCACAAAGGCCAATATTTTCAAAAGTGACTAGTGATCTTAGGGTGTCTCAATTTTTGGGTTCCCACCGTGAAGTACATTAAAGGGGCCTGATTTTCAGAGGAGTGGGGGCTCAGAACCGTCTGAAAACTATGCCCTTTCAATGTGTCTGAAATTGAGCCCCTCAGACCATTATCCACATTTGAAAATGTAGGCCAAAATGTCTACATTGAGATCAAAATTCTATCTAATGTAATTGTTGTTCAGCATTACTCAGTTTCTTTTAAAAAAAATGTTGATCATAAGCAGTACACTATGGGTATCAAATACTCTGTTTCAAGACATCAGTGCCTTGTAGGTGAAGTAATAATAGTCAGTTATAAACAAACATTCTTAATATACTGGAATAGCAAAAAAAATGTGGGTACATATATGCAAGAAAAAAAGATATTAACAGAGTAGACAATATGAGCGTGTAGCACACTATTGTCTTTGTTTACTATTGCTATTTGGTGTGTTGCTCAAGAGGGAACCTAGATGGAATAACAGTAAGAATAGAAAAAAAAAAAAAAGAAACATTGAGAAGGGGGAAGAGTAGAGGACCAGAAAAGAGGCAGAAAGATAGAGGATAGAAAAGAGGCATGGGCAGCACATGATGTAGGCTGGGAGAGCCTAAGCCTTCCCAAACCTCACGCCTCGGGGGCAGGGGGGGGGGCAGTGGTGGATTTGGGGCCCCCTTGGTGGGGAGAGTCAGAGTGGGGACAGAGGAGCTGGGCCACAGGGGAAGGGGTGGAATGGGGGCGAGGTTGTGGGTGGAATGGGGGCAGGGCTGCGGGGGAAGGGACAGAATGGGGTGGGGCTGTTGGCGAGGCCGTGGAACAGGGGAGGGGCTCCGGGCTCAGAACTCCAGCCAGGACCGAGAGAGCTCCGTAGACGTCTCAGCTGAGGTTGAGAGCTCGACCCCGGACGGGGCCAAGCTCTGAGCCCTCCCTCCTGCCCCGGACGGGGCCATGAGGGGGGAGGGGCTGAGCCGGAAGAGGTGGGGTCGTGGCTGGAGAAGGTAGGGGCAGGGTACTAGCATCCTCAATGGGAAGCTTCACCTGCCGCATATGAAGAGAGGAAAGTGAGCTAATTGATGGAGAAAGGTAATGTATCTGTGCCTTGGTAGATGGTATGTATAGGCTGTGATTTCTTGTGGAAGTTCTCAGGACAAAAATAATACTTCCAAGTTATTATTCTTTGAAAGATAATCTTCTCCATTATAGGCATTGAGATCTCCAGATTCCATTCACTTAGAGAGAGCATCTTTCCAGTGGCCTGGGAGAATTCTTTTACAGCAGGTCTGATTTTCTGAAAAAGTCTAATAGACACAGTTTGGTGGATGGTACTATGGGGAGATAATAAGATGCTCAGTGTTTGAAATTTGAGTTGTATTGGTTATTTTGATTGGTCACATGGTATAATTTTTGTTCTCTGATTGGGTTAATAGAAGTCTTTTATAGCCATTTCTGGATGTAAATATTCAAGTGGGTGTGATTAAAATTTGCTTTCTGCCAGCATCATGTGAATAAAATGTAATCTCTCAAATACTGACAGAAATCAAAAATATAAGGGCTGCAAGCATAGCTGAACTGAACAAAGTGTGAAGTTAAAGTGAAAACAATCAGTATTTTTGTCATTTCCCTGTTCCAGCTTAAACATTAAGCAGTTTTATTTTGCATGCAATCAGTATTTCTTTCCTCTTTTTTCCCTTCTCCATTGTTTTTCTTTTCCCCAATTCTTCTGCATTGTTAAGCCCTGAAGAATATAGTAACCTGTGAATCATGTACTAAACAGTTCTATGGGTAGAGTCAATGGAAGAAAAGCAATGAGTTAGATTATAATTTAATAGCTAATAGAGAGGCAGGTACTAGTCTAGCACTTGGGAAACCTGGAGTCAATTCCATGCTCCACCACAGACTTCCTGTGTGACCTTGGGCAAGTCTCTTAGCCTCTCTGTGCCTCATGTGTGAATGGGATAATAGTATTACTTCATAGGGGTGTTGACAGGATCAATACCTTAAAGATTGTGAGGTG
The DNA here is from genome assembly GCF_028017835.1 of Emys orbicularis. Taxonomy (NCBI): domain Eukaryota; kingdom Metazoa; phylum Chordata; order Testudines; family Emydidae; genus Emys; species Emys orbicularis. The sequence continues at coordinate 351,324,428 of NC_088683.1, forward strand.
CTCAGGTACTACGGTGATGGAGGGCCATAAGTACCTTATCTAGATATCAAACGTCTCAGTCCACTTCATTTGAACACTTAAGCACATGCTTATATCCTATTGACTCCCCAAACAGCTATAGTTCCTCTTGATGCATGTATATAACATCCATTAGTGTTAACAGGAGTTATGCACATGCAGTGAGTGAAAGAATACAATGGCAGAAAAGACGTTATATAGTTTCTTCTGCTTCAAACCTTTTTTATACAGGAATATTTTGCTTTTTGTTATACCTCCCATGGACCCTCTTAAATTGCTTCCTATTCTTTTGAAAATAAAATTAAAAAACCCTTTGAATTGAAGAGGCTAATTTACAAAAGAATAGTTTTTTACATGGCCTTCCACCAGGATATCTTTATTCACTGTTGATTACTGCCACTCTCTTGTCTTTATTTTCAGTGATTAAAATGCTTAAACTTATTATTACAGCTTTGCTGTTGCCAAGGTAATAAGACACCAGCTAGGAAATTAGGGGTATTCTCCTCTTGATGTGAATGCATACACAAAGACCTCCTATTAGTGAACAGGCTTTAAGTACATAGTTTAGTTTTTACAAGGCAAATCCTTGTTCTGTCATGAAAGATCAGAAATTTTGAGAGTTCTTCTCACATAAACCCTGAGCTCATAGCATCTAACCCAATGAAAGTCTAGTTTCCTGACTGGGCCCTCTAAGTGCTAATGTAATATTATAAATAATAATTTATCACTTTAGTATCCTAAATCTGAAATGGTAAATAAATCTGAATCCACATGCTGCTATGTTTTACACTGCACTACACACAAACACACACACACACACAATTTCCATCCTTTTTTCACAAGCAAACAAACACTAGTCTACCCTAGAAACTTCCAGCTGGAAGATACCAGCCTTTGCACAAAGACAAATAATTAGACAAGGTGACTTATTTGTGTCTTATGAAGATCTAGTGGTTTCTGCCCTGGATCTTACTGATTCAATGCCACAAGATGTCAGTACAGTTTAAGCAATGACAGAAGACTCCTATATTGTGAGCTGTACTGAAAATGGGGGGTGGAGGGGAGTTAAAAAAAATCACATTGAATTCTGAAGCATTTTCTGAGAGGAAAATGGCTACAAAGTGGTTGTGATTGGGGGGGAAAAGGCTTTGTCCTAAACTGTATCCTGTGTATTTAGAACTATAATGAAAATCAAACTCTGTATAGTGTCTACTTTATGTCCATGTCTGCATTCTACTTTACTATTAATTCTACAGCTAATAAAAAACTGCATCTAAATACATTTTACTTCTCCACAGAGCAGGGTTTGTGTTTCAGCAGTTGGTTGGATTTCAATGATAGTTTCCCAAAGCTCTGTTTTCCTTTGACTTCGTAAAAAATGAAAGAAGAAAAAAAAACGAAGAAAAAGACAAACCCAGCTCACTTGTATTAATGACCCTTTACACAATCACCTCACTTGTAAGAGGAGATAATACGTTTCCATTACAATGGCAACATATAACGGGTAGTTAATCATCAAGAAAATTCATTAGCTGAATGTCACCAGGAACCTATGTACTGTAGCAAATGAACAGCGGACAACAGTTTGAGTTTTAATTCAGCAATGAGCTCCCCTCATAATGCTGCTTTCCTCCGTATTAAATTGGGCACAGAGTTAATGGCATGACAAATAGGTATTTGAACTCAGTAAGCTTCCTTGATTACAAGGACAGCAGTTACTCCTGCATAAGTGCTGGCAAACATCTCATGGAGAGTATTCCATAGGCCTTTGAATATTGCAAACTTTTATGACGACTGTTTAGGCACTCCACAGATAGAGGTAGAGAAAGCTGAGAGAGAAAGAAGATTCAGAGCCAGCAGAGTGTTTGCTTGATGTAATCTTCTGGGCCAAAATCATTGCTGGTCAAATTGACCCCTCTATGTCCTGATTTCCATAATAATGTACAAAACAATGTAGCGATTCACACAGTTGATCCTTGTCCGTGTAAGTTAAAACAGTGTTTAAAAACAGCTATTGCTAGTAGTGTTCCAACATAGATAGGATTTTTTTTTTTGGCCTGAAACTTACTCATATGTTGTAAAACCACTTTGGGAGGAGCACAGCTTGTTGAGTATCGTTCTTAAAAATTAACATAAATCTCTGTCTGTAGTCTCAGGGAATCAACAATATAGCTTAGAATCTTGAATGTATAATGCAGGAGAGGAGAGAGGAGGTGGTACTGACAACTCAAGTTACTGGACACTTGCTGAACAAAAGGACCTGGAGCGTGGATTGCCAGAAAAGGAGGGTGATCCACGGAAGAATTTGACCAAAAGGACAAGTCAAAGCAAGAGATCAGTTAGTGGTGGTGAAATCAAATTGAGTAAGAGGTTTGCTGCCCTGGGAAACGAGGAGGAGAAACAGGCAGAAGATGGTGGGGCAAGGAAAAAAAAGGAAGGGAAGACCGTCTCTGCAGAAGATATGAAGAGATAATAGAGAGAGCCAGGGACTGGAGCCCAAGGAAAAATGAGGATGACGTACATGGGGCTGCAAGAGAGGACATAAGATGGGTGCATACCAACATCAGGAAGAGACACATCTATATGATGCGGGACTCTGTACTCAGAAGAATTGACAGACCTGTCAACAGGGCAGATCTAGAGACATGAAGAGTGTGCTGTCCACCAGAAACAAACATATGAGATGTATTCATGAGGCTGAAAAAGGATCCTGATGGGAGCAGGGAAAAATCCAATGATTGTGCTGCATGTCATGATGAATGATACTACCAGATTCCCACTGGAATGGATCACGGTTGACTAGACTCATCTGGGTAAGTTACTTAAAGAAGTAGAAGCTAGGGAGATGTTTCAGCAGAAAACTTCTTGTCCCTAGAGAAGGAGGGAGAAGGTGTAACAAAATAATGAAGATCAACAGATGGCTCAAGAATTGGTGCTAAGAAGAAGGTTTTGGGATGATTGATCACTGGTATGCATTCACAGAAAGAAGACTCTTCTTGACAGATGAGCTCCACTTGAGAACCTGGGATATTAACCTTCTGGGATCAAGGCTGGCATGATTGATAAGAAGGGCTTTAAACGAGGAGATGGGTGGAGAAATTTGGGAGAGACTCAAGAAATCTTCTGGCCTGGCTTCAATACATAGGATAAGGCAAATCAGCTAAAGGTAAGAATATAGTGTATCGACAGCAAGGAAAAAGAAAGTACACATATTGGTTGGAGTGGTGTTACAGTTAGTGAAAGGACTATACCTAATCTGGCTAGAAACCTGGGAGAGGTACAAGGGAAATAACTGAAACACTTCTACATGACTGCAAGGAGTCTGGGCAATAAAATGGAGGATTTGGAACTACATGTAGTGGAGCTTAAACCTGATATTATAGAGCTTACAGAAACATGATGGAATAGCACTCATGACTGGAATACAGGTATTGGAGGGTATATACTGTTTAGGAGGAAAAGGAATAAAGGTAAATTTGGTGGAGTAGCATGAAGTGGTAAACTGTGAAGAAATAAGAAGTGATAATGAGGACAAAATAGAATTAGGTCAAAATCACTTTGGGGAAGGCCAGTAAAAGAGGTTCTGTTACGATAGAGTTAGGTGTCTGCTATAGACTCCAGAGTCCGATTTGGATATGGATAGAAATCTCTTCCTTATTTTTAGAGACAGAAATACTATCAGGAACTGTGTCATAATGGGAGGCTTTAGATCCATGGATATAGATTGGAAAATAAATGCTACTAATTCTGGTAAGGCTCAGTTATTCCTGGATGTGATAGATGTCAGTTTTCTTCATCAAATCATCACAGAACCAATAAGAGATGCTACAATTTCAGAGATGGTTTCGGTAAGTAGTGAGGACATCATAGAAAAACTGGTCCATAGGAAATAATCTTGGCTTGAATGATCATACGTTGATTCAGTTTAAATTAGATGGAAGGATAATATAAAGCAGGCCATCACCTATGGTTTTTCAAAAGGGTAGACTTTGGGAAATTTAGGGAATTAGTGAAAGAAGTCATCTGGCCTGAAGAGCTCAAGGACTTAAATGTGGAGGAGGCTTGGAATTTCTTTAAATCAACTATGCATAAACGATCTGAAATGTGGGGGGAAATCTTGCAGGAAAGGGCTCCAGACTCAGCTGAGTGAATAATCATCTCCAAGGGGTTACCAGGAGTAAGCAGAGGGAATGGAAAAAGAGATTGATCAGCCAATAAAATCTATATCTTGGAGGCTAAAGAATGTTGGAATAAAGAAAGAATTGCTAAAATTCAAGCTGAACTAGCTTTTGCAAAGGAAATTTAAAATAAATAATAAGAGGATTTGAAGTTATATAAATAAAAAGAAAATAAGGAAGGATGAGGTTGGTCCACAATGCAGTGTGGATGGGAAAGAGCTTAAAATAATTTAGGTATGGCCCAAACACTAAGTGATGGAAACGAGTGTCTAGAAATGGAAAGTACCACAAATGAGGTGGAAGAAAAACTTAAGAGTTTTATGTGCTCAAATCAGGGGGACTGAGTAATTTCCATTCCAAAATATTGAAAGAACTGGCACATGAGATTGCTTCTCCAGTAGCAAGGATTTTTAATAAATCTATCCATTTGAAAGTTATGACCCTAAGAGCATCCCAATGCCAGATGGCAAGGGATGCTCTGCTATGTAGCAGTGAGCTTCAATTGCTCTGACCAGCCCCGCATACCCTACTTACTGTTGTCATACTCTATCTAAAATGGGTCATGTTAGGTATCATATGCAAACTGATGAAACACTGTGATTTATATAATTGTGAAATGTATGTGTTCACACTGTATGAGGAATTATGGAAACTCACTAATATTATGCTTTAAAGTCTGTGACCAAACAAAGGGAGAGAAACAGGTTTTTCCCAGAGGAGAGGGAAGGCAGCTATCTACCTATTTCCTATGCAAATTAAGTGTGGTGGAATCAAAACAATGGAAGTCCTATTTACATATGAATCAGCAGAGGGATTGGAAGTCCACAGGAAGGGAAGAACAGCATGAGGTCATCCTGCCTCTTGAAATAGAGTTAGAGAACTCTGACAGATATAAGGAGAAACAGAGAGCCATTTTGGCATATTTCACCTAGGAAGACAAGGGAAACCAGCACTTTGTACTTCTGTGGAAGGTTCTGTCCAAGAAAACATCAGCCATGGCTGGGAAGAATAAGATTGGTAAGAAATCTACCTTGAACCAAGGCTGTAGCTTGTTGAGTTAAGTCTTAGCCGTTAGAAAGTGTATTTTACTTTTATTTGCTTGTAACCAGTTTTTCTCTATTCCTTATACTTGAACTCACTTAAAACCTCGTTTTGTTAATAAACCTCTGTTACTTTAATCTGAACCAACCCACTGTTGTGTCTGAATTGCAGTGACTGTTTAAAGTAATGAGATGTGCTTTTGTCTTTTTAAAGGAGCAACAACCCTTATTAATTTGCTGAGTGTTTCAGGAGAGGGCTGGGCACTTCAGGGCAGATGGTTTGGGGGAAATTTGGGGTGTGTTGGAGTCACTAGTAACCAAGGCTGGTGGAGACCAGGGTGGGACTTTTGTGTTGTAAGCAGGCTGCTGGGGTCAGAGTACTGAACCAGGGCTTCATAGCACACACATACTCAGGGTCCTGTATGTTTGGCTGTTGGTGTCAGGCTATGAGCCATGGCAGCAGAGCATTTCAGACATCCAGAGTTACAGGGGAGGTAGTGGCACACCCTCTCACTGGTCTGAATTGACCCAAAAAGGACAGGGATAGTACAATATGACTGGAGAAAGGGAAAAAAATCATCCAGGCAATTACAGAATTGTTAGTCTGACCTCAGTAGTATGCAAGGGTTTAGAACAAATTGTGAAGGAAAGAATACGTAAATTCATGGAAATAAATGGTAAAGGGTTTTCCAAAGGTGGATCATAACAGATTAACCTAATTTCATTCCTTGAGAAAATAATTCATTTTTTAGATAAAGGAAATGCAGTAGATCTAATATACCTGGATTTCAGTGAAGCATTTGGCACTGTACCACATGGGAAAATATTAATTAAATTATAGAAGATTGGGATTAGTACAAGAATTGTAAGGTGGATAAGGACCTGGCTAAAGGGGAGAAGGCAACAGGTTATGCAGAAAGATGAACTATCAGACTAGAGGGAGTTATTAGTGAGTTCCTCAAGGTTTGGTCCTGGGACCAAACTTATTCAGTATTTTTATTAATGACCTTGGCATGTACTAATGATATTTGCTGATGATACAAAGATAGGCAGCAGCAATATTATACAGGAAGATCTGGACAACCTTGAAGCCGGGTGTGACAAAAATGGGAGGAAATTCAATAGCACAAAGTGCAAGGTCATGCACTTACGGTATAATAATAAGAATTTGTGCTCTGAGTTTGGGTCTCAGCTGGAAGTGACAGAAGTGGAGAGATGCATGGGTGTGGCACATAATAGTCTAGTCTCCTGTGAGCTGTCATACTAAGGTCTCATTTCAGTTGTTGAGGTTGGTGTGCAGGTGTGCGTAGTGTTGATGGCCTGTAATATACAGAAGGTCAGATTAGAAAATCTGGTGGTCCCTTCTGGCCTTAAAGTCTATAACTCTACAGCTTGACCCTTAATTGTGATTTCTGCTTAAATCCTGCTTTTGTTAATCATGTCAGCATACATGCATTTTGTTTTTGCCATATTCAGGGATAGTCCATGTTCCTCACTAACTTCTCTTACACACTCCAACATTTGCTGCATTTGTTGCTGGTTGTAGCAAAGAGTGTTGGTTAAGAAGTGTCCACCTATGGAAAATCCAGCTCATTCCACTTCATCAAAACCTTCCAGGGCTTGTTTCATACTAAATTCTGCATACATATTGACAAGGCTTGGGGGCAGAATACACCCTTGTCTCACACCCTGCCCAGTGGAAAACAGCTCACTATTGTCTGGTGCTGTTCGCACTGTGGTCTGTTGTCCATGTTAGAGACTTGCAATGAGTTCAATGAGATGCTTTGGAATCCCCATATCTGCTAGAATCCTCCCAAGATTACTCAAAAGCATTCAGTACCACCTGACATGACTGTCTTGGTCAGATATGGGGATTCCAAAGCATCTAACTGAATATGATCAATGGGTGACTGTACTCCTTGCATTTTTTAATGTGACAGAGGTTCACGATTTGATCATGCGCGCCTTGTCCCTCTCTGAACATCTTGTTGTGGTGGTAGTTCTGCTTCTATCATTTGTTTCATGCAGTCTAGGATTACAGAGAGCAGAATTTTGCTTGTGTGTGATACCAAGGCAATGCTATGATTGTTACCACACTCTGTTATGTCTCCTTTCTTTGGTAAAGGCAGAAAGATTCCCTTTGTCCAGTCGTCCAGCTAATTTGTTGCCATCCATACATTGTTGCAAATTTTCCACTGAGATGAGTACTACAGTTACCAGTCACTTACCAGTTCTGCTGGTATGTTATCTATCCCTGTGGCTTTCTCATATTTCATTTTCATAATAGCACACAGCACTATCTCTTGCAGAATTGATGGCTGTGGCTCTGTACTCTCCTTTCCATGATCCTGTATTGGGAGGGGCTATAATGAGGCCTACAGATTGGCACAATAGTCTTTGCAGACATTCTTCACCTCCTAAAGATCCCCTGAGATCTCTAGGGTTTGAGGAGCAAAGCACAGCTTATTCCATGTGGCAAACCCCCTCCCACTCCCAACAAAGAGGTTTCCTCCCCAGAGCTCCTCGCAACAGCAGAAATACAGGTGGAAGTAATCAGGTTCAGTGTAATTTAGATACATGGATCCAAGTTCTTCTCAGATATAATTCCACAGACTTCAGTGGAGTTATGCCAGGCATAAATCTGGTGCATCATATTTACATAAGTTTCTCAGGATAAGACTTTCCAAAGCCCTTCGTTTGGCCTAATTCTGCAACCACTGAAATCAATGGTAAAACTCCTAGTGCCGAGTTTCAATGGGAGCAGAATTAGGACACCTTTGTTCTGAAGATCCCATACTTAGTTTTTGGTAAATATACATAAAATAATGGCACATATATGAGGAAGAAGTTGCATAGATAACATCCACAGCTGTAAACTCAGAAAGTTTGCTTTATATCCTATGGGTCCTTATGTGTCTATTGTCTATCACATGCCTTAAACCAAGAAGAAACAACTCTGTTCATCTCAGGTTGAAAAAATGTTCATTAACTCTGTGAAATCAAAATTAAAATTGAGATCATGGTGCTGAAAGCTTTCATTGAAAATGTAATGCTTTATTTATCCTATTGTTGCAGGATTCCTGCATTATTTACATGGAAAGAAGCACAAGCCTTTTTCCCAGATGCACTATTTCCAAATGCATTATTCTAGTTGCAATAGAACTGCTTTCTCTACATCCAAGTGATCACTTCTGATTCATGTTCCACAGTTCTGCGGTAAAAGATCATTGGAGAAGTTTAAGCCTGGGATATCCCTAATTTGAACACTCCTTGGATAGCTCTCAACCTCTTTGTGCTTTGTTTTAGTTTTGTTTCAACCTAAGCCAACCATCATTCTAATGTGTCAGCCAGAAACATTACATATTTCATGCTCATATGAATTTGACATATTGATCACAAAGCAGCAAAAGGGTAACTTTTCTACAATATGGAGATGAAGGGAAATATTGACTTTGGGAGTCAATTGGGAGTTAAGAATGATTATTTTCAGCTTTGTTTATACTACCTGGGCCAGATCTAGCCCACATTAAGTCACCTTTGCGGTCACTCTGGCTGTGCAAAGATAAGTTAAACCTGGTCTAGGTAGCTGAGGATTTTTCTAATATAAGGGAAGTCCTTGAATAATATGTAACTGTCTCTACACTAACCCCCTACTTCGGTGGCATCCCATGGGAAGCAGCATATCAATTGTGGTCTGGTATGTTGGAGGTTGCTCTAACTTCACCAGGGGCAAATCGGTCCCAGGGATCAGGAGAGCATACAGGTGTCATGCAGCAACCTTTGACCCACTCAGTCCCTGCACTGAATTTAGCTTGGACAGACACAAGGATTAGGGTCTATGTATGTGTGAAAGAGAGAGAGGTGAAGAGTTTTTGGCATCAAATTCTTTTTTATTTTTTTACAGTATATTAACATAAAACAAAGACGTTGCCTTTTAATTGTCCATCATTTATTCTGTATTCTGAAATATTTAATCATTTCATAAAAAGCAACAGAGGGTCCTGTGGCACCTTTGAGACTAACAGAAGTATTGGGAGCATAAGCTTTCGTGGGTAAGAACCTCACTTCTTCAGATGTCTTGCATCTGAAGAAGTGAGGTTCTTACCCATGAAAGCTTATGCTCCCAATACTTCTGTTAGTCTCAAAGGTGCCACAGGACCCTCTGTTGCTTTTTACAGATTCAGACTAACACGGCTACCCCTCTAATCATTTCATAGTTTCCCTTTGGATTTAGTTTCTTTTAGAGAGGATCTATTGTATATAAAATGAAATGTTATCTAGAGATAATTCCAGTATGTGTCCAGCTGCTCTGAGCTTAACGGATGATGGTTCCAAAGTCAAAATCAACAACTGGGGAAAATGGATATCTTTGTGGCTATGCAGGTGTACGTAAAATATTGTACACTTATAAAAAATGAGGAAATAGTGATTGTTGGCCACTAATACATCTCTTTGCTGCTATATTTGTGTGTGGGCATATTTTGTCTCTGTATTTTAAACACCTCTTCCAATGAAATTCAGAGTGATTTCATGGGCAATTACATCATTCACTTGAATGTCAAGAAACGAGCATGCTCTCCTAAACGGTAAAAAAACACCAAAGTAATTACCTGGCCACTCTGTAAAGTTCAACCTCCAGTTGAACAAACACCAAAACATAAAGTCAAGACTTCATTATGTGACAGCTTCTCTGAGGGATGTCATTGGGGCAAATAACATCCTTTGATGACCTTCAGCATAGGACCAGTGTTTGGTAAAGTATGAATCCAAGTACACCTCTACCCCGATATAAGGCAACCCGATATAACACGAATTCGGATATAACGCGGTAAAGCAGTGCTCTGGGGGGGCGGCGGGGCTGCACACTCAGGTGGATCAAAGCAAGTTCGATATAACATGGTTTCACCTATAACGCGGTAAGATTTTTTGGCTCCCGAGGACAGCGTTATATCAGGGTAGAGGTGTATAAGTAGTGAATTGACCCACACAGTTTCAGTTTGCCATTTTATTTACTTACTTTACCTTTTCAAATTTAGATTTTTCAAAATTTCAGGACTGGGTGCTATTCACTCTGGGCCCCAGTCCAGTGAAGTGCTTCAGAATGTGCTTAATGTAAGCACGAGTCGTCCTATTGACTATTTAAAATTAACCATTTGGTTAAGTGATTTGCTAAATAGGAGCCAGAGTGCTCAAAACCCTACAGGTTCAAGCCTATAGAATCCATATAATAAAATTCCAGGATTATCACTTTGTCTGTGTATCACTCTGAAGCCTAGAAGGTCTGTTGAGTCAGTGTGAAGTGATGTAAACAGCTATAAGCATGGCTGAAAGCTCTTTTTGTCACCAGATTCAACCATCACAAGGATTTACAGTTTGTTACCATCCAAGTTTTAAGTTCTGAGCCATTTTTGACTTTTTTACACTTTAAAAATTAGATCTGCACAGGCTTTCACTTACCTTAGAGAAAACTGATTGAAGTTACTCTAATTTGGATTGCAAGCTCCTTGCTGTAGGGGCTCTGTCTTTCACTGGCTTATACAGCACCATAAACACTGACTTTCAATAAAGGCTTGATTCTGCCAGTTTTACTCCATTGAACTTGTTGCAGAGTGAGATACTACTGAAAAAGGGTTTGCATAATTGGGCCCTAAATAAACCATATAAAGATTTAGCAGCCTAGCAGGTCATTAGTTTTGTCTCCGAACCTACACTGTGTTAGCCATTTTATGGCCAAGTTCACTGAAACATCAGCAAGATTAAGAAGCAAATTTTCCAAAGGTCCATTACAGGGGCTTCAGGTGTACACATGCAAAACTGGGTAAGTGCATGCTTTTCAGTGCACTCTCTAAAGAGTTTACTACCTGTGTGCACAGAAGGGTTTTGGATTTACAATCTAAACCTTGCCTGTGAGTGCAGGTATTAAGCTACTTAAAATGCCACCTCGGGTATTTGCACCGGCAAACAGGGAAGTAGCATAATGTGGATCCAGCACTGACCTGGGTGTTAGGAAACCTAGCGTCTATTCCTGGCTCTGCCACTGACCTGCTGTGTGATCTTAGGCATGTAACTTTATCTCTCTGTACCCCTTTTTCACCTCCCGTTGTTTCTGTCTCGGCTGTTTGGATTGTAAGCATTAGGGATAGAGAGCCTGTCACACTGTGTGTTTGTAAAGCACCTAGCACAATGGTTCCCCAATTTCAGTAGAGGCCTCTAGGTGCTACTCTAGTACAAGCAATATACAATAAAATGCCAGTGCACATATGTGCATGTGAAAATTTGTGTCAACATTTACAGAGGCAGATAGGTGAAAATACTCCTACCTGACTTGTTCATGGTTACATGACAAATCAATAGAAGTATCTTAGACCAGGGCTTTTAAGAATTTACCCATTTTCATATAGGCCTTGTCTACACTAGAAATGTAGGTTGGTTTAACTATCTCAGTCAGGGGTGTGACAAATCTACATCCCTGAGCAGAATTGTTAAGCTGACCTAAGACCCCATGCAGACAGTGATAGGTTGACAGAAGAATTCTTTCATCGACTACCACCTCTCAGGGAGGTGGATCAGCTATGCCAGGGGAGAATCCTGCCTGATGGCCTAGGTAGTGTCTACATTGAAGCACTACAGCAACGCAGCTCTACTGCTTTGGCATTTTAAGTGTAGACAATCCCATAGTCACTTTTCTTACCTTGGCTGCAAGTTAAATAACTAAATGAATGGAATCTGTGCTACTTTCCGTGTCTTAATCATATTGGACTTCCTGAGCATGATTTTGTTGAAGATGAAAATGCATTGAACTCTTCTGCACGTGTTTATTTCTACTGCAACGTGGTTAAAGAAATGTTGGCTACCTTTTAGTTTTTGATTTTGTACGTACAGAAAGAATCTAATGGATTTTAATAAAACACAGGATGATAAAAAAGACAGAATTTATAGTTCCATCTACTGTTCTGTTAATCCCTTGTTAGGGTGTATTAACTTGTAAGTGTGCCTGCTAGGAATTGGTTATTAGAGATATACTAAACGGGTCAATATTCCATCAATAATTTAAGATATAATTTGGTAGTATAATTATATTTTCTTGCATTAGTGCTCTCTGCTACTTCGATTCAAGACTATTTTAAATGGCACAATGATATCTTAGTTTATTTATTTTGAAAACAATACACAAAATTCATTTATACTGAGCATGTTACAATTGTTTTGTGAGCAAAAGAACAGGTTACCTGAACCCTTTACATAATATTCTGATCTTTAAACTATAGAGACCCATTTCTGATTCAGTACCTAATAGGGATAAGAAATCTTCTAATCAACAACATCAAAGACATAGTGGTATTAACTATGGCATCTAGCTCTTGTCCACTTCACAGAAAACGTTGATAGAGCTGGTTGGGAAATGGTTATTCAAACAGTTTTCCATTGGAAAATGCCATTTTGATGAGACTGAATTTTTTTGGTGAAATTGAATGGTTTCCAATGAAATGTTCTGTGAAAAAATTGTATGACAAAGCTTGACATGTCATATTATGATGTGCAATTACTACTGACATCTCATGAAATAATGTAAAAAAATAATATAAATACACTTCTACCCCGATATAATGCGACCCGATATAACACAAATTCGGATATAACGCAGTAAAGCAGCGCTCCGGGGGAGCAGGGCTGTGCACTCCGGCAGATCAAAGCAAGTTCGATATAACGCGGTTTCACCTATAACGCAGTAAGATTTTTTGGCTCCCAAGGACAGCGTTATATCGGGGTAGAGGTGTAATATAAAAATGAAAACACAACATAAAATACATTTCTAAATGAACATTTCATTTTGGAACAAAATTTTCTGAATAAATATTTTCAAAATTTTCTTTTCATGGGAAATTTCAAACATATTTGCTTTTGTTCCAATTTGAAACGAAAACCATTTTCAAAATTTCATAATTTTCTGTGGAATGGAAATTCCAAGTTTTGATGAGCTCAAATCGGTAACCATTGAGACAAATGCTCTTTTCATGTTTAATCTGAATCCTTCTTTGCTGGTGTCCAAATATTTTAGGTATATCATTTGTATTGTACACATCAGCGTGCTAGCTATGTGCCAAAAACAAAATTAAGAATCATATACAATCTGTTTGTAAGAGACAGGATTGTCCTATTACTTGATTCTACCATTATTTAGAATATTTCCCCTCCTTCTTTCTTAGTTCATTCATATGTCATGAATTTGGCCTTCATTATTGAGGGAGGCCTTGTGCAAAAAGGATGGGCATTATGTTCTGAAGATAATCAGGTTGAGGATCATTCTGATCTCTTGTGGCAAGGATTTGCATAGACATATTGCTCCTCTAAAAGGTTTCTGATCCAATATCTTTAAAATTTCACCCTGTGTTTGTTTCATCTATCATCATGAACAAGTACAGCTTTCTAGGTGGGTCTCAAAGGGAGAAGCGGAGACTCCATGATAGCCTGAGCCTTGAAGGTACATTGTTTTCGGTCCATAAGTGAACAGGGAGACAGTGTGTAATGCTGACAGACCCCGGTTGTTGGTGGGCGGGATTGAACCTGGGATCTTTGGGGCTTAGTGCATGAGCCTCTACCGCGTGAGCTAACAGGTTGTAATGCAGACTCATTTTATCTCTCTCTTTAAGTGGTCTTGCTGTTACCCCGGGTTCTTTCAACCCCAAGCTCTTGGTAACTTTTACTCTCTGCGAGGTGGTGTCAGGAAATAAATCAGGGGAGACATGGCCCTTTGACCGATAGATGGCTGGCACAAACAGGACAACACAAGAGTGCTTTCACTTAAAGCTAAACTTTCAAGCACTTACACACATCCGCAATAGGTTAGTAAAACACCCCTAACCCTAGATAATTACAGAAGCTGAGTGTGGCTTTCGAGTGGCACAGCGACAGCCTTCCATTGGCCAAACTTCCATCTGCTGGTGGGGACCGCAATGTGTCCAGAGGGAGAGTGTCTGAAGAGCCCCTCCTGAGAGGTCCAACTACCTCAAACTTTTCCCCCTTATTTATACATTAGTAATACAATGACATGTCACTTAAAGAAAACTTGTTAAGCAAGCAGTTTCAAAGGTCAAGCAAGAGGTTTCCTTCTGATAATCAATTAACCAGGTGTGGGTTTTTTTTTAGGGTTTGCACACCTTGAGGCCCTGACAGACACATTCCTGAGGGCACATAGACAAGCTTCCTGTTCCTCTAAAATGCATGTATTAGCAGTTTCAACACAATTCTTATCAGGAAGGATGCGGGGTCAAGCTGCCCTTTCTGTGGCAACCAAAACCCCCTCTCCTCCTGCCTTGGTTAAGCTAAGGCTGCTGCATGGCCACTTTACGGCCTGCTGACTTGGCTGCTTTTAGCAATAAGCAATAGTGATCCAGGCACTTTACTGGTTTGCCAAAATCTCCCTGCACATCGGTGCCACTAGATGGGACAGAACACCACGCCCAGGAGGTGTGTGGGTTACAAGTGCAGCACTGCTGTATGTTGTTTACATCAGTTATTTCTTGCTTAGAAAGTGTGTTATATAAACCAGAGTTTCAGTTTAACTTTCACAGTCATCATCACCCACTACTGAACTGCAGGGTTATAGCCTGGAGTTTAGTGACAAAGGCATGGATAACAGTACCTAACTCCTTATCTGAGAGAAGTGGGTACAGTTTCCTTGCAAAGAGATGATGATGGGAGAAGGCACCACTGACCAATTTGAGACCTATAGCTGAAGTATGTCAAGGAGCAGAGATAAGACCAAGAGGATTCCAAGACTCTAAACAGCCCAGCTTCCAGTTCTTTGATTCTATGAACCCATAGATTTAATCTCTCCTCTATTTCTTGGTGGTTCAAAAGATCTTCCTTAGAGAAATGTCAGTGTTGGGGTGGGGGAATAAACAAATGCTTTTCCATTCCATCTCTCTAACTCAATTTCAACTGTTTTAACAGACTTCCACTTCTAAATATGAAAGTCACTTTTTTTTCAGAAGTTGAATTTTAAAAGTTTCTCCTGAGGCTCTTTTATTCCCGGAGAACAAACACCCTGGAACTGCTTTTAGCACTCCTTCAAAAAGCCAGAATTTCTTAATAAATATCTTTGCAGCCACAAAAGTCAAAAGCCCTTGGACATGAATTAGGGTAAACAGAAAAAAGGAGGAGATTTCTCTCTCTCTCTTTTTTTTTTTTTTGACAGTGGAAGTTCAGATGTAAAGAAGATTATGTGAGTGATATGAAATGTCCCCACACAAAAAGAAATGTATTGATAATATGAAAGGGGCCAATCCCACGTGGGAGATTAGCTCCCATCTTGAAGTCATGTTGATTATACCCATTCTTCTTTTTTTACCTTGTACTATTCCTTCTTATGAGCTCTCATGGGAATGTGTGTCTACTCTCCTTAGGTATTTAATCAACCTCAAAAGCAGTTTTATAGCTTTGTATACTTTTTTAATGCCACACACTTGATCCTTTAAATAATGGTAAGTTTATAACACAGTCTATCAATACTGGACCTCTCAAACTCAGGGATTTTGGTTCACAGGAACTTCTGTCTGTACCCCAAGTTTCACTTTGAGTATCAGCTTTAAAGAACCTCCCTTCCAAATAGTCATGAACGATAGTTGAAATAATTGACTATTGCCTGGTTTCTACCCAAAACTGTAGCTTGTTCACTGAGACTGGCCTGGTTTATGGGCTGTGATGGAACATACAGTAGGGTTAGATCTGCTGGCTTTGTTTAAAATGGCTTTCAGATCAGGAGGGGAGTGAAAGCATCAGATAAGAGTTAAGCCTTAAATTAAGATTTCTCAATACCTTCAAAAATCACTAATCTAGACCATGGTTATCTGAAGGTAATATATGTCATCTGATTCCTGGTTTCCCCAAGGATGGGCAGCTGAAGAGGAAAAAAGTTACTGTCTGTGTCAGTCTGTGGGCTTTCCAAAGGCTTCTCAGCAAAAATAGGGTGACCAGACAGCAAGTGTGAAAAATAGGGACGGGGGTGGGGGGTAATAGGAGCCCATATTAAAAAAAGCCCCAAATATCGTGACTGTCCCTATAAAATCGGGACATCTGGTCACCCTAAGCAGAAACCTAGGGAGGTAAGAGCAACTGTCTGTACTTTTCTTTTTCTCTTCATCGGGCCTTTTGGGACTTCAAAGTCTGTGACTCCCAGGGTTCATTTTGAAAAGAGAGAGGGCAGATTTGCTGCCTGAAACAGCGGAGAGTAATTCAGACTAGGTTCTCTGATCAACTGAATTCCCAATTATTCAAAAGTTTCAGATATCCTTTAGGACCAATTAACTGTGGTTTGACTAAAAAGTATTTTTCGGGTCCCCCAACGCCATACTATCTAAGCACCTTCAATCTTTATCCTCATAACACCCTAAGAGAGAGAACAGTGCGATCATGCCCATTTTACAGATGGGGAACTAAGGCACAGAGAAACAAAATGACTTTCCCAGGGGCATACAGGAAGCCTGTGGTGGATCAGGGAGTTGAATCTGGGGCTGCTAAGACCCAGGCTAGTGTCCTAACCACTAACCCATCCTTCCTTATGTTTCAAAGTATGAATATTTCAGCCTTTTCAATTTACCCACCATTGTACAGTGTATCTGTGGCAGAGCTAGAAATAGAGCAGAGAAGTTCTAGCTCCCAGCCCCCTGCTCTGCCCACTAGCAAGCACTTCCTGGCTCCTTTGTTTGTGACAACCTGAACACGATTTAAATATGAAGGGAGGTTTATGTTTTATTCACTTGTTTTTTTTTTAAAATAAACAAACACCCAACTTCATGCTGAGCTATTCACTGCTATTAAATGCAGAGAGGAAATTGGTTATTGCTTTTAACCTACACCTGTCTGTTTCCCTGGTGGGTAAATCATTTTAGCAAATTAATCTGGGGAGTAGGAGGGGGCATATTTGACAGCCGCATACATTTTGTCCAGGCCTAACTGTGTTTGCATTATGATTTTTCCCACTACCAGTTGTTCTCTGCTGCTATGCTAAACCGAAAAAGATTATTTTTGGGGGAAAAAAATATTCTGAAAAGGACAAATCACTTGGGTTTCCAAGAAAAAAAAAGTACTGTCCTTAAATGTTTGTGCAATTTATAGAAAGCTCTTTTGCCACCGTTGGTTATTCGATTTTCTCCCACTTGCTTCAAAAGAATGGTGTGTGATAAATTGTAATGTTTCACTGTGGGAATGCTCACTTTCTTTTGTTTTAGCATTTTAAGCCCATGATGTGTGTTCATGCCCAGATTGCTCATGTAATAGTAATAATAATACAGTCAGAGTTTTCTTTGCCTTACTCTAAGGGGCTGAGTCTCAATTATACTAAGATCATTTGCACCACTTTGTCTCTTCAGTATTAGCTCTTTGTTCAGTATTAAGTACAGTAGAACTTGGGCCTCTAGTATTTGACACAATAAAAATAATAATAATGTTGAATATCATTTTACTTTAAAGGGGATTATGCTTCCCTGGATTTATGTGCGGAACTCATGTTAAGGGACCTCTTCATGTAGGATGAGTGGAGTTCATATCATTGCAGCTAACTACCCCTCTCCTAAGTGTCTCCAAAGATGAGGTTTTCTGGGCCAGTTGCTGCACCCTCCGATATAAATGTCTCTACCCTGCCTCCTTCCTTGTCACATAATTTGGATTTTCCTCCACTCTTAATAAATGTGGCCTTATCCTTGATTCTCTGATTTATAAGGGAAGGAAAGTTAACCCTTAACATTTGCCTATCACCACTTTCATACCATTACCATTTATATGCCAGTGCTTCACCTCTACTTCTTCTGAAATCTTGTTCTATGGGTTCTTGTACCGTACTCATAACCGTGGTACCTGAGTATATTTTCATCTGTGCCTTCATTTTATTCTTGCTTTCACTACTGCCTCTCTGACTTGTACAAGTCACAGCTCTGCAGACTCCAGCCTCTGCAGAAAACTGCTGCCTTTCTCTTCCCATGCTCCTAAAAGTATGACCACATCATCCTTGTGTTCAGCAACTCCACTGAATGTGCGGCCTCCATATCCATTTAAAGGTCCAGTTCACAATTGCTGTCCATAGGCTTGCTCTAGGTTTCCTTATGGATCTAGTCTCTTTCACCTAACCTTCCTTGCCCCTTTGCTCATCCGGCAGTTGTCTTCCTTTATGTCCCACTGCTAAGCCTTGTCCTACTACTTGGAAGAGTTGTCCTCTATCTCTGCCTCATCAATATTTCATCTCATCTGAATACATACTGTATCTTTTTTCCCATGCATATGCTTCTTAATTTCTCTCTGACTATTAGTATTTGTTGAACTATTGAACCATCCAAATCTGTATATTATTTGGGAATACACTTTACTCTTGGGAGAATTCTGTGCTACTGTGCATGCATAATTAATGAGCCCCGCATATTTTTTATTTTTTGCGCAAAAAAAAAGCTTTTGTTTTTTGCTGAAATGTTCCTGCAGTTCTGCCTTTTGCCCACCAGAGGGTACTGTAGCACAAGAACAGCAGCAGCTCCCAGCAGGAAATGTTCTGCAGTTCCGCCTTTTGCCCACTAGCAGGCGTTGTGGTGATAGAACAAAGCAGCAGCTCCCTGCTAGGGAGGGAAGAGAAAGAACTGCCTTCTTCGCAGCGGGCCAGGTCAGGAGACAGGGGTTATGGGGAGAAAGACAGCGTGGGTTGCTGGGCGGTCAGACAGGGGCTCATAAGGGCTATTGGGGGAGGACAGACTGGGGCAAGGGCTGAATGGGAGTGGAGACACGGGGGAAGGAGGTGCAGGGCCACATGGTGATGGGGGAGGGGTACAGGGACACATAGGGATGGGGGAGTGGCTGGGTGCGGGCACACAGACACATGGGGACAGAGGAAAGGGTACAGGGTCACAAAGGGAAAGGAGGAAGAGGTGCAGGGCCACATGGAGATGGGAGGAGTGGGTGTCTTAGTGGGAGTGGAGGGACACATGGGGGTGCAGAAACACATGGGGACAGGGGCAGATGTGCCTGACTGAATGGGAGAAGTTAGGTGTCAGTCAGAGTCTGCATGGGGGGAGCTCCCTAACGATCCTTCCCCGCCCCCTCCCAAAAACCCTGTTCCATACTTTTCCCACCCATACCCAACAACCCTCCAAGTTCACACCCAGGCTCCTTCCCAGCAATTTACTTCCCTCTCCCTCAGCTCCTCCATGACCTCTGACTCCCCCAAGATTTTGCACAGCTTCTGAGGGGTGCAGGAAATATGGTTCTGTATTGTAGTTTAAATGAATTAGTACTCAATTAATATTCCTAGTAAGGAATCTATTTGTCAAAAAGCATTTCCTGAATCTTTTTTGTTGTCTGTATTGTTAGACATACTTGCTGACAGGTATTTTGAAATAAATGACCAAAAATAATTGAAATTGGTGTGATTATATTGTGTTATTTTGACAAATAAAATATGCAGAATTTTGCAGAATTTTAAAATATTGTGTGCCGAATTTTTATTTTTTTGTTGCATAATTTTTACTTTTTTGGCACAGAATTCCACCAGGAGTACCACTTTACATGGAAGATTCTATATCAAGTAAAGGGCATTTTGTTTAGGTGTAATATGGTAGATTTGTTTGAAAGTTAAGCAATAACTGTATTTATCTCATACATTTCTATATAGCATGTTTGAATTCTATTTTAATTTATAAACATTTCTATAGTTCTCAACAGCACAGCGTCTGAGCGCCTCACAAACAATAATTAATTAAGCTGCACAACATGCCTGTGAGGCAAGTATAGCTACGTTGCTCAGGAGTGTGAAAATTCACACCCTTGAGTGATGTACAAATACTGACCATAACCCCCTACATGTGGACTGTGCTATGTTAGTGGGAGAGCTTCTCCTCCCGAGATAGCTACTGCCTCTCATGGAGGAGGAGTTATTAAGCCAATAGGAGAGCTCTCTCCCGTCGGCTTAGAGTGTCTTCACCAGATACGCTACGGTGGCGCTGCTGCATCAGTGCCTCTGTGCCAGTGTCAATTTGTAGTGTACACCTGCCCTGAGGCACAGAGAAGTTAAGGCTTCAGCTTTCAAGTGTGAACTCATTTTGCAATTTTCAGTTTTTTGGGTACCTGACCTGAGACACTCAAGTCCTGATTTTCAGAAGTGCTTATTATCCATAGCTCCCATGCAATTCTACATGGTCAGTCTCTGTGGGAAATCAATCCCTTGATGTGTAAACCTGGTGTCTGAGGTACTTTAGTTCACTGACCACTCCTATTAACACTTTGGCCTAAGATCATGCAGACCATTTGTGGCAGAGCTGGGCAGTGTTCCCTCTAATTTTTCCCACCCATGTGCGGAATGAATTTTGTTATGTGCACCAATATGGAGGAGATGTGTGACACATCACCTTCATATTGGTGCATATAACAAAATTCATGTGGTGGGGGTGAGGCCGATGGGTTCAGAGTGTGGGAGGGAGCTCAGGACTGGGGCAGAATTGGGATGCAGGGGTGTGAGGGCTCTGGCTGGGGGTGCGGGCTCTGGGGTGGGCCAGGGATGTAGGGTTTGAGGTGCAGGAGGGTGCTCCAGGGTTACAGCGGGGACAGAGGACTCCCCCCCGGCTCTCTCTCCCCGCAGCGGCACCTGGGCTGTGGGGGAAAGGCGCCTCTCCCCGCCGCAGCCGCTCTGGGGCTGGGGCCCCTCCTCTGGCCTCAGCAGGTCCGGGTCAGGGGAGGGCCGCTCTGGCGGTGCCTCCCCAGCAGGTGCGAGCGCCGTGGCCGCAGCAGAGTTGGGGGCCGGGCTAGGTGAGGGCCGGGGGAGGGGTGCCCCTCCCCCGGCCAGTCCCCAGGCAGGTTCCCTGAGCATCTGCGCAGTGCTAAATAGGCTGCTGCGCGACCGCGCTGCCACGCAGCTTACAGGGAACTTAGGAGCTGGGTGTAGAAAACCAATAGAGAACCCAGTACTCTAACCAGAAGACCATTCTTTCTTCCTCCTTTCTATCTCATGACATGCTAAACACTTCATAATTTAAATCCTGATGGCCATTTTCATGTACCAAAAACAAACAAAAGCCCCAAACCCCCACCTTTCTTCAAAATACACCTGGAATAGCCTCAGGGAATACTTAACCTGTCTGATATTTCACCTCCTTCTCAAATTGTTGAACACCAAATGTTGGACTAAGACTCCAAATCAGGGACAAAGAAAATGATTGTGTAGGGATCTTGCATAAAAAGATGTGTGACAAACTCATGTCGCAAATGAGCGTTGTTTAAAACCTCAGTTTCATGATTCAGTGTTTCTGATATCAATCGTTTAAAATAATAACAGCAAGAATACAGGTGAAATTAAGGTAAATTTAGATCTAAAAAGAGGCATATCCCCAGTTGTGATAGAAAATTGAGAAGCATAGTCTGGTCATTCGGTTCACCTTTCCTGAGAAGCCTGTGGATTCCTTTAATGCACTAGATCAAGTGTAAAACAAAGGAACAGTAAACCGTGGGCTTCTTTTACACTTTAAGCTCCATTTTACAAAAGCTTTTCATTGTATTTTCTCTGTTTGGAAAGGCAATTGAGAACTGTAGAAATGCCTATAAATACATTCTGAATGTTGAATGAATGCTTCCTGATCATGGTCTTTGCCATTAGGATTGCAATTCTTAACTGAGAAATATTGTTCACATCACAGACATGATTTCTCAGGGTGACTCCAAGGTGTTACTACTATTCTGACCTTTGGAAAGAGTGGCATTCATTATTTTGTTGGTCTTCCTGGGTTTAGCTATGTACACTGGCCTTCAGTTCTGGAACCGTATGCCTAAATTGGTTGCTAGTAATAGAAAGGTTTAATATACAGTTCTAAAGTGATAAGGTCCCCTCTTGGGCTTTATGCTCAACTTTATGTGGATTTGAAACTGCTTATTACATCCACTGATTTCTATGGACTTACTCCTGATTTACCGCAGAAAGAGACAATGAGCTGCAGAATTTGCTTTTGTTTGCACTTTCATTTACTTGGAATTTCATTGTCCTGGAAAGGGTGAGGTTTTGTAGTTTTGCTAGAGAACTACAAGTTAGTAGCTAGGGAAAGTGAAACATTGATTGTATTCCCATGGCGATGACAGGCTCCTAGACATTCTTGTAATAAAAATAATAAGAATGATAATATGTGCCAGAGTGACAATATGATCACTGCTACTCATGGGCACAGCTTGGTGGTTTCATTATTCTTTTTTCACATTTCACCTCTGTGACGGGGCAGCCCCGCCCCGCACTGGCCCCAGCGACGTCAGACCAGTAGCTCTGACAGAGGAAGTCCCGCCCCGTTCGTACTGGGCATGCTCCAGATGCTCACTGAGTATAAAAGGAGGGAACTCAGCTCAGTCGGCGCTGGCGGCCGCAGGGGAAGGACCTAACTGGGAAGCTCCTGCCGAAGACCAGCCGACGCTCTTGAAGCTGCCAGGAACAGAGGCTTTTATAGGCCGGCACGAACCTCTACTGCGGGAGGAACCAAAGGAGGCGACGGATCCAGAGAATCATGGAGAACCCTGGGATCCGTGGGAGACCCCAACTCCCCAGCCGGTAGGGAGCGACCCGGGGGAGGTGACGGACTGGTACCTTGGTCCCGGTAAGCCTCAGCATGTTTTGGTAGGACCCCCTCGCTGAGCCAGTAGTAAGGTCCTACGGCCCTGCAACCAGGGGCGCTTATATGGACTTTGGCCATTAGGCCATGCTGCCCTGCAACCAGGGGCGCTTATATGGACTTTGGCCATTAGGCCGCGCTGCCCTGCAACCAGGGGCGCTTATATGGACTTTGGCCCTTAGGCCGTGCTGCCCTGCAACCAGGGGCGCTTATAGGGACTTTGGCCCTTAGGCCGTGCTACCCTGCGACAAGGGTTGATCCTATGGGCTCTGGCCACTAGGCCGTACTACCCTGCGACAAGGGTTGATCCTATGGACTCTGGCCACTAGGCCGTGCTGCCCTGTAAGGAGGGGCGTAAACCCTCACACGTGATGGAGAATGTGGGCAGCGATCCGGGCCTGCTGAAAGGTCCGTGAGAACAGGGTTTAACTGTGGGAACCCCATTAAACCCCAAGATGGAGACAGAGAAGCTCCTAAAGTGGATGCTGGACCGGCAGCAAGAGCAGGCAGCCCAACAGCAGCAGCAACAGGTGCAGTTGATGCAGCAGATGGCCAGCCAGCAGCAGCTGCTGATATCTCAGCACCAAGAGCATCAGCAGCAGCTCCTCCGAGACTTGGCGATCCAACAGCAGGCGCAACAAGAACGCCTGGTGCAGCAGATGGCCACATTGCTACACCCAGCAGGAGCCACAGCCCCTGTACCTGCCAGGGCCGGACCCAGGGAGAATGTAGGGGAGTTGCCGGTACGCCTCACTAAGATAGGGCCAGAGGATGACCTGGAGGCGTTCCTGGTGACCTTCGAACGGGTGGCTACCGCCGCCAGGTGGCCCCCCGAGCACTGGGCCACTTTATTAGCTCCCTATTTGACGGGACAGGCCCAGGCCGCCTACCGTAGCCGTGACCCCCGGGAGGCCCTAGAATACACCCGGGTGAAGGCGGCCGTATTGGACCACACCGGCATTAGTCCGGAGACCTATCGCCAATGCCTCCGCAAAGAACAGTACCCTCCTGGGACCCGGCCCCAGGCTGTGGCCCAACGGATACGGGACCATTGTTGGAGGTGGCTGAACCCGGAAGGCTTAACAGGTCTCCAGGTAGCGGAGATGGTGGCGCTGGAGCAGTTTACCCAGATCCTGCCCCCGGGAGGAAGGGCCTGGGTACGCCGACACCGACCGGCAACCCTCTCAGTGGCAGTGACCTTGATGGAAGACTACTTGTCCGCTGATGGGACCGAAGCGACACCCCGGACAGCAGGAATCTATGGACAACGGGGCGGACTGGGCAAAGGAAATCCCCATAGAGCAGGGGCTCGGGAGCCACCGTCCGGCGCCCGTTCCGTGACCCTGAAGCTCCCCAGTCCAGAGCCCAGACACAGGGCAGCCCGGGTAACGACCCACAGGGACCCGCTCCCACGAGAGAGAGGGAGCCCACCTGGTGGAGGCCCGGGACCCGCCGCGGCCCGAGAGGGGTACTGGGAGTGCGGACAAGAGGGGCACTTTCGGGGGGATTGCCCGTTTATGGACTGCAATTATGGAGAAGCCTGGGTCGCCGGAAGAAGGGCCCGTAAGAGAGGACTGGGAAAGCTTGTCGTCCCTGTCCGGGTCGAGGGGATCCTCACCAATGCCCTCGTTGACTCGGGGTGCAGCCAGACCCTCATACGTGAGGGGCTGGTCCCCGACCTCAAACTCTCTGACACCCAGATACATCTACAGTGTGTACATGGGGACATCCACCCTTACCCCTCGGCCTGGGCAAAGATAGAAGTCTGCCACCGGGCGGGGGGCCTTCGCGTGGGCGTGGCCCCCAGATTGGCCTACCCGGTAGTCTTGGGACGAGACTGGCTGGGCTTCGGGGAGATTCTCCGGAGGTACCAACCTCCCGACCCACGAGCTGACGGGTTGAGGCCCCCACGAGTGGGGCTGCTTGGATGCACGCCACGGGATGACCCCGGAGAAGGGACATCGGCTCCGGGAGAACCCCCCGCGACCAACCCCCCTGTAAGGGCCCGGTCAGTTGAGGATGCTCAAATGGAACTGGAACGGGATGTGGACTTTGTACAAGAACGGAGAGAGGATCTGACCCTAAGTAGGGCCTGGGAACAGGCCACCAGCCCCGGTCCCAATGAAGGCTCGACCCCTGGGCCCCCACAGGGTCCACGCTTTGAGATATGGCAAGATCGCCTGTACCGGGTAGTACAGGAACCGGAGGTCCAGGAGACATTCTGCCAGCTATTGGTCCCTCGAAGGCTGCGAAAAAGCGTCCTACATCTAGCCCACGCTAACCCCTGGGCTGGGCACCTGGGGCGGGAGAAGACCCTCCAGAGGATAGCTCGTCGGTTCTTCTGGCCCGGCATACACCGGGAGGTGCGAGACTACTGCGCGTCTTGCCCAGAATGCCAACTGGCGGGACCAAAAGGTGTGGCCCGGGTACCCCTGATCCCTATGCCATTCGTCGGCATACCATTTGAAAGGATTGGGATGGACCTGGTCGGACCCCTGGACAGAAGTAAGACAGGAAATCGCTTCATCCTAGTGGTAGTGGATTACGTGACGCGTTACCCTGAAGCCGTACCCCTGAGGACGGCCACAGCGCCGGCGATCGCTACCGAACTAGTGAAGATTTTTGCTAGAGTCGGGATACCGGCGGAAATCCTGACAGATCAGGGCACGAACGTGTCCCCTAAACTGATAGCGGAATTGTGCCGCCTCCTCCATATACGAACCCTCCGGACGTCTGTCTATCATCCCCAGACAGACGGCCTGGTGGAACGTTTCAACGGTACACTCAAATCCATGTTAAGGAAGTTCGTGCAGGAGGACCCTACGCATTGGGACACCCTGTTGCCAGCCCTGCTGTTCGCCATCAGGGAGGTACCCCAGGCATCGACAGAATTTTCACCCTTTGAACTCCTGTATGGCAGGCAGCCCCGGGGGATCTTGGACCTCCTGAAGGAGGAATGGGAAGCCCAGGAGACCCGAGTCCTCGGGACCACCCAATACGTGTTGCAACTCCGAGAACGGCTACGAATGCTAGGTGCGTTCGCCCGGGAGAACCTGATACAGGCACAAGCGAACCAAGAACGCCTCTACAACCAAGGAACTAGGGGACGGAGTTTCAGTCCCGGGGATCGGGTGTTGCTTTTGTTGCTGTCGGCCAAATCAAAACTGCTAGCCAAATGGCAGGGACCCTACGAGGTAATCCGGAGGATTGGACCAGTAGACTACGAGGTCCGGCTACCGGGGCGACGGAGGGAGACGTGCATATACCACGTAAATCTTCTGAAGGCCTGGAAGACCAGGGAAGCCCTGCTCATCGGCCCATCCACCCCGGAATCAGAACTTGGACCCCTAGTAGGGGACCCCCCGGACCCGAGGCCGGTGACATTAGGGGTGGGCCTCTCCCCATACAGAGAGAGCAAATACAGCAATTGACAGGGGAGTTCCCCGATGTTTTATCCTCCCACCCTGGGCGAACTGTTCTGACGAGCCATCATATAGCAACCACTCCAGGTCAGAAGGTAAGAGACCACCACCGGCCGTTACCCCGGAAGATGTGGGACACCGTCCAAAAGGAGCTGGAGACAATGCTGGAGATGGGGGTTGTGGAGGAATCAAAGAGTGAGTGGCGCAGCCCCATCGTCTTAGTCCCAAAGCCTGACAGGACTACCCGTTTTTGTATTGCCTTCCGAAAAGTCAGTGCTATCTCCCGCTTCGACGCATATCCGATGCCGCGGGTGGATGAATTGTTGGAGCAGCTCGGGGGGAGCGAGGTACTTATCAACCTTAGACCTAACCAAGGGATACTGGCAGATCCCCCTCACCCCAAACTCCTGGGAGAAGACTGCCTTCTCAACCCCGTTCAGCCTCTTCCAATTTATAATGATGCCATTCGGGCTACACAGAGCCGCGGCTACATTCCAACGGTTGATGAATAAGGTCTTACAGCCCCACGACTAGTATGCGGCGGCATATATAGACGACATCGTAGTCTATAGCGACAACTGGGAGGGCCACCTCCGCCATCTGGCTGGGGTGTTGCAGGCCCTTTGATCAGCCGGCCTTACAGCCAACCCGGCGAAGTGCCTCCTCGGGAAAGAGGAGGTAACCTACCTCGGATATACGGTAGGGGGTGGGAAACTGACGCCTCTAATCAGCAAAGTGCAAACCCTCAGAGATGTACCTGTCCCCAAGACGAAGAAGCAAGTGCGCCAGTTTTTGGGCCTAGCTGGATATTACCATTGCTTCGTGCCAGACTTTGCATCCATAGCTGCCCCCCTGTCAGACCTTACAAAGAACTCACAGCCTCGACAAGTGCAGTGGTCGGAAGAGTGTAATAAAGCTTTCGAAGCTCTGAAAGAATGACTCACTCATGAACCGGTCCTGTGACACCCAAATTTTTCAAAAGAAATTATACTTCAGACAGATGCCTTGGAAGTAGGCCTGGGGGCCGTACTCTCCCAGGAGTTGGACGGGGAAGAACACCCGATACTGTATTTAAGCCGTAAACTGTTCCCCCGGGAACAACGGTACTCCACAACAGAGAAAGAAGCCCTGGCAGTGAGATGGGCCATCGACGCCCTACCTTATTATCTGTTGGGGAATAACTTCAGGCTGATCACCGACCACGCCCCCTTATGCTGGATAAATAGTATGAAGGACGCGAACCCCCGGATACTACGTTGGTACCTCTCGCTGCAACCCTATGACTTCCGCGTATTTCATCGCCCGGGTAAGGCACACGCTAATGCGGACTTCTTTTCCAGACAGGGGGAGGAGGGGGCGGACCAACCAGAGGGGTCCCTCTTAAGGGGGAGGATGTGTGACAGGGCAGCCCCGCCCCACACTGGCCCCAGCGACGTCAGACCAGTAGCTCTGACAGGAAGTCCCGCTCCGTTCGTACTGGGCATGCTCCAGATGCTCACTGAGTATAAAAGGAGGGAACTCAGCTCAGTCGGCGCTGGCGGCCGCAGGGGAAGGACCTAACTGGGAAGCTCCTGCAGAGGACCAGCCGACGCTCTTGAAACTGCCAGGAACAGAGGCTTTTATAGGCCAGCACGAACCCCTACTGCGGGAGGAACCAGAGGAGGTGACGGATCCGGAGACTCATGGAGAACCCTGGGATCCGTGGGAGACCCCAACTCCCCAGCCGGTAGGGAGCGACCCGGGGGAGGTGACGGACTGGTACCTTGACCCCGGTAAGCCTCAGCGTGTTTCGGTAGGACCCCCTCGCTGAGCCAGTAGTAAGGTCCTATGGCCCTGCAACCAGGGGCGCTTATATGGACTTTGGCCATTAGGCCGTGCTGCCCTGCAACCAGGGGCGCTTATATGGACTCTGGCCACTAGGCCGTGCTACCCTGCAACAAGGGTTGATCCTATGGACTCTGGCCACTAGGCTGTGCTACCCTGCGACAAGGGTTGATCCTATGGACTCTGGCCACTAAGCCGTGCTGCCCTGTAAGGAGGGGCGTAAACCCTCACAACCTCCTTCACTTCTTGTGGATGAATGTGCTGAGGGTGACAAACTGGTAAACAGTGTTGAAGTTCCCCAAAACCTCTTCCACCTGATTTCCTCAAGAACTCAGTTCGATTCCAGTCTCATCACTCAGGTTCCTTTATTTGGCATGCAGCAAAGCTATGCTGAGTTGATCAGACTCAAGCACAGGGGGTCGGTATAGAGTGTATCACATATCCAAAGTTACACAGCAACCCCCTTCCTTTATATACATTTACACATTACATTGCATTTACTATACATTGCATCACTTTGCAGGAACCAATCCCTATACAGCATGCTCTGTCCATTCACTCTCCATGCCATCTTACTCTTTGCATCATCTTACATTCCAGGCTTATCTTATCCATTTTTATCTTGTCCATTGTAAATGGTTCCCTGAGTGTTCTCCATTATTTAGCTAGTACAGACATTCTGTATCCAGGCTCCTGATCCATTTACTTCCCTAATCCTGTCTCCCAAGAAATGAGGGCTCACCCATGTCCAATTACACATGTCAAGGCCGGCCTATAAACAGGTTTGACAAAGGTGTTACAAGTGTATGGGACAGTATTGAGGAAGGCACAGAAATGTCTGTCAAGGAAGGAGATAAAAGGGATGTTTAGTATGCTGTTATCTGTGAAATGGAAAATGCAAAAGAGGGACACCAAAAAAGACCAGGTCTGAGATGTAGACTGGCTCCGTGTTTTGTACGACATTGAAGACAGACACCCAAAACAAAGACAATGAATGATTTGGGGGCAGCATTTTGGATGGACAAATTTAGCATCAAGAAGATTGTAGCAGAAGACAAGATGGGATGGAACTAGAAAGTGGGCATCGGGACAGAAAGATAAGGGTGAATTTTGACAGATTGTGGAAGAAATGGTGTCAAGACTTGGCCCGAACCTGGATATGAGAGGGAAGGGTGAGGGAGGAATTGAACACAGCCTGGCGGCCTGGGTAATGGGGATGCAAGAACCATTTACTGAAGTGGTACATATGTCTGCAGGGCCTCTGAGGATTAGTGTTTGCAGAAAGCTGGGAAAGCATAATGTGCATTAGGACTTGAGTTTTCTAGACTTTCAAATTGTTCCACTATTGTTCAAATAATAGAGTAACTGAAATGGACACCTTTTGTTCGCAGCAGAATAGTTTACAGGCAATTTCATCTTGAATAAGAGGATGTGTCTATCTTGTTCTGAATTCCATTAGAACAGTCTATATTGAGCTTTAGAAACCATATCACAGTAATGCCACTTAAATTGACAATTGCAGTGAGTTTTGCTTATGGGTGGCTTCGAAAACATGCTGCACAATTCACTAATTAATTGGGGGGAAATACTGTTTGCTATATGCAAATTTCTTGTAGCACAGACTGAATATTAGTATTCTCTGCCCATTTAAGCTTACGGATATGTGAAAGACCTTTAGAGAGGGTTTCTTTAAAGCCTCACACAGTTTACATATAATTTCTAAAACTATTCTGTACAGTGTCAGAATTACTAAAGAATCACAAATGCCTGTATACAGCTTTCCAGTGCACTTAAAAATACACAGGGCCTGAACTGATCCAAAATTGGGGTAAATCCGGAGTAAGTTCATTGAAATCAGTGGAGTTACACCAGTGTACAACTGATAGAAGTGAGATCCGAAGCAGGCCCATATAATATGGGCATGATGTGTGTAGAGGTTTAAAATGTATCCCTTTTTCTTAGTAGCATTTTCATTGATGAAAGACAGATATTTGCTACAGAACATGGAATCTAGATAACCCTTGGATCCTGTTTTGCCCACTTTGTAGGTGCCAATTCAATCGCTCCGACTGGCCAGTTGTGTGTTCCCCAGCCTGCTTCCAAAACCTGGCACATCCAATATGGAGTTAGTGTGCTTTGCATTATAACAACAAATTGAATCTTTAAAATTCTTGAATTGTTTCCATTTGCCATTGCTTATTTATGAAAGCATTTAAAAAAATCTCTACAACTCATAGGGAACTAATTGAGAAACTTACTCAAAGAATGAATACATTAACAATGTTAAAATTACCACGGCATTGTGATCACACAATGGTCACCATTAGAAACTCAGCATACCAAAAGAGATACCACACAGTAATTTCCTGTTCTCAATCTAGGATTTAAATCTGACACTTTTATTATTATGAATGTTTTGTGACCCGTAGAGCCCTTATGCCAACTGGAAAAGTACATACGCAACACACTGTTGTCAGAATATTTAGCCAGTGTCTTGTAAGGTGATATAAAAACTAGGGACACGCTGGTCATGAATATTATTGAGTGATGTATGTAGGGGTTGTGTACAAAGAGTTATGTATGTGTACTGGAAATATGTTCTTAACATATGTTTTTGAGGCAGTGGATAAAAAGCCTGCCCTACACAGGGGAATGTGGATTTACCAGTCTGCCTGGCTTGATTACAGGCAGAGGACAATGAAAGTATATTTACATATAAGGTAAACAAAGCAATCACGCTAAATAGCTTGGTACTCTGGAGTCTGAACCCTCCAAAGGTTTTCCTGGCTCTTAAAGCAAAGACAATGGACTTTGGAAAATGTAGGGGGATCAAAAAGACATTTTGGCTATCCATCATTTAGGGAACAAATGGGACAACACTCTCTGATTCTGTGAACATTAGATCCTATTGCCAGGAAAGACTAGAGATGCTGGTAACTTGATGTAAGTGAGAAAGCTGTTTAGGCAAACACTGTAGCTTGTTAATTGAGTCTTGAACACTAGAAAAAGTGTTTTATTTTGTTTTGCCTGTAACCATACCTGTCTCTTTTGCTTTTGCTTAGTATCACTTAAATCTACGTTGTTTATTAATAAACTTATTCTTGTTTTACTACAAAACCATCTTAGTGTGTATAGTAAAGAGAAATCATCTCAGTACTGTCAATAAAGCTAACAGACTGGGTGCACACTGTCTCCTAAGAGGGAGCAAACTTAAGTTCTGTGAGTGTCTAGTGAGAGGAACTGGACACTGCAGAGGGACGTCTCTGGGGAACTCCAGAACTGAACGTTACCTGAAAGGCAAGATTTAGACTGGCGGAGTCTTGAGTTTGCAAGGGAGGTAGACAGAATTGTGTGGCTGGGAGCTAACATACAGTCTAAGTTCCAGAAAAGCTCTCTCTTCCTGAGGCAGAGAAGTAACATAGTGGCTTATTGTTCTGGATTCCTTGAGGAGAGCATCACCTATTTCTTTTACCGTCCTCCTCAATTTTTTCCTCTTGTGAAAGAAACTAGAAAACCTACAAGATTCCTATACTAAAGAAATATTTTGTGGATTTCTTAGGAGCTTCCTAATGCATTACAAATGGAATGAGTGGGAATTCATTGCATAGGCTTCCTTATCTCATTGTGTTTGAGCTGTATAATATATTTTTGAGTTCTGTTCCAGAAGAAATATTTTCCTTTATCTGATCTTGTTATAGTCTGATAAAAGGCACACTTAATAATTATTCACAGATTGCTGTTGTTTATTGGTACATAGAGTAGCACCTAAAGACGCCAACAGAGATCAGGGCCCCATTGTGCTAGGTGTTGTATGTACACATAGTGAGACACAGTCCCTGTGCTGAAAAGCTGACAAAGCGAGGAAGAAGGGGAGTATTATCCCTGTAACCCTTCTGCCAGGTAGAGTTGGCAGCGACCAGGGCTGGGTTCAATATCTAGGGGTTCCTTTTTGACAATACAACAAAGAACCGGCTCTAGCCCTCATCCTGTAACCTGGGAAAATTACATTTCACCCCCTGGGCACCTCTAAGAGGCAATACTTCCCCTCTCACAAGCACAGAGTCTGAGTGTTGAAAATAAAAGGAGGGAAGTAACTCAGCATTAATTTGGGAAAACTCCACAAGCAGGATTCATAAATATAAAACCTAGAAGAAAACACCCATCCCAGAGTACATTGGGCAGGGTCTTTTGCCTCAGGTTCTTGAGTCCAACAACCAAAAGATCCTTTAATGTGCCTGTCCCTTCTCCCTCCACCACACTCCACTCACAGTTGTTGTCCTTGGTTAGTGAAGACCCAGAGTTCAGAGGTGCATCTGTGTGAGTTCATCTCCCACCCTGCTGCGGGGGGCAAGGGGTTAGAAGGGTTAGGCGCCTTGCTTGCTCCGCCATCTGGGTGCTTGCTCTGGTGTCAGCCACCCTGCCGGCTGCTCCACTATACTGGCCCTTCACCACTCCATTCTGCCGGCCACCCTGCTGGCCGCTCGCCACTCTGCTCTGCTCTGCTCCGTTGGACATCACCAATGCACACCATCATCTTCTGGGGCCACCCGTTTCTCTACTGTGACCTCTGTGGGTCATTCTCTTGAGGTTCTACCCAACTCTCAGTGATTTCCAGCTCTTAGTGGGAGAACCTCACTGCAGAAGCAGGGTGGGCAGAAATGCTGTCCCACAACAAGTGATTTCAGCTGTAGTGATCACTTAAGAAAACAAAAAGACTCCAAATGGAGCCTTAATTAACTCTGTCCTTGAACAGTGGGGAGAGGCAGGTTAAACAATGCCTAAGACTTTTAGGCATAGCCCACACCTCCAGGCGGGGACACCATCACCACCCCCTCTTACTCTTCACAGGGGTCTGGCATCCAAGCCCCTGCTTCGCAAGTTCAGTTCAGTTGAGGGCGAGCCCTTCAATCCGGACAAGCTAAGTAGGATTCTGCTACCCTTTACTCATACAGTAGGGATAACAACATTTCATTAGCCCTGCATTCAATACTGAAGTGATCTGTGACCTGACACCAGCCAAAGTTCATCACAAGTTTGACAACTCAGTTCTGTCTGCTGGATACGTAGGCAGAGTGGGTGTGTTCATGTAAATATAGTCTGGTCCTGAAGCCTTTTCCCCTCCCCAGCTCATCACTAGCTGTCAGGGGAGAGCTCCTGCTTACCTCCCCATTTCTCAGATGGGGAACTGAGCCACAGAGAGATGAAGTGACTTGACTAAGGTCACACAAGGAGCATGAAGCAGGTCATCCCAGACCTTTTGAATCCTAGCTCATTACCTCAACCACAAAACCAAGCTTCCTTGCTGCGCATCCCAAACTGTGCTAGGTGCTGCTAAAACACACACACACACACACACACACACACACACACACACACACACACACACACACACACACACACACACACACACCCAACCAACCAACCAACCAACCAACCAACACCATCCCTTCCCCAAAGAGCTTGTAGTCTAAATGACTCCAGTAGAGTTACTTCAGATTACACCCATCTGGCTGAGATCAGACTCTCACACAAGGGGTACATTTATTTTCAAGTTGTAGTTTTAACCATGATGTTTCCTTTATTATCCACAGTCCTGTCTGTTGATCTCGGAAAATAGGCCCCAGAGAAAGAAATGTGTTAAACGCTTATCAGGCTTTGCAGTGTACTAGTTTGAGGACTGCTGTCTGCACCAGCAGATTGCAGAGATGGCAAGTATACCACAGGGCATTCCTTTACCTGCACAGATGTTGAACAGGTCTGTTGTTTCCTCACAGATATAAAAGAATGACAGTACAGGTGCTAATCAGGCCTGTGGGTTTGGGCAGGATAATGTTTGGCTCATCTGCTGCAATCTGACAGCTGAAATAACTGAAGGAATTTCAGCCCCTAACAGAGATGTGCGTTGCCTGGAGAGCATTCCGGTGCCATTTATCTGCCAATCTGCTCGGGGATCATGTTGTTGTTTTCCAGAATGCACAGAGACCATGAAAAAGACCACATTTGTATTCTA
Organism: Emys orbicularis; assembly: GCF_028017835.1. Lineage (NCBI taxonomy): Eukaryota > Metazoa > Chordata > Testudines > Emydidae > Emys > Emys orbicularis. The sequence continues at coordinate 351,358,538 of NC_088683.1, forward strand.
GTCAGGAGTTACTCATTACAAAATAGCACTGAGGGTACTCGACACTTTAAAGGATATGACCCAACGCAGTTTACCTGAAACTGATTGCATGCTCCCGGTGGATGAGAAAAGCAGCAAGCTCCTAAGTGCCACGAGGTGGTGAACTCTTGTAAATAGGACAAATTGATTTTGGACTGGTGCATCCCTACCGTGAAGTACTGACTCTTTCTCTCCTATGATTTTTTGTGAACTTTACACAGTTTAAATAGTGGGTTAAGTTTTTGTCTTTGTTTAAAAAAATCCCAAGGTTCAGATTCAGATATCCTCACAATGAGTAGGACCTTTCTCTGTGAGTAGTGCCATTGACTTTATTGACTTGTGGGGAAGTGAGACACTCTTCAGTATCAGTAAGGGTGTAAGAATCTAGCCTTACGTTTTTGATAGTGTCAGAGAACAGGAAGTGTTTGTGTCCATGCTCAAGACAAGCTGCATAAATTCCAATTTTCGGCTGTTCCGTTCTCACTCAGTCTGTGCATAATAACTTTAATGCACCATCTGCCACCTAGGAAAAGGGTCCATAACCCAAAACATGAGTCAGTCTTTGGTGCTAAAAATATTGGACCAGATTCTCAGTTTTTTTAAATCGATGAAGCTCCATTAACTTCAGCAGTATTATATCACTATAAAACAGCTGAAGATCTGACTCATCAAGCACAAACTCTTCATAGTCTCTGTATCTTCCACATCCTCACACCTCTTAATGCATGGCCATGGTGTTCAGGCTGTATTGTATAATATAATGCAATCAATCCAATGAATAATATTGCATTCACTTGATATGCTAAGATGGAGTGTTGGTTACAAAAAAGAAAATCTGTATGTTTCGCTTGTACCTAGTGTCTGTATGTTGTGTTAGAATTTGGTTGGTAGCCCTATCTGCTTGCAGTGTGTAATTAAATATTTGGTCATGTTTTATTCAGAAGAAGCTGAAATGCTAGGGTTGACATTAAGGGCTTATATTTACCGAACAACTTAGCACTAAAGCTGATTGCAAAATTGAAACCTGTATTTTTATTGAACATTTTCCAATTTTTCCCTTTGTAAGTTTGGAACCAAATTGAACTGAAAATTTGTGTTTCACATTCTGAAATAAAATGGAAATTTTAGTTCCATTTCAACTTAAAATTTCACATCATTTTGGGGGATTTGATTTCATAAAATTGAAGCAAATCATTTTTAGTTGCAATGAAATGAACACTTTTGTTGCAGTTTTGAAATGTCCATTCAAAATCAAAATGGTGATTTTGAAATTTTCTATAGGAAAAACCTGTATTATCCATCAGTGTTGACAATTTCAGCTTTGATGAAACCATGTTCTGGGGCAATAAAACTTTCTTAATGAAAAATGTCAACTGGTTGTACTCAGCACTTATATTTATGTGGTTGTTCAGTTCTGACAAAGAACATGGCCCTTAATGCTAGGTACTGGGCTACATTTTTAGACACAGAAGTAGAGGGAAAAGAAACAGCCCAGGTCCTGATGTAGTTACAGTTTAAATAAACACATAATACTAAATTCACTGGAGAACCACAAGAAGATTATCTATAAAAAAAAAAATCCCCTTCTTAAAAGCAATTGGGTAATGGGTGTATAATAGTACTTTTTGTTGCTCTGGGTTTGTTTTGGGGCAAAATATTCAAAAGTGTCTAAAATGATTTAGGAGTCTAAATCCAGTTTTCAAAAGGAGTTTGGCCAGTAAGACTGTTGACAGCATTCAGTGAGAAAAACTTTGCTTTAAATTTAAGTTAGGCACTCTTTGTGTTTTATCTTTATTTTTCTTGTAACCATTTCTGACTTTAATGCCTTACTATTTACATTCACTTAAAACCAATCTCTCTCTAGTTAATAAACTTGTTTTATTGTTTTATCTAAACCAGTGTGTTTGAACAGAAGTGTTTGGGGTAACAAGATTTGTGCATGTCATGTCTATTAATAAAATGGCAAACTTTATATAAGCATATATTGTCTAGGCGAGAGCTGGGCAGTACAGGATATACATTTCTGGGGGGAAATCTACTGGGAGTGTGTTGGGGTCACCCTGAAATATAACAAGGCTGGTAAGAGATTAGGTGTGTCTGGTGTAGTGCACCCAGACATAACTGGGAGTGCCTTACATGCAGCCTAGGACTGGGGGCTATAGCAGCAAAGCAGTGTAAATGGTGCCCCAGGTTAGAGGGCAGGGGTGACACAGCAACTAGCCTGAATTGTACCCTGGGTATGTCACAGTGGTGCAGCAAGCTAGGATTTATGTACAGTGTGTTGTTTTAAATGAGGTAATATAAATCATTTAAACCAGAAGGACTACAAAGCACATTAGAAAATAAGCGTGTGGGTCTGAGAGGGAGAAGGCGAGAAATGGAGTCACCTCTAGAGTGGAACAGAGCAACTACTGAGCAGCATATAACAACATTAAATAACTGTTTGAAAAAGGACATGAAAAATAATACTTTCTCTGTTGAAATGGCCTGAAGGATTTTAGGTAGCTAAAATAATTAACCAGTTGGAATTTGGGCAGGTTATTGGGGTTCATTCTGCTGCTGGTGTAAAACGTGCCACATTCTCCTTAATGACAACAAGTTGTCAAGACCTCGGTTTTACAGTTCATCAGAAGGCAACACCTCCAAGAGCATCCTGACCCCCATGACCAAGGCTATGGCCTTGGTTAAATGCCTAGGAGCAAAGAAACGTGCCAGCTGCTGAACTACCAACAACACGATTTGTAGCATCTGGGTTTGCCATGTAGGTGTCCTATTTGAGTATTGACTAAGCCTGACCCTGCTCGTTTTAGGAGACTGAATAAGATCATAGCCCCAGATGGCTACAGGCTATCGTGAGGATTTGGTTCCATCTCCTATTTTTCCTTAGCTACATTTTCTCTCTGAAGTATTCCATACCATTTTATTTACAGCAGCACATGATTTTAGGTGGCCTTTGGTGAGACTGACATAAAAGGTTAACTATAGAAATATTAAATTATCTACACCTTAAAATATCATACAGCCAGGTTTTCTTTAACTTTCATACAGAAAATAATGTTTCCTTACATTAAAATGGGCAGAAATAACATCAGAAAGAAAACATGATTTTAAGTATTTCTCTTCTTAATAAGCAACAGAGGGTCCTGTGGCACCTTTAAGACTAACAGAAGTATTGGGAGCATAAGCTTTCGTGGGTAAGAACCTCACTTCTTCAGATGCAAGTCAAGAAGTGAGGTTCTTACCCACGAAAGCTTATGCTCCCAATACTTCTGTTAGTCTTAAAGGTGCCACAGGACCCTCTGTTGCTTTTTACAGATTCAGACTAACACGGCTACCCCTCTGATACTCTCTTCTTAATGTCCTTCATTTTTCTGTAAATTTGCACCTAGTCTAAGTTTTTGACTACTGCCGTTTCTTTTCATCCCCAAATTGTTAGCTCTCCTATTTTCCTGAGATTGTTTTTGGCACTTACATTTCTGTTATTCACAGATGTGATCTTTAAACAAGCTAGTTTGAAAGGCATTGCTAATTTTTTTCCTGAGAAAAATAATATCTTCTCCGACAAAAAGATTTATTTATCATTCTTTGCACTTTCTAATTAACCTCTGGGACCTCACAGCACAAAATATTGATTCTTCTTTATAAAAAGATACACATTTTTTCTAGACTTATTGACTTGGAAATCTAATAAGTAGAGCAAGCATTCTCGGTAGATTATACAGGTAATTTTCATGCCTATTAAGTGTCATTCTATTATATGGAAATTGACTTTCCTAGATCTGCTTATTTCAAAATGTTACCATGTTTACCAAAAGTACAGGCTCAACTTGTAAATCGTTGATCAGGGCAATAGATTTCTAAGGATACCAAAGATGGACTCCTGCCGCCCCCACACAACACAGAAGCACCTATGCCCTTTCACCCGTGCTAACCTTTTTGCGTGGGAGTAGCTCCTAGAAAAAAAATCTGAAAAAGCCACTACAATATCTTTCTCCAAAGCTTTAAAACTCACCTCTGTGGAAATGCCTACAAAATCCTCAGCAATGGTTAGGCGGCTGGTGCACTGTGTCCACTGCTTATTATGGTAGTCAAAATCATCTCAGTGTTATCCTGTGCTCCCCTTGTATCCATCTGTTATCTACCACATACTTAGATTATAAACACTTTGGGGCAGGGACCATCATTTTTGATTGTGTTTGTGTGTGTACGTGTAGTGGGGCAGACTGCCCCACTCCCTGAGAGTGTGGGCTGCGGCAGGCCAGTGCACCTGCGCAGACAGGGAGCCAATTAGAGAAGGGCTTATTGGGAGCCAATCAGGTCCCAGATTGGAGGCAGCCAATCAGGGCCAGGCTCAGCCCTATAAAAAGGCTGCTCAGGAAGGGAGCAGTCAGTCTGTCCCAGGCCTTCAACAGGGGAAGGTCAGTCTCCAGAGGTGGGAGACTAGCACCGCGGACAGCGCAGTGCTGGCCAGGCTCGGGGAGCAAAAGGGAGCTCTAGCCCATAGCCTGCCAGGCTGCAGGCCCTGAAGGGAAGGGCCTAGCGGGTGCAAGGGGCCGTAGGGGAAGCGGCCCAGGGAACCAGATAGACAAGGGGAGAGAAGGAGGACAGCGAGGCTGCCGCCAGAGGGTCCCTGGGCCGGGACCCAGAGTAGAGGGCGGGCCTGGGTCCCCCCTCCCCCCTTGCAGTACACCCAGCCATCGGCCATAGGGAGCGGCCATCATAGATTACGCCAGATCCCTGACAAGAGGGATTAGACTTTGGGGTGTGTGGTTGTACATGGTGGCTGGGGTGCAGAGAGACTGCTGATCAACCACCCCCCCGGAAGGGGGTGTGGATGGACAAAGGGGCACTGCCAGAGGGCAGTGGTCCTGAAGAGGACGCCGCGAGCTGGAGAGCAACGCGGGCTCAGACGCCAACCAAGGGTGAGACAACGGGCGGGACACCACCAAAGGAGGGCGCTCCACTGGACTGAGCTAATTCCCGGAAGTCACCAGCAGGAGGCGCCGGGTGGTGAGTCCCAATCTGTCATAGTACGGTATTTAGCACAATAGAGGCAGGATAGGAGGACTCTAGGCATTACCATAATAAAAATAATACATGTCAGCAAACACCCACTAGTACCGTCACACTGGTTCAGGTGTCATCTGTTTTCCAGTGCTGTGGAAAGCAAGTAGGGGATGGCTACAGCTGATTTTGCCAGTAATGATTCCAAGGAGATCTTTCCAGTTGGGGTGAGAAGAGAGCCATGGCCCTACCTCACTGTACACTGATGTCAGTGAAGCTGTGTCACTTTACACCCGCTGAGTGTCTGGCTAGCACTTGCATGGAAAATGGTACGCAGAGTAAAGTTCCCTTATATTGCAATAGACTGTTTTTAAAAAATATTGGTTGAGGTAGACATGTTGTTTTCAATCTACTCTCCCACCAAGGCAGCTTCTAATTATCCTTAGAAGCTGGAATGTCTCTTTTTCATTTGATTTTTCTGGGAGGATATTCTAAATAGTCAGTCTTTTTTTCCCCTCCTCCTTCAAATTCTCTTAAGATTTTCCCTATTCAAATACTGCATGTAAATATTTCCTTTTGAAGACCAGCGAAGGGATTATAATGCTTCATGAGTCATTAAAGTGTGACACATAAAAGACACAGTCCCTTGCTCCCTTCTCAGAGGGTAAATAAATAAGCTGTAGTATGTTTTATAACAGAGTAAGTTCCTGAAATGATGGCAAATTCAGCTGCACTTCAGGTCCAGCAGTCACAGGAACAGTTTTTGTTGGTTTCAGATTGTCGACAAAACAGATTTAAAGTAGGTCAGGTATGATTTGTCCAGCACAATTTATTTTCACCATCTTTTTCTATTTCTTGCATTTGCTCCGGTTTTTTTCTCCTGGCAAAGGGTCAATCATTAATAGTTAAATCCTTAAACCTAGACTTTTTTTCAGAGACCATATTGCTCTCCAAAAGCAGCCAAAAAAGTTAAACCCTCAGTGAATTTCTTCCTCAGATTAAAAGCAAATACTGATTACACACACATATACATATATATTACACAAGAATTTTTCCATTTAAAATTAATAAAAGATCATCTGCCCATTTGGGATGTTTTTAGGAATGGTTGGGGGGGGGGGGATTTAAAATATTTAACTTTAAAATACCCCTGAAGAAGAGTGAATTTTAGAAAAATATTTTTGGAATTCATAGTGCAAGCAGGAAGTTATGAAGGATTTGAAAAGAAGATAGGAGCTAGTAGGGTGTGTGTGCAGATTATCACACTCCATTTCTTTGCTACTCCGAGGTCTTGTCTACCTTGGGACACTTAGGAAAATTAATCTGAATTAACTAAAGGTGTAAATTTATACAAACTGCATTAAACCTCTGTGTGGACACTCTCATTCAGAATGATAGTGGCCTTTAATTCAGTTCAGTTTAAACCCAGTTAAGGCCACTTTAATTCTGAATGAGAGTGTCCACACGGGTTTAATGCAGTTTAACTAATCAAGTTTAAATTCACAATTTTATTTAATTTGGATTAATTTTCCTGAATGTCCCCATGTAAATAAATCCCAAAAGGTAGACTACTGTATCCTTATATGCCTGATCTAAAACCCATTGAAGCCAATTTAAGTCTTTTAGTTGACTTTAGTGGTCTTTGGATCATCCAGAACCACGGAAGGAAGAGTAGACCGACAAAGAGAAATGAATTGTAAATATTAATGCATTTCTCACACCTTAACTATTAGTCTTTCTAGCCATCCAACTTCTATGTACTCACCCAGAAGTAGCAAAGAAGGTTTCTACCGTTGTCCCCAGACATCCCTGAGCCATATTGCCCTGCTCTTGCTGAATGACTCCTTGACCCTGCAATCTACCCCACTGTTCTGCTTCCACCATTATCTGTGTCACTAGAGCTGGTTGGGAATTTTTTTGACAAAATGTATTTTCATCAGAAAATGCCTATTTGTTGAAACCAAAGCTTTTGTCAGGAAGTTACAGTCACCCCGTGGATCTCATTGCCAGGAGGTGTTGTGAAGGCCAAAACTGTAACAGGGTTCAAAACAGAATTAAATAAGTTCATGGAGGATAGGTCTATCAATGGCTGTTAGCCAAGATGGTCACGGGTGCAACCATCTGGGTGTCCCTAGCCTCTGACTCCCAGAAGATGGGAGTAGATAACAGAGGATGGATCATTTGATGATTGCCTGTTACGTTCATTCCTCCTGAAGCACCTGACATTGGTCACTATCGGAAGACAGGATACTGGGCTAGATGGACCATTCGTCTGACCCAGTATGACCGTTCTTATGTTCTTAAGGTTTCTCAGATCCTCAGTGGAGTTTTGAGAGAGAGGAAAAGATACTTTACCCCAGAATAGCCAATAGCCCAGTGATTAGGACACTTACATGAGATGTGGAAGACCCAGGTTCAAGTTCTATTCTGATTCAGGCAGAGCATCCCAGGTGAGTACCCTAACTACTGGGCTATTGGCAATCCTGGGAGTGGGTGGGGGAGAGGGGTCTCTTTCTCTCAAGTTTTTTTTCATGAAGAATTCTGAAAGGTTTCACTCGTGCATAAGTGCTGGAACTAGGCGTGCTGCCGCACCCCCTGGCTGGAAGTGGTTTCCATCATATACAGGGTTTACAGTTTGGTTCAATGGCTGTCAGCACCCCCACTATACACATTGTTTCAGTGTCCCTGCACTTGGGTTCTGATGCAGAAAGACAACAAATTGTGAAACCTCAAAATTGTTAGGAGAAACTGAATTTTTGTGTTCCAGCCATCTCTATGTGATGTAGCAGAGATGCACAGGCAGGACTTTGTCTTTGTTCAGACAGTAGTTTACAAAGACAAGTATTATTATTAGTCATTTTTAAATGCAATCATGACCTGAAAATCTTGCTTTCTTCTGTCTGCAGTTATGCTTCCAAGAGACAGGGTTCATTGCCTGGACTCTGCTGGTGGAATCCAGGCTCTAGGTTCCCAGCAGTGAAAAGCCCACATAGTACTTGATTCTCGTAAGGTTTTAAGTTTTTACACAGCCCCACATGACATTCTCAAAAGGAAACTAGGGAAACGTTGTCTAGATCAGGGGTCGGCAACCTTTCAGAAGTGGTGTGCCGAGTCTTCATTTATACACTCTAATTTAAGGCTTCGCGTGCCTGTAATACATTTTAACATTTTTTAGAAGGTCTCTCTATAAGTCTGTATATTATATAAGCAAACTACGGTTATATGTAAAATAAACAAGGTTTTCAAAATGTTTCAGAAGCTTTATTTAAAATTAAATTAAAATGCAGATCTTATCAGTTGAGTGTGATCCTTGCCCTTGCTTTTCCTTGCTGAGTTTTCCAATGTCTGGCACGTATTTGGATACTTTAAGCTGCGCACAGGCTTCTGAGTGATCAGTTGTTAACCGGCTGGCAGGAGGTCAGCGGCTGGAACCCCAGATCGGCAGTGGAGGTGAGTGGAGCGGGCGGCTGGTAGGGCTGAGCAGGGCTGGAGGCCTGGACCCTGTCTGGCAGGGGGCCTGCGCTGGAACTCCAACTGGAAGCAAAGTGAGTGGGGCTGCGGCGGGGACCCCGGCTGGCAAGGGGCCAGCAGCCGGAACCCCAGAGCAGCAACTGAGCGGCTCAGCCCACCGCCACTCTGGGGTTTCGGCCGATGGCTCCTGACAGCCGGGGTCTCAGCCCGCTGCCAGCCTGGGGTTCCTTCACCCAGGCCAGCAGTGGGCTCTGAGTGGGGCCGGCGGCAGGACCTCGGCTGGCAAGGGGCCAGCAGCGGGAACCCCAGAGCGGCGGCGGGATGAGCGGCTCAGCCTGCCATCGCGTGCCATCAAAAATCGGCTCGCGTGCCACCTTTGCCATAGGTTGCGGACCCCTGGTCTAGATGAAATAACCATAAGGTGGGCATACAACTGGTTGAAAAATGGTCTGCTGTCAAACTGAGATGGCATATCTAGTGGTATCCCTCAGGGGTCACTCCTGGGTTTGGTATTACTCTTTTTTTTTTTTTTTCATGAATGATTTGGCTAATAGAGAGTATGGTTATAAATTTTCACATCACACCAAGCTGGGAGGGTTGGAAGAACTTTAGAGGGCAGGATTAGAATTCAAAACAGGCTTCACAAACTGAAAAATTGGTCTGAATTCAACAAGATGTAATTCAGTAAAGATAAGTGCAAAGTACCTCACTTAGGAAGGAAAAATCAAATGCACAATTACAAAATGGCTGAATAACAGGCTAGATCGTAGAACTGCTGAAAAAGAGCTGAGGGTTCTGATCGATCACAAATTGTATGAGAGTCAACCACGTGATGGAGTTGCAAAAAAGACGTTATCATTCTGGGTTGTATTTAGAAGAGTGTTGTACGTAAGACACGTGAATTAATTGTCCCACTCTACTTAACACTGGTGAGGACTCAGCTGGAGTACTGTGTCCAATTTTGGGTGCCACAATTTAGGGAATAATGTGGGCAAATTAGAGAGAGTTCAGAGAACAGTAACAACCTTTGAGGAAAGTTAAAAAAACTGGGCCTTGAGAAAAGAAGACTGGGGGGGGGGACCTGATAACAGTCTTCAAGTATTTTACAGGCTCTTATAAAGAGGATGGTGATCAATTGTTCTCCATGTCCATTGAAGGTAGAACAAGAAATAATGGGCTTAAAATGCAGCAAGGGAGATTTAGACATTAGGACAAACTTTGTAACTATAAGGACAGTTAAGCACTGGAATAGGCTTCCAAGAGAGGTTATGGAATCCCCATCATTGGAGGTTTTAAAGAACATGTTGGACAAACACCTGTCAGGATGGTCTAGTTTAATTGGGTCTAACCCAGTACATGGAGTTGGATTTAGGCCTCAAGAGGCCATCCTTTCAACCTTATGTTTCTGTGATTCTTTGGGGCACAAGCCTCCCCAACCTTCATGCTGGGGACCTAGAGCCAGAAAGTGGACACAACTTGCCAAAGAGGAGATGGAGGAGAACGTCTGTGAAATGTATAGATTATAAATCCTTAAAGGAATGTCACAATCATCTGATGTGTTGATTTAATGCAATTTCCAGAAATCCCTGTTGGCAACTTCTTGTGGAGCCCAGATTGGAGTCCAAAGCTACTGCCCACCGGCATGAAGTGAGGGGAGGAGAGTGTTTCTACTACTATTATTCATTACTTTTAGTAGGACACACATTAAATAAACTACAAACTGACTAACTGACAGATCTCAGAACCATAATCCTCAGAGAATCATAATTGAATAGAGGTGTTTCTAGTGGAGATTGATACGGGGCTTGACGCTATTCAACATTTTCAATTATGATCTGGAAATAATTATAAAATTACTGCTGATAAAATTTGCAGAGGAAGCAAAGATTGGAAGAGTGGTCAATAATGATGAAGAAAGGGAAGTCATTCAGAGTGATCTGGATCACATGGTAAGCTGGGCTCATTCAAACCAATTATGTTTTAATACAGCCATATGCAAAGCTATGCATGTAGGACCAAAGAGTACGGGCCATACTTACAGAATGGGGGACTGTGTCCTGGAAAGCAATTACTTTGAAAATGATCTACAGGTAATAGAAAAGCAATTGAACATGAGCTCCCAGTGTGACCAGAAAAGGCTGATGTGATCATTGGATGTATTAACAGGGAAGTAGCGAGTAGGCATAGGAAGGTGATTTTACCTCTGTATACAGCATTGGTGAGTCAAGTACTACCGTACTGCCTATGCTTCTGGTGTCCACATTTTTTAAAAGGTTGTTGAAAAGAAAGTGCAGAAATGAGTTACAAAAATAATTAGAAAACTGCAGAAAATGCCTTACAGTGAGAGACTTTAAAAGTTCAATCTATTTAGTTTATCAGAAACAAGATTGAGAAGTGACTTGATTACAGTTTAGAAATTCCTTCATAAGGAGAAAATACTGACTACTAAAGGGGTCTTCACTCTAGCACACAATGCCTAACAAGAACCAATGGCTGGAAGCTGAAGCCAGACAAATTCAAATTAGAAATAAGGCTCAAGTTTTAACCGTGAGGATGATTAACCATTGGCACAAACTACTAAGGGAAGTGGAACTACCAATGTAAATCAAGTTTTCTAATCCTTTAATCATTCTTATTGCTGCTCTCTGAACCCTCTGCAATTTATCAACATCCTTATTCAATTGTGGGCACCAGAACTGGCCACACAATTCCAGCAGAGGTCTCACCAGTGCCAATTTCTGGAGCAAAATAACCTCTCTACTCCTACTCAACATTCCCCTGTTTACGCATCCCAGATCACATTAGCTGTTTTGATCACAGCATCACATGGGGAGCTCATGTTCAGCTGAATATCTGCCATGACTCCCAAATCTTTTTCAGAGTCACTGCTTCCCAGAATAGAGACCCCCATCCTGTAAGTATGGCCTACATATTTTGTTCATAGATGTATACATTCCTCTTCAGAGCCTGAGAAGAATGGCAGCATCTCAGTTCTTTTCCAAACACTTTAGAGCCCAAAGAGTCAGGGAATCTTCAGAGCTAGCAGCATTCCAGCCCTTGGGTTAGGAGACTGGTCCTCAGTTGCTGATGAAACAGAAATCTATAGCCTGTATCCAAAGTGATACAGGTATTGGGATTCAGCCCTCATTGCAGACACATCTTGTGGTCCTGCATCCTTCAGCTACTGAGTCTTTACCTCTTATAGTTATAACCTTTCTCCCACTCTGCACTTGGATTGGCTCCTGCCAGATGGATTGCCCACAATGAAAACTTCCTGTATAGCTGAAAAACAGCTACTGAACATATCCAGTAACTGCCACACTCTCTCTCGATGTTTCCATGTCTTCTAGCTGAGTTGCCCTGCCCTGCTGTCTGTATACGTGCGGAGTCACAGAATGTTCAACTAAAATCCGTATCTCCCCATCTCCTCCCCCTTCCCCCACTGCTTCTCTCCCTTTGTTTTGTCCAAACAAAGTCTAGTGCTGCAGTATAAAGCATGCCAGTTACATTTAGTCTCTCTGTGCCTCTGTTCTCCATCTGTAAAATGGGGATAATAGCGCTTCCCTACCTCACAGGGATATTGTGAGGATAAATATCTTAAAGATTGAAAGCTGCTCAGATACTGCAGTAATGGGGCCATATAGATTCCTTATATAGATGATATAAACAAAGCAGGGATCAAAACAAAAGTATAGAGCATAGAGTTACACTTCATAATTTAGTTACTATAGGTGGGACTGGTTGCACGTTCTAATTACTAATGTTGCCCAATACTTCTCATTATAAGACCCTCTCTTCAAATGCTGATAACTTTGTGAAACTTTAACCCTCATCATTTGCAGTAGGGATTTGAAATTTGGCAGGAGAGTGGCCTTTGTGTCAGGGGAAGTGCCTTTTGCTGTCCCCATGAAAATATACCCATATTTGGCCAAATCATAAACCTTTCAAGAAGTGCAGTTTGCACATACTCAGAAGAGACTTCTGACATTATAGTGGCTAAAATCTCCAAAGATTCTGTCCTCACTGAGCATGCTCCATCCCTTCACAGCTCCTAGCACTGACCAGACTGTACATGTGCCATCCCCAGAGAGCTAATAAGCATACTCCATTCCTTCATAGCTCCTACGTGGGACAGACAAGTCAGATGAGGAATTTTATACTTAATACATTACACTGTACTTTTTCTGAAGTTTTCCTTTTATGTACATGAATCTATTACATAGTATTATTCCCAGATGCGATCTTAGAGTGTATGGGTTATGGTTTTTAATTACACTGTCATTGAAGTCACTGACCGTTTTATAAAGTGTAAGTGAATATTGTAGGGAACACTTCTATGTTTGCAGAAGGATGAAGCAGATGACCTAATAGGTCTTTTCCATCTTTAATATCTGTGTTACCACATTATATGAAAAAGGGAAAAACACCCTAAACTAGTTTAATGGAAATGAGATTTAAGCATAATGTATCTTAGACTTCATTTTTTCTTCAGCAGAGCATAATTTTTTTAAACAAATAACCAACTCCTGTTTGTACAGATATGGACACAGTCAGTCATAGATGATAAAGATATATTCACAACCCCCTAGCAAAGTTTTTTTTCTCAGGATTATCAGGAGAACAGTTGTAAAAAGACTATATATTTTTTTAAAAAATAGCAGGAGTTAGGAGTCCTAGCTTACCTGCTGAGAAAATTAGCTCCAAACTGTCCCAGAGAAATTGCAGAAATCATTGAAACATGAGAAGAGACGCATGAAAAATTCTCCTCTCACGATCTGATCATAATAAAGCTATTTGCAAATACATGGAACAATCCAAGGAGAGAGCATCATGTTCCATTTCTCTAGTTGTAGGTATGCTAAAGTGGTAAATAGTCAGAACCTGAGGAGTTCAACCAAGATGCAGTAGGTTGTCTTTGCAAAAAACACAAACTCTGAATGGAAAAGAAAATTAGAGCTTTAGAATTGCAAATATCTTCCCTTGGGCATGAGGGAAGATGGACTTCACATCAGGGCTGTTTTAGGAGTCCTAGCTTCCATTGTTCTTGTGTTTAACAACTCTCCATTGGTACTTCGGGATTTGGGCCTGCTTGTACGTGTGCATACTTAATAGTTACATTTCATTGAAAGCCACAAAATTAAACCACCCTGGAGGCTTCATTAGGAATCTAATTGGGAGCAGGAGTTCAGCTGTGACCCAGAGGACTGGATCAGTAAACCAAGAGGTTATGAGGCCAATTCAAACCTTCCCCAACATTATAAAATAAACAAAACCTAATCTTTTCAAAATGTGAAAAACAGGTGGAGTTTACTGAGGTCTGTTCCAGTAGGACACCATCTGTGTTCAGAACTGTAATCATAGTGCATGCTATGTTCTTATTGTTTACTGTAAAAATGGGCACATGTCGTTAGGTTTGGGCACATAGCAAAAGGATGAGCCTGCAGAGGTCCAAGTGCTTTCTATGGGACCTCAGTAACTCACAACCCCTATTGAAGTCAATGTATGTGTGATGGAAGTGACCACCACAGAAGGATGTGATGGGGTCTGTACCTCACACAGGCCCTGAAGGAGTTAATGTGGGCCTGAGAGGCCAATTAAAATACCTGGTAGCACCTGTGAGAGAAAGAAAGCCAGGCAAAATTGATAATGAAGCCCAGCTGGGGAGATGCTGGGTGGTGATTATAAAGCCAGGAAGCTTGCAGCAGAAAGATGCTGCAGGGAGACAGTCTGCTGTCTCTCTCCTTGGGGGATAGAAGATAGGAAGCAGTCCAGAGAGGCAGCAAGGAATCTGAGGGAGTAATTATTTGATCGTGCCCCACTTCTTTGTGTCTTTAGTAGTTTGCCTCCCTTTTCCCCCAAAAAAACCACAAGTACATACACCAGTATATGCAGTGGTGGTGCTTCACTTGAATCAGTTTCAGCTTCTTTGTTTTTCATTTGAGTCTTTTTTTTTCCTGTTGCATGAATGAGCCATCAATCCATTGTAATAAGAGCAAAAGCAAAACTGCAACTGTGGTCCCCACTTACAACTAAATGTGTACACCGTGTCATAGCAAACAGATTAATGTATAGATGTCAACGACGTTGTATAATGCTATGGAAGCTTGACAGAAATTCGTCAAAAGGCACAGCGCCATCTGAGGACCTATGTCATTGCTATGGGTAAAATGTGCGCAGTAAAAAAAATTTTACCGAAAGCTTCTCACACCTCCCCAGAATACATTCCGTGCGCCCCCCAGTTTGAGAATCTCTGCTGTAGTCAATAGTGGGTGCCTTGTGAGTTAAGTTTAGGCTCTAGAAAGCTTGTTTTGGTTTTGTTTCATATGTAACCATGTGTTTCCAATATCCTCACTCTCTCTTACTTGAAACTCTGTTCTTTGCTGATAAACTTGTTTTCCCTACATATAAGTGCTGTGTGTTAAATAAAGTGTGGATACTAAGTTGAATTTTGCAAACTGGGGCATACTATTCCTTTGGGAATAGCGAATCTGTGAGTGTTCAGTGGAACAGAGTCTGGGCACTCCAGGGGGATGCTCAGATGAGTCAGGGGTTGGTGTGTGCCTGTTGCTAAACCTGTATAGCCACAATGAGGCCTGCAGAAGCCTGGAAGGCAGTGCTTGTGTTGCCAGACAAGACTTCCTCATGCTAAGGCCAAGTGGTGGCGAGGTACCTCACAACACTGGGTACCCCAGGAAACATCACAGGAAGGTTTTGTCAGGAACTCTATAGTGAAGCAGAGAGAGACAATATATTCAAGGATAATATGATCTTACTTCTTCTATTTAAGTCCCTTATTCAGTTTTTGAAGAAAGCAACTCTTTCTGAAATCTTTGCTGTTGTCACGGAAGACCATAGAAATCAACACTCTGGATCAGCGTTATGGTCCATTCATGCCAGCATTTTGTCTCCAACAATGGTCATACTAGATACTTCAGAGGAAGGTGCAAGAAACCCTATAGAAGGTAGGTAGGAAATGATCTGCGCCCTATGGAAGTCTCCTCCCAACCCCAATAGTTAGATATTATCTTGAGCTCTGAAGCATGAGGCTTTATATGCCTTCTAAAATTGCTTTTTTTAAAATGATTTATTATAACAACTCTGGATATTCTTGTTATCTGTGTAAACATGAGACTTGTATTTATTATTTATGAATTTAGTTATTTAACATGTTTATTACAATAGTGCCTGAGGGCCAGGCAACAGTGTGGCCCTGTTGTGTTAGGTACTGTACAAACACAGATTAGTAGGTGATCCGTTCCCCAATTAGTTTACAATCTAAACAGACCAGACAGGGTGGGGAAAGGAGTATAACACACAAGGAGAGTCAACAATGTGATGGTAGCAAATGTCATGTTGGTTCCATAATTTTTAGGGGTGAGTGGATACTTAAGAGGGGATATTCTAAATAGAAAGAAAAGGAGGGAAGATGGGAGAAACACTGTTATTCTAAGACCTCCTCCTGATTTGAGAGGGTGGAGTTTCTGCAAAAGCCGGCAGAAATGGAATTTTGACTTGTCTTTTGCAGTTTCAATTGATAGCTCAACTGAATATCTGTCTCTATATCTAGGTTCAAACTCATAGAAGTTCTTTTTCTCATTTGACAACCAGACTGCTAAATGATAATTTTACTCCAAACATCAATTTATAATTTGATTTTATTTAACATTATTTTCATGAGTTTTCATCTTTCATCTTGACCAGCCTGTGACGTACCCTAGAAATTGCTGTCACAAAATTAAAGCAATAGTATCTGTTAAGAGGCTCCTTCTTCTGTTCTCTTTCTCTGTCTGTCTCTCTCTTTATGACACACCAATCAGCATAATATTTGAGGTTTTAATCCATTGTAACCCCTTTGTGTGACTTCACGTGACTACCAACTCTGACCCTGGCACTGACCCTTGGTGTGGATCCTGAATCTGGCTTTGACCTTTGGTGTGACTTCTGACTGCGACCCCCACTCCGCTATTGGCTCTGACCACTAGGTCAGATGGCACTGACTGTCCCTCTCAGATGCAGCAACTGTCCATAAACTGTTGCATCAGTTTCTGGGGTGCATTTTTCAAGCACTACATTTTCCAGTATTGATCTGCACTTGGCCCCACTGTCTGCCTTTCCCTTTTAAAATTTTGGGTTTGAATGATCTCATAGAAAAGTGTAACTGGAACCACTGTGTTTCACTTGCTTTCATGTTCCAACCTTTGAATAAGCCTGAGCTGAGAGCCTCTAACAAATCCCACACCATATGATTTACATTTAGTGTGACAAAAGTAGTTTCTAAGCATTCTAGGGCCCTGATTCAAAGCTCATGAGATCAATGGGAATGTATCCATTCATTTCAGTGTGCCAGGGATCATGGTTTAGTGACGCACCTTTGCCATAGATTTAGCCAGAAAGTCCTTGTCATAGGATCACCATCTCAAAGCAGCCCTTCTGGTGGGGGGTGGACTGCAGGTTCTGCACCATCAATTTCCCCTTCTCAGGGCTCATTGAGAATACTTCCCCAACGCGGACTGGAAAATGCAGTGAGTTAATTATTAATTCGTTATTAATATGGGCACTTCAAATCACAAAGTATAGTCCAATACTGTAACTCAAAAGGTTCTGATTCCTCACTCTTCTGCGACTCTAGGCTCTTCATCAGTCTCAGTCATCCTTCTGACCAGAGAAAACTCTGGCTTTCCCCTAGAGTCCTGTACTAGAGATAAAAAGCGCAAATGAAGCAACAACATAAACAATAGCAGCTTGCACTGTCCTGACTGACTCTCAATGCTGACTCACCCAAGCCCCACCCCGTTTTGAGGGCCCAAGTGCCTTCTCTTACAGCCCAACTGGGGGTCAGCTGACCAGTCACCGGTGCACTGCTTCCCTCTTAAAGGGCCACTGCCACCCTGTGACGGACTTTTAGTAAAACTTGTATAGGTGAGCACTATCCCCACAACTACAATTCCATCATTGTGGTCTGGATTTTGTGGCATCCATAATTCTTTTTTTTTTTTTTTTTTTTTTTAAGTATGAGAGAGTCAAAAGAAAAGAATTTTCAATCTCACTGCACTGAGCTATGACAGCATGTCTTTTAATTTATAAAATAAACACTGATTGATAAAAGTGATAAATAAACTGGAGAAAATTGGTCTCTGTTTCTATCTTATTTGAACCATAAAATCCAATTTGCCATTTGCTATTTCAAATTAAACTGGGGAAATGAGACTGCATGCAATCACAACTGCTCATGTCCTGTGGCCATCATACATTTTGAAACTCTATTTTCTTATCTAAAATATGACTAGTGTCTAAGAAAGATCCTTTGACAGCTGTCACTGAAAATTAAAAGTCCTTGACAACCATGTCCCTGTTTATTCCAGCAGCTGGGACATGGTTCAAAGAAGATTAAGCCTGGTAATATGACTGAAAGTATAACAACTTTGTTAGGACTGTTTCAGATATCTTAACGGAGGTGCACCACGGACCCTTTGTCATTGAGAAGCCAATGTGTCACTGCGTATGTTCTTGCTGTGTGTTAATTTAGTTGTGAATGGATCCAAAAGAAGTCTGTCTGAACTGTAACGAATGTTGTTTATTGTCATTATCCAACTGGATAGGTTTGAAAGCCATGTGCTACTGTATACTTTGTGATAATATGCAGCTTTGCACTTCTAAACAATTGCTGAGTCTCAGGATGAAAGTCTAAGGATTATCACCAAGCATATGTACTACTTGAACCCTATGAATTTAGCCCTCAGAGGTTTGCAGACATCACTCCAATTAAGTGTCACAAGACAGTTGAAAGATTGATATTTCTACCCTCATTTTATATACAGATCAATTGAGGCATCCATAATTCCTTTTTTTTTTTTTTTTTTGACTTACCAAAGTACGCAGCAAATTAGTGGATAAATAGAAAGCTGAACTAGAGTTCTGCTGTAACCATTGAATTCACTACTGTGCAGGTCCATATAAACAGATTCCTTCTGTTTATTCTAATTAGATCTGTGCAGAACTAGAATTTATATTTCATACGAAATTTCTTAATGTTGACATTTTGTTTTCATCCCGAATTGGAAGAAAAAACAAAAAGATTCAACATTTCCCACAAAATGAAATTTTCCAAAAAAAAAAAATAGTTGTCAGTCAGTCAAAGTGTTTCATGTTCATAAAATGGAAACATTTCATTTCAGTTTTAACATTCATTTTATAATTATAATATAAGTATATTATGATATAGCATAGAAAATACATTTCAAGATGAAAAAGTAATTTTGAAATGAAAAATCAAAATCTTTGGTTCTGTTAGGGTCGAGTTAATCATTTCAACCTTATTGAAATGCTTCATTTTGAATTATTTTTCTAAACGAAATTTCATTAAACTTTAACACGTTCCTGCAAAGTGTTTTGATTTTGAGGAATTACTACTTTCTAATGGAAAAAAATTCCACTGAAAAATTTTCTGTGAGCTTTAATAATAATCCTTCCTGGCTTTCCTTCTTCATATACATGGCAAGTGTCTTGCAATACATCCCAAATTCCAGGAAGCCGAAGTATGATCCTGCAGTATCATTAGACACTGAGGTTTTCAAGAGTAGATACCACAGTGATGAGTGTTACATTTCTATATTTTTTTCTATAATGTACAGGAATACCTGTGCCAAAAAGGATACATGATGCATCAAAATAAGGCCTTGCTGTACTTCTTTTCTCCACTTCCTTACATATTTTAATATTAGTCACATTTTAACTTTGGGCCACAGAATTTAGATTTCCAGATTGGAAAATTACAGCCTGTATTATGACCATATGGATCTATCTGCTCCATTTCCAGCAAATCTATTCTGGCTAGTAAAATGTTTTATAAGTCAGAGAGGTACAGTTATATACTCTTTTAACTTGCAAAGATCAAGGTTAGATTTCAGACAGTAGCACAGTATAATTAAAGCCGTATTCACTAGTTGGTGAGATAGTGTTTAAGGGTCTACACCAGGGGTTCTCAAACTGGAGGTCGGGACCCCTCAGGGGGTCGCAAGGTTATCACATGGGGGGTCACGAGCTGTCAGCCTCCACCCCAAACCCTGCTTTGCCTCTAGCATTTATAATGGTATTAAATATATTTAAAAGTGTTTTTTAATTTATAATGGGGGTTGCACTCAGAGGCTTGCTATGTGAAAGGGATCACCAGTACAAAACTTTGAGAACCACCGGTCTACACTGTGAGAAAAGACCCGGGCACAGCCACAGCTGGCCCAGGTCAGCTGACTCAGGTTTGCAGTGCAAAGGCAGGGAGGCTATAAAACTGTAGTGTAGACATTTGGGCTTGGGCCAGAGCCCGGGCTCGGAGACCCAGAGAGGGGGAGGGTCTCAGAGCCTGGGCTCCAACACGAGCCCAAACATTTGCACTGCAGTTTTATAGCTCTTCAGCCCTAGCCCTGCAAACCCGAGTTAGCTGACCCTGGCTCTGAGATTTGGGGTTTTTATCACAGTATATAGACGTACCCTAAGTGTTCCAGAATACACACAGTTCTGGATTTGCCTCTAACTTTCTTAGGGAAGAGAAACCGAGAGTAGGTGGGGGTTTTTATTGTGTGGTTTTTGTTTTTACTAGAGAAAGGAGGGATGACAAGCATGCTCTGCTATGGGGCCAACTTCACATTTGGGACAACTTTAGAAATGTTTGTTCAAATAAAATACTGTACCATACATCCCTGTGAGTACCAAGTTCTAGCTCGGAAGCATTCATCTCCCACTTAGGGACCCTGTAACTGGAAATGGCTAAAAAAAAAATAGACTTACTGTCTGACCAAAAATGTATGGAATTTCAATAGTCCTAAAATATGGTATTGTTAGAAATATGGGTGTAGAGGGATTTATCAGGAAGGAGAGAACAGGTAGGTCAACTGATTGGACAAAAAGAAAAATTGGGTGCTTTCTTAGGGGGTTGAGGTTCCTGTGTCACTGACTTTAAATAAGTATGTCTTAGATTTGAGCTATATTTGCATTAGGAAGTGGGACATTTACATCTATATTAACTATAAATTACATTCTGATGAAGAATAGGGCTAGCAATAGCTGTTAAATTTTACATGGTAAATCTTTCAGTTCGTTATTGTAGTTTTTCTGGCAAAGCACTTCTATTTGGATCTGGTATGTATCTGACCCCAGACACTCTAGTGTTGGGTCTCCACTGTCTACTTATCTTGTTTTTTGTCTTAGGGGAGTATAGATATTGTTTTATTTTTGTTATTTAATACTATCATGCAGATCAGTGTCAAATCAGGTACACAAATGTGTTTCTACCAGTTGTTCAGCATGCCTATGTTTCATAGAACTATGTGTTAATTTCAACCCGATAGCATGAAAGACACACCTTTTCTGATCCCCCCCCCCCAATAGTCTGCATAGCATATTTTTTAAATTCCAACAAAATGTTAAGCTTCCCTGGTGGAACTCAGCTAGTTGGGTCAAATACAACTTGCTGTTGATGACTGTTAACTTGAAGGGAAAAAAAAAGATCTTCTAGTCTTGAGCTGTAAACAAGGACCCATTATCAGATATTAATTCTTCTAGCAACCATGGCTCTCAGAGGAGGTATGATACTTAAATGATACAGAATGTATTGCTGGAGTACACAGTTTAACTGAATGAAAGTTACCTGCATATCACTTTCACGAAATTACCATCTGAGGAAGAACTATGAAAATGAATATGAAGTAGAGCCAAGAGTATGATATTTGTGTCCAGTGATTTGCGAGTATATCCGTGTCACAGGTTGACCTTGGCTGTAGAAACTGAGAAGATAGTTGCAAAATGTCTCTTCAGTACCCTTGTACACGCATGTTGTCTATGGCATATGTACTCTCTCTGGATCTTGTACCTGAAGTTCTTTAAAGCCTGAAGACAGAATGTTTTCTAGTCAGTGGTCTTATGCCCCACAGGAGTCATCCTTCATATAATAATAAGCTCTCCTGAGTTATTTCATATTTGTCTGGCCATTTCTTTAATGTAAAGTTCTGAAACAACTTACTATATTTTAGTGTGGTCTGGTAGATTTGTTTTACTGTCCCAGACAGTTAGTTGGTTTGGACAATATTCAGGCCAGTGGCCTTTTGTGTTCAAGATAATGTATATTCAGAACATATTGCGTGTTCCTCTCAGGGCAACCTCAGAAGTCTCTCAGCATTAGCATTTTGTGCTAGTTGCTTTCTTAATGTTTCCTATGACTGTAACTCAGATACAAATCTGTCACATCAATCCTCTTCTAAAAGCCTGTCCATGCTGACAATGCACTGCCATCTTCTTTATCTCTCCTAAAAATTGTACTGCAGATTCGCATCATACCACCTGTGCATCCTGCAGAGGAGAGTTGTTAGAGCCGTAGGCTGAATTAAGTTTCCTGTAGAGCTGACTCTGCCTTTGAAAACCTCCTTAAAGGCACCATCTGAAGAATACATGGCAGTATGGCTCTAAAGCAGTGGCTCTCAAAGTCGGGCCGCCGCTTGTTCAGGGAAAGCCCCTGGCGGGCCGGGCCGGTTTGTTTACCTGCCGCGTCCGCAGGTTCAGCTGATCGCGGCTCCCACTGGCTGTGGTTCGCCGCTCCAGGCCAATGGGGGCTGCGGGAAGCGGCGCGGGCCGAGGGATGTGCTGGCCGCGGCTTCCCGCAGCCCCCATTGGCCTGGAGCGGTGAACCGCGGCCAGTGGGAGCCGTGATCGGCCGAACCTGCGGACGCGGCAGGTAAACAAACCGGCCCGGCCCGGCAGGGGCTTTCTCTGAACAAGCGGCAGCCCGACTTTGAGAGCCACTGCTCTAAAGGGTAAGGGAGGTGATAGCCACAAGACCTCTCACTGGATGGTGCTGTACCCCCTGTAGATCCCAGAGATGCACACAATTCTTGAAGGATTTGCAGGTCAGACCCACTAATCCTTCTGCGGTGAGCAAACCCTGCCCCTATGCGGTCAGAAGAATTTATGGGAAACTCTAGAGTTGAATGACATGGAGTTCCTTGGCCCCACTAGGGGTATTTCCTCACAGGGGCACAATCTGGCCCTGAGAGATTTGCACAAGGAAGTCAGCGATAGAGCCTGGATTAGAACCTAGGTCTCCCAATTACCAATATTTTGCTTTAGCCACAAGACTATTCTTCCTCCCTTGCTTTCATCACCACAGTGTGTGTGTGTGTGTGTGTGTGTGTTTCCCACATACAATAGTACTAATGCAGTGCAAAAGAATATATAGCGGCAGATCCGTAATTAGCTTTCTTTTCCCTGCAACTCTTCCAGTTTAAATTTTTTGGCATCTGGGAGTTTAAGCAGATGATTACTGCAAACACCATAGCACTACTGAGAATTAGTGCAGTAGTATGTGTATGTGTGCATTTTCCTTTATTCTATTTTTCACTGCCTATTTCATTTTTGCATATGTAACAAGATTCTCAAAACAATCACCTAGTTCTAAGAGGCAGATCCCAAGTACACCACGTATGTGAAGAAGAAATACGAACCAGCATAATTAGATTTTCTTTTTCAAAGTCTCCCCCCCCCCAACCCTACTCCTGTCTTTTTGTTATTAGAGTCTTCCTAAAGAACTGCTGTGAAATGCACAGTACAATTCCCAGTTCTGAATAACATAGATGGACCCACCATTTTGCATCAATCCCCGTTCCTATTGCTGCTCTTGTCACTTCTCCCTGAAGTTCTCACTTATCACATCAGTTGGCTTTTGGCAGGTTTTAGCTGCTGCCAAGTAGTCAGTGAGAACTACTTTGAAGTGTGGGCTGATGTCTAACTGAGAGAACATTCGGGTGAGTGATTGATGCAAGGCAGTGGATCCCTGTTATGTCAGTGTCAAGGTTTATAAATCTTGTATACTTTGCAATGAAGGACTGGAACTAAAGAAAAAAAAAAGACACAAGTGAGGACTTGGGGAAAACAGAGGTTTTTGCATCAAGGCAATTGTGTAACCAGGAATTAGAAAGAAGTGCAAGTTAGATGATGTACATGCCCAGCAGTGGTAGGTAAGAAGCATTTGGTACTTAGTGAGAAATCTTGCATTTGGTGCTTGGGGTCACCACTGGAATATAGGACACTGAGAAGAGGAAAGAGAGAGAGAGAATGTGATGATATGCATCTGAAACTTGCTGCCAGAATCTTTGTATTTATAAATAAATGAATTAATTAAATTAAGTCTAGTAACATTGCTAGGAAGTCCAGGAAAAAGTAGGGAGAAGTCAGCGGTGACCAAGTATAAAACAAACATCTAAACTCATTAAGGGGTGAAATTCTCTACAGTACAGAAGGAACATACTCCTTTGCAGGTAACACACTTCATACATGTTTAATGGCTTAAGCAGGGGTCAGCTTTTGTTTAGAGCTTTTGTGCAGAACATTTGCACAACAATGAATTTCACCCCAAGGAAGGTTGGTCTGGAGTGGGGCTTTCAAAGGGAGTTGGATTTTAATAGGACCTGAGCACCTAACTCCCTTAGGATACCAGCCTGTGTATTTAAGAGACTAGCTTGGGCAACACGAGAAACAGGATCATTTCCTGGCTCTGCTGGAGACTTTCCCCTATGTGTCTCTGCACATGTTTCCTGCCTGTGCCATAGCTATATTCAGTTGCCAGTTCACATGGTCTCTGAATTCACTTCCTTCTGCTTTCCACACCGCACTTCTTAAATATCATTTTCACCTCCAAAGCATAAAAGTTCCTAGCTACCTTGATGCCCTGATGCTGTAGCAACATTGAGAGAAATATCAAGTGTTAATAATACAATCATGTACAGCAGTTAATGGCTTAGACAGAGACACAATAGAGAGCTCTGGTACAGAAATCCATTTTATTTCGTGTTCTGTTGATTGTTAATAATCAGATACCACGTCGCCTTGTGAATCTTGTGATTTAATGTTCAAACTGAGAATCAGAAGCAGATAGTTACAATGAAAATTTGATTAACCTCTCTTTTCTCTTGGGTGCAGTGAGGATTGTTTTAATTTTTTTTTTAAAAAATTGCTTTTTAGATTTGTTTTATTCTCAGTGAAAGCATTTTCCCCTATCAGGGATGGTTCCGATTACAAAAATATGAAATGTAGAGAAGAGGGAAGTATATTCATTCTCTTACAAACAGATTCCAGATAGTCATACTTTGACAGTCTCTATCCTATTATTATAAAGTGTATGGCATTTCTTTATGCATTATGAATCTGATCTAAAAAAGCCCAGAGTGTTACCCCAGAATTTGACATTCCTGTGTGCACCCCAGAACTTGACAGAACTGCAGTCAGCCAATTTGTATGTTCAGCCACTGCCTTCTGAAAACCAAACATCACATAGCTAGAAAAATCTTAGGCCTTTGTGAGTCAAGGTCAGACAAGTGCATACTTCCAGTTTGTTAATCAGAATGGGAGGGTGGGACAGAAAGTTATGGAAGAGCATTAGTGGGGGGATGGATAGCTCTGTGGTTTGAGCATTGGCTTGCTAAACCCAGGGTTGTGAGTTCAATCCTTGAGGGGGCCACCTAGGAATCTGGGGCAAAATCAGCACTTGGTCCTGCTAGTGAAGGCAGGGGGCTGGACTCAATGACTTTTCAGGGTCCCTTCCAGTTCTATGAGATAGGTATATCTCCATTTAAAAAAAAATAGTGACCTTGGTTTTAGGTGCTCCTGACATATTGTTGTTATGACTAGAAATACTAGAAATGTTTTGAGATAATGAATAGTTTGTTGAAAGTAGGAGACCTGGTGACCCAGTAGGAGTCAGTATAGGTTATTTGCTTTTTTTTGAAGCTAGCTATAAAAGATTAGGTGAAAGAATATGCTTTGGAGGAAGCTTTCTTCGGGCAAGGAGCAGAGATCTAAATTCCCCATCAGCTGGATGGAAAGAGGGCCCCTGGAAGCCCAGCTGGTGATCACTCAAAACCATCTCAGACTCTGGGTAACTATATCTGGGATGTCCTAAACCTTGTGTGTGTGTGTGTGTGTGTGCGCGCGCACACTTAACATCTAATAAATAGTAGTTTTAGATAAGAACACGCTGCGCCCCCTATTGATTTATTCCTGACACCACTTGGAGCGAAACAGTTAAGTTACTACTGTTTTGGGTTCTGAGAACCCCCCGGTAACAACTGAAGTCAAATCCAAAAGCCCATTGAAGTGAAAGTACTCTCAATGGGCTTTGGAGCAAGCACTATATAGTAAATCTGGGAGTGACTTCCAAGAAAAAATGCTTATATGTGTTCAATTCTGTACAGACAAGAAGAGATTTGACTTCTGGAATGGACTGTTTCCCTCTTGGGGGAGAGATGTGTAGGACTCAGGTCAAGGATATGCTGTACTACTTTATTTTATTTACAACATGCACATAGTTCCTGTTATTGCCTTGAGCAAAGATGTATAGAACTGAAAAGATTGCAGCAAAGCAGATTACAGGTTGTAGGGGAGAGAGAGAGAGAGAGAGCCTGGAGCACTAGGCATGGTGCAAGACCTGAGGCCTGAACCTCAGTCAGCAAAGCCAGGCCTTCCTATGAGCAAAAGTCAGGGTCTTCAGAAAGCATGTTTACTTATAAGTTCACTGTCCATCACATGGACTTGGCAAAGTTACGGCTAGCTTTGCTAAAACACAGGCACTCCTAAGTGGTACTAGGCACTGCGCATTCCTGTAACCACATTGCTAGAGAAGATACAGGAACACGCTGACCCCAAGTAAGAATAATGAATAGGGATGTTTTGTTCGAACCAGCAGATAAAAGGGGTAAGGTTGGTAACTAATGACGACAGGAGTGTAATACGTAACTTGTTTGAATCAATGTATAACAGGAGAAGTCATAGGAGAGGCACCTTTGTCCAGCCTAGGGGTCAGCAGAGGCTCTTGTTGCTCACTGAGCTGGTACAGTTGTCACAGGCATACGTGTTAGTGTACCTGTAACCGCTGAGCCAGGGTGCTAGGACTGTGCTTCATCGATAATAAACCTGGCCGAGCACCTTCGCCACTGAACCGAGCCCACGGTCTTTCTTTATGAGTAATATCAAAGTCTGCTGAATTAGCAGACTGTACTCTGCGCTAGTGCTGATAACACCAGAGCTCCAAACACAGAAGCACTGAAGCAGCCGCAACAACCTGGCAGCAGTGACAACATTCTTCAGCAACATTCTTAACAACACAGGTGGTGTTCCTCTGAAAAAGCAATCTGAAAACCTTCAGCTATCAGCACTGGCTTCTTTGAACAAACTGCTTCTCTGTGTCCCTGCTAAGAAACAGCTCTCCAGAACGTCTCTGTGTCCCCGAACCCATACTCAAAAATAATATGCTTGGCTGTAACTTGGGATATATGTCACTTCAAGTCATCCTCCCCCTGGAGGTTTCACAGACGAAGTAGTTAAAAACACCAGAAAATGCAATCTTGTCTATATTAGCTGGTAGAGCCATGTATTGTTATGGCTTCCACTAGTGCAGTTGTCCCTGTAGAAGCATTGGGGGGAATCTTGGTTAAAATTTCATTGTGGACACAGAGGTTGAGTGATTTGCTCAAGGTCTTTTGGGAAGTTTGTAGCAGAAGCAGGAGCTGAACTTGCCTTAACAAGACCATGCTCCTGCTCTGTCTCTCAGTTACTGGGTGCAGGTATGTTTGTTGTTTGTGTGTTTTGGTGCAGCTGCAGCACTTTGTTCAGAAAAAAAAAAAGAAACACATAGTCTGATTAAAGTAAACTTTTGCTTCACTCTGAACTAGTGTGTTACATTTCTTGTAGCCTACTATTACTATGTTTTTTCATGAGCACTCACTGATATTTCCAACCCATCTATCCTAACCTGTCACTTTTGTTGTTTGTGCAAATTAGCTTTAGAAGATTAAAAAAAAAAGAATAGCACATGCTTTACTATTATAGGATAGTGTCGGATGGCATTCAGACTCAATACATCGATGGCACCATGCCACAGAAAAGCATTATCTCTTGTAAAGCAATAGAACACTGAGCAGCATGGAAAAAGTGCCTTCTCAGAGGGGTACATAAATCTGTATAGCATCTATTGAGTTTTAACCTGCTTTTTAATTTATGGGTTCTCGTAATGGGTTATATTCACCCTTCTGAGCCCTCTGCACAACTTGTAACTGCAATAGGGTTGTGCAGGGTCTGGGGCACTAGTGGAACAGGCTGGGCAGGGATGCATTTACAAACCAGCATACTCTGGAGGGTATCTTTGTGCTGGTTCTACATATGCCATTATGGAGAGTGGCTATATGGGCAAGTCAGTATTTGTATTATGGTACACCCACTTTCTCCCAGTCATTGATCCAGGGCCCATTGTGCTAGGTACTGGGCAAACACATAACAAAGAGACCATCCCTACTCTGAACAGTGTTCTCTAGTTGATTTTCTTATACACTGAATACAGTGGTCCTACACAGTGTAGAGGGGTTACATTGCAGCCCTGTTCCTTGGACCTTAATTGGGAGACAGATTCCATTTTACTACCTCACTCCTTCAGCCTTCACCCAGATAAAGCCCCTATTGTTTGGGGATTATGTGGCTGAAGCTAATTTCTACTGGCTGTGAATGTCCTATTCATATTTTGACTATAAAAATCATTGTACGCAGCTTTTGGCAGCTTCTGGTATTTTACCGCTAAATCTTATTTAAGATTGATTTACATTAAAGATAAGAAAGTCTCTAGTCAAACTCTTTTGTAAGGGTGATTAATTTACCAGCTATATCTTTAGAACACTGTCTTATTTCTAGTCTCTTCCAGTCTGCTGAAGTCACGTGGCTACTCAGTATAAGTATGAATCATGTCACAATAGGCACCATAGTAATGTTATTGGGCATGCTCAGCTGATGTCTTTCACGCAACTGTGGACAAACAAACCAGGCAGGATGCTTGATTAAACAGCACAAGTGTGTGCTGCAGAGCAAATTATGATAAATTGCTAATATTGATTACTTTTAACCAGAAGGATGATACTGTCTGGTGTTTAAATTTAGGAACGCAGCCAAAGATACCTTGACCTCACCTCTGCACTGGGAACTGATACAAAATTAATTGGAGCTGTCATTCAGGTAGCAGTCACAATTAAGTGACAGTTGATTTATTAATTTAAAGACTAAGCTGGAAACCAGCTGCGTTCTCCACTGGAATATGACTCTAGTGGCTTTGTCGGGTAACACAGAGAGAGCTTGAAAATATTGTTAGTCTCAGTTTAATCACAGTGACATAATACATTTGTCACTTGAATTGCCGTACTTTCTGATCAAAGATAGGGTTGGTTTGTTTCTTCGTTTGTTCTGTACTGCTGAATGCATAGCCAACTACAGTATCTGTAGGTGCATACAATTTTTCAGCGATAATGCATTTGTAACAGTAATTTAAAATCATATAGAGAGAGAGAGAGAGAGAGAGAGAGAGTGTCTATTTGTATTGCTGACTGTGTGCTCTCTCCACTGCACATAAATATATTTAGGAGTACAGTATATTTTCAGAGATGATGAGATCCCAATTCCTTTCTTGGTTCCCCCTCCTTGTTCCAGAGGAGTAGCAATCTTCTGCTACTGTTTATGGATAATAGAGGGGTAGGCAACCTATGGCACATGTGCCGAAGGCGGCACGCGAGCTGATTTTCAGTGGCACTCACACTGCCCGGGTCCTGGCCATCGGTCTGGGGGGCTCTGCATTTTAATTTAATTTTAAATGAAGCTTCTTAAACATTTTAAAAACCTTATTACTTTACAGACAACAATAGTTTAGTTATATATTATAGAGACCTTCTAAAAATGTTAAAATGTATGACTGGCACGCAAAACCTTAAATTAGAGTGAATTAATGAAGACTCGGCACACCACTTATGAAAGGTTGCTGACCCCTGCTCTATAGTGCCTGAATCACTTAGACCACGATCCTGTGTTCTGTATTTTGTCTACTTTCATTTTGCTTTATGCTACTCACGCAGGACACTGTAGGAAGGGAGTACATGTGTCAATGGTCAAACATGTGCTGGAGGAGTATGCAGTTAGAAAATTGGAGGGTGGGCTGTAACAGCTTCCTACTGTCAATGCAGCAGCTCAGTAGCTGACCAATCAAGCTATTTGTGAGGGACCATGGGTCTTGAAGAATGAGTCCACAAGTCCTGAGCAGTTACATCCTGGCAGCTTGCTGTACCCTAGCATGAGCTGGTGGACCCTCGCTCACCATAGGCACTATCCACAAAGCTTCCAGTTGGAGGAAATATCCAGCATCTCCTATTGGCTCAGACTCACTTTGTAAGCCAGAAGAAGGCACAGGAAGTTGTCTGAACTACTAGGTGAATCCCTGGCTGGCTGCTACGTCAGACCCTGCCGCCTGAGGCTTGCCTGGTTCCTGCCTCCCTGTCCTGTTCCAGCCTTCTTGCTTTGTTCCAGATATGTGCTTCTATGCCCAGCCCCTGACTACTGTCTGCGGCTCTGACCCTTGCCTTGACTCCCAGCTCTTACTCCAGCTCTGACCACTAGCGCTGACCACCACTGTTCTGACTGCTAGGGCTGACCGCCCACATCCCAGTTTATGACAATCGTCACGTGTGAGGCATATGAAAGAAGAAGTGCCTGATGTTATTACTAACTAGACAGTATTAGTATTAAAGCTGGCTGGAAAAATTCTGACAAAACCTTTTTTCAGGTTCATCAAAATTGAAACATTGTATGGAGAGGGTTGATTTAATTGACATTTTGACCAAACCCAGGCGGGACCTGGTTGTGCTATCTCATAGGAGTTGCTGCCTGGTCGTTAGACTTGGGTTCAGGTTCTTGCTTCACATTGGGCAGAGCAGGAACTTGAATCGGGGTCTTACACAGCCTAGCTGAATGCCCTAACCACAAGGCCATTGCTGTTCTGAGGAAGGACCCTCTCAATTCCTTTCCTGTTGAAGCTGTTCCACTTTCTATAAATAATTAAACAGGGGAGATGTGGGAAACTCAGGTTCAAGTCCCTGCTTCAATGCACTTTTAATTATTTATGCAACATGGACCAGTTCCAACAGGAGATATTGAGGGAGACCCACTTCAGAATAGCTAATAGTCGGGTGGTTCAGACATTCATATGGGCTGTAAGAGACCTGGGTTCAAGTCTCTGCACCAAACCAGAAAAAGCTGAGACTTCCATTCAGGTCTCCCACATTCCAGGTGAGTGCCCTTCCCACCAGGATATTGGCTATTCTGGGGATGGAGGCATGCCTGCCTGTTTGAACCCCCCAAAATCCTGGCTGCCTTTGGTTCAGGGCCCGATCCTGTGGGTGTACTCTGAGGATATCTATTGGATCGGGCCCCATTGGAGAGAGAGGTCGAGAAACACCTAGTCTAAGAAAGCTGCCAGGGTTCAGGCATGAACTAGGCCTCTGAGCAGATCATTAGTTGTGGGGCTGCTGGGGTTAGGACTCAGGAGGTTTTGTGCATGTCTACCGTCAGAAATTTAGGGGCCTGTGGGATTAGGCAGCAGCTGAAACGTGGCTTTGAGAATGCCCATGGTGTCTAAATTTTGGACGTAGGTGCTTAAAGAGGTAGTTAGGCATCCAAGTACCTTTGTTTATCTAGCTTTACTACACCCCCTGCCAGTGAAGGCTTACCCTCTATATTGTTTTCTTGTGCTATCCTAGATATTAATTTATTATCTTGTGTGTTTGTGGTTGGAATTATGATAGACCGCAAGCCATTTTCAGTAATGAAACTTCCTGAGCTCACCAACATTAATATAAAGTGCACTGCTGCAGAAGTTCAGTATTGCTAAGAAAGAGGTCACTGCTCCACAACTGAATGTAGTAAACCTGTGACCTTGGGCCAGCATAATTTTCAGGCCTGGCTTTTTTTTCTGAGCGTGGTTGCCGCATATGGTGGAAAAGAAGAAACCATTATTAACAAAACAAAACAGTTCTGAAAATACACTGCTTAACTGGAAACTTAGATGTAGCTACAATGAAGATGAATTGGCAGAGGACAGATGGATTAACACACATGCACACACACACCCTCGGTGATCATAATAATGTGAAAAAAATTGTAGTTAACTTTGCACTTGTCCCTTCCTATCTGAAACTCAATCTTCCAAGGTGCTAAGCACTACTGAGTATTCTCAACTCCCTCTGACTTAGCATCTTGCATAGCCTAGCCCCTGGCCTCTCCCCAGCCATGGCTACTCCTAACAGTCCTGATCTTATAGTCATATTGTCAAGGCTGTATCCCTACTTTGAACTTTAGGGTACAAATGTAGGGGCCTGCATGAAGACTTCTAAGCTTAACTACCAGCTTAGTTCTGGTCCGCTGCCACCATCCCAAAGCTAATTCCCTTTCCTGGGTAGCCTTGAGAGACCTTCACCAATTCCCTGGTGAATACAGATCCAAACACCTTGGATCTTAAATAAGGAGAAATTGACCCTTCCCCCCTCCTTCCTTTCACCAACTCCTGGTGAATACAGATCCAAACCCCTTTTGGATCTTAAAACAAGGAGAAATCAATCAGGTTCTTAAAAAGAAGGCTTTTAATTAAAGAAAAAGGTAAAAATCATCTCTGTAAAATCAGTATGGAAAATAACTTTACAGGGTAATCAAACTTAAAGAGCTTAGAGGAACCCCCTCTGTCTTAGGTTCAAAGTATAGCAAACAAAGATAAGCACTCTAGTAAAAGGTACATTTACAAGTTGAGAAAAACAAAGTAAATCTAAGACGCCTTGCCTGGCTTTTACTTACAATTTTGAAATAAGAGAGACTTGTTTAGAAAGATGGGGAGAACCTGGATTGATGTCTGGTCCCTCTCAGTCCCAAGAGCGAACAACCCCTTAAACAAAGGACACACACAAAAGCCTCTCCCCCCCCAAGATTTGAAAGTATCTTGTCCCCTTATTGGTCCTTGGGGTCAGCTGTCAGCCAGGTTACCCGAGTTTCTTAACCCTTTACAGGTAAAAGGATTTGGAGTTTCTGGCTAGGAGGGATTTTAGTACTGTACACAGGAGAGCTGTTACCCTTCCCTTTATAGTTATGACACATATAAAACCCAGATTTTCAGATACTAGTTGCTGCCGTTTTTTAAATGACAGATAAAGGCATTCTTCTTTCTTGCTCTCTCTCTCCTTTCTCCACCATTTCCACCCTCCTCCCACAATTGTGGATCAGGTAAAAGTAGAGTTTCAATCAGATGTCTATTAATACAATATCCAGCCTTGTTCCACTAGTTATTTTAAGGTCCAATCCTGAGAACCATCAGGGTTAAAAACAGGCTCTTTATCCCATTGGAAAGCTGGAAATTCCAGCTTTTCAGAGATATCAAGTATTATGCAGAACTTATTTCTGGACCTGGCAGATCATGAAATATTGCACCTTAAAATAGTAGTGACACTTTGATTTATATGAAAGGGGACTGATCCTTCCCTGACTGATGCCATTTTTTACACTGATGTAGCTCCACTGACTTCAGTGGAGTTACTCCTGATTTACACTGATATGAATGAGCAGGGAATCAGGCCCAAGCTATTTTAAATATTTGTATAGGTTTTAGAAATGCAGTACTGCTCATTTTTCTTTCCTACCACCAGAACAGCTGGACTCCTGGTATCAAGGTAACCCAGATTTTGCAGATATAAGAACGCAACAGTTAAGATAAGAATTACGGTATCAATACATTTTTTAAAGACTCAATATTTTTTTTTCTAAAATAGTTTTTCGATAAAATGTGAGACTTAGACAAAATATAAAAAGGTGGGATATAAAGATTTTTATTGGCATAAGTTTGGAATGGCCTGCATAATTCACTTACTCATTCCAAATGTGTTCCAATACAATCTTTTTATCATCATATAGCATTGTGTTTTCTATAGAGAGAGGCGGATCTGTGAAAACATTTGACATGGATGTTCTTCTTGACGAGGGATTATAAATACTATGTAACTACTCTTGCATTATGTTTTATTATTGCAATTATTAATAGTTGTGAGGAACACATTTTTTTATTTATGGCAAATCAAGACAATTTTTTCTACTTGAACAAATCCCAAGTCACTTTTTGAGTTAGTCCAAGATATTAAACACTTGGATAAACATGCTCAACTGGAAACTAGAACTGGAGCACGCGGGACCATGGGTGGGATATCAGACCGGGACTCATGAGACCTGAATTTTATTCCTTGCTCTCCCACTAATCTGATGTGTTAGCTTGTTGGGCAAGTCACTTGACCTTTCTATACCTCTATTTCCTCTCCCATTCTTTCTTGGTCTTGTCTAGTTGAATTGTAAGCTTGTAGGGGAAGGGGCTGTTTCTTATTATGAATTTGTACAGTGCCTAGCACAATGCAGTCCTGATCATAGTTGAGGGTTCTAGACCCCTCTGCACCCCCTTGTCAGCTGTCTTTAAGAGGTTCTAGGGTCACAGTAACTGTTTGTTATTTAAATAATAATGATTTGCTATTGACACCCTACTTGTAAGCATCATGTCAGAATGATTTTTATGGAAGCATTTGAAGTAAGGAAGGTGTTTTGGTAGCTTTGTAATAAAGACATCTGATATGAGGCTGTATCTCATTGTAAGCAGAGAATAGAGACCAAATTCTGCTCTCAGTTACCCTAGGGTAAAACTGTATTTGCTCCATCAACTTCAGTGGAGTTACTCCACTTTTGCACATGTGTACGAGAGAGCAGAATTCAGCCCTCAGATATTCCATTTCAGCAGGCCTTCTGCTTCTTTTATGAAACCAGCCCATCACTACTAGCAGTTTATCTGACAACTTAATCTTTTTTTGTTATCATCAAAGCTCACTAATTCCTTCTGCCAACTTTGTCTGTTTTGATACTTGTTCAAAAAAAAATCTTCCTATTGAGCATGAAAATATGTAGCTGATGAAATCTGCTCTGCATTGTTTTGGTTTGCAAGCATTCAACAGAATCAGCGAACAATAGCAGTCTCCTGAGTGAGTGGGCATTGTACAGCTTTAACACATGACTTTGAATTATTTTGTCAAAAGTCTCTCTGAAAAAGTCAGCCACAGTATGACTTCCAGACTATTTTGAAATATTAAATCATTTTCACATTCTGTTATACAGAGATACAGATATGGTCATCTATCAATGGCCTTCAACAAACACTAAGAGGCCATTCATTTCTTGAAACAAATGCAATGAACGGTCATTTGGGCCAAAGTATTGGAATGGCTCTCATTCATCTGGCATTATGATTGCATGTTTACGCAATTTCCTTTTAATCTCTCCAGCACAGAGTGAGTCTTGCAAAAATAAGTGAAATCCACATTAGCAAAACAGTAGAAGGATAGCAACGAAGTGATACTGGTGTAAATGCAGTGTAACAGAGTCGAGAATCAGGTCCATAAAATGGCACTATATGTATGTTTAGCAGAGAAATATTTTCATGCTTTAGACAAATATGTGACATTCTCTAAGGAAAAAGGTTAACATTAGATATGGTGGAGCTCTCAGAAAATAATTCATTCACCTTTTGCAATTATAATTATTTGACTCGATTGGTTTGCATAAATATATGTCATTAAGACAAAGTCTCTGCCATAAGCAGGGCCGGCTCCAGGCACCAGCCGACCAAGCACGTGCTTGGGGCGGCACCTGAGAAGGGGCAGCCAATGTTGGGGTGGCGGGGGGCGCTCGCGGTGGGGTTTTTTTGTTTGTTTGGCGGGGCACTCGAGGGTTTTTTCTTTTCTTTTTTTTCGGCCCGGCAGCACGGGGGGTGTTTTGGCGGCGCGGCGCTGGGGGGGGGGGGGGGGGCGGAATTCGGAGGCGCGGCCCAGCGCTCCGGGGGTTTGGCCGGCCCGGCGAGGCGCTCGGGGAGGGCGGGGGTTTGGCCGGCCCGGCGCTTGGGGGGTTTGGGCGGCGCGGCGCTCCGGGGGGTTTGGCCGGCCCAGCGCTCAAGGGGGGGCCCGGGGTTTGGCCGGCCCGGCGAGGCGCTCGGGGAGGGCGGGGGTTTGGCCGGCCCGGCGCTTGGGGGGGTTGGGCGGCGCGGCGCTCCGGGGGGTTTGGCCGGCCCAGCGCTCAAGGGGGGGCCCGGGGTTTGGCCGGCCCGGCGCTCGGGGGGTTTGGGCGGCCCGGCGCTCGGGGGGGGTTGGCCAGCCCCACGCTCCAGGGGTTTGGCCCGCCCGGCGAGGCAAGGCGCTCGGGGGGTTTGGCCGGCCCAGCGCTCGGGGGTGGCCCGGTGAGGCGCGGGGTGGGGGTGGGGGGGTTGGGCGGCGCGGTGCTCCGGGGGTTTCGGCGGCCCGGCGTGGCACTGGGGGGGTGGGTTTGGTGGCCCGGCGCGACGCTCGGGGGGGGGGGGTTCTGTGCCCAGCGCTCCGGGGGTTTGGGTGGCGCGGTGCTGGGAGGGGTTGTTACGGCGGGGCAGCGCTCTTCTTTTTTGCCTGGGGCGGCAAAAAAGTTAGAGCCGGCCCTGGCCATAAGAATCTCAGAGCTGGGGCTTGCTGCTTCTCCAGGCTTTGGACTGGTCTTGGAAGCATCACATGCTGCTGCACTGATCATGCAGCCTCAGAATGGGTTCCGCTGAAATGTCTGCCCTCACGATGGCAGTGCAGTGTCTACGGGGGACAAGCACATGAGGACAGGTGCTCCGCAGCAATTTACTCGTGGTCTTCTCCCCTCTGTTTTTTAGCTCCTGTCACTCACTGAAGTGCTACAGAGATGCTCCAGGCAGGCTACAGCCTGTGCATTGTAGCCATGGCCTTGTTGGATGATGAAGGCTAGTGACTAATTGGCTCTGTTGGTTAAAATTGTCTCTGACTTCTTTTTGTGGGGATGGGATTGGTGAATGTCCGCTGTAGTTAAGGAAGCTATTGCTATGCTGGCACCAGAACTGAGTGTGTGTGGCCATTGTTTGCAATACAGGGTTTCAGTTTAGGTGTCTTGTTTACAACATTGACTGCTCCTGGATATAGCTGTGGCCATGAGCACTTTTCTGTATGGCCTTTCCTTTCAGATACAAACCTGTGTATAGTTATCCATACTCCATAAAGGTTTAGGGGGGGAGGGATAGCTCAGTGGTTTGAGCATTGGCCTGCTAAACCCAGGGTTGTGAGCTCAATCCTTGAGGGGACCACTTAGGGGGTCTGGGGCAAAATCAGTACTTGGTCCTGCTAGTGAAAGCAGGGGGCTGGACTCAATGACCTTTCAAGGCCCCTTCCAGTTCTAGGAGATAAGATATCCCCATTAATTTAATCTTGAGACAATTAGGAGCCTGAAGTTAGTGCATAATGTGGCTGTCCCTGTGCATAATGCAAGAAGCACATTACAATTGTGTGGCAGTACATGTGCACTATGTACATGAAAGGTTCTGGCTGGAGGTTAAGATGTTACTTTTAAACAATGAAGATGTAAATGGCTTAAGAGACAATCACCTTTTCCATGCAAAGCTGCTAGAGTTGTGACCAGTCACTTGAGCTGGTACCCCTTGCACTCACACACCTGGTTTAAAAGGGACAGGGTTGTTGGTAAATCATTTGCCATTAGAACTCCTTCTCTCTGGAACTTGCATTACCTATTGGTCCTCCAGAGCTGGGATCACCTTTTCTTTTGAGTGTATGAAGAGTGGGTGGGTTTGTACTAGTGCTCAGATATGAGGATTATTAGGGTTATTTTAATTCTTGTTGGGCAACAATTATTGTGATATTTTATGGGCAGGTCGCTATATATTGTGTGGCTTTTATTCTTTGTATTGTGCATATGAATTATTGCAAAATGCCAAGAGCAAAGGATTGGTGTGTAGAAGTTCAAGGAAAGAAATTAATAAATCTCTCTGCTCTTCCCCAGAAAGCTCTCTGCCAGGATTCCTCATATAATCTGGAAAACTGGCCAGCAGGCTATGAATGAATTAATAAATTAATAAATGAAGAGCAATAAATATAATTAACATGCAGCTGTTTCTTACCCATGGATCTCAACGCCCTTTACAATAGATATCCTTCATATTTCTGTTTGCTAGGTGCTGACACTTTGACTTGAAAGTCCCCTGAAAACTTTGGACAAATACGATTTCTTTTGTACCAACTCTTGACAACTCTTACTGGTGGATCCTAGAGATTTTTAATAGCTCACCTTAACTGATCACTCTCCTTATAGTGTGTATGGTAACACCCATTGTTTCATGTTCTCTGTGTGTATATATATATACCTTCCTACTGTATTTTCCACTACATGCATCCAATGAAGTGGGCTGTAGCCCACGAAAGCTTATGCTCAAATAAATTTGTTAGTCTCTAAGGTGCCACAAGTACTCCTGTTCTTTTTAATAGTTTGTGTTTAGGATAGGCAGAGTCATGGAGATAAAATGTTAAAATATTTTTGGCTGAGTTTTATTTGAAACTTACATAGCATAACATTTATGAGTCAAGTTTAAACTTGCAATAGTATTGGAGTAAAGTAAGCTCTGCAGCCCTCACAATAAAACGTCTGGTAAGGTTTGGTGGTTTATATGGAGAAAAGGGCTTGAAGACCATTATTCTAACATTACTAAAATACAGAAAATTGGAGGACCCCTTTATGGATCTCTTAAATGGCTTCGTTAACTTTACTAATTGAAAAATAGAGATTTATAACTTATCTACTCACAATGATAGAAGACAAAGCTAACAATGTGAAAAGTGCACAGGCCCATAAGATATACTTTGGCCCAAGACACCCCATAAATTGACTGCACACACAAGGTTTTTATTCTGATATTCTAGCAAGATTCAAAATCTGAGTATTGAGGAAAACTACAATGATGTGGGCCTTGAAAGTTGATAAATATGTCATTTTAGAAAATGTTCTCTAAGTTTCTAGTTAGTGTGGGGAAATTTAGCAGACAGGAATCATTGGTGAAGCTGGTTGCAATACCTCTAGTTAAAGTTGTCCGACACTTCCCATTAGAGGCCCGTGTTTTCAGTTTCTATTTATTTTGTCAAACTTTAGCCATTTGAAGCTGAAATTTTCCATGCTAGGTGTCTGTTCCAGGCTGTTTCGTTTCATTTTGGTTTTTGTGGGGATTTTTTGTTGTTTTAGTTTAAAGTTTCAGAAAAAATGGTTTAATCATTTTGTGGTGACAGATGTTTACATTGAGATCCTCTAGTTACCGCCAAGATTCAGAAAAGAGTCTTGAAATTTAGTAGGAAGGTTGTATTTGTGTTAGGGATGTGCCATTTGCTGTTCCTAGGAGGGTGAGAAATTGGTCGACGGGTAAGCCTTTGAGAAATCTCAACTCACACAGGCTCAAGAGACCTGTTAGAGTTTGTCAGATAAATTCTTTAAAATTTCCCTCTTTCTTGGGTATACTCCATCCCAGGGATGCAGGGACTAAGCAGGACTTTACCTGAAGTTGCTGCTCCCAGCTGCTAAAGGCTGCTGTGGTGCCATACAACAGAAATAACAAGAGCAAGACCATCTTTCCTGTGCTCACAATGGTTCCTTGGCTGGTGCCCTGGTGGCACGGTGGAGGAATCAGTCTGACTCAAATGTGAGGGGAAAAGTGCTGAACCAAAGGAGGAGGGGGGTGCAGTATATTGAGACAAGGAGACTGGGGTTGGGAGCTGGGAAACTTGGTAGAGGGTGGACACAGAGCATGGGACTTGGACAGAGTGCCTGGAATGGGAGACTGGGACTGGGATGAAAAGTCTGGCATGAGCAGGGAAAGAGACTGAAAAGAGACAGGACTGGTACAGGCTGGAGGCGAGAGGCAGAAGGGATCATGCTTGTGGTAAATAGGGATCCTAGAGTACATTCCCCTCTAGAACCTGACTCTCACTAATCCTCCATGAGAGTCACTGGAAAAGTATATGGCTCATCCCCTTTTAGTGCTTATCCACATAGGGGATGACAACCTACTACTGTTATCGGTTACTCTGTTAGATCAAGTGGCAGAGGTCTGTGCTGTGGATATAAAGGTTCCAACTTTGCAATGGGTCATTGGGTGTCAATATGATTCCACATGATAGGGGTTTTTTTTTTGTTTTTTTTCAGTTTGCTTTTTTAAAAGCATGGGAAATTAGGCAAAAAAACTGTGCTAAAAGAATATTATTAAGAGTGCAAAGTGAAGTACTCAGAAGTTAGGTTGCCTGTGCAACTTTAACTTGACACCTTGTGTGTATGTATTATGAAACAGTCTTTATTTACATAATCACATACTGTGTTTTCCACAGGACCCCTGCCTCATTCAGTGCGCAGGATGGACTGCAATCGGTGGATTGTGTAGCGAAGGAGGCTGTTGTCTGTAGGCCCTTAACTCATTTGTTGCAGAAGTTGGAAGGTGTGTAAAGAAAGTGGCAGGGAATTGCAGAAAGAGAAAAGAAGGGTCTCATAGTTAAGCCAGTTGGAGTCTATCCCTGCATCTTCCAAAGAATTCTTATGTGATGCTGGCCAAGTCACTTAAACCAAACGTTTCATAGGTGATCACTAATCGGGTGTTCCCCATTTTCTGGGTGTCCAACAAGAGAGCCTGGGGTTTCATTTGCAGAAGTGCTGAATGATTACAACTGCAATTGAAGCCAATGGGAGCTGTGCTTTGAATATATAAAGTGCTATAGAATACTAACTTGATACGTTCAAAAGTGTAACACTCCTTTGCAGCTGACACGTAGGCTTTTTTCTGTTTTAGGGATGCTATTTTATTTATTGTGCTTTTTATTTGAGGATGACACAAATGGGGGTATTTTATTTCTGGACATGCTTCGGAATTCATTAATTTGACCCTCCTCCCTTTGGTTTTGATTTAATTTTGATAACTGTTGTTGCTTTTAAGCACTCAAAGGCCTTCAGGTAAGGGAACACCTTATAGAGAAAGGGGCTGATTCTCCTCTTTTACACTATTGTAAATTTGGAGTGATTCTACTGAAGTCAACAGAATTACATAGCTCTAAAATGGGCCTCGGAAAACATTATTAATATTCTGTAGAATGAGGATGTCAGTCAACAAAGTGTTAATGCTGATATGCAATATTAACTTCACATTAAAATGTTATTCTCCCAGTTGAGGATATTGCACCCAAGTGAATAAACTCCAGCTGCATTAAGACTTGCAATAAACGCTTTATGATGTTCACAACCAGATGTTCACATGGTTTTACTTCGCTTTTCATCAGTTCCCTGAAGATGCCCACAAGATCCCTGATCAGGAAGAAAATCTTAGCATATTTTTCTTTTGAGGAAATGTATGGACTAAATATGCAAAACGTGGCCACCTGGCATGTGCACAACTTTTTGCTCACAAATGCACAT
Source organism: Emys orbicularis (assembly GCF_028017835.1). Lineage (NCBI taxonomy): Eukaryota > Metazoa > Chordata > Testudines > Emydidae > Emys > Emys orbicularis. Next base: position 351,399,215 of record NC_088683.1, read on the forward strand.
ACATTTGTAAGAATAATCATCTGTGCATGCAGGAATGAGTGTCCAAATACATGTATAAGTGCTTGCACATGTAACCTGATTTAAGGGCTAGAATGCTGCCTGCAGTAAGGATCTGTTATTATAGAAGCTGGGAATGGGCGACAGGGGATGGATCACATGATGATTGCCCTGTTCTGTTCATTCCCTTTGAAGCACTGGCCACTGTTGGGAGACAGGATACGGGGCTAAATGGACCATTGGTCTGACTCAGTATGGCCGTTCTTATGTTCTTATGATCCTAAACTTCTGAAACAGCTCTGAAGTGTTTGGAAAAGAAAAAAATGTTGCCATTCTTCTCACGCTCTGAAGCCTCCGGGTGACACGGATTACATATTTTGACCACGCTATAGAGAAATAATCTCTGAAAGCAGATCACAGGGGAAAGTGTTTACTAAAGTATAGGACTGTAAATATTATATAGGAAATATGCATTTAAATGTGTAACGGCAACAATATATGGAAGTTTGTATAAAACCAAATATTGTAAATTTTTAAGTTATTCATAAGTATTCCAAATACTATTTATATTATTTGTGCATTATATGTTTCTTTAGTGAAACATTGTATAGTGCCCTCTCTTTGAAACTGCCTGGGGAATGGGAACATTTACATATAGTATCCCTGAGATTTACCTCTGTGTAGGGCATTCTGAAAAGACAGAACTCTGACCTGTGCATTGGCAAAAAGCCAAGCCGAGATACAGGACAAAGCAGAGAGTAATAGAGTTAAACCTATTACCTCAACGCCCCTTCCCCATTATACACATAGTGATGAAGGCTTACCTGAACCATCCTTGAAAAGTTGGCCCAATATTACTGCAAGAGCAATATTCCACAATAGAAAATAGACATCTATGTACAGTACATTATCACAGCATTATTTTGATTGGAAGCAGATTGTTTAAAGGGGAAGGGAAAGATGTTACACTTGTGATGCATCAATTCAAAGCAGTACTTATAAGAGATGTGAAAAAGAAAATAACATGAGAAAGGAAGGGAAGGGGCAAAGTGTGGACTGAGCAAGTTGAGATAGAGGGGGGGAAAAAAGAAGTGAAGATATCCCCAAAGTGCAATTTTAATATGCATTATAGCAATTACAGTATGAAAATTCCATCCAGATCTATGCCATTCTCATTTCAATTTCAAATTGCCCTTTTCAATGATCTGGATGAGTCTTGCATTGAGACAACTCATGTTAGGTTGTCAGCTGCATCACTTCAAATTCCATAATGTAAATTAATCCCATGGACAGAGCCTGTCACAACACATCTGTTTTGTAATATATGGCATGTGGGCTGGAAAAAGTAGCTCTCACAAAAAAAAAACCCACCACTACATAACAATCACACAACCTTCTTGAAAGATAAAATAAAATGTTACTTTTATATGAAAATATGAGATTACTGACAATATGACTGGTATCTGAGGTCATGTTTCATTAGTGGTATGACCTGGTTTGTACCTGGCATCATGACAAACCACTAACAAGTTGTCAGTCAGGTACGAAGAAACAAGGGGTTTTTATTGGACTGTCAGCCCCTTCAGGCAGGGCAACACGTACCTCCACAACTGCAGGTGAGTCACCAGTACCAAATCAAAAGAATACTCCAACAGGCCTACCTTCCCTCAGGGAGGGTCTGACTGACAACAATCTCTTGAGCAGTTCCTGGCCCTAGCCAGGCCTCTACCACAGAGTGAGACCCGGAGATCTGCGCTCTTTCCCAGGAAGCCTGCATCTGAACTGTGTTCTCCCCTTTTAACTCATCCCTCCAAGTGTGACACCTATCGAAGGTATAGCCAGGCAGGGCTGAGTAATGAGCTACCATCGGATCAACCTTTTCCTGTCCAATGTGGGGTTTGTATAACCCATCACCAGTGGTGTTCAGCAAGGATCTGAATGAAGGCCCACTGAAATCAATTCAAAGACTCCTTTTGACTTCAATGGATCATGCCTGATACTGTACTAATCAACTAAAACTGGAAGTGTTGTCAATGAGTGGAATTCTGTGGGGTTTGTTTGGGGATGGGTGTTTTGTTTTGTATTTTTACCAACTTGATTTTAGCCCCATTAAGTCAGTGTACTGTTGTTTAGAACTGTGTGCTAAGCTAACTGATATGGTAAAGACAGAGAGACCACACTGTGAGGTAATCTCTTTCATTGGACCAAATTCTGTTGGTGAGAGAGACAAACTTTTGAGCTTACGCAGAGCTCTTTGTCAGGTCTGTGAAATGTAGTCAGAGTGTCACAGCTAAATACATAAGTAATTAACCATATTTCAAGGGATCATTCAAGGTGAAGTCATCAACAGTGATGGATTGGAACTTACAGAAATGCTGAGTGACAGGGTGGAAAAGGGGCTGATGGGCAATGCTGAAATGATCTGTTGTATTAATTTAGCAGGAATAAAGAGGCTCAAAGAGTGAAAGGTGTCAACAGACCTTGTCACTGTCCAAAACTAAGCAGTGTTAAATAACGTTCAAGGTTTGGTATATAGAGATCTGGGTTTGTTAGTTTTGTGGCAAACACACTAAGATGCTTATGCCAAGCTTAAAACATTATTAACTAAAATACTAGGGGGGTGGATTTAAAACCAGTTACAATGCAGTTTAAAATTAAAATCTAATGATTACACAAAACAAACAAACAAAATTGATCAAAGCCCCTTTATTGGAGTCCATCGGTTAGAGTTCCTTGTTTAGTTGGATAGTCCAAATGTTACGCATTTTAGCCTTGGCACTCTGTTATTCAGTGGTAGAGTACTGCGCTCCAGTATGGGCGTGCTCATCTCACATAAAGATGACCGACGTACAACTTAATTCCACCATGCGCATTTTTTCAAGCACACTTAAATCTACTCCTCTACCATGGTTACCAGTTCTTTGCAATATTGCTCTGCCCAGTGTTCGCAGACAGGAAAGCGAAGCAAAACTTGTGACAAAATTGCTTGTTATGCCACATCTACCATTAATTAAAGACTTATTTAATCCACCACATGGTCATCTGCCCTCACAACGCCCATTGTGGATAAATTTACAGGGTGGGGATTTACGGTAGGGGACGCGTGACAAGCTTCATGGTCTGCAGAGAAAGTGACAGATAATTATCTTGTCTCAGACCTCACTGAACACTAACTGGGTTTGATTTACTGCAAAGGCAATGGAGCCTTCTGAACTGGTTTTATACCGGACATGGAGTTTGTTCTGCAGTGGAATTTCGGGGTAGTTTTAGAGACAGTCCACTATGTCAATCTGGGCAGCCACAAACCATGGCACACACTGTGGAGAACTGCAACATCACTCAACTTCCTGGAGATCTTCATGCCTTGAACATTGGTGATAAGAGTGATGTGGCTTGGCTTGACCGGATTGCATACACCAAATAAATAAATATAGGCCAGCCCTCCGTGACGAGGAGGAAAGGGTTAGTTTTGTTGCTGAGTTCTGAGATGGTCATTTTCCCTGCTTTTAACAGACAGACAGATGAGGGGGAAAAGAGACAGGACACTAAAGATGGAGGATCAGATCGGTCACAGATGAATGCTCTGGGTCAGCAGGTCAGCTATGATAGCAGTGCTAGAGGCTATGACTCATCACCTGGTCTGTGTGCTGGGACGTCATCTGTTTGGTCTGGTTACATTCCTTTACCGGTTTCTCTCGGGCTGGGCAGAAATGGATGGGCTCCCTTATCTCATTGAGCTGGTGCCATGTGATACAGTTGTCCTCAGGATCAGATCAGAGAAAGAGAGAGGAAATAGGAGACAAAATAGTGAGGCAGAAAGGAACACACAAGGTAATGGGGGACAAGCAGGACCTCATGTGTCCCCAGCTGGTCTGGTAGTGATGACCAGGTCTCCCTGCTGGTTTGCTGAGGTGCAGACCTCACGATGATGCGGTAACCTTTGAGATCCCCAGATGAAGGGTGAAGTCCTAGTAGTGGAATGGGACAGAGGCCTAATGGTCTTCCCCCTCCTCCAGGAATTCCCCAGTTGGTTTGCCCATCCTGCTCCCAACATTCGCTTTTTAAAGACCCCGAAAAGGGGGTAATGTGTAGAATAGGTTATGCTTTGTTAACCAATCAGGGATACATTTTGACATAACAAGTTCAGTCCATTAAGTTCCAGTCCCACACTTTCCTTCACACTGGTATGGTCTTAACACAGTCCTTGGATAATATCAATAAACCCTTTGTTTAGAATAACTTAATCTTTCTTTTGTTGATTTTTTACTATTTGTTATAAACAATCGTATGTGAGACTTCTGTTATCTTTTCTTATCACCATTCGTTACTACAGGTGATTAAACAATCTTATAAATGTCTATCCCCTTCCCCACAGTTAGGCTCACAACTGGAGTAGGCCTGCTAGGCCCCATTTATTACAACAAATCCCCATCTAGAAACAGGATACATTCTTTAACGTTTGTGAGGTGCTTTGATACTGTTGTGATGTGGGCTATAGATATCATATTGTTAAAATTAAAATGAGTAGAATAACGTTTGATTTACAGATGTCACATTATTTTAGTTGTTTACACTAAATTAAAAGACATTTAAACATACCAAATAGATATTAACATTATATATTTTTATTCCAAAACTATTTGCTTCTTGGTACAGCAGTGAGCAGTGCTGTGTCCACTGCCACCTGCTAAACTGTCCCCTTTGGAGGATCTCAAAAGGAAGCTCTGAATGACTCCACTAACAGCTGTGGCTCTGCTCTCCTGGTGATCTCCCAGAAGAGCTGCTGTCACAAATTTCCTAAGTATTTACCTCTGTCTTTTGCTGTAAAACAAACACAAAACCAAAAGTATTATACTTACTTATGCACACAGAATACAGTTCTTTCTTTCTTTCTTTCTTTCTTTCTTTCTTTCTTTCTTGCCCCCAAAAGAGGCATGTAACCTAAGTGTGGGTGCATAAATTTAATGTCATACCACAAACTAACCAAGTGTCTGGGTAGTAATGGAGAAACCTCAACATGTTTGGAGATCCAGTTCATTTTGGATAGTCATCCATATGTTTCACTTTTTGCAAGATTTCTTATACTTTCCCTTGCTGGCTGGGTCAAAAAATCTCTTACCACCAAAGTATTTTAGAATATCTCAAGATGTTGAGGGACCTTGTGACAGATCAGCCGATCTGTAAGGAGTTGAGTGACTAACAACCCAAAGACTGGAGTTCAAATGAAGATTTACAGCTTCATAAGACTTGTCATACTAGATCAGACCCAAGATCCATCTAGTGCAGTATCCTTTCTCTGGCAGTGGTCAGTACAGATGCTTCAGAGGATGAGTGAGTAGATGTGGGATAATCTGTCCCCACACAGGGCTCATCCAGATCTTGAGGTCTAAATGCTTCCTGTATTCAGGATTATTTAATATGATCTAAAGGATTTTGCACAACCCCATAATTATACAAAAGTGCAGAAGATCTTCCCACAGTCCAGGTTCCCTCTTGGAATGCCAAGGGATTATTTTTACTAGGTAGGATAAGGCCCTTAGGACAATCCAGGTCAGAATGAAGTACTTCTAGAGCTCCAGTTCTATAGTCCTCATTTAATGCACAGTGCAGTCAATGAAAAGACTCCTATAAAATATAATGGTTTCAGATTGGCCCATAACCCCGTTGGATTTAGTAAATCACTTTAGTTGACATCAGCCACACTTTCTTTGGTTGGCCACCTGGACAGTTCCTGTTCTAAGACTCCAATGACAAAGTGCTTCAACTTGTGAGTAATCTGTCTCTATTTAGGAGTACACTTAATCATGTTCTTAATCTCATTGACTTAATAATGTGCTACTTATCGAGATCTAATGAGTAGAGTCTAAAGTCTAGAGCTGAAGAAAAGATGATGAGGAATTTTAACAAAAAACGCAAGTTCTCCTAAAGAATGTGCAACTTTTAAACACCCACATTTAGTTACAAGTGTTGTTAGCCAATTAATGCATTCAGTGCAAATGTGAAACAAGATAATAATTCAGTGTAGGCACAAAGTCCTGGCCAGATCCTTAGCTGACGTAAAATAGCATAGCTCATTTGAAGGCAGTGAGACTGCACCCCTTTACAGCAACTGAGAATCTGTCCCAGAGGAATGGTAAAACTGTTGGAAGCTGGTTGATATTCTGCCTAGCATTAAGCTAAATATAAAATATTGTCTGGTTGCTTTTGGTAACTTTTTAAAAATTTAATATCAATGACAAATAGATCTGAGGGACTACATGTCTGAAGACCTTCACATGAACTTCAAGTCACTTTGTCACCCAGTAGCGTGGTGCTCATGAATAAAGCAAGGTGATAAATTTAGAGATTGGAAGGCTTGAAAATGAACTTTAAAGACAAGATTACCACGTAGTGCAAAGTGACTTTCCCCCATGATGACACAGATATGCATTGAACTAGAACACAGTAATAGTTTTTATTGAATGTGAAAAGCAAGTAACATTTAGCTTCCTTATAGAAGGCATGAAAAGGTCAGCTGGAAGCTGTATTGATGGTGCTTAAAAGAGAAGTAAGCTTCCTGTGATGCCAAATTGGAGTTTATTTGACCAAAGGAAAATACATTACAAAAAATCAAGTCCTTTTCAGTAGGACAATTGCAGTCTGGCCCGTCTGTGTGTTTGTACAACTGTTTAGTGCTCTGGGCCTGTCTCTAAATCTGCAAGAAAGAAGTCTTTTATAGTATTTATACTAATTTATCTACCCTGTTTCCTAAATTTCAGTGCTTACGTTTTCCTGATCGGATTTTAATGTGAGCTACCTCTCCACAGATTTGCATAAAGTAAGAAACGTATTTGTTTGCATATTTATCAAGTACTTATTTTTATTAGATTGCTTTTGATGTCCAAGCCAATTTTAATCTTAAGTGTAACATTTTTGACAAAGGGATTGGCTTCCTTGGGAACTTCAGTTCTTCTTTGAGTGCTGGTCCCTATGTGTATTACACTGTGGGTACGCATGCGCTCCAAGCACCAGGAGTTGGAGAATTCTTCAAAGTAGTGTCTGTTGGTCCATGCATGTGCCCTCACTCTCCTGGTGCCTCCAGGTGAGGACATAAAGGATGGCGCAAACTAAATAGCTCTCCAGTTCCTTCTTGCCACCGAATGGCCTGGGTTGGAACCTCCAGTCTCTGGAGCTTCATCTTCTTTCCTTTATTCTTCAATCTGTAAATACATGTGTATATATTTTGTAAATAGTTTTAGAATTTTATCCAATAGTTTTTAGTTGAAAGGGTGTCATCTCTAAAACTTTCATGCTCTGAAGCCATGCAAAGCATGCTTACTAATAGTAGAAAATCTTCCACTAGAAATGCTACTTAGCCAAGTGGAAGCGTTTCTCTGTAAGGGTGTAACAAAAACTTATATCCCCAGAAGCTGTGGGTATTCCACTTATTCTGGACTATCTTCTTTCCCTCAAAACAGCGGGTCTTAACATCAACTCTCGATGGGTCCATCTGGCAGCAATAAGTGCGTACTACCTAGCTTCACATGGTTACTCAATTTTTGCTTATCCACTGACTACCAGTTTCTGGAGGGGTCTAATCAGGACCTTTCCACTGGCAAGGAAACCTACTCCTCAGTGGGATATAAACCTTGTTTTTTTTCAGTGCTCACTAAGCCTCCCTTCAAATCACGAGCTACATGTTCCATGACTTTCCTATCATGAAGGTTGCATTCCCGGTAGCCATCACTTCAGCCCAGAGGATGGGTGAGCTCAAAGCACTGATGGCTGATCCTCCTTACACCATATTCCATAGAGAAAAGATTTAATTGCGCTTACATCCTAAGTTCACCACCCCCCCAAGTAGTTTCAGAGTTTCGCCTGAACCTGTCATTGCCTGTTTTTTTTTTCCTGAAACCACATGCATCTGAAAAAGAGAGGAGACTTCATTCCGATGATGTGCGATGAGCTGTAGATGTTTGCCTGAAAAGGACAAAGCCAATCAGAAAATCTCCCAGTCTGTTATATCTCCCAGACTGCTATATCCCCTCAGAAGATCTCTAAATGGATCTCAGTCTGTATCTTACTCTGCTATCAACTGTCTAATCTTCCCCCCTCCCTCAGGGGGTGAGGGATCATTCTACAAGAGCACAGTGACAACAATGGTATTGCTTCAAGAAGTACCTCTGTTTGACATTTGCAGCTATGTGGAGTTCCATCCACACATTTGTAATACATTATGTTTTAGTACAGGACTCCTCCGCTGACACATCCTTTGGGACAGCAGTCCTTCAAACAGCTCGGCCACCTGCATCCCTGCATCCCCCCTCCTACTTGAGTACTGCTTGTCAGTCACTCACAGTGGAGTACACATAGGGACCAGCACTTGAAGAAGAAGAGGAGAGAGAGCTATTTACCGTATAGAAACTGGAGGTTTTTCAAGAGGTTTAGTCCCTATCTGTGCTCCACTACACACCCTCCTTCCCCTGTACTTGGGATCATTCTTGGATTTGCAGTAGAGAACTGGAGTGATGGTTGGTCCATTCCGCCTTTTATCTCCTCACTGGAAGCATGCGGAGAGCAAGGGCACGTGCACAGAGCAATGGACACCGCTTTCAAGAATTCTCTGGGTGAGTGGAGCACATGTGTTCCCACAGTGGAATAGAGATAGGAACCACATATCTTGAAGAACCTGTAATTAGTATAAGATAAGTAACATTTTCTTTTTTTAAATCTGTTGTAACCTTCATATGAATTTCTGTCATTAAGACTACTTGACATTTATATTAACTTTTAACAGCTATCCTTTAAAAGGCAGTCTTTCTTTCGAGAAGTGGAAAGAACAAGAGCACAGCAAACAGATCGGACTTGGAAAAGGGGCCACCATTAATTAATTAATCATTTTCATGTATGTAGTGGTTTTCAACCAAGAAACCTAGTGATTTGTGGACCTTTGTCTGACAAAACCCTTGTGAAGTAGGTAAGCATTGTTATGCCCAGTTGGTAGATGGATAAACTAAGATATGCAGAAGTTAAAAGACTTGCTTAAGGTCATATAGTGCAGCAGATGGAGTAATGGAACTGAGGGAGGAAGAGTATTTTTGATTAAAGCACTGGACTGGGACTCAAGATCTGCATTCAGTTCTTGGCTTCTTATGTGACTTTGGGCAAGTCCCTTAACATCTCTATGCCTCACTTACCTGTCTGTAGAGTTGGAATGATAATTCTCTGTATTATTAATGCATTATGTAACACAGGATAGTAATTACGTTTGCAAACAAGGACCTTCATGTTTTCGTCCATGTTGCCCCACATACTTGGAAAGTGCTTCCTGTAAACATCTGCAAAGCCACCTCATTGTCCATGTTCAGATCCCGCCTCAAAACTCTCAGTTGCCAGGATGTCTACAAAAACTTGACAACAGTTAGGCTGCTGGTGTGCAGAGACCACTGCCTGTCATGCTGAACAATACTGGCTCATAGTTTACTTGTACTCTCTTGTCCATCTGTCCATATCCATCTGTTGTCTCATCTTAGATTGTAAAATCTTTATGGAAAGGACCACCTTTTTGTTCTGTGTTTGTACAGCCCCTAGCACAACAGGGTCCTGCTCTATGTCTGGGGCTCCAGGCTCCACGGTAATGCAAATGATTAAATAAATGTGTGAGGATAACTCCATTATGTTTTTGAGGCAATCCAATACCATAGTCCTTAGTTTCCTGAAGCTCCATCTCCTGCTCTAAACACCAGACTATACTCCCTCATCATAGTGATAATTTGTTTCAGGACCTAAACCACAAACAAACAAAGCCCTTAAGCATGTGTAATCTTAAAGCCATGAGTCATCCTACTGTTGTCAGAGGGACTATTCATGTGCAGAAGGACAGCCCACCATAGCAATCCCTGTGTTCTGGCTAAGGCACAAACTATTTGTTCGTTCTCACTCCCCCGCCACTTGGGGAGCAGATTTGAGATTGAAAGACTGGGATTGTTTACCTTAGAAAGGAAGTGAATAAGAGGGCAAATGATAAATGTATGTCAACTAATGAACAGTCTGTAGCAGGTGGATGTACATGATTAAATGCCTTGATGGATTGGGGCCCCAGTTCAGTAAAAAATACCTTTTCAGATGAATCAGATATGTCTAGCAAATTAAGAAAACAGGAAAAATCTCTGGCAAATCCAAACAATCATATTTGAGATTTTTTCCAGCATGGAATATTGTAAACAATTGGGTACTGTGCAATAAACAAAATGGTGGAAATAAAGAAGAGAGAGCACTAAGGGTATTGTACTTCGAAGAAAGTTAAGTCAGGGAAACAAAAATTAATTATTTCCAGTTTAAAGTGTGTTCATTCTTATTAGCTTTTTATGAACTATGTCTATTTGTGATATCAGATGGGTCTTTGATTTCTCAGATTTTCATTTGAGATTGCAGGGATGGGCTTTCGGATTGCTGATACATGCCTTGTCGGGTATTAGCAGTCTACAGCTAGATTAGAATATTTCTTGACCAAGGTGAGTCACTATGTCAAAATATTCATGTGGGCTGAAACGACCTCACTGTTTTTAATTTTCTTATCTGCATACCTCTCTCATTTTTATAAGTTATCTATTAGAAAGCTGAAAAAGACAGAAATCTTCCTAGAATTTTGAACATGCAGTGAATGAATGATCTGATATAATCTAGGCACTAGACCCAGTCTAAGTCTCTATCCTTTAAGCAACCTTGATCTTCTCTCTGGTCCCAATGTAGAATTTGGAAGTGATTATACTTTTTGGGATACTAGACCTAATGTTCAATAACAATATTATTGAGAACTATTTAAGGTCCAAACATAAGTGGGTATATTTTTATCTTTAGAAGCTAGCGTGATTGGAATGTGACCAAAAGATACATCTTTCAAGGTTTTAATGCTAGAAAAGGCGAGTTGCATATAAAAACAAGTTAGACATGTGTAATACAGGAATGGTACTGTATCCATATAACTCGGGGATGCCTAGTACAGGTACTGACCTGAAGGTTGTTCCTGCATTCCTGTGGACTCACATTTCTGATAGCCCAGGATAAAATGCATTTTCTTGATATTTTTTTCTTGAATCCGTTAGGCTGAATTGTGAGTGGTCCTGGCAAAGAGGTGCACAAGATTCACCCTCCCCAACGTGCATGGTTGCAGAAGGACATCCCACCATAGCAATCCCTGTGTTCTGGCTAAGGCACAAACTATTTGTTTGTTCTCACTCCTCCGCCACTTGGGGAGCAGATTTGAGATTGAAAGACTGGGATTGTTTACCTTAGAAAGGAAGTGAATAAGAGGGCAAATGATAAATGTATGTCAACTAATGAACAGTCTATAGCAGGTGGATTGGGAGCTTGTGTTCTCCCTGTCTCATGACAAAAAAGTGAGGGGTTGTTGTAGCTGTGTTGATGCCAGGATATTAGAGAGACAAGATGGATGAGGTAATATTGTTTATTTGACCAACTTCTGTTGATGAGAAAGACAAGCTTTCTAAGACACGCAGATCTTCAGTCTGGGAAACTAACTCAGGCTTGGTCTACACTACATACTTACTTTGGTATAACTATGTCACTTGGGTGTGAAAAATCCACCCTCCTGAGCAATGTAGTTATACCAACCGTACCCCCCCATGTAGACAGCACTGTTGGCGGGAGAGCTTCTCTGCTCAACATAGCTACCACTTCTTGTGGAGGTGGAGTTAATAAACCAACAGGAGAGCTCTCTCCCATCAGTTTACAGCATCTTCATTAGATGCTCTACAGCTGCACCGCTGTAAATATGCAGTGTAGGCCTGCCCTCAGAGTGTCACTGCTAGAATAATACAAGCTGGAATAGATTGATTAGCATAAGTAGTTAGCACATTCCAAGGGACCATTCAAGGTGAAGTGGCCTGTTAACATCCCTCCAGTCATAGGGAGGAGAAGGAAGGAGGTGGGAAAGTAGTTGCGGGGTGGGGAGGTGGGGGGGAATTGTTAGTGGGTTACAAATTGTTGTACTAAACCATAAATCCAGTGTCTTTATTCAATCCATGATTTTTAGTGGTTAGCAAAGTTAGGAATTTAAGCTCGCAGGCTCATCTTTTGAAAGTGTTGTGCTGACTTCCTTTGAGGATCAGGACTGATAGGTTAGATAGAGTGATCACTTTATAAAAAGTGTTCACTCACAGGTAATGTGGTGGTTTTGTCTTTTATCATTTTCCTCATTCAAGAGCATAGTGATTATCTGGTTTCACCCACATAGTCGTCATTGGTGCATTTAGCTCACCGGATGAGGTATACCATGTATTGTGATAGGCGTGTGTAGGACCCATGGATCATGAAAGGTGTGTTGTGTGGGGTGTTGATCATCGTAGCAGTGAAGATATGTCTGCAGATTTCTGTTTGTTGTTGGGTCTGGTGCTGCTTTGGGTTGGTGTGTTCTGATCAGTGGGGAGCTTGCTTCTGACGATGAGCTTGGAGAGGTTGGGGAGTTGTTTGAAGGCAAGAAGACGGGTGCAGAAAATATTTCTTTCAGGATGCAGTCCCCATTGAGTATGGGTTGTAGTTGTTTGATTATACAGGTTCCAGTGTGGGATGGCAGGTCGCAACTAGGGATGTGTGGTCATAGGGAGTTTTATTTCTGTACTGAAGCAGGTTTCCTTGGGGTAAGGTGGCCCATTCTGTGATTTGCTCTACTTCTCTGGTGGAGTGTCCTTGTCTGGTGAAGTCGGTTTTGAGTGTGTTAAGGTATATATCCTGGACTTTCTCCTCAGAGCATATTCTGTGGTATCTGAGTGCCTGACTGTAGATAACAACTTTCTTGGTGTGTTTGGGTTGGTTACTGGAACTATGAAGGTAGGTCTGGAGATCTGTGGGTTTCCTGTACATTGTTGTCTATAGGGTTTCATTGTTGGAGCTGATTGTAGTGTCCAGGAATTTGACGCTGGTGTGGGAGGATTCTAGACAAAATTTAATGGATGGGTGGTGGTTGCTGAAATTGTGATAGAAATCTATGAGGGAGTTAAGTCATCTCTCCAAAGGATGAAAATATCATTGATGTATCTCAGGCATATCATTGATTTTTGTGGTGCATTTGTCAAGAAATTCTTCTTCAAGGTAGCCCATGGAGAGGGTGGCATATTGGGGAGCCATCCTAGTACCCTTGGCTGTCTCTCTAATATCCGGGACTGACACAGCTACAACTACACTTAATCCAATTATGCAATATGAAGTCCATACATAAGATGCCAATTATGTCAAGAGTCCTAGTACATTGCATAACACAATGTACAACATTGCATAACATATTACAAGTCTATACAATTCTATAGAAGTAGAAATATAATTTAATATATTTTCAATATATCCCATATTTTTTAAATGTTCTCAAAAGGTGACATTTAATAAGGCTAGCAGCACAAAATCTTTCCCCCTATTCTGAGTAACTGAATGGAAGGCTATTTTGGCATGAGTTATTATTGAAGCTTTCTGCATTAATTTAGGTGATTTACATGTGCTTTATTGGACTTTTCTCATCACATAGTTCTGCCCATTTCCTCCCTGCCTCCAAGCCCTTGCTTCTGGCCACACCCATATTAATTTAAATCCATTTAGCATCTGTCTGGTGCAAATGACATGATCTTCCTAAGCCAACATCCCTGCAGTTAAGTGGCTTTATGACCCATTTTCTGTCTAACTTAGTGCAGTTTCTCCTGCTCAGCAATTTTTTCCCCCTAGGGAGCAGGATTTGGCCACAAGCTATTAAAATAGCTGGCATGGCTTTAAAGTAACAGATTGAAATTGTTATTTTAAGAGCACACATATACTGGCTTGAGAGCTGAAATATATTGGTGTGGTACTTTCTGCACTACTTCTCTTTTTTTATATTACTGATTCATACCCAATATTTTCTTTCTTTAACCTGTTGTGCCTGAAAGGAGACTGATGATAAGACAGAATAAAATCTGTTGCCATTTTAATACAAGTAGCAGATATAGATTTTTTTCAGTAAAGTCAGACTCTAAAAGGGAAAGAAACAGAATATTGTGAGGATTCATAAATGTATCTAATTTTGTATGTGACTATTACTTTAAAAGGAATGGGGGTCTAAACCCCAGTTGGCATAAATCAGGGTAGCTCTATTGACTTCAGGAGAACTATGCAGGTTAATGCCAGCTGAGGATCTGACCCATCTGGACTAACGTGCTACTTGGGGGGAGCAAGGAACAAAAATCCACACACACCCCAAAAAATAAAATAAAATGAAATAAAAATCCACCCACGCACAAGTCTCTTTCTCTATAGAGAAGTCAAAGCTTATTTTTTATCTTGATTGAGAGTTAATTAAGATAAATACTTCCATGTTTTGCAATTGAAAAGGTAATATATCTTAAAGCTATCCTAACAAGCTGGGGAGGGGGGGGGGGGAGGCTGTGGTAAATGTAAAAGGCAGAGATACAGCTGTAAAAGGAAAAAAACCAAAACAAAATAAATGATGATTCATTTCCAGATGGAAACCTCAATTTCACAGTAATGGCCAGCTGTCATTCAACAAATAGCATCCAAATGCTTTGCAAGGATTTTAGACTGTGATAGTTTTAAAGATATACCTCATTAATTACAAGAAATCAACATGGTAAAGTAATGCTCAAATATTGATACACTATAAACAATCGGTGAAATTCTGGCCCAGTTAAAGCCAAAGGGAGTTTTGCCATTGACTTCAGTGGGTTCAGGATTTCACCCAATATCTTGTTTAACCTGCTTGAAATGCTAGGTAGTCTTTTGCTGGGGTTATTTTTGCTATGCAGGAATCAGATTTTGCAAGCAATTTGCAATAGATTAATAGATTCATAGATTCTAGGACTGGAAGGGACCTCGAGAGGTCATCGAGTCCAGTCCCCTGCCCGCATGGCAGGACCAAATACTGTCTAGACCATCCCGGATAGACATTTATCTAACCTACTCTTAAATATCTCCAGAGATGGAGATTCCACAACCTCCCTAGGCAATTTATTCCAGTGTTTAACCACCCTGACAGTTAGGAACTTTTTCCTAATGTCCAACCTAGACCTCCCTTGCTGCAGTTTAAGCCCATTGCTTCTTGTTCTATCCTTAGAGGCTAAGGTGAACAGGTTTTCTCCCTCCTCCTTATGACACCCTTTTAGATACCTGAAAACTGCTATCATGTCCCCTCTCAGTCTTCTCTTTTCCAAACTAAACAAACCCAATTCTTTCAGCCTTCCTTCATAGGTCATGTTCTCAAGACCTTTAATCATTCTTGTTGCTCTTCTCTGGACCCTTTCCAATTTCTCCACATCTTTCTTGAAATGCGGTGCCCAGAACTGGACACAATACTCCAGCTGAGGCCTAACCAGCGCAGAGTAGAGCGGAAGAATGACTTCTCGTGTCTTGCTCACAACACACCTGTTAATACATCCCAGAATCATGTTTGCTATTTTTGCAACAGCATCACACTGTTGACTCATATTTAGCTTGTGGTCCACTATAACCCCTAGATCCCTTTCTGCCGTACTCCTTCCTAGACAGTCTCTTCCCATTCTGTATGTGTGAAACTGATTTTTTCTTCCTAAGTGGAGCACTTTGCATTTGTCTTTGTTAAACTTCATCCTGTTTAACTCAGACCATTTCTCCAATTTGTCCAGATCATTTTGAATTATGACCCTGTCCTCCAAAGCAGTTGCAATCCCTCCCAGTTTGGTATCATCCGCAAACTTAATAAGCGTACTTTCTATGCCAATATCTAAGTCGTTAATGAAGATATTGAACAGAGCTGGTCCCAAAACAGACCCCTGCGGAACCCCACTTGTTATGCCTTTCCAGCAGGATTGGGAACCATTAATAACAACTCTCTGAGTACGGTTATCCAGCCAGTTATGCACCCACCTTATAGTAGCCCCATCTAAATTGTATTTGCCTAGTTTATCGATAAGAATATCATGCGAGACCATATCAAATGCCTTACTAAAGTCTAGGTATACCACATCCACAGCTTCTCCCTTATCCACAAGACTCGTTATCCTATCGAAGAAAGCTATCAGATTGGTTTGACATGATTTGTTCTTTACAAATCCATGCTGGCTGTTCCCTATCACCTTACCACCTTCCAAGTGTTTGCAGATGATTTCCTTAATTACTTGCTCCATTATCTTCCCTGGCACAGAAGTTAAACTAACTGGTCTGTAGTTTCCTGGGTTGTTTTTATTTCCCTTTTTATAGATGGGCACTATATTTGCCCTTTTCCAGTCTTCTGGAATCTCTCCCGTCTCCCATGATTTTCCAAAGATAATAGCTAGAGGCTCAGATACCTCCTCTGTTAGCTCCTTGAGTATTCTAGGATGCATTTCATCAGGCCCTGGTGACTTGCAGGCATCTAACTTTTCTAAGTGATTTTTAACTTGTTCTTTTTTTATTTTATCTGCTAAACCTACCCCCTTCCCATTAGCATTCACTATGTTAGGCATTCCTTCAGACTTCTCGGTGAAGACCAAAACAAAGAAGTCATTAAGCATCTCTGCCATTTCCAAGTTTCCCGTTACTGTTTCTCCCTCTTCACTAAGCAGTGGGCCTACCCTGTCTTTGGTCTTCCTCTTGCTTCTAATGTATTGATAAAAAGTCGTCTTGTTTCCCTTCATTCCCGTAGCTAGTTTGAGCTCATTTTGTGCCTTTGTCTTTCTAATCTTGCCCCTGCATTCCTGTGTTGTTTGCCTAAATTCATCCTTTGTAATCTGTCCTAGTTTCCATTTTTTATATGACTCCTTTTTATTTTTTAGATCATGCAAGATCTCGTGGTTAAGCCAAGGTGGTCTTTTGCCACCTTTCTATCTTTCCTAACCAGCGGAATAGCTTGCTTTTGGGCCCTTAATAGTGTCCCTTTGAAAAACTGCCAACTCTCCTCAGTTGTTTTTCCCCTCAGTCTTGATTCCCATGGGACCTTACCTATCAGCTCTCTGAGCTTACCAAAATCTGCCTTCCTGAAATCCATTGTCTCTATTTTGCTGTTCTCCCTTCTACCCTTCCTTAGAATTGCAAACTCTATGATTTCATGATCACTTTCACCCAAGCTGCCTTCTACTTTCAAATTCTCAACGAGAATGATCGACATTGTTATGGCTTTTTCTATGCAACTAATTATTAGTTTGAGTAATGGTCTAATATGAACATGAGGCCTTCAACATGAATCAGGGCCCACATGTTGTCTATATTAATCTGTTGCTTTGTAGAGGCAAAAAAGGCACACACACACCCCCGCGCACACACACACACACACGCACACACACACACACACACACACACACACACAAACACTTCTTCTCCATACAGTTTACAAGCTCAAACAACTAGGTCGGGGGAAAGCGACGCGGAATGAACTGTGTGTAGCCACAAGTTGGGAAAACTTGTGTTTGTGAAATCAGCTGGGTCAGAGAACTCTGGTTCCTAGGACCCTCCATTGAGAGCCCCCTAATCAATTAAAATAAGGGGCTGTTAACTTGGGCATCCCAGCAGACTTCAGTTGCTGTGGTGAACATATGGATCATCTTGTGGTTAAGGCACTTTATCTAGGACCAAGAGATGATCTGGATTCCTTTCCTGGCTCTGCCATAGACTTCCCAAGTCACTTTGGACAAGTCATTTAATCTCTCTGTGCCTCAGTTCCTGATCTACAAACTAGAGATAACAAATTGTTCTTTCTCCCATCCATTGTCTGTCTTGCCTACTTGAATTGTAAGTTTTAGGGTCTGGCTCTTACTATGTGTTGGTACAGTGGCTAGGAAAATGGGGCCCTGATCTTGGCTGGGTTCTCTGTGTGCTGCCAGAATATGTATAATGATATCAAAGGTTCCACAGAACCCTTGTCTCATGTCTGTTTAACCATTGCCACAATACTGCAGCAAATATGGGTACCCAGATAGTTTTCATGTTACTGTACACATTGTGGGTGTACTGTAAGAGATTGTGTTAAAACACTGCTGTGCAATCCATCTGACCACCCACATACGAAGTGTGAATTGCTGAC
The DNA here is from genome assembly GCF_028017835.1 of Emys orbicularis. Classification (NCBI taxonomy): domain Eukaryota; kingdom Metazoa; phylum Chordata; order Testudines; family Emydidae; genus Emys; species Emys orbicularis. The sequence goes on from NC_088683.1 coordinate 351,417,222, forward strand.
AGTGGCGGTAATGTCACCTACTATCGTAGAGCCCATCTGATGAAGAGCATAGAGTGAAGTGATGACTTTTTTTTCCTGTTGGTTGTTACTGTATGTGGTATGTGATTTTTATGGGTGTTTTTTTCTTTTGGCATGTAATATTGTGCAGAACCTGCAAAAAGTGGAGAACAAGTTTCGGTGGCAAAAAATATTTTAACAGGCACCTGGAAACAGAGAAGCAGAAAATAGCCTGGGAAAATATGTGCTGTGAAGGCAGAGAGAAGCCACAGTTCTTCTAAAGTTATTTGAAAGTTTTCCAAGAATGAGAGGAATTAAAGGGGGCTATAAGTGGAAGAGCTGTGCTGATGTTAAGAAAGGGGAAAAAAACTGTTGTGATGGAGTGGCTGCCCCTCACTGGTATGTAAGGGGTTAAAGCATCCCTGGGGAGGCAGCCAATAAGGAAAAGGCTTTTAGTGCCAGCCAATTAGGAGAAGGTTTATTGGAGGAGCCAATCAGGGCCAGGCTGGCCCATATAAAAGGGGGCTGCTGAGCAGAGCAGAGGGCAGTTACTCCCCGGAGTTTGAGGGAGGAGGACTGGCTGCTTAGAGGGCTGTAGCACCACGGACAGAGCCGTGCTGGGCAGGCTCAGAAGTGTATGAGGAAGCTCCAGGCTGACGGCTGCCAGACTGAGGCCCTGATACAAGAGCAGAGGAGAGGTGAGATGCTGGAGTTGGAGGAAGGGCAGCACGTGGCTGCCAGCTATAGGATCCCTGGGTCGGGACCCGGAGTAGTGGGCAGGCCCGGGTCCCCCACCACCTTTTCCCTCACTTGCCACTGCGGGGAGTGGCCAGTATATGGACTGCAGTTTGCCACTGAGATGAGCGGCTAGAACCTGGACTGTAGTTTGTCACTGAGGCAAGTTGTTGGACTGAGGATGCTCAGTCCCCTGGAAGGGGGAAAAGAACCGAGTGGGGCACAGCGGGAAGGCTGTGTCCAGAAGAGGACGACACAGTCTGGGGAGCGACGTGCGTCCTGGAGGTGGAGACAGAAGTGACGACAGGCGAGACACCACCTGAGAAGGGTGCACTGGCAAACCCGAGCTCATTCCCAGGATGGCCAGCAGGTGGCGCAGTGGTGTTGAGTTGAATGCCCCGTTACAGCTGAATATCAGGACAAATGTCCTAACAATGAAAACCATTTGAATCATTAGGCTTCATGCTGGTTTTACACCGATATAACTTAACAGGCTTAAGTAGAGTCCCTCCTGCTGCATGGATATAACCGAGATCAGGATAAGGACAATAGAATCCAGAGATGAAAAAACCTAGCCTAAATTATCTAGGTCGGCTCTCTGCCAGTACATACTGTGAATCTTTTCTGCTTACAGTTATTTGGGACACCATGTCTCTAGATCTATCCATTCAGAAGACATGCTGACAGGGAAACAGATCCCAGGCTGAGACTGAATGGATACTCTAGTTCTGAATGATTATCAGATGAGATCATTCATTTTAGCATCTTCAGCAGCACCGAGTGCCTTATCAGCCTGGATGAGTAAGGACTACTAAAATCATTGAACTTTGTCTCTCATGAACTTGATAAGGATGTTGGTTAAAAGACGTGAGTTTTCCTTCCCTCTGAATGGAGGAAGCATGATCTATTCTTGGTGGTAGGAGCAAGAGACTATTCATGTGAGTAGCAAAGAGAGCTCTACCTCCTGTGACGCTCCCAGAAGGTAGGTCTGGCACACAAGTCCCTGAACCAGGCATCATCCATACAAATCTATGTCATCATCTTATCCTATAGCAGTGATCATAATCATATTCTCTTTTCCTGCAAGGTAAGTGACAGTCAGGATTATCTTGTGGGATTTTGCCCACACCCATCCATGCAGGTCTTCCCCAGATAGGAGGAATGATCCTGTACTTTTCTGTTGGTTTATATGGAACATTGTGGCCTGATTGGCTGTTTGAATCAGTACCACCTTTTGGGATTCCATATCTCTGAAGGTCCCTAGTATACTCAGGGCCACAAAAAACATTTGAACTTGCTGCTCCTGAAAAGGCTAAGCATTTGGGGTTATAAGTCCCACTCCAGGAGTTTCTTGATTCATTTGTATGCCTCCCATAGTTCACCCATAACTGTGGGTGAAAAACTGTGTCTGTGGTCACTTGCACCCACAAAAAACTGGTTAAGGATGGGCTGAATATCTGGCCTCTCATATCAAATTTAACATCAGCAATGCACCAAATTACAAAGTATTTCTCCCAGTCTTTATTCATAGATTCTAAGGACAGAGAGGCAATTGTGATCATCTTGTCTGACCTCCTACATAGCCATAGAACTTCCCCAAAATAACTCCTACAGCAGATCTTTTAGAAAAAATCCAATCTTGATTTAAAAATGGTCAGTGATGGCGAATCCACCACAACCCTTCATAAATTATTCCAATGGTTAATTATTCTCACCATTAAAAATTTACAACTTATTTCCAATATGAATTTGTCTAGCTTCAACTTCCAGCCATTGGATTATGTTATACCTATCTCTGCTACACTGAAGAGCCCATTATTAAATATTTATCCCCAATTCCCCCAAGAAGGTACTTATAGACTGTAATCAACCTTCTTTTTGTTAAGCTAAATAGATTGAGCTCCTGGAGTCTATCAATATAAAGCATTTTTTCTAATAATTTAATCATTGTCACAGCTCTTCTCTGACGCTTGTCCAATTTGTCAACCTCCTTCTTCTGTTGTGGGCACTGTATTCCAGTAGGGGTCACACTAGTGCCAAATACAGAGGTGAAATAACCTCTTCACTTCAACTCAAGATTTATGCATCCAAGGATCGCATTAGCTCTTTTTGCCACAGTGTTATATTGGGAGCTCATGTTCAGCTGATTATCCACCATGAACCCCAAATCTTTTTCAGAGTCACTGCTTCCCAGAATAGAGTCCACCATCCTGTAGGTATATCCTACATTCTTTGTTCCCAGATGTATACATCTACACATAGCCATTTTAGAACGCACACTGTTTGCTTATGCCCAGTATACCAAGTGATCGAGATTGCTCTGTATCAGTGACCTGTCCTCTTTGTTATTTACCACTTCCCCAATTTTTGTGTCAAAATATCTAACGTCGGTTGTTTCAGTTTAACATCCTCCAGAGATATTAGTGGAATGGAAAGAGTATTATCACTTTATTGTGAAACTGCATCATCTGTTTTTTTCCCCCCAAATACAGAACAGAAATATTTATTTAACATTTCTGCCTTTTCTGTATTATAGATAATTTTACCATTTCCATCTAGTATTCGACCAATACCATTGTCAGGGTTCTTTGTATTCCTAATATATTTAAAAAACTCCTTCTTATTCTCCTTAACTCTGCTGGCCATGGATTTCTCCCTGTGTTCCTTGGCTTCCCTTATAAATTATCTACAATTCCTAAGTGCTGATTCATATTCATTTCAGTTTTTTTTACAGCTGCCATCACTTCCTGTCTAAACCAGGTTGGTTTTTTAACCAGTACATCCTTCCTCAATTGTGGGATTGTGGCTTCCTGGGCATTTAGTAAAGGTGTTCTTAAATTATTCTCAATTATCATTCCCATTTTTCTGATTACGTTTCCTCCCAGTTGATTTGGCTCATACCTGTTTTCAGCTTTTTGAAATTGGCCCTCTTAAAGCACCAAGTGTTTATATTGGTGTTCTGAACTTTATTCTGCTTCCACAATATAAATGTGATCAAGTCATGATCACTTGTACCTAAGCTATCATTAACTTTTACTTCTGTGATCAGTTCTTCTTTGTGTTAGGATGAGGTCTAATGTTGAATGCCACCATGCTTGCTGCAACACTTTTTGAGTTAGAATATTGTCATCTATAATTACTCCTGGGGGAATTCTGCATCAAAAAATTGAAAACTCTGCACAGTATTTTAAAATTCTGCTAAATTCTGCATATTTTGTCAAAATAATACAATATAATCACACCCGTTTCAATTATTTTTGGTCATATATTTCAAAATACCTGTCAGCATTTATTTCAAAATACCTCTCTTCCCTCTCTGGCGGAGTGCTGCTGCTTTGTTCTATTGCTACAGCACCCTCTGCTGGGCAAAAGGTGTAACTGCAGCAACATTTCAGCAGAAGCTTTTTTCTGCACAATAAAATTAAAATATGCGGGGCTCATTAATTCTGCACACATGCAGTAGCGCGGAATTCCCCCAGGAGTATATAATGCTTAGAAATTCCAAGGATATTTTCTACTGGCAGCATGAGACCTCCAGCATATATCACTCAAATTGAAGGCCCTCCGATCACACAGGTTTGTTTCCCTACGCATTGTATATAGATGCATAAGGAGCCAGTCATCCTGTTCTCTAGTGTGATTTGATGGTCTGTAGTGATACCCACTAGTACCCCATCATGTGCTTTATCTATTAGGACATTGATCCCTAAGCATTCAAGATCATTTTCTTCCAAGTTATCAGTGACTTGGAAACAGGTACTGCCATTTTTGATGTAGAGTGGCACTCTCCCACCCCTTTTCCCACTACAACCTTCCTAAATAGATTATAATTATTGATTTTTAACATTCCAATCATCCCACCAGGTTACATTCCTTCACCTAATAAACTGTTCTCTCATTGTGGGTAGTTACTCTTCTCCATCTCACCATGTACTTTTACAAGGTTCATTTTCTGTCATTTTTCAGTTTCATTTTTTGGCAATTGGGGGTTGGTCATTTTGGATCATTTGGATCATGATTTCACTCACACTGGATAAATTAGTGCTGTTAACCTAGCATAAGAAAGGTCAAAATACATTTCTTATAGTTGACTTATATGGAGCCATCTCTATCCTTAATGTACTATAACTAATTTATATTTTCTAGGGCATAAACGTTAAATGTTTATTTTTAAGGGAGAGGAAGTACCTGGTGATTGTAGCAGTGACCTGATTCCTGGATTTCCTTGTTCTGCCACAGATTAGCTTTGTATTAGGCAAATCACACAGCATCTCTCTACCTCAGTTTACCCTTTTGTAAAATGGTTAGAATAATACTTACCTCACAGGTGTATAAGGCTTAATTATTGTGCATGAAGTGCTTTGAGAGCCTTAGGTAGAAGGCTCTTCAGAAGTGCAAAATACATTAATATTACTCTATAGTCTTCAAATAAGTTTTCAGTGGTGTCAATAATGTCATAATTATCTCTATGTATATATGCCTCTCGCTTTCTCATTGTGTTTTCTATATTTCTCAGAAAACACTGCATTCCACTATCAGAATAAAAGTCTCAGATGCCAGCAAAGATCAATTAAGATGTCAATTAATGAAGGGAGGCAAACAGGTAACTCAGTGATTGGGGTTTTTATAGCTGGTCAGTCAGATGAGGCTCAGACCACTAAGTCATGGGATTCAGAGTAGCAGCCGTGTTAGTCTGTATCCGCAAAAAGAACAGGAGTACTTGTGGCACCTTAGAGACTAACAAATTTATTAGAGCATAAGCTTTCGTGGGCTACAGCCCACTTCTTCGGATGCATATAGAGTGAAACATATATTGAGGAGATATATATACACACATACAGAGAGCATGAACAGTTGGGAGTTGTGTTACCAACTCTGAGAGGCCAATTAAGTAAGAGAAAAAAAACTTTTGAAGTGATAATCAAGATAGCTCATACAGACAGTTTGATAAGAAGTGTGAGAATACTTACAAGGGGAGATAGATTCAATGGGATGAATGTCACAAGACGAAATCCCTGCAAATAAAGGACATGAGCAAAGGAGGAAGTCAGTTCTGCTAGCAGATTTATGGATTGGCAAATTAAGTATAATTATACTCTTTAAGGTGAACATCATGCCACTTGCTTCCCCCTCTTAATCACAATACTATATATTTTTTCTCATCTATGAATAATAAAAGAGCTCCTCCTAGCACTTATCATTGTTAGCATGAATAAGATTTAAAGTCCACCCCTTGAGGTGTTGGATTGGTTGTAAAATGATCAAGAACTGTCGTAAAAAAGCTCGTCAGCGCTACTGCTAAAGCAGTTCACATGGAGAATCTCTGAGGAAATGCAGAGATGAAAAATTTGAACTCAATGAAATATCTAGCTTGGTCCTACCTTCATTTGGGGATTATATATAGCCTTATATAATAAAATAAGTATCCTCTTAATTGTACCTAAGAAGCTATTCCTTTTTTATCCAAATTTATTTCTACCATACATGGGATGTTTCCTTACCCTTTATTACTGTACATTAATCACACTATAAATGCTAGACCATGAAACTGAGGCTATAGAAAACATTATACCTGTCAAAAGAATTACTCTCACATTGACCACAGCATCCTTCCTCTACTGTGTTTCATTGCCATTAACTTTGGATTTTTTATTCACATTCAGACCCCGGCAGACTGAGAGCTATTGCCCTTGACTTGTACGGTTAGAAGTGGCATAAAAGTTCTGGCCCATCCAAACCCATTTTGGGGGAGGAGGCTCTAGACTTGTTCTGATTCTCTCATTACTCACCAGTCAAAGCTCTGAAAAAGGAAATATGTCCATTTTCTTCAGCTCAGCAACCTGGAATTTCCAAAAGTGACTCACTTCCCAGCATGAGTAAACTATGAACTTTATTTCCCATTTTGGAACCTCCTGATAGGAGCGGCCTTCTTACATATAAAACAGCATCTCTTGTGTCCTCTCATGGATTGGTAACTGGTTAAAAGATAGGCAACAAAGGGTAGGAATAAGTGGTCAGTTTACAGAATGGAGAGAGATAAATAGTGGTGTCCCCCCGGGGTCTGTACTGGGCCCAGTCCTATTCAACATATTCATAAATGATCTGGAAAAAGGGGTAAACAGTGATGTGGCAAAATTTACAGATGATACAAAACTAGACTGCAAAGAGCAACAAAAAGATCGCTCAAAACTGGGTGACTAGGCAACAAAATGGCAGATGAAATTCAGTGTTGATAAATGCAAAGTAATGCACATTGGAAAACATAATCCCAACTGTACATATAAAATGATGGGGTCTAAATTAGCTGTTACCACTCAAGAAAGAGATCTTGGAGTCATTGTGGATAGTTCCCTGAAAACATCCACTCAATGTGCAGCAGCAGTCAAAAAAGCAAACAGAATGTTGGGAATCATTAGGAAAGGGATAGATAATAAGACAGAAAATATCATATTGCCTCTATATAAATCCATCTTGAATACTGCATGCAGATGTGATCGCCCCATCTCAAAAAAGATATTTTGGAATTGGAAAAGGTTCAGAAAAGGGCAACAAAAATGGTTAGGGATATGAAACGGCTGCCATATGAGGAGAGATTAATAAGAATGGGACTTTTCAGCTTGGAAAAGAGACTAAGAGGGGATATGATAGAGGTCTATAAAATCATGACTGGTGTGGAGAAAGCAAATAAGGAAGTGTTATTTACTCATTCTCATAACACTAGAACTAGGCATCACCAAGTGAAATTAATAGGCAGCAGGTTTAAAACAAAAGGAAATATTTCTTCACACAACACACAGTCAACCCATATAACTCTTTGTCTGAGGATGTTGTGAAGGCCAAGACTATAACAGGGTTCAAAAAGGAACTAGATAAGTTCATAGGGGATAGGTCCATCAATGGCTATTAGCCAGGATGGACAGGGATGGTGTCCCTAGCCTCTACTTGCCAGAAGCTGGGAATGGGCGACAGGGAATGGATCACTTGGTGATTACCTATTCTGTTCTCTCCCTCTGGGGCACCTGGAATTGGTCACTGTCAGAAGTCAGGATACTGGGATACAAGGACCTTTGGTCTGACCCAGTATGGCCATTCTTATGTTCTTGTATGAAAAGTGGGAGTGCACTGTATTAAATTTGGAAGGGGGGACTTCACTCCAGTTGTTTCACTACCCCTTTTATAGGAAGGATGGGAAGCAAAGTAAGTAGGCAGCAGGGACTCTGAGCAGAGAGACCTATATCCTATGAAAGCTTTCTCATTTTAATTTATTTAGTGTATTGTGGTAGCACCTAGTCATGGCCCAGGATCCCATTGTGCTAAGTGTTGTACAAACAGAGAACACAAAGATGGTGTCTGTCCAAAGGGACTTATCTAATTTGTTTTATTTAAAGGTGGAACCTGAACACAGTGAAGGCTGAGAGCTATTCAGTCTGCTCTAGTAGGTTGTTCTACACCCAAAAATCTTATCTTGAGCCCATCCAGGCATGGCCAAAAAGCCCAGGCTAATATTTTCAAAACTAGAGCCCAGATCCACAAAGGTATATCGGTGCCTAACTTCCACTGAAATTCAATGGAAGTTAGTCACGAAAATACCTTTGTGGATCCGGGCCTAGGTTCTTTATGTTGGACTCCTAAATCCATATTTTGGCATCTAAACAAGTGACCTGGATTAAAATCAACATCAACAACAAACCCTGAGTCTCTTCTAAAATCAGCTGGGTGATCAACAGTTTTGAAAATCAGACTACTTATTTAGGTGCCTAAATATGGACTGAACCAAATCTCCAAACTGTTTTCTTCAACTGAACAGCTGAACTCATAAAGACAATCAAATTAAATATAAATGGGGATAGACTACAAGACTTTTTCTTGAAAGCCTGAATTGCTAGCAGCTTAACAAACATAAAGCTAGTGTTTAGCATTAGGGGCACACTTGTTATTGTTCCACCCAGTGAGCGTTGGATATTAACTACTTCCCAGCAATGAAAAATATCACGTATATGTTAGGATCCAAAGTGCATGTTGTGCTTCTGAAATGAAAGAGTCTGCACCAAGGATTTATCTAACAACAAAGCTGATGCCTTAGGTTAGTATCACTGATTGACATAAAAATGTTTCCCTGCTCACTGACAATGTCAGTTTCATTCAAAGGTGCATCAATGCCAGAGACAGAATGATGGGAGAGAACAGTGTATGGGAAGACCAGGCTTTTTTGACTACCTGCTCTGAGCAGGCTTGAATAACATGATGGCTACAATTCCAGGAGCTGCCAAGGACTTGCCTATTCTATTTGTAGTGCTACCAATACTCGTATTTCAGTAGTATCTAGAGGACCCGTGCAAGATCAGGGCCCCTTTGTGCTAGGCACTGTACAAACACATAATAAAAGACAGACCCCCACCTCAAAAAGCTTAAATCTAGTGGGGACCACATCCTGGAAGGAATATTTCCTGAACCCCCTCTTCTCACCAAGCTCATCAACAGAAGCCAGCTCCCCACAGACCAGCATACACCAACTCAAAGTGGCACTAGTCCCTGCCATAACAACAGATGCAAAATCTGCAGACATAACTCCACTGCTCTGATGATCAGTACCTCTCACAGCACACCTTTCAAGATCCATGGATCTTACACATCTATCACAACACACAGTACATGTCATCCAGTGCATCAAATTCCCCAACAGCGGCTATGTGGGTGAAACCAGACTCTTGAACGAACTCATGCAGAAAAATGATAAAAGACAAAAACACCCTATCACCTGTGGGCAAATGGTTTTCACAAAACAGTTATTCCATATCTGACGTCTCAGTCCCCATCCTCAAAGAAAACTTGCACAATACCTTCCAAAGAAGGGCCTAGGAACTTAAATTCATAGCTTTGCTAGACACTAAAAACCATGGACTCAATAGAGGGACTCATTTTATGTCTCTTTACAAAAATCTATAACCCACTAACTCTCCTTTGTCCTATGACTGGAGTTTGTTAGTGGCCAACTTCATTTTGAATGGTCCCTGTCAAGGCTCCTTCCCCACTCTGAACTTTAGGGTACAGATGTAGGGGCCTGCATGAAAACTTCTAAGCTTAACTACCAGCTTAGATCTGGTCCGCTGCCACCACTCCCAATGTGCTAATTCCCTTCCCTGGGTAGCCTTGAGAGACTCTTCACCAATTCCCTGGTGAATACAGATCCAAACCCCTTGGATCTTAAAACAAGGAGAAATCAACCATCCCCCCTCCTTTCTCTCACCAACTCCTGGTGGATCAAGATCCAACCCCCTTGGATCTAAAAACAAGGAAAACTCAATCAGGTTCTTAAAAAGAAGGCTTTTAATTAAAGAAAAAGGTAAAAATCATCTCTGTAAAATCAGGATGGAAAATAACTTTACAGGGTAATCAAACTTAAAGAGCCCAGAGGACCCCCCCTCTAGCCTTAGGTTCAAAGTTACAGCAAACAGAGGTAAACACCCTAGCAAAAGGTACATTTACAAGTTGAGAAAACAAAGATAAAACTAACACGCCTTGCCTGGCTGTACTTACAAGTTTGAAATATGAGAGACTTGTTCAGAAAGATTTGGAGAGCCTGGATTGATGTCTGGTCCCTCTTAGTCCCAAGAGCGAACTCTCCCCAAAACAAAGAGCACAAACAAAAGCCTTCCCCCCACCAAGATTTGAAAGTATCTTGTCCCCTTATTGGGCCTTTGGGTCAGGTGTCAGCCAGGTTACCTGAGCTTCTTAACCCTTTACAGGTAAAAGGATTTTGGAGTCTCTGGCCAGGAGGGATTTTATAGTATTGTACACAGGAGGGCTGTTACCCTTCCCTTTATGGTTATGACAGTCCCTCATAACATGTGTTAGCTCCCATGCTTAGAGAGACAAGGTGGGTGAGGTAATCTATTTCATTGGACCAGCTTCTGTTGGTGAAAGAGACAAACTTTCAAGCTTACACAGAGCTCTTCTTCAGGTCCGGGAAATGTACTCAGAATGTGACAACTAAATACAAGTTGAAACAGGTTTTTTAGCAGAAGTAAATGCATATTTTAAGGGACCATTCAAAGTGAAGTGGCTCATTAACAGCTCTCCCGTCATGGGAGGAAAAAAACCTCCTTCGCATAACAATCTATTCCACCTAGTATTAATCTGTGATGCTCTGATTACCTTTCCCAGGACCAAAGAAGAATTGTGTAGCTCAAAAGCTTGTCTCTTCCACCAACAGTAAAAGATATTATCTCACCCACCTTGTCTCTAACATAGAGAAAGGAAGTTCTATTATCTCAGTTTTTTAGATGAAGGACTGAGATAGAGAGGTTGTGACTTGCCCAAAGTCAAACAGAAAGTCAGTGGCAAAGCCAGGACCTCCTGATTTCCATCCAACTATCCCAACCTAGGCACCGACTCCATGGGTTTTCTGGGACTGGAGCACCCACAGGGAAAAATTAGTAGGTGCTCTGCACTCACTGGCAGCCAAGCTCCCCTCACCGCCCACCCCACCTCCTCCACCCCGTGTGCGCCGCATCCCTGCTCCTCTGCCTACCTCCCAGCGCTTCCCCCCAGCTGTTTGGCAGCGTTAGCATGCTCCGGGAGGGAGGGGAAGAAGCAGGAACGTGACGCGTTCAGGGGAGGTGGCAGGGAGGGGGTGGAGTTGGGGTGGGGACTTTGTGGAAGGAATTGGAATGGAGGTGGGGCAGGGGTGTGTGAAGAGGCAGGGCAGGGGCAGGGCCTCATGGAAGGGGTAGAGTGGGGGCGGGGGCAGAGGAGGGTTGAGCACCCACGGGAAAGAGGGGAAGTTGGCACCTGTGATCCCAAGACCATCATTTTAGGACTTTCACAGTTGTTGCCACTGGTGGTAGCAAGGGTGGGAAATTTTAGGGGAAAAGACCCATGTAGATACAACTACCTTTTCCTTATGGAAAGCTGCCACAGCTGGAACCCGCAGAGATGCTTGAGCTGGGAGGACCCAACTAGTATAAAACAAAGGGTGCTGCAGGTACATTTTGATTGAGGATTCCCTTTGGAAATCACTCCTTGCCTCCTTGATCCTGCAGAACCTCAGTTTGTTAACCTTCTGGGATGCTGCAAAGAACACCCTTTTCCCCCCCTCAGGCATTCAGGGAGGGAGATTGGATAGAGGGTTAGCATTTGGGTAGTCTTATTTCATAGCAGAGAAATATTCGTATGATAGCAATGCATCATGCTCCCATTGTCAATTTTATTTTGCAAAATTTAAACCTGATAAGTTGCCTGGTATCTGGGATCAGAGCTCTGCTAGAAATCTAAATAACTAATTAAATAATACTCTCCCAGAGTAAGAATTTGCAAGATTGGATCTAAGGATAGAGATTTTTGGCCTCATCCAAAGCCCATTAAAGTCAAATGGGAAGGCTGCCATTGACTTGAGTGGGTTTTGGATAGCAACCCTTGCCCTGCATGAGATGCTTACTGTAGGACATAAGTGAAGATTTTTGAGGATATAGATTCATAGATTCATAGATTCTAGGACTGGAAGGGACCTCGAGAGGTCATCGAGTCCAGTCCCCTGCCCGCATGGCAGGACCAAATACTGTCTAGACCATCCCTGATAGACATTTATCTAACCTACTCTTAAATATCTCCAGAGATGGAGATTCCACAACCTCCCTAGGCAATTTATTCCAGTGTTTAACCACCCTGACAGTTAGGAACTTTTTCCTAATGTCCAACCTAGACCTCCCTTGCTGCAGTTTAAGGCCATTGCTTCTTGTTCTATCCTCAGAGGCTAAGGTGAACAAGTTTTCTCCCTCCTCCTTATGACACCCTTTTAGATACCTGAAAATTGCTATCATGTCCCCTCTCAGTCTTCTCTTTTCCAAACTAAACAAACCCAATTCTTTCAGCCTTCCTTCATAGGTCATGTTCTCAAGACCTTTAATCATTCTTGTTGCTCTTCTCTGGACCATATGGGTGTAGTGTTCCCTTTCTCCGACTATGGGTAAGGAAATGAACCATCAGCCTTTGGTCAAATTGAGGTTTGAAGAACTGGGATTTGGAATAACATTTTGGAAGATAAGGTATTTAAAAGCGAACCAAACAACAAGTCTAGTCATCCCCTGTAAAATCTGAATATAGTGAGACACAGCTCATGAATTAGTAGTTTGAACAAGAGAGAGACAAGGAGGGTGAGGTAATATCTTTTATAGGACCAACTTTTGTTGGTGGAGAGGACAAGCTTTTGAGCTTCACAGAGCTCTTCCTCGGGTTTAAATAAGACAGGTGTGTATATCAATATTTTTTCCAGTGTTCAGATAAAGCAAACAAAACTAAATAATGCAGTGAACCTCTTTCAATGGCAACTGTAGCTACATACAGATTGTTAGCTCAAAGGAAATGGAAAAGGCTGGTGAGAAAGAGGGGTGAAATGTTAAATATATACTTTAAAATATTGATAGGGATGACAGAGATGTGACAAGGCTAGTAAGCAATGTCAGAATTCTAGCAGTACCAAACAAACAAACAAATCTACAGCTACCCATAGGGAATGCATTGAGTCTGATTCTGTCCTGATTCACCTGTTAAGAAATGCTGGGTTTTTTAAGTTGCCTAAGAGAATACAGAATCATGGCTTAAAGATGAATTCAGATGCACTGATGTCTTGAACAAAGAGAACTGTCAGAGCCCTGAAGAATCAATGTATTTTTGATCAGACTAATGATAACTATGGAACAATGACCAAAAAATCAGGAATCTACCTGATAAAGGTTTTGTCTAGTTCTGCTGCATGTTTAGTTCAGTGGTTTTGGCATATTGTTATTCTGGCACGGCTGAGAAATTTACAGGATAAGCCAGAGAGAAGAACCATCTGTGATTTTTATTGGAGGAGCATATGGTTAGCAAATTAAGATGTGGAACTGTGAAATAATAATAATATAAAAGCAAAAGGATTGGGGTGTTGGTCAAGATTAAAAACGGTTCAGGGTTCTTTCTGCAGAGGAAAAAAATTGTCAAGTTTTGGAAAAGAATGCATCACAAAGCAGAGAATCTCTACTAAAAATGCTTTATGAATGTAACAGTCTTAGAAACTTTTCCTCCCTCTTTCTTGTGTGTGTGGAACTTCCCTTTGTGTCAAAGGGTTAGTGAGAGACTTTCCCCATTAGTGGTGCCACTGCAGCTTTCAAACAGACAGTGTTTTCAGATTGCTTTTCGCTGTCTGCTAATGGTTCCAAAAAGGTATAATTAGTTACTTAGGGCTACATTGTGATGTTTAACCAAAGCTCAATGCTGGGTGAAGAGTCCTCTTTCACCCCAGCAGGACACATGGCTCAACCTACTCCTCCCAAGCCCTGACTGACTTCAGCTCAGTTATGCCTGAATTTACCGCAGTGTAAGGGAGAGGAGAAACATGCCAAATGCCTCTGACAGAAAAGTTCCTGAATCATAACTGTTATATTTTTGGCATTTGCTATCTTTAACACCATAACAGAATGTTTGTATAATGACCACACCACACCTGAAGAGGGGGTAACCGTGTCCGGGTTTACTGAAGGAATGTAGCAGTGCTTTATGGCGGGTGGGGTGGGAGGTGGTCAGCTTTGCAGTGCTCACTCACCCCCAGGGAATGTAAGGCTGGAAGGCTTTAAAGGTGCAAGTTCTGGCCGTTGGAAGCCCTTTCTCCACACAATAGGCAAGGCAGCACCCACCCTCCCTCCCCTAGATGTGTGAATATCAGGTTAGGTTAGGTCAGGTCCTGCTGTGGGTATTGCATTAGTCACTCCTTTTTAGAGGCGCTGGAAAGGAAATTTTACCTCTCCACCATATTGGTTTAGGTGGAGTGAGGATATTTGCCTTCCTCCCAGCGGGTGTCACGGAGGACCCATTATGGTGAGGGGAAAAGGTGGTTAGGCTATATGTCGCAACTTATTTTGTAAGTGTGGGGTGGATGTACAGTGCAGGTACTCCATAGGGAAGTCCTCCAGTGACCAGATAAATGGCCTGGTAAAGGACTTAAAAGGATGTGCTGATTAAAGGAACGGAATTGGTGAGGGGAGGGTTTCAGGACTCCTATGATTGGTATGACAGGGAGCCAATCCCCGTTCTTATAGCCAACCTTAACTCTCCTACAAGATGGGGAGATGGCAAGGTCCAAGCCATGGGTTGGCTGGGTGTCCTGGATGGAAAATGAAGGGGGGCTGGTGGAAGCCATGGGTAGTTATTTGAATAAACGTGGAATTGCCTGCACTGTACACGTTTATCTGCCAGGTAGTCCCAGACATCTAATAATAAAGTTGCAGCCTGATTAAATCCATATCAAGTGTCTCTTTTGGTATAACCAGACAATATCATTTTCTGGATCTTATAAATGGGATGTATAATTTATCAAAAGCTTTTTGTTAATCTGTGCTGTTGCCTGAGACAAAGACGTTGATATTTTTCTATTATATAGAAGAGAAAATTGCTTGTAACTATTGTCCTCTTAAGATATGAATTGTGATAAACAACATTTAGGTACCATGCTCTTTATTTGTTTATTATTTCTCTGATTAACATTATTGCTTGGTAA
Organism: Emys orbicularis; assembly: GCF_028017835.1. NCBI lineage: Eukaryota > Metazoa > Chordata > Testudines > Emydidae > Emys > Emys orbicularis. The sequence goes on from NC_088683.1 coordinate 351,432,484, forward strand.
ATAGCTGCACTTAGAGGCGATAGTTCCAAGCCAAAGGTCAGATCTAGATTGAGGATTTGCGTTCAGGCCTATCACTTACAAATAGTAAACACTGTAGTAAAAGACAAGCAAATGTGAGTAAGCAAACTCTTCAGTTGTTTGGTTACTTTTTATAGACTGAGAAGAAAGTGTTTATCTCCCATCTGCCTCAAGTTGACTTTCCATCTAGTGTAGAACATAAGGTTCATGGTCATAAATATACAGAAGAAATCCTGGTTAGCTAAAATATGTTTCCATATTAAATTGTCTTGTTTGCCCATAATGCTGAAGTTGCTTTTAGAAGTAAAAGTGCCTTTTGTATATAGTATCTTTTTTAAAACAACTTTCATGAGAACATTGCTCTTTTCTGAAGAGGATAAAATTTAAATAAATCTTAGTGTGCTTTACTCTGTGGGATGGAATCTTAAGGTTTGTTCTTTTCACTGAATTTTACAAAGGACAGATGCCTGGTTTGACTGCCAATACATCATACAGTATGAAACATCTAATGTACAGTAATGGAAAGCAGTCAGAAATCAGGTGGCTAATGATACCCCTCGCATACCTACATGGTTAGAGAAAGCGCAAGGTCTTGAAAGGTTAGTACTTCAATCAGATTGAAAGTTGTAATGGGAGTGAATCCATAGATCTGCTGTAGATGCTCCATGTTCTATAAAGAAGAGTGACCTGATGTGATTGAGAGCACTCATAGAATAGCATACAACCAGTATGCTGGCCAGTTTAGAGCTGCTCTGTAGTCTTCCAAGGATATTGAAGTCAAAACAAACTATCCCATCAGTTGCCCTGGCTGACTGTCCAGATGTTCTTCTTATGAAAATTTAATAGGAATTATACTGGTAGGGTTTTATGGAAATTGAAAGCCTTTCTATAGGTTTCTTGAACTGTCCTAGAATTCTACAGTGAGAATATTATTTTCTGTTGAATTCTGTAGGATGGCTTAATCACCAAGAGAAAAGTTATATTCTATAGGACTTTTCCATAAGAGTTACCTCTCTATACCATGCTACCACCATTTCTAACAAAAACTCAGTGTAAGGGCTGGTCCACACTAAGCCCCCAGTTCGAACTAAGATACGCAACTTCAGCTACATGAATAACATAGCTGAAGTCGAAGTATCTTAGTTCGAACTTAAAGGTATTTACCGCGGGTCCACACGCGGCAGGCAGGCTCCCCCGTCGACTCCGCCTACTCCTCTCGCGGAGCAGGATTACCGGTGTCGACGGCGAGCACTTCCGGGATCGATTTATCGCATCTAGACAAGACGCGATAAATCGATCCCAGAAGATCGATTGCTTGCCGCCGAACCCGGAGGTAAATATAGACGTACCCTCAGAGTTAGCACTGTTGGTGTTCTGCAATATGAACCTTCATGGGACCCAGATATTTGGTTGCATTTCATCAACAGTCTCGTGGTCAAAAGTGTCCTCTGGCAGGGTAAAGGGAGGGAAGAATTAATATTGGGATACCAGTCAATATGAGTAGCTGTTTGTCTTCCTTGTTAAAGAACCACAATATCCTTTTCCCCCCTCAAGGGTTATGTTTTTATATTATAATTAAAGCAAATTCTCTACGCAATTATAATTTACTAACATTTTCAAAATAGATAAATAAACTTTAAATGTAAAAACAAAATGGTGTTCTAATTGTTGAAGGAGAGGAGTTGCCAGCTAGAATACCATTGCTTCTTTAATGAAGTGCAGACTTCTCTATCCCTTATCTGAACCAGTGGACACTTAAGCTTCTGTCTGCTTTGCAGCAGTCTGCATTTGTGTGGTGTTGGATTTTTAGCCTTCCGTCCCTATCATTTTTAAAAAAATTATAAAGTGTTAAGTTAAAGTTGTGTGGCCTAATTCTCTGATAGACTGATTGGTGTTACACCAGCAGATATCTAAGCCCATGGAATGTAACCATTCATCCTAAAGCCAGCTGAGCTATTAATATTTTTTCTCCTTTCTGACTCACTTCCTCAAGAAAGCTCTCCACTTTGCTGAGTGAAAGTATCAGGAACAAAAATGACAAATTAAAATTGGTAGAAATATATTTGTAGGTCAACAGAGAACTTCCTGCATTGTAATCTCTTCTAGTATGTGCAGTGAGAGAAGGATGGTTCTTGTCATACTTTCATAGGATTTTAGGCCAGAAGGGACCATTATGATCCTCTCATCTGGCCTCCTGCATAACACAGGGCATAGAATTTCACTCAGTAATTTCCGCATCAAGCCTATAATTTAAGGTGGAGGTAGACCATGTCTCTTAGAAAGATATCCAGTTTTGATTTAATTACTTCAAGTGATGGAAAATATACCACATGCCATGGTAAATTTTTCCAATGATTAATTGCTGTTAATAATTTGCACCTCATTTCCAGTCTGAATTTATCTAGCTGCATCTTCTACCCACTAGAGCTTGATATGTCTTTATCCACTAGAAATTTCTTCCCATGTAGGTTATGGACTGTGATTAATTCACCACTTAACCTTCTATTTAGGGTTTGTTTTTTTTATAATGCCATAAATGTGGCTAAACAAAGTACAAACTCCAGGTTCAGAAGAGCTTCCAATCCAAGTATCATGAAAGATTAGAAACAGCATCCAGCAAATGTCTTCTTAGCTCAGTAGGCAGTGTGTCAATCTCCTAGTCTGATGGTCCTGAGTCTCAGCCTCAGAGAAGGCAATCTGGGTCTTTTTTAGAAGACAAAAGAGTTGTAGGATCCATTGGCTGGAAGTTGAAGTCAGCAAAATTACAACTGAAAATAAGAAACACGTTTTTAACAGTGAGGGTAATTAACCATTGGAACAGATTCCCAAGGGATGCAGCAGATTCTCCATCACTTGGAATCTCTTAATGAAAAGGGAAAGATCCGCAGCTGGCATAAATCAGCATAGACCTATTGTTGCCAATATCTACTTTGAGGTATATAAAGTTGCAGAGTTGATGAGAACAGTTTAAAGCCAACCATGACTTAGAAATTAAAGGCTGGGGTTCTAATGTATATAATAGTATGGCGGGGGGAGAGATAAAGATGGCCACATAGTGACTTAATCAATGTTAATTGCAAAATTAAAGAGCCTGCAGCTCTCATAAGTGTATTCAAGAGCAATGTTCTGATTAAGAAATAAATCATGTGTACCAGTGATTTTTGTTAGAGCAATTTTGAAACATATTTAACTACAAAATCTCATTGCACAAGGACCTAAAACAAACCTTTCAGAGCCTCAAGGCCCATAGCAGGATATCCTCACTTTGAAGCCATTGCATAAAAAATAATAGGCTCTTCTTTCCTAAAGTGGCCCTGGGCTTAGATGGAGGCCCACAACGGGATTTCCTGTGCCAATTACTCAGACAACTGAGACTAGCTACTTTGTCTAGTAAACGAATATCACTGTTTGACTTCCTTCAGGAAATATTGGCTTTTGAAAACTCTGGTGGAGAAAAATAGATTCCTCCCAACACCCCTTAAATTGTTTGAAGACAAGATTTATACCCCAAAGAGGTCTATATAGTTGAAGGAGAACAGAGCTGAAACAGAAAATAGTGTAAGTAGCCTTTCTCTGCTTCATGAAAAATGAGAATTATATTGTGTGTGAGGTAGTGAATTCCACTAATTTTTTCATGTGATTTGTTTGTCTAGTGTGTTTGTAGATACTATGTAAACATGCATCCAAAGAGCATCATTTAGCATGATATGTGCTTCGCGAATTTACTTTCTAATGCAAATGGGGGCAAATATGACTGATACCAATTTATATACAAAGGGCTATGTTCTCCCCTCAGTGACATGGGCCCAACTGTCATTGACTAGATCAGGAGTTGCAGGCACATACCCAAAGGAAAAATGTGAGAAAGCACTGGGCTTTTAGTCCCCATTCAGAACAGCACTTAAGTGTGTGCTAAAGTCCCTCAAAGTGAAGGTATGGAATTTAGCATGTGCTTATGTGCTGTCCTGAACCGGGGCCTTAAATATATACTGTCAAGGTGATTGGGGCATACATTTGGGTCTGAATTTCACATCCCCCAGGGTTCAGATATGAGATTTTGGTCCTACCCTTTACTAAGATGGGAGACATTTGTAGAATTTAGATCAAGGTTCAGATTTGAAATACCTCCAAAATTTGAGAGGGTTTGCTTTGGGCTCCTAATTTGTATTAAGGAGTGCTGTTATTTACAGATGCAAGATGTGTTTTTAAATTGGAAAACTGCTTCAAAATACCAGTAAATCCCATACATAAAAACTAAAAAAAAAGTAATGAAGTGTCGATAAAGTTGATTGTGACCTTTTAAGTGTGTTGCTACTTGTTACGATTTTTATGCTGTCTCAGTGTGTCTGCTTCTTTGATGGAGTTACCGGCTTCAGAAATGCTGATTTAGCCTGTTTAAAAACAGAATAGTGGATTGAACAATAGTGCTAGTAGTAGCTAGAATAAATTTGTGGCCACCTTAAGGACTTCTAGATGTCCTTTAAAAAAACTGGGCAAAGGGGTAAAAACAGCAACAGTAAAAGAGAACAGGGAAAGAACTAAGAAAGATTACATGTCAAGTAATCTTTAGACTTTCGTAATGTTTGATTGCTTAATAGTGTAGGCCAGAGAGCTAGCTTTAGAATGTATTTATTTATGTATTGTTATATATTATTTATTTATTTATTTTATTCAGCAGTAATGCAAGAACCTACAGGCCTGTATCCTGTAAGATATTTAGCATAAAGCCTGAGGCCCATGAACTTTGGCACAGATAAATGGCCTAATGGTCACCCCTATGTTTTGGGGAACTGGAAATAGTGTGTGTAAGGGGGAATTTTGTCCATAACAACATCAGCCAACTGCAGGAACATGAGCTAACACTGGCTTTTGGATAGAACATTGGCAGATACGTGATCAGAAGAGGGTCATGGCAATGAATTGATGTATATGATAATTAGTTGAGATCATTAATATACTAACCTATACAAGAAGGACACATTAACTTTAGTAGGGTGAGGAAATACAAATAAAGAAGAGGGGAGAAACCCCTACTGAATATGCATTAGACATAGTGGCGTAAGTGTAACATACTATAAAAGTTGTATCCCAGCCTATGTGTGGGATGGGAGAGAAATGTAGCTCTTGGGAGGTGCCAGGATGTTGGCCACTAGTGATGATGAGGAAGGTGGTGGTGATGAGGAAGATGATGTCTAACATTTCAGGGTATTCTGCAAGGGATGGTGTGAGTATATGGATGTGCAGATGTACATTCTGTATTATCTCTATTTATCTTGCTGGGTTAGAGTGTTTGTGACTTTGCTAAATGTATTAATATACTATTGTAAATACAGAAGGATTCCTAAAATGTGAGTGTTACAACTGTGAACGTCAGGGTTGCAAACTGAACAGTAATTTTAATAATACTGGGACTGATCTAGGGACAAGAACCTGTCAAACCTCAAAGAGATAACTGGGAATGTTTAGGTAATCAATATAATTAATACATAATCTATAGATCGGGCTACAATGGTGTATCCTGTCCGATGTCTTAAAGTCATTTATTTGACTGGACAATAGACAGTTGCAGGCTAAACTGCATTCTGGAGCAAAATATTCAAAAGTGTCCAATAATTTTAGATGCCCTACTTGAAACACGTGGACATGAGCATCCTGGTTTAAAGGCTGCTTTTGAAAATTCAGCTGCTGACACCTTCAGAGAGAAAACAAGATAGTTAAGAAGTTGAACTCCAAGCATGTTGGAATCCGGGTAGATGAATAGTGTGAAATAATGGAGCGTCCTAACTCTTAACTGTGGCTTTATCCTACTTCTATAGATACGTTACCTTTTTGTGGTGCATGTTTCTGATATCTTGTATCTCTGGTTGGCACCCAATATATATATTTACAGCCAATAATATACCTTTCACAATAAAAATCCAACTCACAAGAACAGTTATGGGTAACTAGCAAACATTGGAGAATGTTTTGTAAATTGACATGATTAGCTACAATCAAAAAAGTTCCTTTCACAAAATTGCATTGTTATTCATGTCAGAATATTTAAGGAGCTTTAAAATGTTGTTAACAGAGATAAAATAATGCTTCTGTTTTGATGATGAAAACAGTTACTTGTTCAGTTGAGGACATCTTTGTGACATGAGTTTGAACTTTTCTATTTCTTGTCGGTGCCAGTTGTTAACATATTAATAATTTTGTTATTTCCCCAAAAAATCCTGGATTGTGGAAGTACACTGAGAATCAGAAGCCTGATTCTAATCTCACTCTGGTGTCAATCTGGAGTAGCACTGTTGACTTCAGTGGGATTACTCCACATTTAGACCATTGTAAGTGAGTTCCGAATCTGGACCTATATCTCATGCTATTTTTACCCCATTAAAAATTCATTCACACATTAGAAAGTCTGCATAAAACACAAACATAGAGAAACAATATTAGACTTTACCACATACTTGGGTTCCTTCAGAGCGTGAATGCACAGCATTCTGCAGTTTCTGGAGAAAAGAAGGTCATAGTATTCTCATAGTATTTATAATAAATAGGGTTGACAGAGTTCAATTATTTTACAATCATGATGGGATAATATTGATTTAAAGATTTTTTTAGACTTTTATCAATTTAAAATTCACACTCGTGGGAAATTGAGAGGGGGCATCAGACAATCATTTAATGACAGACATTGAGATGCAGAAAGTTAAAGCTTCATAAACCACTAAAACACACATTATCAAAACATCATGTCAAAATATATAAAATAAATATCCTTAAATCAAAAAAATCATACCTGTTTTTACTATTAATTCACTAGTCTACTTGTAAAAAGGCTAATTCAAAAATCTAAATCACATGATTTTGACTCTAATAAGTTCTCAAGCAGCAATTTTCTTACTTTACCTATTTGTAAATTTTGATTATTATCAGTAGAGAATTTTTTCTTGTTGTTGGTTTGAGAGTGTATGGTGAAATCAATGTTTACCAACATTTACTGTTAAAAATCTAATCCTTCCAAGCCTAATACAAATAGATTACAGCGGAATCACATGCCATTCAGATAGTAGTCATGGGTTTCCCCCCACCAGTTAGAAACTATACAAAATGGTCCCTGCAAATATATAGTGGGCAAAATCAATGAGAGGAATGGATGGGGAAAGCAAGGGAAGATGGAAGGATGGATGAAAATAAATGGGGAAGTAAGAAGTGGAAGAGAAAGAGAGAAGGAACTGGATGGAAACCAGGGCAGAAAAGATAAGAAATAGGAGAAGCGGGGGGATTGTGTGACCTCTAGAGAAGATGGCTGCCTGACGTCTGGTGTCTTCAACCCCCACCCTCACCCCCTGACTAATTCTCATCAGTTAAGGGCTCCCAGGTATCTAAATCATAATTTGCTCTTAGAAATTTACTAATTAGATAAGGAGGACCCTGTTTGTTTTGTTGTTATGGATCCTGCTGGGAAAAATAGTACCAAATTTGATCTTTTAGCTCAAGATATATGTGAGTTCTCTAAAAATGTGAGAGAAGTCAAAGCTCGTTTGACCTATAAGTAACAAATGACAAAAAAAGCCATAACACTGAAGAAAGTTAAAATGGAGATTGCTTCCTTAATGCAAAGTATAACCAGTATTGAGGAGAAACAAGAAGATCTGGAAAACTGGTAACACAGGAATAATTTGCTGTTACTGGGGGACTCCTGAAGGGCCAGAAGGACAAAAACATAACTCATTTTCTCCAGAACACCCCTGCCCCCCGCTATATTGCATCCTGGTTGTCTCCCCTGGGGATGGGAAGGACTCATCGAGTGTCAGGGGGCAGAAGAAAAGAGAACAATAATAACTCCATACCCATCATCTTTAAATTGATAAGATTTAATGACACAGTTAAGCTGATGTCTGCTGCTAGGCAAAAAAGAACACTTAAATATAAGGATTTAAAATGCTTTTTGTATCCAGACTTCTCTGTAAATTAAAGCAAGAAGAGAGCCGCATTTAATGGCATCAAGCGAGCTCTCAGGGGATCAGATATTAACTATTGCCTCTGTTATGCTTATAAGAAGCACACGGGATCTTTTCAGGGGAAAAGGCAATACAGCGCGTTTATTGAAGATACAACAATTAGCATATGCATTTAATCACACACACACACACACACACACACACACACACACACACACACACACACACACACACACACACACACACACACACACACACTGTCCCGCTAGTCGATGTTATAGTTACTAGTCCAGAGTCTGGATCAATCTTGTGGCCAGCTAGCCTGATCACGGGTAGGGAGGAGCCGGGTTCTGTCAGTCACGACACAATGCTCCGGGGAAGTCTTGGCAGGACGAACCCAAAGTTTTATGGCAAGGCACACTGTTTATATAGCGATTTTTTTTTTATTGGGACTAATGAATTTTGCACTGTCATGCTGTAATCAATTGTTCTTTGACTAGTGCTTGTTTTTTTAAACTGTTTTTTTTATTATGTTTTTTAAGGGACTTAGCCCAGGCTGGTTTTGATTACAGCTATTTTGTTCCCATTGATAGGTGCTTGTTTTATTTTTATAGTCGTTAATTTGCTCTTTTTTGACATTTCAATGGGGTGTGTTGTAATTTTCTGGCACCCTTGTGTTTGTTCTTGGTTTCTTTTTAGAACATTTGGTTTGGTGATGGCCTTTATATTTATTTTTAACACACACATTTCTTATTTACACACAAAACTGAATTGATTTACACAGAACATTTGAACAGGAACATCAAATTGCAATGAAAGAGAAAAACAATTATTGCATTCTTTTACTTATTCTAAAATGCTAGACCTATAACAAAGTGGTGACCCTAAAAGGTCTGTTACTGCCTTGATATCAGCTCAGACACAGATTTTGATTATACACCAATACATTTAATACATGCTATATTATTATTTTTTATTTTAAATTATATAAAATATAAACATAAAATCCTACTACTACACCCCAGATATCCTTCAATCTTCATAATGAAGCTGACAGGCTCTGTGAAATACCTTATACACCATCGTATGCTTGGCAACCACTACAGAAATTGAGACCAGATCTCACTAAGAGTAACAGCATGATCCTCTCAGAAAGGAAAATAAATTGGAGAGTATAAGCCCTGAAGAATAGGAACTGTGATTTGGAAAACCAGGCAACTTATGTACATATGTTCTACTTCTACTTATTTATATATTTATGAGTCTTTGTATATGGTTATAATATATACATGATGCTAATATGTTCATAACTATTTATTTGTGTGTTATTTGTGACTATCACTTGTATATTTATTTTTACCTTTTCACCCAACGTTATAGTTCATATATTTATAATGTGTATGGTAATTATTAAGGCTGCAAGTTTGTCACAGAGGTCATGGAAGTCACGGATTCCGTGACTTTCCGTGACCTCCATGACTTCTGCAGTGGCCAGTGTGGCTGGCTCTGGTGCTGCTCGAGCAGCTCAGGTAGCCCCTGGGCCAGTCGCACCCGCTGCTGCTGGGGCAGTCTCGGTCCCCCCATCCCCAACAGCAGCAGGAGGAATTTGGGTATGGAGGGGGCTCAGGGCTGGGGGTTGGGATGTAGGAGGGGGGTGGGGCGCTTACCTTAGGGGGGCTCCCCAGAAATGGCAACATGTCCCGGCCAATGGGAGCTGTGGAGATGGCAGTGTGCGGAGATAGGAGCTTAGGGAGGGACATGTCGCCATTTCTGAAAAGCCGGGTAAGGAGCCTGACAACCCCGCCAACTCTCCCCCACCCCCAGCATCAGTAGGGGTCCCAGGCTGCTCCCACCCAATCACGCACCTGGACTGGCCCCCCAATGCCTGTGTCTCCCCACAGCACCCCCCGGGTCGTCCCCCCTCCAGCACCTGCGGCACTCCCAAGATTTAGTCAGGGGTATAGTACAGTTTTTGTTTACTGACTGTGACCTGTTCATGACTTTTACTAAAAATACCCGTGACTAAAATGTAGCCTTAGTAATAATATATTCGTATTTATTTGCACACATATTATCAGTTACGTCACTTCATGTTTACCTTTTTATTAGTCTATTAGTATAAATATGTATATACCATGTGCATATTAACATTTATGTACTATATACTATTACTTATGCATTCATATCTATGACACAATAGGTTTCATTCATTTATATGTCTTGGCACATGTAGGAATTTTGGTAAATATAAGTATATTTCTGGCAGATTCCTAATTAATTTATATTGTGCATGGGTGAGAGAGCGTGGATATGGGTATATGCCATGTGGGACCTGAACTTGCCAGTATTGGCAGTCTGAGATTTAAGAGTAAGGTGTGTGGTGTATGGGTTTTTTGCACGAAGAAGCACTCGGAGGCTGTTGATATATTGGTCATCAATTATTATTATTGTATCAATCTGAACAATCACTGACTTTCATGAACTCTATTAAGTTTTGTTCCTAAACTGTACGGGGGCTTAATGAAACCTCCAAGAGAATCAAAACTTGAAGGCACTTAAAATCAAATGGATGTCACATAACTTTTCTTCAGGTGACCCATTTAAGGAATGAAGATGAAGACAGAGTAAAAAAAAAACTAAGGGTGGGACATGAATGTCACTCCTCTTTGAACTCCAGAAGCAGGGGAGTAATGGTACTAATCCACAAGAGCCTAACTTTTTAGTGTATTTCAGTCGCAGTCAGATCCAGAGGTACATAATAATAGAAGGCATTTTTAAGAGTGAGATAATAATCTTGGGGAGTGCAAATCATCCTAATGATGGGAACACATCCTTTACTGCAGAAATACCTGACATTATTTCCAACAGAGCTGATATCCCAGTGGTACTAAGAAGAGAGTGAAATACTGTCATGGATGATATCATAGACAAATCTCAGTGTTTTAGGTGGAAACTTCAGGCATTTGCAAACCATCCAATATTGGATATTGGACTAGAGGATTTTTGGAGAATGCAGCAACCTAGGAAGTGTGACTACACATTTCTCTAAAGTTCATGTCTTCAATTCCAGATTAGATTTTTTTATGATATCTAAGGTGTTAGCTCCTGCATATCTGAAGGCGGAAGTTGGTAATATCATCGTCTCTGATCATGCTCCAATTTCTCTTCACATATATACTGGTCATAGTGCTACAAGATCCTCAAAATGGAAGTTAAACACCCATCTACTTAGAGACCCTGAATTTCTTCAGATGATTGAAACATCCATTATCAACTTCTTGAAGGAAAATAAAATTACTGTCTCCTCTACTTTATGGGAAGCACTCAAGGCTACCTTAAGGGTAGAATACATAAAAATTGCATCTAAAAAGAAGAAAAAAGGGAATAAATTACTTAATTTTTGGCAGAGGAGATTGCTAAATTTGAAAAAGAAACCTAAAACACACTCAGGCTTGGTCCACACTGGGGCGGGGGATCGATCTAGGAAACGAAACTTCAGCTACGAGAATAGCGTAGCTGAAGTTGACGTTTCCTAGATCGAACTAAGTTTACTTACTGCAGGTCCACGCGGCACAGGCAAGCTCCCCCATCGACAGCGCTTCCTCCTCTCGGCGAGCAGGAGTTCCCCAGTCGACGGGGGAGAGCTTCTGGGATCGATTTATCGCGTCCAGATGAGACGCGATAAATCGATCCCAGAAGATCGATCTCTACCCGCGGAATCAGGCGGGTAGTGTGGACCTAGCCTCAGAATAATGAGCTGCTACACTCACTCATTACCTCAAAATACAAATGCAATGAATGTATGTCTACCCAGATTGAATTCAAGCTTAATACAGTTAAACAGAGGCATTTTAAATGGGGGGGATAAAGTGGGCAAACCCCTAGCAAGGAAAATTAAAATAGCTTCATACACTAACACTATATCCTCTTTGCTACATGAATAGTGACTTTGATTCCAATCAATTTGACCAGATTATGGAGGGAGTACTCCTAAATACATTGGCAATACCTCTCTCTACTAGAAGTTAAGCAAGCAATTGGCACGGCAAACCACCTGGGTGCAATGGCTTTCCTGCAGAATTGTGTGAGACATTTATCAATCAATTAGAGCATCAGAAGTTTACAATGAAATATTTACAAAAGATGATGTCAAAGGACGTGATGATGGCAGTTATTATCCTAATTCTAAAATAAGACAACATGGTCTTCATTGTGGTGATTACCACCCCGTCTCTTTGTTGAACTTACAAAGATTCTCACTTCACACTTAAGCAACATTACTCCATTAGACATTCATGTGGACCAGGTGGGTTTTATTCACAGCAGATTAGAGTGGACAATATTCAGAAGATACACCATTTAATCCGACAGGCACAGACAACTGATGCTCCAGCTGCTATCTTACTGTTAGATGCTGAAAAGTCCTTCAAACACGTGGAATGGCTATAACAACAAACAATCCTGAGAAAATTAGGATTTAAACCTAAATTTCTTACTTGGATTGATATTACACCTCTACCCCGCTATATAACACAACCCAATATAACACGAATTTGGATATAACGTGGTAAAGCAGCACTCCGGGGGGGCAGGGCTGTGCGCTTCAAAGCAAGTTCGATATAACGCGGTTTCACCTATAATGCGGTAAGATTTTTTGGCTCCCGAGGACAGTGTTATATCGGGGTAGAGGTGTATTTACAAAACACCCTTTGCCACTGTTCTGACAAATGGTGTTATCACCTCTACTTTTCAGTTATGTCGAATAATGAGTCAGGGATGCCCTCTATCAGCTCTACTGTTTTACATAGCCATGGAAATGCTAGCAGCATATATCAGACAGATACCCTCCATTGACAGTATTACAATTCAGGATAAAGAATACAAGATTAGCCTATACATGAATGATATTCTGTTCACTCTCAAGAATGCCTCTTCTTCGATTCCACCGCTACTATCTGCGGTAAACTACTTTGATGAGATATCAGGATTTTGGATAAACTTGAACAAGTCTCAATTGATGGATATTTCTCATAAATCAAATCCATTTAAAATACAACCATTCTCCTTCCATTCACCCAAAGAGATGACCTACTTAGGATCAGGATACGCTCTGATTTGTCAAAGATAGTATCTGCAAATATGGATGTGATATTTACAGAAGTGACAAAAGATGTGGAGAAATGGTGTTTACTCGCAATATCTTTATTGAGAAAGAACCTATTACAATGAATGTAGGACCGAGATTAATGTATACAGTTAGCTTAATTCCACTTAAATTTCCTGCTTCAACTTTCACAAAAATAAATAGAGTTGCACAACAATTCTTATGGAGTATGAAGACACCATGGCTATCCCACAAAATAGAAATTATGGCCAAAAGAAGGAGTGAGATTATCTGTTTTGTATTTATATCACCTGGCTTTTCAAATAAGATTTTTAATAAGATAGTTCTGTCCCACCAACTCTTCCCAAGCCCCAGTATGGCTTGAGATTGAAGAAAAATTATTAAACCCCTTCGTTAAACTTCCATTTTCAAAGCAGTTGCCTGCACCTTTAGGGAAAACCACAATATTTACCTCCTGTTAGAGTGTTCTGCAGAAAATCAAGTCCATTACCACTTTCAATCTCATTGACTCTTCTTCCGAGGCATCTGGAATAATCTCCAATTTAAATTTGCTAATTGCTCAAAATTCAGATCCACCTGGTTAACCAAGGGCATATTAACTGTAAAAGATATTATTGAATGGACAACTTTCGCCTCCTTTACAATTCTTAGTGCTAAACCCCAGCTACCAATGCAGCAAGGTCTTTCTACACTAATCTTTGACTCAGAATTATAAAGGTACTGAGGAATAACACTCCACTTGAAGTGTACCTTAAAAAGTATAATCGCCAAAAACATTTTGTGGGTAACACATACAAATGGCTGAACTCCTGGATTGAGTCTATTAACTGTACCCCAGAAGGAAAATGGGAGAAGGAGCTAAACATCTCCATTTCCTCCAACAGGAGTGATAACATCTGGGACAATATATACAGAATTGTCCAGAGTTTTCAAAACCCAAAGCAGGGGTAACTTAACTGTTTCTCTCCAGGCAGTGTCAGGAATAAACAAATGCGGACACAGCTCCTCCGCCTGATAAATTATTTGTCCAAATAAGGGTACTTTTGCCTAAAACTATGTTTTTAGTAGGTCTCAAGCGCAAGCGTGCACACACACACACACACACACACACACACACACACATCAATCAAAGGGCCCTCATTTCATCCGGCTGCTGGCTCCTTACGCAAAGAAAAGCTTCCTCGAACTTCTCCAAAGTGTATCCTTTTGCCTAATCTTTTATAATTAACTTAAACAAAGCACATAACTCATAGTGACTCCTAGTGGATCACCATAGTAACCCCTAGTGGGTCACCAATTATCCTCATTTCAGCAAACTACTCATTATCTCTTATCATCTAAATGTTTCTAGTATCTCTAGTCATAACAACAATACAATGTATATGTCGGGGCACTTAAAACCAAGGTTGACTGTCCAAACATTCCTTCCATTCTCATGGTATATTATCTCGCTGTCCCATCCTCCCATGCTGACTAGTAGAACTGCAAACATGCAGCTGTTTGGCCTTGCCTCTTCAAGCCCTAACGTTATTTCTAGCAACGTAGTATTTGATTTTCATCTAGCAGTGGCTGGACACACAAAATGGCTGACTGCAGTAATGTCCGGTTCTGGGGTTACACACAGTAGTGCCAAATTTTGGGGTTACAGAACATCCAGTTCACTGTTTTTGCATTTCTTTCAGAACGGATTTCTAACTAGATATATTGGATTCCTGAGCAATTGCATAAAGCTGGACACGCCCCACATAGTAAATGTTGGAGATATGAAGCTCCAATGCGAACCTGTCTCAAATAGCCGTTGAATGTCAAAATATATCCCCACTTTGGAAGGAAGTGGGTGGTGCTGTATCTAAGGTGAGAGATGTAAGGATTCCTCTGTGTTTTGGGCATTTTAGAAGACCTACCCTATTGGAGTAATTCCAGGGAATGTATTGCTGCAGCACTTATACTGTCCAAAAGATTAATTTAATGAAAAGGGAAATCTGCTATCCACCCCCCCACACACACACACAAATTCTTTGACTGGCTAACTGAGTTAACTGACACCGTCCTCATGGAAAAAACAGACCTTAATCTATAGAGGCACAAGAACCAACCATGAAGATATTTGTTATTTCATGAGAACATTACAAATGGACTCCAGGTAGATTGGGTTTTAATGCATTGCCTTTTTCTGGGGTGAGGGAGGGAAGGGAGTTGTTATAACTCTCATCAGTATTTAACTATGAATATATCATACTGTGTCATTGTGAAATCTTTACTCCAGCTATGTTTTGTCATTGTATTTGAATATATCTGTATGGCTATATCAAAACTTCTGAAACATAAAAGAAGAAGAGAAAATAAAAACTCATCTAAAATACACTATGGCTCTGTGAAGAAAGGGGAAAGTAAAACAAGGAGATTGGTTTTCCAACCAGCTCTACTAAAACTGTGTGTGATCGTTATACATTGAGAAACCCCTCTTTCACAGCTTTCCATTGCAGAACAATGCACAAGTAGTTGCATAGACATCTTTGCACAAGCAAAGATAGATAGATATTCCAGAGATCCAGCTGAACATCTCCTCTGCAACAGATCTTGCAATTTCCCCCTGGATTACATCTTTCAGGTCAAAGTTGCCACCTCAGCTCATGTTGCGCTGTTTCTGCTCTGCAGGTTGGAGATAGCGGTGCTTCATTCTTTTATGGGCAGAAAGCTGCCTACATAACCAGGAGGATTATATTTGACACTAGTTCACAGTCTACAAAAGACAATAAAAACCTGCAGATAGAAACTAACTCCCCAGAACCAGTATGTTTTCTAAGCCTGCAATTTCCTATATCACCCATGTCTATGACTGTGTGTGTCATTGGATGCTACTACTCTCACAAGCTGTATTTCCTCTGCTTAAAGAACAGCATGAGGAAAAGAAATCTCGCTGAACTGTAGGGCAAAACTGTTGATCTCCTCTGTCCTCTCTTCTCTCTCTTCTCAGCCTTGGATCCTGCAGGATATGTTTTATCCTCCATAGCTGTGCTGATGAGCTTAAAACACAGGAAGCAAGTGATTTGAAATAAAATCTAGATTGTTGGTATTCCATAATTATGAAATAAACAAACAAAACTTAAAAAGAAACATAGATACCCCAAATAAATGAAACACCTAACTCTTGCTACGGACAGTCCTACAGTATTTTATCCCAACGTCAATGCTCATTAGGATATTGCTAATGTACTCCCGCCAGTTTTAGCCAAAGCTATCTTCTTTATTGCTGACTGGTTATACCTAATTTGTAATGTCGTAGTTGACTCCTGTTAGGGTACATCTACATGGTGATAAAAGCTCCACAGCACGGCCATGGCTGGCCGAGGTCAGCTGACGGGCTTTTGGGGCTCAGGTTGTGGGGCTAAAAATTTCTGTGTAGATATTTGGGCTTGGGCTGCAGCCTGAGCTCTGGGATCCTCCACCCTCGCAGATCCCAGACCTCAGCTACCAGCCTGAGCTCAAACGTCTATACACCGATTTTTCAGCCCCAGAGGCCAAGCCCTGCAAGCCCAAGTCAGCTGAACCAGGCCAACCACGGGTTTTTTATCCCCGTGTAGACATACCCTTAGGGAGACTTTTGCCAGCATGTTTTCCTCTGGCAGCTGACCCTTTAAATCTAGGGGAAACAGTGAACTGTAGCCCTAAGGTGGCAATTTTGGACATTAGCTGCTTAATGCTTCCAGTTGTAATTCCATTGAAGTAAATATTCTCCCCTCATTTGGTGGCTGGCTGTGGTGTAGGGAATGCGGGGTTGTGGGGGAGGAATTCAGGAGATGTAGGGGCTATTCCCCTCCTCTTCATCTTAGACTTAGGGTAAATTCTGTAATTTCTCTCTGACTGTTTCCCTGTCTGAAAAATGATAATATTGACAATTAGCTGCCTTTGCAAAGGTCTGAAAATCACTCTGTAAGTGGTAATGTATGGTATATTTTTCCCCCCGCCTGACTTTCCTGTTTCTTTTCAGGAATGCTCACATTCAGGATTGCTTTTGAATTAACTTTAGGCATTTATAATCCACATCCAACTGCCTGTTAATGATAGTCAGCAAAGTATAAGGCATCCAGAAAGGGTCCTACTGTTTTCTATCAAATTAAGAAAGAAAAGAAGGTACAAAAGCATTTGCAGGCCCACTAGAAGAAAAAGAGCATCCATTTGTCCATATTCACCTCAGTAGGCTCCTAGAAGAATACCTGTCCCTACCGGATAGATTCAGCTCAGCCACATGTTGTAGTAATATGACTCTCTGCTTCCCAAATTTAAAAGGTTCAATCCCATTCTCTCATCCCTGAAGGAGTGGCACATTACCTGTTTTGACAGAGTGCTGCAAATAAAAATAGATGAGAGAGGTTGCTTTTTTGTCTTTGAATTAAATCTTTATTACAACAATGTTATTTTTTTCTTTTTTTAAAAAAGTACTTTTACAAACAAAGAGCCTTTGTTACTCCAACATTAAGAAACCCCCTTTTGTACGACACAATGAATAAAAATGTACAGCATTCAGCTATGCCACAAAAGCACCTTTTTCTTCATCGGTAACCCCCCGTTAGGGCCAGTGCTGTTTTATTGTGAAAATCAGTAGGTGCCATCTAGCTCAGCATTTATAACTTCAGAGTGTTATCCCCTTGCTTGGAAGAGCTTGCTATTAACTTCCAACTGAATGAAATTAGCCACACATCAGCTCTGGGGAAAGGAGTTGGGGAGGGGTGGGAAAAATAATAATGATAGTTTAGAACTTCATGGTGACTGCACCTAATACAGTCTAATAGGGGAATAAGTCCCTTGCCCATATCCCTTGCCCCATCACACAGTGCAGATGTGAGAGGGCTCCCTGAATGCTCAGCCCAGATTCTAGGATGAAAGAAGGGCTGTGTACCTGATATTCTCCACCCCCCACCATGAGCAGGTGGATGGTGAGGGACAGAAATGGGTAAGTAATGAACAGAGCCATGGCTCCACCACCAAGTACACTAAGGTCAGTGCAAGGGGTATCTTGCAGGGGGTGTCACAACTTACTTTCCCTCGCAACATTAAGATGTGGAACAGGGGAGAAATTGTGTGTCTCAGTTGCTGTTCCTTCCCAGGGCCTCTCCCAAGGTTGTGTAGCGAGGCGCTGACCCTTACACAGAGCTGAATCTAAAGGCCCATCTCACCCTTAGGTAACACGGTCCCTGCCTTCAGTATCCAGTGGGTTGATGTATAATAAATTATCAATCACAACATGTTTTCTTTAACTCTCTGTAGTTGTCGCCCAGAAGCTGACTCATAATATGTGAGTGCAGGCATTTTAAAGCTGTCCAAAAGTACTTCTCTACTGCTGGTTATAATCAAAAGCCTTTTCCCTGCAAACCAGAAGGTAAAACTTCTGAAGCAATTGGCCTTTTCACAGATTGTGGCACCGTAGGCTAGACAATGTTTGAAGCACAATTTCCATGCAATTTAAGATTTCCTTTTTGGCTGTTTCAGAAGCCTGCATTTTCTCTCTTTCATATTTTTTTAAGAAGGTCAGTTTATTCTTCAGAGGCGAGGGGACCCAACAGATTATTGCCTAGCCTTCACACCCTGGCCTATTGCCTATTGCCTCTGAGCTGGCTTTAAATTGTTCCTTACAATAACTCATTGCTTTCTGAATAAAATATTCACCCCCACTTGCTGTCCTGATGCTTATGAAAAAGTGCTTTTGGCTCCAGTCTGACAAGCTCTGCAGCAAAGGTTTTCTAAGAGCGAGGGGAATGGAAATCTTTGGTATGTTTCATAAAATGCATGAGACAAACCAATTGGTTAGATAGGATTGTGGTTTTCATCAATTACAAAACTCATTCGTTTGTATCTGGATTTCAGACCTCTTCCCAATGTGTTAGTCCAGGGGTAGGCAACCTATGGCACGTGTGCCGAAGGTGGCACGTGAGCTAATTTTCAGTGGCACTCACACTGCCCAGGTCCTGGCCACCGGTCCGGGGGGCTCTGTATTTTAATTTAATTTTAAATGAAGCTTTTAAAACATTTTAAAAACCTTATTTACTTTACATACAATAGTTTAGTTATATATTATAGACTTATAGAAAGAGACCTTCTAAAAACGTTAAAATGTATTACTGGCACGCGAAACCTTAAATTAGAGTGAATATATGAAGACTCGGCACACCACTTCTGAAAGGTTGCTTACCCCTGTGTTAGTCAATGATGTTTTAAAAATGAATGCAAATTTGCCTTAGAAACATGTGCTTTCTTAATTTTGTTAATTAGAATTAATGATCTATTAAGCAGTGTGCCCATCAACTAGGAAGCTTACAGTCCAGAGTGCTGGGATTTTCTTATTAATTCTATTTGAAACGGAGTCACAATAGCAGCTGAAATATGGGAGCTTATGGGCTTGATTCAATCAAGGAAGTCATTCGGCTTCAGCAGCACACAAGAGAAGACAATTGTTTTGGTGTCTGATATGTAGCATCTGGTTGTAGATTTGGGTTGAATCAGAGCCCCATTGTGCTGTGCAATCACACAGGAAAACACAGTCCCTGTCCTGAACAGCTTACAGTCTAAGACAAGACTGAAGTAATGAATGAGATAAACAATGGGAAGGGGTGAGGGAGGAGGATGAGAACAAGGTGACATAGTTTAGCTACGTGTACAACTACTTGGTTCCAGGCCGTTAAAAAGGGCGAGAAAATGTGTACTTTATTTTAAATGTTTTTATGGGTTGATGTGAGGCAAACCCGCAGCCGGACCAGGGCTGCTCACTCTGCTACAATGACTCGCCCTCCCCCTTTTCCAGCTCCTCCAGATCCTTCTCCTCAGGTTCTGGCCGCACTTCTCCCCGCACCTCCTGCTCTATGCACACACCAGCTGTGGCTCCTCGAGGTCACCTCCTCATCAACCTCCTCCTGGCGCTGGCCCAAGTGGCCATCCATCATACCAGGAGGCAGTACTCTGCTATGGGAGGTGCTTTGGGACTGTGGAGCCTATTTCTGCTCCTCTCTTAGGTCACTTGTCCGGGTAGAGTTCCTCTGGGCCACCTCCACTAACTCCCTAGACAACTTTGAAGAGCAGTGGGAGCTGTCCGGGGTTCTCTGTTTGGTATCTCCCTCTGGTTTCCTGCTTTTGACCCTGTGACCCACACTCCTATCCCTATTTTTTCATTCATTGTCCCCCAAATTTATTTGAGTCCTGGGTTCATTGGCTCCTCCCCTTAGGCTGGGGGAGGGGCCTTTAGATGTGGGCGGGCTTGCGTCCTCCCACCTCCGGGGACTCGATAGGGACAATAACTCACTCTTCCAGCAGAGCTTGACTCATCTCTCAGGCCTGCACTGACTTCTCCCTCCAGTGGACCCTGCAGTGACTCAACCCTCAGGCATGCTGCAGCACCCTATCCCCAGGCAGGGCCTGAGACAGCTGACCCGAAAGCACAGGAGCCTTCACCCTCACTGCCAGAGGGGCAAATTAGTCTGTGAAATAGCACTACTTGGTTAGGAACAATTCTGCTGCCGTATGGTGTTACACACGCCCTAGGCTTCTTCTAGCCTGCCTTCAATCCTGTCCCTGACCAAGCCTTGTTCCTGCCTACTTTAGACTTTTCTGTGCCCTATCCTGATCCTACTCGAGCCCTGCACCCACCTCCTGACCCCCAGACTCGTGAACTGACTCCAACCCGGATTCGACCTTCGGCCTGCTTCCAGACTCTGACTACAATCCTGATTTGGTTTGTCCATGTACTCTGACCCACAACCTGTCCCTGAATCCCAATTTCAGCCCTGCCTTCAGCCTGGTCCTGACCCTATGTCTGGCTTCAACCACCACTTCAACCATCAGGCCTGACTGCCTAGAACCCAGAGCCTGAGAGTTGACAGTATTTCAATGCTTAGTGCTGTATAAAATGAAAATTAAGATGGCTCCTATCTAATCTCTCTTTCATATCTCTAAAGAATCTGGGGACTCTGTGTTTCAGTGGATTGGGCACCAATTTAAGAAGCAAGACACCTGCTTTTTAAACCCAGCTTCTTCAATAGTTCATGATGTAACCACTAGTAAGTTACTTTCACTCTTTGCACTTCCTTTGCTCCATCTGTAACATGGGGATAATGATACTTACCCACCATTTATAAAGTGCTGTAAGGCCCCTGGATGAAAGAAAACAGTATATACATGTGGTGGATTGTTAGGATTATTATTGTTGTTGTTATTTATTATTTGTATTATCATAGCACCTAGGAGTCCCCATCAAGGACCAGCACCCCATTATGTTACGCACTGTACAAACAAAAGAGATGGAACAAAAAAACAGTCCCTGCCCCAAAGATCTTACAATCAAAGTAATTGTTGCCATCTTGTCTAATCACTTGGCTTAAGATACATGTAAACTAGCTACCCAAATGGGGCCTGAGGGCAGACCTTTGTGCTTGTGTGCATCCCATGGACTTCAGTAGGGCTCTGTGTGGATGCAGATGTCAACCAGAAGAGCTCTAAATTCAGGATCAGGGTGCATAACTTTCTACTTTACTTTAGTAGGTACATTTTCATATGCCAATAGGACTTAATCCAAAGCCCATCAAAGTCAATAGGAGTCATTCCATCAACCTCAGTGGACTTTGGATCAGGACCATAGAGATTTAAAACATCCCTTGATGCTACTTATTACTGTGGACGGCAGTGCTGCTTTTTGTTAAGTGGGGGTTGAACAAAGGATGAAGTTGACCCTACGTGTGCAATGCAATGCATTTTTGCAAATGTAGCTTTTCTAGAAAAACAAAATGGGTGAGGAAAGTTGAAGTGCATCACTAGCATTCAAAAGCCAAGATCTGTAATGTAAAAGGTGCCTACAAAGGAAGTATTGACATTTAGCCTCACAGTTTCATTAAGTTTTAACTCTGTACATAGAAAAAAATAATTATATGGTGTTTTAAGCTTTCACGAAAGGTCAGCTCACTAGTACTGAAGTATATAGCAGCAGAGGTTGATAAGATAATTCTCTGAGCAGAAACACGTTTTAATGGCTGATCGGGGCAAATTATAAGAGCTTCACGATGCACACTTGATAATGAGATTCAATTATTTCCTATGAGAATTTTAAGCCCCCTGGGCAACCCATCTTTTGCTTACTGTAAGCAAAACTAATCTTCCCAAGTATAAAAATGACACTCATCTTTTTATTGTGCTGGCTAAGACAAAGGTCAGATCTAATAAAGATCACTGTGCTTGACAAATAACACTTAATGTTTCTTTTCCTCCAGCTTCTACTGTATTGCAAAGTCAGGTTACTACAGTAATAGAATAATGGTACTTGATTAACATTCCGAGTGCAAGACCACAGCAACACCCTCCATATCAGAGTCTCCATTAAAATATTCTTTTACATCAGGCTGGTATATACTGTATCTTGACTTCCAAATACACAGAAGTCCATCAAAAAAATCTATTGGCCATTCAAGAAACAGGAGAATACAGTAAGAAGAACCAGCACCCACTGATGCCCATCCCTTCCTAATAGATGTGCTTCAGAGAAAGATAAAAACTCCTTAGGGACTCTGAGCATATGCATTAGAAGGAAGGATGTTCCAGTTGTTAGAGCATTACCTTATAACTTGGGAGATCCATGACCTGCTCATTCACAGAGATCCATGTGACCTTGACCAAGTCACTTGATCTCTCTCTGCCTCAGTTGTTCATCTGTAAAATGGGGATAGTGACACTGCCCTACCTCACGGAGTGTTGTGAGGATGAACATTCTGAAGACCATGAAGTGTTCTGATGCTACAGTGATGGTGGCCATATAAGTTCCATAAGTAGATTCCAAACCCAAATTTGCTGAACAAGGTCAACTTGTGGCCTTGTTTCTCTATAACCTTGTTCTCCTACATTTAGGATTTATTTTTTATGATCACATAATACCTTTAATAAAAAAAATAGACACAGAGAACATTGCAACATAAGCTTTATCTTTAATCATTGGAGAAGATTTTTTTTAAAAAACCTATAATAAATAGTTAAATTCCAGGTTCCAGAATGAGATATTTTAATTAGGCATTCACTGGATCTTATTCGGCCCTTTTCTAGTTTTAACTTTGACTATTCCAAGAAATACAATCTTTGCAATACTGATATTTGAATTAGTCATATTGTAGGGTGATGAAATCACTGGGAGCTGCAGCCTCTCTGAAAATCAGGTCATTGTTTTCTCAAGCTGAACACCTGGGATTATAGGTCACGTTTGAAAATCCAGTCTAAGTGAATTGCCCGAGAGGCACCCAGTAAATTGTGTTAGAGCCAGAAACAGAATCCAGAAGTCATGACTCCCAATCTTCATCTCTAATGGGTAGACTCTGACTCTTAATACTATGTTCATTCCCAGTGTTTCCTTTTCTGCAGTAACCACATGGCATTCTCTGTTCCTGATACTATCATCCTGTCACCCAAAGCTGATTCCCATGATTCACTTCTGGTTCCTTCTCAGCTAGTTTAAATTGGTTGCATTTAATTATCGCTGGTCTTTCATGTATTCCTTTATCTAAGATCTCCATTGATTTTATTTAGGGTTTCCCCTGTCATCTCATGAGTTTTTGTTTTGTTTTTAAAGTGAGCTTCTTTGCAAATTTCACTTTCCCCCCACCTCCCTCTGTTCTGCCAACTCTTAATTTTTTCCTGGAAAATATGTTCAGTAAATAAAGTTCAGCTAATGTACATTTTAAATATACAGTTCATTTGTGGGAAGCCTGGGCTACTTACATAAAATACCAGGTGGGGAAATGTGTTAGAGGTCTCTCAACCTGGGAAAAATAGGTTTTTTTCAGGCCTTTTCCTTCCAGCCTTGGTCTGAATTTACTAAGATGACAGTACAGAAATGCTGCTTCCAGGCCACTTAACAAAAGCGTCTTCAAGTGTAAAGAAATACTTCCCAGAGCCTACAGAGAGCCGAAGTGTGAAAAGCTGCTCCAAGTGCTAAAAGATGCATGCCCCATGGACATGTTTAAAATTAGTTAGTTTAAACACCTGAAGCATGAAACAACATCTGCACGGGCTGTGATCAAACTCAAATACAGAAATTAAAAATAGAAGATGCTGATATTACTTTGGGTGAAGCGGAATGCACAATAAACAGAACACAGATTAATCTTTCCTTTCATCTGTTTCATTCTGCTTCCGTTACTCTGTTGAATGCTCTTTCCTCACTACTTTTTATAACTCAGACTGTTACTATTACACTCTGAATGGAAAGAACTAGAGTATGTTGTAACTTTTCTTACCTAACATGTTACCAGCGTTAATTACTTCTCGGGGCTCCACCCAGGCTCCTGTCAATGGGGGTATTCATTCTCTGGAGCAGGACCAGAGGGGGGAGACAACTCATTACCTGATTCCCTATGCAGCCTGTAATGAAACAATCTAGGACATGAAAGCATCTGAGCACCGAGTTAATCAATGGCATGTAGAGCAATTTCTTGAGACCATTTTAATATGGTGAGTTGTTAGATGTAAAATGTTACAGGTAGCAGAAGTAGAGAGCACATTTCCAACACGCAATACATTATTATTAATTTAAATCAACAAGGGTCTAGCAAACCTAATGGGAGCCGCAAGATTCCTCAAGTGATCAACTACTTTAAATGTTAGGGCAGCTGAATGCCACTTGAAATCCTTCCCATCCAAAGCTGCAATAAATAGATGTCTACAGTAACTTCATAACTTTTTAGCCCCATCATGCAATGTGCTGAATGCAGTCAGCTCCCATGGAGTTCTATGGGAATTGAGGGTTCCCAGCACTTAGAGATCTCAGGCTCTTAACACATTATAAGCAATATTAAGGGCTGATGGAAATGCAGTAAGAACATTTCATGGCAAAAGCCTGAGTGGGAGAACAGATACTGGCCACAGCTTCTTTACTAATGGTTAGCTATAATTGCTGTACATTTACTATACATTCAATTATCTTATTTTTCATCATTGAAACTGATAATGTACAAAATGATGGCCAACAAAAGGTTACATCTTCATCCCAGAAGTATGCCAATCATTATGAGCTGTATTGCAGTACAACCTCGTGTCCCAAACTGAGATCCGTGACCTATTGTACTGGGCACAGTACAAACACATAGAGCTTACAATCTCAGGTCCTGATTCAGAAAAGCATCCTGTTTAAAAAGGTGTGACTGCACATGCTTCACTGCTTCCCTGAATCATGTCATAGATAGACAAGGCAGATAAAGGAAGGTATTATACCTATTTTATGGATGGGAACTGATTCACAGGAAGATTATGGCCCTGATTCAGAAGTGCTTTCCTGAACAGGGATGGACTTAGTCACATACTTGGCTAAATCAGGGCCTACATGACTTATCCATGGTGACCCATGATGTCTATGGCAGAATCAGGAGTTAAAAGCCATATCTCTGGAGTCCCATTCCTGTGCCTTTAAACAAATGTCATCTGTGTTCTCTAGTATAATAACAGTCACTCATTAGTGATCATGTTAGAAATTTAGTTTCACTAACTGAAGATATTAAAACTGAAGATACTCAAACCAAGCAATATTCAATAATGCAAAAATTCTTCCATTATTACACATATGCATCTTCCTTAACAGCACTTCCAAGATCAGGACTTAACCACAGTTAAAATAGTTGAGTGTGAAAAGCTATTTAACTTCAGACAACTCTGTAATTAACTATGTCTTTTCCGAGGGCTATAGGGGCCCAGAGAGAGTGATTGGCTTGATGAGACAGCAAGAGCACTAAGCATGTTCAGTTCAACTAAGGGGAAAGTTTAAAACAAGGTTGCATTAAACAAACCAAAAAACCTGATGTGGGAGAAAACAAGAGCAAGAAAGGAAAAAATGCAAAAAGAGTGGGGGAAAGGGAAGCAATAAAAATGAAAGCCAAAATGCTTTGTCTTTTTAGTTCTCGGTTTTTAAAACATTTTAACCCATATCTCTCACTAGCTGTCACTGACAGAGCATTTACAGGAATCGATAATTTTTACCGTGATTTGAAACTCCTAGCACTCTATTCTAATACAGTAATAAGAAGAGTGATGAAAAATGTCAATAAGAAAAATATCAATTACAGCTGAATTTTCCATTTGGGAAAATTCAAATGAAATGTTTCGTTTCTAGTTGGGTTGACCATCTCTGTGTTGGCCTGAGACACTGCGGTGCCACTTGAGAACTCTAGTTCTGGGTCTCCATTCTGCCCGATAGGTTCTGCTCCTTGGCCGGACAACATGTTCCATGACTTACTATAGTCTTTCCCTGTGGCTGAGCCACGGAGATGCCTTTGTCAATTTCAGTGAAACTCCATTTTCTGATGGAAATTGTTTCTTTCAGTATTTTTTTTCAACTAGCCCTAATCATTATTAGACTAAAATTATTGCAATTTTCCATCTTTGTGAACGTTTTTACAAATAATGGTACCTGGCATTTGTTTGAATGTTTGTAAATAAATGATATGTCCTCATGAATCATAGTCAATCAAACCTTTATTTACAGTAATATGTATATTTTTTTAACTCAGCCAGCTTTAGTTATTATGTTTTATTTTCTATTTCCTAAGGTCCTTCCTGTGACAATAACGAGAAAACTGAGGAGTGTGAATAGGCTTGTTTATGAATTTTAAATCAATTAACTGATAGCTGCTGGCCTACTTTTAATTTTTCCCCCTTTCATCTCAACTTCCCTCTCCCTTCCCACCTTGAGCATAGTACCTTGTACTAACACCTAATTAATTACTTCATCATGCAAAAGAAAATGAAAGTGATCTTTTGAATTAGAGACAAAAGAACTGACAAATATTATGGTTTTGTTTTCATCTTTGCAAATATTTTCAGGGTCTCTTAAGAGTTTGTATTATCACACAACTGTCAGAAACAATTGCCCTGCTTCTGTTAATTGTTCTCCTGTGAATTTTCAGTACCTGAGCTCAATTTTGCCTAAACCATCAGATGCCTTTTTTGTTTGTTTAAAAAAAAATCACAGTAGGCAAATCATTATGGCACCTGAATTTATCATCTGAAGCTGAACAGACAACAGCTTATTTATAACTGCACTCTGTCATTCTTAAAACCTCTGTGGAACCCTTAACTTGAGAATAGTTATTTTTGAAGATGACACGTGTCTGATGTTTCTTACCCAACTACTTTAAACTCAAAGTAAACCTGAATCTTACTTTCCATAGTGTACACTGCATTTACATAGCACCTTCCATCCAAGGGTCTCAAATCACTTGATAGATAATTTAATTATGTATCAGCATACCTCTGTGAGAATTATAATATTTGTTGTACAGACTGGGCAACTGAGGCAAAAAGACTGAATCACCGAGGGTGAATCTGTTGTAGAGCCAGGAATAGAAACCAAAAGTCCTGTGTGTGTGTGTGTGTGTGTGTGTGTGTGTGTGTGTTTAGACCCTGATCCTGCAAACACTTGGGGCCTGTTTCTGTGAAATACTTAAGCACATGCTTGACTTTACTGACTCCAGTAGGATTGAAACACATGCTTAATGGCTTTCCTAAACTGGGGTTTAATCAGGTACTTAGCTTTATGCGTCTGAGTAGTAACATTGAAATGAATGCTGATTTGCCAGGCCCTTTGCAGGGGACAGAGCAGCCACTGCATAGCTGCTTGTCCTCTTCCCTGTGGGTGGGTTGGGAGGAACAAGAAGTGGGAGAAGCTTCGGCTTGCCAGCAAGAGCACCGGAGCTGGCACAGAAGGAGAAGTAGTCTGCACTATCGAAAAGACTGGCACAGATTACTTCCTCTCTGGAGCAAGGGAGAAACAAAGTATGAATTTTAATTACAGTCTGGTTTCTGACTCACTTCTCGGGCAGAATGGCTATTCGCTGCCACCTAACTTGAGCTGAGTTGTAAGGTTACAATGAGTAAGTGTCTTCCTTAAATGTTATAACTGATTTCATATGAAATAAATGCTAAAACTGATTTATAATCCCAAACTCAAACATTTAGACGACTTTAAAATTACTATTGGTCTGGACTATAACAAAAGGAAGATTGGTCAGTCAGTCAATATACTACTGGATATAGTCTACTAATGACATCACGCTAACATAGTCTATGCTGTTAACATTAAAGTTTATTAAAACTGTACATCTATTCTGAGTTACTGTCATATGCTCGGTAACCACATCTAGCTTCAACATACATGCTGGCAAATAAACTTTATGTGAGAGTTGACATACATGTCTTTAATTGTACTTTTCATAGGTGAACATCAAGAAGTTTAGAAGCTACATTCAAAAGTTTAGCAGTTTATCCGAATTCTGTATCCCCAAACACCATCCTACACTTCCAATAGGTCTAGGGTCCTTTCCTCTGAGCTAGCCAGTCCACATGCCTTTGAAAAATAGAAATCGGGGTTCAGAAGGTTTGGCAACTTCACGACTGGATCAGTAAACGTTATTTTGGCATCTAGGCGGTTGGTGCCCTATGATTGCCCAAGATGGATATAGATCAAATATCCTGACATTCTGTAGCTTCCCTATTGGCTGTAACCCAGAGCATTACTGAAATGTTTTTTTGGCCATTAGTACCAAATTTAGTTGAATTTTTAAGGATTTATCTGATCAGATACCATGTCTCATTAAAATGGAGAGATGATGCCAATAATCAAAGAAAGAGCCATGTAAATAACATCCTCATACGTATAAATCACACTATTGAGAGCTGTCGTGTTTGGGATCATTGCTGTATTATTACCTCATTCTTTTCACTGAGAGACTGATCCAAAGTCAATTGAAGTCAGTGGTCATTCTGTTGACTTCAAATGGACTTTGAATCAAGCTCTAAGCTTGTACCTCAATCTCCGTGTCCTCCATTTTGGCAGATTTAGTTATCTATAGCAGATGTAACTGAGGTTCTTCAATGTATTCTTGAAATACCATGTCATGCACAGGCTCAGGGGGTGTGGTAATACGATACTTTCAATTGTAATCAATTCAGAAATCACTAGAGGCTGAACATGTAGAGTATTCCCTCCCTGGACCACTTTATACCACACTCCACTTTTATTGCTTTAAGAATCCAATTTCTAAGCATATTTTTCAAATGCAGGTGGCTCACTAGTTCAAATGAGTGGATGCGGTTAGTGCTGATGCTATGTGTGTGTAGTAGCTCAATATTCAAAAGCTAGAGACCTTTGCAAAATATGCTGTATTACATTGCTATAAAATGAAGGAATCCTTCTAAGCCTGCATGACTAATACAGAGTGAAAGAACTCAAGCTACTCTTTCTGGCTATTTAACAACATACAGCACAGCGTGTTAGCACACTAACTATAGAAGCTATAGACATGAATCAGAGCAGTGTCTATGAAGGGAAACCAAATGGACAGTGTTTGCAGAACTCTAACAGTACCTTTATCTAAAACTGATTTACTCTGACATTCCCAAGGAAAAATACAGATAGAAATAGAGCTAGAGATAAAATACTCAGATACATTATATTTCACCCACACGCATACAAAAGCCCTATGTTAAAAGAACATTATTAAGGTTGCAAAGTCAAGCACTCAAAAAGTAGGAAATGACAGTATAAAAGTTGCCTGTTCAATCTTAATGCAGCCTCCTTCTGCTTATACATTGTGATACAGTCTTTAATTACATGGCTGCATACTACTTTTTCCACAGGACTTCTGCCTCATCGAGTGCACAAGATGGATGGTGTTCAGTTAATGGGCAGCTATTCAATAGTTTGCTTCCCCTCATTGTTCAGGGGGTGGCCCCATACCTTCTCTCCGCAAGCTATTCAATCCCTGCTCCAAAGACAGAATTATACATTTCCTCGTGGGCTTTGTTATGGGACTCATCACCCTAGTATCTCAGTGCTTCACAATCATTCATTTATTTGCACAATACCCCTGTGAAATGGAGGATTATTATTATCCCTGTTTTACAGATGGGGAATTGAGGCACAGAGAGATTAAGGTCAGAATTATTGGGCACCCAATTTGAGATGCCTATGACCTGATTTTTCAGAGCACGTTGCATTATATATCAGAGGGGTAGCCGTGTTAGTCTGAATCTGTAAAAAGCAACAGAGGGTCCTAACCTAAGTGTCCTGTGGCACCTTTAAGACTAACAGAAGTATTGGGAGCATAAGCTTTCGTGGGTAAGAACATCTGAAGAAGTGAGGTTCTTACCCACGAAAGCTTATGCTCCCAATACTTCTGTTAGTCTTAAAGGTGCCACAGGACCCTCTGTTGCTTGTTGCATTATATAGCACCTTATATGTTCAAATCACGGCTCCTGTTGAAATCTGTTGCAGTTGTGAGCACTCAGCACTTCTGCAGACCAGATCCCAGGGTCTTAAACTGGGCACCTGGAAAATGAGGAACACGCAGTTAGTGAATACAGGCTGATTTATATTGCAAAAGCCAGAGGATACTGTTATTTTACTGCTTTTTTGTCCTGTTTGATTCAGATTTTGAGTGCTAATTCTTTGTAAATATACAACTTTCTCCTTTCTAAAGACAGCCAAGTCTTTTTTAGGTAGTGGTGGGTAAATATGCCCTTCCATCCTGTAGATCTTGCCGTGTAAATAGACAAGCTAGACAAAGGATGTGGGAAGGAAGATGGACATATTAGCAAGTTGTCCAAGGTAATGTTAGGCCTCTGGTTTGTTAGTAGCATGTTCTTTTGTAAAATTATTATTATTATAAAAAACTCTGCTTCTCCCTGTCCTCTTTCCATGTGTCCTGCTGCCCCAGTCTGCCCACTCCCTTCTGACTTCACCCCTGTTAAACAGTTTTCCTTCCATCTTTCACAACTAGCATCAGAGGTTAGGAGTTGAGCGTGTGACAGGAATGGGAAAACTGCCTTTCAACAAATGCTTTGAAGTGAAGGGTCCTCAGCTCTGGATCTCACTCTCACAGCTTCTCTACCTTGATCCACCACAGTTTGAATTTGCTGGCCTTCCAGTCACAGTCAAAGTCAACTCCCAGGACTTTTTATGAGCCATTGGCCCAAATGAGTTGCAGTGGATGATGAGAGAGTCCCAGTCTGCAGTGAGATTGCAAGAGGGATGGGCTTGTGGTTGAGACACTAGACTGACACTTAGGAGCTCTGGGTTCAGTTCCTAGCTGTTCTATTCTATGCCAGTTTTTATACCTCGCTTATCACTGTAGTATCTGATCCTCTTCCAGGAGTGCATGAAACAATGTGATGACCCATCTTTCACATGTCGTTCCTTCTCTCATCCTCTCCCCAGAGGAAGAAGCATGTGGAATATAGTGTCTTGTTTTGGTAGGGTGGTTTGTTTTTGTTTATATACCATTACTATGTGTTTACATTAGAAAAGGCAGGCCAAAGAAATGTGCCTTGCAATTGGAGCGGAAAGTGGTGTGGTTTGTGATAGTCCTTAGTTCCTGGGAAAGTTCATTCCACAATCTCCGAGATGGTTCTGTCTCCCACACAGACAAGCTTTATTCTGATTGTTGAAAGTTCCATTGTGCCAGAGGAGCGAAGTTGTTGACCACGGTCTTTGTCTCAGAGCTTTAAACAGTCTTTTAGGTATGCTGGGCCTAGGCCATAAAGCGCTTTGAAGATAAGGACTAGACCTAGAACTTGATTCAAAATTCTATGGGAAGCCAGTGTAGACAGCAGAGGGTAGGTGTGAAGTGCTCACAGTAGCCTGTGTTGCTGAGGAGACTCACTGCAGCATTTTGTACTAGCTGGAATTTCCTAAGTGCTGAAAGTTTCATGTCCAGGTATATCACATGGCTGTAATCCAGCTGAGGGGTGACGAAGGCATGAATAACTGAGGCCAGGTCTGCGTCTGCCAGGAGGGGACGGAGTCTCCCAGCCATCCAGAGATGGCAGAAAGTGTTAGGTGAAGCCATTGTGATGTGGGAGCTCCGCATCAGTGAGGAATCCAAGTGTAGTCCTAAATTATAGACTGAATTGACCAATTGTGGGTGCCTTCAATCAAAAAGACTGCACCCTAGCTGCAAAGTCTTCCAAATATTTTCCTCTGTTCACCACCTGTGTTTTGCTCAGGTTCAGCTTCAGCCAGCTGTTTTTTATCCATGAGCTGTCACATCCAAGCACTGGGCCATCTTGGTGGTAGGATGTGGTCCTATGTCATGAAGGGTGAGTAGAGCTGTGTGTCATCTGCATATTGCTGGTCCTTGAGTCCACTTTGTCTGACCAGTTTACTTAGTGGCTGCACGTAGATGTTGAAAAGGACCAGAAAGAGAGACCCAATCCTTGCAGAATTCCACAAGTGAGGAGTCTATCGTGGAGGTGCAGTTTTCCTCTGCACAGGCTCCTTCTGTGCCTCAGTTCCCCATCTGTAAAATTGGGATAATAATACTTCCTTTCTTTCACTCTATCTGCCTAGTCTAGTTGGACTGTAAACTCTTTAGAGCAGGAACTGTCCCTTTCTATAAGTATCATCTCAATTAAGGTCCCTAGAAGCTATTGAAATACAAATAATAAAGAATAATAATAATAATTGATAAATAGGGGAGAATTTAAATTTTGAACATTGGCCTTATATGTTTATTGTTTAATGTGCATGAGCCTAGAGCTCTGGCTAGGTATATTTCAAAATAATTAAATAAATAACTAAAATGTTTCTATTGAAATCACTCCAAAGTTGAGAAAAACTCCTAAAATTTACTCCATATTAAAATATTTACCTCCCACCTGTCACTCACACAAAGCATATAATTTTGGCAAATTATGCAAAAAGCTAATTACATTTTAATTTGCTAACCCTTGCTTAAACTAGTGTCATATGCAAATTGCCTGCTGAGACCTAAATTATTTTTTCAGCAAAGGATAAGTAAATTCCTGTTAGTATTTTCAAATATTATTAACGGAACCTGTTGATTGACAGAGAAGGAAAAGTGAGTCCCGTATATTTACATTGCATTTATAAACATACATACACATATATAGAGCAACAGCACGGTTTGGAAAACTTCAAAAGTTTCAGTTTTGGGGAAAATCCTGAAGTTTGGATACTTCTCTGAAATGTTTGCCTGAACTGAGTCTAGAACAACTGTGCTGGAAACGTTAAGAATACAGACTTTCTTGTGGGATTTCCTGCTTTTCTCTTTCTCTTCTGAACGGAAACAACATGTGAACAGTCCACAATTCTAACGATGCATTTGTCCCACAGCGCATGCATGTTCCGGTATGTCTCTTTCAAGACTGGTCTTGTAAGGGAATTGCTCCTAGGTCATGGGAATGAGAATCATGGGGGGCTGGCCTTTGTGTCATCAGCCACAACATAGAAGGGGCAGCATGTGTTCAGTTACAGACAGTTTATCCAACATTCCTAGGCAGAGGGATAAATAGGCAGAGAGCATGAGTCTGCTGGGTGAATGATCTCAGCTGGATGATCTATAAAGGACGTGTGAGGCCTTGGAATAAAGAACTTTAGTGTTGTGGTATCTTGAGTGGGAAGAAAGCAAACTGAAATGGCATATGACCCTGATGTTGGATCAGGCTAGTTCCCACAACAGTGGGATTTCAGCACTCAGATTCTGTAGCAAACAAAAATAATAAAATAAAATAAAATAAATGTAATGACAAGGTTGGTTAGGCCATCTGTGGCAAGTAGAGCTGGTTGACAATTTTTTTTTAACAAAAATACCCATGCAGGATAATCAGTAGTCCAGAGTTTGGGGTAGATGCAGGCTCAAATTCCTTGTCTGCCTGATTCAGTCTAGGAATTTGAATTTGGGTCTCTGTGATGGGTGTACAAATCCCACACTGGGCAACAGGGGGTTAAGGAATTACACCTCTACCCCGATATAACGCGACCCGATATAACACCAATTCGGATATAACGCGGTAAAGCAGTGCTCCGGGGGGGCGGGGCTGCGCACTCCGGCGGATCAAAGCAAGTTCGATATAAAGCGGTTTCACCTCTAACGCGGTGAGATTTTTTGGCTCCCGAGGACAGCGTTCTATCGGGGTAGCGGTGTGCTTTGGGCCCAGCCAGCTCTACCCTGCCACACCTGCAGTAAATGCTCCATCTGGTGCAGGGAAACAGCTCAGTTGGAGGCAGAGCTGCAACCCACAGCTCCTGCCGCGCAGAGCAGAGGGAAGGGTGAAATCTCTAAGATAATTGCCCCAAAGGGCCTTCTCTTAGAGAAGGAAGGATCCACTGCAGAAACAGTCAGAGAGGGAAGCATCCCCCTCTCCCCTTGCATATAGACATTGATAACCCCTTTTTGTATTTCTTGGTTTGGACTACCCCAGCAAGGGAAAGCCTTGGACTGAGCTGCCTGGGGGGGAGGCGAGGGGAGGGAGATAGGATGTGGCCCAGGGATAGCAGCCTTAAGCAGCTTTAAGTTGCCAGACCCCTGGTAGCCACAAAGCACCCTGGGTTGGAGCCCAGTGGAGGGGTAGGGCCCAGGCTCCCCTACCAACAACCCTTCTGCTGTTCATGGGTTGTAGCCCTGAGCACTAGGTCATGCTTCCTAACTTACGACCAAGAGATGAACTTCACAGTCTCCCACATCCTAGGGGTATGCCCTAACTAACCCCTGGGCCGTTGGCTATTCTGGGAGCCACTAACGTGCTCAGGTTTTCCATGAAAAACTTTGAAAGTTCTTAATTTTACCCTGAAGTCAAATAAAACCAAATGGCAAAACCTCAAAAGTTTTCTTGAAATGGAATTGTTGTTTTCCAGACAGTCTTGCAGGTGAATATGCCTGGGACCACTGCATCTAAAAGGACAAGCCTCTGTTGCTACTACAAATAATTCAAATCTTTCCCAAGATAATTTAATTCTAGCAATGGTAGAATGTTCAAGTGTTCCTTTTTTTCCTCTGGAGTCACTGACTCCAGGAGCCTAAATAGGTGACCTCAAGCATAGGTGCTGACTCTGTGGGTGCTCTGGGACTGGAGCACCCATGGGGAAAAATTGGTGGATGCTCTGCACCCACCGGCAGCTCCCCGCCCCCCCACCCCAGCTCGCCTCCGCCTCCTCCCCTGAGCACGCCGCCGCGTCCTGCTTCTCTCCCCTCCCTCCCAGCACTTGCGCCACGAAACTGCTGTTTCGTGCGGCAAGTCTGGGAGGGAGGGGGGAGGAGGGGGAACATGGCACACGTGGGGGTGGGGATTTGGGGAGGGGTCCAATAGGGGCAGGGAGGAGCAGAGTTAGGGCGGGGACTTTGGGGCAGGGGTGGAATCGGGGCGGGCGCGTGAGCTCCCACTGGCACAGAAAAAAGTTGGCGCCTGTGACCTCAAGTATTTGTTTGGCTCAGATAAGCTCATCATATCACAGATGCTTATCTGTACTATCACGATCTCAGTAGACTGCAAAGTTGGCACTTGATCCTGCAAACATTTCAGGGCATATTTTTAAAGGCATTGAGGCACCTCAAATAGGTGCAAATAGGTGCCTAGTGGATTTTCACAAATGCCACTCTTTTTTCACTCTTGAAAATCCCAACTCCCATTGGACTCAATGGACATTACGCACCTAGGCGTTTGTGAAAATCCCTTTATCTGCCCAGTCTGCATCTTCAGCTGCCTAAATACCTTTAAAATCTGGATCTAACTCTCTAGTGTATAATAATCTTCATTTAAGTAAGGAGTACTCTGGATAGTTGGGTTTGGTGGGATCATGCCTTTATTCTAGAAAGCTGGAGAACTACTCACATATAATAAGTTGTTCACATGTGTAAGTGTTTGGAGGATTGGGTTCTGGTGAGAACAGAAGTTCTCCAAAGAATACTTGTACTTGGTCAGTTAATCTGACCTTTCCAGGTTCAGATGTTCGATCTGTTTCTCTGTCCACCATAACCATAATATCTATTATATTTAGATAGTATATTTTATTTGGTACTGATTCTCCCACATCTAATCACTGTGATGAACTTGTAAATCCAGTCTTTGTTTTTAAGCAATACACTAAAACAAGCCCGAGGAGAGAGGAAGTTGAATCTGAAGATATGAAATTAAAGGTGACCCCCTACTCCATGCCCAATTTTACTGTGCCAAATTTTGCAGTGTGTCATAAAGCAAAAGGGAAAATAGTCTTTCTGAATGATCATTTGCTTTATTCATGAATTTTTGGCTGATTGCAGAGTACAATGGTGCCTGCATTATAAATATCCTAGACTAGATAGCTAGATTTCTGCCAGTGCAGTGATTGTATGTAGAATGGTTTTGAGGTTTTGAACAAAACCCTCTGAAACTCAGAACTTCTTGTCAAAACCGTGCTCATTCTTTGGCAAGCCTGCATTGATTTATGGGTTCTGGTTGTGGCCAAACAAAAACTTGGCCAAGTTACACTGTGAGTGTTTGGGTCATTTCAAATTCAAATATTGAAGGATGTGAATTTGAAATCATCAGGAGCAAAACTAGAACAGAAACCACAAATGCCCCCTAAAAAAAACCCTTTTGTGCATTTTTAATTATGCCGATAATATACATAAGTGGGTGCTTACAGTTAGGGACCTAAATTCTTATTTAGGCATCTAAATAATTGGCCTGAGGCCTGTTCTATTTAGGGTAAGACTAGATTATTATTATGGCCCCTTCTGGTCTTAAGATCTATTTTCCAAACTGCTGAGCTCCAGCAGCTCCCACTGAGCTCTCTGGTAGCTACTAAATGCTTGGGATTCTGAAAAGGAATCACTGTAACGATTTGAAAAGTTAAACACATGGGAGCTATGCTTTATCAGTAATGGTAAAAATATAAGCATATGTTATCTCTAATCTTATTAGCAACAGCATGTTTTGCAGTAGCAGATATCTCAGATGTTTTTCTAAGGAGAGCTAGTCACTGGTAAACCATGCATGAAGATTATTCAATTTTGATGATGTAATTTTCTTATCTATTCTCAGATTTAAAGATTGACCACAGATTAGACGGTGGGGTTCATTCTCAAAAATAAAATACAAAATAATGGAAGGAAATTTAATTCTTTAGAAATTAGGTCATTTTTTTCATACTAATGGTTAACTGCTTTTATTTCTGAGAAAATGGTTTGGTTTTTTTCCTCTTGGATTTTTTTTCCACTTAAAGACATTGCTCAACATGAACAATAATCATTGCAGTTGTAGTATCTGTACATTGATTTAAAGTCCTGAGTAGACTGATCTGACATCACTGTGGTATAATGAACTGGCTGATGTCAGTAAGAAACCCTGTCTAATACTAGATTGAATGTCAGACTGGTAATATCTTCCTCGACTGGCTGACCAACAGGAGGCTTAATATTATCGACACTTAATGGGGCTCCTTTGGCTCAGACCTGTGTTTTAAAGCTGAAGGTTGACGTCAATGGGACAGGACTTAAGCAAATGTTTAACTTTAAGCATATGCTTAATTGCTGTTCTGAATAGGGATGGATTTCAACACGGGCAAAGTTAAACACATTTTAATGCTTTGCTGGATCAAGGCTTTAGCCATGGTATTTTCACTAATAATTCTATCTGAGTGCCTGGCTGTGCTGGGAAATGTTTCAGAGTGCTTTGAGCAAAGGACTTGGAGAATATCAAGATTGTGCTCCCACTGCTATTACTGTGACTTGCTGTGTTACCCCTGAAAAATCACTTAGGATCATAGAATCATAGAAGATTAGGGTTGGAAGAGACCTCAGGAGGTCATCTAGTCCAACCCCCTGCTCAAAGCAGGACCAACCCACCACCTCCCTAGGTAACCCATTCCAGTGTTTCACCACCCTCCTAGTGTGTTTCCTAATATCCAACCTAGACCTCCCCCACTGCAACTTGAGACCATTGCTCCTTGCTCTGTCATCTGCCACCACTGAGAACAGCCAAGCTCCATCCTTTTTGGAACCCCCCTTCAGGTAGTTGAAGGCTGCCATCAAATCCCCTCTCACTCTTCTCTTCTGCAGACTAAATAAGACCAGTTCCATCAGCCTTTCCTCGTAAGTCATGTGCCCCAGTCCCCTAATCATTTTTGTTGCTTTCTGCTGGACTCTATCCAATTTGTCCAGAACCTTTCTCTTAGTTGGGGACCCAATACTCCAGATGTGGCCTCACTAGTGCCAAATAGAGGGGAATAATCACTTCCCTTGATCTGTTGGCAATGCTCCTACTAATACAGCCCAATATGCCATTGGACTTCTTGGCAACAAGGGCACACTGCTGACTCATATCCAGCTTCTCATCCATTGTACTCCCCAGGCCATTTTCTGCAGAACTGCTGCTTAGCCAGTCGTCTGCAGCCTGTAGCTGTGCATGGGATTCTTCCATCCTAAGTGCAGGACTCTGCACTTGTCCTTGTTGAACCTCATCATATTTCTTTTGACCCAATCCTCCAATTCGTCTAGGTCACTCTGGACCCTATACCTGAACCTCCAGCGTATCTACCTCTCCCCTCAGCTTAGTGTCATTTGCGAATTTGCTGAGGGTGCAATTCATCCCATCATCCAGATCATTAATAAAGATGTTGAACAAAACTGGCCCCAGGACACTCCACTTGATACCGGCTGCCAACTAGACATCGAGCCGTTGATTACTACCCATTGAGCCCAACAATCTAGCCAGTTATTTATCCACCTTATAGTCCATTCATCCAATCCATATTTTTTTAACTTGCTGGCAAGAATACTGTGGGAGACCGCATCAAAAGCTTTGCTAAAGTCAAGATATATCACATCCACCACTTTCCTCGTACCCACAGAGCCAGTTATCTCATCATAGAAGGCAATCAGGTTGGTCAGGCATGACTTGCCCTTGGTGAATCCATGATCACTGTTCCTGATCACCTTCCTCTCCCCCAAGTGCTTCAAAATGGATTCCTTGAGGACCTGCTCCATGATTTTTCCGGGGACTGAAGTGAGGCTAACCGGTCTGTAGTTCCTCGGATTCTCCTTCCCTTTTTTAATGATAGGCACTGTATTTGCCTTTTACCAATCATCTGGGACCTCCCCCCGATCACCACAAGTTTTCAAAGATAATGGCCGATGGCTCTGCAATCACATCAGCTAACTCCCTCAGCCCCTCGGATGCATTAGATCTGGACCCATGGACTTCTGCATGTCCAGCTTTTCTAAATAGTCATTAACCTGTTCTTTCTCCACTGAGGGCTGCTCACCTCCTCCCCATACTGTGCTGCCCAGTGCAACAGTCTGGGAGCTGACCTTGTCTGTGAAGCCTGAGGCAAAAAAAGGATTTAGTACTTCAACATTTCCCACATCATCTGTCCCCCATTCAGTAAGGGTCCCACACTTTCCCTGACCTCCTTCTTCTTGTTGCTAACATACCTGTAGAAACCCTTCTTGTTACCCATCACATCCCTTGCTAGCTGCAACTTCAGTTGTGCTTTGGCCTTCCTGATTACACCCCTGCATGCTGGAGCAATATTTTTATACTCCTCCCTAGTCATATGTCCAAGTTTCCACTTCTTGTAAGCTTCCTTTTTGTGTTTAACCTCACCAAAGATTTCACTGTTAAGCCAAGCTGCTCACCTGCCATATTTGCTATTCTTTCTGCACATCGGGATGGTTCGTTCCTGTGCCCTCAATAAGGCTTCTTTAAAATACAGCCAGCTCTCCTGGACTCCTTTCCCCCTCATATTAGCCTCCCAGGGAATCCTGCCCATCAATTCCCAAGACAGGTAAAGTCTGCTTTTCTGAAGTCTAGCGTCTGTATTCTGCTGCTCTCCTTTCTTCCTTTTATCAGGATCCTGAACTCCGCCATCTCATGGTCACTGCTTCCCAGGTTGCCACCCATTTCTACTTCCCCTACCAATTCTTTCCTGTTTGCAAGAAGCAGGTCAAGAGGACCATGGCCCCTAGTTGGTTCCTCCAGCACTTGCACCATAAAGTTGTCCCCGACACTCTCCAAAAACTTCCTGGATTATCTGTGCACTACTGTATTGCTCTCCCAGCAGATGTCAGGGTGATTGACGTCCCCCATTAGAACCAGGGCCTGTGATCTGGAAACTTTAGTTAGTTGTCCGAAGAAAGCCTTGTCTACCTTATCCTACTGGTTTGGTGGTCTATAGCAGATGCCCACCACAACATCACCCTTGTTGCTCTCGCCTCTAAACAGGCTTTTCTCCAGTTTCATACTGGAGCTCTGAGCAATCATACTGCTCTCTTACATACAGTGCAACTCCTCCACCTTTTCTGTCCCGCCTGTCCTTCCTGAACAGTTTATACCCATCCATGACAGTGCTCCAGTCATGTGAATTACCCCACCAAGTCTCTGTTATTCCAATTACATCATAGTTCCTTGACTGTGCCAGGACTTCCAATTCTTCCTGCTTGTTTCCTAGGCTTCTTGCGTTCATGTACAGGCATCTAAGATAACTAGCCAATTGCCCTACTTTCTCAGTATGAATCAGGAGCTTCCCCTGTTGCACCCTCCTCCTGGTGTTTCCTCCTGGTATCCCACTTACCTCTGGGCTTAGGTCACCGTCCCCCAGCGAACGTAGTTTAAAGCTCTCCTCACTAGGTTAGCAAGCCTGCCTGCGAAGATGCTCTTCCCTCTCTTTGTTAGGTGGATCTCATCTCTTCCTAGCAATCCATCTTTCTGGAACAACATCCCATGGTCGAAGAATCCAAAACCCTCTCTCCAACACCACCTGCGCAACCACGCCTTTACCTCCACAATTCGATGGTC
The DNA here is from genome assembly GCF_028017835.1 of Emys orbicularis. Lineage (NCBI taxonomy): Eukaryota > Metazoa > Chordata > Testudines > Emydidae > Emys > Emys orbicularis. The sequence goes on from NC_088683.1 coordinate 351,473,161, forward strand.
TCTACCTGGGCCTTTTCCTTCAACAGGGAGGATGGACGAGAACACGACTTGCATCTCAAACTCCTTTATCCTTCTTCCCAGAGCCACATAGTCTGCAGTGACCTGCTCAAGGTCATTTTTGGCAGTATCATTGGTGCCCACATGGAGAAGTAGGAAGGGGTAGCAGTCCGAGGGCTTGATCGGTCTCGGCAGACACTCTGACACATCCTGAATTCTAGCTCCAGGCAAGTAGCACACTTCTTGAGTCTCCCAGTCTGGTCGGCAGATGGATGACTCTGTCCCTCTTAGAACGGAGACCCCAACCACCACCACCTGTCTCCTCCTCCTTGGGAGTGGTAGTCATGGAACCCTCATCCCTAGGACAATGCATCCCATGCCTTCTGGTTGATGGGGTCTCCTCTTGATCCCTTCCTTCTGATAACTCTTCCAAACCATTCTCCGACATAGTACCTGGGCAGAGAGCCTGAAAACAGTTTCTTACCTCTATCTGTATTGGGGGTACATGGGTTCTCCTCTTTCTTCTTCTGGAGGTCACATGCTGCCAATTTTCTTCCGTGTTCTGCACTGCCCTCTCTGATTTTTCAGCTTGCTGTGCCTGCAGTACCAAACACTGACTTCTATCCAGAAAGTCTTCCTTTTCTCTGATGCAACACAGGGTTGATACTTGGTTCTCTAATCCTTTAACCTTCCCTTCCAGTATGGAGACCAGCTTGCACTTCATATAGATGAAGTTGCTTCTGTCCTCCGGGAGAAAGACAAACATGGCACATCCTGTGCAGGTCACAACAGCTGATCGCTCACTATCCATAATGTCATCCTTCTAAGAGCCTCCTCAGGTGTTGTACTTACTGCTCACAGAAGCCTAAAAAAAAAGGCAAAAAACTCAGTGGGAACTCCCCCAGGTGAACTCCCTCTGTTTGCCTGTCTTCTGTTTGCCGCTCACTCATTTCGCAACTAGCTGCTTTTTTATAAGGCTGCTGGCTCGAAGCAGTTGGCCCGTCTCAAAGCCTTCCCTCCAGTCAACCACTCAAGGCCCACCTGGAACAAAGCAGTCCCAATTCACACTTTTCAAACAACCACACGGTCAAACAGTCACTGCAACTAGCTCCAGTCAAACAAGTGGTCACAGCAGACAGACACTCAGATATTCACCCCACCAACTCACAACACAGCCCCTCTGGATGTGATCCACGAAGGTACTTAGTAGTCTAAGTCCCTCTTTTAGGTGCCACTGTGGTCAAAAACTCCCATTACTGTCTAACCAAGTAGATAGCTAATTTCACTCGGCACCTAGGGTTTTCCTCTGTGCATGCACACTACAGCCTGACTCCAAGCATCCATGTGCCTATCTCCTGCCTCAGCATATGCTTTCCTGCCTCTTGATAGGTGTCTGGATGCCTATTTCCTGCCTCAGCCCCAGAGTGATACACAAACTGGAAAGACAGGCAATCGGCAACCTAAGTCACATGCAGGGGCCCGTTCCAGTATGTGGCCTCTGAGGAAGACTACCATATTAGGCCTCTCAGATGTGTTCACACAAAACAGCCCTGGGGAGAAGATGAATGATCTCTTTGTAACCTTTAGCCTAGTGGTTAGGATACTCACCCAGGTTGTGGGAGACCAACGGTATAAGCCCCCGTCCCACCTGAGGGTAAAACGGGATTTGAACAGGAATCAGTCAGCTTAGGTGAGTGCTCTAACCACTAGGATATGGAATAGTTTGATGTGGGGCTCCCTCAATCTCTTCCCCTTTAATTAAATAACTAAATAATTAAATATTAATTGGACCACTAAAAATATTAGAATGATTCTATTGCCTACTTGCACTCACCTGAGAGGTGACAGATTCCTGTTCAAATCCTTGCCCTCCCTCAGGAGCAGGAGGATTGGAACCAGGGGTCTCCCACATCTCAGGTGAGTACCCCATCCATTAGGCTAAAGATTGTAAAGGAGGTCTTCCTCCTTTGCTCTCCCTCCCTCCCTTCCTTTGTACTGCCTCCCCCCATTGTTTTGTTTCAAGTCCCGCTCACAATTTAAGCAGCCAAGCGCCTCTCTTCTGCTGACTCGCGGATTGCTAGCAGATGTAGGTGCCTCCCTGCAGCCAAGACGTAGGCATCTATCTCTGAGAGAGTGGCGGGGGTCTAGCAAACACCCATTTCATCGGCATCTCCCACTGGCTGGCTTAGATGGCTCCCCATCTAGGGTACTGGCTTTTGTGAATCCCATTCTAAGGTGCCTATCTCTTCATATTCATTGGATTAGAGAGCCTAAATGTCTAACTCAGGCTCTGTGGGTCGCAGTGCCATTCCTGTGATTTTCTAGGTATCTAAGAGTTAGGTGCTGTGATGCTCAGTATTGTAAAGCCTAAATCCCTTAGTGGATCCCACATTTAACTTCTATGCCTCAGTTTCCCCATTTGTAAAATGGAGATATACAATACCTATCTTTATAAAACACCTTGAGAGTCTTGGCTTAAAAAGCGCGTGTGTGTATGTGTATATATATAAAAACAGAAAATGTCTTTGATTATTATCTATTTCTTATATGTATTAGATATTTTTTTAAATTACAATACAGTGGGGAAGGTTTCCTGTAGATTTGCAGATATCAGTGGTTCCACGAAAATGAAACTTATGCTGTGTCTACACTACCGCCGGATCGATGCTCCGGCGATCAATGCACCAGGAATTGGTTTAGCAGTTCTAGTGAAGACGGCAAGCACTCTCTGGTCAACCCCGGTAGTCTACCTGGAACGAGAAGATCACGGGCAGCAGTCGATCCAGCTGGGGTCGATTTATCGCATCTAGTCTAGACACGATAAATTGATCCCCGAGCACTCTCCCGTCGACTCCTGTACTCCACCGCCGCGAGCGGCACAGGCGGAGTAGATGGGGGAGCAGCAGCAGTCGACTCACCGCGGTGAAGACACCACAGTAAGTCAATCTAAGTATGTCGACTTCAGCTACATTATTCACGTAGCTGAAGTTGCGTAACTTAGAGATTGATTTCCACACCCCCCCTCCCCAGTGTAGACCAGGCCTAAGTTAAGTCAATGGGTAAATGTCTCTCGTCGACCCAGACACTGCAGTAAGTCGACCTAAGATATGTCGACTCCAGCTAAGTTATTCACATAGCTGGAGTTGTGTAACTTAGGTCGACTTACTCCAGTAGTGTAGACGTAGCCTGAGAAGCAAGAGAATTATTTCATAACTTGACATCAGGGGCCAGCTTCTCAGCTGGTTGTAAACGAATTGAACATCTTGGATTCCAGCAGAGCTGTGTTCATTTACACCGGCTGACATTCTGACTCTGATTTCCTCTTTATTCTAAGAGCAGAAGTAGTGTAAATGTTAAGCTCGACAGCTGCAACATTCTAGCAAAGGGCGTTGCAGGACCTTGATGCTCCCTTTACACTTAAGCAGCAGGTGCATTTAAAAAAAAAAAGTTTTGTGCTGACAGTGATGTGTCTTGGCTTTATGTAAATCCTCCGAATCCAACACAGTGGCTGAATTTATGAGTACAGTCATCTGCTAGTTAACCCTTGGGGCTTAATGCCATCTTATAGGTGAAAAGACCATGAGTCATCTTGGCCAGACATACGTTTGTGCAGCCTGTTTCTTGGTCTTAATCATTAAAGATAATGGCTGTCAAGCAGAGCAGTAGAGTTGACCCTGAACACCTTGTTCATTATTTTTTGGAGATCATTTCCAGACTGATCAGTGAGTGAATTTGAGGCAGTGGACAGTACTGTGATCCTCTATAGAGAGAGCCTCTGCTTTTAACCAACAGACCTCACGTTTGGTAGATTGTGAGTAGTCCTGTTTCTCATTGGGCATTTTATTTCACTGTCCAAATAACTGCAAAAATAAACCCTCTAGCTGCTTGATATGAATTATGAATGTGCTGGCAGTGTTGAATTTAAAATGCATGTCAACATTTTAGCATCTGAACATCCTATGTAAATGCAAGCTTTTAGCAGAATTGCAATTTAACAAATTACAGTTTGTGACTCTAATTTATGAGAACTATGTAAATACCTAGGATTTTTATAGCTGCTGCTGCTTAAATTACTCACAAATTACTAATTATGCCTTTTTCAGCTGCAGGATATGCAAATTCAATTTCACAGAATAGGAAGCATTCAAGAATAGTCTGATTTCAGAAACCCCATGCAGTGTAGCTTTCTAACACTAGAGAGCACTGTTTTAATCCACTACAAAGACACTCGTTTTTTGTCTGCTTTATTTGATTTGGAATTCAAAATATGAAGTATATACATGAAGGACAAAGCACCATCTCCCTGAGAACGTAATTGATTTTCTATTATATTGGTTGTGCTGCCAGTTGAATCTATGATCATAGAGTCCAAGGCTAGAAGGGACCCTGCTGAGCATCTAGTTTGACCTCTTGTAAAAGAAAAGCCATAGAATTTCCCCAAAATAATTCCTACAGAAGATCTTTTAGAAAAACATCCAATCTGGATATAAAAATGTTCAGTGATCCACAATCCTTAGTAAATTGTTCTAATGGTTAATTAATCTCACCGTTAAACATTTATGGTTTTTTCCAGTCTGAATTTGTCTAACTCAGGAGTTCTCAAACTGTGGGCCGGGACCCCAAAGTGGGTCGCAGCCCCATTTTAATGGGGTCACCAAGTCTGGTGTTAGACTTGCTGTGGCCTAGGGCCAACGCCAAAGCCCGAGCCCCAGCACCAAGGGCTGAAGCCGAAGCCCGAGCCCCAGCACCCAGGATTGAAGCCGTAGGGCTTGAGCCCTGGGAAGGGGGGCTAAGGTTACATGCCTCCTGCCCAGGGCAGAAGCCCTTGGGCTTCAGCTTTGGGCCCCTACCATCCCCCTGCCCCCAGTATGGGACAGCAGGGCTGGAGTGGGCTCAGGCTTCAGTCCCCCCTTCTTGGCAACAAGGGCACACTGAAGTTAAAGACCTTCCCATGAAATACTAATACCATGAGCTAGCAGTGGGTTTTTTGTTTTTTGTTTTTTGTCTTTTTAAGACCCACCATGTTTTAGATAGTAATTGCTGGAATTGTGAGCAAGTGGTAAAATGCTACACAGTTCATTGCTCATTTTATACTTCATAAAATATTTAAATCCTTTCCGTGCTGTGTAGCCATGCGTCAGCAGGCTGTTACTTTAATACATTTAATTGCCTCTAGTGCTTATGTCCTCCCACTGTTTGGTGGGAAAGAGAATGATCACTGTTCACTCTCTGTATTAGGAGAATCAAATGGTATATGAAATTTCTCTTGCACATCCCCCAGTGACTGTCATCAATACAGAACCCCAAGAGCAAAACACATTGATTACTGAATCAGTAGGCTAATATCACTTGCAGACTGAGTCAGGTGAGGGGGAAAAGAGAAGACTCCAGAGTACTAGGTTGTGGTTTCTGGGTTTCAAGTCTGCACACTCATGACTAATTGGAGTACACCTGCTCCACAGGAGGAAGTAAATAGGAAAATGGAATTTATGGTCTGGCTATGCCGAAAGAAGGGCAGGAGACATTTGACATGAGTTTAATCAACTTTATTATTAGATGTCTGGGAATACCTGGCAGATAACCCCATGTTTATTCCATAATTACCCAGGGGTAATTTTACCAGCTCCCCCTCTTTTTCTATCTAGGTCCCTCCAGCAAATCCATTGCCGGGACCTTACAATACCCGGGGTGAGGGCCTTCCACCAGCTCCCCCTCTGTTTCCCTCCCGGTCCCTTCAACAAATCCATTGCTGGGACCTTACCATCCACTCCCCCCCTCGTAGGAGGGTTAAGGTGGGCTATAAGAATGGGGGGGGGTTGCTCCCTGCCGTACCAATCATAGGAATCCCCAACTGCTTCCCCCCCCCCCCTCCCCGGTTCTTTTTAAGTCCTTTTCCAAGCCATTTATCGGGTCACTGTATACCTTTCTTATGGAGTACCTACACTGGACATCTGCCCTCAACTTAAATAATGAATTGCAACATATGGCCTACTGCCCGTCATGCCATGCATGAACAGAGCCCTTCCTGAAAGCCGCTGTGGGGAAGGTGAAAAAAAACCCCAATTGCATCTGAGCCAATATGGTGGTAAGGGAAAGCCCCCCTAAAAAGGGGTGGCTAGCATAATGCCCACAGCAGGTGTTGACCGTACTTGGTATTTTACCACCCAAAGGGTGTGAAGGTGGGTCCTGCTTCAGCCTTGGTCCGTGTAAAAAGGAAGGGTCCAAACACCGCATTGCCCCTTTTAAAACCCTGCATTCCCAGGGGATGAGTCAGCGAGCAGTCTGCCCCATTTGCAGCAGTTTTCATCTCCCCTCCCCTCCCCAGCCATAAAGCACTGTTTCTTTCACTCGACCAGGCCAGCCAAACACCCCCCTGCTTAAAGGGGCAGGGTGGTCAACCTGCAGAGCAGAATCAACACTAGTGCATTTCCCTGGGGAATTTAGCTTGCAACATTCATATGCTGATTTTGTTTAATAACACTGCTCTACAGCCAAAATGCTTCTGAAATAAATGTAGTCAAACTTTACTAATTCTGGGTCACTGAGAACAAAAATGATGCTTAAAATTGTTGATTGGCTCTAGTTTTCAAGATATGCTATTGGGTCAGTATATACGACCCTTGACTTGGGAATGGCGGAGGATAAGTGAGTTATAAAGGGAAGGGATCTCAATTTAAACCAGAAATGACTAAAATACATCTTTGACTGGATCTATGAATAAATCTATGACTGGGTTTGGACAGTACTTGCTTTTTAGGCAAAACAATGAATGATGCAATCTGAAGCTGGTATTGCGTCCTACATGATATGAATTGTATCATGTTATTCCTAGAAGTCATGGATGATGCAATCATAACGAAGCTTACATCACTCTGCTGAACAAATTGCCCTATATCAGCTCTAGAAATCATACAGTGTCGTGCTGTCTTATTTGTTAGTGTTTGATTTTGCAAAGGGACACGTTTCTGTTTAGCCAAAGTGAGCAGAGATGCCTCGTACTTGTGTGAACAGTGCAGATAACTTCTGCTAAGTTTGTGGTGAAGTGACTTTTGCATCACAAAAGCGCAGTATAACCACTATGGTTAAGAAAGCCTATCACCTTTATTTTGGCTGCAAAATTGGAGATCAGGACAAGAGGTGGGCCCCACACATATGCTGCAACACTTGTGCAACCAATCTTTGCCAGTGGTTGAACAGGAAAAGGAAACCTATGCCTTTTGCAGTGCCAATGATTTGGAGAGAGCCAACAGATCATACCAGCAATTGTTACTTCTGCATGGTGCCTCCAGTTGGGAAAGGTGTGTCAAAGAAGAAAAAGTGGACTGTGCATTATCCAAACATTCCATCAGCTTTACGCCCAGTACCCCACAGAGAAGGACTGCCGGTTCCTGATGCACCAGAATCATTCTCACTTGAGTCAGACGAGGAAGAGGATGAAACTTCTGGTCCTGAACCATCAATGTCACAGGACCCACATTTTCTCCCATCCTCCTCCTCTGAACCACACCTCATAACACAAGGTGAACTGAATGACCTTGTCAGGGATTTGGAACTACCCAAGAGTAAGGCAGAGCTGTTGGGCTCCAGACTACAGCAGTGGAATCTCCTGGCAGGTGATGTTAGGGTTTCCATGTTCCGTGACCGTCAAAAGGATCTTGTCCCATTCTTCTTCATGGAAGGTGATCTTGTAGCCTGCAACAACATCGATGGTGTGATGGCAGCCCTCAACATCATTCACAATTCAGATGAGTGGAGACTGTTCATTGATTCATCGAAGACGAGTCTTAAAGCTGTTTTACTGCATAATGGCAATGTTTTGCCATCAATTCCAGTTGGTCATGCAGTCCATATGAAGGAAACCTATGACAACATGAAACAACTTTTGAGGTGCATAAACTATGACCAACATCAGTGGCAGCTTTGTGGCGATTTGAAGGGTGTTGCTCTCTTGCTTGGTCTGCAGACTGGATACCCAAAGTACTGCTGTTTTCTTTGCGAATGGGATAGTCGTGCAAGAGATTCCCACTACATCAAGAAAGATTGGCCACTCCGACAGTCATTGGAGCCTGGGAGGAAAAGTGTTCAGCATCCACCACTTGTTGAATCAAGGAAGATTTTGTTACCACCCTTACACATCAAGCTGGGTCTGATGAAGAACTTTGTCAAGGCCATTGACAAAACACAAGCAGCTTTCAAGTACCTCCGTGGAAAATTTCCAAGGTTAAGTGAAGCTAAGATAAAGGAAGGTGTCTTTGTTGGTCCTCAGATTCGTGAACTTCTTCGAGATGATGCATTTGACCATGCACTGCGTGGCAAGGAAAAGACGGCATGGAAAGCCTTCCAGTTAGCGGCAATAAATTTTCTCGGAAACAACAAGGCAGACAACCACAGGTTGTTGGTGGAAAACCTCCTCAAGGCATACAAAAGCCTTGGTTGCAACATGTCACTAAAGGTACATTTTTTGCACTCTCATCTAGATTTTTTTCCACCGAACTGCGGAGCAGTGAGCGACGAGCACGGCGAGCGATTTCACCAGGACATTGCAACAATGGAGAAACGCTATCAGGGCAAATGGAGCCCATCAATGCTTGCAGACTATTGCTGGACAGTGACAAGAGATGCTCCATTTAATGAATACAAGAGACAAGCCAAGAAGCGCCGAGTAGACACTGAATAGGACTAAACTATGTACAGAATAGTTTTTTGCCTTTTGTTTCATAATAAATTTTATTTATATAACCCTTTTGCTGATTTTTAAAGTGTTACATAAACAGGACAGGTGAAATATTATCATGTAAAGCAACCATAAACACATGAAAAGACCTAGGTTTACAATTTATGATTAAAACTCTACTATCTACACAATATACATAGACATAAAATGTAAAAATTTAAATATCTTAGAAACAGTAGCCACTCAGTTGTTTTAATTGTCATATTTGAATTCAGCACATCAAAATACATAATAAATAGCACATTTTATCTCTGAAGCAGACGACTTCTCAAAAATTGTAGACCAGTGTAACAATGGCCCATGGGGACTGAAAGACCTGTTTCTGGGGAGACTATGATATTGCAAAGGCTAAGTTCACTCAGGGCCTTTGCCAGTGCAAGCTGGTAGAAGTCCCTAGGTACAATAAGACTGCTGAAGAGAGGTTGCCGGGATCAGAAATCTCCACAACGTCACTATTCAATGCTTCTCTCTCAATGTGATACGTGTGATCCTTCATTCACAGGAATGGTGCAAACCTTAATCTTTGTAAAGTGCTTTGAGGTCTTCATGTTAAAGGGGCTGTAGAAATTCAAAATGTTTTTACAGTGTGTGCATGCATGCGTGCAAATATTGATATTGGCTTGTGAAAATTTGGTTTGCCCATTCAGCAGGAATGAATGAGTTCTTTATTTTGACAAGTAAATCATTCAGTTTTTTTTCTTTATTACACCTCATAGTAAAGACTCTGTAAAGGGCCTGGTAATTTTTCATGATTGTTCTGTAAGTGTGATATACGTCCCTCATCACCGTAGACTCTCAGCACCTCATACTCTAATGTATTTATCCTCATAACACACTCATGAGATAGGGATGAGCTACTATCCCCATTTTAACAAATGGGAAACAGTACAAGCCGCAATTTCCACACACAGATGCTGTTCTACAAAGGATTCAGAATAACCACTTTTTTAAATCAGAACTTTCAAAACTCCCTCAAATGTATTTTCCATTGATGGCCTGAGAAACAATGAGTCACTGCTGCAAAGTCAGGACCTAACTTAGTTGTATAAAAATATGACTGGTTTGCAATAGTCTCAAAATAGGTTATACATCCTTTACTTGGCACCGATATGGGCGAACTCATCTGAATAAATTGAAGAGACCGATAAATACAAAAGATAAATGCTAAAGAGTGGAGTTGGGCTTCATCCAAGCATCAAATGGTAACATTTCTGCCACTTTGGGAAAACTCAGATCTGGGGCTGAACTTCGAGGTTTTCTTTAAAACGAACAAGCAAAGAAAACCCTCCAAGCCTGATTATCCAGGGCCTTATGATTGTTAGTGAAGATGCAAACCACACCTCAAGGTATAAAACAGTGGAGAATCAAGCCCTCTGCATTTATGCTAAGTGATGGAATGTGTCGGCTTCCTGGTGGTTTTGGGTCCTAGGTGTCAGGACACAATGGGTGGATGAGACAGACAAACAGGGGTGCAAGGATTTGGGAGGATGGTGTAATAAAAATCAAACAGTTTAGAATAATAGAAATACACCTCTACCTCGATATAACGCTGTCCTCGGGAGCCAAAAAATCTTACCGCGTTATAGGTGAAACCGCGTTATATCGAACTTGCTTTGATCTGCCGGAGTGCACAGCGCCGCCCCCCCGGAGCACTGCTTTACTGCGTGATATCAGAATTTGTGTTAGATCGGGTCGCGTTATATCGGGGTAGAGGTGTATAGGAGTTGAAGAGGCCTGGAGAGGTCATCTAGTCCAGCCTCCCTGTGCTGAGGCAGGACCAAGTTAACTTAGACCTTTCCTGACAGATATTTGTCTAACCCTGTTCTTATAAACCTCTAGTGATTGGGATTCCACAATCTCCTTTGGGAGCCTATTCTAGTGTTTAAATATCCTTCCAGTTAAAAAGATTTTTTCCCCTAAAACCAAACCTAAATTACCCTTGCTGTGGATTAAGCTGTTTACTTCTTGTCCTACCTTCAGTGGACATGGAAAGCAATTGATCACAGTTCTCTTTATAACAGCCCTTAACATATTTGAAGACAATTATTAACTCCCCTTTCAGAATTCTTTTCTCAGGACTAAACATTGTTGGGATTCCTTTCAAGACCTTTCCACTTAGCTTACCCAGAAGTCCTCATCCAGTTCTGGAAGAGCACTTCATCCACTTCCTTGGGATCCAAAAGACACAGTTTGACTCCAGCTCGTCACTCATATTACGTTATTAGGCCTGAAACAACTTTTTGCCTATGCTGAACAGGCCCAGATGCAGGGGTACAGCGTGGTACCACAATTCCATTTCATGTCACACACTACTCAGTTTATATACATCTTCCCTAGCTAGTAGCATCTATACTTATTGCATGTAAGGACCATGACCCCAGATCTGTAAGGACCAATCACTTTACAGATTCTGTAAGGCAAACTTATCAGTTCAGAGTGTCCCTTCCTATTTTGTTACTGTAAATATATCCACAGTACAATCCCCACCACACACCTTTCAAGATTCATGGGTTCTACACATGCCTATCAGAACATGTGGTGTACCTCCTCCAGTGCACTAAATGTCCCAATAGCAACTATGTGGATGAAACCAGACTGTCACTACGCTCTTGGATGAACTCACACAGGAAAATGATAAATGACAAAAATGCCACATCACCTGTAGGTGAACACTTTTCGTAAAGTGATCACACTATATCTGAGCTATCAGTTCTCATCTTCAAAGGAAACCTTCTTCCCATGGGACCTTACCTACTTGTTCTGAGTTTGCTTTTTTTAAAATCCATTTTCCTTATTCTGTTGCTCTCACTCCTTCCTTTCCTTAGAATCATGATATCTATCATTTCATGACCACTTTCACTCAAATTGCCTTCAACCTTCAGATTCACAACCAATTCGTCCCTGTTGATCAGAATCAAGAAAAAAATGGCTGTCCCCATGGTTACTTTCTCGACCTTCTGAAACAAGAAGTTGTCCCCAATACATTCCAAGAATGTATTGAACATTTTCTGTTTGCCATACTACTTTTCCAACAGATATCCCATTTCTACCAGATCTTGTGTTTTGGATATTTCTATTATTTATACTAGAAATACCTTATCCACCCTATCCTCCTGATTTGGTGGTGTGTAGTGGACCCCTACTATGATATCCATCACCCCTGTTTTTATTCCCCTTTTATCTTCACCCAGAAACATTCAACTGGTCTGCTTCTCACCTCCTTCTGGACTTCAGAATAAGTGTATATATTCTTGATGTATTATGCAACACCTCCTCCCTCTTTTCCCCTGCCTGTCCTTCCTGAACAAGCTATACAAGTACCGTTCTATACTAACGTTCCAGTCATAAAGTTTATCCCATAAAGTCTCAGTGATGCAAATTAATTCATAATTTTGCTTATGTACTAATACTCACAGTTCTTCCTGTTTATTCTTCAGACTCCTTGCATTTCTGTATAGACATCTAAGATGTTGAGCAGATTTCCCCACTGTTTTAACCTCTTGTGGTTCCTATTACCCTATTGTAATTTTAGAATCCCCCTTCCCTACCCCCCCCCCCAGCTGAATGTCTGGAGCTCTGTTAAGGTCACCTTTTTTCATATCAACCTGTTGTCTTTTGTTACCTGCCCTCTTTTTACCTAGTTTAAAGCCCTCCTCACTAAGTTAGTAAGTCAGCGTCCAAAGATGCTCTTCACTTTCTTGGTCACATGGACCCCATTTCTTTCCGGCAGTCCTCCTTCCCAGAACAGCAGCCCAAGGAAGACAAAGCCAACCTGTCAACACCATCTGTGCAGCCATGCCTTCATCACCGGTATGCATATGTCCCTGCCTGGGCCCTTACCCTAAGCTTGGAGAATGGACAAGAACATAATCTATATGAGAGAAGAAGCCTCAGCTCACCACTTGCCCACCTAATGCCAGAAGTGCCTGATCTATCGATCGGTCATATGGCTGTTATAGGTTTTAAAGAGGGATGTAAAAGATTAAGTGGCATATTTATTTATAGATTTTCCTATGCATAGGGGCAGACTGGGAGAACACAGAGATGCTTGAGAGAGACCTGGAAGAGCAGTTGATCAAAGCTATCATTATTGATAGAAACTAACTCATGGTGGTATGCAGATAGGTATGTATATACATGCATGTATCAATTGTTTGGGGGAGATATATTTGGGATCTCCAGTAAAATAAGACCAGAGCTAAATCCAGCAACAAAAGATTCACATATTGGCAGATTTTACTCTCAGAAATGCAAATACTGACCAGCTTGGATTCATGCAAGCAGTAGTACCTGGCCAAGTCAGGAATAATGTACTCTGCTTATTGCCATACTGAAATCCTCCTTTTGAATCCAAATATGTTACACTTCATTGTTAAAGTAAAGCAGTTTTGCAGCCTGAGATTTGCAATTGAAAGCTGCATCAGGCAACATGATAAATAACATATACAATCCATTCTCATTTTCCCCCATTGCCCCCTCCTTCACCAATCCATCAACCAAATGCATGCAACAACTTTGGGCCTAGGGGAATCTAGAGCTGTTTTTTTTTTAAATTTCATGATCTGGATTGTTAATAGATAGTGTTAGTTACTTGGCACAAGTTAAACATAAATTAGCCTATGTAGAATTAGCCCTGCAGAATACCACCCTAAATGAGAAACCGCTTAGGTGCTGGATAATGAGCTGGATCCTGCTTCCATTCAAGTCAATGGAATAGCTCCCATTGACACTCATAATGTAGGACCAAGCCTTAGGTGTGATGAGTCACTGGGCTGCTAACTGCGATGGGATATACATTAAATGTGATGTCAGAGTCAGACTCGGTCTTGGGAAGGGGAATGGCCAAAATACAACTTGACGATCTGATGAAGTGGGCATTCACCCATGAAAGCTTATGCTCCAATACTTCTGTTAGTCTTAAAGGTGCCACAGGACCCTCTGTTGCTTTTTACAAAATACAACTTGACGATCTGAAATTTTTCAAAAATTTTGAATGTTGACCCTTTCCCTCCTTCCCATGACACAACTGTGAAAATTTGGGCAAAACAATGTCACCATTTTTCAACCAGCTCTACTTACAATCACGTGGGAGAGGAGTGGCAACATATTTGCATCAAAATTTGAGCTCTTGTGCATTCACTCTGAAAACATGGACCATTATGATAATCACCTCCCTTGTAAAGCCCTTTGAGATCTACCGATGAAAAGCGCTACATAAGGACCAGGAATAATTATTAGTTATATATTATTTTATTTATTTATTTATTTGAGACTTCCCACATGTCTGCAGTTAGAATACTTTCCTCCCTTCCCCCAAAATTTCAAATCTTTGTGAAATTTCAGGGAGGCAAAAAGAGGTGTTATGAAATTATGGAAGATATTCTGACAGTACTTGGCCTCTCCCATATTCACCCACAAACCCAGACCACCTAGTTTACTTGGCCTTTGTTTTTGTGTCATAGCACTTTCTTGTACAAGTAGATGAAACTAGTTTTTATAAAATGATGTTGATCTCATTTTTATGACATTTAAAATCTAAATTCTATACACAAATTAAAATAAAGTGAATTCAAGATGATGTGGGAGGAAGGTGACTTGGCTGACTACTTCTTAATTGGTACTCAGAAAATTAAAATATTTTATTCTTAAAAACTAACCATCCTTGACACCCATTAATAACCCGATCCTTCATTTTTACCACAAACTCTCATTAAATACAAAGGTTTTACAGTGTTAATATATCAAACCTGAATTCTTCTGTGACTGTCAATTGGAATTTATCTTAAAATATTACTTATGCCTTGGTTTCAGAGAAGTGGAATATAAAACTATTTTTATCATTGTAAAATTGTAAAAAAAGTAAAATTGTACAACACTTTCCAATTTCAAACACAAGATGGCACCATTACTAATGATTTTAAGCATTATTTCCTGCTTGAATACATGATGACTTTTAATGATGCAGAATTTTAATAGCAATATGGTAGCTTCCCTGTATATGTTATATTCAGTCTTAGATATTCTTAGATACTACACATTTGCTATCCTAACAACCCCCATAGTAACTGTTCGTCCCAGTAGAATACAATATTACACACCCCAAACCAGGCTATGCTTGCGAAGTCACATTTCAAAAGGTAGGCAATAACAGCATATAAGGCTGCATGTACAAACTTATTTCATCCTCCTTGTGCATATTCATTAGTCTGTACTATGTGTGAATTGAGATTTTTTTTTTTTCAAAGTGTTATAATTTGGCCAAGTGCGGGTAGATTTTCACAGGATTGGAAACAGTTCCATGCCTGTCTCCATGACAACCCTTCTTCCCTTTGCCAAATTTAAAGGCCTGGCTCTGTAAAGGTGCTAGAGCTTCTGAATGAAACAGTGATAAGATTTGTTTAACATGTGTGTGACCGGGTAGATTAGGCCAAGAGGCCCCTTGCTGGAGGCCTCAGTGTCCTGCCACACCCATCCAAGGAAATTAGCATTAGAGGAGTCCTCCAAGCAACCTAGAGAGGCTATGGGGGAAGCAGCCAATCAGGTACCAGGAAGGCCATATAAAAGGAGCTGCAGAGCCAGGAATAGTCAGTTTCTTGCTGGAGCTAGAGGATTACAGAGAGTGCTCCTGGCTGGACAAAGGGAACTGCAGCACCACGGACAGCTCAGTACTAGCAGGGACTGGGGCAGCGAGGAAGCGCTCCTGGCTGGCTGCTGGGCCTGAAGTTGAATGAATCCTGAAGCAGGGGTGAAGCTTTGGCGAAGGCTGGGGCCGTGGGGATGTGGGCCAGGGAACTGAAAGCATTTTAGTTAAAGGGACACAGCGGCACATGGCTGTTATTCCTAGGGTCCCTGGGCTGGGACCCCCCTCATATGCCACTGGGAAACTGGTTTACAGTCAGAAAATAAGAAATCCCCAGAAGGGGAATTGAACTACTTAGTGGCCTAGCTGGAGAGCTGGGACCAGAGTAGACCAAGAGGGCAGAACCATTGTCTTCAGGGAGGAAGCCCAGAGGGTACAGCCTGATACCATGGCCAGGACTATTTAAAGACCGCAGACACACCCGATCAGAGGGGCACTCAGGAGAGGTGGATGTCACAATGATACATTTGGTACTAGAAGTGGGATCCTTTGGACCGACCCCTGATAAAGAAGGGGTGTGACCATGGAAGAGGTGATCTGCCTGTTCATGGCAGGCCAGCAACAGCATGGAACTGCTATGCCGCAGCAGCAAGAGGAGCAGCAGCAGAAGCAGACACAGGCCCTGCTAATGGATTAACAGAGAACCTGCAAAGTTTGCAGCACAGCAACTGTGGTAGAAGATCCACTCCAACCAGCAGGAGTGGACACAGAGGTAGTTGGGTCATACCACACCCGAGGACACAGTTGGTGATGGAACTAGTGGTTAATTGGCTCCAGGCTTGGCAAAGCTTGGGCTGGGAGATGACCCCAAAGCCTTCCTCCAGGATTTGAGTTGGTGGCAAAGGCAGTATAGTGGAAAGAGTCGATTTGGGCAGCCAAAATAGCACCATTCCTGACGGGTGAGGCACAGGCGGCTTACCAAGTGGTAAACAACAAGCAGGCAAGTTCCTTCCAGTGGTGAAAGCAGCCATTTTGGATCAGCTAGGGCTTACATCAGAGGTGTACAGGCAGAACCGGATGGAATCATTCCTGTGAGGGGCACAACCACAGGTGGTGGTGCAGAAGTTACAAGACCTGGCAACACGCTGGCTTTGTCCAGAGACAAGCTCAGTGGAGAAGCTCCAAGATCAGAGTGGTCCTAGAAGGAGCACAGAGCTGGGTAAGGCGTTTCCAATCGGCCTCAGTGAGGGAAGGAGTTGCGGGAGCTGAGGTCTACTTTGAGGCCGAAGGAGAGGAACGGCCCAGACTGACTGGTAAACTGAGAGGGGTGCACCGGGGGTGGCTCAGGGACGCTCAGAAGGGGGGAAGCCCCAAGGCTTCTAGACTCGGGGGCGCACCGCAATAGCAAGGAGTTCCAAGGAGCCCTGCAGCCTATGGGGAGTACTAGTGGGAAGGAGCTAGGAGACCTGATAGTATGCTACAGGTGTGCCCAGTCTGGGAATATTAAAAAGAACTGCCCGGTAATGAAATATGGCTACTTAAACTGTTATTACAGTGGGGCCAATCATGGGGGTCTACTCCAAAGATCAGGAGTTAGTGACAGTCAGGCTTGAAAGAACTGTAGTTAAGGGTCTGGTAGACTTAGAGTGTGGGTATACCTGGGTTTGAGAAGATCAGGTAAGGGCAACTAACCTGGACCAATGCCTCCCAGTACACATCTCCTGTGTACCTGGGGAGATCAGAGTCTATCCCACGGCAGAAGTTGAGCTGGTGATACAGAACTGAGGAGCTTGATTCCAAGTCGCCGTGGTCAAGGACCTTCCATGGCCCGTAATCTTGGGAAGAGACTGGGTGGGCTACTCTGCCCTCTTGCGGGAAAGACCAGGATCGTGATCCAGAACCGAGAGGGTCTGGGCCTGCCTGGGAAGGAAAGCAGAGAGGATGGGAGCCAGGCTAAGGAGACCCCAGAAAAGAGCCCAGAGGCAAGACTAGAATGCCCAAGATGTGAGATACCCACTGAGGAAGTGCCAATGTCTACTGAGGGAAAGTTATTAACCAGCTGATCCAGGTACAGCAGGATTTGGCCCAGGTACAGGTGGAAACTAAGGGGCAAAGGAAACAATGCTTGGCTTTGCAGGAAGCATAGGCCCAGGCCCAGAGGGAGAGAACTCAGAAAGCTACAGTGGGAACACAGATGGAGCCCCAGGTGCAGCAGAGCACTGTAGGAACTCAGGCTAAAATACCCAGTGTGATAACTAGCACAGAGGCCCAGAAAGAATTGCCCCAGCAGGGAGAGGTGAAAGAAAAAGCCTGGGGGAGTGAATAGGACCCTTGGATAGGGAAGTGAGTAGTGCAGGCAGGCTTTGTGAGTTTCCTCCTAAGAGACAGTGACCTGGCAAAATGGCTGGAAGCAGCAGAAGAGGAACTGGAGGATCTCAAATTCAGGAATGAACAGCTGACCGAAGGTCTCCAGTTCACCAAGGATGGAAAAACAGCACTTGCTCCACACGGTATATGATTACAAAATGTAGCTAGAGGCTTGGCATACAGAGACCCCAAAATCCCAGAGAAGAAAGTGAGTCAAGGGACCATTAACATGCTCTCCAGGTCAGAAAGACCCAGGAGAATAGACCCTCAGAGACCAGGGCAAAGACTGGGTAGAGGCCTTATGGATAGAGAGATCTGGGAGAGAGAGCCCTGATTGAAAATGGCAAAGGGCTAAGACAAGCTCTCTAGGAGAAGATCCTATGAGAAAAGGACGCTGATAGATTGGGGCACAGAGACTATAACTAATAGCCCTCTAGGCAGAGAGGTCTGGGAGAGAGAAGGCCCTGCAACAGTGCGGCAAAAGAGGGGTAAAGAAGAGAAATTAGCTTCTATAGAACTACCACTCCAATCCTGTTGGGGAGTGGAAGGGTGTGACGGTGTGGACTAGGCCCAGAGGCCTTCTGCTGGAAGCCTCAGCATCCTGCCGCACCCATCCCAGGAAAGGAGCAGTAGAGGAGTCCTCCAAGCAGCCTAGAGTGACTGCAGGGATCAGCCAATCAGGGCCCAGGGGGCCATATAAAAGAAGCTACAGAGCCAGAACCAGTTCCTTGCTGAAGCTAAAGGAGTACAAATGGTGCTCTGGCTGGTCAAAGGGAACTGCACCACCATGGATCGCTGCAGGGACCGGGGCAGCGAGGAAGAGTTCCTGGCTGGCTGCTGGGTCTGAACTAGGATGAGCCCTGAGGTAGGGGTGAAGCTTTGGTGAAGGCTGGGGCTGCAGGGAAGTGGCCCAGGGAACAGAAAGCAGTGTAGTTAAAGGGGACACGGTGGCACCTGGCTGCTATTCTTAGGGTCCCTGGGTTGGACCCAGAGTGGGTGAGCCTGGGTCCCCCCCATAGACCACTGGGGAACTGGCCTACAATTGAACAGCAAGAGACCCCCAGAAGGGGAATTGAACTATATAGTGGCCCAGCTGGAGGGCTGGGGCCAGAGTAGACCAAGATGGTGAAACCCATTGCCTGCAGGGGGGAAGCTCTGGGGGTATGGCTTGATACCAGGGCAGGGATTATTTAAAGATCATTGATACACCTGATCTGAACAGGGCACTCGCGAGTGATTGGTGCCACAATGTTACAATGTGAAAAACTTGTATTTTTCCCCAGTCTAATTCTGAGAAGTGGCTGAACCATTTTTTGTTGAAACTTAACAAAATTAGCCCGAGGCAGACACCCAGCATGGACAGTATCAGCCAAAATGGTTATAAAAAAGCAAAGTTATAAGCACCTGAAAACAAGGTCTCATAATGGGAAATGTTCGACAATCTTAACTACACACGGGACTCCCAGCTTCCCCTGTTATTTACTGAATATGGAAAAAGCTAGGACTGGCAAACAGTATTTTATCTAAGAACAGATTCCAATTAATAAGATGCTGAGCCTTGTGCATTTAGGTACTAATTCAGCAAACCACGTAAACACATGCCTAAGTGCTTTGATGAAATGCAGCCTTTGGGCTTGATTGTGTCCAGTTTTGTATGGGAGTGAACAGAGGAGAGGATGGAGCCCAAAGGCATTTCCATCACCTCAGGAGCCGTGCTCAACACTCAACATAATCCTGTAGGGGAGCATAACACTGCTGTCTGCTAGCATCTTCTACTGTGCTGTCTAAAAGGGTCAGGGTGCAAGTGAGGCCTGGGTATTCCCAGCTCTGTAGCTGAACATCTGTGCATCTATCTCTGCAGTGTGCACGGCACAGAAACCCCCAGAAGAATTCTGGATGAATCAGTCTGACGTCCTTCTGAGTTGTATTCTATATAACCCTATATACTGCGTTCATTAGCATAGTATCTGAGCACTTCCCAGTAGTGCATTCAGCAATATGACTCCACATCTGTTGTGTGGTGTTTTGTTCACTCATCCCTCCTGGGGAGAAGTAGTCTGTGCTGGGCAGTGTGTCTTGTGCTGGTAGGGTTTTAGAAGTGTGATTTATTTATTTATTTTAAAGTTGCTATGCATTTATATTCGAGAAGGCAGGTCAAAGAAATGTGCCTTGCATAGGAGCAGAAGGTGGTGAGATTTGTGATGGTTAGCTCCTGGGGGTGTTTCTTCTGCCGTCTCAGACTGTCCCCCAAGAAAGTTCTGTCTCCCACACAGGCAAATTTTAATCTTATTGGGCCAGAGGAGCATAGTTGTTGACCACACTCTTGGTGCTGCATCATAACCCTTCTACATCCTTTTAAGGCAGACTGTGGCTTTGAAGCCAAAGCCTCCCAGGGCTAGATACTGCAAAGTAATGAGCACCGTCTACTAGGACATAAGGTGTTGAGTACTCTGCCTCATCAGGCTCTTGACCAAGAGCAGCATGAACTATGGTCCTCAGGAAGAAATTCTCTTTGGGAATTTGTCTGATTCCCTGTCAGGCTTCTTTTCAAAATAGTAAATTTATGGCTTATGGAAGATGCTGGATAACCATGGTTCTTTTAGCCACAGAAAATTCAAATAATGGGATTGCAGCAGTGCAAGTTCTATATGTTGTCCCACAGATAAGCTGGACGGTCAGCTAAGAAGGTAACTGAGATTCCATGCTCACCCTTCTGTTGATATCTTGAGTTCCCCGTCTGTCTTGTTTGTGGTGAGATGCAGGAACTAGAATTAGGCAAATAATTTATAATGAATAATCTATCCAATGCATTTTGCCACTTTCTCTTTGCTCGTTGTCCCAAAACACATTGCAGTTCCTAAATACACTCCCTATTCAGTAAATAACTCCTATGAAGTTCTTGATCTGTAGATCAGCAACAGTTCATTGCAAGTGTTGGCAATTTAAAATTGAAACTATTCTACTTACGAAGACATTTTTCTGTTCCCTTATTGGATGAGCATAACTCTGGTGGGGCACATAACCCTCCCCCCCAAGGGTCAAGAAAGGGTTAAAGAACTCTGATCAGTCAACCCCAAACTGCCACACTTGTGTGACTTGTCAGGCCTGGGACCTTAAAAGGGTGGAACTCAGACCACTGTGGGGTGGTCCTCTGAAACAAGCGGAGCTCGAGCTCCCAGACCAGGCCACTGGGTTATGTGCCGAAGAACTGCTTGGGAGTACCACTGGCCTGAGCCCTCAGAGGAAAGAAAACAGACTAGTTTGTTTCTTTTGTTGAACTACCCAAGATCTACTCTTAGCCTTTAACCAAGCAAAAGGGTGAGAGGTGAGCGTGCAGAATGTGAACAAGTACTTCCCCCTCCTTTTTGTGAAGGGTGCCTGGCCTCTCGTGGGCCTTTTTTTCTGTACTGTTTTACAGGCTCTCTGGAAATAGTCAGACTCACTAAGAGGTACCGTTTAAGGGCTATATTCCATATGCCAGGACCGAATCACACGATTGCTGTTGCTCATGCAATGATGTATGAGGTAAATGAGGAGCCCATCTTCAGGAGTGGCCCTAGCTATTTTGTTGACCATGGCAGAGACTGTATTCAGTATTCCC
Source organism: Emys orbicularis (assembly GCF_028017835.1). NCBI lineage: Eukaryota > Metazoa > Chordata > Testudines > Emydidae > Emys > Emys orbicularis. The sequence goes on from NC_088683.1 coordinate 351,494,440, forward strand.
CGGAACAGCCAAAGGAAAAAAAACAGCCAGCGGATCATTGGGTAAAAATGGCCCATAAAGTCCATCAGCAGAAGGAAAAACAAAAAGCCAAGTGGCACAGCACCCTCTAGAATTGTGTGTAGGGTGCCGCCCAGCTTCTCTACCCCTAGAGCTGGCCCTGTCACTGTCACCCCAAGGAGGTGACTGTGAGACATAACCTGTGACAGTGACTTTTAGAACGAAATTTCTGGCATTTAATATTCGTGATTACAAATCTGAAATTTTCTCTCTGGTGTGAAAGTCACCCCGTACACCTGCCTGAACAAAGCCTCTTAATTCTCACTTGAGCCCTTAAAACATTTCCAGACAATGTTACAATATTTGCCCAACTCAAATAAAAATCACCATTTCTTTTCATATAGGCCACCAAGCATCCATTAGATGCCCATGAACAACCAGTCTGTAATAGTCTGGGTTTCTCATCCACAGTAATTTTGAATCTGAGGGTATATAGTGCACCCACATTCTGCTTTTCATCTTTGTCATGATAAAATGTGTCATTTAGAACGCTTATTGCACCTGGCTCGCTTTCTACTTCCGTTTAAATTACATACAAATAGTTCTTTAAAAAGAAACAAAATAAAGAACTCAATTGAACAAACAGCAAGAATACATGCACTGATGCAGTATTCTGCTCCCAAAGTTTAACAAGAGGCTCCCTTAAAATATTCTCCTTCAAACTTAGGACAGTCTCTGTGTAGAATATTCCTCTTCTCCCCCAAAATCCATTTCATTCCGTAACCCAAATCCACCAATCCGTCTATCACCACACCTATTGACCTACCGTGCTTCCCCCTCCTCAATGCTGCAGAGAGATTCAAGGTGGCTCTACTATCTGACAACTGCTCCTCACAGCTGTAGCAGACAAGCTACAGGTATAGGGATCTCATCACCCCAAGATGACAATGATGATTATATAAAGTGGTACCCACTAAGTGCTAGTGCTCTCTAACCTCTCCAGAAGGTTGTCCCTGATCTGAAGAATTTACCATCTAAAAACAGACAGAGGTTATTAGAAGAGGAACAAGAATAGGCGATTTATAGACAAGTCAACTCAGTTCACTGGAAACAACTCAGTTAACATGGCTCGATAAGAGGGACTTAAATGCAGATGTGCCACGAGAATAAATTCAGCGAGGTCATGTTATGCATAGAGGACTGTGCAGAAGACATCACGGAGGTGATTGTGGCAGATTCTGACAAACCAGAGGACAAGGCTGGGAACATCGGTGGAGCAGATGGGATGGAGGTACAATGGAGACTTGGATAAGGGCAGAGCAGAATGACATAGAACTTTGATGGGACCGAGTGGATGGAGCCAGAGGGGAGTTACACGACTACCTCAATAATGAAAGAAGATGAGTTTAGCATCTGTATTTTGCATGGATCGAAGGGACATAATGTGGGTGTGGGAGGCCAGAGAGGAGGATGTTGCAGTAAACAGTGGGTGATATAGTGAGGGCTGTGGAGATGGAGAGAAAAGGATGCATCCTAGAGATGTTGAGGAGGAAGTAGCAGCAGGATTTGGAAATGGCCTGGATATGGGAAGGTGTGGAGAAGGAGGGAAGCAAAAATAAGCCTGAGATTGAAGGCCCAACTTACACGTCAGGGAAAGCCTTTTTTTGTTCTGTTTGTACAGCATCTAGTACAATGGGGTCCTGATCCATGACCAGGTCTCCTAAGCTTTACAATAATACAAACAAATAATAATGAGGAGGCTGATAGTGTTGTCTAGTGACAGAGATGCGGTGAATGCAGAAGGCTTGGGAGGGAAGAGATGGAGTTCTGCCTTGGCCTGTTGGGATGATATATCCCATCCTCCCAAGATAATGCTGTTCTGAAAGACTTGTGATAACAACCAGAAGAACTGATGAGCTCCCCTTTCTATCTTAATCTAGTTTAACCACTGATCCTTCATGGCATAGGGACAAGGGAAGCAGGTCTGAAGCCTGGCCTTACACTCTTGGACTGATCTGGCCAGGCAGTGCTGAGTGGGAGAGAGCTGAGCTGAGAGCAGAGCAGCACCTTGGCCCTGTCTCCCCTTCCCTTCCTATCTTCCTCACAAATTGGTGGAGTGTCTATACGGCAAAGTCCCTGTTGCACTCCTAGCAGTGCTTGTGGGGAACGCAGGAGTGGAGTGCCCCCTTAAGGAAGCTGACATCACCACAGCAATAGTAGGTATCCTAGCAACATGGCAGCCAGGGGCGGCTCTATGGTTTTTGCCGCCCCAAGCACGGCAGTCAGGAGGCTTTCGGCGGCACGCCTGCGGGCAGTCCATTGGCCACGCGGATTCGGCGGCATGCCTGCGGGAGGTCCGCCAGTGCTGCGCCTTCAGCATCCCCGCCGCCAAATTACCGCCGAAGCTGCGGGACTGGCGGACCTCCCGCAGGCATGCCGCCGAAGGCAGCCTGATGGCCACCCTCACAGCGACGGGCACGCTGCCCCCCGCGGCTTGACGCCCCTGGCATGCGCTTGCTGCGCTGATGCCTGGAGCTGCCCCTGATGGCAGCATCCTAAGTAAGTAGCATCCTGCTCAACTCTAGACTGAAAAAGGGCTGACAGTTTTAACCAGCAAAGCTGGCCTCCATGTTTTTACAGGAGCCTACAAAAGGATTCTTTTTTTTTTTTTTTTTTTTTACCACTTCCTCAAGTAGGCCCAGGCAGGAATCAGTTATGGCAGTTGGGAACTACATCTCTCCTCATGAAACGCAGTTGCAGTCAGTTGAGGAGCTGATGCTAAAGCCCCCTCAGTAAAAGAGAAGGGGGTGCTTGCTGGCAGGGCGCTTTCCATGAGGATCCCAGAGCCTGGGAATGCCCTTTCACTCTGGTCTAAAAGAGCTCGGATTTGCTTACTTTCAGGGCACTTGTAAAGCTCCTTTGTTTTGCCTGGGTTTTGGCGGTATTTCAGTCTCTAACTTTCCTCACTGTGGTGGTGATTGCATTAAGAGCTGCCACTTGCTAGAAGAGGGGAGCTGAATGGACCTGGTATTTGATTTTGTAATTCTAGTTGATTGGCAGGGGGCACCAAGCCTGCATATGGGTGCTTTTTGTTCTAAATCAAAATAAATAAAATAACATTGTAACCTGGGGCTGGGCGAAGAATTTTGGGGAGCTCTACCGAGTTGTCTCTGGGATACATCAACTGGTTTCTGCTGCAGAAGTGGAGTCCCACTGCTTGCTCCCCTTCAACCACAGTGCTCAGTTTACGTCAGTTCACATTTTAAAGGCTATTTTCATAAAGAAAAGGGATGGGAACATTAAAAAAAAAGCTAGACTATGATTCTTCTTCCTGGGTTCCAAAGGCTGGATCTGTTAACAAGGGACTCATGCAAGCCCACTCCAGTGAATAGATGTGAGGAATAATCCTCCAGCCTTTCAAAACAAATTGTTTCAAATGCCCACAATGTTCATTACACTTTTATATCTCAGCTACAGCATCACATGTGGCTTGCAGGCTCCCAGAACCGCTTTATTTCTGTCCAAGTCACCAGAGAATCTAGTGGAATCCTGCAGATTTATTTGGTCATTCTTCCGGAAGACTTACCTTTAGCTCTGTGAGAAGGAGAGCTGCTAAGCCAGATGCTGTGGATTCATATTAATGATTGGTTTTATTTCTCCTTTTCATAAAAAGGAATACAATTGTTATAAACATACATATGATATGTATCCCACCCTCATAATGTAATAGCAGGCCCAGGCAAAAACAAATGTTGACACAAAATGGATGTTTTACTCTCCCGTTCCCTGATCACCTCTGTCCACACAAAGGTGGGGATTTTCACAAATGCTTGAGTGACACAGGAGCAGAAGTCTTTTTGAAAATCTATAAGACTTGTGCTCCTAAATCATTTGGGTTTTTCTGAAAATAGTTCTGTAACTAAGGGAGTTAGGAGCACAAGTTCAATTGAAATCTGTGGAAGTTAGGTTCCTAATTTCCTTAGTTGCTTTCAAAACCCATCTTTTTTACTTACTCTATTACAGTAGTACCTGGAGGTCCCTTCAGGGATGAATGTCCCATGCCGCTAGTCCCCTTCTCCCTCCCAATTCTGCATTGTTCACAACACAGTATCCAAGATTTCTCTTTAATCTCATTTATGGATATTTCCCGCCATACCCACTCCTGGTTACTTCATTCTTCCCCCCCACCCCCCAGTCATATGGCAGGATATATATTGACTTAGGCCCCAGTCGTTCAAAGAGTTGTGAAAATGCTTAATTTTTAATGCATGTGAGTGGTCCCACTGACTTCATATCTGTAAGTGTTTTTACAGGATTGTTGTCTTGAACAGCTCAGTTTTGTGGTAAATATTTGAGTGTCTGTATTTTCTATGTCTTTTTACTGGAAAATGAATCATAAGAGCATCTCCTGCTGTCTGCTTTTGTGCAATTGAAGTGAGTAGGGAGTTCTAATTAACATTCAATAATGTTCCGTGGCCATAATTATTACCTTGAGTATCAACAACCTGAACAATGTAAATGCTGAAAAATATTCTAAAAGTACTTGGCCAAATTATTAACTGATTTCTTTGATCTTACATACATCCTCTTTGTGGCCATTTTCCACGTGTTGGTGATCAAATTCTACTGGCCAGTGTGTTTGCAAAATGTGAATTTCAAATTCACATGAGTGAATATTTCTATTTCAAGTTTGCATGCATCCATACTCATGCAGTGGGATTACCAAAACAACACTATGTGATTTATGTATCCCATTAAAATTTAACAGCATAGCCTGGCTATCAGGTACTCACGGAGTACCATTCAGGATCTGTCCATAAATTTACAGAATTGAGAGAGTTTCCAAAAACGTTCACAGTATATTTTTTGAACAGTGAACTCATTTTAGAAAAGAGCAGTTTGATCATGGATAGGATTTGATAGCTGCTTTCAACTACCTGAAAGGGGGTTCCAAAGAGGATGGATCTAGACTGTTCTCAGTGTTAGCAAATGACAGAACAAGGAGTAATGGTCTCAAGTTGCAGTGGGGGAGGTTTAGGTTGGATATTAGGAAAAACTTTTTCACTAGAGGGGCGGTGAAGCACTGGAACGGGTTACCTAGGGAGGTGGTGGAATCTCCTTCCTTAGAGGTTTTTAAGGTCAGGCTTGACAGAGCCCTGGGTGGGATGATTTAGTTGGGGATTGGTCCTGCTTTGAGCAGGAGGTTGGACTAGATGACCTCCTGAGGTCCCTTCCAACCCTGATATTCTATGATTCTGTGATTCATTTCAACATTGTAAACTTATATAAAAAAAACCTGCTTATTGTAAATTAACATGTTGCTAGTTGTACTTATTGGCAGAGTGAGTGATGTCTTAAGATATTTTTAGTGTAAGAACCATGAAGCAAAACTAATCAGTTCTGACATCTAACACGTGAATAAGAGTTTCATGGTAAGATGTATCGTAACCATGTGTATTAATTTATTATAAATCACTAGGGGCTTTGTATGCTTAGAATCAGGTACAGCTGGCAAATTAATGTGGTTTCATTTGAGAAGAGTTATTGAACATACTTAAAGCAATGCTGAAAAGTGGAAAATTCTGTGAATTTGACAAATACTTTAGCAATATTGAAATTCTGGAGAATTTTATTTTTTTAATGTTGTGTTTGAATGTTATGGAATGAATGTGGCTGGTTGGTTCACAAATATTATCCACCACTGAAGAGTATGGCTATCATATATTTGGAAAAACCTTCCTTTTAGGCATAATTTTGCTTAAACCACGTTTTCTATATTTCTCTAAGACTGATGTTCTCCCTGCCTCATAACACAAAAACAAGGAGACATTCATTGAAATGAATAGGTGTGAAATTCAAAACAATAAAATAAAATATGTTTTCACAAAATGTGTGATTAAAAAGTAAAACTCAGAACCACAAGAAGTCCTTGAGGCCAAGAGTTTAACAATATTCCAAAAGGATCAGGAATATCCAGAGTTATAATTACTGACAACAAATTTTAAGAAGGATATTAAACTATGTGCTTTGGGACTCAAAACACTCTCTAAGTATTCCAGATCATGATCAGACCTGGGTGGAGGGGCAGATTATCCCACATCTCTATATTAGATCTGAAACATCTATTACTGGCTCCAATCAGAGACCGGATACAGGACTGGAAAGACCTTGAGTCTGATCCAAAATGGCCATTTCTAGATTCCTGTGATGTAACACTGGTGGGAAACACCTTAAAGAACTTGCTTTCTCTAGAACATCCTTAACTACTACAAGCATCTATCCACAGATTAAGTTCATCTGCTGCCTTGGGATCCTTTTGAGCTCTTGAAAGCTACTGAATGTTCAAATAGCCAGAGTGGCAAAAAAATGCCCATTGTCATCTATAACCTGTCCCATCCTATTGGCTATAGACCTGGCCTTGGTGCTTCACACATTCATGATTTCCAAGCGTGATAAGTGCAACACATATCTCGCAGTGAAACAATGCATCCTGAAAAAGTTCCAAGTAGCACTAATCAAACACCAACCCCAAAACAGTCGTCCTCAAGCTGCAGTGGCTGCTGGAATGGGCTGAGGTGCAGAGATGCCTGAGGTACCCTAAGCAACTCCTAGAAATCATGCACATACACATGAACGCCCTGGGATTCCTAGCAACCACATGCATGAGGATGCAGTAAAATACAACATGCCTTCACATTGGACCCATAGGGATCAGTCATAATCCTGTTGTGCCCACCCTGTGCTCCCTACATTGTCTGTAAAGTGGCAGATTGATGGAGCTAAAATTGCCCTGCAGTCTCTGATCCAGGGCCGGCTCCAGGCACCAGCGCAGCAAGCAGGTGCTTGGGGCGGCCAACGGAAAGGGGCGGCACATCCAGCTCTTCAGCGGCGGGTCCCTCAGTCCCTCTCGGAGGGAAGAACTTGCTGCCGAAGAATGAAGTGGCGGTGGTAGAGCTGCTGCCAAAGTGCTGCCGATCGCGGCTTTTTCCCCCCCACTGCTTGGGGTGACAAAAACGCTGGAGCCGGCCCTGCTCTGATCTATTCATTAAGTTGTGCTAGAGTCCAAATATGTGTATGCAGATGATGATATAAAACAATATATCACTTGTCCTATGGATTACTCTGTTGGCTGGATAGGTCAGAAGCATAGAGCTGGTCTTTTCTTGGTCTAGTAGACAGTGTTGGACTAGAAGTCAGATAAACTAGAAGTCAGTTTATCCATCATGGTTCTGCCATTGACTTGCTGTTATTAATCATGTTTATTACAGTAGTACCTAAGGACAAAACAAGAATGGGGCTCCGTTGTGCTAGGCACAGGACAAACAGAGTAGTAGTTGGTCCTGTTGTATTAAATCTGATGGAATATATGGGCCAAAGGTGTTAGCATTACCCAGTTACTGTTCAATATTAAACAAGGTTTGGGGGTTGGTATAGACCTCAGCCTGCTTAGTTCCATGGCAAACAAACCATTAAAAATCCTTTTAACCTTTTTATTAAAGATGAAGAGAAAGAAACACAGCTAAAGCATTTGAAATGTAAAGTATTAAGTAAGGCTTTCATTTTAACACTTCTTGTTGCCCATCCCTTTAGCTGGAGAGAGCTTTTAGAAGGAAAAAAACCCTTGCTTGACATGCTTAAATAGTATCAAAGATGGTAGTAACTGTCCTTTTGAATAAAAGAGAAGAAGTTGGTTGAGCTGGGCTGGAGCTGTTTTTGCTGCTGCTGGTAAAGTCTGATCCTGTTTCATCTCAGGTGGTGTTTAGAATTCAGCTGATGCTAGTCGGGGTGGCGATGTCATCTGGCTCCCTCTCTCTGGCCCAGTCTGGTCAGGACATCTCTCAGGATGAGGATGACAAGGGCCCAGGGTCCCAGGAAATAGTAGGGGCAGCAGCCATGGTGGTGAAGCTTGCTCCATAAGCCTCCGTCTGTTGTTCTTTATTCTCCCCCCAAATGTCACTTTCTTTAAGGACCCACAAAGGGAGTGATGGGCAAAATAGCCCGTCCCCTTATTATTTGTTCACCAATCAGGTCTGGTATCTGACACACCAATATTGGTTCATTAATTCCAGTTCCACATATTCTGTTTTTACCAAGCATGATTTCAACACAGTCCTTGAATTATATCAATGTGGCCTTTTTCTATAGGCTAATTAAGTTTTCCTCTCTTCCTTTCATACCTTTTCTCATCAACTTTTATTATTATAGGGGTTATTGTGACATTTTATGAATTTTTTTTTTTTTTTTAAACAGTTGAGCTCACAACTAGGGTAAATTTGTAGTCCCAATTATTACAAAAATCCCTGCCCCAGAAGAGCTTACAATTTCAGGGGATAAGACAGGCATGGGGTGGGGGAAGGAGTGTAACATACAAACAGAGTAACAATGTGATGGCAGCGAGTGTCATGTTAGTTCCACTTTTATTTATTTATTGGGGGGGGGCAGTTAGGAAGGGGTAAGCTAAAGGGAAAGAAAAGGGCAGGAATAGGGTGCATTGATGGGAAGAGGCTTAAGAGGATGGGATAGGGGAGGAGAGGGTGAATTGAGCAAGTGTAGAGAAGCTGAGGTGAAATGACTGTGTGGAAAAGGGAGGGAGGAAGCAGTTAATCAGCACAGAGCAGAGGCAGTCTAGTCAAAACTGTGACTTTGGGCAAGTGACAGAAGCACAGGGACTTGTTTCACTTCCCACCCTCTGCCTGTCTTGTATATAAAGACTTGTAAGCTCTTCAAGGGAAGAGACGGTCTCTTACTCTGTTTCATAATGGGGCCCCAATCTTAGCTGGGGCTTCTATGCACTACTAGTATGTAAATAATAAACAACAATAATAGCTTTCTATGTGGGGTAAACAGAAGTCTTGGTAGTGGGTAAAGTTAATAAGAATGACCACTCTTCATCAGCACGATTCCTAAAGCCAAAGGAGGAGTGAAAGAAATTTAGCTCAGATGACACCTGTTCAATCTTATCCGGTGCATGGAGGGAGAGGCTCAGTCACTGAGTTGGAGTATAGGCTACAGGGCCTGTCCTCTTTGGTTCCAGTCCAGCCCCATGTCAGAAGGACCATTTGGCTTGAGGCATGGAGCATTCAGGGAAATGAAATTATGGGTCCTGGTTCTAATGAATTATTCAACCACAAGTTATTGGTACTGATGTCAAAATTGCTACAGTCTATGTTAGGCAAGATGTCAGAGCAGATCATTACAATGGTCCTTTCCAAGGTTAAAATCTAATAATCTATTACATTTTTTCCACTTTAAATTTAACTCACTTCACCTATACAAAAGCATGAGCTGCTACAAGTGGTTTCAGATAAATTACCCTTTGCTGTCCCTTTATTTGACTTACTGGTGCTGGAATGTCTGCATATTTGGTACCTACAATAAAAATTAACCAGCAAAGGCTTCTCACTCCTGGGAAGGGAGAAGAGAGGAAATAATAGGTTGTGACAATGAAGATCAATGCAAGTAGTAATTCATTTTAAAATTTGCTTTAATTAACACTGGAAAAGCACCCACTTCTTTTGAATCCAGACAAATGAAAATTTATGCACAAGTGATATTTGGCCCAGAAAATTAACAAATGAGGAAAAGAGGGTGGGGGAAGAAATTGCAGGAATAGAATGGATTACATGGAGGCAGCAAATGATAGAGAATCCAGCCGCAGAAAGCCTTGGAACATTTAAAAAAGACTAATAGATGACAAAGGAAGTTCAGTGCAGATAAGCGTAGCCTAATGATGACTCTCACAGCTCTTTTTGCATCATAAAAGCAAAACAGTCAAGAAGGCATAGCTTGTGTCCACTAATGAATGATGAGGCTAGAAAGACAGAAGACAAATCTCTGTGCATTTGATCCACACAGTTCCCGTACAGCTGTGTGGATTACAAAATCTGAAGTGTGACAAAGTAGGAATCCAAGAAAGTAAGAGACAAATTGAATATATGAAAAAAATATTACACTGAAACTTTGGTAGCACATTAGCTTCTGGGAATACTTAATTATGGACTATCAGGACAAACTCAAGAGTCGTCACGAAGGAATAATACTTTATTTTTGGAGTACTTGTGGCACCTTAGAGACTAATGAATTTATTTGAGCATAAGCTTTCATCAGCTACAGACTACTTCATCGGATTCATAGAATGGAATACGCAGAAAAGATATTTATACATACAGAGAACATGAAAAGGTGGGAGTAGCCATACCAACTGTAAGAGGCCAATCAATTGAGATGAGCGATCATCAGCAGGAGAGAGAAAAAAACCTCTGAAGTGATAATCGAGATGACCCATAGAAGGTGTGAGGCTATTTTAACATTTTTATTTCCTTATGTTAAAATAGCCTACACCTTCTATGGGTCATCTCAATTATCACTTCAAAGGTTTTTTTCTCTCTCCTGGAGATGAGCGATCATCTCAATTGATTGGCCTCTTACAGTTGGTATGGCTACTCCCACCTTTTCATGTTCTCTGTATGTATAAATATCTTTTCTGCGTATTCCATTCTATGCATCCGATGAAGTAGCCTGTAGCCCATGAAAGCTTATGCTCAAATAAATTCGTTAGTCTCTAAGATGCCACAAGTACTCCTGTTCTTTTTGCAGATACAGACTAACCCGGCTGCTACTCTGAAACCTGTCAGTACTTTATTTTTATACAGCATCTTTCATCCATATGTAATGACTTACGTGGGCCATCATTAGGGACTGAACCCAGGACCTCCAGAGCTACCGCTTCAGCTTCAACTAAAAGATGAATTATGTTTAAATTAGTGGACAGACTCCCACTGACTTCAATGAGTTTTGGATCAGACTCTCTCTACGTGCCCTAGCTGGCAGCAATAGGAAACTTGCATCATCTGTGATTAAGCACAGCACAGGGACTCAGAACAGACACCGGGGGCAGTGGGTTGCAGTGATCTCAAAACTTTGCAAAGATTAGTTATGGGTCACAAGCCCCCTGGGAAGCATGGGGAAGTATTACTATATTGACTTTACAGGTGGGCAATTTTAAGTGTCTTAGGGCAGGTCTACACTACGGGGCTTAGTCGGCCTAAGTTGCACAACTCCAGCTACATGAATAACGTAGCTGGAGTCGACGTAGCTTAGGTCAACCTTTTGCGGTGTCTACACTTACCTTACGCTTCTCGTTCTGGTGGAGTTGATGGGAGAGCAATCTGCAGTCAATTGAACAGGTCTTCACTAGACCCACTAAATCGCACCCCCACACCCCGGTGGATCGATCACCTCAGCATCATTCCCTGGTAAGTGTAGATATGCTCTCAGTGTATTGCCCAAGGTCACATATTAAATGATGGATCCAAGAATAGAATTCAGGACTGACCCTCTCCCCCCACCTCCCCCGTCTCTGTGCTAACCACAAAGATAGTCACTTATGATTATATGACCTGTATGTGTTGCGGATAGGAAGTGGAATATTTTCCTTTGTATTACATTTAGTATCTTATCTATTGCTGTGGGATGAAGGCAACAAAAGGGAAAAGCATGTAACAGATCAGTAACCAATACACTAGGCCAGCTGTTGACCCTGCTGCTCCATGTAGGAGTGATTCCTGGACATTGTTGTGTGTCCCAGCCAATCTTCGCACAAGTGGTGCCGTAAGCAAATCCTGCGGTAAAAGCAAAAATTATTTCTTAAAGCTGGATTAAAAAATTGTGAGGCTCAAATTCTAACCCTAATGGCATTGATATTCCAACCACCGCTGGGTCAGCCATCTTAAATAATAACATCCTCTTACATTTAGGATCCCAGTGCAGCTTTACGACATCTGTGTGTGTACATACTATACATGTATGTGTGGTTTATACATCTGTTAATGCTTCACCCAGCCATGAAACACAGCCAGTTTTGGTCAATTGTTTAATAGAGCACAGCAGCATTGTGCAATAAATAGTTTAGGATGGAAACTGAAGGATAAAACCATATGCAATTGACACTGCTGGGAGAATTTTAGGTAGCCTGAATGTAATTAGAATTTGTATAACGTCCAAGGCAAACAACCCTATTCTTGGGAAAAGTATACTGGGATTTTTGTCAACCCAGTGACTCTGGAGGAATCGTCCATTGGAGGTTTGGAATATCTTGATGGTTTTTTGAAGACTTTTTTTTTTGCAAAAGAAATTGCAGAATGCAGGGCCATAAGTCTTACTTCTGGAATCTGAGAAATAATAAACACTGTGGAACTATTACAGCCCTAATGGAACATTTTCCAATTAGGAGCTAAAGCTATTAATCCTGCAATCGGAGTCACCACCATTCTGTTGTGGTTCTATACCTCTATGAAACCTAAACTACGGTGATAGCCTGTACTCATTTGCAAAGTTGTCTCTCCACTGTGAGCTCTGATCGACCAGATGCTATGGGAAGAAAGCAAGATGATTACACCTCTATTAATATGTCATTGATTTATCTGCTTGCTGAAAGTTATCGGAAGAGATAGGGACGCTTCCTTCCTGGAAGGGGGGCCCATATGACAAGCCAATATAAACAGAATTATTTATGTGATGTTTGTTAATGGTGTCATCAGTTTGGGGTATCATAGATGTGGTTATGCTGAATGGTAGCACTTTTCACTGCAATTGATGTTTACTGCTCCCAAGAAGAGAAACTTCTGTGGCAAAGATGCAAATTAATCAGGAAGTCCTCCAGGTCAGTAAAGCTGAGAAGATGCTTCTCTTATGTTATCAACACTATGAGAGTCAAAAATTCCACACAGAAGGAGAGCATTTTAAATCCGTTATTATTATTATTATTGCAGTATCTTTTTTCTTACAGGCTGATTGGATGGAAAATCCAACTCTTTTACAAATCACAAAAAGTATCACCTGTTGGAATTACACACTGACCAAATTGCTTTTATTTGAATACAATTTAGAAATGGCTCAACTAATCACTGTTTGTTAATTGCATTTTGGATAGGGGGAAAAAGAGAAATTGAAATGAAGTGATTGGTTTTCATTAAAGCTGTGCCAACAGTAGAATGCATGCTGTTGTACCTGGTGATTGGACCGTCCTAAAGGCCAAGAGGCCGTTATTCTTTTCTTTTCGCCCAGACCAGTAATTAAATCTGCTGCCTTATTTTAAAAAACACAGTACTGTTATTTTATTGCATTCAGATTATCTCCTGTTGCATCAGAGATTTTAGGCAAGCATTGTCCCCCTTCAGTTCTCTCACACATACATTCAAGCACACAAACTTCTCCATGGAGTAAAAACAAACTTCACCTCGGCCAACCGATGCTAGGGCAAGATTGTGACTGGTGCTATCCGAATGAGGGCCGCAGGGAGCGAGTACAAGGAGTCTTTTCCACCTCACTCCCTCTTAACTCTGCTCAGAGGGGAGTTACAGTGTGGCTGGAGAGAAGAGCTGCCATTTTATGTCAGCAGTGCCAGTAGTGAGAGCATCCCCAAAAGGGATAGGATAGGTTGGGATGCAGGTAGGGTCATCGCTCTGGAGAGTGGGTGGATATTTTCTGACAGAACATTTTCCCATCAGAAAAATCAGATTCATCCAAAGTGAAAAGTTCTGTGGGAGCATGTTTTCCACTCTTGACAGAATCTAGGCAGGTTTCTTGACAGCTCACCACCCACCTGCCTCTCTGGCTCCTTGGCAGCTTGCCTGGCAGGCTGCCATGAAGCCAGGGCTCCTGGGTCTTCCAGTCTCCTGGGAAGCATAGGAGCCCAGGGAACATATTTTGTTCTGGAAAGACCAAAACATTCCCACTGGAAGAATGTTTCACTTGTTACGAAACAAAATTCTGCGGCATTTAAATTCTGCAGCAGTTTGAGGCTTTGGGGTTTTGCCTCAATTTGGGATGATTTTTTTCCTAGAATCTCAAAAATTCATGGAAGTGAAATTCTGTTTCCTGGCCGGTTCTACAGCACAACCGGCTGCACTCTCAGGGGCTCTTCCAGCCTGCACCTGTTTAAAGTGTGCTAGAGCTGCTGCTGCAGCAGCATTCTACCTTGACCCTTTGGGAGCCCCAAGAAGAATTCTGGCTGAGGCAACTGAGTTCCCCCTGGGCTACAACTTTAGCAAGGTACCTATACAGAGGGGAAAAGTAGCCTTTTGGTTAAGGCACTGGCCTGGGACTCTGGAAATCTGGGTTCAATACCTAGCTCTGTCAAAATCTTCTTGTGTGGCCATGGAGCAGTCACTTAATCTCTCTGTGCCTCCATTGTCCATCTGTAAAATATTTCCTTTGCCTCATTTATTTAGATTGTAAATTCTTTGGGGTAGACACTGTCTCGTACAGCACCTAGCACAATGGGGGCGCTAATTTGGGATTAGAACCACTAGAGTCTACCATAATACAAATAGTAACAATAATAAATACAGATACACAGTGAAGAACTGTGTATCACATACAGATTAGCCTTCAGTATTTGTGTCTGCGTAAAGAATTACCAATTCAGTCTGTTACAACACAGCTTTCACCTGCTGAAAAGGATTCTCTATAGATTTCTTCTTAGAATCCTCACTTTCCCTTAGGAAGGATCAATTCTCCTTTTCTGTATGTTGCTGCTGCTTCCCTCTAGTTTTCAGTTTGATGCCACTTGGTTCAGCCAGAATATGGCACTCCACAACCAGACCTGCACTTCTGATTAGTTTTCTCAAAGAGGACATAGTGAAGAAAGATGGCAGGTTCTATTGATTTGCTTTTAAGAAATGGCTTTTAGTGTTCTTTCTCAACCAGAACTAGGGTCTGTGTTCTCTTATAGGCACATGCAGCAGTGTTCAAGGTTCTTCTCTGCATCACGATCAATAGTAAAAACAAGTAATGAATTCAGTTAATGTTACTACAGTTTTCTGCATGTACTCTTCAACCTGCATATGATGTAGGTATTGAGGGACATACCTGACTCTTCCATGCCATCTGTAGAACAGACTGGCCAAAACAGCTGGAGAGGGGAAAATTTATTATCTTACAAAAGAGACAGATCAAAATAACATTGCACCAGCATGGGTTGTTCAGAGGGAAATTGCTGTGTACAACACATGTCCACAATTTACCAAAGAATGAAAAGTGTGTTTTTAAATATACTTGGCTACTCTATAATTAATAAGCCTGGGGAGCACTCAAGGGTGCTACACACACCCACCCACCCCAACATATAGACTGGGAGACAGAGTGCCTTTGTTAGCCCTGAGCAGCTCATGCAGAAGTAGCAAATACTGTTACAGAAGTGTTACCTAGGCAATAGATAAGGTGCCAGTAGAGGGTACTCAACAATGTGTAGCATAGTTCCTGGGTGGACCAATACAATTTCTTGTGCTCTGTGCGTGCCTTCCTTTGTCAGCTCTTTGCAGTGTTGCTGACTCATGATTTTTTTCACTAGGGATGGGGTTTTGGCTGGGGCTGGAGCCAATCTCATCATGATGTGAGAAGCTCCAGCCCACTAGTGAACGTGATCCTTCTGACTGGCCGCCCGCCCCACTCACTTGCCTCCTGAGACTGCACAGCCAGTCAGAGCTGCTACTAGAAGAGTTCTGTGCTCATCTCTTCAGCAACCTGAAGATGTTCCCACAGGAGGAGAAGAGGGAGCTAAAGAGCCCAGCAGCTCAGGGTGGCTCCGCTCCCTCCTCCACCTTCCCCTCCTGTGAGCAATAGGAACGGAACGGTACTTCTGCTTCTCCACTCTGCAGCACATGGCCTGGGAAAGGGCAGAGAGGGGTGATGAATCTCCAGAGTGGCTCTCCTGCCTGGAAGGGAGAAGGGGACCCCACTATCCCTTGCCTAGGCTTGGCTAAAGAGCTGTAGGAGGAGCAGAGGGGAGGTTTGGGGGCTGAACTGCTGGAGGTGCTAGACAGGAAAACGTGGGTGGGGGGAGAACTTCTGCAACAGGGGCCAGAATCCCCTTACCTGTGGGAGAGTGGGCAATTCCCATTGTCTCTCTCTCACACACACACTCTGAGGGTGGGCAGGGGGAGTTCAGAAATCAAAGAACAGACTGAAAAAGCACAAAGTCATCTTTTTTTTTTAAATAAATCATGCTTTGGGGGAGCCAATGTCATGCTTATTGGGGGTCTGACTCAGGATTTTTGATCTCTGGAGGTTGGCAATACTGTACAACATCCTCTCTTAATAAGTGCCATTCCCTTTAGAAGGGTGTAGTGAGCACTCCTGTTAGAGCCAGTCCCTGATTGCTAGCTGATGCACCCCCTTAGTGTTTCTAGAACAACTGGTGTCCCTATCCCATCACACTTCTGTAGTCAGCTATTGAAAAACTTTAGGAATTTGGCTGCCCTCCTGCACAGACAGGGAGCTAGAGCGCCTTACAGCCTTCCTCTTTATCCCCCACATGCCAACTCAAAGCACACATTTGCACACTCACAGAATAGGCCATGTATCTTGGCACCTAGATACTGTGGTAGGGGCACTAGAAATTTGTAAGTAGATAAAATGAGGCCCATGTCTGGGTAAGCAGAGTCCCAAAATCTTGAACCAATCGGCTGCTCTGGGGACTTCCAGACATAACTGAAATAATAGAGATTTTCTGTAACAGTTAAAGACTGGTTACACATGACTACAAATACCACATTAATTAAATTAAATAATTGGCTGGACAATTGTAATTTAAATTACAATCTTCCATGCAATCAGGAGGTAAAATAGTGTGTGTCTCCATGTATCAGCCTCACAATCTGCTTCTTTCATGTCCTTTAGATACTGTAATCACTCTTTACGGACAAGGGGAGATTTACTTTTCTGCAGTGGATGCCTATGAGGAGACTGGGATAAAAGAGCAGTAACAAAGGGGCTAGTGATTTGGTGTGTCCAACTTTAGATACTTTAAAGGGGCATAGTTTTCCTTGGGCAAGTGCTCAGCTCTATCTGAAAATCAGGCTTCTTTTAGGTGTCTCAGGTTGGGTATCCTAAATCACAAGCTTCTGCCAGATAGTAGGAAGCATGAGAATTCTGTAACTGACCCATGAAATCCTAATGAACCATTGCTACAGGGTTCCAGAGGCAGTGAGAGAGGGTTTTGACTTTCCATCAGAATTAAATGATGGTGGGAAATCATACATTGTAGATCTCCTGGCAGATGTCACCATAACATAAACCAGGTTTTCTTGGCATTATTGTACATGGCACATAAGGAAAGATACTTGCTATCTGTCAAACTAACAGCTGGCTGTTGGAACGTGTCTGTGTGTGCTTATTTTCACTAGGGTGTTGCTGACATATCGGTGTCACTGCAGTGTAGAAAGGATGCCAAGAACGCTATTAGGACCTAAAAATAAATATATTAATTAGGGCCATCAAACAATTAAAAAAATTAATCGTGATTAATCACGCAATTAAAAGAATTAAATGTGATTAATTGCTCTGTTAAATAATATAATACCATTTATTTAAATATTTTGGATGTTTTCTACATTTTCAAATATATTGATTTCAGTTACAACACCAAATACGTGTACAGTGCTTACTTTATATTTATTTTTGATTACAAGTATTTGCACTGTAAAAAACCACAAAAGAAATAGATGAACTGAAAAATACTAATACACGTACTGTAGTGCAATCTTTTTATCATGAAAGTTGTAGAATTATGTACAAAAAAACTGCATTCAAAAATAAAACAATGTAAAATTTTAGAGCCTGCAAGCCCACTCAGTCCCACTTCTTGTTCAGCCAATTGCTCAGACAAACAAGTTTGTTTACATTTGCAGGAGATAATGCTGCCCGGTTCTTGTTTACAATGGCACCTGAAAGTGAGAACAGGCGTTCTCATGGCACTGTTGTAGCCAGCGTCGCAAGGTATTTACATGCCAGATGCGCTAAAGATTCATATGTCGCTTCAATTTCACGACAAAGTACTTGTATGAAGCGAATTGAAAAATACTATTTCTTTTGTTTATCATTTTTACAGTGCAGATATTTGTAATTAAAATATACACATTGAATTCAATTACAATACAGAATACAATATACATGAAAATGTAGAAAAACATCCAAAATATTTAATACATTTCAATTGGTATTCTATTGTTTAACAGTGCGATTAAAACGGTGATTCATCACGATTAATTTTTTTAATCATAATTAATTTTTTTTAGTTAATTGCGTGAGATAACAGTGATTAATCGACAGCCCTAATATTAATCCTTTGTCCTTGCTCAGCATCTTTATATTTTAAAACGTGGGAAGCAAGGGGTAGCTGATGTCATCATTTGGAAGCAGGCCTGCAACAGCATCCTAGGACCAGGTCTCCCCACTCTACCTCCCTGCTGTAATAAGGGGCAGAGAGCTCTGTGACGTTCCCCTGCTGTGTTTCCTCTTAAGGGGTGAGGGAGTGGCTTACAAACCCCAGGGATGCACAGAGCCATCCCACAAAGGCCCTGTACAGCCCTGTCCTGGCTCCTTGGCAGCATGGATCCAGGAATTCCCCTGGCTGCAGCTGCCCCCAGGAGCCTCTCTCGGGGGAAAGTCAATACAGTCTTTCCTCTGGCTGCTGTGCTGAGTACCAAGCAGAAGGCCTGGCCTGCGGCTGCCAACCCCACTTCTCACATGCCAAAACCTGCAGCTGCAGAGAGCCCCCTGTGAGCTCTTAAGCGTGCCAGGAATTAAGAGCAGATTCATGGAGCAATAGGCTATAAGGGACCAATGTGACTATCTAATCTGACCTCCTGTATAACACAGGCCATAGAGCTTGTAGTAAATACGTGAAGCAATAGCTGCAATGACTGTCCTGCAAGGAATCAATCCATGGGCTGAAATATGGTCACAAACTATTCATCAAATAATTTTGAATAAACAAATCCTTATAAAAACAGCAAAGTCTGTCTGTGGATAAGTCGCAAGCAGATGGGCTACAACTGTAAAATTGTTTGTTGCTAATAGTTCCCCCAGAGCTTCTGTGTTCGAACATTTATGTCAGGATTTTTTTTAAGTTATCATTGCAATAGTTGAATGCCTTTCCTTATCTCAGAATTCTCCCCTCCACCCCAGTCTTTTTTGACTCCATGTCCCTTTTTTCCCCCCACGCAGATTGTTGAAAACTTCCTAGCAAATTATGGTGATGAAGCTCTCCTTTCCCTACTCTGCTCTAATTCTTATCCATCTCTCATCGCCATAGTATCTAAGCATCTTCGAAGAGTGTATTAAGTGATGTGGCAAGCATCTGTCATGTGGTCTCTTTCCTCTTCTCAGTTGCAGAATTCATCACTTTCAATCTTCAACTGGTATAAATCTGTATTGTTCCATGGACCTATACCAGTTTACACCAGATGAAAATATGTCCCTTAAATTTGAATGATGAAAAGTCCTTTTCTGAAACAAATTTGAAAAATCTCCTCCTTGGGCTCTTTATTTTATTGTAGAACAAAAGCCTTGAAATAGCTGTTTGCAGCTCTCCTTCAAATGCTAAGTGGCTCTTTTGCATTTCTTCCTAGGCACAAAAAACCCCTTTAGAACTAAAATAAATAGATGAACAAGAAAGGATGAGTGGTCTTGAATGATTCAATATGCTGTGAAAAGCTATGAATTATGGAGGAGCAGAATGAAATGATTAGTAAGAGCCAAAAAGATGACTCCCACCTTTACTGTCAAAACTAAATGTACCCATTTATGATCTGAGATTACCCTTGATTTTTTGTTATGATTGTTATTCTCATACAATGGGTCTGTGAACATGCATGCAGTTCTGGTGCATGAGCATTCATCCCCCTCCCCACAGATTTTCCACACACACTTATGAGCTGGTTTTAATGTTGCTATAATTCCACTGACCTCAATACTCCGTCAACTTCCTTGAGTTACCCCTGATTTGCACTGGTGTGAGTGAGATCAGAATCAGATCCCCCTATCACAGCACCATTCTTCTAAATGGGGATGTTCAAATACAAGCTTCTTTCAAGCTTAATCAATGCCATTCAGTCATCTTTGAATGGCATCCTGTGAAGCAACACTGCCTTCTTCAAGCAGCAAAGCGTACGGCAAATCCAAGGGATATGAGACTGGGCCTGGAAACTGAACCTAAGGCAGTGAACTAGGGGTGCATATCCCATACTCATGCTCTCTCTCATTGAGCTAGCCTGCTAAAAACAGTGGTGTAGCCATGGTAGTGCAGGGCACTGGCGGCCCAGCCTAGCTGCTCTAAGTGCGGCCCCATGGGGTTCAGGCAAATTTGCACTTGGGGTTGATAGCACATGCAGCTATTGCTGCTGCCTGGGTTACCAGACCTACGAAACTCTTTTTAGCAGGCTAGCTTGACCCAAGCTACTGTAAGTATGTCTACATGATCTAGGAATCACATTCCTCGCTCGTAGCCCCAATTTCCTTTCTATCAGTACAAACTGTTCTCAGCAGAGCAGCCGCTGGAGAACATCGTCAGAAACAAAAAAGCACTGGCCCAAACTCAACCCAAAACCAAATGTTTGGTGTTAGTTTGAATAAACTACATCCACCTCTTTCCCCTGTACTTGGTCATACGTCCTACCTTCTGAGAGATACCTGCACTGGAGAAAGGAAAGCAGAGCATTGTAATTCGTATTTGTGTGGCTGTAGCCCCTAGGAGCTCCAGCCCCACTGCGCTAGGCACTGTATAACAAAAAGATACTTCCTGCCCCCAAAGAGTTTACAATCTAAGTAATGGAGATTTCCATGCTCTAGTACTAATTAAAACAGCCTTGCAGTAACTTTTTGCAACAATATACCTTGAGAGTCAAAACAATCTGGCAGTCTTAGTTTGTGGCAGCTGCTGTACTCAGTTCTGACTAGGATGTGACTGTGGATGTGGATGGGATAGCTCCAGGGCCAGCTCCAGGCACCAGTCCAGCAAGCACGTGCTTGGGGCAGCCAATACCAAGGGGCGGCACGTCTGGGTCTTTGGCGGCGGGTCCCTCAGTCCCTCTCTGAGCGAAGGACCTGCTGCCGAATTGCCGCCGAAGATTAGAGTGGCGCGATGGTGCTGCCACAACTTTTTTTTTGTGCGCCGCTTGGTGGCAGAAAACCTGGAGCTGGCCCTCGATAGCTCAGTGGTTTGAGCATTGGCCTCCTAAACCCGGGGTTGTGAGTTCAATCCTTGAGGGGGCCATTTAGGGATCTGGGGCAAAAATCTGTCTGGGGATTGGTCCTGCTTTGAGCAGGGGGTTGTACTAGATGACCTGAGGTCCCTTCCAACCCTGATATTCTATGATTCCTTTGGTATAACAGAGAGTGGTTGGATGGCTACTAGGGCATCTGACCTAAGGAAGCCATAAAATTCAAGACATTTAAAGACTGCAGCTGATCATAGGAGAGAGAGAGAAACAAGACCACGGCTTCCCTGTCACTAATGAAATATCACCAAAGATTTATTGGAGAAGTTTGGGATTGCAGAGAGTGTGTTTGATGTAAAAAAAGCATAAACTCTAGGGTCCTGTGCTAGTTCTGATAAATAATTTCTTTGGGGCTCGCAGCTTTATTAACATAATTTAAACTGGGATTTATTTATGGTAGCACTACTCAGATTGTCTCAAAGGGACTGCTAATGTGCTGTTCCCTTTGAAAAGCTATTTAGTCTGGAAATGCCTAGAGGGCTGTAAGAAGACTTGAATTGGGGACTGGCAACATGTAACATTGCTTGCCCATGGCTCCAATTCTGGGAATACTTCATTGTGATGTTATTGCTTTGTTCTGACTTAGGCTTTGTATTTAGCCATTGTAGCACAGAAAAAAAAATACAACATTGCACCATGGGAGGTGGAAATGAATTCCAGTCTAGTTTTTCCTCTTCCCTGTAGGAAGACAACCGCTCATTTGTATAACTATAAAGGACAATTATACCCGTCTCTAATCTGTATAGTTCATGTTGCTTATTTATTATTTTAATTGGCAGCAAATGTTAAGCACTCATATGTACACTGGCAAAAGAATCCCTCACACAGGTATTTACTGTAGCATGTAGTATTTGGGAATGGCTGCTTATGAGGCATGGCTCTTCTAAAAAAAAAAAAAAAAACACAACAACTAGGAGGTAGATACTGGATGGGGAAGAGAAGGAGCTCCACAGAATCATGGAGAAACCTAGAGAGGATGCCACTAAGACCCTGAAATAAAAGTTTTTTCTTGTTTGCGTTTAAACCTGAGTGGTCTTCAAGTTACTGGAATACCATAGTGGCGACGAGGATGTCAGCCCCAAGTGTGCTCCCGGCTACCATGCACTTCTGAGTCTCCATGACCTCACCTACTCCATTCCTGATGCTACCAGGGGACCCATCCTTGCCATGGACCTGATGGATCGCAGAATTCAATGTGTACTCCATGGCAGCTGGCCTGGAAGTGGCACCTGAAGCTTGGGGGCATGCACTCCTACTCCATGCACTAGGTACCGAAGGCTTTCACATCCTTTCCACTCTGGCGACTGACATATTGTATCAGGAGGCAGTAAGGGCACTAGCAGCACACTCCCACCCAATTCTATGCTTTGAATGCATTAAGTTTTGGCAGCAAACACAACTCGGTCCATCACTTTGTAACCAACCTCCAGGAGCTAATAGTTATGTGCAGATTTGCACCCCTAGCTGATGGGATGATTTGGAATCAGTTTATGAAGCAGATTTCATTCCCATGCTTGTGGAGAGCCTCCTGATGGAACCAGCTTCCCTGACACTCCCCAGGGCAGTGGTGATTGGCTGTTAATTTGAATTTGCAACTCAAGAGGCTCAGACCCTTTCCTAGACCCTTCTGGGTTCTTCTTTGGGGGGCATCATTCATACCATCCACCACTGCAGCTACCCCAGTACAGCTTATTGACAGAGGTTCAGGTAACTGTGTGGGTGACATAGGGCCCTGCCCCAATAGTCAACGGATGCAGGTGGAGGGTGCCAACATGAGTTCTTGCTACAGCAACTGTGGCTGAGCCCCTCACCATCAGGAGCTCCAGGAGTATCCAGCCCAGGGAGAAATGTGCTGCTAATTTGGAAAACTTGACCATTTTGCAAAATGGTGTCGTTCTGCCCCAGCCGGGAGATGGAAGAAGATTCCGTGCCTGAGGGGATTGACACAGTGACACGGGCCCGGAAAAGGTTTGAAATCTGCCCCTGCCATTTAGTCAAGGTGGAGATGCCGCTGTTGGACACTGGAGCATGAGTCTCATAAACTATACCATATACTGTAGGTATTTTGCCTATTTCACCTTGTGGCCAGCACAGTCCACACAATCCAGATTTGGCAATGTGAAAATCCCTTTGTGGGGATGATCAATCTCTCCATCACATGTGTGACATATGAGTGTTCCCATTTTATGTGGTCAGTTCTGGGGCCAATCTTCTCAGGCATTCAATTGGATCTGTTCTGGATAGTGGGCTTTAAAGTATTAAACTTGCAGAACACAGAAATCCACCTTGTGGAGAATGATTGGAGAGACATACTTCCTGGGGGTCTCCTCTGATCTCCACTGTTGCTGTAGCTGTGAGCATTGTCCACGGGTGGATCCACTGGCCAACCCAATTATACAACCATTCTGCAGACCTCCAGTGGCATTAAAGGATGCTGTAGCCATTTCTTGCTTGCTCAAGGAGGACATTATAGAAGTGAGTGACTCCTCTCTGTGGGTGCCAACAAAAAAGGGGGGGGGGGGAGAATAGCCTTATATGTGGACTTGTGCCAACTGAAGAAGTCAGTCATACCTGACTGCTATCCTCTGACTGTGTAGGAATTAATTGGCAGCACAATGTTGTGGTTCAACTATGTTCACTAAATTGTATCTATAGCCAGGGATATCTCCAGATACCATTAACCCCTTACTCACGGAACCTCATGGCTTTTCTCACCCGTATGGGTCTCTTTTGATTTAAAAGGATGCCTTTTTGTCTATCTGCAGTCCCTAGCTGCTTCCAAAAAGTAATGGCCTCAGTTTTAGCAGGCATTCCTGGGGCAGTCATCTATCTAGATGACATACTGGTTCATGGATCATCTTGTTCTGACCATAATGGTCAGATAATACTTAGTCCTGCCATGAGTGCAGGGGACTGGACTAGATGACCTCTTGAGATCCCTTCCAGTCCTATGATTCTATGATGCTCCTCTACATGCTGTATTAATCTGATTTAAGGATTAATTCATCTGACCCTGAACATGGAGAAGTGTGTTTTTCTTTGGGATCAACTGGATTTTGTAGTCATCTGTCAGCAAGTGGAATCACACCTTTGCAGTCCAGTCTGGATGCCATTGTTCAACTGCCAGACACCACGGAAAAGTCAAAACTCCTATAGTTTGAGTTAACTAACTATTACCTTCATTTTATGCAAGATTATACTCAGGTAACTCTACCCTTACAGATGCTGTTACACACCAATGCAGTCTGGAACTGGACTCCAGACTGTTCCCAGGCAGTGGGTCAGTTCAAAGAGCATATTACATCAGCTCCCACACTGGCACTCTTTGCCTTACAAGCCCTTCTTTTCTTGCTGTAGCTCTCAGTACTGAGCTCTCCCAGATCCAGCAAGGGGGAAGAACAACCAGTGATGTTCACTTCCCGGCCACTCTCCTGAGCTGAGCACAAATACTCAGCAGGGGAGCAGAAGAGACCCTTGCATGCATATGGGCATGTGAAAGGGGGCATCGTTATTTGTATGGCCACACTTTCACATTATTCATAGATGGGCTGATCACCTACATCATTACAACTTCTCAGTACAGCCCCACCCAGGTAAACACAATCAGGTGGTTTATCACCCGTTCCGGGCTTTACCTGACAAATCATCGGTAAGGGGGGTTATGAGCCAGGAGGAGGATAGTAACGCCTTGACTAGGGTGATCAGAAGTCCCGCTATTATTGGGACAGTCCCCATATTCTGGGCTGTGTCTTATATAGGCGCCTATTACCCCCAATCCTGTTTTTTCACCCTTGCTATCTGGTCAACCTAGCCCTGAGTGACCTCTCTCTTGTCACTCCCAAATCATTGTTAGAGGCACTGCCCCAGGCTGTAGTGTTACAAGAAGTTCTCAGATATGTTTGCCAGGGTTGGCCAAAGACTGCTCCACATAATTTGGAGTCTTATTTTCATGTGATACATGAATTTTCACCATGGGATGATGGTCTACTTTGGGGCTCTCAGGTGGTAGTACCAGAAGCCATTCGGACTGAGATGCTGGCCACTGCCCATGAAGGGCACTTTGGAGTGGTATGTATGAAGCAGAGGTGTCACACAATGAATGGTGGCTAGGAACTGATAGTCAAATTCAAGAGTTGGTCAGAAATTGAGACCCCATGAGTGAAAATCTCTATAAGCCAACCACTGTATCTCTGATCCCTACTTCGCTGCCTCCTGGGCTGTGGCAGTCCATAAAGCTAGACATATGTGGAAAAATAATCCCTATCTGACAGCATCAGTGATTTCTGTTAGTAGCCTATGAGCTTTTTTCAAATGGCTGGAGATAGCAGCTCAAAGCCTAGGACCACCACAAGTTGTCTGTGATCAGCTGGAGGAGTGGTTCTCTAGGTGGGGTTATCCCCGCACAATAATTACTGATAATAGACCACAGTTTGTTTCTGCTTGTTTCATCCACTTCCTAGCAGATAAAGGGATCCGGGCTGTCTGTACTCCCAGATACCACCCTCAGGATAACAGGACTATAGAGAGATTTAATCACACATTGAAGCTGTGCCTGCTGTTTCCACAAACTCTTTGCTCAGTATTATAGCATTATTGGGCTGTTCCCCAGAAAGCTACAGTTCAGTCCCTGGCTTTGCTGATGCTGGGGTGAGAGTTGTGCTTATAATTAGATTTATTAGTCCCTTTAAGGATCCCAGGAATATAGGTCCATGAGAGGTTCACAACTATGTACAGAAGTATCAGGCATACTCCAAAGGTTACACCGATGACAAACAGGGGGCTAGGGTGAAGATGCTGTCAGTGAGGCAATGGGTATGTCTACACAGACCACACAAGGGGTTCAAATTTGGATCATGGCTTTCAATTCCAATACAGGCCACACAACATCTAGGAGTGGTAACATGAATTGCACAGTGGATCCTACTGTCATCAGTAATTTAGTCCAGGTACAGGATTCCATAAAAGGTGAAATGTATCTAGAAATCCCCACTGCACCATCAGCAGCTGAAGGGGTACTGCCTGCCCCAACAGAAGTTTAGCCTGTTCTGTTAGAGGATCCATTTGCTTCTAATCCCACAACTGCTGGTGTCCCAAGGGTGAAGTATAGACCTTTAAGCTCCTGTGGGCCTCTTAGTTGGCTGAAGGACTTTATAGTGAAACATCTGAAGGAATTACTGGAATTTTGAAGGTTTAAATTGTATAATTTTTTTTAAAGTGTTTGGAGGGAGACAATGTAGTATGCAGGAATGGCCACATATGGGGCATGGCTCCTTTAAGAAACCAGGAAACAGAGCTTGAAAGGGGAAGAGGAGGAGCCCTTGGACATTGTGGAGAAATCTAGAGAAGGGGTGGCCATAAAACTCCTTGTATAAAAGTTTTTATTTGCATTTAAACCTGAATACTCTTCGAGTTATTGGAATACCACATAGTTCAGCATTTATAATGAGACAAATGCTAGTGTAATGCTTTTTATGATGTGGAAACGATTATTATAGGTGGATTAAAAATGTGATGATCTGAGACAACTAGTGAGATCCTGCAGGAGGGGTCTCTATTACAGATGGTGGTTCTTCCCAGAATTTTGCAGAATTGGTGTTTTACAGAAAATGCTTTAGTGTTCAGCTCTGTATTAAACTCGCAGTGTTTGGAATAATGCACACTGGGAAAAGTACATTCAGTTTTGGACACCATGGGAAATTTTGACATTTTCTTGAAAAACCAAACACATTTTTCAATTTTCTGTTGATTCACGAGAAGTCTACATTTGTCATGGGAAAAACATTAATTTTCTGATTAATTATTAAAGATAATTAGAGTTGCTATTAGAGCTAAAGTTGATTAAAAGACTAGAGTGGTTGAAATATGAGCAATATACTAAATTAACTAAGTATGGACAGTTTGGTCATACAATTAAAAGGCCGCTTTATGATAACCTACAAGTATTTGAGGAGAGTAAATGAATCTATACTAGGAGATCATGGTCTTTCCTGCTTTCTAGGAGCTGGGCCACATAAGAGGAAGGCTGGTCTACCACAGCATAATGAAAATTACATTTTCACCCATTTTAGGGCCCCTTTAAACACTCAGTCATGTGAAGTGGACTTAGTGTAAATGAGACTTGAGCCTTAGTCCTTTATCTCAAGCATTAGAGACTGATGCTTATAGGTGTGAGGGTCTGTGGTTGAAAACTTGGTAAATGTCTCAAGTGGAATTGGTTAGAACAGTGCATCAACATGGAGCTCAGACTGAAGTAGACTAGATGAACTGTTCAAACCCACCACTAACAGCTCAACAGCTTGATGCTTTCCGAACTGAAGTCCATGTAAAACTACCACTGGTATTGATGTCTGTAGTGCAGGACCAGAGCTCAAGTGCAGTCTAGAACAAACGTTCAGGAGGGAAAGGAATTGTGTAGAGTGATCCACGGGAACAGTAGGCGGAAACTGAGCAAAGAAACTGTCTGTAAATGTGGAATACTGTGGAGAAGTCTCACAAGAGAAGTGATGAAAGCCTCATTGCTTGAGTCATTTCAACCAGAACAGGACAAACCAACAGTAAGTGTTTGCAGGTGGAAAAATATCTTTCCCAGCAAAAAATATAAAATCATAGCAAAATATGGAAAATTTCCTTCTGTGGCAAATGGATCAAAGAGAATTTTTCCAGAGTTGAATATTTCATCAGAGCATCAGTATAATTGGTGGAATTCTTGACCAAGTTGATGGATTTGTGAGAACACCAAAATTTCCATTTTTACATGTCACAATTCTGCTTATAGAAAAATCCCTATGGACTTTCATTGAGTGTGACAATCTCCACTAGAACATTTAAATTTATTGACATCTGTAGTGGAGGGCTCATTCTTAGACTAATTTGTGTGTGATTTTATTGGGTTTTCTATTTAATTCTCTCTTATTTTCCTTCTGTCCTTCACATTAGCTTATTTCTAAAATGAGATTGGCTGCACTTTGCACAGTAGATGGATTTGAACCTTTGCAATGCTTCGTCTCCACACAGATTTCACAGTGTTTTCGTTATGTCTTCGGTGCATGAAGAGCAACTGTGTACTTTTTTGATCTGAATGACTTATTTTAGATTGGAGGACAAAACATCAAAACAAGATAGGACAACAACATCATCTTCATGAGGGAACAGTGCTGTCTCTGCTATAAAATGCCCCATCCATTCTGCCTCACAAAATGGCATATGCCTTTGCAGACAGCAGCCACCTAGAAATGTAGAAGTCCAGCATAAAAAAAAAGGATAAAATTTCCTCCATAATTTTTCTTAACATGAAAGCTTGGATTCTGATGTCATCCCATGACTGAGGAGCCTGAGCTCTAGTCATGTGCCTATGCCTTAATCTAGCCCTGACTAATATAGTACATACGACACACAGTGAAAGAGTATCGTAGCCCATATAGTGGCATAGGCTTCCCAGGGGTCATTTTGGGTGAATCAGTATAGGAAGGTGCCACTCTGCACATCCACTCAGCACAGGTTGTGTCTTTACAACAGCCGTGTGGCTCTTTGTCTTAAATTACCAAGCAAACAACAAAATCAAAGCCACCATCATAGAAGCAATAAATGGTCACTACATTGTAAATTAAAGAGAGAGAGAGAAACAGCCCTCTAAGTAAGCAATAATTCGCAAGTGCTGTTAGGTGGGGATTTTGTTTTCATTGTTGTTGTTAAAACTGGAGTCAAACTGGAAGTCACACTAGTACCTAAATCAATGTCTGAAAGCAATATTGCTCTGCACCATCTTGCTCTCTTTGGCTTGCATTTTAGATCTACTGAAGCTTGGATACAAATAGATCATTTATAGTCACATGTTTATTTTTAAATAATTTCATAATGAAAATTCTGTTCCCTTCCATTGGTGTGTACATGCTTAGCTATTATAAACCAGAATGTGTGGAAGATTAGTCGCTGCTACTTGTAATGTAGATTGCATAGTGTACTAAAAGCATTGTTTCTTCTGTGTAAATATTTTATTTACATTTCAATGCGCTTGTGAATCTATATTAACAATCATTCTCTGACTATTATTTAATTTTCTCTCTTCCAACTCCCCCTTTATTTGGAGTTTGGGGGCAAGGCAGATTAATTCTAATTGGAATTTGAATAAATATTTAAAATGGCTACTTTAATATTAGCAGGATTAAGTCACACTGAAAAACACCATGCATGGGCACCATGTGATAACAGTCCACATATATCTGAGATACAGTGGGGTTATCATATGTTCATTGCAAGGTTTAGAACTTTAGATAATGTACATCCAGGATAACCATTAAACAACTTCTATTAGCCACAAGTTCAGTCAATACAGATCCAGTCCTGCTGCCATTCAAGTCAATGACAAAACTCCTACAGTGGTGCAAGGGCAGGCCATATAATCTGAGACATGAAGATTCTAACAGCTCACCCATGGTATTATCAGATTAGTATATATATATATATACACACACACACACACCCCGTTAAAATAGAAATGCATATATTTGTGGTCTGTTCTGACCTAGTACCCCTAAAGTCTAGGGCCCAGAGATGAACCACAAGACAAGCCAGGGACTGTTTTACTTTGACACAAATGTGATATCCAAAAAACCTGTTCCCTTTCCTTTTATTGCACAGATCCTTCCACTGAAAAATAGTTCCTAGTAGAATATACTAAAACAAAGATTGTAAACATTTTATCATTCTGGATTTTTGTTGTTGCTGCAACATTTAGTTTTATGTCTTTTCAGAGTAAACAACTATAGGGTGTTCCCCTCCCCCCCCCCCACCCCCGCTTACTTTCTTAAAATAAGATACAATGAATGAAATAATTCTAAAGCTTTGGTTTAGAACAGCCAGGAAATGGATTTAAAGCTGAAAAGGCTGCTTGATTTTCATAGGCATTGTTAAATAATTATTCTACATGAAGGGTTCTTTTTAAAGAGATTCCTGGCTGCTACTTTCTATCCTTGCTCTGAGCTCTTATGACTTAGTAGAATTAGTCATTTTTATTACAGTAGTAGCTATTTTTCATTTAATTTTAACTATCTTATTGCTTGGTATTTTAAGGGCAGTGTTTTTACTACCAAGGTCTAGTCTTGATATAGAGGCCACAGCTTTTATCCTGCCTGTGTCTTGTACTGTCAAACACACAGTGTGAGGAATGTATCTGTAACAGGGTTGGGACTCACCACCTGGCACCTCCTGCTGGTCATCTCAGGAATTAGCTCAGTCCAGTGGAGCACCCTCTTCTGGTGGTGTCCCACCCGTTGTCTCGCCCTTGGTTGGCATCTGAGCCCACGTCGCTCTCCAGCTCGCGGCATCCTCTTCAGGACCACTGTCCTCCGGCAGTGCCCCTCAGTCCATCCACACCCCCTTCCGGGGGGGGGGGGGGGTGTTAACAGGAGTCTTTGCACCGGCCTCAGCGGTCTGCCACAACCCCAAGTCTAGCCCCTCTTATGTCAGGGGGCAGGGTGCAGCCTGACTCGGCCACTGCTCCAGGGCCCGGTGCAGCACAAGGAGGAAAGAGGGGGACCCAGGCCCACCCGCTACTCTGGGTCCCAACCCAGGGACCCTCTAACGGCAGCCTCTCAGCCCTCCTTCTCTCCCCTTGCCTTCAGTCTTCCCTGGGTCACTTCCCCTACGGCCCCTTGCACCCGCTAGGCCCTTCCCTTCAGGGCCTGCAACCTGGCAGGCCTCCCGCTAGAGCTCCTTTCTGCTCCCTGAGCCTAGCCAGCACTGCGCTGTCCACGGTGCTAGTCTCCCTGCTCTGGAGACAGACCTTCCCCTGTCAAAGGCCTAGGACAGACTGCCTGTTCTCTCCCTGAGCAGCCTTTCTATAGGGCTGAGCCTGGCCCTGATTGGCTGCCTCCAATCCGGGCCCTGATTGGCTCCCAATAAGCCCTTCTCCAATTGGCTCCCTGTCTGCGCAGGCCCACTGGCTTGCTGCAGCCTAAATTCACCAGGAGTGGGGCAGCTGCCCTGCTACAGTATCTCTGTCAACTTCATGAATCTCCTAATAAGTCTGAAAACCTTTATTAGGCCCAATGCTTCCAGGATGAAACTCACTTCTCTGATATCAAAGGCTGGGTGTCTGTGAATCAGGCTTTGTGTGGTTAAAGTGAAGAGGGACTGGGGACCCACAAACCCAGGGAAGGGGCATGGGGCTGCAGAGCAGACCCTCCACACATACCTTTATTTCAGCCTGTTGGTTGGAAGAACAGCTCTATCCCTCCTGTATCATTTGCGTGGGATGCCATAGCCACCAAATACATTCAAACACAAATCCCTTGGTTTACCTTTTAGCCATACTCAGGCTGCTACATTGGACAGTACTATGTGAGGTGCCTACACTGGAATGGTGAAGAAAGGACCCCAACATAGCTTCACCTCAGAGCTTAATTGATGCAAAGGGCTTTGCACAGGCCATCAGCATCTGGGTACCTTTTCACCCCTCCTTTGACAATAAATTTGGATAGTTAATGTGTGGATTCGTCTGCCCTGGTTAGTCAGTAAAGTAGCCCCAACGTTTCTGGTGCACACAAACTTCTGTGTCATTCAATGTAACGGTGAGTAGTAGATGCTTTGGGGAGCTTATTCCCTTTGGAATGGATGGACTACTTTGATCTCTGATGTTCAAAGAATTGCATTTTTGCTTTTGACCAGCTTGATACAATTCCCATTGATGTCAAAGGGAATCTTTACAGGGATTTCAGTGGGAGTTGTCTCAGATCCCAAATGTATAAACCTAACATTTTCTAGAAAATCACAACTATAGACTGGCTGGGCTCTATTGCTTTCTGTCTGGAGGGTTCTCCATACACTACCTGGACAAACTGGACACACACTATGTATGGATTCTTGGAGTGTGTGTGTCAAGAAATTAAATTTACTGAGAACATACGTTTCTGATATTTAATTTGCATGGCAAACACATACTATTTAACAGCTACAAAAGCTTTCCTGGTTACTATCAATTAAAGTAGAAAAGTTCTGTTTGAGACATGTGAGTCAGAAATTTAAAAAAGTGTTGAGTTACTGGACCTGGATTTGAATTTTGAAAACTAGATCTGGGTTTGACTTCAGTGGGACTATTCACAGGCTTCAAATGAAGCATTTGCATAAATTCTTTGCTGGATCAGGGCCAGAGGGCTCAGCACCACGCAGGATTGAGACTTTACTGGCTAAAACTACTACAACAATAATAACAACAAAAGAAATAAAGCACTACAAAGCAGTGAAATTATTTGAATCATGTTTTCATTTCTTTACCGATCTCTCATTGCAAGGTAAGACACCATCTTGCAATTACTTATGCATGTGCTTAGGTATACACATGAGTAATCCCATTGAGTTAAATGGGACTGTAACATGCATATGTGTTGGCAGAATTGGGCCCTTCAAGCATTGTGTAAAATGGAGTAGTGAAAATATGAATCAACCTGGGAGTCAACTATATCCAGCAATCTTCATAATATTTTGGGAAAAGATGCAGATCAGATCCTGCCACTGACCGTAATGGTTACTTGCATCAGTAGTTCTGATGACTGCAACTGCACTACTAACAGCAGGAAGAACTATTGAGTGTTAGCCAGAGTGGGTTTTATATGAGCAAGGTACCATTTTTAATTTTTAAAATCTTTGTTTTTACATCTAAACTGGACAAAATCTTGGGTAGTCTTATAAAGGTGAATGGTGGAAGAAATGTTGTAGTCCAACAAACAAAAATGATGGCAAACTGAAGGGGGAGGGGAACTCCCCAAAATATCACTTTCAGGAAATGCTCTGTAGACAAGGATGGGCAAACTAATGTAATGAGGCTTTTCCAAGAAAATGTAAACAAAAAATAAATTGTGCTATAAATGTATGCCAAGATTTGCAAAAGCAGCTAATGAGCTTGCGTGCTACAGTTTTTGGGTGTCCAGACTGAGACAATATAAAGGGACCTGATTTTCAGAGGATGTGTGCTCAGTACTTTCTGAAAATCAAGTCCCTTTAAGGTGTCTCAATTGGAGCACCTGAAAATTGAGGCATCTAAAATCACTGGTCACTTCTGAAAACCTGGGCCTAAGGTCCGATCTGATGTCCTGCATACAAGAAGTTAACTCCCTCCTTAGGCTTTACACAGATTGTAATGAGGAAGTAATGAAGCAGGGCTGGTACTGAGGGGTCAGGCTATAAGAGAGAATTCATGAAACTCAATAGGCGGATGGAGATGTCTTCTTGCAGAAGGTAGGATTCCTTATTTGGCTAGTCAGTTGCTTTGCTTTGTGTTGTGTGATGCCCTTGGCTTTTTAAATTCTTCCTGTAACAAATGAGTTTTGAAAAACTTACAAAAATAAAGCCATGCTGAAGAAACATAACTTAGAATTGTGGGATGCTGGGGGAGGGGGGGAGGAATATGGAGGGGATTCTGCATTTCCTACCCACTCCTATTAGTAGTGACCATAGAGCCTTTTGTTGTTGCCATAATCTCAGTTCCACCAGAATTAAGAGAGGCTTCACTGAATATCAACTGAGCTTCTGCTCAAGTAGCTTTCACTGCCTGTAATTCTGTGGTATATGTCCTTTCAATTGAAGACCACTGAACTCTTAATTAGCCAGCATAACGCTCCTGTGATATAGGCAAGTAGTGGTGTATCATTTTACTACTTAGGCACAGAGAGGATCAAGCCTATGCTTTCAGAAGTGCTCACTAATTCTGAGTACCTCACTTTTTTTTAAAGTTGTCTAGCTTGGAAAAAGCTTGGCCCTTATCGTGTAATGGTGCTGAGTACCCACAATTCCCATTGAACTTAATGGGATATGTGGGTTCGTTGCACCTCTGAAAATCAGAAGCAAGATATCTAAGGTTAGAAACTTCAAAATGAAGGAACCCCAAAACACTGGATGCTTTGAACCCAAGTCTCTTGTGTCACAGAGCCCCTCCAGGTATGTGGTTTCACCTCAGTGTCTCACTTCAGACAGGCAAACCCTGACTAGTAAACTCCCTCTTTCCTTTGTTTTTGTATTTGGGGGGTACTAACTAGCCAATTCCATCAGGTTAAATTGCTCTATTCATGTCTATGATCCCTAATAGAGTATAAGAAACATTTCTGGATGTAATAATCCATACTCCAGTTCATTCCACTTTTATTTTAGTTTGAATATTCAGCTTCTGTTGGGACTAGAAGGCAACATTTCAAAATATCACAAGGAAAAAGCCAGAAATATTTCAAAAGTCCATGGTTATGTGATTCACAGCCTGATCACTCAAACAGACGATCACACATTTATGTAAAATTTGGGGGAGGGGGGGTATCCTGAAAAGTGACAGAACCTTCATATTTCTTCTCTTACTATTTTCCACTTCCAATTTTCACAGTTTGCAAGGCCATTTCCCCCCTCGCTGTCAGCCCTGCAACCCTATCCTGGGATCTAAGAGTGAAAAGGGGGTTCTTTCCATTATTAGCATCCTCATTGTGATGTTACACCCCATATTCTTCATGAAAATATGATTGTTATGGATATGACATAACTGAAATGTATTTAATGCAAGATGGCTCATTCAAGGTATCATTGGAAGGGTTATGATTTACTGAATGTGTTTATCCAATTGGTATGCATGTATCATTTTTGTATCTGAAGCTGGGAATATTGACCGTGTCTCTGAATTTCAAATGTGTTATGTTGGATGAGGCCAAACAATGTTAGTGGCTTATTGAAGAAATGCACACTAGCATACGGATCACCCCAGAACTGTGTGCAATAGAAACCTCTCAGAGATAGCTCTATACAATGGGAACTGTTTGACCCAGGTCACAGCAAAAAAGCTTTCCAGCGAGTGAGGGGAAGATATAAAAGAGGGACAATGACAACATGAGGGGTCCTCACTCTCCCTAATACAACATACCTGAAAACACCTAAGGAACAAAGACTGAACTGTGAGAAGTGATGGTCCCAGGCTGAGATCTTTAGCCTGTGTAAGAAAACCTGGGAAAGCCAAGGCAACTTGTGCCTTAAGAATCTGCCAGCCTGTTTATCACTCAGGGTGAGAATTTGTTAACTTGTATCTTACCTATGTAGTGTGTTAAGCTCAGTCTGTGGCTTTTGTTTATTTACTAAAATAATCTGCTTTGTTCTGTTTGCTATCCCTTTAACCACTTAAAATTCACCTTTTGTAGTTAATAAACTTATTTCTTGTTTATAGTAAAACCCAGTTTATGTAATTTCTAACTGGGGGGGACAAGAAGTCGTGCACATCTCTCTTCACATTGAGGAAGAGGGTGGATTTTTATGAGCTTGCGCTGTGCAGATTTTTCTATACAATGCAAGACAGTATTATTTTGGGTTTATCTCCCAAAAGGGGTGGTCACGTGAGTGGTGGGGGAGCCCTCTCACACAGAGCTAACTTCAGTCTGTGTCTGCAGCAAGGTGTGGCCCTACCTGTGCGTGTGTGCTGCAAGAGGCCAGGGAGACTAATTCAGCAAAGCAGGGAGGGGGAACCCAGGCTGGTTGAGCAGGGGAGGCTCAGTTAAACCCCAGTACATCAGGTGGCATCCCAGAAGGGAGGTCCAACCCATCACATTCATCATCACCTCTGCCACCTGTAATAAAGTGGCTGCAGCCCACAATGCTCTCTGAACTATACAAGTGCTGAGCATTGTCCTTAAATTATGCTTTCAGTTACCTCTGTTCAAACCCACTGAAAGCTGATGGGGTTGCACAGGTCTTTCTGGGGACATAATTGGTAGACAGTGGTGTTGCACAGGTGTACCTGAAGGTACTATTTGGTCTGATTACTAGCAACATTGCATGAGATGGGCAAGAAACCAGCTTTGCTGTCAAAGCCCATGGAGAGTTTGTGGCAGGTAGGAAAAAATATTGAGCAAATTTGCACTAGAAATCAGTGAGGTACAATGAATAAGAAAGCCCACCATTGCCATTCTTAGAGACACTTTTCAGTAGTTCGTTTTAAGGTTTGCCCATCATTAAGTAATATAATTATTAGGTAGATAGGAAAATTCAGCCTGTATACTGCTGCTTACCAACAGACTTTCATATTTATTATTTTGCCAAATTCCTGGGGCAAAACCCACTTATCGGTAATTACAGCATCCTGTTGGGATCCTGCCATAGGTAAAGTCAGTGTTTGCTGGTAAATGTATCTTTTAGCCTGAAGAGAGAGAGAATTAAAAATGACAGTGAATTTGAATTCGCTTTCCTGAATGAACCTAGGCAAACTTTGTCACTACAAAGAAATGTTTGTGGGTTAATTAGTTAGGGATCAATTCTGTCTCAAAGGCTCAAATTCAGTTCTGCGTAGGTATTGTGCAACCTGGCTAGCTTCAGTGGTGTTACGGGGGGTGTAAAATTAGAGTTGAATTTTGTCCCTAAAAGCAACTCTGAGAATCCAAGGGAGATTCAGCATATGAGTGGCAAGGGCTAGTGGTGATTTAATGCCTCCAAGGGCACTGCAGGGAGTGTGCTATCAGTGGCAGTTACTGCATCTATGGAATGGTTGGCCACGTGCTTTCTCCATTCAGATGTGCTCCTTCTGTGGGAAATTGTAATAAGGAGCATGTTTAGGCAGTGAAATAGTTTCCTAAGGGAAGCCTGGCTAGACTAGACCAAGCACAAGAACGTATATTGACGGGAACAATCCTGAGTTGTCAGGAAGTTGAACGCAATGACTGTCTCTGCCATCCTCAATGTCTACAATCCAGTTATGCTGCAAAAGAGTTTGTGAAATTAAAAGCCTGTTGGTTTGCTCCGTGCTCTCAGCTCTTGGGGTGTTTTTGCCCAATGCTCACATGAACAGATGGGTAATGTGTGGCCCTATGAGTGTGGGGAAGAGAGCTGTCACTTCACCAGCTATGCCCCACTCTTGAAGAATGTAACAGGGCGGTCAACCATCATGTTCAATTATCAGACAGGCTGGAAAGGAAGCTAGTGATGACATTTCTCAAGAGGTTCAGATGAGGGGGAGCTGGGCTTCTGCAGTGGGCCCTGAACTGGGGTGGGGATTGAAGGTGAGAGGGGCAAAGAGAAAAGCTTCAAGTTGTAGCCCATGGGGGAGCAGAGAAACTGTTTTTTGTTTGGATATTTTGTCTAAGTTTTATGTTGAGGAATAAAACTGCCTGGGAAGAGACTTGGACATGGTAGTGAGCTCTTCCTGGGTTGGGGAAACAAGGCAGCAACTTACATGCGATGGAGAATGTAGGCAAGCGATCCCCTCAAGCCCAAGACTGGAAACTGAGGCAGTGGCTAGTCGGAAGCAGGACCAGATAGGTGGTGCTGCTGTACAGCCATCTCAAAGGGGATTACAGGAGATCCATGCAGTGACATGGTGGTCACTCTGTGAATGGCAGAGAAGGAAGGCATCTGCAATTTACACGAAGTTTGTATTTTAGTTCCCTTTAAAAAAATTAATCTGCTTGAATATTACAGACTTGCTGGCTCAGGGAGGCAATGCCTGGGATAATGAGCAGATAGTAGAAAGAAGAACGGTGACACACCAAATGCAGTTGACATGCTGGAGTAAATTGAATCTTTAAAATTTAGATAAGGCCTTTTATTTTAAGGGGAGCAAGGAATTTGTCAAATCATGCTAGAAGCTAAGGCATCCTGCCAAAAATAACATCAACTCGTTTTCAATTCATACTTGATACATTAACAGTGTAGATCAGACATCTCAACGACAGTGGAGCGTGCCCTGACCCTATGCAACTGCATATCACACTTACTTTGTATTTTTAACTGTTTGCATATTGTAGATGTCTTTAGGACATCTGTCAATCACTGTGGGACTTAGGTGCCACCGATAAGATTTGTCTTTATGTGAATGGGGGAGGGGAGAATCTGTTCAGTCCACATCTGTTGGCTGCATGCTATTAGCTGGGACAATAGCCGTAGGCAGAAAAAATGATTTACTAGCAGAGGTACACTTTTAGTGGGGAAGGTAAGCTATTTCTTAGCTCTCCAAAGGAGATGGATCTACAGTTGGCTGAAATGACTAGAATTTGAATGGATGTTTTATTTTTTTTTTAGTTTTACTGAAAGAAAAAAAAAAGAGGTGGAAAAACTTGACAAAGGTTTCTTTATTTCTGTCCCCTATATTTTGACAAGTGTTAGGTAAATCCACCTTACTGTAGTATGGGGCCGTGTGTAAGGACACTTTGCACCAAAAGCCCCAATACTGACTCTGTGAATGTGCCCATTGATTTCACTGAAGACAAGTTCAGCTCCTTTGTGGCTTCGCTAGATGGCACTTAAACAGTGGTATGAGGGAATACCAGTATTGCTAAGTGAATAATCAATGGAGGTTTTATTTTGGTTCCATGGCAGTTCTGAAAAATTGAAAAAAAGTAGTTTTGATCAGTTCTAACTAAATCTGATATTTTATGGAATCTTTAGTATATTGAACAAGTCCACTTCAGATATGTTCCAGAGTGAGGACTTGAACCTGGGTTTCCTGTAGTTATATGAGTGCACTAACCACTTGGCTAAAGGTTTTAGTAGAGGGAAAAGGAGGAGGATGACAAAGCACCACCAGAACACTCCTCCTCTGGCCATTTTGTGAATGGCCAAACATGCATTTCTCATGAAATAAACTATTCATCTAAAAAATTTCATCCAGCTCTAACTACAAACAAGGGAGAGCAGATTTCAAGTCTTGTAAATGACTTGGGTTTGCTGATGTCCAGTCTTCTTTCTGTCCATGGTGCAATGCTGCAGAGTTGGAAGGGTGCATTGTCTGTTGGCTCCCAAGACCACTGATTAATGAGAAAACCCAGGGCCTAGGCATGCACCAGCTTCCCCCTGCGCTCTGTGCCTCCACTACTACAAGCCCCCGGCACCTGCAACCTGTCTTTCACCTGTATTGTGGGGCCATTGGCTCCCCCTCTAGAGTTGCTGTCAAGTATTTCCTATAATACTGTGTGCAGACCATGAAGTGGGAGTTAAATTGAAACAACTTTGCATTAATGTATGTAGCAATTTGCAATGGAAATGGAGTGCTGTTCCCATGTGAGCACATCACCCAGAGTGACTGCTCCCTGCTGGCTCTCCCTCTGGCATGCCATGCCCTCGCTCACTGCATGCTTTCCAGAATGCACGTGCTAACACAGGGACGGTGTTTGCTACTACAAATCAGTGCTGCATAACTGCCTCTCACTCCACTTAGCCCTCTCATGTTTGATTAACAGACTTCTGCTCCCATCTGTGTTGTGTTGTGCTGTGGAGCACAAGGGCTTCGGCCTTTGTATATATGTGATGAACTGGGAGCCAGATAGCTGAATTCTCTTTCTGAGTTTGCCATGCATTTGCTGGGTGATTATGAGGCAAATCTTTTAACCTCACCGAGCCTGATTTTTTTTTTTTTATTGCCACACACCTTGTGCAGTTGGTGTGTGGCAATAAAAATGGTATGGTATATTGCTCAATCAGCATGGTATATTGCTTTATGCCATTTTGCAAAGATGTAAATGATAAGAACAGGTGCTAGACAGAAGAGAATGGAGCTTAGCTGTGTCTTGGTTTCCCCGTCTTAAAGTAGGCAAAATAACACACCAGAAAGGGATGAATCTTAATTAAATAACTTATTGTATTCCAGCTTAAAGCCTGTATTTCCGCTTTAGACAGTCAAAGTTGTTTTGTTTAGTTTTTTCAAGTAAAGAACAGCATTACACTGAATTAGCTTGCAGGAAGAGTGACTAAACAAATCCAATATACTCGGACTCTCCAGGTAATACAAGTAATCAGAAAATTAGAAAAAAATAAGCCACATAATGAGCACAAAATTTCATTGCAAGGTGAAGATGGGGGGAGGGGGGAAAAAAACCAGCCTGTGTGACTCATTGACTAAATCTCATCCACCTTATTCTATGGTTTATCAAATGAATGGAACAGCCTAGTGCATGACAGAGAACAATTCACTTCCCCTCCTATGAATAAATCAGGAAAAAGTGCTCTGTTAATTCAGTAGATTGAGAAAAGAGGCTGTTTCATGCCAAGTCACTAACTTTAGTAATTATAAAAGAAGCTGGATGCGGAGACAGAACGTGTTTCAATTAGTTTCCCTTACCCAGTGCTTCAGAGTAGTTAATAACAGCACCAAGTAAATGAAATTGGGAACATTTGCCCAATATTTTCCAGTATTTAAATTTTTTCACACACTCTTACAGAAACTTCAAAAACAGCTCCTTAGAGCCTGGAACTGATTTGTCTGGTTAGGTTTCCCTGTGTGTGTATGTTACAGGTTATTCTGTCTCATAGCTGACAAGACAGTATTTTGTTCTGCTTGTTGATATATGAATAAAACATATTTTTTCTCTTTCTGATTTGTTTATTCTACAAACTATAGAATGTAGATAGAATAAAGTTTTTTTCCCATGAAACTGCTAGTAAATATAATATATTCCCCACGCACTTTGATGTCTGCTTAGATTCTCTTGC
Organism: Emys orbicularis; assembly: GCF_028017835.1. NCBI lineage: Eukaryota > Metazoa > Chordata > Testudines > Emydidae > Emys > Emys orbicularis. Next base: position 351,534,930 of record NC_088683.1, read on the forward strand.
TTATTATGATATTGGATGATTTACACCAGCTAAAGATTTGATCCAATATCTTTAATGCATAAATCAGAGGTGTGTGGCTTTGATGTTTTTGTTTAAAAAAAACAAAACAAACAGTGGCCTTAGCACCCCTGTTAAAATGAAGAGTGGATTCCAGTTTCTGCTGTAATGACCCAAAACACTTCCCCAACTCTCGTACAAAGAGACCATTCCTTTAGAAAACTAGCATTTTTGCATTTTCATTGAAATACCGATATTTCAGAGAAGTACATCTACTGCATTTCAAATTGAACGGGGCTAGAACTTGGCAGGAAACACAGAATCATTTTAGTATTTGGAAGGGGCTACTATAGCTTCGGTGCTGACAAATATGGAAATGGCTAGTAACAGAAGCCAACTCCGGGGGTCTTGCAGTACTGACAGGTAATTCTGTTAAGGCTCTGCATGTTGTGGGTTTGATCTACTGATCATAAAAGGTACCAGCCTGAGCATCTGCTACAGAAACATGCATGATGCAAATGTATCGAGCCTGGCCTCTGACTGGGAGTCTCCAGTGGCTGCTTATTCTTGCTCTCACAGGTTGACAGACAAAACTCAAAACCATCAGGAAAAAAATAGACTGCATCCTTTCTGTGAAGAGCAAACAGCCCTCCATGGTACAATCGCTCTAGCAATTCCTTGGAGACAGAGTTGAATATCTCCTGATCCTGCCTCTCCTCAATTATGTCTGAAATTTGGGTGTCAAGGGAGACCAACTCTTACGTAACACAATTGTACAATATAGTCACATCCTGATTGGGGCCTCTGGGTGCTGGTGTGACAAATATTCAATAAACTTTTATAAATGGTGAGAAGAGAATGCTGGAATGTGGGTGCCCCAGGGAAACTGGGCAGAGTTGAGGATCTGGCAGCTTTCCCAAATTTGGAATCAGTTGAGGAAAAGGGTATGTACCTTGAGACATGTCACAATAGGGAGGTTTCAAAGTAACAGCCGTGTTAGTCTGTATCCGCAAAAAGAACAGGAGTACTTGTGGCACCTTAGAGACTAACAAATTTATTTCAGCATAAGCTTTCGTGGGCTACAGCTCACTTCTTCAGATGCATAGAGTCTGTGTGTTTCACTCTATGCATCTGAAGAAGTGAGCTGTAGCCCACGAAAGCTTATGCTGAAATAAATTTGTTAGTCTCTAAGGTGCCACAAGTATTCTGTTCTTTTTACAATAGGGAGGGTTGATTGAGGAATTCATCTCCCAGCTTTTAGGATGTGTGAAAATTGGGTGGGTGGGGTTCCCTCCTTTGGGTCTGGGACATCAGAGCGTAGAGAGTTTTCCCTGTTAGGATCTGCACTGCTTACACATGAATATGACCATTCAACCGAGAATATGGGAGTGCAAAATAGAATAAAGATATGTGCAGTGTGGCAGACTTAACAAAGCAGGAGAAACATTAACTCTGCTAATATTGTGATTGTCAGGTGTTTAGTTTGGCAACCTTAATGCTCTATTAATTGTAAAGGCGTGGATTTAATTTTGTGTGGATTAAAACTGCGGGAAAATCGAGGGTGTTGAGAGTTAACTCATTAACATTTGTGAGGAGCAATGAGCACCAAAGAAATGCTTATTTAAATGAATAATTAAATTCCATACAGGAATTTCACAGAGGAACACAGAGACCCGAGTAGTTCATCCATGGTACCTCCTTGATTGTTGTAAAGCACAAGTCAGAGTCGATAACACTTTGGCTATGTAAAAATAGGATCTTGCAAAAACACAGGTAATGCGGGAAGGTTAAGGAAAGCTGTGACTGTGAATGAGGAAGCTTGTACTCATGTAAATGTAAATATGGGAGTTTGTTCATACAAATACAAACCAGTCATATGTTTAGGGTTTGCAAGTTGCATTCAAAGCAGGCCAATGGGAGCATTTGTTTGAATTCTCCACAAACTGGAATTTGGAAGGCTTCTAAAGCTCTGTGGAGACAACTAATCATAGGACTGGAAGGGACCTCGGGAGGTCATCTATTCCAGTCCTCTTCACTCATGGCAGGAATAAGTATTATCTAGACCATCCCTGACAGGTGTTTGTCGAACGTGCTCTTAAAAATCCCCCAATGATGGAGATTCCACAACCTTCCTAGGCAATTTATTCCAGTGCTTAACCACTCTGACAGTTAGGAAGTTTTTCCTAATGTCCAACCTAAACCTCCCTTGCTATAATTTAAGCCCATTGCTTCTTGTCCTATCCTCAGCAGTTAAGAAGAACAATTTTCTCCCTCCTCCTTGTAACAACCTTTTATGTACTTGAAAACTGTTATCGTGTCCCCTCTCAGTCTTCTCTTCTCCAGACTAAACAAACCCAATTTTTTCGATCTTCCCTCATAGGTCATGTTTTCTAGACCTTTAATCATTTTTGTTGTTCTTCTCTGGACTTTCTCCAATTTGTCCACATCTTTCCTGAAATGTGGCACCCAGAACTGGACACTATACTCCAGTTGAGGCCTAATCAACATGGAGTAGAGCGGAAGAATTACTTCTCGTGTCTTGCTTACAACACTCCTGCTAATACATCCCAGAATGATGTTTGCTTTTTTGCAGCAGTGTTACACTGTTCACTCATATTTAACTTGTGGTCCACTATGACCCCCAGATCCCTTTCCACAGTACTCCTTCATAGGCAGTCATTTCCCATGTTGTATGTGTGCAACTGATTCCTAAGTGGAATACTTTGTATTTGTCCTCATTCAATTTCATCCTATTTACTTCAGACCATTCCTGCAGTTTGTCCAGATCATTTTGAGTTATAATCCTATCGTCCAAAGCACTTGCAACCCTTCCCAGTTTGGTAATCTGTAATGGAACAAGGAGAATTGCCTAACGTCACCAATCAATTTATGATTTGGGGCCAGTCAGTCTTTCCAGGGAGGTAACTCTACTGCCCCTAGACACATGGATTGTTAAATAATGTTTACTTCCATTGCATGCAGCAGAAAAAATATTTTTTGCATTTGTCTATGAATCTTGATGACTCTGGGGTTAATTGAATGAAGGATGGGCGATGTACCTGCTGGAGAATGAATCACTGACAATCAATGTATGCATGTACCTGTGCCTCAGTGAAGTACTCAAGAAAGTGCTAGATTCTATGCCATTATAACCTTTTCTACATCATGCCAGCAAATTTTCTAATATATTAGAGGTGTATGTGTTTCTGAATTGTATAGATAATGCATGTCATGAATAAATATTCTGACAACAAATTGCTTTCTACTGAGCCTTAATTTGCAATTTTTGTCTGCAAAAGGCATCAGTGCTCGTATCTTGTATACAAGTTCTTTTGGTAGCATTATCATTATTCAGCACTTAGCAATGCTCAGCCAGTCATATCACTCAAACAACTGGCAGGTGTCTTGTTCTACAGATCGATAAGCAGTACCACATGTTAAACTGCGAATATCTAGAAGATGTGTTTCAGCGTGTATTTGTTGACCATCCAGCCATCTGTCAGATTTTCTTTAGAGGATGGCCCACAGTGGTTTGGCAATGAGTGAGAATGGTGTAGTTATTGGTATTAGGTTCTTAATCACCCTCATAGTGTCCCTGTACAGCCTCATCTACCGAAATCTAAATTAGATGGGCAGATGTATAGTCTGGGAAATGGTCCAGATTATTCTTTAAATATCAAAGGGTTCAACACTGGCTACACTAAACAGTGTCCTCCTTGATGTTATCATTGCTTCAAGTACCACCGAGGAGGTGCTTTGAGTAACATAATGATGAAGAACTCGGGGATGGTGGGTTGAAAAGAAAAGGAAAAAAAGAAAAAATCATTTCTCAGCAACCAGAGATGCTGATCCTGATCGCTTAGGTCCTTAAGGTCTTTCTAGACTCTCAGACATTTTAGTACTGTAATATAGTGAGTTAGCAGCTATGACAATAATTTGGGAGTCAGGAGGTGCGGGGGTCTATCCTGCACTCTGCTATTGGGTTGCTGTGTGCCTTTGGGCAAGTCAAAGCATCTTTCTGGGCCATTGTTTCTCTTCACACCCATAGTTGGTTTGGACTCTAAGCTCTTTGGGTAGAGGAATGTCTCTTGCTCAGGGCCGCCCATAGGTGGGGGGGGGCAAGTGGGGCAATTTGCCCTGGGCCCCACAGGGGCCCCCATGAGAGTTTTCGGGGCCCCTGGAGCAGGGTCCTTCACTCGCTCCAGGGGCCCCGGAAAACTCTCTTGGGGCCCGGGCCCCCGGAGCTTCTCCCACTCCGGGTCTTCGGTGGCAATTCTGCGGCGGGGGGTCCTTCCACCCCGGGACCCACCGCCGAAGACCCCAGACCCCCTGAATCCTCTGGGTGGCCCTGCTCTTGCTGTGTGTCTATACAGTGCGTAGCACAATGGAGCCCACCCCTTTCGGGGGGGGGGCTTAGATGCTGCCATATGCAAACAACATTTCCCAGACATTATGCAGGATCATGATGAATTTGCCTGGATGGTCCTAGGTCAGTTTATGGTGATGAGTAAATAGAGTAGAAACACGCTCACAAAGTAGGGTGGCACATTGCCTTTTTTCGTTGCCTTGGCAGATCCAGGAATATCAGAGCATGCAGAAGAAACTTGGAAGTTGTTTCTGTTGTTTTGTTTCTTGGTTTATTTTTGTATTGAGATGTACATCTCCCGGAAGCTCAGGGGTGGCTGGGTGTTGAGAAAGGGGATTGGGTTTCAGGAGAGGGTCTAGTTTGGTGAGTCACTGGCAGGCTCAGGAATAATAATAATAGTAATTAATGGAGATATCCCATCTCCTAGAACTGGAAGGGACCTTGAAAGGTCATTGAGACCAGCCCCCTGCCTTCACTAGCAGGACCAAGTACTGATTTTGCCCCAGATCCCCAAGTGGCCCCCTCAAGGATTGAACTTACAACCCTGGGTTTAGCAGGCCAATGCTCAAACCACTGAGCTATCCCTCCCCCCCAAGGAATGCAAGCTGCATGCAGACTGCTAGTTCTCCAAGTCTAGAACCCCAATTTATAATGCTGACCATTAAGCATACTTTATAAAGATATTTTCTACAGCTCTGCCCCCCCCCCCCATTGCTAATTGCTAATGAAACATGGTGGTAGTGAGCCTGGGAGGATTGTACTTAGTTCTTAAGTAGGGCTACTCTGTTCAAAATGATGTGTACATGTCAGCACTAATGAAGCTGATGACTATGACTAACTACCAGACGCACCTTTCTCCATTGTTACCTCCCTCCGTTTGTCTTTTTATTTACCTGTTGCATATTGTTTAGATCCTAGGCCATGAGCTGTCTGGGACAGGGACTCTTTGTATGTAGAGTTCCTTGTGTAACCTGTTTAGGGCTCTAGGGGCTACTGCTATACAAATAATACCTCCTTCAGCCTAGCACTACCTGTGTTTTAATATTATTTATATTGCAATAGTGCCTAGGCCCCTCAGCTGGTGATCAGGTCTCTGTTGTGCTAGGGACCATACAAACACAAAACGAAAAAAGACTGTTTCTGACCCGAAGAGCTCCCAGCGTGAGTAAAGAGGTAACATCCCCTCATAAAACCTATTAACTCTTTTTATAAATGGGGGAATATGAGGCAGAGTGTTTAAATGACATTCCCAAGACGCCAGAGGGAGCCAATGTTGGAACCATGATTAGAACCTGTTAGTTCCTAGTCCTGTGTTTAGTCAGCTAAACCATTTTGAACAGTTGTTAGCCTGAAAACAAATATACCCTAGTGGACTTTGTGGTTTGGGCATTAAAATACCACATGCTGTCATATCATCCTCTCCGTTGTCTCTGCCCCAACCTTTGTGGTTTTGGACTGAAGCTTCATTCCCAGGCTAGCCTAAGTAAATACATCTAGGTGAAGTATACAAAGAGACACAATCCTGTAAAAGTCCAACACAAGCCCTGGACTGGTAGATGTGTGATTCTGTCTGAAGGGATGTGAATAAGAATTCTGGAATAATCTCTCGAAACACTTCAACAATCCACATGAGTAATTGCTGCCATTATAAATAGCCATGTTTCTGTCAGATCCTTTCGTTTAAAACAAACAAAAAAAAAACCTTCAAGAAAACAAAAATAACTAATGTAGAATCTCCAGACCTGATTCTTTGCTCAACTGTATAATTTAGGAGTAACTCCACTGAAGTCAATGGAGTTACGCTGGTGGAAAAATGGTGAAAATGAGAGGACAGTCAGGCCCATTGTGCAAAACATGCAGTAGAACTTCAGAGGACAGTTTGCATATCATTAATGTAAATGCTATATTTGTAAATTAGTCATCTTCAAACCCCACCCCTCTTCAGGACTTTCATATTGTGGTGACTAAATTTTTATAGGATCATTTGTCAATTTTAAATCTCTGTATGTATGGAGTATTATTGTAACCATTTGGTCACAGGATATTAGGGAGACAAGGTGGATGAGGCAATATCTTTTACTGGACCAACTTCTGCTGGTGACAGAGACAAGTTTTCAAGCTACACAGAGCTTGTCTCACCAGCAGAAGTTGGTCCAGTAAAAGATATTGCCTCGCCCTCACCCAACTTTAAATCTAGTCAGTTTTGAGAAAGGAGTTAAAAATAGTTTCAGGTACTATATTTGATCCAGTCTCTATATAACCCTCTGAAGTGTATGTCACGCTTCCGCCTCTGTGCACAATTTGAGAGTTGTTTGCAGGCCTAATTAGGGAGCTTTGCTTCTTCAGGTCAAGCTGCACCATCTTGTGCATTTAGCACTGGCGGTCTCTGGTTCAATCCTCACTGTGTCCACCAAGATGGCAGCCACCACCTCTGTTCTGGCAATTTGTATAACTTACAGTCACATTTTCCTATTTAACAGTGAATAGAAATCGTTGTGTTAGATAATTTTAGACTGGTGTATGCACTGTCCTTACAATTTTCAAGCGTGCGTGGACTGGTTTGGAAAAAATCCATTTTGAGGGAAATGAATGCATTTAATAATTAATTATATAAAAGAGGCTTCAATTAAATTACTAACAAACATTACAGAGTGGCACAAAGTTTAAAACTGGGTTAAATTGCAGCCCTGGGGCATTTAGTATATTTTCCTGTGTTCGGAAGCTCAGAAGCCATTAAACATGGTTGTGGAACCAAGAAATCAGGCCATTAAACTGTTTCCCCTTCCCACAAATAAATAAATTGGTGATACATGATTCCAATGCCCAGAGAATTGTGTTAAGAAACTTGGTAGGTGCAATTCTCATGCAAATTTCTGAGGCCTGTGACATCTAACTTACGTATATGAGTATCTCAATTGAGTTCAATGGTAGTATTCATGTGCTTAGTTACTCACATTTTTTAATATTTCCAGGATCATGGCCTAACTTTTTCCTCCATGCTCACCACAACAGTTGCTGGGTTGATTCTTAGGTCTGCTTTGCCTTGCCCTCCTCTAACCTAAATAACACCAACCTCATAGCAGGTCTATAAGAATGGGGGGAGGCTGAAGTATGAAGCCAAGACATTCCTGCCCCATGCCACACTGCCCCTCTCTGAGTACAAATGGATGAAGCATCCACCCTAAAGTATCCCAAGAAACTTGGGACGAAATCGTGGTCCCTGTGGCAAAACTCCCATTGACTTCAGTGGAGCCAGGATTTCACACTTAATACTAAACGCTACTCTTCAGTCCATTAGCGCACGATTGTTTTATAATTTGTAAAACTAACCCCGTGCTTGTAAATTCAAGGACCATAAGCTTTTCCAGATAGTAAATTATACTTTTATCTTCCCCAAAAGATAAGGCAGAAGTAATTATCTCAAATTGGGAGAATGATAAATAATGAAGAATACAGGTCACTGATATAGAGCAATCTCAACCATTTGGTAAGCTGGGGTCAAGCAAGCAATGTTTTTTAATATGGCTAAATGTAAATCTATACCTCTAAAAACAAAGAACATAGGCCGTACTGACAAGACAGAGATTTTTATCCTGGGAATCAGTGCCTTTGAAGAAAATTTGGGTGTTACGGTGAGTAATCTTGAGCTCCCGGTATGACAATGTGACCAAAAGGACAAATACAATCCTTGGATGCATAAACAGAGGAATCTTGAGTAGGAATAGAAAGGTTATTTTACCTCTATATTTGGCCCAGATGATGGCACTGCTGGAATACTGTGTCCAGTTCTGATATCAACAATTCACAAAGTTGTTGATAAATTACAGAGGGTTCAGAGAAGAGCCATAAGAATGATTAAAGGATTTTAAAAATATGCTTTATAGTGATAGACTTAAAGAGCTCAGTTTATTTAGCTTAACAAAAAAAGGTTAAGGGGCGACTTGGTTACAATTATAAGTATCTGCATGGGGAACAAATGTTTAACAATGGCTCTTCAACCTAGCAGAGAAAGATATAACCTGATCCAGTCGCTGGAACTTGAAGCTAGACAAAATCAGACTGGAAAGAGGGCATATTTTTTTACTAGTGATGATATTTAACCATTGGAACAATTTACTAGGGGTCATGGTGGATTTTCCATCACTGGGGATTTTTAAATCCAGATTGGATATTTTTTCTAAAAGAAAGGCTCTAGGAATTATTTTGGAGCAGTTCTGTTGCCTGTGTTATACAGGAGGTCAGACCAGGTCAGGGGTTCTCAAACTTCATTGCACTGCGACCCCCTTCTGGCAACAAAAATTACTACAGGACCCAAGGAGGGGGAATTGAAGTCTGAGCCTGCCCAAGTCTCACCACCCCAGGTAGGGGGGGCTGAAGCCAAAGCCCAAGGGCTTCAGTCCCAGGTGTATGTGTGTGTGGGGGGTGTAACCTGAGCCCTGCCACCCAGGGCTGGTGCCCTCTGGCGTCAACTTCAGCCCCAGGCAGTAGGGCTTGGGCTTCGGCCCCGGGGCCCAGCAAGTCTAACACCAGGCCTGGTGACCCCATTAAAAAGGGGTCATGACCCACATTGGGGTCCCATCCCACAGTTTGAGAACTGCTGGACTAGAAGATCATAGTGGGCATTTCTGGCCTTGGAGACATTAAATCTGTTTTCTATCTTGCTTCTATTTAATGCAGGGGAAAAGGCACCTGATACTGTTTTTCAAATTCTGTCTTCTGGAGGCAGAGGAGAAAAATAAAAGAAATTTGTTCCACCAGGTTGGCAAAGCTTAAGGATGGAGCTCAAAGGCAGCCTTGTGGACAGATGGATGACTAGATACGTGCTCAAATACTATGGTGATACGAGCCATATAAATACAAAGACAGAAGATTCAAGTACATTGTACATATTGCTGGTGGGCAAACGTAATGTGTTCAGATGATAGGACCCAAAAGTTGAGATTTTTTTGTTTAAACTTCAGGAGATGGCGCGGTATTTGGAAATTTAACAAAGGTTATCTACCTTCCAGCTATGTTCAAAATACCATCACACGGATATCCGTTCTGGTATCTCAGTAGCATGTCAAAGAGAGAAGTGTGATTAGAGCTGTACGGAGAATGGAACTTCCATTTTGTGAAGGATTTCGACAATTTTAACTTTTGGTTTTGAACTGTCCTGGTATAGTTAAAGTGGTAAAAGCTCCTAGTGTGGACACAGCTATAACACCATAAAAATGCCTTATACCAGAAAAGCGTTTTCTCATATGTGAAGGGGAATAAGCTGTCTTGGTATTATTGCATATACACAAGGGGTTGTACTGGTATAACTATTTTGTTTGTTTTTTAAAACAATCACACCCTTAACAGATACAGTTTTACTAGTACAATAACTGTGTGTGGGCTAGGCCTGAGTCACTCAGTTGAATTGCCTATTCTGTAAAGCAGCTGCCAAGTCTTCAGGCAGTGTGAAAATAATAAACAGTTCTGCAGAGAATAATAATAGTTTTAATCTAAAGCGCATTGGAGTCAAGGGAAGGACTCTCGTTGACTTTCCAAAGATTTTGGATCAGGCCCTATATGGTTGCTCTCCATGCATAAACAACTCCTCGTTTTTGAATTTCACTTGTTTTGGACAATAAAAAGAGAATAAACCATTTTACTTTGTTTCAATTCACCACTGAATGGATCTTGTACATTACCAGGGTCTAGAAGGGAAATTTAATTCCAATTGTTTTTACTGAAATTGTTATAAAAACATTAGCAATTGTTTAATAAATTACTTTTGCGGATGCATTGACCTGACTATATATAATTACATAACAACAAAAACTCTACCACTTATAAAAAGTTCTGCCTTCAAATCTTTGTTCTTTCATTTATACTAGGCTAGAGATCTGTCCTAGAAATTTGTGTCCTTTCTTCTGTACTCTTAATAAAAACATTCAGTCAGTCTGTTTTCTGTACAAAATTTATGAACCAGTTAGTTAAATATTTAATGCTTCTAAGTATATGGCATAGTATGTGATGAGTAGGAACTTCACTAAAACCATGTCCAACCACTGTAATGGGTTCAAATCCCAGATGTCCCAAGCTGGCTCAGTACTTATGCAGTAAATCAGAGAAGTCCCAAGATGCTGTGTTCATGAACACAAGCCTGGCCTGCTGCATGCACTGACAAGATTAATTACAGACCTCTGAACCTGATGTGTTTTCTTAATATCCAACATCACTTTCATTTTCCTCATTGAAGCTGAAATATGAGGCTTGCTCTTGCATAATTCAACAAAACTATTTGAGGGTGGAACTGTTTTTAATATTTCTAAATGCTAGTGAATTACCAAAGTGAGTGATAAGAAGCACAGCAGTTTGTTTAGAGTCATTTCTAATGATGGTGCAAACAAAGAAAGAAAATAAGATTATTTCCAAAATGTCAGACCATTGGAGCAGTTGGAACACCAGTCACACTCATTCCCACACATGCAAACCAAGGGATTGAGCTTTCATTCTACACACGTTCCCTAAATCCAGTTGTAAGCAGCATGGCAGTTAGAGCCATCTGATCTTTGCTGTCCAAGTTCATATTTTGTCTTGCTATTCAAAGAGCTGTAAAAAATTAATATTTGAGTTGCAAGCTGCTGTTTCAAAATGTGGCCAATTTTGTTTAAAAAACTGTTTCCTCAAGCTTTTTATGGCCCTCTGTTATAATAATAATTAATACTCTGCTTTTCGTAGCACCTGAAAGTGCTTTGCACACATTAATATACTACCCTGGGAAAACTAGTAAGTGTGGGAAAAAATGTGATGCAGTACCTCCAGAAAAGCCATATTGGATTTTACTCAGGGCTATGAGCTAGGATGCCCTTAGTTCTTTTCATAGTATTTTAACAAACATTGGACCAGATTCTGCTCTGACACCGAAGTGAATCAGGAGTGACTCCACTGACGTCTGTGTAGATGCACTTGTGTAAACCTCTTTTAAGTGCTTAGAGCACAATCTAATGCACATTGAAGTCAGAAGGAGTCTCATTTGACTTCAGTGGGCTTTGACTCAAACCCTAAATGGTTTGGTCAAGGCCTTGAAGTCAGTATTACAAATAGGATTTAACCCCCTGGCTCCAAACTCTGTCCTATGCGTTAGCACACAACCATCCTTTCCTTCTTAATCGTACAACTTAAATATGCGCGTGTGTGTGTGTGTGTGTGTGTGTGTGTGTGTGTGTGTGTGTAAATTATATGGTGTGTGCATGAAACACAACATATACTCTGTTACGCAAGGGTGCATGCACCCTATGTCATGGTGTTATGCTCATAAATTGCAGAACTATGTGCCTCCTAAAATAGGCACCATTTTTAAAAAAGAGAGCGAAAACCCAGAGAAATACTACAGTGATGAGAACCATAAAAGTATCTGGAAGAGGCGGAGGCATTCAAAGCTGTCAAAAGGATTTAGACACATATCTTCTGTTACTTTTAATAAAATATCAGAGCAAAATCCTCTGGACTGCTCTGAAAGTCTCAGGACTGGTCTACACTACCACTTAAAGTGATGTTGCTTACGTCGCTCAGGGGTGTGAAAATGAAAATGACACCCCCCCTGAGCGACATAAGTTACATTGACTTAAAGATGCTCTGACATAGCTTCCGCCTCTCGTGGAGGTGGAGTAATTATGCCAACGGGAGAGCAGTAATTAATCTCCCATCGGCATAGCGTGTCTTCACCAGATGCACTCCAGCTGCACCGATGTAGCACGGTAGTGTAGACATGCCCTCAGAAAGATTGTTCCCTCATCCTCTCACAAAAGTAGAAATTTTATCCACCCCTTTAATTATACTGGGTTGGAGTGCAAGGGCATGCCTATGTTGTCCTGCAGTATGGACTCAGAGCACGTGGAGAGCAATACACGCCAGAGAGCTGAGCTGTAACTCCCCAGTGTGGACGCTGCAGGTGTGAACTTAGGTCCCGAGTTCGCACTAATCTCGGGACCCTTAGGTTCATACCTGTAGCATCCACACGAGGGAGGTACAGCATGTTCAAATTGGTGTGAACTGCTATTTGCACCCCATGAGTGCACTACTGAACTACGGGACAGCGTAGACATGGTCTGTCAGGTGATAATTAGTTCTGGGCCGGTGAAATTGTTAAGGTTCAATATCTTGGAATTCTTGATGCTAGAAAGGGTGACTACCTGTATATATGCTGTTGGCAAGAAAAGAATCCTAACTTTCCAATAGTTAACTTGGCTCTTATTGCTTCTTAATCAATAAGATGCCAAGACATCAGACCGTAACACTATAAAACTGTGTATCAAAAATCGGTTTCAGAGTAGCAGCCGTGTTAGTCTGTATCCGCAAAAATAACAGGAGTACTTGTGGCACCTTAGAGACTAACAAATTTATTAGAGCATAAGCTTTCGTGGGCTACAACCCGAAGAAGTGGGTTGTAGCCCACGAAAGCTTATGCTCTAATAAATTTGTTAGTCTCTAAGGTGCCACAAGTACTCCTGTTATTTTTGTATCAAAAATGTATTTCAGGTCATTAGAATTTTTTTAAAATTACAACTGAGTGAATAATCAATTTGTTTTATTTGCTGGCCAAACTGAAAAAGCAGGGGGAATAGAATTTGTTTTGGATTGATCCAAAACCAGAAACTTTCAGTGAGTCACAAAAAAAAATCAAGTTGAACAAACCATTTTGTTTAGAGTTATTTGTATGATTTTTTTTAACCATGGAAAAAAAGAAGTAAAATTAGAAACACAAAGCTGTTTTGAATTTAAAAATTAAAATGCTTCATTCCAAAAATGTCAATGAAATGCTTCAATTTTTGGGGAGGAGGGTATGGAATCTTGTTTTTGACCAAAACAATTTGAATTGAACATGAATTCCCAAAATATGTCAGTGAACACAAATGTACATTGTTTGGCTAAAAAAAAAATTGTCCCAACTTTTTTTGCCATGTTCTATTTAAAATGCGTTATTTCCTTTCCCTTTTAGCTCTTGAAAGTTGAATTTTATGGTAACTATGGTCTAGTAGTGATATTCAGCTTTGAATATTTTTTTTAGACCAACTAAAATATGAATTATCTGACAATTACTTAGACAATTAGATAATACCTAGCTATCAATGTGATAGATGCCTTATAGATATCTAGGTAGGATGGATAGATGCATGGATTGAATATTAACTTCTGAATGCAAGTCTGGCTGTCTCAGGCTATTATTAACTAAAAATGGGGGAATCCTTTTCAATATGGCACATCATTTTTCATTACAGGACACTACAGTCTTCCAGAGAGGATTAATCTGTTAACGATTCTGATGTGAAGGTGTCATTGATGCATTAAGGACAGTGGTGATACAAGTAGGTTCTTATTTTCTTTTAAAATCTTTCTTACTGAAATTTAACTAAGCAATATAGAAATACTTAGAGCGGGACCGCAAATCAATTTTAAGATTCAAGAAGCTAGATACAGCAAGTCCATTGAAGGGGTGGTCCTTTGAATTACCTGTTATGCAGAATAATTTATTTCCTCCAGGTATGTATTTGATTTCTTTGTATTTTTTAAAATTTGTTATTACAATTGCTGCTTGGTAATTTTTACCATATATAATTTTTAAAAACAAATATTCTTTGAATAACCTAACTGCATCTCATCATAGGTTGGTTCCTCTTTTGTTCTTATTGTTGCTGTAGACTTTAAGTTTGTATAATCTTTTTGCTATTCACTTGAGAATTTTGTACAGAAATGCTGTATGCTGTTACAAAGGATTTTCAGAAACACACCAATGAAGCTGTAATCATGTCTAGTCCCAAAGCTTCTAGCGAGCATGACAATGGGGATTTTATGTATGGAGAAGAGTCTACCTTGAGTTGTTGGGTTTTTTTTCTTAGTATTATTTTATATGTCTAAGATGCAACTGGGGTCTGAAAGAATAAACTTAATCATTCTCTCTATTCCTATTCGAATGATGTTCTTCACTTGAATAAACACTGTAAGGAAATACATGCAAAGAGGTGGTGGTTGTTTTTTGTTTCCCAGAAAAGAAACAAATCTAAAACTAAAGGGATAAATTTTAGTTGAGGACCATGGGTGAAAATTTCAAATCTGTGCATGGGTTTTCAGCTTCAAGTCTCACCAGTAGACCTGGTCAAAACAAAACAGGAGCATTTCACAATTTTTTTCAGGATCAAATATGTGTATTTATTTGGATAACATTCGAACTAAAACTTCTCAAACTGAACGATTTTGAATTGTCTATAAGCCACTGCAGTCTTGGTGGAAGTAGACACAGTTCTGACCAGTCAATAATTGTTGTCTCCCTTCACTTCAGGGTTGAATAGCTAATTTGACTGTAGTAGTTATTTTCAGTTTTGGGTGTTGCCAGATAGTTCTCCCCACAACCAAGTTGCATTTTCTGTTGATCCTGTAATTCTCTGCTTACATCCCCCATGGTTTGTTTTATTTTGTTTTCACCCGGAGAGTTTATTGTGATTTTACTGTAGGCTCAAGATGGCCTACAGGAGAAGGAACCCATTATTTGTGAAATTTCTGTGTCTGGGGAGGGAACTTTAAAGATATAACATCTTACTTGAATAATGCAAAGGGAAGTTCTTGCCTAAATTGATTCTGTTATTTCTGTAACTGACTGTGAATGTTTCTAACTAAATTGTGCTGTGTGGTAATATGACCTGCCTTCTTGATTTCCTGTTTAAATGGGTAATAAACAAAAAAAAACACCCACACTAATTAATTTGGGCTCTTTCTGTAGAAAAGTCAGCCTTTTAATAGAATGCTTGATGGTTTAGTCAAAGTCTTAGCTTCCATTAACTAACAAAATGGCTGGTAATGCAAACTACACAGCACAGTGAGGATCAGATGAATACTTGCCCATGCTGGAAGAGTGTGAAGTTCAGCTACCCCTTCACAGAGCTAAAATATTCTGGCTTTGTGTGGGGAAGGTGAATGCCAGATAAGATTTGCTTCTCCTGACCCGGGCAGATACCATTACCACTATTATTCTAGCTCATGGACTGAAATAGCAGCCACAGCTTTCCCATATTCTATTTCCCCCCCACACACTCCACGTTAGTGCAAATGCACTAGTGCTTGCTGTAATGGCCCCTTCCATGTCTCTCTGTGGCGAGTTTGAAAGAACCTCTGTGCACACTGGCTCTGCATATGCCTGTCCATGCCATAGAAGGGCAATACAGGATTGGATAACATCATTACTGAGAGGTTTCAGAGTAGCAGCCGTGTTAGTCTGTATCCGCAAAAAGAACAGGAGTACTTGTGGCACCTTAGAGACTAACAAATTTATTAGAGCATAAGCTTTCGTGGGCTACAACCCACTTCTTCGGATGCATGGATAGAGTGAATCTGACCCTAGCATAGGTGCAGTGGAAGGTACAAGGAGCCTTCTCCCTGGATTTGCAATTGCCAGAGTCCTGATTTCCACTAGGAGGGCCTGCTCCCTCCCTGTGCAAATCATCTCAAACAAGGAGGGAAGTAGCTGGGGCCATGATTCCACCCACCCCTTTTCCAAAATGGTTAGGTGTGGCGGAGTGAATGGCTCTGTGCATACCAGGTAGCAAGGGGAAGGACTGTGCCCCTGAGACAGCATGGCTCCATACTGTCCCAACATTGGTTAGTGCATAGTCTGACACAGCCTCTGTAATGATCACATAGCATTTAGGAAAGAACTCTTTCCTTGCAAGGAAAGCCTATTCTTCAGTAGGGAAAAGTGTGTGTATTTTACATAAGGCTGGGGTAGTTTTAACAGGTTAGCTGGTTGAGATGAACCTCCCTGCTAGGGTTTACCTTGATCAGCTAAAGAATGTTAAAACAACTGCCTTGTCTACACCAGAATTTTAACGTGGGTTAACATGTGTAAACCAACACATGTTAAGAATACTCCTCTCCCCTAGTATAGACGTGCCCTAACTCAATGATAATATAGGAATATCAGTTACTATTAATCACTAATCAACTTTAAAAATATGTGAATGGCAAATAAAAGTTATGGAACAGTAATCACTTCCTTTAACTTTACGGTTCCTCCTTTAAGTCAGAAGGATTAAGTGAGAACAAGGCTAAAACCCTGTTTAATTCATTACAAATTTACCCCTGCTAGGGAAAATGGTCTGAGAGGAATCTTTATAAGCAAAGGTGCAGTGTTTGTGACCACAGCATATAGATTCTATTCTCTTAGGCCTTTGGAGAGGCAGAGCAAAACAGATTGTGCTATTTGTAGTAAGATGAGGCCCTGAAATATAAAATTTTGTCAGAGGCCTAGTTTGAGGCCTGAAGCCTGAATCAAAGTACTTCCAGGCACTGCTAAGCAAAAGCTGGGCTGTGAGTCAGAGGCAGGCCCCGCTCACAGAAGTTGGCGAGAAGAAGGTTGTTAGAAGCAGGTGCTTAACATATAAGTGCTAATAAGAGGAACTTATGCCAAGATGGCACCTGGACAGCCTGATACAAGGACACTCCATAGACATAACAAGGAACAGGCAAGTGCATCTTAAAGACAGGACAGCATAATGGATAGATCTGTATGTCTGGAACAACATGATCAAAGGGGAGACAGCACCCTAATGAGCCAAGAGGCTGTACCTCAATACGTCAGGAGGGATAAGAAATTTGTCCTGTAATTGTATAAAAGTAGGTCCCGGAGTGCGTATCTTTGGCCAGCCTAGGGGGCAGTGGAAAGTCCTGCCACTGACTGAGCTGTGTCCATTGCCAGGGGGCACATATTCGTAGTATGTTCTGTAGAGTCTATAGGAAACTATTACTGTGCTTTGTTTGACAATAAATCTGGCTCGGGTTCCTTCGTACCTTACTAGAGTCTGTGGTCATTGGGGGTTCTCTCGGGGTTTGCTGTGTCAGCTATCTGCGCAGAACTGGGGCAGCACACAGAGGGAACACGCACGCAACCGACTGTTATCATCATCGAACAAGAGCAGAGCACCACACTGGTAGCTACTGACAACACTATTCTAAGGTACAAATTGTGTCAGCACAGCATTGATAACACTAGCAGTATTTTTATTTCATGATGCATGTGTGCTCATGTTACTTACCAAACCTACTGAGCTTCAGCCTGTGTCCAGGGTATGCAGCAGTGTTGCTATTTTCTTATGGCACACCGCGGTTCTCAGGAATTTACCATTTTCCCTTATTTATGGGGAGGAGCATTCCATACACAGACCTTGGGAGATGAATGCATGTGTCTGTGGTAACCAAAAATCTATTTTACAGGTGCTGAAATATGTGTCTGCATTACTCTGTGTCCTTCTCAGGCAGAAACCTCCAAGGTTTCTCAATTTAAATTACCCTGCAACAGATAAGCACACGCAGCATAAATAAGTCGCAGTTACAAACTTTGCATTGTAAATCTCAGGTGTATGGAGTAGTGAATGACAGAAGTAGGTAACTGCTGTATGTATCAGACCTTCTAACACTTCAGTGTGCTCTTTGGAAGGAATTAATCAATTTTTACATATAAAGAATAGTTCAGCAAAATGCTTTATTGTAATATTTTAAGGGGCTGATTCAGTAAATGCTCCCAAGTTTAGTATATCTCCTCACAGCAGTAAGTTCTCTGTAATAAGGGTTGGCAGTATTTGCCCTACACTTGTGCAGTATGTTAGGTCCCAGTCGTGCAAAGATTTGCTAGTACAGTAATTCCTCACTTAAAGTCGTCCCGGTTAATGTCGTTTCGTTGTTACGTTGCTGATCAATTAGAGAACATGCTCGTTTAAAGTTGTACAATGCTCCCTTATAATGTTGTTTGGCAGCTGCCTGCTTTGTCTACTGCTTGCAGGAAGAGTAGCCCGTTGGAGCTAGCTGGCGGGGGCTCGGAACCAGGGTGGTTCGGCAGCCCCCCTATCAGCTCCCAGTTCCCTGTGCAGCAGCTGCCCAGCATGATATCAGTTGCCAGCAGTTCAGCTGTCCCTCCCCCCACAGCCATGTGCTGCTCCTGCCCTCTGCCTTGGAGCTGCTCCCAGGAGCCTCCTGCTTGCTGTGCAGGGGCGGGGAAGAGGGGGCTAATGTCAGGGTGTCCCCCTCCCCCTGCTCCTGCCCCCCGCGTACCCCATCTCCAGAGAGCAGGGGGGGACACGACAGGGCTCAGGATGGAGGGAGCATGCTGGCAGCAGCTGCTGTCTCAACTTCCTGGCCTACTTAAAAAGGCAATGTACTTAGAGTGCGGTCAGCATACTTAAAGGGGCAATGCACATCTCTCTCTCCCACACACAGGGTGTGTGTCTCTGTCTCTGTCTGCCATGCTGTCTCCCCTCCCTCCATTTGTGCTGCCTTGTAGAGTGTGAGGCTACATTAACAACAGTGTGTTAACCCTTGAGGGCTCAGCTGAGTTCTAGTTCATCATTTAGCAGGAAGGCATTCCCTGGGAAATATCCCACCCTCTGACTTCACCACCTCAACCAAGCTTCACAATCATCATTGCTGTGTACAGTATTAAATTGTTTGTTTAGAACTCATACTTAAAACTTTTATTTATATATATATATATATATATATAGTCTTTTGTCTGGTGAAAAAAAATTCTGTGGAACCTAACCCTCCCCCCCCCCCCCATTTACATTAATTATTAATGGGAAATTGGATTTGCTTAACATTGTTTCGCTTAAAGTCGCATTTTTCAGGACCATAACTACAATGTTAAGCGAGGAGTTACTGTAGATGGAACCAACATGGAGCCCAATTGATTTCAGTTGGGCTGTGTGTGGGCACAGGGGTCCATCTCTGCATCATGCATAGCAGGACCAGGGTCTTACAATGAGCTCTGGAATGGTGAGTGTAGGGCCCTTATGGATCTCTGAGATGATGTTTGAGTCAGACTGTCTCTCCCACCATTGTTGTCTTTGGCTTTGGCTTTTTCGAGCCTATAACGTTGTTCACTCTGCCTCCAGTTAACTTTCTTTCAGCTTTTACTAGCTTCTCTCTACTGCACTCTTACAAAAAAAATCCCGAGTTCCCCTCTGGATTTCTTTCCATATTTTAGCAGTACATTAAAAGTAAGGATACAAGTATCTTCCATTCTTTCTTTGTGTCAAGATGATGAGCCCCATGATCCAAAGAGAGTCCTGTAATCACTGGAGTCAGTTTCAGATTTCTGCTTCATTTTAAGCTTTGTTCCCTCCATTTGTGAAGAAATCCTGACAGTTTGTTGTCTTTTAGAGTAGACAGTGGTAGGGATGGTATAACATTCTCAGTGGACCCAGGTTGTTATCTGCATGCTGATCAATCTGAAAGCCACTGGTATTGCCCTCATAAGTGACTGTTGTACTTTTTGCACTGACCTGACATTTTCTGCGTATGCCCCAATGTGTTGTTGTTTCTACTGGGTTTGTCCTTATTCTTGATTCTGTATCTGGATACTGAAATATGTTTCTAATAGACATGGTTGGAGAAGAGTGCAGCATGTAGTTGTGATGCCCAATGAGCACAGCACACCAGGGACTGAATTGGGACTTGGAAGATCACAGGCGAGTCCTTGCTGCACCCTGCCATGCCAGCTCGAATGTGCTGACCAGTGCACTGGGTGATAGGGGCAAGGCATAGCAGCTCTTGATTCCACTTCCCCACATGTCATCCGCCTGCATGGCAGAAGAAGTAGCGGCCAGGTGGCCGATCCATGCCACCCTGTGCTGGTACATCCCCTCTTCCTCGCCTGGATGGGCACCTTTCACCCTCTCCTGTGAGGGAGCATGGGCATGGTTATGCTCAGGCTCTGTATTAGTTAGCAGGATACTAGGGTTACCTGTGTAATATGCAGCCAGTTACAAAGATGGATTCCAGACGGCGGAGAGATCCTGCAAGATACAGAAGTGTAATACAACAAAAATCCCAAATCAAAGCCTGTTCTGTCAAGGGAGGATTTTCTGTAGTGCTCATTGTTGTGGTATCAAAGTACTTAATAGGTAAATTAAACTTACATGGTGACATCTTTTTTAAGGCATGTTCTACTTTTTCCCTTTTCCTGCATAGAGGTAGGGCAATATTTTTATTATAAACTCCACCATACCAGTTATTGCTGAGAGGCTTTGCTGATGAGGAGAATCTTGCAGCGCATCCTACAAGCAGGCAGTCTAGGTTAGTATGCTCTCCTGTGGAACCTTGTCCCTCAGCCAAATCCCTTTGGCCAAGAATGCTTCTCTCTTGTGTTTATGCCCTCAGTCCTGGGTTTGTAAATTGCATTGCCGGTGAAGATCGCAGCTGTCTTTGTGGGTTGTGAATGGAGATGCGGGTGGTGATGTAGCTAGGTGCTGACTAAAGGCAGGCATATCATGGATTTTTTTGTTTTGTTTTGTTTACTGACAAGTCTGAAAAATTGAAGAAAAGTTTTTTATTTTTTCAGGTTGAACCAAAAATGAAATGTTTGACATTTTTGGCAAACCAAAAGGTCACATTTTGACTAACGTCAAAATGAAGCACTTTCTTGTGTTTACACCATATGAATTTCTGTTTTGTTTTGACTTTGTGCATTTTGACAAAAGGAAAGAAGGATGAGATTCACAGCATGGGGGGAGGTCCCTTATAACCTTTGACCCTGAGTTCCCCACGTTCCTCATTTCCCTCCCTGCTTGATGTGGAGAAGAGATTTGAATGTGGCTCTTCCACAGAACAGAAGCATGCCCTAACCACTGACTATGGGATATTCTGGTGTGGAGAGTTCTCATTCATAGTGGCAATTCATAGTCATTCATGAACACAATGACTAGCCATTGGGCTAGGGAAAGAGAGTGAGAATGACTCTATAGCCTGGTGTTTAGGGCACTCAGCTAGGATGTGAGAGACTCACATGCCAGTTTCTGCTCTAAGGCTTATTTGTCTAAATAATTAAACCAGAATACCTTCGACAGGAGAGGTTGGGAGATCCCCACCCCAGAATATCCCACAGCCCAGTGGCTAGGGTGCTTTCTGCAATGGGAGGACCCCTGATCACATCAGTTCTCCCACATCAGGCACGGGGGGGGTGGGGGTGGAATTGAATCTGGATCTCCCATATGTTGGGCTAACGGTTATAAGGGAGGGTGAACCCCTACCCACTCTGTTTTGGGACTCTAGCCCCCTCCCCTTTGCTTTTGTCAAAATGCCTGACATTGGGGAAAAAAGGGGAGGGGGATCAGGTAACAATGTTTCATTTTGATATTACTAAAATGTTTTGGATTTTGTTTTTGTTTGTTTGTTTTGGTTCTGTCAAAACTATTCCGTTGACACTATGTGAATTTGCGAATAGCTTCAGGTTGAGGAAAACTGCATTTTTCAGCAAATAAACTATTAGGTGAAAAAAAATTTCACAGCTCTATTGCTGACACACTCATGGCTGTGAAGATCAGGACCAAGGCTTTGTACTAACAGTGAGAGTGCCCTGGGAGGGACTGGAACAAAGGAGGGATGTGCTGTGGGACTCATTCCTGCATTCTCAGGGAGATGGAAACTCTACATTGTATCCATATTCAGACCCAACTACAATGAAGTACAATAATCCAGGCAAGTAATGCTTAATGTCTGGCCTCATGTCTAGTTCCTCAGCTGGGAGGACAGGGTAGAGTTTTCTAGCAAGCTATAAGCGGAAGAATTAATTAGTGATAATTTGTGTACTGTTGATCCAGTCAAACACTCGTTAATACCAATTAAACATGTCAATTAAGCATATGAAAACAAAGTGCTGTGCTGAGGTATGATAAACCTCCCGTGGCTTAGTTCTTGGTTAGCCTCATGGGATTATACTTCTATAGTTGTACAGGGCTCTCTACAAGTGATGGTATGTTCTGAGGAGAGATTAATAAGACCGACTTTTCAGCTTGGGAAAGAGACGAGTAAGGGGGGATATGATGGAGGTCTATAAAATCATGACTGGTGTGGAGGAAGTAAATATGGAAGTGTTATTTACTCCTTCTCATAACACAAGAACTAGGGGTCACCAAATGAAATAGGCTGCAGGTTTAAAACAAATGAAAGGAAGTATTTTTTCATACAACACAGTCAACCTGTAGAACTCTTTGCCAGAGGATGTTGTGAAGTCCACGATTATAACAGGGTTCAAAGAAGAACTAGATAAGTTCATGGAGGATAGGACCATCAATGGCTATTAGTCAGGATGGGCAGGGATGCTGCCTCTAGCCTCTGTTTGCCAGAAGCTGGGAATGGGCGACGGGATGGATCACATGATGATTAACTGTTCTGTTCATTCCCTTTGAAGCACCTGGCATTGGCCACTTTCGGAAGACTGGATACTGGACTAGATGAACCATTGGTCTGACCCGGCATGACCGTTCTTATGTTCTAACTTAGGAACACACAAGAATTTACAAGCCAAAAGCACAGACCAATATAGAAAATATTTTAAGGTTTTTTTTTTCCAAGAGCAGCCATCACCACACCTCATCTAGAATGAGGAAAAATTAAACAGTAGCTACATGGCCCCACAGGTGGATTCCTTCACATAACAAGCTGTTTATTAGAGAGTGTTAGAGGGAAGGCTTTGCGTGTAATGACTGGATCAAAGATACTAAGGCTGGATCATTTTGATCACTAGGAACATGATGCAAGCACAAGGAACAGCATCAAAGAAGGCACAAAAGCAGTAGGGGGGAGAGACCTAAGGAGCGATGAGGAGAGCTGTTTGGGAGGAATAAAGATACCATGTAGTAATTCATAGATTTTTGTTTTGTTTTTAAGACCAGAAGGGACCATTAGACCATCTAATCTAACCTCCTGTATATCACAGGCCATGGAATTTCACTCAGTTGCCATTGCATTGAGCCCAGTAACTTGGGTTTGGCTAAAGCATATCTCCCAGCAAGGCATCCAGTCTTGATCTGAAGACATCAAGAGATGAAGTATCCATCACCTCCCTTGGAAGTTTGTGGCAGCCATGAATCACCCTCACTGTTTAAAATTTGGATGTTATTTCTAATTTGTATTAGTCTGGCTTCAGCTTCCAGTCATTGATTCTTGTTGTGCCTTTCTCTGCTTCTTAGTACCTGGGATTTTCTCTCATAAATGTATTACATATGCCATCATCAAATAATTTCCTGAGACTCATTTTGATAAGCTCTTTAAGTCTCTCACTGTAGGGCATTAACTCAGCCCTTAAATCATTTTAATGCTCCTTTTCTGCACCCTCTCCAACTTTTCAACATCGCTTTTAAAATGTGGACACCAGAACTGTATGCAGTATTCTAGTATGAGTCTCACCAGTGCCATATATAGAGGTAAAAATCACCTCCCTCCTGCTCCTCTCTTGTGTGTGTATACATCCAAGGATCACATTTGCCTTTCTTGCCTCAGCATCACACTGAGGGCTTGGGTTGAGTTGCTTGTTCCACCTGAACCCTTAAATCCTTTTCAGAGTCAGTGCTTTGCAGAATACAATTCCCATTTTGTAGGTGTGGCCTACAGTCTTTGTTCCTAATTGTGTGACTTGCATTTGGCTTTATTTCCAACATTTGTTGGAATGGGGCTCTTTTACCAATGTGGTCCCTAATTCCATCAGATCATTGATAAAAATAATGAACAGTGCAAGGCCTAGTACCCAGCCCTGTGAAACCCCACTAGAAACACTCACTGGATGATGATTTCCCACTGACAACTATTTTTTGAAATCAGCCATGAAGACCAACCTGTAGAAAGAGGTGGACTTTGGATTATTATTAAAATTAATAATTGCTCCTAGTTCCTTTATCATCATCCTCAACTAGACCTGCTCACATCTCCTTACATCTTTTTTTCATAGAAAACGTCAATGAAAACAGGGAAAATTAGATTTTTCCTTGAAAATTTCTGCAGAAAATTTCAACTTTTCTTCAAGAAGCTGAAAATCAAAAATTTGCAGGTTTCAGTTGGGCTGTCTGCCGTTAATTTGATGAGAAGTTGAAATTTTCCATGGAAACCAGGCTCTGACAGAATGCTGAGAGCTGGCTTTAGCCAGCACTCTGGTCATTATTAATACCCATTAGCCCCCCTCCCCACCCCCACACCTCCCAAGAAGGCCTAATTGGTCACTGTGCCTGATTACTAGGCCAGACTGGGGTTAGGAAATAACCCACCACTCCCTGGGAGAAGGGCCCAGAAAGCTGGGAAACAGTGCAGAGGTGTGGCTGTACCGCTGTGTGTTGGTGGAGGGATTGAGACATTGTAAATAAAGTACATGATGGTGTTTACAAGCAAGAAGGTCTCAAGCTGTCTGTGTGTGGTGGGGTGGGGGGAGTGGTACGTCAGGCATGCCCTGTCGCACAGACATTCTCATGAGAAACTTTTAGTCAAAAACCCAGTTTTCTGTTGAAAAACAGGTTTTGAATTACATGTTTTGACCAGCCTTACTTTCAACTTTCACACACGCTTCTGTTGGCAAATCCATCTGCTCCAGGGCAGCTGCCCTTTTGGTCGTGCAAATAAAGCTCACTATGCCCCGTATTTTCGAAAGTCACATGATTTTGGATGCCTTAATTTCTGGATGTCCAACATGAAACACCTTAAAGCAGCATGTTTTTCAAAGGGTGCTCAACCCTTTCTGAAAATAAGGGCCCTTTCAGGTGTCTCAAATTGGGCACCCGATGAAAACGGAGGCAAATCACTAGCCCCTGGGCAGACCATGGCCGAGCCTTCTACAAGTGTTTGTGAAGGAAGTTAACGTTCAATTTCCCTAGGCTGCCATTAGCTGAAATCCTTCTCATGTTGCTGCTATACTTTGCCACATGCTCTTTTGTGTGACTGACACAGTTTAACACACACATAGATATTGAAACAAACATGATGCTAATAAATAAAAGCCTGTGCAGAGGCTGGCATTGATAAAAATGACAAAGGTGTTAATTAAGAGGCCTGGAACTGATTTAGAGCTGTACAGTTGCAGAATCCTACTACTTCCTTTCACTGTATAGTAATGACTCTTAATTTTGCTCTTTTCGAGTGGGGGGGGGGAATTGATAGGGTAGCTCGTGGATACAATTAATGTAAACACTGATGAAACAAGCTACATGAATGCATGCAAATGTAGCTGACGTATAATTGCATTTTAAAGCTTGACACTTTGACACCACAGTCCTCCCAACCACTCATCTACAAGGTCATTGTGCTGTCACTAGCGATGCCAGTGTCCCCAAGGAACAAAATGTCAGACACTCAGTGCAATGTAGCCTTTTGTGTTTTACACCTTCTCTTCTCTGATGCGAATCAGGAACAATATTTGTTCCAATGTCATCGTTCTGTTTTACGCTTAGTAACTTCAACCTTACAATGACAACTTTGGTGTGTGCTTCTTGCATTCGTCAAAGATGAGACAACAGCCATTGAAGCAAAACTGAACCTGCATCTGGCTACAGTATAAATGAACTCCTTTTTCACAAGGAAAAAAACTATTCCACATGATCCCTTG
Source organism: Emys orbicularis (assembly GCF_028017835.1). Lineage (NCBI taxonomy): Eukaryota > Metazoa > Chordata > Testudines > Emydidae > Emys > Emys orbicularis. The sequence goes on from NC_088683.1 coordinate 351,560,672, forward strand.
AAGATTTTTTCTTTTGTCCCTGGGATTTGCACGGTTTAAGTAAAATTGCATTTAACTTTACCAATTTTTATTCCTATTTTTTCCCTGCAGAAGTGCAGGGCCAGCTCCAGGCACCAGCGCAGCAAGCAGGTGCTTGGGGCGGCCAACGGAAAGGGGCGGCATGTCTGGCTCTTGGGCGGCTGGTCCCTCAGTCCCTCTCGGAGGGAAGGACCTGCCTCTGAATTGCCACCGAAAAATGAAGTGGCGGCGGTAGAGCTGCCGCCAATCACAGCTTTTTATTTCTTTGGCCGCTTGGGGCGGCAAAACCACTGGAGCCGGCCCTGCAGAAGTGGCATGGGCTAACTTCACACATATGGTCATTTCCTAGGTTAGGTATCTAAAGCCATTAATTCCATCAGAAAGAACAGTAAACCTTAGTATTTGGTATTTCCATAGCAGCTTTCACCTGAGGATCTCAAAGCACTTTATAAACACTTAGGTCTTAGGGGCTAATTAGGACCTAAGTAGAAAAGGCCAGGTGGAGAGAGGTATCCCCTGCCTCTGAGAGAGCAGCATCCCTCTCGGTCTTGGGAGCCCAAGCAGGGTTAGGATCTGTGGGGCAGTGAAGGAAGAAAGGGAACTGAACAGGGTGGGGACAGGTCCACCCTTCATCCCATTACCTAACTTTTCCCACATCTTTTTCCTTTAATGGGGTGTGTTGGCTAACAAGACTAGAATCCCTGGTGTGGATTATTTTATAATGCCCTGTTTGTTTGGGGTTTTTCCTTTTTTTTTTTTTTTTGGGGGGGGTAGTTCTCAAAAGGACATAAAACACCACAGATTAGGTAGGTCATCTAAATTTTAGACATTACCCAATGAGTGAAGATGAGAATCAGTAGGGAGAGGATGGGACGAAGAAATCTGAAATTTCACGGTGTAATTGTAAGGGTCCTGATTCAAAAAGGAGTTGTGGGGGGGCTGCAAGGTTATTGTAGGGGGGGAGGGGGCTGCAGGGAAGCTGGAGAGCGGCGGCTGCTGGCCGGGAGCCCAGCTCTGGAAACAGAGCTGCTGCCAGCAGCAATGCAGAAGTAAGGCTGGCATGGTATGGTATTGCCACCCTTACTTCTGCGCTGTTGCCTGCAGAGCTGGGCCCTCAGTCAGCAGCTGCCACTCTCCAACTACCCAGCTCTGAAGGCAGCAGCGCAGAAGTAAGGGTGGCATGGTATGGTATTGCCACGCTGACTTCTGTGCTGCTGCTGGCGGGGCGCTGCCTTCACAGCTGGGCGCTTGGCAAACAGTCGCCACTCTCCAGCCGCCCAGCTCTGAAGACAGCGCAGAAGTAAGGGTGGTGATACCCTGACCCCCTAAAATAACCTTGTGATCCCCCTGCAGATGCCTTTTGGGTCAGAAACCCCCAATTTGAGAAATGCTGGTCTTCCCCATGAAATCTGTATAGTATAGGGTAAAAGCACACACAAGACCACATTTCACGGAGAGGAGACCAGCTTTCATGGTCCGTGACACATTTTTCATGGCCATGAATTTGGTAGGGCCCTAGTTATGAATTTCTGAAGGTCATGCAGCAATTAATTGGGAGAATTGGGGAGAGAACCTAAGAGTCCCCAGTCTGAGCCGCCAGCTCTACCCATTACACTCGCCTTCTTTGCAATAGTCAATACCCTCTGTGTCGCTCTCATGAAAAGGCATGAACTACTTCTGGAGCGGGTAGTGGCAGAAAGTGTTCTATAGCACTGTTCAGCACTCAAAGCATTTATCAAAGCAGTTTACAAAGGAATGAGGTTAAATGGTGATCATGATCTGACTGAGCACAACGAAGAGCCATTACACACATAACATTCAAGAAGTGAAGACACACGCGTCTCTTTAAAACTGATGAAAGATTAATTAATGTTCTGTTCTGAAAAAATAATGATTGAAGTATTTCAATACTTGCTCTTTTTAACAATTGGTTTGACTTGTATCTCCAGACCGTAGCCACACTTGTGAGAAGATCAGAGAAGCATGTATTTGTGTATTAAAATAAAATGACCCTGCCTTTACAGCCTACACGGACAAATTACTGAGACACAGAGATGTAGTTAGGCAAACTAATGGTAGTATGCTAAGTGTCCGCATGTCAAAGCCTTGGTGAGGTGTACCCATTTTATGATCATTCTTTATTACGTTCCCCCAAAATATCACTGGTGGAATCATTTAAACTCAATGAACCAGAAATGTATCCCCTATTTTTTCTTCTTCTTCCCTTAAACGTTATTGCATGGGGCACAACTTCAGTGGCCCCTTGTAGAAACACATATTTTGGAGTTTGATTTGCATGTCAATGACATGGTAAAACAAAACAATCAAGCTTCTTGGTTGCCAAAGGGCATGCAATAAATTGATCAACTTACATGCAAGTAATACGATACCTTGGTCAAATTACATGGTAATCTTTTGTGTTTAAGGCTTGTTAATGAGAAGCCTTCTGTTTCTGGTGAGGTTTTGAATTTTACTTGGACATAGTGCTCTATAGTTTGAACTCAGTAAAACAGGTGTAAATCTGGAGTGAATCAAGAGAAGTAACTAGATTTACACTGCTGCAATTGAGATCAGAGTCTGGGGAGGTCTACACTACCCGCCGGATCGGCGGGCAGCGATCAATCCAGCGGGGGTCGATTTATCGCGTCTAGTCTAGACACGATAAATTGATCCCCGAGTACTCTCCCGTTGACTCCTGTACTCTATTGCCACGAGAGGCATAGGCAGAATCGATGGGGGAGCGGCAGCAGTCGACTCACTGCAGTGAAGACACAGCGGTGAGTAGGTCTAAGTACGTCAACTTCAGCTACGTTATTCACGTAGCTGAAGTTGCATAACTTAGATCGATTTCCCCCGCACCCCCAGTGTAGCCCAGGCCTCTGTCTCTTGCTTAGTTTCATTCCTATTTTGTAGCTGAATTCATATGATTAGAGCCTGTCTAAGCAAGATCTGTTGGGGTTCCTGTTACAGCAAAAAAAAAAAAAAAAAAAAAAGTTTCTTCTGGATTTTGTAGGCTCCTAATCTGTCTGTGGTATACAGAACATGTGCTGATTAAACTCCTCTAAAATTTCACTACTTCTGTGTGTGTGTGTGTGTGTGTGTGTGTGTTGTGGTGGTGGGTGGAAGGAAATGTTGTTTTCAAAACAGTTCTAATAATTAAGGTTTTGTTCCTCCCCAAAGAGCAAACAGTTAGCTTGAGCTAAAAATAGATCTGTATTTTGCTAATATCACTTTTCCATGAAAACTATTGCAGCTCTGTGGGGTGTTCAAAATGCATGTTCTCCTTTATCACTGATTTGTTTTTTGTTTTTTTTGGTGGTAGTTTTTTTTTTTTTTTTTTTTTTTTTTTGCTCCTGTTGCATAAAGACACCAGAGACACCATGTTGCTGAAAGGTTTTAAAAAATGCTTCAAATTTCAGGATTTCTTTTTGTTTCATTGCACATTTTGGCTTCAACCTCCCTATATTTCTTTGCTGTCATCCTTTCTGAAGAACATTTTGAAAGGAATAAGCAATCAAGTCCCTCCTTTAATGCCATTTACATAGCTTTTCTCAGTAGTTCAGTTGCAGGGGGGAAATAAGACAGGCAGTATTCTGTTTGGAGCTGACATTTCTTATATTTCAGCCAGCCCTGCTACTCTAATGTTAGCAGATTTCTGAATTATACAAACCAGAGAATGAACGATTCAAAGTGTGAAGAAAAAATTCCTCACAGAAGACTTAAAAATATACCAAATAATAGTATGTTAGCATACAGCGTGTATCTGAAACTGTTGGCATTAATGGTGTGAAGCCTCTAGAGGCATTGCACTCATTAGGCTTGCCAATTGTTGTTGGAAATTAGGTAACAGTCTACAAGAACTAGAGGAAATGATGAAAAAAGGCACATGCTCTTGTCTTCTCCTGGCACGTCTAACTTTTCCAGCATTCAATTTCTATTCAAATCCTGTGTCTGAATGACTTTTTGCTAGTAAAACTGTCACCCAACTTGCTGTGCAGGAATTTCCGAGTTATCATGGTAACTGAGGTCTGCCTCAAAATGTTATTCAGGGATGTTCCTTGGCCCTACAACAGTGTGGCTAAGGGATTAAAAGTGGAGCCGGTACCGCTGCCTGTTATTAAGATTGCTTGACACTTCCATTATAAGCAACTGACAACAGGGTCTTATAATTTTGCCAAACTTTAACCATCTGGGCTGAAACTTTCCTTGCTGGGCATCTGCCTCAGGTTGAATCTTTTTGGAAAATTTCAGCCACAATTCTTGTACTGTTTGAGAACAATGTGTCTGTAGCCCGTCATGTGTTCAAAGCACAGCTCCCATTGGCTTCAGTTGTAGCTATGAGTGCTCAGCTCTTCTGATCAGATCCCAGGGTATCACTACCCTCCCTCCAATATCTGCGAGAAATGAAGCGGGGCAAGTGAGACAGACAGTCACCTACTTCTCTGCACAGCCCTGATTCATTCTCAGAGCACGGTCCATCCCATTCACTGAATAAGGCAGAGGTTCTGAGGAAGAAGTAGTAAGTGATCATGTAGATAAAGACCGTCTGATAACACATACCTACAAAGGGACTGGATTAAGGTTGCACACAAGTAACCTAAGTTCTGGCATTTTGCTAACTTCTGAATGATTGACTTTGCAAAGAAGAGTTATTTGGTGGTGGTGGTAGTTGCTTTGAGGGGTGGAGTTTGGTAATTTCATAATTATTCTTATGTATAGGGTCCGAATCTTCTTGCCTTCCTTACATTGAATTAGCATTCTGAATAATAATATTTATTTCAATTGAGCTACTTGCAGAGTAAAATAGTTACTCAATGTGGAATAGATTCTGCCAGCTTAGTCATGCTGAGTAAATGATGATGGAGTCTCATGTCAAGGTAGCCATACTAGGATTCAGTAACACTAAAGGTAAACACGTATATGTGACATTACATGCAGATCAGACTGTTCATGACTGTTCATGACCATTGCAGGCGTTGTAGCCTTGTTTTGCACTGTTCATGTTTTTCACATAACATGTGAATGCATGTTGCTTCGATTAGTTAACAGCAATATGATAAGCCTGCCACCATCTTGCTCTGTCGTGGGCTGTTGATTCCCAGTTGCTGGGGACAACCTGATATGTTTTCAAGTTTCAATTCAGTGTCTCTTTTATATTATTTGTACTGGCCACCATGGGAATGGTTGCTTTAACTCAACCATAAAATATGGCCTTGGGTATTCTTGAGTCAGCCATATAAACGAGATGCCCAGACCAATGTATCTGAGCTTTTGTGAACACACTTTGAATGCCAGACCATCCAACAACAATTATGGATTTTGATATTGGGAATCTTGTCCCAGCATATAATCCTACAAACAGACCAAAGACAGCGCACATGGAACTGATCAAGTTACCTCATATGGCGATGTGTTGTCCATGGCTCACAATGACATAGAAACATTGTACCCACAATTCCCCAATAGACATTTAGCTTACTGCTTATTTTGATGCTGGTACTGTTCATACACGGATTGACAGAATTCCAAATGCAGAGCTGGCTTTGCCTATGCGATGGGTAACCTCAACATCCATTATGGCATTCTATGACAGCATACACCCTATGTAGCCAAATGTCTCCGTGGACTTGAGGAGTGTTGTTGACCTTAATAATTGGGTAGACATGTGCATCCTCTGGCATAGGTTGGTACAGTGCTTCGGTTTTCTTTAGGTTAATTATAAAACCCGAATAATTGGCTGCAAGGCTGCGTAAACAGCACCTTACACTGCAAATAATCCTGTTGACTTCATTGGACCTGCAGTGTGGCAGTGTCTGACTGCGTGAGGAAGGGAATCAAAACTAGACTATCCTAAATTTTTACTGAGACTAGCAAAGCACACGCCCTCTTCTTTATGGCACTTGGAAATTCTAAAAGCATAAACGCCATCAAGTGAGAGATTTAAAAATAAGCATTAATAAAGCTGACTATAGAACAATAAAATTAGGTACATTATTTGGGGGGAAACAATATTGATTTTGATTCATGTAGCACCCCCTTACTGTACAGCAAAGCTCCAGTGACATGCATGTGTACATCAAAGTGCTACACATTATGCATCCTGTTTCTTATGCTGTTGGAAATAATTTTCTCCCTCTTTCAAGTCCAAATTTTGGTCTCTAATGTAGAGGAAGGATGGGTCTAGTGGGAGAGAGGATGGTCCATGGCTTAGGGTGCTAGCATGGGACTAAAGAGACCTAGGTTCAATTCTCTGCTCTGCTATAGACATTCTGTGTGACCTTTAGACAAGTTACTTTGTCTTTCCGTGCCTCAGTTTGCCATCTGTATAGTGGGGATAATAGCAGTGCCTTACATCACAGAAGTTAGATGTGATGCTAATGAGGGCTACATAAGTACCTTAGAACTTCTTGTGTTATCTATCTTACTAATGCCACATGTATCTGAAAGCAGAATTTGATCCAAATGGTGTGCTGATAAACAACACAATGACATTCAAATAGTTAAAGGTATTCTCAGCTAGCCCCATATCTATACAAATGAGTTTATCCCCTTAATAGTCAGAATATTTCCAGGTCTGGTTGCCGAAAGGGGGAAAAAAGCTCATTTTGCACTTAATTTAACTAGTCTATTAAAACAATGTTGTAGCAAATCCACATAGTGAACAAAGGGAAAGAAAATTCAGTAACTATTTTTTAAATAGGACTATTAACTAGAAATAGCACCTTAATTTCAAATAGCTGCTTTCAACTCCTAAAGTCACATCAATATGAAATACTCCTGCAGAATATATATACACAGCAGGATTGAAGACTTGCTGCATTTTATTATTTATGTTGTTTACCATGATTGCTGTACTATATTTTGAGAGATTTAACTTGATCAGTTATACGTGTCTTCTGTAGGTTGGGGGAGGAGGGAGAGTATATTTTTGGCTATAACTCAAATTAGAGATTACCATGCAGGATCCTGAAGATTTTTGAGCTGTTAAACATTAGAATACACAAGAAGAAATCTCACAAGAGGGTTATCGCAGCTGAGGTTCATTTTCCCCTCCCCCCCACCCTTTTCATGTTAGACTTGGTATCTTTTTCTCATTATGATCATTACTTTGAAATTTGATTTTTTTTAAAAAAACTAGTAATTTTCCAGAACAAAAGGGATCATATCATATTGCAAAAGCTTTTACTAGGAAATTAAACCTTTGAACTAATTTGAAAGAAACTATTCCCTTAAGGCTGTAAGTCTTAAAGGTTATTAAAATTTTAATTTTAAAGATGGCATCCTGTCCAAAAAATGCATAAACACTGTTTAGAACCCTGAATGTCTACTTAAATAGCATGTTGATGCCTATTTTTTTAAAATTAATATACATTCCATGGCAAATCGGGGTTTCAGCAGAAGCTTGAATCATCTAGCACCATTGTTTCCTGTCATCCGAGAACATGCACATTCTGGAAATCAGCTTTATCTCTGGCCTGTATGTGGCATGGAATTTAAAAGTCAGCACATTTACAATAGGAAAAATACTTCACTGCAGTGTGTGATTCATCTGTAGAGGATGCCATAGAGGTCAGTAGCTTAGTAAAATGGGGATAATGATACTGACCTCCTCTGTAAAGAGCCTTGAGATCTAGTGATGAAAATGCCACTTAAGAGCTCAATATTATTTAAGAGCTTTTGAAAAATCCACCCTTAACTTCTAATTTATGCACACGCTATTCAACAGATAAATTCTCAACAGCCAGCATGCAAACAACCTTAACTCTACCCTTGCATTTCTGTTACTATTTTAGGGACCAGTCCAACATCCATTGAAGCCTTTAACGTTAATGAGAGATACCTCTGTGTGTGTGTGTATTAGGGCTGACAAGCGATTAAAAAAATTAATCGCAATTAATCGCACTGTTAAACAATAATATAATACCATTTATTTAAATTTTTTGGATGTTTTCTACATTTTCAAATATATTGATTTCAGTTACAACACAGAATACAAAGTGTACAGTGCTCACTTTATATTTATTTTTATTACAAGTATTTGCACTGTAAAAAACAAAAGGAATAGTATATTTCAATTCACCTAATACAAGTACTGTAGTGCAATCTCTTTATAATGAAACTTGAACTTACAAATGTAGAATTATGTACAAAAAATAACCGCATTCAAAAATAAAACAATGTAAAACTTTAGAACCTACAAGTCCACTGAGTCCTGCTTCAGCCAATCGCTCAGACAAATAAGTTTGGTTACAAGTTGCAGGAGATAATGCTACCCACATCTTGTCACCTGAAAGTAAGAACAGGCGTTCTCATGGCACGGTTGTAGCTGGAATCGCAAGATATTTATGTGCCAGATTCACTAAAGATTCATATGTCCCTTCATGCTTCAACCACCATTCCAGAGGACATGCGTTCATGGTGATGACGGGTTCTGCTCGATAACGATCCAAAGCAGTGCGGACCGACGCATGTTCATTTTCATCATCTGAGTCAGATACCACGAGCAGAAGGTTGATTTTCTTTTTTGGTGGTTTGGGTTCTGAAGTTTCCGCATCGGAGTCTTGCTCTTTTAAGACATCTGAAAGCATGCTCCACACCTCGTCCCTCTCAGATTTTGGAAGGCACTTCAGATTCTTAAACCTTGGGTCGAGTGCTGTATCTATCCTTATAAATCTCACATTTGGTACCTTCTTTGCATTTTGTCAAATCTGCTGTGAAAGTATTCTTAAAATGAACATGTGCTGGGTCATCATCCGACACTACTGTAACATGGGATATATAGCAGAATGCAGGTAAAACAGAACAGGAGACATACAATTCTCCCCCAAGAAGTTCAGTCACAAATTTAATTAACGCATTATTTTTTTAATGAGCATCGTCAACATGGAAGCACGTCCTCTGGAATGGTGGCCGAAGCATGAAGGGGCATATGAATGTTTAGCATATCTGGCATGTAAACATCTTGCAATGCTGGCTACAAAAGTGCCATGTGAACACCTGTTCTCACTTTCAGGTGACTTTGTAAATAAGAAGCAGTCAGCAGCATCGCTCATAAATGTAAACAAACTTGTTTGTCTTAGCAATTGGCTGAACAAAAAGTAGAACTGAGTGGACTTGTAGGCTGTAAAGTTTTACATTGTTTTGTTTTTGAGTGCAGTTATGTAACAAAATTAATCTACATTTGTAAGTTACACTCTCACGATAATGAGATTGCACTACAGCACTACAGGTGAATTGAAAAACACTATTTTTTTTGTTTATCATTTTTACAGTGTAATAAAAATATATAAAGTGAGCACTGTACTCTTTATATTCTGTGTTGCAATAGAAATCAATATATTTGAAAATGTAGAAAAACATCCAAAAATGTTTAATAAATTTCAGTTGGTATTCTATTGTTTAACCATGCAATTAATCACGATTAATTTTTTAAATCGCAGTTAATTTTTTGAGTTAATCATGAGTTAACTGTGATTAATCAACAGCCCTAGTGTGTGTGTGTGTGTGTGTGTATATATATATATATATATATATATATATATGTGTGTGTGTGTGTAAATATATTTATACTCTTTATTTCATGGTTCTCCATAAGAAGAACAATTCCTGTTGTATTACCATTTTCATATAGTATGTTTGTCTAATGAGGGACACATTGAATTATTTTGCTCTGTAAGAAGAGATTGCAATTTTTGGATGTGCTGATATACAGTGGTGATGGGCACTATAAGAAAGTTTAGTTGCACCATGTCTAGACTAGCAGCACTTTATTGGTATACGAATACAAGTGTGCTATGCCGGCAAAGCGCTCCTAGTGTGGATGCAGATCTACCAACAAAGCTGTGCTTTGTACTGGTATAGTTAAACCACCCACACAAGTGAAACAAGGGCTCTGTGTGTTACAGAGCCTGGGCTGGCATAACTATGCCAGCAGAGCCCCCTAGTGGAGATGCAGAATATGCCAATGGAAGTTCTAATCCGGGCATAGCTACACTACCGCCCTCAATGACATTAGCAATGCTGACAAAAACACTCTTCTGTCATCATAGTTGCATCTACACAGGGGGGTTGGTTGGCATAACTTTGTAATGTAGACCAGGCCAAGCTATCCCAGTATAACTCCATCTACACTAGGGACTCCAGCCAGCACAGCTCTGTTGGTCAGGGATCACACCTCTTTTCAACCCTGACTGACATAGCTGTATCAGCAGAATTGTATAGTGTAGACATAGCCTTTGTCTGAAGTTCTTCAAAGTATTTTTGATGTGTGACTTGTATGTGGATGTACAAAAGACTGGACTTTTTGACTGTTTTGTCTGAGTAAAAATAAGATATTAAAGCTTGTATATACAGTTCTTAGAGAAAGCTATGTGATGAATAGACCTTCAATTGGACTTTGCAGCTATTTTGAGTGTTCTATTACTAGGGCAGAGTTAAGGTTGTGTGTCTGTCTATTCCCTGAATGAACTGGGTGTTAAGGTTGGAGTCAGAATAATTTATGTAACATTGATGCATGATTTCCATGAGGTGATAACGCCTCAGTTGTTTTAGTAGCTCTTTTCAGTGGGTTTAGTTCTCTTGCGTTGCACTTCACAAAGCTTTGATTGTAATTTAACAACGTTTTCATTTTGGAATTTTGCAGCTACTGCCCACAGACCACACAGTTTCGTTTGGGAAACCTCAGAAATAATATTTTTTTCAGCTGAACTATTTTGTGACCATAGCTATGCAGGAGCATTCACTGGCTTCACAGTGATAATTGCTAAGAGCTGTGAAATGTGTGTGGCATGCAAATGTTCTGTTACAGTCGATCCAGCTCTTCCAAGTGCCCAATATGCCACTTGAAATGAATTCTCTCATTAACCTTAAGCATGCCAACTTGTCAGAATGTAAAGGCCAACTGCAAAACTCTATGCAAACATTAGACTGACATCATTTCACTTATGTGGCTTTGCCAATTAGTCTGTATAAATAACCCACTCTTGGGAGACTAGAAACTAGAAGAGTGAGAGACAAACTCATGGGCATATTATACAGGGCAAGATAAAAACTTGAGTGGATAAAAGAGGCACCTCTTTCAGTAAGTTGAAATAGTGCATGAGAATAAATTTTTTTGGCGCTTTTTGGCCTCTATTATCAGGAATTCAAAGTGTTACAGACATTAATGAATTAAGTCTCAAAATCAAGTCCTTGTAGAATCTACTCTTTGCTGCAGAATTGTTTTCCAGAATGAGGAATGTAAACTTTCATTCAAAAAAGTTTCTAGCTCTTTTAATAGCAGAGAGAACCTTTAAAAAGTGGGCAAAAATATATACCAAATCCAGTATCGTCCTCCTTGACTCTGCAGACAGCCTGAAACAATCAATTTGAGAGGTAACAGGAGTACTTGTGGCACCTTAGAGACTAACAAATTTATTAGAGCATAAGCTTTCGTGGGCTACAACCCACTTCTTCGGATGCATATATATATGCATCCGAAGAAGTGGGTTGTAGCCCACGAAAGCTTATGCTCTAATAAATTTGTTAGTCTCTAAGGTGCCACAAGTACTCCTGTTATTTTTGCGGATACAGACTAACACGGCTGCTACTCTGAAATTTGAGAGGTGTGAATCTCTTTTTTCCAGTACAATGTGCCCAAGAACAAGGGGGCAAGTTTAAACCATTAATTGAAAACACTTTTTCACACAGTGAACAGTTCATCTGTGGAACTCATTGCCACAATATAAGTCAGAAGCCAAGAGCTTTGTGGGATTTTTAAAGGGTTGGATTTCTATATGGCTAAGAAGAACATCAAGTGTTGTGTGCAGTGAACATTACAAAAACAAAATGAGTTTTGGAAGGGATGTAAATCTTCATGCTTTAGGGTATGTCAGCCACTAATTGCTTGGAGTGAGGAGGAAATGTCTCCCGGGGGAGGTTTTCCCAATATTGCTTCCTTCAGGATTTCTTTCACTTTCCTCTGAAGCATCTGGTACTGACCTTGTGAAAGGATACCAGGATACCTAGGATGCTGATTTGATCCAGTTCTTAGCAATTGGCCTTTCTCCATCTCTTTTTTTTTTAGTCCCTCAAAATTCTTGCAAGACTGTGTTACTTCTACAGACTAACTGGTAAAGGTGGGCATGTGAAAGGAGACCCCTGCTAGCCCCTGGCTGTTAAGAAATTAAGAAACACTGATTCTGTGATGCATGGTATTCAAATAAGCCCATTTTACCAGGTTGGATTGTAGAACTGACCTCTCCGCATCATTATTCACCATTCCACCAATTTTTCTGTCATCAGCAAATTTTACCAGCAATGACTTTATATTTTTCTTCAGATCCATATGAATTGTTCCGAGATGTCCTCTGCCAATTCCTTTTAATACTCCTGGATGTAAGTCATCTGACCCTGCCAATTTTAAAAATGTTTCCCTTTAGCAGTTGCTATTCAACATCCACCCTAGTTAAAGATGGCATAGAACGCATTTCCTTATCTCTGTAAGATTACATCCTCCTTCACTTTGTTATAATTATGGATTAAGGGTGTTACTCTGCTGCTGGATATTATGTTGTTAAGAGGCATTTTCTTCTTGGGGCATGTTCTTGTTTCCTATTCATACATGAGTGTGTGATGGGGGAAAATAAGTGAGTATCTGACTCTGCCACCCTTATTCACAGGGAGTGGTATTTTAGTGAGCAAGGTAAGGTGAGTAGAAGTGGCAGAATCAGATTCTAAACACTGATCCAATGCCCAGTGAAGTCACTGGAAAAACTCCCATTGACTTCCCACTAGTCATTGGCTCATCCCTTAATACCTTAGTGGTGCCTTGTAAATGATAGAAGGGAAGTTTTATAGCTTGGGGAGGGTAGGGAGGAGTGAGAGAGAGAAAATTATGGCATACCAGAAGCTGAAGAGAGAGAACTAAGGCACAGAGCAGTATAGCTGTGATCTCACTCTGAGAGATGTGTTTAATTACATAGAATTTTAATATCCTGTGTCCTCTCGCTTGATGAGAGGGAATCAAAGAATGAAATTGTTAGCAGAGGTGTCTGCTGTCGAACAGTCTGCCAGGCTTCCTATCTAGAGATCTTAGAAGAGTAAAGGGATGAGGGATGCAACAACACCTGTGTTAAACTTCAGCTGTTAAAGGGAGATAGCTTTTATATCTACTTTTCTGATCTGTAATCTACAGTTAAAGAGAAATGAAATGAGTCCATTAAAGCAGCAGACCAGAGAGAAATATAATCTGCTTTATTAAAGAGTACACTATTTCTTTACCTTGTTAATTAAAGCTAATGACGTACTGTGCTTTATGGTCAGTGTGAGTGCTGACAGCTTCATATTCGAAAGCCTAAAGTGACAATCTGAAGGATAAAATAACTCACTGAAAGGGCACTATTCAAGCCACCTCAGCAATACAGCAGCAGTGCGCTGTGCCACAAGGAAGGGATTGTTGGAACGGTGTTAGGGCCAAGGCCAGGTTCAGGTATAGGCACTGATGAGCCATGTCCAGAGCGCTGAGTCCTGGATTCATGGGATGACATTGAATCGCAGCTCACTACTTTGGGGGTTTTTGGTTTTATTTTTTGTTCTTTAAAGAAAGGGAGGTTGGTTTGTTTCTTATAGCCCATGGTTGTGATAAAAACCTTAAAAATGTGACTCAAGTGTGACCAATGTTGGGACATCTGTCCGAGTCTGCAGAGACCCTCAAATAATAGCTCTGAGAGGTGTGAATACTGCACCATACAGTGTTAACTACGCATGGATGTAGTGGGGGTGGACCCTTTGCCATAGGGTTGCCAACTTTTTACTCACACAAAACCGAACCCCCTTGTCACATCCCCTGCCATGCCCTTCTCTGATGCCCCGCTCCTTTTCCGAGGCCCCGTCCCCGCTCACTCCATCCCCCGCTCACTCTGTCGCTCACTCTCCCCACCCTCACTCACTCGCTCATTTCACTGGGCTGGCTCAGGGGGTTGGGGTGTTGGAGGGGGTGCGGACTCTAGGGTGGGGCCAGAAATGAGGAGTTCAGGGTGCGGGAGGGGGCTCCGGGCTGAGGCAGTGGGTTGGGATGCGAGTGAGGGTGCGGGCTCTGAGGTGGGGCCAGAGATGAGGGATTTGGATTTGGTGTGCAGGAGGGGGCTCTGGGCTGGGGGCTGGGGTTGAGGTGTGGAAGGGGCTATGGGTTCCGGGGTGGGGGCCAGAAATTAGGGGTTCATGGTGTGGGAGGGGGCTCTGGGCTGGGTCCAGGGGTTGGGGTGGTAGGGGGTGAGGGCACTAGCTGGCAGTGTGGGCTGTGGCGTGGGGCTGGGGATGAAGGATTTGAGGTGCAGGAGGATGCTCCAGGCTGGGGATGAGGGGTTCAAAATGCGGGAGGGGGCTCTGGGTTGGGGCGGGGGGTTGGGGTGCAAGGGCAGGTGAGGGCTCCGGCTGGGGGTGTGGGCTCTGGGGTGGGGCTGGGAATGAGGGGGTTGGGGTGCAGGGTGGTACTCTGGGCTGGGTTTGAGGGGTTTGGAGGGTGGGAGGGGGATCAGGGCTGGGGGAGAGTCTTGGGGCGCAGGAGGGGGTCGGGGTGCAGGCTCTGGGTGACGCTTACCTCAAGCAGCTCCCAGAAACAATGGCAGGTCGCCCTCCGGCTCCTACGTGAAAACACATCCAGGCAGCTCTGAGCACTGCCCCATCTGCAGGCGCCACACCCACAGCCCCCATTGGCCGTGGTTCCCGGCCAATAGGTGCTGCAGAGCCGGGGCTTGGGGTGGGGGGCAGCGTGTGGAGCCCCCTGGCTGCCCCTACACGTAGGAGCCAGAGGGGGGACATGCCACTGCTTCCAGGAGCCGCACGGAGTCAGGGCAGTCAGGGAGCCTGGCTTAGGCCCTCTGCTCTGCCCACCGGACTTTTAACGGCCCTGTCAGCAGTGCTGACAGGAGCCGCAAGAGTCTCTTTTTGACCGGGCGTTCCAGTTGAAAACCGGACACCTGGCAACCCTACTCTGCCACTGTCCCAAAAGAAGCCTCTGTATGTCACTAGTAGAAGAGTAAAGCGGTACCAGCACACACACACACACACACACACACACACACACACACACACACACACACACACACACACACACACACACACACACACACACACACACACACAAGCTGGTATGATCCATCTGCTGTCAGTCATCCTGGCCTATCCCACTGGTAGAGGAGATTCCTACTGCCATTCCTGAAGGGAGAAGGATGCCCCATGCTACTGCCCCTGCCTCTTTGGGGGCCCTCTGTTCTCTATGTAAGGGCTAGGGTACAGGGGCCTCAGATTGCTTAGTCCTGTCTTGGTTAGAGAAGCTGATTATGAGTCGGGAGCCCTGGGTTTTATTCCAGGCTCTGCCACTGGCTCTCTGTGAAACTTCAGCTTCTCAGAGTGATCCATTCCTTGAGGGAGATTTTAATGCGTTATGATTAGGGATGGTTGAAAATTTTCCATTGAAAACTGTTTCAATTTCTTTCCAAAAAATGTCCACACTCTACAGAAAATTTTGCATATTTTTTTCTTCCAAAACCACCTGGTTTTGTCTCAGTATTTTGAGTTTTTGACAACAATTTTTTAAAAAAATTTTCATTGACTTTTCATGGACAAAAAACCATTTTCTGACCACCTTTATTTATAATGCTCTCTTATCCATCTTGTTCTAATCTCCACAGTATCTAGATGCCAATCTCACAGGGTTGTGTTGCTAATTAATGTTTGTCCAAGCTCTTTGGGATCTTTAAAAGAAAAGTGCCCATTATTTGATTGCTATTGGGAACCACAGCAGAAGGTAAAGCAGCATATACTAGACATACTCCCCTTTTGCTATAACAGAAGTGGCATGAAATTGTGAGAGGAAAATCTCAGTTGAATATGAGAAAACACTTACTTTCTCACCATGAGCTGTGTTAGCCTGTGGAATAATTTCCCAGTGGAAGTGATGAAAGTCTCACTGCTCCAGCACTGTACTGTAGGGAACAACCTTGCATTGGTAAGAAGAAGAATGACATGACCTACTAAGTCATTTCTATCTCTGGATTCTGTCATTCTGGGATTTGCAGTGTCCAGTGTAAATGGTTTCAAGAGTATTCATTGTTAAACGAAGAGATGTATGTGAACGCTGCATTCTTTTGGACTGGCCTGCTCAGTTGCTGGTTCCCTTTGCCTGTAACGCAAATCAGCAAGACGGGGCCTGAGGCATGCCTGGAGCTTCTTCATTTCAAAATGCCTAGTTCCTCCCCTACTGCAATCAGAATTCAGGGGCGGAGAGGGAGAAAAAGCGCACATCTGCACATTTTCCAGGCATAGTAATAGTGCATACACATCAAAGTTTCCAATATTAAATCTCCAGTGAGGACAATCTTGCAGATTTGTTTAATATTTTCTCCTGTAAGGACTTCAAAATCATCCTTAGAATTGTTCTGGTTTCTTGCAGGGACAGAACATTGGATTATAAAATAAAATGGAGAAGCCAGGCTGCCTCCTCATTAAGATCTTCTTTGCCCATTTCCAGGCTTGTATCCCTCTCAGCCAGAGTGGTGTTCTTGGAAATACGTGCCGTTTGATCCTTCTGTACACAAAATGCTTCATGCTGACTCTGGCCTATTTTTTATTTTTCTTCAGAGGAACCCCAGCTCCAAATTACTTCAGTGGGAGCTGGATTTGCCCAAACGTGTTAAAAATCAACCTTTTTTTTTTTTTTACTGTAAAGAAGATTTTTCAGAATTAGAAGTGGAACCAAACCAGAATCCCAGATCCAAACGCCTCAAAAATCAAAAAGAGAAGTACAACATGGACAGCAGCAGTTGAAGCTTCCCAAATCTGTCCTCCCAGTGCCGCTCTACCTCGGGAGGTGGGGATGACGGGTAGTATAGTTCAGGCTGCCCCTCCAGGACAAGAACAGAGAATTCTCCCTGCCTCTGAACATAGGGAGAAAAGTGGAAAATCAGGTATCTGCATGGACTGCTCGTGTTGAGTATTTAAATATTACAGCAGCCACAATGGTGAGCAGAGGATAAAAAATCCTAGCTAGATAGGTCTTGTTTTGCTGAAACTGCCAACGATCAATGCAAATTTGTTCCAACAGCAATGGTATAATTTGCAGTTTGGGCATCTAAACAGAGATTTTCTACCCATTTCATGTATAAGAGGTCACTAAACTGCCAAACAGATGGTAACAACTTTGAGCCATTGGCACATTCCCAGGCTGTGCTGAATTCAAGCCAGATATTCTAGGTTCTAGTATCAATTAAACCTAAACCTATGCCTAATATTTCAACAACTTTGGAAGGAAATAGCTGAATAGATGAAAGACATCACAAGAACCTAACTGTAAGTTTTGGTTATTATGTGATTGAATTGAGACTCATTCTGAGAGCCAATATTTGTATCAGAACTTTTTCCTGTACAGTTACTGGACCTGGAAAGCAAGAATCTTAGAAAACCAGATTCTCTTTTCTTCTTCATTGCATATATTTAGATACATTAAACTGATACTACCTTTAACCCACTTTGCTTCACCTGCAACACCACTCCCAATCCCTTATTAGTTGACTTCCCCCACGACTCTCTTCATGCTTTCTTCCACACCATTCCTTCATGTCCTTTCCCCTGAATTGTTTTTTCCCCCCGGGATTGCTGACCCTAAACATTCAAAAATTATGACTGGCGGGAGGGTTGACTTATAAGATTTTAAAGATGACAAAAGTTGCTGCTGCCTTTTATTTGCCCTCTGGATTTAGATGTTAGTGTTCCCATTTTCAAGCTTTTCTCTGCAACCAGAAATGCTTTTCTTCTTCTTTTTTTCTTTTTTTTCTTTACAAGAGATTTTCTCTTTAATTTAATCACCTCACTCCAGGAGCTGGAGATCTAAGAAAAACACCAAATGTGGCAAGACTTGCAATAAAACTGTGAGTTGGCAACACTCTGCTTTCCTCCTTTTGTTTCATCTTTTGATTTCTCCCCTTTCCTTTGTTTTTGTCCCCTCCCCCCAAACACATTCTTTTCTGGCTTATGCATTCTCTTCTCTCTTGTGCTTCCCTGATTTAAGTGCATTTGTGCCAGTGGCAAAGTGAAAGTGTTTAAATCCCTCCTGATTCCAGAACCATCTGCCAGTGCCTAGAGTGACGGAAAGAGGTGGATTTTAATCCCATTCACTATGCTCCAGATGGCTGCAGGGGAGCAGGAATTGGGAATAGGAGGTTGCCTTGATACAGGGGAGGTCTTTGAACCTCCCTCCAAGCTGGCCGTTGAGATACCACAATGACAGATGCTTTATCGGTAGAAGGACACAATGCAGAGAGGGGTAGGGACAGAATTAATTCTGAATATGCTTTAAAGAAAATCTGAATTATGCTTATCTGGGAAAAACTCAAGCCTTAGGAATCATAGAATCATAGAATCAAAGGACTAGAAGGGACCTTGAGAGGTCATCTAGTCCAGTCCCCTGAACTCATGGCAGGACCAGGTATTACCTAGGAATATCATTTATGGCTTATTTGTAGCATAATAAATAACTGCAAAGAATCGTATCAGACAAAATTATATTGAACAAGAAGTTTGATCCTTCCTTCTATCTGGAGCTGAAGACTTGCAAGATGCCATGGTTCTTGTTGATTATTGTATCATCCTCCTTCAGAGACAGCCTGTGCATGTTTTGGAGCACTGGAGAAGCTCCAGAACATGGGAAGAAAGTTAATGTTGTGCCAATATTTTAAAAGGGTAAACAGGATGACCCAGATAATTATAGGCCTGTCAGTCTGACATCAATCCCAGACATGATAATGGAGTGGCTGATATGGGACTCGATTAATAAAAAAGGAGGGTAAGGTAATTCATGTCAATCAACATGGGTTTATGGAAAATAGATCCTGTCAAACTAACCTGACATCTTTTTTTAATGAGATTACAAGTTTGGTTGATAAAGGTGTTGATGTAATGTACTTAGACTTCTCTAATGTGTTTGACTTGGTATTACATGACATTTTGATAAAAAAAACCTAGAAAAGATACAAAATTGACAAGGCACACGTTCAATGAATTAAAAGCTGGCTAGCTGATAGGTCTCAAAATGCACTTGTAAATGGGGAATGAACATCACCAACTATGTTTCTAGTGTGGTCCACTGGGATCTTTTCTTGGCCTATGCTATTTAACATTTTTATTAATGACAGAAGAAAACATAAAATCATTCCCGTTAAAGCTTACCGATGACACACACACAAATTGGGGGAGTGATAAATAATGAAGAGGACAGGTCACTGATCCAGAGTGATCCGGATCTCTTGGCAAACTGGGCAAAAGCAAACAATATGTGTTTTATTAGGGCTAAATCTAAATGTATACATCTGGGAACAAAGAATGTAGGCCATACTTACAGGATGGGGGACTCCAACCTGGGAAGCACTGACTGAAAAAATCTTAGGGGATCATGCTAGATAATCAGCTGAATATGAGTTCCCAATTTGATGCTATGGCCAAAAGGGCTAATGCGATCCTTGGATCTATAAACAGGGGAATCTTGAGTATAGAGAATAGAGAAGTTATTTTGCCTCTGTATTTGGTACTTTTGTGACCGCTGCTGGACTACATTGCCCAGTTTTGGTGTCCCCAATTCCAGAAGGATGTTGATACTTTGTAGAACAGTGGTGGGCAACCTGCGGCCCATGGGCCACATGTGGCCCATCAGACTAAGCTGATTGTGGGCCGCGAGACATTTTGCAGACATTGACCATCCTCATGCACAGCCCCTCGCAGCTCCCAGTGGCCGTGGTTCCCGCAGCTCCCATTGGCTGGAGTTTGCCCACCACTGTGGTAGAGGGTTCAGAGAAGAACCACAAGAATGATTAAAGGATTAGAAAACATGCCTTATAGTTACAGACTCAAAGACCTCCATTTATTTAGCTTAACAAAGAGAAGATTAAGAGGTGACTTAATTACAGTCTATAAGTACCTACATGGGGAACAAATATTTAATAATGGGCTCTTCAGTCTAGCAGAGAAAGGTATAACACGATCCAATGGCTGGAAGTTGAAACTAGAGAAATTCAGACTGGAAATAAAGTGGAAATTTTTAACAGTGTGGGTAACTGGAACAATATACCAAAGATCATGGTGGACTCTCTATCACTGACAATTTTTAAATCAAGATTAGATGTTTGGCTAACAGATATACACTAGGAATTATTTTGGGGACATTCTATGGCCTGTGTTATACCGGAGATCAGACTAGATGATCACAGTTGTCCTTTCTGCTCTTGGAATCTATTAATTTTGAGCAGGCCTGGAAATCAATTTTTCCCACCTTTTTGCTTCACCACCACACACAATTCGAGTGTAACAATTCCCATGCACCCTTACCACACATCCTACAACTGGGCACTGGATTGTTAGGAGAGATAAAAGGCAAGGCAGCAAGATCAGCAAGGCAGTTCTTTGGGCTATCCTGCCATCTTAACTGAATAATTTTATATTTAAAAAAAAAGTGTGTGTTGGGGGGGGGTGGTGTTATGTTTCATTCTTGACCAGAGCGTAGCCACTGGTGGGCTCACCCAGTTAACATCCAGGCCCACCCAAATCGTGCACCACCCCCGCTCCCCGGCAGGAGTGCCAGGCGGGTGGAGTGGTGCAAGCCCCTGCACCCAGACCCCATGACCCGTCAGGAGCGCTGGACATGTAGAGCAGGGCAAGCCTCTGCACCCAGACCCCATGCCCCAGCAGGAGCGCCGGACGTGTGAAGCAGGGTAAGCCCCTGCACCCAGACGCCACTCCCTGGCAGGAGTGCAGGAGGGGCTGCAGGTGGGAAGGGTGGGGCAGGACCCCCACTTGTCCCGGCCCAGAGCCCCACAAACTGTATTACCCCTCTGGGGGGGGAGGCGGTCCTCCCTGTCATTGCCCACCTACCCAAAAGCTGGGCCCACGCAGTTTTCCTAGCCTAACTACGCCACTGTTCTTGACCCTTCCCTCTGCCTCTTTCAGAAGTGAATCCTAGAAACTTTCCTTTCAGCCCTTGTGATCATATTACAGAAATTTATATCAGTTACATTTTCGTGGCTTTTCTTTGCAGTTATGGTTTCTCAGAGTCAAAGGTGAGATGTGGCCACAGGTTTTGCATAGCCCAAGGACAAGTTCAGCTTATATTAACGCTTCCCCGTCTTCTTGCACTAACTGAAGATAAAGCATTGGGATAGCAACAAACCAGCATACAGACAGCAAGAAAACACAATAAGTAAAAGTTACCAATCCTGGGAGATGTGAAAAGCAGAGCCCACTGTAGATATTTCTCTTTATGAACTTTAATAACGGTATATTGCACTCATAGGAATAGCTATGCTGGGTCAAGCCCATGATTCACGGAGTCCAGTATTCGGTCTCTGACAGGGGCCAGTACCATTTTCACAGAGGAAGGTGCAAGAAACTCCACAGTAGGCAGATGTGAAATAATCTGCCCCTTATTAAGTTCGTTGTTTTTATAAAACCTCATGCTTTGGGTTTTATCCTTTCTAGGCATGTTTTTTTTAGCATTATTTAGTTGAATTAATGTAACAATAGTGGGTTCCCCAGAAATTTCAAGGGCAATACAAAGCCCTCTGATGCCATCCTGCTTCCAATGAAGTCA
This sequence comes from Emys orbicularis, assembly GCF_028017835.1. Taxonomy (NCBI): domain Eukaryota; kingdom Metazoa; phylum Chordata; order Testudines; family Emydidae; genus Emys; species Emys orbicularis. The sequence continues at coordinate 351,582,303 of NC_088683.1, forward strand.
CTGGCAAAACTCCAATTGACTGTGATAGTGCAGAATGGAGCCCCGAATGACTAAAACACTCATTTTAGCTTGTAATAAAAAGTATTGGTTCCCATAGATAAATTCAGAGCAAGGCATATTAGCAACTGTCTTTAACAATAATTTTCCATTACCAGGGGAGTTTCAGATAATGGAAAGTGTAGTCTCTTTCAATTTGTGTCTAGTTTTGTGACATATTAGTACAACTGATGTTTTTATCACTGGAGTCATGAAGTCACAGATTAAACTTGCTTCATGTTATGAAATTTTATAAACTGATTATTTTTAGAATATTCTCCCCTCCCTGCTCAGCACCTAAGCAATTCAGCACTTTTCAGGCTGGGCATTCAAAACATGCTACTTCTGTTACTTCCTTAAAATTGCCATTGCCATTTGTTTTCACAGTCCCATGGTCTTTCAGTTGATTTTAGCGGGCATTGGATCAGGCAGGCTGTCAATCTGCAGAGCACACACACACACACCATGATGTGTTGTATTTAGCTATGCCACTATTTGCATTCCATATTTAAATGTCTAAAGATGGGCAGCCATTTTGTGTTCAGTGCAGACTTTTTCAAAGGACACAAACACGTTGTAGGAGCTCTCGCCTGGAGACTTCTCTTCTTGTTTGCTTAATCTAAAATAAAAAACTTCTTTCCAGCCAGCCAGAATCTCTTTTCTGTCAGTGTATGTGAAAATAAAACAGGTGCGAATCCATGATCTCAGAGATAGGCATTACATGACCCTGGATGGAAATTTAGTCACATGTCATTCAACGGTGGGTGCCATGCTCAGCAATTTTTGCCCCGGAAGTGACATGAGCAGATCTTTGTCAAACTCAGCAGTTTTACAATGAAGGGTGTGTGTCCACATGTTTGGTTTGAACTCTTGCAGACTGAAGCCCCATAAACCCAATACATCCTTTGGCCAGGAAAGAGGAAAAGAGGGTGGGGTGAGAAGGAAGGAAAGGAAAAAAAGGAAGAGAAGTGGGGAACAAATGAAAATTGTTCATTTCAAAAACCAAAAACAGTTCTAGGATTTTGTTCTTTTTCTTCACAAGAGAGAGACACTTCATGAAAACTTTCATTTAAAAAAAAAAAGATTTTCATTGTCTAATAACAGCATTTTTTTTTATCAAAGTTTCAAATGAAAAATACTGCCCTACCGGAATTATGTATGTGTCATTTCTGTGACTTCATCATTGCTTATTTGTTACACTGTAGTCGTGTTTGAAAAACTCTGATCATAATGGGAGGAGGAGGTCCAATTATAGCAGGTACTGTCCAGCCAAACCTACAGAGTCCTTGGCCTAAAGGCCTTACCATTTAATTTCAATGTGAAAATAATCTGGCCTGGGTTCGGTCTGACCTGATCCATATGTGCCTCTCCGTTTGTTTTTAAGAGGCATGGGTGTGTTTTGTATATAATATTTCTATGTTGTGCAGCATCCCAAGTTTGGCATTGGCAGGTTTTACAAATAAAATTATTTCCTCTCTCACAGACCAAGTCTATCTCTTTGGCATCTGTCACTGTTACTGCTGGATCAAATCTAGGGGGTTTCCTCAAAATCAATGCTTGATGCTCCAGTCTCTCAGGAAGAGCTGAGCATGTGCCTGTTGGGAGAAAACATGCCAATCAGTTATATGGCAACTAGGAAAAAGCTGGGTGTGTTTTCAATAGTTCAAGGTCTTCTACTTTTGCCTTTGTCTTCTTCATCATTTGTGTGCAGTAAACACCATGTTATGGTTGCTGTTTTGTATATGACACTTGCCTTTCTTAGGAAATGCCAATTTATTTCCTATTTTAGCAAGCAGCTTTGCTATTTATTATTTGAATAATAGAACAGTGAAACTCTGATCTCTATGGGGATCTCTTGGCACTATGATAATACAACAAATATTTTAAAATACAGGCTACATCACTGCACTGTCCCTATGCTATGCACTGCCCGCTGTCTATCGGAGGAATTACGTCCAAAGGAAGTTAGTTAAACTTCCAGGGTATTTGGGGAAGATTTTTAATGGAGATTTTGATAGTCCAGGGGAGTTCAACACCTAGTTCCCTTTGGTGCTTTTGAACATCTCACATGTAATCCTTTCCTGCTCTGCTGAGGTTCCTGTTGGCAAATGGTTTGATTTCCCACCCCACCTCACAGTGTAGATTTCCAGCCCTTATCTGATTGAATGCAAAAAGTTACAATTTCTTCAGGCATTTTAATATTTGCTTTTAAGGTCCCACTTATGCAAACCCTCCATGTATTTAGGGCCAGATTCAAAGCCCACTGAAATCAATGGAAAGGCTCCCATTGGCTTTAGTGGACTTTAAACCAGGCCCTTAATTCTCATGGAAGACAATGAGAATTCCATGTGCAGAGGTCTTGTAGGTTCAATCCTCAAACTTTTTCTTTCATCTGTCTTTGGAATATATACTCAAAAGGGCTCAGAGATTTAGCTAGATTTAGATTTAGCACCTATTAAAATACTACAAGAGAATCATGAGTAAAAACTCACACATTGATTTGGAACTGCGTGCCTTTAAGTATATTTTGATTTTCCACCATCTTCTCAACTCATTTTCAGCATTTAAAAAGGATATGTAAAACTGTATAACAGTCTGACATGTTGGCCATAGAACGGCTTTATGGCTAGGTGCTAGAATATCCTATCACACTTTTTTCTTCAAGAAATAAAACAGAGAGCCACTTTATCCCCTCTCTGTTAATAACTATGTAATTATTAATGATCGGATGTTGACTGGTATCAAATTTTCTGTTCCAGGCCTTAGAACATGAAGTTACAGGACTGTGCTTGCTGTTTCAGTTGGATCTGCCTTAGCATATTATATTTGAGACTATTACTGTATAAATTCAAATGGGAATAGATCATTCTATTACTCTTTAAATGCAGCTCTTCTAATATTGAGTTCTGGAGCCATAGGACAAAGTGTATGTGATTGTTGCTCCCCTAATGTACTGCACAGTGCCCTGAGGTGAAAATATAAAGAAACAAGTTGTCCAATGTCATAGCAGAAACATGTTTTTCTTTGTTCTTATTAATTTCTAAAGTGCCAAAATGTATGGAGGGCACTTTATAGACATAGCTCCAGATTCTAGAACCCACTTTGGCTCCTATACCCTGTTCTGAAGTCATAAAGGAGCCCTAACCTATCTCCCTCACAGCTCCTGGTGTAAATGACATGAGGGGAATGGTCGTAGCATAAAGGGCTATAGGTGGTCTGGGCTGCAGAACAGTTTATAGGGAAGCAGCTGTAAATTTGAGCATACAGAATCCACATGGCTTAAAGCCACTTTCCCCCCCACTCTCTCATCCTGGGTTTTACCTTCTGTGCTGTACATCCAGAGAGGTGGAACACAGAATCTGGGCCCTCCATTATAAGACACCATGGGTGGGAATTTTAAGAGCAGCTTAGTGAAGGAGGAGTGCACTTCCTGTTGACTTTCAATGAGATTTGTGCTCCAAGATCACTTAGGTGCTTTAGAAAATCCTACCACAAGTTCTCACCCTAAAGGGCTGACAATCTAAGGTCTCAATCATGTAGCTGATCCTCAGAGGTGGAACTGTGGAGAGGGCCAGTAACTTCAATAGAACTCCACAAAACTGTAAGTGTTCACCTGTAATGAATCAGATTGCATGACTGGGGACTAAATAGGACAATGTATGTTACAGACAATGGAGGGAGTGAGGGATGGAATATAAAGGTCAAGTAATTGGGATTGGTTAAGCTAGGCATGTTACTTGTTTTCAGCTATTTTGAATAATTTTAAAGCACTCAAACTTTGTTTTGATGTTATATCATTTATGGGCAGTGGCGCTTTCACTAAAATGGGGGGAAGGGATATGTGTACAGGATGCAAGTTTGGTTCATCATTCTCTACAAATAAGATGGAACCAACTGATGCATTTTGCAGTCGTTTTCCTACTGTGAAATGCTGGCCAAATGTTAGACATTAGACTCTTGGTACTCTAAAACACTGGTCAAAGATGTTTTTGTCCCCCGCTAGTGAATGAACCGTGTAAAGTGGTTTGCTACTCTGTCCAAGCTAACAGGCCTGGTAATCTAGTTTCAGCAATAAAACCTCTTGAGCTGCATGTTACAGTATTTTAAAACTAGAAATGGGCTAACGCAGGGCCATTTGCCACAAAAAAAAAACAAAACAAAAAACCATTTTGGGGGCCCTAAAAAAGGAACCTTTTGTCCATCTCTCTTTCAAATTTAGCAAGTATTATGAAAAGGACAGCACAAATCAGACTTATTAGACCATTTTACATTAGAGCAGATTGAGTTGAAGTGTCAACCTTAATTTGCTTCCACTTTCATGTCTTTACTGTATATACCAAGCATCCATTTGCTCACCCAGAAAACTATTATAACGTTGCTTTGTTTAAACAAATTTAATTTCCTTGATCTTCCTCAATTAACTCAAATTAAGAAGAACCTCTGTTTGCATACAGCAACCCAGTTTTCCAGAAATAAAACACACTTGGTTAAAACTCAGAGACCTACTGAGATATACATCTTTGTGCTCAGCAGAGAGCTCGTATCTGAAGAAGACACAGCGAGCAAGAGGGTTTTAATAAAGCTGCTTTATGGATAAGTCAATGGTTTCACGTTGCTGGGTTTGTGCAACTATTTTCTTTAGTTGAAATCTAGGTCCCCTGAGTTTCAATTTTTGTTTCAAATTTAAACAAAGCCAAAGTTTCAAAGTAAAGCTGAAACAGAATTTCATATGATTCTCATGCAAAAACATAAATTGGCCAGCTTCTATCTGCTTAATACTAGAGTATCTGAGCACATTGCATTAGTTAATGATCCTACCCTTGTGTCATCGTGAGATAGGGAAGCAGCATTCTCCTTTTACATTTATAGAGGCTCCAGTTCAGGGATGCATTTAAGTGCATGATTAAATCTGCCACTGTTCAGAAAAGCACTGAACAGGGATGGACCTCTGAATCGGGGCCAGAAGGACTGGGGTAATATGGGAAATATGTGGCAGAGTAAAAAAACTGCACTCAAATCTCTTGCATAAAAGTTCAGTCCCTTAATGACAAGGCCTTCTTTTCTTTACTCAAAACTGGGTCTAGATTTGTTTTTGTTCATGCACATCTCAGCTCGGTCGATGACCCTGCTTTTTCTTTCAACGTTGTAACTGAGCCTGAAACTCCCCAATGACTTTCTGTGTTTTGGATTTTGTTACTAGCATTTCACGCAGCTCCAGACTCTAAAACCATAATAATTTTAGCATCATGAAGAGACAATCCCGAGTGCAGAATAGAAAGTGCACTTCAGTGCAGAGACTCTACCGGTGTGAACCTGTTGCCCTGCATCAGTGCTTAATTTGTAATGAAAGAGATGCTGGGGCTCAAGCAATAGGGTTCTGGGACTGAAGCTATTTTTTTTTTTACTTTCATAACTGATGCGGCAATGCCGGGACTATGAACTGCCAAGTCTCAAAGTGCCGGGGTTCAGACCTGGCAATCCCTGGCACAAATTAACCACTGCTGTGTATCCTGCTCAAATGTCTGCACTACACATACACTCCTGGCTCACAAACTATTCTCCCCAAGTTTGCGCCCCCAATCCTTCAAAATTATGCCTGCAGGGAATTCTGTTGACTTCAAAACTGGTATTTAGTTGCATAAAGGGGAGAAGGAAACAGAGAGTGAACAACGTTGGGCCAGCTGGGCTTTTGTCTGTTTATAGCTTTGGACTCAGGCATTCATTTAGGACATAACCAATGACTCCTACCAAGTTGAAAAATAAACTGAGATAAGCACTTGAATCAGGATAAGGAATAAAGGCTGCCACCTGCTTAGGTGTGTATCTTTGTCTTCCACACAGGGCCGGCGCAACCCATTAGGCGACCTAGGCGGTCGCCTAGGGTGCTACAATTTGGGGGGCGGCGACCGTGGCGGTATTTCGGTGGCGGGACCTTCCACCGCCTAGGGCGGCAGAAAAGCTGGCGACGCTCCTGCTGCCACACATGTGAAAGTTCCCCAACATTTCCTCCCACCCATGGCTGCTGCAGGATTTGATCCTAAAGCCAAAGTTCTGCAAATATGCGCTTAATTCTGTGTAGGTGAGCAGTCCCATTGACTTAAACAAGCCCACCCATGTATATAAACGTGAACATGTGTGTATGCATTTGCAGGCAGAAACATGGAATGAGGATTTTTCCCCCTTTCTACCAAGAAACAAATGCTTTGTGAACACTTTGCAAAGATAGGAATCCTTCCTAGTACAAAAGGCCGAGAGGAAGCATTTGCATGGTATTTGGAATATGCAGAGATGTTATTATCAAATTAATATGAAGATAAGAGCATTTTGCCTTAGGAGTAATTTGACATTGTGTCAGATTAGCATTAATTTCACTAATAGGTTATGAAAAGGCCATATTTAATTACATAGGTGCATCAAGTAATTTTTTGAAACTTCCAATACAATACAAGACAACACATTAGCATGTAAAATTGCAATTGCAATTAGGTAATGCAGTAAACAGTGCGTTCTGGAGAAACATTAGATCTGCAGTAGATTTTCTGTACTATCCTTCAGTTACTTTCAATTCTTCTCCCTCAGGAACAGTAAATGGCTTTTTCTTGCTACTGTAGTACAGCCAATTAAATTAATTTGTTGGAAATAACCGCTGGCTATACTTTATGCATGACTGGATTAGACTTCTTAATGTTCGGTGTTCTTGTACTATTCTACACAGTGGTTCCCATTTTTTTTAAGCAGCAGTATCTGTTTACCTGACATACCGCCATACTGGCTGTAGCCTACGTTGCTTTTACATTTATGGTTATGCCTTGGTTGTTAGGGTTTCAAAGGAGTGAAAAACTAGACAGAATAAGGTCAATATTTTATTTACAAAAGAACAGTTAGGATTCAGTTCTGCAAGCACTTATATGCATGCTTAACTTTTAAGCATGTGAGGGTCATATGAGTAATTGGGACTACTCACTTGCTTAAAGTTAAGCACATGGATATGTCTTTGCAAGATTGGGATCTTCACTGGGACTGCTCAGAGTGAATACAGTTAAGTGTATGCACAAGTCTGAGCAGGAACTGGGCATCTATATAATAAAATTCCAAGGATTGTCACTCTGTGTCAATCTGAAGTCTAAAATGCCTGTTTGGTTGGTGTGAAGCGATGGAAGCAGCTTCGAGCATGGCTGAGAGCTCCCTGTGTTCAAAATATCACCAGGTTGAATCATCACTGGGTTTCACGGTCTGATACCATCCAATTTTTTAATTCTCAGCCATTTTCACTTTACAAATTACATCCATGTAGAAATACAACTACAGTAAGGCATGTATCTATGCCATGACAAATCCTAGACCATTGTGTTATCCGAGGTAACTCAACCAATCACCACCCTTACTCTACAGCTAACTATATGCAACCATTTCATTGGCCGTATGATTGCAAAGATGATGGATTATTTGGCCCAAAAGCCATGCACAAAATATTTAGCTCTGAGCACACCCTGCCAGGCACAAACCAGCATACACAGTAACCCCAAACGTATTGCCCCTCACCGCAGCGAACACCCCTCATTCACCAACCGTGCATGTCCACACAACATGACCCTCACACAAATCAACACAATCAGCACACTGAATAACCTCAAACATCACTCTTAAGCAGTGGCTGTCAACCTTTTCCAAACTACTGTACCCCTTTCAGGAGTCTGATTTGTCTTGCATATCCCAAGTTTCACCTCACTTAAAAACTACTTGCTTACAAAATCAGACATAAAAATACAAAAGTGTCAGAGCACACTACTACTGAAAAATGGCTGACTTTCTCATTTTTACCATATCATTATAAAATAAATCAACTGGAATATAAATATTGTGCTTACATTTCAGTGTATAGTGTATTAGAGCAGTATAAACAAGTCATTGTATGAAATTTTAATTTGTACTAACTTTGCTAGTGCTTTTTATGTAGCCTGTTGTAAAACTAGGCAAATATCTAGATAAGTTGATCTACCCCCTGGAAGACCTCTGCATATCCCCAGAGATATGCAGAGGTCTCAACCCCTGGTTGAGAACCACTGCTCTAAAGGTTAGAATGTCTGAGTCAATGTGAAACAATGGAAACAGTGACAAGTGTGGATGAGAGCTCTTTTTGCTTAGATATCACCACATTCACTGGGATTTATGGTCTATTACTGCCCTGTTTTTAGATTCTCGCCATTTTCAGCCTTTTTACACATCTGACTTTACAAAATTATACCTACGCAGCAGCGGCTTTCAGCTACTATTAGTTTGCTTCTTGTTCATGAGGCAATAACTGTTTAGTGGGGTAAATAAAATCTGTAGCTGAATTTATATATATAAAAATTGTGTGTGTGTGTGTGAGAGAGAGAAAATAATGAACCCTGCAGTATACTCCATAGTAGACCAAAACACACAGTAATCCTTATTTCTTTCCAGTAATTTCTCACAACATGTTAGATGCTGTACAATCAGAACAGAATGCAGTGTCCCCCTGCTGAAGACTTCGCAGTCTTAAAAAAAATTGCAGAATACTACAATAGTCCTTGTAAGAGGAAAGTACAGTTTATTCTATGGAAAAAATGCTTAAAATTGAATATTTTAACAACCCAGATTAAGGTTATTACCAATTAGCATTGTTCTATAAATATATTGGCAATGTAAAATACAAAAAGTAAATAAAGAAAGAAAATGAGAGAGAATATATATATTCATAGATAAAAGCATAATAAACTGAAGTTAAGGTTGAGAACATTTCAGTGATTTAAGGGTACATTATGAGGATAGTGTAAGTATTGCAAAACCCAGCTTTACAAACTCAGCAGATTCAAAACTAAGATTATACTTAAATTCAATCCAAACATGTTAAGGTTTTGAAATGCACAAACACAAACAACCCTAACTCTGCCCTACCGTGATGCCATGGAATAACGATACAATAATGATGAATGAAAAATAGTAATTGTAGTCCTAGATTACATTAAACTATTTTTAAAAGACGTTAGATTTTTCTTTTATGTTCTTCTAAAGGGCAGAGTTAAGTCTGTTTGAATGCCCTAACTATGCATTTTCATAGCTTAAGGAAATTCGCAGTTGCTAAGTTTAACCATAAGTTTGAATTTGCTGGGTTTGTAATGTTTACTCTGGGGGTAGTTACAACAGCCCAGTCATGTTTTTATTCATACATTATTGATATGTACTCAACTTTAACGCAAATTTTTATCTGGGAATTTCTAAAGCAGCACAAAGCACCCAGAGCACACAGTTTCCCCCGGTTCTTGAACTCCGTGTTACCCTACTTATACACAGACCATTTCCCGCTCCCACCTTCCCTAAAATTCCCACTGTAGACAAATGCATCCTTTCCTCCTGTGCCCCAAATTCCTATATTTCCACCCTGAATTTCCCCTGTGCCTGCTGAGTCAATCTGGAGCAGCAGGTAGTTTTTAAAAAGAAATTTGCAGGGGCTGATAAATATAAATACAGAGAATTCCCCAAAACTGCCTTTTTTCAAAATGGGTGTCATCTCCTATTCTCAGTGGGAATGAAACCAAAAATGTCCTTAGCAAAGATGCCTTTTCCCCAAATGGCCACAGCTGCTCTCCCATGGAGAACAATGGCAGGGAAAGCTGACTTCAGAGAAGGTGATGACCCTGACAGTTTATGGGGGTCACCACTTTCCCTGTAGATTGCTTGCCTTCATTCTTAGTGGGAATAAGGGATTCATGGGACCCCTAAAATCCTCTTCTCACAGGTTATAATAAAATAAATATTTACTGAAGTATAAATGTGTAGGCAGACTATAACCCCAAGGGTTGAAAAGTCAACCTTCGTTCTGCAGTTCAGGGCATTTATATCCTTGTCTTGGTCACATTTTTTTTAAACCATTAGACTACAGTTTTCTACTACCACCCTGAACATTTTTGAGTTTCTAGGTCAGTAAGTAATATAAATGTTATGTTGTGGGCAAGGGATTTCTAGTGGCCGAATACTAATGGTAGAATGTTCTAGTGTCCAAAGTGAGCAACTGTGAGAGAGCAAAGGGAGTGAGAGAGCTGCTTGCCGGAGATGGGAAGCCCGGAGCAGGTTTGCTAAACGAGCTAACTAGAGAGATCTGGTGTGGGGAGGAAACCGCAAACAGCTGATTTCTTACAAGAGAGCTGAAGCAGTTGTTTGAAGAAGCTGACTCTGGAAAGTCTACAGGGGAATCAGCTTTAAGCAGTACAGCTGCAAGCAGAACCCCGATGCAGGCCACCCCCTAAGAACTCGTAATAAAAGAGAATGACTCGATGAAGGAACCCTTTTGCTTACCCAGCCTCTGAGGAAAGCGCCATGCCCTTTTTGGGGCTCTGAGTATTACTTTTAAGTTACTGTCTAAATAAACCCTTTAAGGGTGGCGATTGGACAAGCGTGTGGAGTCTTTGTAAAAGGACCTGAGGAGAGTAATGGGCAGATCAGAGGCACCTGGGCCCCAAGAGGCTGTACGGGGGCAGCCCACTCTTAGACACTTGGTACCAAGAGTGGGATCTGAACCTCCCCTCCTCCAAGCAGGGCTGCCCAGAGGATTCAGGGGGCCTGGGGCAAAGCAATTTCAGGGGCCCCTTCCATAAAAAAAAGTTGGAATACTATAGAATACTATATTCTCATGGGGGCCCCTGCGGGGCCTGGGGCAAATTGCCCCACTTGCCCCCTCCGGGCGGCCCTGCCTCCAAGAGGGGCCATGGAGGAAATTTTACAATTAATGATACAGCAGCAACAGGATGAGAGGGAGTGAAACCATCAGTTCCAGGAGGCCTTAATAGCCACCTAGCCGCTCATGCAGGAGGCCCAGCTTGCCGAACAGGACAGGTATCAGCAGTTACAGGCTGAAGTGGCCATGCTGTTTGTTCAAGGTCTGCTGAGCACCCCACAACACACACACACCAATGGTGTTACCTGCTGAGACTCTCCCAGAGCCCACCCTAACCAAACTGATGAGCTTCAATGACCCTAAAATCTTCCTGACAAAGTTTGAGCAGGTGGTGGCCACCACCAGCTGGGAAAGGAGCTCCTGGGCTACCCGGTTTGCCCCTTATCTGACTGGGAGGCCCAGACTGTTTACAGGGACCTAAGTACAGAAGAAGCCCAATCATACTCCACCCTGAAGGCTGCCATATTGCATCGGCTTGGACTATCCCCCGAGATCTATTGGAGGAAGGTTTGCAAGACACTGTTCCCAAAAGCGGGCTGTACACAGGAGGTCACCCCACAACTCTGTGACTTGGCCACTTGCTGGCTGACTCCAGAAACCAAGACCATGGGCAACCTCCCGGACAACATTGTTTTAGAACAATATTTAGAAATTCTCCCAGTAGCAGAATAAGCTCAGCAACCATTGCAGATTCCATAGAGATGACAGAGAGGTTTTTGGAACCAGAGGACTTAAGTGGTGGAAGAGTCCCCCCTGTGGTCACTTGAGGCTCATTGTAGCCGGGCCCAGTTTTGGGGCCTCTGGAGCTAGGAGGTGCCTGCAGTACTGGGCCCCCCCCTCAAGGCACAGAACTCCTACCTCTGAGGAGAACTTAAGGGCCCAGCACTTCAAGGCTTCAAGGTCCAAGGGTCAAGAGGGCTCAATCAAATATTATTGTGAGCAGCTGGGACACATGCGGCAAGTGTGCCCCATGATGGAGTGTAATTATCTTGGGTGTCACTTCCTCCTTCAGGGTAAGACCTCAAATCCACTTCAGAAGGAGTCATAAGCCCCTTTCTCATTTCCCAACAAGATAGGACCATGCCAGGTAGAAGGGTTAGCATACTCTGATTGTGAACAAACACTCCTATACCAAGACCTGGTCCCACCCAAGGCTCTTGAACCTGATTGAATTGTTCAAATGTCCTGCAGACATGGGGAAAGGTGTACATATCCAACCACCTCAATTCTTTTACAAGTAGCCACCCAGATGCGGCATCTCAGAATAGGGGTAGCGGAACACCTTCCCTGGCCCGTAATCCTGGGCCATGACTGGAAGCACCTTCTTGTGCTTCTGAATAGAAACTTGGTGCCTTTTATCCCAGGCAGCTGTCAAGGGCTGAACCAGTCTTGCGCCTGTGCTGGGAGTGCCCCACAGGAGCTGGAGGAAATCCATCTCAAGAAGATGACCCACTGGAAGGGGCCTCCCAAAGGGCTCCCTATCAATTTCCACCCATAGAGATGGACCCATAGAGATAGAGACCCTACCCACCATGGACTACCATCCTCTAGACAACACCTCTGATCTCATCACTACCCAGCACGAGGCTCAGGCCCTCCAAGAATATTTTAACCAGGTCTCTGTGATTGATGAGGAAGTCACCGCAGGACACTCTACTCAACAATTTCCCGATTTCGAGTTAAGAAATAAAATTCTGTACTGGATGGAGAAACCAGCTCACCCATGAGCGCCCAGAATCCAGCTTCTGCTTCCCAAACCCACTTGCTGAGAACTGTTTAGACTAGCCCACTCTGTCCCAGTAGCCAGACATTTGGGTCAGGCAAAGACACTTAACGACTACTGACCTGATTCTTTTGGCCGGATATGTTTCGGGAAGAAGCAGATTTTTGTCTGTCCTGCCCAGACTGCCAGAATTTAGCCCCAAAGCGACAAGGCCAAGCTCCCTTAATTCCTCTTCCCCCCTTTCCCCCCATAACAACCCCATTCAAAATGGTGGGGATTGACAAAGTAGGCTGCCTTGAGAAAAATTCCCGGGGCCAGAAATTTATTTTACTACTAGGTGACTATGCTACAACGGCCATTCCCCTGTGGGATCCCCTTTCCTTCCATCTTCACGTGGGAGCTGCCGCAGATCTTTTCCAGGGTAGGCCTCCCCTCAGAGATTATCACGGATCAGGGACAAACTTTATGACTGAAGTGTTTCAACTACTTTGATGTCTCTTAAAGGTGCAACTACTCCAAACCTCAGTCTATCATCCTCAGACCAGTGGCCTAGTGGGATGGTTTAATTAAACCCTTAAGTCAATGCGGAGAAAGTTCATTGGGACAGAAGCCAGAGATGGGGATCAATTGCTGCTCTACCTTTTACTTGCAGTACAAGAAGTACTGCAGGCATCTACTGGCTTCTCCCCTTTCAAACTTCTCCATGGGAGACAACCCTGTGGTACTGTAGATCTGGTGAAGGAGTCAAGTGAAACCCAGCCTATCTACTCATTGAATGTCCTCCATTATGTTCTGCAAATGAGGGAGAAGCTGGAGTGCTTTGGTTTTTTAACCCATGCCAGCAGAGCCAGGCCCAGCAATATGGAACACTAGATGGGGAGGGCTCTGAGTTACTACAGTGAATTCTTTCCCAGGTGTCTGGCTGGTGGTCTTGCCCCCATGCTCTAGGTATAATTGATCACCATATTTGGGGTCAAGAAGGAATTTCCCCCCGGACAGATTGGCATAGACCCTGGGTTTATGTCTTCCTCTGCAGCATGGGGCCGGGGTCACTTGCAGGTTTAAACTAGTGTAAATGGTGGATTCTTTGTAATTTGAAGTCTTTAAATCATTATTTGAGGACTTCAGTAACTTAGCCAGAGACTATGGGTCTATTACAGGAGTGGGTGGGTGAGGTTCTGTGGCCTATGTGCAGGAGGTCAGACTACATGATGGTCCCTTCTGGCCTTAAAGTCTGTGAGTCTATGAATATAAGGGATCTAAGACGAAGGTATTCCAGCCACCTACAAGACCTTTATCAAGCATTCGTAAAACTACAATACCCACCTGGGGAAGTGAGGAAACAGATTGACCGAGCAAGACGGGTACCCAGAAATCACCTACTACAGGACAGGCCCAACAAGGACAATAACAGAACACAACTGGCCATCACATACAGCCCCCAGCTAAAACCTCTCCAGCGCATTATCCACGAACTACAACCTATCCTGGAAAATGATCCCTCACTCTCACAGACCTTGGGAGGCAGGCCAGTCCTCGCTTACAGACAACCCCCCAACCTGAAGCAAATACTCACCAGCAACTACACACCACACCACAGAAACACCAACCCAGGAACCAATCCCTGTAGCAAACCTCGTTGCCTACTCTGTCCCCATATCTACTCTGGCGACACCATCAGAGGACCCAACCACATCAGCCACACCATCAAGGGCTCATTCACCTGCACATCCACTAATGTTATATATGCCATCACATGCCAGCAATGCCCCTTTGCCATGTACATTGGCCAAACCGGACAGTCCCTCCGCAAACGAATAAATGGACACAAATCGGACATCAGGAATGGTAACATACATAAGCCAGTAAGTGAACACTTCAATCTCCCTGGTCATTCTATTACAGATTTAAAAGTCACTATCATTGAACAAATAAACTTCAGAAACAGACTTCAAAGAGAAACAGCAGAACTAAAATTCATTTGCAAATTTAACACCATTAATCTGGGCTTGAATAGGGACTGGGAGTGGCTGGCTCATTACAGAAGCAGCTTTTCCTCTCCTGGAATTGACACCTCCTCATCTATTATTGGGAGTGGACTACATCCACCCTGATTGAATTGGCCCTGTCAACACTGGTTCTCCACTTGCGGAGTAACTCCCTGCTCTCCATGTGTCAGTATATAATGCCTGTATCTGTAACTTTCACTCTATGCATCTGAAGAAGTGAGGTTTTTACCCACGAAAGCTTATGCCCAAATAAATCTGTTAGTCTTTAAGGTGCCACCAGACTCCTTGTTGTTTTTGTATTCCAGCCAGGTGACTGAGTCCTCCTATTGCTCCCTAGCTTGGAGCAAACCGAACATAAGAATGGCCCTAGTGGGTCAGACCAAAGGTCCATGTAGCCCAGTATCCTGTCTTCCAACAGTGGCCAGTGCCAGGTGCCCCAGAGGGAATGAACAGAACAGGTAATCATCAAGTGATCCATCCCCTGTCACCCATTCCCAGCTTCTGGCAAACAGAGGATAGGGATACCATTCCTGCCCATCCTGGCTAATAGCCACTGATGGACCTGTCCATGAATTTATCTAGTTCTTTTTTGAACCCAGTTATGGTCTTGGCTTCCACAACATCCTCTGGCAAGGAGTTCCACAGGTTGACTGTGCGTTGTGTGAAGAA
This sequence comes from Emys orbicularis, assembly GCF_028017835.1. NCBI lineage: Eukaryota > Metazoa > Chordata > Testudines > Emydidae > Emys > Emys orbicularis. Next base: position 351,597,436 of record NC_088683.1, read on the forward strand.
ATACTTCCTTTTATTTGTTTTAAACCTGCTGCCTCTTAATTTCATTTGGTGACCCCCTAGTTCTTGTGTTATGAGAAGTAGTAAACAACACTTCCTTATCTACTTTCTCTACACCAGTCATGATTCTCTGTAACAAACCAGTACTTTTGTAGCCCCAATTTTCCACAAGAATTATTTTGCACATGGACACCTCACACTGAGCCCTGGAAGCGGTATGGTTCCATATGTGCCACAGTTAGGAACTTCCTATTCTCTCTATGAGTAGGAAACTCCTGGACTGCGAAACCTGTATTCGGGCCTCGAGAAGCAGTGTCAAGCCATACGCTGGGTGGACAAAGCCCTGCGCTGCTATTTGTTTGGGACTCCCTTTCTTCTTGTCACTCATCACACAGCGCTCCGATGGCTGAAGATGATGAAAGATTCAAATGCCTAGGTTACCGGTTGGTACCTTGCTGTACAGCGCTTTCCGATTTGTATAGAGTATTGTCCCGGCAGGAACCGCAAGCATGCAGACTTTCTGTCCAGGGCAGATGAAGATGGCAAGCTACACAGAGAGTGCCCTGACAGGCCTACTCAGAGGGATAGGGGGTAATGTGAGAGAACAAAGGGCAGGAGACTTGAAGCCTGGAGTAGACTTGCTAATTGAGCTAAACAGAGACACCTGGCATGGGGAGGGAACCACAAACAGCCAGTGCTTAATTTGTGATGAAAGAGGTGCTGGGTCTCAAGCAAATTTTTTACTTTCATAACTGGCGCGGCAAGCCCAGAGGTGCTGGGGCTAAGAACTGCTAAGCCTAGAGGTGCCGGGGCTTAGCCCTGGGACAAATTAAGCGCTGTAAGCAGCTGATTTCTTATAAGAGAGCTGAAGCAGTTGTTTGATGAAGCTGACTCTGGGACGTCTACAATGGAGTTAGCTCAGAGCAGGACAGCTGCAAGCAGATCCCCCAGGTGGGTCACCCCTTAAGAACTCATAAAAAAGGAAATGACTTGATGAAGGAACACTTCTGTTTACCCAGGCTCTGAGTTAAGGGCTATGCCTTGGAACAGCATTTGGGGACTCTGAGTATTACTTTTAAGTTATTGTCTGAATAAACCCAGGCCCCTATAAGGGTGGTGATTGGACAAGCAAGTGTGTGGATTCTTTGTAAAAGGGCCTGGAACAGGGAGAATAAAGGGCAGATCAGAGGCATCCTGGCCACAAGAGGGCACATGGGGGCAGCTCACTTTTCCACAGCAACCTTATAAACCTCCTTTTCCCCTACTCCCCTAGTGCTCCCCACATCACTCCTGCTCCCCCCAAAAAAAGGAGAGAGAAAAAGATTCAGTTCAGATTCAGCCTGGAATGCCACCGCATTTCACCAGAGACACAGATGAATAGATCTGAAATGAAGTACTATTTCCCCTGAGAAAATGAAGAAAATCCAATGAATGGAAAGTTGGCATTACTGTCTGTGCATTGCAAAGCAATAGTTAGTTGGGTATGGAATCCACCAAAAGGAAGATTTGAAAATGATGAAGTGCATTCAGACAAGAAAGGTGAAAAGAGGCAGGCTCCAGACTTGTGGTACGCTGATAGCAAGTGTAATAGCAAAAATGATTGTTTTCTTTTGTTTCCTTGGATAGGGAGGAAGGACAGAGGATGCTGTTGTTGATTGTCTTACACAACATATATTTTTCATTCCACTCTGCAACGATGGTCCAGTTTGCACTGTGGGTGTTCTAACCTGAAAAGTGCAAACAATTCAGCAAGTTCAAAACAAGAATCTTGGGAAACTAACAGGACTGAGACCTGGCTAGGATCAAGTCTATCACTTTAATATCTGATTCATCCTCTTTTGAGGTGATTGTATGCTGCACTTGCTTAGAGACTAACTCAGTGGGTTTATTTCTCCATCTCCAGTGACAGTAATATGGTCCTGTGATTCTAAATGTAGTTGATGTTAACTCATTGGCTCAGCATGAATGCTGTTAGACAAAGGATATCAATAGCTATTAAAACCTCTCATTCCAAGAGTAGCCAATAGCTGCAGCATTTATAATAGTGCAAGGCAAACCTTGAATTGCACTGTGATAATTTCATAAGTGTTTAAACAATTAAACACTTCAATCACTTGTATTCTCAATTGTTTGTAAAATACATTAAAAAGTTACTGTGGAAACAATTAAGAGACAGGGCTTCTGCTTGTCTGAGATCCTGGTATTATACTTTTTATCTCAACTAATTATGTGGCCTCTATTACCATAATATCTGAGCACCTCGCAATCTTTACTCTAGTTATATTGCATTACCCTTGTGAAGTAGGAAAGTTCTATTATCCCCATCATGGGGGAAGCAGTGGGGCCAGAGCAGCCATAGAGCCACAGGCCGGTGGGGCACATGGACATCCCAGGATATCCCTTAGGGCTAGAGGGTGGATCCCATGGCCTAATTCATGGCCAGACCTTCCTCTCATCCAGGTAAGATGATAAGGAAGGAGCTCTGTGTTCTGTCCATCCAGTATGAGTTGGTCCCATATTCCACACCCAGGATGCCCCACTGAGTGGTGGAAGTATCATACAGTTGGATTTCCTTAGCTTGCAAATCTGGCTATGTCATCCCTCTTAGGTGCCATTTTAACTGAAATGAGGATATGGTGTCTGACGCTGGCTGGTTTCCTGGCAATGCCGAGATGCTTGCCCTTTTTAAATTGTAATCTGCCTGTAACGTGAATAACTTTTATTTGTGGTTCCTAAAAAACATTGTAACCCCTATTTGTAGTTTGCCAGCTCCTGGAACTCTGGACTGAGTCTCTAGAGTATCCTATCCTATGGAATATAGCAATAATGGCTACAAGAACCCCCTGATATCATTTCCCAGCATGCATGAAGTCAGGGGAAGGGACAGAATGGATTAGAATATTCTGCTGGGGCTAGTAGGAAGGCCAGTGATGAGCCAGGGCTGCTCAGCCTGACTCAGAAACAGAGAGATTAGTTTTAGTGTCAGTTTTGAGCTTTGAGTTTTGGAACTGAGAGAGAAGCAGAACAGATCTGAGAGTGTCTGATTAATTCCCACTCCCTACAAAGTAGGGTGACCAGACAGCAAGTGTGAAAAATCGGAACGGGGTGGGGGGTAATAGGACCCTATATAAGAAAAAGACCCAAAAATTGGGACTGTCCCTGTAAAATCTGGACATCTGGTCACCCTACTACAAAGGGAGTCTTTCAACTGCTGTAGGATCTAATGCATGGGTCGGGCAGTTCAAGGCCTGTGGAGACAAGCATACAGAGTGGCAGATATATTATGCTGTCATTTTGGGGTGTGTCATTCCATTGCTGGGGTTTGTATTGATGTACTTCATTGTTTCTTGTGTAGTGGGTTTTACTTCTTGCTGGCAGTGGTAGCATTATTCATTTTCCTAAGGGAAGCACACCTTGTGTTTCGGCACAGTGAGGAGTTACCTTGGGTGGAGGCACCAGGCATCACAAAAATTAACCCAGGACCCAACCCAGGCATGGAGAGGGGAAAAGCCACTCCAAGTAGCAAGCACCATGGTGGAGGTTTGAGCTGGCCCTCAGGAGAGAGACTACCCCCAACTGGGTGACTGGGCAACAAAATGGCAGATGAAATTCAATGTTGAAAAATGCAAAGTAATGCACATTGGAAAACATAATCCCAAATATACATATAAAATGATGGGGTCTAAATTAGCTGTTACCACTCAAGACAGAGCTCTTGGAGTCATTGTGGATAGTTCTCTGAAAACATCCACTTAATGTGCAGCAGCAGTCAAAAAAAGCAAACAGTATGTTGGGAATCATTAAGAAAGGGATAGATAATAAGACAGAAAATAAAATATTGCCTCTATATAAATCTATGGTACGTCTACATCTTGAATACTGTGTGCGGATGTGGTCGCCACATCTCAAAAAAATATATTGGAATTGGAAAAGGTTCTGAAAAGGGCAACAAAACTGATTAGGGGTATGGAACAGCTTCCGTATGAGGAGAGATTAATAAGACTTGGACTTTTCAGCTTGGAAAAGAGACAACTAAAGCGGGATATGATTGAGGTCTATAAAATCATGACTGGTGTGGAGAAAGTAAATAAGGAAGTGTTATTCACTCCTCATAACACAAGAAATGAAATTAATAGGCAGCAGGTTTAAAACAAAATGAAGTATTTCTTCCCACAGCATCCAGTCAACCTGTGGAACTCTTTGCCAGAGGATGTTGTGAAGGCCAAGACTATAATAGGGTTCAAGAAAGAACTAGCTAATTTCATGAAGAATAGGTCTATCAATGGCTGTTAGCCAGGATGAACAGGGATGGTGTCCCCAATCTCTGTTTGCCAGAAGCTGGAATGGGCGACAAGGGATGGATCACCTGATGATTACCTGTTCTGTTCATTCTCTCTGGGGCACCTGGCATTGGTCACTGTCAGAAGACTGGATACTGATCTAGATGGATCTTTGGTCTGATGCAGTATGACCATTCTTATGTTCTTATGTACCCCACTTCTGCTGTAATATGCTTACTAGAACATAGTGGAGGATAGAAATTCCAGTTCACAAAGATTTCAAAATTTGTTTTTACTCCAATTTGGAGTGAAACCCAAAAAAACTTCTAAATTCTTCATAAATGAAAATTCTGGAAAAAATTTGATTCAATTGAAATGTTTCCTTTTGATTTTGACTTTATTTTATGTCATGATAGTATGATGCAAAATTAAAAAAAAATAGAATTGAAGACTAATTTCAACATGAAAAATCAAAATGTTTCATTCTGAAAATGAACTTTTTTCTGCTTTTTCTCCTAAGTTACATTTCCATTACATTGAGATCAAGTGTTTATATTTTGACAGAGCAGCATTTTCCAATGGAAAACTATTCCATCAACATTTTTCTGACCAGCTCTACTGCTTATAGCTGTTAAGCCTATATCTCTAAACATGAATATGTGTCAACCACTTATTAGATAGTGTATGGCTTCTTTGGTTTTAATTAACCTGATATTTCTAATACCAACCAGTATTTTTGTGCGGCATATTTCTATTGTAAAATTAATACAGAGCAAATATCTAAAATCCCTAATATAAAAGACAGTGGTTGCCATTTAAGCTCTCTCTTTCCTTTTAGCTCATAATTTATAACAAAGCTTAAAGAGGAGGATAAGTGGTTACCTGATTACAGTCTATATGTAACTACATGGGGAACAAATATTTAATAATGGGGCCTTCCATCTAGCAGAGAAAAGTATAACACGATCCAATGGCTGGAAGTTGAAGCTAGACAAATTCAGACAGGAAATAAGGCGTACATTTTTAACAGTGAAAGTAATTAACCATTGAAACAATTTACCCAGGTCATGGATTCTCAGTCACTGACAATTTTAAAATCAAGATTAGACATTGTTCTCATAGATACACTCTATACATTATTTAGGGAAGTTCTATAGCCTGTGTTAGGAGAAGGATCACAATGGTCCATTTTGGTCTGGAAATCTATGGATCTATAAAGAAGTCAGTTTTAGGGGTATCTCAGCATTATGAGTAACAACAATATTTTCTCAAATTGACTTTGTCTTACTAATTAAAGACTTGTTTTACTGTGCTTGTATAACATATAAGGGAAACAGACATAATGATCTAGTAGACAGGACATTAGGTTGCAAGTTAAGAGACATGGGTTCTATTTGTGACTCTGCCACTGGCCTGCTGTGTAACCTTGGGCAAGTCACTTCACTTATCTGTGACTCTGTCTTCTCACCATATGTTTGTAAAAGGCATAGCTCAGTGAGGCCCTCGCCTTTCTTGGAGCTCTAGGAGTGACAAATAATTACCTCTAAATGGATATTTTGTAAAAGTCATATGTTAATAAATAATACACAAAATGTGTGTGCTGTCCTCATTGTCCTTAATTGTAGCTAGCATAGAACAAAAGGTTTTACCTAAGCACTCAACATTTTGTAGACTACCTAGTGGAGGTTTTCATGTGAAAAATGAGTATCCATTTACACACAATATCACCTGCATTGTGCACTCAGGGAAGACAGTCAGTTACAGATTGATCTAGCAGCCTTCGTATGTACATTCAGTATATTTTTGGCAGGTGCCAGTGAGCATCTGCCCTTTGAAAATATGGACTTTCCTGATTAGTGATTTCTTCACATACCTAGTGCTGAGGTACTCAAAAGTGAATGGCATTCACCAGCACCAGATGAAGGGTTATCATCTTCCTCAGTCATAGTACGCGCTCCCTGAAATCACAATGGCTGCATCACATTTGAATCTCTTGAATAATTTGTTCACAATACCTGTTTACTCTTCCCCCGCCCATGCCCCCAATGCACTAGATTGTGTTTCTCCTGTCTGAGGCTTTTTAAATCAAAGCTTGCCTCGGTTTCTTACTTTCTCTAGATCCCTTTGTGGTATTACCCTATCCTCATTGCTAGTTACAACGCTTGTAGTTTAATATCATTTTCCAATTTAATGAATGTGACAGTTATCCCCCTTTTCCAGCTAAGTAACAAAGATGCTAAATAAGGTTCTGATCCAAAATGCATTGAAGCCAATGAAAAGACTCCCATTGATTTCAAAGAGCTTTGGTTTAAGCCTGAAGAGCCAACCCACCACCAATCTTCAGCAACGACTTAGATATTGGCATAGAAAGTATGCTTATTAAGTTTGCAGATGATACCAAACTGGGAGGGATTGCAACTGCTTTGGAGGATAGGGTCATAATTCAAAATGATCTGGACAAATTGGAGAAATGGTCTGAGGTAAACAGGATGAAGTTTAACAAAGACAAATGCAAAGTGCTCCACTTAGGAAGGAACAATCAGTTTCACACATATAGAATGGGAAGAGACTGTCTAGGAAGGAGTATGGTAGAAAGGGATCTAGGGGTTATAGTGGACCACAAGCTAAATATGAGTCAACAGTGTGATGCTGTTGCAAAAAAAGCAAACATTATTCTGGGATGCATTAACAGGTGTGTTGTGAGCAAGACAGGAGAAGTCATTCTTCCGCTCTACTCTGCGCTAGTTAGGCATCAACTGGAGTATTGTGTCCAGTTCTGGGCAACGCATTTCAAGAAAGATGTGGAGAAATTGGAGAGGGTCCAGAGAAGAGCAACAAGAATGATTAAAGGTCTTGAGAACCTAACCTATGAAGGAAGGCTGAAAGAATTGGGTTTGTTTAGTTTGGAAAAGAGAAGACTGAGAGGGGGCATGATAGCAGTTTTCAGGTATCTAAAAGGGTGTCATAAGGAGGAGGGCGAAAACTTGTTCACCTTAGCCTCTAAGGATAGACCAAGAAGTAAGGGGCTTAAACTGCAGCAAGGGAGGTTTAGGTTGGACATTAGGAAAAAGTTCCTGTCAGGGTGGTTAAACACGAGAATAAACCGCCTAGGGAGGTTGTTGGATCTCCATCTCTGGAGATATTTAAGAGTAGGTTAGATAAATATCTATCCGGGATGGTCTAGACAGTATTTGGTCCTGCCATGAGGGCAGGGGACTGGACTCGATGACCTCTCGAGGTCCCTTCCAGTCCTAGAATCTATGAATCCCTGCAGTACCCCACTGGGATACCAGTCTTCCACTCATAACATTGCCATTTAAATGTAACCTCTTGATTTTGGTCCATGTGACATACCATTCACATACAAGCTAATCTGAATCATTTTTAAATTTCAATCATTTTCATAGCAAGACACATTTTTATTCGTTTTAAATATTTTAAGGGCAAATACTTTGTTTTAATTAAAGGTATGACAGTTCTGTAGAGCTCTGAGGAATACCACAGTTACAGGAAAAAATAATACGACAACATGACATGAAAATTGTGATTAAAATTTAATAATCTAATTTCCCCCAAAATTGCAGAATATGAGAGTCTGATTTCTAACAGTCAGGGCCGGCTCCAGGCACCAGCCCACCAAGCTTGTGCTTGGGGCGGCACCTGGAGGGGGGCGGCGCGGCGCTCCGGCTCCCGCTGCCGGGGAGAGCGGGGCCATGGCCGGGCTCGCCGCCCTCCCCCCGGCACTCTGGCCGCTGGGGGCTCGCCGCCCTGCTCCCGGTGCTCTGGCCGCCGGAGAGAGCGGAGCCCCGGCCGGGCACTCCGCCCTCCTCCCAGGGCTCCGGCCGCCCTCCCCCCCGGCGCCCTCCCCCCGGCCGCCAGGGAGAGCGGAGCCCCGGCTGGGGCTCACCACCCTCCCCCCGGGGCTCCGGCCGCCCTCCCCCCTCCCGCGCGCTGGGGGGGAGGGGGCGCCGGAGGCTTTTTTGCCTGGGGCGGCAAAAAAGCCAGAGCCGGCCCTGCTAACAGTAAAAAAAAAATCCCCCAATCTGTCCTCTGCAAATAATGTAAATGGTATTTAAAGGTATAAGTTTAGTGCCCTCGTGGCCAAGATGGAGTCTGCTCTGCAGGCAGCTCTGGCCAAGAGAAGGCGCGCGCAGGAATGCAGCAGGGAAACCCCCTTCCACGCCAGGGGCACCTGTTCCAACCCTCCCCCCCCCGAATGAACACCCTTCCCCACACACACACACACCCCGGAAGAGTACAATGAACATTGGAAAGGGAAATATGTATTCACAGAGGGATGAACTGGAAAAAAAACAATAGGGGGGAAGACGTGGGAGCTGTAAAACAAGGTTACATTCAACACAAGAGCCCACAGGCCCAGTAGTACGACAGTCTGAAAGGGCAGACACTGTTCAATACATCTGCACTTAGAGTTCAGGAGTCCTGGGCAGAGTTCCAGTCCAGTGGTGAGTCTTCGGTGCTCCTGGTTGTCTTCAGTGCCAGTAAACTTTCCCCCAACAAACCACTCCAGTGCCCTCTTCTGCCACTCTCTGCAAAGCCACACAGAGCAACCACCTCCCCACTTAACTATCTTCAACCTCCCTCCTTATTCCCAATGCAAAGTCACAAGCCCCATTATTCACGGCCCCATACAGCTCTGGGCAGCAGCGATACTGGGTCCAGTTCCGGTTTGTCCTTCTCGGGTGATTCCTCCACGCCACAGTGCTCCTCCTGGCTTCAGTCCTGGGGCATCCTCGGTTGGCCGCTCTGTCCCTCCAAGGCTTCAGGCAGATTCTCGTCTGCTTCACTCTGTGATGGCCTGCTTGCTGTAGCCCTTCTGTCTGGAGCTCCAGACACTCATCCAGTTGCTCCCCCTCTCCCCATGTTCCCCCACCCCCAAAAAACCCAGCACTTCCTCTTCCTGGAACAACAGCACTTCCTCACCCTCAGGGCAAAGTTTTAAAGGGGCCACACTCTCTGAACCCCAAGGAGATTACAAAGGGGGTATCCTGGAGATGCCTGAAGTAATCTAATTTTTATGAGCCTCCCTACTTCCACTCATTTAACAATAATACCTGGTGTTTTTCATCAGTAGATCTCAAAGCGCTTTACAAAGGAATTAAGTATCATCACCCCCATTTTACAGGTGGGGAAACTGAGGCACGGAGCGGTGAAGTGACTTTCTGAGGTCATCCAGCAGATCAATGGCAGAGCTGGGACCAGGTCTCCTTGAGTCTCAGTCCATTGTACCACACTGGCTCAATCTCCCACCGTAACCTACCTGTCTGAAATACATTAGTTGGAGTAGCATTGGTTAATTGGTTTATCAGATGGAACTGAATGTTTTAGCAGGTTCTGAGGAAAAAGAGAGAGAGAGAGAGAGAAATTAGTTGGACTAAAACAAGAACACTATTTCTGCCAGCCTAACCACTCCTCTTCCGAAGCCATTTTTACACTGATGTTACCAGCCTCAAGTCCCAAGCCTGATCCTTTGTCATCTGAGTTGTAATAGTTTATTTTCTACTGAAATCTCTTCAAGACTGGAGTCCTTATTTTCCTTCACGTTTGAAAAGGACCATCGCTCCAATGACATTTGTATATGAATCATGTAGCCCAAAGCTCAAACTGAATCCACCCACACAAATTATTATTTGATGTTCAAAAATTAGACACTTCCCCCCTCCCCCCATTATTTTTCATTTTTGTATGGCTCTTCCAAAAAAAGAAAGCCCCAAGTAGCGCAATAGAGCCTGTTTTCTCCAAAGTTTTTTTTTTGTCCAGTTCTACTGACCCTAGAAGTTCTGATAGTTTGGATAATCCTCATGACAGTCTGGATATTTGGGTGCTAATGCAAAGTAAAACTCACATCTGTTTGAATGTCTCATATCAAACACCTTCCTATAGCCTGGGCAAAATTCCAGATTCCTGAGTTATTGGAGTTTTATATGGTGAAGGCTCTCAGCCAGTCAAAATGACTACAAATTTCACTACTGTCAAATTATTTCTTGCTGAATAAGACCTTAGTATTAACTTCAGGGATTCTTCCCTCAGTTTAACATGCCCTTCCCTATTTCTAGCTAAGGTATCTGTCAAGGCTGCTTCCCCACTCTGAACTTTAGGGTACAAATGTGGGGGCCTGCATGAAACTTCTAAGCTTAACTGCCAGCTTAGATCTGGTCCGCTGCCACCACTCCCAAAGTGCTAATTCCCTTCCCTGGGTAGCCTTGGGAGACTCTTCACCAATTCCCTGGTGAATAGAGATCCAAACCCCTTGGATCTTAGAACAAGGAGAAATTAACCATCCCCCCTCCTTTCTCCCACCAACTCCTGGTGGATCCAGATCCAACCCCCTTGGATCTAAAAACAAGGAAAAATCAATCAGGTATTAAGAAAAAGGCTTTTAATTAAAAAAAAGAAAGGTAAAAGAAAACCCTCTGGGAGAGATTAGCATACCAGCTACTCTCACAGACAACAGATTCCAAACACAGAGGATGTTCCCCTGGGCAAACCCTTAGTTACACAAAAAAAATACCCAAAATACCCAATTTGACTATTCCTCTAATTGCACAAGACAGGTTACAAAGAAACATATTTCCTTCACTAATACTCACTACTTAATAAGAGGCTGAATTCTGGAGCTTTCCCCCTCCGGTCCAAAGTGAAACTCAACAGACAAAGGGAACTTTCCTCCTTCCCTTTGAACCATCTTGTCCTCCCATTGGTTCCTCTGGTCAGGTATCAGCTAGGCTAGGTGAACTTCTTAACCCTTTACAGGTAAAAGAGGCATTAACCCTTAACTATCTGTTTATAACAGTATCCTTTATAGAAGCATAGAAATGTAGGGCTGGAAGGGACCTCAAGAAGTCATCATGTCCGGTCCCCTTCACGGAGGCAGGACCAAGTTGTAACCTTTCTGCCAGGTGGAGTTGGCAGCAACAAGTGCTGTGTTCAATATCTAGGGGTTCCTCTTTAACAGTACAAAACAAATCTGTCTCAAGCCCCCAGCCAGTAACCTGGGAAAATTACACACCATCCCCTGGATCCAATACTTCCCCTCACGCAAACATAGTGTCTGTGTGAGGAAAGAAACTTTTAATAAAAAGGAGGAAAGTAACCCAGCATTAATTTGGGAAAACTCCGCAAGCATAAGCATAAGATCATGAGCAAAAAATGCACCCCAGAGTACATTGGGCGGTATCTTTTGCCTCTGGTTCTTAAGTCCAAAAAACAAAAGTTGCTTTAATGTGCCCCTTCCTTCTCCCTCCACTGTTGTTGTCCTTGGTCAGTGGAGACACAAGAGTTCAGAGCGACAAAGAGTCTTGTGGCACCTTATAAACTGACAGATGTATTGGAGCATAAGCTTTCGTGGGTGAATACTCACTTCGTCAGACACAAGAGTTCAGAGGTGCTTTTGTGTGAGTTCACTGGAAGGCACCTTGCTCATTCCTCCAGCCACTCACCGCTCACTCCAGCCATATTCCACACTCCAGTGAACATAAGAACATAAGAAAGGCCATACTGCTTCAGACTAAAGGTCCATCTAGCCCAGTATCATGTCTTCTGACAGTAACCAATGCCAGGTGCCCCAGAGGGAATGAACAGAACAGGTAATCATCAAGTGATCCATCCCCTGTCACCCATTCCCAGCTTCTGGCAAACAGAGGCTAGGGACACTATCCCTGCCCATCCTGGCTAATAGCCATTGATGGACCTATCCTCCATGAACTTATCTAGTTCTTTTTTGAACTCTGTTATAGTCTTGGCCTTCACAACATCCTCTGGCAAGGAGTTCCACAGATTGACTGTGTGTTGTGTGAAAAAATACTTCCTTTTTTTTTTGTTTTAAACCTGCTGCCTATTAATTTCATTTGGTGACCCCTAGTTCTTGTGTTATGAGAAGGAGTAAATAACACTTCCTTATTTACTTTCTCCACACCAGTCATGATTTTATAGACCTCTATCATATCCCCTCGTAGTCGTCTCTTTTCCAAGCTGAAAAGTCCTGGTCTTATTAATCTCTCTTCCTATGGCAGCCGTTCCATACCCCTAATAATTTTTGTTGCCCTTTTCTGAACCTTTTTTCAATTCCAATATTTCTTTTTTGAGATGGGGTGACCACATCTGCACGCAGCATTCAAGATGTGGGCGTACCATGGATTTATATAGAGGCAATATGATATTTTCTTAAAGATTCGCAACATTCTGTTCGCTTTTTTGACTGCCGCTGCACATTGAGTGGATGTTTTCAGAGAACTATCCACAATGACTCCAAGATCTCTTTCCTGAGTCATAACAGCTAATTTAGACCCCATCATTTGATATGTATAGTTGAGATTATGTTTTCCAATGTGCATTACTTTGCATTTATCAACATTGAATTTCATCTGCCATCTTGTTGCCATGTCACCCAGTTTTGAGAGATCCTTTTGTAGCTCTACACAGTCTGCTTGGGACTTAACTATCTTGAGTAGTTTTGTATCATCTTCAAATTTTGCCACCTCACTGTTTACCCCTTTTCCCATATCATTTATGAATATGATGAATAGGACTGGTCCAAGTACAGACCTTTGGGGAACACCACTATTTACCTCTCTCCCTTCTGAAAACTGACCATTGATTCCTACCCTTTGTTTCCTATCTTTTAACCAGTTACCAGTCCATGAGAAGATCTTCCCTCTTATCCATGACATCTTACTTTGCTTAAGAGCCTTTGGTGAGGGACCATGTCAAAGGCTTTCTGAAAATCTAAGTACACTGTATCCAAAGGATCCCCCTTGTCCACATGCTTGTTGACCCTCTCAAAGACATGGAGAACAATTGCTCTCCATCCCCTTTATAACAGCCTTTAACATATTTGAAGAGCCTTATCAGGTCCCTGGCCTCAGTCTTCTTTTCTCAAGAATAAACGTTCCCAATCTTTTTAACCCTTCCTCATTGGTCAGATTTTCTAAATCTTTTGAGGCCTCACTGGTGTCAAGTAGCTGCATCACATTGTTGACTCATATTCAATTTACAGTTCACTATAACACCCAGAGCCTTTTCAACAGTACTACCATCTAGCCAGTTATTCCCCGTTTAGTAGCTGTTATCACTCAAGAAAAAGATCTCAGAGTCATTGTGGATAGTTTTCTATAAACATCCGCTCAATGTGAAGCAACAGTCAAAAAAGTTAACAGAATGTTAGGAACCATTAGGAATGGGATAGATAATATAACAGAAAATATTATGCTGGCACTACATCAATCCATGGTATCCCCATACCTTCAATGCTGCATTCAGTTCCGGTCATCCCATCTCAAAAAAGATGTATTAGAATTGGAAAAGGTCCAGAGAAGGGCAATGAAAATGATTAGGGGCATGTAACAGCATCCATAATGGAGAGATTGTAAACACTAGCACTGTTCATCTTAGAAAAGAGGCAACTGAGGAATATCATAGAGGTCTAGAAAATCATGAATGATGTGGATAAAATGAATAAGGAAGTGTTATTTACCCCTTCACGTTACACAAAAACTAGGAGTCACCCTATGAAATTAATAGGCAGCAGGTTTAAACAAACATAAGGAAGTATTTCTTTACACAATGCACAACCCGTGGAACTCATTGCCATGGGATGTTCTGAAAGCCAAAAGTATAAGTGGGTTACAAAAAAATTACATAAGTTCATGGAGGATAGGTCCATCAATGGCTATTATCCAAGATGGTCAGAGATGTAAACCCATGCTATGGGTGTCCCTAAACCTCCAACTGCCAGAAGCATCTGGCACTAGCAACTGTCTGAGATGGGATACTGGGCTAGATGGACCAGTGGTCTGACCCAGTATGACAAGTCTTTTGTTCTTAATCAACACTTTCCGATGGAAAAACATTGTCAGAAATTTTTCAACCAGATGTAGTTTTAGCCATGAAAACTCCACATTCATACAATGGCAGAATGTATTTGTTTTAAATGGTTTCACCTGATTTGGAGCAATTTTGCATGTATGTCAGCAACCGGGGTGTGGACGGTCAAATCCAATGGTTGTAGCAGTGGTAGTCATGCCTAGTGGGCTGAGCAAGAGTCAGGAACCAAATGTCAAGACAAAGGGAGAAGCCAGGAATCAAGCCAAGAGAAAGAGCCCAAGGCAAGGAGCAGGGTTGGAGCAGACCAGAGCTGGACAGGATCAGTGTTTGCACAAGAACAATCACATCTGTATCGGCCACCTGCTTGTCATGATGGAGGGTGGCCAGACCAAACCTGAGGGGCATGAAATGCCTGGAGTGACATGAGCTGCTGCTGTGTGGTGAGTGTGGGATGGGCTCACTCTGTAACCCCCTGCCCCTGGGATATTCCCTCAGTGTTTTTACATCCTCTCTCTCCCTCTGTATGTAATGGTGAATCTCCAGAAAAGACAAAATGCAGTTGGTGGATCATCTTAGTAAAAAGTTTGGGAACCACTGTCTTAATAAGTTCGTATTTAGTTTTTAAATAGAGCTGTGAACTATAATCACAAGGGAAAAAACCTCTTATTTCCCTTTGTATGTCTGTCTTGTCCTGCAATCCAAGCAGGGCTCCATATATGTAAATTCAGTTCCAGAAAACGGTTCAGTGACTCTAATCTCTTCAGGCAAGGGACCTATCTTATTTGTCTGCAAAGCACACAGCACACATTTGGATGCTATAAAAGCCCAAACAAACAACATGCGGTGAAATGGAACTGGTATCTGTTGCTGCAATATCGGCACAAAAAATGTAACTGGGCTGGTTTCAACAGATTACCAGAAGATGCTGACCTGGACAGGAATCGGCAGGTATATTAGTGGAATGCCAGTCCCCACATCTGCTAAGCAGGTGCTGCGAGACTTTTGAAGCAAGAGAGATTGGCTCCAGAATGAAATTTCCTGATGGTGGATGGTGCAAACTGTTCAACCCCCGACCCAGCCACAGTGATGTCAGTAGAGTAGCAGGTGGGATGGAACTGGGGCCAGAATTTGTCCTTCAGTTTTATCTCAATTTGAACAAGCCAATAGTGGGCAAAGCACCCGGCCCGCGGCCCGGCTCCCTGCGGCTGAGGCTGTGCACTCCGCGGTGGCCGTAATTATATTTTTGGAGGGTGGTGAAGCACTGGAATGGGTTACCTAGGGAGGTGGTGGAATCTCCTTCCTTAGAGGTTTTTAATGTCAGGCTTGACAAAGCCCTGGCTGGGATGATTTAGTTGGGGATTGGTCCTGCTTTCAGCAGGGGGTTGGACTAGATGACCTCCTGAGGTCCCTTCCAACCCTGATAGTCTATGATTCTATGAATACAACATTAAACATTTTGCTACAGCAGGCAGAGAGACTCTCTAAGGGCTTGTCTACATAAAATGTGACAGTGGCACCGCTGTGCTGCTATAGCGCTTCATAGAAGCATAGAATATCAGGGTTGGAAGGGACCTCAGGAGGTCATCTAGTCCAACCCCCTGCTGAAAGCAGGACCAATCCCCAACTAAATCATCCCAGCCAGGGCTTTGTCAAGCTGGGCCTTAAAAACCTCTAAGGGTGGAGATTCCACCAACTCCCTAGGTAACCCATTCCAGTGCTTCACCACCCTCCTAGTGAAATAGTGTTTCCTAATATCCAACCTAGACCTCCCCCACTGCAACTTGAGACCATTGCTCCTTGTTCTGTCATCTGCCACCACTGAGAACAGCTGAGCTCCATCCTCGTTGGAACCCCCCTTCAGGTAGTTGAAGTCAAATCCCCCCCTCCTTCTCTTGTGCAGACTAAACAAGCCCAGTTCTCTCAGCCTTTCCTCATAAGTCAAGTTCTCCAGCCCCCTCATCATTTTCGGTGCCCTCCGCTGGACTCTCTCCAATTTCTCCACATCCTTTCTGTAGTGGCGGTACAAAAACTGGATGCAGTACTCCAGATGTGACCTCACCAGTGCCGAATAGAGGGGAATAATCACTTCCCTTTATCTGCTGCAGCCCAATATGCCGTTAGCCTTCTTGGCAAAAAGGGCACACTGTTGACTCATATCCCGCTTCTCGTCCACTGTAATCCCTAGGTCCTTCTCTGCAGAACTGCCGCTTAGCCAGTCGGTCCCCAGCCTGTAGCAGTGCATGGGATTCTTCCGTCCTAAGTGCAGGACTCAGCATTTGTCCTTGTTGAACCTCATCAGATTTCTTTTGGCCCAATCCTCCAATTTGTCTAGGTCACTCTGGACCCTATCCCTACCCTCCAGCATATCTACCTCTCCTTCCAGCTTAGTGTCATCCATGAACTTGATGAGGGTACAATTCATCCCATCATCCAGATCATTAATGAAGATGTTGAACAAAACTGGCCCCAGGACCTACCCCTGGAGCACTCCGCTTGATACCGACTGCAAACTAGACATCAAGCCATTGATCACTACCCGTTGAGCCCAACGATCTAGCCAGCTTTCTATCCACCTTATAGTCCATTCATCCAATCCATACTTCTTTAACTTGTTGGCAAGAATACTGTGGGAGACCATATCAAAAGCTTTGCTAAAGATAAGGTATAGTCAGTGTAGATGCTACCTACACCGATTGGAGGGATTTTCTCCTGTCATCATAGGTAATCCTTTTCCCCAAGAGGCAGCAGTGAGGTCAACCCTAGCTTTGTCTAAACGCCGACTTAGGTTGGTTTAACTACACCACTCGAGTGTGGATTTTTCACACCTCTGACCGACGTAGTTGAACTGACCTTATTTTCTAGTGTAAACCATTCCTAAGTGACCATGAGAGGTTTCTTCTAATGCAAATTATTATCTGATTACTTAAAGTTCTTAGATTGCTATAGCAAATAGAGAAGATAGTTTAAAAAGCGGAGGGGAATCAGTGCATGTTTACAAATTATCCCAGTGTGTGATTCCTAGTTACAGTATGGATATCTTAATTATCCAATAAATACACAGTATGTACTTTAAAAGTACTTTACAAGAGTTATTGAGTGTTTTGTGCCTCACTGTTGCACATTAGTAAATGAATTAATAGTGCATTTTAAAAAAACTGTGTGCAATAAATACACCTTAGGATATATTTTTGTTATGGAATGGTATATTGGGATTTTCGTATTTCATTACACAGTATCTTTTATCTTCCAATACTGTCCCATCTAGAGAGACATTTGTCTCCGGTGTGTCACTAAGTATAAACTCTGCTTACAATTTGTATTCATAATGATTATGTTTGTAATGTTATGTTTGCTTGTAATGCAGTGTGCCGGGGCTTTTAAAAAGATGGCTGTGCCTTGAAGGAACTTCAATAATTATGCAAAAGCCCTGAAATAAAACAGTTAAGGGAGCCCTTCATGTTATTAATAATTCAATATATGCATCTCTGGACAAGAGAATGAGAGACAGCAGTTGATTTCTAAGAAGCTATATCTAGTCCTTGGTGGACACAATGGAAAAAATAGTGTATGTGCCCCGCCCCAAAAAAGCAGTAAGCACAGCTGGCATGACTAACAATGGTGCCAAATACGATAAACAGAACAGTTATGTAGATACATATGAGAAAATGAGTTAAAAACCAATGTTTTTAATGATACTTTAACATAGGGATGTTACATAAAAAAGACATTGATTTTTGATAATTTTAGGGAAGTTAGCCTTGACATGCAGGACTGAAAACATCAAAGTCATCATTAGTGTTGTCTCTGTCTCACTTCTAGAGAAGTCACACTGATCCTCATGCACGCCGCACTCACACATCTCTGTACGAGGCTACCTGCTGGCCAAATATTTGCAGGGTGGTTAGCCTCTTGTGTTTGCATGCTAGCATTTGATTGGCTAAACGATTGATTCAGGAATGCAAGGTAATTCACACATAACTGGTCTGATCAGTTCTTCCTCCAAAAACCAATCCAGGCCCGATAGGGGAGGGTAGTTTTGGATGAGCTCAATCATCCTGGAGCCATTTTATTGCTTGCTAATTTGCCCTCTTGTTAGAAAGTATAAATGCACCCCTTCTCAATGGCAATTTTCTCCACTAATCTTCTTCTTGGAAAACATCTACCAATGTAGCTCTGCAAGTGTTGCAATGTTGGTCTTCTAATGGTAAATTCGGCATGCACTCCAGTGCATTTATGATCTCATCAGTAATTGTCTCAGCCGTTCTAAGCACCTTCTGTGCAAGGAGAGAGTCTTCAGAGGCTGAATCAAATGCCTTCCAGTAATGTCTTTTCAGCCAACCTTCCAGCAGTGTCACACACTGAAAGGGTGTGGAAACCTGGTAATGTGCTGGCTTTTAATGGTCTGAGTGATAGGAACACATCTGTGAGGGACATACCACGATTCTGTTCTCCAGCAGTAGGCACGGACTCGTGAGGAAGTCTTCGGTAGCATCTCACACAGAGCACTGGAACATATGTGCTTTGTGCAAAACTCTGGAGTTGAGTAGCACTTTGCTGTGACATTGATGGCATGTATGATAACTTTAGTGTCAGCCTTCTCATGAGAACTACAAAGAAACTCCACTGAACAGTGTGAGGCAGCGGCTTCATTACGCCTTGTGACAATGAAGTTCTTCAAGCAATTATTTGTATGCTGGAGAGTTTTTTCCTGCAAGGTATGCAGTTAACTCATCCTTTTTATGATTATGAGACAGTAGCTTTTTCATTGTGACATTGGAGACGTTTGTGGAGTCAGTAATTTTGTATTGGACGGATGCAATTCCATGGAGTCTCTTGGTTGGAAAGTGGGTGAGTTAGGAAGTTAGGAAGCTACTTCAGGAACAGCAGCGGCCAGTGACAGCAGAGAGAGAGCAGTCAGTGGTGGCCAGCAGCAGCAGCAAACAGTGGCTGAGAGACAGCTGTAACAGAGGCATTACTCAACGCCATACCCCCCAGGGATGGGAGGTGAACCCCTGTGAACGCACCTCTGAACTCTGGGTCTTTACAAACAGGGCCGGCTCCAGGGTTTTTGCTGCCCCAAGCAGAAAAAAAAAGCCACGATCGCGATCTCCGGTACTTTGGCGGCAGCTCTACCGCCGCCGCTTCAGTCTTCGGCGGCAATTCGGCGGCTGGTCCTTCGCTCCGACAGGGACTGAGCGACCCGCCGCTGAAGAGCCAGACGTGCCGCCCCTCTCCATTGGCCGCCCCAAGCATCTGCTTGCTGGGCTGGTGCCTTGAGCTGGCCCTGTTTACATACCAAGGACATCCTACTGTGAGTGGGATGCAGTAGAGGAGAAGCGAGTGGTAGATTAAAGGGACATTCATTTGTTGGACTTTCTCATGCTTTTGAATGTGCTTGTGTTTTCCCAAATTAATGCTTTTCCCTTTTATTAATAACTCTTTTGTTATACTTGTGAGAGGGGAAGTACTGCTTCTTAGAAACACCTTGGGGTGGTGTCAAGCTTTCCCAGATTATTGAGTTGGGGGCTTGAGCCAATTCTGTTTTGTGTTGTTAAGAAGAACCCCTAGATACTGAACCTGGGACTTGTTGCTGCTGATTCCATCTGGCAGTAGGGTTACAATAGCATGAACAATACCTTTGAAGAAACAGCACATGGCAAGGAAGTCCAAGTTATCGGCAACACAAAATAGAAACATACCCTTGGCAAGGTCTGGGGGAATGTACAACCCTTCATTCAGTTCCATGTAGCAAAGAACCTCATTTGCCATTGCGGTTTCCAGGTGGAGTACTTCATTGTAGTCAGTGGAGGAGCCACTGCTGTGCAAAAGCTGCACAAGGAAATTGCTACAGTTTTGGAATTAATTGTTAAACCAACGGACACTTGTAGTGGTAGATTACACATATGCCAGGCAGTTGTCATATATGTGCTGGAAACCTGCTTTTCACTGAAACACTCGTATATAAGGCTTTGAGATAAAATAGCAGCTTTCTGCTCCACTTGCTTTCTATCATACTTGCTGGTTCTGAAGTCACTGCAACCACCAATAGTGCACCGCTTAAAGTAGTAGTACAGGTCATGCAATATTATTTTTTCAGCTTTGGTATCAGCTACGGATCCCCGAAACTCTCACGTACTGCACGGTAAAATGCTTTTCCATACACATTTAGCAGCTGCAAACAGTCTTCATTTTAGTCAAAGAATCAGTGCTTTCTTCCACTTTTGATAGCACCATGTCTTTTGCAGCTTTTAAGGATATGCACTGTGATTTATTTGTGCAGATAACATTGCTAAAACCTACGGCCGTGTCCCACAATTCATCTGCAGTAGGTGTTTTAAGAGTCTTTCTGCTGAGCATTTGTTCCTCTTCAATACTGTTCAAAGCAGATATTTCTCTGTACTTAGCCTCTGCATTGGCCATCACCATTTTCCCATCCATTAGAGCTTTTGCGAGGCAATTCATGAACTCCAGCTGAGTTGTACAGTTTGCAGTAGTAAAATCAGTATTTGTTTCTTTTGCTTTTACCTTTTGACACAACACATTACAGCCATTCTTGGTGTAGCACTCGCTGTGTTACACAATGTAGTATATGTGGACATCTTTTGGGTCAATGCACCCACTTAACTTTACTTTCTGTACACCATTTTCACTAAGAGTGATTGCTTCATACATTTTCTCACCTGACTCATATGTTGAATCTCTGCTTAATGGATGCCTTCAGGCTTCAGCTTACTGCAGAAGAAGCAGCTGTTCTTCCTGAAATGCATGCCAGGGGACCTATTATAAGGCAAGTCTCACCCACAGTTGGCACTTGTTCTGGCATCTTCAACTTTTTCCCAATGCTTACTGTACTTCCTCTCCAACCTTGCCAAATTCAGTTTATAGGTACACATCTTACAGCATGTAAGGTGCCACTCAGTGTTGTTTAGCCAGGTCCTCCGTGGTGTATTCTCCATAGATTCAGCTACTGGTCAGTACTCTTAGTCTCCCCATTGATGCCGAAAAATGATCAAGACCAAAGTAAAAATTATTTTGGGATTGTAATTAATCATGTTATGTAATGATTTCTTATATAACTCTGTGCATACAATTTGTGGATGGATTCCAGTAATTTCTGACTGGATGCTGACATCTTAACCAGTGCCTCATTACGACTCTTTTGGTATAATAAACAAAGGTGTAATAAATCAATACCACTGAACTGCTTCCATTTTTGGCCGACGATGGCAAACCAGCTTGAAGCACGTCCTTCCATTGATAGTAATCTGTAACATTAAAAAAATCAACCAGTTATCATGTTCTGAGCATTAAATGATAACTAGTCACTCAAGGGCCACAATTTAACTTTGGGAGGGCTGCATGTTTGACATGCCCGTGTTAAAGTATAATTTTAAAAAGTTGATTTTTAAACGTTTTCTTGAATATGTATCTACATAATTGTTCTAGGTTTCTCATGTTTGGTAGCATTGTGTTAGTAGGGGAAAGGGCTTTCAAGTGATACCCAATTTGACCCATTTCTAATGGCATTGTATTATCAAAATTTCCACCAAAACAGGAGGACCCAGAGCTGGGTGTGTGCCATGCTGCAGAGGGGGACACCACTGAAATTATAATTCTGCATTTTAAGAATCAAATGACAGTTCCTTTACCTTTCTATTATTAACTAGCCCACGGAATTACACATCCCTTCCGACCGTTGGGTGAATCACAGATTTTTTTTTTTTTGTAAACTGAAAATTCCAATAATTCAGAAGAAAAATGATTTGGGTCGAACAAAATGTTTCATTTAAGTTCCTAATAAAATTAAGGGTAAATTTTAAACAAAAAGCCATTTCAAACCAGAACAATGAAATATTCTCTTGCAAAAATGTTGAAACAAATTAAATTTAATTTAATTAAAAATAATTTTAAAATAAAATAAAAATAAAATAAAATCACAAAACAAATTCTGCAAAATCAACACAAGTTAAAGGAACATTTCAATGTTGCTAAATCTGTATTTCCGTTGGGGAGTTTTGTGAGAAAAAAAATTCACCCACCTCTGGTGCCAGGTCTGTAGAGTAGAGTCCTCTATCTATTGAAGATGTACAATGCTGGTTAGAATAATGGAATCTTCCCCCAACTTGGTACTGCCCTGCCCGCATTCCTCAGCTCTGCCCACTGCGAACAGTGAAATTCATAGATTCATAGACTCTAGGACTGGAAGGGACCGCGAGAGGTCGAGTCCAGTCCCCTGCCCTCATGGCAGGACCAAATACTGTCTAGACCAGGGGTCGGCAACCTTTCAGAAGCGGTGTGCCGAGTCTTCATTTAGTCACTCTAATTTAAGGTTTTGCGTGCCAGTCATGCGTTTTAACGTTTTTAGAAGGTCTCTTTCTCTAAGTCTATAATATATAACTCAACTATCGTTGTATGTAAAGTAAATAAGGTTTTTAAAATGTTTAAGAAGCTTCATTTAAAATTAAATTAAAATGCAGAGCCCTCCGGACCGGTGGCCAGGACCCGGGTAGTGAGTGTGCAACTGAAAATCAGCTCGCGTGCCGCCTTCAGCACGCGTGCCATAGGTTGCCTACCCCTGGTCTAGACCATCCCTGATAGACATTTATCTAACCTACTCTTAAATATCTCCAGAGATGGAGATTCCACAACCTCCTAAGCAATTTATTCCAGTGTTTAACCACCCTGACAGTTAGGAACTTTTTCCTAATGTCCAACCTAAACCTCCCTTGCTGCAGTTTAAGCCCATTGCTTCTTGTTCTATCCTTTGAGGCTAAGATGAACAAATTTTCTCCCACTTCCTTATGACACTCTTTTAGATACCTGAAAACTGCTATCATGTCCCCTCTCAGTCTTCTCTTTTCCAAACTAAACAAACCCAATTCTTTCAGCCTTCCTTCATAGGTCATGTTCTCTAGACCTTTAATGATGTGATGTATGTTACTATAAGGCTGCTATCTATATATTGCACCTTATAGAGTAAAGATTCTGTACAGGGCACTTTTCTGAGTTTGTTCAGGGTGCTTCGTGTCTCAAACACCATGCTCTCCCTTACAAAAACTTATGTACACACCTGATTGTGAGCACTTGTCATATTGACTTCAAGAGGGTTGTGGTGTATTCTCCAGGAAATGTTTAGAATGAGATAAAATTGCATTTTTTTTACTGAAAACTGTTCCAAGGAAAAATATGCGACCAACTCTAATTCAGATATTCAGATACTACTCTTATATAAATAAAGAACAAGTGGGCTGTGCTTGAAAAATGAAAATAAGCAAAGCTTTTGGGGGTAAAGAAACCTTATATCAAAGAGTCTAAGAGCTAGACACTGCCATACTTACTCATGCAAACAGTAGCTTACTCTGTGAGTAGCCCCATTGAAATCATTAGGACTCCTCGCAGGGTAAGTTACTACTGAACATGACTATGGATAGCACAGTCTGGCACAGTGAGTGCAGTAAAAAACAGGGAAGAAAAGAAAATTAAGCTGCACATTTACTTTTTTTCAAAATACAGGCTAACATGCTGAGAAAATGGTAGATACCAGTAGAGCAGATTAAATGATATGCCATACTGTTTTAAGAGATACATTAGAAAATCCAACTGAGAAGAACAATGCAGCAATTACTTGTAGGCAAGTTACACATAAAACATTTCATCCATCTCCATAGATATACAGATGTAAAGTGAATTTCAAAGGTAATTATGTTAATTTAAAATGCTTTGCACTGTGAGAATTCTGCAGCGGCTTAAATGTATCCATATCCGTGAAGTGTTTGCGCCATGTCAGCTGTTTCATTCGTGTTGGTTATATTGACCCTGTTATATAGTTAGTGAATTCTCAGTATTTTACTTGGTAGACTAAAGTGGGGCAAATAACAGATTTTTCAGTTTGTTGGCAATGTTGAAAAATCAAAACCAAAAAATTTGGGTTGAACAAAACATTTTATTGAGACAAATCAAAACATTTCATTTTGATTTTGATCACTTTTAAATGTTTTTGAAATTTTAAAATAAAATTAAAGGACATTTTTTAAAAAGTCATTTCAGTCTGAAAAATCTCAATGTTTTACTTCCAAAATGTTGAAACAACATGTTTCAAGTTTTTCAGAATTTTGTTGTCCCCCCCCCCCCCAAAAAAAAAAAATTCAGTGAAACAGACAAATTCACAAAATGTACTGGTGTTGCCAAATCTGCAATTTTTTACTGAAAATAAGTTTCAGCTGAAAAAGTTCACCCAACTTTATCACAGATCTCCACCACTGGAGGGAAAGGAAAATCTGTATGAGCTATGGTGTTATAAGGGCTGATATCCTTCAAATGTGGCAGCCACTAGAGGGGAGCTGTTTCTGCAAAAATACCATTCCATAATGCTTTGAACCCATCTCAGTGTCTTGCAGATGGCACTGTAGAGTCCTGTGTTAGTAAAGTGAAGCATTCCTAGCAAAGACAAAGTGTTAGACATTTACGGAATAGGATGGACAAACTGGCTTGGATAAAATCTGAACACAACCCTTCTTCAAACTCTTGCTCAGAATTTGGAATTGAACCTTTTTAAGTTTTGAAAATATCTGATTATCTTTCCCCATCCCCACTCCTTTCATTTCCACACCTCTAGCTGTGATCTGAAGCAAAGAAGGGAAGGGAAGTAATGTTACTGCAGGCTTGTTTGGGGGCAATTCTGTAGAGACATACCAAGATCTGTTCAAAAGAGGGTCTTCTCCATCGTCCAGGGTCCTTCCTCATCTCTCTCCACAAGGCACACTTCTTCTCAAACCTTTCCTACATTGCTATTCTCACATATTATGTCCTCTTGCCACCTCTGTATTTTAATTTGTTTCATATTGGTCTGTCTGAGTTCTGTTCAGGTTTTTATACTGCTCCCATCACCATGGTATTTGAGATCCTAGTTTAGGGCCTGATCCAATTCCCTTTGAAGTCAATGGCAAATCTCCTATTGATTTCATTAGACGTTAGGCCAGTCTCTGTGATTTTAAGGTTAAGGTTAGCAAAGCCAACTAAAGGATTTAGTCACACAACTCCCATACAAAATTTAGTAACCAGAATCTCATATTTCATTGTAATGGGTATAGTAAAAGAATCTAAAATTAATGAGGGTTGTAGAACTAAATCTCCTAATTGGCTTTGAAAATCTAAATCAGAGTTTCTTATGGCAAGGACCCTATCTTTTGGTACATTTTAATACAGTGGTTCTCAAACTTTTGTACTGATGACCCCTTTCACATAGCAAGCCTCTGAGTGCAACCCCCCACCTTATAAATTAAAACCACTTTTTAATATATTTAACACCATTATAAATGCTGGAGGCAAAGCAGGGTTTGGGGTGGAGGCTGACAGCTCATGACCCCCTGAGGGGTCCCGAGCCCCGGTTTGAGAACCCCTGTTTTAATATTTAACAACATCAGAAAGTAGTTTCAGGCATTATCTGGTGACTTGGCTTAAGTTCAGTGTTGATCCACGTCGCCTGCTTGTCCATAAACAAAATAAGTAAAGTAAGCTCATCTCAGAGATGAGCCAGATCAGCTGTTTGGTTGGCAGCAAATATTATAGTAACCATTGGATTCCTCAGATGAGAAATTATCACTAAAGTACTTGCAAAACCTGTATACGCACAAATACTTTCAAAGGAGAAGAGTGAACTATAATGGACTAATAATGAGATTCAAGAACCTATGAGCTACGAACTAAGCACCTTGATGATGATTGCGTCTTCCTGGGGTCACATGAGAATGAAATTTACCTTTAACCCTTAATCGGAAAAGAGTTAAATGTCACATAACTTATGCAATGTATAAAGCAGTCCAAAATCCACTATTAAAGCAACTTTTGAAGATCAGGAACATGAGCACAATTCATTCAACTTAAAGTAGGTCGTATATAACTATTTGGCTGCATTTATCTTTTATAGTGTTAACTCCAGAGAGAGAATGGAAATAAGCAAACAGCAGCAGTGCTTAAACTAAACATAAGATTTCAGAGGCATGGGATTTTAAACATGAATACTCAGATATTTTGTCCTAGAATATCAAGCATTAAGGAGGTTATCATTAGATTGTGTAATTCAGGCAAGAGTATAAACTCACAAGGGATTTAGCATTTAAGTTTCTATTTCATGGGGTGACAACTTGAAAATGTTGAGTAGGTCTTTTCGGAGATCTTCAAAGGCTGCTTGCTCTGGCTAATCTAATTCTTTGGTCGAACCATTAATTTTGACTAGAAGAATAGTAGGTGTTTTAGCTTGTAACGAACTCTGGAGTCACGAAGCATCTACTTGAGGTGATTAAAACTAGCTCTTTTCTTGATAGGCTCAGCTGAAGAATCTGGATAAATGCTAGTGCTGTGATTTTCATATTTCAGTGGCTTGGCTCTCTTATCAGTTTCCATTATACTGACTTTCTCATGAAAACGAAGAGAGAAAATGACAAATCAGAGTTAGAGTTTTTTTTTAATGTATTGGCTGCCTTCTAAGAGTCAGCCATCAGTAAACCATGTCTTCTATTACTCATTTTTGAACTCTCTAGAGAACTGATCAGCCAAATAGCTTTCACTCTGTATGGACACCTGCAAAATGCCAGGTTCTCTGCTTTGGACTAACACCACAAGCTTGCTTTTTCATCATTCCCATTCATGGACTGGCTGGCTTTGTATCCTCGCTTCTTGAAATGTCATTTCCCCAGGATTCTTACTGTTGGGAATGCCATCCAAAAAAGTGACGTTCATGTGGCCCCGATTATTATGTATTAGCCCCCTATGCATAGTCTGGCATCCTCAAGTTCATCCACAAGCCTCTGTACCCTATTTACATTTACGTCTCTTAAAAACCCATTTCCGTTGTGCTGGTAGGCACTTCACAGGCCTCATGGAAATGTAATATAGAATGTAATAGGAGTGAAACCCTACAGAAATGCAATACGGTGCTATAAAAATTACTCTTAAAACCTATAGAATTTAACAGAGAACAGAGTGTCTGTGTATAATATAAAATCATACAAAGGAAATGTATAGCAAGGGATGAGGTAATCAATTAAATGTTACAAGATAGTTTAAAACAAAACAAAACTTATAGAAAGGCTATCATTATTTACTAACTTCTATGAGATTTTTCCTGTAAGGGTTTGAAAAGAAGAGGGATGTTACCTGGCAAACAGCTTTTTGTTAGACTTGGGGTTGGGTTTTTGTTGTTGTTGTTGTTGTTGGTTTTTCTGGAGGAGTGGGGAGAATGGCCAGTGACCAGGATGTGGACAGTTGTGCCTAGCTGGTGAAGCAGGAGTCAGGCCTTGAGGATAGAGCAGGAGGCAGTAGCCAGGAATTGGAGCCAAGAGTCAGAACCAGAATCAGAGGTTAGGTGCCAGAGCCAAGTTCAAAATCAAAGCCAACGGTCAAGACATGGTTACCTGGAGCAAGGTAAAGCTGGGTCCAAGGCAGGGGCACAGCTGGGAACAAGCAGAAGCTATCACAGCCATGGGCAAAAGCTTTGAGCAGCTACCAAACCGTTGCTGGGCTGAAGAGCCAGTCTGCTGATTCTTCCAACCGATCAGGTGCTGTAGACCATGAGGTAGCCTCCTGCAGGCTAGCTGTACTCATTAAAAAACCTGGAGACAGGCTCTGCTTTCTGCTGCAGGCCCTGATTTCTGACTGGGGGGGCAGAGGGAAGCGAGGAAGGTCTCTTATATCTGATGGGTATTACAGTGAATATCCAAATATATTAGTGACATTGCTGCTGCTTTCACCTGACTTCCCTCCCTGCTCCCATTCCAGTCACCAATCTTTCTAACTGCTTCTTCCACTGCAAGCTTCCACTCAACCCAGTTCTCTTAATAGGCTGGCAGAGGGTCTCCTCTGTGCCTTAAAGCCTGTCTGGCTCCTAGAAACAAGTGTGTCACTTCTTTGCCACTAAAACAACAAGGAGTCTGGTGGCACCTTAAAGACTAACAGATTTATTTGGGCATAAGCTTTCGTGGGTAAAAACCTCACTTCTTCAGATGTAGAGTGAGGTTTTTACCCACGAAAGCTTATGCCCAAATAAATCTGTTAGTCTTTAAGGTGCCACCAGACTCCTTGTTGTTTTTGTAGATACAGACTAACATGGCTACCCCCTGATTCTTTGCCACTGTCCATCAGCCTGATACTCATTTCTGTACCTAGAATATTTTCCTATGAGAGATTACTCAAGGAAATTTCATAAAAATACTTGCGTTTGTGAGCATTTACAGCCTAGGTCCGCACCCCCAGGACTGTCTTGTAATATAAATGAATAAATATCTCCAGTGTTAAGAGTTACTTATTTTGGATGTCCACTTTCTTGCGATCTGTGTGGAAAGATATAAAAATACATGAAAGTGACAGAACAAGCCGACTTTTCTTTATTATAAAATTTTCCTTTAAGCCTTCACCAAACCTGACAGCATCTCTGTGAATTTAGTAGACTATCACAAGCTGTTCCGAATTGCAAATACTTACATTGAGCTTTCCAAGCAATAACATGCTAATTCTGTGATTAATCCTGCCGTTTTCAGGGCCCATCCTATTTTTTTTTAATTTCTCCCTTTTCACAAATGGTTTCACTACCCTGCAGAGAATGATTTTGCTGTTTGCATTCTACAGAGTCAATATTTCTAATGGAGGTTATGAACTATTTTATGCCCATTTTATGACATCCGCGCCTTGGTACATGGTGCAGGCTCATATTTCAATCTTAGTCTCTTGGTGCGTGATGCCAGAAAGAGCAAATGCACAGATATAAGCAAGGAGGGTTGTGGGTGACTCTCTAGATGTGTTTTGATTAGAATTTGGAACAACAATACTAGTATAATTTCTACAGCTGTGCATGATGTTGTACAGAGTGCCAGAGATGTGCCACCAGTGGAATTCTCTGCAAGGATCCCAACAGTTCCTAAATATATTTGACTATGTTGCATGGTGTAAATATAGACCTGGGAGCCAGAAATTCCCAGTCGCTAGACTTTTGCTCTCATGCTGATTCCCCGTGTGACATTGGAAAAATCCCTTAACCTGTTTGCCTCAGTTTCTCTGTCTGTACAAGAAGGATAGTAATATTTAACATACCTACTTATATGACTCTTTTTACCATAGTATCTAAGCCCCTCACAGTCTTCAATGTATTTATCATCACAACACCCCTGTGAGTAGGGAGGTATTATTATCTCCATTTTACACATGGGGAACTGAAGCACAGAGAGAGTAAAGACTTAAAAGGAGTTAGGCTCCTAACTTCCATTGAAATCCATGTGCTTCAGTGCCCCCATTGAAATCAATGGAAATTAGGAGGGCTGAATACTTGAAAGGAGTTAGGCTAAGTGACTTGACCAAGGTCACACAAGAAGTCTGTAGAAAAGCAGGGACTTGAGCTCATCTCTGCTATGTCCTAGGCTGGTGTCCTAACCACCTCTCCTCACTGGAGAGGAGGAGTTGATTGATTGTTGTAAAGTGCTCTGAAGATGCAAAGAGCTACATTGGTGCTAAGCATGAATATTGTTACTGACCTCGTGTCTTAGACTTAGAGAGAACTTCCCGTAAGGCTTTTCTCATACACTAGGGATTTTTGTATGTTCCAAGTTTTTAATGGCTTCTGATGGAGCTGAGCATCTTACAGAGTTGTTCTTTTTGGTAGTGTGAATCAAGAAACTACGACTGAAATACAGGCTAGTCTTGGAGTACCAGTTGAATATATCCACAGCAAGACACACCACTTACCCAGCAGGCTGCTGCATTGTGTGATGACTATCTTCCGAACAGATTAAAGATGTTTCCCCATGGACAGTGCCTTGTGATAGTCTAGTATCGTGTATTGTCAGAATTAGTTAACTGAATGGTACATTTCCCGGGCACCTGCTCTCAGACATAGAGGGTAAGAATCTCAAACTGCTCCGTCTTCTTTTTGCCAGTAAAGGGGCCAGATCAGTAAAGCCCCGGATCTGGTCACTGGAGAATTCCCCTGGTGCTGGAACTGAGGCAGACAACCACAGGCTGCCTCCTAAAGACCCTTCACTAGCATTGGCTAAGGGGACAAGACAGGAACAGAGCTGGGAGCAAGATGGATGTGCTGGATGTGGTCACTCAGCATGCAGCGCTACTGTAATTCTGGGTGGCACTGGTGCCCCTACTTCAGTCCAGGAAGGCTGCCATAACTTAGCATCTCAGAGTTGTCTAAATTATGACAGATATCATGCCACTAAAGCAGCTGAGTATCAGGAGGACACAAAGGTATCTTAAAGCCTTAGCTCCCATTTTCGCTGGGTGGTGAGTTGAGTTCTGTGGTGTGTCTCTTACAGGTGCAGTCCAGATTTTCACCCAGAACCCTTAGGTCAAACTTTTCAAGTGTCCATTAATTTTAATGCCTCTCTTTCTGAATTCCATTCCTGACTTGACATCTATCACAAGTTCTGGGTTTTTCCCTGTTCAGCCTCTTCCCCCTCTCTCCTCCCCAAGACCATCTTTTCCCAGTGTTTCTATGAGCATATCACCAAATTCTGGCCCTACCAGAGTTAATGGCAAAACTTCATGGGGATCAAGATGTGGTCCTGACTCCATACTCTGTAGTTTTTGCACCATGGTGTATAGGGATGTGGGAAGGGGATAAAGACTCTGAATGATGGCTCTCAGAATAAAATCACCAGTTGGAATTTAAACACAATGGCATTTTAAAACAAATTATCTACTATATAGGTTTTTCTCACACTGCTTTAATATACAGTAAGTGTAAATTTGTGTCAGCTGTTGAAATGCCAACGACGACTGCAGGGTAATGTATTTAGCACCTACAAAAATATGTACATACAGTATAACTCATTAGTGTGGATGCCATGATTGTGAGTTTCAAAGTTAATTATCCTGAGGAGTGAGAATAAATAAAACAACCTCCAATAAATCCTAGCTTCCTTGCCAATGAAAGAAGCAGGCACATATTTTTATGAAATTCTGGGAATTTATTACAGGGTGAAATCAGAATAACATGTGCCTTTCTTACTCTGAAAGAGTGTTCAAAAACTAAAAAGAAGAAATGCAAAGGATTAAGAAAAAAATATGTAAGCACTATATCTGTCTCATTTAATGAATTTAATAGACTAAGTATTTGGGTTTGTTTTTTAAAAAGGGTCACAGTTTAGCCTATTGTTACAGTTGAATACAGCTGTCATTAATATTACATTGAGATTGCATTTTTGTGTGTATATCTACAGATCAAATAATGTATTCATATCTATATCTAGATGTACTGTCAGATATAAATAAATAGACTAAGTGTAAAGATTGTGACAAATGATATAGACAGAGTGTAACATTAAAACAAATAGCTTTGAGCTAGACATGAAAGAGTAGAATTTTAACCAATCTTGAACTTCAAGATAAAAGTTTCAATGTTAAGAAATTCAAACCCATCTATATTAATTCTTCCTATTTGTACTGTCCACATTCACTTCTACTGCAAGCTCTGGATGCCCTTTCCGCTCTTACTGAAAATATACAACACAGCATTGACCAGGCAGAGCCTGCTATCCCAAAACCAATGATCTGACCATAATGTTTGCTGGGCCTTGAGATGACGATTCAGAATGTCTCATATCCATTCACCTGTCTAATTTCCTCGTATGTCCTGTTGTTAGATATTGGGTTGTGGCCACTGTGCTGCTCTCCTATTTTCATAGATTCTAAGGCCAGAATGGAGTGTTGTGATCATCTAGTCTGACGCCCTGTACAGGCCATAGAACTTCCCCAAAATAATTCCAAAAATGATTTTGATTTAAAAAAATTGTCAGTGATGAAGAATCCACCATAACCCTTGGTAAATTGTTCCAATGGTAAATTACTCTCACCATTAAAAATTTACACCTTATTCCCAGTCTGAATTTGTCTAGCTTCAACTTCCAGCCATTGGATTGGGTTATACCTTTATCTGCTAAATTGAAGAGCCCATTATTAAATATTTGTTCTCCATGTATGTAATTGTAGACTGTGATCCAGTCAGCTCTTAACCTTCTCTTTGTTAAGCTAAATAGATGGAGTTCCTTGAATCTACTACTATAAAGCATGTTTTCTAATATTTTAATCATTCTCATGGCTCTTCCCTGAACTCTCTCCAATGTATTGACATCCTTCTGAAATTGTGCACACGAGAACCGGACACAGTAGTTCAGCAGCAGTCTCACCAGTGCCAAATTCCAAGGTAAAATAACCTCTCTACTCCGACTTGAGATTCCCTGTTTAAACATCCCAGGATCACCTTAGCTTTTTTCGGCCACAGTGTCACATTAGGAGCTCATGTTCAGCGGTTTCAGAGGCATTGCTTCCCAGGATAGAGTCCCCCATCCTATATATATGGTCTACATTCTTTGTTCCTAGATGTATACATTTACATTTAGCCATATTAAAATATGTATTGTTTGCTTGCATGCAGTTTACCGCTCAATCCAGATCACTCTGTCTGAGTGACCGGACCTCTTCTTTATGTACTACTCCCCCAATTTTTATGTCATCTGTAAACTTTCAGTGATGATTTTGTTTTCTTCTGTCATTGATAATAATGTTAAAAAGCATAGGTCCAAGAACCGATCCCTTTGGGACCCCCACAAGAAACACACCCATTTGCTGATGAGTCCCTGTTTAAAATTATATTTTCAGACCTATCAGTTAGCCAATTTTTAATCCATTTGATGCATGCCATATTAATGATATATCTTTCTAGATTTTTTAAATTAAAATGTCATGCAGTACTAAGTCAAATGCTTTACTGAAGTCTAAGTATATTACATCCACACTATTACCTTTACCAATCAAACTTGTAACCTTATAAAAAAAAAGGTATCAAGTTAGTTTGACAGAATCTGTTTTCCATATGCCCATGTTGATTGGCATTAATTACATTACCCGCCTTAATTGTTTTATTAATTGAGTCCCATATCAGCTGCTGCATTATCTTGCCTGAGATTAATGTCAAGTGGACAGGCCTATAATTACTTGGGTCGTGCCATTAACCCTTTTTAAAAATTGGCACAACATTAGCTTTCTCCCAGTCTTCTGGAATTTCCATAGTTTTTCAAGTCTTATTGAAAGTCAACATTAAGTCAACACAGAGCTCCTCACACAGCTGTTTTAAAACTCGTGGATGCAAGATATCCAGACTTGCTGATTTTAAAGTGTCTAACTACTTGGGTGCAGCAGCTACTGTTTAACATCCTCCTGAAATAACACTCTTCCCATCCAACTGTTATCATACGATATGACTACATCATCTGTTTTCCCCCCTAGTTTAGAAGAGTAATATTTATTGAACACTTCTGCCTTTTCTGCTTTATTATTGATAACTACTATTTCCATCTAGTAATGAACCAATACATTGTTAGGATTCTTTGTGTTCCTAATAAATTTTAAAAATTCCTTGTTATTGTCCTTAATTCTGTTGGCCATAGATTTCTCCTTGTGTCCTTTTGCTTCTGTTATCAATTTTCTACAGTTCCTAGCTTCTGTTTCTGGTCTTTTATTTCAACCACTGGATTGCTGCCTTTCATGGAGGGAAAGGAAGGTTAGTGAGGATCTCACAGAATTCCTCCCAAATTGTTCTGACTGAGGCTGGAATTTATCACCACCTCCTCTCCACTCTGTAGATCCCCCAGGATCAGGTCAGTGGGAGGCCACCTCCACCCACAAAGAGGATCTGAGCTTGCTGCTTTTTCTGAATTTAAGGCCAGGAGATCCTTTCCCTGACATTCTTTTACAGAGCTTGGGTGCAGCTGGCACTGAAAATGTATGTGTGTTACAAGAAGAGCTGGCAGCAATGTCTAAAATCAGGGTTGCCTGCCATTTGCAATTGTAAGATTCTATGTGTCTGTGTTTACACATATAATGTACATGAATGTAATGTTATATTTCAAAGCTAGAGTTTACTTATCAATTTGCAAAGTTCTGACAATGTATTTGACCCTGTACTAGGCACTGAAGACAACTTAGTCCTTCTCCATAGAGCTTACTGGATGGACAGACAATGCCATTCCAACACACATGCATGCTCACAGACAAACATGTGAAGACCCAAAGGAAGTCTTTGTTTAAAAAGGGATGCCGTCAACTTTAATTTGTTAAAACTAATTCACAGCTACTCCAGTTTCTGATAGAACATCCTTGATTCATTTTAAAAAAAGAGTTTTAGGGCTTTCTCTTTGTCCTTCCTGCTGTTTATAAGAGTCCTTTCAGTAAGAAAGAGTGAGCCTCAGCCACATCGTCCAATGTGCTAAGCTTGCCCCTGTCTCCCACCCCCTCTCTCTTCCGTTCCAGTGTGCACACAGCTGCCTACCTGCTCTAGCACCCAAAGAAGCTGCAGCACCCAAATTCTAAGCCTCTTTTCAGGACATGCATGGGAGTCCCAGAGACTTAAGAATCCTCCCCATTTGCTATCTCCAACCCCAAGCTTCTCTTGCTTCCTATTGGGATCTGGGGAGAAAAGAAGGAAGTTCTTTACTCTTTCTCGAGATTCCTGTGGTGTCCTGGACTCATGCAAGGGTATGTGAAGTGAGGAAGGGAGTTCTCCTACCCATCCCTTTCAGCTTTCGTTGCTTCCGCACTCCTGTGTTTTGATACATACACACACATCTAAAATATGTGGTGAGAATGGCTTTGTGATACATCACGGACCTATACTATACAGTGTATTTTTCTTGTGCACTTCACCACCTCACTTTACCCACTAATCCTTCTCAGTCAGGACAACTTCTGACATTCCAAGCCTCTGAGTAGCTTTGGATAGCTGCCATTTTTCTGTTAAGCAAGGAATGGTTTTTCTCCTGCGCCACAAAATGTGAAATTTTCTACCTCAAAATTACATTGGCCCCAAAACCCTGGACAGGAAACTGTCAATCATGTATCACTGGCAGGGTTTGGATTCAGTATTTCATGACCAATAAAATGTTTTTCATTGGAGGGGGAGAGAAATCCTTGCTTTTCCATCTCTCAAAGGTCTGACAGATTGGACTATGAACTTAATAATTGTTATGTGCAGAAATGCTAATAAGTCATTTTTAGAGTGTTTTAATTAGACATAATTTTCTTCTCCTTCCATCAGGCTCAGTTAGGATGTGTGATTTTCAAAAGCACTTAGGTGATTTAGGAACACTAATCCCTATGAAAGAGAATGCACTCCTGAATCACTTAAGTCTTTTTTTTTTTTTTTTTTGAAACCCCACCTGGGTAGCTAAGGTGTCCAGTGTTAGGCAAAGAGAGACAAAAATAGTCTGAATAAAAGATTTAGAAATTCTTTAATACTTTTCTAAAATAGATTCCCCCCCCTCTAGAATATGTGGCATATACTGATTACAGGATGGTATAACATGGCATAAAGGTTTTATTGGCACTCATTTGGATGCCCTACATTATTCACTCATGGCTTTAAGAATAACATGTCTCTGCCAAACACAGACCAGTAAATCTTTCTATTGTACTATTGCATAATTTGCACATACTTGATGTTGCTGTTTTCTTGTCCATGTTGCTATGTAGCCTTGACTTCTGCATGTTGTTTCACATCGGTCATGGAATTTTTTGTTTGATTCTTCATGTGGAAAGAACGGCCATTGTTGTTTGTTTGTATTACAGTAGTACCTAGAGACCCAACTGAGATCAGAGCTGCATTGCACAAGACATAGTGAGGGACAGTCCCTGCTCCCCAGAGGTTACCGTCTAAGGGCAGGACTGTCATTTTACATAGCTACAATGCCCAGGAAGCAGATTGGGAAACAGATCGTAGCTGAGTCACAGTTTCCTCCTGCTCTCATGCATTATACCCATCTGACCCTATACCTGGTGCAGAGTACATCTCTTCCCCTTCCTACGCACTCACTGTCCACATGTATGGGGTGTTACGGGGCATATTAGCCCTGTGGAGCAGTGGCGTACTTAGGAGTGGAAATTTGAGTGGGCCCCAACTTTTGGGTGGACGGGCAATGACAGACTCTGCTATCCACTGCTGTGCTGGCTGGCTGTGCAGCCTGGCCGGGGCAGGGAGCGCCGATCCCCTTGGCTGCGCCCTGACTCTGCAGCAGAGGAAGAGAGGCAGCCATTGCCTCGTTGCGGGGTATGGGCTGCTGACCGTCAGCTGGGGGCTCACGGGCTGTATGGCCCTCTGAGCGGGGTCGGCTCTGTCTGCGCTGCGGGGTCATGAACTTGGGCTTGCCTGTGTGCACAACTTGGCCTGGACTCTGTACAGAGTTGCACAGCAAAGTGCATTCTCTCCTGGGAGCACTGCAGAGAGACCACCCTCACCGCTGCCTGCAGCTGGCAGGGGATGAGCCATGCGGAGCGCGCCGCTGGCCAACAGGCAGCCCCCGAGTACCCACTAGCTCAGCTTCTTTCCCGACACCATGACCTTTTCCTAGTCCTGGTGCCCCCAGATACAAAGCTTTGCCTGCTGGGTTGTGCACGTGCCTGGGGAGGCTCAGAAAATGGCAAGGCAGAGCTGCCGGAGTGTAGCTTTCTGAAGAGCAGGTGCATAGCTCCGTCCTGGATTTGAGGTGCCCGAGTTACGCTCTGGGCCACTGTGGCAGCACTGCACCCCTGCTCAGATTTGGCTGGGCCTAGATGCTAAGTGGGTGGGCTGCCCACCGGTGGCTATGTCCCTGCTGTGGAGATTACTTTTTGTTCCACCGTTACCCATGGTATGGGTAGCTAGCATAGGGGGTCAGGCCCCTTGTGCCCACTTCATGCCCACATAGGGCAGTTAGGACACACAGGGCGACAAGTTAGGACAAGTCACAATCTGGCCCTAAATAGAAGGCAGACAAAAGGCGGAAACGGAGATATAGAGGGGTAAAGTGACTTGTCAGATATCGCACAGTGGGCAGTGAAAATCCATGTCTACTGACTGCCAATCCAGTGCTCTATCAACTGAGCCATACTGCCTCACTGTCACTGAAGCTATTTAATTTTCCATCACATCAAACGTGCTTGAGTTTTCTTCTGCTGGGGAAGGAATGTGTTTTTTATTAATGATGAATTACAGGCCTTTTTTTAAATTTGTCTTTAAATCTCTTGTTCTCTTTGCTGGCAGGGGTTTGCAGCATATAGATCAATTCTATGTCTTCGCACTGAAAGAAGATCCTCTTAAATAACCATTCATTAACCACCACCCTCTCCCCTTCCCTGTCCCTCGTATGTAAGTGGTTATCTGGTATAATTGAACACTTCATTCCAGCGCCGCTTTTATCACGGTAGTTATAGCAGATATCTACAGCCTGTGAGAGAGTGTTATGATTAGGGCTGTGTGAAGTATTAAAAAAAAATCTTAATTAATAGTTTTCACGTTTTTTACCAAAATGGGCCAATTTAGCAAAGAGAAAAACCGCACTGAGATTTTGTATTTTCTTGTTCAAATGTAGAGCCCGGTAAATAGTACGGGCCAGAATTTTAAAGGTAATTAGGTGCCTAACTCCCATTAGAGTCAGTGTGAGTTAGGCATCTAAATACCTTTACCAGTCTGGCCCTACATTTTTTAAATTTTAATCTTTTTAACAAAAATGTTGTTTAAATATGATTTTAAGATGAAATTTGTGTATGTTCTTGAAGGGTTCGTAACCATTTTATGGAAAGAGCAGTATTTCTCAACTATGAATAGTGACTATTTTTCCAAATTTCAAGCAAAAGTGTCATTTTCACACACTATTACTACATATTCATGAGCATGGGGTGGTCAGCGTGGTCCAGTAGACAGGGCTGAATTAACATCTGGGAGATCATAATTCTGTTCCTGGCCTGTTCAGTGACTGTGGGAAGTTACTTCACCATTTTATGCCTCGGTTTCCCCATCTGTAAAATGGAAACAATGATACTGAGCTTCTTGTTAAAGCTCTTTAAGATCTGCAGATTAAAAGCTCTACACCAGTCATTGTCATAGATTTCAAAGAGCAGTATCGGTCCCTACATGCTTTTAACCCTCTAGCCAAATAACCACCTGCACACGTCGCGTGTCTGACGAGTTGTAATTGATGAGGTGTTGTTCCACGGAATTGATCTATGCAGTGCCGCAACCCCTAGCCAGTGGAAGAGATTTAAAGACAAATTAAAAAAGATGCCTCTGGCACGTGCCCAGTGAAACAAGCAAGGGCTACATTCCTTCCACAGAATAGCAATATTATTGATTTATTACTTGTAATATGGTAGTGCCCATTTAGAATTGGGGCCTGAATATGCTCAGCACTATACAAACAGAGCTATACACAATCCCTATCTTGGGGGTTGGACTAGATGACCTCCTGAGGTCCCTTCCAACCCTGATATTCTATGATATTCTATGAAGAATGTTACCCCTCTCCTGAAATATTTTGGTAACAATTGGCTGAAGGAAGATATCTAGTGTAATAGCACAAGTCACAAAGTCAGTCATAAGGCTCAGGCCATGCCCTCCCCTGGGGAAAAAGTTGCAGGAGGGATAAAGGTGCTCAGAAAACTCAGTTTACACTACAGAGTTTTTCCAGGTCTCATGCCATTGCTCCTGTAATGAACACAGCAGAGTCCTTTGGTGGAATATAATTGAACAGCGACAGAGATTACACCAACTCGAGGCATTCGAAACACTCATGCTGGCATTTTTTTATTTTCACACAAGTTAAGCCTGTATTTGCAGGAATACATTAATCCCCTAAAAATAATGTTAGGGGAGGTGGCAGGACGTCATGTACATGGATGAATATCAAAAGAAGGCTTGAGCCTGGAAAGCAAAAACCTCGTTTAGAAGTAATTACATTTCCTTCTCTTTTATTACTCCGTAGCAGAGTTAAAAGAGTGGCCCCAAGAATAAAGGAAGTTGGTTTTTCCACTAGGGAGTATGCACTATTTTCCTCCTGCAAATCAATATGTCTTATGTCTCTGGTAATTGCCAGTGCACTGTGTGAATTAGGATACAATCTTTTCACAACATATTTGGACCTGAAAATCGCTCGTGAGCCAAGTAAATTATCCATTTTCATTTTATAGGTAATTTGCTTTGTTAAGGGTTTACATTAAGTGCCTTCAAGTAATGTTAATTTATATGGGGGGGGGGTTAAGTTTAAATTTTCTTGGCATTGAGTAACTTACTCCCTAGTAGTTGTCTGTGCTGTTTTCTAGTGCATTTGAAAGCTGTGTAGCTTTTAGTCATTATTGTTCACATTAAGACAATTTAATTAGTTGACCTTTCTACTTTCCTTTAAGATAACATCATTAATTGTTGTAATTATTTGGGTCTTTCCAACATTTTTTTTAAACCACATATTGATTCCTATTAATGTTTCATTCTGTAACTAGTTTAATTTCTTGCTAATTCATTTCTAGCATTTTTTCTGTTTATTCATTTATCTGCGAAGGATATTTTTTGGTTTTGCTTTTTTTTTTTTTTAAGTGATTCATCTCCCACTAGGTGAATTGTCAGTAGAAAAATCTTTTCCTAATTCCAGTGGAAAATATATTATAATTGCACTTTGGGTACAGTTCTCCTTGAATTTCTGGCCAAATTGCAGTAGTAATATAATTGAATATAACTGAACTCCGGACTGCTGCATTTTCCTTTTCTTATTTTTTTCAGATGTCTGGTGTCTTAGGTTCCAGTCTGGTTGCTATTCATTTACACTGCAGAAGCCTAAAAGTCTGACCCAATTTTGGGAACCCGCTGTTCTAGACATTCTGCAGACATATAGTAAATGATAGCCTCTGCCCCAAAGAGCTTATGATCTAAAAGAAAAGATGGAACAGGTAGACAAAACAAACATAACCGTCAGCACTGGCCACTAAGGTGCATTCTCTCAATCCGAGATATTTAATGGCCTCTGTAGCCGTGGCAGCTGCTCAATCTTTAATGCATTTAAAGTGCTATTATCCCCATTGACATCAATGGCTGTTAGGAACCTAAATACCTTTCAAGATCTGGGCCTAAGTGACTTACCCAAGGTCAGACAGGAAATCTGTGGAAGAGCAGGGAATTGAAACTGTGTCTCCAGCGTCCCAGAATACTGCTGTAACCATTGGAGCATCATTCCTCTCATTCGCCTTTGGCAACTTTCTTGGCTAAAATCGAGTAACTAGAATTAGTTTAATAGAATCATAGACTTTAAGGTCAAAAGGGACCACCAGAGCATCTAGTCTGGCCTCCTGTATAGCATAGGCCACCGACACCACCCAACACAAGAAATCCAACAACTGAAATTAATTAAATTATTACAGCCCACAGGAGACTAGTCTGTTGTGTGCCACAGGCAGAGAATAGGAAGGACTGAGGCGCACCAATGCCTGAGGCCCCCTAAATGGAAGGGAAATGGCTGAGCGACTGCTCGTAGGCACCTCAGAGCCCTGGGACAAATCCCTGCTGGACCACACTCAATATGCCCTTCCAGCTTGACTGTGAACCACTGATAACTACTCTCTGGGAATGGTTGTCCTGCCAGTTATACACTCACCTTATAGTAGTTCCATGTAGCCTATATTTCTCTAGTTTGTTTATGAGAAGGTCATGTGAGACAATAACAAAAGCTTTACTAAAGTCAACATATACCACATTTATTGCTTCCACCCTCCACCCCACCCCGCCTCCACAAGGCTTGTTACCCTATCAAAGAAAGCTATTAGGTTTGTTTGACATGATTTGTTCTGGACAAATACAACCTGACTGTTACTTATCACCTTATTAACCTCTAGGTGTTTACAAATTGATTGCTTGATTATTTGCTCCATTATCTTTCTGGGTACTGAAGTTAAAATAACTGGTATGTAATTCCCCGGGTTGTCCTTATTCTCCTTTTTTTAATAAACTCGCACTATATTTGTCTTCTTCCAATCCTCTGGAATCTCTCCCTTCTTCCATGAGTTTTTTTAAGGTAGTCACTAATGGCTCAGATATCTCCTCAGTCAGCTCCTTGAGTATTGTAGGATGCATTTCACAAGGTCCTAGTGACATGAGGACTTCTAACTTGTCTAAGTAATTTTTAACTTATTTCCCTATTTTAGCCTCAGATCTTACCTCATTTTCACTGGCATTCACTTCGTTAAATGTCCAATCACTACTAACCTTTTTGGTGAAAACTGAAACAAAAAAAAGACATTTAGCACTTCTGCCATTTCCACATTTTCTGTAATTGTCTCCCCCACACCCGTCATTGAAAAATGGGCCTACCCTGTCCTTGGTCTTCCTCTTGCTTCTAATGTATTGGTAGAATGTTTTATTCTCCACCCTTGGTGTCTCTAGCTAGTGTTTTGTGTTTGTTTATATTCATTCTTTGTAATTTGACCTAGTTTCCACTTTTTGTAGGACTCTTTTTTGAGTTTCAGGTCATTGAAGATCTCCTGGTTTAAGCCAGACTAGTCTCTTGTCATACTTCCTATCTTTCCTACACAGTGGAATAGTTTGCTCTTGCGCCCTTAATAATGTCACTTTGAAAAATTGCTAACGTTTTCGAATGGTTTTTCCCCTTAGACTTGCTTCCCATGGGATCCTACCTAACAACTCTCTGAGTTTGCTAAAGTCTGCCTTTGTGAAATCCATTATATTTATTTTGCTGTTCTCCCTCCTACCATTCCTTAGAATCATGAACTCAATAATTTCATGATCACTTTCACCCAAACTGCCTTAGACTTTCAAATACTCAACCAATTCCTCCCTATTTGTCAAAATCAAATCTAGAACAGCTTCTCCCCTAATTGCTTTCTTCATCTTCTGAAATAAAAAAAATGTCTCCAGTGCATTCCAAGCACTGCTATATTATTTTCCCAAGAGATGTCTGGGTAGTTGAAGTCCCCCATCACCACCAAATCCTGTACTTTGGATGATTTAGTTTGTTGTTTAAAAAAAAAGCCCCATCCACCTATTCTTCCTGTTTAGGTAGTCTATAGTAGACCCCTGCCATTACATCATCCACAGTTTTTACCCCTCTTATCCTTACCCAGAAACTTTAAACAAGTCTGTCTCCTATTTCTATCTCAGCCTCAGTGCAAGTACATATATCTTTTATACACAAGGCAACACCTCCTTCCTTTTTTCCCTGCCTGTCTTTCCTGAGCAAGCTGTACCATCTCTACCAATATCCCAATCATGTGTATTATCCCACCAAGTCTTTGTGATGTCAACTATGTCATAGTTGTGTTTACTCACTAGTAATTCTAGTTCTTCCTGGTTATTCCCCATACTTCTCGTACTAGCATACAGACCTCTAAGATACTGATTTGATTTCTCCTCTATGTTCCCTCTTGTCTCTCCTTTGTTCCTGCTGTAATTGCCCATGCTTCCCCCAAATTATGACCTTCTCCCAGGTCTCCATGTTTTTGACTTACCTGTGGCCTTTTGTCTCCTTCCCCCCATCGAACCTAGTTTAAAGCCCTCCTCACTAGGTTAGCCAGTCTGCATCCAAATATGCTCTTCCTCTTCCTCAATAGATTGACCCCATCTCTGCTTAGCAGTCCTTCCCAGAACAGCATCCTGTGGTCAAGGAAGCCGAAGTCCTCCTGGCGACGCCATCTGTGCAGCTATGCACTCACCTCCAGGATGTATCTGTCTCTGCCGGGGCCCCTACCCTGGACCGGCTGGATTGAAGAGAACAACACCTGTGCCCCCAGCGCCTTCTTTCTTATTCCAGAGCCCACCAGTCAAGTCTACTCTGCTACAGGTCATATCTCACAGTATCTTCAGTGGCTGAGCAGCATGGGGTTGCAGTCAGAGGGCTGGATGATCTTCGACAATCCCTCTGTAAATCTCAGATATGGACCCCTGTCAGGCAGCATACCTCCCGGAATGCCACGTCAAGCTGACTGATGGGTGCCTTCACTCCCCTCAAAAGGGATCACCAACCACCACTATTCTCCTTTTCCTCTTGGGAGTGGTGGCCATGATTCTCCTAGCTTTGGGGTTACAGAACTTCTCCTCCTCCACCTTTGGGGGTGATTCTTCATGCCTCATTGCCAGGGCAGCATAATAATTCTTCATCACTATGGTTGGTGGGTCGGGAGCAAGGGCGGAGCACTGCCTGCTTCCAGAAGTAACCCGCAGCCAGTGTCCTCCTTGTGACAAAGGCGAACCCTCCTCCCCCAGTGGTGTGACAGCTGTCCTCTCTAGGTGGATTGAAATAGATATTCACCCTCCCTGGGGCTTACCCCTTGATGCATTTATAGGCAGCGATCCTATTTCCTCTCAGCTTTCTTTTTGCTAAACTAAGAGCCAAGCTTTCCCAGTTTCCTCTCATAAAATAGACCCTCATCATCCTAGGACCTCTTCTCTGCCCTGGTGCAATTTGAATTAATCTTTCTTGAACAGGGTGACCAGGATTGTACATAGTATTTCAAATGAGGTCTTACCAGTGCCTTGTACAATGGC
The DNA here is from genome assembly GCF_028017835.1 of Emys orbicularis. Taxonomy (NCBI): domain Eukaryota; kingdom Metazoa; phylum Chordata; order Testudines; family Emydidae; genus Emys; species Emys orbicularis. The sequence goes on from NC_088683.1 coordinate 351,640,903, forward strand.
ATGAATACTTCTCTTTCTCTGCTGGAAATGCCTCACCTGATATATCCTAGAGTCGCATATGTCTTTTTCACAGCTACATCACATTGGTGGCTCATAGTCATCCTCTGATCAATCCACAAATCCAGGTCCCTCTCCTCCTCTGTTGTTTCCAATTGATGAACCCCCTGCTTGTAGCAGAAATTCTTAGTATTAGACCCTAAATGTATGACCTTGTAATATTGAATTTCATCCCATTTCTCTCACTCCAGTCTTCAAGGTCATCTGGATCTTCCTGTATCATATTCCGATCCTGCTTTGCATTGAAAGATGTCTCCCAAATTTGAATCAGTTTCCCCATCAGTAAAATGGGAATAATGATACTGACCCCTTCTTATTTAAATACTTTAAGATCAGCAGATTAAAAGCTCTATTAACAAAAGTTAGACACAATTCTATACCAGACATTTCATTTATTTTTATCATCAAATTTCATTATCACACTCCTGCTTTTTTATTGTTAAGGTCATTAATAAAAATATTGATGTGGAACCATTTCAAATGCTTTATTGAAGTCCAGGTATATTAGATTTACTGAATTCACTTATCTGAAAAATCAGATCTTCCTCAAAGAAATAAATAAGGCTAGTCTGGCATTTATCTCCCTTTGGTAAACCCATATTTTATTACATCTCCTTTACTGTTTACCTCCATTAAATTAATGATTCTTTCCTTTACAGTTTGTTCTCAAGCATTGCACGACTGCCTTTTTTTGGTCCAGACAGGGTGCCTCATATCTTCTAATACGCAGATAACGGCAATTAATTGTGATAGGAAAGACTGGCCTTTTAGCGACAATGCATGGTAATGTCAGATTTCACATTTGGGATCCTTTTCTCTACTCAGCAGCCTAAAATGTATGAATCTAATGTGATTCCAGTTCAGAAGGAGTATGGAAATTGTCTGCATGTGCACCATTCCTAGTTCCTGTAACAAATTTTAGATATGCTTTCCAACAGTAGTAGTATCTGTTGATACCGAATGCCCAGTAGCAGATGGATTCAATGATCTTGAACAGTGGCACTCAGCCATTAGCATGGTCTTTTTACTTACGCCTTCCAGAGAAAGTAATGCACTTAGATCAACCATCTAGAATTTCAGCCAAACAATATATATTTCAAAAAAATAGAAGTATGATGTAAAGGGGTTAACATGAAATTATTTTGCTGTCTTGACTAGAGCATCGACCACCATGTAAATGTTTAATGTGACTGGTATCTGCAGTTAGACTAGGTAGAATAATGTAGAAGACTCACTGGTTCATCATACTTTCCAAGGAATAAAGGGATCATCACCTGGAGTCAGGAAAAATGACCTCCTCTATTGCAGTTTTGTGGAATCAGGTGTCTTTATAGGGAGCTTTCACCTTCTTCTGGAGCATCTGCTAGGATGTGGGATTGTACACTAATGATCAGATTTTTGCTGTAATTGGTAATTATGCATGCACATCCGTGCACATTGTGCCACATAACTGATATAACGGACTGCGACCTTATATGGGTCAGGGCCGGCTCTAGCTTTTTTGCTGCCCCAAGCAGCAAAAAAAAGCGCCGCCCCCCGAGCCCCCCCGCCGAGCGCCGCGCCGCCGGAGCCCGCCCCCGCCCCCTGCCGAGCGCCGCCGGAACCCCCCTCCAGTGCCGCGCCCGCGCCGCCCCCCCCCGCCGAGCGCCACGCGCCGGAGCACGCCCCCCGTGCCGAGCGCCGCCGGAACCCCCGAGCGCCGAGCCCCGCGCTGCCCCCCCCCCCCACCGAGCGCCGTGCCGCCGGAGCCCGCCCCCGCCTCCCACCGGAACCCCCTGCCGAGCGCCGCCCTCCCGCCGAGTGCCGCGCCGCCGGAGCGCCCTCGCGGAAGGCCGCGCCGCGCTCCCCCCGCCGCCCCTTACCAGGTGCCGCCCCAAGCATGTGCTTGGGTGCCTGGTGCCTGGAGCCGGCCCTGATATGGGTGTAATTGGTCATGGCAAGCTGGAAATGTGGAAGATGTAATCTTTGGAAAACCATGGTTTAAACATATGCATTTTTAATACTTACCTTATACTGGCAGTGGGGTTCTTGTTTTGAGATGGCCAGGCCAGCAGTCTGTCTTCTGTATGCATGATAGAGAACTGTGCAAAACATGCCACATGAAATCCACCCTGGAAGTAGATACTTGGAAACCAGTATTTCTTGCAAATGAGGACCAGGAGACTTTGCCTGCAAAACAAAACTGCCTCCTTCCCCTTTCCTTTTTGCATCATTGTTTCAAGCAATAAAAAAACAGCATTAAAAAAAATCCCTGCAAAGATGTACTGCTTAAAAATATACTTCTCTTTTTAGACTACTTCTTACATTTAACATAGGGCCAGACTCTCTGCTGGGGAAACTCCATTGAGTTAAATTGACTTCAAAGGTAATTTGGCCTACTACAATGATACACTTGAGTAACAAAAATACAATTTCGAAATCGTACCATAAATCTGTGCATCTGTCACGGGGTACAGCCCCCATCGCCAGACTGGCGCCTCCTCCTGGTCGTACTGGGGTTAGCTTGAGGCCAATGCCCACATCCGCAGTCTGCACACCAGCACTTTTGTCTCTGCTCCCGCCTACGGCTCCTCTCTCAGCTCCCAGAACCGCAGGAGCCCTCTTTGTGACTCAGCCCTCTGGCTAGGTTGGCATCTGTGTTTTCCCCTTCTGGAGGGATATCTCTGTCCAACAGACCAGCCACTTCCCCAGTGGCAAGTGGGGGGCCCCGGGCCTGCCCCCTACTCTGGACCCCAACCCAGGGACCCTGTAAATAGCCTCCTGCTGCTCCTCTGTAACCTCTGTCAATGCTGCTCTGTTTCCCTGGGCGACTTCCCCATGGCCCCAGCACCTTCTTCGCCCTCACCTCAGGGCCCTCCGAGCAGCCTGTCACTGCTTTGTCCAAAGCTCTTACAGTTCTCTCAGCCCTCCAGGGACGCAGTCCTTACTCCCTGGGATCCCCGCAGCAACTGATCTTACTCTGCCCTGCAGCTCCCTTTTATCTGAGCCTGCCGGACCCAGGTTGGTTGCTCCCTGCAACTCCTCCCTGGTTGGCTGTGCTTCGTGCAGTCTCTCTGGGTTACTCTGAGGATTCACCCCCATCGCTTCTTTCAGGACAGGGCATGATTAACCCCTTCTATGCCAGTGTGGGGTAGGCACCCCCATCACAGCATCTCCGAGCCCATATTAATGAATTTAGCTTCTTATGACATCCCTGTGATGTTGGCGGCATTATTTCTATTCTATTGATGAGAAGCTGAGGCACAGAAATGTCAGCTGATTTGCCCAAGGTCATACCACAGGGCAGTATCAGAGACAGGAAAAGAGACCTGTGAGTGTTAGTCCCCACTGTCAATCTTGTTGACAAAGGACAACTCGTAACCGCTGTTATAAAAAAAATACACGTTTATCTCTGTGATCAAACTGATGACACATCAGCAGTAACTAAAATGGTATTTTTTCACCTGCCTCCTTGTCCCCCCCCCCCCCCCCCAAAAAAAAACCCCTTGCTGTTTCAAAAAAGCATTTCACTATATAAGGATTTTTGTTCAAACAAATCCTGTCCATATGGTTGTCAGAGAAATTATCTTAAATGTGAAGACAAGAAAGAACTCTTCGACAAGCAAGACAATTACACTAAAACATCTTAATCAGTCAACTGCATAATGAATGTAAAGGAAAGCAGTTTAACATTCTGTTCGACAAATGTCTTATTGACCACAGGCACAGCTGCTGTTGCTATTGCCTGTGTCCTATCTGGACTCACTGATGCTTCTTTTTTGAACATCCCAGATATATAAGTGAAGTTGAGGGAAAGTCTGAGGCCTTCTCAGCTGTAGGGGAACAAGGCATTACAACAGACATCTAGCTGGAACATCTTCAGCTTGGAGCACCTGTATCACAGAAAACAGCTGTCCGGGTACTCTACAAGAGTATCGATTTCTTGTTATGCCTGGGAAGAGGTCTTTGGCTCAGGTCTGGCTGAATCAGTACAGTGTGCCACACTTTTTTCCCGGTGTATATGGGAAGCCCATTCAGCCAGTCCTCACAATGTCATTCCACAATTTAGTGCCTCATGTTTTGACTTGTGTACTACAGCAGGGACTCCACAGCACTCTACCCTAGGTAGCCATTGAAGATATTCTACCTGCAGTAGCAGAAACACACGTTAGTATATATTGCTCAGCAGTTGTTAGAGCATTCAGCAAATCATCAGCATCCACTTCTGTAAGCTGGTGGAATTCTTGGACTAGCTATCTGTATATTTTGCTTCTGCCCAATTCCTGCTGCAGTGAAAAGCAAGCTGGCCCAGTGCAGATATTTAATGTCTGGGCCTATTCAACGCAGTGGAGCTTGATTAGGTACAAGGATGGGGGGTGCTGCGGTAATATTATGTATAATTAACTCTCCCTTTTTACTGCACTTCCACCTACTTCTCTGCTGAAGCACAGGCCAGAGCTCAGGTCTTTCAGGATTTTTTTAAAGGCGTATTGCACAGAGTTAAGCCATGGGGAGAGAGTGCCATACACATTTTTAAAGAATAACTATATGACATCTGTAACCAGCATTTGGAACAATGCTAAACACTTTTATTAAGCAACTATTATTCAGTCACTATTTGTGATTTCCTACGCAGGTTTCCCCACTTTGTTGTTGTTACATAAGTTTTAGTGAAAGGGATATCTTAGTGCACACACATATGTACACACTCCCTCTCATCGTTTGACAGAGATGACTTCTCAGTCTCTGCAGTGGGGCATCAGAAGTTTATGTTTGTCACCTGGACTCCTCAGAGTCAGAGGAGAATGACAGCCCCACAGTTCCTCTCCAAACTTCTCAAAATCTCCTCAGCAAAGCAGTCTGAAGATCCTCCCAGCCAGCAACAAGTCCAGTCCTGGAGTCAATAGCTATCTGTCTCCTCAGCATCCAGAGAAATAGGGAGTCTGTAGTGTGGAACCAAAGTGTCACAGGCTCTGGGACACACCTCTCACAGCAGACACATCTTGGTCCTGCACTGTCCAGCCACTGAATCCACAGGGTCATCTCCAACATCCCATATTTATAACCTTTTCCCCACTGAGCTCTGAGTGGCTTAGCTGTCAGATGGTGCATGGTGGAGGCATGGGACCTGCTAGACTGCTTGTCCTTAATGGAAACCCTCTGCACAACTTCCAAGATAGCTGCCAAGTATGCCCTGTAACAAGCACACTCCCTCCTCTAGAGCAGTGGTTCTCAAACTAGGGCCGCCGCTTGTTCAGGGAAAGTCCCTAGCGGGCCGGGCCGGTTTGTTTGCCTGCTGCGTCCACAGGTTCGGCCGATCGCGGCTCCCACTGGGAGTGTTTGCCGCTCCAGGCCAATGGGGGCTGCAGGAAGTGGCGCGGGCTGAGGGACGTGCTGGCCACCCTTCCTGCAGCCCCCATTGGCCTGGAGCGGTGAACTGCGGCCAGTGGGAGCCGCGATCTGCCGAACCTGCAGACGTGGCAGGTAAACAAGCCAGCCCGGCCTGCCAGGGGCTTTCCCTGAACAAGCGGCGGCCCTAGTTTGAGAACCACTGCTCTAGAGGCTTCTTTCCCCTTCTAAGTGCCCTGCACTGCTCTGTTTGCGTGGTATAGACTCTGCCCGATGAGTCCTAGATGCTATTTGACCTGCTCCTCTTCAGCATTTATTGATAGAGCTGAGTGGACTCAACTGAGAGTCCTTGTTTCTGATTGGTGATTCCTAGAACTGATAACCTGGCTGAGCAGGTCTAGGCGCCAAGCCTTAGACCTGGTATGGGGACAGTGAAAGACAACACAGAGACTGCACTGGCTGGGAGGTTCCCCACTACCTGCTGAAATCACAGCGAATTGAAATCACGAAGAGCTGGGTTATGTGGTGGAACCTGAAAACCTGACGTCGCAGGAGCAGCAAGCAGTGGTGGCTAGTGGCAGTAGAAAGGCAGTGGCTAGTCGTGGCAGAGAAACAGTAGCATCTGTGAGACAGCTGCAGAGGTGGCAGCAGAGGCATTGCTAAATGCCCACCATCGGGGTGGGGGAGGTGAACCCCCATGAATACACTTCTGAACTCTGGGTCTTTGCTAACCAAGGACAACCAACTGTGGGTGGGATGTAGCAGAGGGACAGGAGAGTGCTGTGTTAAAGGGACATTCATTTGTTGGACTATCCCATCTCAAGGTGGGAAACTGAGGCAAAGGACACTGCCCAACACACTGTGGGGTCGGGTTTGTTTATGGTCACATGCTTTTGAATATGCTTGTGTTGTTTTCTCAAATTAATAAAAGTTCTCTTTTGTTATACACAGGCTCAGTGCTTGCGAGAAGGGAAGTGTTGCCTCTTTGAGGGGCCCAGGGGTGGTGTTAAATTTTCCCAGATTACTGGATTGGGGCTTGAGCTGGTTCTGTTTTGTATTGTTAAGAGGAACCCCTAGACATTAAACCAAGCCAGTGTCGCTGCCGACTCCACCTGGCAGAAGGGTTACACTTCTGTGGTGTCTCTCCACTTCACCTTCAGAGGAAGCTGCCAGGGGTGCTGGTAGACAGATAGTGTAGGATAGTATTTGCATCAATGGCGATCACCAATATTGTCTCATAGTTTCCTTATCCTCCCCCATTGGTCAGTATCCATCTGTCATCTCGGTTTTTATACTTAGACCATAAGCTCTTTTGGGGGCAGGGACCATCTTTTTGTTGTGTATTTGTACCGCACCTGGCACAATGGGGTCCCCGATCCGTGTCTGGGCTCCTAGGCGCCATGATGATGATAATAAAAAGGGAGAGGGTTAGCAGCCAGCTCTGTGTGATATTGATTGGCATCAGCCATAATTTGTTGTTCTGTCAAAGATTCAGCATGCCAATTATGGGAAATGATGTGCAGTTGCTTAAAACTGATTGTAAATTGCGTCTGACTGATTGGCAGAATAATGAGCTGAGGTTGTGGGAATCGACACTGGGCGCACTCAGTACCTTTTCATGCCATCAGCTTTTTGCAGCTGCAGGGAGTTTGACACAGTGGCAGTTCTTCGTCTGTTCATAAGAGTACGAATTCAACTGGCAACTCCGCACAAGTACTTCATATGAGGATCATGGGGTGTTTTGTTTCCCTTTGTGATTTGCTCCTGGCTGGTATCCGCCCACGCAGAGCCTCTCCACATATCTGCTTGTGCACTTTACACCACAATTTTATTTTAGTGGATATTCATTACGGTGCCCAGTGTCTATGTAAAAATTGCTTTTTACCTATTGGACAGAGACGCTGGTAATAAAATACACTTTTTCCCCGGAGAAGGGCTGCCCCACCCTTCCAGTCACCTTTCAAAAGATTGATAAAATGCATATGAAAATGATGCATTTCTGGCTGATTGGTATGCAAGAGAAACAAGACAAAACACTGCTTCTGCTCTACCTGCTTTCGTGTTTAATTAAACATGAGTTAATTCTGAACCCTAAAAGTGATCGTATTAAGTACATTTGTGTGTGTATGTACATATTATATATAACTTCTGTGTATTACTTTCCTAAAATGTGTGTGCGCATGTGAGAGAGAGAAATGTGTATACACATATGCATGCACAACACACACACACACACAGTATACAGGTGCTTAAACAGGACCCAAGTAGTTCATAGCCTATTGCAAGGGGGTGAATTTCATCCTTTGATACCAACAGTTTTCTTTTTCTACTACTATTCGTTAAAGCAGTTGCAGATACAACATAAATAAAAAGGTTGAACACGTTGTTTCACTCTGCCTGCAGCTGGCAGGACATTATCTCTGAGGGCTCCTTGAGTTCGGAACCTGCTGTCCACTCCTTGGTCTGGCAGAGCCCAGCTTTGGTCAACTTCCGGGCAGGCATGTTCCCCGGCCCATTTTTCCCCCATATTGCAAATGCTGTGAAGGAAGGAGTGGTCTGAGATTGATAGGGGCAGCCCTCTTGTTTATGCTGTGATTTTTAATTTATGGGAGAGGCACCCTCAGCACTGGATTTTAAAAACTGAAATAATAATAATAAACCACTGTAAGAAAAATACTACATTTCACATAGAAAATACAAGGTCACTATGCATCTTCAAGAAGAACAGTGTAATTCTGAACAGGAAAAGGAAAGAATAACATTAATTATGAAGTTTTTTTTATAAAAAAAAATATTTAATAGCTTAAACACATTTTTGTCTTCCATAAATGTAATAAACAGATATGAGTTTTCAAGATATTTGCCATCGGTATCATTTCTCATGCTGGTAAATTTCTCCATGGGAGAGGAGATCCTATGATTTATTAAACTGTTCATTTCTAGGGATGTTGCTGGGGGATTTCCAGTCAGTAGCTATAACCGCTTTGGCAGCTAATTATAACGGTTGTAAAAGGCAGCAAGGGGAACTATTATGAGGGCCACCTTCAGAGGCTGAAAGTGCTAATCCTGGTGTGAGATTAATTTAGGAGTGTAGATTTTAATATTATTTAGTATTTGTATTACAGAGGCACCTAGAGGCACCCCATAAGAACAGGGCCTCAAGGTGCTAGGCACTGTATGAATTCACAGTAAAAGATAATCCCTGCCTCCAACATTTTAGTCTAAAAAACAAGAAGGTAGATGAAACAAACAAGCTGATTAGGGTAACAAGTAATAGGACAAGACAGACCATATGAAAATGATGCACTTCTGAGTGATTGGCACGGAAGGGAATGTGGGCAAAATACTGCTTGTGCTATACCTGCTTTCAAACCATTTGAATGTTTAATGAAACATGAGTTAATTTTAGATCCTAAAAGTGACATTAAGTACATTTGTATGTGTACATTATCTAGAAACTTCTGTCTCTTACTTTCCATGTGTGTGTGTGAGAAAGAGACAGAAATGTTTACACACACACACACACACACACACACACACACACACACACACACACACACACACTGTATAGGTGCTTAAATGGGACATAAGGGGTTCATAGCCTATTGCAGGAAGGTACATTTCATTCCTTGAGGCCTACACTTTTCTCTTTTTACTATTATTTATTGAAGTAGTTGCAGATACAAAACAAGTAAACAGCTGGCATGAAGGTGGTGAGGAGGAGGAGCCTGAAACAGGGGTGAAGTGACTTGCTCAAGTTCACACAGCAGTCAGTGTCAGAGCTCACCCATCTGGACTCAGAGCTCCTACACATCACTTGTCGACTTTCAATTTAACACAACCATTTCAGGCATGGTAAAATCAGTGCCACAATCAGGGCTTCCCATATTGGTGCATATCCACCCATTCCAAATTTGCTGTGACCTGAGAATCCTTCAGGACTCCCATTGTATTAGAGGGAGCAAAGTATATATTCCAATACAAGAGACTAAATAACATACTGCAATACCGACTCAAGTTAAAAAACCTTTTTGGCAGTTAGTGTAAGAGCTTGAAATCTTGGGGTTCTCCTCCAAAGATCGATGGCAAGCAAGGATGCCAGCACCCTGAACAAACACATCTCATCAAGGACCCATGGAAAATGTGGTCCACTTTGAGTTGTATCCACACATCACAGACAGATCCACATATCAGCCAGACCAAGTAAGCCCAACTCAGTAACCCAGCCAAAGAGATTTCTCAAAACCCACCATGTGGGCACTATTGTTGGCAGCGCTGTGGAACTTCCTCCCCACTTTGAAGGGCCCCATGGAATGGGTACCCTGAAGTGCATTGGGGCATTTAACTTGCCTTTCAATCCCCTGTCCAGAGAGACTTAAGAAAGTCCACAAAGGGCGGGGCTCCCTTGTAAGTACTGAGAGACTGTGACCTGCGCTGGAGTTGTTACCCAGGATTTTCAGAACCCGGAGCCGGGGTAACTTTTATTGTTTCTCTCCAGGCGGTGTCAGGAATAAATCAACGGGGGCACACACGTCCATCTGATAAATAATTGGCACAAACCAGAGTGCTTTCACCTAAAACTACATTTTTATTAGGTCTCAAGCGTGTGCGCGCGCACACACACACACACACACACACACACACACAGAGAGAGAGAAACGCTGTAGCAATAGGTTTAAAGCATTTAAAAAACTTTTATAGTTACCCCAAAAGTCTGAAATGGTTCTGAGAGATCAGTGGCCAGATTTCAGGGGGCCCCTCCTTCCGTCTGACTGCTGGAGAGCTTAGATGCCAGAGCCTTGACCAAAGAAAACTTCCTCTGATTGCTCCAAAACGAATTATTCACCTAATATTTTATAGTTAACGTCAAACAAAGCACATAACTTATAGTGACTCCTAGTGGGTCACCATAGTAACCCCAATGGGTCACCAGTTCTCCGACTTTCAGCAAAGCTACTCATTATCTCTTATCAAAACATTTCTACTCCTAACAATAATAAGACTTACATATCAAAAGTGTCAGAGGCACTTGAGACCAAACACTCCTTCTATTCTCACAACACATTCACTTCTTGTCCCAACCTCCCACTATGATAGCAGTAACTGCAAACAGATATTTGGCCTTGCATTTCAGGACCTAAGATTTTCTTAGCCATGCAACGATTGGTTTTCAGCTGGCAGTGGCTGAACATGCAGTGGCTGACTGCAGTACTATAAAATTCTAAAGTAACAGAGTCACCCAGAATAAATAACCAGGTGCAGTCATGTTCTCCCACCATCTGGAAGGAAAAAAACCTCAGAGGCTTCCTTTACAGAGACAAAAATGTTGTTGCATAATAATTTAGGATCTATATCTCACAGACCTTATATTCAAAGAGCTTCTATGTAGACTTGTCAATTGTTTTCTATGATTGAGAAGTTTAAAAAGTTTCACCCTCTCTTGTGCATGTTCTCTGTCTATGGACAATTAATGACGAGTAAGGAATATAATTTGGAGGTCCCTCCTCCCTTCATCATTGTGGAATTTTATAAATTCCAGTTTACCTAGAGCCAGAATTTATCCTGGTGAGCATCTACTCACTAGAAATCCCAATGAAGGCACTGTAGGACGGTTGGTGGGAAGAACTGTTCTCCAATGGAAACAACGTGACCGTAACCCGGCCATTAATGGCTGTAGGAAATATTTAGAATTTTGAACTGACTATGCTGAAAATAAGTGGCAGCATGGTCTAGTGGATAGCATTACAGTCCTGTAAATCAGGAAAGCTGGTTTCTGCTCTTGGTTTTGCCACTGACCTTCTAGATGACCAATGGACAAGTCACTTCACCTCTTTCCCATCCCGAAACTTTGACTATGTAGATGGTAAACTCTTCAGGGGAGGGAGAGTGTCTTGCTACGTGTTGTACAATGCCTAGCTCAAAGAGATCCGGCCTTGGTTTGGGCTTATAGGTGCTATTGTAATGTAAATAATAAATAATGATGATAATAAAATGGAAGCATTATTTTTTCTGAAATTATTTGTAGGTCATAACTATGCTTTTTTCCTCTTTTAATTGTGTAACACCCTCTTTTGACCAAACTTAATATCCTCTGATGATGTAAGAACACAGTGGAGTCTTGTAAGGGATAAAATGGAAGAGATAATGGTTAGTGACATACCTGTGCTTTGAGTAACACTTCAATGAATTCCCTTCCTATTGAGAAGGATTTAAGGTTCTGACCTGTAATAAAACCATAATAAATCTCTGCGCTAACTGAACTGTGGTTTATCCCGTGAGGTTGTACTGTTCTCTTCACCAAGCTCCACATTCCCAGAACGTAATGAAGAATAGGATGACAGCTAGTTAGCCCATGGTTGGCCCCCTGAAAAGGAGAATCATGGCCATCTTTCCCCATGGTCATCCATACTGAGGGAGGATAGCTGCATTCTAAGTTACCTGAGGGCAGACACACGGTGAAAAGCTAGCAGACTGGCTACCTTTAAAGGACCCACGTTACTTGAAGCTGTACACCATTAAAGCCCGCACAGTAGACTATCTCCCCAATTTACTGAATGCCTGATTATCCTAAGGTCTTATCTGTCCTCTCCTCTGAACCTTCAGAAAACAGGGGAATAAACAACTATTTTTATGAGGGGAGGGCTAGCGTTAAAACAGCAGTTGAATATCACTTTATTAAAACTGGACAAATTTAGTTATGGTACAAAACTATTAATAAAAGTGAGATAAATGAGCTTCTGTTCCAAACTCATTATTTCTTGTATTAGTGGAATCTCTATTTTTTAGGAGGAGGGGTGGCTAAAGTTCCCCCAAGAACTCTGTGGTTTATGCCCATGGATAATCAGGGTCATGTTGCATCTACGTTCAGGCTTTGAGTTTGCTTTTTTTGGCTAAGCATTGGAAGAATGCTGTTTAAAAAGATCCATGTTAGCAAAACGGATCTACCATAGTTGTCCATAAAACGTTAACTATTTTCCTTTGCCCACCATCTCTTAACTTGACAGACCCGTGGTCTGAACACTTTCCGACATTAGTCAGAAGTCACTACATGATAAGTGTTCTGGGAAATAGTTGTTTGAAAATGAGCCTTACTGCTAAGCCATGTAAAATGAATTGATACGCTAAAAGCATTCCTGGAGCTACTGGACCGTGAAAATATCATCAACAACACAAGAAATAGTACAGTTTACTATCCGTATCTCACCCACGTTAGCTCTCCGGCCCACATGTTTGCAGCGTGGTTACAGCACGCAACCGGTCTTTTCCTAAACAGCACCAGAAGGCAATTCAGACTTTTGCTGCAGTGGCCTAGAGGTCAGACCAAGATCCAGTTGCACAGACAGTCAACTGAACATTGCAGAAAGTACTGGAGAAAGGAATTGGGAAAGTTTTCAGTGCTTAATATTCACATCTTATAGATACTGCACTCTGGCGATAGAGCAAAGGACTGGAAGTGCAGCTTGTGATAGGGGAATTCATGTGTATGAAAGGCCAAGACTAGAGAAACAGGCAAGAACCTGGGCAAAACCATTCAACGTACTCAGGACATATACAATGAGTGACTCTAGAAAATAGACATCTTCTATATATAGAGGTTAAATGTCCTCTGGCATTTCATGGGGTTACCATATTGAATCAGATCAATGGTCTGTCTAGTATCTTGTCTCTGATAGGAGCAACACCAGATGAATCACAGGAAAAGCAAAAACCCCTACTGATTTTGTTATAACCACATTTTTCAAATGGGAATTTTTTTTCAGTCAAAAAATGTCAACGAGCTATAATTTAAAAAAAAACCTGAAAAAAACAAAACAACCCCCCCCACACCACCACCAAAAATCCCTTTAATATCTGGTAACTATAAATGCTCTTCAGCCAGGAAGTATTTTGATCTAGTGCTGAATGGAGGAGGAACAGAGTTTCACATTAGTGTTTTGGTTCCTGATATAACTTCAAACAATTTATATACTACTTGTTTGGATGTACAGAATTTTCAGTATGCATGTCAAGACTGACTCCCTATGTTCCCTGTCTCTGACCGTAGAAAACAGCTGTTTTCCCCCCAAACAGAACTAAATGCATTTGTTACTGTATCTGGGTGTATTTAAGATTCACCACTCATATATTTTTACATTTTAGAATTTACTGAGACTTTCATGTATTAAAATCCAAGACTTATCTGTAAAGAATTTTACCCAAGCATATTTAAAATCCTATTAAGGTTCACACAATAATGCTTAACTGTGGACAATTCTGCTTCAGCAAGAAAGGACACACATGAATAAGACCATGGACCTTGAATAAGTCCAAAATAACCACCACCACCACAAGACCCTTCCTTTTTTAATTGCCTTTAGAAGAAGAAAACCTATTGGGGTACTGTTTACATACTAAAAAACACTACTTACTATAAGTTTCCCAGTTTGGCATCTTTTGGCGTTAACACGGAGAGTAGCCAAGTGAAAATCGAATATTACTTTAGATTACTAAATTAGTCCAATTTTCCCTTATACACTGACACGATTCTTCCCATGGTGCTGCTTATGCATAGGAGTTCCCCATAAAAATCTGCAAAGCCACTAAAGTAACCTTCTTTGAATTACTTCACCTGTGCTGTGATGCCCACAACATGCTTGACAATGCTTAGCAGCTGGGGTGCTGCAACTGCTGCTTTTGATGCTAATTATAAACATCTTGTTGTTACCTTGTGCTCCTCCCTCCATCCCTTTTTGAATATCTACCTGTTGTACTTTGGCCCTGTAGTCAGTGGGTGTCTGTCCAGATGTGAGGTTCCTAGAGTAGATGTTTTCAAAACAGATGTATATTGTTTAGTAATAATTTTGAATATTTGTTTACTATTGTATATATTTTAATGGTGATATAAAGTTTATAATAAGAGAAATAGGAGCTGCCCCTTAAAAAACATGGTGGAGCACAGTGAGTGAGCTACTGCAGGAGCTAAAGGTGTGTGCTAAGTGTGTGGGGGTGTTGCTGGAGGCAGCTGGCCTGTAGTTGTGCGCTGAGGGGGTCTCTGTCTAGGTCTGCAAAATACTCCTAAAAAAAAGGGTTGAATCCCCAAAATAAACAAAGTTTGCTCTAAAAAGCTGCATCTTGTGATTCAGGGTGTAACAAAAGCACAGTCATCTGCATGACTCAGATTCATACAGTGAAATCCCAGCCACGTTGAAGTAAATGGCAAAACTTCCATTGTCTTCAATAAGGTGAAGATTCCATATATTGTAAGGCCATTAATAATGTCCATTATGGAAATGTCGTCTGACCTCCATCTTATACGGGCCGTAGATTTTTCACTCAGTAATTCCAGCTCAAGCCCATAACTTCTGGTTGAGCTACAGCATATCCTTTAGAACGACATCCAAACTTGATGTGAAGTCTCCAAGGGATGGATAATCCACCATATCCCTAAATTATTCCAATTGCTAATTATCCTCACTGTTAAAATTTTGTTCCTTATTTCTAGTCTGAATTGGTCTAGTTTTAGCTTCCAGCTGTTGCATCTTATTGTGTCTTTGTTTGCTAGATTTCAGAGCCCTCTACTATCCGAAATCTTCTCCCCCTGTAGGTTCTTAACGACTTAGATATTGGCATAGAAAGTACGCTTATTAAGTTTGCGGATGATACCAAACTGGGAGGGATTGCAACTGCTTTGGAGGACAGGGTCATAATTCAAAATGATCTGGACAAATTGGAGAAATGGTCTGAGTTAAACAGGATGAAGTTTAACAAAGACAAATGCAAAGTGCTCCACTTAGGAAGAAAAAATCAGTTTCACACATACAGAATGGGAAGAGACTGTCTTCCCAGGAGTACGGCAGAAAGGGATCTAGGGGTTATAGTGGACCACAAGCTAAATATGAGTCAACAGTGTGATGCTGTTGCAAAAAAAGCAAACATGATTCTGGGATGTATTAACAGGTGTGTTGTGAGCAAGACACGCTGTACTCTGCTCTGGTTAGGCCTCAGCTGGAGTATTGTGTCCAGTTCTGGGCACCGCATTTCAAGAAAGATGTGGAGAAATTGGAAAGGGTCCAGAGAAGAGCAACAAGAATGATTAAAGGTCTTGAGAACATGACCTATGAAGGAAGGCTGAAAGAATTGGGTTTGTTTAGTTTGGAAAAGAGAAGACTGAGAGGGGACATGATAGCAGTTTTCAGGTATCTAAAAGGGTGTCATAAGGAGGAGGGAGAAAACTTGTTCACCTTAGCCTCTGAGGATAGAACAAGAAGCAATGGGCTTAAACTGCAGCAAGGGAGGTCTAGGTTGGACATTAGGAAAAAGTTCCTAACTGTCAGGGTGGTTAAACACTGGAATAAATTGCCTAGGGAGGTTGTGGAATCTCCATCTCTGGAGATATTTAAGAGTAGGTTAGATAAATGTCTATCAGGGATGGTCTAGACAGTATTTGGTCCTGCCATGCGGGCAGGGGACCGGACTCGATGACCTCTCGAGGTCCCTTCCAGTCCTAGAATCTATGAATCTATGAATCTATGAATCTTATAGACCATGATCGAGTTACCTCTTAACCTTCTCTTTATTAAGATAACTAGATTGCTTCTTTAGTCTCTCCCTGCGCTGTGGTCAAAAAACCTTATAGTATCAAGACCGTAGATGGTAAAGTCTTCAGGCAGGGGCAATGTGGGTATACAGAGCCTAGCACAATGGATTTCCAATCCCCAATTGAGGCCTGTAGGTGGTACCACAATACAATAAATAGTAATTTTTATTGCTCACATGAGATCTGACACAGTGTTCTGGGGGCAGCATAATAGGATTTCTCATTAATAACTGGAGTAAGCCTTATGTGAGAACTCATCAAACAGAGCTCCGGAACTCAGACTTTGTGTACAGGAGAAAGTTGCAACTGATGTTGAAACCAATTTAGTTAAAATGGTGCAAATCTTTGTAGATGCTCTTATTTCAGATTGAGTGTCTTAATTCAGTTTATTTTAAACCAATTCCTAGTTGATTTAAGATAAACTTAAATAAGCCTGGTTTAAACTAAAATGTGTGTGCTTGTAGCCTATTGTGTCAGTTTAACTACATTGATTTAAAATCAACCTAGCTAAACTAGTGCAAATGTCTCATGTCGCATTTTAAGTACATAGGGTTTCTGCTTGAACTGATATAAATAGCATGTTGTTTATATTATTAGCTTGTTAATATATTGGATTATGATATTGCATTTGGATCTGTGCAGAAATTCTATGCCTTACAAGGCTAATCGTTCTAAATTGAAACATTAATTTGTAAAAGTTTCCTTTAAAAGAATGATTTAAGACTCAGGGAAACATACTGGTTCTACCCCTGTAACCTCACAGATGTCATTGTGGGGTTAGAATGCAGAATCTAGCGCAGTAAAATAATTGTACATTCCTTTGTGAAATACATCTATTTTCCTTTGCTCTTTGTTACTCAGTAAACTTGCACAAAACTGGGCCTTTAGGCTGGGATTTGCCATGGGGTCTAAGTGAGTTAGGGCTTGTTTTTAAAGGTATTTAGGCACCTAAAGATGCAAATAGTAGGATTTTCAATAGCACCTAAGTTACCTAGGCATTTTTGAAAATCCCACTAGTTACCCAGGTACATCTTTAGGTGCCTAAATATGGTCAAAAATTGGTTCTTAGTTACTTTCCATGGAAGTAGTGCCCCAAATTCCCTTAGATTCTTTGATCATTTTATCTCTGATCTACAATTTTGAAAAGCACCTAAGTGACTTAAGAGAACTAAATCTCATAATAAAGTTACTTAGTCAATTCCACCGCTTATGGGTACATCTACACTGCAAGAAATATAAATAAATAGAAACACAGCAGCAAGTCTCAGAGCCCAGGTCAGCTGATTAAGGCTCATGGGATTACTGCTATGGGGCTAAAAATAGCAGTGTAGACGTTCCCACTCAGGCTGGAGCCTGGGCTGTGAGACCCTCCCTCCTCGCCAGGTTTCAGAGCCCAGGCTCCAGCCCCAGCGGGAATGTCTATGTTGCTATTTTTAGCCACATAGCATGTGCCCCATGATCCTGAGCAAGTTAACCCGGGCTCTGAGACTCTCCGCCAGGGAGTTTTTTGCAGTACAGATGTATTCTTAGGAGCCACAGTCACATTGCAAGTCAATGGGATGTAGGATGCTAAGTCATTAAGGTGCTTTTGAAAACAATGCCCTCCGTTCTTAAGCTGTTTATCTGTTCTATTTTAGTTCCTATTAGTCATCCCTCTTTTTGTATTACTGAGCAAATTTGTACTAAACCACAAGCTTTAATTCTGAAAATACTAATTTGCTACCCCTTATTTCCTGGCTGCCTGCCCATCCATCCTGTGCCTGCATTTCTAAAGCTCCTCTTATCACAGGACCTAAAACCATATTCCATTCTCTATGATGTAACTGTTCGCTACATTAAAAATGGCTGTTGCGTCAGAAACAGAGTGTTGTGTTGTGTCTATGTTGTCAGGTAGGGAGCAAAATGTGTGAGCTGTAAAGTCCTGTTCTCAAGCAGACATCTGTAATCATAAGGAGCCGATTCCGTCACACTTCCCCCTACAGGTAATCAAACGTTATATAAATAGAATTGTTTCTAAATAGAATGGCTGTCAAAGTCTTCCGTCAGGCCTCATCAGCAACTCTTTAAGGTGAAAAAAGACTGATTGAAAAGGAGAGTCAGTCAGCTGTAATTTAGCATGAGGGCTAATAATCAGCACTTCAGTTTCATTCCTATTAAGCTATAGGAAGTCATTTGACATAGATGGCACTGGGAAGGGTAGTCAAATAAGTAATTACATTTTGCAGACTTCGCGGAAGCTGAAAAGGACATTTGTGTATCATGACTGCAACACAGAAAAAGACCTTGTCCGAACGATCACCTAAGAGGTGCTTGTATTTAAAAGAAAATTAAAATTAAATAAAAAAGGGGAAACATTATTTTACTTAAATCAGTGCTTTGGTGGGACTATCATGCAAAACATGTTTATGTGTGACTACTAAGTGATCATATATACATTTTACATTATGATATCTACATATATGTATATGTACATATTACATGTCTCTGTATATAATATGGTAAAATTACTTTAAAAATCCCAAAATACATACAGTTCTGGTGACTGATTGTACTCACTGAGGTAAATATCATTGCATAACTGTGCATTCAAAGGTTAATCTGCTTCTATTTTTACCTCTACAGTTGATTTGTTATTTGCATAATCCAATTAAGAATGAGATAAAAATAGAAACTGCAGAATTAGCTAACACGTTTCCATAAATTTGCTACTTAGTGAATCACTCATTAAAACTTCTTAATAAAAGGGATTACTAGGGATTGGACAATGCTGGTGACTAGATGACACTAAGACAGGTAATGGAACTCTCAGCCATTCACCTCTATATGTGCTGAGCTCCCAGAGACTTGAGTAAGAGTTAAGGGTGCTCATGTGAAATATCCCTGGGTGAGTTGTCAACAGGTAAGCTTGAACCCATGTCTTCTGGAGCTAAAAGCAGGAACCTCCACTGCCTGAGTGAGCTAAAAGACCCAGCTCTGTAAGTTCAAAGGCGATAGCAGACTCCAGCCACTAGAGAGGGACAGAATGCCACACTAAGTGTGGATTGAGAACCAGAAGGTTTATTTATGTGGCTATATGGCTTTCAGTGCCTAACTTCAAGCACTCAAGTTTGGGGGGGGAAAAACATGGTCATTTTAGGCATTTGTTATTACTTTTTAATAAAATAAAAGGAATGGAACTCCTGTTTGCTTAACTGCACTTAGTTCCTTCAGCACTCTCGAAAGCTGAGGACTCCATAAGACTTTCCCAGCATGTAGCAAAATCAAACCCTAAAAAGCTCAGGCTATGCTTGCTTTGCACAGAGTTTTTTCCATTAGCTTTGAAGCTATGGTTCCCCATTCTTAGCATCCATATGTTTATTGGGTTTTAAGTTTTACTACATTACAATAATAAGATCTGAATTTTATATTTGTGCATTAGAAAGTAAATTGCACTGCTTGGAGGATATGGGAACTGAATATTAAAGGCATGGTAATGATAGGCATTTCTACCTAGCTAGCTATTTATGTCGTCTTCATCACCATAGTATCTGACTGCCTCCATAGTAGCAGGAAAGATGATAATCTCCTAATGGGTGCCAGTAAATTTGGGAAATAAAATATTACGGAATTGGGCCATCAAGATGCAGACAGAATACTTTAAATGCTTGAGACTTTAGTAGCAGGTAATCTGTAAACTGAAAGATCGCTTTAAGGGCAATATCCATTTGAGATTCCCTTAAAAGGTATTTTATGTAGCACGTACTAGACCTTACACTTTCTATTATCTGAAGACAAGAAGAATAGCCAATTTTAATATCATTTTATAATGACCTCTGTCTCTATAGATGCATAAGAATACATTAAAGAGACATACCAGAATCATGAAGAATGCTGGCAATTCCTCATGTGTTTGAGCCTTAGATTTTACATTGTTAGATTTTTCTTTTACCATGTTTTTGGGATTGTAACAGGATAATGAGCCTGACTTTTTTTTTTTTTTTTTTTTTTGAGCTGCTGAGCACATGCAGTCAATATTGGTTTCAACTGGAATTGCACCTCTGAAAATCAAACCCCTCAGGATAAGATCTGCAAAGGGATTTAAGTGACTAACTGCCAATTTAGGTACCTAAGTCCAAAATTTAGATCCTTAAAACTCCACTTAGCTGCTTCCTAACCCTATTAATACCTAAATTCTCTAGATGCCTAAGTGTCTGCTGGTAGGCAGGCCCATAGCCCTCTTAGTCCTGATACCTAGCTCGAAGGTAAGCCCTGTCAGGATTCTCAGGATTCTTAGACTAGATATTCGCCCATTTATCTCACCTGCAGGGCTGGATCTAGTATATATTCTCTGAACATGTGTAAGAACAGGCCTGTTGGATCAGGCCCCACACAACACAGCTGGAGGAGTTGGTGCTGCTTCAGGTGCCCCTCTTTAGTTTGGAAAAGAGAAGACTGAGAGGGGACATGATAGCAGTTTTCAGGTATCTAAAAGGGTGTCATAAGGAGGAGGGAGAAAACTTGTTCACCTTAGCCTCTAAGAATAGAACAAGAAGCAATGGGCTTAAACTGCAGCAAGGAAGGTTTAGGTTGGACATTAGGAAAAAGTTCCTAACTGTCAGGGTGGTTAAACACTGGAATAAATTGCCTAGGGAGGTTGTGGAATCTCCATCTCTGGAGATATTTAAGAGTAGGTTAGATAAATGTCTATCAGGGATGGTCTAGACAGTATTTGGTCCTGCCATGAGGGCAGGGGACTGGACTCAATGACCTCTCGAGGTCCCTTTCAGTCCTAGAATCTATTAATCTTCTGTCCTATAGCCTAGTGGTTAGGGCACTCTTCTGGGATGTGGGTTCAAATTTCCACTCTGCCTGAGAGGAACAAGGACTTGAACCCAGATCTCCTATCTCTCAGGTGAATGACCTAATCACTGGGATATGAGGTGGCGTGGGTCTTTCTCTCTGGGATGTCTCTGGGATAATAGATGATGTCGGGGAACTCGGACGCATGCTGAAGAAGAATGTCCTAGCAATCTTCTCTGAGATCCTTCCTGTCCCATGTGCAAAGGAGGACTGAAGGCAGGGGATTCTGGGAGTAAAATGCTGGCTCGGTAAGTGGTGCAGGTTGGGGGGGGGGTTGGTTTTGTGGAACATTGGTCCACCTTCTCTGGGGAGAAGGGGTTGTATAGTTTGGATGGCCTCTACCTCAGTAGAAGGGGAATCAATTTCCTTGGAAACAGGATGTCTAGAGTGGTCAGGAGGGAGTTAAACTAATAGCAAAAGGCGAGGGTAAAAAAGAGGTCAGATACCAGCAGTCAGCACGAAATCGAGATGCTGAGAACAAAATTAATCAAGGGACCAAAGGACACAAGGAGAAGAAATTCTTGAATTGCCTATGCACCAATGCTAGGAGCCTGGGTAACAAACAAGAGAAATTGGAATTGCTCATTTATTAGCATAAATTTGATCTGGTTGGTGTTACTGATGGGATGATTCATACAATTAGAATGTTAAAATCAGTGGTTATAACTTATTTAGGAAGGATCAAGTGGGGGAAAAGGAGAGGGGGAGTGGCACTCTGTCAAAAATGGTATTACCTGTTTCCAAGTCACTGATAACTCAAAGAAAATGATCTTGAATGCTTATGGATCAATATCCTACCAGATAAAGCACAAGATGGGCTATTAGTTGATGTCTGCCACAAACCACCAAATCCCATTAGAGAACAGGATGACTGCCTCTTTACACACCTATCTGTAATGAGTAGGGAAAAAAGCTACATGTATATATTTGCGTGACACTTGCTGGAAGTATCATGCTACCAGTACTAATCCTTGGAATTTCTAAATTTAACAGATGGAAATTTCCTAACTCAAAAAGTGTTGCAGCCAACATGGTGGACTTCTTTATTAGACCTTACTAGATAAAGAGGAACTGCTCACAGAACTAACAATTAATGGTAGCTTAGGTACAAGTGATCATGACTTGATCAAATTTGTAATGTACAAGCAGAATAAAATCCAGACCAGTAATAGATATACTTGGTGCTCTAATAGGGCCAATTTCACAAAGCTGAAAACAATTAGCCAGATCAGCTGGGAAGAAGAATTTAATCAGAAAAATGTGAATGATAATTAGGAATCATTTAAGAACATCTTACTAGATGCCCAAAAAGCCACAATCAGGAAAGAAAGCCAGACCGGTTAAAAAACTGACCAGGTTCAGAGGGGAAGTGAAGGTAGCTGTAAAATATATAACAAATGAAAGAAAGGGGAAGTTGATAGTAATGAGTATAAATCAGAAGTTAGGAAATGCACAAAATTGATAAGGGAAGCAAAGGGACACAAGTAGAAATCCATGACCAGCAAAGTTAAGGACAATAAGAAAGAGTTCTTAAAATATATTCGGAACAAAAATAATCTGACAATGGTATTCGCTCATCACTAGATGGAAATGGAAGTTTTATCGATAATGATGCAGAAAAGGCAGAAGTGTCCAATACATATTTCTGTTCCGTATTGGGGGGAAAAACAGATGATGTAGTCTTATCATATGGTGACAATAACACTTTCCATTCCACTAGCGTCTCAGGAGAATGTCAGAAATTTTTAAATCAGGAGGTCTAGATAACTTGTGTCCAAGAATTTTAAAAGAGCTGTCTGAGGAGCTTGTGTAACTTTTGGGTGGGCTAGAGTGCACGTCATTGCCCTTCTACAGTGCCTTAAAAAACCCAACTCCCATAGAAAAGTAGCTGGAGACCCAGAGTTCAGTCTGTAAGGATTTTCAGCAAGGATTGCACAGGGTCAACCTCCCCACATTCAAGTCCCAAAAGGAACTAAAGAAATTAATTTAATTAAATAACTTTATAATTTTTATGATAAAGAAACAAATAATAATCTAATTTTTACAGCATGACATGGCTATTTTATAATCCACAGACATTATCTTCACAGTTATACATAAACCTAAATAAAGAAAACAAATTAAAATCTGAACAGTTCAGTCCCCACAGAAACACAGTGAGAAGAAACTGAGAGTTCCCAGAAGCTTAGGTTTAGTTCAACTAAGTTTCAGTTAGAGTCTTTGTATAGATTTGGTGATCAATCTGCTAAGTCTAAAACAACATCTTCCTTCCACTTGTGTGTAGGAATCTTCCTCTGCTGAAATCACTGCTAGCCAGTCAGCTGACTGATTAACCAATCACTCAGCTATGTGTATAGTTTTAAAGAAAACCCTGTTACAAGGAAATACAAAACTGAGAATAGCAAAATATAATTGACTTTCCCCATTACTGCATTTAAAGAAAAGTTGGTGAATCAGGCGAATTGAGACAATTTAACTAGAGCAGTTTGGCTAAAATGAAAACAACATTCAAAGCCTACAATTAAAATAGAAGTTATTTTTCCCTCCCAATTTCTCCTTGCTATAATTAGAATTGCACATGCTGCCTTGTTAGAAGGTTAGCAATATCACTAACCTGCTGCAAAATGCTTCAGAGTTAGGGACAACAGCCTGCTTTCTGCTCCTGGGCTCAGCTTCTCCCAACTCACACAGGGCACCTGACCTTCTGCAAAGTAGCTGCCCTGACCGCTTGCCCTCATGGAGTCTGACCCCAGCAACAGGGAACCTACTGGAACAGACCCAAAACTACCACACCCAATTCCAGAAGCTTCTGGAAGTGGAGTGCTTAATCTGCCTAGCAACAATGACCCATACACAACTCTCTCCTACCTCCCTACAATGGGTCTCTTAAAGCAATATCTCCCTATTAGGCACATGGATTACACTTGCTGGACCACTAAGGTTGATTTTCAATAAGTCATGGTGCACTGGGGAAATTCCAGAAGACTTGAAGAAAACTAATGTTGTGCCAATTTTTAAAAACGGCAGTTGGGATGACCCAGGTAATTATAGGCCTGTCAGCCTGACATTGATTCAAGGAAAGATAATTGAGCAGCTGATACGGGACTCAATTAATAAAAAAACTTAAAGGAGGTTAATGTAACTAATGCAAATCAACATGGGTTTATGGAAAATAGAGTTCAATCCTTGAGGGGGCCATTTAGGGATCTGGGCCAAAAAAAAAAATAGTTGGTGTTGGTCCTGCTTTGAGCAGGGGGTTGGACTAGATGACCTCCTGAGGTCCCTTCCAACCCTGATATTCTATGAAAGTTTCATTTTCAAAAGTGACATAGGTATTTAGGAGCCCAAGTGTCATTGAAAGTCTTTGGGAATTAGGCTGCTATGTCACTTTTGAAAATGAGACTTAGGTTCCTAAGCCACTTAGGTGCTTTTAAAAATGTTATCCTTAGGCTAATACCCATGCTGCTCCTGCAAATGTTGACAGTGCACAGTAAATAACTTCCTTATCATTCTCTAAGAAGTCTAAGGTGATGATGATAAAACTTTTGCGTAGTTAAATACAGTGACGTCCTTCAAAACATGCCAGTTTTCTTAGGGCCAGTGATGCGGGGAGTCCACTCTTTAACAGGCTGGGCGTGGGCGTTTCCCTCCCCTACAAGGAGGGGTTTTCCCTTTGAGATTCAGTTCTCTTTCCTGGTTTGAGTTTTTCAGGATAGCAGTGTGTGACTAAGTGAGAGATAAATGAAGTAGGAACTCTAGCACATTCTTCTTTTGCTTTTTGTCTTTCTTTTTGTTAGTCACTGCAGCCATTTATCTGCCTTTCAATCCTTCCCAGAGAACAAGGAAAAGGACAAATACATATATTTGAGTGTAAAAGCTGTTGTGAAGGGTTGTTGGGCTGCTAATGTCTAAAAGAGCCAGATTAGCCAAGTCCCGCTGTAGGTTAACTAATGAGAACCTGAGAGACAGGAAATAACATCCGCAAACAAAAGCCTCAGGAGTAAGTGGGCTAGGCAAGGGAGCTCGTTCAGGACTTGCCAGTGAGCATCATATTACACGGGGCTAAGATCCTTATACTGTTATTCATATTAATCCTCATCGTGTGTGTCTTTCCCCGTGGTGGGGGAGGAGTCATAAATTCTTTTATCCCAGCTGGGCTGGAGTGCCCTTTTTCTTTCTAAGCTGACCCAGTCTCGATGGCAGGGCCCCGCTTGGCAAGATGCAGGGAGTCAAGGACACCCACAACTTCCCAGGATTGAGCTATGAGATAATACCTTAGATATAATTAAATAACTGTAATGCAGCATTGTCAGTATTCAAGACATTTCCTACATTATCTATAGGGAAAATAAAAATGAATTCCAGAGACATTAAGATAACCTTTCGATCAGGGGTCGGCAACCTTCAGCACCCAGCCCATTAGGGTAATCTGCTGGTGGGCTGCGAGACATTGTGTTTATGTTGACTGTCCTCAGGGAAAGTAAAGCATCATTAAGGATCTGGTAATATCCATTTGAGTTCTGATTGAGGTAACATAACTGAGGTATAAGTAAATTCTATGTGATTTAGTACAGGGCAGTGAATGAACTGCAAGCCTTTGGAGATATTTGTCTGCCAGAGTGTAAATTATCGAGGATTTTAAATTCCTTAAAGAAATGTTCTGTAGTTTTCTTGCCTCAGAGACAA
Source organism: Emys orbicularis (assembly GCF_028017835.1). Taxonomy (NCBI): domain Eukaryota; kingdom Metazoa; phylum Chordata; order Testudines; family Emydidae; genus Emys; species Emys orbicularis. The sequence continues at coordinate 351,666,389 of NC_088683.1, forward strand.
ACTTCACATAAACTCTGTGATGAGTCTTTTAAGGTGTACTGCATTGTGAGAGCAAGTCGGTACTTTGAATAAATGGAAAAGAATGTAATTACTATCACTTTGATGTGAAACAAAAGGTCAGATTGAAAAAAGTTCTTCATTTTCATGTCGGAGACTGCTGGTTACTTTTGAGAACTTATCCTCTTCCCCGCTCACCCCCCACGTCCTCCAAACATTGGCAAGTCTAAGATCTGAATTATAATTAGAAGGAAAAGATTGAAAAAGATTGTAGACATTATGTTTGTCTTCACATGCCAGCTACAATTCAGCTTTTTTATTGCTGAGGGAAGGAGGAAAAAGTGTTGCTAAAAGCAGGCCCGGCTCCAGGGTTTTGGCCGCCCCAAGCAGCCAAAAAAAAAAAAGCCGCGATCGCAATCTGCGGCGGCAATTCGGCGGAAGGTCCTTCGCTCCGAGCGGGAGTGAGGGACCGTCCGCCGAATTGCTGCCGAATAGCTGGACCTGCTGCCCCTCTCCGGAGTGGCCACCCCAAGCACCTGCTTGCCAAGCTGGTGCCTGGAGCCGGCCCTGGCTAAAAGAATGTCACGTACTCTCATATCAAGAAGCCTCTATGCTAAGGCTGATAGGCAAGTCTGAATAAGGGTCATGGGGCTTTCACTCTTAGGCAGGCTTTAAAGTTCTCAGCATTGAGTAAACTGTTAAGCTTCCAAACCTTTTAAATGTTGTGGATTTCAGATGATGACTCTTCATTTTCACTTATTTCAACAAATACCTAAAAATCTTTAGGGTAAGCTATGAGATACTTAGAGACATCCTCTCCATCAGTTGGTTGGACTGTCTGGTCAATCCTATATTTTTGCCTCTTGTACAATGTTGAATGTCCTCAATACCCATTGATTTTAATGAGAGTTGAGGTTGTTTATCACTGGATTGATCCCATTAGCAGAACAGCATGGGGAAGCTTGCACTGACATTACTTATGATTAGGCTTGGAAGGATTAGATTTTTATCAGTAAATGTAAATGTCAGTAAATGTCAATTTCACCGTACACACACGCAGTGACCAAAAAAAATATTTTCATCTATGATAATAGAAATGTACAGATAGGCAAAGGAAGAAAAATGCTACTTGAAAGTTTATTAGAGTTTGATTTAAGGATATTTGATTTGCATATTTTGGCATCTTATATTGATATCTTGTATTTTAATGGTAATAAAGCTTTAACTTTTTGAATCTCGGTGTCTACTGTCATTAAATAATCATTGTCTCACACACACACACAGACACACACATACACACACACACACACACACACACACACACACACCATCATTTTCTACAACTGTGAAAATTTAAATGGATTAAAAATAAAAAAGACTTAAATAAGCCATGATGTTATCCATTGAAATTATATATACAAAATCAAATTGTTCTGAGCCAATTTATGATGTTCCCATTCCATGGCTACAGGAAATAGAGACCTTCAGTCTCCACAGCTGTCTGTTTGGCACCTCTCAACAGTGTTGCAGATGTGATTTTTCCATTTTAGAGAGCAAATTCAGGTATAAAACATTCCTGTCTATCATCAGTTTATGTAGTTCCTCCTAGGTACTAGGCACTTTACAGGAAAATATGCAGGCCAAGGGCCAGATTCTCCCCGCACAGCAGTTTTGCAACTGTGTAACTCCATTGATGTCAATGGAATTACTCCAGATATACATCAAGGTGAGAGGAGAAACCGGCCCAGGACAACCGTCCTGAAAACCTTACAATATAAAGGTCAAATCCTGTCAGCATGACCCATGCACTCATGTGCATAAAGTGTGTGTGTCTTGGCAGGAGCAGGGCCATAGGTGCCAGGGATATTCAGAGGAGGTCAGAGTGCTCATCACCTCTCAAGAGATGCTCACCACCTTTCTGGATAGATTGAAGAATCTATGAGGTGAATAAAAGGTCCTATATTGTCCGCTCTTAAAGGTGGAATGAGAAGCTGTGTGTAATTATGTCTGAATCAGTATCCTCGCTGTTTACAAAGCAAACAGTTACTGCCAATATTGATCATTTCTTTTGTTCTCCCATAGCATTCTAAGAGTTTTCCCTTCCCTCTTTGCCTCATAGTTAATAATGTCACAGCTTGGTTGTGTAGGGTTGCCAACCCTCCAGGATTGTCCTGGAGTCTCCAGGAATTAAAGATTAATCTTTAATTTAAGATTATGTCATGTGATGAAACCTGCAGGAATACATCCAACCAAATTTGGCAACCCTGTCAATGGTGTGTGAGCAGGCAAACAAGGAAAGGGGACAAGCTGCTGCAGGGCTGAACGATCAGTTGCTATGCACGTATAAAGCTACTTCACCCACTGGGCGGCTGTTGCATCTCTGGCCTTGTTTTGCAGTTGCTGTGTAACCACCAATGGGTATACTTCCATACTGGCACTCACCTCTTCATCTGTCCAGTGCTCAGTCTGTCTCCTCACACTGGGTGCAGGAGAGAAGATATGAGCATTCAGGAAGAGCTGTGCCACTGACTTGTTGGTTTTCAGTGAGTCGCTTAACCTCTTTGTGTCTCACTTTACCCTTCCGTAAAACGAATATAGGAATACTTACCTATCTCACTGTGGGGTGAGCTCAGCTCCTCCGCTAGGGTAAATAGTCATAACTTCATGAAGTCAATGGAGTTACACCAGTTTCTGCTTGCTGTGGAGCCAGCCCAATAATTGTGAAGTGTTTCAAAATCTTTTGGTGATGAACGCTATAAAATTGCAAAAGGTTAGCTAGTGTTTTTTTTTTATTAGCCACCGAGACTAGAGTTTGATATTTTCCCTTAAAGTTTCATGCAAAGTTAAACATTTTAACTGACTACGCCTTTTAAAAATAAAACATGTTGTATTCTCTCAGAGAAGGGAAAATCCCCCATCCTTGTATTGTGTTCTGTCTACTGATCCTATGATAATTGCTGTGTGAAGAAGTCTAAAGACATTCATGAACCAATACATCATCACAATGCGGCATTTGTAGCCTTCGCTTAATGCACACGGAGGCACTTATCTAAATTTAAAGAACGATACGTTATGGGCAGGTAGCCTGAAGTATTTAAAATCTTAGATAAGAACATATAGCACATATGGGGGAAAAAAAATCCTCAGTACACTAAAAAGAAAAGTCACATTTTAGTTTGCCATTTAGCTGTCAAAATAAGTCCTGCTGATTGTGCTACCAGTCAGCGGAATGCACATTTCATGCACACCATGCATGAAAAGCAGAATACTTTAGAATATATCACAGACCTACAACACAGGCCCATTTCCTCAGGGAGCAGACAGAGTGCTATTTAACCATAGCTCAGTTAATGACTTCTGTCACTGTGCAAATCAATGAGGCCCTTACAATGGTTCATTTTATATATTTTTTCCTCTTGAACATGAGCGAACGCAATTGTCTTATGCAATTAAACCAATTTTAATTATATTCTGCCTGATTAAATGTAATATCTTGTGCTCTGTTGTACAGTCTTAAAAACACAAATAGAACTTCATAACATGGCAAACAGCAGCATGCTCATTTTCCTGCTGCCTTCACCAGCCTCCCAAAGGAAGCTATTTTCTTCACCGAAGCGCTTAAGACCCTTTAAATGCAAGGTCCTTCCAGTCAGCAATGAACTTTTCATTTATTTCAGCAGGAAAACAGCTGATGGTAATAATCGCCCAGAGACAAATTATACTTGCCAAGAGGGAATTTCTTTCTGAGCAAGGGAAAAATGGTTTTATGGATACACTACTACCTAAATAATGAATCTCAGGCTCTCAGACTAAAATTATGTGCTAATCCAACTAGTTGGAACAACATGAAAAAGTCTTAATCCTAAAGTACTCTTTGGTAAGCATATCAAGAGTCCGGAAACAATAAAAAATTGTAACGATGTTGTATAGCAACTATGAACATCATAGCAGAATGTCACGTGCCACTAAACAATAATACACTCCTTTTTCACTTCTACCTAGATCTGTTTTATGGAAAAGTTGCCTGTCTAACAAATCTGTGTTTTCCATAACTGCAATAATGCTTTTTGGCTGTGATTTTTTTCATAAGCACTCAGAGTTGCCCTAACTTTGCTGTCATTGGAGCTTTTGTCTTCTATACTAGCAAAGTTTTGCCAACACTGAACTTCTTTGAAAATCCTACCCTTTGTTTGCTTAACTTTGGAAGGCCTCAGGCTTTGATGTAAGACAGTGTTCACATACCACGGTGAAACGTGCCCTAGAACCACCTAACGCAGACATACCTGTTCAAACAATTTTATTTGTCACCACCAGATCAAGGCATGAGTTTGTTGCACAGTTTTATTTGTGATTCGTATTTGTTAGATACACTTGTTGAGATCATTGAATGGAAGGCATTCGAAGACCAAGGCACTGAGAAATATACAAGCACTTGAGTAATGACAGCTACTTTAATGGGAGACATTATGAGATAGGAAGAGGTAACAAGTTGGCTTACCCCTTTGAGAGCCAGGAGGCCTGAGGCTAGCCAGTCCTATTGAATCAGCCCGCCACTATCATAATCAGCCCCCAAAAGGGGTCTGGACTAATTCAGAGCAGGTGGCAACCTGAAATACCTGCATTTCATAAAAGGGCTGAGAAAACTCTTTGGAGGAGAAACCATAGAGAGCAAGTTGGGCTCCTGTGGAAGGTTCTGAAGTAAGGTCTAGAAGAGGGCCTGAGACTTCCAGGGGACTTCAAGGAAGGCGCCTATGAGTCAGGGCTTTATCCTCAAGCCAAAGAGACTTAAAGGTAGCCCAGAAAGGACTGAGAAATGAGGCTGGAGGGTGGGCTGAAGAGGAGCCCAAGAGGAATGGAGAAACCTTCTGTTCATGTGAACTTCTGTTGGTACTTTCCTTACCCTGGAAAAGATCTGGATGAGACAGATACAGTCTCCCACAGTATTCTTGCCAGCAAGTTAAAGAAGTATGGGCTGGATGAATGGACTATAAGGTGGATAGAAAGCTGGCTAGATCGTCGGGCTCAACGGGTAGTGATCAACGGCTCCATGTCTAGTTGGCAGCTGGTTTCAAGTGGAGTGCCCCAGGGGTCGGTCCTGGGGCCGGTTTTGTTCAATATCTTCCTTAATGATCTGGAGGGTGGCATGGACTGCACTCTCAGCAAGTTTGCAGATGACACTAAACTGGGAGGAGTGGTAGATACGCTGGAGGGTAGGGATAGGATACAGAGGGACCTAGACAAATTAGAGGATTGGGCCAAAAGAAACCTGATGAGGTTCAACAAGGACAAGTGCAGAGTCCTGCACTTAGGACGGAAGAATCCCATGCACTGTTACAGACTAGGGACTGAATGGCTAGGAAGCAGTTCTGCAGAAAAGGACCTAGGGGTTACAGTGGACAAGAAGCTGGATATGAGTCAACAGTGTGCCCTTGTTGCCAAGAAGGCTAACGGCATTTTGGGCTGTATAAGTAGGGGCATTGCCAGCAGATCGAGGGACGTGATCATTCCCCTCTATTCGACATTGGTGAGGCCTCATCTGGAGTACTGTGTCCAGTTTTGGGCCCCACACTACAAGAAGGATGTGGAAAAATTGGAAAGAGTCCAGCGGAGGGCAACAAAAATGATTAGGGGGCTGGAGCACATGACTTATGAGGAGAGGCTGAGGGAACTGGGATTGTTTAGTCTGCAGAAGAGAAGAATGAGGGGGGATTTGATAGCTGCTTTCAACTACCTGAAAGGGGGTTCCAAAGAGGATGGATCTAGACTGTTCTCAGTGGTACCTGGTGACAGAACAAGGAGTAATGGTCTCAAGTTGCAGTTGGGGAGGTTTAGGTTGGATATTAGGAAAAACTTTTTCACTAGGAGGGTGGTGAAGCATTGGAATGGGTTACCTAGGGAGGTGGTGGAATCTCCTTCCTTAGAGGTTTTTAAGGTCAGGCTTGACAAAGCCCTGGCTGGGATGATTTAGTTGGGAATTGGTCCTGCTTTGAGCAGGGGGTTGGACTAGATGACCTCCTGAGGTCCCTTCCAACCCTGATATTCTATGATTCTATTTGACATAACTTAGCTGGTAGGCTATGTTGTGGACAGAAACAGACCATGACAGTGCCAAAGAGGTGATCAACAAAGGTGCTAGTGGTAAAGACTCCTGCAATATCCTGTGCTAAGGGGGTCAGAGGAACCAATCACATGGCACATCATAGGTAATATTCTGTTTATGGCACTGTCACAACCAGATGCACTAGTGAATTCCACAGTCTGAAAACACACTGTATGAATAAACAATTGGGGTTTTGTTCTAAATGTAATTGCCATCAACTTGGGGTGAGTCTGTATTCACATATTATGGCGTCTTTCCCCCCCCTCCCCCCGTAACTTTTACAAATTTCAAGTGTAGATCTCCCCTGAAAAAGTCACTTGCAAAATGGCAATCTCAAATAATACTGTCTTTCTTTTTCTTATCATTATTTGCAGCTGCTGTTCACTGATGGTGTTACTTCTATTACTGTGCATTTTGCATTTTACAATGACCAAGTTAACCTTAGCATCCACTCACCTAGTACATAATCGCTAGAGCCTCAAAGTTTGCATCTGAATCTGAACTTTCCCAAAGCTCGAGTGTTTATTATTATTGTATTTTTTATACAAATACAGAGCAAGGACAACGTTCAGATCTAGACTAAAATGTTTCCAATGTTCAGTGGGGCTCAGATCCCATGTTTTTGTTCACACCCATCAATGCTATTAATTCATTGTGTAGACTGGTTTCAGTTACCCATATGCTGCATGTTATGCATATGTAGTTACCCGTATTACTTCCCTATGTTACTGTGCTATCACTGGTAAATATAGGGTTAAAAATATGCATAGTGTTGCACTTGTGGAATAAATTCTATATTTTGCATTCATCAGTCTGTCGAGTATGAACTCCAGAGGTACGTTGTGGGCCAGATTCTCCTCCCACTCACACCAGATTTACACCACTGAAATCAGACATAGAGACAGAAATCTTGAAATCAACTCCATTGATTTACACTGGAGCAAGTGAGAGGAGAATCTAACTCTTTTTAACCATAGGGTAAAGAAGAGACAGAACTCATTTGCAACACATGTAACTGAGATGATTTATTGAAGATCCTAGACACCAACAGAATTTGTAGCACTATCTTGCTCTCCATATCCCGGATTAACCAAATACAAGTTGTGTTGTTATCACCACAGAGCGTCTCCCTACATCCTGACATGGACTCCGCTGTCTTAAAAAGGAACTCTTGTAATCTAGGACCGGATCCTAAATTTATGTAAATTGTCATAGCTCCGTAATTTACACAGGCTGAGGGTCTGTCCCTAGTTTCTAGAGGACTGAAAAAATGGATATAAAGCGGTCGTTATAACTCTTATTTAATAAAGATGATTCTCATTTAGACCTGCGTGACCAAATCTCTTTTGGCATGATCTCACTGAAGTTAATGGATTTGTGCCAGCAGGGAAGCTGACCATCTATTCTTTGGTGCAGATGGTCTGATTTTCAAACCCTAACAGAAGCAGATTCCTCACAGTTGAAGCAACACTGGAAGGCTTTTGAGTTTATGGCAAATTCCAAATCTGACAAAACCTGCTCATTTATATAGACATGGTTTGAATCAAGCCAGAACTGTTTACTGTTCAAACTTAATTATAGAGCATGCCAGTTGCCCTGCTTTCCTGTTTCATGCCATAAGCAACATCTTTCATGCAGGAAAGCCATCCAAGTTGGCTCTTCTACCACCTAGAGAACTTGGCCAGTGGTTTGTTTCTCATTTTGAGAATAAAATAAAGGACATCAGAAGCCAGCTGTCCTCCAGCGTTGCTCCACACAGTAATGTTCTGTCAGTTATAGTTCTCCTGTGGTGTTCCTCAGTGCTCCCTTTGAGGCTCATATTGTTTACTCTTTTCACTGGGAAAAAAACTCTATAAAAATAGCGTTGAGTGTATAAAACAAGCTGTGAAAAGACAAGAAAAATGACAGGTCAATACCAGCCAATAACGTGGCATAATAGGTGGCAGTTGAGAGATGGTAAGTGAATGCCCTAAAGCTCTTTAGTAACTAAAGGTTTAGTGGCAGACTGCGTGAATCGCCTTGCTGTGATGGCATCATTGGAGTCTGTTTAATGGCAACTTAATGAAGGTTTTATTTGGTGCATTTCCCTGGGTTTTGTGATAAAACAAAAGTACAGCAAAGCTAGCAGGTGTCTACGTAATACACCATACGGTGAGTGAACCATTATGGCAGCATTGGACTGGCTGTTACATTGTTTGCTACCCCTGTATCCAGATACACATGTTAACACATTGCTTAGGGGCCAACAGAGATAGAACAGAGCTGCAATGGTTGCTAGTGGCTGCCCCTATAGCAAGTAATTCATCTTGTCAGCAAGATTAAATGAAGTAGTTCCTTACTGCTTGTGAACTTTAGTCTGTGAGTGCTACGCCATGAGGGTAGAAGGTTTGCTCTTCATAGCATGTCGAAAAAATAACTCTGCTACAGTGGCCCCCTGTTGGAAGATCTCAAGACCCCTTACAAACATTTAGGATTGACCCTGCTTAATAGGAACCCGTATATTAACAACTCTGGTTCAAAGCAACATTTTGCCAGGAACCAATCCTAGCCCATTGACTTTAATGTTCGGATATTGGCAACAGCATGATCACACAGCAGGTCAATAGTAAAATCAGGAACAGTGCCCTAGCCACTGCACATGTTGCCTCAATTGTATCTTCCATGCACCTCTAAGGAAAGATAGGTAAGTGCTGTTCTTCCTGTTTCACAGATGGGTAACTGGGGCAAAGAGGGTTTAAGTGATTTACCCAACATCATCCAGTGAGCCTGTGGCAGAACCTGAAGTAGTATTGATTCTAAGGCTAGGTCTACACTACAGCGGGGGTCCGACCTAAGATACGCAACTTCAGCTACGTGAATACCGTAGCTGAAGTTGCGTATTTTAGGTCGGCTTACCTAGCGGTGAGGACGCGGGAAAGTCGACCGCTGCCGCGCTGCCGCCGACTCCGCTGCCGCCTCCTGCCGAGGTGGATTTCCGGAGTCGACGGCAGAGTGATCAGGGATCGATTTTACCGCGTCTTCACTAGACGCGGTAAGTCGATCCCCGATAAACCGATTGCTACCCGCCGGATCGGCGGGTAGTGAAGACAAAGCCTAAGGCCTGAAGGGACCATTGTGATCATCTAGCCTGACCTCCTGTATAACAGACCGTAGAACTGCCCCAAAATAATTCCTAGAGCACGTCCTTTCAGAAAATAGCTAATCTTGATTTAAAAATTGTCAGTGAAGGTGAATCTATCACAACCCTTGGTAAATTGTTCCAATGATTAATTACTCTCACCTTATTTCCAGTCTGAATTTGTCTAGCTCCAACTTTCAGCCACTGGATCGTGTTATACCTCTCTTTGCTAGACTGAAGAGCCCATTATTAAATATTGTTCCCCTTGTAGGTTCTTATAGCTGTAATTAAGTCACCACTTAACCTTCTTTTTGTTAAGCTAAATAGACTGCAAAATTGATGTCCATGCCCATGGTGCAGCCATTATTAGAGCTGGCCAAACTATTTGTATCAATCTTTTAAACGAGAAATGGTTCCTTGAATAACACAAAAGTTTTCATGGGAAAAAATTATATGGTTTGAATTTTTTTTTCAATTTTTCACTGAAGCAAAATAAAAAAGTAGTATAGGTTCATAATAAAATATTTTTAGATTTCAGGGGGCTTCTCCCTCTTCTCTCTTCCCCTTCCCCTCTTTCTCCCTTTTGCAGTGGAAAAAAAAGAGAAAGGGGAGGAGGGAAGAGAACAACAAAAACTTAAAACTTTTAATTTTGATCCAATGAAAATTTGCAGACCAAATTCAGAGAAACCAAAAATGTTTCATCTCTTTCAAAATTGTTCGCAGAAAATACCATATTTTGATCAGTTCTACCCATTATTCTTGATGCATGTCTTAAAGAAAAGTTTTAAACTGAAGGAGTGAACTATTATGACTAAACACATCTACTGGTGGGTGAGTCTATCTGATACTCTCATGTGACATGTCCTGCAACTTAATTTTCAGTTCTAAATAATATTAGCCACTTCTGACTTGTAAAATAATTTCCAAGAATTTGGATATTTGGTAATAGTATTATTCCCTGACCAATATTTTCTCCATTTGGTATTTTCCAGTAAATTCAGTTCTCTTCTACTGAAGTTCTTACACTGTTCCCATCACCATGGTATTTGATCTGATGACTTTCTTGTAGAGCCCCTGAAAATATGGCAGTTTGGGATCACCAAGCAGATTTTCTACATTTCTTCCCAATCACTGTCTTCCTTTTTCATCTGCAACTACCTTCATGTTTTGCAGCCTCCTTGGATTGTGGGATATGTTTGTGACGGGTTGCCACCCTTTAAGGTGCCAGCTGATGTACTGAGATACCACTGAGCCCTCCTTTTCTGCCAGCCTGGGCCCCCTTTACCCTGTCTTGTTGAGCCAGGCTCTTAAGTCTCCTCTAGCACACACACAGGCAGGGCTTAATGGATTTGCCCTAGCACTCAGGTGCCCACCTTTCTTGGAGTGAAGACCCAAAGGTATATTGTCCTGCGCTGTATAGAAAGATCTGCACAGCACAAGCTCATAAAAATTCACCCTCTCCCTCAATGTGAAGAGAGATATGCACAACTTCTTGCCTCCCGCAGTTAGAAATTTCACAAACTGGGTTTAATAGTAAACACACTAAATGTATTAACTATAAATTGCAGATTTTAAGTGATTATAAGTGATAGCAAACAGAACAAAAAAGATGACTGAGCAAATAAAACAAAAGATGCATACTAAGATTAAGATCTTTAAGAGTCTGGTTTCAAGAAGTAATTTATTACCATAAATGTTATTTTAGGCAAGATGCAGAGTTTCTGTAGTTTAGAGTTCCGGTTATGTCTTCTTACAGACTGGACCCCTGTCTCAGTCTGGACTCACCCCTGCCTTTCCCCTCAGGTTAGTTCCTTTGTCCCTTCAGGTACTTTCAGCAGTCTTTCTTCTTGGGTAGGCAATGGAGGAGAGTCCAGATTATCCCCCTCCCCACCCTAAAAAGGATTTTCCTGAGGTGGGAAACCTTTGTCTGATCCTCATCGCCCTACAGAGGAAAAGTACTGGCAGTATCCAAGGTGGTATTTTGTATCAGGTGCTCTTATCACCTCACCTGGAAGTGTCAAAGCAACTATGAAACCGGGTTTATTTGCAATGTCCACAGATGGGAGATCCACATCTCCAAAGACTCACTGTCTTTTTCTAATGGGCCATTAAGTCTGATTGCTCACTGTCATAGAATCATAGAATATCAGGGTTGGAAGGGACCTCAGGAGGGCATCTAGTCCAACCCCCTGCTCAAAGTAGGACCAATTCCCAACTAAATCATCCCAGCCAGGGCTTTGTCAAGCCGGGCCTTAAAAACCTCTAAGGATGGAGATTCCACCACCTCCCTAAGTAACGCATTCCAGTGCTTCACCACCCTCCTAGTGAAATAGTGTTTCCTAATATCCAACCTAGACCTCCCCCACTGCAACTTGAGACCATTGCTCCTTGTTCTGTCATCTGCCACCACTGAGAACAGCCGAGCTCCATCCTCTTTGGAACCCCCCCTCAGGTAGTTGAAAGCAGCTATCAAATCCCCCCTCATTCTTCTCTTCTGCAGACTAAACAATCCCAGTTCCCTCAGCCTCTCCTCATAAGTCATGTGCTCCAGCCCCCTAATCATTTTTGTTGCCCTCCGCTGGACTCTCTCCAATTTTTCCACATCCTTCTTGTAGTGTGGGGCCCAAAACTGGACACAGTACTCCAGATGAGGCCTCACCAATGTCGAATAAAGGGGAACGATCACATTCCTCGATCTGCTGGCAATGCCCCTACTTATACAGCCCAAAATGCCGTTAGGCTTCTTGGCAACAAGAGCACACTGTTGACTCATATCCAGCTTCTCGTCCACTGTGACCCCTAGGTCATTTTCTGCAGAACTGCTACCTAGCCATTCGGTCCCTAGTCTGTAGCTGTGCATGGGATTCTTCCGTCCTAAGTGCAGGACTCTGCACTTGTCCTTGTTGAACCTCATCAGGTTTTTTTTGGCCCAATCCTCTAATTTGTCTAGGTCCATCTGTATCCGATCCCTACCCTCTAGTGTATCTACCACGCCTCCCAGTTTAGTGTCATCTGCAAACTTGCTGAGAGTGCAGTCCACACCATCCTCCAGATCATTAATAAAGACATTAAACAAAACCAGCCCCAGGACCGACCCCTGGGGCACTCCACTCGAAACCGGCTGCCAACTAGAGATGGAGCCATTGATCACTACCCGTTGAGCCCGACGATCTAGCCAGCTTTCTATCCACCTTACAGTCCATTCATCCAGCCCATACTTCTTTAACTTGGCGGCAAAAAGTTTTGCTAAAGTCAAGGAATAACACGTCCACTGCTTTCCCCTCATCCACAGAGCCAGTTATCTCATCATAGAAGGCAATTAGGTTAGTCAGGCATGACTTCCCCTTGGTGAATCCATGCTGACTGTTCCTGATCACTTTCCTCTCCTCTAAGTGTTTCATAATTGATTCCTTGAGGACCTGCTCCATGATTTTTCCAGGGACTGAGGTGAGGCTGACTGGCCTGTAGTTCCCCGGATCCTCCTCCTTCCCTTTTTTAAAGATGGGCACTACATTAGCCTTTTTCCAGTCATCCGGGACCTCCCCCGATCACTATGAGTTTTCAAAAATAATGGCTAATGGCTCTGCAATCTCATCCACCAACTCCTTTAGCACCCTCGGATGCAGCGCATCTGGCCCCATGGACTTTTGCACATCCAGTTTTTCTAAATAGTCCCGAACCACTTCTTTCTCCACAGAGGGCTGGTCACCTTCTCCCCATACTGTGCTGCCCAGTGCAGCAGTCTGGGAGCTGACCTTGTTCATGAAGACAGAGGCAAAAAAATCATTGAGTACATTAGCTTTTTCCACATCCTCGGTCACTAGGTTGCCTCCCTCATTCAGTAAGGGGCCCACACTTTCCTTGACTTTCTTCTTGTTGCTAACATACCTGAAGAAACCCTTCTCGTTACTCTTAACATCTCTTGCTAGCTGCAAGTGTGATTTGGCCTTCCTGATTTCACTCCTGCATGCCTGAGCAATATTTTCATACTCCTCCCTGGTCATTTGTCCAATCTTCCACTTCTTGTAAGCTTCTTTTTTGCATTTAAGATCAGCAAGGATTTCACTGTTTAGCCAAGCTGGTCGCCAGCCATATTTACTATTCTTTCTACACATCGGGATGGTTTGTTTCTGCAACCGCAATAAGGATTCTTTAAAATACAGCCAGCTCTCCTGGACCCCTTTGCCCTTCATGTTATTCTCCCAGGGGATCCTGCCCATCTGTTCCCTGAGGGAGTCAAAGTCTGCTTTTCTGAAGTCCAGGGTCCGTATTCTGCTGCTCTACTTTCTTCCTTGTGTCTGGTGGGTGTTTCCCCAAGTACACACAAGTACAGTTACAGCTGTAATTGTTACATAGTCAATATTTCTAACTTCAGATACAGAAATGATACCTGCATACAAATTGGATAAACACATTCAGTAAATTATAACCTTTCCAATGATACCTTACATAAGCCATCTTGCAAAAAATATATCATATTTATGTCATATTCATATCATAACCATATTTCTATGAAGAATATGGGGTGTAACATCACAATGTTTTATTCCATTCTAGAAAAAGCTTCACAAACAATGTTTGTCAGATTTAATTGTGTGTTTGTTTTCTTTATGGCTACTTCAGGAATATGTAGACTGTGGGGGTCCATGCTAACTGAAAATATTCATTGCAAATATCGACTTGGATTACTGCAGTGGTCATTACTCAGTAGTCACAATATTCTCCGTCCATTATAATTCAAAAACCAAGTCCTGTTCTTTGAGTCCGTGGATGGGCTTATATAACTAAAGTTCAAGAGTGGAAGAGAGGACTTGTGAGTTGGATTTCTGGCTCTTTCCATAGTATCTGTTGTAAAGTCTACTCTAAACCTTTCACTGGTTTCTTATAAAATGGCAAATTTCCAAGCACAATACTTACTGTAAAGTTCTCTCTGGCATTCCACCACCTTATGTATTAGGAATTATCAAATTATTTAATATCTGAATAGTCTTTGAGTCTAGGTCAATGAAGGAGAGAGTCACCTAAAAGAGAAAATGCTCATCTATAGAGCTGATTGGGAAAAAAATGAATTTTTTAACATTTTTCACCAGTTTTAAATTTTGACAAAAAAGGTAGGCATGAAATTTTCATGTGATTTTTTTTTTACAAAAAACTCACTACTCTTTATTTTATTATTTATTTACGAATTCTATGTACTGCTATGACATTTTCTCATGGACTTCTTTCATGTAGCAAGTAATTTGCATGAATCACCCCAGTTGCCTCATGAAATGTGTATTTTTCTTGTATTTTAACCTCTGATATGATATGACATCTGGCAAGTCACAAAAATGACCTGTCTGAAAGTGATTTGATGTGGTGTGATGTTATGCAGTACATCACACACACTGTAAAGGGTAATACAAATTTAGTATCTGCAGCATATACAAAATGGCTGATATTGTGATTCACGGACAAGAAACATCTTTGAAAAGCTGGTTGATAGCATAGACTATTGAGACTCCAGCTCCAATCTTAGCTCTGTGCCCAAATAGAAATATATTTTGGAATTTGGATATTCATATAGTTGCCACTTGTCAACATCACAGAATCAGAGTCCAGTGGTGGGATTTTAGCTGAGGCAAAACTCAATGAAAGTTTTGGGAAGTCCAAAGGGTTTGTGTTTGAATAAGAACTGCATGACTAGAACCAATATTTGTCATTACTGACTCAAGAGAAGATTAGTTGATAAATTCTGTTCTCTCTTATTCTCATTTCAATTCAAAATTAGTCCACTGACTGCAATAACATTTATCTGAATGTACAGCAATATAACTAAGAGCAGACTATGGCCCCTGGATTTAGCTCCATCACAAAGATATTGTAGGATGGCTCTCAACAATACATTTCACTATCACCTCATGTCACAACCAAATTCAGGTTGTCATTATGCTGGGGGCTGTATATGCACATAAAAAGCAACAGTCCTTGCCCTATTGTCTAAACAGAAAAGATAGACAGAAGGTGGAAGGAAGGAAATATTATTCCCCAAATTACAGGTGTTGAACTAAGTCATAGAGAGATAAAGTGACTTGCCCAAAGCATCACATGGCATCTATGACAGAACTGGGCACTGAACCCCAATCTCTTGAATATTAGTCAACTGTCTTAGCCACAACCCATCTTCCTCTTTTTCCAGCTTAGTTTTAAATTACTCAACACTTGCCTTGGGAAGCTATTCTATAGAACTGGGCAGCTTTCATTGTCAGTTGGCCTAAAGTTTCAAACGCACAACTTGCATCCCGTTATCCCTAATTACTGTATATCCCATCAAACCACACCATTGAATGGCTGTTTTTAAAAGTCTAAGTTGCTAAATGCAATCTTCCTCTCTGCCTAAACCTTTCAAATATTTGTAGGCAGTGATCACGCACCATCCCAAATAGTCCTTAAGTACCAAAAGTCCTCTATTAGAGACAAGGCAGGTGAGGTGATATCTTTTATTGGATCCACTTTTGTTGGTGAGAGAGACCAGCTTTGGCGCTTCTTCAGAGCTTTGTGTGAGCTCGCAAAATTGTCTCTCTCACCAGTAGAAGTTGGTGCAACAAAAGATATTACCTCACCCACATTGTCTCTCTAATATCCGGGGACGAAAATGGCTACAATAACACTGCATACTAAAGTCCTCTGTCACAGGACGTGCCAGGGCTAGAAACAGCTAGTATGTGTCCTGTTGTATTATATCCTTTCCAGGTATATAAAGATTCTGGGCTGCATTCCTTACAGACTGCTTCTTTCCTCATACTGCTACTAGAGATGTGAAGTTAGCTAAGGTACTCAAGCTGAAGAAGGGTGACCAGATAGCAGGTGTGGAAAATCTGGACAGAGGGTGGGGGCTAATAGGCACCTATGTAAGAAAAAGCCCCAAATATCTGGACTGTCCCTATAAAATCGGAACATCTGGTCACCCTAAGCTGGAGGTTCCTCAGGCCTTCTTCACAATTTTTTGAAGCCTATGGTAGTTGTGTCAATGACTTCAGTGTGAGTAGGATCAGTGAGGTGGGTCTGAATGTCATAAGATACATATTTCTTTTGTATATATTATTGGTGTAAGGACTTCCAGAAAAGGATGAGCATTTTTAAGTAATGTTGGTGAGAATGTTGTTAGTGCTTATTGTTTAATAATATACAAATCTAATTGTGAAGGCCACACTTTTATTTTATTTATTTTTTGCTCTGAGTTCTGACAACTAAATTGGCTTAGGCTGAAATCTGGGTGAAATTTAACCTTATAGTTTGTCCTTTTCAGAAAAAAAAAAAAAAAAGGGAGAAAAAGCAGCTGGAATGTTGGGTTTGCAATAAATGGACATTCATGCTTTGCACTCCATGTTAATTTACAATCCCACTTTTCCATTCATCTTTGTATTCTGAGAGTTGTGCAAGAGAGCGGTATTAATTCTCCTCTTATTATACCAATATAAATCAGGAATAACTTTACTGATTTGAACATAATTATATCAGTATAAAACTGACATAAAGTGACAGGAGATTCAGGCCACTTGTCGTTTGGTCAGTGATCCATAATGAAATCTTAATGTAAATCTGTACTTCAATTCACCAAATATATCTTACAGCTTATCAGGATTTCTGAATCATTCTAAGGCTTTTGATGTAGAACTATATAAACAAACCACTTTTGTGCCAAGCTTTCCTAATTAGGTTTGCTGAAGGCTCAAAAAAAAAAAAAAAAAAAGACTGCTCTAGGGCTTAACAATATTATTTTTCTATGCTATCCTTTGTTGGCCCTATGATGTATTATTTATAATAGGAATAAAAGGTTAATTGTGGAATTACTCATTGTAACATATGAGCACAGGAGGTCAGTAAAAAAATCTGAATGCTGGTATAATTTTTTTGGAATTATGCCTGACACATAGAGAGGAGCAATTTAAAGAGACTTCTATGAAAGCTATAAATGAATGTAGGTTCCGTAAAATCTTATTGTATCTCCTTAACGTCAATACTGTTTTCTCAAACCTGTAAAAAAAATATTTGAGTCCATCCCAGAATGTAACTAAAGTATCAGTTCCGAAGAAGGAAACGATGAATCCAGAGTAGCCAACAAGACCATAAAAGAGAGATCTCATTTCCCAATCTTTTGCAAGCCAAGTAATAAATGAATCATAGCTGGTGGTTGGAAGGAATGTTCTCATATATATTTTAGCAAGAGAATTCTGTCTATCTGAGTGGACACATTATTGAAAAAATATTTTTATAGCATCTGCAGCTCCTACCCAGCAGCATCAAAGCTAAGTGGAGAAAAAAGTGACTACGGGTAATGGCAGGTAATACGGGTGTATTAAC
The DNA here is from genome assembly GCF_028017835.1 of Emys orbicularis. Taxonomy (NCBI): domain Eukaryota; kingdom Metazoa; phylum Chordata; order Testudines; family Emydidae; genus Emys; species Emys orbicularis. Next base: position 351,683,947 of record NC_088683.1, read on the forward strand.
GTCTTAGAAATATGATAACAGTACATACTATTTATATAATGTGTGTATATAACATAATATATGTATATATATATTATAAATAAAATATAGACTTAAAATGGTCATGACAATTTACTATGCCAGGCAAAAAAAAGCACAACAACCCTGCTTGCCTAGCCTTTCCCAAGATGATTGACAATAATGAAAAAACGAAAGATACTTTATTTGGCCATCAGAGGGGGAAAAAAATACTTGCCCGAGATGAGTGAGTAGGATTTTGCAAAGCATGTACATGTGTGTGTCTTGAAAGAGACGTTTTCTGACTAATGTTTTTCTTGTATATTCTAAATAAGATACTGTGCTATATTTTTTTGGGTGATACACTGCTGAATCAGCTTCTGAGTTTCTGTTCTGTACATTCAGTATGCAGTTAATGCATAGGCAATCTCTCTTAATTTGAATAACCAACAGTAAATGTGCTGTGTCCGAGCTATGTTTACAACCTGCCTTTTATTCCTTGGTAGTAACTTTTCTTTAAAAAAACCTGTCTTTTTAGACCCCAAAATCTGGCCTACCAACTGAAATACAGTGAATCCTATCTTAAGCCACCATTCAAGGGACCAATAAATATTGGTTACCTAGCAGAGATGACCTTTAACTAAAGGCAATACAAGATTTGCTGGAAATCTTGGGGGATGCTTGAAAGCCATTGTTTAAGACCAGGTTGCTTGGTTGGAAGAGGTGCATAGTACAGACACTGTATTCTGATGAGAATTGTCGTCCTCTGTTTCAAACACCACTTCCGTCAACAAGATATTTTTGTCAATAGCCTCTCTTTATGGCTGATGTTAGACTCTTTTTCTTTTCTTGGTGCAGAGCCAGACACCCAGCAGAGAAATCACAAGTTAACTAACAAACCCTATTAAAGTGCAGACATTATTGATGACACCATCAGTGTTCCTGGTAGACAAACAAGGAAATCATAATGCATTTCTTGGGCTGGTCTTGTTCTAGCCTTGCCTCTTCTGGCAAGAGACGGTGGGTTATTACAACTTGGAAAGCTGTGAACTATAGACTATTCCTTTCACTTCCTTCCACTTTAGGAGAGTGATCAAAAGCTATTGAACTCAGTGTAAGTCTTTCCCATGGACTTAAAGGGGCATAAGGTCAGGTACTGGGGTTAGAATGTTGTGTGTTTTAAAAACTCATATTTTTGCTATTGTATTGCATTTGGATCATTTTGGATCCATGCGTGGATGCTACCTAAATCCACCATGCAAGTTCTTTCAGGACAAAGGTCTCTTTAATACTCTGTTTATCAATACGAATGAGCTCAAAACTTGTACATGTCCAAACTCAGGAGAACATTAGACCCAAAGCTGGCCTCTGTTTATTGACATAGAATCTTTCACAAGGTAGAATGTTTCCATCCTTGCAAAAGAATTAAGTTTGAAGGAAGAAAGGGGCTTCATGGACAAGAAGTGGGACAGTTTCAGACATAAGGGATTATATGAAAGAAGCCTCCGATCCAAGAGTGGGAGAAGACCAAAGGGAACAGTGAGAGGATTTGGGGTGAGGGGGTTTGCAGGTGTGTAGGGAGCCAGAAGATGAAAAGGAGGAGAGAAGAGATGTGTAAGCAGGACCAAACTTTGTAGAGCTTGACCTTAATGCAGTGAAAGATAAGGAGCCAATGAAGGGATTAAGGTCCTGATTCAAGAAAGTACTAAAGCCCATGTTTAAAGTCCTGTTGAAGTCAATGGGTCTTAAGCTTGCATATGAAAGCTAAGCAGGTGCTTAAGTGCTTTCCTTCATCAGGGTCTTAAAGAGGGGACGGTCTGAACAGAGCCATGGTAGAATAGAATCTTAGCATCAGTGCTGCTGCTAAGATAGACTGAAATGGAGAGAGTTGAGATAGGAGAAAGATGTTGTCAGACGAGTGACTAATGCATACACCGGTGTGTCAACTGTAGGTAGAGAAGAGAAAAAGCCAGTGGAGAATATATTCTGTCATTGACTAAATCTTTCAACAACCAAAGCAAAAATACTGGGGAGATACATTGTTTGTACTCAGTGCACTCCCGTCGATCATTGCTTTCCACAGCCCATACAAACTTACTGGGTCTATTGCTGGTAGTCAGTGCTCTTCACCTACAGAGTCTTTCAACGGTCGTTTCAAAGTTGTTAGAGGCATATAGATGTGTTCAATCATTATTAGCTTGGCTAGCATCAGACATTCCTTTAGTTTAATAAGCTGGTGCACCTTTCTTTCCTTTTATTTAAGGAAAGACAAAAAGCTGGGAAATTCCCAAAGCGAAAAACTTTTGTTTAATTTTTTTTTGTTTAATTGTGGTTGCCATCTACCAACTAATTGTATCATTTACAAATTCCAAGTACTTTAACTCCGTGGAATTACTAGCTACAGATATCCGAGTTCTTACTCTGGCTGCATTATACAGGTAAGGAGAGTGTTCTGATCAAGCAGGTGGAAATGAATATGTCATCACACCACCAGAGCCTAAACAATGACTCAAAATAAACCCTGTTCTTGCATCAATGACCTCAAAATATAAGCACAGTACAGCACACAACCCTTCTGAAAAAGAAACATAAAAATTAAGGCTGAGATTTCCAAAGCTGTTTTAGAGATTTTGACAGGTGTCTGAATCTAGATTTGAAAATCCCACCTTAAAACTCTTATGAGGGTTTGCCCACCTTGCATGTGCAGCCATTGTGTCTAAAACAAGGGTTGTCTCTGAAATGTACAAACTCCTAGGACTGCTTTTCTCTTGAAATCCCTTGGCTCCCCTCTGCTTGGCAGTTTGTGCAGAATCGTATAGTACTAAATCTATTTTCCCCACTGCGATGGACTAACATTTGGAATGTGTAAGGCATACAGAGAGCTCCCTGAAGCAGTGCTGAGGCGCTTTTTCCAGCCACTCCACATAACCCTGTTTATACTTCATTAGTTATTCCTGCTGTTGTAATGATTTTCTCTTTTCTGGTTGATAACTTGCTTAATCTCTGATAAAAAAGTTTGATTTTTTTTTTTTAATAGGAAAACCAATATGTCAAAGAAAGGTCAGATAGTGTAAGCAGGGCTCTAGTAGCTGATTAATTAGCATGTGATCTTACAAAAAAACACCCACCGAGGAACAGAGAATATTTTTTATGCTGCGTAAAATGGACTTCACCCTAACTTCCATTAAAAGGTTCTCATTGACCTCTGGGCTTAGATCAGAATGAAGAAATAAGTAGGAATGGGTGAACCTCTCAGCATTCGATCTATAGAATTTTTGCCAACTATGCTATCTTTCAGACTGATCTTACACCCATTAAAGGCTTCCATTGGCTTCCACAGAAATTAGATCAGGCCCTGTGGCTGGGTTTGTTGGACTAAGAAAACCCGTTCAAGTTCTTCAGACTTTTCTTCCCATATTTTTTATTTTTCAACTTTTTAAGTGTTAGTCAAGATGGAGAGAAGCCCACACAATGTATTATCAACCTCTATATAATATTCTTTTTCCATTCTCTCTGCTGTGGTGTTCTTTTAATGAGTCTTCTGTATTTGTTCTCCATCTACCCACACACTTCTGGTTTTCATGTTTTCAGTGGATTTTATTGCTTGCCCCATTGCATTTTAAGTCTCTTCTAAATGGAGCGTGACCCCAATAAAGTTCAGCCTCCGTCAAAATTTTGCAACTTCACTGTTTGAAATTGTACAACCTACTAAGTCCGATAATGCACACTACTATTGGTGTTGGAAAAAATTAAGAAATATCTGTCTACTAGTCTATTTATGTCATGCCCACCATCATGGAATCCCAGTGCTGGACAGAATTTAAGAACTTAGCAGCATGATGCACTCTTAGTAAGCAGACTGCCGCAGAGAAAATATGTCTTCCAAACATTAACACACTTCTAGTAACTTGCACATCTTTAAGGATTTCTGAAAACTATTTGGTTAACTTTTTTCCCCATTATTTTTCATTTATAGTATGACAAAGTCAGACCAGACAGCTACTAGAGAGTGGTGGAAGACAGGATTATTACCCCTAGAATGGTGAAGGCTATCTTCCCTATGAACTGAAAAGAGGTTATCTCAAGTCAACTAGGGACACTTGAGTCCATTTAAGGGCTGCTGGTGACCTTTAACAACCCCTCTTCTGGTGAGAGGGGAGGAGGAGAGACAAGCTGCAGCAGGGGGGAAAGGCTTCTCCTGGGGGAAAGGCTTCTCTCCTCCCTGTAGAGGAAGCAACCACTCTGACTGACTGGGGAAGGACGGACACCCAAAGGCCAGCACAAGAACACAACACCCCAGAGAGGGGTGGGGGTAGCTATTCTCTTTTGTGTTATGAATTTGTTTCTGTTTGTTTGGCTGAAAAGTATTGGTAGGGCCTACCCTGTGGCCCACCTTGTAAATGTTGAAAAATAAAAATGAGTGGGGAATAAAAACTCTCTGGGGTGGGACTGATTTGCTCCAGCCCCCCATCCCACCTCGCCCCCCTACCCGAGGGGGAAACGCTGAGCCCAGCAAGGCGAAGGAGGTGCCTTGCCACCACATGGACTTCTTGTTTCCCTTACACAGGTTCTATGTACTAACCTGCCTATGTAAATAGGTCATATATACAAAGATCTACTGGCATATAAGGATAGGGTATTGTTTGTAAGTGCATAGACTCAGTAAAGTTGCGTGTCATACTGCATTTGACTTTCTGGCTGAGCTTAACACTGTGTGAAGAGTGAAGAAGTTAGAACATTTCTTTACCATTTATGGCATGGCTCAGAAGTGGATATGCCAAAATACTGTTAAGAAAAGTTGTTCTAAGAAGAGAGATGTCCTTGTAGATAAGGCACTGGACTGGGACTCAGTGCCTCTGCCACAGACTTCTTGTGTGACCTTAGGTAAGTCATTTCATTGTTCTGTGCCTCAGTAGCTCATCCATAAAATGAGGACCAATAGATTACCTTTCGCTTTTTCTTTTTCTGTTCTCTATACATATCTTCTTTATTTAGATTGCAAATTCCAGGGCAGAGATTCTCTTACTATGTATTTGTATAGCACCTAGTGTAATGGGACATCACCTTGGTTGGTAACTCTAGGCACTGCTATCATATAGTTAATAATAATAGTAATAAATACTGGAAGAAAAAAGGCACCAGAAAATTCATGAGATACAGGTAACACAGGGTCCAACATACAGGTTATTCTGCTCTAGTATTGCTGGCATCAAGCCATCAGAAATCATGGATCCCAAAATCCTGGGATTGGCTTAAAAATAGTGTGTTCTTAAGTTAGGTTTGTTTTATTTGGCTTTTTGTTTATTAACCCTTAGGGTTCACTTTTCAAGTTCTTCTCCACAACGATGAGGGTGTAATGATGCTGGTTCTGGCGGGACCCAACTGAGAGTGCCAATTCAGGACAAATTGCTTAAAACAGGGCAGTTACAGCCCAAGGCTGGGGTTTTTCCTCCTCTAAGGCAAACCAAACCAGCCAGACTAAGAGGACTTTAGTTTCACTCCACTGGCTAACCACAAGTCACACAAGCAATTCCCTTAGACACTCCAGTTTCCCAGTATCACCACCAGTGCCATTCGTTATGGGGACAAATGGTTATGAAAACCAATACCCCAGTAAAAGAAAAAAGGTTCTCTCAATCCCAAAGGACCAAGCCCCAGGCCCAGGTCAATATACAAATCAGATCTTACCCACAAATCACGCTGTTGCCAATCCTTTAAAATCTAAAAACTAAAGGTTTATTCATAAAAGGAAAAAGATATAGATGAGAGCTAGAATTGGTTAAATGGAATCAATTACATATAGCAATGGCAAAGTCTTGGTTCAGGCTTGTAGCAGTGATAGAATAAACTGCAGGTTCAAATCAAGTCTCAAGTACATCCACAGCTGGGATGAGTCATCAGTCCTTTGTGTAGAGCTTCTGTTTGTAGCAAAGTCCCTCCAGAGGTAAGAAGCAGGATTGAAGACAAGATGGAGATGAGGCATCAGCCTTTTACAGTCTTTTCCAGGTGCAAGAACACATCTTTGTTCTCACTGTGGAAAATTACAGCAAAACGGAGTCTGGAGTCACATGGGCAAATTTCTGCATACTTTGCTGAGTCACAAGGCATATCTGCCTTCTCTCAATGGGTCAATTGTATGGCTGATGATCCTTAATAAGCCATCAAGCAGGCTAGGCAGAGCTAACACCAACTTGTCTGGGATGTCACCCAGAAACATAGCATAAGTTTGAAGTACAGAGCCAACATTCATAACTTCAACTACAAAATGATACACACACAAAGAGAGCATAATCATAACCAGCAAACCATAACCTCATCTTAGACACCTCATTTGACCCCCTTTATACCAGATTTGGTGCCACTACAGGACCTTGTTTGCAACAATGGTCTATATGGTCCCAGATTATGTCAATAATGTCACAGAGGGCTAGAAACTTTTTTTTTAAAGTGTGTGGGAGGGGAAAGAAAAGTGAGATTCTCATGTAATTCTTAAGAGTTGATGTAAAACTCTTCCCAGGGGAAGCCATTTACAGTGCACAACAATAGGTTTTATTGGTCCTTCAAAACCCAGGAACTATGCTATATATTCTTGAGTGTGATCTATTGGCACTTGATCTCATAACTTTTTACAGATATGTTCTCCCATAACAGGAATCACTTTACTCCAGGAGCTGGGGCTTTATGAAAATATTTAATCACTTGTGATAAAATTATGAGAGATGACAACACTGTTACCCAGTGATCATTGAATATACTATACCTTGGTCTGCACTTCCTGGAGTGGGCTATTACTGCTTCTCTTACCAGTAGATTTCAGTTCAGAAATGCTCTGGCAGCACCAGGCACCTGATCTGTACTATTAACAGGTATTAAACACTTAGATAATGGACAGTTGGATGGAACAACGACTTGGGGAGAGGAGAGTTAGTGAATCCTAGGAGCAGATATTCAAACTGAACAAGTGTCATTGAAAGCAAGCCTATCCGGTATTTCAGTTCCAGAGGCATCTTTATAATCTTACTAAAATGTGTGAAAATGAATGCAAACTTCTGATCACTCTCTGTCTGCCTGCTGCTCAGTGGTGCTGAAAGACGTGTAAAGGGCAAGGGCTTTGGTGTTTGTCCCTCATCCATGCAGACAGGCTTCCGCCAATGTGTATAGCACTCTACGAGGTGAGAAAGCATCAGTACCTGTGCTAACTTGCCCACAGCTGAGGAGAAGAGAAAGCTATGGTGACAGAGAGCAGCCATGACAGAGGTGCTCAGAGGTAAAGAAAATGAGAACAGGGGCCAGCCACTGATGCAGACATGTTTGAGAATTCTAAGAAATCAGCATCTCACATATCCAGTAGCTTTGTGCCTCATGACCCATGCTGGCAGTGCCCTTGCTACCCACAAGACTTCATTGCTCTCACTTTATTTCTCTTTACTGGGCTGTGAGCAACAATGCCAGTGTTTCAGGGCTGCTTTCTCACAGCCATGGTTCTCAGCCCTGGGGCATGAAGTCATGTAACAGGAATGGACTGTCTTCTTTGTGATTCAAGAAAGTGATATAATCCGGGGTTCTGGGTAAAAGTCAGGAGAGTTTATATATTAATATAAGGAAATCATCTGAACTGTGCCTGTTGAGCAAGTTTTGCAAAAAGCTCAATTCGAATTCAATAATGGCAAAAGGCTTCCTTGGGAGCAAAAAGCTACTTCAGTAACCAGGATTTTAGACTTGTTTGGCTGGCTCCCAGTGAGGGGAAATGCATAGTTATTGCAATATCAATACTCCCACTACCTAGTACCTGGATGTTCTGAACGCCATTGTTGGGTCAGTTGAAATGGGTGGGACTCTTCGAACATATTCTTCTCTCTCTTGTAAGGAAGCCTAGTGTAATTGCCTGTGTGCAGGTCTAATTACAACTTAGAGATCTATTTCGGCAATAACTCTCCACATAAGGCTTGGGTTTTTTGGGAAATGTAAAACAGTCTTTTAGATGGAAGGCATGTAAATATAGATTTAATGCCCTATAAATGTGTGCCATATTAAAAAGAATGGGTAAATCTATTTAACTGCTTTCCCATATCAGAGAAACTGTGCTCGTATCTCAAGTTTTCACAATTATCAGGATTGAAAAAAATTATATGAGCCTACAACCTAAAAGGAATTGCCATACTGGATTAGACCAATGGTCCATCTAGCCCATATCCTGTCTCCAACAGTGGCCTGGAACAGCTCTTTTAGAAGAAGGTGTAAAATCATGATAATAGCCAATTACAACCTTCTAATTAAGGCACTTTTTTAATGGCTCTTGTCCAGAAGCATACAGGTTTTTATCCCACACAAATGGTTATCCTATCTAATGTAACTGCAGCTATTCTTACAATGCACATCCCAACACACATGTCAAGCTCTTAGCTCCAGTAATGCTTTATGGCAGTTGACTAAACCTCTATGAAATAATTTTGAGAAAACTACTCATATTGTTTGTAGTGAGGGTGCACACTGGAAACTACAAGCAGCATCATGGGTTTTCTACGCCTTAGCTTTTTATGTGAATTTGGCACCTGTGAAAATTGCCGAATTAAAGTTTGCTATGGACTGAACAGGCCCCAGCACTGTGAGGTTCCTTACCCTGTCCTGCCTGTGCATCTCTGTGAGGTTCCTTACCCTGTCCTGCCCGTGTCTGGAGGGACCCCAGCCCTGGAGGTGAGCAGGTAATTCATCCTCCTGTCCCTGCTGAAACTGCAGTCAAAGGGGCTGATGAGTGTCAGTTGTTAAAAGGTCTAACCATACCAGCTCGTACCTAGGTAGCCCTTGATCTCAGCAGGTGCTGAAGGTGCAGAGCACCTCACACAAGCATTCAGGATCGAGCCTTTGGAGAGGTGTTTCCCACTGATGCCATTGCCCTTCCCCACGTACAAGGGAACTGCAGCTAATGCCTCATTAGGTCACCGTGTTATTACATTAATTTCATTTTCTGTTGTTTTCTTTACGGTTTATTTCCGGCAGCACCTAACTTTTGCCAACACTATGAAGTTGATGACAGGGAGCAAGAGAAATGTTGGTTTTTCTCACACGCTGTAAGACCCACAGCCTCTTCCCACTGAAACTTAACCCTGGGAAGTTGAAAGCTCTCTTTCTTATTCCTTTGTATTACCCCTCTGTTTCTCAATGTCCCACACAGGGAAGGAAAGCTGATAATTAGCCAGGAGAGACAGGCCAGGGGCGTGGTTAGGAAATGAATCATACCCCGAGGACTTCATGAGGCTCCACATATGCCTAATGCTTCTAATTCTCCAGGGTTGTAATTATCTCAAGATAGGTAAAAGCCTATTTTTAGAAATGTCAGTTTTCTTGAGGTAATGGCATTTAAGAGCTCAGACGGCAGGCTCAGGAGGAGGACCTGGCAGCCCCGCAGAGGTTGAAACACAGGCTGTTTGTGTGGTGATAATCTGTGCGGAAGGCACCCAGGAAAAGAAGAACTTCATCCCCATTCCCCTAGTCCAGGAAGGCCAGCAAACCTTTCAGGCATTGATTTAGACCTAGTAGTGGACTGTTTGTGTCTATTTTGAGTGGTTCTTCCTTTGCCCGTCTGCAAGCTAATGGTTTCTTAGCCCTCAAAGCACACGTTGTTCTCTGTAAATTGCTCCGAGGCACTCCCCGTCCCCCTTCAGTTACTGATCTCTCTCCATTCCCCCTCTCCCAGCTGTCACGTCTCTCCTCAACTAGTTTCTAATTTCCTCCCCCTCGTCCCACCCAGCTCCATGATGCCATCTTTCCACCTCTTTTTCCTTTCAGTGGCTCCCCCACCTTTCCCAAAATAACTGCCTACTTGAGCTGCATTCACATTAGGAGCCAGCAGTGGGGTGGTGGGAAGGGCATGCCGGGGGTTAGGGAGGTATTCTAGTAATGAGCAGGCAGAGTGAGGTGAGCTTTACCTCCCAGCTGCCTGAAGCCCTCCCCATATTAATGCTCCCAGCGTGACCTACCCATAAACTTTTATAAGAGCCAATTCCCAAGGTTTCCACTTATTCCCTGAAGGGCCAACATAATTATTGGGTTCTCACCCCCCACAAAAATCTATGTAATATTTTTAAAGTGAATTTCATATTATTGTAAGTGTTGGAGCTACACACCTAGGGAGTAAAGTCATCTATCCACCAAACTGATACATCATGGGAAACTGCAGTGTATGTTACATGAGTGCTGTATAAAAGAGATCTCTCTGGGTGTATGTAGATGGCTAGTTAATATAAAGAGCACCATCAGGGCCAACACTAGCTGTTTTGCCGGCCCGGGTGGAAAACATTTTCGGTGCCCCCCCACCCCTGCAGTGGCCCCGCAAACATAAAAAAGCTAATCAGAACTGCTCGCCCGCTCCTAAAACCAGCTGTTATCACCGTCCCCTGGGACGTAACAATATGTAGCATTATTCAGATGTTAATTGATTCAAGGAAGTTGTTGTTGCACTCCTGAATTTTAGCCCTGGCTCTGGTCTTTATTCACTGTGGTCTTGGACAAGCCACTTAGGGCATACGTTCCCTCTAAGCTGCATGGCCGCCCACCAGTGCACTTCAGGTGCCCCTCCCCCCACTGCTGCACTGCTTCTGCCCTCTGCCTTGGAGCCCCTGGCCGGCTGCTCCCAGGAGCCTCCTGCTTGCTGTGCAGAGTGTGGGGGAGAAGGAGGGGTGCTGATGTCAGTGTGTCTCCCTCCCCCCATGCCCCCTGCCTCTCTACCCCATCTTCGCAGAGCGGGGGGTGGGGGGGACAGGGACATGACAGGGCTCAGAAGTGGGACATGGGATGGAGCTTGCTGGCAGCTGCTGCTGTGTCTGAACAAACAGGCTTCAGACTGGTGAGTGCAGATCTACTTAAAGGGGCAGAGTACTTAAAGCAGTGGCGGGCAACCTGCTGCCCATCAGGGTAATCTGATTGCGGGCTGCGAGACATTTTGCTGATGTTGACCGTCCACAGGCATGGCCCCCCGCAGGTACCAGTGTCTGCGGTTCGCCGTTCCCAGCCACTGAATTAAAGGGACAGTGCATGTCTTTCTCTCTCGTTCACACACACACACCACACTGTGTGTCTCTCTCATGCACATGCACACACACACACCTCCCAACACATACTTGTATTGTTGTTGTTGTTACTTCCTGCACTGCACATATATTCTCTGTGATTTTATTCTTTCAAAGTTCTATTATTTTAGTTTTTTGACTGGCCTGTGCATTTCATAATTTTTATTTCTCTCTTACACTTACATTTAATTCTTTGAGTAGTTCTAAAATGCCTAACCTGTCCTGGCTGGAGTAATTATCCCTATGGTAAAAAGCAACAGAGGGTCCTGTGGCACCTTTAAGACTAACAGAAGTATTTCTTCTTCAAGTGAGGTTCTTACCCACGAAAGCTTATGCTCCCAATACTTCTGTTAGTCTTAAAGGTGCCACAGGACCCTCTGTTGCTTTTTACAGATTCAGACTAACACGGCTACCCCTCTGATACTATCCCTATGGTAACTCTTTAAAAATATATATTTAGGTTTTTGGTTTCTACTGGTGACTCACATCCACACATTATCTCGATATGGTGCACATAACAACTCATTCCACACATGGATGGAAAAAAATTAGAGGGAACATTGTTTAGGACCCAATTCAGCAAATACTTAATCACATGTCTAAGTGCTTTGCTGAATCAGGGTCATAATCCCTCCAGGTTGGATTCTGTTCTGTGTACACAACTGTAAATCCAGAGTAACTTCATTACTCTACTGCAACGTCACAGAGCCAAGATGGGCAGGAATGGTGTCCCTAGCCTCTGTTTGCCAGCAGCTGGGATTGGGTGACAGGGCATGGATCACTTGATCACATGAATCACGTTGCAGTAGAGTTACTCTGGATCTAACAGATTATATGCTTCCTTATCTGTAAAATGGTTGCAATGCCTACCTCAAAGAGTGTGATCGGGATTTATTAGTAATGCTGTCATTAGCAGTTATTCATATTGGAACATACAAGCTAAGTACACCGCTACCTCGATATAACGTGACCCGATATAACACGAATTCGGATATAACGCGGTAAAGCAGTGCTCCGGGAGGGGGGGGGGGGGGCTGGGGCTGCGCACTCCGGTGGATCAAAGCAAGTTCAATATAACGCGGTTTCACCTATAACGCGGTAAGATTTTTTTGGCTCCCGAGGACAGCATTATATCGAGGTAGAGGTGTATTACTTTTCTTTCGCCTTCTAATCACCTGCTTTGTGTTAGCAATAATATTAGTAAGTGGTTCCTGTTTAGATCTAAGTGAATAATTCATAATGAGAAACTCATTCGACAAGTTTGTCACTATTTTCTGTTTGGGAACAGATTTTCTTGCCTTTATTTGCTATTTATACGTATTGACAGTTTCAGTGGGGGCGGGGATGGGGTAGGGTTAAAGTTGTGTTAAACAGTGTGTGGTCTGTAGTAGATTGTGACTGTGCTACTAGTGAAACCTGTGCCTTTTGATTTCCTTGCTTTTGTTGTTCTGCGTTAGATTTGTTCTGTGTGGGCCAACCTTCACTGATACACACACATTTTTGTGTGTTAATTGTTTGTCATTGTATGAGGTTTGTTTTCAGTTGCATTCCTTCAAAGCAGGTGCTTTTTTGGAAAGAAACAAATGGAGAAATATGTATGAGGCTTAATGACCTACGATGTCATAGTTTACATGGTGCAAGTCGTACAGCAACTAAAGTAACTCATGTGTCATACACTTGCACTGACAGTAGTCTGGCTCCAGGGAACCACTTCAATGTCATTTGCAAGTTTGTCAAGCAGAGCTTTATTGATTAGCATGTCAATTATAGTTTCTCATACGCTTACATTAATTACACTGTCCGTGGAAGTGCGGCAGAATGAAAGCTATCATTGGAGATATTAGGATGTCAGTTTAAAGTGACTTTGAATTTTTGTAGCACCTCACAAGGACTGAGATGATCATTTCAAGGATAAAAACACACTGTATCTTTCACCCTCAGTAACCATGTGTCAGATTTTAATGTCTTGGCTCTTTTCAATGATTTTTGTTTCAAAATACCAAAAATTCTCCATTCATGCCAAGAGGACTAAAGGCAGGCTCCAGTGTATAAAATCAAGATTGAATGAGATCAAAAAGGGAAATAGCACTGTTCAAATTAGAAGATTACAGAGAGAAAACCATGGCACTGAAAATGTTGTGCCATACAAGGTGGAAAGGAAAGCTCACACACTGGCATGGATTTCCATGTTCACAACTTCCCTTAAAGGGACATTGCCTGTTTGTTTTTTAAATGTTTTTTCTGTCTGAGGGTATGAGTACCACCAAAGCTTACTATCACTGAAAGAGATCAGGGAAAAATACACTCTCTAATTATTTTAGACTGTCTACTTTGTGCATTTGATGCCCTTTCTATGTAGTCCATTTCACTCTTTTCCCCTGTGTGGGCAGTTAGGCCCCCAATTCTGCTAAAACTTACACACACACTACCTTAAACAAAGTAGTCCCATTGACACAAATGGGGCTACTTATACGCTTTAAAGTTAAACGTGCATATGAGAGTTTGCCGAATCAGAATCGTAGCCCTGCTGTTTGTGTGGGTCTTCCCGACAGTGCACAAAAACTGGCAGGAGCGTAAGGGACTCAGAGGAAGGTGTATTGCCTTGAAACTACTTTTAACTCATTTTTTATTTAAAATTGTCTCTTTAATTATGCAGCTCAACTTCCCTTTCCACAATCTGGCTGGAAACATAGTGCCTTCTAGCTCCCCTTTGTGTTAGATTATCAGAACACCAAAGACTGCCTAGAAAATTTTTGAATCTTGTTTGAAAACTATTTCTGACTCCTCCAAAATTGGTATAGTCAGGTATAGTCAATTTTGGAGAAAAGTAAATGCATCTTGGGTTGGCAGCATGTATAAGAATTTCTGCCCAATGTGACTTAACATAGGTGATGTATTAAACCACTCAAATAGAAGTTTATAGTGGAAATGGTAAAAGACCTTTTATAACCTCCAGGCTCAGATACTTATGGTGATGAGTACCATGAGGCAATTACTAATTCCATAATCAGTGCAGGGCTTGGATGAAAATACATCCCAGAATAGTCAAGGAGCTGACTGAGGCGATATCTGAGCCATTAGTGATTATCTTCTGAAATCTCTCCCGTCTTCCATGACTTTTCGAGGACTGGAAAAGGGCAAATATAGTGCCAAGCTATAAAAAGGGAAATAAGGACAACCTGGGGAATTACAGACCAGTCATCTTAACTTCTGTACCCGGAAAGATAATGGAGCAAATAATGAAGCAATCAGTTTGCAAACACCTAGAAGATAATAAGGTGATAAGTAACAGTTAGCATAGATTTGTCAAGAAAAAAAATCATGTCAAACCAACCTAATAGCTTTCTTTGACAGGGTAACAAGCCTTGTAGATAGGGGGGAAAGCAGTGGATGTGGTATATCTTGATGTTAGTAAGGTTTTTGATACTGTCTCGCATGACCTTCTCATAAACAAACTAGGGAAATACAACCTAGATGGAGCTACTATAAAATGGGTGCATAACTGGCTGGAAAACCATTCCTAGAAAGTAGTTATCAGTGATTCACAGTCAAGCTAGAAGGGCAAATCAAGTGGGTTCCTGCAGGGATCAGTTCTGGGTCTGGTGCTGTTCAATATCTCCATCAGTGATTTAGATAATGGCATGAGCATACACTTATAAAGTTTGCAGATGATACCAAGTTGGGAGGGGTTGCAAGTGGCTTGGAGGATAGGATTAAAATTCAAAATAATCTGGATAAACTGGAGAAATGATCTGAAGTAAATAGGATGATATTCAATAAGAACAAATGCAAAGTACTCCACTTAGGAAGGAACAATCAGTTGCACACATACAAAATGGGAAATGACTGCCTAGGAAGGAGTACTGTGGAAAGCGATCTGGGGGTTATACTGGATCACAAGCTAAATGTGAGGCAACTTTGTAACACTTTTGCAAAAAAAATAAATAAATAAAAACACAAAAGGCAAACATTATTCTGGGATGAATTAGCAAGAGTGTTGTAAGCAAGAGATGAGAAGTAATTCTTCGGCTCTACTCCGCCCTGGTTAGGCCTCAGCTGGAGTATTGTGTCCATTTCTGAGCACCGCATTTCAGGAAAGCTGTGGACAAATTGGAGGAAGTCCAGAGAAGAGCAATAAAAATGATTAAAGGTCTAGAAAACGTGACCTATGAGAGTAGATTGGAAAAAAAAATGGGTTTATTTAGTCTGCAGAAGAGAAGACTGAGAGGGAACATGATAAGAGTTTTCAAGTACACACAAGGAGGAGTGAGAAAATGTGTTCCTCTTAGACTCTTAGGACAGGACAAGAAGCAATGAGCTTAAATTGCAGCCTCGGTGGTTTAGGTTGGTCATAAGGAAAAACTTCCTAACTGTCAGGGTGGTTAAGCACTGGAATAAATTTCCTAGGGAGGTTGTGGAATCTCCATCATTGGAGATTTTTAAGAGCAGGTTAGAGACGAACACCTGTTGGGGATGGTCTAGATAATACTTATTTCTGCCATGGGTCCAGGGAACTGAACTAGAGGACCTTGAGGTCTCTTCTAGTCCTACAATTCTATGATATGTGAGGTAAGCAAGGTATGGGGCCATACATTGACATTAAATTAAACGTCGAATTTTTTGTTCAACTTCCAGCCATAGTATAAAAAACCAAAGCCTTAAATTTACTTATTCTGGGAAATGTTTCCTCAGCAGTAGAAGAACTGTGGAATGTCAGTGTCTGTCATTTATTCTTTGTTCTCTATTTACAGATATGAAGGCAAAAGGATTCATTATTACACTCATTACTGTCATTATAAATCTCTTAACAAAAGCCATGATAATTATATAATATTTTCATCATTTTTCTTTTCTATTTTCTTCTCTACTTTTTTTTAAATCCAGTTATTTGTATAAGATAAAAGCCCTGTGCATAATGTGTATTGCATGCTCTCTCTCTCTGGGTATCAGTGTACTAAAGAGAAAAAATAACATTCATGACATACACACAAGACAAATATATATTAAATATAAGCACACGTAGATTTATGTAAGGACGGGTGTGCATATACACGCATGTACACACACCTTCATTCACTGTCGTACATTATACATGACTTGTGTGTGGGTGTCTCCATATACACACAGAACACTGAAGTATTGTAGTTCTGATCTTGTAAAATATTTGAGTGTTAAAATATGTATATATGACAATGGAATACTACAATTTATTTTTGCCTGATAATTAGGGCCCTGCCAAATTCATGGTCCATTTTGGTGAATTTCACAGGCAGAGGGTTTTTAAAGTAGTCAATTTCACATTTTGAGCTGTTTACATGTGAAATGTCATGGTGGTGTAACCGTGGGGGTCCCAACCCAAAAGAGGGTGCGGGGGGTCGCAAAGCTGTTAGGGGGGCTGCAGGATTGCTGTCTTCACTTCTGTGCTGTCTTCAGAGCTGGGCTCTGAAGACAGCAACCAAGGAGCTTCTGCAGCCATGGTAGGTACCCAGAGGTGGGTCTGATCTCCCGCTGAGTGCAGCCGTGAAGGGGAAGAAGTCTCCTACTGTCCCGTCCAGGACTAGCAGCTGGAGCTCGGTGCACAATAGGTGCCCCCAGACCTGCTCCTCCCTTTTCCCTCCAATAGCTAGATTACATGGTCCGTGATGTGGGTTTCTGATAATATATTATGTTTTCATATTTTAACAGGTATTTAACTTATCTTTCCTGGTTAAATTTTGCCACAATTGCCTTGTGAACAAAATTAGGTTGACATTTCTATATAGGGCTAGTACATGTCATTCAACTCTTATATACATCTAATTTCAGCTTGTGTTGGTGATAACTAAACTAAAAGTTGACTAAAAGGTTTGGACTGTGACATTCATGCAGAAGAGTCAGTGGAGAGTTTGGCTTTTAAATGGGTGGTATGATATGGCCCATGATTATAAGAAATAACATTATTATTATTAATTTTTTGACATGGACAATATGTCCAGCTCTGTTCAGTATACAAAGTAAAGATCATTTCTGAGAGTTTGCAGTGTGGACATCTCTCCACTAGGAAATGCAATAAGACTGCAAACTTATTTCACATAGGCCACAGAGCAGTTACTTTTCAGTCACTGGTGTGGATTTGAATAAGCAACCTTCATAAGGTTCATAATAACCCTATTACTCCTGCGAATATCTATATTAAAGTTACTCCCAGGGAATCAGACACCCAATGTGCCAGATGCTCTACAAGCAGATTAAATCCTGCGCCAAGATGTACCAAAGCGACTTCACGATTTGGGGTGCCCAACTTGAGATACTTCAAAGGTTCCAAACTGCAAGAAAGTGCTGAGCGTGCACCCCCTGTATATCAGGCCCATCTAAGGTGTCTCATTTTTGGTGCCCAAAATTACTAATACATTTTGCAAATCATGGTTATGGTCTCTGCCCCATTATTTATCCTCTAAGTCACTCAGTGTCCTCTGCACCACACTCTTTAACGATAGATGAAGAACCTGAGGAAGGAGCGGTAGCTGCAGAAAAGTACAAAATAAGCAGACTGGCATTACACTTACAGAATTTGATTGATTTAGAGCATTTGCAGGAGCTGAGTAAAGACTCTGCTGAGGTTTGACTAGAGCTGCCAAGGTAGTTGCTACTGCTAGAAAAGGTCAGAGAAGTTAGACATAGCTGGATTGTTCACAGCTGTCAGCTTTATTGGAAATAATCCATAGTTGAGTTTCAGGGGATGAATCAGTCAGTTTCTACTACACTGCACAGTTAACGGGTTTTATTTTACTAATACTTTTGGTACTCTTGGTGCAGAGTATGATGGAGTATGATGACAATGGATAAATGGGTGCTGAATGTCATCCACCATGGCTATCAAATTCATCATGCTACCTCCTCCAAAACTCCCCTCCCACTTCCCCCTCAGTGACCACTCTTATGACAACATTCTTACCCAAGAGGTGAATTCCTTACTACAACATGGAGCAATAGAACACATTCCCCCAGAATATCAAGTAATGGGGTTCCATTCGATTTACTTCTTGATACCGAAGAGGAAAGGTGGGTGGAGACCAGTCCTCAATCTCTGTCATCTCAATCACTTCATCCACAGATTCAACTTCCATATGGTTATGTTGGCAGCGATTATCCCATCCTTAGAAAAAGTCATGTAATTTATGGCTCTCGATAGGAAGGACACTTATCCATCCAGCCCACAGACGTTTCCTGAGATTCACAGTTGGCACCCACCATTTCCAATACATGGTGCTTCCCTTCAGAATGGCCACCACTTCCAGAGTCTTCACCAAATTTTTCTCTGTCGTAGCAGCCTATCACAGACCTTACGGGGTCCTTGTGCTTCCATTGCTCAACAACTGGCTTCTCACTGTAAAGTCCAGGCACAAAGCCCAAGTGTCAACCTCCACATTACTCAGCGTTCTTTTATAAGAACATAAGAAAGGCCATACTGGGTCAGAACAAAGGTCCATCAAGCCTAGTATCGTGTCCTCTGACAGTGGCCAATGGCAGGTGTCCCAAAGGGAATGAACAGACAGGTTATCATCAAGTTATCCATGCCCTGTCACCCAATCCCAGCTTCTGGCAAACGGAGGCTAGGGACACCATTCCTGCCTAATAGCCATTGATGGGCCTATCATCCATGAATCTATCTAGCTCCCTTTTGAACCCCATTATAGTATTGGCATTCACAACACCCCTGGCAAGGAGTTCCAGAGACTGACAGTGCGTTGCATGAAAAAAATACTTTCTTGTGTTTGTTTTAAACCTGCTACCTATTAATTTCATTTGATGGCCCCTTGTTCTTGTATTATGAGAGAGTAAATAACACTTCCTTATTTACTTTCTCCGCACCAGTCATGATTTTATAGACCTCTATCATATCCCTCCTTAGTCGCCTCTTTTCCAAGCTGAAAAGTCCCAGTTTTATTAATCTCTCCTCATACGGCAGCTGTTCTATACCCCTAATCATTTTTGTTGCACTTTTCTGAACCTTTTCCAATTCCAATATATCTTTTTTGAGGTGGGGCAACCACATCTTCACGCAGTATTCAAGGTGTAGGCATACCATGGATTCATATAGAGGCAATATAATATTTTCTGTCTTATTAGCTATCCCTTTCTTGATGATTCCCAACATTCTGTTCGCTTTTTTGACTGCCGCTGCACATTGAGTGGACGATTTCAGAGAACTATCCACAATGACTCCAAGATCTCTTTCTTGAGTGGTAACAGCTAATTTAGACCCCATCATTGTATATGTAGAGTTAGGATTATGTTTTCCAATGTGCATTACTTTGCATTTATCAACATTAAATTTCATATGCCTTTTTGTTGCCCAGTCACCCAGTTTTGTGAGATCTCTTTGTAGCTCTTTGCAGTCTGTCTGGGACTTAACTATCTTGAGTAGTTTTGTATCATCTGCAAATTTTCCCACCTCACTGTTTACCCCTTTTTCCAGATCGTTTATGAATATGTTAAATAGGACTGGGCCCAGTATAGATCCCTGGGGGACACCACTATTTACCTCTCTCCATTCTGAAAATGGACCATTTACTCCTACCCTTTGTTTCCTATCTTTTAACCAGTTACCAATCCATGAGAGAACCTTCACTCTTATCCAATGACAGCTTATTTTGCTTAAGAGCCTTTGGTGAGGGACCTTGTCAAAGGCTTTCTGAAAATCGAAATACAGTATAGCCACTTGATCTCCTTTGTCTGCATGCTTGTTGACCCCCTCAAAGAATTCTAGTAGATTGGTGAGGCATGATTTCCCTTTACAAAAACCATGTTGGCTATTTCCCAACAAATTATGTTCATCTACCTATCTGACAATTTTGTTCTTTATGATGTTTTCAACCAATTTTCCCGGTACTGAAGTGAGGCTTACTGGCCTGTAGTTGCCAGGGTCACCCCTGGAGCCCTTTTTAAAAATTGGTGTTACATTGCTATTCTCCAGTTATTTGGTACAGAAGCTGATTTAAACGATAGGTTACAGATGACAGTTAGTAGTCCTGCAATTTCACAATTGAGTTTCTTCAGGACTTTTGGGTGAATACCATCAGGTCCTGGAGACTTCTTATTGTTTAGTTTATCAATTTTGTTCCAAAACCTCCTCTAATGACACCTCAATTTGGGACAGTTCCTCAGATCTGTCACCCAAAAAGAATGGCTCAGGTTTGGGAATCTTCCTCGCATCCTCAACAGTGAAGACCGATGCAAAAAATTCATTTAGTTTCTCCACAATGGCCTTATCGTCTTCGAGTGCTCCTTTAGCATCTCGATTGTCCAGTGGCCCCACTGATTGTTTAGCAGGCTTTCTGCTTCTGATGTCTTTAAAAAAAAATGCTATTACTTTTGGAGTCTTTGGCTAGCTGTTCTTCAAATTCTTTTTTGGTCTTTATAATTATATTTTTGCACTTCATTTGCCAGAGTTTATGCTCTTTTCTATTTTCCTCATTAGGATTTATCTTCCACTTTTTAAAGGATGCCTTTTTGCCTCTCACTGCTTCTTTTACTTTGTTGTTTAACCACGGTGGCTCTTTTTTGGTTCTCTTACTATGTTTTTTTTTAATTGGGGTATACATTTAAGTTGAGCCTCTATTATGGTGTCTTTAAAAAGTTTCCATGCAGCTTGTGGGGATTTTACTTTTGGTGCTGTACCTTTTAATTTCTGTTTCGCTAACCTCCTCATTTTTGTATAGTTCCCCTTTCTGAAATTAAATGCTACAGTGTTGGGCTGCTGTGGAGTTTTCCCCACCACAGGGATGTTAAATTTAATTATATTATGGTCACTATTACCAAGCGGTCCAGCTATATTCACCTCTCCAACCTGATCCTGTGCTCCACTTAGGACGAAATGAAGAATTGCCTCTCCTCTTGTGGGTTCCCTCGATGTCAGTGTTAATGTCAAGAAATCAATCCTAGACCCCACACAATCCCTAGACTTTATAGGGGCCACCATAAATTCAGTCACAGCATGGGTCTACCATCCAATGGACAGGTTCCAGGCAATGAGAGACATCAAAACTTGCATCATCACCAATCCTCATGTACCGGCCAGGACTTGCTCATCTCTCCTTGGCCACATGTACATATGTGACTACCTTCACTAAACTCCACCTTCACTGCCTCATACATGGCTCTAAACAGTTTACTCACCAAAACATCACACCATGGCTTCATGCTGACAGACCCAACAGGGGACTGTCATCCCTTCAGTGGTGGACAGACCCAAGGCACATACAGAGATTCCCTTCCTCCCCTCCTCCCTGGACAAGATGGCCATCACCCTCATAGGCTGGGGAGTGCACATGGACAATCATATAGCACAGAAATGTGATCTCCCTGAGAATCCAGGCTGCCCATCAATATCCTGGAACTCTGAGCTGTAAAAAAGGCGTGCCATCTGTTCCCATCACATTCTCATCATTTTGGTCAACTCCACCACTGTTTTCTACATCAACAAACATGGGGGAACGAAATTGAGTGTTGTGTGTAGAAGCAGTCAAACTCAGGAACTTGTGTGCCAATCACCAGATCATTTTGTCCGTGGCCTATCTTCTTGGGACACAGAACATGCTTGCGGACTCACTCAGTAGACATTTTGTGAAAGACCACAAGTGGTCCCTTCACAAATCAGTAGTACATGACATCTTCACCCAATAGGGCATTCCGACCAGAGACCTATTTATCTTGCATATAAAAGAACAAACGCACCACATATTACTCCAGGGGATGTCTCGTCCACCACTCTCTGGGCGACGCTCTCCTGGTCAGACCAAAGCAACTACACCTTCCCTCCTCTACCGCTCCTGCCTTGGGTGCTCCACAAGATCCGATGAGACAGAGCGACAGTCGTTCTGATCACCCTCTGCTGGCCCAGACAATTCTGGTTTCCCAGTCTCCTTTGCATGTCAGCCAGTTCACCAATTCCTATCCCCGCCTTCCTCAATCTGCGGACACACTGAAATGGTGAGCTCAGACATCCCAACCCACAGATGTTCTACCTCAGGATGTGATATTTGGATGGGTATCTGCTTTCGAATCGATCTTTTCTTCTGCCATGCAAGATATCCTCTCCAGCAGTAGAAAGGAATCCACGAGGCACTGTTACCAGGCCAAGTGGAAACGCTTCAACTCCTGACTCAGCAAAAGGGAGTTTTACCAAAATCAGCAGGGATCCTCCTTATCCTGGACTACGTCCTCCTCCTCCTCAGGTCTTTCCATCAACTTTCAGAGTCCACTTGGCAGCAATTAGTGTGTTCCACCCTCCTGTGGAAAATTACTCTGTTTTTACAAACTTGCTAATAGTTAGGTTTTGGAAAGGCCTCATCAGAACCTTCCCCCCCATCCAACCAATCACACCTCAAGGGAGCTATGATAGCAGACTGGCTTTCACAATTTTCCACGCAGATAGTCTCCCTGTGTCTAAACCCCAAATTTTTGCCAAAGGTGATCTCCCAGTTTGACATCAATCAATCCATTCATTTACCTATTTTCTTCCTAAAGCCACAAGCATCTGCCAACTCCATGTCCTTAGATGTCGGACCTTTAGCCTTCTACCTGCAGAGAACAAAACCCATCAGGAAGTCCCCCAGACTGTTTGTGCAGAAGCAGAAAGACTCAGGAGACAGGCCATTTTCACCAAGAGAACTCTAAATGGATTTGGGGTTCCATTAAACTCTACCACCAGCTATCAGGCCTACTCCCACCTGCCGGGGTCTGGGCTCACTCCACAAGAACCAGGCTTCGACCACGGCCTCCCTTCATGTGGCCAATTTATGTATGTCTTAGAGTGGCATGTCCTGAAGTTCTGTGAACACCTTTGCAACGCACTAGGTCTTAGTGCAGGACTTGGCAGTGGACATTTTGCTTGGCACACGACCATTCCATCCTCACTCTCACACCCTCCTCCAACTTAGGTACTGCTTGTTAATCATCCTTAGTGGAACACAATAGGGACCATCGTTTGAAAGAGAGGAGGAGGTTACTTACCTGTAACTGGCGGTTCTCCAAGAAGCATGGGCCCTATCTGTATTCAATTTCCTGACCGCCTTCCCTCTGTTATAGTTCCAACTCACAGTGGAGAAGGAACTGGAGATGCAGTCAGTCTGCCCCGCCCTTTATCACTGCAGATGGTAGTATGAGGCGAGCCAGGGCGCATGCGCGGACCAATGGACACTACTTCAAATTCTCTGATTACGGGTGAATACTGTGCATGCCTAACCCCTCAGAGGAATACAGATAGGGACCACACATCTTGAAGAACCTCCAGTTACAGGCAAGTAACCTCCTCTTTTTACTTTGCCATTGTTTTTGTAAAATGTGCCTTAATTTAGCACTGAAATACAGAACGAGCTTCCTAATTATTATTTCATCTGCATTGTTGAGAATACTCGTTATGAAAACACTGCCATGGTGCCTCATGGGAGTTGTATTCCAGGTGTCTCATGTTCCCATTCTCCTCTATGGGCTGGATTCCCTAGTAGAACTCTCCCCTGATTTACCATGGCCAGAGACTCTCATAATGGATAGCTTCCCCTCTCTAAGAGGGGAGATCATGGTGCATCAGATGTAGTCTGACCAGGTAATCCAGCCAATAGAGGAGAAGGGAAGCATGAGGCCCACAGCAGCCTTTCCAAATAAAAATATTTTTGTTTTTAGCTGAAGTATGTCAGTTTTTGAATTTCAACTAATAAATTAGAGAGAGAAAGTGAGTGAGGAAATATCTTGTATTGGACAAACTTCTGTCGGTGAGAGAGAAGCTTTCAAGCTCACACAGAGCTCGGGCCAGACCTGAAGAAGAGCTCTGTGTAGCTCAAAAGCTTGTCTCTCTCACCAACAGAAGCTGGTCCAATAGAAGATTACCTCATCCATCTTGTATTTCTAATATCCTGGGACTGACATAGCTTCATCTACACTGTATATAACAACTGAAAAATTGACATTTTCATGGAAAACAGATTCTTTTTTCATTTTCATCAAAATTCTCGGGAGGGGGAAATCCCTATTTTTTGACCGCCCGTAATAAGACTACTCAATATTTGACCCAAATCTAAGGGATCCAAGAGTTAATACTAAAGCCCATACTTTATAGAAAATCTTATACAATATTTAGAATAAATATACAAGCTATAAACTGTATAGTAGCATCCACAGCAAATCCTGAACCTCAGCTAATATCTCAACAAATATTGTAATCAGTTGTACATAGTTTTAAAAGAAAGTTGCAATAACAAGCCTATCAATCATTGTCCTTTCTACTGATGCCTACCCAATGCATGACCTGCTAAATGCCTAGGTACTATGTTGAGTGATGCTATATAAATACTTAAGAAAGATGGGGAAATAAATGCCATAAAATTATTCCATTAAAAATGTGAGCTTTCCAGAAATAACCTCACAGCATTGTCCAATTAACTTAGCTTGAGGCTGGGATGTCATTCTTGTACGTTCTATTTTAGACCAGTTGTGCAGGTATAAATCTGTAACAGCTCCAGTGAAATCAATGGGATTACTCCAGATTTACACCAGTGTCACGGAGATCAGAAGCTGGCCTTTTATGTGCAGCATTTTTAGGAGTGATGTGATTTGTTCAACATCTACTACTATGGAAATTAAGCAGCAGACAGAACACTGGCTTTGTAGATATTTTTCAAGATACTCAAATTTTGCTGACAGGGGATCTTCTTCCTGCTTGTCTTTGGCCCACTGTCAGTGTGGGTGATGTCTCAGACCAACAATCTACCCCTTGCTGTGTATGGAAGTGCTACCCTTTCATAAATGTAGCTATTCATATGGTGGGCTCAATGGTGACATTTAGACTGCACCCTGGAATGGGGGATGATGTATGCAGGAACAGTGCCTCTCTGACCTTTTGGCTCTCCGTGAACCTCTATGGTGAAGATGCTGGTTGTTTGATGTTGGAGGGAGCATCAGGCAACATTCCCATTTTGTCTCCTCTTCCCTGCCCTTTTTGGCTATGTCTGAACTGTACAGCAGTGGCACTGGTGCATAGGGCATGTGTATCATAGAATATCAGGGTTGGAAGGGACCTCAGGAGGTCATCTAGTCCAACCCCCTGCTCAAAGCAGAACCAATCCCCAGCTAAATCATCCCAGCCAGGGCTTTGTCAAGCCGGGCCTTCAAAACCTCTAAGGATGGAGATTCCACCACCTCCCTAGGGAACCCATTCCAGTGCTTCACCACCCTCATAGCAAATTTTTTTTCCCTAATATCCAACCTAAACCTCGCCCACTGCAACTTGAGACCATTGCTCCTTGTTCTTGTTACATGCCACATCGAAAAAACAGGCCGCTCCCCCCTGCCAGAGCCTTTCACTGGAGCAAGGAAGTGCTCTGGCAGCAGGGAGGCAGCGGGGAAGGGCTGAGCCTTTCCCCACTGCAGTATCTTTCCCTGCTGCAAGGAAAGGTTTCGTCAATGAGGAGCTGTAGAGTCTTTTCTCTGCTGCCAGAGCCTTTCCCAGTTCCCTCCTCCCTGCCTGAGCCTTTCCCGGTTGCCAGAATCTTTCCCTGCAGTAGGGAAAGGCTCCAGCAGCACGGAGGCAGTAGGACACTGTCCTGCTAAGAACAGCTGCATAGACAGGGAGGCAGAGCTTGGGTGAGTAGAAAGCCGTGTAGGGTATGTACTCAAGTGTATACCTGCGGTTTTCAGGCGTCTTTACTAGGGTGACCAGACAGCAAATGTGAAAAAATCGGGACAGGGGGCGAGGGAGAGTAATAGGAGCCTATATAAGAAAAAGACCCCAAAATCGGGACTGTCCCTATAAAATCATGACATCTGGTCACCCTAGTCTTTACTCACCTAAGCCATGCCTCACCCTCTGCACTATCATTTATGCCCATTCTAGGGTGGCTACCTGTGTACGTACACTACAGGCTGCCAAGAGAAGCATGAAGTATAGAAGTACTCTGAAGAGTTTGTATGTTAGCGAGACTTACCAGGAGGAGGCCTGGTCCAGTTGGTGTGCCATGACTGCTCCTGCATGGAAGCCTAGGAGTGGGTAGGCCGGGTCTTTGCACCCTTCCTGTGTGCGCGCTGGTCTTAGTGTATTGTGATAAGTTACAACCTTTGGTAACATTCACCCAAGCGGTGTGACTGCTGTGCAGAGCAGCTGTCGTGGTTATATAAGGATGTGGGGGTGTGGCTGCAGAGACAACGGTCATCCTCCATTTTGGAAGGTGGAGTTTGGACAGCAAGTGCCATAACAGACTAACTTTTAGCAAGGTCTTCTGTTGCTGTATTATGTAACATTTGAATTAAAAATACATATGTTGTTAAATACAAGCTTGCTAAGCCTTAATGCAAAGAAGAACAAAACTGGGGCCAGGAAATAAAGACTAGTCTCCTACAAGCATTACTGTGTCTTACACATGTATTACACTGTGCCGATATACAATGTGACCCAAAATCTGTGGGCTTCTGTGAAGTTTTCAGACTCAGATCTCATTTACAGAAAATCATGCATTAGATTATTTTACTATTATTTGCTTAGGGCCAACAGTGTGCAAGGTCCTTGGAGACTTGAGTTTCACATTCACTCATTTGATGGCCTTCCCGATTTCAGCCATATGGCTGCAGTCATTGTTCAGGATGTGCGAGTATCAGGCCACATGATCTTAAAAGCAGTTCACTACATTGAAAGATAAATTCAGTAAATAGGTAACAGGAGCTTTTATATAATATGATTTGGTTTCACACACACACAAAAAAGTTGAAGAAAAAATTATCTCTGATACTGTTAAAGCAGTTCACAGTGCTTTTACTGCTTTATCCTGCTTAACAAAAAACACTATCTCCTTTTCGTTTTTCATTCTTGTTTGCAACACTGGAGAGCAATTGTCGAATTGGTTGGAAGTGTTATTGAATAAGGGGGTGAAGAGTGCCAGGAAAAAAGATTCCAGAGAAACAAGCTGCATTATTTCTATGAAATAAAACCCTTAAACTCGTCATTAAAGCAGCCAGACAGAAAAAGTCCTCTATTCCACAGAGAGCATTACCTAGTAGTTCACAACCTAGAATCTTTTTGAGTAGAATTCAGAGATGAATGACTTAGAGAAACAATGTGTGAGGTTTTGGGGGGGGGAGGGGGGCAGGGGTTGTTTGTTTTTTGAAGATCCTGCTTGTAGCGGGTTTCGCTTATCACTCTGGTGCCTCCTCAACCTGTCTTGGGAATTAGCTCTGCGGTTGAGTGCGCCCCCTTCGGGTGGTTGCCACCAGGACTCCCGCTCTTGGACCCAAATCTCTCCAAGGACTGCAGTGTCCTCTTCAGCAACACAGCCCTCCAGCCATGCCTCACACTGTGTTCCCCCGTTCCGGGGGACCTGCAGTCCACTGTTCAGGCACTCCCATCAGTGGCTCCGGCACCCTCTTTACCCTTGTATCAGGGCCTCAGTCTGCAACCCCCTGGCAGCCAGCCAGGAGCTGCCTCAGGCTCCCTCCGCCCCTGTTCGCAGCACTGCTCTGTCCAGGGTGCTGCAGTTCTCTTGGCTTTCAAACACACAGTCCTTCCTCCTTGGGCTCCTGGCAGAGAACGGCCTTCCTCTGCCTTGCAGCTCCCTTTTTATATGGGCCTACTTGGCCCTGATTGGCTGCTCCCTTCAGCCCTCCTCTGATTGGCTGCCTCTGGTACAGCCTCCCTAGGGCTGCTTTTAACCCTCTTTTTTTTTTGCCAGTGAGGGGCAGCTGCCCCATCACACTGCTATATCCAGCTATCTTGCTAAATGTAGAAGGTAATGCATTGGAAGGGTCCTACTTTTAAAAACATATCAAAAGCGGCTGTAATTAGAACTAAACATGGTATGTATTGCAATATATATTGAAGCACTAAGGATGAAGAGAATGCTATTTCTTCACTTGCTAACTGTGTGTATTACACATCCCCTCTGGGGCCAGTGCATAGAGGATGCTAGTCTGCTACAGCCCCCTGTTATGGGATTTCCAGTCCTTTTATCCTAAACCACAGGATAGGGTTGGCAACTTTCTAATGGCACAAAACTGAACACCCCTGCCACACCCCTTCCCGAGGCCATGCCCCTGCCCCACCCCCTCTCCGAGGCCCCACTCCCACTCGCTCCATTCCCCCTCTCTCCATTGCTCGCTCTCCCCCACCCTCACTCACTTTCACCGGGCTGGGGCAGGGGGTTGGGGTGCAGGAGGGGGTGAGGGCTCTGGCTGAGGGGGTGCAGGCTCTGGGGTGGGGCCAGGGATAAAGGGTTTGGGGTGCAGGAGGGGGCTCAGGGCTGGGGTGTTGGAGGAGTGCAGGCTCCAGGATGGAGTTTGGGTGTGGGAGCGGACTCTGGGCTGGGGCAGGGGGTTGGGGTGTAGGAGAGGTTTTGAGATGTGGGGTCCCGGCGGCACTTACCGCGGCTTCCAGGAAGCGGCCACCAGGTCCCTGCAGCCCCTACGCACAAGGATCGCCAGGGAGGCTCTGTGTGCTGCTGTCATGCCCGCAGATGCCACCCCCACAGCTCCCATTGGTTACGGTTCCTGGCCAATGGGAGCTGTGGAGCCAGCATTTGGGGCAGGGCAGCACGCGGAGTCTCCCTGGCCGCCCATGTGCCTAGGGGTCGCAAGAACCTGGCAGCCACTTCTGGGACCCACGCGTAGCTAGGGCAGGCAGGGAGCCTGCCTTAGACCTGGGCCGCCGCTGCGCCGCCAACCGGACTTTTAATGGCCCAGTCAGTGGTGCTGACCGGAACCGCCAGGGTCCCTTTTTGACCAGGCGTTCTGGTTGAAAACTGGACACCTTACGGTTCATGCTTTTAGGTCTTTTAATCCTCTGGAATCTCATCGTCTGGAGGTCTCCAGTTCAGGCCCTGGTAGTGACAAAGATGGCAGTCGCCCCAAAGACATTTTCCAGCTTCCCAATCAATGAATGGGCAAAATTAATGTTATGTTTCCTTATAAAGAAAAAGTGAACATGTTTTTTAGGCAAGGTCTACACTATAAAGGTACATTGGTATAACTGTGTCACTCAGGGTTGTGAAAAATCCACGCCCTTGAGTGATGCATTTCTACCGACCTAACCCCAGTGTAGACAGCGCTGTATAGATGGGAGGGCTTCTTCCTCCCGACACAACTCCCACCCCGGACTTCTTCACTGAAGCGCTACAGTGGTGCAGCTGCACCGCTGCAGGGTTTTAAGTGTAGGCCTGCCCATAGTCTAGATAACTGTTACCAACTAGGGCCAGAATTCTTCACAAGGCCTCAGCCCCTGCACCCACATTGTCAAGATTGCTCAGCTTCCAATGAGGCACCAAAGTAAGGGGCTGGGTTTTCTGAAGAGCTCGGTGTAATTGTCATGAAGTTTCTGTGAAAACCTGTCCATTAAATGTCACAAGGGGAGCTGCTGGATGGCTTTGAAAATCCAGACCTTATTTAGGTGGCTAAATGGGAGCTGAGCATTTTGGAAAATCCATCACCAATTACAGCAGTGGTCCCCAAACTGTGGAGCACGTCCCCCTATGGGGGCATGGAGGAACATTTGGGGGGGCATGCAGTGGGGCCCAGCCAGCCCCCATGGGGGGCAGGGAGGGAGCACCACACTTTCAGCCCCGCTCCACCCCCAGACCAGCACCACCCCCAACCCCGTTCAGCCACCAGTGCTGTTCTGCCTCCAGGCACAGATCCACCGCCAGGCCAGATCTGCCCCCAGTCCTATTCCATCCCTAACCCTGCTCTGCCCCCAGCCACAACTCCACTTTGCCCCCCTATTCTGCCCTCATTCGCTCTCCGCACCTAGCCCAGCTCCGCTTCTAGTCCAGCTCCATCTTCATCCCAAGCTCTGCTGCTGAGGAGGCTTTGCCTGTGCAGTAATGGAGTGGGGGCGTGGTCAGATTCCATTAATGGTAAGAGGGGGGCGCAACTGGAAACATTTGCTCACCACAAATTTACGGGCATCAAGGATTTGCAAACCTGGGCTTTAACTCTCTTGCAAATCTGGCCCTGTGTATCTAAATAACAAATTTACCTCTCCATCTATGTCCTGTTTCCCTCCAGCCAAAGCCAAATTTCTGCTTCTCTACCTGACAGCCCCTCATGGACATCACAAATTTAATATGGACAGATAGCACTTATTTTTCCTCCAAAACCAGCTCTGCTTCTTTCCATTATTTATCACTATTCACATCACCACCATCTTCCTGGTCATCAGTCCCACAAGTCGAAGGTCACTTTGAATTCCCCCCACCTCCTCTTCTTTTGCCCCAAACATCCTGGTGGGGTCCAAATCCTGTTGCTTCTTCCATGGCTTAAGAAGATGGCTTATTTTTTTCTGTCACAACAACAAACAACTTTGGTCCACACCCTGATCTTAATTGCCATAAAAATTGCCTCTCTGGCCTCCCTGACACCTACACTTCTTCCCTCCAATCTATTCTTGTCAAGTTTTGTTAATGTGTCCATCACTCTGATACGTGATTGCCAGTCTGTACATAATGCAGCTGCTAATATTGTGTTCCTGGCTCATCAATCCAGCCACATCACACTTCTCTTTTGAATCTCTCCACTGCATCATTTTCAAGCTTTCTTTTCTACACTTTTGAAGCCCTCCACAACTGTGTCCCCTGCAGTTGTACTCATATGAACTTATATCTTATTCTGTGGCCACGTCTGTTCTGCCCGTGATACCAACCTTCATGTTCACTTGTTCATCCACTTCTCCCCCAACACCTCTGCACTTGTCTCAACTGTTCCATATACGTGAAATGGTGTCCTTGATTGGTCCCTCCTGAACTACCTGCTACTTATTCACATCCATCCCTCAAGAATACCCACTGCAACCACAAAACCCCACAGAAAGTCAGTTCAAGAAAATCATTTTATTATGTTAGTAGAAAAATCAATTGGGCTGTTTCCATGTTTTGTTCCAAAATGGCTGGATTGCCAAACATCCATTGAATGGTTTATAGGAGTGAGGCATCCTATTCAAAAGACATAGAGGTACAGAGCAGATGGTTTTAATCAAATGAGTGCTGCATAACATAGTAAGACCTGTATATGGGGCATAATGCACGTCCGGAGTTGCCTAATGTGCCAGGTGAAAGTGTCATATAGTTTAATGTTAACAGCCATGTATTCAGAAGCAAGGTCAGGTGGGCTGCCTTTCAGTACCTCTGCTAACAGTCCTTCAATCGTTTCCGTTTTGGTAAGCTACATATATAGGAATATTTGGTATTGCTTTCTCCTAAAAGTCCCATGATGCTGAGCACAAGGTCCTTGTGCTAGGCATTGAACAGAGCCAAGAAGAATGTTAAGGAGGTTTCTACAATTTGTGGGTCTTAGGTTCATGCTGTTCTCACCCATCGCCTCCCTCTCTGTGCTGTGCTCATGTCAGATCCATCCTCTTCATCAATGCAGCCCAGTGGGAATTTGTCCCTGATGCTGTTATTCATGCATCTTGTTACATTTGTTGAGAATTATTTTACTGAACAGCACCTTTCTCTCTGATGTCTATGTGACCACAGTGACTGTGCTTGTTGATGTGATACATTAGGATCAGATTTGTTTCCAAGGGCGGAGGGTTAGAGGGGGGATTTCTGACATCAAGTCGAGTCAAATCCACTGCAATATGTTATTGGATTAGCCCTCCTTAAAGTTTAATTAAATTGCTTTTCCTTCTGTTAACTCCTATAATTAGGAGACTGTAGGTGAGAGACTTCATCCCATTATAGTTTAATAAGTTAAACCTCTTCTTGCATCTCTAACATTGGGAAATGTGCATTATTTTATATTAATCATCCCAGTGGATTTTCTCTGAGACTTTAGTACCCATACTATTGTCCATGGCTCATCCACAGTGATTACCCACTTTTCAAGTGGTAAATCCTCCATTATTGGCTAATTCTGTAAAATAGAAAGGGAAAGAGCTTCATCTTTAATACAGTATAAACCTTGCAGCAAACCCACACAGGAACCTCCCCAGAGAAACAATAACAGTAAAGGGACCAGAATTCTCGGAGAGGATGGAGCGGGGGAGATAATAATCCAGGAAGGGACCTGCTATGCTAGGCTGAGTGTGAAAATGAAATTGTACTACAGGGATTTAGCGCAGACAGAGGTAAGCAGCTGTTTTTGAGGAGCGGCTCCTAGAAATTTCTGTAGTCTTCATCATCCTTAAATGGCTTACCTATTAGAAGAATTTTCCCCTTGCAGGCCTTGATTCAGCAAAGCACTTAGGCACACACTTAACTTTAAGC
This sequence comes from Emys orbicularis, assembly GCF_028017835.1. Lineage (NCBI taxonomy): Eukaryota > Metazoa > Chordata > Testudines > Emydidae > Emys > Emys orbicularis. The sequence goes on from NC_088683.1 coordinate 351,716,228, forward strand.
CCCCGAGGAGTCCCATTGACTTCACTAGGACTACTTCACTGGGACTAATCACAAACTTAAAGTTAAGTGCATGCTTAAGTACTTTGCTGCATCACAGTCAGACAGAGATAGCTGAAAGGCAAATTTCTGAGGTGGAATATGAACGTTGAGAGAGGAATAGAGAAAACAAGAATGACTGGTTTGGAAATAAAGCAATAGCAGATGCTGCTAATAGAAACCACCGAAATAATACCCCCGTTCCCCAACTGTTTACGTGAGGGAACTGAAAGGCAGCAGCCCAGTAGATGTCTGTAAGTGCACGGCTTCCTGAGGTGCTGCACATCCCATGCAAAAAAATAAGAACTAAAATTGATAGACCTCACAGAGCCTGCTGTGCCCAGATGAGTCAGAGAGCAAGGGCAGTGATAATAATGAGACTTTTCTACTTCACAGACAAGTTGAGAATTATGGAAGCAATTTGGAAGTGAATCATTTGGAACGCAAGAGAAAATTATTCTTCATCGTCCGAGATTTCAATTACAAAAAGAAGTGAAAGATTTTCTGGATGTCTGGAGCCAACTCAAGGGTAAAGGCTTCCAAGAGGCATTTATGGACCAACCTGAAGGTCTTTCAGGGGGATTATGGGCTTGATTCAGGAAAGTGCTGAGCAACTTCTGTAAGTGCTGAGTGCCATAAAACTCCCAGGGGAAAACTACAAAAAGCTCTGATTGTATGCTAATCTTTCTTGTATTGTTCCCTCCTCCTCCTAACCTCACACCCCTGTTTGTCTGTTTCATCCAGCTGAATCCCATCTGACAGTGAGATTGTAAACTTTCTAGGATAGTGACTGCCTTGTCATCTTTGTTACTTTGTCTGCATGGTGCCTTGAACAATGGGCCCTGATCCACAATCAGGGCTCCTAGTTACTATTGTTTTAGAAGTAATTAATTATAAGAATAAATATCTTAGGAATGAGAAAGCCTGTATGGATAGAAAAGAAACTAACATAGACAATCACATTTTCCAAATAAATCCAAATGCATCAGGGGAACTTTACTGATGTTCATAAAAGTTTGTTTAACTGTTTTTAAAGCTTATGTTTCATTTTCATTACTGGAATATTAGTATAGCCCAGCGGTTCTCAAACTTTAGCAACCTGAGGACCCCCATTTTGATTTTAAAATTTTCACGGACCCCTCAAGCCCCCTGCTCAGCCCCAGGCCCTGCCCCCACTCCATCCCTTCCCTCAAGGCCTCATATCCTCACCTCTGCCCCACCTTTCCCAGTCCCGCACCACCCCTGCCCCTGCTCTCCCCTGCCTCTTTTCACCCCCTCCCCCAAGCGCACCCCATCCCCGCTCCTCCCCCTCTCTCCCAGTGCCTTCTGCATGCCACTGAAAAGCTGTTCCCCGACATGCAGAAGGCACTGGGAGAGAGAGGAAGGAGTGGATGGAGGGAGTGGGAGGAGTTGATCAGCGGGTGCCGCGGACCCCAGTTTGAGAAATGCTGGTATAGAGGGGTATAATTTGTTCAGGAAGAACAGGTAGGATAAAAAGGAAAGAGGAGTTGCATTATACATCAAGAATCTATACCCTTGTTCTGAGGTCCAAAGTGAGAGGCCGGCTAGCTGAAAGTCTCTGGGTGAATGTGAAAGGGGTAAAAAGTAGGGATTACATCACAGTAGGGGAAGTGAGGAAGTGAGTGAGGCATTTCTGGAACAAACACAAATATCTAAAACACAAAACCTGGTAGTATGGGGGGGACTTTAACTATCCAGATATCTGTTAGAAAAGTAATACAGCAGACCACAAAATTTCCAATTAGTTCTTGGAATGTACTGCGGATAACTTTTTGTTTCAGAAAGTGAAGGAAGTAACCTGGGGGAGTGGGGGAGGTAGCGATTTTAGATGTGATTCTGATCAACACAGGAATTGGTAGCAAATCTGAAGGTGGAAGGCAATTTGGGTGAAAGTGATTGTGAAATGATAGATTTAATGATTCTAAGGAAAGGAGGGAGTGAAAACAGCAGACTAAGGACAATGAACTTTAACAAACACAGAGAACTGGTAGGTAAGGTGCCACGGGAAGGATAAAAAGGAGTTCAGGAAAGCTGGCGATTCTTCAAGGAGACAGTACTAAAGGCAGAGCTGCAAGCTATCCTGATGCAAAGGAATACTAGGAAGAATAGTAAGAGGCCAATATGGCTCCATCAGAAGCTCTTTAATGACCTGAAAATTGAAAAGGAACCCTACAAAAAATGGAAACATGGACAAATTGCTAAGGAGGAGTACAAAATAATAGCACAAGCATATAGGGACAAAATCAGAAAGACTAAGTTACAAAAAGAGTTATACCTCGCAAGGGACATAAAAGGGAATAAAAAGAGGTTATTTAAATATATTAGGAGCACGTGAAAGATGAAGGAAAGTGTAGATCCTCTGCTCAACAGGGAAGCAGAGCTAATAAATGATGACGTTAAGAAAGCTGAGGTGTTTAATACCTATTTTGTTTGGTCTTCATTAAAAAGGTGACCAGATACTCAATACAATTTATATTAATAACAAAGGGGAAGGAACACAAGCCAAAATAGGGAAAGAACAGATTAAAGAATATTTAGAAAAATTAGATGTATTCAAATTGGCAGGGCCTGATGAAATCCAGGGATACTTAAGGAACTAGCTGAAGCAATCTCAGAAATGTTACCAATCATCTTTGAGAACTCAGGAAGGACGGGAGAAGTCCCAGAGAACTGGAGAAGGGCAAACACAGTACCCAGTGTTAAAAAGGAAAAACAAAGAAGACCCTTGAATTACAGACCAGTCAGCCTAACTTTGATACCTGGAAAGATACTGGAACGAATTTTTAAACAATTGGTTTGTAAGCACTAAGAGGATAATAGGGTTATAAGGAATAGCCAGCACGGATTTGTCAAGAACAAATCATGACAAACCAATCTAATTTCCTTCTTTGACAGGGTTACTGGCTAGTGGATGGGGGGAAGAAGTAGATATGATATGTCTTGATTTTAGGAAGGCTTCTGACACAGTCCCACGTGACATTCTTATAGGCAAACTAGGGAAATGCCATCTAGTTTAATTTATTATAAGGTGGCTGCACAACTGGTTGAAAGACCATACTCAAAGAATAGTTATCAGTGGTTTGCTGTCAGTCTGGGAGGGCGTATTTAGTGTGGTCCTGCAGGCATCGGTTCTGGATCTGGTACTATTCAATATTTTCATTAATGACTTGAATAATGATGTGGAGTGTTTGCTTGTAAAATTTGCAGATGACACCACGATGGGTGAGGTTGCAAGCACTTTGGAGGACAGGATTAGAATAAAAAAAACAAACTGGAAAATTGATCTGAATTCAGCAAGATGAAATTCCATAAAAATGTCCTTCCATAGGAAGGAAAAAATTGAATGCACAGCTACAAAATAGGAAATAACTGGCTAGGCAGTAACACTGCTGAAAGAGAGGGTTACAGATTGAATCTGAGACATCAGTGTGATGCATTTGCAAAAAGGCTAATATAAGTCTGGGGTGTATTAACAGGAGTGTTGTACGAGTGTTATATGTAAGATATAGGGAGGTAATTGGCCCACTCTACTTGGGACTGGTGAGGCCTCACCTGGAGCATTGTGTCCAAATTCTGGGACATCTTTAGGAAAGATGTAGACAAATTAGAGTGAGTCCAGAGGAGAACAACAAAAAGATTTAGGAAACCTAACCTATGGGGAAAGCTTAAAAAACTGGGCATGTTTAGTCTTGAGAAAAGAAGTCTCGGGGGGTGGGGGGGAGCCCACCATTTCTATGATTTTTGTGCACCATTATGCTTCTTGGTTTCAGTGTGGGCTGGAAGAAGAATGGGGGACATACCACCAAAAATTCTGCTTCCTGGGTATTTCTAGACTGGGCAGAATAAAAGGCAATGAAATCTTACCACAATGCCTGTTCCTGCAACATTTCTAGGCCAGTTTTGCCTATCCAAAAGATTCTGAGAAATATCTGAAGTTTGGGATGAAAGTAAGCTATTAATTAATGATCACCATGCAGATTGCTTAATCCAAGGTTTTATATCTGTTTGTGTAACATATGTAAATAATTTTATTTTTCAATTTACTTGTAAGCGAACAGTAACACTAGTGTAACACAGATTTACATTGCCGGGTAAATAGCATGTACCCTCGAGCTGTGGTTTGGAAACATTTCACATTCAAGATGTGTATAAAGGGAAAAGTTCTAAATCACATTAGCACCACAGTCAATTTACAAATGTAGACTTCATTTTTCATGCTGCATTGGTTCTACAGTCTGTATTAAAAAATCACTGAAAATGCTGATGGGGACATGAGGATGAAATTATACAACTCGGCAAGGCTCTTAAGGTAGCTCTTGCAATAGAGCTGTGATTCTGCTTGTCCTTCAGAAGGGGATTCTGGAGAGAGATCGAACCAAAACCCCAGTAATAAACACTCTCCAACTTAGAGGGTGATTGGATCCAAACTTGACAACATAGGCTCATCTCCAGCAGTTTCATATTCTCCAGCCAGATTCTCAGATGGTGTAAATCAGTGTAGCTCCATTGACATCAGCTGCGCTAGGCCACTTAACACCAGCTGTGAATCTGGACGGTAACATATTGAATTGCAATAGGAGTTTAACATGCTGATAATGTAAATAAAATAAATCCTTAGATGCTACCTTCTAGTAACCCATTACATTTATACATGGTTGTAACTACGAAATACATTAGAACCTCAGAGTTACAAACACCAGAGTTACAAACTGACCCTCATTTGGAACCAGAAGTACCCAACCAAGCAGCAGCAGAGACCGAAACAAAAAACAAAACAAAAAACCCAACCATATTCAGTACAGTCCTGTGTTAAATGTAAACTACTAAAAGAATAAAGGGAAAGCTTAAAAACAATGGACAAGGGAAGGAAACTGTTTCTGTGCTTGTTTCGTTTAAATTAAGATGTTAAAAGCAGCATTTTTCTTCTACATAGTAAAGTTTCAAAGCTGTATTAAGTCAATGTTCAGTTGTAAACTTTTGAAAGAACAACCATGACATTTTTTTCAGAGTTACAAACATTTCAGAGTTACAAACAAACTCCATTCCCGAGGTGTTCATAACTGTGAGGGTCTACTGTACAACTATGATTCATGAATCTCAGCTTTCTTTGTGTTTTTTAGGTGTAATCAGATCAATCTGCACCATCTGATTCTGAAAGGAAACATTGTTTAGTGTCCCTATCTCATGTCAATCATCTGTAGTTAGATTCTTAAGGTGCCTTGCACCCTGTTATGTGTATCGGGTCTGGAAGCCAAGATCTCCTGAATTCTATTCCTGGCTCATTTACTGATTTATGTGTGGTTTTAGGCAAATCATTTAATCTCTTTCTATTTCCCAGTCTGTGAAAATAATAATAATATTTACTTACTCCACAGTGGTGTAGTGAAGAATTGTTATTTACAGACTGATTTTTTCAAAGGTGCTGATCATCCAAAGCTCCCATGGAAGTTAAAGGGAAGCTGTTTGTACTCAGCACTTCTGCAAATCAAGCCATTAATATTTGCACGGTGCTACTGAAGATGTAAACTTTTTTTCAAAGGTGCCTAGGAGATGTGGAAATGTCACTTATAAAATGTTGTTTAAACATTGGATCATTTTTAAATGTATTAGCTTTATTTCAGTTATTTAGAGTCTGAGTATTTAATTAGAATGCCCTCACATGGACAATACATCAACAAATACATTTTGTTACTCAGTCCCATGCTACTGTGTCCATTATGGAAGAGTAAGGTGATCTGACCACCTTGAAACAGTGAGCTAAGGTGACTTTTAATAAGATTTCTATCATTGCCTTTTATCTTTATAGGAAAGAAAAGTATGTCCATGAGCAGAGTAAATTCCTTTCAGCAAGCTGTCAAAAGTAATCCCTGATTTTTCTGAGGTGTAAATCAATGTTCTCTCCAAGATTAAAACTTATAGATGTAGTAAATCCTCTATCCTGCGAGAACCACTGGACATTCCCCACTCTAGGAGCATTTGCTGCACTAGAGCAAATCACATCACAGCTCATTCTTATGATCACTGTATTGCACATGCATTCAGTAGGGATTCATAAGGGTCTGAAACTGATTGACAAACCTTATGTTGAGAGGCATTGGTCTTTGAGCCAATGAACCACAAATCCAAACATGGCAGCTGCACTATATAAGCTAGTGAAAAATTCCCATTTGCTGATTGCATTTATATATGCTTTATAGATGCTATCACTGAATCTTTATATCTGCTTTGCATGTGTGCAGATACTGGAGAGAAAAATCATTGTATATTTTCACACTACAGTATCTTGGCACAGAGGGTGCCAAGGTCACATAGCAGGTGAATGGCAGAGGTAACCATCTAGTGACTCTGAGGCTTTGTCTACACTACAGGGGCAAGTCAACCTAAGTTACGAAACTCCAGCTACATTAGTCACGTAGCTGGAGTCAACGTAGCTTAGGTCGACATACTGCAGTGTCTACACCAGGCTGGGTCAATGGGGGAGGCTCTCCTGTCGAATTACTTTATGCTTCTCATTCTGATGGAGTACCAGAGTCAATGGGAGAATGCTCTGCAGTCGATTTAGCGGGTCTTCACTAGACCCGCTAAGTCGACCCCCAGTGCATCGATCGCCACAGCGCCAATCCCCAGTAAGTGTAGACATGCCCTCAGTCTAGTGGTCCATCTACTAGAGCACGTTGCCTATCAACCATTAAGCGTACATCCTTGATACATCCCAAAAATATTGCTCAGGCAAGCAGGAGTGAAATCAGGAAGGCCAAATCACAATAGGAGTTGCAATTAGCAAGAGATGTTAAGAGTAACAAGAAGGGTTTCTACAGGTATGTTAGCAACAAGAAGAAGGTCAAGAAAAGTGTGGGCCCCTTACTGAATGGGGGAGGCAAACTAGTGACAGAGGATGTGGAAAAAGCTAATGTACTCAATGCTTTTTTTTTGCCTCTGTCTTCACAAACAAGGTCAGCTCCCAGACTACGGCACTGGGCAGCACAGTATGGGGAGAAGGTGCCCAGCCCTCTGTGGAGAAAGAAGTGGTTCGGGACTATTTAGAAAAACTGGACGAGCACAAGTCCATGGGGCCGGATGCGCTGCATCCGAGGGTGCTAAAGGAGTTGGCGGATGTGATTACAGAGCCATTATCTTTGAAAACTCATGGCGATCGGGGGAGGTCCCGGATGACTGGAAAAAGGCTAATGTAGTGCCCATCTTTTAAAAAGGGAAGAAGGAGGATCCAGGGAACTACAGGCCAGTCAGCCTCACCTCAGTCCCTGGAAAAATCATGGAGCAGGTCCTCAAAGAATCAATTTTGAAGCACTTTGAGGAGAGGAAAGTGATCGGAAACAGTCAGCATGGATTCACCAAGGGCAAGTCATGCCTGACTAACCTAATTGCCTTCTATGATGAGATAACTGGCTCTGTGGATGAGGGGAAAGCAGTGGACGTGTTATTCCTTGACTTTAGCAAAACTTTTGATAGTCTCGCACAGTATTCTTGCCAGCAATTTAAAGAACTATGGGCTGGATGAATGGACTATACGGTGGATAGAAAGCTGGCTAGATCATCGGGCTCAATGGGTAGTGATCAATGGCTCCATGTCTAGTTGGCAGCCGGTATCAAGCGGAGTGCCCCAAGGGTTGGTCCTGGGGCCGATTTTGTTCAATATCTTCATTAATAATCTGTAGGACAGCGTGGATTGCACCCTCCGCAAGTTTGCACCTGACACTAAACTGGGAGGAGTGGTAGATACGCTGAAGGGTAGGGATAGGATACAGAGGGACCTAGACAAATTAGAGGATTGGGCCAAAAGAAACCTGATGAGGTTCAACAAGGACAAGTGCAGAGTCCTGCTTTTATGATGGAAGAATCCGATGCACTGCTACAGACTAGGGACCGAGTGGCTAGGCAGCAGTTCTGCAGAAAAGGACCTAGGGGTTACAGTGGACAAGAAGCTGGATATGAGTCGACAGTGTGCCCTTGTTGCCAAGAAGGCTAACGGCATTTTGGGCTGTATAAGTAGGAGCATTGCCAGCAGATTGAGGGACGTGATCATTCCCCTCTATTCGGCATTGGTGAGGCCTCATCTGGAGTACTGTGTCCAGTTTTGGGCCCCACACTACAAGAAGGATGTGGAAAAATTGGAGAGAGTCCAGTGGAGGGCAACAAAAATTATTAGGGGTCTGGACCACATGACTTATGAGGAGAGGCTGAGGGAACTGGGATTGTTTAGTCTGCAGAAGAGAAGAATGAGGGGGGATTTGATAGCTGCTTTCAACTACCTGAAAGGGGGTTCCAAAGAGGATGGATCTAGTCTGTTCTCAGTGGTAGCAGATGACAGAACAAGGAGTAATGGTCTCAAGTTGCAGTGGGGGAGGTTTAGGTTGGATATTAGTAAAAGCTTTTTCACTAGGAGGCTGGTGAAGTATTGGAGTGGGTTACCTAGGGAGGTGGTGGAATCTCCTTCCTTGGAGGTTTTTAAGGTCAGGCTTGACTGGGATGATTTAGTCGGGGATTAGTCCTGCTTTGAGCGGAGGGTTGGACTAGATGACTTCCTGAGGTCCCTTCCAACCCTGATATTCTATGATTCTATGATTCAAACATCTGTTGATTTCAATGAGATTTTTGGGTGTGCAAAGAAGGGCAGATTGAGCACTTAGGATTTGTTTATACACACAAAAGGTACGATGTTAGCTGTAGCAGCATAGTTAAAGCGTTTCACCCCCCTCCAGTGTGGATGTAAATTTAGCAGAATAAGTGATACTGGTATAAGTTATTGGCATTGCTATTAGGTGTTGTACTGATTTAACTATTTTGGTAAAAATGTCACTAAGTGAAATAGCTAAATCAGTACACAAACAGTGTGTAGACTAGGTCTTACTTTTCAGCCAATGGCAGGCCTTCCATTCAGGTCAGATATGAATGAGCCATTGATCCTTGAGAGCATTATCATTGTTTACTCTTGCTTACAGAACAAACACTCCTACACTTTATAATTATTATCATAATGTTCCTTATTTCAGCACGAGGCACAAACCTACAAACAGTTTGTACCCGAATATAACAGCTTATGTATAATCGTCATTGGGACCTTCACATGTAGTGGCTTCAATGGTATTAGGCTGAAGAGTAACTCTTAGAAGGATCCGGCGCATGTTTCCAATGGCTTCCAATCTGCTGTTGTATCAAAGGCCTGGTCTACACTAACCCCCAAATTCGAACTAAGGTACGCAACTTCAGCTACGTGAATAACGTAGCTGAAGTCGACATACCTTAGTTCGAACTTACCGCGGTTCAGACGCGGTCCACACGCGGCAGGCAGGCTCCCCGTCGACTCCGCAGTACTCCTCTCGCCGAGCTGGAGTACCGCAGTCGACGGCGAGCACTTCCGGGATCGATTTATCGTGTCCAGACCAGACGCGATAAATCGAACCCTGAAGTTCGATTGTCAGCCGTCGAACTACCGCGGTAGTGTAGACCTGGCCAAAGTGAAGCTTTTTGTTACCACTTTCATAGCTCTGCCCCTCCTTACTTCTGCCTCTTTGTTAAGCTTTGAATTTCCCCTTTGATCCACCAGTGTTTCAAGCCTTATGCATTTCCCACACAGGGTTTATCTACACTTACAGTGCCTCAGCGGTGCAGCTGTGCCACTGTAGTGCTTAGTGAAGACACTACCTACGCCAATGGGAGAGCTTCTCCTGTCGGCATAGGTACTCTACCTCCCTGAGAGATGGTAGCTATGTCAATGGGAGAAATCATCCCTTTGACATAGCACTGTCTACACTGGGGGGTTCTGTCGATGTGTAGATTTGTAGTGTAGACCAAAAGTCGCCTTTGTGCTTTCTTCCATATAGTCCCTGTGCGTGGCACAGTCTCCCTGAGTTTATTCACAAGGCCCTTACTATGTCCATGTTTAGAGTCCCTCTTCCACAGTGCTACTTGCAGTTTATCAAGTTGACATGTATATAAATTGCCTGCTCTTCTTCCCCCTCATTTAATCTGTCTCCTTGTCTTTAGTTTGTAAGCTCTTCAGAGCAGGCTCCTTAAGAAAACACAGCACATAATGGGTGCTATTATGAATTAATTAATGCGGGTACAGGTCCCGCTAAAACAGGAGTGCCTCTTTTTAACCGGGCACATTATTTACCTTTATTCAGAGTGCCCAGAAATTAATATCATTATGACGTTACTTGGCTTTTATTTCTGCAAAAATCCAGGTCCTCGCTTTTCCCTATGGAGATGTCTGTATATGCTACTCTGATGTACAGTGTTAAGAATCATTTTGTGGGACAGGAAACTCTAGTTTACCAATAAGCTAGATCTGTTTCACCACCCATCAGGAGCATTGGGTTTTGCTATGTCATGGAGCAAGGTAGTTTAAAGGGTCCACAATTGTGCACCATGACCAGATAAGTCCGCTCTACTCTGCGCTGGTTAGGCCTCAACTGGAGTATTGTGTCCAGTTCTGGGCACCTCATTTCAGGAAAGATGTGGAGAAATTGGAGAGGGTCCAGAGAAGAGCAACAAGAATGATTAAAGGTCTTGAGAACATGACCTATGAAGGAAGGCTGAAAGAATTGGGTTTGTTTAGTTTGGAAAAGAGAAGACGGAGAGGGGACATGATAGCAGTTTTCAGGTATCTAAAAGGGTGTCATAAGGAGGAGGGAGAAAACTTGTTCATCATAGCCTCTAAGGATAGAACAAGAAGCAATGGGCTTAAACTGCAGCAAGGGAGGTTTAAGTTGGACATTAGGAAAAAGTTCCTAACTGTCAGGGTGGTTGAACACTGGAATAAATTGCCTAGGGAGGTTGTGGAATCTCCATCTCTGGAGATATTTAAGAGTAGGTTAGATAAATGTCTATCAGGGATGATCTAGACAGTATTTGGTCCTGCCATGAGGGCAGGGGACTGGACTCGATGACCTCTCGAGGTCCCTTCCAGTCCTAGAATCTATGAATCTATAAGTACTTGCTGGAGGACCACAGAAAGCTAGTTGCTAACGTAATACAGGCTCACTTCATTTCCAGCTGCCAAATGACATGTAAGGAAGCTAAAAACCCATTAAGTACTACTTTCTTAATGTTATTTTTCCATGCCACCAGTTGCTGTCATTGCCACAGAAATGTTACTGGATCACAAATGGGAGTGGGGTCAGCAGAGGGAGTAGCCCATGTGATCAGGAACAGGAAAGGAAGTGTAGTTCCCCTGATTAAGATATTGTCTGTAGTATGAAAAAGTTTGGGAACCCCTAGTCCAGTTGTCAAAGGAAGGCACATGGACTCAGGCCTCCTGGGGGTTCTAGTCTCAGCTACTATTCACAGCTCTTTAGACAAGTTACATATGCAAAGATCGATTTGAACCAGAACCTTCTGCCTTAACAAACATTTTGAAATGTTTGGGTGTGAATTCAAAGTTTGTAGTCTGCTTTCTACACCTTGGTCCAAATTCACCACAGTTTTTCTCCAGTTCTAAATCAGATTAAATGAGAATTTCTCTCTCCCCTGGAAAATTGATGTAATTATTCTTAGCTATCTTATGAAGTATTTTGAATTTTAATTAACTGTTTGTAAAATATTTTGAGTTCCTCTGGTAGAAGGTGCTGTATAGACACATAGTGCTGCTTATTAGTGACACAGGAAAAAAAGGAGGTTTTTTTTCTTTTCTTGCTCCTATTTTAATCACTGACTTTATTTATTTTTATTTATTTTATTCTGGTATTGGACATAAGAAGTGAACACATGGTATAATTGTGGCAGCTCCCTAGCTTCATAAAGTTTGGAATATGTATGTATATTTTATTACAGACAAGCTCACAGGACTTCTGCTATACCAGCTAAGCTAATTTAACATCTGGAAAAGCATTTAAAATATGTATACTAAATAATGTTATGACTCTAGATAAATTTGCCAGAGCAATCAAATTATAGACAAGCCCTGTGTGCATTTTATTTTCATGGGTCATACTTAAAATGCACCAGAAATACTGCACATGCTCTGGTTTAGAAAGTGAGATCTAAAAATAGTCTTATTTGGAGTGAGATATAAAACTGTCTTCCTAGTAACTTGTAATCATTAAAGAGCCCATCACTTTTCACAAGAGTAGGATACTTATGAGCTGACAAATTCCAGCTTAGGGGCACAGTCCTGCTAACCTTTACTCATGGAAATACTCCTATTGCAGTCTGCATTCTGTCTCCAAAAATTCCCAAATATTCTTTCCAAATGGTGTCCATATAAGAACCTAGATATAAGATAGATAGATTCTCTCTGCACTTTCAGGAGGGTAAGGTATTTTTCACTTCCTATCCTAAATGGTTGTCTAATGTTCTGTGTGATGTCAAACAGCTGCTGTGTTCCAGTCCAGCTGTTTCCCTGTAGTTGGGTGAAGTGGTTCTTACACAGAGTGCCTGACATTGTACCTTTTAAAGTCCATGGTAGAATGACCACACCGCACCTTTAAGCGGCAGGGGAGGGGGATTTGGCTGGCTGGCTGAATGAAGGGAACAGTGCTTTATGGCTGGGAGGGGGAAAATAGGTCAAATTGCTGCAAAAGGGACAAGAGTGGCAACACTGATTCATATCCTGAAAACTGGATGGGTGGAAGGGTTTAAAAAGGCAGCCTCATGTGGTGAAGTCCCCTTTTACACGGAGCAGGCTGAGGGAGCACCCACCCTCCCTCCCCTTTAGGTGGTGAAATATCAGGTTTGGTCAAGACCTGCTGTGGGCATTGCGCTAGCCACCCCTTTTTAGGGGGCCGGGAAGGAATTTTCCCCTTGCCACCAGATTGGCGTAGGTGGAGTTGGGGTTTTTTCGCCTTCCCCACAGTGGATTCAGGGCGGGCTTTGTTGATGTGTGGCATGAAGGAAGTTAGGCTATATGTTACAATTCATTACATAAATGTGGGGCGGATGTCCAGTGCAGATACTCCATAGGAAAGGTATACAGTGACTGGATAGATTGCTCAGTAAAGGACTTAAAAAGGAGGTGTTGGTTAAAGGAACAGAACTGGGGGGGGGGATTCTATAGATGGTTGGGGCTTCTATAGATGGTATGGCAGGGTGCCAACCCTTCTTTCTTATGGCTCACCTTAACCCTCCTTATGAGGTGGAGGTGGATGGTAAGGCTGGGGGCTCTGGATGGAAAAAGAAGTGGGGCTGGAGGAAGCCCTCTAGGTGGTTATAGAATGAACATGAGGTTACTTGCACTGAACACTTTTATCTGCCAGGTAGTCCCAGACACCTAATTATAAAATTGCGGCCTGATTAAAACCGTATCAAATGTCTCCTGTTCTTCTCTTGATATAGCCAGACAATCTCAGTTGACTTCAGTGGGAGAAGAATGAGATGCATAGTTTATGAAGCATTTTAGGATCCTTTGTGATGAAAGGTGCTAGGTAAAAATAAGTTGACTTAAATGATATCGTCTGATATAGTAACATATGATACACATTATATTATTTTTTCTTATGAATATTAATGATTTAAAGTGTTCGGTTGACAGGAGATTGAGTTATAGGAAATGTCAGTCAACTCTTTGTCTTGTCAGCATGCTGTCTTTCTCTCCATTGTGTCTGGGAAAATGTATTTTAATTTTGCAAAAATCACTGCCTGTCCCTTTACCTTCAAAAATGTATTTTTAAAAGCATCAATTCCATCTCCACACAGACACTCAGTCCTTAAATAGGGAAGGGGCGAATTTTTAATACTGTAGAACCTCACTGTTATGAACACCTCGGGAATGGAGATTGTTCATAACTCTGAAATGTTCCTAACTCTTAAAAAAAACATGAAGGTTGTTCTTTCAAAAGTTTACAACTGAACAATGACTTAATACAGCTTTGAAATTTCACTATGCAGAAGAAAAATTCCGCTTGTAACCATCTTAATGTTTCCTTGTCAAATCTGTTTTTAAAACTTTCCCTCTTTTTAGTAGTTTGCATTTAACACAGTACTGTGCTGTATTTGGTTTTTTGGGGTTTTTTTCTTTTTTTCTTTTTTTTGGTCTCTGCTGCTGCCTGAGGGGTGTGGTTGATTGGTCAGTTCGTAATTCTGGTGTTCGTAACTCTGAGGTTCTACTGTAATGAGCAATCCATTGGAACCACATACACAGGGATGTGGTAGATTTTCCATCACTTGTTGTTTTTAAATGTATTCTGGACATCTTTCTGCAAGAGATGCTATCGCTCACCCAAAAGTGATAGACTTATCCAGGAATCACCTGATGAAATTTCTGTTTTTTTAATGCAGGTCAGCCTAGATTACCATAATTATTAAATATTATTTGTACTATCTTAATACCTTCTGGCCTTAAAATCTATGAATTTAGAAAATAGGGAACCTCTGGTGCAGTGGTTTCTATTCAGCAACTTTATAGTAAACTTATAGTAACTTCTGCTGCCAGGATATGGTCTAGTAGGATAGGATGTTCAAAAGCACTCAGCGGTGGCCTAATTCTGCTCCCACGCTGAAGACATGGTGACATTCTCACTGACTTCAATGGGAGCAAAGGTAGGCCCGTGCTGAGTGCTTTTGGAAACTCCACCTGACATATTGTTACCAATTCTGTTTCTTGTGTTAGTAGCATGCTTTAGTAGCAGTCAGTAGGGCTGACTTTCAAATTTGCTCTCAAATAATGCATACACAATTGTGCGCCTAATTTGCATTTGCTGGTATTGCAGCGGGGCACACACATTGAATGTTGAGTGCTCATTTAATTTGCTTTTTGCATGTGCAAATACCCAAGTTGTGAGCTCCCCTCTAAAAATCACATATAAAAGTTATGGGCCCAATCCTTCAAAGACTTGTCAGTAACTTAATTCCTATGAGTAGACCCATTGACATCAATGGGAGTACCTGCAAGAATGAAGCTATTCATGTGCATACATCTTTGCAGGATTGGGCTTCACAGGAGCAGTTGCATTTGTGTCATTTTGACTGATAAGTAGACAATGTATATTTAGCAACAAGAGGTGAAGAAGTTGAGGTGAACAATAAACTGAAATCAGCACGGGAGGATTTTTTCATGTCCGAATTCCCAGAACGGTGACTGGATTTTAACCTGTTGGAGGAAAAATGGATGTTTTCATTTCCCACTTCTCCATCAATACTTTTGCTTGCAGGACATGATGTATGCAGCTGCTACAGTGGATGTTTTTTACTTTACAGAGAGAGGCTCTTTTAATGAGAGACTCGGTGACTCTCAAAGAAGGGCAGTAGAGCTAAGCTCAGGATTCCAGTCGGGTGCTGACGAGCTGGAATGAAGAGATGAAAGTGACAGCAAATGAATATTGGGAATGCCCTCACAGCTGATATATAAAGAGCAGTAGCGACTTACTTTCCTGAAGCTTATCTAACATGTTACAGCATGTGTTTTAATTATTTCTGCCAAGAATATCAATAAAATTATATTAGTTTTCAAGGCTTTAAAAAAATTAACCAGTAAGTTAAGAAGAAGAGACTGCAATCTAGCAAAAAGAAACAAGGTAAAGAATCCCATTTTAAAATAGTCTCCTTCAAACACTACATAAAAATTGTCGATTATGTAGTTTGCATTCTTTATAAACTAGTGGCTACATTGATTCACACATAACTTGCAAATGGCTAGTTTTATAGGGAAGCCTTATCCAAAATATCACCCTGCTCATGTCCTTGTACATTGTGTCTCTTTCCCCTCCCACTGCTCACCTGTTCTTTGTCTTTTTATTGTACATTGCAAGGGCCTCGAGTAGGGGTTGTCTTCCCGTGTGTTAGAAAAGTGCTCAGCACAAGGTCAGATCCCAACCAGGGATCACATACTAATCACATACTAATAAGCTAAGAATTTGATTGTAACTTTATTTAATGTATGCAAACTATGTAGTGTGGCAATTTACCTGTGAGAGAGGCATAGTTTATTTTAAAAAAATCAGTATTCTATCTGAATTATTTTGCTTGCTGTTGTTTCAAATGTCTCTGAAAGAGATTAGAGATTAGATTTTTTTATTTGTTTACACTGTGCCCTTGACAATACCTTATTTATAGTCAGTTTCACTATTTCCACTGTATATCCTCTATTTATGAGGGTTTTCTACACGGCAACTTTGGGTAGGAAAAAATAAGACAATGTGATAGTAAGCCCATAAAAACTGGAATTGGGGGAGAACCAAGGAGAGATGAATTTTTATTGTTTTTAAAATTGACTGGCTTTCATGCTCATTGTGTTCTTCAACGCAGTCGTGACACTAACACTAGGTCACACAGATTTACTCTCTAAATGCCAGATCATGACTTTAAGGAATGGCCCTGCCTGGGGAGCAGTAGAGATCCACCATCTTCCTGGGAAATCCAGGAGGCATTCTCAGTATTGCCAACCCCAAATGTTCAAAAATCATGAGTCAAGCCCCCAAAATTCAGTAGTTGTGGGAGGTGGGATTGGTTCATTTTTTTTTTTGGCATATCTATATAGATACATAGATAGATAGATCTATATCTCTCTATATATCTCTCTATATATCTATATATCTATATATTTAAACCCCACAATTTTTGGGAGGGGATTATATGTATGAAAGAACTCACAATATTTAGAATGAATTGTGGGTTCTTCTATGTACTTTCCGGTTTCTAGGCCTTTAAGGTGCGCTCCGATCAAGTTTTCAAGCTTTTCTCCTCAGCCATGATAGCAAAAAACATATGGGTTATTTTTAATGAAAACTGAGATTCTCATGTAATCCCATAATTCCTAGAGCTGCAGCTTTAAGAAAATGCCCAATATTGCTAGATTCGCGATAACATTGGAAGAGTTGGCAGTGCTGCATTCTGTCTCAGGGAAGTAAAAATGTCTTTCGGAACTCCCTGGCACACTAGGGGAATATACTGTGTACTGCACGTCTTTATGGAGTGGAGCTTTAGGGTGACCAGATAGCAAGTGTGATGGGGGGTAATAGGGTCCTATTGGGGAGGGAATAATAGGGTCCTATATAAGACAAAGCCACTAATATTGGGACAGTCCCGATAATACAGATAAGAACATAAGAAAGGCCGTACCGGGTCAGACCAAAGGTCCATCTAGCCCAGTATCCTGTCTACCGACAGTGGCCAATGCCAGGTGCCCCACAGGGAGTGAACCTAACAGGAAATGATCAAGTGATCTCTCTCCTGCCATCCATCTCCACCCTCTGACAGACAGAGGCTAGGGACACCATTCCTTACCCATCCTGGCTAATAGCCATTAATGGACTTAACCTCCATGAATTTATCCAGTTCTCTTTTAAACTCTGTTATAGTCCTAGCCTTCACTAGATGCTCCCCAACTTATGCAAGCCTTCCGTTCTGGAACACCTTGCGTAATTTGAATTTTGCGTAAGTCGGAAACGTATACCCAACCATTACGCAAAAATAAAAAAATAAAAATAAAACCTATTTCTAGCTTACGGATTTGGGTAAGTCAGGTTTGTGTAACTCGGGGAGGAGGGGGCGGGCATCTGTATCAGGATGTCTGGTTATTCCATATAGCCTGCTTCCTGCCCCCCCCTCAAGAAATAATCCAGCTTTGCAAGGTAGTGGGAAGGAAGGGGAGGAGTCATAGCCTGCAGTTTGCGTGGACCTGCAGAAAGAGGGTTTGGTTTCAAGAAGGAACTTGTTTTATGCAACACCAGGGGCTCAGGAATACCAGGTTGCTAACGTACAGGCTGAGGCTTTAGAGTTTGTACATTGCTTGGCATGCTTAAAAAAGCTCTCTTTCCTACGACTCTGCCTGCCTGCCCCATCACTTATTGTTAATGAAACACCTGCATCCACCCTGAATCATTTGGGTCATTGTGTTCCCCTGGGGAAACAGAGATGGAGCAGCCCAACCACTGAGCGCAGGGACAACAGTGTGGCTAAACATGGGCCAAGAAAAGCAGGGGAAGTTTCTTGTGCCATCAGGCCCCGGCACATGTGCAAGAGGTAGGCAGAATCTTGCTGTGTAAATTAAATGTTCCCCTTACACTCTCATTTGTAAACACATGTGAGATATGTGAGCAAATTGGAGAAATACGTCCAAGGATCAGACTGAGGGAGAGTTGGTAGTACACCTTCTTGCTCTGCCCACAAAATAAGCTCCATCCATCTGAGTCGCTGGAACAATACATCACTCATTGTAGATTAGGCAGATGTTTATATTATGATTAGGGTGACCAGATGTCCCGATATTTGGAGCTTTTTTTTATATGAGCTCCTATTAACCCCCAACCCCATCCCGATTTTTCATACTTGCTATCTAGTCACCCTAATTATGATCATGTAGCTCCTTGAGCTCCACTGGGCTTCTGGAGTTTGACTTCCTCTTGGAGAGACTTGCCTTTGGCCCTGTTAGTCTTCTTGGGCTTTGGTCCTTATTTATTGGGGGGAGGGGAAATAAGTGTGATATCTCTTAGACACCTCCCACTAGTGGGAACAAAATGAGACATCACTCCGTAAATTGTGCAGATCTGCAACCCTCCCTCTCCAGTCTTACATAGGAATGAAATAATTAATTGTGTTGACATTTAAAAGATCAACACTGGGCATCTAAATTAATGTCTCACTGAGATGAACAGGGGAGTTCACACCTCCTAGAGCTGTTCCAGGCTTTCTAGAGACTCGCATCCATGCTGAAAGTGGGTTAAAGTAAATAGGATCAAGTCATTCTTATTTTGTAATAAAAGGGCCTACATATGGAATTATTCAGGAATAGCTGTTCCTCAATAGCCATTCCTCAGAAACTCCAGTTGTAGACAAGCCCACCGTTATATTGCTTACACTCATCTCACATTTTTTTTGTTTTCTTTGTGACTATAATGGCTAGTAACTTAATGTTTTAATTACATAAAAACTGAGATTCTGGAGAACAAGATCATAGACTGAGATAGGGTCAGTAATTTTAACACATGTTAATACAAATGTATTTGATTGTTCTGCTGCGTAGTTACCTTAGCTAAGCTAACTATCACCCGGAAATGGTTCACAACCAAGCAAAGATTTCACCTTCAGTAAGTTAACCTTACTTTACTCTTTAAAATGAGAGTTTAAATGAAAGAAATGGTACAACTAAAAAGATTTTAGATGATCAAGGTTATCAGTGTTTTTCTTTCAAGCAGTGTGTCATATGTGACTTTTCCATTGATTTTCTTGTCAGATAATTTTCCATTGTTTCTTTTTACATCATTTTTTTTTATATCTCAAATAATCCTTTTGCAAAAAATATAGCATATCCTTTGGCAAAGGTGAAATGAGACATCAAGCAGGGATTTCTGGATATAACTCACAGTTTGAGCTTGTGGGAGTCAAAAGCTCAACATTCCCCAAAGCATGCAGAGTGCAATTAATCAGTATGCAGAGGGGCAGCACAAGGCCTACACACTTAGCTGTGGCTTAAGCATTCAATCAGAGCTTAAGTGGGACATAAATTGTGCATAGTACCTGGTCAGCTGCAGAGGGGTGAACCTTTGGACAATAACACTTAGCATTTACATAGGATTAAATTTTTGTCACTTTATTCATACTGAGTAGTAACTAGCACTGAAAAAAGTTCCATTGAGATCATCAGTGGGCCTTCTTGCTGAGGAAGGAACTGCTCAGTCATGCTGAGAAAATGTGGCCCATTGTGCTTTAGAACTTTAGCGTTTCACCTCTATAAATCCTCACAAACCTCTGACGAGGTAAAGTGCTATCCCCATTTTACAGACAGGAAAGCTGAGACAGAGAGTTAACAAAGCAAGTCATGGGGGGAAATTGGAGGATTGGAACTCAGACCTTTGCTTCCAATTCCAGACTCAGAGCAGTAGGACAAGCTTTTTCCAATGAGATGAGAACATAGCCCTGCTTTTGTTTTTCCATCTGCTTCTGTTTCATAATTATATTATACATCTTTTTTAAAGGAAGCTGATAATTTGGGTCAAGTAGAGATAGCTCTGCCTAGCTTGAGGTGGCAATGACTGACAATTACATTATTAGGGTGAAATCCAGGCACCACTGTTGTCAGTGGGAGTTTTGCCATTGACTTCAGTGGGGGCAGGATTTTGCCCTTAGCATATCAACACATGGAATTCAGTAGGTAGGACTCTGATGAAGGTGAATAATTGATTTAGCCTATGAGAAGTACACCCAGGCTCACTTGCAGTGTTAGGGACATACATCTCCTTTTGCCTTTGTTATGAGCTGAGATCCCAGGTGACTGAGAGGAACAGTGTGAGGTCAATCAAGGTTTAAGTTTTGCAGTTATCCATTTCTATAGCAGTAAAACCTGGCATTGTTTTAATCTTATTTTCCCCCTTAGACTTAAGGGCTTTGATACCACTAATAAATATTACAAATTTTGGAGAACAACTGCAGCTGATAAAATCTATAGCGTACATGATATAAAGAAACATATAGTGTTAAGTTATTTTTCCAGAGATCAGATGCTCTTTGAGAAAATGGAAGGTGCAGTATAAGTAAAGAACAGCCCTTTACTAAAACTGTCTCCCCACTCCCCCTGCCCCTGCATACCAACAGCACTACCACTGTCATCCTCTTTAAAAACCCACTGTTATCATAGTGGCAAGGGTTACTGAACTTGAATAACCATTGTTACAATTCTGAGTGACAATCCCATTGTGATTAACCCTCATGAATATTAACCTAAAATTCTAAGAACAATTTAATGGGATATTAATTCATTGGTTGTCAGATACTGGCAAGACCCCTATCTCAATCCAAATGTATTTATAAATACTTGTTCAAGTTTCCATGTGACAGTCTGAAATCTTATCAATATTTCCAAGTTTTCCAGAATGTTTTATGGCAATTAAATGCAAAAGGACACTTTGTTGGGACTGTGTCTCAATTTCATTCATATTTTTTCTAGTACAGCTTGAGGTGAGGCTGAGGGAAATCTATTAAATATTGTTATCTTGTTTAGCTTCTACTTTGTAATGACCCAAATAAAAAAAATAACGAGGAATTAAGCTGTGTCCGTTAGTGTAAAAGAAGTTTAAGCAATACAGGATTTAGCTGTAGGTGGTAGTATAGATAGGCACGTGAACCGCCGGCTGGGGGAGGCTAACTCCCAGCCCTGCCCATTCAGCCCAAGGCCCCGCCCTTCTGTGCCACACCCCACCGGGCCCCACCCCAGGCTAGCCCCCTCCCTAGCCCCAGAGCACCAGGAGGGCAGGTGCACGGCCACAGCTCCCCCAGCCCCAGAGCGACAGGAGGGCGTGTGGCACAGCCGCAACCTCACCTAGCCCTGGAGCCCCGGACCCCCAGGAGGGCGGGTGGCATGGCTGCAGCCTCCCCAGACCTGGAGAGCTGGAAGGGCGGGTAACGCGGCTGGAGCCAGGACCATCCCACAGGGAGACTGGACTCTAGCCGCACGGAGCGGGAAGCTGGAGGACAGGTGGGGTCAGAGTGTGGGTGACGCCACGCCTGGCTGTTTGGGGAGGCACAGCCTCCCCCAGCCTATGATACCCGCCGCCCATGATAGATAGGTCTGCCTGGCTTGAGGTGGCAGTGACTGACAGGAGTTTTGCCGTTGACTTCAGTGGGGCCAAGATTTCACCCTTATGGTATCAGTACATGGAATTCAATAAGTAGGACTATGATGTTGTAGAAAATTTGGTATAGCCTATGAGAGGTACACCCAGGTCTCTGCTGTATAATTTTTATCTGCCTTGTTTGCTCTGCCCAAATGTTCATATTTAGCTTAGAGTTCAGTCCAATATGAAACACTAGAAGGGTCAACAAGTCAAAAATGACCTTTTCTTGTTGGCAAGAAATGTGGCTATAATTACGGTAGGGTCTGTATTTGGTGATCAGTGGCAATGGATGGACACTGCTGCTCTTAGTAATCAGAGCTCGTGATCCAATTTAGCAAGGTAGTTAGGTATCTGAGTAGTCTAGGGTGACCAGATCACACAGGTGAAATATCGGGATGCGGGGGCGGAGCAAAAAAAAAAAAAAGCCGGAGCTCCACCCCCCACCCCCACCCCCTGCACCAGCTTGCCTCCGCTCCGTCTCCACCTCCCCCCTCCCTCCAGCGAAAAAAACTAACCAAACAAAAAAAAACAAATAATGGCCGCCGGAGCACCACGCCCCGCCCCCCCACCAGCTTGCCTCCGCTCCGTCTCCACCTCCCCCCTCCCTCCACTGCTTGCGCCACCATACAGCTGATCAGCGCAAGCCTGGGAGGGAGCGGGGAGGAGGAGGAATGTGGTGTGCTTGGGGAAGAGGCGGGGCCAGGGTGGGGATTTGGGGATGGATCCAATGGGGCAGTGAGAGGGCGGGGCCAGGGCAGGGATTTGGGGAGGGATCCAATGGGGGAAGGAGGGGGCGGAGTCAGGGCGCGGGGGGGGCGCGAGCCCGTGCGCCGGCCCTGAGCGGAGGCAAAATATCGGGACAATTCGCGTCCCAACCGAAGGTAGGTCGGGACACGGGACAAATAAGCAAATATCGGGACAGTCCCGATAAAATCCCTAGAGTAGTCTCCTGCTCAAATGCTTGAAGTTAGGCCTGGGCTTAAGTACTTTGCTGAGTCAGAGCCTCAGTAGTGTGAAGGACAAATGATGAGATACCAGGGACTTGAGGAAGGGTTTATAAATCCATTTCTGGATTTACAGCAGTGCTAGGGAAGATTCTAAAAATGGTTTGGTCACTGAAGTAAGCAGCTTTTAGATATACAAAGAGAAAAAAAGGTTGAGCTGGAGAATTCCTCTATTAACCTTTGACTGTAGCCACACTTTTAAGTTACTTTGAAAGTGTGCTTCGACCTACATCTTCCTTATGTTTGAAATGTAACAGTGATCATAAAGCTTCACATTACAGCAGCCTGCTAAAGACAACAAGCCTTAGTGATTCTGATTAGCTAAACTTCAGTGTAAATGTGATGAGTTACACGAGCCAAAGATCATGGGAAGTTTAGCTGAAATGCAAACTTTGTAACACGGTGGATGCTTCTGTTTATTATTTGTGTTTCAAAAGCACCTAGAGGCCTTAGCTCAGACTGGGGTCTTGTGGAAAGCACTGTACAAATACATACTGAGAAATCTACAGAGGAGACTGACCTGAAGAGCATGCTGCCTGAATAGACAAGACAAACAAAAGATGGGCGGGGACACAGAGGCATAGTTAAGGGAAGAGACTTGTCCAAGGTCACACACCAGGTATAACTGGAAGTAGTACACCGCTACCCCGCAGGGCCGCCCAGAGGATTCAGGGGGCCTGGGGCAAAGCAATTTCAGGGGCTCCTTCCATAAAAAAAAGTTGTAATACTATAGTAACATGTATTTGGAAATGTAAAAAATAACCAGTGAAATACATTCAAAAATTAATTTTTAATAATTTGAAAATACACAAAATAAATTATTTAAAAACATTAAATGCTTTAATGGTATGTATACATTTGCAATTACATAATGGGCTGTCGCTGGGTGATGGTGATGATTGGTGCCAATGGGCTGTCACTGCCTGGGGGTGGTGCTACTGTTGCCCAGGGCTGGGTGGGGAGCTGGGCTCTGGGTTGGGGGGTGCCCGGCTCAGAGGGGCTGGGCTCGGAGCTGGGGGGGTGCCCAGCTCAGAGGGGCTTACCATGCCACCTACCCCCGCCTCCCAGAGCCTCAGCGAGCCGCGTCCAGGAGCTCCTGCCGCCCCACCCCCTTACCACGTGGCTCCGAGCGGGAGGACCTTGGGCCCCGCCCGAGCCAAGCCGCTGCAGCGCTCTCCAGGGCCGCTACTGGTCGCGGCGCGCTGAGGCGCCAGGGGATGGGGAAAGGCGAAGGCGGAGGTGGGGGGAGCCTCCGACATTCTCGTGGGGGCCCCTGTAGGGCCCGGGGCAAATTGCCCCATTTGCCCCCCCCCCGGGCGGCCCTGCTACCCTGATATAACGCAACCCGATATAACACGAATTCGTATATAACACGGTAAAGCAGAGCTCTGGGGGGGTGGGGCTGCGCGCTCTGGCGGATCAAAGCAAGTTCGATATAACGCAGTTTCACCTATAACGCAGTAAGATTTTTTATATCAGGGGGTAGCCGTGTTAGTCTGTATCTACAAAAACAACAAGGAGTCTGGTGGCACCTTAAAGACTAACAGATTTATTTGGGCATAAGCTTTCATGGGTAAAAACCTCACCTGCATCTGAAGAAGTGAGGTTTTTACCCACGAAAGCTTAGGCCCAAATAAATCTGTTAGTCTTTAAGGTGCCACCAGACTCCTTGTTGTTTTTGTAAGATTTTTTGTCTCCCAAGGACAGCGTTATTTCAGGGTAGAGGTGTACTCAAGTCTCCTGTGTCTGACTTCCCATCCCCTGGACCACACTGCTTCCCTTTAACAAACCCTCCAGCTGAGCTGTGCCAGTTTACATTGGGTGGGGGATACGGCCCCCAGGTTTGAATGAAAACAGAATTAAAACTGAATTTTGGCGGATTTTGCTAATAAAAGATGCTGCAGAGACTCCACTGGAGACTTAAGTTCATAGAAGAGTGGTAACAACGACCACATTGTCAGCGTGCTAAATAGATCACTATAGGCAATGGAAGAATATTCATTCTTCATCTCCATTTTGATATTGCTTTCATACAGGAACATAGTGGATGCTCGATCAGCTTTCTGCTTCATAGGTTGGTCTGTGGCGAAACCAGGATCGATGGCCTTTGGCTGTTAACTGGAGTGAATCCTTAAAGGGTTTAGCAAATTCTCTTTCCTTCAGTGGAGTTACTTCTTGCTTAGACCAAAGTCCGTGAGAGGAGAATCAGGCCCAAGCTGTTTAGGGTTTGTATTTGAAAAGTAGCCTTTGGTAAATCCTCTCCTAGTTCTGATTTATAAATCTTCTCACTAAATCTGGAGGACTATGTTTTACTTTACAAACTTATTTCTAAGATTGTATTTAGCCAACCTCATTTCTAAAGCACTTGATTGATTGCAAGATGGATTTACAAATTCACAGACACATTTACCATTCTTCTGTGACTCAAGGCAGATATACAAATTCAATGACAGATTTACAAATCATGTGATAAATCCTTAAATAAAAAGATTTTGTTCACCCCAACCTTATTTCACACTTGAGATTTAGGCTATAAATCAGGGCTCTGAAGTCCTGCCATAATAATCAAGTTTATAAATCCTACTCTCATATTTAACTCTAAATTATGATTTATAAATCCTTTTCAGGTTTTATATCTCTGCTTCTTCCCTGAAGCAAAGATTTAGTAGGGAGCTTGAAGTTACATATCTGATTTTGACTGGGTAGCTTTCTTTACATGAGTATACGAAACATGATGGATTCTCTCTTTGAGCCTCAACAGAATCCTAGAATCTCATGATACCATATCTTTGCGTCTCAGTGAGATAATTTATCTTGTTGTAGTCAGGTAAAGGGTGTTACAGTGGAAGACAAACAGTCCTAACTCAAGTAGTTTTAGACTAAACACCCTTCTGTTTTTCTTTAATTTCATGTATTAAAGCTTCAATTAAAAATATTTAATGATATAAAAGCCTTTCAAACTCGAAGGAAACGAGTTGCAGTGTTCATCAACAAATTTGATTGGTCCGACAAAACCTCGGAACTATAGTAAATATTCTTGAGCACCGTCTACTGGAATTTTATCTATTAACTAATTATAGACACATATGAGAAAAATGTGGATAAATTGGAGAGAGTCCAGAAGAGAACAAGAAAAATGATAAAAGGTTTAAGAAAATCTGACCTATGAGGAAAGGGTAAAAAAAACCCGGGTAAAATGTTTAGTCTAGAGAAAAGATGACTGAGGGGTGACCTGATAACAGTCTTCAAATATGTTAAGGGCTGTTATAAAGAGGACTGGTGATCAATTGTTCCCCATAGCTACTGACAATAGTACAAGAAGTAATGAGTTTATTCAGCAGCAAGGGAGATGTAGGTTAGGTATTAGGGAAAACTTTCTAACTATAAGGATAATTAAGTACTGGATTAGGCCTCTAAGGGAGGTTGTGGAATCCCCTCATTGGAGTTTTTAAGAACAGGTTAGACAAACAGCTGTCAGGGATGGTCTAGGTTTTATTGGTCCAACCTCAGTACAGGGAGCTGGACTAGATGACCATTTGAGGTCCCTTCCAACACTACATTTCTGTGATTGTATAATTATATACAAAGACATCTCTCAGTTATAGAGTTTTCCTATCAAAGCACTACGGATTTTCTCTTTCTGTCCCCGAGTCTCTGAATTGGTGATCCTAATGGAGCATTGTGAAATGTGTTGTGGTATTCTAATAATGCTAAGAGCAGACCTCTGGAATCCACATGGGCTTTTTATTATTTGCTTTTTTGCTATTTGTATTGACCTTTATAGTAACCCATTTGTCTGTCCGTATAAGGGCTTGACTTGTGCTGGTAATGATATCTCAAAGAGAATTGCCAAAATGAGCCATTGTTACAGTTCTCAAGCTATATATAAATATATGGTTAGGGATTAAATCAAGGAAGGGGAAAAAAATTACCCACTCCTAACAGGTCACTTATAAAATTAATTTTGTTTTGGTATTTAGAAATCATGAGCCAAATGTTCTCAGCTCTTTTTATTACAGCTCAATTCTTATTTTACAAATACTTAGGCCACGTCTACACTACCCGCCAGATTGGCGGGTAGTAATCGATCTATCGAGGATCGATTTATCACGTCTCAGCTAGACGCAATAAATCGATCCCCGAATCGACGCCCGTACTCCACCTCGGCAGGAGGAGTAAGCGGAGTCGACGGAGGAGCCGCGGCAGTCGACTTGCTGCCGTGAGGACGGCCAGGTAAGTTGAACTAAGATACTTCGACTTCAGCTATGCGAATAGCGTAGCGGAAGTTGCGTATCTTACATCGATCCCCCCCCAGTGTAGACCAGTGCTTAGTTACAGTGGAGTTACTCTATATTTAAATCAGTGTAACTAAGAGCAGAAGTTGACTCCCTCTTTCTCAGACTTCTGTTGAAATGAGTAGAATCGCTGATGTTCAGTGCAAAAGGGATGTTATCATCATCAACATTTATACTCATTTTTACCTTCTGGAAGGCTTATCGCTTTTTTCTGATGTTGCATACACATTTCCACATCACCTCATAATGCAGCACATTTTTAGAAGAGGATAAATTATACTAGCACTGTAATTATGAGAGCTCCTAAGTAAAGCGTCTGTGAAAATCAAAAACAAGCTCACACAAGGGAACAAAAATACAAGGCTGTTCAATCTGGATGTCTTGCATAATGCGGCTGAGTACATAGCCAAGCCACAAGGGGATGTGAAAAAAGACTGAGGAGCGTGAATGGCAGATTTGTGTCTGTAATGCATTCATCCTGCAGTATCCATTAGTTTATATTTTTAAAGATAGGTGTATAGGGTTGTTTAGCTTGTGGGGTTTTCTTTTAAACCGACCAAATGCTGAAGAAAGGCAGTATGTAGATTTCAGACTATAATGAGGCCTGCACACCAAAAATGGATGGTGACTAATATAGCAGGTACATTGATAGAAACTGGACCTGGGTTCCTGTTCAAGACCATAACATTTCTATCTCATTCTTGAACCTATGCAGATGTATACTAAAAATGCAGCCTCCTCTCTGCATTTCCAGCTGCTCTCCCTTACAGGGATATTGTCTATTTTGGTACTTATATGGCCCCCCATCATCATTATTTCTAGGCAACTCTCAAGTATTTATCCTCACATCACCCAAAATCTATGGCAGAGCCAGGAATTGAACTCAGATCTACTGAATACTAAACCCGTGCCTTAGCCACAGGGCAGTCATACCTCTTAATTCCTAAGACATGGGGACAAATATGATGTGTACTTAAATTTAGACCTTTCTCTGTTTCACAAATCTTTCTGGAGCTGCTTATTGAGGTTTTCCACCCATCTACTAAATTAGGCTCTGCACAGAGGTTAATTTTTATATTCAGGACACATAGTATACACATATTTTAACTGACTATTTTAGTACAGTTTTAGTCTGCATAAGAAATAATGTCATAGCAAAGGCACTTTTTAAAATCTAATCAGTAATTGGGAAAGCCTTCATTTATTTTGTTTGGTTTGTGTGAGTCATATGTTTATATTGTTATTGGAGGTTTTCTTTGAGAATTACATGTTTCAACAAAGTAGAGATGAGACCTGTTTGGAATGTATTTCTTGTGGTGTACTGAGGACTGTATTGGAATTTCAAGCTATGGCATTAAGAGTGGGGAGGCTTCCTGGTCCTGCTTGCAGGCTAGGGGACTCTCTGTAGGGATGTGTATGATCAGTATCAGCCTAGAGAAAGGCAACCTAGAGTAAGGTGAGTTGAGTTGTGCATCTTGGTTTTATTACACTGGGAACTGTCCACATTGCCATATGGAGTCATTTTATCTCCACTTTCTCTTCTTCTTCTTTTATTAATAGTCCTATCCTCATCGATGATTTTATGTTATGTTCATGGCATACAGACAGAGAAGATAGATAAAAGCATAAAGTACTCCTGCTGGAAGATTGCAGCGTAACACTACTCTATGTGTTAGAATTCAGAACAACACACAAGAACCCCAAAACAGAGAGAGACAAAGTAGGCTGCTCCCTAAAACAGAAAGGCACAACTCAACCCCTTAAGGAACAAAGAGGAACAATGGCCTCCACCCTCAGTTGAAGGCATCTATCCTCCAACTGTCTTAGTGGAGTCTTCTGTTGAACTCATCTCTTCCTCTAGATTCCTAAATATTGCCCGTGACCAGAAATACTTTCTTTCACCTTCAATCTGGCCAAGAGATTGTCCCCTTTCTACTTGGATATAGACCTTCCTGTAGCCAGAATGTATCGTGTATCCTTTTAGGTAGAGCATATGGATAAGAGCATATTACAACAGTGCTCTGTTGTCCACATATACTGTCAGATTAGTTATGAGTCCAGTTCAAAATCTAATCTTTATAGACCTGAAAAACTGACCCCAGGGAGAGTCTTCTTAACAATCATGCGCAGCAGTTGTGATTGGCAAAGAAAATTCGGCTACTAGGGTGCAGTTTGAACATGCTACAGGCATATATTGCTCATTGGTAGGCTTCTGCCTGTAGAATTCTTGCAGGCTGCGATCAAGACAGCTTCAGGACATGGTACAAGACAAACCTCTTTGTGAAAGCTTTTTTCTGACTGAATTGTGGTGTCAGGCCAACTCCAACTGTCTCTAAGAAGGTGGATTTGAGACAGTAGGAAAGGAGAAAAGAGTTATGTTCCCTTTGTGGATAATTGATCATCTTCCAAATTATGTACATATCACCCAGATAATGTACTACAATGATGGATGACTTGGAAACGTGTATAATGATAATAAATTAGGTGAATCGTAGTCCCATCAGTCTTTAGTTGGCAAATATCCACTTCTAAAGCGCTAACTATTCTGTCTGATTCCTGATCTATTCCTTCCATACAAGAGTAGAATTTTTTTAATGTAGTCCTACCAGCTCTTCAGTGATATCAGAATCACAGGGTTTAAATCCTCAGCCTGGTGGAAATTGGTGTAGATCCATTGAATTCAATTCAACCCTTTGGCAACAGCTGAGGACTGGGCCACTGTCAATTATAGTTGCATCAACTATTTAAGAATGAGACTTCCTCTTGGCAAAGCTTAATTAGTAAGTGTGACAATGTGTGAGTAGCTTAAGGCTGACTGGGCCACTCTGTGCACTTGGTGAGCATCCCCACATGAGCAAAAGTGATGAGGTAATTATGTACCAGGTGATTAACCAATCAACAAGGGGATTCACTCCTCAGCTGAGAATGGTTAAAAGAGGGGGTGGGGTGGAGGCTGGAAGGCACGGGAAAGCAGTCCAAAATCTCAGTGAGATTCTTTTCCTCTCCTGTCCTGTGCCTGGGTAGTAGGTAAAGGCTCAGGAGAAAGCCTTATGCTGTGTGAAGCAAACACTTGTAAAGTGTGTTGTAAATAAAGCACATTGTGTTTAACTTGCCACTAATGTGCCTGAGAAATGTTTGCAGCAAGGAATCCAGGGTGAGGGGAATGTGCCTGTGACAGCAAGGCAAGGTTATCTCATGGTTTTTATACTGATTGATATCAAAGGCCACATTAAATGAAAGGAAATGTTTTTACACTGTCCCGTGTGTCACTGTTTAGTTATGTCACGTTCTCAGAGAAGAAGAGTAGCCAGTTAAAAATCTAAACACAAGTTCCCCACATCAGCCTGGAGATCATTCTTTTTACACAGAGATTAGTGAGACTTGTTCAGCTAAAATAAGAACTGCTCAGAATGTTTACTCACCATTCAAACTGAACATTTCCGGGGTGCTGAAAAAGCTTGTATGTCACGTTCCACCTTGGGGTGAGTGTGTGTGTGTGTGTGTGTGTGAGAGAGAGAGAGAATCAAGTCCCAAGGAACAGACATACAAACTTTTTTCAACACGCTGGAAAGGTTCAGTCTGACTTGTGAGTAATTGTTACTGCAGCATTACACTATTTTATACCTCTTACATAACTGGATAGATTTCAATTTGGGGGGTACCTTTCTTTTTCTTCTCTCTCTCATCCAGTGAGAGAATTATTATACCAAGTCTGGGCTTGATCCTGCTCCCATTCAAATCAATAAGAAAACTCCCACTGGTTTGACCAGTACAGGATCCAATCAGACATGCCAAACCCATGAAAAAACGCAGAAATTGGGCTTGTTTTTGGCTTAACTGGCCTGTGAGTTGCTTGTTGGCTAATTTTTGGCTTGTAGCTTGTTGCTTCTTTTTTTTTTTTTTTTTTGGATCGGCTCCTGGCAAGCAGGGGCAAGGGGCAAGCAGGGGCAAGAAGGGAAGAGAGTCAGGGGTGCACAGCGGGCCCACCACAGTCCCAGACTGCACGCCGGGGGGATCTAGTCACCTAGTGTTCGGGTTCTTAGGGATTGGCTTGTTTTGGCCTTGTTTTGAAATGGGAGTCGCTTGATTTTTGGCTTATCGTGAAAGTCAGGGTGCTTATTTACCACATGAAAGTTGGCAACTGTGTATCCAATCCCTCTAGGCTGTCCTTATTACTCAGGTTCTTCCAACTTTAACAAAAACACATTTGTATATTATTCTGTACACTAAGCTACGGGGCCTTTTCAGACCTGAAAATATTGTCTACATATGGAACAGATCCTAACATCTGACTACACAAATTCATATACATAATCTTCTCTGATCTCTGAAAAATGTTGGTACTTTCCAATTAAAAACCCTTCCTTGGACATGTCAGTGATACCAATGGGGTTTATAGAATTAAGCTCCCTATAGTCGTTCGTAGCCTGCTGTTAACACCAACTTCTTAATGATCTCTGAATATATAATTTTAAATATCTCCAAAGACTATGGTGAGGAATCTCTGCTGGGATGTACTTTTAGATGAGATGTTATACCACTAACTGTACTTCCTAAGATCAGTGCCAGTGCAGAATTGTGTGGATTGTTAGCATGCTGTTGGTACAGTAGTTAGTAGTATAATTGGCATGCTTTGTTTGGGTGGGTTGTGCATCAATATTGCAATTCATTAGAACTAGGAAAGAATCATGCACCATGAAAAAGGGGTTCAAAACTCAGCAGCCCATCTGCTTAGTGACACAGATCACCACGAACACGATGCTCTTTGCATGGTCATCTCACTGAATGTAGAGTCCAGTTCAAGGTCTCTATGCTGATACTGAAAGCCCTCCATGGGATCAGCCGCTTGAGAAACCACCCTTCCTTCTATGCCCGTGACCTGCCACAACAAATACCTTCCACTGAAACAATTTAAACTGCCAACCACTAGGGCTGGGCTCATGAGTGCAGTGGCCGAACTGCTGCAGTGAAGGAGTTAGACTATAGAACTCATTCCCACAAGAAACAAGACTGACCGTGGCACTAACGACATTCAGAACTAGAGAGCTGATCCAAAGCCCAGTGAAGTCAATGGGAGTCTTTCCATTGACTTCAATGGATTTTGGATCAGGCCCGAAATGCAAAACTCATTTCTTTCCCCCTGAATTACCACCCACAGACACATGCAAACACTCAAACAAAGGATATCAGCTAGTCGAGCTCTTTCTTGTGCAGACTGATAAGGAAGAAAAAGCAAGTGAATCCAATTTCTATTTTAAATGCTTGGGAGATGCTCAGGCACTACAGGGATGAGAGCTATATAACCACCTGGGCCCTGGTTTAGCAGTCCAGCCCTTAAGCTCAAGCACACGCTTAACATTTTTGCTGAATTAGGGTCCTAGATAGATAATGTACCAACTGCTGTGGGTAGGTCTAACATAATCTCTCAGGCTCTGGGTTCTAAGTGGTCAGGCCTGGTGGCTGGAGCAGTGGTTTAGAACAGATACCAAGGGTTGAAGCCAGACGTAGAATCTGGATTGGGCCAAGGGCGGTACTGAAATCAGGGTTTGGGGACAGGCTGTGGGTCAGAATCAGTGTCAGAGTCTATAGACAAGCCAAATCAGGATCAGAGACAGAGTCTGGATGCAGACAGAAGGTTAAAGCCAGGGTGGGGTCAGGGGCTGGGGGTCAGTAGGCAGGGGCTGGGCTAGAGCAGGTCAGGAACAGGGTTAAAGCAGGGCATGGACCAGGCTGGAACAAGGCTCAAGCAAGGATGGGGCAGGGATAAGATTGAGGGCAGGCCCCCAAGGCAGCAGGAGGGTTCCTAGCCAAGTGATGCTGTGACACAGACTAACTTGTGGCTCTGGCGATGAGTGAAATACCTGTGCCTGGGGGTCATCTGACCTGAGCTCTGTCCAGGAATAGGCTTCTGGAGCATGCCTGGTGGCTGAGTCACTGCAGGCTCTGCTTCAGCCTGAGACAGTGCAACTCAGTGAGAAGCCCTGGTGCAGTTGCAGATCAGCCTCACACTGTCGGTATGATATACCAGTTTTACAGTTCTTGAAATGCACGCCGGCATTTCATTGGTGACGGTCTAATTTGTTGCTTTTGTCAATTCGTTTCTAATCGTGGTTGTTTTGTTTAAAGAAGGTATAGCAATATTTTAGGTACCACTGCATTTTTTAAAAAGCATTATAAAGTTTCATTTATAGCTGGGCCATTTTCTTCTTGAGTCAGACCTTTTCATAAGTATTTTTCCATTTAGAATAACAATCCTTCACTTTGTTTACAGCTATAAATGCTCCACTGCTATTTTGGCTGCTACCTCCATATTCAAAGCTTTAGGTGTAGATGAAAACGTTTTATTAAGACTCTGGCAGTTCCTTAAATGACTACCGGGGGGAATAAAACAACAGCTAAATTTAAATTTGCAGTTAAAATAAAATATACTTCAGCTGATAAGCCATGGCATATAGTCTTCCAACAGATAAAAACGGGACAAGCAAAACTTAAAAACAGCAGACAATTATGCCAAAGCTCCCTTCTTCCCTTATGTTTTTGTAGATCTTAAAAAAAATTAAAATTGGAAGACAATCTTATCTTTTAGCAACACAAAACAAGGTATGTCTAAATTGTATAATTCATAAATTGTGTTATTTATCACTCAAAAAACACTACTCCCTTTGGAACCTTCAGAAAATGCTTTGTGTTTCTTTGTTTTGGTTGGTTGGTTTGTTTGTTATTTTGGAGGCGGTTTTGGGGGGGGGGGGTTGCGGGTGGTGTGGGTTGAGGAATTTTATTTTAACATAATTATAGGCAATCCTGTATTACAGAGAAAGGAATAGCGAGCTTTGTACTGTAATGAAGTTTGCCAAGCTAATAAAGAAATCCAAATGTTAACAAGCAGAAAAACAAAGCTTGAAAGCCAAAACATTAAATGCTGTGTGGCTCAGGGGAGCGGTAATGAGATGTATTGAGATGTGGAATCTTTCACCACCAGTTAAAATCTGGCCTAGATTATTGCTGACCAAAAGAATTTACAATGTGAGGCTGTTCAGTGGCCTATGTGGATTTAGGGATGTGTCTCTCCCTCGTTTCAGTGTCCAGAGGTACCGTTCTGTGCATCACATTTATGTTTCTCCAATCCTGGGCTGGCTAGAGGTTGAAATGGCCCCAACATAACTTAGAGCATTCTCAAGGCTTTACATAAAACCATATGCAGCCAACATGCTTTCTCCCCTACCCTGGCACACCTGCTATGCTATACTGCATTTATGCTATCCAAGGATTTCCCTGGGTCAGAGGGAATCCTCAGCTGTCCCTTTAGGGCAACATGCCAGCTGCTTTGCACTGCCACCAGAACCAGGATTGAGAATTGAACCCCAGAATTGAAATCCTAGCCTCACTGAAGGCACTGGGAGTTTTGCCATTGATTAAAATGGGGTCAGAATTTCATGCCAGGTAAACCACAGAACCAAAATTATTGCCACAATTCATTGTCTTAGCAAAGATGAGGAGAAGACAAGGCTTGATCCTGAAAGGTGGCAAATAGTAGGGCTCCATACCTACATCAGCACTTGAAATTACAAAAAAACGTGTCAAATATTTTTGTCCTATTCAACCATCTCTAATATCCACATATAAGGAATACAGACAACAAAACATATCCACAAGTTACATAATCAGGGCGTGATCCTATAAATCCTGACTCTCACAAGTAATCCTTGTCACAACCCTGGCTGAGTCCCCCTAGCAGACTGTCACGAGACTGTGTTTCAGACCGAGCCTTTGGATCCCACATGGTATCAAGTCAGATGTGTATGGACAGTATCCAGTCATTGATAGCCCTCCAAGGCATGCTCTGGGAATGTACACACCCTCTCTGGCCCCCTTCTTTGGGATGTTGAACTCTGCAGTCCAACTGCCATAGGCCCTGAAAGCAAGGCTGAACCTCCCAAGCCTCCCCAGTCATTTATGTCTGCTCCCCCAGAGGTCCACCTCTGTGGGTACTCTGGTTTGCCGTTTAACTCCTCAGGGACATGAGACAGATAAAGGAAGGAACACAGGTTTTTTGCAGGAACTTCTTAATCATATGCACACACTTTACTCTTAGCATAGGAGAGTTACAGATCAGTGCAACCCAATCAACACATGGGAGTTCTTGGAGTTGGTCACTCTCCCTGGAGAAAGGCAAACCCTCTCCTGCCCCCACTCCTCCAGCTGGGCTTTCTATTGCTTGTGATGAACTGGTGGCCTTGGCTTACAAAAGCACCTCTTTTTAAACTATCCCTGACCTCTTTTGGTCAGGTGATCAGCTGGAGAAAGCTGCAGCTTCTTCCGTCACATGCTCTGCCCATGGAGGATTCCAGACACCCCCTTCTCCCCAGACAGGTTTCTGTGAAGAGATTGTCCATTCATTCATTTTCAGCATTTTGTTTGCAGTTTAACGACAAAAAGATTGAATTTTTCCACAGAAAGCAGATGCTTTTCTCAAAAATCAATGTTGAAAAAATCTATTTTAACAAAAAAACAACTTTGACTGACCAAAAATTTTCAACCAGCTCTAATTTACATCGTCAGGATCTATGTTTGCAAAGCATTTTCACTAGGAAAGATATAATTAGCACAGCAACAACAAAATGTAGATAGCATCTTCCATTCTTTTGGATAATAATTTTCATTGCATATGTATCTTTTTGAATCTTGTGGCAGACACAAAATCCTAGTAGGGTAGAACATTTCTTTAAAAAAATCCTACCTTTCTTTTTTGTGTTCTTTACTTTTTAAATCAACGTTTCCCATATCTGCCAGGTAGCTCTAATCTGTCAGATTG
Source organism: Emys orbicularis (assembly GCF_028017835.1). NCBI lineage: Eukaryota > Metazoa > Chordata > Testudines > Emydidae > Emys > Emys orbicularis. The sequence continues at coordinate 351,751,899 of NC_088683.1, forward strand.
CTGAGCAAATCTCTTTGATGTATTTAGAGTGATAATTTAAGTGAAATGGAAATGAAAAGAAGGAAAAGGTCACAATCTTGGAAATAGTTCTTTATAAAGGATTTGGATGATCACCTGACAAATATGCCTCAGTGGGAACCGGTGTTATAATTAAGGTTTGTAATCTCGTCTCAACCAGCAATTCCTTCTCATAGATATTACTGTTCCTCTCAGTGGTACTTTCAATAGGATTACTTCTTGCAAGAAACTGTGTGATTAATTCTACAAAGCAAGGTTCATTTAAATGTTTATTCATCTCCCAATCTCCCAGTTGCTTTGAACTCCTCTTCCGCCCACCCCCAAGTGAAAGGTTATTTCAGGTGAGTCATTGGACACTCCCCCAACATCTTTGTTTTAGTAGTAGTATTTTAAACTGTCCTAACTCCAATTTGACCATGAAGTTGTCTCCACCTTTCTCCTTTAAATTCCAGCATGGAGCTCTGGAGCTATGAAGCATTGTCCATTTTTACTCACTGATAACATTATTGTTTATTGGAGTGTAGCACCCAGAGAGTCCATCCAAGATGAGGGTCCCATTATGCTAGGTAATCTACAAACATAGAAACAATCTCTACCCCAAAGAGTCTGAATGGACAAGGCAATCAAGTGTTGCTGTCTCTGTGTTGGTCCCAGGATCTTAGAGATGACATGTCTTCCGATTTTGGCCCTGCACCACGCCAAAGGGTGTGTCACAGGGTCACCTCATAATGAGTGGAAATGGGTGAAGTTTTCTGAACTTCAGTTTTTAGATGAAAATTGTAATTGAAATTCTAATTTTTTATTATGAAAAAATAAAATTATTTGACAAATTATAGATAAAATCCTCCCCCAGACCTATTTTGGACCAGCTCTAATCAATATGCTCATTACACTTGTATTTTCTGTATGTTCTGATTTACACCAACTATGAAGAGAGCAAAGCTTCTTTCTTTTTTAACCTAAAACAGAGAGAGACAGGCTGCAACATTTGATTCTGTGTTTTGAAACGTCCCAACATTCAAGGATGTTCTGATCTGAAGTGTTGATTCAGGTTCATCTTTCACCTAATATAAAAGCAAAACCATATAGTATAAGATTTTCATATTTACAGCAGTGTGTGGTGGACCGATCAGTTCATAACTGGTGATTGTAACTCTGAGATTCTACTGTATGTTTCATTTTCTTACATTGTTTTCACAGTCACCAGCATGATGAAGTAAGGGTGAAATTCACCTCTGTGCAGAGGACCAGAACAAGGCCCTATGCAACATTAATTTCCATTGAAGCAGTTCTACAGCTCTAGCCCATGCACACTTTAAAGTCTATGGAGGAAAACAACCAACAAGACTTATGCACCACTTACATCCTCAAAATAGAGTTTAAGTGGGAATTAAGTGGTGTACAGACTTTGTGCCAGCTAACGCTGCCCAGAGAATGGAAATCCATCCTCCTGAAAGATTTCGTGCTTTGAAATTTTTTCCATTCTGAATCGGGACAAAAAGTCAAAAATGTGGAATATTTTTGTGAAAAGGGATTTACAGTAAATTTCCATTGGGGAGAATCGAAATGGAATTTTTTTCAGCTTGCGAGCTACCCTATTGGAAGAGCTTGTCAATTTCACTTCCTCTCTGCAGGCTGCCGGGATGAGCAGCCAGGGAGCCGTTGTTATTTTCATGGTGGAAAATAATCAATTTTTTTTTTAGCAAAACTAAAATTTTCCTGTGGAAAATTTTGATTTTGCAAAACAAGTTTCCAACCAGCTCTAGCGCTGACTCTCTACACAGGGGTAAAATTCAGTCTAAATGCCATATGCTGCCTGTGTTCCCTAATTTGGCATTACATCATTCACAGCTCAGCTTGCAGAGCTCCAAAACAAACCCTCCCCCCCTCTACTCAAGACCTTAGCCTATACTAAAAAAGATCCCATCACATAGATTCATTTTCTCTTGTTTAGGAAAAATTTTGCCTGAAAAATTGGAGCATTAAGTAGGCACTAGCTTTTCCAGATGAACCTCCTTAGTTCTAACAAGAAGTCCCTGTCCAGTACAGCACTCTAGCACTAATTGCATTGTCTAGGCACATTGAGTATGGATTTCATTTCACACATCACAAACTATCCACACAACCTTGTCATAGTAATATTTCATACACATCTTTTTTCTTAGCAAAAGTCTGATCTTCCTATCCTAGTTTCACAGTCCAGTACTCTGAAACAAAGCTCACTTAAATCTTAATAAAAAAGCAAAATTAAAAAAAAATCATTTCTGATTCTTTTACACCATTGTCTGAAAACTTGCTGTATGTTTTGCAACATCAGCCAAAGCTCAGTTTGGCTCAGAGGGCCATGGTTTTGCTAATAAATCTACAAATGCTGGTACTGTTACAGGACGTTCACTGACTCAAGCAAAATTGTGCATCAAAAGACAATAGGGTCTCAGAACTGATTGCACATTGTACTTTGCTATAGAAGTGATATCATGAATTTAGTTTGCTTGCTGTAACTTTTTTTGTGGATTTCCTGCTCATGAAAACTATCTGATTGAAAGACATGGAGACTGGTGCCTTCTGTTTAATGTCCATAGACTCAGTATAGACCTGACAGCAGTAGTGTAAACTTCCCTACAGTTGTCTTCCATTTTAGGGCTTGATCCAAATCCCATTAAAGTCAGTGGGATTTTTAAAAAATTTAAAAAAAGAAACCCCAAACACTTTCCAACCACTAATTTGATGGGGTAAGAAAATCTTCCCCTATGGATCTGTTGTTTCATAATTGTCTATTACAGGGATCTTAGATCCTTTTATGAAGCATTTTGTACTGACAAAGTCTAGATACTGGACGAGGTGGCCCATTTGTCTGGTATTTCAGTCACTTTGTTTTTATGTACCTGTTTAATTTACTTCATCTGTAGATCTCCATGTGCTTTACAAAAGTCTGGGTGACATTACTCTTCCCATTTGACAGTGGAACTATGACAGTTTACACAAGTTGAGCCATCCCTCAGTGTTCAATGTATTGAAACTGTCTACAATGTGAAGGTCTAAATATGAAAAGTATTGACACTTATCTGGAAATGCAAGCCCAAAGGAAAGTGGGTTTGATCAGAGGTATCCAATACCTCTATCCAAATACCTCTTCTTGATTCTTTTGGATCAGGAATATGGAATTATAAACATACCCCTTTCTCTTAGGGCTGGAAGAAAGAGACGGGCCAGAATGAGGGTGGTGGTGGTGGTGGTGGTTGTACATGCATTTTTGGAGAGAGAACATAATTTGGAAACCCCTACCACCCACAACCCCCCCCCCCCCCCAAATTTTAAAATAGTTTCTGAAGCTCATGAATGTCAAACACCAAGAAGTTGCCCCATCCTTAGTTATTCCTCTGAACAAAGCACTGAAGCTCAGCTAGCCAGCACTCAAAAGTAGACCATGTCATCATACAGACAACACTGGCATATATGAATTCATCTGTAGAAACCAATTTATCAATTTTGCTGTAATCCACTGAACTTTCACCAGCTGTGGACTTAGTGTCCCTGCTGGATTTATGCGTTTTGAACTGTGCACGGCTTGGAGAAAGCTTAGCATGCCTTTAAGGTGTTATGCATCCCTGTTATGTCATGCTTTCTGTGCTGCAGTGCATCAAGATCATGTTTAAAATACTATGGAGTGCATGTCATCTTTGATAAACAAAAATAAATCTTGCTGAGGTGATTTTTTTTTTTCTTTTATATATGCATCCTTATAATCCAGCCTGTCATCTTTAGGGCAGTGTGACTATTGCCCAGTACATTTTGTGGTTTTGATATCATGACACACTGACTATTAGATAGTTTTCACTTTTGAGCAATTAAAGTATATTTTCATTCTAGCATTTTGTTTGTAATATCTCACAAACTCCTCTGCTTGAGTGCCTGATAAAGATGAACCAATGTTTTCTGCTCGGCAAGACTAATGAACACCACTATAGGATTGTTAAACTGTGATAAAGCCATACATAAAAATCTGTGCCTCTGGAATTCTCTCTTCAGTGCCTTTGTTCCAATCCTCCAGGCAAGAGAGAGATTCTGTGGCTGTTTTTTGATGTGTGATCATCAAATCCACTCTGGGCTGGAGAATTCCAGAGAAACTGAAAATATCCTGCACTGGCTAATTAAAAGAACTACAGGAAGCTCAGTGCCAAGGAATCAGATGTTGGCAAACAGGTCTCTTCACGCTCTTTCAGATAGGCTAGCAAATACTTCTGTCCATCTATTTGGTTTCGGATGAGAAACAAGCCTGAAGATTGCACATTTTTCTATATAGAAATTCTACACCAACTTGCATACCCTACAATGAAGAAGAATTGTACAGGATGTAGGCGAGTGTGGAATTTGTTCTACACAATCAAATGTTTCTACACTATCAAATTTGTTCTACACAATCAAACTTGGGGTCTAGTTTGCTCTCAGTTACACCAGTGTATAAATCCGGAGTATGTCTATAGAAGTAATTGGAGATAAACTGATTCAAACCTGATTTTAAAAAAAGGGAGAGGAGTTCTGTACTGTGAAGTTAATAGATTATTTAGCATCACTGTGATCATCTAGCTTGACCTTCTGTATAACAAAGGCCATAGGACTTCCCTGAATTAATTCCTATTTGAATTAGAGCATATCCTTAGAAAAATATCCAGTCTTCAATTTAAAATTTCAAAAGATAGTGAATCCACTACATCCCTCAGTAAATTGTTCCAATGGTTAATTACCCTCATTGTTAAAAGTTTGTGCCTTATTTCTAGTATAACTTTGTCTAGCATCAACTTCCGGCCACTATATGGGGAAGGGAAAAGAGAGAGCAAAAGAGATGAACACAAACTATGCTACCTAGTTTTTAAACAAAGTATAGTTCCTTAATATATTACTAAGCCACATTTTGTATTTGTTCCAGAAATGAAATACAGCATTTTCCCCCCCATGGCAGTTGCCACCTACCAGAGTGAACAACTTGTAATGTAAATAAATCAGTAAAGCCTTTGCCAAACTATTTAGCTTTTCAGATATAAGTTCATGGGGAGTAGGCAGACCCCTGAAATAGACTTTTTCTCTAAGTGGAACAATATGCATGCAAAGCTGTAAAATCAATACACCATTTACTGAAAAGAAGTTAGCTCTGTTGATTGTATTTTCTTTTAAATGCTTTTATATTAAATGAATTGATAATGGCCTTCCAGTTTGTGAGGAACATTAATTAAAATAATGTCACAGACTGGAAAAAATACACAAAGAAAGCAGTAGAAACACAGGAATTATAATGAAAACTTTTCCTCTAATTTAAAATAAAGGCGTTCCACATGAATTTCAGGCAATTGCAGATACAGACCCTGAGCTCATAAAGGCTATCCATGTACTTGACTTTAAACATGGGATTAATCCCCTTGACTTCCCACAGGTCTATGTCTATTGTTTGTAATGAATAACATGAATTATCAAAACTACTAAGTTTTGGGAAAACTCAAATCTTTTTAAATTATTTAGCAATTAATGAGACTTATCCTGAATTTATTATTTTAATTTATTTGTATGGCAATATTAACCATTTCTGAACCTAATCATTTCGGACAATATTTTCAAAACTAGGAACCTCAAATTAGGCTCCCAAGTCCATGTTCAGACTCCTAAGTAAAATGACCCAATTTTCAGAAATGCTGAGCATCCTGCAGCCCTTGTTGATAGGGTGATCCGGGTTGGTTTGGGGAAGGATCTAGTGAGCATGGCAGGGAGTAGCTCTGCCTGTATTGTTGAGGATGTTATGTTTTAGTCATAGACGTAAGACAGAATGAGTTGCTTTGTTTATTAGGCAGAGCTGGCCATAGAGAGCACATATTCATTACTGCTCCGGGGACGTCCAATTGTTTCTGATGTGTGACAACGTGCAGGTCAATGTTTCAATTTTGCTTTTTAGGACATTCTGTGGTTTAGGTCTTAGTGTCCCACGAAACTGTCTCTCTCCTTCCATGTTGCTGATGCACTGGTGCTCACTCTCCTCAGATTTTGAACATCCGAGGGAAGGTGGCAAGCAATTCTCAGGAGAAGGCCCTCACGTCTAGAATTCACTTCCCCCATTAATATAAGAAAACCTCAGGCACAATGCAATCCCAACTGTTCACTTAGGTTTTTGCCTGAAGTAGGCTGGTGGGAAAGTATAGTCTGTTCTTGGTTACTGTTTGAGGATGTGTCCACCACATTCATGATTGTAGTGTGGCAGTCAGAAAGCTGGGGAATGCTCTTAGATGCAGCCAGCTGTGAATAGTGTTAATATTAAATATGTTGACTTACTATGTTTTAATTGTTTTAAATGAACCCAGGGGGTATTAAGCAGCAGGCATACTTTTCATGCTTTTGGGATGCTTTTTAACTTGAATAAATAAAATAAATACTGCTTTATGCTGATATTGCAGTGTGGTTAAATAATAACATAGCACTCTTCACCAGTAGATTTCGAAGCATTTCAAAACCTCTAATCTATTTATACATATGACACCCCTGTGAAGCAGGGCAGTGCTGTTATTCTCATTGTATATATGGGGAAGTGAGGCACAGAGACTGTGACTTGCCCAAGGTCAGATAGTAAGTGGCAGGGCAGGTACTGGAACTGCATCTCCCAAGTTCTAAGCTAGTGACCTGCTTAAAGGAGGGTAAGACTGATTAACCTAAGGCAAAGAGGCCTGGGAGATTACCCTGACTCCTGAGAGAGTACTGAGGGGTAGCTCCTGCTTGAAGGAAGATAGGACTGGTTAACATGAGCCAAAGAGGCCGGAGACATAACCCTATATCCCAAGACAGGACTGAGGGGGAAACTCTTGTATGGAGGAGGAAAAGACTGACTAGCCCCAGGCAAGATGTAGAGGAGTTATTCATCACAGCCCAGCTAATGCAGGAAAGGCTGGGAGCAGCTTCGAAGGGGTATCAATGTAGCTGCCAAAGAAGAAACAGTGAGGAACCATAGATCACAGGGGGGAAATAGTACAATCCAGAGACCTGTGGAAAGACAGTGACAAGCTGGGGGAAAAGTAAAAGCAGTCCAAGGGAAATGGTGGAGGAACTGAAGGAAGAGTCCTTGGCTGCCTAAACAAGGTCCCGAGGCTGAAACCCAGAGGAGAGGGTGGGCCTGGTTTCCCCTGCCTTTCCTCAGACCAAGAGGGAAGGTACAGGCATCAGAAGGAGAAGAGGCCAAGTATCATGGGCTAGGGTTACCCTATTTCCACAATCAAAAAAGAGGACACTGGGGGGGGGGAGCCCCGCTCTAGCCCCGCCCCGCCCCCATCCACTCCCTCCCACTTCCCACCCCCTGACTGCCCCCCTCAGAATCCCCAACCCCCCCTGCTCCTTGTCCCCTGACTGCCCCCTCCTGGGACCCCTGCCACTAACTGCCCCCCTAGGACCCTACCTGTCCCCTGACTGCCCCGACCCTTATCCACACCCCCACCCCATATTCACAACCTGCCCCCAGACAGACCCCCGGGACTCCCACGCCCTATCCAACCGCTCCCCGCCCCCTGACAGGACCTCCAGAACTCCCAACCCATCCAACCCCCTCTGCTCCCTGCCTGCCTCGACCCCTCTCCACACCCTCACCCCATATCCACACCCCCTCCCCCAGACAGACCCCCGGAACTCGCCCTATCCAACCGCTCCCTGCCCCCTGACAGGACCCCCAGAACTCCCGACACATCCAACCCCCTCTGCTCCCTGCCTGCCTCAACCCCTCTCCACACCCTCGACCCCTCGCCACACCCCCTCCCTGAGACAGACCCCGGGGACTCCCACGCCCTATCCAACTGCTCCCCGCCCCCTGACAGGACCCCCAGAACTCCCGACCCATCCAACCCCCTCTGCTCCCTGCCTGCCTTGACCCCTCTCCACACCCCCTTCCCCAGACAGACCCCCGGAACTCCCACGCCCTAGCCAACCGCTCCGCGCCCCCTGACAGGACCCCCAGAACTCCCGACCCATCCAACCCCCTCTTCTCCCTGCCTGCCTTGACCCCTCTCCACACCCCCTTCCCCAGACAGACCCCCGGAACTCCCACGCCCTAGCCAACCACTCCCCGCTCCCTGACAGGACCCCCAGAACTCCCGACCCATCCAACCCCCTCTGCTCCCTGCCTGCCTCGACCCCCCTCCACACTTCCCCCCCCATAGCCCCCCCCCAGAACCCCTGACCCATCCAATCCCCCCTACTCTCTGTCCCTTGACTGCCCCCTCGAGAAACCCCCTGCCCCTTCTCCAGCCCCCTGGCCCCCTTACCCTGCCGCTCAGAACAGCATGTTGGGCTCCACACGGAGCCCGACACGTGGCTGCGCTCCCCAGCGCAACACACAACCCGGTCCCTGCCCCCGCACAGTGCTGCTGGAGCGGGGCGCTGGGCAGCAGAGGAGAGGGAGCAGGGGAGGAGGAGAAGGGGGGAGGAGGAGGAGCTGCCAAGGCCCGATGCGAACGGCCCAGCCGGCCGGTGATCTGAGAATGCAGGGAGGGGAGTAGCTCTACATTGGCTGGGCTGGACTCCGGCAGCTGATCTGAAGCTGTGGGGGAAGGGATCTGGCTGCCGGAGCCCCATGCGAGCGGCTGAATTTCCTGCAGCCCTGCTGCACTCTGCATGGGGCGGGGGGGAAATCCCGGACATTTGTAGCTATTTACAAATTCCCCCCGGACGCTATTTTTAACCCAAAAAGCCAGACATGTCCGGGAAAATCCAGACGAATGGTAACCCTATCATAGGCCCCAGATAGAGGTTGAGGACTGGGCTCTAAAGCCACTAGACTTTTGGATTTCTTATGTGGAACTTCTCTGTTAACCCCAGAAAGGGAATGGGCTGACCAGGCGCCAGGATAGAAGGCTAGGCCACATACAATGGCAGACCCTTGTAGCATCCGTGGGTACTGGCCTGAAAAACACCTTGCAACACCACACCCAGACACAAGGAGGTATGGCGCTAGAGCTCCACTCAGGAACCAGGAGCGCACTGTGCTAGGTGGTGTACAAACATAGACCCTAAATAATTAAAGAAAGGAAAGTATGAAATGAAATACTAATGTTCTTCATTCAGGCTGGTCATCCATCGCTACTTGCAATATTTCATCCAGACAGGCCAGTCATAGGACCCAGTCAAAAGGCAGAACTTATAAAGAGGTATCAAGAGCAATGGCATTTTGTAATACTTTCTCCATGTATTGTGTTAACTTATTCCCTATTCCATTCTGCCAAGCCACCATCCTCTCCTAAGTCAAATCCCTCTTAATTTATTTTAAATAACGAGAGAGGGCAAGGGATGACTTGATTGACAGCAATAGGCCAAAGTGCAGTATGGAACTTTTAGTATGCAGTGTCAGGGACCATATGGCCACTTTAGTGTGCAACAGGCTGGTGTCTGGCAGATTCACACTCCTGCTTGCCATGCACTAAATCATCATATACACAAGCCCCGAGCCATCAAAATGAATAGTTCCGGCATTGCCCTTTAACAGCCCTTAAATGCTTGCTGATAGAATTAAACCACTATATGAGTCTATTCATACAGTCAGCACCGTCCCACTAACCAGGTGTGGCGGGGCGATGACTCACCAGGACGGCGCCTCCTGCTGGTCATCCAGGGAATTAGCTCTTCAGCTCCGGAGTGCCCTCTGCTGGCCAGTGGCTTGCCTGTCACTGGCCCCCATGTCCCTCCCAGACCCCCTTTACCTTGGGTGCTGCCCCCTGGCAGTATCCCCCTCTCTGGGTCTCCGCTCCCTGGAGAACCACCAACCCTCTACCCCCACCTCACCTCACTGGCTAATGCAGGTCACCATCTAGACCCCGCTCACTGGGGCAGACTTCAGTCTATACCACTCATCATCAGCAAGGGGGGTTTGGACCTGCTGCCTTTGCCTACCGTGGGCTGCCCCTCTGCAACTCAAGTACCCTTCCCAGCCTTTACCAAGGCCTGTAGCCTGGGGGCTTTCCAGCCTGGAACTCCCCAGCTCCTCTGGCCTTTCCCCAGCCCTGCTCCACTCAGGTACTCTGTTCAACTACCAAGCAACCAGGCTCGTCTCTTTCCACAGCTAGAGAGACTGCCAGGGAGCGGGGTGACTGCCCCGCTACACCAGGTAACATACAGCATTCATAAATTATCACAGGCAGCTCCATATCCATCATAGTCACACAAGGGGTCTATGGCAGACCAGGGAAATGAACCCAGCAGTTTTTAAACCCAGCCCATTTCATTAGCAACAAAACTATCTTCCCCCCCACACACTTTTCCTATCTTGTACAGTGCCAAGCTCACTGACAGCAGTTCACCAATACTAATTACCATGAACATAACCAATAGCTACTATTTATTGTGTTCAGTAACATAAAATGTACCTGGTGTTCACCTCTAAATACATGCTCATCAACTATAAAAACAAAACAGAATTAACTGCCACAATGTAGTTAGTTCAAAAGGACTCAGACATTCTTACCCTGGTGTCCGTGGTGAATGATCTAATTGCTTCCAGTTGAGTAGGGAGATCTGACAGTACTGTCCACATCGGCTTCAATTAGTTGTTTGAAAGCAGCAGCACAACGTGCCATCAAGCCATGTAAGCTAATGACACACTGCTCCCTCTCCCTAGGCTAGAGGACTCAGTCACTGATCTACTGAGAACAATTAAGCATGGGGGATGTTGGGATTCAAGTTCAGTAGTATGATAGAATCCTTTGCCATAGTACTCTAGTCCCAACAGGTGGCCTGCCCGCTGATGAGAGAGAGAGTGCTTGCAGACTGCCTTTTGAAGTAGCTCAAGGACTTTGACTACCTGGGTATACCACTATATATAGTATCGTGCATGAATGATTTATACACTGTTATCTTTTATTGCTCCATCAAATAGCCTCTGATCTTATAAGGGCAATTGGCCGGGCAAGTCCCATTTTATTAGAATGGAATTGCTGTTCAAATCAGAACATTTACAGTATTTTCTGTTGAAAATCCGTGACAAATTATTTTAAAAAAGGTTTTAGGAGGATGGCCAGAAGACTCAGAGGAGAGTTTAACTACTTCATGGTTGCCTTACATACCAAGCACATGTTGCAGAATACACCTCTGCGGCTGCCCTATCCCATTTATCTTCCGTGTAAATCTCTAATGAAATTCCAATGAAATAAGTGTACTTTAAAGAATGTTGACTTTATTCAAACACAGTCATAGATGTTAAAGATCCGAAAAACCTATTAGGTCAATTTGCCCATCCCTTAGCTATTGCAAAATTGTTCCCTATTGCACATTTTTCCAGTCGTTTGTCTACTTGAGTTGTAAAAATCAAAAGCAGTGTGACTTTTCCATAGCCTGACAAAGGGTTTTGCTTGTTTGTTTGTTTAATAATAATATAATATAATATAATTAATAATATTTGTTTTTCCCATGTTATTCAGCCTAAATTTTCCCTTACGACCACACCCTCAGTTGGAATAAAATGCAAAGATCCATTATGGCTGATATATACTAACTGAAGATCTGACCCTACCTCTCCTCTATAACCTACTCTCTCACCCTAAATAATTCCTCTGCTTCCTTAGGTGCCTACACCTTCCAAATATTTGCAGACCATATTGTAATCTTAGACATTGTCTGAATTGGGATTTTTTGTAAAAAAAATCCTATTGTTCTTAACACCAGCATCTCTCATATGGATACCACTGCTGATATTTGTAATATAGAATTACCTTGCAGTTAATAACTGTCCGGCAGTTCAGACTATGGGGTGTGAATAGTAGGGCGCATCAAAGTGCTACACCTTAACTCTCCCATGTGGATGCTGTGGATGCAAACTAAAAGGTTCCTTGTTCACATTGATGTATTCCTCTTTAAACAGGATTGCATTCATGTGAACCAGGAACCTTTTAGTTCATTTGTCTACATGTGGGAGTTAGAGCGCAGCACTTTGGTGTGTATTGCTACCCATCCTCTTGTAATCCAAACTGTGGGGCACGGCAGACATAGCCTAAGTGTGCTTGGAAGAGGTCTCATCAACATATTGTTAAAAATACTAGCAGCTTCAGGAGCCATGTCTACAGGCCTAAATTTTCAGTACTGTCTAGCAATTTGGGGTGTCTTCATTTTTCCTCGGGTTTTGGGTGCCCAATTTGAAACACTTTAAAGAGACCAGATTTGCAGGGCATGCATGCGCAGCACTTTCTGAAAATCAGGACTAAAAATGTTTCAGACTGAGCACCCAAAAACTGAGGAGCACAAATTCACTAGTCACTTTTGAAAATGGAGGCCTTGGACTTCCAGCTTTGCAACATTGACATACTCTGCAGGTACACAACACAGGATAAATGTCAACTTTGACATGTTCATGCCATTTTGTATGAGTTTCCTGCTTCTGGAAGAAGGAATAAACCTCTGCTCTAATGTCACAACAACATTCTGATTTCAGGGGGAAAAAACGTCCCTTTCTAAAACTGGGATATAGTTGAGTCGAATCTAGAACAATAATTAGAGCTGGTTGGGAGATTTTCAACTAAATTTTCCCTTACGACCACACCCTCAGTTGGAATAAAATGCAAAGATCCATTATGGCTGATATATACTAACTGAAGATCTGACCCTACCTCTCCTCTATAACCTACTCTCTCACCCTAAATAATTCCTCTGCTTCCTTAGGTGCCTACACCTTCCAAATATTTGCAGACCATATTGTAATCTTAGACATTGTCTGAGGGAAGTGGAGGGGGGTTGGTCAGAAAATGTTCACTTTTTGAATGTTTTTCTCTTTTTTTTCTTTAGAAAAAATGTTGAAAGGTGTTGGTTTTGAATACAAAACAAAACCAAATTCAAAAAGCCTCTAAATTTTTTGACAAAATGGAATTATTTTTTTCTAGCCAGACTTAACAATAATTTGATGGTTCCTGATAATGAGAAATGTCAAAAGTCTAGTTTGGATACTGCTATCAAGAATAAGGCATGTGGTTTTATAGATATTTCCTCATGCAGCAGAAAATAGCAGCTCTCGCTTTCTCTGAATTTGCAGGCTGAGAGTTTTTGTTGCAAGATGCCAATATGTATGGTCTTGAAAATGTCCCTTTAAATAACAAGTGCTGCAGTACCTAGGCATCACATAGTGAATGATTTTCTGCCTTATTTCTGAATATCATTATTGTAGTGCAAGTGAGTCAGACCCCCTAATGATACTCTAATGTATTTTTTTTATAAAACAAAATCTTCTATTCATTAAAAACTATATCAGAAAATGATTAAACATTTTAAGCCACTTTTATAGAACTGTGAGCTCCAACAGCTGTAGAGGATTATTTCAGCTACATTAGCTTTGGGGAAGGATTTGACAGTGGTCCTAAACTCTCCAGCTCCCAAGCAAAAAAAAAAAAAAGCCCATAGCAAGAATAGTAGCATGAGTTTACCAAATCAAATTGTATTTTTTGGGGGGAAAAAATTAAACTCATCTACAGGCAAGGAAAAAAAAGGGTAAACTGGAAATCCCTAATAAATGTTAAAGATTTTGAATTAATGAAAAAAAACCAATGGTGACCTCATTTTATTTAAGGCATTGTCCAAACACTTTGGGTTAATATGTCACTATGTTCTATGCACATCACACAAAAAAGAACACTGGTAGCAAAACTTTTCAAGAATTAACATTTTGGAGTGTTTTAAAATATGCTGTGTTGTCCTTGGATGAGGTGAAGAAGAAAAAACTCCCGGGAACCCACGCAGGGGTAAAATGGAAAATTGCTACAGAGGATTTACTGTATATTTCACAGCCATGGCACATGCCTATTATGAGTCTGGATTTGATAGCCAGACTTTCTGGTTTGGGCAAGAATGTTTTGCTCTTTGGGTACTGGTAGATATATAGTGTCGTAGAACCATACTATGAAAAAGAGGCTACACTCAGGGCTAGTCTACACTACCCGCCCGGATCGGCGGGTAGAAATCGATCTCTCGGGGATCGATTTATCGCGTCTCATCTAGACGGACAAATCGATCCCCGAATCGACGCGCGTACTCCCACCTCATCAGGAGGAGTAAGCGCCGTCGACGGGGGAGCCGCGGCGGTCGATTTGCCGCCGTCCTCACAGCGGGGTAAGTCGAATAGGATACGTCGAATTCAGCTATGCTATTCGCGTAGCTGAATTTGCATATCTTAAATCGATTCCCCCCCCCCCAGTGTAGACCTAGCCTCAGAGTCCTTCCAAGCTTTTTCACTTAGCCCAGTGCAAGCTGGGACAGGACTATGGGAGCTTATTGAATACTGCCTAAATACTGTTACAGTGTGGGTATGATAAATAAGGCTAAATGTTAAGTACCTTACCATCAGATCCTGCTGCCTTTCTTTAACAAGCTCTCAGTAAGTGGTTACACTACAGTGGGTGAAATTCACAAGGTTAGGTAACTAAGTTAGGAACTTTATCCAGAGGATCAGGACTATTTCTAAGCATTCCCCCAAAGGCCACAGCTTTCCTATTATCTCTTGTATTCTCTTGGACAGTAACCTTGCACAGGCCAGCCTCCTAGTTAGGGGATGACTTGCTTCCCCCACAATCTGAGACCTTCCCTAGGGGCTTCCCATTCCCTACTGTCCATGGTCTATCTTCTCCAGGGGAGGCCAGGGTCATGTTCTTCTTTATCTCAAGATGTGTGTGGGGTGGCGATGGCCAGGGTTAGAATAGGGGCAGGGCCTGGGGACGGTATGATGGGATAGCCTAATTTTGGCAATTAATTGATCTTGGACTATTAGCGGTAAATCTGCCCAAGGGCCTGTGATGGGATGTTAGATGGGGTGGGATCTGAGTTACTACAGAGAATTCTTTCCTGGGTGTCTGGCTGGTGAATCTTGCCCACGTGGTCACGGTGTAGCTGATGGCCATATTTGGGGTCGGGAAGGAATTTTCCTTCAGGGCAGATTGGCAGAGGCCCTGGGGGTTTTTCACCTTCCTCTGCAGCGTGGGGCATGGGTCACTTGCTGGAGGATTCTCTGCACCTTGAAGTCTTTAAACCACGATTTGAGTACTTCAGTAGCTCAGACATAGGTTAGGGGTTTGATACAGGAGTGGGTGGGTGAGATTCTGTGGCCTGTGTTGTGCAGGAGGTCAGACTAGACGATCGTAATGGTCCCTTCTGAACTTAAAGTCTATGAGTCTATGATTCCTTTCCTAATTCTACCCTGACCAGCAACCAGAGTTAAATCTGCTAAAATAGTTAATACAGCCTGTCACAGATCTTAGCAAGCACCCCCCTTGGCCACCCACTAGGACTGCTGTCGGGGGGTAGGGGAATCCAAACCTCTGCTTCTCTGGATCCCTGGGTGTTCCAAGCCCTTGGAGCCTCAACAGTGTCCAGCCACTTCCCCAATCTTGGGATCCTTAGGCATGATCTGACTTTCTATTTGGCACCCCGTTCTGTGTGTTGGAACCTCTCTCCCAGGACTCCATTCTAAAGTTTCTGGTTTATAGTTTAACTCTCTTGGGGGCATGCAGTAGTTGTAAAGCAGTCCACACACCACACACACACACTTTTGCACAGTCTAACACTTTTGTGTGCTTTTATACTTAATCATGTGAAGCACAGGAGAGTAGAGATCAAAGCAAACAATAACCATGTGATACCACACGTGTCCCTCAATTTCTATCTATCTCACCTTTCCCTTGTATGTCCTTGAGGAACCGTTTGGGTTCAGGAAGGCAACAGCTGGTCTCTCTCCCTCATAGAGCCTCTTACCCAGCTTTTTTTATCTTGATCTCTTCTGCCCTATGCTACCCCTTCCTCTCTCTCGCTCCCCTATTCCTGTGTGTTTGTTTATTTAAACTCCCCCTGGTTACCCGGCCGCTTTTGTCCTATTCCTGGTAAGTTTCCACTCTCCCTACCTTTCCCCACCCATTAGAGGGAGTGGAGGCAAAAAAACAAGATGGGATTTCCAAGCCTTAGGCTGCTTTTTACCATATCCTCTCTGTAGGCTAAGTACCATCATTAACCTCTGAGAGACAAGGTGGGTGAGATAATATCTTTTATTGGACCAGCTTCTGTTGGTGAGAGAGACAAGCTATTGAGTCACACAGAGCCACACTGACCCCACCTTGTCTCTCTAATATCTGGGGCCAACATGGCTACAACTATATTGCATATTGTTAACCTTAAGTATTTCCCATTATCTTCTCTCATGTGTCCCTGCTACGGGACCTGTAAGCAATGGTGAATCCACATACATATAGGCATTCATGATACAGCAATTCTTCATAATACAATTTCACAGTATCAACCAGAATTCATAAAGTGAGCAGAAATATTCCCAACTCGACACACAGCCAGACATATCATCTTAAAGGGGTGCATCTCCTTTGAAGTCATGTTTCCATAGAGATAGAGAAGGGCAGGGGGCTCCAGCGCCTTCACAAAAGCACACGGCCTTTGCACAGATCCCTAGATGTTTGCATACTAGACTTAGAATCATAGAATATTAGGGTTGGAAGAGATGTCAGGAGGTCATCTAGTCCAATCCCCTGCTCAAAGCAGGACCAACACCAACTAAATCATCCCAGCCAGGGCTTTGTCAAGCCGGGCCTTAAAAACCTCTAAGGATGGAGATTCCACCACTTCCTTGGGTAACCCATTCCAGTGCTTCACCACCCTCCTAGTGAAATAGAGTTTCCTAATATCCAACCTAGACCTCCCCCACTGCAACTTGAGATGATTGCTTCTTGTTCTTTCATCTGCCACCGCTGAGAACAGCCTTGCTCCATCCTCTTTGGAACCCCCCTTCAGATAGTTGAAGGCTGCTATCAAATCCCCCCTCACTCTTCTCTTCTGCAGACTAAATAACCCCAGTTCCCTCAGCCTCTCCTTGTAAGTCATGTGCCCCAGCCCCCTAATCATTTTTGTTGCCCTCCGCTGGACTCTCTCCAATTTGTCCACATTCCTTCTGTAGTGGGGGAACAAAACTGGACGCAATACTCCAGGTGTGGCCTAGCCAGTGACGAATAGAGGGGAATAATCACTTCCCTCAATCTGCTGGCAATGTTCCTACTAATGCAGCCCAATATGCCATTGGCCTTCTTGGAAACAAGGGCACACTGCTGACTCATATCTCATCCACTGTAATCCTCAGGTCCTTTTCTGCAGAACTGCTGCTTAGCCAGTCGGTCCCCAGCCTATAGTGGTGCATGGGAATCTTCCTTCCTAAGTGCAGGACTCTGCATTTGTCCTTGTTGAACCTAATCAGATTTCTTTTGGCCCAATCCTCCAATTTTTCTAGGGCATTCTGGACCCTATCTTTACTCTCCAGCGTATCTAACAGCGTATCATACTTTTCAGGATGGTTTGGGGCACATTGCATTGGGGAATCTTTCAGCTATCTCCTCCTCCAACACCTTCTTGCTTGGGTCTTTTCATAGTAGGGGAGCACTTACCCAAATCCTGCCACGACCTCCACCACAACCAGCTTTACATTCTTGTTTATGGTTGGACTTACTGTAGACCTACTCTTTCCTGGTTTCCAACATGAACCAGCATCCACACACTTATCTAACAACTGCCTAAGTATTACAATCCACAGGAGCTTGGACTATAATATGCCACAGGCAGAGAACAGGAGGGAGAAAGGAGTACCAATGTCCAAGGTCCCCCGCAATGGCAGGGAAATGACTAAGTGAGATATGACCAGATAATCCTGTCATGCGACCCTTACTCACATGCTGCAGAGGAAGGCAAAGCCCCTCCCCGCAAGGTCACTGCCAATCTGATGTGGTGAAAAAATCCTTCACAGGCCCCCCCATATGACCCTGAGTGTGTGAGCAAGCACCAGCCAGCCAAGCATCTGAGAGAGAGAGAGAGAATGCTTGCTATCAACACAGAGCCCTGGCCCACCCTGTCGAATGTCCCACCTCTAGCCATGGACACAGTGGTGGATTAACACACAGGTCCACGGGGCCTGTGCCCAGGGGTCCCATCAATTTGGGGTTACTCACAGGAGTGCTGGAACCTGTGTAGAAGTGTGTGGGGGGGGACACCAGTGCTGGAACTGTGGCTCTGTCCCTGCTTCTCCTGCGGACCTGCCCCTGGCTAGGCCGGAAGCTGGAGCCGGGCCATGTTAAGAGCTGCCCTCGGAGCCTGCCCCGCTGTGGGGAGCCCCGAACTCTCCACCTGCCCTGCATGGGGGTCCGGGGTGCCCGAGCACAGCCCCCAGCCCATGTTCCCACCCCCCAACGCATGCCACCCAGGGCAGGTAGAGGGCCCGGGGCTCCCCACAGCAGCCTGGGCTCCCTGGGCGACTTACAACGGCTCGGCTCCGGCTTCCTTATCAGCTCCCCCACCGTGAAGTGCAGCCTCTGCTGCTGCTGCTCCACACCTGCCCGAGGCTGCTGTGCCTATGTTAAAAATTGGGGGGCCATGGACCCCTTGGTCCTCCCCAGTTCCGGTGCCCCTGGGCCTCCGGGGTTTGGGGAGTCCAAATGTTCTTTGTGCACAGGGCCCCAGTAAATCTTAATCCACCTCTGTGTGGACATCTCCTTATGCTTCAGAGAAGGGACATTAAAAAAAAACAAAAAAACCTCCCAGAATACACGGGGGGAGGGAGGGCGGGGGAATCCCTTCCTGAAACTCTGCTCTTTCCTTACTTCTGCTGTCACAGTTCAGGGCAACTGCACCTGTATTCTCTCTCGATGGTCCAGCAAGGACATCCATGCTCCTCGGATAGCACCTTTTTTGGCAGAGAAATGTTTCTTGATTAAATGTTTCCTGAAATTTCCCATCATTATTTTTTCTTTTTCCATCTTCAGTTTTCCACTCTGCTTATTTTTACAACTCTTCCAATCCTCCTCCTTTCCAGTTATTTATCTTTTCAAAGGGGCCTTTCCTCATCTCCCACGTCCATGCAAGAATTCTATAAACGGCACCGTTTCTGCAATCAGTGAGAACAGGGATTGTTTTTGTTTGTTTCTTTGTTTACATATTTATTTCTACTATGCTAGTTTTATGCTGTAGAGAGAATATAATTTTCTATCACAATTATATAACATGGTTTACAGGAAAACCTCCATGTCACCACTGGACCTAGCTGGTGACAACCAGAGATAAACACAATGATGGTTAAAGTGATTGCAGCCTTAAATATGAACAGGACCTAATGTTGTTTTTTTAACACAAGTTTCTGTTGTCCTTTCAGTATTTTGAGTGATCATTGGTGTACAGTTTGGGAGCTAAATTGTCTGCTGGATTAAATGGATTCAGCGCTGCTAACTAATGGAGTTTTTCCCAGCAAGGATTTAAGCCCTGAGCATAACACCTCAAATTATGTGTCCATGGAGGTTCTTAGTGGCTACTTCATTTGACTCCACAGATTATAGCAGCTCCTGCAAGGCCAGTCCAATTCTTCAGCTTTGTCTTCCTCATTTGGAGAATCACATTTATTCCGATATATAGTCAGAGCAAGAGGAATGTCAAGCAAACCAATGGGCAAATAGGGCCCTGAAGAGCAGTGGATTGAGTGTTGCTGCTGCAATGTAATTAATATCCAAGAGCAATTCACTGTGAATAATACGAAAATAAATTTCTTCCCACGAGCTGGAGCCTGAAGAGTGGTTTATTAGATATTATACTATTAAAAATGAGCAGGACATATTCTTTTAGTGTTGAATGATTAAATTAAGAAGATTTATTTCCATCCTCAGGACTGGGCAGTTTTGGTAGCCAGCGCAACAAGGGAATGGACATATGATAAACAGGCATAGCTGCCTCATTTTGTTCTTTGTATCTAAATGGATTTTTAAATAGCCATTCAGGTGAGATGTAATATTTTATGGCATAGAAGATAGCTGAGAAAAAACCCTGAAGATGGCTATTGGGGCTGTCAGCTCTTTGCTGAAATACCAGTTAGGGGCTGAGCTGTATGTTACACTTTAATTGAAATGTGTCAGAGATATGACAATGGCCTGTTAGCTTTTGTAAATGGGATTTTGTGCTGTCTTGATTCCCCCAAGAATCCTCCTAGCTCATACCAAAAAGGTACTCACAACCCCCCCCCCACACACACACACAACACTACACAATTCCACAGAGAGTGTTAATCAAATTGGTCCTTGTATTGCCCTGTTCAAACTTGCCCCTACACAGTCGTGTAAACAAAGACTTAGGATCAGCTTCTGATCCGCTACCATTATGTAAACCCACAGTAACTCCACTCAATGGACTGGATGCTACTGTTACCCAGCGTAAATCAACTAAAGTAACTGGTGTTTTTCCAGTTTTACACTGAGGACTTTTCTATGCAAACACTTAGTTTGCAGCGAGCTGGGATAAATAACTCTACCTCACCAGGTACTAAGTGTCTATATGGCTCAGGCTGTTGTGTGCTGAAAGTTCTGCAGTGTGTTTCAATCTACCTTGCATTGAATTAGGACTATATTAAAGTGCACAAGGGAACTTTTAGTTTGCAGCATCCAGGTTCACATGACCAGTAAGCATGCAGGAAGATAGTACAGGGTAGATTTATCCCCCTGCTTGCTGCAAACTACGTGTTCCTATAGAGAATCCCTGATATGACTGAGAGTAGAATCTAGTCATTAGTAAATATGCCACTAATCAGAACTCTAATAATTCAGCATTGAAGACAATGGCAGTTTGCCTTAATAAGTATCTGTAAGCTTTGGCCCATAATACATAGCAATTGTTTCACTTATGAGTTCAGTGGTTTATTGGGTGGAATCTATTATTATTCGTGTTAGGTACGGAATGTGGCAAGTGTTGAACAGTACACAGCAGAATGATACCAGAGGGTAAGAAATGAAGTGAGGAAAGAGGGGGGAAAAACCTACAAAGCAAATTTTATGGGGGCAGAATGTAAGTGCCCAAAATGAAATTTGGGCAGGA
The DNA here is from genome assembly GCF_028017835.1 of Emys orbicularis. Classification (NCBI taxonomy): domain Eukaryota; kingdom Metazoa; phylum Chordata; order Testudines; family Emydidae; genus Emys; species Emys orbicularis. The sequence goes on from NC_088683.1 coordinate 351,772,794, forward strand.
CACCAGGGTTAACCCCCTTCCTCTTGCAAAAAAGTACCAGGCACTCTTCGAAGACCACAAGTAGTGAGAAGAATCTCAGTTTTACATCTCATTCTACAGAGTACAGTATGCCATTGTTATGTGCCGCATAATACGCAGAATGGCCGGTGGAATAGTCTCCCAGTGGAATACTACATGGGGGTATGTAACACAAAACTGGACAAACCTCTCAAGAATTTTCTGTAGAAAGACTCCTGTAGCGAGGAGAAGATGTCCTAACAGACCTTTTCCATCTCTAGTTTCCAAAATCTCTCAAATCCAATATTACAAATATAACATTTCCAAGGCAGAATTTTTACTCTAAACCTGCAACAACATGAAATGATCTCTTTGTGGTAATTTTAATGGAAACTCTCTAAGCAAGATCTTAGTTGAGAGTATGGAGTGAGTAAGGAGCAACTTGGCAGCAGGGGATTGAGTCTATGTTTAATCCATTGAGGTAAAGAGGCGTATTCCTGAGGGCTATATTCTGCACTTCCTTGCATCAGTGTAATCTAATTGAATCAATTCACTGATGTCAGTGAGGTGTGAGCCAGTGTGAGAGCAGAAAATGGCCAGGGAATACCAGTAAAATATGTAGATAGCTTGAGACTTTGAAGGACTGACGAGACTTTCTCTACCTTCTACTTTTAATGCAGTTCTTTTATAAATTATTACTTGTCTGCATTTCCTTGATACTTTGGGGACAATTTGGAGCCCTTAAGATGAAAGATGAGACCTTTATTATGACAGGATAGCATTCTAATTCATCTCTGACAGGGTTTACCATTTCTAGCAGTATAAATTGTAGGCCAGCTTAATTATGTCATTCCCGATAATGCAAAATATAAAACAAGGGGAAGTCATTTTGGGTCTTCACTGGGGAGGAGAAAGCAATAAGCAATGTGTTTCACTTTCTTGTGTGCTCCACTACTACAGTTCTCAAATGTATCCCTGGGGCCCACCCAAAATGCAGAAAAAGTGCTCTGGATTTAAATAATGCCAATACTATTTCCACAAGCAGTATCTCTGAGCCAGAGCCAACACCAGCCCTAGACTAAATGGCACCCCAGGTGAGGAGTGTCTTTGGTGCCCCTCCCTCAATTAGTTAAACTTTTGCATACCTTATTTTTTATTGCATTTGTAACCCATTTTGCAACTTTGATGCAGGAGTTGCATGCATGATTTATCCCTGTCATATAAGACTATAAATTTGCTAACAACAAATACAGCACCCCGAGCCCAGCGGACCCCACCTGAGTCGCCGCCCCAAATCTGGCCCTGGCCAGAGCTGCACAGCTTGGCACAAAATGTTTCTGGAGAACGTCACCTTTCACATTGCACATGTGCAGTGTTTTCTGTTCCTGATCATCCTGTGAAATAAATGTGTAGCTTAATACATTTCCGCTTATGTTGTTAAATCCATGGTACTCCCTCACCTCACAGGGAGGTTGTGAGGCTTAAGTAATGCATCTAAAGTTACGTGGTGTCTTTGAATGGAAGGCACTATGGAAAAGTGCTATTACTTGTTGATTGTGTCAGGTGCTGGGTTCTAGGCAGTCAAGCCTGGTGGTTGGAGCAGTGATAGAGAACAGGTAACAAGGGTTGAAGCCAACTGTAGAATCGGGACTGGGCTGAGGGCAGCAGTGAAACCAAGGTCTTGGGGCAGACGGTGGGTCAGAACTATTGTAAAGCACTAGCTCAAGCAGAGCTAGTCTGGGTACGTCTATCTCAGCTGGGAATTACTCCTCCCAGCTGCTATGTGGATAGATTATTTGCTACCTGTTCATGGTCTTTTCTGCACCAGCCTGTAGCTTCTTTTCCATTTCCTGCAGAATCAGCTCCTGCATTTTCGCTTGTGCGCCCTGCAACACACCTTTCGTTTTCAGGTGCACTGCTGGCAGTTCACTAGGTCATGGGGCCTCTACATCCAACTGCTCCTTGCATTGTCCTAGTGGCCACTTAGAAATCTAGATTGCCCTCGGGCTCAACCATATATATTGTTTGTTCCCATTTTCCATTTCCCATAATCAGGACAGTGAAATAATCTGATAGGTTTCGCTTCTGCTTCTCACTGTGGTTCTCCAGCATTCATACAACTCCAAAACAGCACAGAGAGCATTTGGATACAAATAAAATAGCTGCCAATGATTTTTTTTTCAAGGCACAATATCGTGTCTAACATCTTCCTATTAGGTTTTGCAAAAGCCCTTTTATCCCCTACAAAACCTGAAATTTCAGTGTTGGATAACAGTGTGTGTGTGGCTTGTTGTCAGGCTCTAGGACCCTGCGGTGCAGAAAGAGGCAGTTAGTTCTGATTCACCAGATCTGATTAGTCTTCTCCTCCCCAAAAGAATAATCAGGAGTTGTGCATTCCCCCTGAGTTGGGGACAAAGGGACTTTGTAGTGAGACACTTTAAGAACAAGCCAATCTCAAGTGACAGTTTAGGTTGAGGTTTATGGTTTCTTGTTACGTAAATCAATAATAAACACAAGCTCAGGGAGCGGGTAAATGTGGACATTGGGTACAATGTTGATCACTGAGTGGGAAGTCTACCATTGATGGTCTAGGTCTCTTTAAATATTTACACTAGAAGAATTAACTGTTACTTAGCCTGAATTTATTTTTGCTGAGCCATCACTAAGCCTGCAGTTGAGCGTGCTAAAGTCCAAGGGGGCTGGAAAATTTGTACAGTGGGGAGTGCTGAGAGCCATTGAACCAAACTGTAAACCCTGTATATGGTGGAAACCACGTCATGCCAGAGGCTGCGGTAGCACCCCCAGCAACTCTAGGTCCAGCAACTATGCTAAGGCCTAATGCTGAAAAGGACTAGAGAAAAAACACAACCAAGAGAAAATGTTAACCTTTCAACAGCAAAAAAATGTACTTAATTTTGTTCCATTCCATTCTCCTCCTTTCCCCAAGCCACCAAAGGTACAACTTTAAACCTGCCAGAGTTATCTGTGAAGGCCCTGAGCTTGCAAACACTTATACGTTTCAGTGGGATTTCTCACAAGCAAAATTAAGCACCTGCGCAAGTGTTTGCTGGCTCAGGGCCTAAATGACTCTTCTGTGTAAATAACAGTGTGTGTGTGTGTGTGTGTGTGTGTGTGTGTGTGTGTGTGTGTGTGTGTGTGTGTGTGTGTGTGTGTGTGTGTGTACGCTCTCTCTCACCGTATCAAGGAATAATATAGTTTACTGTAGTAAGATGAGGCCCTGAAACATAAACCCTCATCAGAGGCCCAGTATGTGGCCTAAGGCCTGAACTAAAGTAATGGTCAAGACTTTGCTAACATAAAGCAAAGTTAAGCTGTGAGCCAGAGGCAGGCCCTGCTCACAGAAGCTGGCAAGGAAAGGGCTGATATTGCAAAAAGAGACATACCTAAAAGGTACTGGACACCAGATATCAGAACATTCGCATACTTGTACACTCCACACAGATAAAATGGAACAAGCTGACCCATCCCAATGACAGGGCCAAAAGGGTAATATGATGGATAGAGTTGTTTTGTTCGAACCAACATGTACAAGGTGAGAGGCGGCACCTTGTTACGTAGTGGGGTTGTACCTCAATACATCAGGAGCGATGTGTAACTTGTTTGTACCTGTGTATAAGAATGTACCCCTGAGTGGATATCTTGGTCCAGCCTAGGGGGCAGCGGAAAGTCCCGCCACTGACTGAGCTGAGTCCATTGTCAGGGAGCACATAAGTACTGGCTAGCCGCACCTTAGCAGCACCTTGGACTTCGTTTGCCACGGAAAGCTGGAGACTGTGTTTCTCTTCAACAATAAACCTGGCCGACGTGCCTTCGTACCTTACTAGAGTCTGTGGTCATTGGGGGTTCTCTCGGGGTCTGCTGTGTCAGCTATCTGCGCAGAGCTGGGGGCAGCACACAGCCGATTGATATCAACATTGAACAGAGCAGAGCACCACACCGGTAGCGTCTGATAACATTGGTGACCCCAACCCCTGATCTGGTGAGTAAGCGAGCTGTCCGCTGTAGGAACCGCGATCTAACATGGCAGAAAACCTCGAGGTAGGGAACCCCCTTATCCCCTCCCTTTATATCCCCACAGAGTTTGATAACTCATGGACCTGCTGGATTGCCAGTAAGGGGGGTCAATATGAATTTAAAAAAGAAAGTGGGGAAACATGGACTGGCATATGTAGAGTGATGGTAGAAACCGAGGCTCTAAAAAATAAAAGTATAAAAGCAATAATTCTGCAACTAATGTCTAGGGCAGTGAGATGGTTAAAACAGCACACCACAAATTTGGCAGGGCAAGTAACAGTAACAAAGAAAGAGTTAAAAGAATCAAAAGAAGCTACACAGCCCTGGAATGCTCCCACTGCCCTTGCAGGGTGGCAAGCAGCCCAGAGACAACCAGTACAGGAACAAAATAAAACATTGGAAACAGCTGCAAGGAACCTACAAAAAATACATGTGCCGTCCCCTGTTGTAAATATTGGGGGTAAACAGCAGGCTTCAGGTAGCTACCCTGTGCCTGAAGAATGGGGACAGAAGTGGAAAAAGGTGGGCCTAGTAAAATTAAAAGATGAAACGGGGTCCACTGCATTGCAACCACCACCTTATGATAAAAGCCAGGTTCCAGTTAAACTTAAACTGAGACCTAGACTGGTGCCTGTCAGAACGGGACAAGTAAGTGCACAGAAGGAAAGAGTAGCAAACAATACTTTCACAGAATTGGTAAATCAGGTGAAGGAAAATATGGAACAGTTCACAGAGCACATTAGGAGACAGAAACTGCGACTCAATCGCAGGGGAGTGAATAAAAAAGAATTTCAAAGTAAAAAACTGAAATTAAGTGGGTTAACACCTATAATTAATGCATTAACACATGGAGTTGCCCCAAAACAGTTAACTGCAGCAAAAAAGGGCACTCCCACCATCCATTTGGCATGCACACAAAATCAACAGACACTGGGGAAACAAATTCAGGTTTTACAAGAGCAGGTAATTGCCCCCACTCTCCTCTCAGAGCCAGGATAAAAAACAGGGGCACGGTTCCCAACTGTGCAGGTTCCCAACTGCTTTGACCCATGGAACCACACTCCGTGCTCATATCTAAAAATATAACCTTCTTTCTCAAATATTTTTATATACCGGTTAAGTTTTTTCCTTTATATGCTTTCTCAGTTTGCTAAAATTGCTGCTGCTGCCCGTACTTTCAAATACCTTGATAGAGTTAATCTCTCTTGGCTCAGGTCTCGCTACCTTCCTAGGTTGCTCTTCACCCCCCCTTTCCCCCACCTCTCCTCACTTCTGCTCTCTCTCTTTGTTTTAAAAGTTAAAAGTTATAGTTTTTACAGAAACCTCCAAAAAATAAAGCAATTGAAAACAGAACGAAACAAAAAGAAAACAAGGTAAAAACTTTATTTTAAATAAATCCAGTAAATTAATTATTTTAACCCTTCAGGAATGCAACAGCTGGAATTATTCCTAACTTTCTTGAAGATATGGTTGCCAAGCAACAGAAATGCACTCTCTTCTTCTAATACTAACCACTCACTAATATTTGAAATATGGGCTTTTCTTATTTCCATATAGCAAAGTCTTGACCATTACTTTAGTTCAGGCCTAAGGCCTCATACTGGGCCTCTGATGAGGGTTTATGTTTCAGGGCCCCATCTTACTACATTTACAATTGCATTCCAATGGAATATTTAGACATCAGCTGTATATGCTTTCTGAACACCGTGTTCAACAGGATTTCTGCCCCACTACTCCGGCAGGAGCTGCATTGGAAATGGTAACCAACAAAATGGATAATTAATCTATAAATGGCCCCAGCGATGCCATTGCTGCTTTCTGAAGTAATTTACCTGGAAAAGTCACTTTTCTTAACGTGATTCTTACTTTACCCAGGGTCCTGCTAACAAAGATAAATGACACTGTGACAGTTGGTATGCAAGCAGCTTGACATGTTGGAGGCAAAAAAGTCATCTGTTCTGATATTTTGCCAGCAGTTTATTTTCCTCACCCTCATCAGACAAAATATGTCAGCAGTGTTGGGTATTAGATTTACACCAGGTGCTTTTCACCTAGCCTCCTTCTTAAATAAAACTATTAACAGCTACAATCATTTTCTCAGAATAGCGCTGTACGAGCAAAAATACTGCTTGTAATTTGACTGAAGAAGGGCAGGGTTGTTTTTAATACTGACCAAAAATATGCATCCATTTAATTTTTTTTTTAAATATTGGAAGGGCTTTTTTGAGAAAAAATATGAACAAATTAAGATAAACTGTTGAACACCTGCCTTCATTTTACCCCTGCCCCAATGCACATTAAATAAACTGATTACCAGGAATGGAAGGGCCTTACCAGTAGTTACACAAAGACGAATAAAACAACATGGGGGGGGGGGGGAGAACGTGAAAATGGTCAGATTAACACCCAAAAGTCCCCGTACTTATGTAAACCTCTTGAATGAGTTGGAAATAATAGATCCTCTTGTGAAATTTCCAATATTTATTGTACTAATTCCACCCAGGCTGCAAATGACATAAATAAGCCAGAGCACAACTTTGGCAGTTTTGTGCTCTCATTCTCGGCATCCCAGTACAAAGAGATCTAGGTGTAATCTTAGAGAGAATGGGCTGAAAGACTGTGCATCTTTACCACTCCATTGCAACTTAGTTTTCGGGCTATGTTAACAAAACATAGTGAGTTTTCTGTACAATCCTCTGTTGAGGCTTGGTCTGATAAATAGAGTAATGTATCAGCTAAATTCTGCTCCCTGTTACATAAGTGAAATTCACTGAGTGTGAAGGACAGCAATATTTGACCCAATACCCATAATCCTTCCTGCCTATGTTTCTTGGGGGAGGCGGGATTATTTATTATTTGTATTGTAATAACACCCCATTCAGGATCAGGATACCTCTGTGCTGGGTGCTGTAGAAACATAAAATAACAGTAAAAAGAACAGGAGTACTTGTGGCACCTTAGAGATGATGGCATATATCACATTGGTAGGACCTAATCACATCAGCCACGCCATCAGGGGCTCGTTCACCTGCACATCTACCAATGTGATATATGCCATCATGTGCCAGCAATGCCCCTCTGCCATGTACATTGGCCAAACCGGACAGTCTCTACACAAAAGAATAAATGGACACAAATCTGACATCGGGAATCATAACATTCAAAAACCAGTAGAAGAACACTTCAGCCTCTCTGGTCACTCAGTAACAGACTTAATGGTGGCAATTTTGCAACAGAAAAGCTTCAAAAACAGACTCCAACGAGAACTGCTGAACTGGAATTAATTTGCAAACTAGATACCATTAACTTGGGCTTGAATAGAGACTGGGAGTGGCTGGGTCATTACAAACATTGAATCTATTTCCCCATGTTAAGTATCCTCACACCTTCTTGTCAACTGTCTGGAATGGGCTATCTTGATTATCACTATGAAAGCTTTTTCCTCTCCTGCTGATAATAGCTCATCTTAATTAATTTGCTTCTTAGAGTTGGTATGGCAACTTCCAGCTTTTCATGTTCTCTGTATGTATATATATCTTCTTACTATATGTTCCATTCTATGCATCTGATGAAGTGAGCTGTAGCCCAGGAATGCTTATGCTCAAATAAATTTGTTAGTCTCTAACGTGCCACAAGTACTCCTGTTTTTTTTTGCGGACACAGACTGACACGGCTGCTACTCTGAAACCCATAAAATAACAGTGCTTGTCACAAAGGGCTTACTGTAAAGTCCCTTTTGAAGGCACTTTACCTAAGTACATCCAGTTATGTTGGCCTGTTGGTCCTCATTACTGGGTTAAACTAGAGGGGGGGGAGGGGGAATCATTAACTGAGGGAAAACAAAGGGAGGGGGTGAGGGGACACTCATTTTTCAATTCAAGATTAGTTGTGGAGTTTACATTGCTGGAGTTTTACCTTTGGCATCCATTAAATATTTCATACTATCAAGAGCAGATGCTGAAAACCACAATATTTTAATTGAGAAATGCAGCCATGTTACTTCAAGCTCCTGGTCTCCGTGGTTGGACTACATCTCCCATGGTGCACCTTGGTCTCCCCTCATGGCCTCCTCTCCCTGGGTGTGGTACATCATGGGAGCAGTCATGTAGCTGGGAAGTCTGGCCCACAGAGGAGAATGGGACATGGGAAACTGAGTTATAATTCCCACGAGGTACTGTGGCAGGCTATCCTAACTGAAATATTTCAGTTTTTGGCCAAAATGTTTCAACTTTCTATGGAAAACAGGCACTTTTTGCAAAGAATTTCATTCAGTTGAAACCAAAATTTTCCATGAAAAAGAGTTTCCAGAAGAATTGTTGACCAGCCCTAGACAGTGATCAACTTCTGAACAAAGTGCCATAATCAAAATCACTTCCACATTTCCAGTTGATCAGAACCTATTATAACTAATCTAAGTGGAAAAAGGGAGAGGGAGAACTAGAGCATCTGGTCATTAGTCCCTTTTAGCTCTAATAATTCTGTCTCATTCACAGGTATACGACAAATCTATGATCAACTACTGTTTATCCTATTGTGTGCTGTTGCTAATATAATGGGACAAACTTTTATAGGGACCTCAACCTTGCCTCTGGTTTTGTGGGTACATGCTTGAAATTGGAATTTTCACAAATGTATGGGCACAGTTCATTTTGGGTGCAAATAGCAACATCTGGCTATCTAAGTACCTCATTTCTGGATGCAGTGTTAGCATATCTAAATGCTGGCATTTGCACCCACAATTAATGTTAGGCATAATGGAGACACTTTTAGAAATTAGCCTAAAATATGAAAATAGAATTTAAGGGATTTTTCAGGCCCACAACTTCCTTTGAAATTCAATGGGAGATGGTGGCTAACTTCCCTTTGTGCCTTTTGAAAAGCTCACCTAAAGATATTATTTGCCATAAAGAAATTAAAAAAATATGTGTATATAAAACCTCAACATGTTCAGCTAAGCTTAATTGAATGGCAAAATTTCCATTGACTTCAGTGGAGCCAGGATTTCACCTTAAACATCTAGATGCTTACCTAACTCTTTTTGAATCTGCACAAATGGAGTGGAAACAAGAATATTTGACATTAATTTATATATATGGTATATGCCAGGGATTGGCAACCTTTGGCACGCGGCCCGTCAGGGAAATCCGCTGGTGGGATGGGCCGAGGGATGTGCTCGCCGCCACTTCCCGCAGTCCCCATTGGCCTGGAGCGGCGAACCGCGGCCAGTGGGAGCTGCGATCAGCCGAACCTGCGGACACTGCAGGTAAACAAACCGTCCCGTCCCGCCAAAGGTTGCCATTCCCAGGTATATGCAGTTAAACTGTGTCATCTTTCGGAACACTTTTTTTAAAAAAATGGAATTCTAATCAGATAAAGCAGGCTTTCTAAATCTGACGTTTTCTACAGATTTGTGCATGTGCAACTGCAGACATGTACTGGGCATGCATGTAAATTTGTAATACATATGTTTTAGATGTGTCTCTTCAGCCATGCGTGTGCACAAAAGTGTACAAGTTCAAGGCAAGTAGGCTAGGTGTATCAGGAAAGGTACTTTTAAAAGGGTAATAATGTAGTTGTCACCACACCCTGTAGTTCAATTGATAGCAGTGTTCAAAATTAATGGACTTTGCAGTGGATTAATGCCACTCTGTGCACATTGCACAAATCTTCCACATCTGGGATTTCAGCTCCAATCCATAACTAGACTAAAAGCAACTCGCAGAGGATGACTCTTTGTAGTCTCTGGGCTGTATTGAAACCTCTGTTTTACAGCATGACACTAGTAAAAAATTGGCATAGAATCCAATATCTTGCTGACACCATTTTGATATTTTTCTTGTTAGGCTTGGTAAATGACTCATATTAGATGCTTTGTGAGATTTGGTCCTAACTAGTTAATAGGCTGCACTTTCAAAGGGAATGCATTTCCTGAAAGGCTGCTGTGTAGTGTTTTCATTCTGCAGTCAGCTGTGCTGCAGTAGGTATCTCTCTTGCTGTAAAAATAAAAGTGAGGAAGACTGAAGCACTGTACATCAAAGGGCTAGATCCTGATCTTAATTTCCCTGTAAAGATCCAGAATAACTCTGTTCAATCTAGCTGTGTTACTCTGGATATACATGAGTGGAACTGAGCTCACAGTCCAGGCCCAAAGTAGAGAACGCTGGAATCAGAAAAGATATGGTCTCTGGAGCATGCATTAATATATTATAACTCCCTCTTCTCTCTCTCTTATTCCACAGTGTTTTTATAGTTTGGCAGTTTTAGATACTTGTAAAATACTGCAAAAAAATAAAGACAAAAGAATCAATGTTTTAAGCATTTTTTTGAAATCCATTAGATGAAACTTTACATCCAAAACCATGTAAAGAAGTTTAACTGTTTTAGTGGTCAGACTGGGTGAATGAGCGTTGGTGCATTATTATGGAGAGGCAATAGACTATTCTTATCTAAGGTGGAAACCAGGCTCCATTTTAAAGATCTATTTTAATTGTTATTAATATTATTTATTACTTCTATTATTGTAGTGCATACCTGCCCCAGGACCCCATTGTGCTAGGTGCTGTACAAACACAGAACAAAAAGACAGTGCCTACCCCAAAGGACATATTTATGCTGCAGCTGAGAGTGTGCTCACAGTGCAAGTAGGCAGCTCTGCTTGAGCTAGCATGCTACAAAATACCAGTTTAGCCAGGGGTAGCATGGGCAGTAGCTTGGGCTAACTGCCTGGTTACAAACCCACTCAGACTCCCTGGGTATGTACTCGGGTGGCTAGCCCAAGCTGCTGGCCATGCCAGATGAAGCTACACTATTTTTAGTGTGCAAGCTCTGCCAGAGCGTCACATATCTTTCTACCTGCACTGAAATGCAAGTGCCTAGCTGCAGTGTAGACATACCCAAAGAGTTTACAATCTAAGCCCCCTCCCCAGGCTGGGAATGCTCTCACCCACCATGTCAGGGCATGGTGCAAAGCCAGCTCTGCTGGCTGTCTACACCAGCCAGTTTTTCCCTTACAAATTCCCCAGCTGTCCTGCTAGGGCAGTGTTAAGATTACGGAGCAATGCAAAGGCATTGTATTGGGAGCCAAGGATCAGGCCTCACGTACGTCATGTCCTGTCATATTAGAGGCGATTCAATCATATTTGCCAGTTTTTTTCTGTTTTGTCACATTGTTCACAAATAAATGCTCCTACCATTTTTTGCACTTGCTAAAGGTGCCAGAGTGACATTCCTGGCAACTGAAGTTATCTATGTATATGTGCAGGAGAGGCACATCATGGGCAACGGTAGTACAAGCTTCCCTGCACTGTTCTTCCAACGTTCCTCCACTGTCATCTCAAGGAGGTAGGAGGGTAGTTTATTTCGTTTTACATAGGGTTATTAGACGCTCATATTCCTGGCTTTTGAATGGAGAGAATAAAGTCCCCAGTTCAGCAAAGCACTTAAGCTAAAGTTAAAGTGGTGAGCTGAATAGGGATGGACATAGGCATGTGCTTAAAACAGAGCAGGTGCTTAAGTGCTTTGATGAATTAGGGCGTAGAGAAAGAAGTGAGTACATATCAATAATACCCCCGGTAGCTTATTCTCCATGGCTGCTCAGTCCTTAAATTCCTGCAGATCATGCTGCAAAACACGTGTGGAGTGTCTCGGACCTGGACAGAAACCAGTTCATTTCATGCAGTTTACCTAGCAGTTTCTAGTCACCTGGGCTACAATTGAAATAGTGACTTAGAGAGTTAAAGCTCTTATATCCCACTCCCATTGAGCCGTATAGTTCACCCTCAGTTCCCCTCTAAATCCTAATACAGTATCAACGAATACATGTTAAATTCGCATGGGTGAAAATGAAGTTACTCAGTTTGTTACACTATATTTGTATTCTGCCAGTAGTACTCATTCTAATGTTGCTGTAACTGTGATGTATAGGTCTATCAAAACATGTCTTAACATGGTCTAAATTTCCAGGCTAGAAAGAAAAATGATTAATGTAGATATTTGCATTTGGTGTGGGCTTGGGCATCAATATTTCAGCTTAGCTAAACAGGAGCTTTGCCTAATTTATTGGTTCTCATTATATCTGGCATGTAGGAAGCTGAATTCCCCTCTGCCTGGGAAATTCCCCATCTGCCTGGGAAATGACCTTTCCTGCTCTACAAATCAATCTACCAGAAGGGACAAAAATTGGTTGATATTTTAGAAAAATGACTTCGCTTGTCATTGACTTAATTGTTGTGATTCTGACCCATTTTGAAATTACTTAACATTTGCTTCAGGTCTTGGATTTCATGCATTATTCATTTTGATTTTTCCCTCTCTCAAGCTGTCCTTACAGCGTGGAGGTGTTCTGTATAACAAAACCAAAGAGTAGCAGAAACATGATGTTTGTCAACAATGTCTTGGTGTACAGTAAAACTTCATATGTCACGCAGAGAGTTGTGTGAAAAGAGATGGTACATCCAGGTGATGTTGTACCCAAATTATGGAGGAAAAAAGACAGGAAACAAGTTTTCTTGGATTTGTCCGCCATATTTCAACATGATTGTTTCTGGGTCAATGCTTCTATTCATGGGCTTGATCCTGCTCCACTGAAATCATTCCGTGCACTGTTGAATTCAACTGGAGCAGGGTTAAGCCTTATGTGAAAAAAATTGCTATGTGTAAGAGTTAGCTAAATTTGCTAAAATTGCTATGTGTAAGGCCTTTACATTGTAAACTCTTCAGAGAAGGAGCTGTCGTTTTTGTTTGTGCTGTCTAGCACCATGTACATAGTTAATGCTAAACAAATAATAATAGAGGTGAACACTGACTGCCATATAGCATACATGCTACATGATCACCAGTGCCAACAATGAGGTCATGGCATGGTATGGAAAATTGAGCCAGTGTGATCTAGTGGGTAGGGCACTGAATAGGGAGTTAGGAGACATGGTTTATTGTTCCAGCCCTGACTCTAAAAAACCCTGTCGTGTGACCCTGGCCCAGTCACTTCACCACTCTGTGCCTCTGTGTTCCTCTTCTACTCTTTGTCTTGTTTGTCTGATTTGTAAACTCTGTAGAGCAGGGACTTTCTCTCACTCTGTGTTGAGCTTCTGGTACCATGGTGATTAGCATAGTATAAGAACCTGCATAGAACAAAAAGAAAAACACTGAAGCTGTATCCATCTGTGGACCTATGATTAGAGGCCACGGGATGATTAGAGGCCACAGCTACAGTGCTTGCTTACTCCGAGGCTGCCTTTGGCTCACCTTATGTCAGCAGCAACTCTCAAAAACTGAATGGAACAGTAGTTGTGATTAAATACAATTGCAGAGGCATTATAGCAGGACATGATGGGCCATATTCTGTCTCTCTTCATCTTTACTCTCCAACATAAAGCAAATTAACAGTGCAAAGACAGCATCAGTATAGGCTATGGCTACTCATGACCTGACCCACAACTACTGCTCAAGAACACAAATTATTCCCATGGCCATGAGTGGAAGCTTGGAAGCTGAGCCTCTAGCTATTATCTTTGGAAAATCATGGGAGATGGGAGAGATTCTAGAAGACTGGAAAAGGGCAAATATAGTGCCCATCTATAAAAAGGGAAATAAAAGCAACCCAGGAAACTACAGACCAGTTAATTTAACTTCTGTGCCAGGGAAGATAATGGAGCAAGTAATTAAGGAAATCATCTGCAAACACTTGGACGGTGGTAAGGTGATAGGGAATAGCCAGCATGGATTTGTAAAGAACAAATCGTGTCAAACCAATCTGATAGCTTTCTTTGATAGGATAACGAGGCTTGTGGATAAGGGAGAAGCTGTGGATGTGGTATACCTAGACTTTAGTAAGGCATTTGATACGGTCTCGCATGATATTCTTATTGATAAACTAGGCAAATACAATTTAGATGGGGCTACTGTAAGGTGGGTGCATAACTGGCTGGATAACCATACTCAGAGAGTTGTTATTAATGGTTCCCAATCCTGCTGGAAAGGCATAACAAGTGGGGTTCCGCAGGGGTCTGTTTTGGGACCGGCTCTGTTCAATATCTTCATTAACGACTTAGATATTGGCATAGAAAGTATACTTATTAAGTTTGCAGATGATACCAAACTGGGAGGGATTGCAACTGCTTTGGAGGACAGGGTCATAATTCAAAATGATCTGGACAAATTGGAGAAATGGTCTGAGGTAAACAGGATGAAGTTTAACAAAGACAAATGCAAAGTGCTCCACTTAGGAAGGAAAAATCAGTTTCACACATACAGAATGGGAAGAGACTGTCTAGGAAGGAGTACGGCAGAAAGGGATCTAGGGGTTATAGTGGACCACAAGCTAAATATGAGTCAACAGTGTGATGCTGTTGCAAAAAAAGCAAACATGATTCTGGGATGTATTAACAGGTGTGTTGTGAGCAAGACAGGAGAACTCATTCTTCTGCTCTACTCTGCGCTGGTTAGACCTCAACTGGAGTATTGTGTCCAGTTCTGGGCACCGCATTTCAAGAAAGATGTGGAGAAATTGGAGAGGGTCCAGAGAAGAGCAACAAGAATGATTAAAGGTCTTGAGAACATGACCTATGAAGGAAGGCTGAAAGAATTGGGTTTGTTTAGTTTGGAAAAGAGAAGACGGAGAGGGGACATGATAGCAGTTTTCAGGTATCTAAAAGGGTGTCATAAGGAGGAGGGCGAAAACTTGTTCACCTTAGCCTCTAAGGATAGAACAAGAAGCAATGGGCTTAAACTGCAGCAAGGGAGGTTTAGGTTGGACATTAGGAAATAGTTCCTAACTGTCAGGGTGGTTAAACACTGGAATAAATTGCCTAGGGAGGTTGTGGAATCTCCATCTCTGGAGATATTTAAGAGTAGGTTAGATAAATGTCTATCAGGGATGGTCTAGTCAGTATTTGGTCCTGCCATGAGGGCAGGGGACTGGACTCGATGACTTCTCGAGGTCCCTTCCAGTCCTAGAATCTATGAATTATGGGCAGGTTGGGTCTGTACCTGCTGAAATATGTAGACAGTCCCTGTACCCAAACCTGGGTACCCAATCCTTAGTCTCTATACCCGAACCTGGGACACTCTCTGGAGCCACAGAGGAGAAGTGGAGTGGTATCTCCATAGATATGGAGAGAAGCCTCAGTTCAAAGTGGAACATTTGCACCTATGACAGAGCACTAGTTGTAGCACCTTGGTCACTGAGGTTGCTGCAGCACAGAGCAGGCTGCAGGCTGAATTGGAATCAAATGGTTACTGGTGGGGATTAGTGACACTAAGTGCCAGTTGTTGGGCTGATGAGGTAGTTGGTTTAGTAATAGGGAGGATCTATAATTGGGAGGAACAGAACATATGGGAGAAGCTCAGAGGGTGGACAAGTGAAAGCTGTGTGAAAGGTTCCTCCTGCTGTATACATCCCACCATGTTTGGAAACTGAGGATTAAAGGCACATGTGATGAAGAAGAAACAGACAGTGTGTGTTGGTGACTGGGAGCCCACGGAAAAAAGGCTAGGCAGCGCTGCTCACAGGGTAGCTTGAGAAGGACCTGTGCAGCATCCCACAGTTCCCTTCCTACCAGTGGCTTTTCAGATGTATTTATACTCTGAAGCCAGAAATTAGCCCCTCTGGAGAGTTTTTTAATAGCAGTGACTTTTTATATTGCCCCTGACTTTACTTAGCAATTTCAGTAGAAAAGGTTTGTGTAATAAAGTACATCGGAAGTCAGGAGTTAATCAAAGGGTAACAATACAAAAACATAAGCATAAGCTTTTCCATGTCTAGATAGTGCCAGTCATTGTCAAAATTATAGAGCATATCACATCTTTTGCTTGACAAAATGTTCTCACTGACAAAGGTCAGTGCCTTTATGACATAAATCTATTAGCCTATTGTTGTCGTAAGTATCATAAGGAGAAAAGAGTCAAGTGAAATGTTTGGAACAGATAGAGTCTACATTTCAGTAAAGGGCCACGTTTTGCATTTTCCCTTATTCACACTGCCAGCCATCGGCACAAGCTCTCCCTATCACAAGCTGTTTGTGTTTCAGTGAGTAATAGCTTTCTACTGGCCTGGAAAATGACAATCCTGTTACTAGCAAAGTGCATTCATGAGATCAAGTGCCTTTTGAACAGTTAAATACATTATTCCCTTTAAATAGACCGGACTGCTTCAGCTGAAACTCTTAAAACTATAGCCAATCTGTTGGAAAATTAAAAATATAATAAATCCAGTGTTGAAATCAGGCATGTTTATGAGCTATTCAAATGTACAGCCTCTTATCCATAACAGGCAGATAGTAGGGAGCCTCCTTAGGGATGCACAGTGCCTCTGCTGAGCAATCCTCTTGAACCCTGCATGCAGGTAAAGTGAAATTGCTGCCAAGTTATGCAATCAGGTTAGCTACAACCAAGATGTAAAAGGAATAAAAGGAACTAAGGGCCTAGGACCGAGAAATACCTTTAGGAAGATCAAGCTTGAGAAGAAGGCTTAGGCCAAATTTTGGTTGCTGTTGTTAGTTGAGTAACCAATGCAGCTGAACCCCATGGGGTAAATTTGAGGTATACAAACTGCGTGCATGTTCTTTTCAGAGCTGGGTAGGGAATAAACTTGCTTTCAAGTATAACTTCTCCTCCACGCATGCACTCAAACTCTAGGTCATATAAAATAACTACATTTCAAGGCCATTCACAATCAACCCCCCATACCTATCATCTGTCATTCAGTATTGAAAAGATGACTCCCACCTCCGACCAGCCCATGATGTTCCTCCATCATCCACTCGTTATACCTTCAAACAGGCACTGTTGTGCTTTTCCCCATGCTGCCCCACACTCTTGGTAGATGCTCCTCTTAAACATCCGCAAAACAAACTCATTAGTCTCCTTTGACTCCCTTCTTAATGTTCTACTTTGCTCCGAGGTCTACAATAAACGGGCTAGGCTGTTACTGTTCCTAAACCACGGCCTCTCATGCCGCTCAATATTGTCTCATTGTTTCCTTGTGCTTGGTACCACATGACATTTTAATTAAAAAACTAGAATGATATAAAATTAACATGGCAAGCATTTACTAGATCAAAATCTGCCTAACAGGTAGGTCTCAAAATGTAAATGTAAACAGGGAATCATAATTGAGGGAGGGTGTTTCCAGTGGGGTTCTGCTGGAATCAATTCTTATTCCTATGCTATTTGATATTTTTATCAATGAGCTGGAAGAAAACATAAAATCATCACTGATGAAGTTTGCAGATGACACAAAATTCGGGGGTGTGGCAAATAAGGAAAAGAACAGGTCACTCTTACAGAGTGATCTGGATCGCTTAGTAAACTGGATACAAGCAAACATGCGTTTTAATATGGGTAAATGTGTACATCTAGGAATAAAGAATATAGACCACACTTCCAGGATGGAGGGCTCTATCCTGGGAAGCAGTGAGTCTGAAAAAGATTTGGAGATCATGGTGGATAATCAGCTGAACATGAACTCCCGGTGTGATGCTGTGGGCAAAAGAGTTAATGAGATCCAGAGATGCATGAATAGGGGAATCTCAATTAGGAGAGGTTAATTTACCAGTACATTTGGCTCTGGTGCAGCCACTGCTGGAATACTGTGACCAGTTCTGGTGCTCACAATTCAAGAAGGATGTTGCTAAATTGGAGAGGGTTCAGAGAATAGCCACAAGAATGATTAAAGGATTAGAAAACATGCCTTATAGTGATAGGCATAGACTCAAAGAGCTCAATCAATTTAGCTTCACAAAGAGAAGGTTAAGGGGTGGCTTGATTACAACTATGTACATATTGAGGAACAAATATTTAATAATGGGCTCTTCAATCTGGCAGAGAGAGGTATAACATGATCCAATGCCTGGAAGTTGAAGCTAGACAAATTCAGATGAGAAATAAAGCATAACATTTTTAATAGTGAGGGTAATTAACCATTGAAATAATTTACCAAGGGTCGTGGTGGAGTCTCCATCACTGACAATTTTTGGGTCAAGATTGGGTGTTTTTCTAAAATAAAATTTTAGGAATTATTTTGGGGAAATTCTATGGCCTGTGTTATAAGAGAGATCAGACTAGCTGATCCCAATGGTCCTTTCTGGCCCTGAAATCTCTGAATCTGTGAAGCTCTTGGCCGCAGAGAGATCTTGTGGCAATGGGTTCCACAAGCTGAATGTGAATTGTTTGAAAAAAATATTTCCTTTGATCAACTTTAAATTTGCTCCTGTCCAATTGAATTTAGTTTCCCCTTTCCTTGGATTATGAACGAAGCTGAGTAGGAATGCCTGATCTCCCATTCCTATAGCATTCCTTATTTTATATACCTTTATCCTTTCACTGCAACGTCTGTAGTCTTGTGTACTGTAACGAAACAATACGATTATTTTATTTTATTTATTTATTTAATATTGCAGTTGTTACTGATTGAAAAATAATCCTTGCTTTAACCTCTAGGAATCTGGATTTTCTTGTGTTTAATTCCAAATTTTAGACCTTCATTAGATAGAAAAGTAAAACAGTGATGACCTCCATAAACCATAAAAAGGTTATAATATTAAATTAAGGTCTTCACGAATTCCTGAGAACACAGTTTTTATGCTGAAATTAGTTGTTTAATTAATCATTTCATAGACGATAAGAACAGAGAACATATCAATCATTATTAATTTCATTTATGATGCAATATGCACAGTCAGGTCTAATATGCTGTTCCTTATTATGGCCAGAAAATTAATATTGAAGCAAATATGTCCTAACTTTCATCTACCTCTGAAGTTAACCAAACAAAAAAATGGATATGCATTTTGAAATGTTGCTGATGTACAAAGCAGTCATCTGCATGGCTTTTCTAATGTAATGCACATTGTTTCTGATACAGCCTCATTCTTTCTCTCTCTCTCTCTATTTTTGTTTGTTTGTTTGTTTGTTTCCTAGACTATCAGTATTTTCACTGGCTTTGTTTAAACATCCTGCTGTGTTTATTAAGATAAGCATATGAGATGGACGATGTTCATTTCACAAACCCTGATCATCAACTCTGATGTACACCTGAGTATAAAATCAATGAAGAATTCATGGGTTGCTGATGGTGGTAGAAGGCTGAGCATGGGGGTGCCAGATGGAAAAGCTAATTTCCCTGTGAAACAAAACCGGTGGCTAAAGCAATTAATTTTATGCCGTAACTTGGCCAGCAGAGCATAATCAGGTCAGCTCTTACAGATAATCTTAGTCATGTGGATGTGTGCCAGAGGCATGGACCCATGTGCAACCTATAGGTGCAGCTGTGATTGGCACACAGGCTGAATGAGAGAGTGCAAAGTACTGCATGTCTGGGTTCACTAGCCGATGCCGTGTACCTTCTGTGGGCCGAATCCTGCAAGCTGCTCAATTCCCATTGACTTCACTGGGACTGACAGTGCTCTATGATCCTGAAACGGGTGCTTATTCAAACTGCAATCTTTATTAGAACAATGAAAAACAGGTGAAATGCAGTGAATTTCCTTCTCTCCCCTTTCCCCAAAAAACGTGAATCCTCCATGGTTGGGATCTTAGGTCCTGACTGCCACTGAATTTCACATGGATTTGGGCTCCTAACTCCATTAGGCTCCTTCGACAATCCTCGAACTTTTTGCTAGTTTTGCTGTCTAGACCTTGTGAAATTCTTCACAAAGTTTCACTCTCAGTTGGCCTGCTGCCCTTGGGGAATCTGGTAAGTGCCCACCCCAAGCAGCCTGCAGTTATAGCACCAACACAAGCCAGTTGGTGCTACCAGTGATATATCGCTGCCCAACGCTACCCCCTGTTGTATTTCAGTGGTATACCTGGGTGTGGGAAAGCTCTCAACAACGGGTCCAGGTTTGGGCATTTGTATCTCTGTTTCCTGGCTCCTGTGTTAGCATTCAAGGCTTTGTCAATGACTTTGACAATGACTTCACTGTAGCTACACCAGGGATGAATGTGCCCCTGGAATTCCAATTACCTGTGGGCATCATTACTATCATACTGACATCAGATTACCAGATACACAGATTTCTTCGATGGAGCGAGAGTCCCCCATAGCTTAACCTAGCTTAAGCCAGAGGGGAATTGCAGAAGTAAGAAGTGGACATTTTCCATATACCTCCCTGCAAGTAGAGTGCCCACAGAAGGGCAACATAGCTGAAAACACAGGCACCACTGGCTGTGGAGTGGGGATGGAGAGGAGGATAGGGAATGCACTGATTGAAAGCATGTATTCTGCAGTCAGGGTCCTGTGTGGAGCCTAATCACATTCTAAAGCTGCCCTCACCAGTGTATCCATTAAATAGAGAAATGGAAAAAGTGCAGCCCACTGCTCTTCTACTGGTTCTCTGTGTGTGTATGTGTGTGAAAGAGAGAGAGAGAGAGAGAGGTTTGATTGCAGGGAGGCTAAGAGAGCGTCTACCACAAGTTAGGAGATCATCTTTCATTCAGATGGGTAGAGGCCTTTGTTATCGTAGCTGGAAGACAATCGCTCCCATTCCAGCCCCATAAGTGTATGGTCTATATAGTGATTGTGTCTGTAGCATGTGAATTCATTACACTGGGTAATACAGCCCCTCCCTGCTCCCCCCACTGCTGGGTCAGGAAGGTCCTGCACAACACAATCCATTGTCAGAACTCGAGGCTGTACAGCTGATTACAGCCAGTAGGGGAGGAGTCTCGTGCCCTTGTCTCTTTTAATTATTGCTATTAGTTAACATTTATATTGGAGTAGTGCCTTAAAGCCTAAATTAGGTCAGGGTCCCAGTGTGCTAGGTGCTGTGTAATCATATAGTAAAGGACAGACCCTGCCCCAAAACAGTGTTGCCAACTTCAAGCATTCAAAAATCATGACTCAGGCAGCTCCCAACTGTCCCCCAAAACAAACAAACCAATCGTGAGACTGGCTTAGAAATTATGAGGTTATTTGAATAAATAATAATCAATCATCATCATTAATAATTATTATTTTAGGTGGGTTTTTTTTCTATTTGCCCTCTGGTTTTCCAGGTTTTTCTCTGTAGCCATTAGGGCTGGAAACTTCCTTTTAAAAAAAAAAGTATTTAATGAAAGTTGAGATTTTCACTTAATCACAGGACTCCAGAAGCTGGAGTTTTTGACAAATACCACATAGCAGGAAACTCATGATAAAACTGCAAGAGTTGGAAACAATGGGGAGTTTCAAATCTTTTTGAGAAATGCCAGATATGTTTTGCATTCAAATGCTAAAACAGTTACTGAGTCACTTTGTCTGACCTTGGGCAAATTGCTTGACTTTCTTCTTGTTCCTTAATCATCAAAGCAGTAGGTGAAAGCAGCATTATGAAAAATGTATCACGTCTCTGACATTCAAGCTCTTTTGTAGAAAAGGCACTGTCAAGGCTGTATCCCTACTTTGAACTTTAGGGTACAAATGTAGGGGCCTGCATGAAAACTGCTAAGCTTATCTACCAGCTTAGCTCTGGTCCCGCTGCCACCATTCTCGATGGATTCCCTCCCTGGGAAGCCTTGAGAAACCTTTCACCAATTCCCTGGTGAATACAGATCCAAACTGCTTGGATCTTAAACAAGGAGAGATTGACCCTTCCCCCCTCCTTCCTTTCACCAACTCCTGGTGAATACAGATCCAAACCCCCTTTGGATCTTAAAACAAGGAGAAATCAATCAGGTTCTTAAAAAGAAGGCTTTTAATTAAAGCAAAAGGTAAAAATCATCTCTGCAAAATCAGTATGGAAAATAACTTTACAGGGTAATCAAACTTAAAGAGCTCAGAGGAATCCCCTCTGTCTTAGGTTCAAAGTATAGCAAACAAGATAAGCACTCTAGTAAAAGGTACATTTACAAGCTGAGAAAACAAAGTAAATCTAAGACGCCTTGCCTGGCTTTTACTTACAATTTTGAAATAAGAGAGACTTGTTGAGAAAGATGGGGAGAACCTGGATTAATGTCTGGTCCCTCTCAGTCCCAAGAGCGAACAACCCCTTAAACAAAGGACACACACAAAAGCCTTTCCCCCCCCAAGATTTGAAAGTATCTTGTCCCCTTATTGGTCCTCTGGGTCAGGTGTCAGCCAGGTTACCCGAGCTTCTTAACCCTTTACAGGTAAAAGGATTTTAGAGTCTCTGACCAGGAGGGACTTTAGTACTGTACACAGTATGGCTGTCACCCTTCCCTTTATAGTTATGACAAGTATCTTGTCCCCTTATTGGTCCTCTGGGTCAGGTGTCAGCCAGGTTACCCGAGCTTCTTAACCCTTTACAGGTAAAAGGATTTTACAGTCTCTGACCAGGAGGGACTTTAGTACTGTACACAGTATGGCTGTCACCCTTCCCTTTATAGTTATGACACGCCCCCCAAATTACAGATAGTGTTGGACGTTTGGTTCCACACTGGCTGTGATTTTTTTCTGGAGTTTTAGGAGAAAACAGAGTTAACAAGACACATGTACCTTTAGACATACTACTGATTATATAAAAACTAACAATATGTTTTATTCCAAAAACAATTGTTAACCAGTAACTCTGGGAAACTTTTCCGGGAGAGTGCATCAGCCACTTTGTTAGAAGCTCCCGAAATGTGTTGTATTTCAAAATTAAAATCTTGGAGAGCTAAACTCCACCGAAGAAGTTTTTTGTTATTTCCCTTGGCGGTATGAAGCCACTGTAGCGCAGCATGGTCTGTTTGTAGTTGGAAACGCCGTCCCCAAACATATGGGCGTAGCTTTTCTAGCGCGTACACAATGGCGTAGCATTCCTTTTCGCTGATTGACCAGTGGCTTTCCCTCTCAGACAGTTTCTTGCTGAGAAACACGACAGGATGGAATTCTTGATCTGGTCCTTCCTGCATTAAAACTGCTCCCACGCCTCGCTCGGAAGCATCTGTGGTTACTAGGAACGGTTTGTCAAAGTCTGGGGCCCTTAGCACAGGGTCAGACATGAGTGTTGCCTTAAGCTGGTTAAAGGCCTTTTGACACTTATCAGTCCACTGAACTGCATTTGGCTGTTTCTTTCTGGTTAGGTCTGTCAGCGGGGCGGCGATTTGGCTGTAGTGTGGTACAAATCGCCTATAATATTCGGCCAAGCCTAAGAAGGATTGGACCTGTTTCTTTGACTTTGGAACCGGCCACTTTTGGATAGCATCCACTTTGGCCTGTAGGGGATTTATAGTTCCTTGACCCACCTGGTGCCCCAGGTACGTCACTCTGTTTTGGCCTATTTGACACTTTTTAGCCTTAACAGTTAGTCCTGCCTGCCGGATGCGCTCGAAGACTTTTTTCAGGTGCTCCAGGTGTTCTGTCCATGAATCAGAAAAAATGGCCACATCATCGAGGTAGGCAACTGCAGATTCTCCCAATCCTGCTAGGAGACCATCTACAAGTCTTTGGAAGGTGGCGGGTGCATTTTGCAACCCGAAAGGGAGTACATTGAATTCATACACCCCTGCCTGGGTGACGAAGGCTGACCTTTCCTTAGCGGGTTCATCTAGTGGTACTTGCCAGTACCCTTTGGTTAAGTCTAAAGTAGAGATGAATTGGGCATGTCCCAATTTTTCCAATAGCTCATTTGTGCGTGGCATTGGATAGTTGTCAGGACGAGTTACAGCATTTAGCTTACGGTAGTCCACGCAAAAGCGTATTTCCCCATCTGGTTTGGGAACTAGAACCACTGGAGATGCCCATGCACTGGTAGAGGGGCGGATTATACCCATCTGTAGCATGTCCTGGATCTCCCTTTGTATAGCCGCTTGGGCATGAGGTGACTCCCGGTAGGGTGGGGTTCTAATTGGGTGAGCATTACCTGTGTCAATGGAGTGGTATGCCCGTTTGGTCCGCCCTGGAGTGGCTGAGAAAATCGGTGCAAAGCTTGTGCACAGCTCCTTTATCTGCTGTCGCTGCAGACGTCCCAGGGTCGTGGAGAGGTTCACCTCTTCCACGCCACCATTCCTTTTTCCTTCATAGTAGACACCTGCAGGCCACTCCGCGTCATCAGTTTCCTGGGCTGTAAACTGGCAAACGTTTAATTCTCTAGAATAAAAGGGCTTAAGAGAATTAACATGGTATACCTTAGGCTTTATGTTGGAGGTGGGGGAGGCTATGAGATAGTTAACAGCTCCTAGGCGCTCCTGGACCGTGAATGGTCCTTCCCACGACGCTTTCATTTTATGGGCCTGGAGCGCCTTTAAGACCATGACTTGGTCTCCTACTTTGAAGGACCGTTCTCTGGAATGTTTATCATACCAGGCCTTTTGCTCTTCCTGAGCATCCTTTAGGTTTTCTTTAGCAAGGGCTAAAGAGTGTCGGAGGGTGTTTTGTAGGTTGCTTACAAAGTCTAGAATGTTAGTTCCTGGAGAAGGCGTAAACCCCTCCCATTGCTGCTTCACCAACTGTAATGGCCCCTTAACCTCGCGGCCATACACAAGTTCAAATGGTGAAAACCCTAAACTGGGATGTGGTACAGCCCTGTAGGCAAAAAGCAACTGCTGCAACACTAGGTCCCAATCATTGGAGTGTTCATTTACGAATTTACGTATCATGGCCCCCAAAGTTCCATTAAACCTCTCCACCAGACCATTGGTTTGATGGTGATGAGGGGTGGCAACCAAGTGATTCACCCCATGAGCTTTCCACAGGTTTTTCATGTTCCCTGCCAGGAAATTAGTTCCCGAATCTGTAAGTATGTCGGAGGGCCACCCTACCCTGGCAAAAATGTCTGCTAAT
Organism: Emys orbicularis; assembly: GCF_028017835.1. Taxonomy (NCBI): domain Eukaryota; kingdom Metazoa; phylum Chordata; order Testudines; family Emydidae; genus Emys; species Emys orbicularis. The sequence goes on from NC_088683.1 coordinate 351,797,524, forward strand.
GCCTGGCACACACTTTTAGTCTTGGTGTTGCTTAAGGGTACAGCTTCCGGCCATCGGGTAGCAAAATCCATGAAAGTCAGTACGTACTGCTTTCCTCTGGGTGTCTTCTTTGGGAAAGGACCCAGAATATCCACAGCTACTCGCTGAAATGGGACCTCAATTATGGGTAGTGGCTGGAGAGGGGCTTTAACCTGGTCTTGGGGCTTTCCCACTCGTTGGCACACCTCACAAGACCGGACATAATTAGCAACGTCCTTGCCCATTCCCTCCCAGTGGAAGGACTTCCCCAACCGGTCTTTGGTTCTGTTCACCCCAGAATGGCCACTGGGATGATCATGGGCTAAGCTCAAGAGTTTTACCCGATACTTAGTGGGAACTACCAGCTGTCTTTGAGGATGCCAGTCTTCTTGGTGCCCACCAGAAAGAGTCTCCTTGTATAAAAGTCCTTTTTCTACAACAAACCGGGATCGGTTAGAAGAGCTGAGAGGCGGTGGGGTGCTCCGTGCCGCTGCCCAAGCTTTTTGAAGGCTGTCATCTGCTTCCTGCTCGGCCTGGAACTGTTCCCTTGATGCTGGAGACATCAGTTCCTCCTTGGACTGTGGACTGGGGCTTGGTCCCTCTGGAAGCGATGCAGGTGCTGGGGCTTTTTCCATTGACTGTGAACCGCTGTCCGCTGGTGCACTATGTGGTATTTCAGGCTCTGGTTGAGCCTTTTGGGTAGGGTTATCTGCTGCTTCCGCCAGTTTAGGCTCGCTGGTGCCCTCTGGCATTGGAGTTGTAGACGGGGTTGCAAGCGCTGGACTCAGTGCTGGCAATGGTTCTGGTGCTGGTTGCATTGCCAGTTCCGGTTCTGGGACTGGCTTTGGCTGGGTCTCTGGGATTGGATCCACTACGGCTGTTGCAGTCGTTGGCAGGGGATCCGGTTCCACCACCTGTGTTTGGGTCTCCGGTAACACAGACGGGGTCCTGGTGGACGGCTCAGGAACAGGGATGGGGGTGAAAGCTTGCTTAGCCTGGCTGCGGGTGACTATTCCCACCCTCTTGGCTAGCTTCACATGGTTGGCCAAGTCTTCCCCCAGCAGCATGGGAATGGGATAATTGTCATAGACTGCAAAAGTCCACATTCCTGACCAGCCCTTGTACTGGACATGCAACTTGGCTGTAGGCAAGGTTACAGACTGTGACACGAAGGGTTGAATTGTCACTGTAGCCTCTGGGTTGATGAGTTTGGGGTCCACTAGGGATTGGTGAATAGTTGACACTTGTGCCCCAGTGTCCCTCCAAGCGATAACCTTCTTTCCACCCACTCTCAAGGTTTCCCTTCGCTCCGAGGGTATGAGAGAGGCATCTGGGTCTGAGGTTCTTTGGTGTGATTGGGGTGTAATGAACTGTAATCGGTTGGGGTTCTTGGGGCAGTGAGCCTTTATGTGCCCCAGTTCATTACATTTAAAACATCGCCCTGCTAAGGTATCACCGGGGCGATGTTGGTTGCTGGAGACTGGTGTGGTGGGGTGAGAAGGCATCTGGGGTTTCCCTTGGGATGTGGGTGGGGTCTTGGGTTGTCCCCGGTGATAAGGTTTTGTTTCGGCTTGCCCCTTCTGATATTCGCTCCAACTGCTACTAGCTTTTTTCTTTTCTGTCACCTCCACCCATTTGGCTCCAATCTCCCCCGCCTCGGTTACAGTTTTGGGCTTCCCATTTAGGATGTACCTTTCTATTTTCTCAGGAACACCCTCTAAAAACTGCTCCATTTTTACTAGGGAAAGCAGATCTTCCAGAGATTTAACATTTGCTCCTGATACCCAGGCATCACAATTTTTGTCAATGTGGTAGGCATGCCGGGTAAATGACACATCTGGTTTCCACCTTAGGGCTCTGAACCGCCGACGGGCATGCTCGGGTGTTAGCCCCATTCTGAGTCTGGCCTTGTTTTTAAAAAGTTCATAACTGTTCATGTGTTCCTTAGGCATTTCAGCCGCCACTTCTGCTAAGGGTCCACTGAGCTGCGGCCTCAGCTCTACCATGTACTGGGTTGGAGGGATGTTGTATCCAAGGCAGGCCCTTTCAAAATTTTCTAAGAAGGCCTCAGTATCATCGCCTGCCTTGTAGGTGGGGAATTTCCTGGGATGGGAAGTGGTACCTGGAGAGGAGTTGTTAGGATGGTCTGATGCACCCTGCCTAGTCCTTGCTGCTTCCAGTTCCATCTCTTTTTCTTTCAGCTCCATCTCTCTTTTATGGGCCTCCTGTTTGGCTTTTTCTTCTCTTTCATGGGCCTCCTGTTTGGCTTTTTCCAGCTCCATTTCTCTCTTGTGGGCCTCCTCTTTGGCTTTCTCTTCTCTGTCTCTCAGCTCCATCTCTCTCTTGTGGGCCCCCTCTTTGGATTTCTCTTCTCTGTCTCTTAGCTCTATCTCTTTTTCTTTCAGCTCCATAGCTCTCTTGTGGGCCTCCTCTTTAGCTTTTTCTTCTTTGGTAGTCATTTTCCTGGTTTTCTTGTGCTGGGTCACACCCTCTGCAATTGACTGAAACTGGGATGTATTTAGCTCAGGCTCCTGCTGAGTGCTGCTGAGTTAACAGAGACTTTCTAACAAGCTACTCCCGAGGATGTAAAAAGAAAAAAAACACAATTCAGCTTGTAAATTATCTTTACCAGTTGTTTGCTCATTAATTGAACCCTTCTCTTAACAAAGGACCTTGTTAAAAAAACTTAACACCTCTGCCTTCAGGCAAGGAGAGATAAGATATGCATCTACCTTCAGCTCTGCTCTCCAAGCAGCTAGAAGGAAAAAAAAATCTCTTACTGGCTTTTGGGTTTAAAACGATCCCACCGCTGTGCCACCATGTCAAGGCTGTATCCCTACTTTGAACTTTAGGGTACAAATGTAGGGGCCTGCATGAAAACTGCTAAGCTTATCTACCAGCTTAGCTCTGGTCCCGCTGCCACCATTCTCGATGGATTCCCTCCCTGGGAAGCCTTGAGAAACCTTTCACCAATTCCCTGGTGAATACAGATCCAAACTGCTTGGATCTTAAACAAGGAGAGATTGACCCTTCCCCCCTCCTTCCTTTCACCAACTCCTGGTGAATACAGATCCAAACCCCCTTTGGATCTTAAAACAAGGAGAAATCAATCAGGTTCTTAAAAAGAAGGCTTTTAATTAAAGCAAAAGGTAAAAATCATCTCTGCAAAATCAGTATGGAAAATAACTTTACAGGGTAATCAAACTTAAAGAGCTCAGAGGAATCCCCTCTGTCTTAGGTTCAAAGTATAGCAAACAAGATAAGCACTCTAGTAAAAGGTACATTTACAAGCTGAGAAAACAAAGTAAATCTAAGACGCCTTGCCTGGCTTTTACTTACAATTTTGAAATAAGAGAGACTTGTTGAGAAAGATGGGGAGAACCTGGATTAATGTCTGGTCCCTCTCAGTCCCAAGAGCGAACAACCCCTTAAACAAAGGACACACACAAAAGCCTTTCCCCCCCCAAGATTTGAAAGTATCTTGTCCCCTTATTGGTCCTCTGGGTCAGGTGTCAGCCAGGTTACCCGAGCTTCTTAACCCTTTACAGGTAAAAGGATTTTAGAGTCTCTGACCAGGAGGGACTTTAGTACTGTACACAGTATGGCTGTCACCCTTCCCTTTATAGTTATGACAGGCACGCATTGTAGCTGCATGGGGTGCATACACATGCAGAGCAGTGTGAATGCTGCATGTAGCATGTCAAGAAAGAAGCATCAGACATGGCTATTGCGTTTCCAGGGAAGATTTTGTAGAAAAGACATTTTAAGGGTGGAATATTGGAAGAGGATGATAGAAAACACTGCATATATTAGCATATCTAGAAATGAAGCTTTCAGTCTCCCGTTGTCAGTAATCTCATTCTAAAATCGTACATAGTCCAGATAATATTGCAGCCCTGAACTGAAATTCACTGGGCTCCATTCTCCCCTGCATCCAAGCTCTATGCTGCCTTGTCCTGGCCTGAGTTACAGCAGTCTGGGGGCTGCTTTAACATATACCACTGATATAAAATCCTTAAGGGCCTTATGCCAGTGGAACTGAGCTCCATCACAACCCTGGCACACCCCATGCACATCACATGACAACCCCCCTCATCGAGGACAGACAGCAGGTGCAGGAATCAGGTAAGCCAGTGGACTTCTCTGTAGTCCAACTTCGGCCAGAATCCAGCTTCTTTGTGCTGGCACATTAGCACAAAGTGGCTGGTGAGGGAATTAGTGTTTGGCCCAGCATTTAAATAACAAAAAAAGATTCAAACAATCCCTTGGCGAACTGAAACTTTCAGGTTACGCACAGCTGCCTACTCAGAGATACCCCATGCACCATACTCTAGTGATTATGGAGTGTCTTTGCACCAATCTCTGCAGAGAGGTGGCTGGCATCTGGGGAGAGGCTCTCCCCCTGCTCCCAGAGCTCCTCACTCAAGAAGAAGACCCACCCAGGTTGGGGCAGTCCCCCACAAAATGCCCATGATGGTTGAGCAGCCATGTGGTTTCCCCTGAAGAATTCAGAGAGGAGAGGAGAGGCCTCTGAAGAAAGGAAATGGTTGGGGCTGGCCATCAGGTATTCCCCACCCAAAAGGCAAAACAATCAGAAGGGCTGGTGGGTTCTTTTAGGACCAGGTTGGTTCTGTGCTAATTCCTGTGAACGAGTGCAAACATTGGCTCACTCAGAGAAACAAATCCTGAATTAGCTGTGCTGGTTCCTGTAGCACCTGGGGTTTCCTTCCTGGTCACTGAGTACGCCCAGTACTACTTAGCTCTTGTGTACCAGACAGGCTGCAGGCTGAGGTGTCCTGGCTGAGTGATTTACAGTGGATTTCAAAGGAGCTGTGAGTGAGTCACACTGCAGTGTTGTCATACCGAGGAGTGAGGGGTTTACTGTTTTGTTAAACATCCCTTCAAATCAGTCACCTTATTCATCAGCTTCCTTTGGTCAATATATTCATTACCTGCACTGCCACCTGCTCTTAAGTAGTTTGCATGCTGATAATACTTCTCTACTCATAAATTCATTAATTAGTGGTCAGCCTGCAGGGTATAGGCCCTTCAGGCTTATTAAAGAACTGGACACTAAACTGATATGAAAGCAGCTGCCTGTTTTCTGTCGCTCGTTCCTGATGGCAACTGCTTTTCTCGTCAATGCTAAATTATAACAAACACTGCCTTGATTAAAGGTCCAGATACTTGCTGCAGCTGTACTTGGAGAATGGAATCTTAACTGCACAGCCCTGTTCAAATTGAAATTCAGCACCATCAAATGGTTAAGGCCAAAAAAAATTAGCACTTCAATATATCAAGCCAGTGTATGTTTTTTCAGACCTACTGCAAGCTATTTTGACCTGCTAGGCAGATTGGTATGGCACGTTGCTTCTTGCAGCTTTCTAAACCATTGCTCATGAGCTGAGATCACTTGGGAATGGGAAGGCAAAGTTGTGAAAAATCTCAGGTCTCAGACTGTCTTAAACAGAGGTGTCTTAGACCACTGTTGTGGCTAAATTTATACCCTAATTTCCAATCTGGGAGAATGAGATGCTCCTATAAAAAAGGTTTCTCCAAAACGTATTTAAAAGAAAATGGTTCTCTCCCCAGACATCCAGGGGTAGGATCAGAATACTTCCTGCTCTGGGAATCCTGAGCTGGGAAAATAGTCCCTAGGTTGTCATTGCTGTTGTTGCAAGATAGAGCAGCCCTGAGTATGCTTTAATTTGCACAGGGAGTGAACTAGCTCCTAGCTAGCATGTGAGAGGGGGCAGCAGAATGCCACCTCATCCCTGCCCCATGCCTCAAGTTTATCAAGCATAATTCTGGTGCACCTGAGGATCTGACATTTTATTTTCAAATGGAATCACATTTGTTACTTATAAAGGGAAGCACTTTCAAATGTAGATACCTCATGCTGGTCTCCTCATCTAAATTTAGGCATTTTGATAGAAGTGACCTGATTTTCTAAGGTGCTGAGCACTCACAGCTCCCCTTGAGTTGATCTGGATTTGTAGGTGTTCATTCTGAAAATGGGGCCAATTCAAAATAGATCCCTAAATATGGATTTAGGAGCCTAGCTTTAGGCAACCCAATTTGGAAAAATTGGTTATAAACTTCACATTCAGTTCTTCTCTCAACATAATCTCCACTTTCATTGGCACTAATGTTAACGTATCAAGGCAAGAATTGACCCCCATTAAGCACAAACTCAAATGACCCGAAAACTTACCTTTCCCCCTTGCACATGTTTCTTAATTTATTATTTCTCTGCTAATCTGCAACTGACATTGCATTATTTTTGATGAGTCTAGAAAGCATACTATATTGAACTGGCACAGAGATGAACTGAGTAAACTAATAGGGCATCTCCATCTCAATCATCTATGATTGTATAGTGAATATACATCTATTATTGTGATTGCTTACCAATTAAATGCCATGAATCCAACCATAAAAACATGTATCAATCCCTCTGGTAGTTTGCAAATAAGGGATCTGAGAATTTGATTGACTATTTGGCTCTTCTTTACAATTATCTTTATTTGTCTTTTGTACATGATACTCTACCTTTAATTTTTAAGCAGCTAGTAGGTTTCTAACTGGGATGATTGCACTCAGAATGCAAGCTGTGTATGCCGTGCTTTCATATTGTTATGAGTTGGGTGAAACCTTGTTATGGGTTGAGTTAAAACCCTATTGGGATTGGTAGGTATGAATTCACCCTTCAATTAACATAAATGTAAGTATTGGCTGAGTATTGTTTGGGGAGGGGGAGGTGTGAGAGATTACACATAAGTTGTGCCCACACAAGAGCACAGTGAGATGGGGAAACACCCTGAATGAGTAGTTGGAAGCACAATGGCTGGCCCTGAAGGAAACCTGGGAAAAGGTTTCTGGGTCAGGGGTGCAGGCTAAACGGAACCTGAACTTGGTGCTGTGAACACAAGACCCTATGTCAGAGGTGGGCAAACTTTTTGGGCCGAAGGCCACAACTGGGTGGGGAAATTGTATGCAGGGCCGGGGCAGGGGGTTGGGGTGCGGGAGGGAGTGTGGGGTGTGGGAGGGAGTGCGGTGTGCAGGAAGGTGCTCAGGGCAAGGGATTGGGGCAGAGGAGGGGTGCGGGTGTATGAGGGGGCTCAGGGAAGGGGGTTGGGGTGCAGGAGGGGTGCGGACTGCGGGAGGGGACTCATGGTAGGGAGTTGGGGTGCTGGAGGGGTGTGGGGGGCAGGGGGTTGGGGTGCACAGGGGTGCAGGGTGCAGCAGGGAGCTCAGGGCAGGGGGTTGGGGTGCAGGAGGGGTGTGGGGTGGTCGAGGGGGCTCAGGCCAGAGGGTTGGGGTGCAGGAGGTGTACGAGGTACAAGCAGTGGGCAGGGGGCAGGAGGGGTTCGGGCTCCGGCCCAGCGCCTCTTACCTAAAGCGGCTCTGGGGTGGCAGCGGCGCGCACCAGGGCCAGGGCAGGCTCCCTGCATGCCTGCCCTGTCCCCGGCCCCGCGCTGCCCCAGGAAGCGCTGCGGCCCCTGGGGGAGGGGCAGCACAGGGCTCTGCGTGCACTGCCCTTGCCGCACCTCCAGGTACCTCCCCCAAAGCTCCCACTGGCCGCAGTTCCCCGTTCCCGGCCAATGGGAGCTGCAGGGGATGCTGCCTGGAGGCAAGGGCAACGCACAAAGCCCTCTGCCCCCCCGCCCGGGGGCCACAGGGACGTGGTGCCAGCCACTTCTGAGAGCAGCGCGGGGCCCGCGGCGCAACAGGGGGCAATCCCGCAGGCCGGATCCAAAGCCCTAAGGGGCTGGATCCAGCCCGTGGGACGTAGTTTGCCCACCCCTGCCCTATGTCCTACCATCTGATTCCCTCTGCGTTCAGAGACTCAGGACTTTGTACATTCATTGTACACAGACAAAACTGTGTCTAAGGAAATATCAGACCATCAATTTCTGTTCCCAGCTGGAACATCCCCAGGGCCCTGAATTTTGGCTAGCTGCTCAGGTTGAAAAGGGGCAACAATATTACGCACAACCAAGTCTGAGTATGGAGAGGGACATTTAAAACAGGGCTCATAGAGCCTGATATACAGCTCTTTGAAATCAATTGAGTCTCCCCACTGGTTTCAGTGGGCTTTGGAACAGGCACCAAATAAGCCAAGATCCTAAATGGAAGCCAACACATGCACTATAAACCTTTCACACACTATTATTTATTAATTACAGAACTTAGGTTTTATTTTAATTGCATTTTTCAAAATTCCATTTGTGTATAATAATAAGAAGAATTATCAGACTGACTGCTGGAAAAGGGAGTGTTTGTTTAGTCACAGTAGGTACAGCTTAGTTAATAGTAGGGCTAGTATCTTGCACTGCACTACCAATATGCCAGCAAGTCTGCTCTCTAGCAATGAGATGATAGAGCAGTCACTCTGCCTCGTCAGCCCTTGGCCTCTCTGCTGTGACTTCCAGCAAGAGGACCATAGGCGCCAACTCTATGGGTGCTCTGGGGTTGGAGCACCCATGGGGAAAAAATGGTGGCTACTGAGCCCCCCTATCAGCTCCCCCTTCCCTCCCCACGCCTCCCACCTGGCAGCAGGGGCGGGAAGAGGAGGGGTGGGGGTGGGGCCTTGGGGGAAGGGGTGAATTGGGGGCAGGGCCTGGGGCAGAGCTGGGGGTCGAGCACCCCCCGGCACTTTGGAAAGTTGGCACCTGTAATGTGTGAGTCCTGTCCATTACAGACTGGAATGGGTCCATCAGCTCATTTCACTTAGGGCTGGTCTACACGAGGGGGGGGGTCGATCTAAGATACGCAACTTCAGCTATGAGAATAGCGTAGCTGAAGTCGACGTATCTTAGATCAACTTAGATTGACTTACTTAGTGTCCTCGCGGCGCGGGATCGATGGCCGCCGCTCCCTCGTCGACGCCGCTTCCGCCTCTCGTCCTGGTGGAGTTCTGGAGTCGACGGGGAGCACGTTCGGGGATCGATGTATCGTGTCTAGACGAGACGCGATACATCGATCCCCGGTAGATCAATCACTACCTGCCGATCCGGCGGGTAGTGTAGACATACCCTTAGACAAGCCAATGATGCCTTCAGTGGCTCTGCTGACTTGGGTCAAATTGAAAGCCATAATCTATGGGGGGAAAACCCCATTTCCCACTAATTTGAAGGTGCTTGTGTTGTTGTTTTTTCACCATTTGGTGCATTTTTTTTCTGTCTTTTAAGTCCTAGTGATTTGTGTCTTCTGGATATTTTATTAATTATAAGAAACTTTGCCTGTTAATTAAGAGGTTCGGTTAGCAGAGTACACAATGTTGTGGCTAAATTAATTCATTAGCTCCTTTAAAAAATAAAAACACCAACAACCAAAATGTGACCCTCCTGGAGCTATAGTTGATGCTGCTGTTCCACACCAACTACCATAAAATGTAACTAATTAGGTGAAAAGGAAAGAGCACATCCATTACATAGAAATCAGCCTGTCAGGCTAGCGGGGGGGTGGCAGGGGGAAAGCACAGTATCAGAGCCAAGATTAGTGTCCCAGCTCATTAAGAGAAAGGTCTGGTAGAGATGGGAAGGGAGACTTCTGACAACACAGATTGGAATTCTAAGCAATTGTTACTTAATCATATTGGCATATGAGCCACTGCCTTGCACCAGCGTTCTGTAAATGCTATTTTTTTTCTAAGGCAGGCAGAAGTGAAGTGTAACCAGTAACCTGTGTTTCACTCCATCAGCTCCCTGACAGCCCTGCTTTGGGAAGTTAATCTTTTTTCATTTTGTCTGTCATCTAGTGCTTTTTGCATACTCTACAGTAAGTAGGCTTCTAATGAATCTATTTTTATTTAAGTGACTGTTGGCTGGAGCCTCATTTGAAGCCCCACAATGGAAAGTTTCTTCAGCTCTGTTTTGCCTGGTGGGGTTGTTCTGAGTGGTTGACAGCTTGGTGAATCACAGCTGCCTCCACTCGGTTATAAAGTCGAGTTTTTCTCGGTGTCAAAAATGTTCATGTTAATATACAGACAAACTAGATTTTCATGATACTTTGCTAAACTGGATTGAGATGTCTACTGCCATGGAAACATAATAGTGTCATGGGGGACAAAAATTGCATGTGAAATCCTGGGCCCTAGCACAGTGGGGCCCCATTCTTGGTCGGTGCTTAGGCGCTAACCTAATAAATATGATTTATAAGCTAATAGGATCCTGGGATGCATAAAGAGGAGAATATCACATAGGAGTAGATCAGTTATTTTACCTTTGTATTTGGCACTGGTACGACTGCTTTTGAAATACCGTATCCACTTGTGGTGCCCATAGTACAAGAATGCTGATAAATTGGAGAAGGTTCAGAGAAGAGCCCTGAGACTGAATAAAGGAGTAAAAAGACTACCTTATAGTGTTAGACTCAAACAGTTTAATCTGTTTAGTTTAACAAAGGGAATTTTACTGGGTGACTTGATTACAGTCTATAAATATGTACATGTGGAACAAATATGTACCAATGGGCTCTGAAGACTACTCTGAAGTCTAGTAGGGAAGTAATGGGTCTACTTCAGTAGAGATTATCATTGTTCCCATACAGGGGCATAATATTCCAATGGCTGTTAAAGATGGCATCATGAGGCCCATCACCAATAAACCAACTTCTGATGCTGCCATTCTGACTATTGACCAGTATTCTATCTCCCCAGCTTGAGAAAGGCCATTGAGTAGGTGGCAGCATGGCAATTCCGGCAATTTTTCGATTCCTCGGGTTTCCTCAGGATGATTTAGTTGGGGATTGGTCCTGCTTTGAGCAGGGGGGTTGGACTAGATAACCTCCTGAGGTCCCTTCCAACCCTGATATTCTATGATTCTATGGTTCCATATTACCACAGGTAGCACAGGGGGTTCTATTTTCACCCCTACTTTTCAACATTTATATGAGGTTGCTGGAAGCGTTAGAGAAGGGACATGGACTGCAATGCATTTTACATGCTAATGACACCCTGCTCTGCATCTGACCTGTTTGGAGCAATGGGACAAATAATCCTTGCTCCATTGAAGACAATGGCAACAATCCCATTGATTTAAATGGGGTGAGGATATCACCCGTGGTGCCAAGATGATCTTTGGGCTTACAGAAGGGCTCTCTGACTGCAACTTAAGAAAAGTCAGAGATAGTGTTCATAGACTATCTACCAGCTCCTGGAGATGACAGTGCAGACTTTCTTTTCCAATACAGACTTTGCAATGTGGCAGAGAATCCTTTCTCCCTTATACTTCCCTGCACAACCACATTTGGGCAAGAGACAATGCAGCCATAAATAAATATTGTAGAGCTATTTCACCTTTTTTCTCTTCATGACTTGTCCATGAACATATTGCAAAATTCACAGATTTGTTCATTATTTGAAATGATTTGCCTATATCTTCAATGAATACTCTGTGGTTTGCAGATTCTTCACAAACCTTCATAGACCAATATTTGGAATTCACATTGTTACTGGTCCTTTGCATATCTCATATGGTTCCCTTATTAGGGGCCCAGTCCAACTGTTACTGAAGTCAATGGGACTTACCGACTACAACAAGAGACGAATCACGTCCTAGATAACTAGTTACGGAACTAGCCAACAGCAGCATGAATTATGAAAGGCACATATGAGTGTAAAATTTGAAATTTGCAGGCTGTCCATATTCAAACTTTAAAATTTGGCTTTTGGGTATTAAAGGTCATTTGCTTTTGGGTAGTAAAGGTCATTCATAGCTCTAGTTGAAAAGAGATGAAAAATGTCCTTGAACATTTTTGACTAAATTTTGAAAATTTGAAAAAATGTCAACCATTCACTAGAATTGTTTGTGAATGCAGATTGACTTGGGCAGAGTTACAATGAATTAGTTTTAAAAACTAAATGGATGTTTTGAGGTATTCATCCAACTCTAAAATTACTGCATTATATATGTTAGTCAGGCACACATGACATCAGTTCACAACAGAAGATAAAGATCAGATATATTAGGGGAATCTACAGGCTACACTTGCTGAGATTGTGGACTTATTTTCCTATTGATGAAAATACTCTTTTCCAGTTGAAATAGCAAACTGTTCTTGTTTTTCTTTCATCATAACCCAGAACCCTGAAATTAAACACAGCAGGTATGGCGACTTCCCAGATTGCAAAACAAATGTACACGTCAGTGCTATTATGTGTATGCTGTTATTTTTAAGACCTGCCAGACATTCTAAAAACAGGAAAGTCCAGGGCAACTGATTGCTTTTCATTGTTTAAGTAGTCATAAAATTTTCAATTGACAATTACGTTTCATGGCGCTCTTGTTAATATTTATGATCAGGATCAATACGGAGGGTGAGATTTTCAAAAACACTCTGCATCGGCTTTACTCTGTTTCCATTGAAACCAATGGTAAAACTCCCATCAACCTCAATGGAAGCAGTTAGTGTGGAGTGCTTTTGAAAATCTCACACCGGCTGCTTGTTGTCATGCTACCATGCGCTGGGATCTTCTTGAGATCTTCTTAAAAACTAAACAGAGAGACTGGGATAGTACTTGGATGGGTGACTTTCAATGAATTCAATTTGTGTGTGCTGTTGTTTATTCAACATGTGGTATTATTTTCTTTTGAGTCTGTGTTGAGCCAGTGAACCAGATTGGTACAAGGCAACCGTGTGAAAGAGGATAAATAGGAACACCTGATCTACTTTTTCTGTACAATTCATTATTTTGTATATATCCATCATCTCTTTTTCTATCAGGTCTTGTCTTCAAAAATAAACATAAGACATATCAGATGTGGTGCACACAGACACTAATAGTCCCAATATTGCAAACAGTTACACGCACGATTAACTTCACACGTGTCAGTAGCTCCATCCAAGTCAATTGTGTTTTCAAATGTCCAGAAAAATAGGCCTTTTGTGTCTGTAATATTTTTCTGATTAGTTGACAAGACATGCTTGAAGTCAATAGAATTGTCTGTGTGTCTGTACGCTTGAAATGAATGGATTTACATCTTCTGTGTGTGTGTGTAAATTCAAGGATGTGAGTGTTTGTAGGATTGGGGCCTTTAAGTGAAAAGAGCTCCAATTTCTTGTCCTTGGAAAACATTTTAGATTTCTGTAATTTCCAAACAGCCCAACAAAGGGCCAAACTTAAATTTCCACCCAAATCTCAGTGGGAGACAGCCTTCAAGCCTGGAAATGAATTCTCATCTCTGTATAATAGTTTCTTTCTAGAATTCCATATAAAGAAATGAAAAGAAATGGCAAGATATACCGCCGACCTAAACTGACATGTATAGAAATGGCCAGCAGGCAAGCCAGCAGTCTGTTGCTGACCACTTTTCTGTCCAACTTCTAACAATGTCTGCAACCTCAATGGTGTTGTTAGAGCTTTTTACGCCCCCACCCCCTAGATCAGTTGTTACGCTGATGATTTTTTTTTTTAAGTACAAATGAGAGTAGAGCAGGGGAGCGACAATCTTTTGGGATTATACTTGGGGCACATAGGTCATATTTCTATCTCCATAACAAATGAGGTGTCACATTTTCGCTACCTTTTTCTGGGTGTATATCAGTCAAGGATATAGCAGTAAAACATTCAGTCATGAAGTACACTAGAGAGGCACAGACTGCTGTCAAGGCAAAATTGTAATTAAGAACTACCTGAAGGATATATGATTACTTTCACAAGAGAAAGCTTTTACTTGACTATTATAGCACTTCTTGCCAACCAATTAAAAATGTGATATGAAGGACTTATTTAGCTGGACATTTTTTAAAAAATGGATTCCTACTGACCCTTTGTATCAGAAGGTCAAATCCAGATCCATCGTTAAAACTGTTTAAAAACTCATTATTTCCAGCTCTGTGTTGAGAGAAGAAACATGAAGTTTTAATAATAATAATCAGAATTGTTTATCAGAACCACTAAGCAGAAAGGACACAAATAATTGTTTAAGCAAAGAGAATAATAATTAATGCTAAGCACAGGTATTGCTTCATTCACTAACAAAATGCAGACACTTATGGGGAACATAAGGAATGATTCAAACCAGAAAATGAAGAGGAAGATCAGATCTAATAACTGACGGAGGAGTTAATTACAAAAGTTGGAAATTTAACAGGACAATGGGGTTAGCACACCTACCCTAATAAAATGAGATAGAATCCTAATAATAGCTATCTCTTATATAATGTTTTTCATCAGTACATCTCAGAGCATTTTAAAAAGAGAGATAAGTATCATAATGCCCATTTTACAGATGGGGAAAATGAGACATAGAGAGGCTAGTGGCAGAGGCATGACTAGAAGCCAGGTTTCCTGAGTGCAGTCCAGTGCTCTATCCCCCAGATCACACTGCCTGAAAGAAAGAAATAATATACATAGTTCGTCTTTGAGTGTTTCAAAGCATAAGTCAACTTCTAACTGCCAAAATGAATGACACCACAAAATAATATTACCTTCCACGTCTCTAGCAACTTTCAAGCATTAAAGCATATTAAGAACTCAACATGCTTTACAAACATTCATTAAATGATCCTTAAAATACAACTATGAGGTACCAGTAGACCTATATGTTTTCCAATACAAAACCTTATTTTTGGAGGAACGAAATATGCTATAAACTTTCACTGCAGAGCAAAAGTTCTCACACACGGTCTTGGCAACAGCTGAAATATTTTTTAACCAAATTAACAAATTGTTACTTTTGCATGTCTGTGCATTTAGCAAATATGCTTTTTACATTTTTAACACATGTATAACTCAAAAACATTTTTGTTTTAAATCTGGCAAATGCCCAGATTGAATGGAGGGCATTTTCAAATTTGGAAAAATTACTAAACAACACTGAACTTCAAGCAGGGTATATTCGGCAAATGTAGCTTCCCCTTGAGTTTTTTATTCCATATGATTACATTCCGCATACAGAAATTGCACCTTGTGAATACGTCAAACAGTGTGTTTTCCCAAACCAGTGGCAATCAACTCAAATGATGTAAATTTGCCCTTTGACATAATTACTATAAATATGACAGAAAAAAGATATTTCCAGGATGCATTAATGTAATGACTGCCTAGTGAGATAGCAGTCCC
The DNA here is from genome assembly GCF_028017835.1 of Emys orbicularis. Classification (NCBI taxonomy): domain Eukaryota; kingdom Metazoa; phylum Chordata; order Testudines; family Emydidae; genus Emys; species Emys orbicularis. The sequence continues at coordinate 351,812,612 of NC_088683.1, forward strand.
CTATTCCTATGGAAGTCTACAGGAAAGGAACACTCAGTACAGGTTTCTGGATTTATTTCTTGCCACTCACTGGCAGATTTTTTTTTTTTTAAATGCCAAAGGAAAGATTCCTGATCTGAGATCCTCCATTGTACCTCTCTAAATCAGACTTGATTGTAAGAGATAATCAAGAGATTAGAAACTGCAGGCCACACCTTCAGCTGGTGTAAACAAGAATAGTTCCATTGGAGTCGAATTATACCAACTAGGGCCTGGTCTACACTGGGTGGGGGTGGGAGAATCGATCTAAGTTACACAACTTCAGCTACGTGAATAACGTAGCTGAAGTCGACGTACTTAGATCTACTTACCGTGGTGTCTTCACTGCGGTAGGTCGACTGCTGACGCTCCCCCGTTGACTCCACCTGCGCTTCTCACTCTGGTGGAATACCGGAGTCGACGGGAGAGCACTCGGCGATCGATTTATCGTGTCTTCACTAGACATGATAAATCGATTCCCGCTGGATGGATTGTTCCGGAGGTAAGTATAGACATGCCCCAGGATATAGAAAAAAAAACCCTACCTGGCTTCCCCTGCACTGAAGCAACAAACCAGTCACCCCCACAAAGACCACCCAGAAAGAAAACAAAGATTGTACTAGATGTTGTGCATTTGCAATGGGTTCAAACTACAGCACAGCAGTGTTAGATTGAATCTCAGAAAAAACTTCCTAACTGTAAGAGAACAATAGGACAATGGAACAAACTGCCTAGGAAAGTCATGGAAGCTCCTTCACTGGAAGTTTTCAAAAGGAGGCTGGAAAGCCATCTGTCTTGGATGGTTTAGCGACAACAAATCCTGCATCTTGGCAGGGGGTCAGATGGGGGGGAGGGATAGCTCAGTGGTTTGAGCATTGGCCTGCTAAACCCAAGGTTGTGAGTTCAATCCTTGAGGGGGCCACTTAGGCCACTTGGTCCTGCTAGTGAAGGCAGGGGGCTGGACTCAATGACCTTTCAAGGTCCCTTCCAGTTCTAGGAGATAGGAAATGACCTTTGTGGTCTCTTCTAACGGTAGGGCTCTACGATTCTATGATTTCAAGTGTGACAGATATGGTTGTCTTGGTGCTCACAGACGCTAAATGTTGATTTTGCTTTCCAGCCTTTCCATGCCCCCAGTTAAGAAAAGGATTTGTTCACAGTGTTCTTCTTATGGGCATTTGGCACACTGGAATTCAGCAATGAAATGGGGGGAGGGGCACATTATTGAGGCTCATAGGCATGGAAATCGAATGTGTCTTTATCTCAGGTTCTGATGTGGCCCCTGTTATTATAGTTTCTGAGTGCCTCACAGTGTTTAATGTATTGATCCCTACAACAACCCTGTAAAGTAGCAAAGTGCTATTGTCCCCATTATACAGATAGGGAACTCATGGACACGTAGATTTAGGGCCAGAGGGGACCATTATGATTATCTAATCCAGTGGTTTTAACCTTTTTTCATTTGCGGACGCCTAAAAAATTTGAATGGAGGGGCAGACCTCTGTGGAAATTCAATCTGTGGTCCACAGACCCCCTACCATAGAAGTCTTAGACTAAAAACTTACTGAGCAGAATTCAACTATAAATGTTGCACCTGTTCAGCACGGCATTTGACGCAGCGTGAGAAAGGGCGTTAAACTGCGGGCTTCTATGGTACTAACAAAACTTCTGGGTTTTGACCTGTAGGTGGGGGTATTCACATACTTTTGATTGATTAAGAAAAACAGAATGCCGTTTCTGGGATCAGAAACTTTATTTTCATAGTCACCTTTCACGGAGCCCTTAGACATAGTCTGTGGGCCCACGGGGGTCCATGAACTACAAGTTGAAAACCACTGATCTAGTCTGATCTCCTGCACAATGCAGGCCACAGAACCTCGCTCACCCTCTCCTGTAGTATATCTATAACCTCTGGCTGAGTTACTGAAGTCCTCAAATCTTGATTTAAAGTCTTCAAGTTACAGATAAGTCACCATTTACTGTAGTTAAATCCAGCATGTTACCCATGCCCCACACTGAAGAGGAAGGTAAAAAAAAGGGGGGGTGTCTCTGCCAGTCTGACCTGGGAGAAAATTCCTTCTCACCCCAAATATGGTGATCAGTTAGACATTGAGCATGTGGGCAAGACCCACCAGCCAGACACCAAGAAAGAATTCTCTATAGTAACTCAGAGCATCTAGTGTCCCATCTCTGGCCATTGGAGATATTTGCTAATAGCAATTGTTGATGGGCCATATGCCATTGTAGGCAGTCTTGTCTCACCATCCACTCCACAAACTTATCGAGCTCAGTCTTAAAACAAGTTATGCTTTTTTCTCCCACTACTCCCCTTGGAAGGCTTTTCCAGAACTTCATCCTGCTGATGGTTAGAAACCTTTGTCTAATTTCTGTTTGCCAGAAGCTGGGAATGGGCGACAGGGGATGGATCACTTGATGATTACCTGTTCGGTTCATTCCCTCTGGGGCACCTGGCATCATAGGCATCGACTCCGTGGGTGCTCCGGGGCTGGAATACCCATGGGGAAAAATTGGTGGGTGCTCTGCAACCACCGGCAGCTCTCCACCCCACCCCCCACCCCAGCTCACCTCCACTCCACCTCCGCCTCCTCCCCTGAGCATGCCGCATCCCCGCTTCTCCCCCTCGCTCCCAGCACTTGCCGCCACAAAACAGCTGTTTCGCGGTGGCAAGCGCTGGAAGGGAGGGGGAAGAAGGGGAACACGGCACGCTCGGGGGAGAGGTGCGTCCGGGGCGGGGATTTGGGGAAGGAGTCCAATAGGGGCAGGGAGGGGGTGGAGTTGGGGCGGAGACTTTGGGGAAGGGGTTGGAATGGGGGGCGGGGCAGGGGCGAGTCATGGGTGGAGTCGGGGCAGGGCCGGGGCGGGGCCGGGGGCGAGCACCCACCAGCACCGGGAAAAATTGGCGCCTATGCCTGGCGTTGGCCACTGTCAGAAGACAGGATACTGGGCTAGATGGACCTTTGGTCTGACCCAGTATGGCCGTTCTTATGTTCCAGCATAAACTTGTTAATGGCTAGTTTATATCCATTTATTCTTGTGCTAACATTTCCCCTTAACTTAAACAATTCTCTCCCTCCCTGATGATCGAAAGCAATCATATCTCCCCTCAGCCTTCATTTTGTTTGGCTAAACATACCCAAACTCCTTAAGTCCCCACTTGTCTAATCATTCTAGTAGCCCTTCTCTGCACCTGTTCCAGTTTGAATTCTTGAAAGATGGAAGATCAGAATTGCACCCAGTATTCCAGATGAGATCCCACCAATGCCTTGTATAATCACAATAATACTTTCCTATCTCTACAGGAAATACCTTGCCTGATACATCCTAGGACTGCATTAGCCTTTTTCACAGCTGCATCACAGTGGCGGCTAATAGTCATCCTGTGAGCAACTAGAAAGACACCCAGATCTTTATCCTTATCTGTTGCTTCCAACTGATACATCCCCAGCTTATAGCAAAAAATTCTTCTTGTTTTTCCCTATGTGCATGGCCTTGCACTGTTAAATTTCATCCCATTTCTTTTACTCCAATTTTCAAGTTCATCCAAATCTTTTTGTATGTTATTCTGGTCTTCCTCTGTATTGGCAATACCTCCTAATTTTGTGTCATCCGCAAATTTTATTAGCACACCACCACTTTTTATGCCAAGGTCTTTAACAAAAATATTAAATAAAATCAATCCCAAGACTGAGCCTGGAGAACTCCACTACTAACCGCCCTCCAGTCTAACAGTCCACCTTTCATCATGACCCATTATAGTCTCCCCTTTAACCAGTTCCTTACCCACCTTTCAATTCTCATATTAATCCCCATCTTCTCCAATTTAACTAATAATTTCCCATGTGGAACTGTATCAAATACTTTACTGAAATCCACTTAGATTTCTCTGGCTAAGGATAAAAGGGGTAAAAAACAAGAGTGATGTCTTGGCTGGGGTGTACTATAGACCACCTAACCCAGAAGAAGAGGTGGATGAGGCTTTTATTGAACTAACAAAATCATCCAAAGCATAGGACTTGGTGGTGATGGGGAACTTCAACTACCCAGATATCTGCTGGGAAAATAATACTGCATGTCACAGATTATCCAACAAGTTTTGGAATGAATTGGAGACTTTTTTTTATTTCAGAAAGTGTAGAAAGCAACTAGGGGAGAGGCTGTTCTGGATTTGATTTTGAAAAGCAGGGAGGAACTGGTTGAGAACTTGAAAGTGGAAGGCAGCTTGGATGAAAGTGATCATAAAATGATAGAGTTTATGATTCCAAGAAATGGTAGGAGGGAAAACAGCAAAATAAAGACAATGGATTTCAAGAAGACAGACTTTAGCAAACTCAGGAAGTTGGTAAGTAAGATCCCATTGGAAGCAAGCCTAAGGGAAAAAAACAGTTCAAGAGAATTGGCAGTTTTTCAGAGACATTATTAAGGGCACAAGAACAAACTATCCCACTATGTGGGAAAGATAGTAAGCATGGCAAGAGACCACCCTGGCTGGTTTTGTTTATCCTGCCATTAATTTCAACTGAATTAACTCATGAGCACTCAAACCATAGTTGTCCTCTACAACCAGTTCTTCTTTGAGGTCACTGCTACTTATTATTTACTTAAGTCTAAAATTTTATCACTTCTTGTTGGTTTCATGACTGTTTGGTGAATAAATCTGTCAGGTATCACATCCAGGAATATTTGGGCCCTACCATTATTAGTAGCACTTGTCCTCCAATCTATATCTGGGAAATTAAAATCACCCATGATTACACAATTCCCAGTAGTATTTATTTCATTAAAAATATTAAAGAGCTCTTTGTCCATACCTGAAGCACAGAGGGACTAAGTGACTTTCCCAAGATCACATAGGAAATCTGTGGCACAGCCTGTAATTGAATTTTGGTTTCCTAATCCTTGGCTATGAGTCTACAACCATAACCACTGGATCATTCATCTTCTGTGTGAACACTGAGTTGAAGTTGCAAGAGGAGAAACATGAGTAGTAAAAATGGACTTTAACTGAAACCCAGGATCTGGACATCCCTGAACTTTTGGAGAGTTTTGACATGGATCCACACTTACTGGATGTCTTCTAGCTATATGAGAGATGGAAGCAAACCCCTAGATCAAGACACTCTCTAACTTTAGGAAAATTTGCTTCTGAATCCAAATCCAAATGGTGTGGTTCAGTCCCCTATTTAGTAAGTAGTAGTAGGACACAGTTAGTGAATATTAAAAGAATTTTCAGGTGGAAAAATGAAGCAGCCTGATAACTCAACATGAGTAAACATTTATTTGTTAAAATATGTAATAAAAATTCGTATTAGAGTTGGTTGGAAATTTTCTGATGGAACATTTTTCTGGCAGAAAATAGCCATTCATTGAAATCTAACTGTTCTGTGGGAATATGGTGATTTCAACAAAATTCTGATGAATACCTTCCTGTTTTCCTGCCAGCAAATTCACCTGGCTCCTCAGAAGACTTCTTAGTGGGCTCCCCAGTAGCCCAGACTTCCAAGCTCCCAGCTCCTTGCCAATTTGGGCTCCAGAGCAGCCTACCTGGTGGACTGATGGGGAGCTGGAAACCTGAAAGCTCTGGAAGTCCTTAGACAGTGGTGCCCTAACTTTTCCTGTCGCATCCCCCCTTACCAGTAATGGAATCTGTCCGCACACACACCCATTACTGTACAGTTAGTGCAGCAGGGGAGTTTGGTCTGACGGCAGAGCTGGGGTCAGAACTGGGGATGGGAGAGGAGCTGGGGCTAGCAGCGGAGCTGGCCTGGGGGTGGAGAGGGGGAGGAGAGGAGTTGTGGCTATGGCTGGGGGCGGAGTAGGGGGCAGAGTGGAGCTGTGTCTGGGGGCAGAGCTGGGCTGGTGGTGGAGAATGGAGTGGAGTGAAGCTGTGGCTGGGGGCAGAGCTGGGCTGGGGGTGGAGCGTGGAGTGGAGCTGTGGCCGGAGTTGAGCTGGGGGCGGAATAGAGCTGAGGTTGAGGGCAGAGAGGGGCTCCTTGGCACTCCTTTCCCACCACCCCGTGGAGGCTGGCCTGGGCCCCGCCATGCTCCCCCGCAAACATTCCTCGATCCCCCCCCCCCAGGGGGATACGCCCCACAGTTTCGGGACCACTGCCCTAAGGCTTTCAGGTTTCCCCATTCCTTGGAAGACAGGGGCTTCCTGACTCCCTTGATCCAGGCCAACCTCCACAGCAGTCTGTCTCAGAGTCTCGTCTTCCAGGCTCCCCAAGCTGCCCATTTCCCCACCTGTTTGGCTGCCAGGGCTCTAGGCAACTTGGAGAGCCTCAGAAATGTTTCCAAAAGGTTTAAATGAAATATTTCAGCTTTTTCTAAATGACACTTCCAAGTGTCCCTTCTATGGGAAATATCCAGATCTCATTCTTTGTTCCATGTCAAAATGCATTTTTTTTTAATTTCAGAATTTCCCGCAGACAGGAATTCCAGTTTCCATCCAACCCTAATCTGTATCCATATTTACCAAGAGCATAACTCCATGCTCCTTTTACGTACTGGAGCAAGCTTGAGTGAATGTAGCTACATCTCTAGATCCATGGTAGGGAATCTACTCTTCAGCTTCTTCATAAGCTCTGACCATAGTGTGGCTTGAGTTAGTCTTGTCTGAAACAATTTTCAAGAGAGCCTTGTATGGGTGTAAAATAACTCATGTCCACTCTTCATCACAACTCCGAGGGCTGGCTGCCATGGAAGGTGGAGGCCTGGGGCTGTTCCCATGGCGATAGATACCTCCCAGCCTCCACAAATGCCAAATTAGCAGATAGGTCTTTGCACAAAGAACACTGAACGAAGTTCAGCATTGGCTGCAGGCTGGTGCTGGGCCTGCCGCCTCTAACCTGCTCATAGATGCCAGCATAATCGCCTAGGCTTGTAACCTGTAGTGCTCTGCTGTTTACAGAGGGATTGGAGCATTAATGGATATTAACCAATGTTTACACACTGCAGCGATTAAAGCGGATCATGATTGGTAAAAATTAAAAAAAAAAATTAAAAAAATTGGGGGGAGGGATAGCTCAGTGGTTTGAGCATTGGCCTGCTAAACCAGGAGTTGTGAGTTTAATCCTTGAGGGAGCCATTTAGGGATCTGGGGCAAAAATCTGCCTGGGGATTGGTTCTGCTCTGAGCAGGGGGTTGGACCAGAGGACCTCCTGAGCTCCCTTCCAACCCTGATATTCTATGAACTCCTTGGTCAGAACTCTGTAGAATGCCTGGAAGGTTATATAGACCTCAGTTTGCATTATGACTCTCTGTTCAATCAAAAATGTCAACATTCTCAGAGTTGACATTTCCCATGTAACAGCTTCTGAAATTTTTTGTCTTGCAGAAATTTTAAATTTGTTACAATTCAGAATTGAAAGTAATTTGGATATGTTGAAATGTCCCACAAAAGGAAAAAAAAATTTTTTTGACCTCACTCCAGTACTTTCCATTAAGGTCCTTCCATTTTGGAGCTTACTATACCCCTATTGGCCTGATAGAGCTGATAAGTGTTGGTTTTCCAGGGCACCATTGCAAGGCCGATTTATTTTCTCAGGCTTCCCCTGAAGGGGAAGATTGCACAGGGTGACTGTGTTGAGGAGGAGATAATGGTTTGGCATTTGAAAAGACTCATTAATTATTATTTGTATCACAGTATTCTCTAAAGCTCTCCATTAGGACTGTAGTGTTAGGTGCGGTACAAACATTAGGAGGACATGGACCATGCCCCAAGGATACTACAGTCTAAGGTCCTGATTCTAACATTCAATTCAAACAGGTGGGCCACTGAGCCCATGAGGAGCTTATGGACTTTAACGGGCCCCTACGTGGGTGCAGGTCCCCTCACAGGGATCTGATCACAGGATCAAGGGCTAAGACAGCATTCAGTATCCCCAAGGTGAAGGAAGAGTAATATGGATAATGTGGCCATTGGCAGACCATGAACATTTTAATTTGATTCAAAACTGACTTGTGTCTCAAGGTTTAGAGAGGCACATTCTCACAATCCCACAGCTGGATCTGCAGGTCCCCATACAGAGTTCCCCTGAAATCAAAGGCTTCTTGTGGGTGCAATCTGATAGCAACACTGCGGCTTTAGTTTGTAAGCTCCCTAGGGCAGGGACTGCATCTGGGTATGTTTTTGAACAGTGCCTGGCATTTTGGAGTCCAATGCTGACTGTGGTCACTGGGAACTATATTTATATTAAGGGGCTAGACCCACAGCTGGTGTAAATCAGCACCTCTCCAATAAACTCAATAGTAGCGAATAGTATTGTAGTCAGTGGAGCAATGTTGAATTTCTAAACCAATGAAGAATTTGGCCCTAATTTTTAAAAACAAACAGCATGCTGTTTTTCATTTAAATAAATGCATCACCATATTTAGCTGGTTCTCAGAACAGCCCTAGGTGGTAAGGAGGTAAATATTATTACTCCACGTTTCCAAAGGCGGAAAACTGAGGCAGAATGAAACTCTCCCAAGGCCGGAGTGGGAGGCTCTGTCAGGGAGTTCCTGATTTTCCAGATTTGCACAGACCAATAGACTGAATTTCTTAATGGCTACAATTATTGCAACCCTTTGTGTCAGTCAGAGCGTAGGAGAGTGTGGTGCTAGTCTGATCCAAAGCAGGCCAGTAAACGAATGGGAAAAACTCCCAGTAACGTCAGTATGCTTTGGACTGGAGCATTTAAATGTTAGTGCACAAGTGCTGTTGGCTCTAACATGCCACGCAGATTATTACTAACAAAACTCTCAGCTCTGTTGCCGTCACACACGCTGTTTTACTTCCCCTTGCCCAACATGTCATCCGCGATTCAGAATAGATTTTGGATCTAAGCATTTATTTCTAAATAAACTCTATTAATAGCAAGTGCAACACTAACTACAACCACTTTGAACAAGAAATATGTACTTGGCCTTTTTCTAATAGAAATCTCTAATGATACGGCCTCCCACTTATTCCTTTCATGTCTCCTTCTGCTTTCCAGTGTGAGAGAGTAGCAATGGTTTTATACCACTAGTTAATGTTTAGCTCTAGCACATATTTCCCACCCAAGAGCAACTGTCAGTGAGCTACAGTGCATGGTAGAGTCAATTCTGTTTGTTTTTTTGATTCTAAGGAGCTGTTCTGATAATAACTTTGCACTAGTTGCAAACAATTCTGACGACCAGCATTGGTGCCTGACTTAGGAACACACAATTCTATTCGAGAATATCTTAGGTGCTTATATGAACCCAATTACCATTCAATAGCCTTCGGAGGCAGCGAAAGTACTGTTATCTCCATTTTACAGATTGGAAACTGAGGCACAGTGACTAAAAGTTTTGACTAGCATGACGCAGGCTGTCTGTAGCAGATAGGGAATTGAACTCACATTTCTCAAGTCCTAGGCTGGTGCCCCTAGTCAACAGACTACTCCTACTCTGTAGCTATAAAAAGAGAAACACTGGAAGATGTAGCTAGTGCTGTCCATAATATCTTCCATAAACAATGGGACACATCAGCCCGTGTGTTTTTCCTCAGGGAGACAAAAAATAGGGAAAGTGTGCATCTGGTCAGTACAATACTAGGAGCTGTGCGGGGATGGAGAATGCCCGGTGCAGACAGAATTTTCTGAGAATGTTCTGCCAAACTCTAACAACCCTTTACTGAGTGTGTGTGAACTCTGTTTTTTCTTCCCCAGAGGCTTATAATTTAGCCAAATTTAGATGAATTTTCACAGGGATACAGGGCTGCCCAGATGGGGGGCAAGTGGGGCAATTTGCCCCAGGCCCAGGGCCCCACAGGGGCCCCCATGAGAATATAGTATTCTATAGTATTGCAACTTTTTTTTATGGAAGGGGCCCCCAAAATTGCCCCAGGACCCCTGAATCCCCTGGGCAGCCCTGCACATCCATGGCACCAGGGTAAAACCCCCACCCTGCAAAATTTCAAGTACTTGCTCTAAAGTATGGGGACAACAGGGCTTCTCAGTGAAACTGTTGTAAGACTTTTTTACCATAGGCTAAACAACATATTTTCCCCAAACCTCGTTCTTGAAAACAGCTGAATTATTTTAGCTGAAACCTCCCCAAAACATTCAGCCTGAAGCAGACACTCAGCATGGAAAATTTCAGCCTGAACAGTTTAGGTTTGGCAAACCTTTAAGCAACTAAGCAGGGGTCTTATAAAGGAAAATGTTGGGCAACCCTAAGGGTAGATGTTGCTACTTGCAAAGTCTATAATAAGTAACAGTAAAAATAGATGTGCAAATAATGCTGAAGTGAATTTGTTTAGAAGTTTGGAAGAATATTTGCAATATCTGCCTTGCTCTAGAGATTAGTCGTGGGGGTTTTTCACTGAAATTTATGCAATTGTAACTCGTTGACTGTACTTATGTAACGCTTGTACTGAGTTACAAAAGCGAAAGCCCAATATATTTAAACTTATGTCTTGATTTTCCAGTCCTGCTGTGCTTGATGCAGAACCATAGAGAGGAGCACAAAGGTAGCTTTATGACACCTTTCCATCCCTCCCCTCTCCGCCTCTCCTCTCCCCTCCCCCCCAGTATTAAGGCTTGTGTAAGGTAGAGCAGCCTGAAAGCTGCTGTAACTTCACACCTAGCTGCCTGTGGGCTCCTGGAGCCATTCTGGCAGCTGGGGATTGCAAGGTTAAGGATGCTCCAGCTACACCACTTTTCTCTTGAACGCAACTTTCTGACAGTGCCCTGGAGGGGGCTCCACACACCCACTGATTCACCCTGAACGCTACTGAAGCTGTTCAAAGCAGCTGGAGCGGACCCAAGAATGACAAATTCTTGGCATAAATAATGTAAATGCCAATAAATGACATAAGGCTGCTTGGTAGAGTTAATGCCAAATTATTTGCTGAACATCTTAAAGTATCTTCTTAGAGGTAGCTAAGTAACATTTGTGTTCCACATAGCTTTTCATAAAGGAGCTCATAGACATTGCTGAGCTTGAGAGTCAAAGCCATTCCCTTCCATTACACAGCACTTGCTTTTATTCTTCATCCCACACAAATTGAAGAAACAATGTTATGGGCCATGGACCAGTCTCCCAAGGGGAAGTGTTGGAAACCCGATCACACGAGTTATTTAAAACTGGACGGGACAAAGCACTCAATAACACTGTAGTGTGTTAACAATCCTGCAGTGGCCCCTAGGGGATGATTGACTAGCTCAAACAAATAGGCCTTTTCAGGTTCTGATTTCTCTGATTCTGTGATCTTGCAAAAGGCAATAGTCTTGGTGAGGGAAAAATTCCTCTCCTGGGGTCGGTAACTTTAACATGTGTTAGGCCCATCACTAACTCCACACCATAGGTCTGCGTGATTGAGGCCTGGCTACCAAAAAACAGCACAGTGTATGGCAATGTATTGCATGTCAGATTGACTCTATAACGATGGATGTATAGCACAATTTTGGGAGTGAGCCACATGAGCAAACATTCCTTCAAGGGGAGCCTATGCTGTTCAGAGATGCAGAACCTTACTAGAAATGTTATACTGGCTGTTTAAATCAGTAGAAAAGGGGATGCTTTGCATTAGCTGTTTGATACTCCCTGGGAGGCAGGCAAATTTCTGACAAGGGAGGGCAGGGAAGCCATCCAGATGAGCTCCCTATCCCATCAAACAGCCTTGTGTAGATTCAGATCTATCACCCGTTCAAGATCTCAGAAGTCACTGTATGCCTACAACTGCTCTAACCAGTAAACACACAGGCAGGTGCAGCAAGAAAACATAATGTGGCAGTCTATTGGATGGGGGGCTGTTGCCCCCTAACCTGTCCCATTGCTGGCACGGGGTGTGTGTGGGTGGAGGGGGGTGATCTTTGACTTTGTTGTGCCTGTCCTTTCTCTTTGTTTGGCAGTTCTCTTTTGGAGACAAACATCTCTGTAGGCCACATAGCCCACTTTTTATCGGAGACAGAGCCTACTCCATGCTGCATGCCGGTTAGTTATGTCAAAGGGGCTCTACCTCTTTCCTTTTAATGTAGAGTGGCTGTGAACTTTGGGCCACTGACATTAGCAGTGTCAAGATTTGGCACAAAGGAAACAAAGAACTATTGAACTTTGATCTGTGTAAACATACGTGTCTAGGTTGTCACACATTCTCAATCATTTTCCCCAGTTCAAAAATTCAGCTGTATCACATCTTAAGAAGCAAAGACAAAACAAAAACCTGCAATGTGACCCACATTGCTAGTTATGGTTTTGATCACTTGGTCTGTCCAATAGCATGTAATAGCCTAAGTTAAAAACAGCCGCACGTTTCTTTTAATCAATATGGTGATTTAAACTGATGCTACTCTCAACTTCCCAAGCTTAGAGAATCTGAAAAAGGCCTAGAGCCATTGTTGGTTGAGACACATGAATAATTTTGTAAAGAAGTATAAAAGGGATTCAAAGTGAAGCGAGAGAATTAATTCACAAATTATAGTTAATGCACTGTAAGATTAGGAGATGTTCAAATAGAATAAAAAAGCAGTAAATACCGCATGCTGAGCCACCTCATAATAAAGAATTGACACACTAAACAGAGACTGGTTCGGTGGGGAAAAAAATACATCCTTGCCACTTGTCACATAGTATTCCCAGATGAAGTACATAAATAAACATGCCACTCACACACGGCACTTCTTCCTACGAAGCTGTCAATGAAGTGAGGTATGAGAATAAAATTGGAGGCCTGGGTGGCAAAGGAAATATCTGGGTTGTGTTTTGCTTCTTTTGGTAGAGAAAGAAGGAAAAGGAAGTATTAGGCCACATAGAGCTATTATTACTTCTATAGCTCCATAGGGCCTTGATTCACCACTCCATCCTCGCACAGCATGGAGAGGGGAGACCACAGAGAGCTGGTTCCCAGGATAAGGAAGCTTGGTTCTCAGGGAGGTTATGTCAGGAATCAAGGCCTGCAGCAGAACTAGTGTTCATGCAGCCTCATCAGTACAGCTGGCCTGCCTGATGGGCCACATCATCTGATTGGCTGGAGGGGTCAGCAGGCCGGCTCTTAAGCCAGCAGCAGCTCACTGGCTGCTCAGTGCTCATGCCCACCACTGTGACTTCTCCTGTGTTACCTTGTTCCTATTGCTTCTGCCTTGCACCCAGCCTTGCTTTTGTCTAGAAACCCTCATTGCCTGCTACCCTGCTTGTTCCAGCTCCTGACCTCCAGCTTGATCCTTGGCTCTGTTATCCATTTCTTTCCCACTGGTTAGACCCCTGATTCCAGTTTCTGACTACCAACTCTGTCTCTGCCCCTAGTCCTCAGTTCCCAATGCCTGCTCTAACCACTAAGCATGACACCTGTTCTGACCATTAGGATAGCCTTCCTTCATTCCGTTCACCTGACACCTTAAGCCAGTGGAAGATCAAGCAGAAATAAGCGTTGCTATAGCACTCTTCCTCCCCTGGCCTCCTCCTGCCCATGCCTACAACACGCCACCTCTTTCACCTTATGCCGGGGATAGGGTGTGTATGGGACAGCTTTCCTCCAACGGACTGCCCAGTCACAGAGTGCAAAGTGTTGTAGCAGGAACTGAAAAACGAGAAGATGTGAATTAAAAGTTGTTCCTCTGCTGCTCATTCTGTTCAGGTGGATTGATCTTTCAATAGGACCCTGGCTGTTTCTCAGGCTCTGTTTTTCTTCTTCTTTTCTTTTCAACAGGAAAAAATAATAAGTGAGTCCTATAGTAAATACTTTTAGAACAGGGATAAATACCTTTTAAAGGCAAAATTCTTCTATCTGGGGTGAGATCCTCATCCCTCTTGGTTCCATTACCTGTTATAAAGGGGCTCTAAAACCCCCCAGATCTGGCTGAGGAAGAATCTCTGGTGATGAAAGTGAGACATATAGCTACTGACTGCCTTCCAGGGAACCCCTAATAAGCCCTGGCATTGCAGGCATGCAGGGGACCACATGCATGCAGAGCTCTGGAGATTCTGGGCAGTATTGCTGCCCATAGAGCAGCCCAGGGAGCCTGCCATTAAACATCCTCTCAGGGATGCCTTAGTTATGTTGTGGGTTGGTCTGGACCCCCAAACAGCCCAGGATCAGGAGAGCACAAAGATTACTTAAAGCTGCATTAGCCCCATCTTCCCCCAGGTTGCGAGTTCTGTGCTGCATCTCTTAGGGTACTTCTACACTACGAGCTGAAAGTGTAAATTCCAGCTTGATGAGACTTACCTGTGCTAACTCTGATCTAGCTCATGCACTAAAAATATATATACCCGCCCCCCAGCACATACAAATCCAAGATGCTAGGTACATACCCAGGGTGACAAGCCCACCACAGCTACACTCTGTTTTTAGCATGCTAGCTCAATCAGAACAAGCATAGGTATGTCATCTTGAGCTGGAATTGACACATCCAGCACAGATTGTAGACATACTCTGAGAGGCACAGCACAGAATTTTCACCCCGATCCACATGGAGAGTGCTGTATGTTCTGCTCTCTCCATTCTGAGGAATGGAATTTCCACTGCAGTGTAGATCTCTACAATGATTTCATGTGTGGCATTTGCATAGCACTTCTGCTCTCTTCTCTGTGGTATGGACTCCCTGACATCATCCATTCATAGTTTCATGTGCACATTCATCAATGTGTTGAGATAATGCAGAATATTCAGGTGAAATCTGAAGTGCTATGGAAGTGCTGAATATAAAACAAATGCAGAATATCAAATAAAGAACTGTAGTTAGTCTCTTATACATCACTCATCACCATGCTATCTGGATCCAGATTCAGCAGTCCATCCTTATTCAGAAACTCACTTCAGCACTTGCTTAATTTCACACATGTCTTTTACATGCCTGGAGTTAAGCACATGCTTACGTTTTTGCTAAACACGGATGGGCTTCATCATTTATTTAAACATGTTGCTGAATTCTGGCCTGAACATCTACTATCTAGAAGAGGTCTGCAAGGCAAGGAAAATGAAGCAAGTGTTGGGTTGCTTGATTGTTTTATTTTAACTATTATTATTTGGTTTTGAACACAGAATAAAATATGTTGGAGTCAAATATTTCTTCCCTTGATTATGGAAAGGTCAACAGATCTGCACAGATTATGTTAACTCATTAATTTACAGAAAATAAAAAGGAAATTCAAATAACAAAGGCTAGTTTGTTCCCCCCGGCAAGGATGTGATTAACAAGAAAGCTTATTGCTATCATGCCTTAAAGTGCTTTCAGAACCATAATATAGCTTAACAAATAGATTTACAACAGTGACACGTGCTAATGGTGGCATTATCGCCTAAAAATGTGGCACTCCTATTAACACGTCTTGGTTTAGGTTCCCTAATGAGCATTCAATTTGATTTTAAGAGACAGTGAAAAGAAAATTATTGTATATTAAATAGCTACCACGTGTTTATTTAGCACATTTGTTGAAGATTAACATGGCCATTTTCATCTGCATAGACTCTATGGATTAGATTCCACTAGTGTAAATTTAAACGAGTGGAAGATCTGGCTTTTCATCTTCAGTAATCCATTAGCATTTAGATAAATACAGAGATAAGTCAACTTTTATCGAAACTATCCAAATACTTGAAATCGAGGAGACTGGAATATTAATTAATACAATACAGGTTAGAGACCAAATTCTGCCCTTAGGTAAGTCAATAGGTTTGCTATTGGGTAAACAAGAGCCAGATTAGGTTCTTTCTGATTAGAACCAGATTTTCAGATATCTGCTTACCTTCCTAATGTGTGCCCATCACCATACTATCTGGACTTGTATGTGGGCTCTCAGACATTATGGTATTTAGACTGCCTAATGTGTGCCCAGTTTTACAATCAAATTAAAGTTTGAAGAACTGTGTTCTCTACTCCTCTCAGATATTACACAGTTTAAGTGTGTTTATTATTCTCCTCCCAGGATGTACTGGTAAGTCATTCCGTTTGAACTTTATTGCTGCAAGGTTTTTGCAAACAAAGATGGACCTGATCCTCTCACTCCAGTTTTACACCAGTAACTTCATTGACCCCAACTCAGTTACTGCTAATTTATACTAGTAAAGCGAGAGGACAATTAATCCCTGATGTTTGACATTTTCCTCTAAGGGTATGTCTACACTACGGGATTAATCCGAATTTATATAATTCGAATTTAGGAAACCGATTTTATAAATTCGAATGTATTCGGCCACACTAGGCACCATTAATTCAGTGGTGTGCGTCCAAGCTACCATAGTAGCATCGATTTCCAGAGCGTTGCATTGTGGGTAGCCAATAACATCTAATTGCCAATAACATCGAATTGCGGCCACACTAACCTTAATTCGGATTAACAATACCGATTTTGACGCTACTCCTCTCGTCGAGGAGGAGTACAGAAATTGAATTAAAGGGCTCTTTAATTCGAATTAAATGGCTTCGTTGTGTGGACAGGTCAAGCGTTAATTCGAATTAAAGCCGCTAAATCCGAATTAAAGTCGTAGTGTAGACCAGGCCTAAAGGTGTTAAGATCTGGGCTCCATCTAGTATCTTGTTCTGGAGGCTTTTATCCATCTGAAGTCAGTTTTATACCCTGTGGTTGGGCCATCTCCCAAACTATCCACTCTGGACTTGTGGCTGCAGCTGTGAGTTGAGGCAGCAGGATCCCAAATAAGTCTCATGCAGGCCTTGTCAGATGCCTTATCTAAGATCCTATTATTGTTTAAAGTCATCAGCATTGCATTGATCAGCATGAGTCGGAGATCCAGGTTACTGACCACTTTGCTGTGGCCTGGGGTGCTATTATTTCCCGATCGAGCTGCTGCCTGAAGGTTCCTGGTCACTGGATCTTGTTTTAGTGATGGGTTTGGATTTCCTTTCTCTCTCCACACCTGTTACTTCTGAGATTGGACAGGTTAGGGGTCTCCCTGTTTGTTTGTTGTTAGATGTTGTCCTCTATGTGGTTTACCAGTGCCACAGGGTGAATCACAGGTGAGATCAGCTCAACCTCCCTAGGTGTGGTATTCATGCTGTGGTGTACAGAGGGGCACTTCTGCTTCCCAAATAGGCACAGTAGAGTGTGAGCTGGGAGGCATTTTCCTTTCTTTCCTTTTTCTGTCTTCCCCCTTATGCCCTAGGGTTCATGCTACAATGACTCAGTGCCCTGATCTGGCCTTTTCAAGTAGAGGCCCTTGCATAAGAGGGTTGGGTGAAATAAATTGTAGTGACATCACATAGCACCAAGAGGAAAAAGTAAAGTACCGAAACCACATATGTGTTGGAGGAATAGAGAAAGGGGATTTCTGGGAGCCAAGACATTTGTTATACCCAGAAAATGTGTTTTTAAAGAATGTGCATGTGCAAAACATCCTTTTGCATGCTCACAAACAAGCAAGTCAAATGCAGGTATTCAGGTTGCATGTTTTGCATGTGCAATTATATATGCTCGTGTATTCACATATGGAGTACGTGCATTTTAGATGTCGGTATTCGAAGGTTTGATCCCATCTATATACCACATTATTTTAAAACCCAGCACATTTCACTTTGTAGTCCACAAAATCCAAATACTAGAATTTGGTCTCCCGGAGTAAATACTTTCACAAACACAACCTCAGACACTAATCCTTGCTTAGTATGTTTTGTTATAACCACAGTCTGCACTTTGAACTTGGCAAGCCAAACACATCCATATATTGTATGAATCACCCTGTAAGAAAATATGGTATCTTTATCGTTCCTTTGCTCAGGCTGGATTTGTTTAAAAGGAACTGAGCTCTGCTTTGGGACCAAATTTAACATCTGTGGGAGAACCTTTTCTGGGGATTTGCTAGTGTCTCATGGGCATCTATCTTAGCAGCTGTGGATTTTGGGTGGGCAGCCTTGTGAAAGCTGATCAGATGTCAAAGAGCCAGCTGTGTGACTCACTGCAAGTTATTTTCAGCATTGGTAGCAAAGCAAAACAGGAGCTAGTGCAGAATTTTAGCAATCCTAGCAGATAGGAAGGAAATATCATGGGGGAAACATAGTTTCAATTGAACCAAGTGATATAACTTGGAGAAATACATTGCAGTTGGGTTTAAAATAATTTTGTTAAAGAGAAGCCCTTCCCTGTTCCACCGTGTGCATATACACATAAACACAGCCACACACTCCCCTGCCCGTTGATCAAACAGGCGTGCATTATCAATGAACTCTGCATTATTGCTGCACATTACATAGAATCATAGAATATCAGGGTTGGAAGGGACCTCAGGAGGTCATCTAGTCCAACCCCCTGCTCAGAGCAGGACCAATCCCCAGACAGATTTTTGCCCCAGATCCCTAAATGACCCCCTCAAGGATTGAACTCACAACCCTACAGTACATCATGCACACTACACAGTGCCTATAATGTGGCTGCACCCTGAAGTATAGCAGCCACAGCACCCTGGTGTCTATAGTGTGGCTGACAGCTGTGGCATTATTGGTGGAGCTTAGCCGCTAATAAGCAAGCCACTCATTATAATATATGCAATGGACATGAAACAATAAATGCTGGAGAAGAGAAAACCACTCCTAAATTGTGTGGCAGGGTGCGGGCTGCAGTGCATCCTCCACGCCTGCAGGTTTCACACGGTGGCTTTGAAATAGCAACAGCAAGCTTTCAGTGACACGTGAGCAGAACGTTAGGACTAGAATATGCAAGGAGCTGATTGAGGAGGTATCTGAGCCATTAGTGATTATCTTTGAAAAGTCATGGAAGACGGGAGAGATTCCAGAGGACTGGAAAAAAGGGCAAATATAGTGCCCATCCATAAAAAGGGAAATAAGGACAACCCAGGGAATTATGGACCAGTCAGTTTAACTTCAGTACCTGGAAAAATAATGGAGTAAATAATTAAGCAATCAATTTGCAGACACCTGGAAGATAATAAGGTGAGACGTAACTGTCAGCATGCAACTGTCAAAAACAAATTGTGTCAAACCAACCTAACAGCTTTATTTGACAGGGTAGCAAGCCTTATGGATAGGGGGAAGCGGTAGATGTGGTATATCTTGACTTTAGTAAGGCTTTTGATACTGTCTTGCATGACCTTCTCATAAACAAACTAGGGAAATACAACCTAGATGGAGCTACTATAAGGTGGGTGCATAACTGGTTGGAAAACCATTCTCAGAGAGTAGTTATCAGTGGTTCACAGTCAAACTGGAAGGGCATATCAAGTAGGGTCCATCAGGGATCAGTTTTGGGTCCAGTTCTGTTCAATATCTTCATCAATGATTTAGATAATAGCATAGATAATACACTTATAAAGTTTGCAGATGTTACCAAGCTGGAAGGGGTTGCAAGTGTTTTGGAGGAAAGGTTTAAAATTCAAAATGATCTGAACAAACTGGAGAGATGGTCTGAAGAAAATAGGATGAAATTCAATAAGGACAAATGCAAAGTACTCCATTTAGGAAGGAACAATGAGTTGCACACATACAAAATGGGAAACGATTGCCTAGGAAGGAGTATGGCAGAAAGGGATCCTGAGATCATAGTGGATCCCATGCTAAATCTGAGTCAATAGTGTGATGCTGTTGTAAAAAAAATCAAACATCATTCTGGGATGTAATAGCAGGAGTGTTATAAGTAAGACATGAGAAGTAATTCTTCCGCTCTACTCTGCTCTGATTAGGCCTCAACTGGATTATTGTGTCCAGTTCTGGGCACCACATTTCAGGAAAGATGTGGAGAAATTAGAGAGGGTCCTGAGAAGAGCAACAAAAATGATTAAAGGTCTCGAAAACATGACCTATGATGGAAGATTGAAAAAATTGGGTTTCTTTAGTCTGGAAAGGAGAAGACTGAGAGGGGACATGATAACAGTTTTCAAGTACATAAAAGGTGGTTACAAGGAGGAGGGAGAAAAAAATATTCTCCTTAGCCTCTGAGGATAGGACAAGAAGCAATGGGCTTAAATTGTAGCAAGGGTGGTTGAGGTCGGACATTAGAAAAAACTTCCTATCAGGGTAGTTAAGCACTGGAATAAATTGCCTAGGGAGGTTGTGGAATCTCCATCATTGGAGATTTTTAAGAGCAGGTTAGACAAACACCTGTCAGGGATGGTCTAGCTAATACTTAGTCCTGCCTTGAGTACAGGGGACTGAACTAGATGACCCCTCCAGGTCCCTGCCAGTCCTACAATTCTATGATTCTATGACAACTGGATCTGTGGCCCTTCATTCATCCTCAGTTCCTTCATGTAGCTCCACTTGGAGGCAAACATGGGGCAGTTCTGCGCCAAGGTAAATTATTTAGGAGCTACTCTGAAGGTACCTGCGGGTTGTCCTGGCCAGAAACAATATAAAAATAACAGACTTGGTTTATTGAAGGCAATGCAGTGTATCCCAGTCAATGCAGATTACCTGCCTTCAGGTATTTTGGCTCTGAGGCATACTCTGGCATGGAGCCCAGCCTGAAATATGTGACAACCATGAAAGAATAACAACCATGAAGGCTTCTGCATATTCTGAGAAGTGAACTCCCCCCTCAGGATGGCTGCATAGCTGGCACCTTAACCACTGTAGCTTTGGGATGAATACAATGTTAGCTGTTTGTATATTTGCATGGTACTAATCATTCCCAGCAGGTGCTACACAGATGATGCTGGAAAACCTTTTTGGTCCATTAAAAAAGAAATGACTGGTCACTATGGATACTGTGTGTTCATGTGCCATGTCGCATTATTTTGTGTAATATCCCCTGCAGGAAGGAAGCTACAGCATCACATACATTCAGTGGTCAAGGCTGGCCATCTATTTACAACACCGCAAATAACATGCTGGCATGCTGTCCTTTTTGCTCCAATAGTGTGTGATTTCACCATCTTTCATCTGGACGTTCCAGACACGCTAGTTAATAATGATCATGGGTGGAGGAACTGGAGACAGTATAGCCTTTAGGAAATGCCTTAGCAGAGATTGTCTGGATGCTACACAAAGTGTTCTGTCATTTCTTTGAGGTTTGGCATGTCCCTGTCACTCTTACTTACATCTTCACATGTCTTCCACGCTAGAATGCTAAGTGGGGCTGCAGGTTTGTCAGAGTAAATTAAAGAGTAAGTTGAGGTAAAAATGCCCAAAGTCATGGAAATTACGACAAGTTATAAAAAAAAAACATGGACCTTTGTTGGCACTCTAATTGTATATCTTTTTCAGTTTGGTCTTTATTAATAATCTTACTTCAGTAAAGACTCCTGAACTGACAGGGGGTTAGACTCCATGACCTAACAGTTCTTTCCATCTCTTATTTATATTATTCTATATCCACATAGTTACTTTCCCTTCACCACCCCTAATACATTCATATTTATTATTCCCACAATAGGCCCACGTCTCTTAAATATGTTATCCCCAATTTTCTTATACTCTTATACTGATGTTTCTTTTTCTTCTAAAGTGATCGCCATTAAATAGTCTATACATTTTCCACATTACCACAAGGTAGTATATAATATACAGATTTTATTTTTCCTGTTTTAAGGATAGGGAAAACTGTTCTATCACAGAAAACTGTATGTGTAACTGCTGGCAAATGTCTTGTAAATAGTTTGTTTTTTTTCATCCCTGGCAGCACTGCTGCCATTTGCACTCTACCAGTTAGCCTGGTAGGTTATTGCCTCACGACTTACACATAGTAAACATTCACCCACATGCTTACACGTCAGAGCGACAGTTCCAAAATGTCAAAAAATCATACACTGGTGAAAGAAAAGTGTAAGTTGCCGTGTATTCTAAGACACTCAGTGACAGCTGGGACTTACAGACTTACAGTGGTGCTGATACACTTGTGAAAATGGTATGGAGGACAGGGGCTGTGAATGATGCATAATAGACAAGGGGCCTCACTCCAATACCTTTTTTCACTAGTGTAAATCCACTGGGCCTGCTTCTACACTGCCTTGCACCTCTGCAGTCATTTACAGACATGCAAAGTTGCTATAAAAACACGATCGTTCTGATTTGGGTGGCATTTTAAATTTGTCTTGCACTGACTGTGTACAGATATCAATGATTTTACAGGGGAGAATCAGGCCTTCGAGTGGCTCTTTTGGACACAATATTATGATATCCAAAGGAATTATCTTGCCTTTTTATACCTTCTACATTGCTAGCTGTCTTTACTTCTTTCTCTCTAATTTTGTTATTGGTCGTGGTGGTGGTGGTCTGGCCCAGTACTGGGCTGGACTGTCACCAGTCTGTTGTGATTTCACCTAGTTGCTTGGTCCCATGTGCTTCCAAGTCAAATGGCTCTGAGTATAGTCTAGTCATTGCTTCTGGCTCTATAGGATACACTCCTCAGCTCAGAACTTTGGTCCAACACCTTCTCTGGGTTGTGGGGTGCCACCGCCCAGCCACCATAGACAGCCACACAGGCATGCTCCCCCAGAGCACCACATAGGCTGTGAGCACTATGGGCTCTAGTCCTTGGGGACAGCATGGCAGAAAAAGAAAGGATACAAACTTAGCAAAATAATTTCTTAACCACACAAACTTTACTCTTAAAGCACTTAAGATTACAGTTCTTTGAAATCAACCAAAAGTTGTCAGGGCTGGTCTACACTTAAAACTTAGGTCAACATAGCAAAAGTGCTGACGGGTCATGAAAAATACATACTCCTGAGCATCATAGCTATGCCAACCTGACCCCTGGTGTAGACACAGCTAAGTCGATGGAAGAATGCTTCCATCAACCTATCTACCACTGCTAGGGAAGGAGGAGTTCCTACAGCAATGGAAAAACCCTTTCCGTCACTATAGGCTGCATGTACAGTACAAGATTACAGTGGCATAGGTACAGTACTGTAGCTATCCCCCTATAACATCCATAATGTAGACATAGCCTGAGATGCACCCTCTCTGGTGTGATCTCCCCTCTTCTGCGAAACCAAGGTGTGCCAGAATTTCAGGCTGGGCAGAGTCCCTTCTTACGTCTCTCGAGGAAGTCCTTCTTAGAAGTGGTGATGGTTGGCCCCTTCACACAGCACCACATCCCCCTTTTAAGTACAGTCTCTGTCTCTTTGCGACTGGGATGCTCCAGCCCTCTTCCATTCATAGGGCTGGTCTATGCTAGAAAATGAGATCGTCCCAGCTACCTCACTCCAGGGTGTGAAAAATCCACACTACTGAATGATATAATTAAACCAACCTAAATCCCTATGTGGACAGTGGTAGGTTGTTGGAAGACCTAGCTACTGCCTCTTTGGAAGGTGGATTTACTACAGTGAGGAGAGAACCCCTCCCATCACTGCAGTGTCTTGGCTACACTGGCGCTGTACAGCGCTGCGACTTGCTGCACTCAGGGGTGTGAAAACGCCCCCCCCCCCAGCGCAGCGAGTACAGCGCTGTAAAGCGCGAGTGTAATCAGAGCCTGCAGCGCTGCACGCTCGCTCGCAGCACTGCAAGCTATTCCCCTCGGAGAGGTGGAGTACTTACAGCCGCGGCAGCGCTGGGAAGTCCTGAGTGTAGCCAAGGCCATAGATACAGCTGTACGTGCCCTTTGTAAAAAAGCTATAGTTCCTTGGGTGTGGACCAGCAGTTTAGAGATAATCAACGTCAATGGCCCCCAGCTGCAGTCTTGATGTCTTCAATGAGGTGTTAAGCACTTTCCTGGACAGGAAACTGTCTGGAATGCAATACAGTAAGCTGCCCTCAGGCAAGTTTAGACTTATGTTCAGCACATAATACAAAATGGAGTTCATAATTTGCTACAAACATATCTCACTCTGTCACAAACACACTTTGTATTTTCTTTGCATCTCTAGAATTGTTTCCACAACTGTCTGGTGTAAAGTTTTGACACCATGTAATGTATTTGTTTTCCTTGCATGGGTATATCCTATAAACAACAGTTATGCACTGAAGAATGATTTAAGCAGAAAGTGACTCCAGCAAGAAACAAACTGTACAATGATATGCTCTGCTTCTATAAAGAACTACATCACAACTAATAAATCATTTCTCCAAGGTCTAATTGCCTATACATTCACTTAACGTGTAGGACTGCTTGTAAAAGCACCATCTGGAGGTTCCTAATAATATCAGAGCTAGCGCTCAGAGAAGATAAATTTGTGAATACATTTTTGCCCGTTATTCAACTAGTTCCATATATAGTTGAATAATATTCATAGATTCATAGATTCTAGGACTGGAAGGGACCTCGAGAGGTCATCGAGTCCAGTCCCCTGCCCACATGGCAGGACCAAATACTGTCTAGACCATCCCTGATAGACATTTATCTAACCTACTCTTAAATATCTCCAGAGATGGAGATTCCACAACCTCCCTAGGCAATTTATTCCAGTGTTTAACCACCCTGACAGTTAGGAACTTTTTCCTAATGTCCAACCTAGACCTCCCTTGCTGCAGTTTAAGCCCATTGCTTCTTGTTCTATCCTCAGAGGCTAAGGTGAACAAGTTTTCTCCCTCCTCCTTATGACACCCTTTTAGATACCTGAAAACTGCTATCATGTCCCCTCTCAGTCTTCTCTTTTCCAAACTAAACAAACCCAATTCTTTCAGCCTTCCTTCATAGGTCATGTTCTCAAGACCTTTAATCATTCTTGTTGCTCTTCTCTGGACCCTTTCCAATTTCTCCACATCTTTCTTGAAATGCGGTGCCCAGAACTGGACACAATACTCCAGCTGAGGCCTAACCAGAGCAGAGTACAGCGTGTCTTGCTCACAACACACCTGTTAATACATCCCAGAATCATGTTTGCTTTTTTTGCAACAGCATCACACTGTTGACTCATATTTAGCTTGTGGTCCACTATAACCCCTAGATCCCTTTCTGCCGTACTCCTTCCTAGACAGTCTCTTCCCATTCTGTATGTGTGAAACTGATTTTTTCTTCCTAAGTGGAGCACTTTGCATTTGTCTTTGTTAAACTTCATCCTGTTTAACTCAGACCATTTCTCCAATTTGTCCAGATCATTTTGAATTATGACCCTGTCCTCCAAAGCAGTTGCAATCCCTCCCAGTTTGGTATCATCCGCAAACTTAATAAGCGTACTTTCTATGCCAATATCTAAGTCGTTAATGAAGATATTGAACAGAGCCGGTCCCAAAACAGACCCCTGCGGAACCCCACTCGTTATGCCTTTCCAGCAGGATTGGGAACCATTAATAACAACTCTCTGAGTACGGTTATCCAGCCAGTTATGCACCCACCTTATAGTAGCCCCATCTAAATTGTATTTGCCTAGTTTGTCGATAAGAATATCATGCGAGACCGTATCAAATGCCTTACTAAAGTCTAGGTATACCACATCCACAGCTTCTCCCTTATCCACAAGACTCGTTATCCTATCAAAGAAAGCTATCAGATTGGTTTGACATGATTTGTTCTTTACAAATCCATGCTGGCTGTTCCCTATCACCTTACCACCTTCCAAGTGTTTGCAGATGATTTCCTTAATTACTTGCTCCATTATTCATTGGGAATTTTCGACATTTTCTCATCAAATAATTATTCCTTTTTCTTTTCTTAATCGATGAGCTCTAGTGACTCAAACTTTTCTCCACCTACATGCAAAGAGAGGGAAAATATAGACAGTTTACAGTTGATTGTTAACTAAAAAAACAATATGGGTGAAACACTGGCTCCTTTGAAGTCAATAGTAACATTTTCATTGATTTCAATAGGCTGGGATTTCACCCTATAATTTTTGCAGACTTAAATCTATCACTAGTTTAATAATGAAAAATTGTCTCTATAACATCCCAGGTAGTGAATGCTGAGGTACATTCTTCAGTAACTTCTTTAGGCTGGAGTTGAGGAGCTGAAAACAAATCACGAATAATGAATAGACATTTGTGCTTTCCTTTCCTCAAAAGTCTCTGTCGAAATCTCTTGTTCCCCACCCCCACTCTCTTTTTACAGTCTATAGAACATTTCACCTTTCAGCAACTACAGCTTGGGATCCCAAGAAACTGCAGGTCAGGTTTGTTACCTGGCTTATTCCAGTGGGTTTCAGTATGAAAATATTGGGGTCCTGATTTTCTGCTCTCAGTTCTCTATGTCACATCGATGGAATTACATTGGTATAAAACCAATGGGAGATCAGAATCCAGCCAATCATTTACTGTTCTGCTTTAAAGATTGCTGGACAACATTTTAGGACTATTCATAGAGGAATAATCATGATAATGTGCCACCTGTCTGTTAGTGAAACCTGAATGATTTGCAAAATTATATAAAAAGCCAAGATACTGTGAACCAAATTTATTCCCGGCCTAATACTATTAGCATCAACAGAGTTAGACCAGTGATGAATACGGTCCTTGTATGCTTGTTCTACAAACATGGATTGGGGGATATAAATAGCAGCTGGGGACAGCATGTTGAGAGGTTAGAACTGGTTGTCAAACAGGCATACTCTCATGTTTTCTTTTGTGATGCTGGAAGATCTGTCATGGACTGTATAAATCTGAAGCTACCAGAACCTCAGTACTCTGTGTTTGGACATTGTAACTGTGTGACTTTTCTTTCCTGTTTGGACTTGGATGAAGAAAGCCCTGCTTTTTAGTTTGGATGTGGGATATACTGTGATTGCTCTAAAAACTCTGTTGTCCAAATTCCTTTCCTGGTGCAACCATTTGCTGCACTTTTTGACCCATCATAGTGAGATCTTGTATTGATGATAATCCTGTGTACAATATATGGCACAGCCAGTGAATTAAAGATGGAAATGCAGTGTTGATTTTGAGCTTCCTCACTGCTTTTGTTTTGGAGTTGGATTCAAACCAAAATCCTACATATGACCAAGTAGGAAAGTTCAGTCGCAGAACCAAGCATTGCAGCTGTTAATTCCAGAACTGTTATGCTATATCTTTTCAAGAACAGAATTGCAGAATGCTTCCCTGTTTTACTCTTCATTGATTCCTGTTACAGACCCAAATTTACTAATTTCCCACCCAAACCTGCTTTCTTTCATCTTCCTTTTATTAATGGAATATTTTAACCTCTGAAACTGTGAGAAGATAGTCAATGGTAAGAAAATTAATCTCACTACACTTTTTAAGCTTCCTTCGCTTCCCCCCCACCCCCACCTAGTACTCCCAGTTTCAGATCTTTTTCCCACATTTTAGTGTCAGGAGACTGAAGTACATTCACAGCTGATTACCTTCTGCACATAAAATGAGAAAGTGAATGGACAACTCGTGTTCTGTGACATGTTATAGGGCCTCAAGCTCCTTTAGACTCAATATTCTGTCATTCGACCTATTAAGATTTTGTCGTATTTTCTTATTCTTAATTTTCATTCACTGTAAACACTATGATGACTCCTTTTAACATGGAGACATTTGAGTGGTGATCAACATTTTGTGTTGCATGCATCCTGAATGCTGAAGCTAAGTAAGTTTGTAATGATGTCAGCAAAACTGATTACAATTTTCTCTTATTCTTTCTTATTCAAAATTAATTCATAATTTTAGTGTCAATTTGTGATTGGTTACATAAATCACATGATACTTTCTCTGTTCCTGATTGAATGATAGTAACTCTTAACACTTTTCTGGTGTGAATACTCACAGGAAGCTGATTTGAAATTAATTGAGTGAGCTTAAAACGCACTTTCCACAAGCAGTTGCACTAATGAAGCTCAGTTGCACAAATGTCCATGGACACCGAATATAAAATGAAGTGAATTCATTTAAAACTCTGAATGAATGTTTGTGGAAACCTCTTTGCAGTATTTGCCTAACTCGTGTGAAAATATTAGTTTCTGCACAGTAAAAATTCGTAATGGCAAATATGCTGTAAAATATCCCCCCAAAATCAGTTCTCATATGATGTAGATCCCAATGCAAACCTTAGCATCTTGGATCTATATACCTAGGTATCCACCCACATATTCACCTCCCAAAGGTACTCAGATAACAAGGTCTCATGATGCTAAAAGTGAGAGTGTGAGTGGTATTTTACTGACATCACATTTTTCACAAAACAATCTCTCTATAACATTAAAATCAGTGTAACAGGGATTGGAATTTGTACATTGCAAGGCACTGTAACAATATGGGATATTCATCATACTTGAAAATAATTGGAGTTTCACAATCTGAATTCAGTACAGACCAAATCCTGTGCCCTTTCAAGTCAATGAAACTTTTGCCAGTGACTTCAGTGGAATCATACTATGGCTCTGTACATAGATTCCAGCATATTTTAATTTCACAAATAATTAGTTTGTATCTAGTCACCTCCACATTTTATTCCAAAATATACTGCCTGTACAAGGGTTAACCGGGGCTCGACCCTCCCTGGGGCGGCGGGGAGCCACACCGCCTCACTACACTGCCTTAAAAACATATACACACATAAATCTTAAAAAGCAGCTTAAATATCTTGGGCATAATCCTGTTTTCACTTGCACCTGTTTTAAACCAGGATAATTGAAGAAAATAGGACTAATCATATGCTACATACTGAAAGTATCTTGCTAAATAAGGGCCTTACCATGGTATATGTGAGAGAAGAATCAGGCACAACATATTTTGCTCTTATTTGTTTTAATCTAAACCTTATGCTGTCTACCACAGTTGAACCGTGAACAGACATTGGAGGTAGAGATTCAAAAGCCCTCCCACTCCAAAATCAGTGTTTTCTGTTGGAAATGATGAAAAGCCTTGACTATGAAACCTCTCACCGTAACCAGAGAGAGAAGTATGTGCCTTTAAAGGATTTTCTTGCAGGAAACTGAAGGCGGGGAGGAAGGGGGTCTGGATGAGTGAATGGTAAACAGGAACATTAGTAATGCTCGAATACGTTGTATGTTCTGTGAAAAACAGATTTTCCATACTAACCCTACAAATTCTATCTGATATGCTTTCCTACGCATTTGCAAATCACAGTCAAATATACAGTCTAGCAAGGTCATTTAAGAGTTATAGGCAGAACCTTTCCATTTTGTTAATCACTTACAGCTCTAATTTCACACTACATCAGTCCTTTTTACTTTGGCTCAGGCAACCCGCTACAATCCTCTTCTAAAAATCTCATATTGCTAAACATCTGTTCCCTGTATACTGGAAACAATGGGGGGGGGGAAGTTTGCAAAAAGTCAGTTGCTTTATAGCAATCTCTAGTGATTAGCGATGATACCTTAGATAGTTGAGTGATTAAATAAATAAATACCCAGGTCTTTAATTCAGTTTCAGCCCATGGTACTATTTGGAGAAGCCCCAGGGCTTCTCTGAATTGTGCCTGGCTGTCTATGAGCCCTAAATGGCCATTCTGACACTGAGGATCACTGGAGTACAAGGACATTCCAGTCATGTGGCTGAGATCCGCTACACTGGCTTTGCATCCCTAGGGGTTCTCCCTTTTGCAATACAAGTCTTGTCCATGACTCAATGGACCGAAGAAGGGCTGAGAATCTGTCCCATATATAATAAACATGAATTTTCAAATTGGACTGTTCTCTCCAGGAGAGGGGGGAGCAGCTGCCCTTAGTGGAAGAGTTCAAGTATATATGGGTCTTGTTCACGAGTGACGGTAAGTGGGATCTGAGGTGGTGAAGCGGGAGCTGAGTTCTCAGATGAAGCTCTCGGTTTACAGGTTGATCTATGTCCCCATCCTCACCTATTGTCACGAACGTTGGGTAATGACCAAACGGACGAGATTGCAAGTAAGTAAGAGTAGCAATACCATGATCCCTAAAATAACCTTGTGACCCCCCTGCAACTCTCTTTTGTGTCAGAACCCCGAATTTGAGAAACGCTGGTCTCCCCCCATGAAATATTTTCAGTACAGGGTAAAAGCACACAAAAGACCAGATTTCACAGTTCGTGATGGGTTTTTCATGGCTGTGAATTTGGTAGAGCCCTAGCTCTTACCAAACAAATGGGCATTTGATTGCTCCCTCATTTAGCCTGAATGAAAAGCAGATATCACACCCACCATTCTGCAGTGAGGTTTGTGACTGCCTCTAGTTTAAAGATATATTCGCTGGGAGCCACCCAATCTTCAGCATAACAATAGCATCAGACTGTCACAACAGTTTATAGAATAAAAGAGGGGAGAGGTGAAAAAGACTTATCATTAGGTTATTGAGTACATTTCCCAGCCAGTGTCTGATTCTTTTTTGGAGGAGGATATTTCTTAGGCTATGTCTACACTGGCAATTGAATGACAAAACTGTTGTCGTTCAGAGGTGTTAAAAAAACAACAACCCTGAAAGACAAAAGTTTTGCCGGGGTAAGTGCCAGTGTGAACAGCGCATTGTCAGCGGGAGCGCTCTTCTGCCGACAACGCAATCGTGGCTCGTTGTTGGGTGGAAGTATTTTGTCAGCAAAAAAGCCGACAAACAGGGGCTACGCGGCCCGACTTTTAGCGACACAGCTTTGTCGACACGACCGTGTCACCAGAAGCTGCGTAGTGTAGACATGGCCTATGTGTTTAATTTAGAACGGGTTAAAAGGTCTCAATTGATGGGGCTCCAATCACTGCCTTTTGGCCACCATTCCATTGCTCAATACTTCTCATTCTCAGGAATTTGTTCTTGTTTTTTTGTGCAGTTTTTCATTCTTGTTTTCATCCCATATTTCCCAGTTATATCACTGTGCAGCCTCCAAAACAATGTCTGCACAATCCCTGGTGCAACATGTAAACTCTTTAACATTTTGTAGATGGTTATATCTCCCCGTGCTAATGCATTTAAGCACCTGCTGAAGCCCATCCCTATTCACCAAGATAAAGTTAAGTATGTGTTTAAATGTATTGCTGATTTAGGGCCTTAGTCACCTTTTTACTGGGCCATATATAGTTAGCTCGTTATATCTTTCCTCGTTCTATCTTTCCTCCAATAGCACTCTGGCAATTTTTGTTTCTCTTATCTGAATTTCTTGCAATGGACCAATGTTTTTCTGGCAATGTGGTGCCCTTGAAATCAATGCAATATTCCAGATAGGAAGGATGCACCAGAATTTCCTGCTTAATTGTTAATTATTTCCTTTATTAAATTTTAGATATGCTTAAAAAATCTGTAATGATTTACACTTCTTTGTAACTAGATGCAGGAGTTAGAATATCTTTTATATTACACTGACGTTTTTCTTTAGGGAATGAGTAATATTTTACACCCACTGGTTTCCAATATGTATCAGCATCCCCTATGTTTCCTTGAGGGTCTTTCTGCCTAGACTTCTCATCATCATAGCCATTTCACCTTTATCATTGTGGCAACTATCACATTTGGTTGGTCAAGGAACATTGCATGATTTGCTTCCTTTCCTTCCATCTCTCTAAGTATCTGTATGATTTGTCTGATGGATTATTTCAAAATGACCTTGTTAAATGTGAACGTATAAAGCAAGACATATTTATTATGTGTGGCTTTGACCAGTCAGTCCTTTCATAGAATGGATAGTGTGTCAGAGAATGCACAGCACAAACTCAAACTGCCAAGGATTTTAATCCAGAAAAAATCTGAATTTAAAAGGAGTGAACAACTCTTGTCAATGACATTCATAGTACAAAATTTCACCCTCCCTGCTCCCGGTCCTGTTGCTGAGAATGGGTTGTTTGTTGATTTCCTTGGGCATTGGCTACAGTTCTTTGAGCCATTGCTAAAAGAAAGAGTTGGATAAAGAGAATGGGCTAAATCTTCATCCCTAATGCAAGTGCCCATTAAACTTGCAGCATTCAATCAGGGGTGAATTTGGCCCACGTATTTAGAGAAGCCTAAGGGCTACTCTGACATATGCCTGCAGAACAGATGCTCTTTATTTTGGCATCTGGGGATTGCCAGAGCATAAGGACAATGTAGCCACCACCTCTGTGCCAGTGAGTGAGAAAGGAACGTCTTCAGCGGTTCTATATCACCCAATGATTCTCCAGTGCGGAGGGGAATCTCTAAGGGTTGAACACCCACCGCTGGCCCTGGTCAGCTGACTTGAGCTTGCAAGGCTCGAGTTGCGGGGCTGTAGACATTGCTGGGTAGACATTCGGGCTCGCACAGGATCCTGAGCTGTGGGACCCTGCAAGGCGGGGAGGGTCCCAGAGCCTGGAATCCAGCCTGAGCCTAAATGATTACAAAGCAATTTTTAGCCCTGCAGCCTGAGCCCTGTGAGCCCAAGTCAGCCGACCAGGGCCAGCTGAGGCGATGCCCGGGTCCTTTATTGCAGTGTAGATGTACCCTAAAGGGGCAGCTAAGGCAGCCTTAGAACACTAGAGGAGACGAAGCTGCCAGAGATCTGGCTCCAACAGTGTATTATGTAGAGATGGCAACCAGTCACAAAATTAGCGTCCACATTTAGAACACTCAGAGTCGTGGAGGGCTTTGGTTTGACCCATTATGAAGATGGGAAACATATGTAAAATTTCAGATTCAGATGTGGATTCCCAAACTCAATCCCCAAAGCTTTGAAGGGATGGGAACATCATCTGGTCCATTTCTTGTATTTATTCTTAACGTGGTTCAATTTGCCGTAATAGCATCAGATGACAAAATATTGCTGCTTCATCCTTAGCCCCATTTTCCTTTTGTCTCCAACTCTGTTTTTCATTTTATTCTTGGCATGTCTGTTAATTTCCTTGAGTCCTCCTCAGTTTAAGGATTACTGAGCATTTCTGAAATCATTTTTTTAAAAGTGATTTTTTTTTCTCGTTATAAAACAAACAAAATTATTTTTCCCCCTCAAGCAGAAGATGGAGGGTTATAATAACAGAACTTGGAACATTAAGCAATAAGACAAGAACTCCAAAGCTGAGCAGAAAGGGAAGTTGTGAGAGGATTAACAGACACTTGAGACGGAAACAAACCAGAGCACTGAAAAGAAATTTACGCGCATTAATAATACAGAGGGTAGCAAGGTTAAGACACCAGTCTGAAGTGAAATTCTGAGTTTCAGACAAATTTATCCTAAAAATAATAAGAGTAAGACACCAAAAATAATTCACTGCCCTTTGTCAGACGTTCCATTATGCTTTCTTTAAAAAAAATATTATTGTTTCACGTCAGGGTCATAAAATTTCTGAAATGATGGATGCTTTGGCGTTATAATTACAGTGAGAGGGCTAGGGCAGTGGCACTCTACATGGAAAGCAAACTTGCATTTTTCTCTCATTTGTCTCCAATCCCTTGATCCAAAGGTTGGGTTTAAATCAAGTTAATACAGAAATTAAAATGAAGGGATTTGTTAGGATGGAGAAAACCTGGGCTCTTTAAGGGTGGTCTCACTAATGTCTTGTTGTCTGCAAGAATGCTCAAGAATGCTCTGATTTGGTAGACAATAAGACTGGTTGTACATATAGTTTTTGTACTGATTTAACTATTTCAAGGTGTGATTTTTCACTGAAGTAGTTAAATCATACAACCCCTCATGTGGACACAGTTATATTGGTATAGATATGTCTTACATCAGTATAACTATCCCTGTAAATTTAGCAGAATAAATTTTACCACTACAAGGCATCTTTCTACCAGAATAACTGCATCCATTCTAATGGTTATACTTTTTTAACTATACCAGCTTATATCTGGTATACTGCTGTATAAATATCGTGTTTAGACAAGTCCTAATTCATTTTAGCCAAGACAGCAAATGCATAAATGGGATATTCCTTTGCGCTCGCTCTCTCTCTCTCTCTCTCTCTCTCTCTCTCTCTCTCTCTCTCATTCTTTATGACTTTTTTGTTTTATAAAGGTTTTGGGGCAAATATTGTAAAAGAGAAAGTGATTAGTACACTTCTCTAGCATATCATTGAGGAGCCAGTCCTGCAATGACTTATGCACATGAGAAATTTCAGTTTTCTGAACAGTTCCATTGATCATGCATTTTAAATCAGCAGGTCCAGATATCTTGCATCCAAGAGTTTTAAAAGAGCTGGCTGAGAAGCTCACTGGCCCATTAATGTTGATTCTCAGTAAGTCTTGGAGCACTGGGGAAGTTTCAGAAGACTGGAAGAAAGCTAAAATTGTGCCAATTTTTAAAATGGGCAGATAGGATGACTGGGCTAATTATAGACCTGTCAGCCCAACATTGAGCCCAGGCAATGGAGCAGCTGATACGGACTCGATTAATAAAGAACTAAAGGAGGGTAATGTAATTAATGCAAATCAACATGAGTTATGGAAAATAGATCCTGTCAAACTAATGTATTATCTTTTTTGATGAGATTACAAGTTTGATTGATAAAGGTAATAGTGTTGGCTTATGTAAGGCATTTAAGTTGGTACCACATGACATTTTGATTAAAAAACTAGAACGATATAATATTAACATGGCACATATTAAATTGATTAAATACCTGACAAACTGATATGTTTCAAAATGTAACTGTACATGGGGAATTGCCATTGAGTGGGTATGTTTTCAGTGAGGTCCCACAGGGATTGATTCTTGGCCTTACACTATTTAACATTTTCATCAACGACCTGAAAAATAACATAAAATCCTCACTGATAAAATTTGAAGATGACACAAATATTGGGGGAGTGGTAAATAATGAAGAGGACAGGTCACTGATTCAGTGTGATCTGGATCACTTGGTAAAGTGGGCACAAGCAAACAATATGTGTTTTAATACGGTTAAATGTGAATGTATGCCTCTAGGAACAAAGAAATATGTCATACTTACAGGATGTGAGATTCTATCCTGGGAATCAGTGACTCTGAAAAAGATTTGGGAGTTGTGGTGGATAATCAGCTGAACATGTACTCCCAGTGTGATGCTGTTGCCAAAAGATCTAATGCGATCCTTGGATGCATAAATGAATGGATCTTGAGTGGTAGAGAGTCTATTTTACCTCTTATTTAGCACTTGTGTGACTGCTGCTGGAATACTGTGTCTGGTTCTGGTGTCCACAATTTGAGAAGGATATTAATAAATTTGAGAAGGTTCATAGAAGAGCCATGAGAATGATTAAAGGAATGGAAAATCTGTCTTAAAGTGATAGACTCAAAGAGCTCAATATATTTAGCTTAAGAAAGAGAAGGTTAAGGGGTAACTTAATTACAGGCTATAAGTACCTACATGGGGAGCAGCTCCCAGAGGCGAACTGCGGCCACTGGGAGCTGTGGGCAGGGCCAGCTTCAGGCACCAGCCGACCAAGCACGTGCTTGGGGCGGCACCTTAGAAGGGGCGGCAAGTGTTGGGGTGGCGGGGGGCGCTCGCGGTGTTTCTTTTTTGTTTGTTTGTTTTTGTTCGGCGGGGCGGCGCTCGAGGGTTTTTTTTTTTGTTTCGGCCGGGCAGCACGGGGAGTGTTTCTTCGGTGGGGCGGGGCGGCGCTGGGGGGGGGCGGGGGTTTGGGCGGCCTGGGCCGGCGCGGCGCTCAGGGGCGGGGGTTTGGCTGGCTCAGCCCGGGCCGGCGTGGCGCGGTGCTTCAGGGGCGGCCCGGCCCGGCCCGGCCCGGCCCAGCCTGGCGCGGCTCTCAGGGGAGGAGCGGGGGTTTGGCTGGCCCAGCCCGGTGCGGTGCTCCGGGGGTTTGGGCGGCCCGGCGCTCAGGGGGGCGGGGGCTTCGGCGGCCCGGCATGGTGCTCGGGGGCGGGGGCTTCGGCGGCACAGCGCACCGGGGGTTTGGGCGGCGCGGCACTCGTGGGGGGGGTTGGCCGGCCGGGCCCGGCGTGGCACTCCGGGTGTTTGGGCGGCCTGGCGCTCGGGGGGGGGGGGGTTTCGGCGGCCCGGCGCAGCGCTGGGGGGGAGGGGGTTCGGCGGCGCTGCGCTCGGGGGGGGGGGGCGGCACTCGGAGCGGGGGGTTCGGCGGCCCAGTGGGGCACTGGGGGGGGGGGTGTCGGCGGCGCAGCGCTCCGGGGGGAGGGGGTTGGGTGTTACAGCGGGGCGGCGCTCTTCTTTTTTGCCTGGGGCAGCAAAAAAATTAGAGCCGGCCCTGGCTGTGGGCGGCCGTGCCTACGGACAGTCAATGTAAACAAACTGTCTCGCGGCTCACCAGCAGATTACCCACCACTGAGCTAGAGGGTTCCTGGCAGCTGCAGTTCCCAGCAAGGCCTGAGGGAAGGAGATGGCAGGGTGTAGGAAACTCCATGCAAGCCTAGGACAAAGCATCAGGCTGATTCTCCCTCTGGGGGAGAGAGGGATGGTTGTCTGGGCAAGGCTGGGCTCTGAGGAGGAGAGGCGGTGGGTGTTTTGGGCTCTAGGGGGCCCACGGCTGGGCTCTGGCGGGAGGAGTTATGGGTAGCTGGGTTTGGGGGGGGGGCGTGAGTGGGCTTTAGGGAGGAGGGGGTTTGGATGTATTAGCTGGGGGGGCACAACTGGTCTCTGGGGGGTAGGGGTTGTGGGTGTCTGGCCCCAGGCTGGGCTCTAGGGGTGGTGAAAGGGAGCAGAGAAATAGGAACTGGGTTGTCATAGGGGTTTATTTAACTCTCTGCTCCTGGGGGCATTTTTGTGTGTGTGCTGCGGGAAGCGGCATGGGACAAGGGATGTGCTGGCCGCCGTTTCCTGCAGCCCCCATTGGCCTGGAACGATGAAC
This sequence comes from Emys orbicularis, assembly GCF_028017835.1. Classification (NCBI taxonomy): domain Eukaryota; kingdom Metazoa; phylum Chordata; order Testudines; family Emydidae; genus Emys; species Emys orbicularis. The sequence continues at coordinate 351,849,042 of NC_088683.1, forward strand.
CATGGCCAGTGGGAGCTGCGATCGGCCAAACCTGTGGACGCTGCAGGTAAATAAACCGTCTCGGCCTCCCAGTGGATTTCCCTGATGGGCCACGTGCCAAAGGTTGCCGATCCCTGGTGTATTGTTACAGACATACTTGCTGACAGATGTTTTGAAATAAATTACCAAAATAATTGAAACTGGTGTGATTATGTAGTGTTATTTGCAGAATTTTAAAATATTGTGTTCAGAATTTATTTATTTATTTATTTATTTATTTATTTATTTTGGTGCAGAATTGAAAGAGGCCAGTGTGGAGAAACTGAGTGAGGACCATAGCTGGTCTGGATTATAAATGCAGGCAGAAGGAGGGCAATAGGATTCATGAGTTAAGAGGAACAGGGTTGGACTTGACAGATGAAGAAAAAGTTTGATTTACTAATCTTAGTTTAATGTAGTCTGGATGGCAAGTGAGATCTTACAATGGCCCACAGAGCGCTGAGGGCAGTGCACCAGTAGGACCATGGTGGGCCACAAGAAGGGGCCCTGAGATGGCCGTCTGGTACATATAGATTGGTTATCCTATCAGTTATGTGTGAGTAACTTCAATGAGGGTTGTATGTGTGCAACTGACTGCAACAATCAGGCCCTATATGTTGAAAGAAGATCTTGAAATGTTGATTCCTAGTTTAATTAACTTATCACAGTGGGGGTGAAATTTGAAGATTTTTTTCCCCATCCTGCCCAATCATAAGCATTTTCTGTCAGGTTTAAAAGTTTGAGCTCCTGTGATGGGTTTTGCAATTTAAGTTCATGTTCTTCAACTCTCAATTCATTAGTGTTTAGTCAGTGTGGAATATTTATTGAGGTGGTGAATACAGTGTATATTATCAATCAAATGCAGGAGGTGGAGAGGAAAGATTATAATGTAAGGAAGAAACTACTAGATAGTTTAAAGACTAGCTAAAATGGATATGCACTCAGGCTCTTTCAGGCACATCTGCTTTCTCATGAGATATGAATGAATGTAATGTCTTGTTCTGAGATGTTGTACTGATATATGGATCTGTTTAAAAAGACAGTATTCCTCATGAAACACTTGTGTGCTACATTCTTGGAAACGTACCAATCCTGTCTGGGCACTGGTACATATCCTGTGGGTTTTCCTACCTCATAAGCAGATCTTGTGACACTACAGGGGATTCACCCCGACCAGTAAGGGGCTGTGTCGCTGCCTGCCTAGGGTTGCCAGGTGTCTGGTTTTTGGGGGAAACGCCTGGTCGAAAAGGGACCCTAGCAGCTCCGGTCAGCACTGCCGACCAGGCCATTAAAAGTCCAGTTGGCAGTGCTGCAGGGCTAAGGCAGGCTAGTCCCTACCTGTCCTGGCACCGTGCTGCTCCCCGGAAGTGGCCAGCAGGTCTGGGTCCTAGGCAGGGGATGGGGGGGCACGGGCTCCTCATGTTGTCCCCACCCCAAGCACCGACACCACACTACCATTGGCTGGGAACCGCGGCCAATGGGAGCTGCGGGGACGGTGCCTGGGGGTGAGAGCAGTGCGTGGAGCCTTCTGGCTCCCGCGCCTAGGAGCCGGACCTCCTGGCTTCTGGGGCGCAGCGTGGAGCCTGCCTTAGCCCCGCCGCACCTCTGACCGGGAGCCACCCGAGGTAAGTCCATGCTCCAACCCCAAGCCCCAACCCCCTGCCCCAGCCCTGAGTCCCCCCAAACCCGGAGCCCCTGCTGTACCCCAAACCCCTCATCCCCAGCCCCACCCAGAGCCTGCACCCCCAGCCCAGAGCCCGTACCCCCTCCTTCACCCCAACCCCCTTCCTCAACCCGCAGCCCCCCCCACATTCCGAATCCCTCGGCCCAACCCCCCAGCCTGGATCCCCTTCCTGCACCCCCAACCCCACATCCCGCACCCCCAGCCGGAGCCCTCACCCCCTCCAGCACCCCAACTCCCTGCCCCAGCCTGGAGCTCCCTCCTGCACCTTGAACACCTCATTTCTGGCCCCACCCCAGAGCCTGCACCCCCAGTTAGAGCCCTCACCCATTCCTGCACCCCAACCCCCTGCCCCAACCCAGTGAAAGTGAGTAAGGGTGGGGGAGAGTGAGCCACCAAGGGAGGTGGAATGTAGTGAGTGGGAGAAGGGCCTTGGGGAAGGGAGGGGGCAGGGCAGGGCCTCGTGGGGGAAGGGGTGGGGCTAGTGTGTTCAGTTTTGTGCAATTAGAAAGTTGGCAACCCTATGCCTGCCCTGTAGCCCTGGGTGCTTCTGTGCTGTGCAGCTTTGGCTCAGAGCTAGGGTGACCAGATGTCCTAATTTTATAGGGACAATCCTGATATTCAGAGCTTTGTCTTATCTAGGCACCTATTACCGCCCACCCCCATCCTGATTTTTCTCACTTGCTCTCTGGTCACCCTGCTCAGAGCCCTGCCACCAGCAGTCTGCTCACAGCGCAACAGCCTCACCCTGGCTCCCACCAGCCTGGTTACTCCTTGAAAAGTGACACCAACAGCCTCTCCAGTCCAAAGTCTCCCCCCAAACCATCTCACCTGCAGTGTCCAGTTCCTCTCACTGGACCCTCACAGAAGTTACCAAGTTCGCTGCCTCCAAAGAGCGAGAGAACACACACCAGCCTGCTAGCTTGGCTGGGGATTTTACCCTTCAGTTTAATACACAGCCCTGATATGCTTTTGGGCAGGCAGTGACACAACCCCTTATTGGTCTGGGTGAAACCCAAGGCAACACAGATAGACTCCAGGCATGTCTTGGACTCCACAGTCGCCTGGAAAGTGGCAAGGTCATCTGGCAGGTTGAACATGAGAGTGGGAGTGTGTTTATTCTAATTTGGACACTGAGTTTCTATGCCAACTTAGGCAGGTCACTAAGAATGGGAGTTTTTAAAAGTGGTCAGTGGAGGCCTAGTTCTGCTCCCAGTGAAATCAAAGGAAGCAAAATTAGGCCAATGCCGAGTGCATTTGAAAATGTCATCTGTGCTTTAATTTCCCATCCAGTAAGATTAGAGAGGTGGGATGATTTCCAGGTGGAGTTCTTCAAGCTCCCTCCTTTTGGAGGAAAGTGTGGGGGGAAAGAGACAGAAAATTTAACTCTTCCCTTTAGACAAAGGGAACAGGCAGTGTCAGGCCTTATCTAGAGCAAGAACAGCGTTTTCCAAGATCCTGTTGTACTTTGGGAGGCAAGGGAGTGTGAGAATGTATAATATTTCTTTAAAACAATAGCAAGAAACTAGGCAGGACAGGGGCAGGGAAGGTGTTAGGCAGAAACTGCATAGATGCTAGAGAAATCATGTGGTTTTCCTTATTTTAATAAAGCCTTTTGTTCAGAGTTAGAAGAAATCAGCTCCTGTAAGTGTTTATAATAATTACATGACGGGCATCACTGAGATATTTATTCTAGCCCCATTTATTGAGGGTGAAAAGGAGGACAGGAGTGAATATGAGCAAAATATGAGCACTTATTATCACTGACATCTCATATCTATGTAACATTGCCCCAGTTGTGAATGAACCAGGAAACTCTGGACTTTAAAACAAGCCTCTACAGATTGAACGTCCAATCTGTAGAGGGCAACAAAGAGCCATACTGTCTTTGTGTGATAATAGCAGCAAGTGTGGGGGCGGAGGAGGGACAAATAAGTATGTAAGTTGCCTGGCTCATAGTTGGCTAATAACTCCATTCCCACATCCATTGTATGATGACCACAATGAACCATGACACTGTATATATTTCAAGGCCGTATGTCAGTTTTTATTATTTGTTCAGAACCAAGTGTGTGCAGTGTGCTGAACAAATATACGGGCCTGATTCTGCATTGCATTGCACCTTGTGGAGTCTATGGCACCCATGCAAGTGGGTAAAAAATACTGCCATTCTGATTTGGGCATTTTACACCCACTTTGCACTGGCATAAATTACTGCATAAGGGTCAAACCTACTGGGATGTGCCCAATGCCATTCTCTATTATATTAAATCATACTAATAATTCCATATGACAAATTTATCAAATATCACTTCCTACCCAAAATTATAACGTAACACCTCTGGTGGTTAAAAGGGCTTCGTTTTTTGTTTTTTAAAACGGTTTGTCTAGTCCTGAATACATTTCTTATTAGCTGCAGTTAACAGCAACCTTAAAAACGGCTGGTGCTCATGAGTATTCGCCTGAAGTCTTTCAGCGTGTTCAGAAAAGAAAAGTAATTTCAATCAGCAGAATGGCCATTTTGATACCCTGAAAGATTTTAAATTATCTACAACAGAATTTTGCACTTTCAGGATCATCACTTTTGTCCATTATATGCACTGAAATTAATATTTGCTGAGAGCAAATAAGAGTAAAATTAAATATTTTCTAATACAAATTATAATTGAGCACTTGTCTGATAAGATGGTTTTGTTTAAACAAAGTGCACTCATCTTACACCACATTTCTGATTCTCCAGTTCTGTCATTTTAAGGCTGCATTTGTTTTCCAAGCCATCATAATTAACAGCAGGTATTCAGTTCAGGCTGCCAGAAGATGGCTTAGAGGTGTAATCATTAGATGTAAAAGACATACTGGCCACATACAGAGGGGAGTCTAAATGAATCCAAGGGAGCCAAAGCTGATAGAAATTTTACTGTTGTTCCTTTGTTGAGTGGAAGTGGATTTTAGGACTGTGTGGAAGGACTGGCCAAAACAGCACACCCCCTTTCAACTTGCAGTGCACCCAGCTAAGACACTAGCTAAATCATTTTGATAAAAGCAAGGTGACAGAGACCAGGGTTAGTCCCCCGTCACTGACACCAGGTACAGCCCCAGCCCATCAGAACTGTGGAGATTAGGTACCGCAGGAAGTGAAGCAGCCCAGGGTGACAGCACCCTGTAGTCCTCTGATTGGTGACCCTTGGTCACTGTTTAACCCTGGAGGGTGCCCTAGGATGTTGTCTGGGCAACCACACAGAGTTTGGGCCTGCTGTGACTCCCAACCTCCCCTCGCTTTTTGATCTCCAGTCCCCGAGCCCAGCCTGACTCTGATCTCGACTCTTGCCTCCTGATTCCAGCCTGGTACTACCTGTGATCTCCAACCCAGGCCTGACTCTGAACCTGACTCTTGCTTATCAATCTGGTTCTTGTCATGACTCCGATCCCTGCTCACTGACTACTGGTGTGTGGCCGTCCTTGACCTGTGGACACCAGTTCAGCCATGACAGCCGGATCAGATGCCTATGCTCTGGTCTCTTACAAAAAGGTTTGTCCTTAACTTGGGTTATCTCACCTATGTTAGCTAAATTAGGTTAAAATAGCAGTGAAAACACAGCAATTTGGCTTTTAATTTGGGTTAGCAGCTTGAGTTCAACTCCAGGGCCTCCTATAGACATTAACTCCAGGTGCTAACCTGAGTTAAAAGACAAGTTCCTATGTCATCACTGTTATTTTAACCCAATTTAGCTAACCTGAGTTAAGATCATACCATTGTTGCAGTGTAGACACATCCAAAGTGACACACTGTTCTTAACCCTGATCTCTCTCTCTCTCTCTTTCTTTTTATCACATTATTCCTTTCTCTTGCCGGTGTGCTAAACTTCTCACTGGGGGAATCCCTTACCTCAAAGTCACTGGCCTTTAGCTGCATGGAGCACATACTAAGCATAGATTAATACAGGCAGCCCTGGGTGTTAACCTTCATTTTGTCCAGCTGTTCTGCAACACGCAGGAACCTGCAACAGATTTCATTATACCCCCAATAGATATAGGTTCTTCTGCTTGTCCCATCCCAGCCAAAAGGAGGGTGCTTTATATGCACACACTTCTCACCTACATCAATGCAGAGTGAGTGCAAAGTAGGTGAGACACTACCAAATCAGAAGAGTAGTATTGTAGACTCACTCTGTGTGTGTGAGTGACGAGATGAGGTGCATGCACATGGAGAGCTGGCCCCCACTGTCCCTGTCCTGAAGATTTCATAATTTCAAGCCCTAGTCCTGCAAGCAGTTACTTTTGGGTAACTACTATCGATTGTCCCACAACTTCAGTAGGACTATTCACACTACCAGATATAGTGCTTGTTATCATAGTAGAGCCTTTTAGTAGTTGCTAATTTGTGAAGCTTCAAAACTGATCTGTCCAATTGGGTTGAAATACCCCTATTTGAGGAGGAATACTTTTATTCACACCACTAGTGACTTGGGTGACCAAATTCAAAGGTCAGATACCAACAGCCAACATCAGAGTCTTTGTAAATAATCTGTAGACTGTCATCCTCTCCTAGTAAGGAGGAGAGGATGGAAGATGATAAAATACGGGTAGGATCTGAGGAGAAACACTCAAATGAAAAAGAGTCCTATTCAGTTACATCATATAATGGCAGACAGCTTAAAAGTGACAAGTTTTTAAAGTGCCTATATACAAATGCTAGAAATCTAAATAATAAGATGGGCGAACTAGAGTGCCTCATATTAAATGGGGATATTGATATAATAGGCATCACAGAAACTTGGTGGAATGAGGATAATTAAAGGGACACAGTAATACCTGGGTACAAAATATATCGGAAGGAGAAAACAGGTCATGCTGGTGGGGAAGTGGCATTATATGTGAAAGGAAGCATAGAATCAAATGAAGTAAAAACCGTAAATGAACCGAACTGTACCATAGAATCTCTATGGATAGTAATTCCATGCTCGAACAACAAGAATATAGCAGTAGGGATATATTACAGACCACCTGACCAAGATGGTGATAGTGACTACTAAATGCTCAGGGAGATTAGAGAGCCTATAAAAATAAAAAACTCAATAATAATGGGAGATTTCAACTATCCTCATATTGACTGGGTACATGTCACCTCAGGATGGGATGCAGAGATAAAGTTTCTTGACACCTTAAATGACAGCTTCTTGGAGCAGCTAGTCCTGGAACCCACAAGAGGAGAGGCAAGTCTTGATTTGGTCTTAAGTGGAGCACAGGATATGGTCCAGGAGGTGAATATACTGGACCACTTGGCAATAGTGACCATAATATAATTAAATTTAATATTCCTGTGGTGGGGAAAACACCACAGCAGCCCAACACTGTAGCATTTAATTTCAGAAAAGGGAACTACACAAAAATGAGGAAATTAGTTAAACAGAAATAAAAAGATACAGTGCCAAAAGTGAAATCTCTGCAAGCTGCATGGAAACTTTTTAAAGACACCATAATAGAGGCTCAACTTAAATGTATACCCCAAATTAAAAAAACATAGTAAGAGAACAAAAAAAAGTGCCATCGTGGCTAAACAAAGTAAAAGAAGCACTGAGAGGGAAAAAAGACATCCTTTAAAAAGTGGAAGTTAAATCCTAGTGAGGAAAATAGAAAGGAGCATAAACTCTGGCAAGTGAAGTGTAAAAATATAATTAGGACGGCCAAACAAGAATTCGAAGAACAACTAGCCAACGACTCAAAAAGTAATAGCAAAAAAATTTTAAGTACATCAGAAGCAGGAAGCTGCTAAACAACCAGTGGGGCCACCCAGTGATCGAAATGCTAAAGGAGCACTCAAGGACAAGAAGGCCATTGCGGATAAACTAAATGAATTATTTGCATTGGTCTTCACGGCTGAGGATGAGAGGGAGATTCCCAAACATGAGCCATTCCTTTTAGGTGACAAATCTGAGGAACTGTTCCAGATTGAGGTGTCATTAGAGGAGGTGTTGGAACAAATTTATAAAGTAACAGTAATAAGTCACCAGGACCAGATGGTATTCACCCAAGAGTTCTGAAGTAATTCAGATGTGAAATTGCAGAACTACTAACTGTGGTTTGTAACCTATCATTTAAATCAGCTTCTGTACCAAATGGCTGGAGGATAGCTAAAGTGACACCAATTTTTAAAAAGGGCTCCAGAGGTGATCCCGGCAGTTACGGGCCAATAAGCCTGACCAGTACCTGGCAAATTGGTTGAAACTATAATAAAGAACAGAATTGTCAGACACATAGATGAATATAATTTGTTGAGGAAGAGTCAACATGGTTTTCATAAAGGGAAATCATGCCTCCCCAATCTACTAGAATTCTTTGAGGGGGTCAATAAGCATGTGGACAAGGGGGATCCAGTGGATATAGTGTACTTAGATTTTCAGAAAGACCTTTGAGAAGGTCCCTCACGAAAGATTTTTAAGCAAAGTAAGCAGTCATGGGATAAGAGGGAAGGTCCTCTCATGGATTGGTAACTGGTTAAAAGATAGGAAACAAAGGGTAGGAATCAATGGTCAGTTTTCAGAATGGAGAGAGGTAAATTGTGGTTTCCCCCAGGGGTCTGTACCGGGCCCAGTCCTATTCAACATATTCATAAATGATCTGGAAAAAGGGGTAAACAGTGAGGTGGCAAAATTTGCACATGATACAAAACTACTCAAGATAATCAAGTCCAATCAGACTGTGAAGAGCTACAAAGAGGTCTCACAAAATTGGGTGACTGGGCAACAAAATGGTAAGTGAAATTCAGTGTTGATAAATGCAAAGTAATGCACATTGGAAAACATAATCCCAACTATACATATCAAATAATGGGGTCTAAATTAGCTGTTACCACTCAAGAAAGAGATCTAGGAGTCATTGTGGATAGTTCTCTGAAAACATCCACTCAATGTGCAACGGCAGTGAAAAAAACTAACAGAATATTGGGAATCATTAAGAAAGGGATAAATAATAAGATAGAAAATATCATCTTACCTCTAAATAAATCCAAGGTACGCCTACATCTTGAATACTGCGTGCAGATGTGGTCGCCCCATCTCAAAAAAGATATTTTGGAATTGGAAAAGGTTCAGAAAAGGGCAACAAAAATTATTAGGGGTATGGAACCACTGCCGTACGAGGAGAGATTAATAAAATCGTGACTTTTTGGCTTGGAAAAGAGACGACTAAGAGGGGATGTGCTAGAGGTCTATAAAATCATGACTGGTGTGGAGAAAGTAAAAAAGGAAGTGTTATTTACTCCTTCTCATAACACAAGAACTAGGGGTCACCAAATCAAATTAATAGGCAGCAGGTTTAAAACAAACACAAGGAAATATTTCTTCACACAACGCACATTCAACCTCTGGGAAAGAGTTCCATAGTATGTTGTGAAGGCCAAGACTATAACAGGGGGGTTCAAAAAAGAACTAGATAATTTCATGGAGGATAGGCCCATCAATAGCTATTAGCCAGGATGGGCAGGGATGGTGTCCCTAGCCTCTGTTTGACAGAAGCTGGGAATGGGCAATGGGATGGGTCACTTGCCACTGTCAGAAGACAGGATTCTCCTGTAAATGGGCCTTTGGTCTGACCCAGTATGGCCATTCTTATGTTTTTATTTATTCACATGTGACATCTGTCAAATATTTTCAAATACTGAATACACATTCATGTAATAGGATTGGTTCTGGAAATCTTTGTGTAGCCCAGAAATGGCAACATTTGACAAATTTTGTATTCAGCCAAATCAAACAGCTCTAGTTGCAACATCCCTACACTGGCAAATAAATAAATAAAACATCATGAGATTTTTAATGAATGTTTACATCTCTCTGTTACATAAACATCATTTCTGCTTGGCTGAACATTTTCAGCTATTACAAGGACAGTGATGATTTTTCTTTTCTTGCTGTTGCAAATTTATATTTCTTACTGTGCATATTCGCTACATAACATGTAAAATGGCTACATGATAAGTCATTAATGGTGGTTTTATTCTTTTTAGGAACTGAAATTGACTTTTCATGTTTGTTTGCTATTTTTTTTCCATTTCTGCTGCTGTCCTGATCGCCTGCAGCAAATCAACTTCCAAGAGGGTTATAATTAAAGCCAAAATAATTCTGTTAAGTGGAGATTGATACAAGGGGAAAGAAAGCAAAACAAATGTCACAGATTCATAGAATTTAAGGAACTGTTATGATCATCTAGTTTGACCTCCTCCATAATCCAGGCCATACAATTTCACCCAGTGATTCCCTCTTGAAGAATTCCACAACTGATTCCTGTTTCAAGAAAGCACACTAATCACCATTTCCACTGTCAGTCCCACTCTCCATTATAGTCATAATAATCAGGAGCTTCACACGTCCTATAAGACTGTCTCATCGTTCCTAGTAATCGAGAATGGAAATTATAGTCCTTAAAAGACAATATCAAGACAAATCTCATGTTGTTATTGAGTGAAATGATCCAAACCAATTCATGATGGCTTCCTCCATGCTGTCCAGTTTCAGCCAATATCAAGGGCTAGGTTGTAATATTACATGGTGTCCTGCACCAGCCCAGAGAATGAATTTGATTCAGTCACGATTCCTCCACAACTTCCCCCTTGCTCTGGGAAGTGTTAGTTGTTGTCCCTTTCTTTTTTATGTGGAGTTGTTTTCTCCTCACTGCATGTCCAGCTGATGACTCTGGCTTGTAAATGACAGGGTGGACCCAGCACTCAATCAACTGCCCTCTTCTCTCTGCTCCTCCCCACTCACTTCTTCTCACTGGGGAATAGCAGCCTCCTCACCATGATCAGAGTGACAATGTGTGCTGGGGCAGCGGTGCAGTAAGAAGGGTGGGCGGAGGAAATACTCCTCCCTTACTCCCTTGTCTGACCAAGTAAGGACTGTGACAATCTAACCCTAAGGATCAGTCATTGAATTTAAGGGGGGGGAGGGATCTTTTGTCATATCTTCAGGTTCATCTAAATGTTACTCAAGAGCATGACATTATTTAGTTTCTTCTATTTTGTTCAATTCACTCGGTTAAGCTAAAACATGGTCATTTCCCTTTATCTTTGATTATAGATCATGGGTTATTTCCTTTGATACTTGCTCTGGTTTCCTTTCTTTTCTCTCCTATTTGATGCTCCACCATTATGCCTTATGCCTTCCTCTCTGATTTGTTTCTGCTAACAATAGTCTCTTTTCTTGCCTGCTTCATTGACTTTGTGCTGCACTGAATGGCAAGACTTCCTGAAGTGGAAGAGATGGATACGTATATGTACTTTGCCTGTCGTTTTCTTTTCCTCGCTAGCAAGAGGCACTGAGTCTAACTGAGGGTGTATCTGCACTGCAATAACACACCCGCAGCTGGCCTGCATCAGACTGACTAAGACTCGCCGTGCTCAGGCTGGGGGGTTCTAAACTTGCAGTGTAGATGTTCAGGCTTGGGCTGGAGACTGGCCTCTGGGACCCTGCGAGGGGGCAACTTCAGGGGAATGTATCAGCACTAAGGCAAGATAGGAGTAGATAGACCAAGTATTGCTACAGAGTTAGGGCTTACACACACAACGGTGGGTAAATAGTAGGGAGAAGAGTGAATCGGGGTAGAAAAATATAAGAACCTGTGACTGTAACCAGACCTGAACCTTAGCTGGACAGTTCTGAATGTGTTCAACTTTCATTTTGTCAAGCATCCATGCTTTCCAGTTCAGGCCAGGACCAAATTACTAAATCAGAATCTGGTGTCATGGCATTTCTGTTGTAAACAGAAGCAAGAAGAACTGGGGGAAATGTCATGAGAGCATGTCTTCTGTAATCTCTAGCCAAATTTTGCAAGTTGAAGATCCCATTATATTTTGCAGAATACTCTTCCAACCAGGATATAGACTTTTGAGGTGTCTATCAGCTTGAACTTTCTGAGGTTCATTGATCACAACAAAAGAGAATCACATGTTGGAATTTTGCCTTCCATAATAATCATACAACCCTCACAAATTAAATGAAGTCAGTGGGTTCATATTGGAAGAGGAAATTGAAACCAATGAGGTTATCTGGTGCAATCTAGGAGGTTTTAATGGGGCTGGGTGTAATGAAAGGCAGAACTTGGTTTACATTGTTTTTAATTATAATATGCCTTAGTCACATTGTGCAGTCCTTACACTGGTGAGCACTTACCAATTCGACATTGGTGAGGCCTCATCTGGAGTACTGTGTCCAGTTTTGGGCCCCACACTACAAGAAGGATGTGGAAAAATTGGAAAGAGTCCAGCGGAGGGCAACAAAAATTATTAGGGGGCTGGATCACATGACTTATGAGGAGAGGCTGAGGGAACTGGGATTGTTTAGTCTGCAGAAGAGAAGAATGAGGGGGGATTTGATAGCTGCTTTCAACTACCTGAAAGGGGGTTCCAAAGAGGATGGATCTAGACTGTTCTCAGTGGTACCTGATGACAGAACAAGGAGTAATGGTCTCAAGTTGCAGTTGGGGAGGTTTAGCTTGGATATTAGGAAAAACTTTTTCACTAGGAGGGTGGTAAAGCACTGGAATGGGTTACCTAGGGAGGTGGTGGAATCTCCTTCCTTAGAGGTTTTTAAGGTCAGGCTTGACAAAGCCCTGGCTGGGATGATTTAGTTGGGAATTGGTCCTGCTTTGAGCAGGGGGTTGGACTAGATGACCTCCTGAAGTCCCTTCCAAACCTGATATTCTATGATTCTATGAGTTGCCCCATACATTTCAAAAAGGCTTCTTGTTTGAATAACTGGTCTCCAACATGAATGAAAGTTGTATTACCTGGCCCTATATTTATACGCCTGCATTTTATAAAGGCCTTGCTTCTGTAGGGCTTATGAGGCCATTTGAATGGAAAAACTCTCTTGTTCTCTTCAAATTCCTATTAGTAAGTTGTCATGGTGTTTGTCCGGGGTAATTGCTGGATGCATATTTCAATACTTGGCAAATGAGGGCCAGTAAAAAGATTAAAGAAAAACATAGATGTGTAATAATTCTCTAAATTAAACTGATATTTGTACCATAGCAAAATAAATGTTGAATACAGGCAGGTTCAATCTGCAGTAGCTTGCTCAGGTTTTCTTCATGGCTCAAATGTTTGATTCATTATCAGTTCTGACTGCCATATATAAGCACATTTCATCAAACAAGGAAGTGAGCAAGCTGAGTTTTCAGTGCTATTTATTTCTTAACCAAGCCTCTGAACTAAGAACCTCCTGATTAGACCAGAGTGTGACTTTTCTGCCAAGACTTTTTTTGTCAAAAAAAAAAATGCACGTTAGGGTCATCAACTGAAACATTTTGCAAATTTGTGTTGAATTTGCCTAATATTTTGAGCCAGACAAAAGGAAAAAACTACTCCAAAAATGCCTAAACATTTCATTTTGACACTTTTAAAATGAAATGTTTTGATTTTTGAATTTGAAATGACTTTTCATTTCAAAGTTTACTTCAATTAGATAGATAGAAAAACCAAATGAAACACATTTTATTGGACCCAAAACAAAATTCTGTTGACTTTTTTGTTTCACCAATAAAGTAAAAATAATTCATTTTGGGTAAGCCCAAACCAATGTTTTAAATTATTACTTTTTTTTGTTTGGCTACCAAACTCAAAAATCAGACCTATTTCTGATGTATGATGTTATATTAAGAACTTGATAAGCATCTTTATTCTGGTGTTAAAAACCAAAGTGTGTGATTTTTCTGTTGTTCAAAACATTCTCCAGAATTCCTCAATACTGGACTTAGACTATGTATTTTCCTTTTATGAAAATGCTATCAGAAATTTTTCAGATGGTCTCCTTTTCAGACTTTCTGTAAGCAGGTGCAGCATTAAGGAGCAGTAAGCATTTGTATCTAACATTTACGATTCTGTTACTAAAACTTAGAGGGGCTCCTGAAAACTCACTATGATACGTAAGAAAATTGGTGAAGTGGGCTAGCTAAGAATAAAAGCTTATGGAGACATTTCATTCAGCAGAGCACTAAGTTACTGTACATCTGTCTTCAAACACCTAATATTTAAGTAGAGCAAGGATGGTCTAGTGGTTAAGACATTAGCACGGAACTCAGAAAAAACAGATTGAATTCCTGGCTTTGTCCTCAACTTCCTGTTGGACTTTAGGCAAGCTGTTTAGCCTCTCTGACCCAGATGCACAAAGTTAATTGATTTCAGTGGAAAGTAGGAGCCTAAATACCCTTGTGGATCTGTGCCTCAGTTTCCTTATCTATCCAAAATGGGGATAGTAGCACGTCCCTACCTCATAGGAGTGTCGTGAGAGTAAATATCTTAAACATTGTGAGATGCTCAGATATCACACTGATGTGGGCCATATAAGAATCTAAGACAGACACCTTCCATTTTCACACCTAAGAGCCTCGTCCCCCTTTCATCAATGTACTCCAGTGTGCTGCACGTTCATCAGAAACAAACATCCTGGACAAATCCTTTTCTCATGAGCCAACGCTGTTTTAAGGGTTTGGAAATAACAGTCCCTACCTCACACTGCTTACAGTGTACTGTGCAAACTTATTTGACCCTTTGTGTTAACACTTTAAGCTCTGACTAGGGATGGACAGTTATGATGAACTACAGAATATCCAGTCTGATCATCATCTACTTAAACTGAAGTAGAGTCATATCTTCCAACAACAACATCCACTCTTTGTCTTGTCTTGGATTATCCAGACCTCAGTTTTTCATACCGTTGTTAGTGGTCTTCAAATCTCTACAGTCAAATGGATTTATATTCTATTCCCAGTTTAACACTGGGGTTAACTGACAAATAAAGTATGTAAGCATCTTGCCTGTCAGCACAAAGCAAATCAGTAACAATAGCAGAAACCGAATACAGGGTTGAAATCTTGGCTCCATTGAAGTCAATGGCAAAGCTCCCATTGACTTCCATAGGCCTATGTTTTCACTGCAGGAGTCCTATTTACAGCCCCATGCTTTAACAGTTAAACCACATTCCCTCCAAAAACTGTCTACATCTGGTGATAATATAATGCATGAGGCCAAAGGCTGATGTTAAGGGTCAGAGCCACACAACAATTCCACAGAAATACACTACCTGGGGTGTTCTCTTGATATTTATTATAACATGCTTGTGATGTGTTTTATTGAACCCTGAGTATGCAATCACTGAGAGCCAATAAGAAATCTTAATTGAATTATATAAATTCCCTTAATCCTATTTAAAGGAAATCCAACAGACAAAATTAGTGTCAAGAACTAACATTGATTTTAAAAGTGAGTTTATTTGACTCATTTAGCAGATGGATAATAACCAATTTTGATTTTTGGTATATTTTTTATTTCAGCATTAAAAATAAAAACAGTAACCAAATACAGTACAGGGAACTACCCAATGTAAACCATGTTAGAACCAGTGGAGTCTTGAGTTCTTCCTGCCATGTGCTCAGTGTCCTTGACTCCCAGTGTAGTAAATAGAAGCTAACAGTGTTTCGCAGTTGGCAGAACTGGACCCTCTACTATAACGTTGATGGGTCTAGTTGAAAGACCTGTTGATCTGTGAAAATGTGGGTGCCTTATTTATATCCTGTGTCTTAATCCTGTGGAGTTAAATGGGTGTAAAGTAGTGCATGGGCCTCCCTTTTCAGAGGGATTAATCCCACACGAAGAAAATAAATGGTGAATCAGAAACTACAGTAGTTGCTTTTTTTTAAAGGAAGAAAATATATATTTCACTATTGTGGAAGAAACATGAGGTTTAATAAGCTGATGATGGCATCAGTTTCCTTTGAGGGTTTCTAACTGATTATCCATTACTTAGACCTTTGTCCTGAAAAGAAATTAGAAGTCAGATTTTGGTACTTGAAGCAATTCAGAGTAATTACAGCTCCTGCCGTAATGATTTGCCAGTGCTTTCATTCTAGCATGGCACTTACTCATTAGATTTTTCAGTAAATATCTTCTGTATCACTGCTCTTTCTAAATCCTTGACAGACACAGTATAATAATTAGCATTGCTCCCTCTTGTAGCCTTACATTATTTTTCCTCTTGCAAAACTGCAGCCAAAAACTGTGACACTTCCCAGGTGCACCCAGAGTTGTGAGGCACCTCGCTACCACCTGCTCTTAGCATCAGGAAGCCTTGTCTGTGCCTGCCAGGAGTCAGCTCTCTGTCTCAGCCAGCAACAGAAGCACTCCCTTTTCAGCCTACACAGGCTCACCTGTCTCTCTGCGGGCTAGCAAGAGGCACGATCCAACCCCTGAGCCCTCAGGGCATCTCTTGGGAGGGCACAGCCCTGGTTCCATACTCAAAAGTATTTTTAGATACGCTATTTCCAAAGGAAGAGTACACACCACCTTAGCAGTGATCCTGAGTTGAAACCATTCCATTCAACTCACAGCCCTTAGATATGTTTATAGTGAAAACAATTAAAAGGTTATTTAACAAAGTACAGAGATTCTAGAAGTAGCAAGAGGTAGAAATATTGGAAACAATTGGTTACATGTAAAATAAAATCCCAACACACCTTCCATAGCCTAGACTTAACTACCAAGCCATTTTCCTGTGTAATGAAGGTTAACTTACGCAAAGTCTTTCCCCTAGCATTTAACAACCAGGTTGGCTGTGACCCTCCATTCATAAGACAAGCATGCTGGCAGCAGTAAAGCATGCAGGGTGTTTCTCTCTACCTTCAGTTATCAGGCCAACATACCATTCCCTTTGTTCATAAACATGGCACCCCCTGCTGTAAAGAATCTCCCCTGTTTTGCAATCTCTTGATTAGCATTTTGCTCAGACTCTAACTGGGCAGCCATTGGGAAGCACACAATACTCAGTTGACATATAGCCGGACAGATAGATTAATGTCTCCTGCTTGTCAGCAACTTATTTATCACCTTCTGGAGACCAGCCTCAACTCACAGGCCTTAAGATCATATATTCTCTGTACATACATTTCTCAATGATTAACATGACCATTGCGACCCAGGCTTTCAGCAGAGATCTCACAGGCCACCCTTTGGTGAACTATTATGTAGATACCAGACCCATGGGATCCCAGTAGCCATTATGCACCCCTGTACCCTCTGCCAGTTGGCACCAAGTGGTCCTAGGATCGCAAAGACAATGGGAGTTTTGTGCTGTTTAGCAAAAAATCCCTCCTTGCTGTAGCCTGCATTGCTAACTTTCAGGAGCCTTCTGGGATACGACATGTTGACTCCCAGTGAGGAGCCGCTATAGCAAGAGCAGGTTATCTTTACTCCTTCCTGGAAGCAGCTGCAGTAAAATTGGGAGCCAGACATATCTCCTTATACTACATCATGTAAGGGTGGTAGCAACTTCTCTTCTCTTTTTAGCCAATTTATAGCACCCCTAGCTGGTGGGTGTTATATTTCAAGACAGGCAATAGAACCTTCTTGTAGCAAAAGGCATTATTACCTTCCAAGAAGTATCATGTAACATACAAAACAAAATTTACCCTCTTGGCTACTGAAATACTATCGATTTGACATAAAACCAGCACAGATTTGGGATGGCAATCAATGCAGATTGTAACCATGTTCCCTCCATTCTCCTCCAGAAGAATTCCTTTAATCCCTGTGCTAACAGCATTTTTGTGACATCAAATCTGAGATTATTTGTTACACGTTTATTGTAAATTCAATGAAGGGTAAATTTTATCTAAAGTGCATCTTTTATTATCAATGCTCAGTAATCCTACAGAGGGCCGAGCCACCCTTTACTGTGCAGTTTTGCATTAGGTACGGCAAACTGCTGTTCTGTCTTTATGGCTTCATCTGTGCTGCACACCACTGGCAATGGCGTGTAGGGTATTGTAGCTACACGCAGAAGTGAAAATAAGCTGTGTCCGTGCCTCCGTGTGCAGCTACACGCATCAATGAAAGGTGCTGGCAGGGGAGAGGAAGCAGGAAAAGGCTTCAGCAGCTTCCTGCAGCAGGGAGCTGACAGAGCCTTTCCCCACTGCTGGAGTCTTTTCCTGCAGAGGGGAAAGGCTCCAGCAACAGGGAGCTTTTGGAGCCTTTCCCCACTGCCTCCTCCCTGCCAGAGCCTTTCCCCGCTCCAGGAGTCTTTTCCTTGGAGGGGAAAGGCTCCAGCACAGGGGAGGCAGCGGGACACTACATTGCTAAAAATAGCAGTGTAGACAGGGGAAGCACTGCTTGGGTGTGTAGAGAACCCCATAGGGTATATACCAGGGGTCAGCAACCTCTGGCACGCGGCTCGCCAGGGTAAGCACCCTGGCGGGCCGGGCCAGTTTGTTTACCTGCCGCGTCCGCAGGTTTGGCCGATGGCATCTCCCACTGGCCGCGGTTCGCCGCTCCAGGCCAATGGGGGCTGCAGGAAGGGTGGCCAGCACATCCCTCGGCCCGCGCCGCTTCCCGCAGCCCCCATTGGCCTGGAGCGGCGAACCACGGCCAGTGGGAGCCGCGATCGGCCGAACCTGCAGACACGGCAGGTAAACAAACTGGCCCGGCCCGCCAGGGTGCTTACCCTGGTGACCTGCGTGCCAGAGGTTGCCAACCCCTGGTATATACCTTGGAGTTCAGATATAGTTTTACTCGCCTAAGCAGTGCCTGACCATCTACACTGCTATTTATACCATGCTAGGAGGGAGTGCAGTGTCTGTACCCTACATACCATCCTACAGAGTGTGCAGTGTAGATGTAACTTAATAAAACAGGTTCATTATTTTTCATACATGCATACCCAGATCTCCATACTGGCACTCTCTCAGCAAATTTTCTGTCATATTTGCTCTTGGAGTTTTTGCTTCCTACTGACCTTCTGAAATGCTTCATGTGAGGAGTGATGAATCAGTCCACAAATAATCATTAGTCTGGTCTCTTGAGTGACTAGTTGTAGGCTGTGTTGTATTCTATAAACATAATTAAACAAAGGGGTAGAACAGTCTAGGGGTTGATACACTAGCTTGGGCATCAGGAGACCTGGATTCTATTCTTGGCTCTGCCAGTGAGTTGTGTGTGGCCTTAGTAAGTTGCTTAACCTCTCTAATATTACTTCCTTACCTCAAAAGGTGTTCTGAATCTCAATTCACTGATGTTTGTAAATCCGTCAATAACTCTTGCATGCTCCCGGTCACCCAAGTATGCTCTAGGCGTTATCTGGGGGAAGTTCTGTGTTTACAGAAGGTCAGACTAGATAATCATGATGGTCCTTTCTGGACTTGGGATCTATGGACTCTCTGGAAACCCGCCTCTGTCATTATTAACTCCTCCCTGTCTCTCTTGTCCCATAGATCCAGGTGGTGTCTGAATCTTGTCACTTTTATCTCCACAACATGGCATTTCTTTATTTATTGTAACAAAATATGTGGATGTTTATACAATTATATCAGTTTGACTGTATCTCTCTCCCCACTCTTTGTGCATCACTTATCCTCTGAGAGCTATTCAGGGCAGGGACCATGTCTTCTATCTTTGTGTACATAGCACCTACCGCAATGAGACCCCAGTCGCGACTGAGATCTCTGGACATTACTGCAATATAAGTATTTGTAAAATAGTAATGATAAATATAATATAATGTGCCTGGTCTTTTTCCATTGGGTTTGGAAGAATAAAGGAAGGATGTATGCTAAGAGATGTTTTCTACTATGTAACGGAGGACATCTGAGTTAATATTAGGCCCAGATCATCTCCTTCTGTTCCAGCCATTTTGCAGTGCTCACTTGATGCCAAGTGGAAGAACATGGCCCTGCCTGGCTAGCTGAGAATTCACCTGATTGTAGGGAGTGTGACGTTACACTCCATATTCTTTATGAAAATATGCTTATGATATGGATATGATGTAACTGAGATATACTTGATGCAAGATGGCTCATGTAAGATATCATTGGAAAGGTTATGATTTACTGAATGTGATTATCCAATTTGTATGAATGTATAATTTCTGCATTTAAAGTTAGGAATATGGACTATGTAACAATTACATCTGGGAGTCTATTTGGAAGACACCCACCAGACAACAGGCCATCAGATTTGATGGGCCATTAGGAAGAAACAACAAGACTGTGAAGATACTAATCTCACTCTCCTTTCTGCAAGGCATCCTGGGACATAGCTGTGACACTATTAGGTCAGGTGGTCTTGTCACCTAATACTGAACATTATCTTGGACTTGTAACTTTCCACTAAAAGCAGAGGGAGGTCAAGTTTGGGAAACAAAAGATTCCCACCTTATGTAAATCTTATTTAAAGGTGGGGAGGAGGGCAAACGGGACTCTCCTCCATTGCCTACTGAAGAAGAAAGACTGCTGAAAGAACCTGAAGGGACAAAGGGACTAACCTGAAGGGAAAGGCAGGGATGAGTCCAGACTGAGACAGGGGTCCAGTCTGTAAGAAGAAATAACTGGAACTCTGAGCTACAGAAACTCTGCATCCTGCCTAATTCAACATTTAGGATGAGAAATTATATTTTGTAGCCTGTTTCTTTAGTGAATCAAGCTTAGTTTGCGTGTTTTGTTTTATTTACTTAGTAATCTGCTTTGTTCTGTTTGTTATCCCTTCAACCACTTAAAATCAACCTTTTATAGTTAATAAAATTTGTTTTGTTTATTATTAAACCCAGTTTCTGCAATTTCTAACTGGGGGGGCAAGAAGGGATGCATATCTCTCTTCACATTCAGGAAGAGGGCGAATTTCTATGAGCCTGCGCTGTGCAGATTTTTCTATACAGTGCAAGACAGTATTATTTTGGGTTTATCTCCCAAAAGGCTTGTTTGTGAGTGCTGGGCAAGTCTTTCACACAGAGCTGACTTCAGGCTGTGACTGCAGCTGGGTGTGGCCCTACCTGTGTGTGTGTGTGTGTGCTGCAAGAGGCCGGAGAGCATAATTCAGCAAAACAGGGAGAGGGAATCCAGGCTGGTAGAGCAGGAGAGGCTCAGTGAAGCCCCAGTATCATCAGGTGGCATCCCGGACGTGGGGGGTCCAAGCCGTCACAGGATGCTCTCAAATGATGTATAGAGTTTTAGATAGATTCTACTCCAGTTGACCATCACATGGTGTAGTTGGCATGTTAAAGGTGTTTTGGGGGGAGGATTGTTTACACCAGCGCCACACCAATTCATAATTGGTCTGTAGGCCCATAGAGACCATAGCCAGTTGGCATAAGTTATGGCAGGGCCCAAACTGCTCTAACTTACACCGATGGGTCAGGCCCAGTGCACATGCACCTTGAGAATCAGGGAGGATAACTTGAGTACCTTGGTGCAGAAGAGAATCTGGAGCATTAATTGTATTTGTTCTCCTAACATAGTCTTTAAATGGGTTTATTTTTTAATTTAGCCTAGTGAAATTTATGCTGCACTGGACTGACCACGATAGAGTTGCATATGCAACGCAGATGATGATATAGTGGTGATAGTCCCTCTCTATACAGCACCGGTGGCAGAGCACGTCTGGAATATTGTATTCATTTGTCAATACCTTATTACAGTACTGGTAAAAAGGCTGCATATTGGAAGTCATTCAGAGAAGAGTAACAGACTTATTAGCATAGTAAAGGGAGTGATTTATGAGGCAAAAATAATACAACTAAATAATACAACTAGTTTGCCTCACCAAACACACCTTCTAATCACCTAAAAATATCTGAACAGTGCAAATAACAAGGACCAAATTGTGCAAATTGCACATGGCCCAGAGTAAGCATGGTACAGTCTTCACTACAGTGAAGGAAGTCTGGGAGGTACTGTGTCTCAGATACCTTCTACCCTATCTTTTTCCTTCTAAATTTGTATCTTAGCTAATGTAATTGCAGATGATATGCTTATTATTCATTAAAGTAGCGTGTGTGTTTGTATGTGTGTGTGTATATATATATATATATGTGTGTGTGTGTATAAAAATTTCTGAGATCTTTGCCTCAATAATACCTTCTAGCAGTGAGTTCCAGAGATCAGTTATGTATTGTGGAAAAATATATTTATTTTTATGAGTTTGAAAGTGTTGCCTTTTAAGTTTTGTGTGTCCCCTTCATTCTTGTATTATGAGAGGGTAAACAGGAACAGTCACTTGACTTCTATGGGGGAGGGATAGCTCAGTGGTTTGAGCAGTGGCCTGCTAAACCCAGGGCTGTGAGTTCAATCTCTGAGGGGGCCATCTGGGGCAAAATCAGTACTTGGTCCTGTTAGTGAAGGCAGGGGGCTGGACTTGATGACCTTTCAGGGTCCCTTCCAGCTCTATGAGATAGGTATATCTCCATATATTATATTATGGCATTTCTTAGTTAATATGCTTCTGTGACATCACCTCTTATTAACTCCAGCCCTGCCATTGTCACAACCTCTACACCAAGGCTTGCACGAGGAGCTAGAAAGGGCTTACTCTATTCCCGTGCTGGGAGAATTCTCCCCAGTCCCTTAAATTACCATTATGGCCTCTGTACGCTGCAAGAGCAGTTCACAGGGGCTGATCTTCTGGTTCCTGACTCAGCCAACTCTTGACTCCCATCCTGTGACTGTGGACCTTGGCTCTGATCACTAGGTCTGTCTGTCCATGACCCCGGCTGTGACGGTTTTCATGGACCACTTAGGCCAGAGGTGTGGGCCCGGTGTCAGTGGAATGGACCTGGCTAACCCTTCAGGAGTACTGGACATACTCAAGTGGGCCGCCTGCCTTCAGATGGACAACCAAGTTCTGCAGGCTCGGGTCATCCAGCTGTCCTCAGAGAACCATCTATTGTAGGAGTAAGTCATGCAGTTACGTGCTGAAAATGCCACACTCCAGACACGGTTGGTGCAGCCCTGTTCCCTGATACCGCTGCCGGAATGGTTTGATAGCAATGGCCAGCGATTCCGTGGGTTTATAAACCAGTGCTGCCTCCTGTTCATGATGCATCCTCAAACCTATACCACTGATTGTGCAAAAGTGAGCCTGGTCATCAACCTGCTGTCTGGGAAAGCATTAGACTGGGTCTCCCCCTTCTTGGAGTGTGACAGCCTGGTACTTTCGAGCTTGTAGGTCTTCCTCCAGCCATGTCAGTGCTATTCGATGATCAACACCGAACTCAGATGGCAGAGGATGCCCTAAGGAAGATCTGACAGGGGCAGAGTAGCCTCTTGTGCCACACAATTCCACCACCTCATGGCCAATACAAACTGGAATGAGAAAGAACAGATGTACCAGTTCCGGTGGGGCCTGCAAGAAGAGGTTAAATAAGAGTTAGCCTGGGTAGGGATGCCTGTGAGTCTGGATGCCCTCATGGATCTCGCCATCCATATAGACAATTGGTTACTGGAATGAAGGTAGGAAAAAACAGGGGATTTGCAGCATTCCAACCCACATACCGTGACCTTTTCACCACTGCCTCCCACTGAGCCAGTGCAGGTGGATGTGGGTCGTTGACAGCTCATCCCCACAGAAAAGGAACAATGATGCCAGCACCATCTCCACTTCTACTGTGGTGAGTCAAGTTACTCAACCTCTGCCTGCCGCATACAAATTCCATGGTGTCAGGAAAGAGAGCTCTCCCACACTTCAGTACTGATTGGAACACACCTGGAAACCTGCCTAATGGCTTCCCACTTGCAGGGGCCAGTTCTGTTGCACATACCTACGGCACTCATGCAAAATCCTGTCCTAGCAGCCCTCATCAACTCAGGTGCAACTATTCACCTTTATCTTCTGGTCCAGTGATGGAGGAAACAACTCCCCTGGAGGCTGTGTTGCAGGAGCAGTGAGAAGTGTTACAATTTGGTGTGATCCATTCTCCACACTTTCCCCTGATCCTCAGTATCTCCTGGCTGGCCCTCCACAACCTGCTCATTTGGTGGCAAGCACAGGAAATCTGTTTTCCATCAGAGTTTTGTCAGCAGCACTGCTGGAGATCAGTAAATCCTGTCCCAGAATCCAAACCCTCAGAGACTCAGGTGGGAGTGACCATCCAGGCAGAGCCTTGCATTGCAGCTACAGCCAGAGCTCCCCTCTAAATACCAAGACTTCACTGATGTATTTGAAAAGAAGAATGTGAAAACCCCACCTCCACACAGGGACTATGATTACCCAGCCAAAATGCCATTTGGACAAATTTATGCCATGATGAAACCTGAGCTGACAGCACTTTGAGAACACCTCCAGGAGAATCTGGTCCGAGGCTTTCTCTGCAAGTCAACCTCATCAGCTAGTGCACCAGTCCTGTTTGTCAATAAAAAAGACAGCAGTCTCTAACTCTGCGCAGACTACCACTCTTTGAATCGGATAACTTTCAGGAATCGTTACCCGCTACGCCTGGTTTCTGAGCTGCTAGACCATATGGTGGCTGAGTGATAGTCACCAAGCTTGACTTATGGGAGATGTACCACCTCGTGCAAATCAGAGAAGGGAACCAGTAGAAGATGGCCACTACGAATATCTGGCAATGCCTTTTGGGTTGATCAATGTCAACATTTTATAAATGATGTTTTCTGAGACATATTGGACCAGTACATAATAGTCTACCTAGAGAGCGTATTGATCTTCGGTGACTACCCTGAAAAGCATACTGCTCACGTCCGAACTGTCCTGGAAGGCTTGTGGCAGCATGGCCTTTACGCCAAGCTCGAGAAGTATGCCTTCGTTCAGGCCTCCTTGGAGTTCTTGGGATTTATATTATTGCCAGAAGGAATCCAGATGGACGCATGTAAGGTCCGAGCCATCCAAGAGTCTGCACATGTCTTTTCTCTGCTTACCATCCCCAATCCAACAGCCAGACAGAAAGGGCCAACCAGTTTCTCAAGCAATATCTTCGATGCTACATCAGTCATCACCAGGACAATTGGTCCTCATTTCTCCCTTATGCTGAGTTTGCCTACAACAATGCAGACCATGTATCTACAGGTCAGAGCCCTTTTAAGATCCTGAAAGAGGTTAATCCAGTCACTTTTGAACTCCAACTACCCTGCTCTCTAAAGATTCACCCCATGTTTCAAGTATCACTTTTGAAACCATACACAGAAATCCCTTTTCCTCACAGGACCCAGCCACTTCTTCCACCGCTACAAGCACAGGGTCATGAGGAATATGTGGTTCATGAGTTCTTGGACTCCAAACATAAACATGGCAGGCCCTGGTATCTCGTCAAATGGGAGAGGTGTGGGCCCAAGGAACACACCTGGGTGGCTGCGAAAACTGTAAGTGCTCCCACACTTGTGCAAGCATTCCATAAGAACTGGCTGGAGACTCCATGGACAGAGAGTAATTATTTGTTATTGATAGAGTTGAAGCAGATCTGGTCACCCCATAACTAGGTGTCACCAAATTAAATTAATAGGGAGCAGGTTTAAAACAAATAAAAGTAAGTATTTCTTCACACAACGCACAGTGAACTCTTTGCCAGAGGATGTTGTGAAGGCCAAGACTATAACAGGGTTCAAAAAATAACTAGATAAACTCATGGTGGATAGGTCCATTGGTGGCAAAACCAAAACCAGTAGGAACTTGGCAAAATTAAATGAGAACCTGTGTCAGAAGTTTAGATCCTGATGCTAATTATCCTCAGGCACAAAGTGGGGTGGAAATTGGGTGAGTGTTCTGATTCAGGTTCATCTCTAGTTAAAATATGATGATAAAAATAAACTTAACACCAGAAACAGGTAATTTGTACATAATAAAGACCTACACAGTCAGACAATTACAGAGTGAGCATCCTTGCTTAGCAGCACTTGCTTGTTAAAAATGAACCACCACTTGAGGCATGTTAGAACATCATAAATGTACACCAGATTTTGTTCAGATCTACCCATGCAAATACAGAGTAAGTTCACTGAGTTTAAAAAAAAAAAAAAGGTCCCGTCCCCTGTAACACATGTAAGTGAAAATGCAGGCATCTCCGGGCATAGTGTTACATCTTCTGTATTTAACACCATATCAGTCACTAGTTTATAAATATATCACATGAGTTGGTCTCGGAGCCCGTTCGAGCACAACAGCTTGCTGAAGCAGTGATATTGTCACCCTCAGACAGGTAGAGCAGTGACTGAAGTCTGTATCTGATGTAATTTAGTGATGGACAAACTAGTTCAAAACCACTTCACCTCTTCCTTTGAATCTTTGTGCACCTCTTGAACTGAGCCAAGCCCAAAGCTTTGTTGAGGTTAGAGGAAACGTTGAGTCTCAACATTCTGGCGGCAGACACCAGGCCTGCTTTTGCTATCTGGAGCTTCCCTAGTTGAGGTGACCCAGGTGATAGAGTGCTGCTGTGAAGTCCTTAGCCTTAGGTGCTGAGAGGTTTTCCTAACCAGGAGCAAAGTTGCTGTGTAGGCTTCTGGGCTTGGGTTGCAGCATGGGCTCTAGGACCCGGAGGGGTGGGAAGAGGATCCCAGGGCTCGGGCTCCAGCCCAAGCCCAGAAATCTACATAGCGATGAAACAGCCCCAGAGCCTGAGCCTCTCACGCCCCAGTCAGCTGGCATTGGCCAGCCGCAGGTTTTTCTTTGCTGTGTAGACATACCAATAATGCACTCTCTGTTCAAAGGAAGTATGTATCCCACTGGTCAGTTGCTATGTGTGCCCCTCGGTGCCCAGTCCAGTGAGGATGTAGGTTTGCTAGAGTTCCCAGCTACAGAACCTGGCTCTTAGCTCCAGCTGTAGAGGCTCATGCCTTAGCTCTGGAGGTGCCTGGTGGCAGCTACCACACTGTTAGCAGCCGGGAAAGCACCAGAAACTTCCTGAGAAGACAACTCAACATGCAGCAGCAAAAGTCTCAAATGCAAGTAGGAAAGAGGAGGAACACTTGAGCCCAAATAATTTCATATCGTGCCCCTTCCCATACCCAACAGACACAGCTAAGAAGGAGCCAGGGCTGGCTCCAGCATTTCTGCCGCCCCAAGCAAAAAAAAAAAAAAAAAAAAAGCCGCGATCGGCGGCAGCAATTGGGGGAAAAAAAAAAAAAAAAAAAGCCGTGATCGGCGGTGGCAGTTCAGCGGCAGGTCCTTCACTCCTAGAGGGAGTGAGGGACCTGCCGCCCCCGAATTGCCGCAGGTGCCGCCCCTCTCCCTTGGCCGCCCCAAGCACCTGCTTGTTAAGCTGGTGCCTAGAGCCGGCCCTGGAAGGAGCACCCTTATCTCTAATTATATCGGGCAGCTAGGAAGGAAGAGAGAGAATTTCCCTCTGAAATAAATAGAGAGCTGGAAAGAACAGAGGAAGCACTGCTGTCTGGAGCATAGGGGGCAGGCACAAGGAGCACTGTGACAGGATCTTGAGGCTAGCTGTCAAATAGTAAAGTCAGCCCTGTAAAGGAGAATTCCCTCTTTCTACCCTTGCAAAAAGACTCCACATGGCTCACAGCTGTGTGAATCATTTCATAGATCACCTAGTCTGACCTCCTATATAACAAATGCCATAAAATTTCACCCTGACTAGAAATTACAGAAATGTATACAGTCTTGATTTGAAGGCATCAAAAGATGGAGAATCCACCACTTTCCTTGGTACCCTGTTACAATGTTTAATCACCCTCACTGTTATTTTTTTTTAATGCCTTATTTCTAAATTGAGTTTGTCTGGCTTTGACTACCAGCCACTGGTTCTTATTTTACTTTTCCCTGCTAGATGAAACAGTCCATTAGTGCTCAGTATTTTCTCTTTGTAAAGGAAACAAAAATTATTCTACAAAACTGTCCATGAACAAATTGCCAGAAATTCCCAAACGTATTCTATATCGTACCTGTTTGTAAATTTCTCTGGCAAATAATTCTTGGTCTGCACATCATTTGCACGCAATTGAATGAGACTATTGCAGATTTGAAATGAGTGCTGTGGTTGCTTATGATATGTTATGATTTGTGTATTTATGTTACCTGATTGATTTAGCCAACTGTAGCTCATATTTCAATTTCAGGTTCACAGTTTGAAACCTGTCGTGTCATTTGTTATGAATGTCAGCATTCACTTTCAGGGAACATTTTGAGTTTAAGATTTACTTTTCATGAGTATTCATGCTAGTAAATTGAGTTGCCAGGATATCCATGGCAAGTAAATATAAATTCGGCACCAGCACAACTGGAGAGAATGTATTTAAAAATTCAAACAAATATGTATGGAAGATGTTTTGCAGCACGTGTACAGCTCTAGTGACCAAAATCCTGTTCTGAAAGGGACTGCTCCTGAAGGTAGTTTAGTTTCTAACCTCACTGTATTATTAGACAAGATTTGGAAAATCATAAAAACAAACAAAAACTGCAGATGGAGAAAACTCTATCATTCCCATCCCCCCAGCCCTCATCGTATTCATTTGCTGAATTAGATTTTTCTAGTACTGTATCCAGTCTAATTTTAAAAGTCCCAGGTTTTCTAGTTTATAGTACTTTCTTTGGAAAATTATTTCACAGTCTAATAAATGTTACTATCAGGATTTTTTTTAAAATCATTTGAAAATGTCCTTTGCTTTCTACCAGCTACAGCAGGGAACTCCACAGTCTTGTGCTCTTTTTCCTGTTCTGCCATTGAACCACTGTGTGTCTCTGGGCAAGTCATTTGATCTTTGTGCCTCAGTTTCCCTTGGACATATCCTTCACATGCCTTTCTTGCTACTATCCTTGTTGCATATTCTTCCATCTCCTTTATCCACAGCTATCTCACATATATTCTCAAAACTGGGGCTTCTGAGGCCTGGTCCACACTAACCCCCCACTTCGGACTAAGGTACGCAAATTCAGCTACGTTAATAACGTAGCTGAATTCGAAGTACCTTAGTCCAAACTTATCGCGGGTCCAGATGTGGCAGGCAGGCTCCCCCGTCGATGCCGCGTACTCCTCTCGCCGAGCTGGAGTACCGGCGTCGACGGCGAGCACTTCCGGGATCGATCCAGGATCGATTTATCGCGTCTAGACAAGACACGATAAATCAATCCCAGAAGATCGATTGCCTGCCGCCGGACCAGGAAGTAAGTGTAGACGTACCATGACTGTCTCTTTCCTCCATCCAGTTTGGTTTCCCCGGTTTATTTTAACAAGTTCCAACTGCTGATCCAGCTACTCCATATCTTATCATCCAGATAGGAAACTAGCTTGCACATCATAGGAATATGCATCTTATGTATCTATCTTGGCTTTTGTGAGAGCAGCCCTCACTGCAGTTTCTAAGATCCTTGACTTCATTAAAAAACGGGAACATCAATCGGTAGCCTTACTTTCTCCAAGCAGCTAATATAGCTCCTTTATCAAGTTACACATTTATAAAGCCTCTAATCACTAAGTTAGTTCCCAAGGAAAATGGAATGGCAGTCTTGTGGTTAAAGCACTGGCCAAGGCACGCAGGAGTTCTAGATTAAATCACTGGCCTGCTCATAAACTCACTCTATGATCTCAGGAAAGTCATTTCTGTCTGTACCCTTGGCAGATTCTTATCTATCTGTATGGTAAGATCTTGGGGGCAGGGGTTGTATCTTACTAGATGTTGTATACAGGGTCAAAAACAATGGATACCCGTTCTTGGTGAGGGTCTCTAGACACTACTGGAATACAAATAATAATAATATGCACATTTGGGATCACAATCAAAGTTTCCAGAGAGGATTTGGTTTACTACTGCATTGGTAGCTGATGTTTACTTTGTCCCCTCTTCCCTGTCTCTTCTCAGCCTGTTAGAGACTTTAAGGAACAATCTTCACTTTTTGGAATATCTTAACGTCAGATTTCTCCTCTCACTGCTCAGAGGGCTTTCTCTGCCACAGCTCTTATACCTGCTTAAGCTCTTCCCCTCCATTGCCAGCAATTATTCGTAACCCACATGACTTCATAAGAAAATTGCACGGTTCTAGAAAACAGTCCTCAAACTGAAGAAGTGAATGGTAGGATTCCCCAGCTTTTAGGTTCATCTGTCACCAGTTGCTGATAAATAATCCATGTCCAGGCCAGCTTTTTCCAGTCTTAGGATATGATTTTGAAGATTTCTTGTTCTTTGGAATTCACTGGATTGTGCCAAATGGCATGTAGTTCAATACAATTATCCATGATTTCTATCTGCAAAAGTTTTTAATATTTGTATTGTAGTAGCGCTGAGGACACCCAGCCATGGGCCAAGGACCACATTGTCTCTGGCCCAAAGTCAAGACAAGAGACAACAGGGGGATAAAGACAGAGACAGGGTAGCACAAAGAAAAATGAGGCAGTACTGGTCAGTATGATAGTGTTAATCTGCTGCCTATGCATTGTTAAATGTTTTATAGACATCACAGCAAAGGTCACTGCTCCAATACTGTTTGCAATACAAAACCATAGAAAGACCATTGGCTCTTATTTTCAGTCACTCAATGATACGCAGAATACGGTACCCGTAGTTGCTTGTTAAAGAGGACTCTCTCTCTGGAAAGTCCAGGTTTGCTACTCAAATGACAAATAAGGCCATCAATTAATGCCAGCTGTAATTGTATTTTGTGTGGTGTGTTCACTTATCTATAGGGAACTGGATAGCTGTCCTTTAGATGATGATATCCTTTAGCTACTGTTGACTTGGGCCAGCTTTGAATCAATGACTTGTAAGCGAAATGCTGCATTCACGGTGTTGTGTTGAAAATACCAGAGGGTTTCAAAGCAGTTGCTGCATTTGTATGTGCAGAAGAGCTCAGGGAATAAGGATGAGGATAGAATACCTATTGCCTGTGTGTTGTCCCACAGTTAAAATTCAGATATAGGTTGTTCAGAGCATGGTTTAGCAGGATGAATGCAGCAAATAAACACTAGAACTTTCAGTCTTCCCTTACAACTTGGATGACCTGCTACCTCTACCAAATGTGTTAATAATAATAAATGATACAACAGCATAATTGCAAGAGCTCCGATTATGCTAATTAGAAAGTATTCATGCTTCACTGATGCTACAATCGCACTGTTTTAACTACTGCAGCTTGGATACCACATGGTTCTTCTTTGAGAACTAAACCAGATCTAAGTTTGGATCAAAATCTGCTCTGAGTTAATAGTTTAAAATAAATAGAAGTTTGACTTTGGCCCAAATGTATATTTTAAAAATAGTGTGTTATGCTAATGTTGATGTCAAATTTTCTAAAGGTTTCAATGTAGTATTAAGTTAGAAATTGAGTGAGAGTAGCTTCCCTCGTGGAATTCATATGCTTGGTGTCAAATTCTGCTCTGTTACACCAGTATAATTGCAGAGTAACTCCACTAACATCAATAGTGTTACTCTACATTTACACTGGTATCGGTGAGAGCAATATTTGTTTACTCTGTATATTGTTTACTACATAATGGCACTGATAGCACTTAAACAGCCGTAAATCAGGAAATCACTAGAGTTACACTGGTTTAAAAATGGGGTATGTGAGATCAGAGCAGGGTCCAATGGGCACAATTCCCTTTCACTTATATAGTTCAAAGCAGGGCTTAGTTTTACCCCACTGAAATCAATGGAGTTAAGCTAGTGTAAGTAAGAAGGAGAATCTGAGCCTAAGAATGAGAATTTATTATTGTTATTAGGTGAAAATTAGACTAGAAATTCCTAAAAGTGTTGACACACAGTCATGCATTTAAATGGAAGGCTGCCAAGCGAGAGAACAACGGCAAGCTTTGTTCTCTATGTAAATAGCAATTACTTGCACAAAGAATTTTGTAAAGCAATATAACCTTCTGTCTCTGTCATAGTTTTCCCCCCTCCTAATAAACAAATATAAATGCCCTTTGGAGAAATATTTTTCTTTTCAAACTTTTAGTATAACTACATCTTTTAAAGATCAACTTCCCACGCACTAAGCAAAGATAGCTGGCATCTGCAGAGACCCTTCCAAATCGCCTTTGCAACTTCCCTGCAAAAGCGTGCTTCTCCAGCAGCTGGCCTGGGGTTCAGAGCATCTTCTCCATATGTATGAATAATTTTGAAAGTAATGCCTCATGAGTAATCAGACATCTAGGGAAATGGAGATGGATGAAAAAGATGGATCCAATTCTGACTTCACTTACAAGTGTGAAACTCCATTTCAAGTCAGTGGGAATTGGATTAGGGCTTGTAGTTCTACCACACTGTAATATCATGGGACTGATTCTGGTCCTACTCTACACTGGTTTTACACTGTATAACTACATTGTTTTCAATTGAGTTACTCCAGATTTCCTGTGGGACAAGTGTGACCAAAATCAGGTCCCTGTATCTCTATCCTGCTTTAAGATATACATATGGCAGAGTAGACACAGATGTTTGTAAACTGGATGGGACAATGTCAATGAGTTTCCATTGAGTTGGGATAAGCACCCACAAGTTGGAGTGCTTATACAAAGTTTGTCTCTTCAGTTTAGAAATCCAGTAAAACCAAGCTTTCCAAATACTTTCTGTTTCTAGTTAGCTTACAGTATTTTCGTATACTGTTTTTCTCCCTTTGTTTTAAACATTTTTAGTTCTTGTAGTGGTAATGCGAGTTGTCAGATTAGCATCTCTGGACAGTGATTATATACCTACACATACAGTAGCTACTCTGCAAGCTTCTTCGTAGTCAATGTGATCGGCCACTGATACTCAACTGTGACCAGTTCCAGAAGGACCCCTTCTAGAAATGAAGGAGTAGTTCAGGCTCCAGACCATTAACCTTTCATGGTACTTTTGTATTTCTTAGGGTACGTCTACCCAGAGCCCGCACCCCCAGCCAGAGCCTCACCCCCACACACACCCCAACCCCCTGCTCCATCCCGGAGCCCTCTCCTGCACTCAGAATCCCTCATTTCTGGCCTCATCCCAGAACTTTCATCCCCAGCCCAGAGTCCGAACTTCCTCCCACTCCCAAACCCCCTGCCTCAGCTCAGAGCCCCCTCCCATACTCCGAACCCCTCGGCTCCACTCTTCAGCCCAGAGCCCCCTCCTGCACCCCAAACTCCTCATCCCCAGCCCCACCCCAGAGCCCGCACCCCCAGCCGGAGCCCTCACCCCCCCCCAGCCCAACCCCCTGCTCCAGCCCGGTGAAAATGAGCAAGTGAATGAAGGTGTGGAGAGTGAGTGACAGAGGGGAGGGGGATGGAGTGAGCGGGGGTGGTGCCTCAGAGAAGGGGCAGATCATGGTTGGGGACTCGGAGGAGGGGCGGGGCAAGGGTGTTTGGTTTTGTGCGAGTAGAAAGTTGGCAACCCTGCCTTCGAGCAAGACCTGCCTTCGAGCAAGAACTGGAGGCAGGAGCTGTGGGTAACAGTGACAGGGTTGCAGGCACCCCATCTAGTGTAGGGCGAGTGCGCCCCATGTCCCTTAGGGTGTAAATCACCTGCATCTATGTCTCTGTAACCAGAGTCAATATACTCAACTCTGTTAGCGGGGCAATGAGGTCTAATGGCCAAAGTCAAAGTATTAGCCCTGCTCAGTGGGGCAGTATAGCCCAATGGCCAGAATCAATAGATCCTCCCTCTTGGCAGGGCAGTAAGGCCTAGCAACCAGTATCAGTGGATTTGCCCCAGTTTGCTGGGCCGCAAGGCCTGGGGACCAAAGTCACTGTATCCACCCCTGTTAGCATGGCAGGGTTGCACGGGGTCCAGAGTCAATAGGTTCACCCCTCTTGGCAGAGCAGTAGGGTTGAAGTCAATTAGAACCATCCCAGTTCGCAGGGCAGTAAGAGCTAGTGATCAAAGTCCATGGATTCATCCCTGTCCTCAGGGCAATCAGGCCTAGTGGCCACAGACAATAGATTCACCCCTGTTTGCAGGGCAGTACAGCCCAGTGACCCCAATCAATGGCTTCATCCCTGGTCACAGAGCAATAAGGCCTAGTGGCCGCAGTCTATGACTTCACCCCGTTCAGAGGGCAATAAGGCCTAATGGCCACAGTCAATGGATTCACCCCTGTTTGCAGGTCAATAAGGCCTAGTGGCCAGGTAGCCTCAATCAGGGTAGAGAGGCCCGGGCCCTCCCTCTCCACTGGACCCAAGGCCCTGGCAGGAGCATGTGCCACTGTGTCAGTGGTGAGGTCTGACCAAAACACGCTGATTCAATACTCCAGTTCACCAACCGGGTCACTATTTTTTCCCCTGGGCTGCTTCCTACTGTGTTTCTCGCCGCGACAGTCTGGGCATCTCAGCTGTCTCTGGGTTCCCCAGGTTGCACTGTCCCCAACAACTCTGGACTCTGCGGGGCCTCTGTGGCTAGCCTGGCATCTGCCTGGGTTGTGGTGTCTCTGGCTCCCACAACTTCTGGCTTTGGCTGATGCTTGGCTGTAGCCTGCAGCGTGCATCCTTCCTCTCCAGTGGTCAACCCCAACTGAGCTGAGCTGCTCCCTTTTAGACTGGTGAATTTGGAGCTTGCCCAGTAGAGTTGAGGGGGTGTGGCTTCCTTAGCCCACAATGTAGGGTTAACCCCACCCAGTCCAGTCACCCCATCACAGTAACACATACACTCTCAAATTAAAGTGTTAGTGTTTAAAGAGAAACACAAAGCTGTGTCTTTTACTGTCAAGATCCTATCTATAGTTTAGAATTTTACGTTGAAGATGTAATCACACATTAATTGAATTACTTAGAGTGTATAATTTGTCACATCTAGGAAAAATTTTAATTACTTAATAAATTGCTTTGGTGTCATATTTAAATCTCATTTTCAGTAATAAATTTCTTATAAATGATTGCATTGCTTAATGTTAAAATATAAGTACTCAAACCAAGTAATTATTTAAGTACTTAATTGCTTAATGTGAACTAGAAATAAGATTTTCATCCAAACACCAGCTGAATGAGATTAGAGCCTGACTCTGCAGTCCTTGCACAGTCAGAATTTCCACTGCAGACAATGAGATCAGCCCTGGAAGTCAATAGCAGTATTTAGTGTGCAAGGATAATGTACTGTCTAATCCAGAAGGTTCACTGTCTCATACAGTTACCTACCTATTTATGTGCCCTCCCTAAATTATATATTGGATCAGATCTTCTTCCATTTGAAGTCAATGGCAAAACCCCAATTTTCTTCTTTAGGAATACTAGTGAACTCCCAGTGGTATAATACTTGTTAAACAAACTAGGGGCATGTCTTCACTACAGGCTAAATCGGTGCTGCTGCGATCAGTGCATCGATTTTGCGGGTCTGGTGAAGATGCGATAAGTCAATGGGAGAGCACTCTCCCTTCGACTTCAGTACTCCACCTCCCCGAGAGATGGAAGCTATGTCCACAACAGAGCATCTCCTGTCAAAATAGTATGGTGTAGACACTGCTGTTAGTCGATCTAAGCTACGTCGACGTAAGTTATATATTTTACGTAACTTAACTAGTGTAACGTAGATTGACTTACCTTGTTAGTGTAGACCAGGCCTAGGCAAAAATCATTCTGTATGTATCATCACTCAAATTAATGGGTTTATATCAGGGATGCATTTGGCCCATAGTGAATTTCTAAGTGGTTGGGGAAAATAGACTCCAGACATGGGTTATTCCTTTCTCATAGATTCATATTCATAATCAGTTTTTTATTTAGGGCCAGAAAAGGACCATTAGGTCATCCAGTCTTGACCACCTATACAACACAGGCCATATAATTGCATCCAGTTACCCCTGATTTCGGCCCAATAGCTTGTATTTGAATTTGTTGAAGGAGAAATAAGTGGATGCAGACACAAAACACTGTAGGCTTGGTTTTCATCTCATTAACACCAGTATAATTACTGAAATTTATGGAGTTACAACCCAGTGTAAGAGAGAAGAGAGTCAGGATTACTCTTCCCAAAACTGCTATGTTCTGTATTCTTACTGTTTATATGCCCAATATCTACTTAATGTTACTTTGTTAAATTTCTCTTCACAGAAACTGTGCAAATTAAATGTACAGTGAAACCTGCCTTAAGCGACCACCCAAGAGAAGAAATTGATTGCCTAATGGAGATGATCTTTAGCGAAAAGTCAAACAAATTAGTACTGGGATCCTGGGGGATATTTAAATGGTCACATAGGAAAGGATGGGGTTGCTTATTTGAGAGAGAATCTTTAGGTCAGGTTTCACTGAATGTTCACTTTATGCAGTAAAATTTCTTCTAACTTTGCTAATTGTCTAACTAAATACTTTAGATTTCATGACATCAATCAACTATTGTTCAACCAATACAAAACAGTAAAACATATCAGTATGATACAAACAGTAGAAAGTAGGAGCCTCGTTCAGGCTACATAAATGTAAACAACTGATCAGATCCTTTAGTTCAGTGGTTTTCCAACTATGGTCCATGGGGCTAGATCTGTCAATATTCAAGAGGAAATGTTGTCTGCATGAAGAGTTGCTGTTGTACAGGCCAGGGTTTCTTTAAGTTTTCCTGTGATATTTCTAACCATTTGAATTCCTGTATGGCTACTTCATATCCTATCACTCTCTGAGTGCTCCTTTCACGTAAGTAGATAATACTAACCATGGAGAGAAAGTAAACATGCTGACAGAACCAAGCTTCAGAGAGACCTGGCAGCCTGAGAGCAGTAGGGGCGGCAGGCAGTAATGCGGAGATTCAGTACTAATAACTGTCTGGCTAGTTATTTATGTGACCCCCCATAACATCTGAATATCTAAGCATATAAAGCCCTATACTCGGGGGGGGGGGGGAGGGGAATAAAATGCACAGACACAACAGCTAGGCCAGTTGTGTCGGCTGGGCCTGGGTCGATGGCAAGAGGTGTGACTAGTTGCCAAGTCAGGAATGGGTACCAAGGTCAAGCCAGCCCAGGGTCAAAAGCAGGAGTTCGGTCTAGTTACCAAGCTGAGTCAGGAGATGGATACTAAGGTCAAGCCAGGCTGGAATTGAAGGCTGGAGTCGGGACTAGCTATCAAGCTGAGTCAGGAGACGGGTACGAAGTTCAAATTGGGCTGCGGTCGAAGGCAGGAGTCAGGAGCAATATGGGGCAAAAGATGAGCTCTCTACCAGTAGCAAGCCAGAGTCTGCATTGTTGATCAGACAGCTCCCTCGGGCAACTTCCTGGTTTAAATAGCTGGTGTGGACCAATCAGGCAGCCTCTTCAGGCGGTACATCCTGCCGTGCCTGACCTTCCAGTAATTGTTGGGTGGTGCTGCACCTGGCTCCTCAGTAGTGACATGGAGATGTTGGTTGCCCAGGACCCTGAAACTCAATTACACCACAGCCCTCTTCATGTGTACTCCCTTCTGGGCTGGAGCCAGGCCCAGTTTGTTAGGCTGTTCCCTGGGGAGCATTTTTACTAGGTTGGGGGCATGGATGTGGGCAGCGGGTTCCCAGGAATGTTCCTCAATGCCATAACCCCTCCCAGTATATGGGGTAGTAGTCAGCCGTGCTGCAGTTTGGAATCAAGAATAACGTGCACTATGCATTCCTCATATCCCTGATTTTGACTGGTGATGGCAGCTGGTTAGGGAATGGGCCCGTCGTATAAGGCTTCAAAAGAGTGAAACACTGGATGTATTTTGAGAAACTGGGGGACTTGCTGTTTGAAGGCAATGGGGCTGATTTACTGACAGAACCAGAAACGGCCAAGGAACTGTTGATCCAACTTGCAAGAAGGTCTATTCCTATTAAATGTTTCATGGTGAGCCAGGTCTTTTGGCCTACTCAAAAAAACTGGGCATTCCCAGTGTTGCTGGTCTGCGTACTGCTTTTTGTGTTTTCCATGTGGCCCCTGACTCCTCCTGGATGTGGTGTATCCATTGGACCTAGTTGATTGCTGCTTGATTTGATGAATTAAAAACGTATAAACTTGCACTGAGGCTGAGATGGAAATAGGAGACAGACTTGTTGAAAGTCTCTCTTTAAGGATAAAAGGGGTAAAAACAAGGGTGATGTTATGGTAGGAGTCTACTATAGACCACCTAACCTGGAAGAAAAAGTGGATGAGGCTTTATTAAACAAATGGAATTTCCCAGACACTTCAATTTAAACACAGTGGATTAGATAAAATGATAAAACAAGTTTATTAACTACAAAGAGAGATTTTAAGTGAATACAAGTAATGAGGCATAAAAGTCAGAAATGGTTACACAAAAAATAAAGTGAAAATGCAGCTGGTGCCTACCTTAACAAACTATGTTCAATTCAAAGCAAAGTTTTTCTCATCACGTGCTCTCAGCAGTCTTACTGACCAAGCTTCTTAGGTCAGGACCCCTTTTCCAATTCAATGGCTGCTTCCTTTGTCCCTTCTGGTGCAGTGAATTGATGGACAGAGACAGAAAGAGCAGTAATGCCTTGGGGTGTTTGTCCCCACTTTTTATGGTGTCATTCTCCCCCTTGGCAAATATTTTCAGTTGAGATTCAGGAGACAGAGAGTCTATAGGAAATGGTTTTCCCTGCTGCTTTTCCTCACCTGTTGGAGCTTGTTTTGATTCCCTTCCTGCCTGATGACTCTGTTTACTGCATAAATACAAATGAAGCAGAGCACACATTCCTTTCTTTGAGACACACCTGTTTGCCAGCCTCAGTTTGGAACATGTGCTAAGATCATCCTACAGTGGAATCTTATAACTTCGCATACTATGTTGCCACCTGTATTTTATCAGGACAATATTGATGAGCAAATTATGGGTTTTCAAATGATATCTCACAAAGCATACTTTGTACAAAGATTATTACAATAGTGTGTAGGGCGTGGAACACAGATACATTCTGTCACACATAAGAACATATAAGAATATAAGAACGGCCATACTGGGTCAGACCAAAGGTCCATCTAGCCCAGCATCCTGTCTTCCAACAGTGGCCAATACCAGGTGCCCCAGAGGGAATGAACGGAACAGGTAATCACCAAGCGATCCATCCCCTGTCGCCCATTCCCAGCTTCTGGCAAAATACCTCCATCATAGGGTACGTCAACATACTCCTGACTGCGGTGTTTCCCAGTTGGAGTAAACAGACACCCTAGTTCTGCTTGAGCTAGTGTGCTAAAAATAGTAGGGTAGCTGGGGGAAGCACAGGCAGCAGCTCAGGCTAGCCAATCAAGTACATACCCAGGAGTCCAGCAACCCATGGCCACACTGCTATTTTTAGCAGGCTAGATCAAGCAGAGCTAGTGTGTGTCTGTCTACTCAAGCTGGAAAGCACACTCCCAGCTGCAGTGTAGACCTACCCATAAAGAGGCTGTAAGGATAAGATTTATGAGGTGGTCAGATAGTGTGGATATAGGGGCTGTATTATCTAGGCGAATATTCCAAGGTAGGATATCCTGGTATGAGGGTTCCATGGAGCATACATAGATACATAGGAGCTGCCTTGAGGTTGGAGGAAGAGACTGCAAGGATCTAACCCCCTTGCCTCTTAACAACGTTTGGGCCAGAAGAGCAGGTTTTCTCCATCTTTCATATCCACAGGGGATGATTTGTGCCACTGTTTATGAAAGACATAATGGATATTGCTGCAGTTAACTGTGGTTTCGGTTTTCCTTTTTCTATATATAAATCAATAGGAGAGGAAGGATAATCCAGTGGTGAGGGCACCAGCCTGGGACTTGAGAGACCGAGATTCAGTTTTCTGCTCTGACACAAGTTTCCTTGGGAAAGTCACTTAACCTCTATGTACCTCAGTTTCCCATCTGTAAAATGTGAGCATTTAGCAACCTCACAGGATTGTCTGAGCATAAATATATTAAAGATGGTGAGGTGAGATAGTACAGTAATGAGGGCCATATAAATACTTTATCTATCTATCTATCTATCTATCTATCTATCTATCTATAGAGAGAGAGAGTGTGTCTTTGATTCACACACCAATTTTAAGTGCATTGTCTACAATGGCCAAGGCAACTATAGAAGAATATAACTTGGTATCTCACATAGCCAGGTTTCATCTAATACTCTCCAAAATAGATGTTCCATTTTTTTTAGTAAAATGTTACTAATTGCTCATTGGTAACAAAATTTATATGCAATCAGGTACTTGCCATTTTAGTAAAATAAATAAATTTACCTCTTCTTAAAATAAGTAATTAAGGCTCTAACCAGTTTTTCTTTCACAGTGTTGTTTTTTTCTTCTTCTTAAAATAAGCAGGATTATTAGTAAGCTTAGTAATTAGTAAATCATGGTGATGCCACAGTGATTGGCAGCTGTCTGTCTCTCTCTCTCAGCTTTTTAAATAACACCTATCATATTGAAATGCAGATTGATCATTTGGTTAACAGGCAGCTCTACTGGATAATTTAGCTTGCTATGTAGTCAGAATATATGTACCTTGAAGACTTCTGTTGATGTAGGCAAAACAGTACCTTGAGGTTTTCAAATGACTGAGCCATCAGATTCAAAATATAAATGAGAGTCCAAAATCATGCTAAAGAGCCTTGTTGCTGTTTTATTCTCCTGTTAACTGTAATTCATTGCTTGTGTATCTGCATAAAAGACCTTGAATGTGAACCTTGAAAGATAGTTTTGCTCAGCAAGTTTTCCATTTTCTCTCAATCTGAAGAATTACATTTAATTAAAGTTTAGTTTGCCTTGATGTGATTCCCGAGCACTACTGTACTTGCATTGTGGTGGGACTTTCAGTAGTGACCAGTATGACCTTACGTGGTGTAAACAAGGCCTTTGAAGAAGAAAAGCAATGTTTTCATGTTATTTCATAGCCAGATGCAATGTCTTTCATCTCTTTCCATCAAAGTGCCTTTTCAAAAGGAACCACAGTGGTGTTTCGTAATTAACGTTATGCCTTGACCTGCATCTCATTTTTGAATATTTAACTTAGCTGTGTGTCAGATGTAAGTAAACAACGGTGCACTAAATCAGAGGCAGCATAAAACTTTTTCACAAAGAATGGATGATAAAAATGCTTGATTACGGGGTGCCACTTAAATCAGAATATAAATAACAGTTTTAAAATGTCTTAGAGAAAAAGAAAATAAATAAATAAATAACATATTTTGTTGTACAAGTAACAATTCTTTTCATTAATGTGACATGTTTCATCTTAGCATCTCAAAGTGCCTCTCAAGCACCGGTTGATTAAACCTTAAAAAACTGTCAGTAATGCTACCACATATATTGTCATACCCATAGTATAGATGGTTAAATGGAGCTATTGAGAGGTTAAAACACCATAATCAATGGCAAGGCATCTAAAGAGCATCCTTGATTTTCAGAAGTATTATGTATCTTATGCACCTATGCTTTCCACTGGAACCAATGGAAGCAGGTCTTGGCTTAGTGCCTCTCAAAATCAGGGCAATGATCTAGGTGCCTGATTAGAGACTTGGGTGTATCAGGAAGCTTTGTCTCCTGATCCACCTACCACAGCACACTCCATCAGTATGAAAAAAACCCAGCCATTTGCTTATACTGAGTATATTACATCTGAGTTAAAGTTATTCGGGGTTAAGGAAATTAATATTAGCTATGGGCTTGGATCTGGATCCAAACATCTGCAATGTCCAAGGGTGTTTGGATTTGGGGTCCAGATTCAGGGGGTGGGGGTCATTTCTAATTCATATATTTGCACTGTGGTTA
Source organism: Emys orbicularis (assembly GCF_028017835.1). Classification (NCBI taxonomy): domain Eukaryota; kingdom Metazoa; phylum Chordata; order Testudines; family Emydidae; genus Emys; species Emys orbicularis. Next base: position 351,890,074 of record NC_088683.1, read on the forward strand.
AGGCTGTGTGTTCTCTCTCCAGGTTTACATTACATGCCCATCACAGTGGTATATGAGCACTTCACTGTTAAGGATGTAATTATCTTATTAATAAGTCTCCCTATCATGTTGGTGGCCCTGTGTTATTTATTTGGGCAGGCGTGCTCTACAATTATCCCCCATGACGATTGTGTGGGGACTGTAGGGCAAAGCCGTTTATGATCTTTGTGACCACATTTTCACATTGTGACGCCAGCAGCACTTTTCTATGATCGGAAAGTCTCCTCTTGCGACATCCCATCCCTCCTGTGCAGACATGTGCCAGGAATAGGAATACTCCCTTCTGTGTCCTAAAGGTTGACGTTTCAGTGCTGTGCGTTTGGGAAAGCTCTTAGTATGTGTCTGTTAGTCATGTTATAGCAGAAAATAATAGCAGACAAGGTCAACAATGTGATATTTTTTTACTTCACCATTAAATAATGTATAATGCCTAAGATTTCAGGCCCTAAAAGCTCTTGAAGAAGGTGCCTTTGGCTCTTGAAAGAAGATATGTTTTGGTAAGTCATCCAATCCTCCCTTTAGTTTTTTTCCATTTCATTGTTTTTCAGGCCTGGGGTGCCACAGAGAGGGAACATTAATATAATACTGCATTCTGCTGGGGGGTTGGATTCGGGATTTAACTTACAGCTGCACAGTGTTGGCCAGTAACCCTTAGAGCGTTGATGTCATTTAACCATAATTCCTTTTAGAAACAGAAAAATAGCTCAACTTACCACAGGAAACAGGATGAAGGTTAATGTCACACAATGTTTGTTTTAGCATAGCGCCTGGTGAACTAGGCGTGTTCTCCCTTCCAATGGGGATTGCCAGCACTGCACATGTGAAAGCTGTTTAAATGGTGCATTGTTGACTTGGGAAGGGGAAACTTGTACCGCCACAGCCTCTCTTCCAAAGCCTTTAAGGGTAGCTCATTGCTAGGCTAGACGGCCTATTAAACTGACTATACAGGAACTGGAGCTCAGGTACTGCAATGAAGAGAGTTCCTTAGAATTACCCAATATAGAAGGAAAATAGACGTACAATTTAAAGCTAACCTCACGTCAAACATTTATAGTGGTGATATCTTTTAACCCTTGATGGTCATTCAGGCTCATGTGTTTGCTTCAATTCACCGATTGTGTAATGTACTAATAGGATGTATAACCCTTAGCCATACCTCAACTACTATTCAAATCTAAAAGACTTTCTTCAATATCATGTTGCTCCTGCATCAACAGCTTCTTTACAAGACTAATGCAAAGAACAATTAGCTCTTTTAAACTTTGTCCTCCAAGCTATCTGCTCATTGCTCATCCCTTATCATACAGTATGTCCTCCAGACATAGCTTCTACCCGCAAGAGCAGCTGTTTTCATATTTTTTACAAAATCTACATACTGTCTTGTTCATTTCAAGGGTAAGCCCTATCTTTAAATGAATGCACTTCAAGTACCATCCCATAGTCCGCAATTCAGTTATTACATTTCAGCACATCTGCAGTTTCACCAGAAGATGGGGGACCAGACCTTCCACTGGTGTAAATCGGAATAACTCCATAGATTTGTTGATTTATGCAGCTGAGGATTTATGCATACCAGAACATGGTATTCTTCATAAATTCCAGTGCTAAATTGTTGTATTCTGTTACTACGTTCTGTCAAACATTTGTTGTGTTCCACTCCAGAAATATCTGCATTTTAGCAGTCGTTGAAGTGATTCCTTCATCTAAAGTTTAAGGAGTGCTTTGAGATAAGGCAGGTATGTATGTCAGTTATTGTTAGACCTCCCTGTTTCCAAAACCTGTTTCAGCTGCTGTTTCCGAACAGCAGTTTTGCAAAAGACATACAACCTTGTCAGATCTCAATAACTAAGTAGCGTTGGACCTGGTTAGTGCTTGGAAAGGAGACCTGAAAAAAAAGCCTGGGTAGAGCAATAATTGATGCTGGTGACAGAGTAGGTGCCACGCTCTGACCAGAGACAGCAATGCCGAACAGTGTGGTGTTAGGAGGCACCGTGATGTCAGTAGTGCTATCTTCCGTGGTCGGACTTGTAATCCCCCACTCAATGTCTTCTACATGGGCTCTGTCCTGTACAATTCTGAGCATATCCAGGAGTTTCTCAGCACCTTGCAGGAACCAACTGGGAAATTACATTATCCTAATAAAAACAGATAAAAAAAAATTGCAGGAGACACTTTCAATCCTGTATTAGAACATGGTGGTGTTGTGCTGCCTCCTTCCATCCCAAAGACAAACACCTTTCAGCAGTGGGGGAAGCCCATTTATTTTACACATGTGCAATTAGAAAGTTCTGGGCACGACACAAAAATATTAAAATGATAAAATTTGATGCACTGAAAGACCACAAATGGACACATCACCAACAACCTCACACCTCCACAAATCATACTGCTCCCAGAACTTACTAGAATTACAGGGAAGAACAGATGTTCTGTGTGACATCAATACCCAAAGACATGTTCATCCCCTCAAACAGACTCGGGCCCTCCTCTGTTCCCAGAGAAAGCTTACTTCTTGCAGAATGTTCTGAAGGTCAACAAATTGGGTCTCTGGTTGACCAGGCAGGGTGGGAAGTGCAAAAGGCTGTATGTGTTCAATTTTTGATCTTTGAAGTAATTGTGTGGACCCATTGATTAATCTGGGGATGGAATCTGATCCATCATTTGTAAAATTTTGGAGCTCTTTGGATTTAAGGTCCTTCTTGTTAATGACCAAGGGTCTGATCGCTTCTCCTACATCTACACAAAGTGAGTCCACTGCCTATGTGGCTGTGGCAATTATCCACCTCCCTCATTGCCCCACACCTCACAAACTGTTCTGTATGGAGCTCCAGACTTCAAGTCGGGGAGAGGAAGAACATCAGCAAGAGGATGGCTGTGGTAAGGCAGTGGGGATATGCATTGTTCCCCACCAAGCCCAGAGTGAATCCTCCCATAAGTTAGTACTGAATTAGTACTAACTTCTGAATGGAAACCTGGCTTCACTGGAGCTGAACTGGCAGGTGGCTGGGAAGAGCCACAGAAGTAGAGATGCGGCCTTGGGGCTTTGTACCCTTGGCAGAACCCAATTATCTGCACAGGTCTCATCAATGACCAGTGAGTCAATGGTAGAACTAGGATTAGAGTCCAGGAATTTGTGACTATTAGCTGTATGCTCAGCCCGCTAGACCACACTGCCTCTATCACACTGAGCATGGCTATTGTGTCATTTTCATTCACTTTTAACTTTATTTGTGAACAAAATTTCTTCAGCTATTTCAAAAACACTCTTCATGGAGAGCTAAATTCATGGCAAAGATATAGTCTAAGGAGAACTAACTAATGCTATAATTATCCAAGCACAAGAAAGCATTATATTTGTTTTCTTTAAGAATATACCCTTTTTGTCCATGCAGAATATCTGAAATGATTCAGTGCCATTTAAAAATTCACCTCTGGTCTGAGACTAAACAATTCCTATAAAAGAATACTTTGAGTTTGAATCTAGACTCTCATCTCCTCCCATGTAAGAATTTAGTGGAAACAAAGTGAAACTTCACTGTTTTCCTCCCCTGTGCCCCCTCCTGTGAGTTGTACTATGAAGAGTCACAATCTAGACCTCTGCTCGCATAATAAGGTCTTTGACACATAGTTGAGCAGTTCTGATTCCATCCAGCTGAGGGCAGTGGTGGATATACATCCTAGTTAGCTTTCACACTATATTTAAAGGATGCAATGGAGTGGTTAAGTTTCCTGCAGCAAGCTAATTGCACTCCTCCACTGCACAAAACCTTTGTCCTCCCATAATTAATTATGAATAAGAAAAGTAGATATGTTCCTTTGTTGTTTTTAATGAATTAATCCTTCATGAAAATCTTTTCCATGACATAATAACAAAAGGACATTTGTTCACTATCCTCATTACTGCAAATTCCGAGGTGCATAAACAGCCTCTTATGGGAGGCTCTTTGTCTCTTTTGTCCAGGAATGTATTTTATTGCAAAGATGACACAGGAGTAGTAATACATTCAATTGCTGTACAGGAAGATAAGAGAGTCTAGATCATTATAACAAAAACTACAAAGGAAGGAGTCCAGTTCTTTAATGGTAATTCTTACTCTAAAATCAAAGTAACAGTCCTATTAAACAGCTTTTTCCACAGACTTAGAAAATAAGCATTACCCTACTTAATCTACTCATTTGAAACATGGCTTAGATAAATCTATTTGACTAAATGAAGAAAGTCAATCTCTGTTTGATTGCTCACCCAAGGTGTTGGAAAGGAATCCATTATGTCACAAGTCTGAGTTACTTAAGACTGTGCTCGTATGATTAATGGGCACCACATAAAATGTATATTTAATAGGGTTGTGCAGAACAGCCCAAATATAGCCCGAAATATTCAGCATTTCACAAAGCCTGGGTTGAGCTGACTCTCTGAATTTGAATCTGAATTTACATTTGTCATGAGCTTTTTAATCATTTCTGTGAACTGAGCTGATGGGCAGTGTTTAGTGAGCAATTGTCTGCATCAGCAAGAAAGACTCAGTCACGTCACATTTTCTTTTCTTTTGTGAGATTTCTCGTGACACTTTTTTAATCAGTATTTTATTGATATTTTAACCAAATTAATTATTGAAACTTGCATTTATGGAAAACCTGGTGTTCAGTAAGAAAATGTAGTCTTTAGTAAACTCAAAATGTGGATATGCATTTTGTAAAAAATATTCCAAAAATCATGCAAAATTGAAAACGGTTACATCTCAAATCCTGTGACATGTTTCAATCACTCATCACTGCCCTTCAAGATGATTGTCAAGCCATCCGGCATGGCTCACAGACGTGAGTACCAATCTCAGGGCAGACAGTTAAGAAGCAGGGCACAAACCCCAAACAGACTGTGAGTTCTATACTTAGATCACACCAAGCATCAAGTGTGATCTCCTCCAGTGCTATAACATAGAGTCACAGACAGTCCCCTTGGGAACTCCCATCTATCTTGCCACTCAGGCAAGCTTGCCTTTGAGGTAGATGGTCCCTTCCACCAAAAATCACAAAAATATTCAGGTTATTCCCAGTCCCAAAGGACCAGTCATTTACCCCAGATCAGTTGCAACTCAGATCTCAAACCAAAGACAACATTTGTAGCCAATCTTTTATAATAAAATAACTAAAAATGTATTTATGAAGGAAAAGAAATGAGCATTATTTACATAGTTAAAGCAGGTAAACATACACAAATGAGCAACAGAGAGTCCTGTGGCACCTTTAAGACTAACAGATGTATTGGAGCATAAGCTTTCGTGGGTGAATGCCCACTTCGTCAGATGACATGCATCCGACGAAGTGGGCATTCACCCACGAAAGCGTATGCTCTGTTAGTCTTAAAGGTGCCACAGGACTCTCTGTTGCTTTTTACAGATCCAGACTAACACGGCTACCCCTCTGATACTATACACAAATGAGTTACAGTCTTAGGTTTCAAAAGATAACCTATGCTGCTGTAATATGTAAGATCTATCTGGCCTTTAGGGCTAACCAAAGCTAAACAACTGGGGATCCCTTGCTTGTGCTTAGAAGTCTTTGCCCCTCATAGGTCAAGCAGAATAAAGATAACAATTTCGTCTTGGTAGCGATTTTTGTTCCCTTTCCCTAAAGTTCAAGCTGATGGGATGAGTACTTACGCACATCTCCTCTTCACGGGTGTGGGGGGAGCAATCAACAAAAGTCTTTTGTCCACTGATGTTCATCTGATGCCTATGAGCTTTCTTTTGCTCGGCAGGAGGTGACACCTCTTGTGGTAAGCTAGTATTTAACACTTGTTAATACTTCTCTCCTGATTGTGGGGTTTATAATTTCAGAGCAAACACTTCCATAGTCACGGAGCAAACCATTTGAATATTACCTTATAATATGGGATACAGATATTGTAAGTAAAATTAATGCACGCAGCAAGTTACAAACATCTCATAGAGTCAAAACAATAAACACATTTTTATAACTTTAATACCTATTTTAACAATATTAACTCAAAGGTGAGCTAGACTGGGTTCCAGCTATGCATTTGTCAGTGTTCGGTAAGGCTAAGGGGGCGCGGCATGAGCTGGCACCTGGTCTTCCAGCATCACAATGATCAGGTAGGCATGTGGCATATAGGTTGAGATAAGTTTCTAGCACCTTGTACCAGAACTAAAAGGAAGCAGAAGATGTACTCAGTTAAAACATATGGCAAGCTCCTCAAATTGCAAGAAATGAGGCATTGCCCATACCACAAAGAACTATGCAAAGTTTTATTGACATTCTGTGGAAAACCTGCAAACCTGTCAAAGGAGGTGTAGTCTTCACCTCTGGGGTCTAGGGGTGGGACTTTGCCACTTATTTGATTAGCAAGTACTGTAAATAATTACACAATAGACTTTACTGATCCAGAGCATTTTGCAGTTATGACCACATTTCTCCTTACTTATTCAGAATGTCCCAGTCCATGCTGACATTTACATTTAGGTTGAAGGGATATGTTCATTGCTGCTCTTAAATGCTCTTAATTATTGATCATTTCAAAGTACTTAATTGTACGGCAACCGGAAAGTCTTCTGTGAAGATGGTACATGTATAATCAGAGTCTGTCTACTGAAAATACCATGAAAATCTTGTTAAACTGCTCTTAAAGGCAAATATTAAAAAAGAAAAAAGCTCTATTCCAACAATACAAAAGGCCTGATGTACAATATAGTAACCAGGCAACAACAACAAAAAGATAGACAACTAAATCCCTATATAAGTTCTGCTTCCCATAATGCCTAGGTGTTGCTATAGGATTTATATTACAGTAGCACGTAGGTATCCCACCCAAGATGAGGGTGTCATTATAGTAGGTGCTGCATATATACATATTGAGAGACAGCCCTTTCCTGAAGAATTTACAGTCTAAATAGAAGAGACAGACCATAGGAATGGGGTGGTAAGGAACTGAGGCAAAAAGAAACTAGTGATTTATCCAAGGCTATATAGAGTCAGCAACTGACCCAGAGCTTCTAAGTCCCAGTCTTAACCACAAAACTATCCTTCCATTCCACTGTAATGTATAAAAGATACCTGTTTGTAAAGAGCAGTACTTGGTCTAGTTCCCCAAAGGTATTTCAGCTCCTAACGTCCACTGAAATCAGTGGACGTTAGAAGCTGAAATACCATTGTGGATCTAGGCCATGGAGACTAGCCACTAACATCTCACATACTTCCATTGACTTTCCTCTACTAAATACATCGATATTGACAGCTACGTTGCCTTTTAGACAGTTTTGTACTACTTCTGCATTGATGAAACTAATCTAGAGTGAATGAATGTAAAGTACTATGGATCGCTCATTCAACGATAGATCCACATGTCAAGATTCAATCTGGCAAAATGACGTTTGAGGCAGACGTTGAACACCCTGAGAGTATAATTTCACTTATCCTCATTCTCCAAGCTGGAGTCTTATGACTACTTTGAATTGTTAGGTATGCAGGTCTTTTTAAACACCCTAGCCACTTCTGGTGGGAGGGACATACTATCTACCAATATCCTCAATTTAGCTACAGATCAGGTGACAGTTACCACTTTATAACCAATTACTGCAGGTGTTGTAGCTTACAGCTTATAAATTTATCTGTCAACTTCTGTTGCAGGTCGGGCAGACTTGTTTCTGCTGCTGAGGCTGATACACTGGACATGACTGTAGTTTTTGATGGAGTTTTGGCACTTTGTGCCATTTTAATTTTCAAACAGCTGTTATTTATCCCTCGTGTTCAGTTAGTATGATAGGTATAGTTTCCCAATGTGCTGTATTACTATTATTATATTTCTCAAGCAAATGTTTTTAAAAAATTTTAAATTCCTCTGAGCTTGTGTTCTCTTTCCATCAGCCAGCTCATCAGAGATCAATTGCGTTGGTATTTATAGACCAGTCAATATTGATTGCATCCTCATCAGCAATACTGTTTTTGACTATTTTTTCTTCCTACGTTATGCCCATGTGTGATCTAAGGTGCCTCATCTGACCTTGATAGCAAGTCCATATCTCAGTTCCATATAATAGGGCGGAAAGAACGACTATGTGGTCTTTGTGCAAATACAAATGCCATTTTTCTTTCACACACTACTGCAAACATCAGCCAAACCTTCAAAAAAGGTTGTTTGGGGCTTTTTTTATATGTGACTTTCACATCTCTATAAGAGCCTTATTAATGAGGACACTTCCAAGGTAGGTAAGTTATATCGCTCTCTTTAGCATTGTACCATTGACCCCCAATGTTTGGTTCAATATACTGTTTATTTGGCATGATTGGTGAGTAATATTGGTCTTTGCAATGCTAATTGAGAAGCCAGAGTTCACATAGGCTGCTGCATAATGAGATGTAATTATCTACAGGTCTTGCTCTGAGTGGGCTACAAGTGCACAATGTGTACTTCTCTAACAAGGGCCTTTGACATCTTTGTTGATGCATGCAAATGGGATAAATTAACAAATTAGTCTGAGCAACATCTATTTTTTATTTCCAAGGGTAGCTCACAAGTTGCTTCATGTAACCTTGTAGCAAAGAAAAGTGATGATATCCCCTGCATGTGCAATGTCATTCTAACTGCACAGATGCATCCTGTCATGCCTCCACGGAGTCATCCAAAAATATTGTCCATCTTACTCGGGTATCCACATTTTGCCAGCAGCCTCCAAATACTGTGGTGTTTTTATTCTCCTCGCTCCTCTGTACCCCAAGTCAGCATTGTGCGTATGTGTGTGTGGAGGACGGGATCCAGTTCCTCTTCCCCTCTCTCTGTAGTTCCTATGTTATTTTCTTACACTCCCTATTTTTATCCTTATCCTTATGGTGAGCAGTCTGACACAGGGAGAGGATCTTGGCTGGCCAGTTTGGAAAAGCTGCAGAGTAAACTGGGAGCAAGGGAGTTTGGGGCCCAACTAAGAGACTAAATGGGTTGGTTTCCCTGTTGGAAGGAATGAAAGGGAGAGGAAACCCAGCCCAGCTCATAGGAGGAGCCTAGTTATTGCTAAGGGCTGGATCATTCCAGTAATAGCCACAGTCCTTTGTTTATGTAAGGGACAAGGGGCCCAGTCAGCCAATGATGACCATGTGACCCATTTGATCCTCCCCTGCCCAACCTGCTATGACTGGAAAGATGTTCCATTAATTCAGTGGCTCTCAAACTTTATTACTGGTGACCCCTTTCACATAGCAAGTCTCTGAGTGCAACCCCCCTTATAAATTAAAAACACGTTTTTATATATTTAACACCATTATAAATGCTGGCGGCAAAGCGAGGTTTGGGGTGGAGGTTGACAGCTCACGACCCCCCATGTAATAACCTCGCAACCTCCTGAGGGGTCCTGACCCCCAGTTTGAGAACCCCTGCATTAATTGGATGCAACAAGAAGGTATGCAGACAGGAGAAAGACAGTGAAGGGCCTGAGGGGACATGTTAGGAATTGGGAGCCAAGAGGTAAATCGTGAAGAAGCTGTGCAGAGTAGGACAATATATTTGAAGAAGAAGCGAGGACAAGGTATTTGAACTGGATATGTTGAGCAAGGGTGAGACAGACTAAGTATCTGAAGAGGAGAGTGATGTAGTTTGGTCTGTGGATGAAGAAGATAATTCTAACACTTGCTTTCGGGATCGGTTTGAAGGCAATGCTGTGGGTCTCAATGAGGCCAGAGAGGAGGAGATTTGTATGCACACAAAAGAAGAGTCACATTTTAAATACTCCTCAGATTATTGGGGATCCAGGAAGTGGCTAAAAGCAAGGAAGGGGAGGCAGGGCCATTTATGGCCTATAACATGAGGCATGATCTATGACTTTGCATAGGGTTAGAAGGTTCTGCTGTCATTGACCCAGACTCTTAATAGGAATTAAAACCTTCATGAAGTGACTGAGTAAGTTCATTATTACAGGTGGATCGTGTTAACTCTAGAAAGGTGTGTGACTCTGGTTGGAAGGAATTGAGTATAGCTAGGGAGGTCATGCAGGAAATCCTAAGAATATCCAGGCTGGGGAAGAAAGTTCTGGCTGAAATCTATGGTTCATTGTTATTATGTGAGTTACCAGTAAAGTCAAACACCAGGAAAGGTAGTATGTCTGACCATAGACAATTGGAGTAGACTTTATTTGGAGCAGTTTGAGAGCACCGGCTTCTTACAAGCTGTTGAAAGAACGTAGAGGTGAAAGGGAGATAAGACAGTAGTTGGGGACAAAAGTTGGAGTCAATGCTCAGTCTTTTAGGCATGAGGATAAAAAGCATGATTCAATGAAGGCAGCAGGATCTAGAGGCAAGGAGGAGAAGAGAGCAGTAGCAAAAATGGTCAGCACCTACGATAGAATGGGGTCAAGGGGACGAGTGGAGGGCAATTGGAAGTAAAAAGAAATAAGCAAGACACCTCAGTCAGAGACCGGATAGCGGAGGAAAGGGGCAGGTATTGTTGGAGGAAGCTCAGATGAATTCTTATCAATCATCTGCTTGAAAAAGTCAGCAAGAATTTGAGAGATGGAGGAGCAGATATAAAGAGAGAGAGAGAGGTTGAAGATGGCAGATATTCCTTAGGGTTAATTTTGGAGAAGCCACTAGCTTCTCCATAGTTATAGTTGCCACTAGCTTCCATTTAATAGCCGCATTTTAATCTTCTCCTTAGAGCTTTGGTTTGGAGAATTGGTTTAGACTCAGAATTGTGTCTAAATTCACCAGAAAGGTGAAAGAGAATGTTTTTGCAAAGTTTGAACCAATCCTGTTTACATGGATTCCAGTTGGAGATGTGGGCATAAATGTGCTGTTCTTGATGTCATTGGGATTGGTTTTTTTGCCATCAATTTACATAGGAACATGATTGTGGACAACATTCGCTATTTTCTAAAGTGGGCTCTAATGTCAAAATTTGGGTGCTCAGTTTGAGACACTTTTGGCCTAATTTTCAGAGATACTGAACACTCATAATTCCAGCTGAAGTTAACGGGAGGTGCAGATGCTCAGAATCGCTGAAAAAATCAACAGGAGTACTTGTGGCACCTTAGAGACTAACAAATTAGTCTCTAAGGTGCCACAAGTACTCCTGTTCTTTTTGCGGATACAGACTAACACGGCTGCTACTCTGAAACCTGAAAAAATCAAGTCCTAGATGTCTCAAGCTGGGCGCCCAAAAAATCAAGGATCCTGGAGTTAGCAGGCATTTCTTAAAATGTTACCCTAAATGTTTGTGAATATATTGCTCTCTATTGGCCGGTTGAGACTTAGAAAGAACATAAGGTTGTTTCCATAGCTGACAGCTAAGAGAGATTGGTCTTTAGCTTAATAGGTGCCCTGCCTTTCTTTATTCTTGAGAAGAAAAATATGTTTGTTCATTGTGTTAACAATGTAAGATATATGATACCTTTAACTATTCATTTCCTTGCTTTTAAGTGTATGGGTTTTGTAAATGATGTGAGAGTGACAACAGTGCAGTTTCCTTAGCAACCTTAACTGGGTTTTTGAAACAATGTTTTTGTGTTTGGAATAAGCATTGATTGGCAGAGTCTGGCAGAAAAAAAATGTCTTCAGGGAAACTTTGGCAGTGGTAAAGATTGCAATTCAACCCTCTACCACTTATTCATCTCAGTGTGGTATGAACTATAAAGATCACAAACCTGAAGCAAAATTCAGCTGAAACTGTCAACTTTTTAGTTAGTTTTGCTTGAGGTAATGCAAAAGCAACCTTTCCTCATCATTTCAGCCCTTAACATAAATTGGTCTAGGCCTCTTTGAAACTTGGCCCAAGTTAGCAGGAAGTTTTGAAATTGGCTTGAGTTTCAGAACTGACTGAAAGCCATAGTCAGACAAATTTTGCCAGGCTTTGATTTTTCAATATGAAAGTTTAGCACAGCTAATACCCTGACATCTCTTCAAAGGAAAGTTTAGTTGCTAATTAAGTTCTCTATCCTGTTCCCACTAAACTCAATTGACCGTAGCAGTGTGGGATCAGGCCATAAATTAATATTTTAACTTTCAGAAGATTTTAAAATGTTGCATAAAAAGAGTAGATGCAAAAGAATGGTAGGTATGTTACGCAAAATGGAACCTCAGAATTCATAGTAGACAGGATAGATGGATGTAATACCTCTTACTTAACTGGATTACAGTCAGATATTAACTCCTCAGCTATCTACTATATAATATGGAATAAAGGAAGTCATGACATGATGTTCATATAATTTCACTTGTCCATGGGGGTCACGTAAGCTGAAGTCATTCGGTTATCTCTCTTTCTCTTCACCACTAGTCCTGACCCTAGAAAAGATGACATTGTTATGTTAAGGAGGTGCCGTTTGTCATCTGATGAGCGGCATTAATTCCAATGCATTTAGCATCAGCCTTGAATACAATAAAACACAGCCTTTTTTACCAAAAAAAAACCCCAAAACAAAAACAAAAAACCCACAAAAGCTGTAAAGAGCTATAAGAGCTATAAATAATAGCAGAAGAAAAGAGAACTTTTGGTATTGGCAAAGAAGCCGAGATCTACAAGGAAATGGAGAATTTATGAAGTTGCTATATACAGGAAGGTGGCTGCAGATGTCATGATTTACCTGGTCAGTGCTTAGATATGGTGATGAGAACAATATGCTGTAGGATATGTGAAGGAGAAAGATCTCATCTGTAGAGTATCGAGGTGGTTTGAAGACAGAGAGAGAGGAGACTACTGAAGGGATGAGAAAGGAGGACTCACATCATTGATCAACCACTGTAAAGTTGACCAAAACTGCCAAGTACTGACTGTATGCTGTTGTTCAGGTTAGTGAGATTCTGCACTTGGAATCAAAACATAAGGTACATCTATACTTACCTCCGGGTTCAGCGGTAAGCAATCGATCTTCTGGGATCGATTTATCGCGTCTTGTCTAGACGCGATAAATCGATCCCGGAAGTGCTCGCCGTCGACACCGGTACTCCTGCTCTGCGAGAGGAGTATGCGGAGTCGATGGGGGAGCCTGCCTGCCGCGTGTGGACCCGCGGTAAGTACCTTGTAGTTCGAACTAAGGTACTTCGACTTCAGCTACGTTATTCACGTAGCTGAAGTTGCGTATCTTAGTTCGAACTGGGGGGTTAGTGTGGACCAGCCCATAGCTGCTGCTGAGGATTATTATTATTTGTATTACTGTAATACCTAGGAGCCCTAGTCATGGACCCATTATGTTAGGCACTGTACTAGCACAGAAGAAAAAGATGGTCCCTGCCTCTAAGACCTTACAAGCTGAGTACAAGACGGACTGACAGTGGAGTACAAGGAAATAATGTGACAGTATTGATCAGCATAATAGGCAGTGGTCTTAGCACATGGGCAGCCTAACAATTGTCAAGTTTTTGCTGGGCATCAAGACAAAGAAGAGCTTCACTGGGGAAGACGCTTAAAGAAATGGAGCCTCAGGTAATGTTTAATGGGATTCTACGTGTCCCGATAGGAGGAGAGCGAAGGCAAGATAAGATTACGACAATAGCAAGCTCAGGCAGTGGTGCTTTAAGGAGGACTTTGGGATGTTCAGTTATTGGGAGGCATTCACCGACTGTTCTCATGGGATGGACTCCACCTGAGTAGGGAGGAAAATAGATTTCTGGGGTGGAAGTTAACGCAACTGATTAAAAGAGCTTTAATCAGTTTAAGAGCTTTAAACTGGGAATTCAGGGGAGATGTCTAGGAGACGCTCATGTAATCTCGGTGCCTGATTCTAGTATTGAGCAAGAGGAAAATCAAGTAAAAGAGGATACAGCGATGGAGAAAGGTAGATGGAGAGAGGGTAGAAGAATGGTCAACAAGGGAAAAGATAGTGCTAATACCTGACAGTAACAGTCAGGTAGGTGATAATGGCAATAAAATGAGTGTACCTAATCGGTCAAGAAATCTGGGTGAAGCCAAGCAGAAACAATTAAGATGTCTATACACCAGTGCAGAAAGTGTAGGGGGAAAGTGAGAACTCCAAAAAACAAAGCAAAACTGGACCATGCAAAAGAAATTAAAACCAATAGTAAAAGGTTCATTCACAATATGAATAAAAAGAAAATAAGGAAAGAAGTTGGACCACTAAGCACTGATGATGGGAAGGAGAATAAAGTTAATCTAGGTACGGCCCAACACCTAAACTAACACTTTGCCTCCGTTTTTAATAAGAGTATTGAGGAACGTGGGGACAGTAGCAGGGTGGCTAATGAGAATGAGGATATGGAGGTAGAAATTACCACATCTGAGATGGAAGCCAAACTCAAACAGCTTATTGGGGCCAAATTGGGGGGCCTGGATAATCTCCATACAAGAATATTAAAGGAATTGGCACATGAAATTGCTAGCCCAATAGCAAGGAGTTGTACTGGACTGAAGAATTGCAAATATAATACCTATATTTAAGAAAGGAAAAAAAAGTGACCTGGCAAACTGCAGGCCCATTAGTTTGACCTCAGTTCTATGCAAGGTCTTAGAACAAACTTTGAAAGAGAGAATTGTTAAGGATATAGCGGTAAACAGCAAATGGGATAAAATACATCATGGTTTTACAAAAGATAGATTGTGAAAGACCAATTTGATTTTTTTCTTTGAAAAGATAACTCATTTTCTAGACAAAGGAAATGCAGTAGATCTAATTTACCTGGATTTCAGTGAACCATTTGGTACAGTTCCACATGGGAAATTATTAGATAAACTGAAGAAGATGGGGATTAATACAAGAACTGAAAGGTGGGTAAGGAAGTGGTTAACTGGGAGACTACAACCTGTCATGCTAAAAGGTGAACTGTCAGCGGGGGGAGGTTCTTCAGAGATCACATTGGTCTTGGGACCAGTCTTATTTCATTAATGATTCTGGCACAAAAGTGGGAGTGTGCTAATTTGCAGATAACACAAAGTTAGGAGGTATTGCCAAAACAGAGGAGGACTGAAATATCATACAAGAAGATCTGGACAACCTTGAAAACTGGAGTAGTAGAAATGGGATGACATTTAATAATGCTAATGCAAGGTCATGCACCTAGGGACTAACAACAATATTTTTTTCTATAACCTGGAGATTTATCAGTTGGAAGCAACAGAGGAGGAGAAAGACCTGGGAGTATTGGTTGATCACAGGGTGACTATGAGCCATGAATGTGATGCTGTTATGAAAAAAGGTTAATGCAATCCTAGGATGCAACGGGCAAGGTATTTCCAGTAGAGATAGGGAAGTATTATTGTAATTATACAAGGCACTGGTGTGACTTCATCTGGAATACTGTCTGCAGTTCTGGTCTTCCATGCTTAAGAAAGATGAATTCAAACTGTAACGGGTGCAGAGAAAGGCTACTAGGACAATCAGAGGAATGGAGAACCTACCTGACAAGAAGTGACTTAGATCTTAGCTTGTGTAGCGTAACAAAATGAAGGCTGAGGGGAGATATTATTGTTCTCTATCAATACATCAGAAGGATAAACACCAGGGAGGGGGAGGAGTTATTTAAGCTAAGGACAAATGTTGGCTCAAGAACAAATGGATATAAACTGTCCATGAACAAATTTAGACTTGAAATTAGATAAAAATTTCTAACCATTAGAGGAATGAAATTCTGGAACAGCCTTTCAGGAGGTGTGGGTGGGGGCAAAAAACCTAACTTATTTTAAGACTGAGCTTGATACGTTTGTGGCGGGGATAGTGTGATGAGGCTGCCTACAATGGTATATGGTCTATCCATGACTGCTATTAGAATCTCGGAGGGTAAGGGGGGCGTGGGTTCGCCTTCCTCTGGTGCATGGGGCATGGGTCACTTGCTGTTTTGAATTGGAGTAAATGGTGGACTTGAAATCTTTAAATCAAGATGTGAGGGCTTCAGTAACTCCGTCAGAGGTTATGTGCCTGTGACAGAAGTGGGTGGGTGAAATTGGGTGGTCTGTCATGTGCAGGAGGTCAGACTAGATTATCTTGATGGTCCCTTCACGCCTTAAAGTCTATGATTGAATCACTCTTCATGGACAGTATCTTACATACCACCTAGAGTCATCCTCAACTTCATAAATATGGGTACAATATTGTCTATGCGGTAAATGACATTTTGTAGGAAAATGTTAGGTTTCAGAGTAGCAGCCGTGTTAGTCTGTATCCTCAAAAATAACAGGAGTACTTGTGGCACCTTAGAGACTAACAAATTTATTAGAGCATAAGCTTTCGTGGGCTACAACCCACTTCTTCGGATGCATATAGAGTGAAACATATATTGAGGAGATATATATACACACATACAGAGAGCATGAACAGGTGGGAGTTGTCTTACCAAGTCTGAGAGGCCAATTAAGTAAGAGAGGAGGGGGGGGGAAAAAAAAAAAAAAACTTTTGAAGTGATAATCAAGATAGCCCAGTACAGACAGTTTGATAAGAAGCAAGTGTGAGAATACTTACAAGGGGAGATAGATTCAATGTTTGTAATGGCTCAGCCATTCCCAATCCCTATTTAGCCCTGAGTTGATTGTGTCTAGTTTGCATATCAATTCCAGCTCAGCAGTCTCTCGTTGGAGTCTGTTTTTGAAGTTTTTCTGTTTTAAGATAGCCACCCGCAGGTCTGTCAAAGAATGGCCAGACAGGTTAAAGTGTTCTCCCACTGGTTTTTGAGTATTATGGTTCCTGATGTCAGATTTGTGTCCATTAATTCTTTTGCGTAGAGACTGTCCGGTTTGGCCAATGTACATGGCAGAGGGGCATTGCTGGCACATGATGGCATATATCACATTGGTAGATGTGCAGGTGAACGAGCCCCTGATGGTATAGCTGATGTGATTAGGCCCTATGATGGTGTCACTTGAATAGATATGTGGACAGAGTTGGCATCGGGCTTTGTTACAAGGATAGGTTCCTGGGTCAGTGTTTTTGTTCAGTGATGTGTGGTTGCTGGTGAGTATTTGCTTTAGGTTGGGGGGTTGTCTGTAAGCGAGGACAGGTCTGTCTCCCAAGATCTGTGAGAGTAAAGGATCATCTTTCAGGATAGGTTGTAGATCTCTGATGATGCGCTGGAGAGGTTTTAGTTGGGGGCTGAAGGTGACAGCTAGTGGTGTTCTGTTATTTTCTTTGTTGGCCCTGTCTTGTAGGAGGTGACTTCTGGGTACTCGTCTGGCTCTGTCAATCTGTTTTTTCACTTCAGCAGGTGGGTATTGTAGTTTTAAGAATGCTTGATAGAGATCTTGTAGGTGCTTGTCTCTATCTGAGGGATTGGAGCAAATGCGGTTATATCTTAGAGCTTGGCTGTAGACAATGGATCGTGTGGTGTGTCCTGGATGGAAGCTGGAGGCATGTAGGTAAGTGTAGCGGTCAGTAGGTTTCCGGTACAGGGTGGTATTTATGTGACCATCGCTTATTAGCACAGTAGTGTCCAGGAAATGGACCGCTTGTGTGGATTGATCTAGGCTGAGGTTGATGGTGGGATGGAAATTATTGAAATCATGGTGGAATTCCTCAAGGGCTTCTTTTCCATGGGTCCAGATGATGAAGATGTCATCAATGTAGCGCAAGTAGAGTAGGGGCGTTAGGGGACGAGAGCTAAGGAAGCGTTGTTCTAAGTCAGCCATAAAAATGTTGGCATACTGTGGGGCCATGCGGGTACCCATAGCAGTGCCGCTGACTTGAAGGTATATATTGTCCCCAAATGTGAAATAGTTGTGGGTGAGGACAAAGTCACAGAGTTCAGCCACCAGGTTAGCTGTGACATTATCAGGGATACTGTTCCTGATAGCTTGTAGTCCATCTGTGTGTGGAATATTGGTGTAGAGGGCTTCTGCGTCCATAGTGGCCAGGATGGTGTTTTCTGGGAGATCACCGATGGATTCTAGTTTCCTCAGGAAGTCAGTAGTATCTCGAAGATAGCTAGGAGTGCTGGTAGCGTAGGGTCTGAGGAGAGAGTCCACATAACCAGACAAGCCTGATGTTAGGGTGCCAATGCCTGAGATGATGGGGCGTCCAGGATTTCCAGGTTTATGGATCTTGGGTAGCAAATAGAATGTCCCTGGTCGGGGTTCTAGGCATGTGTCTGTACAGATTTGTTCCTGTGCTTTGTCAGGGAGTTTTTTTAGCAGATGGTGTAGTTTCTTTAGGTAATCCTCAGTGGGATCAGAGGATAATGGCCTGTAGAATGTGGTGTTAGAGAGCTGTCTAGCAGCCTCTTGGTCATATTCCAATTTATTCATGATGACGACAGCACCTCCTTTGTCAGCCTTTTTGATAATGATGTCAGGGTTGTTTCTGAGGCTGTAGATGGCGTTGTGTTCAGCATGGCTGAGGTTATGGGGCAAGTGATGTTGCTTATCCACAATTTCAGCCTTTGCACGTTGACGGAAGCAATCTATGTAGAAATCCAGTCTGTTGTTTCGACCGTCCGGAGGAGTCCACGCAGAATCCTTTTGTTTGTAGTGCTGGTAGGGGGGATTCTGTGGGTTAGTATGCTGTTCAGAGGTATGTTGGAAATATTCTTTGAGTCGGAGACGTCAAAAGTAGGATTCTAGGTCACCGCAGAACTGTATCATGTTCGTGGGTCTGGAGGGACAAAAGGAGAGGCCCCGAGATAGGACAGACTCTTCTGCTGGGCTAAGAGTATAGCTGGAAAGGTTAACAATATTGCTGGGTGGGTTAAGGGAACTACTGTTGTGGCTCCTTGTGGCATGTAGCAGTTTAGATAGTTTAGTGTCCTTTTTCCTTTGTAGAGAGGCAAAGTTTGTCTTGTAAATGGCTTGTCTAGTTTTTGTAAAGTCTATCCATGAGGAAGTTTGTGTGGAAGGTTGGTTTCTTATGAGAGTATCCAGTTTTGAGAGCTCATTCTTAATCTTTCCCTGTTTGTTGTATAGGATGCTGATCAGGTGGTTTCGCAGTTTCTTTGAGAGTGTGTGACACAGTCTCTCAGCATAGTCTGTGTGATATGTAGATTGTAATGGATTTTTTACCTTTAGTCCTTTTGGTATGATGTCCATCTGCTTGCATTTGGAAAGGAAGATGATGTCTGTCTGTATCTGTACGAGTTTTTTCATAAAGTTGATGGATTTCCACTCCATACGGCTAAATGCAGTGCCTTGCATAATGACAGGTTTCAGAGTAGCAGCCGTGTTAGTCTGTATCCTCAAAAATAACAGGAGTACTTGTGGCACCTTAGAGACTAACAAATTTATTAGAGCATAAGCTTTCGTGGGCTACAACCCACTTCTCTACGCAAAAGAATTAATGGACACAAATCTGACATCAGGAACCATAATACTCAAAAACCAGTGGGAGAACACTTTAACCTGTCTGGCCATTCTTTGACAGACCTGCGGGTGGCTATCTTAAAACAGAAAAACTTCAAAAACAGACTCCAACGAGAGACTGCTGAGCTGGAATTGATATGCAAACTAGACACAATCAACTCAGGGCTAAATAGGGATTGGGAATGGCTGAGCCATTACAAACATTGAATCTATCTCCCCTTGTAAGTATTCTCATACTTGCTTCTTATCAAACTGTCTGTACTGGGCTATCTTGATTATCACTTCAAAAGTTTTTTTTTTTTTTTTTTTTCCCCTCCTCTCTTACTTAATTGGCCTCTCAGACTTGGTAAGACAACTCCCACCTGTTCATGCTCTCTGTATGTGTGTATATATATCTCCTCAATATATGTTTCACTCTATATGCATCCGAAGAAGTGGGTTGTAGCCCACGAAAGCTTATGCTCTAATAAATTTGTTAGTCTCTAAGGTGCCACAAGTACTCCTGTTATTTTTTAGGAAAATGTTGTCATAGTGTAACACTCATGAATTAGATAGTCAGTGTATTTTCATAAAAAATAACTTTTTTTGTATAAGTGGGTGCAATTCTAGGACTATATTTTACTGTGCACTGTCCCTTTAAGATATAGAACTATGCTGAAGTGGCTAAAGGGACATAGCTCTTGGTGACCAGGTAGGGTCAGAAGATTTTGGTGCTCCTCCAGCAGTGTGGCTTGTGCAAACTCTGTGTGTATTTGCCAGACTCTGACAATAGTTTTAATAAAACCCTCCAGTTTTAAAGAGCCCCCAGGCCTGGGAGTGTAACTCTACCTCCTTTTAAGAGTCTTTGGGGCCTCATTTGTTTCTACCATCGCAGCTATAAGACAACATGCTGACAAATGCAGCACTGGAGTCTGGACAGAGAATCTCCAACATCTGAGCAATGACTACCAGAAACAATTCGTTATCAACTGCAGGGCAAAATGGCCACAGCCTGAGAAGACGGAGACTACTATATTCATGTTGGTACCTCTTCTAGCACGAATGGAAAGGTGTCAGTATACTGGCAGGTATGTGGACACAGACTCGGCATGGACTCAGTAGAAGGTTGTACACTGGCCTTGTTTAGGAACGTCACCACTTGGATTTCTCATGTTTCTTCAGTGTCTGATAACTTGCTGTGCATTACTCTCTAAACACTCATCTGGTCTTGTTATCTGAACCTTGTCCTTCTTGCCCCTCCCCGTTTCTTTTGTATGCATTTATTACGTCTTTATTTAGGCCCCGATCATGCAATCTGACCCATGTAGGTGCACCCTTACCCCCATGTGGAGTCCCATTGCCGTTATCTGGGTCCTCTTCCAGCACAGGGTTCTATCCATGCAGATCCAATTGCAGGATGGAGGCCTTAGGGCCTGATTCTCATTTACACTAAGCTCCCTTTACATCACCCTGGCAGCGTAAAGTGGCCTTAAAGTGACGTAAATTACATTTATATTCACCTTAAGGCCCCACTATGATGCCACGTGTAAATGACTAATCAAGGTGCAAGGCCATGATGCGATGTTTGACAATTCTACAGCTGCATGTCTAATACCAGGGAAACTTCTATTTTACATGTGTTATGTCTATGAGCTGTTTAATGCCAGAATGGTGTAAAGTGGCCATACTGTACATGAGAATCAGGTCTTTACACTGTAAGAATTTCAGGGATTGGATCCTATGTTTTGTTCTCTCTGTTTGTAAACTTGCCTTCACATTTCTGAGTCCTGTAAAATAGATAACAGTAAATGATCTCAGAGTTCACTAGAAGTTTGTGCTGAATCCTACATTATCCTGAGTATTCCTGCATAATTCACTATTTTTTATGTGTGGTTGTGTTTTCTCTGACATGCTGGACTGATGAATTGTTTCTTACAAAATACAGTACCGTCATGTACATAGAAGAGAATATATTTGTACTGTTCCTTACCTGTTGTTACTATTCTTTTGCCACAATTTTTCTGCACGGGAAAATAATTTTTAGCTTGACAATAAAACCAGTGTTTCTTAGTTCTTTGGGAAAATCATAATCACTGCTGTAGAGAGAGAAACAAAGAAGGTCTAAGATGATTAAGAAAATTACAGCATTGACTCTGTATGTGCTCAGAAATTGAGGAGAGAGGTAATATATTTGTGTTGTCAAGGCTTTATAGCACTTCAAAGTCACTGTTGCATTCTCTAATCATATATAATAAACAGGTAGTGGAATTACCCAGCATGGGGCTTGAGATTTTGAGTCCTAGCAGTGTACAGTAATGTTTATAGAGAGACTCTTTAGTAATGGAAAAGGCAATTAAGAAAGGCATCAATGAAGCTGGAGTTTTTAGCATATGGCTGAAACACAGAGAGTTGAGGAGGGGGAAGTTAAACCACTGCAGGACTGTTTAGAATGGTTCTTAAATTATTAAAAATGAATTGTTTTGTTCCTTTCTTCAAATTGTCTTTTAGGTAATAGAGAAAGATGGCATTAGCTCTTAAAGTCTGATTCTCCACTTGTGCGGTCAGTTACACTGGGGTAAAATGCTACCAACTGTGTGACTGGAGAAATCTGAATTGATGGCATTTTACATTCACTTTGCTCAGGTGCAAATGACTAATCTAGGTGCAAGGTCATGATAAGCAAGATGCGATGTTTGACAATTCTATACCTGCCTGTCTAATACTGGGGAGACTTCTTCACATAGGTGGTTTCTATCAGTTGTTTAACTCATGTCAGATGTATCGCTTCATTATGTTGTCTTTGAGGAAATGATTAATGCTGATCTGCTGGCTATGGCTGTCTGTAGGCCAGGGATCGGCAACCTTTGGCACGCGGCTTGCCAGGGTAAGCACCCTGGCGGGCCGGGCCGGTTTGTTTACCTGCCGCATCCGCAGGTTCGGCTGATCGTGGCTCCCACTGGCCGCGGTTCACTGTCCAGGCCAATGGGGGCAGCGGGAAGCGAGGGGTTTGCTGGCCGCCGCTTCCCGCTGCCCCCATTGGCCTGGAGCGGTGAACCGCGGCCAGTGGGAGCCGTGATCGCCCAAACCTGCGGACGCGGCAGGTAAACAAACCGGCCTGGCCAGCCAGGGTGTTTACCCTGGAGAGCCATGTGCCAAAGGTTGCCGATCCCTGCTCTAGGTTCCAGCACAGTGGCTCTCAACCTTTCCAGATGACTGTACCCATTTCAGGAGGCTGATTTGTCTTGCGTACCCCACATTTCACCTCATTTAAAAACTACTTGCTTACAAAATCAGACATAAAAATACAAAAGTGTCACAGCCCCCTGTTACTGAAAAATGGCTGACTTCCTCATTTTTACCATTTCATTGTAAAATAAATCAATTGGAATATAAATATTGTACTTACATTTCAGTGTACAGTATGTAGAGCAATATAAACAAGTCATTGTCTGTATGAAATTTTAATTTGTACTGACTTAGTTCTTTTTATGTAGCCTGTTGTAAAATTAGGCAAATATCTAGATGAGTTGATGTACCCCCTGAAAAAGCTCTGTGTACCCCCAGGGGTACACATACCCCTTTTTGAGAACATCTGCTCTAGGATATAGAGGATGAAACCATTCAGGAATGAGTTGTTATGGCATGTTGGATGGAGCTGACACCATACCTAGGGACTAAGCCTTGACTGTGTTATTCCAGTTTGATAGCAGTGGAAATCCATTGATTTCAGTGGAGTAACACAGTAGGGGAACAGGGTATAAAACTTGCCTTCACTTGCAAGGAGTCTAAATTTTGCACTAAATTACACATCCTTCATAATCACAATGATTTCAGAGGGGTTGGGCCCTGTGTAAATCAGTCCTGATTCTCCTATCACTGACACCATTGTGAATAGAGAGGAAGGATGGTCCATTGCTTAGGACAATAGTCTAGGACTTAGGAGACCTAGGTTCAATTTCCTGCTCTGCCACAGACTTCCTGTGTGAACCTGAGCAAGACATTAAGTCTTTCTGTGCCTCAATTCCCCCTTCTGTAAAATGGGAATAATGACACTTCCCTATTTCACAAGGGCATTGTGAAGTGATTAGATGTTATGGTGATGGGGGCCATATAAGCACTTATGAAAGTTGTGTCAGTGAAATTTTACCTGCGTATAAGGGGTGTGAGTGGAGAACCTGGCTCACTGAGAAAATCTAAAAGCTAGTTCATTAACTGTGCCAGAGCTTTGCTAGTTGTAGCTGAGGAACGGGGGGATAGCTTTCAGCCACCTTTGTTCTTCTCCAATCAACAGGGTGACCATGGGCCAGTTCAGCATCTAATACAATTTAGAGTAGCCCCACGGCAGCTCTAAATTACACTTGGTTGCAACAGCCTGCTGACAATAGTCAGAGTGCAACAATGATCTGGCTACACTGCTTTTCCCCCAAAACACCTCCAGTTAGCCAAATCCACGGGCTTTCTGCTACTTTATGCTACTGGAGAAGGAGCCACAAGAACCTGGTTGTAATCCATCTCATGCTATGGGTGTCCAATTCTAGCTACTTTCTCCTGATTGTTTGGTCATCTACCTTGGTCATCAACCAACTGTTTGGTTGCTACTTTCTAATGACTGTCTAAATGGAAGAAGTTAATTATCTCAGTCCAGAGTTGTCCATCCAGAGTAAAAGCCCACTATAGTTGGCATTGTTTTGTATCTTTGATGGCTGTTTCAGCAGGGCCAAAGATGGAATGGGCATGGAGGCTGAATATCTTTTGATCCCTGGGGCAGGGATGAGGTACACAGATGGAGATGTGTATATGGGAGGTTTGCCCTGGTGCTTCTTGTGGCCTACCTCTCCTATGAATAACAAAAGACTTCACTCTCCATGGATGATAATACAGCAACTTTTATGTCAGTGAGGACAATTAATCCTTGAAAAAATTTACCAAAGGCTGTGGTGGATTCTCTATTACTGGAATTTTTTATATATATCAAGATTCAATGTTTTTTCTAAAAGATTTATTCTAGTTCAAGCAGGAATTATTTTAGGGAAGTTCTATGGGCTGTGTTATGCAGAAGGTCAGAGCAGATGGTCACATTCCTCCCTTCTGGCCTTAGAATCTGGGAATCTATGAATGAGAGAGTTTGTTTTGTGATTAAGACACTGGATTGGAATTTAGAAGATCTAGTAGGTTCAATTCTTAGCTCTGTCACAGACTCCCCATGTGACCACGGGCCAGTAGTTTCTCTCTGTGCCTCAGTTCCCTCTCCATACAAAGGGATCATCTCACTTTCCTACCTCAGAGGGGTGTTGTGACGAGAAATTCATTCATGTTTGTTCTGTTGCAGTGACAGGAGCCATATAGGTAACTAGGCAGATAGCACTAAATACATTACTCAGATCGGACAAAAATCAGAATGATTCACTTCTTAGTTTAAAAATGAAAAAAAAAATGTTATGAAGAATGTTTTTAATGTATAGCACCCAGCTAATAACTGAAGAGCCAACCAAAGCTCAGGAGCTACCTGTTCCCATTGCAGGTGCAGAGCCTGAATTTCTGCAGGACAAGGACCATCACTAAGTAGAGTCAATCTCTTTGCACATGGAGGGGAGTCACCAATCGACAGGTATGTGGAGTATTTTATTGTAGTTACTTGCCATTAAGTCCTGGAGGTAAAGCAAGGTCTTTTGCCATTATGATTACTATTTCTTCCACAGCAAGCCATTGCCAACTCTCAAGTTAGCAGGTAACTAAGGGCTGGTCTACACTAACCCCCCAATTCAAACTAAGATACGCAACTTCAGCTACGTGAATAACGTAGCTGAAGTCGACGTACCTTAGTTCGAACTTACCGCGGTCCAGACGCGGCAGGCAGGCTCCCCCGTCGACTCCGCGTACTCCTCGCGCCGAGCAGGATTACCGGAGTCGACGGCGAGCACTTCTGGGTTCGATTTATCGCGTCCAGACAAGACGTGATAAATCGAACCCAGAAGTTCGATTGCTTGCCGCCGAACCAGCGGGTAAGTATAGATGTACCCTAAGACACTTCATGAACATGATGTGGTATATTCTGTACACCCGATGGTTAAACAAACAATCCCATGGATCCATAAGCTTCTTTAAATCGTTATTATTTTGGTCTGCATTCCTTTCTTGTCCTTTGCATTTGTCTGTCTTCTAAATTCAGGCACAGAATAATAATTATACTTGGCAAAACAAGTAATTTTCATTATGATGATTCTGTAGCTTACACTTGTACCAGTTTTAGTTATGATTT
The DNA here is from genome assembly GCF_028017835.1 of Emys orbicularis. Lineage (NCBI taxonomy): Eukaryota > Metazoa > Chordata > Testudines > Emydidae > Emys > Emys orbicularis. The sequence goes on from NC_088683.1 coordinate 351,915,579, forward strand.
TAATAATGCCTTAAAAACAATTCTGCTCAGATACCCTATTTTCTGTATTTTCTTTATTAGTAGGGACAGTTGCATAAAAATAGATTCCATTTTTCTTATCAATTGACCTTCTAGATTTACTCATATTGGTAAACATGCTCATTTAAGTTTGCCATTTCTCCTTTGAAATATCTTTACAATAATAATTCTCCCCCTTCCCAGCTCAGCATTTCTGACTACTTCCCATCTCTTTCCTCCTAAATCCAGGTGGTGAAATACTGGCTTCAATGAAGGCAATGGGAGCTTTGTCATTGACCTCAGTGGGGCCAGGAGTTCACCCAGAGTCTACTGTTCAGACTATTGCTGGAGATGATCAAATATCTTGTTGTTCAAAGAAAAGGAAACCCTATATGGCAATGATGCACCACCTGGAAAATGCAGTTACCTCCCTTACCATGGCCAGTGAAACTTACGTTCACTGCGCTGGCATTGCCCCGTGTATTTTATCTTGTCGATCGGGGGGGGGGGAGCGCTGTCCCTGCAAGAGACAACTCAATGAGATGACACAGAGATGGATGAGCAGAGGCTTTTTTAAACTGCAAAGGGACACTGTCCAGATAAATAGCATCCTTGAAGACACTGCTTATCTGTGTGAATTAATTTCTTCTTACGTGACGGTGTTTGTTTTCCAATTTGTTTGCTATTCAGCATTATGTATATAGCACCATCCCTGTACAATGTGCTGCTGAGTAGGCAAACTGTGCTAAACTTATAGATGGTCCCTGCCTCAGAGGGCTTATCATTGGAAGGCACAGGAGGTACAGCGATATTTTAACCCAGCTTTATTCAGTCTTCTATGGGTTATTTAATAGTGATGTTGTATCTGTCTGGAATATTACTGTTCAAAATGTAGCCCAGAACGTGGCCAGTTGGCTCATGACCCACTCTCATTTGCAGTCATCTTGTGCAATTCACTGGTAACCACAACCCCAGCCAGACCACACATCTCAGGATGGAATAGTTCATGCTGGGAACTATAGTATCTGTGGGCCACACTCCCATGTTGAAAACAAAAGGAGTTGCAGTTTGCTCCATTTTTTGTATAATTAGGTGTGACTGATAAGTTCCTAGTGAGTGGCACCACTTGGCTTCTCCTGCCATAGATGCTGGATTAGTTGCTGCCAGGATAGCATACAGGTTGCCATTAGGGGAGGGGAGTCACTTTCTAAAAGGTGAAAGGCTCCATTTTGAATACCGGGTTAGGTGCTAAAGAAATACACAGTTCCACAGTCACACAGGAAGGTTTTTTTAGGATAAAACAAACCAACAACAACATCCTGATGGAGAGGAAGTGACCGTAAAATTAAAAAAATTGGAAAAATAGAGAAGTTGATAGCAATTAACACAAATCAACCTATAGAAAATGCATACAGTTGATAAAGAAAGCTGAAGGTATCCTTTACAAATCTATGGCCAGTAGGGTTAAGGACAATAAAAAGGAATTCTTCAAATATATCAGGAGCAAACAAAATTCTAACAAGGTGATAGCTCTGATAGATAAGGATGGTAAAACTATCAATCATTATGCAGAAAAGTCAGCACATTCAATAAATATTTCTGTTCTGTATTTGGAAAGAAGCAGATTGATGTATTTGTATCTTACACTGATACGGAAATACTTTTTATGACATCAGTAACTAGGGTTACTATTAAACAGCTAAACAGCTGCTATTAAAGTTAAACATTTTTAAATTGGCAGGACTTGATAATGTGCACCCAAGAGTAATAAAAGAACTGGCTGAGATGATCACTGTATCATTTTAAATAAATCTTGGGACACTGCCAGAGTTCTGGGTGTGACAGTTCTCAGGGTACCCAGAACTCTGAGTCAACTTGTTACCGTTTGCCTCCAGCATGAGGAAGTCTTGCCTGTCTAGCTAGGTATCAGCTCCCTACCACCACCAGCCTTTCAGCCACTCATGCACTCTTCTCTGGGCTGTGCCAGCCCTATCTGCCTTGTAGGTTAACGATAGGTGCACCCCAGTCCCTGAGTCCCTTTGAAGCTTCCCCAGTGATATCCAACACCTGACACTGGCTACACACAGAATTCCCAGATCCTCTGCCCCCAAGGAACCACTCTACCCCAGTTTACTAGTTTTACCTTAAACCCCCATTCCTAGATAACACACAGCACTTGTAATAAACAAACCTCCTTTTCTTTTAAGAAAGGATAGAAATTGTATTAGAAACAAGAGAAAATTATGGAAACCAATGGTTACAATACAAAACAAAAGGTTCCCCGCCCCCCTAAAGTTCAATCTGGCTGCCTTCACAGGAGCCAGGATCCAATTTTTCATGAGAACTCCCTTGCCCCTCAAGATGTCTCCTCAGTGAATGGTTCTATAGTGCTTCTTCCCTTGTGTTATATTGAATAATCTTTTGTCTTTATGCATAAATAGTGTGAGTCTCTGTTGTAATGTTCCTTTTTTACCTCCAAATGGTTTTGGTTGTTTGCAGTTGTCTCTGATGGTTTTCCATTGCTAGTCTTGGACTGGAGCAATGCTAGATTACTGAGCCTTGCACTACATCACCACCTAATTAAGTGGAATGATAAATCTCTCTTGCTCAAATGGGCCATCATTGAGAAACAATATCCCTTGGTGACAAACCTCTACACCAAGTCCATATAGCATATTTTCCATATAGTTACAATATTCCTTAAACATTACTTGTGTATACATCTCACAGTGATATGAGTCTTGATAAGTCAGAAGCTTTCTGGAGATAATTTACATGTTAGTCTTTGTGGGTAAATAGCCTGCAAGACATGTTTGGTGTAGTGAATTTGTCAGGTCTGAGGTGAGTTGTTTGCAAACAACTGTGGACCCTTTGGAAAGGATCCTCACTGTCACGCCAGGGAACTAGAAAAAAATATTGTGCCATTATTTCAATCAGGAAAATAGGATGAACGAGGTAACTATAAAGCAGTTAAATCAGTGAAGGCTGGTATGCAATCTGTAAAAAGAATTAAAGGATGGTGGCATAATTAATGCCAGGCAACATGATTTTATGTAAAATAGTTCTTGTCAAATAAAACTGCTATCATTTTTTTGAGGAGATCACAAGTGTGGTTAATAAAGATAACTGTTGACATAATATACTTTGACTTAGGGATTTAATATACTTCTGATTTAGGGAGACAATATCCCTTCTGGCCTTAAAATCGATGAATCAATAGTTTCACCCTGATCTATTTAGTTTCTTATAATGTGTTTATTTGACTTCAGTGGGAATAAATATTGCAGGATCTGGCCCTACAGGAATTACAACACTGACGTTAATTTCCTGTTCCTAAAAACTGGTTTGCACTACAGATGGGCTCTTGAGTTTAAGCCATAGGTGGTTGCATTTTTGTGGTAGGTGACCTGATTCCTATAATCACAGTTTCTATAGTACTCCAGCACCTTTCCAGATGGTAGAGGTTATATAAATGGAATGAGTTGTTCTAAATCTCATGGATAAGCCAATCTTCCTTCTTAAAATGTTTTATTCTTTACCAAAATTATAATCAATATTTGAGAATTCCTTCAGCATTTGAATTAAACCATGAGTTGAGAAATTATATTCTTTAAAAAAAAAAAAAAAAAAAATCACACAGGTTTGGTGATATAAAGTGTTGTACCCACCATTATAGTACCTTAGGCAGGCCATAAGACAGCAGATTTAAAACTCTAATGAGACTTGGGAGTGCGTGTACCATTTTCTGTTCTCATTACTATCCTTGTCATGAGAACAAATTCATATTGTTCATCTCCTGCTTGCATTACAATCTCAGTCACCAAAATTAGGTGCCAGAATTTAAATCCCTCATATATTCTGTGGAACAGGAAACTGTGCCACGGTGACCTTTTCAATGTTCTCTAATTTGATTGGCTCATCATTGCTGGCTCCTCAGCCTCTGTGGCCTGAGAAAGAAGTGGAAATGAACAGTCAGTGTACAGAATGCTGCAAAGGTTAACTAGTGCAGCGTGGAATTGTCTTTCATAGATACTGCTGGGTATTAAAACTCTGTCTTCTGTGTGCGATAAAGATTGTAATGAGAACAGGAAATAGTACAATATAATTCCATTCTTGTGACAAGTGGAAGGAGTTTGAGACTGAATGTCTCTCGAGATTGGAAGTAAGTTATAGAGTCTTTCACCTCTAAGGTAGTGGTTCAGCTCCAGCTGATGACTGAATGGGAGTGAAATTTGGTTGCAATCCAATGATTGTTTAGCAGTGAAAGGAGTCTGGTGGACTCAAGCTAGTTCTTGGTGGACAAGTGTCCACGCTGGGAAAAACCATTAACGATTTTCATTCATGAGCACCCTTGCTGGTGGTCGAGTAGAGAGGTCAAGAAATAGAATTAGCTATGGAGACTGGCATACTTTCTCATCCCTACTGGCAAAGAAAATGAACATTGGATCAATGGAATAGAGTTGTAATGGGCAAGGCTCTAAAGATCCAGCCAGACCAGACAAGCATCTAAGATTCTGAATACTTATCCAAAAGTCCTGAGTGCAAATGTAACCCACACACCTCCTGGGTGTGGTGTTCTGTCCCATTTAGTGGCACCGAGGCCACTTAAAGAGAGAGATAAAATGAGTCTGCTGTACAGCTTCAGCTAAGAGCCAGTTGGCTTTTAGCATATGCAGTAGAGGCTAATGTACTAAGCTCCAGAGGTCCCCTGTTCAATCCTGCCCACCGATAACTGGGGTCTGTTGGCATTACAGAAAATGTTGTGAGAACAGACACTCTCATGCCAACTTGTAACTTCTATCGGTCGTCCCATTCCCAGCTAGAACCCAGAAGTGGCAATGATAAGTCATGCAAAATGGTCTTTACTAGAGATTTTCTCTTGTAATGATTTCAGCAGGGTAAAATAGATAACTTGTGCCAACCTATGTGGTTACTCTGGATAGTCATTTATGTAGAACTCCTGCCAAGCAATCAGATTTTTTAAAAATGTTCAGCATTGGTTTAATTCTGCTCCTGTTGCAGTTAATGAGAGTTTTTCTATTGATTTTAATGGGAGCAGAATTAGGGCAATGCTGAATGCATTTGAACCCCCACCCAATGAATTTACAGTCTAAGCCTAATGCCTCAACCTCATATAGTCAGGCAGACCTACATGCCTGCTCCGACTTCAGTGGGGTTACACACTGGTGCTGAGGTCCATGCATGCTCATGAGTTTGCAGCATCAGGGCCTGAATTACAAAAGACAAACCAACAAAAGACAAGAAAAGACTGCTGTGTGGCCAACGGTCATGATTTTATCATGAGTCTTGCAATGTCTAGCACTTTTTTCTTAAAGCCCTGACCACTGGAATCAAGAGATTGCATGAGAATCTCAGCTTTCATTTTAAAACACGTACATTTCTCTCTCTCTCATGGTTGGAAAGATATGCTTGAAAAGATGAAGCAAGTGAACCCTAAAGGTTCAAAAATTATAGAAGACAAAGAAAAACAAAATGTACGTTACAAACCCTTGTGATTCTTAAACCAATCTTCTGATTTTGGGGAGGCTGACGGATCATTTTTGACTGCCTGTGGTTGACAACACTGAGATTGTGGATAACAGCTGAGGAAAAGGAAGGCATGGGGATTATTGATGGAGTGGAGGGACTCAAAAGGGGTGTGTTTGCCATGGTCAAAGCAAGGGGACAAAATGACTTTTAGCAGTGCTATTTTCAATAGGCAGGAGGAGACTAGTGAGATGCAGGGAGACCAGAAGGAGTTTACATTGATCATGGTGAGAAATGACGAGCATGTGGACAAGTCCTTTCGAAATGGAGATAGTGAGGGAAAGGCAGGTTATGGTGATGGAGAATTATAAGTGGCAGGACTTGGAGACAGACTGGATGGGAGCTGGGGGAAAGAGAAGTGTGGCGCCTACACAAAGCTTGCCGGCCTGGGACATGAGGGGTTGTCCCTGGAGATCGAGGCAGGAGGAAAGGGCTTAGGGAAAAAGATAAATTCAGCTTGGGTGAGTCTGAATGCAAAACGGCTGAACATTGAAGGGGAACTGTCAGAGAGAGAACTTGAGATGGGGGTAAGGTTGTGGGTAGAGAGGTACATTTAGAAGACAGCAGCATAAAGGTGGTAGTTAAAACAATGGGAGAAGAGAACACAGATTATAAATGGAGTCCAGGAGCAGAGAAGCGATAATTCTAACATATTTCAATGGATGTGTATATACCTTACATAAGTAAGGCTTATCATACTTGTAATGCTGTTAGCCCTGATGTCCTGGTCAAATCCCATTTCCAGTAATTACATCTTATCTTCCCAAGTTCTCCTGTCTACAATGTCTATCAGCAGTGACTATAGACTGTATAATATGTAGCATTTCAAAAGCTCTTTGGGATCCTTTGGGATGAAAATTACTCCATTAATGTAAGATATAATTATCCTTCTGACTGTGTTCTCACCCTTGATGTGTGTGTGTAATTCCTATTCATGTTGGGAATAATGTACTGGAATATAGAGGAGAATAGGCCCTCATATGCATTCAAACTAATATAAACAATTTGACATGTATGCTCTTCTTGGAGATCCCTAATTTGCACTATTTTCAATAGATAAAAACAGTCATATCAAGGGACTATCATTGAAAGGACATCTTTTCACTCTGTAACATATGTGTAGTACTACAGTATCATTAGTATTCTTCTTATGATATAGAGTCTTTCATTTTAAAAAGCATCTTGTTTATAATTTAAACGTGCTAAAACGTAGAGCTGAAAAGAAGGGTAGAGCCTTTATGTACTGTAAAGGTGAATGAGTGATCATTGCACTGGTAAGATTAGAGTCTCAAAGTGCTTTACAAATACTGGATAAAATAAACACCTCTGAGGTACAGTAAGTGTGAGGTCATTTTTCATATGGGCACAGAGATGTTAAAGTGGCTTGTCCAGGATCACATAGTGTCTGACTTCTGGGGTTTGTGCTTACATAGTACTGGGGGGGAAGGGGGAAACACTTATCTGAACCATCCAGGTTTGTATATGCTAAATATGATCAATCCTAATCCTTAATGTTACTCTGGTGCCTTTTGAGTTCCTTGCAATAGATCAGAGTCACCACTCTGTTTTAATCAATAGAAAGAGGTTATTTGGTGAGGCTGCTGGACAGAGACAGACTGTTTTTAGTTTCTGAAGAAATGCTGTATCACTGGTAGTTTTGTTTATGGAGTAGTCCTTGGAGAGAAGCTGTAACATATAGCAGAGAGATTGTTCGGTGCTTTGGTGTCTACACGTGGAGGCAGTTCTTGGGACAAAGTAGATTCCTAGGAAATGGGCTTTGGTGAGATTTCTGGAGGAAGGGATTCCATGCATGCTGTTTGTGAGCACCTCTGTTCCAGGACTTATGTATATGTGTTCATAAAGCAAATTATACTTATACCCAGACTCCATGTCATTGATTTCTCCTCCACTGAGAGTCTACCCTCAAAGCCCCAGAATTCTGCTACTGGTTGGCAGATGGACAATACCAGTGTCATCACTGGAGGTTTTTAAGAACAGGTTAGACAAATACCTGTCAGGAATGGTCGAGTTATTACTTACTCCTGCTTTGAGTGCAGGGGACTGGACTAGATGACCTCTCGATGTCCCTTCCAGTCCTACAATTCTATGATTATCTTGGTCAGTGCAGTTCAGATGTGTTGCACATGGCTGGAATGAGTGGGAAGAACGATAGAGCTGCAGTCCAGATTGGGACACTTATGCCCTACTGCAATATGAATAACAATACACCAAACTTCTATTCCGGGTCCTGATCCTGAAATCAGTGGTGGTTTTGCAAGTGGCTTCTAGAAGAACAGGAGTAGGTTCCAGAAAAAAAGTGTCACATCACATTTGATCAAAATTATTTTCAGAACTGGCATTTGAGTTATCTTGGAAGCTCATTAATAATAATCCCAAAGATGGTAAATCAGCCATCTTTATTCAGTTCCTGTTCATTCATTCTCACCACAAGGTGGCAGGATAGCAGTTCCTATACATTAGAGCTCACTGTCCGCAATGATGCTTTTAGAGTGGGCTGGAAGATGGCAATTCTGTTTCACAACCACTTTTGATGTTTCTAAATTTGTTTGCGTTTCACCTTGGAATGAAAACCAAGCCTTTCAAACATTTTCACGAAACCGGATTGTATCAAAACATCAGCTTTCAGATGGAAATGGTCATGTTTTGATTCAAGTCTCTCTGAGTGACTGGAGAATCCACCCTTGATGTCAGACCTGACCCTTGAAAACTTCATCAAAATCAATACATTTCTGCAGAATGTTTCTGCTTCAATGAAATAACACATTTGAACAACAACAAAATTCTCAAGTGTTCTGGCCAGCTCCAGACACAAGCTCTTGAAACGAACATTTTGCTGCATAAAAAACCTGTCTGCTCTTCTAACATGTTATTCCACTCATTACTTTAACACAGAACAGCAGTCTGCAGATGTTTTCAATAAGATGTTTCTACTAGCCAGTATGGTGCGTAATAATGTTTGAACTGAAAACAACGATGAACAGAGCACAGGACTTGTCTTATTAGATCAGCTTAGATTTCTGAGTTTCTCTTAGTAAGTGGCAGGATTCTCCTGCCTGTTTCACCCCCTTTCCTTCCTAGTACACTGCATTCATCAGTGCCTATGGTCTCTGCAACCCAGGGGTTTGTGGATTACCCTTCCGCAGGAGGTTCTGTGTTCTTACATAACTTCTCCTGGAATGTTTCATTTTGTCTGCTCATGTAACCCACACACCTTCTGGGTGTGGTGTTCTGTCCCATCTAGTGGCACCAAGACCACTTAAAGAGACAGATTAAGGAGTCTGCTCTACAGCCTTAGTTAACAGGAGTTTGGATTTTAGCTCATGTGGTAGAGGCTCATGTACTAAGCACCAGAGGTCCCAGGTTCAATTCTGCCCGCCGACGACCGGGGTCTGTCGGTGTTACACTCACTTCTTCTTTGTTTGCCTCATCCAGCTATTTAACATTGGTTGCAGTTATGCCACCCTGAAGCATCAGAATTCCAAATGTCTGCAGGGCATTTCTTGCTCTGCAGTGCGAATGCCATTCAATAACCCTGGCAGTTGTTTCCAAAGTGACTAGTGACTGAGTGCCTAATTTTTGACACCTGAAAAAGTGCTTGGTTTTCAGAAAGTGCTGAGCACTCACTCTTTGAAAATCAAGCCCCTTTAAAGTGACTCAAGTTGGGCACCCAAAGTCACTAGTTGCTCATGGTAATTGGGCCCAAGACCTCATGGTTTTCATTCTGTGGTAGGTATTCCTTCTGCCTTAGTCCCCATAGGTTTGTGTCATATTTTATTTTTGTTCCCTTTATACTTTCCATACAGACACATTGAATTATTATATAAATCTACTAGAAAATTGCATATTGGTGTTTCTCCATTTTTTAATCACGTCACCTCATCTTTCGAGTATTTTGTCCGCAGGCATTTCAGTTTTGTATGAACACAAAGTATTTCCACACAGAAGCTCACTTCTATTTCCCACTTGCGCTAGGTATATGAAAGCGCGTCACCCACATTTAACGTTTTATGAAGCACTAACACAGCTCTGTCGTGATAATGCCGCTTTTGGTTGTCTGCTCGGTAACTGACTTCTACAGGGGCATGCCATATCTTTTGGCATTAGCTTTGAGGGAAATTTGGATTTAGGTCACCTGTAAATCAGCTGGTGAAGCTGTCTACTGCAGCACTTCTGTTAACAAGATACTGGGATAGGAATCATTTCTCCCAGTGCTCACTCCTTTCACCAACCCACAGTCAAACTATTAGTTCATGGTGTCTAGGCACTATTGTTTGAATTCCCACTGTCCAGCAAACCTTGAACCTGGCCAAGCTAGGAGCACACCCTCAACTCCTCTTGCTTAGCACCTGGCAGAATCCAGTCAGCACATTGCAGGATTGGATCCATTCTGACACAGTGCCTGGTTTCCCCCACCCCCCCTTTGAAAGGAAGCAGTGGGCTTGTACAATGGAATTTTCAAAAGCACTCGGCCCTGGCTTAAGTTTGCTCCCCACAGAAATCAGAGAGGAAACACCCCTTGAGTTGAGCAGGACCAGAGTTAGGCCATCGTTGAATTCATGTGAAAATACCATCCATCGCAATGCAAAACAGACAGGCCTTGGATGTAACAAAGAGGATTCTCAACACAGACACTAACGCCACCAGTCACTCTAGCTTGTAGACTGAGAACCACAGCTCATGCTGCATAGGGTCTTCTGAAGTGCTGGCCAAGACTCAGTAATCACAGAGTGGACTATGGCCCTCACTACAATACTTGCTCGGCTCCCAGAAGGATGGTTGGGAGATTGGAGGGAAGAATCCCACAACAGCGACTCCCTCTGGCCAATGCAAGGAGTAGCACTGACAGGCTTTGTAGACAGCAACATCTCCAGCAAAGTCATTTTTTATCACACGTTTTGGATAGTGAACATAAAGCTTTGTCAAGTCAAGAGTGCACTGATTGGCATTAGCTAGGAAACCTATTATTGCTGTGAAGGATTTATTTAGTGTCGACATGGTGCAGTGTGCTGTACAGTCCACCACTCACTTCTGGTACAGGGCCTTGCATCCATTCCACCAGCACTGAAAAGCTCAGTGGGAAAACATCAAGCTGTTTGCTTTCAGAAATCCACAGTAAACCTGCCTTCCTTCTCCACAGCTCTGCCAGGAGTTTGAATGTTTTCCCACCCAACTCTGCCACTCACATGCAGCTAACCGTACAATGTGTACATTGGAGCTTGTGGAGTAGAGGGAGTAATGCACTGTTGACACTAAGGGTATGTCTACGGTAGGGATCAATCTATCAGGGATCGATTTATCGCGTCTAGTGTCGACTCTGCTGTCGACTCCTGTACTCCACCACGGCGAGAGGCAGAAGTGGAGTCGACAGAGGCGTAGCGAGCGCCCTCCGTACCCTCCGACCGGAGGGGGCCCCGCAAGGAAGGGGGCCCCTAAAAGTGGCAAAATAAATACCGCATTCCAGTTTCTGCATTGTAAGGGGCCCCGCCCGGACATATGTTCGGAGGGGGCCACCGTTCGGAGGGGGCCACGTTCTTTGTTGCTACGGCCCTGGGAGTCGACGAGGGAGCGGCGACAGTCCACCCCGCGCCGTGAGGACGCAAGGTAACTCGACCTAAGATACGTCGACTTCAGCTAACACTATTATCGTAGCTGAAGTTATGTATCTTAGGTCAATCCTCCCAAACACCCCCCCCCCAGTGTAGACGAGGCCTAATAGATGCACTCCTTCAATGAGGGACCAACTGGGGCTTCATGCCACTCTAGTGGCATACAGGTTCTGGGGCCCGTCTGGAACTGAATGAGCACTTCATCTAAGTGAGAACCTGATCCTGTGTCCATTGAGGTCAGTGGAAAGTGGGCTTTGGATCGCATCCTTAGAACAGTCCTAACTTAGCCTTAGCTCATTCCAACAGCTAGGAATAGCTCAAGCCCTTCCCCCTTATCCCATGTGCAGTGAAGTGAGGTAGCACAGAGCCATGCTGGCATTCGCCATATGCAGGAGAAATGCCCAGCTGTCAAAATCCACCTGAGCAGTGCAAGGTGCTTTAGTGGACCCCCAAAAAGAGCACCACGTTTCTTTCTTTACTCTTGACTGCAGCATTGTGTCTTCCCACGCCTGTGCCATACTGCGGCATCTCAGCCTCCAAATGAGAAAGGGTTTCTGTGTGTGTGAGTGGATTCTTTTTGGAAGAGCACGTTATAGAATATCTTAAACCTGACTCACAAGGAAAACCGCACACAAATGAGAGGCCTGTATAATTATTCGTATTTACTTAAAGGACCCATGCCAGTCTCAGGCAAACTGTGAGAAATATAATATTTTACTAAACCCCTATTAAACTATCATGTATTCCTTTCCCATCGTTGCTAATTACTAGGATATTTGCGTGCAAACAGAAGCTTTCTCTCTTTTTTCTCTAATTGAAATTTTATTATAGGCAAACAGAAAGGAGGAAATTAAAAGTAATATATATGCATGTACAGAGGCAATGGAGATTAGCGCCTTGCTCTAAAGGTACGGCCCCTTCCTTTGTGAAACTTGTGATGATGTTGCAACCCAGAGCCTGTGAATTCACCACTGTGCGAGCAATTGTGAAACATGTCTCCTCCCTGAATAAATCAGAGAAGCTCTAGTTTAAACAGGAATTAATTCAGGGAAATCCTATGGCCTGTGCTATGCAGGAGGTCAGACTAGATTATCACAGTGGTCCCTTCTGACCTTAGAATCTATAAATAAGTGGAAAGAAAAGATTCTGCTTACCGTGAACCGCACCGTCCCTACCTTTTTTTCCTCGCTTCCAACCAAGATCATTTCCATCATATGCAGATTGCATCTGAGCTCCTTTGCACTCTTACAAGTTTCCCTTTCACCTAGGTGCCCTCTGCTATTGCAGCTGGTGAGTGAAGCTCACAGCAGCTCTGAAGTTGCTCTCAATTATGCCCGGGGCTGCTTCCTCCCCCTAGTTACTCCAGGGATTAGGGAAGCACAATGATGATAGCAGCCTTCAACTACTGAAGGGGGGTTCCAAAGAGGATGGAGCTTGGCTGTTCTCAGTGGTACCAGATGACAGAACAAGGAGTAATGGTCTCAAGTTGCAGTGGGGGAGGTCTAGGTTGGATATTTGGCAACACTATTTCACTAGGAGGGTGGTGAAGCATTGGAATGGGTTACCTAGGGAGGTGGTGCAATCTCCATCCTTAGAGGTTTTTAAGGCCCGGCTTGACAAAGCCTTGGCTGGAATGATTTAGTTGGTGTTGGTCCTGCTTTGAGCAGGGGGTTGGACTAGATGACCTCCTGAGGTTTCTTCCAACCCTAATATTCTATGATTCTATGATGGATTTATGTTACCTTAGCCCACTTTTTGGGTCCTGCACTGAGTCAAACTTGGCCAAAACCCTGTTTTTGCATGCGGTGATGCTGGACTAGAAGTGTCAACATATTATTGTTCTGTTTAAGTGCCAACAATGAGATTACCTCTCCTGAGAAGCTTGCATTCTGAAAGACAGGCACAAAGAAATCAGCATGCACTGTGAAACTGAATGGAGGGCACTGTATTCATTTCCTCACAGCTTGTGAGCACCAGGAAATAAATTAGTCTTTAGTAGAAAGATATGGTGAGGAAGGCAATTCTCATGGAGACCAATTGTCTGTAGTGCTCCAGCAGCATAAAGGGGAGGAAATGGTATCTGGAAAATAACCTCAACATAAAGTGGTTTTGCACTAAGTATAAAGCTGGTGGAGTGGGGCTTTATACTGGCATCTCATTGTAGTGGGCATGCTGGGAGCAGTGAAGGGGACATGAACGGGTAAGTGGACTGTAGTCTGCATGGCTGCCCATGACCACTGACAAGCTCTGTGTGGCTTGAAAGCTTGTCTCTCTCACCAACAGAAGTTGGTCCAATAAAAAATATTATCTCATCCACTTTGTCTCTCTAGTATCCTGGGACCGACACAGCCACAATACTGCACACAGCATCCTGTGTGAAAGTTACAGCAGCCCTTAAAAACAACAAGGAGTCCGGTGGCACCTTAAAGACTAACAGATTTATTTGGGCATAAGTTTTCATGGGTAAAAAACCTCACTTCTTCAGATGTACCTTAAGCGGCTGTAAATTACACCAAAGTGCAGTCAGACCCTGGCAACTTCTAGGATACGGGAGGCATAACGGTAGCATAAAGCCACCTTTGCTCATCTCCATCCCTGTGCCAATCAGAAAAATAGAGCAAACAAGGATCAGATCCATAATATTTTTTGCTGGATTCGTAATAGGAAGGAGAAGAAACCTTACAATAGAGGGTGTTCCCATGAGATATTCCACCCATTATTTTGTAGTAGATCCAAGAGTCCAATAATTCCAATAAATTCCAGGTAAGCACCTCAGCTGTTGGATGTTTATCTGAATGTGCCAACCCATCTGAGATTTACCAATCATTCTTCGGTAAAAGATAAATAGTATCTTTATTAGGGCTCTTTCCAATATAACAGGAAAATCCTTTGATGCTGGGATATGCCTGACTAGTGAATACAACTCCTGACGATGCAGTGCTCATCTCTGCAAAAATCTGTTCCACTGTATTATGTACTGCTGGGTTATGCCTAATTCAGCAGTGCTTCCTGCAGTTGGCAGGAGAGTTGCTGTATACCGCACATACCACTAAGAAATTCATCTCATTGGAGTAGGTCCTGCTTGTCTCTGCTGAATACTGAGCAAGCAACACAGACAGAAACGCCAAGAAAATTTTGGGATTCCTGGACTTGCATGAACAGAGTTTATACAGCTACTCTGTGTTGCAAAGAATCAGAAAGGATATTTTTTAAAAAATGACTCCCAAGACATACAGCTTGCTTTTCTAGCTGTGAGAAGAAGCACAGCAGTGGCAGAAATACTACAGCTGCCGACTTTTTATGGAGGTTAGAACACCAAACCACCACCTTTTATTTGTGTGCCCCCTAGCAGTGGATGCCTGTTTTAATTTCAGTTTGCTTTATTGCTTGCTAGTTAGAGCAGCAGGCAGTACTAAAATTGTTATTAAATGCAATCTGTCTCTTTAATAACAGTTACAAAATTAAAATCATAAAGTTGATTCATAAACTACAGAAATACAAACTAGTTAGGGAGCTTACTTTCTAATGTACTAATCAAATAGGTTTTCTAGAAACAGAATATGTTTATTTATTTGTTTTAAATACACTAAAGAGCATAACATAAGAACGGCCATACTGGGACAGACCAAAGGTTCATCCAGCCCAGTATCCTGTTTACTGACAGTGGCCAATGCCAGGTGCCCCAGAAGGCGTGAACCTAACAGGTAATGATCAAGTGATCTCTCTCCTGCCATCTATCTCCACCCTCTGACAAACAGAGGCTAGGGACATCATTCCTTACTCAGCCTGGCTAATAGCCATGAATGGACTTAACCTCCATGAATTTATCTAGTTCTCTTTTAAACCCACATGTGGCCCATCAGGGTAATCTGATTGCGGGCAGTGAGACATTTTGCTGACATTGACCGCAGGTGGCCCACCACTCGCTTATGGGCTCCAAGGAAGCATTGGGATCTCCTGGCGCTAGGCACTGTATAGATGAGTGGTAAGAGATGGTCCTGTCCCAAAGAATTTACAATCTAAAGCAGTGATGCTCAGACGGAGGCACAGGAGCTGCAAGTGGCTCTTTAATGTGTCTCCTGTGCCTCTTTCCAGCACATGATATTAAAACACTGTGTGATTTCATTATTAACCCATCAGGATGCTTTTATTAGGTTATTAACCAATTGTAGAATACTTGGTCAGATATTTTGCTGTGAGAGTATATCTATCTATTTTAAATGAAATAATGAATTCACACTGCTGTGGCTCTTTTGAGTAATGTTGATTGCTCATTTGGCTCCTGAGCCACTAAAGATCTGAGTATCACGGGTATAAAGAAACAAGAGTGGGTGAGGATGAGCATATGTGCAGTGACAGGAAAATGCACAAGATACATGCAAAAGAAAAGTGGCTTGCATTAGGCAGGAGACAAACCTGCTAGGTCTCCATTGCTCTGTTCTGATTTTCTCCAGCATCAGCCCCCACTAGCTGCTGGTGAGGCAAGAGCCTCCTCAGCTGTGTCTGTATGTTACAGAGCCCTTCCGGTGGGAGGGGCTTACTATAGAAAAGGCCCGGCCTCCATTTTGAAATCTTTTACTTGCCCCAAGAGTACAACCGCCCCTGCTGCAGAAAAGCAGCCAGAAGCAGGTAAGTTCTGAGCACGTTGCTATTATTCTTAATGGGGTTCAAAAGTGGAGAAATGCTGGAGTAGTTAGCACACCCTGTCTCAAGCTTGAAAACTAACCCATAAAGAAAATATTCTTTAATCTTAAGAGCCCTTTAGCCCTCCTGTAGCTCAGATTAGGGGGTGTTAATCAATTTAGCAGGTGTTTAAATGATGTAAAACAGTCTTTTGTATCTTTCTAGGCACATATATGCTCTCTCTCATTGAGTCTTTTTAGTGCCTTCCAGTTATTGATGGATGTATCCTCACAATCCCCACAGGAGCTATGGGAGCTTTGTTATATCCATTTCACAGATGGGGAACTGAGGCACGGGGAGATTAAGTGACTTGACCAAGGGCACACACAACATAGAACCCAGGTCTCCTGAATCTCAGTCCAGTGTCCTAGTCAGAAGGACTGCTTATCTACATGAATAGGAGACCATGGGTAAGGTTTTTCAGAAACACCTAACTGACTCAGAAGCCTCAGCACAGTTTTAAAAAATTACTTGGGTGCCTAAGTCTCATTGAAAGTCCATGGGATTTAGATTCCTAAGCCAAGTAAGACGTGAGCTGCTTAGTCACTCAAGTTTCACCCAAACCCTTTAATAACATCTCCTGGCACTACCATTTTCTGACATTTTCAACAGTTTTCTGGTTGATTTCAAGAGGCCCCTGAAGAGGGGAAATTGCATTTGCTGAGCTAGTGCATCAATGTACTGAGTGGGAGTGGAGTAGGAGCTGCCTTTTGAAGACAATGAAAACATACCAAACTTCTTTATCCCCACAGCTTTCTTTGAGGTCAGAAGGGTGGAGACAGCAAAAAGTCAGTCTCTCTGAGAACAAATGGGTCTCAAACCCCCCCCGCTCCCCGGTGACAGAATTATGTCTCTCTGGGCAAACATATATTGTTGGAAGCATTATCTCTGTAGTGCCCTCTGCTCTGCCAGCAAGCAATAAATTCTCTGGAGTTAAAATAGGATTCCAGTGTTGGGGGCAGGCTAACATGGAAGGCAGTGATTGCTGCTTTTAAATCCCCAGAAGGATTTGCAGTGATGGTATTTCTGCTGCTATAGTGTTTCCTCTTTTGGCTGCAGAAGAAAGTTGAACATCCTGAGAGGCACCTTTTCTGAGTCTCTTTCTACTAATCTCTCTCCCCATGAGAAATTAACTGACAGGAGAGACTTGAACTTCCATAATGACTACTCAGAAACTGGTACACCGGTTATGCAGCTTCAGTCAGTTTTTACTTTTGGTAAACACACTAATCACGTCCAAAAACTAGAACAGGAGTGTCAAACGTCTGGCCCACGTTACACTCCACTTTCACTAAACTATAAAAGTGAGTTTCTAACCCTCATGATTTCAAAGAAAACCCTCCAAATGTGAGTGGGTATAACCAATGTAGTGCTGTCTTCCTGAGTCCGCAGACTGCCTGAAACTGTGGCTGAGATGTACGTGTTGCCTCACCCCCACCCCATTAATCGCCTTGGTATGCTGAGTCCAGAACCTCTGATGACACTTTCAATTCAACATTCACAATTTAGTTGCTGATCATTTTAAGTAGATGGAATGGGGGAAGAGTGTGGGTATGAAGCACAAGGGGGGTTGGGAATTGGGAGGGACTGCAGGGGAAGAAATGGAGTGGGAAGAAGAAAGGACAAAGAGAGAGGGAAGGGAAAGAAACAGAAAAGAGGGGGCACCAGGAAGAATAACAAAAGGCAGAGATAGTGTTAGTCCCAAACTGCTAGATGAAATTCTATAGTCTGAATTATGCAGCAGGTCAGACAATGTGATCATAGGTCTCTTCTGGTCTTGAAATCGATGAACCATGTTTTCCTCCCATGTTAATGCTTAATGGGTTGATAAGGTGCTGAACAAGTAATAAAAATGATAATAGTTAAAAGTTTAGTCACTGCATAAATGCTATATCCTACTCTTGAGCTTTGTGCTAGCTTTCCATTGGCCTCAGTGGATGCAGGGTAGTTTGTAATCCTCGCTTACACCCTGGTCCACAGATCATAATTAAAACTGCAATTGACTATTGTCACAGAAAGCGTTTGACACTCCTGAATTAGGAGGTTGAGTCCTTAAAATCCTGTTGGGTCTTTCATTTAAATCACAGACATTAAAGAATGATAAAATATAAGTTCCCTGTTCCCATTCAGGGTTTTCTTTAAAGTGGTTCAAAATTCTTTGTAGGTTTTATTTTATTATTTCAGTTGTTTTTCTCAAGCACATCTCCAAACTTTCAGGCCGAAATGCACTCAACAAGGTACCTGGTTGAGATGCTGGGGATTTAACTGAAGTAAGCTGGAACGTTATGGAGTATACATTGTGAAAGTTTAAATCCCAAGCAGGTTTGGGATACATTAATAAAACCAAAAGAGAAGTGAATTCAAGTATCTTCCACTATGAACCCTAGGCTGGGAAGAAGGACCGAAAGATAATCCTGTTATGCTATCTTAAGCTTTTGTACTGCCACCCATCACCGTCGCATCTCCTGTGTGAAATCAATGGCAGCTATTGTAGTATTGACTAGTAGCAATTATTGTACCAAGTGAGGTTTTTCTGTCAGTATTGAGATGTCAGCAGCTGCACAGCATCACCACTGACCCCTAACTCTTGTTAATACAATCCCAAAGCAATCTATCAAAACAACATAAACAAGTCCCTGCCCTAACACAACACGTTCTGAACCACTGCCATCTTGTAACAATTTGAAGAGAAAACATTTCCCATTTAGGATAAATGAAATTGTGGGTTAAGTAGCCTCAAGAAAAACAGAACCTCTAACACCAGGGCCCAAACAAAACAATGAAAAAAATGATCAGTTACTAAGCACAACATCATAACATCTGAAATGCAGAACAAGAGAGAACAACCTGTGTACTACTCTTAAAAACACATAGGAGGAACTAAAAGGAGCAGCTTCTGTAAGAATACAGGGCATTGTTCTCCACTCTTTTACAACATATTTCTTCCATTGGTGCAACTCCATTTCTTCCAGCCAGGCTTCACTGTGTAAAACTGAGGTAACAGAATGGAGAAACAGGCTCATTGTTTTGGGGTGAAACGTTTAACATTTTATCTTCCAAACTTAATTATTGGGCTGAAAATGGTTTTAGTTTTCATACCCTCCAGCTAGAAATTTCTCTTCCTAAATCCGTCAGCAAGTTTGCATTAGGGGCCTTTCATCTGGAGCAGGAACTAACTGAGGTTCTGGCTGCCACTAATTGAAATCCTCTTTATTATCTGAGCCTTTCCATCTGGTAAGTGGGGGGAGGGGCGAAGTAGGTTTAAATGGTGCGGGGTGGGAAGGAAGCATATTTTCAATACAGGAAGTGATATAAGTACGGATAATAAATAGTGTGACCTTGAGTCCATAAAATAATGTGGAGTGAGCTACATGTGGGAAAATGGGCGATGGCAGGTGCTGCATAAGAGAAGCTTAGGAGCAGATGACTGTTTAACAGAGGAAAATAAGCTAGCATGTGTTTGCTGATGGCTCACTGAGGCCTGGTCTACACTAGGGGGTGGGGAGGGGATCGATCTAAGTTACGCAATTTCCGCTACGTGAATAACGTAGCTGAAGTCAACGTTCTTAGACCTACTCACCGCGGTGTCTTCACTGCGGTGAGTCGACTGCTGCCGCTCCCCCGTTGACTCTGCCTGCGCCTCTTGCAGCGGTGGAGTACAGGAGTCGACGGGAGAGCACTTGGGGGTTGATTTATCGCGTCTAGACTAGACGCGATAAATTGACACACCCCCCCTTGATCGATCCAGTGGGTAGCGTAGACATACCCTGAGGGCTAGATTCTGTTCCCCTTACTCATGATAATTAGTATCTTACTCCACAAGTAGTGTCATGGCAATAATCATGCTTTCTATTTAGGGCATTTTTAATCATGTGTTTGACTACTTCCATTTAAAAGGTAAACAGAGACATTCCACTTTAATTTGTTCCATTACCTTGCAATGCCCAGGTTAGCTTGTTAATGGTTTGCTTCTTCTATCAAAGATAAAACTATCTTCCATCATAGAAGAAACTTACAAATGGCATTTTAGTTGCTTTTATATTTTATGCACTAGCCTAAGTACTCAAGGACATTGTTATGTTTAAACAATCCTCCTTGTTTGTAATTTATATTTTAAAGGAAACATGAGATTGTAGTGTCCTAGACAGCAGAAAAAGAGACAAAACTGTGTTGTAATATGTATAAAGTAGAGCGGGTCAAAAATGGCAATTTTTATTGGAAGTTCAAACAAAGGGGGAAACATTTTTATTTTCAATATTTTGTGACAATATTTTGTTTCTATAACAAACTAATTCTTTTTTTTGGGGGGGGGGGGGGTTCAGAAGACATTTTCAGTGATCAGAAACCTTAAAACTGAACTGAAAAATAACTTTTCATTGGTAAAATTGGAAAATGTTGACCAATTCTTTTTATTCAAAATGCAATGATATACATATCAGCTGTAATATGAAGGGGGTCTCTTTATTGAGGCTGCTAAGACCCAGATAAAACCCTTTAATTGTTGCTAATTTTCTATTTCTCAGGCAAACTAAACAAAGCTAGTTCTGCTTATTGTTGCCACGCAGAATCTCCCTAAATGCTGTCCTGGGCTAGGCGTCATGCAAGAGACAGATGATTAAAGTGTAGACTTGCTGTGATCATTTACTTATACCTCTATGCCAACATTTTCAAAAGTGATTTGGAGTGCCTCCGTTTTTGATGCCCAACTTGTGGCACCTTAGAGAGGATTGATTTTCAATGGGTGGCTGCTCAGGCCTTTTTGACTGTCTGGTCCTTTTGATGAGTCTCAAGCTGATCTCTCAAGATAAAAGTTTTGGAAATTTTAGCTGCAGTAGAGCATTGGACTGGGACTCGGGGGATCTGGGTTCTATTCCCAGCTCTGCAATGGCCCTCTTGGGTGACCTTGGGCGCAAGTCACTTTCTGTGCTTCAGTTTCCCTGTGTATAAAATGAGAATAATGATATTGATCTCTGTGTAAAACATTTTGAGGTCTGTTATATAAGAGCTAGGTATCATGATATATAAAATCTATCCATGGCTGATGATGAAATAGCTAGTCCACTTCTACCCCGCTCTGAAAATTTCATTGTAGGGTAATATTGAGCCCATTGATATGCTTGAGTTCTGTCTTAGAATAGTTCCATAGGATTCAGGGAAATGACCGCTTTGCTTTTTAAGCTGGAGAAAAGAAGACAGAACTTCCTTTTTCCTTGAAAAATGTCCTAGCATGGAGTTGATCACAGAAACTATTATAGAGTTGGGATTCGTTAATTCTGAAGTGAGTAATGCAGTTTTTGAAAGTGACTGGTACCCCCTAAGATCGTTTACCCATAATACACAAAATGCAACCTGCTGGTGCTTGTGTGGCATGGTTCTGGATGAAGACTGCAGGTGCTTCCATGGCTCTGATCTATAAACATGTATGTTTTTGTTCCTTGAAGATAGCCGTGAAGAAAGCAGAATTCTATCAGCCAATAATGTCCTTCAATTAAGAAATCAGTTTAATCTTAGATTAAATAAAAAGTAGTATGCATGTATAGGTATTTTATAGGCATTTAATTATCTTTCTGTACTATGTTTCTGTACTATGATAGCTACTTTAAAGAAGAGAGAGAACAGAAAATTAGTTCAATATTAAATGGCTGAAAATAGACCCCATGGGAAAATTTCCTTAAATCATGCTATGGTGAAACTCTCAAAAGCACTAGAGTCCCATTTTCAGAATTGTCCATGTACTTAGGAACCTAAGTTTCACTGGAAGTCAATGATATTTAGGGTCCTAATTCCCAAGACACTTCTGAAGTTGCAATCTAAGAGCCTAGGTCACTTAGATGCTTTTGGAAATGTTACTCCTAGACGCTAAGTAAAAGACTCTATTGAAGATTACTTTGTCTATACAACAGCAGAAAGCTTTCTGACAGCCTTTCAGAGGTGCATCATCTTTTAGAGTGGCATTTTCTCAGGAGCCTTGTCTACGTTAGTTTGCTCTGAACTCCTTGTCAGCAAAGGAAGTATGTGCACCCGTGTTGAGTGGCTGAAGTCCTTGTTTAGTTAGCCTGTGTCAAGGAGACTTGCTGCAACCCCTGAGCCTGTTTGGGGATTGTGTGATGTTCTTTTGATCTGAAGGTGTTGTAACTTACAAAAGATGTTGATTTCCCTAGTGTCATGTCAACATGCACATTAGTTTTCGTTCTATTCACCTGCCTAGTTGAAGTTTAGAAAATGCACAGCATGCTAATTTCCTCCTTTTCCTATTATAAAATGTGCATTGCCTTTTCGTAAATGTCTTTGATTTAAATCTTTTTTCCTGTCGCTGTTTCTGATTTAACACTCACTCTTTTCAGTAGAATTACATATGAGAGTCCTAGACTCATGACAGGAACTTGCAATACCAGATCAGACCAGTGGATCCGTCTAGCCTATTATCTGGTCACTGACTGTGGCTAGCTAGCATCAGATCCTTTTGAGAAAAGTGAAAGAAACTCTGCGGGAGACAGTTATGGGATAACCTATCCCCCATGAAAAAATTCCTGGTAATCACCCATAGTTAGTGATTGACTTAAATCCCTGAAGCATGAGAGTTTATATCCCTTCCAAAATATTTCTTTATTTTTTGTATTTACAACAGTAAACTCTAGATACTTCTATTATCCATATAAATGTCTAATCCTTTTTTGAATCCTATGTCTAGTTCTTGGCCTAAATGATATATTGTGGCAATGAGTAGTACCACAGGCTAATTTTGGGTTGTGTGAAAGTGTTTTCTTATCAGTTTTGAGTATGCCATCTTTCAATGACATTGAGTTTTTGTATTGTAAGGTGAATATAAGATCCTGATCTACTGTCTCTATACCATTCATTATTTTGTACGAGTATATCTTTATTATTTCCTCTGTTGGTCGTCTCCTCTCTAAGGTAAACAATCCTAGTCTTTCAAATCTCTCTTCATATGAGTTTCAAATTCCCTGCAATTTCAACTGGGTAGAGTAATCTTGCTTCCTTTCGCAGAGCATTGCTGCTTGCTGCTTCTGCTGTCTACTCCAGACATGGCTGTACTATGGCTCAAAACTCTAGACTTAAGTCAGATCTACACTTACAACACTGCAGCGGCACTGAAGATGCTACTACATCAATAGCAGAGCTTCTCTCATCGGCATAGTTAATCCACCTCCGCGAGAGGCGGTAGCTATGTTGAAGGGAGAAACTCTCCCATTGGCGTAGTGCTGTCTATGCCAGGGGTTAGGTCGGTATAACTGTGTCACTCAGGGGGTGTGGATTTTTCATGCACCTGAGAGATGTAGTTAAACCAATGTATGTTTGTAGTGTAGACTTGGCCTTATGTTCATGAATCTTCTGGTGAACCAGGGCTCAATTTCACATGAGCCTGGTCCAATTTTGGGTAAAAACTACTGCATAGTTTTCACCCCTAAAGCTGACAGCAAGGCCAAGTTTCACTTTGAGTTTTGGGGTTTGCGTGAATCCATACATCAGAACCATACTGAAGAGGGATGTGAACCTGTTGGAATGAAAACAAGCAAATAAAACCGTCTGTACAAACCCCTGCAAGCCGAAACTGCAACATCTTGCAGAGTTCCAGTGTAGTCACTTGTCGAGCTGCTCAGGAACTTTTTGAGGAAATATTTTTTGGTCAGAAAATGCCAATTTGTCCAACTTTTTGTGGAAATGTATCTGTTGCAACACCGTTTCTCATGTCCAGAATGGCATTTCTGGTGAGAAAGAGAATGCGCCACCAGCCAATAGTCCAGGTTATTAGGGGACAAACCTGGAGTGTGAGAGACTGGGCTAGTGGCTACTCTGGGATGGAGTGTGCGCTCGCTCTCTCTCTCTCTCTCTCTCTCTCTCTCTGATGCTGTGCTGGACCTGAAAAATGAAATTACATTTTTCAGTGGAACAAATGTAAAACAAAATGCAACCAGCAGTAACTCTGCTGCTCTCTTAGAGCTTGTGTTCCCTGCAACAGGTAGCTCAAATGAGTACAATTGAGGTACGGCACTGGAGCTAGCCTAGCTGGGGTGAGACAAGACTGGAGTTACGCAGAGTGATTTCATTAGCAGCACAGATTGAATTAGCTGCTGATGAGCTGTTGTAACTCAAGTGGCTGCATCCCTACTATATTACTAGCTCCAGCATGTGGGTTACTCCAGCTACCTTCAGCTTAAAGCATCGCTTAACTCAAGCCAGAGGTTTTGTTTGTGGACAGGAATCACGTTAGAGGTAACATTCGAGTTATAACTTGAGCCCACTGAGCTGTGAAGACAGACCTTAGACTTCACTGTCCCGGGACGTGAGATGATTTAGGTTGAGAACTCTGCTAGATACTGTCAGACCATTAAATTGTCCCTGGCAATAAAAATAATAATGAAGTATTATTATTTGTTTAGCACTAGCAGTGTGCTCAGTGCTGAGAAATAAACCAAAATGACAGCCCTGGTACCAGAGAGTCTATAATCTAATACAGTCTGGATTTTTGAAAATACTCTAATTTATTGTCGATTATTTTGTAATATCTGAGTTCATTGTATAGGATTTGGAAACACTTATGTTTTCTTCACAATTGGCAAAGAAACTTGAACATAAAACAGATGGTCACTGAGAGGGGTTCCTGTTCTAACAGGAGGAGCTCCTGTTTCAGTGAAATATCTTTTCATTGCCTATTTACTGTTCCTGTTCATTGGCCCTGACAGCTGGAATTGATCTCTTACCTGCCTGCCTTGGATTCAGATTCTGTGTCTGATACAGGAATGATTTGTCCGTCCACTTAGGAAGTGGAGAAACAAAGCAGCCAGTGCGGCTAAGTGTGACTTTATTGCTTTGGGTCTGCAGGACTCATCCCACATAGGCAAGTTAACTTGACAGGTGTATTTCTCAAGGGAAAACTAAAGTTAACAGCAAAGGATTTAGATTTTCATTTTAACCCACCTTCAGCTTCCTTGATATTGGTTGTGGTTGAAATCCTTTTGTGATTTCCTCTGGGTGAATTTATAATCAGATGAGTGTTTAGTTTTAGATTACTGTATGCTTAAAAAGCAATCTGTCATGGGAGCAAATATCTACTCTAAACATTTTGGTCCTTTAGCTTAAAAAGGTGGAAAGGGGAGATGTTTATTTTTTGTTATCTCCCCAACAAAATAGTTGCCTGAACTGATTCAATCAAAAGGACTGAAATGTCTTGTGTAGAGAAAGAATAGTTCTTTTCTCACACCGTGATAACAGTGAAATGAAGCATTATTATACATGTAACTAGAGACGAAAAAGACTGTTTGTTTACGTTATTTAAGAAAGGAGTAAAGTGAAGTGACAAGCTTCAATTGAACTCGCTATTCTGTGTTGTGCTTCTCTGTGGCACGGTTGCTGCACAACCTTCAAAACAAGACTATATTCCGAGGCTGATCGCTCTGCAAATAAAACATGAAAGTGTTTCTTGTTCAGACTTTTCCTGAAACATTTATTTTTGAGTGAAGTTGATGACAGAGGACATGAGACAAGTGAATATGGTGCCAGCATGGCCTTGTGAATCCCCACCTATACAATTTGTCAATAATTTGCTGGTTTTATTTGTAATTGGCCACATTTTTTTTTGGCTGCTTACCAGCCCCCCCTTTGGCCATCAGAAGGTGCTTCAAAGAAAGCTGTGATTCTCTCTCTCACCCACTCACCTCACCTGATCCTTACAAGCTTGTGCCCTCTAAGGTAAAAATTAATCCATCACTCTGGAACTTGAACTTGTCACAATGCTTCTTATTCTTTTTGAACTCCCTCGACTCTGCTCCCCTGCCTTCCCAATTCCCCACTCACCCCTGCCCTCCCACAAAATCAGTGGTCTATCCCTTTCCCAGTGTTTAAAAAAGGGAAGAAGGAGGATCTGGGGAACTACAGGGCAGTCAGCCTCACCTCAGTCCCTGGAAAAATCATGGAGCAGGGCCTCAAGGAATCAATTCTGATGCACTTAGAGGAGTGGAAAGTGATCAGGAACAGTCAGCATGGAATCACCAAGGGCAAGTCATGCCTGACTAACCTAATTGCCTTCTATGAGGAGATAACTGGCTCTGTGGATGATGGGAAAGCAGTGGACGTGTTATTCCTTGACTTTAGCAAAGCTTTTGATACCGTCTCCCCACAGTATTCTTTCTGGCAAGTTAAAGACGTATGGGCTGGATGAATGAACTATAAGGTGGATAGAAAGCTGGCTAGATCATCGGGCTCAATGGGTAGTGATCAATGGCTCCATGTCTAGTTGGCAGCTGGTATCAAGCAGAGTGCCCCAAGGGTCGGTCCTGGGGCCGGTTTTGTTCAATATCTTCATTAATGATTTGGAGGATGGCATGGACTGCACCCTCAGCAATTTTGCAGAGGACACTAAACTGGGAGGAGTGGTAGATACGCTGGAGGGTAGGGACAAGATACAGAGGGACCTAGACAAATTAGAGGATTGGGCCAAAAGAAATCTGATGAGGTTCAACAAGGACAAGTGCAGAGTCCTGCACTTAGGACGGAAGAATCCCATGCACTGCCACAGACTAGGGACCGAGTGGCTAGGCAGCAGTTCTGCAGAAAAGGACCTAGGGGTTACAGTGGATGAGAAGCTGGATATGAGTCGACAGTGTGCCCTTGTTGCCAAGAAGGCTAACGGCATTTTGGGCTGTAGAAGTAGGGGCATTGCCAGCAGATCGAGGGACGTGATCATTCCCCTCCATTTGGCATTGGTGAGGCCTCATCTGGTGTACTGTGTCCAGTTTTGGACCCCACACTACAAGAAGGATGTGGAAAAATTGGAAAGAATCCAGCGGAGGGCAACAAAAATGATTAGGGGTCTGGAGCACATGACTTATGAGGAGAGGCTGAGGGAACTGGGATTGTTTAGTCTGCAGAAGAGAAGAATGAGGGGGGATTTGATAGCTGCTTTCAACTACCTGAAAGGGGGTTCCAAAGAGGATGGATCTAGACTGTTCTCAGTGGTACCAGATGACAGAACAAGGAGTAATGGTCTCAAGTTGCAGCAGGGGAGGTTTAGGTTGGCTTTTAGGAAAAACTTTTTCACTAGGAGGGCGGTGAAGCACTGGAATGGATTACCTAGGGAGGTAGTGGAATCTCCTTCCTTAGAGGTTTTTAAGGTCAGGCTTGACGAAGCCCTGGCTGGGATGATTTAGTTGGGGATTGGTCCTGCTTTGAGCAGGGAGTTGGACTAGATGACCTCCTGAGATCCCTTTGAACCCTGATATTCTGATTCTATGATTCTGTGTTGACTTGCTCCTTTGTTGCGTGAGTGGTCCCTCCCGGCCTGTCCTCTAATGTAGTGTGTTGTTCATTTGAATATTTAACCAATATTTTATATTAAAAAGACCTTGCTTTTTTACAAATCACATGCTTCCCCTAAAATATCCAGTTTTCCATACGAATTCAGCACTGTCATACAAGAGAAATATAGTGGTTTTGCCACCAAATTTTGTCCATAGGGCAGGGATCGATTCTGCCTTGGCAGAAGGTTGTATTATAAAGGACTTTGCAGGCCAGATTCTGACAAGGCATAAACTGGGTTGCAATACCGATTTCACTGATTTCCATTAGTTTAGGACCTATCCCATCATCTCTAATCTGTAGAGTTATTGTTACGTATGATTTCAAATTAATGTATTTGAGAGTAATGGAACTTGAAAGTACAATCCAATATAGGGTCAGATTCTGCCACTGTCAAGCATATGGGCAAACTGATTTCAATGGAATTACTTCAGGAGTAAAGAACATGTTAACATGAGTAAGGATGGCATAATATGGGCTTAGAAATATACTTCCTGGATGAATGATAGATATGCATGTTACATTAGATGGATGAAGATGAGTATTTCCTGAAACTGATTAAAAATCTCGTGTTTCATGAAACTTCTGAAGTGTTGTCAATATTTTTTTTGGTGGAAAAATATAAACATTATCCTCAAAGGAATACAGTACCTAAAGCCCTCAGTCTTTTTTCTCTGATGCTAAGAACATAAGAAAATAAATGGCCATACTGAGTCAGACCACAGGTCCATCTAGCCCAGTATCCAGTCTTCTGACAGTGGCCAATGCCAGGTGCCCCAGAGGGAATGAACAGAACAGGTAATCATCAAGTGATCCATCCCCTGTCGCCCACTCCCAGCTTCTGGCAAAGATGCTAGATCTCATTTCCATGCCTTGTCAGGGTCTTTCCTCAGATCTATGGAATCAGCAGAAAGAGGGCGGCCATTTTGTGAAAACGTCAAAGATTGAGTTGAACTTCATAGGTCAGATATCCAGCTGGTGTAAATCAGTTCAGCTTCACGCACGCTAATGAAGCTAAACCCATTTACACTAGCACAGGATCGGGCTCATTATGTTGATGGCTCAATTATCTGGCAACATATTAGATTTAATTAAATGGCCCAGAGACCAAGCTTGAGAATGAACTCTGACTCTCCTTGCCTTTGTAATGTCCCTAGATCAAAATGTGAGGTGGGAATCTGTAATTGATCTTACCTGCATGGGCATTCATTGAGAACATACTGAAAATACCTCTGACTGCTGTGGGGCTGCTCAGTTTGGTCCTGGTGTATTAGAGCCCCATAGCTCAGTAGCTTCCAGATTTCTTGTTGCAGATACCTTGTTAGCTGACAGATTGTCCCCTCCTTGAAATGACTTGCACCATGTCCCAGCAGAGTGGCTGCCATCTCTCCTTTATTTTTGCCCATTTTTTTTTTTGCCCTTTTCTTCCTTGTGTATTTTGCTCTTGTTTTACGGATGAAGCAGGAAGTGGAAATAGGGGAAAGCAGCAGAGCTGCTCAGAGATATGACCCAGTGACTGTCTTTCCTGCCAATCAGTTTGGCCGTGGCTCATACCATGTACGTGGTCCCTAACATCTCTTCCATTTCATGGTAACACAGCTGATGGAGAATACTTATTTTTAGAAGAACGGATATACTGCTCATTCAGATTTAAGTCTTGTCAATACTGAGGATCAAGCCCACTTTCAACAACTGGAGGCCAGTGACTAATGTAACTGCATCCGTTTCAAGAGTTCTTTACCAAAGACACGGCTGTATGTATGTAAGTAGGTAGTCAATGGCTAATGTATCAGTAGATGGCATTCAAGAATATGGTCCCTTCTGACCTTAAAGTCTATGAGTCTATAATATGCACCATTGTGCATAGAATTTCTAGGGCCCCAAAAGGTTGTGTACATTGCAAATGGCTTCCATTATGCAGTTTTTTATGCTAGTTCTTAACAGCATGCAGCTTAACCTGGTTTCAAGCAGGAGTAAATTTTCCCAGTGCAAATTGCAGCTTTCCTTGTCTACGCTAGGGTTTTGCACCAATCCAGCTATGTCAGTTCCTGATCACCAATGATAAAAATTGGGCCTAGTTTCCACTTACACAAAGCCTTTGTATAACATTATTTTACACTCTAATGCCATTATGGGTAGAGGGAGAGGAGAGCTTTTAAATATAATTGAAAACAAAAAGAAACGTCTCATACCATTTGGGTTACTTAACTTTCCTGAACAGCAAGGAGATGAAAGAGGCATCGCTGGAGTGAGGGATCAGACAGGGTGTGACACATTGAGAGGTGGGAAGAGCAGATTTTAGTATAACAACTTGAGTGCTTACTGCTAAATTGGTAGTAGCTGAGTCCTCGGTTAATAAACCTGGAAGTTATATAGCCTAGGATATGGTTATCACCTCATAAACAGCAAGTACCCTCAAGATATCATCTAAACAATATGGGCATCCTAAAAGCAGTGTAGAACACAGACTTTTGTAGTTACAACTCCCAAACAGCTTTACATTAATCAGTCCTTTTATGGCAACATTATAGTAAGTGTTTTTAATACAGGACTATTTCAGAATAATAGCAAACTATTTTCTATTCTTCTGCAGTTTCATGTCTAGCTATTAACCTAGGAACGTGAAATAGACATGGAGAGCGATAATAGGCATGGGACTTGTGAGTTAAGAGACCTGAATTCTAATCCTGATTCTTAGGGCTTGTCTACACTACAGGTTATGTCAGTATAACTTACGTTGCTCAAGGGTGTGAATAAGCCTCCCCCCATCCCCTCGAGTGGTGTAAGTTACACTAACCTAAGTGCCGGTGTGGACAGCGCTATGTTGGTGAGAGAGCTTCTCCCACCAACATAGCTGCCACCTCTCAGGGAGGTGGTTTTATTATGCCAATGGGAGAGCGCTGTCCTGTCCGCAGAGAGCAACTTCACCAGATGCTCTACAACGGTGCTGTTATATCGGTGTAGCTGTGCCGCTGTAGCACTTCAATGTGACCAATTGGTTAGTATGGGATACATATCCCTCTATGTGCCCCATCCACGGAGGACGTAAGTCTGTTGCAGCTTTCAACTTGAAAGCCTGACTCTTCAGTTCAAGCTGTAGGTCCTTACTTCAATCCTGAATGTGTTAGCCAAGATAGCAGCTGTCACCTACTCATACTTTAAGGGGGATAATTTACTGAAATTTTATTAAGAAAATGATGTATTATTCTGTGATGCATGCACAAAAAAGCAAACAAAACTAAAAAAACCTAGAAAATGGTACTCAGGGGAAGAATTATTTTGCACTTCTGAACATAAACAAAGCAAGTATTTTATAGTTAACGCTGTAGTAGTTTTCAGGTATGCAGACACCTGGCTGGTACATTTTGAAGAAAAATCTCACCATATTTAGCTGTCAAATATCTAACAGTAAACATTTTGAAATTTCTCACTAATGAACATATGAGTGAAACATGGCTAGGTCTGCACTAAAAAGTTACCTAACTCAGGATTACATGACAGTCACCTTACGAAATAACCTCCATATTTAAAATTGACACAAAAGGTCAAAAATTCATTTGGATTAATTGTATTAAAAAGAGGGATCATAGGTATAAATCATTTATTTGGCGATATGATGCTCCTTTAATTTTCATATCTTACAGAACTGTATAACCTGGACAAAAGCTGCCACTGGCAATATCTTCCACTGAGACACATGATTAGACATCTGACAGACTTCAACTGGAATAGAATCCCCAGGCAACCAAACCTATTAACCTTTCTTCAGCAGCTGGCTACATCTAAAAACCTCAGCAGCATCAATTTATACATTTGTGCAGTCCTCAGTGAAATACGAGTGGAATGATTCAAAAGCAAAATCAAGTGTTGATTTATAATGTAATTTTAATAGTCAAACTCAGCAGGAAATTATGCAGAAATATCCACATATCTACTCTAGATTGGAAGCTGAAGATAACTGAGCCAAAAATAATATTTACAATTTACTGGATCATCTTCTCACGTGTTGCAAGTCTGCATGACCATAGATGATGTTGGAGCTATGGTACAAAAAAAATAGAGATCTAATCCAGCTGTTATGGAAATATAAATAGTTTAAAGGCTAAATATGATCCTTAAATCAATCTAGTTAAACACAAGAAACTTTATCGTAAAAGTTCTAGGCCTCTAGACCTGCTAGTGCAAAGACAGGATTTTAAAAAAAAAAAAAAAAAAAAAAAAAAAAGTACATAGGGCAATGTCTAATTAAGAAGTTAGTTCGTCAAAAATTGAAAACTGCTAGGAAGAGTCTTCACTTCTTCAATTGGTAGATCTGATTATTTCACATTCCAGGAGTGAATGAGAGATTTCATAAATTAAGAAAATGGCACAGCCATGCATTGGAGGACAAGATTTGGCCCAAATTTTTTATGTCATTTTAGTTAAATCTCACACATAACAAACAAACAAAAAATCTGTTCAAATATCCGTAAAATCAATGGGTGATACGTGCTTACGAACTCAGAATGTGGTAGTACACTGCATATTTTGCACACAATGAACACCAGATAAGGTTAATATGCATGCATGATTTTTGTTTTCCTTACTTCTTCACTTCTCCCCTCCTTACAACTTTGACAAATAAATAAAACGGAAGAAACCCAACAAGGATCAAGGAATAGCTTTACCCACTGTCAGTCAAATTACTCATTCTTCTGGTAGTTTTGAGCATCAGGGATTTTTTTTTCTGACAGCAAGACAGTGTTATCGGCTCCGATTACCAGTTGTATTCTTGCTACTAACAGCTGTCAGACTCCTTATTCTCAATATGGATCAGCTGAAATAGGTAAAGGAATATCAAATCAGCTTTTAAACTCAGAAGAACGGAGGACATGTGTGTGGCACCCACATTTGAAGATGTCTGAATACAGAAAAAAGAGATTTCTGAGAATTCAAGGAAGCTGCAAAACAATGCTGAACATTCATATGCTCGCCATTAAGCACTCTTTAGTCTCTCAAAGTCTTTTCTTCAGCCCCTGTACCAGCGCAAAGGAACTGAACCTCTCTTCATTCAAATCCTCCATTAGAATCGTGAACCCTGCATCAGCAAAAGTGCTGTCATCCACCCACCATAACAAAAAGGCGAGCACTACCTTCCAAGGACTTAGATTATATCTCAGGCCCTTTGTAAGGGATAGCATGTTGCCTTCCACTATGGGAGCAGTGCAAGGAAGGAACTGTGGCTCAGAGAATGAAAATTTCCTCCCTGCTTCATTGTTCCTGGGGTAGTAATTTGCTGCTGGTCTATACCAGGGGATGGATGGTGACTCAACGCTCCACCCCGTTTCATGTACCTATGTGCTCTGTGGATGTGTATACGTAAATAGTTCGTGGAAGACGTGTTGCCTATTTCCTGGATTTTGTAGGACCAACAAATCTTGTATATGGCCAATGGCCTTCTCTAGCAGCTCTTAACACATCCGTTCCCCTACTTGCTGTCGACACGCTCTGGAGACAGAGTGTTGGGCACAGGGCCATTCCTTCCTATATAGTAATTCCTTGTGGAGCAACTTAGTTCCAAGCATGCAGGAGTTGGGGGCCGTCTTACTGCAATGGGCCAGCCCCAAGCTTGAGGACGGTATATCTAAAGCCGGACGATGGAAGTGTGAATTGCTGACTGCACCAAAGTATTGAGATCTAACTGCCCTATGTGCATGCTGCTGGCACAAACTAAAAGTACCTAGTTTATATTAATATGGTCCTCTTTCAAACAGGACTGTGTTCATGCAAACCAGGTACCTTTTAGTTTGTGCCAGCAGTGTACACACAGGGCAGCTAGATCGCAACACTTCGGTGCTCTCTGCAATTCACACCCCTATTGTCCACATTGCGGCACAGCGTAGACATAATTTTTATAAATAGCAACTACCCCTGTGGCATTGAAACCCTGCCCATAATTAAGAAGCTCAGAACAACAGTGTTTTCCTCTCTTCATTCTTCCAGGGCAGAGGTGCTTGACTTTGTGTATATAGCAGGATTTTTTGCGGGGGGCCAGGGAAGCAGGTAGAACATCAAGATCTCGAGGAAGGCTTTATCACCAATCTGAATGCCTATCAAGTTTGGGTGCATTCTCTGCGTGACCCAGCGCATTGGCTGGCTGCTCAGTGCTGTGTGCACATTTAGATACCTTCCATAGTACAGCCCAGTATTCCTTCTGGAGCCGCCCAGAGGGCAGAGGCAGTTCCCAGGCAGAGCAGCTCTACCCCTTGTAAAGGTGCGGTTGACTCCTGCAGTGTTGATCCATCACTATCAAGCACAGTAGAAAAGTGATGGGGCAATGAACCCATCTCCACTGCTTACTCCTACTTATACCCTTTAGAGCACTGCCTCTCCTCGGGGGAGTCAGACAGGAGAAGTCCTAGAACAATCCTGTGACTCTGTCTCTCTCACAGCGGTGCACGAGGATGTGGGGGATAGGAAGAGGTGATACCAGTCAGCTCTGTGTTCTTGGGGAACCAGGGCGCAGTATCCAGCCTGTCTGACTCATGAAGGACACCCCCCCCCAACCCCTGCTTGAACAAAAAACAATCAGAGAAAAGACTTACAGAAAGCAATAAAAGGCGGTGGGACCAGGGCTGGCTCCAGGCACCAGCACAGCAAGCAGGTGCTTGGGGCGGCCAACAGAGCGGGGCGGTACGTCCAGCTCTTCGGCGGCGATTCCATGGTGGGTCCTCAGTCCCTCTTGGAGGGAAGGACCTGCCGCCAAATTGCCGCCGAAGAATGAAGCGGCACGCGGCTTCTTTTTTAAAAAATTTTTTGGCTGCTTGGGGCGGCAGAAACGCTGGAGCCGGCCCTGGGTGGGACACACACCTAAACCCCTCCTGAGAAGGGTGACAGAATTAAGGCAACTCCCCTAGCCTCATCTGCATCAAAGATGGGACAGGGAGGCATACAGAATGGAGAACAGAGATTCCAAGGCAAGAACTGCACTGAACTCTGGGATGAGAAAAGCAGGAAAGCACTGCATGATGGGGGATCTCTGCTCCAAATGTTAATGAACCTATGCCTGCACACTCCCAGCTCAGCAGTTATCAGACCAATTCTAGTAATGAATCCTTGATTGGTATCCAAAATACTGAAGCAGTCTAATTGCATTGTGAGCTCCCTTGAAGGAACACCATCCAGGAATGATCAGTTCCGATTGTCTAGCCAAAAGAAAACCCTTGAGTCATCAGTTTACCCATAAACAAATCTAGTGTTCTCCCTTGAACCATTGTTGTTTCCCCTACAAAAGACCCCTACCCATGCTCAAGTAAGTGTTCTGATGGCTGGATTCAAACTCTGCATCAGTTCCACTGGGACTCCATCTTCTCCTGACTGATCGTGCTGGGGGCTCTGCCTGTCTCCAGAACTCAGGACCCTCAACTACCACCATCACCTGGGAACCCCGACCAGTTCAAGCTTCATGGAGTGGTGAGACCCCAGCTCTCTTTCTCTCTCTCTCTGTTTTCTTTTCTACCTCAGGTATAACTTTTTAACCCTGACTTTTTTGATCAGGTCTAGTTCTCTATATATGACTTTTGTAATCTTTTATAATGTAACTATTATATTTGTTTAGGCTCTCTTTGTGTGGTTATCACTATTATTCAATAAATAACTTTTATGGTTAAGCTGGTTGCTTCCGTCCCCGTCCCCCCATCCCTCTCTCTCTCTCTCTCTCTGAACTTTACTCGTTTGTGGTTTTGGCTTCCCTCGTTTACTCTGCATCAACGCTTCTCTTACCTAAGCTAAAGATCCCTATAGTGCCCAAAAATCCTGTGGGGTTTGCTCATCAAGTGGGTTACTACCAGAACAATTGTAATATAAAGTGGGGATAGGGATGTGCTGAACCTATGACATACGAGGGTGGCAGCTTGGAAGTGCTGCTCGACCCAGACTACTGAGTCCAGGGGCATATAAGGGTGGCAGCCTGGAAGTGCTGTTCAACCCCGTCTGCTCAGGCTTGCTCTATTCTGGTGTGGTACCTGTGGCATATAAGGGGTCAGCTTGAGAGTGCTGATTGACCCGGTCCGCTCAGACTTGCTCTGTGTGTGTGTGTGTGTGTGTGTGTGTGTGTGTTCGTTCATCTGATTCTGGGGCTGGAGGAACCCAGCCCTGGGGAACCTAGGTCCTGCAGGATAGCTCCCTTGGGAGGGGACTTGCAGAAGGGAGGAGTAGAGCTCCATATGAAAAAACAAGTGACACAAGCAGTACATTGATAGAATTACAGGAAACCCCCCCCTCCCCCCCCCCAAGTCTTATAGGGGAATTCTGGTCATAGGCTGAAGTTTGCTCCAAGGCAGAAGTTGTATGCGTAAGTTAATTGTCACTATTATATGGCTTAAGTGGGACATATTCACCATTGTGCAGAGTGTCTTTTACACATAGTTTGAGTACTTTGCTATAAGTAGAGTTGGGCAAAATGTATCCACTGAAACTTTTTTCCATCAAAAATGCAGTTTTGGTGACACCTAAACATTTTGTCAGTCCATTAGACTTGGCCAAATGATTTCAGTCAGAAAAAATAACTTTAAAATAATTCCCCCAAAAAATCAAAATATTTTGTTTTGACTTTTTAAAAATGAAATGCTGTGATTTTCAATTTGAAATTACTTATTTTGAAATTTCTTTTAATTCAATATTAAAAATGTTGAAAAAATCAAAACCAAATGTTCTGTTTGGCCTGAATATTTTTTTTCACTTTTAGATTTGACAAAATTTTTGAAAAATGTTTTTGGTCAACCCAAAATGTGTGGGGTTCTTTTTTCCCCGGAATTGTCAACCAACTGAAACATTGGTGGGTTTGAGAAAACCTCTCAGAGGAAGTCAACAATGAAATGTCTGAATGACAGGAACGAGAGAGAACTTTTTGTATAGGTTTTGTGAATTAATATTTAGGGATATTTAAAGTCAAATAAGAGGATTTTAACATTACAGTCATCATTACAGCATTGACTGCCCCATAGAGTGTGTGTTAATTGCTCCTTCCTATCTGTGTCAAGCTTCACACTATTCCAAATCGGATCAGAGTTGGATTTGATTACGTTTTAGAGATTCTTAGTAATTATTATTCCAAGGTAATTTAATCTTTTAAAGTAGTTGCTTAACGTTCTTGTCCTCAGAGTAGGAAATCTAGCCAATTACAGAGATGGGTACATAGTTCCAATTAACTTTATAAATCTGTAATTTTCCCAAATTCATCTGTTGCATTTGACACTTCCCGGAGAGTTGATCCATGTGATTGAAAGTATACTCCAGTTGCTAGCTAGCAGAGGTGAGTGAGCTATCATATCCACTATGCTAATAGTGTTGCAAAATTCGGCAGGTAGTTACTATCCTCTTTACTGTACCTAACTGCAGCTATTTTAAAGCTATTTCTCAATAAGCTGGGAGCTTGTCACCAATGTGTTTTGTACTTTCTTACCTATTCCTTTACAAGCACTGATGAGTTTTGTCCTCAAAACAGCCTGCTGAGGTCAGGATGTATTTCTTCATTTTACAAATGGGAACACTGAGATAGAATTTGAATAAGCGACTTACCCAGGGTCACGCAGGAAGTCTGTAACAGAGCAGGGAATACAACTCTCATCCTCTGACTCTCTTTCCTTTAATTTACTGATGTCATGGCCCAAGCCGTCTGGCTCCCAACCAGTCGTCATGGTTTGAGTTTTAAAAAGACAAGTAAGTAAGGAAAGAAACATTACCACGTCCATACCTCCTTAATAGCAGAATTCCTGGTCAGCGTTAATAGTAATATATCCTGTATTTGGAAGAGGACGGGAGCTAAGGGGAAACATTAAACCAGTATAATATTTAACAATATCTAATCCAGAAAAAATGATCATCTTCAAACACAAGGCTGAATGCATGCTTTAAAAGACGCCATATTTTTTATCCTTTCTTCCCAGTCATGGGACATGATAGCATGGGGGGAGGGGAGAAACCTCTGTAGAGAAGGAAACATTGTATCTTTAAAGTTAAAGAGGACATTTTTCTAGCTATTTATAGGAAGATACATGAGAGAGACTAGAAGAAATTCTGTATGACTACCAAAAAGTCACAACAGGGGAAAAATACCTAAAAATAAGCTCTTTTCTTTCTTTCACAGCATGGCACTGTGGGCTAGTTTTTTAATCTCTGCTGGAGCCTTTTAGGAGAATTACCTTATCTCCAATGGCAGCTGTCACTTTACCTAAACCTGCGTTCATTCCTTTGTATTTTCTGCATCACCATTTGTGCTGCTGTTCTCATTATGCGTCCCCAAAGGACTGCAAGTATAGGAAATTAAATAAAAAAAAGAGGATGCTGGGGATAGAAGGAATCCTTTAATCTTTGTTAAACTTGTTCAGTGATGTGCATTGTTTGGAATTGACTAGTTGCGCAATGACACAAGAGTTGGCTTGTATCATTTCAATAAAGCCCCGATCTTCCTGATGGTTAATAGGTTTTTAAAGCTGCGTAAGAGTAGGATACCTGGAAAGCAGGATTGCCAGACAGATAATATGAATGAAACTAGAACCTATTTATACCTTTCTCTTTTCTGTTTAGACTGCTCAGACTACTTGGATTTAAATTGGATTCCTTGCATTTCCCTCTGAGGATTTTCATTGTTTGTATCGTGATAGGTTTTTCTGCTGGCATAAGTACAAGAAACAAGCTTTTGTAGGTTGATGGAGTGCCTACTTGGAGTATATTTCCTGATTTCCCAACATCAACAATGGCTCAGCATATAAGGGAAAAGATGGTAAATTCTCTGGGCAGGGTACTGTCTTTTACTCCATATTTGTATAGCACATAGCACACTGGGGCCCCAATTTCATTAGGGCTTCTGGGCACTACGGTATTTCTGGTATGAATAATATAATACATATATATATATATAGTCATTCAACAAAGCATCCCTATCCAGGACAGCATTTGAGCACATGCTTAAGTACTGCCCTAAATAGAGATTAAGTGCATGCTTAAGTGCTTTCCTGAGTAAGGGTCATAGGATACAATCCTATTCTCATTGAAGTCAGTGGCGAAACTCCCATTCAGTTCAATAGTGTAGCATTGTGCCAGTAGTCAGCTGGTTTGCACTTGCTGTCAATTAAATCCATAATGTGTTAATCCTGGGTATTTTGCCTGTCACTTCAGGGGGACCAGGTTTTGGTCCTTAGAGATCCAGCTACTAAAAACTGGCCATTTCAGTGTGAATGGTGAGTATCTTAGAAACCAGATGGGGGTACTTTTCAGTTGCGGATCTCTCTCTGCGTGCTGTATTTTTCTATATACAAAACACACCCACGTATGTAGACTCTGTGGAAGGTGGGAATGGCAGGAAGAGAGGGACTCTGTTTTTAATACCAAGTCTCAAGCAAATTTTCTGGATTGGTGTGAGCAATACCTTATTTAACATTATGCACCACTTAAACTGGGACAGGGGCATGTGTTGCTGAGAAAACCATTTCCAGTTTGTGTTAGGCACATGGGAGAAAGGGAAGGAAATCAATATGAGTACAACTACTGAGACGAAGGATGCAGAAAACTCACTTTCCTGACTTTGAACCCATTTGGACATTGCAAGTTCAGAAGTTCAACTCATCTTCATTAATTGGCTCATGTTTTGCGGAGGACAGTGTGTGTTACGGGAGGCGGCGGAGTTAAGGGAAAGAGGAAATTAATCACGTGAAAGAAAAGGTGTAAATGAAAGAGAGAAGTGTGAAAGTTTGTAAAAGGAGAAGAGGAGAGAGAAAAGTTAAAATGGGAAGTATATGCAAGTGTGTGCCTGTATGTGCCTGTGCATGCCCCACCCCCACCCCAAAGGCCACTCCCTTCTCCCAGCACAACTTTGAGGATAGGAGGTTCTTCCTTATCTAAAATGTAGCACAACTTCCTTTTTCTCTAGAAAATCATTTAATCATTTCCCTGGAAGAAACCAGTAGGTTTCAATGTAGGGAAAAGACTTATGAACTGAAAAAAAAAATAGTTTGGGAGGTTCACAAAACCTCAAGCTCTGTATGAATTTCATCTATCCTGAACTGAGACTTCAAGACATGCAGAATGTGTGAATGTACAGAAGGAGTGTGCATAGTAACGCTAAACATTTCAAATTCTTTCTTCCTCTTCCCTTGCAATGACTACACGGTGTCTTGTTTTGTTCTGGGTTAACTTATTTCAAGGGTTTTTAGTTTCTCTATTTGGTCTTTACAGATGATGTACTGAAAGGGTTTAGAACTGTCCTGGACGCAGGAAACCATTTGTGAACAAGTGAAACTGAACAGGAAATAAGTGGGTTTTTTCATTCTTTTTTTTTTCTGAATTTTTTTGTGGAATTTTTTTTTATTAAAACCAAAATTTATTTTTTGTTTCTGATCATTGAAAAAAAGTCAGTTTTCAAAGACTGAAAAACAAAATGGATTTCCTTTTTGTTGCAAAACTGGAAAATATTGAAAATAAAAATGTTCACATTAAATTGTTTCTTTTACAAATAATTTTTGTAAGCACTTTCCAACAGGAAAAAAACCAAGCAGGTCTGTTAATGATTGCATTGATGCAAAGCAAAACAAAACAAAACCAAAAAAAACCATGTAAAAGTAGTTATTTAAGATCATGCATTAAATTGCCAGATGAGCAAGATTTTGGTTGTTGCTCTTTGTTTGTTGGTTTCAAAGTTCTGTCGCTTAGAGAAATATATATTTTTAAAGTTACTGGAGAATTTTATAAGAAAATAACAAATAACTATGCATATGCACTGTTTGGTCTATTCCCCATAACTGCTCTCATGCTTTGTAAATATTTCTGGCTCTTCAAATGTAAACCTTGCCAGCTTTCAGGCTTCCCGCTACCTTGAGTCTAGCAAGCAGACAGCAGTGAGTTTTCCAAGAAGTTTTACAGATTGCTTTATTTGCCAGAGTTGGAATCTACAGCCAACAGTACACTGCAGCTCTCTGCCAGTGTGATTAAAATGCTCAGAATATGTCAACAGCAATTAGAGAATGGCCCAAAAACAGTGATTCTCAAACTGTGATCCATGGATTTACTTCTGACCAAGAAAGAACAGAAGAATGGTCAAAGGTCCATCTAGCCCAGTATCCTGTCTTCTGACAGTGGCCAATGCCAGGTTCCCCAGAGTGAATGAACAGAACAGGTAATCATCAAGTGATCCATCACCTGTTGCCCATTCCCATCTGCTGGTGATGAAGCATTTCATAGATTCATAGATTCATAGATTCTAGGACTGGAAGGGACCTCGAGAGGTCATCGAGTCCAGTCCCCTGCCCGCATGGCAGGACCAAATACTGTCTAGACCATCC
Organism: Emys orbicularis; assembly: GCF_028017835.1. Lineage (NCBI taxonomy): Eukaryota > Metazoa > Chordata > Testudines > Emydidae > Emys > Emys orbicularis. Next base: position 351,956,065 of record NC_088683.1, read on the forward strand.
CTGATAGACATTTATCTAACCTACTCTTAAATATCTCCAGAGATGGAGATTCCACAACCTCCCTAGGCAATTTATTCCAGTGTTTAACCACCCTGACAGTTAGGAACTTTTTCCTAATGTCCAACCTAGACCTCCCTTGCTGCAGTTTAAGCCCATTGCTTCTTGTTCTATCCTCAGAGGCTAAGGTGAACAAGTTTTCTCCCTCCTCCTTATGACACCCTTTTAGATTCCTGAAAACTGCTATCATGTCCCCTCTCAGTCCTCTCTTTTCCAAACTAAACAAACCCAATTCTTTCAGCCTTCCTTCATAGGTCATGTTCTCAAGACCTTTAATCATTCTTGTTGCTCTTCTCTGGACCCTTTCCAATTTCTCCACATCTTTCTTGAAATGCGGTGCCCAGAACTGGACACAATACTCCAGCTGAGGCCTAACCAGAGCAGAGTAGAGCGGAAGAATGACTTCTCGTGTCTTGCTCACAACACACCTGTTAATACATCCCAGAATCATGTTTGCTTCTTTTGCAACAGCATCACACTGTTGACTCATATTTAGCTTGTGGTCCACTATAACCCCTAGATCCCTTTCTGCCGTACTCCTTCCTAGACAGTCTCTTCCCATTCTGTATGTGTGAAACTGATTTTTTCTTCCTAAGTGGAGCACTTTGCATTTGTCTTTGTTAAACTTCATCCTGTTTAACTCAGACCATTTCTCCAATTTGTCCAGATCATTTTGAATTATGACCCTGTCCTCCAAAGCAGTTGCAATCCCTCCCAGTTTGGTATCATCCGCAAACTTAATAAGCGTACTTTCTATGCCAATATCTAAGTCGTTAATGAAGATATTGAACAGAGCCGGTCCCAAAACAGACCCCTGCGGAACCCCACATGTTATGCCTTTCCAGCAGGATTGGGAACCATTAATAACAACTCTCTGAATACGGTTATCCAGCCAGTTATGCACCCACCTTATAGTAGCCCCATCTAAATTGTATTTTCCTAGTTTGTCGATAAGAATATCATGCGAGACCGTATCAAATGCCTTACTAAAGTCTAGGTATACCACATCCACAGCTTCTCCCTTATCCACAAGACTCGTTATCCTATCGAAGAAAGCTATCAGATTGGTTTGACATGATTTGTTCTTTACAAATCCATGCTGGCTATTCCCTATCACCTTACCACCTTCCAAGTGTTTGCAGATGATTTCCTTAATTACTTGCTCCATTATCTTCCCTGGCACAGAAGTTAAACTAACTGGTCTGTAGTTTCCTGGGTTGTTTTTATTTCCCTTTTTATAGATAGGCACTATATTTGCCCTTTTCCAGTCTTCTGGAATCTCTCCCGTCTCCCATGATTTTCCAAAGATAATAGCTAGAGGCTCAGATACCTCCTCTATTAGCTCCTTGAGTATTCTAGGATGCATTTCATCAGGCCCTGGTGACTTGCAGGCATCTAACTTTTCTAAGTGATTTTTAACTTGTTCTTTTTTTATTTTATCTGCTAAACCTACCCCCTTCCCATTAGCATTCACTATGTTAGGCATTCCTTCAGACTTCTCGGTGAAGACCGAAACAAAGAAGTCATTAAGCATCTCTGCCATTTCCAAGTTTCCTGTTACTGTTTCTCCCTCTTCACTAAGCAGTGGGCCTACCCTGTCTTTGGTCTTCCTCTTGCTTCTAATGTATTGATAAAAAGTCTTCTTGTTCCCCTTTATTCCCGTAGCTAGTTTGAGCTCATTTTGTGCCTTTGCCTTTCTAATCTTGCCCCTGCATTCCTGTGTTGTTTGCCTATATTCATCCTTTGTAATCTGTCCTAGTTTCCATTTTTTGTATGACTCCTTTTTATTTTTTAGATCATGCAAGATCTCGTGGTTAAGCCAAGGTGGTCTTTTGCCACATTTTCTATCTTTCCTAACCAGCGGAATAGCTTGCTTTTGGGCCCTTAATAGTGTCCCTTTGAAAAACTGCCAACTCTCCTCAGTTGTTTTTCCCCTCAGTCTTGATTCCCATGGGACCTTACCTATCAGCTCTCTGAGCTTACCAAAATCCGCCTTTGTCAGGTTTCAAGCTGTGATGCTTCCTGCTACTTGTCGTCCAGAAGCACTGGTTTACAGAAGCATTTTTGATCAATTAAATTACTAATTTAAGAACAAAACAAGCCCTGTGCAGTTCATGTCTGTCTTGGTCATGTGTTTCTTTAGTGTAAATTCATCTGAAAGTAAATTTGCCAATGGATTTCTGGTATTGGTTCTACCCTCATCTCTAATCTGTACAGTGACGGCAAAATGGGCGGTGGCGTAATTAGTTACATCAGTGCAAACACAAAAAAGGTGCAGAGAGGGTGCAGAGAAAAGTCACAAAAATGTTTTGAGGACTGGAAAATGTGCTTTAGAGTGAGTGATTTAGGGAGATGAATCTGTTCAATCTATCACAGAGAAGATCAAGAAATGGTTTGATTACAGTGCCCTTCAGTGGCTGGCTTGCAGCAGTTGCATTGCGAGTATCACCATAGTTCAATGCAGCTTGGGTTGGGTTGACTGGACCTTGTGGCCTGATTCATGGGAGGAGAGAAATTTATGAGAAATTCCTAAATGGTCTCTGCTGATGTTAGAGTGCAGAGATTAGTGGTCTTCTGGCTGTGACTAGGTTTAGGTAGAATTAAGATCTTTCTGCTCTGGGAGATGACCTGTAGCCAGGCCTCTTCCTAGAGGACATGTACTCAAGTGCCATCAATATGCAGATGACGCACAGCTCCACCTACCCTTCACCGCATATGACCACACCACTACCACCAAGATGGCCCATTGCTTGGATGAGATCATTTCATGGATGGAAAAACAGCTGGTTGAAGCAGAAACTAAAGATAATGATGATGGTGGGCAGAGGAAAGCATTTTGAGAGTTTACAGTCTCCATTGGTTGAAGGCACATGCCCACTATTGGTCAATTTAATCCATAGTTGAGGAATGCTCCTGGATACCTCAGTGATGCTAAACTCTCACATTGCAGCATCCAGGAGTAATGCTTTCTACCATGTCCAGGTGGCTAGAAGACTTGGTCCCTGTGACACAGTGCTGGACAACAGCAGCTGAGCCAGCACTCTGGTCACTGCAGCTCTAATTATTCCAGAGCAGACCTCATTAAGAAGAGCTGTGCCTAACTGATGGGATGAGGAGAATAAATAGGCTAATTTGGCCATTAGGCAGATGATACAAAAGGTACAGGATATTAGGATAAACTTTTTCACTAGGAGGGTGGTGAAGCACTGGAATGGGTTACCTAGGGAGGTGGTGGAATCTCCTTCCTTGAAGATTTTTAAGGTCAGGCTTGACGAAGCCCTGGTTGGGATGATTTAGTTGGGGATTGGTCCTGCTTTGAGCAGGGGGTTGGACTAGATGACCTCCTGAGGTCCCTTCCAACCCTGATATTCTATGATTCTATGATTCTACAAGTGGGTGGGAGGAAGCAGAGAGAGGCGGGGGGGGGGAGGAGATTGATCTTACCTGCTTGCCTCAGGAATGGAGGGCTTCCTAAGACCATTGGTGTAAGGCTGCATGGTGTATAATAGCAGTGGAAACTAATATTGTAAATAAACTGCCCAGGGTGTTTCACAAGCAAAAAGGTCTGAACGGTTTGTGGACTTGAGAAGAGGCAAGAGGCTATCCTGGCAATTACAGGCCAGTAAGCCTAACTTAAGTACCAAGCAAATTGGTTGAAACTATAGTAAAGAACATAATTATCAGACACATAGATGAACATGATTTGTTGGGGGAAGAGTCAACATGGTTTTTGTAAAGGGAAATCATGCCTCAATCTACTAGAATTCTTTGAGGGGGTCAACAAGCATGTGGACAAAGGTCATCAAGTGATTCATCTGATGAAGTGGGTTCTAGCCTATGAAAGCTTATGCCCAAATAAATTTGTTAGTCTCTAAGGTGCCACAAGGACTCCTCGTTGTTTTTGCTGATACAGACTAACATGGCTACCACTCTGAAACAAGTGGATTTAGTGTACTTAGATTTTCAGAAAGCCTTTGACAAGGTCCCTCACCACAGGTTCTTAAGCAAAGTAAGCTGTCATGGGATAAGAGGGAAGGTCTTCTCATGGATCAGTAACTGGTTATAAGATAGGAAACAAAGGGTAGGAATAAATGGTCAGTTTTCAGACTGGAGAGAGGTTAAGAGTGGTATCCCCCAGGGGTCTGTACTGGGACCAGTCCTATTCAACATATTCAAAATGATTTGGAAAAAGGGGTAAACAGTGAGGTGGCTAAATTTGCAGATGATACAAAACTATCCAAGACAGTTAAGTCTCAGGCAGACTGCAAAGAGCTACAAAAGGATCTCTCAAAACTGGGTGGCTGGGCAACAAAATGGTAGATGAAATTTCATGTTGATAAATGAAAAGTAATGCACATTGGAAAACATAATCCCAACTATACTTATGTGCGGGGGTCTAAATTCACTGTTACCACTCAAGAAAGATCTCTGAGTCATTGTGGATAGTCCTCTGAAAACATCCACTCAATTTGCAGTGGCAGTCAAAAAAGCTAACAGAATGTTGGGAATCATTAGGAAAGGGATAGATAATAAGACAGAAAATATCATATTGCCTCTATATAAATCCATGGTACACCCACATCTTGAATATTGTGAGCAGATCTGGTTGCCCCATCTCAAAAAACATAATAGAATTAGAAAAGGTTCAGAAAAGGGCAACAAAATGATTAGGGAACGACTTCCATATGAGGAGCGATTAATAAGATTGAGACTTTTCAGCTTGGAAAAGAGATGACTAAGGGGGATATGATAGAGGTTTATAAAGTCATGAGTGGTGTAAAGAAAGTAAATAAGGGAGTGTTATTTACACCATCTCATAACACAAGAACTAGGGGTCACCAAATTAAATTAATAGGCTGCAGGTTTAAAACAAACAAAAGGAAGTATTTCTTCACACAGTGCACAGTCAACCTGTAGAACTCTTTGTCAGAGGATGTTGTGAAGACCAAGACTATAACAGGGTTCAAAAAAGAACTAGATACATTCATGGAGGACAGGTCCATCAATGGCTATTAGCCAGGATGGGCAGGGATGCAAACCCATGCTCTGAAGTGTCCCTAGCCTCTGTTTGCCAGAAGATGGGAATGGGTAACAGGGGATGGATCACTTGACTATTACCTGTTCTGATGATTTCCTCTGAAGCATATGGCTTTAGCCATTGTCAGAAGACAGGATACTGGGCTAGATGGACCATTGATCTGACCCAATATGGCCGTTCTTATGTTCTTAAGAGCAAGTGGGTCCTGCTACAGTCCCATCCTGGTGGACAATGACCTGGTCTTGATTATACATGTCTTTTTACCTTCCATCTGGACTACAGCAATGTGATAAGCCTGGGCATGAAGCCATCAGCCCTTAGACCCCAGCTAGTACAGAACACTGCAGCACATCACCTCATCAGTGTAGGCTACTGCAAGCACATCAGTCTCATCCTCCACTCTCTACACTGGCTTCCCATAGAATATTGAGTCAAATTCAAGGTACCTTTAGTGCACTCAATGGTCTGGGCGCAGGATACCTAAAACATCACCTAAAACTCTGGGATGCAGACCATGGTCAACAACTTTACTCGTCAGGCAGAATTGAACTATCTACCATGAGGGCAAAGCTCATCTATTTGTGCAGGAGACAGACGTTTTTTGGAGGCCTTCCTGAGTGTGTGGAATTATCTTCTCCAGGAACTACGGACCATCTTTTACTCCAAGCGTGAGGTGCACTTCTTCAACCAGCGTTCTCTAACGTGAGCACAGACCAGTGTGTGTATTTAAAACAAACGAAAACCCCTAGCAAAGCAAAACGCTTCCCTGCACACGCAATTCTCCCCCTGAGGAGAAGATGAACCACACTCGACAGCGGAGAGTCGTGTCACTTAATGCAAAGTAGAAGATGCTCAGATCCTACAGTGATGAGGGTGGGAAAAGAACCACATATAATACAATTTGGAAGTAATAAATCATCCTCAAAGTGGATGTGCTCTGTATGCCACACTTGCACATGTCAATGCTTATATTTTGAGTAAGAAGAAGCAAAAAGGTATAATAGCAGTTTGGATACAGTAACTTCACTGGAGGATAATGCATATTGATACCTGTCTGGTAGAATAGTTAAAAAAAATAAAAATCACAAATATCTTTGCAAATAAAGGTAGTAAATTCCCTTTATTATGATTTCTCATGAAATTTGAGAGTATTCAGAGGATGCCAGATGCCTGGAAAATATCATGTGAAACCTAAAATTCAAGGCATCCAAAGTCACTAGTCACTTTTGAAACTTTAGGCCACAATGTTGCTGTAAAGACTCCGATGAGAAACTGCTGAACTTGAATTAATATGCAAACTAGATACCATTAACTTGGGTTTGAATAGAGATTGGGAGTGGCTGGGTCATTACACATATTGAATCTATTTCCCCATGTTAAGTATCCTCACACCTTCTTGTCAACTGTCTAAAATGGGCCATCTTGATTATCACTATAAACGTTTTTTTTTCTCCTGCTGATAATACCTTATCTTAATTAATTAGCCTCTTACAGTTGGTATGGCTACTTCCACCTTTTCATGTTCTCTGTATGTATATATATTTCTTACTATATGTTCCATTCTATGCATCTGATGAAGTGGGCTGTAGCACACGAAAGCTTATGCTCAAATAAATGTGTTAGTCTCTAAGGTGCCACAAGTACTCCTGTTCTTTTTGCGGATTCAGACTAACACGGCTGCTACTCTGAAACCTATATAATATAGTCATTTGAGGAGATTTCCATTAAGGTTTGAGATTATCTCAAATGATTGTTTACCTTAAAAAAATCATATCCGTTTGTAATTTGTTCATTATTCTCCTGTTTAAAAGGTTTTTTTCATGCATCCTAGAAGCGGAAGCAATACCATGTTACCTAAGTGACCGATCACACGCACCGTAACTAAGGTATATTGGCTACCTGAACAAGGTTCACAGGCAACTAATAGAATGAAAATTATTCATCAGAAGTATTTGGTGAACATTTATGAATAGTCAGGTTTTTGTCAGGTTTTCCCTGCAAACAACTTTTTAAATTTGTGTAAAGTATTTTTCATAAGAGTTATTTTCAATGTAAAGCCTTAAGGTCCACAGTTCAGGAAAGACAGGAATTGTTTAAGGGATCTTAAAAATTCTGTCTTTAATTAGTTAATATTTGCAAAGTGCTTTGAAGATGTAAAGAGCTATAAAAATGCTAAGTATTATTTCTGCTCTTGGCAGAGGTAAATCTGATTTTCTGTTATGATTAAGAGGGCCATAGCTCATCATCTTAACTGATTACCGAAGTTCCAGGAACAAATTGCACATAACCAATGTACACTTTTCTTTCCCATCCTAGAAATTATATTGCTCACAGCTTGACTATTTAGAGGGTAGAAATACAATGGTTTAGATGATATTCTCTCTCACACACACTAAGTCCTGTAGTTGCTCCAAAGAATTCTGCTAAGTTTATATTCAAGCTCGACAAATGAGTTTAGAAAATATGTTTGCTCATGAACTTTTGCACATCTTTAGAGTTCAGCCTGAGCAGAATTTTTAGGGGGTCTGTATTGCTGGGATAAAGAATTCCCATCCTCCATAATCTCCTTTCCAAGTTTCAGGTACAATAAGAGGCTGATTATTCTACCTCAGCCTGTACTGTACCTGATCTGTGGATTAACAGGACATTAGTCTCCAGGGATGTTCATCTGGCATCTTTCACAAGCACAAAAGAACAACTAAATAGTGAAAACATCTAACAGGGCCAATCAGAGGAGAGGCCAGAGGGCCATTTGGCCTGGGCCTCAAGCTCAAAGGGGGCCTCAAATTTAGATACTTGTTAATTTTTTAGCATTTGGTAAGTTTTGCAACTTGTTTTTATGCGCATCCCTATCAGACAAAAATGTGACACACACTCTCAGCTTACAGCTGCAAATTTAAGCAAATAAGAGATGTGATTTCGTAAAAGACATACTTTTTTGTTAACTGATATAGATTTTGTCATATTAAAGAGTTAAAAATGTTCATAAATATTAATAAAAATATACCGGTTCTGATGGCACAAGATTAGACCGTGATGAATGTATCCTCTCAGATCAGCTGATTATATAAAGAAACCACTACTAGTCACTGGTGCTGGATCAAGTGCATGTTGAAAGGTAGAGAATTGTTACATTTTAGTGTCTTTATCGTTTTACATCTAGTTGACTTAGGAATTATTTATGTGTGAGAATTCCTCATTATTATCTTCATATATTAGCTAAGAGTGGTGACTGGTTGGTTGAGCCCTAGCTTGGTAGCTTGGCCATCATCATAGGCTTTGGTAGTCTATAGGCCCAGATTCAAGGTGAAAATTTGTGAGGACAATCTTGTACAGTGAGTTTCGTGAGGGGACACATTTAAAATTTTTGGACATTATCCCTCTGTCTGTGTCTCTGTTTACTATATATATATCATCCCTTTGTTTTCAGCTCAGCCTGTTATATTATAGCTTGCGTGCTTGAATTTTGATTCAGTGGTAAGGATAATAACCTGTGACTTTTTCATTTTGTGTTCTTAATTAGTATTCCTTCATTTTAAGTCTTTTCGGCATTTGTGTACCATTCAGCTTTTGTGTACATCTTTACAGTAGAAGATTTCAAGTGTCGATAAGCTATTTATTTACAGCAGAATATTTCAAGTGTGGATAGGCTACATATTGACCAGATAGATGAAGATAGACTATGAAGAGGAGATTTGAAAGTGGTGCAAGCAAGAGACAGCAAAAAAAACTGAGTGAAGCAGCAGCTAAGAGCTCAAAGCCAATAACTTCATTTCTCAAACCACTGGAAAACACACCTTACCCAACAAACAATGCTACAGATAATGAAAACTCCCCAACTGTAACAGGTAATATTTCAATGCCAATACCTGAATATGAGGACAGTAGTCAAGAAGGAGATGTGCCAACAGTAACAGATACAGCAGAAGATCCTGTGTATGATCAAGAAACTCAACAGCAACAGGAAGATGTAGAACTTACGCAGCAAGAGCAATTCATGAGTACTACAGGTTTGACTGTGACTGACATTGGAATTGTTGACAAGAGCAATGCTGCCCAAATGCAGTCTTTTCTTCAAATTAGTTGTTTTGAAATTCCAAGTAGCATACCACGAGATGCTGATAATCATGCTTTCCCTACTCGTTTGCTGACAAAAACTCTTCAAAATGGTGAGACCTGCACAAGAGACTGGTTATGCTGGAGTACAGAAAAACAATCTCTGTACTGTGTACCCTGCTTCATTTTGAACAAAAGTGCTGCAAATGCATCAGTTCTCTCTGATCAATCAGGATGGAGCATCAACAGAGGTTGGAGGGAAGTTGAAAGACTGAATACCATCACATGAGAGTTCAACGTCACACAAAGAAAATTGTTGCATGGAAATCAGCCAGTAGGACAGCATCAGCTGAAAGTTCAGTTGAGAATTTATTCTTGACTGAACTCCCTTCGGAAACTATGGAAAAAACTTCTTGAGTGCATCCTGAATGTCATCCTTTTTCTTTCTGAGCGGGGATTGGCTTTCTTTGGTTCCAGTCAACGTATTGGTGATTGTGCAAATGGAAACTTTCTAGGCATAGTTGAGCTCCTCAGCAAATATGACCCACTTTTATCAGAGCACGTTAAATGTGTTTGAGAATCGCAAGAGAGTCAAAAGCACATCCATTATCTCTCCACACGCATACAAAACAAGTTTATTGAGCTATGTGGGTCATTCGTACAAACAACAATTCTTGATGAGATTCGAAATGCCAAGTATTTTTCAATTATTGTTGATGCCACTCCAGATTGTTCTCACAAGGAACAGATTACTATGGTTATTCGATATGTTAAGATTGTAGACAGCTCACATTTTTCAGTTGAAGAAAGGTTTATTTTGTTTGATAATTTCATGAGAAAAACTGGAAAAGAAATTGCTGCTCAAGTACTAGCAATTCTAGAAGGTTTTAAGTTAGATTTTCAAGTCTGCATTGGTCAAGCCTATGACAATGGATCTAATATGGCTGGGAAGTACAAAGGTGTACAAGCAGGATGCTTGAGCATAATTCGAACTGTATTTTCTCCAGATGTATTTTCTAAACCTTGTAGGTGTTCACTGTGCTGAATCACTGTGCAAGGAGGCAATTACTTACTTTGGAACTTCAGCAAATGTACAATCTCTTCAGTAGCAGTCCACAAAGGTGGGAAATTCTGAAGCAATATCTTCCTGTTTCACTGCATGGGATGTCCAAAACTAGATAGTCTGCACGGATTGATGGTATTTAACAAGTTGCACAGCATTTGAGTTCAGTGAGAAAGGCTTTAAATGAGCTTGAATCTCTCAATCTCACTGCACAGGCTCGAATTGAACTTCAGTCTATTCAGAAGCACATGTCCAAATTTGAATGCATTCTGATGTCATCTTTGAGGATGAAGCTACTTACAATGATCCACCAAACTAATCTGGTAATCGAAGCATGCAATGCTACCCTTGATGTTGAGAGGGATAACATTGAAAGTTTTATCAATGACTTTCAACAGATTTGTGAACAATGGGATGGGATCCTGACTCAGTCCAAATTAGTAGCACAGAATATTGGCATTTCATCTGAGTTCTGCACCAATCTCAATTTACCCACTGAATCCAATGCTGAGCAGCATTATAGGGTCAATGTCTTCTTTGTCATCGTTGACTCTATTCAATCAGGTCTTACACATCAATTTGAGTCACTGCAATTAATTTGTACCCTTTTTCGGTTTCTTTGGCAGTTCAACAGACTGAGTAATGAAGATCTACTTTCTGCAGCTGAACAATTTCAGCAACAGTACAACAAAGAAATCTCAAAAGATCTCAGTGATGAGGTCATCTTCTTCAAACAAATATATTCCATGAACTTTAAATTGGATTGCAAGCCAAAGGAATTGCTTCAAGAAATACTCAAACTTGGACTATCTGGGGTGTTTCCTAATATCACAATTACATTGCGTATTTTTTGTCAGTTTGCTTGCATCAGTGGCTTCAGGTGAATGCATCTTCAATGTGTTGAAGCAGGTAAAATACTATCACCATTCAACTATGGGACAAGAGTGTTTGAATGGGCTCGCCATGCTTAATATCAACTATAACATTGCACGAAAGCTAGATTTTTCCTCACTAATTAGTGCATCTGCACAGAAAAAGGCTAGAAAAGCATTTGTTAAATATATTTGAATATTTGTTTGTCTCACTCTTTTTTTTTTGGTGCCTTATTTTGTTTTCATGTGTTGTCATTTTTTATTTTTATTATGGCTAGGGGCCTCAAAAGCTGGAAGTGGCCCAGGCCTCTCTGGACTTCTGAGAGGGCCTGCTACCAAATTAAATAATAATTGTTATATAAAAATGCAGATAGAGATAAGTGAACCACTTCAGATGAAAAAAAGAGAATCTATGGCCCACAATTTGAACTAAGCATTTTGGGAGGTTTCAAAATGAATCTAGAAGCATATGCTGAAGATGGCCACATTTTGTCTCAGCATTATCGCCTATTTAGTTTATTCCAAAAGCAAACACTTTGACCAGGGTCATTTCTTTTCCAATTCTTTTAAAAAGGCAAATTAATTATGCACAGCCCTTGTTTCCCTTTAGCTGTTGCTGATTAAACACCATTGTATTAGTATGACCTTTTGGGAATAAAATGCAAACACACTGATGGTACTAACTATGAGCAAGGGATAAAGGGTCTTTTTTTGTAGTAACAAAGCTAAGTTCAACCTGCGAAACCCTATGAAAAATCAGTGGCAGAACCTGTCTCTTACTCGTACATAAAAGTAGAGACCTATTTCGTAAGTGACTTGTAATTTTGGTTTCTCAATTTTTAGGAGCCCATCTTGAGAGGTCTTATAGGAGCTTATTTGCAGGAAGTGCAGGGCCACCTGCCCTTTGAAAGTCAGCCTTCTTTAAAGTGTCTCAAATTGGGCACCCTAAGAATTCAGGCATCCAAAATCCCTGGTCGCTTTATGTAAAGGAGTCTGTATAATGAGTTGAGGAGTTTTCCACTAAGATTTGAGATTAAGCCAGGATTTTTTGGGTTCTTTTTATTTTAGAATTCCATTCCCAAACATGTATTGATTCTTAACTAAGCATTCACAAGCTATTAGTCATTACTGCCTCATTAGTATTGTAAACACTACATAGTGGCATCTGCCACCCTGTTGTGGCATTTGAGGTTTCAGCCAAGCGATTAGTCATTTTTTGTTCACATTTCCAAGAATTATAGAGAACAAATGTTCACCAGCTGCAATTCCATCTTCAGAGCTTATTGAAAATATCTGCCATCAGTTACGGAGACAACTGAAGAGCTCATGAAACCAAAGTTTTATATCTTCTTGAGACCCGCATCTGAGAACTGTTGAATTTTTCCTCTGAATCATCTTACGTTGGCTAGAAGTGGTCAAAATATGTAGGGTTTTTTCATCAAAATGGAAACTTTTGTGGGAAATGTCGATTTGACTACATTTTTCTAGTTTATGTCAAACAGCCTTTTTGATTTTGGGATATCAAAAACTAAGAAAAAAATCTAAACTTTTTTGGTTTTTGGCACCGAAAATCTGAAAAAATTTGGATTTGGAGTCTTCATAGGTTAACAAAAACCTGAAAACTTCTGAAGAAATTTTTTAAATGAAAATTAAGTGAGTGAGTGTGTGTGTGTGTGTGTGTGAGAGAGAGAGAGAGAGAGAAAATAACTTCCCAATCAGCTTTAGTGCCGGCCACTGTGGAAACCAGGATCCTGGAATAATGAATCACTGGTCTGATCCAGTATGGCAGTACCTGTGTTGTTCTTCAGCATCTACACAAAATGTTGACCTGAAAGCTTAACTGCTCATTATGTGGAGTGAGGCGAATTTTGGGAGTGAGGGGAATAAGGACTGGAAGATGGGGATTGTTATGGGAAGATTATGGGGTTTGAATAATGACAGGAGAATGTTAAATACACACCTTTTCTTCTTCCCAAAGTGCAAATAATAAGATCCATGCCTACACCACAGTGATCCCATTTCTTTTGGGGTCTTCTATTTAATTTGGTGTGAACTGCAGCGACATTTTCATGCTTTTCTCCACAACTGTGAGGTCCAGCAAATTTCTTTAAATGAAAGTTGAGATTCTCACCTAATGACTAGTTTCCAAGAGTTGGGGCTTCAAGTTGTTTGTTTCTCTCACTGGAGTAAATTAAAAGTCCTGTCATGGATTGTTGATTTTGGGGAAATGTATAGAAATCTAGTATGTGGGAAAGCAACACTCTTAGCTTTGGGAGAATCGGTTGGTTTTTTTATTCTCATATTATGTAATTGTGTCATTACAGATATTAGTGTGCAAAAGTAACCCACGCGTTGTCTTAAGTAGCTAAGAAAATACGTAACAGATGAAATATTGTGAAGCTAGCCAGTGTGACAGCTCAGTTGGTCATGCAACAAATGGAGAAGAAGTCTCAAGCCTTAAACTCCTCAAGTAGGCGGCACCTATAACAATCAGAAAGGTGTTGCACTTCCCCACTTGGCAGGGATAGTGAGGCTAATTTATTCATTTAGAAGAGTGTAAGGGTATGCTGCAAATCCACCAAGGCCCAACAAGATAATAGGAATTAAATGAGTGGGGCAGAACATGAAGGGACTGGCGACACCTCTGAAACCAGTTAGACTGATTCCCCCCCCCCACCCCCCCAACTTGAGACACTGATTCCTGATGCTGAGCCAATGAAATTCCCTTTTTGCAGATGCCTTCTGGATAAATCCAACTATGATCAAAATTGAGGTTACCCATTGCCAAGAGTGAACCTGAAAAGTGTCCTTTCTGTATGGCGAGGGATTTTGAGGAGATGTTAGTTAGACGGGAAAAATGAAAGGCACACAGGGAAACTATTTGAACTAATATGTAGCTCACTTATGGCTTGTCTACACAGAGCAGCATCGCACACTATGGGGGTCTAATTTCTAAAGCACATTCATGTGTTGCATATTAATTGGTGTATACCGTGGTGGTGCATGATAATGTTTCCTTAGCCCACACAAGCAGGGTCTACATGGGCCAACTAATGCACAACACATTAGTGTGCTTTAGAAATCACATCCCCGTAGGGAGCATTACACCACCATGTAGAGAAGCCTTAGTTGTCAGGGGCAAGTGTATTTTTAATCTAAGGTTGCAACTCTATCTAAGCAGAGAAACCAAAGGTTTACATAGTTCTTAAACTAAATTAGGGCATACTAACTGATGGGACAGTATGGTGAAATTTGCATTGCCTCTGTACCTACTATATTCGTTCCTTGGGCTGCCAATCTGACACCTTTCAGAAACCCTACATTATTTTTTTCTTGGTACTTTAACAAATACTATATAGATGTTTCCTAAAGTGGGTTGCATATTTCAGCAGTGATTTTAGAGTATTGTTCCTCTTCAAATACAGTTAATACAAGATGTGTGAGCTACACACGTTCTTCAAGAATGGAACTAAACGGAGTTTGTAACTGGAGATTGCTTTTTTTTCTGTGTCTAAATGATGACGGCATCCCAATTACAGAAAAAAATTAAATCTAGTCAACTAAAATTTGCACAACTGCAAATTTTGAAATCTTAAGTGGTAACCAAAGTATTATGAGGCACAGAGGTTAGAGAAATGACCAATGAAGTGCATTGTTGGAAGGTTTTTGTATATCTTATTGGGTATATTTATAAATATATTCCCTGGGGTCCCTTGCTGAGCATTTCCCACTCTTGAAGCATATCACCACCATAAAGAAAATCACTTCCTTACTTTTATTGCCAGATATTTATGAACAGACAAGTCAACGGCATTCAGTTTCCAGCAGGAATATTTATGGTAAGGGATTCTTTCTGATGTATTAAAAACAGAATGAACAATAATTTAAATGCAGTATTTTCGTACAGGAAATGTTTTGAGTCTCTTCACCCATTTGGAATAGGTTGTTAGCTGAAATGAACCCACTGGAAGCTCAATATGGCTGCCAATAACAGAAGGTATGTCTACGCTGCAATAAAAGAAACCCTGCTGAACCAAGTCTCAGAGCCCAGGTCAATTGACTCAGGGTCGCAGAGCTCAGGCTGTGGGGCTCAAAATAGCAGTGTAGACATTCAGGCTTGGGCTGAAACCCAGGCTGAAACCAAACCTCCTTGTGGGGTTTCAGAGCCCGGGATCCAGCCTCAGCCCAAATGTTGACAATGCAATTTTTAGCCCTGCAGCCCAAGCCCTGCGACCATGAGTCAGCTGATCTGGGCCAGCCGCAGCTGTGCCACAGATCTGTTATTGCAGTGTAAATGTACCCAGAATGGCTAGAGTTTGAATGGCTATGCACAGTTTCCTAGGCAGTTGGCATCTATCTTTATGGCTTCTGCAACAGTGTGCTCTGCTCACCGCAGGTATGGTGTCTCCTCCAGGCCGTTCTGGGAAATAATGCACCAGGTTGATGTCTTTCCCCTACAGTTGCAAGCTGTGCCTCCACCTCTGTCACTTTGTCTGCAGCCCCCTCTTGCTCCAGGAACTGCTGTGGCTCTCCAGCCAGGTCACTATCATGGTTTCCCCCTCCTGGGAGGAGTCTCTTCTCCCAAACAGGCTCAGGAAGTTTTCCTATGCACTGTCCCGCCGGTGCCACTTCCCCAGCCCTCTTCTATGAGTTCCGGTTCAGGGATCCTCTAGTCAGCAGTCAAGATCTGTTCCACTTATACCTTGCTGCATTTCCCAGAGCCTTTTCCTAACCTCCTGGCTCCCCCTTCCTTCTCTGGGTCTGCCAGCTTCACTACTCCCTCTTCCAGTGACCAACTGACACCTACATGTCTCTGCAGCCTCCAAGCAGACCTCCCTCTACCCAGGGAAAGAGTGCAGCCTTTCCCAGCAGCCCCCTTCTGCTGCCAAGTTCCTGTCTTCAGCTAAGGCTTGTTGGGTTAATTAGCCCCGTTCTCAGTCTGCATTAACCCTTTCAGGGCAAGTGTGGGGTGAATTCCCCATCATAGCATCTATCAATGTATCACCTGAGCTTTTCAGAAACATTAATTCATTTAGCCTGACAACAGCTATGTAAAGCAAGAAGCCAAGGCAAAAAATAGATTAAGTGACTTGTCCAAGGTTACACAGGGCATATGTGGTAGAGCTAGGAACTGAATCAAGGACGCTGAAGTCTCAGTGCAGTGTCTTGATCACAAAGCAACTGACCATTGTTCAAAGCTTGCTCTGTAGAGAGCATACCCTTAAATAGTCTGCTTTCTTACTGATGATGATATATCTTTAATCTCAAAAGATTCTCAAAACTAATGAAAAATGTACACACTAATATACAAACTATATATAAAGTAGGATTCATTTCAGTCACAACAGAAATACATCTCTGGAGTAAAGCATGGCAGCTATTTAATAGTGGGCAGAGAGCAGAGTACTGCAGTAATGTAATTACATTTTGCTAATGTAAGTTCTGTAGCAGGAACAATCCTGGCCCTGTTGAAGTCAATGGGAGTTTTTGCCATTGATTTAAATGATGCCAGGGTTTCACCCTGTGTTTTTATTTGCTCTGAAAATGCCATGCACACTTCCTGTTATTTATAGTAGATAAAAAGCTTTCAATTTAAACTGTTTTAGATGGAAAATTGGGGTTTGGCTAAACAATTTTTCACAAAAAGTATCTGCTTTACCATGGAAAATATGGATATTTCTTGAAAAATTGGATACCTACTTAAAAATTTTGTCCAAACCCCCAAAATTTTTATTTTGATATTTCACCGAAATGTCAGAATTGTCATCAGAAAACGTAAATGAAAACAATAGTTTGTTAAAATTATTCAAGAAGACAAAACCCTTTTTTCGAACTCCCTCTAATAGGCAATATGAAATAACAATAAATGGCCTGATTGCGCCACATGTATTCCCATTGAAATTGGGTAGGAAACTGAGGATAACATTCCTCCTCCTTCTGTCTGAGGTCAGAACTTCAGTTTTCAAGTCTCATCAGGGCAAATAGTGGTTTGATGTTGAGACCTTTATTAACCATGTGTGAGCCAATATGCTGAATATTCTTCATCTCATTAGACATCTGGTAGGTAATCCAGAGTGTTTTAAGCCTCCTCGGGGCTCATGTGAACAATGCAACCACTCGTATAAGAATTGTACCAGGTCAACAACCTGTCCCCTGCTCCAGGCAAATCTCACCCACTCCCCCCACAGCAAGAGAAATTCCCTAGCAATACCAGAAAATAAAATTCTTGTTGCTGCCCCCTCATATTTAGATGCCGCCCCTTCTCCTAGCCCGACACTTGGATGTAGGACTATCTACCCATCATCTTTGTATCCTTTAAAGCACAGTGACCAAATGCATGGACAAAACTTATCTGCAGTTGTAGCTTGCTGTAATGGTCCCTCTCTCTCCTGCTCGGAGGGAGGCCACTCAGGCTGGTCCCTGTCACGTCAGGACCAGAGTCTGCAAGATAGGCCAGAGCCCCAATAGAGCTAGCAATTAATAGTCCCTGTCAAGCTTTTGCCTGGGTTTGGGTGGCTCAAGCATTCAGCCCTTAAGCCGAGTCTATTCGGGCTGGCTGTGGCCTGGGTGGAGCTCAGGCAGCCAGCAAGCAAAACAGTCTACAGGTGCGCAGGGCCTGGGCTTGAGTAGGCCCAGGGTGCCAGCAATCAGACAGTCTTTCAAGGCTGGCTTTTGCCTGGGCGGGGCTCAGGTAGCCAGCAAACAAACCGTCTCTAAGCACCGGCTTTTAAGGGAAGCTCCTCTTCAGGGCTAGAGCCTCCTTGCACAGTGTAGGTGGGGTTCAGGCACCCTGGGTTGGGGTGGCAGGAGGATGTGGGCCCACCCTACTCCACCACGTCCCAGCCCAGGGCCGTGGCAGGAGTGGCTGCCCCTGCATCGGCGGGGATCCAGCCGCAACACGCCGACTGAGCCACACCGGGCTCTGCAGCCGGCTGCTCCGTGGCTGCCCCTGGGCTCCTTCCTGCCTCCCCGGGGTGCAGTACCTGTGGCTTCCAGGCGTCTTCCGGTTCCTCGGGGTACACGGCAGCCGGCACTCCGGGCCAGTCCTCGTCAGCGTCTGGGCATTGGGAACAGCCCGGCGTAGATTCCTCTTGGGGATGTGGGAGAACATGCAGAGCATCCTTCTCCTTCACAGGCTCCCCTCCAACTGTGGTGCAGGGACGGCCTTTTCTACTTCTGGCCACGCCCCGGTACTTCCAGTGAGGGGGGCAGGGCGATCTAGGCTCCGCCCTCCAAGGGGCGTGTAATGGTCCCTTTCTCTCCCGCTCGGAAGGAGGCCACTCAGGCTCACTACATTTGCCTTAAGTTTGACTTTAAAGTACGGACAGGAAAATAAGAGCCTGGTCCTGCAACTGAGGTGACTAATCCCATTGACTTCATTGGGACTGCGAACACGAGTAAGGGCTGCAGGACTGAGACCTGAGTTAGAAAGATGAAAAATGGAATAATACAAATCAAGTCTATGCTAGAATGAGCACATATCATAAAGAAGCTACTTTAGGTGAACCACATGATCATTGGATGGGCAGGTAGGAGACCGTGTAGTTACAAAGGAGGACAGGCTCATGCAATTGTCAGATTATTGATAAAAGGGGTACCAGACAATCATTGGGCTGGATCCAGTGAAAGGATCAGCTGATGACTAGGTTCCAAGGGATCCAATTTTCTATTTTTGTGTCTCCTCCCGAATTGACACACAGTATAAAGAGGAATTGACTTGTATTTGACAATGGAAATGCAATCATTTAGAAAGGGACAGGTATTGTGAATCGGTGTCACAGTAAAAGTGTGAACTTTAGCTTTGGGTTCAGAGCTTGGTTATGAGAAAAAGAGGAAATAACTCTTCCTTCACAGTAATCCTAAATTGAAAATCAAACTCTCTCACTCTAGTGCAATATATCCTGCACTTTTAAAAGGGCTCTGATTACACTTATTCTGAAGGAGATCGTGCATACTCACTAGAAAGCATATCGGTTCCATAGGATTTCTACATATCATTTCTGAGATGATGTTTTACTTGACTTCTTATGGTTCTGATCCTGACTTCCAATTTGTAGTCCTAAATGCTTTTAGATATGCCCTCCCATCTCTAATTTCATCCGTCGCTCCACCCCCTTCTCCCTTATCTTCACATGCAGGTGTATTTCACTCTAATCCTGGATCTGCTATTCAGTATATGTCAACTACATAGTATGGTCTAGTACTATAGTGGTAACTGGTCAGTGTTTTTAAAAATCAGTCTAGATTGCATGCTCTGGCTTAAGGGAAAACTGCTTTCCTATGATGTGGGTGAGGTAGTATCTTTTATTACACCAGCTGTGGTTGGTGGAAGAGACAAGCTTTTGAGCTTTACAGAGTTCTTCAGGTTTGGAAAAGGTAACCAGAGTGTCGCCGCTAAATACAAGATGGTAAACCCAAGGGGTTAACACATGTTGCAAGAAACAATTTAAAGTGAAGTGGGCAATTAACACCTCTGCAGTCCATAGCACAAAGGAAGGTTATTAGGCTACAGATTTTGTAATGAGACCTTGATTTTTAGTGTCTAACAGAGTTATGAATTTATGCTCCATGCTCATCTTTTGAAAGTGTCATGCAGGTTTCCTTTGAGGATACGGACTGAGAGATCAGCTTGGAGTGACTGCTTTGTGAAAAGTGTTCACCTACAGATAACAGGGTTTGTCACAGGGTTTACCACTCACCACTGAGCTGGCACCTCCTGCTGTTCATTTTGGAGATTAGCTCGAGGCTGAAGCCCCCATCCATGATTTGTACATCATTGCTCTGACTCTCCATCTGGTCTGCGGCCTCTCTTTCAGCCTCAGGAACCACCATGTTCTCCTTACAATTCAGACCTCTGACTAGGTCACTCTGTGTTTCCCCCTTCCGGGGGTTCGTAACCTGTCCAGTAGTTCAGCCACTTCCTCAGTGGCAAGTGGGAGGGACACGGGCCCACTCATTTCTCCGAGTCCCGACCCAGGGACCCTATAGATAGCAGCCTCTTGCTGTGACTCTTTAACTCCTCCCAATGCTGCTATGTCTTCCTGGGTCACTTCCCCCACACTCCCAGCACCTTCTTCACCCTTGCCTCAGGTCATCCAACTACCCAGCCCCAGCAGCCAGCCAGGAGATCTCTCTTGTTCCCCAGGTCCCTGCCAGCAGTTGCTCTGTCCAAAGTGCCACAGGTCTCTCAGCCTGTTATAGACACAGTCCTCACTCTTTGAGCTCCCAGCAGCAACTGACCCCCTTCTGCACTGTAGCTCTTCTTATATGGGGCCTGCTGGCTCTGGATTGGCTGTTGCTTGCAGCCTTTCTCTGATTGGCTGCGCTCCATGCAGTCTCTCTAGGTCACTTGGAGGACTCACTTCCACTGCTCCTTTCTGGGACAGAGTATGGTAGGACCCCGGGGGCCTCCCTTTACCTCTTCCACTCCTGTGTGAAGTGGACACCCTATCACAGGGTGTTTTTGTCTTTTATCATTTTTCTGTGTGAGTTCATTTGAGAGCTTAGTGATTGTCTGGTTTCACCCATATAGTTGTTGGGGCATTTGCTGCACTGGATGAGATACACCTCATGTTGTGATAGGCATGTGTAGGACCACTGGATCTTGAAAGGTGTGTTTTGGGGGGTTATTGATCATCGTAGCAGTAGAGGTCTCAGGTTTTGTGTCTGTTGTTCTGGTAGAGTCTTGTGCTGCTTTGAGTTGGTGTGTCCTGGTCTGTGGGGATCTTGCTTCTGATGAAACTAAAAATTACGGTTTCTTGCAACTATATTAACCTCTTATCCTTAACAATCAGTCCCACCATGTAGTGAGCTGTGACACTGTGGATACCTTTTCCAGACCTGAAGAAGAGCTCCATGAAGCTCAAAAGCTTGTGTCTTCCACCAGCCAAACTTGGTCTAATAAAGATACTACATCATGCACCTTGTCTCTCTCCTATCCTAGGACCACTACACCTCCAACAACAGTGTGTATGATATATGGTATTTGAACATATTATTTGAAATTACTTCCATGAAGCATCAAAATGGCATTCAGTTCACAAGCATGTGAACAAGCAAAAGAATTTCCTTTGACAACATGCTGTTATGAGATCACACTTGTAAAACATCACATAAAATTCAGTTATAATGTATTGACTTATTCCCTTGCTTTTATGGTACTAAAGATTTAATGTTGAGAGGATTTTTTTCCAAGGTGACATAAATATTGGAAATACAGAAGAAAATGTGACTTGTTCATCCTATAAGAAATATCTCCTAAAAGATAGTTCTTTACTTAGCAAATTATCAGACCACAGAAATGGAGAAGATAAGGAAATGACAGTTTCATTAAACAGCTGTTTGCATCTGACTTTAAAGCAAGCGCAGACTTTAGACAGCTGCCTATCACAAAAACATGTCTAGATAGAGTAGGAGGCAGGAGTAGGATGCTATGCAAACAACAGTAATGATAGAAATCGTTGCAAATACATGTTCTTAAATAAGGTTACACTTAGAAAAGTGACAATGGAATAACAAAATCCAGGATTCCATTTTTCCCCCCAGTAATTTACGGATTAAATTTGCTTCCTTTACAAATAAAAATAATGTTCTTCTACCTTCTAGCGCTGCAAACAAGGATCTATAAATAAAGCTAAGTTCTTACTCCTATTCTGTTATTATCAGTAATAAAGATTTTGCAATAAGAACTTAGCTGATGAATTTCTTCATAATAAACAAGAAATAGAATCCATATCACAGAATCTGCCTCTTATGAGTTAAGGTAAGGAGATATGACTCAGATAAATGCAAGGACCAGACTGGCTGATTAAGAAGGTGCCATTTTTATATTGTCACTTGTCTGCCAATAACTATACTTTTAACACGGGCCAAAAGTCAAGATAACATGCTTGCATTAAAAGAAGTAACAAAAGGACAAGTAGGGAAGTCTCAGCTGGAATTTTTGTACCTATCTCATTCCTGAAAGTTGGAAATGGCTGTATTGCATAAAGGGCTCTGTGATAGATATGCCATTGAGGTGGGAAATGTATTCAGCAAATGCACAGCAAAATTATGTAATTATATTAGAGACCAAGAGTACAGATTTTAGAGCTGGCCAGTAAATGGGATTTTCCCCATGAAAACTTTCATGGTAAAATTGCCTTTCAAAATTTTTCAGTTGGGGAAATTCAGATTTTTCCCATGGAAAATTCTGAAAATATAGGGAAATGGTTTTTTTGACCCATTTTCCCAAATTTTGTTAGTGTTTGCTAATTTATTCCAGCTGGGAAGCAATAAGAAACTAATGTGGAATTTGGAAATACCCTACTGTTCTCTCCTTACACTGAAGGCTTTCCATGCCTCTTAACACTTGAACCGTTTGTCTCTCCACAATCCGCACTCTTTTATTTCAGCTATGTTTTCTGGAAATAGGGTGACCAGAACTGAGCACAGGTGAGGGTATACTATTGATTTTATAATAATTATATATATATATAATTCCCTATAAATTATATATATATATAATTATTATAAAATCAATAGTATACCCTCACCTGTGTGTGTGTGTATATATATATATTTTTTTCAGTATTTTGGTCCGATTCTTTATTCTTCCTAACACTGTTTGTTTGCTTTTTTGATTGCTGCTGTATGTTAAGAACATAACATAAGAACATAAGAAAGGCCGTACTGGGTCAGACCAAAGGTCCATCTAGCCCAGTATCTGTCTACCGACAGTGGCCAATGCCAGGTGCCCCAGAGGGAGTGAAACCTATCAGGCAATGATCAAGTGATCTCTCTCCTGCCATCCATCTCCATCCTCTGACGAACAGAGGCTAGGGACACCATTCTTACCCATCCTGGCTAATAGCCATTTATGGACTTAGCCACCATGAATTTATCCAGTCCCCTTTTAAACATTGTTATAGTCCTAGCCTTCACAACCTCCTCAGGTAAGGAGTTCCACAAGTTGACTGTGCGCTGCGTGAAGAAGAACTTCCTTTTATTTGTTTTAAACCTGCTGCCTATTAATTTCTTTTGGTGACCCCTAGTTCTTGTATTATGGGAATAAGTAAATAACTTTTCCTTATCCACTTTCTCAACATCACTCATGATTTTATATACCTCTATCATGTCCCCCCTTAGTCTTCTCTTTTCCAAACTGAAGAGTCCTACCCTCTTTAATCTTTCCTCATATGGGACCCTCTCTAAACCCTTAATCATTTTAGTTGCTCTTTTCTGAACCTTTTCTAGTGCTAGAATATCTTTTTTGAGGTGAGGAGACCACATCTGTACACAGTATTCGAGATGTGGGCGAACCATGGATTTATATAAGGGCAATAATATATTCTCAGTCTTATTCTCTATCCCCTTTTTAATGATTCCTAACATCCTGTTTGCTTTTTTGACCGCCTCTGCACACTGCGTGGACATCTTTAGAGAACTATCCACGATGACGCCAAGATCTTTTTCCTGACTCGTTGTAGCTAAATTAGCCCCCATCATGTTGTATGTATAGTTGGGGTTATTTTTTCCAATGTGCATTACTTTACATTTATCCACATTAAATTTCATTTGCCATTTTGTTGCCCAATCACTTAGTTTTGTGAGATCTTTTTGAAGTTCTTCACAATCTGCTTTGGTCTTAACTATCTTGAGTAGTTTAGTATCATCTGCAAACTTTGCCACCTCACTGTTTACCCCTTTCTCCAGATCATTTATGAATAAATTGAATAGGATAGGTCCTAGGACTGACCCTTGGGGAACACCACTAGTTACCCCTCTCCATTCTGAGAATTTACCATTAATTCCTACCCTTTGTTCCCTGTCCTTTAACCAGTTCTCAATCCATGAAAGGACCTTCCCTTTTATCCCATGACAGCTTAATTTACGTAAGAGCCTTTGGTGAGGGACCTTGTCAAAGGCTTTCTGGAAATCTAAGTACACTATGTCCACCGGATCCCCCTTGTCCACATGTTTGTTGACCCCTTCAAAGAACTCTAATAGATTAGTAAGACACGATTTCCCTTTACAGAAACCATGTTGACTATTGCTCAAGAGTTTATGTTTTTCTATGTGTCTGACAATTTTGTTCTTTACTATTGTTTCAACTAATTTGCCCGGTACCGACGTTAGACTTACCGGTCTGTAATTGCCGGGATCACCCCTAGAGCCCTTTTTAAATATTGGCGTTACATTAGCTAACTTCCAGTCATTGGGTACCGAAGCCGATTTAAAGGACAGGTTACAAACCTTAGTTAATAGTTCCGCAACTTCACATTTGAGTTCTTTCAGAACTCTTGGGTGAATGCCATCTGGTCCCGGTGACTTGTTAATGTTGAGTTTATCAATTAATTCCAAAACCTCCTCTAGTGATACTTCAATCTGTGACAGTTCCTCAGATTTGTCACCTACAAAAGCCAGCTCAGGTTTGGGAATCTCCCTAACATCCTCAGCCGTGAAGACTGAAGCAAAGAATCCATTTAGTTTCTCCGCAATGACTTTATCATCTTTAAGCGCTCCTTTTGTATTTTCATCGTCAAGGGGCCCCACTGGTTGTTTAGCAGGCTTCCTGCTTCTGATGTACTTAAAAAACATTTTGTTATTACCTTTGGAGTTTTTGGCTAGCCGTTCTTCAAACTCCTCTTTGGCTTTTCTTATTACACTCTTGCACTTATGTTGAGCAGAAGTTTTCATTGAGCTGTCTACAATGATGACCCAGATAGAACAAAACTAATAATTCATTTTTCGGTTCAATAGCAGCAATGAAAAATATTGGTTAGTTTTGAAACCAAAATTATGTTCAGTTTTTTATGACTGATACAAATAACCACAATCAAACAGAGGAACAAAAATTCATTTTGGGTCAAACAAAATGTTTCTTCTAACCTGAATTTTTTTTTGTAGTTTTTCATTATGTTTTGGATTGTCTTATACATGCTTCAAAATTTGTTAAATTACCATTTTAAAATAAAATGTTAAATTATTTCATTTCAAAAATATCAAAACAAACCATTTAGACATTTATTTATTTTAATTTCATTTGTTTTCAGCTAATACTATTTGCCAAATTCGACCTGAATTTTGCAAATAATTTTGGTCATCCCAAAATGGCATTTTGCAACAAGTTAACTGTTCAACCAAAAATATTCACCCAGAGCTAGGCTCAGGTTTGTTTCCTGAATGGTTTCATGTAATTTAGAATCCTGAAATGACTTCAGAAGTTAGTTGTTCCTTACACTGTGCACTTACTTTGCATTTGTCAGCCTTGCATTCCATCTGCCATCAAGTTTCCCTAGCCTTCTGAAGCTCCTTGCAGTTTTCTCTAGTCTATATTAACCTAAATAATTGTTAGCTGCAGGTTTTGCAACCCTTTCTTCACCTCCTTTTCCAGATTACTAATAGATATGTTAAATAACACTTATCCTAATACAGTTGTACTAGGAACATTGTTAACCTTTTGCCATGTCTATAACTGACCATTTATTCTGACTCTGTTTTGTACCTCTTAGCCAATTTCTAATCCATGTCAAGAGGCCTTTTATTGTTTATTTAATGATTGTGGCTAGACACTGTGATCTTGATTCTGATCTGATGTAGCACACCAGGGTAGCTTCAGTGACGTCAGTGCACTGATTTTACACATGTGAGATCAGGAGCAGGTCTTTTTGTATATATATTTTAGGGTTATTCTCCATCCTTCCCTGCCCTCAGGTGTATAGAGTGTCCACCAGTTTCGTCTTGTGCTGGTCAGTTCAAGCTCCTAAGTGTCACGTTGATGGATTTGGCTTCTGTTTCTATTGTTCTGTGTAAAGTTTCTATAGGTCACCCTCTTCTCTGTTTAGGTGGTGTCCACATTATCATTTGAAGTGGCAGCTGTGTTGCTGGCATCCTTAAAGCATGTCCTAAATATGTCCATTATCGTCATCTTACCATGTTTGATGCTTTTGGTTGGTTTGCTCTACTTAGAATTTTTGGTGCTGGAAGACACTCTTTCCAATAAACTCAGAAGATCTTCTGCAGGCATTTACTTTGGAATGAATTGACCTTTGCATCTGTTTTTGTTGTAGCTTTTCATGACTGCTCTGTAAAGGAGGAAGACATGATGCTGGTTTTAAAAATTTGTATTTTTGTGTCAGCGCCATTAATGTTACTTTTCCAAATCTTTCAAGTTTATGGAAGTTTTTTGCTGCTTTAGATATTTATTGCTTGACATGTAGCCTGGTGTCACCACCATCGCACATCTCATTCCCTAGAAATGTAAAATGATTAACTTCTAATTTTTCTCCTTCTGCTCTGATGGTTGTTTTGGGGACTCTGATAGCCATATCCTTTGTCTTTCCCTTGTCAATGAACAAACCAACTTGTTTTGCTGTGTCTGACAAAATCTGGGTCTTTTTTCCATTAAGTGATATGTTGAACCGAGCAGAACAGCGTCATCGGTGAAAACAAGGTCATCCAATTATGCTTTATCACTTGTCCATAAAATTCCTTGGTTGCCTTCTGTGTTTACTTTTCTCTTGACATAGTCAATGACCAGTGAAAACAATAGTGGGAACATAACACACCCTCACCTTACTCAGGTTATCGCTGCCAACCATTGGCTGGTGGTATCCTCTTTGCCTGCATATTTGGCATTATCATATAGATCCTTGATTATTCTAATTATTTTTTGCTGCTATTCCGTAGTACACCATAATTTTCCAAAGACTGTCCCAGTGTACACTGTCAAAAGCCTTCTGCAAATCTACAAAACGTATCACAAGAGATGCTTGTTGCGCCACACTTCGTTCTATGATATGTCTGAGAACAACAATGTGGTCTGCACATGCCCCTCCAAAATGGCAGTTTCTGCTCCCTCCTCCTGTTCTCCAGAATCCAAATTTTAAAATGTGGTTTAAAAAAATAAATGCTCCCCATGTGGCTGGCTCCGTTTTGTATCTGAAAACCTTGTACTGCTGTGCCTTTAATTTTTACTGCTGGGTGCCAGCCACCCTGCAAGTACGTGGGTTCTAACTGGCTACCGAGGATCTGCCATTGCCACAACTATTACTAAATTCTTGAGCTCCTGAAACCAATGCAGAGGAGGAATAGCCGTGCCTTCCCCTGCCCTCTGCATTATACATTAACCTTGTCTAAAAGCTGAAGGAAATATCACGACAGAAGTGACACTGGAAATGCCACTGATCATACATGTTCTCATTTGCATTAGTAATGCATTTTATTTTAGGCCCTTTGAGAAACTATCAGCTTTTATATAAAGCATGAAACTCATGATAATTGTAATTTTTAAGAAAGAAACCCACAAAAAACGTTTGTTTGCCACTGCCTGATTGGCTGGCTATCATTATAGGACCCCTAAGCAGAGAAGCCTTGCCCCCTAATCAGGGCTCAACTTCTCTTCCAGCACACTGCCCCTACCAGCCTCCACACATATAACTACAAAATACAATACACAAAATACAAAAACCTTCTCCTCAAACAGAAGTCCCACTGAAACTCCCCTGTTTACAGCTCTGTTTGCTGGCTCCTGTGCCGCTGCAGCTGGACATTGCTCCTGATTCTCCTTTTGCCTGCCCTAGTGTAAAGTAGGAATAACTGTGTTGAAGTCAGCAGAGTTACACTAGTTTATGACTAAGGCTTGGTCCACACTGGGGCGGGAGATCGATCTAGGAAACGCAACTTCAGCTACGAGAATAGCGTAGCTGAAGTCGATGTTTCCTAGATCGAACTAAGTTTACTTGGGGAACTGTAAGATGTGAGACTTATCTTGAGGCCAGTAATCAATCTATGCTTCATGAAGAGATGAGCTAGTAATTTGCAAAACTATACAAGCAGGAACTATCTGATTTTGGTATGCTCTGTCACATACAGCATGGAGCTAATAAAATGCTGAAACTCGTCAGACTTGTGTATTGTCTACCTTACAGTTATCTACATTTGCCTTTGGAATGTTGACAACAGAATAGAATTACCATTAAAATTCACACTCATCTTTCAAGCTATTTGTCATACTGATTTCCCTTTAGGGAAGGAGCTGTTTTAGTGATTACATGTTCCTTTAAAAGAGACATCATTTCCTCCCTAAATTCAGTAATCACCGTTTTTTTTAAATGAAGATAGAACAGTCATTCCTCGCTAAAATTCCTATGTGCCAGATTTTATCTTCTATCTCTATGGACAGAAATTTAACACCAACTATTCCTTACATGGCAATTTGTTTGTTGGACTTTTTTTTTCTTTTCTTTGCATCTTTCTAGTTACTGCTCTTTCTGTAATGAGAGATGCAGTGATTGATGTGATAGGACGAGCAGGGATACTGTAAATCAAGGGGAAAATCTACAGAATAAGAGCGGCATAGTGAGATACAATACAAATCAACCAAGCAGTGCATTATTTTTGCTGTATCATCACAAGACAAATGACAATGTGTAAATGAAGCAGGAAGGCAATAAAAAAAGAATGTTTGTTTTTAAATCTAGTCAAGTTGCTAATGTAATTTGGAAGGTGTGTCAGAGGAAAGATGAGGAGTCACTTGACATGCAACAAAATTAGGCCCCAATTCGGCACAGTACTTAAACATGGACCTAACTTTGAATACTGCAACAGGGAATGCTTAAAGATGGGCACAGACCTTGTCAAATCAGGACCTTGATCCATGATAAATAGAAAAGTAGCTCTACATCTCTCTGCTCAGAAAATAAGCCTAGATTCTGAGAGTGATCTTCCTCCCTCTATAATTGACAGGGTATTACTGCAGTGCAGTAATAAGCGTTACTCTGCTATTTTCTATGTCCCCTATAATTAGATAGGAAAATGCTGCAGTAAACTTAACTGCTGCACGTAGTACGTGTATAAATGTATACATTTATCCTACAAGGATACTCTGAGAATCAATTAATATCTGTAAAATGCTTTGAGTCCCATGGATCAAACTATCATAAGTGCCCTTACAACTTGTCCCTATTCAGGGCAGGTGTGAGAAAAGGATATCCGTTGTGCATTGTCAGCTTCCGATTGTTAAATCAATGTAATGCATTACATACTGTAGCGAAAATGTCACCCTCAAAATGTCCATGTTGAAAGGTCAGCAGCTTCACAACCAAGTCACAGAGCTCCTACAGAGTGCAGTATGTCAGGTCATTTATGCTTATGTTTGCATTCATGATATCACCAGGTAGATTAAATCATTTTAAATTTGAATTACATGAGTGGGGGAAGTCACCTTTCTTGCAACTCTGCAGGACTGTCACTAAATGTAAGGGTGGTAAAAAACATTAAGATGGAATAGTAAACGTTGCAAAAGCGATACTTTTGAAATTATATCATTTGTAATGGAAGTAAAATGGTACAGATCACCAACTAAAATCGTCTCCAGGAAATGGAGCATCATTCAGACCTCTCCTACCTCTCAGATAATGTTAGTCAAAAGTCAAATGGTTTCACAACACAGTAACACTTTTTTTTTTCATTCATCAAGAAAGTACATCCTTCCCACCTACACTTCCCCCTGATTCTTTTATGGCAATAATCATCTCTTCCTATACTAAACTGGGGCAAACTGTTGCTTTACACTGGTAAACAACTATTGTGTCCACTTTCAATAGGTGGCTGCACTTTAGTGGCAGGCAGATTGTCAAGCCACTGGGCTGGGACTCCGGAGATCTGGGTTCAATTTCTGGATCTGCCACAGAGTTCCTGTGTGACACTGGGCTAATCAATTTATCTATTCATGTCTCCGCTCCCCCTGTGCACAATGGGGATGATAACGCTTTCTTTTTTCTGTTTATTTAACCTGTAAGCTCCACAGGGCGGGGCCTGTCTCTTATTCTGTGTAGGTACAGCGCTTATAGCACAATGGTGTACTGTAATACAAATACTAATATATACTCTATTGTCTATCCTTTGGGGTAGTTTTAAGGTTAATATTGGTAAAATGCTTTCAGACTTTTGCATGAAAAATGCCACAAGAGCACAAACTATGGCAATATTTATTATTCCTTATTATTTAAAGACTGGTTATTGTTAAGTGCGTTAATGTGTGTATATGAAAACTGAACCTTCTTACTCAAAATAGCTGCTTCTTGACTACTGGGTTTGACTGACTAAAGATAGTTATTACTCTTTTTAGCTCTATAGAGCTGTGGCAGTACAAGTTAGATTTTAACCACTCTGTCCTCTACATTAGTAAAATTGTCTCTAAGATGCAGAAAGAATATGGTTGATTGTTTGGATGGGTTGATTTGATTGGTTGGTTGTTGGGTTGGTTTTGGCTTTGCTTCAGATCCTAGACTGAGTTTGCATCACTGGTAGATTATCGGTAATAATAAAATAACGTTACCGTCAAGTGCCCAGGAGTGTTCATGATGCTTCCGCAGAATGTAAAGAAGACACAGCCCCTCCCCCAAGAGTTTTCATTCTAAGGGTCAGTTTCTGCTTGCCCCATATACATGTGTGTGGTGGGTGGGAGAGAGTTGAAGGAGCTTTCTCCTCTAGCCCTTCTGCAGCCCATGTCTATGTCATAGTTTCAGAAATTCTCAGCCCAGAAGGGGCTATTGTGATCATGTGGTCTAACCTCCTATATAGCACAGGCCATAGAACTTTCCAAAATTCCTAGAGCAGATCTTTTTAGGAAAAAAAAATCCAATCTTCATTTAAAAATTGCCAGTGATAGAGAATCCATCATAACCCTTGGTAAATTCATCCAATGGTTGATTATTCTTACTATTAAAATATAGACCTTATTTCCAGTCTGAATTTGTGTAGTTTCCATTTCCAGCCATTGGACTGGGAATGCATAGGGTCCAGAATGTATAGCAGCCAGTAAGCTCAGGGGAGTACAGAGCCTATTCCCTACCTGCTCCCCTGAGGGTGTATGGTACCCTAAAGAGCTTGGAGGGGCAGGGAAGTGGGGACATGGCTCCAGGCCCCTAAGCATCCGCAACCAAAGCTGGCTGATCGTAAGTTCCACTCCACAAAGCTGTGTAATAATAGGTACACTGCCTCTGCATGCCCTGTTGCTCCTTGAGACAGAATGTCTCCCAGCACTTACCCTGACAGCACAATCAAGCCCTAAATAAAGACATGGCACAAATTATAGTGACAGTCACGGAGGGAAGACTAGGGAAAGGAGGGGGATTATGTTGGTTGCTGTGTGTACATTGGTTATTTTGTGCATTCCTTGTTCCATGAGATGAGCTTTATTTATGGAATCTTTTTGTTTTTTTAACTGTCTGTGTGAAAATGCCTTTCTGTGTCTTTAAATTAAAGAGTGTATGCCATAATTGTGTAACCAGGCTAATAACGAACCAACTAGGGGCAGAGCTCTTCTAGACCTGCTGCTCACAAATCGGGAAGAATTAGTAGAGGAAGCAAAAGTGGATGGGAACCTGGGAAGCAGGTTCGAGATGATCGAGTCAGGATCCTGACACAAGGAAGAAAGGAGAGCAGCAGAATACGGACCCTGGACTTCAGAAAAGCAGACTTTGACTCCCTCAGGGAACGGATGGGCAGGATCTTCTGGGAGAATAACATGAGGGGGAAAGGAGTCCAGGAGAGCTGGCTGTATTTTAAAGAATCCTTATTGAGGTTGCAGGAAAAAACCATCCCGATGTGTAGAAAGAATAGTAAATATGGCAGGCGACCAGCTTGGCTTAACAGTGAAATCCTTGCTGACCTTAAACGCAAAAAAGAAGTGGAAGATTGGACAAATGACCAGGGAGGAGTATAAAAATATTGCTCAGGCATGCAGGAGTGAAATCAGGAAGGCCAAATCACACTTGGAGTTGCAGCTAGCAAAAGATGTTAAGAGTAACAAGAAGGGTTTCTTCAGATATGTTAGCAACAAGAAGAAAGTCAAGGAAAGTGTGGGCCCCTTACTGAATGAGGGAGGCAACCTAGTAACAGAGGATGTGGAAAAAGCTAATGTACTCAATGATTTTTTTGCCTCTGTCTTCACGAACAAGGTCAGCTCCCAGACTGCTGCACTGGGCAGCACAGTATGGGGAGAAGGTGACCAGCCCTCTGTGGAGAAAGAAGTGGTTCGGGACTATTTAGAAAAACTGGACGAGCACAAGTCCATGGGGTCGGATGCACTGCATCCGAGGGTGCTAAAGGAGTTGGCGGATGTGATTGCAGAGCCATTGGCCATTATCTTTGAAAACTCATGGCGATCGGGGGAGGTCCCGGATGACTGGAAAAAGCCTAATGTAGTGCCCATCTTTAAAAAAGGGAAGAAGGAGGATCCGGGGAACTACAGGCCAGTCAGCCTCACCTCAGTCCCTGGAAAAATCATGGAGCAGGTCCTCAAGGAATCAATTCTGAAGCACTTAGAGGAGAGGAAAGTGATCAGGAACAGTCATCATGGATTCATCAAGGGCAAGTCATGCCTGACTAACCTAATTGCCTTCTATGAGGAGATAATTGACTGTGGATGAGGGGAAAGCAGTGGATGTGTTATTCCTTGACTTTAGCAAAGCTTTTGATACGGTCTCCCACAGTATTCTTGCCAGCAAGTTAAAGAAGTATGGGCTGGATGAATGGACTATAAGGTGGATAGAAAGCTGGCTAGATCATCGGGCTCAACGGGTAGTGATCAACGGCTCCATGTCTAGTTGGCAGCCGGTTTCAAGTGGAGTGCCCCAGGGGTTGGTCCTGGGGCCAGTTTTGTTCAATATCTTCATTAATGATCTGGAGGATGGCGTGGACTGCACTCTCAGCAAGTTTGCAGATGACACTAAACTGGGAGGAGTGGTAGATACGCTGGAGGGTAGGGATAGGATACAGAGGGACCTAGACAAATTAGAGGATTGGGCCAAAAGAAACCTGATGAGGTTCAACAAGGACAAGTGCAGAGTCCTGCACTTAGGACGGAAGAATCCCATGCACTGTTACAGACTAGGGACCGAATGGCTAGGAAGCAGTTCTGCAGAAAAGGACCTAGGGGTTACAGTGGACAAAAAGCTGGATATGAGTCAACAGTGTGCCCTTGTTGCCAAGAAGGCTAACGACATTTTGGGCTGTACTAGTAGGGGCATTGCCAGCAGATCGAGGGACGTGATCATTCCCCTCTATTTGGCATTGGTGAGGCCTCATCTGGAGTACTGTGTCCAGTTTTGGGCCCCACACTACAAGAAGGATGTGGAAAAATTGGGAAGAGTCCAGGGGAGGGCAACAAAAATGATTAGGGGTGTGGAGCACATGACTTATGAGGAGAGGCTGAGGGAACTGGGATTGTTTAGTCTCCAGAAGAGAAGAATGAGGGGGGATTTGATAGCTGCTTTCAACTACCTGAAAGGGGGTTCCAAAGAGGATGGATCTAGACTGTTCTCAGTGGTACCTGATGACAGAACAAGGAGTAATGGTCTCAAGTTTCAGTTGGGGAGGTTTAGGTTGGATATTAGGAAAACTTTTTCACTAGGAGGGTGGTGAAGCACTGGAATGGGTTACCTAGGGAGGTGGTGGAATCTCCTTCCTTAGAGATTTTTAAGGTCAGGCTTGACAAAGCCCTGGCTGGGATGATTTAGTTGGGAATTGGTCCTGCTTTGAGCAGGGAGTTGGACTAGATGACCTCCTGAGATCCCTTCGAACCCTGATATTCTATGATTCTATGAACTCTCAGATGTTGTCGCCAAAATGTAAACTAATGGCTTTCTCTCTCACAGGAATACTTCTTCCCCCCCCCCCCCCCCTTCAGTCCGACTCTTTTTGAGTTGTTGAAAGGTGCCTGTCAGGCCTGGAAATGCTTGCTGCATGGTTAGTGGCTATGCTAGTGTCCTTCAGAGTTCCCAGTTACCTCAGCCACAAGGAACCCCCTGGTGATGGTAGTTTAGTCTACCTGCTCAGTGAATGGCCCCTCTGCTGAAGTGGCCAGCAAAGGCAGTAGCTTTAGTGGTGGTCGTGATGATGTGGATTTTTACCGTCTAGAACCTGACTGTGGCCATGCAGCCTTTTCATGGGGGCAACAGAGCCACTGTCAGAGGGTGACTACTTGCACATGATGAGCTGGTCTACACTAAAACGTTACATCACCCTGTGCAATGTAATTATGCCAACCTAAGCCCTGGTGTAGACACCACTGTGGCATTTCTAGCCTAGACATACCTGACAACATCATTTTACTGTGTATGAACTGGAGTCCTAGAACTGACAGGCTCCATCACCAACTGATCAATCACCATCCTATCAAAGCATAGAAGAATACATCCATTTAAAATGACTGGCAAAAGAAAATATGGGTCCACCCCTTTTTTAAGTGGGGGGCATCTCTATAATAGTATATAGTGGCCTGAAAGATTTTTTGGTTTTGTTTTTTCTCTCCTGTCCTTTTCATAGCAAGACAGGAAAAAAATCTGATAGAAGGGAGTGTATGATCACATTCCATTACTGATAAAGGCATCTATGTGCTATCCATTTCTATGGGAGGGAATGGAATATTTCATCCATTTTTTGAGATACATTGCCTTAGCAATATTAGCATCTATAGTCAAAGAAGGGCAACTTAAAGCCTTCTTGAAATCAGTGAATCTGTTGAGGGAAAGATGAAATTCTCAATTACGTACAGCTTTTCTTGATCCGTTTAAGACTTCTATTAACTTCTGTAAGCTTTGGATCATGCCCTTTGTGAACAGCTGCGTGGTGCACTGCAGAATGATTTGCCCCTGAAGCCATCTGCCCTGTAAAGGCCAGAAGGTAGTTGGACCTTGGTAGAATTACTGCTGAGATTCCCAATATGATACAAAGATACCAGGACAGAATTTTGCCCTGTGACCCATTGTGAACAGCCTGGGAAGAGACATGTATCTGTGCTGAGCCTCAATGAAGTCAGCGGGTTTCCATTCAAACACAGGGTTTCACATGCTGTTCCCAATAAGATCTTCTTCTTCTTTTTTTTTACTGGTTTATAAGATTTCAGGGTAAAAGAAAAAAAAAACATTTGAATTGGGTCTTTTAGGTTCATAAGGAGTAATTCTTCAGTAAGGTTTCCATGCAAAGGAGCAGAAATATGACTGTAGATTTTGTGTGTGATCAGATGAGAAATAACCACAGTGAACCACAGGGTGGCTGGCCCCTTTAAAAGAAGCAGGTCCAGTGCCTCTGTGCTAGAGCAGGTGCTCCCAGTTTGGCCAGTGAAGAGGGTGGGGCAGTACCTGCAGCTATAAAGACCCAGGCTGCCAGTAAGGAAGCAGGAGCAGTGGGGAGTTCCCCCCCAAAAGGCTGCCAGAGTCCCCTGGAAGGGGAAGCAGTAGGAACCTGCTGGGGGATAATGATGTCCAAGGAGAAAGCCGTGGGAGGCAGTGCTTAGTTAAAAGAGCAAGGAAGACTCCTGCAATATGTCCGGAAGCAGGAAGGACTGAGAAAGGCAAAGGGGAAAATCCCCTTGGAGCTGTAGACCAGGGTGGGCTGAGGAAATGTTTTTTGTGTTTTTGGCCTTTTTGCCTGGAAAATAAAACTGCCTTGAAAAAGGCCTGGGTGTGGGCTGGGCACAAGCCAGCATGTTACATACTCAGTAGTAGGGCATTGGCTCAGCTAAATCCGATTACTAAAACCTGCATGTCTCCATCTTCTTCATTACAATATTACCTAGAAATCTCTTGAATTCACTTATGCTCCCCATATCAATAATACCATCTGCTGAAAAATTTTACTCTCCTTTGTGTGTAATACTCCTGCCGCAGCTCTCTTGAGCCAACATTCCTGGTGGTTTTATTTGCAGTTGTTCTCTGCAAGTGTGAAGGGGTGCTATTATCAGTCTTCTTCATCAACGTTTTATTGCTAAATCTCTTCTTATTCCTCCCCCCACACCAGAGAGATGGGGAGGGAAAGCTTTCATAACTTAAATCTTCAATGCCTGGTATTTTGGCTGCTTTGTACGGTCTCCCTTCAAAAATCTTTCTCCTTTCTGTGTATGTTCAGGTGGCCGTTGCTGGAGACCGCACTAAAGCTTGGGTTTATCTGGAACCTTGTAACGCATTGTTATTGTAGCAGAGCCATTATCTCCTTTTGATTTCAGTTATGTTCCCCTAAATATAACCTGCATCCGGTTTGCCTTTTCCACCGCAGTTTCCATTGAGCTGAGGCTTTAGGGATTTTTTCAATAATTCCCAACCTCCCTCCCCCCCCCCCTTTTTCTTTTTGGTCAATAGGCTACGGCAGGTTCCATTTTGCAGACATCTCCTCTTTTTTTATTCTTTGTTCTAAGACTCCTCTTTTTGTCTTTCTCACACTGAACACCATCATTGCCTTAGCTATTTATCAGTCCAAGTAATTAAATGATCTGAGTCCCCTTTGTATTTGGCTTCATTGTTCTTCGTTCTCTTTTTAATATCATCTTCAAACTCTGAAATCTGACACTGAATCCCATCACCCAGGCTGCCTACATCAGTCATGAGAATCTGTAGAGCCAACACTGGTCTCTGTAGTATCTCATTAGTATGTTTGTTCAACTGGAAAGGGGATCCCTTATAGAGATTCCTTCTTTCTTGTCTCTTTTCCTAGTATTTCATGATTCTGTACTAATCATATTACACATAATGTGATGTATGTACATGTATCACACTTATGCAGCTCATCTAAGAACCCGAGAACACTTTGCAACTATTAATGAAGCTTCACAACCCTGAGTGATGCGTGAGTCACAGGTAATTAGTAGTGTGTCCATTTTACAGGTGGGTTAATTGAGGCACCGAAACATTGAGTGACTTTCACAAAGGCACACACCATGTGTCAGAGGCAGGAACAGAACCCAGGAATTGTTAGCTTTTTGTACATAATTCCATTGATTTCTGGGACTACGCATGCAAAAAATTAAGCATGTGCTGTGTTTGCAGAATGCAGAAACTAGGAATTTCCTGACCGGATAAGACTCAAAGTGCAGTTGGTGGCCAGTGCCAGATGCTTCAGAGGAAGGTGTAAGAACCTCACAGTAAGCAGATGTAGCATAATCTGCCCCCCACATTAGATCTCATTCTGATCTCTAGTAGTTAGATATTGGCTTAAGGTCTGAAACACAAGATTTAATATCCCTTCCAAAAAAGTGTTATCCATTTATAACTCTGAACATTCTTGATATCCATGTAATTATCCAATTTTTGACTCTTGTTAAGGATTTAGTGACATCCTGTAGCAATGAGTTCCACAGTCTAATTACACACTTTGTGGAAAAATACTTCCTTGTGTTATGAGACAGAGAGAAGAACAGAAGTCCACAGTCCACCTTCTTTATTATTTTATATACTTTGATCATGTCTCCACTTCTCCATCTCTTTTTAAAGGTAAACAGTCCCAATATTTTAAGTCACTCTTCATCTGAAGGTTTTTCCATTTCCTTACTCTTCTCTGAAGCCCATCTAGTTCTAGAATACCCTTTTTTTAGGTGCAGCAATCATCATGGAATACAGTATTCTAGATGAGGCTGTGCCATTGACTTAAATAAAGGTGTTATGTTAAATCTTTGTATTATTCACCATCCCATTTCTTACACATCAGAAATTTTCCTGTGGAACATTTTTCCTTCAGAAAACTCTGATTTGTCAAAAACAAAATGTTTCATGAAAATGTGTCAACTCTGGAGAGAATTTACTTTGAAACAAAAATTTTCAAGTGTGTTTTTTTTTTTTTTTTTTAAGGTTGCAATATTCCACTTTGACCATTTTGGAATGGAATGTTTTTATTTTCCATTTTGAAATGAATTTTCATTCCAATTTTAAAAAATTTCCTAGTATTAAATAGATATACATTTAAATTTTAAAAAGTGAAAATCAGAATGAAACATTTTGCCAAATCAAGATGTTTTGACTGAACTGAAATGCAATATGTTTTCAGAATTTCAGTTTGCAGAAAATTTTGAAATTTGTTTGGTTATGTTGTACTCTGGAACAGAAGACATTTCAAAATCACAAAACTCCCCCGGAAATGAAAATTCCAGTTCCTGTACAGCTCTAATTCTAGCAACTTGTTAGCTTTTTGGCTGCAACTGCACACTGACCAGAGATATTCATTGAGTTGTCTACAACGATGCCCAGATCCCTTTCTTGAGCTGGCACAGTTAATTTAGGGCCAAGACATTAGTTATTCCTCCAATAACGTTCATGATTATTTGAGCAAGTGAACCTTTCCCATTTTGTATGGTGTGTTTAAAAAGAAAAAAAATCCAAACAAACAACAGTTTGACTGCTAATTGAGATGTTCTGTGCCATTTAATGCTTATATTTCTTGTGGCCTCAATTAATTGGTTTCTTTTTTCCCCTGATCCTCTTTGTCTTTCCATTTTCCAGATCATATAGCTTGTAAACACTTTCAGTTTATCTTCTGTTCTGTCCCCTAATTGTTTACTGAGCACGATTGTCTTCTGTTATTGCTTGGAGATTTCAATTTTGACTGGATAGATTGTATTCTCTCCGTCTTGCCCTTCAACACCACTCAGTGCTATGGCTGCAGATTTTCCAGGCAGACACTTTTTTCTCTCTCATTTCAAATCCTCTTTCTGCTGAAGCTTTACACCAAAGTCTGTTTGTTGAATATCTAAAATCCGATTCTGTTATCTCTTTACCTTGGACTGTCTTTATCCTTGTACTGTTATCTATCTATATCCTAACCCACTCATGTGCTTCATTGTCCCTTGTGCAGACACTTTACCTGGAATTATTGTGAGCAGGTTGAAGTCTTCCATTTCTCCAAAAAATGTATTGCTTTCTCTAGCTTTTACTGCTACTGTGGTTTCTACCTTCCATCAGAGTGGGCAGTGGTGGCCCAGAATGGCCTGTTTCGAGATAGCTGTTAAGGCTATTTGGTTAATTGTCATCAAGAATGTTTTACACAGTGATGTGGTTTCTGCAATCTCCTTCTGAGAGCAAATGCACCCGTTACTCACTGTCTTGTACACAGATCTAGTGGACAGTCCAGAAGATGCTCCAGAACTGGGGTCTTGCTCTGTACATAGTATATCACGGTACCCGACATCCAGTTATCCAATGTTTCTC
Organism: Emys orbicularis; assembly: GCF_028017835.1. Taxonomy (NCBI): domain Eukaryota; kingdom Metazoa; phylum Chordata; order Testudines; family Emydidae; genus Emys; species Emys orbicularis. The sequence continues at coordinate 351,995,110 of NC_088683.1, forward strand.
TTCTGTCCAAGAACTAGGAACAAATTAAACTACCTTTCTTCTAGGTTTTTGAAAAAAAGAGCTCAAAACCACATAGATATAACAAGAATAAATCTTACCTTCTCGATGATGATTTTTTTTTTTTAAAGCAATTGTTCATGTAGCTCCACAAGTCCAAAATGGCTTGCAAGGTAATATTCAAACTTCCCAAATGACCGATCATCTTTAGGCTGAGACTAACCAAGAGAAATTAAACAATAACAACTTACTTTGGGGGCTGACAAATAGATTTTAGGATGGCTTAGCTCTGATAGCTTTAACTCTGGAGCCATTGTTGTTGTTATACATTAATAAAGCAATAAAAATGTGATAAGTGCTGTCTAATACACAAAATTAAAGACAGTCCTTGTCCGGAAGAACCAGAAAATTGAAATGGAAGACATGGTACATTTGATAAACCGGAGGAGGAAATAACTAGGTGTGTGCTTTGTTTTTAAAATCAGTATTAACTCATCTTTTTGTGGACATTGCAGAAGATGTTTACGTGTTTAGGGATGAGGTTGGAATAAGAGGAGGGTGTGTAGTGTTGGCACATAAGCCACATAACTGTCAGCCACACATGTTATCAGGAAGTTCTCCGTATTTTGCAGTCAAAAAGCAGCATTGTTTCTCAGGAGTGTCAGATCCATCTTTTTTCATCTTTTCTGTCCCCCGAGATACACTTTCCCCTTTGCCATATACTGATGTGCATATCCAGCTTGGGATATACTGATTTCACAGATCAGAGATGTTCAGTTAATTGCATTCCGCAACTTGCCAGACCACCTATGCGGAATTTATCTTTAAGTGGATCATGCATCTTCTCAGATTAACTTAAGGCATGTCTATTAAAAGCACATTTAACTGAACTGGCAGGAAAAGTGGGAAGTAGAAGTCCAAGAAGAGGGAAGCACGTTGAACAAACACACAGTTGACTCTTCTTATGAGGGCAAGATATTTGGCTTGTCTCCAGCTGTGAAAGAGTTTGCCAACACCATTGCATGGCACAGGAAAAAGAGATTGCATGTTAAAGTGTGATATTCTCTCACACTCACAGAAAACATCTTGGTTCCATGAGATATTGAAATGAAACTGGGGGGATTTTAAAGTGTGTTGTTTTATTTACAGAGTTTGTGGGAGTTGGTTTTGTAGGTGAGCAGGGCCGGCTCTAGGTTTTTTGCCGCCCCAAGCAAAAAAAATTTTGGCTGCCCCCTGTCCCAGCCCTGGGCTCCTCACCGGACCCCCCTGCTGCCCCAGCCCTGGGCTCTTCCCCCACACACACACACACCCTGCCGCCCCAGCTCTGGGCTCCCTCATTCCCCCATACCATTGCCCCCCACACACACCTCCTGCCGCCCCAGCCCTGGGCTCTCTCCCCCCCCCCCCCACCTGCACCCTCCTTCCACTGCAGCCCTGGGTCACTGGTAACTCGCTCCCACGGCAGGGCATTCAGCAGGAATTTTAGATGTGCACAGAACACAGACAGGATTGGTTCACATATGGTTACAGAACTGCAGTAAAGTGGAACAATTTTCAGCTTGTGTGACTGGAGGATATCTGGATGCATATTATAAGACTGTCCTACATAAATGAAGAAAAGTTGAGGTGCCTTTATTATTCTTTTGTTCCTCTCTTTCTTTCTATGGGGAATTTGCCAATGCAATATCACTGTCTTCCTTTTAAACAAACAAACAAACAAAAAAGCAATGGCAGTTGAAAATAGCAATTCCAGTCCTAATAACCACTGGGAAGCATTTCTTGCTCAATTTTATCCTACTTTTTCTACAGCAAGTTACAGTGGATCAGTATATTTGATTTGGGAGAAATGAAGTAATAGCTGCCCAAACTGAGCTTGAGCACTCCTGAATTTTGAGGTGTTCAAATCTGGAAGGCAGGTGCTGGGGGGGGGAGGGGGCTGTGGCTCTGCAGGGGAGCACGGCAGCATGTATGCAGCAGTGTGTCTGGCGCTGCGTGGAGCCAGACACGCTGGTCTGAGTGGCACAGTAAGGGGGTTGGGGGGTTGGATGGGGTGGAGGTTCGGGGGGGGCAGTCAGGGGCAGGGAGAAGGGGTGTTAGATGGGTCAGGGGTTGGGGGGGCAGTCAGGGGACAGGCAGCGGTTGGATAGGCATGGGGGTCCCGGGGATTTGTCAGGGGACAGGTAGGGGGTGGGGTCCTAGGGGGGGAAGTTGGGGTGGTCTCAGGAGGGGGCAGTTGGGGACAAGAAGAAGGGAGGCTTAGATGGGGGGTGGGGTCCCAAGGGGCAGTTAGGGGCAGGGGTCCCGGGAGGGGGCAATCAGGGGACAAGGAGCAGCGGCGCTTAGATAGGGGGTGGGGTCCCGGGAGGGGGTGATCAGGGGACAGGGAGCAGGAGGGGTTGGATGGTTTGGGGTTTCTGTGGGGGGCAGTTGGAGGGGGTGGATGGGGGCAGGGTGGGGCTACCCTCGCTCCCCGTGGAGTGTCCTATTTTTTTATTGTTAAAATATGGTATCCCTACCTTCACAGTGCAGCTCTCCATTCACTGCAGCATGAGGTCTCTGCTACCTCACTCCCTCCCCCCTCTTTCCTGTTGGTAGTGGCCAAGGGAATGCTGGGAAATGTAGTTCTTTCCCTGCTCCAGGGCTGGCTCTATAGGCAGGGAGCTAACCAAGGAACTACAGCTCCCAGGGCCCCCTGTTGGCTCTCAGCTCCCATGCTGGATCCCTGCCGCCCCTGCAAATGGGCTGCCCCAAGCACGTGCTTGCTTTGCTGGTGCCTAGAGCCGCCCCTGTAGGTGAGGTTGGGATTGTCTGCCCTATTCTGTTTTGAAGTTGGGTAAGAATTCAGCATAATTTCAATAATTATGCCACTCAAGCAATAAATTTAATATATATTTTACTTACACACACACACACAGAGGCAGACTTATTTCTGGCATCTCCTCAGTTTTGAGTGCTTGATTTTACAAACTTAATTTTCTTTTAACATAGTTTTTGTGTGCAATATCTATAACCCCTCCCAACACACACACACACACAGTGTGCATAAAATAAGGCATATGGATGCTTGAGTTTCCCATTGAGAATAAAGGGATTGTGACAGGGTGGACTAGGCGCAGAGGTCCCTTGTTGGAGGCTTCAGTGTCCTGCCACATCTGTCCCAGGAAAGGAGCAGTAGAGGAGTCCTCCAAGCAGACTAGAGTGGCTGCAGGGATCAATCAGGACCTATAAAAAGGAGCTTCAGAGACAAGTTCCTTGCTAGAGCCAGAGGAGTTCAAATGGTGCTCCTGGCTGGCCAAAGGGAACTGCAGCACCATGGACAGTTCAGGGCTGGCAGGGACTGGGCGGTGAGGAACAGCTCCTGGCTGGCTACTTGGCCTGAACTTAGATGAGCCCTGAGGTAAGGGTGAAGCTTTGGTGAAGGCTAGGGCCATGGGGAAGTGGTCCATGGAACTGAAAGCAGTGTAATTAAAGGGACTTGGAGGCATGTGGCTGCTATTCTTAAGTTTCCTGGGTTGGAACCTGGAGTAGTAGGTGGGCCCAGGTCCCTCCCATAAGCCACTGAGGAACTGGCCTACAATCGGACAGTGAGAAACCCCCAAAAGGGGATTTGAACTACTTAGTGGCTCAGCTGGAGGGCTGGGGCCAGAATAGTCCAAGAGGGTGAAACCATTGCCTCCAGGGGAGAAGCCCTGGGGATATGGCCCAATACCAGGGCTGGGACTATTTAAAGATCATGGATACACCCAATCAGAAGGGGTCCTCACAAAAGGTTGGTGCCATGCTGCTACAGAGACATTATAGAGGTTGGGCCATTATTAAGACTGCTAGATGTGACCTGAGACCTACCAGTTTTGTTTGAATTTGCAGTGATGTAAGCAGGCAGTCTTATTCTTGCACTGTTACTCTGCTCCACCCTTATTGAAATGTAGGTGATTCCTGCTCTACCATATAGCAGCCTGGGTTTTGTTATTCAGCTAAGAGACATGAATATAATCTGTGCTGGAAGCCTTTTTGAGGAGCAGAACAAAAATCCAAAACTGAGGCAATAAATAATGGGGCATCTTTTGTTTCCCCATAAATAGGTTGGGGAGGAGGTTTTTTATTTGTGGGGTGGGGGGCGTTGTAACTTTGGTTTTAAGTTATGGGAAATACTATTTTTATTGTGAGTGAATTGACCAGATTTTTATGGCACAAAAGGAAAACTAGATCTGCAATTGAGGAACTAAGAACACTTCTACTGTGTATCTACATAGCAATATTCATAATAAAACTCAAATATTAGATAAATAAGCCTGATATCACCCCAGGGGGAGGTCTATGAGTATTACTCTTTTGTAGACTGGGAAGTTGAGGTACAGAGAGATTAAGTGACTTCCCTAAAGTGTCAGGGTGATTCATAACCGAGAACTGGGAATAGAATTGAGGATTCCTGGCTCTACCTCTTCTAATCTTACCATATGACAGTGGACCTGAACCTGATTTGATTTACACCTGTTTCACATCAGTGTATCTCCATTGACATGTATGGAATTACTCCTGATTTACATTGGTGCAAATGAGAGGACCACCAGCTCCACTCATTTGAAAAATAAGTATGGAAAGAAGTTTTGAGTGTTAGGAGGGTGCTGATTTATTTATTAAATGCAGCTCTTTAAGGTAGCTGAATTTTAAGCCTGTCAAATCTTGACAGTGTCCCTTTTGAAGAAAAAAGTTTTTGGCTACACTAAACTACAACAGAAGAGTCTGTCTATCTTAGGCACTTAGGACTCTTGTTACCATGGGATCTCACAATCTCTACTGTATTTATTTTCACAACATTGCTGTGATGGAGACATATTATCCCCACTTTACAGATGGGAAACTGAGAAGGGAGACTACAGGTACATCTACACAGCCCACAGCAGCAAATCATGGTATGTTGATAAAAATTGCTATGTAGATGTTGCAGCTAGGGTTGGGAAGCCCACCCTGCTCCCTAGGCTCCAGCCATAGTGAAGGACATAAATCCACACTGTGTAGAAGTCAAGCAAAGGAGTTTATTACACACAGCGCTGGCGGAGTGTCACCTGGCTTATTAGGCTCAGAGACACTGTCAATCAATTGATTACAATGGAATATATAGATTTACCATGGGTGGGGGAAAGTGACGGGGTAGGCAGTTCCACACCCCGGGATAGGTTTTGCAGCAAGACAAGATAGCACAGTAGCCAATGGTTAAAAAGGTTACATAACGTCTCCGCCCATGGTCTCAAGTTAGCAAGTTAACATTTAATTAATACTTTGATAAAATGTTATTAGTATAAAATATATATGTTGAATTCTGATTTGGGGTCCATAGGAATGGAGCAACTCCTTTGATTATCCAACAGGTGCATTCCTAGGGGTTAAAGCAAAGAAACAGTGAAAGCATATGGCAATAGAGATTGTCTCCTTTATGTCTTAAGGCAGGGCATTGGTCCCTGGGAAGGGAGGTGAAAGGATGCCATATCATTATAGTGACGTGCCAATTTTTCATAAACTCAAGGTTGGATCTGTGGGAAGACTGTTTTCCCTTCAGGAGAAACACAATAGGAACAGGGATCCTTTGTTCAATTTGAAACATTGGATGAAACATAATTATTCAGTTATTGCTTCAACATCTGGCATTTCTACTGACCAAGCATATCTTAGCAAAGGCAATGTTATCTTGTTTACCCCAGCTTTTCTCTTAGCTGATCACTATTAGCTAGGCCTCTGGTCTCCAGACCAAACTCTGGACTTTGGGTCTGGAAAAGAGCTGGCACAATCCATATACCGGGTTGTTATATAAAATGCACATGGATTTTAACCCTTCACATAGCATGAGCCCAAGTCTGTCAATCCAGGCTCTGAAAGTTTCTGCCACTTGCTGTGTAGACATACTCTAAGTGCCTTGACCAAGATCAGTCAGGAAGTCTGCTGGAGCAGGGAATTGAGACAGGACTCCTGAGTCCCAGGCTAATCCTCTAACCATTGAGACACACGAGTGCTCCGAGATGGTAATGAAAAGACAAAAATGGAGGGATTGTACAAAATGAAGATGGCAAGTACAATAATGATAGGAAAGGGAAGAGAATTATTTTTTAGCTATCTGAGATGCAGACAACCAAGAAAACAATGAGTAGGGCCTTTGAAGGACACAAGTGAAAAGTTAGTGACATGAGTTTGATGTCGCTGAGGGCCTAAATGATTTCTCAGTATTTACAAAGGAGGCAGAAGGCATGGTAACATCCCTGAGATGGAGATAGATTTTTCTGGAGGGAAACTGAAATGTTAAAAGGCTTTCTTATTGCACCAGAGCCGATAACAAGGCAATTAGAACTATTAAAAATTGACAAAGCATCAGTTCCCAGATGAATTAGATCCCATAATTCTGAGAGAAATAGCAAAGAAAACAGGAAAGCCCTTTGGCAAAGATTTTTGATGGCTCACTGAAGACATGGAGGACTAGAGAGAGTGGATAATAGAGTTCCCCTATTAAACCGACAAGATACTACAGACCTGCAAGCCTAGCTAAGGGCCAGATCCTGGAAGGTGCACAACTCCTTGTGTGATCCCCCTCAATGCTTCAGAAGTGTTTGATCCCATATAATTCAGGATAGAGGAAAAGAGCAAAAATGACATCAGGATTTAAATAATTAGGCATGCAATCTGGGCACATGGCTCAGCATACAGGATGGTAAACTAGCTAGACCATGCCCCAAATTTGTCTTAGATTTTAGAGGAATGAGGGAAGAATAGAGAAAACAGACCCACAAAATGACAATGAAGTATACAGTGAGTCTTTCTGCACTATGTCTAGTGTAGTATAGTATAGTAGCCAAGTAACATTTAAAAAGAAGTAAAAATATAATCTAGTTTGGTGATATGAATTAACTTTTATATTAATTCATACTTCCTTCTCTGTACGGTGCTTTTGTGTCCCCCATTACTTTAATATTGGAGCACCTCACAATCTTTCATGTATTTATCCTTACAACTCCCCATTTTACAGCTTGGGAATTGAGGCACAGAGATACTAAGTCATGCAGGAAGACTGTGATTGGGCAGAAAATTGAATCCAGATCTCCCAAGGCCTAGGCCAGTACCCTAACCACTGTATCATCCTAACTGGAAGCTATGTAAACTTGTACTGCAAACGGGATAGATAGCAGGGTCAGGCCAGGTAACCACTTGCCTGGGATGCCTCCAAGGAAATGATGATTAGTCAGTAGGTAGCATCCTTTCCTCTTAGCCTGAGCTGAACCTATGCTTGTGGAGGTCACTGTGCTGTTGGTGCTGGCATTTTAAATTCATGGTCCTGGATACTCCTGAGAGGTTTTTGTCTTCCTCTGCAGCATGGAGCACAGGTCACTTGCATGTGTTAATGGTGGATTCTCTCTAACTTGAAGTCTTTAAATCATGATTTGAGGACTTCAGTAACTCAGCCAGAGGTTATGGGTCTATTACAGGAATTGGTGGGTGAGGTTCTGTGGCCTGCCATGTGCAGGAGGTTAGACGAGATGATCATAATGGTCCCTTCTGGCCTTACTCCATGAGTCTAAATATCACATGACATTTTGTAAGTGTTAGGATGTTAACCTTTGTGTCCTGGCCACTCTCCCACTTATAGATACATTCTGCCCAGCAAAATTCTCCCTGTAGTTTCAGTTGAATGAGTTGTTTTTTCACTTCTGTGCTGTAATCTGTTATGTATTGCCGTGTGCTGTTAAGCTAGTGGTTCTCAAACTTTTGTACTGGTGACCCCTTTCACATAGCAAGCCTCTGAGTGCGACTCCCCCCCCCTTATAAATTAAAAACACATTTTTATATATTTAACACCATTATAAATGCTGGAAGCAAAGTGGGGTTTGGGGTGGAGGCTATCAGCTTGCGACCCCCCATGTAATAGCCTTGTGACCCCCTGAGGGGTCTCGACCCTCTTTTTGAGAACCCCTGTGTTAAGCAGTTGTGCCATTTCACTCAATTTGTGACCAGTGAAGCAAACTCTGCATATAGCTAAGTTTCTAGGGTGTCTTGGGCTCTAATGTGTTAGTAGACACCATATATATATGATATATTATTACTACACTGTGTATCCTAATTACGTCGCCTTTGTAAGACTTAAGTGCCACAATTATTTCAACTAGAAGAGTCCAAGATATTAACAAAGTGGACCTCTTGACAACCCCTGCACAATTTGCTTATAGGAGTAGCAAAGCAACAGGATGAAATGTCCTAAAGTTCCCTCTTGTAGCAAAATAGACTACTAGATTATGAATAGCCAGGTAATACTTTAAATATGTCCGTGAAGAAATATTGATGCATTGAATCTGTTTACAAGATATGCTTTTTCAGCAAGTGCATATACTAACATTCAGAACAACAAATTCAATACAACTTAAGTCAGACTCCTTCCCCAGTAGATCTCCATACTTCTCCTACACTAAGCCCTCATCCCCTCCTTGAATGAGTTAACTGTCTATGGTCCCAATTCATTAAAGCACTTATGCACACAAATCAAAGCCCAGAGATGGATGATGGAGGGGGGCAGCAGCTAATTTCAGGTAGCAATATACAGAATTTAATTTGAATAAAATATTGATCAGCAACAGGCAATTCAGTCATGGAGCTTGGTTTCACATGATAGACAATGATGGTGACCATAACATTTCTTTGGTAATATTTGGAATTCCAAGTGTTGGTTTTTAATCCTTTAGGGCAGAAATCTCATCTCCCTCCCATGACATTCTGCTGCAGAGGAACTCGAGCGGGAGCTCCCTCAGTATAAACAAGAGGGAGCTGCTGATAGGGCTATCCGGCTTTGGCACTCCCTGCCCCTTGGTCCACCAGAACCTACATTTGTTAAGATGCTAGGCATGCCAGTCTGTTTTCTCCCTTCTCTCTGGGTGTTGAACAGAGAGTAGTGTGAGTTAGATAAATTTATGGCAGCGTTTTGTTATGCTGTGATTTTTAATGTATGGGATAGTTGCCCACAGCACTGGATGGGCACCTACAAATTGTACTTCTATAAATCTGAATAAATATTATTCAGTCTGGATTCTGGCAGTGCCAAAGGCTCCAGTCTGAACTGGGGCATTGTTGTGCTGGGTGCTGTATAAATACACAGGAAGAGAGTCTGTGTTTTGAAGAGCTTGCAAGACTAAAGCACCAATCCTGTAACTGGCTCCATGCAGGAACAGGGATAAGCCTGTACGAAACCATTTCCAGCACTGGGGCCTAATATAACATGTAACGCCCACAGACCTAGGTCGTCATCGGCCGGGATCAAATTTGAGATCTCTGTAGCTTAATGCATGAGCCTCTACTGCATGAGTTAAAAGACATGTGAGGGGTTTTTTAGGCAACACTGTAGCAGATTTATCAACCTCTAGCTAGTCTAGTTGCCACTAGAGGGGGACAGAGTGCCACACAAAGCAGGCATTGGTTACATACTTCCCCTAGCTGACACAGTGTGTTTCGAGCTTCAGAGACTTCCCAGATAAGCCCCCACTTGTAACATGACAGACACTGTTTGGTGCAGGATCAAACCTGGGACCTCTGGACCTTAATGCATAAGCCTATACTGCATGAACTAAAAGACACATTTCTCTTAGCTAAGTCTGTAGCCGACTTGTCAACCTTTACCAGGTCTAGCTGCCATTACAGGGGGACACACCCCGGGGGCATGGGTTACAAACACAAGATGCAACAAGCAGGAATTCAATACTATATAAAGGAAGTCCAGGGCGGAAGTCCAGGGTGGAAGCCCTCCTTATAACCTACTCTGCCTACAAATAACTGAGCTTGTTTATTCATGTACACATCCTGACTTTACTGTCTCCATTTGCCCCACCTCACCCCCTTTCTGTCAGTGTAGCCATCTGTTTCATATTCTCGTAATCCTAGACTGAGAGCCCTATGGCGCAGTGGTTTTCCTTGTTTTACTCATCTGTACGGTGACTAGCACAATAGGGCCCTAATTCCTGACACTGGCCTCTCGGCACTCCTGCAATATCCATACACAACAAGCGATAAAATGTGCTTTACCTAGATTAGCTGTTTACATAGCTTTCTAGTTCAGAATCATTTAAGCATATATATATATATATATGTATATGCTTATATATATATATATATATATATATATATATATATATATATATATATATATATATATATATATATATATATAATATCAACAATAAATAATGCTAAGCTCCATTGGTGAAAGAACTCTTGTGGTTGTTAATTTTCCCCCACTTATCTTTCCTCTGCATAAGGGATAAGAATAGGTTTGTGTTGCAAATTCCAGGCAGTCAATCTCTCCTCAATGACAGTTTTGCTGCAATTCTTCTAATTTCAAGCTCCTTCTTGAAAGGGTAATCGTGAAACAGCATAGAGCGTGTTTTTGCAGCCATTGGCAGCTAAAACTGTCAATTTATTTCCACAGATTTAACTTGCAGCTTGAAAAAAGGCTGCTTGCCCACGTCGAATGAGTTGTGCATGCACCAAGCCACACATTTTAAAATAAGCCTAAAACTTAACATTGGAAGTGTCCTTACATCAGTTCATCCCACTTTTATGCTCCATGGACAAAATCTTCTTTTCGCCAAGTGTTTTATCAAAAGTGTTTCTACCAAATTTTACAGAAATAGATGAATACACACGGGATGCACCAGCTGTGTGCTTTTCAGCACTCCTAACATGGAATTTAAAAGTCCTGTGTGCATGTGTAACAATTGCCACCATTGGTTGTTAGCAAGATTTGAACTGGAACCTTCAGCACTGAAGTGCTGGCCTCTGTCCTTAAAGGACTAACTACACTGGCATGTTCAACAGATAGTGTAACCCACTGACTGATGTGTGTCACCTCACTTAATTCACTATATTTTTGTTTTAACTTTTTATGTTACCAGTATTAACATACACAAACTTTTCATACAAGTATTAACAAATCTTATTCGTAAACTGTATTTGTTATCTTTAAAAGACCCATTTGGGTTTGGCCAACTTCTTCTCCTGGTCTGTATATTTCTTTTGTTCAATTTCCAAAAATGGAAAGCAGATGTTATAAAATCTACTAGCTCCTGATATAAGGCTGCTAGCCACTTTTTCCATTGGTAGGATTTCCCATATTTTGGTTCACCAGGTTATTAATGTTGGGGTTCTCTCTTTTTGCTATCACACATCTGGGTGCTAATAGCAATTGTGTTGTCATTTGGTTCTTCTGGGAGTTGATAACTTCGTTTAGACAATAACCGAATATGGGTTCTGTGGATAGCCTAATTTTAGTTGAAATTTGGCACTCAAATACCATCGGGATGAGGTCTATATAGGAACCTGTATAGGAGAGGGTTTTTAGCTGTAATCTTGGCTTTGCTTGCAAATTGCTCTTGCTGCTGTTTACATGGTCCTTTTTCACCTTCATTGTTGGAATTCAGTTGAAGGATATTAGGGGCGGAAAGTGAAAGATGTCTTGGCCCTTTCTAGGATATCCAGGGAGCCCCACACCTAATACAATCAGACCACTGCTATTTGCAGTGACAGACAAGAGCTTTTACAGAGCTCTGGTGTGGTGCTCACTCTTATCCCTGCTGGCATTATGCTGTTGGCAGATGCAGTGCATGAGGCTACAGAGCCAGCAAAATCCAAACCCTTTGCCCCCTGGAAATGTGAACCACAATGATGAAACACACACTTGCACTTGAGATATTTTATACATCCTTAAAGCTCTAAGCTCTCAAGTCCCCTGCTGCTGTTCTTATTGAAGTTCTGATTTCACTGTTCTCTGAAAATTAAGTATGGGGCGTCCTCTGGCAGCCTTTTCCTTTTCAAATAGACGCGCCACGTCATTTGCATTTAAAGGGGAAGCAAGAGGGTAGGACTCAAGAAAGGAGATCTATTTTAGGATGGCTCCAAGCTCAGAGTGTTCTGATCACTTCTTCCGAACAGCCATGTTTAGGGTCACCATGAAATCTGGTCTCTCCCCATGAAATCTGGTCTTTTGTGTGCTTTTACCCTATACCATACAGATTTCATTGGGGAGGCCAATATTTCTCAAATTGGGGGTCCTGACCCAAAAGAGAGTTGCAGGGGGAACGCAACACTATTTTAAGGGGGTTGCAGTATTGCCACCCTCATCTCTGTGCGGCCTTCAGAGCTGGGAGGCCGGAAAGTGGCGGCTGTTGGCTCAGATGCCAGGCTGTTGGCTGCTCTGAAGGCAGCGTCCAGCTAACAGCAGTGCAGAAGTAAGCACGGTAATACCATACCATGACACCCTGACTTCTGCACTGCTGCCTTCAGAGCTGGGTGGTTAGAGAGCGGGGGCCGCTGACTGAGGGCCTAGCTCTGCAGGCAGCAGTGCATAAGTAAGGGTGGCAATACCATACTAGGCCATCCTTACTTCTGCATTGCTGCATTCAGAACTGGGTGGTTAGAGAGCGGGGGCTGCTGACTGAGGGCCTAGCTCTGCAGGCAGCATTGCATAAGTAAGGGTGGCAATACCATACTAGGCCATCCTTACTTCTGCATTGCTGCTAGTGGCAGCTTCTGCCTTCAGAGCTGGCCTCCTGGCCAGCATCAGCCGCTCTCAACAGCAACTCAAAAGTAAGGGTAGCAGTACTGCGAGCCCCCCTACTACACTCCCCCCTTCCCCCACCACTCCTTTTTGGATCAGGACCCCTACAATTACAACACCATGGAATTTCAGATTTAAATGGCTGAAATCATGAAATTTACGATTTTTAAATCCTCTGACTGTGAAATTGACCAAAATGGACCATGAATTTGGCAGGGCTCTAGATATATAGCATGGCAAATACTTCAAGAGTCAAAAAAAGGAAAGTTATGGACCCAGGGTGAAATGGGGTGAAAGGCAACATTCCAAATAGGAGGGCTTGGAGCAGGAACGCTCTAGGTATAAGAAGAGAATTTAGATAAGCAGAATGTAATTTCTTGAACTGGAATATGGGCTGAAGGGCAGGGTCAGCATCCTGATGCTTGCAAAGAATGCCAGGCACTCTTCAATAACCTCAAGGAGACAAGTGGTCTGTGGGATAGGCTACTCGGGAGACCTGGGTTCTATTCTCGGCTCTGTCACTGACCTGATGTGTGACCCTGGCAAGTCACTTCATCGGTCTCTGCCTCTGTTTCCCCCTCATTCTTCGTCTTGTCTATTTGGATTATAATATCTTTGGGGCAGGGACTGGACTGTATCTCACTGTTTGTATGTACAGCACATAGGAAAATGGGGCCTTGCTCTCAGTTATAGTCTCTAGGCATTACTGGAATACAAATTAAATACAGTTATTTGGAAGAAAATGTGTTGTCGTTTTTCTTTTGGAAAAAAAATGGACTTTCCCTCAAAAAACTGGAAACCCCCAAACTGATAATTTTTTTACTGGAAACTGCAGAAAACCAAAAAAAACTATTCCGTTATCATGTTACCATTTTCACTGTTTGGTGTTCTAGGACAAGATATTGGAAATTTTCAAGGGAAGCAGACACTTTGTGTGAAAATTTTCATTTAGTGTCAGGGCTGGGCTGTAGGTAGCCATGCCTAGTGGCTGGCCTAGGGTGAGGGCCAGGTCACTGCACCAGCCAAGGTTCAGCAACATGAGGTTAGGAACCGAGATTCAGATACCAGAAATCGGTCAGGTAACCAACAGATTGGGATCAGGCCACAAAAGCAGGTAGTGCCGGGTGAGCAGTCCAAAGCAGGAAGGAGCCCAGTTGGAAAGCTTCCTGTTCCGCCTTCCAGTTTAAGTAGTAGGAGGAGCAGACCAGTCAGGAGCGCCAGTGTTCCACCAGTCAGAGCCCCGGGGTGAAGACTGCTGTCTGACAGACCTTCAGGAAGTCCTGGTTCTAACTGATGCCAGTAAGCTGATTGATAGAGGGTTGGAGTGTGGTGTGGTGTAGTGATCCCCTACAGACCTGGGTTTAACACATGTGGGTCATGACAATTCATTGAAAACCCAATTTTCTGTTGAAAAATAGTTTTGCTGGAAAATTTTCAACCAGACATACATTTAAATAGCAGTGATACCAATGAAGGCTTACATCTTGCAGTGCATTACTCACGCAAAAAGCAGCAAAGAGCTAAACCTTTTCTGAAGCTAAAAAAACACTCCTTTAGTATGCGCTTTCTGATCCCAGCTGGGGCCAGAAGTGGACATCCCAGAATATTGTGAAAGAATATATTAACTCTGTATTTCTAATCCATCTCCAATTACAAAGTACAGTACTAGCAATCCTGGGAGAGTCCTAGGCCAGTCTCCGCAGGCCTATGTGGCTTTCATAATTCAGATAAACAGCTGAATATCTGGTGGCTTAGCCAAATATCCAGAACTTCACAGGTTTAAGTATCACTAAATCACTAAATATGTTCATAATAATAAGAGTATTGCTCCATTCTGCCTGGACTCCAACTTGGCCTGTTAGAATTGTATTTAACTAGGCTCAGACAATTCGCTTTATCTCCAAATGGCAAAGCTTGTACAATGCCATTTTTTTAACATGTAATGCTCCTTCATAAATTCCTTCGTTATTTTTTTTCCGCTGAAACTCTTGTTGAAAATTAAACTATTAAATGTCGTGTAAACATTACTGAATTAGGATGTTAACATTTTAAAATTGCCTCATTTCTCTTTAATGTGTTTTTGCTGTTTTCCTTGCCTAATTATCCTCCTTTTCAATATTTATGTTAACGTGACCTTTCTCTGATTGAATGGCTTTAAATGCTTCTCAAGTACTTACAGCATCATGATTTTAAAATTAAATTATGTCGTTGTGGAAAGGATTGCAATGACATCCAAAAAGCAGCAAGAGGAGGGAAGGAGGCCTGTATCTTGGCCCATGTGAGTTAGGTGTCGATTCTGAAAGTATTAGAGATGTGAACTCTTTCAATCAAATGGAATGCACGTTAGATAACAGCAATGACTTTTGTTTTCTGTTCCTGGTTAGAAAGATTTTCAAGTGAATTTCAGGTGTAGTCAAAGTTGCCAAATTCACCAGCCCTGAAAGCTTAACCTTACTAAGTGTGTACTGCTTTGATTTATTGCTCCCACTAAAAACAGTGGAGCTACTCCAGGGATGAACTTGGCGTGGTAGGGCTGCTCCCATTAATATAGGCAGCAGGGGTATATCCAGGCTTTCCAATTCAGTTCTATTTTAGGGCCGAATTCTGCTCTTTAAAACCCTGTGAAGTCAAAGAGTACAAAGTCTATAATAGTAAAAGCTGACAGCAGAGTTTGATTTACTTTGCCTTTTTTTTTTTTTTTTTTTTTTTTGGCACGGTCTTCAGAATAGATGTTCTGGCACAGGGGTAACCACTCACTTGGTTTGAGAGCATGACAACCTCCAATCCTCTCTGTCATGCACACAGTTTCTAAAACACTTTCATCACCCGCACTTGGAGGGAGAGATTCTAAGTGGCCAGAGGAGTGGAAATGAGAGAGGACCATTTTGGAAGATGGAACTGGACTAACGGAAGAGATCTCAGGTCATCTAGTCCAACCCCCTGCTCAAAGCAGGACCAACCCCAACTGAATTATCCCATACAAAGCTCTGGCTGGGATGATTTAGTTGGGGTTGGTCCTGCTTTGAGCAGGAGGTTGGACTAGATGACCTCCTGAGGTCTCTTCCAACCTTAATCTTCTATGAACAGAGAAGGAGGGAGGAAAAGAAAAGTAAAACCAGAGAGAGAAGAAATCTTCAGGAAAGATTTTTTTTTTTTAAAGAAAACGGATGAAAAATCAAAGAAAGGTCAGAACTGAGGGAAAACCCTGAATGCTGAATAACTGATGTAGAAGGAAGAGTGGAAAACAGGAAGAAAAAAGGGAAAGATGAGTGGGGGAAACAAAGGGAGGGGACTGTCAGTTTTAGATAGCAACCTCATTTTATACAACATTTTGAATCTTTGATTTATTATCTTTTGATGTGCACGAGTACACAAAGACAAGGCACTTCATAGTACTCTCTCTTCGGCAAGATACCAAACCAGCTGAAACTAGCAGCTAGCTCAACGAGCAGCCTCCAGCAAGCTAAAGTCCCTCCCCACCGCATAACAAACCCTAGTCCCTTTCAAGCTCCTCTATCCTCACAGCCTGAGTAAGTGAGTGCACCTTGCAGTGTGACCTGTTGATCAATAGTCATGAGCTATTTTGGGCCTGTTGCCGGCCCAGAGGGCCCGAAGGGGCAACAGGGGGTTCGTTGCCCGGTGTGCATCGCACCAATAGACACACCAGGGTGGAGAAGCAAACCAAGTTTATTCGAGATCTCGAAAAGGCACTCAGGAGACCAGCATGTCTCAAATCGGAAGCACAACAAATACAAGCAAGTTTCCCATTTTATATTCCAAGCTGTTTGTGTGCAAGCCTTTGTTCTGTTTCCCTCCTAACCCTTCCTTCCCGACAGCAGTTACAGCAGGCACTACATTGTGGTGTGTTAGAAAAGTTCTCGTCCGCATGTTTATCTTTGGCCTTGCAAGCTCAGACGTAGTAGACTTCCCCCTTCCCCCCCTTTCTTCCTTATCACTACTGCTTCTGCTAGTGTGAGTGAAACTGCAGCTGTCTGTTAAAAAAAGCTGACTGTTACATATTCTGCTTTTAGGCTGGTTAACATTGAGGCTGGTTAAAGTTCACAAGATGGAGTTACTTTGGCTCACTTAGACCCAGAGCAGGGGGGTTTCATCGGCACTTATGGCCTTCCACCCCCCCCTGAGTTACCTGGTAGCTATGCCTAGTGGCACCAACAGGCCAGTGGTGAAAGCAGGTAGTTCAACTGCTTTGAAAATATGCAGCAACTGAAAATATGCGTCACTTTGGTGAAGAGGGGTAGTACCCACTTCCCGACATGTAACCCCGGATTGTGGTTCAGCCTCATTTTCTTCTTGATAAGTTGGCAGATATGATGGAGAATGCATTACTAGCCTCCAAGCAGAGCCAGGAAGAGGCATCTCATTGAGATGAGATGCTGCAGATAAACTATATGAATTACTAGATAGGTCTAGCATTTCAGGATGAGAAATGATAACATTTAGCAAGTTTGCTCTGCCCAACAGGTCTCTGGTTGCTGCAGATCAATGCCACTAATGCAAGTCCTGTCCTCCCACACAACCTTAGCCAGATAAACAGTAAACACACTGTTGCCATAGAGCACACACTAGTGGTCCATAAGACACATGGAGTTCTAATTGGTATACTGGAAGCTTGCAGGATAGAGACTAAAATGAAACAAGACTGAGTCACTGCTGAGAACTTTGGGGAAAAAAGCCCCCCCAAAAAGCATTTTGCGGGGCGGGTGGCAGGGAGGAAGAAAGAGAGAGAACACAATCATCTTTTTATGGGAAAAGATGTCAAACTGTCATGTTAGTCTCCGCTGAGACTCCAAGTGCTAACGGTTGCCAGGGTAACTGTTGTGCCAAGCCTCAACACTTATGTATTTTTCCATTGATAATTGCTAATGTGAACAAGTGCTGGCTTGCACTTTACACCTGCCTGGCTTGTAAGTCTACCTTAATTGGATGTGCCAAGTTTGAGGAAAAAGTAATCTGCCCTTTCAAGACAAGTGACAGGTAGATGAAGTGTTGTTTAGGCCTTTATTGTAACAATTTTGCTGACAAAATTACTGTGAACTGTCTTCCCTCAGTGCACATATACTGCCTTTGTTTACTGAATGCAAAGTTAAAGTTGCTGGCTTTATTAAAGTAAATCTGGCTAAAGTTTTAAAAAGCAGTTTGGTGCTGCATGCTGAAACGTCACTTTGACCTCAAGGTTCAATGTAATCCTTTTGGTGGCTCAGTGCATTTTATTTCATATGTTATGTGAAAACTCTCTTTCAAAATGGTTCTCCCTTATTCCCCTTGACCAACGTTTTAACACGAGGGTTTTTTTCATGATTTGAAATTGGTTAATTAAATGCTGGATATCTTAAGGAAAAATCCTGTAGAATTCAATAGGGATGAAACCCATAGAATTCTGTAGAAATTGCTCTACAGATCTCTAGCCTAAGAATTTCAGAAGTAACAGGTGAATCTGCATCCCTTAGATTTTGGGTGCCCAACTCAAGACGCAATAAAGCAGTGGTACCCAAACTTTTCCTGTCACGCGCACCTCCTTACCAGTAATGGAATCTGTCCACGCATCCCCTCCATTACTGCACAGTTGGCTCAGCAAAGGAGCTTGGGCTGAAGGCGGAGCTGGGGATTGAACTGAGGATGGGGGAGGAGCTAGGGTTAGAGGTGGAGCTGGCCTGGGGGCGGAAAGGGAATAAGGGCATAGCTGGGCTGGGGGCGAGCTGCGGCCGGGGCAAAGCTGCGGGGCCAAGGCAGAGCTGGGGGCAGAGTGGGGCTGGGTGGTGCTCCTTCCCCACCCCTCATGGGGGCTTGCCTGGGCCCCGCTGCGCACCCCCAGAATGTTCCTCTGTGCCCTCCTAAGGGGGCAAGCCCTACAGTTTGGGAACCATTGCCTTAAAGGGTGACTTTGAGCTTAGCACTTTCTAACATCAGACCTCTGTAAGGTATCACAAACTGAGCATCAAGAAACTCAGACACGCAAAATCACTAGTGACTTTTGCCCAATAGGATTTCATTCTCTAGTCACTTATTTCCATAGGTGTGCTGTACGATCATATAACATCCCATAATGGAGATAAAATTCTCTCCTCAATCCTACAGCATCACTCCCCACCCCCAAAAAACTATAGGAAAGTGAGTATGTTATATATGATTTTTTCCATAAGGGGATTACAGAGCTTATGTTCAGTTCTTGTTTGCATTTCAGAACTATGTCAAGTCTGGCCAGCTTTCCTTCTGAGTGCATGCACTCTCTGTAATTCAGCATTTCTTTGATGTTGGTTTTTCCCAGTGCCTTGAACTGAAGAAAAGCTTCATGAAACCAATATGCAAGAGAGAATGAATATCTGAATAAATACACAGCACTTAATATTAGCAGCTTGCATCCAAAGAGCTCAAAACACTTCATAAAGGATAAGTAGTTTTATTCCATTTTACAGATGAGGAAACTGAGGCACGGAGAGTCCATGGCAGAGCGAGAAGTAGGACACAGGCCTCCTGCCTTACTGTCAAGTGCTCTAATCACTGGACAACACTGCCTGCCGTATTCAGATGTTTCCATGATCATATAGGCTAGATGGTGAAATGCTCATTCACACTGAGTAGCAACTTGCTCCTCAAGTATATCTGTTTATTTCAGTGGGACTAACTGAGGACTAAAAACACAGTTCGGTGTGAGTAAAGATGGTACAAGCTGGCCCGTAATAACATGCCAAAATGTTGTGGCGGATAATCATATTAAAACTGGAATTATTTAAATCCCAAATGTATTCTGAAGACCATCAGCCAGCACACGGTCGGGAATCATTTCCTCTCCAAGAACACTGGCTCCATGGAACTTTTATTGTCAAGTTAGCTGAACTCATTATATGAGCAAACAAGGGCTGCTGAGCCTGCCCAGGGAGGCAGGGTATTTACTGCACCTCATTCGGGATATGTTTATTCCCCATTTTCAAGGGACGTCTATTTCCTCTAAGAATTCTTACTTGGCATAGATTCCCTGGGCTACGTTCCACCCTCACACGCTTGCATGGTTGCAGAGATGTAACAGAGGGACAGGATTTGGGATTGGATGGATGTCACTGAAGGCAGAATGTGGCTCCTAGAATGTATAATGTGACAAAGTTCCTCCTCTATCTTGGTGGGTCCTGCGCTTATTGGTGGATTTTCTTGCCTCAGAGGTTCACCATGTGGCTTGGGGAACAGCCCAGAGACCTTCCCCTCTGGAAGAACCCACAGTCCAGGTCAATTGGGAGGTTTGGGGGGAACCCGGGCCCGCCCTCTACTCCGGGTTCCAGCCCAGGGCCCTGTGGACTGCAGCTGTCTATAGTGCCTCCTGTAACAGCTGCATGACAGCTACAACTCCCTGGGCTACTTCCCCATGGCCTCCTCCAAACACCTTCCTTATTCTCACCACAGGACCTTCCTCCTGGTGTCTGATAACGCTTGTGCTCCTCAGTCCTCCAGCAGCACACCCTCTCACTCTCAGCTCCTTGCACCTCTTGCTCCCAGCTCCTCACACTCGCACCACAAACTGAAGTGAGCTCCTTTTTAAAACTCAGGTGCCCTGATTAGCCTGCCTTAATTGATTCTAGCATCTTCTTCTTAATTGGCTCCAGGTGTCCTAATTAGCCTGCCTGCCTTAACTGGTTCTAGCAGGTTCCTGATTACTCTAGTGCAGCCCCTGCTCTGGTCACTCAGGGAACAGAAAATTACTCATCCAGTGACCAGTATATTTGCCCTCTACCAGACTCCTGTACCCCACTGGTCTGGGTCTGTCACAATAAGCAGCAACCTGTCATGAAGCATCAGTTGGCTGAGCATTTATTAATGGTCACGACATATAGGAGAGCGAGATTTCACACTGTCAGTCACTAACAGTGATGGAGGTTGAGGCATATATAAGAAGCTTACAATGGTAGGAAAGGATTGTGTGTTTTCCCTCCCCCTTCCTCCCCAACATCAACAGACAGCAATTTTATTCACTTCGTGGTTGAAAAATTGACCTAGATTTTCAACTCTGCCATTGAATTGTTTACAAAAGCATCTATAGGGGGAGTTTACTCAGTAATGTTACTAAAATGGAGCAGCATGGATACATGTAGTGGAGAACTGCAATGCAATATCAAAGATATTTTAATCACTGCATCTGATTATAATGAGGAGTAAACCATTAAGGAAAAGGTTTGGACAGTGTCTTAAATATGCTAGAACAATGAGTAATTCACAGTCCGATAGGAAGCTGTTGTCGCTTATACAATCTATAGATCAGCAGACCGGGAAAGCAGCCCCCACTTGAATATCTGACATACCAAGAAAAAGTCTTGCGGGGAGACACCAGCGCCATTCAGAAGGGCACATCATATATTTCCACAGAGAACGCTGCAGAACACAGAAACTTACTTCTTACAAGCTGCAAGGTTTTTCTGAGCTGCTGTTATGCTACATGTTCCTCTCTGCAAGGCAAGGATTTCAGCCTCAGTGAAGGGGCAGAAAGTAGGATGTAAGATGTGGATGCAAGAGCAACTCTGGGCTCAGCTGCACAGATTCTGATTCAGACATACACAGCCAAGTTCCCTTTGTGTGCCTTCCAGGCTCCCCTTCCAGCTGGGTGCATGTGTAGCCTGAGCTCTAGATTATGTATGAATTATATTGATTACCTAAGAATTTCCAGGTATTACTTTGAGGGTTGACAGGTTCTTGCCCCAAGATCAGGCCCAGTATTAAAATTACTATATAGCTGGGAACCCCGATGTGCATGGTTGCAACACTCACACTATAGGAACTCTTCTCTGTTTCCAAATAGCAGCCGTATACTCTCACCGTCTCTTGCTGGATGACTTGAAATGTTAGCCATTATCTTCCTCATCACCATTCCCTTCCTCTTCATCACCAGTGGCCATCATTCTGGCCTCTTCCAATGGCTACATCTCTCTCTCCTACTGCCCAGACTTTGGGATGCAACTTTAATAATATGTTATGCTGACACCACTATAACTAACGCATAGTGGTTTTCCCCCATTTCCTTGTTTATAGTTCCTTACCCTTCTTCTTCTATAGGTTATTATTGATACGTGTATCTACCATTTCAGCTCATGATCATATCCGTCATCTCTTGCTTAAGAGGATTTTACTTCCACGTTCCTTGCGGTAGCAGTTACTGGAACATTCTATCTCCTACTATTGAGCAAGCTTTCCTTAGTTCCTAAAATCTAAAGGTAACCATTGATCTATGCCAAGGTTACGGCCTTAACCACACTTATGCTAGCCTATGCTTCAGCTAATATCTTACAGGATATAGAATACTGTAGGTTCCTTATGTTACAGATGAATATAATGAAAGCAGCTAAATATAATGATGGCAAAGCAGTGAATATAGTAAAGCCTATGGGCTACATGTGGTTCTCCCAATACAGCTGAGGTTAATGCTGCAAGGACTTGCAATGCTACTCTGAGCAATTCGCCACACACTTTACTTCCCCTTTTCATGGAAGCCTCACTCATATGGCCACTTCCCAGATCTGCTCTAGATATCTCAGGTACTTATCTGCCCCTCAGCTTACCATAGTATTTGAGCACTCTACAATCATAAATGTATTTATCCTCACAGCTCCCTTAGCCGCTAGGGCAGTGTTAATATCTCCATTTGCAGATGGGCAACTGGGGTACAGAGAAATAAAGTGACTTGTTCAAGGGGTAACAGGAAGCATGGCAGAGCAGGGAATTGAACCCAGGTATCTCAAAAACAAGGCTAACACTCTAATCTAGTGGTCCCCAAACATTTTCAGTTATGCCCACCCCTGGCCCAGTCTGCGCCCCACCCAGGAGTCACGGCTGGGGCTGGGAGCAGAGCCAGAGCCACAGTCGGGAGCCGGAACAGAGCTGCCCGTGGCTAGGAGCGGGGCTGCAGTCGGGGCTAAAGCCGGGGGCCGTGGTTGGGAGCAGGACCTGTGGCTGGGGCCGCAGCTAGGAGTGGAGCCACAGCCAGGAGTGGGTCCAGGAGTGGAGGCAGGGCTGGGACCAGGGGCGGGGCCCGAAGTGGAGCAGGGGGCAGAGTGGGGCTTGTTGGGGCTCCCTCTCTACCCCCTGTGGGGGATGGCCTGCCCCCCCAATTTTCCTCCATGCCCCGTAGGGGGGCACACCTCACAGTTTGGGGGCCACTCCTTTAACCACTGGGCAATCATTCTGTGTATAACTGTTCCTTTCTGCACACTAGGTAACCTCGGTAAGAAAGGGGGTTACCACCAAAGGGTGTCGTAAGAGAAAGTGTAGCGATGAAATGGTAATTAACCACTCTTTTTATATCTTATATGACTTTTCCATATATTCAAATTCAACACTTGAATGGTGGCCTTTTTTCTTCCAATTATCATGCATACGAGGACTGGTTAGACTCACATTTTACCAGTATACAATATATATAGTGTGTTACGATAACTTTCTGTGTTATAACTAACAATTGGTCCTTTAATTCTGGTCAAATGTGCGAATGCTATTTACTGGGAGGAAACACCTGCATTTCAGGATGGACTCTTTACATGCAAGGTTCTGAATCAGTAAAAGGCAAGAAGCATATTCCTTTCCAAACAGTTAGCAAAAGTTTCAGCCACAGCTGATTGGTGGATTTATTTTTTCTAACTGGTCTAATAAAAATATCTTCCCTCATTCCCCCCCCCCCTTTTTTTGCTTGTTCCAACCTAGGTCAGGAAGCGCTTTCCCTCTAAATTAAGGGACAGCATTTCTTACACTTGAAAATGCCCATTTTATTATTTTTAGATTTTAGGGATTTTCACTTGTTAACGTTATTAATCTGGTGCACAGCACTGAAGTAGCTGTAGTGTCAGAAGCAGCCAGGGTCAAATATTGAAGACGAGTTTAAAAGAGTGAGATGTGCTGTCAAAAAATCGTAGATACTAGGAAAAATGGGATGATAGAAATTAAAGATGGAAAAGACCTTGACCTTGTGAGTCGTATAGGGCAGTGGTTCTCAACCAGTGGTATGCATACCCCAGGGGTACAGAGAGGTCTTCCAGGGGTACATCAACTCATTAAGATATTTGTCTAGTGTGGCAAGGCACCTTCTCGGTCTCACCAGCCTCTGCTGCTTTTAGCCTTGCTGAGATAGGCTTGGGTAAAACAGACCCCCTTGGTTGCACAGGGGAAGTCCTTTCCTTCTCTCCACCAGTCTTTTGGGCTTGTTTTTCTCCCTTATGGGAGGGAATGCAACCTACCCTCCTGGTGAGGCTTGCTGTCTCGCTGCTCCTAACCTACTGGCAGCATGATTCCTTCTCTCTCTCCCCCTCTTCTCCCAACAGGGGAAGGTTTAAAAAGGTCTCAGGCAGCCCTTAGTTGGAATCAGCTGATCCTAATTGACCTCAGGTAACTCCCTCTCAGCTGATCCTAATTGATTCTCTGGTGACCCCTTCTCAGTTGATAGGGAGGAGGGCCTTTTAACCTTCTGGGATTGTTTTCTACCCCCCCTCCCCTCCTCCTTGCAGCCGTCTGTCCTGAGGCCCGGTCTACACTGGGGGGGGGGAGGAGAATCGACCTAAGATACGCAACTTCAGCTACGAGAATAGCATAGCTGAAGTCGACGTATCTTAGGTCGACTTACCTCACGTCCTCATGCCGCGGGGTCGACTGCCACCGCTCCCCCGTCGACTCCGCTTCCGCCTGTCGCCGCATTGGAGTACAGGAGTCGATGGCAGAGCGATCGGGGATCGATCACTACCCGCCGATCCAACGGGTAGTGTAGATGTACCCTGAGTTTATCACACCAGTTATACAACAGGCAACATAAAAAGCACTAGCAAAGTCAGCATAAACTAAAATTTCATACGGACAATGACTTGTTCATACTGCTCTATATAATATACACTGAAATGTAAGTATAATATTATATTTCAATTGATTTATTCTATAATTATATGGTAAAAATGAGAAAATAAGCTATTTTTCAGTAATTGTGCTATTGTGCTTTTGTATTTTTATGTCGGATTTTTGTAAACAAGTAGTATTTAAGTGAGGTGATACTTGGGTAAACACAAGACAAATCAGAGTCGTGAAAGGGGTACAATAGTCTGGAAAGGTTGAGAACCACTGAGCTGGGTCTTGATTCTCTCACTCACTCTTGTTTAAGTCAGGAGTAATTTCACTGAAGTCAGTGGTGAAGTGAGAGGAGAATCAGGCATTCCCTACAATATATTTACTAGTGCTTTGACTTATCCAACGTTCAGTTGATACAGAATAGCCATTATGTTACGTTGGCAATTTTTCCTGCTCTTCCATACCAGCTTTTCAGACTCTTCTCATGTATTCATCTTCCTTCCACTCTCCTTGCCACAAAGAGGTAGGAATGTTCCCACTAGCAGTGGCTAGCCGGGGACGGGGTACAGGGGCAGCAGTCCTACAGGAGGTGGTAGAAGGAAGCATTGCTATAACGTGTTTGCACAGGATAGCATTAGTAATTCTTGATCATCTGTGCTTCAAGGACTTAATTCACCCAGAGAAGGAGGGTGTGTGAACATCTCTCTCTTTTATTTTGAATCACTTCAGCTAGACCTAATTTTCATGCTGTTAATTTGAAGGAAAATGCCATCACTAACCATGGTTCTTGCATGTGATGTAAATATCAAGAATTCTTTTTAAAACCCCTGATTATATAACTATTTTTGAATGCAATAAACAGACACTGATTAAAAAAAAAAAAAGAAATCCAGTTTTTCTGGTTGATGGAAGCAGGATTTATTCTAGTCCCTTTTGCTCTTCCCAGTTGTCCTGATCATTGTGGGAGCTTCCATTGAGCTCCAGTGGAAGGCCAGAAGCAGCACGTATGCCTGTCCCCTAAAGTGTGAAGGACAAACTGCAAAACTTCAGTGACAAACATTGCCATTGTAAATTGCAGTTGCTGATTCTTTCAGGCAGTTTGTCATTTTTTTCATTGTCAGGGCTGGATTACAATAGTTCACTGTATAATGCATAAGAGTTGGAAAACTGGGACAGAGCAAGTACTATCCGCCTAGTCTCACAAGTCCCCTATGTTAATGATTTTCTTCTCTGTGAGCAGCACTGTTACAAGATAGTGGTGACTCCCTTTAAACGAGTGATGGACTGAATGCGTGGTGGTTGGTTCGAGATTAGGATTGAGACTAGAATTCAAGGGTTGGTTCAGATTCAGTGGCTCCAAAATCTCATGAGATTTTAGCTTCTAATGGCAGCAATCTAATGAGATTAGCTGACCTTGCACAACTTCTGGAACTGAGCCTGGAAAATTAGGCCCCTTCATGTTTGTGGTTTGACAGGTCACCAAATGTGAAGGAGTAGTTCATCTCTGGGAATTTGAATTAGAACATCAGATCCTCTCCTGTCCTGCAAAAGCTCCAAAAATTCCAAGGAGCCCTATCACATATTTAAATATTTATACTGCACTTGTCACCGCCTGACTGTCACACACAATCACCGTGGTGCCTGGCTTGTCTGTAGCCAAATCAGATTTTTTCCATCTCTCCTTTCAGTTCTTCTACTCTGATTTTATTTTTATTTTTGTGTCATTCATCTTCACTACCTCATTCCAAGGACAGGCAGAATAATAGGTTATTTGTTTTAAATGTAATTACCCTTATGGTTATGGGAAAGCTTTACTAAATGCAGGTGGGTCTTGCAAGTTGTCTTGCAGACAGATGGGTTTGGTCTTATCTTCTGCTCTTCTGGAAGAGTTTCACAGGTACAGTTAGCCACCCAAATTCCTCTGGGCCTGAGTATTCTTCTTCCTGCCATCATTTACGCTAGTACAACGTAAGTATGAAGCACTATCCACTCAGAGTGATAGCATTTTACATTCATTGTACTGGTATAAATGACTGACAAGGAGCAGGACAATGAAGAATCAGCCTCTCTCTCCCAGGTCAGGTGCCCTCTAGACCTACTGTCTCCATTGAAAATTAAATTATCCCTGAGGATTGTGATTACCTTAGGAGACTTAAGTCTTGAAAGAGCTTTGATTCAGAGTTCCCCTCCACATGCCCCCTCCCCTGTCTCCCCTTTTAAATATTTATCTGAGGAGGAGGATTCAGTTCCTTGAGTGAGTGGAATTTTCAGATTGGTCTAAACTTGTTACATTGTAAATTGTACATTGGTGTGGGGCCACTCTAGCTATAGGCAAACTAGGCAGCTGTCTCAGGGTGCAGATTCTGCCTAGGGCAGTAGGGGCGGCCAAGTCAAGCCTGAATGGTTCTGCAACTGTGTGCCAATGTAAGGCTGAGAGACCCCAGTCGTCGTCGGGCGGGATCGACCCGGGTGCCTCTGAAGTTTAAAGCATGAGCCTCTACCACATGAGCTAAAAGCCAACTGACTGTTAGCTAAGACTGTAGAGCAAACTCATTTTATCTCTCTAAGTGGTCTCGGTGCCACTAGATGGGACACAACATCACACCCAGAAGGTGTGTGGGTTACAGCAGGTCACACCACTCGCTCAGATTTGGCCTGGCCGCCCCTCTGTCATAACCGACTGGTGGCTGGGCCAAACCTGAGTGGAGCTGCGACCAGAGTCGGTTGGTGAAAATAAAGGCTGAGTCAAGCTGTCAGGCCCTGATCTCCAGTATGTGTGTGTGTGGGGGGGGGAGCGGGAAGGAGGTCACTGTCTGTATCCAGCGTAGAGGAGAGGCTTGTGGTGGGGAGGTTTGTTGGAGAGTGAGTTCACCCTGTAGCCACAGGTCCTGCCCCGCAGGGCTGGGCCCAGCTCCCTGCCCCAACACTCGCAAATTTGTTGAATGAGGGAGGAGTTAGCCATCTGACTACCCCAACTAGACAAGATAGGGGCAGGGGGAGAAAAGGTCACCAACCCCACATAACATTCCAAAGTGAAGCTGGGTGCTGATGCCAGGGCTAAAGAGGTCGGGGACTGAGGTAGGGTGGGGAGGGGTGTTCCTGGGTGAGCCATAGAGAACTGGAGCAATCGAAGAAGGAAGAGGGGCATTGGTGCAGCCAGGAGTTGGGCATTTGGGCTGATCTCTAGGGTAGATGGACTCAGGTTTTGGGGGCAGCAAAAGGCCCTGAGAGGAGTAAGAAGAGGGAGGGGGCAGCTGGGGTGAAGAGAGAGGTTGAGAGGAGGGAAGTGGTTTGTTGATGGTAGGGGATGGGGAAATAGATGAGGTTTTAAGATGGCAGTTATTGGAGAATAGGTCTGGGGGGGATGGTGAGCAGTGGCAGGAGAAGGATTGGGGTGAAGATGTGGGGTTTTGAAAGCGGAGGGAGGGCTTGGCAGGATGATGTTTTATGGGGTGTTTATTTGGGGAGATGGGGGTTGGTGTGGTGGGAAAGTGGGATGGGTGGGGCACTGTGGCAAGAGGAGGCATTGTGGTGTTTGGGTTTCTTTGGGGGGATTGGAGGGTTGGGTGTGTTGGGGATGAGGTAGCAGGGGGTGGATGGGTTTAAATGGGGGCTGGTTGAAGGTTGAGGGGAAGTGGGTGGGAGGGACAGGTTGGGGGCTATGACTGGGGTTATGTAGTCTATGGGGGGTGAGGGGTGTGTGGGGTTGGTAAGGGCTGTGGGAGGGGGTTATATGGAGGTGCATGGTGGGGGGTTGAGGGGAAGTCGGTGGGAGGGATGGGGGCTGGGAGCACAGGGAGCAGTGCCAGTAACACAGCTGGCTATGGCTGTCCGGCTCCCTCATCCACAGCTCCTTCTCTCTTTTCTCACCTCTTCTCTCCTCCCCTCAGTCTCGCTTGCCCCCTCCATTCCTTCCTAGCTGGCACCAGCCCCAGCTCCGCTCACAGGCACCTCAGAGGGACAGACTCAACCCCTCCCCCCCACCACCACAAACACACACACACATAAGGGATAGGGCTTGCTTGCTTGGTACTGGGATGGACTCTGCCTGGAACACCATATCTCGTCTCACCACCCCCATCAGGCTCCAGGGCCTTTCCCTGCTTGTCCTGCTGCTGGCAGTCATATGGCTCAGTGTCGAGCTGGTCCTCGTGCCACTGGAGGTGGGCTTCACTTGCCAAGCTGGGCTGTGCATGCAGGTGGTGGGATGGCTGAGATTTGGGGTAGGGTTGAGCCCCCTCCATCTCTAGCCATCCGCCACCTATGGCAGTGACCCTTTGTGCCAGGTC
The DNA here is from genome assembly GCF_028017835.1 of Emys orbicularis. NCBI lineage: Eukaryota > Metazoa > Chordata > Testudines > Emydidae > Emys > Emys orbicularis. The sequence goes on from NC_088683.1 coordinate 352,023,793, forward strand.
ACAATGCCAATTACTCAAATTTGGCCTGACTGCTCATTCCATTCCCCCATTGTGACAGACTGGCACCCAGACCAAGGCTGAGTAAGAGGTGCTGCAGCTTGGTGCTTGGCCCTCCCCCACTCTAGCATTACCACCAAACTATCCGAAGGCTTGCCGTGCTTCTCCAGAAAGTATGGCTCACCTACCACACCCCTGGTTGACAGGACCGGCTCCAGGGTTTTTGCCGCCCCAAGCAGCCCCCCCCCCCCAAAAGCCGCGATCGCGATCTGCGGCACTTCCGCCGCTACTCTACCGCCGCCACTTCTTCGGCGGCATTCAGGGAGTGAGGGACCCGCTGCCAAAGAGCCGGACGTGCCGCCCCCTTCCATGTGCCGCCCCAAGCACCAGCTTGCTAGGCTGGTGCCTGGAGCCGGCCCTGCTGGTTGAGAACCACTGTTGTAGGAGAGGGGAGGCACAGTGAAGTTTTGCCTAGAGCAGACTATCTTGAGAGGCCTTTGATATAGGGACTGTTTATTCAGTGCCTAACACAGTGGGGTCCTGGGCCACTCCTGGGGCTCCTAGGCAGTGTGCTAATACAAATAATAATAATTCAAACGATTGTAATAATAATTTTGTGGGTGTGGGTATGTACATATAAAAGCATCAGCCCAATTTGTATAATTTCTTTTTAAAGGGGGGAAGAAATCCTTCTGTATAAATCAAAAAAAGAAAAATTACACAGACTAAAACAGAAAACAAGTACCTTTCTGATGTCCTCTTAAAACAGTGCTAACAAAATAACTCCATGGCACATGTGACTGTGGTCTATGCATAAGTAATACAATCTTAAAATGTTCCTATAATGATGTGGGTTTTTCTGTTTTGTTTTTTCTGAATTGGATGTGGACATTTGTTATGGATTTTAACTTTAATATGGTACAAAATGAACTGTATCTTTAAAATTTCAATTTTTTAAAATGTTTTTTCCTTCCTAGGATGGATACATTTCATCACACTGACATATGGTTTGCTCTGTGCTTCTTGGACACTGAAGAAAACCTGTAATTAAGGTAAAGAAATGACTGACTCTTTAATTTTTGTATAATCTTGGGGTCTCCAGCTTTTTGTGATGGAAGATATGATGCTTGCTGTTACCGCTTTGGGCTCATTTTCTTAGGCTATGTCATGCTTCATTTAGAAACCGGAGGCAATTGTTTGAATTCTGAATGCTATAAAGACTCTGGTTACAGCATCTTATTTTGACATAATAGCCCCTGTGGCCCATCTTGGCTTTGTTTGAGAAGTGGAGGCCTAGACCCTTAAAATTCTACCAGCCCTCTAGGAAGGGATTGTTTTTTTGTGCAGCAGATGTGTGTTATTTCAGTGGAATTCATCCTGAAGGAATTTTAAGGCCCCAGGATCCAGGTTGAGATTTTGAACACTACACAATGTTGGGTAAAAATTTGAAAAGCACCTACATGACATAGTACACTAATTCCCATTAAAAGTCATTGGGATTTAGGTGACTTGGGAGCCAAAGTCCCATTGATTTTTCAGTGGGACTTAAGATCGTAAGTGACTAAGGAGCTTTTGAAAATTTTACTCATAAGAGTAATTTTAGGACTGGTTTTGGGATTAAGATATTTCTTAACCAAGGTGCATTTTCTGAAATGTATTGGCGTTGCATAGGTAATACCTGTGGTTCAAAGTGAAAATATGCACTTGATTCAGCAGTGAGAGGGTCATAAGTGTAAATATATAGGCTGGGATTTTCAAAGGCTCTTAACTATAAGGAGTTAAGTGCCCAAATACCAGTGAAATTCAATGGGAGTTGAGTGCCTAACTCCCTTAAGCTCTTTTGAAAATCCCAACCATAAGCAACACTGAATAAAGTAGGGTGCTTAAATTTAAGTTAAACATAGATTCAGGTCCAGTTCCGAGAACTAAACAAGCTGTTCTGCATTACATATTGAGTTTACCACCAGTATGTACGGCATGGGGCTACTTTACCCTAAAAATCTAACCAGCCTTTGGCAGCTTGTGCTGAAGCTGAAGTGTAGCACTGCTACACTTGAGTAAGATAATAACAGAGTAAGAGGCTGGGACAGAGTCTCCATAGAGATCTTCCAGTGATTAGCCTCTTGCTTCTCTCTTCCTTGGCAAATCCTTCAAGCACTGTCCTCATCAGATGTGCAATAGGATTGAAGTTCAGCATCTAACAAGGTGCCACCAGCTTCTAGTGCTATGTATGGTTTGTGATTAAGCCAGTGATTCTGTTTATTTTACACAATCATGGATATTAAGGGAGAGTCAGTGTAATATACTGGTTTAAGTGTGATCTTTGTTGGCCCACAGAGAAAATGAGATGTATGGCTATGGCCAGCTGCGAGAGCTCTCCTATATCTCTTCTTATAGGCCTCCATTGTTGTAGCTGAACGAGTAAGGGCTCTAACCCAGGCTTCCCAGGTGTTTGTGTCTATAGGATTCATTTAGTAATTGTGTAGGTTGTCTGCAACATGTGGATTTGATACAGGAGTGCTGCTATATATGGCATTCCTTCACTGGAATTCCCATCAGCAGGGGACCCTGGGAATCTGACATGGTGGTGGTCCTCAGCTAGTGAACGGGCAATAGTACATCATGCACTGTGCCGTGCTGGTTTTATACGTCCCTCAGTTAAGGTATTCTTTCATGGAATATTCTATTTAATGCCTCAGACCCTATTGCCAGGAAACCCAAATGCTTGACTAGATTTCCTGATGTTCAGGTTAGGGATACCTGGTTCAGCATTCACAAATTAGCCTTCCCAGCTCTGAGGTTGGGGCAAAGCAGTGGTGACCTTCCATGTCACAGAATCTTTTATCTCCTTCACCCGACTTATGGTTGCTGTCCTGCATGTGACCTTCAAAGTTTTACCTAATACAGTCCAAAATTTTTTTGTCATGGAGTGAGCTTTCTTCTAAAAGTACATACAGAACAAAGAAAGTAATTCCTTTAAGCTTTGGGGTGCCTAACTTGCAGTTTCCTTACTCACAATTGTCAGGAATACTCTTTTGCTAACATGTTATGTTATTGCACTTGATTGCATTGGTCACATTTTATTACATCTTAACATATAACTTGAGTTGATTTGATGCAACTTGACAGATTGTATCAAAGATGTAATACAGCAGCCCAACACACACTCTGTATGTCTGTCTCTCTCTCTCTCTCTCTCTCAATAAAACGACACTTGTACAATTTCAAATGATGTTCCCATGTCCACGTGTTAGTTAGTGAGCAGAAGGTTAGGTAGCATTGGAGTGAGGGAGAATTCATAAAACTGAAATACTGATTCCACTTAGATGGTTTTCAGAAGTTGTTGAGCCTGATTTGGTGAATTTTACACTAGTGTACCATTGATTCAATGGATTTATACCATTAAAATCAAGTGCAGTATGAGACCCACTGGTTTTAAAGAATGACAACATATTGCTCTTGGATAGCAGTTTAATGTCCTCATACAGATGTTTTTAGTTTGGTTCTAGAATCTTTGAATGTCCACAATAGAGGATTTACACAACACTCTGTGCATATTTGATACAGGGTATCTGGGTATTGTTTAGTTATCAGAAGACATCCAACCACATACGAATGAAGGAATTCATGATTTATTGAGTCTGTGTATTCATTCCAGGCTTCTAGTGACCCTGAGATCTGGTAGCTAATGCGGTTTGTGATGCACTGCTTTTTCTCTCCATTAAAGCTCAAAGAGTGGAAAGAGGAGGGGAAATCAGTGTACTCCAACTAATCGCAAGGTGAGGTAAACCAGCATTAACAATATGTGTCTCTCACAACTCCCATTGATTTCAGTGGGTGTTGTGTGCATGTGTGCAAGGGCTGGCTTGGCACAAGATATAAATAAAAGTAGAATCACTCCCAGTACATCTTATGCATAATAAAATAAACTTGTCTTTATTGGAGAACATTTGCTAAAAGGCACAAGTGGATGTTTTGACCTGCATGTACTCAGAGGGGTGAAAGGTGAGAGAGTGGAAAATCCATTAATTGGTTTTCCACTTAAACCAAAGAAAATGTTTTTTCCTAACCAAGGCAGAAGGAGACAAGCTTATACAGAAATTTTGCTACTGTGTGTTCTTGAAAATTATACCAAGCAGAGCTCAGTCTTCAGCTAGTGTGATCAAGTAAGAGCTTAGAAAGCAAGTCCTTGTAAGAGAGACAGAGGTGTCCTCTCCCAGGAATTTGTTTTATGGAAACATCTGCCATTTGGTGCAATCTGATCCATTTTAAAAACAACAATTTTGTGCTTCAAAAGTATCTTTATTAGTTCTCCTGGGTGGACTGATGTAGCCATATACAGAGAACTGGAATAAAACCTCTGTAGATTCATAGAATTTAAGGCCATTAGATCATATGGTCTGACCTCCTGTATAACACAGGTCTTTAAATTTCATCTTGTTTACATCTGATTGAGCCCGATAACTTATGTGGTTAACGTACGTCTTCCAGAAAGTCATCCTGTCTTGAGCTGAAGACATTAAGATGAAGAATCCATCACTTCCCTAGTAGTTTGTTCCAGTGGTTAATCACCCCCGCTATTAAATATGCGTGCCTATTTCTGATCTTAATTTATCTGGCTTCAACTTTCAGCTGTTGTTTCTTGTTATGCCTTTCTCTGCTAGATTAAAGAGCCCATTAATACCTGGTATTTTCTTCCCCGAAGGACTCGTGCACTATATGAAGTTGCCTCTTTATTTTCTTTTTGATAAACTAGACAGACTGGGCTCTCTAAATCTTTCTTCTACCCTTCCCTGGCTGCGAAATGTCCCAACACTCCATCCAGGTGGGTGGAAGAATTTTAACAAGAATCCCTGCCCCTTAAAACCGCTTCCAATACATGAGTGAACTGAAGAGCCCCACATTTTGGGGTGTTTGATATATACCAACAAAAAGCTTGTGTTACATCACTCATCATCTTCCTCCTATGTCTGTATTTTGTCTGTCTAAATTGTAAGCTCTTTGGGGCAGGATTGTGTCTTAACATATGTATAAATCACCTAGCACAGATTTGGGTGATACACAACAATACTATTGTCTCTCTTCTGACATTCATATTATTTGAGGGTTAAGTTGTAGTGTACCCTTGCATGGATGCAAGGAAGAGAAGGCATAAGGAACCTCATCCAATCTTGCACGGCCCACATAAGGGCCGGTAACATTTACAGCCCACATGTTCAGGGAATTGACGAGACTGCTCTGTCTACACACATCTGTGGGCACACCAGGTCCCAAAAGAGAGTGGTGGAGGAGACAGGTCATGGCCCTGCTCACCCCAGCATTTAGATGAGACTGAACACACTGGAGACAGTGATGGAGCTTGTGTGCATTAGAAAAAGCTCACCTTGGGATTGTACAAACTCATATTGCAGTATATAAATCCAATAGCCTTCCTGTCAATGGAGGTGAGAATATATATTGCCTCTTCCACTAGCTCTTAGCAGGTGCTCTAAAAAGGAATCGGGATATCCTAGAACAGGGGTAGGCAACCTATGGCACGCGTGCCGAAGGTGGCACACGAGCTGATTTTCAGTGGCACTCACACTGCCTGGGTCCTGGCCACCGGTCCGGAGGACTCTGCATTTTAATTTAATTTTAAATGAAGCTTCTTAAACATTTTAAAAACATTATTTACTTTACATACAACAATAGTTTAGTTATATATTATAGACTTATAGAAAGAGTCCTTCTAAAAACGTTAAAATGTATTACTGGCACACAAAACCTTAAATTAGAGTGAATAAATGAAGACTCGGCACACCACTTCTGAAAGGTTGCCGACCCCTGTCCTAGAAGGTGTTTTTGCAGCTGGTGATGCTCCCTTTTGGGGGGAGGGGGGAGTGTGAATGTCTTGTTTTAGGAAAGGCCCATGTTGAGCGAAGAATTTAAGTGCATGTTTAAGTTCACCTCTGTTCAGCGAAGCACTTAAGCATGTGCTTAACTTTACACATGTCCTCAAGTCTCTTTGAAGTCAATGGGAAAAGTAAATCTTTGTGAAATTTCAGGGCTTTTATCAGAAATCATGACTTTAGTTATGGCAAGGAAATTATCATGCTGTAGGACTGTTAACACACACACACACTGCTTATATATGGTGGCTGTGACAGAATCAGAATGCATTTCAGGACCAAAAGTCTGGCTCGCTGATGAATTTGTAGTGTTCAGGCACTAATATAATTTCTACTATTGTCATTATTATTATTTCTATGTACTATAGTAGCACCGTTTTCTCCATTATATTAATTGGTATTTGGTACTCCAAATATATGCAACCCTCCTAATATTATACCAAGTCAGTGTGATGGGTTTTTTGTTTGTTTGTTTGATACAATGCTGCCAATATCCTTAGATGTTAAATGAACATGTCAGTAAAAAAAAAGAGAGAATACTGTACCCAGATGTGCTTTATTCTTTTTCATTTCACCTTTATATCTGTAGGTCAAAAGAGCCTCCTTACTGTACTTCTAACAGAAACTTTTGCTGTGGTTTCATCTCTTAATCCTTAATTTTGATGATCTCTTCACAATCATAGTTTTCCAATCTCTAATAAATATGGAGGATGAAATAGTTGAATAAATATCTAGGACCAAATTCAGGAACTGTATTATATGCAATAGAATAACAGCGAGAACCAGCTGAAGTACGCTTTTTGTGCTACACCCCTCGAGTCTGTAAGTGTCATGGGTTAGGTCATTCTGGGACAGAGCCTGAAGTATGGATGCATGGTCAGCTTGTTTTAGTGCTTACACATCTCATGACCCTGGCAGGAATAGCTTCTACAGAGAGTTGTAACACATGGCTGAGGTGGTTTCAGTCTACAAACCTTTACTACTGCCAATTCTGCTACGCCCCTCTATTTCTGTGACAGAGTTAGCTACACACACTACACTGGGTCTGGATTTCAGTATTGTCAATAATCTCAAGCATTCAAAAATCACGAGTCAGGTCCCCCAAAAATCAGATTTGTTTAAATTATACATTTGGGGTTCTTTAAATTTAAACTTCTTGTTTTTTAGTCTGGTTCATTTTACAGCTTACCTCCATAACCATAAGATGTAGAAACGCCTTTTATAAATGAAAGCTGGGGGTTCTCAAATAATCACATGACTCCAAGAGCGAGGGCTTTAAGAAAAACATCAAATAATGTGAGACTTGCAATAAGATCATGAAAGTTGGCAACAATAGGATTTGGCTGCAAGGATGAAGCTCATGAAACTTCAGTCTGTTCACATTGCAGTTAGTGAGGGGCCAGCTCTAAGGATGACAGGATAACTCTCCATGCCTATTCACTCCTTATCCTTTTTGGGATGACTAAGCCATGGTTCAAGGAGTATGGGACTTTGGTGTAGTTCTAAATTCCAGCAGTATCAAAGCCTATTACAGCTTGAAAAATTGCAGTCCTTACCTCTCCTGGGACAGGGGCAACACAAATTGAAGAAATTTTGTTTTAATACTAGTTAAAAGTATGCACTGAGTCATATACTGTGGAAGGGAGAATGCTTAAAGATGGCTAATGCTATTACTGTCTGATAGAAAATCAGGTTTTAAGGCCTATTTGTTTTCTTGTGTCTCTGTGATTTGACAGGCGAAGGTGATGGCTGCAGTTAACAGGAGACATTAGTTACAATGCTGTTCATAAATATAGTTTGTTAGACAGTAATGGCTTATAGGTCTGCTTTTCCCTCTCTTCAAAGGGCTGCTTCTTCTCGGCTCCTTTGATTTCTGGATTTCTTTAGGCTTTAAAATAGTTATGTGATCACAAAGAGTATCTGTGACTTCCGTTTGACAAATGCAGATTTCAGAAGGCCTTGCTGATTCCAAAGGTATTTGTGGGACAGAGAAGAATACAACTTCTGTTTGATAATGGGCTCAAGTGCTTGAAATCATGCAATGTTGGCTTTAGACCAAGGTTTCCCAAATGGTAGGTCCCAGCCCACCAGGGGGTTGTGGGAAGGTTCCAGATGAATCGCCACGCCCAGGGCCACCAGATTAACCCATCTCTGGGCCCTGGTCTAGGCAAACGTACACATCTCCTGACTCAGGGCAGAGGAGTGGCTCCAGCGGGGTTGGAGGGAGAGGGGATTGGACAGCAAGCCTGTCCTGCACTCACTCTGCCATGTCAGCTCCTGACATTCAGGGCTGGGCCTGGCTCCCCACCCCTGGTGTCGGGACCTGGTACACAGTTGCAACGCCACTCAGGTTTGTCCCAGTCACTCTGTTGTAGTGATGGAGGAATGCCTAGGCCAAACCCGAGTGGCAATGCAACCCCGTCTGTCACATAGCAATGCCTGGAGCGGAAAGCTGGGCACAACCCCACAGGATAGGAGCCACCGTGCAGGGTGAGTGTGGTGCGGGCTTGCTCTCCGACATTCTCCCTGCACCCACCCACCCACAGTCAGGACCACCCCTCCACACTGAGCTGGGATTAGGGTTGTGGTGCTGAGATAGGGGATGAATGTACGTAATGGTGGGTCACAAAAAAAGACAAAATGCAGTTGGTGGGTCGCCTTAGTAAGAAGCTACGGGAACCATTGCCTTACACTATTTCTGTAACGCATGTCAGAAGAAGACATGCAGTGCAACCAGTGAAAATACACGGGGAACATGTGACACAGCATAGGCAAGTGGAATAAGCAGGGCCGGCCTTACAGGTAGGCGACTGCCCAGGGCACTGTGGTCAGGGAGGCACCATGGTCAACTCCCTCCCCCACCCCCCCACACACAGCCAGCCCAAGGCCCCTTTAACCCCCGAGCACTGGTGTCCCATTCCAGCAGCTAGTCCCATCTGGGCTGGGGAGGGATGGGACTTCCTCTTCCCCGGTGTTGGCTGCTCCTGGGGCCAGGTCAGACCCACCTCTGGGAACCTCCCCCGGCTGCAGGAAGCTCCACACATCCCTCCCCCCACTTCCTGCCCCCGTTCCCGTGGGGGGAGTGGTCACTGTACAAGGAGCTATGCCACACACACACACACACACACACACACACACACACACACACACGTACGTCCACCCAACCCCAGGGCATCTGGACTCACAGGGTGCCAAAAGACCAGTCCTGGGAATAAGACGTGCCTGTAGGGTGTGGGTCTATATGTGAATACATACCCCACATGCTGTCTACTTGTCCAAGTTGTGCCTCCTCTCTACACTGCTGTTTTTAGCAGTGTAGACTCCTGCTGCCTTGCGGCTGCTAAAGCCTTTTCCCTCCACAGGAAAAGACTCTAGCAGCTGGCAAAAGCTCTGGCAGGGGGTGGGCAGCCTTCCCCTAGCACAGCCTTTCCCTGCTGCCTCCCCTTACCAAAGCCTTTCATCACCACAGGAAATGTCTCTGGCAGGGCGGAGGTAGCCAGGGAAAGGCTGTCAGTGGGGCCAGTCCCTGCTGCCTGCCCCGTTGCCAGAGACGTTCACTGACATGTGTCGCTACACACTGCAGTGTAGACGTTGCCTGCTTTACACGGTGGTGTGTAGCTACACATGCTGCCACAAGTGGTGTGTAGTATAAATGTTTACTATGAGTATTAGTAATGTTACTGTAGCACTCAGGAGCCCCACTTATGGACCAAGACCCCATTGTGCTAGGCCAGGGGTGGGCAAACTATGGCCCGGGGGCCGCATCTGGCCCTTCAGAAGTTTTAATCTGGCCCTCGAGCTCCCGCCAAGGAGCAGGGTCGAGGGCTTGCCCTTCTCCATGCGTGCCATGGCTCCACATGGCTCCCGGAAGCAGTGGCATGCCCCCCATGCGGCTCCTATGTGTAGCATGAACCCCGCAGTTCCCACTGGCCAGGAACCCTGGGCAATGGGAGCTGCAGAGGTGGCGCCTGTGGACGGGGCAGCGCGCAGAGCCGCTTGGCCATCCTCTGCATAGGAGTCAGAGGGGGGACATGCCGCTGCTTCCAGGAGCTGCTTGAGGTAAGCGCTGCCCGGGGCCTGCACTTCTGACCCCCTCCCGCACCCCAACCCCCTGCCCCAGCCCTGATCCCTCTTCCACCCTCCAAACCCCTTGGTCCCAGCCTGGAGTACCCCCAACCCCTCATCTCCAGCTCCACCCCAAAGCCCGCACCCCCAGCCGGAGCCTGTACTCCTTCCCGCACCCCAACCCCCTGCTCCAGCCCACAGACCCCTCCTGCATCCTGAACTCATTTCTGGCCCCACACCAGAGCCCGCACCCCCTCCCACACCCGAACCCCCCAATTTCATGAGCATTCATGGCCCGCCATACAATTTCCATACCCACATGTGGCCCTCGGGCCAAAAAGTTTGCCCACTCCTGTGCACTGAACAAACACACAACAAAAGGAAAATTCCTGCCCCAAAGAGCTTACAATCTAAAAATGAGACTAGAGACAACAGATGAATACAGACAGGGGAGCTGATCGGCATGGTGGGCAGTGTTCGCCGCACACCATTATCTACATTGTTACAACAAACCATTAGCATATTTTCTTTAAATAATTTTTAAACTCTAATTTTTGCATTTCCTCTACAGCTGTTCTCAATGGGGCACCTTAAGACCTGTTTGTAATGCCTTCACAGTGCAATACTTCAGTATCATTAGTCTACTGCTCCTTACAAACAATGTGAAAGATAGTTTAAAGTGAGTTTGGTGTCATACAACGGTGTCCACCTTTAAGTTGTCAGAAGTATCTACAAGTCTAATGATGTCAGAGAGTAAATCTTTCCATTCACGTCACCTGCAGGGGTTCTGGAACAATTTGTGTAGCGGGGATGCTGAGAGCCATTGAACCAAACTGTAAACCTTGTATATGATGGAATCCACTTCAAGCCAGGGGTGTTGCAGCACCCCCAGCACTCCTAGTTCCAGCACCTATGGTCACCTGTGCCTGCTTGCCTAATCAGTAACACCGTTTTCAATAGAGAGTCCTGTGGCACCCTTAAGACTAACAGATGTATTGGAGCATGAGTTTTCGTGGGTGAATGCCCACTTGGTCAGACGCATGCGTCTGTTGAAGTGGGTATTCACCCACGAAAGCTTATGCTCCAATTCAACTGTTAGTCTTAAAGGTGCCACAGGACTCTCTGTTGCTTTTTACAGATCCAGACTAACACGGCTACCCCTCTGACACTTGACAGTTTTCAATAATTGCATTAAGGCATGTTGTCTTGGGGGCCCAAAATAACAGAAAGAATTGCAAACAATAATACCAGGGACAGTGATTGTTGATTTCTTTTTGCCCATACTGACAGGCCTCAATTTAAAGTTCTCAAATTTCATCATATAAGGGGAAATAAAAAAACCCTGACTACAGTGCATTTTGCATCCATCCATCTGCAGAGCTACCAGGAAAAACAAACAATGGCATGAAAAATAAAATTATCATTTTATGAAGATGGGGAAGGGAACTGTATTATGCAAAGCTGAAGATTGATTACATTGATTTTTTTTTTATTTTTTTTTTGTGTGGATGGCTGTTTATGTCAGGCTGCTTTTTCAGTGCCCATCACATTGTTAACTAACCATGAAATAATGTCATAGCAAAAGTGAATCTTGGTTCTGATACTTTTATTCCCTGTATCAATAAACATGACAAGGAAAGTGTCTTACTGTATAGAGAGAAATACACTGAAGAAACAACAGTTCAGTATGTTACTTTACTATGTCCGCGAGTTGTACATCTCTACCCCGATATAACGCGACCCGATATAACACCAATTCGGATATAACGCAGTAAAGCAGCGCTCCGGGGGGGGGGGCAGGGCTGCGCGCTCCGGCGGATCAAAGCAAGTTCGATATAACGCAGTTTCACCTATAACGCGGTAAGATTTTTTAGCTCCCGAGGACAGCGTTATATTGGGGTAGAGGTGTATTTAAGGAAAATTATGTTGCTTATATGGCAAGCCCATGGGACTGATTTTTTTTATTTGGTGTTCAATGTAAATTCCAATGAATATTCCTTTATGCATAGTAAATATTTAGAATAACTAGATGCAGTATAGTACACAAGCAGGACTGAATCTAGATAACTAAACTGGTGGCAAAGCCTTATAAGGACAAGAGAGATGGCATCTTGAAAAGCTCTTTGCATTAAAATTAGTTTGCAATTCTCTAGAATGATCATTTATGACTGAACTGCAACTGTGAAATAAGTTAGTAAAAGTGCTTCTTGTTCTTGAGAAATGTACTGGTTCTATTGACATTTGATAGAACCAAATATAGTAAAATAGATCGATGAAAGGGTTAAAATACAGAGATGCGATATTAGTAACAAAAGCAACTTGCCAGGCCAGGCAGAGAATAATTTACACTGCCCTATTTTTGAAACAGCTTTTTCAGCTGAACTCCCTATGAGCAGCCTGATTTGTCAGAGTTGTGATGCCTAACGTGCCTACTTAGATATTTTTCCACCGTCTTATTTTTGATTCATTCACACGTGTGTGTATCCTGTATATCTGACTTTTTCTGCCATAGCAAATGCAGAGCATTAGCAGGGTAAGTAAGCAGTCTCACTAAGACATCTTGCAATGCTAATATGGTCATCATCTCCCAATTCAGGATCATGGGAAGAAATTAGTAAGGAAAACATGAACAATTATACCACTGAAAGTAGCAGCTACTTGTCAAGTTTCATCCTACATATGCATATGTTGAACTAGCTCTATTTGTAGAGCCCTGCTCATTTCCTCTAAACATTCCTGGAAGACATTTCCTAGCTGTAGGTATAGAATTAATCAATCAATCTTTATTTTTATAGCACCATTCTGGAAAATCCACTCGTAGCACTTTCCAGTAATAGAGATAAGAAAAAAAGAATCCATACTATCCAATTAAGAATAAAGCATCTGTCTTCTTGATTATGTATGTTGAAGACGTTTGAATTGTGGAAGTTCAAACTGCTTTTTACTTTTAGGAACTCTTCAACCTCTTCAGTGCTAACAAAAGATGCACTGGATACAATACATTTTATAGTTTGACCCTTGCTAAAATTTTGAATTAAGTCACTTCTGCAAAGGAGGGATTTCACACTAGGGAAACATGAATCTTCTGTATTCCAATTTGTCTGTCAAGGTATATATGTGGCACTATCACAGTAACCCAAACATGTAAGAATAAAACAATCCTTACATGAAAGGGTTCTGCATCCTTCTTTCATGCCACCTGCCTCTATCCCTAGTTTCCAGCTATGCTTCATCCAACCCCAAATTATCTCATCTAAGCAGCCTAGTATAGTGTTCAGGAGGGAGTACTATCATTTTCAGATTGCAGTTGGAGCAAACTTGAATTTCAGCCCTCTTTCTTTGAACACTCTTGATTGCAGACATTCCTTTCACTCTCATCTCTTCGGTCTGCCTGCTATCACCTCCAAATATCACCAATCTCGGGCATTATCTTGACTTGCCCTCCCACTGACATTTTCATTCATGACTTTGGTCTCCATTCATCTTGACTACTTTTACTGTGGTCTCCCTAAATTCTAACTTTTCAAACTTGAGTCTATCTAAAAAACCATAAGGAAGTTCTCCTAATACAGGGAGAGGAAATCCTGTTTATTTCAGAACCCAATAGAAACGTCTCCCTTTCTGATTCATTCTTTCATGGACGTGTCTCTGTTATAATGTGAACTAACTTTATATTAGGCTTGGTCTACACTACGACTTTAATTCGGATTTAGCTGCTTTAATTCGAATTAACGCTTGACCCGTCCACACAACGAAGCCATTTAATTCGAATTAAAGAGCCCTTTAATTCGATTTCTGTACTCCTCCTCGACGAGAGGAGTAGCGTCAAAATCGGTATTGTTAATCCGAATTAAGGTTAGTGTGGCCGCAAATCGATGTTATTGGCAATTAGATGTTATTGGCTACCCACAATGCAACGCTCTGGAAATCGATGCTACTACGGTAGCTTGGACGCACACCACCGAATTAATGGTGCCTAGTATGGCCGAATACATTCGAATTTATAAAATCGGTTTCCTAAATTCGAATTATATAAATTCGGATTAATCCTGTAGTGTAGACATACCCTTAGTTTACCCTGTGCCCTACACTTCCAGCTCTTGGAATGGTCTCGTCCCATCTCAAATGACCCTTGTTTCATTTCCACCTCCACACACACATTTTTTACCCTGTTCCCTACATTCCTCCAGATTTCCTGCCTCTCTGCACCTAAATGACTCCTTGATTTTTTTTCCCAAAGTCCATTTCTGTTCTATCCTGTTTCTCCTCCTTGACCTATGACTCTTAATCTACACTGGTAAAATAATCAAATCCTACTTCCTGAGCCTCCCAATTACCTCATTCTCTTGAAAGCTTAGTCACTGTACATTCCCACTTCAGGTCTGCCCTACCACTTTTTCAGATGCTGCCTCAATGACAGTAGCCACATATTGTACCTGTATTTTCACGTAGTGTGTTACGTGACTCTTCACAATAACAAATGCAATTGCATTATACACAAGGAAGACAGTGAGTTTATCAATGACAAGTGACCTTTGCACTAGTGGGTACTGCCACTAATCTCTTGCTGCCAGGATGCATCTGTACCTTAATTTCCCCACAAGTTATCAGACTACTTCTCCCCCTCAAGCCAGATTAAAAACTCACCCCCACTCCCTTTCATGGTAAATGAAAATCCCAAAATCAAATGAAACTCTGGTGAAACCATCTCTCACCCCCTCCCCTCCCTCTTTGGGTTTGGATCTGTTCAGACGTTCACCTTCGTAGTGCAGGGGCTCACAAGTAGACATCCTTCCAGTTCCCTGCTCTCCAGACCACAGCCCTCTCTCCACAATCTGTGCAAACCTTCTACCCTTCTATCAGGAGTCTGTCCCTGCTGATGCAGGGTTCTAAGCACACCATCTCTAGGAGGCACATCAGCGTCATACGGGTGCCCATGCCCTTCCTCTGACAGGAGTTCCAGCTCTGTTCTGAACTCAGATGCCCCTGATTTTATTTCCCCCACTCAGGGCCACTTTCTATATTTGTCTACTTGACTTACTCCTCTGGCCCTTTAACAGGCTGCTCTTCTGAGCTTCTGCTCAGTCCTCTCACCAGAAGAGATGACAATACTGCTGCTGTTCTCAAGGTCTCTTCCTATACCTGGAAAGGGGCCTCTTGTAGCCTGCTCCTCTTAGTTCCCAGCAGGCCTTGCTCTTAGCCTACCAGTTCCCATGCTCCCTCTGAAGAATAGGATCCAGAATGCTTTGGGCTTGGACCAAGGCATCAGCAGGACTGCTCAGCCCAGCACACTCTGTTACCAGGGTTGTATTAAAACTTACCTAATTATGATATCAAGTCCACCGTTGAAATCAGAGACCTTATTAAAAAGCCTGGGTAAAGCACCCACTCTGTTAAATAAGGCAAAACCTTTGATTCTTAACAGCCTTCAGAAAATTGCATTCATCCACTCATAATCATTCAGAATCTCCCACTTTTATGTTACTATAATATTAGAAATACACCAGTATTTATGGTGGGAATGGCCAAAACATTGTCTCTAAAACATAAGGTTTATACTGTAAATAAATTGTGGTTACCTGCTAAACCGCAGCCAGGAAGAAGTTGTTTATTTTTGACCAACACTTAGGGTGTGACAGCATCAGCACGTAGCAAAGTACCTTGTCATCATAAGGGCTCCCTATTGACAAGAGAGAATTTCAGGTTAATTACCTGATTTCTCAAAGCTCTTAGCTATCCACTTTCCAGCCAGTGAGTATTGAACGTTTGTGATCTCTGATTTCTTACAAACCTGTCTTGCCATGGAAGTTCCTAGCCATTTACTGATGATTGTCCTGGGAATGCTGCAGCTTTCAAAATAGCAGTGTGTTTTCTACTGCTTAAGATTGTCAATAAATTTAGCAGCTCTAGCTAGGAAAAGCATGTACTTGTTTGCCAGCTATAGGAAACTCAAAGACACAGTCAGATTGCTATTTGAAGTGTGGGATTTAATTTGTCAGACTGATATGAATATTCGCTAGTATTCCTTACCTCCTACTCTCTCCTGGTAGAAGCCTCACTAATTAAATTCCATCTGAATCTCAGGACAGAACTTTACTGTTTGGGGGAGACTATATTCAAAGAAGAATTTGAATAGGATTCTAAGTGGATTTGTACACTGATATATATAATTGTATGGGAACCTCTCATCAATTATTTGCCCTTGATTTTTTTTTTGATGGGGGGGGGACAAGTTGCACCCAATCTTATACATACAGACACAGGGCTTGATTCACCCTTGCAGGTAAAGGAGGAGAAATTTTCCATACACACATCCTTGGCGGAAGGCTAGTGTCCGTACCCCTACTCTCCCTTGTAGGGCCCTGCATTGGAGTCTGCTCAGCGGATGCGAATATGTGATCAACAGATCTCACGGGTGCTCTGACCCTGCCTTTTCTGCAGCAGATCCAGCTCAGTTTCTAGGTTGCACCAGCTTGTTTGAGGCCCTTTTGCAGAGTAGGGGTTGTACATAGCTTGTATCACTGTATCCCACAGATGGATTTTCTGCCACGAAGGGAGCTCAGAGGCTGGTTTCTGGCACCTGATATAACCAAGCACAGCATTTATCACTGTTCTAAAGAATTGTTTTTTTCTCTTTTCAAGCCATGCCACGAGCAGCAAATACAGAATTCAGAGTACCATATTAACAAGGATCAAAGGCTGATTCCTAAACGTGACGGTGAAGAAGGAGACAAAGGAAGGGAGTGTGTAAAATAAAGAGCAGGAGATGGGATTGCATAATATGCTCAGCCTGCGTGGGTTAGTTCTTGGTTCTTAAAGGGCTGATTTAGTCATAAAAAGACTTTCACAATTTAAAAGGTTATTTGTAAATCACCTTCCTCCCCCGCCTCCGCCAAAGGTACCATCTCCAAATCAGATGGGATAACTTGTGAACGGAGAGCTTAAAATTCATTAATGGTGTAAAAACAAATCAGACTGGCAGAAATTATGCCCAAATATACACTGCTGCCTCGATCTATAATTGAAAAACCCTTAGCTGCATGAAATGAGCGAAACAGTGTGGAATGAACTAGCAAATGATGAAAAGATCAGAATTAAACAAATGTGTGTCTATAAATTCCACTGACTGTCAGAAGGTGAGAATCGTTCCCTGGGTATCTGGACTTTTTGTAAGTTGATGCAAACAAAGTTTGATTGGTAATGGAGGGCAAAGAGCAACCAGATTATTTCTATTTATTAATTTATTTATTTTAAATAGACAGACAATGGCAAAGTTTTGTGTTCAGTTCGGAGGGCAGGGAGGTAGGCATGCAGGATGCATCTGATTATTCCTAATAACATTGTGGGCTCAGTTTTCCACTGGGGATGCCTACATGTGTGTGTCGGCACTAGGACCTGGTTTTCAGACATGCTCCAGCTGAAGTCAATCAGAGCAGCAGGTGTGCGCACACAGCACCTCTGAAAACCGGTGTCTTAGGCACCAGTTCAACAAAGCACTTAAGCATGTGCTTACCTTTAAGCACACAAATAATTCCATCTTGTTCAGCAAAACACTTAAGCGTGTGCCCAACTTATAATGTGTTTAATTCTCATTGACCTCAACAGGATTTAAACACATGCTTGAAGTTAAGCATGTGCTTAAGTACTTTGTTGAATAGGGATGAGATCACAAATTTTCTTAAAGGTAAGCACAGGTTCAAGTGCTTTGCCCAGTCTTAACCCTAAACATAAATTTCCCATTGAAGTCCATGGCAAAAATTCCATTGTATTGTATCAGTAGCACCAGTGTAATAAATATCACTGCATATGGTTTTAACTTCCTGGAGGTAGCTTTTTCTACTTATGCTAGCAACTTGTTAATTGTTTAGCATCATTTTATGGGCACAGGGCTAGTTATCTATAGCCAAGTGGACCCAATAAATGAGTGGTCCTTTGATCATCTTCACACACATGTGCATAACAAATAGGTATGGTTAAACCTCAAATGTTAAGCTTAAAATGTTATGAGGTCAAGATCGGTTTGGTTTCAAAGGCTTGTCCAAACCTATTGAGTATGCAAAACTGGACTGATGATCTCTCGCTTGAGAATTTCTGGCTCTTTTGCTTCTGGTGACAATTTTAACAAAAGTTAACACAGAACTGACCAAATATAGTCAAACCTTTCAAATGTTTGTTTCAAAATCTGTTCTAAAAATAATGTGAAGGCTCTCCAGGAGGAGGGCTTCATAGTCAGAGTGAACTCCCACCCCAGCTTTGGAAGCTCCTGGCAAGTATCAGGAATAACAGCCGAGGTAATGTGTGCACATATCTCAAAACGCTACACACACCCAGATTTGTAGTGACCCTTTTGGTGGTTGAGGGAGACGCTGGGATTAATGAAGGATCCTGAAGGAGCAAGGTGCCCAGCTACCACTGAATATCATTCCATTAGGCTCCATGGACAGTCCTCCAGTGTTTAGAAATATTCAGTTTCATGTTTTGTTTCAGTCACAGTCAAGTGTTCTAAGCACAGTCCTGTACATCAGGAAGCTCTCAGAGTTAACATCAACCTGGCTCTCTCAGTTCACTTGAACAGATTACTACTTATCTCAGTTCCCCATTTTCTCCACTGAGAAAAACACGTAATTATTCACATCCAAAGTGTTGTGAGAATCACAATTCATTAATTAGTCTGTAATGTGCTTTTGAAACTTCCCAATTATTTTATTCTATTAATATTGTGACTAAGTAAAAAGTTTTTGAGGTGTGAGCTCTGCCCAGAGTCACGATTTGGTGAGCGTTTTGTTTTGGTTTTTTGCTTCTGATAGCCTGGACTGAAGTTTAGCTCCCTAGACATAGGGACTAAATAGACCAGGCCATGGAAGTAGCATCTTTCAGTACATGGCAATTCCTGCTTTAACTGTCCATAGAACAATTCTCTTGACTACATGACCGAGAAGGTCTATTTCCCAGCTCCAGAGCTAGATGATGATGATGGTAATTTCATGATGTTTTTTGCCATTGGTTTTAACTTATCCTTTTAATTAAAATGTTAAGAAATGACAAATGTCCCCATATTCACTTGAAGTCTCATTGAAAGTTCAACTTCCCGACTGGGACGTGAACTCATGTTATCACAGAGCAAAAGTTCAAAGCACTAAAATGGGAAACATTAATGTGTCAAGCAACTGTGCTAGCACTTACCAGGATCAATTTTCCACTTAGGCAGCTTTTGCCCAAGTGTGCTAACTACCACTGAATCCATATCTACTAATGGATCAAAGCTGAAAGGTCAGAAATTGTAAAATCATCAGTTCCCAAGACTCATTAATATTACAATTGCACCCACTAGTATTGCTATGGTTAAGGATCATGTTGCATGTTACTTTTAATAAACTTGTTTTTCAAGGGGTTTTGGACCCAGATAGAAAAGTTTGCTATCTTGATCTATAAGAATGACTTGTAGGAGTAACTATTAAATTATTAATTACTACTATTACTATTTTAGTTATAATTTTGCCCCAAAATATTAACTTTAAACTGACATGGCAGTTTTAAAAAGAAAGAAAAAGTTTGTTGATATTCAGTGCTAAATTATCCTTCTTTTAACTAGTCTATCTACCTAGTTGCTTTTATGAAGCACTTATTGTCGTATCTTCCACAATGCCACAACTTAATCACATATGAATTCATTCCTCTAGTTAAAATGATCAAAATAAGATATATAAAAAACTTTTGTCCAGAAAAAAATGCATACGTCACACTCTTCAGTTTGATCACTTTGGGCTAGTGCTATTAATTTTTGAAATATAAGATGAATATGAATGAATTGGATTTGGTGAAACACAATTTTTAATTCAAAGGTTCAGGTTTCTTAAAAATAATCAGGTTGAATATAATATGCTTTCTTATCTGTCCTTTTTTATTTGTCCTCTGCACTGATCAGTTTTTGGAGATGGGCCAATGTTGCAGTCCGAATCAGAACCTCGTTTCATCTTGAGGTGTGAGGGATTGGAGTCCCTAATCAAATGTTGTTACATTTATGGGTTCAGATTGCGTCAAACAAATATTGGGTCTATTTTTTCTAGTGCTGGTTCAGCGCTAGACACAATCTCCTATGGGCAGCCATTCTCATTCGATTTTGGCTCAAGATGGTGGAAATCTTGCCAGTCACCCCTTTAGTATGATTTATACCATTCACTGGGGTGGCTGATCTCACATATCTTCTGCCATTTTGGAGACAAAACCTCACAAGAATATACCGAGATTTTGATGCTGCCCCGTCTGTCCCCAGTGTTAAGACCTCTGATACAAAATCAAGTTTAAACTTCTTCCGTATCCAATCACCACTGCTTTGATATATCAGCTAGTACCTACAATGCCCTTGATGCTTCATCCTCTTGCATGCCACCAGACTGCTGTGCCTGCCAGTTACAGCGCATAGCTGTGTGTGCGCGTGTTTTTTTTTATCCCCTATACAAAGGTTTTTGGATATCTTTTTTTGATCATTTTAAGTAGAGGATTGAATTAATAAGTAATTGACTTGTAGCATTGGGGAAGATATTATGGAAGTAACTGCCATATACCGCACGTAGTACATGTCATAGACCATTGATGTCCATTGTGCTTCTTTCGAAGTCCAGGTGCAGGAGCCTGCCAACAGATAAGATTTGACGGGTTTGACGCCATTGTTTGCCTCTTTATTTTTGTGTCTTGAGACAGTTTCCCCCCATGTAACAAGTGTATACATATTCTCTAGCCGAACCAGAACTTACGGGCATGATGCAGGATTCACACCCTGTGCTTCTAAGGTCTGTTGTCCAACAAGTCAGACTAAATGATCATAATCATCCATTCTGGCCTTTAAACTCTGACACTATCAATATGTATATTTTTTATTATTTTAATAAAAATCTAAAAATTAAAAAACCTGTCTTGTTTTGCAGTGACATTTTACAGTCTGTAAAATGTACTAAGGCCCACTTCCAAGAATAAATAAATAAATGAAATTACAGAATAATTACCATTTGAAAACTGGCTATTGCATGAACTTCTTTAACAATGTTTCAGGAAGTATATTAAAATGATAATAGCTGTACATGACAATATATTTTGAGCTGCAATGCCCTACAATGGAAAATAGGAAAAGTTTGAGGGAAGTTTTGTGTTTGAGGGAAGTCAACGAATGGCACTGTATTGTCTTAAAGATCCTTTGGAGCCATGTACAATATATCACAAGCAGTTGAAGCTATGTTGTTACTCAATACTACCTAGATTTACACCAGGGGTAGGCAACCTATGGCACACGTGCCAAAGGCGGCACACGAGCTGATTTCACTGCTCTACAGCCAAAATGCTTCTGAAATAAATGTAGTCAAACTTTACTAATTCTGGGTCACTGAGAACGAAAATGATGCTTAAAATTGTTGATTGGCTCTAGTTTTCAAGATATGCTATTGGGTCAGTATATACGACCCTTGACTTGGGAATGGCGGAGGATAAGTGAGTTATAAAGGTAAGGGATCTCAATTTAAACCAGAAATGACTAAAATACATCTTTGACTGGATCTATGAATAAATCTATGACTGGGTTTGGACAGTACTTGCTTTTTAGGCAAAACAATGAATGATGCAATCTGAAGCTGGTATTGCGTCATACATGATATGAATTGCATCATGTTATTCCTAGAAGTCATGGATGATGCAATCATAACGAAGCTTACATCACTCTGCTGAACAAATTGCCCTATATCAGCTCTAGAAATCATACAGTGTCGTGCTCTCTTATTTGTCAGTGTTTGATTTTGCAAAGGGACACATTTCTGTTTAGCCAAAGTGAGCAGAGATGCCTCGTACTTGTGTGAACAGTGCAGATAACTTCTGCTATGTTTGTGGTGAAGTGACTTTTGCATCACAAAAGCGCAGTATAACCACTATGGTTAAGAAAGCCTATCACCTTTCTTTTGGCTGCAAAATTGGAGATCAGGACAAGAGGTGGGCCCCACACATATGCTGCAACACTTGTGCAACAAATCTTCGCCAGTGGTTGAACAGGAAAAGGAAATCTATGCCTTTTGCAGTGCCAATGATTTGGAGAGAGCCAACAGATCATACCAGCAATTGTTACTTCTGCATGGTGTCTCCAGTTGGGAAAGGTGTGTCAAAGAAGAAAAAGTGGACTGTGCATTATCCAAACATTCCATCAGCTATACGCCCAGTACCCCACGGAGAAGGACTGCCGGTTCCTGATGCACCAGAATCATTCTCACTTGAGTCAGACGAGGAAGAGGAAGAGGATGAAACTTCTGGTCCTGAACCATCAATGTCACAGGACCCACATTTTCTCCCATCCTCCTCCTCTGAACCACACCTCATAACACAAGGTGAACTGAATGACCTTGTCAGGGATTTGGAACTACCCAAGAGTAAGGCAGAGCTGTTGGGCTCCAGACTACAGCAGTGGAATCTCCTGGCAGGTGATGTTAGGGTTTCCATGTTCCGTGACCGTCAAAAGGATCTTGTCCCATTCTTCTTCATGGAAGGTGATCTTGTAGCCTGCAACATCATCGATGGTGTGATGGCAGCCCTCAACATCGTTCACGATCCAGATGAGTGGAGACTGTTCATTGATTCATCGAAGACGAGTCTTAAAGCTGTTTTACTGCATAATGTCAATGTTTTGCCATCAATTCCAGTTGGTCATGCAGTCCATATGAAGGAAACCTATGACAACATGAAACAACTTTTGAGGTACATAAACTATGACCAACATCAGTGGCAGCTTTGTGGTGATTTGAAGGTTGTTGCTCTCTTGCTTGGTCTGCAGACTGGATACACAAAGTACTGCTGTTTTTTCTGCGAATGGGATAGTCGTGCAAGAGATTCCCACTACATCAAGAAAGATTGGCCACTCCGACAGTCATTGGAGCCTGGGAGGAAAAGTGTTCAGCATCCACCACTTGTTGAATCAAGGAAGATTTTGTTACCACCCTTACACATCAAGCTGGGTCTGATGAAGAACTTTGTCAAGGCCATTGACAAAACACAAGCAGCTTTCAAGTACCTCCGTGGAAAATTTCCAAGGTTAAGTGAAGCTAAGATAAAGGAAGGTGTCTTTGTTGGTCTTCAGATTCGTGAACTTCTTCGAGATGATGCATTTGACCATGCACTGCGTGGCAAGGAAAAGACGGCATGGAAAGCCTCCAGTTAGTGGCAATAAATTTTCTCGGAAACAAAAAGGCAGACAACTACAGGTTGTTGGTGGAAAACCTCCTCAAGGCATACAAAAGCCTTGGTTGCAACATGTCACTAAAGATACATTTTTTGCACTCTCATCTAGATTTTTTTCCACCAAACTGCGGAGCAGTGAGCGACGAGCACGGCGAGCGATTTCACCAGGAAATTGCAACAATGGAGAAACACTATCAGGGCAAATGGAGTCCATCAATGCTTGCAGACTATTGCTGGACAGTGACAAGAGATGCTCCATTTAATGAATACAAGAGACAAGCCAAGAAGCGCCGAGTAGACACTGAATAGGACTAAACTATGTACATAATAGTGTTTTGCCTTTTGTTTCATAATAAATTTTATTTATATAACCCTTTTGCTGATTTTTAAAGTGTTACATAAACAGGACAGGTGAAATATTATCATGTAAAGCAACCATAAACACATGAAAAGACCTAGGTTTACAATTTATGATTAAAACTACACAATATACATAGACACAAAATGTAAAAACTTAAATATCTTAGAAACAGTAGCCAATCAGTTGTTTTAATTGTCATATTTGAATTCAGCACATCAAAATACATAATAAATAGCACATTTTATCTCTGAAGCAGACGACTTCTCAAAAATTGTAGACCAGTGTTTTCAGTGGCACACTGCCCGGCTCCTGGCCACCGGGCCGGGGAGCTCTGCATTTTAATTTAATTTTAAATGAAGCTTCTTAAACATTTTAAAAACCTTATTTGCTTTATATACAACAATAGTTTAGTTATATATTATAGACTTATAGAAAGAGACCTAAAAACGTTAAAATGTATGACTGGCACGCGAAACCTTAAATTAGAGTGAATACATGAAGACTCAGCACACCACTTCTGAAAGGTTGCCGACCCCTGATTTACACAATAAAAATAAGCTTACAATAATTCACACAATAGGTTAAAAATCCCCTGATAGGTATATAGCTGATAGGCTTTAAACATGGTCTAAATAATAGTATTTTGTCATAGAGTTGATATGTACATATTACAGTTGAATGCATATAACTGTAACATTTACAGATGGGTAAGGAGAGACTATCATCTCTCTATGATCAAAATTTAAGCTAGCTTTTCATTATAAATCCTATTCTGATGACCACCACTAATTTAATCAGCTCTGGGAGAAGCTGGTAGCAACTACTATATTTATTTTGCCTAATGCTTTCCATTATAAAATATTCTGGTGATTTATTTTCTGAGAATCTAGAACAGCAGTGTACATTCACTATCATACAGTCTTTACATGACCACATGCTATTTTTTCCACAGGGCCTCTATCTTATTCAGTGCACAGGTTGAGCGCACCAGGCAGCATTAAGTTTGCAAAAGCAACCATAAATGGGTGTTCAACTTTGCAACCCGAACAACGTTTGTTCTAGCAGCACGGTGGAGGTGGGGGCTTCTGTGTAAAATTAATATATATTGTTCTAAGACGTATTGCCTGTTTTATATGAAAATGGTACAAGCAGATCTTTTGCTTTGTTTTTGTTAAAGTCTATTTTTATTATAGTTTCCATCTTTCTGATATTACTCATTGTTCTCTTACCTTTTAAAACAGCATAATAAATGTCACAGGAAATTAAACCACAAGAGCCATAAAGGTCTTTCTGAAACCATCAAAGGCAGGAAATCCAGGCTAAAATTCTCCAAGTTTTGTCTACGCATTGCAGTGGTCTCTGAACGGTAGATACATTGGCGTGCATTGGGCATTAGTCTGATTTCCCACCCCCTGGCCCATCACTAAGGAACTATGTTCCAGTTAAGAGAAGAGGTGCAGAGGAAGCATTTCCCTCCTTTCTCTCATTTTTATAAGTGACAGCAATAATTGGGTCACAGGGAGCTAATGTGGGCCTTTCTGGTGAGAGTCAAGATAGGACAAGTCCCCATCTCCCTTACTCATCACTGGAGTGGCTGTTTTGGTTGAGCCACTTCACTTCATGTGTGATACAGGTGCCTCTCACCTAGTGCTAACAGTATTTGCCCAGTTTTAGCATGGATGAATGACAGTACATATCCCAGCTGAGTCGTTTGGGAGAAAGGAGTATTAAAATACTTTCACACTAGGAACTGGCTTTCCTTGAAATGACACCCAAATGGACACGCACGTTGTCCTCGCCAAATCATCAAAGCTGCTGAGCAGATCCAAGCAGCACTGTACAGAGAGACTTGTATTTAAGGAGCTCATGGAGGATAGGTCCATTAATGGCTATTAGCCAGGATGGGCAGGGATGCAAAACCATGCTCAGAAGTTGGAAATGGGCAACAGGGAATGGATCACTTGATGATTACCTGTTCTGTTCATTCCCTCTAAAGCATCTGGCACTGGCCCAGGGCCGGTGCTACCATTTAGGCCAACTAGGCGGTTGCCTAGGGCGCCAAGATTTGGGGGCGCCAAAAAGCAGCGCCCCCATTTTTTTTTTTTTTTACAGCGGCCGCTGCGCTGGGAGGGAGAGGTAGTCTGAGCCGCCAGCAGGCAGCCCAGGGGTTCCCCCGGGTCAGCGTGCCGCCGGCAGCCCAAGGGAACCCCTGGGTCAGAGCTGCTGCATGGCTCCCCGGGCCCGGGGGGGGCGCCTCAGGGAGGGGGAGCGGGGAGCTGCCGCAGGGCTGGGGGCGGGGCGCAAGGTGGAAGTTTCGCCTTGCACCGGCCCTGCACTGGCCACCTTTGGAAGACAGGATACTGGGCTTGATGGACCACTGGTCTGATCCAGTATGGCCATTCTTATGTTCTTATGAGCAATGTGCACTATACTGTTAATGGTAATAGCAACCATAATACAATTACGAGTGGTTCAGCTATATTCACTTCTTGGACCAGATCCTGTGCAATTTTAAAATTGAAAGCGGGGGAGAGTGTAAACCCCAAAGAAATGATCTCTGGAATTTTAGCTGGGAAGGATTCCCATAATAATTTAAGGAGTTTAAAACTCTAAAGATAGTAAGATGTGCACAGCGGCATATAAAGGATCCTGAATGCACTGATGTTAAATTATATTTTTTATTATTTATCACTGTTGTTTGTTTCAGACTTTACTCTGAAATCTCAAAGCACTTTACATTATGCAGCTGTACAGTAAAATGCCCTGTCCTTAAAAAACACGAGTCTTGTAGTAGAAATAATTGTTTTAAAGTTTCCCTAAACCACCTCAGTCAGTCTCTCAATGTCAGGATAACTTTATGGCACATATTTATTTAATAAAATACAATTTTAAGAAAATATATTAAATTACACTTAGGATTAAATGTCTTTAAAATGATCATTGCACCCCGCAAAATGCAAATTAGAATTTGGTATGGAAACCTGAGAGAGGCAAATACAGTTTAACTGATTTAAAAATAAAAATAAAAAAGTCATCATCTGAGTGATTGAAATTTAAACCCAATAAAGTAGAATCAAAATTGAATGAATGTACCAAAGCAATAGGCTGCAATCAAAATATACACAACTTGCAAATCTATCAGCAGATAGTGAGACTGGTTCTCCTCTGACATATGCTAGTGCAAATAGAGAATAACTTCACTGAAGTCAGTGGATTTATTCAGGTGTAAAGCTGATGTGAGTGAGAGGACTTCAGGCACTATGTGTTTGCCAACTACACTTCGCAAAAATACTGCAACTCCTGTTCATTGCATATGAAAAAAGGGAAAAGCCGTTTAAAAAAATAAAACCTTTGTGAAAAATTTCCATATTTACTTTTTTCAAAGGGTTCAAAACAAGTCCATTTTTTTCAAACTTTTATTTTTTTCCCCAATATTTTGATTGTAAAACATTATCAGATTACGTATAGAAAACTTGTTGTTTACCAAAAATCCAGATTTTGATGAGCAAAAAAAATCTATACTCATTTTGATGTTTTCAATAATGTTGTTTGATAAACATGCCAAAAAGTCGCAATTGTTTATGGGCGGGAGACAAAAATGTCAAGAAGATTGTGGAAAAAATGTTTTCTAAAAGATTTTCTTAGTGATAAAAAATAATTATGTAGTAAATTTCAGCCAACTCTTTAAAAAAAAAAAGTGGTAATTTGAGTTAATGCTGATGATGAATTCTGACTCTTGAATGGTGACTACAGTACTTTAGCACACCCTTCTTTGTCCCTGTGCACAATCTTGTCATTAATAGTGTGCCTTCTCTGCATCACCTGCCATCTGGAATATTTTTCATATAGCATTACGAATCAGCAACTCTTCATCCATTTTTAAACCTATTCTGAAAACATCTCTCTTCCTTCACTTGCACTTCTTAGCCTCTGTTTTCAGTTTTTATTATTTAGTTCTCGAACTGTATATTTGAACTTGAAAAAGCTTTACGAGGTACAGTTTGTCTGAAATTTGTTCCACAAAATGAAGCAGAATTACATTACTGTGTGGTATTATTTTTAATTATTAATTTTCATGGACCTCTGTGCTTTCTGGATGTGGCTGAGATTGGGAGCACAATATAAAGTTCAGTTGTTCAACTGAACACTTCCTATACTAAGAGAAAAAAGATCCAGACGAGACAGCTGGGGAGATAGGTAGTGGTAGGTCTCCAAGGAGGCTGTGGAGTTTAATACATTTAAAGATGAGAAATGTTTCATTTTTATGAGAAACAGAAACTTCATGCCGTGTTTAAGCAAAGCTATATACTGTGTTCTGGAAGGCGTTAGGAGACAATGGTGAGTGCAGTATAAATGCTTAGATATAAAATAGATTAGGAATGAGGGCATTTGCTGTAGTCTTTAATGGGTATGATAATCTCACCGTCAAAGCAAAGGAGGAATGTGGCAACATAAACACCATGAGACCTTATTGATATTCTATAGATAGTTATGGCCAAATTCAAAGGTGAGTGAGAGTCTCCAGGGGACTGGTGTAATTTACACCAAATCCCCACCCTCTGCATGTGTTTCTAACTTAACAAACCTAAATTCCCTCTAGACAACCATAGATCAACATCTACTGGCCAATGTGTAATTGTACTCAAAAGAAAAATCTAACACAACAACATCGGAGTGGGTAAGTTAAAACAGGCCACCCTCTACTCTAGCAGACATCTTATTTCCACATCCTGGGCATGCAAATCACGACAACTCAGGCTCTTTGATTCACTTGACCATCAGCAAACGGGGACTAATACTGTAGGTCCACAGGAATGTGCATCCAATCTACAGTGGAGTCCCATCTTACGCAGGGGTTAGGTTCTAAAGTCAGCACGTAAGGCGAAAATCACGTATAGTCAAAATTACCCTTGAAAATGCCTTAAATCGCCCATAAAGTACACTATACATGGTTTTGTGTACAGTATACAACCCCATACAGTAATATGTATAATGTATACAGTAATGTACAGTATATAATAAAGAGTATATATGCAAAATATAATTTTACAGTACTGTATTTTTAATTACATAAAAGAGAGAGAGATGGAAGAATGAAAGAATAAACAGTGAACTTAACCACTCATCATTCATCCTGGATATTCTTGCTAGTCTACGACAACGATGATTCTATTGGGCGTTCGTCAGGGCTCGATGTCGATCCAGGAGACGATGGGCCAGGCTCATCTGCTGCTGGTTGTTTTTTCTTGAAAAGCATGGTGATCGGTAACTGTCTCTGTTGTCTCATGAGCTGCTCAAACATTTCTTGATACTGTCTCAAATCGTTCGTAATACCATGTGTGACTTTGAGGCTTCGTTCCATAGAGGGATCGTATTCAGAAATTAAATCATTCGAGTGTTTCGCTGCTTGGAACACTTCAGCAAATTTATGAAGATTCCAACTTGCTGGCTCTTCTTGTTTGTCGTCATCATCTTCGTCTTCTGTAGATGATTTTATCAGTTCCTCTATCTCTTCGTTAGTCAATGTTTCTCTATGGCTCTCAATTAGTTCTTCAATTTCTTCCTCAAGGATGTCGACGAAGCCATCACCACCCACTTGCCTGGCCACCTGAACAATGTGTTTCACTTCTTTGTCAATGGTCGGGAAACCCTTAAAATCATTCACACGTTCTTTCCATAAGTTTCGCCAACATGCATTGACTGTTTCAGGCTTGATTGCATCCATTGCCTGTTTAATATAAGTGATGCAATTGGCAATGTTGAAGGACGTCCAACATTCCATCAGATTAAGATTGGGATCAGCATCCATAGCGCTACGTATCCATGAAAATGTAAGCCTCGTATACGTGGCCTTGAAACAGCGAATCACGCCTTGGTTGAGAGGTTGGAGGATGGAGGTGGTATTGGGGGGGGAGAAAGACGACTTCAACGTCGTTATGAGCAAACCGGAGTGCCTCAGGGTGGCCAGGAGCATTGTCTATGATCAGCAACACATTAAAGTCAAGTCCTTTCTCTTCGAGGTACCGCTTGACCTCCGGAATGAAACACTTGTGGAACCAATCCAGAAATAATACTGCCGTCACCTAAGCCTTTTTATTTGATTGCCAGAACACAGGCAGGAGATTTTTGTTCTTGCCTTTTAGGGCACAAGGATTTACAGCCCTGTAGAGCAAGCCCGTCTCTATTAAATGCCCAATCGCATTGCCACAAAACAACACAGTCACACAGTCTTTAGCTGCTTTGAAGCCAGGGGCTTGTCTTTCTGATTTTGAAATGTAAGTGTGGTTGGGCATTTTTTTCCAGAAGAGCCCAGTCTCGTCAGCATTAAAAACTTGTTCCAGAAGATAGCCCTTTTCTTCTATGATTTTCTTTAATTGTTCGGGGTAGGCTTTTGCTGCCTCTTCATCGGCAGATGCAGCTTCACCAGTAGTCTGCACATTTTTGAGGTTGAAGTAGTTCCAAAACTGTTAAGCCAACCTTGTCTGGCTTTGAATTCCTTCTTATCAGAAGGCTGTCCCTCTTCAGCGGGAGGTTTGAACAGCGCGTAGAGGCTAACAGCCTTTTCTCGCAACATGTTGCCATCGATAGGCACACGTTTATGGTTCATGTCTTCCAGCCATAAGTTTAATGCCTTCTCAGTCTTCACTAAAGTCTTATCATGCACCTGGCTCGTCACCTTAGCAGTTATTGGAGCACTTGATGCCACAGCTTGACAAATTTCTCTCTCTCGAATCTTGATGGCACAGATTCTAGATTCGTTGCGGCCATATTTACGCGCCACATTGGAGACCAACATACCGTCTGTCAATAAGTCCAACACAGCCAGTTTTTCCTCCAGCATTGGAACAGATCGCTGTTTCTTCGGTTGAGAACCAGATGAAGTAGTTAGCTTGCGTTTAGGGGCCATGTTGTATGAAAAATATGCATCTTTAAACACTAGAATCACACTCAATGCAGCGAGATGCTCGCACTATGAGAGGCACGCAGGAACTGAGACCAACTGAGGGAACAGCAGATTCAAGTCTCCCATGTCACGCTCACTCCGGGGCATACGCTCATTGGGCAAGTATAGTTGAATTCGCGTAAGTTAAATGCGCGTATGATGCGACTCCACGGTAATAGTAAAAATACCTAGCTCTTATATTGCACTTTTCATCCATAGAGCTCAGGTACTTTACATAGGTCAAAGTATCATTACCTAAGCAAGGTTAAACTTATATCTCCTTACACTTCACCTCTGTGTTTGTTCCCTAGTCTCTGACCACTACCACCTACAATATAGAGGACTATGCTAGGTTTGTAGCCATGACCCTTTCCTTATCCCCAGACCACATCTCCATTTCATTAGGTTCATATTGTTTATATATTGCTAGCAGGAGAAGGCTCCAATTACATCACAATTAGAGAGAATCACAAAACAGTGATAATCATTCAGTGAAAGAGTGTGGAAAAGCAGAGGAATTTAGGCTGCAGCTGGCTCAGGGAAATGCATATTACACCTGCTTGTGCCAACTTTCCTTAAGTTTAACTCAAATTATTTGAAATGTATTGTTAGTAATGAAAAGAAGAGCATTTAAGCAAGGGTGGGGGAGGGGTCACAAATATTTGGACAGTCAAAACTGGTCAGAATGGAGAAGTGTACAGTGAGTAGACAACAGAGTAGAGACCACAGGTATGAAAATCAAAGTGAGAAAACATACAGTGTGTAATGATCAGGAAAATAGAAGTAAATGACTTAAAGATTTCTGGCCAAGAGTATTTTTTTAAAATTTACAATTACAGTATGTGTGAAAGAAGAAAATTACAGTAAGTGTTCCTCCTGAAAATAAGTCTGAGTATGGGATTCTTGATTATAGGATGTTTCAAAGTGAAGGTCTGAAATAGAAGGGACGATTTGCCCTTATCTATTGAGAAAACACATAAAGGAACTGTAACTCCAGAGAATCAATCGGATAGAGATAGAATTTTCGAGGTTAATAGCAGGGGACTGCAAGAGACCGACGTGACAGGAAAGGCAGGAGAAGGAAATACTATATGATTAGATAAGGAAGACAGGTAAGATTGTGATTATGGGCGATTTTTAGCCTCCCTAATAATTAGAGAAACCTTTGAGATATTGGATGATGGCATATGGAATGATTGACATTGCAAATGATTTTTTTTTCCTGAAGCAATGTGTCGAGGACTCTGCTAGGAGTAAGTCATTCCTGGATCTGGTGTTGTTCAGTGTCCAAGATATTAATAAGCAAATAAGAATTTGTTCAGCCATTTGACCTAATGTGTAAAATGTGAAATAGATGGTGTTATCTGAAAACCAAAATCAGTTACTGGTGATGGCAGACAGTTAGGATATCTTTAAATGACAAACCAACAGAGAGTTTTAAAATAAATGGAGTGTGTGGTAGGAGGGGGAGGTTCATCAAAAGTGAAGGACTAATAATACTGGTTATAATGATGCACAGCGGTTGCAGTCCCTGTGCAAAAATTCTTTACAAAGTTCTGCCGATGCACGTCAATTCCAAGGGGCAGCATCCCTGATATTGCAGTGTGTCAAGCCCTGGCCCTCCGTCCTGAATTACAACACTCTTGTGATTCCATTCCCGAGTCCTTTCCACAGTCCTGCCTATATACTTCAATCCTGAATTTCAGTTCCCCTCTTTATTCCAGTCCTGAAACCCTCTTCCATCTCTACACCAATACTTCACTTCTGATCTCCAAGATCTTCCTCCTACCACCCATCAAAAGTTGCCTGTGGCCAAGATGCCAGATCATGCACATGCGAATTTTGGAATTAGTAGGGACTACTTATTTATTTGGGGAACCCAAAGAAATGTGAGGGAAATAAGGCAAAATTTGTAAATGGTAGTGTTTTCTATTTTTTTTTTTTAATTGCATGGAAACACAGCCATGCTTTGGAGAGTTGTTAGGCTTGCTTCTCCCCTGTAGCTCAGCTTCATTTGGCACGGTTGAGCAGGGGAGGGCCGTTAGTGAGCTGATCATGGCTTCCCAATCCCGAGTTGCTAGTCCCCAGTATTGTGAGAGCGGCTATGGGGTGGCTGTAACTTATGCCTCTGTTCCTAAGGTCCCTTTATTCCCCTCAACATGCTCCCTGTGCTGGGGGGGGCTGACACAGGAGCCAGCTCCACAGGCTGGATGTCAGCAGGGAGTTCTCTATCAGGAGAAATTCTCTGCTGGCAACTTCCTGCCAGATTCTGGAACAAGGCATATGTTCCCTTCCAGTGCACTTGGGCAATGAAGGCTCTCTCCATCTTTGTGCGTCCCGGGCTATCAAGAGTCATAATTTAGCAAACATATCAAACCTAACTCATTGACCTTTTTAAAGAGTCCAGTTAACAACTATAGCATATGGGGCATAACATTGTAATTTTCAGGAAGCATTAGGTATAGTTCCACTTCACAGATTTCTGTTTAACCACAAAGCAGCTAGGATAAAACTGGGGATGCCTGACATATAAAATAAGAGTATTTATAAAAAGAACTGTGCCAAATTGGGGGGAAGGATTACTGTAAGGATCATTCCCTAAGGGTTTGTGCTGCCTCAGCTGAATTTTATAATATGTGTGAATTGTAACCCTAATCCTTAAAGATGTAGGTTCGAAATAAAAAGTTGAGTGGGGATTTTATATATAAACACTTTTTTTCCTAGCTGCACCCGCAGTGCAAAATGTTTTGACACAGCTCTAATGTGCAATACTAATAATTAAGAAGAGGAGGCATGGGGTGACACACATTATCTTCCCATCTTGTGCAATGTGGCATACTGTTTCATATGCTTGGGTTCCCTTATTGCTTGTGCATGCTGGAAGTAATTGTTTCTAGACGACAGGCTGGCAACTGGAAAGGGACAACTCTCGCCTTATTGAAAGAGTGAAATGCATCTTTCATGCCATCTTAATGTGGAATTTTTTTTCCTTGTCCCCAATGTAAAATAGTAAAATTCAAAACGCTACTGAGATTAATTTGGGTAAATATATATATCCCCTGAACTATATATAAATTGAGATTGTGTGCGTGCATATATCTATCAATATATTGTATATATCTACTTGGCGTATAATATACACCACATTCTTCTCTTTCTATCTTGTTCAACTCCTTAGCTTCTACATTTTCTCTCTCCTAAATAATTATGAATGGGAGAAAATGTAGAAGATAAGAAGTTGAGCTAGGCAGGAAGAGTAAGTAGCGAGATACAGCAATTAATAGCAAAGTATTAGGTGACTTATAACATAGTCTAGAGGGTGAGAGAGAATATGAAAATAATGTCAGTGATGAGAGAAGCTATAATAAAATTATCCTGAAATTATGAGATTTTAAGATTAATACGTATAGATTAATATTTATAGATGGTTAAAATGTTTTTCTAAAACGTCTGTGTATATATTATATGTCTGAGTGAATGTGTGTAAACATGTTTATGTATAGGGTATTAATAATCAATTAAGATGTGCATAAGTAACCACATAACCTTCTCATTTGTCCTCTAATCTTCTGTTTCTATTTTCCCATTGCTTTCTCCTCAGTTGCTGCAACTTGTTATATCTAGTCCCTGATCCTACAAAGATTTATATATGTGTTTAACCTCAAGAGGACCACTCGCAGTGCATAAAGTTGAAAATGTGCACAAGTCTTTGTAAGGCAGAAGCATTAGCTTGCAAGCTCCTCAGGTCAGGGACTGTGTTTTTCATTTGTCTGTCAGGTGCCTAGCACACATTTGGGAGCTTGAATGAATAATACTGACCTGATTGAGGGCTAATTTATCAGGCATCATACACATTACGTATGAAAAAGACCACCAAATATGCCCCAATCTGGTGCAGCACTGTTCCCTGTAGCATGGGCTTTAAACTAGGTTTGATGGGGGCAGGAGACAAAAGCACACAGGTAAGTCAAAAACATGGAGACCTGGGAGAAGGGTCAGAATTTGGGGGGAGCATGGGCCATTATAGCAGGGATAAGAGAGAGACAAGAGAACATAGAGGCAAATCAAATCAGTATCTTAAATGTCTGTATACTAATGCAAGAAGTATGGGGAATAAGCTGCAAGAACTAAAAATGTTAGTTAATAAACACACCTATGACATAGTTGGCATCACAGAGACTTGGTGGGATAATACATATGACTGGAATATTGGTATAGAAGGAAGGACAGGCAGGGGGGAAAAGGGAGGAGGTGTTGCCTTCTGTATCGAAGATGTATACACTTGGACTGAGGTTGAGATGGAAATAGGAGACAGCAGAGGTGAGAGTAAGCTGGTATGGTCCGGTATGGCGTACCGGCAAGAGCCAGTACACCGTGCCGGACTGCACCGGCTTCCGCGGCGCTGATTTAAAGGGCTCTGGGCTCCCCGCCGGGAGCCCAGAGCCCTTTAAATCCCGCCCGCAGCTCCGGCAGCTGAACTGGGGCTGGATTTAAAGGGCTCAGAGCTCCCGCGGCTGCAGGGAGCCCAGAGCCCTTTAAATCCCACCCGTGGCTCCAGCAGCCGGGCTGGGGCCGGGATTTAAAGGGCTCAGGGTTCCCCGCAGCCATGGGAGCTCCAGGCCCTTTAAATCCAGCCCACAGCTCCGGCCGCTGCGGAGCCCCTGGCCCTTTAATTTGCCCCTGAGCCCTGGGGGCTCCCAGCCACCTCTGCAGCTGGGAGCCCCAGGTTGATTTAAAGGCCCTGGGACTCCCAGCCACAGCTGGTGCCCCAGGGCCTTTAAATCTTGAGAGGCCCCGCCTCTTCCAGATGAGGCCATGCCCCCCCTCAGGACTCTGGCAGTACCGGTAAGTCCTGTAAGTTACTTTCACCCCTGGGAGACAGACTTGTTGAAAGTCTCTGGGTAAGGAGGTAAAAAAAGAGGTAAAAAAACAAGGGTGACATCATGGTAGGGGGTCTACAACAGACCACCTAACCAGGAAGAAGAGGTGGATGAGGCTTTTTTTAAACTAACAAAATCATCCAAAGCACAGGACTAGGTGGTGATGGGGGACTTCAACTACTCAGATGTTTGTTGGGAAAAAAACACAGCAGGGCACAAATTATCCAACAAGTTCTTCAATGCATTGGAGACAATTTTTTATTTCAGGGGGTGGAGAAAGCCACTAGGGGAGAGAGGCTCTTTTAGATTTGATTTGGACAAACAAGGAGGAACTGGTTGAGGATTTGAAAGTGGAAAGCAGCATGGGTGAAAGTGATCATGAAATGATAGAGTTCATGATTCTAAGGAATGGTAGGAGGGAAAACAGCATAATAAAGATAATGGATTTCAAGAAGGCAGACTTTAGCAAACTCAGGGAGTTGGTAGATAAGATCCCATGGGAAGCAAGTCTAAGGGGAAAAACGGTCAAGAGTGTTGGCAGTTTTTCAAGGAGATATTATTAAGGGCACAAGAGCAAACTATCCCACTGCGTAGGAAAGATAGGAAGTATGGCAAGAGACCACCCTGACTTAACCAGGAGATCTTCAATGACCTGAAACTGAAAAAAAGTGTCCTACCGAAAGTGGAAACTGGGTCAAATTACAAAGGATGTCTATAAAGAAATAGCACAAGCATGTAGGGATAAAATTAGAAAGGCCCAGGCACAAAATGAGATTAAACTAGCTAGACACACAAAGAGTAAAAAGAAAACACTTTACAAATACATTACAAGCAAAAGGAAGACCAACAACAGGGTAGGTCCGTATCCCATTGCGGGGGGAGACAACAGAAAATGTGGAAATGACAGAAGTGATGAACAACTTTTTTGTTTCAGTTTTCACCCAAAAATTTAGTAGCAATTGGACATGTAACATACCCTTTAACAGGGTAACAAGCCTTTTGCATAGGGGAAGCAGTAGATGTGGTATATCTTGACTTTAGTAAGGCTTTGGATATTGTCTCACATGACCTTCTCTTAACAAACTAGGAAAATACAATCTAGATGGAGCTACTATAAGGTGACAGGTTTCAGAGTGGTAGCCATGTTAGTCTGTATCAGCAAGAACAACGACGAGTCCTTGTGGCAGTTTAGAGACTAACAAATTTAGTTGGGCATAAGCTTTTGTGGGCTAAAACCCACTTCATCAGATGCATGGAGTAGAACATGCAGTAGGGAAGTATAAATACACAGCATAGGAAAAGATGGGAGTTGCCTTACCAAGTGGGGGGTAAGGCAACTCCCATCTTTTCATATGCTGTGAATTTATACCTCCCTACTGTATGTTCCACTCCATGCATCTGATGAAGTGGGTTTTAGCCCACGAAAGCTTATGCCCAACTAAATTTGTTAATTTCTAAAGTGCCACCGGGACTCCTCGTTGTTTCTGCTGTAAGGTGGGTGCATAGCTGGTTGGAAACCCGTTCCCAAGAGAGTAGTTATCAGTGGTTCACAGTCAAGCCGGAAGGGCATATCAAGAGGGGTCCCGCACAAATCAGTCCTGGGTCCAGTTCTGTTCAATGGCATAGAGAGTACACTTATAAGGTTTGTGGATGATAGCAAATTGGGAGGGGTTGCAAGTGCTTTGGAGGATAGGATTAAAATTCAAAATGATCTGGAGAAATGGTCTGAAGTAAACAGGATGAAATTCAATAAGGACAAATGCAAAGTACTCCACTTAGGAAAGAACAATCAATTGCACACATACAAAATGGAAAATGACTAACGGGGGACATGATAATAGTTTTCAAGTACATAAAAGGTTGTCACAAGGAGGAGGGAGAAAAATTGTTGTCTGAGGATAGGATAAGAAGCAATGAGCTTAAATTGCAGCAAAGGCACTTTAGATTGGACATTAGGAAAAACTTCCTAACTGTCAGGGTAGTTAAGCACTGAAATCAATTGCTTAGGGAGGTTGTGTAATCTCCATCATTGGAGTTTTTAAGAGCAGGTTGGACAAACACCTGCCAGGGAGGGTCTAGATAATACTTAGTCCTGCCATGAGTGCAGGGGACTGGACTAAAAGACCTCTCGAGCTTCATTCCAGTTCTGCAGTTCTATGATATTGTCCAGTGCTTTGTTGAGCCTAATTTTAAAGTGACCCTAATGTCAGAACTCCACCACTTCCAGAGAAAGACATTGCTACATACTTCACTGATGTGAAACATTTTCTTATATTCAACCTAATATGAGACAGGAGTAAAGAGACCACATGATGGATTCAGACTTCTAAAGCCTGGGATTACTTCAAAACCCCAGGGAAGAAGCTGGCTTTTGTAACATATAAAAAGGCTAATATCTGATTTTCCCACTATGGTGTATCATCCTGGATAGAACAGTTTCAAAATGACATCCTCATTCTTTTGCTTCTGTCTTTGGTTTACTTAATTATTAATTTTTTTTAAAAAAATATGCTCATCCTAATGTGTCTGGATGCATGTACATAAATTATTAAGAACAATAGAAAATTAGTTGACTGACCTCAAACCAAGTCGAAAGAGACTCAACCAGACAATCAAATATGCCCCCATCTGCTCTGCCACAACCCTCTAAGACAAAAGTCTCATTTTAAACGGATAGGCTTTTCTCTGTGCCCTGTCAACAGATCTGTGTTCTATCGGATGGACAGGGGAAGAGGAGAGAGGCCTCCGCTGAAACTGCTCTGCCCCCAGACATTGAGATCTAGGCCCTGATCCTGA
Organism: Emys orbicularis; assembly: GCF_028017835.1. NCBI lineage: Eukaryota > Metazoa > Chordata > Testudines > Emydidae > Emys > Emys orbicularis. The sequence continues at coordinate 352,061,932 of NC_088683.1, forward strand.
TCTCTCATACTCAGGTGTTAAATCAGGTGTCAATGGGGTTCCACCGCTGTAAAAAGCAGTGTAAGTAAAACTAACATAGGGACTGGGAACAGTAATGGACAAGCTAATCTCAGCATGGAGAGAGATGCTTTCCCAAGTGGCTGAGATTGAGACAATGATGGGTTTTATAGATCAGGCTGAACGCTTTGAAGTGAATTAGGGAACCAGTGGGTATATCTACACTGCGATTAGATACCCGCGGCTGGCCCATGCCAGCTGACTCAGGCTCACGGAGGTCAGGCTAAGGGGCGGTTTAATTGTGGTGTAGATATTCGGGCAGCCTGAGCTTTGGGACCCTCCCATCTCGCAGGGTCCTAGAGCCCAGGCTCCAGCCCAAACTTGAACATCTACCCTGCAATTAAACATCCCTCTAGCTCATCAAAGTTGTTGCATAAATCTGCTCCAAATAGCTCCGGAGAGTAATGCAAGGCTCACCCTACCCTTCTTCTCTTCCCCACCAACCACCAGCCCCTCTGGGCTGCTTCTAAAGGCAAAGGAGAAAGTCGTTACTAGTGCAGGAAGCTTTTCCCATCCTCTGTGCTGTTTCTTCTAGGAATTGTTCAGCGTTTCACTGGACAATGACACGTGTATGGTTTATAGATGGGGAAACGATGCACTCTAACTTTCTGGGTTTCCAAACACCTAAGCACATCACTCTACCCCAGTGTCTTGAGGTCTGTTTTATTAATGTCTGGGGAGGCATTATTGTCGAAGCATGTGGGTGGGCATACATCAGTCAAATTATATTCTATACAGGTTTGTATATTCCGCTCATCATAGGGTATCTGAGCACTTTCCAGTAGTGCATTAGGAATGTGACTGCACATCTGTCACGTGTTTTGTTCGCTTCCTCTCCTCATCCTTCTTCATATTTTTATTTGTTTTATTTCATTAAAAAAATAAAGCGCAGCAATTTTCCTCCCATCTCCCCACACCAATGAGGGTCTCCATAGTATGCTGGCATGTGAACTAGTCCAAGCTTTCTGGCCCATAAGGTCTCCGAGGGTGTGGCTACTCTATAGTCAAAAAGTAACAACACTGAGTCTCAGAGCCCATATCAGCTGACTCTCAGGCTCGCAGGGCTTACGTTGCATGGTTAAAAATAGCCCTGTAGACTTTGGGGCGTGTGCTGGAGCCTGAGCTCTGAGACTCCGCAAGGGGGAAGGGTCTCAGCGCCTGGGCTCCAGCCTGATCCTGAACATCTACACTGCAATTTTATAGCCCCGTGTGCCTGAGTCAGCTGACCCGGGCTAGCCACAGCCATGCCGCCGGTCTTTTATTGCAGTAAGAAGCAACAGAGAGTCCTGTGGCACCTTTAAGACTAACAGATGACATCTGATGAAGTGGGTATTCACCCACGAAAGCTTATGCTCCTATACATCTGTTAATCTTAAAGGTGCCACAGGACTCTCTGTTGCTTTTTACAGATCCAGACTAACATGGCTACCCCTCTGATACTTTTATTGCAGTGTAAACCCACCCAGACACCGTTTGTAGCACATGGTGTTTGCATTAAAACAAACATGGGAAATGTGAGCTTTCAAAATGCTATAAACATCAGAGCTAGAAAACAAAATGAGTCCTGGTAAAAGATACCATCAGAAAATAAAGGGGGAGCAGCCCTTGTGCCAATTACAAATATGCCAACATCTTTCCTTTAATGGTCATAATATTTTCCTTTTCAACAGTGGAGCTTTTTAAAAAAAAAAAAAAAAAAAAAAAAACACCCTTTGCAGACTTAATTGATTCAACAGTTTTTGCGAATCTATTTTTCCTACCCATGGATTTCCTTTCTGATTCTATAAACGTCCGGGACAATCCTGTGGTAAACTGGAGAGATGGGTGGCATGTCAATGCTCCAGTCTGTGTTTGCCTGGTGAAGATTTGCTTTCTTTGTTTTCTCTCTCCTTCATTAGCAAAAAATGATGCATGCGATCTGCAGAGTTGTAGGGAACAGCGCTTTTATTTAACATACTCAGTGTTGCCAAATCTCACAATTTTATTGATAATTTCACTATATTTGATGTTTGTCTTAAAGCTCCAGGTCCTAGAGTCATGGTTTTATTTAAAATAGAAATTTCTAGCCGTCGCAGTTATGTAGAAAAGATAGAATATATGATTTGGGTAAACCCTAAAAGTTCAAAACCCAAAGGGCAATGCAAATCCTCAACAATGTATTATGTCTTTAGAATCTCATGACTTTATGGCCATCGCATGATTTTTTTCAGGGCTGATTCATGCTTAGGGGATGTTGGTAGCATGGAATACAGAAAGGCCAGTGTTACATGCTGAGGGCTTGCTTTGTCTCTGTCCCTGTAACAGAGTGGCTTGCCCCATGGGTTGGAAAGCCTGGAGCTAAGCCAACCCTCATTACAGAATGAGCCCTACCTGACTGAGATAGATATTTCCCTGTAAAGGGCAGCAGGTGGCTGCAATGAAGTGGGGGGGATGCTCCGGAAACAGAAGTCTGAGGAGCTGTAGCTGGATTGAAGAAGCAGCTGCAGGGTGCAAATTTGGCTCCTGCAGAGACATTGAACTGTGACCCAACTCTGGTTGGGGCCTGGAAAGCCAGTGTGTATTTGAGGATTGAATAAATTGGACCCTAGGTGGGCAATGTTGTAATTTCCTTTGGACTGTTGAGAGTTTAAGAAGCCCTGAAGAAGAGGAGAATAGAGGCAGGACATAGAAAAGACATCCCTGTTCATGGAGGGGGGGGGGTGCATGGGAGGTGCACTGTTACATTTGGCGTAGTTGGCATGATTTCTGAACCTGCTCATGCCAGGGAGGGAAGTAGTTCAGTGGCTGAGAGCTAGATGGAGAGAGGTAGTGTGGTACTGGTGTGGCAACAGCAGACCCCGGCTGTCCTCTTGCAACTTCTACAGGATCAGCAGTGGCAAAAGGCCCGCCACCTTCGGCAGACGAGATACTCCCTGGGTTCCTGTTTCCAGTGTGGGGAAACAGGACACAGACTGTTTGAATGGGACTGAGACTAAGCCAACCCAGACTATAGGATGAGTGTGATGGTCAGGCCTAATAATCAGGTCTAGTGGGTGGAGGAGGCATTGGGATTGGGTAACAAAGTCGAGGATTGGCATGAGAGCCAACCGGCAATTACCAGAGCCAGGCATCAAGCCAGAGTCAGAGCCAGGAATTGAAGCTGAGGGTCAGAGCTGAGGTCAGCTACCAAATGCTAGAGCAAAGGGTCAAGCCACAGTGAGAGTTGGAGGCCGGCATCAGAGCCAGGACTAGTAACTGATGGTTGGAAGTGAGGTAAAGTCAGGAACTGGAGGAGAGGCAAGGATTAGGCATGGAGCAGGAGCCCAGTGGGAACAGGAGCGAGGCAGGAGTGGAGCAGGAATCAGGAACAGGATTGGGTGCAGAAGGCAGGCACAAGCAGTTGCCAATGCAGCCACAACAGGAAATCCCTTAGTTGCTCAGACAGCTTCCTGTGCCTCCTTCCGGCTTAAATAGCATAGCTGGACGATCCTCCAATCAGGGCTCCCGTGGGTGGTGCCTTTGGCTGAGGCTTTAGTCCAGCTGACCTCTCTGCCCACCTGGTTTCAGTAGACATTGGGTGGAGGCCAGGATGCGGTGGCTGTCTGGGAACTCCCAGGTGTGGGTTTAAGACCTGGGACATCACAATGAGCGCCACCTGAGTGAAATCAGATAAGTCATTCTAAAGCAGTGGTTCTCAAACTTATCTGATCAGGCCCCTTCTTTGTGTCTGTAGTTGTTTACACCCACCCATACACAAGTACATATATCCCCACCCAGCTCTGAAGGCAGAGCAGAGAGCCAGGCACCCAGCTCTGAAGGCAGCACCGAACCAGCAGCAGCAGTGCAGAAGTAAGGGTGGCAATGTGATATTTGTCATCACGTTTCACAGCAGAGTTAGCGCCCCATTGCCACCTTACTTCTCCGCTGCTGCTGCCACCCTGGGGCTGACAGCCTGCAGGTGAGAGATTGGGTTGGGGTAGGAGAACCGCTGCTCTAAAGGGAAGCTGGTGGATGCAGTGAAGGGGGTGATCTTCAGGAAACAGAAGTCTGAGGAGCTGCAGCTGGGTTGAAAAGGCAGCTCTTGGGAGCAAGTTTGGCTCCTGCAGAGACACTGAACCATGACCTAGCTCTGAGAAAGAGGACTAGAAAACCCCCAGCTAAGGGGAGAGACACTGAACTGGGGTTGGGGCCAAGAGGGCCAATGTGTACTTGGGGAGAGACTAAATTGGACCCCAGTTTACTTTGGGCTGTTGCAAGTTTAAGGATCCCTGAAGAGGGGGAAATAGAGGCAGGGGTGCTGTAAAGGCACCCCTGGTAACAAGGGGGTGCATGGGAGTCCTCCGACCCTGTTACAATCCTCCAGACTTGAATTCCTGAGTATTTAGTTCTGTACAGTACTAATGTCTCTTTTCCATTTCCTCTTTCTCTGTTTCTGCTTCTACTCATCAGAATTATTACAGTGTTGCCAAGTCTAGCTGTTTTTCTGCTAGTCTCACAATACACCTCTACCCCGATATAAAGTGACCCGATATAACATGAATTCGGATATAACGCGGTGAAGCAGCACTCCGAGCCGGCGGGGGGAGGGCAGGGCTGTGCACTCCGGTGGATCAAAGCAAGTTTGATATAACACGGTTTCACCTATAACGCAGTAAGATTTTTTTGGCTCCCAGGGACAGTGTTATATCGGGGTAGAGGTGTATTTGATCTTTTTCTCAAGGCCCCAGCTTCTTGCCTAATGCAATTATTTGAGAGCTCCTGTTTTGTTCTGTTTTTTTTAAACAAAATTTTCTAAACCTAATGGTTGCAGAAAAATGGTTGAAAACATGACTCTCATAGGATCAAACAGCAGAAGACAAAAAGAAACCCAACTTCTTTAAAAAAAAAAAGAAAAAACCTCATGATTTTTAAGTCAAGGTCGTGGTTTTGGGGAGCCTGACTCATGATATTGGAACACTTAAGGTTGGCACTACTGAGAAAATAAAAGCTAACTTTGACTCGAATTTGTGGCACTAACAATTGTGAGGGATTCAGATACCACAGTCATGATGATGATATAAGTATCTAGATTGACAAACAGAAGTTATTTGAGGGGCTTTGTGCTGACCTTTGCACCTGGGTAAATTTTACCCAATATATAGACAATTTTTTGAGCATGTGATGTGTTCTATTTGTTAAACCATAATGGTTGTGATGATTGCAACATACAATGCTTGCTTCTATCCAGAGATATTTTTTTGTTCCTTCCTTGAGATCCTACTTCATGTGTTAAATTTGAGCCTGGCTAACATATTTATGATCTAGAACTCCATGTGCGTAACCCTGAAAATACCATGTTACAGAATGTACAAAATAACTGAGTGACATCGTGGAAATAGCTAATGCTGCTTAAGACAGAGTGAAAAGTTTGCAGTGTATTGATTAAGGATGGAATTCACTCCTCTATAGATGTTCAAGGCATGTGCATCACTTAAGTCCATTTAAATCCTCCAAATGAGACTTAGCAAAATTAAGTGGTGGGATTTAAGCAGCATATTTCACCTAAATACTGATTGTAAAATATGAATTCTTATGTAAATCCTTTAACTCTCAAAGATTTGATTTTCAAAGGTACTGGTATAGTTCAGGGTAGTAAGTTTTTCGTTGTCGTTCCTACATATTTTTCACATACCCTCATTTCCAATAGATTTTGTTAATAAAGAAAATAATAGAGCCTCAGGAAGAGGTGATGTGACTTTAATAAACTTCATTCAGTGAAGCTCATGTTGTTAATTAAGAAACTTTCATCTTTGAAGTACAATAAAAAAATTCTTATTAGCAAAGGTATGTTAGGTCAGTAATAAGGCAGGCTTCCCTTTGAACATTACATTTAATCAATCCTGGGAGAATTAAGACAATTATATTTTATCAAAAACATGTGGAGGCCCAGACCAACAGGGGGATGGAGTGTGACTTTGGTATTAATTACAAAACTGTTTTAGGAAATAATCATTCCTTTGCTAATCAGGGCAGGTGTATGAAATGACAAAGAAATTATTTACAAAGCCATAAGAGTGAATATTATAGACTAGGGATTATGAGGATGAGGCTCTGAATGGGAAAGCAATCATGTTTAGACCTTTCTTTGGATTTTGGGTGGTATTTCTAATTGTATTCTATTCAGCATATTACTAATTAACTTAGAAGGAAAACATTATGTTCTATAAACAATGGAAGATACATGAATTACAGTGTTTCTCTTTTCAATGTTCCAATTACATTCTTGGAACACAAGACTTCTTTTGTCTTTATTACTAAAAATGCTTTTATTTTATTTGAGTGGAAAGTAAATTGAGACGGAATAGCTATAGTGAAGGCTACGTTTTAGTCACGGGTATTTTTAGTAAAAGTCATGGACAGGTCGGGGCACCGTGGGTGCTGTGGGGGGTGGCCCAGGACCCCCGCTGGTGCTGGGGTGGAGGCAGGTGTCGGCGCATGGCCCGGGACTCCCGCTGGTTGGGGGGGCAGGGCAGCGCGTAGCCCGGGACCTCCACTGGTGCGGGGCGGGGGTTGGAGGGGCTGGCAGGCTCCCTACTGGGTTCTGTGCAGCTCCCAGGAAGCGGCCGGCATGTCCCTGCAGTTCCTAGGGTGAGGGAAGGCCAGGGGGGCTCCGCATGCTGCCCCCACCATGAGCTCCAGCTCCGCAGCTCCCATTGGCTGGGATCCTCAGCCAATGGGAACTACAGGGGCAGTGCCACCAGGCAGGGGCAGTGCGCAGAGCCCCCTGGCCCCTCCGCCTAAGAGCTGCGGGGACATGCCGGCCGCAGCCGAGGAGCCTCCCCCTAGGTAAGCGCTGCCCTGCACCCCAGCCCTGAGCCCCTCCCACACCCAAACTTCCCCAGCAGCGGCCGGCACGACTGGCCCAGGGGCTGCCTGATCTGCTTGGGAAGCCTCTGAGCCAGCACCGGCCACTGCAGAAGTCACAGCGGTCACGGAATCCATGACTTCTGTGACCTCCATGACAGACACGGAGCCTTATTAATAAGTAGTAATAATAATTCTGTATCACAAACCTCTAATCCAATGGATCTCATACACAGAGGCCCCTGTGGTGTCTGGAGGCAGAATTGGGGGTTTACCTGCCCTACTGAGCTGAAAGAAGCATGTGGTCCAAGTAATTTTTTACCATGAGGCCCCAAGCTTTAGAAGTGATCTGCATATGATCTTTTATTCCCAGTTCAGCTCTCGTTATCGCAGCCTAACGGCAAGTGAAGGTGTGATTGTAGCACCAATTGGCATACCCAGGGCCGGCTCTAGGCACCAGCTAAACAAGCTGGTGCTTGGGGCGGCACATTTTTAGGGGCGGCATGGCCGGCGCCAGAATGCCGCCCCTAAAAATGTGCCCTGGCCGCCCTAGCTCACCTCCGCTGCCGCTCGCGCGCCGCTACTCGCCCTCCCTCCCAGGCTTGAGAGCCTGGGGGGAGGAGGCAGGGCTGGGGATTTGGGGAAGGGGCGGAGTTGAGGCGGGGCCGGGGGTGGGGGTAATTAAAAAACGCAGGGGGGGGGCAAAATTGTTTTTGCCTTGGGCGGCAAAAATCCTAGAGCCGGCCCTGGGCATTCCCATACTAGCTTTCATCCGGCTAGACAGGTAACAGTAGTAGTGTAGGCATAATAGCATGAGCTAGCAACCAGAGCATATTCTCCGGGTCCTTGACAGACTTGCACTTGGGTTGCTAGCCCATGCTGAAGTTTGTGCCACCACGTCAACACTAATATTGTTATCTGTGCAAGATAGATTACAGCTGTGCTAGCAAGATTACAGATGCCTTCCTGTGCTACGGTCACATCTTTGCTTGGCATATACACACACTCTTAGATCCGTCACAATGAAAGGTTCCATTGTGCAAATATTACCAGTTTTATTTCTGTTTCAGGGCTCATTTTAAGCTAGCTGTTCATCTGAGAAAAATGGGGATTCAATATTTGTCCTGTACGAGAAAATCCTTTTCTTTGTTCCATTTGCAGGCCACATGCTGATTTAGCACCCAACCCCTCTTTATTTTGTTCCCAGTTCTGTTCTCATTAATGACATTGTATCCCATTCAACAACTTTTTCTCCCCTCTGCTCCCCTGTATCAGAAGCCTGCTATTGTATTGCATGTTGCAGGCATTTGTAGGATCTTAAGTGGATCTCTAAATGTCACTCTCTTAATACCAGTGTGAATACTGGCATTCAGCCTTTTTAAAGCATCCACAGCCAGGCCAAATTCACAAGAGCTAAACATTTACTCTTCATTATCCACATCCTCAGAAAGTCAACTTCTAACTATGCATTGACATATTGTCCAAAGAAAGAAGGAATGATTCTGAATGCTAGCAATAACCTTTGATATTTTTACGTAATATTAACTGAGCATATTTCCTTTATTTGAAATGTACTTGGGGGGTTTTTTGCCCCTCAAACCCTTCATTTGCCAGAATTTCTCTAGGCTATTTTTTGTCCGGGTTTGAAAAATGACTTGCTGTGATTTTTGATGCAAGTTAATATAGTGATAAGCACCATAAGTCGCCAGGAATAGCAAATCATTAATTTACTTCAGAAAATAAGACTTCAGTGATGAATAAACCTCATAAGGATTCTAGAGTTTAAGCAGCTTCCCTGGCAATGAATATTTGAATTGGCTGAAAGAAAAGTAAAACATGTTATCAGACCAGTAATTATTTTATACACCTGATCAGCAAATAAGCTGTAGTATGGAGGATACTTGACAAAATGGTTTGAGATTAGACTTGACAAAAAATGAATGATCTGAAACTCTTGATTTTAAATACATTTGGATCTCATAATTATAAGAAAATATGACTTGGGACACTGCCAAACTCTTGGGAACTTAAGCCAAGTTCACGTTTAAAAAAAACCTTTTTTAGGCAAAGATTTAAATAGTCATTAGACTTTAGATAATGTAGTCCAATTAGTGTCCACTCCTGAACAACCTTAATAAATTGAGTAGTCCCTAGTCTCAAGAGTGCTCTTATTGAAGTCAATCATAATGCAGCCCCTGCCTGTATCTCTGATCTGATCATCTGCACCACCACGGCCCTCCACCCTTACAGCTCAACAATGATACAAAATCTCCTTCATGCCCCTTCCATCTCCTCCTCTCAGATGTAAAAATGTGCCTTCCTCCTCCTGCCCTTTATGCTTGGAATTCCCTTCTAGAATTCACCCATCAAGATTTACCATCTTCAAATCACTTATAAAAGCCTACTTTTATTGCATTGCCTACCAAAAACAGTGTGATTACACTTGAAAAAAAGTAACCACAATGTTTGAACCAATGAGATTCGATGCCTAAATTCTGGATACCCCTCTGGAGTAGGGACAGGTATTAGGAAGAGACTGATAATAATAATGGGGGATTTGATTATTGGAAGTTATAAAGTTGGTTTTGTGATGACCAGGAGAACTGCATGGTGAATTGCCTGCTGGGTGAAGTTTGAGGACCTCTCGGGACATCTAGATAGATTTATGTGCCGTGCTGGGGAGAAGCCAGTGATAATAGCACATGGAGGTACCAATGATATAGGGAAAGGTAGGAGAGAGATCCTGAAGGCCAATTTTAGGCTGCTAGGTAAGAGATTAAAGTCCGGGACCTTTACGGTAACATTCTCTAAAATGCTTCCAGTTCCACATGCAAAATCAATTAGATGGGCAGAACAGTAGGGTCTCTATCCATGGATGAGACAATGCTGTTGGGAGGCGGTATTTAGGTTTATTAGGAACTGGGGAACCTTTTGGGAAAAGAGGAGCCTATACAGGAAGGATGGGCTCCACTTATACCAAAGAGGAGCTAGATTGCTAGCATGCTAAATTAAAAAAGGTCATCGAGGAGTTTTTAAACTAAGGACTGGGGGAAAAACCAACAGGTGCAGAGGAGCACATGATTCAGACAGACACATCCCTTTCAGGAGGATCAAATAAAAGAGAGACTCTGATAAATTACTGGTTGGAACTGAAGAGAAACAGTCAAATCAAAAATTGTCCCAATCAATTACATCACATGAAGGCAGACAGCTAAAAATTGACAAATTTTGTAAGTGCTTGTATACAAAGGCAAGAAGTCTAAATACTAAGGTGGGTGAACTTGAGTGCCTGGTATTAAGTTAAGATATTGATATTCCAACAGAAACTTGGTGGAATGAAGATAATCAATGTTACACGGTAATACCAGGGTACAAAATATATAGGAATGACAGAATAAGTTGTGCTGGCGGGGGGCGGGGAGGGGAGAGAGTGGCACTATATGTGAAAGAAAGCATAGAGTCAAATATACAGTAGTACAAATCTTAAATGAATCAAACAGTACCTCAGAGTCTCTATGGATAGAAATTCCATGCTTGAATAATAAGAGTACAATAGTGACAATGGTGGTGATTGTGAAAGGCTCAGGGAGATTAGAGAGGCTACAAAAACCCAATAACAATGGGGGATTTCAATTATCCCCATATTGACTGGGTACATGTCACCTCAGGACGGGATGCAGAGATAAAGTTGCTAGAGACCACAAATGACTGCTTCCTGGAGCAGCTAGTCCAGGAACCCACAATTGGAGAGGCAATTCTTAATTTAGGCCTAAGTGGAGTGGATCTGGTCCAAGATGTGAATATAACTGAACCACGCTTGGTGATAGCTTCCATAATGTTATTAAATTTTACTTCCTTATAAGGGGGAATATTCCAAAGAAACCCTCCACAAAAACATTTAACTTCAAAAGCGGGAACTACACCAAAATGAGGCTAGTTAAATAGAAATTAAAAGGGACAGTCAAAAGAGTGAAATGCCTGTAAACTGCATAGAAACTTTTAAAAAACACCTTAATAGAGGCTCAATCTATATACTCTACCCCAAATTTAAAAAAAAACAAGAGGACCAAAAAAAAAAAAAAAACCTACCACCATGGCTAAACAAAGAGTAAAAGAGGCAGTTAGAGACAAAAAACATCCTTTAAAAATTGGAGGTCAAATCCTACAGAGGAAAATAGAAAGGAACTTAAATTCTGGCAAGTCAAGTGTAAAAGTATAATTAGGCCAAAAAAGAATTTGAAGAACTAGCAAACAACACAAACTAACAGCAAAAAAAAAAAAAAAGAGACCCGAAGCAGGAAGCCTGCCAGACAATCAATGGGGTCCCTGGAGGTGCTAAACACTCAAAGAAGACAAGGCCATTGTTGAGAAGCCAAATGAATTCTTTGCACCAGACTTCACTGCAGAGAACGTGAGGGAGATTTCCACATCCGAGCCATTCTTTTTAGCTGACAAATCTAAAGAATTGTCCCAGATTGTGGTATCAGTAGAGGTGCTTTTGGAAGAAATTGGTAAATTAAACAGTAATAAGTCACCAGGGCCAGATGGTAGTCACCCAAGAGTTCTGGAGGAACTCAAATGTGAAATTGAAGAACTACTAACTGTGGTATGTAATCTATCACTTAAATCAGCCTCTCCACTAGATGGCTGGCAGATAACTAATGTGATGCCGATTTTTTTTAAAAAAAGCTCTGGAGATGATCCTGGCAATTACAGGCCAATAAAACCTGTCTTCAGTATGAGGAAAGTTCGTTGAAACTATAGTAAAAAATAGAATTATCAAACACCTCGATGAACATGATTTGTTGGGGAAGATTCAACACGGCTTTTGTAAAGGGAAATCATGCCTCACCAAGCTATTAAAATTATTTGAGGGGGTCAGCAAACGTGGACAACAGTGATCCAGTGTATATAGTGCACTTGGACTATCAGTTTTTGACAAGGTCCTACATTAAAGGTTCTTAAGCAATGTAAGGAGTCATGGGTTAAGAGGGAAGATCCTCTCATCTATCAGTAACTGGTTAAAAAATAGGAAACAGGGTAGTAACAAATAGTCAATTTTCACGTTGGAGAGAAGTAAATAGGAGGGTCCCCAATGATCTATATTGGGATAGGTGCTGTTCATCATATTCATCCCTGATCTGGACAAGGGGGTAAACAATGAAGTGGCAAAGTTTAGAGATGGTAAAAATTCTTCTAGGTAGTTAAGTCCAAAGATGACTACAAAGAGTTACAAAGGGATCTCACAAAATTTGGTGACTGGGCAACAAAACGGCAGTTGAAACTGAGTGTCATTCAATTTAAAGTAATGCACATTGAAAAACATAATTCCAACTATACATACAAATTGATGAGGTCTGATCTTTCAGGCATTGTGGATAGTTCTCTGAAAACATCTTCTCAACGTGCAGCAGAGTCAAAAAAGCTAACAATGTTAGGCACCATGATGAAAGGACAGGTAAGAAGATAGAACATATCAAATGCCTCTACATAAATCCATGGTATGCCCACACCTTGAATGCTGTGTACAGTTCTGGTCACCCCATCTCAAAAAAAATACATTAAAAGTACAGAGAAGGGCAACAAAACTTATTAGGGGTATGGAACAGCTTCCATATGAAGAGAGATTTAAAAGACTGGGATTGTTCACCTTAGAAAAGAGATGATAGAGGTCTATAAAATCATGAATGGTATGGAGGAAGTGAATAAGGATGTGTTATATACCCCTTCACCTAACACAAGAACCAACAAAATTAATAGGTAGCAGGCTTAAATCAAACATAATGAAGTACTTCTTCACACAATGCACAGTCAATTTGTGGAACTTGTTGCCAGGGGATGTTGTGAAGGCCAAAGGTATAACTGGGTTCAAAACAGAATTAGATAAATTCATGGCTAAAAAAAGGCTAATGTAGTGTCTTTAAAAAAGGGAAGAAGGAGGATCCGGGGAACTACAGGCCAGTCAGCCTCACCTCAGTCCCTGGAAAAATCATGGAGCAGGTCCTCAAGGAATCAATTATGAAACACTTAGAGGAGAGGAAAGTGATCAGGAACAGTCAGCATGGATTCACCAAGGGGAAGTCGTGCCTGACTAACCTAATTACCTTCTATGATGAGATAACTGGCTCTGTGGATGAGGGGAAAGCAGTGGATGTGTTATTCCTTGACTTTAGCAAAGCTTTTGATACGGTCTCCCACAGTATTCTTGCCGCCAAGTTAAAGAAGTATAGGCTGGATGAATGGACTGTAAGGTGGATAGAAAGCTGGCTAGATCGTCGGGCTCAACGGGTAGTGATCAATGGCTCCATGTCTAGTTGGCAGCCGGTTTCAAGCGGAGTGCCCCAAGGGTCGGTCCTGGGGCCGGTTTTGTTTAATATCTTTATTAATGATCTGGAGGATGGTGTGGACTGCACTCTCAGTAAGTTTGCAGATGACACTAAACTGGGAGGCATGGTAGATACGCTGGAGGGTAGGGATCAGATACAGAGGGACCTAGACAAATTGGAGGATTGGGCCAAAAGAAACCTGATGAGGTTCAACAAGGACAAGTGCAGAGTCCTGCACTTAGGACGGAAGAATCCTATGCACTGCTACAGACTAGGGACCAAATGGCTAGGTAGCAGTTCTGCAGAAAAGGACCTAGGGGTCACAGTGGACGAGAAGCTGGATATGAGTCAACAGTGTGCTCTTGTTGCCAAGAAGGCTAATGGCATTTTGGGCTGTATAAGTAGGGGCATTGCCAGCAGATCGAGGGACGTGATCGTTCCCCTTTATGCGACATTGGTGAGGCCTCATCTGGAGTACTGTGTCCAGTTTTGGGCCCCACACTACAAGAAGGATGTGGAAATATTGGAAAGAGTCCAGCGGAGGGCAACAAAAATGATTAGGGGTCTGGAGCACATGACTTATGAGGAGAGGCTGAGGGAACTGGGATTGTTTAGTCTCCAGAAGAGAAGAATGAGGGGGGATTTGATAACTGCTTTCAACTACCTGAGGGGGGGTTCCAAAGAGGATGGAGCTCGGCTGTTCTCAGTGGTGGCAGATGACAGAACAAGGAGCAATGGTCTCAAGTTGCAGTGGGGGAGGTCTAGGTTGGATATTAGGAAACACTATTTCACTAGGAGGGTGGTGAAGCACTGGAATGCGTTACCTAGGGAGGTGGTGGAATCTCCTTCCTTGGAGGTTTTTAAGGCCCGGCTTGACAAAGCCCTGGCTGGGATGATTTAGTTGGGAATTGGTCCTGCTTTGAGCAGGGGGTTGGACTAGATGACCTCCTGAGGTCCCTTCCAACCCTGATATTCTATGATTCTATGATTCTATGGAGGATAGGTACATGAATGGCTATTAGCCAAGATGGCCAGGAACATAACCCCACGCTCTGGGTGTCCCTAAACCTCTGACTGCTAGAAGCTGGGACTGGACAACAGGGGATGGATCAGTCAGTAAACTGCCTGGTTCTGTTCACTCCCTCTGGAGTATCTGACATCAGCCACTGTCAGAAGACCGGATACTGGGCTGGATGGACCATTGGTCCAAACCAGTATGGCCATTCTTATATTATTTTTTTAAACAGTCAACTGTATATGTGTGATCTTTCCTGCACCTCCCCTTCCTTATGTGTGTTATATCCTCCTTTGTCTGTCAGGTCCATATTTTACACTGTAAGTTGTTTGGCTCCAGAACCTGTTTTTTTTTTTTTTTAAATATGCTAAGGGGAAAATTAATTCCAGAGCTGCTGACCTTTGACAGAGAAGGCCCTGCATATCACCATCTTTAGATTATGGACCAGATCCTCAAGTGGTGGAATTCAGTATAGCTCCATTTACTTCAGTGGAGCCATTTCATTTACACAAGGTGGTCCGATGCCTTCAGATAGTCAGCCTTCCAGCAGTGCTGAATTCAGCTGCCCCGACAAAGTCATAGGGCAAGAAATAGTCCTGTTAGGTAGAAGGGCATTTAAATTACTTGAGGCTTTAAATACCAAAACCAGGAGATTGAATTACACTTGTGGAAAAACACAGACAGTGTAGTTTGAGGAACTTGGGCATCAGTGAAAGCTTTCGAATGGTCCTGTTTCCGTGTTCTACTGTACCTGCAGCCTATGAGCATGATCAATGCATCCTTAGGAAGCCTCTGATAACTGGACTCCTCTAGAGTCCTCATCACAATTTAACACTCTTCTTCACCTACCAGGAACTGCTTTCATCTCTCAGAGGAACTTTGTCTGGGGAACAAGGGGTCAGGCTGATGCAAGGAGATGTAAATTACGCTTCCCTTTGCCAGCTTGGGTGTCTGAATTTCAAATCCAGTAGCACTTGAAGATCATGAATGTGACATTCTTGAGGCATTTATAAAAATAAAATGAGAGAACCAAAAATATTGGTACTGGTTGTTCTTCAAATCATGCAATTGTTGAAAAATAAAGTGTCTGTGCTTACTTGTCTGAGGCAAAAACATAAATGGGTAAACTATAATCCTTATCGATTTTTATTTTCACAAAAACAATAATCAACCTGACTTAGTATGAGGGAATTAAGATTCCAGGTACAGTCTGGTGTGTGATTCCATTGTTTCTGTGA
Source organism: Emys orbicularis (assembly GCF_028017835.1). NCBI lineage: Eukaryota > Metazoa > Chordata > Testudines > Emydidae > Emys > Emys orbicularis. Next base: position 352,077,390 of record NC_088683.1, read on the forward strand.
AGAATGGCTCATATCTAAATGGTTTCCTCAGGGACTCCGCAACCCATTGAAATTCAGGGTATGACACTGAATCAAAGAATGTTATGGTTCTGGCAGGTAAAATGGGAGTTAAACTTCATGTAAATCCTAGCATCTCTCTCTCATTCAAAGAGTCTGGTCAGTCTCTGGAGTATATTTTCTCAAAATGATACATGAAGAAAACAGTCTCCTGTGTGGAAAGGCACATCTTCCCGGCAGCCAAGTTTAAAAGGGTTGAAAAGATTAGTTCATCCTTCACTTTAAAAGAAAACAAACACATGGTAAATAAATGTGGCAGCAAAGCAAAAAAATATTCTGCCTAACAGTGATGCCCACCCTCCCCCTTGTCATATGGGAATGAGAGTAAGGATCATGCTGATGATCAAAAGAAATAAATCACTCTCTCTCTCTCTCTCTCTCTCTCTATGGAAAGAGGTGTCTGAAACATCCTTGGAGTAAGACATGAAAAGGAAGTTCTTTGCTCCGCTTCTTCTGTCAATTCCCCTTTCTTCTCTCTACCTACTCCCTAATGCAGGTCCTGAAGAGGGGTGTGGGGCAGGGGGGAAAACAGAATACCTCTGTGAGCATACACAGATCAAAAACACTCTGGAATATAAAATTCAAGTGTTAAAGACCCCAAAGCAAAACTTAGAATATTCAGTGGTAAGGTTATAACAAAGGGCGGCCTGCCAATTAATTAATTACTGAAATAACTTTCTGTATTAGAAATCGTATCCTAACCTGAAGGTCCCAAAGGAGTGGGAGCACTGATGCACCTTGGCCATAATACAAACAGGAGAATCTGAAGCCAAAGAAACTGAAATACATTACACACTGTGTGCATCCCATTTCATGTGTGAATCAGAGGCACAACGACTTTTTTGGAGTTAAAGCCCCTAGGGTAGGATAATGCACTTAGTCCTTCTCCTCACAGCTTAATATCACCCTTGCAAATAAGTTTCATCAGTTTAAAACAACAAAACAAAAACCTTTTGTGTGCTTGAGGTTTGATCCAAAGCCCATTGAATTCAGTGGAAAGATTCCCTTTGAGACACTGGTCTTTGGATCAGGCACTAACCATTATTCTATGACAATGGATTGTGGGTCTCTGTGTTTATGGAGTCTGAATGGCTCCATATCGATTTTACTACAATTATGAGTAAAAGTTAACTTTTTTTTTAAATACTGCTGGCCTATGAACTCAACCTGGGTTATTTTCTTCCTTGTACATCATCAATAGTAGTGAAAATTTACAGGCCAGATACTGCCCTCAACCTTCTAGAAGGTATAACTGAGGGCATACTTTGAAGCTCTTAGGGGTTGCCTAGTAATAACTGAGGGCATAATTTGATTTTCTGAAACTTTATTCTTGATGATGATGCAAGAGAAGGAAAGAAACTAGCTTGTCTTTCAGGTCCTAGGTTGAGTTTTCAGAGTGGCAGAAAATACTTATTTACTTGTAAACTGAGTACATTTGATATAGAGTAATTTAATCACTAGAAAATGGAACCTCGGGATACCGTTATATTACAAACCATGTTGTGTTCTCAATAGTTGTAAATCCATTATTTTCAAGGGAGTTACTCCGGATTTACACCTATGTAACAGAGAAGAATCTGATCTCATTTTGGGAGCAGGCTTAATTTTACTCTAAGGCAATGTGAAAGGAAATGTTATTAAAAGACTGAATGTGAGGTTGAGGCTAACAGTCACTCAAGAAAGGCCTCAACTGAAGTTACTCCATTGCATGGCACTAAACTTTGATTTTACTTCACCTGATGATTACCATCTTCATTCTGGATATTGTAGGACAAGCTGCAAAGCAAAAAAGAAATCGAGACATCTAATTTCTTCTTTTTCTAAGTCAGGTCATTAGCTCAAAACTAGAGAATAGCCACCATTTTGTGTGGGGCAAACAAACAAGTCATCCAGGATTACATCCAGTAAAATGGTAAACTCTTTTATTTCTCCTGGCCTCAATGGGGGGCCTGATCCTTAGTTTGGTTCCTGATGCACTACCACAATATAAATAAATAATAATGTTAAAAGCAGCACATGCAGTCTTTCACATGTATGTATAATGATTCACTCTTTAACAAGGGCAAGTAAAAGCTGAGAGTCAAAATATTTTTGTGTGTGTATGATTTCTGCAACACAGGTCGAGAGAGCTTGTAACAGTTTTAAACTTTTTTTTTGCCAGCTGTGCTGTGGATACAGAGATTCTCCTTTGCACACCATTGTGAGCCAAAGTAAATAGAAATATGGCCATCTTCTTGGACTCAGATGTTGTGCAGAGCTTACTGGAGAAAATCAAAATAAAGACTTTTTTTTGTAGTGGATGAATTAAATCCAGGGTGTGATGGGCAGGAAATGAAACCCAACTGATTTTTCTCATTTTTATTCATGTTCTTATTTTATAATTATATTGCTGTAGTAACTAAAGGCCACAGCTGTGTTTGGCCTCATTGTGCTAGGTACTATATAAACATCTTAGGCTTCTTCTTTTTTTATAATATCTATGTGAGTGCAATATTCATGACTGATGACTGACTGCTGTGAAGACAACATCCTATGTTTATCATTAAGCACTCTCCATTGCCAATGTAACAACCCTGACCTGAAGGAACCACCTCTAGGAGTGAGGGTAATTCAAGGTCAAGTTCTTTGTTGGGGTAACTCCAGCAATGCCCATAGAGTTATGCTTGCAGAGAGGTTTGGTCCTCCGTCTCCGTGCCCAATCAGTCCTTTGTTTCTGCAAGAAACCCAATCGGTGCCAGCTGTGTTGGCATTTTTGTGATGGGACCACTTGTTCAGTAGGGACTAGACAAAGGCTGCCATATTAATTTCATATCTCTATTGGCCATTTCTGATCTGGGCAGGATTGAACTGGTATCCCAGAGGTGAAATCCTCTATCGACAGTCACCAGTTTTCTCAGCCAGTGGATTTTTTTTTTTTTTTTTTAGTATACTGTTCTTGCCATTAATAAAAATTGTATAGCAATTGGAACAAACAAACCAATAGAGTGAAGTGGTGAAAATAGAAGATTTAAAAAACCCTCCAGTTCCCAATTTTGTCATCAATTTGGATGAGCAGCTGGAACAGATATTTTTAACATGGTATAAATGCCATACAATTAATGGATGTTGCGGGGAGAGCGCGGGGGGAGAAAGTACTGCAAATCTCACCAGGCCAAATGACAGAAAAAATGGAAGCTGACCTAAAGGAAGTGGATGTTGGAGCAAAGACATACAGAGTGGACAAAACGGATGGTGAAGTGAAGTAGCCTGATTTTTCATTTGGATAAACCGAGAGAGGCTGTCAAACAGTTTCACCTCCAGGGCCTTTTTTGAATTAGCACTAGTTTGACAGTTTGTGCTGTGAGGTGCCTCAGGATTAAAAATGTGGAGAATAGAGATGTCATTCTGACTCCAAGAGAAGATGACATTCAGTAGATTTGTATTGGATTGCATCTTTATCACAGTGGAAGGCATGTCTCGCTTGTTCTAGTAAATGTCTTGCTTGCTTTTCATTTGCTGGACACCAAAAAATGCAGATTGACAGACTGATTAGCTTTCATACCCTCCTCTAATGATTCTTTATTCAATCACATTTTAAGGGATTCATAATCAGGAATATTAAGGACAGGACAGTAATGCCACACCAATTATTATTGCTTCTCAGACATCTTTGTGAGAAGCGGAAATTATTAGTTATTCAATCAAAATAAGAAAATATTTATCAGAGTTATCACTGAGTGTGAGTTTTGTGTCTCACTAGAGCTATATTTGCAATTGAACTGTATGGAAAGCAGAATGGGTAATATGTTATTCATGCTTGTTGATTTCAGATTTCAAAACAAGGCAGAGGACTCAGATAGAAAACACTGCTGTCCTGATTGCTTTAAACAAGGACGTGTTTTGCGTGTAGTAGATTCTGTGTTTTACTTGGGGGGGAAATAAGGCAATGCTTTTTTCTAAACCTTTCTTGATTTGGGGGGGACGGGAAAGTCAGGAGGAGAGGAAATGTATGCAACTCACAATCTCTTCTCTACCCCTCCACCCCTCCTTTTCTGAAATTATAGTAGAAATAATACTTGGCAAGATTTTCAAAAGAGACTAGCTATTTTGGATGCCCAGCTTCAAACACCTCAAAAAGGACTTGATTTTCAGAGGGTTGGAGGCTCAACACTTCCTGAAAATCAGGTCCCTTTCATGTGTCAGGTTGGATGACCAAAAATCAAAGCACCCAACATCACTAGTCACTTTTGAAAATCTTGCCTTCAAATTTTTATAGCACCTTTCATCAAAGGATCCCAAAGTACTTGTCATAACTATAAAGGGAAGGGTAACAGCTCTCCTGTGTACCGTACTAAAATCCCTCCTTGTCAGAGACTCCAAAATCCTTTTACCTGTAAAGGGTTAAGAAGCTCGGGTAACCTGGCTGACACCTGACCCCAAGGACCAATAAGGGGACAAGATACTTTCAAATCTTGGGGGGGGAAAGGCTTTTGTGTGCTCTTTGTTTTAAGGTGTGGTTCGCTCTTGGGACTGAGAGGGACCAGACATCAATCCAGGTTCTCCCCATCTTTCTAAACAAGTCTCTCTTATTTTCAAAATTGTAAGTAAAAGCCAGGCAAGGCGTCTTAGATTTACTTTGTTTTCTCAACTTGTAAATGTACCTTTTACTAGAGTGTTTATCTTTGTTTGCTATACTTTGAACCTAAGACAGAGGGGGGTCCTTTGAGCTCTTTAAGTTTGATTACCCTGTAAAGTTATTTTCCATACTGATTTTACAGAGATGATTTTTACCTTTTTCTTTAATTAAAAGCCTTCTTTTTAAGAACCTGATTGATTTCTCCTTGTCTTAAGATCCAAGGGGGTTTGGATCTGCATTCACCAGGAGTTGGTGAAAGGAAGGAGGGGGGAAGGGTCAATTTCTCCTTGTTTAAGATCCATGGAGTTTGGATCTGTATTCACCAGGGAATTGGTGAAAAGTTTCTAAAAGCTTCCCAGGGTAGGGAATGGTGGCAGCGGACCAGAACTAAGCTGGTAGTTAAGCTTAGAAGTCCTCATGCAGGCCCCTACATTTGTACCCTAAAGTTCAAAGTGGGGATACAGCCTTGACAGTACTTTACAGACATCAACAACGAAAGAGTCTCTCTAAGCTAGGTGCAGTAATTCAGTATTACTGTCTTCGTTTACTATCTTCATCTCACAAATAGGAAGAGTGAGACACGGACAAGTAAGTGAGACACAGACAAGTGTCAGATCCTGATCCCCAGTCTCATGCTTTAGCCATAAGACCATCCTTCCTAAGTGGAGCACAGGTTCTGGTTCAAGAGGTGAATTTAGCTGAACTGCTTGGTAATAGTGGCCTGGGGGAGGGGGGATCAGCAAACAAGCCCACCTCTGTAGTAATTAATTTCAGAAAAGGGAACTACACAAAAAATGAGGAAGCTAATTAAACAGAAATTAAAAGATAGGGTCACAAAAGTGAAATGCCTGCAAGCTGCATGGAAACTTTTTTAAAACATCATAATAGGGGCTCAAATTAAATGTATACCCCAAATTTAAAAACATAGTAAGAAGACCAAAAAAGTGCCACCCAAAATCCAGATCCAAGCACTCTGGAACTTTGGGAGATTCAGCTAGGAGCTGTCTCTAACTTTCATGCACTATAAATGCCTGATTTAAACAAGTCTACAATGGGATTTTTTTAAAACCATATATAAAACGAAGAAAATACGTATGCATTGGTGGATCTATTTTTAGTTTCCTTCTTCTAATCTCTGCCACTTGTACAAATTTTCAGTTGCCAGACTGGTAGCACTGAATGCTGAGTTCCTCTGTTTAGCCAGAGAACAGGTAACGCATGGGCAGACACAATGCATGCTTCTCCATATAACATCTCCCATATACTTCAGTCACCACCTAGACTGCTCTTTTGTACAAGTGAATGTGTAATTCAATCTCCATGCCAGTCCATTCAGACCTTTGCCTCCTTCTGAGATTGGCAGTAATGGTGACCTGGTTATTATGTGACCATCTTGCCCATAAAAACACTTCTGGGACCACCAACTCATTTCACATAGGTCAAAAAACAGCTATAGGGGATGAAAACTTTGTCACTATTGACCTTGGCTGGATTTGAACTGGTGACAAGGAGGTGAAAGGTTCTAAATCCCATTAGCACCAGGAATTTCCTGAGACATTCCATATGTATCACTGTTTGTGATACACTGTGCCTTAAATGTTTAATTTGGTGAAATGAATGGCTAGAAAATCTGTGGAGAGGCCCCAGGCCAATGAATTTAACAAAGAAAATACATTAATGAAAATTGAAGCCATTTGCGTATATGCAATTGTGTTGCTGCTGCTTATTTTTCCCCCCTAAGTAGTTCCTTTACCCAAATACTGAATTATCTTTCTCTTTTGCGTGTATTTTATGATTATAATAAAACCAGTGGGGGAAGGAAGATGCACATTATAAGGAAAATATATCAGGCTTTTATGTTAACCTTTCAAGCCTGCTTTGTGTATTTAAATGCCTTTGCAAAATAACCTTTCATGGGCCTTGTCTAGACTAGGTTAAAGGTGTGTAAGAACATTGCTATTGTGTATTATTATGTTTATTATGTAATGCCTCGGAACCAACCAAGAAGGGGCCCCATAATGCTAGGTATTGTACAGAATAGTACAAAGTCCCTGCCCCCTAAGAGTTTACAGTGTAAATAGAAAAGACAGACAAAGGATAGGGGACAGAGATACAACATACAAGTAAAAAGAACAGGAGTACTTGTGGCACCTTAGAGACTAACAAATTTATTTGGGCAAAAGCTTTCTTGGGCTAAAACCCACTTCATTGGATGCATGCATTGGCCAGGCTGGACAGTCTCTGCGCAGAGGAATGGATGGACACAGATCAGACGTCAAGAATTATAGCATTCAAGGGCCAGTCGGAGAGCACTTCAACCTCCCTGGTCACTCAATTACAGACCTAAAAGTCGCAATTCTCCAATAAAAAAAACTTCAAAAACAGACTCCAACGAGAAACTGCAGAATTGGAATTAATTTGCAAACTGGACACCATTAAATTGGGCTTGAATAAAGACTGGGAGTGGATGGGTCATTACACAAAGTACAAACTATTTCCCCATGCTAATTTCCCCCCCTACTATTACTCACACCTTCTTGTCAACTGTTGGAAATGGGCCATCCTGATTATCGCTACAAAAGTTTTTTTTCTCCTGCTGATAATAGCCCACCTTAATTGATTAGTCTCATTATAGTTGGTATGGCAACACCCATTTTTTCATGTTCTCTGTGTATATATATCTTCCTTCTGTATTTTCCACTCCATGCATCTGATGAAGTGGGTTAGATCCCACGAAAGCTTATGCCCAAATATATGTGTTAGTCTCTCAGGTGCCACGAGTACTCATCATTCTTTTTGCTGATACAGACTAACACGGCTACCACTCTGAAACCTGTCAACATACAAGTAGAGATGGCTTGTAAACATCATGTTTAGGGTTGCCAGGCGTTCAGTTTTTGACTGGCGGTGCAGAGGGGCAAGGCAGGCTCCCTGCCTGCCCTGGCTCCTCATGGCTCCTGGAAGCGACTAGTATGTCCCTGCAGCCCCTAGGCATAGGGGTGGCCAGGGAGGCTCCACGTACTGCCCCTGCCCCAAGTGGCGGCTCCACAGCGCCCATTGGCCAATGGAAGCTGCATGGGGAGCGCCTGCAGGCGGGGGGCATTGCACAGAGCTGCCTAGCCTCAGCTCCTCCACCTTGGAGCTGCAGGGATATACCGGCCGCTTCCGGGGAGCTGCCTGGAACCCGCACCTCCTCCCACACCTCAACCCCCTGTCCCAGCCCTGAGCCCCCTCCCACATTCCCAGCCCCTGGACCCAGCCCAGAGCCCCCTCCCACACTCCGAATCCCTCGGCCCCACCCCCTAGCGTGGAGTCCCCTCCTGCACCTTATCCCCAGCCCCACAGCAGAGACCGCACACACAGCCAGAGCCCTTCTCTCTCCCCCACCCCATGCCCCAGCCCTGAGCCTCCTCCCCCACCCCAAACCCCTCATCTTTGGCCCCACCCCAGAGCCTGCACCCTCAGCTGGAGCCCTCACCCCTCTCACACCCTAACCCCCTGCCCCAGCCCGGAGCCCTCTCCTGCACTCCGAACCCCTCAGCCCCACCCTCCAGCATGGAGCCCCCTCTGGCACCCCTATTCCCTGCTCCAGCCCAGTGAAAATGAACGAGTGAGCAAGGGTGGGGGAGAGCGAGCGAGTGATGGAGGGAGAGGGGATGGACTGAGCAGGGGCGGGGCCTCAGAGAAGGGGCGGGGGCAAGGCCTCAGGGAAGGAGTGAGGCAGGGGAGGGGCAAAGGTGTTTGGTTTTCTGCAGTCAGAAAGTTGGCAACTCTAATCATGTTAGTTCCACTGTTGGTTGCTTGGTTTTGTTTTTAGGTGGGGGTTTTTTGGGATGGGGATTAGCTAGATAGAAAGACAAAGGGAGTGGGGCATCAACAGGATGAGTTGAGGGGAACAGGGCAATAGAGAAAAAAGAGGGGAAAGACGGGCAGGTATAAAGGCCGAGGAGAAGAGACGGGAGGGGGAGTGGGGTTGGGCCAGGGGGGATGGAGAAAATAGCCAGTCAGCACAGGAGAGAGAACCAACATGTTTGGAAACTCCAGTGTAGACAAGTGTATGCAGTAGTGTTGTAGTCGTGTCAGTCCAAGAGTATTAGCCCTGGTCTACACTACGAGTTTAGGTCAAATTTAGCAGCATTAGATCGATTTAACCCTGCACCCGTCCACACGACGAAGCCATTTTTGTCGACTTCAAGGGCTCTTAAAATCAATTTCTGTACTCCTCCCTGACAAGGGGATTAGCACTGAAATCGACCCTGCTGGGTCGAATTTGGGGTAGTGTGGACGCAATTTGACGGTATTGGCCTCCGGGAGCTATCCCAGAGTGCTCCATTGTGACCACTCTGGACAGCACTCTCAACTCAGATGCACTGGCCAGGTAGACAGGAAAAGCCCTGCGAACTTTTGAATTTCATTTCCTGTTTGGCCAGCGTAGCAAGCTGATCAGCATAGGTGACCATGCAGAGCTCATCAGCACAGGTGACCATGGAGTCCCAGAATCACAAAAAAGCTCCAGCATGGACCGAATGGGAAGTACTGCATCTGATCGCTGTATGGGGAGAGGAATCCGTGCTATCCAAACTCCGTTCCAAAAGACAAAATGCCGGAATATTTGAAAAAATCTCCAAGGGCATGAAGGACAGAGGTTATAACAGGGACCCGCAGTAGTGTCGCGTGAAGCCTACCAAAGAACCAGAGAGGCAAACGGCCGCTCCGGGTCAGAGCCCCAGACATGCCGCTTCTATGATGAGCTGATTGCCATTCTAGGGGGTGTCCCTACCCCACCCCTGTGCTTCCCTCCTCCCTCACATCTCCCAGGCTACCTTGGCAGTTATCCCCCCATTTGTGTGACGAATTAATAAAGAATGCATGAATTTGAAACAACAATGACTTTATTGCCTCTGCAAGCGGAGATCAAAGGGGGGAGGGGAGGGCGGTTGGCTTTCAGGGAAGTAGAGTGAACCAAGGGGGCGGGTTTTCATCAAGGAGAAACAAACAGAACTTTCACATCGTAGTCTGGCTAGTCATGACACTGGTTTTCAAAGCTTCTCTGATGCACAGCGCTCCCTGCTGTGCTCTTCTAACCGCCCTGGTGTCTGGCTGCGTGTAATCAGCGGCCAGGTGATTTGCCTCAACCTCCCAGCCCGCCATGAACGTCTTCCCCCTTACTCTCACAGATATTGTGGAGCACACAGCAAGCAGTAATAACGATGGGAATATTGGTTTTGCTGAGGTCTAACCAAGTCAGTAAACTGTGCCAGCAGGCTTTTAAACGTCCAAAGGCACATTCTACCACCATTCTGCACTTGCTCAGCCTATAGTTGAACTGCTCCTTACTACTGTCCAGGCTTCATGAGCCATGGGAGCAAGGGGTAGGCTGGGGTAGGTGCGACCGCGCGGTGCTGCTGACTGGGAGAGCAGCCTGAGGCAGAAGCCTCCAGCTGGCATGATATTCCAGGCAGGACTGAATCTCCATTAGATGAAACTTAAAGAAGAGAATGACCTGGAGTCATTCCCATTTTTGTCCAGGCGCCCCCGACTGACCTCACCGAGGCCGGCCAGGAGCACCCATGTCTGCCCAGGTGCCCCCGACCAACCTAACCGAGGTCAGCCAGGAGCACCCACGGGACGACGACGACGGCTAGCAGTCGTATTGCACCGTATGCCATCTGCAAGGCAAGGCAAGGCAAGGGGATGCTGCTGTGTAGCACTGCAGTACCGCATCTGCCAGCAGCACCCAGGAGACATACGGTGACGGTGAGCTGAGCGGGCTCCATGCTTGCCGTGGTATGTCGTCTGCACGGGTAACTCAGGAAAAAAGGCAAGAAACGATTTTTTGCCATTGCTTTCACGGAGGGAGGGGGGCCAGAACCACCCGCAACAATGTTTTTGCCCCATCAGGCATTGGGAGCTCAACCCAGAATTCCAATGGGCAGCGGAGACTGCGCGAACTGTGGGATAGCTACCACAGTGCAATGCTCCGAAAGTCGACGATAGCCTCAGTACTGTGGACGCACACCGCCGACTTAATGCGCTTAGTGGGGACACACACAATCGACAGTATCAAATTGATTTCTAAAAAATCGACTTCTATGAAATCGACCTAATTTCGTAGTCTAGACATACCCTTAGACATTGTGACACTGTACCTTTTTAGACACTGTAGGTACATCTACACTGAAATTACACACCCGCAGCTGCTCTGTGCCAGCTGACTTGGGCTTGCGGGGCTCAGGCTAAGGGTTTAACTGCAGTGTAGATGTTCGAGTCTGGGCTCCATCCCAAAAACTCTAGGACCTTGTGAGGTGGGAGGGTCCCAGAACTCGGGCTGCAGCTTGAGCCTGAACATCTGCACCACAATTAAACAGCTCCACAAGCCCGAGTTAGCTGGCACGGGCCAGCTGGGGGTGTCTAATTGCAGGGTAGACATACCCTGTGACACTCTGGGTAACTTTCCCAAACCTGAAGAAGAGCTCTGTGTAGCTTGAAGGCTTGTCTCTCTCACCAACAGAAGTTGGTCCAATAAAAGATATTACCTCACCCACCTCGTCTCTCTAGTCTAGACAAGACGTGCTGTCCTTAGCATGCGCTGAGTGGGTCATATATGCATTGTTTGGTAGATTATAAAGCCTGACGGGACCGCGGTGATAATCTCCAGTATAACCAAATCCATAGGATTTCCATGAATTAATTCCTGTTTGAACTAAAGCATATCTTTTGGGGGGGGGGAAATCCAGTCTTGATTTAAAAACTTCCAGTGATGGGAATCCACCACAACTCTTGGTAAGTTGTTCCAAAGGTTATTTAATCTACACGTTTTTTTTAAAAAATAAACAAAAAACTGCTTTATTTCTTGCCTAGCTTCAACTTCCAGTCATTGGATCTTGTTATACCTTGCCTTCTACAACGAGGAGCCCTTTATTGACAATTTATATTCCCCATGTAGGTATTTATAGACTGTGATCAAGTCACCCCTTAATTTTCTCTTAGTTAAACTAAACAGATTGAGCTCCTTGAGTCTATCACTAAAAGGCATGTTTTCCTTCCCTTTAAGGATTCTCGTGAATTTCCTCCAGTTTATCAACATCCTTTTTGAACTGTGGACAACAGAAGTGAACATGGTATTCCAATAGTGGTCACACCAGAGCCAAATACAGAACCCATCTTTTCATGTGCTCTATATTTATACCTGCTAACTGTATTTCCTTGTTGTTTTTACATGATCTCTAAGTCCTTTTCAGAGTCACTACTTCCCAGGATAGAGTCCCCCATCTTGTAAATGTGGCCTATAGTCTTGTTCCTAAATTTATTACTTTACATTTGTCCATATTAAAATGCATCTTGTGCCCAGCTTCCCAACTGATCCAGACCACTCTGTGTCAGTGACCTGTCCTCTTATTTAATTACCGCTTCCCCAATCTTTGTGTCATCTGTAAACTTTTTATGTTTTTTTCCAGGTCATTGATAAAAGTGGTAAATAGCATTGGGCCAAGAAGCAATCCCTGTGGGACCCCAGTGGAACCACATCTGCTTGATGATAATTCCCTGTTTACAATGATATTTTGTGACCTATCACTTAGCTGGTTTTTAATCCATTTAAAATGTGCTCTGTTGATTTTGTATCATTCTAGTTTATTAATCAAAAGGTTGTGTGGTACCAAGTCAAATGCCTTGTAGAAATCTAAATATATGACATCAACACTATTACCTTTATCAACCAAACTAGCATTTCTCATAAAATAAAATAAAATTAAAGCTAAAGCTGATTAATGAGGTTGCACTTTAACTCTACTAGCTCAGTAAGTGTGAACATCAACGCTGCCTTGTTTGCAGTCGACTTATAACTTCTATTAATAATTTATTAACCCTTTATAAACTATTTATAAACAGGACCTTACTATGGAGTATGACCCAACTAATGGACTCCTGAAAATGACCTTGGGGAACACAGAGCTAGTTAAAAAGTTTGAATTCTGAAATCAAGGAGAGCCCTGAAGGAGAGAGGAGTGATCCATCAACCTAACACAGCAATCAGAGGAGGAAGCCCCCATCTGCTGATTTGGCTACAGCCACTATCCAAAATATGAGTGACCTTATTCACCCTCCAAAGGAAGGTTAGGGTTGTTCTGTGAATCAGTAGAGAGATTAAGGCAGGCTGTCGATCACTACTACAGCTGCGCAAAGAGGCAACTCCAACTGATTGTTTTCCTGTTAGACCTTGCACCCTTTATTTACCTTTGGCTTCCAGAGGTGGGTCTGGAATGTAAAGCAGCATAGGTCCATTAGAATGACAGATCAGAGCGAGTATGAAGACTTACTGTGTTGTATGTAGCTATTTAACTTATTTCTTTTTTTCTATGATCCCCAGTTGGTGTAAATTGGCATAGCTCCATTGACTTAAATTACTATATATTCTCTTTCCAATTAAACGACTTCAGTGAAATTATGCTGGTTTACATCAGCTGAATATCTCGTACTCTCTCTTTACATTTTTAGAAGTTGGCTGACTGTGAAGGAAGCTGCCATTTGGGGAAGTAGTGTCTGATGCAGCATGTTACAAAGGAGACACATAAGGGACTTTCCCATTGAGACTTCACTTTTGTTCCTTCTTGTTTTGTCTCAATCTTCTCAATCTAAAATAAATGACGTTCAGACTGAAAGTATGTATTAGCTTTTTGTGACCAAAGAACATGACACCTACCAAATCATCTTTTCCTTTCAAGTGCAGAAAATAATTCCCTGATAGAGGACATATGAAATATTAAAGTAATGCTATTTGATTCTTTTAACAGTCTTGTTTTATCTTTAATGTCATATATTTACTTTTTATTTCCATTGAAACTTTCTTCTCTTCCAAGTTCTAATCATAAAATAAAAAGATACACGTCCATCTTCGGAGCAAATTTGAATGACGTCTGATTTCAACAGCAGACCATGATCATTAAATTTAGAAGCTTTTTCAAGCAGAGAAGTTTGATTAATATCAAAGCCCATTTAAGTGAGTCAGTTTTTCAGGATGGAGTGGCGCGTTCCATAATTATATAAAACTGCTTTAATTTCATTTCTGTAGGATTGACAGTGTCAGAATGTTTAATGACCAGATAAGATGTGCTAAGATTCATTACCACCAACTTTCTGGTACTTTCTTAGAGTCAGTGTAACTTCATCTTTCAAACAAAAATGATTTCATAAGTTATTTATGCTCAATATCATGTTCCTGTATCCTTTTAGTATAGAAAAAAATCATTGCTTAAAACTGAAGATTTACTAGTCCTACAGTAGGGTTAATCATCCAAAAGATACTAAAGAGAGACATCAAAGATGCAAAATCTTATCTAGACAGAGTTATTTTACAAGGGGAAATGGGTTAGCACATTTCTTTTATTCATATATATATATGATAAATATATAAATCATCTTTTGCAGTGATGAATAACAAATATATATACCTACAAAATCTCCATATCTCAAATAGATGTCAATGTACAGAACAAGAATGCTGTTCCATACTACAATAAAAATGGATGTATACAATCCAATCTATTCTTTAATTTTCTTTTTATCCAGAGCTCCAGAACTGAGGCAAAGTCTTTTTAAACCACATGGAGTGCTCTAGGCCAGGGTTTCTCAACCCGTGGGTCGGAACCCAAAATTGGGGAGTGTTGAAACGCCAGAGTGTTTCAAAGGGTCACGTGGCAGCCCCTGTAGCTCCTGTCTCACAGGGCTGGCTGGGCTCGCCTCTGGGGTCCCAGCGCCAATCAAGTTTGGTCCTGCCGTCATGATGTCAGGAGTCCGGGTAGACCAAATCTGAGTGAGTGGCACTGCACTCCCGTGACCCAGGGATGCCATTGCAGACAACAGCAGCTCAACTGGCAATGCCATGCATCCAGCTGGGTTGGAGTGTGGCTGCAGGGTTTCCCCTGCTGATGAGCTTTTCAGTTTGTGTGAGCGCATACCGGAAAGGGTGAGAAACAAGGAACCGTGTAACTCTCATGTGGTGGAAGAGGAATGCTGATTGTCAGACACGGTATCTCTCCAAAAGCCACTTGCTTTTCATGATATGGCTAGAGGTCAGGCGGTCCCAAGCTCCATTCCCTCCTCCATCACTTGCTAACCTTAATAAGACTTTGCATTTATAGCACTTTAGAAATAATAATTAGTTATGAAGTCATTATCATTACTTCACTTTGCTCCAGGTTACAGGCCAAGTTGGTGTAAGAACCAGGATTACAACCCAATTCTCCCGCATATTCCAGATCCAAAGTTCAGGATTTAGAGATTTTGGTTTAAGCACCTAAAAGAATCTTCGTCCATTCTTTAACAGAACACCTTTGGTTTGCAAATTGAAATGAAAGTGTCATGAGAGTCATGAGATTTCAGATAATACCATGAGCTTTTCTCTGTGTTATTCTCTGACTACCAGAAAGGTAGAGATGTAATAAAGCTGATAGTCATTGTTAAAATAAGAACCAAATCCTTTTTTTTTTAATTAAAATTGCTCTACCTGTCATATCTGACACACCTAACGTTTACAACATTGTTTTATTTTCAGTCTAGCGGCCCCTAAAATATGCAAATGCCTCAACCTGATCCCACAAGCCTGGCTTGATTTTAATTTGATCTTTAGCATCCCAATTCTGCCTTCTTAGAAAACTGTTTTATGCCCACACATTTTAAATGGTCCTTCCCATCATCTTCTGCATTTCAGTAAGACTTAAATAGAACCCTTGTATTTTGAGGATGATCTCACTGAGACTCTGCCTTTCATGTTGATAGGGATAGCTCAGTGGTTTGAGCATTGGCCTGCTAAACCCATTGTGAGTTCAATCCTTGAGGGGGCCATTTAGGGATCTGGGGCAAAAAAAATAGTTGGGAATTGGTCCTGCTTTGAGCAGGGGGTTGGATTAGATGACCTCCTGAGGTCCCTTCCAACTCTGATATTCTATCATACAATGAAGTGAGTGAAGGCCTCTCCTGTAGACTTTAATCACAAAGCCCTATAGTGTCAATGGCATTAACTGGGCAAAATATATTTATTAATTTTTGTTTTTCTGTCCTGCCGTTTGAAAACGAACGGTACATTTCTAAAACTTTTTAATGATTATTTATTGTATGCTATACACTGGCCTGGAACATGCAGCCACGATCAAAATGGGCCCTTTTTGTATTGTTAAAAATTTTGTAATTTTCTAAAATAAAGCAAGTGTTGCATTAAGTGTCTCATTTCTTTCGCTTGTGTGAAAGGAAATGTGTGCTGTAAAGGTTAGTGAATTGGCTCTCTTGGGCCCAATTCCTGCCAAATAAAATCTGAATCCTATTATGCTGGCTTTTTTGCACATTTTACTAAAAGAAAGTGCTGAGCAAAATTTCTGTCTTATGTATAAACTTTACTAAACTTCAATAATCCACGAGGCACTAGAAAACGTATTGGAGGGATTAATGCTGTACTGGCAGGGGGATGGACTAGATAGATGACCTCATAAATCATAGCTAATTTCTGTGCTTATATGATTAAATACACCATTCTCAGTATGTACAAGGAGCTTAGGCCCTGGTTCGTTTATAGATGCCCCCATGTCTATGTGGAGCCCTAATGAAATCAGTGGGGTTTTTTCACAGGTGAGCTCTGTGACTGTACAAATGCCTTTTGGCATCAAAGATTCCCTGGGCTCAGGGGTCTGCAGTGTGGATTCAGTGTTAGGACAGAGTTATGTTAGACACCAAACTGTGCTCAAGAGGTAGGAGTAGACTAGACTGGTTGTGTTGTACTCCAAAATGCAAAATGTGCTGCTCTTGGGGGGGAGGAGAGGGGAAGAGGACACTTGTCCCAGCAATTAGCCAATATCTGGGGACTTGTTGTTTCCATTAGGAGGAGAAATTGATGTTGGAGACAGGTATTTCTTTGATCCAGTCCTGCTTATTTTCAAAGAATGTACATGAAGTCCTGTTTCCCAGAACACAGTAGGAATCAAACAGGAGGCACAGCTGCTCGCCTTTTTCCAGCCTTTCCCTTGGCTTCCTGTCGGGGTCACATTGCAAGTGCTTCTCTTGCTGTCTCCTTGGCTTTCTGTCGGGGTCACATTGCAAGTGCTTCTCTTGCTGTCTCCTTGGCTTTCTGCTGTATTCTTTGTCTGCTTCTGGGTGCTTCTGCTTGCAAACCCAAGCACACCTCCACCAAATAATTCCCACCCACCTGCATTTACATTCAATCCCCAGCAAACAGCCTCTGGCCACATTGCTCAGTTGCTGACTGGCCTTGCACGTGGCTTGCATTTTGAATGGTGGCTCCTGTTGTTTTGGCTATCGTACTCCAAAAAGGAACGTATCTGCTTCTTAAATGTATCCTGAATGAAGGGTGGCTATTGCACCGAACAGCTTCAATGAGATTTCACCCAACCTCCATTATAATATACTTGGAAGAAGAACTGTCCTTATTGTCATATCGTGAGGCTTGTAAATTTGCACAGGATTGTTGTGACTCTCACGTCTCTGGAAGAATGAAAATGTTAGTGTAGCAGCTGCTCTCGGCGCATAGTATCAAACAGGATCCCTGAATATGATGAGGATTCCCAAAAGACATGTTTACTGACACTCCTGGGTGGCTCAAGAGCCAAAGGCAGCCCATTGGGTAATAAAAGAACAAGTCCTGATGTCTTTGTCCCCCTTCCCATTGACGTTAACAGGAGTTTGTCTAAATAAGGCTCTAGTAGTAAATCCTTAGTAAGGATTCTGATTTTGGTTCACTCTCTGTGTCAGGGCTCAGTGGTGACTTGAAGAAGCCCTAATTGCAGAGTAAGGAATAATCTAATCAAATTCAGATCCTTATTTCTGTTGAGGTCAAATAAAAAGCAATTTCTATGCAGCAATCAAGAGATACAGGAATGAGCAAATAGGTGCATTTACTTTTTTTTATCTTAATATGCATATAGAGTTATCAGCAAATTTGGATACCAGGAAATCACCCAAGTTGTGCATCCTGGTTCAAGCCAGGGTGACACATATCAGAGTAAAGTTTCCACGCTTTGGTCAAAACCTTGATGCTATGTAAACGTTCTGAAACAAGAATAGTATTCCTTAATGTCCCAGGTGAACACACAGTAATCCAGCAATCCAAATGGCTTCTAAATACTCAGCGCTTACATAGTGCTTTTTATCCATAGATCTCAAAGTACTTTACAAAGTAAAAGTAACTAAGGGTACGTCTACACTACCCGCCAGATCGGCGGGTAGTGATCGATCTATCGGGGATCGATTTATCGCATCTAGTGTAGACGCGATAAAATTGATCCCCGATCGCTCTGCCGTCAACTCCGGAACTCCACCGCAGCAAGAGGCGGAAGCGGAGTCCACGGGGGAGCAGCAGCGGTGACTCGCCGCCGTCATCATGGCCAGGTAAATCGACCTTAAGATACGCCAACTTCAGCTACGCTATTCGCGTAGCTGAAGTTGCGTATCTCAGGTCGACCCCCCCCCCCCCAGTATAGACCTAGCCTAAGTGGTGTTATCCCCACACTAGGACATAGGGAGGTGAAGTAACTTGGCTAAGGGGACACAGCAAGTTAACGGCAGAGGTCAGAATAGAATCCAGGCCTCTTGACTCTGACTAATAACTCTGACTAATAACTAGACTTGTTGATTTGTTCAAAGCCATTGTGGTATCTTAGGGCTGGTCTACACTGGGGGGGGGGATCGATCTAAGATACGCAACTTCAGCTACTCAAATAGAAGTATCTTGGATCGAATTACCTGGGGTCCACACGGCGCGGGATCGACGGCTGCGGCTCCCCCGTCGACTGCGCTACCGCCGCTCGCTCTGGTGGAGTTCCGGAGTCGACAGTGAGACGCGATATATCAATCCCGGATAAATCGATTGCTACCTGCCGATACGGCAGGTAGTGGAGACGTACCCTTAGTCAAATACATATCCAGGAACTATTTTAAAAAATGAAAATTTTCTGTATTAACTACTTATGTGTTCTTGGCCATTTGAGGTCCACCCAGCCTGGGGCTTGATTATATACATGTCCTTCTCTTTCGAATGTACTTCCACTCCCCGTGAAAGTCAAGGAAGGAGGGAAGGAGTTCTTCATTATGACAATTAGAGCAGAATTACAAAATTGAAATTATTTCATTTCTGTGACATAAGGTCAATAATCCTATTAGTTGTTAATGCATTTATACTCCCTAGGCAATCAGGCTGATAGCATTCCACCTGTGCACTGTCAGGACTGGGTTAGCTTTTCCTGATAAGAGTATTGAACTTCCATTGAAACAATGATTTACTTAGGGAATGGAGCATTAAATGCCATTTACATAACAAAAATAATTCTGTGCATTCTATGCTGATTCATGGTTCTTACATTAAGTACCAAACTATGATGGAGGGACAGTTAAAATCCTGTGGGGGGGTAGGTGTGGGGGGGAATTAAGAAAAAAGATATGAAACTGTACCAGTGAGCAGAGATGCACATTAGACGTGTGTCCTGTGTTTGCCATGATATTAAGGCCCTAACCATTACCAGAGCAAAGTTGGGCAGGCTTATAGGAGCTTGAAAAGAGTGATTCCCCTATATGGAACAGAGTCTAGCTCAGCAGTAGTGTTCTCCATGGCAATGTGGCCTGAGCAATGAGGTGAGGTGGAGGAGGGGAGAGTCAAGGCTGCTGGATCTATCACCCTGCCAAGCCATTGACTTAAATCTCCACATGGTGGAAGAAAGGCACAACAGACAGAGATATTAGTGCATCCTATGGGCTGTAGTAATGTCTGCGCTGGTTCTTCATATTGTGGGACTGTTCTGCCCTTGCTTCCTTAACAAAGCCCCTTTGCTATTGCTTTGGGGCGAAGTCTCTTATTTTGCCACCACTAGGCTGTTTTCTATCAAGAGTAATATCTGTGTATTGGTGGAGTTGGCCACCCTGTGACAGCATGGTTCCTTTTCTTACATGTCATTGTAAGACCTGGGCAAAAAATTGCTCAAAGCATGAAGAATGGTTTCATCTTCCTTTGTACGCTATCGGGGTGTGGGGTGCTCTGAGCAGAATAATTTGTTAGGATGCAGTTGGCATAGTCCACACACGATCAGTTCTCATCAGTTGTAGTGGGAGGGGAGGAGCATTGATGGACCTTGACTCGTCTCACCTTCCACTTCCCTGTTTATTTCTAATATTGCTCTGGGTGAAAGCTGAATGGAAAAGAGCCATTTCTATAATGGGAGGAGAAATTTAAAAACTCTGGACCTGATTCTGCTTTCACACTGGTATAAAGCCAATGAAGTAAATGGGATTGTTCGGGGGTAACAGTGGTGCAAGTAAATGAAAAAAACAGGCCCTCTATATCCAACACCAGGTAATCTAAACATGATAGAGGTGGACCTCAGTTGCCAGTGAATCTGTATTCACATTGTCACCAACTTCAGGTATGTCTATATCCGTGGTTTAAGACTGGCTCCCTATAGATATGGGAATCACCTGCAAAGTTAGAATGCAGTTCCAAACATCCTCAAAATGTGTGGGTGTTTGGCTGGGATTTTGGTTCTGGGTGTTTGTTAAATATTGGGACTTAAGCATATGCTTAAAGTAAAGCATGTGCTTAATTGCTTTCCTGAACGGAGGCCTCAGTTTATAAATCACATTTTCTAACCACACAACTAATCAGAACTTAAACTTGCTGTACCTCAGTGTTCTCTAGTTTATTACATTCAAATGATCTACTCGTTATCTGTTTTTAACCTAGGGAGGCAAAAGGCAGGTAAGAAAAACAAAACACCTTCAAATATTGCTGTTTTACATTTTTTTACTCTGTTTTCTCCCTGCAAAGTCAAAAGTGTATTAAAAAGTAATATTGTGCTGAGCTCACAAGTATGCAAACGCCTCTAGATATCTTGTCTCAATAAAGTTTATAGAATGCATTCCCAAAGGTCTGACAAAAACAGAATAAATAGCAAGGATCATAAAAATATAATGCATGCCATTTTTTGCTTACATAACCACAAACAAATGCAGCAAGTGGCGGGAGTGTCTGTTTGAGAGGCATATTCCATTCACACCAACTCCTTTTCCTATCATACAGATGTGGAATAAATTACCTCCAACTAAATGCAAAAATAAACACTATAGTGTGTCAAACACAGTTTAAACACATGGGCATTAAAAAAATGCATTCATATAGGGCCTATAGGGATTTTTTCCCCTCTTCTCAATTATTCCAATGAGCTGTTCATGGGCTTATCTTTGGGGACTCCGTGTGCCCCAAAACAGAAAACAGGAGGTGGAAAATACCTAATTTTACAGCCCAACTCCCCACCCCCCCCAACAAATTCCATTGCTGATTTCTACAGAAGTCAAGGTACAGTATGTTCATGTAGGCAGAACACTCATATACCAAACCAAACTTCACAAAAAGGGTTAGTTTCAATGAAGTTCTCATTTCAAAGTGTTCTGTTTTGACATTTTCTAAATTAAATGTTCAATATTTTCTGTTTGAAATGACTTTTTGTTTAGCAATTTAAGTTAATGTAAAGTTTTTTTTAAAAAAAGAAACTCAACAAACAAAAAGGAAATGATCAAAACATACACTTGGATTAATCCAACCCACATTTATTTTGGATTTTCAGATTGTGAAAGTTTTCGTGATTTCAACTTTTCATCCCAATTTGGGTCAGGATTTTTTTTTTAAATCTCAAAATTTTTGGTAGGATGGGAAAACTGTTTCCTGCCTTGCTGTAGTCATGATAGAGAATTCTTGAGATTAGTCTTTGGATTCAAGTACAAATCCCATGCAATGATACTTAGCGTTGGGCAAAAGCTGATCAGCAAACCCACAACCATGTGAAACAATCCTGGCTTTGAGTTTTGTTATACATTTGAAATTCAGCACAAGTTTTGCAAAACTTTTGTGAACTTTATGAACAACTCTGAGCCAGTTCCAGGCAAATCTGATCTGATTTATGGTTCCAGTTGAAACTGTGGGTAATTCATTCCTTTGCATGAGTTGCTCTCAATGCCAGCTGTAACAGCAGTTCCAGCTGAGTTTTAGTATGAGGTTTGGGGTTTGTTCAAATATAAAGATTAAAAAATGGGCACTACCTGTAACCATTAATCTGAAATACTGCACGTCTTAGGGCGGTTCCGATGAAATAGGATTTGGAAAGGAACAGTCACTGGTTTTTTGCAAAACAAAAGCCCAACCAGTGTGGTTTTCCAAAACTATCTCAGTTTTCATTGGGAATGGACCAAAATCAGATCTATGAGCATACCTCATCTTGAATTGTACAACTTTTTGCTGTCCAAGTGCTTCACATTAAAGCAATTAGTCCTTACAACATCCCTATATTTTAAGGTATTATCCGTCATGCAGATGGCACATAGAAATCAAGTGATTTGCCCAAGACCGCAGTGGATATCACTATCAGGGCGATGGCTAGATGCGAAGCATTCCTGGCTCACAATCCTGTGCTCCGTCTACTCTACCTCAGATCTCCTGGATACAAAATGCTCTGACTTTGATTTTGTAAAACCAAATGACCTCGGTTTTATTCATTTCTACCTGAATCTTCAAGAAAAACTCGGTGCAAATCCCAAGTGAATCAAACCCAAAGAAAATGCGCAAAGCACGTTCGCTAAGGCTGTCTCTACTCTGGTCTGCAATTCGGATTACAGGGGTATAAATAGTACCACTTACCGAAGTGCTATGCTGTTACTCCCCCATGTGGATGCTGGGGGCATGAAGTGAAAGGTTCCTAGTTGCCATTAATGTAAAGCCAGGGGTCGGCAACCTTTCAGAAGTGGTGTGCCAAGTCTTCATTTATTCACTCTAATTTAAGGTTTTGCGTGCCAGTAATACATTTTAACGTTTTTAGAAGGTCTCTTTCTATAAGTCTATAATATATAACTAAACTATTGTTGTATGTAAAGTAAATAAGGTTAAATGTTTAAGAAGCTTCATTTAAAATTAAATTAAAATGCAGAGCCCCCCCGGACCGATGGCCAGGACCCGGGCAGTGTGAGTGCCACTGAAAATCAGCTTGCGTGCTGCCTTTGGCACGTGTGCCATAGGTTGCCTACCCCTGATGTAAACCTTCTTGAAGAGTACTACGTCCACCCAAACTAGGAACATTATAGTTTGCACCTGCAGCAACCGTATGGGTGAATTCCAGCACAGCACTTTGGTATCCATTGCTGTTCACACCTCCATAATCCAAACTGCGGGGCAGTGCAGAGAAACCCTACATTTCACACAGCTCTAACAGTAAAGTTTAGGGTCAGACTTAAATCCGCTTAAGAGGAGAAATTTTGAACTACTGTGCCTTTCACTTGTTTTCCTTATGTCCCAGTGCTGCACATACTAGAGTAAAATTATCATCCCCGGTCTTACTAGAGACCTAGCTTTGCTGCTTATTCTGTGCTCATGCTTCATACAGATTTCCTTGCTGGGAATTCCACACCCAGAATGAAGGCAGAATATGTTGACTATAATTGGTCCATCTGTAAAGTTGCACAGCATTCTCAGATTCTTGAAAACAAAACAGAAGAATTAAAAACCAGAGAGAGAGAGAGAGAGAGAGAGAGAGAAATCTCCATCTCTGAGGCTAGGTCTACACTACAGCGGGGGTCCGACCTAAGATACGCAACTTCAGCTACGTGAATACCGTAGCTGAAGTTGCGTATTTTAGGTCGGCTTACCTAGCGGTGAGGACGCGGGAAAGTCGACCGCTGCCGCGCTGCCGCCGACTCCGCTGCCGCCTCCTGCCGAGGTGGATTTCCGGAGTCGACGGCAGAGCGATCAGGGATCGATTTTACCGCGTCTTCACCAGACGCGGTAAGTCGATCCCTGATAAACCGATTGCTACCCGCCGGATCGGCGGGTAGTGAAGACAAAGCCTGAGTTGCTTGGCCTGGAACCATGTAAGGAGCAGTCCGTCATCGGTTGGGGATGGACTAGTTGTGATGATCTTTTCCATTAATCGTTTCCATGCTGTTAAGTATGAATGTCACAGGGTGACACTAGCCCTTTAAGAGGGAGCAGGGCCAGTGCACCCATCCTGCATCAACTGACCACATAGGCTTTAAAAGAGGACACCTGGTCCTGGGGAAGAGAGAGAGACCCAGTGAGTCAGAGCAGGGAGCTGCAGGAAGTGGGAGTGCCAAAGTCCCCTGGGAGGGGAGGCAGTGAGGTAAAGGGGCAGCTGGAAAACCTTGTGGGTGTGGCAGTGGATCCTTTGCAAGATGGGGAGAATCCCTGCCTTGTGACAATGGACTGAGCCAGATCACTAATATTTCTAGAGCTGCTATTCCAATTTGAGTTGTAGTCATGAGTAGATGAGGTATTTGTTCAAAAAAGAGAGAGCAAATACCTCTGAAACATCACCAGGTCTGTGGTGCTTTTCAGTGTGATACAGTGTGCATGGGAATGTTCTGATTCTTCCATTGGCGTAATGACTTCTTCAAAACCAGGGCAATGTCAGCCCTTTTGCAGTGATCCTGTCTGATAAGAATAAGCACTCATGGACATGCAGCTTCCATGACCATCACTAAAGGAACGATTGCAATGTAAATCAATGTGATTTTTCATAGTACCCATAATTTGCATATCCTCCTGGAGGTATTTAAAATTGAATTATAAATGCAAGCATGAACATTTTGTCTGGTGAGTAGAGGTTCTTTCACCAGCTGCATTGCAAATAGGAACCATACAATTCAGTTTTGAAAACCACTAGGAACCACAATAGAAAATTTGTCGTATATAAAATATGTCTGAGTACATATACTTGTGAAGGCATATAGACAGAAAGAGATGTCTACAGACATTTTTAAAATTTTATGTAGCTATAAAAATATCAACAGATTAAAGGGTTTGTCTTCACATACAAGTTGTACCACTGTAGCTATACCAGTATAGATAAAGCAGTGCAACCCACTGTGGCCTGGTCTACACTACCCGCCGGAATCGGCGGGTAGAAATCGACCTCTCGGGGATCGATTTATCGCGTCCCGTCAGGACGCGACAATCGATCCCCGAATCGACGCTCTTACTCCACCAGCGAAGGTGGGAGTAAGAGCCGTCGACGGGAAGCCGCGGAGGTCGATTTTGCCGCCGTCCTCACAGCGGGGTAAGTCGGCTGCGATACGTCGAATTCAGCTACGCTATTCGCATAGCTGAATTTGCGTATCTTAAATCGACCCCCCCCTGTAGTGTAGATGTAGCCCTCATGTGGATAGTATAAACCTACTTATACCAGTGTAGTTTATTCCTGTATAGGAAAGAGAAGAAGCTATACTAGTGTAATGCACCTTTATCCACTGCACCCACACTGGGGATTGTACTTTTATAACTATATTAGTAGAACAAATCAGACCCCTAATCAACATAGTTATACAGGTTCAGAATTGGTGTGTAGACCAGGCCAAACATTAGAGAGAGGCCAAAATCCAAAACATGAAACAGAACCTCTTTAAATTTGAGGAGCCTGGGGGTTGGGTTTGTGTCCTTGGATATGAATCTGCTGCTGTTGATTTGATTCCAGATTGGAGTCTTAGCCCCATTTTCTTTTTGTTTTTCACATGCAGACAAAATCCCAGAGCTGTGGTTCTAAGGAGGTTTTGGCCTCAGTGAATACCTAATCTCAAAAGACTTCCACCATTTCTGTTTTGGGGGATGATACTGGTCCCCAGCATGTGTAGAATCTGAGTTCATGACTTTTCATGCCAGAGGCATTCATGAACAGCCCACAAGACTTCAGTCTCGTCAAATCCATTCCTGATCACTAACCGTGATTGGATCTCCCACCTGCAACCTCAGTCTTAGTTTAAAATTAATCCAGATGCAAATGACACCTGTTTGGCCCATATCTAATATAGATTTATCCTTAAATGGTCTACGCATCCGGTACTGAAAATTAGATGTCGCATGTCCACTGGGTGAATGTGCACCCAAGCTCAGTCAGGTTGAAGAATGAAAGAACTTGAGTTAATTTTTTATGTGCCTCCCAAATGTGACAATAGCAAGCTGGTACTAAGACATCACCCGTGTTCCACTCCCACCAACCCCTTCCCTGATTTTTTTTGCAGTTGTCTAAATGATACTGCTGATTCTTCTCATCCCAGGGTTTATTATTCCCGGGCCCTCACTCCATAGGTGACAAGAAACACATCCACCTGCCCAGGGGGACATGCACAACCTGAATACTTTCTCTGCACTCTGCTACAATTTCCTTTCACTTTCTAAAGTCATACAAATGTAGGGCCATGCTTTCTGCTAAGTGATTACTGGCAGGTTTGATTATATAAATAGCACTCTGCAATTCAATGGAGTTGCGGGCAACAATGAAGGGTTTGCTGGAGATGTATTCTTCTTTGCAGTCTCATTTATCAATGTACTGTTTCTCACTTGCCATTTATCATCTGCTTTTCTGTTCTTTCCTTGACGTCTGGAGGATTTGTAGTCAGCTAAGTGGAGCAAGGGCCTGTCTTGAATACCTTTCCGTACCTGGCTGGCTGACATACTCCTGGATTTTCCACAGTTCAACTTTACTTTAAATAAAATTGACAGGTTCAATACAACCTTGCCAAGAAGGATATATTTAGTGGAATCATGAGGAATAAGGAGTAAACTGAAGGCTCTAGTTGGACAGAAAAGATAGCGAGAGTGAGATGCACTTCTAATGCTTGTATGCATTTATAATAACAAGAAACTACAGTTGCAATAATTGCATGCCTTTTAACTCAAGAGGACCATAAAACAGTGTAATGGAATATATGAATTACTGCACTCCCACACCGGTATTAAGCATTCCCATCCATGGGGTATTGTACCAAAGAACATTTTCTCTTTTTCATCACTATTGTTATATGTTGGTATTCATCTCTGTTAATTTTAGAGATACTGTACACATAGAGTATCAGAAGTTGGAAAAGATCTGTAAGGTCCTCTAAGGTTCCTCTTGAGCTTGATCATCACAGAGAGGAAGGCTGGTCTTGTGGGTTCAGGCCCTGAGTTCATTTTCTACCTGTCACAGGCTTACTGTGTAACCTGGGGCAATTCATTTAATTTCTCTGCCCCTTGTCTGTAAAAGAGGGGGACTCCATTTCTCTCCTACTTTATCTGTCTTGTCTATTTAGAGGGCAAGCACATTTGGGGCAGGCACTTCTCTTGTACTCTCTACTGTAACAGAACTTTGATCATGGTTGGGGCTACTGTAGTACCAGTCGTCGTCATCATCATCTCCTTCATGCCAATGCAAGATTGCTCCCTATATGTAACATGAAGCCTCCCCAGCATAGCTGGAGTGGTAAGAGAGTTTCCATTCCAAGCTGGATTTTCATAATCACTAACAAAAATTTTCACACACACAACTCCCCTCCCCTCCCCCCCCCCCCCCCGCCAAAAAAAACCCCCAACAAAACCCTTTTGGTTTTGTCCTCCAACCTTCTTTGCACCTTTTTTTGCATTCTGTCTCTTTGCATGGAAAACCCTGCTTGAGCTTGAGGTAGGCAAGGCCCTCTCCTGATATCCTTATTCCTATATGTGTCTGTTTGGTCTGTTTACTTGATCTGTATGTCTAGCCTTTTTACATTACCTATCACTGAGGTTTCCAAACTGCATTCTATATATTCCAGGGACAAACACTCACCCTGTAGCTTCGCTGCAATTTTCAGCTTAGGCTACATAGTCCCACGATAGCAGGCAATAATCAGCCTCCCAATATGTGAATGGGAAGCTCACTCTATAGGAGCTGATTATGCAATTATTATTTCTTATTTATTTATATCATCGCAGTGCCTTCTATGAGGTCAAGGCATGGACCAGGGCCCCGTTCTTCTAGACTCTGTACAAAGACAGGGAATGAGCCACCTAAAACAATATCCTGCCTTTACCTACTAGCTACCATGAAAGACTTGCCTTAACCAATTTTCCACAATTAGCCAACAGTTGACAACATTTTCAGAAATGCAGTTGCCTGTCTAGCTATCTGAAGGTTTTGTACTGCTGTCCATCACTGTAGTATCTAAGCACAGTCCACAAAACATTGATTACTAGCAGTATCCAAGTCCCTAATAGACTTCATGTAGTCTCTGGATCTTCTCCTATTTGAAGAGGATTTTCTTTCTCTCTTTACAGAGTTGTCCATGGCAGAGAATCCACATACAGGAGCAGATCCTCAGCTAGTATATATTGTCAGAACTTCATTGATCCTCAGCTGATATCAATTGTCATAGCTCCATTGACTTCAGTGGAGTTATGACCATTCACATCAGGTAAGGACCTGCCCCAGAGTTTCCAAAATGCTGCCAGTATCTATGCTCTGTCCTTTCACTGCCCGCTCTTCAGAGAAGTCAAGCTCCCTCCAGATATAGATATTATGCTGAAAATGGCACATAAATGAAAGTAAATAAAAATAGTTTCAAACACAGCCTGTGAGGCATAAGGAGGGATAGAGCAGCAGTGCCCAATTAAGGTTAAAAAATAAAGTTAAAAGGCAAAAAAGAGACTGAAAATGTAAGAATTGAAGAATTTTCCATTCCTTCATAATAATACTTAGCACTTAATATTGATTTACAAACATTCTATTATCCCCATTTTGCCAAAAGAAAAACTAAGCGATGGAGGAATTGCAGTCTCAGTTTTTGATTGTGGGTGCCTCGGTTTTCACGTGTACTCGAGACATCTTGTACTTCATTTTTCAGAGGTGCTGAGCCCCAAACTCCAGTTACAGTCAATGGGAGCTGCAGGTGCTGAGCACCAGTGAACATCAGGTTCAAAGAGTCTCACGTAGGACGTACAAAAACTGAAGCATCTGAAAATCAATGACCACTTTGGAAAAATGGGACCTATATGTCTGTTCACAGGCCACTCAAAAATTAATAACAGAACTAATATTACAGATCAGGAGAGTTGCTCTTTTTTATCGCCATTGTTCTATTGCCTTTACTGTGCATTTTAGGCTGATGTGACCCATTCAATGCCCATTGAAGTAAAAGTGAGTCTTCTTCAACGGGCTTTGAATCAGACTCATAGTTACTGGCAAGTTAGCCTTTCAAGCATCCCCTTTGGAAGATTCTATTAAGAGAATTACCAAATGCCAAATAAAATGAAATAAATATAGCTAATTTTACTGGAAAGCTTTCTCTGAGTTTCTTCTGTCTTTCTTAATCAACTAAGAATAGGCTGTGATTACTGTAATCATTATGCAATTAATCACTATAATTACATTTTATTGGCGTAATAGTTTAAAAAGCAACTAACACATTTTCTGCTCTCGCTTGACTGGAAGACATTTAGTGCTTGTCATAAAGTTACTAAAAATTATGTCTTTGTAATTTATTTTTCATTTTGTCATCTTACTATTACTTTTTATAAATGTAACCGTGTAATGTGTGTGCGCAGGTTCATGCAAGTCATATAGATAGATGGGAGCCACATGTAGTGGAGAATGCACATCATTTACACGATGGAGGACATTTTTTATTATAATAATATACTTTGCATGCCTCATAGCTTTACATGAAACATAGCTCTGAGTCTGCACAGCTGGGTTTTGTTTATTATATCCACTTTGGATGATGAAATTGAGTTTGTATCTTCACAAGTCATTTTTATCTCAAGTTAATTGATTACCAGCTAATGTGAGGTAGTTTTAACCTTTCTAAATGCTCGTCAAGGCATTCCCCCAACATTTGTGGTTTACTCAATGCATCAGCCTACGCTAACTACAAGTGTATGTCTAACCAGGAAAAAGGCATGTTCTTAACTTATTAGCTAGCACCCGGTAGATAACATGAGGTAACATATTAGCAAAAACGAGACAGTTTGTATTTTTCATACGAATTATTAAGATAGGGTAAAAACTCCTGGGGAGCCTTGTATTTAGTTGAGGTAAACCTGGAAAGGGTTTCTAGAATTTACTTCAACCTGCTGCATCAAAGTAAAACTGCCACTTGTTTTGTCGTCATTAGGATTCTAGAAGGGGGATACCTGTCTCCAGTGTTTATATTGTAATGAAAGAGGTGCCAGGGCTCAAGCAATTAGTTGCCGGGGCTCAAGCAAGATTTTTACTTTCATAACTGATGCGGCAAGTCCACAGGTGCTGGGGCTATGAACAGCCAAACCTAGAAGTGCCGGGGCTCAGCCCTGGCAAGCCATGGCACAAATTAAGCACTGCCTGTCTCCTGTTAGCTGTCTTGTTCTAAAAGATACACCTTTTTTTATTAGTGAAGATGTAATGTAAACATGCCTTGAGGCTTTGTCTTTACTGGGGAAAAGGTGAATGTTTAAAACATGTTCACTAACATCTGGTCTACACATACATTTGATATTGGTATAAATATGCTGGTTAAGGGGTGATTTTTCACTGGTATATTTATACTGGTCCCGGTCCTAATGTGGATGCAGTTATACTGGAATAAAAGTGCCCTATGCTGGTATATGTGTAAATCAGCACTAGGGGAGTTGAACTGGTGTAACTATGTTGGTATAGTTAAAGAAGTATAACTTTGTGGGTAGACAAGCTCTAAGGAGCTGATAGTTGACTCCACCAGCTAACTAACACATGTTGAAAGTAGAGCCAGTCATGACAATGAATTTCACTCCAATGGAAAATTTATAGTGTTTGAAAAAAAATTATTCCAGAATTGGGACAAAAAGCCAAATTGTCCAAGTTTCCCACACAACTGAAATTGGGCAATATTTCATTTTGGAAACCCTGAAATGTTTTCAAAATGTTGAATGAAATATGCTCCCTGGACTCTTAGGCTTCCAGGCTCCCCATTGGCTGCCCAAGACCCAAGATGCCTGTGAGCCTGGAGTCACCAGGTAGGTGGCTGAAGAGCCAGGTGGGCAGGCAAGCTTGTCAGGAAAAGCTGGCAGATTCTGTCAGAGGTTTAATCAAAATCAACATCTTCTCATGGAATGTTTTGATTGGGAAAAATGTTGGATTGGAAAATTTCTAACCAGCTCTAGTTGAAATACAAACTGCCCTGTCCACATTAGGATTTTTAACAGGAGTTAGTTAATATGTTCTTCCCTACTGAAGACACACTTGAGAGATTAGGACTTGCCCAAGGTCGCGCAGAGCATCTGCGACAAAGCAGTGTCCTAGTCAGGAATCATGACTCCTAATTTCCTCCTCTAGCCCCTAGACACCCTCCCTTTCTGCCTGAAGTAGTAGAGACATGATGTATTATTTCTAATGCGGTTGCCATGGCATGCCCTTCCATGGCTGCTATGTAAAATACAGTAGAACCTCTGAGTTACGAACACCGAAACTCTGAAATGTTCGTAACTCTGAACAAAATGTTATGGTTGTTATTTCAATAGTTTACAACTGAACATTGACTTAATACAGTTGTGAAACTTTACTATGCAGAAGAAAAATGCTGCTTTTAACCTGCTTAATTTAAATGAAGCAAGCACAGAAAGTTGCCTTACCTTATCAGATCTATTTTTTAAACTTTCCCTTTATTTTTTCATAGTTTGTTCAACACAGTACTACACTATATTGGCTTTTGTGTGTGTCTGTGTCTGCTGCTGCCTGATTGCGTACTTCCAGTCCCAAATGAGGTGTGTGGTTGACTGGTCAGTTCGTAACTCTGGGGCTCGTAACTCTGAGTTTGTACTGTAACTGCATGTGTCTTCCATTTACCTGCTTCCTAACTCTAGAGCTTTATGTGGAGTTATATATCTGTCCAGGTCCTTACCATGGCAGCAATCAACAAATAATAATACCGTGGTATGTTTAGTACATAACACATATTGGGTGAAATCCTGACTCCACTAAGGTCAATGGCAATATTCCCCACTCACTTCAATGGGGCCAGGTTTTCATCCTTTCAATGTGTGTAATGTTTCTGTTTCATATCATCTGTCTTAATTGTATTAATACAACACAACTGTACACAATGGGCAGGGTTGTGGGGGCTGAGCTAAGGCCTCATTCACTCTTTGCTTCCACTCCCCACATGTGCTTGGAGTGGGGGGGCAGAGGCAAGGAGTGAATGAATATAGGATGCCTACTAGGTCTCATATGGGAGAGCCTTATGCCTCCTCACTATCCTGTGTGGGTGCCCAGGGTGGGTCACAATCTGGCCCTAAGGTTGGAGGCCACCATTAGAGTGGATTAGGAGTCAAAGAGCATTTATTCTTGTGAAGGCTCTAGAGATTGGTCTGTTTTAGAACACACTGGAGGTTGCATTTCTGACTGTTTTGTGTTTTGTAAAGAGCACAGATTTGAAATGTATCACTTCAGTTCTGCAAAATTCCTGTTTCTCTTCATAGTGACTCAGTAAGATTTGGTTCACGTAGGTGCACACCTGTTAAGTCTGGGGTTAAGATTTGGGCCAGCTCCAAATATCATCATAACCTCAGTCAGAATCACTGAGCTTCATATAGTTTTTGACATAAAATCCAGAAACCCAAGTTAAGATAAATATGGGGCCTGGGTTTGCTTGAAATGCTTGCACAGCTTCCCTTTCAATGGACCTGACCTAAGAGTTTCATCTCTATAATGAAACCCAAAATTACATGAAACTTGCCCAGTTTCTGTTGCCTTGAGAGAATTTTTCATGGCTCTAGTAATAATGTATTTCTACTCTCTAATGTTTTTGTAGAAATTATTCCATTACTACTACTACTTATTTAATCTACAGTAACTGAATTTGGCCCTGAAAAAGACTGAAGTAAATCAAGCCCTCCAAAAATGCTGTGGGGTATGGTACCATCTTGATGAGCAGAGATTAAAGCACATCAAGAAAAGAATTAGTGTGCCTTTCAATTACATACACACATCCCTGTATTTCAAGAAGATAAGAGAGAATATACTCTATTGTCTTCAGCCACAGCATCTTACAGACACACTGGATTTTTGGAACATTCTTTGTAGCTTTTCCTTTCTAAACAACTGGCATCTGGTGAAGAGAGAGAAACACGTACGCTGAGTGACATTCTCGGACTCCTCCAGATAAAATCAGTAATGACCCTCAGGCTTTTAGGTTCGGGCAGAGAAAACCGAGTTTTTCTGTCAAAGTAAGGCAGAGTTAAGGATGCTTTCAACAAACGGGACCAGGAAAAATAAAGAATGTGGGGGAAGGTTGAACATTGAGTGTTGTCACTGCTATAAAGTCACCAAACCCTTGAAGGCAACTAAAACCTGTTTTTACTCTCAAGAATTTTGATATTCATGCCACTGCATCAAAAGGTTGGGACAGCCATTATGTATTAAAATTTGTCACTTTAAATTGCTTTTTTTGCTCACACTAGCAATATAGATATTGAAATTTCCTCAGAAAGTGCTTATCTCATCAAGAGCAAAATTATAGTATATGAAATACTAATTGCAGTATTATGAAGAAGGGTGAACTTTCCTTTGACATTTTATCTATTAGTAGAATACTAATGTGCCTCTTTTTCTTAAAGTAGAAGAAGCCAGCCACCATGGGTATTGTTGTTTCCCGACTGGTGCCCCTTTTATAAATAAAAGGCTATTTATCTCCTCCATAAATGCTTAAGAATCCATGAGGGCCCTTAGAGGGGACTATGGTTTAATCTCTTCTGAATTATTGTGCATATATTAAACATCAAGAAGTCCTTCACAATGTCCAGCCAACCAGATCACTCAATAACTCTTTTCTGAAGACATATAGCGTCATGCAGTTTGAAACATCATGGAGCATTTCATTGTCATAGGCACGTTGGAAAGCTTTGTGAAATAAATAAATACAGAAGGTATGTTTTATAACTTATACATTTTAACCATGGATGTGCTGATTTGAGCAACATACAAACTGACTTCAAACTTTGTCTAGTGCAAGGGCCAACAGATTGAACTACAGACTTTTTTTGAAATTTGATACATTTTATTTAATTTTTTGGTATTAATTTTTGTGTTCTCTTTGTGATTTATGGTTTCAGACGGAAGTGCAGAAATACTATGTCAGACAGGGTTGGTTGGTTATGTTTTTTGTTTGTTTGTTGTATGCTCAATGCAATCAAATAAGCCTGTGCTTAGAAATCTTATAAAAATGTCTGACTTCATGAGATGCCCAGCCTATGTAAAAATTAAAGAGATTGAAATAAGTTTGTATACATTTTGGATTCTTATCCAAACTTCATGAATGCCACCCTCACTAGTTTAGAGCTGTACCCAGTGAGTTGTGTCACGACCCCAGGTTTCCACTGCTAGAGCTCAGGTAACTACTGCCACCACCAAGGTTTGGATATGGAAATTTTACCTCATATCACCCTTTACTCTGCTCATTTGTTCCAGGAACCCTGGAGCAGGGTGCTCGCTGATAAGCATAGTAGGTGCTCTTTGAAGGCCACTGCAGGAAAGTCCAATGGGTCTTTACAGAATCTTCAAATATTACATCCCTGTCTCATGTCCAACCACACGTTTTACTTCCCTGACAAACCTATACATAAAATAACATCATCTCAAGATATTACCTAATATTCTGAACAAAATAATTCACAGTGAATAGTGTATCTGACAAATTTAGCCGCCTCTTCTACTCTCAAATATCCCCGAGCAGATCAGTTTCCTCGGATATATTTGTTCAGATTCATTGAACATTTTCCCCTATTTTTCCCTTCTATGGAGGATGACAAATAGCAATCCACAAATATTCAGTTCTCAATGTGCTAAATTCAAGCTATTTTGCTTAGTTGTGATTGGTTGGATAAGTCATCGTCTAGTGTTGTTTCAGTGCCTTGAGTGCATGAGCACACGAGCTCTGCAGCTGCAAATACTCATGCACGAGATTTTATTATTTGGTTTCCACAAATAATCACACAGGCAACTATGAAATGCATTTTCTGTGAACATCTTTTGCCTCTAAAACTTGAACGATTGAATGTACATGGAAAGCAAGTACAATTGCTCATGGGGATCACCCAAAATAAATGCACTTCATAATTACAATGATGATTAATATATTTTTTTTGCCTAATCTTTTCGGATCCCACCCAGTCTCTAAAGGTAAAGGAGACATTATGAGTAAGTTAAGCATAAAAATTCTATTCTAAATCCTCTGTAAGCGTTGTCTCATAGGCAATACTGTTTGAAATTCTTCAGTCATTATTGCAGAACATATTCTTCTCTGTACCCAGGTTGGAACTTTTGGAGTTGGGTGGAAGAACATTCTGGTGGGAGGGTCTTTGGCTTTGGAATACACTGGCTCACTGTTCCATCAAAGCTTGAGTTTGAATGGGAGTCCAATAATTGATTAGCGATTTGTTTTCAGGAGGCTAGGATTGTTTGATGGTTTAGTTTTATGGCTAAATTATGTGGTGCTGATTGTCTTTTTGTTTTGTTGTGTTGTGGTCAGTTTTTGTGTTGTGAGGAGAGCTCAATCAAACAATACATATACAGAAGAGCCAGATTACAGGACCTGATCTTGCAACCTTTAAACTCTTATTGACTCCAATGGGTGTTATGTACCTTTCAGGACTGCAAAACGAGGCACATAGATCATTCGGATATAGTAAAATTTCTTGTCTAGAGAAGAAGAATGAGAATCCTGCTTTGTCTGAATTCTGCTTCTAGTTAATCTCCACGTTTAGCAACAATTGTGTGTGTATGGGGGAAACACTTCACTGTAACATGGGCCTTAATGACTTGTATGGAAGAATGAAAGGCTACAGATCATGAGCTCCCTCTTCTTTCCATGCAACCATATTGTGGGTTGCCACCACTAATAATAGGATCATCATTAGTCTCCTCTGATGTGTTTTGGACAGGAGAACCAGATGCAGTACTGCTTGTGCTACAATATTCTCCTCCCTTCTGCTAAATACAGAGTCACATTTAATAGCTCGGTGCTGAGATAATAGTGTCCATCTATGGATCTGAACATTGTTTATGGTAGATAGATTAATCAAGGAAATTCATCATCTTATTTCTAAGAGTAGCCTGGAGGCAGCACTTAAATCTTTCTTCAGGAAAATCCATTTGCTCTAAAGAAACGACTATCCTGGACAATAAATATAAACTTATGTTCTCTACCTGCTAATTAGAATGTGTGAATGGAAGATATGAGTCATAGAAATAACACATTCTTTCTATAGGCATAAGAAATTCTGATGCATATATGTATGTAATAAACAATGTTATTCACACTTACACTTATGCCTTATACCTGGAGTTTGATCTTCTAGACAACTCACTAAGTGATGTTTTCAAACATTACACAGGCATTCGTACAGATTTGTATCCACACTTAATGTATTATTATTATGCTATTTGTCTCACTCTGATTTTAAATTAAGTATCCTCATACATATATTAAGGATGAGAGGTGGAAAATTGGTTAAGGGGCTGAAGGATTGATTTTTGAGGGGAAGACTAAAGTGGTTAAAGTAAATATGTGACCTGATTTTCAAAGCTGTGCAGTACAAGCAGATCCCATTAACTTCAGTTGGAGTTGTGTGTACTCAATAGAACTGAGCATCAATCAACTTGTATATAGGTCCTCTCACAGCTATTCCATTTAAAAATTGGGCTTTTGTTCAAGCATGTTTTCTTTCCCCTATTTGTCCCCCTTTTCTTCCTAGTCAGAGTTCCCTGAGTGTTCACATAGGCCATAATCCTGCAATGAGCTCTGTACTGGTGGATCCCAACATGCAGGTACAGCCCATTGCAGGATTCAATCCATAGACATCTCTTACTGCTTAATGACGTGACATATACTAGTAGAGTTTTGCTGTGTTTTCAGTGGCTAATGACTGCTGGTGCCCTTTGTGATGAATGAGTGTGCCGGACAGGTGCCGTAGAACCTGCAAAGTTGTCTCAGCAATATTGCTCAGGCAACCAAGATACACAACTTGTCTATGGGGATTAATTCACTCCCAGAGACACCTCAGAACTGGACATCACTACCAGGAGTTTCATAGTGGATAATGTTAAAGAAGAAAGAATAAAAGAGCTGAGAGGGCTTGAATAGCTTTTTGTCAAGGATGCTGACTTCTCCTTATATACTACTTCCAAAAAGACAGGATTTCCCAGTTCTTCAGCGAGAGAGTCAGAGAAGGTTTTAGGGGTACTCTGAGAGAAACAGTAAGTCTCTGCTCATGCTAAGTTTTATAGGGACTGATGTTCATTTGTAATCAAAAAGAATGTGTTTTATTTTCACTTTATCTGTACCTGAGTAGTCTTCTTAGCCTATGCGCAGCGTGCCTCAGTTGGCATGTGACCAGGATTCATCACTGAATTTGGTCTGCTGGTTGGATCATTGGCTTCCCCAGCCCAGCCCAGGTACTGATGGGGAGTGTGACATGAATGCTGATCCATGCCCCCCACCTGAATAGTATCTTACCATGCAAGGAGCTCCTCCTCTTCCGTGCTACTGAAGCTATGGTTGGTTGTCGCAACATTTTTTCTTACAGAATAATCCCATTAAATTCGTGGAATGCAAGGCCATTCAGCCATGTGTGTGTGTGTACCTGGACTCTGTATCACTGATTTCTCCTTCCCTAGGAAGCCGACCTGCAAGGCCCCGGACTTCTGCTTCCTAGAGTGGCAAAACTGATGTCAGAATGGGACATGGGTGTTGTAAGAAGGGACGACAGTGCTTTGCTGGATCATGCTACTTACTACTAGCTAAAGAGGCTTTCTTTTTGTTTAAGCGCAGGAGGCCTGTGTTCTTGGAGCTGAGGAGCACAGGTTCAATTCCCCATTCTCAGCCAGCTTTGAGAAAAGATTTGAAAGCACAGATGCAGGTTGTTTGGTACATGAGAAAAGAGAGAGAGTTCCAAGTGTAAGGGGCAATGTCAGAGAAGCATACAAAAGGGAGAATGTAGAACCTTACATGTGGAGAGGGATGGGAGGTGCAAAAGACCTAGGTCAACATGGGATTATGCAAGTCTCAGAATATCACAGATAAGAAATTTAGACTTTACGGCCTCAATTCAGCCAAGTAATTAAGCATGTGCCTAAGTTTAAGGACACATGTAGACACATTGAGCTCAGTGGGAGTACTCGCATGTCTACTGTTAGGCAAGTGTGTAGGTGCCTTGCAGAACTGTGGCTTATACGCATCTTCAAGAGGAAAGGCCGGGGGAGAGGATGGAGTCACTCATCTCAGGTACGGGACATGCAGCAGAAAAATCCATAAAATTAGTTATAAGTAGAACAAATGAGTAAGTGAAGTATTAATATTCTGCAAGTTGTAAATGTCTGATTGTGAACAGTTTATAAACTCGTACCTTTAAACCATTAGCATGAAGGCACACGTTTCTGAAAAGCATGGCGTGGGGAAATTTTGTTAATGCCCATCATAAACATCACTAATTATCACATTCAAAAATGCCTCAGTATTAAAAAAAAAAATCTAGTGTAAGTGCATGACACTGCATTTATAATTTTCTCAGCTGTTACGGTTAACACAGATTTGCTTCCCTTGATTTCAGCACAGCAGGGTTGTGTGTGGGTGGCAGGGACCGAGTGGTGGGGAGAAGAGAGAAGATGGCTCTTTCTAATATATCATTGCTCATCCAGCATCAAGAACCTTTCCTACACTGTGCCCATCTCCCTCTATGGCCCCACACTTAGGGGTCCTCATCCCCTCTATGATCATATCTTCTAAACTTGCATAGACTCATGATGGAGATGACACTTTGCACTCCTATTATTCAGTAGTAGAAGTCTCAGCATTTGTACTACTGCCTAGAGGTCTCAGGCAGGGATCAGAGCCCCGTTTTCTGTGAGCTCACACATAGTGAAAAGATAGTCCCGGTCCCAAAGAACTTACATTCATCAGGGTGTGTGACGATGCGGTTCTGGCGGAACCCAACTGAGAGTGCCAACTCAGGACAAATTGCTCAAACAGGGCAGTTACAGTCCAAGGTTGGGGTTTTTCCACCTCTAACGCAAACCAAACCAGCCAGACTAAGAGGACTTCGGTCTCACCCCACTGGCTAACCGCAAGTCTCACAAGCAATTTCCTTAGACACTCCAGTTTCCCAGTATCACCACCAGTACCACTCGTTATGGGGACAAATGGTTATGAAAACCAATACCCAAATAAAAGAAAAAAGGTTCTCCTGATCCCAAAGGACCAAGCCCCAGACCCAGGTCAATATACAAATCAGATCTTACCCACAAATCACGCTGTTGCCA
Source organism: Emys orbicularis (assembly GCF_028017835.1). Taxonomy (NCBI): domain Eukaryota; kingdom Metazoa; phylum Chordata; order Testudines; family Emydidae; genus Emys; species Emys orbicularis. The sequence goes on from NC_088683.1 coordinate 352,116,165, forward strand.
ATCCTTTAGAATCTAAAATCTAAAGGTTTATTCATAAAAGGAAAAAGATATAGATGAGAGCTAGAATTGGTTAAATGGAATCAATTACATACAGTAATGGCAAAGTTCTTGGTTCCGGCTTGTAGCAGTGATGGAATAAACTGCAGGTTCAAATCAAGTCTCTGGAGTACATCCCCAGCTGGGATGGGTCCTCAGTCCTTTGTTCAGAGCTTCAGTTTGTAGCAAAGTCCCTCCAGAGGTAAGAAGCAGGATTGAAGACAAAATGGAGATGAGGCATCAGCCTTATATAGTCTTTTCCAGGTGTAAGAACACCTCTTTGTTCTTACTGTGGAAAATTACAGCAAAATGGAGCCTGGAGTCACATGGGCCAGTCCCTGCATACTTTGCTGAGTCTCAAGGCATATTTGCCTTCTCTCAATGGGTCCATTGTATAGCTGATGGTCCTTAATGGGCCATCAAGCAGGCTAGGCAGAGCTAATCCCAGCTTGTCTGGGATGTCACCCAGAAGCATAGCATAAGTTTGCCATACAGACAGTATAGAGCCAATATTCATAACTTCAACTACAAAACTGATACACACATATAGACAGCATAATCATAACCAGTAAACCATAACCTTGTCTTAGACACCCCATTTGACCCCCTTTATACAAGATTTGGGTGCTACTACAGGACCTTGGTTGCAACAATGATCTATATGGTCCCAGTTTATGTCAATAACGTCACAGGGTGATAGACAACAGATGGATACAACAAACAAACAGGGGAGCACAAGGTGACAGTGAGACAACTATGTTCAGTGTAATTATCAGGGGTCTCAGAACACCAGCTACCTAAGCACATATTGCATCTTCTCGGGAATGATCCTGTAACACCTTCCATCTGATCATCTTGATGCACTTTACAAATTTTAATAAATTTAACCTACCTCAGCTCTGTGATGCAAATAAGTATTATTAGTCCCATTTTACAGATAAGGGCCAAGGTTTTCAAAAGTGACTAGTGATTTTGGGTGCCCTACTTGACACTCCTTAGGGTTGCCAACTTTCTACTCGCACAAAACTGAACACCCTTGCCCTGCCCAGTCCCTTGCCCTGCCCGGTTCCTCCTCCGAGGCCTCGCCCCTTCTCCAAGGCAGTTCCTAGCCAATGGGATTTGCGGAGCTGGCGCTTGGGGTGGGGGCAGCATGCGGAGCCCCCTGGCTGCCCCTATGCCTAGGAGCCTGGGGGTGGGGGGGACATGCCGCTGCTTCCGGAAGCCGCATGGAGACATGGAAGGCAGAGAGCCTACCTTAGCCCCAGTGTGCCACCGACCAGACTTTTAAAGGCCCGGTCAGCAGTGCTGACCGGAGCTGCCAGGGTCTCTTTTCAACCAGGTGTTCCTATCAAAAAACAGACACTTGGCAACCCTATTAAAGAGGCCTGATTTTCCAGAAATTCTGTAAAAGAATTCAGACCCCACAAAGGTCTACTTTGGCACCCAGAAAATGAGGCCATCATATTGACTAGTCATTTAAAAAAAAAAAAAAAAAACAGTCCCAAAAGCCTTAGATACAAAGCAGTTGAGTGATTTGGTCAGTGTTACAGCCAGCAATAAAACTCGTCTCCTGAACAAACAATCAAACATCCTTGCTCCCCTCATCTGTGCTCAGTCATAACCACAGTTCTGTTGTTCCCAGCATGGAGTTAATCTCTCAGAATGGTCACACATCTCCTGCAGTAAATTCCACTCACAGTGATATGTTTGTGCGCAACTGGGTATTTGCCTAGGCAAAATGGGTGAATAGGTGTCTCTTTATGAACATGTATGTGGATCTTTGGTGCACGCCATGTCAATGGATATATGCAGAAATTGTTCAAGTGCTATTTAACAGACTTTTGTACATATTTAGTCCATAAGCTTTTTATTATTATTATTATTATTATTTTCATCTCTCATTGTCAAGGAGTAATGTGCCAACTTCTCTTTTCCTCTGTTTTATGAAAAATGCGCAGTCACAGTTGTCTATGTCTCGAAAGGGACTAGTGTGACAATGAGATGAGCCCTGGCACTTACCCATTGAAAATCATGGTGGATACCTTTTTCACACCACTTCCCCCATTTTCCAGATCTGCCATAGCATAATAATTTATTTATTTTAAAAGAACACACTTGCGCAAGACAGCAAAGAATAATAGCACCAGATGTATAGTTCTTAAGTGTTTATTTTCCTATCTGTGCATGCTGCAAGTATTCTGAGATGAAAGCACTTAGAAATGCACAACTATAATTATATTCATTTCACTGTGATGGCTATGACATCTCATGAAACTAACTGGAGAGTTTATTTACAATAAGTTCTATCCCACTGCTAGTTATAGACATAACACAACATACAGAAAAAAGATACATAAACAGAGTACAGATTTAATTCAGCTTCTGGACAATCTAGAGGGATTTGTCTAATTTAAAGGCTGCCCCACAGACCAGACACAGAGCACCAAACGTATATCACACACAAAAATTGCAACAAAAATCATTCTGAATCTGTGAGTTTTCTTCCCCACTCATCACTATGGTATCAGAGTGTCTACTCTGTGCACACACCCTGTGAAAACATAAATAGGTAATGTAAGCAATATCCTATATATCTGTTTCCCCTAAACTACTGCATGAGCGACTATAAAAAATGTGCCCTCGTGTTTCTGGTTAGTAATAGAACTGCTGTAGTCAATTATTTTGGAGAGATCTCATGTTCTAGAAACAGAACTGTCTGGCAAAGAATTTCAGGTTTAGACACATGAAGCTGGCGCGCACACAGTTGTTTGTACCTAAGTTATTACAGCATAAATAGCAGCCCCTTCCATTGCTGCTTGGCCATCTCCTTTATAGTCATTAGAAGAATCGCATCTCTTCTCTCCTGCAGGAGACAATACAGCTATGTACCAAGACTGGATATTTGTACATTGATCAGGCATACTAGGGATGCATGCTAGGGATGCCTGTCTGACCACATTTAGGTACAAATACCCAGTTTGCCCATGTACCTATGGTATTTGCATCTGTAATGTAGGCAGGATTTGCATGTCTGAAAATCTGACCCTTAGGGCATGTCTTCACTACCCGCCGGATCGGCGGGTAGCAATCGATCTATTGGGGATCGACTTATCGCGTCTAGTGAAGACGCGATAAAATCGATCACTGATCGCTCTGCAGTCGACTCTGGAAATCCACCGTGGCAAGAGGCGGAAGCCGTCCTCACAGCCAGGTAAGTCAACCTAAAATACGCAACTTCAGCTACGCTATTCACGTAGCTGAAGTTGCGTATCTTAGGTCGACCCCCTCCCTCCCCCCCCGTAGTGTAGACCTAGCCTTAGTAAAGAAATCCTGCATCTCTTCATTGACTGGAACCCACACGAATATTCTACCAAGCACTTTTGTTTCTCAAAAGACACAGGGTAACGTTTGTAGAAGTGTCAAAGAGATTTGGAAAGTCAATGAGGCTTAGGCTGCTAAGTGCCTAAGTTGCTTTTGAAAATGGTTCTTAGGTGCTTTCAAAAAGTGTATCCTTAGGAATAGTTGTTTTTATTATTGCTTTATACAGAGCCACACTAGGAATGCATTCACACTTAAGAGACAGAAATGGAAGTATATTGCCCCGAAGAGTATACATTCTAAGTTCCCAATTCAGAAAAAAAAAATTCCTTTTCAGGATAGCACATAAGCTGGTGTTTAATTTTAAGCACTGGCTTAAATGCAGTCCTAAATAGGGACGGATTTAAGTACATTCTTAAGTGTTTTCCTGAATCTGGTTTTAAGATTCCTGTTACACCAGATGATGAGCATAAATCATAGTGCTACAGTCTACCTCTGGAGAAGAAAATACCAATCTTCTTGAAGGATCAGAACCCTAGATTAAACAAAGGACAGCAAGGAATGTCGCACAAAGGGTGGGGAGTAGGGGATGTCCTGTAGAATCTTGCTATGCAAATTAAGATAACTGTTTGTGCTACACAAGGCACTTAAACTGCAGACATTGTCACAAAAACATGCGGGGTTTTTTGGTATTTTTAAATATTTTGTGTACTTTCAGTGCTTAATATATGTATAAGGGCTCCCCTATCTGTCTAATTCTGGAATTATATAGCACTCTCAGACTGTTTGCAAACCTTTAGTTCCCACTGCGTAAGGCATTGTTCACACTGCTCAGAATGTCAGAAAGGAGTGAAGCCCTTATGAATATAAGTATATTACTACTGAGCAGTGCACTGTTGTGAGTGGTTTTACAGACAAAAGCCATCAGACATTGCATCAGACTATCTGAATTTGAATCTTTCCCGTTTTATTAGATGTTGTTTAGGATACAAGCAAAGCGTTGCCATCCCTGTATATCCTGGGCCACTCTTTGCATGTCCTATGTGTTTAGTCCCATAAGTTTTCCATCTCTGAGTACTGTTCGACGGAAGGATTCTTTCGGTTGGCCTGTTTTGCGTGTTCCTCCAGCAGCCCAATGGCCCATCTGCTGTGGCAGATGCTCTAGCATCATTCTTAACCCATGTCTCAAATATTTTCATCTTTTCTGGATAACTTTAAAGATAAGGGGGTTGTTGAACATTCTGACAAAAATCAGCATTTGTTATAAATTCATTCTATTTAATACCTAGTATTTTTCTAAGGCATTTGATTTTGAAGGCATTTAGATGTCTGTCGGTACTTTTGGAGGATTTTCAGCTTTCACACCTGTAAGTTAAGACGGAAATAACATTTGAGTTGAAGATGCATAGTTTGGTCTTTAAGTTATAGTTAATGACCAAATCTTATTTTAACTGGTAAATGCAACTGCCACCTTGTCAAGTTGTGACATTCTTTCTAGTAATTCAGATTGGCTCACACTTTCTACTCCTTTCAGTGATAGGCAGGGGTGGCTCCAGGTACCAGTGCACCAAGCGCGTGCCTGGGATGGCAAGCCGTGGGGGGCAGCCTGCCGGTCGCTATGGGGGCGGCAGCCAGGGAGCCTTTGGCGGCATGCCTGCGGGAGGTCCGCCAGTCCTGCGGCTTCGGCGGCGGGTACGCCAAAGCCGCGGGACCGCTGGACCTCCTGCAGGCATGCCGCCAAAGCCGCAGGACCGGCGGACCTCCTGCAGGCACGCCGCCGAAAGCTGCCTGACTGCCGTGCTTGGGGCGGCAAAATACATAGAGCCGCCCCTGGTGATAGGTAAAGTCTTCTGCAGTATTATCTTAAGCAGAATAAAGGAAGCAGTTGAGGAGAAACTAAGGGAAGACTGGGCAATATTTCACCCCAGTTTTTCACCCTAAGAATTATCACTGAAGAGAGCACTGAATGGCAAAAAAAACACAAACTTTGTGGATTTCAAACAATCCTTTGACAGCCTCCATCACGATTTAGTCTGGAACATTTTGAAGTTTTGTTGCATGCCAGCAAAAATAGACAACATCATCGAGGCTTTATATCAAGGTGCACATTGAGTGAATGGTTCAACATAGATACAGTTGTCAAACAAGGATGCATTCTCTCACTTCTACTGTTTGGCATAGGCATTGACTTTATTATGAGAAAATGTGTAGAGCGATATAACACATGCGTACATTAGAAGAGAGAGATTTTGCTGAAGAACATAGCTTTTCTAAGTGACAGTTCAACCCACGTGCAAGTAAAAATCTGTCCAGCATCACAAAAAAGACAGGTTTAATAATCAGTTATGAAGAAACAACTCTAATGAGAAACCCAGCAACTCCCAACTCAAGCATTACATCAGACTATGAGTAAAACAAAACCTTATCAAAATATAGGGCTAGATTTTCAGCTAGTAGAAACTGACATAGCTCCATTGAAATCAATGGAGCGATATCAATTTACAACAGCTGAATATTTGGCCCTGTTTATATACTGTGTACAGCAAATATTATGCCTATCAAAGTATTTATAAGCATCCTATTATCTTCAACCTAAGTATCTCCTGTGATGTGTAGAGTACTTCACTGGTAATTGAAGGCACTCAGCACCTCTAGGATTAGGCCTATGTGAATGAAAGAGCAACGTACAGAACCAGGAAGTCTCTTCTCCCAGGTCCCTAAACAGTACACACTGTTCAGTGGAAAATAACAAACTTTTCCATAGCTACAGTTGTTCTGTTTTTCCCATAGCCTTGCTTATTGCAGAATACTTATAACATAATCAAGAACCACAAACAAGACAGAGGAGGAGAACAATGTGTATTTACAGTTATATAAACAGGCTAATGGGGAAGTTTAACAAGCTTAAATAGCTTTTTTCCCCCTTGTTTTATTAATTTAGGTTGAAATAAAATGAGTTTTCATTATGAGTCAGAAGAATAATCACTTCTGACAAATTAACAGCTAAATTGATTTGGTGCAGTGCCTCCATGATTATAATGTGGAATATTAGTCATTGTTCAACTTGCACAAGAAGTATGACAAATGTCTTGTCAATCATTCTGCTGACAACTCTAGCATCATGAAAAACAATCTCGACTTGGTTATGTCAGTGCAGCCTTAGTGGCTGGTCTGTTTTTTTTTATCCTTTTGATTGCATATTGATTATATTGGCTATATTGATTACTTAAGAATCCCCAATTAACAAATTAGACTTCTGAGGTTTGATAGGTTCTGGTCCCAGAATCAGGCACCGAAGTATTAGAATGACTGGTTGGTTGGGAACCCTGATATGCACGGCTGCAACACTCACACTTAGGGAAAATATTTTGAATTTTCAATAATTGTATTAACGCTTGCAGTAAAAACACAATTGTTCTGATCCAAATAAGAATGTAGCCATAGAGCAATATTAATTTGACATCCAGCATCATATCATACACGTACTCACCCAATTCTTGTGGAGACCTAGAGGTGGGAAGGCAGGTGGTGGTCCATGAAATACTGTCCTATCTCTGACATGCCAATGAGTCCAATAGTCAAAGTCTCATGAGCCTCGATCATGGTTCGGCCTAGTATTGGGTCTGATGGCTACCATGAATATTCATAAGTGTTCTTCCTTCTTTGCTTATAACTAACTTCCTCACCCTAACATTATTGGGGTGTCCTTATCCGATGGGCTAATATATTAATTATCTTCAACTTATCAGCATACACGTCAATTGGTTACTATGACAATCTTGCAGTAATACATCTGATAATGTTCCTATCCCATAATATCCAAAGCTGGTATCAACTGACTTCTTGCAGTTCCTTGTCAGCATTTTATGCAAGATCTCAGCAGAACTATCTATTGCAGAATAAGCAAAATAATAGTATGTCATCTTGTGACATAGGGTCACTATTGGTCAACTTACTTATGCTAAGGCTTATAGGCTTAATTTCCTTATGCTAACTGTTTCAGCAAATTTCTTACAGGTTTGAGCCTGTAGGCTTCTTGCATTATTGCTATATACTAGATCTTATCTCTGTATTTAAGATGACTTAAAATCTATAATGTATCCCATAGGCTACAGTACCTGGCCCCACAAAGACCCTCAGTGCAGCAATGGCCTGAAACCACTAGAGTTTACAAGTGTTTGTTCTCAGTGTAGAATATAGTATTTTTTCCTAAGACATATGACAATGTCTTAGCATATTTTTTTCTAATATTCAGGCTAAATTTTCCTTTGCTCTTTAATTTCCCAATACTCCTAGTTGTGCCATACTGAGACAAAATGTTTTTATTTCCTGAACACTACAGCACAGTGCTCATGTAGAGCCACCAACCAGTTAATAATGTATCCGATGAGGGTATGCAAATGAATTCTGATTGGATTCATGCTGTCTATATCTGGTATGTCCCATCATATTAGCATTGTGCTGACTTACAATGTGATGTGATGAGACACCTCTTAATACTGCATGATGTGACACAATGTAATACGACCACAATGTAAAGGAATACACTGCTTTTCAGATGGGTTTTCACCCTTCATTTCCAATAGGCCTTAGACAATCTAATATAAACAAAGCTGATGAGATGAAAACAAAGAGTAAGGAATCATAATACCTATGAGAGAATGCACTCTACCAACTTCCCAATGTATTTGCAGGCATGTCAGGCTTAGAGCTGCCTATGTACATGTGAATTTTACATTATGCAAAGTTTTACATTATTACTCCTTGTAAACGAAGGCACCATGATGTCAATCAGCTAGACTTTCAGCTGAGAGGGACTTAGTTAAAGGGGTTATTAACTCATCTAGGGAGAAATATGTCTTGCCTGATGGAGCTGCCAGGATCCCACTTCAAGTCTACAGACTACAGCGGTATGTAGGCTCATGGATATAGGTTCTAGGACAAATTGCCCTTTCAGAGTGCCTCAAGCACATTAGCCATTATCACTGCTACATGTATAGCAATGTCATCACATGGGAGGATATGACCCACAGCTCCTGCCCTACACCTGTGACAATACTCATTTCTGCCACTTAAAAATTGGAAAGGGATGGCCTAAAAGAAGGTGTGGATTCCCTTAGTGTGTGAGATTAAACCTTTTGCATATTCTAACATTCTTGTCCTATCTTGCGAACATAAAGCTTTGATCTCTCTCTGATAAATGTGATAAACATTCGTAGCACTTATTTGGTGCTGTAGACACTAATTAATCCTCACGGTACCCTGGGCGGAAGGTAAGACAGTGTTATCACTCCATTTTATAGATTGGGGAAATGAAGTACACGGAGGTTAAAGGGATTTTCCCAAGATCACAAGAATTAGTGTCTGACCCAAGATTAGAATGTGTGAGTTCCTGGCCATTACAGGCAGCGTCCAATATATCACACCATCCTTCAAGGAAATATACTGAACAAAATGTTAAAAATCAGTTTCTGAATAATAGTGAAGCCCTCTGTCCATTTTAAAAAATAATAATAGTACTCATGTCACACTCAGAACACTGTATTAGTTTAGGGTGAAAACATGCGCATGCACACATAGTCCATGGAGCCTTTCAAAAAACTGAAACTCTTCTGATGACAAAGAAATGTACAAACGTGCCATCTTTTAACCTTTTGGGACCAGATCTTAAGCTGATATAAATCAGCATTGGGGTTTCAGTGGCATTGTGCCAGCTGAGGTTCTGTCCCTTAATTTTCTGCTAAGTCTTTTTCAGATGAATTGGTTTTTTCCTAAGGGGTTACTTGAGTTTCTGTAGTCATTCATAAAGCTCACTGAAGTCTTTTGAAATTGACCATAAGCACTATCATAGCCATCACTGTTATCTGCTGACACTGTTTCTTCTCAGACCTAATGCTCTTCATCAGTTAAATTGTTTTTCACTGTTTGCCAGCACCTGATCATGACATCAAAAAATCCAGTAAGAAATCTGAAGAAGGAACATTAAAAAAGAAAGTGAAACACCTCTTTTCACTTCTGAACTTGAACATCTTTTTCTCCCTGACATTGCCGCTTCACATCTGTCATATACTACTTGATACAAGTGCATTCATCAAATGCTGCCTGTTAGATCAATTGCCAGGCAGTTCACATTGTTCCAATTCATCAAAAACCGAAATATGTCACTTTACGGTGGGGGCTGGGAAATATAGGTTAACAAACCCAACAAAACTCAGCAAAATCTTTGACACAACGGTTGGCTTGAAATTCAGGAGCAGGAGTGGAAATCAGAGGGAGGAAAGTTGGCCAAACCACTTAATGGAAGGGGCAGTCGTGATACCCACTGTTGATCCAGGATGCTTTCTTCTGCCCTTTATCATCACCTCTTGTTTTTGGTGGATGAATTTAAAATAGCCAGCTTTAACCAAGGTGGATTGATTCTAACCAAAGCAATTTTTATCACCCATTTAAATCATGATTTAAAACCTTGATTTAAATCTATTTTTAATCGTGTTTTGCGCTGGTACTTTTTATATATTTTCCTGAAGACAGCTTGACTTTCATTAGTTGGGAACCATTAAAAAATGTTGTTTGCAGCCAAACATAAACATCTGGTGCTTCGTTTTGCTAACCAGGTGCACTATATCTAGGGCCCTACCAAATTCATGGCCATGAAAAACGGGTCACGAATCGTGAAATCTGGTCTCCCCCTGTGAAATCTGGTCTTGTGTGTGCTTTTACCCTATAAAATACAGATTTCACAGGCGAGACCAGTATTTCTCAAATCGGGGGTCCTGACCCAAAAGGAAGTTACAGGGGGGGTTGCAGTATTGCCAACCTTACTTCTGTGTTGACTTCAGAGCTGGGTGGCTGGAGAGCGGTGGCTGTTGGCCAGGCGCCCAGCTCTGAAGGCAGGGCCCCCCGCCAGCAGCAGCACAGAAGTAAGGGTGGCAATACCATACCATGCCACTCTTACTTCTGCGCTGCTGCCTGCAGAGCTGAGGAGCCGGATAGTGGCAGGTGCTGACTGAGGGCCCAGCTCTGCAAGCAGAAGCACAGAAGTAAGGGTGGCAATACCATACCAGGCCATCCTTAAATCTGTGCAGCCGCTGGCAGCGGCTCTGCCTTCACAGCTGGGCTCCCAGCCTGCAGCCACCGTTCTCCAGCTGCCCTTCTCTGAAGACAGCGCTGCTGCCAGCAGCAGCGCAGAAGTAAGGGTAGCAGTACCGCAACCCCCCCTACAATAACCTTGTGTCCCGCCTCCCCAAGCTCCTTTTTGGATCGGGACCCCTACAATTACAACACTGTGAAATTTCAGATTTAAATAGCTGAAGTCATGAAATTTACGATTTTAAAAATCCTATGACCGTGAAATTGACCAAAATGGACCCTAACTATATCTAGAGACGTTTATTTAAGCAATTTTATAGCTTAACTTACCTTTATACAGATTCTTAATTTTTACCTTTTTTATTATGTTAGAAAATGGTGAATTATGCATTTCTTATTTACTAGGCGATTGATTTTTTTTACTTTTGATTCTTGTCAAGGTCTATTTGGATATAAATTTAAATTCAATTAAAATGCACAATAACCATCATTTTTGACATGTTTATGTTTTATTAAATAAGACTATGTTAAAAGTGCAGGATATATATGAAAAAGGTTTATCAAAGTTTATCAAAATAGGTTTTGCATTTAAAACTAATTTGTTAAACAAAGGAAGTATTATCTGTAATTCATTAATTGAACTGATTGTTTCTAATCACCATGTCCTACAAGATTTTATAATTAATAGATATCATCCTCTCACATTCAGTTTTTATTCATAGATTAGAAGAGGTAAACAAACTTTCCTGTTTTTTTAACTCCCAGTCAGTTTCTTAACTTTGAATAAACTAGTCATTTAACTGAACTAGTTAAATAAACTGAAATACAGCAAATATTCTTTTTGCATTTGCAGATGAGGCTACTGCTGTCAAAAGTTGGTTTAGCACCTCATCAAACTCTGGTTCCAGGTGCCTAGCCAGTGACTTCCATCAATTCACTGATTTGATTTTCTTTAAAATTTGGCAGCAAACATGTACTGCTTAATATTATTTTAATATTTATTGTAAATGATTTTAATAGATTATAATAAGTTTAGCCCTTAACATAGGTTGCCTTTGTTTCAAATTTAATTTTAAATCAGTTTATTTAAAAAAAACTATATTTAACTTACATTTTTAAAAATCTTGTTTTTTAAATCATAGATTTTAATCCACCCTTGTTTTAACCCAGGATCCTTATTCAGTTACCCAACTCTTAGCGAAAACCCAAACTTTCCCCATTTTTTGTCATAGTTATGCATATGTGAGCTGCCATAAAGTCCCTTTATTACACAGTCAGAATCTCTAATACAGACGCTCCCCGGGTTCCGCAAATCCGACTTACGCAAATCCGCACTTATGGGAAAAGTTCTGTAAATTCCGTAAGCTAGAAAGTTTTTTTTATTTTATTTTATTTTTGCGTAATGGTCGGGTAGATATTCCCAACTTACGCAAAATTCGAGTTACGCAAGGCGTTCCAGAACGGAACGCTTGCGTAAGTCGGGGAGCAGCCGTACTACTCAGTAAATATATATTAAAATAGAACTGAATGTGGTGGGTTTCCTGTGTGTTTGTGTGAATAAATACTGCCTCATATCCATTGCACACACAAGGGCCTTTGTACTTTCCTTTGCCCTTTGGTTTAGGCATTCATTAGTGATAGACAATAGCATGTGTGCTTTAGGGTCTGTGAGTATGGCTTCCTCAGAAATCCAAATTAATTCCAAAATAGCGGTGTTTGGGTACACGTGTTGTAAATATAAAAAGAGATCCAGATCGCAGTCTAAATGCTGAAGTCTGAAAAAGCCACAGTGGTTTGTAACATTACTCCAGAGTTGCTAAAGACAGGTCAGAATATTGTTGTACCAGGTCTGAATAGGCTCTTCCAGACCATTTGGAGCACTAATATCATCCCAGATGACTGGAAGAAGGGGGTTATTCTGCCTCTGTTTACAAAGGGAGATAAGACCAAATTTAGCAACTGTAGAGGTATTATGCTGTTGTCGATCCTAAGAAAAGTCTTTGCTGCCATATGAATGTCTTGAATCAATTATGCACTTCATGGCAAAAGCTGGAATGCTCATTGCAGCTTCAGACCTCGTCATTCTACTGTTGACCAGATTTTCGCCTCAGGACAGTTTTGGGAGAAGATGGCTCAATTTAATAAGCTGTGCATGGCACTTTTTATAGATTTCTGTCAGGTCTTTGATTCACTGCAGGGAGCAAGCTTGTGGGATCTGATGAGGTGAATGTACATCCCTGCAAAGATTGTGTTATTGAAGGAGGAGCTCTATAATGGAACAGAAAGCTGGGTTTGAGTCAATGGCAGATACACGGCATGGTTTCTTATCTCCACAGGAAATAAGGCTGTGTTCTCTTATGAGCATTGTTCACTATGTAGCCTGATTGGCTGATGGATACGCTTGAGGAGGCAGTGGTCGGTGGTGTTGGGCTGAACATCATTCTGCTTCAAATACACCGTTTTGTTGGCTCAATTTGGTGAATTCCTGCAGCTGATGGATGATCTGGTCGGGTAAGAAGCAGCATGCACTGGTTTGGTGCAGCTAAAACTAAGTCCCTGGCCTTTGCCACCAAGCAACCTCCAACTCCAGATTACAACCAGATGGGACATACAGTAGGTGCCGGCTGTCAACTATTTGGACAGCATCATAGATGTGCTGGAAGATGCTTGAAAGTTGCGGATGTGCATATAGCAGCAGCTGATGCTAAGTTTTGGGCCCTTCAGTGATCTCTGTGGAGACACTGTACCCTCAAGCTTGCTACAAAGCTGTGGCTCTATAGAAGCACAGAAACATGGTTGTTAAGGATGGCTGAAGAACACTGGAATGACATTTTAGATTTTGTTAAAGACAGTGTAGCAAAGACTTGTTAAAGAACAGAAATATGTATCTGGAAACTTGAAGATAAAGCCTTCATTGTAGGGTAATTGTCAAGGTAATTCAGTGTCTTGTAACAGCCCTGACCATGTGTCTTTCAGTGAGGACTGTCGCCTACTTGACCATATCATTGTAACCCAAATTCTGGCAAGGCATGGCAACAGCTGACTTCTCTGGGTATTTAATTTCTTGTGGGAGGGCGACATAAGGAGGGAGGAAGAGCAGCCAGGCCTCCACTAGACCAGTACACTGTGCTGGACCAATGGCCATCCTTAGGAAGGGTGGTTTTTTGTTTTGTTTTTTTCTGGCACGAGAAAGCTTTAGTGTCATAGAATCCAACTGACGTTCCACATGGAGAGACTAAATTTTAAGTGGAAAGCTTTAGCTGTTTCCCACAGCATCAAAGCAGATCGTCTGTTGTGGAGTTCTTAAAAACCTCGAGATTATATAGAACCACTGTGCTTAGGGCCTTCAGGGGAAGAATATAAAGCAAGTTAGATCACTATGAAAAATGAGCACTAGGGACTCCAACACATAATAAGGTATATAAATAAGTGTCACACAAAATTGCTATACAAAAATGAGAAACAAGGCTTGCAACATTCTTCCACAGAATGGCTTTATAGAAACATGTGCAACATACATAGAGCTGAAGTATAATATGAACCCCTGCAGACTCTGAAATTTTGCAAGCTGTAGGATGCAGGAACCCACAGAGAAGCAAAAGCAAAGGTTTAATGGCATTTTAAATGTTCTGACTATACAGAAGGCAAAATGTGCAATACAATCCCTTTCAGAATTCTTTATGTGCTGTAAAACAGGCAGGAGTTCTACATCCATACTTTAAATCTGACTGTGACCAACCAAAGGACAAGTGCTGACCGTTTGGGAAAGGACAGCAGTTAAGAGAAATGGGTTGCCAAGTGAGGGCCTAGAGTATAACTGAGGTTCAAGTCTCTGTCGTCCTCAGCTCTCCCGTTATAAATGTGAATGGTTAACATACCTACACATTCCACTTTTTAACAGAATCCAGTTGCAATTAATATTTCTTTCTTCCAAAGTGATAATACTAAAGAACCATATTCTGCCACCTTTACTTGCATTTAATAGAATTTTACTCCTTAAGTAGTGTCACAGGTTGGCTGCCCTTTACGGATAAATTGGGCTCAGCCACACCTGTGCTGGATTAGCTACACTCCCCTTCCCCTAGCTGGTCCTCATCATCCCAGAGCTTTCTTTAAAAGTTCTAAGAAAACTCCATTTGGGAGATGAACCACGGGGAATAAGTTGGGCTCCTGTGAAAGGCCCTGAAGTAGGGTCTGGAAGGACTCCAGTGAAACAGCTTTGGAGTGAGCACTGCATCCCTGAGCATAGAAGAGGAAAAGGTAACCAGAGGAGCTGAGATTGTGAGGGGACCCCAGGGAAGAAGCCTAGTCATCAGTGCTCTATCTCAGAGCAGGGAAATATAAAGGAAGGCCAGAAGGAGCTGGGAACTGAGCCCAGAAGGCAGGCTAAGGAGTCAAGTCTCTTTTGTCACCCTAAAAGGGGACTGAACGTTGAGGGTGACCCAGCTGAAAAGGTGAGCCACATGAACCCTGGGCTGGAGGAAATTAAGGCACAGAGTGCCTGCAGCACCACGCTGAGCCAACAGGGGTGCTATAGGGCAGGCATGCCATGTGACAGTAGTCGTTGAAATCAGTGTCCTGCTTGTAGGCCCAGATTTTTAAAGGTATTTAGGTTTTGCTATGCTCAGCATTGCAATGCCTAACAGAGCTCAGAGCCTAAATCTCATTTGAGATCCCCCAAATCACTTGAATGCACTATGCTATTGATGAGGAATGTGTGAAATCTAGTTTGGATAAAATAAGAAAAGATTAACGTGAAGGTTCTGTTCTGCTCTGAAAAGTGGCTTTGGAAAAATGTCACCAACTTACTCAATAATATCTTCTCCCTGCTTGGGATCTGAGTCAAGTCTGTTGATTTTAATTGCAAAAACAATTTGTTACTGCTCGTATTTTATCAGTCCTACAGAGCCAACAAAACTAGGTGGGTGGTTGGGGGGTTGTTTGTTTGTTTTCTCACTCATCTTCAATACAGATATTAACTCAAGTTCCAATACTGCTGGTATAACTGAAGACCGAATCACTGGTCTACAATTTTTGAGAAGTCATCTGCTTCAGAGATAAAATGTGCTATTTATTATGTATTTTGATGTGCTGAATTCAAATATGACAATTAAAACAACTGATTGGCTACTGTTTCTAAGATATTTAAGTTTTTACATTTTATGTCTATGTATATTGTGTATATAGTAGAGTTTTAATCATAAATTGTAAACCTAGGTCTTTTCATGTGTTTATGGTTGCTTTACATGATAATATTTCACCTGTCCTGTTTATGTAACACTTTAAAAATCAGCAAAAGGGTTCTATAAATAAAATTTATTATGAAACAAAAGGCAAAAAACTATTCTGTACATAGTTTAGTCCTATTCAGTGTCTACTCGGCGCTTCTTGGCTTGTCTCTTGTATTCATTAAATGGAGCATCTCTTGTCACTGTCCAGCAATAGTCTGCAAGCATTGATGGGCTCCATTTGCCCTGATAGCGTTTCTCCATTGTTGCAATGTCCTGGTGAAATCGCTCGCCGTGCTCGTCGCTCACTGCTCCGCAGTTCAGTGGAAAAAAATCTAGATGAGAGTGCAAAAAATGTATCTTTAGTAACATGTTGCAACCAAGGCTTTTGTATGCCTTGAGGAGGTTTTCCACCAACAACCTGTAGTTGTCTGCCTTGTTGTTTCCGAGAAAATTTATTGCCACTAACTGGAAGGCTTTCCATGCTGTCTTTTCCTTGCCACGCAGTGCATGGTCAAATGCATCATCTCAAAGAAGTTCACGAATCTGAGGACCAACAAAGACACCTTCCTTTATCTTAGCTTCACTTAACCTTGGAAATTTTCCACGGAGGTACTTGAAAGCTGCTTGTGTTTTGTCAATGGCCTTGACAAAGTTCTTCATCAGACCCAGCTTGATGTGTAAGGGTGGTAACAAAATCTTCCTTGATTCAACAAGTGGTGGATGCTGAACACTTTTCCTCCCAGGCTCCAATGACTGTCGGAGTGGCCAATCTTTCTTGATGTAGTGGGAATCTCTTGCACGACTATCCCATTCACGGAGAAAACAGCAGTACTTTGTGTATCCAGTCTGCAGACCAAGCAAGAGAGCAACAACCTTCCAATCGCCACAAAGCTGCCACTGATGTTGGTCATAGTTTATGCACCTCAAAAGTTGTTTCATGTTGTCATAGGTTTCCTTCATATGGACTGCATGACTAACTGGAATTGATGGCAAAACATTGCCATTATGCAGAAAAACAGCTTTAAGACTCGTCTTCGATGAATCAATGAACAGTCTCCACTCATCTGGATCATGAACGATGTTGAGGGCTGCCATCACACCATCGATGTTGTTGCAGGCTACAAGATCACCTTCCATGAAGAAGAATGGGACAAGATCCTTTTGACGGTCACGGAACATGGAAACCCTAACATCACCTGCCAGGAGATTCCACTGCTGTAGTCTGGAGCCCAACAGCTCTGCCTTACTCTTGGGTAGTTCCAAATCCCTGACAAGGTCATTCAGTTCACCTTGTGTTATGAGGTGTGGTTCAGAGGAGGAGGATGGGAGAAAATGTGGGTCCTGTGACATTGATGGTTCAGGACCAGAAGTTTCATCCTCTTCCTCTTCCTCGTCTGACTCAAGTGAGAATGATTCTGGTGCATCAGGAACCAGCAGTCCTTCTCCGTGGGGTACTGGGCGTATAGCTGATGGAATGTTTGGATAATGCACAGTCCACTTTTTCTTCTTTGACACACCTTTCCCAACTGGAGGCACCATGCAGAAGTAACAATTGCTGGTATGATCTGTTGGCTCTCTCCAAATCATTGGCACTGCAAAAGGCATAGATTTCCTTTTCTTGTTCAACCACTGGCGAAGATTTGTTGCACAAGTGTTGCAGCATATGTGTGGGGCCCACCTCTTGTCCTGATCTCCAATTTTGCAGCCAAAAGAAAGGTGATAGGCTTTCTTAACCATAGTGGTTATACTGCGCTTTTGTGATGCAAAAGTCACTTCACCACAAACATAGCAGAAGTTATCTGCACTGTTCACACAAGTACGAGGCATCTCTGCTCACTTTGGCTAAACAGAAATGTGTCCCTTTGCAAAATCAAACACTGACAAATAAGAGAGCACGACACTGTATGATTTCTAGAGCTGATATAGGGCAATTTGTTCAGCAGAGTGATGTAAGCTTCGTTATGATTGCATCATCCATGACTTCTAGGAATAACATGATGCAATTCATATCATGTATGACGCAATACCAGCTTCAGATTGCATCATTCATTGTTTTGCCTAAAAAGCAAGTACTGTCCAAACCCAGTCATAGATTTATTCATAGATCCAGTCAAAGATGTATTTTAGTCATTTCTGGTTTAAATTGAGATCCCTTCCCTTTATAACTCACTTATCCTCCGCCATTCCCAAGTCAAGGGTCGTATATACTGACCCAATAGCATATCTTGAAAACTAGAGCCAATCAACAATTTTAAGCATCATTTTCGTTCTCAGTGGCCCAGAATTAGTGAAGTTTGACTACATTTATTTCAGAAGCATTTTGGCTGTAGAGCAGTGATATAGCTCACTGTGATAAGTGAACCAAAAAGGACACACCATAGCCTTCAAAACTGAAGTTGAGTTTACAAGGCTGCAAGTTAAAACACAACAAAATAAAACCTCCTTCTACTTGAAAACAAGGCCAAATTTTATCTGAAATTCCTGCTACACAGTAAATATAGAATCCAACTTATATCGTTTTAAAGAGTGCTTTGAGATAGAGCTGCTCTTTAACACAAAAACTGAACTGAACTTTTATGGCAATGTTAATAGGCGTTTGTTTGTTTCTTTGTTTTTATAAGGGAGTTGAACTTTATTATTCATTTTTCATTTTCATATTACTGCTGGTAACTCCAGGTCTTGTCCAGGACCTGAAACACAAATGCTGAAATATCATGAGGCAGAGTTGGGCTCTATGGTGTGTCTAGGCTAATGTCTTCAGAGACCCAAGAGGCTGAAATAAACAGCCAGACTTTTGATTGCTTATCCGGATTGAATCTCCAGATCTTTTGAGCAGGGCCGGCTCCAGGCACCAGCTTACCAAGCAGGTGCTTGGGGCGGCCACTTCGGAGAGGGGCGGCACATCCAGCTGTTCGGCGGCAATTCGGCGGACAGTCCCTCACTCCTGCTCGGAGCGAAGGACCTCCCGCCGAATTGCCGCCGCAGATCGCGATCGCGGCTTTTTTGTTTGTTTGTTTGTTTGGCTGCTTGGGGCGGCCAAAACCCTGGAGCCGGCCCTGCTTTTGAGGGTCACTCATCATTGCAACACATGACAATTCACTGTATTACTGTGCAGGGATACACAATGCAAGGAAATAAATATGTCTCTGCTTATCTTGGAGCTGGATGTTGTGGAAATTCTTACCATACACTTTTTTGAGGTGAACATCAAAATTTGCCAACTCAAATGGTAAATATTCATATCTGAGCAAATTTCTGGTTTTCATTAAAACACTGTATCCTGTATTGTTGCATGCTTTCGTAATGTCTTCATCAGACATTAAGAAACTTCTCTGTTCTGGTCATGAATTTGTAGCTTGTAGCAGTTTCTCTTTTAAACTAATGTAAAAGGACAGAAAATGTGTTAGCAATTGAGACACAATAGAAATGGAGATTTATAGCTGGATACAGTTATTTAAGTCCACAAAAATGTATTATTCATCTTCAAGCCAGTAATGATCTATATATGTATGTGTACCACAGTACTTGATTGGCTCATTTTTTTAATTCACAGGCAGCAAATCAGGATGCGGGCATTTGCTTAAATGAATTGTCTAGTCAACATTGCTCCAGGCCTCAGTATTGTTGTTATTGTTTTTGTTTTTATTATTACTGTGGAAACTTATTTGACTCATTACATGACACTTGTCACCCAGTCCGGTTTATCTCCTTGTCTGTAATAATAGAAAACATTTGAGATGGTGTCAGATTTAAAAAAAAAATCACGGAAAGATTTCAAAATATTTAAAAAATTGCTCCAATTTTTTAGATGCTGCTTCAACTTGAAATCAAATAAAATTAATAGAAGAAAAATACTTGTGTGAAAGATATTTTGTCCTGTCCTGTCCTGCCAGACAGACTGACTGCTATTTATCACGTTGGCCAGATAAACCATACAAGTTGTAATATTTTCATTGAAAAGTAAGCTTTCCTTTGAAATCAGGTGAGTAGGAAGTTACTTGCGTCATCAAATAAGCAGTGAAGTAAAACTCCATCCAGTGTGATAGCACTTCCTCTTGAACGTGAGTATCATTATCCATTTACAGTTAACATATGGGAAACTTGAGAGTATTGTGCTTTTAATCTCTTCAGCCTCCATATTCTTCCACATCTAACAGTTTTTGCAAAAAATTCTTAAAACACAAAAATCTCAAGCTTCCTGGAATTGCTGCCTGAGCTCAGCAGCATGTTGTCAAGGGTGGGATGTGGGGGGAGAAATTCTGAAGAAACCCAGCTGTTGAGCACCTAGGAGAAACAAAACAAACACAAAACAAACAAAAAGAGAAACCCCCCAAAAACGTCTCTTTGAAAAGACATTTATTGCATTGTCCTCAAACAAATCTTTGTCTGATGCAAGTCCTGTTATTAGCCAGCTGTTTAGTTAACTGAAGTATTGATCGAGCCTGTCACACGTTCTTTGTCTGTCAGGAACAAGGGAAGGTGCTGACCCTTTTCAGGAAACTGTAGTGACAGGTCTGTAATTTGATAATTGCTTGTTCAGGAAAGATTTCACTTTGTTCCCTGATGTAAACTGCAGCTACTGTGATTTCCTTTGATTTTTTGATAATGCCAAGTTTAACATCCTAAAAGCTTCAGTGTCTGATAAAGAAAGGTAATACACCTGCTATTGTGGGGGGGAGGGTTCACTTTCCAGCTGTATTTCCATTGGATTGTGCGCTATTGTTGCAGAGAGGTTTTGTTTTTTAATTTCCATTTTGATTCTA
Source organism: Emys orbicularis (assembly GCF_028017835.1). Classification (NCBI taxonomy): domain Eukaryota; kingdom Metazoa; phylum Chordata; order Testudines; family Emydidae; genus Emys; species Emys orbicularis. Next base: position 352,136,602 of record NC_088683.1, read on the forward strand.
GCATGAGAAGAAATTTAAAAAAATCATCTGTCGAATTTTTGATTTTTCATTTTGAAATGCTACTTTGCAGCAGTTTCGTGCAGCTCTTGTTATTGTCAGATGATCTAAAAGGACTTTGGCCCCAAACTACCTCTGCTGTTTGTTGCTGTTTATTTCTGTTGTGGTAGCAATTAATGATGCTAAATAGCAATTAAACTCCAATTGTACTAATCACATGATCTTAAGCACCCTTTCTGGATAAGAATGCTCTCCTGAGTGAGGGCCTCAGATAGAGAGAAATGCTCAGATGCCAAGACAGATGTTGTATGCATACCTACATAGATCAGATAAGCATCCAAATGGAATTGGATCTCCCCAAAGTATCTGAATGGAACTGAATCTCTAAACTTTTTCAGCTTCATCAGCAGAGCTTGTAAATCCATTGAACTACAGTGATCCAACCTGCAGCGCTTTTTCATAGAGTCATAGAAGGACAAAAGGAACCATTGTGATCATCTAGTCTGACCTCCTATATAGCATAGGCCATAGAACTTCCCCAAAATAATTCCTAGAGCAAATAGTTTAGAAAAACATCCAATTTTGATTTAAAAATTGTCAGTGCTGGAGAATCCACCATGACCCTTGGTAAAATTATTCCAATGGTTACTTAGTCTCATAGTTAAAAATGTGCGCCTTATTTCCAGTCTGAATTTGTCTAGCTTCAACTTCCAGCTTGTAAGATTCTCTTTTAAAATTAGCCTTAATCAAATAGCAATGATAGACGACACTCCCCACCAATTAACTTGTTCCACCAAAAGCTCCTACCCACTAAAAATTAATAGTAGTCATTAACAATAGGAGCGTCTGTCCTCTCTTTCTATGTCCCTGAAATAATCTTGCTTATGCCACATATTGGTGAAATTGACCCTGAAATACAGGTTGTAAAGCTTTCTTTGATGAACAACACTGCCACCGTTTCATGATTTTTCTGCACTTGTAGTTGGATCAAAAATAGTCATCAACTTTCTCTCACCACTCCAGTCTGCAGGAACTATGCTTAGAGGTTATCCACTCCAGACATAGAAATACTATACAAATCAAACACATGATGAATGCACCCACCACTCTGGAGGGTTGTAGCCAGTTCTTTCTCTTTTCCTCCCTTCCCTCTTGAGGTGAATTGCTTAATTATCTTGATGTGGCTTGGGTCAGACCCACTTTGCTGCTTCCACTCTGACCCTCCTTTTCTTTTCTCTGAAATACATAGTTTAATTGTGAGGGTTCCTTCAGTGAATAATTTACGTAGCAGAATGTGACGTAATGTAACACACCACAGTCTGCAGTTTGCAATGGGAGTTTGATATTTCTACTAGCACTTGAAGCTACAAAGGTGACAAATCATGGTTATCTCTGAGAGGAGATACATTTAAAAAGACAGAGAGCGATGGATTGGTAATGGGTACATTGAGCTCTGGTATCAAAACAATGGCATGTTAATAGCACAGAATTCCCCCCCCCCCTTCATTCTCTTGCTAATATTCTCCCACTCTGCTGGTTGATAGCTGATCTTAATTTTGATGATTGCTTTGCTAGGTTGGAATTTTCAAATTCCTATTCCATTTCCGTGGGATTTGGGTTCCTAACTCCCAATGGGTCCTTAATTAGTAAATACTCCGATTTTCCATTTCTGTGGCAGCTTTCAGTACAAGGATTCTCCCCCGCCCCCGAGATCAATGTAAACATTTTACTGATAGGTCAAATGAGATGCAAGGAAGTTAACTGTCTTACTGACAGCCGTTTGTAGACATTCCACTCCATTTCTGAATAGCATTTTTCACAGGTGGGCAGCACCGCTGATTCCATGGCAACTAGAACTGGTCAGAACTTTTCGATGGAGCATATGCTGTTTGGTGGAGACATATCATTTCATTTTGATAGTTTTTGGTAGGAAAGGTTTTTTGTTTTGGTTTGGTTTTGGTTTGTTGTGGATCCATGGCTCTCTGGTCACTTCAGATAAGTGAGATCCCAAATTGCAGAGCTCAGGTTTTAAATCTGAAAACGGACATTTCAACACAAACTCATTTTGCAGAAATGTTCAAAAGGTTTTATTTTTATTCCAGTGTGGAACAAAACCAAATTGCTAAACCTCAAAAGTTGCTGTGAAATGGAATTGTCGTCCTCCAGACAGCTCTAATAGCAACCCCCTCTGATTTAATCTGTGGATTTATATCATATCGATTTGCCTGCCTATCTATCTGATATAACTCTTGTCACAGAAGTTGGTGAATTCCTCTGTAGTGTGAGTCTTTATGGGCAGTGTAGACCTGATTGCACACCCATTCAAATCAGGTGGCAGTTGTTTCACCCATATACAACTCAGGGTTTGAGTGAGATCAGAATCAGAGCTTATATTTCCAGTAGAATCATTTATGTGACTCTGGCATATATGTATGCTTTATTGTAAGTCTTGTCGGTATATAAAAGATCCACTTTAAAAGGCATATTTACTGAGAGGACATGGCATAGAGAAAGGGGTAAGATGTCTAGGCCCATTGTCCTCATTTTTAAGTAATTTTTATAACATCTTTCTTCTGGGGTCCTCAAAGTATTTACAGACCTAAACAGAGACTCACAGCATGGAGAGGTAGGAAAGTATCATTAGCCACACTTTACAGATGGGGAAACTGAGGCACACAGGTCCAGTGGCATGCTGAAGTTCCCAAAGAGCATCAATTGTAAAACTGGGAGGTAACCCAAGTCTTGACTCCTAATGCCCTACTATCACTACTAGATTGCACACTATGTTCATTTCTTGTATGACAATGAAAATGAGATTTTTTTTCCCCCAAGCTCTTTTCTTTAAAAAAAAAAAAAAAAAAAAAAAAAGTACCCTGGATTTTATTGTATTTTTTACCACAATTGCACCCAGCTTTCTGGAATGTATCTTCAGTGAGTAAGTACTTTGAGTAACTCAAGTAATCGATATGACTCGCCCTCCCCCCTTACTTAGCCATCCTTAATATGTTTTAAAATAATGGGCCATTTTATTCTGAGCACAGCCCAGGAGCTCTAGTGCTGTAAATATAAGGAGCTGTGACAACTATAGATGGCGCTGTGCTGTAATTCTTCAATTATTTAAAAAAAACGATATTGTTAAAGAGAGCATAGAGACCATTAGGAAAGAAGTCAGTGAATGTAGTTTTCAGACCAAAAAAACCAAAATAACAAAAAACAGATTAGCTTAAAACAGTCTCAGTGGGTGATCAACAGCACCTCTGAGTTCTAAATTTCTTTAATCCTATATATAGAGAGAGAGAGTTGCATTTTTACACTTCTGCTGATTTCATTCCCACAGCTCTGCTGTCAGCACCGCCAGCGCTGGCTGTCCCTTTCACTCTGATAATTACTGAGTAGCCTGTCTGTGGGTATATCACAGCTTGTTACCTTCCCTTCCTTTGCTCATGTTCAAAAAAGCATCAGCACAACAGACTGTTCAAATTTACGAGTGTCTGTTTTCTTTTTGGTGGTCTCAGCTAATTCTCCCTCCAATGTACATGAGATCTTTGGTCTGACAGAGTATGGGATCTGTCCAGTTCACTAGACTTTAGCAATGTGCAAACATCAGACATTTGGGGTTGGATTAGAGATGAGCTCTTAGATAGATTAGAGATGGATTAGAGATGATCTCTTAGATGATGGGCTGTATAAGTAGGAGCATTGCCAGCAGATCAAGGGACATGATCATTCTCCTTTATTCAGCATTGGTGAGGCCTCATCTGGAGTACTGTGTCCAGTTTTGGGCCCCACACTACAAGAAGGATGTGGAAAAATTGAAAGAGTCCAACGGAGGGCAACAAAAATTATTAGGGGGCTGGAGCACATAACCTATGAGGAGAGGCTGAGGGAACTGGGATTATTTAGTCTACAGAAGAGAAGAATGAGGGGGGGATTTGATAGCTGCTTTCAACTACCTGAAAGGGGGTTCCAAAGAGGATGGACCTAGACTGTTCTCCATAGTAGCAGATGACAGAACAAGGAGTAATGGTCTCAAGTTGCAGTGGGGGAGGTTTAGGTTGGATATTAGGAAAAACTTTTTCACTAGGAGGGTGGTGAAGCACTGGAATGGGTTACCTAGGGAGGTGGTGGAATCTCCTTCCTTAGAGGTTTTTAAGGTCAGGCTTGACAAAGCTCTGGCTGGGATGATTTAGTTGGGGATTGGTCCTGCTTTGAGCAGGGGATTGGACTAGATGACCTCCTGAGATCCCTTCCAACCCTGATATTCTATGATTCTATGATTCAAGCCACGAAGTTTAGGCACTGATCGAGATTCTGGTCGGAATTTCTCCAGAGTTAGGTGTTTGACCATGGGATATCTAGTTTGGCTAAGCATTCAAAAGTTCAGGTGCTTATTTGAGTTCTGAGTGAAGATTCTGGTCAGTTCTCATTCACTGGTTCTTCCATCCTTAGACAAGAAGAGTCTTGGGAAAGAAGGTCAACCTTTTATGCAATGTGAAACATATGCAAAGTGAAGTAACATCCATTTCACTTTTCCCACCCATGTGAAGGTTCACACCATTTCCACATCCATGCAACACACATGCACACTGGTTGATTCTTGTATTTCTGTTTGGTGCTGTTATATGGTATATATACCTGCTTATATGGTATTCAATCCATTTTTTGACTCGTACTAAGCCCTTGGTATCAATAATACTGTGTTGCAGCGAGTGCTGTAGGCTAATCATGTATTCGTTTTTAACACCATGCCTTTGAAGTTCATTATACGTTTCCTTGCTTAGTATTATCAAAAAGGGATTGGCAGCACCTTAAATAAATGAAACTCGCAGTCAATATCATAGTCTATATCACTGGCTTTTAGAAAAATGCTAAGCTTTGAAAAAATGCATTTTGTTAATATAGGAGTTCTCAACTTGCCTCTATTTTTGCTTCGTGTTTGGCTAAAAATTTGTTTTTCTTCATCTGACTTTATGTAAAGAAAAGTTCCAATAAAACAGTTTAATGAAAGCCTTGGTAAAAGGACTATAGTAAACACCAACCAGCCCCTTGAGAAGCCTTCTGATATTAATAAATGTCAGTTTTCAAAACCCATACAAATTAGGGCTGCATTAATGTTCCTTTTTCCCACTTCTGCTCATGAACTCAATTGTACTGAATTGGGAGGCAGAAATAGACTCGTAGACTTTAAAGTCACAAGAGACCATTGTGATCATCTAGTCTGACCTCCTGCACATTACAGGCCACAGAAACTCACTTACACTCAGGCAGAACATCCTACACCATCTATCCATGTGGATTTTATTGTGGTGCCCATCACCACAGTATCTGAGTGCCTCCCAGGAATCAAATGGCAAAATGTGGTAGACTTCATGGAATCTTTGGCTCTTCTCCATTCTCAGGCTATACGAAGTTCTGCTTCAGGTAGGATTTTTATAGGTATAGTGGTGGTTGTAACTTTCATTCTAATTATGTTGGAAAAGTTTGATCAACGAGGCAGGTCTTGCAGCATGGCTTAGAGATGTTCAGAATCTGGATTCATCTAACATCTTCTGGAAGTGCATGCAACAGCCCATCCCATCCAGTGAAACTGCATTGTCTCTCTCTCTTGTCTGGTTCATCTGTTGGTCTCCTCCTCCCATGTGCAGTTTTTTGCTTTATTTCTTGCTGTCCTCTACTACTGGCCTAGCCACCCTCTTCCTCTGTGCTAAGGGTCTTCAGTCTGTGCCTTCAAATCCCTTCACAAAGCCATTTGTCTAGAGTATTTTCCATCACTTACCTTCATGGTATACACCGAGGAGTCCGGTGGCACCTTAAAGACTAACAGGTTTATTTGGGAAAGCTTATGCCCAAATAAATCTGTTAGTCTTTAAGGTGCCACCGGACTCCTTGTTTTTGTGGATACAGACTAACAGGGCTACCCCCGATACTTGACTTCATGGTATCTATCACTTCCTTTCTAGCCATTTCTATTCCCAGTGTAATTTACCAAATCTATATGCAGCCTAATTACCTTCACTTGTTGTAACCATTGTCTCTCCCTCCCACTTTCCTTCATCTCTTGTCGTAATTTCTTGTTTCTGTACTTTGGGCCAAAGATCATCTCCTTTTGCTCTTCCTGTGTAAAGTTTGGCAAACATATTGTGCTGTACAAATATTGAATAAAAACAATGATGACATCTGGGACAATGTCAAGTCCAAAGCATGGTATGACCAACTGGGCTTTCTCAATTGCTTTGCCTTAGAAGGCTGTATCCTTTATAGGTCATTCTTAAGTGACAGAAGGCTGGGCATATGTCTATTTTCTTCAGACTATCAGGTTCCAGATTCTGCTTTTTGTTTTATTTACTGCCTTACTTAAAAGGATATATCATAACTGAATTATCTGCACAGACATTTATTTACTGGCAGAAAATCACAGCAGCTCCAGGAACTACTTTTTCACATTTAGATGATAAATATTTACACATGGTTTAACAAACAAAATCTCTGTACCATAAAAAATAGTCCTAAAAGCTATCCATCCATATCTGATCAGCCAGAATACTGGGAATAACTCAGGAAAGAAGAATAGCCTCTTTAAAGCACCTGAAAACTCAGACTACATGAAAGAAAGTATACTTATAGGTTGTTACATCACCAGGGTTTGTTTAATATAGGCCTTTAAAACATAACAAATAGGATTCCTCTTTGGTTTTTATGTTTGTTTGGGAGCAATCCTGCACTGACAGGGATAGACTAGATAACATAATACTACATTTCCGTCTGTAATTTTCAGTGAATCTCTGAATGTTGACTATTTTGGAAGGTATTTAATTTACCCATGTGGGTTGGTTTTATTTTAATAATGTTTTAGATAGCAGTCTAAGTGGTTTCTCTATTAACTTTAGTGTGCTTCCTCCCTCAGCCATAATGCTAGTTCTTTTTAGTTTGGGGTTATTCTTTGAAGCTTTTTTCCACGTTATATGTGAAAAGTTGACCATTTCTGCAAAAGAGCCATTGCTCTGGTTATGTCAGGTTATGAAAATCCTTATTATTAAGAAAAATACCAGAAACATTTCTAGTGTCCTTAGTCTAAACATCTAACACTATACTATACCCATTTTACAGATGAGCAAACTGAGCCACAGAGAAATTAAGCAACTTGCTACAAGTTACATAGGCCTTGATTCAGCTGTTCAGTCCTATTTAGCAAAACACATAAGGACATGCTTAGGTTTGTTTCAGTGGTGTTTAAGCATGTGTGTAAGTGTGTTGCTGAATAGGGATGGACTTAAGTACATACTGAAATGCTTTGCTGAACTGAGGTCATAGTGATCTATTGGCAGAGCAAAGAATAGAATTTAAAAATTTTCACTTATAGTTCCCCGCTTTCATCCATTAACTCTGCCTCATGTTGTATTATATTACTGTGATATTAAGTACAGTTCCCTTGGTAATTAGAAAGGGTGGATTAAAGCTAAACATCGCCATATCTACGAAGACATACATTTCCTTCCGCCCAAACTCCTCTTCCTCTCCTGCCCCATCAAACTTTTGCAGCTCATCTCCCTTACCTAGACTCTTGTCTTCTTCTCACTATAATACTCTGGGAAAGAGTAGCCAAAATATTGAGTCATACTCTGGCATCTGAGCATGATCTTGTTTAACATAATTCTGAATATAGATTTCCTCTTAGTTTGACCATATTAGGGCCAGCACTAGTCATCATCTGAATCAGGGATCTTACTTGGTGATAGTCAACAGCAAAGAAGTAGTTTGTATTAGTGTTCAGTACCTGGGAACTCTAGGATCAGCACCAGACATGCCAAACCCATGAAAAAACCACAGAAATTGGGCTTGGTTTTGGCTTAATTGGCTTGTGAGTTGCTTGTTGGCTAGTTTTTGGCTTGTTATAGCTTGTGCTTCTTTTTTTTTTTTTTTTTTTTTTTTTTTTTTTGATAGCTCCCAGCAGGCAGGGGCAAGGGGCAAGAAGTGGGAAGGGGGGAAGAGAGTCAGGGGTGCACAGCGGGCCCACCACAGTCCCAGACTGCACGCCGGGGGTTCTAGTCACATGGAGTGTTGGGGTTCTTAGGGACTGGCTTGTTTTGGCCTTGTTTTGAAATGGGATTAGCTTGATTTTTGGCTTATTGTGAAAGTCGGGGTGCTTATTTACCGCGTGAAAGTTGGCAACTGTGGTCAGCAGGACCGGCTCTAGGCACCAGCAAAGCAAGCACACGTGCTTGGGGCGGCACAATTCCAGGGGCGGCACTGGTGGTCAGCGCTGTAGAAATATCTCAGCATGGTCTTCTTGGTCTCCCTGATGTTGACAATGCATCTGCATTCACAGCACACATGTACCACTTGCTGAATGTTCAATCAGGGGCACACTCCAGGCCAGTGTTTCTCAACTAGCAGGTCTTGACTCTCAGGAGGGGTCACAAAAGGCAATCTGGGGGTTGGACCATAGCAGATCTTTTTTTTTTTTTTTAAAGAATATCAGGGTTGGAAGGGACCTCAGGAGGTCATCTAGTCCAACCCCCCCCTCAAAGCAGGACAAATCCCCAGACAGATTTTTGCCCCAGATCCCTAAATGGCCCCCTCAAGGATTGAACTTACAACTCTGGGTTTAGCAGGCCAATGCTCAAACCACTGAGCTATCCCTCCCTCCGTCCCTCCTGTGTCACTACAGCATCTCATGCTAAGGGAAAAATGGAAACACACAAGGTTACCAAACCAGCAAGTAGAGGAGCATGAAGGACGCCGGTCTGGTGACAGGGCAGTACCAAGTACCATTGCAAAACATAACAATTGAATATCCTTTTTAAAGAGGCGCTTCCATGTAGCATTACTCGCAATTTTGTTTCTAATAATGTCAGCAACATTATTTAAAATCCTTTTAGATAAGAACTGCCACCCCCGCACCCATCTCTTTCTCTCTCACTGTCAACTGACACCTGTCAAGGAAGAATTGTGAAGGGAAGGACTGCTCTTTACAAGGGATTTAGATAATGTTGATACATTGCTTAACTATACGCTGTAGACATTTTTTTCTAGTAGCTCCCTTCTGTGACTCACGTACTTGGCTGGTAATCATTTGCTTTCGTGTATGGCAAAGTGGAAGAGCACAAGTGGTTTGATAATATTAAATTATTTAACTTAGCTTAGGAGAGATAAAAGTGTTGATATATCAAATATATTAAGTATTATAATGATATATATCCTATTTGTCAATGGTAACATCGATCTCTTAATGTATCGAATGCAGAGGATGTTTGTAATAGGCTACTGTCAGAGAAGAGTATTGGCTGATGGCTTAGTTAATAACTTCATTCATGGTCTGGAAGGGGAGATAGATTCTCAGATATTTTGGGGGCAGCTGTGAATACCACTCGACACAGAGAGGGGGGAAAAACACACAGGGACCAGGAGGGTAGAAACAGAGGCAGAAAGTTGCAAAATTAGATTCATCCTGGGGAAAAGATAGAAGATAAGATAATTCATATGGGGAAAATAGGCCCTTAAAATGAACTAGAAGGAAGATACCCAGAGTGCTAGGGAATAGCAAACTATACATGAGTTTACAATGTGGTGTGGCTACTGCACAGGTCAATGCAATTTTGGACAGCATATGCAGAAGCATTGCTCTTCTGCAGAGAGGCAGGGCTCCCTGTCCATATAGCCCCCATATGTCTGCACTTGGAATATTGTAATGGTTTCTGGATAGCACATAACCTGACAAACAGTGACTGAAAACATGCCCTTCCACCTCCATCTTGTCACAGAGATCCATACAAATTGGAGCGAGTTCAGAGAAGAGCAACTAAAGCAATTAGGGGACTGGCATGAAGGGCATATCAGGAAAGTTTAAAGGAGTTAAATACACATGGCTTGGCTAAGGGACAGCAAAAATCTTCCTGACAGAGTCTGGAATGATGCATTAGTGCTGCGCTGGCCAATAAGAAGCACTGATTGGTGACGGGGGGTGGACGGAGCCTCCCCCAGAGGGATTTAAGACACCAGTGGGTAGCTGGGGGCCTTGGTGAGAGCAGAGGTTCAGGATGGATGGCAGCATATGTCTCTCTTTCCCCTCTCTGAAGTCTGGGGCCTTTTAAGACCAGATGTGTTTGCATCTGTCACCAATGGCCCTCTTATTGTCCAGTAGTATTGATGACAACACAAGATGGCTGCTGACTGACAGGCATGAGAGCAAATTCAGAATGGCAGCCAGAGAAAGCAACAGCTCGGAGAGGCAGTGTGTGCCGTCCTCACTGGAGTCCTGATAGCGTTCTTTTTGTGATCCTTTTCTGTTTTGCAGCATTACATAGAGTTGCGTGGCTGTATCCACAAAGAGGTTACTTCACTTAATCTGCCACTGAAATGCAGCCACCTGCAGATTGGAATAAAACACCCATTAAAATTTCACAGAGGATGTAATGAAGAAGAAGACCTTAAGCAATTGTACCTGCTGAATTCTGTGTATTTTCTCCTCATTCCTTCTCCCTTTCCAGCTCCTCAACCCACTAGCTAACACAAGAGAAAGAATGATATTCATATCAGGTTTCATTCTTGTTACTGAAAGAGGGGACAGGAATATTGTCTAACAGCTAGCATAGAGGTCTAGAAGCCAAGAAGGTTTTGGTTTTATGCCGGTTCTAACCCAGACTCACAAAGTTACCTAAAGCCCAACAGTTGACCTCTCTGTGCTTTATTTTACCCCTGTGTGAAATGGAGTAGATCAATAACGTACTTTGCAGGGTGGGTTGAGAGAATTAATGTGTGATTTAAAGTGCATCGAGATCCTCAGATGAGAGGTACTATGTAAGCAAAAGCATTATATTTTATTACCGTGGTGCTCACAGAATGAATTACTCCATTTTACACCATTTCCGTTTCTCTTTACTTTGAGTATTACCCAAACTTGCAGACCAGCGGAAACATGCGGGCAGATGCTGTGTAAGCTTCCAGGCACCACTCTGGCACTCTGCCTTAGCTGGGTAAGTCACAATACACCTGCATCGTGATCTGCATGTTTGGGAACAGCTCTGCCAGATTCAGTTCCTGGCTCCCTCCAGAGCAGAGGTTGCCAATAGTGTAAAAGGGTGCCAGATAGTCCAGTTTTGTGATGTAGAAAAGAATGGATTACATTGGTACCATTTTCCTTCCTCATTACACTCTCTGATGACACTGAATTTATGCTGGGTCATTTCCTGTTCTATTAATCTTTGTCATAAGAATGAGGTATTAAAATTGTAATGGTTCATACAGTCTGGGAAAGATAATAGTAACCTGCACTACTTCGACTGTATCAGTTTTCTGTAATTCGGTTTGCTGCACATTTCCATTCTCTTTGTTTTCAGCCTCTGTGATCTGCAAGAACCATAGGCCACGATTTTCAAACGTGAGTGCCTAACGTTATTTTGGAACCTGATTTTTAGAAATTCTGAGCACCCATAAATGATGATTATTTATGTTACTGTAATGCTTATGGGCTCTAACCAAGATTAAGGCCCCCAATGTGCAAGGCACAGTACAAACACATAGTAAGACTCAGTCCGACCCTAAATTGACAAGGGAGACAAAGCATGAGAGAATCATATTATTAGCCCATTTTGTCTTTTGTGGGACTGAGGTACAGACAGACTAAGTGACTTGCCCAACGTCACACAAGAAGGCTGTGGCAGAGCTGGGAATTGAACCCCTAAATCACAAATCAGTTCCTTATGCACAAGACTATCCTTCCCCATTGAAGTATTAGGTGGCTAGCACAGGGCACTTTTATTGAGGAGCCTAACTTTAAGCAGGGCCAACGCAACCCATTAGGCGACCTAAGTGGTCACCTGGGGCACTACAATTTGGGGGGCGGCGACCGCGGTGGTATTTTGGTGGCGGGACCTTCCGCCGCCTCTGTGGGGGGCAGCATTTCGGGGCGGGAGCTTCCGCCACTTAGGGTGGCAGAAAAGCTGGCAGCGCTCCTGACTTTAAGCACCCCTGTTTAGAAATACTGGCCATTGACATAGCCATACTGGAAATGAACAGCAATCCGGGGCTTAAATTCAGCAGAGCTCCAGTAAATATTTTCAAACCTGTGGGAGCCCCACTGCCTCCCGCAGGGCTGAAAGCACAAGCCCCAGCATGCCCTGTGGCATGGAAGCCCCAGGCCCCGGCATGCCTTGCAGGGTTAAAGCACCAGGCCCCGTGAGTCCTGTGGGGCTAACGCCCCAAACCCCAGTGTCCCCCTCCCTACTCTATCCATGGAGATAAAGCCCTGAGCCCCAGCGCATCCTACAGAGCTGAAGCCCCATCCCCCATCCCACTGCAGGGCTAAAGCCCCAGGACCCCCTACCTCACATCTGAAGACTGGAACACCAAAATGGGGGCATGTGGAATAACTCCGGGAAATAATCTCTGAGAATTTAAGCCCTGCAGCAATCCATCTAGTCTGGTATGCCACCTTCTGTTGGTCCAATAAAAGATATTATGTCACCCACCTTGTCTCTCTAATATCATGGTACCAACATGGCAACAACAACTCTGAAAACAACATTCTGTCATGTACATGGTCTCTAAGAAAAAGGTGAAAGCCTTTCATAATGGGCCTGCCTAGGTGTGCATTGATGTGTATATGAGAAGGGTAAAGATTAGTTTTCAGTGCTATTTCTGTATTTCTGCTTTGGTGTACCTCCAAAGAAACAGATTTGATTAAAATTTTAGGTGGCAGGAAGATAGTGTGACTTTATCCATCCCCGAGTATCAATCTATCCCTCGCTGCAACAGCAGGTAACAAAATAAACCAGTGAGAAGAAAGGATAAAGAAGGGTAAAGGGGAAAAAACAATTAGATCAGTTATTTCTAAGCACTAGTATTTAAGATGTGTTATGAGGAGGCCAAATCCTGCAATCTTTACTCCATAGAAAAACATACACTGATTCCAGTGGAATTTGGCCTGCGTAGGGACTATGCCATATTTGCTTATGAAAGCCAGAAAGCCTCATGTCTGCTTGGGACTAAGAAAACTCATAAGTTATATGAAGGGCCTGTCTCATAACAGCAGGGGAAAAAAACATGTTAAACAATACACGAATATACGATCTGCACAGTAAGAATAATTTAACTGGCTCTGTATCACTTCTGTTAAACATATAAAATCTATATCGCCCCCATTAATGGATCCCAAACCCAAGATGTGTTGGAAACCAGTGGAGTAGGGCAACCTTTTTATTGTGGAATCAATTAAGATTATGCTGCACTTTTAAAATGCACCACTTCATTGTAAGGAGCTTAAGGTGTGAATAACAAGGCCATAAAATGTTAATAACTATAATAACTGTAGCTTCTATGGTACTTTTAACTATGTGGAACTGTATGTAATGTGACAAGTAACAATAAAAAGCACTTGCTAAAATGACTTAGATTAGGACGGGGTGAGTGCTTTTTATGGAGGAAGCCATGATCTGTCACCTCTCTGACCTTGTCTAGAAAATCTCAAGTCATAGAATCATAGAAGATTAGGGTTGGAAGAGACCTCAGGAGGTCATCTAGTCCAACCCCTGCTCAAAGCAGAGCTAACCCCAACTAAATCATCCCAGCCGTGGCTTTGTCAAACCGGGCCTTAAAAACCTCTAAGGATGGAGATTCCATCACCTCCCTAGGTAACCCATTCCAGTGCTTCACCACCCTCCTAGTGAAATAGCTTTTCCTAATATCCAACATAGACCTCCCGCACTGAAATTTGAGACCATTGCTCCTTGTTCTGCCATCTGCCACCACTGAAAACAGCCTAGCTCCATCCTTTTTGGAACCCCCCTTCAGGTAGCTGAAGGCTGCTATCAAATCCCCCCTCACTCTTCTCTTCTGCAAACTAAATACACCCAGTTTCCTCAGCCTCTCCTCGTAAGTCATGTGCCCCAGCCCCCTAATAATTTTTGTTGCCCTCCGCTGGACTCTCTCCAATTTGTCCACATCCTTTCTGTAGTGGGGGGCCCAAAACTGGATGCAGTACTCCAGATGTGGCCTCACCAGTGCCGAATAGAGGGGAATAATCACTTCCCTTGATCTGCTGGCAATGCTGCTATTAATGCAGCCCAATATGCCGTTAGCCTTCTTGGCAACAAGGGCACACTGTTGATTCATATCCAGCTTCATGTCCACTGTAATCCCCATCTCTTTTTCTGCAGAACTGCTGCTTAGCTAGTCGGTCCCCAGTCTGTAGCAGTGCATGGGATTCTTCCGTCCTAAGTGCAGGACTCTGCACTTGTCCTTGTTGAACCTCATCAGATTTCTTTGGGCCCAATCCTCCAATTTGTCTAGGTCACTCTGGACCCTACCCCTACCCTCCAGTGTATCTACCTCTCTCCCCAGCTTAGTGTCATCCACGAACTTGCTTCCCCATGTTATAAGAATGGCCTACATTTATATTTATATTTAGCCATATTAAAACACATATTGTTTGTTTGTGCCCAGTTTACTAGCTATCTAGATCGCTCTGTATCACTAACCTGTCCTCTTCATTATTTACCACTTCCCCAATTTTTGTGTCATCTGCCAACTTTATCAGTGATGATTTTATGGGTTTTTTTCCCCAGGTCACCGATAAAGTTGTTAACTAGCATAGGGCCAGGAACCAATCCTTTCAAGACCCCACTGGAAACACCCTCTCAATGACAATTCCTTATTTACAGTTACATTTTGAGACCTAGCCAGTTTGATGTGTGTCATGTTGATTTTATATCAGTCTAGTTTTTTAATCAAAATGTTGTGAGGGACCAAGCCAAACACCTTGCAGAAGTCTAAGCAGAGTACATCAACACTATTACCTTTATCAACCAAATTTGTAATCTCATCAAAAAAAGATATCAGGTTAGTCTGACAGGATCTAGTTTCCATAAATACATGTTGATTTGTATTAATTACATTACCTTCCGTTAATTCTTTATTAACGGACTCCTGTATCAACTGCTTCATTATCTTCCCTGGGATCTGACAGGCCTATAATTACCCGGGTCATCCTGGTTACCCTTTTCAAAAATTGGCACAACATTAGCTTTCTTTCAGTCTTCTGGAACTTCCCCAGACCTTCAAGACTTATTGAAAATCAGCATTAGTGGCCCAGTGAGCTCCTCAGTCAGCTCTTTTAAAACTCTTGGATGCAAGTTACCTGGACCTGTTAATTTTAAAATATCTAACTTTAGGAGCTTCTGTTTAACCTCTCCACTGTTACTAATTGTTATCATCACCATCTGATGAAACTATATCATCTGATTGTTCCAAATACAGACCAAATTATTTATTGAACACTACTGCCTTTTCTGCTCTATTATTGATAATTCTACCATTTCCATCTAGTAACAGACCAATACTATTGTTGGGATTCTTTTTGTTCCTAATATATTTTAAAAACTCTTTCTTAGTGTCCTTAACTCTGCTGGTCATAGATTTCTCCTTGTGTCCCTGGCTTCTCTTATCAGTTTTCCACAATTCCTAAATTCTGATTTACATTCATTACTATTGACTTCCCCTTTCTTCCATTTGTTACATACTATTTCTTTTATATTTTTAGAGCTGTTTTATAGCTCAAGCTTTTTAATAGGTGACTTGCTCTAAAGATCAGTGCCAGAGCTAGGAATAAAATCCTGGTTCCCCATTGTGTGCTCTGTCCATTAGACCAGGCTTCACTTTAATTTGCTTATTGAATTTCCACATGCATATGCCCAAGGACTATTTAGGCAAATGTAAGTAAAATAACAACAGATTATATATGCCTCTCTAATAACCAATTAAGCTGTCAGGACTATCAATACCTAGAGGATTCCAATATATTGGAAGATGTCCTAGTTTTGGTAGTAGAGGTCAAATGTACTGTTGCTCATTTCTATTACTGTCCAGAGCTATGGCACCACTGTGAAAACCCGGTATTCTTTCTTTCTGTTCTGGTGCCTTGTGCTGATGTGCGCATGACTCTGCAGGAGCAGAACTGGAAGAGCAGCCACAGGGGAGGAGTCACTCTTGCTAGCAGTGAGGAAAGTGTAGAACCAATTAATGATTGTTAAAGTCTGGGGTTTCTTTACTAGTTTCGTGTGAGAAGCTCTGAGAAGTGGGGAGGAGACGGTGATTCTTGCTGGGTGCTCTAAGAAGCCCTAAGACGGCCTCTGCCTACAGCAACAAGAACAAATGGTGGCGCAGAAGGCAATTTACAAATGCAATCATCCTCTGCTTAGAGAGCACAAGATGAGCAGTTAAAATATTGCTTGCATCATTCTTAAATAAATGCTGAGTCCTGTTAACAGCTTGCAAAGCATCGCATGCTAAACAAACAGGGAGAGGGATGTGCTGTGCTGTGCTGCCACATACTGAGACTCTTGCTTGGAGCAAAGGGAGTAAAAGAACTATACGTTCAAATTCAAAGGTTGTTTCCTCTGCCAGTGAATAAGGTACAGCCACAATGTCTAGTCCCACCACCACCTTCCTCTTTTTTCTGTTTTTCCTTTTTTTTTTTGACAAATGGTAACTTTATGAACCAGCAACAGATCATGAGCTTTCAAGTGCCTATATTTATTTAAATTACCTTTACCAACATCTGGACTTGTCTATGAATTTGTCATGCGAGACAAATTTTAAATGCCAGCAATACAATCAAATATCATCTTTTACCACAGGGACAATGCAGGTATTAAATACAGAAGTGTTTGAAACTCGTGGGCCCGGGGTGGGGAGAGGGAGGCAGGAAAGAGATTTCAACAGCAAGATTAATCTGTGATGACTTTCCCCACCCAATCTTGATAACAACTGCCAGACCTCATCTCACCCAGTGCTGGTCAGACCCTCTTCCTATTCCTTCCCAATCACTGTTTAAATCCTCATTGTTACTAAGGTCAGAAACCTTCATTCAAACCTATCACTAAATGTTGTCACTTGCTACTCTACAGTATTGCTTAAATCTCCTCTTCCTACCGCTCAAACTCTAGTGCTGTACATGCCTGCATGAGTGCATCATCTCTTAGCTCAGCTGTAGCAATTTCCACATTTCTGACCTCGTGCTTCAGAAATCTCCTTTTTTCCTCTAATCTCTTCAGTGGCATTCTGTCTGTTTCACACGAAGTTCAGCCTCCTTGTGTTCCCCTTCAAAGCGCCATATAACTGCACCCTGCCTGGATCTCAGCTGTCCTTTTCTCCTCTGCATTCATTCCAGTCCTCATTCTTTAGTTTTCCCACCCAGCCTCAACTCTGTGGCTTTTATTTTTAGCATTTTATGTACCTCATTGAGGAATATGTTCTAGATAGACAGATAGATTTGTGCTGCACCCAAATATGAAATGTCCTCCATCTGTCTCTGCTCTGAGAAATTACCCACTTTTCCATTAATTCCTTCCAAAAGCCTTTCAGCACCGATCTCTCCTCCACATCTAAGCCTTATTTCTCCGTAGATAGAGAGATTGGGGGCTAGTCTACACTACCCGTCCAGATCGGCGGGTAGAAATCGATCTCTCGGGGATCGATTTATCGCATCTCATCTAGACGGATAAATCGATCCCCGAATCGACGCGCTTACTCCCACCTCGTCAGGAGGAGTAAACGCCGTCGACGGGGGAGCCGCGGCGGTTGATTTGCCGCCGTCCTCACAGCGGGGTAAGTCGAATAGGATACGCCAAATTCAGCTACGCTATTCGCGTAGCTGAATTTGCGTATCTTAAATCGACCCCCCCCTTAGTGTAGACCTAGCCTGAGCCATGAAAGATGACCCTGTATAATCTTAATAGTAGAGATGGTCAGAAAAAACAGGGGGTCTATCTGTGGAAAAATTAGATTTTTTTGTCAAAAACCTTCAAACTGAATTTTTTTCAATCAAAAACAAAAACAAAAAGTTTGGTTTTCAGCAGAACCTTTTCAGTTCTCAGCAATTTGGGGGCAAAAATTGAAAATGTTTCAGTTTACAGATGAAAGTGGTTTACTTTTTCATTGTGCAGCCAGATTCTTTTGTGAAAAACAGAAACTTTCTGTGAATATTTTTGTTTGGTTGAAAACCCAATTTTCCATTTAAAAGACAGTTTTAGTGGAAAACTTTTGGGCCCTCTTGCTTAATAGCCAGTAGGGAAAAGGATGGGCAATGAAACTTTATCTTGTACTGCTGATCTAACAACACTAATAATCTGGGGGTCAACTGATGGTGACTACTGGGACCAGTTGGAGCGCATTTAGAATGTAAAATATTCCAGAATCCAGGCAAAGACCTGGCCTTTTGTCTCTGTAAAGTGCTTTCAATGTCTGTGAGTTGGCATGTCAGTAATACAATCGGGGGAAGGGATAGCTCAGTGGTTTGAGCAGTGGCCTGCTAAACCCAGGGTTCAATCCTTGAGGGGGCCACTTTGGGATCTGGAGCAAAATCAGTACTTGGTCCTGCTAGTGAAGGCAGAGGACTGGACTCGACCTTTCAGGGTCCCTTCCAGTTCTAGGAGATAGGTATATCTCCATTATATTATATTAATAATAAATCCCCCTACCCTGATGGAGATGGCAATCAGTGGGCCAAAATTCAAATTCTGCTTCTAAGGAGTGAATGAACAGTCCTAGGGAACCCTTCATCACCCCGCCCCCTTTCAGGCAATGGCTCTCGCTAAGTCTTAAAGGCACCATTCACATCAGTGCCACCATATGAGTTATAAATGGTAATAGGTGGCACAATTCAGGCCCTTCAATTCAGGCGGGATGAAGAGAACATGTGTCACCCCTTATGTTATAAGTGCCCTCTCCTAAGGCCATATTCTCAGTCAGCCTCCAAAAATGATCTATTCACACTGGTCAGTTAATAATGCTTGGACCTTATACAGTCCTTTTCATCTGTAGTTTTAAAAATGCTTTACAAAGGGAAGTGTCATTGTTCCCATTGCATTCGGGAAACTGAGGCACAAACAAATAAAATGACTTGCCTAAGGTCACAGAGCAGGTCATCAGACTCCAGGTTTTCATGACTCCAATCTAGTGTACTGTCCACTGGGCAATGTTGCTTTCAAGAAGTTAGGAACTCATTGGTTTAAATCCATGATTTTAATTCTGCACATACTTTATGAGTGCACCTTTGGAGGGTTGTTGAAAATTTGGCACAAACATTTTAAAAATTCCACAAGACAAATCCTGCTTTCATCTGAAGACAATGGGACCTACACCCCTATCGCTGAGAGCAGAAGCCAATTAAAAATTGGGGGCAGGACTTAAAATCAGTGAGAGACAAACTGACGAGAGAAGGGAAACTGGATGTGGCTCATCATGCTGGGTCTAATTACTATTTTGGTCTCTGATTGCTATGGGATATTACAGAGAGTATTTGCTGAAACGCCAACACAACAATGCCAGCATTCAACTTTGAGTCTCCTGATTTTTACTGCTTTGTGTCTCTGGGCTTTAACATTATTCTACTGTGCTTTTTGTGTCCCTTACATAAATGAACACCCTCCAACTGTGGTCTGCAATACACCTCATTAAGCTTCAAGGATAGTAACTCCTTATTTAAAAGTAATTAAGTGAATTTATACTGCAGAGATATGAAAGCTAAACATTTTGGTATTTCTGTAATGGGAACAGGAATAGGAACAATTGAACATTTCCTAGTTCTAACCATTCCTCAGACTGGGAACTGGGTGGATTTGGGGACTGGCAAGAGGGCACTAGAACATCAGTTCAAACTTTACTTAGATGAGAAGCGACATGCCATTAACTAGTTACCGTATATACTCATTCATTAGCCCATTTGTTTATAAGCCCAAGATGGTTAGGTAAAAATAGCAAAAACTGTATGACCCTTTCATAAGCCGACCCTATATTTCAGGGGTTGGCAAACTTTGGCTCCCGGCCATCAGGGTAAGCCACTGGCGGGTCGGGATGTTTTGGTTACACCACTTCCCGCAGCTCCCATTGGCTGGGAACGGTGAACCGCGGCCACAGGAAGCTGAGGGCTCCATGCCTGCAGACGCTCCAGGTAAACAAAACAACAATGTATTAGATATTCAATTCAATGATTCCATAGAGTTTAAAATCATCAAATTTTGGTGTAGACCCGTTTATAAGCCGACCCCCGCTCTTTGATGCGTCACTTTTTTTACCAAAAATATTCGGCTTATGAACGAGTATATACACTTTGACGATTTATCTGCAATGAATTAGTGGTCTCTCTTCAGTTCTATCCAAAAATATATGTTCAACACCCTCTATCTATCTAGCTATCTATCTATCTAGCTAGCTATCTCCATTTTACTACTGACGAACTACAACAGGGTATGCTTGTTTCTGGCTGCACATATGGAAAGGGCATGTGTGTGGATGTGTGTGTGTCACATACACACATATGTATATATATATATGCTCTTTCCACATGTGCAGCCAGGAATAAGCATACCCTTTTGTAGTTCATCAGTAGTAAAAGGACTAAATTCCAGCTAAGGAATCCATTGATATTTTTAGATAGATTTTCTATAAACTTCAAGACTTCTGTAGTGCAGAGGTACTGTCAAATATTCAGTATTCTCCTTCTTCAAATTCTCATACAGTTATTAGCTTTCTATAAGGTCACTATTGAAAAATATAAGATTAAAATGCCAAAAAACAACAACAAAACCCCTCAGTATCCTCTGATATCAGTCAATACTAAGTAGAAGGGTGAGGTGGAGAAAGAGAGGAAGAGGGAGAGAGAGAAGAAAATAACTAAGGCCCTGGTTCTGTAAGTTGTGCCGTGTGAGTAGAGCCCCAATGACGTCAATGAGAGTCTGCCTGTGCAGTGCAGCTTTCAGGGTCAGAGCTCAAGGATATAAAGAGAATCATAGTCTGAGGTTGGCTTGTTACAGTGGTAGTTTATCAGTAGCAGGTAGAGGCCAAAGCCCCATTGTGTAGGGCATATAGAACAAAGAGATTTCCACAAAGGGTTTCTATTGTAAATGGGAGAGTAGAGACCAGATAGATGTGGGGAGGTGTCGGGAAGGAGGGCGGAAGCAAGAAATTTAAAGCCAGAGAGAAGGCCTAGGAGACCGCCAGGCAGGTCAGCAAATATAGGAAGTATCCCAGAGGGGGAAGAGCGAAGCAAGAAAATTTGATTTAGCTCCTTTCCCAGCATGCACTTCTGCCTACCTGGCAATTCCCATCAGCTCCATTCTCAAACTACCTGAGAGGGAGACTACCGACCAGCAGGGAACTGGGGCAGGCGTGCAACTTGAAAGCAAGAGGTATGGGACCTTTGCTGCTACACAGGTTACCATGTCATGCTCAGACACACAGCCTTACCTCTAACTTCAGACAGTCTCATGTAAGAATAACACAATCCATGGCACATGCATGAGTATAGGGAAGTCATCATCACCTAGCTGATGTCAGAGTTCCGGTTGAGTGTGAATGGTTGTATATGTATCAGAGGGGTAGCCGTATTAGTCTGGATCTGTAAAAAGCGACAAAGAGTCCTGTGGCACCTTATAGACTAACAGACGTATTGGAGCATAAGCTTTCGTGGGTGAATACCCACTTCATCAGACACATGGCTCATGCTCCAATATGTCTGTTAGTCTATAAGGTGCCACAGGACTCTTTGTCGCTTTTTAATGGTTGTATATGTTAGAGTAGAAAGAGAAGAGCACGCTGAGTAGTTGCATCCGAGTGTGTGTTTTGCTATTATGATATCTGGGTAGTAAAACTTGTGAGTGGTTTTATTCAGCGATTGCATTGATAGGAAATGAGCTTAATTAACTTTAAATCTATCATCCATGTTTTTTCGAGGGAGTAGAAATACTACTTTGCCTTCTCATAGCATCTTCCATTTGAGGATGGATATCAATTGAATGAGCCTTGTAATTCGCCTGTAAAGTAGACATGGTATTACACCCAATTTATAGGCAGATGAACTAAACTCACATTGTGATTCAGTGGCAAATCCAAAAAGAGGAACCCAAGACTCCTAGGTCTCAGTTCCCCGCTACAAATACTATATCTTACCCCTGAGAGTAGGCTTAGCTCATCACAGTTAGGCACTCCATTTTTTTTAAGTTAAACTGCACTGCTGGGATGTCCAGCTTGTTGTTGTTTTATGGGATAAACCATGGAAGGGATGTAAATAGTTCCCAAGGGGTCAGCTATCCAGTCAGCATCTACTAGCCTGCCCATGTAGGCAATTTATGGATTATCTGCAAATGTGGGGTTCCACAGTGTTGGCAAGGTGAAAGCTGGCCTGCTTCCCATAGTTCTGCAGCAGTGGAGGGTTCAGATCAGTCCATGTGCCACAGATGTGGGCCAGGGCTCAAGCCCCTGTGATAGCTGTCATTATAACCAACTGGGGACTTCCAGAGCTAAATGCATAAGTCTCTCTTGCTACAACTTGAGCTACGGTCTCATAGCTCAGAGCGGTACGTCTCACATTCTTCAGCCTCACACAAAGACCCACACACACATTCTCCAGCCTCAGCAGAGCCCAGAAAAATGGGTTGCTTGCTCCAATGAGGATCAGCTGATTAGATGCTCCCCTACCAGGATAAAAATGAATCAAGCTCTGCACCAGAAGATGAGATTTCTCTCTGACCTGGTTAATTTTATTTGTGTTTATTTAATTGCTAATATACTTTTATAAAGATTATTCAGCTAGGAAATTCATTAAACACGACAACCAGCACCACACAAATTAACGGTTCATTGTTGTCCTTCCTAAGCAGAGACTTGCTGTTCAGGCTGTGCATGCTTCTTACCAATTACTGGGCAAACTACTCAGTAACCACCAATTATAACAAACTTTTAATTTTCCATTTAATCAATCTTCTTAGATTTGCTCTTTAATATCCATGAACCCATTCTGCCCTTCTGCTTTATTCCCTGCTGCGTCTCAGGAAGATGTGTGCTGGAGAGGTCTGAGAATTAATGATGCATTCCCAAAGGACATTTAAAGGATTGGGGGGAAGGGAGGGTGGTCAAAATGTGTTCTTTCAACTGAAGGGAGAGAGAAAAAAACCTCATCTGAAATGCCGGAAGGCAAAAATGAGTAACTGCACCTTCTGTCTAGAAAAATGCTCCCTCTTCTCAGCATGTCTGATAGTACAGCAGCCGGTGACTCAGGAGACTTAGGTTCTCTTTCCTGCTTTGCCACTGACCTGCTGAGTGACCTTGGGCAAATCCTTTCGCCTGTCTATTTCTTTGTTTCACCATCTGTAAAATGGGGATAATGATTCTTGTTTCCTTTGTAAAGGATCGGATGATCTATGGATGTAAACTTGGTATTATCATTATTACTGAATATTTCTAAAATAAAGTATTTGGGCTGATTATTTCCAAATATGGTATTTAAAAATAAGTTTGTCCTTTGCAATATCAAATATCCTAGTAACTAGGTAAGCTTTAAGCTATTCCTCACATTGACAGCAATGGGAGTTTGACAATTAACCAGAGACAGCGTAGCATTTTGGGGCAGGCCTGACCACTGTCCCTATCCCTTCACAGGCAGCTTACTTTTGAGTACCATAATCACATCACTAAGAACAGGGCTGCGCTGAGAATAATGAAGAGAGTTAAAGGATTGTTAGGGACACCTCCCCTAAATTTAACAGATTAATTTTATATAGAGCATGTGTATGGAGGATGGTGTATTGTTGATAATCTTTAGATTCTATTGAAAAGAGGACCACATGCATGTGAAAATTGGTTCCTGTTCTGGTTCTTGTACCACCCTCAGTACTTAAGCATCCAAGCACCTTCCTGCAATGCATTAAGCAATGACTAACAGCTGTCACACGTGACTCATTTTCTCTCTCTTCTTGTCCTTGCAGGCAGGAAAAGGGTATTGTGTGTGCAGTGTAGTGTTTCAATAGGGTTATTGTTTAATAAATGTACATGCTGCTATGTGATTATATTAGGGAAGTGAAGTTTGAAGAACTGTGCCTTGCTCTTGGAGCAGAAGGTGGTGAGGTTTGTGATAGTCATTAGTTCCTGTGGGAGCTTGTTCCTCAGTCTCAGACTCAAACTCAAGAAAGCGCGGTCTCCTGCACCAGATGATCTTTACCCCTATGGTAAAAAGTTCCATTGTACCAAAGGAGCAGGGCTGTCCGTCACAATCGCTTCCCAGAGCTTCAGGTGATCCTCTTAGGTGTGTTGGTCCTGGGCCATATTGTGCCTTGCAGTTAAGGACCAAGACCTTGACCTTGACTCTGTATTTTATAAAAACCAATGTAGAGAGTGGAGGACAGATCTGATGTGCTTGCAGTAGCTCATATTGCAGCATTCTGTACTAGCTGGAGTTTTCGCAGCGCTGATGGCTTCATACCCAAGTAGATTGCATTGCTGTTGTGCAGCCAGGAAATGACAAAGACATGTATAATTGAGGCCAGGTCATCATCCACCAGGATTGGACAGAGTCTTCTGCCCAATTGGAGATGGCAGAAAGTGTTACGGGCAGATGCGGTTATGTGAGAGTTTTCCATCAGTGAGGAATCCGAGAGCATTCCTAAACTACAGACTCAATTGACCAGTTATGACAGTTGCACTGTGGTTGTAAATTGTTGGCAAAAGTATTCCTGTTTTGAGCATAAACGTGGAAATATCCCAGGTTGTTTTTTGTTTTGTTTTTCCTTATTTTGTTGTTGTTTGTTTTTACAAATCTGGCCCATTCTGCAGATTGCCAACAAAATGCAGCAATCTCTCATTTTGTTGTGAATATTTTGTCCACTCCTATTTTGCTCCCATGCACTATGTGATGTAGAACATAATGTGAAGCACTGCAGTGTGAAATCCTTGAAAGCCTTGTCTAGTCTTGTGTGATTGATATCTCTGAATATAGTTGCAGTTTACATTTATATAGCACTTTTCACCTTGAAGGATCCTAAAGCTCTTTTAAAAATAAAATCTTTAAACCTTCTTACAGAGAATGGAAGAATCATTCCCTCCACTGCAGGAATCGCTGGGTGAAATTCTATGGCCTCTGTTATACCAGGAGGTCAGACTAGCCGATCAAAATGGTCCTTTCTGGCTTTAGAATGTGTACATCTAAAGTATACAAGAATCCCTTCACAGACATGATCCCACCTCCAGGGAGGGCTGCAACGGCTATTTTATCAGCACAAATCAACTCTACATGACAGTTTAGGGCAGGAACTGTAAAAGAATATTGTATCCAATTGAAACTGATAGGGTGAACTTTATACAGGGAAAAACATAGTTACACAAATTGGAATTTCTGTGGCATCAGCTAGAACTTGAGTAAAGGGGATTAGGAAATGGGCAAATTCAAAACCTCACTGCAGAAGAGCTTTCTTCTGAAGCTAGAGACCATAAAGCAGGTTTACACATCACTTCCCACTGCTTCTCCTCCCAATCTCCCCAACACTAGCCTGCCTCTTATCTGTCTCCTCTCAGCCGCCCCCACAGCCCAGCCATTCCTGCTCCTTCTCTCTCCCAAGTAGTCAGGCCTGTCTGGGAACAATGAGAAAATTGACAGTGTTGTTTATTGTATTTACATTACAGCCCATCCTGTAAGATTACTACTTATATTGGAATGAGACTGAATAATTAGTTGGGGGTAATGAAAGTTTACACAGGAGGGGGTGCATCAAGTGAGCCCCAGATGTCCTTGAATCAACCTTGGGTGGTTGCCATAGAGAAAGTTACTAAGCCCCCATTGTAGAGTAGTAGTGTAACCCTACTCCTGTAAGAGTCAGGAGGAGGTCGTACCAAGCCATTTTTTTTAAACTGTCTTTAAGTGTCTGCTCAATGTCAAGTCTCACCTGCTCACCTAAAACCTTTTTGCATTTCTACTGTAAGTGTATCTGCTTATCATTCCGTGCAATAAATCAGCAAGATGGTTCTGTCTTCCCACCACAAGCAATAAAAGTATTATTTGGATGGAACTTTGCCTCATTCCATGCTGGCCCCAAGCAGACCTACAGTCCTGAAGGATTTTATTTTTTTAGTAATGAACCATACCATTTTAATGTTCAGCTTTTTGTCTTTTTGATATGAACCACCGGCTACTGAGCTAAGTCAGTTTCAGCAAGATCTTTGGCCAAAGAAAACACAAGTCTACAATGGAGTAATGTTTTCTTCTTGTTGTTGCGTTAGCTTTCTCAGGGAAAAGGGATTATTGCATCTTTTGGAAATGACTTTCACAAGCAGCATTTGTAGGAAAATAAAGCAGTGCCTTAGAAGAAAGGAGGTGCTAAATGGGTTTTAACTTTTTTTCCCTCTCTCTTTCTGGCTGGACTTAAATCTAGTCAGTGAATGGAAACATCAAATCCAGAAACTGCACAAAGCATTTGAGTAGATTAAGAAGCTGACTTGTTTAGGGGGGAAAGCATTGGGTATATTTGGATAAAGTTTAAATAATTGGACTTGGGGTTAATTTTTCATTGCAATGCACAGGACTTGAGGTGGACTTTCATTGGAGTCACGCATCTACATCCCATGCACCATGTTCAAAATGTAACCCCTAATGTATAAGCATACCAGGCAGTGTCCAACCTCAGATACATCTCCCTGAACCTTAGCCTCCCAGCTGTAGCGCAGTTTATTGCTGCAAGGGAATACCTCTAATTTACGCCGCTGCTATCAGGTCTCTCAAACTGTGCTGTTGCTTAAAGAAAGGCTTCAGTCCAAAGTTACAGGGCTCTTTTCAGTATTCTGCCTCACCTCACCCAAGGAGCACATCGGAGGCACATTTAGATAGCAGGGAGCCATATGAGATCATCCCGATCCCCTGATCTCATTCCCAAGGGTCCAATTTGTGTCTGAGATGATAGGACGTGGAGGAATCCCATACAGTCCTCTCCCGCAAATAGAGTGGCCATCCCACAGCCAGTAATGTCGATACGTCCCCCTTGGATAATGGAATGCCCTGAACAGATGCAGAAGCCAGGAATGTCTGTGGGGTTTTTTTGTGGGTCAGAAACTGAGGAGGCTGTTTTCTACTAAATCCGCACATGACAAATATTGAGGCACAAGATATATTTTTAAAAAGCGCACACACTTCTAACCATCTAGATGTGTAGAGCCAAGTCGTGAAGGAACTGCAGCAGGAGTTTTGCACATTGTTGTACAAGTAGATTGCTCAGCTATGTCAGTTTGGGCAGCTGATAACCAGTGTATGACTCTATCTTGGGGAAGATTGAACAGTGATTGACTGGGAACACCTCTTCAGTCCCTGGTCTCATATTAAGATTATTTGAAACTCCCTGCATATTTTCTACCATAAACACTCTCCTGCCCTCACTTTCAGGGTTTGATCCAAAGCCCATTAAGGTCAGTGGGAATGTTTTCATGGATGGGCTTTTGATCAGGCCTCTAATGCTCCAGCAAACTTTGAATGATCAGTGATAACCATTAATACTAAGGGAACCAGAGAGACCATTTGTTGGTACCATCTGGTATCAAATCATTTTTCCTCACCACAACAAGGAAACCTCCATCTGAAGCAACTCCAGTTACAGTAATTAGGAATGAGACACCAAATCCATCTGCGTCATGTTTTGGTGCTTTGGATTGACCATCTGGCACGGCTGGTAGTGCATGCATTAAAAATGTGATCTTTAGAACAGGCACTGATCCTCCTTGGGATAAATTCCCTTTCCTGGCAATACCCCAGTTCACTTTGTATTTATCATTTTCATAGTAACAGCATTCACCGTTCACGCCGTGAAGGCTGTTAGGGCTTCCCCTCACCCTCCCTTGGTTCTTGTCATGCCGACAGAAAGCAGGCCAGAGTCCGAAGTGCAGGCAATGTGATGTTTCTTGAAGTTACCAAGCAAGCATAATCCACAGCTCTGTACACCAGTAGAGATTTTTCCTTCTCCCCCTCGTCTTTCTCAGTAGGCATCTCGTGTCTTGGCTCTGGGGAGGCAGTTCACTGTCCTGTTGTCCATCTGTCCCTTGCAGAATGTTCTTTTGATTCTTCTGAGTATTGAATCATCAACAAGGATTGTTTGTCTTCCCTGGACAGTTGGAGAACTCTCTGAGGTCAAGCTTGATTTTCTTACAGGTTAGGTCAAGCTACCATCCATAAGTGTGTTCTGTACATAGTTTCATAGATTCTAAGGCCAGAAGGGACCATTGTGATCAACTAGTCTGACCTCCTGTATAGCACAGGCCAGAGAACTTCCCCAAAATAACTCCTAGAGTAGATCTTCTAGAAAAACATCCAATCTTGTTTTAAAAATTGTCAGTGATGGAGAATCCACCACATTCCTTGGTAAATTGTTCCAGTGGTTAATTATTCTTAATTCCATCTCTCCATTTCCTTTCACCAGCTGGATCTTCAGAAGCATCCTCCATAGTTTCCATGTTGAGGACCTGGTATTGATTTAAAACATCTAGCTGTGTTGAATTCCTCCGGCTTCTCTTTTCAGCCTGCCCATCCTGCCCTGTCTCCAGCTGTGTAGAATGCAGCTGTGACCTCTTGCCTCTGGTGCTTACAAACCACAAGGCCACCTTTCTGACTTCCTCTCTCTCCGACTCCTTGGTGGCCAGCTCCATTCTTCCTTGAACCTCGTGTTATGTGGCTGCAAGCAGTTCTTTGCCCATGTTCAGTGGCTGTATCTTTAAAACTAGATAACCCACTCTTCTGTGTATTGTTTTTCCTTTCTAAACAAAACAAAATTGAACACATACACACTGAATCCCCAATGAAGCATTTGATCCTGCTCCCATTGAAACCATAGCAAAAATCCCACTGATCTCAATGGGAAAAAGAATGAGAACCTCAAAAAATCCAGGAACTTCAAAACTAATGGGAATGCCGTGTTCCTGTGAGACTGATTCTGGTCTCATTTACATCAATGTCACTACTTTTAGTCGGCAGAATAAACCCATGCTTATAGTCTAAGACCTGTTTCTGCAAGCATGGTCCTTGCTTAATTTTATACACAGGTTGTCCAATTGACGTCCCCTAAAGTTGCTAGAATTATAGGGCTTGATTCTGATGTCACTTAGGCTCTAATCTGGCAAACAATTAAGCACTTGAATCTAGCAGGACTACATATGTGTGTGAAGTTAAACATGTGCATTAGTGTTTGCAGGATTGGGTCCTAAATGAGATCAGGATCAAGCTCTGTACCTCAAGAGATGGTAAGAACAGACAGAAAGGACAATGCAGTGAGCTAACAGTGGCATGTTGTCTTTAGCTATGAATTTCTTAGATTTGGTGAATGTATATTATTCAACCTTATCCTTGTTAAAATATTTTTATCCAAAAAATGAATTGGTAATGCAGTCTTGGGAAAAGAAAATCACCACATCACTAAAAACAAAGCTCTAACTCTGTCTTGTGAAATGGCACGATCTAGCATTTCTGACAATTCTCTTTTTAAATAGAATATGTAAATGCATATCTCTGTGTATATATTGTGTTCTGTAGCTTTGTAATGCTTAGATTTTTGTCATGCCTGCCTGGAAAATAAAGTCCATCAAATAATGAGGAAGTGCATAAGCTAATGATACATGTTAGCTTTTTAAAATGGGTTTTAATGAAATTATCATAATCTGATTATACAGATTCAAAGAACCTTTTTAAGGCTCCATTTATTATTTTTGCATCTGCAACTGTCTATGCCAAGAAAAGGTACCACACTTGGGTTCATCATCAAGCTAGGAGCAGCATAAAGAGCAACTTTCTCCTCCTCCTCCTGCAAAACTATTCACAAATTACCCAAGCAGAGAGGCGCTAGGGGAGAAGTAGCTCCCAGACTTTTGGTGCAACAGGATTTTAATCAAACACAAAGTAAGGCATGACAAGTTCTGGTGTTCTGTTATTGGGAACTTAAATACAGGTATTTTAGTTACAGATGGAGTGAGCTACATAAAGCGTCTGTAAATAGTATGAATTCCAAGAAAATATCAGCAGAAGAGATTGAGTTCAGAGAACTGCGGTCGAGTTTAGGTCAGTCTCAGCTGGCTCGTGTCCTAGTCTAGAGAAAGCCCCTGTGGCAGATGTTGGGGGGGAGTGCAAGAAGCCTTCAGTCAAACGACCTCAAGCAGTGGTGTTAGACTTGGTAAGATAAGCAAGATGGACCTGTTCATTGTTTGGAACAGAAGCTCAGGAAAAACAGTGCTACTGGGAGTGGTATTTATGAATCTGTGGATAGCATCAGGGAGTTCCACATATTGAAAGCTTGCAAGATGTCAGTGGAATTACTCCTGGCTAATGTGGTCTACATGAGTGGAGAATCTGGCACCTGATACAAGAAATAGCCCCAATTACAAACTCCCACAATCATTTCTGAAAATAATAATAAAAATAATCATTCTGTAAAATATGTGGGGTGTGTAGAACATAGCCGGTCTCAAATTTGTTTAAATTTCGCTTTATTATGAAAATTTTAAAAGGGTGAAAATTGGTGCAAAAAATAAATGTCACAATTTTCTGGATACATATTGGGGACAGAAAAAAAAAGCAACAAATAGAGAAATGTAAGAGTATTGTAAGTGAAAGCAGTTTAATGCTGTGGTTTATTTCATGAAGGTGCCTTAACAGTACCAACACACATGTGCATGATCTTCCACTACATTGCCTCACTTTAAGAGACAGCCTCATATTTACACGTAGACTGACTTATTAACAAACATCTACCTAATGTAATGGATTGGATTTTCTTAACATAATCTATATTTTCATGTACTTGAGTGGTCCAAAATTTACATGAAAATCAGTTAAAAAAAAACAAATAGCTTTTGTAAAATCCAGGAATTTGGGGTTAAAAAAACAAAAACAAAGGGCCTTACATACATGATGGGGCTGCGTGCGGTCAAGGTTATATTAGTTCTAGTTGGTGGTGAACTTCAGAACTCCCTTGTGGCTTCACTATTCCTTAGTATGTAGCTGTCCCCAAATCCTGTCACTATAAGCTTTATCCTGTACTGCACCACACCGTCATGTATTCCCTTTAGCCATGTAGATATGGTGGACCAGATCCTCAGCTAGTGTAAATCCATGTAGCTTCACTGAAATCAATGAAGTTATGCTGATTTACACCATCTGAGAAACTGCCCTGAAATATGCATACTATATCTAAATAAACAAACACAATCCAGTAATTTGTATAGCATTGTGGGAGCCATCCAGATGAAATGCACCATATAAATGTAAGATCATGATCATCGTCTTTCATTTTTAACTGAGTCTTCAGGGTATCTGTTCTGAAATTTCAAAAGAGACAAAGTGCGTGAGGTCATCTATTTTATTGGACCAACTACTGTTGGTGAAAGAGACAAGCTTTGTGAATCCTGCCCACATGCTCAGGGTTTAGCTGATCGCCATATTTGGGGTCGGGAAGGAATTTTCCTCCAGGGCAGATTGGCAGAGGCTCTGGAGGTTTTTTGCCTTCCTCTGCAGCGTGGGGCACGGGTCACTTGCTGGAAGATTCTCTGCACCTTGAAGTCTTTAAACCATGATTGGGGACTTCAATGGCTCAGACACAGGTTTGCTACAGGAGTGGGTGGGTGAGATTCTGTAGCCTGCATTGTGCA
The DNA here is from genome assembly GCF_028017835.1 of Emys orbicularis. Classification (NCBI taxonomy): domain Eukaryota; kingdom Metazoa; phylum Chordata; order Testudines; family Emydidae; genus Emys; species Emys orbicularis. The sequence goes on from NC_088683.1 coordinate 352,168,033, forward strand.
GGAGGTCAGACTAGATGATCATAATGGTCCCTTCTGACCTTAAAGTCTATGAGTCTATGAACTGAAGTTGGTCCAATAAAATAGATGACCTCACCCACCTCGTCTCTTGCATATCCTGGGAAGAACACAGCTACAACCCTGAAATTTAAATACCTTCTCATGGCAGCAATGCAAAGTGGAAAAAGTTCTAAACACAGAACTAAAAGTTTAAAAAGCTATAACCTCCCTTTCCTCCTCCACAAAATATAGAACTAAAACACTTGCCATTTAACTGTAATTTTCAAAATGAGCAAGATTTTTGTTCTTAAAAAAACCCCTTCTTAATACTCCTAATAATCCTATTCATATTCTTGGATGAAATAATAAAAGCAGCTTTTTTCACAATGTTCATTTTGTAATCAAAATTCTGCACTGGAGAATTATCATAGAGACGCTGCCATGTTTGTGAAATGTAGGCCTCATTGTATTAAGATAAAGGAGGTTCCTATTCATGCCACAGATTGCTTGTCTTTTTGAAATATATTTTGTAGTCCATTTAGTCCATTTTCATAGCATGAAAAGAACAGCAAATTGTAATTAAGTGCAGTAGCGTATACAACACTATAATCATAATTGCCGGAATTATATTCACAATTTTCCTCACATATTTTGCAGATGCTTTCTCTTTTATCCACACGCCGTGTAGTTCACGTTCCCATTTTGTAGATGTTGCCATCAATTTGTTGCCACATGTTTTGTGTCACCGTGTTTTTCTCCTCCTTTGTGGAAGAGAACAAGGGTCTGATTCACGAAAAATGTCCTGTGGGTTGCATTGTTTCCACCGTTCTCTAAACCCCTGGGGGCACCTTTCATTCTGCGTCTGGTTTGTCATTTGCTCAGCCATGTACTGGATTATCCACTTAAAAAGAAACTGCACCAATTGTGTGTTCAGCCTATCGGTCTGAAAGTTCAGAACGTAACAAGCACTTCTCCCCGAGAATGAGGAACTGTGAAATATCTTTGACATTGAAGTTTTTATTAATTAGAGCTGGCATTTGCAAGCAGGAGGCTGCCATATTGCCTGTAAGTGACATCGTTTGTGCCCCAGGCAGCAGGGGATGCTGAATTGGAATGTGAAGGAAAAGGTCTCCATTCTGCTTTAATATGATAGTTTCTGGAGACGACTTTGGGCTTCCAAACCAAAAAGATTTAACATGTTCATTATTAAAGTTTTCCTTCTGGATTGCTAACCCAGGATTAAAGCAAGGTGTAGGTGATTTCACACACTGGGAAACAGGCTCTGTGGCTGCTAGTGTTTTTTACCAGCCAGCTGGTCGATTGACACCACAGTGGACTTCAGAAACTAACAGATTCCACTGTAAAGTGGTTCTGTGTGCTGCAAGACAGTGTCTATTCCTCAAACCAAGACTAGGCACAGGTGATTCTCAAGCAGCTCAGAGAGGCAAATCAGGAGAGATGCTAAATTCAGTTAATCTTCCTCCACCCCCGGTGTATGGGATTGAACCCCAGAATCTTCTGCACTAAAAGTATGAACTGCTACCATTTGAAATAAAGGAGTACATTCATGTGCTAGTAGCAGTAGTAATTTATTATCCTCTTGTATGGACTAGTGACTGACTAGAGGAGGACACATAACACACACCAAATCAATGGATTACGTTAAACAGCTGTTAAGCACCAGCATCTTTCAGTGACTACATTCTTGGACTAGTGAGAGTTTTATGATCTTTTATCTCATAACTCTACAGAGCTAGAAATGGGTGGCTAGATATACATGGGGGAAAAAGAGAGACTTCCAGCTTCCCAGTGGGGTGCCCAGCAGTTGACTTCAGTCATAATTGTGGGCGCTTGACGGATGCGCAGCACAACTCAGCTTTTGGCCAAGCAATTGACAGCAGTTCCGATAGGCATCCAGGAGTTAGATCCTTCTGTGGCGTTTATCCCAACTTCTCGAGAGTGCAGAAATGAGCTGGCACTCTCAGGACATGAGATATTTTGCAGGGATTTTTGGCACTTGTGCCCATCCCAGCTGGAAGTAATGCACAGTGCGCGGTGTGTTGGTATTTTTGCACTTCCAATCCCAGATGGAGTTCAAGAGTGAAAAACAACTTTCCACTGCAGTCAATATTAAAGTCAATGAGAGCTATGAGCCATTAGAAAGTCAGTCCACTTCTGTTTGGATGCCTACATAAGGGTTTAGGTGCCTGCCTTTAAGTACCCAAGCTCAACATTTTGGACTTAAACATTGTAGTTTGAATAAACACACATTTGAAAGAAATGGAAATTCCATGCTTAGGATAATACAATACAAACATGATGGTGCGTCGTATGATCTCTCTCATGCCCTCTCTGTTCCAAAATGCTTCAGAGAGTTAATTAATCCAAGACCATGGACCATAAGGGTAGAGATCCTCAGATATTATATGATACACTGAAGTATTCAGTGAGAGCCTAACACATGGTACAGAGAAATATTAATCTGAGCGCCTCACAGTCAATAATGAATTGTATCCTTGCAACACCCCTTAGGAGGTAGGGAAGAACTATCTTCATTTGATGAATGGGGAACTTAGGCACAAAGTTGATTAAGCAAGTTGCACAAAGTCACACAAAAAGTCTGTGGCAGAGCTGGTCTTCCCTGTACACGAGACCATCCTTCCTAACATTACAGTTAAAAGGGATTTTTTTTTCTGATCTAATTTCAAAATAGATGTACAGTGAGTGAAATGAGGCATTACCAGAAGGCTGCTCCAAATATTAGAACCTCTTGCAATTCCCCAGCTTTCACAATGGAATCAGATCCTATTTTGCTATCTGCTTACATACAGGCACCATGGGATAACATATAACAGCCTACTTATTTACACAAGGTCCAGTCCGTTTTCTCTCCATATTAACTACGTGTAAACTGCTACACAAACATTTAATTATTTTCGAACCATTATTTAATGACTGGGAGCACAGGACTTTGGTGTTCCAACACTGAGCATCACCATGCCTTTTAAATGCTAGAAAATCTCAAGAACACCACTGAGATCCACAAAGCCTGAGTTAGGTCCCTAGGTTTGCTATACAATGAAAGGGAAGAGATAGGCACCTTGGAATGGGATTCACAAAAGCCAGCACGCTGGGCGGGGAGCACCTAAGTTAGGCAGTGAGAGATGCCAATGAGAGGGGTGCGTGCCAAGCCCCTCGCCTCTCTCAGATAAGTGCCTAAGTCAGGGCTGCAAGGAGGCACCTATTTCTGCTTAGTGCTCCATGAACAGGAACCAGCTGTCGGACCTAAGGCACTTTAGGCATCTAAGGGTATGTCTACACCCAGCCGCTAGTTTGGCGGCTGGGAATCGAAGTTCTGGGTTCGACTTATCGCGTCTTGTCTGGACGCGATAAGTCGAACCAGGAAGTGATCGCCGTCGACTGCGGTACTCCAGCTAGACGAGAGGAGTACCGCGGCGTCGACGGGGGAACCGCGGCGTCGACGGGGGAGCCTGCCTGCCGCGTGTGGACCGAGGTAAGTTCGAACTAAGGTACTTCGAACTTCAGCTACGTTATTCATGTAGCTGAAGTTGCGTACCTTAGTTCGAATTGGGGGGTAAGCGTAGACCAAGCCTAACACACTTCTTGCAGAAATGAGTCAGGCGCCCGCCTCCCTCCACACCTAGTGGCTGGAAGAAGAGGAGGAGGTAGTGGTGCTGCTCACCTTATAACATTTATCCCAGTGGTTAGAGCACGTTGCTGAGAAGTGGGAGACTCCTGTTCAAGTCTTTTCCCCCCTCTGACAGAGAGGGGAATTGAACCCAGGTGTCCCAGATCCCAGGTGAGTGTGCAAGTCACTGGGCTAAAAGTTATAAAGCAGGCACCACCCCCTCTTCCTCCTCCTCCTGTGGCAGAGGCCACATTTTGAATGGGACCCAATCTGGTAGGCAGCCTCTGAGCACAACTACCCTACTGGGGCCTGCGCACAAAATAGGCATTGGCTTGCCTATCTTTCCCCATCTTGTGGATTGCTCTGTGGCTGAGGTGAGAGCTGGACGTTCAGATACCTACCAGGAGACAGCAGAAACATAGACACCTAGAGAATTTTACCCTGAAAACGTAGGTGCTGAGTGAGTTTATGCACCTACAGAGTTCAATGGGAGTTTTGTGGATTGCTCTGTGCCGACAATTGGGATATAGGTGCCTAAACCCGAGACTTAGGTGAAGTACCTTTGTGGATCCCACCCTGGATAATCACAGATCCTGGGTTCAGCAAAGCTGTAGGAAAAGAAATATATTTCCAGCCCTCTGCCTAAAAATGTGTGTGTATTTCTGTATTTTCAAGAAAAAAGAATCACTAGCTTGTTACAATACCAGCCTCTTTCCCATTTGGCTGGCAATATATTTTTGATCACTTTCAGTACTTAAAATCTCTCCTACAGCTACAGCTGAGCAAAATGTCCAAGACATGAGCAATATAAAACTTTTTAAATTATCTGCTTTTTGGGGGGTAAGATGTATTTTTCTCCCTGAATGGCAAAATATTTAATTGGGGGAAGGTGTCTCTTGGGGGCCTATAGGGACAGGTCTTAATACCAACATAATTGAATATCTTTGTTGATTATGTAAAAGAGGAAGCAAATGCCATGTTAATGAAAGTCACAGGCAGTACTAAATTGGGAGGAATTGCAAACATAAATGCAGACAAACAATAAAAAGAGACCTAGAGGGATTAGAAACATTAATAAAATAACATTTAGCTTGGAAAACTAATTTGAAAAACATATCCCAGTTGGAGTGTGTCACACTTTTGGGGTGCAGTTCAGACCAGTAAGGGGTTATGTCTAGGGTTGCCAACTTTCTAGTCGGGCAAAACCGAACACCCTAGCACCGCCCATACCCCAAGGCTCCTGCCCCTGCTCACTACAGTCCCCCTCCCTCAGTGGCTTGCTCTCCCCCACCCTCATTCAGTTTCCCTGGGCTTGGGCAGGGGGTTGGGGTGCAGGAGGGGCTGAGGGCTCTTATTGGAGGTGTGGGCTCCAGGGTGGGGCCAGAAATGAGGGGTTCAGGGTGCGGGAGGGGGCTCCGGGCTGGAGCAGGGAGGGGGTGAGAGCTCCGGCTGGGGGTGCGGACTCTGGGGTGGGGCTGGGGAAGAGGGGTTTGGGGTTGAGGAGGGGGCTGGAGGGTGGGGCCAAGGGATTCGGAGTGCAGAGGCCTGGGAGTGGGGGTGAGGCTGGTGCGGGGCCCCAGGGCCATTGGCTGGTACCCGAGCCCCCCCACTCTCCCCTCCAGGTCAGGTGAGGGGTTGGGGGGCAGAGGGCCAGGAGCAGGGCATAGGTGCGGGAAGCACCCCCCACATTCCTACTTCCTGCACCTATGCTGGCAACGCACTGCGCACACCCCAGAAGCAGAGAACAGCCAACGGGTCTGGGTCCTAGGTGGGGGGCCAGGAGGCTCCATGCGCCACTCTCGCCCAAAGGCACCGCCCCCTCTGCTCCCATTGGCTGGTTCGAGTGCAGAGCCAGTGCTCGAGGCAGGGGCAATGTGCGGAGCCCCATGGGCCCCCCACCTAGGAACCGGACTTGCTCGCTGCTTCCAGGGCGCAGCGCAGTGCCAGCCAGGACAGGTAGGGACTAGCCTGCTGACCGGACCTTTAACGGTCGAAAACCAGACACCCTGTCACCCTAGTTATGTCACCACTTGCCCTGAAACCCTGGGTGCCTTACAGTGCTTTGCTGCTCTAGCTCCCGAGCTGGGTCATTCACATCCAGTCTACAAGCATGCAGGTCACACCCTGAGTGTGTGCTAGACATCCCTCAGCAGCTCTGGGCCCAGCAGCCTATCTGCAGCCCCACCGCCCCACTCTGGCGTCTATCAGCCTTGCTCACAACCAGCAAGGTGACTCCATTGCCCTCCCAGTTCCCAATTTCCTCAAAACCATGTGCCCCTGAAGGGTCAAATCCACCCCTGCACCACTCAGAGAACTAATAAGGATTGTTGCTTCTTTAAAGAGACAAAAGCACAGCTTAGTAACTAGGGTAGATACACCCTTCCCTTTAAACACTGCACTGAGTTGGTTTATAGTAAAAATACACCAACATATACACAGAATTAAGTGAGTTCAAGTATAAGGAATATAGATATGCTTTCTAGTGCTTAAGACTTAACTTACCAGGCTACAGTCTTTGTTCAAGGTAGATTTCTAACTAATATTTTTTTCTTTCCAGCCATGGTTGATTTTCCCTCAGTCAGGACCTTCCCCAGAAGCATAAGGGGCTAGTTTCCCTCGTCTTCCCAGGTGAAAGAATTTGGCCTAAGCAGGTTTCTCACCTATATTCAGTTTCCAGAGATTTCCACTTCCCCTTGGTTGTAGGACCCAGATTTCTCCACTTTCTAGATCTCTGTCCCCTGGTGTCTGTATGGTAATTGATGCCAAAATGGCTTTCTATCTCTGCTTATAGCTCTCAAAGTTCAATGACCTTGTTTCAAGAGGCAGGATGGCCTCATGCTGTTCTTCCCTTCCTGTGGTCTTCCCATTCCCCTGCTGATTTTAATGTAAATGGAGCTTCCATTGTTTTTGGTCACACCTTGCTTAATTTCATTGGAGACAGGTAGATAGCATTATTCCCCCATTCTATGATTCTATGACATTCCCTCCTGTCTGGAAGAGACCTGTTTCTCCCTTTGTTTGCTCAGACTGTAATGCAGGGGTTGGCAACCTCTAGCACGCGGCTCGCCAGGGTAAGCACCCTGGCGGGCCGGGCCAGTTTGTTTACCTGCCGCGTTGGCAGGTTTGGCCGATTGCGGCTCCCACTGGCCGCAGTTCACCGTCCCAGGACAATGGGGGCTGCGGGAAGCGGCGTGGGTGAGGGGCAGGTAAACAAACTGGCCCGGCCCACCAGGGTGCTTACCCTGGCGAGCCGCGTGCCAGACGTTGCCAACCCCTGCTGTAATGGGTACTATTAATGAGTATCCATAATTCCTTACATAACGTTAATACATACAGTTCACAATGATATTAACCACTAGTGTGTCACAAGCTTTCATAAAACACCTCACTCAATAAACTCTTACCACTTTTAGAAATTTCGGTAACTTGGATACCAGGAATGCAAAGCATTGCATGAGTACCTGATACTTCTGTTAGAAGAATGAGGTGTGGTGAAGTGACTGGACCATAGGACTAGGAGCCAGGAACTGCTGGTTTCTAAATTTAGCACTGCAACCAATTTCCTTTGTTACCTTGGGCAAGTCACTTAGTCTGCCTCAGTTTCCCCACTGGTAAAAGGAATATGAAAACTGACATTACCACTATTTCATTAGGATGTTGAGAATTAATTAATTAATACTTGTAAAGCTGTTTTGAATACGTAAACACCTATGTAAGTGCTATGTATCATTATTGCACTCCCGTGCTGTGCATTATTCCCCCATTCGTCAGTCTTTCACTAATTAGCCTTGGAGATTTCAAACTCTGTACCTCAGTACAGGTTGCTTTTCAAAGGGCATGATTCTAAAAAGTTCTGAGCCGCTGCAGCTCCCACTGGATCTGGCATAACGAGTGCAGTGTGGCCAATATTAAGGACATTTCAGATTTCTGTGGTCACTCAACAATAGCCTTATTTCCTCTTTTCCCCTTCCTGTGTACTGTTCAACTTTACGCAGCTAATAAATTCAGACATTACATTTCTGACATGCATTTAAAAAGAACACAGCCCTTGTGCACATTGGTTATATTAATCCTGTATTAGTGACTCTGATTATTCTAATTGTAACTAGCATTGAGGCTCCTGGTGAAATATGCTGTGTTTCAATTATTATTACCACTAAATAAATCCAATGTCTGTTCCTGGATATTCTTTCCCCCACCCCAAATAGCCCTTTCATCTCCCTGTCCCTGAAGGATTCTATTTCAGTGTTAACATTGAATGGCATACAAATAAGATAAATAAGGGATATCAGTATGGAAATAGGAATTCATTCCTTAAGGATAAAATAACACGACAAAAGCAAAAATTGGCTTTGATTTTGACAAAATATTTTCTGGGAGAACAAAAGGTGGACCTGAGGAAAGTTCTGCCGTTCCAAGATTTGAATGAGAAATAGTGCAAAAACATGCAAATCTTTAAAGATGGTTTTGCTTGTTATAGTACAAAGGGAAGTGCAGCTAATTATCTAGGCAAGTGGAACCAGGTTCAGTTTCTTCCCACTAAAAGATAGTCAAATAATCATTGACTTCTTTCTGACCTAAGTAAGGATCATAGAATCATAGAATATCAGGGTTGGAAGGGACCTTAGGAGGTCATCTAGTCCAACCCCCTGCTCAAAGCGGGACCAATTCCCAACTAAATCATCCCAGCCAGGGCTTTGTCAAGCCTGACCTTAAAAACCTCTAAGGAAGGAGATTCCACCACCTCCCTAGGTAACCCATTCCAGTGCTTCACCACCCTCCTAGTGAAAAAGTTTTTCCTAATATCCAACCTAAACCTCCCCCGCTGCAACTTGAGACCATTACTCCTTGTTCTGTCATCAGGTACCACTGAGAACAGTCTAGATCCATCCTCTTTGGAATCCCCTTTCAGGTAGTTGAAAGCAGCTATCAAATCCCCCCTCATTCTTCTCTTCTGCAGACTAAACAATCCCAGTTCCCTCAGCCTCTCCTCATAAGTCATGTGCTCCAGCCCCCTAATCATTTTTGTTGCCCTCCGCTGGACTCTTTCCAATTTTTCCACATCCTTCTTGTAGTGTGGGGCCCAAAACTGGACACAGTACTCCAGATGAGGCCTCACCAATGTCGAATAGAAGGGAACGATCACGTCCCTCGATCTGCTGGCAATGCCCCTACTTATACAGCCCAAAATGCCATTAGCCTTCTTGGCAACAAGGGCACACTGTTGACTCATATCCAGCTTCTCGTCCACTGTAACCCCTAGGTCCTTTTCTGCAGAACTGCTTCCTAGCCATTCGGTCCCTAGTCTGTAACAGTGAATGGGATTCTTCCATCCTAAGTGCAGGACTCTGCACTTGTCCTTGTTGAACCTCATCAGGTTTCTTTTGGCCCAATCCTCTAATTTGTCTAGGTCCCTCTGTATCCTATCCCTACCCTCCAGCGTATCTCCCACTCCTTCCAGTTTAGTGTCATCTGCAAACTTGCTGAGAGTGCAGTCCACGCCATCCTCCAAATCATTAATGAAGATATTGAACAAAACCGGCCCCAGGACCGACCCTTGGGGCACTCCACTTGAAACCGGCTGCCAACTAGACATGGAGCCGTTGATCACTACCCGTTGAGCCTGTCGATCTAGCCAGCTTTCTATCCACCCTATAGTCCATTCATCCAGCCCATACTTCTTTAACTTGCCGGCAAGAATGCTGTGGGAGACTGTATCAAAAGGATGAAAGAAGCAAAAGGTTAAGGGAATGTATCCACCTCAGCCTCTTGACTGCCTGTAACTGGATGTCCTTTTCCATAGCCTCTTTGATTTCCATCACCTTTGCTGTTGAAACTAGGAGATAGTGCAGCATGTTAATGGATTCACTGTCCTGATCTCCTTCCCCCAACTCACTGGTGCTGGGTACACACGCCCTGCTCAGAGTGCCAGCTAACACCAGTAATTGTTCTGGACAATATTTGATCTCTACCTGCCATTGCTGCAGGCACAACATGTGCTGCAGTGTCTTTGGAGCACTAAGAAGAGACTTTGCGGTGATTGTCTCTAGGGGTTTGTGGTCTGATTGTCCTGGGTGACCACAATTGTACTGATGGAATCACTCCACTACAAATACCACAGCCAGAAGCCCTTTATCTATTCGGGCATACCCCTGTTCAGCCTCTGAAAGGGCTCCGCTGGCATAAGCAACTGGCTGTTCCTGCAAAAGAGCTACACCCAATCCTCTCTCTGATGCATCACACTGGAGTGTCAGCGGCTCTCCTAGCTGGTAGTATTTCAGGACAGAGGCATTCATTGCCATTTGTTTCACCATGTCAAATGCTTGTTGTTGGAGACCTGCCCAGTCTCACTCAACATCCTGCCTTGGGAGCTGATGTATGGGTTCCGCTACTGCAGCCAGTTGCAGACAGAACTTGGACGGAACATTTATCTTTCCTATGAAGTGCTGTACCCCTTTAATATCCACTGGAGCTGGCATGTCTCTGACTGTCTTGATCTTGTTGGGCTCTGCTTTCCATCCCTCTGCTCTGAGCAGCTGTCTAATGTATATCACTCATGCTGTTTGAGTCATATTTTTTCTGGGTTTAGTTTTATGTTCTTGTCTCTGCATCGCTGTAGAAAAGCTTGTCATTTTCTGTCATGGTCTCGTTCAGTTCCTGTATCATTGCTCCCTTCACCTATAATGAGGATATCATCTGCAGTTATTTTCACCCCAGGCAGTCCTTTCAGCGCTTGTGTGAGCCTTCTGTATGTAATGCCGACAGACCCCGGTTGTCGGCAGGCGGGATCAAACCTGGGACCTCTGGAGCTAAATACATGAGTCTCTACTGCATGAGCTAAAAGCCATATGCCTCTTAGCTAAGGCTGTAGAGCAGACTCATTAATCTCTAAGTGGTCTCAGTGCCACTAGAGGGGACAGAACACCACACCCAGGGAGCTGTGTGGTTTACATACTTCCCTTGGCTGAGGAAGTGCGTCCCGAGCTTCAGAGACTTCCCAGTTGAAATCTCTGTACCGGCCACCACTTGTAACACCAACAGACCCCAGTCGGCTGTGGATGGGTTCAAACCTGGGACCTTTAGAGCTAAATACATGAGCCTCTATTGCATGAGCTAAAAGCCACATGGTTCTTAGTTAATCTCTAAGTGGTCTCGGTGCACTAGAGGGGACAGAACACCACACCGAGGAGGTGTGTGGGTTACATGTGGAACACCTCTAGTGTTGGGCTTATGCCCATCAGCTAGGGTGACCAGTCAGCAAATGTGAAAAATCGGGACGGGGTGGGAGGTAATAGGAGCCTATATAAGAAAAAGACCCAAAAATCAGGACTGTCCCTATAAAATCAGGACATCTGGTCACCCTACCATCAGTATACGCAGCCATCTCTAGTGACCAAATAGTACTGCAAAGGTTGTCAGCATGCGGGACTCTACTCAGCCTTATGTCCCCAAACCTGTTCCTCACATCACAGACCATAAAGATTCTGGCTTTGGAAAGTTTTGACAAGATGTCATTAATTATGGACAGTGGATAGTGGCATCTTTTCAATGACCCACTGAGTGGGTTTGGGTCTCTGCAGATGCATAATTTGCCTGATGGCTTCTTTACCACCATCGTGCTACTTACCCAGGTTGCATGGGGCTCTGCGGCTGCTACAGTACCCTGTTCTGCAGACTTTCAAGTGCCTTGCATACTGGATTATGCAGTGTCACTGGAGTTTTCCTTCGTGGTGAGCATACATGTTCCATTGCGGGGTCTTCTTCCAGTCGCAGCTTCCTGTGAGGCATCTGTTGCCTTTGAAAAGATTCCCCATGTGCTTTTAAAATTGTCTCTGCTGTCCTTGGAACATCCTCTTTTGCTTCTTGCACTGCAGCTGTAAAATTCTGATGCTGCAACCTGATCCGATCCATGGCTTGTATGGCTCTGTTCCCCAAGAGAGGTCTCTGGTACATACCACACACTTCAGTTGGTACCATCTATTATTTTACAGGTTAGACAGTATAAGGTCACTGTGACGGGTTGGCCCCCCCTTAAGGTGCCACCTGATGTACTGAGATACTACTGAGCCCGCCTGTTCTGCCAGCCTGGGCCCCCTTCAGTCTGTCTTGCTGAGCCAGACTCTTAACCCTCCTCTAGCACAGACACAGGCAGGGCCACACCCAGCTGCAGAAAGACACAAACACTGAGATCAGCTCTGGGAAGACTCAGCTTAAGAGACTTGCCCCAGCACTCAGGGGCCCACCTCCCTTGGAGTGCAGACCCAAAGGTATATTGTCTTGCGCTGTATAGAAAAATCTGCACAGCGCAAGCTCAAAAAATTCACCCTCTCCCTGAATGTGGAGAGAGAGATGCACAACTTCCCCCCCCCCTTAGAAATTCCACAAACTGGGTTTAATAATAAACAAAACAAATTTATTAACTGTAAAAGGCAGATTTTAAGTGATTATAAGAGATATCAAACAGAACAAAGCACATTACTGAGCAAATAAAACAAAACACGTAGACTAAACTTAATACACTAAAGAAATTGGCTACAAATAGTAATTTCTCACCCTAAATGTTGTTTCAGGCAGATTGCAAAGTTTCATGAAAGCCAGCTGCACTGGCCTGCAGCTTGAAACTTCAGGTATTATTACTCACAGCCTAGACATGCTTCCAGCTTGGGTTCAGCTCTTCTCCCCCCAGTTCAGTTCTTGTTTCCAGGTGTTTCCCAGTGTCTCTTTGGGTGGGGAGGAGAGGAGAACCATGATGATGTCACTCCCCTGCCCTATATAACTTTTGTGTATGGCGGGAACCCTTTGTCTTACAGTGGAAAAACACTGGCATTGCAAGGTGGGGTCCAGTACCAGATGACTCAGTCACATGTCTCTGCAGGGTCATAGCAGCCATTACTCGCAGTCTGTCTGGAGTATCCACAGGAAGACTAAGCTCTTTCACAGTCCATTGTCTTTGCTGATGGGCCATCAGCCCTGTCTGGCTTTTTCATTGTTGTAACTGAAGGGCTAGTTGTGGGTGTCACCCAAAGTAGCACATTTGAAATATAGATGCATGGTCAATATTCCCCCGCTTCAGGTACAAAAATGATACATGCATACAAATTGGATCAACACATTCAGTAGATCAGAACCTTTTCAATGATACTTCACATGACCCCTCTTGCATAAAACATATCTTAGTTATGCCATAATCATATAACAATATTTCTATGAAGAATATGGGGTGTAACGTCACAGTCACATTTTCCTACTTGCTGCATTGTGCTCTCATTGTATTATTAAAATGTGCCTGCTTTTTGTAATGGGTGTGATCGAGTCCATAAGCCACCGTGGCATATTTGAAGTTACTAGTGTGGAAGCAAAAAAAACAAAAACAAAGGGAAGACAAAATATATGGCTATCAATATTCCAGAAGCAATCATCAGAGTAGATGGAGAAACACTATGTAACTTATTTTACTTAGCTGGGGAGTGAGTTTTGCAATGATGGTGATACCATGGCAGACATCAAGCAATGAATATCAAAAACAGCAAACAATTTTCATAAACTTTACATTTGGAAAAGTACCATGATCATTATGATACAAAAGGATGTATTTTTAACACCAGCATCCTATCAAGTCTATTCTCCTTTGTGGAGCAGAGTCATCACACCAATTTATAAGGTCAACTCATATCAAAGTAAATGCCTGTAGAAGATTTTCAAACTCTATTGGAAAGAGTTTATTACAACATCAGAAATTAAAAGTAAAGCACACCAACTTAAAGTATCAAAGTGGCAAGACGACGACGATAGTCACATTTAGGACACGCTTTAAGGATGTCACCAACATGACTTTCACATCAAGTTATAATATGAACACTAGCTGGAAAGAGAAAAAGAGGGTGATCTAGAGAAACATTATGTAGAGCAACAGAGAAAGAAGCTAGAACTTGGTGGACGCTCTATGCACTTGAGGATGCGAGACGATGAAGAAAGAAGTGCTGCTTCCTACAGAGGGGACCTAGATGAGTCTGAATCTTGATTGAGGAACAGAGGGAACAGTCTCTGAAGCATGTCATCCATCTTCCCTTGGACCCCACTAAAACTGTTCCATTAGGGATTCACAGGGTTCCGTGCGAGTCCAAAGGTTGGGATAGGGTGGACTCATGGAGCAGGCCCTCTTCACAATGTGCTACACTCCAGAGGAGGATGGTATCTGTACCTAGGTGATTGCTACTTTAGCATTAACTTAGACTCATCACCTGCACCCCATAGGCCAGTGCCAGTCATGTTGTAAAGAGGGGAAGTGCTGGTGTCGAAAGGCCTGTCCCTCATACGACAGGAGATTCCCTATTGCTACAGGAGTTGTCTATAGTTGCTAGATAAGGTGCCAGTAGATGGCCCTCAAGAACATGTAGTTTAGTTCTTGGGTTATATAGGACCAATAAAACTTGTTGTGCCCTACAAAGTGCTCCCTCAGAGTGCTTGTTATATGAGCCCGTAAAACATGTGGGTCTTTGGTACACGGAGGCAGAAGCAACACCCCGTTGCCTCCCATGTCACCCCAAGACACCTCGCCTAACTTCTGTTAGAAACTTGACAAGGTGAACTTTCTGTAGATCATTTCTTCAGGTATTTCTTCAGAAGGAACAGTATGGCCCATGGAAAGTAAGAGAGGAAAGCTGCATTTCTTAGCTCAGAAGTCATTGAACTTTCAGAGCCAGGGAACTGATTTTATGTGTTTAACAGGGACAGGTGCACTTCCCTCTGCTTCAGATGTAAAAATAAATACAATTTCCTTCTTTTAAAAATGTGTTTCTGGTGTATTTTGAATGTTGACAGATCACTGTGTAGCTGATGATCAGTTAGTGAATGTTTGTAAACCACTTTGGAGATGTACAGTGCTATATAGGTATTAAGCACTACTATTATTATGAGTACACTTCAAGATCCTTAGATACCTGTTGGAGTGCAGCAGACACGATCTTAATCTATTAATAGCCCTCTATAAGTGCAGTTGCTCAGAGACTGCCAAAACATTGCTATTGTAGAATAATTCTTTCTTTTCCAAATAGCATGGGGTGTCACGAATGTTAATAACACGGAGGAAGAATTGCTCCTCTCATCTTCTTCCCATTTTTGTACATACAGTGGGTGAGAGAGTCTGTCTCCTTAAAATGACAGGAGAAAATCTCGTCCCACTAAGACTCCAATCATCTGCATAAAGTCTTTAATTTGGGATTTGAGTGCCAGATAATTAGTAGCTGAGGTGGAATCACACTGCTTCGTGAGTCCCTTGGCCAAATTAATAAATGAGATTGTAAAAGGTTACTAGAATTGGCCTTTAATCTTATCAGCATTTTTCCTTTATAGCATGCTGTAGATAGTTATATTGTCCTATTTTGAGGAAGAGGGTGGAGGAGAAGGTCAAGAGACTAAAATTTGTGAACATAGCGCCAGATCCTCAACTGGTGTAATCTGGCATAGCTCTGTTGACTTCAGTGGAGCTATGTGAATTTACACCGGGGTAGAGGATCGGGTTCATACTCTCTTGTATCAGCAGTGCCTGCAAATTGGTGTAAAGCAGTTTGTAAGAGTAGATGAAAAATCTGCCCAGTGAGCAAGATAGCATCTGTAAAAGAAAAATCCCAAAACACAACTGCAACAGGCTTTGCAGGCAGAGTAAGCCAATGGAAGTTGAATTAAGGTCAGTAGAGAATGTAAAAGGGAGGAAACAGCAATTAGAGCCGTGAGAAATACATTTTTAACTCAAGTGCACGCGTGCACACACACACAACTCATTAGTGTAAGCTGGTGACAGCTGAAAGTAGGTTGGGGATATTGACATGGCATGTACTGGAGACGTACATTCAGAGCAATTTAGAGTCAGAGGTAAAGGTCAGGATGTATCTGACTTGAAGCATAGTAGGCTCAGTCTGTCCTGAGAAAACCCCACTGCTTGAAACTGGCCCAGCACAAGCCAGAGGGGCTTGATACCAATCAGCGCTAATGGGAGGGACAATGACTCTGCAAAGGGTAAAGGATCAACAGTGATGGAACACTGTGGGTCAGGAGAGGGGTCAGTCTAACAGCAGGACATATGGTAGCATTTCTGGCTGTACATGTGGGGGCTGGGCAGAGATGATCTGGCTGTCAGGAAATCTGGGTTCTAGTCCCATCTCTGACACTGGTTTGCTGGGTGAACTCGGGCAAGTCAGTTCCCCTCAGTGACTCCATCTGTACACTGAGGACTATAATGCTTCCTGCTTTTGTAAAGTGCTTTAGAGATACTGCTTCTGACACACAAAGCAGTAGTTATACAAGATGTTCTTCTGTTTGTAGGATTGCCAGACATATCCCTGCCCACCTGCCCATGCCTCTCAGCATTACAGAAGCCCATTGTTATTCTTCAGCCTATCTAATCTATTTTTGCCTCTATCACTGTGGTATCTAAGTGTTTTCCCCCCCAACAATCACTAATCTTGTTATCAAAAGAAATGTACCTATCTTGTTTCATAAATTAATAGATTTCATGTCCGGAAGGGACCATTATGATCATTTATTCTGACCTCCTTCATAATATAGGATTCAGAATTTCATCCAGTAATTCCTGCATCGAGCCCATATGTTGGGGTTGAACTATTTCAAAGATATACATAGGTTCATATGCCAAAAAACTACAGTCAGGATCAGCACCCCATCGTGACAGGCACTGTATAAAGACTTGATAAGAGACAGACCTTTCCCTGAAGAACCTACAATCTAACTAGACCACACTGGGGAACTGAGGCATAGAGATTAAGTGACTAGTCTCAGTTTACACAGGCAGTTTGCAGCAGCACTGGGAAATGAACCTTCTCAGTACACTCTAGTGCCTCAACCACACAATCATTCCTCCTGTCCTGACATAAGAATTTTTTTTTAAAGGGGATTTTTTTTTCCGTTTGCATCAGAAGAGCAATGTGTGAAAACTGTTCCTGGATTCCCGACGTAGTAGTCAGTCTCCATCGCCAATCATAATAGTCAAGGCTCTTCAAAACGGCTGCAGTGATGCCATAACATTCCTGTTCATGGTTTGGTAGGATCTCTTTTGATATATAGCACTGCCCTCATCACTGCCATTGTCAGATAAGCAGCAGCATGAAGATGGAAAGTCTCCCATGTTAATTTTCCAGGGGCATGCTCTCAAGCTGATACACAGGGCATTAGCCCCCCTGTATTGAGTCAAGACTCAAGCCCATAAAGGATGTCAGCCGTTGTACACTTGCGGTAATCAGATTTGCTGGTCACTTAGTACCAGCATTCCCAGCTGCACTTAAAAATGTGTTCAGAATAGAAAATGTTGGAAGGGAGGACAGCTTAAATACTTGACAGCCGTTTTTCAGGCCAAGCAAGATGTGTTTTTTTATTGCAGAAGCCAGTGTGCAAGGAGAATCTTCCCAGAATGCTAATGTGGACTTGGTATTTGAGTAGGCTTTTACCACAGCAGATGTTGGTACTGTCACGGCAATTAAACTTTCCAGCTGGGCTTTCCTGTGCGTGAGGAGCTACTATTATGATTATTATTATTTGTATTGCCCCCAGGCTACAGTCAGGATCGGGCCTGCGTTGTGCTGAGTGCTGTAGATGCACAAATGAAGAGGCAGCCCGGGCTCTGTAGAGCTTACAATCTAAAAATGAAGGCCATTACTTTTCAGCTCTGAGTCACAGTGCAAGGAGAAGCATTTCATCCTATTTACTTCAGACCATTTCTCTAGTTCGTCCAGATCATTTTGAATTTTAATCCTATCCTCCAAAGCACTTGCAACCCCTCCCAGCTTGGTATCATCCTCAAATTTTATAAGTGTACTCTCTATACCGTTATCTAAATCACTGATGAAGATATTGAACAGAACCAGACCCAGAACTGATCCCTGTGGGACGCCACTCAATATGCCCTTCCATCTAGGTTGTGTTTCCTTAGTTTATTGATGAGAAGCAGGGCCAGTGCAACAACTAGGCAGCCGCCTAGGGTGCCTAGTGGTTGAGGGAGCCTAAAAGCCCGCTCAGGCGAAGAGGTGGAGTGGAGGTGAGCTGGGGCTCGGGGAGGGCCACCCGCAGTAACGGGGGGGGGGGAACCCAGGGGAACCGCTCCCCGCCCAAGATCACCTCCACTCTGCCTCCTCCGCTGAGCACACAGCCCCCACTCTAATTCTCCTCCAATCGGTGCTGCAAGCCTGGGAGGGGAGGGGAGGGAAGGAGAATTAGAGCGGCGCCGGCATGCTCAGCGGAGGAGGCGGAGTGGAGGTGAGCTGGGGCGGGCTCCCCGGGCGGGGTTAGCTGCCGCGGAGGGGGGCTTCCCAGGCGGGGGGGGCGGTGTTAGCTGCCGTGGAGGGGGCGGGGTTAGCTGCCGCCGGGGGGGGGGCTCCCCGGGCAGGGTTAGCTGCAGAGGGGAGAGTAGCTGCTGCGGGGGGGGGAACTCCCCGGGCGGCGGGCTGGGTTAGCTGCCGTAGCAGGGGGCTCCTCTGGTGGGAGGGGTGGGTGGGTGTGGTTAACTGCTGCGGGGGGGTGGGGGGTGGCGCAAGGTGGAAGTTTCACCTAGGGCGCGAAACTTCCTTGCACCGGCCCTGATGAGAAGGTCATGCAAGACAGCATTAAAATCTTACTAAAGTCAAGATATACCACATCTACCACTTCCCTTCTATCCACAGGGCTTGTTACCCTGTCAAAGAAAGCTATTAGGTTGGTTTGACACAATTTGTTCTTGACAAATACATGCTGACTGTTACTTATCACCTTATTATCTTCTACATGTTTGCAAACTGATTGCTTAATTATTTGCCCCATTACCTTTCTGGGTACTGAAGTTAAACTGACTGGTCTGTAATTCCCCCGTTGTCCTTATTTCCTTTTGTATAGACCTGGACTATATTTGCCCTTTTCCAGTTCCCTGGAATCACTCCCATCTTCCATGACTTTTCAAAGATAATCGCTAATGTCTCAGATATCTCATCAGTCAGCTCCTTGAATATTCTAGGATATATTTCATCAGGCCCTGGTGGCTTATTCATAGATTCATAGATTCTAGGACTGGAAGGGACCTCGAGAGGTCATCGAGTCCAGTCCCCTGCCCGCATGGCAGGACCAAATACTGTCTAGACCATCCCTGATAGACATTTATCTAACCAACTCTTAAATATCTCCAGAGATGGAGATTCCACAACCTCCCTAGGCAATTTATTCCAGTGTTTAACCACCCTGACAGTTAGGAACTTTTTCCTAATGTCCAACCTAGACCTCCCTTGCTGCAGTTTAAGCCCATTGCTTCTTGTTCTATCCTCAGAGGCTAAGGTGAACAAGTTTTCTCCCTCCTCCTTATGACACTCTTTTAGATACCTGAAAACTGCTATCATGTCCCCTCTCAGTCTTCTCTTTTCCAAACTAAACAAACCCAATTCTTTCAGCCTTCCTTCATAGGTCATGTTTTCAAGACCTTTAATCATTCTTGTTGCTCTTCTCTGGACCCTTTCCAATTTCTCCACATCTTTCTTGAAATGCGGTGCCCAGAACTGGACACAATACTCCAGCTGAGGCCTAACCAGAGCAGAGTAGAGCGGAAGAATGACTTCTCGTGTCTTGCTCACAACACACCTGTTAATACATCCCAGAATCATGTTTGCTTTTTTTGCAACAGCATCACACTGTTGACTCATATTTAGCTTGTGGTCCACTATAACCCCTAGATCCCTTTCTGCCGTACTCCTTCCTAGACAGTCTCTTCCCATTCTGTATGTGTGAAACTGATTTTTTCTTCCTAAGTGGAGCACTTTGCATTTGTCTTTGTTAAACTTCATCCTGTTTAACTCAGACCATTTCTCCAATTTGTCCAGATCATTTTGAATTATGACCCTGTCCTCCAAAGCAGTTGCAATCCCTCCCAGTTTGGTATCATCCGCAAACTTAATAAGCGTACTTTCTATGCCAGTATCTAAGTCGTTAATGAAGATATTGAACAGAGCCGGTCCCAAAACAGACCCCTGCGGAACCCCACTCGTTATGCCTTTCCAGCAGGATTGGGAACCATTAATAACAACTCTCTGAGTACGGTTATCCAGCCAGTTATGCACCCACCTTATAGTAGCCCCATCTAAATTGTATTTGCCTAGTTTATTGATAAGAATATCATGTGAGACCGTATCAAATGCCTTACTAAAGTCTAGGTATACCACATCCACAGCTTCTCCCTTATCCACAAGACTCGTTATCCTATCGAAGAAAGCTATCAGATTGGTTTGACATGATTTGTTCTTTACAAATCCATGCTGGCTGTTCTCTATCACCTTGAAGACATCTAACTTGTCTAAGTAATTTTTAACTTGTTCTTTCACTAGTTTAGCCTCTGATCCTACCTCATTTTCACTGGCGTTCACTATGTTCGCTGTCCAATCACTACTAACCTTTTTGGTGAAAATTGAAACAAAAAAGTAATTTAGAACTTCTGCCATTTCCACATTTTCTGTTATTCTCCCGCTTCCCTCTCCCTTTACCCCCCTCCCCCGCCGCCCCCTTGAGTAACGGGCCTACCCTGCAGAGCATTAACTCTGCTGCCGGTTAGGTGGAATTTTAAAGCCACAGCACTATAGGTACAAGAAAGTTAAAATCCTTGGAGGCGTGTGCCACAGAAAATATTCTTACCAGATAGAACTGGAAAATACAGGACTCACCTGAAAGGGGTAGTGTTTCCATTTCCTTTGCACGGTTATTTACCAAATCTCAGGCCTCCTGCAGTTTTTCCTTGATGAGGAAAGGGCTGTTCATAGTCCTAATTGCAAGTTGTTGCTCTTTAAATCACTCGCTTTTTTCTGTTGCAAAACAAAACACAATTTTCACAAATTTTCCTACCTCCACTGACAATGGGGGGAGAGAACAGCAAAAAAACCCTCCTAAAATGTGTGGTTTTTTACATCCCTTGTGACAGTTTTCTCCTAGATTAACATCAGAGACCCAGGAGATTAAATATAAACTCTACCACATAAAAACCCAAACAACATGGAAAGGGGATTTAAGAAATTCCTTTTGGGAGCTAAAATAATACTCTCCTCCTCCTTCTCTTCCCTCTCCTTCGCCACAGCCAGCCTTCTAAATCCCTGCCTGTCTTTTTAATGGGCTTTTGTTTTGCACAAGCCAGCAAAATGGGGGAAACGGGCAAGCATGAAGTTCTAAAGCACAGATTGCTCTTCTGATGCTCGGTGCATACTCTTCTCTCCCTCCACCTCCGGTATGTCTCAGGTGTTCATAGGGAAATAGAGATGACTCTAAATTGCTCTCTGAAGGCTCAGCCCATGCTCTCTCATTTCTTCTGAGTGTCGCTAACACTCCAGATAAACAAAGCACTTACAGTTGTTTTGTTGGGGTTGAGAATTTTTGGCCCTCAATACTTGCTGGGTCCTTTTCTGCCGCCTCTTTCAGTCCCAGAGGCTCCGGCCTTAGCTCACACGTGCACTTATGTGCATGTTCCCAATAAGATCCTAAATAGCTTCCAGAGTTACCTTGTGGTTGCAGGAACTCTGCTGACGCTCGCACCAGGCGACCTTGGAGTGTTCTCGGCAACTCTGTGGGACTGCTGCTGGGGTCTGCTCCAACGACTTCGTACCACTCAGGTGGTGCAAAGCAGCCAGAAAGCGTGATCAGTTGGCTCCCAAGGATTCACCTTTTATAAGGGGGAAGCCTTGATAGTGTAGAGCTGAAATAGCACCTCTTATGCTACTCCCTTCCCAGCCCCTGGTGCAAAGGACATGGCTGGAGTATTTCTACACCAGGGTAATCTCCAGCTGCTGGAACTGGGGGCAGCTAGGCATAAACCTGAGCAGCCCTGAGGTTTCTCTGAATTATGCTGTTGCCTGGACCCCCAGGAGCAGGGAGTCACAAAGGTAGCTTCTAGAGTCTTTTCTCCCCCCAACTAGCTGCAGTTGAGGACACAGCCCTGTATTGCAGGTTTCCTCAGGCCCATTCTTTGACACAGGTGCAAGTCGGTGAATGACAGAAGTGAACTCATTAGATAAAAAGCACACAAGCGTGTAGGAGCCTATTTACCTGTTTGGTTCTTCAGCAAACAGCTACTTGCTATTTATCTTTTGCTGCTAGTTTGACAAGATTAAGTCTTATAAATGTTAGTGGAAATTCGGGTCTGTTTTGTCGGTTAGGAATATGTTGCATATCAGTAGTGAAGGGGAACGTCGCTTCACTCGCTTACAACTACAGTCCATTAGCTTACTATTGTGATACAGACATGCTCAGCAGGGCAGAGGACCCCTAAGGCTGTACAGGAATAGTCATAAATATCAGCAATGGACAAGAACAGCAGAGAAATTCTAGAGAAATAAACTGACTATGATCAGGCCAGGCCATTTTACAGTAGTGCATGAGACAATTTCTGAGAGTCTTTGAGTACAGAATTACAGCGATTTTGCTGATAGCAACTTTGCCTTTTTCCTCTCCCCACCATAACATCTCCAACTTAGACCTCCCTGTAGGTCTTCATATACAGGCTATGTCTAAGGCTTTGTCTACACTAAAGGGAAAAGTCGATCTAAGCTACGCAATTTGAGTTACGTGAATAGCATAACTCAAATCAACGTAACTTAGATCTACTTACCGCGGGATCCACATTTTGCTGTGTCGACGGGAGACGATATCCTGTCAACTCCCCTTCCTCTTCTCGATCTGGTGGAGTACCGGAGTTGACGTCTGAGCGATCGGCGGTCGATTTAGCCCGTCTTCACTAGACCCGCTAAATCAACCCCCGGTGGATCAATCGCCGCAGTGTTGATCTCAGCTGTGTAGTGTAGACAAGCCCTTAGTCTTGCAGATTTTTTCTGCATAACATCTTTAAGGTACAGCCTTTCCTATCCCTCCATGCAGCCCTTTCATCTTGACTCTCCTCCTCCTGCATCTCAATTACTGCAACATCCTTTTCTCTGGCCTTGACAAATTCCATCTTGCCCCACTCATATCAATTCAGAATGCTGCTGCACAGATCCTTTTCCTAGCTCAATCCCTTTGACCGTGTCACCTCTCCTGGCATCCCTCCACTGGCTCCCCCTTCTCTACTGTATCAAACATAAGCTACTTGTCTTCAGTTTCAAGTCCCTTCACAACCAATCCCCGCCTTTCCTATCATCTCTCATTCAGGTGGTGAGCTCAGCTCCCATCTGTGACTGGCCCATGATGCCAGCTTACATCGCCCGATTGTTAACATTTTTAACAGGCATCTTTGGGCTTTCTTCCATGCTGCCCCTCGTTCTTGGGAGGAACGCCCCATAAACATCTGCAAAACTAACTCATTATCCATTTTCTGCCCTCTTCCCACCCACCTGTTCTAGAGGTGCATACACATCCCTACACACCTGAACCCAAGGTCTGGGAAGCCGGTGTAAGATAGGGGAGTCTTACTCCCTTGTGCCGATGTGTAGCCAGACTCAGATTTCAGCCCTTAGTGATTACAGTTTCACTAGTAGAAATAATGTTAGAATACAAATATGTTCCCCGTCCCGTATAGTAAGACCTTTTTGTAAGCCAGGGACATTGTAACATCTTAACTTGTAGAGAAGCAGCAGATGACAATCAATCTGGATAATTTTCCAAGTATTTAGTATTGTGTTTGCTCAGTTAAGGTGAAGTTCCCCATGTGTAGATGGCCTTCACATTGCCAATGTTTGGAGAGCTTAAATGATACAGAGCTTGATTGGGACCTCACTGGTGCCCGTGCTGTCTTTCTGCATCCTTATAGTGTCACCCATGGATATAGTGTCACTGTTTTTCCTTTCTCCTTACTGTACTGCAACCTCAATTTAATATCAGATAGCATGTGTGGTGTGCACATGTTTAGTGTTAATCATGCATACAGTGCTGTCATTTTTCACAATAATCCATTTTAGTAATAAGCATCACCTTGCTTGTGTATTGTGTAGCCTTCAATATAAGGAAGCCAGTGGGAAAGGATTATTACCCAAAGTTCTCTGCATCTTGATACTACAGTGATTGGAGTAATACAAAACTAGAGATTCATGCCGAAGTCCAATACAACTATGCAAGCAAACCTATTCCTGACTTTTTTGATGTAGTGTCTCATGAATATACCATCATTTTTCATACAGCCCTCTGGATAATGCTACAACAAAGAAAACTCCGGTTATATTCAATTAACAGAAAAGTATTCAAGAATTTAAATGGTCTCCTTTAAATGATCTCCTTTAGGAAAGTTATCTTTGTGGATATGTAATAAGGTGGGTAGGGGATATCTTTGAGGAAGCTGTGTTTGCCGGTGGGGGAAGTACTTACAAAGGCTTAACAATCTAAAAATTCCTCTCTAAAATGTCTCTCTTGTTGGGCAATTGAACCTGCAGTAATTAAACAGTGTTTTGTTCTGGTACAGGTTTGTTTACAACCTGTAAAAATTTAATAATATGGTAAATAAGATCTGAATAATTTACTCAGAACTAATAAAATGAACATTGACGATTGCATTTATAAGACTGGAAGAAAAGCCTTACTTCCAAAATCATATAGACAGTGTTCTCTTTTTATCGTTGGAACAAATGAATTACACAGAAATCATCGCAAAAGAAAACGTATATTTCTATTCACAGATCCTAGAAAAGGTAAAGCATGAACCCAGTTTTAAAGATAAATTTAAATAGTACATAACTTATGAATTGGTGAACAATGATTTTTAAATCCTATTTCATATTTATGCATTTCTTTGTCATTCTTGCACAAAAAATAATACAGGACCTAGTTCTTTGCCATTGAAATCAATGGGAGTTACACTTTGTCATAGTTCATGACAAGGCCATTTTTATTATTTATTTATTTGTTACAATAGCACCTAGAGGCCACCAATCAAGGATCAGGGTCCCATTGCACTAGGCAATGTACACACATAATAATTTAAAAAAAAATTGCCTGCCCCAAAGAATTTGCAGTCTGAGAGCACAATTCATTAGTAGTGAATGACTTTTCCCTACAGTATGTTTTTGAGTTCTTTCTCTGAACAGTTTTAAACAACTCAGGTTCTGGGCCCCTCCCCCCATTTATTGGGGATGATATTTTATATTAATTTCATAATAATGTAGTTATGCTGCAAATAAAGAGAGGCTCATTACATACATTTTGCAAAAGAATCATTTAATTTCCTTTTCTTAAAAGAAAGAGGCTTGTCTGATTTGCAGCAAGAAATAAACTACCAGGGACATTGGCTTGACTACAAACCATGAACTTCAGCGATTCATGAGCCAAAAAAAAAAAGTCTGTTTGATCCCCTTCAGCATAAAAGAATGAAAGCAGAATTCTATGCTGCAAACCAACATTTTATATACGACACCGGAACATCCCATCAGAACTGCCCCTAACCCAGTTTTCCATAGAGAACAGTGGCATAACTCTAAATTCGTAGCAGCCATCCACACAAGGTTGGAGGGGAAGTCTAATCCAGTATAGTAAAACTACTCTGCCATAACTCCCGAGTGTGACAGGCACAACTGCTCATCTCATATACGTACAGATTGAAAGGAGTATGTTCACCAAGTGACAATGAACATTTCCTGCAACCTATGGAGAGTGTGGTGCAGCATGCAATAATGTCCTATGCCATGATAATACTGTATTGAAAAGCCCTCAGGCTGCATAGAGGTTCCACAAGAAATGGAAGCTCTTGTTGGATATTGAAGAAGACAATCTGCATTCCATATACCCTGAACTTTATGCACTTGCACAAATACATTCACTATCTGTAATATATTCACCTTTAATGGTAAAGTAGAAGTGATGGGGCCAGAATGAGTGTTAATTCTAGCCACCAATATAAAAATTGTGAGATTCTTGACATTTTATCTACTGAAATTTCTGAGTTATTTTCTTTCATTGCAAGATGGTATGGCATAGACTAGCGATAATCCAGCACAACTAACAATGTGCAGTAATAGTTATTCTTATAAATAACGAAAGAAAAAAATGAGAGAGCCAGTGGGAGTAGTGCTAGATGATAAAAAGGAATAATGAAGATGAATCCATAGAATCAAGATACAAAGCGACAGAGTTAAAGAGGAAGAAAGAAAAGCTGCTGTTCACATATCTGTTTGCCTCTCATGGCTTTACTGAGTAATTCTAATAGTTTGCTACTTATTTGCTGCTAAAGGAGATTAGATTAGAGGTTATACGAGACTGTGTGGGGCGATGCTCCTTCAGTTCCCCTTATCGCCACACGGTGAGAGTCGGAATCCTTGTTCCTCCGTGCCAGTAGTCTGACTACGAGAACGCTCTCATCCGTTGTCTATAGTTAGCTAGGTCTCCGTTTTCTTTTGGTATAGATAGTTGATAGTGTAGTTAGTCTTGCCCCGCTCGGGGCCTACCCCGACCCCATTGGGGGATCAGGCCCTGCATTCTGGGGTTCAAAAACGGCACCTCATGCCCTCACTCATTGTCAGTGAGCGACAAGCAGTGTCGCTGCCTTAACTGCCTTGAGGAGAAGCACCTTGCAGCAGTCTGTCAGATCTGCAAATCCTTTCTCCTGCAAACTGTCAACTATTACGCCTCCGGACGTTCCTCATGGAGGAGGTTCTCCAGCAGCGAGCAGAGTCTTGTTCTGGGACTGGTGGAATTGACAGTGCACCACCCTTCACCAGCGGTGAGTGCCCCACCAAACATCTCCCACCCGGATCTGACAGTACCACCGATGCAGGAAAAGCCCACATGTGAGAGTTGCAAGCGCTCTCATGGACACTGCAGAAAGTCCCCATCGCGGACTGCCACCAAGCACAGTATTCCCTCCCTGAGCCGTGCCAGATTGGGCGAGACGGCTCATGCAGACTCCGCCATGTCACCTCCTAAGCTTCCCCATTGCAAAGGTAAAGCTAAGAGGAAGAAGGACACGCTGGTACTGCTGCCTGCTGCACCGGACGCACACCGAGACAGCCCTCCACAGCATGTGCCTCTGTCACAACCAGAGTCTCCACACTCTGCACCATGCATGCCTCCATGCTCCAGCAGTCATAGAGACGTCCCCTGGACTCCTGGGTGCATCACACCTCTCCTGCCAATGGCGCACCTGGACTTACTGCATTCACCTTCTCTGCTGCTCATGGTACTACAACCACTACTCTAGCAGATGCACCACTGCTCCCGAGACAGAGACCACACCTAGCGGTTGCACAAGGACGATCCAAACAGACAGCTCCCCTGCTACTGGAGGGCTCCTCAGACTCTGACATCTATTCCAAAGGGGATCTGTCCTTCTCTCCTGTTTCTTGGCACAGCTCAGACGCCTGTGCATGACCAGTGCACCCAGCAGGGTATGCCCCTGCACTGCCGCTGCGGTAGATACCCTTGGGGCCCTCCATACCCGAGGACCTGACCCAATGGACCCATTGGCTGCACTGGGACCTGTACTACCAGCCATACCCACCTTTCCAGGCCTCACATCCTTCCGTCTAGGCTCCTCCACCGGAACCATCAAGCTCTGAGCTGGAAGGAGAGCCAGAGTGGGAGCCGGTACCCCCGGTCCCAATGGCTGCCTCCTCCTCTCCTGATGGAGCCCTGATCTCCCCACACGTCCTGATGACCATAGGGAATACCAGGAGCTGCTGCAGTGGGTAGCTAGTGACTTGGGTATACCCTTAGAGGAGGTACTTTGTCCCATCCAAGGGGACTGACTTTCTCTTTTCCCATCCCTCCCCACCCCCTGCTTCGCACACAGTGACCAAACAGGCAAGGCAACATTCATGTGCCTCTAGACCCCCGAGATAGAGCAGCAAAATGCTTGAGCTCCTGGGCTGAAAGGTGCACTCCTCCACAGCGCTGCAGTTCTGAATTTCCGATTACCAGGCTGTGAAATATGCTAGTGAAATATGACTTCAATAACTATTCCAAGCTAGCAGAGTTCCTGGAGGACTTGCCACAGGACGAACGGCAATGCTTCCAGGACCTTGTGGAGGAAAGTCGCATGACAGCCAAGCTGAGTCTTCAAGCTGCAGTAGATACAGCAGATACATCCTCCCGCTCTCTTGCCACAGGCATTGTCATGTAACGGGAGTCCTGGCTGAAGTCCTCTGGCTTCCTGAGGGAAGTCCAAACTACCATCCAGAACCTCCCCTTCGATGAGGACAAGCTGTTCTCTGCAAAGACACATGAGTTCCCCCACTCCCGGAAAGACTCAAGAGTGACACTTTGGTTTCTCTGAATATACACCCAGCACCATATCAGAAACAGCAGTGTCCACTCTTCTGACCACACTCCTATGCACCATACCAGGCACCATACCTGGCACCAGGAACCTGCGCGATGGCACTTTCAGTCACAGCATTCACGACCATCAGCCACTACCACCACCACCTCCTCTGCCTTACCACAGCATCAACCCAAAGCCCAGTTTTGACGTGTGTGTCAAGAACTGCAAGGCCCCCTGTCACCACCTTCGGGCCTTGCTATTACCTTTGGGGGCCATCTTATCCTGTTTCCCCACAAGATCATCACAGATTGTTGGATACTAGAGATTGTATGGAATGGTTACTCTATCAAATTCCTTGTCTTCCCTTCGCACCTGGCCCCTCCCCAGATGCCTGCCAGGAGTCTCTCTCACCACAACCTCCTACAACACGAGGCAGACCTCGCGAAGGGTGCAATTGAACCAGTGTCCGACCCCGTTGCCGGAAAGGGCTTCTACTCCCCGTTCCTTCTTATCCCCAAAAAGGGAGGACGATTCTGCCCTCAATCTCCAACTACTCAACACTTTCATCAGGAAAACCAAGTTCCGTATGGTGGTGCTCACATTGATCATCCCCTCCCTCCACCAGGGAGCATGGTTCGCAGCTCTCAGCATGAAGGACTCATACTTTCACATTGACATCCATCCAGCTCACTGCAGGTTTCTTCGCTTTCATGTGGGCAACAACCACTACCAGTTCAGAGTTCTCCCCTTTGGTATCGCGATGGCCCCAAAGATCTTCACAAAAGTTTTCATGGTCATGACAGCTCAGCTGAGACGACTGGCATACTGTGTTCCCTTACCTAGATGACTGGCTTCTGTTAGAGCAATCCCTTGCTGAGGCTACATAAGCCATCTGCGCTCTCCGCTCTATCCACGCTGCTCTCGGCATCTGTATCAATCCACTGACACTGACAATCCACTTCATTGGTGCACACCTGGATTCTGTGGCAACTCGAGCCTTTCTCCTGGCAGATCATTTCACCACCCTCGCGGCTCTCATGGCAGCCCTATGCCACAACCCATGTACCACAGTGCGCTGCTGTCTCTGCCTCCTCGGTCACATGGTGGCTTGTACCCATGTGATGCCACATACCCGCCTACACATGCACCGTCTACAGCTGTGGCTCCTATCAGTCTGCAGACCCCACATCGACCACCTGGATGCCACACTGATTGTCCCAGAATTGGTCTGGGCCTCCCTCACCTGGTGGACCAACCCTTCCAAAGTGCTCATAGGCACCCTCTTCACCACCCCCGTCCAACACCACCCTCACTATGGATGCTGCCCTACTCAGCTGGGGTGCCCCCCTGGATGGGCATGCTGCTCAAGGGGCTTTGACTCCGTGCAAGGCCTGCATGCAGATTAGTGTCCTGAAGTTGCGAGCAGTCCGTGTTCCTGTCCATTGTCCGTGCCTGCCATGTTCAGATCCTCTCTGACAATATGACTGCAGTGGCCTATATAAACAGGCCAGGGGGCACTAAGTCCCAGTTGCTTTGTGCGGAGTCCATCCACCTCTGGAACTGGTGCATCTGCTACAATGTCACACACTCCATGTGGCATACTGCCTGGGAATGCAGAACTCTCTGGCAGACGCGCTCTTCCGGACCTGGTACCTCAATCACGAGTGGGAGCTACATGACTCTATTTTCTGTTCCATCTGCCATGCCCGGGGCACTCCTTGCTGGGATTTTTCGCCACTCACAAAAATGACAAGTTTCTCTTCTACTGATCCCCGGAGGCAAGGGGATGCAATTCCCAGGGCGATGCTTTCCTCCTTCCGTGGAGGAGAGGTCTCCATTATGCCTTTCCCCCCATTCTCCTCCTTCCACAAGTCCTGTGCAAGATCCATTGTGACCAAGCCATGGTACTACAAATAGCCACATTCTGGCCCCATCAATTTTGGTTTCCAGACCTACTCAGACTCTCCACCCAGCCCCCTATACACCTCCCCGCTCTGCCAGACCTCCTTACCCAGAACCAGGGCAGAATCTGTCATACCAACCCAGGCCTGCTTCGCCTCATGGCCTAGTTTTTGCATGGGGCTCGCATGTAGACGACGCCTGTTCAACATTAGTATGGCACATACTTATGCAGAGCAAATGAGCTTCCACATGGACAGGCTATTCAGCAAAATGGAAACATTTCACCTCCTGGGTGCAACGTCATCATCTCCCCCTCAGTGATGTCTCTGTCCCCACCGTCCTGGACTACCTCCTAGAACTTAAGACCTCAGGCCTCGTCCTCAGCTCAGTCCGGGTCCACTTGGTGGCATTTAGTTCCTTCCTTCCACCAGTGGATGGCCATTCAGTGTTTACCTACCCCACCACCACCTGCTTTCTGAAGGGAATGATGAACAACTTCCTTAAACTGGTCCTTAAACCTACATCCCCCTGGGACCTCAATCTTGTACTCTCCACCCCCCCCAGACCTCTCCTTTGAGCCCTTGGCCACATGCTCCCTCTTCCACCTATCCATGAAGGTCATTTTTCTCATGGCCATCACTTCGGCTAGGCTGATCAGCAAATTGGCAGCCATGATGTCCAACCTTTCCGTATATGGTAATAATGATGTAGTGTTGCAGTTGTTGTTTTTCCCTTTAGCATAGTATTGTCTGACTTTTCATGATTTCCCATCCTTTGGTTACCATTACTGGGGGACCTATAAAAAAGCTGCCATTGTCAACTCAAATACCAGGAAGCCACTTAAAATGCAAGACAACAATGGCAGCTGTTTGCACCCATCCATCCCTAGTCTTATTTCCCAGCTACAGCATCAATCAGAAAAGTTTGTTAAAATGTTACCGTGCTAGAGAAACTATGGCAGAGCACGTATTTGAATCTGTTAAACACGTTGGCAGAGGCTTGTGTGACATATTTTTAGACTCCATTAAAACATGGCCATTTGTTCTAAATTTATTTGCAACCAGTGAACATTGCTGCAGGGTTTTCAGTTTGTCATGGAATTTAGCAATACTGGGCCATTGAATCATGAGGGAGAGGAGGAGGGCTTGGATCCAATGTGCACCACTGGTTCCATAAGGCCTTGGCTGTAACTGGGCCCAGTTACCCTTTCCAGTAGGAAAACCCATATGAGGCAGCTAAGTGAGAGGAAATATATGTGAGGATAAGGGGGAAGAGGAGGAATAGGCCACAAGTATGGCCCACAAATCGGATAAATCCCCCAGGATATGCAGGAAGCCAACTTCATGTGCACTGAGATCTATGGATCACCAAATCCCCATTGTAAAAGCACTACCAAGGCTTCCCTAGCCCCTAGGGAATGTGGTCACCAGAAAGTAACCCCCACCTCCTAACCAGGCACTAGAATAGAATTCTGTTACTAGGTTCAGTCTGAGCCACTCCAGCCTTAGATTTTTGTATCGAAGCAATCACTGCTGCTCTTGTGGATTCCTTAAATAATGAGCTTCCCACATCTGAAGCAAGGACAGGTCTGATTCTGCATTAAGGCAAGTCAATTGGGTTTCCATTAGCACTCCTACAAACGGTAGCATTCTTTCCCTGCGACACAAGTGATATACCAACCATTGGTTCACTTTTCTCCTGTGAATTTTGAAAATTCAATGAAATTATTCACATATGGCCAAAATTTTGAAACTGGAGTGCCTAAAATTAGGGACCTAACTTATTAATTAGGCACCTAAATAAGTGGCTGGATTTACAGTGTCACTAAGAACCTACAGTTCCCTTCCCACTGATTTCAGCTGGAGGAGCTGTTGTTCAGCACATCTAAAATCAGCCCACTTAGGTGTCTAATGTGAAGCTGGATGATCAATTTTAGGCATCCAAGTTGGAACACATTGGCCATACAACCATAACCCTCCTGGTAACTGAAACCCTTTAGTTAATGGACAGTCATAACTGTAAACTGCATAAAACAAGAGACCCAGTAATACCTAAAACCTAGGGGGCAAACCACTCACACTAATGAAAAGTTGTATTTGTAAAATAAAATTGTATCAATAATATTTTTTTAAAAACAAAAATCCCACAACCTGCTATAAGCAGTTATCAAGAAAACCAGCTCTCGCTGTCGTTTTTTCTCATCTTCTGGTTCTTGTATTTTATTCTACAAAACATTCCCTTTTTTAGCTCTGTCCTGTCTGAGAGCAAAATGCTTACTACAGATGAGGTGATTTTTTCCCCCCCTCCTCCTGCCAAGGCATTTCCTTTGCTGTGCTCTGGAAATTTGCCAAAAAAGGAGAAAACACTTCAGAATACATGAGGTGGACTGCCTATCTAAATCCAAAGGGAAGATATAGTGCAGCAGCCAACTAGTGATGCAGAGATGTAGTGAAGGGGTTGGGGTTTTTTTTGTTTGTTTTTTTATACAAACTGAATTTGAAATTGTCTCATTTAGTTTGTGGGACCGTTCAAATTACTTACAAAGGAAATTATAGGTTCGTTACAGAGAGAATGTGATTTGTCCTTTATTTTGTCTACTTTAATGAGGTTGAAACCTGGCCAATATATAGTACCTCACTGACTATAGAAGGAGACTGTATAGAATGTTATTAGCCATTGTCCATTCTAGTTATTGATAGTTCTGTTTCAATTGCATGGTCAGAAGACAGGAAATTGATAGATTCTATCTTAGGCCCTGATCCCACAAGCCTGGTGTCCCACTGACTTCAGTGAATCTGGAAACAGGAGCAGGGTTTCATCTGTTCAGGGCACTTTTCAGGACAAGAACCTGTGAGGCTTTCTCGGGGTGCCCAGCACTGCAAACCAGAATGATACCTCTCTGCCTCAACAAGGGAGAGCTTTGCTGGGACTTAAACTGTGTGATGCATCTGCCTTAAAAATAAATGCAGGTGTTAGTTTGACAAAGTAGACTGTATTAGGCTGCGGTCACTAAGGCTTTGATCCAACATCATTAAAGTTTATGGGAACTTTGCCATGGACTTCAGTGAGCATACGATTGAGCTCTAATATAGGCCCTGATCCAAATCCCAATGAAGTCAATGGACAGACTCCCATTATTGTAAATGCACCCATGATCAGGCCCATAGTGCAGAATTAGAATACTCTCCTCCACAAAGGAAGGGGGGAAGCTCTAGAAATAGTTAAGGGTGTTTGTCACAGGTCCCTCCATCACTACCCAGTTGTGACATTACCCAGGATACACTCTGGACAGATGGACAGCTGTCCCCCCACAATTCTCCAATGTAGGGTGACTCTTACACTGCTACGCTGTGAGAGCAACCACTCCTGGTCTGCTCACACACAGCCTCCAGCATGTAAATCACTCCCAGCTACACTGTATGATTGCTATAGCCAGCCACTCATGAATTACATTGGAGGGCAACACCAGCAAACTCCTGCTCCCAGACCTTACCCCAGAAATTTGCGTTTTGAACTGCCCAGCACCATCCTGGACAACACAAGCACATATAAAGTCCATCATTTCATTAATAGAAAATGATGTGCACAAATCTTGTTATCTCAAATGGAGTTTCCCAAACGCTTCAGTCTAAACACACTGGTTTGGATAAAATGAATTTATTAACTACAGAACGATAGAGTTAAGTGGTTACAAGTAATGAGGCATAAAAGTCAGAATTCGTTACAAGAAAATAAAAGGTAAAATGTAATTAATATCCAACTTAAGAAGAGAAATGAATTCAAAGCAAAGGTTTCTCTCACCACATGCTAAGCAGTCTGACTGGTTGGATTCCTTTCAACCAGGACCCCTCCCCCAGTTTCCTTGTCCTTCAGGTGTCATTGATGCCATGAGCAGAGAGAAAGGGAGCAATATTTGGGGGCCTCCCTTCCCCTTTCTAATAGTTCCCTTTTTCTTTGAAAATCATCTCCAGCTGAGATTCAGGAGACAGAGCATTTGTGGGGACAAGAACCTCCCGCTGCTTTTTTTCTATTTTGCCAAAAATGCAGATTTCTTGCTCACACCCTTTTTCATTCCAAAGAATGGCCACTTAACCAGCTGATAGTCCATTTGATTTTGTTGATACCTGGCTGAGGTCTCAGTTTGCCTTTGAGGAACTGGTTTGTGCCTACTTTTCTAAACTTGGAACATATCTCACTAATATTATACAGCAGAATCTTATAACTTTATATACAGTGTTGCCACACATATTTTACCAGGACAGTGATGATCAGCAAATTATGAGTTTTCAAATGATACCTCACAAGACATACTTTGTACAAAATCCATCATAGTCTTGTTAAAAGGATGAACATAAGGATAGGCTAAGGTGCCACAAGTACTCCTCGTTCTTTTTGCTGATACAGACTAACCCGGCTACCACTCTGAAACCAAATACCTTGTTAACCCAATGATTGTCACCCAGGTGCTCACAGGCTCAGAAAGTTTGTAACTGCCCTCAGCTGGACCTGCAACCCTCTCCAGGCTGCAGCCATGCCCGTGATCAGGGTGCTGCTGATAGCACCTTGTCACAATGTTCTTTTTGTTTGTTTCTGAGAGCTGCTTTGGGCAGTGTGTTAAACAAATATATAAAAGCAGCCTCTTGTGTATTACAATTGTTGTATATTTCCTTTTCAGTTAAGAGTTGGCTCTCTGCCATAAATAGTACAAAGGGTTTAACTTTTTTTTAATATTATTCATTAAATTACTTGCAGAATGGTAAGCTTAAACACTGTCTTTCTCCTCTAGAGAGAAGTCTGATACAGTCATGTCCAAGGTGGTGTATCCCACTCAGATATTTTTCCTTGTCTATATTATGCTTAACTCAAGATTTTCATGTTCCTTAGCTTGGGTGAGCTGCTGAGTTGCTTAAACTCTCATTGGCTCTAATCTAATTGTAGGTGTGGGCACTTAGCATTTTACAAGATCATGCTCTTATTTTATTGTCCCATTTCCTATCAAATAATCAATGGCATGACCTGTTGTTTTCAGACTGTTTTGTCCCTCCAAGACATTTTATATGTGTCGAGTCTCTAGCCTTGATCTTATCTCATGACCATTACCAACCCTTCAATTTTGCTTGCCACCCAGCAAGAGGTAAATGTTCCCTTTAGAAAGTATCAGAAAATACCTTTACGCAAAGCAAATCAACCGTAGCAGTCACTTCTGGTTTCCTTAAGCAAATTTTAATAGGAAGTAGATTACAATAGATGTAATGCATAAAAAATATAAGAGGTGTCAAACATTCGGCATCCTGATTAGAGGTCTGGTGAATCTGTTTTATTATCCTAGGTACAAAAGGGAAACACAATATGATTTAAGGCAATCAGATACCTTAAATAATGTATTACACCTAAGGAAACCATGGTTCTGTGTGAGAGTGTGGAGTGAGTCTGTCTCTCTGCCACTCCAGTAAGTGTCCTCCTTGCCTCTAGAACGCAGTTGGTTATTAGTTAGTTGTGTTACAGAAGTGCGTAAAGGCCCCAACCAGGATCAGGGCCCCAACGGGCTAGCCAGGTTTGAAACACATTGTAGGAGATAGTCACTGCCACAAAGACCTTGCAATCTAATGACAAGGCAGATTACTGGGGGTGGGGGAGAGGAGGAAGGATTATTATCTCTACTGTCTTCATTAGGTACCCTGTCTTTTCCACTATTTTTTTTTAACTGCTAATACACAGTCGTGGATCTCTAGTTACTAAAATCCAACCTACTTATCAGCTGCTGGAAAAGGTAGCCTGCAAAGTGCATTCCTGCATTCCTTTTTGTATTTTAATATTTAAAGAGACATCTGTGAGTAAGATTTTTTTTAACACTATATTTACAGAACAGTAAGCCCCCATTCTGACACCCTGCTCAGCTAGCTCTGGGATGGATGGTCACATCCCTTACTAAGATGTTCTAGGGACTAAGCCACTTCCCTCCACCCCCAACACTAGCACAATTCCTTAGCTTAGCTCAGACCGTGACTGGCTGTGAGGGGAAGTGCAGGAACTACTTGCATGATATGTCCTACTGCAATCGAGTGTGCGGCGAGGGGTTGAGAGGTGAGATACATTGGAAGAGCCCTATGATCGCCCACACTTATTGACCAGAGTGGTTAGGCTGGAACACAAGGGGGAGTTAGTTGCTCCATGAAAAGAGATGTAATAACTTCCTGCTCCCTCAGAGTGAGCAGGGGAGGAATTGTAACTGAGACACTTTTCACAGTGTGGCCACATTCGGCCACTTCCTCAGAGACAATTCTAATGTTACAGTCTAACGTGAGTGCTCTTATTGTGATCAGTTAGGACAGGCTGGCCTTCATATATTTGCTGGATCTCCTATGCAACATCGGGAGCCATCGTGTAATTGCACATCCCCTTCCACCCCACCCCACCCCCGATGCTTTTCAGTGGTGGGTGGCATGAATCTGTAAAGATATTTGGGTTCCTTTAGGGAGAAAGGTGTTCTACAAGAAGTACCCCCCTGGTGCAGCTATCCAGTGCAACACCTTCTGCACCACTTCAGTTCCATGATAGTGGTGGTCCAGGCAAATCAGTTGGACTGGGAAGTCTTTGCCCCCACCATGTACGTTGCAGAGGGAATCTCCACACCAGCCTCAAATAATTATAACCTGATGCACCAATGGGTTTGGTAATACGCTGGATCCAGTGCGTTTCAGAGCCCCTGTGTAATGGCTGTGGAGCCTGCTATTCCAGACAAATAGCTGCACTGCAACCCCATAGCATACGCCAGATGGGAGGGGGTCATTTCCATCCCCTCTCAACCACACAGAGATACCTCCACAAACCTAATGGTTTGGGCTGTGCTTTGGGGAGAAGGGGGGTGTTTTACTTAGATTGTAAACTTTTGTGGGCTGGGGTGGTTATATTTCTGGAACCAGCAGAGAAGGAGATAGACAGATGCAGAGGGAACTGATGGACACACAGCTTCTCTGCTGAGGTAGCTTTATTGTTCTGGCTGCAAAATTAAAGCTAACACAAAAGTGAGGGGGAGAGTACAGAGCCTGCTGAGCATTTAAAGGGACAGGACATCACAGGGGTCATCTATTTCTTCTGGTTTGGAAGAGTGCCTTGCACAATGGGGTCCTGGTCCAGAACTGTGTCTCCTAGGTGCTACCACAACACAGATAAACAACAATAATAATAGTTATTTATAATAGTAAAGTATATTTATTGTAAGGTGTTAGCACTTAAGTAATAATTTTCTAGAGAGAAGGGTGGGTGAGGCGATATCTTTTATTGGACGAACTTTCTTGGTAAAAGAGACAAGCTTTCAAGCTCTCACTGAGTTCTGGGTCAGACCTGTCCAATAATAAAAAAAAAAAAAAGCAAAAAGTCCAATAAAAGATATTACCTCAACCACCTTGTCTCTCTAATATCCTGGGACCAACACGGCTACAACAATACTGCAAGTAATAACTTTCTGCCCTATACTATTGTGTAGTATCCCTACGAGTTGCTGAACAGCTGCTGGGTTGTGTTTTAGAGGTTAAGAGTTTACTCAGGGTGTGGCTATAATAGCCAAGTTAGCTTCTTGTAGAAGCACTTTGCTTTGCTCCCCAGAATCTGACCTCTCCATCCCCACATTTTGCACAGCAGAACTGTACGGGTTTGGGTGCCAAGGTAGCCTCCAGGTCAAGATTTGCCCAGTTTATCAATCGCTATGGGATCCTTCTGGACTGAACTGTAAATGTAAAAGTTCATTATGTAATTACTTCAAAAACATCTGCTGCTGCCCCTGCCTTTCTGGGGTTGAAATCAGCCTGTCACTA
Organism: Emys orbicularis; assembly: GCF_028017835.1. NCBI lineage: Eukaryota > Metazoa > Chordata > Testudines > Emydidae > Emys > Emys orbicularis. The sequence goes on from NC_088683.1 coordinate 352,205,576, forward strand.
TATGCACTAGAAACTTTTGAGATTATCACCAGTTCCGTTTTCTAAATTAGAACAGAAGGGGTACAACATGGATTCTTGTCAAATTACACTATCGCCCTGGAAACTGTAGATAGGATTCAATTCCCTTTTCTGATTGGAGGAGGGCGGGAGTTACTTAGTTGAAATTCTTGGTTTCTTTAGCATCTTCATAAATAACTAGCAGATTTTAATTCTATTTCTAAAATCAACCAACATCTTGAGATTGATTCAAGTTTATTAACTAAAAAGAAGAACAGAATCATTGTGTGTACAAAAAAGAAAAATCTTATATTTAGACTTCTAGTACAAATGAATGCCTCTTTGTTAATTGAAATAGACAATCTTGATACCTTTTAGGGCCCAATCCTCTTTCCATTGAAATCAAAGATAAAATATTCCCAGTAATACAATTGGAGCAAGATTTGGTATGTAATGTGCTTGATGGAATTTAAATACTTCGGGGTTTGTTTTTTGTTTGTTTCATTTTACTTCAAATAACTCTGAGGAAAAGATTTGTCAGTAGGGCATCAGAGTGGGTGGTCAATTGCCATTCTGCAGACGTAGCAAGAAAAATGTAATTACAGGAATGAAACGATGTTTACATTTCCCCAAGTGACCTAGCCAGCTAGATCTAGGGTGTATTTGGTCTCATGTTGTGAAGCTAAGGCATTTTGTCACACAGCAGACTGTGTACAACTTTCTCAACTCACCGGGGTTTCTCCCACTTAATAAAAACAATCAAGTTCCTTTATTGAAAACTTTACTTCACTTAAGACAAGCATATTTATTTTGCCATTGGAATAATAAAATAGGCATTTCATTTATGAGACTGTCCTAGAGATGTTCACTGTTTGGTCAACCTGGTCTTGCATAGAGCCAGGAGAAATATAATAACCAAATTAGCTGATCCTTGCTCTGGTAGAAATAAGGCACTGGAATTGTTGTTGAAGTAGTGTGCATGTACTTAATGGGGCAGAGTCAAATTCAGAATTGTAGGGTGGTACGTGCCAGTAAGTAATGGTACATGGGTTTGAGGAAGTCTAAACTGATATAACTAAATCCTTGTGTACACTGTAGTTATAACAGCTCTTACATATCTTGGCAAAACAATAGATAGATATAAATAACTGAGGCAGGAAAGCTGAAGAGTGGTCCCCTGACCTGGTTACCAAATGGTTAAAAGGTGTATTGTACGCAGGACTGAGATGTGTCTCACCTTCATTCCTTCTTACAAGCTTCCCCCTGCATCTGTAACTCCCCTGCTGACCTCATCTGCCGTGGGTCGTTATTCTCCTCCTTTAAAAATCTCTTGTCATCTAGTCAGACCTTGACAAAATGCTGTCCATGTCTATTTATGCTACCTTGTAAGACTGACACAACTTAGAATATAAAGTAAGACTTTGTTGTCTTTGATGCAGAATACGTAGGCTGTCTGCAATTTTCAAGCTAAGATTCTAAACATGCTGTTGCATTGCTGGAAAATGCTCAATTCCATGGTGATGGGCACAGTATAAGAAACACAGAAATCAAAGCAGGAAAAGACCTGTTACTAGATCATCTAGTACATCCTCCCTTACCACTGTGGGTTTGCTCCCCATAGTATATTTTCCAGTACTTTGTACATTGCAGTTTGAAATGTCTCTGTGAAAGGTCACGGTTTTACAGATTTCTCAGCATGGGACGTTTTCCCTGAAAGTTACTTTTAAAAAAATCACATCACTCAGCTATTCCCCATTGTGCAACCCTAAACACTCTCTCCCAGTCTTAAGGCCCCGTAATGTGAGGTACTAAATGCTGCTAACTCCCACTGAAGTCAACGGGCTGTTAAGCACGTTCCGCACTTTGCCAGAACCGGCCCTTGGTATTTACACTCTTTATATAGTTGTAGACAGATTCTACATCTCTTATTAATTGTCTCTTAGCCGTGTTATGCCTCTTTTGTTCTTTTCATTTCCCATATAACTCAGACCCACCAGCCGTGCATATATATAGAATCCCCAGGTGCAGTAGGTATACAGTATAAATCTCCACAATGGTTTTATTGTAATCTCTTTATGCCTTCATATATTCTAAGTATTGTCATCTTAAAAGTGTCATGTCCGCCCCTGAAGTTATTTTCCATGTTCAAAACAGTAAACTAGAAATAGGAGATTGGGGAGGGGGGCATGAGAAGAATTAATTATATCATTGTATTAATTATGAAAGCCTATCTTCCTGGTGTAGTTAACTCAAGGATCATCATTTTAGTCTTGGCATACCATCCGTGTAATCCATCTGTTGAAATGGGATGCAAAATCTTAATTCATCACACAGAGGCCTTCTAGATATGGCCAAAAAGGTATTTGCATAAGTTCCCTTAGCTACGTGTTAATTAAAAAACATACTTTGCAGGAAGTGGCCTGGGAGCTCCAGGGATTTCTCCAAGATGGGCTATGTTAGTACCAGCATCATCTAAATGAGATACCAGATGCAAACTTGGTCATGTCTTCAAGGTGCAGGATTGGGTGTCACAAGATCACAATTCCTTACTTGGCTCTGCTGCAGGCTCCGTGTGTGACTTCTTTGTGCTTCAGGTTCCACTTGTATGTTAATACGTACCTGTCTCTTAGGAACATTGGACAGACAAGATGGGTGAGGTAATCTCTTTTATTGGACCAACTTCTGTTGGTGAGAGAGATAAGCTTTTGAGCTTAAACAAAGCTCTTCTTCAGGTCTGGGAAACTTGTTCAGAGTGTCACAACTAGATACAAGATGGAGCAGATTGTTTAGCATATGTAGTTAACACATATTTCAAGGGACCATTCAAGGTGAAGTGGCCTATTAACAGCCCTCCAATCATAAGGAGGAAAGGAAGGGGAAAGGAGCTGTGGGTGGTTATTAGTGGGTTATAGATTGTTGCAATAAACCATCAATCCAACGCCTCTGTTCAATCCATGATTTTTAGTGTCTAGCAAAGTTATGAATTTAAGCTCCCAGGCTCGTCTTTGGAAAGTGTTGTGCAGGTTTCCTTTGAGGATGAGGTCAGATAGGTCAGATATAGAGCGATCGCTTTGTGAAAAGTGTTCACCCACAGGTGATGCAGTGTTTTTCTCTTTTATCATTTGAGAACATAGTGATTGTCTGGTTTTGTCCACAGAGTTGCTATTGGGGCATTTAATGCACTGGGTGGAGTACACCACATGTTGTCATGGGCATGTGTAGGATCTTGAAAGCTGTGTTGTGGAGGGTGTTGATCATTATAGCAGTGGAGAGATGGCTGCAGGTTTTGCATCTGTTGTTCTGGGAGGGTCTGGCACTGCTTTGAGTTGGTGTGTCCTGGGCTGCGGGGAGTTTGCTTCTGATGGTGAGCTTGGAGAGACTGAAGGTTGTTTGAAGGCAGGAAGAGGGGCTTCAGGAAAGATTTCAGGATAGGGTCCCCATTAAGTGAGGGGTTTTAGTTGTTTGATGATACCCCTTATGGATTCCAGTGTGGCATGGTAGGTGTAGAGGAGGTTTTATTTCTGTACTGAAACAAGTTCTCTCATGGTATTAGGGTGGCCCATTCCGTGATGCAATCTACTTCTCTGGTGGAGTGTCCTTGGTGGTGGTTTTGAGTGTATTAAGGTGATTAATGAAGGTTTGTAAGCACTTTGAAATCCTCAGATGGAAGACATATGTAAATGATTATTATATTAGTGTCAAAATTACATTCTCAGAAAAACAAAATGTGGCTATATATATATACCATATATAAGTGTTCCTCACCTGGTATAAATTGACTTCAGTGGAACTACAGATTACCCCAGCTGGGAACCCAGCCTTGAAACATGGATCTGGAAGTCTTTCAGGAAAGGGGCTTTTTCCTGAGATTTCTAGCACTTCTGGTGTTTATTACTGGAACCCAGAAGTAACAAAAACTTATCAGAAGATTCCAGACTTGATTTCACTTTGAGAGTTAACAGGATGATTTTAAACAGAAAGTTCTGCAGGGCAGGTACCAACTCGCTGGCACAGATTTCCTGTTTTATAGTGCCATGTATATACACAGTGCTATATAAACAGTAACTTCTAGGCTATAGTAATAATAATATAAAATTTGTCAAGCCTTGAAACTCTCAGTGCTTCTAAGTCCTATCATGGGTAGCCATAATATAAAAGTAAATGGCTTTCTAAAAGGTATAGTGCCTCAAAGCTTGATTAGAAAAAGAGTCACCATGGTTTTTGTAAAGGGAAATCATGCCTCACCAATCTACTAGAATTCTTTGAAGGGGAAAACAAGCATATGGACAAAGGGGATCCAGTGCATATAGTGTACTAGGATTTTCAGAAAGCCTTTGAGAAGGTTCCTCACCAAAGACTCTTAAGCAAAGTAAGCTGTCATGGGATAAGAGGGAAGGTCCTCTCATGGATTGGTAACTGGTTGAAAGATAGGAAACAAAGGGTAGGAATAAATGGTCAGTTTTCAGAATGGAGAGAGCTAAATTATGGTATCCCCCAGGGGTCTGTACTGGGTCCAGTCCTATTCAACATATTCAGAAATGATCTGGAAAAGGGGGTAAACAGTGAAATGGCAAAATTTGCAGGTGATACAAAACTACTCAAGACAGTTAAGTCCAAAGCAGACTGTAAAGAGCTACAAAAGAATCTCTCAAAACTGGGTGACTGGGCAACAAAATGCCAGATGAAATTCAGTGTTGATAAATGCAAAGTAATGCACATTGGAAAACATAATCCCAAATATACATATAAAATGATGGGGTCTAAATTAGCTGTTACCACTCAAGAAAGAGATCTTGTAGTCATTGTGGATAGTTCTCTGAAAACATCCACTCAATGTGCAGTGGCAGTCAAAAAAGCGAACAGAATGTTGGGAATCATTAGGAAAGGGATAGATAATAAGACAGAAAATATCATCTTGCCTCTATATAAATCCATGGCACGCCCACATCTTGAATACTGCATGCAGATGTGATCGCCCCATCTCAAAAAAGATATATTGGAATTGGAAAAGGTTCAGAAAAGGGCAACAAAAATTATTAGGGGTATGGAACGGCTTCCGTATGAGGAGAGATTAATAAGACTGGGACTTTTCAGCTTGGAAAAAGACGACTAAGGGGGGATATGATTGAGGTCTATAAAATCATCACTGATGTGAAGAAAGTAAATTAGGAAGTATTGTTTATTCCTTCTCATAACATAAGAACTAGGGGTCAACAAATGAAATTAATAGGCAGCAGGTTTAAAACAAAGAGGAAGTATTTCTTCACACAATGCATAGTCAAACTGTGGAACTCTTTGCCAGAGGATGTTGTGAAGGCCAAGACTCTAACAGGGTTCAAAAAAGTACTAGATAAATTCATGGAGGATAGGTCCATCAATGGCTATTAGCCAGGATGGGCAGAGATGGTGTCCCTAACCTCTGTTTGCCAGAAGCTGGGAACGAGCAACAGGGGAATGGATCACTTGATGATTACCTGTTCTGTTCTTTCTCTCTGGTTCACCTGGCATTGGCCACTGTCGGAAGACAGGATACTGGGCTAGATGGACCTTTGGTCAGACCCAGTATGGCAGTTCTTATGTAGTATCCTACCTTATTAAAAATGCACACAGTTAATTATTCTGTACAGTATTTGACATTACAGAATAGAAGTACCATCGCAACTTAGGCCATGTTAGAATAAAAGAGCAGCACCAAACTTCCTGTCTTGATGGGTTTTACTCATGACAAGAACAAGTGTATTTAGGACTTTTTTCCTGTATGCATAATTGAATGGTTCTGTTCACCTTAGCATCATATGGAGAAATTATTTGAAGCTGGAAATGTGAGAAAAAGTTCATTTTCTCCTTTGCACTGTTTTTTTAATTGTTGCTGAAGAATTAAAATATCAAATTAAATCAGATATTGCCAGAGATGTTGGTGGCACAAACTGGTGAATGCTTTGTTTGAAACACTTGTGGCTTTTCAAAACTGAGTTTTACGTATAGACACTTTGTCCCCTTTACGTTTCTTAGCTAATTTAACACTTGCAATACTTACATTCTGATTCCCATAGTGTGTAAGCAGAATGCCTATCCCAAGAGATAAATTGTCTGCCTTAGGTTTAGGAAGTTGTGAGTTGAAACCTTACTGGGTTTTCTTTATTAAATATTCTGTGTCTGTTTAACTCTCACTGTAATATGGATGACTAAATTCTCACCACGTAATTATCTTTATTGGCTATAAACTGGCTGCATTTGACTAGAATATTTCAGCTTTTTTTTTTTAGAAGAAGAACCAAGACCTATAGTAAATTAACTCCAATTTCCATGACGTTTTGTGTACATGTAAAGCTTTGTATGTATTTTGTTTGAACTTTGTAATCCTTGACTAAAATGCTTAATTAACATCTTTTGGCAGCATCTATACTATGTTTCCATTAAATTAATGAGGCTGTTATGGGCACCAATTGCTGGCTAATTTACAAGAAAATGTTTGTTTCTGCTTTTCCAAATGCACGGTGTAACCTAGCAGATAATCCTGTTGGCTTTGTGGTTTCTAGTCCTCTTGGTGTGCTCACATTTAAAACAAACCTCTCTATTATCATCATCTGTTTTCCTTTCAATATGCTAAGCATGAAAAAAATTCCCATCTCCTTAACTGTTTTTCTAAGATGCACTGGGTAATAGTGTGCAGCTAGCCCCATTGTTGTTATATTGCAGGCCTCTTATCTCTTCCCTGGTTGGACCCATTTATAGCCATCCACATGGGCTCTCAATGTCTCGCACAGAGGTTCTCAACCTTTTTCTTTCTGAGGCCCCCCCAACATGCTATAAAAACTCCACTGCCCACCTGTGCCACAACTGTTTTTCTGCATATAAAAGCCAAGGCCAGCATTAGGGGGTAGCAAGCAAGGCAATGACCTGGGATCCCATGCCACCGGGGGCCCCACAAAGCTAAGCTTCTCAGGCTTCAGTTTCAACCTCTGGTGGTAGGGCTCGGGGCTCCAAGCTTCAGCACCATGCAGCACAGCTTTGGCCTTCTGCCCTAGGCCCCAGCAAGGCTAATGCTGGCCCTGCTTGTCGGACCCTCTGAAACCTGCTTTTGGCACCCCATAGGGCCCCATAGGGTTGCCAACTTTCTAATTGCACAAAACCGAACACCCCTGCCCCGCCCCCTGCTCTGCCCCTTCTCTGAGGCCTCGCCCCCCACTCGCTCCATCTCCCCTCCCTCCGTCGCTCTCTCTCCCCCACCCTCACTCACTTTCACCGGGCTGGAGCAGGGTGTTGAGTAGGGTTACCGTACGTCCGGTTTTCCCGGACATGTCCGGTTTTTTGGTCCTCAAATCCCCATCCGGGAGGAATTTCCAAAAAGCTGAACATGTCCGGGAAAATAGGGAGGCATGATAAGGGGACCCCGAGTGCGAGTGGCTGCAGCAAAACTTACAACTCCCGCGATCTGCCGGGGCACAGAGGCGGCGGGCGGCATCCGAGCACGCAGCCGCCTCCTCCCCAGGCTCCAACTTTCCCGGCTCCCGCTGCTCTCCACCGCGCGCCGGGGCCGAAGCAACTTCCCCAGCGCAGCAGCAGCCGGAGCCCGGGGGGCGGGAGAGAGGAGGGGGGTGCTAAGGGGAGGGGGCAGAGTTGGGGCGGGGACTTTGGGGAAGGGCTTGGAATGGGGGCGGGGAAGGGGTGGAGTTGGGGCGGGGCCAGGGGCCCCGTGGAGTGTCCTCTTTTTTCAGTGTTTAAATATGGTAACCCTAGTGTTGAGGTGTAGGAGGCGGGTGAGGGCTCTGGCTGGGGGAGGTGGCTTCTGGGGTGAGGCTGTGGATGAGGGGTTTGGGGTGTTGCAGAGGGCTCTGGGCTGGGGCAGGGGGTTGGTGAGCGAGGGGGTATGGCCTCTGGGCTGGGGGTGTGGGCTCCAGGTGGGGCCAGAACTGAGGAGTTCAGAGTGCAGGGGGGGACTCCAGGCTGGGGCAGTGGGTAGGGGTGCAGTGGGGTGAGGGCACCGACTGAGGGTACGGGCTCTGGAGTGGGGCCGGGTATGAGGGATTTGGGGTACAGGAGGGGTCTCTGGGCTGCTGCTGAGGGGTTTGGAGTGCAAGAGGGGGTGTAGGCTCTGGCTGGGGGTAAGGGCTCTGGGTTGGGGCTGCAGATGAGGGGTGTGGTGTACAGGAGGGAGCTCAGGGCTGGGGTGGGATGTTTGGGGGATGCGGGCTCAGGGAGAGAGTTTGGTTCTCAGAGGGGACTCCGGACTGGAACGGGGGGTTGGAGTTCTGGGTGCGGGGTCCCGGTGGTGCTTACCGCATCTCCTGGAAGCGGACGTCAGGTCCCTGCAGCCCCTAGGTGCATGAGCAGCCAGTGAGGCTCCACGGGCTGCCCTTGTGTCTGCAGGCACCTCCCCCGCAGCTCCCACTGGTTGCGGTTCCTGGCCAATGGGAGCTGCCGAGCCGGCACTCAGGACGCAGGCAGTGCGCGGAGCCTCCCTGACCACCCCAGCACCTACGGGCCACGGGGACCCAGTGACTGCTTCCGGGAGCTGCTCGGAGCTAGGGCAAACAGGGAGCCTGTCTTAGCCCCGGGCCCCCGCTACGCCACCAGCCGGACTTTTAACAGCCCGGTCAGCAGTGCTGACCGCAGCTGCCAGGGTCCCTTTTTGACTGGGCGTTCCAGTCGAAAACCGGATGCCTGGCAACCCTAGGGCCCTAGTCCCCTGGTTGGGAACCACTGAAGAGACAGATTCTTGGAGCAGCTTCCCTGAGTGCTGCATTCTCAACAACCTCCCTGAGCCCTCCTTAGCAGGTAACATGGAGGGGGAAATCTCAGCTCTCTTCCACATCGTGCCGGGGGATAAGGAAAAGAACACATGTTCCCCGCGAAAGGGGCCATGGAGAAGGTGCCCCATCCCCTTTCCACCTTTGGTTTATGCAGAGAGGGAGAAAAGATCCATCAAAGAGGAACGTCTGTAGAGGTGTATGTGTGAGGGGAAAGAATGACTGTAGGGTATAAGGAGTGGGGGTGGGGAGTAGCTGAACGGTGGTACCTGTGACACAGTGCAAGGGCACCCTCTGGTTCCCAGGAAATTGACAGTTTGTTCCAGATTTGTACCCTTGTGGAGGGAGAGTTTTAAATGATTGGTGGTGAAGATCAGGCTCCATGTTAGGGGCACAGGACTGGGCTAATTCCTAAACTGAGCTAGCCAACTTTTTTCTTCTTATACCGCCTATTGTAGGTAGTTATATAATCTCCACTGCATAGCAGGGACAAGGTGCCTTAAAATCTTCAATGTATAGATCCTCACAACAGGTAGGGAATGGCTATTGCCCTATTTTATAGATGGGGAGCTAAGACAGAGAGACTAAGTGAGTTGGTTAGTGGCAGAGCAGTGAACTGAACCAGGGTCTCCTGAGTCTTAGGATAGCACCTTAAAGATTGGGCCATCCTTTCTTTCTATGGTGTCTCTTCCTTAAAGAAAAACACCCTGCTGACTGTGAATGTGTGTGTATTTTTGCTGAGTCATTCCTCCTGCTTTCACTACCTTACCAGGCTGCCTTTTAAAACTTGCTCTTATTTCTCATTATGGGATTCCGCTGTTTGGCCAGGTGTTGCTATGTGCCTGTCAATTGCAGCTTATGACATGACTGTCTCTGAGCCTCGTTGTTACTTGTATGGAACATACCATACATACGACGGCTTTGCAAGCCGATCTCTCTCATCTGGTGTTTCATTTTCCCTTTCATGTGCTTTCCTCGCCTCTGCTTGTGTTTACAAGTCTTCTAGCTTTGAGGCTCCCACAACAAAATTGTTTCATCTTGATGCTGATGTCTTTTTTCTTCCATTGTCTAGTTTCCATAGAAGTTGTTTTGGCAGTTTTTTGAAAGTGCAATTTATCATTATTGCCCAAATAAGCATAACAGACATTCTAGTGAATTCCAGATCTGGACTGCATGACTCAAACCACACGCATGTTTCTCCATATCCTTTTTCTCTGAAAATAGCTACAGCCACATAAACATACTTTGTGATCCCATGTTTTGTTGTTTGAAGGCATAATTTCTCATTATTTGTTGTGATGCATGGAAGCTTTTACCTAGCTAATTCGGTTTGGGATTGTAAAGGCTTGCTGTAAATAATAGTATTCATTAACTGCCTGGCTTGGATGGATGAGATAGCTAATACAGTAAACACAGACCCTGGCTAGTATATAAGTTTGGAGTGGTACAATGGGGACTGTATACACGAAATAACAAATGGCTAGGGACAGTAAATTGGGAATTTCAACCCGCTCTCTCTCATAATACAAAAATAAAGGAGTATTCAATGAGACTAGATTTAAATCTGATAAAAGGAAATGCTTTTTCACACAATGCAAAATTAGCCTGTGGAATGCATTGCCACAAGTTGTCATTGAGGCCATAAGCTTAGCATCGTTCAGAAAACAATTCGACATTTTTATGGATAGTGAGAATATTCAAAACTAACAGTAAATATTGTAAAGAAAATACACATGAGTTTTAGAAGGGATATGCACCCTCATGCTTCTGGGAATTAGGCAAAACGAAGTATTGGGACCCTGGAGGAAGGTTATTCTTTAACTGCCTATTGCAGGGTTTCTTCCATCTCCCTCTGCAGCAGCAGGTACTCACTACTACCAGAGAGCCAGCATGGAAATTCCTGTATTTCTATGTGCTGGAATGAATGTGTGTGATTTTAGTATATTCTCTTTTCCTTGAAAGCAGACACTTCCTTTGTGTTAGTCTGACCTGGAATAATCCTGAAACAGGTAGCCTTCCTGGCTGGTGATGGGATTCCATTCATGTTGCAAAGCCCCTACACAGATGTAGCTGTTCTCCAATCATGTGCCAGCTCAGTTTGAACTTGTCGGAGTTTGGTGAAGCTGGGTAGGTGAAGATGGTTTGGGTAAGTTCAACACTTCTCCAATCTCTGGCTACATCTACACTACAGGGGGGGGGGTCGATTTAAGATACGCAAATTCAGCTACGCGAATAGCGTAGCTGAATTCGACGTATCGCAGCCGACTTACCCCGCTGTGAGGACGGTGGCAAAATCGACCTCCGCGGCTTCCCGTCGACGGCGCTTACTCCGACCTTCGCTGGTGGAGTAAGAGCGTCGATTCGGGGATAGATTGTCGCGTCCTGACGGGACGCGATAAATCGATCCCCGAGAGGTCGATTTCTACCCGCCGATTCAGGCGGGTAGTGTAGACCAGGCCTCTGATTACATTGTCTACTACGTAACCTATCTTTCCATTGCCATAGAAATTGGAGGGTATCTTAATGATCTAAGTACCAAGTTTGGCATTGTTAGACTCCTCAGGTTCAGATCAACTCTTTGTCCTTAAGATATAGATAAAGTGAGTACCTCATGGTTTATTATGTGTGGCTTATTTGGAAGAGACATTAAAAACAAAGGACTTGCTGTATGAACCTTAAAAATGCCTGGCACCTTACAAGAGTGTAGATTCCAGTGTCCTTTGCCAAAATTTCCTCTCCCTATCCTGCTGTGCAGCTTTTGTGAGCCACTCAGTTGTTGCCCTCTGTGACGTCTTGGGGTCTGCTCAGATCAGTAAAGGGTTCTGTCACCCTTGCCCTGTAACTTTGGGGTGCCAGAGTACCATGTGGTTATGGTACAGATCCCTGACATCAGTAGCCAGCCCATAAGCATAAGGTCTCACCTGGCTTCCACTAGCCTAGTTATTCCTTGCAGAGTGATACAAACAGCCCTTGCAGTCCCAAGTCTCCCCAAATCTGTCCTCCCCGAGTTCTTAAGCACCAAACACTCAGACTATTCCCCACTTGTTCATCACCCCTGAAGGCGTGAAACCAGCCTCTCAGTTATCAGTTCACTTTAGGATACATGCTCCACACAGTTGGCACAATAGAGACCTACTCAGAATAAAAACAAACAAAAAGTTTATTTTCTAGAAAGATTCAAAGATGAACGAGTAAAGGAAAGCAAACACATAAAAATTACATGAAAAATCAGCATAAAGATGAAACGTCAGGCTTTACACTTCCACTTGAGAGAGAATCCCTTTTCTAGTACAAGTTACCGGTAGCCTTTGAACAGTTTCTAGCCCCCCTAGCTATGGGGAGGGGGGCAGGATTCAGCATTCACAGATAGCTTCTCACCTAAAAGCTGTCCCTCGGTATTTACACAGATATCTCTTCAAACCCCTTCCATTTTAAAAGAGTGTGCAACATAAGTGACATGAAGGGGGAGAGCATAAGGGGGCAAGTGCCACCCCCCGATTTCTGCTTGGCCTGCCGGGGGCGGGGGTGGGAGAGGGGATCTGTCCTTTTCCCGCTGCACCTGCCTCCCGGCACATTCGGCCCTGTCCCTGGCAGCTGGGCCCGGGCAGGGGAGGAAGGGGTGGGACCAGCCACATCTCACACTAGTCTCTCTGGTTGGCTGCTCCGTGCAGCCCAGCAGCTGCCTGCAAGAGCCAGGCTGGGGAGGTGGCGGCTTCCACTCCCCGCCTTGGCCTGGCTGCCAGGGACAGGGGCCAAGCGAGCTGGAGTCCCCTCTCTGCTCCACCAGGTTTCTGGCTCACTCAGCACCTGTCCCCAGCAGCCAGGCCCGGGCAGGGAGCACAAGCCGCTGCCTCCCGAGCTGGGTTCTCTCAGGCAGCTGCCGCGTTGCACAGAGCAGCGACCCTGAGCAGCCATAGGGCGACCATGCGTCCCATTTTGGCCAGGACAGTCCCTTTTGTAAGTCCTGTCTTGGCCGTCCCCTTTTTGGCAAAAGTGGGCATTTGTAGCATTTGTTCTTGCCGACTTGATCAGGTGGCAAGAGCAAATGGGACAAATGTCCACTTTTGTCAAAAAAAAAGTGGGGTGCAGTGCGGAGGAACGTGCGGGACGAGGGGCAAGCAGCTCAGGCCAGCCCCATGCGGGGTTGGGGGGCAGAGCTCAGGCCAGTCCCGCACAGTGTCACGTTTGCCCTTTGGGAAATATGGTCACCCTAGGCAGCCACATTCAGCCGGGCGAGAAGCAGCTCCGTCCCACTCCCTGTCTGGGCCTGGCTGCCAGGGACAGGGGCCTAATGTGCCAGGGGAGGGGAGGCAGAGTGGGAGAAAGACAGAGCCCCCCCTCCCCACAGATAATTCTGGTGGGGCAGAGAGAGCATGGCAGTCCCTGGGCTGGGCGCAGGGTGGTGGGGGGTCGCTGGGGAAGGTGCTGGGAGCAGGTTCCCTGGCCTCTGCTCAGCCGGCGCCAGGGCTGGCTGCAGGCAGGCCCAGAGGCACGTGCTTCCCACTTAGGGTGACCACATGTCCCAATTTTATAGGGATAGTCATGATTTTTGGGTCTTTTTCTTATATAGGCTCCTATTACCCCCCACCCGCTGTCCCAATTTTTCACACTTGCTGTCTGGTCACCCTATTCCCGCTCCTGTGCCCCCAGCCTTCCCCAGGAGCCAGCAGGATTGGCCGCCCTGGCCCAGGGAGGTGGGGCTGGAAGTTCCTCCCAAAGGCGACACATGAGGCAGTCACGTATCCTCTCCTTTATATTGTGCTCCCCCTCCCACCCCAGTATCAGGAGGCATAAGTCATCTATGGTTTGCCAGGTGTTTTTTAGATAGATATTCAAAGTGGGAAAATCCCCAGTTGTCTCAGTGTCTTCCCATTAATTCTTACTGGCCCATGATTGTCTTTTCCTGGGTTTCCAATGCAACATTACTTGAGCCTGGTTTTGTGTAAATACATGGCTTGAGAAGTACCCCTCCCTGCTATGAGGGTAGCTACAGTTCCACCACACATTTTAAGCAGTTTTCTATATATATAAATACATAGATTCATAACCACATACTTTATACATATATCTCATAATGACCATCAAGTTCAAAAGCTTTCATAAAAGACGTTCTCGACATACTTTTATAGTATAACACAATATGCAATCAGTTGGTTTAATTGCACATTTTGGGGGTTTAAACTTTCTGTTCTCCCTTCGGAGTGTCTGGACTTTGATTGTCACCCTCCAGACTGGATGTGCCTGTACTTTGTTTCAGTCATGCTTTAGTCAATGAAATCATTTTGAATCCTTTGAGATGGGATGTGTTATGTAAATATACAAAGTAGTACTAATGCTACTCCACTGTTGAATTCTGATCATTAAAAGGTTAATTCCTATGGGTTTCCCCCCAGGTTAATTCACTTTTTCTGGGTAGTCAAAAGAACAGCCATACTGGGTCAGACCAAAGGTCCATCTAGCCCAGTAGCCTCTCTTCCAACAGTGGCCAATGCCAGGTGCCCCAGAGGAAATGAATAGAACAGTGATCCAACTCCTGCTGCCCATTCCCAGCTTCTGGCCAGCAGAGGCTAGGGACATCATCCCTGCCCATCCTGGCTAATAGCCATTGATAGACCCATCCTCCATGAACTTAGCTAATTCTTTTTTGAACCCTGTTATAGTCTTTGCCTTCACAACATCTTCTGGCAAGGAGTTCCACAGGTTGACTGTGTGTTGTGTGAAAAGTCCCATTATATCAGAGCACCCAAAGTATGCGTGTGTGACAGGGAGAGGGTTGTGGTTGGGGGTGACTAATTTAACATAAATTTTGGTCCAGATGCAACAGCGCTGGAAAATAATGGACAGCTAATCAAGCTATGTGAAAAATCAGAATGAGGTTGGTGATCATGATATTTTAAAGACTTGAAAGAAAACTACAGAGCTTAGTTAGAATACCTTATGTAACCGAAATGGTTATTTGATAAATAAGAATGTCTTCAAATGGATTTTTAAAGGACTGTCACCATTTTAATGAATTGTATAAATGGCTTCGCAGTGAGAGGTAGCATATTAATGTTAATTTTCCCTGAAGCAGCAGTCTGATGCTGGTTAGGACTATGATATTGGATATCTAAAATTAGTATCCAGTTAAATATTGAATTTATTTGCCCAAAGCCATTATTTATTTTTAGCACTATAGGCGTGCATGGCCCTTTACAGACAAATAGAAGCAGCCAAGTTCTGTGCCTTGTGAAACTTGTAGTGTGTCTGATCCTGCAAACTTTAGGGAACTACCTGCAGTATTAAGACACTGTTTTAAACTTTAGTGAATTTACTTGTGGAAGTAAGCACTACTCTTACTTGCAAGTGTTCACAAGATCAGGCCCTGAATTAGACAATGTACCAAGAAAGTTATTGTGTGCTTATTACAAACACAAAACCCATATAGTTTCAGTTTATAACATTAGAAAATCTCATTCTAAATTAAAGTTAATCCATGAGTTCAATGCTGAGATTGAGTTTGGGGGTGGGGGAGAGAGGAAAAAACAAGGCTTTCTATGTTCTCTGGCACAAAACTGCAGCGATGTTCAGAATAAACATTCCCAGCAGTGCTCACTGCACGTTCACTGTCCATGCTAAGTTGTGGGAGCTGCCAGGTAAGCATGTGCAGATTTAGCTAAGCACGGAAAATGCACACTAGCATGCTGATGGCTCAGCGTCTGAGAAGAGATTTTTTGTTCATATAAAAGTTAAACTCTTCATATCGATATCAGTAGATTTGGGTAATAAATCAGCTGAGTTTAGTAGAATGAGTTCTGAATATATGTTGTTGTTCAGTTTTAACCAAGGTGCCTTACCACCTTGTGTTATCATTATGTATCTCAGAGACAGCTGGCTCCTCTGACGCACCACATTTCCTTGACCTGCTATGTATCCAGTGGGACCTGGGCCATAACGCTCTAGGACAGTGGTGGGCAACCTGCGGCCCATTCGGGTAATCTAATTGTGAGCCATGAGACATTTTGCTGACATTGACAGTCCGCAGGCACGGCCCCCCGCAGCTCCCAGTGGCCGCGGTTCGCCATTCCCAGCCAACTGCTGCTTCCCGCAGCTCCCATTGGCCAGGAACCGCAGGTTGCCCACCACTGCCCTAGAGCTTTATGGCCCAGATCCCACTGGGTACACAGCAGGACAAGGAAATGGGGTGCGTCAGAGGAGCCAGCTGTCTCTGAGGTACATATACATATAATAGGAGACAGCGGATTGTTTTAAATTATGCCAGTTTGGAATAGCCAGCAGCCAGTAGCATTCTGGTCAAGTCCTAGCATTCCTCTTACTCTAGAGCCAGCCAGGATTGATGGTATATTAGCAGGCTTCATTGGCTGTTGCCAACTGAGGACTCCCCCATGCAAGGGGAATTTTCAGCTGGTGAAATCTGGCCAGTTTCCTTCCCCCATATGCTGTCAGAGATGTGCAGAGGCAGGATACAACCAGACAATCCAGTTCTATAAGTGCAAGGTGCCATTTCACCATATCATTAAGAGAGTGAGAGAAAGGAAAAAAGAATGACTGGAAAATTCAGTAACAGTGAGTGCTGTCTTGCTATGGCAGAACGCTTCCTGCCTAAATTGGAAGAGCTAGTGAAGACCTGCCAAGAATGGCATTGGGAGAAAAATATTGTCAGGTGAGGAGATAAAAACTCTTCAGCATGGTTCCTCTGTTGGGGACTTCCTGGCACTTGGCAAAGTATAGTGGACAATTAATGAGAAACAACAATGATAAGTGCCAGCCATCTGGACTTAAGCCTAGGCTGCTAGTGATGTTGTGGAACAAAACAGACTCTCAAGCTAGGAAGTCTCTTACCCTTCCTAGAGAGTTTAGAAAGACTCCGAAATAAGGGAGGGAGCATCTGAAAACGGTCTTTGGGGAAATACAAGATTTCAGCCACCAGACTTACTATTATCTGTGTTGCTACTTCCATTCTAGCTAAACAATAGAGTCGATAACCTTATAGTACTTTATTGTGAAATAATGTGTGTGCTTTAGTTTTAAACTAAGGGACAGATGGAGGATGAAGGGATAAAACTGTGTATGAGGAATACATAAAACTGCTGGTCCAAGTTGTGAAATTAACAGAACTGTTTGTGTGAGTAAAGGTTGCAAGATTGAGGTGTTATCCTGGCAGAGCTATCCTGGCTGGGTTGCATCTTAGTTTATTGCATTCTGCTTCCCTAAATCTCCCTGCCATTCTCATTGGGTCCTATAGTTTTCTTCCATTTCTGTCCTATTCAGCAGACTAATTTGTGTAATTACTGGGGCTTTTTCCCTCCAGTGTAATACAGTTTGTATTTATTATTATTATCTATCAGTATTACATTATGATGATTTTTTTAAACAAATAGCCTTCAACATACAAGATAAAAGGGGATAGCGACTGTCTAAAATTTATCCCCATGAGTCACCAATAAATACTGTCCACAGATCTATTCTGTAGGTTAGGGTTGTTAGGAATTTTGTTAAACCTTCCGCAGAACTCCTGTACTTGTTCTTGACTTTCCTTTAAGTTCTCTCAATACTTAAGAGCGTTGTCTTCTGGCGGTCAGTGATCACACTGTCTTGCACTGTTGATGCTTTGAGCTGCTCATTCATACCCTTAAGGATCACACCAGATGATCCAATAAATCACGGGGATCATTTTTGTCCTAGTTTTACATAATTAGAATCATAGAATCATTTAATATTAGGGTTGGAAGAGACCTCAGGAGGTCATCTAGTCCAACCCCCTGCTCAAAGCAGGACCAACCCCAACTAAATCATCCCAGCCAGGGCTTTGTTGAGCTGGACCTTAAAAACCTTTAAGGATGGAGATTCCACCACCTCCCTAGGTAACCCATTCCAGTGCTTCACCACCCTCCTAGTGAAATAATTGATCCACTTTGTGGCAGAGTCCTTCATACTTCGCTCATTCCTTTTCTTATTTCTTTGTTATGTTTGTCTGATGGTATGGCAATATCAATTAACATGATCTTTGTCTTTTTTTCCTATAACTACTATGTCCTGTTTGCCTGCACCATTTTGCCTGTAATAATTGTCAGATTCCATAAAATCTTAGCTTCTTCATTCTCTAGAGTCCTTTCAATTCGGTGTCTGTCATATTACATGGTGTGTTTAAACCTGTACTGGCCAAAGAGGCTCCAATGCAGATACTTGGCAACCGCATTGTGTCTGTTCATATGTTCTCTCCCAGTCAGGCCCCTGCAGACACACAACACATGTTCTACCATCTTTTCCTTTTTGGAACACATTCTGTAGTTCGGGGAGCAGTTCTGTCGGTCAATTTTTGTTTTGAACATAGGACTTAAGGACTGCTCTTGTGCACCCATAATGAGTCTGTCTTTTGAGATATCCTACTACAAGCCATGAGTTTGTTAATCTTCAATCAGTAATGAGTCTGATCTCTGCACCAGTGTCTATGCACTGATTTCTATGTAAATCTTTGAAGTCTTCCTTGGATGATTTCCTTTCCTTTATGCTTTGTTCGGTTCGGATGCACATCACCATCACTTGTTACCTTGATCAGATAATTTTTCATGCTGGCTTACTCCTAATATATTTTGATGTTATTTTCTTCATTGTCAGTTGCTTCCTGCATGGATAGAAGACCTTTTCCTCCATAGCATCTTTGGATGTACATTCTGTCCACATTTTTATTGATATTCATTACTCTATCTATCTCCAGGAACTTTCTCGTTTGGATGACGGCTTGTTTCTTCTCTTCCTGATTCCACTTGAGCACTTTGGCAGTGTACTGGTATCACCCACATGTTAATGGCTCAGATCACATTCTTCGAGTTGATTTTTGTGCTTAAAGTAATTTCTTAATATTCTTTCCTCACTTCTTCTTTGACTTCCTTATGTTGTAACTCTGACAGTTCCCTAACTCCAAGGTATTTGTAGGGGCCATGCTGATAGAGATCTTGGATAATACCTTTGTTAACTTGTATTCCATCTGTTTGTACCAGGTTTCTCCTCTTTACAGACACTGACACACATGTAGCTAAGCCAACCCATAACTTTATATCTTCATCAAACTTTTCTACACATATCAATCTCTATATCTCTTGTGACCAACCATATAGTTTCAGGTCATCCATGTATAACCAATGGTTAACTGGTTGCTGTTCTTTGCTGATATGATAACCACAGTTTATCTCACAGAGCATTGTCTCAGTGGCAACATTGCTACTATAAACACTACTGTTGGTAAGGAAACCCCTTGAAAGATTCCTCTTTTAATTTGGACCTCATCAATGAGTCCCTTCCAGCAATAGTGAAATGTTCCAGTTAAATATAGATTGCTGCAGATAGATCTTTGGATGAACCTTGTGCATTTTCAGTGTCTCTCTGAGCCACAAAATGTGAGATGCTGTCATATGCTTTTCGGCAATCTATCCACACCATATCTAATTTTTTCTTTTTTGTTTTGCATCTTCTATAATCCTCCTGCTCAGACTGAGATGGCCTTTTATCCTTATCATGTTTTCTGTGCAGCCTTTTTGCTCAGGAGGCAGTAATCCATTGAGAACTAGCACTTTCCAGATCATCTTTGCCAGAATTGCCATCAGAAGTTTCCACATAGTTGGTAAACACGTCATCAGTCTATAATTCATAGGATCACTCTGTCCCTTCTTTATTATGAGGATTATTCTCCTTGTCACCATACACCTTGAACATCCATTTTTTAGACATTTATTAAGTTATTCAAGTAAGCAATCATGGAGAGATATTAGGTGTTTCAGACAGAATTCATGCAGCCCACCTGGTCTGGGTGCTTTCCAATTTTTCATTCCTCTCAGTACCTCATCTATTTCTTTCTTTGATGATACTGCATATTCCTCTATTGTGTGGTTTTTAAATTTTTCTCTCAAGTTTTAATCCATTCCACTGTCTAGTTATGTTGTACATCAACAGACCAGATTTCCTTCCAGTATAGCAAAAACTCTTCCACATTACGTCTAACAGTGAATGCCAGTGAAAATGAGGTAGGATCAGAGGCTAAAATAGGGAAAGAACAATTTAAAAATTACCTAGATGAGTTAGATATCTTCAAGTCACCTGGACCTGATGAAATAAATCATAGAATACTCAAGGAGCTGACTGAGGAGATATCTGAGCCATTGCCGATTATCTTTGAAAAGTCTAGAATCTCTCCTGTCTTCTATGAGGACTGGAAAAGGGCAAATATAGTGCTAATCTATAAAAAGGGAAATAAGGACAACCTGGGAAATTACAGACCCGTCATCTTAACTTCAGTACTCAGAAAGATAATGGAGCATATAATTAAGCAATCAGTTTGCAAATACCTAGAAGATAATAAGGTGATAAGTAACAGATAGCACAGATCTGTCAAGATCAAATTGTGTCAAAACAACCTAAAAGGTTTCTTTCACAGGGCAACAAGCCCTGTGGATGGGGGGGAAGTGGTAGATGTGGTATATCTTGACTTTAGTAAGGCTTTTGATACTGTCTCACATGACCGTCTCATAAACAAACAAGGGAAATACAACCTAGATGGAGTTACTATAAGGTGCATAACTTTGTTGGCAAATCGTTCCCAGAGAGTAGTTATCAGAGGTTCACAGTTAAGCTGGATGGGCATAACAAGTGGGGTCCCTCAGGGATCGGTTCTGGGTCCGGTTTTGTTCAATATCTTCATCAATTATTTCGATAATGGCATAGAGAGTACATTTATAAAGTTTGTGGATGAAACCAAGCTAGGAGGGGTTGCAAGTGCTTCGGAGGATAGGATTAAAATTCAAAATGATCTGGATAAACTGAAGAAATAGTCTGAAGTAAACAGGATGAAATTCAATAAGGACAAATGCAAAGTACTCCACTTAAGAAGGAACAAGCAGTTACACACATACAAAATGGGAAATAACTGCCTAGAAAGGAGGACTCTGGAAAGGGATCTTGTGGTCATAGTGAATCACAAGCTAAATACGAGTCAACAGTGTAACACTGCTGCAAAGAAACCAAACATCATTCTGGGATGTATTAGCAGGAGTGTTGTAAACAAGACATGAGAAGTAATTCTTCTGCTCTACTCTGCATTGATTAGGCCTCAACTGGATTATTGTGTCCAGTTCTGGGTGCCACATTTCAGGAAAGATGTGGACAAATTGGAGAAAGTCCAACGAAGAGCAACAAAAATGATTAAAGGTCTAGAAAACATGACCTATGAGGGAAGATTGAAAAAATTGGATTTGTTTAGGCTGGAGAAGAGAAGACTGAGAGGGGACATGATAACAGTTTTCAGGTACATAAAATGTGGTTACAAGGAGGAGGGAGAAAAATTGTTCCTCTCAACCTCTCAGGATAGCACAAGAAGCAATGGGCTTAAATTGCAGCAAGGGCAGTTTAGGTAGGGCATTAGAAAAAACTTCCTAACTGTCAGGTAGTTAAGCACTGGTATAAATTGCCTAGGGAGGTTGTGGAATCTCCATCACTGGAGATTTTTAAGAGCAGGTTATACAAAGACCTGTCAGGGATGGCCTAGATAATACTTAGTCCTGCCATGAATGCAGGAGACTGAATTAGATGACCTCTCGAGGTCCCTTCGAGTCCTATGATTCTATAATTAAAATATTTATTGGCTCTGTGTTTTTTTCTATTCTGCTTTTAATGTTGATCTGATCAAAGAATCTCTTAAGGTCTCTTTTAATTCTGACAGCTCATTATTATTATTTTTAAAATTCAGAATGACTGTCCCCTGCTTAAATTCTATGGGCAAATTGCACAGCTATGAGCTGATGCTCTGACTCTTTCTGGCAACACAAGCCACTGAACACAGTGTAAACACTTTAAAAATTATAGCATGAAAATGAAAGGTCTTGAATCACAATGGCTGGTTGCATCATTTAAAGGGCTTCTTCAAGGAGTAGGTTTTTAGATCTGCACTAATTAATACTGGAAAGTGGCATTAGAAGTAAAGCATTCTGTTTAATTATGGATGATAGTGCTCCTTTTAAGTGCACCTTCTGATGAAATGAAGAGATCATTATTACCATTATTGTTATTATTTTATATGCTCTCCATTAATGCACCTATCCCCTCCTCCCCCCAAACATTAGGTCACATTTCAACAAGACGTCCGTTGCTTTCCCACATTCTCTTTTAATTATCACTTTCTCTCTTCACCAGTCCGGGGGGTTACACTGGGACCTAGCTCAGTCTCACAGGAGTTGGAAGTATTGTGCAGCCGCTATTTTACTGAATCATTTCTAGAAGCTTGGTGCAAATTGAAACTCATCACTCCAGGGAGAAAGATCTCTGAGAGGCTGTTTTGCTTCTTGGGCAACATATGAAGCCAGGATCTCAGCTTTCCTTTTCTCACTCCATTGTTCTCACAGTTTTGGGTTGATTTTGGAGCCACCTGCTGTATCATTTCACTTTATTCTAAATTTGTTGTTTTGCATTAAAATGGGACTGATTTCTATGGCAGCTGATCAGTGTTCATCTTGGGCTTGATGATTGTCACTGTGCTGCACACCATGGCTAATTGAAACTTTACAGCAGCAGCAGGGATAGAACTAATAGAGTCAAAGATTTTTAAGACCAGAAGGGAATCATTAAATCATCGAGTCTAACCTCCTGTATAACACAGTCAATAGAATTTCCCCCGCTACCTTTGTATTGAGCCCAATAACTTGTTTTTCATTACAATATTTCTTCCAGAAAGACATCCAGCCATAATTCAAAGACTCTAAGAGATGAAAAATTCACCACTTCCCTTGGTAGTTTATTCCAGTGGTTAATCACACCCTCACGGTTAAAAATGTGTGCTTTCTTTCTAACTTGAATTCATCTGGTTTTAATTTCCAGCAATTGCTTATTGTTATGCATTTCTCTGCTACATTAAACTCACATCCTCTTTTTCCAAAAGTACAAGATCCTTCCACTTGAACTGAAGGGGAGTCTCAGTTCTCTTAGCAGTATAAAACCTATGCCACACAGTTGAGCAGATCTAATTGCATCCAGTAACATATACAGTAGCCAGTGCCTCACATTGTAGTACTGGGTTCCACCCATAACTAAACTTGTCAAGTCTGGCACTGGGTGGGTAGGATATGAAATTGTAACGGAACCACCTGCTTTCCTAACTTCATTTGCAAGTGTCACTGACCTGCACTAATGGACAGTGCTACATTCACACATTGTGACATGACATCATGGCATAACAATGCTGTGTTGCATCATGATGACACTATGTAATGAAGTGATGATACCCTATACCCTGGTGGCATGACTCACCACCAACCCTGTGCTTTGCAGAATTGTTAGCCTGAAATCTCCTAAAAGATGGGGCCACTGATTTGAACAAGATCCCCCTGCCCACCCTTCCAGCAGTTTCACACTGACATAACTGTGGATGTCAGCAGGCTTACTCTCTGCTGGGACCTGAATCTGAGAATTAATAATCTCATTTGTCACAAAGAGAGATGGGGCTCAGCTGCAAAGTTTAGATCGAGAGTGGACCTTTACCAAAATTTGAAGTGCAGTGTCTGTTCAGATCCTGAGTTTTGGCTCAGCTCATTACGGCACCAACTGTGAAGTTAGATGTAGTTTCAAAGTCAGATTCCTCTCCTACCCCCCTTATACATACTTACTGGGGTTCCCTTTTCAGCAAACATCCCTCTGGCTGGAAAGAGCCTGTACTGGAACCCTAGTGTAAGCACCTGTCAGAAGGAGTCACTTACTATGGCTTGGTCTACACTAACCCCCCAAGTCGAACTAAGGTACGCAAATTCAGCTACGTTAATAACGTAGCTGAATTCGACATACCTTAGTTCGAACTTACCGCGGTTCAGACGCGGTCCACACGTGGCAGGCAGGCTCCCCGTCGACTCCGCGGTACTCCTCTCGCTGAGCTGGAGTACCGCAGTCGACGGCGAGCACTTCCTGGTTCGACTTATCGCGTCCAGACCAGACGCGATAAGTCGAACCCAGAACTTCGATCCCCAGCCGCCGAACTAGCGGCTGGGTGTAGACCAGCCCTAGTGGTCACCAAGCCTCAGTGGGTCACAGCTGAGGATGCCAAATTCAGGGCAGACCGCTGAGAAATAGGGCAAACTCACCCCAAACTGTTGGTTATTTTGTCATTAGATCAGTGGTGCTCAGCCAGGGGTCATGTAACCCCTGGGGTACACAGAGATCTTCCAGGGGGTATATCAACTCATCTAGATATTTGCCTAGTTTTACAACAGGCGACAAAAAAAAAAAGCACTTGCGAATTCAGTACAAACTGAAATTTCATACAGTGACTTGTTTATATTACTCTATATACACTATACACTGAGATGTAAGTAAAATATTTTTATTCCAATTGATTTATTGGATAGTAAAAATGAGAAAGTAAGCAATTTTTCAGTAATATTGTGCTGTGACACTTTTGTCTTTTTATGTCTGATTTTGTAAGCAAGTAGTTTAAGTGAGGTGAAACTTGGGGGTACATAAGACAAATCAGACTCCTGAAAGTGGTACAGTAGTCTGAAAGGTTGAGAGCCACTGCTTTAGATTATATCAAGCCAGTAACAAAAGTAACTTCTGTCTCACCACACTGGATAATAAGAAGTCAAAAATAGTCTCCTTAGATATTCCACCATTGGCTCACCACCCAGACACAAGACTTTATGGTGAGTGGTTATTGAAAACCAATTTAATCAAATACAGGGTCCTTCTAATCCCAAAGAATCAGCTACTTAGCCAGGTCTATATAGAACTCAGATTTTACCCTGTAATCATGCTGATGCCAATCATTTAGACACTAAAACTAAAAGTTTAATAATACAAAGAAGAGAGTTATAAATTGTTAATAGATCATATACATACAAGTGATTTTTCAGTGTTCATACGTCAGGATCATAGCAGTGATGGAATAAACTTCTGGCTTGCAAAAGTCTCTCTGTTAACTTCCAAAAGATTGGAAGGTCCTCCATCCAGCGTTCAAAATGCTCCTTTTAGTTGTAAATCCACAGTCCAGAGAATTAGGGCAGGAAAGAGGCAAAAATGGAGATCTCAGTGGTCTTTTATATCCTCTGCTGTGTGCCTGGAAATTTACTGTCTCAAACAAAGCTTGCAGCCCTGGTGCCTGGAAAATTACTGGCCCAAGATGGAGTCCAGGGTCACGTGTGCATATCACATGCCCTTGCATTCTTTGATGACTCACAGAGGCAGCCGTTGCCCATATTCTTTCTGAGGCATCCACAGGAAGGCTTACTCGGTCGGATGAGTTTCTTCTATTGCTCATTGTTAGAATGAAATGTCCTTAATGGGCCATCAACACATAGCTGTCAAGCCTCGATGTCAATCTTATCCTGTGGACATTAGCCAGGAATACAGCATATGTATAAGATAGAAGTCTAGGGCCAATATTCATAACTTAAGATACAAAGATGATACATGGATTTAATGAGGATAATCATATTTGATAGAATGTATCTTTTCCATTGACATCTTACATGACATTGTACAACAGTGATAATATCAATGATATAAATGGTCATATTTAATCACACAGCATCACACTGGTTATCAAGGAAGTCTCTCTTCTCAGAGCGGGAACATAAAAGCACTCCCCTGTGATCCTCTTGGTCTTGTAGCAAGGAACTGAGCTGGGAAGTTGAGCTCAGATCCTTTGCATGTCAGTGATTTCTCTGCTATTAAATCTGTGTGCTGAGGCCAGAATACTACTTTGAACGTAAAAAAAAAGGGGGGGGGGAAGTCACAAGTATCTCATCAAGACTAATATAACATCGGAGACTGCCATGTGCCATGACAGATGTTCATGATGAAGAGGAAGAGCAACTTAGGGGAGGGGAAGTATGGTCCACTGGTTAGGGCACCAGCCTGGGTTCAGGTCTCTCTAATGCTGGAAAAGACACCCCTCCCCTCCCTCCCCCCCGCTGCTTTTTACTCAGGCTCATAACCTCAGGGCCGGCTCCAGGCACCAGCCCAGCAAGCAGGTGCTTGGGGCGGCCAAGGGGAAGGGGTGGCACTTCGGGCTCTTCCGCGGCAATTCGGCGGCGGGTCCCTCTCGGAGGGAAGAACCTGCCGCCGAATTGCCACCAAAGAAGAAAGCGGCGCGGTGGCGCTGCCGTTGATTGCGATCATGGCTTCTTCTTTTTTTCCCGCCGCTTGGGGCGGCAAAAACCCTGGAGCCAGCCCTGCATAACCTGTCCGTCATCTTCAACTCGAACCTCTCTCTTGATCATCACATCCAGGCCATGTCTAAATCTTGCTGATTCTCTTTGCATAATGTCTCTGAACTGCAGCCTCCATCCCAGCAGCTAAAATTCTCATCTAGGCTTTCTTCATCTCGCATTGCAATAATTGCAACATCCTTCTCTCTGGCCTTGACAAATGCAACCTCTGTGCCTCAGTTCCCCATCTGCAAAATGGTGATAATTGTTGGGGTTACCCCAGGACCTCTTCTACTTGGTTCCCCAAGAACTCAGTTTGACTCCAGTCTTCCACTCAGGTTACTTTATTGAGCATTCAGCAAAGCTATGCTGAGTTGATCAGACTAAAGTGTAAGGGGTGGGTATAGGGCGTACCACACATCCAAAGTTACACAGAAAGCCCCTCCCTATATAGATATTTACACATTACATTCACTATACATTGCATCACGTTTTGGGACTGGTGTGGTTCCTTTATAGGAACCAATTCCTGTACAGCAAGCGCTGTCTATGCATGCACGACTTACTCATCTTTACAGTCCTGACTTATCTTATCCATTGTTATCTTGTCCATTGTAAACGGTTCCCTGGGTGTTCCCCCTTATCTTAGCTACTGCAGACATTTTGTTTCCAGCCTGCTGATCCATTTACCGTCCTAATCCGGTCTCCCAAGAAATGATGCCTCACCCATGTCCAATTACTCATGTCAAGCCAGGCCTACACTAATGACACTTCCTTAGCGCATGAGCCTGTTGTGAGGATAAATACATTAAAAATTGTGAGGTGGTCAGATACTGTTGCTATAGGGCCCATACAAGTACCTAATCTAGATAGCAACTTGGAAATGTTCACTTTTGTATCAAGGCCCAAATGGGAATATTCCTTTCTTCTTTAGAGAGAGAGAGAGAGAAACAGGAGGCCCTGGTAACATCTCCTGTAGCTTTAGCAGAGATGTGAAAAGTTGTACCATTTTCAGGTAACCTGAACCCAAGATCAATACAAAGCATTCCAGGCAGAAAATGTTAGTGTTTTTATTATAGATATCTGCAAACAAGTCAAATGGAGCTCGCTTAATATTACATTTCCCATTCCATGGTTTTATAGTCTGTGTAGAAATATCCTTTGACAGAAGGGTATTTTATGCAGTACAGTTGCTATGCAGTGATTATGGACTCTTCCTGACATTGCTAGGCTGCGTCTCCATGGCACTCTCTGGACTGTAGAAGAGAAAAAGCAGTAATAATAGCATGTCACAACACACACTGAACTGTGTTCCTCACAGACAGCTTAAGTGACTCTATTCCATCTCCTACCTAAAATGCCTTTTCTTTCATTCAGAGGGCCATATTCTCCATCATGATATAGCCTCTTTATTCCATTCTGGTGGCCTAAAAGGGCTAGTCAACAGTTGGAAATGGCCTTCATGGAATACCTGAACGTTTGGCAGCAGAGAGCTACCAGAATAGTTCTTATGTCTCAAGTGTATTGGGTGTTCTGGGAGCAAGACAGGGGAGGGAGTGGGCATTGCCAGGATAGTCGATGCTCCAGCTATTCTCAATAGCAAAACGGCTCCTGGGGGCTGTTGCAGCCAAGGATAAGTTAAAGCGAATTCAAGGCTGCTTGGTTGAAAGGGAGAACCAGGCTCATTGTATTTTAGTGAAAGGCCTAATAAAAATACTGTGATTTTTTTAAAGTTCCTTTCACCTAGGGTGACCAGACGTCCCAATTTTATAGGGACAGTCCCGATATTCAGGGCTTTTTTCTTATATAGGCGCCAATTACCCCCCACCCCCTGTCCCGACTTTCACACTTTCTATCTGGTCACCCTACTTTCACCCAAAGTTCTCAAAATGCTTTACAAACCGTAGCTGAGCTGCCTAAGGCCCCTGTAACGTACATAAATATTGGAGCTGGGGGGGAAAATTGTCCTGTGGGAAATTCCAATATTTCAACATTTGGTTTCACCACAAATCCTGAACTGAAACAGCAACATTTTTCACAAAACAAAAAGTTGCCAAAAATTGTGATTTAGAAATGTTCAAAAATGTTACAACAAAATGTTTAATCAAAATGAATGACAAGGCAACTTTCATTTGGGGTTTTTTGTTTTGTTTTGTTTTGCTTTTGTTTGTGTGTTTAAGATTCTTCACAAAACTAATATAAAGATGCAGACTTTTTTTTCTTTAGGAGTTTGAATTGGAATGTAGATCTGCTAGCTCAGAGCCTATACAGAGGTGGATACACCAAACTTACTTCTATGAGTGATCCATACTCCCGTGACTAGTCTCATAAGCATTGTCTACAACTGCACCTGTATCCCCTCCCCCCCATGACCCAATGAGGGGGCCTGCTCCAGGGTCTTTAGCTGTTACCTTTCTT
The DNA here is from genome assembly GCF_028017835.1 of Emys orbicularis. Lineage (NCBI taxonomy): Eukaryota > Metazoa > Chordata > Testudines > Emydidae > Emys > Emys orbicularis. The sequence continues at coordinate 352,233,921 of NC_088683.1, forward strand.
GGGTAAAGACCCGTGACTCCCTCCCTCCTGACTGGGTTTTTTCCCAGGCTGTTGTGAATTCCCCAGCAAGTCAGACTACTATAAACAGTGTAATTGTCCATAGTTATCAGTTATCACACAGCCCTTTCTAAGCAAGCAAATTTGTTCTTAAGGTGAAAGCATTAGAGATAACGTATTAAAACAATAAAAGAACCTACATGCATGCTAATAAGGTAATCAACTCCAACAAGGGTCCTGGCAGGTAAACAGTCCTTCAAACCTTAGACGGGATTTTCTGTCATCACAAATTCATAACAGCTGATAGCTCAGAAGAAGCCCCCCCACAGGAATCTGAGAGTCACTCCTTTATACGGTTTGGGTATGAAATACTGTCTGATGCTGCAGAGCCCATACAGCTCATGCCCTTTGCTCCCCTCCCAGAGAAATTACATTCAGTCTCACTATAAATACATATATTTTGCATTTTTAATACAACAAACTCCTAAGATACTTAAACTTTATTCAGTAAGGGGTTTAACTTAATGCAGTAAGGTTTGTCCAGGATGTTGCAGGCCAAGGCACATACACTAGGAAAAGTATCAGCTGCTAAACATGTGTATCAGCCGTGGGTGGAGCAGAACCAATGAAGAACACTGTTTAACTGCACAAGTAGCCAAGGACTACCCATGTTTAGCACCATTCCAGAACATGCAGTTCTACGCTGTTCTGAACTGAACAGTTTGTCCTTGTAAACTCTTGTGGTTAAACGGTGTGTTCAGCACCTGTCCAGCTTCTCCCTTTGTCCTCAATTATGTAAGGCATATACACAGTTAGATTCCAAATCATAGAAGCTGCTGTCCTGAAAGGTAGATGTGGAAAAGTTCCTTCACAACTTTGTTTTTGCCCAAGTAGATCGGGAGAGTTGGAAGATCTACTTCATTATCTTTAGGAATGTAAAATTTTCCAGCTTCTGCGAGCATGCTCTTTTGTATATAAAAAAAAAATCTTTATCATCATCTCAAACAATAATGTTTTTAGCATTTTCTCAATACCCACTAGTAATCAAATCGGTGGCAATTTTTGCCCTTTTAGCATTGTGCTGAAGATGAGAGTGTTTATTATGTTCTGATTGACATTTTAATGTGTTATATGGATGTTGGTGTTTTAGATTGTGTACGTTTTGTTTTGGTAGGTGCAAAAGACATATGTCATATGTGATCTAGTAAAATGTATTTGATTGATTGGTCCAGCTGCTCCCTTTGTCAACAAAAGATGCTTTTCCTAATGTAGACAAGGCCATTCACTTCAGTTGCACTACATGAGTAAGGAGTAGGAGCAGATTATTAAATTGCAACATTTTCTTCTGCAATTAGGACCTGACCCCAAACCTTTTGAAGTCAGCAGGGGTGTACCCTTTGGCTGCAATCACTTTAGGTGAGGCCTTCAGTCTAACTAGAAATAATCAGATGTGAATTCATTGGGAGGAAAAAGGAGTTAACATATGTATTTCCTTGGGCATTCAATTTTACCTTTACCAAAACCGTTGTAATATTCATATAAAAGAAAATATAATTTATAGCTTTGAGGTCTTCAAAAGAGTTACATTCCACACTGAAGCCTTTTGTTTTTTCATCTCAGCTTACTTCAAGGTTCATATGCAGTTAAAGCAACCCTTGTCCTTTTTAAGCAACCTCTGTTTACCAGGTTTCAAAGTAGCAGCCGTGTTAGTCTGTATCCGCAAAAAGAACAGGAGTACTTGTGGCACCTTAGAGACTAACAAATTTATTTCAGTATAAGCTTTCATGGGCTACAGCTCACTTCTTCAGATGCATAGAGTGAAACACACAGACAGAAGATATTACTACTACAGGACAGGCCCAACAAAGAAAATAACAGAATGCCTCTAGCCGCCGCCTTCAGCCCCCAACTGAAACCTCTCCAGCGCATCATCAAAGATCTACAACCTATCCTGAAAGATGATCCCTCTCTCTCACAGATCTTGGGAGACAGACCAGTCCTCGCTTACAGACAGCCTCCCAACCTTAAGCAAATACTCACCAGCAACCGCACACCATACAACAAAAATACTAACCCAGGAACCTATCCTTGCAACAAAGCCCGATGCCAGCTCTGTCCACATATCTATTCAAGTGACACCATCATAGGACCTAACCACATCAGCCACACCATCAGGGGCTCGTTCACCTGCACATCTACCAACGTGATATATGCCATCATGTGCTAGCAATGCCCCTCTGCCATGTACATTGGCCAAACTGGACAGTCTCTACGCAAAAGAATAAATGGACACAAATCTGACATCAGGAATCATAACATTCAAAAACCAATGGGAGAACACTTCAACCTCTCTAATCACTCAGTGACAGACTTGAAGGTATCAGTTTTGCAACAAAAAAACTTCAAAAACAGACTCCAAAGAGAGACTGCTGAACTCGAATTAATATGCAAATTAGACACAATTAACTTAGGTCTAAACAGAGACTGGGAATGGTTGGGTCATTACACTAATTGAATTTTTTTTCCCCCATGTTAAGTTCTCCTCACACCTCCTATGGGTCATCTCGATTATCACTTCAAAGTTTTTTCTTCTGCTGCTACTGATAGCTCATCTCAATTGATTGGCCTCTTACAATTGGTATGCGTACTTCCACCTTTTCATGTTCACTGTATGTATAAATATCTTCTGTCTGTGTGTTTCACTCTATGCATCTGAAGAAGTGAGCTGTAGCCCACGAAAGTTTATGCTGAAATAAATTTGTTAGTCTCTAAGGTGCCACAAGTACTCCTGTTCTTTTTACCAGTTATACATTCTGCTACTTTGACCTTATTTGCTGATGGCATAATCTGTCTTATAACCCTACATAAATACACTACATCAATAACTTTTTCTCAAGGCTATTTTCCCCTGAACCATACAAGAGTAAATTGGTTATTTCTCTTTTCAGTGGTGCAGCAGAGGCCATTATAACCTTCCTTGTATGATTCTAATGCAAAACGGGCTTGTAGTCATTTGCTTTCTTTAAGACAGAGGCAAGGTGGTAAACTGAAGCTGAGTTTCTTTTTTTTCAAACCTACATTTGAACATGACCTTTTCTACCCTCCTTCCATTTCCACAGAGGAATCGTTTCCAAACTAATGTTGGAAAGAACAATTAAAGTTAAATGTTAATTTTCAAAATAACGCCCCCTTTGTTTCATGTCAGATTTCTAGATTACTCCAGGATATAGTTCAGGCTCAGCCTCGTGGGGAAAGACATTGGAAACAAGCCTCTGCAGAGGGAAGCAAATTTGAGAAGCCCTTATTAAATCATATTAGTGTTCTACAGTAATATTCTAAACCACTGCTGCCTTCACTTTGTATCTTGTACATTTTGGGTGCTTAAACTGGACGAGATTCTAAACCACTTACTCATAGTGGGCCAAATCATGACTCGTGGCATGCACCCTCCAGAGGAGTAAAAGTGTGTAATGTACCCCCTTATTCTCCTGCCTGAGCTATCTTTATCACAAGTCAGTGAATGGGTGGGAAGAGGGCCAGCCCTAGGTGTTTTGCCAGCCTGGGCAGAAAATGTTTTCATTGCCCCCTCAGCATGGCCAAGCAGAAGAAGAAAAAAGCCTGACTAAGCAAGACTGGCCCTGGGTGGGAGAGCAGCCTCCATAGGGCAGTGATTTCTGCTTCCACACAGGTGTATCGGTGGCCAAAGGTTGACTTCAACTCCTCAGTCACCCCAACATGATGGCAGACACAGCTGAGCCAGAGAGCAGGGAGAAAGTATAATCTGCGCAGGGTAAAGGACTGGTGCATCTTACTTCTGTCTAAGGCTATGTTTACACTACAGCCTATGTCGGCAAAACGTAGGTCACTCAGGGGTGTGAATATTCCACTCCCTGAGCGACATAAGTTACACTGACATAAGCACTCGCTTATGTGTGCACAGCGCTATGTCGGCAGGAGAGTTTCTCCCACAGGCATAGTTTCTGCTGCTCGCGGAGATGGTTTTATTAGCAGGTGAACTCTCTCCCGTCAGCATAGAGCGTTTTCACCAGATGTGCTGCATGGGTACAGCTGTGCCGCTGCAGCACTGTACGTATAGACATTGCCTCTTGCTCTAAGGGTATCAGGGACCAAATGGTTTGTTTCTCTGAGTTACAGCACTGTTCTCAGTCTGCTCTGGGGGCACCGTAACTATGCACTGCCCCTTTCTTAGTGCATATAGTAACTCCAGAGTCTTCATGGAATAAGCTACTATTCAGTGTGAGTTGGGCATCAGTGATTAAATCTCTGACCCTCTTGAAGCAGTTCTATGGGGAAAATAATAGATGATTGCATACTAAACTAAGGACATTCATAGTGCACACAAACACGTGGGTAGAACTAAGTTGCTGCAATCAACCTTAATTCTGGCATTTCCTAACTTTGGAGCAATTCACTTTGCTTAGCATGTGTAACAAGTTTGTCGTCTGATATGTATGCAAACACAATATCGGTTACAAGCACCCAGAAATTAGAAAATGCCCTAATTATAGTTTCCCATTCAACTGCCCCCTTGGGTATCCAATTTGTGAACCAAATGTGTAGAAAAACCTAGCATGTGATCCTGTAACTAAAAGCTGTATCATAATGCATGCATACACAAGGGGGCATAATCAAGGTTGCTTGAGCAGTTGTAAATCTGGCAACAAGAAAAATATATTACTGTAAACTACTGTTACATATCATAAGGGTTTGAACCCTGAAGAACAGACTTTTATCATTTGAGCTACAGGATTTAGTACAACAGCTTGGAGCAGCAGAAGATTGTTCTCCAGGGAATGGGTCACTAGGGCAAGTGCCATTGTAATGCCGACAGACCCCAGTTGTCAGCGGGCGAGATCTCTGAAGCTTAGTGCATGAGCCTCTACTGCATGAGCTAAAAGCCAACTGGCTGTTAGCTAAGGCTGTAGAGCAGACTCTTTCTCTCTCTAAGTGGTCTTGGTGTCACTAGATGGGACAGAACACCACACACAGGAGGTGTATGGGTTACACTAGGTCCAAAGCAGAGTTGTGAGGGGAAAACCTGTTCCCATTCGCCTCCTTCCCCCACCCCACAGAAGGTGAGGGGAGCTCTTTCCGTATATGGGGCCCCAAAGAGGGCAATTTGCCACTGGGCTTGGGGTGGAGTCACAAGGAGCACAGTGCAGTTCTCTACCCACCTCTTCTGGAGAGGCTATCAGCTCTTGGGACTCCCAGTGCCAGGGCCGGCTCCAGGCACCAGCTCAGCAAGCAGGTGCCTGGGGCAGCCCAGGGGAAGGGGCGGCACGTCAGGCTCTTCGGCGGCAATTTGGCGGCGGGTCCCTCACTCCCTCTCGAAGGGAAGGACCTGCCATCGAATTGCCGCCAAAGAAGAAAGCGGCACGGTGGAGCTGCCGCCGATCGCGATCACGACTTTTTTTTTTTTTTTTTTTCCCCGCCGCTTGAGGCGGCAAAAACCCTGGAGCCGGCCCTGCCCAGTGCAGTGTGTGCTACTGCTGCTTTAGCAGCGGTGTGGGCCCAACCCTTTAGAATATTACTGTTCGGTTCTGTATTTGGCATGCTACCAAATCTTTCCCCAGGAACACAAGCAAGAAAAGGGAAATGGTGATTTTTCAAAACTTTATCTCTGCCAAAACTGATCAGGATTTAAGGGAACAAAGAAAAGGTATTTCTCTAGCCTGAGGACTTTCCCCCTTTAGAGCTTCTCAAAAGAAAGGTCACAAAAATCTCACTTTTGTAATGGAAAGTGTTAGGCAACCTAAATATAGGGATACCTATAATTATAATGTGTGTCTGTCTGTAAAAATCATGTAGTAAATCCGTACAGTTCAGATTTACATCTTCTTTGTTACAAGGCATGAGATTATAAAAAGGTCTGTTACATTTCAAACTATCTCTTGTTTGTCTCCTGCTTGACAGCTAAGATTTAGAGTTGATTGTATAAAAATGTTAGTTTTTGAATAAATATTGAAATGATCCCTACAGACAGATGTATTAATGTTTCTGTAAGCCTCCTCTTGTTCATTGTTTTGTTTGAAAAAAACAGTATAAAATACATTTGAAAATAATGTATGGAATTAATATCAAAGCACAGAAAAAATACTCAACAAAAAACAGACTTTACAAGTTATGTAGTTTAATATAAGATCTCAAATTTCATGTTTAAGAGAAAAAGGTTTCAATAACATGTCTTATAAGAGAACATTAATTAAGGCTAAATTACTTTCACAATCCCAAAAATTTACGTATTGTATCCATATTCCTACCACAATAGCTGACCGTAATTAATGTTAACGTTGAAGGAATACCAGAGATACCAAGTGATTTAGTAATGACTTGGCCAAGTTCTTACACAGTTGCCTTTTGCTCCTCTGCAGTTTCAGTTCAAAGTAATACTTCTTAGTTCTATTATTTCCTTGAAACCTTGTGTCATCATGAGTTCCCTGAAGAACATTCAATTAGCCTGGTACCAAGCAAACTGCAAGATTTAGAAACTGGGAGTTCGGTCGTTTGCATAAGAAGCAAGGCTTGTCTTTAATCTGAACACATCTTGATTCTCAGTTACAGTAAATGCTTTCAGTATTTCTGGTGTTTTTTCTCCATTGAGATGCCTCTTTAAAGAGTCCAGTTTTGCCTCTCCCCCCCACACTACAGAAAGTATGTGGACAAATTGGAGAGAGTCCAATGAAGGGCAACGAAAATGATTAGGGGGCTGGGGCACATGGTTTATGAGGAGAAGCTGAGGGAACTTGGCTTGTTTAGTCTGCAGAAGAGAAGAGTGATGGGGGATTTGATAGCAGCCTTCAACTACCTGAAGGGAGGGGGGGGTCCAAAGAGGATGGAGTTAGGCTGTTCTCAGTGGTGGCAGATGACAGAACAAGGAGCAATGGTCTCAAGTTGCAGTGGGGAGGTCTAGGTTGGATATTAGGAAAAACTATTTCACTAGAAGGGTGGTGAAGCACTGGAATGGGTTCCCTAGGGAGGTGGTGGAATCTCCTTCCTTAGAGGATTTTAAGGTCAGGCTTGACAAAGCCCTGGCTGGGATGATTTAGTTGGGGTTGGTCCTGCTTTGAGCAGGGGGTTGGACTAGCTGACCTCCTAAGGCAGACATGCCAAACCTGTGGAAAAAAAGCACAGAAATTGGGCTTGTTTTTGGCTTAATTGCCTTGTGAATTGCTTGTTGGCTAGTTTTTGGTTTGTAGCTTGTTTGGCTTGTAGCTTGTTGCTTCTTTTTTTGATCGGCTCCTGGCAAGCAGGAACAAGGGGGGGCAAGAAGCAAGCAACAGAGAGAGTCGGATACACAGCGGGCTCACCACAGTCTCAGACTGCACGCCAGGGGGGAATCTAGTCACATAGAGTGTTGGGGTTCTTAGGAATTGGCTTGTTTTGGCCTTGTTTTGAAATGGGATTAGCTTGGTTTTTGGCTTATGGTGAAAGTTGGCAACTGTGTGACTTGAGGTCTCTTCCAACCCTAATCTTCTATGATGCAGTACAGGAAGAGTCCAACGACATGCTACTTAGAATTGCTAACGTGTATGTGCAACCAATTACAATGTGTGAGTGACCAGGACATGGGCAGTCCTGCCCAGTGGTTAGTGCAGGAGTCAGACATTGGAGCCAAGGATCAGAACCAGAGCCCAGGGTCAGAGGCAAAGTCAGGAATCTGAGCCAGAGCCAGGTGCTAGAACCAAGGGTCAGAAGTCAGGAATCAGAGACGAGGATCAGGACCCGGTTACCTAGAGCGAGGCAAGGCTGGGTCCAAGGCAGGTGCAGGCCTGGGTGTTGCTGGTGTAGATATGTGGGCAGAGTTGGCATCGTGGTTTGTTGCATGGGTTGGTTCCTGAGTTAGAGTTGTTATGGTGCGGTGCGTGGTTGCTGGTGAGAATATGCTTAAGGTTGGCAGGTTGACTGTGGGGGAGGACTGGCCTGCCTCCCAAGGTCTGTGAAAGTGAGGGATCATTGTCCAGGATGGGTTGTAGATCACTGATGATGCGTTGGAGAGGTTTAAGCTGAGGACTGTAGGTGATGGCCAGTGGAGTTCTGTTGGTTTCTTTTTGGGGCCTGTCTTGTAGCAGGAGGCTTCTGGGTACACGTCTGGCTCTGTTGATTTGTTTCTTTATTTCCTTGTGTGGGTATCGTAGTTTTGAGAATGCTTGGTGAAGATCTTGTAGGTGTTGGTCTCTGTCTGAGGGGTTGGAGCAGATGCGATTGTACCTCAGTGCTTGGCTGTAGACGATGGATCGTGTGGTGTGTCTGGGGTGGAAGCTGGAGGCATGAAGGTAGGCGTAGCGGTCGGTGGGTTTTCGGTATAGGGTGGTGTTAACGTGGCCATCGCTTACTTGTACGGTGGTGTCTAGGAAGTGGACCTCCCGTGTAGATTGGTCCAGGCTGAGGTTGATGGTGGGGTGGAAGCTGTTGAAATCATGGTGGAAATGCCAACTCTGCCCACATATCTACACCAGCAACACCATCACAGGACCTAACCAGATCAGCTACAACATCACCGGCTCATTCACCTGCACGTCCACCAATGTTATATATGCCATCATATGCCAGCAATGCCCCTCTGCTATGTACATTGGCCAAACTGGACAGTCACTACGCAAGAGGATAAATGGACACAAGTCAGATATCAGGAATGGCAATATACAAAAACCTGTAGGAGAACACTTCAACCTCCCTGGCCACACAATAGCAGATGTAAAGGTAGCCATCTTACAGCAAAAAAACTTCAGGACCAGACTCCAAAGAGAAACTGCTGAGCTCCAGTTCATTTGCAAATTTGACACCATCAGATCAGGATTAAACAAAGACTGTGAATGGCTATCCAACTACAGAAGCAGTTTCTCCTCCCTTGGTGTTCACACCTCAACTGCTAGCAGAGCACCTCACCCTCCCTGATTGAACTAACCTCGTTATCTCCCTACTGATTTATACCTGCCTCTGGAGATTTCCATTACTTGCATCTGAAGAAGTGAGGTTCTTACCCACGAAAGCTTATGCTCCCAATACTTCTGTTAGTCTTAAAGGTGCCACAGGACCCTCTGTTGCTTTTTAAAGCAACTGAGCTCTTCATAAAGAGCCTCTCTTTCCTGGAAACACTCCCATGGCAGGTGATCAACTTTTTCTTTAACCTCTCATGGGTTACACAACCCATCTGTGTGTCTACTCAATAAATACAAGTTATTATAATCAATGGCCAGTTAACATTCTAAATATGAGCACTTCATTGATCCTCACAGAACCTTGGAGTATCACATTCTCCTCTATTTTGAGGTGTGCATCACTGAATCTACTTTCTTTTTTTTCCTTGGTTCACATTTCTTGCCATTCCTTTTTTAATCCTTTTTTTAACTAAACTTTTTAATTCCTGCCCACTCAAAGGAATTTTTATATCAGTTTCTTCATTTTTAAAGCATTTTTTGCATTCTTATCTGCTATTTCATTAACAAATATCCCAACATGTGCTAGAATCCATGCTAGTATTATGTTCACTCCTGAGCACACTAACTCTGTTGTCAAAAACAATGTCATTTCTTAGATTGCTTCCACTTTCTGACTGCCGATAATCCTGATAGCTAATCCAAAAAGATAACAGCTACAGTAGGCCATACATCCTTTATCCAGTTTAGTACTAACATTAGTCCCACCAATTCAGCTGTCCTGGTGGCTACAAAATTAGATATTCTTTTAGATTTTTTAACTCCCGTCTTAGGGATGCAAAAGGCTGTCCCTACACTACCTGATTTTTCATTTTTAGAACTGTCAGTATGTAGTTGGCAGTGGTGACTCCATTTACCACAGATTAACTCAAACTTTATCCATCATATAGGATGACTTTCTTTCTCTTTGTTTTATTATAAAATTCTAAATCCAGAGCCAGAGAGATGATTTTCCAGGTATAATTTACTGTCCCATAACTAGAGATTTTAATCTCTTCCAGTCCTCCCTTTTTTACTTAACTCCTTTACTCACATTTTAACCCTAATAGCATGAGGGAGTTTATTGTGTCAGGCTACATTTAGTCCATTTAATTCCCAACATTCCTCATATATTTGTCTAGTACTCTTATCTGCACTATTTCCCTCAAATTTAGCCCAAAATGCCAGGTCTAACATTTTCATTCTTAAATTAGTAGGCAGTTCTCCAATAGCTAGCTGCATTACACACACAGGTGTTGTAAGAAATGCACCACCTGTAATTTGTAGTGCTTGAGCTTGAATTGAATCTAATTTTTTGAGATCCAATCCAGATGCAGAACAAATGGCTTGACGCCCGTAATCTATGACTGAATTTATTAATGCTCTATATAGCATCATCAGCAGTTTCTTAACTGCTCCCCTAGATGATCTTGCAATACTTTTAAGCAGATCAATCCTACCTTTATATTTTAATACTTTGTATAGGGCCCTTCCAAGTTAATTAACAAACAATTCACCCAGAAACATCAAGCTGCTAACTACATGTGCCTGTTCTCCAACAATTACACTGTTCTGTAAACTTTTCTAGTGAAGATCATTCCCTTTGTTTTAGTAATTGAACATTTAAATCCCCAAGCATTCCTACTGAACTGCTTCTGCTGGTCTTAAGAGCCTGTCTGCTGTGTCTTCCAATGACTCAGGCAGCCTAGCCAATCAGGTAGCCTACGACAGGCCAGCTGTGCTCCATAGTTTGCCCAGAGACTGGCTCTCCTGAAGGCCCGGATTCCTTACATGATGCTACATTTCTGGAGCCTTAATATTGTGCATCTACTGCTGGAGACTCCTTTCCCTGGGGAATGAATTCCATTGAATTCTACTGAGTTCCTGAATAAAATGATAAAACAAGTGCTTCCCATAGGCCAATGGGAATCTGTACAGTAGGTTTGCATCAGTATTATAAATAGACTAAACAAACAGAAATGGGGCTGATATCTATTCTTATTCATTTATGTTTTCAGAGCTATACAAAGGAGTTCTGTGTAAATGAGAATCAGGCCCGTAGGTGTGCAACAACATATTTTACAGTGGGAGGCTAGAGAAGCTCAGTCTATTTCATTTGTCCAAGAGAAGATTATTAAGAGGAGACTTAATCATGGTCTATGTCTGGAGAGATTTTTGATAGTAGAACACTCTTCACTCTACCAGGCAAAGGCATAACATGATTCAGTGGTTGGATGCTGAAGGTAGATAAATTCAGATTAGAAATAAAGTGCAAATTTAAAACATTTGAGAATAATTAGTTACTGGAACAACTTATCTAGGGACATGATGGATTCTCCATCGCTTGAAGTCTTTAAATGAAAATTGGATGTTTTTCAAAAAGATGCTGTGATGGGGTGGGACTCACCACTCTAGTGCCTCCTGACGACTATCATAGGAATTAGTTCTACTCACCAGGGTGCCTTCCTCTGGTGGTACCTCACCACCATCACTTTCATTCCAGGACCCACCACTCCCAGTATTGCAGGGTCCTCTTCAGTAACACTGCCCTCCGATTGCCCATTCTGGGGGACCTGCAATCTCCACCCAGCCACTACTTCAGTGGCAATTACAGTCCTTTGTCCCAGGGCCACTAACCATGTGGCTCTAGAACCCTTTTCTGCTCTTACCTCAGGGCTTTAGCCTACAGGCCCTATCAGCCCACCAGGAGCTCTCTCTAGCTTCCCCAGTCCCTGCTTGCAACACTGAATTTTCCCAGGTACTGGGGTTCCTTCCTCCTGCTAGAAGCCTGGTCTTCTCCCTTCAAGCTCCAGTCAGCTGTGCTCTGCCCTGTAGCCCTTCTTATATGAGCCTGCTGGGCCATGATTGGCTGCTCCTCTCAGCACCTTTCTAATTGGCTGCCTCTGGCACAGCCTCCGTAGGGCTGCTTTTAACCCCTTTTCTGCCAGTGTGGGGCAGCTTCCCCATCACAGATGCTCTAGCTTAACCAGAAGTTATGGATTTGATGAAGGAATTACCAGATGAAATCTATGGCCTGCATGATGCAGGAGGTTACACTGGGTGATCATAATGGTCCCTTCTGGTCTTAAAATCTCTGGGTGAAATCATAACCCTATTGAAGTCCATGGCAAAACTCCATGGACTTCACTAGTACAAGGACTCCACCATTTGAATCTACTACACAGAGTAGCTAAACTAAACACTCTTCAGTTTCCAATTTCTGAGCCTTTTATTCAGATGTTCTTTCACACTACAGTTAGGCTATGCGCACAGCATATAGACAGTCATCTACACAGCTTGTTATATTTGGTCTTGTTCAGTAGACACAAAAAAATTTGAACAGATTGCATAAGTTCTCTCTGAGCAAAGTCAAATTCATCATTCAATTTTCTATCCAGTTACTGAATCTAGTAGCCACTGAAGTGCACACTACTGGAAGAGTCTTTGAATGGTGAAATATGAACTATGATGAGACACAGCTAGAGAGAATTTTTTTAAGTCTATAGATTCCTGTGACTTTTAGAATTACTATCCACAGTATTGGAAGAGGAACAGTGAAAAAGGACACATTGCCAAACAGAGTAGCATATGTTTATTTCTGCCTGTCCTGCTGATTGGTATTTGTCAAGCCCACATGGAGATGGTTTCTCTATTTGCGCAAAACACAAATGTCTTATGTTATATTAAATATCATCAGGTGTCCAAACTGGTATTGAATAGTCACTTGTATATAAATGAATTCATAATAACCTGGGATGGATAATCTTCAGAAGAAACAATAGAGGATGTGCTGCTCTCTTAATCTTGACTTTTTAGAAAATGGAAAAGGTTTTTTGTTTTGTTTTTTTTAAATATTTGAAATTCTGCCATGAGGGAAATAGCAGGCGTTTCTGAATCAAGATGAAATAACATCCATTCCTAGCGAAAGCAGCTGGTTTATTTCTATGCAGGCATGGAAAGTGAATTTTCTATTAGCATCGTATTCATAATATAATTTGAACAGATTTCCTCTAGGTTGTACATTACTCCGTATATTGCAGGCTTCTTTACAGAATGGAAAAAGTCAAATCTGTTCTGTTTGTCCAGTTTTCAAAGTAGGGTTTTTTTGCCCTTGAAATGTAAGCTTAACTCCTATTTTTCTTTGTTTGTGGATTACGGTTCCACATGGGAGCAGTTTAAACAAGTCCTGATTGGACTGTAATCCAGAAAGAATTAAACCATGACTCCTGTTCTGACTTGTGTGGCATAAAGAAAAAATCCACTAAACTCAAAATAGCCAACCTGCTTCTCAGCTGACTGTATTTTAACAGATTAATTGCTTTTTTGCTCTGACATGGGAGAAGCCATGCATAAACACTATTGAGTGCGCATGCTGGGAGAACTCACGGAGGGTTCCCTAGTAGGAGACAACTGATGGTAATATCAGCAAAAAGGTTGTAGGAGGATTCAGAAAATGGGGGGGGAAAGAACTCAATGCTGAAGCCATAGAGCTTCCATATGTCGTGCCCCTTTCTGCCATATGATTACCAGGTTCAGAATACAGCATCATGTAGACTCACTGGCAAGCACAAACAGGGTCATATAACAGCCACTCTGCGACAGACAGTGTCGGACAGGAATGCAATATTCAAACAGAGTCATGGTTGACAAATGTCGTGAGTGTTTAACGTTTTGTTTTTTAAAACACTCAGATGCCACATCCCATCACTTAGGTTGAGGTGATGGCACCTTTGCTGTGTTGGGCCAATATTTACCGCTCCCATTATCACCATGTCCTTGCACTCCCTCTATTGTTTTATTTACTTCTATTTTGAGAAGGGGGCAGGGTGGTTCAGAGGTAATGTGGTCCAATGGGAAGGCCATTAGGCTAGGAGTCAGGAGACTGCATTCTATTTCCAGCCCTGGCACTGACCAGCTGTGTGTGACCTTTGGCCAGTCACTTCACCTCTGTGCCTGATTCCCATCCCACCTTCTGTCTTGTCTGTTTAGATTATGAACTCATCAGGGCAGAGAATGTCTCTTCCTGTATGTTTGTACAGCACTTGCCACAATGGGACCTGGATTTTGGTTGGGGGCCTCCAGTTGCTACAGTAATTGAAACATCTATATTTTGATAGCATTATTCTTCACATTTAGCCCAGTGGCTTCTATTGCGTCAGTCTCTTTGATTAGCATTTGAGGTGCAATTCCACTAGACCAAATTTTGCTTCCTCCAAAATAAACAGCCTTTGTGCAGAGGACCCAAACGGAGTCTGTGGGAAAGAATCCAGGAGCTTGGCAGGGAGCAGTCTGATGCTGATACTACAGGTCCAAGGGCTGTAGTCTTCACTAGCTCTCTGGCATGCCCCTATGTAGAAGGTTTGAGCCTGTTGGATCCACTGGCCCTTCCCCTGCTCCATCACCACTTTGTTCATGCTGCTGCAAAGAGACACTTTGCAAAGCGGGGAAGAATCCTTTGATTGCCCTCTCTTGCAGTGGGACAGCAGTGGTTCTAGTGTATTCATGGCCTACAGCAGAGAGTGGGGCAGCATTTGGCCCATCATTAGTAAAAGATATTTTGTTAAAACCTAATAGGAATAAAAAATTCACATGAAAAAAAATTATATTAAATTTTTAAAAAATGTTTTCATAAAAAAAATTGAAATGTTTTGGGGGGTTTCTGCATAGTGGCTTATAAAATACAAAAGATACTTTTTAATCAGTCTACTATTTTTTCTGAAGAATCAGAAGTATGCACTTGACTAGTAAAGAACAGCAAGGTGAACTGTACAGTAAGAAGTTGATGAAACAACCTGCTCTTTTTTTACTGAGTTTAGAGTGAGTGCTTTACCAAAACTGATGGGCTCTTAACCGAGATCTCCCTTATTAGTGAGCTTGTTCTGAATAGTGTCAGTGAAGTCAAACTCTTAAAAAAAAAAAAAGTCCTTGGTTCATTTGGAGTGTGTCTTAGCACCAGATAATTTGGCTACAATGAAACCCACCTCATAATGCAACATGGAGAGTACAATTCCATTTCAAGTGACTGTCCAGTGAGAGCTTTGTTTGTATAATGAGTTCAGTTATAATCGTTTATCCAACTCCCCATCTGATCTTATGGGAGTTCAAAATCTGATCTAAAATTTGCAGCTTTGGTATCACCTCAGCCAGAAGTAGCAGGACTCACACTCATTGCATTTGCAGTGCAACAGCCTTTTGCTTATGTGCAAAAATGTAATTTCATCACCAGGAGGGTTTTCTTGGAATTAGTACTTGATTTTATGCCCTGTGCGGGATGGCCCTCCTCATACATTTATCAAGCAAGCTCTAGACCTCTTGGTCCATGACTCAGAGACAGACACTTGCTGTGTGGTGCAAGTCGACTGTGAACAAAATGTGGTCCGAGAACAAACATGTCTGCTGTTAGGATTCCCTCTGAGACCTCTTTCCACTTGGCTTCACAAGAACTCAGTTTGACTCCAGACTTCGTCACTTCGATATCTTTATTTGGCATTCAGCAGTGCTACGCTGAGTTGATCAGACTCAAACAAAGGGGGTGGATGCAGGGCACATCACAGATCCAAAGTTACGCAGCAACCCTCATCCGTTATATCCATTTACACAGCTCATTGCATTTACTATACATTGCATCACACATTTTGGGATTGCGTTGGTTACTTTATAGGAACCAAACCCTGTACAGCAGGCGCTGTCCACACACTGTCCATGTTCGACCTACTTTTTGCCTTATCTTTACATTCCCAACTTATCTTGTCCATTGTTATCCTGTTCTTTGTAAATGTCTCCCTGCGTGTTCTCTCCACTTATTTTAGCCAGTTCAGACATTCTGTCTCTGAGCTCGCTGACCATTTACCTATCTGAGTTAGCACAGACATTCTGTTTTGAGCTTATTTACCTCCCTATTCCTGTCTTCCAAGAAATTAGGCCTCCCCCATGTTTAATGACTCATGTCAAGCCAGGCCTATGTTCCACTGCCTTTGTTTTTCTTTTTATATTAGCCTTCATTTCATTTGCATTCTGTCTTTCTGTGCTTTCTTTTTTAAGTGTATCCCCCAGCAACACATTCCCAAGACCACGGCAGTTGTAATCATTTGAACCACCATTAATATTAAGGTTCAAAGTACAAACCAAGGGCTGCAAGCTCACCTCTTCTGTATGGTCTACCAGCATGTTTCCACTGGCTGTATAGTTTTTTTCCCCAAGTTCCCTGATGCTCAGCTATTAGTTAGAGCAATTGTTGCCCATTGCCCATTTTCCTTTCCAGTGTGGACACCACTTGCTTTTCACTGCTGTGTGTAGCTACACATTCCCTTCATGCTGCCAACTGTGGTGTGTTGTGTAGACACAGCCTAAGAGTGGTTAGCCAAGTATATCCTCTATGGCAAAAAAAAAAAAGCGCCTATTAAACAATATAGTGAGGGTGTATGTGTACAAGAGGTAGGATGGGTTAGCGGTTAGGCAAGTTACCGGGGCAGATTTTCAAAGGTGTGCAAGGATACAGAGAGATGTCCAAAGGGATTTTTTTCAAAAGCATCTAAACAGGTTTAAAATCAATAGGAGTGAGGCAGCTAACCTGTTTAGGTGCTTTTTAAAATCCCAGTACACACCTCTCTGTATCTTTAGGTACCTAAATGCCTTTGAAAATCTGGCCCTTAGTCTCTGTGCCACAGTTCCCCAGCTGTAAAATGGCCCTTAGCCTCTCTGTGACACAGTTCTCCAGCTGTAATATGGGGATAATAGTGCTGCCCTACCTCACAGGGGTGTTGTGGGGATAAGTACATTAAAGATTGTGAGGCCCTCAGACACTATGGTACAGGAGGACATGTAAGTACCTAATACAGATGGATTGTATCTACCCTTTTCATAATTGCAAGAATAAATGTGTTGTTTTAAAAATATTTTGAGCTCCTTGGATGGAGTTCGCTAGAGATGATACATATTTATCACCCTGACCCCTGTATAGCTGTACGTGACTCTATCCCTGTGTGGGCTAGGAAATGGTTCTATTCTTTCACTGGGCTGCAAGACTGCCTGAGTAATCACAATTGGAGGGAAAAGATGGCAGCTGTGGCTTATTAGGATGCTGCCTGATGGAGGGAAACCATGAGAAGAGAGCAGCAGCCAGTGCTGGGAAATGGAGGACAAAGTTAAAAAGTGAGTTCCCTGTAGAAAGGAAAGGAGGCTGCCCAGTGGCTACTTCTCAGTTTGAATACCCTGACTGGGGAAAGTTATTGGCCGCTCTTGTCCTGGGGAGGACTATGCTGGTCTCCAGAGACTGGAAACATGGCATGGTCTGTTTTTATTTGTTTACTCTGACTGGACCTTTTGCCAAAGGAAGTTGCCCTGGCTTGGCTGGTGGATGCTTAAATTAGCAGAAGAAAACTGCCCTGTGGTGTGTTTTAGTTCTGTCCTGTGGCCAAACGAAGTCACCCCATGACTGTTTCATTTGTGCTTGGACTGAGATTAAATGGGGATGTAACACCAATGGGGGTCATCTGGTCTCATTGCAACTAGGAAAATACCATGCTATGTTTTGCAGTTTGTTTGTTTTTTAATGTAGCCTTAGAATGCTTTGCCTGGTTAGGCTTGCAAACAGTCTTTGTAAAATGGAGTTAACAAGCTTTATAGTGATCCCATCCCAATCAGCAGCTCCTTATGCAGTCCACTGGTCAGTGTGTCATGCCTCCCCAATCCAGTCCCTGACCAGGAGCTGAGAATCTGTAACAGTCAGGGCCGGCTCCAGGCACCAGCTGAGCAAGCTGGTGCTTGGGGCGGCGGCTTGTAGGAGGCGGCATTCCGCCCAATCCTAGGGCGGCACGGACGCTTTTTTTTTGTTGTTCCACTCCGGCCGCCCTGTAGGGGGCAGCGACGTGGAGGACGGGAGCGCCCTGCAGCAAGTCCAGCAGGGCAGCCCGCGTCCTTCCCTCCCAGCCGACCGGAGCGGTGCGGAGCCCTCCCGGCAGGGGGCACGGCGGGAGGGGCCGCGTGGCAGTGCCCTGCTGAAGCCCTGGCCGCCCCCCTTCTCTTTCTCTCCCCCCCCGCTCCCGCCCCCTCCCCCCGCAAGCGGGGGCACGTCTGCAGCGCAGGGAGTCCCCCTGCACCCTGGCTCCGGCCGCGCCGCAGGTTTGTGGTTTTTTTGCTTTGCCGTTCTGGCTGCCGCGGTTTATTTATTTATTTTTTTGCTTGGGGCGGCCAAAAAGCCAAAGCCGGCCCTGGTAACAGTCCCTAGCTATGAGAGGTAGCCCGCTAGTTTGATCTCTACAGGTCTCTAGTGCAAGCTCTGCCCTGCACAGCTGCCAGTTGTGTTGGCCAAGATAATGATGGTCGTACTGGCTCACCTGCTCTCATTCTGTGTTTTATTTACTATGCTGTTTCGCTTGTAACCCTGCTTCTTTCCATCCTCTGTTGCCACAAGCTTCCTCAAAGGCTCTGGGGAAGCGTAAGGTAGGGTTGTATTTCCAAAGTAACCATGCCCAAATTCCCATGAAGCACTAATCTCTGGCTGTGGTGTTTAAAGGAAGTTATTGCATCAGAGACTTTTAGCTGTTACTTTTTATTAGTGGGTGGCCCTTTCTTTTTTTTTCTTTTTTTATTAAAGGGCCCTTTTTTTGTCCCAGTGCACAGTTATAGGTTTTAAAGCTTAGCTGAAGCAATATTTAAAAAGTCCTAATTTTGCTTTTTTTAATAACAAGTAAAAGTTCAAAGTCAGCTGTGGGCAGGGCCGCTGAGAGGGGGTTCGGGCCCCGGTGAAAAAAATTTTTCGGGCCCCCCAGCAAGGGCGGACCAACTAAACAGGGCCGACGAGAGGGGGGGAAGCCAGGCCCCGGGCCCCCTTCCGGACCACCGGGCCCCAGTAATTTGTACCGGCTTCCCCCCCCTCGTTGGCCCTGGCTGTGGACGAGCACTGTTTGAAAGCTGCTGCTGCCGCAGACCTTAAGTTTCAGTTTTCACTCCCTTTAAGGCAGGACTGGAAATTAGCACTAACGTATATAAATGACTTCGGGATACAGGAAGATTATATACTTGCAGCCCTGGAGTATATACTGTAGGGAACAATCCTGCACCAGCAAGGCGAGATGGTAGATAAATGAGCCAAAAGGTGTCTCCCAGCTCAAGTTTCTATGACAGCTTTAAATCTGTCTGTCTATATAGGCATTTCTGATGTACCTATCACCTGCCCTGCAGGTGAATTCCATTAAATACAATTGATTTCCTGTACAAAAGAAACTCCATTCCTGCAAGAGACTGAATTTTTAGGCTCCAGTACATCACAAAAGGCTAAATTCTCCCTTGTGCAGATGGTCTGTGTACTGCTTAACTCTCACTTCAGGGTGAATTTCACCCAAAGAAACCCAAACTCTATATGTTAACCTGCTTTCCCAATGAAATAAGCCTCAGTGACTATTTTCCAGGACATTTGTTGTTTTCTAGCTTCACTGTTAGGCAAGGGCTCTCTAAAAGTTCTTGTATCCTGGTCTGAAATTATCTAGTTTCAGTTTCATCTGGATTTCTAGTGGAAGCAAGTTCTACAACCAAGGGCCCTCTGTTAAAAGTGTTCTGTCCACAAAACAGTCACAGGGGTCAGACACTCAGCTAGTGTAAATTAGCATGCCTACATTAAAGTTGATGGGCCCATGTCAGTCCACACCAGCTGAGGAACTGGCTTGTGGTGATCAGAAGTCAGACAAAATGTTGCGGGCCAAATTCTCTGCTGGGTGTCCACATGGGGTTTCGATGCCTTTGCCTGGGAGTCCCATCTCAGAGTAAAACTTGGCTCTCTGTGTTTGTTGCTTGGGCAGCCCCTAATTTTCTCAAAAAATGAAATTTGAGGTTGTTTTCTGAGAATTTGAAAGTCTGGACAAAAGCAAAATGACACCATTTCTGCTCAAATGGCAAGGGATGGGCAGGGGGAGAAAACACTTTCCACTCTGGACCCAACTAAGATTCTTCATACAAATGCACCAGGTAAAATGTGTTACATCTACCATTTATCCTACCATTTAAGAGCAGGTTAGACAAACCCCTGTCAGGGATGGTCTAGATAATACTTAGTCCTGCCATGAGTGCAAGGGACTGGACTAGATGACCTCTCAAGGTCCCTTTCAGTCCTACGATTCTATTAAAAATGTCTTTCCTTTCTGTAGGAAACAATTAAATAATTCAAAGCAAAACTGTAGCATGTTTTACTTTGCACAAAATGAGCTTTGTTTCTTTTGTTTGTTCAGAAGAGGGTATTTTTCTGTATACCCCTTAAATGCCTGTTCATATCATGGGAAACACTGTGGACTTGATCTTAACCATCCCTACAATGATCCCCAAGCTCTGAAAGGCACAATGAGTCTTTATCTACAAATTAGGGGCAGGGTTCAGTCCTGGAGCATGGGATGGGAAGTGTTCCCTTCTAGTGCTCTCAGCAGTGCTAACTGCTTGGAAAGGGCTGGGATGAAGGGCAGTGATATCCTTGGCACTCCACCACATGGAGTCTATAGCTCACAGGCATGCTGGTGGGAGGGTGTACAAGGAACACCAGTTGAATCACAGTTCCCTATGAGCCCCATGAAGGACACTTTCCAAGTCAGAATTCCTCCAAGGGAATTCCTTCTGCATGTGCCATAGCCTCCTGATGTGCCATAGCTTAAAAGACACAATTTGATCCTGTGTGACTTGCATCTATATGTACGAAGAAAGATGATTTTTTTAGTTAAGGAGCTAGACTGGCTCTGCTACAGACTTTTCTGTGTGACCATAGGGCAAGTCACTTACTTTCTGGCTAAGGTTTTCAAAAATAGAAGCCTAAAATTTAGCTTCTAAATCTATATTGATGCACCTAGGGTTGAATGGTTTGTCTGTTTGTTTGTTTCCTCACAAGTGCTGAGAACTCAACAGCTCCCATTAACCTTGATATTACTTTTGAAAATTAGGCTATTCATTTAGATTATTAAATATGGATGTAGGAGTTTAACTTTAGCCTCCTCTTTTTGGAGCTGTTTCTTATTTTGTAAAATAGAAACAATAATACTCCATGTCAGAAAGATATAATGAGAATAAATTCATAATTGTTTGGGAAGTTCTATTGGCAGAATAATAGAAGCATGTGAGCACCTAGGTACAGTAACTCCTCACTTAATGCTGTAGTTATGTTCCTGAAAAATGCGACTTTAAGCGAAGCAATGTTAAGCGAATCCAATTTCTGCATAAGAATTAATGTAAATGGGGGGGTTAGGTTCCAGGGAAATTTTTTTTTCACCAGACAAAAGACTATATTTTTATGTGTGTGTGTGTGTGTATATATATATATACAGTATAAGTTTTAAACAAACAATTTAATACTGTACACAGCAATGACGATTGTGAAGCTTGGTTGAGATGGTGAAGTCAGAGGTGGAAGAGGGTGGGATATTTCCCAGGGAATGTCTTAGTGCTAAATGATGAACTAGCACTTGGCTGAGCACTCAAGGGTAAACACATTGTTGTTAATGTAGCCTCACACTCTACAAGGCAGGACAAATGGAGGGAGGGGAGACAGCATGGCAGACAGAAACAGAGACACACACCATGTGTGAGAGAGAGATGCACATTGCCCCTTTAAGTAGGCTGACCCCACTCTAAGTAATTGCCTTTTTAAGTAGATCAGCAAGTTGAGACAGCCCCTGCTGCCAGCACACTCCCTCCGTCCTGAGCCCTGTCGTGTGTTCCCAACCCCCACCCCCACGCTGTAGAGATGGGGTAAGTGGGGGGCAGGAGTGGGGGGAGGGGGACACACGACAGGACTCTGTCCTTGGCTGCCTTCTCCCTCTACACTAGAGTTGGGTGATTGTTTTTTGGGGGGTGAATACAGGTCTGTCGCATCTTACGCGGTCGGCAAAAACAAAACAAAAAAGAGAAAAATAACAATTAAATACTGTTCCTGTAGTGCGGGCGATTCCGCCCGCCATTACACTCAATGTAATTTTGACTATACGCGGTTTTTGCTTTACGCGCTAACCGCGGAATGGAACCCCCGCGTAAGATGAGACAGACCTGTAGTTCATTCACTGAAGAATCCCTCAACTCTCTCCCCCTTCTCCATTGCATAAGCTACTTGTCTTCACTTGGCCCCTCAGGACTTATCTACAACCTGTCTATTATCTCTCATTCACTAGTAAGATGCTGACACCTGCTTTTGATCAGCCAGTGATGCCAACTTCTGTCACCCACTTGTTAAATTTACAAACAAGTGCCTGTTTATGCTTTCTTTCATGCTGCCTCTCATGCATGCGAGGCTCTCACCATAAATATCAGCAAAGCTACCCCATTACCTCTTTCAAAACACTCCTTAAAACAAAAAAAGGATTAAAAAAACCTGAAAGCATACCAATAAATCCAAAAATAATTTCATTTTGTGTCAACCCGAATGGATTTTTTTCCAGATGTTTCTGTTTGGCCACTGAACCAAAAAATTCATTTTTCATTCGGCTCTATTTGGCACTTTACATACTGGGCCTTGGTTAATGACTGCTGGGAAGTATAGTACTTGTAAGCAAAAGCTGTATCCTCCATAACCCAACTTGTGCTAGTTACAATGCACTCAAAAGCCCTATTCTAAACTTTTGCAAGTGCATACATCTCTGTCCTATGCAGCCTGAGGAGTGCAGATTCTTCCATCCATTGGGGTCAAACGTCTCAAAGAATATAATTTATTTACTCTATGCGTCACATTGGGTGCAGTTCAGGTGTTATTTATTTATGATCTAAGGGTGAAATCCCAGCCCTCTTGACATCTACGGGAGCTTCACCGCAGACGTCAATGAGGCTGGTTTTCACTCTCGGTCCCTGAAAGGTCTGTGGTTCTGTTACTAGAGAAATCACTGCTCTGCATTCTATCACAGTGGTCATGTTCTACTAGACAGTTGCTACCATAAGTTCTAACTTTACTGGACTGAACAGAGGATGTTCTTGGTGGAGGAACCTCCTCTCTGAATTAGCATTTTGGCAGGAGTTTAAAAGCTTCAGCTGCTACAGAGGTCTGTCACCCTAATTCAGGGGAGCACTGCTTAAGTGTGTGCATAATTTTAGCCCCATTGAACAACTCATATGCTTACAGTTAAATTTCTGTGCTTAGCTGAATTTGGGCCCATGAATCTGATCCTGTGGCACTGAAGTCAATGGGAGCTTTGCCATTGACTTGAATAGGTATAGGTTCAGGCCCTAAATGAGACGAAGATGCTCTTGTCCTCATGGGAGTTGCTCTGCACCTTGTCTAAACACACGTTGTATCCTGGGATAGTTAGCCAGCTCCCTCTTTGTAGGTATGCAGTTGTACTGGTATGAAGGTGCATGTACCAGTATAGTTTATTCCCATAAATTTTGGGGATAAAGCAGCATAATATCAGTATAACTGTGTCCTTGCTGGGTGCTGTACTGATCTAACTATTTTTGTAGACAATTACATTCTCTAACTGAAATAGTTATACTGGTACCGAAAATGTGTGTAGACTAGGACTTCTTAAACTTTGGGGCTCAGCTCAATCTGATTCAGTTTCAAACTGATTAACCAAACCAAAGTCTAACTCAACCAATAGATTAACTTTACAAATTAAACTGGGTCTTATTTATTTCTTGTAACTTTGTAGGGGTCTGACTGATGTGAAGACAATGGGTTCTTGTATGAATTAAACACTCTTAGAAGATACTATTGGTACCAAACTGCCATGTGCTGCAGGAGGGATTTTAGGCCAAAGCGGTTATACTCCTTTGTGGGAACAGAATAACACCTGCTTTTCACCTATGAATAGAAAGGTGAATGAATATTTACAATTTAAGGGCCAAAATTCTTCTTTAGGTGGACTCTGGGCATTCTCATTGAATGTGAATCCTGCATACATAGGTTAAGGCAGAATTTAGTCCAGAGTACTTGATTCACATTCCTTTTATTACTGAGTGAATAATCAACAGAGATTTTACACTTTTCTGCATTTTGGCACTTGTGAGTAGTAGAAATTTGAAATCTGAGTTGACCTTGGTTCATTGGGTAGTAAAAGTACCTTCCAGTCAAAGGAATAAGACATTAATATAATGTCTTCTATTTGCTAATTGTACCCTATAGAAAATGATGCCCTGATATGTAACAGTCATGTGCCACATCACAGTCACTGCAGAACAGCTGAATTTAAGAAACTAAAAAGAAAACGTAATGCAATGGGATTGTTCATGGTTACAGCCTCCAACTGTGCAGAGACTGTGATTTTGGAATTATTGATCATTTTATGCCTGGCTGTTCCTTGCCCATGAGATGATTCTCAATGGGGAACAGGACAGAAAGAGCCCTTATCTTGTACTCCGTCTGTCAGCACTGAGCGCACTTTGTGCTTCCATTCTACAGGCTTGATCCAAAACCCTAGGGCATAACAGCATATCAGGTCTAGTGTCCCTATTGGAGATAGCCTCTCCAAAGGGGAGAAGAAAAAAGTGAGGCCATGACCCAACTTTCATCCACACAGACCGCTCTAATGGCTGGATAGAGAAGACGGTAGATACTGTTCACCCTTAAAGGGTCACACAACTGCCACGCTCTTCTTGCATGCCCTGGAGTTCCAACAGACATTGTACCCAAAATAAGCCAGAGGCCTCCTGAATGGGGAATGCTGTACCTCCATACCACCCAAACCAGAACTGTGGCTATGTAGGCAGCAGTCATGGACACACAATTATTTACATGAGGACAAAGAAAACAGAGAATTATCATATTTGCAAATATAAAAAATATAGAGGTCAAAAAAATTAGGATCAATGCAAATGAATTGAATTAAAAAATAAAGACATTAAATAGGGGTGGGCCGGTAAGCAGCAAATGCAGTTTAATGTAGTTTGCCCTCACTCCATGCCATGGACATTTCATGATATTGATGAGATCAAGGGAAAGATAAAATTCTTGGTCAGGGAGGAGAGAACAAACTTGAAACTGAACTGTGATAAAATAGCATCTTCCATTTGACTGAAAGCCAGTTCATCCTTGAAAGCTAACCAGCAAGAGCCAGGTTCTGCAATCCTATCACATGCTCATAGACTTTAAGGCCAGAAGGAACCATCAGGATAATTTAGTTTGACCTCCTGCACATTGCAGGCCACAGAACCTCACCTACCACCTCACCTGTAATAGATCCCTAACCTTTGGCTGATTTACTGAAGTCCTCAAATCTTGATTTAAAGTCTTCAAGTTACAGAGAATCCACCATTTACCCTAGTAGTTCAAACCAGTAAGTGGCTTGTGCCCCGTGCTTCAAAGGAAGGTGAAAAAATCCCAGAGTCTCTTCTAATCTGAACTGGGGAGGAAACTCCTTCCTGACCCCAGCTATGGCGATCAGTTAGATCCTGAGCATGTGGGCAAAACCCACCAGCAAAACACCTGGGAAAGAATTCTCTATAGTAACTCAGCGCCCTCCTGCTCTAGTATCCCATCTCCAGCACATGTGCCATAGGTTGCCTACCCCTGTACTAGACCTTCTCTGTTCCAGTTTGAATTAACCTTTGTTAAACATGGGAGATCAGACTTGCAGACCATATTCCAGATGAGGTCTCACAAGTGCCTTGTATAATAGAAATAACACTTTCCAATCTCTCTACTGGAAGTACCTCACCTGATACATAGTAGGATCCCATTAGCCTTTTTCACAGCCGCATCATGTTGGCAGCTGATAGTCATCCTATGATCAGCCAATACACCCAGGTCTTCCTCCTCCTCTGTTGCTTCCAAGTGACATGTTCCCAGTTTATAGCAACAATTATTGTTGTTATAGTCCTTTAGGTGCATGACTTTGCACTATTAAATTTCATCCCATTTCTATTACTCCAGTTTTTGAAGTCATCCTTCTACCTCTGCAATCACTTCTCATGCCGAGCATAATTAACTCATGGTTAGTGAATGTGCACACTACTCAAAACATGAATGAGTGGCATAATCTGACTCTGAGCTAATAAGAATGTTTCTATAGAAAGGTGTCTCTGTGTGTCTTCAAGGCAATATGAACCTTGAGATAGAAGTCATTCTTTTTTTATTGTGTACTCTCCTTAATATAACTTCCTGCTGATTAGAAATCTAGACTAAAAAAAGCTTTATTTATTCATTACAATACTTCTGCTCAATGCTGCCAGAAGGCAAAAGATGTAACAATGAATAAGGAATGGATGGAGTATAATATGGAAAACGTTATAATGCCATTGTACAAATGAATGGTACACTCTAACCTAGATTACTGGTCACCTCATCTCAAAAAGCATGCTGCAGAATTAGAAGAGGATCATAGATGAGCAATGAAAATGACCAGGGGCATGGAAAAACTCTCACAAAAGAAACTGGAAAAGAGTGGGATTTCTTTACCTTAGAAAGAAGAATAAGAGATAACAAGTGTATAAAATAATGAATGGCAGAGAAACTAGATCATCAGTTTCTGTTCTTTGGGTCACAACATAAGCACAAGGAGACTTTCAATTAAACTGAAAGGTGGTGAATTCCAAATGGATAAAAGGAGATACTTTTTCACTCAATGCATAATTAGACTGTGCATTCATAGGATGTCACTGAGGCTAAGAATTTAGGATTAACAAATGAATAGGATATTTATATGGTTAACAAGAATATCAGTTGCTATATCTAATGCAAACAAGGAGTGGTGGAAAGGATTAAAACCTCATGCTTCAACTAATGGGGTGAGTAGCACATAATCCGACATCTGTCTACTGTGGTGGTCTTGCACATTCCTCTGAATCATTTTCTGCTGGCCACTGACTGAGAGGGGATACTAGGCAAGATGGACTGCAGGTCCATTCCAATATGGCAATTCTTATGTTTCTACAATCCTCTCTTGACATTTTTGGTCAAAACATTTTGTTCTTGTTTGTTGAAAATCTGTTTCCCAGAGAATGCTTTGATTTTGATGAAACTCCATTTTCCAATACAAAAATTTTTAATTTAAAAAATTTGTACCAGTCCTAATCCCAAATGAATTATTTTAATTTGGTGTCCTTCTCCCATCTGTTAGCAAACCATCACACAGTTTGGTTGAAGAGAGCCACTTAGATACCAAGTAGGAGTATTGCAAGCCTAAAGCGGGATGTGCTAACTGGAGACATTTGTACAGTATCCATTAGCACTTCATATTACTTTCTCTCGTCAGCCCTGCACTCATCGATAGCTTCTAAAATAAAATAAAAAGAAAAGTGACGCTAAACATATTATTCTGAACATGTGCGTTTTTCACATTAAGGTACAATGGGGAAAATAATTTTCTTAGAGAAAGTCGATGAAATTTAGATGGTTCACAAAACTAAGATGGAAAAGGCCTATTATGTGATCCAGTCCCTCTTCTTGACAGTGCATTGCAGACTGTTGTCTGAACACTTGACTTCTCTCTCATGGGGGCAAAAACACTTCCTCTACTGGTCACTTTCTTCCTACTGATTTATTCATGTATTTCTACAGACTTAAATATGGTTTTCCTGCAGTACAGCAAACCACGTATTTGAAGTGAACTCAAAAATTAGTTCAATATCTTTGATATGAATCATTTTTAATTCCATAAAAACTGAAATTCAATTTTATTTGTGGCTATTGTTTTTAATACACTCATGGGAGTAGAATAAGTCAATGTACCAAACCATTGCTGAAAAAATGAATAAGGGAGATTTTAAATGTGAAAATGGTCTTTGCGAGATGCATGCCCGATGGGAGCTTTAGAACTTAGAAACGGAAAGAAGTAGCTGAAGCTGTTTGAAGAGAAATTGTGAGAAAGAATCCTGAAAGAAAGAGGGGAGAAAATGGATTGTATAAAGTTAAATGCGAGGGCATGGGCAGCAATTTGAGCTGCTGTTCCATGTGAAATCTCATGTCTCTGTGGATAACTGTTGTGTAGCTAACGACCTAATCAACAAACCTAAAGGAGGATTGCATAAGTGCATGCATAAGGTGAATACATTGTGAATATTTGGATATTGATAAACAAATGTAATTTAATCCCACTTAGCCTGAGAGGAGAGGTGACCCTTGACTTTATAATAAAATATTTCTAACTTCCATTAGCGTTGTCACTTACGGATAGGAATAACTTGTGTATCATGATTCTATTACCACATGGTTGCAACACAACCTGAGACTGTTGCATTTAAAACACATCATCTGACTACATGCACACCCAGAGTGGAACCCAAGAGCTGAACCCAGAGAACTAACACAAAATTAGAAATTCTGAACTAAATAGCTACTGCTTTTCTGTTTAATGGTCCAAACTGGAACCCCAAATTCAAACACATCCACATTTGGAGAGTTTTATCATAACTTCAGCATCACAGTTTAGACCCATATTAAAATTACATCATGTTCCAGTGAAATGTCATCTAGCAATTAGCTTTTGGTTTTTGTTTTTTTTCCCTTTTAACATGCAGTTCTCAATCAGGTTCAGCAAGGTAAGAATCTCAAAGCATACAGGTCAGCTATTAGTTTTGTCTGTTATCTCCTCAGAATGCCCAGAAGAAATCTTCCTATGTTGCTGGAGAGCACAAGCTGGAGAAGTTCGTGTTCCTCTCTTCATTTCAATTGGGGAGTGTGTTCAATTGCCCATACACCCCGACGTGTCTTTAATCCCGTCTTTTCATGTCCTGCAGAGGAGTCTAGATCACTTCATAGTCATCTGAATTAGAAGCTGCTGAATAAATAGTAACAATCAGCATGGCAAATTGACCTTTGTCCATCTCCAGGATGAAATGATGAACCAAAAATGTGACACTGGTCTCCCTTCCATTCCCAGACAGATGGATAGGCTTGAAAGAAAGCAGTGAAATCCTTTTGGAGTGCTCTGACTACTAGAAAGGGAACAATTTTGACTAAGCACCTAGCCTCCACTTATTCTAGCTGGCTTCTATTCTTGGGATTTACAACCTTCATCACTAAAGAACCCAGTTCTCTCTGCTGACTCTTATCAGCAATGATTGGCAATGCTCCGGCTTTCTCTTTCTGATGTTTATTTGATCATCACCAAATGGTCACCAAACCAACAAGAGGAGATGTCATTTTAGATTTAGTATTGGTAAGTACTGCAACTTTGACTTAAAGTATCTGAAGCCTGCATCCCAAGCAAGGGGGGGAAATCTATAGGGAAGGGTTGCAGGCCAAACTGGATGAACAAGCATCTCAAACAAGTTATTAAGAAAAAGCAGAAAGCTGACAAAGAATGGAAGATGGAAAGGATCAGCAAGGAAAACTACGTCTTGAAGGCCAGAAAGTGTAGGGGGAAAGTGAGAACTGCCAAAAGCCAAGCAGAGTTGGACTTTGCAAAATAAATTAAAAGCACTAGTAATTAAAAGTACTAGACATATAAATAAAAAGAAAACTAGGAAAGAAGAAACAGGACCACTGAGGATGGGGTAGACATTAAAGATTATCTAGGCATGGCCCAACACCTAAATGAATACTTTGCCTCAGTTTTTAATAAGGGTAATGAGGAGCTTTGGGCTAGTGGCAGGGTGGCTAAGGAAACGAGGATATGGAAGTAGAAATTACCAAACGCAATCAGCTTAATGGGACCAAATCGGGGGGCTGTATAATCTTCATCCAAGAATATTAAAGGAACTGGCACATGAATTTGCAAGCCCAATAGCAACGATTTTTATTGTACCCTATGATTGGAGAATTATTAATATAGTACCTATTTTTAAGAAAAGAGAAAAAAGTGATCCAGAAAACTACAAGCCTGTTAGTTTGACCTCAGTTGTATGCAAGATCTTGGAACAAATTTTGAAAGAGAAAATAGTTAAGGACATTGTGGTAAACAGTAATTTGGATAAAATACAACATAGTTTTATAAAAGGTAACTCATGCCAGACCAACCTGATCTCTTTCTTTTGAGAAAATAACTGGTCTTTTTTTTAGACAAAGGAAATGCAGTCGATCTAATGTACCAGGATTTCAGTAAGGCATTTGATATAGTTCCACATGGGAAATTATTAGTTAAATTAGAGAAGATGGGGATTAATATGCCAGAGGATGTTGTGAAGGCCAAGACTATAACAGGGTTCAAAAAAGAACTAGATAAATTCAGTGGCTATTAGCCAGGATGGACAAGGATGGTGTCCCTAGTCTCTGTTTGCCAGAAGCTGGGAATGGGCGACAGGGGGTGGATCACTTGATTACCTGTGCTGTTCATTCCCTCTGGGGCACCTGGCATTGGCCACTGTTGGAAGGCAAGATACTGGGCTAGATGAACCCTTGGTCTGACCCAGTATGGCCATTCTTATGTTCTTAATTGAAAGGTAGATAAGGAACTCGTTAAAGGGCAGGCTACAACAGTTCATGCTGAGAGGTGAACTGTCAGACTGGAGGGAGGTTACTAGTGGAGTTCCTCATCTTAAATATTGTGTGCAATTCTGGTTTCCAATGTTTAAGAAAGATGAATTCAAACTGGAACAGGTGCAGAGACAGGCTAGTAGGATGACCCAAGGAATGGAAAACCTACCTTATTAGAGGAGACAGAAGGAGCTTTGCTAGTTTAGCCTAACCAAAAGAAGGCCAAGGGGAGATAGGATTGCCCTCTATAAATACATCAGAGAGATAAATACCAGGGAGGGAGAGGAGTTATTTAAGTTAAGCACCAATATTGACACAGGAACAAATGGATATAAACTGGCTATCAACAACTTTAGCCTTGAAATTAGATGAAGGTTTCTAATTATCAGAGCAGTGAAGTTCTGGAGCAGCTTTCCAAGAGGAGCTCTGGGGGGGTGGTAGACTGAGCTTGATAAGTTTATGGAGGGGATGGTATGATGGTGTGTGGCCCATCTGCAACTGCTAGTAGCAAAAATCCCCAATAGCCAAAGATAGGACAGTAGACAGGGAGGGTTCTGAGTTACTACAGAGAATTCTTTCCCAGGTGTCTGGCTGGTTGGTCTTGCCAACATGCTCAGGGTTTCACTGATGACCATATTTGTGGTGTCAGGAAGGAATTTTCCCTCAGGTCAGATTGGCAGAGACCTTGCTGAGGGGGGAGGTTACTCTGCATCATGGGTCACAGGTAACTTGGTGGCTCAAACCAGAGTAAATGGTAGATTTTCTGTAACTTGAAGTCTTTAAATCACGATTTGAGGACTTCAGTAACTCAGCCAGAGGTTATTGGTCTATTATGGGAGAGGGTGGGTGAGATTCTGTGGCCTGCGATGTGCAGGAGGTCAGATTAGAATAGATAATCATGATGTCCCTTCTGGCCTTAAAGTCTATGAGAGACAGGGTGGGTGAGGTAATCTCTTTTACTGGACCAACTTCTGTGGTGAAAGAGACAAGCTTCAAGAAGTTTTGTGTAGCTCAAAAGCTTGTCTCTTTCACAAACAGATATTACCTCACTTTGACACCCTGTACCTCCTGTTCCTCACTTTTGTAAGGTTATGATATATTTTGTACAAATTATGCCTTGAAGTATCCTTTGAAAACTCATAATCTTCTAAATATTATCATCCTGTTGTCACAGGATGTTTCCATCACTGCCTGGCCAGTTCAGGTGGTTCCACAGTCATGAAGACACTCTAGGCTGTTTATTCTTCAGCAAGGTGTGTATTTATTTCCCTCTTATATCACAATAGCAGACAGCACAGGCTTATAGCAAGGACAGGCTTCCCTGTAGTCCTTGCTCCCAGGCCTAGGCTCACCCTCTGAGCTTCCGTCTGAATTCTTCTATAGCTTCCTCCTGAGCTATCTTTGCTTCCTGTTTCCTGTCCTTATAATCTCCCCCAATTACCTTGTTAACCCAGTGATTGTCACCCAGGTGCTCACAAGGTGCCCTCAGCTGGGCCTGCAGCCTGGAGTGATCAGGGTGTTACTGATAGCACCTTAGCACGCTTTTTGAAATGTGTGTGACAACACTGCATGTAAAATTCTCAGGTTTTGCTATAGGATCGTTACTGAAACATGGTGTAGTTCTGGGTAATGCCTACAAACCAATGTCTCAGAGACAGACACCCTAGCATGTCAGAAAAGTGCTAAAAAGCCATTGCTGGCTTAATCAGACATTCTCCCGTGGGGAGCAAGGGGGGTGCTTGTAAACAAGAAATTTGTTGGGGGCATAAAAAAGGGGGGGAAATATCCCTAGCCACCCCATCCTCCTTCCATCTCTCTGCTCATGACAATGACTCTCAAATAACTGAACAAAGTGGGGGAGTGGTCCCAGGCTGGAAAGGGACGCACCCTTTGAAATGTCTTGCAGCTCATGGTGAGACAAACCTTTTGCTTTTAAGCCTATTAGCATTGGTAAAGTTTAGGAATTAGCTTCCCTTTTTACCCTTTTATTTCTTTTGTAACCAGTCCTGACTCAGGCGCATCTATATTTGTATTCATTTAAATCTATCTTTCTTTAGTTAATAAACTTGTTTTATCTAAACCAGTGTGTTTTGGTTGAAGTGCTTGGGAATCTCTACTTCGGTCAACACGTCTGGTGCATATTCGTTACCCATTGTTGGAAGGACAGACTCTCTGTGAGCTTATACTGTCCAGAAAGGTCCTGAACAGTATAAGACACACATTTCTGAGGAGCAAGGCTGGGGCTGAGGGATATGCAGGTGTCACCCTGTATATAATTCATGGATGGCTGGGCATAGCATTCCTGAATTCCGCTGGGAGTAACTTTGCTTGCTGGTGGCTCTGAGTGAGCAGTGCCTGGAGGGGCTGCTGTTCTTCAGCAAAGCTGTATAAAAAGCATCCCAAGTTGGGGAGCTAATGGGACACAGAAGTCCAGTAGTTCAGATTGCACCCTGGGGAATGTCACTCTCACCCACCTTGTTTTTCTAATATCTTGCGACCAACACAACTACAACAACACTGCAAACAACAATATGGAAAAGGAGATCATTCTCTAATAAGATTGCATAGAAGTGCCTAGAATTTAATATATTTTTTATAAAACTCTATTGACATCATCCCTATTAAGTTCTCTAGGATTCTTCCATAGAGGAAAACCACAACTGCAGGACCAAATCTTTTTCTGGTGTAAATTGGTATAGCTCCATTGGGGTCAATGGATTTGCACTACTACCCACCAGGAGAGAATGTGGTTCCCAAACGCCTGCACACAGGGCACTGAACAGCCTAATAGTACTTCCCAGTCACTAATGGGCTGGGCTGGATTTGAACCAACAAGAGCTATGTTAGGTAATCCAATAACTATCATGCTGTGCCATATTATCTCCCCAAAATTAGGATTTTCCAGCCAAATACTTTCTGTCTTCAACCAGGTCAACAATACCATGGGAATTTCTATCTTCTCTCCCTGCCAAAAATCAGGAAACACAGAGGCTGAAGAACACTAAATGTTTTTCAAAATGACTTACTGAATTTCTGGAACCTTAAAGGTTTGATTCCAATACAACTTTTGAAGAAAATGTTCAGGCCATTTCTGTCCATCTCGTCAGTGTACCTAAAACAGACCCAATCTTGTTCATCTTATATGGGTTTAGATATAAAATTGCCTTTTAAAAGAGTCCCCTCTGTGTGTAATATAGCAGGAGAATATGTTTAAGGCAAACAGGAGGTCATGTCTTTAAGGGTATGAAAATCGCTTGAAGGAGACTAGGCATTCATGTTTACTAAAAGAGGGAAGAGGAAAACAAAGAAGCATCCTCTGCATGAAGTCATAAATATGTAAGGTGGTTACTGAGGAGTAAACATTAGGAATCTTGACATATATCTCGTATTTAACGATAGATGGTTTTCTGGCCCATTACATGAGCTTTCCAAATAACTGTGGAAGATCAAGTCCCTAAATGTCTGTTCATCAGTGCTGTTAGTAAATGTGACAAGAGAAATGAATTTCATTTATTTAGCTGAATATCATTATTAAGCAGTCAGCGGTGTTGATCTCAACTTCCTTGCTTTCATTAGGAGTGTTTCACGTCCAGATACAGATACACATCCAGACCATGAGATGGTCAAGTTCAGGATACTGACAAAAGGAAGAAAGGAGAGCAGCATAATATGGACCCTGGACTTCAGAAAAGCAGACTTTGACTCCCTCAAGGAACTGATAGGCAGGATCCCCTGGGAGGCTAATATGAGGGGGAAAGGAGTCCAGGAGAGTGGGCTGTATTTTAAAGAATCCTTATTGAGGGTGCAGGAACAAATCATCCCTATGTGCAGAAAGAATAGCAAATATGGCAGGCGACCAGCTTGGCTTAACAGAGAAATCTTCGGTGAGCTTAAACACAAAGGAAGATTACAAGAAGTGGAAACTTGGACAGATGACTAGGGAGGAGTATAAAAATATTGCTCGAGCATGCAGGGGTGTAATCAGGAAGGCCAAAGCACAATTGGAATTGCAGATAGCAAAGGATGTGAAGGGTAACAAGAAGAGTTTCTTCAGGTATGTTAGCAACAAGAAGGTCAGGGAAAGAGTGGGACCCTTACTGAATGGGGGAGACAGCCTAGTGACAGATGATGTGGAAAAAGCTGAAGTACTCAGTGCTTTTTTTGCCTCGGTCTTCACAGACAAGGTCAGCTCCCAGACTGCTGCACTGGGCAGCACAGTACAGGGAGGAGGTGAGCAGCCCTCAGTGAGGAAAGAACAGGTTAAGGACTATTTAGAAAAGCTGGACATGCACAAGTCCATGGGGCCGGATGCAATGCATCCAGGGGTGCTGAGGGAGTTGGCTGATGTGATTGCAGAGCCATTAGCCATTATCTTTGAAAATTCATGGCAATCAGTGGAGGTCCCGGATGATTGGAAAAAGGCAAATAAAGAGTGTCCATCTTTAAAAAAGGGAAGAAGGAGAATCCGGGGAACTATAGCCTTACCTCAGTCCCTGGAAGAATCATGGAGCAGGTCCTCAAGGAATCCATTTTGAAGCACTTGGAG
Source organism: Emys orbicularis (assembly GCF_028017835.1). Lineage (NCBI taxonomy): Eukaryota > Metazoa > Chordata > Testudines > Emydidae > Emys > Emys orbicularis. The sequence goes on from NC_088683.1 coordinate 352,268,710, forward strand.
GAGAGGAAGGTGATCAGGAACAGTCAACATGGATTCACCAAGGGCAAGTCATGCCTGACTAACCTAATTGCCTTCTATGATGAGATAACTGGCTCTGCGGATATCAGGAAAGCGGTGGATGTGATATATCTTGACTTTAGCAAAGCATCTCCCATAGTATTCTTGCCAGCAAGTTAAAAAAGTATGGATTGGATGAATGGACTATAAGGTGGATAGAAAGCTGACTAGATCATCGGGCTCAACAGGTAGTGATCAACGGCTCAATGTCTAGTTGGCAGCCGGTATCAAGCGGAGTGCCCCAGGGGTCAGTCCTGGGGCTGATTTTGTTCAACATCTTCATTAATGATCTGGATGATGGGATGGATTGCACCCTCAGCAAGTTCACGGATGACACTAAGATGGGAGGAGAGGTAGATACGTTGGAGGGCAGGGATAGGGTCGAGAGTGACCTAGCCAAATTGGAGGATTGGGCCAAAATAAATCTGATGAGGTTCAACAAGAACAAGTACAGAATCCTTCACTTAGGACAGAAGAATCCCATGCACCGCTACAGGCTGGGGACCGACTGGCTAAGCGGCAGTTCTGCAGAAAAGGACCTGGGGATTACAGTGGACAAGAAACTGGATAGGAGTCAACAGTGTGCCCTTGTTGCAAAAAGAAGGCTAATGGCATATTGGGCTGCATTAGTAGGAGCACTGCCAGGAGATCGAGGGAAGTGATTATTCCCCTCTATTCGGCACTGGTGAGGCCACATCTGGAGTCTTGCATCCAGTTTTGGGCCCCCCGCTATAGAAAGGATGTGGACAAATTGGAGAGAGTCAAGCGGAGCACAACAAAAATGATTAGGCGGTTGGGGCACATGACTTATGAGGAGAGGCTGTGGGAAGTGGGCTTATTTAGTCTGCAGAAGAGAAGAGTGAGGGGGGATTTGATAGCAGCCTTCAACTATCTGAATTGGGGTTCCAAAGAGGATGGAGCTAGGCTGTTCTCAGTGGTGGCAGATGACAGAACAAGAAGCAATGGTCTCAAGTTGCAGTGGGGGAGGTCTAGGTTGGATATTAGGAAACACTATTTCACTAGGAGGGTGGTGAAGCACTGGAATGGGTTACCTAGGGAGGTGGTGGAATCTCCATCCTTAGAGGTTTTTAAGGCCCGGCTTGACAAAGCCCTGGCTGGGATGATTTAGTTGGGATTGGTCCTGCTTTGAGCAGGGGGTTGGACTAGATGACCTCCTGAGATCGCTTCCAACCCTGATATTCTATGATTCTATGATACTGTCAAGAATGCATTCTGACAGAGGTTGGTGTCAGTGAAACACCACTGTACATCCAGCACTAATCAATGTAATCCATATTCAGACACCCCCTGCATCTATTCTGGGTGGATTTGAGGTAACTTATTACATAACTGTAAACTCCTTACTCGTTCCGTCTATCAATAATGTGCCTTCTCCGCATTGGAAACTTTCTATCATTATTTACATCTTCACATGTTTAGTATTAGCCTCATTGTGAACACTTCCAGTTATCAGGGGGTTTATAAATAGTGGTGGGAGAACCTCAAAGTTTGGAGGCGAGGTTCACATTGGATGAACACCTTGACAGGTTGGGTGTTTTCCAATCCCATTTTGCTGATTAGATACAAATCTCATTGTAATATGCTTTTTAATGCAGGACTTCTGATGCTTCTTGCTTCCAGTCTGGCTTGAAATAGCATGTGCCTAATAGTGGAGTTTACATTATGGTTCACTTTGGAGGGAGAGGAGCTGCCCTTCAATGGAAGCCAAATGAGGAGATCTTGCTGATTCAACCTGGGTTCCTCTTGGAGTTTTGGGTAGTGCTGGTCAGGAATGTTTGACAAATCAGTATTTCATTGGAAAATGTCTATTTGTTGAAACTGAAATTTTTCACGGGAACATACTAGTTTAGACCAAACTTTAATCAGGAAATTTTTTTCATGGTCTAGGATGGAATTTCTGGTCAAAATGTGAGCATAACAGACACCCCGGAGCAGCCCAGTGGTAGGGGCACTCATCCGGGATGTGGGAAACCCAGGTTGAAGACCGTGGTCTGCTATTCTCCCACATCCCAAGTGAGTGCCATAACCATCATGCTATTGATCAGGCAAGAAGACTTCTAGGGATGTATTATGCCTGCATGGAATCATAGTCCTCCTTAAGAAGGAGGTCTTTATTAAATTAAAGAAAACATCTACAACAGGGGTAGGCAACCTATGGCACATGTGCCGAAGGCGGCACACAAGCTGATTTTCAGTGGCACTCACACTGCCCGGGTCCTGGCCACCGGTCCGGGGGGCTCTGCATTTTAATTTAATTTTCAATGAAGCTTCCTAAACATTTCAAAAACCTTATTTACTTTACATACATCAATAGTTTAGTTATATATTATAGACTTATAGAAAGTGACCTTCTAAAAACGTTAAAATGTATTACTGGCATGTGAAACCTTAAATTAGAGTGAATAAATGAAGACTCGGCACACCACTTCTGAAAGGTTGCCGACCCCTGATCTACAACAACAGACGAACAGTTTCCACAGGCTTTGTTTCTTGTTTACCAGGGAATTGTGTACAGTACACAGACATCTAGTGGCTAAATAACTGCAAGTAAACATTTTATGAGAGCGTAGCTCAGTCTTCATGGCCATTTATTCCTTGGCTGCTTCTGAGAGCTTGTCTTCACTGCAGTGTTAAATCAAGGTATAACCTGAGCGTTGCCCCTAACCTGACTCCCATTCTCAAACACAGCTCTCTAGCTCAAGTTAAATGGTGCTCTTTAACATTGAGCTAGCTCATCTGTCGGGGGCTGCGTTGAAGTTTGAGTACTGCTGATGCTCATGCTAGTAATCCAATGAGTGGGGACTCAGCTACTCAGTGCTTCTGATCCAATCATAGTCCCATAGCTAGAACATCAACACAGGGTATGGGGCAGACTGACTGCAAGAGAAGAGGGGCAGTTTTGCCAGCCTTCAGAAGCTCATGTCCTCAGTCTCCGTCAGAAGCCTTTTTTATTTACTTTTTATGAAATAAGAAAAAATAAGACGTGATTGTTCAGTATAACAAATATTCAATCATTCAACAAATTCAGATTCAGAAACATAAAAGTATCGATCTTAACATGAAAGTGCAGTGTACCGTAAAGCCAATTCATGAAACTAGAACTCAAGTCTTCTTGGATAATGGCACCTGAATTTCTCCATAAAGATATCCAGGTTCAGTTCTGAAGTCAAATAACTTTTATATAATGGGAGAATTAGGTTTCTCTTTCTTTTATGGATCATGCTAATCCTCTGGTGTGATAAAATTATTTTCAAATAAGAAAAGGAATTCTCACAAGCTCCCATTGATGCTCCAAACAACAAGACCCCTATAGGCATTTCAAAAATACATGGGAAAACCTCCGTTCATTCCTTGGCAGTACCTAGAACGTCTTCAAATTCTTTGCAATTTCTCTTATCCATCAGTGGTTTAAATACAACCATTTCAGCTTTCACCTTCTGAATATCTAATCCAAGCAAGTCAATCAAAGTACACACTGATTCCAGTTTCAAGAAGTCTGGATTGCTGGTGGAATAGATTGCTGACAAGCTTTTATATAACTTGGATTTCTTCTCAGCAAATCTGCTTTGCAATTCACCACTGGTTTCATCAATCAATTCATGATAAGTCTTGGACCACAGGTGCTCACTTACACTTTGGAATCCTGGTAAGTGCTCAGTGACTATTGAATCTTGAAATTTTGGGGGCAATACCTTGGTGCTTTTGATGGCACATCTTAATGTTCATGCTTCATTGCATGCATCTTTCAAAACAGGGTACTTGGATGAAGTCTCTGCAAGAAAAAATCTTCAAACCTCTTTCTTTGCTGAAGTTCTTCAGAGGCAGCAGTAATCAATTCAACTCTTTTAGCAAGATGCATTAGTTCTGTTTGAAGGTAATTGTTCACAGGAGCAAAACCTTTCAAAGTCATTCTCATAACCTCAGCTAAGAAGAAGATTTTGGATGATTCTGTAACTTCCAACAGCCCTTTCTTCAATTGATTGCCATATCCATTCACAAAGTTTGACAGAATACTCTGAATCTCTTCCAAATTGAGGATGATTTCCCAGGTTTTCAGGTGACCAGTCCATCTTGTTTCTCTGAGTCTTTACAGGTGCTGGCTTTTGTACAGCACACTCACTTCATGCCTGCAAAAAAATTTGTATAGACTTACAATTTGAGAACATTACATTACATTACAATCCGCTGCCACTGCTGAGTTCTTCTCACACATGAGTACCCACTAGATTTAACTGGTGATTCACATAGTGTGTATAAGGCATTTGCTTATTTAATTTCTGTTGTAAATGCATTTATACGCCTTCTTTGCACCCTGACATAACTTTAGCAACATCAAAGCAAGAACATAAGGTATTCTGAAGGTCAAGACCCAGTTCATGGAGGTCTCAAAATTTCTTGTGTAATATCTTCAGAAGTGAGGTCATTCAGTTGGGCTACACCACTAAGTTCCTCGTTGGCTTTGCCATCAACAAAGTAGTGTAAAACAGTAGACAAACTTTGTTTATTCATAGCATCCCTTGTCAAGTTCTTTTGCCTGAAATATGACATTACGTCACCATTTTTCTGAGTATCTTCAACAATATCTTTCAAACTCATTTTCATAATATCAATTTATTTCATTCTGAATTTCAGCAGAAGTGTACTTTGCATTTTTCAGAATGGTTTTCAGAGTGTCCTCGAATTCTGGACCTTGTTCTGCAGTAAACTTAAGTAGGTTGATGAAAATTCCTAATGGATTGTCGAGAGTATGATCTATGTCCTTGAAGTTTATGATATCTTGATATCTTGATCTCTTCCTCTCAGAGCAAACTGGATAATTTTTGCCAAGGTTTTTAAACAGTACCTGTTTCTTTAATTTGTGAGAATGACACCAAAGCAACAATTGTGGCGCCTGAAAAATGAAGGTATGATAAAACATCATAATCAATTTTGTAATTCAATAATGTTATTGAGCAAAGTAATAAACTGAAATAATAAAATTTGTAATTTTTGTTCTATGCTGGATCTACCACATGAAGTTTTGGAGCTTTTTCTCACAAGGGATTCTTATAGGTGCTGAAGAGCCTGTTTTTAAAGGGTTTCTTTCTTTCTTTCTTTCTTTTTTTTTTCTTTCTCTCGCTCTCTCTGTATTTTCTCTTGGCATGTTGACTCATAGTTATTCACGGTGGGGAAAATTCCTTCCTTTTTAGTTTTCCACAGCTACACTTTCTTTTCAGTTTCAAGTTCAGTGTTTTCCCCATTAATGTTAATGGTCTGCCATTGTCTTTTCCGGGTTGTACGGTGCTGAGTTCTTGGAACTAGTCTCCTCTGGCTGGGGAGGTGGCCCCTCCCTTTATGATTTTCACCTCCCTGTAGTGAGGTGGAGCTGAATGTTGCAGTACAAATTATGAGCACAGTTTTATATACATAAATTCATAACCACAGTTTCTGTACATTTCCCATAATAGCCATCCGGTTGAGAACATTACAAGCTTTCATAAGAGACCTTACTTGACATATATTTATACACAGTAATATTGTACACAACCAGTTGATTCAATTGAATATTCTTTGGGATTCAGCCCCTGGGTCTCCCTTTAGAGTGTCTTGACCCTGATTGTCCCAGAAATTTAGAAAAAGCAAAATAAATTGCCTGTAACTTCTCTGTTCCTTGCTGCAGTCCAATCAGCCATTGCATTCAAGTAGACTAAGCAGTTTTCACATTTGATTAAACCTTTGGCTTGAGAGAGTACATTTTTCCAATTGCAAAATCCAGTTTGGATAGAAACCATATCAGTTCCCAGTCTGCAGGGAGGCTTACAAAAATATATGTCAAGGCCGAATCCCCACTCTGTCACACCGAGTGCAGAAAGTAGGGGCCTGCAAGGATTCTAAAAATTAATACTCACCACTCCTGGCTTGTATTACACTCCCAAGGTTACAGCTTTTCTCTGACGTTGGCTTGGTAAACACTACCACCACCCAAATGCAAAAAAAACCAAAAACCCTTTGAACCCAGGAAGGAGCACTTGGGAATTCCTCCCTGTGGGGAACCCTCAAGCCCTCCTCCCCCCCGGGAAGAGCTGAGAAAGAAAACAAAGGAAATTAGCTGTGGCTATCAGCTAATCAAACAACATGCACACACCTCTTAGAACACCAAAAATCCAATCCTGTTCTTAAAAAAGGTAAATTTTATTAAAAATAAAAAGGAAAAAAATACATCTGGAACTTAATCTTTTTGCTAGATCTTAAAAGAAACAATTACAAAAATTAAGCACCCAAAATAGCTTTCTTGGGGGGTTCAGCTTAAAAGTTACAAGCAAACAAAAGCATGACTAGAACTGGAATGCCCTTCTAGAACCCAGAAGAAGCCTTAGATGGAATGACTAGGGGACTGTGACACTACTGCAGTGTCAAGGGGAACTCCTCGATTGACTGCCAACAGGGTTGTGAGTACCATTTCTGTTAAAGCTGATAAGGCCTTTTGTTTTCCTTGTTGGTTGTATGCACACCCTGGCAGTGCTGCTTGGAATGCAATTCCTTCTGAGGACATGCTCAGCTGAGATGTAATATTGACTTGATGTCCAACAGAATGTAGTAAGAAGAACATGGAATGGATTTTATTAACACTATTGAGCTGCTTGTGAATGATTTTGTGACTGTACTTGCCTGTATATATGTGTGTGTGCATGTGTGTGTATATATATATATATAAAATTCTCTGGAAATTTTGTTTAGTGACATTTTTGACTTCTTTTGAATGCTTAAACAGCTACATCTCATGACTTTTCAGGGTTTGTCTGGTGACTTCCTGCTATGTGAAGTTGGCAACACTGCTACAGAGGCCCTCTCTGCAGACATTTTCTTACCAGGCTTACACAATTTTTATTATAGCAGCAACAAACATGCTTAGTTCAAACACGGATATGAATACCCCCTTCTCTCCGGGCTACTAGAATTGGGACTCCCACTCTGTGGCCTTAGGACTACAATCGCTAATCTGAGGAAACTCTGACTAAAAAACTGGAACACATCCCATTTCTACAGAGGAGGCCAAAGAATTTCTGGTGGGGCAATTTCCCCTTATATCCCCCTCCCCCAGCTATGGGCTATCGCTCTGTGCTACTCAAGTGTTGTTCTGCATTATGACAGCTTAGCTCGAGTGAGAGTTAACTTGAACTAATAGTGCAGTGAAGACCACTCCTGACATTGACAACAAGGAGTTATCCTGATGATGGGTGGGCAGTAGGTGTTTGTTCACTAGGAACTGGACAGAGGCCACCAACTCATCATCAAATGTCACATTGTGAGAGATATCATCGATCTGTGTGTAACAGTCACTGTAGAGGGTCTTTAGACACCAGCTGATCTTACACCATGATTGTTGTAATGTCTAGAAACAATGGGTCTCTGCTGATGTAAAAAAGTGAAACTCCTTTGAACCCAAAGGGGCTACACCCATTTACACCAGCAGAAAATCGGACCACTCTGAGGAGTCAGTTAGGCCTGATTCTCCTGTCCCAGTATAACTCAGGAGTAATTTGAATAGATGAGACTGTTGCAAAACGGAGATAAGAAAATCAGGGCCAGATTTTCATCCTTGACTCTCATGCTACCTGCTTTTATTCTAAGTCTGATGTGTTAGGATTTGAATGTACCTCTTTTTCTTTTCCCCTTCTGTGTCTGATTTAATAACAAAATGGATAGGAGAAGTTAGGTGCGTAAGCGAGAAGGCACCGGAGAGCGATCTATATATATACACCTTGATTTGCCATGTAATTATTTCCACAGCCTTTCAGTTTCATTAGGGATTCTGGTGCGAGTCAGGATGTCACTTATTTTTATTTAAAGGTTACGGGAAGGAAAATGAGTACTGACATCTTCTCCAAGCAGACCTGATTTATCAGCTATCTGCCGTAACTCCATCGTTGTTCACTTCTACTCTAGCTTGACTTTCTATATATGAAAGGGATATTTTCAGCTTGTTAAGGGGCAGTGGCCTCTCAGTTTGTATTGTTCAACTGTTGGTTTTTTATACTTTTTTTATTTTAACTGTAATGCTCTAATTAGCTGCCACGAGGATTTGCGACCAAGTAATAGGTAGTGGAGCTCTTCATGGAAATGTTGACTTTCTCCGGCAGATACAGCTTGTTAAGCCCGTCCTAGATATAAAGTAGCATGTTCCAGCAGATAGCCTGCTGGTTTGGGAATCGGGACGCCTGGTTTCTTTTCTGGCTCTGCCACTGACCTACCTTAAGCAAGTCACATCCCCACTCTGTGCCTTAGTTTCCCCTCCCACCCTTTGTCTTGTTTTTATTTAGTCTATCGGTTCTCTCAGGCAGGGACTTTCCTCAAACTGTGTTTGTACAATACTTAGTACAATGGGGCCCTGATCTTGGTTGAGGTCTCTAGGCACCACCATAATACAAATAATAAGGTAGGTGGGAGTGGCTCTTAGCACAGGTGGAACTAGAGTCTAGGGACGAGACGTCCTGGAGGAAATTCCTAGGAATAGCACACCTCGGAGAAAACTTATGCTGAGCTATATTTTGAATTGTTGTTTCAACAGCCAATCTAAAAAACCACCCCAGGAAGAGGGGTGTGCTGTGTGGTCAGGATTTTGAGGACATCTGCAATAAATTATCTTGGGAAGAGACAAAGGAAAGTTGTGAGGGATAGAATGGGGACTGCTCCAAACAATGGTGGCACACAGCTGGATGCATTTTTGATTCAGCAAAACATTCAGAGAGTTGCCCTGTATACTGGGCTAACTGCAGGTAGGTCGAGTCCAGTTCCTAGCGGACAAGAGAACCACATCACAAAACAACCACTGTAATTGGGACTTCATTGGTAGTCTCAGCAGCGAGATCCTAGGAGGTAGGAGTTATCCTTCCCCCTGCTCCAGCACCTCAAGGTTGAGAAACAATCTTATGGCAGTATCCGTGCTGTGGATAGAGGACTTCAATCCAGCACCTTTCACAATCACTGAGAATTCACTACAAAAGAAATAATCTCATGTTTTCCTCCATATCAAGCTCCACAATTTGTAATGGCTCTGTTGCTTCTGCTATGGAAGACCACGACAAAACTCCCATTCACTTTTATAGGGTTAAGTCTTGCTCTTGCTAAAAGGAAGAAGCTGCTGGTAGGGTTTCCTCCCTGAAGGCACAACTTGCTTCCTTCCCTTGGTCTGAAACGCCTGGATTTCGTTTGACCTTCAAGGCATGCTGGAAATCCCCTCTTCTTTGCTGGGGTGCGGGGGGGGCGGGGGGGGAGGGAGTCTGTGATGCAGTATTTAGGGAAGGTGAGGTAGTTTTTCTTTTCTGGTTATTGCTGTAAATGGAAGGTTGCTGCTGATTTTGTCCTTGGTGGGTTGTATCTTTACATACAGTAGAACCTCGGAGATACGAACTGACCACTCAACCACGCACCTCATTTAGAACTGGAAATACACAATCAGGCAGCAGCAGAGACCCCCCGAACACACACAAAAAAGCAAATACAGTACAGCCCCCATTCCTTAGGTGTTCCTAAGTCTGAGATTCTACTGTAATTATCAAGGATGCCTAGCACTTGAGGTCATAGTGTCTGTTTTACAAAAGTATCAACAAGATTGAAAGCATTTAGGAGTCAAGGGCAGTTGCTCTGTAGCGTGTGTGTGTGTGTGTGTGTGTGTGTAGCACGGAGGGGCTTTGATTCCCATTCAGGGCTTGTAGGTGCCACTGCAATACATTCAGTACTATATTTTCATGCATCTTCAATTCCTGGTTCTGGCTGAGCCCAGAAATGCGGAAGTAGTTTGAGAACAGAGCTATTTCTGGCTAAACTGGAAGTCAGGATTGCTTCAAATCTTATAAAAGAACCTGATTTTTTGAGATACTCAACTCAGATTTGCAAATCCAAGGCATTCTAAAGGCTCGGATAAATATTTCAGCTTTTTGATGCTTGCTTATCCAAATCAAAGATCCAAATGCTTTGAAGTTTGTTGCCAAAATGCATGCACCTATGCAAGGTCTGTGAAGGACAAAAAGTAATGCATGCAACAGTAAACTATTTTGAATAGAGTCATTAGACCGACTAGAAAAGCGCAATCTAAAAAGACAGGAAACCCTCTAGCAACAGTGGAAACATTAACAGGAACACTTTATCCTAAATAAAAAACATTCAGGATGACATATCGAAGCACAATAGCCTCTAGTGTTCCATGCAATGTGTTACACAATTTTACAAGTCAGGTTAAAAACAAGTGGCATCTCACAATGTTCACAGCATGTGTGTGCTTAATTTTTAACCAAAAAAAAAAAAATTCAAAATATATGAATCGGTCTTGTTAAATGCCTGGATTTGTGGAAATTTGAAGGAAAACAGCTTAAATTAGATTCAGAAATATAGTATCGTCATTGCAATGAAAAAAACAACCCCTGCTGCATTAGAAGACATATGGGGGAGGGATAGCTCAGTGGTTTGAGCAGTGGCCTGCTAAACCCAGGGTTGTGAGTTCAATCCTTGAGGGGGCCACTTAGGGAACTGGGGTAAAAATCTGTCTGGGGATTGGTCCTGCTTTGAGCAGGGGGTTGGACTAGATGACCTCCTGAGGTCTCTTCCAACCCTGATATTCTATTCTATGACATTGTTAGGAAAGCTAACCTGTTAACAGAAAAGTCACATACATCTGTGTCCTGCAATTTGCCTTCTGTGTACAAGGGAGAAGAGAGAAAAATCTTGCAGACACACTTGAATGCCTGTGTGAAGATATGCAATGACTTAGTTCATTCTGCTATTCCACACCCCAGACAGGGGTCTCCTTAGACTTTATAGTTATTATTCTGAGCCTGGATGTTGAAGCTGTTTCACCCCATAACAAAGATTGGGGGTATTTAGATCTGGCATTTAGGTTTTATCCTACATATAGTCCTTTTAGTTCCTAGTCCAACTAGGAAAATTTGAATCATGTCTGTTCAGATTTTAAACTCCCATCCCTCTGCCCCCCTTCAAATGTGGAAGCATTCAGATCCTGGCTTTTGATTTAGGCCCTTTTTTCAGATTTCTACCTCCTGTGACTAGTCTGTGAAAACCTTTAGCCTAATTGACCCCTGATGGCAATACCAGTTATCTTAATGAATAGGTTGAATCTAATCTCTAGTATCCAGCTTTTCTTCATACTGCCCTATGGGCCCCATTCAGCAAGCGTGTGTGTGTCATTTGCCTATGGTTTACAATGCAGAGAAGGAAAACCCATCCCTTAGCTGGGAGTTGTCCAGCTATTTGGGAATTGGGACATTGAGGTGCTCAAATGTTGTAAGAAACCAATTAGAATAAAATGTTTGAGCTCACTGCCTCCCATGCGCCGCTGCTCCCAGTATTTTGCTCCCTCCTTTCTTGTACTGCTGGGACTGGGCAATTCAAGGAACATGTGGCAGTCTTCGGGCTGCAATAACTCCTACGCACTGTTCAGGCAAGAGGTGGAGGATACATATTCCTATCCCCAACCATGGAACTAGGTCTGCCATTAGTGATGGTATGCAGTGTTGTTGTAGCCATATGAATCCCAGGATATTAGAAAGACAAGGTCAGTGAGGTAATATCTTTTGTAACCTTCTACTGTATCAGACTGGCACTCTGTCCCCCTCTAGTGGTGGCCAAGGCTGTAGCAGGCTCATCATTCTGGAGGGAGCCTAGCCACCACTAGAGGGGGACAGAGCATCACTCCGAGCAAGCATGCAGGGGGTTACACTTTTATTGGACCAACTTCTGCTGGTGAGAGAGACACGTTTTTGAGTTTACACAGCTCTTCAGAAGAAGAGCTCTGTGTGGCTTGAAAGCTTGTCTCTCTCACCACCAGAAGTTGGTCCAATAACAGATATTACCTCACCCACCTTGTCTCTCCATTAGTGATGGTGCCATGCAGTCTCTTGAGGCCCAGCGATGTTTATTTTATCTGCTTTCCCTAAGCATAATAGTGCTCATCACTAGTGTGTGTCTGGGGGTAGAAAAAAAGCTGAAACAGCTCTTAGGCTGAAGATTGTTCTATGGCCATTGAAAACAGATTGAAACTGGGATGTTCTTCAGCAGATAGATTGGGCTGTATCTGAGCGAGCGTCCTGTGTCTTGTGAGATTACCTAGCTACATAACATGGCTAATTGTGTCATGATTATTATCTGTAGGACAGATATATTTGCAAAGTTCAGGAAAGTACGTACAGTTATGCTCTCAAATAACAATATTCTACACAACAATGGCACTTGTAAGATACTGACATTTACAGAGCATGTGTACACTATATACATTCTCTCTCAAAGCAATGCTTTATGTGTCCTGCTAATGAATGCTGCTGATATAAAATCTATAGCTAAACGCGGGCCCTGCCACACCTAACACAACCGCCATGTGCCTTATTTCTTCCTTTTGAATGGCATGAGCAGCCAGTCGAGTTGCCCCCTTTGCTTCTCTTCTCCCCATCAATTCGGGCCTCTAGGGAGATGCCCCTAGGCTTACTTACAGTAACTCTCTGATACAGAGGATCCCTCTTGGATTGGTGCCTTTGCCTGTGTTAAGTCCTGCAGTCTGACTTTCACAGGGCGCTGTCCTTTTAGAGGAGTCAGGGCCCAGTGTGATGGGCCTCCTTAAAAAAAACAAGCCCATCTCAAGTAATTAATTGCCTACATATCTGGCAGATAATTGGCTGAGGAGCACCTGGACCTGACGTAAGGCTACAAAGCTCAGTTGGGAGTGGGTGCTCCTAGAGAGAGGAGTTCCCAGGGAAAGTGGCATAGGGCGGGAATGCCAGGTAGCTACAGAAGGCCCCCGGGAGGCCCAGCCTGCGAGGAGCTCCGTGCTGCTTGGGAAAAGCTCCAGCCAGCAGGCAGGCCCTGCACAGACTCTGGTTCCAGGAAGGAATCGAGGTCTGAGCGTGCCTCATGGTGGGCAAAGGGCCTGGATGCGGCACTGAAACTTAGATTGATTCTGCTTCCCTGCCAAGATGCCTGAGTGAAGGGCTTTCTTGTGTTTCTGTTGAATTTTCTGCTAATAAACAAGATGCTCAGAGGGGGGCGCTGTTCAAAGCATAAAAGCCTTACTGAAATTGACAACCCGATTGGGGAAATTAAGACATGGTGTTCCTGCAGTGCCACACCTGGCCACAAGGGGGTGTGTGGGATGGCACACAGATTCATATACGTGAACCCGTTCACCAACACATGCGTACCACCGAAGTCAGTGGATCAAATTGCAGGATTAGGGTCATAGAATCATAGAATATCAGGGTTGGAAGGGACCTCAGGAGGTCATCTAGTCAAACCCCCTTCTCAAAGCAGGACCAATCCCCAACTAAATCATCCCAGCCAGGGCTTCGTCAAGCCTGACCTTAAAAACCTCTAAGGAAGGAGATTCCACCACCTCCCTAGGTAACCCATTCCAGTGCTTCACCACCCTCCTAGTGAAAAAGTTTTTCCTAATATCCAACCTAAACCTCCCCCACTGCAACTTGAGACCATTACTCCTTGTTCTGTCATCTGCTACCACTGAGAACAGCCTACCTCCATCCTCTTTGGAACCCCCTTTCAGGTAGTTGAAAGCAGCTATCAAATCCCCCCTCATTCTTCTCTTCTGCAGACTAAACAATCACAGTTCCCTCAGCCTCTCCTCATAAGTCATGTGCTCCAGACCCCTAATCATTTTTGTTGCCCTACACTGGACTCTTTCCAATTTTTCCACATCCTTCTTGTAGTGTGGGGCCCAAAACTGGACACAGTACTCCAGATGAGGCCTCACCAATGCCGAATAGAGGGGAATAATCGCTTCTCTCGATCTGCTGGCAATGCCCCTACTTATACAGCCCAAAATGCCATTAGTCTTCTTGGCAACAAGGGCACACTGTTGACTCATATCCAGCTTCTCGTCCACTGTAACCCCTAGGTCCTTTTCTGCAGAACTGCTGCCTAGCCATTCGGTCCCTAGAGTGTAGCAGTGCATGGGATTCTTCCGTCCTAAGTGCAGGACTCTGCACTTGTCCTTGTTGAACTTATTCAGATTTCTTTTGGCCCAATCCTCTAATTTGTCCAGGTCCCTCTGTATCCTAACCATACCCTCCAGCATATCTACCACTCCTCCCAGTTTAGTGTCATCTGCAAACTTGCTGAGAGTGCAGTCCACGCCATCCTCCAGATTATTAATGAAGATATTGAACAAAACCGGCCCAAGGGCCAACCTTTGGGGCACTCCGCTTGATACCTGCTGCCAACTAGACATGGAGCCATTGATCACTACCCATTGAGCCCAACGATCTAGCCAGCTTTCTATCCACCTTATAGTCCATTCATCTAGCCCATACTTCTTTAACTTGCTGGCAAGAATACTGTGGGAGACCGTATCAAAAGCTTTGCTAAAGTCAAGGAATAACACATCCATTGCTTTCCCCTCATCCACAGAGCCAGTTGTCTCATCATAGAAGCAGGGCCGTAGCAACAAAGAACGTGGCCCCCTCCGAACGGTGGCCCCCTCCGAACATATGTCCGGGCGGGGCCCCTTACAATGCAGAAACTGGAATGCGGTATTTATTTTGCCACTTTTAGGGGCCCCCTTCCTTGCGGGGCCCCCTCCGGTCGGAGGGTACGGAGGGCGCTCGCTACGCCTCTGCATAGAAGGCAATTAGGTTAGTCAGGCATGACTTGTCCTTGGTGAATCCATGCTGACTGTTCCTGATCACTTTCCTCTCCTCTAAGTGCATCAGAATTGATTCCTTGAGGACCTGCTCCATGATTTTTCCAGGGACTGAGGTGAGGCTGACTGGCCTGTAGTTCCCCGGATCCTCCTCCTCCTTCCCTTTTTTAAAGATGGGCACTGCATTAGCCTTTTTCCAGTCATCCGGGATCAGCTTTTCTAAAATAGTCCTGAACCACTTCTTTCTCCACAGAGGGCTGGTCCCCTCCTCCCCATGCTGTGCTGCCCAGTGCAGTAGTCTGGGAGCTGACCTGGGGTCTAGCTAAATGTAAGCAAAATTCATGTTTACATTTTACCTTTCATCACTTACATATTTGTTGTGCTTTCTGCAATTCACTCGGACAGTGAAACTAGACTTCTTGTTTAAAATCTGTTTTGCTTGTTGCCCAGTGGATTTGTGCTAAGGTTTTCCAGCACCGTTGCTGATGTTTTCTAGTGTTTGTGGAGAGGAGGGGGCGGATGGAGGGACACTTCTGTTTTTGCAGGATTTCTTGTCTTTCTGAAGCTATTATTCAGTGTCCCTTTTAACTGTGTAGTGTTATGCCTTTTTTTTAACTTTCTCAGTTCTGACTCCAGTGCAGTATAAAAATCAGAATCTCATTAAATATGCTGATTTGCTCCAATTATTTTCTGCAGTTATAAAGAGAGTAGAAAACAATAACTGCTCAATTTTCCTTGTAGATCCAATTTTTGGCTATTCTTATGCCTTTAAAATATTTTAAATATGTAATTTTACACTAATATTGGAGTTGTGACCCTTATTCATAAATGCTGCTTTGGGACATTATGAGTTGTTGTTTTTTCTCTCTTTCTATATAGGATTCTTCTGGGTGACAGCATATGGAATAACTAAGAGTTAGTGGTCTGCAAATATTGAATGGAGTATCTACTCAGCAAACAACTGAACTGGTAAGCAGGTTGCTTTACTCTTTTTGTTTTTCAATTTTGAATCTTGATCTGTGTGAAGGGGTTTGCAATCAGATTCTTGTCAATTAAATGTTTCTTAAAATCAAAGGCTATTCTGAATTTCTCGCATCCTCTGTTTGCCCGAAGAACTTTAATGTCAGCAAATTACATTTATTCCATCTCTTGAAAGATAATGTTTTCACTTTGCAAGTAAGCCATTTTATTTCACGGCGCATCATGGGGTTATGTAGACAGTGTTTTATCTACTGTTGGTCCCTTATTCAGAATCCATGGCATTGAGTTTCACATATATTTGTGCATAAGTAAGAAATCTTTCTTTGTTTTGTTTTTTGGAGTTTACTTGGTGCACTGAGTTTATTGTAAGTATTATATTGGCTGTTAGTTGTTTTTACTAAGGGTATGTCTACACCCAGCCGCTAGTTCGGCGGCTGGCAATCGAAGTTCTGGGTTCGACTTATCGCGTCTTGTCTGGACGCGATAAGTCGAACCAGGAAGTGCTCGCCATCGACTGCGGTACTCCAGCTAGACGAGAGGAGTACCGCGGAGTCGACGGGGGAGCCTGCCTGCCGCGTGTGGACCGAGGTAAGTTCGAACTAAGGTACTTCGAACTTCAGCTACGTTATTCACGTAGCTGAAGTTGCGTACCTTAGTTCGATTTGGGGGTTTAGTGTAGACCAAGCCTAAGAAAGTTTCTAGGTCTATAAATGCCAATGCGGCTTTTCTTTCTATCTGAGCAATGTTATTCAGAGATCTTAATGTATTTAAATGGACACTGTCAAGAAGTATGGAAATCTAAAGGAATGGTTGGTTATAGGGTTACGGTAACTGGCTTACAATGTGTCCTGGAACAAGTCATGTTGCTTCTCTTCTTCAGTTTCTCCATCAGTGAAGTGGGAGGCGGGGTAGGGAAAGGAATTGTGTTTCTGCAAACGAATTCAAAAATGTGCAAACTGGGATCCTCCTCTTCCTTCACGTAACCAGTGAGCTCATCAGTCAGCTAATAAAAACTCATTAAATGTGCCAAGAAAGCACCTCTTCCAAGAAACCTACAGAAAGTGAAATAATTTAAAATGTAACTTAGTTCACTTGCTGAGTCACTGCCTAAGCTTGCGTCACCCTGCCGTTCCTCAGCAATGCTCCCATTGTTTTCTGCACATGCTGTGTATAAATCTAGATCACAAGCTCCTCAAATCAGGGATTCTGCCTGTCTGACCCACGAGGCACAGAGCTGTGTACTGCAAATGAAAGAGGACTGTGATGGGTTAAGACCTGAGGGGGTTAAGGTAGGGTTACCATCCGTCCGGGTTTCCCCGGATATGTCCGGCTTTTTTAGCTTTAAATGGCCGTCCGGGGGGGATTTCTAATAAGGTATAAATGTCCGGGATTTCCCCCTTCCCCTCATGCAGAGTGCGGTGTGGCTGATTGGATGGCTGTGCCTGATTGAAAGCCGCTCGCAGCCACTAGGGCCTCTAGCAGCCAGAGTCCCTCCCCCTCCCCCTCCCCCGCAGAGCAGCGCCTTATTTGTTTGGCTGCACATGGAGCCCGCAGCTCTCCCTCGGCCTCGTAGGGGGGGGCAGGCAAGGGACAGGGAACGGGGGGTTAGATTGGTCGGGGGTTCTGGGGGGGCTGTCAGGGGAAGGGGGTGTAGTGAGCGGTTGGGGCAGGCAAGGGACAGGGAATGGGGGGGTTAGATTGGTCGGGGGTTCTGGGGGGGGCTGTCAGGAGAAGGGGGTGTAGAGAGCGGTTGGGGCAGTCAGGGGACAGGGAGGAGGGGGGGTTAGATTGGTCAGGGGTTCTGGGGGGGCTGTCAGAAGAAGGGGGTGTAGAGAGCGGTTGGGGCAGTCAGGGGACAGGGAGCAGGGAGACTTAGATAGGGGGTGGAGTCCTGGGGGCAGTTAGGGTGGGGGGGACAGGTAGGGGGTAGGGGGATTCTGAGGGGGGCGGGAAGTGGGAGGGGGCAGGGCTGGGGCGGGGCTAGGGCGGCAACCTGTGTCCTCTTTTTTGATTGTTGAAATATGGTAACCCTAGTTAAGGTGGCTAGATAGGCCAATTAACTGCTCAGGCTGCACCTGGAGGAGGAACCAGGGAGCAGGGATTGTTTAGAGATGTGACTCAACTGGACAGGCACAGGAGGGGCCTATATAAAGCCCAGAAGCTGAGAGCAGCAAGGGGCTGCAGGGAAATAGTCTGCAGTCGCTCCCTGGGAGAAGGGAGATGTGTGGCTGGTGAGCCCAGAGAGGGGGAGAGCCAGGAAGGTAGGAAAGGCTCAGTGGAGAAGCAGCAAGGCATAGGATAGTGCAGGCCTTCCCTGCCAAAGAAGCAGCTGTTTTGGAGCTATGGCTTGGGTTAAACCTCATTGAAACTGGTGGGCATAATAGCCACCCTGGATTTGGGATAAATGTAAGAAACGGTTAAGCTCCTTTATGGAACCAGAAGGTGGGAAGCAGCTTTCACTCAAAGCACAGGCACGTGTGGGTGGAGATGACTTGCTGGCTATTGTTTTGTATGTCTGTGAAAGGGACATAGAAAGGCAGAGAAGCCGAGAGAAAGAAGCACCAGATACAGAGTGAACAAGCACTGTGAAAAAGCAGAGAGCGCGAGCGAGCACTCTTGAGCCAAGTGCTGGCTACGAAGGGGTTTGGAGATGGGAGCAAAGAACTGTCGCAGTCAGGGAAACAGGAATTTTTACAGTCTTTCTAAATAAACAGGATTGCATCCAAGATACCTGTCCTCCATCATCAGTTTCTCCTCCAACTGTAACAATCTTCAGGAGCCTGAATTTTGGCTAATTGCTCAGATCAAAAAGGGGTAACAATATGTAGCTAGGCCTTGCATGTTTTGTGTGTGTATATACACCTCTACCTCAATATAACGCTGTCCTCGGGAGCCAAAAAATCTTACCGCGTTATAGGTGAAACCGCATTATATCGAACTTGCTTTGATCCACCGGAGTGCGCAGCCCCGCTCCCCCCTCCCCCCCTCGGAGCACTGCTTTACCGCGTTATATCCGAATTCGTGTTATATCGGGTCGCGTTATATCGAGGTAGAGGTGTATATATATATGAGAGAGAGAGAGTCATTTGAATCCCACCTTATCCTGGTGGTTCTTCCTTTGTATTACATATCCTGGGTATGAAGCAAAAGACATAGCACTCCCCTGCTTTCCTGAGGGGTCTTGGGACTGAGATCGAGGAGTTAGGTGCTTAAGGACCTAACCCAAGGCCGCGGCACTACTGGCTAAAATATTCTTGGATACAAAATTGTGATTCTTATAGAATTCTTTCAACTTGCAATCACAGAGATCACTCAGAAAGGCGCCTCTGCAGATGAACGTTTTCTTAAGCAATAATGGAGCTGTCAGATTTAATTATTATTATATTATGGTGTCTAGTGAATAGGGCTCCCAGATGAGATTACGGCCCCTTCTTGCTGTATGTGACAGAGCCTGCCCTGGACAGCTTACAGCCTAAATAGACAAAGATAGAGGGTGGGAAGAAAAACAGCCATGGTTGTGAAGTGACCTGCCCTAAGTGACACAGTTCTATTTCCAGCTCAGCCTATGACTTGCTAAAGTCTCCTGAGTCCCATGCCAATGCTTGCCCTTTCAATCATGCGGCCTCTTGGTTACAGTGAGGAGCAACCTAGCTTCCAGTTATTTGGATTCATTATCCTCTTCCCTACAGCAGAAAATAATGCTTGCCTACCTCACTAGTAGGGTATTTCTAATGATTAATTAATATTTATGCAGTGCTCTGCACATTTGAATTATTTCTATAACAGCCCTTACTGGCATGACTAGTAAAACGTTGTCACATCTATATCGATAATATACCAAATTTTTGAAACGAAACTTCTTGATAGTGTCCCATTACCTCTGCTTTTCTGTGTAATCATTAGAAATTACCTTGGAATACTGTCCATACAGAACAGAATTGATAGTATTTACTAATGCACTGGCACTGCTTTGTAATGCCAGATGCAAGATGGGGCTAAACATTTATAGTTTTGGTGTTTTGACTGATAACTGGGGTAGTTGTTGGGGATGAGAATAAAAATACAAACTTCCCTGCACAAAACATTTTCTTAAGAGATACAAATGATTAGAGAGAGTGGAGTTAAAAGTACAGAGGCTCTCTGCAGAAGCCGTGGTGAGCCACGCCAGATGGCCTTTCACGATTAAATTCATTGATCAAAGTACTTTTGCACATTCCCATTTTAATGCAGGTCAAACAATAATAAATGTTGGTCAAAGAAATTCAGACTGCATCTGGAGCATTTTAAATAAATAAAAGAGTTAAACACAAACTAGGGCAGAGGCTGAAGGCTCCTGCCAACTTTTGTTTGAGTACTACAAACTAGGTCCTATTTTGTAGCAGACCCCAGGTCAAGGGGAAAGTGATTAATCTTGCTTTTGCTGGAGGAAAAGACGCAGTCCTCCTCCGCGAATGTTTAAAAAAGCAGTTTTACTCCAGAAAAGTTACATTAATCATCATCCACTGTTTTTCTGAAATGGTTTTGTAGAACTGTGCTACCTGCTGATTAATGGTCTCCTTCAATTGTTCAGAACCACCTGTGGAAATGCTGAGCTTGTACACTTGAATTGTTTGGAATTTTACTTTCCACAATTCCCTTGCATACAAGTGCATTTGGTTATATCAGGCTTAATAGTTCATGCTGACTTTGTCATTGTGCATCCTTGAGATTGCTAACCAGTAGAGTGGTCTCCTCCTTCCCGTGGATTTACATTAAATGCAAGGTGATAAAGTGCTGTTTAGTTAGAGGGGGGATGGGGCGGAAAGACGACTGTGTAGTGACAGGCACCAGTTAAAAGTGACAAGGAATGTGCCTGCTGAATCTTTCAGCATGACAGTGCGTCTGAATTGAGTAAGTGCCTGGCTTGAGGCAGATAAAGAGAGCAAGTGGTATTGCCACAAGATTCAGAACTGAGCAGCAACATGGGTTTAGCCGCCTTTTCAAGGGAATGTTTTCAAGGCTTCTGCCTCTACCGGTTTCACATTTAAAGAAATAAATCCAGCATATCAAAGAGCCTTAATGCAACAAGGAGAAAATTGCACTTTTGTCTATTTCAATCTAAAATCTGTGCAGCATGGCTAAGCGTGTATTGGGTTGCATTACACATACAGAAATACTGTTCAGTCTGAAATTCATTGTCGTCATCCTTTTCAAATATAAATGTGTATTCAGATCTACATTTTGGACATTGTCACAAGATAACTGGCCCCTGAAGGGGAGTAGGGCCTCGCCCCTGATCAGCTGAAGCTGTGAGTCCAAGGATCACGTGACAGCTTGAAGATCACCTGGTCCTCATATATTAGAGAAGCAAGTAGGTCAGTTGAGATGAAGAGCCACAAGGAGTAGGAAGACTCCTGCAGGAGTCTATGGGCCAAGGGAAAAGGAGCCAATTTATGTGTGACTCTCGGGCAGATGGCCTGCAGAGTGTAATCCCCTGAGAGCCTCTTTGCTCCTAGGTAGCTGGCCTGAGGAGTGTAATTCTGTAGGGTGTCAACTGGCTTCTGCAGAAGTCAGGGGGAAAGGAGAAGTTTGATATATTGGACTGGCTCTGGAGAACTGAAACTGAAGCCCTGAAGAAATGGGGGACTGGGATCCTGTGGCTGGAGAGTGTTCTTCAGTGCAGGGCCTGGTGAATTAGTCCACTGGCTTATGGACGCTAACATGAATTGCAAATGTCTATTTTTCAGATGCTAAAAAAATGTGTTGAGCTCATCTGAGACAATCAGTGCCTGAATCAATAGCAACTGATTAATCCAAATGGTACTTTAAAAAAAATGATGTAGTATTGTGAACCTATGGCATTAAATGACGGACACTATTGCATTACCTAATAAAACCAATTTCATTTGATGCATTGCACCTGCAATGGCGCTTCAGAAATGTAAGACTAAACCAAAGATCACAGGGCTGAAACCATGTGTTTTGCTGGCTTGCATATCCTATCAGTCAAACAATAGGACACAAATGATTATGGATGGGATTGTTCTCTTTGTATTACGGCCATCTCTTTTTGCATCCAAGCTTGGTTGCAGAAGATATCTGTGCCACTTCACATCCATCTGTAAAAATTTCCATGTAAAAATGACTATTGAAATTTAGTGATATAATGCAATAGATAACTTCATACCCATTCCTGTACGACACCGGCTCAGCCCCTTATCCAGTAAATGGGCATATCACTCCTTGTGCTCTAGCTCCCAACCCACGTTCACTGTCAGCTCAAAGCCTTGTTCCTGGTCTTCCCATGGATGGATTCTTTAGGATCATGCTGTTCGCAAAGCCCTGGATGAAGTACCGTATATATCCGATCATAAGCCAGTTCGTTTATAAGCCGACCCCCCCAAGATGGATAAGTAAAAATGGAAAAATTTTATGACCCATTCATAAGCCGACCCTATAATTCAGGGGTCAGCAAACTTTGGCTCCCGGGCCATCAGGATAAGCTGCTGGTGGGCTGAGACGGTTTGTTTACCTCGAGCGTCCGCAGGCACGGAGGTAAACCTAAGTAAACAAAGTGTCCCGGCCTGCCAGCTGCTTACCCTGACGGATCAGGACAGCAACTGGTGGGGAAAGTTTGGGTGGGGAGAAGCTGGGGCCGGGCCAGGGGAGGATGTCTCTGACCTAGCCAGAGCTGCTCCAGCAGGCTGGGCGGCATGGCCTCAGTGTGCTCCGGCGGGCGGGGCCGGGTGGTGCGGCTGCGGCCTGCCAGCCCCGGAGCTGCAGCTGCTTCGGGGGTTGGGGGGAGAGCAGCGTGGCCAGAAGTAGAGAGACTCTGGCCCCGCCTCGTCCCTTCTGGCTATGCTGCCTCTCCTTGCTCCCTCTGTTGGGGGGAGGGGCAGTGTCCCACCTCTCCCCTCTCTATACCCATTCATAAGCCGACCCCCTTCTCTGGTGCTTCCCTTTTTTTACTAAAAAAATTCAGCTTATGAACGAGTATATACGGTATGGTGAGAGGTGGAGATAGTGTTCTTGGGCAAAGAGGTTCAGTTGTGGAACAAACTTCCAGAAGGGAATTGTATTAGTTAAGAGTCCAGGCACTTTCAGGGTATGCTGCAAAAACTGCACCTTTGACCAAGCTTTCTCACTAGAACCAAAATCCAGCGTGACCTCTTACAAGCAGATACTCTAACAAAGTGGGGAAGAAGAGCAGAAAACTTCATTCAGTCCACTAGACCTAATTTATCTGGGAAATATACATACCATTTAAATAGAGTGGTTCTGAAACAACCTGAAAGCAAAGAGTGTATGTGTGCTGGGGGTAGGTAGGTGGGTTAGCAGTAGAGTGGCTTCATGGCTTATCACTTCAGAACTCTGAAGATCTGAGCTTGGATCATGGGTTAGTTCATAAATAAATATGGCTCCTCACTGGACACTTGTTTCTCAATTTTAAAAGCCAACAACTGCAAAATTCAGCAGCGTTAGCAGTCTTTGTTTAATAGAGATCCATGATTCAAGCAGCTATGGGACTTAAAATCTACCAGGGAGCATGAAGCAATCAATAATAGTTCAAAGTTTTATAGCACCTTTCATCCAAGGACCTTGCAATGCTTTACAAACATTAATTAAGCCTCGAACCACCCAACACCCCCATAGAATAGAAAAGTGCTACTTTTTCCCACATGGGGAAATTTGAGATGTATACAGGTTAAGTGACTTGATGGCTGTCACATAACAAGTTTATGGTGGAGATGGCAATAAAACCCAAACCTCCTGACACCCAGGCCTATGAGCTAACCATTAGACAGTTACCTTCCTCAAGATTAAACTCAAGGTTTCTTTTCTCAGCTGTTCTGAAGCAAATAAGCATTTGATTGTAGAATTATAAAAAAGGACATTTTGATAGATCTTTATCCTTTCCAGGAGACAAAAATTAATTTAAATGTATTTTATTAGTTTAATCAATTGTCTTGGATCCAGTTAAGGCCTCCTTTCTGCTCTCAGGTGGGTGTACAGTTACTATTGATTGCAGTGGGAGCTGTGCATGGGTGTTACAGAATTTGGGTGCAGGCATGATGAATGTTTAGGGACTATTAACAAGAGCATTCTATTTTTGCACACCAGAAAAACTCTGTTTGTAACAGAAAACACAAAGAATGACATTCATGGCATGCACAGTAATGCAACATCCCAATCTAGTTTAAGGCTGTCGTGGAGATACCATATTGGCAAATGATGGTTAGTTTCTGTGCGTCACTGTTATGGGCCTGAATCAGAACTCCAAGGCAGAGCAACTTCAAGCTTTGGGAAAGTTTGGAACCACATCTGGACATCATACACAGCTTGTCATTTGGTCCATAGGGGGCTGAACCAAGTGACCCCAGAACTCTGAAGTTCAGAAAGGGTCTGATTCTACCCCATTGAAGTCCATGGCTGTTATGCCATTAATTATAATGGGCACAGGATTGGACTCACTCAAACTTTGAGTGTTGAATCCTCCACTCTTCTTCAGAGCTGTTACACAGGCAGGTAACAGGAAAGAAGGGAGAGAGAATTCCATTGGTGTCACATTTAAGAGTGGTCTGATTTGATGATTACTTACTCCGTTTTTGCAGTTCAAGATCTTTTTGAAGAGAGAGGCTAATTCCAGTGACCTATTTTTCCAGGGAAAAAAAGCTGTCTTGCCCCTCTTGTGGCATAGCCCAGGTGTGTAGAAGAGCCAAATTTCAAAGGGCCTTGGGTTTTTAATATTTCTAGAATTGGTTGTTATCATCTGGGATGACTCTCTGGTAGTTAATTTGTACTGAGAGGAGATAACGCATCACAGGCCTCACATGGAGAAAATAATCGGATATACATAAGCTTACTTCAGCAAATCTAGTAGACCGAGGTGGAAGGTTAACCTATTGTTTAGAACAGGTATTTGGAAGCCAGAATTCACTCTTTAGGGTCCTGTAAGTGACCCACAGCATCGCCTCAGACAAGTCACCATCTGTGCCTCGGTTTCTTCATCTGTAAAATGAGGATAATACAACATGCCTGTGAGTAGCTGTAAGGAAGGATTAAAACTAGTTTGCAAAGTGTAATCAGTACTAATTGGTGTGAATAGCTTGTAAACTACAAATTAATCTATTAGTCCTCACTGTAACCCTGTGAAGTAGTTAAATTTAATTATACCCAGGTACCGCCCAGTCTTCCCTAAATCCAAACTGATCCAAACCAGCTGGCAAGAAGTCTTGTTTTGTAGCCTGCTCACTCTGCCTCTGATGTGCCCACTCTACAAAAGGAGACTGGTACTCTTCTACATCACCCATTCTGCACCTTCCAGCAACTCCCATATCTTTGATTTGTCACCGCACATCTCCTTGACAGGGTTGGTTCCCTGAAAAAGGGAAGACTCCATTGTCCCCTACTCTGAACACTAAAGCTGGGTAAATACCTCCAAAACACTTCCTGCAAATACTGGCTTGAGGAAAGGGGGTAGGAGGAATCAGGTTTTTTTGCTCGCGCCAATTCTGTGTTTGACTTCTATGAATGCCCTAGTCACCATGATTACTGGAAGGGATGTTTATGGAAATGATGGATTTAAAGCAAATATTGGAGACTATTTGCAGGAACTGAATTTTGAACCTATAACACAAATATTTACAAAGGTAACCTGACTCTATGAATTAGAATCATAGACTATCAGGGTTGGAAGGGACCTCAGGAGGTCATCCAATCATGGAATGACAATGATAGCATGTGATCAATGTGCTGCCTAATTTTGATTTGACACACAGCTCTCATTTCAGACCCTGACAATAAATTGATCACACATAATTGAGACAGAGTTATTTGCCAAGTACTTTTGAGGAATAACTTTAAATAACAAATACAATTGAGATGATCATTAGCCTCTTTTTCTGTGGATGGATGGTCAAAAAGCAGCTTAATTGCTGAAATAAATTATTCACTGTAAACAATTCACTTAGTTCTTCTGAATACAGAATTGGGTTTTAAATTATAGGAGCCCCTTGTTTTCCTATGTTCTGGATGCTAAAAGGTGGCTCCAGTCATTATAAATGGTTTTGCCTGGTGATCTAGAAGGCCTACATTAGAGCTGTCAATTATCAGAGTGCAGGGGGAAAGGGTTTATATATAACAGCTTGCTGCAAAGCTCCTCCCACCTCATGATCCCTTAGTACAACGGTTTGCATTCTGGATGAGAGGACTGTGGCCGATCTCCTGACAGTCTCTCCCCACCTGGTGTGTTTTGCCCGGAAAGGGGCTTACCGAACTACTCTGGGAGCCCACTAGTATGGAGTAATCTGGATTCGTGAATCCAGGGAAATCTACCCTAGGAGAAGTATTACATGCGGGTTGTTTTGGTGTTACTGCTGTATCCACTCCAAATCAGTCTTCCCCTTCCCTTTACATGCTTCCTCTATATTTCCGATTGCAAATAAAGCGTACCTTGATTATTGGTTCATCCATTACAAAGGTGTCAGAAGAGTGTACGTACGAGGTATCAAACTAGTCACGGGGAAATACCAGGTCGTGGATAGTTGAAACCACATAGGGAGGTAAAGTAGGGTTGCTGACTACCTTAAACAGTTTTGCGGAGGCACAACCAGTTAGTAGTTAATAACTGAGGCCGTTGACACACACTGTGGCGAAAGCAGAAGGATATAGGTGAGGGGTTCCTGTGGATAAGCGGCTCTTAGGGGTACGGTGACCCCGAAAATCTCCTTACATAAATAAGAGCTGCCTAATTTACCATCGTTACATCATGCATTGTTTTCGATATCTCTGTGTCCTCTCTTAGGGTATGTCTACACTACGAGAGTAGTTCGATTTTACTTAAATCGAATTAGTGGAACCGATATTACAAAGTCGAACGTGTGTATCCACACTAAGAACAGTAATTCGACTTTGTGAGTCCACACTAACGGGGCAAGCGTCGACATTGGAAGCGGTGCACTGTGGGCAGCTATCCCACAGTTCCCGCAGTCCCCGCTGACCATTGGAATTCTGGGTCGAGCCCCCAATGCCTGCTGGGGGAAAAAATGTGTCGAGGGTGGTTTTGGGTAACTGTCGTCATTCAACCGTCACTCCCGCCCTCCCTCCCTGAAAGCGCCGGCGGGCAATCAGTTCGCGCACTTTTCTGGTGAGTGACAGCACGGACGCCACAGCACTGCGAGCATGGAGCCTGCTGCGACCATCACTGCAGTTATGGCCGTTGTCAACACCTCGCACCTTATCATCCACCTTTTTCAGAGGCAGATGCTGAGAAATCGGGCGAGGAGGCTACGGCAGCGCGGTGAGGACCTGAAGTCTGAGAGTGGCACAGACCTCTCACAAAGCACGGGACCCCGCGCCGTGGATATCATGGTGGCAATGGGTCATGTTGATGCTGTGGAACGGCGATTCTGGGCCCGGGAAACAAGCACGGACTGGTGGGACCGCATAGTGCTGCAGGTCTGGGATGAATCACAGTGGCCGCGAAACTTTCGCATGCGTAAGGGAACTTTCCTTGAACTTTGTGAGTTGCTGTCCCCTGCCCTGAAGCGCAAGGACACCCGGATGCGAGCAGCCCTGACTTTTCCAGAAGCGAGTGGCCATAGCCCTCTGGAAGCTTGCAACGCCAGACAGCTACCGGTCAGTCGCGAACCACTTTGGCGTGGGCAAATCTACCGTGGGGGTTGCTGTGATGCAAGTAGCCAACGCAATCGTTGAGCTACTGCTCTCAAAGGTAGTGACCCTGGGAAACGTGCAGGTCATCATAGATGGCTTCGCCGCGATGGGATTCCCAAACTGCGGTGGGGCTATAGATGGAACTCACATCCCTATCCTGGGACCGGAGCACCAGGCCAGCCAGTACATTAACAGAAAGGGCTACTTTTCAATGGTGCTGCAAGCACTGGTGGACCATAGGGGACGTTTTACCAACATCAACGTCGGATGGCCGGCCAAGGTTCATGACACTCGTGTTTTCAGGAACTCTGGTCTGTTTAGACGGCTGTAGGAAGGTATTTATTTCCCGGACCACAAAATAACTGTTGAGGATGTGGAGATGCCTATAGTGATCCTCGGGGACCCAGCCTACCCGCTAATGCCCTGGCTCATGAAGCCCTATACAGGCGCCCTGGACAGTGAAAAAGAACTCTTCAACTACCGGCTGAGCAAGTGCAGAATGGTGGTGGAGTGTGCTTTTGGATGTCTCAAGGGGAGATGGAGACGCTTACTGACTCGCTCTGATCTCAGCGAAACCAATATCCCCATTGTTATTGCAGCTTGCTGTGTGCTCCACAATCTCTGTGAGAGCAAGGGGGAGACGTTTATGGCGGGGTGGGAGGTTGAGGCACATCGCCTGGCTGCTGATTACGCCCAGCCAGACAGCCGGGCGATTAGAAGAGCCCAGCGGGATGCGCTGTGCATCCGGGAGGCTTTGAAAGCTAGGTTCCACAGTGAGCAGGGTAACCTGTGACTATTAAGTTTGTTTAAAGAGAAGCTGAACCTGCCCCCGTTTCTTTACCCAGTTAATGTTGACTATCCTCTCCAGTTACATACCCCCTTCACCCCGTTTCCCCCCTTCCAACACACCTTTAAAAATAAAATAAATGGAACTTTGTTCATTAACACCGTTTTCTTTATTAAGGGTTTCGTGGTAAAGGGTTGAAACTGGGACGCAGACTGTGGTGGGGAGCGGGTGTAGTGATGGAAAGGACGCTTCTAAACTCGAGGAATGACAGGCTCCTGCTCCTAGAGCGGTCCGCAGTGGTGGACTGGTTGTTTCAACGGAGCTTGCCACCTCTCCTTTTCGGGACTCTGTGTGTGGGGGCTATGTGACTTTGTGGCGGGGGAGGACGGTTACAGATCCCCTGCTGCGTGGCTCTGTCCTCCAGGCTAAGGACCACTGCATAAGATCTGTAACCGCCCTCCCCCGCCACAAACTCACAGAGCCCCCCCACACAGAAAAGGAAAACCACCTCCCAGACTGACCAGGGTGCCTAGTGCCTGCAATGTGTGTGTGACCTGCTGCTGAACCTGCCCCCGTGTCTGTACCCTGGTAAAGGTGACTGTCCTCTCCAATTCCCAACCCCCTTTCCTCCCTTCAAACACACTCTCCTCTAAAAGAACCTGACAGAAACAGTAATTAAAAGAAACGTATTTTTTATTAACAACTGCATAGGTAGGGGATGACACTGGGACGGGGGCTTGGGTGAGGTGCTTTTGGAGTGAAGGAAAGGACTTATCAAAACTTTGGGAATGAGAGCCGTCTGGTACTTGAGCAGTCTGCAGGGGTGGAGTGACTGTTTTCACGGCCCCTGCCACACCTCCTTCTTGGGACTTTGGGTGAGGGGGGGATGGGACTTTGTGGCGGGGGAGGGCAGTTAGAGATAGACTGCAGCGGGGCTCTGTCCTGCCTCCGGTCCTGCAGAATATCTACAAGGCACCGGAGCATGTCCGTTTGCTCCCTCATTAGTCCAAGCAGCGTTTGAGTTGCCTGCTGGTCTTCCTGCCGCCACCTGTCCTCCCGTTCGCTGTGTGATCGCTGGTATTGCGACATGTTCTCCCTCCACTGGGTCTGCTGTGCCGCCTTGGCTCGGGAGCAGACCATAAGTTCGGAGAACATCTCGTCCCGTGTCCTTCTCTTTCGGCACCTAATCTGCGCCAGCCTCTGGGAGGGGGATGGCGGGGTAGGTCGGGAGACACTCGCAGCTGTGGGATGGGAAAAAGGTAGTGAATTCCTCACAAAGATACATTTTTGTGAACAATGAACATAGTCTTTCTCTGTGAACAAGACCATGCACAGCACCTATCACATGCGCACTCAGGACAAGGTCGAATTTTCGGCCTTCCCATTCAGTGCCTGGGGTCTTGGAGTACAGATCACACAAGCGGGGCACGACAGCGGAATTCGGGTAGCAGGCGGACATGGTAAGCCATAGACTTTTGGCTGCTGAAAGCTTAATTTATAGCAGTGCCCTCCTTTCACGTTCAAAGCAATGCCCCTAGCGTTGGCCAGTTCCTGCTGCAGGCAATCTGGCCAGCATGAACTCTGCCCCTGTCCCACCCCCCTCGCGGCTGTCCCCGGGAAAGATCCCAGTATGCTGCCCCTGTCCCGCCTCCACCGCGTGGCTGTAAACCGCCGGTTACAGTTATGTAAAGGAACAGGCAATCAGTCCCAATACTAACATTCCCCTAATTTAAAGCAGGTCACCATGAGTGATATCACTTTGATGAGGATTTCGGACACTGAGAAAGACCACATGCTGCGTGAATGCCAGCAAAAACCAGGGCCGTATGCGGCCATGCTGTGCGAGGCGCTGATCCCAGAGTACTTGCTGCTAGCCTGGCGCGGAAAAGTTTCCTACCATGGAGGACGCAATAAGGCCGCTCTCCCCAGGAACCTGATGCAAAGGCTCTCAAATTACCTCCAGGAGAGCTTCGTGGAGATGTCCCAGGAGGATTTCAGCTCTATCCCTGGACATATTGACCTAATTTTCCAGTAGCTGCACTGGCAAGGACTAAAAAGTAGAGCGCCTAGGGCAAACTAATCATGAAAAACCAGACATTTTGAGATACTTTTGCAGTCGTTGTACTGGCAAGGACTAAAAAGTTAAGCGCCTAGGGCAAAGTAATCATGAAAAACCTATTGTTAATATTCCATTCCTGTTCTGTTCAAAATAAATGTTTACATGTTTAAAATACTTACCGACTGATCCTTCCCCTGATTCAGGGTCACGGTTAACGCCTTGGGAGGGTTGGTAGGGGATCTCCATGAGGGTGATGAAGAGATCCTGGCTGTCGGGGAAATCAGCGTTGTAAGCGCTGTCGACTGCCTCATCCTCCTCATCTCCTTCCTCATCTTCCCCGTCCGCGAACATCTCCGAGGAAGCGGCCGTCGACAATACCCCATCGTCAGAGTCCACGGTCAGTGGTGGGGTAGTGGTGGCGGCCGCACCTAGAATGCAACACAGTGCCTCGTAGAAACGGCATGTCTGGGGCTGGGATCCGGAGCGTCCATTTGCCGCTTTGGTCTTCTGGTAGCCTTGTCTCAGGTCCTTGATTTTCACGCGGCACTGCGTTGCATCCCGGCTGTATCCTCTCTCCGTCATGGCTTTGGAGATCTTCTCGTAGATCTTCGCATTCTGTTTTTTCGATCGCAGCTCCAAAAGCACGGACTCATCGCCCCACACAGCGATCAGATCCAAGACTTCCCGATCAGTCCATGCTGGGGCCCTCTTTCTATTCTGCGATTGCATGGTCACCTCTGCTGGAGAGCTCTGCATCGTTGCCAGTGCTGCTGAGCTCGCCACGATGTCCAAACAGGAAGTGAGATTCAAACTGGCCAGACAGGAAAAGGAATTCAAATTTTCCCGGGGCATTTCCTGTGTGGCTGGTCAGAGCATCCGAGCTCGGACTGCTGTCCAGAGCATCAACAGAGTGGTGCACTGTGGGATAGCTCCCGGAGCTATTAGCGTCGAATTCCATCCACACCTACCCAAATTCGACATGGCCATGTCGAATTTAGCGCTCCTCCCCTCGTTGGGGAGGAGTACAGAAATCGATTTAAAGAGACCTCTATGTCGAACTAAATAGCTTTGTTGTGTGGACGGGTGCAGGGTTAATTCGATTTAACGCTGCTAAATTCGACATAACCTCCTAGTGTAGACCAGGCCTTATTCATCTACTTTCCAAAGTTATGCAGGCCCAGTTGTTTCGGTGTCTCTTCCTCTCTGATCTTTTTCATTGCTATTCTCTGAACCCCTTCTATTGGTACTGCATTCTCATGGATACCAAAATTAAATGGAGTAGTCACCAGGCCAAAGTGTACGGTACGATTCTACTATAATTTCGTTCACAGATGTATTCTAAGCAGTGGATCTCTTTGTGAGCATGACATCAGAATTTAATGATGGCTGGGCTACAGATGGAATTTAAGGTGTCAAATTCTGGTGATTTGGGACCTGCCTGCTTGAGAGATCATTTCACTACTTGTGAGATGCTGACACAACTGAGATAAGTGGAGGAACTCAAACTTGAGATTTAGGGCATGTCTACAGACAAAAGGTAGTCCGGAATCAAGCATAGTGTGAATTTAAAGCAGTTTAACTCTTCCTGATTAGTTTAATCCACTTTAGAAGTGGATGGATGGAAAGAAAGCCACACAAACACATCGACACAAATTAAAAATCAAGAGAGAAAACAAATCTATTATTTTTTCTCAGGGGTAACAACTACATACATTGTGGTAATGAGAGGTCTCTAAAGCAGAGAGATCTGCAACAGGATAATAAACTCTGCAAAGTATGACGGACAGTTATCAGATTACCTTCTTAATCATGCTTTTATTTCTGTTAAGAAAGCTTGACACTTTCAGAATGTTTCAACTATATATTAATGCTCAGTGAACTACTGCAGCATCAAAGGAATGTATACACAGAGAGCCTGTGGTGGGCTTTAGTGGTCTACTAAGTTTAATCAACACCACCAAAAAAGGCTCACTTTAGTGTCCTCTAGTTTAAATTCCCAGACAAACCGCAAGTTAAACTGAAGATAAGGTTGAGCATATATGGGTTAAAACATCACACAGATGCTGTATTTATGCCCCTAACCGGTGTAACTGACCCTGAGAGTGTTGTAGTACATCAGTCCCCTAGAAGTTCCATATACTGCATACTAGATGGAACACAAGTTTGGAGGCAAATGTTCTAGGTGCTCTTAGGGTCTAGTCTTCAGTGGGTTCCCCAGGACACCTGCACACTTCAAGTAACAGAAGATTCCGTTGCTAAGGTTGCTAGAAATACAAGGGACAGACTCCCTAGGCACTTTTTCTTTAATGGTTATAACCAAAGCAAACTCCAGACTGCTAGTTCCCAAACCAGTCTAGGAGTATCGAAGTAGCAGAGTTGTAATGTAAATCCCATTGTCTTTGTGTGTGCAGTCTAGAGCACCATGGCTTTCTGCTGCAGCTACTAGTGGCTTTCTGACAGCAACCTGGGATGTTTCAATCCAGCTCTCAGGACCTCCAGATTTATACCTCAGGCTGCCTATTATCCACCCTTCCCTCCACAGCCAGCTCCTAGGCTACGGCTGCTCCTGAGCACATGCAGCCTCTAGATCCCTCCAGAGCCTGTCTCTCCCTCTCCCTTCCCTGACCTCAGCCTGGGGCTCCCTTTCCTGTGCTGGAGGAATTGTGGAGCCCTCTAGTGGCTGGAAGTTGAACTCTGGGTTAACCGAGCATTTGTCAGCAGGTTCATTACACAACTGTTACTGGCCCCTGAAATTCAGAGTTAAAGTTAAAATGAGACGAAATCCAAATATACTCAGGTATGGAAACGTGCAGTAAAGGCACCCAAACAACTTTAATTCCACCCAGGAGTGAGGCCATGCAGTAATCACCCAGTTATTATTAGCGTATCAAAATTGTAGTCCCAGATTAGATTACATTGATTTTTTAAAGATTTTTTGCCCTAGAGCACAGAGGTCAGGATGTTTGGGTGGCCTTGACAGCACAGAGCACCACCATCATCCCCAAATCCAACTTAGTTTGGCAGTGGCCAGCCATTATTATCATTATTAAGGAGAGTATCTGTGGCCAAAGTCCCATTGAGAACAAGAGGAGGTGGCAACCATTTTGAAAGGAAGGCAGTTCTCCATTGATTTCTCTTTAAATGAACATCATTTGTCAGTCTGTTCTGAAGGGTGTAGAATAATAGAAAAAATGCCATTATTCCTAATACAATTTTTTTAAATGTAGCCACTGCACAAAAAATGACTGAGTTTTAATGATACAGAGAGTTTGATTATAAGAATGGAATAATGCCAACTCTTCTTTAGGGATGACAGAAAAAAAAGTCTGACACAAGGTGCTAAGTTTCTTAAAAGAGTCATTTTAAAATTATTTTTATCTCCTTTACTAATTAATGGATTTACTTGTAAATTTTCCGAAAATTCATTGTGTACTCAGAGAGTAAGCACGGTAATTTTGGGGAGACACACTGTTTTCTGTATACATAACAATGTGGTTAAATCAGCTATAAGCGTAAAACTCAACTTAAACATATTTATAGAATTGTGACCAATTCTTCCAGCATAAAAGACTTCACTAATAACTGCCATTTATTAGAAAAGATTTTGCAATTTTGGGACAACAACTTCCTTAACGTGCTCAGAAAGACAGCAAAAAGTGAGTAACTGCTAACCTTTCAATGAAAAGGCTGGTCTTAATTTCTTCTAGGAAGAGCACACGTTTCCATTCTTATGAGGACTTTCCATTTCATGAAACAGTAACTGATTCCAGATTACCTTTTGTCTGTAGACAAGCCCTAAATCTCAAGTTTGAGTTCCTCCACTTATCTCAGTTGTGACAGTGTCTCACAAGCAGGGAAATGATCTCTCAAGCAGGCAGGTCCCAAATCACCAGAATTTCACACCTTAAACCACATCTATAACCCAGTCATCATCAGAATCTTCCATGGGTTGAGATGATTTTGTAGTTGTAGTGAGCATATAAGAAAAAAAGCAGTGACTTTTGTGATGACAAAGTTTTATGATACATTATGAAACTTTCTGTGGTAAACCATAGTACAAGTTCAGTATGCCAACAGATCACTACTACTTCATGATGCCAGCACTGGCTCTAAAGGATATGCAGTTTGTGACGGATATGACAATATCCTGGACAAACCTTATGGACTTAAGAGAAGCATTATTGAATTAAGTTCAATGCTTTTGTAGTCTGTTACATTAAAAATGCAGTTGTTTGTGTATTGTTGTGAGATTGTATGTACTTTTGGGGATGCTCATGTAATTCCTTTGGTTATCCTTGGAGATGTTTGCATATACTAATCAAACTGGATTATCTATCCAGGAACCAACAGACAAAGGTTTTCTGAAGAAATAGCCTGGTTCTAAACTGGCTCAGGGCCTTCTTCCTGATCCAGCAAATGAACGAGGTCCGCACAGGCCCCTGATCCTTAAGGAGGGATTGGAGCGACTGGGCCGACTGAGACCCCATAAGACTATGTGCTTGTTTTGAGCTGAAGCTGTGATGAATTTGAAACCACAAGGAAATCTCTTCATTCAGGGTTTTGAAGGACTGCTCCTGCCAGAGCCCAAAGTAGTGTTGGGGTGATCTCTGGTAAGCTTATTAGCATATGTGTCATATTTTTTTTTATTGTTTTAACATGTTTTCTCTGAAGTGCTTTTACCTTAAGAATAGCATAGGCTTGCATATGAAGAGCTGTGTGGTACATTAAAACAGTAGACAATTACTCTGTTATTAGGCTCTGAAGAGAAAGTAAGCAGGCCTGCTTGGGCAACGTCTCTTGCTGAGGTATCACAGTATAGTCAGGGACTGTGCAGCCTGGAAATACGCCCATCAGAAGGGTGTGAAACACGTGCCCCCACTCAAGAAAGATGACAGCCAGGCAGTTCCAGGGCTTGCCGGAGCTAAGCCCCAGCACCTCTAGGCTTGGCAGTTCATAGCTCTGGGACCTCTGGGCTTGCTGCATCAGTTATGAATGTGAAGAAATTGCTTGAGTCCCAGCACCTCTTTCATTACAAATTGAGCCCTGCAGCCACGGGAGCCTGACGCTAGAGTCTGTGCCCTTGCTGGAGCATAGAAGCAGAATACAGGTGCAGTTCCCCTGAACTGTGACAGTTCACTCTGGGTCACAATCTGATTTCCTTTCTAATGTTGCCTAGCGCTTTATTTCATGAATAGCCCCACAGAAGGCACTGATACCACTCTGGGAGTGAAATGCTACAAATCACGAGTAAGGGTGTCAGAATCTGTCCCTTCATCAGAGACTTCAGAAACGTTGAGAGTAGATGGCTTGTTCTTTCAAGTGGAGTCCTTCTATAAAAAGACCATCTAGAAAGAGAGCAAAATCACATTGGTATTCTATGAACTTATGTATTTCTGCCGAAGTTACAGGCCCAATCTTAACGCTCATTAAGTCGATGGGAGTTCTGCCATCAACCTCAAGGCAGGCCCTATATATTTACACCTGGAAAAGAACATAAAATCCTCACTGATAAAGTTTGTAGATGACACAAAAACTTGAAGAGTGGCAAATAATGAAGAAGACAGAGCAATGTGGATCAATTAGTGAGATAGGCACAAGCAAACAATATGGATTTTAACACCGTTAAATGTAAACGTATATATCTAGGAACAAATAATGTGTCCATATTTACAGGATGGGGGACTCTATCTTGAAGAATAGTGACTCTGAAAAAGAGATGGGGATCATGGAGGATAATCAGCTGAACATGAGCTCCCAATTTAATGCTATGGCCATAAGGGCTAATGCAATCCTGGGATGCATAAACGGGAAAATCTCGAGTTGAAGTAGAGAGGTTATTTTATTTAACATCTATATTTGGCACGGGTGCAACTGCTGCTGGAATACTGAATCCAGTTCTGGGATCCACAATTCAAGAAGGATGTTGATAAATTGGAGAGGATTCAGAGAAGAGCCATGGGAATGATTTAAAGGATTAGAAAACATGCCATATAGTGATAGACTCAAGGACCTCAATCTATTTAGCTTTACAAAGAGAAGATTAAGGGGTAACTTGATCACTGTCTGTAAGTGCCTGTGTAGCCAACAGATAGTTGATAATGGACTCTTCAATCTAGCAGATGAAGGAATAATAAGATCTGAGGGCCGGAAGTTGAAGCTAGACAAATTCAGACTGGAAATAAGGTGAAAATTAACAGTGAGGGTAATTAACCATTCAAACCATTTTTAAATCAAGGGAGGGGCTTGTTGTTGTTTTTTGTTTTTAAGCTATGCACTAGTTCAGAAGGAATTATTTTGGGGAAGTTCTCTGGCTTGTGGTACACAGGAGGTCACACTAGATGAACACAGTAATCCCTTCTGGCCTTGGAATCTATGAATCTTTAAATAAAATAAATAAATAAATAAATAAATATTGTGACAAAGTTCCTCCTCTATCTTGGTGGGTCCTGCGCTTATTGGCGGATTTTCTTGCCTCAGAGATTCACCATGTGGCTTGGGGAACAGCCCAGAGACCTTCCCCTCTGGAAGAACCCACAGTCCAGGTCAATTGGGAGGTTTGGGGGGAACCCGGGCCCGCCCTCTACTCCGGGTTCCAGCCCAGGGCCCTGTGGACTGCAGCTGTCTATAGTGCCTCCTGTAACAGCTGCATGACAGCTACAACTCCCTGGGCTACTTCCCCATGGCCTCCTCCAAACACCTTCCTTATTCTCACCACAGGACCCTTCCTCCTGGTGTCTGATAACGCTTGTGCTCCTCAGTCTTCCAGCAGCACACCCTCTCACTCTCAGCTCCTTGCACCTCTTGCTCCCAGCTCCTCACACTCGCACCACAAACTGAAGTGAGCTCCTTCTAAAACCCAGGTGCCCTGATTAGCCTGCCTTAATTGATTCTAGCAGCTTCTTCTTAATTGGCTCCAGGTGTCCTAATTAGCCTGCCTGCCTTAACTGGTTCTAGCAGGTTCCTGATTACTCTAGTGCAGCCCCTGCTCTGGTCACTCAAGGATCAGAAAACTACTCATCCAGTGACCAGTATATTTGCCCTCTACCAGACTCCTGTACCCCACTGGTCTGGGTCTGTCACAATATATATTTAACTCTTCTAAAGCAAGCAAAATTACCCGAGGGATTAAATTAGCCCAGTGTTTGTACATCATTTTGAATGTGTAAGGCACTGCATATGTGCTAAGTATTGTTACTACAACTAAAAATAATCATTAGTACTCTTTATTTACAGATTGGGCTCACATGGATATCACTTTGTGAGTTTAAATCAGGTGCCTGTGGAACATAGCTATACTTTCAAAGGCAAAACATAGTAGAAGCTTAGAAACAGAAATGGGAGAACTGGAATATTTGGTTTGGGTTGGTGTGGGTTCAATGTAACTTATGTCTGAAACATGGTGGGATGAAAAATCAAAGGAGCTGATGGAAAGGATAGGTTAGGTCACTGGAGAGAGAGTTGCACTGTAATGTAAAGGAGACCACAGGTGCATTACAGAGGGAAGATGACTCCTTGCAGGGTGAAAATGATCATGGCATGAATTCAGCTTGGTTTCAAAAAGAATTGAATAACAGAGAATGCAACGGGCCCCCGAATCAGAATAAGATATGTCATATGTTGAGAGGTTAGATGTAAGATTGCATCTTTTCCTTACATGTCTGTGCAGAGTAGTAAAGAAGTAAATTATCTCTTACTTGACCTGTACGTACTGCCAATATGACTGGTCTGAGCGAGATTGGGAGAGCAGGTTCTGCAAGATTGCGACTATCCCCTGTGCAAGTTGATGGGAAGAATGGGTGGAGCCTGGACTCTGCCCACCCCAATGTACCAGCCAGTGTAACAGAACTGGGAAGAAAGAGGGGGAGCAATATGCTACTAGGGTGGGTCTGTGATCTCTTACCGGCATGCATTCATCTACTGTACTTCCCCTGGGACAAAGGAGGAACTTGGTTTGTTCCTGGGATGGTTGCAGCCACACACACAATCCCACTAACTGGGGCATAGTTTGGTAAAGGGACGTTTTAGTACCATAGATGACTGTTTGTTGAAATAGTTGTTTTTGGTCGCAATATGGAGGAGAAGGTGTTTGCTGTAAACGTGTCATTTGTAATTTGCTTAGCAGCCACAGTGTGTTTGAGCTGTACAAAGAATAAGGACAGAGGAGCTTAAATTTTAAATGGTTGAGATCTAGCAAACTACATTCTTGTGTAGTTTGTTGGATCACTGCCCCGTCACTGGGAAATCCAAAAGTGGGGATAACTTAGTGTCGATTGTTTTCTCAATTAACTTGCTTGTGGGCCTCGTGGAAAGTGGGTTTGTAAAGCATTTTTTTAACGAAGCAATACATAGGAGTTAATAGATGAGTGTAAGAGCTCCATTGGCTAGGAATGATCCCTGGTCAAATTTGATATAGTAGTACTGAAATCCCCTTGACAATAATTTTTAAAGGGCAGGCTTTTTAAAACTATGAAGAAAATGGTTAATAGCAGCCAGGAAGGGCAGAATAAAAACAAATAAAAATATCGAACTGGGCTGGCAGTGATTTAAGGAAACTGGGCCTGATTCTGATCTCATTTACCCCATTGGTGTTCAAATCAGGAGTCCCATTGTCCGCTGTTTGTAAAGCAGCGTCACTGCACTGAAATCAGGGGAGATCTGCCACTTTTTGCCAGCGGAGAATTTGCCTCTGGGAGTAGCTCCCCTGAAGTCAGTGTTACATTGGTGAGAGATTGGAACATAAGAATGGCCGTACTGGGTCAGACCAAAGGTCCATCCAACCCAGTATCCTGTCTACCGACAGTGGCCAATGCCAGGTGCCCCAGAGGGAGTGAACCTAACAGGTAATGATCAAGTGATCTCTCTCCTGCCATCCATCTCCACCCTCTGACAAAAAGATGGTTTGCCGTGCCTCCGAGGAAGAAAATGGAGACAGGATACTCTGGCTGGCTAGCTAGAAAAGAGAGCAGGTTTATAAGGTCTGAACAAGCTTGCTTTTAAAGAATTTGAAATCCTACCCAAATGCCGCAAGTA
The DNA here is from genome assembly GCF_028017835.1 of Emys orbicularis. NCBI lineage: Eukaryota > Metazoa > Chordata > Testudines > Emydidae > Emys > Emys orbicularis. The sequence continues at coordinate 352,307,935 of NC_088683.1, forward strand.
TATTGGGATATAAACTACCTCAGCTAAGGTGCAAATTGGAAATAAAAAGGACAAGGCGATGATATGGGCCTAATTAAGAAGAGGATAGTGCAGTACTTTGAGAATAGGGTCAAACCATCTTGCAGTCTCTCGGGGAAAATTGTGCCTCTCTAACCTGTTAGAGTTCTTTGAGAAAGTTAATAATACAGTAGATAAAGGTGACCCAGAGGACATAATTTACCTGGATTTTTAAAATGCTTTTGTTAGAGTCCCTCATAAAAGACTCTTAAGGAAAATAAATCTCCACAGGGTAAGGAGCAGACTCTTGCTGTGGATTTAAAAGTTAAGCGAAATAAAGACTAGTGAATGACTCAGAGTGGAGAGAGGCTAGTGTTGGGTCAGAGTAAAGGATCATAGTTATATTTATTGATGGTCAGAAGGATACAATGAACTGTGAATTGGCAACATTTGCAGATGGCACAGTCTTCTTGATGCATAAAAACCGCAGAGGCTTATGAGATAATTCTGATAAATGTAAATGTATTTATCATTTATACTGTGGTAGCACCTACAGGCCTTAACCACAGTTACCCCCTTGTGCTAGACACTGTACAATATACAGTAAATGGCAGTCCTATGCCAAAGGTTCTACAATCCAAAAGGGAATGGGCATCATGATGGCAGCTGAAACTCAGCTTGGTAGCCAACACAGTCTAAATTTCTCAGGGATGCTGGTGGGCTTTGAGCTTTTGGGGTCCTCTGAGGAAAAGGTACACAGTGCTCAATTGCTTTGCACCTTGGGCAGTCACTTCCACCAATGCAAAGTGGGTTTCAAGTGCTGATTCATTCTGATTTCTCAGCATTTTACACCCACTTTGTATTGATGAAAATGTGCAAGGTACAGAGCAAAAATTACTGAACCATAAGCTTAATTAGCCAGCCCAGCAAAGTGAAGTTGAAAGTCATATTGAACAGATTGAAACCACAAGCGGAGAATATCATCGCTGAATAACAGGCTGGTTTTCGTGCTGGAAGAAGTACCACAGAACAGATTTTCAGCCTTCGTGTTGTATGTGAGAAGTACTTACAACACCAACAGGACATCTACCACGTCTTTGTTGACTTCAAGAAGGCGTTTGACAGAGTATGACACAAAGCTCTCTGGGCAACCATGAAGAAGTACAATGTTGGTCGAAAGCTTATTCTTACCATTAAACAACTGTATGCCAAGGCCAGCAGTGCAGTTCTCATCAATGGCACAATAGGAGAGTGGTTTAGCACCACTGTTGGAATCCGGCAAGGCTACCTTCTTTCGTCCACACTGTTCAACATCTACTTGGAGTGCATAATGGCTGATGCCCTAGAAGATCACGTATGCACAGTCAACACTGGAGGGTGAACAATCTCAAATCTTCGGTTCGCTGATGACATTGACGACCTGGCAGGCAGCAAAGATGAACTTGCCAACCTTGTGAAACGATTGGATGAAACCTCCGCAAAATACGGCATGGAAATCAGTGCAGAGAAAACCAAGCTGATGACAAACAAACGTGACGGGATCAGCTCACATATTGCTGTCAGTGGACAAGAGCTGGAGACAGTGAAACAGTTCAAGTATTTGGGGGCAATCATCACTGATGAAGGCGGAAATTCTGGCAAAAACTGCACAAACAACAGCAGCAGTGGCAAAGCTAAAGCCAATTTGGAGGTATAAGAACATCTCCCTGGAATCCAAACTGAAACTGCTGCATGCATTGGTCATCTCCATTTTTCTGTATGCATGCATACAGCAGAACTTGAATGGAAAATACAGGTAATTGAGATGAGATACTTCTGTAAAATCCTGGGCATCTCCTACTTCAACCACGTCACTAATGAAGAGGTCCGAAACATCATCACCCAATGTGATGGGTCATATGAAGACCTCCTGACAACCATGAAGAAGTGCAAGCTGAAGTGGTACGGCCATGTAACGAGATCATCTGGCCTATCCAAGATCATCCTCCAAGGGACAGTACGGGGAAGAGAAGAAGAGGTAGACAGAAAAGATGGATTGACAACATAAAAGAGTGGACAGGAATGGACTTCGTGGAGACTCAAGCACTGACACACAATCGTCAGGGGTGGAGACAATTGGTTGATTGCTCATCAATGATGGTGCCCCAATGACCAATGCGGTTATGGGAGTGGTGGTGATGATGATGACAGAGCAATGGAGAAGCAGATCCAGAGACTCAAGAGTTACCATGCATTGCTCAAAGATGTTGGCCCAGTGTGCTTTGGTGGTAGTTGAAAATTATTTTTCTGTGGTATAGGGACAAGTCCTGAGAATTGCTGAGCATCCTCATCTCTCATTGTATCACAATGGGAGTTGAGAGTGTTCAGCACCTATCAGATCTGGCCCTTGAGACTGTAAACTCTGGTTTGTTTTTCTTCTGTGCCATGAATAGTTATAGGATTCTATAAGTAACAATAAATATAGGAGCTGATCCAATGCCCTTTAAAGTTGTCAATGGAAGGCTTCTCGTTGACTCTAATAGGAGCTGGATGAGGCCCATTATGCTAGAGAGAGAGAGAACATACCAGATGTTTGTGTGCTAGAAAGGTTTTATTAACATGAGTTTGGATTTGCCACATCACCCACAGATTATGTATTCTATTGCTAGATACGTTTAGGCTGATCATCCAAGCAAGTGCAACTGAAAACCCTTATTGGGAGAAACCTATTTATGAAATTGTTAACAATAATGAATAGAGGAAGAAGGACACTCCAGGGTGTTTCCACTCAGCAATCTTGCCATGAATATTTATCATCCAGGTAGAATGAAAAGGAAAACACTGGGTCTCATCAGAGAGATCTCTCAATTAAAAAAAAAATTGCCTGATTGGAGATAGTAGCTCTTGGAAGGTCTAGTTTAGAGGATGCACATTCACGCTGTGGACAATGGCCAGTGGGCAAGAAACAGGGCTATCAGCAGACTCAGAAGAAATGATACTTAACTATAATTTATGGGCTGTGGACTTGGGATGACAAATATGCTGTCCATGAAATATGCTGTTAAATGCTCACATTCTTCAATGTAACTAGACTCAAACTGATGGAAAATTGCTGTCTGGGGTGCCAAGATAGATGGTACAGAAAAGTCTAACCTAAGATGTCTAGGAAAATGCAGGGCACAGAATTTGCTTTTTTAGATATTTTTATATATTTGCCAAGTGTCTTAAGATTTAACAAATCGTATTGGATCAAGGACCAGGTACAATAAAATACTTGGAGGCTTTAAAAATAGATCAGAAACACGTGCCATGAAGTATCTGGTTAATAAGTGGTCTTTTTGCTTTTCACCCCTCGTACTCCTCATCCCTTCCCTGTTCTGCTTCCATCTTTTGGGGCCCTCTCTCACAAAGTTTTGAGCATTCTAGTGCTTCTGCAGCAAAGCATTCAAGCACATGCTAAATAAACCATATGAGTTGTCTCATTAACTTATGCTTTAGTGCTTTGCTGGATCAAGGCAAGGGTGCTCTGCAGCTTTGAAGATCGAGCCTGTATTCCCTCTGATATTCTGCTTTATGCTGTCTGTTGCCCCAGCTACACAGCCTAACAACCATGCTTAAGCTCAGTTTGAACACATCTGTGGATGGACAGTCTTCAGACATGGCTTATGGACCGGGCCAAATCATGTTAGAAGATACATGTTCCTGCCCAGATCTCTCTCTGCGTGAGTACAGCTCCCAGCCAAGCTGTGTTAGAACCAAATTCAGCTCCAGCTGAGTTGAAACCACCATGTTCCTGACTGATTGTTTATATGGATTGCAAGACTTGTGCTCCTCTATCCATGCCTCTCCTCTCTCTGCTCTATCTTCATCATGCTAAGGTCCATGGATCTGTTACAATGGGTACTTCAGTCCGCTTACAGCTTGGGTTCAGAACCAGACCTATCAGTCACTGGCAGCAGGGGAATGCTTAAGCTTTTTTCTGCCTCTGCAGGGGCTGGCAACTCAGCTACAACTCTCTGCTTCAGAGATTTTTCTGAAGGAAATTCAAAACTTTACTTCAAGTCTCTAACAATTTAGCTGAATGTGTCTGTCTAGTTCTCAGCTATGTGCTGGCACTGCAGTTGCCTTCTGGGGTGATTGTCCCATCAGCTCCACTTCCCCTGGTGCCCCTGCTGGCTTCAGAGAGGAAGCTAGATCCAGAAAAAGCCCAAAGCAAAAGGAAAGGTCTGTACCTTCTGCTTTAACTTTTTATTGAGTGTTTCATTGGGGATCTCAGCCAGCAATGTGGGCAGAGCACAGAATGTATTCTACAGCCTAGAGTAAAGTCCGTAATTTAACTAGCATCTTAAACAAGTGAAAAATAGCCTTGAGTTTCTCTAGGAGGGATTGATTGTGGGCAAGGCCGGATTAACTCTCCTGTGGGCCTGGAGCTATTCGATTTTGTGGGGCCCCTGTATACAAGTCTTTTTCATAATTCAAAACAAAATTATCACAATTATGGCATTGAGACTATTAACGCTTGCCTTTTAATTAACATAAATCCGTTCTGTGGTTACATTTCAGTCTTAAAACATGTAGAATATAGTTAAGCTAATTCAAAATAGCCTACTTCTTACCTTAGAACAGCTGTTATATTAGTTTCTTTCTGGGAGGGAGTTTGGGTGCAGGAGGGGGCTCCAGGCTGGGGCAGAGTGTTGGGGTGCAGGAGAGGGTGAGGTTTGCGGACTCTGGGAGGGAGTTTGGTGCAGGAGGAGATTCTGACCTGAGACAGGGGGTTGGGGTTCAGGAGGGGTTGCAAGGTGCAGGCTCCGGCCAGGAGGCACTTACTACAAGCAGCTCCTGGCCGGCGGCACAGCAGGGCTCAGGCAGGCTGCCTGCCTGCATGCTGTGGCCCCACACTGCTCCTGGAAGCAGCCAGCTGCTGGCACATCTCTGCGCACCCCTGGGGGAAAGGGGACAGTGTGTCTCCGTGCGCTGCCCGTGCCCGCAAGCACCGCCCCTTCAGTTCCCATTGGCTGGTTCCCCTGCCTGAGCCCGACTGCTCAGCTGGAATTTTAGTGGCCCGGAGATCGTGCTCGACTGGCAGAGGTTCCAGGATCAACCCATTGATCATGATCATGATCAACGGGTTGGTGACCACTGAATTGTATATAATTATGGATTTATTTTTTCAGGGCCCCCCTTAGCCCGAGGCCCTGGGCTGCAGCCCCTGAGGCCCTGGGCTGCAGCCCCTAAAGCCCCTGCGTTAATCTGGCCCTGATTGTGGGTGTATATGTCCTACTCAAAAGGTCAAATCTCTGTAGTATAATATTTTCATCGTGTGTTTTTTTTAAAAAAAGGAGGTTTTGTACAAATCGGAAGATAGAATTTTTCTCAAGGACAAAGCCCTTATTCCAGTCCACTCTACCCCGCTCCCAAAGATCATAGAGCATGATCTTGGAACCTCATTCAGCTCCTTAGAGCAATACCCAGATTGTATCCCTACAGGAGTGTCATACTTCCTGTCCATTAGAGTAGGCATCCCAATGGCTACTGTCTCCAATCAGATAAGGTTTTTGAAGCTGGAATCTTTCTCTGAGATCCAGTATTGTATTTTTAATTCAGACAAGTAGTCCTCACAACTCTCTCATCGTTCATTACCTACATAAATTCAAGAAATAGTCTTCCTTCATTTAACCATCAAAATCTGGTCCTCCTAGGCAGCCATGTGGCCATCATTACACAAGTTCACCAAATTCTAAAGATTTATTTTCCATTCTTTAGCCAATGCCATTTTTTGGTAGAAGTCTTTTCCACACCATAGTGTCTGGGGGGAGATGAAGGAGATATAATATATATAGTTTTGGATGCCCATCTTTAAAGGATAACCCTGCTTCTTACCCTAGAGGTACATGATGTGACAGATCTGTGGACCCCTTAGCATGATAAAGTATAGAAAAATCTATCTGAGTTTACCTGAAAATGTCCTTTCTTCCAGTAATAAGTTCCACAGATCCATCCCACCTCACAGACATACGGATCATCCAAAATAGACGTGGAAACTGACATCCAAAGACTTGGGTTTCTGTTCACTAGGTGGAATCTCCCATGCTCTGCAGTAGGAGAAATTGTTGTGCCTTTAAGTATATTTAACACAATCTATAATTCAGGAAAGCAAAGCTGATTTATCCTGGCTCTGCCAGTAGCCTCAATTGGAGGAGGTGTGGCATTCCCCTTCTGGCAATGACTGATAAGTCTGGTTCTGCATCTAAGCAAGCAAGCTGAAGTACCCATGTAACGGATCTGTGGACCTTATTACTCAAAGGAAACTTTCAAGTAAGCACAGATAGATTTTTCCTATTCTCCTCTGGATACAGTTGTCTGTATTTTTAAAAGCCAGGTTTAAATATGGTGTATGACTCTAAGGAACTGAAATAGAACCTATAATCAGCATAATAAACAAGCAATGGGCCGAATTCATCCTTGGAGTGACTCCAGTAGATCACAGAATCGTAAAAATGTAGGACTGGAAGGGACCTCAAGAGGTCATCTAGTCCAGCCCCCTGTGCTGAGGCAGGACCAGTGAAGAAGCATCAGGGATGAATTTGAACTGCTCTTATTTTTTCCCTTTCCACATTTCTGATAAGAATGGCAAACATCAATAAAAATGATAATTTGCATGTGGTGGCAATTTGGACTAAGTAAGCTCAGCTGACACTGGAAATAAATTTTTTATTTTATTCTTAATTAGACTGACTATTCATACAGAGACTTATCATTTTGTGCTGGTGTAAAAAAAATTCAATCTGAGATGTATTTGTAATGTAAGTCAGGAAGAGGTGAATCTGGCAAGCACTGTAAATTAATTGTGGGATGTACAGGTCTGTCGCATCTTACGCGCATTTAACATGCGCGATTTCAGCTTTACGCGGTTGGCAAAAACAAAAACAAAAGAGAAAAATAACAATTTTAATACTGCAACAATGAGTCCTGTGGCACCTTTAAGACTAACAGAAGTATTGGAGCATAAGCTTTCGTGGGTGAATACCCACTTCGTCAGACGCAAGGACACAGGACGCTTTGTTGCTTTTTACAGATCCAGATTAACACGGCTACCCCTCTGATACTTGAATTTTAATAGTGTACCTGTAGTGCGGGCGATTACACTCAATGTAATTTTGACTATATGCGATTTTCGCTTTACGCGCTGACTGCGGAACGTAACCCCAGCGTAAGATGCGACAGACCTGTAGCTATCAGAGGGGTAGCCGTGTTAGTCTGAATCTGTAAAAAGCAACAGAGGGTCCTGTGGCACCTTTAAAACTAACAGAAGTATTGGGAGCATAAGCTTTCGTGGGTAAGAACCTCAGACCTGTAGCTGTTAATCTTACCATATATGCTCCTTTTTTTCTTAGATTATAATACAAAGGAAACACAAAAGACCTATATCTTAGTTGGGCAACATCCAGGTTAATTTGAAGTCCTGAGAGCCTAGCCCTTTTGCATGAATAATCTCTCAAACACTTCTAATATATGATCATTTCATATGTTAGGTGTAGTATAGTTGCAACAAATTAGCCAGCCTACAGGCTGACAAGTCCAGAGCAGGAGAATCAGTTACAGACCCTAGTTACAGGGCTTAGGGGCTCATGCTTCTAATTCTACAGGTCCTCAATTTAATCCCCAGACACAACCAAGCCTGAAGTCTTCACAAAAGCCACTAGAGGTTGACCTACAAGACTAAGTCCTGTAGCTGGGAGCTGCCAACAGACTGTATTGTTCTTCTTAGTAAGGCACAAAGAGTTTGTATTCGACAATTAAACTGTTTTTATCTAAATGTGGTAGAAGAGTGTAACCAGAGCCTGCTGTCGTCAGTTCCTTGGTCTCCCAGAACTCCTGAACTCTGACTTTCAAGATGGAAAATGACATTTGGTCTCTGTAGGCACACCCCACATCCTTATAGAATGATAGCAACTGCTCTACACACTATTCTTTATGGGTTGTTCACAGTGAAGAGTGTATAACACAAACTGAACCATGGGTTGCATTTGCGCAGCCCACTGCTAGAGATGAGTAGTAGCACTGACTAGATCATTATGGACCAAATAACTGTGGCAGTCATGGTTTAAACAATTGGTGGAGAAATCAGTGTTAACAGATTATACAGGCTGATCTTGGCTAGGGTGCAGAAGCAGCTAAAGTACTAACAGAAAGAGAGAGAGATTGACAGACAACAGAATTTAGTGTCACACACTAATATGCCGCTACTCCTCCCAGCATGCTTCACTCTACTTACCTCATCTAACAAAAAGGTATGCAGTTACAAAACCTAACCACCAGGTGGCAGACAGTACCAGACATTGTTTAATTGATAGATTCTGTTTTCAATTTCTGCTGATTTTTGGGATTTATTTTGTCCTCATTCTGTGCCTTTTTAACTTAAAAAATAGTTCTTCGGGTTCTTGCATATGTCCATTACACTGTAGGTGTGTGCACGTCTTGTGACATTGCACTCCATAAGATTTTATGAAAATATGCTAATGAGTGTTAATATAATGTAACTGAAATATGCTTCATGCAAAAGGTCTCTTGTAAGGTATCATTACGAAGCTTATAATCTACTGACTGTGGTCATCTAATTTGTATAAATGTATCATTCTTGTATCTGAAACTAGAAATATGAAATATAACTCTGAGGTCCTATTGTAATTATGCAAAGTATGGGCCATTAATGGTGGTTTGGAATCTTGATGGCTCCCATCAACTAGGATGATTGGTTGTGAATAGCTCTGTTTACTTGCAAGACTTCCTGTGAGTCAGGCCAGGAAGAATGAAGGCTTGGGTCTCTCAGGATATATGACCATGTCACCTGGTACTGGAATCCATCTTAAACCTGGTGCTTTTCCGTTTAGGAGGGGTGGGGACCCAGAGAGACAAAAGATTCCTGCCTTGTGCCAAAGCTATATAAGGGGGTGGAACAGAACAAAGAGGGTCCAGTCATGAGAAATCCCCTAGCTACCACCTGAGCTGGAACAAGGACTGTACTGGGGAAAGGATTGGGCCCAGACTAGAAAGGAGTCTAGTCTGTGAAAGAAGCTTATTGGAACATCTCTGAGGGTGAGATTTATCTGTAATCAGTTTCTTAATGTGTCAGGCTTAGACTTGCGTGTTTTTGTTTTATTTTGCTTGGCAACTTACTTCGTTCTGTCTGTTATTACTTGGAACCACTTAAATCCTACTTTTTATACTTAATAAAATCACGTTTGCTTATTAATTGACCCAGAGTAAGTAGTTAACACCTGGGGGAGCAAACAGCTGTGCATCTCTCTCTATCAGAGTTATAGAGGGCGGACAATTTATGAGTTTACCCTGTATAAGCTTTATACAGAGTAAAACGGATTCATCTGGGGTTTGGACTCCGTTGGGAATTGGGTATCTGGGTGCTGGAGACAGGAGTACCTGCTAAGTGGTTTTCAGTTAAGTCTGCAGCTTTGGGGGACGTGGTTCAGACCTGGGTCTGTGTTTGCAGCAGGCTAGTGTGTCTGGCTCAACAAGACAGGGTTCTGAAGTCCCAGGCTGGCAGGGAAAACGGGCTCAGAGGTAGTCTCAGCACATCAGGTGGCAGTCCCAAGGAGGTTTCTGTGACCGAACCCGTCACAGGTCTCATGCCAGAGAGTTTTCTCTAGTGGTACCCAAAGGGAAGTCCCTGCCACATCCCACCTCCACATGCTCAGAAGGGTGAGTATAAGGGGTGAAGCCGCCCCATCCCTTCCTTCAGTTCCTTCTTGATGCCTGTGATTGGAGGTCAGAGTGTTCTGTGTTCCTTGTGAACAAACCAGTTGCGACTTACCAGTATTGGCCTAGTGGTACTGTTTTCTTTTCATCCAGGAAGATTTTGGAGAGTGTTGGGGAAAACTTTCTGATGCAAGTGCTGGAGGAACCAACTAGGAGCCGTGCTCCTCTTGACCTGCTGCTCACAAACCGGGAAGAATTGGTAGGGGAAGTAGAAGTGGGTGGCAACCCAGGCAGCAGTGACCATGAGATGAGATGGTCAAGTTCAGGATCCTGACAAAAGGAAGAAAGGAGAGCAGCAGAATATGGAACCTGGACTTCAGAAAAGCATCCAACAGGCTGAAAATTTGAGTCCCTCGGGGAACTGATGGGCAGAATCCCCAGGGAGGCTAATATGAGGGGGAAAGGAGTTCAGAGAGCTGGCTGTATTTTAAAGAAACCTTATTGAGGATGCAGGAACAAATCACCCTCATGTGCAGAAAGAATAGCAAATATGGCAGATGACCAGCTTGACTTAACAGAGAAATCTTCGGTGAGCTTAAACACAAAAAGGAAGGTTACAAAGAAGTAGAAACTTGGACAGATGACAAGGGAGGAGTATAAAAATATTACTCAAGCATGCCGGGGTGCAATCAGGAAGGCCAAAGCACAATTGGAGTTGCAGCTAGCAAGGGATGTGATGGGTAACAAGAAGGGTTTCTACAGGTATGTTAGCAACAAGGTGGTCAGGGAAAGTATGGGTCCCTTACTGAATGGGGGAGGCAACCTAGTGACAGATGATATGGAAAAAGCTGAAGTACTGTACTCAATGCTTTTTTTGCCTCGGTTTTCACAGACAAGGTCAGCTCCCAGACTGTTGCACTAGGCGACACACTATGGGGAGGAGGTGAGCAGCCCTCAGTGGTGAAAGAACAGGTTAAGGACTATTTAGAAAAGCTGGACATGCACAAGTCTATATGGCCGGATGCTATGCATCTGAGGGTGCTGAGGGAGTTGGCTAATGTGATTGCAGAGCCATTAGTCATTATCTTTGAAAACTCGTGGCGATCGGGGGAGTTCCCAGACAATTGGAAGATCCTGGGGCCAGTTTTGTTCAGCAACTTCACTGATGATCTGGATGATGGGATGGATTGCACCCTCAACCCTCACGGATGACACTAAGTGGGGGGAGAGGTAGATACGCTGGATGGTAGAGATAGGGTCTAGAGTGACCTAGACAAATTGGAGGGTTGGGCCAAAAGAAATCTGATGAGGTTCAACAAGGACAAGTGCAGAGTCCTGCACTTAGGATGGAAGAATCCCATGCACTGCTACAGGCTGGGGACCGACTAGCTAAGTGGCAGTTCTGCAGAAAAGGACCTGGGGATTACAGTGGGCAAGAAGCTGGATATGAATCAACAGTGTGCCCTTGTTGCCAAAAAGGCTGATGGCATATTGGGCTGCATTAGTAGGAGCACTGCCAGCAGATCAAGGGAAGTGATTATTCCCCTCTATTCGGAACTGGTTAGGCCACATCTGGGGTATTGCTCCCAGTTTTGGGCCCCTCACTACAGAAAGGATGTGGACAAATTGGAGAGAGTCCAGAGGAGGGCAACAAAATGATTAGGGGGTTGGGGCATATGACTTACGAGGAGAGGCTGAGGGAATTGGGCTTATTTAGTCTGCAGAAGAGAAGAGTGAGGGGGGATTTGATAGCAGCGTTCAACTACCTGAATGGGGGTTCCAAAGAGGATGGAGCTTGGCTGTTCTCAGTGGTGGCAGATGACAGAACAAGGAGCAATGGTCTCAAGTTGCAGTGGGGGAGGTCTAGGTTGGATATTAGGAAAAACTTTTTCACTAGGAGGGTAGTGAAGTACTGGAATGGGTTCCCTAGGGAGGTGGTGGAATCTACCTCCTTAGAGGTTTTTACGGTCAGGCTTGACAAAGCCCTGGCTGGGATGCTTTAGTTGGGGTTGGTCCTGCTTTGAGCAGGGGGTTGGACTAGATGACCTCCTGAGGTCTCTTCCAACCCTAAGCTTCTATGATTATCTAATTCTATGATTTGGCATTCTCTCTTTCTCTTGCTCTCTCAATGTATTAGAAATTTTTCTGTGTACGTTTAAAATTTTCAATCAAGCTGGCCTTTGGGCCCCAACTGGTGGAGCTTATACCAAGATCCTCAGGTTTCAAGTCTTCTCATTTGTGCTGTCTTGGGTGCTTGAATGAGGGCCATGTAAAAGACAGGTGCTGGATCAGCTTCAGTTTCAAGACCAGGACAAAAAAAGCTGTGGGAAGAGGTGCCTTTGATGCGTTCTTATGGAGGACATGCCCGTAAATGATGCCATTATGCACCCTACCAAGACGGTGTGGCAAGCCCCTTCTTCCATTCCGCTTGTAGCCAAACAAAGAGAAAATAAATACCAGGGTCCATCCCAAGGTTTTGAACAGTTTTATTTGCATCCTAGGCTGGGCTCAATAGTAGTGGCCACGGTGAATGAAAGAAGTTGTCAAGACCAGACTCAGGCTACCCCCAGAGAAAAAGATTGAAAGAAACTTGATCTCTTTGGGAAAAAGCCTGATTCTACAGCAAGTTTACAGCTCTGAGTTGCCAACCATCCGGCCTTAATGTCCAGATATGACGACTCTAACTAGGAGGCAATCTCTCAGTTGGTAAATAATTTGCCGGAAACCTATACGGAGCAGTTTGAGTCCATCATTGCAGGAGGTCGCCTCGTCTCTTGATTGGCTCTGCAGGCTTCCTTGGATGCATCATCTTTTGTTAGCAGGGCTATGGCAGTGGCAGTGACTATGTACCAATCCTCCTGGCTGCCGTCGCCGGGGTTCCCGGTGTTATTGCACCAGACAATTGAGGACTTCCCTTTTGAAGGCTGTGCTTTATTCTCATCCAGGACATATGAATTTATACACACACTACTGGACTCTAGAGAAGTCCTTAGGTCTGTACACACCTGCTACAAAGAGGACTAAATGTCATCCTCAATACTGACCGAGGCAGCAATATTTCTGCTTTTGGCAGCCTGATCATTCCAAGAGGTGGCAAAGATCTCAGAGGAGGCGGCCTCCACCTTCTCATGATCCAGGCAACCACAGGCCTGAAAGCAGTCTGTAAGACTCCTATGTTGAGGACAGTGAATTCCCCAATCTTGATCTCATTGGCCCTTCCCTCCCTTCTGGGACAGGTTATCCCATTTCTTACATGCATGCCAGGTCATCACCTTGGATTAATGTGTGCTAAGCATGGTGGAATCAGGATATCCCCTGCAATTATTTTCTATCTCACCTTCACACCCTACTGTCAACTCCCTCTCAGAGACCCCTCTCATGAGTCTGTACTGAGTCAAGAAGTTCAGACTCTGTTATTTTTGTGCTACAGAAGAAGTGTGGGGGGGAGTTCCTTTCTCTCCCCCACTGGGTGAGGAGTGCATCTAGGCAATGTGTAGTTTCAAGGTTCATGGACAGCAGCTTAGGCCAGGTTATACATAAATATTCTCGAATTGCACACAATAATTTTGTGCATGTCAGCATTTTCTCCCTCACATTCAGTGCAAGACTGTCCAGGTGCTCACTAACAATACTGTCGTGGAAAAAGTCACCCACGCAGTGATTTTAATTCAGAGACTCAAGCCTGAGGTCTGTTTATTGATACACACCAACGCGTTGGGGGTAGCAGTGTTGGAACTGAGCCCCGATACAAGGATCACAAACGCTTTTAAAGCTTAAAACCGCAAGCAAATTACACACAGTTAAGTAACAATAGCCATATTAGGAATTAAAATTACACATACTTGAGTAATAGTGACCTTATTAGGAATAAGAGAGTTAGGGTCTTTTGGTACTTTCCAGCATTCTTTTGCAACCTTGCCCAGGATGGATGCAATTTGAGTTAAGGGCTTTTTGATGGTTTCCAACGCTGACACAACTTTGCCTTTTATGGGGTGCTTATTACACAAATGTTCTTAACAGGGTACAGTTACACAATGGGGGTAGTTATACAATTGGAGTAGGGGGAGGCATGGTTACACAAATGGGGTAGGGGAGGCATGATTACTCATTTTAGATGATTGCTTCACACTTTATTGCTTTACACAAGTGGTTATTATATTGCTAAAGCAGCGGGCACATATTGCAAATTATTCTTGTTGCTGGGGCTTTTCACCCTTCTCCTTTCCAGCCCCCCTTCCCTCCCTGTGTCTCAACCTCTGACCGCCACTGTCAGGGAGCACAGTACTTAGCTTGGTTTAGGCTCATGGGCCTGTTAGCCACTGGGCGGGCCCAGGCCAAGCAGAAAAGTCTAGACCATTAGGGCGAGCTTAATTTCCCCCCCACAATACTAAAATACGACAGGTGTTTTATGTGAACAAACAAGGAGATACCAAGTCAGAAGGACTCTGTCAGGATGTGGTAAAGCTGTGGAATTTATGCATGCGGAGTTCGGTCACTCGTGACGTCTCACTTGCCAGGTAGTCAGAAGGGCCCAGTGGATCGCCTGAGCAGATATTTCAAATTTGATCACACGTGGTTTGTCAATGCAGCCATTTTAGCTTTTGTGTTTTGCATAGGAGGTTTGCAGCTCCACAGAACAAAAAGTTTCCCTGGGTGCATCGCAGTCCTGGATCAACTTTGGATGCTTTCTTGTTTCTGTGGGACAAAGGCCTGCGGTGTGCGTCACCTGTTCCCCTGATATCCAGAGTCATTCTCAAACTGAAGCAAGTTTGAGGCAGAATGATCCCTGTAGCTCCAGGCTGGCTGAGACAGCCATGGTATTCTGATGTACTCAAGCTGTCCACTTGAGAACCTTTCCTCTTGATGCTAACCTGGGACCTCAGAACTCAGAACAATGGGTGGGTGCTGCTCCAGATTCCTCAAATGCTGAACCTCACAACATGGTTCATTAGAGATTAGATGAAGAGGGTCTCACTGCTCAGTGCCAGTCCAGAATGTCTTCCTTAGTAGTAGGAAACGTTGCACAAGACCTGCTTACCTGAATAAGTGGAAATGCTTCTCCACCTGGGCAGCCTCCCATAATATGTCCCTGCCTCAGGCTAAGATTCAGACTGTTCTAAACTACCTCTTATATCTTAAGGAGTCAGAGCTATCCCTCAGCGCCATTAGAGTAGATCTGGCTGCTATCTCAGTGTTTCAGCCTCAAATTGATGGTAAAACTGTTTTAACTAACCCTTTCACAACCAGCTTCCTGAAAGGCCTAGATAGATTGTCCCCACCTATCTCGGATCTAGTGCCAATGTGGAATTTGAACGTAGTGCTGCCTGCTTATATGGACC
Organism: Emys orbicularis; assembly: GCF_028017835.1. Taxonomy (NCBI): domain Eukaryota; kingdom Metazoa; phylum Chordata; order Testudines; family Emydidae; genus Emys; species Emys orbicularis. The sequence goes on from NC_088683.1 coordinate 352,322,964, forward strand.
CTCCATACAAGCCTTTAGATTCCTGCTTGGTTCTATACCTCTTGGCGAAGGGAGCCTTCTTAGTGGCCGCGACTTTGGTGAGGAGAGAGGGAGAGTTAATGCACTTGTCACTGATCCGCCATGTGCCATCTTTTACAAAGTCAAGGCACAGCTCAAGTCCCATCCCAAGTTCCTCTCAGAGGTGGTTTCTGATTGCCATCTGAACCAGTCTATATACTTACCAGTTTCTTTCCAAAGTAGCGTGCTCGCAGGGATGTACAAAGGCTGCATACTCTGCAGTCTTCGGCTTTTTACCTGCACAGGAAAAAGCCTTTCCTGGTTTCTTTCCAGCTCTGTTTCCTGTGCAGCGTATGTGAGACGTCAGCCTGCCTCTTACAGTACAGCAACTCTCAAAATGGATTACCAGCTGCACCACTACGGTGTTACCCTATTGAAGGCAAAATACCTCCTAAGACAATTACAGCACTCTCGACCAGAGCACATTCAACCTCTGCAGTGTTTGTGGCACATGCCCCCATTGAGGATATCTGTAATGCGGCAACGTGGTCTTCTATCCACACATTTATGTGATGCTGTGCACTGACTGCTGCATCAAGAGCAGATGCAAACATAGGAAAAGTGGTCCTGCAGTCCCTCTTCTGAGGAGACTCCAAGCCCCACTGGCAGGGATAATAGCTTAGGAGTCACCTACAGTGCAATGGACATGCAAGAACTTGAAGAAGAAAAAAACTGTTACTCATCTTCTCATAATTGTTGTTCCTTGAGACATGTTGCATTTGTCTATTAACGACCCACGCTCTTTCTCCAACGCATCACATATTTTGGTGTGAAGCCAATGAAGAAGGGGTGGGGCGGCTTGCTCCTCTAAACCCTCTACTCCGAGCACAAAGAGCTGGGATGTGGGCATGGCTACCCCTGTGGGCACCACTAGGGAAAATTCCCTGCCACAGGACATGCACACACCCAGGGCCGGCTCAAGGCACCAGCTGAGCAAGCTGGTGCTTGGGGCGGCAGATTGTTCGAGGTGGCATTCCGCCCAATCCTAGGGCGGCATGGCCACTTTTTTTTTTTGTTGTTCTGTGCGGTCACCCTGTAGGTGGTGGCGGCGTGGAAAACCAGAGCGCCCTGCAGGGCAGTCCTCTTCCTTCCTTCCCTGCCGACCGGAGCGGAGCGGCAGGAGGCGGCGCAGCGGGAGGGGCTGCATGGCAGCGGCCCTGCTGTAGCCCTGGCCGCCCCCTTCTCTCTCTCTCCCGCCCGCTCATTCCCCTCCCCCCCCCCCCAGCTGGTCCCCCTGCACCCGCGCTCCGCAGGGTTTTTTTTTTTTTTCTTTGCCGTTCTGGCCGCCCCGTTTTTTTGTTGTTGTTTTTTGCTTGGGGCGGCCAAAAAGCCAGAGCCGGCCCTGCACACACCTACAGCATAATGGACATATGCAACACAGCTCATGGAACAACAGTTAAGAGGAGGTGAGTAGCCATCTTTTTCTGTGGCTTTATTTTAATTGAGACATAATTTTGAGCTGAAAATTGATATTTTATTAGTCAATGAAAGAGATTTAAAGTGAATTAGCTCCGGTGTTCTCCAAGACAATTGACATGTAGATAAAATAGAAAGCTGCAGTTGTGAGGCATTCCTGTTGGGACTTGAAACAAGGAACCTCAGCTCTAAAAGTTAACTGTCTTTGTTCTTGAGCTTAAAAGCCTTCTCCTTTAGGCTCATATCGCAATAGCACTTATTTGTGTCTGATTCCCAAACTTCCAGGCACTGGACATTGAGGCTATTATGTGACAGTGGATATGAGATTGTGGAGATAAGATAGACAGTAGTTATGAATTGGATGAGTGGAAATGGAAGCAGTGGGGTTACTGCATCTCGTGAAATTTGTGTAGTAGAAATTCAGATAAGAAAGAGGGAATTGCAATTGAAGTGTGGAATTAAGGTTTTGGCAGCAGCACAGCAAAGGCAAGCTTTGGCAATGTTTCAGGGATTGTGATACGCAGAGAAACAGGAGGAGGAAATATGGTAAAAAAAAAAGTAACCTCAGGGTCGAGGGCTATTCAGATTTCCAGCCTTGAGAGCAAAGCTAAGAATAACAGTTGCAGAGGTAGGGAGGTTGGACAGGCATAACTTTCTACCCACACAGATGCCTTCAGTAGTACTAAGTTATGGTGTAGCCAGGAACTGACAGAGCAGAGGCAGGCAGATAAATGGGAGGTAGAGAGATGAGAGAGTGAGTCAAGGAAGATATAGAAATGGATGTCATCTGAGGAGAAGTGATGGCCAGAAGGCTAGAAGATACCCTCGTAAACGTTTCAAGATATATGATCAGGAGGCTTTTCAATAGTTCAATCAGATACCAAACCTGGATCTTAGTATTTCACAGTTTTATGAAGGCCCAAATATAACAAAAGCCTCAAAATCATTACATGTAACGGTCAGCAGAATTTACAGCAGCACATATTTTACAGTCTATCAGAAAGATGACGTAGAGGCAAAGTTCTTTCTTAAAGTAACTCTACTGAAGTCAGTGGAGCTACAGGCGGGACGGAACTGGCCCTATGTGTCTAATGCAAGGCACTGCTACTTACAACAGAGCAGAGCGATGATACTTAGCTCTTACATGGGCTTTTCATCTTCAAAGCGCTTTATTGAAAGAAAATAATCCTAACAAAATCCCTGTCAGGGGGTTAGTCATGTTTGAAAAGAGGGAGACTGAGGCAGAGGGTGACTGGGACTTGTCCAAGATCAGAGAAGGAATCTGTGTCTGAGCCAGGATTAGAACTCAGGAATTCCTGATGCCCTGCTCTCAGATCACCAGAACATGCCTTGCTTAAACAAGATCCTCTGACATGTGGTATGAAAATCCTTATTGATAGTGGACTAGTCTCATGTATCTCTGCAAAGAAGATGGGTTCAAGTCGACTTCTTGCACCCCTGCATGGGGCCTAGTCATAATCAATCTGAATTCCCAACTGTGGCTACCCTCACATCTCTACCCCCTCTCTCTATACCACCTTACCCAGGCTACCCAATAGCCTCAAGACCTGAACCAGCAGAGGAAGAGAGCCCATGCTGCCCCTTGAAATTGGCTATGTAGGGGATTGCTTTGGCCTATGCTTCCCTGCTCCTCTGAGGCACTGTGCACAATTCCTCTGGGAGCTGTGATCAGGCCAGGTAATTCCATGCACACTTACCGTAGGGCTATGGCTTTAGAGCCAAGTTGTAGCCCAATGTTTGTCTAGTCCTAATCACCAGTTTCAATTCAGGTCACACCCTGGCCCAGTCATTCATCTTCTTGACTTTGCCTTCAAATGCTTCTTCACCTCATCCCCACCCGCATGGTGATGTCAGTGGAAAGTCTGAGTAGGCTGCCAAGCAGGATTTTCTGACCCTCTGAAGGCAAGGGGAGCATCCATTTTATCTTTTTTTTTTCCCTCCTGTTATGGTTTGCTGAACCTTGTTTTCTTGCTGTTTAACAGGAATCATGTTCATGGCACCGGAGGATACTCGAAATAAACGTTTTTCGTGGTTATCAAGTGACTCTGCTTCACTTCATCACATAATCACCCACAGGAGCCAATTATTGGCTTGTAAATTCCTCCACCATGAAAATTACCTCTTAAAAAATAAGAGACGCCCCACATGTAACTATTTTTTTTAAATGCTCCCTGGACCTGCCACAGGCTCCTTCATAGACTTTGTCTCACTTCGTTTTGCTGCTCTCTCTAGCTCAGGCCTTATCTTTGTCCCTTTGTCTTGTCACTGTTGGTGGGAATGGCTAGACATCTGGAGACCCTGTATCCTGAAGCAGCCTTTCTGTATTCCTCTGCCTCATATACTTGACATTTCACTTCAGATCCATTCTGAAAATGTAATTCCCCCCACACCCCTTAGGCCTCATTTTGGTGCTCTAATTATTATTATGATTTAAGATGATTTAAGAATGTAGTTGTATTATTTACCCTAACTGTGTAAGGTGCTTGGGGGAAACTCGGAAGACAGAGCATCTGAAACAGATACGTACGCTTTAAGCACCTCTCAAATTCCTTGTGGGACATGGAAATGGGAATAGTTATGTAGTGCACCTCATCTTTCTTCTTCCAGGGTACGCCCACACCTTGAATATTGCATGTCACGTTGCCCCATCTCAAAAAAAGATTATATTAGAAATAGAAAAGCTACAGAGAAAGGCAACAAAAATTATTAAGGGTTTAGAACAGCTTCCATAAGAGGAGAGATTAAAAAGACTCTGACTATTCAGCGTGGAAAAGAGATGACTACGGGGGAATATGATAAAGGTCTATAATATCATGAATGGTGTAAAGAAAGTGAATAAGGAAGTGTTATTTACCCCTTTGCATAACACAAGAACCAGGGGTCACCCAATGAAAATAATAAGCAGCAGGTTTAAAACACACAATGCCTAGTCTACCTGTGGAACTCCTTTCCAGGGGATGTTGTGAAGGCCAAAACTATAACTGGATTCAAAAAAGTATTAGATGAGTTCATGGAGGATAGATCCACACAGGGCTATTAGCTAAGATGGTCAGGGATGCTACCCCACGCTCTTGATGTCCCTAAGCCTCTGTCTGTCAGATGCTGGGACTGGACAACACGGAATGGATCGCTTGATTCCCCTATTCATTCCCTCTGGGGCACTTGGCATTGGCCACTGTCGGAAGACAGGATACTGGCTAGATGGACCATTGGTCTGACCCAGTATGGCCATTCTTATGTTTAAGGCTAAGATTTTGTCAGTTACTTTTAGTAAAAGTCAGGGACAGGTCACAGGCAGTAACCAAGAATTCATGGAAGCCCATGACCTGTCCTTGACTTTTAATAAAAATAACTATGACAAAATGGGAAGGGAGGAGGGTTCAGCACCCCCGGCTGCTGGAGCTCCGGGGTCCCCCCACCCACTGTCTGCAGCAGCTCGGAGTTGTGGGGGAGCCCCATAGCCGCCTGTGGCAGCTGAGAGCTGCTGGGCCCCTGCCAGCTGACACCTCCAGCCACACTGTCCCGGGGCTGAAGTGGAAGATATCACAGAGATCTCTGGTAGTCACAGAATCCATAACCTCCGTGACAAAATCTTAGCCTTACTTATGTTCCCTTATCTTGGGAATCTGAAATACAAACAAGACAAGAGTGCTTTGAGCTCAGGACTGGAGGCCAAGAACCCCCACCCTCACCTCAAGTTGTTGCCCTGGCTCCAGCACTGATTAATCCTGCGGCACTGGGCAAGTCATTTAAACTCTCTGCCTCAGTTTCACCAGCTATCAAAAGTTGATAATACTTCCCTCCCTCACAGGAGCACCGCGGGTATTAATTAACTGGACTAGTAGCATTACCGACTTGCTAAGGGGTGGGGTTAGCAACAAAAAACATTCTGAAATTCTAATAAAGTGAGATTTCTGCTAAAGGGAGCTACAGGGGGACCCACAATAACAGTATCAGTATTCCCAGCCCCAAGTGTTTCAAATTCATGAGTCCAGCCCCCCAAAACTATGAGACTGTCTTAAAAATCATGAGGTTTAAAAAAGTACCACATTTGTAAGGCTGTCAGAAAACTGTGGACCATGATTTTGTTGTGGAAACTACAACTTTCAGAACTCTCAACTTTTTATAGCTGCCGCAGACCTAAGTGGTGGTGAACCCCATGCTCCAGGTCAATACCCCACTTACTCACAGGGTCGTAATGCCACTGAAATTTGGCCTAGCCGCCCCTCAGTCATGACCCAGTGCGGACAGTGGTGGACGGGGCCAGGGATGTGTGTGGGTTGGATGCCAGGCTCCCCAGGGAGCTTGCTCTACTTTCTGCACTAGCTCTGCACCAAGCACCACCACCTGCACGCAGTCCCGCTGGTGATGACCTCACATATCGCCCGGGTGCAGTTCTGTCTCCACCAGGTGGTGCAGGCCCAGCCTGCCAAGCAACAGCAGGTCCTGCACAACCTCAAGGACTTTAAGTTCCATGGCTACCCAGCTGCGCTGGGGGATGGGCTGAGGGAGGCCCAGGTGAATGGGGTCAGACATGTTGGGGCTTGTGCCTCCCACCAGGGCATGGCCGGGACAGGGAAGCCCCAGTGGTGCTGGCCCCCCAAAGGGCACCCAGGGGTGTCTGAGCTGAAGCCAACTATTGGGTGCAGGGGCTCAAGCCCTCCCACCCCACCTTAGTGGTTGGAGGAATGGGAGTGGGTATCCAGCCCCCACTGGAGGGTAAAGGACCCTGCTATCAACTCGACAGCTAGTCAGTTACAAAACAAGAGTTTAGGTCCTGCACCTTCCATACCACTAGCCCTGTGGTGCCTCAACATCTCTGTCCTGAAGCTTCCTCCTACCCTGCATCCCCAATACACCTCTGTCTTGAGGTCATCTCTCCACACACTTGCACCTGCCTGTCCTGATGGAGGAAGGGGGCCAGGTTTTAATCTCTTTTTTTTCTATTTTTTATGGTACTTGAACTGACTGTGACAAAACAACTTTAACAAACGGTGGTCCCAACTTTTAAACCAAAAAAAAATCACCACTTTCTTTCAGCCTTAAGGTTTTGTTTGCTTATTTGTAGCTTTTATAGTTTACATTTTCAAGCTCTTCTCTGCTACCTCAAGGGCTAGAAACTTTCTTTTAAATGAAAGCTGAGATTCTTGCCTAATCACCTGACTCCAGGAGCTGGGGCTTTAAGAAAAAACACGAAATATGGTGAGACTTGAGATGTTAACACTGAACTGAAGCTCTTTAGACTAAAGAGGGACAATAGTATGTTAGGCTTGGTCTACACTCACCCCCCAAATCGAACTAAGGTACGCAACTTCAGCTACGTGAATAACGTAGCTGAAGTTCGAAGTATCTTCGTTCGATCTTACCTCGGTCCACATGCGGCAGGCAGGCTCCCCCGTCGACTCCGCGGTACTCCTCTCGTCTAGCTGGAGTACCGCAGTCGACGGCGAGCACTTCCTGGTTCGACTTATCGCGTCCAGACAAGACGCGATAAGTCGAACCCAGAACTTCGATTGCCAGCCGCCGAACTAGCGGCTGGGTGTAGACATACCCTTAGTGAACCTATTGCAAAAATAGCAATGGGGAAGGATAAAGATTCCCCATTTGGGCTTAAAATAAAGCTTGGGTGACATTTTTAAAGGAACAGAATACCTGGAGTGAGCTAGCCATCGGGAAACACTGGGGAACAGAACTTTTGTAGAGGAAGGAAATCAGAATAAACCTTCCCTTTAATAACTGGGAAAGGAAGAAATTTGGAACTCAAGGTTAATAGAGTGTGAATGATGTTTACAAAACAAGGATTCTCTGTCTAAAGCCATAGAGTCAGAACTAAAGCCATAAAACTGTAAGTCCTACTCTGCAACCAGGCTCTCTCTGGATAATATAGTCCAGTCAAATCTATATCCATTTTAGATAGCCCATCATATCCATGGGTGAGAGAGAGACAGCGCAAGCTGTTTAAATTGTGACATTGGCTGAAGGGAAATACAAGGAGTGGGTGGCTGGAAATGTATCACTGAACAGTTTAATGAGGCAGATGTACTATCTCTTTGTACATATTATTTTGTTAATCTTCTGAGGTGACTCTCTGTAGAATGTCAGCACGTTGGAACAGGAGCACAGGAAGCAGAGACTTATTTTTAAGAATCCAATAGTCCTGGCAATGGACTCCTCTTCCTTCCCACCCTGCTGTTGCTTATTGCAAATAATAATCCTCTCCACCTCCTCTCCTGCAAAACACGTCCAATGTGTTGCAGAAGAGAGGCAGAAAGACTTGCCAAACAATTTTGGAGGGGGGAGGGGTTGTTGTTGAAATGGTGAGCAGAATCTGATTCTGTTGTTTTCCTAAAAGGTATCTGGAGTGGCTGAGCCTTTACCACCATAAACATTAATTCTATTGCAAAATACTGCCCATTTTGTTGTTATTCGCAGGCATAATGTTAGTTTAGATTACTGGTGGGACCACATGATATGTACTGTTGCAATAACTATATATCATTTTCTAAATAAAGATACTAATCCTAGAGTGTAGAGTAGCAGTTCCTTTATATTGGGGTGAATTTCAACAGAATCATATTGTTCTATTCTTCCAAATGCAGCTGTTTCTTATAAAGGAACCATGTCTCATGGAATTTGCTGGACTCTAATATATGTGCCATCTTCACTCATTTTGAATAATTAAATCTTGTTTCCAATTTATTATGCTTGGTTTTACATTTGAAATCCAAATATTCAATATTTGCTACTTCGCTATTAATGAAAATGTAATAATAATATCTAAATCCAGTCTTCATTGCAAACCTCATCTGTATTATGCCCAGGAAACATAATGAAGGGGTAATATTTAATAAAAGGCCAAGATTTCCAACAGTGCCAAGTAATTTTTGGGTGCCTCCTGTTCTTGATACACAACTTCTTTAAAAGGGCCTGATTTTCAGAAAGCACTGAGCTCCCACCCTCTGAAAATCAAGCTGCATTAAGGTATCTCAAGTTGGGCAGCCCTATTCAATAGTCACTTTTGTAAACCTTGACCATATAATTTCTGCATAAAATTTGTGGATTTGGAGCTAAAATTTATGAATAAATTGGCAAACCTCCCTCCCCCCCAAAATGGTAAAATGTTATCTTATGAATAAATCATTTAGGGCTGCTGGATGGTAACGTGAGCTACATTTTATTGACGATTGTGGAAAGATAATGTCATCTGCAGCTAATGAAATATTGCATCAGTATTGTGAATGTTGCATACCCATGCACAGTTTTACAGTAAAGGCTCTTGTCCAGTCATCTCTTGGGATCACACTGTATCCAAATCTTTGTTTCTGCTTCTGAAGTCATTGTCTATTATCACGTGACCCTTGAAGGATCAAGTAAAATTAAGTTTTTGGTAGAGGGAATGATAGTTCAGTCATACTTTGATTCTCTTTCTCAATCATAAGGAAAAAATGGTACTCAGCAGTGCTTTAATTAAGTCTCTAACTTATAGATTCACAAATAATTGTTTTTTTCCTCTATCATGTTTTTCCTTGGATTAGTATATATTAGAGCTGTCAAGCGATTAAAAAAATTAATCACGATTAATCACGCTGTTAAACCAAAATAGAATACCATTTATTTTAAATATTTTTTGATGTTTACTACATTTTTAAATATATTAATTTCAATTACAACACAGAACACAAAGTGTACAATGCTCACTTTATATTTATTTTTGATTACAAATATTTATACTGTACAAAACAAAATAAAATTATTTTTCAATTCACCTCATACAAGTACTGTAAAGCAATCTCTATCATGAAAGTTGAACTTACAAATGTAGAATTATGTAAAAAAAAAACCCTGCATTCAAAAATAAAACAATGTAAAATTTTAGAGCCTACAAGTCCACTCAGTTCTACTTCTTGGTCAGCCAATCACTCAGACAAACAAGGTTGGTTACAATTTGCAGGAGATAATGCTGCCTGCTTCTTGTTTACAATGTCACCTGAAAGTGAGAACAGGCGTTCACGTGGCACTGTTGTAGCTGGCGTTGCAAGATATTTATGTGCCAGATACGCTAAAGAGTCATATGTCCCTTCATGCTTCAACCACCATTCCAGAGGACATGCGTCCATGCTGATGATGGGTTCTGCTTAATAACGATCCAAAGCAGTGCGGACTGATGCATGTTTATTTTCATCATCTGAGTCCGATGCCACCAACAGAAGGTTCATTTTCTTTTTTGGTGGTTCAGGTTCTGTAGTTTCTGCATCAGAGTGTTGCTCTTTTACGACTTCTAAAAGCATGCTCTCGTCCCTCTCAGATTTTGGATGGCACTTCAGATTCTTAAACCTTGGGTCGAGTGCTGTAGCTATTTTTAGAAATCTCATAAAACCTTCTTTGCGTTTTGTCAAATCTGCTGTGAAAGTGTTCTTAAAACGAATGTGCTGGGTCATCATCTGAGACTGCTATAACATGAAATATATACAGAATGCAGGTAAAACAGAGCAGGAGACATACAATTCTCCCCCCAAGGAGTACAGTCACAAATTTAATTGATGCATTATTTTTTAAATGAGCATCATCAGCATAGAATCATGTCCTCTGGAATGGTGGCTGAAGCACGGAAGGGGTATACGAATGTTTGGCATATCTGGCATGTAAATACCTTGCAACACCAGCTACAAAAGTGCCATGCGAACGCCTGTTCTCACTTTCAGGTGATATTGTAAATAAGAAGCAGGCAGCAGTATCTCCCGTAAATGTAAACACATTTGTTTTGTCTTAGCGATTGGCAGAATAAGATGTAGGACTGAGTGGTCTTGTAGGCTCTAAAGTTTTACACTGTTTTGTTTTTGAGTACAGTTATGTAACCAAAAAAAAATCTGCATTTGTAAGTTACACTTTCACGATAAAGAGATTGCACTTCAGTACTTGTATGAGGTGAATTGAAAAATACTATTTCTTTTTACAGTGCATATATTTGTAATACAGAATAATAATATAAAGTGAGCACTGTGCACTTTGTATTCTGTGTTGTAATTGAAATCAATATTGAAAATGTAGAAAATCATCCAAAATATTTAATACATTTCAATTGGTATAAGTGTGATTAATCGCAATTAATTTTTTGGAGTTAATCGCATGAATTTACTGCGATTAATTGACAGCCCTAGTATATATGATATAAATTCATTATCTGAGGAATAGGCTGTGATGGTTCTAATTCCTTATGGACACATTATTTAAAGAAACTGTCTACAGCAGCTGGTGGGGGAGCCAAAGAAACTTTATAAAATGTTCTTAGTATTTCATTGGTGCCCAAATAGGCTCAGCGCTATGCAGACACATAACAAGGCCCCAGGCCCTAACCTGAGGAGATTCGTAGGACCAGGACTTTGGACAGTAGAGGATCTGCACAGACAGCCTACATGGAATCCGATTGACTTGAGTGCTTTGCCTGTGTAGATATAATTGCAGAAATGGGACCTAAAATGTCAAGAATGGGTGATTAGGGTATAACATACGAGCACAGTTGTCCATAGATAAGGCTGTGTGTCTGTCGCGGAGGTCACAGATTCCATGACTGTCCGTGACCTCCGTGACTTCTGCAGCAGCCAGTGCTGGCTCAGAGGCTGCCCAAGCCTGGCAGCCCCTGGGCCAACAGCAGCATTTTGGGTATGAGGGAGGGGGCTGGGGGCAGGGGGGTGCTTACCTCAGGGTGGGGGGCTCCCTGGCTCCCTATGGCATAGGTAGAGGAGGGGCCGGGGGCTTGACGTGCTGCCCACGCCCACAGGCCCTGACCCCACAGCTCCCATTGGCTGCAGTGGGAGCTGCAGAGCAAGTGCTTGTGGTGGGAACAGCGATTGGAGCCCCCTTGGCTGGAGTTGCAGGGACACACGGAGCCCAGCAGGGAGCCTGCGATCCCCCCTAATACCCCACCCAGCACCAGCAACGCGTCCCTGCCCCCCAGACCAGCGGGGGTCTAGGCCGCATGCCGTGGTCCGGCCCCCCCACCCTTTCAGAACCAGCGGGGGTCCAGGGCTACCACCCCCAGCACTTGCAGTGCCCCTGGACTGCCCCCCAGCACCCACGTTTCCTCCTCCCCTCCCCCCCCCCCCCGCCCAAGTTTTAGTCGGGTATATAGTAAAAGTCATGGACAGGTTACGGGCCGTGAATTTTTGTTTACTGCCTGTGACCTGTCCATGACTTTTACTAAAAATACCCATGACTAAAACGTAGCCTTATCCATAGATGACTGTACCTTCTTAATATTATATAAATATACTTTATACTATAATTGTTACTTTTTCCAACTCCTCATTTATATCAATATTTTATGCTTCTATAGCACATTTTTGCTGATGGGCTCAATGCTCCTTACAAACCTGAACTAATTAAGCTTCACAACACCCATATGAAACAGGGGCATATTATTAACGTCATTTTAGATGGGGAAATTCAGGTTCTAGGAGGTGAAGTTACTTGACCAAGGTCAAATAATGAGTTAGAGCTATAAGCCCTACTTCATCAAAGCACATGCTTATATCCCATTGGTGGCAAGATACAAAACTGGTTGTAATCAAGAAGCAAAGTCCCCAGTGACTGGTGTGAGCCAGTGTTAAGCACGTGTAAGTGCTCTACTGAATGGAGATGTATTTAAGCATGTCTTCTAATTCTGTTTTGAACCTGTGCCATATTCAGGAATCTGTCCCCTACACCACCCACCAGACAATATTCCCTTTCTTCTACACTAGCCCTCCATAGATCCTTCCATATAGCAGGATCAAAATGAAATCATGTCATGCTTCAGTGCTATGTTATTCTGCATAAACATATCAATAAAATAAAAAACCCTGGCTGTGATAGAAATTCCAGTAGTGACTGATAAACACAAAGCACATTAAAAAATTAGATCAAACGGCACATCATCAAACATCGGGGGTTAGACTAGAGGACCCTTGCGGTCCCTACTAACCCTATAATTCTATAATCAGCCTGCACCTCAAATGCTTCGGAAGATATATAAATGGCAGACAAACTATAAGCAGAGCCACTGAAAAATCGCAAGTGCATTAAAGGGTTAGGTTGGTAATCTAGTCGTCATGCAGTGATTTTCTTACTTCTGCATCGTCTGTTATTAATTATAAATCTATCTAGTGTCATTCTTGAAAAAACCCACCTTCTCAGCACTGAACTGATATTTTAAGAGGACAGGTCTCACTACACCTTGCAGTGAAAGAGCAGAGAACATAGCTAGTCGTGAGTGTTTCCAGGCTGGAGTGTATGACCCTTTACTGAGCACCAGTATTGTACCTTGAGAGGAAGGACGCCCATATGTTTAACAGACACAGGTGAACCTAGGTTGAAATCATGGCTCTGCCACAGTTTTCCTGTGTTATTTTTCTAAGGAGGGCTAGCTCAGTGGTTTGAGCATTGGCCTGCTAAACCCAGGGTTCTGAGTTAAATCCTTGAGGGGGCCATTTAGGGATTTGGGGATTTAGTTGGGGATTGGTCCTGCTTTGAGCAGGGGATTGGACTAGATGACCTCCTGAGGTCCCTTCCAACCCTGATATTCTATGATTCTATGAAGTCACTTAATCTCTCTGGGTGAATGCCTGGTCTCATTGAAGTCCTTGACAAAAGTCCCACTGAGTTTGTTCTCTCTCACACACAAGACTTGACCATTGTTAGTCACATCGTTTAATGCTTTACTGGAACGTGCTCAGATGCTATGGTGATGAGGTAGAATCATAGAATCGTAGGACTGGAAGGGACCTCGAGAGGTCATCTGGTCCAGTCCCCTGCACTCATGACAGGACTAAGTATTAACTAGACCATCCCTGACAGGTGCTTGTCTAACCTGCTCTTAAAAATCTCCAATGAGGGAGAGTCCACAACCTCCCTAAGCAATTTATTCCAGTGCTTGACCACCCTGACAGTTAAGAAGTTTTTCCTAATGACCAACCTAAACCTCCCCTGCTGCAATTTAAGCCCATTGCTTCTTATCCTATCCTCAGAGGTTAAGAAGAATAATATTTCCTCTCTCCTCCTTTTAACAACCTTTTATGTACTTGAAAACTGTTATCATGTGCCCTCTCAATCTTCTCTTCTCCAGACTAAACAGACCCTGTTTTTTCAGTCTTCCCTCATAGGTCATGTTTTCTAGAGCTTTAATCATTTTTGTTGCTCTTCTCTGGACTTTCTCTAATTTGTCCACATCTTTCCTGAAATGTGGTATCCAGAACTGGACACAATACTCCAGTTGAGGCCTAATCAGTGCGGAGTAGAGCAGAAGACTTACTTTTCGTGTCTTGCTAACAACACTCCCAGAATGATGTTTGCTTTTTTGCAACAGTATTACACTGACGACTCATATTCAGCTTGTGATCCACTATGACCCCCAGATCCCTTTCCAGTGTCTCCTTCCTAGGTAGTCATTTCCCATTTTGTATGTGTGCAACTGATCTTTTCTAAGTGGAGTACTTTGCATTTATCCTTATTGAATTTCATCCTATTTACTTCAGACCATTTCTCCAGTTATCCAGATCATTTTGAATTTTAATCCTATCCTCTCTATCATTTCATGATCACTTTCACCCAAGCTGCCTTCCACTTTCAAATTCTCATCCAATTCCTCCCTATTTGTCCAAATCAAATCTAAAACAGCCTCTCCCCTAGTAGCTTTCTCCACCTTTTTTGGGGGGGGGGGAGGGGGGGGGAGGGGGGGGAGAATTGTCTCCAATACATTCCATGAACTTGTTGGATAATTTGTGCCCTGCTGTGTTATTTTTCCAGCAAATGTCTGTGTAGTTGAAGTCCCCCATCACCACCAAGTCCTGTACTTTGGATGATTTTGTTAGTTGTTTATAAAAAGCCTCCTCCACCTCTTCTCCCTGGTTAGGTGGTCTATAGGCGACCTCTACCATGACATCACCTTTGTGGTTTTTAACCCCTTTTATCCTTACCCAGAGACTTTCAACAAGTCTGTCTCCTATTTCCATCTCAACCACAGTCCAAATGTATACATTTTTGATATATAAGGCAACACCTCCTCCCTTTTTTCCCTTGCCAGTCCTTCCTGAGCAAGCTGTACCCTTCTCTACCAATATTACAGTCATGTATTATCCCACCAAGTCTCTGTGATGCCACCTGTGTCATAGTTGTGTTTATTAACTAGCATTTCAAGTTCTTCCTGCTTATTCCCCATACTTCTCGCATTAGTATACAGACATCTAAGATACTGATTTGATTTCCCTTCTGTGTTCTCTCTTGTCTCTCCCTTATTCCTGCTGTAATAGCCCATGCTCCCCCCAGATTCCAACCCTTCTTGCATGTCTCCATGTTTTTGACTTATCTGTGGGCTTTTGTTTCCTGTCCCCATATGAACCTATATACAGTGGTGTTATGGTCACAGCCTAAAGAGAAAACATAATATTCTTTTTGGAAGGTTGCAATGTAATATTACTTTATTTCTTAAAATCCAGAATCTTAATATGCAGGAACCAAAAACATAGAGGGAAAGCGGGCTGCTCCACAAGGCAAAGAGACACAACTCACCCCACCTTGCTCTCTGCTGGCTCTTTGAGACTGACTGCTGAAAGACCCTGATTGCAAGCTTCCCTACAGAGCCCCTTAGCTTGCAAGCAGGACCAGGAAGTCCCCTCAGAATTTAAAGTGACAGCCTACAGTCCCAACTCAGTTTTCAACCAAAACTGGAACTATGATGCAGCCAAGATTTCACACACAGCGTGTTGGTTCCCAATCTGAACCAACTAGCTAATACATCCATTTATTGTAAGAATAAACTGATTAGAAATCTGTGACATGGTCAGATAATATGGTCATGAGGCCACATGAACACACAGATAGATTAACACATGCAGAGTTCCACCACAGAAACTGGTGCTTTTTAGTCATGGGTGAATCTCCTATATATGTTATACAGCTCTTTAAAGTGCTTTGGGATTTCTGGAAGTGAAATTGCTATGAATCATCATTCTCGTTATGCCTTATTAAAATTGTGATGTGCCTACAATCCAAGTCTGCAATAAGTGGAAACATTCACTCGTCCAGATTTGTGCAAGATCATTTGATAAATGGAGCGGATTCAGAGAAGAGTCACAAGAATTATTGAAGGATTAGAAAACCTGCCATATAGTGATAGAACTCAAGGAGCACAACCTTATTTATCTTTAACAAAGAGAAAGCTAAGGGGTGACTTGATTACAGTCTATAAGTACCTGCATGGGGAACAAACATTTAATAATGGGCTCTTCAGTCTAGCAGAGAAAGGTATTGTGACATTGCACTCCATATGATTTTATGAAAATATGCTAATGAGTGTGAATATAATGTAACTGGAATATGCTTCATGCAAAAGGTCTCTTGTAAGGTATCATTACAAAGCTTATAATCTACTGAGTGTGATCATCCAATTTGTATAAATGTATCATTCTTGTATCTGAAACTAGAAATATGAAATATAACTCTGAGGTCCTATTGTAATTATGCAAAGTGTGGGCCATTAATGGTGGTTTGGAATCTTGATGGCTCCCATCAACTAGGACGATTGGTTGTGAATAGCTCTGTTTACTTGCAAGACTTCCTGTGAGTCAGGCCAGGAAGAATGAAGGCTTGGGGTCTCCCAGGACATGTGACCATGTCACCTGGTACTGGAATCCATCTTAAACCTGGTGCTTTTCCATTTAGAAGGAGGGGTGGGGACCCAGAGAGACAAAAGATTCCCGCCTTGTGCCAAAGCTATATAAGGGGATGGAACAGAAAGGATTGGGCCCAGACTAGGTGTGACGAAGTGGGACTGTTCTTAATGTTTCCTCTGAATACTGTGTGGGTGCCTCAGTTTCCCCTATGCATTTCTTAAGTCTCTAGAGGGTGAGATTGTTGCAGAGCAAAGGGCCAGTGTACATAAATGGCCAGCACTCTGTCTCCTGGCAACTAATGGCCGGGGCCCTTCCCCCCTGCAAGGGGATAGCTAAAGGTGTTGGAGAACAAAGAGATCAGGTGACTTCCTGGCCCGGGAAAGAGACAAAGGCCAGAAAGGAGGGCTGGAGAGTTTCAGTCTTGGGCTGGCTGGAGAATCGTAGAGAACCCTGAGGTTGGGGGCTAAGTTTCTACTACCCAGAAGGACCTGACTAAGGGGGTCCTGTTTATGCCTACAAGCTCTGGTGTGGACTGTGTTCCTGTCATCTAATAAACCTTCTGTTCTACTGCCTGGCTGAGAGTCATGGTGAATCGCAGGAAGCCGGGGGTGCAGGGCCTTGTCTCCCCCAAACTCCGTGACACTAGGAAGGGGTCCAGTCTGTGAAAGAAGCTTATTGGAACATCTTTAAGGGTGATATTTACCTGTATACAGTTTAATAATGTATTAGGCTTAGACTTGCGTGTTTTGTTTGATTTTGCTTGGTAACTTCCTTTGTTCTGTCTGTTATTACTTGGAACCACTAAAATCCTACTTTTTATACTTAATAAAATCACTTTTGCTTATTAATTAACCCAGAGTAAATAATTAATACCTGGGGGAGCAAACAGCTGTGCATTTCTCTCTATCAGTGTTATAGAGGGCGGACAATTTATGAGTTTACCCTGTATAAGCTTTATACAGAGTAAAACGGATTCATTTGGAGTTTGGATCCCATTGGGGTCTGGGTGCTAGAGACAGGAGCACTTCTTAAGTTGTTTTCAGTTAAGTCTGCAGCTTTGGGGCATATGATTCAGACCCTGGGTCTGTGTCGGAGCAGGCTGGCATGTCTGGCTCAACAAGGCAGGGTTCTGGATGCCCAAACTGGCAGAGAAAACAGGCTCAGAGGTAGTCTCGGCACATCAGATGACAGGCCCAAGGAGGTTTCTGTGATCGAACCCGTCACAGGTATGACACAATCCAGTAGCTGGAAGTTGAAGCTAGACAAATTCAGACTGGAAATAAGGCGTACATTTTTAACGGTGAGAGTAATTAACTGTTGGAACAATTTACCAAGGGTTTTGGTAGATTCCCCTTTACTGACAAGTTTTAAATCAAGGTTGGATGTTTTTCTAAAAGATCTGCTCTCTGAGTTATTTTTGGGAAGTTCTATGACCGTGTTTTACAAGAGGTCACACTAGATGATCACAATGGTCCCATCTGGCCTTAGAATTTATTAATTTCTTCGGGTTTTTTATTGGTGTCATTTCCATTGGTTTGTAGCTTGACAGTAGGAAAGAAGCAGCTACTTTGAAAAGGCAAATTAAATTAAACAAGTCCTTTTTTACTTTACATCCAGCACCCCAGCATTGCTCGAGTGTCTTCAAATTCAGCAGACATCGGCTGCAGTAAATATCCTTTCAGGATGTGCACTGGGTTCCTATAGGCTCATGAAGAAAATGAGTCAAGCATATTCAAGGGGGACAGGAAATGGTGGCTCCAAGTAACGGGAAAGAAGGTTACTGCAGCAAGCGTACTGGTTATAGCAGGACTCTATTAATTACGTGTCTAATTATTGTCTGCAGTAAAGTAATTTGTTTTATGGCTAACATTCAGGACAGGAAGAATTCGCTATATGCGCTGTACTTCCTGAGCGCTCTGAGTGAACCTTATGTTAAAAAGAAAAAAGGAAATACCTTAAGAGCTCTATATAGATTACCCAGCATTAGTAAATTTGCATTGAAGTGGTTTATTGCCCTTGTCTTTGTTTTACCAGGATAATCTAGGAAGGGCTTAAAAGCCCTCACAGGTTGTTTTTCTGTGTGCTGTGGTTGTCTTTTTTTTGTAGTTTTAAATCATTTTTTATTGACCGAGCTGCATTGGTTGGGTTTTGCTGATCTGCCGATATTATGAACAATGTACCCCAATTTCTGTATGATGCCATCACAATTGTGTGTGTGTGTGTGTGTGAGAGAGAGAGAGAGAGAGAGAGCACTGAAACAACAGCTGCAAACTCATACACACAAACACCCCACCCTAAGATGTCCTCCTGTTATTAACATCTCTGTGTGAAGACTATAAGAGCATTGTTATCTTGTTTTATACTTAAACAACACATTTCATTCCAGAATTTCATGGCACTTTACACCCAGACATTAATTAAGCCCTACAACACGGAGGAGGTATGTAAGCATTATCTTACCTATTGTAACATAAGGGATAAACAAAGGTTAAGGGACTTGCTCAGGGTAACACAGCGAGTCAGTGGCAGAAGCTGGGACTAGAACATATGTATCTCCTGCCCTAGCCATGAACAGTATGGAATAAATTCTATCCCCTTTTGAATTAGGGCAGGTTCATCTAAGACCCTTTATTTTCAGAGGTTGAAGCCAGTGGAGCTAGGTGGACAATTATCCACACGAAGTAGATGTAAAAATGACATACAAAGCATGCCCTCTTTTTGCAATGTGCTGTAATTGCACGTGACACAAGTTTACTTTAAAGCATGATTCAATACCCTTTGATGTCAAAGGTAGCCTTTTCATTAACTTCAGTGGGTGTGGGATCAGACCCTTGAATATCAAAGGAAAATCTGCAAGTAATGGCCACTTCACACATGTGCAAGTTGGAATTGAGTTTCCACAGCCTCAAACGTTCCCTCTCTTTGGAAGCCAGTTCTTGTATTCACTGCTGCTTTCAGTGTAGAACAGAAAGAATATGAATTCCTTTTGTTCTGAAGTTTTCTCCTTGAATCTCATAGGCTGTGCACACCGTTTGAAGGAAGGACAGCTGAAACCTCCTGAAAGAAACCAACCTACTTTGAATTAGCACAATCAGGTGTGCTGGAACAATTTTTATAATGGGGGTGCTGAGAGCCATTGAACCAAACTGTAAACCCTGTATATGGTGGAAACCACATCAAGCCAGGGGATGCTACTGCACCCCCAGCACCCCTAGTTCCTACACCTATGAGTACAATTCAAACTCATCGGGTCATCAGATTTTTTTTTTTTTGTCTATCTGATGAAAGAGAGCAGTTTTTGTTCATTTTCTCTAACCAATTTTTCAGGAAATAGTCTTTGTTGCTGCAGGTATCGAGAGAAACAATACTTTGTTTATACAATACCTTTCATCTAGAAAACCGTGTCCAAAATGTGACTTTTTCTATGGGCTTATCTTCGCCAGCAAACTTAACAGTTGAGCAGGCTGATTGTGACTGACTGGAACAAGTTGTGTTCAGCATTGTCAGCTAGCCACTGGTGAGCCCTGATCTCTGTAGGAGTGACACAACACACAAAACTAGATGACATGACGCCAAACACGGCTTGTCTTTGTCCCACTGGTCAATCAGCATCCTGCCAACCTGATGGTTAAAAATTGAGAGTAAAGAAAAGTAAATTTCCTGGTGAAGAGGAACCCTATATTATCTCCCTAAAAATACAATCTTACCAACTATTTGAGAGTGGGTTGGGGTGATCAGATATGAATAGAATCAGATATGAATAGACAAGAAGGATTCATGGCTATTTGTGCATGGCCAGAAAATGAACACTAGCAGAGTTTCTTCTAATCGTAACTATTTGGACAGCAGCCTTGCTCCAGAAGCTTCCTTCCCCTCTGGGTTAACCTGGACTTTCATCAGCGAATGAAGTACTGAATGGTTTTGTTCTTTTTATATGTAAATTTGTACTGGGAAAATCATCAGCTACTTTTAGTCTGTTTGGGTTGACATGGTCTGCTTGCCAAAAGTTATATTTGCATACTAATTTGGCTTTTCTATGTCTACTGAAAAAATGATGCAAATATATCAACAGTCTGATAACTAGATGAGAGAATGCTGCTGTGTCACAGAATTCACACATGAAGTAGTCTGAAATGGGGATTTCACTAACAGCTCTCTGATCTAATCACATCAGCATTAAAACACCTGATTGTTTATATCTGGGCCTCACTTCAGGAAGACTCCTTAATGTCCATGTTGTCACCAGTCCCATTAAACTCCTTACTAAATATAGCCAACCCATACCTCAAAATGTGAAAATCCTGAGTACTGTCACTGGTAGAGATGGTCCTGGATCTAAATATACCTTCATAAACCCAACCCCTAAACACTGGAAAAGTTTGGGTCAACATTCAGACTTCGCAGCCAGCCCCTCTGTTTGTGCCAGCATAGGACAGACTGAAACTCCTTTAGTCCATCTGTAGCATCTATGGAAAATCACTTCTTTTATCATTTATTTATCTGGAGATTTTCAAAAAGCGCTTGAGGGATTTAGGAGCACAAGTTCCCATTAATTTTCAGTGGGATTTGAGGTCCTGAATCCTTTAGATGCTTTTGATGAAAATCTCCCTCCTAAATGCTAACAATATGTTTGGCACTGTACAATACACAAAATAAACCATTCTTGACCCAAAGCTCTAAGCAAGCACAGATACAGGAGAGTGTGAATAAGATATTTAATCATAATTACTGCTGATTTCTTTTTGTGTCACAGACATGAGCCTTTCTAAGCAATAGAGCAGACTGGTAGAGAAGGCAGGATTTACATAAATAGCGGCAATTGTGCCTTGTGAGAGAAATGGACAAACAGAATATTGGGGGAAAGGTTTGACCAGAGATGAGGTGTTGTATTGGACTTTTAATTTTGATTTGTTGCCATTTTTTTGTTTTTAATCTCTAACAAACAGGCGCTTACAATATTCTTGGGCAAAATATACATGAAACAGGATCTGTAGCAGAGCAAAATGTCCACAGCGCAACCTAAGACTGTGTGCAATTCTTCAAGTTTCATGTTTAATTACAAACTGAAAATGCGGCTCAAGTTCATGAAAAAGTTCACTAAGGTTCACAAACCTTTTACATTTCATGGAAACATGGGCCAATTTCAGAGCTAGCATCAAAATTCTGCTTCACTCACAGTTTTGCATGGGTTTGACACAAAGCCAGGTGAAATTCCGTGGTTTTGACAAGTTTTACTATGTTCATTTTCAAAACTCAAAGCAAAACACAGGGGAGGGGTGTGAACCCACATGGATCAAAACCAAAGAAAATGTTCACACAAACCCTTGCAAAGTAAGTATCTAAATTTGACACAGTGTAAAAATAATGCCCTAGATAATTTGAGATGAACCTCGGTAGAGTTCTTGCAACAATACATTTAGATTCATCTGCCAGGGAGGTGGTGATGTTCATCACTGAAAAGATCAAGCTTCTCTATACTCCCATGCCAAAACCTCACCTTTATCATCTGTAAGATGAAAGCTAATTTCCTATCACCATAATATACTCATTTTGATATCACATACTTATAGTCTGAGAAGCATAAATCTAGATACATTCAGCAAATTATTTAGTTTGTTTTAGCTCTATTTTCAGTGTTTTAATCTTGTTTTAATTAAGATCACTCTTGTATGGGTATCTTTGTACAGGCTTCCCCAGAGAGAGAAGAACCCCATAACATCTAATGAAAGATGCTGAAAGATAAAGTATTTCTGGAACCTATGCCCCTCTCACAGATTCAGTCAAGGGACATGGGCAAAAATGCTCTCTGCCAGTGAGTTGTGTTGCCACCAGGGCCGGCTCTACTGTTTTTGCCGCCCCAAGCACTGCGCCGAATTGCCGTCATGGATGGCAGGGGCAGTCCGTGTGCCGTTACGACGGCACGCACATTTCCGCGGCGGCGGCAATTCGGCGGCTTCTGTCTTCCGGCTGAAGACAGAAGCTGCCGCCGAATTGCCGCCGCAGGCAGCTGAACATAGAAGCTGCCGCCGAATTGCCGCCGTCACGGAAACGCGCGTGCCGCCCTAATGGCACACGGACTGCCCCCGACGGTGCGCTGCTTGGGGCAGCAAAAACACATGGACTGCTGCCCCTTGCAGATTGCCGCCCCAAGCACCTGCTTGGAATGCTGGTGCCTGGAGCCGGCCCTGGTTGCCACAAGGCTCCAATGGTTGAAACCAGGGGGAGACACTGAAAGATAAAGTAGGAGACGAGGGATGGCAGTGGTATTGGTCACAAAGAGGAATTACTTTAAAAAAAATGTAATTCTAAAATTTCAAAAGTGGCCTACATCTGAGATGTTATGAGGACATGTGTGTACAATTATCTGGGTTTAAACTTGTTTCCGAGACCCAAGAAACGGAGGTTGTTTGTGCCAAATTACAAAAAGGGAAGGTGTAACAATGTTTCCTCTGAAAATATTAGAAAATACGCTTTGGAAAAAATCTGTTGCCCCCTGACTTCATGTGCCAAATCTGAAGGCTAAAAACACTCACTCAAGTATAAAATAGGGATTTTAGTCTTGGGCTAAGTCTAACTATGGAGTCACTACCAAAGCCTCCAGCATACTGTTGCTTTAGCAAAATCAATCAAATATGCGCATACAATTTCCACTGAAATCAATTTGAGTTGTGCATGAGTGTCTGAAGGTAGAATATGTTCCTGTAAAATTTCTCTTCGCTGTATACAAGTAGGTACTTTCCCAGAATAATAATTTTATTTATATCTCTTGGATCCTAACATAGTCATATTTGATTTAATCTTTTTTCCAGGATGCTGTTATATTGGAAACCTTTTCAGTAGCATCTATGGGCTCGATAATATCTGCATCCTGTAAAGACCTTACTTTAAACTACAAATGAAAATAATATATACTGTTGTCTTATATGAATATATTGCCTTTCATTCACAAGATTCCAAAGGCACTTTTAAACTTAAACACATTCATACAAGAAGGATCACTTCATCCATCACTGAAACAGTTTCTTCTGGGGTGGAACGCAGCAGCTTTTTAACAGCACACAGCAACATTACAGATTAGTTTAGAGCAGGAAGTGAAGGAGAAGGAATCTAAGCCAGGAATGGGGGGGATAGCTTAGTGCTTTGAGTATTGGCCTGCTAAACCCAGGGTTGTGAGTTCAATCCTTAAGGGAGCCATTTGGGGCAAAAATCTGTTTGGGGATTAGTCCTACTTTGAGCAGTGGGTTGGACTAGATGACCTTTTGAGGTCCCTTCCAACCCTGATATTCTATATCCAGAAGATAGTAGTGCTTAACCCACATAGAGAGAGCTGTGGAATCTTTAATTACCATAACTAATCAGGACTTTTGTTATAATTTTGCTCTGTAATACATCACTGTCCATGATATATAGCCCCAGAGCACCATGCTGGGACACTGGTTCAGGTCTGACTTTGAGGGAAGAATCCTGCTTGTTAAAGCAACATCATATCTGCAACATCTAAAGTGTTGCTTCTAAGTGTCCCCTATCACAGTACTAATTCTGTCCCTTCTTAGCTGATGATTTATGATAGGGTCATAATTCAACATTATGGGTGCAGATACAGAAATAGAGGAACATAAAAATTGCCATATAGGGTGAGATTGTTGGTCAGATCATTAGTCTGCATATTCCAGGATCCTCTCTCTAACAATGGCCAGTACCAGATGCTTCAGTCGCTAGTAATAAATGCAAAAATACAACACAAAAGCCAAACAATTATGGAATAACCTGGCCATAGGGAAAGTTTCTTCCTAACTCCCGTCAGTTAGTGGTTGACTTATGCCCTACAGCATGTAGTTTAAATAATCACTGTAAATTCTCTCTTCTAAATTTCATTGCATTGTGCTCTTGGCCTCAGTGATATCTGGTGGCATTATGTTTCACAGGCTAACTATGTTGTACAAAAACAAAAAATCCTTTTACAGCTTTAAATTTTGCCTTTCAGTTGCATGGAGCATACCTTGTTCTTGAATTATGATGTAAAGTGAATGAGCTCCTGATTTACCTTTTCAATACCATTTGTAATTTTTTAATTCTCAATTAAGTCCCGCTCTTACTTATTTTCTCTCTAAACTAAACATTCCCAATATGGATGAACACCATAATGAATGCACTGTAGGTAGCACATCTTATCAGTATCTGGGCTTATCCTCCTGCTCTTTCATACAGGACCTCCAAACATCTATGGCTAATGAGCATGTTCCCTAGCATTTTCCAATATTATTGGTGATTCTGGTGATATGTACATAATAGACTAATTGGTAGAAATGGTCAGATATTTTTTTGCAGAAACATTTTTTGTATCAAAATGCTAGTTTATTGAAACGGAAACTTTTCTTGGAAACAGTTTTGATAAAAATATCCAGTCAGCCACCCTAGAATGGACAATTGACCAAATTGGGCAGACTGTGGACTTCTGTGTATCCCACATCTCAGGGGAGAGTCCTAATCACTGGGCTATTTTTTGTTCTGGAGTAGTATGGTCTCTCTTGTTTGCGTTTTCTTTTTGTTTTTACAAAACAAATATTGAAAGGTCTCCATTTCATCTTGATGCAGGAGAGTCCTTGATAAAGCCTAAAACAGAACTTTGGTTGGTGGTTGGTTGCACGGCTGTGACTAAAAGTTCAAATGGAAATATGATCAGAAAAGTCTGACTGTACATTCAGTCATCAATTATTGAAACCAGGTTTGCAGCACTGAGAGCTGGAGTTAGTCTCACCCCACCTGTGGTGCGCTGGCAGGAAAGTGCATCTCTTCCATCCTAAAACTTCCAGTAACGGAATGCCTCCTCTGAATGGCCAGTTAAGGACAAACTTTCAAAGATATGAAGCACACAGAATTATTTGGTAATATGGGCTCTTACAATGGACAAGAATGGAAACAGGAGCATTAAACTGGGGTTGGAGGAAATTAATTGTGTAAACAGAATAAATGACAACTAAGGTGGGCGGGGAAAAGGGCCAGAATGATTGTCTACAAGAATTTAAAAGTGTAAACACTCAGGAGGGAGAGGAAGGATTTAGGGTCATCCATGGGGCTATACCAACAAGTAAAAGCTTAACAAATGGAAAATAATAGGCTGAATCTATGGAAAAGTATTCACAAAGGTGATTTTAGATAACACACCCATGCTACAAGACAACTTCCTGAGGGATCTGTGGGAAGCCTAGTCATTTAAAACTGCACTGGACAATGGACTTGAGAATAATTTTTGTGTAAATTTGGGTCATTCAGTAAGAGACCATCAGTTTAAGGTCCTGATCCAAGAGAGCTCTTACGCACTTGCTTAAATGAGCAGTTCCATGGACTAGTCCACTTCAGCCGGCTATGTCTGCAGCCACCATTCACTGCAATGGGACTAGCCACATCTGCGTACGTGTTCATGCTGGATCGTGGTCTTCAGTTGATTTGCCTTGGATCTTCCAGTCAGATAATTTTTAACCTACCTGCCATGGTTATTTGTTAGTATTGCAGTAATGCCTAGAGGCACGAGCCCCATTAGGTTAGGTGTTGTACATCGGATGGCTGTCAGATTGCCCAGCACCCAGGATTGAACCAAGAGACCTCCAGAGCCAGAAGCATGAGTCTCTACAGCAGTGGTTCTCAACCTATTGACCATTGTGGGCCACATATGCAGCTCCCTGTGTGTTATGTGGGCCGCATCCACACAATATATGTACTAGCTGCATGGCCCTGAGGATGTCACATGGGCCGCAGCTGTGTGCTGATTGGGCCGCAAGCAGGCCGCGGGAGAACCACTGCTCTACAGCTTGAACTTAAGTGTTAGGTTCTGTAGTTGGAGGCGGAAACACTCATATCCTCTATGGATTACACAGAAAGGAGATGCGTAACACACGCTGATCGGTGCATTATATACACACACAGACACATAACAATACAAAGAAGGTAGCCCCTGCCCCAGAGAGCTTACAAAATCTAAATATGAGACGAGACACAACAGGTGGGTACAACAAACAAATGGGGG
This sequence comes from Emys orbicularis, assembly GCF_028017835.1. NCBI lineage: Eukaryota > Metazoa > Chordata > Testudines > Emydidae > Emys > Emys orbicularis. The sequence goes on from NC_088683.1 coordinate 352,349,127, forward strand.
AGCATGAGGTGGCAGTTAGATTATGATCAGCGTGATAAGCAGCAGTCACAGCGCAACAGGGCATACAAGATCCTCTCTGATATTCAGAGGCCCAAGTAATCAAACATGCCCTGTATGGTGCTCTAAAGCTTGCCGAAAATGGGCACTTGTGGACTGCGAGAGTGAGCATGCTCCTCAGGTGGAGGCTCCAGAACGCTTGCTACTTATCTTGTAAAACAAAACTCTAGCCCTCCAAGTGAGAGCATCAGAGAAGGGCTGTTGACAAGACACAGGGAGAGAGGAAATCTCTCTGATAGTATGGTCTTGGACCATTTAGGGCTTTAGTGATGGTAACCATCACTTATAACCAGAGCAGATTATGGAGCACTGGCACACTAATTGCAGGACCCTACTTAGGAAGTACTTGCGGATACAGACTAACACGGCTGCTACTCTGATACTTAGGAAGTGATCAGCTGTGTTCTACATTCACATCACTTGGAGCTACCTACCCCTTGTAGAGCACACTGATTAATCTGGGCTGGAGATGACAAAGGCCTGGATCATTGTGGAACGATCCATAACCAAGCAGAGGGGCTGCAGCCTGCTGGATATCGGGAGGTGAAAACCGGCAGGATGAGCCACAGCAGCTATTACGGAATCTAGATATAGCAACAATCAAGTTGGCCTTCCAATTCTGCAGCCTGTTTCCGCGAGCGGTAGGTGTACACCTGCAACTGAGAGTGCAGGCACAGCCACAGCTGTCATTCCTACCGATACTTTCTCCCTATAGACCAGGGGTCTCAAAGTCCTGGCCCGCGGGCCATCTGCAGCCCAAGAACCTCCCTACTGTGGCCCGCGGAGGAGAGACGCAGGCAGACACACTGCCGGCAATGTCTGGTGCAGGCGCCGCCCCCCCCCCCCCCCCCGCAGCTCCCATTGGCTGGGGGAGAGGGACAGAGATACTATCATTAGTTGCCAGGCAGAGTCAGCCATGGAGGCAGCATCACTTTTTTCCACAATGAATATACAAGTCAAAATACCAGACACAACTATCTGATGCACACCTTGCTGCAATCCTGAAGGTTTCAACTGCTCAGTCACTGAGGCCAAACATCAACAAACTGACAGCACTGAAGCGTTGCCAGGTGTCTGGCAAACACTAAAAACTCTCTGGCAGGAGAAGAATTGTATAAAGTTGTATGACAGTTTTATTATTTCTACGAAATTGGAAATAAAAAATACAATATAAACGTTTTCTTTTCTGAACACCATCTTCAGTGACATTATTGGCCCGCTGGGAGGATTTGAGGACTGGCACTGGCCCTAAGGTAAATTGAGTTTGAGACCCCTGGTATATACTGTCAGCTATGTCCCCATGCCCATCAGACATGGGAGAGCACATGAGAGAATGCCACATTCCTTCCCTGAATGCTCTTGCCCTTATTTCTCCCTCCTCTCCCCCCCCCCAAAATATGTTAGCGCAGCCTTTTAGTGGGTGAAACTTACTTCCTCCCTTCACAGCTTTGCTGGTTGGCATGCTGGAGCAGCAGCACCAAAGCTCCTGTCACTGCTGGGGTTCAGTTGTTTGTGGGAGACAATCGCCACCCCACAGATCCTGCTGTGCGCCCCATGCCCAGGCTCACGATCAGGGCAGGCATTGCAGGGAAACTGACAAACTTATGTCCTCTCACTCCTCTGTGTGAAGGTGGAGGGACAAGTGACAGTTCTGCTCTGAACTGATAATGATTAGGTAGACTGGAGAGTAGATTATCCATATACAAACAAAGTGGAACTAGCAGGAATCACCCTACCAGCTCTGCTTGTATCTTGTACCCTTCCTTCCGGACATCTGTTACATTTTTATATTGTAAATGCTGCGAGGCAAGAATTGGGTTGGGTCTTCCCGTACATGAGTACAGCACCTTGCACATTTTGGGCATTGCTAAATTAATAATAATAATTAATAGTAGTCATGTCATCTGGTCAGTTAAAGGTTCTCGGATACTGCATTAACTTAGGGACAACCAAACATTGCCTACATAGGGGGAGGGGTCACAGCTAATTTGGATTAAAGGAAACAGAGGGCCACTGCCCTCCTCTTTTCATAGAGGGGTGGCTTGCAGAGGCTGTATTCCCCAGCACATCAGGGTCCATTTTCATCCCAGCATCCTGGCCTTTGGCCACTCAGGCTGCACTTTGTCCATCCCTGTTCTAACCGATTTAGTTCAGCCATCGTAACCTGATGACATTTGTATTTCAGGCCCAGTGGAAAACTAAGCTCGTTCAACTACCACATTTATCTTAGAAGTAAACTAACCCTCCACCCTCTGTAAGAACTTGTGTGACAAAGAAGAAATAGTATCCATATCTGTAATATATAGAAATTTCTCTAGACCTCAGTCCTCTAGGCACTAAATCAAACCCACAAGTCACTAGGAATCTGATGCATTTCCTAGCTCTGAAGCAGTAAGATAAGTTGAGGATTGATGCTTCCATATTATCCAAGGAGTGACTGCTTTCCTGGGACGTAGCTGAAAAGGTTGCAAAAGTAGCAGGAAAACAGTAAGCTGCATTTCTCAATTTTGTTACACATAATCCTTCAAATATTCCTATTGGAAAATTTTTCTCATCCATTACAAAAGCCCTCCCTACTCATGTGGGGGAGGGAAAGGTCACGTATATAACATGGGAAATGACCCTTTTCCACTGGCACAAACATAGATCTTAACCATTGCAGCAAAATAAATTCTTTCCCGTTTGCACATGCAGAACAGCAAACCTGCCAACTGGCAAAGCAATCAGCCTGGTTCACACTGGATCAGAATCTGGAGGTCACTGAACTAATGAAAGGGTTAACCCTTACATAACCAGAATGGACACTGCTTGATCTCATTTCTGAAACTCTTTTCCTTCCCCACCCTACTCTCTCTGTATTTTGTTAACCCAACTCCTCATGTCATGTCTGAAACTATACTGTAAGCTTTAGTAAAACCAGGTCTTTGTATTTTTATAGCAAAGTGCCCAGTGCATTTTTGCAAATTACATCACAGGTGGAATATTAACTTTAATCTGTCAGTGTATGTAGATAGGAATAAGCCCAAGTTCAGTATAGTTTACATGGCATCAAATTAGTTAATATAGAACAGGCATTCAAATGTGACAAGCAATTCTGGGTTCCGTAACTTTTTGGTTTCAGAGTGGAAGCCGTGTTAGTCTGTATCAGCAAAAACAACGAGGAGTCCTTGTGGCACCTTAGAGACTAACAAATTGATTTGGGCATAAGCTTTCATGGGCTATAAGCCACTTCATCAGATGCATGGAGTGGAAAATACAGTAGGCAGGGTATAAATATACAGCACATGAAAAGATGGGAGTTGCCTTACCAAGTGGGGGATCAGTGCTAACGAAGCCAATTCAATTAGGGTGGATGTGGCCCATTTCCAACAGTTGACAAGAAGGGGTGAATATCAACAGAGGGAAAATTATTTTTTGTAGTGACCCAGCCACTCCCAGTCTTATTCAGGCCTAATTTGATGGCGTCAAGTTTGCAAATTAATTCCAGTTCTGCAGTTTCTCGTTGAAGTTTGTTTTTGAAGTTTTTTTCTTTAAGAATGGCCACTTTTAAGTCTGTTATTGAGTGTCCAGGGAGATTAAAGTGCTCTCCTACTGATTTTTGAATGTTATAATTCTTGATGTCTGATTTGTGTCAATTTATTCTTTTGCGTAGAGACTGTCCAGTTTGGCCAATGTACATGGCAGAGGGGCATTGCTGGCACATGATGGCATATATCACATTTGTAGATGTGCAGGTGAACGAGCCCCTGATGGTGTGGCTGATGTGGTTAGGTCCTATGATGGTGTCCCTTGAATAGATAACTTTTTGGGTGGATCAGTTTTTCATGCTGTGTAATATCAATAATATTCCCTAGATATTTGTTGTCCTATTTAGAGGACATTTGGGTAAAGAATACATATTAATAAGAATAGAGAGACACCATGTGGAACCCCACCACCTCCAGGCTCTGGTGGTTCAGATTAAAATGGAACTTGGATCCAAACCAATCCCTGGTTTTGGTTTTGCAAAACCCCAAACCCAGCCTCTCCATCCCATCCCTATCTCTCCCACCCGTGTATCCTGAGAGATCTTTAAAGCCCTTTACAAACAGAGATGGCTTCACCCCTCATGATATTGATGCATCCAATGTGATGAAACACATGCATCCGAAGAAGTGGGTATTCACCCACGAAAGCTCATGCTCCAATACGTCTGTTACTCTATAAGGTGCCACGGGACTCTTTGCTGCTTTTACAGATCCAGACTAACACGGCTACCCCTTTGATAGTATCTGTTTTAGCATCCTGTAGCTCTGACTCCTGCTAAAGGGGTTTCAGAACAGGTTTCTGATGGTCAGTGACAGAGAGCATGTCTACACTCAATCAGAGGTGACTGCAGCACTATGGACATCCCAAGATAGTTTTGATCTGTCTAGCTCGAGCAACAGTATGGCTCAGTGAAGACGCAGCAGCAACGTACGAAGGGTCCTGGCCAGGCTTGTATAGCCCATGCTGCTGCAGTTTCACAGTGATTGTTATTGGCACTAGCTAGATCAAAGCTATCTCAGGTATGTGGATGGATGCTGCAGTCACGTCTTTGATTGCAGTGTAGGCATCCCAGAGACAGAGCAAGAGCACAGGAAGTAAGAGCTAGAAAAGCTTTATGAAGCCAACCCATTCTGTGAAGGGCAGTTGTCACAGGAGAAGCCAGGGCCGGTGCTACCATTTAGGCCAACTAGGCGGTTGCCAAGGGTGCCAAGATTTGGGGGCGCCAAAAAGCGGCGCCCCCAATTTTTTTTTTTTTTTTAAACAGCGGCCGCTGCGCTGGGAGGGAGAGGGAGTCTGAGCCGCCGCCGGCAGCCCAGGGGTCAAAGCTGCCGCACGGATCCCCGGGCCTGGGGGTGGGGAGCTGCCGCACGCCCCCCCCCCCCCCCGTACCAGGAGCTGCCGCAGGGGGGGCACCTCAGGGTGGACGGGGGGGCGGGGAGCTGCCGCAGGGCTGGGGGGGGGGCGCAAGGTGGAAGTTTCGCCTAGGGCGCGAAACTTCCTTGCACCGGCCCTGGGAGAAGCCAGTGAAAGCTGAATATCATTAAATCAGCTATATTGGAAGCAGTCTTCTAAAAACGTATATGTGTACACGTGCTGGCTGCAACCTGTCTGTTCTTCTCGTTCACCACCTGCCCTTTGGGTAGCATCAGTGTCGTGTCAGAGAAGAGGAGAAAGAGAATTGAAATAAGACTTCACAACTCTATGATGCCAATAGGAAAGGACAAACCCTGCTGAAACTGAAGATAACTGTTAGCTGTCCAATCTTAGGGGAGCCAGGACTATAGAAGTGATGGAAAAATCTATGAGGAATGCCTGCGGGGATTGGTGAAAGGAGTTCAAACACCCCAAGAGAATTTAAAACACTGGGACCTTGTTACCATTTTAAGAATTGTAGGAGGAATGTTGCGATCAGACCTGGAAGGATGCAAATTTGAATTAATTTAAGCTAACATTTATTGATGTTAAAAGCAACAAAGAGTCCTGTGGCATCTTATAGACTAACAGAAGTATTGGAGCATAAGCTTTCGTGGGTGAATACCCACTTCGTCAGACGCAGTGGGTATTCACCCACGAAAGCTTATGCTCCAATACTTCTGTTAGTCTATAAGGTGCCACAGGACTCTTTGTCGCTTTTTACAGATCCAGACTAACATGGCTACCCCTCTGATTTATTGATGTTGTCCTTTCTTTTTCCTTTAATCAAATAAGGCCAAAAATGCTCAAACTTGTGTGTCTAAAGTTAGATACCTAACCCATATTTAGGGACCTAAATACAGCGCCATATTTTCAGAAGTGCTGAGCAAGTCCACTGAGTACTGTTCGCCTTCTGTTGACTAAACCTCTAGCCACTTCTTGCGGGGTAGAATCTTCAACAGAGCCCAAGTAACCCAAGAGCACAAGTTCCATTGGTTTTCAATGGCATTTGTGCTCCCTGTCAGATCCAGAAGCTGTGCCTACATCACCTCCCTATAAAAGAAAGTGAGACTAAACTCCTAAAACCAAACTGAAAAATACAAACTAATAATCATTTGAAAATTTAATTTGTAAGAGCATGCATGAATGTACACGCAGGGATCACTACCTTCAAAACACTGTTAGGGCAGACTTTCAGAACAAACATGCTTTGTTCTGAAAACCTCACTTGCACAGTATGTTACACTGAATGCTTGAATAAGGACACTTGCCTGCTAACTTCAGTTTACTTGAATAATTTAACAATAAGCATACAGAAATATAAACTGTTCAATAAATAGTACAGTGCCCGTTAGACACAAATGAAGAAATGAGCTTTTGAAATTGTAGACAGTGCAGGAGCAACACCTATTAAGATTGCCCAGCACTTTTTCCATTCTAGACTGCTGATTTCAGTTGTTTGAAACTTGGTCAAAACTGAACTATGTAGCCTGAAGTTTTCTATGTTTGGCATTTGCCTCGGGTTGATTTTTTAAAGTATAATAATAACATAAATAGGCTTGGAAAGATTTGGGTTTTTTAGATAAATGTCGGTCAATGTCAATTTCCCCACACATACAAAGTGCTGAAAAAATATTTCTGTCTATAAATAATTAAAATTTACAATAAAATGAGAAATTAAGAAAAATGTGTCTTGAGAACTTACTAGAGTTTAACTTAAGGATATTTACTTTGTATAATGTGATGTGATTTTGACAATTTGAGTTTTAACAGTTACAAAGTTGTAACATTTTGAATCTCAACATCTACTGTCATTAAATAGTTGTCTGATCCCTACCCCCATAATTTCCCACAACTGTGAAAAATTAAATAGAAAAAATATTTAACAATAAGCGTTGATATTATCTGCTGAAATTTTTTTTAAAATTCTGCCAAGCCTATACCTAAAGCATGATACAATCTATATTTGGTATATTCTACTCTGCTACACTCTGGAGCTGAACCAAAGCCTTGTATTTGAACACCAATAGATTTTGGTGTATCTAGCTCTACATTTAAATTTTGCTTCATGGGCCTATCTTTAATATCATCTAAACAACATTGTAAACAGCCTTTTATTGGGCACATGTTCTCTGATACACTTGAAGAACTAAAAGAGAGAGGCAAAAATAAAAGTGAATACATGGAAGGGATGTATACCAAACAAACTCAGTGTTAGCCAGCTTGTCAACCTCCAGAAAGAGGGATATTTGTTATATTATCAAAGAATGAATACATGGTAAAGGCTGTATTTTATATATATAACCCTGGTCTCTATTAAAAAGCACCCTGTATCAATTGTAACCATGCCATGATATCTGGGAAAATGCAATTATTTCCAGTTGTAAGTAAAAGGAAATGCTTTGTTATCCTAGATGTCACTCTGTTGGCCAATATTGACTTTTTTAATGGTGAATGCTGTTTGTGTGTAGCATTTATAAGAAGCCTGCTACCTCTTGAGTACTTAGATTCATTCAGCCCAGACTTGATTTCCTTACAACTCTTATATAAGCCTGGAAATAAGCTTTATAGAAGAAATGTTGACGGGCCCTTTAACTAGAGCAGTGCTGTTGAATACCAATATAATTAGCTAGGCAAATCATGCAAAGTGTGTGGCCTGTCAGTCCTTTCTGGCACTGCTCGTGTGATCAGGCCTTACTAACTTTACACCTGTCCCTTCTGTCTTTTCAGATGAAGAATAATATTGTAAATATTTTCACTTAAAAGGCTAAGTGTGACTGCCATGGAAGGAGTCCATATGGAAAAAAAATGCCATTGTCACCCTAACCATTGCTTAAGCTTGTCTTGCTTAATACTTGTTCTTACAATCAGACTTCTCAGGCTCCATTGAACTATTTTTGTTATGAATTAAGGTTCACACAGTTAGAGATGATTGATGTCCCTTTTCTTCTTGCTGCTGCTTTTCCTTAATGGTTGGGTCTAATTTTACAAGAAAGCAATACATCTAATACAACTGGCCAAATGCCCTTCCATTTCAGGGAAACTCTAGAAGGTGGCATTTAATGAGTGTCAACATTGAGTTATCCAATTGGTTCTAAATGAATTAGTCTGAGAAAGCTGAAAATGACATAATCTAAGATGCAAAAGTAAAATGTCTCATCTGATAACTAGGGAAATACGGATTTTACATGGGCCTTAGAAACAGTTTCCAGCAATATTTTGATTTTCTAATTCCGTGAACTGTCTACTATGAATAGGATTAGACGGGGATGGGGGAGTGTAAACAATGCCCCAAGACTGTTTTTTTGTTTGAAAAGCGAATTGGAAGGTTCCCTTCCCCAAATCACACGTCCCCCTAAAATGGGCTGATAAATGTTTTCAGAAATTAAAAAAGGAAAATAGATTTAGATCGCTGAAGCAATATTTATCCTGTTCAACCTGTAACCTTCCTCTGCTGATTTCCTCCCCAGTCGTATCTCTGTACTTTCTTATGCCTCAGCTTATGTCCTGCATTGTGTGGTTCTCAATGTTTTAATTATGAGAGTTTCAGGGTAAGGCACCTGATTATTAAGGGGTTTTATGTTCTGTAAAGTACTGAATTCATTTACGGCATTGCGTATTTATTGTAAAACAGAGAGAAAATATTATTTATATTGATATATCTATATTGATATCGATATTGATATCGATATATAGATATGATTATAATCTATTCCACATGTACCCATTTTGTGAAGCCAAACAACTCCATTTTGAGATTAGTCTAAGAATTATGTTCCATTAATCCTTCTGAAAAAATCATACAGAATGTAATAGAGAATTATAACCTTTCTATAAAATGTTAATCAGCCTTATAGAATTCAATTCTAAGGGATATAATTCTTTATTAAATTCCTTGGTCTGGTTTAAAATTTCCTATTAATTTCCACAAGTGTTTTTAGAGTAAGTTCTATGTACCCCTATCAAATTTTATGGGACTTTTTTCCATAAGGGAATGAACTCCATAGACAGCTGACTGCTTGTTGTGCAAATGTTCTTCTATTGAGCTGTTGCTCAGTAGGATACCACTTTCCAGATTCTATTTCTTTCTTTAATTTCACAATGTTCCCCAAACAGCCCCACATTAATAAGGTTCACCAAGCACTTTCCATTCCTCTCCTCTGTGCATGGCTGGTCACATCTGAAATTGCAACCACTAGGGAGATACATTTCTCTTCTCTCACCCTACCCAGGAATATGGCAGAGAACAGTCAGATTAATGAATCCTTATTAACTCCCTCTTCATAACTGTTTTTGAAAGTTCTAGTACTGTACTAAAGCTGTTTTTGATTTCCACATATGGCTAGCTATAATTGGGCAAGTCTGAAAACCAGGGTTATATTATCTTTTGATAAACATTTGTAGATGATAACTTCTGGATGGGACATTGCAGATAGCAATAATTATACCCATTACCCTTTTACAAAGACCCCCCCCCCAAGTATAATAAAAGTGTACATTGCACGCTCCTAAATATCCAAGCCTCCTACACTTCTGGATTTTTTGATCACAAAGGCTGTAGGGTTAACCATTTTTGACTGCATATGCTCTGTACTGGTTAGTCATTACTCCTCTCCAGCAAAACACTACTTGAATCAACAGAAGTGGTTATCAAATAAACAGGCCATTTAGTACAAGGGGAGAGGGGAGGGGCAGGGAGGAGAAAGGCTCAAAGAACAATCTAGCATAACAGATGGCTATTCCCTGGTTGAAACTGAAGATCTGTTGACACTCTACCTCTGAATTTAAACTAGACAATGCCTATAATTCAGTGAAGATTTTAGCTGCCTCTGTAACTCTCCGATTTGCTTTGAGTGCTTAATAAATGAATGGTGCACCGATTGAATTAGGCTCCCTTAATGTTCATGATGTATTTCTTATTCATTTTCATGGTGATTTGTCATTTAGAAAGAGAGAAAGTTGGATATTGACAAATATAATCTTACTTTATACAGGGTCTTCTGCCCATAGAAAATGTGGGTTTGATCTGAAAAATGACTATATAAGTACCATTTTAGTGTTTCAGGGACATGCATATTAAATTAGCTTTGGGCTTGTCTACATTAGAAAAGTTGAATTGGCTTAACTAAATCAATTTGAAATTGAGCTAGTTAAACCAGTTTGAACCCCTAATGTAGATGCACTTAAACCATCTTAACCCTTGCTTGAACTGGTTTGCCTTGCATTGACAAAGTACTGAACTAAATAAAACTGATTAAAGGGGCTGCTAGTCCAGTTCAAGTGCATCTAGTTCAACTAGATTGACTTTAAGTTCATTTAGTTACACAATAAAAGAACGTCAAACAAAAAGAAAAAAAAATGTGGCTCTGTGAAACACTGGCAAACCATCATTCTGTTCACCCTGCTTGTATATTATATCCCTTCTCCCCACCATTTGCCTTGCTTGTTTAGATTGATCCGTCAATTTTAAGGCCAGAAGGGACCATCAGATCATGTAGTCTGACCTCCTGCATAGAATCATGGAAATGCAGAGCTGGAAGGGACCTTGAGAAGTCAATAAGTCCAGTCCCCTGGGCTGAGGCAGGACCTAGTAAACCTAGACAAGCCAGAGAATTTCACCCAGTTACTCCTGTGTTGAGTCCATTGTATGCTCTTTAAGGCAGGGACCGTCTTTTACTCTGGACAATGCCTAGCTCAGAGCAGCCATGGTGCCTACAGGGCTACTGCCCTACAAATAATTAATACCAAATAAACCAGTACAACTTTTTTAATGTAGACCAGACCTTGACCTACAAGTAAAAAGAAGGATGTGCTGTCCAGCTGCCCACCCTATGAAGGGCAGCCAAAAGGCAAGATGGGTTATTTCTCTTTCTTACATCACCACCAGTAATGAAAATTGGGCTTTCCAGATTTTGCCCCCCATTGAAGCATAATGGGCTTGCAGCAGAGGTATATATGACTGAGAGCATGATTTGAAAGCACTGAGGTTACACAGTTGTAGCTGAAAAGAGGTTTTGATCCTGCAAATTCTTATTCATGCAAGCCGTCCCACTGTCCTCCACACACTATGTGAATAAGGGTTTGCAAGACCAGACTTGATTCTAGCGGTAGCACAAAGCATTGTTGCTTAATGTACAAGTATAGGCATAGTGTCTGTTTAAGATCTCAAAGCAAGGAAAATGCAACTTGAATGCATCACCTGTATTTGCCTTTCAAATGTGCCAAGTGGTTTATCTGTACATTCAGTGGGGAGGCAAGGAAATGATCTCTTCTAACTTGTGATTTTCAAATATTGCCACTTAAAATGTATTCAGGCATCTTTTCAAATTCTGGGGAAGAATCCGCCAGACATGGATAGAATGAATAAACCGCTACACTTTGGATTGCTTAGAGTTTTTCATGTCACAGCTGCTTCCAGTCCTCTGGTAGTGATTTCTAGATTGATTCAGAGAGGTCCCTTTCTAATAAATTGTTTCATTCCTTATTCACTACAGGGGGTCAGCTGCTACTGGTTTTCACAGCACGAAGGGCTCAACTGTGTATTTAGAATGTGATGGTGGCAGATGTGAGGTTTCCAGGGGGTGGATGGGTGGGTTGGTTAGTTTAGTGGGGGAGGAGTTCCTTGAGATTTGCTGCCAATTTGAGTCTTTGCTTCTATTAAATCTATTTTTTCCTTTATGTTCATCTTCTGAGTTTTAATTATGGAAGAGCCACCCAATTGTATGGAGCAAATGGCTCTGAACTTTCTGCAAACTTGATCCGGTTATGGAGACCCTCTGAGTCTGCAGCATACTACGTCTGTGTTCCCCGCTGGCCTTTTAATTATTCTGCAGCTCAAAACCTCTATTCCTCCATGACGGTAGTGGCAAACTATACAGGCAGCATGGAAGTGGGCTTGAGAAGGGGTCCTCTTAGAAACAGTAATATTATAATGTGGAATTTAGAGATATGTCCAAGGCACAAAGTTTGGATCCAAGTTGCCCCAGCGTTCAGGTGTGTTCGGATTTAGTGGAGGATGAAGGAGTTTGGCCCTGTAAGTTAGCAGAATGACTCAGCAAAAAGAAAAATGGTTTCACTCAGCAAGGACTTTCCTTCAAATGTAAATGTTTATAATAAGAAATTCAAGTTAATGTAACTTGAAAGTTAACAGAGGAGCTCTGTAATGGAAGTTTCCACCTAGTCCTGTGCTCCTAGGTGCAGAGTCTGATCTTCTCAAAGCTCTTCTCTCCCAGCTTCCATTTTTACAGCCCTTCCCCGGAATGTCCATGCAGAGGGAGGGATAAGCGGCCATGGAATTAACTCTGGTTTCCCAAGGCGTTTGATAGTGCCCCCAAACCTTCTGAGAAACCCTCTGTGGAGATGGGTTCAGTGTAGCATTTGAGTGGGGTTCCAGATTTCCAAATTTGGGGATTGTTTAGATCCAGGGATTTGGTTTAGATGTCTTTGTGTAAATTAACAAAGTTAACGATGACCGTCAGATCCCGAAAGTAGCAGAGTGAAAACCTGAGGCCGCCTCAGCTGGCTTTCAGGATCAGGGAGAAGGTGGAAAAGCAGAAACCTGTTGTTCTCAAGTGGTGGCTGACTCTGCCTGAAGTCAATGAGGGGAGACACATGAATAGCTGTGGCATTTTATATAGCTCGTTACATACGGGCAGCTTCCTTTCCCAGCCCCTCCAGTGCCCTGCAAGTAAAAACCCCTGTTTTTAATTTATGAGCATTTGCAATATCAGAGTGTGGATGTCGTGCAATCCTGTGCATTTGAGGGTGTGAAAAGGCCATTTCCAAAAGCAAAGTAAGGGTTAAAATGTGGCCTTTGGAGCCACAGCTGAAGCAAAGAGGCGAGGAGGTGCCGTGCTGGAGGTCATGGGACTGGGGAGGGCAAGCATGGTTTCAGCAGCACAGAGGTTAGTCCTCTCAGCAGTGACGCGAACACCTTTTTTGGTGTATCAGCACCTGTGCAGCGAGCGAGCCCTGGTTCCATGTATGCAGACGTCACGTCATGGTCTCAGTGGGGATTGAAACTGGGACCTTCACCACCAAAGCCACCGAGGTCCAGATTTCTACAGATATGTAGGCGTTGCTGTGCTCAGCATTGCAATGCCTAACTAAATTTAAGAGCCTAGATCTAATTTTCAAAAGGGGTTTAGGCACTTAGGAGGTGAAATCCCATTAGGTTTTGCAACACTGAGCACAGCAAAGCCTAAATACCAGTCTGCGGAATCTTGGACTCTCACATGGATCCCAGCCACCATCGCAGAGGCTGCAGGGGCCCGATCCTGCCACACAGTGCCTCCCACAAGGTGATTTTTAACTGGAGCAGAAACGACTCTGAGCCTTGCAGGGAGCCATCAGCAACTTTGCAATGATCAGAGCCTGGAGTCAGCCATTGTCAACATCTTCATTAAACAGCTCTGTGGCCTACCTTGGTAAGGGCGCTATTAGATACAAAATCAGATGTATTTCAAAGCAGCAAATATATAAAAAAAATTCTAACCAAAATAAGACTTATAAAAAAAAACCTTTGGTAAAGATCAGAGCAGGGAGTGGTACCTTGTGGTTCTGCCATATATTTAGCAATTTCCCTCTCCTCCTAATCGAGGAACAAGCCTGTGCAAGTGTTGAGAGGAAAGAAGGATTTTCGTGTTCTTCATTACTCACTTGTAGCTTCCCCTCCTGTGAGTTATGACTCATTTTCTCACTCCTGGGACATCTCTCATATAAACCGATCATACAATAATTCACCAGAGGGGTGAAAAATTAACTTGTCTTCTTAATACAGAAGTTAGGAAAATAGGCTAATAATTCATTCCCCTAGAAGAAACTGATATAATGGGAGCAGTCAGGTCACAGAATGGTGTGTAGCCCAAGCCAAAAAAAAAAATAAACGTGCCTCAGCTAGACTAGGGAGTTGGAAGTAGAAAGCCTGGCTTAACTTGATGGATGTGCATGCATTGCCTCAACACTTATTGTCTCTCTCTGGTTTTTCTGTGTTTTGTTTTAGGGTGTTTTGGGGTGGAGAGAGAGGGTGCTTTTGAACGGTGCTAGATTGACAACACCATAAAGGGAGTTCTCTTTCTATGCATAGAATGTGTATAACTTATTCGGCGGCATTGCAAACTTCCGCACAAGAGGCACCATCTCTGCATTGGAGAGGGTCATTGTGTTTCCATCCTCTTTCCTTGGCCTTTCTGCTGAGATTGTTGAAAAGGGCGTAGTCTACGCTACTAACATGTCAGTATAACTATGTGATTCTGGGTGTGGAAAATCCTCGGTATCCTAGAGGTGGAGTACATGTGCTGATAAGAGAAGCTCTCCTGTGGCACTAAGTGCTGCTGTGTTGAAATGTAGACAAGCCTTTAGTGCCACTCTCTTTGCAGTGTGGACATTTGCCTGCCAGGAGCTGCACTGAGATGACCAATTCATTTCACATCAGTCTCCAAAAAGTCATTGGAAGGTCATAAACACAGAGGAAGAGGAAGAGACAGTCCCTGTGCAGAAGATCAAACATGCAAACTATTCACAATTTAATTTATCATTCTGGGGCTTATCAAGTGGCTGTCAAGAAAACATAGGCGGTATAAATATATTTCTGGGGAGGAGCATAGCATCTGTTTAAGAGTGCAAAGCAATTCTGTACAGCAGTTTAGGACAGGAAATGAAGAAAAATATCATATCCAATTCAAACTGCAGGGAGAATTTAGGTCAGCAGAATATCATTACTCAAATTGGAATTTATCTAGGACACCAAGGCTAATAACGCTATTCTCGGGACAAGTGCTATGGAAACTTTAATGACCACCAGTTGTCATGACATTGCTTTTGCATCTGATCTGAAAGAGTGAGCCACTTGTAACTCTTAAAGCCCCAATTTCATGCCAGGCTGAACTGGCTGGTTCAGTTCTGATTCTGAAAGGGGAGTGATAACTACTGAATCAGCAGCTCCACTTTTCTGCAGCACTCTGGGTGGCTTTTGAGTAGCCCCCCCCCCCTATCTCCAAGTATTGTCCAGACCTGACCCTTCTTAGCTTGGGTTTTCTGACTGGACCACAGCCCCACTTGATATGACCTACATATTTTGCTTGTTCTTTAGCATTTAATTGCAAAAAGTAGAAACTAATTTTCTTTTGTGCTGAAAGAACATGTTGGTTTCATTGTGAAGGAATGGGATTGCGTGAACATGCTATTGAAGGATATTTTTAGGTGTATGTAAGATCAAAGCTCTGATATCTCTTGGTGCAGTAATTCATGTATCAATACTTAACAGCCAAAAAATCTCTTTTCTGTGTCTCCATTCATAGCATTTTCATTACATTTAAAGCTGCATTTTTTGACATTTTTGTGCTATGTACAGCTCTTTAATGCAGCACTTGCTGATTTGAATTATGCCAACCCTACATAAGTACAGAAATGTGCAGATTTAAAATAGAACAGGTTTTATCCAAGAGACAGGCAAACTTTAAGGTTTTCAGAGGCTGAGTTTGGATAAACCTTATCGAAACTCCATTGCTGTTGAAATTAGATAGGAGATCTTGCAAAAACAGGCTTTCGCATGCAACTGTTGGTAGCGCCTGGTGTTCAGAATTCTTCACGAATGTTTTCCATGTACTAATTTGTTATGTCTATTTCCAATTCTCATTTAAAATCAATATAAATAAATGGGTCTGAGCTGCCAAGTTTGGATCTGGAGGTGGTTTGGATCCAGGATTTTGGCTCAGGCTGTTATTGACAGTATGTCTACATGGAGATGCAGGAGGTTACGCTGAATTAATTGAAGGAGTGAACTTTGAAGCACATTAAACACCCCTGTGGATGTTCAGTTGTTGTCAGTAACAGGGAACCGTCCTGGAATGATCAAGCAGCCTTCACCTATTCGTAAGGATAAGCGTAAAGGTATTATCATATGCTTCTGTTTCCCATCAGGATTCCCACTTGTAACCTGAAACCAGGTGATGTTGCAAAATTCTACAGATCCAAAATCTGGATCCAAACTACCTAAAGCTCTGGGAATTTTGGATAAGGGACTTTTGCCCTAGCCCATCTATGTTAGATAGTATCTGTATTACCAAGACTGCATGGTAAGAGATCAATAATACAGACTGTGTGACATTAACAATACTATTCTTCTTTACGCAAGTTGACTAATTCAGTGTATGAGGTCAGCAATTCTTCCATTTCCTGATGATTTTTAACAATTATCCTTACACTTTATCCACTATGTAAATCATTTTCTTCCAAGAACTGAAATTAAGCAGTAATTAAAGTTTCCCTTGCAGTTGTTTAGATGTTTGATGGAGATGCTATTCCTACAAATGCACACAGCAATTGCTTAAAATCGATTCCATTGCTTATTTTGTGTCTTGAGAAGTTTCACAGAAAGCGGGGCATAAAATGCTAGTACAGGTCTCGTTCACATCACCGTCCATTTTAAGAATCACTTGATTTGCTATTTTAGCTTTCCTATTATAGACTAAGTGCTGCCCTTGGACATATGTATGGCTCCCATTGATATCAATGAGAGCTGCGTATGCATTCAAGGACAAAATTTACCTCTAAGCTTTTCCTCCTATCCCCCTTCCACAATCACTGAATGTACTATTACGGAATCACTTCTTTAATTACCATTTTTAGCACAAACTTATTGTTAATTTGACAGATGCCAGAAATAACTCACTGAAGCAATTGTCAGTGTATAAAAATTGGAAATACCCTTATCATTCACACATCATGTCTGACCTCAGAGTGCTTTACAAATAGTAGCATATTAATCCTCACAGCACTCTTTTGAATTCATTTAGGTAGATGAATATTATTAGCCCCATTTTATAGATATGATGACAGAGGCATCCACTGAAGACTGGCTCCTGGCTAGAGCCTCATAAGAAGTCTGAGAAATCTCCAAAATGGCAAAATATATATATTTACATTGTCCATAACTTTTCCCTGATTGAAACCCCCCCCCCTCCCCCGCTCTGTTTTTACAGTTCTGTGCCACATCTACCTTTGTGGCCCCATTCTGACTTGGAGTCATTTACTTTCATAGATACTTCTTGCAATTAAGTACATAAGACCTGGCTGCTTTAATTGAGTTCAGTCCAATTTGTCACGTCAGACTTTGAAAATTATGTGTAAGGAAAGATTTATGTCCCTTTTCGATTCAGCTAAAGTTGACAGAGGAAAGCTTTTGATCACTCAGCCATTAAGCACATTTCAGAATGGTGCCAGGCTAATTGCTGTGGGTTTGTTTTTATTTAACGCAATCGGAGCGGTTAGGGTACAGTGTTGTTTAAGACAGTAGGTTTTTGTGTTTCCTTAGAGTTTCTGAGCCCAATTCTGATCTCTCACACTGGTGTAAATCAAGAGTAACTGTCTTGCCTTGAAGGATACATGCTGGGAATGTGTGAATCCCAAACAAGTTCATAGTTTAGGGAAATTCTCTGCCCGATTTGCTGATTATTTTGTGGTATTTGCTCTACATGCTCAGAAATTTGTCCCTAAATTGCTGGTGACTGGACAGGTGGCTTTATGGGGACTGGGTCAGCACTGATGCCCCGGTCTCTTAGAGGAATGCTGGCTTCTTTGGCCTAGCATTGCAGTAACTGCTGAATTGAACCAGCAGTGTTAAAACTGGGTTCTAGAAAAACTCATACAGGGTAAGGTTGGGTTTCTACCTTTCATTCATCCTTAAAATTAAAGCCGAGCCATGTGGGACTGGTGACCCCAACGATTAATGTTGGGCTACAGTGCCTTTGCCTCTAGGTCACTCGTTCAAATCCATCCCTGATTAGTAGTGACTTCACGGTGTTGCCATCCAAAAGCCATGTGTAGGTCAGTGTGAAACGAGCTGGTGTCATCCTTGCAATTCCTAGTGGACAAGTGCCTGCAACATCAAAACCACCACCATTGGCCCCCTGTTTTAGCTCTCTCAGCAGAGAGGCCAAGGATTGTATGAGCCTTGGAGACCAAACTGCTTCTCTGCTCGAGCTGGTCCCTGCAGGCTGAGCTTGAGACACAGTGGCAGGAGCACTTGAGGCTGCCCTGATCTGTCAGATAAACTTTGGGCTGGGGTTTCCAAAGGAGCATAGTGGAAGTAAACCCCCTACTCCCAGTGAATTGCCTTTCGGTAATTCCCTTGGGCTATCTGAAAATCCCTCTAGGCAGGACGCTAGAAGAACTGAAGGCAATTTTCTGTTCTGCTCTGGGACTTCCTGGGGAACTTTCGATAAATCACCTAGTCTCTTTTTGCCTCAGTTCCCCATTGGTAAAATGGGGATCACAGCACTGCCCTATCTGTGAGGATAAACACATAACTAGTGTGAGGGGCTCAGATTCAATGGCAGCCAGGCGAGTACTTAAGAAAGACAGGACTGGTCATGTGGGAGCACCTTCCGCCTCCGATTCAATTCATATGCCAAATAGAGAAACAAATCAGCAGCTCAAATGAGGACTCAGTTTAAGATGTGGAGCTGCTGCTGCGTCTGTAGACTGACCTACTATGCTGATAGTACGCAGTCCAGCAAAAGACATGCTGCTTTATCGGTAGCTTTCATGCCATACTGGCCCTCGGTTGACATGGAAGGGCACTGATACAGGCTCCACGGACATCAGATCTTTGGGATTCAGCCAGCTGCTGGTAGCCTCTATTTTTTCATTTTCGGAAATACAGCTTGAGGAAATCATGTACAGGGAAGGATGACTCTTGCTAATGAAGTTTCTATTTCTCCCCCTAGCCTCCCCCCCCCCCCAAAAAAAACACAAGGAGTCAGAGAGAGGCTTCACAGGAATTTTAATTAGCCTCCCATTGGCATGAATATCATCTATAATATCACACACCGTTCAGAGACCACTGCAGGAGAATAAGCTAGTGAAAGTGGCACAGAATGGATGCCTTAACTTGGCATGCCCTACATTTTGTCAGGAACGTTCCATTAAGTAGGGCTCTTATTTCTGTTCACATGGGTTCTGTGCACACACTTTCTTTAGTTTCAATTTTTGAGGGGCAGCAGTGCAAAAAGGACAACACAGGTCAAAGAACCCGGCCTACTGTTTCAGGCTCAGACTTACGCTTTTTTTCACATTAAAGTTTGCTTTACAACTATAAGGGCTATAAGCGTTTTTCAGTCGAAGCTTTGATTCTGAAGCACAACTGTGCATCAAATTCTTTGGGCACAAACCCATAGATTACACTCGCCCCTGTGTATACCAGTTAGAAGAAGTTAAGTTCCTAGTGTGAAACTATTGTACTGCAAATTGTATAAGGAACAAAGTAGATTACAATGCCTGAATCCACAAGCCAAAGGGATTGTTGTCTTTTGGAGGTTGCCTTTCGAACCCAAGGAAGAATTGCAAAGTGCCCACTAAGGTCTTAACAAGTTTGCATTTTAATAAACTAAGCAACAGTTTACAAGGCAAAAGAGAAATAAAATCAGAGCCTGGCTCGTGCCCAACCCAGCACTCAGAACAAACAATTACAGATAAAATAAAAACACTCTGGTCTGGAAATTTTGTAAAAACAGCCTCTCGTTATTTCAACAAACATATCCCTGAATATTTTAGAATTCCCAGTATTCAGCCTGTATTTTCTGTTTTTTATTTGTATTCCTTTCTCCCCAATTCAATCCCACTGCCGCATCCTTGATGGTTCTCTCCATCCTGATTACCACACAGGCCGTCTATACTAGCATTATTTTCCTTCAGTCTTCAGAGCAGGTCTAGATTCAGTGGCTAAACTGCTGATCTTGTCCCCATATCTCTCCCCACTGTTATAAGCACCAATAGAGCTACACCTATGAAGATAAGTGGGGAAAATGCTGGTGTAGACAAGACATTCAGCATTGACCTATAAAGCCCTAAATGGGTTGGGTACCTGATTACCTGCGACATCACTTCCCACTCCATGCTTCACTGCCACAGCTGAGATCAACTGAGGCATTTGAATTGGAGCAGCCTTGCTGTAAACAGGAGAGAGCTGCTGGTGGGACATGAGATGGACTAGATTTGTTAACCTTCCAGACCCTCTGCAAAGTGCATATTTTTCCTCTGCCTTTCCCCCCAGGAGGTATTAGGATTTATATATGTATTGTATTTTATTTCCTGGTAAATATTTAGTTGTGTGATTAGGGTGGGAGGAAAAGTCCTTTATAGTATTCTTTTACATGTTCTTAATTTATGTAATGGGTATTCATAGCAAGGTTCCTTTTTATCCCTACCAAGCAGGGCCTGCCAAGTTGTCAGAAAAAGAAGGAAGGACAGGGAGAGCCAGCCATGACGTAAAAAAAAGTGAGCTAATTCTTTATTGAAAGTTGAGGTTAGTATGTGTATGATGGGAAGGTGGAGGCATTTGGCTAAGTACAAGGTACCCTAGAATATGGAATAATAGAATTAGATAGGGCTGAGTCCAGCCCCTTGTGCTGAGGCAGGACCAAGTAAACTTAGACCATCCCTGACAGGTGTTTGTCCAGACTGTTTTTTAAAACCTCCAATGATGGAAATTCTACAACCTCCCTTGGAAGCCTATTCCAGAATTTTAGTACTCTTTATAAAGTTTTTTCCCGATATCTAACCTAAATCTCCCTTGCTGCAGATTAAGCCCATTACTTCTATTCCTACCTTCAGTGGATATGGAGAATAATTGATCACTATCCTCTTTATAACAGCCCCAGGGCCGGCTCCAGGCACCAGCTGAGCAAGCTGCTGTTTGGGGCGGCAGATTGTTGAAGGCGGCATTCTGCCCAATCCTAGGGCGGCACGGCCGCTTTTTTGTTTGTTTGTTTGTTCTTGTTCCGCTCCGGCCGCCCTGTAGGGGGCGGCGGCGTGGAGAACCAGAGCACCCTGCAGGGCAGTCCTCTTCCTTCCCTCCCCGCCGACCGGAGCGGAGCCCTCGCGGCAGGCGGCAGGAGGCGACGCAGCGGGAGGGGCCACGTGGCAGCGCCCCGCTGTAGCCCTGGCCGCCCCCTTCTCTCTCTCTCCTGCCCGCTCCCTCCCCCTCCTCCAGCCGGTCCCCCTGCACCTGCGCTCCGGCCGCACCGCAGGTTTTTGGTTTTTTTTGCTTTGCCGTTCTGGCCGCCCCGGTTTTTTTTTTTTTGGCTTGGGGCTTGGGGCGGCCAAAAAGCCAGAGCCGGCCCTGAACAGCCCTTAACATATTTGAAGACTTTTATCGGGCCCCTCCTTAATCTTCTTTTCTCAAGAAGAAACATGCCCAGATTTTTTAACCTTTCCTCATAGGTCAGGTTTTCTAAACCTTTTATCATTTTTGTTGGTCTCTTCTGAACTGTCTCCACTTTGTCCATTTCTTTCCTAAAGTGTTGTGCCCAAAATGAGACACAGTACTCCAGGGGTCCTGGAACTATTTGCATAGTGGGGCTGCTGACAGCCATTAAACCAAACTGTAAACCCTGTGTATATAATGGAAACCACTTCATGCCAGTTCCAGCACCTATGCAGTACTCCAGCTGAGGCCTCACCAATGCTGAGCAGAGTGGGACTTGCATATGAGACTCCTGTTAATACACCCCGGAGTATTAGCCTTTTTCATAACTGCATCACATTGTTGACTTGTATTCAATTTGTGATCCACTATAATCCCCAGATCCTTTTCAGCAGTGCTACCATCTAGCCAGTTATTCCCCATTTTATAGCTATGCATTTGATTTTTCCTTCCTAAGTGAAGTACTTTGCACTTGGCTTTATTGAATTTCATCTTGATGATTTCAGACCCACTCTCCAATTTCTCTAAATCTTCTTGAATTCTAATCTTGGCCTCCAAAGTACTTGCACCTCTCCCAGGTTGGTGTCATCTACAAATTTTATATACATACTCTCTGCTCCATTATCCAAGTAATTAATGAAAATATTGAAAAATAGTGGAAGCAGGACTGACCCCTGCAGGACCCCGCTAGATACGCTCCCAATTTCACAGCGAATCATTGATAACTACTTTTTGAGTATGGTCTTTCATCCACTTGTGCACCCGCCTTATAGTAATTTCATAGACCACATTTCCCTAGTTTGCTTATGAGAATGTCATGTAGAACTGTGTCAAAAGCCGTACTAAAATCAAGATATATCATAACTATTTCTTCCCCCTATCTACTAGGCCAGTAACCCTGTCATGGAAGGAAATTGGGTAGGTTTTGCATGATCTGTTCTTGACAAATACTTGTTGGCTATTCCTTATAAACCAATTATCCTCTAAGTGCTTACAAACTGATTGCTTCATAATTTGTTCTAGTATCTTTTCAGGTATTAAAGTTAAGCTGACTGGTCTATAATTCCCTGGCTCCTTTTTGTTCCCCTTTTTAAAGATAGGTACTGTCTTTGTCCTTCTCCAATCCTCTGGGACCTCCTCCATCTTCCAGGAGTTCTTGAAGATAATTGCTAATGGTTCCCAGGTTGCTTCAGCTAGTTCCTTGAATACCCTAGGTCTTACTGACTTGACTACATCCAGGGATAGCTCAGTGGTTTGAGCATTGGTCTGCTAAACCCAAGGTTGTGAGTTCAATCCTTGAGGGGGCCATTTAGGGAACTGGGTTAAAAATCTGTCTGGTGATTGGTCCTGCTTTGAGCAGGGGGTTGGACTAGATGATCTCCTGAGGTCCCTTCCAACCCTAATCTTCTATGATTCTAACTTATCTAAATAGTCTTTAACTGATTCTTTCTTTCCCTATTTTGGTTTGTGTTCCTTCCCCTTTGTTTTTAATATTAATTATGCTGAGTATCTGGTCGTCATTAACCATTTTAGTGATGACTCCAGCAAAACATGCATTACACACCTCAGCCTTCTTGATGTCACCAGTTATTAGCTCTACTTCCCCACTCAGTAGAGGACCTACACTTTCCATCATCTTTCTCTTGCTCCTAATGTATTTAAAGAACCTCATATGTTGTTACAGTTCTTCTTTAATCTTTAAAAAAGAAATTTTAGTTCATTCTAGCCACTCTGCTGCCTTTCCTGGCTGCCTAAACAGCAATCAATGGAAGTGTTGACTTAATATTACCCATTTCTGCTAAAGTAGCTGCTAAAGAAGTGGAAACTTGTCTCCTTTCCAGAAATATTTATTGTGATTCTGTGACCTTAGTGATTACTATAATTAAGGTAGCACATTGTGGATGGACCATAGGGAACGAAGCCAGGCTTCACAGGACCATCCTTTCATCCAGGATTCATAGATGGTGTGCACTGAATGAGGCAAATGCCACTGTGAAGCTTGTGCTTCATCTAGGGCTCAGTCCTGCATCAGCTGAAGTCAGTGGGGGCATTCTTATTTACTACTGGGTGGAGGATCAGCCCCTCCTTACAAATCTTGTACAGTGACACTTCCTTCCTGCAGGCTTCATGCAGTGGGCTGGATACGCTGTTATGGTGGTGTCATAGAGAACATAGAGGAACGCATTTTCCATTGCCTTTTGCTGGTGAAAGATAACAAAACAACAGCCCTGGAGACTCGAGTCTGCTGTTTTTCCCAAGAAAAGGTAGAGCGTGGGCAGTGGAAGTCCCAGATTACTGACATGGCCTCACTACTGTGACTAAATCCCTGATCTGGAGGGCCCACCTCAATGGGTGAGAGGGAAGTTCATTCTCCATAGCCCATGAGCCCTTGACCTTTTTGCTATGAGCACCACTAAAATTACTAGTTAGTGCCAGCAGTGGTGATTTTTTTGCATATGGGCATTTGGAAATGAGCTACAAATGGTGAACTCATCTCATACTGGCTATTGAAAAGTCACTATATGATAAAAGCTTTTGGTTATTGTCAGCCTGACTCGGGTTTGGTCTGTTAATCTAGAGGTGAAAGTGTCTCTTGTCACTTAGGGCCCCCTCTCTGTCTGCTTTAGCATTCAAAAAAAGAAAAAGAAGAATTCTTAATGATAAAAACCAGAGTGGCACCTCTGCTACACTTTGTTCAGAGGGATTTTCCAGAGTAAGGGATCTGAATTGCAGCTCCTCAGTATTGTTCGCAGTCAATGGCCAGCCAGGCATATAAAACAACTCTGCCTTTCATCCACATTCAGTGTCACTATTACTAATGCCCTCAACAGTTATGATACCCTCTGTAGTCCTTGACTACCAAGGGCAAGCCTGATAAAGAAGTACAGGGTATGATAAGGAACCATATCTTCAGGTTTTCTGAAGTCCCCCTCATTTGAAACAACACCACTTCTGAGGTGAGGTCAAAAGGAAACACTTGACTACTAAGCAGTGTCCTTGGGTCTCCTGTGTTTGTGCTCAGAGTCCACCAGATTTATCTTAGCTATTTCTAAAACACCTATCACTGTGCTATCTAATAGCGGAGTAAGCCAGGTAAGGTCATAGCCAATATAAAATTATGATACTTCTCAATAGCACAACAAATTGGACAGTTGAAACTATCAGTTCTAGCTCAATACGATGCCATGCTCTCATCATCCAGGAGAGAGGTGTTACATTCAGAGAAAAGACACATTTGCCTTTTTTCAGCTGTTCGTTGTGTGGCAAGATGACTATTATTTTATGAATCCCAAAAGTGCTTGACTAAAGACATGATCTCTTGCCCCAAAGAGCTTACAGACTAAATTTTAGCCATGAATGGGTGAAGGTGATGAGCAGTATGAAGGGAATAAGTCTAGGAAGGTGAGGATTCAGTTATATGAGAGGTTCTCAAACTGTGGTCCGTGGACCACCAGTGGTCCATCAGCTCCATTCAGGTGGTCCGCAGATAGTTCCCTATAAGGTGCATGCCCGAGCCACCGCACACGAGAGAATGAAGGGCCATCCACCTAATGAGTGGAGCCTCACAGGTGGGGCTCCACTAATTAGGTGCCTGGATCCTGGAGAAGGAGCATCTATAAGGTGAGGTGGTGGCCTTGGGGGGAATAGGAGGTAGGTGGGAGGGGCAGTGGAGTGAGAACAGGGTGTGGGGGGAATTTGGGACGTGCAGGGCTGCGATGGCCAGAGAAAGAGGAGACTTTCCCCAGCTCGGGGGCTGCTGCGGTGGGGGAGGACCCCCCCTCCTTCCCAGCCCCAGCTCAGAGGCTGCCGCAGCGGGGGAGAGAGGGCACATCCATTGCATTAGAATATTGCAAATAGAATATTACAATATGAGCTGTGTGCTTTTATTTGTAGAACAAAAAAACATTTATTAATAAGTTTTATATATATATAGTGCTTTTGTCCAAAACACTTTACAATAGTTAGCTAACAGTACAAACATTTTGAAAGATCACTAAGTGATCCACTGAGACTCTCAGAAATTTTCAAGTGGTCCGCGGAAAAAAAAAGTTTGAGAACCACTGAGTTATACCATCACCACTCAGCCTGGGCACATCTTGATGGTTCTGTTAGTTACACATATATATATATAGTGACAGACCCAGACCAGTGGGGTACAGGAGTCTGGTAGAGGGCAAATATACTGGTCACTGGATGAGTAGTTTTCTGTTCCCTGAGTGACCAGAGAAGGGGCTGCACTAGAGTAATCAGGAACCTGCTAGAACCAGTTAAGGCAGGCAGGCTAATTAGGACACCTGGAGCCAATTAAGAAGAAGCTGCTAGAATCAATTAAGGCAGGCTAATCAGGGCACCTGGGTTTTAAAAGGAGCTCACTTCAGTTTGTGGTGCGAGTGTGAGAAGCTGAGAGCAAGAGGTGCAAGGAGCTGAGAGTGAGAGGGTGTGCTGCTGGAGGACTGAGGAGCACAAGCGTTATCAGACACCAGGAGGAAGGTCCTGTGGTGAGACTAAGGAAGGTGTTTGGAGGAGGCCATGGGGAAGTAGCCCAGGGAGTTGTAGCTGTCATGCAGCTGTTACAGGAGGCACTATAGACAGCTGAAGTCCACAGGGCCCTGGGCTGGAACCCGGATTAGAGGGCGGGCCTGGGTTCCCCCCAAACCTCCCAATTGACCTGGACTGTGGGTTCTTCCAGAGGGGAAGGTCTCTGGGCTGTTCCCCAACCCGCATGGTGAATCTCTGAGGCAAGAAAATCCGCCAATAAGCGCAGGACCCACCAAGATAGAGGAGGAACTTTGTCACACTATATATATATATATATGGGAAATAAAGACGTGAGAGTGATCAGTATTGCCTTATTCTTCATGGACATGGTGGAAGAGGTGTTTCCAGGATGTTTTTCACGATCAGTTAACAATAACAGGACTATACAGGGCATTATCCAATGTGTGCCATTCCAGAGGTTCAATGTTACAGCCAAGCTGAAAATACAAGTATTCACCCAGGCAGTGAATTCAGATATTAAGTTTTCCAAAAGAAGGAGCATCTGCAAACAGCCACATTTAGGTTTTGGCACTTATTTTTTCTCATAGGCTGGGGATAGGTGGATGGCACATGTCTGCTTCCCAAATTATTCATTCTTATAAGAAGGGTATGGACAGTCTGAGTATAATTGCAATTGAGTAACTGGAGTGATGGGTGCTATAAAGTACCTCCAAACAAATTAAACCTTTGAAAAAAAGACTAGAGAATTCATTAATTTCATAGCTTTCCTCTGACGTGACTATAGCAAAGGCAGTAGCATTGGTGAAAGCAAGAGGAGAAAAAGTCACTGTGATACGGAGCTTCAGGAGAGTTGGTGGGGGGCACATTTGACATAGCTTTTTGAAACAGAATTTGTCACTTTCATTCTTGTGATATAAAGAGTGCAGCCCCATTTATCTAGATCTTGGGGTAATGACAGCAGTGACAAATAAACATGAGGAAGGGAAATGGGAAGTGAATGCAGGAAGAGAAGAGAAAATGAAAGCTGGGGGAAGAGAAGAGAAATACTATTTAAGGACCCTCATAGACATGGGGTGAAATCCTGGTCCCTCTGAAGTCAATGGAAGCTTTGCCATTTACTTCAGTGGGGCCAGAATTTCACCAGTGGTCCCTGTTGCAAAGAGCTGAAAATCTGAGGGCTAGCTCACCAGTTTGGATCAGCTAACAAGGGAGATTGTGACTGCCTCCTGATCTCCCTGGTGCTCTGGGGAGGGAGTAAATTGGGACAGGTCTATGCTTGATGCAGCCACACGCTCCCCCCTCCATCCTCCCCAGCTACATGATGGGGAGACATAATAGCTCTGCAGAGTCTGCTTCCCCTGCCTGCAACATGTTACACCAGTGAATAGGAGTCAAGGGGTGCCTTGTACCCGTGCCAGGATCTGGCCCTAGAAAGACAGGCAGAACTTTGCACAGAAAGTGGGAGGGAAAGGGATAAAATCAAAATATATACAATTTTATGTAGATTTAAAAATAAATCATCTATAGCCAATTCGCTGTTTCCATTATGATGGATTCATTTAAACCTTATATTACGAGTAGGGTTAAAACCTCACTGAAACTGATGAGCATGAATGTACCCTTCATTTAAGAGCCCCAGTTAAAGCAAGGCATGATGAAATCTGCCCAGAAATTAGCACCAGGTGGCCAGAAGGCTCCACTGGGAATTGTTTGAGAAGGAACATGCATGAGCCAGAGAAAGAAACCAAGCACCATCTTAGAAGCCCACTGTAGACCTGGGAGAAGCCTAGAGAAAGCAGCTGTGTCTGGTGCTCACCAAAGAGGCTTGGGGCTGTATGCTAAGAAACTGCTCCTTTTATTCTGGATTCCTCCTGTGTATGGGGAAGCAGAACTTAATATGTTCCTTGTAAATAAACAAAAGAAAATACCAGACTCCATGTCCATTTTGACTCCCCACTGGAACATCTTTAGGGCCCTGAACTTCGACTAGCAGTTTGTGTCAAAAAGGGGTCACACTATTAAGTGGAAAGTAAATTGACTGTGTATTGTGATTTAATAAAGTACAAAATAAATGATACACAAATCTTTTATTCCTCAACTTTCAGGGAGCATGACAGTACCATATATTTCCTAATTTATTTGGCACGTTGGCTTCAGTCAATGCAAAGTGATCAGGTGTCTTCAAACTCTTCTCTTCTATTAGTCATTTTCCTGGTCATCGCTAGTTTCCTTCCTCCCTCTCCCTCCCTCTGTGTACTTGGTGTGATTTAAAGAGTACAATTCTGTTTCCTTGGCTCTGAGCTGTGGGATCGCACTTTCCCAGCTGGAAGGTGCACAGTATGGGAGCGCACTCTGCCGATCTTTTCCTTTTGAATGGGTTTTGAAAGCTGAGTATGTGATATAACAGAGTTTTGCTTGAAGACCTTTTAAACACAGGCTTCCAACAAACTTTACATTTGGGTGGCTTGAAAACAAATACTGTTACCCAGGTGACGTTATCCTAGAAAAATGTTGATTTAAGAAAAAAATGATAGTAATTATTTTTGTTTGCTTTCTCTCCTGTGGCTAATTCACCTAATTATGAGCTGATTGTTTGCTTGGTTCGGGAAGTGAGGCAGTGTGAGATTTTTCTCATGCACGAAGAGAAGAAAATGAATGTACTTACAGTCTGATTTGCTCTTCATTTAGATTAAGGAAAACAAGAGAGAGGATTATAGCCCCAGTCCTGCAGTTGAATCTGCATGAACAGACCTCTAAAGGATCAGGATCAGAAAGACAGTCTCTACCTTCCAAAGAACTTATTTAGAGTGCACACTCTTCAGGGACCCTCTTTTTGTTCTGTGTTAGTAAGCGGCTAGCACAATAGGGCCCTGATCCATGAGTGGGGTCCAATGGCACTACTGCACTACAAATAATAAATCAGGCTTGCATGTCTCCATGTGAGACAGAGCATAGTGATTCACTGAATAACATCCTGTATCGGAACCTGGAACACGAAGTGGCAGCTGCCTCTTTGGTAAGCGGGGAGATGCCTTTCCAGATAAAGCTAGACAGGAAATAGAATTATAATTACAGGTATCTTGTTTATGGTGTGTAAGTGGAATTTGAGTTAAATATTGTGGGCTTTTTGTTGACCTTGGTGTCAGTATGAACCCAGAACTTGTCCTTGACACTATGAGGTTCACCCAAGGACAAATTCCACATGACAGAGGCACTGGCGGTTAGGAATTCAATAGTGTTTCATAGTTATTTGGCTTCATTTGAACCTAAAAACTCAAAACCATAACTAACGAGTGCAAACCGATGTGAACGAAACCCAAAGTAGGTTTGTCAAGGCCTGGTTCCTGGCGGACCCCTCTCATCAGGGGCTGACAAAAAGCTTAGTCTGTTTTCAAGTGGAGAATCATGAAAGAAATCAGTAGTTACAGCCAACAGGGAGCTGGGAGGAGGGCAACTGTATGGGGGAAGAGGGTGCAGGACAGGGGCTCCCCTTGAGCACCCATCCCCCATTCCCTCCATTCTCCCTTGAAGCTCCTCTCATACTGTGGGGTCTCACAGGTTCCTCTCCAGTTTCAGTTTGTGTCAATCCTTCCACATCAGTATGAGCCATGCAAGTTCCTCCATCTCATTGAAACACGCCAAGGTGAAGGCAACTATAATGGTATATACTTCACATTTTTAGTGTTTCATATATAGTTGATATCCATTAATACCAGAATCTATTAATTTGCCAGTAGCTCGGAATGCGTGACAGGGGATGGATCACTTAATAATTACCTGTTCTGTTTATTCCCTCTGAAGCACTGGGCATTGGCCACTGTTGGAAGACAGGATACCGGAGTAGATGGACTTTTGGTCTGACCCAGTATGGCCGTTCTTATGGTCTTAGAATACCAACCTCAGGGCGGATTGTTAAGAAGCAGGGCAAAAACCCCAAACTGAAACTGGAGAGGGACCTGTGAGTCCCCACTGTATGAGAGGGGTTTCAAGAGAGAACAGACGTAATGGGTGGATGGGTGCTCAATTGGTGTTCAACCCGTTTCACCAACCAAGTAACAATTGTAAACTCCTCAGGCACTATACAGCTTTAACATGGAGTCACAGACAGTCCCCTTGGGCATTCCAGTCTATCTTGCCACACTGGCAAGCTTGACTCTGTGATAAATGGTCACTTTACATCAAAGATCACAAAATATTCAGGTTACTCCCAAATCCAAAGGACCTGTCACTTTCCCTGGGTCAATTTGCACGTCAGATCTCACACCAAAGACAATACTTGCAGCCAACACTGTAACTAATGAATTTAAGTTCAAAAGATAATAGAAGCTTCTATAATAAGCAAACTTGTATGTCCTTTGGGACTAACTCAAGCCAAGCAGCTTGGGAATCTCTTGTTTATGTTCATATAATCATAGAGGTGTAGGACTGGAAGGGACTCAGTAGGTCATCTAGTCCAGTCTCCTGCACTCCAGGCAGGACTAAGTAATAATTAGACTGTTCCTGACAGGTGTTTGTCCAACCTGCTCTTAAAACTTCCAGTGATGGAGATTCCAAAACCTCCTAGGTCATTTGTTCCAGTGCTTACCTACCCTAACAGGAAGTTTTTCCTAATGTCCAATCTAAACTGCTCTTGCTGCAATTTAATCCTTTTGCTTCTTGTCCTATCCTCAGAGGTTAATGAGAACAATTTTTCACACTCCTCTTTGTAGCAACCTTTTATGTACACCTCTACCCCGATATAACGCTGTCCTCGGGAGCCAAAAAATCTTACTGCGTTATAGGTGAAACCGCGTTATATCAAACTTGCTTTGATCCGCCAGAGTGCGCACCCCCGCCCCTCCGGAGCGCTGCTTTACCACGTTATATCCGAATTGGTGTTATATCGGGTCGCGTTATATCAGGGTAGAGGTGAACTTGAAAACTGTTGTCATGCCAACCCCATCAGTTTTCTGTTCTCCAGACTAAACCAACCCATTTTTTCAACCTTTTCAATCTCATAGGTCATGTTTTCTAGACCTTTAATCATTTTTGTTGCTCTCCTCTAGCCTTTTTCCTATTTGTCAACATATTTCCTGAAATGTGGCACCCAGGAATTTTGGCCCCTTAGAGTCCAAACACCATAAAAATACACAAATTTTTTCTGGTCAGGGATTTTTATTCCCAGCTCCCTGGAGTCCAGAATGATGGGATGAGTGTAATCTCCATGTAACCTCTTCATGGGTGGGTTGGGGGAGCGATCAACAAGGTCTTTGTTCCACAATGGCCCATTTGGATTCAGTAGTCCTTCCTGATGGGCAGGAGATAACACCTTCTGTGGGAACTCAGCATTTTGCATTAGGTAATTTTTTTTCCAGTTTGGTGACTAACAGGTTCAAAACAAACATTTTACAGTTATAGCACAAACACTGAAGTATTACCTTATAGCATACAGATATTATAAGTAGGATTAATACATGCAGCATCATACACGCATCATACAAGCATTCCATAAAGTTTAATAACACTCTTATAACACTAATATCTATTTTAACTATACTAACTCACAGATAAGCCAGTCTGGTTTCCAGCTATGGTATTGCTTAATGAGGCCTAGGGCCTTGGCATGAGCTGGCAGCCGGTCTGCCAGTGTCTCTATTGTTTCTAGTGCCTGGAGGTGAGACCTGAACTTTTGATAATAGTGGACCATGATGTTAAGAAGGATCCTCAATGGCTGAAGAAACTGTTGTTTCTAAGAGTCTAGGACTTCCACAGCTGAAAATCCCAGCTCCCAGTAGAGGAGGAGGGGAGGGTTCTTAGGAGAAAACATGAGTCAGGCTCACAACTAGTAGGGAAGTAAGAGGGAACCATAGCTTCTTGTCGCCAAGATGATGTTTGGGTAGTCTGAGCATCTAAATTTAGATATCTTGAAGATATCATTTAGATATGTGTATCCATCACATACAGCTTAAGTGTAACCCTTCTGCCCATCTAAGTTGGCAGCAACAAGGGCCGGGTTCTGTATCTAGGGGTTCCGTTTCAATAACGCAATGCAAAACCGGCTCGAGCCCCCACCCAGTGACCTGGGACAATTACATATCACCCCCTGGGTACTTCTAAGAGGCAATACTTCCCCTCTCGCAAGCACGGAGTCTGAGTGTAGCAGAAAATGTTTAATAACATGAGGTAAACGACATCAGCATAAAATTGGAAAAACACCACAAACAGGATTCATAACACAAACCATGAGCAAAACCCACCCCAGCAAATTGGGCTGTGTCCTTTCCCTTTGGTTCTTGAATCCAGCAACCCAAAAATCACCCAGAGTCCCCAAAGTCCAACACCCCCAAAGTCTCTTGGGTCCAGCAACCACCCAAAGTCCCAAAAGTCCAACAACCCCCAAAGTCTCTGTCCCTGGTCAGTGCAGCCCCAGAGTAAAAGGGGGGGGGCACACAGGGTGTTAAGGGGCACCTTACGTGATCCGAGGCTGGCCAGCCGTCTGTTTCTCCGTGGGGGTTCCGCCGCAGCCTTCACCATGAGCCAGTCCACTTTCCTGCCATCCCACGAACTGCTCCGCTCTACAAGCTGCTCCGTTCCACTCCGCTCACCAACCTGTGAGCCGTTCCAGCCGTCCCCGCAAACAGCTTCGCTCGCCGTTCTTTGGGCCACTCCAACCAGCCCCACAAGGCTCCGCGCCGCTCGCTGCTCCTCCAGTTGTCCCCACAAATTGCTCCGCCAGCTGCTGAGCAATATAGCTTCAGGCTCCCCCACTAGTTAACACAGCACTCAGTGATCTCAGCTCTTAATAACTTTAGCTCTTTTGCAATTTCAGCTCTTAGCGATTTCAGCTCATAGTATAGTAGAGGAGCCCCAGTGCTGGTGCACCCTTGGCCCAAAGTGAATTCAGCTCAGCAGCCTGTAACTAGACTTCTAATGGAATCAAAGTTAGCTCTGACATTCAACAGTGGAGAGAGGAGATGGTGCAATTGGTGTTTCAGACCCTCAGAGGTACAAATACCTGTCCCCATCCTCTCTCAATTCACTGGGTTTTGTAACCCATGCCCCTTGTCAAGCAAGTGCTACTTAGGTAATGGTGAAGGACTCACTCAGTCCTTCTGTCATACAACAGTTCCACTGGCCT
This sequence comes from Emys orbicularis, assembly GCF_028017835.1. NCBI lineage: Eukaryota > Metazoa > Chordata > Testudines > Emydidae > Emys > Emys orbicularis. Next base: position 352,381,946 of record NC_088683.1, read on the forward strand.
TGATTCACAGAATCAGGGTAACAAAACTTTATTCTTCCTGCCCCAATAACAGAGAAACTGGGGATCCCACACCAGCCAAAGTAACCACTTTCAGTTGCTGTTGTTTCATGCCAGGCGAGTGGGTGTGCCTATGCAAACAAGATTAGCCCCTGGAGTTCTTTTCCACACTTGCCATAATTCACCACCAGATGTCAGGGTAGAGCTCATCCTGACTCTGCTTACATAAGCATAGGCCCTGACTCATGGAAAAAAAATGTGTAGGTGCTTAGCACCCACCATCAGTCAGCTCCCTCCGCCCTCACATCTCCCATCCGCCGGCGGCCCCGCCAATCAACTTCTCTCCCTCCCTCCCAGCGCTTCCTGCCCGCTGTGATCAGCTGTTATGCGGCATGCAAGAGGCACTGGGCGGGAGGATGAGAAGCAGGGATGGGGCGTGCTAGGGGGAGGACGGAACTGGATGGGAAGACACAGGGCGGGGCTGAGTGGGGGGCAGGAAGAGGCAGGGTGGGGTGGGGACTTGGGGAAAGGGGTTGGATGGGGACGGAGTCTGGAGTGGAGCAGGGGATTGAGCACCCCCAGGGCCCGGAGGAAGCCGGCGCCTGTGGCCTTAAGTATCAAGTAGCCATTAACTGGTTAAAAGGAACATTGAAACTACTATACCAAAGTAAACAATCAGCAGAGCCCTTAAGGCAGTTTGGCTGGGTCTACCATTGTTTCACTAACACCGGTGAACGCCAGTGCCCTGTCTTTGTTTGGACTCCTCTCATGACTACTGCTGGTGAAGGCGCTATTCAGAAAACAGGAAACTTCCCTCTGAGACTAATACCTGGCCGACATTATACGACTTCACTTATAACTGATCCTTCTCAAGGTCTTTTAAGTGTAAACAACATGGATAAACATTTAATTTGACATTTATGACCTTTAAATATTCATAAGCTATTGAATACTAAGGAAACACCTACTGCAGCGTTCAAGCTTGAATAAACCCCTCAATATGTGATGTGTACGTGAATTCCTTTCTGTGCTCGGTGGGGAGTATGGAGGTTCAAGTCTTGAGAATTACATTATTACTAAAATAACAAACTCCTTTTAACAGAGTCCTCGGCGGACTAGGCGGCCTTACGGGTGGCATGCCCAGTGCCACCTCCCAGTGGGAAGGTCTTTCAATCCAGTCCCTGTTCTTACCAGAGGGGGACTGAAGTGGGTTTCAGGCTTATGTCCGCCCCATCCCCCGCATCATGGGCAGTTTGTAGGAGAGGCTGGGCCCTCCCACTCCACCGGGCTCCATCCCAGGCCCTACGAGGGTCAACAGTGTCTAGCACCCTAACGTGCCCTCTGAGTGACCCTCACTTTCTGCCATCTGCTTCTCTCCCCCAGCTCCAAGTCCAATATAAGGGGAAAAGAAAAAGATAACGAAACTTTCAGCCCCAGCAGACACAGCGTAGTCTTATTCCTCTCACAACGCTTCTCCAGTGCTCTTGTCTAGGAGACTCCGGGTAGGTCTGTCTTCCTCCCCAGCCTTCTACCTTCTGAGCTGAGTTGCTCTTTTTCAACTTCTCCAGTTGGCGCATGCTCTGCAGGTCTGGAGGGGCGGGCTACCTGGGCCTGGTATTGTCCTTTATCCCCTGCCAGCCCAGTGTGCGGTTTGTACACCCAGTCACACTCCCCCCGCTTCTGGAAAGGCTGGCTGGAGTTTTAATATTTGTCAAGTACCCACATTGCCCCCAGGCTGAGAAGACGACTCCTCTCTGACCCAAGGAGTTTACAATCTCTTATTACTAGAGGATCACACGCTTTGTTACTTCTAGTCTAAGCCAAGCACATTGCACACACCAGGGCCTGCTTTCATGCCTCTATCTCCCTCACACACACACACACACACACAATCTCCCTGTGTACCACCCTCCCATCCCTTTCTATTTCAGGAACTCACTGCAGGGCCCCACCATGCCAGGAGCTGTGTGTGCTCCCCATCCCTCCTCCCCCTGCACACCCTAGTACTACATTCCAGCACATGCCACGGGCTCTGTCCCCCATATTCTCCCTATGCCAAGGGCTCAGGGTCCTCCCCCAGGTGTCCCTCCCTACAATACTAGGGTCCCCCATTCTCTACCCATTTCAGGGGCTCGTTAGTGGCATTGAGGGATGATTTACTCCTGTCAATGGATAGACAGACACCCATTCTCAGCCTCTGGGACATCTCTGCAGCATTCAATGCTTTTGACCATGACCAATGCTGTCTAATCTGAGAGAGATGGAAGGATCCAGGGTAATGGTTTGAGTCCTTCCTGGAAGGACACACAGGGCCGACAAGAGCGGGGGGAAGCCGGTACAAATTACCGGGACCTGGAGGTCCGGAAGGGGGCCCGGGGCCCAGCTTCCCCCCCCCCCCTCTCGTCGGCCCTGTTTAGCCGGTCCACCCTTGCTGGGGGGCCCAAAAAAATTTTTTCACCAGGGCCCGAACCCACTCTCGGCGGCCCTGGGGACACATACAATGAAATTGCACCTTCACCATAGACCCCTCACTTGTAGAGTTCCACAAGACTCAGTTCTCTCTCATGCTTTTCAACCATCTGCATAAACCACTAGGTGAACTGGTCAGACAACATGGACTCAAATGCCAGCAATATGCAGATGACACACAGCTCTACCTACCCTTCCTTATATACAACCATACCATTAGCACCAAGATGGCCCAATGCTTGGAAAAGATCAGCTCAAGGATGAAGAACAGCTGGCTGAAGCTGAGCCCAAGCAAGACAGGGGTGATGCTTGTAGACAGAGAAAAGCATTTTGAAGAGTTTACAGACAAGATGCATTCTCGTTTGGTTGAAGGCACACACCCACAATTGGTCAATTCTACCTATAGTTTAGGAATACTCTTGAATCCCTCACTGATGCTAAGTTCTCACGGAGCAAGTAATGTTTTCTACCATCTCTGGTTGGTTTTGAGACTCCATGCCATCCTAGAGGACAATGACTCATCCTCAGAAATTCGTGCCTTTGTCACCTCTCAGCTGGACTACAGCAATACGGTAGATCTGGGCATGAAGCCTTCATCGCTTAGGAAACTCCAACTAGTACAGACCACTGCAGCATATGTCCTCAGTAATACAGGTTATTGCAAGCACATCACACTTCTCCTCCATTCTCTGTAGAGGCTTCCCATAGAATTTTGAATCAAGTTCAAGGTCTAGGTCTTTATCTTAAAGGCATTCAATGGCCCAGGCCCAGCATATCTAAAAGGGCACCTAAAGCTCTGGGATGAAGTCCATAGTCAACAACTGCCCTTCTTTGACACTGTGGACCTCTCTATAATAAGGTTAAAGCTTGTCTGTGCAGTAGCCAGAACTTTCTTGGGGGCCAGACTGAGACTGTGAAATGAAGTATTCCAAGAACTAAGGACCATCACAAACCCTTCCCTCCTTCCACTCCAAGTGAAGGGTATATTTCTTTGACCTGCCTTCTGCAACATAAACACACAGCAACAGGTTAAAAAACAAAAGCAAACCCTACCAAAACAAGACATTCAACTACACATGCTTCTCTCCCTGGAGAGAGGATGAGGGCAAAAACAACAGGGATATGTAATCCTGTTGCTTAATTAACTGCTGGAAGGTGGTCATGAGCATAGCATAAGAACCTACAGAATAGGTCAGTGTGGCCCACCGTTCCCCTCTACCCCACACCATGCTAAGGACCCCTATCGTCCCCCTCAAGCCAGGGTCTCTGTGTGCCCTCCTCCATTCTCCTCTTCCTCCCCATGCCCCTCCTTTCTTCCTCACCATTCTTATTTCTGTTATTTCTGTCTAGGAGACAAGTCACTCCGGCGGTCAACATTTTTAACCTGTTTTGGGAGGAAGGTAGAGCCAAAATGAGGGTTACTGTTAAGACGGAACGTGTTAATGCAGTTTTGTTGTAGCCATGTTGGCCCCAGGATATTAGAGAGACGATGTGGGTGAGGTCATATTTTTTATTGAACCAGCTTCTCTTAGTGAGAGAAACAAGCTTTCAGGCTTCCACAGCACTCTTCTTCAGATCTGGGAAATGGCTGCCATCAGCTGGCTCTTTTATCTGTAGGGAATTACAGAGCTGGTTGAAGCTGCTGGCTCTGCTAACCAGATGCCAGGGGGGTTGTGGGTCCCTTGTTTTTCCCTTTTGGTTTTCCAGTTTTCACCAAAATCAGTAGGCCCATTGATACCTAAAACATTCCCTGATATTTTAGAATTGATCAGGTATGGTGCTCATAAGTTAGCATGTTACAAGCAGGCAAATAGGCAAACATCATCAAGTTGAGCGTAAGACCTCACTTCACTCAGTCAATTATTATAGTGGCACCTATGGTCCCACTCCTGGCTCAATTGCATTAAGTGCTGTAGACACACACACACACACACACACACACACACACACACACACACACACACACACACACACACACACACACACACACACACACACAGTCTTTGCTGACTGGTAGTGGATTCCCCAAGCACTGGGGCATCTACAAGTTGCATAAAGGAGCTGAGTCAAAGGAGAAATGTATGGAGCAACCCTAGGCCTTGGCTATCCAGCCCTGAGGCTGTTCTAATTTATGCTGGCAACTAGACCCATTCCTGGGGTGTAAAGGTGGCATAAATCCCGGTTTGCCTTGAACCCAGCCCCCACACAAGCAGTGCCAAATGCAGCTCAAAATCAGCCCAGGATCAGGGCCTATCTATATAAAATATCTGTCTGACTTTCATACATCACTTTGATAGCATTTCTGTACTGGCTTCTCTTGTTATCTATCTGTCTTTTATTGCTCTCATGTTAGCTGTCCATTTAATAAAATGGTCCATCTTGTTCATAAAATCAATGTTTACAAGCCTAAGAGGTTTTTAACCAGAAAAAACAAAAATAAACAGTAGATTGTTGGTGTGAAAGGGTTTCTTGCACCTTACATAATTGGAAACATGTGAGAAGTAAGATGAAATAAATGAAATTGTCATTTTTGTAGGTAGGAGAAAGGGTGGTCAACTGGTCAGGGCGCTAACTTGGATTCGTTTCTCTGCTCCGAAGAACAGCTTGAATCAGTACCAGCATGTATGATATATACGCTGAAAATTACTAGCACATTGAAAGTTAGCAAAAACCAAAATCATTTTACCTTTAGTGGCCACAATCAGAGCTCAGGATTCCATGTTTCTTCGATTTGGTGGGTGTTCGTAATCTTTGAAGCAGTGCAGGGAAACATTGCAAGTGAATCCAATGAAGGAGGAATGGATAGGCAACTATTTTGTTTTAACGTGTAATTATATGTCATTTGTCAGTCTAAATATTCTTTTGCTTCTTTGGGATCTTAGCATATTGTAGTTGTTTTGTCTTATTTAAAAAGCTTTCCCATTCACCTTTTAAATAAGCCAGAACATGTTATGTCTGTGTTTCTCTTTTAAATTTATTTTTTTATGATGACTTGATTCCCATGGTTTAAAACACCTCAAATTACAAAGCATGTGCATGCTTCATAACACCCCCACCCCCACACAGATATATCAGTTGAAATTGCTTTAAAATAATCCTATAATTTTTCCTTGAGCAATGACAGATTTTTTTTAAAGCCTATTCTCAGGAGACATTTTGATAAGAGCTTTAAGTTGATTACTTTTTATATCCTGTGTGCTGTTTGGCTGATAAGCTCCCAATCTCCATCACTTCACATTGTTTTTAAACTTCCTGTGCTGAGCCCATCTACTCAGTGTCATCTTTTCAGTTGTTGGCGTGAAGGTGCCAATGGAAGTGAACAGAAAGAGGAGTGGCATAGCCCAGAGCCATGTTAGAGATTAAGGGTCAGCCTACCCAGAAAAATAGCTATTCTACCGTCAGAAATTAAACTGATAATCTCTGGAATGCTGTTCATCTTCCTTTAATCATACAAGCTATGACAGGGTCTCTGATCTAAATGTTGCAGCCAAAAACCTCTTGCTTCTTGTTGCTCAGATCTGTAAAATCTGAGGGTTTTCCTTTCTTTTAAACCTCTTTTGATCACTTGATGATTACCTATTTTGTTCATTCCCTCTGAAGCACCTGCCACTGGCCACTGTCGGAAGACAGGATACTGAGCTACATGGATCTTTGGTCTGACCCACTATGGGCATCTTATGTTCTCATGTTTCTTACACTTCTTCTGAAAAGTTTACAGGGTGGAAGGAAGGTTTAGTGTTTAAGGCACAGGATTGGGGGTCAGGAGATCAGGACTCTATTTTTCAGCAATCTTGGGAAAGCCACTTAACCATTCCTTGCATCATTTTACTCATCAGCATAATGGTGGTGATGAATTAGCTAGTGTGTGTATGTGCACCACTGTCCTCTACTGGAAGAAATCAGAACTGCTCAATTTTTTACAGTAGGCTCTACACTGTTTTTAGCTTTAGAATTTGTCCTTCAGCTCAAATGGCTCTGCTCTTGGAGTAGGAGCATAGGAGTTCTATACCCACTGATGCCAAGTTCCCAGAGACCACAGCGTACACCACAGTGGTAAATGTAAAGTGTTCTATTTGGCTAATGATTTGTTACAATACTTCAAAGTGACCATGCGAGTTTAAGTTTTTAATGAGTTTAAAGGTGATTAAGATTTTTGGATGGAGGATGCTGTAGAAGCTTCTTAGTAGTAGTAGTATTTATTTTATTACTTCAGTCACGTTTATGCTTTTTTCCTTTGTAATTAAAACAAGAAGCTGATACCTAAAGAGAAAATACAATATTTGGCCTATAAGGTTTTCCAGAACAGAATAGTAGTCTATCTGATCTGGTTTCCTGATTCTCTGGGCCAGCGTTAGGCTGGTTTAGTGGTCTGTTGTTCAAATGTGAACTATAAGTCTCTATGAATTATGAGTTCAGATCTCAGCACCATTGACCCAGCCTTTTGGCCATCTGAGAGCCTGTCATTTTCACTGCGCTAAGGCCAATTTGGGCCAAAGACCTGTCAGCACTACATGGACATAAAAAAAATAGCAGATCCATATACTGTGTAAATAAGGTTGGAGTGGGGCTGCCTCTCTCCGACACACAAGATAGGCCAGCAGTTGGACAGAAAGCTGAAGCCAATAGCTTTGAAAGGGGGGTCGGAGCAAGGAAAGACTCTTGTGATCTACGCCCCTAAACTGAGAGAGAGACCCAATGCCAGTACCTGATCTGGAGGATGGCGTGGACTGCACCCTCTGCAAGTTTGCAGATGACACTAAACTGGGAGGAGAGGTAGATACGCTGGAGGGTAGGGATAGGATACAGCGGGACCTAGACAAATTAGAGGATTGGGCCAAAAGAAATCTGATGAGGTTCAACAAGGACAAGTGCAGAGTCCTGCACTTAGGACGGAAGAATCCCATGCACTGCTACAGACTAGGGACCGAATGGCTAGGCAGCAGTTCTGCAGAAAAGGACCTAGGGGTTACGGTGGACGAGAAGCTGGATATGAGTCAGCAGTGTGCCCTTGTTGCCAAGAAGGCTAACGGCATTTTGGCTGTATAAGTAGGGGCATTTCCAGCAGATCGAGGGACGTGATCATTCCTCTCTATTCAACATTGGTGAGGCCTCATCTGGAGTACTGTGTCCAGTTTTGGGCACCACACTACAAGAAGGGTGTGGAAAAATTGGAAAGAGTCCAGTGGAGGGCAACAAAAATGATTAGGGGGCTGGAGCACATGACTTATGAGGAGAGGCTGAGGGAACTGGGATTGTTTAGTCTGCAGAAGAGAAGAATGAGGGGGGTGTAGAAGGGCTCGGCCGAGGCTCGTCCCTCCGCGGGGCTGTGGGGTATCCCACTGCCTCGCAATAGTTTGCTATGGGCCCAAGCCCTGGGTCAGGGCTGGCCAGTAAACAAACAGTCAGGAGCTCAGGCCCTTAGGCAGGGGCTGAGCCAATAGTTCAATATGAGCCCTGGTCCTAGGTCAGGGAGGGGCAGCAAACACACAGTCAGGAGCTCAGGCTTCTGAGCGTCCGGTGCGAGGGGGAGACTGCCACCCGTGAGTGGGGTGGCAGAGGGGACGCAGGCCCACCCACTCCACTGCGTCCCAGCCGGGGGCCCTAGCAGCGGCAGAAGACTCGCTGCTGTGTCAGTGGGGATCCTGACCGCAACACACTGACATTGGTTCTGGCCCTGCTGCGGCCAGACCAGGGTTGGCTGCCCCCGGGCTGCTTCCGGACTCCCCCTCATAAGGTACCTGGGTTTGGCCGGCGTCCTCGGCGGTTTCCAGCATCATCGGTTCCTCCGGGTAACCAGTGAAGGGTAAGCTCAGCTGCTCCTCGGGGTAGCTGGCGAGGGGTAGGCGTGGCTCCTCGGGGTAGCTGGTGAGGGGTAGGCGTGGCTCCTCCTCAGGGTAGCTGGCGAGGGGTAGGCTCGGCTGCTCCTCAGGGTAGCTGGCGAGGGGTAGGCTCGGCTGCTCCTCGGGGTAGCTGGCGAGGGGTAGGCGTGGCTCCTCCTCGGGGTAGCTGGTGAGAGGTAGGCTCGGCTGCTCCTCAGGGTAGCTGGTGAGGGGTAGGCTCGGCTGCTCCTCGGGGTAGCTGGCAAGGGGTAGACTCGGCTGCTCCTCAGGGTAGCTGGCGAGGGGTAGGCTCAGCTACTCCTCGAGGTAGCTAGCGAGGGGTAGGCATGGCTCCTCCTCGGGGTAGCTGGTGAGAGGTAGGCTCGGCTGCTCCTCAGGGTAGCTGGTGAGGGGTAGGCTCGGCTGCTCCTCGGCGTAGCTGGCGAGGGGTAGGCTCGGCTGCTCCTCAGGGTAGCTGGTGAGGGGTAGGCTCAGCTGCTCCTCGAGGTAGCTAGCGAGGGGTAGGCTCGGCTGGCCTGGCCAGTCCTCGGGTTGGCCGCGGCCTGCCGGCGTTCCCCAACCCAGGTTAGGCCACAGGCATCTGGCCTCTCCGGCGGCTGGCTTTCAAGTGAGCTTTGCAGCGGGGCTTTTCTACTTCCTGTTCTGCGCCGTGACCTCTGGGGGGTGGGTGCAGGACCCACTGGCTCCGCCCACGTTGGTGCTAGGGGAGGCTCGTCCCTCCGCGGGGCTGTGGGGTATCCCACCGCCTCGCTACAGGGGGATTTGATAGCTGCTTTCAACTACCTGAAAGGAGGTTACAAAGAGGATGGATCTAGACTCAGTGGTAGCAGATGACAGAACAAGGAGTAATGGTCTCAAGTTGCAGTGGGGGAGGTTTAGGTTAGATATTAGGAAAAACTTTTTCACTAGGAGGGTGGTGAAGCACTGGAATGGGTTACCTAGGGAGGTGGTGGAATCTCCTTCCTTAGAGGTTTTTAAGGTCAGGCTTGACAAAGCCCTGGCTGGGATGATTTAGTTGGGGATTGGTCCTACCTACATATGGGTAACTGACAGATAGAGAATGTAAGTGATTTGCCCAAAGTCATACAGGAAGTCTGTGACAAAGCAAAGAATTGGGCCCTGTCCCCCAGATTCTACGCTGGTGCCCTGACCAATGGCTCATCATTCCTCCAACCAGAACATCCCTCTCCCCTTAGTGATTTATAGATCTGAGTGCTTATTCTACTAACAAAATAGAATTGTGATATTTTTGTTAATACACCATTTAACTAATTTGGGGACGATAATATAATTATCTGCAGTTATTAACAACAATTTTCCTTTGACCACATACAATGGTCTAAATAATGATTTATAAGCATGGGCTGTAGTTAGACCATCAACCCATTACAAATATAGGGTCGGTTTCTCCTGATTTATAAAAAGACAGTAGATGTTCCTTTTTGTACCATAAATTAAGGTTCATTAATTTGGTATTAAAGGGATGTAAAATGTATTTTGTTATGCATTTCAATCCAGTGAAACCAAAGTCTAATTGAAGAGCAGATATAATAGGTTCTGCTGGTACAAATGCAAAATACAGTCTTCTCTGAAGATGGTAAAAATTCAGTAGTACTTTAGAACCACCAGTGCACCTGGCAAATGTCAAAATGTCATATCTCATCAAAACATAATTTAGATGTTATGCTGTGTCCTTGTAGTTCACTGTAAAATGACAGAGGAGGGTGGAAAAAGTATGATCTAGTGGTTTGCAAGGGGGCCTGGGAGTCAGCATTCTCAGGTTCTGCTCCTGGCTATGCCCTTAATCTTATTGAGTGACTTTTGACCACGTCAGTAAACTTCTCCGTCACACAGTTTTCCAGCTCTAAAATGTGAAGGATGTGTACAACCGCAGCACACAACTATTGTGAAGACAGTGTTTGCAAGGTGCTTTGTTAAAGATGCATGAGAGTCAAATAAGCCTGGCAGAATGTTTTGTTTTGTTGCAGTTTGCCTGGTATAAGAGAGAGAATAGGAGATGAAGAACAGAGGCGTTAAACATCCTGCCTGAGGGCTGGATCCAGCCTGCTTCATGTGTTTATGTGGCCCCTGTGGCATTTTCCGATTTGGCAGAATCTAAGCTGTTTTATTTTTAAAGTATGTTGCCTAGTTGTGAAGAAAAGCTTCCAAATGTAGCGTGAGTGTAACTGCTGCAGTGTTGGGGGAAAGCCTGAAAGAATGCCTCTGGGATATGGGCATTCTCCTGCCCCATCCCACGCCTCATGAAATGGAGAGTGTTGACTCTAAAGGCCAAAGACCCTCTTTTTCATGTGATCATTGACTATTTCTTTGCTGATCATTTTGTCAGATGAGATGGGCAACAGGGTGAAAGTACAAAACCCACAGCGGGGAATTGGGAGGAGTTGGAGTGAAGGAAATGGAGAAGGGGGGTGGGGGAAAGAAGGGAAAGAGGAGAGAAACAGAGAAAGGAGAACGAGAAAGGGAAAAAAATAGATGGCTGTGAAGGTGAGAGTATTTTGTGATATTCTGCAACTTAACTAATAGTAACTGTTTATGTACTACACACAGCCCATGTTCCACCCTTCATCGTCTCCCATTGACACTGGTAGGAGATTACCCCTCAATCCACAGTGTACTGAGTCCTAAATGTATACCCCTGACCATTTTCATAATAATTCTCCTCTCTGTAAATCCATGGTGTTTCAAATGTATGAAATTCAGCCCTCTCCAAATACAAGTTTGACATCCCTGATGAAGAATAATAAGTTCCAAGCACAGATGAAATTTATTCAATACCAGATCTGTTTTGACGTTTGAAGGATGGAGTCAAGCGTACATGATTAAAATAGTATTTTAAATGTTGTGATGGGGGGAAAAATCTCCACTGTGAACATTTTGGAATGATGACACAGCCACCAACCCAGGTTTAGCTCAGAAGTATCCACACACCTTGGAAATGTGTTTGAATGTATTAATCTATTCCTTCTGTTTACAGAGCCTTGTTAATCTCTTCTTCATATTTACATATACAAGAAAAGGACAAAACCAAATCCATCATATTGGCTAGAATATGACATGTTTTATTATTGATTTTGTTAAAAACAAAACTCACTTTTTCCCCCTCAAGTGCTCCTACTTTGCCCTGCTACCTTCCTTTCCTCCTATTCATAGATTCATAGATTCAAAGGCCAGAAGGGACCATTGTGATCATCTAGTCTGACCTCCTGCATAACACAGGCCAGAGAACTTCCCCAAAATAATTCCAAGAGCAGATCTTCTAAAAAAACCACCCAATCTTGATTTGAAAATTCCCAGTGTTGGGGAATCCACCACAACCCTTGGTAAATTGTTTCAACGGTTAATTACTCTCACTGTTAAACATTTATGCCTTATTTTCAGTCTGAATTTGTTTAGCGTCAACTTCCAGCCATTGGATCATGTTATACCTTTCTCTGCTAATTGAAGAGCCCATTATTAAATATTTGTTCCCTTTGTAGATACTTACAGACTGTAATCAAGTCACCCTTTAACCTTCTCTTTGTTAAGCTAAATAGATGGAGCTCCTTGAGTCTATCACTATAAGGCTTGTTTTCTAATCCTTTAATCATTCTGGTGGCTGTTCTCTGAACCCTCTCATATCAACATCTTTCCTGAATTGCAGGTACCAGTGCCAAACATAGAGGCAAAATAACCTCTCTACTCCTAATCAAGTTTCCCTTGTGGTAAACATCACTTTACCTTCAGCAGCAGAGAATGGGTGTAGTCTATTGGTCTGAGCACAGGACTGGCAGCCAGGAACACCTACATCCAAATAGTGCCTCTAACACTGACTTCTTGTGTGGCCTTGGTAATTTCACTGAACCTCTTTGCATCAGTTTCATCATGTGATAATATGATGAATGATCAGAGATCATACCTGCCTCACTGTGCTCTTGGGAGCATGTAGGGCTTGCAAAAATCCCAGTGGAAAAGAAGTGCTAAAAGCTAGCATAGTTGTCAATCTCTAGTTAGTATACTTGTAATATAAGTGGTATTTGGATTTTAGTAGAATGACAGAATGGGAATTTTCTGTGATATTTTGTTTGAATATTGTGTGTGCCTCAGGTTCCCCTATATGCTGCATTGGTAACTAAGTGGAGGGAAAAGGTTGTTTACTCTCTGCAGAGACCCAGAGATACAGGTGTGACTGATGCCTAGTGTCTGGGCCCTGGGCCCCACGTGCATGGAGAATCTGAGAAGACAACGGCCGCTCCAATTCCCAGGACATTTGGTACCTAGCAACTAATGACAATGGATGCCCCCCACCCTCCACAGGAAGCCAGACATGTTTGCCCAGGAACCAAGACTAAAGGATTGAGGAGGGGCCAGGTGGGGCCAGGGGGCTAAGTGTAGGCTGTTGGAAGCTTGAGACTTTCCTGAACTGGGAAAAAGAGGGCTCAACGGGCTCTGGGCTCCCCAAGATGGACCATGCTGTAACTTCCTTTTCTCTGTGCTAACCAAGGACTTTCCACACTGTGTTCCAGACATCTGATAACCCTTACTGATTTTACAACCCTGGCTGAGAATCACTGCAGATACTGAAGGTGGGGTGCATTGCTCCCTTTGGGTGTACAAGTCTCTCCCAGGTGTACAACTCAGGTGGACTTGCTGAAGGGAGCTCACATCATGAAGCAGGGGTGCTGAAGGCTCTGAGGCTAAGGAGACAGAGAAGCCAAGTGGCTTACCCCAATGAAAGACTGAGGCCCTCAAGGGGGTCTGGCACAGTAAAGGGGTCCTTCCAGGGACTGTTACAGAGCTGTTACAGTGCACCTAACCCATAGATCCCTTACTCACATTGAATAGCACCATCCTGGATGTATGGTCCCACTGAAGGCTATAGTACATCACTAGGAAATCAGGGAGACTAGTATTCTATTAAATGAAGCTGATGGAACGCAGGTGGAATAAGACAGTATTCACTGTGAAAGAGGGTATCAGAATCCAGTCCTTACATACATTGGAAAGACTATAGATTTATAAAGAGAGGGAATTATTATTAGAAGGAAAATGAGTCATTTCCATTGAGGCGTATGTCTACGTAGCCACTGAACTGAGTGGCTAAACATGGTTACATTGAAAACTCTGCCAGCTGTATCTTCCCAGTTTATTGTTTGAAGAATTAACGCATTAAAAAAATACCCACATACTCCACAGGTCATCTTAGAAAAATCTAGCATTTAAGAAAATGATTATCAACAATGTAATACTGGCATTATGTTGCTCTTGAAAGCTGGGTCAAAAAGAGAGAGAGGAGATGTATTCCTCATATATCTTGGGTATTAAAAGGAATTACTACTGTGATTTACAGTACATCACTAAGGTATCAGGCAGTGTAGCACTATAATACAAACATAGAACACATGGATGTTTAAATTGAAATGCTAGCAGTCTTGCTATTACCTCTTTAAGTAAAGAAATGTTCTTTTAGCACCCTTTGTTTTTTGGGAGGACAAAGAGGATAAAAAGGCTGGGAAGATTTGCTCTGAGCTGAAAGCTAGTCGCAGCCCATACTATGCAACGCTAATCTTTTGTGGTATAACAGATTGGTTACTTACGTTCAGAAATCAGCTCTGCCACATGAATGTATTGGGTCTGAATCTGATGTCTTTTATACCAGTTAAATGCGGGAGGAGATATGTTAAAGTCAATGGAGTTACATCACTGCATGTCAGAATCAGTCCCAATGGCTTTGTTCTGTAGTGTATATCAGCACAAAATAGAACCTTTTTGTGTGATTTCTGGGGGCTTTATGTTTACAAGGTAATAACCATATCCAGGGCTAAATGAACTCGGAGTCTAAAAGCTAAGGACCAGATTCTCTCCTGCACAAAAATCTACCGGGCAGTAGGGAGGACGGGGCTGTCAGGAAAGTGGGATTGCAGAGGTGAATCTCAAGCTGCAGCAGCTTCAGCCTGTACATAAGCCTAAGGACTGCACTGACTTATGACAGCTGGCTAGGGTGACCAGGTGGCCAGTTTTGGACCGGAACACCTGCCCGAAAAGGGATCCTGGCAGCTGCAGTTAGCACTGCTGACTGGGCCATTGACTGTCCGGTTGGCGGTACCAAACACCACACTGCATGGCTCCCGGTTCAGGAAGCAGCTGACATGTCTGGCTCCTAGCCTTAGGGGTGGCCAGCGCAGGGGGATCCACATGCTACCCCACCCCCCGCCCGCAGGCGCAGCTCCCGTTGGCTGGGTCAGGGCAGGGGAGGAACTAGCACGACTGCAACTCGTGCTCAGCGCGTGTGGCGCACACCTCTCCCGCTGCTGCCAGCCTCTTCTCCTCGCGCTCCTCATGTGGCTGGGCTCCAGCTGCAGCGCATACCATGCGGCGAACCGCGGTCTGTCGCCCCATCGCTGGCACCCAGGAGTTCGAGGTACATGTAAACCCAACTCTGAGTGCTGATAATGGGGCTGCATCCCCATCCCCCTCACTGCATCCCTCCCCGCCCCAACCCCCCCCCATACTCCCATTCCCCCATCACTGCATCCCTCCCCATCCCAACCCCTCCGCACTCCCATTCCCATCACTGCATCCCTCCCCATCCCAACCCCCTGCACCCACATCCCCCGTCATTACATCCCTCCCTGTCCCAACCCCCACACCCCATCCCCCTCACTGCATCCCTCCCCGCCCCAACCCCCCCCATACTCCCATTCCCCCATCACTGCATCCCTCCCCATCCCAACCCCTCCGCACTCCCATTCCCATCACTGCATCCCTCCCCATCCCAACCCCCTGCACCCACATCCCCCGTCATTACATCCCTCCCTGTCCCAACCCCCCACACCCCATCCCCTTCACTGCATCCCTCCCCTCCCCAACCGCCCCGCACTCCCATTTCCCTCACTGCATCCCTCCCCATCCCAACCCCCCGCACCCACATCCCCCGTCATTGCATCCTCCCCGTCCCAACCCCCCCACACCCCATCCCCCTCACTGCATCCCTCCCCATCCCCCCCCTTGCACCCCATCCCCCTCAATGCATCCCTCCCCATCCCAACCCCCCCCACACACCCCATCCCCCTCACTGCATCCCTCCCCATCCCACCCCTCGCATCCCATCCCCCTCACTGCATCCCTCCCCTGTCCCATCCTGTCCTGCTCCCCATAACTACCCATCCCAGCCCTGTATCCCTTACAGCGCTCTCCCACCCATACTCTCCACCTCCCAGAGCCACCACCCCCATGTCCCTCACCCCCCACAGCTCTGCACCCCATTCACCTCCCTACACTGCTGCACTCCCATTATGTCCCTATACACTCCTGTGCCCCCCACATCCTCATGCATCTGTAGCCTTCTGCCTCCCCCTGCATCCCCATCCACCCTACATAACCCCCCAACCCCTCCTCTCTCCTTCACTGCCCCCTCTTACCCCCACCCTGCTCTCGTCCTTGGCCTCTTTCCCTCCCCATCTTCTCTCCTCCACCACCCTTCCATCTTTTCCCCTCCTGCCCACCCTCTTCCCTTCCCGGCTGGGTGATTTAGGCACCCCTGGATAAGTGTATGAAAAAGTGTCTCTATGTAGGCAAGTGTGTGCATGCATGCATTATATGTGTGTAAGAGACTGTGTGTCTTTGTGTAGGGAGGTGCGTGTATTGCCGCATGTGTGTATACCTGTGTGAATAAAATTTGCAGCCTAACTCTTTAACTTTTATTCCTTTTGCTGGCGTGCGCACAAAAAATTTGATGACATAAAATCTGTGTGTATTCATTTCATAGCAAGTTTTTAAAAGAGAAGGGAACTCTAAAAGAAATGTATTCTTTCTTAAAGAGTGAATGTTGACTAGTAATTGCAGAAGAGCCGATGTATCATACATTTCTCCCCACCTTTGTCTCGCTACATTATAAACTCTTTCTTGGAGAGTCTCTCTTTTTATGTGTATGTCCAGCACGTACCACCCTGGAGTCCTGAACTTAGTTGGGGCCTCTAGGCACTAAACAACAATTGTAATAATAAATAATGTGGAAGTATATGTGTTAGTGCATGCTAGATGTGTATACATGAATACATGTGTGCATCTGCATGTAGGTTATTTATTTATATAGGTATCTGGACAGGTGTGCATTTCTGTGGTTGTGCTCTGTGGATTTGTATTTGGGCTTCAGGAGTGGGCCTTTAATGGACCCATTGCAGCTGTGATAATGTGTGGTCCTAATTCCACACATAAAATTACAATATAGGCATTTATGAAATAAAAATCTATTTATTGGTCTATCATTTCCACAACTTACTACCATTGACAAATGTGAACTGTGGTCCGCTTTCTCATAGATGGAACAGAATTGTTGCACCAATGTTGCATTATGCAAAACATTTATATGGATGATGTGACATGAACAAATCAGGTTTGGTACTTGTCAAGAGCAATATCTGACAAGTTATTAAGAAAATCATGCAAAGGGTAGAGCAGATTCTTAGTTTCCCTTTTAGATTACCCATTATCCCCCCAAAAAGTAAAATAGATCCCCAATCTCTGTTTTACAAGTTATATTCTTACTAGCTGTCTTACTCACCTGCATTTGAAGCTTAAATTCAATTTGACCTATTCAGGCTTTTATTGTTCATCCATTTTGGAAAACAACACCAGCAAGTAGGAGTATATGTATATGGCATTGGTGAAACAAATACTGGAATACTGTATATGTTTCTGGTCTCTGCATTTTAAATAGGATGTTGAAAAATTGGAGAGGGTGTAGAAGAGAGCCACAAAGATAATTTGTGGATTAGAGAAAAAATTTTACTGTCAGAGGCTGAAAGACCTCAATATGTTTAGTTTATCAAAAAGAAGATTGAGAGATGACTTGATTACGGTGTAGAAGTATCTTTATGGGGAAATAATATCAGATATAATATAGGCTATATTATAGATATAGATATAATAGGGCTCCTTAATTTAGCAGAGAAAGGCATAAAAAAAGTCTGGAAGCTGAAGCCAGAAAAAATTCATATTAGAAATAAAGCACACATTTTTATCAGTGAGAGTGATTAACAATTGGAACAAATTACCATGGGAAGTGGTGGGTTCTCCATCTCAGAAGGTCTTTACATCAAGACTAGATGCACTTCTGGAAGATATGCTTTAGCCAAACATAAGCTATTTAACAAGTTATTGGACTCAATAATGCATGATGGGGCGAAATTTAATGGCCTACGATATACAGGAGGTTAGACTAGAATTAGTGCCTCTTGGTGTTAGTCTATAAATTAATGTTATTGTTGGGATTGAAATGGAGCGGAGAGAGGACTATTGCTCTGATTCCACAGGTGAATAACTTTACACATGTGAGTGGTCCCATTCAACTCAATGGAATTACATACATATGTAAAGATACTCATGTTCATTTGTTTGCAGGATTGGGGACGGATGGAGGGGCTATGGAGTGAGCGGGAGCAGGGCCTTGGGAAGGGGCGGGGCCTCAGGAAAGGGGCGGGGCAGGGGTGTTCAGTTTTCTGGAATTAGAAAGTTGGCAACCCTATAGCTGGGTGTAGCCCGTAAGGAACCGTACATCGGCTGGGCTTCTGTAAAGCACAGCTGTGTTCTGCTCAATTCTGTTCCCTCATCACCCCCCTCCAAACTGAGGTTGTGCAGTGTGGTTGGCATAGGAGTCGGCTCTGTTAATTTTATGACAACTGGGTCTCTGTCCCCCGTCTCCATGATGAGAGTTTTCACCCTGGCTATTAAAGCTCCACTCAGATTATACAGAAGGTCCAGAACTCAGGGAGAGAATCTGGCCTTAGATTGTTAATTAGCCCAGGATTAAAACATGTTGGCAGAGCTAGAACTCAGTGTTCAGTTTCCAATGAGAGGTTGTGGCAACCATGTTTGTTCTGGGCATATGGACGCAAGTGCTGTGCATATTGGAGCCTACGTTTTCAAAAGTGACTAGTGATTTTGTGTGCCAACCTGAAACACCTTAAAGGAGTCCTGATTTTTCAGAGGATGGGTTGTGAAAATCTGTCCCTTTGATGATGGCTCAAGCTGCATTCCTGAAAATTGAGGTATCGAAAATCACTAGCCTGTTTTTGAAAATACAAGCCTAAAATAGTATGAGATAATAGTTCTATATTCTAAAACCAGTATAGTACATGACATTTCTCCTTTGAAAAAGATCTGATGGGCACTGCAGACATTAATGGTGAGCTTGAGCCATTTGGTACTCCTCAAATCATCATGGGATAGAATTAAATAAACTTTACCCATTTGGAAGCACTCTTGAGTGCTGTGTTCACACAAACTTTAAAATACTTTGGGCCTGATTTTTCTCTCACACTGGTGTAAATATGGAGTATCTCCACTAAAGTGACTAGAAATACACTGGAGTAAAGGTGACATACGTTACTGGATAAGCAGACCTATACTATTTTGCTCATAGACTGCAACATCTGCTCTACTTTTCAACATACAGATGCTAAGTTATATAAATTTTAAACTGTCTTGTTTTCTAGATCGATAAAGCTGTTATTCCTAGTGTAAATACTTCATCGTATGGTTTTAAAATTCATGTAATTTACTCAATAGATTGTAATAGCTCCTCATATTGTCATTGTAGTGTGTGTATGTTAGAGTACATAGCTACAGTACCGTAGTATGTGGGCCGAGACTTGCATGCCGTGCAGAGTTTTACGGGTATGTACAGTATGTCTCCTTTGTACAATGCTTATTATTTACTTGGCAGACTTTACTCCGGCACTCTTTTTCACAGTGTGAAATGTTTGACCCCTTTGGGTCTATCACAGACCTTTCACATGATATTTCAGAAGACGTCGTATTCATCTTGGTGGCAAACCGAGAAAACTAGGTCCTGTACCAAGATTCTGTTATGTAGTCCCGTGGGTTTAGCATGGGCTGGGGAAACAGGAACTGCTGGGCCATTAATGCTGTCTGTGTCTGCACTAGGATTTATTTGCTGCAGTTTCCTAGTGGGGCCAAAAGCAGGAGCACTAGTGTAGAAAGGATGCCACATGGCTGCCATTGTTAAACCCAGTTATGGTCCAAGCCTCCTCACAGCGGGTTTGCCTGACATGGTGGCCTCAGGAACTGCCTCTATAGCAGCACTCTGGCTATCACCAGTATAGTGATAGTGGCAGACTTTAGGAACGCTCCTTGGTGTAGCTAAGTCCTCTCTTTATGGCCTAGAGGAAATCATTTAACCTCTCTGGAGGAAATGCTGGCCACAGATCTCCCATTGACTCCAGCAGGACCAGGGTTTTACACTCTATGTCTACTTCCCCATCTATCAATTGGTGGTGATATTAACACCAAGTCACAGAGATATTGTGAGTATTAATTAATGTTTGTATAGTGCTCTGGAGATGCAGTGGGCTGTCTAATGGCCAAGTTGCAAAACTGGGGCCTTAATCCATCTCCAAGCCTCAGGAAAGGCAGCCATTAACAGCCTTCTCTTGTCTGCAGACTCAGCACACCCCTCCTCAGGGTCACAAAGAGGATTTTAGAAGCACTTCCGTCCTGCCAAATTTATTCCCCTCTGGCAGCCCTTAATTAAAATCCCCCTGCCATCCCTGCTCCCCCACTCCATTTTTAATCTGTTTGATTTTTATATTGTGGTGGTGTGAGGAATGAGATTAAAGAAAAAATTACATGGAAAAGTCTGATCATGTCAAAACTGGGCAAAAGTATGTTGTTATTAATAGTAAAACAACAACAAGAAATGTCCCCAACTGAATTGCAACCTCGTATGTCAGGCTTCAGCATGAAACAAACTTCTGAAGCCAGTTTCTTTTAAAATCCTAAAAAAAAAAAAACCCAGCCACATGATGCAAATCTATGCTAAGCCCTTTAACTGGAGCAACACTAGTGGGAGCTGCTAGGTGTTTCCATGTCCTCTGGTGCCCGCATTTCTTTTGATGTAGAGTAGCATCTCGTGAGCTGCTCAGAGTCAGAGAGAATGGAAAGGGGATGACACAGTAATATAAAAAGTGAGTCAAGCGCTGGGGAGAGTATAAATTTATTATAAAGCCCTGGAACTCTTAATAATTAATTTTCCAGCATGAAGCCTCTTTTTTTCCTTATGGGAAGAACAACAAAATGTTTTAGCATCCCCTTCCCGCGCCCTATCAGTTAGATAAAGCAGGAAGCAAATAGTTTGATTTAACCCTTAGTGCTCTTGTCCGCATCCTATTATGTGGTGCTCTCTCTCTCTCTCTTTGTAATTATTTCAAACCCCTCACATGCTGCCCGCTACCTTTCTGACCCCATGACATGAGACCTATCCTCCTCCCACCTTCTGGCTCTCCTCACTGTACTCTAAGCAGCCGTTAATCATGATGCCAACCACTGTTTTCTCCTTGGCTATTCTCATGGTTAAACTATGTTCAGCTGCATCCACTTGCAGCAGTGAATAAATTTCATAGATCCATAGACTTGTAAGGTTAGAAGGATCATTTAGTCTGACCTCCTGCATAACAAAGAGGATGGAATTTCACCCAGTAATACTCACATCATGCATTTCAGTGTGGATAAAGCTGCATTACCTAATTCTACCTCCTTATTTTGCGCTTGGTCCTTTTAGTCTAGTTGAACTGTGTGGTGATTGCATCTTGTGGTTCAGGTTCTTGCCATCTACAGCCAGTAATTCAGTGTAGACATGGGGATCCTGATCTACTGCTCCTTGAAGAAGTTTTTCCATTGACGTCAATGGGATTTGGATCAGGCCCAGAATGATTTTCCCGAAGGGGAAAGAGTCCTAGAATTCTACCTGCCCATCAGGACGGGAGCATCTTTCTTGCACAGGAATTCATTCCGCAAAGCAGGGAAACTTTCTCAAGATGTGAAATTTTAAAACTCCAGGACTGAAAGTGAGTCAAATGGCTACCATACCCCTTCATAACATGCACTATATAGGGTACAGTTTTTAGCATGTATTACCTCCCAGCCAGAAAATGGGAAAAAATGACTGATGGAGGAGGAAAGATTGCTAAAATTTCAAGCATGGAGGCCTAAGTTAGGTATCTAAATCCATGTTTAGGCACAAAAATAAGTGGTAGATTTTCAAAGGTGCTGATCATATGTAGGTCCTCTTTGCAGTCTGTCTGAATGCTCAGCACCTTGGAAAATGAGACCACTTCATTTCATAACACCCCAATCCTGCAAGTCTGTGTTTGATTTTATGCATGTGCTGTAGCTCCCTTGACTTAAAAATAATGAGGGTTATGGTGGATAATCAGCTGAACATCAGCTCCCATTCTAATGCTGTGGCCAAAAGAGCTAATGTGATGCCTGGATGTCTAAACAGGGAAATACTGAGTAGGAGTAAGAGGTTATATTACCTCTGTATTTGGCACTGGTGTGACCACTGCTGGAACGCTGTGTCCACAGTTCAAAAAGGATGTTGATAAATTGGAGAGGTTCAGAGATGAGCCTCAGGGATGATTAAAGGATTGGAAAACATGTCTTATAGTGGTGGAGTCAAGGAGCTAAATCTAGTTAGCTTCACAAAAAGAAGGTTCTGGGGTAACTTGATCACAGTGTGTAAGTGCCTATATAGGGTACAAAAATTTGATAATGGGCTTTTCAATCTAGTAGACTTAGTATACCTTGCTGAAGCTACAAAATGGGCTTTTCAATCTAGTAGACTAGTATACCTTGCTGAAGCTACAAAAATGCATACTGAAGTAAGGTGCAAATATTTAACAGTAAAGGTAATTAACAATTGGAACAATTTACCATGGGTTCTCATGGATTCTCCATCATTGGCAATTTTTAAAGCAAGATTGCATGTTTATTTTCTAAAAGAGATGCTCTAGTTCAAACTGGAATTAATTCAGGGAATTTTATGGCTTGTGTTATACAGGAAGTCGGAATTAGGGTGACCATACATCCCGTTTTGGCTGGGACAGTCCTTTTTTGAAGCCCTGTCCTGGCTGTCCTGACTTTTTTTTGCAAAAGTGGGCATTTGTCTCGTTTGCTCTTGCTGACTTGATCAATTGGTGAGCGGCTGGGGGTTCCCCGTTTTCCCTTTGGGAAATATGGTCACCCTAGTCAGAATAGATGAACACTGTGGGTCCCTTCTGGCTTTATAATCTGTGAAATGAGAATACTCACTTTAAGTTTTTACAGGATCAGGACCTAAATTTGAATTTAGGAGCCTAATTTAAGCACCTTGGCCTATTCTATATAATCAGTTATTTTGTATCTGAGCAGGGTGTATTTCTTTAGATTGTGAACATTTTGAGTTAGGACTTATGGCCTTTTCACACTTCGGTTGTGACTGTCAATAAATAACAATAGGCAAGATTCTTATTAGAGAATGCACTGCAACAATAGCTGTTTTACCGTGATTTATGAACAACTTGCAACTAAAGAAATGAGGAATTACTTTGAGTTGTTTAGACACTTAAATGGCGATAACTTTCCATTCCGAAAGTATCTCAAAATAATGGGGAAAATCAGGAGCGGCGCCAGGGTTTTTGCTGCCCTAGGCGGCAGCGCTCCTCCTCTGAGCATTCGGCGGCGGGGGTCCTTCCGCTCCATGTCTTCGGGGCACTTCGGTGGCAGGTCCTGGAGCGAGTGAAGGACCCGCCACCAAATTTCCGCCGAAGACCCGGAGCAGAAGGACCCCCCGCCGCCGAATTTCTGCCCCCCAAATCCTGCCGCGGTAGGGTCGCCTAGTGGAAGCACTGGCCCTGCGGAAAATACAGAAGCAAGAATGAACCTTTTGGAAAACAGGGCAAGATGGAAGGAACACCAGGGACAGTTTGAAAGCAGTGTCTTGATGAACGGAAGAGTTGTTAGTTAGCACCTATAAGTCAGTGCTTACCACTGGGGAAAATAGAGGCTGGGAGCTTGGACTATATTTTGTGCTATCATGATTTGTCTCGTATGATGCCACAGGACAAAGGCCACTTCCTAAGAACTGTTTGGGTGCCCCCTAGGTTTTCTCACACGCAGTTTTCCAAGTAATATGTTTTGAGGGTAGCTTTAATAAATTAACAGAACTGTTAATGGTTAAAATAGAAGCACAGAGTTCTAGAAAGAGCTTTACAATCTGAATAGATTATCTATTCAAATTGTAAAGCTCTTTTTAGAACAGAAACCATGTATTTTACCTTAAGGCTGGTCAACAGTAAAGACAATTTTCTTTCAATTAACAGTTAACGCTGGGGTAGTTTAATCACTACATTAAGCACTAGATCATGAAACCAGAAGAGAAGAGAACCTACAGTCATAGCTAATTATATAATTATAGTATTTACAATTACATATAATAATTGTGTGGCCAGTAATTTTTTTACCTGAAAGCTGGCAGTTCTGTCATAGGCTTTAAATTTGAGGGAATTCAGAGAACAAGGAATGATTGAGGCTGTAAAGATTGTCTTATGAGAGAATAATTGACAACTAAGTGTTTTGTGTTAAAGTATTTTAAAGCACGCATGTGGATAACAAAATTGTTACCTTTGATTAAATAAATAAATTATGTATTTGTTCAGCACTGAGAACCTGGCCAGCTATGTACAAGGCATAAAAATAAAGACAATTTTTGCCCCCAAAGAGTTTACATTTTAAATGTCTATTATTGCAACTAATGTTATAACTTGCACCTGGGTTCAATGAATTATTCAGATATGAGATAGAAGAGCAGGGAATTGTTACAAGCCAGAACATGACTTGTGGCAACACATAATTCTTTTTTTGGAAAGTAAACCCTTTGGGGTTTAGGGACTGTATTTATTATTGTGTCTTGCAGAGCTGAGTACACCTCAGAGCTGAACAAATAATACAATAATAATACTAAGTGTCCAAAACACAGAGAAGGCAGGAAACAGTGTAAAATCCAGAGAAAGGAGTATTTTGTTGTGTTGTTGTTGTTAAATCATAGTTGTTATAACTGTGTGTCTGTTAGGACCTTTTAGGATTTTAATAATATGCAAGCTAAAGTGTTCAGTCTAGTTTGGGCCCCAGGGAGTAATTTCCCTAGACTACTATCTTCAGCTGAATGAATGTTTACCAGGAAATCAATAATTTGTGTCAAATTATTTTGAGACCGAATAAGAGAGAGAGCTGGCCAACATTCACAAGAGAGATTGCTAGTGAAGTGGAATGAGAAATGTAATGGAAAAAGAGAAGGTTCTTATTCTGCCCTTATCACCGTAGTACCTGAGTGCCTACCGCATTAAACAATGTGACTAACAGCTGTCCTGTATGGTCTGTTCTCTCGGTCAGACTCTCTGCAGTGGAGTGGATTTTTTTGGTAGGGTTAGGGGGGTTTGTTTGTAATGTACATGCTTCTCTGTGTTTGTGTCAGTGAAGGCAGGTCAAAGAAGTGTGGTTTTCACTTGGAACAGAAGTGGGGAGATTTGTGATGGTCCTTACTACCTGGGGGAGTTTGTTCTACAGTCTCAAATCAGCTTCTGAGAAAACTGTTGCAGGCAGTGATAGGGTGTCCACCCCCTACAGGACTGGAAAGGGTTAAAGTGGCCAGATAGGCCTTTTAACGCTACAAGCTGCACCTGGAAAGAGAGCCACGGAGCAGGGAATTGATTGAAAGCAGGTTCAGCTGTGCAGGAGTAGGCAGGGCCTATAATGCCAGGAAGCTAGCAACAGACAGGGGCTGCCAGTGGCACTGGAACATTTTGAATAGTGGGGATGCTGAAAGCCACCCCCTTTACCCCATCTGTGCCCCCCCCCCCCCCGTGCTGGGGCTGGGAGCAGGGCCATGTCTCCAAGACGGGGGGACCTGGACAGGAATAAGAAGGCTGAAGCTGGGGGCGGGCGCAGGGCCGGTAACCGGGACCCTGGGCGCGGGGTTGGGAGGCCTGGAAGCAGGACCAGTAGCCGGAACCCCGCGTGTGGAGCCAGAAGAGGAGCCCCAGGCGTGGGGCTGGGACCCTGCATGCGGGGCCAGGAGCGGAACCCGCTCGTGGGGCCATCAGCTGGGACCCCGCATGTGGGGCTGGGAGCGGAGTCCCACGTAAAACCTTAGGGTGCTGCAGCACCCTCCACCCCCCTAGTTCCCGTGCCGATGGGGGTTGGTGCTGGGCAAGGGCATCACTCCCTGGGAAGAGGGAGGAGGATTTGGAGCTGGTACACCCGGAGAGAGCAGGAGAACCAGAGTGGTAGGAAGCAATCCAGGGAAGGAGCAGTGAGGGCTGGGAGAGGAAAGCCCAGAACTGCTGGATGTAGGGTCCCTAGACTGGATCCTGGAGTAGAGGGCGGGCCCGGGTTCCCCTGCTAGCCACCAAAGATCTGGCATAGACCAATGAAGCAGTGAATGGGAAGACTGGGGTCACTCTGGGAGTAACAGAGAATTGAAGGACTATGAAAGGGGGAAACACTGAGTGACCTGGCCAGAGGGCTGAGTCATGAAGAGGACACTGCGGTTCCTGGGATGAGAGGAGCTGCAGACCCGAGAGAGAGACGGTGTGATGGTGTGCGAACACAAGAAGGAGCATTGAACTCAAATAATCTCATGATTGTTTAAGCCAGTTTTATGATTTTTGGCGGGCCCTGGTTCATGATTTTTGAATGCTTGGGATTGGCCCCGCTGTGGTTGTTCAGAGCGGCATGTGACTAAGAGTAATGGTATGAAATTAGTATATGGAAAATTCAGGCTGAATATCAGGTAAAGCTTCCTGAAGTGGAGATTTTAGGTCCCTGTCCCAGTGTTGCTAACTCTCACAATTTCATATCAAGTTATGTGATTATGGCTCCTCCTGGAGCCCGTCTATCCATAATCTCAGAAGCTCCAACCTGAGGTGATTTTGCAGCTCTGCTCAGCAACTCTGATTGGCTGCCTTCTCCACTTCCCTGCCTCTTGGGGAAGAACAGCCAATCAGAGCAGTTGCAGGAGTAAGCAGTGCTCTCCCCCTTTACTCACCTCTAGAACCAACAGAAGGGAGGGGAGGGGAGGGACGGAGGATCAGTAGCTGATACTCTTTTCACAGGAGTAGGAGGAAGCAGAAAAAGTCCAACAGCTCAGCATGGCTCTGCTCCCTCCTGTGAAAAATGGGTCTGCCCGTCACACCTCCTCCTGTCTAATCCTGCAACACCAGGCCTTGGAAGGAGGAGAAAGGAGCCCCCACCAACTGCTTTCCCCAAGACTAGGAACAGAGGTCTCAAGTGCCTCTGGAGCTGCCCCCCAGACTTTGAAGTGGGGGGGTGAAGAGCCTTTTACACCTGCAGGAGGAGCAGAGGTGGGGGTGACAGGAAAGGGCCAGAGTTGATGTGGGGCTTGGGATAAATGGAGGGCTAGGAACACATAATTAGTTGTGGGGATGAAGGAGGACCGAACTGAGGTGAGGATGGGGTGTATACATACTTAATTGATGTGTAGGTCGAGGGGAGCAAGGGGCATGGAATTATTTAGAATTGGAGTTTTGAGGTTTGGGGGAGAGCTGCCGTATCAGACAGCATTTCATACAAACCTGGGTCATTTGATGTCAGCTGGATCTGCTATGAAAGTTCCTCAGTGGGGGTGGGGAGGGGGAATTTGAGTAAGCTAGTAACACAGGAATTGTCACATTCACTTGGGGATGGTCAGGAGTTTAAAAATCAAGATAGACCCCCCACCACCACAATATAATCGTTTTAAATAATTAAATAATGATTTTGGGGCCAATTTCATTATTTTTTCTGGGGGAGGTGACTCATGATTTTTGAACTTCGGGGGTTGGCAAAACAGCCATCCTCTAAAGACATAAGTGCATGCTTAATATCATGCAATGTGAGTAGTTCCATGTATGTCGATGCCAATACTCAGTGCATCAGGTTAGTTAAGCACATGTGTATGGCTTAGCAGGAGCGAAACTGTCTTTGAAGGGAAGTGGTGAAAGCTCTTATCACACGGCTCATTTACCTTGCACTGGACAAAGCACTAGAACAGGGGTCGGCAACCTATGGCACGCGTGCCAAAGGCGGCACGCGAGCTGATTTTCAGTGGCACTCACACTGCCCGGGTCCTGGCCACCGGTCCGGGGGGCTCTGCATTTTAATTTAATTTTAAATGAAGCTTCTTAAACATTTTAAAAACCTTATTTACTTTACATACAACAATAGTTTAGTTATATATTATAGACTTATAGAAAGAGACCTTCTAAAAACGTTAGAATGTATGACTGGCACGCGAAACCTTAAATTAGAGTGAATAAATGAAGAATCGGCACACCACTTCTGAAAGGTTGCTGACCCCTGCACTAGAAAATATATGGGAAGGAATGATCCTTTATGACCTGGGCTTTAGACTAGGATATTTAACACTGTAGGTCTTTTCTGTCTCTGATTTCTATGATCTCTGCACCATCTCTGTCAATCTGCTAGGGATTCAGGTGAAGAATGCTGCAAGTAGCTTGAATAGATCTTCTCCTGCATAGCCACCACTTCAAAGGGCAGGAGAAGGGTTTCTGGCATGGTGTTTTCAATGAGGGGACCTTGACTGTGCAATTTGTCTCCTCTTGCTTGGTCCAGCAGACCCCTAATTTGTTGACCTCCTAGACTAACCTATTTCCTCAAGTGTTTGGTAGGGGTAAATGACTGGGAAAGAAGAGTCTTAGGGCCTGAGCCCCTCCTGTGAGTTGCAGAGCATCTTCACAAGCTTCAGTGAAAGCTGTGGGTTCTCAGCAGGTTTTTGGCACATCTCAACATTCGGCCATTGTACTGGACGAATTGTGAAGGGGAACTGTGGACTTGGATCCTGTTGTTCATGGTCTATATATTTTGTAAGTGCACCTAGACTCATAGACACATTTAAAATACACCTCTACCCCGATATAACGCTGTCCTCGGGAGCCAAAAAATCTTACTGCGTTATAGGTGAAACCGCGTTATATCGAACTTGCTTTGATCCACCGGAGTGCGCAGCCCCGCCCCCCCGGAGCACTGCTTTACCACATTATATCCGAATTCGTGTTATATCGGGTCGCACTATATCGGGGTAGAGGTGTGTATAAATAAATAGCCTTTGTTACTGAAAGAAAGGTAGAAGTAAAGTAGGTAATATGTGATATATAATTGGAATTACCTTTTAAGCACAATGGGATTTTTTAAATCTTCCTATTAGGAGCCAGTGGGTTTTTGCATAAGCATGGTCTGTAGTTTAAGTGTTGTTTATTGAAACAAAAAATAAACTTAAATGAGGTTCACAATCTATGCACTGGACACATAATTGTTAACACAATTGATAATACTCAACCATGTTTTAAATAAATTTATTCTTGACTTATAATAACCATCCTATAAAAATCCCAGACAAATGCAAAAATTGAGTCTTTATAAGGACATTGTCAACATAATTAGGCCAAATAGTTACCATACTATAGATCCCATTTGCCAGGTCTCACCTTCTGGACTCCCTAGCTTAGGTACCTACTTTTTTCTAACTGACCCTGACATAGGAAAATTTAACCAAAAAAATTGGCTACCAGCTTCTTTTGGGCAACCTCGAAACCAAATGGTGCCCCTCTAATTTCCTTCCTCTTTAGCACCATTGCTAAAACCTTCTCCATGGCATAATCTTCTCCCAGTCTCACTACTGTAACCTCTGCCTCTCTGAGTGCTCCCCTCAAGTCTGTCCAACATGCTTCAGCTAAAATCATCTTCCTTGCTTGCCATTACAGTGTCCTTCCCTCTCACTCATGAATTCCTACACTGGCTTCCAGCCTCTTTGCATCAAATTCAAGCACTTTGTTCTAACCTTCAAGGCTCTGCATAGCCCTCCCCCAGCCTGCATCTCATCTCATCCCATCCAGTTACTTGGCATGTGATCTGTGCCCTGCCTTGGACCTAGATTCACTTGTGCTGTTCTTGTCTCACAAGTAGCTCCATGCTAGGCATCCTCACTGTCTTTTCTTCAAATCCTTCCTTTACAGCTTGCTGCTTCTGGCAAGTGATCTCCCTCCCTCTTACCAGTCATCCCTCTGTCAATACTGCTGTCCTAATAATTTACTAAGTATAAAAGCCAAATACCTAACAACTAAAAGAAACTAAAATTGTGCACAATTAAAGCCAAACTCGTGACCTTTTCTTTTCCTCACTCTTGTCCCTCCCATCCCTTCTTCCCCACATTTATTGCCCTTTTTGCTACTTTAACTCTTCATCTCGTCCTGCACGCAGATCATACAAGGGCTTTTATTCCCTCATGGAGATCCATTGCAGTCTGAGACTCCGTATGGGAGTGTGTGCAGATGTCCACATGTCCATCTGCTTGTAGCATAAGGACCTTAGGTCTCAATCCTGCAAATTGCTCTGAGCGCTCCTGTGCAGCACCCCATCACCTTCACCGGGGCTCCCCAGTGGCACAGGCAGGGATTAGCCTCCATGAAGCAATTTGCAGGATTGGGGCCTCAGCCTGTAAATTCTTTGAGGTGGGGACCTTTCGTTTTTAGAGGAGCAGGGGTGGGAGAGTTGAGCACCTCTCAAGTGCCATGCACAGCTGTGGTGCTGTAGAAATAAGAAATAATAATAATAATAGTGAGCACTATGAATAGAAGAGGACACCAGTGCATTATGAATAAGAGTCAGTGAATGTCCATTTGTTTGCTTTTTTGTTTAAACAGATAGACTGACAGGAAGCTGCACACCACGGTTTTGTTGAATTATTCCTGTTTAGCGTGGATTGGTTGCAAAACAACTCGGTGCCCCAGTTGGGGAGTATAGGAGCTGAGACTTGCCAGATGGAACAGCTGTCAAGGTCAGACAGATTTTTGTGTGCACGTATGTGGCCAGAATAACCCTGATGGTGTCATTTTTATTGAAACCGTTAATTTCTTTTGATATAGTCTATTGAAAATCTTGTAACTAAAAGAACCAAACTATGTTCTATAAATACCAGCTCATTGGCATCTTTTAAACAAGTCATCATAGTTTATTTTCTGACAGTGAAAACCACATATAACATGGCAAATTATGTAAACTGGAATATCTATGTATGAGATTAAGAGAACAAGCCAAGGGTGGAATTGTCAAGAGAGCAGGCTAATAGAAAGGACCCCAATGTTCATTATTTACAATCCCATCAATCTCTGTCCATGGGCAATGACAGCTGTCCCAAGACAACAGCGAAAGCTACTCAGAAATGCTGAGATGTCAGCACTCTCTGAATGGCTAACCCACTCGGAGGACCTCTTCCTAATGACTTCTCTCTATCAGGACAATGCTTCCTTTATGTAACAGTGAAACTTTCCATTCGGATGTTCAGAGTCCTGTTCCCTAGCCGAAGAGCAGTATGTAGATTTCAACTCACGACTGTTAACCGCAATAACACGGTCTTGACATTAGTGTAAGTCCTCAAAGTTCTTTTGACATTGCAGTTTCCTTTCAGGACTATCCGTCATTGTAATACTTTAGATATTTACTGTGTGTGTGTGTGTGTGTGTGTGTGTGTGTGTGTGTGTACACAACATTTACATATAGATATATTTTGTTATTAAAGCAAATAAGTCATTGTTGGTATTTTTAAAAGGCAGAGGTAGAAAAACAGAACACTGATTACATTCTGAGCCAACATTTAAAGAAGTAAAACTCATTCAATTTGTATAACTGAGCACAAAGCTATTGGCTCATCATATTTTTGAAGTGCAGATGCAGGCAAACGTTATGGAGATAAAGATACACAGTCCAGTTAAGGCTGACATGGGATTCCCAGGCTGAGATCTGTCCTCTGGAAAGTCAACACATCTGTTTTTTTGAAAGAATATGGCATTTTTAATGTGATGGTTTAGCTATAGAACTAGAACTATTAAAAGGATTTGTGATTCATTAAAGTTATCATAACTGATTCAGTCTGAAGCCTGGTTATAACAGCAATTGTAGTCTCCATCCCCTTCTTTCGTGGGCCATAGGAAGAACAGGATTGACTGCATTACCCTCAACATACATGTATACTTGCAGCTCTCCATAAAGACAATGACTGTAATTAAATCTGATGCTTCAGGGCCTGAGCTGGCCCCCTGCAGGGGTCAGGAAGGAATTGTTTTCCCTGATACACAATTGCCCAGATGGATTCTGTGTTTTTTTAGCTTTCCTCTGAAGCATCACATATTGGCCAGAGCTGAAGACAGGAGATGGGTTGAGTGGACCGGTTTTCTGAGGCGGTACAGAGAATCCTCTTAGATGCCTGGCTGATGGCCTGCTCTCATGCTCAAGATCCAACTCCTCACACTGTTTGGGGTTAGAAAGTAATTTTCCCCCAGGTCATATTGGCAAAGTGTGACCCACAGAACACGTCAATGACAACTGGCAAAAGGTTCACTGTTCTGTGTCAGCAATTCTTGAGAATCCTGAAAAACTCACTACACCCAACACATTGCTTTCACGTTATTTATTCAAAGAGGGTCTAATAAAAGCTTATATCATATTGATCTTTATAATCATAGCAAGATGTATGTACAAATGATATTTAAGGAGTTGTGTGTATGTATTGAAAACATGTTTAAAGACTGTGTCCCAGGCAGAGCTAACAAACAGGTTTCTTCCAGACAGGAGATAAGATGTGTATCTCTGTCAGATGTAAATTAAGCATTGTAAGTCAATACAATGGGCACCAAATCTGCATATGGAACCAACAGGAGGATGTGAAACGAACAGGGAAGAGCACGCCAGAGAACAAACAGGCGGGCATTTCAAAGGGTCACTGGACTATAACTGGGGGACAAGAAAGACATTTTGTCATGCATTCAAAGAGGGAACCCCTTAAAGGGCGTGGAATGTTCATGAACACTTGGATCCTGGTTTTGACTGAGAACCAGAGGTTCAGTCAAAGGCTGAGTCCTTGGGAGAAAATCTCCTTTATTAAATAAGAAAAATAACTATTGATAAGTGTAGACCTTGGATTGTGGTTTTTTTGTTTGTTTGTTTGTTTTATATGTGTAACCATTTCCGTTTTCACTTATTATCCTTACTTCCTGTCTCTTAAAACTTGACCTTTGATGATAAGCTTATGACTGTTTCGTCAATCAGGCTGTTTGCACACTGTCTCTTTGGGGACAGCTTACCTGTTAATTTCCATGAGTTTCCAATGACAGGAGCTGGATACCACAAGGAACACTCTGAGGATTCAGGGGTTGCTGTGTGCCTATCACTAGAATGCACAGAGAGGGCAAGGTCTGGGGAGACCTGGAAGTCAGTGCTTGTGTGGCCGGAGGCTGCTGGTTTCAGAGAGCTGAGCTACAGCAGGCACAGAGAAGACTGTTTCAGGCTAAGGGCAGGTGGTGGTGAAGTACCTCACAACGCCGGGTACCCTTAGGTAGC
Organism: Emys orbicularis; assembly: GCF_028017835.1. Taxonomy (NCBI): domain Eukaryota; kingdom Metazoa; phylum Chordata; order Testudines; family Emydidae; genus Emys; species Emys orbicularis. Next base: position 352,414,498 of record NC_088683.1, read on the forward strand.
ATCACTCAAGGACTTTGGGTTGTTTTTTTTTCTTCCTCTTCGGAATGGGGCATCTGCTAGGATCATCTGAGCATATCTCCTTCCTTCCTAATCAATGTCCTTCCGACAGCTAATCAATACTATTGTAGGAGCCTCAGGCATAGGTGGCACCTCGGTCTCTCCTCTTCTCTGCCTGCTACACATCACAGTTTAGTTTCCTGAGGACTGAAATGCTTTGGACTAACTAGATCCATTGGGCTCAACATAGGGGTATCTGGGTGAAATTTATTGGCCTCTGATATACAGAGGCTCAAACTAGATGATTTAGTGGTGTCTTCTGGCATGAAACTATGAATTGCAAACTACAAATATATATATGAAACCCATATTATTAGTTCTGTTTTTATATTAAAACTGGCCACTCTGTTTTATCCTAATTTTTATACCACACCAGTCATTATGGAATCTACAACTTTTAACAAAGCAAAACAATAAAACTCAAATTTAAAACTTTATTTGGATTTTATATAATGAGCATTCACCTATTTGCCTTTATCTGTCCAAAGGGCTCATACATGCATCTAGTCGCATAATGGATATCAACCACACCCAGAGACTCAGACATTAGATGTTTTCTGAAATATACTCAAAGCTACCAAATTTTATAGGGTTAGCCATCTGGGAGTTCTCCTTTGCCACATCAGAAAAGGCAGCCCACTTTGCTTAATGGTCAATAAATTTCACTTTCAAACAGTGGATGCATTTGTCCATTGTTATAAGGTCTTTATTATGAAAAAAGAGTAAATTACAGGATAGAGAGAAGTCTGCATACTTCCACTTTTTGACAAGAACCATTTTAGATGAGATAATTAGTCAAGAATGTTGATATTGATATATATTTCTCCATATATATGGATCTAGAGGTATCTCTAGATCTGTGATTTAAAAAAAAATTGTTGAACAGAGATCTAAAAGATTTGGTTGTGGGGACAAGACCAACTCTGATAATACCGAATGATCCACCTCTGCGACCATCTGAAAGATTCAGGTCTAGATGTAGTTTCAAAACAGCTTTTCAGATATACCTAGAAATTCAGTGTTTTAGTGTCCCCGCATCCTTGAGTAGTGCTGATGTGTCTGACTTTTTCCTAATTTTATCCCAGAGTCAACATTGAGAATGTGGTTTGACATGAGCCTAGGAAAATGAGCTGTGGTCGGCCATCATGTTAGTTAATGTGTTAATTAAGATGTCTGTAAGCACCACTTAGCATCTAGTGTAGAAAAAAACAGCAGTGTTTAAAAATGTTAGCCTTCTATGGTTGACCAAGATATTAAATTCCGTCTAGACTAAATGGTATTTAAAAATTTTTTATTCAATGTGTGTTACCTAACATTTTCTGAACAGATCTCATTTTCCTACCCTACAGATAATCAGTCTGATTAAGTGTTTATCTACACTGCGCTGTAGTGCAGGCTACAGGGGTGTGAACTGCAGAGTGTACCAAAAAGTCTCACACTAATTCCTCCTTGTGGACACTGGTGGCGCGAATGAGATACCTTTTAGTTGGTGCTAGCAGTATCCATGTAAAGGACTCTCTGGTGTGCTCTACGATTCACATCCCCATAGTGTGCAGCACTCCACAGTGAAGACATAGCAGCTGAGTCCCACAGAAAGGAAAGACTGTCATATTCAGACAGGCCATAAGGGCCCATTTTAATCATCTAGTCTGATCTCCTGCATAACGTGGGCTAAAGAACCTCAGCCAGTAATTTTCACATCAAGCCCGTAACTTCGGTTTCAGCCAGAGCATAATTTTTTTAAAAGATATCCAGTCTTGATTTAAAAACTTCCAGTGATGGAGAATCTACCCCATCCCTTGGTAAGTTGCTCCAATGGTTAATTACCCTCAGTGTTAAACATTTGCATCTTATTTCTAGTCTGCATTTGTCTAGCTTCATCTTCCAACCACTGGATCTTGTTATGCCTTTTTCTGAGAGTAGAGGGGACTTTAATCTAACAGAAATCTTTTCTCCATGTAGGTACTTGTAGACAGTGATCAAGTCACCTCTTAAACTTCTCTTGAAAAAATTAAATAGATTGACCATCTCTTGCTATCAAGCATGTTTTCCAGACCTCAGATCATTCTTGTATTTTTATGAACCCTTTCCAATTACTAAACAACCGTTTTGAAGTGTGGATGCTAGAACGGCACACAGTAATATCTCACTATATATCATATACAAAGGTAGTACCACCTCCTTACTCCTGCTTATACATCCAAGGATTGCCTTAGCCATCTTGGCTACAACATTGCACTGGAAGCTCATGTTCAGTTAGTTACCTGCCACAAACCCTAAGTCATTGCCAGTGTCATAGTATTCCTGGATACTATCCGCCATCTTATAAGTGTGGCCTACATTTTTTATATCTAGAAGTATGACCTTGCCTTTGGTGGTGTGAAAATGCTTGTACAAATGAGCCCACCTTATCAAAACAACAAGGAGTCTGGTAGCACCTTAAAGACTAAGCGATTTATTTGGGCATAAGCTTTCGTGGGTAAAAAACCCACTTCTTCAGATGCAGGTTTTTTACCCATGAAAGCTTATGCCCAAATAAATCTGTTAGTCTTTAAGGTGCCACCGGACTCCTTGTTGTTTTTGTGGATACAGACTAACACGGCTACCCCCTGATACTTGACACCTTATCAAGCGATCCAGGTTGATCTGTATAAAGAACCTATCCCCATCATTACTTACCACTCCACCAATTTTTGTCATCTGCAAACTTGACCAGATCTGATTTTATATTTACTTCCAGATCATTGATAAAGATATTGAATAGGGTCAAGAACAAATCCATGTAGAACCCCCCCCTAGAATCACCACCATTGGATAACTTGAAATTCAATGGAAGGTGACTTCTGTTTTGAGAAACCTTTTAAGTTATTTTAACTGTGCGTAAAATCAGTGCCAAACTTCATTTCCTGTATTTCAAATGATGTAATCAGACTAATCAAAACTACGGCTTCTAGCTTTGATTGATAGTTCCTGATTATTGTTAATATGAATAGTTTCATATCCTCCAGAGCCACAGCCAGTCTGTATAAAAAGTCACGTTTCATGGCTGTGATGTCAGAAGAGTGACTGGACTGACCCTCTCACTCTCAATTGAGTAAATAAAACAAAACAAAAAGTTGTAGCCGGCGAAAGGTTTTAAACACATATGCCTCTGGCAATTTTCAAATTTTACTTTGTTTTTTTAGAAGCTTAAATGTGACCTATGGAAACTCCCTGTCAAGCTTATTTTAAAACATATTGCTTTACTAGTTGGTTTAAAATAAAAAATATCAGCTAGAGTAGCTGGATTTTCCAAAGTAAATTAAACTATATCAAATTTAGGCCACTTTAATTCTGAAAGAGGGTGTCCACACAGTAGTTTAATGCAGTCTAACTAATCCACTTTATATTCACAGTGTTAGTTAATTTGGATTAATTTTCCAAAGTGTCCCCATATAGACTAGCTCAAATGTATAAAGTGATATTGTTAACGTGGATTTTACGATCGAAGGTCTCACCAAGGGACCTACCTTCCTCCCCTCCCACCCCGATTCTATTCTTTTCTCTTTGCTTGTTCAGCACACTTTAATGTGTTCCTTGTGATTCCTCTTCAATCCATTTCCCATGTTATTGGTGTTATGGGTGATTTCCAATTTCAGGTAGTATAAAGCTTTGCAGAGGCAATGTGTTCAGCACTTTCCTGCTCTGTAAGGTGATTGTCCATGCTGGTGATTGGGACCAGTGGAATGTGTCAGGTCTTTTTTTTTTAATCAGTGCATCTATTTTTGCTCAGTTAGGATTTTAAGGGTCCAGTCCCATTCCCCCACCCCACCCCTGCCCTCTCACAGGCATAGTGGGACCTGACCACAGGTTTAACTGTGCCACAATGGATGTTGATGCTGGGCCCCTGCTTAAAGGATCTGCACTTCTCACGTAGCATAGAGCTGGGCTTCACGGGAACTCCCTGCACTCAGTTCAGCGCTGGCTGTTGAGAGAATGAGGATGGGACAAAGCAGAGAAGGCAAGTTGGGGGTATGGGGGAGTTTGAGGGTGTTGGACAACCAGGCAGGGATGAGATTGGGCCAGGTGAAGGTCTGGGGTCAGGCTGGTGCACCCTTGTCGTGAGTACATCAACCATTCTCTATAATGTAGGGTTGGAATCAAGTAGCCATGGGATCTACAGCAGTTCTGAGGATGCAGAACAGCTCTGCTGCCTGGAGGTGCAGGAGAAGATACTTTCCCCATCTGGCTCCTGCAGTACTATCACATTACTTGGTCACTGAGCTGGGCTTAGGGTCTTGCTCCAGAAGGGACTGAATGGGCGGTTTTTAATATATTTGCGTGGAGCAGGGGAGAGACTTGATTTGTTTCCCAAAAGATATTAAATATGTTATTAAACAAGCCCACATCTTTCTGGTTTCCTTCCCTATTTGCATTTCTTTCCTTCTCTCTCTAACCCCTTATATTCCCTCTTTCTATCTTTGGAAAGATTCTCTTTAACATGTAACAATCTACTAGAATTCTTTGAGGGGGTCAACAGTCACGTGGATATAGTGTACTTAGATTTTCAGAAAGCCTTTAACAAGATCCCTCACGAAAGGCTCTTAAGCAAAGTAAGCTGTCATGGGATAAGAGGGAAGGTCCTCTCATGGATTGGTAACTGGTTAAAAGATAGGAAGCAAAGGGTAGGAATCAATGGCCAGTTTTCAGAATGGAGAGAGGTAAATAGTGATATCCCCCAGGGGTCTGTACTGGGACCACTCCTATTCAACATATTCATAAATGATCCGGGAAAAGGGGTAAACGGTGAAGTGGCAAAATTTCCAGATGACACAAAATTACTCAAGATAGTTATGTCCCAAGAAGACTGCGAAGAGCTACAAAAGGATCTCTCAAAACTGGGTGACTGGGCAATAAAATGGCAGATGAAATTCAGTGTTGATAAATGCAAAGTAATGCACATTGGAAAACATAATCCCTACTATACATATATAATGATGGGGGCTAAAATAATTGTTACCACTCAAGATAGAGATCTTGGAGTCATTGTGGATAGTTCTCTGAAAACATCCACTCAATGTGCAGTGGCAGTCAAAAAAGCAAACATAATGTTGTGAGTCATTAAGAAAGGGATAGATAATAAGGCAGAAAATATCATATTGCCGCTATATAAATCCATGGTACGCCCACATCTTGAATACTGCGTGCAGATGTGGTCGCCCCATCTCAAAAAAGATATATTGGAATTAGAAAAGGTTCACAAAAGGGCAACAAAAATTATTAGGGGTATGGTAAAGCCTCCATATGAGGAGAGATTAATAAAATTGGGACTTTTTAGCTTGGAAAAGAGATGACTAAGGGGGATATGATAGAGGTCTATAAAATCATGACGGGTGTGGAGAAAGTAAATAAGGAAGTGTTATTTACTCCTTCTCATAACGCAAGAACTAGTGGTCACAAATGAAATTACTAGGCTGCAGGTTTAAAACAAACAAAAGGAAGTATTTCTTCACATAATGCACAGTCAACCTGTGGAACTCTTTGCCAGAGGAGGTTGTGAAGGCGAAGACTATAACAGGGTTCAAAAAAGAACTAGATAAATTCATGGATGATAGGTCTATCAATGGCTAGTAGCCAGGATGGGCAGGGATGGTGTCCCTAATCTCTGTTTGCCAGAAGCTGGGAATGGGCGACAGGGGATGGATCACTTGATGATGACCTGTTCTGTTCATTCTCTCTGGGGCACCTGGCATTGGCCACTGTCAGAAGACAGGATATTGGGCTATATGGACCTTTGGTCTGACCCAGTATGGCCGTTCTTATGTTCTTATATTCTAAATCATTAGCCAGCATCTTCACAAAGAACAAAATGAAGGCCAAGAAGTAGGAAAGGGAGAACAGAAAGAGCTCAGCAGTGTTGCCGGTTATTAAAGAATTTCCATACCCAGCCCTGAATTTCTGTGTCATTTGAAGGAGCTGCAGACTCAGAAGGAAACCTCAGGCTTTTTGCTCATGGGCTACTAGGGAAAAGGCAGCTTCTCAAGGCCACAGGTGTCTTATCACCTTCACCAGGGTCACTTCTATGCACTCGGTATTTTTGAATTGTATAAATGGGGGGAATTCCTGCCAGGTGCAGTGCACCTTCAACATTCATTCACTTTGATGGAAGTTAAAGGCCCATAGTGCCTTGCATGACCTGGTTTGTTATCTAATCATTAAGCATATATGAATTGCACCCTTTATAGAGTTGTTTATTTTTCTTTCAACACTCGCGCCCCCCCCCCCCCAAAAGAGGAAAATTGGGATCATTAATCTCAATTAAGGGAAATATCAGACGTCGATTTCCTTCCTGTGGCTCCTCATTATTCATACATAAATATTTTGGAGGGGCGTGCACAGTGGCGTTGGAACAGTTTTTATAGTGGGGGTGCTGAAAGCTGTTGAACAAAACTGTAAACCCTGTATATGGTGGAAACCACTTCAAGCCAGGGGGTGCTGCTGCACCCCCAGAACCCCTATTTCAGCACTCCCTGAGGCAGAGGATGAGAACTGGCATGACACTTTTTCATTGAGCAGGTCAAAAGTTCAAGTCCTATACATTGTTTTCCCCACTAATCTTTTTGTGGCTCATTGTTTTAGCAAATGCCAAATTCATCTTCCTACATTGAAAGCAGATTTTCCTATATTGTGCAATTAGCAACAGTCCTTCAACCCGATCCCCATGTGCGTGTGCACGCATGCCTCTTTACCTATTTATGGATTTTCTTGTTAATTAGTGGTTCCCCCTTTTTGCTGAATAGTGCACTGGCAGCTGTCCCTTTGAATAAAATATAGCTCCTTAGTTGCATGGGTTTGATGTGAAAGCAGGTGACATCATGCAGTTCAACTTTCAATATTTGCTCTGAGTTTTTGCTAGAGATGGACTTGACACACAGCATCTGGGTTTCAAAGACCTCCATGTTCAAGTGTGTTCGCATCAGAGACTTTGGTTTGGTCCACTGTAGAGGCGGCAATATTTGAATCCAGATTTGGGTTCTCATTTTGAGCTCCAAAACGTTTCTGGGGATCTGATCGAGGCCCATCTCCCACTTTTAGGAAATGCAAATGTGTAAGATATGTGGTATTAGCCTCTCACAATATTTTCGTTAAGTGAGATTAGTTTAAAAATGTGCCATGGAATCATCATAGGGCAGGATTGTTCCATTTGGTGTATTCATGGTGATTTCTAAATCTTTTATAATTTTTGTTGCTGTCCTCGGGACTCTCTCCAGTTTATCCACATCTTTATTAAAGCACGGCACCCAGAACTGGACACGGTACTCCAGCTGAGGCCTCACCAGTGCTGAGTAGAACGTGATAATTACCTCAGGTGTCTGACATACAACACTCCTTTAATACACCTTGGAATATTAGCTCCCCCAGCCCCCACTACATCACATTGTTGACTCATATTCAATTTATGATCCACTAAACCCCCAGATCCTTTTCAGCAGGACTGCCGCCTAACCAGTTATTCCCCATATCATGGATATTCAAATAAGTACTTAATAGATTTTTTAAGGCCCAAAGGGATCACATTATGATCACTAGTCTGATCTTCTACATAGCATAGCCCATAGAATTTCACCAGGGGACTGGTTCTGCTTGAGTTAGAGCACATCTTGCAGAAAAATATTCAGTCTTTATTCAAAGACTTACAAGTGATAAACAATCTACCACATCCCTAGGTAAAGTGTTCCAGTGGTTAATTGCCTTCACTGTTTTTTTTTTTTTTTTTTTTAAGAACCTTATGGGTGGTCTGAATTTGTCTAGCTGAAGCTCTCAGTCATTAGGTCTTGTTATACTGTTGTCTGCTAGATTAATATCCGAAATCTTCCCCATGTAGGTCCCTCTACTTGTGAAGAGCTGCTCATGAGCAATCCATAGGCTTAAATGTGTTTACACAGAATGTTTGTGAAACAGTTTTAAAGGGAAAATGAATTGGATAAAACTTAATGGTAAACTGTTGATCTGTTTGTGGACAATTCACCCCTTCTTCCTTGCTTTCTTCCCCTCCGCCCCCCCCAAAAAGTATTAAATGGTGATCAGCTCATATTTAATGTGGCTTTTCTGCTTTCCAGCTTCAGCCTCCTGTTAAATAACGTTTTCCCCCCTGGATGGAGTTTACGTTGGATTATGATTTCCATGTTAAATCATGTTTTGTTATCAAATGAAAATGCAGAACAGAAGCAGAAATCAAATGATGATTTTTGCTCACATAAACTAACAGCAGTGATGAGGCAATAAATTTGAATGAAACATAATTCATAAATACAGCCGGGGTCTGGTTTTCTGTCACTGGGGAAAGTAATTAAAATGGAGCTTTCATAGATATAAATTTGGAGTAGTCAAAATTTTCCTACTGTCACTGCATCTATCTTTTTGTTTTTATGGATGGTCCTAAAGCAAAGGGGGCTTGTATATTTAAACAAGTCTGCTTCTTGACTAAAGCATGCCACCCATGATAATAGTCTCCCTAACAAGCCCAAGTCACAGGAATATTACCATTTACCATGAAGTATATGACCAGGGCGATTCGTACCTATAGCTGCAGTAGTAAATGGTATGAACACACGCTAAGCCTTCCTCAGGGTAAATAACTTAACAGCAGATGTTTATAATTAACACTGGCCCCATGTACATTGGCATCCTATTGGTTCAGGTAGGAGTCAACCTTGGTTCACCCCAAACTCAATGCCTGATTCCTTTGCACAGACTGCTAAAAGGCATTTGATAGTTTGAAGCCCAACAAAAATGATCATGGTGCTGGGGGTCTGATCCAGCTTCAGGACTCCCATTGGCTAGAAAGGGGAGTTGGATTGGGCTCTTATTTAGGAGGAAAGCTTTTTACAATCAAGATTTTGAAAAAACAGAGCAGAAACTTTGGCTCCTAAAAAAATGAGGAGTCCGGTGGCACCTTAAAGACTAACAGATTTATTTGGGCATAAGCTTTTGTGGGTAAAAAACCCCACATCTTCAGATGCATGGAGTCAAAATTACAGATACAGGCATAGATATACTGGCACATGAAGAGAAGGGAGTTACCTTACAAGTGGAGAACCAGTGGTGACAAGGCCACAGTTCAGTCAGGGTGGATGTGGTCCACTCCCAATAATTGATGAGGAGGTGTCAATACCAAGAGAGAGAAAATTGCTTTTGTAGTGATCCAGCCACTCTCAGTCCCTAATCAAGCCCAAATTAATGGTGTTACATTTGCAAATGAAATATAGCTCTGCAGTTTCTCTTTGAAGTCTGTTTTTGAAGTTTTTTGTTGTTGAAGGATGGCTACTTTTAAATCTGTTATTAAATATCCAGGGAGATTGAAGTGTTCTCCTACTGGCTTTTGTATGTTACCATTCCTGATGTCTGATTTGTGTCCATTTATCCTTTTATATAGAGACTGTCCAGTTTGACCAATGTACATGTCAGAGGGGAATTGCTGGCACATGATGGCATATATCACATTGGTACATGTGCAAGTGAATGAGCCCCTGATGGTGTGGCTGATGTGGTTGGGTCCTCTGATGGTGTCGCTAGAGTAGATATGAGGACAGAGTAGGCAACGGAGTTTATTACAGGGATTGGTTCCTGGGTTAGTGTTTCTGTGGTGTGGTGTGTAGTTGCTGGTGAGTATTTGCTTCAGGTTGGTGACACTGGTTCTCCACTTATAAGGTAACTCCTTCTCTTCATGTGCCAATATATATATGCCTGTATCTTTAATTTTCATTCCATGCATCTGGGGTTTTTTACCCATGAAAGTTTATGCCCAAATAAATCTGTTAGTCTTTAAGGTGCCACCGGACTCCTCGTTGTTTTTGTGGATACAGACTAACATAGCTACCCTCTGATACTTGGGCTCCTAAGTCCATATTTAAGTTCTTAAGTAAGTGGTCTGATTTTGAGAAGTGCTAAGCACCAAACATCTGTCATTGTAAAATGGGACTTCAATACAGGTAAAGGTGGATTCCCTTCCCTGAAGAGTTTACAATCTCAATAAGGCAAGAACAGACAGGAGAAGACAAAAACACATGGAGGGGGTAAGTACAGGGATAAGCAGGGCCGGCTCCAGGGTTTTGGCCACCCCAAGCAGCCAAACAAAACAAAAAAAAGCCGCGATCGCAATTGCGATCTGCGGCGGCAATTCGGCGGGAGGTCCTTCGTTCCGAGCAGGAGTGAGGGACCGTCCGCCGAATTGCCGCCGAACAGCTGGACGTGCCGCCCCTCTCCGAAGTGGCCGCCCCAAGCACCTGCTTGGTAAGCTGGTGCCTGGAGCCGGCCCTGGGGATAAGAGAGAGGGCAATATGATTATGGGATTGCTTGGGAGGCTAGTGCATGTGTCTTGAAGGTGTCCCATTTCTCCACAATATCTTGCTGTTGTGATGTTGTCATCCACTGGCCTCCCATTGATTCCTTTCAGTGGAGTGAGTGGATTTACTTGTTGCACTGAGCCATAAAGCACAGGTGTATTTTGCCTGTATGTACCTGGACTGGCCAGTAGCAATCAACATGAGCAGATTTTGCACTCTCTCTCTCACACACATGCGTACACACGTAACCCCTGCTCTCTTCCCATTTACCACCTTTCCCTAGACCATACACAGCAACGTATGCAGCGAACTGTATTTGAATGGGAAAAAGAATTTGGAATAAGGCTTTCAGGGTTTGTCATGAACATTCTTAAAGGACAGGATATTAAACCCTTGGATTATGAGCCTTTATTAACAGCTCACCTGTAAATCATGATGATTTTCTTTTGTATGGAATTCTGCTCACAGCTGGGCTGACACCTCCTCCTGGTCACTCTGGGGATTAGCTGTCAAGGCCGATGCCCCCTTCCTCAGTTTGCACTCCGCTGTTCTGACTCTTTCTCTCTCTCTCGTCTGCATCCCCTCTCTTGCTGCAGGAAGTGCAGCGTCTTCTTCTTGACTTAGCTGTCTGGCTAGGTCACTCAGATGGGATACACTCATTCAAATTCCTTGTCACTCCCACAGTAACCCAGGCAATCTTCCAGTTCACTGCCCTGCCAGTCTATGCCATGCCCTCAGTGGCTGGTAGGGGAACTCGGGCCCACCCTCTACTCTGGATTCCAGTCGAAGGACCCTACACCCAGCAATTATGGGCTTCCCTCTCCCAGCCCTCACTGCTTCTTTCCTGAACCGCTATTTTTCTGGTTCCCCTCCTCTCTCTGGGTGTACCAGCTTCAAACCCTCCTCCCTGTTCCTAGGGCATGAGTGCCCTTTCCCAGCCACAGCCCTCATCTGTTGCCAGCTTCATGGCTTTGTAGGTCCTGCCAGTTTCTGCACAGCTTAGTCTGCTTTCAATCAGCTCCTTGGTTCATACTCCAAGCGTATCTACCTGGCCATCTTAACACCCCCCACATCAGTCCTACATGGGGTGGACACCCCATCACAGATTCTTTTATAATATTTGCTCACTCTCACTATACATTTTATAAAAGTAGCTTATGACTATGGTTAAAATGCTGCATTCAAGCAGTTAAACAGCCTCCTTATTAGCATTAGTGCTGTAGCCACAACACATTATACTTGGCTAATACATTTATTTTTTTGTGTAATGAAATTGTCATCAAAGCATAGTTAATCTGAACTGAATTAGATTATAATTGGAGCTCTTCTGCTCAAGGAATTAAAATTATTCTTCATTGTTGTAGACTGACAATGCAACATTTGTTTATATATATATATATTCTTCTAAGTGGCATCTGTAGCATTAGGGTGAGCTGATCTGCTTCATGTTTCTGAGCATCCTGCGGTGTAATGTTACTATGTTTTGGAACATGGTGCTTAATTGTTCTGCTGATAATTCATCACATTTTCAGCTGTTCATTACGATGTGCAAGTACTTAGGGAAACAGTCTTGTACATGAGGGTACTCATTTTTTTCTGCCTTGCTGGTCACATGTGCTAGGGTGGGTGATCTCATCTTGGACTCCTGGGATTGGGGGGAAGAAAGATTTTAAATCCTCTCTTGCAGTGTTAGAGGCTGAGGGGTAAATCAACAGCCCAGCACTCACCCAAAGTCACCAGGCAAGGGAGAGAATCCTCTTTGGTTGCATCACTCAGATAACTGAAATAACTCCCACACACAAAAAAATAGTTGCTTTGTATATAAAATATTTAAACTTTCTTTAAAACCTTTTGCAAAAACTCAGGCAAAAGCTAGAACGAGAGAGTCTCTAGCAAACCCTATGTAACAGCCTGTGCTAAAGAAAGTACAGGGGTAAGGAATAGGCAGAAGTTACACTAGATATCACATTGTTTCACTGCTTGCAAGTCAACGTGCTCAACGTTTTGACTATCCCTCTCTTCACACCCAAATTTATCTTTGCCCAACTTTCTGCTCACCAGAAATACCAGGCCTCCCATTGGAGAAGTAGAAATTGCTACTGAAGGAATTATTCCTGTGTTGTTTTTACTTTCTTCCTCCTCTGATTTTACAACCCTGATTTGTCCACATCACCTCCCTCAGATTTGGTTCGGACCTGGTAGGCAGTACACTCTTTACGTGCTTCAGGGTAGGGAATCTCTCTCTCCCACTGTGTGTTCATAAAGTGCCTAGCAAATTGGGGCCATGATCTCAGTTGGCAGCTTGAGGTGTAATATAAATCTATTTAAATACAGCCAAAGGCAAGGTCCTACAATGAGGAACAATGAATGCTAAAGGATGTGTGGGAATCAATTATTCTGAAAAGGGCCTCGGGATCATGGAGAATAACATATGGAGCAGGAGATCCCAGTGTCGCTAAGAGGGCTCACGGGCTTAAATAAACAGAGAAATGTTGAGTAGGAGGAAGAAGTTATTAACTCTTCATACAGTATTGGTGAGACCACTACTGGAAAATTGTATCCCATTCTTGTGTCTCCCCTTTCGAAAGGTTGTTGAAGTTGGAAAGCGTTCAGGAAAGAGCTACAGGGATGATTTGAGGTCTGGAAAATCTGCCATTCAAGGTCTGGAAAATCTGCCTTACACGGAGAGATAAAGAACCTCATTCAGTTAACTTATTGACCAGATGGCTAAGAGGTGACTTTCTCTGTAAGAAGATTTCCAACAGTGGAGGGCTCTTTAATCCAGTTGTAGAGGTATAACAAGATCCAATGACAGAAAGCTGAATCTAGGGAGGTTCTGGAGATAAAGCAGAAATTTTAAGAGAGAGTGATGAAGCCCTGAAACAATTTACAAGGGGTGTGGTAGATTTTCCATCCCTGAAATCTCTAAATAAAGATCTGTCTTTCTAAAAATATATGCCTTAGCTCAACCAGAAGTTTTTGGGCTTGATACAGGAATTACCGGGTGTTATGCAGCAGGTCAGACTAGATGTTCATAAAGGTTTCTTCTGGTCTTAAAGTCTATTAATCTACGTAATAGCTTGGTGCCATGTTACATTATGTTCCAGCATAACCACTTGCATACACCACAACATCTATTCCCAGTGGTGATGATGCTGACACACCTGAGTAAAGTGCTTTGATAGCTGGGTGAAAAGTTCTACATAAAAACTAAGGGTGATTATTATTCTCTTGTAATTAGGTAGGGAGATTTCCCTCCATTCTCCACTCCTAGCCTAAGCCTCAGTTACTGATCTTATTATTAACATGTGCTCCCCCAAAGAATTCTAGTTCAAAGACCAGCCCAGAGCCTGCCTCTCTTCGGCAACCCGTAGTACTCATGGAATTGCTTCAGTAGTAGGGCTGCTGTAATTCCTATGGACTGGACTATATATCCTTGATGGAACGTGTGAAGGCCCACAGTTCAGAGTGTTGGAGTGAGTGGAGCACAGGAGGTGAGGAGCACACTTTAATTAACTCTTTTACTTTGTGCAGCTCAAGGAAAAAATAAATCACAGGAAGTAGTTCTAGTTTGGTTAATGAGGATGAACCAGGAGGCTTCTGCAATAGTCAAACTTCTCCCAGCATATGCTGGCCTGCTGAAGAACCAATATCTGCAGCATGCTGCCCAGGTGATTACACACAGATCCTAAATGACCATGGGAGACAGAGTAACATAGTGTTTGTTGGAATGTTCCAGTTCTTGGTGGATGTTACTGTGCACATTGCTAAGCGCTAGAGCAGTCAGAGTCCCTTTGTCTGTCATACGGTGGATTAGACTCTGTTTTGCTAGGCATGTGGGATAGCTGTCAGTCATATGCACCGGAGGTGTATGCAAGTCTGAGGAAGCTATAGCCAGCCACAGAAAGAGAAGAGAGATTTCAGGTGCTAGTAGACCTTAACATTCACTAGGGATTTTCTTAAAGGATAAATTTGAGGAAAATGGAACAAATATCTGCTGCCTGTGCTAACATAACGTTTTCAGAAATTATAGAAGTGGGTTTTAGAAGCCACTTTATTCCAGTATTTAACAAATCCCGTATACTTATTCCAGCAGTGCATGGTGCAGGTGGCATTTCTGTAGGAATAGCGATTGTTTAGGGAGTACAAGCTAAAGTGCCATAAATTGGGTTCACTGGAAAGTATAGACTGAATATTGGGAAAGGCTCCCTGATAACAAGATCAACTAAATGATGGTATAGTCTCCCAGAGAGTATGGTGGGAACTGCATTGCTTGTAACAGAGAAAGGAAGCTCTTGTGGTTAAGGTAATGGACTGGAGGTCCAGAGTCCTGCATTCAATTCCTTTCTGCTGCAGACTTCCTCTGGGACCTTGGGCAAGTTATTTAAGCTGTCTATGCCTCAGTTCCCTGTCTGTAAAATGGGAATAACACTTCCTTTCTCCTACTCTGTGTCTAGTCTATAATAATTATCACACCAGTAGAAAATATACTCTGGGAGATAGGCTTGCAGTGGCCAGGGGAATGGACTAGATAGTAAAAATAGCCCTTTAACATTTATCCTCCATGGATCTCAAGGCACTTTACAAAGGAGAGGTAAGTATCATTAGCCCCATTTTACAGATGGGGAAACAAAGGGCCTTGCCCAAGTCTATATAGTGACTCAGCAGCAGCTATGCGAACAGCATCCAGGACTCTCGATTCCTGGCCCTGTTGCTTGGGCTACACTGCTTCTGAACAGGAGACCTGACCTATATCCAGTGATGATGATAAACAGTCTCCTTACAGTGGGCCTAAGCAAGCTGCATAAAATCAATGAATAAGCCTATTTTCCCTGATGCTCACCATTCCTGTGCAATAATTGCTCTGTGCAGATATTTTTTTCTGAGCTTGATAAGTATTTTATTTACATGGAAACGTCTTGGCTAACGCCCACAGTAAACATGAGGTGGTAGTCAAAACGCTACCACATCTATTATCGCAGGGAGTGGGCTGAGGAATTTCTGCTTCTGCTATGAACAGGCCTTATTTTATTATCTTTGTCGTATACTCATTATTTGTATTTGGTGAGATGAGCAATCCAGTTCGAGATGATTGTTACCATTAATTAAGGGTGCCCAAGTCTCAGGGCTTTGTATTTATTTTACTATGTATTTAAGTACATTTAATATATTTTAAAATTACATTTACCATTAGAAATGCTCAAATCACACTTATTGCTAAGGAACGGTGTGTAGCCAGTAAATCCTGAGTCTGGGACAAAGCACAGCACAAGTTGTGTTGTGTGTTAGAGTTCTAACAAATAAATAGGAGTGTGGCAGGCAGCAGTGCTGTGACCTGGGGCTGCAGTGCCACTGTGGTTTGGCTCAGCCAGAAGTGGCTGGGTGGTGGCCTGAATGGACCCCCCCCCCCCAGCTCTGTAACCTGTGGTGCTGTATGTCTATCACCAAGCATTGCTATGGTGACAGTACAATCTAACAGAACTGTGAGCAGGGAGCCAAGAGTTCTAGTCCTGTCTCTACCACCAGCTTTCTGTGAGGCCTTAGTCCCAAAGGACTTGCGTAAAGTTTCAAGTGACTTTATTTTTTGGGGCGGGGGGCTTCAGTTTTTGGATGTCTGACTTAAAATTCCTAGTATTTAAACAAAAAAAGCGAGTAATGATCCTTATCGTCATAGCGCCTCAATTTGGGCACTCAGAAATTGAAGATCGTTAAGACTTTATCTCGGTGCCTCAGTTTCTCCGTGTTTAAAATGGGGAAAATCGCAGTTTTATAGAATCCTGCGGCAGAAGGGGACTGAAGCCTACATCACAGTGCATTAGCTCTACACCAGTGGTACAGCACAGGCAGCTTCATATTACCAGTCTTCACGATAGGGAGGGGGAGTTTAGTGTACTAGCAAGCACAGTGCAGGTGCATGGGCCAGTGGATGGTAACCACTGTTTTAAGCGATCTCCAAAGACTAATAGGAAATTTAAATTGAGACGTTTAAAAGCATAACCGTTTCCTAAATTTGAGAACACCTGCAGGAAGAAGCAGGACTGCTTAGAAAGCTGCTGCCAAACTACCGCTTTATGATGTATGGAATGCGCCACAGAAGTGCTAAGTATTATTATCATTTATTATTACAGCTGCACAATATCTCAGCCATTCTTTAGTTTACCAAGTCATCTTCTCTCCTCTCTCCTCTCACTGCAGCTGTCACCAGGCTGCAGTTAATGTGCTGGGTGTTTGTTTTTTAGCAGTTTAACACAAAGAAAAAACAATGGGAATCAATTATATTACATGTTACAGGCTGGGAAAGGGGGAATGTGCCAGCAAACTGAAGTTCTTTAACATGCAACCCAGTAAGATAATTTGTAAACAAAAGAGAACAAAAACCTATTCCAGAATAAAGTAATGCAGGGTATACGTGGTAGGCAGGGGTTAAAAGTTGGTGTTCTAATGAGATATGGAAAAGATCCATACTAATGAGAAATGACCTTCATAACTCATTCCCAGATCCACTGAGTTTCATTTGTGGAATTTATTTTTTCATATCTCATACTGATCCATCTTTGTTATCATGGTTACAGAGTTATTAAGACATCAGATAGTCTTGTGGCAATTTTCTTTTTCTTTTTTTTTTTTACTTCTTCAGAAAATTGCTTTCCTTACAAAAATCAGTGTTTAAAAATTGTCTTTATTTTTAATTTCCTAGTATTTTATTGCTATAATTATATCTTAATGCAGCTTTCCACCACTGCAACACTTTGCTCGCCAGGATCTCAAAAGTGCCTCACAAGTTTGTGTACAGGCTCACACCACCACTGTGAAATTGAGAGGAGTGGTAATACTTAACTCTTATAAAGCACTTTTCATTCCATAGCTCTGAAAGCCCCTTTACAAAGGAGGTATCACTAGCCCAGGTTGGGAAACCGAGGCACAGAGAGAAGTGTCCTGCCCAACCTAGCTTAGTGAATTGGTGATAAAGACAACAGAAACCCAGATCTTCACTCCCAGTCCCCTGCTATAGCCACCATACCAGTTAGGATGAGGTACATCTCAATCATAGAATACCAGGTTTGGAAGGGACCTCAGGAGGTCATTTAGTCCAACCCGCTGCTCAAAGCAGGGCCAATCCCCTGACAGATGTTTGCCCCAGATCCCTAAATGGCCCCCTCAAGAATTGAACTCACAACCCCTGGGTTTAGCAGGCCAATGCTCAAAGCACTGAGCTATCCCTCCCCTTATGTTTAGAGGTTTTATTCAGTTCAGGGTCCCTAAGGGCAATGTTTATGTAAAACCCCTGAGTCTGAAAAACTGTGCAGGGAATCTTACAAGATTCCCACTGCATGCTGCTTTCAATTAAAAAAACCCATATAATATGCAAACCATCTTTCTTCAGGAATTTTGGCAGTTCCCCTCCCACTCCTGGCTGGAATCCAGAAGAGTGGTGATGCACATAAGTGAAGAAAAAAAGAAATAAAAATCCAAGAAAAGTTCATTTGATTTCATATAAAGAAGTTGGTCAGTTCTCATTTGATCGCTTCCAATTTCCCCATCTTTCTCTGTTGCAGGGGAAGAAGTACGGGTAGCTTCCAGCCGGCACAGCAGGACGCCAGAATGAGCACAGAGCGCTCGTGAGTGAGATAGGAAGCAGGGGACAATCTACCGTGCTGGCTCAGTGAATTATGGTGACCTCTAGCCTTCCGATCACATAGTACACGTGCAGCTGTCTGCAGCGTACACCAGCCAGGGGTGCACCCTGCTGCCTTTCAAGAGAGGCTTCCCGAGCCAGCCTGACCTGTGTCAGAATAGCAGAGCACTTCACAAACTGCATATGTGGCATCACTGAAATGCAGCCACTGCTGGTTCCCTCTCCACCCTTCAGCCACAGCTCAAAGTGAACTTTCCCTCCCATTATGTATTTGGTTTTGCACCTCTCTTCCTTACATGGTTTGAGGCAGGGCTGTGAGAGGAAGGCTCAAAAGAATCTGTTCCCCATGCCATTTGCAATCCAGGTCTGACTGGGATCCACAACAGAGCCATTCTCATGGAGATTTCCAGCAGCATTTTGCAGGCAGGAGGCAACTAAGCACCCAGGTGTGATTCTGATCTCATTTGCACAAGAGCGCAAGTAGGCAGGAGTTACTCCCTAAAGGTATGTCTACACAGCTGACTTCAACGCAGCTGTGTAGTCGCCGCTCCAGCTCTGGGAGAGAGCTCTCCCAGCGCTGTAATGAAACCACCTCCGTGAGGGGAGTAGCTCCCAGCGCTGTAGCACTATCTGCACTGCCACTTTGCAGCGCTGAAACTTGCATCCCTCAGGGGGGTGTTTTTTCACACCCCTGAGTGAAGAAATTTTCAGCACTGTAAGTGGCAGTGTAGACAAGGCCTAAGCTTCAGTGGAGTTGCTCCTGGTTTAAGTTACTGTGAGAGAACTAGACCCAGTGTTTTCAGTACTTGCGATAACGAGAACATCTTTCGTTTACAATCCTCATCACTACTTTCTAGAAAGCTGCCCTTAGTATCGGGAATGGAAACTTGGGTGATCGACTTGTCCCTGGAAACTTTTGCCACCTACCTATATCCCAGGTGTGTGAATCTGAGGTCCTATAAACATTGTCAGCATTAGCCTATATCTTGACCACTCTTTGTTCAAACTCTTCTTTAATTCCTTCAGACATCTCTAGTCCCTCCTTTATGATTGCCATAAATCCTTGCTTCAGTATGCCTGAAAAGTAGCAGTTCATGTCTCTTCACCTGTATCTAGGAACAGAGACCTATAGCTCACATCCTCCGACTGTAAGCCCTCTGGGAGAGGACCTTTTTCTTCTTATGTATAGTACCTATCACACTGGGACCCCAGTCTCAGCTGGGGCTTCATGGCACTATTAGAATATAAATAATATCTTTAAGGTCTACGTTTGCAACCCACTTGTGTCCACAGGATGCTCCTCTTGTCATTGCCTGGAGCTTTTCAGGATAAGTGTCAGACATTCTGCAACTGCCCCAGGTTGTCAGCCTTCAAGGCACACTGTAGGGATTTTGGCTGGTCTTTTTTTTTCATTTGGCTTTTCATTAATTTACTTGGTCAAGTTCTATTTATGCTTTACAGCTGCAGTATTTTGTGTGTCGGCACGATGGGTGCTCTAGCAATACCTAAACTGGATTAGATTTGATTGGCAGACAGACATCTGGTTCCAAGTCAGTTATCCTGGTGAGATAAATCCTGTTTATAGTGGAGGGAAAGCACTTGCTCGTTAATTGAGAAAAGTAGTTAGGAGAAGGGAGATTATCACATCTCATAAATGGCTCGAATCCTCAAGTGGCAAGATGGTCGTCTGGAAATACATTTAAGTTTATTTTTAGTACCTTGTTACAGTGCTACAGTAATAAAATGCAAAGTACAGGAAGGCAGCAGTTTCAAATGGAGCTTTTAGAGGGGAGAGCTGAAGACTGCTCTTGCGATGTTTCCAAATTCTACCTGCCTGTCCAAACAATACTGGATTAATGTGGAAAACCAGCTTTTTGCTATGAAAAATTACTGTTGTATCCAAAAAGCTTTTATCTTACACAAATGATTGTGTTAGTCAGCATGGTGAATGGAGAGGAGCTCTGGAAGTTGATTACAAATTAATATGTTTATTTACTTGTTTGTATTACAGTAGCACCTAGAGACGTCTCTTGAGATCAGGACCACACTGTGGTAGGCAATGTACCTGCACTTAGTGAGAGACAATGCTTGCCCCAAGGAGATTACAATTTGCATAGACATGACAGACAAACAGTGGGGGAAAGTAATTCCTGTGATCTCAGTTTTAGAGGTGAGGCACTGACTTGGCCAAGGTCACCCACGAAGTCTGCAGCAGAAATTGAGCCTAGGGTTTCCTGGATGCTAGGCCTGTGCTTTAACCACATGACCAGCTTTTTTTTCTGATTCATAGATGAGGAACAACAAGGTAAGACACAAAGGGGAAGGTGAAATAACGGGGTGTTTCAGGGATCCCTTCTTTGAGGAAGATGCTGCTTCTCTTGTGCATTTCTGTTGAAGTCAAAGGAAGTTTTGTGGGTATACAAATGCAGGATCGGACCCCTTGTTGCTTGGAGGAGTGTACAAAAGGCTATCTTTGCTGTTGACATGATAATAGGGAATATTCAGCAACAACTCCATATGATTTAAATTTAATTAGGCTTGTGGGTGTAGAAATGACTCATGCAGTGAAATGTAGCAAAGTGTAAGTTTTGTGATGTTAGAGACCAAACAATTGGTGGGGCAAATCATGAAGGCCTTACAAAGTTTTTACTGAGCTCTATTCAGGCAAACTCCCAGTGACTTCAATGGGTGATTGCTTTTGTAAGAACAAAGTTAAAACTGAAGGACAGATAACCCACAGATCTGTGCCAGTGAACCTCCCTTTACAAGGTGGATAGAGGAGTTTGGAAAAAAAAAACCAGATCAGAAGACAGGTATAGAATAGGAGACAGGATTTTATCCCAGTAAGTAATGGTAACAATAGCATTG
Source organism: Emys orbicularis (assembly GCF_028017835.1). NCBI lineage: Eukaryota > Metazoa > Chordata > Testudines > Emydidae > Emys > Emys orbicularis. The sequence goes on from NC_088683.1 coordinate 352,435,384, forward strand.
TGAACACAGTATGCAACAGAGCTGGGGGGAAACAGGAGGGAGACAATTCAACTTGTCAAAAAATGTAGTTACTGGCAAAGACGAGATGCAAGTGCAATCGGAACAGGAGACAAAGAGCAAAATACTACCCTTACTGAAGTCAATAGGAGTTTTGCCATTGATTCTCAATGGGCCCAGGATTTGCAACTGTTGAGTTTTATTCCCAGCTCTGTCACACTTCGTGTCCTTGGGGTATTTTGAAATCCTGGGGTGAAGTGCGTGTGCGTGTGGTCTGCTGTGAGCAGAGACAGAGTTGTGGAGAAGGCATCACTGAAAGGTTCTGAACTCCAGAGTAGCTGGCACAGAGAGAGCTGCTTTGGCAGATCTAGTGCTTTAAGGAAGTCAGACGTGGCCAGGATCAGTGCAGAAGCACAAGGAAAGAGAGAGAGAGAACAAATTTAAGTGACTGGCCTGTGATATGTTCTAATGATGGATCAGCAATAGGATACAATAGGAGAAAAAGGAGGAGAAAAAGAGCTGCAAGATGGTGAAGAGAAATAGTCAAACTGAACTTAAAACAAATATTTTGGTCTGCAAATGGTATCTGTTTAATCTCTCTGTATCTCTCTTCACTGTTCATCCACGGATTGCATGAGATTGGGCCTGATGTACCCACGAAAAAGCTAACTCAGGGGTAGGCAACCTATGGCAAGCGTGCCGAAGGCGGCACGCGAGCTGATTTTCAGTGGCACTCACACTGCCCGGGTCCTAGCCACTGGTCTGGGGGGCTCTGCATTTTAATTTAATTTTAAATGAAGCTTCTTAAACATTTTAAAAACCTTATTTACTTTACATACAACAATAGTTTTGTTATATATTATAGACTTATAGAAAGAGACCTTCTAAAAACGTTAAAATGTATTACTGGCACGTGAAACTTTAAATTAGAGTGAATAAATGAAGACTCGGCACACCACTTCTGAAAGGTTGCCGACCCCTGAGCTAACTGCTCTGAGGACCAGATCCTCAGCTGGGACTAAATGGGTGAAGTGACATTAAAGTCACTGCAGTTGCACGCATTTACATCAGCTGAAGACTGGCCCATATAATTGTGTTACTAAATGTTTTTGGCTGAGTGAACCTGGATTTTTTGCATCAGACTCAATGGCAGTTCCTGGGAAACCTCCTTATTTGAAACCAGAGAAAGGTTCATGTGAACTATCCTGGAACCAACAATCTCAGCAGCCTTAATGTTATGGTTTAAATCAACAATTCTGGTGCAAGCCTGTAGCAGTCCAATTTTTCAATTCTTATCAGAACATCTGATTGCTATTTTGAATGGTTGAATTTGGGATAGTTTATAATATTACACAGAAACATGAAACTCAATATCTTCTGGCACCCAAGATTTATTCCTGGGAACACTCATTAGCCATTTAAACCTTGCAAAGCAGTTATTGTAACATACATTAAACTTCATCTTCAGCCTGAGAGAGATGCAGTAAAATCTGCCATGTCCTTGTTACTGATATGTAACAGAGTATTTTGAAACCATCTTGCAGAATAAATAACAAAAGCACAATAGATGCTAGCAGGGCCATCCCTACCCATAAGCAAAGTATGCAGCTGCGTAGGGCACCAGGAAATTTGGGGCACCAAATTTCCTGGTGCCCTGCGCAGCTGCATGCTGCTCCAGCCCCTGCCCCGCCTCTTCCCCAGGGCCCCCGCCCCTGCTCTGCCCCAGCCCCGCCCCCCCTCCACCCCTTCCCCAAAGCGTCCACCCCCGCTCCACCCCCGCTCCCCTGAGGACTGAAGCGGGGCCGGGCCTGCACTCACCGGCGGCGGAAAGTGCAGCAACCCAGCCCCAGCTGTGCCTCCGGTGAGTGCTGGGGGGGCGGTTCTCCCCTGCCCCCCAAGCCAGCCCCCCTCCCCCATGGAGGCCTGCCCCCCTCCCATGCGGGGGGGGCTGCATAGAGCCCCAGAATAGCTAGGGATGGCCCTGGATGCTAGCGTTGTTTTGAGGAGCGATGCAAACATAGCTAGCCCTGTGGTATAGAGTAACGCTACTGCTTTGACAAGGGATGATTTAGACTGTCAGACATTGTGCACTTTGCTGGGAATGTCACATAGCCAAGTGATGTTCAAGCTGCAAGAAGAGGTAATTGCCAACACCTCTGGAATGCTGGACCCCCTCTGTGTGCTGCCGAAAGGACCAGCACTGATGTCGGCTTCAAACACATTAACCATTTGCAACAAAGGAGCTGAGAAGCAACCAGTCTGAAAGCAGATGGGCAAAAGAGAGAGACAATCCTTGAAAGTGATGGGATAGGATGATTTAATTTTTTACATGCAAGTCTTGGATAGTGGATGTTTTATTTCTGAGATCAGGATTGGGAGGTATTTTTGTGTAGTCTAGTTAAACTTCTTATAATTATTTTATTACAAGTGTTTATAGCGGGCTTATCGCTGTGCTTTCTGATATTCTTGGGCTGAAGCAGAGCTGGGTCCGAATATCCCTGGGCTATTACAAAGTTGGGTTCCGGATCCAGCTTTCTGATCAAAGACTTGGGTTCAAACGCCATCTGATCTTCAGGGAAGTCTGGATCTCAGCTACTTTCTCGGACTCATCTCTACTCTAAAACCTGCAGGCCAAGAATAAGGCTGATTGCTTTATGTCGAGTATGTCCCTGCGGAAATCAATATGAGAATGAGAGTAACACAAATGTGCCTCTCTTTCTGTCATGCCATCCTTGATGATGTGAGGGACTACTCTCCAAAAGATACTGTCCATGCTCATTCCACCAATGACTGGAATTGCTACAGTGTGTAAACGTTTTTTAGTGATATAGATCCACTCACTGCAATAGGGACTGATCTTTGGCCAAGAAACATTTCAGTTATTGATTTTTTTTTAATTAAAAAAAAAACCCTACAGCATACATGGACGGAAGGCTGTAGATACAAATCTATTTGCATTGTGAAACAACCCATGGCAAAATTGTAGCCCTATAGATACCTATAACATGCTCGTTTCCTGTACAACAAGGCTTCAGATCCATGATATTTCCATGCAAAGAGGCCAAGTAATAGCAAAGTGGAAGAGAAACAATGACTCCTTGGATTAGGAATGGGAAGAGGGATGGTTTTGTGTTGGAAGCCGGAGAGCAACAGTTAGAAGATTTTTGTTTCTCTGCTGCTCTGGGACACAGCCCTCCTTTGAAGGTCTGCGCAATCCCCAAGCCCTCTGGTGCAGTGGAAGTGAAGGGGAACTTCCACTCATCCTCTCTGGGAAGCTCCAGCCTTGGTCCCAAAACAGGAAGTTGTAGGGCCGAGTTTGTGTCCCATGTTTTCTGTGCTTCCTTTGTCCAAGGCCCTCTTCACACCAGGCTACATCTGGCTCCTAGCCTCCCAAGCCCCTTCTGAGCCTTCTCCCCAGAATCCTTTCCAGGCTTTTTCCATCAGGGAGGCCCATCATAGGTCTTGCCTCTCTCCCAGGAACTGGGCAAGCTTTAGACAGCTTCTCTTCCCAAGAGGCCTTTCTGTTAGGCCTGCAGTTCGTATGCACGGTGTGAACCACAACACCTAGGATGCCATTGATCTTGGAGAAAACCAGGTGCAGGCACTTGTAGTCTACCTTTAAAGGGACAGCACACCCTGAGAGCGCTCTGCTGAGCCCAGTTCTTGTAGTGCTAAGAGCAGGATGCATACATTTTCCATTCACCTCTGAAGCACAGACCCACTTAGAAAGCTGGCCACTCATTTGGTGGCAAGATTGAACAGAGGCGCAAAGGACAGAACTACCCTCTCATGCCTAGAAGGGGCTCCACATGAAACCAGGCTGAGTCATTTCTTTGGGGCAGTTCAGGGATGTTTGCACTGCCAGGATCTGTGCATCATTACTTCTGTGACCAGACAGTCTCCAGGGCTGTCAGTCTGGCATGTTTCATTACATTGACTCTCAAAATAAACAAGAAAAATGTATAAACCGACAACCGAAAAATAACGTAAGCAGCTAAGATGAAAAGTAAGGTACAGTAGGACACGGCTCGCTTGGGAATTTTTAGTGTTGTGTCAATATTGCTTAAATCTAAATCGCATTACATTCCTGCTGCACAGATATATTCCATTGCTTCTACAGTGTTTGTGCTTTATTTGCTGTCAGTTTTCCCCTCCCCCTCCTTATATGAAAGTGTTCCTTCGGTTCATGAATCGGTGGAGTCATCAGAAGTCTCTACATATGAATTTGAGCCAAACCCTAAGGGAGACGAGTGTGGCATTTGCACACCCTATTGACATTTAAAACAAAAGTCAAGCCCTGAAAACATCACGAAATTATGGGTTAGATTCCCTTTCGGTGCCTGCATAAATTAGCAATACTGCCATCCTTGTCATTTAATGCTACGCCTGCATCCGTGTGGAAATTCATATCAACGGCACTGGCCCACCAATGTCACTTGCTGTCAAGGATGAGGAATAATTTCACATGGGCTGACGCTGTGTAGTAGGAGCCTCTTCAGGGCTGAGCTTTAAGAGCGACTATTGCAGATTACATTGCAGACTTTTAAAACAAAGGAAAAAAAACAATCTTGCCATTGTAAGTGTTTTACAGTGTAGCTGACATTGATTCATCTAACCTTTCCTGATCACTTGTCAAAACTGATTCCAAAGCTCAAGAATTGGATCTATTATATACCTTATGTTAGACTTTGGGCTCAATCCTGTACTTTAGGGGCAACAGGGCAAGATCCTCAGTACAGGATGGATCCCCAAAACTTCCTGATGTTGAGTAGAACATGACTTTGTGAGAAGCCCAATGAAATCAGTGCAGGTGGCTTGCACAGCACTATTCAGTGTCGGTATCAGAATCTGCCCCTATGTAAATAGCTATCAAAAAACCTGTTTGCGTTGACCTCTAGAGAGAGTGTGGAAACTGTTTAAACATGGTTTATTTCAGGTTGATTAGCATGGATAGTGACATTAGTTTGGGGTTTTCTTTAATGTTGCAGCCTAGATAAGGACCTCAGGATTTTAAGGGAATGTTCTGTTTTGGTTTGTTTTTAAAATGGTTCTAAGACAGTTTGGCTCCAGCTACGTTAGTTGGCCAACTCACCTAGATAGCACTCTTCAGCCATAAATCTCACAGCAGTTTTACAAAGCATCACTCTCCCTGTTTTCCAGGTGAAGAAACTTTGGGCAGATCTACACTGGAAGCACTACAGTGGCGCAACTGTGCCAATGCAGCTGCACCGCTGGGGTGTGTCTGGTGAAGACGCTCTATGCCAATGGGAGAGCACTCTCCTGTCGGCATAATTACTCCACCTCCACGAGAGGTGAAAGCACATAGCACCCAGTGGCGGATTAATAATTTTGCCGCCCCTAGGCCGGGAAATAATTGTCGCCCTGGCCCCGCCCCGATTCTGCCCTTTTCCCGCCCCCATTCCGATCCCCTCCCCAAAGTCCCTGCTCCAACTCCGCCCCCTCCCTTCCCCTATTGGATCCCTTCCCCAAATCCCTGGCCCTGGCCCTGCCTCTTCCCCCAGCGCGCGGCATTCCCCCTTCTCCCCCCTCCCTCCCTGCCCCGCGAAACAGCTGTTTCGCGGCGCAAGCGCTGGGAGGGGAGAGAAACAGGCCGCCACGGCGCGCTTGCAGAGGAGGCGGAGGTGAGCTGGAGCAGAGGGGCGGGGCGTGGAGGGGAGCTTCCGCCCCTGCAAATTTGTCGGCCTAGGCAATAATACGGCGCTGATAGCACTGGTGTGGACAGCGCTTAGGCCGCTGAAACTTCCATCGCTCGGGGCATGTCTTTTTCACACCCATGAGCAACGTAAGTTAGAGCAACTTAAGCGGTAGTGTAGACCTGCCCTGTGTCACAAAGAGGTTCAAATGACTTGGCCACCAGCTTCGCAGTGGCAGAGCTATTAATAGGATGTAGGCCTCCAAACACTAGGCCTGGAGGGTTATCCACTGGACGGCAATACTGTTAGAAACCAGGTGACCTGGAACTACCTGGAACTACCTGACTTGGCATGAGCCCCATTGTGGCTGGGTCTAAAGACAGAATATGACTTTGCACCCCTAGAGCAGAAGGTCAGAAAGTGCACCTTCTTAAAAGGTGACTGACATATGTTATATTCTTTCAATTCAATTCGTGAACCTGTCTGAGTGAGGATACTAATAATTCCCACCTGATTCTGTCTCTGCACTGATTTCTTACAAACCATCACAAATGTGGTTACAGGACAGAGCACAAAGAAACACATCTGCAAGGGCCTGATCCTCAGAGGTGCTGCACTCTCAGGAATTGAGGGCACTCCATGTCTTGCCAAATCAAGCCCAGGATCACAAGAGCTGTGAAAAAGCCTGTTTAGCTGTATTATTTTTTACAGTTGTATTACTAAAAAAATAACAGGAGTACTTGTGGCACCTTAGAGACTAACAAATTTATTAGAGCATAAGCTTTCGTGGGCTACAACCCACTTCTTCGGATGCATATAGAGTGAAACATATATTGAGGAGATATATATACACACATATGTGTATATGTATATCTCCTCAATATATGTTTCACTCTATATGCATCCGAAGAAGTGGGTTGTAGCCCACGAAAGCTTATGCTCTAATAAATTTGTTAGTCTCTAAGGTGCCACAAGTACTCCTGTTATTTTTGCGGATACAGACTAACACGGCTGCTACTCTGAAACCAGTTGTATTACTGATATTCAAACTCTGCGCAGCAATTCTTTAAAAAAAAAAAAAAAAATCTACTACAGAAAACCGCAGATAGAAATGTGCTGTGGTAACAGTATTGTACGCTAATATATCTGCTTACCTGAGGTTATCAAAACACTTTGCAAAGGGGGGAAGGGGGAAAGAAGGGGTAATAATACTTATCCTCCTTTTACAGATGAGGGAAAAGGAGGCACAGGAGTTAAGTGACTTGGCCAAGGTCTTGCAGAGTCAGTTTGCTGTTCTCAGCTCTAGGCAATGCTGCGTCCCTGGTCCTGGGGAGAGACAGGTCACACAGGTTACTGTAGAGCCCGGGCAGGATGTCTGCCGGGCCTTAATGGACACAAACAGAAATAGCACACGCTTGCTGCTAAGCATATGTCATATTATTTGGGGCTGTAATTCTATAAAGCATATCCTATTTTTTCAAATCAGCTTACAGAAGGAATAGCACCTTTGGAAACAAGATTAAGGTCACTGCTTCATCCACAATCAACCTCACAGTCTCCTTTGTTCCATGGAGGCATGAAGGACTTGCGATAGTGCTGCCAAACATGGCAGTTCCCAGAAAGTTGCATGGTTGTTTCTCTCACTGTCTCTGGTGTCCCCTCCCAGGCAGGGCTGTCATTTCAGAAAAGTTCTTTTGGGGGGATGTTGTCTAAACATCCCCACTTCCACCTCCCTGCTGAGGCCGCAGCTACTCATGGCATGGCTCGGGGATGGTCCCACCCTGAAGCAGTGGCGTAGCCAGGTCCTAAGTGCAGGGGGAGCAAACATAAAAAAGGCGCCCCCCCCTTAGCTCCTCCTCTGGCCACGCGCCCCCCTTGGCTCCTCCAGCCGCACTGCGCCCCCCCCCTTGGCTCCTCCAGCCACACTGTGGCCATGCTGCGCCCCCCCCCCCCCTCGGAGGGGCTCGGTCCGGGGGGAGGGGGCCGGGTGCGGCCCGGCCCTGCTGGTTCCCGCTGAGTCCGGCGCAACTAGGAGCCGGCTCCCCACGGGGAACGGAGTCTGTCCCCGTGGCTTGGGAGGGGAGCTTCCTTCCAGTTCGTCTCCTCCTGGGCTGGGAGCAAGTGCCGGGCTCACCGTCCCTCCTCCCCAGCAGGGGCTCAGGCAGAGTGGGCTGGCGGCAAGGGCTAGCTGGGGCTGGCGGCTCCCCCCGGCGGAGCAGCAGGCACAGCCTTCGGGGAGGCCAGAGGGCTCCTCATGGCGGAGGTGGGGGAAGAGCCGCACGTCTCCGGCCCCGTTCCGGGATCCGGGGCCGCTGCCCTGGGGCCCGAGCCGGGCCGGAGCCGCTGGGGCCGGGGGTGCTCGGCCGGCGCCACTCAGCCAGGGCCAGGACCGGGCCGGAGCCGCCGGGGCCAGGCCGGCGCCCAAGCCGAGCCGTGCTGGAGCCGCTGGGGCCGGAGCCGCCGGGGCCGGGGGTGCTCAGCTGGCGCCGCTCGGCCGGGGCCGGGACCGGGCCAGCGCGCTCGGCCGGAGCCGCTGGGGCCGAGGCCGGCGCCCCGGGGCCCAAGCCAGGCCGGAGCCGACGGGGCCGGGGGTGCTCAGCCGGCGCCGCTCGGCCGGGGCCGGGACCGGGCCAGCGCGCTCGGCCGGAGCCGCTGGGGCCGAGGCCGGCGCCCCGGGGCCCAAGCCAGGCCGGAGCCGACGGGGCCGGGGGTGCTCAGCCGGCGCCGCTCGGCCGGGGCCGGGACCGGGCCAGCGCGCTCGGCCGGAGCCGCTGGGGCTGAGGCCGGCGCCCCGGGGCCCAAGCCAGGCCGGAGCCGACGGGGCCGGGGGTGCTCAGCCGGTGCCGCTTGGACAGGGACAGGGCCGGGACCGGGCCGGCGCGCTCGGCCGGAACCGGGGCCAGTGCCCCGGGGCCCGAGCCGGAGCCGCTGGGGCCGGCCGGGGCCGGAGCCGGTTGGCCGGGGCCGGAGGGAGCCACTCCGCCAGGGCCGGACTGGGCTGTGCCGCGCCTCCCCGGAGCCCTCCTCCTCGCGTCGTCGTCCCCCCCGCCCCAGCTTACGTGCTGCTGCCGCCGGCCTGCCCCTGCTTGTTTTCAGACTTCCCGCAAACATCTGATTCGTGGGAAGCAGGGGAGGGGGAGGAGCAGGGGGGCGGAGCGTTCAGGGGAGGGGAGGAGTGGGAAGTGAGCTAGGGGAGGGGTGGACAGCTGTGGGGCCCTTTTAGGCACGGCCGGCCCTGCTCAGGCGCCACTTTTGAAAAATGTGCACCCCACTAGCTACACTACTGCCCTGAAGAGGGTGGGGAGGTGGCAGGCTGATCCTATCCCAGGGAGTGGAGTGGGTGGTAGGGCAGTGTGTGTGGAGGGTGTCTGACCGATGGCTAGCCTGGGGCAGGGATCACGGTCCAGCTCGCTCTGTGCTCAGCGCAGGCTGCCACTGCTGCTTCCCGTCCAGACGGTGGAGGGTAAGAGGGGGAGGAACTGATAACATGGCATTTAGGAGCCCCAGCCTGGCCTGGGCTCCTTCCACCTACTGGGTCTGTCTTCACAGTAGCTGGGAATGAACCTCCCAGCTCAGGTAGACTAGCTTGGCTCACACTAGTATGCTAAAAATAGCAGTGTGGATGTAGTGGCACCGGCGCTGGCTTGGGCTAGACACCTGAGCATGGACTCCAGGGGAGGGGGGGGGGGTCTGAAATTGAGTGGCTAGCCCAACCGGCTGACAGTGCCACCCTGTCCACACTGCTAATTTTAGTGTGCTAGCTTGAGCCACGCTAGCACAAGTCTGTCTACGTGGGCCGGGAGGCACACTCCTAGCTTCAATGTAGACGTACCCACAGGCAACCCCTGCAGGCCCAGGGGAGACACCACAGTGACGGCTGGCAAGGAGCAATGAAAAGTCTTGGTGGAGGAGATCAAGGGCTGCATGGGCAACTGCTTCCCTTCCCCCCCCCCCCCCCCCATAACATCCCTGGTCTCAGGCCCCTGCTTATTGTAAACAATAAGGCGAATTTCCCTAACACTGAAAACAAAGTGCTTTTCTTTGCATTCCCGTTGCAAGGAAAATCAACATCCAACGTAGTTTGCCTTTGGATTTTACGTACAGGTGCATGATCAGTGTAGTCCTGGTAAAGCAGGAGTGACAAACTCACCGGGACGCAGGAAGGCAGCAGTTTTACCCGTCACATTTGCAGCATTACTGCCTGACGGCAGGGATGTGTAATCCTTATTGCCAGATGAATGAATTCAGTGGGAAATAATCAGGGATTTCAGATGTATACCAAATGCCATTGCAAATAAAGCATCTGTCCTGTGGTCAGTTTGCTCTAAGTCCTCTGCTCGTTTTTCCTTGCTTGAACGTAAGGGAATTCTGGTTTTCAATCAGGCAGCAAGAGGAAAATCTGTTCTTTTCTGCTCCGCCAGAGACCAGTGTACAAAGCTCTTTACAGCAAAAAGCGCACTGCCATTAGGAGCCATCATGGATTTTACACAATCCATGCTTACTTGGCAATTTGTCTGTTACATTTCTCTATTTCTTCCATGCCACTGACATACAAGTTGTAATGGGCCCAATTCAGGCCCGGTGTAACACAGCTGATTTCAGTAGAGTTACGCCAGGCTTGAATTTGGCCCATTATTGTCAAAAGATGACCTAGTGGGCCACATTTTTCTAAAGCATGGGCTTCTCTTTTGCCGGTGCAGTTTGTACCTAGAGCTGAAATGCAAGTGCAAATCAGATAGCTAGAAGTGGCAGTACCTGGATTTGCCAATGCAGTTAATTTTGCAGGTGTGAATTTAGTAAGTGCAAATTTTGCCTGCAAGAAGGAAGAAGAAATGTCACAAAGAGGACAAGAAAATAGGTTAGATCATTCTATTCCCTCCTCCACCCCTCCTTTTCATTATAACACGTGTCTCTGTGCTGTTTCGCCAATGGTGGGTTTAAGATTAAAGCTTTCCTGCTAAGGGTAGGGCAGGCCTTGTTCTGCAGTGATCTTTCTGGCTGGGTAAACGTGATATGGGAAACAACATGGAAATCTATTCTCTGGGCTAGCACAGGCATGTAGTAGAGACAACATAGTTCAGTCTTCAGCCTATGATGGCACGAACAGTCATCCTGTACAAACCAGGTGGTTCTGGGGAACGAGGTGGATGTATAAAAGAACTGGGATTAAAACAATCTGTTTTTTGTCATCCAGTGACTAAAATCTTTGAAAACCCCACAGCTCTTGTCTTCTAGCTCTGCAATGAACTAGGAAACCTGCATGCACTTGTCAGTGAACACTCTTCTGACTCCTGAGGTATTTTTTAGAAAGACTAGTGTATTTGTGAGACAGCGGTACTAAGCGAGGGCCTGGGAGCCCCTTCCTGCAGGAAAACTCATCAGAGGCGGATTGTAACAGGGTTGCACTCACCTCTCGCGTGCGCCCCCTGGCCGAGTGCATGTGCCTGCACTCACTCTCTCTGTGCTGCGTCTTAGTGACTCATCCCTCTGGCCGAGTCACACACAGTCTGTCTGTGTGATGAAAGCAAAGCAAAACCCCTTTCAGGGTACAAGTCCAACAGGGGTCTCTCTGAGTGCCCCCTGTAATGTCTCCCATCAATTGTCCCTGCTCTAGGAGAGAGCAGTGCCCCAGGGCTCCCTCCCTGGTGACAAAGTCTTCACCCTCTTAGGGCCTTTCTGGCCAAAACTCTCCAGCTGGGCCACTGCAGTTCATTTCCCCCCTCTGGGGGTGCTTGAATGTCCAGGCCACTTCCCCCAGTGGCTAATGGGGGTTGGGGTGGACTCAGGCCCACCCACTACTCCGTGTCCCAGCCCAGGGACCCTGTAGATAACAGCCATCTGCTGTGTCCCTTTAACTTAATCACACAGCTTCTCTGATTCCTTGGCCACTTCCCTGCACTGTCTTCACCCTTATCCTTGTCCTAATGGAATCCCAGCAGCCAGCCCAGAGTACCATCCACTCTCCTCCAGCTCTAGCAAGGAACTGCTCTCAGTCTGGCCCTCCAGGTCTTCTTATACTAGCCTGCTGGGCCCTGATTGGTTGCTTCCCACACAGCCATTCTAGGGAGCTTGGAGGACCTCTCTACTGGCATTTTCTTGGATGGGGTGTGGCAGAGCTACAAGGTCTCCAGCAGAGGCCTCAGGGCCTAGTCCACCTCATCACATGGATGAAGAAGAGGAAATTGCGAGGAGTCTTGGGGCAGGATTTGCTAGGGGATCAATGGGAGGCCTGGGTCAGTCACATGGAGGTGCTGTCTTCCCCTGCCAGCTCTGGGTTACCAGTGCTTCCCCACTTCCTGGCATCGTATGTCCAATGTAGCTGGACTGACAGGGCTTCTGGTGGCAGCCCATGGAACCTTTCTATATGTGGATATGAGCCACAGGAAAGCAGCACAGGCCTAGATTTCCTTCCTGAGCTCTGCAAGGTTGGTGGGCGGGTAGTGAGCATCTCCTCACTACAACCACTCACTTCTCCCCTGGCCTGCCCCCTCCCTACTCTGCAGTCTCTGGAGCCCGCCACAGAGCCTGAAGGGAACACTACCATGAAGGATGATGAGGTCCCTTTTCTCAAAGGAGACAGAAAGCCTCATGCAGAGGGTCCACCTTGTGCAGTGATCTTGTGCGCCATTGGGCAATGAGTTTTTAAATATATTGAGGACTAAGCAGCAACTCAGATTTCTTGTGGGGTGCTGCAACAGAATGGAGAGGAAGTATGGCCAGTGGTTAGGGGCTGTTGTGACCATTAGGACTACAAATTTACCCGAATTGTGAGCTCAACTGTGAAAAAATATGTGAAAGTAAATAAACTGTCACAATAACCTATAAGAACGAATATTGATGGGAAAAGGTACAAGAGGCAGACAGAGAGATTAGATTATTTCAGACAAAAAGGCCACATTGATATAATTCAATGACTATGTTGAGATCATGCTTGGAAAACAAGATGTGGAATCAGAAATTAATGAACCAAAATTGTTGTGTCAGATATTAGACCTAATTGGTGGACAAAATAATGAGAGCATGGCCTATCCCAGCTACCATTCCCTGGGTGGGTCCTTAAAGAAAGGCATTGAGGGGGAAAAGTGAAAGTACAGGTGGAGGCTACTGGAGAGAGCTTCGTTATCATGGCTGCCACCCTCACCACCTCCTGGGACCCCAGATCTTCACCCTAATTTTGAGATATCCTGACCAGACTGGACCAGTGAAAGGGACCCAGATGACATCACCACAGAGTCAAAAACCTGGGTTGAATTCCCAGCTCCGCCACCTTGGGCAAGTCTCTCTCTGCCTCAGTTCCCCATCTATAAAATGGGAATAATAATAATCCTCCCCGGGGTGTTGTGAAGATAAATACAACAAAAGATTGTGAGGTGCTCAGATGCTATGGTAACGGGGTCCATCTCAGTTCCTTAGATAGAAAATAATCCGTTTACATCTGGACGGTATCATTTTAGTATCTGTGGTTGGATGAGACAAATTAAATGAGGGGTCAGGTGGAGAAAGAACGGCAGTGCCTCAACCCTTATGATAATCTAACTCTATATGTCAGTAATTCTATTGAATCACTGAATGATAGCTCTCTAATTCCACGTAGGATAATTGGTGGGGGAAGGAAAGAGTGCTTCAGAGCAGAATCTTCTGCTCTCCGTTCCTTCCTTCTTTCCACCACTTAACCCATTGCTTTAGGCCTTGTCTGATCTTGCAAGCCGTGGAGGGCTGAACCTGATCTGTTCACGGTTGGTGGGTATGTGAAAGACAAACCAAAGATGCTGCAGAGAGTGTTAATGGTGACTTAGCAAAGGACATTTGTTCTCTTTTGTGTCTGGATTGAGCCTATGGCACAGCATGGCATAGGGGGTACTTTGCTTCTGGAGCATGCACCCTTTGAGATGAGATGTAAAACTATGCTCATTAAAGATATCATTGCCCTTCTTGTAAATATTACCAACCTGAGCCCTGGTGCTTCAATAAATTTGAAATTTTCCAGCCTAAATTCTCTGTGCTGTATCAATTGGATACTGTATTCTTGCCCACTTTCCGCTGTACATTATTTGCTCGGTGCACTATTAAACAGCTGCTGTGTTCTGCCCCTCTGGCCAGCTGCATTTCAGTGGGGAGGGGCCGATTTTGGTATGTCTGGTTTGTGGTTGAAGTTTTCTACATAAGTGCAAGATATTGTCATAACCCATGGCCACGTCACGACCATGATTTTTGCTACACTGTACCACACAGCCACTTGGGATTTCAGTCACAGCAGGGATAGAATCTCCTACCACTTGAACAAAAGGACAGCCTCCATTAACTAAAACAACAAGGAGTCTGGCCACAAGGACTCTTCGTTGTTTTTGCTGATACACACTAACACGGCTACCACTCTGCCGCCATTAACTGTTAACCTTAACAGAAAGGTGAGCTTTTCTGATTCCCTCCAGTAGAGGGCCGTAGCATGCATGCACACTAGTTTATGAAGTAAATACTGTATTATGTCAGTATTTACTATTAGCACAGAGTGCAGTAGGGAGAGAAGAGAACTTGGCGCTATTTTCAGGGCTGAACTACATCATCAGCTCTTGTTGTATTTTGCAGAGTTGAAATTTCTCCAGACGGCATGGGACCCTATTTTAATCCCTTTTATTTCTTCGCAAAAAGTCTGCAACAATAGTAACCTCCAACAGCCTGGGGCCAAGAAATGAGCATCTCAAAGCTGACCCCTGAAAGAGGGCCTCCCGCAGAGCTAGAGGATTGTCATTTCTACGTTAAGCATTGCAAAACACTTGTGCCATTTGCAGTTTTAAATGTAGTGTCTTAACACTATATCCGAGATCCAACTTTTAAACTAGTCTTTCCTTGACACTCACAGGGGCGGATTTGAGAGGGATACACAGTAAACATCTTGGCATGGGAGTTCGTTTTTAGAAACAGGCCTGAGTAATAATAGGAATTCCTACAGCAAAACAAAACTGTATGCATGCACTCAGACACATTCAAACTTACAGATGTGCACCTCCCCAAAGGCCTCCCTGTTATACAATGGTTGTCTTTCACACACACACCCTCCCTGCCAAAAGTCAGTCAGTCTCTCTCTCACACATATATGTCTCCCCATCACAAGATCTGTCTCTCTCCAACGTGTACGCACCCACACAGATGAAAAAAAGTGTGTCCATATCCCATGTTCAGAGAATCCCCAGTTCATTTCACTTTTCCCTTAACCGCTGGCTCTCTGCCCATAGAAAGGCTGGAATTCCATTGGAGATTAACCTCTAGGGAAGATTATGTCCCTATCTCATGCTTCCTCAAGCTACCTTCCTACCTGTTTGCAAAGCAACCAGATGACTATGTATCTCCCTCCCCCACCCTTACCCCTCACATCTGCCACCGCAGGAAGGCAACTTTTTGCCTCAAGCTTCCAGTCTTTTGATTAATGGATTTTCTATGTTGAGCTACAGTATGTGGGTAACAAGAAGATCTTATTAAAATGAAATCAGGTAGCAAAAGGACTGTCAGATCAGTAAAACTAGAATCATATACAGTCCCTGTCCTTCCTTCCCAGCATTCCTTCTTGCCCTCTAAAAGAATGGGAAAAAACAAAACAAACAAACCAAAGATCAATACCAGCACTAGCAATGCAGAGACTTTTATATATAGGAAATTAATCGTTACCACTAAAGACACAGTCTCTCTTTTAATGAACAGGCTGCTGCAATATCATTGCAACAGCTAGCAACCCACATGTTCTATTACAACAGGTTGAGCCAGTGCATGTTCCCCTGTGCCATAGTTAAAAAAAAAAAAAAAAATCAAATGCCTAAACCTGAGGCTTCTTCATTTCACATGCAGAGATCTACCTTAGCACACGCTTTTTGCTTCAGCTTTCCTTGCGGAGGAGAGCTAGTGATGGCTTATTTACCTCCCTACCTGTCTTTGAACTACGTGGCTTTTATTTGAATCAATTAAATCAGCTGTTTCAAGTGATGCCTTTACCCTCCTGAGTCTGGATCTAATTCTCAAATTAATTTTTGCTTAAAACCCATATTTTAAGTTTTCAGCCAAATATCTACAGTCTGCAGGATGAATTTCTATTAAAGGACCTTGAAGAAAACGGAGCCTATGGGTAAGCAGAAACATCGTAATGTCTGGATCGTGCTCCTATTTTGTAGCTTTTATAAGTTATCTGTAATAGAATGAGAGGAAAATGATAGGTTGCTTGAATAGAGAAATTTGGTTTGGTCTGTAAATATTGGGTCCGATCCTGCGCTGTGTTGGTGCAGCTCCATTGATATTAATTATGTTTATTTTTGTCTCTCCTATGATAGCCTTAACATAGAAACTATTTATGTTGCTTTTCATAAACTTAAAGGGACAGATTCTGATTTCAGTGACACTGGTGTACGTTCCAGAGTGACTTTAATGGAGCTATGCTGGATATACACCAGCACCACTGGTTTAAGAATTTGGCCTTCACACTTATTTCAAAAGAAATCTAGTAAGTGTCAATCGCAACCGGTTTGTTCAGCAAACTACAGCAAAAACTAAAAATGTTTTTTGCACAAAGGTGGCTGAGTGCCTTCCAGGCAGGTGGTCAAACTTCAGTCCTCAGCCGGTGTAAATTGGCCTACCTCTGTTGAGGTTGATGGTGCTATGCGGAATTTTATACCCGCTGAGAATTTGGCCCCTGGCATGGAAGTTACAGAGCAGATTTTTTTATTGTATCTTTTTGGGAACAACATTGTCAGGAGATGAAAGAGAATGTTTTGCTTTTAAAAATTATGTGGAAAATCAATGCAGTTCCTAAGAATTTACCTGGGTTAATGTCTTTTCTTTTCTTGTGTAAATTCTAGAAAACTTTAAAGAAGATCTCTGTACCATGGAACTTAACATGTTGTAAATGTGGCATACTTTTAGATCAAGCCTAGGTTATTCTATGTATCTTAGCTTTTTTTCTGTAGCGCCCATTCCCATAGAATCCAAGCACACATTGTTTCAGAACCTTTGCACATAGAGAAATATAAGGAGTGCCGATTGTAAGAAACATTGCCCAGGGTCTAGGGTTGCCAGGTGTCTGGTTTTTGACCCGAATGCCCAGTCATAAAGAGACCCTGGTGGCTCTGGTCAGCGGTGCTGACCGGGCCATTAAAAATCCGGTTGGCACAGGGCTGGCAGCCCACCTCATTTGCCACAGTTGTTATTTAATCATCGGCAGAAGTACTTACTTGTTTGAATCCCATCTGCGTGCTCAGCAGTGTTCAAGACACAGAAACAGATCCCTGGCTGAGGAGCGAGAAGGGCCCCATTCTGGAAATGCAGTGCAACGTTTGCTATTGTCAGTAGCTAACTAGGCTCCTCATAGTGGCAAGTACTATGCTCCGTCGTGTTTGCAGAGCTGGGCCCAAACTTAAGATCCAAGTGCCTCACTGCAATCTCTGTTGTTCTGAGGTAAATCTGAGATAACTGTTAAAGTCAAGGGACTTACCCCAGATTTTTACCCATGTAAATGAGAACAGAATTTGGGCCTAAATAGGACAGATATTATTAATTATTATCATTTATTATTTCTGTGTAAACAAAACACCATAGACCGTGACGAAACTGTCATTTTTATCTCACTTTGTAATGCCTCAAATCCCATAATCTAATTGTTACACAGCCTTGCTCAGGAGAATGGCTCAAATATTAGCTTAAGGTTGTAATAACAATTAGCACTGCAGAAGCTTAAGCTATCTGGGTAAATCACAGGGTTTGCTTACCCAAAGGGGGCACCTTTTAATTTTATGTTGGAAATTTTTGAATTGTATTGATTTCCTCCACTGGAGATATCTTTTGCATATTCATATATTGTGTGCTTTTATGCTTTATTTGTATTTTAAGATGTGGACAAGGGTATGTTAAATACAACGCGAGTCCACTGCGCTCCAGAAAAATTATCACTGGGAATCAAGCATTTAGGGAGGTAGCAGGTAGTACCAAATAACACTGAGAAGTATTTGAGTAGCTGGACCTGGTGGACTGAGCATAAGGCTGAGCGAGGGACTAAGGATCTGTGTCCAATGCCTGCCAACCGGGGGTAATAGTTTACTCCTGTGCAAAGTGACCGTCAGATACTCCCATAATTATAAGTGAATGGAGCATACTGATGTGGTACCATTTTACACTCATTTTGCACAGGTGTAAATTACTACACAAGGAGCTGGGCAACAGACAATCAGATCCATGGTGTTCTAATCCTGACAGTGCCACAGATTTGTTGCGTGACCTTAGGAAAGTCATTTAGACGGAAATTTTCAAATGTAGCCACCCCGGTTAGGCACGTAGGACCTACTTCTCATGTACACTAACAATACCTTACACTGTAACGGGGCTTTAGAGTGCCCATAAGTATAATTTAAGCCCACTTTAAGACTCCTTTATGCTGTCAGGGTGAGGTAAAAAGTAAGTGAGAATCAGGCCTGTACATTCATATTTTAGGCTTCCAGTTTTGAAGATGTTGCTCATAACGGCTCTGTGCCTCAGTCTATGTAGCTGTAAAATGGGGATAACTAATACTTATCTCCCTCGCCGGGTGGTTAGCGAGATGAATTAAATAATGTTTGCACTGTGATCTGAAAATGTAAAATGGGTTATAACACCTGACTGTCTGGTAACGTGGGACTGATTCTGCCGCCCTTACTCACAATTCACAGCAGCTCACTCAGCGTGAGAAGAAAGGTGCTTCATAGTGCTCAGACACAACAGTGAGGAGATCAGCCTAAGCACCTGAACAGAATGGGACATGAGTGTGAGTGGCAGAGTTGGGCCCTGTATTAGTAGTAGTATTTATAAGGCAGTGAGGGCCTTTCGGACCTGACACAATAGAATAAATAATATATATATATTACAGAAGAGACTCTGATCCTGCAAAGGATAGTGCTGGGGCAGACTTCTCTGCCCTCTTACAATTGCAGCATCAGGGCCTAACATGCAGCATGGGCCAATTAGACCTAGAGCCAAAAGGAAAAGAGACCAAACACAGATCTGTTGCTCACCCTGCCCCATTTAATCATCACTTAAACTAAAAATGAAAGCAATGCAATTAAAATTCAGACCCTGCTCTTGCAAACCCTTCTACATACGACTAGTCCTAATATGAGAAGTCCCATGGGCCTCAATGATACGTCTACACTGCAAGTGAAGGTGTGATTGTAGCATGGGTAAGTATATCTGTGCTAGCTTTAATCCAGCTAGCAAGATAGTAACGATAGTGTGGCGGAACAGGCTAGCAGCCAGACTATAAACCCACTAGGGCACCTGTGTATGTACTCTGGTTACTAGTCCATGACACCATGCCTACACTACTATTCTTACCTGTGTGAGCTAGATTAAAGCTTGCATGCATATGCCTACCCATGCTACAGTTACACCTTCACTTACCCGGTAGGACTATTCATGTGATTGAGTGTCTGCAAGATCAGCTGCTCATTTTGTTTGGCGTCTTTCACACCAACCGTATTCTAAAAATCTGTCCTTGATTTCAGTGTGGAGATTGGGCTACATAGTCTATTGCAGAATCAGGTCACTGAAATACAAACATTTCTCCAGGTAGTTTTGCAATTACTCTGATTTCAGTGGGTGTGTAACCTTATAATAAGTAAGTAGCCAATGTCACATAGTAAAGTCCCATTTTACTCTGCAATGAGAATTTGCAGGTTGGCTGGCCCTTTAAAGAGAGTTCGGCATAGCCCCACCTGTGGCTAATCAGCTGCCTCAGAGTTGATACTGTGAGGCCAGGGATCTGCTGATAGCTTGAGGATCACCTTTGTGCATAGGCCAGTGTGTTAGTCCACTGGCTTACAGAGGGTCTGGCTGATCTCATTTGCACTGATTTGTATCAGGAGTAAAGTCAATTGATGTGAGATCAGGCCCTATACATCACTAAAAAGAAAACTAACAAACCTCAGTCAACCTAAATTCCTGATTTAATGGTTTGAAGAGCAATAGCCGAAATAGTGAGTTTAAAATCCCGTTTGATGTTCTGTTTACTTGTTCTCTTAATGCTTGTTTATGAATGTTGTCTGCAGTGCTAGACTCAGCCTTAAAAGGGAGAGAATAAAAGACTCCACAGTGTAATGTCGCTCATTGCATTATGAAATAGATGGCATTTTTTGCATTATTATTTGGATTGGTAGGCTATCTACAAACAACTATCCCATGCAATACGTGCCTTTATAAAATAAGGAACACACCTTATATTATTCAGCACAGTACAAAACATGCAGAGATGTTACTGTAGCATTCAGGATAACGTTCACTCTCTATTTCCCCGTAACCTGATGCTTCCTCAACAACCCAAGCATAGTAACCAGTCTTTTCTTCCTTCTCTTTAGATATCACCAAATGGCAATGTTGCTCTTGCAAAGCAGAGGGTTCAGTCTTCCACCCCTATTGACATAAGTGTAGCCACTGACTTCTAAAGGGTACTCATGAATATAAGGATTTGCATGATCAGATTCTTCTATTTTTGACTTTCAAGAGATTTCAGGAAACTTACTTATATGGGATAGCATTCAAACTAACCATATTTTACCTAAAAGTATATTAAGGTCCTTTCAAAACTCCACTGGGTTACAATTCTAGAGGAAGAATGTGTCTGCTCATGAAATCTCAGATATTAATGCATTTTAGATCTGATCCTGCAAATGCCTAGTTAGGTGACTAGTTTCAATTAGATGTTCACATGTATATGGACATATGTGAGTAAAAGTTGGCAGGATTGGACTCTATTCTTTCTGTGATGATATCGTAATGATAAAGGGCCTTCTTCAACTTCAGGCAACCCTATTGACTTCCCTGTTTGTTTTGAATTACAATGAGCGACCTTACACATTGGAAAATGTTATTCTTCCTCATTTAGACTGAGCTCACCAGCCCAGACAAGGTATATGCTGGTGTCAGGGGTGAAAGTAACTTACAGGACTTACCTGTACTGCCGGAGTCCTGAGGGGGGCGTGGCCTCATCCAGAAGAGGCGGAGCCTTAACCGGAAGAGGCGGGGCCTCTCAAGATTTAAAGGCCCTGGGGCACCGGCTGTGGCTGGGAGCCCCAGGGCCTTTAAATCAACCCGGGGCTCCCAGCTGCAGAGGTGGCTGTGACCCCCCAGGGCAAATTTAAGGGCCTGGGGCTCCGGCCGCCGCGGAGCTCTTGGCCCTTTAAATCCCAGCCCCAGCCCGGCTACCGGAGTTGCGGGCAGGATTTAAAGGGCTTTGGGCTCCCAAAGCCCTTTAAATCCCCGCCATGGAAGCCGGTGCGGTCCGGCACGGCACACTGGCTCTTGCCGGTATGCCGTACCGTACCGTACCGGCTTACTTTCACCTCTGGCTGGTGTACAACTGGAATAAAACCAGACTTTAGCAGACCTACTGCAGCATAACTGAGAGCTGAATTTGGTCTGTTATCTATAAATTTCAGTGAAGCATAAGTCAAGGAGGAGTATGTCTGCAAGCAATGTTTTTAACTCCATAGGGTGGTTTGAATTTCCTTCAGCCCTGGTTTAAGGTTTATATACACAGGGATATGTATCTAATGTCCTTCAGTTTGTATCAGGTCTTTTATAGCTATCTCTTTTAGGTTCTTATGGACCTTATTACTATAGCACGTAGACACCTCACAATCTTTTACACTAAGGAAGTGCTATTATCCCTCTTGTACAGGTAGGGAGCTGAGGCACAGGGAGACTCATTGGGTTGGCCAAGGTCACACAGGAAGTTTGTGGCAGAGCTGAGGACAGAATCTGAATCTCCAGAGTTCTAGGCTAGCACCCTAACGGCTGGACCATCCAGACTCGGACCAGTGTAATTTAGGAGCAGAAGTTAGCCTGGTGTCTGTCTCCTCTGTAAAATGGAGATGATACTATCTACCTAAAATGGGGTATTTTGAAGATACATTGGTTAATATTAATAATAAGTGCATTGGAAATGTCAAGCGTTATATAAATGCTACATTTTTATGGGTAGTAGTATTTATTAATGACACACGAGGTATATATTTCAGCTTATTCTTCCTTATCAGTATTGGATTTCTCAGGAAACTAAGATAATCTATCTGGAGAACACACAGGAAACATATATCATAGAAATACAGAGCTGGAAGGGACCTGGAGAGGCCATCTAGTCCAGCCCCCTGGGGTTTTCAACCTTTTTCTTTCTGAGGCCTCCCCAACATGCTATAGAAACTCCAAGGCCCAGCTGTGCCACAACAACTGTTTTTCTGCATATAAAAGCCAGAGCAGGCGTTAGAGGGTAACAAGCAGGGTAATTGCCTGGGGCCCCATGCCACAGGGGGCATCGAGAAGCTAAGTTGCTCAGGCTTCGGCTTTAGCCGCAGGTGGTGGGGCTTCAGGCCCTGGGCTGCTGTCCTGCACAGCGGGGCTTTGGCTTTCTGCCCTGGGCCCTAGCAAGTCTAACGCCAGCCATGCTTCATGGACCCCCTGAAACCTGCTTGTGGCCTCCCAGGGGGCCCTGGACCCCTAGTTGAGAACCACTGTACTGTAATTAGAAGATGCTATTTGAGGGGAGGAGTCAAGGCTCTGTCTATTACCTTCTCCCCTGTGCAGGATGGGGAGTAGTCACTCAGTGGCACGACTCTTCCTCCTTCCCCTGCAGGGACTGGTGATGTAGGTAGCCCTTGCAGCGGGAGTTCCTGATGCCCTTTACTCCCTTGAGTGGGCATTCAGCCAGGCTCAGGACTGAGCCCAGAGAGATTAGCAAGTGATGCAAGAAGTGTGTGTCAGTGTCAGTAATTGAATCCAGATCTTCTCAGGCCTATCCCAGTGCCTTAACCACAAACCCATCTTTCCTCTCTTCAATCAGATAACGATGTGCTTGCTTTGTCACCTCAGAGGTCGTTAGTAAGTTCATGTTTGTTAAAGCACTGTGAGATGCTTGGCTGAAAGGTGTTTGTTATAGAAGTGCAAAGTATGATTAGTAATTCTCTCTCTCAGATGCTATCCTTTAAAGGAAGGAATGTCCCCAATTCAGATCTATTCTTCTGATAATACTGAGACTGTTCTGAGGAGAAATAGTTGTTTCCTTCCCTTGGCACGTGAATTGATGTATGTTATACAATGTTAACTGAGCCAGATTCTGTTTTAGGCAAGCATAATTCTGGAGTAACTCATTTAAAATGAGCAGAGCTAGGCATTGTTATCTAAGAACTAGATGATATTACACCAGTGTATAAGACGCCAGACTTTGTCCCAGTGAGCTAAAATCTACTTTGCAATGAGGGTGTGCTCTAAATGGGAGGGAAAATTGGCCTTACGTTTTATTTGACTCCAAATATTGTCTGATAGGCTACATATTCCATTATAATTTAACAGCGATTCCAACTCTCGTGGCTTTTCTAAATAGATTCTTATACTGCACCCATTAGCATGGTAGCCAAGTGCCTTTATTAAAAAGAATCCGTCTCAAACTATCTTTATTCGTGATTCTGAGCCTGAAATATCGTTATTAAAAATAAAAACATGTTGATGATCTATTCTGTCCATTTTGTACAGTGAGGTGAGTAAAATCAATTGGATGTCATGTATTGGTACAGTAAGAGTAATTATAGTTTGGGGACTGTTTCAATGTGCTTATGGCTAGTGACACAGGGGAGATCCTCTAAATTAGAGTTGTTCAAGGCTGTTCTGTCATATCCCATGGATTTCTTTACAAAAAAAAGGTATTCTAAGTTTTCAGAGAGGAAAATACATATGTAGAGAGGAGAAATTTGATCCTCTGGGCAATTTATACTCCTTTTGACATGATCCTCATCTTCCTTATGCAAATCTTCCTGCTCTTTGAGTAAGAAATGAGTAGGGTTTCTGGAGACAAAAGACCCCTGGTTCCATGGAAATTAGAATGAGAGAATCACTCTCTCATTTTAAGTTGGCCCCATATGGTCTGTGAAACATGTTTATACAATACCCAACCACTTTATTGGTAGAGTGAGCTCCTTTCATGCAAACTGCATTGCAAAATGCTTTCTGTAGTTTAAAACAATACATTTACAGAGTTAAATTATAAATAATTCAGAGGGAAAGAGAAAATAATAGGCCCAGGCGAGGGAGAATAGAGACCTATACACTTACAGGACCTTACATCTAATTGCCTATAAATAATTATCTTGTACATATTACCAGTAAGAGTGCCTGGTCCCTGACAGAATTATAGAACTGGATATCAGCTGTAGGGCTCAGCTACTGTTTGTAAATGGTTCTAACAGTGCTCTTGATTTTACTGTGCTTACCGTATATAGTGTTGTTTTATTGGCACTGTACTGTAAGCATATTCTGTGATACACGAATGAAAAGGTTTGCAAGCATGTGGGCCGAATCCTGTGATCCTTACCAAGGCAAAACTCCAGCTGACTTCAGTAGGAGCTTTGCCTAGGTAAGGATTAAGGGCTTGCTCCTATCTTCAGCTCCATCTCATGTGCATTGATTTCAGAGGCCATTGGATTGGGCTTTATGGCATGACTGCAGAAATTGGCGCTTTGTAATCAAGGAAAGAGAGGCATAGGGCATGGTGTTGTAGCTCAAGCTGTTGTGACAGACCTGCTATTTTGGGGCCAAATGCTGATGTCCTTAGTCAGTCCTGTCCTCCCCATGTCTTGGATCCAGTGGAGAACTGTGAATGTCAGGCCATGAGGGAAGTGCATCATTCCCCATCCTCTAGTATCTGGCAGGAAATCAGCTGATAAAATTCCAGAAATAATACCGCCCCCCCCCCCTTCCAGTCAGTGGAACCCTCATCACAAAGCCACCAGTGGAGGAACACCTAGCAATTTGAGCAGAACTAGGGAGAGATGAGTTGAGCTAGGGAGAGATGCCAGGGGCCTTGCAATCAGGATGGAAGTACCAGAGCACAGAGCCGTTCGCTTCTTCACATAGCAATGGGGAAATCCCACTCGTCCTAATGGAAGGGTTTGAGGGAGCTCTCCCTATGATCCCCCTTTTTGTGGGTTTTTGCTTAAAAACCCAATCTGGACAGGAGTCAAGAGTGCAGGATTTGGCCATAAAATATCACTGTGTTCTGCATCCTAATGTAACTGGTCCTATTTGTGGGGAGTCAGACACTGAGTGGGCTTTGAATCTTGATTACATGAGAACCAAAGACTTCGCTACCAATTCAGGTCCTGATCTTCATTCACGTGGATGGAGAGGGCTGTCCATGCATGACATGTTGTGGGATTAGGATCTCTGCCCTTCAAAGACACATGCACATCTTTAATGTTTTGCTCAGTGAATAGTCCCATAGGGTCCTCGGAGCCTGATCCTATGTGCCTTATTCACGTGGGTCACCCCATTAACTTTAACAGGATGACTCACCCAAGTAGGGACTTCAGGATGAAACCTTTACTATCCAATCCTGCAAACCCTTATGTTGAATAGTCCAATTGCCTTTCATTATTCACAAAAGATTACTCTCATAAGACTAAGTGTTTGCAAAATCTGTTTGTTAGGAACATTGTTTGCTCCTGTGGTGGAAAGGGAGAAGAATGGTGTATTTCTAAAGTTGGATTGCACAGACCGCACAAGTTTTAAGGACTGAAGGAGGGGTCTGTATGAATAAAACAATTCAAAATATGAAGGATATAACTTCTTCTTTAAAAATATAAAGAAAAAATGGGGGCAATTTTAGTATCAACAATGGATATGGACTTTTTATGTTCTATAAAAGGTGAGGGTTTGGATAGGGTCTGTGCAGTGTTACACTACCACTGATTTAAAATACATGCATCTATGCCTTTTGATTACCCTCCTGAAAAATACATGCTTTAGCAATGGCTGTCAGCTGGTGTGGCACCTATTGGTAAGGGCATACTTAATCAGCTAAAGACACCTCTGCTGCTGAACTTCTCCAGCAAGACACCTTTGACCACAGCAGATGTTGCTATTTTTGCTTGATGAATGAGAACTTTATGATCTGTGTTTTCATTGTTTTCTGGGAGCAAATGTCAGCGTGGAAACACAACCTGACATCAGGACCATTAAGTAATAATCTGAACAGCAGCTCCAGGACTTGATCTCCTTGTCCCCTGGAGCAGAAGGTCTAATAGGCTAATGCATTAGTCTTTTTAATCACCTTCTTGTACCCCAGATGTAGCCTCTTTACAAATTCTGCAAAACCACTGTGTTTCCATACCCTGCATCTTGCATAGAGCATTGCAGTGTTGCATGTTTACCACATTACAGAACATGTGCATGATATGACTGTCTGTGCTGGTGAACACAGGCATTTTTAAATGAAGAGCCTCATAAAAACATTCTGGAAATCTGCATGCAGCACACTTCTTCAAACAAAGTAATTTGTTCTGATTTGAAGCAGGGGATTTTCCTAAGCAAAGTAGATTTCCCATTAAATTTACTATTGTTCAATTTTCCAAAAGCATCATTGTCTAGTTCAGTTAACAAGGAAAGGCCAATCATGTAAAGAATGCTGATCTGTTAAATTTGAATTTATCAGCCAGAGTCTAAACACTAAATGCGCTACCGTGCACTCGGGCACACTAGTTTCTATTAATATTTTTTTAAAATTTATTCAAAAATAAAATAGCTGCAGTAAACGTTTTGATGAAATGGAAGAACTTCAAAACTCTGGGAAAGTATTACAAACCAGTAAGAGCACTAAAAGAACAAGGAAAAGCAAAAGTTGTATGCAATTGCAAGTGAAGATGTTCCATTTCCTTTCTAAAATCAAATGCAAGCTGCTCATGTGACTGATTTAGTATTGAACAAGAAGGGGGAAATTGCCTCTTGGCATTTAAATGGAAATGTTTCTTGTTCAGAAATTTTGGAAGCTTGCATACTGTACGATTTTTTGAAAGGCTTATACAATTACCATTGAATTTGGATGAGGCATATTCTGGTAGATACATACATTTTCCTATTAAAATTTACCCTTCTAAAGACCCAAATTACCTTTCCCTTAATCTGGGTTCCTGGTTTGCATGTATTCCAGAATCGATAACGTCAATGAAAATATAGTTCATTTTTAATATATACAATTTTAAAAAGCATTAATAACAGCAGCTCTTGTGCATAATAGAGCTTTGCTCCCTATAGCAGTGAGAGTCCTGCTGGTTTATGATGATACTGATTTGCAGTGTGTCCTTTTGCTTTGTTTTCTGGGTTTGGATTAACATACAGAACCGTTTTGCTCTTCCTGAGGGTTGGAAATGTTAGGATGAGAACTGGAGAGAAAGGAAAGCAGGATGCAGCAGTCTTGCCGCTACATAGTTTACAGGTATCATGTGAAAAGCCAGTTCCAGTGTACACTGAATTGTTGCATTATGTATTGCAGTCTTAGTAATAGTCTTCAGACAGTACAGTTTTAGGGCTCAATCCTGCACGTGGGACTTCCATAGAATCTATCCGTTATTTTGCACCACATCTTTTGTGCAAACAGTACTGAGTGTTGTAAATGAGCTCAGCATGATGTGAAGATACAGGAAGCTGCAGTCCCTGCCCCGAGGATCTTCCATGTAATATGCACACAGATGAAACATTTTAGACGTATGGAGCACCGTGCATGAAGCTTCCAGTCTGTGATGTTGCAGAAACCATTCCCTGGTAATTACTGAAAGGTTTTGAATTTTGAGGAGAGACTTGACACGGGCAAGGACAGTTGTTACATGAATGAGAAAATGACAAGTCCAAGTGTAGGAGGCAACGTGGAATGATTAAACTTTTACAATTAAATTTCACAATTACATTTATATCCTCTTGTGGCATAGTAAACTACTATTAGTGTATATTTTATTTGTGTTAAAGTAGCATCTAGATGCCCCAACCAAGATTGGAGCCCCATTGCATTAAGCCCTGTGCAAATACTTAGTATAGACAGCCCTTGTCTCAAGGCACTTGGATTCTAAATAGACAAAGGGTTGGGTGAAAGGAAGCAGTATTGTACACACTTTACAAGCAGTGATTCAAGGCTTAGAGAGATTATAAGTAAGGCCCTTCCACGGCCATGAAAAACACCTCACGGACTGTGAAATCTGGTCTGCCCCTGTGAAATCTGATCTCTGATGTGCTTTTACCCTATACTATACAAATTTCATGGGGAGACCAGCATTTCTCAAATTGGGGGTCCTGACCCAAAAGGATGCAGCAGTGCAGAAGTAAGCGTGGTAATACCATATTATGCCATCCTTACTTCTGTGCTGCTGCTAGCAGCAGCTCTTCCTTCTGAGCTGGGATCCCGGCCAGCACCCACCGCTCTCCAACTGCCCAGCTCTGAAGGCAGAGCCGCCACCAGCATCAGCACAGAGATAAGGGTACCAGTACTGCGACCTCCCCTACAATAACCTTGCGATCTCTCCTACTCCCCAACAATTCTTTTTTGGGTCAGGATCCCTACAATTACAACACCATGCAATTTCAGATTTAAATAGCTGAAATCATGACATTTATAATTTTTTTAATCCTAGGACCATGAAATTGACCAAAATGAATGGTGAATTTGGTAGAGCCTTAGTTCTAAGTGACTTGCCCAAGGTCACACAGGATGTCAGTGGCAGGGCCGAAAATTAAACCCAGATCTGAGGCCCTATCCAGTACCTTAATCACATAACCCTCCTTCCTCTCTTAAGAGAATATTAAGTGGCAAAGTGTTCACTTTGATTTCCTGCCACTGAAGTGAAGTTTAAAAAAGAAAATCCAGATTGAGGATGTTTTTAAAAAATGCAACACCTGATCCTGTTATTTTTTCCTCATCCTTCAGAAATAATCTTTTTTGAGTTATGCAACTAACTGTTTGCAATCCACCCCCCCCCGTCACATTTGTAAAAGAGAGAAAGAGCAATATAATTATAGATGCCTAAATAAAAAAAAATTATCGCTTGACGGTGTTTCTATTTGTGATCTCCGAGCAAATAACACAGAAGGCGAGACATGAGACAAGTAGCAGACACTAGCGGCTGGGAAGAAGGAATCACGGTGTTCGTTTGTTAATTACATTGCTCGACGCTGCAGGGAGACAACCCCCGAAATATTGCCAGGGAGGAATAAACCCCAAATCGGAGTGGCGGTGGAAACAGGGACGCTGTGGCGGTGCCACTCCGAGATGGCAATTGGCAGCATCACCTGAGCGGAGCCTGCCTCCCCCGCCTTTTTCGCCTGAGTGGTGCAGACCAGCTTTGAATGCATGTGTGCTTGTCATTCCCAGGCATTGTAGGATTGGTTCCTGCCTCCCATTCATGTAACCTGTGTGTGGCTCTCTTCCTCTCTCTGTGTATGTGTGTGTAAGGGAGCGAGCGAGGCAGGCAGGGGGAGGGGGAGCTTTAAATAAAAGCCTTTGGATTGCAGCTGCTTATTTGGGGGCAGTACTGCCTACCAGGGAGACTTCTGCCTGGGAAGAAGCTGGACCAGCCTGGGCGGTGGTGGTGGTGGTGTGGAGCTGCCGGAGGATGAGCTCCGGTGCCTGGCTGTAGTTGCCCCGTTTGGGATCGCGCGGAGGAGCCGTACCTAGAAGTGGCATTGCAGCCTGCAGAAATGGTAAGCTGGCGTGTTGCTGTGAAAAGTGCATGTGTCTCTCGTCCTCCTCCACCAGCTCTCTCTCTTCTCCCTTCCCCCCACCCGCCACACACGTACTCGGGGTTTGGGGAACACCCAGAGCTCTCTGAATCTGTCGCGATTCCCCTCCCCCCAAAAGAAAACCCCTTTTCGTGCAGCAAGAGACTTTAAACACCCCCCCCCCCTCCCCGCGGTCACTTTCCATGCATTGTGAAAAGCGCCCCTCTGGCTGCCTTCTCCCAGCCTTTGCATGGCTTGGTTTCCCTCCAGCCTCTCGCAGACACATCGAGCTGCTGCTCCAGCTCCGCGGTCCTTGTGCCCTGTTTGCAGCCTTAGTTCAGTCAGACAGAGCTCACGGCTCGGCAGAGCCCAGCGTCGGAGAGAGATGCTGGGCTGGATCCCGGCTGTGTAGCCGGGACCCCGAGCCTGTAAGACTTAGGT
Source organism: Emys orbicularis (assembly GCF_028017835.1). Lineage (NCBI taxonomy): Eukaryota > Metazoa > Chordata > Testudines > Emydidae > Emys > Emys orbicularis. The sequence goes on from NC_088683.1 coordinate 352,465,008, forward strand.
TGGTTCTTGGGTGTGTTTGGGAGGGTTACCTCTTTTCCCCCCTCCACTCCAACGCGTCTGGGTCGGCGAGGGTGTCAGGTCCTCCCAGAAAGGCTGCCAGCGACTTGCCCAGGTTGCAAGATCTATTAATCATTTATTATTTATGTCGTTTATTTATTTAGTAATCAGTAATATCAGCAAAAAGAGGGTGCCATTATATATCGCCACAATCCCCTCTTTCTAACCCCTACGCCCCTCTCCCCATCAGTGTATGCGTGTGTGTGTTTACATTTGGATCTGTGTTAGAGTTGTGGTTGTGTTCCACGTTTTCCAAAGGGTGGATTTCCCAGCTTTTTAAAAAATCTGCCAGACTACAATTTGGGAGACAAATCCCTTTCTTGGCAATTATATTTAAACCCCTGCCCCCCTTCACGCCCCCATGCCCCTCCAACACCCCCACAAATAGTTTGGCATTTTTGAAGAGATTTGGGGTGGGGATCTGATTTTTTTTTTAAGATTTCTGTTTTAAATTCTAAACAACTTGGCTATCAAAAAAATGAAATGTGATTACATAATAGAACACACTGGCTCCTTAACCACATTTCTTAGTGCTATTTGTGTATTTTGTTAAAAATCTATTAATGGTATAAAATTGCTGCGATATTTGACTTTGAAAGTGGGAACTGTTAACATATGTGCAGTGCTTCTAAAAGAAATGTCGTAAAGGTTACATGCGGAGCTATTTATTTACAGGATAACACTGGACTATCTTGGGTTGAAAACCATTATGGTGTCAATCACATAAGAAATGGTACATATTTTGAAAATGATTAAAAATATGTATTTGTTACTGTCTTTTCCAGTTTATTGGCTGGATTATGAGCATATTTTAAAATATTTTATTCATACGTTCAAAATAGATCTGCCGAAATATTTGATGCCAAAACTTTCCAGTCTTTGGGTTGCAGATTGCTCAGCTCCTGTGCTTTCAGGAAAGTTTTATTCATTACGATTACGGTTTAACACCTTCCTCACACCTGCCTCCCTGTCTTTTTCAAATGAGTTTTTAGCAGTCAACTTTTAAAATATAGTTAAGGTTGTGACACAAAATGACAAAAGCAAAAGACAAGTTGAAGTTGGCTGTGTCCTTTACACACTCGTGCTGTGGTGTTGCAGCTCATCGCATGTTATGGTGCTTTGGATCATGGGTTGAAGAAATTGTGGAGGACAAATTAACATGCTCTTGCCAACCCAAGTCTCATATTTTTCTGCGTATCTGGCCCCAATAAAATAGTTTGCTTTTGGGATAGCCCCTCCCCCCCACATGGAAAGTGTTCTGTTTCCAACGTGTGCACCATCTGTGTCTGCAGTACCCAGGATCTACCATATACACCTGTAAAATACCAGTCACGTGTGCCAGCAGCACCCGGGCACGTTGTGCCCACGTTGGACCAAGGAACAAGAAGTCGAGGGCAGGATATCAGCCAAAGTAAACACAGATTCTTCTCTTTGGGTGGTGGTGGGGGGGAATTTGTGGGAGGATGGTCCTAAGTCAGTAGTTTGTATTGAATTTATTTCATTGGCCATTTCAGAGTCAGACGCCTCCCCCTTTGTGTCAGCCTGTAACACTTTATAGGCTCTGATGAAGAAACCAGAGTAGCATGTATTTTTGTGTGTATGATAGAGGGGAAAAAATCCCTCTGACCCATACAGTTTTGTTTGTTTTTTCCCCCAGAAAGCAAGGATTGAGAAGAGTGGGGCTGGGCTCACTATTGTGATGCTGCTTGTGATAAGGACGTTCTGGTGTTTGCTATTTTGTGTCAGTCGCAAGTCCCCCAGTTAGGTTCTTCGATCCCAGCCTCTTATGTGCTGCTGGATAAATCCTCCTAGCTCAGGCTGTTCAGGGCCATTAGGATTTCCTGCTCCCATGATCCTTAACAATGCGATTGAGAAGCAAATGCTTGTGCAAAGCAATGACTGGTGTTTGCTTCCAGCAGATTTGGGGTTTGTGAGAGAAGCTAGCGGGGAGGGCATGTGTGGAGGGGGCATTTGCTGGAAGCGTTTTGTCATTACCTGTGTTTTTGCTCACCTCAGGGCTTGGGTCCACTGCTTTGCCATGGATCTTCCAGGAAAAGGCAGGAGGTCTGTGTAGAGCTCAGGTGAGGGGTGTTTGCAAACAACCTGTTTCCTCTTTGCCCCTCAGCCTGATTCCCTCCAAAAGCCACTGCAGTGGGGAGCTCCGACTACAGCACTAACATGTGCTCTGATCATACAGGGGATCCTGCTGAGATCTCTTTCTGTAGCTCACCCGTACTTTCTGTGTGTGTGTGTGTTCTGTTGGAAGAAGATCATCTTTTGGGGGGAGAGGGTGTTTCTCAGATACGGTTTTTGGAGGGCTAGTGGTGGGAGGGGAGAGCTATCTTTAATAATCCATGGCAGGAGAAAAGGGGGAAGTTGTCTTCACGGATTTCCTTTTAATTTAAAGGGGGCGAGAAGCTGAGAGGGGAGGAGAAATTAACTTTCACTAATTTTAGAGGGTATGGCAGAAAGGAAGGCTACTAGGAAAAGAAAAGGGTGGATGAGAGGAAAATTGCTTGTCTGGTTTTTTTGGGGGGGGGAGGGGAGTGGGAAGGGACGTGCCCTTCTCTGACAATTTTACTAAGCTGGTGGGGGAGGGCAATTGCCATCTCTCTTCTTGGCGGGTTGCAGGAGGAGGGAGCTTGGGAGAGACTAAGTTGCATTCTTTGTTTTCTGCAGTACCTCTAACTTAATTACGGTAATTAACTAGAATAGTTAAAATGCAGTCACTTTATTTTTGTGTGCAGGTAGCATGATGATAATTGAAATACTGATTCTCTGATTTTGTTTAAGGGGTGTACTTGTGATGTGAGGTTTTTTCTTTTTTTCTCCCTAGGGTGTGTTATAACTGAAATGTCATTTCTCTCCTTCTCCAGTGTGTGCAGTGCTTCAATTAAAATAGTCTGCCCATATTTTTTTTCAACCTGGCATTATACCATTTTTCTACCCAAGAAAACAAAACACTGACTGTGGTTCCACTTAAAAATAGCTGAGGTACTTAAACAATAAACAAAAAATAGCTGAGGTACTTTCTCCTTCCCAGGAAAGTCATTTCCAGTTTTGTTAGAATTTCTGCTTCAGTGGTTCATTTTCTGACAGAATCACATCCTTGCGAGGGAGCAGAACCACAATCTTATGTAACTTGATGTTTCCAGATCAAAAGTTACAAATATTGCAGTAATAGAATGATGAGAGAGATTTGGCAAGATTAATGTTGTGTGACATGAATGATTTCTTATTAGGATTTAAAATCAATGCCATTTTTAACACTTACTGCAAAAATAAGAGTTGAATAAACAACAAACCTGTTCCTTTTATTTCTTTATTATCACTACTTTGTCTGTTTATCTTTTGGCACTGGATGCTTAAACACTCAAACAGACCCCTATTTGTGTGTGTCTATGTGTTTTTAAATATATAATATATAAAACTGAAACAACAGAATTTGAAATTGCCTCTCCCTGGTTTGATTCAAAGAGATGAAACTCTGTAATGCAGTCAGTTCAGATTTAAAGACTGATAGTTACCTGCCCTGTTACAAGCTCTATAAATCTAGCTTATTATAACTAAAAGCTAAAATATTCGGTTTCTGCTTTGAACCGACAGATTGGCATTTCTGGGCGCTTTGACAGAATAACATGCGCCACTTGCCAGTGAATTGGGTATTCATGGATCCTTCTTGACCAATATGTTTTCAGAGGAAAAGCTTCTAAAAAAATAGTTTAAAAAATATATTTCCACTTTGATATAGATTAAAAAAAAATCAGAGTGAAATTTTTTTCTTTACCTAATCTCCCTAGTTAAGGAGTGGTGGTATTCGAGACTGTTATGATGTAGTTCTATACAAGCAAAAAAAGTTGGATCTGCATTCCTCTGTGCCATTCCACTGCCACTATGCTGATAGTCAAATTATTTTCCTATAAATATTTTTCTTCACCAGCTCTCTTGAATAATTGTTTCAAATAAAAAAATTTAAGCCAGCAGTATAGTTGAAATATGAATATTAGGGCAAGTTGCTTTGGCTATATTGAGTGACAAATACTTCTTGCAGAAAGTTTACATTTCTTGAGAAGTTTGATCCTCATGCCCATAAAACCTTATGCCTAGCATAACACCATTAATCTGGGCTTGAATAGGGACTGGGAGTGGCTGGCTCATTACAGAAGCAGCTTTTCCTCTCCTGGAATTGACACCTCCTCATCTATTATTGGGAGTGGACTACGTCCACCCTTATTGAATTGGCCCTGTCAACACTGGTTCTCCACTTGCGAAGTAACTCCCTGCTCTCCATGTGTCAGTATATAATGCCTGTATCTGTAACTTTCACTCTAAGCATCTGAAGAAGTGAGGTTTTTACCCACGAAAGCTTATGCCCAAATAAATCTGTTAGTCTTTAAGGTGCCACCAGACTCCTTGTTATTTTTATGCCTAGCATATAACCTTGCTGTGAATGAAGCTGCTTGTTCTGAAGGTGGATTCCCGCTTCGTCTCATACCATTAACAGAAAACATTGGCAGAACTATTTTTTTATGATAAGATCATCTAAAAAAGAGTTCTGGTTACTGAAATGTTTGTTCTTGATGTGTGATTGCAGAGCTGAGTCATAGGGTGGATGAATATATTGGCAATCAGCAGAAGGAAAAAAATGAATAAAGTTGACAGTTCAGATTTCTGATTCCAAGATAAGATTTGCTTTCTAGGTTTTGACACATCCTACTTTTAAACGAGATTAGAAAAAACAGCGGGAGAAGTTGCTGATGGCCTATTTAGGTGGACAGGCCTGCTGAGCCACACTTACCAATTCACATTTATCCATCTATTTAAATTGAGAGAATTCAATTAGATTTCATTATCACCTCAAGCTTTTGTACAGTGGTATTTTCTACAGTATAGGAAAACTGTCATGGTTCAAGATTCTGCTTCATTGCTACAATTAAGACTGGCGTATTGGCAGCATATGTACTACTAGTACAGCAATATAAAACATGAAGTTGGTGGCTGTTTGACTGTCCATTGGTGTTAGGTTTGGGTTTATTATTGAATACTACGGTGTCTTTTTTTTCAGTGCGTCAATGCTAAACAAAACAATACATATAACTCTCTCTCTCAAAAAAAGCACAACCTATGTTAAAAGGACATTCTTGAACTTGCAAAGATAAGCACTCACACAATGAGAAATGCCAGAATTAAGGTTGCTTTTACATCCTTAATTTGGCCCCCTTGTGCATATGCATTATGATAGTCTTTAATTACATGGTCACATATGTAACCTGGCTCTTTGTCTGATCTGCCTCCCCTCCCCATGCCATCATTCCCCACCACTGCCTCCTAGTCTCCTTGCTCAGCCAGTCCCTGTCTCCCTACCCCACCCAGCTCCTCATCTGATCCAAGTCTCACGCTGTTTCCTTTCCCGTCCTTGCTCAGCCAGTCTCAGTTTCTGCTCTCTGGCTCCTAGTCTCAGTTTCTCTCTTAACTCTCCCCACGCTCCGCTCCTTGTCCCAATCTACTCCCCTTCCAGGTCTGGCTCTTCAACCCCCTGTTCCTGCATTTGACTCAGACAGCTTCCCCTAACAGAGGGGGGCATAGAGAACACAGGCAAGATGGTCTACCTGCACCCAGTTCCAGGATGTGGCATGAGCCTCACAACTGCAGGGACAGTCACGCTCAGCTCTGTGCTGGAGCACACCCAACATGGAGGGGATCTTTGGAGATTTTAGCTGTTAAGCTCTAGCAAGTCTCCAGTGAGCAATGTGTGAACTGTGATTTTTTTTTCCCCAAAGGCTTATAATGTAACCAAATTTGTGTGGCTTTTTTTGGGTATAGCAAAAAGCATGCCCCTGACACACAGGCCACTCCTATGGCAAATTTCAAGTCCCAATTCCAAAACATCAGGTGCTAGAGCATTTCAAACAATGAGGCCACCAGAATTTTTTAGCGTGGCCAACACAGTATAGCTTTTCCCCTAGCCTCGTTGTTGGAAACAGCTGAACCGTTCTGATGGATGGTTTTTAAAAAAAAACAAAAACAAAAAAACACCAATCAGCCTCAAGCAGACACCCAGCATGGAAAGTTTCAGCCTGAACATGTAGTTTGACCAAGTTATAAGCAACTGAAAATAGGGTTTTATAATGGGAAGTGTTGGGCAACCTTAACGGGCAATTTGGGGGGGAGGGATAGCTCAGTGGTTTGAGCATTGGCCTGCTAAACCCAGGGTTGTGAGTTTAATCCTTGAGGGAGCCACTTAGGGATCTGGGGCAAAATCAGTGCTTGGTCCTGCTAGTGAAGGCAGGGGGCTGGACTTGATGACCTTTCAGGGTCCCTTCCAGCTCTATGAGATAGGTGGTTAATATATGTATATATACCTATTAATTATATATAAAATAAAATTTGACATTTTGTCTATCTATCAACACACGTGTATATATATTAGCAGGTAACAAAAACTCAAGCTTCCTGGTGAAGAAGGGAATACAATTAATGAGAATCAGACAAAGCTGCATCAAAGGGATCCAGCATTGCAGGATTTGTAGAATGGGATTAAAAGGAAAGAAATCCCAAGAGAAGCAGCATTGACAGAGCAATCACGCAAATTGCCCAGCCTCACACCTCTGTGTTCATACGCCTTCTGTCAGAAGAATCCTCATTTAGATGACAGTGCCCTACTCTAACAATAACTTTGATGATTAGAAATCACAGACAAATGACAAAAATGTGTGAAAGTATATCATTAGTTTTTTTCTTTTAAACTTCAACTTCCTGTTAAGGGTGGATTACTAAATCTTGTGGTTGGGCTTGTAAATTCTCATGGCAGTTTTGCAAGCCTGACTTAGATTAAGCCTGATTCTTATTTACATGGAAGTTCCCTTCGCATGGCTCTGGCAGTATAAAGATGACTTAAAATGAGCCGCACTTATGTTTACACTTACTTTAAGGCCCCCTATATGCTGCCAGAGTGGCGTAGTAGGACCTTAGGATGGCTTAGAAGCAAGGCCTCAGTGTCCTCTTTGTATCTTCCCACCCGATCCAAAAACGTGGTTATCCTTGTAAAGTACTGAGGAAAACTTGCTTACATTTTCTTCTGTCTTATGCCATTCATGGTTGAGGTCTTTTTGTGACTCCCATAATGGCCATCCATTGCTTCCCCTTAACTAGCCAGTCGGCTCACTGTGGATCACTCGTACTCAGTAGGAGACTGGACTGTCTTGACCGAGGGCTTGAACCTTGTGAGTAGAAGCTTATGGAGAGGATCAGCTGGCTGGACAATGAAAAAGCCGACTCAATTAGGCTTTTATTCTTGCTTTTCTGCGTGCTGTCTGAACAGAAACATTATCAACAAAGCAAAATGTGATGCAAGTGAAAAGAAAGTGTTCCTCTTCTCCCGCAGCCCATGGTACAACTCAGCTTGTAACCGCTGGATGTAGTGTTCTGCCATCTCAAAAGTTTTTTTTTTTTCCACCTTTCCTCTAATGAGTAGCTGGGTTTTTCCTTGGGCTTTTTGTTGCTGTTGTGAAGAGTTTCCGGTATTCCCTCTGAGCAGTGCATTGTGGCTCCAGCCGTACCTCATTACTTGACCCTGAACACCTGTGTGAGACCTGAATGGGAGAGAACTTCTATAGTTACTGGTAATGAGCTAAAGCAGGGGTCTCAAGCCCGCGGGCTGCATTTGCTGCAGCCCACCAAGCTCCCCGCGGCCCCTCCTCCCCCCCCAGTTATTTCCTGCCGCTGCCAAGCTCCCCTCACCTGCCAGCTGTTTGGCAGCGCTTAGCGCTTTCCAAGAGGGAGGGGGGAGGAGCGGGGAGCTGCACACTCAGGGGAGGAGGCGGAGAAGAGGTGGGGTAGGGATGGGGATTTGGGGAAGGGGTTGGAATAGGGGCAGGGAGGGGGCGGAGTTGGGGTGGGGACTTTGGGGAAGGGGTTGGAATGGGGGCGGGGTAGGGGTGGGAAGAGGCGGGGCCGGGGGCAGCGAGGGGGGGTGTCAGTGATGCGGCCCTCGGGCCAATGTACTAGTCCTCATGTGGCCCTCGTGGTCATTTGAGTTTGAGATCCCTGAGCTAAAGCCAGTTCACCCCATCACAATGACTATTTCCATCCCCATTTGCTATGATTCACTCCCTCTTGTCCCAGGATTTCTGTGTGCTGTTATAGCATTACTACTGTGGACAACCTCTTAAATACATTCAGGTTTTGGGATTTTTCCAAGACGTATGGTTCCTCAGTTGTGTATTGCACGCTGGGTCCCAGGACAGGTGTGTGACGATCACAAACTGAAATACTGAGAGAATCTCGTCTCTAAAACTAGGGGTCACGTTTTAAACACATGTGGAAAATATGTATAAACAGGTACAGGAAGGAAATTGCTAATGCATGCAACTGTGCTGAGACAACACTGTTCCTTTGTAAACGCTGTTAATGTGATTCCACCATTCAAAGAATATTGTCATAATTATTTATATGCTTAGAAAAACAAAGCTAAATATCCTCTCTGGGTGACAAAGAAGAAGGAAGATAGCCTTGGTATGAAGGCCTGGAAATGGGAATCGGGAGATCTGGCTTGTATTCACATCTCTGCAATACACTAGCTGTATGACCTTGGACAAGTCACTTAGGCCATGTTTCCAAAAAGGGACCCCAATTGTGGATGCCTCTGTTTTTTACTGAAGTGTTTTACTGTGGGGGTTTGGCACCTGTAAAGCAATAGGTCCAATGTGTCTCATGCTGAGGACCCAAAATTACTGGCCACTTATGAAAAGCATTGGGACATAAAACCTTGGAATGCAGGAGGTTCTGTAGTAGATGCATATTCAACTAAATTATCTAATGTAAAGGTGGTGCAAATTTTTAAAAGCAGCTACAAATTTGAGGTGCCTCCATTTTTGGGTCTACAAGTTGAGACACCCTATGTAGGTACCTAGCCTTGAAAATTTTGGCCTGAAAGTTTATAAGCAATGTGTTTTGGAAATTCCACCATGATTGATTTTTAAAAAAACCCACCTTTTGAACATATCGACCCATTAAAATTAATTCTGCTAAACATATTAATCTGGCTACAAGATTCAAGGTCAGCGGGGTTTGGAAGTTACTGATACTCTCCAACATTCTGTTTAGGATCTTATCGCCCAGTGAGTTCTATCAGGCAGACAATTGCCCTCACATGGAACCGCAGTGCCCTCAGTGGAGCTGAATCTGGGTGCAGGGGTCTGTCTCCATGGGGCTCATTGTAGGATTGGAGACTTAGTGGTTTACTGGTGGTGCTGGTGATAGTATCATTTGGGTTTGGAGAGAAGAAGAAATGGCTCATCTAGGAGTGGTCCCCATCTGCCTCTCTTTTCTAGTGCATACCCCACATAAGCCTTTAAATGTCAGCTGTTTGCACATGTCTGCGCTAGAAGCTGCCTATCACAGGCTCCAGGGAATTGCGTTATTATGCACCTGCATCATTTGTTTTTGCATGATTTTATGTCTTCTGCATAATTAATGTTTTGTTGAAAAATTTTTGCTTTTTATGTCTTCTTCTGAGATAATCAGGCAGCAAGTGTCTAGCTGGAAGAAAGGAACAAAAAACAAATTAAGGGATATCAGAGGCTGACTTTGGGGGGGGAAAAGGGGGAAAGGAACTTATCAACTTCTCTCAAGTACTGGGATGCTAGTTCTGTTGCAATTGCCTGGTTTTCCATTTCCCCCCCAAGAACGTTGAGCTATAAAATAATGTAACATCTATGCTGTGCATGAAACAAAAAGGCCTGGATTAATTATTTTTTTCTGCATATTACTTACGTCCTCTCCCCAACTTCAGAAACGCATGCTGCTGATAAAAATGAACGTGCACCCTCTTCCTTTAACTGATGCTCAGATTTGTTTCTCTGTCCCTCCCCTGTATGCAAACAAAAATACGTTGAGTAACCTTTGCAGAAATGGTACAGGTTACATGGTCGCTTACATCATATTCCCTGGAATATTTCACAAAGGCCCATCTTTCAGACTGTATATGGGAGTGGACAATGTGACATTGAGGATATTTATTTATTTATGGCGGGGGGGGGGCAGGGCACGGGGAGTTGGTTGTAGTAATCCTATCATTCTGCAATGCAGAAGGTGCAGGGGTTTGGTATTAGGCACTTTGCCTAAATCAGGGCCAGATCAAAAGCCCATTTAATTCAAAGACTTCCATGGACTCTAATGGACTTTGGATCAGGCCCTTATCTTGTGCAAAGGAGCAGGGCTCTTTTCCACAATACAGCAACATCAAATCGTTATGAAAATCTGAAGGCTGGTGTGGAAATAGATGGGACTGTGAATGTCTGATTAATGAAGGGTGCTAGAATGGACTAGTGGTAGGGTTAGGGTGACCAGATAGCAAGTGTGACGGGGGTGGGGTGTAATAGGCGACTATATAAGACAACACCGCGAATATCAGGACTGTCCCTGTAAAATCGGGACATCTGGTCACCCTAGGTAGGGTGAGGGTTCTTATGTCTTCAAGTAAGCCAAAGTTCCTGTAATGAAAACATGTATAGCATGGTGTTTTGTAACTATTTTTATACCTACATCAGACTTGATGTTAGTGGCTTTGAATTATTTAACATTTTTCTTCCTCAGCTGTCCTCTCTGGTGAGTTTCCATTGCAGGCGGCAGGAGTTGTTGTTGTGTAAGAAACAATGCAGTCAGACTGGTATTGTTTACAAGATTTTTGTTTTGTTTTGTTTTATTTCTTTAAAGCTATTTCATCTTTTTTGTTGCTGGTGAGGGGATTACGGCCCAAAGTATTAAATCACGCTGACCGATGTGGGCTGCAAATGAAAAGCGGTGCCAGTTAAAGACACAAATGGGGAGTTTTCTGCTTAAACCACTGAACGTTCATGTCTGTCATAGGAGAAGCCAAGTATTTAGCATTCAGTCCATTCAAAAAACATTATTAGGTCCCAAAGGTAATTTAAAACCACATCTGTTAGAACCATATGTGGGGTAAGTACACTTTTTTTTTAAAGTTCCAAGTTATCCTCTTTACAGGGTTATCTTCACTGTGGGCCTCTTTTAAAGTTAAACTGACAGCCATGAAGTGCCTGGAACAAAATAACAAAATGAATTGAACTCTTATCTTTTCCCATTCGTAATTAATGTTGTAGGCTTTTAATGGATATTTGGAGGTAGACATCCAGCTCTGACAGGGAGCCTTCTGTAAATCGGAATCATGCCTCGTGCCCTTTAGTCTATAACCCAATATTTGTTTTTATTTCTGCTATATTGAAAATTTCACATTGTTCTTCTTGTCATGCTTTTGGCTTCCCTTTAACAATGTGTAAGATTTAAAATGGCTCTTTCAGCTGGTAAGAACTCCTAATTTTTACATTACATAGAATCTCGGTTGGAGTATTCTGTGAAAGCTCTTATGCACAGCTCTTAAAACAAGCTGGGACACCTTTCTTTTAAAAGCGCCCCATCATTATTATTTCACTAACATTAATGGCACAGTCTTGAGGTCATTACTCGAGGCTCCATTGTGCTAATAGCACAGGGCCCATAGTCAGGTCCTAGGGATCAAGAGTGTCTTCTGGAGCTCTGCATTTGCACTGGGGGAAAAATAGTTTGTGCCACTCCTTTATGGAATGCAAGATACTTTCCCCTGCTGCGTGGCGGGCCAGCTGTGCTAGCTGGTGTGTGAGGTGAGTGGAACTGTGTCTCCACATGTACTTACTGCCTTCTTTCTAGCAAATTGCTCCAAGGGGCAGTAACTTGCTATTGACGCCATGCTCGCCGGAGCCCAAGGGCTGCAATTCTGGACCCATTATGCAGCCTGCAGAAGGGAGAGAGAAGCTCCTTCTTCGCCCACGTCTCCACCCTCTCCAACTGCACACCGATAGAAGGGGAGGTCACAGTTTTGTCTTTAGTTTCTGCTCAGTCCTTACTAAGTCGAATTCCCAAATTGTTGGCGAATGATGACTTTATCAGGGTGACTGCTGCACATCAACGTTAGGGGAAGTTCTACAATATATGGGCCCCATTCTCAAAAAATCCCCTCTTGGGCATTGATGTCAATGGGAGTTGTGTTTGAGATATGACTGTCAAAATGCAGCATTGAACATTGGTGTTCTGGGTGGGAATCAACTGAATTCAACCTTTGCACTTTGAAATTAATAATATAACTGTTAGCTGATTAATTTAGCTAACACTTGAGCTAATCGCAGTACCCTCACTGCATCACTATAGTTACCTCTCTTAACCACACTACCTTAGTTAACAATGGGTACCTTAACTACCTTTTCCTGCCAACAGATCTGAATTTGTGAACCCTTACTCCTGTGTGGAGTCCTGTTGGAGTCTGGGAATCGCCTCCTATTAATGGAATGCTCCATAGGCATGTGGAAATCTATCTGCAGTTTTAGGCCTTTTACTATCTCTCATATCTGTCTTCCATACCTACTTTAACTACATCGTTTTGAGGTATATCTGAAAGCAAAATGATCTGAAGTAGATAGAGGTGGAAGAAGTTTCATTTGGGAAACCACCATCACAAGCTACAGAGCTTTCCTTTTGCATTTGTACAGTACATTTTACATCTCTCTCCAGCGCTAATATTTAACACTAACCTATAGCTTTCTTAACTAAACAAAATTTTAGTGATGAGGGTGCGGAGCACCTGGGAATCAGTGAGTGAAATACACATATGCAGTTATAAATAGAAGATCTCCTTCCATGGAATGTATTGTGTTCTAATTGTAGCTCTAATTAAAGTTTGGTTGGTGACTATGTTGTGAGCTTGAAATATCTGTCTTTGAGGAACATGTGTAAATCTCTGAAAATTAGCTTGGTTTTTGTCGTTTGAGTGATTTGGCATAACTGCCATTGCATATGTATTTTGAGTAGCAATATACTAACAATGGTTTTGCATGTCAGTGGAGCAGCATTTTTTCAATCCATTTCAGGTTAAACAGTGTCCAAGTTTAATGTGAGTGCATTAATTTTTCTCAATTTAATCAGAAACTTCATTAAATCCTGGGCGACTCAGGCATTCCTGTACCGAGTGTGATATTGGAATGGATTTATAAGGTTGATGGTTTCTAGACAAGGAGTGGAAAAGTACCTAAGATGGAGGAATCCTTTTGTTTGAATAGTATGTGTGGTAGGTGTTGGAGGGACTGGAGAAATCTTCAAGAGAAGCTAAACGCTTTTTGTGTTTTGCTTTGTTCAAGAATACCATTTGGAATGTAATTCTTAGGGTTCCGTCCTTGCGTGATCCTCTGACACTTGATGGATGAATAAGATAATTGTTGATCATCTCATGAATCGCTGCCAGTAGCACTTACCAAATACAGTTAACTCTCCAATTTTAAGTTTTTAAAAATAAATTTCTCACCAGATATCAGGAGGGGTATTTTGGGTTCCCTTTTCTTCACTCACTGAGTAGTGCATGTGGTATATTTACAAAGCAAATCCCCATTTCTTGTAGCTCTGCTCACCTTTGAGGTTTTGCCGGAGTCTTTCTGGAACTTCAGCAGATTCTCCATAAATGATGCACTGATTGTTAGATTCTGAGCACGATGGAATTAGACTAGCTCCAGATAAGTCTTGTCTCACTAGGTAACTTACCTGAAGGCTTCTGCAGCTGCAACAGTGAGTAAGGGAAGTTTAGTGTAGTTCATCTCCAATATTAACCCTATACCTCTGCAATTGAGTTCAGACTAATTTCTTAGAAGACTTTTAGAATATTTGCTATAAAGCAGATGAATGCCATACAGAGTTCTCATTGCTCTATTCATAATACATAGAGCAACATCTCCGACCCTAATCTGCTTTCACATTGGTATAATCCCATTGAAAGTAAGAGCAGTATTTGGCTGTACATCTGTTTCCTATCATAAGCAAGACGCTATCATTTTGGAATGATGATAAGGGCACCCTGACTGGGAGGGACCCCCTCTAAACAAAGAAGACTGATGGATTGATACTGAAAAATAAATCCTGTTGAGCATAGATTCTGTTTTGTACATCCTAAACTGTAGGGATTCTACTAGTCTGGGCAGGATTCCACAGGGACACATAGTAAAACGCACTGTGCTCCCTGTGTGGATATGAGTACATGCTCCATTAGCTTGCACTTCCTGTGCTAGACAGTTGGGGGGGGGGACTGGAACCCCCCAACCAGCACACAATCTCCCATTGGGGAAGTTAACTGGCCTACTTTCTTAGCTCTCTTGAGTGTTATCGTGGAGAGATCGCTGCCCTTCTGCTTCTGTGTGAGGGACGGGCTCCCTACATCCCTTTTCCCCCCACTTCCTTATGTGCTAGCACTGTGGTTCTTGAACCACATATGCAGACCTGCTTCTGACTGCTCTCTCTTAGCCCACCTCTAGTTTTAATTACACTAACAAGTCAGTAGGGAGGCAGTGTGACCTTAATTTAGGCTAAAGGACTGGGAAGTCAGGACTTCTGTTTCCAGCTCTCAACTGGCTGTGTGATCTGGGGCAAGTCACTTTCTGTGTCTCAATTTACTCCTCGGTACAGAGAATGTTAGGATTACTTTAACCAGCACAACTGCTGTTTTCCAAATCTCGCTGATATCCTGTCGTCTGTGTGTCTGTCTTCGCCCCCAGGTATTTATACCATAGCAATATCTGACTGCCACTCATTCTCAGATTAAATATATTATCGAAATTCAGAACATCATTCTTTGTCTGAAATTATTGAAATGAGTCATATTTGCAACTCTGATGATAAATAAAAATCTAGTCAATCTGCCTTTGGGGGTATTTAGTTTTATTATATTTCTACCTGTGATTGCATGGATCCCTTCCATGCCATTCTAGAAAAGGGTTCCAGGTCTGATTGTAAAATGCGAATTTCCTTTAAACACCAGCAAGGAGCCCTTTCTAAATTGTTCTTAGATTTAGTAAATTACAAACCCATTGTTCTGCATTAGGCAGAGTGTTACTTCCATTTTGGAAAGATGAGCTATGTAGCTGTCATAGTGGATCTGAAGATCCTGGATTGTTAGTTCGTATGATACACTGTGTTCAGTAGAGCTGTATTCCGAGTATGAACATTTTAGCAGCATTGGATGTCACTTTTAAAAATGAATTGAATTCTCTCTTTGATCTGCCAGAATAGTTGAATCTTGGGCATTCCCACAGTTTATGCATTTGTATCCTGTCTTTGGACCAGGATTTGTCGGAGATTAATAGCATGCATTTGAACCACTGCCCGGTATATTCTGGACAGGACATTTTTTAGCTAGAGGTGATCCCTCCTCCCAGGAGGAAAGAGCAATGCAGGAATGGGTACAAAATCACCCTGGTGCTAACTATCAAAGGGGTAGCCGGGTTAGTCTGGATCTGTAAAAGCAGCAAAGAGTCCTGTGGCACCTTATAGACTAACAGATGTATAGGAGCATGAGCTTTCATGGGTGAATACCCACTTCTTCGGATGCATCCTATACGTCTGTTAGTCTGTAAGGTGCTACAGGACTCTTTGCTGCTTTTACTGGCGCTAACTGTAGACCCTTTTCCTGCTTCTACCATCCCTTCCCACCTGACTATCACATGACCAGAAGTAATGGTTTGGAACATACCTCAGACACAGCAGAGACACTCAGCATCAGGAAGAGGAGTATGGGGTATCTAACCACCACCATCCACCTGGCCATATTTTCTGTGTACCAGGGATTCAGCCAGCCTTTACACTCCGCGGACCTCACTCAGTCAACCGGTCCCCGGCTTCAACGATAATTCCCTGGGACCTTCTGTGCTAGAGCCTGGTGCCCGAGGAGCCTTCTCAGGGTCCCTTTCATTCACCAGAGACCCAACGTCTGAGACTGGCTGACTCCCTAGGATCTCAGCTCATGGATCAGAGCCCTTGTTCTGCCCCCCCCCCCCCCCCGCTATGGCCCTTAAATCAACAGACTTTAAAGTTGAGGGGGAGGTGCACAAGCAGTCAAATCAAGGTGGAGAAATCTGAGCCCAAAATGGGAACGGATTCATCCCCCAGGACATCCTTGGGTGGGTCCTTATGCTCCAGAGCAGGTCATATCGCGCACATCCAGACTTCTGTATTTTGCTTTCTGAATCTGAGCCAGGACTGAGCTGGGAGAAAGGCGTCCAACATGCTTGTGCCTCGGTACCTCACCCAAAGGGGTGAAGAAAGAGCCCCATCCTTGTTGTCCTCATGCACCTTATGTTCCTTGGACGAAGTGAGGTGGAAGGCCCACAGTAAGGCAGAAACAGGAGGAGTCAAATTCACCCTTATGGGAAGAAGGTCAGGTCTCCAGAGCCTGAGTTACAAGGTAAAGGGATCTCAAAATAAGCTGATAAAATTCCTTAATATTTTGAGTAGGGCTGCCGATTAATCACAGTTAACTCATGTGATTAACTAAAAAAAAATTAATCACGATTAAAAAAATTAATCTCGATTAATCACACTGTTAGACAATAGAATACCACTTGAAATTTATTAAATATTTTTGGATGTTTTTCTACATTTACAAATATATCGATCTCAATTACAACACAGAATACAAAGTGTACAGTGCTCACTTTATATTATTTTTGATTACAAATATTTGCACTGTAAAAATGATAAACAAAAGAAATAGTATTTTTCAGTTCACCTCATACAAGTAATGTAGTGTAATCTCTTTATCATGAAAGTGCAACTTACAAATGTAGTTTATTTTGTTACATAACTGTACTCAGAAAAAAAAATGTAAACTTTAGAGCCTACAAGTTCACTCAGTCCTACTTCTTGTTCAGCCAGTCACTAAGAGAAACAAGTTTGTTTACATTTATGGGAGATAATGCTGCCCACATCTTAATTACAATGTCACCTGAAAGTGAGAACAGGTGTTCGCATGGCACTGTTGTAGCTTGCATAGCAAGATATTTACGTGCCAGATGCGCTAAAGATTCATATGTCTCTTCATGTTTCGGCCATCGTTCCAGACGACATGTTTCCATGCTGATGGCGCTCATTAAAAAAAATAATGCATTAATTACATTTGTAACGGAACTCCTTGGGAGAGAATTGTATTTCTCCTGCTCTGTTTTACCCGCGATCTGCCATATATTTCATGTTATAACAGTCTCGGATGATGACCCAGCACATGTTGTTCATTTTAAAAACACTTTCACTGCAAATTTGACAAAATGCAAATATACCAATGTGAAATTTCTAAAGATAGCTACAGCACTCATCCCAAGATTTAAGAATCTGACGTGCCTTTCAAAATCTGAGAGGGGCGAGGTGTGGCGCATGCTTTCAGAAGTCTTAAAAGAGCAACACTCTGAGGCGGAAACTACAGAACCCAAACTACCAAAAAAGAAAATGAACCTTCTGCTGGTGCCATCTGACTCAGATGATAAAAATGAACATGCATCGGTCCGCACTGCTTTGGATCGATATTGAGCAGAACCCGTCATCAGCATCGACGCACGTCCTCTGGAATGGTGTTTGAAGCATCAAGGAACATATGAATCTTTAGTGCATCTGGCATGTAAATATCTTGTGACGTCGGCTATAACAATGCCATGCAAACACCTGTTCTCACTTTCAGGTGACACTGTAAAGAAGAAGCAGGCAGTATTATCTTCTGCAAATGTAAACAAAATTGTTTGTCTGAGCGATTGGCTGAACAAGAACTATGACTGATTGACTTTTAGGTTAAAGTTTTACATTGTTTTGTTTTTGAATGCAGTTTTTTTTGGTACATAATTCTATATTTGTAAGTTCAACTTTCATGATAAAGAAATTGCACTCCAGTACTTGTATTAGGTGAATTGAAAAATACTATTTCTTTTGTTTTTTACAGTGCAAATATTTGTAATCAAAACTAAATATAAAGTGAGCACTGTACACTTTGTATTCTGTGTTGTAATTGAAATCAATATATTTGAAAATGAAGAAAACATCCAGAAATATTTAAATAAATGGTATTCTATTATTGTTTAACAGTGCAATTAATGGCAATTAATTTTTTTAATCGCTTGACAGCCCTAATTTTGAGATCTTGCTCTGGAGAGTCATTGTGGGCTTAGATCTCCCTTCTAATGAACCTCCCCAAAAGGAGAGAAGGAGAATAGGAAACTCCTAAAAATATTTTCTGTGAAGGTCAAGATTAGACCCCATGCATCCATCTCCTCATGTGCTGTACTGAGAGATGTTGTAAGGACAGACTGGGAAAACTCTGCATAGGCCAAGTCCTTAGGCAGACAAGTTCTGAAATTTTACAGAGTTCATCCAGGTAAAGGATGAGGGAGGGAGGATTAGCTCTGTGGTTTGAGCATTGGCCTGCTAAACCCAGTGTTGTGAGTTCAGTACTTGAGGGAGCCATTTAGGGATCTGGGGCAAAAAATCTGTCTGGGGATTGGTCCTGCTTTGAGGTCCCTTCCCACCCTGATATTCTATGATTCTATGATAAAGCAGACTTCATGAGCCTACAGTACCAACTGAGGTGATTTCTTCACCAAGGACGCCCCAGAGCTCACCAAGGACACCCCAGGAGAAATCTAGAAACAGCCTTTGCAGCCCTAAGGGCATCATCTCCCTTCTCCCCTTCCCTTGTCTTGTTAGGGTGATTGTCCCTGTCAGAATTCATCAATCTAAAAATCCTATAGATTATGTTCATCTCTTCATGGGGGTTTTCTTGGAAGGGGTGTTTGCACTGGGTGCGTCCCTGGGAATTCTAGCTAATAAATATTTACATAGGAGGGAATGTTCACGCTTCCTGGTAGCCATACTAGTTAGGTTTCCTTCAGCAATTCAGGTCAGTTTGTGTTCTTGATATCAATGTAGGGCAGGCAGGTGGGACTGTCTGATGTAGTTGTTTCCAATGTGTGGAATAAGCTGGATTCTTAGACTGTGGGCAAACACCACATCAAATTATTGAAAAGAGGCATGATGTCAAAATTGAAATAATGATAGTTACCTCTAACTTTCCCACATTGGCTTTGTACCTTGGTGACACGAGTTAAAATAACTTTACGACTAATAAGAAGACTGATAACTGGGTTGGATGATATCAGAACAATCCGGGCTTCCTTGGCATATGTTCTTCACACCCCACTTAGTTTTGGTAAAAAGTGCCATGGAATCATTAATAACTACAAGGCATATTATTTCCCCCCGATAAACAGCGACTCAAGGATGGATGTAAAGACAGAGGTACTTCTGGATAATCATTTGAAGAACAATTTCGTGTATTTCAATTTTAATCCTCCCCCCCAAAAAAAACCCACCACAGAATTTTGTTATGATAATGAAAGTAAGTTCCAGAAGTTCTTGCAGTATCTGACGTGTGCAACAACTTATGCTGACAGCATAATTGCTTTAGTAACCATACTGTAAATAAGAAGAAAATTGGGAGGTTTAAGACATCTTTGTGAGAGGAGCAAGGGTATTCTCATTTTCAGTTTCCCTTGTCATATCTTTAGTCCTCTGTAGATGTCAGTTGAATCCTAATAAACATTAATTTGAAATGTATTTTCTTCTTTATAAAAGGTATAGGACATAGTGGCATAAGTAGGTCAGAGTTAGATGTACTAATCCCCATACAAGGGGGGCATTTCTAAGGAAAGTGTTATTGCCTTAGATGGTTGTTTCCAGAGCAGTGTTTTAAATCTCTAACCCTTTTTTTTTTTTTATTGCTGAGCACTGTCCCTTCTTAGATATCTTTCTCTAACTTTTTCCAAGATTATGAGGGATCAGTTCTTGGCCCTGGGGCTATTTAACATTTTTGTCAGTGACCTGCAGGGAAACATAAAATCACTATTGATAAAGTTTGTAGGTGAGATAAAGATTAGGGGAGTGGTAAATAGTGAAGAGGACAGGTCACTGATACAGAGCAATCTGGATCACTTGTTAAGCTGAATGCAAACAAACAAACAAACTGTATGTGTTTCAGTACAGCCAAATGCCAGCCATGCTTACAGGGTGGGGGGCTCTGTCCTGGGAAGCAGTGACTCTGAAAAAGATTGGGGATTCATGATGTGGATAATAAGCTGAACATGGGTGCCTCGTGGCTAATGCAATCCTTGGATGTGTACATGGGAAGACTGAGTAAGAACAAGGAGAGGCTATATCACCTCTGTACTTTGCACTGGTGTGACTACTATGGATAAGGCCCTGAGAAAACTGTGATTTCACAGACTGCACCGAAATTATGAACTTAACCCAACCCTGTTTTTCCCCCCTTTCCCCCCCAAGTGGGGAGGCGGAAGCGGGCATCTGCGCGAGCCGGCCTTGTGGTTGGTGTGGCTCACAGCAAGTGGCTGTGTGATGTCGGAGCGGCAATTCAGGGAGGACGCAATGGCTGGTGTTTTTATGCAAGGCACAATAGCCAGCACCACTGCCACTTGGAACGTGAGCAGCTGCGGCCTCAGCAGGGAGATGGAAGTGGATATTCATGCTTATAGGTCTTATCTAGCGTGTGGCTTGTAGCACATGTTCCAAGTGGCGGCAGCACTGGCTGCAGGGACCTTACACTGACTATGTTCTGTGAATGTTCTTTGACATTTGCTACTTTACCTGTGACACTACCGTGAATTTTCTTTAAAAAAAAACAAAAACAAAAACAAAAAAACACAATTTTCTCAGGGCACTAATTATGGAACACTGTGTCCAGTTCTAGTGTCCACAATTCAAGAAGGATGTTGATAAATTGGAAAAGTTTCAGATACGAGACATGAGAATGATTAAAGAGTTGAAAAACATGCTTTCTAATGATACACTCAAGGAGCTCAGTCTGTTTAGCTTAACAAAGAGAAGGTTAAGGGTGATTTGATCACAGTCTATAAGTACCTACGTGGGAAATATAAGCTCGATAATAGAATGCGCTTCAATCTAGCATACAAAGGTATAACAAGATCCAATGGTTGGAAGTGGAGACTAGACAAATTCAGATTAGAACTAAGGTGCAATTTTTTAACAATGGAACTAATTAGCCATTGGGACAATTTACCAAGGGTTATGGTGGATTCTCTTTTATTGGAGATTTTTGAACCATGATTGGATGTTTTTCTAAGAGAAAAGCTCTAGTTCAAACAGGAATTAATTCAGGAAAGTCCTATGGCCTATGTTATACAGGAGATCAGACTAGATGATCATATGATGGTCATAATGGTCCCTTCTGGCTTTATAATCTTTGAATCTATGACTACATAATGTATGGGCTTTGATGCTCAGAAGAATGCATGTTACCCCTTTATAATCTCTTGTGTGGTTAGCCCTTAGGGTTTCCCCCCACCCTGTCAATATGATTCTGGATCAGTGATGAGTGATGTTTCAGAGCTTGGGTTTGATTTGCAAAACCATCCAGAAGATTGCATGCTTATCAAGAGTTGATCTGAATTACCCACATCTCCTGTATCCGGGGGGGGAAAAAAGCTGAAAATTTCTTGTGTTGTCATTTACATCTGTGCAAAGTGAATGTAAATCTCTTGTGATTTGATAACAACTTATACCCACTCAGCCTTCATTTTGCACAGGTGTGGATGACAACACAGAGTAGGGCAACAGAATCAGGTCTGAAACTTCTGGCACTTCTGGCCGCAGACAGAATTTTAATGTGTAAATAGATGCAAAAATGAAATTATTTCTGAACCTTGAAAAATGGTCAATTTGGGTCTAAAAATGGGTTTATTAGGTTATTTTAGGTGGGGGAGGGTTGTGGTTTTTATTTTATCTGAAATTGGTTTACTTATCCCTAATCCAGACAAATCAAGGTAGTAACAGAGGTTGCTCATTATGGGCCCGTTTCTGTTCTCAAATGTGTGCCTGGGTCCCATGTTAATTTGCTGTCCTCTGGCCCAATGTGCAATGCTACCTTGACTATTTTAGTACTGAGTTCTGCCTGGGTCCAAAACCTGAGCGGGCTGGCACACTCATCTCTCTCTTTGCCAAGTAAAGAGAGACTAGTCAGGGGAAACGCTGTGTTCTTTCCTTTCCTTCCAATTCATTTTGTTGGAACAAAGACTGAGTACCAGACTTCATGCCTCATGTAACTCAATTGTAACATCTCTGTAGCTCTTAGGACTTTTCTACACTTGGGGTTGTTTCTGATGGTCTGTATGTGTAAACAAGTCCTTCGTGTTACTCTTGATAATGTCAATGGAGTTGAAACAAGGATCAGTCTGACTCAAGAGACTCTTATCTCACATTACCCATGAGTTGTGTGGGTCTGTCTTTGGAGCAACCTTGGAAAGAGGGAAACATTTGTGATGATTGTGCTGTATTCAAATTCGATAAAGTCTGCAAAATTTCATGCACTGCTACATAACATGTGAAATAGAATTGAGTTGATATAGTAGAATTAATGGCCGGGCACGATGACAATAGAGTGTCAAGGAGCCTTCTGTGTTACCCAGGAGTTCCTCAGGGGTGGAGTGGAAGTGTGGGCATCATAGTGTTGTCAACAGTAGACACAATGTGGACAAAAGAGGAATGGATGAAGCTTTACTTATGAGTGTGAATGTAAGTTCTTTGAACACCTGTTTGGGCCCATGGCCTAATCTACACCCAGATTTGCACAGGTCTAACAATAGGTGTAATTTTAAACCAGTTCAGTTAAATTGGTGTGGCCTTGTGTTTAAACTTGACTTATATTGGTTTAGCTTGAACCCATAAATTACAGTGCAGGCTAAAGCCCAGTCTACACTAGGAAATTAGGTCAGTATAACTGTCAGAGTGTAGCAGTATTTTTACACTCCTTTGTACAATGGAGAATCAGGCTGTTTGTGTGTATGTGGTTTAATGGTCTTATTCAGTGTATGACAAATGAGGGAACAGTATGTCCCAAATTTATCCCTGGTACAAGTGGATGACTTCAATGGAATTGCACTTGTTTGAATTTGTCCCCCTGACTTTAATGCTTTAGGGTCAAACACAGGAAAGGATAGGCTTTTAATAGGCTGCAACACATAAAGAATGAGGAGAAGAGAATTCAGCCTGGCTTTTATTTGTATCCCCATCTTAGTCCAGCTCAATTTTCCCAATTAGGACAGTGATTATCAAATATTTGCCTTGTCCGAGGGTTAGAGACAGAAGAGCGGGGCACCTGGATAGATGTGAACAACTTGGCTGCTTTTGGAACTGGAGAGGCAGAGGTGAAGTGGCTATTCAGGGCTATGGAACAACAGAACCCCATTATTTCTCTTCAGGAAAACTCTCAGGCCTTGGGAGGCTTAGCAGATCTTTATTTCAAATAGTTACAGGCAATGGTGATTCATGAGTGAAAAGTTATATGGCCTTTTGTTGTTGTTTGTTCTCAAACTGTTTAGTTTGGCAAGCAGTGGTATTCATTGTAGGCCAAACCCCTGACAATTGAGTTTTGAACCAATAATTGGCATTGTAAAATCCCTACTCCTAGCACAAAAAGGTGGAAACGGGCAGCTTCTCATATCCCAGTCTATCCCACTTTGTTGACATTCGCCAACTTTATGTACTTTAAACTAATTTTTTTGTTAATTTTTCTTCTTCCTTTTCTTCCTCTCTCAGATCACTCCCAAAACACTTAAGGAATTGAAAGGAAACTTTTCCCCCTAATTAATGAAGAATAATACCTATGTTTTCTTCCTTTTCTAAGGGGTTTTATTACCAACTGGGACCCGAAATATCTAATGAGGTTAATAATGCACAATTGTTTTAATGACTGAGGGCCATTAGCAATTTAAAAAGCGGATGACTCCTAATGAAACTGTGAAGTAATTATTGTTTGTTTTCTGTGCTACTCTTAACCAGCTTTGTCATTGGCTTTGTCTTTTTCCTCTTCCCCTTGTGTCAGGCGCAGTAGCCTCTCATCCTAAGGTAAAGGTTCCCATGCATAAAATAATGGTAAAGGCTATTTATTACCCAACATATTATACAGGGCTGAGCTAGCTATCCCGTCTAGAATCATAGAAGATTAGGGTTGGAAGAGACCTCAGGAGGTCATCTAGTCCAACCCCCTGCTCAAAGCAGGACCAACCCCACCTAAATCATCCCAGACAGGGCTTTGTCAAGCCAGGTCTTAAAAACCTATTTTATTTAATGTCTTATCCATTTTTATCTTTTTTTAATCTATGGAATTATATTCAGTTGAGGCCTATGGGACTGTTAAGTGGCGTAAGAGAGTGGAAAATCAGGCCCTATGTACCTGGGTACTTAATTTTGATGCATGCTAACATAGTGTGACTCTGTCCCCCTGTAATGGCTAAACTGTGTATGGCAGGCCGTGAGTCTGTAACTGTCTCTGAGCTAATGGGCCTGATCCTTTTGTTCAAGATATATAGGCTCATGCTTCAGATCCACCGGTCCCTTATTCAGTCCCCACAGATGATCTGATGAGGCATTCATTACCTGTCTTGATGGAATTGCTTTGGACTCTATTATCCTTCACTAGCCCTGGTCAATCTTTGGGGGCAGTACTCAGTTTTTGCCAACTTCAAGAGATGAAAAATCATGAGTTTTACCTCAAAAAATCATGAGGTTGGCCCAAATATCAGAAGATTTTTTTAAAAAAAAGAGTATATTGTGTTTCCTGGTCTGTCTCTTGATTTTTGAACTCTCCATCTCCGGGATATGTGTGTGTGTGTGTGTTTGTGACAATTTGTGTTGCCAATGTTCCCAAATGTACTGGGTAAGGTGATTTTTGGTCTGTGTTGAAGGAACTTGCACCCTCACACCTGACTGTTTTCTGCTCAGCAATTGGTGCTACCCCACCCAGTTCAGCCTTCCTCAGCCTCCCCCCACCATCAGTTTACCCCCTAGCCCCCCTCTTCCAGGCCTGGGGGACTGCAATCATAGAATCATAGACTTTAAGGTCAGAAGGGACCATTATGATCGTCTAGTCCTTCTCCTCTGTTACTTCCAACTGATGTGTCCCCAGCTTATAACAAAAATTCTTGTTATTAATCGCTAAATGCATGACCTTGCACTTTTCATTATTATATTTCATCCTATTACTATTACTCCAGTTTACAAGGTCATCCAGATCTTCCTGTATGATATCCCGGTCTTTCTCTGTATTGGCAATACCTTCCAGCTTTGTGTCATCTGCAAACTTTATTAGCACATTCCCACTTTTTGTGCCAAGGTCAGTAATAAAAAGATTAAATAAGATTGGTCCCAAAACCGATCCCTGAGGAACTCCACTAGTAACCTCCCTCCAGCCTGATAGTTCACCTTTCAGTATGACCCATTGTAGTCTCTCCTTTAACCAGTTCCTTATCCACCTTTCAATTTTCATATTGATCCCCATCTTTTCCAATTTAGCTAATATTTCCCCATGTGGAACTGTATCAAATGCCTTACTGAAATCGAGGTTAATTAGATCCACTGCGTTTCCTTTGTCTAAGAAATCTTTTACCTTCTCAAAGAAGGAGATCAGGTTGGTTTGGCATGATCTACCTTTTGTAAAACCAAGCAATGGGGTCCCCTTTCTCCTTTACAGGATGTTGGGAGCAGCTCCATGGACTCTTTACTCCGCTCTGCACCTTCCCAGGCTGGTTGCTTGGGGGCGGGGGGAGAGGGAGTGGAGGTGCCCTGAGCTGCTGGGATCTTTAGCTCCGTCCTCCCCTTTTGTGAGGTTGCCTTCATGTTGTATGGGGGGGGGTGAAGGAGGGGGAGACCTCTGCCTGCAGCAGGAGGTGGGCAATCAGAGTAGGCTGCCAGTCTGCCAGAAAATAATAAGGCTCAGATTTGCTAGGGGGCTGGAGCTTCTTTGCGAGACTGGCTTCAGTCCCAACCAAAATCCCATCTCTTGGGGAAAAAAATGTGCAAGAGTTGCCAGGGTGACCTCAGAGAGGAATTCTACCTCAGGTGGTGCCTCTGGTTGGTGGGTGGTGGTGGGGATTGGGGCATGCGCCTACCTCTTGTTAGGGTGTCATATGCCTTAAGGGAGCACAGGGACTGCAATAACAAACAAGGTGGGGTGTGGTGGTTCTTTGTGACGTCTACTTCCTGACCGCTTGTGAAGCACGTGGGTGTACACTGCAGTTCTGTACTTTCCTTTCTCCCTCACAACCTGCTGAGCGTGGTCTGGCCACTAGAAAGGGACAGAGAGCCACACAGTTAGCATGGATTAAACATGTATGTCTTGAAACTGAGCACCCAGATATATATCTGGAGTTATCCTAGGGGGTGGGTTGAAGGGAGCTTTTGGCTGGGATAGGTTAGTGGTTGCAGGCATCATGAAAGAAGAAGCGAGTCTGTAGGAGGAATATGAATGAGGGAGTGTTGACCCCTGGCATGTCAACGTCCGAGAGGCTGGGCATGTGTGTCCAAGAAGCCACAAAGCAGCAATCATTACATCAGTGTACATTCTCTTACAAATCTCCAGTGCCTTTCATCTGGAAGGTGCTTTAGGCCTAGTTCAGCAAGTTACTTAAGCACATGCTTGTCTTGAACAACCTGAGTAATCCTAAGCTACGGCTACCCTAGAGAGCATGAAGCGGTGTAGCTGCACCAATGCTGTAAGCTCTCTAGTGTAGCAGCTCTAATCCCACAGGAGAGAACTCTCGTGTCGACTTAACCCACCCCCAACGAGTGGCGGTAGCTATGTCGGTGGGAGAAGCTCTCCCACCAACATAGCATTGTCCACACCGTCACTTAGGTTGGTGTAACTCATGTCACTCAGGCGGTGGCTCATTCACACCTCTGAGCGACGTAAGTTATACTGACATAAGTGGTAGTGTAGAAATAGCCCTATTGACTTCAGTGGGTTTGGAAATCTATGACGTAACCGTTGGCTGCAGGTGAGGTAGGAATGGGATGAATGCCTAGTTGGGGAGATCAGGATAGCACTGAGTGAGCCAGTTCTGCAGAGCATTTGGGCTAATCAGGTGGAAGGCTTTGAAAGCTGGCTTCAAAGGAGCTATTCCGATTTATGTCACCTGAGGATCTGGCCCATTGACCTAGACCTGAAAAGACGCTGTAGGAGAGACCTGTTCAAATTCTGGTAGTGTGGCCCCAGTTCAGAAAGGCCCTGAAGAATGTGCTTAATTTCAAGCATGCGAGTAATCCCATTTACTTCAATGGCACCACTCAAGTGCTGAGAGCTAGGTACCTGCTTTAGGACCTTGCCGAACTGAAGCCTTAGACAAGGTGAGCTGAATTCTGCTCTGATGCCATCTTAATAATCAGAATAACTCCACCGCAGACAAAATGTTACCCGATGTTTATAGTGGCATGAGAGCAGAGTTTGGCCCAATACATATGGTACAGATAGATCACTTCACCCAGCTGCTGGAAACAAAACATGGAAGCGGAGGAGGGTCAAAATGTTTGATATCCTCACTACAAGCCATTCCACATCACAGCCCTGCAGGCAGCAGCCATTGATCTGGTAGCTTGTGCATATGTGTACGTTTGTGTCACATCCACAGTGGAAGGTCACTTTAATATTTTCCCTGAAGAGCACCCTCTGAGCTGACGCACAGAGATAAAGATACTGTTCATTACTGCAGTCGTGGTTTTTCAACCCAAATGGGTTGTGCGGGAGGGTGGGGTTGGATCAGACTTAGTCCCAGGAGTGTAGTGCAGGCTATAAGCTGGCCCCTTGGCTTGCTGCTCCCGCAAAGCAGCTCTCGTGTTCTCTCTCATTTCAGGTAAGAGTTGTAAATAATAATACAAAGAAATAAAAGTCTGATTATCTTACAAGCCATTTTAAGTGCTGGATATCATCACTGCATTAAAAACTCCAAACTGAATATCTAATTCCTTGGTTTTGAGGCATCCAGTGCTGGAAATGGATGGCTTGTTGGGAGGACTTGGGCGAGGAGGAATTTGTATCTGGATTAAGGGTGTAACATACAAAGCAAGTAATTTTCAGGATGTCCCAAACTATGGTTTGAGGGTTTTTTTAAAATCAAGATTCCATGCTAGGGACTGAGACTCAGCTGGCGTACATCGGAACAGCTCCTTTGAAGTTGATGGAATTATGCATGTTTGCACCAATTGAAGATCTGGCACTTGGTCTTCAAAGCACCCCTTGTGATTAGCCCAAACTACTTGAGCCACTGGCCTCCTACCAAACTGTACTCTGGCCTCACCTGCATGCTTGGCAGCAAATGATGACCTAATAGAATTCCAAACCCAGCACCCCTTAGCAAAAGAAGAACCTCCAAAGGAGATGCTGTGTTTTTTTGGAGATGGAGTGGGAGTGCAGGGGAACAGTAAGTTCAGCGCAACAGAAAAGGGTAAGCACAGAATGGAAAAGTAGAGGTGGGGTTGGGGCAGTACTCCAGGAAGGATGCATGTGAGAGACTTGTGGCCAGAGGCGAAGAAGAGATATAGGAGATGGCTGAGATGAGAAGACTTAGTGGGGAAGGACTGGTGTTGAGGTGGTAGGCAAAGCATGCTGAGAGAGGGAGGAGAAAAGATTAGCTCCAGGAACTGGAGAGAGAAATTTAAGTGCTCAGCACTCAGTGATGGGACCATGAACACATAAGAGAAGGGAATAGGCCCTTGGGAACCCAAGAGAATGAGATATGCGGCTTTAACAGTAGTGAGTGGGAGCTAAAACCGGATAGAATGGCTGCAGATTCTAACTGGCAAGGCTAAGTTAGCTAACAGTTCCCATTCTTCAGTGCATAAGCATTAGGACGTGGCAGTGTGTTTCTGGGCTGCTACTGAAAGCCTTATGTAGTGCCTAACAAGGCACTAGGACGGACAATGAAGGCCAAGTGACTGAACACTCGAAGTGCAATAATTGCATTGAAATAAGCTGCCTGGGGAATCCCATTGCCACTGTGGAATGGAATTCGGACACTTGAAAAAAACCACAAAGAACTGTTAGATCCATAGATGTATGAGGCATCGCTACTTAGGTGCATGACGATCTAGAAACTATCCAGCAATCACAGAGCCTTCCTTGTGTCTTAGTGTTCCTTTTGTTTTTCTTTAACGAGGGGTGGCGTGGGGGGTGAGGGGAACCAAGCTAGAGTTCTTCCTTTCTTAGCATGTTCCCTGAGCTGGTTTGGTTCAATCTTTCAGATGCTTTTGAATTCTTGAGACTTGGCGACTCCATTCTAGTGGAGAATGGAGCAAGTTCTTGGGATGCAAAGAATCCTCTTGGAGATAACTTGTGAAAACAGAAGGTTTTATACATGATTTCCCCTCTCCCCCACCTAGAAATTAAAGCTGAGATTTTCAAAGGGAATTGTGGGGTGTAACTGACATTGCTGCATTCAGGAGGTAGCTGCAGAGAGTTTCATTTTGGAAGACGATGCTCTGGAATGCAGGGAGCTGCAGGATACACTTGTTTGTTAGATAAGTAGTGTTTAAATACATAATCATTTAAGTATTTAGTATCAGCTGTCCATGCATTAATGATATTAGCCCAGAAACTGGGCCTCCCAATCCCTTTGGCTGCTTTGAAATCTCTACTGTTTTCTCTTGCTTCATTGACTGGAAAAGACTGTTTATTCCACTATGTCTCTTGCTACTTGAATCAAAGCAACTGAGACCCGTCTTAAAGGTTCATCATCATTTTTGTTGATCATGTCGGCACCTGCCCACAGTGCTGTCACAGAATGTAACACTGGGCTCGTGTAAAATGCAGAATGGATAGGATGGAGGGTGGGCCCTCCTGTAGTTTGTTCCAAAGTCCCCATCAGTTAATCTACTGGAGACCTTCCCAGCTCATTACATTCTGCTTTAAAGAGTTGTTGCCAACTGATTAAAAATGAAGGAAAAAAATTCTATTTAGAGGCAATTAACCTTTACAGAAGCAGTGTAGTCTAATGGTTAGAGCACATGTGATTGAAAGTCAGGAGTGCGGGTGCTTCTCCTTTGTCTGCCCTGGGCTGGTGTATGATTTAATCCCAGGTCTTCAGTTTCATCTTCTGTAAAAAGCTTCTAACACCTGGCTCTTTCAAGTTAAATAAGTAGAAAGTATTATTTTTATCTCATATTCTCTTTTTCCTTCCTTGTTGATCTTATCAAGGGAGATTTGAATTAGGATGGGTGAGTGGAGAGTAAATTCTGCTGGTATAAAATTGAGTGCAGTTATTTCAGATTCACAGCAGTGTCAGAGCAGCATTGAGCATAGCATCTTTTTTGCTTTGTTTGTCATCTTCTCTCTGTTGCTTTTCCCTCATTTGCAGCAAAAATTAAAAAATAAAGCCTCTGTGTCCAATTTGTGCTTGCAAATCACAAACCGGAGGTATTTAATTTTCCGTTCTCCACATGCACAGTGGGTACAGATAGGGTTGTGCATGTACATTTCCTCATTGACACATGGAAGGGATTGTGTTTAATTCACACAAGGAAAAGCACTGAGAGAGAGGAAGGCCAAATGAAAGCATCTTCATGTTGGTTCTGTCGATGTAAGCGTGAATAGCTTGGAGGAAAGAGATACTTATCTGCAAGATAGTTCAGAGTATTGCTTAGCGTGAAAAAAAGGTGACACCGAGTAAAACCATCTAATCCTTCGTTGATGTGTTGGTACAGCTTATATTTTTCCTAGTTGGCGCAAATATTTTTTTAATCCATCCTACAGAATAGCAGTCGAAAGGTATTGTTTTGGGTTTTATAAAATTCTGATAGTAATGCCTCTCCATTGAATATAAAAAGACCAAGTTCAGCAAGTCTAAATAGGAGGGACAATACACTTTTTCAATGTGATTAGCGTCCTGCTGTTACTTACATGTGGTCCATATTGCATGAATGGGCAAAGGTAGTCAACCTTGAAATCAGTATGCAAACTTAACCTTAATTAGAAGTTTCTAAGGTCCAGTTTACTACTCCAGACATTTTTTTTTTCTGATTTGAAATTTTAAACAAAGTCAGTGGGGAATCCTACCAGCTATCATGTATTTGGATGCTTAGCAGCAGTATCCTGTAAGAGCTATGTGGTGTTGCAACAGAAAACAAAAATGGGAACACAAAAGAAAAGATGGATTTATCAATTAGCTTATTCATTAACAGCTATAGTGTCTCACTTCTGTGGAACAAAGGAATTAGGATAATCCTTTTTGTGCATGTGGCCACACAATATTTGAAATCCCTGTTTTGTTCTTCGTTAGCCCTTCTCGTGGAATTCCCACAAGGAATAATGCTGAAATCCTAAAAGGTGGGGAAGAGGACTGAACAGAGAAGTGGCACTAGTGTAGTTGAAAAGAAAATATATCAGATGTATATCCATTGTAAGGGACAGATGGGATTTCACTGTGATTCTTGTGTGTATATGTGTTTACCCTAAATCCGATTGCTTTCATTTGGGGCTCACTTTTTGGTGCCAAAGGACTACTGTGCTTTATTTTAAATCCTTATCTATTTTTATGGATATCACTATAGTTCTCCCTCTCTCTCACATGCCCACAAGGACCTTTCTCTCTATCTCACAGAAAATCAGCAGGTACAGAATACTATTAACACATTCTCTGCTGTCTCTCTTTAAAAGGATAAAAAAAGTAACCCCTGAACCCAAGACACAGCCCAAATCAAATCATATATATTTGCGCTTACATTCATTTATATATAACTGTTCTGTCTAGTATCTTCTGATCTCTCATCTATATGAATAGGTGACCGCAGCCTATAATACCTAGGATACTTTAAAAACAATTTGTATAGCAGGGAAAAAATAGTCCTGTGTTCTCTCAGTTCACTAGCATACCTTCCAGTCCATTTTTCTTCTGTGACTAATTAAATTCAAACAAAATATCTATCCATTCAGTGGCTGGTGGTGGTTGTATAAGATTCTGTAGTTTTCAACGCTTTGTGTGTGTGTTTGTTTGTGTCACATGCACATGCTGTCTTTGTGGAAAGTTACAAAGGCCTTTAACTGAGAAGGGACTGTTGTTTAGTGATTTACACTGGAACCTCAGGGTCAGGTCCTTTGTGCCTCACTTAACCCATTTGTAAAAATGGGGCTAATAATGCTTATCTTTAGGGTTGCCAACTTTCTAATCGCAGAAAACTGAACACCCTTGCCCCGTCCCTTCTCTGAGGCCCTGCCCCCCTCACTCCATCTCCCCCCCTCCGTCGCTTGCTCTCTCCCACCCTCACTCACTTTCACCAGGCTGGGGCAGAGTGTTGAGGTGTGGGAGGGGGAGAGGGCTCTGTCTGGGGGTGAGGGCTCTGGCGTCGGGCCAGAAATGAGGGGTTCAGGGTGTGGGAGGGGGCTCCAAGCTGGGGCAGGGGTGTTGGGTGCAGGAGGGGGTGAGGGCATGGGCTGGGGGTACAGGATCTGGGGTGTGACTGGGGATGAGAGGTTTGGGGTGCAGGAGGGGGCTCAGGGCTGGGGCAGGGATTGGGGTGCAGGAGGGGGTGTGGGCTCTGGGGTGAGGACAGAGATGAGAGGTTTGGGGTGCAGGAGAGGGTGCTGGGTGCAGGCTCCAGGAGGGAGTTTGGGTGCAGGATGGGACTCAGAGCTGCAGTAGGGGGTTGGGGTGCAGGCTCTGGGAGGCAGTTTGGATGCAGGAGGGGGTTCTGACCTGGGGCAGGTGGGTGCTTGAGCCCTGGAGCACCCACGGGTTTGGCTCCTATGAGTGTGGAGTAAGCTAGGATGTTTGAAGTGCACTAGCTATTCTGCACTAACTTCCTATTGTGAACTAGAAGTGCCTTTGTGTGGTTTAGCTTTCTTCACAAAGGTACGTTTAGTGTGCAGTACGAGTGTCCATGCAGGGAGTTAGTGCAGAGTAGCTCATGCATTGTAAATTCACACCCTCGCTTGCAGCACACTATCTTCCCCGTGTAGACAGCGCCTTAGTTCATAAAGGCAGATGTTTAAAAATAAAACACTCATTCACCCACATAGGTCCCCTTTGTTCGATTTACAGCGTTTTTTTTTTTTTTTTTTTTGCAGATGTAGTTGAAGATGCAGACTACTGTGGTTGATTTGAGCCTGATGAGTTGTGTATTGTTGTAACAGATGCTATTTTTCAAGAGCTCTGTGTTTGCAATACATCTGCCCATGCTTAACGTAATGCCATTATAAAAGTTCCCAAGTATCTTTTATTTTTTTAAATAGTCACTGAAAAATTGGCTCTGGTATTATTAATTTATTCCTAATCAAATGTACTTCAGGGAGAAGCTTGAGAGGGGACTGAAACATGGTAGGAAAGGTGCTAATTTGATAATGGTGAGTAAGCTGCATTGTGTTTTATGTGCATTTTTCTTATGTAATTCCTTCTGATCCCCTAGCCTTCCTTATGCCAGACTGGGCAGCTGGGTAAATTCCAGTTGTCCACTTCCGATTGTAGTGAGATTTTTCTTTCGGGCTCTTCCAAAAGTTTGACCTCAATTCTTTTCTGTCCTGCTGCAACTGTCTCCAGATTTAACAGAGGCCTAGATTTTTAGAATAGCTGGTGAGCAGTTGTGTACAGTCCTGCACGCAGTTATAAAACCTGGGCCGTGGAGCTTTCGGGTTTCCTTGCTGCAATTCAGATAGACACTACATATCCCAGCATAGAATGCTCCCTCTTCATTCAAGAAGACAAGTTAAAGATGAAGGTGACTGTAAGATGGGTACTAATGTCTGTCGGCTCCATGGATCAGATCCTCAGGGACGGCTCCAGGGTTTTTGCCGCCCCAACCGGCGGAAAAAAAAAAAAAGCCACGATCGCATGATCCACTGCAGCTCCACTGCGCCGCTTTCTTCTTCGGCGGCAATTCGGCGGCAGTGTCCTTCCCTCCGAGAGGGACCGAGGGACCCTCTGCCGAATTGCACCGAAGAGCCCAACGTGCCGGCCCTTCCCCTTGGCCGCCCCAAGCACCTGCTTGCTCAGCTGGTGCCTGGAGCCGGCCCTGCAGATCCTCATATTGAAGAGGAGGAACTGCTGTGACGTTGTGCAGTCTATATGGTTTTATAAAAATATAAGTGAGTATAATGTAACTGGGATATGCTTCATGCAAAAGGTCTCTTGTAAGGTATCATTACAAAGCTTATAATCTACTGAGTGTGATCATCCTATTTGTAGAAATGTACCACTCTTGTATCTAAAACTAGAAATATAAAATGTAACTCTGAGGGCCTATTGTAATTATGTAAAGTGTGGGCCATTAATAATGGTTTGGAATCTTGATGACTCCCATTGTCTGCAGATGGCTGTTTACCTGTGAGTCTTCCTGTATATGTGTGCTGGCAAGTAAGTAATGAAGTCTTGCAGTGACATGTGATCATGTCACCTGAACTGGAATCCATCTTTAACCTGGTGCTTTTCCAGTGAGGGGGGGTGGAAACCCAGAGAGACAAAGGGTTCCCGCCTTATGCAAAAGATATATAAAGGGGTGGAAGAGAACAGAGAGAGAGAGGAGCCATTATGGAGAATCCCCTAGATAACACCTAAGCTGGAACAAAAGCTGTACCAGGGGAAAGAATTGTGCCCAGGCCTGGAAGGTGTCCAGTCTGAGAAAAACTTACTGAAGCATCTCTGAGGGTGAGATTATCTGTATTTAGTTTGATTAGGCATAGATTTGCGCATTTTATTTTATTTTGCTTGTGACTTACTTTGTTCTGTCTGTTACTACTTTGAACCACTTAAATCCTACTGTCTGTATTTAATAAAATCACTTTTTATTTAGTAATTTACTCAGAGTATGTATTAATACCTGGGGGAGCAAACAACTGTGCATATCTCTCTATCAGTGTTATAGAGGGCGAACAATTTATGAGTTTACTCTGCATAAGCTTTATGCAGGGCAAAACGGATTTATCTGGGTTTAGACCCCATTGGGAGTTGGGCATCTGAGTGCTAAAGACAAGCACACTCCTGTGAGCTGGTTTTCAGGTAAACTTGCAGCTTTGGGACAAGTGATTCAGACCCTGAGTCTTTGTTAGAGCAGACAGGAGTGTCTGGCTCAGCGAGACGGGGTGCTGGAGTCCTGAGCTGGCAGGGAAAACAGAAGCAGGGGTAGTCTTTGCACATTGGGTGGCAGCTCCCAAGGGGGTTTCTGTGATCCAACCCGTCACAGTGGCGTAGTCGGCAGGGGGACACAGGAGTGTCTGCCCCATAGGGGAGCCCAAAAACGAATTTTAGGTATACTGCCTCCGCCATGGTCAGTGTCCAAGTCTCTGGCAGTAAGTTCAGGAGGAGGGTGTGACGTTGTGCAGTCTATATGGTTTTATAAAAATATAAGTGAGTATAATGTAACTGGGATATGCTTCATGCAAAAGGTCTCTTGTAAGGTATCATTACAAAGCTCATAATCTACTGAGTGTGATCATCCTATTTGTAGAAATGTACCACTCTTGTATCTAAAACTAGAAATATAAAATGTAACTCTGAGGGCCTATTGTAATTATGTAAAGTGTGGGCCATTAATAATGGTTTGGAATCTTGATGACTCCCATTGTCTGCAGATGGCTGTTTACCTGTGAGTCTTCCTGTATATGTGTGCTGGCAAGTAAGTAATGAAGTCTTGCAGTGACATGTGATCATGTCACCTGAACTGGAATCCATCTTTAACCTGGTGCTTTTCCAGTGAGGGGGGGTGGAAACCCAGAGAGACAAAGGGTTCCCGCCTTATGCAAAAGATATATAAAGGGGTGGAAGAGAACAGAGAGAGAGAGGAGCCATTATGGAGAATCCCCTAGATAACACCTAAGCTGGAACAAAAGCTGTACCAGGGGAAAGAATTGTGCCCAGGCCTGGAAGGTGTCCAGTCTGAGAAAAACTTACTGAAGCATCTCTGAGGGTGAGATTATCTGTATTTAGTTTGATTAGGCATAGATTTGCGCATTTTATTTTATTTTGCTTGTGACTTACTTTGTTCTGTCTGTTACTACTTTGAACCACTTAAATCCTACTGTCTGTATTTAATAAAATCACTTTTTATTTAGTAATTTACTCAGAGTATGTATTAATACCTGGGGGAGCAAACAACTGTGCATATCTCTCTATCAGTGTTATAGAGGGCGAACAATTTATGAGTTTACTCTGCATAAGCTTTATGCAGGGCAAAACGGATTTATCTGGGTTTAGACCCCATTGGGAGTTGGGCATCTGAGTGCTAAAGACAAGCACACTCCTGTGAGCTGGTTTTCAGGTAAACTTGCAGCTTTGGGACAAGTGATTCAGACCCTGAGTCTTTGTTAGAGCAGACAGGAGTGTCTGGCTCAGCGAGACGGGGTGCTGGAGTCCTGAGCTGGCAGGGAAAACAGAAGCAGGAGTAGTCTTGGCACATTGGGTGGCAGCTCCCAAGGGGGTTTCTGTGATCCAACCCGTCACAACTGCTTTATCCTGCTCCATTTTATTTAAATTAGGCGCTACCCTCATGCTTCTGGCAAATTGACAGTGTGGCTCATCTTTGGGTGGAGTTCGGTTGCCCCGGCATAACTAAAAAATATAATTGGCTGTGGCAAAGAGCACACCTGGGCCAATCCTAACCAAATGTTATATCCTCCCTGTTGAAGCCCGTGTGTTCCCCTTTCACTTGAAATCATATTGAAGTGCAGCTATTACTGGCAAAACTCAGCCTGTCGCTTGGCTCTCGCTGCTGCTGCAAATCTGCCATGGGTTTCCCTGGACATGACAGGGCTAGTGGTACTGTGGAAAAGGCAGATGTGTCCTCCAAATTCTACATGGTGCAGTGAACCTGAGGAGGAAAGACACTGGAAACATCTATATCCGGCTGTGGTGAACTCCACTGAAGCTCTCCCTTCCCAAATAGTAACACCACAACTACACTGCTAGCATTGGTTGCTGCTGTCGCAGCTGCAGTCTCTGATCCTTCTGATTGGGGCAGAGTATGAGTTAATGTGGCATTAAAGAGCGTTTGCTTTGGTTCTCATTGGCAGTAGTTCTCAGATTTGGATGGGGAGCATACCACTGAGATTGGTTGTTCCAGAACTCTGCCTCATCCTCCGACCATGCCAGTTTTTCCTTTGTAGGATGCGTGCAGTGCACAAGTTTTTTGCAGGCAGTTATGCAGTGGGGGAAGACAGTCCAGCAGACCCGTCTGCATAAACCTCGGGCAGCTGAACTTGTGGATGTTTACCCAGACCAGCCAATGGGGCTCCTGGAGCTTCATGCCCAGCAGTAAACACTCTTTCTAATTTATTCATTGCAGAAAATTGATGGCAAGTGAAAGATTCATAGATTCATAGATTCTAGGACTGGAAGGGACCTCGAGAGGTCATCGAGTCCAGTCCCCTGCCCGCATGGCAGGACCAAATACTGTCTAGACCATCCCTGATAGACATTTATCTAACCTACTCTTAAATATCTCCAGAGATGGAGATTCCACAACCTCCCTAGGCAATTTATTCCAGTGTTTAACCACCCTGACAGTTAGGAACTTTTTCCTAATGTCCAACCTATACCTCCCTTGCTGCAGTTTAAGCCCATTGCTTCTTGTTCTATCCTCAGAGGCTAAGGTGAACAAGTTTTCTCCCTCCTCCTTATGACACCCTTTTAGATACCTGAAAATTGCTATCATGTCCCCTCTCACTCTTCTCTTTTCCAAACTAAACAAACCCAATTCTTTCAGCCTTCCTTCATAGGTCATGTTCTCAAGACCTTTAATCATTCTTGTTGCTCTTCTCTGGACCCTTTCCAATTTCTCCACATCTTTCTTGAAATGCGGTGCCCAGAACTGGACACAATACTCCAGCTGAGGCCTAACCAGAGCAGAGTAGATCGGAAGAATGACTTCTCGTGTCTTGCTCACAACACACCTGTTAATACATCCCAGACTCATGTTTGCTTTTTTTGCAACAGCATCACACTGTTGACTCATATTTAGCTTGTGGTCCACTATAACCCCTAGATCCCTTTCTGCCGTACTCCTTCCTAGACAGTCTCTTCCCATTCTGTATGTGTGAAACTGATTTTTTCTTCCTAAGTGGAGCACTTTGCATTTGTCTTTGTTAAACTTCATCCTGTTTAACTCAGACCATTTCTCCAATTTGTCCAGATCATTTTGAATTATGACCCTGTCCTCCAAAGCAGTTGCAATCCCTCCCAGTTTGGTATCATCCGCAAACTTAATAAGCGTACTTTCTATGCCAATATCTAAGTCGTTAATGAAGATATTGAACAGAGCCGGTCCCAAAACAGACCCCTGCGGAACCCCACTCGTTATGCCTTTCCAGCAGGATTGGGAACCATTAATAACAACTCTCTGAGTACGGTTATCCAGCCAGTAATGCACCCACCTTATAGTAGCCCCATCTAAATTGTATTTGCCTAGTTTGTCGATAAGAATATCATGCGAGACCGTATCAAATGCCTTACTAAAGTCTAGGTATACCACATCCACAGCTTCTCCCTTATCCACAAGACTCGTTATCCTATCAGATGGATGGGCTGAGATAAAGCAGTCTGCACTGTGTGGTCTACATTATGGAGATGTGGGAACAAAGAGTGGGAAGTGTTGTCTTTTGCTCCTGATTGCACATTTCAGCTGTAAAACAGAGTGAATAGTAGTGAAAGGCCTCACAAAACAGCCTTGTCACCCAATTAAAACATGAGGCCTCTGCTTCTGGTCTTGAGCCCTGGGACAGCAGCTCTGGAAGATTAGGCAGCCATGTGTATACAACAATCACTATTAAAAATCAGCGTGTTTTGTCAGCGGTTATTGCACAGTGGTTATCTGTGAGATCTCATATTTCCTCCCTTTGTGCCAGAAACTGATGCTTTATATTGGGTGAAATCCTGGCCTCATTGAAGTCAATGGTAAAACTCCTCTTGATTTCAGTGGGGCCAGGATTTCACCCATTAAGAATCTCACTCCACAAGCAGCCCCACTGAAGCGAAGGAGACTTGATGTGGAGTAAAGTGCTAACATGGGTAAGGCGATCAGAATCTGGCCCTAGATTTAAAATAGGCAACAATCGTTGTCTATCTGCAGGCAAATGTTGACAGTTTAATGGCAACCACTCTAGCAATATCAATGCACTCTTAAGTGCTACATGAGGAGGAGCCTTTTGTCCGAGCTTTGCATACAGTGATTCTGTTAATTACAATTTAATATGCTTGCTCAGCTTGTGGCTTCTCTTGTTTCATATTTCTGTACAAGTGGCCTGTTAGCTATGAATACACAACATACCACTGAGTATCGGTTTACTAGGCATCCTCTTGAATTTAAAAAGGCAAAAAAGTATTACACAGCACAAGGGTAATGCTGTGAAAATCAATCTGTACCAGAGTGGATTGATTTGAATCAGGGCGATTTAAATCAGCGATTCAGATCATGATTTAAATGACCAAGTGAAAATCTTCAATTTAAATATTTAGTTTTAACCATCTTTTCCATTTGTACTTCAGTTATTTTCTAAAGAAAGGTGCATTCTTATTGGTAGATCTAACCATTAAAATATGTTGCATTATAACTAAACAAAGCCTTTACACTAAATTTGGCACATCTTTTTGCTACCTAGGAGGGTACACTATAACTACATATATTTAAGCAATTATATAGCTTAATATTTTCAGATTCTTATTGTACATTTTAGTATGTTAGCAAATGGTGAATGACATATTCCTTACTTACTACATAATTAACTTTTTGCTCCTGGTTTGCGTCAGGCTGCATTAGGATGGTAACTGGAATTTAAACAGACACAAAAAACAGCATATAAAATTTATTTTTATTAAACAAAATAACCTCAAATGTTTCGGTTACATAAACCTCTCTCATAAAAACATGTTTCACATTTACAACTCAATGATTTATTTAACAGATACTGTATACAGTGAAAGAAACTGGTTATTTCAGGTCAGCTTGGGAAGTTTTTCAGATATGCCTAAGTGAAAGTGACTGGAGTTTAAATTTCTACTTGTCTAAGTTTCTTGACAATGAGACTGTCTCCTACGTTACTTAGGCTGACCTATTGTGCCATATTTATAAAGTTTGTTCTCAAAAGTTAGATGTTTTCCCCTGGATTCATTCTTTGAGTTAAAGGCTGCTTTTCTATATAAAGTTTTTGATAGCGGCTCATGGGTTCAGCATATTTATTTTTATTTAAATGTTTTACGAGAATAAAGTTTAGGCCTTAACATATTTTGTATTAAATTCAGATTTAATTTGAACACGTTTACTTTTTAAAAGTAAAACTTATTATAATTTAAATAACAAAATCAAAAATATGTTGGTTTTTTCTTAAATCATTGATTTTTATCACCCTGATCTGTACCATATGCCAACCTTTTCTAACCCCTGTATTGGCCTGTAATGTTTTATTCATGTAGGGAGCAGTGGATGAAGGAAGGAGAAAGTGCTGTGGAGGGAATACTGAACATCCTGTTGCTGCTTGAGTGATGGAAGGTGGAGGGTGGTGGTGGTGAAATGTGGGTATGAGATTGTTGGCTTTTCAGTTAATGATGATGATATATTGAGCATTCAATCCACCATCCATCCCATTTACAGGGTACCATTTTGCCTTTTCTCTCTTCCCCACATCCAGGGTCTTGCCTAGGGTGACCAGACGTATCAGGACCGTCCCGATACGTAGGCATTTGTCCTGCGTCCTGACCGATGTTTCGCAGTACTCAGTATTTGTTTTTTTTTCCTCCACTTTTTTTTGTTTTTTTGTTTGTTTGTTTTTTGCTCGC
Organism: Emys orbicularis; assembly: GCF_028017835.1. NCBI lineage: Eukaryota > Metazoa > Chordata > Testudines > Emydidae > Emys > Emys orbicularis. Next base: position 352,505,522 of record NC_088683.1, read on the forward strand.
TCTGCCGGTGGACTCCCCCCCCCCCCCCCCGCCCCGCATGTGTCCCAATATTTTTTTCCTCTCATCTGGTCGCCCTAGTCTTGTCAAGTCTTGTTTTTTCTTCCTCTGTGACATCTCCAAAATCCACCTTGACTTCTGAAACACCCTGATCTATACCCTGGGTGTCTCATGTCTCAGCTGCTGCAGCTTTCCTCCCCTTTGGTCTTCCTGCATCTCATGTCTCCTTTCATCACTCTATGGCTATGGCTACACTAGAGAGCTTACAGCGGCACAGCTGCACCAATGCAACACATCCTTTTGGGGCACTGCGTACGTTTGGAGATGCCTCCCACTTCCTGCTAAGCATCATCCTTCTGTGTCTTGTTTCTAAGGCTCCTTGAAAACTCACTTCTTTTCCAACGCCTTCCTAAATCAACCTTCATTGACTTAACCCAAAGGCAAGACTTCCAGGGCGTTTAAACCCAAGCTGGGCCATTAGTTCTGTTGCTGAAAGGGAAAAGTGCATCCTATGAAGTCATCACCATTGCTTCCTCCAGAAACCACTCACACCCACTGTCGCTTCTTGGAAGTTCCCCATTCAAATACTGACTCAGTCTTGTATTGTTTAGCTTGTGAGATAATGTAAAGTCTATGAGATAATGTAAAGTTCAGGGATAGCTTCTGGTAGTAAATTGTGCCTATTCATAGGCACTATCATACTGGATCAGACCAGTGGTCCATCTAGTCAAATAGTCTGTCTTTGACAGTGGCCATTACTAGCTGGGTCAGTGGAAGGAACCCTACAGTAGGCAGTTATAGGATCACCTTCTTCCCATCCCCAGTAGTTCTAGGTTACTTGTATACTGAAGCAAGAGAGCTCCCACTGTTATACCAATAAAATAAAAACCAGCAGGATCTTATTAAGAGGGATAAGGCAAAGATGCCACATTTATTGTAAATATAATGATAAAGCAAAAGATAAAAGTAAACAACGTTGTTTGACTACTTATTCCTATCACTACTTATTCCTTATACACACACACATATAGATAGATAGATAGATAGATTCATTCACACAATCATTCATTCAAGTTCTGTATAGGTGTTATAGTTACCAGCCTAGAAGTTGCTCATGCCAAGTTACTGGCCAGGTAGCTTGGTCATGAGGATGGAGCCGAGTCTTGTGTCAGATGCACCTGATGCTCCTGGAGGTTGGCAGCAGAACCAGAGAGACTCAAAGTCATCAGTCTTTAGAGTCCATTTTTATAGGAATTAATTCCTATGTTAGTCCATGGGAGCTGTTTCATCCTGCTGTTGCTGACTCAATCAGCAGATGGCACACATTCCTGTCCAAAGTGGCACATTCCTGGTGGCTCCACATTGTCCGAAGTTTGTGTTTCTCATCCTTCCAGGTGATGGGGTGGATCCCAGTTTACCCTCCGGGGGTTTTCTGGTCATCCACTTGACACATTCTTCGGCCGATGGATACTTTCTTTCCAGGCTGGCACCTCCCTAACCATCCATGTATATCAAGCATTCATCAGCATACATTCCATACCTTAACCATATTTTAATTTACTGTCTCCACCACTTTCGGGGTGTGTGCTAATTCATTTGAGACTCCCGGCCCTTTAATCACAGAGGGTGGGGGGTCTGTCCTAGGAGCCGTTGAATGAAGTGAAAGTCACTTAACAGCTTACAGTGTTTGTTTACATTGTATCAATTACTTCAAGAACAAAGTCAGTTAACTTGTTTGTAAGGCCTGGTCTACACTAACCCCCAAATTCGAACTAAGGTACGCAACTTCAGCTACGTGAATAACGTAGCTGAAGTCGACATACCTTAGTTCGAACTTACCGCGGTTCAGACGCGGTCCACACGCGGCAGGCAGGCTCCCCGTCGACTCCGCGGTACTCCTCTCGCCGAGCTGGAGTACCGCAGTCGACGGCGAGCACTTCCGGGATCGATTTATCGCGTCCAGACCAGACGCGATAAATCGAACCCGGAAGTTCGATTGCCAGCCGTCGAACTACCGCGGTAGTGTAGACCTGGCCTAAGTTTTACATAGTAGTAAAGTATCTTTCACAGGATAGATATAATCAATGGTTTCTACAGACAGTAGCTTACAAGTTTTAACAGAAGACCCAAGAGATTTTTGTACTTGGTGAAACTGGATTTTAAAGTGTGTGGGACAAATTATGAGGGGGTCACTGTCACTTGGGGGAATCACTGTTAGTACCTTCTTTAATATCCCTACACCACCCCGTCCAAAGCTCTTGTTTGTTTTTTGAGAGTTTACCCTTATAACTCCGGGTGCTTTCATTATCTATATAAATATTTAATCCATCTGCCAATCCTGCTAAGGTCTTGATCTCTTGTGGCCAAGTGGAGAACACACGTTTGTTGAGGAAAACAAGAGGCTGTCCATTTGAAAAGAGCTCGTCCCAGTTTTCTACCAAGCAGAAGGTCTGGTGTTTATGGGTCTCAACTTGACCTGGGGGTTTGAAGTCCATTGATGTCTGTCCCACAAAGAACAGCAGAGGCATGTGGGAAAGTAATTAGGCTTAGCATGCTTTCATTACATTTTCCATGTTTTAATTTTTCTGAACTTCAGGGGCGCTGGCATCCAGCGTAATAAAAACAGTATATTCTGAGGTCTTATTTCAGAGCTTCCCACATGATACGGAGATGAGGAGATAGCCGTATATGTAGTGGAGCAAGTCTCATTCATCTTTATACACTGCCAAATTAAATATATAATAATACATTTGCTCAGTAAGTCTGGAAGATACTTGTGTTATCATTATGCACTCTGCTTATATGCACATTGATGCACATGTATGTTCGGTTAAAGTGACTTGCGCATATGGGTTTGGCTGGTAGAATCTTGTGCTCTGTGCGTGGTCTGGGCAGGGGAGAGAGCTGTGATTCTGCCCTGTCTTTCCAAGCGGTGTATTCAACCTTCAGAAGCACAGTACAGCAAGTACCCAATGGGAAGTTGGTGTGCAGCAAGTTGGCAGATTCATTGTTAGCTATGGCTGAATTTTATTTTAATTTTTTTAAATGATCAACACGGTCTCTTATTGACTCCCCACAGGTGAGGTGAGGTTGAAAACCCTTCCAATGCTGTCTCCTGGCATTCCAGTAGATACTTTTACACTGGCCAGGGGTCAGCAACGTGTCTGTACACGGACACAAGTGTCTGTGGTAAAAATGTTGAGGTCTGTGGTAATTTTTCAAGAACGGTTAAATGACTGAGTGACATAACCCCCCAATGTCCGTCACTAAGTACGGTAATTTTGTCAAGTGTCCATCGCGCAACATGGTGGTGCCCTGACACTGGTCCTTGCCTAGGCTGACAGGAATTCAGGGTGAATCCATTGCTATTATTTGTCTTCATCAAGTGGAGGATAGACTCCCGAGTTCTGTTCCCATTCTTCCACTGTGACCCTGTGCAGCTTCGGCTTCCTCGCATGTGAAATGGTGACAAGAGTGCTTGCCCAGCGATGCAAAGTCCTTTGAGATCTGCAAATAAAAAGCACCATAAGTATTAAATAGTGGTTTGGTTTTCCTTGTCTTAATTTGTTGAGAAGAGTGTGCCCTGGTTAGATAGGCAATACAGTTATATACATTTTGATCATGCCTGTTCTTTAAAAGATTCCCAATCACTTGTAGTTAAAGCCTCTGCCATTTTGTTGCACCAGCTTAGTTGCCACCATTTTGTCTCACTAGAGCACTAGTGTCAGGTGTGCGAAAGAGGACATTAAAGGAGAAGGTGGCCCAAGAAAACAATGAGAGATTAAGTGAGAGTTTAGCAGAAGTACCTGGACGTTTTTGTTTTTCTCCTTCTTCTTCTCCAAGATAGGACATTTGTTGAACTGCTAAAGTCGGCAGGGAGCGAGTTAAAAAGAATGCATCCCTTCTTCAGTATCCGTCCTTTTAGCATTCCACTTAAAGCTTGAGTGGCTGCTGTATTGAAGCACTCACCTCTGTTCCTCTCTATTTCTTTGTACCCTATTTGTCAGTTGTCAGGGAAGGAGGAAAAAAAAAAGAATGAAAGGACTGAAAGCAAATGGTAATCTTGGTGAGATGAAACTTTCCCTCCTGAACTCCTGAGAGCAGATATTATACATGCAGATTTCATTCTCCTCTTCACTTGGGAGCAACAACCCGCACACATCGAGATCCATTCAGTTTCAGTGCCTACAAACCCTTCACTGAAGTTTTCAGCTTTTGCTAGCCTGCAAACTGTTTCTTCTCTTTGGCTCCCTTTGTTCTGATGCCTTTGGTTCTAGCAACTGCACCTCCCACCAACATGGCGGCATCTTGGTTTTCAAAGAAGATGGATGGTCCTACAGCATTTTATTTTGCCTTTTGGGAATTTGCTTGTTGTGCAGTTAAAAGAAGATCTGGGGGGAGATGTAAAAAAAAAAAAAAAAGCAAACCTGCTGAAGATGTGGGATGTGCATATGCTAGTAACTCAGGGATCCTCCTACCAAAGTTTGTTTTAAAAGCCTTGTAATGAACTCGGGGGCAATACATGCCTTGAGGCTTGACACGTGTGAGACGAGGGGCCACGTGTCCATTTCTTTCCAGGCCTCCCCACACACATGCAGACGTCCCCCCTGCTGCAGGAAGACAAGAGATGGCTGAATTTCCACTATCTGAGCACTGCACTTGCCTTGCGCAGCTGCATGCAGAAAGCTTTAGTTGCTTCACTCATATCCAGTTACAGAAAGTGACTCGATTATTGCTGCTGTTAATCCTGCTCAACAGAGGCTAGTAATTTGTGCAATCTAGAAATGCAGGACACCTCCCCCAAAAAGACAGATAAGAGCGGCCCAAATTATTGCCATTACCAGGCTTCAGGGAAGGATGTGAATTGTCATTGCCAGCAAACTGTGTGCACTTCGCTCTTGTTTTGTTTTTCTAGCATCTCCCAAGCATTTGGATCAAAAAGACTAGACAATAGCTTAGTTTCCCCGCCCCCCCACCAGAATGTCTCAGCAGGCTGTTGACACAAAGTATTAACATGAGTGCATTGTTACTAGAAACCCCAATACACAAACCCAAAGAAAATGATGAACACATAACTAATTACACCTTTTTTTGTTTGTTTGTTCCCCAATCTGTCATTGACCAAATGAAGGTAATTCCCACGTTGCGTCTCATCGATAAACAGATGTGTTTTGGGGAGTGTGTGACATGTACTGTCTTAATTTCCAGCAGGGAGGAGAGAAAGTGTTTGGGGGAGAGCAATTTCCTTTATAATTTGAATACTTAGTCGTGCCTCATGTGGGAAAAAATAGTCTAGCACCACACGGTGTAAATATCCTCCGTTTATCAGCCTCACGTTGGGATGCAGGTCCTGAGGCAGGGATGCTGTCTGCTGAAAGCCCCGACTATCTAGTGACAGAGCTGTGGAAATATAGGGCCTGATTCTCCTCTTTACATCAGTGAAGTTTCTTTGACTTTGGTGGAGCTACTCCCGCTTTACACTCATGTAACTGAGAGGAGAATGGGGTCCGTAATCTCTCACTAGATCATCTCCACAAGGCAGAAACTCAAATGACGCGTCTCAAATAGTAAAACTCTGCATATATAGAGGTACGGTGGGGTAGAGAATTATAGGGAAATAAGCATGGGCTATATCTTTATGCCTGGTTTTCAGCTATTCAGTGTCTAATTCGATCTGTAATATATGCAAAGAGCAACTTCCATCTGAGGCCAGTTTGGCTTAGTCAAAGAGTGCCTCTTGACTCCCCTGGTCGGTCCTCTTGTTGCCCCGAAGCTCTTGGTTTGAGACTTGTCTGCGGTAATGTGCTTCCCCTACACATATGGGCCCCAGTCCAGCAGAGCATTTTAGCACATGTTTAACTGCACCTGAGTAGTCACACTGATGTTAATAGGATTATTCAGATGCTTACATGCTGGATTGGGGACTTGGTAAATCCAGCCATCATATCATGGGGGAACTCTGTTAAAGCAGTCTTCAAAGAGTTGTGTGGGATTTTGTATAACTAATCTAGTGCAAGGATCTGAGGAATGAGAGGTTAGCGTCATCTCCACCATTTAGCAGACCTGCTGTGCCTCTTCTCACAGCAGTCTCCCCTTAATATAGCTCCATTGACTTCAATGAAGTTAACTCTTGATTTATACCAGGTTGAATGAAAGCAGGATCAGTCCCATTGACTCTGTGCCCCATACATTTCCATAACCAAGTCTTGAACCAGGAACACGTAGGTAGCAGCCAGGAAATCAATGAGGAGCGCTCCCAAAGGCTGAGTCAGCCGAGGAAGTAGGTTAATCTCATCCTAGCTGATAGTTGCACGTGGCAGAACTAGTACTTTTTCTTGCATCCAAAGATAGCACAGCACTTCGCAAACATCACTCCAGGCTCAAAGCATCTTTGTAACATTAGTATTATTTCCATTTGACAGATGGGTAAACTGAGGCATATAAAATGAGTGATTTTTTTCCAACAGTAAATGCAGAGACAGGAATAGAACCCAGATGTTCTGGCTTGTAGTCCCTTGCTCTTACTACTAGGCTACATGTTGTAGATAAACTAGACTATATATAAAATTAAAAGTCCTATAGTACTCTGCAGTTATGGTCCAAAATGCTACAGTAACTCTATTGTAGGGGTTGCTTGTTCAAAAAACAATCTACACCAACTCTAAATTTAAATATTCAAAATAAATCATGAGTTTCTGTCATGTGGAAACAAAACTAATGATACAGTAAAAGACTACATTTCCATAACTTTGACTCTCATCTGCATGTTCAGCATTTGAAAGTCAATTGGAGCCGTGTAGCTAGACAGCCTGCCTCCCCCTTGGCAGCCACAACACTATCCTGGAGCAGAGGAGTCACCTGTGTGATTTGCATTTGATTTCCTCACTAACCAATAAGCAGCCTGAATCCAAACATAGGAGATGCATTAAAAAGAGCTGGATACTGTAACGATATAGAAACGAACAATATTCCCGACAAGTCTAATGTGCACTGTCCCACTGAAAACCACCGGCTCTGTAAGTTGGGAGGGAAAAGGATGGTCTTGTGGTTAAAACATATACCTGAGGGCTGAGATCGAGGTCTTATTCCTCACTCTGCCAATGACTTCTTCTGGAACATTGGGCAAAGTTCTTAAAGGGACAATGTCAACTTAATTTATTTTAATTGACTCATTTAAAAAGTAAATCCATTCATGCTCTGATTCTTCAGTAGCTTTTGGAAAGCATTTGTAAAGGTTTCTCCCTTTTCAGCAAGGGAGAAATAGCCTGAGGCTGATCCTGATCCTGATCCTGCAGCGAGGTCAATGTGGAGTCCCGTTGCTATCTGGAGGGCTCCCTGTGGGTATGAGGGTTACTGCGCTGGTCTCGTTGTTGGATTGGGGTCTAGCTGACTCTACTGAGGAAAGCAGCAAAATCAGGTATACCAAAAGGTTTGTCAAATGCGTAAAAATAGAGATAAACATATTTTTCTGCTAACTTAAACCTCACTTGCAGTTGCAGGCCCCAATCCTGCCCTAAGATGTGCCAGGGTGTGGAGTTCACCCCATGTGGATCCTGCAGTGGCAGGATTGAGGCCACACCAGGTGTAACCTTTTCCATGTGATAACAGTAGCCCAATTTTTTACATCTGTGAAATGCAAATGCTTATCTGCCTCACAAGGTGTTGAGTTGTGCTGCATTAATTTTTGTGTAAGTGCTTTGAGATCTCAGCAGCTATCCAAGTGCAAAGTCGTATCGTTATAATTCCATGTCCATGAGTTAGAAAACAATCCCTTCCTGTCTGCATCATTAAAGCTTTGAAATCAGATGCATTTACCCGATAGCCTGAATGACAATCTGAAATGTTGACTGTCAGGTCACCAGTTAGGAATTATTAGCGATGTGGATTGAGCCCAGTAAAGCTTTTTGTGGTTATTTGTGGTGTTTTCTCCCAAATTCTGCTGTTTAGGAAATTGAACCAATATAAACATATGGTATTAGGGGTCTATGTGATACACACCAAAACTAGGGCAATCCAGAGTTAAGGCTGAAAATCTACACTGTGGCTTCATCTGTTACTCATTTTGTCACATCTAGTCATCTGAGTACTGTGTATAGGACAAGGCCATCTTCGTAGACCCTCACAACGCCCAACAGGGCTAAAAGGAAGTTGGGGAAGGGAACTTTACAGAATAAAACATACAGCTTCCAGTAGCTTGCACTGTCAGGTTTTGGACCATTACATAAGAATACTCTGGTATGTATTTATTTTAAATAAAGGAGGACAGCATAGTAGCCTAGATCAGTGTTTTTCAACCACTGTTCCGCGGCACACTAGTGTGCCGCGAGATGTTGCCTGGTGTGCCGTGGGAAAAAAATATTAAACCATGCTTGAATGTCGGAACTGGTTACTAAAATTTTTGAATCCCACCACTGATGTTAAGGACTATAAATAGCTCAGAATATCAGCTTTGTGTTCAGCCAAACAGGCCCAGGTTGCGCACTGAATAAAGTATTTTATAATTTTTCATATTTCTGTTTACTTACTATTTCATAATAAAGTAATTATAAAATACTTTCTTTGTGTTTATTTGATTCCTATTCAAGAGAATTACTTTATATATAGTCAATATAGGCACAGAGTTAATTTTTTTAACATTTTCTAATGGTGGTGTGCCTCGTGATTTTTTTCATGAAACAAGTGTGCCTTTGCCCAAAAAAAGGTTGAAAAACACTGGCCTAGATTTCCAACCTGATATCTGCATTTCCTTGCTACTTTGGGCTCAAAGTATTATTATTTACTGTTTGTATTATCATAATGACTAGGAGGTCTAGCATCACTGAGTGGCTGGCCCCTTTAAGGGGAACCTACCGGTGACAGGCTTCTTTAAGGAGAATGAACCCATCTTAGCCCACGTTTAAGTAATTAACTGCCTAGGTGTCTGGTTGGTCGCTATTTGACTAACGAGCACCTGGACCTGAGAAACAGCTACCAGTGCTCATTTGAAGGGGGTGCTCTTAGAGAGAGGAGGTTCCTAAGGAGAGGCACTTCCAGGGAGAGTGACTTAGGGAGGGAACTCAGACTAGTTGCAGAGGGACCAGACTGAGTAGCTGTGTGCTGCTTGGGGAAGAGCTGCAGCCAGCAGGCAGGACCTGCAGAGCTCCTGGCTCCAGGGAAGGAACGAAGATTGAGAGCGCCTCCCGGGTAGAGGTCCTAGACATGGGAACGATAGGCTCAGACAGAATCTGCCTTCCCTGCTGAGAAGCCTGGGTGAAGGTCCTTCTTGTGTCTGTGTTGCACTGTCCATTCATAAATCAGACCTTCAGAAGGGAGCAATGTTGGATACCTAGAAGACTTGTTGACCTTATTGACGGCACAGTCGGAAGCCATGACATACCTGCTGTGCCACACCTGGCCATAAGGGCAAGTGGGGGAGGGAACGCGCCTTTTACACATAATTCCCTGGTGCATTCGGTGAGACAGAGCAAAAAGATGGCCCATGCTCCAAAGCACGTACCATCAAAGTCTAAAGGACCTTGACTGTTACTCCAGTATGCTACTCGTGTATATTTGTGGCTGATGAGAATTGTAGTTAATTCTTTCACTTAGGATTTTGATGTGGAGGGCCTTCCACTGGAAGTCGGCGCAAGTCAGGTCCCACACTGGGACTGCAGTCAGAAAGAGAGCTGCACTTCCCTTCTAAGATGGGGAAGGAGTCTCCTTGCCAGTCCTGCAGAGAATGGTGTTAATTGCAGCCAGGGGATCTGGCCATTCTTTGACAGACCTGCGGGTGGCTATCTTAAAACAGAAAAACTTCAAAAACAGACTCCAACGAGAGACTGCTGAGCTGGAATTGATATGCAAACTAGACACAATCAACTCAGGGCTAAATAGGGATTGGGAATGGCTGAGCCATTACAAACATTGAATCTATCTCCCCTTGTAAGTATTTTCACACTTGCTTCTTATCAAACTGTCTGTACTGAGCCATCTTGATTATCACTTCAAAAGTTTTTTTTCTCTTACTTAATTGGCCTCTCAGAGTTGGTAAGACAACTCCCACCTGTTCATGCTCTCTGTATGTGTGTGTATATATATCTCCTCAATATATGGTTCACTCTATATGCATCCGAAGAAGTGGGTTGTAGCCCACGAAAGCTTATGCTCTAATAAATTTGTTAGTCTCTAAGGTGCCACAAGTACTCCTGTTATTGTATTGATCCAGTGGCCTCCACAGCATGCACATGGGAACTATAGTCTCTATGTCAACCCACAGTCAGGCAGGAGTATTGTGTGTGGAGGTGCTGTCCTACCTCCTGATTCTGGAGTGGGGTGGTGGATTGCCTGGCCTTGGTGGGAAGGCCTGAGAGCCCTGGCTCTCTTGTATGCAGTTGGTATTCTACAGATCTCTTCACTGCCGGATATTGCCTCACCATTCTTTTGCACGTTAGGAGTGAGATTTTGGGTTTTTTGCCTTGTGGCAATCAGGTCATTGTTATGATCAGACCACTTTCCTTTTCAGTGCAAACCACTGTACCAGATGTTGCGGTGGGAGGAAAGTGACAGACACGAGGCTAATTAGCGCTATATGTCTACCTCCTATGACTGCTACAAGTGGTGTTGGCACATTTCACCTTTCCCTGAACCGGCAATGCAAAGGTGGGAAGAGGCAAACTGTGTAACCCACAGTATGGACTTCTTCAAGTAGTGTGCTGTTCAGATCTCACCCTCGTCTCATTGCTGATGAAGCTGGGCAGGAGGCGAAAGCATCCACCACATGATCTACATCACAGTTAATCAGGCCTTTTTATAGATCTATTTTAAACTAACTTTATTGCTTAACAAAATAAAAATGTGAAGTTGAATTGAAACCTCAAATATGAGAACAAAATAGCGGTTTTTGGAGAGCTACAGTAATGCCACAATAGCTCTGTCATCCTGCAGTCCTTATGTACGTATGGCTTTCATTGAAAGGAAAGGGCATTTGGTGTGTGGAAGAATTGCAAGGTTGGACCCAACGTTTGTCCAGCTGAGAGCCACATTTGTAACTTATCAGAAGCTCACGGATCACATGTGACTACTGTGACATTACTCAGGTACAATCTGGACCACTGAACAGCTGTATCCCCTGAATTCACTAGCCTGGGGTGCCTTTTACACTGAGTTGCTGTCAAAATATCCACTCCTGGTCTGCTCACTGCCTTCAGCATGCAAAGTCACTCCCTGCTGAATACATGAGCACTCTGACAGATCGCTCATGAATTACATACAGGGTAACACCCGCAAATTCCTAGTCCCAGCCTTGTCCCCCACAAATGTGCGTCTTGTACTGCCCAGTACCCCCCTGAACAATACAAGCTCATAGAAAGGAAAACGATAATGCATCAGCCTTGTTATCCCAAATGTTGTTTCCCACACACTTTAAGCCAAACACACTGGTTAAGATAAAACAATAAGATACATGTAACGACTACAGAAAGATAGATTGTAAGTGATTACGAGTGATGATGCATAAAAGTCAGGACTGGTTATAAAAAAACTATTGGCTAACTTAACAAACTAATTGAATCCAAAGCGAAGGTTTTCCTCACCATATGCTGCAGTAAATTTCACAGGCTAGGTCCCCTTTGAGCCTGGGACCCCTCCTCCTTAGTTCAGTGTCCATCAGTTATTCACTGATGTCATGAGCAGAGAGGTGGGAGGAGAAAAGGTGAGGTGGAGGCCACTGTCTCTCATTCTTATACCCCTCTCCCTTCTTTGAGGATTACCCCCAGCTTGGGGTGCAGGTGACAAGCAGTCTTTTTTATGGACCTGAGGTTTGAACCATCCCTTTGATGAAATGGAAATATCTTGTTTACCTCTTCCCCCCCGGATAGAGAATGGCCTATTAAACAGGTGATAGCTCTTTAACACCTGGCTGGTGTGTCTTTGTCTCTGAAAAACTGGTTTTGTGTGTGTTACCCAGAATTACTACATAGTTAGTGACATTCATACAGTAGAATTTTATAATCTCACATATTGTGTTGCTACACGTATTTCAACGGGATAATGATATTCAGCAGATTATGGCTTTTTCAAATGATACCTCAGACGGTGTACTCTGTACAAAATTTATCATAGTCTTGTAAAAGTGGTGAACATAACATAACAGTATAAACTGTCACAACTACCCTACAGTGCAACACGGGGATGACACTTTCATATTTACTACAAAGGGACAACCTGTGGAGAAGACAGGTCCCAGCTATTAAAGTTCTGTATTAGAACAAGGTGGAAAATTGCATTCTGGGGCATGTAATTTAAGGCCTCCCCTGTATAGGAAAGACTAGATTGGACTGTAAGGCCCCGATTCACAAGGGCATAATAGTTCATAATTAACTTTAAACATGTGCTTGAATCCCATTGAAGTACTTAAGGCCTTGATTAACACTAACTTTAAGTGCAACTTTTTTGAAATCAGTGGGACTACTCAAATGCAAAAATACCTCCCTGATTTGGGACCTAAGTGCTTTGCTGAATCTGAGCCTAAAATTCTAAGGTCAAGTTTGGCTATTGTTACTTAAATATTAAGTCTTTAAGAATATTTATTATCTGTCATGTTTAAAGGAAAACATTTACTAAATGGACTAAATAAATATGAAATGTGCGGTAAATTGGTTCATGGATTTTTCCATGAGTTAGTTCCTTCGCTCACTGTTCAGTTTCTATCAGAACCGAGGCACACCTTAAAAAATTCACTGTAGGTATTTATACCATGCTCATCACCATGGTATCTGAGCTCCCAAGCATAGGCATTATAATGATAGTGACTCTTCTTTTTCTTGTATATATGTATAACACAAAGTGTTAGAAAATATAATTAACATTTGAATGTGGAAACCTTTCCATTCCATTCCATCTTTAATTCACTTAATGTACGGTGGTGATAGGGCTGATTCGTTTAGATATTCAAGGAACTGAAAAGTCCTAACGTATTCAGAATGCAGCATTTACCTGTAAATAAATGCCTTACTTGGATCCATTAGTTTACAGCACATGAATGGAAGGGGACAGTATTCCACCAGATATTTTTCCCCACCTCAAAGAAAGAGAGAAACACTGATGCAAATGAACCATTCTTCCAGTTGCTTAAAGGATGCAGCCAATTAAAAGATATATGTGCATGCTGCAAACAGATATTTCTTTACCTCCTTTCTTTCCGTTTTTAAAAATATAAGTGGTTATTAGTATTTCTAAAAAAAAATTTAGTTGACTTGTCACTGTTTATGATCTTTAGTTATTTTTTGTTTCATTCAGCTTGGCCAATGAAAATCAATAAAAACAATTTCACTTCTGTTTATAGTCATTTTAACTCTTCAGATTCATAGTGCTGCAGAGTTTGGGTTTGCTGAACTACAAGGGACTATTTATTTAATAACTGTTTGCTTTTTTTCCAATAGTAACCTTTCTCTTGGTCTTAGATTTCATACCTTCTTTTTATGAAAAATAAATTTGGGGCCAGATTGGGGTCCAGTTTAGCAAAATACCTTAAGCACATGCTTAAGAGCATTGTTGAATAGGGATGGACTTTACCTACATGCTCAAAATCGAACAATACATTAAGTGCTTTGCTGTATCAGGGACTTAGTATAATTATAAAGAAACACTTTATTTATTTATACTGCAGTGGCTTCTAGATACCTCAGTCAGAATCAGTGTCTCATTATGCTGGCCACTGAAACACACAGTAAGAGATAGTCCCTGCTGCTAGGGGCTTACAATCCAATATAACTTAAACTAGGATGTAGAAAAGGAATGACTATATAATAAAGATAACTTTATTATACAGTATCAGAGGTTAAAATGATTATATCTGCCTCTGGAAATTTCCATTACATGCATCTGACGAAGTGGGTATTCACCCACGAAAGCTTATGCTCCAATACATCTGTTAGACTTAAAGGTGCCACAAGACTCTCTGTTGCTTTTATTATACAGATTTCCTGTGGCACTGACTCCCCTCTGGTCTTCCGCCTTTTCTCGCACAGCAGAAGATTGGAATGAAACTCTTTGTTATTTACAGACATTCTCCAAGAGCAAATGTGTACATGCTAGAGAAAGGGTAATTGGGTAATGGGTCTATGCATAATCTTCAGAGGGGCTGGGGAAGAAAGGCAGAAAACCTCCTAGCCTCCTCTGTGGTTGGGGGAGTCGCAGGGAAGGGAGCCCCACACAAAGTTAAAGTTAAATTCATTTTTAATCTGTAAAGACACCCTGAACAGCATTGTAAAGTACAGACGGAAATGCTGCAGACCAGAGCTACACTGGTCTCGTCTTCATAAAACTCCAGCGTGAGTATAATTCCTCTGGAGGCGTGGAAGACAAGGAAGAAGCCATTCAACAGCAGTGCCTATAGTTTAAGAAGCTTTTTATAGCCCTGGCAACTCTGACCTCTGCAGTTGTCTAGCTGTTACTCAGGATAGTACAGGTTGATATTTTTCCTTTTGAACAGTTGTTCATGCAACATTCTCTCTTCCTTTATTCTGGAATTCCTTTATTCCTGTGCCCCACCGATGCCAAGGAGCTGTAAAAGAAAAAAAAAAAGAACCTCACCAAAATCAAGGCTAGCCACTTTCTTGGGTATCTTGTGCATGCATGCTTGGATATATGCACAAACTCCTGCATGGGAGTGGAAGACTAAATGATTATTGTTTATAATCGGTATTATGATATTTCCGAGATGATTCAACCAAGATCAGGGCTGTATTGTATAGACACACAGCAGAATACTGTCTCTTCCCCAAAGAGCTTATAGTTGAAGTCAGTCAAGAAGAGTGGGAGAGGAAAGAAAGGCAGAGAGGTCAGGTGACTGATCCAACGTCACATAGCAGGTCAGTGGCAAAACCAGAATTAAAACTCAGGTCTCGAGTCCCAGTCCAGTGCCTTAGCTACTGGATTATACTCCCTCTTTGTAGTGCAGGTGCTATGGTACCACCATGCAGGAGTGGTGGGAGTTCAGGTCATAGATTTCAAGGCCAGAACAGACCACTGTGATCTTATCAGGGGACCTTTGTAGCACAGGCCAAAGAACTTCTCCAAAATAATTCCCAGAGCAGATCTTTTAGAAAAGAATCCCCTGTAACCCTTGGTAAATTGTTCCAATGGTTAATTACTTCTCTGGAAAGCAGTGTGGGGTGGGCCTGGCCCCTTACTGCTGCAAACCCTGTCCCTTGCCTAAATCCTCACCTGCCTTTCAAGGTGTAATATGGAATATTAGATTACAAGAGCTTTGTGGCAGGGAAGTTGTTTTTCGGCTCATACTGTGAAGTGCCTTGCATGTTTTGGGGCACCGTGGCTGGGATTTTGAAAGATGCCTGAAGGCAGTTAGGCACTGTTTTTCAGTGAGATCCGGACACCTAAGTCCCTTAAATGCCGTTGAAAAATCCCAGCCTGCCCCAAAAGAAAAATAATACCCCTGCCGAGCACTCCTAAGCTCTTTCTCAGCCTCTTGCAGTGAGCAGAACAAAATGCCACGTACAGCAAGGCTCTCCTATGCCTGCAGAGATATGATAGAGCTATAAACGCAAAGGCTGGTGCCATCCCTACCTATTTATCAGACTACGGCGAACGTTTTCAAGCACGGGTGAGTAAAGTTAGGTGCCTAATTCACATTGGGGCACCCAATTAGTGGCCTGTTTTCTCACAGCTCCCCTTCACTTGAATGACAACACAGAACATGGAATTTTTTTTTAAAGGAGAAAATGTAAAGCCTGGCTTGGTATTTGAACATCTTTACCCCTGAAGAGACAGGGCTGAATGTAAGTGAAGAACAGAAGTGAAGCAAACCCTCCTTTCTTCGACAGACCTGCACGTGTGCGCTCAAGATGGAAAATTGAGCTCCCATTTACATTACCCATTATTTAGTTCCTGACAAAAATGAAGGCATGAAAATAACCAAAACAAAAGAAGTAACGCATTCCCCCTTTGCAGTGTTCTCTAGAATGGTGTCATGCTGCTGTTTCCACCCCACTAACTTAGAGAGCTGTATAAACCCCAGGTGAGCTGGGTTGAACAGAGACTAGCATAAATCGAAGATTTTTTTTTTTTCTTGGAGCTTATGTCCCACAGCAGTGGAGCAGTGCGTCAGTGCTCCATAAACACCTTGCTTTTGTCTTGCACTGCTACTACCTCGGGTTGCATCATACTTGTGACAGCAACATTCTGCCAGAGTTGTGCTGTTCGTGTCCAAGGGAAGACGTGAGTTTTTTAATCACACTTATCTGACAATAATTTGTTAAACTAGGAGAGACATCAGAAGAGAGACCAAAAGAGGCTGCTTCTTCCAGAACAAGGGAAATATCTCTTCTGCTAAGCAGAAGAAAAGTCGGGGGTTGGTGTTTTTTTTTTAACAAAAGCTTAAGTTTGTGACTCCGTTTGCTAACGCAATCTCTGTAATTAAAATTTCCATCAAGCTCATCGGCCCAAATATTTGCACATGCAAATTTGTTCAGCTGAGGCCCTTGATCTGTCATATTCCTGCAAATCATGTTTTATGTTGGCTCACTCTTTGGGACAGATTGCCTACTTTTGGATTTGTTATTAAAAGATAATATTGACTTAGTTTCCTTTGCACTGAGCAGCAGCCTCATCTCCTCAGGGCTGGCTGGGATATATTTTTTGTCGCAAGCTGTTTTGCGAGGAATTCTATCCTGCTGCTGTTAATGCCAACAATAATTAATGACACTTTCCCAGAGCTGCCAAGTGTCACGCATCTCACAGCCCTGTCATGCCTGCCAGTGGCTCAGCCTGATCCTCAGCTTAAGCTGAACTCTGGGCCAGCAGCAGGCATTTGCCTCCTCCGCTTGCTTCTCCTAAGGGCCCCCCTGGAGCCAGCCTCTCTGCTCCCCCTGCTGGATCTCAGCACAAGGGACCCAATACTGGTCCCAGGATCCTTTGTCCCTAACTCCCCTAGTGAGCTGCACAGGCTCCCGCATCACAACCCCCCGAACACCTGCCCACCCCCTTTAGCCCCAAGCATACCTGCCAGCACCTTCCTCCAGCAGTCCTAGGTGCTCTAGTTCCTGCTGTATCCTCATCTGCCCCAGCACCTGCCCATATCCAGTAGCCTTAGGTCCCAGAGCCCCAACTGGCACCAGACCCAGCACCCCAGGACCCCTTCTGCTTAGCATCTCCAGCTACCCTGTGCCCATTACCCACCCAGCTATGAAAGTACCCCAAAGCACCCCACCTCCCGCCCACCTAGCTAGCCCCTCTGTTTGGTGGCCTCTCACCCTCGCTGCAGATAGGGCTCTGGGTGGGGGCTGGGGTTCCTGGAGTGCATCTGTTGGGCTGCTGGGTGGGAGGACAGTGGGGTGTCTGCAATGGGGGGCTTTGGGTAGCTGTGTGCATCTAGGGAGCCAGTCTGCCTGTTCTCTGCCCATCTCAATGCTCCCTGCCCTGCCTCCCTGCTGGCTGGTAGGCAGGAGAGACCAGCCTGTGGTGGTAAAGGAGGGGTGACTGCTGTGGTGTCTGTTTGTCTCACTGCAGGCAGGCTGCAGGAGAGGGAAGTTGGGGTGGACATTTCCCTGCATGCCCACCCCTCTACCAAAACTCACCCTGGGAGAAATATGTCTCAAGGAGCAGTTCAGAATTTGGCAGCTCTGCTTTACTCTTCTGTAGCTTCTTCCACATCCGGGTTGCTCTGCAGACAGCAATGCTTTAAACCCCGTGAGGAAGGACTCTCTTTGTTTTACACATAAGAACATAAGAACATAAGAAAGGCCGTACTGGGTCAGACCAAAGGTCCATCTAGCCCAGTATCTGTCTACCGACAGTGGCCAATGCCAGGTGCCCCAGAGGGAGTGAACCTAACAGGCAATGATCAAGTGATCTCTCTCCTGCCATCCATCTCCATCCTCTGACGAACAGGCTAGGGACACCATTCTTACCCATCCTGGCTAATAGCCATTTATGGACTTAGCCACCATGAATTTATCCAGTCCCCTTTTAAACATTGTTATAGTCCTAGCCTTCACAACCTCCTAGGTAAGGAGTTCCACAAGTTGACTGTGCGCTGCGTGAAGAAGAACTTCCTTTTATTTGTTTTAAACCTGCTGCCTATTAATTTCATTTGGTGACCCCTAGTTCTTGTATTATGGGAATAAGTAAATAACTTTTCCTTATCCACTTTCTCAACATCACTCATGATTTTATATACCTCTATCATGTCCCCCCTTAGTCTTCTCTTTTCCAAACTGAAGAGTCCTAGCCTCTTTAATCTTTCCTCATATGGGACCCTCTCTAAACCCTTAATCATTTTAGTTGCTCTTTTCTGAACCTTTTCTAGTGCTAGAATATCTTTTTTGAGGTGAGGAGACCACATCTGTACACAGTATTCGAGATGTGGGCGTACCATGGATTTATATAAGGGCAATAATATATTCTCAGTCTTATTCTCTATCCCCTTTTTAATGATTCCTAACATCCTGTTTGCTTTTTTGACCGCCTCTGCACACTGCGTGGACATCTTTAGAGAACTATCCACGATGACGCCAAGATCTTTTTCCTGACTCGTTGTAGCTAAACACACAGGAAAACTGAGGCTAATTGACTTTCCAGGGGCAAGCCAGAGCTGGGAACAGAACCCAAGGTTCCCGATTCCCTGAGGCACAAGCTCATCCTTCCCCTTGAGGTTGGCCAGGTAAACAAAAAAAGCAAATGGCACATGGGCCTGAGAAAGGGCAGAGCCGCATTGCCCCTGGGGAGGCTCCAGCAGGGAAGCGTAATCCCTGCCCCAGCTCTGTGCTGCACACACATGCCGCGCCATCCCTTTGGAGGAGCCAGTTCCACCCCACCTACCCTCTTCCCCATCTTCCACCTTGTCTGGGGGTCTTGCTCTCCCTTTCCTGCTACTGGAGCCTGCTGTCTGCCTCACAGGGTGGAAGCAGCTGGGGCAAGTGGCTTGGAGGAAGCCTGCTAGGGTACCTGGCTATCATGGTGGAGAGAGATGGGGAGTGGAGAGCATGCGTGCTTGCTGATTGTGAAGGGGTTGGGTCGCTCTAACAGGAGGGGTGGTGAACTAATGCTACTGTTGGGTGAAAGAGGGGGAGAGGCTAGTGTGACCAGATGTCCCAATTTTATAGGACAGTCCCGATTTTGGGGGCTTTTTCTTATATAGGCTCCTATTACCCCACATCCCCTGTCCCGATTTTTTACACTTGCTGTCTGTTCACCCTGGGAGAGGCAAGGTTGTTGCATAAGGGATGGAGAGATGAATTAACTCAGCTCTTGTCCCTTAACATTGAGCCGTAAGGTTGAGTAGTAAAGATTAAAGGCTAATGATTTTCTGCTCCATTTTGGGGGCACACTCATGCAGTCACGTCAGCTATAGCAGGTCCCCCTCCACCCACCCACCCACCCCCAATTTGCTCTGCAGAACATTGGGGAGGGGCACGGAGGTTAACCCTTCCCTTCTCAGGAAAGGGATGGTCAACCGTGTGCCACTAAACAGCTACCACGTTTCAAAACACACGCGCGCGCACACAACCTATGTCCAAAAGGCAAAGGGAATTAACTTTGTGGCACAAACTGCCCACAAAACCAGAAATGCTGAAACTCCTTCCTTAATTCTCCGCAGTATCCTTTTGTGTCACTCTGCTGTGCCCAGCTATTGCACAGATGGCATATGACATCCAGCACTGAGGTACCTTAGCCCCCTGGTGTGAGTGGAGGATGGAAAAGCAGAGAGTTAGAGGAACTGTAACAAAGTAACTGGCCCATTAAACAAAACTGGGCCCAGCGCTCCTGTTCCAGTCCAGGTGCTCCCTACTTTGGTGTAATGAGGAGGGTAGGTCTGCCCCTGGGAGTTATAAATAAGAGCCCAGAATCCTGAGCAGGAGCGTTTCGGACCCAGAGTTTAGAAAGGGAGGCAGATCAGAGTCCTGAGAGCAAAGAGCTCAGAGGAAGAGCAGAGCGGTGAGAGTTCCCTGGTTGAGCAGTGGAGCCACATCAGGCCATTGGACTCAGAAGGCAGAAAGGCAGTCGGGGGTCACATACAAACTTCCCCAAGCCAGAGAGGGCTGAAGACTGACAGCAGCAGAGGGAGAGAGATGCCTGCTGGCTCTCTGAGCTAGAGAGCTGAAGCCGGAGGGCCAGAGAGGGCTAGGGAAGGATGGCGGGGTGAGCCTGCTGATGTCTCTGAGCAAGAGCTGGAACCATTTCTGGGAAAGAAACGGTGGCAAAACAACCCAGGTAGAGGAGCAGGGTTGAGATGTGGTGAGAGACACCAGAGCCATACCTGAGTGCTGGGACTTGGTGAGAGATGCTTGAGCTGTACTTGGTGTGGGACTTTCTGGTAATAACTCCACAGAAGGGATATTTATATACTCAGAAGACTGTACTGAGTTTATATGAGGAATCAAGAAGAAAACTGAGATGAGGGGCCACTTGCAGGGCCGCCCTGAGGCCACGGGGGACATTGTTACGATAATTTTCAAACATCTTTAAAAAATACAATCATTTCTTTCCTTGGTTAGCAGAGATTTTAGGCTATTTAAAATGGAACTGGATTTTGATTATCTACTTAGAATCATAGAATATCAGGGTTGGAAGGGACCTCAGGAGGTCATCTAGTCCAGCTCCCTGCTCAAAGCTGGACCAATTCCCAACTAAATCATCCCAGCCAGGGCTTTGTCAAGCCTGACCTTAAAAACCTCTAAGGAAGGAGATTCCACCACCTCCCTAGGTAACCCATTCCAGTGCTTCACCACCCTCCTAGTGAAAAAGTTTTTCCTAATATCCAACCTAAACCTCCCCCACTGCAACTTGAGACCATTACTCCTTGTTCTGTCACCAGGTACCACTGAGAACAGTCTAGATCCATCCTCTTTGGAATCCCCTTTCAGGTAGTTGAAAGCAGCTATCAAATCCCCCCCTCATTCTTCTCTTCTGCAGACTAAACAATCCCAGTTCCCTCAGCCTCTCCTCGTAAGTCATGTGCTCCAGCCCCCTAATCATTTTTGTACTTTTGTACTTCTTACTATCTCGCCTGTTTGTTTTGACTTATATTGCATTTCATTCAGCTCGGACAGTGCAATTTAGCGTAGTCAATTTCACTTTGCTTTGTAATTAACACCTAGTCAGTTTCAGAAATGGAATGAAATGCTGCTCAAGCTGAGAGCAGCGGGGCCTGGCCCAGAAACAGGATGGTCTGGCAGTTGAAAGGTAGCCCTGAAAGTCAGGAGCTCTTCCAGGTTCTGCTACAAACTTGCTCTGTGACACTGAGCAAGTCACTTAGCCTTCTAGGGGTTCTAGCCCGTTTTGGGGTTCCTGGTCCCCAGATGCTTGCAAACAGGTAGGGATGTAGTATTGCTAACAGAATGCAGGCAGCAATATCCGTTAAAGTGGAGGTGTTCAAATAAGAGATGTATAGTTAGCACAGGGGCCTGATCTGCTACCACCAAAATCAATAGGGAATCACTCATTGACTTCAAGGCATAGGTGCTGGAACTAGGGTGGCTTGAAGTGGTTTCCATCATATACAGGGTTTACAGTTTGGTTCAGTGGCTCTCAGCACCCCCACTATTCAAATTGTTCCAGCACCCTTGCTTCAAGGAGATCAGGATTGGGATGAAGGAGTGTGAAGACAATTACACAATTTTTATCTGGAGATTTCTCTCCCTTCCCAGCTAAAACAGAGTTTCTGAAATTGCTTTGCCCTGAGAGCTGGGGGCATGGAGGACATTAAACAAGACAGAACAGAGAGTCCCATAATAGCAATATAAACAATCAATTTTCTGTGCCTAAAAACTGTCTACTCATACGTACACACTCACTGAGCCAGTTATTGCCCCTAGCTTTGCAGATTGCCTTGGTGATATATTTCTAGGTTTGTAGCAATGGCTCATGTTCTTCCTTCCTTCCCCTTTCCACAACTGCATTGGAAAACTGGGCCAGAGAAGAGGAGTATGCCTTGCTTTGCTTCACTGAGTGCAGAAAATAAATAATTGTCATCTTCAGCTTCCATTACTTATCCTTGCGGTGTGTTTTTAACCTACCTCCTTTGAAAGGAGAAGCTAATTTATAATCTTGTTGTATATTGAGAGTGTTTGTTCACATCCGTCTGTCGGCAAGTTTTATAAATCAATTAGCCCCAGACAGACACACTGTGCAGCTTTCTGGGTTGCCAAAGATGTCACTTACTCATCAGCTAGAAAAAGCACTGGCCTTAACGGTCTTTTAATTTGGGTGCATGTGAAAAACAATTAAGTATAGTGTCTCTTGTACGTGTGTATTGACAGTGTTCTAGTTACCTGGCAACCTGTGGAAATCATGTTGGAGGGCCAAACACCTGTATAAAATAGAATACCGTACATATTCATACCAAGAGATTTATGTTAAATTGTGAGGGTATTAAAGGAGTGGGGGAGTCGGTTTATATTGAGGCCAGTGTCGTTGATCAGTTGCAGTAACTGAGTTATCCCGCCAGGAGCTGAATATAAGATTGGAAACAGTAGAACTGGGGAAGTGGTGTATGAGGGCATGTCTACACTTACCGGGGATCGACGCTGCGGCGATTGATGCACCAGTGATAGATTTAGCCGATCTAGTGAAGACCCGCTAAATCGACCGTAGATCGCTCTCCCGTCTACTCCAAAACTCCCCCGGAACAAGAAGCGTAAGGTAAATCGACGGGAGAGTGTCTCCCGTCGACCCAGCGCGGTGTAGACACCGCATTAAGTTGACCTAAGCTACGTCGACTTAACTACGTTGTGTAACTTAGGGCGACTTACCCCATAGTGTAGACAAGGCCTGAGACTGGGAAAGTGGTATATGAGACAGGGAGAGGCTTTGAAAGCCTGCAATGATGTAAGTCAGTGTGGAGATGAGAGGGGTTATTGAAAAATATCAAGATAGCAGGGAAAGTTTACAAGCACAGTGTGTACGACAACTGCTCTCGGGTTCAGCGGGAAAACTGTTGCCAAATTTCTGTACTAACTTTACTAGTTTGCTTAGGGCATCATGGTAATATATTATTGCATTGTTACAGTCAAAGACATGGTCACCCCCCAAGCTGTCTGTTATGAACCAGGGACTATAACAGTCTGGGTGAGGCTCTGCCTCCATGCACTGATATGGAATAATTGAGTGTGTAAGTTAATGGTTTATGGATAAAGAATAAATGTGATCCACTCTATTTAGAGTCAGGGGACCGGGTGTCAGGGCTACCTCACTCTGTCATAACTTTTCTCTGAGACCTTGGATTAGCCAGTTAACCTCTGTGCCTCAGTTTACACCCCTTCTCCAATGGGGAAAATATTGGCATGCCAATTACTTTTTCAGAGCATTTGAATATAGGTACAGTATGTGATTGGGAAGAGCAGCATAGAGAAAGTGAAGTGGGGGTGACTGATGAAGAGGAAGTGATAATGAAGGTGAGGTACACATTGAGGGGGTGAATTAAGATGTAGGTAGACTGGGAGGGGAACAGAGTAAGCGAAAGAGGGAGTGAGAAGGAAAGAAGCTGGTCTCTTACAGGCTTTAAATGAGAGCTTGGGCAGCCATTTGTTCTACAGATGAGTGTATATATATTATGTTGGTATAATAATGAGATCAACCATTGGCAGGAAGTGGGTTGAGCCACAGGGGTATTTTTCAGGATTACTTTGACACCAGACAATGAACTTTGGGAATTACATCATGTATGATGGAATTAAATAGATCCAACAGTCCTTTCTAGGTACTTTCCTCACCGGTTCTTTAAACCTTAAATTTTAATGTCTTCACCTTTGTGATACTGTTTTATTTCCATAGACCAGTAAATGGGTTAATCTTTAATACCTTGCAGTAATAAAACACTTTTAATTAGAGTCAGCTTGGAATGACAAGACTACAAGTAATTAAGTTACACTGGGATCTAGTTGGAATAAAATTGATACAAGGGGATAGCATAAACATAAATCAGCATTTAAATAAAGTGAGATCGGATTGCTGTAATTAAAAGGAAAATCCATTGGCATTAAGATGTAAAAACAACTGATGCAGATATAATAAACACAGTAAGATAAAGAGGCTAGAAAAATGCAAATCATCCCAAAAAAAGAAGAGGAAAAAACAGTTTGGCTAGGGTTAAGAAAATACAATTACATAATGTGGGAATCAAGAAGTTAGCAGAATGAATAAATGTTATGAGCGTCAGCTTGGAATGCCATTAAGGTTAACCTGATGCATTGCAAGTGAGTTCTAGTTATAAAAGTAATTACAAGAAACAGAATCTATTTGGAATCCACAAACAAATGAGAAAGAGAGAAGGATGAGTGTAGAAAAAAGTCATTACCTCTTGGAAGTTATGAAAGGCACATGCAGTAGAAAGCTAGTAGGAAACTTCTAGCATGAGTTTAATCGGACTATGGAAGCAGCAGCCCAGAATGTATCTATCAACACATACCGTTCTTTAGATTGCTTACTGTCACAGGACTTGGCACTTTTAGATGATAAAAATGTAACCGGTTCATTAGCTTTTTGGATTAAAGGAACCATTGTATCTTCAAGTGTTTGTTACAGTAATTAAGGTGTAATAGTTTGAGTGCCCCATTTTTTTACAAGGCAATAATCTCCTTCTGCAGAAGAACTACTGAGACAATGAAGGGTTTGGAGGAATTGATGAAGGAGAGCAGATGAATAGAATTCTGAAAGAAGAGATTCAGAATTAGCTGTAACCTCTAGGGAATGGGAATCCTGGCCCCAGTTGTGGCTAGCTCAGTGAAGATGTCCTCTCAGTACACGGCGGTGGTCAAAATAGTTAGACTGTGTGAGGAAAGAAGAGAATACTACATAAAGTACTACCACGCCATACTATCCATTAGCGATAGGTCCTGTCTTTGAATGTGGTATCATTTTGGTCACATCTGCTAAAACAGGATAAGAAAATAGAACAGGTCCAGAGATCACTAGAAATTCTTCGGGAACCAGGGTGGTGTGTGGAGGAGGTTTTTTCTATGTGGAGCGGTTAAATAGCCTAGGAGTGTTTAATCTGGAAAGGAAAAGAGAATGCCAAGGTATAGCTGTGACGTTCCCCTGATGTTATCTGGACCAATTATCTGCTAGGTCACTCCAATCCTCAACTCTGGGAGCCAGCCTTACCCTGCTACGCTGTGAGAACCCCCACTCCCGGGCCATTCACGCACAGCCTCTGGCATGTAAGCTGCTCCCAGCTACGTGAGTGAGCACTTTTGGCCAGCCGCTGATTGAACTGTGCAACCGAATGACACTAGCCAATATCTCTGGTCCCAGACACCACCCTAGGAACCTCCATCTTGCAGTGTCCAGTTATGCCCGCTGGACGCTGCAAGCTTATATGAGTTCATCAATTTAACAAAGAAATTGATATGTACCAGGCTTGTTATCCCAAGGGGAGTCTCTGACACGCTTCAAACCAAACGCACTGCTTCAGGTAGAATAAACAAACAAATGTATTAGCTACAAAAGATAGATTTTTAAGTGATTATAAATCCAAGTACAACAAGTCAGATTTGGTCAAATGAAATAAAAGCAAAACACATTCTAAGCTGATCTTGACACGTTCAGTGCCCTTACAAACTTAGATGCTTTTCACCACAGGCTGGCTGGTTGCCCTTCAGCCAGGCTCTCCCCTTTGATCAGCACTTCAGTTGCTTGGTGGTGATGTCTGTAGATGGAGGTGGAAGAGAGAGGAAGAGCATGGCAAACGTCTCTCCCTTTTATCATGTTCTTTCCTCCCTCTTGGCTTTGCCCTCCCTTCGGGGTCAGGTGAGCATTACCTCATCGTAGTTCCAAACTGACCAAGGGAAGGGGGGTGACTCACTTGAGAGTCCAACAGATCCTTTGTTGTTGCTTAGGCCAGTGTCCTTTGTTCCTGTGAGGCTGGGCTGGGTTTGTCCCATACATGCCCTGATGAGGTGTGAACTACCCCTGGCTTGCCTGGGCGTGTTTTAAGCCATGAGGACACATTTTCAGCCTCATAACTATATACATGAAATTACAACCTATAACATTACTATAACAACAATGCTCAGTGCATCAGAAGCCTTCCGAAGACACCCGGCATGACAAACTTTGCATTGGATACCACACAATCATATTATAAGGATGAACATGGGGGTGCAGGGTGTTCCCCTGGGATACAGATTGTCGCAATAGTACTGTGTATACCATGAATTGTATAGAGAAGGCTGAAGGAGCACTTATATTGAGAGCTTGTCTATATATAAAGCTGCACTGGTTTAGCTTAAGATGTGGCAAACCAGTTTAGTTCAACGGGTGCTAAAGACTGTGTAGATGCTCTTAAATGGTTTCAAACCTGGCTTAGCATCACAGTTTAGCGTAAATCAATTAGGAACTGGTTAAACTGAACCAGAAGGAAGCCACTATAAAAGTCAAATAAGCGTATGCACACAAGAATTTGCACCTGTTTAACTAAAGTGGTGGAAACGTGTGTTCTGACAAGGCCTTAGTTTCATTCTGCTTCACATGCTGCTAGTATGGAGACCGGGAATGTGGGATAATGATGCGTCAGGTGGGCATAAAGGAGTAGTTATGTTTTGTGGACACTTATGACTAAAACTGGGATTAGACAAAAGGGAGACTCTAAGGATATGTCTTCACTACCGGCCGGATCGGCGGGCAGCGATCGATCCAGTGGGGATCAATTTATCGCATCTAGTATAGACGCGATAAATTGATCCCTGAGTGCTCTCCTGTCGACTCCTGTACTCAGCTCGGCGAGAGGTGCAGGCAGAGTCGACGGGGGAGCGGCAGCAGTCGACTCACCATAGTGAAGACAACGCGGTGAGTAGATCTAAGTACGTCGACTTCAGCTACGTTATTCACGTAGCTGAAGTTGCGTAACTTAGATCAACACCCTCCCCCCCCAGTGTAGACCAGGCCTAAGAGAGGAGGAATAAACAGTTGCAATGGTCAGCAATATGTGACAACACAGGCTAATCTTCCTCTTGCTTTATACCAGCGTAAATCAGACAGCAATGCTGCTGAACACTGGTAAATGAGAGGTGAAACAGGGTCTCAGAGTAAAATCTTGGCCCTACTGAAATCAGTGGGAGTTTTGGCATTGGCGTCAAAGGGTCTGAGATTTCACCCTGAGTCTTTAATCAGTGGAAATACCATTTGATTATGGAATAATAGGAGAGCAATTCTGCACTGCAGCTCAGAGCCTTCACTTAAATACATCAAAGATGCTCCTTCCGTGTTGATCATGTTCATCAGCACAAGATAATTAGCTTTAATAATGGCGTTGCCATTTGCAAGGAAAGAGGTTAGGGATCAAACAGGAAAATTGACAATATAACGTTCTGACATAAATGAAACCGGCATTGTTCAGGCTGACTTGACCACACAGTCAGCTCCTCAAACTGAGTGAGTGCTTGTAAGACAGTGTGGCTAATTAATAGTGGAGGATCAAGTCTTAATTGCTCTCTGCAGATCACTGGATTTTTCTAGACATATTTGTGTGCCTGGAGGGAATGGAGCAGAAGAATAATTTGAGGTGAGCCTTCGCTGTTTCTTTTTTAGGGCTGGTCTACACTGGGGGGGGGATCGATCTAAGATACGCAACTTCAGCTACGCAAATAGCGTAGCTGAAGTCGAAGTATCTTAGATCGAATTACCTGGGGTCCACACGGCGCGGGATCGACGGCCGCGGCTCCCCCGTCGACTGCGCTACCGTCGCTCGCTCTGGTGGAGTTCCGGAGTCGACGGTGAGCGCGTTCGGGGATCGATATATCGCGTCTCGTTAAGACGCGATATATCGATCCCAGATCAATCGATTGCTACCCGCCGATACGGCGGGTAGTGAAGACGTACCCTTAGAGGCCTCTGGCAACTTGTTGAGCCATCAGCTGGGAAACACCAAACTGCAGTCAAGACTGAATGATTCTTGCCTGGTTATGATGGTTGTGACCTGGCATTTGCATAGTCCCTTTCATCCATCTGGAACCCAAAGTGCTTTCCAGATTTTATCGACTGTGATTGTAAAATGTGCCTAGCTCTGTAGTGCAGCTACCTCTGGGCTGAAACAGCAACAGATGGACAGCTCACTGCAGCATCACGCAGCAAATTTGGAGAGGACGTGAGAAATACTGTTACCAATTGACAATACAGGGGGATTTATAATAAATCGAGGTGAAATTGGGCCAGGACAATAAAGTTAACATCCCCTGTCATTATATGCAGAAAGAGGAATAATGAACCATCTCCTTAGAATCTCTCTCTCTCTCTCTGTTTCATTTCAACTGTAGCTTGTTTCACAGTATGAAATCCTTTCTGTCACAGGCTTTTTAATGACAAGAGGGTACAACTTCAGTTCTGTGTTTCATCTGAAAGGTGGTGCTGCCAGTCTCTCCTTTCCCCTGCATCATGCTGTCCATCCAAATCCTCGTGTAGTCTGACCACGCTTTTCTTAGGAGATATGTTACGAATTCACAGCTTGAAGTGATGTGGCTGCATAATGCATGGATTTGCCGTTCTCAGTGTTTCCAAGTGGGCAAAGGCAGATGAATGTGCTGTGCAACGCTACCCATCCCCCACCCTCGCATAGGTGTGTCAGGCAATTCTTTAGTGCAACATTGGTGTCTGGTTTGGAGAGTGCTTCTATTTTTCCCTTTGCCTTTGGAGGTAGCAGCTTAAGTTATTGCTGTCAAGATGAAAGAGTTCAAGAAGATGAAGGAAGCAGAGGACAAATTTGATATCAGAAGGCATAAAGCCCCTAAAAATCTGTAGCTTTCTTTCCTTTCAAACGCAGCTTTTTTAACAGTATCAAATCCTCTTTGCCAAATGTCTCATGTTGCACGTTTAAAAAAAAAAGTATATCATGTTCCTACACTTAAAAAAAAAAAACAAAGCCACCTGCCAAAAATAAAAAAAATCAGTTACCTTGACAAAGTGTCAACAATCATAAAAGAACCTTTCATCCCCAACAACATGCTAAACAGGGAATGTCTGAATAAATAGCTAGATCCTGAAATATGCCCCGTTGGTTAGCAAGACTCTGTTGAGTGAACTCATGATTTCCAAAATCAAGGATCATTCCCCTTATGACATATAGATCAAGGTGTTACCAACAGATCTTAAGTCAAGAGCAAGAGTACAAGGAAGGAAGCAGTCTTGGTGGTAACCAGGAGAATTGAAACCATCGGTCTAAACAAATACCTTGAATTGCACCCAGAAATGAATGAGAAACCTGTGCAGTATGTGGAATGGGGCGTATCATGGCCCATGTGTGAAACCCCACTAAGGAAGCAGGTCATCAGCATGCTGCATTGGCTGAAATTTCTGGATGGGCTTCAGTTGTAGACCTGAATAGAATGCATTGTATAATCTAGTTTGGAGGTGACTAAGGTATATATTCCATTTGGATGCAGACCATATCACAGTCTGCTAGCCAAACAGATGGAGAATCTACCACTTTCTAGAACTGGAAGCAGCTAGGGACCATACAGGACTCCCGTATTGCACACCTTTGCCACAAAGGGTAGGCATATCTGTGTTGGATAAAACAATGCACGCACACACATCCTATGCACACAGGCTCATTTATCTCCCTTCCACTTCTGGTCCCTTCCCTCGCTCCGCTGACATCACCTTTCTTATTTGACTTGGGCTCCTTCAGCCAGCTAGATCTCACCCTAGTCCCAATCTCAGTCAGCCCCCGAGGAAAGCCAAGTGACTGCATTCTCTGGATCAAATGAAATAGACAACACAGGGGGGTGAGTGCCACCGGCATGCTGATTGCATGCTGCCCAAGTCATCTCACTGGCTCCCCAACAGTGTTACATAGACATTGAGAACAGGAAGGGTGACAGAATGGAACCCCGAAGGAAGAAACAAAGAGCCATTCCACCACAACTCAGCCTGTCCCTGCTAGGCCACAGGCCTGTCTGAAATACCAAGATTATCAAAGGCATTTGCTTGGTATAAGGATCAGCATGCACATCCGACAGCTGCTAGGAAAATGGGTCTCTCTCTTTAGGGTGGTGGTTATTGCTGGATTTATTTATTTAGTCTTCCAAAGAATCGGGAGAATATTTCGCACCTGCTTTCCTTCTGACGCAAGAAGAACAATAGAAGCCCCATCTTTTCCTAGTCACCTCTCAGCTCCCACCCTGGCAAATACAGCATGTAGAGTTGTTTTGCTACTGCCAGTGTTTCTTCCTCCTCTCTTTAACATGGGGGCAGCATATGGGACTTCCAGCTTGTAATAAGCTTTGCAATTGCAGGGAAGCTGTCCGGCCTCATGGAGCAAGCACCGCACTGGGTTTCGGGACACCTGGTTTCTATCCCTGGCTCAGCTGCTGGGTGTCTTTGGGCGAGTCATTTCACTTCTCCATGCCTCAGTTCCCCCTTTGTAAAATGGGGATAAAGACACGAACCTTCTTTGTTAAGCTCTTTGAGATCTGTGGCTGAAAAGTGCTCTATAAGAACTAGATTTAGTTTTATTATTATTATGCATATGAGGCTGTGTAGATCAAGAGGTAGCATAGCATGCAAGAACCCTTCATTCCCACTGGCTACTACTCCATGTTAAAACTATAAGCAACTGCCATGTACTGCATTTTGTCCAACGTAGGGGCAGTGCTCTGAGCCCTAGCAAATTATTGGGGAAAAGGTTAGTTGTGGTTTCTTTTTTTTTTTTTTTTTCATAGTGATGACTGCAGCTTGTGGACGTGTCTATGACAGTAAGGTAGCCTGCTTTCTCCTGTCGGCTGCCTTGTCCAGTGCATCAGTTTATGACCAGGGCTCAGTGTTTGTTCCTGGCACAGTATATAACTGATTTGTGTGGAGTCAGTGACTCATTGGAAAACAGCTGAGCAGGCATCAACAGCCTGCACTTAGTAAAATAGATTCAGCGGCACTGCCGTACGAAGAGCGCATGCAAGAGAGAATCAATCCCTGTTGGGAAATCAAATTAAGGCTGCATTGAAATGTACAAGCTGCTCATTGAAACAAAGTCTAACTTGGGGGTGAGAGAAATGTGTGTGCGTGGGGGGGGGGGGGGGCGGAGGAAGTGACATGTCAGCAAAGCCTTTTTAGTTAAACCACAAAGGTCCTTTGCCAGCATGGCAAAATATAAAACCTGGCCTTGCTCTGCTCTTGTAAATCTCTGGAATACAGAGGCCATGACAGCGTAGGAAGCATTCTACGAAGCAAGCTCAGAATGGAATCAATGTCTTTGTATGGGCTTTTATGTCCTAGTATGAGGAATTGAAGTATTATTTCTGTCAGAATTCAGTCTCCTGGCTGCTTCTCTGACTTATTTAAAAAAACAACAACAAAAAAGCCCCAAAGTCTCCCAATCAGGTAGTGCTGGCTCTGCTCCTGGCCCTTTTTTAGTAAATCTTCTCAGCCAGGCCTGCTGACTAGCTCTTGATTTCCTTTCTGCGTCTGGTTGTTTGCGTGATGATCCTTGCCTTAGTATCAAAGGCAATCAAATGAAGAAAAATGAAAATGTGGCATGACGCCAGGCGGTTTTGCGGCTGTCTCGCTGATCGTGAAGAATGAGTGTGAATCTGGGCAAACAGACAGAAATGTATAACACTGTGTCCTTGATGCAACCCTCACTCAGAGCCCTGGCCAGGGCACTGTTGTGTGTCTTCTCCTCCTGCACTCTTCTGAAAATGGTCAGGAGATGAGAGTTACTATGCGCATTTCTTGCTGGGTATGAAACTGAGGTGCTGAAAGATCCTATGGCCCTTTCACTAGAAGATCCTGTGATACTTGGCTCAAGAGCCAGGATGTTAGCCCTAGTGTCCTGGCCAAATTCCATTTTGGATCACTGTTTTCAGTCCGCATAAATTTCTCCTGCCGTTTCGATTGCATTCGTGTTTTCCTTTTGACTTTCTGACCTAATTTGTGGTGTAGCGTGTCTGTGCGCTGTTAAGGAGTTGCTCTGTTTCATCAGATGGCAGCTTGTCAGTGGTGGATGAAGTCATTTCTATGTATGAAAGTAGGTTTTGCATTGTCCTGGAAATGCCTTCTAGAGAATCACCTGTAATGATGATGATTTGTTTGTATTACATAGGGGTAATATTTTCAATAGAGGCGCATTGACTTGCAGAAGTCACTTTTAAAAATGGGGTTTAGGCTCTTCCCTCGCTTAGCTACTTATGGAAACGGTACCTGAGGTTACCAAGTTGGGGGTCTCATGTGCTAGACCATACACATACATGCAGAAGCAATCCCTGACCCAACCACTATTTTACAGTCTGAAGGTATGTCTACGTTTACAGGTGATTTTTCAAATGAAACCACAAAGAGACTAAGTATCCATTAAAGTATCCATGTTTACAGTGTCTCCTGCCTGAAGGTCTGCTTGGTACTCTCAAAAGAGGGACAGTATTGTCCAGTGTTTGAGAAAATGGCTGGGAGTTGGGGCGGCTCTCTTCCTTGCTCTGACACAGATTCTTGCATGATTTTGGGCCAGTCACTCAAGATTTCCTATCTGCAAAGTGGTGCTGATGATAATACACCTCTACCCCAAAATAATGCGACCCGATATAACATGTATTTGGATATAACGCGGTAAAGCAGTGCTCCGGGGTGGGGGGGGGGAGGCTGCGCACTTCGGTGGATCAAAGCAAGTTCGATATAACACAGTTTCACCTATAACGCGGTAAGATTTTTTGGCTCCCGAGGACAGCGTTATATCGGGGTAGAGGTGTAGTTCCTTAGGTCATAGGGATATAATAGTCGTGTTTGTAAAATACCTTTGGGGTCACTGGATGAAGGGAACAAAGTGTTTCCTGGCAACAGCCCTGTCCAGAGTATCACAGCGAATGCTTATCTTGTGATCCTTTGCATTTCCCCATATCTCATGATTAAGGCTACATTTTAGTCATGGGTATTTTTAGTAAAAGTCATGGACAGATCATGGGCAGTAAACAAAAATTCATGGCCCGTTGTACGCTGTGAGTACTGGGGGGCGGGGGAGGGGCTGGTCAGGTTCCCTACCTGGCTCCTGGGAAGCAATGACCTCCATCTCCTAGCTCCACATGCTGCCTCCGCCCCAAGCCCCAGTTCTGCAGCTCCCATTGGCTGGGAAGCACGGCCAATGGGAGCTGCGAGGGTGGTGCCTGTGGGCGGAGGCAGCATGTGGAGCTAGGAGCTGAGGGAGGGGAGTTCCTGTCGCCTTCTGGGGAGCCCCCCCCAGGCTCCCCACACCCAAACTCCTGCTGCTGGGGGGGTTCCTGGGTCAGCCACATGGGCTGCTGCAGAAGTCACGGAGGTCATGGACAGTCACCGAATCCATGACTTCCGTGACAAACACGGAGCCTTACTCATGATACTCCCACTTCTGGTACCAGCTGAAAACAGGACGCGAGAGCCCTACATAAATGGCAACTGAACATTAAAACACATCTCACTATTTTACAGACCACTAAAAATGTTTAATTTCAGGCAGCGATTCAGGGTAATTCTTGCCCAGACTTATGGTCAGACTGATTTATTCTTCCATCCTCACATGTGTACCTGAATCCAGTCCCAGTGAAATCAGTGACAGTTTCACGCGGTGTGGCCTTGTGGCTAGAACAATGGACGGGGACTCAGGAAAGCGAGGTTCTGTTCCCAGCTCTGTCACTGGTCTGCTGGGTGACTTTAGGCAAGTCATGTCCTCTCCCTGTGCCTCAGTTTCTCCATCTATAAATTGGGGATAATGATACCTACCTCCTTTGTAAATGCTTTGAGATCTACTGATTAAAAAGACTTTATAAGAGCTAGGCTGTATGTATTGTTATATGTTAGCATTGATTTTCAGAGGTAGCAGGACAGGGCAGTGGGTGAATGTCTAGAGATCATTCGGTTCCTTCCAAACATATGCAGCATTTTGCAGCTGCAGATGCCACAGTAAAGTTCATTTTGTTTGAACTTTTTGGAACAAACCTTTTGGTTCTTTTTAATTTTTCTAAAAATAAATTAAATACAAATAAAAGTCAGCCATAGCTGTGCTAGTAAGCTGAGGGTGGTGGGAGAGAAACAACCCAGCAACACAAAATACAGCACCTGGGACATAATAAGTGTAGATGCCATAGAGGAGAAGGAGGAAGGAACAGGTTTATTTGTGCTGCTGTCAGAGGTATACTGTGGTATAGCATTATAGTGTGTAATTGTATTTTCATGCTGCCTTGGATGTCAAGTGCTTTGCAGAGACTTCTGAGTGTGTTTGCTTCACAGCCTTGATCCAGGCAGCAGTTGCTGTGTGCCGTGACCAAAATCAAAGGCACAGGATTTTTTTGCCCAGGAAATCTGGAGGGGTTGTGGTGGGGAATAACACTAAGGTGGGGAGGGAGATAAAACCTTTGTCGCTTCTGCAGTGAATCCTCTCAGAGATTCGGGTTTATCCAGACGCTTCTGGGATTTTGATCATGCGGGTGAAGGTGTTTTCTTTTGGTTTTGCCACCAAAACATAACTCTCCCCCACACACACACACACCATGGATGATCAATCTTTTTTTAAAATACAATGTAAAAGCTCCAACTTGGCTTCTAAGCCTAATGTCAGTTGTTGTCACAGTCTGTGTTTAGCATAACCCACCACCTGCCTGTCAACATTCAATAGTACTATTGGGTGCATTTACTACTGATGAAAGATAGTGGATTCACAGCCCTTGAGACTGAAATCCTTTGTATGCAGTACATGGACATACAGTGTAAACTCACTCATACGCCCCATCAGTGTACTTAAACCCTGACCTGGAGATGGACCCCCAGGGAAGAGGGATTAGGAGAGGAGAAGGGCTGGGACTAAAGAAGATCGGGTTCAGTGCCTGGCTGTGCCATATAAGTCTATCAGTATCTACATAGGGAACAAATATTTAATAACTGCTCTTCAGCCTAGCAGAGAAAAGGTGTATAACACCAGCCAGTGGCTGGAAGTTGAAGCTACACCAAATAAGGCATATATTTTTAACCGTGTGAGTAATTAACCACTGAAACAACTTACCAAGGGTGGTGCTGGATTCTTCATCACTGACTATTTTAAAATCAAGCTTGGATGTCTGAAAGACCTGCTCTAGAAATTATTTTGGAGAAGTTCTATGGCCTGTGTTATACAGGAGGTCAGACACATCACAGTGACCCCTTCTGGCCTTGGAATCTATGAAAAAGAGACTCCTTGTGAACATGGGTAAGTCATTTAATCTCTCTGTGCCTCAAGTCTCCCAACTACACCTCTACCCCGATATGACGCGACCCGATATAACACAAATTCGAATATAACGCGGTAAAGCAGCGCTCCGGAGGGGTGGGGCTGCGCACTCCGGTGGATCAAAGTAAGTTCAATATAACACGGTTTCATCTATAACGCAGTAAGATTTTTTGGCTCCCGAGGACAGCGTTATATCGAGGCAGAGGTGTATAATAATACTCCCTTTCCCCCCACCCTGTGTCTGGCTTGCCTGTTTAGACTGTGAGCTCTTTGGGGCAGCGGCAGTCTGTTACTGTGTGCATGTGCTGCATCTAGCACAGTGCAGCCCTGATCTGGGTTGAACGTCTGCTTGCTACATGCCAATCATAAAAACAGTCTGCTCCCAGCCACCCCGTGTCATTTAAAAGCGAACATTTCTGCTCTGCATATCATGATGATATAGAATTAACAATTCTGCCTTGTTTTCCAGTTTATGCTCTTCCATCCTGATGGGTGGTTGGAGGCACCGTGATCTATATTCCACCAACAGATTTCAGAGTAGCAGCCGTGTAAGTCTGTATCCACAAAAAGAACAGGAATACTTGTGGCACCTTAGAGACGAACAAATTTATTTGAGCAAATAAATAAATAAAAATTGTTAGTCTCTGAGGTGCCACAAGTACTCCTGTTCTCATTCCACCAACAGTTGGTTTGGTACTTCTTTGGTGGTGGTTTCTATTACTGCGCCTAAGAATCCCAATTAAGGGGCACCTGTGTCCTAGGTGGGGTACAAACAAGTTACAAAGAACACCGTTCCTGTCCCAGAGAGCTCATGGTCCACATGATGGACAGGTCACAAGTGGAAGAAACAGAGGACAAAATGAGCAGCAATACAGCAAACAGATTTCTGCATAAAAACAAAATCTCACTTCACCAGTTGCCTAACCAGAGCCATATTCCACTGGGATTTTCAGCCTGACCATAACCAGGCAACCTTTGAAGATCTCACAAGAATTCTTGTGGGATTTCCAGTCTACTTTTATTTAGCAGTATTTTTATATGTTGTATATATTGCTCTCTTGACTTGTGTGTGTGTGTGTGTGTGTGTGTGTGTGTGTGTGTGTGTGTGTGTGTGTGTGTGTCTATCCACGCACATAATAAATACACACAGCATCTATCCAAAGTCCTAAATGGCTGGGCACAATTTACAAAACTGGAATTAGTCAGCTCAGAGACACACCCATTCTGTCTAATCACTTGAAATTAGTGAGAGTTAAGGGCACTCAGCCCTTTCAAATGTGCCCATCCTGAGCCCATGAATGGTATCGAGGACCATGTAACAACTTTAATTTGTCCTGTGTTATGTTGGAGATCAGCCTAGATGGTCTGGTGGTCCCTTCTGGTCTTAGAATCTATGAATTTATGCACCAGGCTAGTTCAGAAATATCCAACCCTGCTTCCCTCATTTTTCACACAGTTTTGTTTATTTTAAAATAATATTTTGAAGTGATCCTTCCATACTAGGACCGAAAAGCATTTAAGAACATTGAATTAATTAAGCTTCACAGCATTCTTGTGAGGTAGGGAAGTATTATTATTGCCATTTTAGAGGTTGGGAAACTGAGGCACAGAGCCATTCAAGCAGTTTGGTAGAGATCACATAGGAAGCTGGAGGCAGAGCTAGGAATAGAGCCTGGGATAGCCCTGTGCCTTAATCCAAAGACAGTCTTTCCTCTCCTTACAAGGCATAAGGCCCTGATCCAGCAAAGCACATTTGTAAGCGCCTGAGTCGTGATTTTAGTGAGACTACTCTCATGTTCAAAGTAGCACACATTTTTAAGTATTTTGCTGGATAAGGGCCTGACTGGAATAAAATGTCCTCTTCCTCCTCCTTGACCCTTCACCCAAAACTCCAGCTGAATCAAAATATTTACTGAGATTCAAAAAAAAGTTTAGTTAACTTTGCTCTTTTTCCAGATTTTTTTTTTTAAACTTCGCTAACGTCTGAACTCCTGGGTTCCAGTGTGGGCTAGGAGCAGAAATGCTGACTAGGAGTCTTAATATGGAAAGCCCATGTTCCAAAGCACAGGTGTGGTGAGGAAAAAACCAAGCAAACCTGGGCTTGGATTCACCAGTCTGCTGTGCGTGTCTGAGTGGGGTGACGTGGATGGGATAATAGCCAGTAGAGAATTCTCAGTACACAGGCAAACTCTTTGCTGGCATTAATCAAACACAGCTGCCTCGTGCACCAGTTGCCCTCTCCACCCCAGTGTGCTAGGCATGTTGAGGGAGGGAGGGAGGGAGCAAGGAAGGGGCATGCTAGGGCAGAGTTGCCCCGTGCTGCTTCCCCACAGGCGTAATTTTGAGCAGCCCTTCAGCAGCATTAACTTGTGCCAGAACCAGGTGTCACAGGATTAGGGATTTGCAGTCATCAGCCAGCGATCCTCCCACCTCCACTGCATGGGGTTCGGATACTACGGAGAACTGAGCCCGTAGCTAGCTACCCATGTATTCTGTCAATCCTGGCTGGAACAGAGCGCATGTCCAGCACCGTGCAGGCTTGGGGCTTTCTAGGAATGTAACTGCACAGGCCGTTTTCACATGAACGGAGAGAGCGCTCAGTTTCGCTAACTCTGAGGGAGAAAATACTAGCCTGGTTGACTCAATAAACTGAGCTAACAGGGGTCAAAACACCAAATTCAGTTTTCCAGTGATGGGGCTGTCTGTGTTGGAGTAAACAAATTCTCCATTGTGCGCAGCACAAACGGCCTTTTCTTCCCTAGCGAGCTGCAAGACCTCTTTGTTCCAACTATTTTTTTCCTCTGTAGAACAAACATTTATTGTCAACAGTGCAAGAGAACCCAGCTTCCCTTATGTCTGAGTTCCCATGTGTCTCTCTTACACTATCCCAGGGCATTGATAGTGTACAGGCTCTTGTTCCAGACCCTTATCTGGCTTTTATTTCATTAGTGCCCTTGGAGTCTACTCCTATTCAACAACTTACTAATGTATCTCTGTGACCTTCTGCACCAGTAGCTCACTCCATCCTTTAAGCACCAAAATAGAGTTCCCTCCTTTCATCCGCTTGGCTTATGAAGCTCCAGACATTGCCCCTACTTCCATGGCCATGGAGTTTATATTGACACAGTGGCCTCAGCAGTGATATTATCAAGGCCATTAGCCTGAGTAAGCTGTATCACTGTAGTCCTGTATTATGACACCGGCCAGTTACTTTGCACTACACCTTGCAGAAGGCAGCTTCCTTGTATAACTCCAGTCGTTGGTTCCGGACTTGCCTCCTGTGACATATAAAGGCAGTTATCACCTTGTGGTACATATGTTGAGCCAGCTCCTCCGCTGGCATAAAAGCCGTCAGTGGAGCTATGCTGATTTATATCACCAGAGGAACTGGCCCAGTAACTTGATTGCACAGTGGCTAGCTGCAAACATGATCATAGTAACACTACAATTGAAGGATTTCAGTATTTGAAGTGGATTGTTGCAAGGCAGCTGAACTATCATGGCCCAAGCCATGCATTTGTCCAGGTTCATTCCAGGTGCGACTCCATTGAAATCAGCAGAGTCACACCAGATCTGAATTTGGCCCATTGTGCTCATCGCAGCTGAGAAGAAGGAAGACCATCTCTGTGAACTAGCAGTTATAGGTAAATAGGGAAGCTGGCCTTATGGCTTAAGGCACTGGCCTGAGACTGGTGGTTTGGGCTCAATTCCTGCTTCCTCCACAGGTTTCCTGTGTGACCTTGAGGAAGTCACATGGGCCTAGATTTTCAAAAGTGACTAGTGATTTGGGGCACTCTTGAGTCCGGGGTACCCATCCTGAGATGCCTTAAAAAGGGGTTGTTTTTCAGAAAGTGCTGAGCATCAACATTCTAAAAATTAAGACTTTAAGATGTCCCAAAAGAGCCAAACATTGGGACTCCCCAGAGCCACTTTGAAAACACAAGCCTGGGTCTCTCTCTGCGTCTGCTCCTCATGTGTAAAAAGTAGCTAATACTTCCTTTCCCCCATCCTTTGTCTGTCTTTATGGAGAGTGTAAGGTTTTTATTGTGTCTGTACAGCACCTACCCCAATGGGGGTCACAATACAGAGCACAGCAAAGCGTTTGTTGGATGATGTGAAGATGACTCTGTTGTCATTCCGGGCCACCAGAATGATCTGCAGTGAAAATCTTTTTAAGATACCCCTTCTCACCCCCAAGGATACAGGCCTTCATGTTATGCTGTGAATGGCTTTGGGTAAATAAGGCCTGATCTGAAAAGTCATTTTGGCATTTGCTGTCTCCATATGTGGGGTGGAGCTGTGAAAAGAGGTTTTCTGTTTAAGCGAGTGGTACTCATCATTAGATGATTAAGAGCTGGAGAGCTGTTTTATCATCAAATGATGTTGTGGAGAGCTGCAAAATTATTGCAGGGCCATGTAACATTTCAATCCGCCATTCTCCTGTATTGATCAATACCATGATGCAAAGATTACAGTTGGATGTCAGGTTGTCACCTATGATTATTTTGTGTCTCTATGCCTCTCCATTTGGTACAATATCTCTCCTCTTTTCTCCTAGCTTTTGGGAGGGATAGGTCAGGGTCCTGGAGACTTCAGCCCACTTTTTACTGTGCAGCCTGGCAGTTTATTCTTGTGGTCAGTATTCTTCTTGCCCTGCCTCAGGGCGCAAACCTTTTGTGGTCTTCGCAATATTTGCATTTAGTTCTATAGCCAGTGGCTTTGTATGCCGAGGCAATTCAAAGGATCCTGACAAATGCCACAAGGCCTCTGGCTATTGATGGAGTTAATTGGCTTTTATCAAGTAGTTTAAGGGCCAGTGTATGAAATAAATGGAAACTCCCATAATTTGGGGAATATCATCTGACTTGTAGGTAGCTCTTGAAAAACAAAGGCGCATATTCCCGGCTGCAGCCAGTTTCTGGCTCTAATCCAGGCACAGGTCAGAGCAGGCAATGGGCTGGTTTAATATGTATCAACTGGCAATGATCCTCACAGGACCTCTGCCAATTGGCTATCGCCAGAGCATAACATTCTCCAGCCACTCCTCCTCCCAGCCCCTAACATGTCCCCTGAGCTGGCATCTGGTAGGAAATGGGTGTAGGCATCAGCTCTTCTGGTTTTGTGCCTCCAGGGGACTCCCAGGCTGTGTAATCCTCAGATAAGGTTTGTGGCCAACTCTGTTCCCTTTGTGCCACCGGAGCAGCACAAAGGGAGCAGAGTATACCAGAGAATCTGCCCCAAATACACCATGAAGGGGGAAAACCCAGTTGGTATTGTTTACGCGATACCGACATGAAAATGACGTTTTGTGCACTTTTTGGTTTAACAGAAGGTAATTAAGGTAATCTGTTAGTCTTAAAGGTGCCACAGGACTCTCTGTTGCTTTTTACAGATCCAGACTAACACAGCAACCCCTCTGATAATTAACAGCAGGTATTCCCCAAAATGTACCCGACAGTAGTGATAAGCAAGTAAACATGAGCATTCATTTTGACTTAAGTTGTCAGAAACATGGAAGGGGAGAAAATGAATTGCCACTGGTAAGGAACAATGGAAAGTAATATGGAAAAGTGTCCACAAATGGAGCTATCGTAATGTTTCTTTAAGATCTTTTAGTTATATTTTAAACACAATGAAATCTTGCTCTAATGTTCAAACCTCCAAGAGGCAATCTCTTCTTTAATATGACCATTTTAAACCGTCCCCAAGGTTTCTGGTACGATTATGTTTGACCGTTAAAGATCAACGCTACGAGGCAGCTGATTTTTGCCAATCCCCACCGGGGTTCCTTAAGACAGGTTTTACTGTCTATTGAATACGGCAGCAGTCCAGATGTTTTTGTCAGGCAGATGTTGCCTTACTTAACACCAGGCAGCATATTTCTTGAGCTGCTATTTTGTGTGTACAAAGCAGCTGCAGCTGTGATTCAGAATTATTTTTCCCCATGTCATTTAAATTTCCTATGCAATTCGTGTAACCCCAAATGGTTTCATATTTAAGAAGCACATCTCTTATGCAGTGACATTTGTTTAAAAAAAATACTGGAGGATTGTTGCTTTAGACAATGGATGCACCATGTTTTTTTAACAATTTTTAAAGGAAACCATTTCTCATTGCACTGAGCTTTCAATCTCCTTTGTATAGACAATTGATTGGATTGGATCCAGGGTAGTCTTTCTGGAACCAAGGCAGCAGTGTCAAAACAAGAGGGAACAAGGTCATGTGATGCATCTCTGTGAGCTGCTGGCTGAATCCTTCCAATTTCCTCATTTCAAGTGTTAATTTTTGACTCAGCCAATTAAATCACAGAAATAACTTTCAAAGCCTCTATGATATGTTCTCTGAGCACTATGAAAGACAGCCCTTTTACATTTTATCATCAAAACTATGAGCTCTGAAAAGGTGGGAGTAGATTTGAAGGACAGTCAAGATGGTGGACCCACACAGTCTGCAAGACCTGCGATCTAGCCCGTAAGATCCTCCAAACAGTGGACCACATTAATAGATAATATGTTTTCAGAAATCCACATGATTCTGCAGTCTTGTTTAAGTTTCACTTCTTGAGTGAAACAAACAGCAGTGTTTGAATACACCAATCTGCCACTCCATGATAACAAAATTAGTTACTTGGAGGATAAAACTAAAGAGACTGAAAATATTGGTAGGAGCCATCATCTCTACCTTGTCAACTCAGTACATGACTCTTGGGTCTCTCTGAAGGGGCAGAAAGTTCTGATTCAAGAAGCTTTTTTTTGTTGAATGGATCACAAAACTTCTAGACCTACAAATAGATGGTGCATGAATTGCACTGCATGAAATGGTCTTTGCCCCTGACTTGTAGGTATCAGACTGGATACTTTATGGCTACCTACTCCTGTTCAAAGCTGCCATGAAGGACATAAATCTTACTAATTGCAATGGGGACTCAGGAGCAGAAAAACTTAACTCAAAAAAGTCTTGAAAGAAACTTTGTGTGTGTTAAATCAATGCAGCTATATAATTAAAATGGCAATATTGTTTAATGACAGAAATTTAAATAATTTAGTTTTTTATTAGTCATATGCACATCTTTGGATTCAGTGATAATCTAATTAATAAGGAACCATTTCAGTTCTGATTTAATAACAACCTTACCTTCGATGGTCTTGGTGGGGTGTGTGTCTCTCACTTTTCTGTTGGATTTATTCAGCAGTTCCTTCCTTCTTATAAGTTCTGAATTCTTTCTTTGAGGAGATAAAACTCCCCCAATTTCCAGATAAACAAGAAAATGTAAATCCTTCAGTTTTGCCTCTGTGAACAAGACTTTGTTAATATCTAAAGGGTGCAAAGCTCAGTTTGATAAAGATTTTAGTTTCCCTTTCCAGAGTTTGTGCTTCCTCATCGAGAATAGGTTTGATTTTTATATGGCTGAAGCAGCCTCAAAATATTTAGCTTTGAAGATCAAGCACTCACCTTGCTTGAAACACATCTTGGCAAAGACCAGAAACCCAGATGGAGAGTTGACTCTAATATAAAACAGAATTTATTTGGTTTACCTAAGAATATATACAACAACGTTTTGAAATGAGTGACAGTCCTCACATGTTGTTTGGGAAGTATTTTATGCAAATAATGGTGGAATGACCATTATACACGGGCATGTGATCAAAATCCAAAGCAAAATAATTCATCTGGGAAAAAACATTATAGTCTCTTCAATAACAACTCTTCTCACTGTTGCTTCCGAAGAAATAAAGCTGAAGAATTTTAGAACTGTATCATATCAATTTGTTTGTTGAATACGGAAATAAAACCTGCTGTGTCCAGAAATATGTCATCCCACTAATGCCCTGACCATTATACCTGTAATTGTAACAAAAAATACCCTAACTAATGGGATTAAAATAAAAGTAGTTACTTTTTAAATTTCACTAAAATCTTTGTTCATCTTTAGAAACCTCTTGCAGCAACACAAATGCACAGTTTTTGGAGAACCTGAACATTCCAAAGGTTACTGAAGAGCAAAAGTACAGTATGAAGCAGAGATACCAACTGAGGAAGTCCAACCGTGATAATGGACTTTCCAACTAGCAAGCCTGCAGGGCCTGACCGGTTTAGCGATGAGTTCTATAAATCTTTTCAGGAGCTTCTATTGCCT
Source organism: Emys orbicularis (assembly GCF_028017835.1). Lineage (NCBI taxonomy): Eukaryota > Metazoa > Chordata > Testudines > Emydidae > Emys > Emys orbicularis. The sequence continues at coordinate 352,548,805 of NC_088683.1, forward strand.
CACATATTTCAAATATTCCTACACTCCACTGAGCAGGGAACATTGTCCAATTCCTATTTTCAAACAGGGTATTACCATACTCTTGACCATTATCATTAATTAATCTAGATAATAAAACACTGGCAAAAGTCTTAGCAGACCAGCTATCTGTAGACCTGTGACTACTAATTTATGGCTGACCAATCTGGCTTTAGTCCAAGGTTGAGCGACCAATCATTATATTCAGTAAACGCTAAACATCATTCATCACACTAAGTGAATACAAGTAGCCTACTATCATTAGTTGCAGAGATGGTGGGTTCTTTGAGATAATCGTTTTCTAGCATTGGGGAAATTTAAAAATTTGGACATAATTGATTACCTCCATCAAACTCTTCTACAATTCTCCATGTGCTTTCCTTTGATCAGGAACTGTTCAAAGACTTTCTCCTGAAAGAGTGGCACAAGGCAAATGTGGTTTTTGTCACCCCCTCCATTTGCTCTTTCCTTGCAGTGCTGGAGACTCAGGGCATCATAGTCCATGGCAAAGAACATAAATTTGTTCTCTACATGTGTGACATCCTGCTTTCTGTCAGAGAAGCACTTGTCTCCATCCAGTGCCTTAAAGTCTTAGAGACTTACAGCACTGTACCTGTGGTGGTCTTTTGGTTTCTGCTGCTGTTGTTGTTTTGTCAGAGATGATGTCATTAGGCATCAATAAAGAGACAGACTCTGTAATTGATTTTCCATGCCGATAGTCCCCGACGTCTTAAAATAACTGGGGGTCCAAGTCTTGCCTAATATAACTAAACTAATAATGCTAATTCTGCATCTCTTTTGTATACCAAACATAGCCGCTTTCAAAAATGAAATAGCTTACCGTTACCTGTGTTTGGCCAAGTCATCTCGGTAAAAATGGACCTCCTGCCCTAAGTGTTGTACTTCCTACTGTTCTCCAGTAGTTTCGTAGAAAAAAAGAACTTCCAACTATTTAAAATGCCGTGAAACTGAGTATCAGCTGATTGAGTCTCCAAAGACACAACGCCTAAAGAAGATATTAATCCTTTATTGGGAGAGATCAGTACAGCTTCCCTTAAATGGTCAGAGTGTTTATTGGAGAGAAATGTTAATGGAAGCTTCTGGCAAGCAACAAATTGCAGTCAAACCTAGCTCAAGAAACACGTCTAGAAACTGATGTCCCTGTCAGCTATTGCCCAGTCTCTAACTTCCCCTTACTGAGAAGAGTCTTTGAGAAGGCAGTGGCAGGCCAGCTCTCAATTCCCAATAGCATGTGATATACTCAAATTCCTTGGACGTCAATCAGCCATGCTTCAGTCCTAGTCATGACACTGAAATTACATTAGTCACAGCAGTTGCTCTTGAGTCTATTCTGTTTAAGTCCTATATTGTGCCCCAACCATGGTAGTTGAGCACCACACAAAGACTATATACATCCTTCAAGACAGAGGCCAGAGATCTTTGCTGGTATTGTGAGATTTCATTAATTATGGGGTGCTGTTGGCACAATGGCATAACCCTGCAAGAGTGGACTGAACTGCCTAAGAGTGGATTTGCTCATTCCTCTCAGAAAGATCTCTGAGGATGATATTAGGAAACTTCTCCTTGCCTTGAGTCATCCCACAGAACTAATCCTGTTGTACTTTTTATTCAGTGTTTTTGTGAACTGGCTGGGGGAAGCTGAAAGACGGTAAAGGCTACAGTGTCGTCTGTAGGCTGGTGATACCCAACTCCAACTGTCTCCGTGCTCTTCCAATGTTAGGCACAGATTGGAACCTGGATGAAAGCCGATTGAGTTAAACTCATTCTGGATAAGATGATGATGATGATGACGATGACTGGCTACAGTAAACATTCTGAGAATATGGCAAAATCTCTAAGCACTATATTAACGAGAGGCTATGCCTACTTGCCTCTTATGAGAGTAGTTTTAATCACGGGGTACTGGTACCCTATGGAAAAGTACTATAGCAATTAATAGTAAGTGTTATAAATATCCTAGTCTCTTTAAAATTCCACAGGTTATTTTCCAAGTAATTTCTATGGAACCTTCTTGGCTTCATCTCTATTAAATTTTATAGGACTTTTCCCTAAAGGTGAGGTCATCACAGTTTGTAGATTTCTTGTTTGCAACAGAGGCCAGAAAAGACTTCACTGGTCTTTGGATCAGACCTTGAGTGTTCTCATCACACCGTATGTTCAACTTGTACATACCTACAAGGAACAACGTGGTGTACACATTCCCTTTAATAGATGTCACACAGTAGTGTCTGAAATGGTTCATCGTTGTACTACTGTTAGCACCGGAATCTTGATGCCATCTTCTTTCCCGTCTAAAATAGACATTTTTTTTTACTGCTATGTATTCATTTAAACATTTTGGCAGCTTGCTGATTGTGTGTGGGGGAAAATAAGCTCAGTATTTTGTGGCTGGCAATTCCTTGCAAGGTGAAAGTAGTATAAGGAATGTGTATATAAAAATATACAAAAAATGAGCTGCAGTATCGTGGAGAGATATTAATAATGCTGATCTCCTTTACATAGCCATCAATAGATGTCAAAGCACTTTAGAAAGATGACTGGGTATCATGACCCCCCCATTTATAATAAAGAAACTGAGCCACAGAGAAGTGACATGACCTACCCAAAGTCACACTGCAGCTCAGTGGTACAGCAGAGAATTGCATCCCTGACTTCCAGTCAAATGTGCAGCGTAAGGTCTGTGGATGTTGCATTGTTAAAAATGCCAACTTTTGCATGAATTGTAAAACTGTGACCCTGTGATCATTAAAGATCCCGTGATGCTCTTGTTAGGGATGTAAATGATGGTATCCTGACCAAATCCCAACATGTTCTGGTTCCCTGAATATGCTATATCCTATTCTTCACATCCCAATGCTTACTGAAGGGGGCAGCATTGCTGTAGTGCTACTTTGGACATCTCACAAGCTTCACTGGTAACCAAAGAACTCTTCTTCATCTTGGACTCAGACTTGCTTTTCTGTTTGTTGTATTTTGTCGTGTTAAGAGTGACAGCCAAAGCTCAAAACCTTGGCTTGAGAACAGCCTCTAATCTTTGGGATCTTTAATATGAACTTTTGAGACCAGGTAATTTTGGTTGGAAATCAGAGCAAACTTCCTCCCTGCTACAGCAACACAAACTACCTCTTTATGAAATTGCCTGCATGCGATTCAAATCTCTCATTCTGATCTCCGTTATGCAGCCCAATCATTGCTCAAGATCCAGTGGCTGGAAGCTGATGTCAGCAAAGTTCAAACTATAAATAAGCCTCAGATTTTTAACAGTGAGGTCAGTTCACCATAGGGGCAGATCACCAAGGGATGTGGTTAAATTCTTTGTCTCTTGGAAATGTTGAATCGAAATTGGAAGTCTTTTTAAATGACAGGCCATAGCGAAACCAAAAGTTATCGGGTATGACGTAGGACTCACTGGGTGAGATTTTGTGGCCTTTATCAGCCAGGAGGCCAGACTGGATGATCTAATTGTCCCCGCCGGCTATAAAATTTATCAGGTTTTCAACTGGTATGGTTCTGTTGATGCTGATAGTTACTCTGGATTTACACCAGTGTAGCTTGGATCGGAATGATGTCCCATCATTGTGTGTCTGTCAGTCAGTATATTGCCCGTGTATATTTAAATCACAGTTAGACTCTCAACTTGCACACAACTCCAAGTAATAAACCAGTGGGGTCTGATTGCTCAGTTTTATGGCATCTAACGGTCAAATTTTTGGCCTTGTTTGTGAATCATTTGCCAAAACGTATTTCTGATTCTTGTAGGAATGTTGCATCACTTTGCAAACAGTTAGTTGTAGCACATTAAAACATTTATCACAAAAGGCCAGACCAGGGGCCCTGCTCTGTTGCCTTTGTGCTATTTTGGCTACCTCTCCCCTTGTAGGCATTTCCCAGTGTGTGTCGGAAGTCCCCAGCAAGTGGAGACCTGGCTCCTGTGCCACCCCCTTGAAGACATCAGCATAGTGGCTGCTGGGCTGGAGAAGGACCAAAATGAATGCAGCTCTGCGTATCTCCAGCATGAACAGCTTCTTGGAAGCCACTACCACCTATCTAACCCATCTGTCTGTCTTTCTTAAGCAGTTACAGGGCCCTTACCAGAGTATCTGAATGCCTCACAACACCCCTGTGATATAGGGAAGTATGATTATCCCATTTTTACAAATGAGGAGCTGTGGCACAGAGAGATTAAATATCTTGCCCCCGGTCACAGGCAATCTGTGATGGAGCAGGGATTTCCTGAGTCCCAAGATGGCACCATGATCAGTGGACCCCTTCCTCCCTTAGTTGTGATTAAATTGACAAGTCATGATTTATTAAGGACACCATTCCAGCCACGGGGTTGTTGACTCTCCTGGGATCTACCTAAAGGTTTGGGGGATGAAGTCAAGACTCTTTTGCCCAAATATTTTATTCAGTGTGTTTCTGCCTTTTCTGTTTGTGGGTTGTTCACTGCCAGCCTTTTGATTTTTATCATTTTGTTTCTTATTCCTGATTGCTTGGTTAGGGCCTGTTTCTGATTTCGAGGTGTGTGGATGGCAGGTACTGAATCTTGCACAGTTGAAGGCAGTGGTCGTTTTGCTATTAACTGCAATGAGAGCAGGATCTGACTCATAGACTCCTGGGTCAAGGGCCAAATACTTAGTTGGCATAGCTCCATCGATTTCAGTGGAAGTGAGCTGATATACACCTGCTGAAGATCTTGCCCAAACACTGACAATTAGAGCTTGGTTACACATCAGAGAAACGCAATGTAGTTTATAAGGGATTGGTTTGGGGGTAACATCTGTATTTCTTCTAGCTCTGACTAATACTTTTCCATGGAGGGGTGGGGAAAGTAAAAGTTAGACATCACCGTTCTCTAATATGATGGTCTTTAACTTTATTCTCTCATCCGTTTCCGATATTCCGTTTCTCCAGCATTTTGAGTCCATCACCCATCCTGACATTTCTTGTTTCATCAATAGAGGAAAATCTAAACATTTTTGAATAATCCTGCAGCAGGCCCTCTTCCTTTTGAGTTACATGGGTAAAACGTTGTGCCTGCAACTTGCTATATAGTCTCTTTGTATTCTGCAGGTGATTAAAGGGTGTTAATGTGAAGTGTGTGCATTTCCTCTTTCTACCTGTCACAATTTGTGAATTTATCACTATTACCCAAGACTAAGGAGAGTCATCAAAGACAAACAAATTACAAGTTGTTTTCAGCACTGGACAGATTTCAAGTTTCCTAGGGCTATGACTGTTTGTTTATTTCCCAGAAAGAATTAGGTAGTTAACTCCCCAGCATTTCTTGCTGGTCTTTTACATCAGCTTCTTTGATAAATCTTTGGGGACGTCACATAATCAAGTGTTGCCATAAAACCTTTATACAGATCTATAAACTAGATTACATTGTGTGGGAAATCATTAAGCTGTTCTACTTGAAGTGGGCTGTTTATATTAAAATGAAAAGCAAGGGGCTGCACAGATGTGCAGGGGGACAGGACAGGTTCTCCAGTAGCAGCTTTCACATTTACCTCCTGACTCAAGAGTTAAATCCATTACTCGGTGCCATGAGACATCAAGTTCCCTGATCCCCCTGGGGTTCCAAGTTCCCCGATCCCGCTGTTTTCTTTACCTCTAGGTTCTCCGCCGGGCTGCTACCATTAGTCCACGGCAATGGCAGTCATTGCCGAATGATTTTAAAATGTTGCATCATTTGTTGGCAATTGTTTTAACGTAGTATTTCCATGCTATCCTGCCCTGGGATAATCACGAGGGATATTCAGTAAATACGTGTCATGCACTGTGTGTTAAAGTGACTGCCATCTATATGGACATCAGTTATGTGGAAAAGCCTGTGTGAACATGGTCTTCAATGCAAATTTTGTATCAGCCGTGACGTGAGCGATTGCATCCCTCCCCCTCTTTTGGCACAAGCAAGCGAAGAGCCGCCCATGGAGATGTCAGTCGAGCCTCGTATCACCACAATCCAGCATGCTGCTGAGTATTTCGGTAGGATCTGATTCACTACTTTTACTCCTGTTTACACCATTGATTCCAGTGGAATTATATCACTCTATTGCTCTATGTTGGGGTTTTATACTATCGGCCATCACTGTAGTATCTGCGTGCCTTCCACATAAAATCAATAAAAATATCAAAGTCCCTACTGGTTTAAAACTGGCAAACCCCAAAATCAAATAAATAAAATTAAAACCTGTGAGACAAACAAAAAAATCTCAAACAAACAGACCAGTACCCCAAGCAGACATTTTGCCCCCAAAAGGGTGAAGTGCCAGAGACTCCATGAAGTCCACTGAGGACTTTGCTATGGCTGTTGATTTTTGTGTGTGTCTAGGGGGGAAGCTATTCAGATATCACAGTGATGGGGCGGCAGTGCAAAGACCCTCAGAAAGACAGAGTATTGCTGTGGTGAATCAGGCCATTAGTATTTATATTATTTGCAAATAATAATTTATTTTAAAATGTAGCAGGAAAAAGGAAGCAGAGAGGCTGTGACTTGCCCATAGTTAGAATTCAGGAGGATCTGCCTCCCAGTCTGGTACTCAGACCACTGGTATTTTATGTTCTTAATAGGTAATATAATATCAGCATAGCATAGCCTCCTTTTCGGTGGCGGATCTGCATAGAGATATTGGTTCGTACAAAGTGAAACATTATATTGTTTATAGAATAAAGTATTTCACAAGTATTGCATGCTAGTAAGCGCAGAGCCTGGCTGGAAATTTATATCCGCATGTGGCATAAAAAACTAGGATTGTACCGTCATGACGGCAAACAAGTGCCTCTTGAATTGTATTTCTGAGCAGATCGGTTGCTTATCTCACCCCAGTGTATGTTATAGCAAGGAACAAATATTTCTTAATCCTGTTGATTCTCCACCAATCCTCATGCGGAAAGCAGCATAACAAACGATCTTAAACTAACTATTGACATTTAATACAGTATTTTCCTTAATAAGCAGAGAAGGTTTGCATTTTAAAATAAAAATGTCAGTTTCTTATTTTCTTACTATTTTTATTTATTATTTTTGAAAAGGGAGCGTAAAAAGTCAGGTGTCTCTCCCTTCCCTAATTCTCAGCCTCGTGTTGATATATTTGCATTTAAGCAGTCTTCTTTCTAGTTCCATGGATCCATACTGCTTTTGCTGTCATGGGGAATGATTAATCTGAATGCTCAGTTTATTTTTACTTTACTGTACTGTTGTCCTGCCTATCCTTAACTATCCCAAGTGATGGTGCTTTCACCACATCCCTTGATTTATAAAATCATTGTCAGGAATTATTTTAATACTATGGAACTCTTTTAGCTTTACCATCTACTATGAAATAGATTGCACGGCTGATAAAGAGTGTAGGGCCAAGTTTTACTAACTACTGGTATTAGTTGTTGATAGCATTTAAATCCTTCCTTATTAGATTCTCACAAAACTGTTGGCTATTCTGTTCTACTCAGGTTCTTATCCAGCCCTCATCAGCATAGTATCTGATCATCTTCCAGTAGTGCATTAAGTGGTGTGACTAGCATCTCTTGAAAGATTTTTTTTTCCTTTTCTGTTCCTCTCCGGGGGTTGGGGTATATTTTGAGGCAATTTTTTAATTTAAAATATATACCATGTGTTGTACATTTATATTAGCAAAGGCCAGGACAAAGAAGCGTGTCTTTGTGGTGGATCTTGGATCAGGCCCCCTGTCACAGATGAGCTTCAGCACACACCTCTGTTGCTCACAGTCCTGGTCCCAGACCTATAGATGCAGCATCCTTTTTTACTCATAAGTCCTTGCCATTTTGTTTGTGCCTGGAAGAAATAAACAGAAAATGTCCCAGGCTTCATTCCCTCCAGCCTCCCAGCATTGTTGATGTTCTCCTGCACAGTGATGGACCCCTGTCGTTTTGAGTGATTGCTCTGGTTTTGCTGAATGGCGGACAGGCAACAGGCAGGCTGATACTCCCCTTCCGTCAAAGGGCTGTGGTGGTTTTACATGCGGCTTGGGTCAGGATCTAGCCGCTGAGGTTGTAGTAAAATTTTCAACAGTGGCAGGATGAACCAGCTGCACAAATTAAAAAAAAAAAAATCTGTGTAATTTGTGCTGGCTTGGATTTGCTTTGCGATTGTTTGCCTACTCTGAAATCCAAACAGGGAAGACCTATTATTTGATCAGATCTGACTCTCAAACAGAGATCTCGTTATAGCTGCTTTCAGCGGCACAGTCGCGTTTTCATATTTTCAGATGCGCAACAGCTCCTCATTATTACGAAAGTGAGGAAAGGATGTTTGTTTGTTTCCTTAATGGCTGCTGAGAGAGAGCATCCCACAGCTCTCTGCAAAATCAGTGGGGGTTCAGGGCACTTAACAGGGGGCTCATTCATCCCTCATCAGAGATCCCATCAGACAGAGGATCCCCAGCCCCTTGTGGAAATGAGGTCACTGACACTCAGCACCTCTCTCACAGACTCATAGGCTTTCACGTCAGAAGGGCGTGATCATCTTGTCCAGAGGTTCTCAAACTGGGGGTCGGGACCCCTTAGGGGGTCGTGAGGTTATTACATGGGGGGTCGCGAGCTGTCAGCCTCCAGCCCAAACCCCGCTTTGCCTTCAGCATTTATAATGGTGTTAAATATATAAAAAAGTATTTTAAATGTATAAGGTGGGGATTGCACTCAGAGCCCTTGTTGTGTGAAAGGGGTCACCAGTACAAAAGTTTGAGAACCACTGGCTAGTCTGACCTCCTGCACATTGCAAGCCACAGAACCTCACCCACCCACTCCTGGAATAGACCCCTAACCTCTGGCTGAGTTACTGAAGTTACCTCAAATCATGGTTTTAAGACTTCAAGTTACAGAAAATTCACCATTTACATGAATTTAAACCTGCAAGTGACCCGTGCCCCATGCTGCAGAGGAAGACGAAATTCCCCCAGGGTCTCAGCCAATCTGATCTGGGGGAAAATTCCTTCCTGACCCCAAATATGTCGATGAATTAGACCCTGAGCATGTGGGCAATACCCATCAGACAGATACCTGGGAAAGAATTCTCTGTAGTAACTCAAAGCTCTCTCCATTTAGTGTCCCATCTCCAGCAGTTGGGGATTTTTGCATAATCGGGTCCAAAGTGTTCCCTGATGGGTACCTTGGTTTAGCACTTGTCTACACTTGAAAGTTAATTTGAATTAAGGTAGAGTGTGAATTTAAAGTGCAATAGCTATTCCTGATTAACCTCATTGGTAGAGAAGCCCTTAGTGATCAACTATAAAACTGAAGAGACAAAATCTCTCTCTTCCCCTCCCCCCAGTTTCTTTCCTCCTCTCTCTTTCCTCAATTCATAAATCACCTTTGCAAATAAAATCTGGATCTTGGGGATTAAAATATCACTTGAATTCGGAAATCCATTTTAAGGTGTAACTCAATAAATCTAACAAGACAACATCTGATCCATCTGATCTTTAATCTATGTAATAGGTGCAGGGAGTAGGTGGCTGGGATTTAGACTTCTCCTTATTTCCACAGAGGCCTTCTGGGTATTTTACAAAGCTGTGAAAGTTCACGTTCTAGGATAAGGTAAAATGTCTTTGAGGCATTGACTAGCACACATTTAATGAAGATAGAAAGCCAATCACTTAACATCAGATGAGGAACAGCAATTTCCTTCAGTCTGGCACGTTGTGTATTGAACAAAATTGCATGAGAGCTTTGAGCACTAGGAGAGCTGTCAAGTGACCGTTTGTCTAGGGGCTGGAGCAGTCCCCTTGGAAACAGCTTAAACCTTTTAAATGAAAGCATTACAAAATGTACATCTGTGTGTAATATATTGCTGGTAGGCTCAACTGTCAAGGGCTAAGCTACAAAATGTTTAATTTTTTTTCCTGATAGTAATTTTTACGCTTTCACACATGAACAGAATTCTCCATAGGACTACTAGTTTACTCAAGAATCAAGCGTTGTACATAATGTTTGCCCTTAAAAACTTTTCAATTTGCTTAGCTAACTAAATAACACTTGCCTCAGTCTTTGCAGTATTCCCTAGGTGTGTTTCATATAAAGAACACTGCAAATACTGAAGTTAGGGCAAAATCAGACTGTTTTAAGGTCACCCACTGTTTACTGAGGAGAGACTTGCTGATTTTAAGGATCTGTTAATGGATTTCCCTGATGGACAATATACCGATTTGTGTCTGCCATTATATATGTCTAAGGACCAAATCCAGGGATCTTTCTTATCATTATAAGTGTGTTAGTAGACAATTAGGCCCTGATTTTCATAAGCGCTGAGCACCCTCAACTCCAACGGAAGTCACTGGGAGACGAGATGCAGATGCTCTGCACCTCTGAAAATCAGATGCTTAGTGTGCATGCTTTTGGTGCACCTGAGAAATACATCCATGGCATATGAATGCAAACTCTGCTTAGATTTCTTACTGTCAACGTAGGGCTCCTTAATTTTACATGTTGTTTTTTAATTTTTTAAAGCTTTTAAAACAATATTTTTGTGGGAGTTTATGCACCATATCCTTCCACTATGAAAATAGTTCCTAGAAAAAGGCCAGAGAAAACAGGAGGGAAAAGAATACAAGGATAGAAGGACCAAAATACTTTTCCCTACTATTTTGAATATATTTATTCGGCCTCATTCTCCTCTCATGCCAGGGTAAATTGGGGGTAGCACTAGTAAAATCATTGAAGTTACACCAGTGTAAAACAGCTGTAACTAAGGGGAGTGTTTGGACTTTTTTTTTTCCTAATCCTTTCTCTCCCCCTCTCTTTTCTTGTTCCTTCCCCCTCCTCTTGTTCCCTCAAAGTACGACTGCCTTTTCATACATTCCGTAATGAACATGTTCTTTAATGAAAGGTAATGCTGGACATTGAACAGTTCCCACTTCAGCTTTGATACCCAGGGCCGGCTCCAGGCACCAGCCTGTGACCCTAACTGTGTTGCTTTGCATGTTTGCTGACTCTGTACTCCTCCTGTCTCCCTTTCGCCAGGCAGACTTTCTGTTGTTTTCCCAGAATCCTGGGAGAAAGCAGCACTGAAACGGGGTGAAAATGTAACAAGACTTGGTCCAATAGTTCAGAGAAGAACAGAGGAGCTCCTCTGCTCTTTTCCGCGAGTTTTCTTGATGATAGATGGGAATGCATTTGTTGTTTTGAAGAGATTATTCATGCCAGGGCAGAGACCCATTGGGATCAAAATAAATCTACAGCGGTAAAATAAACAAGCATAGGAGAAGTGATTATTTGAAACAAGCTGGGGAGAAATTAATGGTTATAAAATGATAGCAGGGCAGGTGTCAGGAGTTAGAAATTGGCAAAGATACCAACCCGTTGTTTATAAGAGGACCACAACATAAGGCAGGATAGTGGAGCTGCCTTGAGATCGAGTGCAGGTATAGTATTATGAATAATTCAGCAGCATTCCCCCCTTGGGAAAGTGTTGTGGGCCGAATTCTCACTGAGAGTTATTTAAGGCCAAGGGGAGATGTGCTGGAGTCTGGGTAGGAAGGGGCAGAATACTTTGTCCAGACCCACAAGGCTACACATTGTACTTACTCCAGCAGCCTTTAGTCTACCTTTACCCTTGTGCCTGCTGTAGCACCCTGGGCAGAGAGGGGTTCTGGCGAATGGATCCAAATAGTCATGGATTTACAGCAGTGAATGGTCTCTCTGTGAGACATCCCCACATGTTGCCCCACCCAATGAACTGTCTTCACTGTGTTCAGGCCCACAGTGCTCTCAGGCTGAGTTGTCGCACTCAGGGCCGCCTTCTCCCATAGATGGGTAGGGCCACGGTTTCCCCCAGAGGCACGTTTGGGTGCGATCCCAGTGGAGGCTTCTGACAAAATGTAGAAGCCATATGGCATGCATTGTGATTGGTTAGGGGTAGAAGCCTTCAGAAATGGTGGATTGCTGCCATAGAGAGAGAGAATAGGCATTCTGTCCCACAGCCGTCCACCCTGAGGCTGAGGGAAGCTAGGGAAAGAGGTGTCAGTGAGGGGAAAGAGAGAACGTTCACCCGTAGATTGTAAGCTCCTTGGGACAGGCAGCCTTTGTTGTTTGTATGTACTGCACAGCAGAGTGGGGCCGATTTTTTTCTCTGGTTTTCCCAGAATCACTGAAAGGGGGTAACAGTGCAATGAGAATTGGTCCAGTAGTTCAGAAGAGCGACACTGGGGCCCCTAGGTGCCACTGCACTGAAAAGAATAAATCATAATAAATAATAACCTTTCGTTTCCATGCTTAAAAAAAGAAGTCAAAGGAAGTAGCAAGCAGGAACCTCCATGTTATCGCATTACATTAGAACATATCATTACGTCGTTAGAACTTTTGTTCACTTTGATTTTTCTAGCTTCCCCTCCCCTTTTTTTTTTCTTTAGAACTTTTTATAGTTTGGTAATGAGTGAAGATAAGAACCCTGCCGATATCAGTCATACCTGTGAAAGAGAGGCAATCGAAAAGAGAATAAAGTTATGAATGTAATCTAGTTCAGGTGCATGCCCAATAAATTGTATCCTATGTAATAATAGCTCTTACATAGTGCTTTTCATGAGTACCTATCAAAAGTGATTTATAAAGGAGCTCAGCATAATTATCCCCATTTTACAGATGGGGAAACTGAGGCAGGGGGGAGTGAATGTCACCCAGAAGGCCAGTGACCAAGTTGGGAACAGAACCCAGATCTCGTGAGTCAGTTTAGTGCTCTATCCACTGGGAAATACGGCTTCTCACATGGGTACAAATTACTTCCACTGCTGTTTAGGCTTGTGTTCTACAGAGTGAGGGTAATTAAGCCTTATTATAAAGAGAAATATTTTGTGGATCACAGAAGTTACTTGTACATTGTGTCATAGTGTGGGTGGTTTTTACAGTGTAGATATGACATAACAAGGCCCTAAAGTAAAAAAGTTTGGGAGAGGGCAAAGGAAGGTTACACGAAGTAACATAGTGAGGTGGTTTATTTTCAACAAGGTGACATGGGTCACTGCTAGAGAAGATACAGATTATTAATTATTTGTATTGCAGTAGCGCTTAAATGCCCACACTAAAATTGAGGCCCGTTGTGTTAGACACAATATGGACTCAAAGGGAGAAACCTCTGCCCCAAATAGCTCACAGTCTACGTAGACGAAGATGGGAGAAGAAACAGAGAAGAAGTGACTTGTCCAAGGACACACAGTTAGGCCTGTTGTGGAGCTGGGAATGGAAATCAGGGCTCCTGACTCCCAGAGCAGTGCTCTATACACTAGACAGTGCTGCCTTGCAGATATTAAAGTTGTATAAAAGGCCACCCAGTCCATCTCCCTGCCAGTGAAGAACTGTTCCCTGTTGCACAATTATTACTGTATCATCCAGTTTACTTCTGAAAGTCTTGCATGAGGTGGATTCTATCTCTTCCCTTGGGAAGCTGTTCACATCCTGTAAGATGTTACTGTCGTGCAGTGCCGCCTGTGTTTTCTCTTTCTTAATTTCCTCCCATTACATCTCGTTCTATATCCTTGAGCCACCCTAAATAATTCCTCCCTGAACCACCGTTCAATGATGTAGTAAGACGGCAAAGCATGTCTCGACATCCTAACCAGGATAGTAAATGTTTAATATAATGCAGACCATGCAGTGCGAAGTAAAATTAAATGAAAAGTCAAATAAAGGGTACTTAAATGTAATAAATACCAGTTGTTTTTCAGCGCCAAGCAATAGTCTGAGTATTTGTTCCCTCTTATGTAGCAGTATCGGCAGCGTGCATCTCTGTGGTTTTCAAATGGCAATAGACACCCATTTGTAAGTCTGCTTCACCATGCCAAGCTTGTTAAAATAATAACTTACATTATTAGCTTTATTGGCTAGCCTCCCAATTTTTTTTCATTAATAGATGTGCAAGATGTCATTGTGCTGCTGGAGGGCCTCCCTTTCAGGTGGGATGTAAACCTGTGGTTCTGTCCACTTTTGGTTGTTCAAAACCTGGTGGTACTTTTTTTTGACGAATAGGATTTTTAACTAGAAATGACTGAGCAGTTTTTGTAAACATTTTTCCTACAAAAATTGGCTTTTCAATTAAACAGAAAACATGAGAATGTCTGTTTTTGCCAAATGTTTTGGGTTTTTGTAAAATAACCAAAACATTTTCAGTTTTTTGGTTTGACAAGCACACAAAAAATTCTACGAATAATGTCAATGAAACTGAAAAACTCATTTTCATCAAAAATGTACTTGGAAAATAAAATATATATTTCAATCAGTTTTAAGTTTTAATCTTTGTCTTGCTGATTTCAGGTAATTTAATTCTGGCTATTTAAATTCCCCTTGCAGTTTCAGATGAACATAGTATTCCTCACAGCAGTTTGGGGTAGTAAGTATACTGCTAGCCAGATGCTGTCTGCCATCCAGAGGAAGTTGTGTTTCAGCAACCGGTGAATTGATCCCTCTGTACACCTGGGGTTTTGTAATACAAGATGCTATAGAAGTGCAAACCAGTACTCTATCCGTTCAGTGATTAAAAGCAGTGAAATGGAGATGGAAGATGGAGGGCACAATACGAGTGAAAAGTATTATCACTGTTATAGTATAATTATTATATTATACTGATATACTTTATTGTGATAAAGAACCTCTTTCCATGTATGTGAGAAAACATGCTATTATTAAAGAAATTAAGAACATTATGGATGGCAAAATGTTGGCTTACAAATTTGTTTAGAAGAGGTTTTCTAGGTAGCCCCAGTTTCCACTTGAAAATCCAGGATACATAGTAGTTCGATTTTGTAATTGTGAGAGAAAAATATTGTCCACAACTTAATTGCATGTCCAGCTGTCTAGCTAAAAGAGCCCAAGAACCTTAGTCTGTTTAATTATTCTAATTTTAAAAACTTCGAAACATTGAAACAACCCTGCCTTCCATACTTAACTTAGTGCTTTAGCAGTGAATACTACAGGCTTCCCATCTCAGCAGTTTTAATCAAAGCACATTTTTCCACAGGAAAATAGACCATCCCATGTTTCACCCTGATTGTATGGGATGATAAATCACATTTAGACTATAAGCTCTTTAGGACAGAGACTGTCTTTCTTTTACACAATGGGCCTGAGATGTCTAGATAGTTCTGCAATATAAATAATAATAAGAGAAGTCCTGGCCATGCCTCAGCCTTCCCTTGTGACATGGGTCAACTCACTTTACCTCTCTCTGCTTGCTGATTGTACAATACTTGACTACTTCACAGGCTCAGTTCATTTACAATATTAATGGCAGAGGCAGGGCACAACAGGGGTGAAAAGTATTACTATTATAATACTGCAGTTATATTATAGCGTTATAATACTAGTCTGTTAGAATGTTTGTTTCTGCTGATTTTTGGCTTTGATCCAGCCAGACACAAAAGTTTGTGCTTAACTTTAAGCATGCGAATAACCCCACTGATATAACCACACATTTGAAAGATTCATATACTTTCCTGGCTCAGGGCTATAAAGAGTAGAAATTTTGACATGCTAACAGAATATTTGGATGTCAGTTGGAGTACTCACACGCTTCACTTTAAGCACCTGCTTAACTATTTTGCTGTGTTGGAGCCAATGTGCTGCAGTTCTGTCTGTTCATTCGGTCAATCAAGCCAATGGAAGAAGTGAATTCCCACTTACAAGAATAAGCCTTATCAGATCTTCTCAACAAATTCACCAGTCTCTGCTCTGCCTTGTTGATACATATTTACATTAAACCAAGCTCTCCATTTGTTTTGGTTGAAAGAAACCTGAGACAATAGAGAAAATGGGGGCTGATGTGACTCGTGGAGTGTGACTCTGCAGATGCCCTTAGCAGGGTCACTTCACCCAGTCTTCAGAGAGAGTTTCTTTTGCTCCCAAAGGAAGGCCATTAAGACTACGAATCCAACAGGCTTGCAGTTTCCTGGCTACAAATACAACGATCAGTAAAGATTTATATCACCATCTGTGGCTTCTGAATCTTGACTCGATTGTTCAGAGGCAACTGCTTGCCTGGACTCAGTCATAGAGCTGGTTGGGAATTTTCTGACAGATCAGATTGTCAGAAAATGCTGATTCATCTAAACTGAAATGTTGACATGAAAGGATCAGTTTCCATGAAGTTATTTTACTTGAAATTTTTTGGGAAAAACAGTTGAGAAATTGTCAAAGTTTAGTTTTGACATTTTCTGAATGAAGGAAACTATTTTGGGGTCAAAATGACTTTCATGTTTAGAAATTTAAGCTAAGTATGGTAAAAAAAATTAAAAAATTAAAAGGTCAATTGATACAAAACATTTTGATTGACCCTAACTCTATTTTTGTAGATTTTTGGTTCATGAACATTTTTGAGATTTCAACTTTTTGTCCCAGTTTGGGATTGGAAAATGTTTGGATCTCTTGAAAATTTTTATGGGATGGGAAAGCATTTCCCATCAAGCTTTACTTAATCAGTGAAAGAGGAAACTGGATCTTAAGATCTCTCCTCTCCTCTTCTCTTGCATGAGCTGAATTTAGCAATCCCTTCCCTGGAGAGTGGCCCTCTGTATAAGTTACTTGATAGATTGCACTCCAGGTTATGGTGCTCCAGGAAGTCAACTTCAGTCAGCTCAATGCTTCTTTATTTATATCTTGTCGAGTCTTACAATTAGCTGATTTATTAGGCCCATCTGCATTCTTGACCCTTTGAATATAGACCTGTGCTAAACTGTCATTGAGGTGGGCTGGAAAGTAACAAGTCTCATGATTCCATCTCAAAAGGGGCTGAAAGACTGTAATTCCTAAAGGAAATGCTAATGGCTGGATGATTGGATGTGTGAATTTCACTAAACCTAAGGCAAGTGCTATTCTTTGCAATAGTAGTTACAGGAGTGGGTGTGTCCTGAGAAGGAGGGGCTCTAAGGCCTGGTCTACAGTGGGGGAGGGGGGTCGATCAAAGTTACGCAACTTCAGCTATGTGAATAACGCAGCTGAAGTTGACGTACTTAGATCGACTTACCGTAGTGTCTTCACCGCGGTGAGTCGACTGCTGCTGCTCCCCTGTTGACTCCGCCTGCGCCTCTTGCGGCGGTGGAGTACAGGAGTAGATGGGAGAGTGCTCAGGGATCGATTTATCGCGTCTAGACTAGACGCGATAAATCGACCCCCGCTGGATCGATCACTGCCTGCCGATCCGGCGGGTAGTGTAGACATACCCTAAGAGTCTCTTGGCAATTAAGTGCAAGAACTCTGTGAAAATACTGTTTCCAATGGCCCAGGGGCGCATGGCGACTCTCCCACACCATACTGTGATGCTCATATAAAGCAACAGAGCAAACAATGCCAGGCTCAGGAAAACTTTTCATCCTTAAAATGAGGCCCTAGTCTGAAAAGAGACTGTGAAAACGGTATAACGGGAATCCATGTTAATTCTGTCTCTGTGTTTTCTGGATCAAATGCTCTCAATTGTTTGCTCAATGATTGTTACAGACCTGGCTGAGTCTCCCTGTGGACAAAAACAATTAGGAGTCCTTGTGGCACCTTAGAGACTAACAAATTTACTTGGGCATAAGCCTTCATGGGCTAAAACCCACTTCACCACAGTCAGTGGTAATTAGAGCCACCCTTTGGATTCTGCATGATTCCAAGCCAGCTGGGTCTGTAAAGCATCCCACTGTTACTAACTCGGCTTCTAAGGTACACTCCTGGGGGGCAGACTTCCTCTCTGGCAGCCTTCCTTGGGGTGTGGGACTCCACAGTCCAACTGTCCTGGAGGCCCTGACACCAGTGCTCTCCTCTTCCAAACCTCCTCCCCTGGCTTACAGACATGCCAACTCACACGAATGAATCGTGAGAGATGTGATTTCTAAGTAAAATTATTAAGCCTGATTCATGATCTCGCAATAGAGCTGACCAAAAAAAAAAAAAAAAATCCTGACGTTTGAGAGTTCTATCCCACGATCATTAGTCAGGCTTAATAATTTTACTTAGAAATCGCTGTCAGCCCCAGGCTGCAGGGGCTCCCACTGTGAACCAGCCCTGGGGCTGACAGCGGAAGCCACAGCCGCCCTGGGATGACAGTGGGAGCCCATCCTCGCGGGGTCCCCATGAAGACAGGCTCCCCACAGCGCCAGCCCCAGGGTGGCCGGGCCTCCCCGCTGTCAGCCCCAGGGCAGCCAAAGCTCCCAGCTGTCAGACCCAGGCAGCCAGGATTCCCTTGTCAGCAGGGCCGGTGCAACCATTTAGGCAAACTAGGCAGCCGCCTAGGGCGCCTAGTGGTTGGGGGTGCCTAAAAGCCTGCTCAGGCGAGGAGGTGGAGTGGAGGTGAGCTGGGGCGGGGGGTGGGAGGGACGCAGGGAAGGCTGCCTGCACAGGGGAACCGCTCCCCTCCCCAGATCACCTCCATTCTGCCTCCTCCGCTGAGCACACAGCCCCTGCTCTAAGTCTCCTCCAATCGGCGCCGCAAGCCTGCGAGGGGAGGAGAATTAGAGTGGCGCCGGCGTGCTCAGCGGAGGAGGCGGAGCCGAGGTGAGCTGGGGCGGGCTCCCCTAGCAGGGTTAGCATCCGCGGCGGGGGTCTCCCCAGGCGGGGTTAGTTGCCGCAGAGGGGGAGTCTCCCCAGGCGGGGTTAGCTGCCGCGGGGGGGGGGCTCCCCGGGCGGGGTTAGCTTCTGCGGGGGTGGGGAGTCTCCCCAGGCGGGGTTAGCTGCTGCGGAGGGGGGGTAGCTGCTGGGGGGGGGGGGCGGGGTTAGCTGGGGGGGGGGGGCGCAAGGTGGAAGTTTTGCCTAGGGCGTGAAACTTCCTTTCACCGGCCCTGCTTGTCAGCCTAGGAAGTGGGAGAGGGGACCCCACTGCAGCCTCCACAGGCCTGGGAGGAAGGTGAAGAACCCTAAGAGGAGCAGAGGTGAGGTTGGAAGGTCTGAACTATGGCCTGGGGGCTGAAGTGAGAAGAGTGGAGGCTGATGTGGTGGGAGGGCTGTATTGATGGTGGATTCTGAGCAGATGAGATGAGAGCTGGGAGGGTGAACTGAGGGCATTGGGCGCCAGTGGGGTAGAGGGTCTGAACTGATGGGGTGGTGGTGATGGCAGCAGGGAGACTGAACTGAGGGGGAGCTGAATTGGGGGGGTTGGGTGGGGACAGAACTGATGGGGGACAGGATTAATTTCTGGGCAGCAGATGGGCAGATATCGGGGTGAGAGCTCCTGCAGCAGGGGCCAAAATCACCTTATCTGGTACATGTGGGAGAATGGGGAACATGCACACACCCTGGGGGTGGGCAGGAGGAGTTCAAAAATCAAGAGAGTGACCTAAAAACACAATATCATCTTTTTTAAAAAAATCTCATGATTTGGGGGGATCTGACTCTTGATTTCTGATCTCATGAAGTTGGCAATACTGGATTATGCATGCTCCCCCCGGAGTTCCACCTCTGGGGAGTCTCATGTTTATAGTTCAACCCTTTGGGGCCAGGTAAAGTAAGAAACACAGGCTTTGCACAGAAGATTCTAAAACCACAGTAACTTTCGCTTTCAAAGCATACAGGAGTTACAGATCTTTAGGCAAAGCAACAAAAGCTGACATTCTCTCTCCCTTGAGTATGCCCATCCGTTCTTGTGAGTCCGTAGGTCCAGTCCATGTCAGTTGGATAGGCCCCTCCAGCCCTCTGACCCAGTGAGAAAGACACTCCTTCGTTGTCTAGTGCTGTTTACTCCATGATAAAGGTTTACCCCTTAAATGAGGTTTTTGTCCATTCTGTCAGTGAGTAATCGAGCATCTTCAGAGCTCCAGTCAGGTGGTTCATGCCCATCCTCCCCCAAGAGTTCAAACTGGGAAAGCCAGTTTCTGTCAACCTGGCTATTCCCTGTAGCAGAACCATTGTTAAGACAATCACCATGGTGTTAGTCGCTTCAGGGAGGTCTCGGGCTTTATAAACTGCCTTAGTCCAGTATTTCTCATATGCGGCCATCGTGGCTGCATGTAGCAACCAGCAGATTTTTTTTGCGGCCACAGTAGCCTCCAAAGCCTGGGCAGAGATGGGGGGATGGGGCAAAGCAGCAGGGGTCGGTGCCTGCACTTCGCAGCCTCCTTGGGGGTTCCAGGCAGCACCGCTAGACACGTGGGACTGGTGTGCATGGTGCCGGAGGTACCTGGACTCTTCAGGCAGCCAGCGAGTTCCTGACCCATCTTCCCCAGGGCCCTAAGGCTTGGGCTTCGAGACGCTGGGGCTCGGGCTTTGTATTTTAGGAAAAATTGTCAGATCAGCCACCAGCAAGACTTGTGGTGAGGCCACCAAAAAATTTGTTGTGAGAACCCTTGCCTTAGTCTGTCTGTGACATCTCTAGGTAGCTACAGACTACAAATATAAATCACAGTTTTCAAAATGTTGATTACAAGGTCAAGTGAAGGTCATAATTTGATAGAGGTGTATGGACATACCAGTCAGTCACAGTGATTTCATTTTCTAACTGGCTGCAAATACAATGTTGGGCCTTGAGCATCAAGCTGGGTTCTTACGGTCTCATAGAGGTAATAGATATTTAGGATTGGAAGGGATCTCGATAGGTTGTCCAGTTCTGTCCCCGCACTGAGGCAGGAATAAGTATTATCTAGACCATACCTGACAGGTGTTTGGAGGCTTTTAAGAACAAGTTAGACAATGATGGAGATTCCACAACCTCCCTAGGTAATTTGTTCCAGTGCTTAAGTACCCTTACGATTAGGAAGTTTTTCCTAATGTCTAACCTGTCTTGTCCTGTCCTCAGTGGTGTGGGAGAACAATTTATCACCCTCCTTCTAAGGAAGGATAGAAGGGAGTACAGCAAAATAGAGACAATGGATTTCAGGAAGGCGGATTTTGGTAAGCTCAGAGAGCTGATAGGTAAGGTCCCATGGGAATCAAGACTGAGGGGAAAAACAACTGAGGAGAGTTGGCAGTTTTTCAAAGGGACACTATTAAGGGCCCAAAAGCAAGCTATTCCGCTGGTTAGGAAAGATAGAAAATGTGGCAAAAGCCCACCATGGCTTAACCACGAGATCTTGCATGATCTAAAAAATAAAAAGGAGTCATATAAAAAATGAAAACTAGGACAGATTACAAAGGATGAATATAGGCAAACAACACAGGAATGCAGGGGCAAGATTAGAAAGGCAAAGGCACAAAATGAGCTCAAACTAGCTACGGGAATAAAGGGAAACAAGAAGACTTTTTATCAATATATTAGAAGCAAGAGGAAGACCAAAGACAGGGTAGGCCCACTGACTCAGTGAAGAGGGAGAAACAGTAACAGGAAACTTGGAAATGGCAGAGATGCTTAATGACTTCTTTGTTTCGGTCTTCACCGAGAAGTCTGAAGGAATGCCTAACCTAGTGAATGCTAATGGGAAGGGGGTAGGTTTAGCAGATAAAATAAAAAAAGAACAAGTTAAAAATCACTTAGAAAAGTTAGATGCCTGCAAGTCACCAGGGCCTGATGAAATACCTCCTCTATTAGCTCCTTGAGTATTCTAGGATGCATCTGAGCCTCTAGCTATTATCTTTGGAAAATCATGGGAGACGGGAGAGATTCCAGAAGACTGGAAAAGGGCAAATATAGTGCCCATCTATAAAAAGGGAAATAAAAACAACCCAGGAAACTACAGACCAGTTAGTTTAACTTCTGTGCCAGGGAAGATAATGGAGCAAGTAATTAAGGAAATCATCTGCAAACACTTGGAAGGTGGTAAGGTGATAGGGAATAGCCAGCATGGATTTGTAAAGAACAAATTGTGTCAAACCAATCTGATAGCTTTCTTTGATAGGATAACGAGTCTTGTGGATAAGGGAGAAGCTGTGGATGTGGTATACCTAGACTTTAGTAAGGCATTTGATATGGTCTCACATGATATTCTTATTGATAAACTAGGCAAATACAATTTAGATGGGGCTAATATATGGTGGGTGCATAACTGGCTGGATAACCATACTCAGAGAGTTGTTATTAATGGTTCCCAATCCTGCTGGAAAGGCATAACGAGTGGGGTTCCGCAGGGGTCTGTTTTGGGACCGGCTTTGTTCAATATCTTCATTAACGACTTAGATATTGGCATAGAAAGTAAGCTTATTAAGTTTGCAGATGATACCAAACTGGGAGGGATTGCAACTGCTTTGGAGGACAGGGTCATAATTCAAAATGATCTGGACAAATTGGAGAAATGGTCTGAGGTAAACAGGATGAAGTTTAACAAAGACAAATGCAAAGTGCTCCACTTAGGAAGAAAAAATCAGTTTCACACATACAGAATGGGAAGAGACTGTCTAGGAAGGAGTACGGCAGAAAGAGATCTAGGGGTTATAGTTGACCACAAGCTAAATATGAGTCAACAGTGTGATGCTGTTGCAAAAAAAAGCAAACGTGATTCTGGGATGCATTAACAGGTGTGTTGTGAGCAAGACATGAGAAGTCATTCTTCCGCTGTACTCTGCGCTGGTTAGGCCTCAACTGGAGTATTGTGTCCAGTTCTGGGCACCGCATTTCAAGGAAGATGTGGAGAAATTGGAGAGGGTCCAGAGAAGAGCAACAAGAATGATTAAAGATCTTGAGAACATGACCTATGAAGGAAGGCTGAAAGAATTGGGTTTGTTTAGTTTGGAAAAGAGAAGACTGAGAGGGGACATGATAGCAGTTTTCAGGTATCTAAAAGGGTGTCATGAGGAGGGAGAAAACTTGTTCACCTTAGCCTCTAAGGATAGAACAAGAAGCAATGGGCTTAAACTGCAGCAAGGGAGGTCTAGGTTGGACATTAGGAAAAAGTTCCTAACTGTCAGGGTGGTTAAACACTGGAATAAATTGCCTAGGGAGGTTGTGGAATCTCCATCTCTGGAGCTATTTAAGAGTAGGTTAGATAAATGTCTATCCGGGATGGTCTAGACAGTATTTGGTCCTGCCATGCGGGCAGGGGACTGGACTCGATGACCTCTCGAGGTCCCTTCCAGTCCTAGAATCTATGAATCCTCTTTATAACAACCTCTTATGCACTTGAAGACTGTTAATGTGTCTCTCCTCAGTCTTCTCTTCTCCAGACTAAACACGCTCATTTTTTTCAATCTTTCCTCTCAGGTCATGTTTTCTAGACCTTTACTCACTTTTGCTGCTCTCCTGTGGACTTTCTCAAATTTGTCCACATCTTTCCTGAAGTGTGGTGCCCAGAACTGGACACAGTATCATAGAATCTCAGGGTTGGAAGGGACCTCAGGAGGTCATCTAGTCCAACCCCCCGCTCAAAGCAGGACCAATCCCCAGACAGATTTTTGCCCCAAATCCCTAAATGGCCCCCTCAAGGATTGAATTTACAACCCTGGGTTTAGCAGGCCAATGCGCAAATCACTGAGCTATCCCTCCCCCCCATAAAATTTAAATCCCCACATGCCTAAATGGCCCCCTCAAGGCCTGAACTCACAACCCTGAGTTTAGCAGGGCAATGCTCAAACCACTGAGCTATCAACGTAAGTTGAGCCTTATTAGTGCTGAGCAGCATGGAAGAATTACTTCTCATGTATTTCTTACAACACACCTCCTAATACATCTCAAATGATGTTTGCTATTTTTGCAACAGTATCACATATTGATCCATATTTAGTTTGAGATCTACTATAACCCCCAGATCCTTTTCTGCAGTACTTTTTCCTAGGAAGTCATTTCCCATTTTGTATTTGTGCAATTGATTATTCCTTCCTTAGTGTAGTACTTCGCATTTGTCTTTCTTGAATTTAATCCTATTTCATTCAGAACGTTTCTCCAGTTTTTCATAATATTTTGAATACTAATCCTGCCTCCAAAGCACTTACAGTCCCCCCACTCCCTCCGCCCTTGGTATTGTCCATAAGCTTTATAAGTGCATTCTCTATGCCATTATACTGCTCATTTATGATGACATTGAACAGAGGCAGAACCAGGACACATTCCTGTGGGACCCCACTTGATATACCCTTCCAGCTCCAGTTGTGAACCATTGATAACTATTCTCTGAGTACGGTTTTCTAGCCAATTGTGCACCCATCTTATATTTGTTTATCTAGGCTATATTTCTCTAGTTTGTTTGAGATGGTCTCGTAGACTCATAGACATGTAGGTCAGAATGGACCATCGTGATCATCTAGTCTGATCTCCTGCACATTGCAGGCCACAGAACCTCACCCACCCACTCCTGTAATAGACCCCTAACCTCTGGCTGAGTTACTGTCATGTGAGACAGTATCAAAAGCTTTATTAAAGTTGAGATATATGACATCTAGTGCTCCACACACACACCCACCCACACACACACCCCGCCTCCTCTAGGCTTGTTACCCTGTCAAAGAAGGATAGTAGGTTTGTTTGACATGATTTATTCTTGACAAATCCTTGTTGACTGTTACTTATTTCTTCTAGGTACTTACAAATTGATTGTTTATTTGCTCCATTATCTTTCTGGGAACCGAAGTTAAGCTGACAGGTCTGTAATTCCCTGGGTTGTCCTTATTCCCCTTTTTATAGGTAGGTACTATATTTGTCCTTTTCCAGGCATCTGGGATCTCGCCCGTCCTCCAGGAGTTCTCAAAGATAATCGCTAATGGCTCCGAGATCTCTTCATCCAGTGTCTTAAGTATTATGGGATGTATTTCATCAGACCCTGCTGACTTGAAGACATCTAACATGACTTTCAAGTTAAAAAAGAAAAAAGTCTATAGGCCATATTATGCCCCCGTACCTGTGCAACCTCGTAGTCTTCAGAGTGTGTTCTCAGCCCCAACGCCATCAGTGGGTGTGCACAGGTGTAACTGATTCTGTTGAGGATGCATGAATAGGAATAGAATCCAGCTCACTCTCTTAGCTGCGTTAGTTCTGCAGGGGTCACAAGAGAATCCAGGTGTAAACGTTGTTCCCGACAGTCCTCTGAATACATAGAGGAAGCAGATCTGCTGAGTCAGGGAGCATTTTTGTATAGTCATTGTTGATATCAGAACCACACTTAGAATCCTAGAAATGTAGGGCTGGAAGGAACCTTGAGAGGTCATCTAGTCCAGCCCCCTGCACTGAGGCAGAACCAAGTAACCCTAGACTAGGTAACGAGGTTATTACATGGGGGGGGTCGCGGTCTGTCGGCCTTCACCCCAAACCCCGCTTTGTCTCCAGCATTTATAATGGTGTTAAATATATAAAAAAGTGTTTTTAATTTATAAGGGGGGTCACACTCAGAGACTTGCTATCTGGAAGGGGTCACCAGTACAAAAGTTTGAGAACCACTGCCCTATTCCATCCCTTGCAGGCCTTTGTCTATCCTGTTCTTAAAATCCTCCAGTGAAGGGGATTCCACAACCTGCCTTGGAAGCCTATTTCAGCACTTGAACATCTACAAAATCAGGCTATGAGGTAGCAAAAAGTATGCAGCTTATTTTGCAAACATCAACAACAGAAAGCAGTGTGAAGAATGGGGTCCAGTGGGCGTTACAGAGCTGCACACCAGATTACGTTTGATGTGCTCCTAACTGGGAGAGGAGGGGGGAAGATAGTAACAGATAATAGAGAAGTCATCCTGAGAGCAAAGAGAAGTGTTTTAAATATATATATATATTTCTACTGTATATCCGAGGGATTAGGAGCTACTGTATCTCTGATCTTTATGGAAGGTTCCATGTTGTTAAACAAACAGTAAAACTGATAGTTATCTCTGTAACGAATCATAAAGAGACTTCTCTCAATGAAATAAACTTAATGTACAGTGTCATATGGTAGGCAAGTACCTGCAAATGTGGCAGGTTTAATAAGGGTTCAGAGACTGACATATTGGTTTGCAGCAGGCTAGTTAGTTAATCTGAATTTCACCTTCAACCTCCTAAATAGGGGGTAGATTTATGAAGTTGAAAATTCCAGGAACTGCTGACTGTTGCAGTTACAATCGTGCTAATCTGCCTGACCTGCTCTTAATGCTATAATTGTAACAGTAGGAGACTGTTGAATTAAAGAACTGTTTCTCATAGTCTTTAGAATGGAAGGTGCACTTCTCTATGTAAACTTGTTAAGGCAGTAAATGTGACGGGTTGGATTTTTTGTATTGCTGCCATTTTTCTCATTACTTCTATTCACTGGAGTCGTCTAGTTTTTCTGAATAGCTCTAAGTATTTACAATGCCAGCGAGATACAATTTGATAATGAAGAGCATGGTGGTGAAATACTTTGGATTAAGTTACAAAGAATTTAAAACAACAGTGGACATATGCCTCAAGCCATGAACTGGAAGAAAAAATAAATTCCTTTGACCCGTTATTGAGGAGTTGGATACAAGATACAGTATTCATGGCATAGTTTAGCTGCCTAGACAGCTGTTGAATAACAAACACAGTTAAACATGGATTGTCAAGGACATTCCTACATTACATGGAGGAAAAACTTTATGATGTGTAAAGTAGAGACTATAACCTAAAGGAGCCATTCTGGGTTTTCTTCTGAGCAATAGGAAGGAATTGAGAATGTGAAAGTAATAGGGAGGCTTCAAACTAGTGAGTAAAAACTATTTGAATTCCAAATGAATATGTTCATAAAATGCAACAGGACATGGTTATTGGGTTTCAGGAAAGAAATTCTGTCAGAATTCAGAAACCTACTGAATATGGTGCAGTGAAAGGCAATATTTAAAGTTCAAATTTCCTTGGATGTGAACTTGTTATACGGACAGAACTCCAGCCAAGGGACTGTAACTGAATGATTAAAAAGCAATGTATGCTATTGCAGGGAAGTGTCCATTGTAGTGCTAAGGGTATCTGCTTTGGGCACCGCCCCATTTAATATCTTCATTTATGATCTTAAAGAGCGTGTTAATTACATTTGCCGATAATATTAAAAGCAAGATTCTGCCCTGGGCAAACTCAGGCTGCTGGGTGTGGGGGATGCAGTTGAATCATCTAAAAATTCTTTTGGTAGATTGTAGGGTGCACATAATGGGATGATACTACTGCTCTGCCACCCTTTGAAGGGGTACAGCCAGCTCCCTGCTTTGTATCCAGGGACTAATATGTGGGGAGGAGGAAGGTCCTTGGCCTTGACCTGACCCCTCCTCACCTCCTTTGGAGCAGCTGGCACCTATTTGCTCATCCTGAGAACAAAGAGAAGGTGCTAGCCTTGAGCTGGGACTACAGTCCTCAACAGGATTCAGGCCAGCCCCAGCAGAAGATGCAAGGGGATTGAATTCCTTGTGCCATTTGCCACCCCCACCTGCAAAGGGGCCAGCCGACAGCCGCCTCAAAATGAGAAGAGATGGCTAACCTTCAGGAAGGATATTAAAACAATGCAAAGGGAATGGAAGATGTCAGAAGTGTGGGCTACAAATAACAAAAGGAGATTTGACCGGTAAAAAGTGCAGGCTAATGTATCTGGGCGGACTGAATACAGATATTCAGTGAGACAAAGCTACCTGGAAAGCAGAAACATCAAGAGACATTGCAGGTTTCAGCGGACAGCAAACAATATATAAGCCTGAATTGTCATAGCATGACAAAAAGAGGCAGTGTTATTTGGGGCTACATATGCAGAGGCATCATTTCTTTGTCCGTAGGGAGATGTTATTTCTCTCTAGATGGCACTGATGAAATTGCACCTAGAATACTGTTGATACACGTTGACAAATTGTTGGGAATTCTGAGAACAGCAGCAAAAATCATTAAGGAGCTAGAAGATTTGACTTGGAGGAAAAAGAAAATGGCGTGCTAGAAATGGAAGGGTGGAAAAGAGAGGAACTGTTTGTTATCCCAAGGTGACAAAGACAGGAGTGAAAGGATTGTGTTAAGCACAGGAAATTGGGCTGTATATCAAGAAATATTTGCCAAATGGTGAGACATTTTAGTTGGCCTTCCAGGAGAAGCAGTGGAAGCTGCTTGAGTTATTATTTCTCATCTGGAAATTTGTACCTGTTTGTTACAGATAACACTCAAATACAACTGAAAGAGATTAGATTAATAAAAACTTATTTGTCTTCAGTTTGTTCATTTAATACATTTGACAGCACTTTGTGTCTAGTAGGTTTGCTGGTTTACTGCTATTTGGACTACCTGTCTTGTGGCCTAGCATGAAGTCACACTATGCTGGGAGGAAACAAGCATATGTAACCCATGCTTACTCATTCTAGCTCTCTGTCCCTGGAAAACAGAGAGGTTTAAGAATTAGCTACTGGCTCTTGACTACCAGAGCTTAGTCTTTTTGGATATGGCTACGCTGCAAAGAAAAATGCATGGCGCTGAGTCTCAGAGTCCAGGTCAATTGACTTCAGCTTGGGCTCTCGGGCTAAAAATAGCAATGTAGATATTCCTGCTTGGGCTCTGAAACCTAGGGAGGGGAGAGGGTCTTGCAGCCAAAGCCCCACGATTCTGAGTCAGTTGACTTGGGCTCTGAGACTCAGTGCCACGTGTGTGTTTGTTTTTTGCAATGTAGACATACCCTTAGTCAGGCAGATGAGGATCATACTTTTGGATCCAGAGGTCCTGCGTTCACTACCCAGGTACTGCAAAAGTGTTTGTTTACAGTTTCCAGACTGGTGGAGTCCCCGTCTCCCCCCAGCAGAAAATACAGCGTAGCCACCTCACTGGTGATGTGTTGTAAGGATGAATTACTTAATGTCTGTACAGCGGTTTGGACACCTAAAGCACCCACTAAGCCCTTACTTAACACACCAGCAGCAGCAGCAAAGTTGAAACTGAAGAGGCAGCAGTCAGGTGTGTGCACAGAAAGGAAAGGGCATGTTTGGTAGCTGTGCTAAGCCACAAGATTTCTAGTCATCAACAGGGGAGCAGAGAGGCTGTTACGTTTTTTTAAGTGTGTGTGTCATATATATAATTTCCATTCACACTATTTAAAGGACCTTTTGTCAGCGAATCTATTTATTAAATGATTCTGTCAATTAAAATTTTCTAATTCACAGAGTCCCTTTTAACCCTTGACTGAATAGGGCAATTCCCAAGAGAGTCTAGCATAGAGAACTATGTGCACTCACAAGGGGATGTATTAATAGGTCTTTTCTAGCCCTAATTTCTATGATTCTGTAATGAGATTTATCCACTGTTTTATGGTGGGGTCTCTTCACAGCTAGAGTAGATGGGCCAATAATGTGGGAATCTCATTTCCTCTGCTATTTTAGCTATGAAAAATTAATGACAATTAACTTAAACTCAGTTGACAGGAAATGGAACCTTAACGCTGTTAGAACCTTAAACTATGGAAGATGCACTTGCCTTTTTTTATCTAGTAATCTGTTAATTTGCTTTAATATTTATGAGTAGTGATGGCAATTTATTTTTTTTCTTTCTCTCCCCTATTCCTGTTATTAACCTGATCTGTTTTTTTAAAAGAATAAATAACTCTCTTTTTCGCATTTCCAAAGCTTGAAGTTAAATTTGAAATAGTCACCACACAAATGTACGCTCCAGTAAATTAAACAAATTCGGACACATTCGACTTTACATTAAGGCCCTTTTATACCACTCTGCCAGTGTAAAGGGGCCTTCAAGTGGAAGTGAATTACATCAGCATACATCGAAATGGTTTTAGGTGATTTGTCCACATTACTGAGAAACCTTGAATTTAAAACGGTCTCTTGTGCCTATTGTTTTAAATTTTGAATTAACCATCGTTTTGCTTATTCAAGCGAAGAAAGTGGGAATCTGAGATAGATTGTGCACAATTAGTGAGCATTGACCACAGTCAGTCTGGCTCGGGTACGTTTAGTGGACCCCTTTTGTTAGTTACATGGGTCCGATCCCATTGACTTTAGTGGCATTACACCAGAGAAACTAAGAACACAGTTTGTTTCAGTAAATCTGAGCCTGATTCTCCATTGTCCTCCACCTTATGTAGTCATTTATACCAGGGCAAAATTAGTGTAAAACGTTGCCATTCTCATCTGGTATCATTTTACATTCTCGTTCCTTTCCCTTTCCGTGGTATAAATGACTACACAAGAAGCAGTGCAACGGAGAATTAGACCCTCTAATGTATTCACTTAGAAATTACTAAAAAGCAACAGAGGGTCCTGTGGCACCTTTAAGACTAACAGAAGTATTGGGAGCATAAGCTTTCGTGGGTAAGAACCTCACTTCTTCAGAACCTCACCTCTTGCATCTGAAGAAGTGAGGTTCTTACCCACGAAAGCTTATGCTCCCAATACTTCTGTTAGTCTTAAAGGTGCCACAGGACCCTCTGTTGCTTTTTACAGATTCAGACTAACACGGCTACCCCTCTGATACTTAGAAATTACTGTATTCCATAATATGGTTAATTTCTATAGGATCTTTCATCTGATGATCCCATATATTAAGTCACTTAGCATCATAATATTCCACCTGTTTTACAGATAGATAAAATAGTGCCTGGATATTACCACCTAAATACAAAGGTGATGAGCTCTCTAGAAACAGTTTAGGCCCAGATCCTGCAAACACTTATACCTGCGCTTTAAGCATTTCAGTACTCCCTGTGGAATCAGTAGGACTGCTGCAATTTAAACATGTGCTCCCAAGAGCTGCACTTTAGGTTACATTTACACCGCCCACCACTGGCGCAGCATGTAGGGTATGTATAGCTACAAACTGCAGTGAAAAGCAAGCTGCTGGAGTCTTTCTCCACTGCCTCTCATATGCTGGAGCCTTTCCCTGCTTCCTGAGCCTTTCTCGTAGGTGGGAAAAGACTCCAGCGTCGGGGAGGCAACGGGACACTATACTGCTAAAAATAGCAGTATAGTCAGGGGAGGCACTGCTTGAGCAAGTAGAGAGCTATGTATGGTACATACCCACAGGGTTCAGGTGTGTCTTTACTCACCTAAGCAGTGCCTCACCGTCTACGCTGCTATTTATACTCCTGCTGAGGGGGTTGGGGGGGGCGTGCACTGTATGTTTTCTACATGCTACCATCAGGCGTGTGCATTGTAGACGTACCAGGCGTAGAGAAGTTAAGTGACTTACCTGAAATCTCTGCATGAGACCTGGGACTGCAACCCAGGGCTCCTGACACCCAGTCCTCTGCTCTAGCCTCTAGACCAGGGGTAGGTAACCTATGGCACGCGAGCTGATTTTCAGTGGCACTCACACTGCCCGGGTCCTGGCCACCGGTCCGGGGGGCTCTGCCTTTTAATTTAATTTTAAATGAAGCTTCTTAAATATTTTAAAAACCTTATTTACTTTACGTACAACAATAGTTTAGTTCTATATTATAGACTTAAAGAAAGAGACCTTCTAAAAACATTAAAATGTCTGACTGTCACGTGAAACCTTAAATCAGAGCGAATCAATGAAGACTCGGCACACCACTTCTGAAAGGTTGCCGACCCCTGCTCTAGACCATGCATTTGCATTCTATGTTTATTACAGATTGCATTCTATGTATTTATTACAGTGTGTGTTCTCTTGTAATGTAAAGTCCACTATCCAAAATTTCTTTTTACCTGTGACAAGTGGGGGCTAAATGTTAGGTTTTCAATGCAGCTATTGTAACTGAACAACTGCCATGTGGCTCTGTCTGATTTAAGACTTAGGGCAGGGACAGGGTTTCTGTGTTGTTGTTTGGGGTTTTTTTTTTTTTGCGCTATATTAACCTTAAGGAGGTTTTGTTTTGCTGTTGGCCTGTTCCCTAGATGACTGTTTTGAAGTAGGGGAGAGGAAGGGAAATCTGAAAAGGAAGCAATAATTCATAGGCAAAATGACAACTATAAAACTATAATGAAGTGCTGCAGTGTTAGAAAGATTTGCCCAGCAGACACAGTAGGGGCATTTTGTCCCTGGTAGACGTCCACTGACTTCAGCGGAGCACTCCCAGGCATGACTTTGGCCCAGCATGCGTTGTTGACCTAACTCCAACGTACTATATCAGAGCACTGGCCGGTTAGGCTTTAGTAAAGTTGACCCTAACCCTAACAATTGTTAAGTGAATCAAATCATACTAGCTTATTTCTCGAGCGCTGGTGCTTTTAATATGCAGCCTGACCAATTTCATTGCCCAAGGCAAGAGGCAGTGGTTTTCAGATATTAAACTTCCATGTGGGTTATTTGTTCCATGGGCCGATCTTGCAGTGCCACTTGGAGAAGGGGTGAAAATCAGAGAGCTGAGAACAACAGTTGCTATTCAGAGACCCGTGACCTTAAAAAAAAAAAATCGTCAGTCCCTGTGAGGCCGTTCATTCTCAGGAAAGAAAGTACTTAAGAGCATAATTCTTCCACAGTACCAAGTAACAACCTTTTAATAAGCATCATTAAGCCTTTAGATTGCAATAAGAGGCCATCCGCCCTTTTATCCCATATTAGATTGCCCAAATTCTTCTTTGCCCTCTTTGCTGTGGTTAGATGAAAGCCCTGTGTATTCATATTGATCTTTAAAAGCACTTTCTCTCCCCTTGTACCAGTTCACTGCATCACTTCTAATTGCAGTTTATCTGATCTCTCTTACTTTGGCTCCAGCCCATTCAAGACTTTCAAAACTGTTGTTTCGTGCAGGTCTTGGAACCGAATGATCATGTTTCTTACATCATTCCAGCAGATAACATTAGGATCTTTGTTTGGATAGAATTCAGAAGAAAAATAACATGCTATCCTTTCTCTCCCCCACACACCTCTCTTCCATAAAGGTTATTTAGAGCTAGATGCAGCAGAGTCCAGAATGACTTTTGTGTGTGTGTGTGTGTGTGTGTGTGTGTTTTGCCCCCCTCCTCCCCTTTTTAGTTGGTATTAGGTTTTCCAAATGTTAGACATTATGGAGGTGTAGCTATGTTGAAATATAACTCTTGACGCAAGCTAAGCCCTTCAAGGCTGTTGGAATAAATGGTTCTCAGAGTTATTCTTTTTCACTGGGAAAGACAAAAGTTGCTCTTTGACAGGGTAATGAAATGATATAGGCAACAAAGCTATCAGTCGTGGGGTTATCAAGTATATGAATGTAAACAGGCCTTAGCTTCAGTGGCGCTGTATCCCTCTGGCGGTGTCTGTAGCTTTTCTTTCTGGTTTGCAGTTTGGGTTCGCACAGACTTACCAGCTTGAGAATCAATGTCGCTATTTCAAGTCCTATTTTCTCCCCTTCCTTTTTCCTATACAGTCCAGCATGGAACACTTGGATTCCTGTTGGTTCTAAGAATAGGTGATAGGAGCCAGGCCTACGCGGCCAGGTAGTTTAGAAACAGGCACTTAAAGTTTGAGTGGCTTAGTAATGAATTGAAGTGAGGAAGCATGCATGCATGCACATGGGCTAAGCAGGTTTGATGCTAGGAACAGGCCTTATTGGGCAACCGCAGACACTGAAAGCACTGTGCGAGCTGCAGAACAGAAAATCATGCAACGCATTTGCCTTTCATAAATGCTCTGAAACAACTAAATTTTCTTATGGGGGATTCATTACCAAATTTGGACATGGTGGTTCCCCATCTAGTGAACATGCAGCTTCACTTTATAGTGACATTCACAGCATCCTCTGTCCAGTATTTTGTGTATGTGTGTGTGTGTGTGATAGAAATGTCATTTTTGAATGTTTTCTTCCTTCTTCCCACAAGATTTAATTGACCAACTTGCTGTTTCATCATATGCAGCTTAATCTTATGCAAGAATGTGAAATGGCACATGATTTTCATTCTGGAGAGATAATTGACCCCTCTGTGATTTCAACCAAATGGGATGAAGAATTTCTTTCTTGGGCGGGGGAGGGGGGGAAGGGGGGGAAAGGGGGAGGTGTTGTGGGAGGGAAGAGGAACAAAATTTCTTCTTCGAGTGATTGCTCATACAATTCCAGTTAGGTGTGTGCGCGCTGCGTACACAGTCGTCGGAAAGTTTTTCCCCTAGCAGCACCGTTGGGTTGGCTGTGGAGCCCCCTGGAGTGGCGCCTCCATAGTGCTCTATATATGACCCTGGCGCCTCCTCACTTCCTTCTTACTGCCAGTGACGGTCGTTGGAACTGTGGCATCTTGCTCAGCAAGCTCTCCACATTTCCCTAGCTCTATTTACTTAGAGTTTGTTTTCCATAGTTAGTTTAGTTAGTTATTAATTAATATAGTGTTAATAGTTCATTATCAGGAGTGGGGGGGTTCCCCTTCAACCCTGCTGTGCTCTCCCGGGGGACTCAGGGCATGCCTAAGTCCCAGGGGTTCAAACCCTGCAAGTCCTGCAACAAGCCTATGCCAACGGGTGACCCCCATGAAGCTTGCTTAAAGTGTCTGGGGGAAACACATCAGGCAGATAAGTGCAGGATTTGCAAAGGGTTTCATCCGAGAACGAAGAAGGACCGGGACTTTAGACTGAAGCAGCTCCTCATGGAGGTGGCACTTAGACTGCAACCAGCATCGGTGCAGCAGGACCCAGCAGCGAGTGCATCGGTGCGTAGAGCCCTGGCAGCTGCGGAGACAGCACCGCGGAAGGACTCTGGATGAGATCCGTGGCACCCCCGCTCTCCGGCGACTACTTGGCACCGGTCTCATTTCCCAGGTCAGAAGTGGCACTGGAAACAAAGGAGGAGTGGTTCCCCGACTTCGGGACCCAACCCCTCAGAACCGGCCAATGGGTCCCAGGGAGGAGCCCCCAGTGCCAAAAACTTCAGAGCCAGCACTGTCAGTCCCGCAAGGGGGGCCGTTGAGTCCGGTGTAATTGGACTCACCATGTCAGGTGGTGGAGGAGGCGCAACTGCCTTCCACCCCAGGCACATTTGAGGCTGCGAGAGACCTCATAGACATGACGGCACCCAGCCCTTTGCGCCAAGCCCCCGATGCCACACCGTGCAGCACCGTCCCGGTGCCACATGGAGTCTTCACGCCAATCACACTTGTGGCATGATCAGACTCACGGCATCGGTCACCCTCGCGGCACTGCTCCAGGTCCCACCAGCGTTCCCGTTCGCAGCGTCAATCGCCATCACGCAGCAGGTCCCGGCGCAGTCTGTCACAGCACCGTTCCGGGTCATTGCGCAGACCCCGCTCGCGGTACCGCTCCAGGTCGTGGTATTGTTCCAGGTCGCGGTACTGCTCTCCAGCCTCACGGCAACTGCTCCCCGACTCAGCAGCGCTCTGCACTGCCTCGGTCCTCGCAGTCTAGGTCCACGTCTTCAGGCACGGAGATGGGGTCTAAAGTCTCGGTGCGAGCCTGATGCAAGCCAGCATGGGGCGTGGCACCATGCCCTGCACAGTGGCAGGGGCCAGCACGGTGGCCATTTTGGACCCCTTGGGCGTACCACCCGCAGCCCTGCTCCCTGGTGGTGGCTGCAGTGAATGAGAAGGAGAGGCAGGGGCAGCAAGCCCCAGCGCCTAAGTCCAAGGACACCAAGCGCCTGGATTTATTCGGATGCAAAGTACGTCCACAGGGGGCTTGCAACTCAGGACTGCCAATCAGCAGGCAATCCTGAGTAGATACACCTTCAACTCCTGGAACTGGCTGCTTTAAGGAGTTCATACCAGCAGAATCCAAAGAGGAGTTTGGGGCTATTGTCGAGGAGGGCAAGGCAGTGGCACGGACCTCTTCTACAGGCCTCACTGGACACTGTGGACTCGGTGGCACGCACCTTGTCCTCAGGAATTGCCATGAGGCGTAGCTCATGGCTGCAGGCCTCGGGGCTCCCGCCTGAGGTTCAGCAAACTATGCAGGACCTGCCTTTCGACGGGGTGGGGCTGTTTGCTGAACAGACAGACTCCAGGCTGCATAGCCTGAAGGATTCCAGGGCTACAATGAAATCCTTGGGTATGCACACCCCAGCAACCCAAAGAAAGCCCTTTAAGCCCCAACCGCAGCAACTGCGGTCATATCCTCCGCGGCTGAGGCAGGATCCCTACAACGTAGGGGCAGAAATGGCAGGCGCAAGCCCTCCTGTCCATAGTTTGGGCAGGGCCAGGGCCCGACTAAACCTTCGTCAGCTCAAAGCTATCATTTTGAAGGTGCGCCCGAGGACGGAGCACCTGTCTCAGCACCGGATCCTTCCCCATGTTTTCTAAATTGTCTATCCCTCTTCTACCGTGTTTGGTCCCAAATAACATTGGACCGCTGGGCCCTTCACACGGTAGAAGTGGGATATTCTCTCCAATTCTGCTCCTCCCCTCCATCCCTCCCACCCCCCTTCCCCATCCGTCTTCAGGGACCCTTCTCACAAGCAACTCCCTTATCCAGGAGGTGCAGTCACTTCTCGCCATAGGGACAGTGGAGGAGGTTCCTCAGGAGCTAAGGGGAAAGGGATTCTACTCTCGCTATTTCCTAATCCCCAAGGCAAAGGGGGGTCTCAGACCCATTCTAGATCTGCGAGGACTCAACGAATTCATGGTGAAGTTGAAGTTCCATATGGTCTCCCTGAGCACGATTATCCCTTCCCTGGATCTGGGAGACTGGTACGCCGCCCTCGACATGAAAGACACGTACTTTCACATAGCCATTCTCCCCGCGCACGGGTGATTTCTAAGGTTT
Source organism: Emys orbicularis (assembly GCF_028017835.1). Lineage (NCBI taxonomy): Eukaryota > Metazoa > Chordata > Testudines > Emydidae > Emys > Emys orbicularis. The sequence continues at coordinate 352,585,201 of NC_088683.1, forward strand.
GTGGTCAGCCACAAACACTATCGGTTCATGGTCCTCCCCTTCGGTCTGTCGACAGCCCCCCGAGTTTTCGCCAAGTGCATGTCAGTCATAGCAGCCTTCCTTCGCAAGAGACAGGTGCAGGTATATCCCTACCTCGACAACTGGCTGCTCAGGGGGCACACCAGGGAGCAGGTGGAATCTCAGGTCTGGTACGTCAGATCCACTTTTGAGAGACTGGGCCTCCTCCTCAACGTGAACAAGTCAACCTGGTCACCGACCTAGAGTTCATCGGAGCAGTGCTGGACTCGGTGCAGGCAAGAGCGTTTCTGCCGGAGACACGATTCCAAGCCATGTCAAACATCTTTCACAGCCTCAGGCGATTCCTGACCACTACTGCAAGGGGTTGCCTACGTCTCCTCGGCCACATGGCAGCCTGCACTTACGTGGTCCGGCATGCCAGGCTGAGGCTCAGACCCCTGCAAGGGTGGCTTGCGTCGGCCTATCGCCCAGGATGCGACAACCTGGACTTAGTAGTGACGGTACTCAGAGCACATACTCGAGTGCCTCCAGTAGTGGCTCAACCCTCAGATGGTGTGCAAAGGAGTCCCCTTCAACAGCCCCCAGCCCTCCTTGTCCCTGGTAATGGACGCGCCGGCTCTGGGATGGGGCGCGCATTTGGGAGATCTGCAAACACAGGGCCTATGGTGACGGGACGAGCGCCCCCTTCATATCAACATCAAGGAGCTCAGGGCGGAACGTCTAGCATGCCAAACTTTTGGACCCGGCTACAAGGCCAGTGCGTGGCAGTGAGGACGGACAACACCACTGCCATGTTTTACATCAACAAGCAGATTGGAGCCCGTTCCTCCCCACTGTGTCAAGAAGCCCTCCAGCTATGGGAGTTGTGCATAGCCCACTCCATTCATCTGGAAGCATCCTATCTCTCAGACCGACCTGGCAGACCACCTCAGCAGATCGTTCCACAATCACGAGGGGTCTGTCCATCCAGACATCGTACACTCCATCTTCCAAAGGTGGGGGTTTCCCCAGGTCGACCTGTTTGGCACCCGCAGCAACAGGAAGTGCCCGATGTTCTGCTCCTTCCAGAATCACAGCCCGGGCTCGGTCACGGATGCGTTTCTGCTACCCTGGGGTGGCCGCCTGTAGTATGCCTTTCCCCCATTCCCTCTGGTGCAAAAAGTTCTTCTCAAGGTCTGTAGGGACAGAGCGGAGGTAATCCTGGTGGCCGCGGCGTGGCCTCGACAACACTGGTACACCACGCTCCTGGAGCTGTCAGTGGACGCCCCGATTGCATTGCCACTCCACCCCGAGGACCTCAGTCGCCTCCTCCACCCAGACTCAACTCTCTCCATCTCACGGCTTGGAAGCTTCATGGTTAAACCCCATGGAACTTCTGTGCTCGGAACCTGTAAGGAACACAAAAGTCCTAAAATTTCAGGTTTGCTCCATGCACTTTCCTGTGCATCTCCTCCAGTTTATGCTAGGCTTTGGACCCTTTCACCATGGAGTTGTTCTAAGACGATGGGGGCATTGGCATGTGCCTTGCCACTCCTAACCCCGTACTCACTGAGGAACTTTGCTGCTATTAGTTGCCTGACTGCAGCTGCACAAATCTCTCCCGGCCAAGGTTTAGATTTAGAGAGGATAATGCTGCCGGTGATTCCCTTCTCATTCTCGGCACTTCCCCCACCAAATGCCATTGGGGCTTTAGCATGCAGTGTTTTAATGGAGTCAGTGAGGAAGGATCACAGGGTCCGTAGCTAGTATTCCATCTACTATGCAGTTTCCTTTATGTGACCTTATATATGTGATGTACAGTGTACAAGGTTTGCACATGACCGCTGAGGAGCTGTAAAATTTGTACTGTACACCTACCCATAATTTTTGTCTGCCATCATAGTAAAACCATGTTTCTAGCCCTTATGCTTGCAAAGGTAACTTTTCCAATATACAAGATGCAGTGCCCTCTTCCAGAGTCTACAGCCAGCCAGCCCAGAGGCCTCAGCTACTGCTCATATTTTTGTACAGAGTGAAGTTCATGTTTCTGTCAGTTTCACTGCTGCTATTCAGAACTCCTGTCTGTCAAGAATCATGTCAATATCTTGCAGCTGCTCTTTGGGGAAGCTGTGGCCAGAAGCAGGCCCTGGAGCTATCCTTAGGGGAGGAGGACCCAAACCCTCCCAGAGATTGTGAGCGAGGTGCACAGACTTCTTTTCCCCTCTACCTTCTCACATAAGCTAGTAGGAAGAAAAGACACAGAAAATACGTTCTCCCTTCAAGAAGCTTGGGGAGTGGTTCTCTAATGTATCATTTACCCACTACTAACACAAATGATGAAGCAACCAAGCCCGGGACAGCACCCTTATAGAAACCCCAGCACCATCCCCTTACCGAGAAGTTAGAGTGCCAAAGCTATGCTTTTCCACCAGAATGTTGCTGGATTTCTGGAAACCACTGTCCTCATCTGTCAAATTTACTTCCGCTTGTCAATTTAGCTCTCTGGCTGTTAGGTGCCTAGTGAGTGTTTCAAGTCTTGGTTCTAACCAAATGGTGCTGAGCTCATTAGCAATACATTTCTGCTACTGCGCAGGCTGTTTCAGGCTCTGAAATTCCAGCCTTGTTTAGATGACAGTCCTAGGTTCAGTGGGGTTTTCTTTTAGCCACTCCTCCTTACGAAGCAGGTAGAAAGCGTTCTTGCCAATATGACATGGTGTGCCCGATAATCACTCAGCTGTAAATTTACAAGCAAAATGCATCCTCTGGTGGGAAAAGATTTTATAACATTTATTTGAAAAAGTATTTCCCCACCCCCGCAAAAAACCCGGCAGGGTGAGTTGCTTTCTTGCTGATCTTAAAAAATCAAGGTGCTGGGAGTGATGTCATAATTTGGAGTGTCACTTTTTCCATTTACGATGAAATCATGAGCCCAATGTGCACAGCATAAAGAGTCCAGTGCACACAGTCCTTTCTTTCAGACCATGGGGTAGCGTCAGTTTCACTCAGCACAGTGGACCTGCACCAATTCTCCTGTGTTTGGGCCTTCCGCATCCGTGATATATTAGGAGCAGTGGTTGCAGAATATTCTCCTACAATAATTGTCATGGCATTTTTATAGTTGTCTGGAGTAATGACGGACAGAAAAACTCACCTGGAAGGAATGGCGTGTTTTCACTACTTGCAGTGCAAGGTAAATTCTACAGCAAACACATTAGTATTTTGCCTCTTTTCCTATCCAATGTAGAGCCATCATATCCAGTCACTGCAGAGTGAGTTGGGTTCTGTTCCATGGGATGAGGGATATGGGTGCGGCACAGGGCCACTAATCTAATCTGGTTGATATAATACTTTGTGTTTATGTAAGTGCCTTTCAAAGTGTGATACGTGCATTCGTTAACCCCTACGACACCCCTGTGAGGTATTTCTCATATTATAGATAGGGTAACTTGAGTGCAGAGAGGCTTAAGGATGTTATTATTATTTATTTGTATTATTGTAGCACCTAGGAGCTGCGGCCCTATTGTATTAGGTTCTGTACAAACACAGAGTTTACAGTCTAAGGATAAAATGTGCAAAAGTGGACACCAATATAATGTGGTACCATTTTTTGTGCCCAGTTAAAATCCTGATGCTCAGAAAATGAGGGCCCAGGTGTTTCCAATTGAGCCTGCAAAAACTGCAGCAATCAGCGGTCAATCTTGAACATTTAAGTATCTTGCCAGAGAGAGTGAATAAGTGGCAGATCATGGAATAGAACCCAGGAGTCCTGATTGCAACCCTTTGCTCTGGTAGGCCACGGTCTGAAAGCTTTGCTGGGCTTAAACCTTTTCACTTCTCTGCTGTTGGTTCCCCGATGATACAGAAGATGCACGTATCTGGGATAAAACACTTTATTCTGCAGACTAAAAAATCTTTTTGCCAAACTTGCCAACATGTAGCCATCTTAATGAGTGAGGTGTCCATAAATAATTGAGCTTTCTCAGCTGAAGCAGGGAGACCCTTGACCTTACTATCATTCATCTCATTCAGTAAAGGACGTTCTGGTGGTACATTCCGAATCAACAAGAGTTTTGTCAGGATGGCACTGATATTGTAGCTGATTAATGTGCCTGTTCCTACTAATGATAAATGGGGCTGTTGTCAGTTCATCTGGCACAGTGCCTGCAGCATTACGTAATCGTCTGTGAATATACCCGAGGGTTTCAATATCTAACATCTCAGCTATTATGGATCATCGTAATTCTTTGAGGAAGATGGATTTGGTAAATAGCTGCCAAAAGATGGTTTAGGTTAAAAAAATAGCAAAGGTCAATTATGCAGTTGTGATTGGCTTAGTGATGGGCACCAGCCAATGGGAGCTGCGGAGCCGGCACTTGGGGCGGGGGCAGTGCGTGGCGCCTCCCTGGACCCTGAGCCTAGGAGCTGGACATGCTGGCCACTTCCGGGAGCGGCATGGAGCCAGGGCAGGCAGGGAGCCTGTCTTAGCTCCACTGCACCACTGACCGGGAGCCGCCTGAGGTAACTGCTGCCTGGCCAGAGCCTGCACCCTGAACCCCCTCCCACACCCCAACCCTCTGCCCCAGGTTGGAACCCCGTCCTACACCCCAAATCCCTCATCGCCAGCCCCACCCCAGAGCCTGCACCCCCAGCCGGAGCCCTCAACCCTCCTGCACCCCAACCCCCTGCCCCAGTCTGGAGCCCTCAACCTCTCCCGCACTCATAACCTCTCATTTCTGGCCCCACCCCAGAGCCCACAACACCAGCCGGAGCCCTCACTCCCTCCCGCACCCCAACTCCTTGTCCCAGCCTGGTGAAAGTGAGTGACGGTGGTGGAGAGCAAGGGAAGGGGAATGGAGTGAGTGGGGGCAGGGCAGGGCCTTGGAGAAGGGGTGGGGCAGGGGCGGGGCCTTGGGGCAGGAAGCGGAGCAAGGGTCTTTCGTTTTGTGCGATTAGAAAGTTGGCAACCCTACCTGGGGTGCTCTGATGGGCAGACTGGAAGAAGTTTGGTGATACCTTCATTTATATGATTTATAACCAAAAAATAAAGATTTTCAACAAATTAAGTATGAAAACATGGTAGGAGTGGGCCTTGAATAGTTTTAACTGTTAGTATCCTGGCCTTGGGAAGGCAGGCTATTGGAGGGGGGTGGGCGGGATGCAGGGATCAGAGAGAGTTGATTGTGACTGGGGGGTGAGGCTGTGTGATTACTCCTGCACAGAACACCTTCTGGCTGGTCCCTCTCCATCTGGGTGACAGCCACCTTTCTCTGCATGAGATAATCCCTCTGCTGGGGAGGCAGTGGAGGCCATGGGTGGGCCTTTCTCTGTGGAAGAAGCAAATGAAATGAGCCAGGGGCTTGGGAATGGGAGGTGGAAAGGGAGAGCAGCACGTGAGATAAGGGAGGGAGAGGAAGACGAGAAGGAAGAAGAGGGTAGAGATGGGGAGCCCGGCCTACTCAGCTGTTATCGCTTGCTTCAGAATTCTTAGTACTGTACACTCACCTATGGGCTCTGGGTCAAATTCTTTGCAGGTGTAAAATGGTGTCACTGAAGTCAGTAGAGCCAAGCAGATGTACACCAGCTATGGATCTGTCCCACAGTTAATAAAACTACCACACCATCCTGTCAATTTTACAGAATTACCATCTGTCTCATTTTGCGGGAATTGGAGGTGGGGTAGGTGGGAGAGGTGATAATCATTTTGCTTGTGCAAGTTAAACTATCCAAAGGCCTGCAGCTGTCAGCTAGTGATCTCCCTGTGGCTTTCTAGTCTCAACCCTCCTAGGATCTATTCAGAGCTGCTCTATTGTTATGAGTCTTTTAAACACCTAAGCTAAAGATAGTGATTTTTTTATATAGTATTGGCCCCTGTTCTTTGGATTTATATACAAGAAGGGTTCTAAATGGGCTAAGCTTGTTAGATTGTGTAATTTTGAGTATATAGTATTGCCAACCCCAAACATTTAAAAATTGAGGCAGGCCCAAAAAATTGGGCATTGGGTACTGCTTAAAATAATGAATCCTTGGTTATTTTAATTTGCCTTCTAGTTGTTGGGCCTTTAGGGCCCACATGTTCTAGGTTTCTTCTGCAACCACAAGGGCTAGAAACTTATCTTTAATTTTTAATGAAACCTGAGGATCTTACCTTATCACCTGACTCCAGTAGCTGGGTCTGTACAGAAAACACCAGCAATTGGGTGATTCGTGATATCTTAAGACTTGTGGTCCAAGCCTTACAGTTTTATATTTTGAGCCATACAGGTGGAAATTATTAAGAACCTAAGAACGGCCATACTGGGTCAGACCAAAGGCCCATCTAGCCCAGTATCCTGTCTTTCAACAGTGGCCAGTGCCAGGTGCCCCAGAGAGAATGAACAGAACAGGTAATCATCAAGTGATCCATCCCTTGTTGCCCATTCCCAGCTTTTGGCAAACAGAGGCTAGGGACACCATCCCTGCCCATCCTGGCTAATAGCCATTGATGGACCTATCCTCCATGAATTTATCTAGTTCTTTTTTGAACGCTGTTATAGTCTTGGCCTTCACAACATCGTCTGGCAAGGAGTTCCACAGGTTGACTGTGCATTGTGTGAAAAAATACTTCCTTTTGTTTGTTTGTTTTAAACCTGCTGCCTAGTAATTTCATTTGGTGGCCCCTAGTTCTTGTGTTATGAGAAGGAGTAAATAACACTACCTTATTTACTTTCTCCACACCATTCATGATTTTATAGACCTCTATCATATACCCCCTTAGTCATCTCTTTTCCAAGCCGAAAAGTCCCAGTCTTATTCATCTCTCCTCATACCCCTAATCATTTTTGTTGCCCTTTTCCAAGTCCAATATATCTTTTTTTTGAGATGGGGCAATCACATCTGCATGCAGTATTCAAGATGTGGGGATACCATGGATTGATATAGAGGCAATATAATATTTTCTGTCTTATTATCTATCCCTTTCTTAATGATTCCCAACATTCTGTTCGCTTTTTTGACTGCTGCTGCACATTGAGTGGATGTTTTCAGAGCACTATCCACAATGACTCCAAGATCTCTTTCTTGAGTGGTAACAGCTAATTTAGACCCCATCATTTTATATGTATAGTTGGGATTATGTTTTCCAATGTGCATTACTTTGCATTTATCAACACTGAATTTCATTTGCCATTTTGTCGCCCAGTCACCCAGTTTTGAGAGATCCTTTTGTAGCTCGTCGCAGTCTGCCTAGGACTTAACTATTTTGAGTAGTTTTGTATCATCTGCAAATTTTGCCACCTCACTGTTTACCCCTTTTTCCAGATGTTGAATAGGACTGGTCCCAGTACAGACTGCTGGGGGATACCACTATTTACCTCTCTCCAGTCTGAAAACTAACCATTTATTCCTACCCTTTGTTTCCTTTTAACCAGTTACCAATCCATGAGAGAACCTTCCCTCTTATCCCACGATTTGTTACTTTTCTTCAGAGCCTTTGGTGAGGGACCTTATCAAAGGCTTTCTGAAAATCTAAGTACACTATATCCACTGGCAGGGCCGGCTCCAGGGATTTGGCCGCCCCAAGCAGCCAAAAAAAAAAAAAAAAAAGCCGCGATCGTGATCTGCGGCGGCAATTCGGCGGAAGGTCCTTCGCTCCCAGCGGGAGTGAGGGACCGTCCGCCGAATTGCCGCCGAATCGCTGGACCTGCCGCCCCTCTCCGGAGTGGCCGCCCCAAGCACCTGCTTGCCAAGCTGGTGCCTGGAGCCGGCCCTGTCCACTGGATCCCCCTTGTCCACATGCTTGTTGACCCCCGCAAAGAATTCTAGTAGATTGGTGAGGCATGATATCCCTTTACAAAAACCATGTTGACTATTCCCCAAAAAATTATGTTCATCTATGTGTCTGACAATTTTGTTCTTTACTATAGTTTCAACCAGTTTGCCCAGGACTGAAGTCAGGCTTACCGGCCTGTAATTGCCAGGGTCACCTCTGGAGCCCTTTTTAAAAATTGGCGTCACTTTAGCTATCCTCCAGTCATTTGGTACAGAAGCTGATTTAAATGATAGGTTACAGACGACAGTTAGTAGTTCTGCAATTTCACATTTGCGTTCCTTCAGAACTCTTGAGTGAATACCTTCTGGTCCCAGTGACTTATTACTCTTTAGTTTATCAGTTTGTTCCAAAACCTCCTCTAATGACACCTCAATCTGGAACAGTTCCTCAGATTTGTCACCTAAAAAGAATGGCTCAGGTTTGGGAATCTCCCTCACATCCTCAACTGTGAAGACCGATGCAAAGAATTAATTTAGTTTCTCTGCAATGGCCTTTATCATCCTTGAGTGCTCCTTTAGCATCTCGATTGTCTGGTGGCACCACAGGTTGTTTAGCATGCTCCCTGCTTTTGATGTACTTAAAAAAAAAATTGCTATTACTTTTTGAGTCTTTGGCTAGCTGTTCTTCAAATTCTTTTTTGGCTTTCCTAATTATATTTTTACACTTCATTTGCTAGAGTTTATGCTCCTTTCTATTTTCCTCACTAGGATTTAACTTCCACTTTTTAAAGGATGCCTTTTTGCCTCTCATTGCTTCTTTTACTTTGTTTAGCTACGGTGGCTCTTTTTGGTTCTCTTACTATGTTTTTTAATTTGGGGTATACATTTAAGTTGAGTCTCTATTATGGTGTCTTTAAAAAGTTTCCATGCAGCTTGCAGGGATTTCACTTTTGGTGCTGTACCTTGTAATTTCTGTTTCACTAACCTCCTCATTTTTGTGTAGTTCCCCTTTCTGAAATTAAATGCTACAGTGTTGGGCCGCTGTGGAGTTTTCCCCGCCACAGGGATGTTAAATTTAATTATATTATGGTCACTATTACCAAGCGGTCCAGCTATATTCACCTCTTGGACCTGATCCTGTGCTCCACTTAGGACTAAATCAACAATTGCCTTTTTTGTAGATTTTTGTATAATGCCTAGAATATATGTGTTCACTGGTAAACAGATGACTTCTTATTAACATATACATGTGGTATTCAAAGCAGTCTATTGGGTATAAACACATCTCCATTAATATAAATGAAAGATGTGTCTGTATCCACTAGGCTGCTTTGAAAATCTCCATCTTTGTATTATTTCCATATATTTCCTTCCTTGTTTAACTTCTATGATAAACAAAACAAGGCAGTTGCTGGGAGGGTGGAAAAGGGAGGTTTAGACGTATCAGGCTAGATCAGGGGTGGCCAACCTGAGCCTGAGAAGGAGCCAGAATTTACCAACGTACATTGCCAAAGAGCCACAGTAATATATCAGCAGCCCCCTCATCAGCTCCCCACCCCCGCTCCCATCCCCACTCCCAGCACCTCCCACCCACCGGCAGCCCCACCGATCAGCGCCTCCCTCTCCCTTCCCCACCTCCCGAACAGCTTTTTCGTGGCGTGCAGGAGGCTGGGGGGGGGGAGGGGGTGGCGGAGGAGGAAGGAGCGAGGGCACGGCAAACTTAGGGGAGGGAATGGGAAGGGGTGGAGTGGCGGCAGGGCCGTGGCAGAGCCAGGGGTTGAGCAGTGAGCACCCCCCAGCACATTGGAAAGTTGGCGCCTGTAGCTCCAGTATACAAGGAGCCGCATATTAACTTCTGAAGAGCCGCATGTGGCTCCGGAGCCACAGGTTGGCCTCCCCTGGGCTAGATCCTTAGCTGCTGAAATCAGCATTGCTCCATTTAAGTCAATGAAGCTACACTGATTTATCCCAGCTGAGGACCTTGCCCTTACATTCTAAGAGTAACCAGTTGTTCTTTATATTTAAATTGTCTCTTCCTGAAGAGATTATAGGTGATCAGCATTTACTGTTTTCTCTGGACTCCATTTCTACTGGACTCCATTCACGTCAGCTCTCGCCAAGCAAAACAGAACCATTTTTAGAAGTGCTGTTACTTTAATTTTCATGCAAAATGGGGACATTGTTTTTCTGATTTGAAAAGGAGCATAGGCCCAGATCCTACAAACAGTTGTGCAGATGTTTAACTTTACACCTGCTAGTAATGCCATTACCCAGGTCAGTAGTCCTATTGAACTCAATGTTACTCGCATGCATAAGCGTATATGGGGACGGGGCCATGGGCCAGACTCACCCTGGGTGTAAGTACATTAATACAATTGGCGTTACACCAGCATAAAACTCTAGGAACCCAGTGATTGATCAGCCTGTTTTCAAACCATGCCAATCCAGCCTTTATAGACTGTGGTGCTACATGAAATCCTAAAGCCTGTATTTCCCACATTACACTTGAAACCTAATGAGAGGGGGAGAAAAATCAAACATTTCTATTATAAGATTTCTTTTTAAAGATTAAAATGGAAGAGGAAATTGGTGCTTATGAAAGTGTGGGAGTCGAAGGCAGGAATGTGCTGGCACCCTTTACATAGCTAGAGAGTCTTCCAGAATTCTGACTCCCACTTGAATCCCTCTCTGCCGAGGATTGCCAGGCCAGCCGTACTGTGCCTTGATTTTTGTGGATGGTGAACTCAAACGAGGGTTGAGAAGAAACTGCCAGACTCATTTTCATGTGTGATTTAAACAGGATGTGAGCTCTACATACATTCTGTTGCTGAAAAATTAGGATCTAAAATTTGTGAAGACGTTAATTGTTTTTAAGGGTGTTTTGCCTACAACAAGGTAAGGACAAGTATAAAATCCTTAATCTATTACCAGCATGAAATGTATACATTTATCATTTGCTGCAGTGTTATTCAAAGTACCTCTGCACCTAAGTGGTGTTGATAAAATCAAGGTATACTTTGAATTCTTGTAAGATTATAAAGTGTTATAAACATCATTTGTTTCCTAATTCCATCCTTTCTTCTGTTTGTAGAAATGAATAGCACAGGAAACCTTTATGAAGATATATAATTAATTGTTTCAGGAGTAAACAGTATATTTTTTCTGTTTTGTTGGCAAGATGTTCAGCTAACTGATCTGCTTGACTGAAGAGGGAGAAAATTGCACACTGGGATATGTAGTTTTAATGGGCCACTCCTCCATGTTAATGTTTGAAATTCTGCAAAATCAGAGTATAAGCTCCACAAACAAATCTTGGTCTGCTTCCCATATTTTTAAACAACCTAAATCTATATCCCAGAAACCCCCACACCGCAAATGCTCATACATGTACAATATGACCGCATTATAGCCACCAGTATTCTGTCTAATATATGCTTTATGCACTCAACTACAGGTCCTCCCATTGACAACTTTTCACCTTTAACTCACCAAATAGAGATCAAAGACCTGTCCTTTTGCCCCTGCACATTCACACCCAGGGCCGGCTCCAGCATTTCTGCTGCCCCAAGCAAAAAAAAAAAAAAAAAAAAAAGCCGCGATCGCGATCGGCGGCGGCAATTGGAAAGAAAAAAAAAAAAAAGCCGCGATCGGCGGCAGCAGTTCAGCGGCAGGTCCTTCGCTCCTAGAGGGAGTGAGGGACCTGCCGCCCCCGAATTGCCGCAGGTGCCGCCCCTCTCCCTTGGCCGCCCCAAGCACCTGCTTGTTAAGCTGGTGCCTGGAGCCGGCCCTGTTCACACCCTAGTCAACAGACAACACATAAAGTTATCTTTTTCCAGTTTATAATATTGATGTAAAAAGGGAACTGTCCCAGGTTCTAGGTGCTCTTGACAGTTCTTTTAAAAACACACATCATAACAGAGACAAATAGTTCTTGATATGTGTTTATAAACATAACTGCATCTTAAAGATTTTTATGATCTGGCGACATGGAATTTCTTTTTTTAGCCTTTGCTGTAGTTGCTGCCATAACTGCACAGTGCCAGGCACGTCTATTTTTATTTTGGGAATCCCTGGAGATATTTCACTAACGAATTTACAGCAAAGTGGGTGTAGGCCTATCCAATGTGTTAGAGGGGAAAATACTTTCAGGACCAGTGAAAAGTGTTGTAAGGTAATAGTGGAATGCCCTCGTTTCCTGTCAGGAAAGAAATGGAATGCCTGTGGTGTGGACCTGCCAAATTATAAAATGGAGCAGCTAGCCAGCCTCTTAGACATTAAAATACACAATGGAGGTGGTTGATACCATGAGGCTTGCAGCACCCCTGTTTTTCAAAGCCTCTGCATCATAATTCATTTAGCAGCTCTTAAAATGTCTCATTTCTGGGAAGAATAAGCCCCCTTAAGTATCAATATCAACAATGAAAGATGTAAAACTGGATTACCACAAAATGCAGTTTTCTCTGTTAAGAAATGTATCACGCTAATTCGACTTTTTGGCAGCTATGGAAATAAGCCAAGGTTATATTAAAAATGGGCATTGTGCTGTAGTAGCCATTCGCTGCCAGATGTATTACACACATACCCTGCTGTATGTGTATGTATTTATATGTACAGGTATGTATCTAATAGGTAAGATTCGCAAGCAAAGGACAGGAGATGTCTCTGGAAAGTGTACAGACAAGGAGCTGGGTGCATGGGGGTCTAAAATACAGTGAAGCGCATTGAGACTGTCAGTGCATTGTATAAGCAAAACAAAGGGAAAGGTGTAAACTGTAATCCAGTCTTTCAAGAAGATGGTCCTAGATATTGTATGGGTATCCACTAGGAAAGAGTGAAAGGGGGAATTCATTCTTCTTAGTTCTCAGTGATTACACTGCCAGCTAGCAAGAGTCCATCCTTTTGAGAAACAAAGATAACTTGAGGAACTGATCAAAATATTGATCATATTGTGTTGGGGCTGCCCACACAATCCTAGTGGATCACAGGCACCACTGTTGTCAGCTGTCTGCTGAAAGAACGTTAACAACGGTTGGGCGTCCGGGTAGGCAGAACCACACAACTCCTTCTTGTCAGCATGGAGTTTTGTATTTTCAGGGAAGAAAATAACCCTGTGGAAATGTAGGGAAGTTATAAATGGGTTGGTTCAGAAAGAGGCTGGCCAATTTTGAGCTCCAGCAGAAATGTTACCACTATGGATCTCATCTGAGGTGCTCAGATATTGTGATGAGTGCGGAACAAACATCTAGATGGACCTCTGCATTGCAGAACACAACTCTGGAATAAGAGAAGGCATAAATGTCTAATGATAACAAAATACTCCTGGGGGCATTCTGCACCAAAAAATTAAAAATTCTATGCACAATATTTTAAAATTCTGCAAAATGATGCAAATTTTATTTGTCAAAATAACACTACATAATCACAGCAGTTTGAATGATTTTGGTAATTTATTTCAAAATACCTGTCAGCAAGTATGTCTGTAACAATACAGACACTCACAAAAATTCCCCCAGAAGTAGAGAGTTAAAGAAACTCCTAGGACAACCCAGTTCCTGTTTCTCTGCCTCCTTCTTCCCTCCAGAGCCCTGCAGGGGTGCCAGACACTCCCACCCCTGCCCCTCCCAGAGCCCAGGCATGACCATCCCCAGCTCAGACACTCACACCAGCTGCAGGGCCCCCCAGAACCCAGTCATGGGCCCCTCCAGCCCAGATACTCGCACCCCCTTACTGCCCCCAGAGGCCAGCTGTGGGCCCACCCCCAGCTTAGACACTCACACCCTCTTCCCCCCTTCAGAGCCCTGGGATCCAAAGTGAGAAACAGCCTGATGTTGGGTCCTGGGCTTGCATGGAGTTTCTTGCGCACTGCTGCCTCCTTCCTTCAGGGTGTGCTGGGAAATGCAGCTGCTAGGAACCTTCTGGCTCCCTCCCTCCCCCTCCCCATGTCTTCTATTTGCAAGCTGGGCTCAGCCAGGTCCAACAGCCCCTAGTGGCGGCCAACATCTTTGCAGCCCATTTCTGTGGGGAGGAAAGGGAAATTCTGCGTGCACAACATTAATTTCTGCAAAATTCTGCATTGCGCAGTGGCGCAGAATTCCCCCAAGAGTAACAGAAATATCTTAATTATTGTTTTACAAATGGTGTGTGCAAAGCACTTTGAAATCCTCAGATGAAAGATGTGGTAGAGTTGTAAAGTAGTATCTTGCATTTATCTAATGCCTTTAAATCTGAAGAATCCCAAGCAAGGATGGAAGTTTGCGGGGGGAGGGGAAATCCTCTTTATTTGTATATGGAGCAAATTCAAACTGGAAACATTGAGATTCCATAATAAACATACACGGGAAACCCCACACAGTGCCACTGTAGAACAAGCCTATTGTTTTGCTAGTACAGTGTTCTCAGAAACCTGGAGTGTGAAAGGTACTCTCTAAAAGCAAATTCTATTCCGGTTACTATAAGTAACTAGTTGAATCATCAGTAATCAAGGTGGCTCACATTTGTAATACCTGTGCTCCACAAATCAGTGGGCTCTGGACACCATCAGATTTCAATTCAGGAGGCTGAGCACGTCTTGGTAGGAATATTGTCGAAGATGCTTACAAATGAGAAATGTGAGCTTTGTCCATAGGAAATTTCTCAGCTTCCTCATTCTAGGTCAGTGGTTCTCAGCCTGTGGTCCACGGATGTCTAAGGGGTCTGCGAAAAGTTGTCATTACCATAGAACAGTGGTTTTCGACCTGTGGTCCATGGATCCCTGGGAGTCCGCAGACTATGACTAAGATTTCCAAAGGGGTCCACACCGCCATTTGAAATTTGTTACAGGGCCACAAACTAGAAAAGTTTGAAAACCATTGTTCTAAGCAATTAGCAGATATGTGTCTCCCTGCAACTGTATTTCAACTGTATGGCCATTTCTGCTGCTTAATTAAGGGAGGTAGCATGGCCTAGAGGATGGAGCAACCTACTGGCATTTAGGAGACTTGGGTTCTATTCCTGCCGCTAGTTCACTTGGTGACCTTGAGTAAATCCTTCCCTCTCTGTGCCTCATTTTCCCCATCTGTAAAATGGAGATAGTGATACTGACCTCCTTTGTAATAAGCGACAAAGAGTCCTGTGGCACCTTATCGACTAACAGACGTATTGGAGCATAAGCTTTCGTGGGTGAATACCCACTTCGTCAGACGCATGCGCTGACGAAGCTCTTTGTCGCTTTTTACAGGTCCAGACTAACATGGCTACCCCTCTGATACTTGACTCCTTTGTAATGTGCTTTGAGATAAAAAGTGCTTAAGAGCTACATTATGATTTACTATTACTTTGTTATGTTGTTTCCAGAAAACGTGCTTGGTCTGAGGGTGTGCAAAACCTTTGCCACCACTGCTATATAAATTGACTTCCACCTCCCTGTCCTTTGGCTGAAAATATTAAAGTGCAGTACCTGTTTCATTAGACATTTATCATTTCTACGGCACACAGCGGACATTGCTGAGTGATAGCTGATCAGAAGGATTTGGGGAAGATGCGGAGCTGGCAAATAAAACGGATGCAGTTTTTACGTGTGGGAGAAGAAAAAAACAACATGTTTGTTGAGATGGGCAGTAATTCTTTTCCTTGGATATAAATCCGTCAGAGCTGCTGGATTCCCCAGACTGAGCTCCAGAGTTCTCCTGAAAAATGAAATATCTTGAGAAATATAATATCTATAATTGATCTGAAAGGAATCCAATGACATCAGATTGGGGACAGCTTTGTGCTTCATCCCCCTGCCCTCGGCAAACTCTTCACAACGCTTTGGGGGTATATGTTCTATCATAATACTTAGCAGTTATGTAGGGCCTCGTAGGTTGTCCAGCTTCAGTAGCCATTTTTTACCAATGTCGTGTGGGTAGAAAGTGCTGCCAAGTCAAATTCTTAGAAATAGAAAGAAGATGCAGAAGACAGAGAAAATGATGACTGAGCATAGGAGGGAGAGGGGCAAAGAAGAGAGTGGGAGATGGAGACTCAGCCATCCACAGACAGCCCTAGGGTACAAGCCTCAAGCCTCCTTGTGGAAACAGCACAGCTGTCATGTCTGCTGCTTACCTAACTTAATTTCAGTGGGGAATAGAGTTCCCGGCGCTTTATCAGCCCTGGAGGCAATATTAGGGACAGGCAGCCAAGTCTCTGCCACCCACACTGAAGTTGGAGCTAATCATCTGGGGTTTTCTATTCTCTCAGGCCAGGTCTACACTACCGCGGTAGTTCGACGGCTGGCAATCGAAGTTCCGGGTTCGATTTATCGCGTCTGGTCTGGACGCGATAAATCGATCCCGGAAGCGCTCGCCGTCGACTGCGGTACTCCAGCTCGGCGAGAGGAGTACCGCGGAGTCGACGGGGAGCCTGCCTGCCGCGTGTGGACTGCGTCTGAACCGCGGTAAGTTCGAACTAAGGTATGTCGACTTCAGCTACGTTATTCACATAGCTGAAGTTGCGTACCTTAGTTCGAATTTGGGGGTTAGTGTAGACCAGGCCTCAGTCACCTCCAGTTCTGTGGTCAGGAGTTACAGTTGCAGGCTCTGGAGTAGAGCCGCTTCCCGTGCAAAGACCCAGGCCTGGTACTGGGTTGGGATCTCATTAAGTGCCTCTGGCCGGGAGGCCTTTCCACACCCATCTGCTAAGCAGACTCTTTTCCTCGTGCACTCCTCCCACCATATTTCACTCTGGGTTGGCTGGCTTTTTTTCAGCAGTAGTGCCTGAAATGGCTCCAGCCACCTCTGAATACCCCAGCTACGGTAGGCCTCTGTCTCTTGGCCCCTGAAAATTTAGGGTCAGCTATCTCAGTGCCGTAGGCAGTGGCTTCTAGCTCACCAGTAGTGGCAACACCAAGAGCTTCATGGGGCTAATCTGGCACCTCTTCCCAGCTTCTCATCTTAACTCTCTGCACCCTTCTTTCACTCCCACTTCCTTCTCCTGCCTTCAACAGGGATGAGGGGAACAGATGGTTCTAGCTGCCTCCTTGCTTCTCTATCAGCTAGGGAGCCAGGGTTTGACTCACTTGGCATGTAGCCCTTTAGGAGACAACTGTCTGAAGTTTGGTTGCAGAGCTCCTTAAGGGTGTTTTATGGGTCCATGTTCCCTTTCCTGCCTTCACAGGTAGCTCTACACCATGGATCTCAAACTCAAATCACCACGAGGGCCACATGAGGACTAGTACATTGGCCCGGGGGCCGCATCACTGAAACCTTTTCATACAGCAATACAAAAGTATAGTCAAAAATGAAAAAAATGAAGAGTAATATAGTATGCTATTAAAAGTCAATGTATTAACTTTTTAAAAACTGTAATGCAAAGAGGGGTTTTAATAAAATATAAACACCTGTAACTATTCCTTATGTGGTCAGTAACACTGATGATGATCTACACTAACGGTCTATCAACACAGCTGTAATGGCAGGAACCTTTTTAAAGTAACTATTCATACAAAATAAGTTGCCACTTTTAACAAACATTCTTCCCAACTACTCACAGCAAAGGAAGGGCTGGAGGTGCGGGGAGTTTGGCTGCCGGTGGAGTCGGCGCCAATGGCGGGCTGCAGGAAATAACTCCATGGGCCGCACGCGGCCTGCGGAGCGAATGTTTGAAATCCCGGCTGTACACCATCCCCTGTTTCAGAAGTCCCGGGATCATGCTGTTCAAAGCAGAGGGTCTTCTAAATTCTCCTTTCTCCTAAGCTCACTGAGATGTTGGAGGCTCTTGTGAGCCGGACGGGTGGAGTGGGCATGTCTGTAGGGCCTATGCATGAAGGGGATTTCACCCCACAAAATCCTTCTCACATCTGGACCAGGGCAATTTCTGGTGGCTCCAGCAGCAGTGACTGTTTGCGATGGATTCTACTTGGATGGATTCTTTTTCACCCACCAAACCCTTGCTGGCTGCTCTGAATTCCATGGTTACCCAGAGTAGTTTGGATATAAAATCGAAATAATTATTATTCTATAAGCTTGGTGTTCTGGGTGTTTGTGTGAGGGATGTGTGTGAGCCACCATCTTTGCTGTGTCAGTGATGGTTGTAATTTGGCGACGCCAGCTGCAAAGCCCTGATTTGAAGTCCCATGTCATTAGAAATAATTAAGGAAAATCCATCTGTGAGCGCCTCCGTTGCAGAACTTGCAAAAAAGGGGGATGTGGCATCTCTTTCTTGATGGTTTTTCTCCTGCATAGCCTAGACAGTGAGATTCATATTGTATCAGCAGATAAAGCAATTATGTATTTAAGCTGGATTTCAAAATTAATACACTGGCCGTGTACAAACTCCTTTATTGCATACATGTAATAAAAGGCAAGCAGAAGGCTCACGAGTCCTTATCTTCCCATTGCAGATAGGGTCAGAGAAAGAGGCTGCCTGCCATGAAAAGATGAACTCTGCATTTCGTTTGTGATCTAAAGGACAGAAATGGTTAAATTTCTTTGGATGGATTATCTTTAGTGGAGATGGCTTTATAAACTGAAATTTAATGAAATACCAGTGGCCTTTTCATAAAATATGCAACAAAGAACTCATGTTTGATAGAATTTGTCAATCAGTGCTGGGCTATTGTTCCTTTTTTACTTTTTTTTTTTTTCCATTGGCATCTGACTGGGAGGACACAAACAAACCTGGCATTTTAACTATGGCATTGTGAAGTGGTTCTCCTTCAACATTTGAACTTCTCAGTTGGAAAAATTTTTTTGTCCGTGCCTATAATCATGGGCATTGTGAGGCGCAAGGGTGAGGAAAAGGGGCAGAAAGATGGTTTCTTTGTTTTACCTGGATGCTTCCAGGAGCCTTTCTCATTTTAAAAGAATGTGCTTTTGAGATATATACAAGGTTCTGCAAAATCCTAGAACCATTAAACCAGGGGTGGCCAACCTGTGGCTCCGGAGCCACATGCGGCTCTTCAGAAGTTAATATGCGGCTCCGGGGCTGGAGCTACAGGCGCCAACTTTCCAATGTGCTGGGGGGTGCTCATTGCTCAACCCCTGGCTCTTCCACAGGCACTGCCCCCACTCCACCCCTTCCTGCCCCCTCCCCTGAGCCTGGAGTGCCCTCGCTCCCCCCCCCCCCCTGAGCTCCTGCATGCCACAAAACAGCTGATCAGGAGGTGCGGGGAGGGAGGGGGAGGTGCTAATCAGCGGGGCTGCCAGTGGGTGGGAGGTGGGGTGGAGGGCTTTTGGGGGGCTGCTGACGTATTACTGTGGCTCTTTGGCAATGTACATTGGTAAATTCTGGCTCCTTTTCAGGCTCAGGTTGGCGACCCCTACATTAAACCATGCACATGTGCTAACAGACAGTACAATGAGCCCAAGTCTCTTCAGTGACCAGTCATTTAACCTCTCTGCACCTCATGTTCTGCCTCTGTATGACAGATTTTAATAATATCCACCATTTTTCACTTTGGGGAAAGCTGTCATACAGATGCAGAATACGCTTATCAGTATTTCATTTCTTATTTAAAGGCTATAGCATAGATATCTCAGGCCAACTTCACACCGACTTAGTCATTCATTTTCATGTTGATTGTATTCTGGAGCATGAAAGCAATACCATTTTATTTTAGTTGTGTAGGTGGTTCCCATAAACAGCAAAACTGTTTACTGTTTAGTCATCAGCTCTTTCTTATTCTACATCAGAGCCAACAAAACCCTACATCCTTACTTACTTGCCTGGAGCTGGTGCCTAAACTCTTTGATATGCAATGTGAACAATATGCATATGCAATATGCTCATAAAGGTTTTGTTAAAGTAAATCAAATAGTCTGAGGCAACAGTAGGTGAAAGTGTGAACATGTCCATCAGCAATCAACACAGTCCCAAAGGACTTCCAAATACTGCCTCTGGCATAATAATTTTTTACATGCCTGCGCTAGAGAACTTTTTATTATGGCATTTTTGTCAATATTGTTGTGAGTTAGAAAGATTGGCATTATATTCACTCCTTACAGCCTGCCAGATTAATAAATTACATTTGTAAAATAATAACACGCCCCTGAATACATTTTTACCCCCACAAGATTGAACCTTGCACTGATATGAAACAGGAGTCTGTCTTTGGGGTAGGGGTGATGTTCTGTTACGTGCCATATGTGCAGGAGCGGCGCCAGGGTTTTTGGCACCCTAGGCGGGGGTCCTTCTGCACTCCCGGTCGTCGTCGGCAATTCTGCGGCGGGTCCCGGAGCGAGTGAAGGACCCGCCGCAGAATTGCCGCCAAGGGCAGCAAAATGCCCCCCCCCCCAAATCCCTAGGCGACCGCCTAGGTCGCCTAAATGGAAGCACCGGCCCTGCATATGTTCTGCAGTATTGGAATACATGAGTTTACGTGGAATTTCATGAGGTTTTAGCTTTAAAATAGCAAGATTTCAATGCAGAATCATAAATAGTCTCCGATCTGCGCAGAAGGTTCAGGAAGCTCAGAGAACCCCCCGTGACAAACTTGGTATAAGTCAGACTTTTTAACAAAACTTGAAACCTTGTGAGTTTAGCATGGATTTGGGCTTTGGTGTGAACATTTGCACCTTTTGTCATGACTCAGTTACTTGGATGTTGTAATTTTGCTTGACAATAGGAGAGTGGGGGATGGAATTGAGGCAGTACACCAGAACTTTCTTGGGGGCTGTAGTGAGTCCATATTGGTTGCAACTGGGAGGTGGGCGGGCTCACCCGCCCACTTCTAAAGGCCCCTCCCCCAGCCTAGCGGGAGGGACCACTGGACCCAGGAACCAAATAATTGCTTGGGACAACTAATAAAAAAACAGGGAGTGAGGTGACGGTTAAAGGTTCAAAATCAGGGTACCCGATGGGGACACCGAGCAGAGAACCCCGGACAGCGCCCACTGCTCCTCAAAGGTGGCAAAGGAGCCAGCGGACGCCGCCCAGTGGAACTCCGCCCGGAGACGTGAAACGAGGGAGGTACGGAAATAGGCCCCACAGTCGCAGAGCACCCCCTCGTCCAACATCCTCTCCCTGGTATTAAAGATGGTAAGTTTGGCCAAAGCCAGGAAGAGGTTGACGAGGAGGTCTCGCGACTTAGTGGGGCCACGGATAGGGTGTGCGTAAATAAACAGGTGTGGGGAAAAGTGCAGCCAGAACCTCAACAAGAGGTTCTGGAGGAGCCGGAACAGGGGCTGCAACCTGGCGCACTCGAGGTAGGCGTGCGCCAGGGTCTCCCTCACGCCGCAGAATGGGCAGGCCTCGGGAATAGGGGTGAACCGCGCCAGGTACACGCCCGTGCTCACGGCTCCGTGAAGGAGCCGCCAACCAATGTCCCCGGCGGGCCTTGGGACTAAGGTAGAATAAAGGCTGGCCCACCGGGGCTCCTCACCCTCCACAGGCGTTAGATAGTCCCGCCATTTGGTGTTGGGGCGGGACGCGAGGGTGAGGAGATGCAACGTGTGGAGCACGAGCATGTACAGGTGGTCCCTGGGCGCGGTTCGAAACCGGACCGGCTGCAGAGCGTGCAGCCGGCTCGGAGTATGGAAGCGGGGAAGCCGGGGGGGCTCACGGAACAGGGGCCCGATAAAAAGGTCCGGAGGGCCCGGGGTGAGGGGTGGGCGGGGGACGCCCTCTCGCAGGGCCCGCCACAGGAAGCCGAGAGAAGGGGGCGACAAGGCAGCGCCCACCTCCTGGAGTACACGCAGAGGGGTCGAAAGGGTGGAGAGCCCCATGCGCTGGCCGAGCGCGCGGGGTTTTACCTTTTACAGGGGCCTTGCCAGTTTTTCTGTTGAATTGAAGATTTCTTTTAAATGAAACAATCCTAGCCCCTTATGGTTGAAAAGGAAACTTTCCAAATGTGACTCAGTGCAGTTAAAATGGTACAACCCTTCCCTAATGTGGGTGTAGTTACGTCGGTATAAAGGTGCTTTGTACCGGTATCTCTCCTTGAATGCAATAAGGGGAATAAGCTCTACCGGTGTAATAGCATCCACATGAGGGGTTGTACAGGTATAACTATCTGGGTAAAAGTCACTCTCACACCCCTAACTGACATAGTCATTCTGGTACAAAAGTTGTATAGACTAGGTCTGAGTCTGCACATGCCCTGAAATTGTGGCTCGGTGTGGTGTGTCATAGCAAGAAGAAGAGTGAACTTCGTTCATCTTAGTAGGGGTTTGTTAAGTCTGGCTTAATAACGCCAATTTACATGACAGTGTTAACTATGTTAGCGGAAACATTCCAGCTCTTTTGGGATTGTGGGTGGATATGTCGATTGTAGGCAGAGCTTGAGAACAGCACCGTCCCCTCTGACTGCTTTCCAGTCTGGTGAGAATGGGGCTCAGAAAGAGTAGCTATCAGAATACACTAGCTCTGGTGCATGAAAACCATCAATAGCCATAGTACCAAAAAGATTTTTGTTTTTAAATACAAAACACCCCATAAATATGTCTAAAGGACAAAGTGGCCTTGGGATTTGATTGGCCGTGAAAGCATCACAAATCTGAATTAGTACTTAATTGTATCAAGCAACTGCCTGGTATGGCATAACAGCAGGGCTATTGGGTTGTTTGTTTTTATTTCATCAGGCTGCATAAGTTAATACCACTGACAGGTGGGGGAGCAAAGTGATAAATACCAGAATTCCTATCTTTCCAGCACAGCCAGCCACATAAGAAATAGAAAAAGCTGAGAAAACACGAGGGGGGGGGGGAATGGGAAGATAAAAACACAGAACTGGAGAAGAGGCAAAGGGCAGAGATCAGGAGAGAAAGCACAGAACAGAAGGGTATTGGTGATAAAAGTTGGGAAACTGAGTCACAAATCCACCCAAATTTAGGCTTACTCAGTTTTCACCTTTATACACTTTCAGGCAGAATTATTGTCACCTATAGTGTCTGAACATACAAATAACAACAGACAACACAGAATTGGCACATGGGCCCAAATTACCACATTCTGGGGCAGCGAGAAGTTTTTCCACCTTCCATGATAGTTGTCATTTTCACTGATCCCTGGCTCTGGTCCTTCAGTACATTCTCCTAATGATATCCCAACAAAGGTAAGAGAGGAGAAAAGTCTGAACAGCCAGATGAGAGGGAGGGAAACAGAATGCGGAGGGAGAAAGGAGAGAAACAACAGGATGGAGTGATGGAGAGGCTCCTAGTTACTGCTGTGATAATCTATATTAAACAAGCCTTAGACAAGCTGATAGGTATGGGGAGGGGGAAGGAAGAGGGTGGTTAACTTGCTCCTCACATACTGCAGCCATTTTAAAATTCATCGATCCGTAGATTCAAGCCAGAAGGAGGCATTAGATTATCTAGTCTGACCTGCTAAATAGCACTGGCTGTAGAATTTCATTCAGTTGCTCCTGTATTGAGCCCAGTAACTTACGTTATCAACCCCCTGTTTCTCACAGCAATTCACCAACCACCATTATTACTCTTAACTCCCACTCCTACTGGCCAGCATCATGCTGGCTTTGCTGTCTACTGTACCTCCTTTAGGAACATGCCTAACCAATACAATAACAGAATTGGGTGTGACCTATGGGGAATTACTAATGTGGGGGACATAATTAAAACTTAATGGCCTGTTTGTCAGGCCTCCCAGATGCTCAGTCCCTGCATGAGGGCACAATTTCCGACTACCAATTTTCCCCTTCCTATTTTAGGTGCGTAATGACCACTGTTGAGATATGCAACATGCCAGCATTAGCCCTGTGAGAATATTAACAAGTCAGGCTCTGCTTGGCCAGTGAGCAGGGCTGGCTCTAGGTTTTTTGCTGCCCCAAGCAAAAAAATTTTTTGGCTGCCCCCACCCCAGCCCTGGGCTCCCCCCCGCACCCTCCTGCTGCCCCAGCCCTGGGCTCTCCCCCCCCCACCTGCACCCCCTGCCGCCCCAGCTCTGGGCCTCCCCCCCCACCTGCACCCCCTGCCGCCCCAGCTCTGGGCTCTCCCCCCCCCACACCCCATGCTGCCCCAGCTCTGGGCTCCCTCCCTTCCCCCCCACCAGTGCCCTCCCACCCACACACCCCCTGCCGCCCCAGTCCTGGGCTCTCCCCCCACCACCACCACCCTCCTTCCGCCCCAGCCCTGGGTCACTGGTAACTTGCTCCCCGGGCGGGTCATTCAGCAGGAATTTTGGATGTGCACAGAACACAGACAGGATTGGTTCCCATATGGTTACAGAACTGCAGTAAAGTAGAACAATTTTCAGCTTGTGTGATTGGAGGATATCTGGATGCATATTATAAGACTGTCCTCCATAAATGAGGAAAAGTTGAGGTGCCTTTATTATTCTTTTGTTCCACTCTTTGTTTCTATGGGGAATTTGCCAATGCACTATCACTGGCTTCCTTTTAAACAAATAAAACAAAAACAAAAACAAAAAAGGCAATGGCTGTTGAAAATAGCAATTCCAGTCCTAAAAACCACTGGGAAGTATTTCTTGCTCAATTTTATCCTACTTTTTCTACAGCAAGTTACAGTGGATCAGTATATTTGATTTGGGAGAAATGAAGTAACAGCTGCCCAAATTGAGCTTGAGCACTCCTAAATTTTGAGGTGTTCAAATCTGGAAGGCAGATGCTAGATTCCCTTTCTGAATATTAGCTAAATCTGGAAAGGAAAAGTCAATTTCTGCTTCCATGGCTCAGAAGTGGAAATCCTCCTACGTGCCTGGTACTGTATCTAAAGCTGCCCAGGTCCAGTAGAGCCTCCCTCCCTTACTTTTCATTTTAAATTCTAGTGGGATTTACATACCTCCCTTGCTTAGGCTTCAGATAGAGAGGGGCACTGTCCATTTAGTCCACCCAATTCTTTCTTTGGGGGCTGCAAGGTGAGGTCACACCAGTATCCCTAATCCAGTCTGGGGATGTCTTCTGAAGGGGGTATCTGGGCCAAAGCCTTCTACTCCTTGGGCACACTTGTTCCCCATTCACAGTGCCACCCCGCTCTAGCAGTGAGCTCTCCATTCACAGCAAGCTGCAGCATGAGGTTTCAGATACCATACTCTCTCCCCCTCCCTTTCCTGTTGATAGCGGCCAAGGGAATGCTGGGAAATGTAGTTCTTTCCCTGCTCCAGGGCTGGCTCTATAGGCAGGGAGCTAACCAAGGAACTACAGCTCCCAGGGCCCCCTGTTGGTTCTCAGCGCCCAGGCTGGATCCCTGCCGGCTGCCGCCCCTGCAAATGGGCTGCCCCAAGCACCTGCTTGCTTTGCTGGTGCCTAGAGCCGTCCCTGCCAGTGAGCAGAACCAAGCAGGCAGTTTACTTGGCCTCATTATTAAGATCATGCCTTCATTTTGTGCTGACAAATCAATTAGCACACAGTTAAGCAGACAGGTTTTTAAAAATATACTCTCAGTCCTAGCTAAGTGTGGTCAATTACTCACCTACTCTTACACTTCCTTTCTTTGCTTTTTCCAAATCTTCTTCCTCTGCCCAAGTCATCTTTTCAGAAGAGAAAGAGAACAAGGATGGAGGTCTCTGAAGCGGGTGATCTTTAGAACTTTGCCAAATTGAGGTTTCACTTCTCAGGGATTCTTCAATTTCAGTTCACTTGGGGGTCAAATCCCTTGATTTGCATGGATTTTCAGGTTCATCACAAGCATCATCTGTTTTTACATTGAAACCATATGAGGCTGCAATTTTTGCATGACTTCAGTCCAAGGTGGGCTGCCCTGGAAAATCCTGAAACTTGAGGAAGTTTGAATCAGTGTCCTGTCTCAACTTAATAGATGGTTGATAGGATGAATTAAAACTCTGGATCTAAACACCCATAAATTCTGGGAGAGTTCAGCTTTTGAACTTTATGGATTTGAGTCTATCAGTAATTTCAGTGAAAAACTATATGTAGGATCAGGTTTGCTTGAAAGTTTTAGGAAGCTTTCACTGAACACAATCTTATGGCAAGCCTGTAGAAATACCTATAGAATTTCATGGGGGTTTCTTGAGTTTTGTTGCAAACCTTTTATTGTGAAAACTTATCTCCTAGAATTCTATACCTCTAAATTATCCTTGTTGGTCTACATGACGTATCTCTGCAATGCCATTCTTCTCTTCCTACGTGTGACAAAACTGGCAACAAGAGATTTGCTGGGTGGATCGCAGCTGCAGAGGATGGATTTAGCCTTAAAAATTCATAGTGGAATTAGACTCTCAACTCTGGGAAGAGTGCCAATCTTTAGTATTAATAATAATTCATTTGTTTTAAATTCATTTATAATTGCATAAATGTTACTTTGTTCTTTATTAAAGTTAATTAACGCTATTTAATTTATTTAATATAATACAGTAATGCTGCTGATTACAAAAAAAAACACAAGAGATGCATTGTAGAGATGGCAATAAGGGAAACATGGAAATAATGCAGATTTCCAAGGTTTTTACCACACTGAGGGCTGAAAGTAACTGTATGCCAAACAGTGCTACACTTTTTTTTTTTCCATTGGCAGTTACCATTTTAAATGGAGCATGCCAAGAAAAAAAAATTGCACGCCACTCAGAAGAGCTCACTGACTCTGCCCAGTACTTGCAATCTAGGCTGCATCATTCTATTGAAAGGGACCCTATTAAATTTAAAATGATATTTCTGCCTGAAACCTTTGCCTCCTGTTATCACAAGTTAAATCTAGAGTTACTATCATGGAAAGATAGTTTTCTGTTTCTTGAATGTTTCTTGTGTATTTTAACAGCACTGTGGTCCTGATGCAACGCTGATCACAGTCAATTGGACTCTTTCCATTTACTTTAATGAGCTTTGGAACAATTTGGTCCCCTGCCCCGCCCCCCTCCCCCATGCAGTCACCTATTTAGCCAATCACCCATATGGAGAATGTTAGGGGTATGTGTTATGTGTATTTTAGGTATGAAGTATGTGGCATATAAAATATGTGGGTGGAAGTGAGGAAGTTTTGAAATCTAAGCACTCTGTAAGGGCCCATTGGATAGCTAGGAGTCACACCTGAATGTTTGAATGTTAGCAGTGGGAGAAGGACCATTGGAGAAGGGCATGTGGAGATTGGCCAGCTGGAGGTGGTTTGGTCCAGGCTTGCTGAAGTTGCCAAAGAAGGTCTCTAGAGACTGGTCTATCAGGGATCATAGATCCAGGCTGCCAAGAGAGTGGCAGTGAAACCAGATTGGGGGAACATCAGACTCTGTGGTTTATGAAAAACAAAGCATGGACTCGGGGTATGAAATAAGACTTTCTGGGCCTTCAGAAGAACAGTGGGCATTGCCAAATGATCAGTACTGGAGTTTATTCATCAGTTTTAATTTTAAATAATAAAATGCAAGTTCATTAATTCAGGCTGGCGTGGAGTTGTGGTGAATGGGTATGTCTGCAGGAACCTTTGAAGAACACTTACCCTGCCTATCACTGGACCTCTGCCTAGAACAGGGTTCTTATACTAGAGAACCAGGGTGCCCTGAGGTAAAATTTCCAAGTGAGAAGCTTGGTGATGTATCCAGGACTGGGTCCTAGAAACCCAGGGTCATGACACCCATGTTCTCTGAGGCTTACACACAGGTATGGGTCAGAGAAAAGAATTTTAAAAAAAGTACTGTAAAGAGACAGATATTCATATGTGAAACTATTTTAAACTTCTTAATGTATTAGATTTCAAGTTGACAGTGACCATTTAAAATGTGTGTGTATAATTAAAAAGCCTGTGTTATTAATAATCACAAACAGGCTAAAACTGGAACAGTGTTAGCATTCTCACTTAATAGTTTCATAAATGTTAAGGCCATCAAATTTCATCCAGTTTCTCCTGTACTGAGCCCAATAACTTTTGGTTAACTTATTTCTTGTTTCTTATTTGTAATTTGAATTTTTCTAGCTTTAACTTCCAGCCATTGGTTATTATGCCTTCTTCCACTCGATTAAAGAGCCCTTTAAGATCCAATATTTTCTTCCTGTGAAGCTGCTTTACACACCCAGGTCAAGTCACATCTTGATCTTCTTTTTGAATGTTGTTAGTTTGCGTTTTTGCATTTTGCTCATCTGGGATAGTGAAAGTCCACCACTCTGTTATACTTCAATTTACAGTCTGGTTTTCACCTGCTAGTACAGCAATGTCCAGACTCTGGGGATATGGGTTTTTTTTTTTTTTTAAATTTAAACTTCACAAATGCATTTCAGTCCCTCTTCATTCCTCCCTTTTTTAGCTAGTCTATATTCCAGTTAAAACTATGCCTTCAGCAAGACATAGCCACAAACAAAAGCCTGTAATTTTTCTCATTAGTTCCAATAGTTTGTTGATTACAAGCAGACATCAAGAAGTTTGAATGAACCAGTTTTACGTTCTTGACAACTGTTTTGTATTATTGTCTAGCTACTGATCCTATATTAAAATAATTATTTGCTTGTATGTCAGTGCTAGAACTACAAGAGCCAGGATTTCATGTATGTTATATGTTATATGTTACAGATTTCTTTTCAAAGGTTTCAAAGTTGCACCTTAACGGTCTTATTTTTGAAGATACATTCTTAATAACGGTCCCTTGGTGAACTTAAGAAATGAGGGAGGAAAGCATAGCTTCAAAGTGTTGGAAAAATAAAATGAATTATCCATATATACACAGTAAGCTGTTTTCACTTCCAGTAATAGTAATTCAATAGTGAAAGCTGGTATTTTCCTCACGACATGTTCAAAGATAACTCCAAACATTTCTAATTTAAATCAGTGTTTTAGAGATGTATCACAATGTGTCACCATATAAGAGCAACATGTCCATTATTGAGCCATAATTCCAGATAAGCTATAACATAATAATTGCATTTATCTGATTCTTCTCTGTTACACTGATGTGAATGATCATTTACACCAATGGAATTAAACAGGGTTACATTGATATGAATCAGAGAAGAAGCAGGACCAATGTGTTCTTCCAGGTTTAATGCATACGGTAGTTCTTTTATGATCCATGTGACCTTGAAACATAAGAAAAAGTAATAATGTATTAATATTTAATTAGTAAATAATACATTATTAATAACATAAATGGCATTAATAAGGACCTTCCAATACATCCCCTAACCCTTTCTGTGTGTTTCTCATGTGGTCCATGTGAATCACTTTTGACCACGTCACTTGCATTCTGCAGACTAATCCCCTTCCTCTGGGGCTGAGTTTAATGTTGTCCTGATCCTTCAAAGACTTAAGCAGATGCTTAATTTTATGCACTGAGTCAATGGATCTATCACAGTGCTTAAACTTAAGAACCTGAGTGATTATTTGCAGGACTGGGGCCTAAAAGTGTAAGATTTGTATAGATGGAAAAAATATTTTAGGTAGTCTTTCTGGACATGTTTCAGAGTTTTAGTTTACTTTTCCCTCTCAGCCATGTGCAGCTGAATTTACAATAGATAGCATTTTCTGGACTTCCAGGTGAAAGAATACAAAAAATATTCCATTAGTAAAAAGTTGTAAATGTTCTAAAATACCATTTTTTTTGCTATCACTGTGAAGTATATCTCATGCAGAACAGATGATGAGCTGTTGTATAAAAGTGTCACTGGCACTTATTTGGGAAGACGCCTTTTGGCTGGTAAACCCTTTTGTGTTAGAGCCAATTTCCAGCCTTCTCCAGTAGCAACACCTGATCCTGTGCTTAGTTGTCCAATGACATGGACATGTCTATAGGCTTTGTGATGCCCGGACGCGGAATGACAGCAGATTCTTTCCAGGTTCTTTATCGTGAAGTGATATTTACCTCTCCTACCTGTCTGCCTTCCCACCCGGTCCCTCACAAGGAAGTTCAGTGGAGTGACTTTGACTAAAGTGGAACAAGAACCGGCAAAGGGATCTCTCAGGGGTCATATGACAGAAGCAGGTATTGCATTGTACAGAGGGAGCGTGGTCCTCAGTGGTGATATCCTAGGAATTATCTCGGAGTGATTGACCTACGCATAATAATCAAGCCCTCAGGGTTATTCTAACGGTAATTATCTGCTACGTTTTCACTAGCTTTATCCTGTCACGTCAAAAGGCAAACAGGAGGACTGACATTAGTGCTTCATGGCAAATTATCCTTCAGTTGCAGTGACTTTAGAACCCTGGTGAATACGAATTGAGTCATCCTTTCCGTACTGTTGTTTTTTTTTAATAATCACAAAGAATTAAAAATGCAAAATATAAATAATTTGGTTGGCAATGTTCTGCAGCATTTGGGTCTGCAAGGAAGTGCATGGTGGATTTCCCATTTGGGCAGTTTAGACCAGCTAGGCCTTCACTGTAGAGTTAACTCAAGTTATCTATCCTCGGGTTAACACCTAGCTTGAGTGAGAACAGCTATTCTATGAAATAACACTGGAGCAGCACAAAGTGATTGTATTAGTAGCTGATGAGTTGTGTGTGCTCACTCAAACTGTAGCCTGTACCCTTCCAAAGACAGCCAGCTCAAGCGGCAAGCACTAGCACAGTTGAGTCAATGTTTTTTGTGTGTGGACAGGACAACACCAGGTTTATAACTCAAGTGAACTCTGCAGTGGAGACAAAGCCCATAGTCTGAATGCAAGGAGCACTGTGGTATCTGCCTTTCATGCCTGTCTCTGAGACAGAATATTTTATTTTACTGTTAAGTACTAGCAACTCTAAGAGCCTGTGCAATATCTAGTTACATCTGATTTATAGCTATAGGGGTCACATAAGTCTCTCTTTCCCCCTCTGAAAACATATTAAAATGCTGGCTTTAAAGGGACATACCCACTTAAAATCATAGGTTGTAAACAAGTTTATTAACCTGGGTTACTCTCATAGCACCTGAGAACAAAGGAAAGGAAATCATTTTAAAAAAGCACTTTACTTGTCACTAGGTATTGATGCTCTTGGCTTGCTTTTTGCATGTGCCTCAGCTTGGATGGTGAAAAATCAATCAAGCCAGTTTCCCTTTTGTTTATAATCATTTCACTCGTGAGTTCTCCAGGCTGTGATGGTTGGGGTTCAGACACTGAAGGGAGAATGTTTGTTTAAGCACAGGTTTTTCCATTGAAATTACTTTGATTTTGATTTGAGGTTTTAGAAAAGCTTGTGTGTATTTTTTGTTTTGTTTTTTGTTTTAAACAAAACCTAAGTTTTACCCCAAAGTGAAGGAACAGGCTATTTGAAGGAATGGTCTGTGTTTAGTAAGCTCAAGTTTGCAGCTGGCTGAACTTTTTTTGTTAGAATAAAACTGTATTAAATTGTCAGTCAATTAGCACAGGGACACATTAGCAAGTATGGTGTGGTTGTTAGGACACTAGCTTGGGGCTTCGGAGGTGGGAGTTCAGTTTTTACTCTGCCAGTTGCCTGCTCTCTGGCCTTGGGCAAGTCTCAGCCTCTCTGTGCCGTGGTGTCTCCCCTATACGATGGGGATAAAACACTGTCCTACCTCACAGGGCTGGTGGTAGGAAAAATACATTAAAGATTCTGAAGTGCAGATACTGTGGTAACAGGGGTTATATAAGTATCTTGTCAGAGGGGTAGCCGTGTTAGTCTGGATCTGTAAAAAGCAACAGAGAGTCCTGTGGCACCTTTAAGACTAACAGATGTATTGGAGCATAAGCTTTCGTGGGTGAATACCCACAGGACTCTCTATAAGTATCTTAGATGATTATAAAGTACAATACAAAGGTAAATTCAAATGATAGCATTAGAGTTACATGAGTAAGGAAGCGACAAAGAGTCCTGTGGCACCTAGACTAACAGACGTATTGGATCATAAGCTTTCGTGGGTGTTAGTCTATAACAGGGGTCTCAAACACACGGGCTATTTCTTGCGGCCCGCCAAGCGGCCGGCGCCCGCCCCCCCGGCCTACCTCCAGGCCGGGGTGGGCAAACTACACCCACGGGATTGCCCCCCTCGAGCCCCGTGCCAGCTGGCATCACGTTCCTGCGGCCGAGGGAGGGGGAGAAGCATAGGGCTCTGTCCGTGTGTTGCCCTGGCTTCCAGGCACGCCCCCCCGCAGCTCCCATTGGCCGGGAACGGGGAACCGTGGCCAATGGGAGCTTCGGGGGAGGTACCTGGAGGAGCAGCAAGCAGTGTGCGGAGCCCTGCATCCCCCTCCCCCAGGTGCCGCAGGGACATAGTTCCAGCTACTTCGCGGAGCGGGGCCGGGGCCGGCAGCCTGCCCTGGCCCCGGTGTGCGCCGCTGCCACCCCGGACCCCGAAGCCCTCCTGCCCCCCAACTCCCTGCCCTGAGCCCCCTGCCTGAACCCCAACCCCCTGCTGCACCCCAACCCCCTGCCCTGAGCCCCCTGCCACATCCCACACTCCAACCCCCTGCCCTGAGCCCCCTGCTGTACCCCACACCCCAATCCCCTTCCCTGAGTCCCCTGCTGCATCTCACACCCCTTCTGTACCCCATTCCCCTGCCCTGAGCCCCCTGCCTGAACCCCAACCCCCTGCTGCACCCCAACCCCCTGCCCTGAGTCCCCTGCCACATCCCACACTCCTCCTGCACCCCAACCCCCTGCCCTGAGCCCCTTGCTGCATCCCACACCCCTTCTGCACCCTGAGCCCCCTGCCTGCACCACAACCCCCTGCTGCACCTCAACTCCTTGCTCTGAGCCCCCGTCACACCCCTCATACATCCCCTGGGGGCAGGGAGGGGGCGGAGTTGGGATGGGAACTTCAGGGAAGGGGTTGGAATGGGGGCAGGGAAGGGGTGGGAAGAGGCGGGACCTCATGGAAGGGGTGGAATGGGGGTAGGGCCGGGGGCAGCGAGGGTGTGTGTGTGAGTGATGCGGCCCTCGGGCCAATGAACTAGCCCTCATGAGGCCCTCGTGGTCATTTGAGTTTGAGACCCCTGGTCTATAAGGTGCCACAGGACTCTGTTGCTTTTTACAGATCCAGACTAACATGGCTACCCCTCTGACACATGAGTAAGGAAGGTATTTGAATTAGTTTTTAAGGCCCCTGTTCAGCAAAGCACCTAAGTACATGCTTAATTTCAGGCATGTGCTTAAATCCATCCCTATGCAGCAAAGCACATGCTCAAGACCTATTGAGGTGCCTTGCTGAATCAGGACCTAAGTATTGGAATGTTGCTGGAAAACCTAAAGAAAGTGAAAAGAGAGAATGCGGACAAAGAGAAAAGAAAGGACAGTGTGATGCAGAGATCGACTGATGCAAGATTCAGATGTGGAGCAGATTTAGATATTGCTGTTGATCAGGGCCGCCCAGAGGATTCAGGGGGCCTGGGGCAAAGCAATTTTGGGGGCCCCTTCCATAAAAAAAAGTTGCAATACTATAGAATACTATATTCTCGTGGGGGCCCCTGTGGGGCCCGGGGCCTGGGGCAAATTGCCCCACTTGCCCCCCCCTCTGGGCGGCCCTGCTGTTGATTTTAAAATGAAGCTCTTTGGGCTAGGGACTGCATCTTAATATGTGTGTGTGGGAAATGCCTAGTGCTTAATAATCGAAATAGGAATAGGAGTATTAAGAATAATCACAACTGGTCTCAGGGTGCTACCAGAATATAAATAAATAAACCCACCTGATGCATATCCTGGTCAGGGAGATGAAGTAATCATTGTCTGACTGGACTGATAATTGATAGGACTTGTGAGTCAGCACTTACCATTATGATCTAATGGAATGTCAAAAATACTTTCCTTTTCACGGGGAAGGAAGGGGAGAATAGGTTAGTCCCCAATTAACCTGTTTCCCTTAGTGTCGGTATCTTCATTAGTAAGTGAAATCAATCCTGAGTATTCTGAGAAAGAGAAAAGTAAGCGAAAGGTTAAATTGTACAAAGCAAGACAAGAAAACTAAGAAATAAGAAAAGATGCAGTAGGTCAGAGGTTAAGGAAAAGGCCTTTTGTAAGCTTCACTGGTTGAAAAAAAAATGAATTTTTATAATTTCTTGGTTATGTTACCAGACAAGGTTTATGGTAATCCTCCCGGAAGGTAGGTGATCTATAGGTATTTAATGTCTTCATGAAGGCTAAAGATTCAGCTGTGCAGGGTTGTGGCAGAATTCAGAGTCTGGAGTAGGGATACCCCAAGTGAATATCCCTGAGCCAGGGTCACTGTTGACTCAGAAATTCAGTTTGCAAAAATCTATGCAAGCCAAGGCCATGTCTTCACTAAGCAACTGAGCTGTGTTTATCAACAGGTGTAAGAAATGGGTCTCTCCGCAGTAACTACCTTAAACTATGTTCAACGTGGCTGACTTTCTCGCCTGGATACGAGTAAACAGCTCTGATGCCCAGCGTTGCAGAGCACACCAGACCCCTCATTCTACCAGATGTCTGGTAGTCATATAAAGGGAACTGGACTCCACCCTTTCAATGCCCTTTTCAACAGCCTGTGGAAGGAGAGATGATTTTGACCGTCATTGTCAAAACCAGCTCATTTGCCTAGTGTAGACAGGGATTAAGGCGTGTGTAGAATATGGGTGTGATGTCCATTCCTTCGTCACCATTTGCAGATCTGTTGCCTAGTGGACTCTGTTGTTCATCAGAGTGCTGAGCCTTTCCTATACGTAATCCCTTCCCCTCAAATTCACTCCACTACACCTGCCCCTCTTCCCCTTGTCTCCCCTGCCCTGTCAGCGCTCTTCCCCTCCCTTTTCTCTCCACTTAGCTTGCCCCCACCACTGAAACCCACCCAAAAAAACAGCAAAACAAAACAACACAATTATCGAACTAACACACTTTCTGCCATCACTCTGCTTGAATGTGATGTCCCTTCTCCAACCCTCTCTCTCTTGTCTATTGAGATTTCAAGCAGGGACTGTCTACTCCTGTCTGTACAGTGCCTTGCCCAATGGCAAGTACTTCATAGTACTGCCCACTCTGGGTTGGCCCTTAGGCACTGCCATAATAAATATGTTTAATAATAAGAATACTAAATAGCATAGTCCAGTGGACAGGGTACTGGACTGGGAGTCAGAAGACTTAGGAATTGCTGAGCGGATCAGACCCGAGGTCCATCTGGTCCAGTGTCCTCTCTGACAGTGGCCAGGACCAGATGCTTCACTCAGATGAAAGTTTAAAAACCCCACAGTAGGCGGATGTGGAATAATCTGCCCTCCGCCCCTCCCCCCCCAACACACACACACACACACACACACACACACTAGGTCATCCTGATCTCGCATAGCTAGAAATTGGCTAACATCTGAAGCACCAAGGTTAGTAACCCTTTTAAATTCAGAATTAGTAGCTAATTACCGGGGCCGGCTCCAGCTTTGTTGCCACCCCAAGCAGTGAAGCAGGAAAAAAAGATAAAGCCGCGATCGGCGGCACTTCAGCGGCAGCTCCACTGCACCGCTTCATTCTTCGGCGGCAATTCGGCGGCAGGACCTTCGCTCCGAGAAGCACTGAGGGACCCGCCGCCGAATTGCCACCGAAGACCTGGACGTACCGCCCCTTTCCATTGGCCGCCCCAAGCACCTGCTTCCTTAGCTGGTGCCTGGAGCTGGCCCTGCTAATTACAATGAGAAACTGAGGGACGTATTGGCTAGAAAAAGTTTATCTAAATAGTTGTCTATTGAGGACCAGATCCTCAGCTGGGATAAATGGGTGTGACTCCACAGACTTCACTGGAACAATGCTGATATAAACCAGCTGAAGACCTGGCCTCAGAGTTTATTTAACTATAAACTATCAAGTTGAAAATATTGATTGGTGCTGTCTGGGCTTCTGCGCTCAGTCTTTGGCTTGTGGCTTCCTCTTGTGTAAACGCGCACTCTTCGGTTAGCGAGAGACATAATGATGATCTGAAATCAGGTTTATTTAAAAAGCCTCGTTGAGGCCATTTCACCCGCTGCACGTCAGTGATGATGATCCTTCACAACCAGAATGACGTCGTGACACGACCAGCCACGTGGCAGAACTGACCCAAAAGTAGTAAAACCACCAACCACCAAAAACATAAAGTTTTGCATTTAGTCTGCAAAGAGATTTCAAAGTGGTGCTTAGAATGAATTGTAAGTCCCTTTATGTACCTTATACCTACACTGCCAGGAGGGTGCTTAGGGGAGTGGGGTGTTCAGTTGTTACGATTCAGGACTGGGAGTCAGGTGAGATGGACCCCACCTAGGGTGACCAGACAGCAAATGTGAAAAATCGGGACAGGGGGTGGGGGGTAATAGGAGTCTATATAAGAAAAAGACCCAAAAATTGGGACTGTACCTATAACGTCGGGACATCTGGTCACCCTAACCCCACCTGGCCCTGGTGATCTTGGGCAGGTCGCTTCTCCTCACTGTGTTATTTCTCATCTGTAAAATGAGGGTGATTGGGCCTTGAAAAACCCACTGACCTCAGCCAGGAGCTTTGGCTGGCTATGGCCTGGGGAGCTACTAACTCTCCCTCTCTAATGGGGGTGAGGAAGAAAGCAGATAGCTCCAGGCCCTGCTAATTGTTTTTAAGGATGGAGGGGAGCAGAGTGTCTGGAGCTGCTACATTTTGCACAAGTCTCAGGGATGGGGTCGGGGCAGGGGAGCAGAGCAGCCATTGTGCTATCAGTGTTGTTCTTCACGGGCTGGGGGAGGAGAGGGAGTAAGTAAGGAGTAGAGCAGCCACTGAGCTGCTGCTCCTTTAAGGGTAGGAAAGGAAGAGAGAGGAGCAGAGGGGATTCTGGTGGAAGTTAGGAGCCTTAGGTGCTTTTGAAAATCCCAGTAGGCACGTAAGTGCCTTTGAAAATCTGGCCCAAAGTGCCTCAGTGGAGGAAGAACGTCTGGGCCTTCAGTGCCACAGTGAGTGGTACACCAACTCTGCAAAGAGGTAGGGTGCAGCATTCATGGGTTTATTGGATGACTGATCAGGGAAGAGTGCTAATTCATGTCCTGGGGGGGGGGGGGGAGGGCAGCATTCATTGATTTGGGGGCTACGGAACTGATTTTTATTTTG
The DNA here is from genome assembly GCF_028017835.1 of Emys orbicularis. Taxonomy (NCBI): domain Eukaryota; kingdom Metazoa; phylum Chordata; order Testudines; family Emydidae; genus Emys; species Emys orbicularis. The sequence goes on from NC_088683.1 coordinate 352,621,734, forward strand.
GGCAGAGCAGAACTGATTGAGGGCAGAATTGAAGTCCCCTCAGACCCAGCTGGCTCATCGGTGGACGAGGAAGAGAATCAGAAGCGGAATCCCAGCTGACCTGGCGCCCGGGATTTCATCTGTGCTCAGCTTGGCCTTTTGCAAATAACTCCTGCAAAACACTGAGCACGTTGGATTCCAGTTGACTTCAGTGGAAGTAGCAGGTGCTCAGCTGTGCTCTGGATCAGGCCGCAGTTGATGTAATCAAAGCAATGATCCCAGGCCCTGCTTCCAAAATAAGGCAAGGGGTGTGTACGTCTCTAAGCATTACAGCCATGCAACCACATGATCTGATTATTGTGCGTGGGTAAGTCTCATGGTGCAATCCCATTTTGCACCAGCACAGTGTACCTACATTAGGGCCTTGACCTCTGATGCAGCAAATGCTTACTACTGGATGTAGTGCTGTATACGATGAGTAGTACCATTTATTTCAATAGCACTAAGCACATAAATGTTTATTGAATTGGGCCGGAAGGTTGTAAGTTCTCTGGGGAAGAACCCGGGGGCCTTATTCTCCTGCCCCGTGCACCTTGTGTAGTTATTTATGCCTGCACAAAAGGAGTGTTAAAATGTGCCACGCCGGCTTGGTAGCATTTGACCCCCATTTTTCACAGGTGCAAGTGGCTGCAGATGGAGTGAAGAATCAGGCCCCATGTCTTTTTATTAACAAAGTGTCTAGCACACATTACCTAATAGCAAAACATGTAATATTTGTGGAGGTGTTTTAAAGATACCCTTGCTGTGGTTTCACTCTAGAACCCTTACCCATTTCTCAAATTGACACCTTGGCTACAAAATATGTGCGAGCGACACTAGAAGCCCCTGAAAATAGGAGGCATTTAATGGAAATGGTAACTGAGTTGAATTCTGGTATGTTCAGGGTGCAGCTAGACAAACACTGAAATTCTGTGACTTTAAATGGAAATGCAGGTGGTTGTGAGGAGTGAATTAGAAGGAGAGGAGTGAAAAGCAGAGTTAACATCTTCGGAGTGTGCTACAAAGATACCGATATCCTTGTCACTTATTAAAGTTTTATTTTGTTCCCCCACGAACAAGGCAATTAATTATTTAGAATCCCAATCAATCAGGGATTAGATGTACTAATCAAACACATTCCAGCTGCTAAGTATTGCTCACTTAAGACATTGATCAGCTGTGGGATGCTCTGTACCATTGAGATTAGTATTTTACAGACAGTGTGCTTTAAACCCCCCTGAGGTCAGATCCTTGACACCATCTGCTGGCCCATGTAGAAGGTTGAATGCCAGCCGTCTGACAGACTGTAATTATTTTCCATTCTGATGCCCTTTACGCAGTCATTAGGGGATCAAATTTCTGAGTGAGTCAGGAAAGTTCCTTGAACAGCAAGCAGCTAATGGGTTGAAAATGAGCCTCTTTTTGTTATGTTGATTATTTTTCTACTTGATGTTGTTGGAACCCCAGAATCGATTATTTAGGTCTGGCTTTAAGATCTGTGTCTCTTGGTTCTTTTTGGACAATCCGTACTTGGTGCTATGATGGGCAGAGTTAAAGCATGAAATAACAGGAGACCTTCCCCGTTGGTTTTTAACTTTAAGGGGCACTATATTTATATTCCTTGCAGTTCTATGCAGGTCCTTTCTGAGGCATAGTGAGAACAACTTAAGAATAGATTCCTGATAAATAATTGAATAGGAAGGTACATTGTTTGCAGTCGCAATGTGATTGCAGATTTAGGCTACTGCAAAGCAAGTTGCTATATGATTTCCCCCATGTTGACCCCTGTGGTAATTGGAATTTCAATTATTCATTTTCAATTACAAGCATGGCATGATGATCACAAATGTCATTAAGTATTAAATTATATCTAATGATGGATGGATACTTTTTTTGGATCATTTCTTTATTTAATGCTATGTTCTTAGGGCAGAGCTTTTAAAATATTAAGAATTTGGTAACATGCAATTTATGTCCAGTAGCTGAGACCTCCTGTCATGGACACCACCCAAGAGCAGCCTAAGTTTTCATCTTTGGTGGTATTAATAAAAATGGTGCCAAACATGCGTGTCAGATTCAGATACTTTCAAGTGTAAATAGCATAGAGATTTACGGCCCAATCTTCGAGTAGCTTCACTCCCGTGGAAATTGGTAGGAGTTGAAGGCACTAAGGAACTTTCCATATCGGACTCTCATTGACTACGTCAGATCTACCGTGCTCGCCACATTTGACTTTTTACTCTCTTTGCATTCTGTGTATCCTAGGCACCCCTCATCAGAGTATCTATGCACTGTTATAAGTAAATCTACTCCCTCTCAGCCCCTTTCCCTCCGTAATGAATATCTGAATAACCAAGCTTTGTGTCTAAGCAAGGTTTGGTTAGTCTGTCGAGCATGAGCATGGAGATGGGAATTCCTGTGTCTAATCCCAGCAGCCACTGATTCACTGTGGGCAAATCATTACTGCCTCTCCGTGCCTCAGTTTCCACATCAGCAACATGGAAATAATGAGATTTACCAGCTTCACAGTGGTATGTGAGGGTTAATTAGTCAGTGCCTATAAAACACTTTCAAGCTGATGCTGTACAGATATTAATAAATAAAGTCTCAAATCATCACTGTGAAGCAGGTACTATTGTCCCTGTTGTGTACAAAACTGAAGCACAGAGAAATGAAGTGACTTGCCTAAGGTTGCACAGAGAGTCAGTGGCAGAGCTGGGAATAGAACCTGGATGTTACCCCTCTCAGGCAGGTCTATCCTTTCCCACCTTCCCTTAATTTTGTGTTTGTCTGGTGGGAAAGAAGGGTTCGCTCTCCACTACTCTGTTAAATCAGGAGCTCCAGAATTTGGGGATGATTGTTTTATTATACAGGATTTTTATCCCCTATGTTTTGATTCTCTTAGCAGCAAGCATCTCTTTCACATACACCATCCATTCTTCAGCCCTAGTCTTTGATTTCTGCCTTCTCTTCTTTTTCTTTCATCCCCTCTCTACCTGCATCTCCCCCTCCCACCCCCCCGCTCCTCCCACTTTATCTCAGGATCTCTCCATGTCCCAACTTGAGCTCCGCACCGCTCTTGTTGCTATCCCTTTGATATCTCTACCTCCTCCCTCCCCCAGTTGGTTTGTTTATTAATTGGCTCCTTTCCTGGTCCTTGGTTCCTGTCTTTCTTAAACCTGTTTCTCAGTGCCTGTAGCAGCAGCGGGGAATCATCCATCACTCTGATCGCACCTTTGCTCCTGCATGGCACTGCTGTTCACAGCATTGCCAGCAGCATGATGAAACTGATTAGAATTGTACAATCCCAGTTAGTTTCGTGTTGCTGCCAGCACTTCCAGGAAATTGCTACTGTGCAGATTGCACAGATACAATCTCACCTTAGCTGATGTATGATTCTGCAGGATTTTTTTCTCATTCAGGTGAGTGGCAAAAACACAGATGGAAAGGGGATTCCCTTAATGCCCAGGATCTTAAACAACCCTCTCCCCACCTCATCCCACTCTGGTGTGCGTCTCAGAGATACAGCTTCTCCGCAGCCTGCTGTGCCAGGGACCTGTGCTTTTAGCTGTAGGAAAGTTAAACCTCAGAAATCTTAGAGATAGGGTAATAAAAACAAGGGAGAGAAAGCTGGTCACAGTCTGTCCTTGGTGTGAGGCTCAAACTTTTGTAGGATCTGCAGGTGGTCCTGAATTATTAACTAAATCTGATTGCGGGCTCTAAATGACCTGCAATCAGTTAGTAAAAAGACTTGGGTGTAATTGCAGATAGCTCAGTGAAAACTTTTACCCTGTGTTCAGCAGTGGCAGTCAGAAAAGCAATCCAAATATTAGAATGTATAACTGACAGGGTGGGAAATAATACAGAAAATGTTTTAGTGCCCCTATAGAAATGATTGGTACTGCATTCAGGTCCTGCCTCAACAGACATGGCAGAAATAGAAGAGATCCAGAGAGAGAGATGATGGAAATGGCTAGACTCAAGGAAAAGAGATGGGCACTGTTTAATTTAGAGAAAATTGAATAAAAGGGGAATTTGCTAGAGGTGTACAAAATAATGAATGGTATAGAGAAGGTAAATCTGGCTCTCCCTTGTAAATTTGCTCTTAACACAAGAACAAGAAGTATTCAATGAAACTGAATGGGAACAAATTTAAGACTGAGAAACTGACTGACTTTCTCACACAGTGTGTAATTTAACCCATGGAACTCATTGCCACAAGATATTGATCCATTATACATACAGTAGAATTAGAGCCCAACTGTAGAGACTGTCTTCAGATCTGAATGTATCCCTGGTTTGGGGGTATTTCGAAAACAGGTTCAGGTCTTTTCATCCAGGTACTACTGTAGTCTCCTTCACCATGGCATCTGAGCAACTCACAAACATTAATGAACATTCCTGTGAGGTAGCAGAATATTATTATTCCCATTTTACAGGTGAGGAGCGGAGACACAGAAGGTGAAATTCATCCCCGTGTAGTGGATGGTACAAGACTTATGTACTACTTAAATCCCCAAAACAGAATTTTGGTGGGACTTAAGTGGTGCACAGACTTTTTGCTGGCTTTTCCCCCAGGAGTGAATTTCACTCAGAGAGATTAGCCTGGAGTCTCCCAGGAAGCCTGTGGCAGAATTGTGTATTGAATACAGATTTAATGAATGTTATCCCAATACCTTAACTGTGAAGCTCTCCTCCCACTGTGTTCTCCTTTTGGAATAATGAGAAGTGAAAAGGCACAATAGGTTGGAGAGAGCAAGAGTGTCTTGGTTTTAATGTAAGTGCAGTGCATTCATCTCCTCTATCTGACTGTTTTATGTGGTTGTGATCCCTGTAGTGTCTGAGTGCCTCTGGAAATTCAGGCTGCATCTAGAAATTCAGCCTCTAGTGTGAGTTTGTTTGACTTTTTTTATATAGTAAATATAGGGTAATAATCTACTGTGAAATATATTAATTACTGTCCTCCTGCCACCCTGTGTGCCTACAATTCCTGCTAGCAACAAGTGGCGCTTGGTGCTTAGATGCTTGAGGTTCTTTGGAAGATCTCCAGTTTGGCCTTTGAGAAGTCTCTTTGAAGTTTGGCTGTGCCAAAACCAGGCCTTGGGTTTTGCCTTCTCAGTATTTTGTGATATCCTGTGGCACATTCAGTTATTTCCAGGGCTTTAAAAGGAATCTGTCATTGATTGTTGCCAATTAAATGTCTTTACAATATAACCTGGAAACTGTGCTCCTGACAACTCAGTGTTGTTAATAACATGCACTACAGGTAGGGTGTGCCGGTAGTTCAGGAGTCAGTGTGCAGCATGACAGTTCAATCTGGTGCTTTGATGAGATCTGTCTGCAAAACTGTACAGAATATAAAAGACTCTGCTGGTATGACACTGATTGCAGCTTGTTAAGGGGTTCCTGGAGTTCTTTAACTACCGTATATACTCGTTCATAAGCCGAATATTTTTAGCAAAAAAGTGACGCATCAAAGAGCGGGGGTCGGCTTATACACGGGTGTACACCAAAATTTGATGATTTTAAACTCTATGGAATCATTGAATATCTAATGCACTGTCATTTTGTTTACCTGGAGCACCTGCAGGCATGGAGCCCCTCAGCTCCCTGTGGCCGCGGTTTGCTGTTCCCAGCCAACGGGAGCTGCGGGAAGTGGCGCCACTTCCCGCGGTTCCCATTGGCAGGAAACGACAAACTGCAGCCACTGGGAGCTGAGGGGCTCCGTGCCTGTGAACGCTCTAGGTCAGGGGTCGGCAACCTTTCAGAAGTGGTGTGCCAAGTCTTCATTGATTCACTCTGATTTAAGGTTTCACGTGCCAGTAATACATTTTAACATTTTTAGAAGGTCCCTTTCTATAAGTCTATAATATATAACTAAACTATTGTTGTATGTAAAGTAAATAAGATTTTTAAAATGTTTAAGAAGTTTCATTTAAAATTAAATTAAAATGCAGAGCCCCCTGGACCGGTGGCTAGGACCCGGGCAGTGTGAGTGCCACTGAAAATCAGCGCGCGTGCCGCCTTTGGCACGCGTGCCATAGGTTGCCTACCCCTGCTCTAGGTAAACAAAATGTCCCAACCCGCCAGCGGCTTACCCTGATGGTCCGGGAGCCAAAGTTTTCCAACCCCTGAAATATAGGGTTGGCTTATGAAAGGGTCATACAGTTTTTGCTATTTTTACCTATCCATTTTGGGGGGTCGGCTTATAAACGAACGGGCTAATGAACGAGTATATACGGTATTTGAAAGCACACATATTTAGAAATAACCCAAAATGCATCCTTTGTAGATTATAAGGCCATTGTGATCATCTTAATAATAACAGTATACTTAGTTCTTACATAGCTCTTTAAATCTTCACAGTACTTTGCAAACTTTAACTAATTACTTATAACAGCTCCAGTGAGATAGGTAAGTATCATTATTATTGTGGTTGACCATTATACATACACACAGTATTGATGGAGCTCATCTTGTAGATGCATAGACCTCAAGGCCAGAAAGGGACCTATATTATCATGTAGTCTGACCTCCTGTATAATGCAGGCCATAGATTTTCACCCAGTAATCCCTGCATTGAACCAGTATCTTGTGGTTCAGCTAGAACATCTCAGTTACTGTAGTGTAAATCTAGAGTAATTCCACTGCATTCAATGCATCTGGATCAGAATCTGGTCTGTATTCACTGTAGTTCTGTTGTTGGGTTATTTTTATTATTTGTATTGAGGTGGCACCAAGGTGTCCCAGTCCCATTGTGTTAAGTGCTGTACAAACATATAGCAAAAAGAAAATCCCCGCCCCAAAGATCTTACCTGGCAACATCCAAGTGACCATACAAAACAAGGCCACCTATGACTGGCATTTGGATGGATAGCAGGGTACCATTTCCAGCATGTTAGTGGAAAGTTGACAATGAGTCTGATTGGATCGTTTGTAGGAACCTGGCAAACTTGCACCTTTCCTGTTGGTTACCTCTATGTGCTTCAGAATCTAAGATGTCATTTAAACAAAAAGCTCTAGCCTTTTTTAATTACAAAGATAACATCAAAAATGTGAATTGGGTCTGTGCTGTGACATCAGTCTCTGCCTGAGTCTGCAGACAGCCTGAAACTATAGCTCTGAAAGAAAAATGAATTATTTCTATTTCTTCTCAGTGGATGCTAATTCTGACATTCAATTTAGCTGAGATTTCCAAGAAGCTGAAGTGAATAAGGTGCCCGACTTCCATAGTCTTTGAATGGGAGTTGTGTACCTAGCACCCTTTGGACATCCCAGCCTTAAATGTCAGCATTCTTAACTATTTCACTGCTGATCACAGCATACTAGAAAGAAGGAAGATCATGCTATGAAGATCTGTACAATCTTCTGCGAATAGCACCTTGAAATGTGTTGTATAATGTCACAAGATGCCTGAGACTCCTAGGTGCTACCACAAAACAGTCCTGCGGGCAGTGTTGAATTGCGGGCAGAGCTTGGAAGAGCAACAACACTATTCTGTCGACCCAGGGCTGAAAAGTTGTAGAGAAAGAAAATGTCCTTGAAATACATTGAGTTGTACAATTTAATTGGAGACATTCCAGAGAAGTGAAGAGCAATTTGGACACCCTTGTCTGAAGGAATTTTATGCTAGACGGGAGCATTTTCACGCCTTGCATTAGATACGGTTTTTTTGAAAGTTTGCAGTGTGTCAAAATAAAGGCACAAGGGAGCAAATGAATAAACGAGTGGATGAGCTCTCCTTTATCGTCTGTTTTCTGAATGAATGCAGCTACTGTACTTATATTCCAGCTGGGAAGCGAAATTAAATTGTTTGGGTACTTGATGGCCCACTGTTTTTAGAAAGCTATTAAGATGCACTGCTATCTAGTAGACGACAGCCTCCTTGACCCTCTTTAGCTGGCTCATCCAGTGGCCCCCCACTGGCTTCATCCCTATGCACAAGGCAGCACACCAGAGGTGACCATGTTTAGCATTGTCTTGCACTAAGTGGCTATTTAGTGAGCAGCTGAGAGGAAACACATTAGTCCGATTCCTCCATTTTCTCCCTGCCTCCCCATCCCCCACCCAAGAATATTTTGTGATGGTTGCCTTGTCTCTCAGGAGTGCAGTGGTATAAGATGAAGTCCTACACAAGCAAGATCACCACTCTCTTGACATCCTCAAAGTGTGGGGAAAAAGCAGTAGCTGCAATTTTAACATAAAACCAGGTCAAACTTCCTGAGCCAGATTGACCCAAGGGTAAATTACACCTCTCTGCACCTGCTGTTCCCACTGATTCACCCCAGCAGAGGGGTGGGAGTGTTGGAAGTGCTGCTCTTCTTCAGGGTAATCCCTCAGCAGGGAAGGGGAGCTTTATGCAATGGGTGAGCCCCCAAAAGAGTCCTGCTGGTGGAGGCTGCTGAATCAGATCATGCTGCCTTCTTGGCCATGTCCCCTTCCCACCCAATACCTATGGCTTTTTGCACCCTGCTAGATCTGGGCGGCTCTTGGGAGAAGGAGAATCTGTGGCCATTTTTGCACAGCTGCAACCTGCCCTGGATCTCTGGGTTGACCTTCCTCCATCAGGCTGTATAGGAAGCAGACAGAGCACCTGGACAGAACCTAGCCCTCTGTGTTCTTGTCTGTAATTCAGGTATATTTCCTAAGAGGAATCAATTTTAACTGTGACGGACAGAGTTCACCATTATTTGTTGAACATTTCACCCCCTTCCTTCACCATCATGTTATCACTCCTAATTGAGATATTGGTGATACAGCACAGAAGTGCATTAGCATCCAGGCTGTAGCACAAACCAACAGAAGCACCAAATTCTAAGTACAGAAATGGAATCCTGAGAGTGCCATTGTGGGCTTCCATGTGCATCCCCTCAATTACTCCAGATCAAACATACAAGTGAGACAAAAATGTCAGCACTAATAATTCCAACTGGGATCTAAAAATCAAGCTGCTTGCTCTGACCTCATCATCACGTATACAGGTTCTGCAATGGAAACTTAGTTAAAAAATATTGTTGATGGTGCATGAGACATATAGAACCCGGATCATTCTTCTTAGCTGTATTGGCTTCGGAGTGCTGACAGCAGTCAAAATTTGTTTTTGCTACTGAAGTTAGTGGATCGGGCACATAGGGCCAAATCCTGAGGGCCTTCCTCATTTCCTGCTTAGGGAAAATTGCTATTGACTCAGTGCTTTTGCCTGAGGAAGGACTTCAGGTTGTGAGCTGAAGAGCAAATACGTTGAGTAAGAATGTGTCATTTTTAGTTATTGTCAAAGAAGTCACAGCACTTCAGGCTGACATCACCTCCTCCTAATTGCACTCAAATTTCAGAGAATGCTCTGAATCTATGTGAGCCATTACAATCCATGTGCATTGTTCTGCGTAACAGTGGATAGGCAAACAGATGTCATATCACTTTGAGGGGTCAGTAACTAGAGTTCTCAAGTGTACTGAAATACATTTGCTTACTCAGCAAGCTGAAGTGTGGAGACACCTCTTCTCAGAACATGAATGAAGCCCTAGGCCAATGCTACAATTAGCATGGCATTTCATTTCGTGTGCTGGACTAGAATAGGTTAAATGTAACGCATCAGGAATATTTTAGTGCACAGTCTTGTGATCCCCAGATGACTGATTGCTGAATCAGACTCAGGTTTTGTTGTCTTGAAGAGCCCAATACTTCCTGCCAGGGGTGGTTTCCTCTTGTTTCTTTATTTTTGTCTTCAGTCAATGCCGCTGAAAGGGCATAAAGGTTCATCTTAAGGGGAATGGGGACAGATACCAGTCAGCCATTAAAAAGCATCCTTTCTGGAGGAGGAGGAGGAGAGAAGAAAAGGCAAATGGCAACAAGTCCCTCTAGGCAAATTGCTGCTTAAATACTTTCAGGGGGCCAAGTTCAGACACTTGTGCTTGGAACAAGTAGCCCTTTTCAAACTCCATTTTTTCAATGTAGTTGTTTGCACGGAATCCACACAACAGCCCAGATCTTGTGATCTCCTGAGCAGATGAATGAATGGCTTCTTCATCTGGCTCTGAACCCTGTGAACAGAATTTCTGAACCATTATTTGCAAAGAGCAAAGCTGCCCCTTAGCACAATGTCATCTAATGAACCAAAAGGAAAATGGGCTTCACTCTGGAGTGAGCCCATTGTTGTGGCATATTGGAATGCTGCAACATGTGCTTAAGATGCTCCTTTATTTTATTCTTCCACAGATTGTTCTTTTTAAGAAACTAACTTTGATTCAAATCTCTTTAAAAATTAGTCTCATGATCCAGGAAGAGGCTATGGAAGTTGCTTGTCTATTGTCTTGGTATAAATTCTCTTATCTTGCCTAGCTAGTCATCCATGCAAATGCATAGGAGTTTCATATCATCCTCTGAGCCAGACCCTCAGCTTCAGTAGAGCTACACTGATTTACACCTGCTGAGGATCAGGCCCTTGGGCTTCGTAGCATATTACTAATATACCAACTTGTAGGAAATAAAAGCATATAGATAATGATAGGGTTTTAGTCCAAGTTAATATATATGTTGTATATTTTATTAGAGCTTCAGCTGTATTGATGCACAGCACAATCTCACCTTTCTTCCCCTCTTTTTCTAAAAGGTAATAGGGATTCAATTTCACAGAGATAATAAAAACAAAATAAAGAAGAAGAAAATGGTCCCCCCTATAATTTTATACAAATGCTGCTTTTAGAGTAGAAGTTTTCTCTGAAAACCCACATCACCAGCTTGCACTGACATAAGTTGCTTGAGTTATTGAAATGTTTTCTAAAGCTATGTATAAAATAAAATAAATGCCAGCTTGTTGGAATAGTGTATCCTTGTTGTTGCACATATGACAGAAATCTAACCATTTCCTTTTAATTAAACAGAAGTTATTGTAATATCCCAGTTCTGGACATCATTTCCTTTTGTCTCCAATGGGACTTCTATGCAAGGAATGGCCGTATAAGTCAGGCTTTGAAAGGACAGAGAAGTAAGTTAGCTGCAGAGAAGTAAGCAAGCTAAGTAGCTAACTACATAGAGATAGCCCTAACAAGAGGAGAGGAAGAATCAAAAGGAACTCGTAAAATATGAATCCAGTCCTGCGTGCTGTTTGCACTCAGATCTCTCGTGGACCTTCTCTGGTGTGGGCACAGATGGGCAGGGAGGATGGGGCACTACATCCTTCGGGCTGTGGTGTGGATTAGCATCAAAGGACTGATGTGGCTTTACACCAACTGAAAATCTGGTGGAGAATTTTGTGATGGAGGTCAGTCCAGGCAGGGGTCCCTCTTCTGCCTGACTTGGCCCTTTTATCAATTGCCCTTTGTGCTAGCCAGGTGCCTGTTTCAGGGATCAGGATTACCTGCCGAGAGCCCTTCTCTTAGAGAAATTGTCTTTTTGGCTGACTGGTGAAACAGGGATGACCCGCCTCGGAATCCTACATTGGCTGGGAAGGCCGGCATGCCTTTTTACTCTTCTGCCTGGTCTTGGGATTCTCACTAGGAAAAGTCCAATGGAAATAAAACATCCCAGGAAGTTAGGGAAAGCAGATCTATCTGTTCCGTACAAGAAACACACACTTACAGAAATATGCAGGTGAATTGACCATATTCAGCTGAAGATTCACTAGTTTCCATGGCAGTTAGTGATGTAAAGTGCTGTTCATAATTCAGAAAGTCTCAAGTTCAGCAAAAGAAGCATCAGAAATGTAAGGAAGGTGTTATTACAGCGCTTGCTGAGAAGTTCTTGGAAAAAGTCTTTCTGCAGCTCCTTTCATGGGCACTTGTAATGAAAATGGAAACTCCATTCTGCTAAAAGGCCTGTAGGGATAAAATTGATAGCCATCTGTCTGTCTGTCCAATGTATCGAGTGTATCTATCTGCTGTACTGTGCCCTTGTGTAGCATCTTTTGTCTGAAGGTTTCCAAACACTTTACACACATATAATTAATTAAGCCTCACAAAATCACTCTTGGGTAACAAAATAATGTGTTAGTTAATTAATCATCTGCATCTATCTTAATCTTTACTACTTGAATAGCATTTCATCTTAAAAGATCTTCAAATGTTTTGCAGGCTGTGGGCCCAATTTTGAAAATAGGCACTTTTAATCAGGTGCCCAAATCCTGCGTTTGGCTGCTCCAATCAACACTGAAACACTCCAGCAACCTTTCATTAATAATAAAATTTTAATCATCATGTTGCACTTACCATACCTGGAGCACCTTTCATGGATGGATCTCAGAGTTTCGCAGAAATAAGGAAGTAGTATTGGATCCAGCTTCAGAGAAACGAGTCTGATTGCTATCCCCAAGAATTATTATTATTATTCCCCATTAGATAGGGAAAATGTGACTCCAAAAGTTTAAGTGACATGCCCAAAGTCACACACAGTTGTCATCGCCATGATAGAGAATATAATCTATGGATGAACTCCTGGTTCCACTGAAGCTAATGAGCGATTTGCCATTGACTTCAATTAAACTAGGATTTCACCCTAGGTCTTCTGATGCAGTCCTCTGCTCTAATCACTAGACCAGAGGTTCTCAACCTTTTTCCTTCTGAGGCCCCTCCAAACTTGCTATAAAAACTCCAGGGCCCACCTCTGCCACAATAACTGGTTTTCTGCATATAAAAGCCAGGGCCCGTGTTAAGGGATAGCAAGCTGGGCAATTGCACACCACAGGGGGCACCATGAAGCTAAGTGGCTCAGGCTTCTGCTTCAGCCCCAGGTGGCGGGCTCAGGGCCCCAGGCTTCAGCAGTGAGACTTTGGCTTTCTGCCCTGGGTCCCAGCAAGTCTAACACTGGTCCTGCTTGGCGGACCCCCTGAAACCTGCTCGTGGCCCCCCAGGGGGCTCCGGACCCCTGGTTGAGAACCACTGCACTAGACCATACTGGTTGCCACATTTAGGGCCTGATCCAAGATCCACTGGCATCAGAGTGATTGTTTGAGTTTCCCAGAAGGCACCATCCTCCTCCCTCCTCACACATCCCTCCTGTTTCATCAGTTCACTTCTTGAGATGATCTTACTGGGGAGGCCTAGTTGCCTGTAAAGACCCATCCTGTCCCTTTTGTTTAAAAAAAAAAAAAGGGTGATGGATGGCAAGTCTGTTCCCAATCTCTCTGACCACATTAAGTCCCCCTAACTACTTTCTGTCTTTTTCCTCCTAATAATGGCCTCCTCAACTTCCTCTCACAAGTCCTTGTGCCAGAATTCTTTCTCTCTCCCCTACTTTGAGATTCCTAGCAATTTGTTTTGGGGAGTTATTTTCTATATGACTAACACTTCCTGCTTGCAGCTGGCACTAGAAGTGCAAATCTTCCTCAAAACCAACTATTCCTGTGGTCTATTGAGGCAGGAAGTAACAGGAACTTCATGGGAAGAGTGGCTTCTTTCAACAGGAGTCCTGCCTAATGCTGTGGACTCAAAAGGCTTGGCTGATTGGGATAAGCTTCTGAACGTACTGGCTCTTAAACAACTCAGCACTTAGGAGATTCGCCCAGCACAAGGTGACCAGGATGGGGGAAGATGTTGTTTGTAGCTTGTTTTATGTGGATCCTCACCTCAGTTTTATCGCGGTGAAGCTCTATTGACTTCAGTAGAGTCAATCTCCAACTTTATACTGGTATGAGAGGAGAAGCAGGCTGTCATTTATAACAGTCCCATTTAGGATCCTCTGTTCTTTGACTGTCAGTCCCAAGAGCAGGGAATCAAGGTCATTCTTGGGTTTGTGTTTCTAATAGGAGTCCTTTTGCTGCGCAGTGGAAGTCAGGAAGAAGGAACACAGGAAGGGAGTATAGTCCAGTGTGTAGGTGTGACGGTTGACAGGGTACCCAGGACTGTGAGTCACCTTCTTTCTCCCTGCCACTAGCAAGAGGTAGCCTTGCCTGCAGTGACTGGGAGTTAACACCATCAGCCTGTTAGCCACTCAAGCCCCCTCCTCTGGGCTCTGCCAGCCCTGTCTTCACCTTGCAGGTTAACATTAGCTACCCCTGAGTCCCTTTGAAGCATTCCCCTCTGATATCCAGCCCCTGACACTGGCTGCTCACAGAAATCCCAGATCCTCTGCCCCCAAAGGAAAATTTACCCCAGTGTACCAGTTTCACCTTAAAGCACCACTCCTGTAATCCACACAGCGCTTGTGAGTACTTATAATGAAACAAAAGTAGCTTATTTAAGAATGAACAGAGATTCCACTGGCACAAAAGAGAATGGTGGAAGGAAATGGTTTCAATACAAAACACAATGATAGAATGTGAAGTAGGGCCTACACTCATTAATAGTTACGTTTCCTGTGTAATCAAGTAGATTCTCCCCTATCCCCCGCAAAGCTCAGTCTGGTGCATAGCTGGCTGGCTTCCCAAGAACGAGGATCCAAAGAAACTTCCATAAAAATACCCCATCTGCACAAGATGTCTCCTCAGTGAATGGATCCAGAGCGCCTCTCCCTGCTCTGTATTATGCTGAAACAATCTTTTGTCTTTATTCATCGACAGCGCGATCCCCTGTCTGTTGTAATGTTCCTTTTTTTTTTAATCTCCAAGTGGTTTTGATGGTTTGCAGTTGTTTCTGATTGTTTTTCATTGATAGTCTTGGGATGGAGTAAGGCTAGACAATTGAATCTTGCATTACATCACCAACTAACCAGGTAGAATGGGCCATCTCTGAGAAATATTATCCTCTGGTGACTAACTTTTACTTCAAGACCATAAAGAATACTTTCATTATAGTTACATTATTCCTTAAATAGTACCTGTGCGTTAATCTCACAATGACTGAGTCTTGATAAGTTACAAGCTTTCTGTAGATTCCAGCCCTTATGGATAAATACTGTGCGAGATGTGTTTGGTGTAGTGAGTTTGTCAGGCCTGAGATGAGAGTTGTTTGCAAAGAACCCTTTGCAGAGGGGCCTCTATGTCACATAGGGCACTTGCCTGGGATTTGGAGAATCTCGATTTGATTCCTTGCTCTGCCATACACTTCCTTTGCGACATTGGGCAAGTCACTTTATCATTCAGTGCCTCAGTTTCCTATGTTCAGAATGGCAGTAATAACACTTTCCTACCTCACAGGAGTGTTATTATATTATGAAGCTGATATAATAATGGGGGCCATATAAATAGCTAAGATCAATAGAAACAAATCACAATTCCCTGACAATATTTCATGAGAGACTTTGATTTTTGTTTTTTGTCCAGTATTTGAATCCAGTTTGGTTTAGATTTTTCTCCCCTCCCGCACAGCGAAGAACAGTGAACCCTTGAAATAAGAACACCACCCTTTTTTTAAATGCCTCTGTGAGAGGGACAATGGAAACAAATGCTAGTTTGCTAGTCATTGGCTTTGTATTTCAGATTCCTCAAACCTTTTTTGAAGGCTTCTGTGCTGTGTCTTTCAGCAGATATTTCTGCTGTGTGGTTCTAAATAACTTTACGAGCTGTTTCTACTTACACACACTCCATTCTACCAAGTGAGCGGTAACACTGAAATCAAGAGCCAGGCTTCTCAACCTCAGAACAATGGGACTGCTACTTCTCTGCAGTACCACAATTTGACCTGGGAGTCCTCTGGAGCAGAGGCTACAAAAGATTAACATTTCAGTCTGCTTAGCCCACCAGTGTGCTCTTACCTTATCTTATAAGCTCTGCCGGAGGAATGAATTACCCTAGTTCATTAAGACTGGTTTTGAACTGTGGTGAGAGGTCACCCCCATAAGTTACCTCCAGTCTATTTTGCGAAGAGTGGGTATTGCAATAAAAGCCTGCTGGGAGGTTGAAGCTCAAGGATTTTGTTTTCTTTATTCTTCAAGGTGGGCAGAATAGAGGGTGGGGAAACCCTGATCAGGACATTTCCTAACACTGAATAGTAGACTATAGAAAATTCCTTTTTGTTCTTTTTTTAACCCATGAATGAGTGACCTCTTGATCTTCCTGACCCCTTTATTTTTGCCATGAAAGAAGTAAAACTAGCTGTGCCCATGCAAAATCTTCTTTCTTTTCAGTTTTCTCATGATTAAATTCCCCGCTGTGGTTTTTGTTGAAGTGCTCTGAATCTGCCTCTTGGAATTGGGCAGATGTTTGACTCTTTGAAGCAGAATTTTTTTTTATCATTATTCTTATTTAGCACTGGGGCTGCAATCAAGGGATGTTCATCCACATCAAGAATAGAAAAGTAAAAGTGTTTGTATAGCACCATTCATGTCTAACCACCTAAAAATGCTTTGCAAGGGGTACATTTGGATACAGTAATTAAGAACGTACATGAAAACATCGTCCGATGCACATAATGCTGCGCATAATAAAACAAAGGCTGTATCAGTGTTGAGTAGATTATGGAAATACGCTAATTACAGCTTTAAACCTCTCCATACATCACTAAGTCAAAATAAGGCACTGGAGGATGAGGCTGAAGGCAGATGGCATATGGTGATCTGTTTTAGTGGCTTATTTAAAAGTGAGTGGAAACCAGGCACAGAGAGGAACACATGGAAATAAAGTTGAAGAAAATAGATGTACTTTAAAGATTAAAGGTCAGATGCTCAGCTGGGGTAAATTGCCATAGTTCCATTGACTTCATGGGAGCTATTTGAGTTTACACCAGCTGAAGACCTGGTCCTTAAAGAAAGGAACAAAAACTTGGATGATGCTTGGTACATGTTCTGGAGCTATATGGCTAATATGAATGAGCCAAATCCTTACTCAAAATTTACACACACAGCTATTAGAATTATTTATACTGCAGTAGCATCCTTCAGGATCAAGGAAGCATTTAGATATGTGCCATGCAAATATTGAGAGTTTTGTTTTGGAGGAATAGACAGACTTCAGAATTTCACCACATGTCAGTAATATAAGCACAAATGTACTATAGTTTGTACGCACAGTTGTTTCCGCATGTTTTCAATCCTTCATACAGTCAGAGGGTTGACTGAGTAATCTACACTCCTGGTTTGAAATACTGTAGCTAGTTTCTCTCTAACCATATGTTCAAATCCCATCAGAGTTAAGATAGCATTTCCATATTTCTCAGATATGTAAACTGAGTCCCATATGGTATCTCCTGTGTACTCCACCCAAGATATGGGTGCATTTCAGTGGAGCTATATATAAACAGTAGTGGAGATAAGGCATTATGTTTGCTGTGTTGTTGTAGCCATGCTGGTCCCAGGATATTAGAGAGGCAAGGTGGGTGAGGTAATATCTTGTATTGGCTACCCAGAGGTTGGTCCAATAAAAGATATTACCTCACCCACCTTGTCTCTCTAATAAGTTGTTACCCAGTTTACTTTTTATTACATAAACACAAATGTATGCTAAATAAATTAGGAAGAAATAATATACAGCGTATTGTATACATATATATGCACTGACATATTAACCTTGCACAAAGACCACCACCACCTTCAGTGCGAGACCTTCTGTTTTACTCGACCACTTTAAAATGTCTCCAAGGTTTCCAGCACAATTTTGTTTGACCTTTAGTTAAAAACCAATTTCCACCAAGTCACATTTTTTTTCTGATCCTTAAGGAAGGGTGCTTGCAGCAGCTTTCATACAGTGTGTGTAGTCCAAATATTTTAAACAGGAGAAAGAAGTAGATCTAATGTTTATATACTCTGGCCCCAGTCCTCCAATTACTTGGGCTTAACTTTATGCACTGTGGGATCTTGCTGGAGAACAGAAGGTCAACTCCTGCTCACCTTAGACATGCAAATATTGCCATTAAACCCAGTAAGACTATTGGTATGGGTGAGTGGAGCTGGATTTGCCCTGCAGCCTTGCTTCTCTCTGTGCTTTTGAATAAGGATGCTCTCGTTTTCGTTTATCAGACTCTGATCTGGAGGGAGAGGGAGATGGTTAGAATGCACCAGCCTTTTCTGGGAGTGACTGCATTGAAGTAAATTATTGCCCTAACAGTGAATTATCATTTTTGCGAGATCTTAAAAACCAACAGCTGTGAAATTGACTTCTAACCAATTCTAATTGAGATGAGCCAAAACTTAAAATATCAGAAATAAAAATGTTGGATACCCATTCCTCCAGTTGATATATGATGTATATGAACTTCTTGTGGCATTTACTGTATGTCTGTTTCTTTCAGATACTACATATACAGAGCATGCATTTTGTTATGAAGTGTTGCTTCATACAGAATCCCAGGATTTATGCTGAAGTTTAGAAACCAATTGACCAACTTTGAAAGAAATAATGTCAACATGTCTTTTCCAGCTCCCCTATAATTCTGTATGTTTATCAGTAACCTGGAAGAAAACATAAAACCATCACCGATAAAGTTTGCATATGACACCAAAATTGGGGAGTGGCAAATAATGAAGATGACAGGTTGCTGATTCAGAGCAATCGAGATCACTTGGTAAACTGTTTGCAGACAAACAATATATGTATTACTAAGTCTAAATGTAACTGTATACTTGTTAGGAACAAGGAATGTAGGCCATATTTATTGGATGGGGAACTCTATCCTGGGAAGCAGTGACTGGAAAAAGTTTTGGGGGTTGTGGTGAATAATCAGCTGATTATGAGCTCCCAATGTAGTGTTGTGGCCAAAAGAGTGAATTTCATCCTGGGATGCATAAACAGGGAAATCTCAAGTAGGAGTAGAGAGGTTATTTTACTTCTGCATTTGGCACTGGTGCTACTGCTGCTGGAATATGGTGTCCTGTTCTGGTGCCCACAATTCAAGAAGGATGTTGATAAATTGGAGAGGGTTGAGCGAAATGCCACGAGAATAATTAAAGGATTAGTAAACAGACTCAGAGAGCTCACTGTATTTAGCTTAATGAACAGAAGGTTAAGGGGTGACTTGATTACAGGCTATAAGTATCTACGTGAGAAACAAATATTTAATAATGGGCTCTTCAATCTAGCCCAGAAAGGTATAACATGATTCAGTGGCTGGAAATTGAAGCCAGGCAAATTCAGACTGGGAATAGGCATAAATTTTTAACAGTGAGTATAACCACCATTGGAACAATTTACCAAGGGTTGTGGTGGATTCTCCATCACTGACCATTTTTAAATTAAGATCAGATTTTTTTTCCTAGAAGATCTGCTTTAGGAATTGTTTTGGGAAAGCTCTATGACCTGTTATACAGGAGGCCAGACTAGATAATCACAGTGGTCCCTTCTAGCTTTGATATCGATGAATTTGTTTATTTGGATTTGACATAAGCATAAAAAAGCAACATTCTCAAGCTGTAGGAACCTTTTCTATAAGATAAGATCAGCATCTTCTTCTGATCCCCAAATGAGAAAGTAACCAACCAGAAGCAAAATTAGCCCCTGCAAAATATCCCACCTCCACTTGTAAATGCCAGTCCTGATCATACCCCTTCCTTCCCAACAGGATGGTTAATACTTGGGACTTGCAGACTTAGGACCCTGAAAATCTACAAATTTGGGATATATCAGACTCAGACGGCAAGTAAATTCTAAAGCCGAGGGCCCCTCACAGAGGATCACCTTGCTGGCAGCTTTCGCTAAATCCTGGTTGCTCCATTGAGAGCATCTCTGCAGCTTTGGGGAGAAACCAAGACCTTAAACACCACTAGAAAACCAACAGGCAACCAATGCAGATCATAGGGCATTAGAGTCACATGCTTCTAGCAGAATACCTTGCTGAATAAACAATTTTCCCCATTCTGAACCAGCTTTCATTTTTAGGTTATTTTAAGGTATAGCCTCTTATTGCCTCAGGTCTTTCCAATCATACATCCTGTCTCTAACAAAAGCCAGTACCAGATTCTTCATAGGAACATGCAGAACATCTACCATGGACAATTATGGAGTTACCTACATATAGGTGAAGTTCTTGTCAACCCCGGGCAATTAGTGGCTGGCTTATGTTCAAGGTGCTTGAGAGCAAATATCTCATAAATGTTTATTCTGGTTAACAATTCTCAATACAAATGTCTAATCCTCTTTTGAATCCTGCTAATCTTGTTACATTGTAAGTTTTTTTGGGGGGGGTAGGTACCACATCTTATCATAAGTGCTGGAACAGGGATGCTGGAGGTGCTCCTACACCCCCTGTCTTGAAGTAGTAATAACAACCCAAATACATGGTTTCTGCCTTCAGTACCCCCACTATAAAAATTGTTCCATCACCATTGCATCTTAGTACAGTGCCTTCCCCAATTTGGGCCTTCGGGTGCTACCATATTATAAATATTAAATAGTGATTATAACTCAGTTTTTGGCCCCAATAATATCTTGTGGCAGTGAGTTTTTCAGGTTAATTATATGCGGTGTAATTTTTTTAAATGGATTTCCTTATATTAGTTTTAAATTTGTTGTCTCTGCAAATTAGGCTGGAAATTCCTTGATGAGGCTTTCTTAAAAAGTTTCACTTTCTTTTTTGTTTTTTTTTTTGAGAATACAAAAATACCTTTTATCATGGCATTTCAGCACTTCCACCAGAAATTGCAGAGAGATAGCTTTGGATAATGGAGTGGAGTATACACTTATAAAATCTGCAGATGACACTAAACTGGGAGGGGTTGCAAGCACTTTGGAGGTCAGGATTAGAATTAAAAATAACCTTGACAAATTGGAGAAATGATCTGAAATCAACTAGAGGAAATTCAATAAAGATCAGTGCGAAGTACTTCACTTAGGAAGCAAATAATCAAATGCATAACTACAAAATGGGGAATAACTGGCTAGGTGGTAGTACTTTTGAAAAGGCTCTGAGTGTTTGAGTGGGTCACAAATTGAATATGAGTCAACAATGTGATGCAGTTGTGAAAAAGACTAATATCTTTCTGGCGTGTATTAACAGGAGTGTTGTATGTAAAACATGGGAGTTAAGTGTCACTCTCCTCAGCACTGCTGAGGCCTCAAGTGGAGTACTGCGTCCAAGTATGGGTGCTACACTTGAGGAAAGCTGTGGACAAATTGGAGAGAGTTGAGCGGAGAGCAACAAAAACAGATAAAAAGCTTAGAAAACCTAACCTATGAGGAAAGGTTAAAAAATCTGGACATGTTTAGTCTTGAGAAAAGAAGACTAAGGGGAGGGGGGACCTGGTAAGTCTTCACATATGTTAAGGGCTGTTAGAAAGAGGACAGTGATCAATTGTTCTCCAAGTCCACTGAAGGTAGGGCAAGAAGTAATGAGCTTAATCTGCAGCAAGGGAGATTTAGGTTAGATATTAAGAAAAAAAACATTCTAACTATAAGGGTAGTTAAGCTCTGGACTAGGCTTCCAAGGGAGGTTGTGGAATCCCCATCATTGGAGGTTTTTAAGAAAAGATTTGATAAGCACCTGTCAGGGTTGGTCTAAGCTTACTTGGTTCTGCCTCAGTGCAGGGGGCTGGACTTGAGGATCTCTCAAGGTCCCCTCCAGCCCTACATTTCTATGACTCTATGCCTAGATTAAATGGGCCAGGAAATAAACAAACTGAACTGAACTTTTGGGGAATGTTCCACAGAGATGTCAGTTTTGGGGTAGATGTCTGGTTCTGTCCTTCTCTTATCTAAATCCATTGGCTCATCCTTGGGATTAAAGCAACCCCCACAGGGCATCCAGATAGCTACAGCTACTATCTATGAGACATTCTCTGTTTTGGTTTCATTACCAGGGGAATGAGTGGACTGTTATAGGACACAGATGGCAATTCACAAATTATTGGCAATGTATTAATCTGTGGGGGCTAATATCATAACATAATTACTACAACTCTTTTCCTGGCTTAACTGAAAACTCTGTATAAAAGGCAATTAATGAGAAATGCATGTTTTGGTAGTTCTAAAGAGACAAAATTGGGGAACCTCTTGGGGATAGTAGGGAGGTAGGTGTTGGATTTGACTGTCTTCTGAAATGTGGAAAATTACCTCGACCTAGACTTTCACTCAAAGGGCCCGTTTCTATACAGCATAGAGATCTTTATCCACTTGGATTTTTTTCCTGTTCCCATTGAAGTCCCTGGCAAAGTTCCCACGCTCCTCAAGCCAATATAACTAGTTGCTTGAGGAAAGTTATGTGCATATGTTAATCTTTACGAGATCAGGGCCTAAGTGGTAGTTTTATTTTAATTGATGATATTAGACTAAATTCTGCCCCTGTCACATCCATGTAACCTTGCTGATGACGTTGCATGAATGTGTGAGCTGAATGTGCTCCAGAGGGCCAAATTTAACCCTGGTCTAAAATCATTGAAGGGGTGTATTGTTATTAAGTGTCTGGGAAGAAATAAATCTCTTACATTACAACCCTCTGTGCAGTTAAGGAGGATAGAGGCTTGAGGACGGAGAACATGGAGCTGGAACTGAGGTCCCATAGTTGGGACCCTCCTTCCAAGTGATGTCATGGTCTCCTCTCGCACTGAGGATGCCCCTCCTGGGGAGGTAACCCCAGTTACTAGGAAGAGCCAGGTAATAGTAATGGGGGATTTGAGTATTAGAAATGTAGATAGTTGGGTTTGTGATGACTGGTGGAACTGTATGGTAAATTGCCTGCCGGGTGCGAAGGTATTGGATCTCACAAGACATCTAGAATGACGTATGTGCAAGGCTGGGGAGGAGCTGGTGGTTATGGTACATGTAGCTACCAATTCTTGGGGTTTTGCAAAGACATAATATAGATAGATAATTTATATTATTAATATTTATGGTTGTATCTTTTAAAGTTATTTTATTACTGAAAAAGATTTTTTTTTATTTTGGTTTTTGGTAAGGTTTTTGTTTTTATTTTTATTAATTTATATTTAAGGTTTAATTTAGAAAAAATGCCAAACTTTGTAAGAGCATTGAGACACCTGAGGGGTTAACTAACAAAGTGAAGATGGCCAGGAAACACTGGCTGATGACCAAGGAGTGTCTGTGCTAGCTTTGCAACTTTGGATGAAAAATGTGGATGGAATTTTAGTGGAATTTTTAAAAAGCTAATTTGACACATACATACATTTTACATATTTTTTTAAAAAAATAGGTGCTTTTATAAATTTTGAGGGTTTTTTGTTATGTTGTAAACAGTTTATTATTATAAGTTCATGGAGGATAGGTCCATAAATGGCTGTTAGCCAAGATAGCCAGGAACGCAAGCCGAAAGCTCTTACTACCAGAAGTTGGAACTGAACGATGGGATGAATCACTTGAAATTTTCCCATTCTGGTCTTTCCCGCTGAATCATCTGGTACTGGCCATTGTCAGAGACAGGATACTGAGTGAATGATCTGAGCTAGGATGACAATTCTTATTTCTAAAAAACAAATTCTGTTGTGGAAGGCAGTTTAGTCAAGTGATTGGAATTCTTGAGGAATTCTTGAGTTATTTCCTAGCTCCATCACTGACTTGCTGTGCACCAACCATTGTCTCTCAACCTATCAGTCTATAAGATGGAGATAGTAAGACCTACCTACCTCAGTCTACTTAGTCTGGGGATTTCAAAAGAGTGAAAGGGATTTAGGAACTCAGATCCCATTGAAATACAAGGAGAGTCGGGACTCTAACTCCCATATTCAGTTTGTGTAGTCCGTTGGTTCGATGATGACGTTTTCATGCTATCCGTTCTTATGGGTTCTAGAATGACTCTGCAGTCTAAAGTGTGACACGCATGCTTGTGAGCAGATCAGGCAAACAAAGTCATTAGTAAAAAGCAACAGAGGGTCCTGTGGCACCTTTGAGACTAACAGAAGTATTGGGAGCATAAGCTTTCGTGGGTAAGAACCTCACTTCTTCAGATGCAAGTCAGAAGTGAAGAAGTGAGGTTCTTACCCACGAAAGCTTATGCTCCCAATACTTCTGTTAGTCTCAAAGGTGCCACAGGACCCTCTGTTGCTTTTTACAGATTCAGACTAACACGGCTACCCCTCTGATACTTAAAGTCATTAGTGAGTATCTTGGCAGCTATACCAGGGGTATGATGCTTTTCCCTGAAGCTAACAGTCGATTATTTCTGTCTTCTTCAAAGGCTTGGAAAGCTCTGAGTGTTGTGTGTCACCATGCAGACCTATTTAACGCAACCTTCTTGAGATCATCCGGTTTTATTGCACCGAAGTGTGTGCTGTTTTTGATGCTGTCCCTGTAGCACTTTCTGGAGCGGCTTTGATTCGGAAGTCCTTGTGCCAATTCTCCATAAAAAATCTTTCTGGGGAGTCAATGTTCAGACATCCTAATGATGTGTCCAGCCCAGCATAGTTGGGCTTTTATCAGCATGGCCTCGATGCTTGTGGCACTTGACTTTTACAGAACCTCAAGGTTGGTAATTTTGTCTTGCCAGTGGATCCCCATAATGGCGCGCAGAGACCACATATGGAAGGCCTCTAGCTGTTTGATATGCCATTTGTATCCCACATATCCCTTTGAAAATGCCAGACTTGGTGTTTATAAAGCACAACCGACACGTTGGGATCACCTCGTGATTTCAGGTGGCTATTGTTGGTCCCGTCTGTTGTTGTTCTTATTGTCCCATAGGTATAATCTCTGTCTTTGAATCCTTGTAATTACTGATAAAAGGCCACTGGCATTGAGATTTTACACAAGTAAAGAATTTCACTGAGCACAGTACTCGATAGCTAACAATATTCAAGGACAGCACATGCTTTTATGAAGGCAAAACAAAATTTCCATTCATTTCCCTTTGTTATACTGTTTTAGTGTAGATCATGCTGTCAGTTATGGACATCACATCCTTTTACCTGAGTCTTTGTCTGATTTGAGGTAGGGAAAGATCAAGCGCTAGGAGTGGGTTTGTTTGGTTGTTTGGTGGTGGTGTTTTGTTTCTTTGTTTTTAATGGAGCTCTCTCTGGAAAAAACAGCACAGAATAGCCTTTGATATAGAAAAAGGGGCATTTAGACTGCTTCAGCGTGAATTTTATTGATTGTTCTGGGTATTTGATGCAGATTTCTGAGAGGAACTTGTATTTCCATACTCTGCTCCTTTAATTTCATTGAGCTTGGTTACTGATTATCTATCTATCTATCTATCTATCTATCTATCTATCTATCTATCTATCTATCTATCTATCTATCTATCTATTTTAATGCATAACTTATATATGCATATAAAAGGATAAGTGGGAAGAATTTCATCAACATATGGTAAGTTGGAAGGTGAGCATGAATGAGAAAAGGTTTCATAGGTGGATAGAGGATATGGAAGTGGGAAAATCATTTTGTATATTTCAATATAGAAAAATTACCTGTATTTTGATTGTAGCACATCAGGCCAATAGATGTTGTTGAACTTACCTGTAGTATCATTCTTGGCATCTGCATACCACTATGTATGGTGAATTAGATATAAATATATTCTGTTAATGTACTATGACACACACACACACACAACAGCAACAACAACAACAATCTGGGGATTAGCATACCAGAGAAGACAAATGAACATCTCACCTACTTTCATGTCTCTGATAGTGACCAAGCCTAGATGCTTCAGAGGAAAATATTGTGTGAATACTATGTACCATGGCGCAGAATTTCATCCTGACCACATCTGGGGATCGCCTTATGATCCATGACCCTTATCCTTCATATAATTACTTGAATTAGCTACAGGTGCTGTTCATAAATGTCTGCCCCTTTAATTTTTCAAGTCCTAAGCTGCTTTCCACAATATCTCCGGTGGCATTTATTATTAAATGCAGAATAGAAGGTTTTACTCTAAAAATAACTGCATTCCCAGTGGATTTTATTTCCTGCCTATCTTCCTTTTGGGGTATGCACTTTTGCATGTTCTGCAATAACTACCATGGACAGCTGCTTGTTGTAGGGGCCAACATTTGAATATTTTTTGAAGGGACAGTTTATCAATTCATCTAGGGGAACTGGGGGCTGCTAGGTTCTCATATCCCTAACTTATCTGAAAACTGCCCTTTGGTTCTTTCATCTCTTCTTTTCTTGCCCCCAGCTCTCCCATCTTAACAAGCTGCAAAATGACCTCTTTTACTTCGTGCTCCAATTTAGAACACCCGAGATGCAGCTGGTGGGGAAAGGTGTTTGAGTGGCAGGTCGGAGGTTGCCAGCAGGGTGCAGGAGGAGTAGCTGATCATGGCTTCCTAAGCACCCCAATGTTGTCACTCTGCCTGGCACTTTCCCTACAGCCCTGCCCATTTTGGTGATTTCACTGGGTTCTTGGGTGTTTTTTTTTTTTTAATGCGCTATGATTTTTAATATGGTCGCAATAACAGGGAGGGAAAGATTCTAAACCACACTTAACAGTTATGTCTTCAATCAGCTGTTTTCCTTGTCTGCTTTTATGCACTGCCAGCAGCCAGCACCTTGCTGTCTATAGTTCCCAGAATCATAGATATTTAGGACTGGAAGGGACCTCAGTAGGTCATCTAGTCCAGTCCCCTCCGCTTAGACAGGATTAAGTGTTCTCTAGACCAGTGGTTCTCAACCTTTTTGAGCTCAGGACCCATTTGTAAATGTTTACGTCCTGCCGTAACACAGTACATACTCTGGGGATGGAGGCCCTGGGGTGGTTCCCGTTGGATCCTGCACCCTGGCGGGGGGTAGGGGAGGTTGGTTTCTGCCCAGCACTCACCCCACAGTGGCGGCTCCTGGAGCTCTAGTGTTGTGGGGCTGGCTCTTCGCTCTGGGCTTCGCAACCTGCGCCCCAGAGTTTGAAAACTGCCACCTCCTGCCAGGAGCTGGTGGATTTGAAGCTGGTGCTGTCCGGCCCTCTCAGGCCCCTGGGTCTCCGTGCTGTGGGAGCCTGGGCACTGGCTGGCTGCCCAGCAGCCCTCCCTGCCCTGCTCCCCAAGCTGAGCCATCTCTGCACAGCTGGGCGCTCCCCAGGCAGGGCTGGTGGCACAGCTCTCTATTTGCGTCACTGACGTGCTCTTGACTCTCCCCCGAAGGAGCCCAGCGCCGTCTGGCAATGCCCCATGCCAGTGCCCCGGCTCCCACAGTATGGACAGCCAGGGGCCTCAGCAGGCTGGGCAGCTGCCCCACTCACCCTGCCCTGGTTACAGCCCTGCATCATGATGATGGTGGGGCCAAACTCAAATGGCGTGGGGGCCCCAGACATTGCACTGCCAGGAGCAGGGAGGCGCGCCCAGCCAGCCCCATGGGAGAGGAGCTGCCACGCAATCCTTTCACGCATTCTGGCAACCCAATTTTGGGTCGTGACCCATGGTTGAGAAACCCTTATCTAGACCATCCTTGACAGGTGTTTGTCTAACTTCTTCTAAAATGCATCTGTGCCCCACACCATTAGCCCTAGATTTGCACGGAGATACAATTAACCTTTTATTCATGATAGGATAAAGTTATTAAATACTTTTAAACCAGTGTGAAGTTGTTATATATACGACTTGGATGACAGCAGCAATCAGTAACGTGCTAAAATGAGGGCTGCTAACACAGTTTGGTGTTGCCAAAGTTCTTACGTTTGCATACCCAAAAAATTGAATATGTACCGAAAAGCGATAATAATCCCACCACATCTCTCTAAACATGGCGGATTATTTCCAGTAAAATGGTTATTAGCATTTTATTATTTATTTGGCATATGCAATCCAGTCAAGCCAAGCCACCGCGTTCTCATCAATAATGTTCAAAGCACGAAGACCTACAGGAAGTTGATTTTTTTTGCAGTCCTCAACAATGTGTGTCATGGTTTGTGGACGCCCACATCGATATCTGTCTCTAAAGCACCACCGAAATTCTGAAGCAGCACAAATTCCATGTCCGGTATGAAACCGGTTGAGAAGTAAGATGGTGCCAGTGATATACTGGATATTACAAAAAGTATGTTGGAGTTTAGAGGGACAATGACCCACTCCCAGAACTTCTTCCCTAGATGTAGTAACTGATGGCCTCTTTTGGATTGCAGCACATTTTGGATAACTGTTGTGTGTGTGATGCTGCTATTCTCTTGAAGGTGAAAATTGGCCTTTTACTTCACTAGAGCCCTTGGTGTTTGCAGATCCTTGGCTTAGCAATGGCCTATTTCGTAGACTATCTTGAGGCATAAATCTGTTGCATCACAGCATTGCAACACATAAGGTTACAGACTGGCTAAAAACATATGCATTGACAGGTGATCAATATAGCAAGTCCAAGAACAGTAAAACCTTTCACAAGAGCCTCTCTGGACTCTAACCCATCCCATTACAATACAACATGGTGACACCACAATACATCATCTCGAGGCAGCGACTTTGTGTCACCCGAAAACTATCATTAGGTTAGTTCAGTATCCCTGTGAACCCTGCTGCAGCACTTCCTGCTAGTGAAATGGGAATGATCCAGCAACATTAATGATTTTTGCCAGCCCTACCGTGGCTATACTAGCTTAGGTGAACCTCTTGTGAATTAAGGATAACAGACTTAAGAAAATAATGTGAAAATTTGTGTTGACTCCCATGAGTCAATAGTGTAACGCTGTTGCAAAAAAAGCGAACATCATTCTGGGATGTATTAGCAGGAATGTTGTAAGCAAGACACAAGAAGTAATTCTTCCACTCTACTCCGCTCTGATTAGGCCTCAACTGGAGTACTGTGTTCAGTTCTGGGAGCCACATTTCAGGAAAGATGTGGACAAATTGGAGAGAGTCCAGAGAAGAGCAACAAAAATGATGAAAGGTTTAGAAAATATGACCTATGAGGGAAGATTGAAAAAATTGGGTTTGTTTAGTCTGGAAAAGAGACGACTGAGAGGGGACATGATAACAGTTTTCAAGTACATAAAAGGTTGTTAGAACGAGGAGGGAGAAAAATTGTTCTTCTTAACCTCTGAGGATAGGACAAGAAGCAATGGGCTCAAATTGCAGCAAGGGAGGTTTAGGTTGGACATTAGGAAAAACTTCCTAACTGTCAGAGTGGTTAAGCACTGGAATAAATTGCCTAGGGAGGTTATGGAATCTCTATCATTGGATATTTTTAAGAGCAGGTTAGACAAACACCTGTCAGGGATGGTCTAGATAATACTTAGTCCTGCCGTGAATGCAGGGGACTGGACTCGATGACCTCTCGAGGTCCTTTCCAGTCCTATGATTCTAAGAAGTGAATGAAAGCTGTGGTGTGTCTATTCTCACTAATTTATGCTCTCACTGCCCTAAGAAAAAAATTGTTAGCTCATCTCATCTCCGTTTTGGGGAGTGTGTTTTATTTTGTTTTTCGTTTTTGTTTTAAATGTAAGATTTTAAATCCAGTGAGAGGAAATAAACAGGACTGGTGCTGCAAAAACGGGGTAATTCATCCAAGCAAACACAAAACTTGTTGTCATAATATCTATTGATTTTCACCAAGCTGATCAGTAAGGGGGCTGTAGGGAAAGTGTGAGATCAGGTTTGGGAAGCTGCTAGGAGGTATGTATTTTAAATAGTAGTCCCACAGTAGGAAGAGGTTTGAGGATCTCTTGTACTGTATGTTGAGGTCTCTCCAAGTAGGCATGTATTTATGGGCATATTCCCTGCACTTCACTGTATGCTCCAGTAAACAATATGCAGTAGCAGGGGTCATCAGTATATTTATCTTGTTCACTTTAAAAAGCCAAGGAAATGCACATAATAAGAGTGAGGTTCTGTGGATTGTAGTCCGTGTGTCAGGTGCCATCAGGGTGTTGTGTAGTTTGCATCAGAATCTGGGTTATTTGCATGCACTACTTAATGTGGTGGGGCCTGTTAGCACCAAAAGAGCTCTCATTACCTCAAATGGATTCTTAGTCATCAAGAACGTTCCCCTTTTAAGGAACCATAACATATAGAAGTTAACCAAATGCTCACAGCTGATGCACTCTTGGCTGTGAATTCTGGTGTATAAAGCTTTTAGCTGTAACCTGATTCGAGTCTGCTCTGAGCACTTACAGTGATGAAAAGTGACAGGGTTGAGTACTGTCACTGACCCAGATACTGTTTTTGTTGGGTGTTTTTTTTTTTGTTAAGTAAATGGCACTGAATCATCCTAATTATTGATAACAACCTATAATTTTCAGACTCTTTACATCATTACCCAGGCCATTTTCTCTGTGTCTTTTTACATAAAATATTGGCTAGCAAGGCTGTGCACCAGTGAGTCTGATTTGTATTTAGCAGCACTAAGAGTTATTAGGCGTGTGTGAAGCAGCTGAGATAAAATCACACTTGTTCCTCCCCCGACTCCCGACAAAGGGAAACCTTTGCTCCAAACTTGAATTGAACTTGTATAGAATTTTTTTGTGTGAGAGGTTGGAATAGTTCAGCTAACTTTAAAATACGTATATTGAAAATCTGGTCCACAATGCGATCCTGTGAGAAGATGCTATCTCTGCATGCACCTCTCTCATTGACTTCATCTGGGTGCTAATAACTACTGAAAAACAGGTCCTATGCCTTTTAGGCCCTTTCCTGCATGTGGGCACTGGGCACAGCTGCGCCATCCTAGAGGGAATATAGGATGATGCTATGTGCCATACAGGCACAGTGCCTCCTGTGGCTCTGTGAGGGGGTTTGCAAACCCCACACTTAGGCCATGTCTACACTAGCACTTACATTGGCAAAACTTTTGTTGCTCCGGGGTGTGAAAAAAACACTCCCCTGAGCAATGTAAGTTTTGCTGGCATAAGCGTTCGTGTGCTCAGCGCTGTGTCGGCGGGAGACGATCTCCCGCTGACATAGCTACCGCCGCTCATTGAGCTGGTTTTATTGTGTCGACGGGAGAGCTTGGCATAACGTAGCTTCACAGCGGTATCGGTACAAGTGTGCCGATGTAAGCTTGTAAGTGTAGACATGGCCTAAGGCTAAGGCAAGAGGAGGTCTGGAGCAGTACTGGGTCCAGGAGGCCCCCACCCCTCAGGCACTGCCAACCATGCTCCAGGGGAGAAGACCAGCAGCCGCAGGCAAGGTGGGGAAGAGAGTTACTGTTTCTTGAAGGAGCACTGCTCTGCAGGAGAAGAAGAGGCTACTGAGGGGACGTGGTTGTGAGTCTTCCCCTCTGTCCCCAGACACTCTCCAGGAGGGAGGGAGAGCCATGGGCCAGGGATACAAGAGGGCTGCAGGCATCAACCCTACCCATGGTGGTTTTGAAGTAAAATCTACGTCAACTATGACCACGCCCCAAGCTTATATGCAGGGTGTGGCAGGAAGTTGCCCGGGGAAGGTGAGCAACGGGCCATGTGACAGGTCACTCTACTCATCGCTGGTCAGCACTGCCTCCTGCCAGTTCTGAGGATTAGCTCGGCCAGGCCGACACCCCCTCTAGCAGTTCCACCCTGTCAGTTTCTCCTCTGCGTGTCCTCTCTCGTTCTCAGTAGTCGGAGCTGTCCTCTTCATGACTCAGCCCTACGGCCAGGTCGCTATTGTGGTTTCCCCTTCCGGGAGCGGGGTGGGGAAAGAGGGAAGCGTATCAAGGTTCCTGCTCTACAGCAGTCTCAGGCAGTCTTCCACTTCACTGCCTCACGGTGCCACTCCTGCAGTGGCTGGCAGGAGAACCCGGGCCTGCCCTCTTCTGAGGGTTTTGGCTCAGGGACCCTCTACACAGCAGCCCAGGTCCATGCCCTGCACCTTTCTGCCTTTCCCTGAGCTGCTTCCATACCTCCAAGCCCGCTCCACTTCTCTGGGTTTGCCAGTCTCTTCACTCCTTCCTCCCAAGGAGCAACTTTAGTCAACTCATCTCTACAGCCCTTCCCCAGAAGTGATGGCAGATTTTCCCAGCAGCCCCCCGTCTGCTGCCAAATTTCCCGTCTTTTGTAGAAGCCCCACCTGCTCCTCACAGGTGAGCTCTCTAATTCCCTGCCTCCAGCCTAAAGCGCCTCTGTTTGCAGCCTAATTAGCTGAGTGGACCCATCTGGACTAATTCTGCTCTTGCAGGGCCAGTGTGGGGAGCACACAGCAAAGATGCCCATCCAGCTGGAATCTCATCCAGAGGTTTGGGATGCCCTGAACTGATGGAAATACAAGACTCAGAGGCCAAGACCACTAGGCCCACTGACCAAGCAAACCACCCTGCTGCAGGCTCTCTTGTGCGTAGGAGGGATGTGTCCATGTTGCCGCCCCTTAGGAGGGTGTAGGGTGTCTTCCTTGCCATGGCCCCGCCTCCTTCCCTCCCCCTTTGGAATGGCTAGTGTTCCAGGAGGTGCTAGCAGGGAGGAGACCCTGAATTCAGGACAGCAGAGGACTTCATTTGTGGCTAGCAGTATCTGAGTGGGGAGTACAATGGTTCTACCTCAACCCAATACTGCAGCAAAGACCATCGCTGTGGTCTTCAGGAGCATATGCTGTGGATCAGAGCAGAGTCTAAAGAGAGACAATGAAACTTTGTCAAATGTAACATTATATTCTTTGGAAAAGTGGCATGCTTATCACAGAAAATCTTTGGAGTATTTCTGTTTTACTCATTTGGATGTCAAGGATGAGTGAGCCCCAGCCATAGCTTGAACCAATTACCCACTGATCCAGAAGAGAAAGTTGTGCAATCAGTAAACCATAATACACTTACCCTGTAAAATGGTTACACTTTAATCTTACACTGGGACTATTTCTGGCGTAATCCCAACATGATGATAGTTGTTATAAAAATGTGACCTTGATCCTAATATTAGGCCTTTGCAAATAATCCAAGTTTTGTATTTTATTTTTTTAAATGGCTTTAGTTAGAATCTGTGGGCAAAGTTTTCCTTCCTGATCTGCACAGCACACTCCTTATCTGTACAGCGAGATTCTCAGATCTCTGTAGCACACTCTGCACTTATCCCCTCCTCACATGGCCATCAATGGAAAATCCACGTGTGGAGCAAGAACATTTGCAATAGAAATACACAGTGCAGATGAGAGGAGAATCTGAGGAGGAAGGATTTTAGTGCAAGCTTTGGTTATAATGAAAATATATTTGTATTAAATTATATTACATCAAAACTCTATATCCCTTATTACATCAAAACTCTATATCCCGGTACATTTAATTATTAGTGTGGCTCAGTTGTAATACAGTCAAACCTCAAAAATACGAGCACCAGAGTTACAGACTTACCGGTCAACCAGTCCTTAATCAGGCAGCAGCGCAGACAACAGCAAAAAAGCAAATACTGTACAGCCTTGGGGCTCAGGGCTTCAGCCACTGGGGGTTGGGGCTGCAGCTGCAGGGTGTGTGGGGGGGGAGGAGAGGATCAGGGCTCCGAGCAGGGAGTGTGTCACAGGGCTTCTGACCCTCGGGAGCACTGGGGCTTAGGGCTGTAGACCAGGGAGGAGCGCTGGGGCTCAGGGCTTCAGTCCCATGGCTCTATTCCCGGCTTCAGCCCCGCGGCAGGAGGGAGGTGGGGGCGCTGGGCTCAGGGCTTTAGCTATGAGGGGAGAGCCAGGATCAGAGCCGTGGGAAGCCCTGATCCCTGCGCCCCCTGCGAGGCTGAAACAGGGAGTGGAGCCAAAGCCCCGAGCCCCAGCATTCCCCCCCAGGTCTAAAGCTCTGAGCCCCGGTGCTCCCGTGGGTCAGAAGCCCTGAGCCCCCCTGCCCGGAGCCCTGGCACCCCAAGGGTCAGATGCCCCGACTCCCCCACTCCTGCAGCCCTGACCCCCCCTCACCCTGCGGCTGCAGCCCTGACCCCACCCTGCGGCTGAAGTCCGTAATCTCCTCTTTAGAGCTACGGAATATTTCAGAGTTATGGACAATCTCCATTCCCGAGATGTCTGTAACTCTGAGGTTCTACGGTACATATTTTGCATTGACAGCACCTTTTGAATAGGGTGTAAAAAAAAGTGGTTTGGATGTGGATAGGTAATATCCCCATTTTACAGGTGGGGAGACTGAGGAACAAAGTGAGTTGCATAGTAGGTCAGTGGTAGAGATAACACAGCAGAGCTGGAAAAAGAAACATGACCTCTTGTCTCCCAATATAGGAAAAACCGTTTGAAATCATATACATCATCTATGGGCTAGAAGACAAAAGAAAATGTTACAATTCTTCGCACTGCACAGAGGAAATCTGTATTATTTCAGATACCACTCTGCAGTAACTGTTGGCGAAGGACAGACTGTGAAAGTGGTGCATACTGCATCATGTCTATGTTAGGTTTCAGATTGTCTTCTTTTCTTCTAGAGACACTACCAAGAAGGGATGAAAAATCTTCTTTTAACCCCTAAAGGCAGTACAGAATCTTTCAGGCTAGGGTGACCAGATAGCAAGTATAAAAAATCGGGATAGGGGGTGGGGGATAATAGGTGCCTATATAAGAAAAGGCCCCCAAAATCAGGACTGTCCCTATAAAATCAGGACATCTGGTCACCCTATTTCAGACTTATTTATTTATTTCAACATGTTTCATTAAAAAAAAAAAAGAAAAGCCATAAAAATCTGAATTTCATTTTGGTTTATCCATAAGACCTTAAAGTGATTGATAGGAGATACAAAAATATTACCAACTGTGTAAGTAAGGCGGGGGAAAGAAAATATTTTTGTTTGTGTCTGCATTGGCTTTGGATCAAATATACTGGAGCATTATGGATTTCTCTGATTGCACATCACTGTTGAATGCTTCCAAGCCCTGCAGGATTTCAGCATGTCTCTTAATCGGTTCCCTCTGTTGCATGTCATCGTCTAAAACTGTGACACCCACTGGTTGATTTAGGTCCACAGTCATTGGGAAAACATGGGACTAAATTCCATTTTGCTGTAAATGAAAAGTAACTTCAGAGTGACTTGATTTCAGTGAAGTTTCTCAGATTTACACAAGTATAACTGTCGGATTTGGTTCTTGGACACCAAACTGACCTAATGTCATTTATTGGTGGGGGTTAGAGGCAGTTTTGGTCTTTGTAGGATGCTGTCCAGCCCCCATTCAAGTCAGTGGGAGATGTTCTTGACTGCAGGTGGAGTTACATCAGGTTGTATGTTCATACGCCCTGGCAATTTATATCAGTCTGTTTTTGTGTTTTGGTTTGGTTTTTGCTTCTGGAGATGAGATAACCCCTGAGTAAATCTTGAACTTTGATTCTGATTCAACATGATACTAAAAGCAAATCGGAGCACACGAAGAAGTGCGCAGGATATCCTAGGTGAGCATAATAGTTCTGGGGCAGTGTCAGGAGGCTCCCGCATATGGAATTATGGAATGTTTTGATGTCATCGTAGGACCATACCCCTGACACCTGCCTTCAGATGGAAAACTAAAATGGATGGCTTCTCACACTGCACTCTTCTCACAGACATTCACAATGTAGGACACCAACCAAAAGTCGATAGATCAGAATTAAGGCACTATGAAACAATGCACATGGGGGGGGGGGGAGAGAGAGACAATAGTAGCACGTGTGTGTGCGTGCGTGTGTGTGTGTGTGTGTGTGTGTGTTAGTAGTACCAGCAGTCTGTGTGGAAGTCGTATGTGTTGAGGAGGGATTTCAGTGTTGTGAACTCATGAGATATCACAAGTATCAGGATATTTGGTGTTTCTCTTAAGGCCTCAGTTTCTGGAGAGCGACTGTCAACTTTCAGTGGAAGTGCGGGCTGGAGGGGGGGAGTTAGTTTTAGCCTTTCTGGTTGTGGATAAAAGCTTGAAAATCTGTGTGAAAACAGGGAACCCAAAATGTGTCATTAAAATTTTTTTTTTAAGCCAATAGCATGATTTTTTGGGGGAGAGGGGTATGATTCATAATGCTTGAATGCGGGAGGTTGGCAATATTGACATGTGAAAGAGGAGACCGAAAGTGTTTGTTTTGTTATTCCTCAGTAACTGCAAACTCTGGTTGACAGTTCCCATTAGAAATCCACATCCATGTGACTACAACAAGAAAAGTGGCCTCCGCAGCTCCTCATCCTCCTCTCTTTCCACATCTCTGCTCGCAACTACCTGTAGTCCCGCTGCTTGGGTAAATAAAAGATTACACAGAATCCATAAGTAATTAGTGAAACTCAAAGGCAGTGTGGCCTAGTGGCTAGAACATTGGCCTGGCATTCAGGAGACCCTCGTTCTAGTCTTGACTCTGTGGCTGGCTGACCTTGGGCAAGTCATTTTACTTCTCCATGCCTCAGTTTCCCCATATGTGAAATGATGATCCTAATCTCCTTTGTAAAGTGCTGTGAGATCTACTAATGAAAAGTGTTATATTGGGGAAGGTTCAACCTGGCCCTTGTAAAGGGAAATCATGCCTAACTAATCTGGTATCAGTGCTATTTTTACTGGGACCAGTGCTATTCAACATATTCATAAATGATCTGGAAGAAGGGGTGAACAGTGAGGTGGCAAAGATTACAGATGATACAAAATTACTTCGTAAAGTCCAGAGCTGATTGCCAAGATTTACAAAGGGATCTCACAAAACTGGATGACTGGGCAAGAAAAATGGCAGGTGAAATTCAGTGTTGATAAATGCAAAGTATTGCACGTTGGAAAATCCCAACTGTACATCCAAAATGATGTGGTCTAAATTAGCTGTTATCACTCAAGAAAGAGCTCTTGGAGAGTTCTCTGAAAACATGTGCCCAATGTGCTGACGTAGTAAAAAAAGCTAAGAATGTTAGGAACCATTACAAAAGTGATAGGTAATAAAGAAAATACCATAATGCCACTTTATAAATCCATGGTACTCCCACACCTTGAGTACTGCATGCAGTTCTAATTGCCCTGTCTGTGAAAAGGTTTATTAGTATTGGCAAAAGTACAGAGAAGAGCAACAAAAATGGTTAGGGATATGGAACAGCTTCTATATTAGGAGATTAAGACTCATTTTAGAAAAGAGACGACTAAGGGGAGATATGATAGAGCTCTATAAAATCATGACTGGTTTGGAGAAAGTGAGTAAGGAAGTGTTATTTACCCCTTCACAAAACACAAGAACCAGGGGTCCCCCAATGAAAATAATAGGCAGCAGATTTAAAACAAACATAAGGAAATACTTTTTCACACAATGCGCAGTCAGCGTTTGGGACTAATTGTATGGGGATGTTGTGAAGGGCAAAATTATAACTGCATTCAAAAAAGAACTAGATACGTTCATGGAGGACAGGTCCATCAATGGCTATTAGCCAAGATGGTCAGGAATGCAACCCAATGCTCTGGGTGTCTCAAAGCGTCTGACTGTCAGACAGGGGACTGGATGACACAGGATGTTACTTTACAAATTGCTCTGTTCTGTTCATTCCCTCTGAAGCATCTGCCCCCGGCACTGTCGGAAGACATGACACAGGTCGAGATGGACTATTGGTCTGACCCCGTAAGCCCATTCTTATGTTCTGATGTAAGAGAGAGGTTTTAATATTTATTTTAAAATCTCGTTTCCCAGATTTTCAATGAGAGCAGCACTGTTGTGGCAGAAAAGGGTGTGAAACCAGCTCCAACTGCACCACACGGTACCTTCTAAAGAACTTTGGTTAAGGAGGATACTAATTTTTGGAGAAGAAAGATGAGGGAGGCTGGGAGCTCTTAAAATAAATAGAGCGTTCAAAAAAATTAATTACCTGAGTGAGTGGAGAGGGAAGGGGAATATGGATGTCTGATCCTTCCTAATCTGCAGTGTAGGCTGAGAGATGTGTGGCTGACTGAGAGGGAAGGAAGTAGATGAAAAGAAGAGCATAACTTAAGCTATGTCTACACTACTGCACCTACGCTATGCAACTCCAGCTGGAGTCGACGTACCTTAGGTCGAGTTACCACAGGGTCTACACCGCGGGGGGTTGACAGGATAAAATCTCCCGTCGACTTACCTTACTCTTCTCATCGGGGGTAGAGTACAGGGGTCGACTGGAGAGCGATCTGCAGTCGATTTGGTGGGTCTTTACTAGATCCGCTAAATCGACCACCGGTGGATTGATCTCAGAACGTCGATCCCCTCTGTAGTGTAGACCTGCCCTTAGTAAAATACCACTTTGAGGGTGATAACTCTGTAAAAATTGTATTCTGTGCTGATCAACTCAGAGGCCACAGTGTATATATCAACCCAGAATATGGATTTTGGGAACTACCCTTCATTTATGTCCTAATTAATGCCCTGCAAGGGGAGAAGAGAGGGAAGCAGCCCTGCCTTCTCCCATCGTTAGCGAAGTACATCCTGAGGTGACTGAACAGCAGCACAGTGAATATGCATGTCCAGAGGAGATCACTTCATCCACCATGGCACCTCTCTTACAGCCACCAAATCATGATATTTTCAATGTGTTAAACAAAAAACAAACCCCATTTGCAGAAGCCTTTTACTGCAGAGCAATCTCACCTGCAATCAATGCGGCACTAAAGTACTGCGTACTTCATGCTAGCGGGCTCTAACCACAGAGGACCAGTAAAAAAGCTCTTTCTGTCCGACATGAATTAGGACGCTCAGTTAAAAATTCATAGGAAGATTACATAAAACCATATGCTGCCTTTATTTTTCCCCTTTTGCATTAAAAATGTACAGCTGCTCTGCATTAGACATTCCATTAGCCTGTGAGTCTCACAATCTAGAGTTTATAGTTAACGATGGGGAGAAAAAAAAAAGTAAAGTGTTTTAAGCACAATATTTGGGACTTCCTTAAAAAGACAGCGTCATTCGGTGGATGGAGAATTTTACTACGGGAGGAGGAGGTCTGCTGATGAGAAGCTGTATGTATCAGAGGAGACCTGGGTTCGGCATTATCAGTTTGCCCTCTGTGCCCCCAAGCAGCATCAGCAATAATTAAAACGATATAACCCGTTTCCTGTGGTCATTTGGGAAGAAAATAAAAAATCTATATTCCAAATGGACTCAGGAAATGTTTAGACTCCTCTAACAGCGTTACGTTGCACACAGTTTTATGCCA
Organism: Emys orbicularis; assembly: GCF_028017835.1. NCBI lineage: Eukaryota > Metazoa > Chordata > Testudines > Emydidae > Emys > Emys orbicularis. The sequence continues at coordinate 352,660,406 of NC_088683.1, forward strand.
CTCCATTTCTTCTGCAGAAGACCCTTTAGTTGAGTTGGAACACTTGAAGAGTCCAGCTTTAGTATTAGATAATTGACTGTGTTGGGCAGGTAATTGCCTTGGATTGAATATACGGGCACTTAATGTACTGACAAAGTGAATTATTTCACCATAATCTTTCTATACATGGTAATGAGAAGCCTTCCAAAGGGTCCTCTTGATGCTGGTGTGTCAATAAGTTCCTTAAAGAGTTCTATGCATACACTCTGTTGCGTATAGGTGCTGTAGGCTGTGATGATGTGGGAAATGGACCCAACACAGCTCTGAGGTAAGCAGATGCAATAGCAACAAAGTCAACTGAGTTGAATCATTTTTTAACAAAGTTGAATTTGGTTCTATATTTGTGCCCAAGGTAAAAGCAGATACTCAGGGACATAGTGTGTGACCACTTTCTAGTGGACATACCAGGGGGTACAGGTCTTCTCACCATTCTCTGCAGTATATTCTCCATTTGTGCCAGGTGATACATAGAACAAGGAGTAGAGAATTCACCCCACTGATCAGAGATCCCAAGTGGCAAATGGGTAGGAGCAATTTGCCCATTATTTATTAAAAGGAAAAGGATGGTTTTGATTCAACACTTGGTGTATTTGAAGATTTAAAAAAAATCACATTAAATACACAAACAAGACATTGCTCTAAATCCTCCTTTCTAGTCCATATGCAGGTTCTCAAGGTAGATATTCTGCTTTGTTATGGGTTCAGTGCCTGTATGGATAGTAGAGTAGCCGTGAATGAATCATCTCTGTAGACAGAGAGGAGAGTCTGCTGTTCAAAAATGCAGATGATGCATCCTGACAGATTGACTATAATTCTGTACAATTATGAGAGATGAGGAGAAAGAATAGAGATTTCCTTAAAGTCACATAAATAAAAGTTCAACATGAGACATCTCAGAATGTGTGGTGATAGTCACCATTGTTTGGCTATGTATTTAATTAACTGCTGCCTTCAGTACATTTCTAATCAAATGTAAATTGCTTTCTAAAACAATGAAGCTGGAAGTACTAGGCAACAGGAACATAGGAACATATTAAAATGTCTTATTTAAATTAGAGGCAGTATGGCCCAATTCCATTGTGTACGGGAGATACCCTCTTAGCTCTGTATGCCCATAGCTCTGATACCTTCTTCCAGCTAATGATGATCTAAAGGTGTTTTTGATACATGATTTATTCACTAGAAAACACATTGCATTACACATCTTATGTTGGTCTAGTAAAATATAACACAATGTCAATGTTTTCCACGTGAGCTGTGTGATAAGCAGACCAAAGGAAAGAAATTCACAGCTAATCATGCAACTGCATCCTCACTTCACAGAGCCTAAGGCCAGAGGGGCCCACTGTGATAATCTACTTTGACCTCCGACATAACACAGCTATCCTCTTTTGAAATATGTGGCACTTCATGCACCAAATTGAGATCTCTGCGCTGTGACCCAAATCCAGCAAAAGACTTAAGCGTAACTTTAAGCATGTCAGTATGCCAGTGACTTTAATGGGACTTCTCAAATGCTTAACATTGTGCATGTATGTAAGTGCTTTTCAGAGCATGGTTTATATTTGTATTTTAGTGGATGCATAGTAAAGCCTGCTATACATTGGCCGCAGTTAAACAATTTTCTTGTAGCCTGCTAACAAAAAGTAAGATGTTAGCAAGTGTTTGGGCAAATATCATGTGGCAGCTTAAAACTGATTATGGATGAAATTGACATTAATAAAACTGATTTAAAAAAAAGAAATTGGCAGCACGGCTAATGTCTGTGTTGCAGCCCGGAGCAAGTGTTATAGCCAAGCTATAAGCCCTTGTTTCCTAGGGAATACAGGTGAAGTGTTGGAAATACTTAAACGACAGAGACAAGCTGTAAATAACGGCCTTGTTGTGTAGATTTTAAACAAGTGTCTTGAACTTCCTGTCTCAAGAATACATTTCATTGTGATTGTGGTTTGGTCTTTATAGAGTACTCCCATTGATATCAGTAGGAGCGCTACATGTGAACAGCAAGTACAGCACGGTCCCCTGGCATTCTAAGAGCCTTGATAGTGGTTAATGGAGATGTACCTGCTTACCTCAGGTATGAATTTGGTACAGGATACAGTTGTCACCATAGCCCTATGCCTGTAGCTGCACTTCAGTGGGAAATTGGCCTGTGAGGATGATGGGGGGGGGGAACAAACATTGGTACTGCCATCCTTCACCAGGGGAAGGCAGCTTTCAGCTCTGCTAAGGGGTTCATAGGAGCCCCTGCTAGCAGAACGTGTCTGGGGGAAATGCTGAATCACCACATACTCGGGGTACCTTGGCCTTGGTTTCTGTCCCGCCAGCCTCCCCCATTCTGTAGCCTATGCTGTCCAGCCCTGATCTCCTCCTGGCAGAGTGGAGGTGCCAGTTGCATGCACCACTGAACTGCTGCTCCAGGCAGACTTTTTAGGCTCTGGGCAATACATTTGGCCTATTATTTCTAACAAGCTTAGGGATGCAAATTGCTAAGTGTTATAATGGGGGCTGCCCTGAGGGAGACAGCGGCTTCATTCAATGAATGGAGGTGCCAAAACGGACGCAGCGTTTATAAAAACTCTATTGAAAATTCCTTCCTTAATACATTTTACAGAAAAGCTAATGTTGTGCCAAAATTTAAAAATGGTAAATGAGATTACACAAGTAGTTATAGACCTGTCAGTCTGCCATTGATTCTGGGCAAAATAATGGAATGGCTGGTATAGGACTTGATTAATCAAGAATTAAAGGAAGGTAATATAGTTAATGCTAGTCAACATGGGTTTATGGGAAATAGATCTTGTCAAAGTAACATGATATCTTTTATTGATGAGGTTGCAAGTTTGGTTGATAAAGTTATGAATGTTGATTTAATGTACTTAGACTTCTATAAGGCATTTGACTTGGTGCCACATGACATTTTGATTAAGAAACTAGTACAATACAAAATCAGCATGGCAAACATTAAGTGGATTAAAAACTGGCTAACTGATAGGTCTCAGAATGTCATGGTAAATGGAATCCTCACTAAGGGTGTGTTTCCAATGCAGTCCTATGGGGATTAGTTCTTGGCCCTGTGATATTTGCTGTTTTTATCAATGACCTGAAAGAAAACAGAAATAATCACCGATAAAGTTTGCAGGTAACACAAAGATTGAGGGAGTGGTAAACAATGAAGAGGACAGGTTGTTGATGCAGAATGATCTGCATATCTTGGTATGCAGGGCGCAAGCAAGCAATATGTGTTTAATACAGCCAAAAGTAAAGTCATGCATCTAGGAATAAAGTATGTAGGCTATACTCAGGGCTTCCAATTTTCAGTTTTAATTTATAAAACACCCTTGATGCAATGAATAAATAAAAATAAAAGAATGAATTTGGTGTTTATCCAGTCAATATTGGAAAAACACCGGAAATGGTTACTTGTATCTAAGAGCTTGTCTACATGGGGCAGCAATGCTGACTATGAGGGTGTGATCTCTAAAGCACGCTAATGTGTTGAACATTAATTGGTCCTTGTAAACCCTGCTCGTGTGCCCTGAAGGTTCTCTAGTGTGCTTTAACATAGTGCTGTTTGAAACAGTACTATATTGAAGCGCACTAGGAAACATTACAAAGAGATTGCTCATTATAGTATATACTATTTTAATGTGTATAATATATACATTACATTATTCATTCCAGTATATACAAAGAGCCCCGAATGCCTCGATTTTATGTCAGCTGCATAAAACTCAAAAATTGCTAAAAATACTCCCCCAAATGAAATTAATAATCCCCAAAACGCAGAAACCCCAGCCCTGCATACAGGTTGGGAGACTATCCTGGGAAGCAGTGACTCTGAAACAGAAACTCTGGAAAAGACTTGGGGGTCATGGTGGTTAATCAGCTGAATGTACTGTGACCAAAATGGCTAATATAATCCTTGGGTGTACAAATGGGAGTATTGAGTGGGAGTAGGGAAGTTATATAAACTTAGTATTTGGCACGGCTGTGACTGCTACTGGAATAATTTGTGCAGTTCTGATGTCCACAATTCAAGAAGTGTTGATAAATTGCAGAAGGTTTGGAGAAAAGCCACAAGAATGATTAAAAGATTGAAAAACATGCCTGATAGTGAGAGACTCAAGGAGCTCAGTATGTTTAGCTTAACAGAGACGATTAAGGGGTGACTTGATCACAATCTGTAAGTATCTAGACGGGGAACAGAAAGTTGATAATAGAGGGCTCTTCATTCCAGCAGACAAAGGTATAGCAAGACCCAATGGCTGGAAGTTGAAGTTAGACACATTCAGACTAGAAATAAGGTGCAAATTTTTAAGTGAGGTTAATTAGCCATTGGAACAACTTATCTAGGTTGTGATGGATGCTCCATCACTGGAAATTTTTAAATCGAGATTGGATTTTTTTTCTAGAACACATGCTCTAGTTCAAACAGGAACTAATTCAGGGAAGTCCTATGGCCTGTGTTATATAGAAGTTCAGACTATATTATCATAATACTCCCTTCTGGCCATATAATCTCTGAATTTCTGAATGTCATAATTTCTGAATATCTGAATTTAGAGTCTGCTTGTACTGCCACGGAGTTAATGTCAAAACTCTCTTTGACTTCACTGAGAGGAGGATCAGGCTCTCCTATCGACGTCACTACAGTCGCCTGTCTTTATGGTATCTGATCACACACATCACATCGCTGCCTCTTATTTAGCTACCTATGATTTTACAACTTGTCACTGGAGTTCCCTCTCCAATACAGGGTCAGGGTGGCTTGTTCAAGTGGATGGAGCCTGGAAATAGTGTCTTTGTCAGGAAGGTTGGGAGAGGTAAAGCATGTTGCAGAGATGGTGCTAGGCTGCAGATGTGAGCTGCTGCTTCCTGCTCTGGTGCAGGAACATTCCCTTTGACAGCTGGACCTGGAGCTCCTGGCTAGTCTTTAGTTAGCTGCCTCGGATGCAAGGTTCCTCCCCCCTTTATGGCCTTGTGGCATTCCATATGGAGTGAATTCCTGGTCCTCCAATATATGCTCTAGAGAAGCTAGAGAATAAGAAATACAAGATCTGACCAGAATGCCCTATTACAGATCTCTGTCGTCTGGAATTAACAATGCGTTTCCTCTCAGCTCTGTGCTGAAAGCATCGCTCTGGAGAGTGGACAGACCCTCGTTTTCCCAAAATTAGATGGTTTTGGCATCTAATTAATTAGTTAATTATGTATGTGTTTCAGCTGATGAGGGAAGGTGTGTTGGGGAAGATTGCTGCCTTTCCCATAACTCTAAAACCATACACGTTTCTGTGCTTTGCCAGAAAGGGTTGCAGCCCTGCCCATAGAGCAAAAAGGTCAGAGGACATTGAGGAGAGATCTTCGGAGCCTAAGGACGTTGTTCATTCTTTGGAGTTTGCTCCCGTAGAGTCAGATTGGAAACCTTTCTAGAAAATCACCATCATTCGTTTCCCATCCTGGTTGCATGGAAATCCCTTTGCTTCTCTAACTGGGAATCTGTGCTCTCGGGGTGTGAATCCATGTTCAGTAATAACATTTAGCACTTACCGTACTGAGTGTAGCACTTTCCATCTCCAAAGAACTTTGCGAGTGTTAATGAATTAATCCTCAGCTCATCACGGAGTGGCAGGTATTTTCAATATTATTCTCCTCACTTCACAAAAGCAGAGCGGTCATGGTTTGCAAGGCTGCAGCAGGAGTCAGTGTCAGAGCTAAGATTAAAATGCAGTAATTCCTTGCTCCCTGTCCTTCGCTCAGCCCAATATGTCCCTTGGGAGACAGGCTTTTGAAGAGAGAGTAAAGAAACTAAGTATTCATTCCTCAGTTAGATGATGTAGAGGCAGGAAAGGGGAACACAAGAAGTCTCTGCAAATATTAGGAAGGCTTCATCTGATGTCCACAGAAGTCAATGGAAGGACTCTCACTGACTTCCATAGGTGTTGAGAGGGGCATGACTTCTGCTCCTTACAGCTGCTTCCTCTTTGGAGCTAATGATATGCATGTCTGACCACCTGAACCTCTGCTGAGACCACCAGTTCATTTCATGTAGGGCACCAAACAGCCAGCAGCTAGTAATGGCTTTTGGTAAGCACTAGCCTGACCTGGATTTGAACTGGTGACCTCTGTCTCCCATTCTGACCCCTCAAGCCACCAAGAATCTCCATCTCCAAGGAGCTGAAAGTGTGTTTTTTGTATATAATTACTTGAAGGGTAAATATACTGTAAGTGAGCACTGTATAACATCTTCTTGCTTGTGAATAAAGCAGTAAGTGGGTGACCTCAAGGTGAAAAGTTCTGCATTCCGTATGCCAATTTCTTGTGCTTACAAAATTTAAAAGGGAACAGGATTTCAGTGCAGTGGTAGGATTCCTGGGAGAGTTCTACAACTGTATTCTTCGGTCTTTGAATTCTAGCAGTCAGTCACCTTCAGCTCAGCTCTTCTAGCATAATGCCGTGCTTCCTACTTTATTTTTATTCTTTTGTCGGAGCCTTCTTGTAGTGCAATGGCAGATGGGCACCCTTCCTTGTGTCTCCACCCTGTCATGGCTGCTGCAGTCTGTCTTTCTTTCTTGGTGGGTGGGTGCGCCGTGGTTTTGTGGTGTCACACAGCATGTGTGTTCTCATGGCTGAGCTGAGCAGCATGGGAACACCTAGCGTGGGTCCGTGATATCCTTGCTTGAACTTGTACACATACGCTACTTCCCTGGACATCAGTATTAAGGGCCTTATACAAAAGCCCACTGAAATCAATGGAAAGACTCCCATTGATTTGGGCTGGCACTATGGGACAGCTGACACATGAGCAGGGATAGAAAGAAGCAGTTTTCAAGCAGCCATCCACCTAAGCAATGACTGCTCTCCAGGGCTAGCATTTCAATCCATATGCATTGCAGGGCCTTACAGCCATAGTGAGTGACACATGGCTGCTGTCTATACTGTCACCCAGTGTTTCAGCTTGACCTATGGTGACCTGCTGTATTACAGCATCAAAAGCAAAAAGCAGAATGACAGAATGAAGAACAACAAGCACCCCACTGGATTAGCCAGTCACAGCTCAGCTGCCCTGAACTGGCTTACCAAAGTGGTCAACTCTGTTTCCACACTGCAGTAGGATAGTGTCCCTTAGTAACTGATGCAGTATGGCCCATGTACCATGGTGCATCAGCAAATAGTATATATGAGTGGAAAATTAGGGCCTCCAGATGTTGAAATAGGGGTTTTATATGGTCTAGAAACTGTTGTCATAAATAGCATTACTTCTGTTGTTGTTAGTAAACCACTCTAATGTAATCATTATTTACCTGTCCTTTGTCCTTCCAGCAGCATCTCTATGTCGACATATATGTGCAGTTAGAGTTAACACAAAACCACTTAAAATCTTAAAATCCTAGTTTATTTCCAAATGGGAAGGTCAGCATCATTATCCTTGGTGGATTCAATTACCAAATCCTGCATAATCATAGCGCTTGCTTCCTGTCTGTTAATCATGTCTAGCTGTGCATATATTATGTGCAAATATAAGCAAAACAAGAGATGGAATTTCCATGTGTGGCATGCCTGACATAAGTTCTTACAGGTTGAAATTTGACTTTCCTAATATGATATGGATTTTTATTGTTTATTTTTTTTTTAATAAAAGGAAAACCCTGTGGCAAAGAAAAGTGGGCAGGCATCTGTTTGCAGTTAATCCTTCAGCTTCATTTAGACCCCACAGGATCTGTGAATGTAAGTCATAACAGTAGAACAAAGTTGTTGAACCCCAGCAGTGGAAAAGCCTCTCAAAAAGAACAGCAATTATCATTAGTGGCCCCCAAAAAGTGTCCTTGTTTTTGTTTTGTTTTTAGGGAGAGAGCTCTATGAAAGTGATGTCAAACATTCTTATTTCCTTATTTATTGTAGCGCTATTTGCAACCATAAACAATAACCCTAAAATGGAGAACAGTCAATAAAGGATAAAGTCTCCCATTTAAATGTAGACAGACACTGTCAAGAAATGGCCAAATAAATTTGTTAGTCTCTAAGGTGCCACAAGGACTCCTCATTGTTTTTACTGTCAAGAAAGAAACCATATTTCTGGTAGTTAGGACCTGATCCAAAGTCTGTTGGAAACAACAAGTGTCTTTCCATTGACTTCAGCTCGTGTCCTTAAATGTTTTCCTTACCTGTGTCATTAGTAGATTTCAAACTGCTTCATAATGTTTATTTATTATCATAACTCCCCTGTGAGGGAGGGAAGTACTACTATCCCCATTTTACTGATGGGGAATTGAAGCATAGAGAGGCTAAGTGACTGGACCAAGGTCACATGGGAAGTCTGGGTCAGACCAAAGGTCCATCTAGCCCAGTACCCTGTCTTCCAACAGTGGCCAATGCCAGGTACCATAGAGGGAATGAACAGGACAGGTAATCATCAAGTGATCCATCCCCTGTCGCCCATTCCCAGCTTCTGGCAAACAGAGGCTAGGGACACCATCTCTGCCCATCTTGGCTAATAGTCATTGATGGACCTATCCTCCATGAATTTATCTAGTTCTTTTTTGAACCCTGTGATAGTCTTGGCCTTCACAACATCCTCTGGCAAGGAGTTCCACAGGTTGACCGTGCGTCGTGTGAAAAAATACTTCCTTTTGCTTGTTTAAACCTGCTGCCTATTAATTTCATTTCCTGGCCCCAGTTCTTGTGTTATGAGAAGGAATAAATAACACTTCCTTATTTACTTTCTCCACACCAGTTATGATTTTATAGACTTCTATCATATCCCCCCTTAGTTGTCTCTTTTCCAAGCTGAAAAGTCCCAGTCTTATTAATCTCTCCTCATACGGCAGCCGTTCCATACCACTAATCTTTTTTGTTTTCCTTTTCTGAACCTTTTCCAAGTCCAATATATCTTTTTTGAGATGGGGCGACCACATCTGCATGCAGTATTCAAGATCTGGGTGTAGCATGGATTTATATAGAGGCCGAGTGCTTTTCTGGCTGCATTAGTTCCGGATGGAGACCACAGTTGTATGCAGATCTGCATGCAACGTTACCTGTTTTTGCTTACTGATTTTTCACACATATCAGAACTCCACAGTTGGGTTGTAGCAAAATGTCACTATTTCCATCAATGAACACAGTTTTTGGAGAGGAAAACAGTGAAAAAATAGAAGTAATATTACAGTAACCCCTAAAGACCCCAACAGACATTGGGTTCCCGTTGTCAGATACTGTCCAGACAAATAATAAGAGACAGTTTACAACTGAAATAGAGAAGACAAAGGGTAGCAGAAACAAGTATTATCTCCATTTTACAGATGGGAGGAACTTAGGTACAGAGAAACGAGAGCAAGATTTTAAAACATGGGTGACTAACATTAGGCTGCTGAGTTTATATCTGGTCACTATATAATTGACTCCCATGGGAGCTCCTGGGTGCTCAGCCCCTTCAAAAATTAAGCCATAAGTAATCATCCCAAGGTCACACATGGAGTCTGTGGCAGAGGAGGGAATTAAACCCAGGTCTCTGGAGTCCCCAGCTACAGCCTTAACCATAATCCATCTAGTCTGGTTTTCACCATGGCTGAAATTGGGTTTTGCATAAATTATCTCCCATGGAAGTGTTGCCATTTTCATAAATAAAGATTAACATAACAGCATTTCACGTCTTCCAACCCGAGCTACCTTTCTGGAAAAGAGGCAAAGATTTGAGTCTGAGCAACAACTTGTTCTGCTTTTGGTTAGTATAGTCTAGTGTTTGAAGCACCGTACTAGGTAGGAGTCATCAGAACCCCTCGGTTCTCTGCCAAACTCTGATGCTGATTTGTGCATGGCTGTAAGTCTCTTAAAATCTGTGCTGCGGAATGGGTATAAAACCTACCCCCTGCGGGGTGATGTGAGACGTCCCTGATGAATGAAAGCAGATTTGAGATCCTCTGATGAATAGTGCTGTAGAGAAATGTAATGTATGGTTACTATATAAACCAGCAAAACTGTGGCATTTTGCCAAATGCCAGCTATTATTTCTTCTAGGAAATTCTTAGTCAGTCTCTGTCAAGGCTGAAGGTAGGCAGCCCTTCTTGGGAGTCTTTGTCCTAAGCTATCCCCTGCTTTGTCAGAGCTGAGTTGCTTTGTTGAGGAACAATTCTCATGCCCCCAGGCCTCCCGCCACCTTGCAGTGGCAGCTGCTGCTCGAGAGCTTGACTCCTGCCTGGTTCCGTCTCTTTGTCATGACGGGTGAGTTGCTATATTAATATCAGTGACAAACAGATGTCCGTGCAGCAGCCTGAGATCCAAAAAGCCCTGGAGTTACTTTGTGGGACAGTCAACACTGCCGTCTTTTCTGTGATGTCCTACCTTTTTTTTTTTTTTTTTTTTGGCCCCGCTGTCCTCTTCCTTCCCCCTTCAGGGTCTCAGAGTTTCATGTGTCTATTGTGCTACCTATTCATCCAGCCGGATTCTGATCTCACTCACACTAGTCTAATCCCAAATGTACTCCTTTTTTACAGGGGTGTAAAAGAAGTCAGGATCAGGTCTATTATCTCGTCTCATGTTATCTGAGCCTGTTACACTTGATTGCCAGTAAACAAAAATATAGGAAGGAAGGGGGCATTGCAGTAATGCAGGTCACACAAGGTCTCTTGCTGGCAAAAATCCAGCTACTCGCTGAGCAGCAAACATTAGGACTTCAGTAAACCTGTGGATTTTAATTACCTTTGCATTTAGTACTTTATCCTGCATAACGCATTGATCAATGTGTGTTGCACCCTCTGCTGTGCTTTTATACTCAGTGTATGTGAATCTGCTGCAGCGGGCAGCTGGAGGACTCGTTCCTGTAGCTCAAGCTGGCAAGGCAAATACTTCTAGCTTTGGAGATTTTCTCCCTGTTTCATCCCTATTTGTGATCAAGATGATGACAGTTACAGCCTTGCTACTAGAATCAATGGGACATCTTTAATTGGGACTTTAGTGGAGAATCTTGCATCTATGTAGCACCTTTCATAAAGAAGGAACTCAATGGATTACAAACAAAGAGCCTGATTCTGAGAAGTTAGGAGTATCTGCAACTTGCATGGTAATCGGCATTTGCCTGGATCTGGACTGAAGCTCCTGGGGGAAAGGATTTGTGTCCTAATCCTGCACTCACTTCTGCCAGTTTTCCACCTGTGTGACTCCACAGGCTTCAGTGGACTTAACTCCAGATTTATGTTGGTGTAAGAGGAGAATTATGCCTCCCTATCATGTAGAGGACTGATCCTTTAGACAGTTCCTGCCTTGTATAGTGCTTGCTATTGTGAGTAGTTCCATTGTCTTCATGTTTTTGCAGGCTAGGGCCCTATATCTGTAAAGCACCGCGTGCACTTCCGGTGCTATTTAAATGATCATCCTTGGAAAACTATGCATGGTACAGAGGAGTCACTCCATGCACTACTGAAATGCATCTACTTTTGAGGCACGAAAAGCCGTTATGCCAATAGCGCACAGCAACACTCTCCCGCAGTTAAGGACAGAAAGTGAAGGCAAAGTACCATCTTCATCTGAAACTGCAAGGAAAATTTTTAGGTATACAGAGTAAGAAGACCCAAAGTGGAATTTAGCCATGACAGAGGTCAACATTCTCTACTTACACAAGAAGCAAGACAGGCTCATTAAGAGCAAAGTTGTCTCTTGCTTCACACACTTGCACATGGAGCGAGGTGGCATCAGGACTACCCTTGTGGTTGCATGGGCTTCCACTAGTCCAGCAGTTCGCAAACTGTGGGTCAGGACCACAAAGTGGGTCACGACCCCATTTTACTGGGGTCGCCAGGGCTGGCTTAGACTTGCTGAGGCTCGGGGCCCAAGCCAAAGCCCGAGGGATTCAGCCCTGGGGGCCGGGACTCAGGTTACAGGCACCCTGACTGGGGCTGAAGTCTTTGGGCTTCAGTTTTGCCCCCTTCCCCACCTGAGGCTTAGGCGGGGCTTAGGCTTTGGCTTTGCCCTCCCCCCCCAGGGCAGCGGGACTCGGGTGGGCTCAGGCTTCAGTCCCCCCCTCCTGGGGTCATATAGTAATTTTTGTTGTCAGAAGGGGGTCGGAGTGCAATAAAGTTTGAGAGCCCCTGCACTAGTTTAAGCGTGATGGGGGAGCAGTCAGGGAGGGTAAGGTATCTGCAGGTGGGCAGAGGAGTGGGCGGAGCCTTGTCTCTGACTTCCCCAAACCTATGCACTAGCCAGCATGGAAGTGAAATGATCTGTTAGTGGTAAAAGTCAGAAGAATAGTTCTTCCTGGAGCAAGGCGGTAACTAGGGAAGGAATGGGAGTTGTGACTTTCCTTCCCTATTCCTAGGGTGGTGAAGCCACAATGGTACCTCTTACTTCTGGTGTTGGGCAAAGTCACAGTCTTGCTCTACATGATAATATGGGTCCAGGAGTAAATTGGGCTGCGGCCCCCTGTTCTCACCCATGGACAACTTTTGGAGTGTTTTCTATTTCCTTCCCATGATGAGACAGCATGGAATGAAAGTTCACTCTCTGATGTGCTTTTCTGGGACGGCGGGGGACACAGAAGGGGGCATGGTTTAGCTTTGCATTGTAATGTCTTTGGTATAAAATGATCAAAACGTTTCCCCTGTTTTTACTGCTCTCACAACACTGCAGTGAAGCTTTTAAATTCCCTTAACGTTAGTTTGCTCATGCAAAAAAGATTTCCTGTGCCTCATGCAAACTGCTTTGCCTTTCTGGGGTGCCACCAATCGAAGGCATTTGCAAAATGCTCCTGTTTCCGTCTCTGAAAAGTGCCTCCCGATACATTTCCCTGATTAAGAAATTCAGTCCACCAAATGACAGAGTTTGCTCAGCTGGAGTTGGCTGTTTGGTTGGGATTAATAAACTGTGTTCCTTTTTCTCATACATCTTCCTGTTTAGCATAAAAGAAAACAAATTACTTTCGGGGTTTCCTGTTCATTTGTTCACAAAGTATATTCTGGGTACTCGTACAGTACATCTAACTCCTAGAAATAGAACATTGACAACATGACTAAGGCTTTCGGCCTGTCTCAGCCGGCCGTCATCACTTAACAAGGGCTGAGCCTGGGCAGTGTGAAATATGCCTCGTTAAGCACTGAATGCTGAGCGAGACAGAAATAACTGACTGATCTGGGTTACACAAACTCGTGTTGGGATTTATTGGTAGATTTTTGGTTTTAAAAAAGGAAAGGGGTTGGAGGGCGGATTTAGTGCTTGGATTGATAGCCCTGGAAGTTGATAATCCTTTATGCACAGGACAGGTTCTATACAGGCTATAACAGAGTAAGTGTTCTCCCTGCTGCTCCTTCTGTGTGCCTCGCTCTTTTTGGGGAGTGGGAATATTTCTGGGGGTTCAAAGGGACATAATTCAGGCTGCAGGGCCCTTTCAAGCTTTGGCCTTGCTGCTGAGATTGCCAGGGAGGGTGGCAAGTGTAATAGTAGCTCTTGTGCTATAGACACACGTCCATCTGAAGTGGAGAGACCACCAACTTCTCAGGCCTCTGAACGGGCATCCAGTGGCAATGGCTTTTGGCCATTAATAAGTTGGACTGGGTTTTTCAAAGGGACCTAAGGACGTTAGGAGCCCAAAACTCATTGACACTCGATAGGATTTGGGTGCCTAACTCCCTTAGGCTCCTTTGACAATCCCAGCATCAGGCTGGATTTGAACCCATGAAAGATGCTGCATTCTGTAATTGCTGAGCTACCCAGTCCTGTTGACTGTGATGCCTTGAAGGGCCCTCTCACTTTAAACATAAGAACATAAGAACATAAGAAAGGCCGTACTGGGTCAGACCAAAGGTCCATCTAGCACAGTATCTGTCTACCGACAGTGGCCAATGCCAGGTGCCCCAGAGGGAGTGAACCTAACAGGCAATGATCAAGTGATCTCTCTCCTGCCATCCATCTCCATCCTCTGACGAACAGAGGCTAGGGACACCATTCTTACCCATCCTGGCTAATAGCCATTTATGGACTTAGCCACCATGAATTTATCCAGTCCCCTTTTAAACATTGTTATAGTCCTAGCCTTCACAACCTCCTCAGGTAAGGAGTTCCACAAGTTGACTGTGCGCTGCGTGAAGAAGAACTTCCTTTTATTTGTTTTAAACCTGCTGCCTATTAATTTCTTTTGGTGACCCCTAGTTCTTGTATTATGGGAATAAGTAAATAACTTTTCCTTATCCACTTTCTCAACATCACTCATGATTTTATATACCTCTATCATGTCCCCCCTTAGTCTTCTCTTTTCCAAACTGAAGAGTCCTAGCCTCTTTAATCTTTCCTCATATGGGACCCTCTCTAAACCCTTAATCATTTTAGTTGCTCTTTTCTGAACCTTTTCTAGTGCTAGAATATCTTTTTTGAGGTGAGGAGACCACATCTGTACACAGTATTCGAGATGTGGGCGAACCATGGATTTATATAAGGGCAATAATATATTCTCAGTCTTATTCTCTATCCCCTTTTTAATGATTCCTAACATCCTGTTTGCTTTTTTGACCGCCTCTGCACACTGCGTGGACATCTTTAGAGAACTATCCACGATGACGCCAAGATCTTTTTCCTGACTCGTTGTAGCTAAATTAGCCCCCATCATGTTGTATGTATAGTTGGGGTTATTTTTTCCAATGTGCATTACTTTACATTTATCCACATTAAATTTCATTTGCCATTTTGTTGCCCAATCACTTAGTTTTGTGAGATCTTTTTGAAGTTCTTCACAATCTGCTTTGGTCTTAACTATCTTGAGTAGTTTAGTATCATCTGCAAACTTTGCCACCTCACTGTTTACCCCTTTCTCCAGATCATTTATGAATAAATTGAATAGGATAGGTCCTAGGACTGACCCTTGGGGAACACCACTAGTTACCCCTCTCCATTCTGAGAATTTACCATTGATTCCTACCCTTTGTTCCCTGTCCTTTAACCAGTTCTCAATCCATGAAAGGACCTTCCCTTTTATCCCATGACAGCTTAATTTACGTAAGAGCCTTTGGTGAGGGACCTTGTCAAAGGCTTTCTGGAAATCTAAGTACACTATGTCCACCGGATCCCCCTTGTCCACATGTTTGTTGACCCCTTCAAAGAACTCTAATAGATTAGTAAGACACGATTTCCCTTTACAGAAACCATGTTGACTATTGCTCAAGAGTTTATGTTTTTCTATGTGTCTGACAATTTTGTTCTTTACTATTGTTTCAACTAATTTGCCCGGTACCGACGTTAGACTTACCGGTCTGTAATTGCCGGGATCACCCCTAGAGCCCTTTTTAAATATTGGCGTTACATTAGCTAACTTCCAGTCATTGGGTACCGAAGCCGATTTAAAGGACAGGTTACAAACCTTAGTTAATAGTTCCGCAACTTCACATTTGAGTTCTTTCAGAACTCTTGGGTGAATGCCATCTGGTCCCGGTGACTTGTTAATGTTGAGTTTATCAATTAATTCCAAAACCTCCTCTAGTGATACTTCAATCTGTGACAGTTCCTCAGATTTGTCACCTACAAAAGCCAGCTCAGGTTTGGGAATCTCCCTAACATCCTCAGCCGTGAAGACTGAAGCAAAGAATCCATTTAGTTTCTCCGCAATGACTTTATCATCTTTAAGCGCTCCTTTTGTATTTTCATCGTCAAGGGGCCCCACTGGTTGTTTAGCAGGCTTCCTGCTTCTGATGTACTTAAAAAACATTTTGTTATTACCTTTGGAGTTTTTGGCTAGCCGTTCTTCAAACTCCTCTTTGGCTTTTCTTATTACACTCTTGCACTTAAGTTGGCAGTGTTTGTGCTCCTTTCTATTTGCCTCACTAGGATTTGACTTCCACTTTTTAAAGGAAGTCTTTTTATCTCTCACTGCTTCTTTTACATGGTTGTTAAGCCACGGTGGCTCTTTTTTAGTTCTTTTACTGTTTTTCTTAATTTGGGGTATACATTGAAGTTGAGCCTCTATTATGGTGTCTTTAAAAAGGGCCCACGCAACTTGCAGGGATTTCACTTTAGTCACTGAACCTTTTAACTTTTGTCTAACTAACCCCCTCATTTTTGTATAGTTTCCCCTTTTGAAATTAAAGGCCACAGTGTTGGGCAGTTGAGGTGTTCTTCCCACCACAGGGATGTTGAATGCTATTGTATTATGGTCACTATTTCCAAGCGGTCCCGCTATAGTTACCTCTTGGACCAGCTCCTGCGCTCCACTCAGGATTAAATCTAGAGTCGCCTCTCCCCTTGTGGGTTCCCGTACTAGCTGCTCCATGAAGCAGTCATTTAAAGTATCGAGAAATTTTATCTCTGCATTTCGTCCTGAAGTGAAATGTTCCCAGTCAATATGGGGATAATTGAAATCCCCCACTATTATTGGGTTCTTAATTTTGATAGCCTCTCTAATTTCCCTTAGCATTTCATCATCACTATTACTATCCTGGTCAGGTGGTCGATAATAGATCCCTAATGTTATATTTTTACTAGAGCATGAAATTTCTATCCATAGAGACTCTATGGAACCTGTGGATTCGCTTAAGATTTTTACTTCATTTGAATCTACACTTTCTTTAACATATAGTGCCACTCCTCCCCCTGCACGGCCTGTTCTGTCCTTTGTTTCCTTAATGCCGGGTGGTGATTGTAGGTGTGCCCCTGAGCAGAAGAGTTCGACCACTCTAGAAGTATCTTGGGAAGGCATTGAGCTTCAAAAATACAGTTCAGAGGCACAATTCCTAGCTGCTCACTCCGGGGCAATAGTACTTTTCCCACTGGCCTATACCGTCGGCAAATTACTAATCCCCTCTCCACTGGCACAGGTACCCTAGCCAGTGAGCAGGGAACATGGACCCAAAGCTCCTCCCATTCTCCACCCACCAGCTCTAGCAAGGGAGTCAGCAGGTGAGGAACCCTGGCTGTTCCCCTCCAGATGTCTAAGTAGCTCATGTGCGGATGAAAAGGAGTCCTCTGGTACCTAGTCCAAGTCACAATCTTGGGTTTTTTAAAATGATTCCATGGCGACTTGACATTGAAATCTCTTTTCTTTCTGATTTTGTCATTAATTTATTTTAGATTTATTCCTGTGGCCAGCCTCGGTCACTGATCATTTGAGTACAGGTGACCTATTTTTCAATAGCATTGACACATTATATGTATTTTGCATTGGTCTGGGAGAGCCCAGTTACAATTAGATTTACAAATCAATTTTCATTGTCGTTTCCAGTTTTCTCCTGCTGAAAACTTTCTGAAAAACCCACCACATGGACGGAAATAGTTATGGAAGAGCAAGGAAAGGAATGCAGTTTATTGTCTAAATAATTTAGCTCTGCTTTGTTTAAACAAACTACAGGAATGTGTTTAAATGCTTGACTCAGGTGGGGCTGCAGATGAAAACTGAGTACTGAGAACGCACAGTAGAAAGTTTAGGTAAATTGTAAGTAGAGATGGACCTGAATGAAAATGACATATCAAAATATCTCTGAGCTTTGGGAGGAATTCAGATTGGGATCCATATTTTTCATAAGGGTCCCATCACTAGTTGCAAGGTTCACACTTAGAGTGAGATTTTTCCTAGTGCAAAGGGTCACTAATGCATAGGCCTTATACTGGACCTCAGCAGAGGGGTGAATGTCATGTCCATGAATGTGTCTTGGGATGTACACAGCTTTCAAAACCAATTTTAAGAGGCATCAATTAGGGGAACAGTTTGTCGGACGAATGATTTAAGAATGTGCCAATTAACGGCAGTGTTGGGAAGTATTTATTGCACTCTCTGAACCTGTATCTGACATATAGATATACAAGAGAATGCCATTATAGAGAAATCTCTGTGCCACATTATACACTAACTAGAAGAAACGGGAAGGATCCCTGTTATTAAAAGTTAGAGGAAAGTTCCTAGACATCTCAATTTCCAATTCCCATTGTAAATTCCCAAGTTTAACCAGCTATTTTGGTGCATTCATATTCTTTACTGAACAGCCTTCCAGAGATGCCACATTTCATTCTTTTTGACCTGACAATCACTTATTTTGTTGTGGCTTGTTATAATAATTAATGGAGATATCCTATCTCCTAGAACTGGAAGGGACCTTGAAAGGTCATCAAGTCCAGCCCCTTGCCTTCACTAGCAGGACCAAGTACTGATTTTGCCCCAGATCCCTAAGTAGCCCCCTCAAGGATTAAACTCACAACCCTGGGTTTAGCGGGCCAATGCTCAAACCACTGAGCTATCCCTCCCCCCTTATTGAAGGTAGTGTTACATGGGTGTTTTCTCATATCAGCTGCGTTCAGGAATCTCTGTTGTACAAACCAAAGGATAATTTTCCCTTAAGAATTATACTGCTCTTTTGAAAGGCTATAATAATTCCTATTTCATCTGTCTGTAGCCTGTGGCATTCTAGGGGAAACAAAAAACAAACGGCTAGGTAAACTCTGATTTATGAGCAGTTTTGCTGACAGCGTGAGTTAGGAAGTTTCATGCCACAGTCCGTATGCAGAGCTGGATAGTACAGCCCTGTAAATGCAGTTGTGAATGTGCAGTAACTTTCTTTTTAAGAATATTTCAGAGCAGGTCAGAAATGAATAATATGAACTTTTCAAATAAATACCATGATGGGCCCTAAACTTGTCCGTTGATTTTGATAAGTATGTGCACTTAAGCTTAGCGTTTCGTGTTTGAGATATTTTCTATAGCAAGATTAGAGAAGTATAAGGGAATAGTGCAGATACCAAAGTAACCTTTTCTATTTATCTTAGGTCAACTTGGCATGGATTTAAGGATCCCCACTGCATATTGTTATTCCAGGGCAAAGATTAAGTTGTGTGTGTCAGACTAAGACCACTTTTGAAGTTTGCATAGTTTTTTTTTTTTTTTAAATGTGATTTTTGGATGCTTGAGTGTTTGGGTGGCTAACATGAGAGATGATTAAAAGGCCTGATTATCAGACGGCTGCGCTCAGCACTTTCTGAAAGTCAGGCCTCCTCTAAGAAGCCTCAAGTTGGGCATCCAAAGTCATTTGAAAATCTTGGCCTTTGGTAATATATATATCACCGTGTCCCTATCCCTGTCAGCCTTGTCTTGCCCCTCATTTTTTTCTCCTTAATTAAACTGCTTTTTGAGGTAGGGACTGTCATTTATTTTATGTTTGTATGGCACCTAGCAAATAGAGGAAGACACCATATACTGCGCTCTTCTTAGTTTTGAATCGGCAGGGTGCACTGATTCCACTTGCAATGGAAAATGATGCAGTTGTGTTACCAGTTTCACAAAGATAAATTGTCTGTATTTCATCAAAAGCAAATGCATAAATGAACTCTAGCTCTGAAACCCATTCTCCTCAATGGCATGTTTGGCTCTGAAGTTATCAGCATAGTTGGAGCTGGCAGCACTTCCAGTTTAAGAGAAACATCCTTAAAAAGGAGAGTTTAATGAGGCAGTGGAAGATTCGCAATTTCCCCCCTCTTTCATTCTCAATCAGCTATACGTTTTGTCTCCTTTTTCCTTCTTGAAGTGCGCTGCTTCTCTCTAGCTTAGGGACCAGCATTTGAGACTTCCCTGGAGCCAGAAGCAGCTGCATGAATTGGCTGTTGTGTGGCAAACTGTAAATATCATAATTCTAGACATTGTCTTTGAGCAGATTCACAGCTAATGTGTGTGCTTCACCCTGGAATGTGGCATTGGTGGCTTATCTATCTTCAGCTTGACAGCTGGTCATGTGGCACTGGGTTGGCAGCTGGGTGATATGGGGATGTTTGGGAAGCTGAGGTTGGCATGGGTATGGGGAGTTAACTAGGTGATGTGGAAGGGCATTGACAATCCTATGAGTAATTCACAGCTATTAGTTTAACACCTTCCAGAGAAAGCCCTGTGGAGCAGCTACTCCAGTGTCCCAAACTGTGCAGGGCATTATTATCCAGTAAGAATGTTTGGTACATTGTGACATGTGTAAGAAGATAACTTTCATCCTACATGATCCCAAGCTGCTCTGCGTACTCGGCGGCACTGCAGTGCCCTCAGGCACACAGGACATTGGAGAGTACAGGTGACATTTGAGCCACGGACATGCCTTTTCCCTTCGGGAAATACTCATGAGATCTTTGGGATCTCGGGCTCTTGAAGGGAGAGGGAAGTTGGCCAGGTCAGGGTTAAGTAAGGCAGTGTTGAACATAATGGCATCCCACATGTCATGTTCTCTCTCCTTTTCTTCTCTCCATATTTTGGCTCTACCTTAGAGGTTGCAATCCTGATAAGTTAGATCAGTCGCTCTCAACCTTTCCAGACGACTGCCCCTTTCAAGAATCTGATTTGTCTTGCATACCCCAAGTTTCACCTCACTTAAAACCTACTTGCTTACAAAATCAGACATAAAAATATAAGTGTCACAGCACACTATTACTGAAAAAAGGCTGACTTTTTTCATTTTATCATATCTGTGACGGGGCAGCCCCAGCCCACATTAGCCCCAGCAGCGTCAGACCAGTAGCTCTGACGGAGGAAGTCCCGCCCCGTTCATACTGGGCATGCTCCAAGTGCTCTGGGAGTATAAAAGGAGGGAACTCAGCTCAGTCTGGGCTGGCGGCCGCACGGGAAGGACCTATCCAGGAAGCTCCTGCGGAGGACCAGCCAACACCCTTGAAGTTGCGGGGAGCTGAAGCGTCTCCTGGCCGGCACGAAGCCCTGCTGCGGGAGAAGCTCGAGGAGGCGACGGACCCGGAGACCCGCGGAGAACCTGGAGATTTGTGGGAGATTCCAACTCTCAAGACGGTAGGAAGCTACTTGGGGGGGGGCCGTGTGACAGACTGGTACCTTGCCCCTGGTAGGCCTCAGCGTGTTTCGGTAGGATCTCCCCGCTGAGCCAGTGTCATGGGGCTGGATCTCTCCCCCGGCCCCGCCTGCCATCCCACCTGTCTTCCCTCAGCCCCGCCTGCTGCCCCCGCGCACCTCCCTCGGAGCATCCCTGCCTGTGCCCTGCCGCTCCGCACTGTGCTCCCTCGCCTGCCGCTGCTGGCTACAAAAGGGAGTGGTGTCGGCAGCAGGCTGAGGAGCCGCTCCCTGTGGAGGGAGGAGGCGCACACGTGATGGCAGCCCCTCCCCTCCGACACTCACCACAGGGGAAGCGAGGGGCTTCCTGGACCTGAGAGGGACCCTAGGAGCATGTGCAACAGTGACAGTGGTGTGGGGTGAGTGTGTTGCTGGGGGGGGGAGTGAGGGGAGAGGGGATCCCTCCCCAGAGCTTGCTGCTGCCAGCGGGGAGAGGGCTGGGGGGAGTCCTCCTTTCTGGTCCCAGCCCCTGGGCAGCCTGCCTGCACCCCAAACTCCTCATCCCCAGCCCCACCCCATCCCAGAGCCCACACCCCCAGCCAGAGCCCTCACCCCCCCCTGCATTCCAACCCTCTGCCCCAGCCCTGAGCCCCCTCCTGCGCCCTGAACCCCTCATCCCTGGCCCCACCCCACAGCCCTCACCAAGAACCCTCTGCCCTAGCCCTCATCCCCAGCCCCACACCCCAGAGCCCTCATCCCCCCACACCGCAACCCTCTGCCCTGCCCTGAGCCCCACCCAAACTGAGCCACACTCCAAACCTCTCAGCCCCACCCCATAAATTTTGTTATGTGCACCAATATGGAGGTGATTTGTCACACATCCCCTCCATATTGGTGCACATAACAAGATTCTTTCCGCACATGAGTGGGGAAAAAATAGAGGGAACACTGCTGTATACTGTACGAGTGCCTGAGGGGAAAAAACACGCAACTTCAATTTGCCGGTCAGTTTGGGGTATGATCGTGTTTAGCACAATACTTGATTATTTTATACTCTTTAAAGTATATAATTGGTTGTATAAGCGTACAACAAAATATAATGTATTGAAGCAGATGAGTGCGGCTTCTCACTTTCCACTTTTAATTGGCCCTTGTAATCTTGTGGCGCCGGCCCGCTGTATCTTCCTTTTATCCCAGCAACAAATTCTTGATTCATAGGACCAATAATAATAATAATCAACAATGGATAAATTCTTAATCAAGTTACACAGAGAAAAAGAAGAAAAGGGTAATTCATCAAGCGATGGCCTGAGTTCGACACCCAGCTTGCAAACTGAAGTTATACAAAAGACAGAGGCGGCAAATCTACAAGATAAGAAAAGGAGTTTTCAGCAATCTTGGCTATCAAGGTTTACGTGGTTGGAGTACAATAGCGAATTAGACAGAGCTTTTTGCTCGGTCTGCAAAAACTGTTCTGAAAAGAAGATCTTAATATTTTCTACGAAGGCCGAACCGATGTTTATTTTGTCCGGATTTCAAGATTGGAGACACGCATGGCGTGGTTTTACATCACACGAAAAATCCTCCTGTCACAAGCAAGCGGTAATGAAGTATGCTGCTCTGCAATCACAGGTAAATGTTTCTGCACTAATATCGGCCAGTTACAGAAAAGAATCGCAATCAGCTAGGAATGCACGGCACAACATTTTTACCAGTGTTTAGTACCTAGCTCAACAAGAAATAGCATTACATGGACATAATGGGAGTGATTCAAATTTGATGCAGCTCTTGTCGCAGTACAGATTCAGAGGAACTGAGACAGTGGCTTAGTCACACAAAATACAAGTGACTATCACATGAGGTTATTAACGAAATAATCGAAATGATGGCAATGATGGTGCTAAGACAAATTGTGCAAAAGATAAAGGCTTCTAAGTTTTACGCCATTGTAATGGATGAGACTACCGATTTGTCAAGAAAAGAACAAGTAATTTTTTCTTTAAGGTTCTTTTCTAGTGAAGACTGGGAGATTTATGAGGAATTTATTGGGTTTTACCAAACTGATGCAATGGATGCTGCTTCTCTTTTCAAAATTGTGGAAGATATGCTTCTCAGGTGTGATTTGCCCTTTTCCGACTATGAGGCCATGATGACCTGCCTGGATGAATTTAGTCACTCTTCAGATGAATTTGGCTCAAAATGTATTCTTGAAGCAACGTCAATCTTTTTCAACGTACTTTACACTGACAGTTCTGGTGAAAGCCATGTGTCCTGTAGAAGAAGCTAATGCAAAAATTCATAGCCCAAACATGTCATCGGCAAGCGTTATGAAGAAAGTTGGTCTGTTGCACGAGGTGTTGAGTGGGATGTGCACCGACTCATAATACAATCACTTCTGGGAAACAACAGTAGAGAAGGCAAGAAATCTTTATTTAGATGATCCTACACTCCCGAGAAAACACAAGCCACCAAGATGGCTTGACCATGGAAGCCTTCCTCACATCTTCAGTGACGCCAAAGAGTATTTTCATCAAATATATGTTGGGATCATTGATGCTTGCAAAGTTGCCATTGAACAGAGGTTTTCAACGGAAAGCCATTTGCAGTAAAATTGGAGAAGCAAATGATGCAGCAAATGGCTCGAAACAGGACATTGTCCCAATCAGTGAAGCTTTCCATGGTGACATTAACACGGAGAGGCTATCTCTTCTTTTAGAAATGTTGAGTGATATTTGAAGATTGAGAAATTGCCAGCTTAATTTGGTGAGCGAAGTGAAGCATTTTCTGAAACAAAATGAAGGCTTGAGTGACATGTTGTCAGAAGTTACAATTCTCCTGAAATTATTCTACACAATTCCGACTACAACCTGCACCACTGAGCGATCATTCAGTTGCCTGCGCAGACTGAAAAATTATTTGCGAAC
This sequence comes from Emys orbicularis, assembly GCF_028017835.1. NCBI lineage: Eukaryota > Metazoa > Chordata > Testudines > Emydidae > Emys > Emys orbicularis. The sequence goes on from NC_088683.1 coordinate 352,684,097, forward strand.
GACAATGGGCCAAGAACATCTAAATTACTTGGCATTTCTGCACATTCATAAAAACTCTACCTCCGAATTGGACATTGCAGGTCTCCTGGATGACTTAATTTCAAGAACCGAACAATGACGAAAAGTGTTTGTTGCCTCCTGAAGAACATCACAAAAGAAGGGGCTACATTTTGTTTTAATTTTAGAAAGTATTTGCTTTTGAGGGTTATTGATCCAAGAGTGCTTGGTTGTTTCCGTATTCAAAAGGGTATTAATAAATTTGATATTCTTAGTTAAATATATTTTTTCTTATGATAGTGATATTGTGCAATATAGGGAAACTGTTAAACGCTTACTGTTTCCAGTCCATTTTTGCATTATTTTAAAATATATATATTGACTTACAAGGCAGGTGTGGGGGGGGGTGAGGAGTGGGAGGGGGACTTGGACCCGTTCTGGGCACCACCAAAAATTATACAAACCTGCTGCCCCTGGGAAGGGGGCAGTAAGCTGTATGGAAAAAAAAGTTTCAGTAAATTGCTCATTCCCTAAGACAAATGGGAACAGGAGAGGAGTTATAACTCTGAGTCACAATTCATTGTCTGATCTACTCCTGGGGAGGTGCAGCTATTCACTTTTCTTTAATCAGGGCAGAGTGTACAGTTCTGGTCTGGTCGCAAGTAACTTTCCCTGTGTCTGGTCCAGTTCAACTGATCCAGAGAGCTAATGCAAACTCAGCTCCTTTGGTTAATAGTTTAATTTTGTCCATCTAGGCTATACCCCTGGGCACATCATATCCATACAATTACTTCTCAGTGTCACAATGCTTCTCCAACATTTGCATCTCCCAGCCCATTGCCTCCTAAACTTTCCCTCTCTGCTCCTCCCTTTGCACAAATGTCTTCTTTCTAGCTTGCTTGTCTTTATTTTCTGATGCAACATATCTTAGAAGTATTACTCCTCTTGTTAGGCAACCATAAGAACTGGAGCAATATTTCACATTTTTTTTTTTATTGTTGCAGCTTTTATCAAATCTTCAGAAAACCGGAGTGTGTCTTACCCTTGCTGTGTAGGCAGCTGTCTCCGACTTTTTGACATGACGTGTCTTTCATTGAAGATGATTAGTATTAAAATTAGAGCAGTGTGTGTGTGTGTGTGTGTGTGTGTGTGCCAAGATGGAGTGCAGTGCAGTATATGAGGAAAGGTTACACTAATTTGTATCTGTGTGTTGGCAAAAAATGGTCATTTGTGATCTAGGTCAGAGGTAATTAAACTGTGGTCCATGAACACTTGTGGTCTGTGGGAGCTGGCTGGTAATCTGCTCCCTGTTCTCCTTATTTTCAGCTGCTAAGTAGCATTAAAAGACAGCTAATAATACATTAAATATCACTCTTCCAAGAAAAGAATTGCTGGAGTTGGCACGGAATGAGTTGGCCATGGCCGTGTGATCGTTAATGAGAGAAGAGGTAATCCAGGAGACAGTCTCTCTATTAAGAGCAAGCCTGCTCTATGGAAAAGTTTAAGAACCCATGGTCTCTGTCAAATGAGTTTGGTGGTCAGTTCCTAGTAAACAAGAGTCTACATCACAAAAAATACAAACACACTTGACACATGCCTTTGCCATTAGTCTCAGCAGAGAGGTCAAGAACTACTCTTCCCTTGGGTTTGAGCCAGTGCCCATTGACAACAGTGCGAGCCTTTCCATTGACTTCAGCGGGCATTGGATTGGGCCCTTAGGACTTGATTGTCAAGCGTTCAGCATGGTGGATCCAGATTTTCAGAATAAATAGCTCTGCTCCCATTTAGATACTTAAAGCAGGGCCCTATGGTCCATAATGCTCAGTACTCAGCAACTCGTGCTGTGATGCTGACACCCAGATTTTCCAAAGAGCTGAACAGCCAGTGTGAGCCCACAGTGAGCCTGTTTGGGGGCCAAGATGTGAGCTGTGCTTGTTTGAAAACCTGGCCCCAGTTGTGCATGCTGAACACTTTTGAAAATTCAGGGCTGAGGGTAAAGTTTTCCTGAGGGGACTCAGGAACCTAGATCTCAAAGGGATTTAGGTTCCTAAGTCACTGAGGCATTTTTGAAAATGTTACCTTTAGTCTCTTGAGGTTGGGATTGAAACTCACTGGTGGGGCAGCCAGGGGAAGCTTGCACGGCCATTGCCCCCGCGCTATAACTGTTCTGTAGATAAACAGAGGCCTTCCTTCCACAGGCCTTTCACAAGACTCTCCCTTCATTTTTACATGGTAAGCTGCTTGGGGCTAAGGCTGTCATTCCCTATCAGTGTAGGCAACACCCAGCACAGTGGGGCCAGGCTGGGGCCTCTGCACACTGCCACAACCTAAATGATAAATTATAAATTTATATTAAAAAGGGCTGCGAGGGGGAGGGCTATTGAGAGGAAAGTGTGGGGAGCAGATCTCTGCTAGTTATGAGAGATACGTTAATTTAATGTGGCAGTCAAGGAAGATCTGTGAGCCCTGATCATTTCTTTTTAAATTAATGCCAGAGTATGTATGTATGTATTTTACATCAAGAGACTGAGGCATTGCCTTTCCCGAGGTCTGAAACAAAACAAATCCTGACCTTAAGTGACAGGATCTGCTCCTGTTTTGATTGTATTGATGAATAAGACAACAGCAGGGTGTGGGCGTGTAGAGCCCCCCAAATGAATATTTAGAAGGCACATTAGTATGGGAACATAAGCTAAAACAGCTATTGACAAGCATGAAGTTCAGAAGCTGCAGTTTTGCGTGAAACCCTGGCTTCCCCGCCCACCCCTTGGAAACCTCTTGTCAAGACTGATCATTACCAGATAAGGGGGCAGTAACAAGGTGCCATTGCCATGAAATTAATCCACGGATAAAGGAAAGGATGGAAAGGGGGACAGACCTGTTTTGGGAGTCTCAGTACTAATTGATCAAGAATTTCGATGATGGGGAGAAATTGGCTTTCATGTACATTGCCCTTCTTTATAGGAGAGCTTAAGAATCACTCTTTGGGGTTTGCTGGGAATTCATCACTTATGGGAAAATCTGTAGGATTTAGTAGAAAATGATGTTTTCCATAGTTATTTTTTATAAACCCTCCTTTAGAACATAATACAGAGATTTATATCCCTGATGTAGAATTTGCTAGGATGGTTCATAAACCCTATAATGAGGATTTCTTTTTTTACTGAAAAATATATAGGGTTTTAGCATATTTTCTATAAACTCCTAATTAAATTTCTGTAGACTTTTTCAGTAAGGGAATGGTAGAATTTTAATCACAGCAAAGGCAATACTGTTCCCTGTTTTTTGGAATCCTCTATCAGATATCCTGTAAAGAGTTATGTGCCATACATAAGCCTAGTCTAGTGGTTAAAGCACAGAAAGGAGAGTCAGGTGATTTTAGTTCTGCTGGTGAGGGTCCTTCCTTACTTGCTGTGTGACCTTGAGACAAGTCACTTAACCTTTCTGTGCCTCAGTTTTCCCATATGTAAAATGGAAATAGTTAAGACCACCTCACAGGTGAGCTATGAACCTTATTGAATTACTTCTTGGATTGAAGGTGCATGAGCACCACAAAATATTATCATTTAGCCAAACCCCTGCTTTACTTACTGTTTAAGCGAATTCCTGCAGGTATGGAAAACTATTTCTACACTGTTTTGCACATTACAGTAGAATCTCACTAATTTTTTGCTCTAATGAGCAGGGGACCAATTCTGCAAGTTAGCAAATGATAAAACATGATGAAAAAAGATCAATGCTACTGCACTGCAAGATGTAATATTTGGATTTATTTTGGCAAGCATAGGTTAGTTTTAATTATTTATGTTAATACCACATAGACTGTTTGTAAGTATTCTACATTGCCTTGTTTTTTTTAGGAAGTCTGGATTGGCTTGTGGTTTAAAGGCGGAGGAGTGGGAGCTGGCTGACTTGAGTTCTATTCCCGTCTTTACCACAGAGAGTAGCAAAACAGCATGTAAACAGAATTCCCCTGTGACCTTAGAGAAAGTCATTGCCCGCCTCAGTTTCTTCCTTTGTGCAATGAATGTAATAATATTTAACTATATCTTGACTTTAAAGGTTTGGAAAGCTCTTTGAGATCCTCTCATGGAAGGCACTGTAAAAGGACAAACACATAGCAATATCAGAGTCTGCACAGTAACGTGGAGTGAGGCCACTGGGGCTCTGTGAATATTGTTAGGTGTGTAGATTAGCAAATGAGAATTAGCTAAAGAACTTCATATGGGACCATCATTTACTATATATTTATGCAGCACCCAGCATAATGTGGAGCCCAATTTGGTTGGGGCCTTAAGGGGTTACTGCAATAGACATGAAAAGAAGTCTGTGACTTCCCACATACAATTGAATACAACGTTCTGACCTCTAAAACTTCAGATGCCAAATGGTCTCGTCAGCAAATATTTACATAACAAGTATCATAATGCAAAAAAAAAAAAAGTCTAACAAGGAGTGTTAATAAATTCAACATTTTCACATGAATAGCATAACAAATAACCTAATACAAAACTTCCATGTAGCTGATAAACTCATGTAATTTTTTTACCTCATCCTGCCATCCTGTGTTTTTATCAACCTGTCACATCCTGTCTGACCCTTAGACTATAAAGTCTTTGCAGCAGGGAATGTTTTCTTTCCTATACATCTGTACAGTGCCTAGCACAATGTGGCCCTGATCCTTGATTGGGCTTCCTAGGTGCGATCATAATAGAAGGTGTGACCATAATTATAATATAATAATAGTTTATGTCTTTGATATTACAATAATCTACAAGTATGTGAATCAGTTTTCAAATCTCAGACCTCAGGACCATATTTGCTAGCAGGATCTGAGAGAAATGAAAAGGTTAGACTTACCACTCCAAAAAGCTTAGACTCATCTCCCACCCAGAAAAAAAAAAAGGCAAAACGGGACATTTTGAAAGGGCCATAACTCATAAACTACTTGACAGATTCTCTTGTGAATTCTCAGAAAATTCGTTTTGTACTCTGAGGAGAGATCTTACCATTTGTATAACAGAGAGATTTAATCCTTTGCTTTAAGTGCTGATATCAGGGGTGCCTTAGCTAAGAACCAGCTGTGATGCCCTGGTACCAAATTATTGCAGGAATCACTCCACGCGCCACTGAAATGCAGTATTGAATGAGGCAGGCATTTAAGCAGTGCATACACAGAGGTTGTATAATAGCCTGTCATCCTCCAGAGGATGACTAGAACTATCTTCCAATCTACCTATTCTGTGAATTGCTCTTAAATTCTCTCTAACTAGCCATCCAGTACCCAATGGAGTCAATGGAAAGATTCCCATGGACTTCAGTGGACACAGGATCAGGCACAAGTGAGGTAGGATTAAGAAGGATTTGTCAGAGACTAATATTAGGTTAGAGCTAATTCAAGACATATTGGTAACGAATTTGAATTTAGATAAGCAAGAATTTGGGAGGATGCGATTGAAAACATGGGTACCTTGCTGTGCTGACTGCGAACAACAGTCATATTTGATCCTATTCGTTGAATCCGGTCAGAAATATAGGACTGTTGGGAGCTACTGTACGTGTTGAGAAAAGAGACAGAGGAAAAAGTGTTGTGTTTGCATTATGGTAGTGCCTAGAGACCCCAACTGAGTTCATGGCCCCATTGTGTTGGCACTGTACCAACATCTAGTGAAAGACATCACCCTGCCCTGAAGAGTTTACTATCTAAATAGATAAGAGAATGGGTAGGAGCGAAAAGAGAGGCATGGAGAAGTAAAATGACTTTCTTAAAGCACCATACTAGGTCAGCGTGAGCAGAAAGTTCTGCTCCCCACCTTACTCTTGAATTTGTTTTCCCTATTTTGTGTATTGTTGTTGTTTATCATTTCTATTGTGGTGGGTTAATTGTAGAGGGAGTGCAGCTGTCTGGTGTGTGATATGAAAGGTTCTAAGGCCAGAAGGAATCGCTGTGATCATATAGTCTGACCTTAGCCGCAACACAGGCCACAAACATTCCCTGAATCAATTCCTGTTTGAACTAGAGCATTGCTTTTGCAAAACCATCTAGTCATGATTTTAAAAATTGCCTGGGATGGAATCCATCACAACCATTTGTAGTTTGTTCCAAGAGTTAATTACCCTCACAGTTAAAAAGCCATGCCTTATTTCCAGTCAGAATTTGTCTAGCTTCAACTTCCAGCCTTTGGGTCTTGTTATACCTGTGTCTGCAAGATTGGAGGACCCTCTAGTATTACATTTGTCTTTTAGACTGTACCTCATAGAGTTGTTGGTGATGTGTGTAAGCCCTGTGTTGAGGAGCAAACGTTTGAAATTGGCATGTAAGCCAGGAACTAGTTGCCAAGAGTCTTTCTGGGTTTCAGCTTTGCTGTTCTTTGCTGTTGGAAGGAATTTGACTATTGAAGTGAAACTGAAAAACATGGACCTGGAATATGCTGCCCTTTGGCCTGCCAGATACAGGGTTTCCTCAGTAGTCCAGACTGTATGAAAGCCACTGCTTCCCCCAAAGTGTCAGCAAGAGCTTAATGTCCTCAAGGTCTGAACAGTCAAGTTTTTCTGCTGATGTAACACTCCAAGTTTGACATTTGGATCGTTGGGGCTTGAAGTTTCTGTGGCTCTAGACAGAACTCAAATCCTCTCTCACCCCCTCAGACTGGCGCCTGCCATTCCAGTTGAGCTCCGCTGAGTTAATCTCTTACTCTTCATAAAGTCCGTTCTTTTTTTCTAACTTGCCTCTGGAGTCTTAGATATAAATATGCCAAACACAGTTAGTTCCGTCTCCCCTCTTCCCATTTGATAGTGGTTCTGTGTATGGTGAAGGCTGGTGGAGTTTGCCCAAACAGGGAAATAAGTAGAAAGATTTAGTTCCCTTGGACACCTAGAAGACGTTGCCTTTCCTAGTGGTGATTTTAATTTGCATTTGTTTGTCTCCTAGAGCTATGGAACATGCTCCACAGACTACACATTCGAACGCCTAAGTACTGTGTTTGGTTCTCTTAATCCTGTCCACTCTGGGAGTCTATGAATTCCTTACTAGAGGGTATGTGTTTAAGTTTTTTTTTTTTCTGTTCTGTCACTATAATGCAAGATGACAAGTACTTGGAGATGAGAAATCTGGATTTAAGGTCTTTTTTCATGGTAGGTGAAGAATGGGGTAGAAAATGTTCATTGATGGATTAAGCCCAGGGGGATAGTCTCAATGCTTTATGCAGAGTTTAGTCATGTGACTCATCAAAACCAGTGTGAGATACATGGCTGAACATCCCTATGTAGCAGGTCTTTGAAAATATACCTATGTCTTTGTGCTTTTGAGGTCAGGGTTTGAGTTAACGAGTGGGATTTAGGGCCATGTCTCTGACTGGTTTGGGGTTTCTGTAGGAGGAGCATACATGCTATAAAACTTTTCACCAGCAGCTTCCCACACCTGGGGTTATGGATATCCCACAGTGGCCTCTCTGGAGTCCCACCAAACAGAAATTGCCAAAGTTTCATTCCAGTAAGGCTCTTGTGCATTTGATATTGATAAGGAGATTGCTGCAGGGCCTCATTATCTCCTGTCTTGATTACAGCAACCTCATCGCTAGCGTAGCCAACTCCAGCCTTGCTCTCTCCAGCCCACTCAAAAAACACGGTGCCTATCAGATAATGGCCAGGCAGAGGGCATGTGGGGATTGCTGGTATTTCAAAAAGTGCCAGTGATGTGAGAACTGTCAAGCTGTGCAGAGAGCCAGCCTAGTTAAAGAGAATGCTTTCATCACTGTTACTCTGGTACCCCACTCCAAGCCCTTCTCCCATATTGTTTGTTATTATGATCACTTGTTGCATGTTGCTGGAAAGTGTCTTATACATCAAGTCTGATTATACATATGAAGAATTCATCGGTTTGCATGGGATCTTTAATGCCCAGGCACAGCACGTAGGATCGTGAGGGCTGATATTCAGAGATGCCCAACACCCACAGGTCCGATTGGGATGCCGTGCACCTCTGGAAATCACGTTACTGGTTTCTAAGATCCCTGCATTGGGCGTCCTAAAATCCATCTAATAAACTGAGCTCCATAGTACTCAGTTCATCTACCTCAGAAGAATCCTGCCAGGATTTGGACTTGTGGTTCTCAGGACTCCGTGTGTTTCAAAACCTGAGCCTTAGACTTTATAAGCCATTCCTTTCAGCCACCGGGGCCGGCTCTGGCTTTTTGGCCGCCCCAAGCAAAAAAAAACAAAAAAAACCGGGGCGGCCAGAACGGCAAAGCAAAAAAAAAACCTGCGGCGCGGCCGGAGCACGGGTGCAGGGGGACTGGCTGGGGGGGGCGGGGGAGGGGGAGGGAGCGGGCGGGAGAGAGAGAGAAGGGGGCGGCCAGGGCTACAGCAGGGGCGCTGCCACGCGGCCCCTCCCGCTGCGCCGCCTCCTGCCGCCTGCCACGACGGCTCTGCTCCGGTCGGCGGGGAGGGAAGGAAGAGGAGTGCCCTGCAGGGTGCTCTGGTTCTCCGCGCCGCCGCCCCCTACAGGGTGGCTGGAGCGGAACAAGAACAAAAAAACCCCAAAAATAAACAACAACAAAAAGCGGCCGTGCCGCCCTAGGATTGGGCGGAATGCCGCCTCCAACAATCTGCCGCCCCAAGCACCAGCTTGCTCAGCTGGTGCCTGGAGCCAGCCCTGGCAGCCACGATACCACATGGGCCTCAGCTTCAGTTATATGTTTTATCAGTCTCAAAAGCCAACGATTTTTCTTAATACAATTTCACCATCGACATTGTCCCTTAGACAATTGTGCCTTCATAGCCACACTTGCTGCAAGCCTCTATTGACGATTGCGCCTTCATTCCCTATGTAGAGCTTTCATTGATCTTGATGGGAGTTGTGTGTGAGGTTTGAGTGCAGGATATGCAGGCGGTGAGATAAGGATGCTTTTGATAAGAGTTTGCACTTAAGATAAGAGTTCTGTAGTGTGATGGGAGAGCTGCATTTTCACCTTAATTATCAGTCACCTTCCTCTGTGTTTCAGTGGAGGGTGCCCCATTTAAAGAAAGAAATAAAACAACAATCCAGGCACCAAGGAACTGCCTGGAATCCCATAGAAACTGCCATCGATAAAATCTTTCAAAATGCATCATGCTGCTGCTGTGAATCTTAGACAAAGCACTGTGCATCCTGAGCAGCGCTCAGGAAGGTGTGTTGAAAAACCCAATCATCAAGCCCAGTCGTCAGTGATAATCTGCAGCAAGACAATTCATTCCCATCAAAATAAGGAGAGTCTTTGGGAAAGGGTTTTTTTTCTTTGAGAATGTTCCTTTAAAATGCAGTCCAGTCCTTCAGTTTGTACGACAGAAATGCCATGCTTTATAAAGGCAGAGATGATAACAATAGACTTATTAATACTAAAAACCTAGCTCTATAATTATAATAAAACTATTGAGTCTCATCTCTTTTACATAGATGGCAGTATGCAAATAGGGAGGCATCTGCCTTGATAACTGCAGAGGCTATGAAAATCTTTATTTGAAGAATTTAAATCAGGTTTTCCTGCTGCATTCAGTACTCAAAGTTAGAAAAGGAGCTCTCTCCCCGCCCCAGTCCTTTCTTTCTGAACATAACAATGCATTTTAAACTGCTCTGAAATTGCAAAGCTATTTCACAGTTTCATAGAGAAGAAATGGCTTGAGGGAACCATTTGCCTTTTATGCCTGGAACATCAAAATAAAATACCAAATGGGAAAATGAATTCTGTTGTGCGAAGGGTGGGAGTGATGCAGAACGGATTTTTGTTCCAGAGGGCTCATCGTCTGAGGGGTCAGAGCGGAGTTGCATGAAAGTGTAAAGTCATCCTCATTCGTGATACTGTGATGCTGGCTATGTGTGGTGACAGGATGAGTAAACCTGCTTTAAAAGTGTGGGGGAGGAGGGCATTCACCCCTATTTCATTAGAACCACATCCTGTAAGATGTTGATCACAGAAGGAGTGCAGGCAGCATGATCTAGTGGAGAGGGCAGATTCTAGTGTAGATCTCACCTGAGTGGTCAGGTCCCTTTTCTAAAGCAGAGGCCATCCCTCTGTGAACATATGTCTGTTTAAATTAAAGGGTAAGACAGGGAGGGAAATGGAAGGTATTCATGTCTTCCTTGGGGGAGTCATAACTCCGTAGTCAAGAAACCTGTGTTTCATAAAATGGGTCACTAGGAACGTAAAGCTTTTTTTCACTATGCAGTTGGGAGTGTCATCCCAACCTTCTCCTCATGGTTTTACTTGCCTCTGTTCAGAGCACAGGATATGATTGTCTTTGAAAGCACCAGACAGTACTTTGTCCCAGAATAATATAACATAGCAGTTTTGGTTGCCTTAAACAAATCGGGCTTTCCATAGCAAGTAGACTGCAGGAGTTAAAAGACATGGAAATATATAAGATGTTAAATGTTTAGCGGAACATTCAACATAATATAAGAATGACCATAATGGGTCAGACCAATGGTCCCACTAGCACAGGATCCTGTCTTCTGACAGCGGCCAATGCCAGATGCTTCAAAGGGAATGAACAGACCAGGGCAATCAGCAAGTGATCCCTGTCATCCAATCCCAGCTTCTGGCACTCAGAGGCATAGGGACACCCAGAGCATGGGATTGCATCCATGACCATCTTGGCTAATAGGTCCACCAACGGCTATCCTCCATGAACTTATCCAATTCTCTTTTGAATCCAGTTATAGTTTTGGCCTTCACAACATCCCCTGGCAATGAGTTCCACAGGTTAACTGTGCGTTGTGTGAAAAAATGCGTCCATGTTTGTTTTAAACCTGCTGCCTATTAATTTAATTGGGTAACTCCTGGTTCTTGTGTTATGTGAAGGGGTAAATAACACTTCCTTATTCATTTTCTCCAGACCATTCATGATTTTATAGACCTCTGTCATGTCTCCCCTTAGTCTCTTTTCCTAGCCAAATAGTCCCAGTCTTTTTAATCTCTCCCCATATGGAAGCTGTTCCATACCCTTAATAATTTTTGTTGCCCTTCTCTGTACCTTTTCTATTTCTAATATATCTTTTTTCAGATGGGGCACCCAGAACTGCACGCAGTATTCCAGGTGTAGGCATACCATGGATTTATATAGTGACATTATATTTTATGTCTTATTATCTATCCCTTTCCTAATGGTTCCTAACATTCTGTTAGCTTTTTTGACTGCTGCTGTAACTTGAACAGATGTTTTCAGAGAACTATCCACAATGACTCCAAGATCTCTTTCTGGAGTGGTAACAGCTAATTTAGACCCCATCATTTTGTATGTATAGTTCGGATTATGTTTTCCAATGTGCATGTTTTCCAATCCTGTCTAGAGGTGTGGGAAGGTAATCCGTTATCATCAATGAATACAATCTTACTTACAAAAAAATAAAAATAATTTTGAAAAAAAAAAATTGAGATATTCCAAGGTTTTTACCTTGGAGTAGTGTATGCAGGTGTGCCTTGTGGCTCTCTTTGTCTTGAACCACATGTGGTCACATTCTGGTTGAAATTTTGTGAAATTTCTAGGGAAAAAAAACAAAAAAGAATTGTTGAAATTGTTTTATGAACAGGGCCGGCTCTAGGCACCATCAAAACAAGCTGGTGCTTGGGGCGGCACATTTTTAGGGGTGGCATGGCCGGCGCCACAATGCCGCCCCTAAAAATGTGCCCCGGCCGCCCTAGCTCACCTCCGCTGCCGCTCGCGCGCCGCTACTCGCCCTCCCTCCCAGGCTCTCAAGCCTGGGAGGGAGGGGGAGCAGCGGCGCCCGCGCCGCGGCCACTCGGAGTCTCCCCCTCCCTCCCAGGCTCTCAAACCTGGGAGGGAGGAGGAGACTCCGAGTGGCTGCGGCACGGGCGCCGCTTCTCCCCCTCCCTCCTAGGCTTGAGAGCCTGGGGGGAGGAGCCAGGGAAGGAGCGGAGTTGAGGCAGGGCCGGGGGTGGGGTAATTAAAAAACGGGGGGAGGGGGGCGGCCAAAATTGTTTTCGCTTTGGGCGGCAAAAATCCTAGAGCCGGCCCTGTTTATGAAACATTTTTTTAGCCGTTTTTCAACTAGCTCTAAGTCTCATAATGGAGTGTCTGTCTCTTGGCTTCTGGGGAAGAAGGTCCTTCTTGACACCGGGACCCAGTTTGTAAAAGGAAATCTTCTTTTGACCTTGCCCATTGGGCAGGGGAGGGATGAAACTCCTAAAACATGGGTTGTTGTGGCAGAGGTGTTAATACTGTAAGGGGCAAGCTTTGGAGGAGGGGTCTTCCAGCTGGAAAGCTCAGGGGCGTGGATGGGAGAAGGGAACAGAGTGTTCTAAAGCAGTTAGTGACCAAAAACAGACAATGTGCTCTAACGCGGGCAGGCCGGTAGTATCTGGTGCAGGAGTCGGCAACGTTTGGCACGCGGCTCACCAGGGTAAGCACCCTTGCGGGCCGGGCCAGTTTATTTACCTGCTGACGTGGCAGGTTTGGCCGATCGCAGCCCCCACTGGCTGCGGTTCGCCGTCCCGGGCCAATGGGGGCGGTGGGAAGCCGCGGCCAGCACATCCCTCGCCCACGCTGCTTCCCGACGCCCCCATTGGCCCAGGACGGCGAACCGCGGCCAGTGGGGGCCATGATCGGCCGAACCTGCCGCGTCAGCAGGTAAATAAACTGGCCTGGCCCGCTAGGGTGCTTACCCTGGCGAGCCACGTGCCAAACGTTGCTGACCCCTGATCTGGTGTGAGGCTTCTGAAACATGGAATTGCCTGGGTGCACTTTGTGACATTTTAAACAGTACTTATGTACATTTTGTAAATAGAGAAGTTACACTAGAAAATACATCCTGACCCCATGCCACTGTATTCCCGATCGATGGGAGAACGACTGGCTGAAAAGTCTCAAAAACTGTTGCCAATTAGCAAAGGGGATCGATATCGATTTTGCATTCAAACTGATGATGTCCTTTTTAGTTTGATGTCATAAATTCAAGCAAATCCTGTCACAAGCATTTAGAGGCAGATCATGATACCTGTACTCTGGGTTAATAGCACCGTGCTCCATGAATAGCCCAAACAACTTCGTTGGGACCATGTGTGGAGGAAAGTACTTTTTATTTAACATTTGTGTGGGTATCAGAAAAATGTTTATAATACATATTAAGTTTCCCTGACTTAAAAATCTTTGTTGACTTAGAGTTAAGGTTGGTCAAATGCATATCTAATTAATGTGATCAGTAAAAATGGAAGAAAACCCCTATTAAAGGCTACATTAACTGCCCACACATCATAACATTCACATACACAGACTCTTCAACTTTGTAACTAATTTCCTTTTACTACACCCACATCCAATTCCTCTAAGTCATACTTAAAAGCACAACCTTAATTATGACTAAAGGAGATGAAGATATTTTGCAGACAGACATATTTCAAAGAAGTACAGCATGTGTTACTACAAATTGAAAAATCCAAGATTCTAGTCTGGGCATTTCATTGTAAATTTCCAGATGCATAAGTGACTGAAGACACTTGTCACCTCCATCAGCTTTCTTTGGCTTTCTCAATTCAGTTATTGCAAATTACTGCAATAACTTTACAGCTTTAGTATTTTGAGCTCCTCCACATAGCCTGTATCTGAGATTGTAAAGATGAGTTACTGGGTGAAATTTGATGCTTGTATAACATTTATGTTTAAAGTTAGAGAAAACCAAAGAAGCATGAGGAAATATAGGTCTAGATTTCCAAGAGGGAGCATATTAAAATGTTTTCTGTATAGAAGTTACTAAAACTCCCTCCCCCTCCCCCTCCAAAAATTACATCGATTACATTTCTTATGAAGGATAGCTGTACCAAATTTGCAAAGTAAATTCAGAGCCAAATTCGCTGCTGGTATAAATTGGGCAGCTCCACTGAAGTCCAAATGTCTACACAACTTTAACTTTGGAGTCATTACTGATGCTTCCGTAATACACATATTCAACCATATAGGAGCTATATATATTCTTATTCATGTGAATAGACTAAGGAACACCAACCACATGTGGGATACATACCGTTCATCAGCCCAAGAAAAGAGCCGGCTTGTTGGGCCTCTTTATTTTTTCTTGCAGTTCCTAAAATGGATCATGTTACTATCTAAATGGATCTGTTACTATGTCTTCCTATAAAGCTAATGTCTGGCTAGTGCAGGGAGGAAAGTGGCATTAATACGCACCTGTAGTTTTCCAGATCAACCCACTCCTGCCTGTATTGCTTCTAGATTAAATTCATCCGTGTGCAGAAGAACAGCCTAAAATCTATGCACCATGTAAGTCTCGCCTAAGGACTCTTTTAAAGGCATGGCTTTTATGCTGTCCCTCTGCCTAAAGGTGAATTTCAAAACCTAAGAATAAGACATAATTAGACTGTGTGTGCATGTGTGTGTGCTGTGTGTGAGTACAGAATAGACTGTTGTTTGTTCCTGGCAGCTGTATACTTACCTGCTCATTGTACCTGTAACTCATGCCCATTTGCACACAGTCAGTTATACCCCTCTGCAATGTCAGTCCTGCAGAACATGCAAACCAGCTCGCTGCCATGGAAGCAGCAGGGTCAACATCTGTGCTGTGTTCCTGCTGCAATCTACAGACATTTTGAGAAAGCTGAATGCAAGGTTCATTAGGCTGTTTGTGAAGCACATTGAAGATGTGAGAGAGGCATCTTCTGGAGAGGAGAGGCAGTGCAGTCCAGTAGTTAGAGCACTGGACTTTGGGCTCAGCCACTGTTGAGTAGGGTGGCCAACTTTCTAATGTCTGAAAACCACACCCCCTCTTCCCTCCAAGGCCCCGCCCCTGCCCCACCTTTCCCCCAAGGCTCACCCATGCTCCGCCTCTTTCCCCCAGGCCCCACCCAAATCCACCTTTTCCCTTGAGATCCCATCTTCCGCTTGCTCCTCTCTCCCTCTCCCCCCGTTGCTTGCTGCTCTCCCTCCTCAACTACAGCGTGAGCAGCCCCAAGGGACTTGCAAACCCCAGCTCCAGCAGCCCGCCTGGGAGCACAAGTCAGAAGAGCGCTGTGGCTGCGCTGGCAAGCTAGGACGTGGCCCTCTTGCATGGCAGCCTCCCGCCTCCCTCTGCACTGCCTGTCCAGCAGTCCCCTTCCCTGCCCGCTCGAGCCCTCCCCGCCCGGGAGCTGCCTAAGAGCATGGCTGGGGGAAGTGCCGGCTGGCAGGGCAGCTCGCATTCCTTCTCTCCCAGGGAACGTTCCATGCCCGCTGGGAACCCTTTCTCCCGCTCTCCATGGGCCCCTGCACTCTGTTCTCAGCCACAGCCCTGCAAACTGTGCTCCGCAAAGGCGCCGCCCACAGCATGAGCCAGCATGCATGCTGCCACGGGTGCAGCCGCTTCAGGGCCAGGTGACAGGCTGCCACTCCCCACCCCCTACCCCTGTCTGCGGTAACTGGACCTGTAGTGTCCGGTGAATACATCTGATTGGACACTGCCAGGTTCTCTTTTTGACCCAACTTTCGGTTCAAAAACCGGCAACCCTACTGTTGAACTGTATGTCCTGGGGCAAATCTCTTTGTGTCTGTCCCCTCCCACCCTTTGTCTTGTCTGTCTAGATTGTAAACTCTTCAGGGCAGAGACTGTATCTTACGAAGCATATGCAAAGTGCCCAGCGTAGTGAGGCGTTAACCTCACTTGAGGCCTCTGGGTGTCAACTGTAATATCAATTAATGACAATCGATAAAAAAGTGTTTGTTTTCCTGACACTGACAGACGGAATTTGGTCGACAGTTTTATCTTTTCTGTTGTTTCAAAACAACATAGTGGCTACTATTTCCATCATATGGGGAGCTCAATTCTCTCTTATCCATCTCACTGGGCCCAGCACACAGTTCTGGCGGAGCCCACTGCGGGGGTTGAAAGTGTTTCAAATGATCAGTAACCAGAAGGTCAATTATCAGCAAAACAGATCGCAGCGTTACCTTGAAGGCCACAGAATTACAGCTTGCCACTTGCCTTTTGCAGGTCACCTTTTACAGTGTTGCATACCCACATTAAAATGCTTTGTGACTAATGACAGAGCAGGTTTTAGTGTCTTTTTTATCACTCTGCAATGAGGGAAGGTCTCTTCTTTAATATTGCAGAAGAAATTTTACAATTGAGAGCTGGCTGGCTGGGATTTCTACGGCTAAAAGAAGAAGAAAAAAATCACGTGGTTTATGTTTTTACATAATTCATCTCCCTAGTTTGTATTATTCATGTATATGAAGAAGTCTATTTTTATTTTATTTTTTATTTTAGCTTTTGGTCCATTTCCTGCTCATGCAAACCCTTGCAATGTACATTTTGTAACGCACCGTTTAAGGAATCAGAGGAACATATGATGCATTTTAAGAAGTAGGTCAATGATGCTGCTTTTTAGAATGTGTGTTTAAATAAATAAAAAACCATACACTTGCGATAAAGGACCACACCAAGGAGATAAATCCTGTAGGACTTTTCCCTGCTCAGGCAAATCTCCCCTCGAAGAAAATGGCTTGTATCATGATGGCTTGACAGTGTCCAGTGCAAAACTTGCATTCTTTTTTGATAGGTTAGGGCTAGATTATTGGGCAGTTTCTGAGCTGGTGTGAATTGGCGAAGCTCCATTGACTTCATAATACAGTTTTATTGACTCAGTGGAGCGCTATGGGTTTCCACCAGCTGAGAATCTGCCCCTCTGACTTTATGCACAAGCCGGAACAAGAGATGGTGCATAAGCTGTACCACCCCGGGAGTAGCCATCATGATTCCCAGAGAGTCCTCTGAGTCACAGCTGGTCTACATTATACAGTTAGGTAGACCTAGCTACATCACTTCATAGAATATCAGGGTTGGAAGGGACCTCAGGAGGTCATCTAGTCCAACCCCCTGCTCAAAGCAGGACCAATTCCCAACTAAATCATCCCAGCCAGGGCTTTGTCAAGCCGGGCCTTAAAAACCTCCAAAGAAGGAGACTCCACCACCTCCCTAGGTAACGCATTCCAGTGCTTCACCACCCTCCTAGTGAAAAAGTTTTTCCTAATATCCAACCTAGACCTCCCCCACTGCAACTTGAGACCATTGCTCCTTGTTCTGTCATCTGCCACCATTGAGAACAGCCAAGCTCCATCCTCTTTGGAACCCCCCCTCAGGTAGTTGAAAGCAGCTATCAAATCCCCCCTCATTCTTCTCTTCTGGAAACTAAACAATCCCAGTTCCCTCAGCCTCTCCTCATAAGTTATGTGCTCCAGACCCCTAATCATTTTTGTTGCCCTCCGCTGGACTCTTTCCAATTTTTCCACATCCTTCTTGTAGTGTGGGGCCCAAAACTGGACACAGTATTCCAGATGAGGCCTCACCAATGTCGAATAAAGGGGAACGATCACGTTCCTCGATCTGCTGGCAATGCCCCTACTTATACAGCCCAAAATGCCGTTAGCCTTCTTGGCAACAAGAGCACACTGTTGACTCATATCCAGCTTCTCGTCCACTGTGACCCCTAGGTCCTTTTCTGCAGAACTGCTACCCAGCCATTCGGTCCCTAGTCTGTAGCAGTGCATGGGATTCTTCCGTCCTAAGTGCAGGACTCTGCACTTGTCCTTGTTGAACCTCATCAGGTTTTTTTTGGCCCAATCCTCTAATTTGTCTAGGTCCCTCTGTATCCGATCCCTACCCTCTAGTGTATCTACCACGCCTCCCAGTTTAGTGTCATCTGCAAACTTGCTGAGAGTGCAGTCCACACCATCCTCCAGATCATTAATAAAGATATTAAACAAAACCGGCCCCAGGACCGAGCCTTGGGGCACTCCGCTTGAAACCGGCTGCCAACTAGACATGGAGCCATTGATCACTACCCGTTGAGCCCGACAATCTAGCCAGCTTTCTATCCACTTTACAGTCCATTCATCCAGCCCATACTTCTTTAACTTGCTGGCAAGAATACTGTGGGAGACCGTATCAAAAGCTTTGCTAAAGTCAAGGAATCACTTGACTTTGGGGTGTTGAAAACTCACTCCCCTTAGAGATAAGCTGACCTAAGCCCTGGTGTAGACACTGCTAGGTCACTGGAAGAATTTTTCTGTCAATTTAGCTACTGCCTCTCAAGGAGGTGGATTTACGATAGTGACAGAAGAATTTACTGTAGGGAGTGCCTACGCTACAGTGCTACCGCAGAGTTGCTGTAGCATTTCTGGTGTAGACATACCCAGTTCCTCCCACTGCCTGATATTGAAGGGCAGGAGGGACGCGTATTTACTGCCAGCCTAAAATAGCAAGTTACAACACCCCCTGTGCCAGCTCACCTGCACTGCCCAGCAAATGTTGGAGGGTGGGGGTCAAGTCAAGGGTCTGTGCATCCCTTGCCCCTCCCACGAGCTCCAGGAAGGCAGTAAACAGGCATGTAGCCTCACCTACTCCTGCACTGTCCAAGCTTTGAGTAGCATATGCAGGGGAGTAAAGAGTTCCCTAGTGCCTTTATTGCTGTGTGCATGTTGTCCAAGTAACACTCTGGCCATAGTACTAACGAACCGTCAACCGGTGGAACTCATTGCCAGGGGATGTCGTAAAGGCCAAAACTATAACAGGGTTCCAAAAAGAACTAGATAAGTTCCTGGAGGGTAGGGCCATCAATGGCTATTACCCAGGATGGTCAGGGATGCAACACCGTGCTCTGAATGTCCCTAAACTTCTGACTACCAGAAGCTGGGGGGGATGACCAGGGATGGATCACTCGATAATTGCTTGTTCTGCTCATTCTCTCCGAAGCACCTGGCATTGGTCACTGTTGGAGGACAGAATACTCGGCTAGATAGACCATTGTTCTGACCCAGTATGGTCGTTCTTATGTTACGTTCTTATGTTCTAACAGAGCATTCTAAGGGATGTCATCAAGATTATAGTGAGACTTGATTAGGACCATTATTATCAGGACCATTCCAATAATAGGGGCTTTGTTTTGTATATGCAACTATACCTAGGGTGGATATCTGCTCCACGGATGCGGTTGTATTGTTTACCAACTTTGCGGATCGGATGCAGATTCAAATTTTTGTATCCATGCAGGGCTCTAATAGTGAGATAGGGTGCAGGTGCGGATACATATAAAAGGTGGAGTGCACAGGTCGGATACAAGTTAATTATTGCGGATGTGGATCCAAATTTTTGTATCTGCGCAGGGCTCTAACTATACCCCCTCCCCCCCAAAAAAAGTTTACCGATTTTCTTTTTATATGCTTTCTCTTTTGTGATTCACAATTTCAAGATTTTCTCTACAGTCGTGACCGCTAAAGACTTTTGCTTTATTTTTTAAATGAAAGCTGTGGTTCTCATGTAATCCCAGGCCTCCAGCAGCTGGGATGCTAAGAAAAACACCAAATGTTTCAATTGGCAACACTGAGTAGTTAAGAAAAATTCCTTGCCTTGGTTATTAATAACACTAGGTAGAATTTTTTTAAACATGTACTGTTTGTTTGCTCTTTGCATTTCACTCCCCTTGGGCAGTGAAACAAAAGATGTTGGTTTTATTTTCTATGACTAATCAGTTTCACTTCACGCTTCTCATCTGCTGCTGGGATGTTTTAATTTAAAAGAAGAAAAATGTTTAAAAACCCTGACTATGTTTCTGGTCATGTTATGTTTCTCACACATGCCCACAAAAGTTTCATTTGTTATAGAATCCTTCACTTAAGTTACTGTGTAGTGTTGCTGCGTGCTTGTACACAGTTGCCATGTTTCACCCCCAAGGTGCATTGTAGCTGTGGATGGAGTGATTCTTGTGTGCAATTTCTGTGCCTTTTTAAATCTGTAAAGTTCTTCAGGATACTCTGAAATGAAAGGCACTATAAAAGTGTAGGCTGCTATTAGCATTATTTTTACAAATCTGAAATTGTAATCCTAACACTGTTTGCCAGTGTCCTTGTAATACCTGAGAGATATGTGTTCTATTTGGATTTAAACCTGTGAGTTTCATAGATTCAAGTAATGGAATTAGAATGATTTCCTCATCTCTAAATCTCTGAAGTGCAGTTATTGTTTTATATCATTTGGAGACGATGGAAAATACTCCAGCATAATGCCAATCAATTTCATAGTATTGCATTTAGAGCTTGGTCTTAATTCAAATCGCTATTGGCAATATGTTATTTAGGAAGCACTTTCTGGACTAGCTTGCCTGTGGAATTAAATATTAAAATCTTATCAGTGGATAAAGTCACAAAGAAAGTGTAACCATAGTAGAATTGAATGCATGCCTTTCCCTGCCTGCAACCTGTGCTGTACTTATTTATCTGCCTTTTCTTTAATGGTTGGCTTTTGGGTCCCTAGTGAAAGAGACTACTGTAAATACCATGCCCTATATTCGCTTTAGATTGCAATCTTTGGGATCCTTGCAATCTTTGTTGTTTAGAGTTGCTGACACACTTGTTGTCATTCTCCACCCCACTGGCGGCTGAACTTTGTTGATGGGAGATGAACTCCCTACATATCCCTTAACATAGTACTGTTAGATTCTATTAGCTAATTGTTTTAAAGTGCTTTGAGATCCTCAGATGAAAGGTGCTCCTGAAGCTTGAAGTTAAAAAAAAATAAAAAAAAAGTGTCATTGTCATCCTCAATTAAAGGCATCACAGATCCTTCTTAGAGTGGCACCAGGTAAGTCACTCACTCACCAGTCCCAAGGGGATCAGTGGTGTATTGAACCTGGACTTCCCTCTCACTAGGTCAGCAGGAAAAATAAATATTCTTTCTCCTACTGTGGCAGGTATGGAGAGAACATGGGGAAGACAGGAAGCAGAGACAATGAGACAATAGATACTGTATTTTAACCTCCTTCTGTGCAGGCATATGAGATTGTGTTCAGTTAGTCCTGAGGAAAGAAGCTCTAGATCAGGTTTTGGTTGATTCCTTGGCTCGTCTCCTATCTGCTTTCTGAAGGTGCCAATTCCCATGTCTGTAGCAGTGCACTTGTGTCTCCAGGTGCCACATCATCTGTTCTGTTGCACTGGGTGAGTTCGCTATTAAAGGAAAACGATGTAGAACATGGCTGCAGGATAGCCCACCATGGTAACACATTGAAGGCTGAAAACCACTTGTTGGATAATAGTCATCATCCTCTCTGTGTCATACCTACAAGATAAATGAAGAAAGCCTAGGGTTATTGTTTTGCTGCCTTTTCCCTGGGCAGACAGTAGTCTTTGCTGTCCACAGAAAGCCAGTCACAATCAGTTTACACACACACACACACACATAAAAAGCAGAAGTGGAATGTTTCAAATGTATTGAGATTTGTGTTATGAAGTGGCAAAGGGGTGAAATGACTTGCAATCATTGAAGCACTTAATTAACTCCTTGGCTGCGTTTAAGTGGGTCAGCTAACATTGCCAGTGAGGATTTTGACACTGAGTGAGCAGGGCCGGCTCTAGGTTTTTTGCCGCCCCAAGCAAAAAAATTTTTGGCGGCCCCCCGTCCCAGCCCTGGGCTCCTCGCTGCACCCCCCTGCCACTCCAGCCCTGGGCTCTCCCCCACCGCCCACACCCCCCTGCTGCCCCAGCCCTGGGCTCTCCACCCCCCGACCCGCACCCCCCTGCCGCCCCAGCCCTGGGCTCTCCCCCCCACCCCACCCCACACACACCCTGCCGCCCCAGCTCTGGGCTCCCCCGTACCCCCCCACCATTGCCCCCACACACACCTCCTGCCGCCCCAGCCCTGGGCTCTCCCCCCCCCCCCCCACCTGCACCCTCCTTCCGCTGCAGCCCTGGGTCACTGGTAACTCGCTCCCAGGGCAGGTCATTCAGCAGGAATTTTAGGTGTGCACAGAACACAGACAGGATTGGTTCACATATGGTTACAGAACTGCAGTAAAGTGGAACAATTTTCAGCTTGTGTGATTGGAGGATATCTGGATGCATATTATAAGACTGTCCTACATAAATGAGGAAAAGTTGAGGTGCCTTTATTATTCTTTTGTTCCACTCTTTCTTTCTATGGGGAATTTGCCAATGCAATATCACCGGCTTCCTTTTAAACAAACAAACAAACAAACAAACAAACAAACAAACAAAAAAGGCAATGGCTGTTGAAAATAGCAATTCCAGTCTTAATAACCACTGGAAAGCATTTCTTGCTCAATTTTATCCTACTTTTTCTATAGCAAGTTACAGTGGATCAGTATATTTGATTTGGGAGAAATGAAGTAACAGCTGCCCAAACTGAGCTTGAGCACTCCTTAATTTTGAGGTGTTCAAATCTGGAAGGCAGGTGCTGGGGGGGGCCTGTGGCTCCGCAGGGGAGCACGGCAGCATGTATGCAGCAGTGTGTCTGGCGCTGCGCGAAGCCAGACACGCTGGTCTGAGTGGCACGGTAAGGGGGCTAGGGGGTTGGAGAAGGGGTAGGGGGTTCCGGGGGGGGCAGTCAAGGGACAGGGAGCAGGGGGGGTTGGATGGGGCGGAGGTTCGGGGGGGCAGTCAGGGGCAGGGAGAAGGGGGGTTAGATGGGTCAGGGGTTCGGGGGGGCAGTCAGGGGACAGGCAGCAGTTGGATAGGCATGGGAGTCCCAGGGGTTTGTCAGGGGACAGGTAGGGGGTGGGGTCCTAGGGGGGAAGTTGGGGGGGGGGGTCTCAGGAGGGGGCAGTTGGGGACAAGGAGAAGGGAGGTTTAGATAGGGGGTGGGGTCCTGGGGGGCAGTTGGGGCAGGGGTCCCAGGAGGGGGTGATCAGGGGACAGGGAGCAGGGGGGGTTGGATGGGTTGGGGTTTCTGTGGGGGGCAGTCGGAGGGAGTGGATGGGGGCAGGGTGGGGCTACCCTCCCTCCCTGTGGAGTGTCCTATTTTTTGAATGTTAAAATATGGTATCCCTACCTTCACAGTGCAACTCTCCATTCACAGCAGGCTGCAGCATGAGGTCTCAGTTTCCTCACTCCCTCCCCCTCTTTCCTGTTGGTAGTGGCCAAGGGAATGCTGGGAAATGTAGTTCTTTCCCTGCTCCAGGGCTGGCTCTATAGGCAGGGAGCTAACCAAGGAACTACGGCTCCCAGGGCCCCCTGTTGGTTCTCAGCTCCCATGCTGGATCCCTGCCGCCCCTGCAAATGGGCTGCCCCAAGCACGTGCTTGCTTTGCTGGTGCCTAGAGCTGCCCCTGTGAGTGAGGTTGGTGCTGTCACCCTATACGTGCCCACAAGCTATTGGGAACCAGAAGAACATCACCTAAAAAACCCAAATAAAATAAACTGATGGAAATTGTTGGCTCTCAGTGGAGGCAGATGCTAGTGGGGCTTTTCCAGAAATCAAGTATGTTTTGCTTGGGGGAATCTGACCCTGATTTCATAATCTGCTTGGAGCAAATAACATGGATGTGTTGGAAAAGAGAATGACTCAGGCCCATAGTCGAAAAGGGCATGAAATCTGCTGGGTTACTGTAATTCCCATGGAGTGAAAAATCAGCAGGTTCAAGGCTGGAAGTGAGACTGCAACCATTCCAGAGACATTTAAAGCCAGATTTAGATTTCAGTTACTCTCATATAAATCTGAAGTAACCCCATTGACTTTGTTGGAGTTACTCTGGATTTATACGATTGGAATAGAGATCAGAATCTGTTTCCTAAGTCTGCAGCATGACGGTGCACAAAATGCCAGTGTCTGATCAGCTAAAATGAAATCATGGTATTAAAATATAAATCAATATCTGTTGATGTTTAACATGCTGTTTACTATGCCTCTCAAAATGTTTTAGCAAGGGAATGTGTGATCCATTTTTATATAAGTTATGTGGTGTCCATCAGAAGAAGAGGCAGTAAAGACCTTTTTACCTTTTGAACTGCAATTAGAATGATAGAGATCGGTTGACATTCCTTGAAGAAACAAAAGGACCATAAATTGGATTAAAAGAGGAGAGAAAATTAATAAATCAGCTATTTATTAATAATAATACTTAGCACTTTCATAGCTCTTTTAATCTACAAAGGACTTTGCAAACTGTAGCCAGCTAATTCTCCTGTCCACCAGAGTCAAGTATGTAAGTAGTATCCCCATTTTATAGAGAGGAAACTGAGATAGAGAGGTTAGGTGACTTGCCCTAGGCCACCGAAGTAGGCGTCAGAGTCAGTGTCAGACCCAGGATTAAAATTTAGGACGCTCTGTCTCTCGGTATTCTGCTCAGATCACTAGAGAAAACATCCCCCATCTTATATTTACAATGAGTTCTTTTTATTGTGATTTCTGTGAGCTAGATTTTTTTTTCCTTAAATGACCTGATTTTATCATTACTTAACGTGAAAGGACAAGCACAGCAGCACATCTTTGCCATGTGCATGCAGAGTCATAGAGGAGCACTGCAAATGTGGGACAGCCGTGCCTGTAACCCTGTCCCATCCATGATGCCTCATGGCAGAATGCACTCAGATATCTCTTGCTTGCAAATCCCGTGCAGGGCATCTATAGAATCACTGACCACGTGACAAGAGAAAAGGAAAATAAATACAGAAGCCCAAAGTGATCATATGTAATATTCATGCTGTTTTTTGGAAACTTTAGTGTGTTGTAAAGAGTCAGAGGCTGTTGCTTGATTAACCCCAAAGCTCCTGGAAGAAATTGTTTTTATCTATATGATGTCCGTTTGCAGAAATGTGTACATCTTGCAGCTTTACTTTCTTATCTATAGCTTCTTCCTTTTAATTTCCTTCCTTATCTCCCTTCACTAGATTATTTGATTCCTGGGGAAGGCTTTCATGATCAGAATTCTTTCTTTGTTGGAAGTTTTCAGATGGCCCTTTAGGCTGCTCTAACTTGCACTAGGGGGTCTAGCCTGGAAAACACTGCCCAAGATCAGGGGAGCAAAAAGGAGGCTTTCACTCCCTCTGTGTGGTGTCCTTCTCAATGACAGACAAGAATCGGGACCTAGCTCTTCTATAGTGGGAAAGTTAGATCTTCCTCCTTACTACTTCATGGAGCCTCTTAGGTCAGCGCAAATGAGGATTCTGCCATTTAATAGAGAGACACAGAGTGGGTGAGGCAATATCTTTTATTGGGCCAGCTTCTGTTGGTGAAAGAGACAAGCGTTTGAGCTTACACAGAACTCGTCTTAGGGTCTTTTAGTTTGTCATAGCAGGTTCCATAGAGGAACCATGTTCTGTTCTGTAATGTGGTGTTCTACATTCTGTTCCTCCTTGACACACACAGTCCCTCCCACTCCTTCTCCTTGTAGGTGGAAATGCAGAGTCTTCTCCACTCATGGAAATGGAGAAGATTTCCTCCCCACCCCGCCCCCCAGTGCACCTGCCTCACTCGGAGACCCAGTGCAGGCGTAGGGGCCTGGAACTAGTCCTATCTCTTCCTTGCTACCTTTTCAGCATCCCGCTGGAGAGAGAGCAGAAGGGCTGACTGCTCTAGTGAGCGGTGCAAAGCGAGCATGCTTCATGCACCCACTTCCGTCCCTCTCTGGTCACAGTATTGCCCTAGGGAGAAATCCTATCTTATTGAAGTAAAGGGGAGTTTTACCACTGACCTCAGTGAGGCCAGGATTTCACCCCAGATATAAACCTGGTTTCCAGTAGGCTCCAGAACCAGACTTCAATCAGGGTGAGTCATTTTTTCCCCCTGACAGACATGTAAGTTAGGATTCATTTCTTCATTGTCATTAATCACCATGATAAAGGGCAGGGGTGGATGTGTGGGGCTGTGCCTGCACTGATAATAGTTTTCCCAGGCTGACTTAAAGCCTGTTTAGCTAAAGTTTAGTTAGTGTCTGTTGGGCTTTTCAAAGCTGGCCGGCTGGCAACCCATTTATCTGAAGGCTCCTGGACATCTGAGAGCTTTGATAAGCAAAGTATCCTGTACTCCCCTGAGTCTCTGGGGGATTACTGAAATGTGGATTGTTTAAGGTATGCCTCCCCCCACCCCCCTTTAACAATTTCTGCTGGGTAGGGATCTGGACTCCTATTTCACTAGACAAGAAGGAACATGGTTTTCATGTGACCTGTTTAAGCCATGACACACCGGTGTTTTGCTGTTGGACATGACTTTGTTGGTGGTGGGGATATTTTTCCCCTGTTGCTAAGTAGGCCTGTTTCTCAGTTGCTTGTGGTTAATTATGGGTCTCATTTGCTTTCCGGTGTGTCTTATCCTGCTTTGTTATTAGATCCAGAGAGGAAACGCGATTGAGGAAACTAAGCACATGACCGAGGAGCAAAGGATTTACTCCCTCTACCCCCTAGGGAAGCTTGAATTACTAGCTACGGCATTTGCAAGGCTAACAGAGAGATAGAAAAGTTAACAAAGAGACTGTCAAATGCAGGTTGCAGGGAAAGACGGTCTGGGTAATTTCTGTTGTCTGCCCAAGCTATTACACTGTACAAAATTTTAGTCTTGTTATTTTTGTTACTTATTATTTGCATTATGATAACACCCATTGGACTAGCTGAGATTGTAGCCCTGTTGTGCTGGGCGCTATACAAACACAGAGGCCTGGTCTACACCTGCAAGTTTTACTGGTATACCTATGTCAGTTAAGGGTGTGACTTTTTACTGTTATAGGTATACCCGTACAAGCCTAGTGTGAACCGTTGTACCGGAATAGCTGATTCTTCTTCCCATACAGGTATAAGTGCTTTTATACTAATACAACTGTGTCCACACTGGGGGGTTGGGGGTGTGTGTGGATTGTACCACTTTAACTATAACTCTGTAGTTAAAGCTGTGGAAATTTTATGTGTAGATAAACCCATAGTCAGAGACTGTCCCTGCCCCAGAGTTTACAAGCTAAACACATAAGACGGCATCACACATCGTGTGAGTTGCAGTGGCAGGAATAGAACACAGGTCTACTGGGTCCCAGTGCAGGCCATAGAACCTTTTTGGAGAGGTGGCATTTTATTTGAAAGACAATGGGATACACTGGGCCTAATTCTGATTTCCATCAATGTAAACTGGGAAGGAACTCCCATGCAATCAATGCAAAACTGGTGTAAGAGAGATCTGAATCACAGAGTTCCTCCCGATTTAAACTGCTGTGAGATCAGAAGTAGGCTCAGTGTCTGTTCTGCAACCTGCCAGTGCATGTTTAGCCTGAGCTATTGCAAAGCATCTAAGCGTATGTCTACACTGCAATAAAACACCCACGGCTGGCCAGTGTCAGAGGATTCAGACTCAAGGGGCCCAGGCTATGAGGTTATAAAATTGCAGTGGGGTCCTCATGGGATCCCAGAGCCCGGGCTCCAGCCCAACCCAGAATGTCTACACTGCAGTTTTATGGCTCCACAGCCCAAGCCCCACAAGCCCGAGTCAGCTGACACAGGCCAGGCACGAGTGTTTTATTACACTGTAAACATACCCTCAGGGATCTAGTCCATGTAGAATAAATAAAATGAAAATAAGAGGTATCTTAATTATTGTTAGTGTTTGAATTAGTCTCTGTCATGTTCTGGCCACGGGCAGAAGGACTCCAGACATAGGCAGGAAGTGGGTGTGAAAGCTTTGTGATGAGAGATGGGACCATATGGCTAGCCCCTACCCTGGGTGGATGAATTCCCTTATCTTGGTGCCTGGATTCTTAACTTTGAAACTCAGGTTAAAAAGTCCCTATTAATGTTTATCATTTTAAAATGTTTTTGTTGAAGGCAGGATTTGTGAAAGTGCATGGCTGACAGCCCTGGACACTGATGTCCTCAACTTTTCCACATACTGGATACTGTACAGCATGGGAACTGCAACAAAAGCTTGATCTTTGTGCCTCAATCTTGATTTGTTAGAGGCAGGGGTAGTTCAGCTTCCATGGTCCATTCAGTCCCTAATAATATTTATAGCACTTTTCATCCGTAAATCTCAAAGCACTTTTAAAAGGAGGTCAATTATCACGATCTCCATTTTACAGATGAACAGACTGAGACACAGAGAGGTGAAAAGACTTGCCCGGGGTCATCCAACAACCCAGTAGCAGAGCTGAGAATGGTGCCCATGTCTTCTGAGTCCCAGTCCAGTGCTCTATCCACTAGGCCCCACTGCCTCCCTCCTTGTCTTCTATACTGAGTCTGTCAACAAAGCTGACAGTTTACAATGTCAGGGCAGGGTGGATTGATTTAAATCAAAGTGATTTAAATCACCAACTTTAATCACAATTTAAATAAGCAAGCAGGAAACCTTGATTCAAATCACTGGTTTTAATCATGTTTTGCATTTGTACTTTATAGTTATTTTCCTAAAGAAAGGTTGATTCTCACTGCTTGGTAGCCATTTAAAATATGTTGATTTGCAAATAAATATAGCCTTTGGACTAAATTTAGTGCTTTTTTTTTTTTTATTAACTAGAAAGATAGTATATATCTATATACATTTATTTAAGTAATTATGTAGCTTTATGGCCTGTGCTGTGCGGATGTCAGACTACATGATCATAATGGTCCCTTCTGTCCTTAAAGTCTGACAGTCTGCACATCTACAAGAACCACTGCCGGAAACATTGTACGAGTAGATTTTCCAGTTACAGTAGACACTCATTAGTAGCAACATAACGATGCCCTTTTGCTTTACTGCTTCTAAGAGGCTGTTGCTGTTATGGGGAGTTTTGACAATTCACTCCCCTAGAATTGGTAGAGGAAGTAGAAGTGGGTGGCAACTTGGGCAGCAGTGACCATAAGATGGTCGAGTTCAGGATCCTGACAAAAGGAAGAAAAGAGAGCAGCAGAATACGGACCCTGGACTTTAGAAAAGCAGACTTTGACTCCCTCAGGGAACCGATGGGCAGGATCCCCTGGGAGGCTAATATGAGGGGGAAAGGAGTCCAGGAGATTGGCTATATTCTAAAGAAGCCTTATTGAGGGTGCAGGAACAAACCATACCGATGTGCAGAAAGAATAGCAAATATGGCAGGCGACCAGCTTGGCTTAACAGTGAAATATTTGGTGAGCTTAAACACACAAAGGAAGCTTACAAGAAGTGGAAACTTGGACAGATGACTAGGGAGGAGTATAAAAATATTGCTCGAGCATGCAGGGGTGTAATGGGGAAGGCCAAAGCATAATTGGAGTTGCAACTAGCAAGGGATGTGAAAGGTAACAAGAAGGGTTTCTACAGGTATGTTAGCAACAAGAAGAAAGTCAGGGAAAGTGTGGAACCCTTATTGAATGGGGGAGGCAACCTAGTGACAGATGATGTGGAAAAAGTTGAAGTACTGAATGCTTTTTTTGCCTCGGTCTTCACAGATAAGGGCAGCTCCCAGACTGCTGCACTGGGCAGCGCAGTATGGGGAGGAGGTGAGCAGCCCTCAGTGGTGATTGGTGATTGGAAAAGGGCAAATGTAGTGCCCATCTTTAAAAAAGGGAAGAAGGAGAACTCGGGGAACTACAGACCAGTCAGCCTCACCTCAGTCCCCAGAAAAATCATGGAGCAGGTCCTCAAAGAATCCATTTTGAAGCACTTGGAGGAGAGGAAGGTGATCAGGAACAGTCAATATGGATTCACTAAGGGCAAGTCATGCCTGACCACCCTGATTGCCTTCTATGATGAGATAACTGGCTCTGTGGATATGGGGAAAGTGGTGGACATGATATATCTTGCATTTAGCAAAGCTTTTGATACGGTCTCCCACAGTATTCTTGCCAGCAAGTAAAAAAAAAAAGTATCGATTGGATGAATGGACTATAAGGTGGATAGAAAGCTGGCTAGATCATCACATTCAATGAGTAGTGATCAATGGCTCGATGTCTAGTTGGCAGCCGGTATCAAGCGGAGTGCCCCAGTGGTCGGTCCTGCGGCCGGTCTTGTTCAACATCTTTATTAATGATCTGGATGATGGGATGGATTGCACCCTCAGCAAGTTCGTGGATGACACTAAGCTGGGGGGAGAAGTAGATATGCTGGAGGGAAGGTATAGAGTCCAGAGTGAAAAGAAATCTGATGAGGTTCAACAAGGACAATTGCACTTAGGATGGAAGAATCCCATGCAGTGCTACAGACTGGAGACCAACTGGCTAAGCGGCAGTTCTGCAGAAA
Organism: Emys orbicularis; assembly: GCF_028017835.1. Lineage (NCBI taxonomy): Eukaryota > Metazoa > Chordata > Testudines > Emydidae > Emys > Emys orbicularis. The sequence continues at coordinate 352,714,031 of NC_088683.1, forward strand.
AGGACCTGGGGATTACAGTGAACGAGAAGCTGGATATGAGTCAACAGTGTGCCCTTGTTGCCAAGAAGGCTAACGGCATATTGGGCTGCATTAGTAGGAGCGTTGCCAGCAGATCGAGGGAAGTGATTATTCCCTTCTATTCGGCACTGATGAGGCCACATCTGGAGGATTGTGCCCAGTTTTGGATGTGGATAAATTGGATAGAGTCCAGTGGAGGGCAAGAAAATGATTAGGGGGCTGGGGCACATGACTTATGAGGAGAGGCTGAAGGAACTGGGCTTACTTAGTCTGCAGGAGACAAGAGTGAGGGGGGATTTGAGATCAGCCTTCAACTACCTGAAGGGGGGTTTCAAAGAGGATGGAGATAGATAGGCTCTTCTCAGTGGTGGCAGATGACAGAACAAGGAGCAATGGTCTCAAGTTGCAATGGGGGCGGTCTAGGTTGGATATTAGGAAAAACCCTTTCACTAGGAGGGTGGTGAAGCACTGGAATGGGTTAGCTAGGGAGGTGGTGGAATCTCCATCATTAGAGGTTTTTAAGGCCCGGCTTGACAAAGCCCATCCTTGCTGGGATGATTTAGTTGGTGTTGGTCCTGCTTTGAGCAGGGGGTTGGACTACATGACCTCCTGAGGCCCCTTCCAACCCTGATATTCTATGATTCACCGTAGGGAGTGTTCCCAGGGGAAATGTTGCTCGTAAGCAGCAATTGCTCTTACAAGGTGTTGCTGTAAACAAGGGTTTACTGTATTTTATGGCATACTGAACGTGGCACATGTTTGCCATTGAGCTGGATGTATTGAAGGTCTTTTAATGCTGTCAATTTTTTGTTATAGATTACGTTAGTTTATTCTAGACTGTATGTTGACTGCCCATTGCTGTATTCGATATAGGGACTAGGAGGTGGTTATTCATCTCCGGACAGAATTCCACCCCAACATGAGTCTCTTGAGTGTCTGCAGGTCAGCACTAGGTTTGTTACTCACATGCAAAGTTTTGATAGTAGGATTTCTTGACAACAGAAATGTTGTGGCTCTCTCAAGGAAAGAAAAAAAAATGCTGCAGACAAATTGTTCCCCTTATTGTTAATGGGGTGATAGGAAATGTTTGACTTTGGGAAGTGTTCAAACTTGCTTATTCCCCTACAGAACTCCCTGTGTTTGAAATCTTCTGAAGAACATAGAATCATAGAAATATCAGTCTGGAAAAGATCTCCAGAAGTCATCTAGTCCAGCCTCTTGCGCTGAGGCAGGACCAAGTAAACCTAGATCATCTCTGACAGGTGTTTGTCCAACCTGTTCTTAAAAACCTCCAATGATGGGATTCCACAACATCCCATGGAAACCTATTTTAGAACTTAACTATCCTTAAAATTAGAAAGTTTTCCCTAACAACTAATATAAATCTCACTTGTTACAAATTAAGCCCATTATGTCTTGTCCTAACTTTAACTGATCCTTGTCATCTTTATAACAGCTCTTAACATAATTGCAGATTGTTATGAGGTTCCCCCCTCAGTCTTCTTTCCTCAGAATTAAACTTGCCCAGTATTTTTAATCTTTCTTCATAGGTCTTTTTGTTGCTCTTTTCTGGACTCTCTCCAATTTTGTCTTTCCTAAAGTGCGGTTTGTACAAAGGGCTGTCGAAGTGATGTTCTTGATATAAAAAGTGATTGTCGTGTCCTTCTTTTCCCCAGTGATTCTGTGATTAATTGGATATGGGACCTGATTTTCCTGTCACATTGGTGTAAATCAGGAGTAAATGCCAGGGCCGCCCAGAGGATTCAGGGGGCCTGGGGTCTTCGGCAGCGGGGGATCCCTGCTGTCAAATTGCCGCTGAAGACCTGGCACTTCGGCAGCGGGTCCCGGGGCGGAAGGACACCCTGCCGTGGGTCTTCAGGGCACTTCGGCGGCGGGTCCTTGAGCGGAAGGACCCCCCGCCGCCGAATTGCCACCCAAGATCCGGAGCAGTAGAAGCTCCGGGGGCCCAGGCCCCGCGAGAGTTTTCCGGGGCCCCCGGAGTGAGTGAAGGACCCCGCTCCAGGGCCCCCGAAAAACTCTCGTGGGGGCCCCTGCGGGGCCCGGGGCAAATTGCCCCACTTGTCCCCCGTCCCCGTCCCCCCCCCCCCCGGGTGGCCCTGGTAAATGCATTGATGTAAGGGTAGTAAATTGTTAGGAGAGTAGAATCTGGTCCCTGGCATCTCATAGGGTAGATTGCTACTTAGAAAAGACATTTACTGATTTTAAACTAATTTGGGGGCAATACAGTTTCTTAAATAGAATTTCTGGCAGCTTGGAGTCTTAGTACATCACAAATACACTCTACAAGCAGGAGGGAGATGGCTATTCATTATAAAGTCTGAGATGCCCCAGGCTAGCTGCTGATATCCATTAGAGGTACTCTAGGGTTGGTTATAGAAAACATTGTACTCCTGATCTTGTCAAAGAATGTTGGTACTAAATAGCTAGGGCCAGATTCTGTTCTCATTTACATTGGTGTAAATCAAGAGTTATGAAATTATTCCAGATTTATACAAGAGTGACTGCCGGAAATCCTGTCTCTGTGAAGACAAGGTGAGTGAGGTGGTATCTTTTACTGCACCAACATCTGTTGGTGAGAGAGACAAGCCTTTGAGCTTACAGAGAGCTCTTCTTCAGCTCTCATATCCTGGGGAAAACACAGCATACAAGATACAACTGATACAGTAGGCTTGATATAAGCCTGACTCACCACTGGTTTTATGCTGATGTAATCCCTTGACTTTGGTGCTGAATTCAGCCCATGGAGTGTGCAAACCGTAGGTTACAGAGCAAAGAAATACAGTTATTATTATACTACTGATTTCAGTGTGACCTTCAGTGAAAAAGGGTGGCAGTATTTTGCCCTAAAACAGATTATTTCTAACCAGGCATGTACTTGCTTGCTGGCACTATTCAAACCCTTACTTGTGGAAATTAGTAGCATTTATGCAGCAGCATCAAGTCATTACAAACCACTGTGGGGAAAAACAGCCCAGTACTTCCCAGGTTAAGGTTAATCCAAGAGATAAAAGGCACACTTAAAAAGAGCATTTTAATAGATGATTTAAAAACAGAAACTTCCTCACATGACCCTCTAACTATTTAAGCCACCCTCCCACTCCCCACCTCCAAGCCTGTCCCTGGACTCAGGAATGCCACTACTGGTAATATTGTTAGAAAACAGTCCTGTCTGGAAATGATCTCTTCCTAATACACAGATGATTCTGTATGGTTTTGTGTGTCATAGATGGGGAGAGAGAGAGCATACTGGATGACTGACCACAGCTGGCAATTCCTGTTAGTGCATTAGGATAAATGTGAGCACTCTGCTGCATTGTGTATCCTAAGCAAACCATTTCTCTAAACAGGTGCTGCCCCACCAGTGATGCATATTTATGGTCCAACTTGCAACATGCACTGGTGTGTTCCATTTTATCCCCCACCCCTTTTTTTGCAGTGTAAACAAGACATTTATAGATTATTTCCTTCTGCTCTAAATTACACTAGTGTAAATTTAGAATAACTCCACTGACATCCACGAAATCCTGCCAGGATGAACTCCGTGTAAATGAGATCAGAATCAGGTCCGTTGAATTTGGTGACGTTAGGATTTTGAATCCACTAATTCAGGATTGTTTAGAGGTGCAGATTAATTTGGGTACCAGTTCTAAATGTTATATTTGTCCAAATGGTACTGACTCTGTTTCCATCAATTGTAGTGCCTTGTTTATAGGAGGTTAAAATGTACCCATTTATGAAGATTAAGAAAATGTAGTGTCAAATCTTTTTCCTACTCAAGCCACTATGCTCCTGTCTTGGTGCCAACCTAAAATTTTGTGCTTCTTTTTCACTCCATGTAGCAATCGCTTCTTTTGGATAAACATGTTTCATTTTTCAGTTCCTCACGTTAGCGGTCCTAATAGCTGTGGGTTAAGTTACCTGTTGACTGATTTATGCAGTCTGTGTGGATCCTTAGGAAATGGAACAGACCATATCCTATCCATGAGTGTAATAAAACTGATCAATCTGTGATGAAAACAGTCCTCGACTAGATTTCGACTAATTAACCTTCAGTGATTCCAAAAGTGCTCTGATGAGCTGTCATGTCAATAGCATGCCTTGGAATCAAATGCATATTAAAAATAGTTCCTAATTATGCTGTTTACACTGCCCTTGTGGCTGTAAGCTACTATAGCCTTTAGGGATAATCATCAAGCTAAAAGAAAACTCCCTCACTGCTGTATATAATCTGCATTTCTGTGAAGGCACTAAGTCTCTAGTTTTGACAGCATCAAACCTTTAGTTTCAAAATAGCATTCAGGCTTTGGCAGAAACTAGCAAACAAGCTAATTGGACCTGATTGTGTTTCTCCTACTGGTTGTAGCACTGGTGTAACTCCATTAATTTCAATGTAGTTAGTCCTGATTTACACCAGCGTAAATAAGATCAGAATTAGGCCAAAAGATTCCGCAGTTAGAATTGTGCTGATCATTTCTTTGATGAGCTGAAACACAATCCAAATCATTCTAAAGCTGTATCAAACTTTCAGTGCCTCACAGCTTGTTTTGGATAGTGAAATCAGAAGCTATGCCTAAATTGAAGTAAGAAGCTGTTGCATTTACACAGGGCCAAATTTCAACACCCTTGCTCATGTGGAATAGCCCCAACAAATAGTCTTAGAGAGAGAAACGGGACTACTTAAGGAGCTATGTACTAGCCAATATGAACAAGGATGTCAGAATCTGACCCATACCTGTAGTCAGTTGCCTAATGGGAGTCACATCTCAACTGGACATTCCTTTGCTTTAGTTTGTGTGCGCCACTACCTTTGTCATTCATTCACAGCGTGTTGATGATAAGGTAGTTTGAAAACAAGTTTTCCCTTGTGTCTGTGCACTCACTGGGCTGGGAGAGATTAAAAAGAAAATGGGAAAGTACATGACGGAGATTGACGATTCTGCATTACCGTAAATAAGAATGAGCGCCCTTTGTGCTTCTAATCTGCCGTTTGAAGTACCATTATGTAAGCCCAGCATTTATTTAATTTATTTATTTATTTATTTATTTGAGAGGATGTGAAAAGCCATTTCAAGTAAAGATGATGCCTCTGCAATATAAAAACACCAAAGTTTTAGGTCAGTGCTGAGATGGTGGATGAGAAGGAGTTGCACTCAATGAAAGCTTGTTCAGCTGGTAGGCTTTCAATTCCTTCTGCTGAGATAAAGAAGATCAAAGTGTTTAAACACTGTTGATCCACTACTAAGGGAAATTTTAGTGCTAGCAACACAGAGCAGCCGCACCATTGCTGGCCTGTCTAAACTCACAGCAGGGAGCTAATTGGTCCTTTGGATGGATTGGCTATGCAAAAACAGGTCTGAAGCAGGAGTGCTGCTTCCATGCACACAGTGATGGGGATCTGTGCACAACCAGAGAAATGCAGCTCTACGGTATTCAGGATGATCAGGAAGGAAAGAACAGTTGGGAGAGGAGGGTAATGTGGTGCAGGGGATGAGCGGGACAGGGAGAGTATCTCTACTTGTATTCAATTTGTATTGCACGGAAAGAGATCCTATCAATTTACTCAAGATTAGAGCATTAGCTTTGAGCTCTCCTTGAGACACATTAAATAATGAAATGAGGGAAAATAGCTCAAAGTCAAACCATGATGTTATTTGCACAGCATATTGTGTGCGGATAGAATGGAGAGGGGGGCTATGTTAACCAGAGAATTCCTACTTTTTAATTAAAATTGAAATGTTATTTCTCTATACATTATTAATGCTTTTTTGTTGGGGGGAAAAGTCATGAGGCTTGTTATGCTGTTTAAAAAATCTAATGTAATATTCCTATTAAAACGATAGCTCTAGCAGAGAGAGGATTCTGGTGTAAAGGCAGTCTATCTATTTAGAGTCTTATATGATCTCATCACCAGAACATCAGAGTACCTCACAAGCATTAACAAACTGATCCATCCAACAGCTCTGTGAGGCAGTGTGATTACCCCATTTTACAGGTGTGAAACTGAGGCAGAGACAGATTCAGTGACTTCTCCAAAATCACAGAGGAAATCTGTGGCAGAGCTGAGAATTGAACTAAGTCCTAGCCCAGTGGGACTTAACAACAAGACCATTCTTCTTCTTCATGAGGAAGCTAAGGGTGCTGAAGAAAATGTGCTGATGGCTACTTTGTATGTTTGGGTTGTGAATTTTGAGAGACGCTTGGGGTCTTTTATACAGTGCATGCTAATATAAGCATGAAAGGCCAATGCAGTAATTCCATTGACTGAGAGTCTGGCCCAGAGTGTCCTACATGTAAAAAAAAAACTGCTTAGACAATATGGCATCTTAGGATACACCCAGGAAGAGGAGACTGTGACCCAGTCACCTCACTAACTCCAAGTGACAAGGAGAGATGTCTTGCATTCTTCCCTCTTGGTAGGGGTTACAGCCGCCAATGGCAGAGTCATTACAATACATGCTTCCATAAAATCTGCCATATTAACTCTGACTGTTGGGCCCTCATATTTGGTAGCTAGCATGTATGTCACTCTTTTCTTTGTCCCAAATGATCTTAACAGAATAACAGACCTTTCCAGCTTTCCATGTAGCTAATATTTGAAATCTGTTTGCCAGAAGCTGGGAATGGGCGACAGCGGATGGATCACTTAAATTAAATTAATGGAGATATCCTATCTCCTAGAACTGGAAGGGACCTTGAAAGGTCATTGAGTCCAGCCCCCTGCCTTCACTAGCAGGACCAAGTACTGATTTTGCCCCAGATCCCTAAGTGGCCCCTGCAAGGACTGAACTCACAACCCTGGGTTTAGCAGGCCAATGCTCAAACCACTGAGCTATCCATCCCTCTGCCCCCCTCTTCCTGATTACCTGTTCTGTTCATTCCCTCTGGGGCACCTGGCATTGGCCACTGTCGGAAGACGGGATACTGGGCTAGATGGACCTTTGGTTTGACACTGTATGGCCATTCTTATGTTCTTATCTTGTGCACAGGCAGTATTTGAAGAAATTAGGTAGTAATTAATCTAAATGAATAATGATTGTCTCTCATTGTTAAGATTATATAGGCTATGGAAAGGCTCGGGTAACTCTTAAATTGGGGCCATTGTGAGATCAGAGGTAACTCAACCAATCATCCCCCTTCCTTTGCAACTATTTTGCGCACAACAACTTAATTGGTTATAATAACTCAGTGATATGAGGGAGACTGGACACACATGTCAACAGTTCTCATTGGTAGATTAAATGGCCCAGCTATCACTTCTCTTTCGAGATTCTGTGGCTGCATGGTAGCTTGGGCATCAGTGGTTAGGCATCATGTCCGCACGGAACTGCTGTCTCAGTTACTTTTTTCACTGAAGCAGAATTGCTGGAGGAACTGAGGCAGGAGCAACCCTTAAAGTGAGGAGATACTGTGATTCAGGAACTGGGTTCTCCCTACGCTCTCTCTTCACACTGATCTCACTAACACAGCCTTCGAAACCAATAAGTCAATTGCACGTTAAGAGCCAGAGTCATCCTGTACATTTTGGCTGCATTGCACCCGCTCTGACAGTGCAGAGTAGCTGCAAACCCAGCTTACCCGGTTAGCGTGCTCTGCCTGCTTTATGCTACTTTGGTGTACCAGTGAATTTACCCTTATCAGTTAATTTTTTTTAAAAGATGATTTAAGGTTGATACTATATAGAGAATCATTAGACATATCACTTGGTAGCATTTTCCACTACAGAAGGGATGTGGACAAATTGGAGAGAGTCCAGCGGAGGGCAACGAAAATGATTAGGGGGCTGAGGCACATGACTTATGAGGAGAGGCTGAGGGAACCGGGCTTATTTAGTCTGCAGAAGAGAAGAGTGAGGGGGGATTTGATATCAGCCTTCAACTACCTGAAGGGGGATTCCAAAGAGGATGGAGATAGGCTCTTCTCAGTGGTGGCAGATAACAGAACAAGAAGCAATGGTCTCAAGTTGCAGTGGGGGAGGTCTAGGTTGGATATTAGGAAATGCTATTTCACTAGGAGGGTGGTGAAGCAGTGGAATGGGTTACCTAGGGAGGTGGTGGAATCTCCATCCTTAGAGGTTTTTAAGGCCCGGTTTGACAAAGCCTTGGCTGGGATGATTTAGTTGGGGTTGGTCCTGCTTTGAGCAGGGGATTGGACTAGATGACCTCCTGAGATCTCTTCCAACCCTAAGATTCTATGATTCTTTTGTGTTTCCTAGTCAATGTTCACGTATGAAATTTTTAATATTAAAAAAAACTAAAGAAATTCCCAGACCAAAGGGGAAAAAAAAAAAACCTAGTAAGGAGAATTAAGGTTGAGAGTATGTACCACTAATTTATTGATTAAAAACCATACAGGGAACTTGTAATTATCCCAAAACCAAACATTCTGACCTCAGGAAATTCAAAGCTAAGGTTCCACTTAAAAAAAAACCAATCAAACATAGTAAAGTTAGAAATTTACACTTGAGGCACCCAAACAACGTTAATGCTGTCTTGTAGTGATGCCATGAGGGGAAAAATATGAAAAAAATCTAATGAATCTTTAAAAATCATTTTGATCTAATCTGGAGTCACAAACACTAAAATATCGGAACCCTAATCATATACTTACCATATTGCATCAGTACAGGACAGGGTTTTTACATTGACATTTTAATATTTATTTTAAGTATAACCTTACTACTGAACTTCATGGGTTTATAATGCTTGGTTCAGTAATAATTACAATATCCTTGTAATGTTTTTTACCCTTAAACAGAGGTGAAAGTAAGCCTGTCCGGTCCGGTCCGGCATACCGGTAAGAGCCAGTACACCGTGCCGGATCGCACCGGCTTCCGTGGCGGGGATTTAAAGGGCTCTGGGCTCCCCGCCACAGGAGATTTAAAGGGCCTGGAGCTCCGCGGCGGCCGGCGCCCCGGGCCCTTTAATTTGCCCCTAAGCCCCAGGGGCTCCGAACCACCTCTGCAGCTGGGAGCCCCAGGTTGATTTAAAGGCCCTGGGGCTCCCAGCCACAGCCGGTGCCCCAGGGCCTTTAAATCTTGAGAGGCCCCGCCTCTTCTGGATGAGGCCACGCCCCCCTCAGGACTCCAGCAGTACTGGTAAGTCCTATAAGTTACTTTCACCCCTGCCCTTAAATTACTAACATGTACACTCAATCTTAACTCCAGCTTAATTATATAACATAAGCTATCATGTGTTCAGGGTGGTGACTGAAACTGAAGAACATGCGATAAGGACAGCACCCATGCTGCTGACTTTGATTTGCCTTTACAAGCTATCTCCACTTCTGCAGCATCTTGTCACAGTCAGGTCATGGGCCACCAGACCTAGTAGTCAGAGCAAGAGTCCAGAGTCATGAGCATGGGTGGTGGGTATTGCAGGCCAGAGGAGGCTAAGCCTTCCCAAACAGCCAGGCGTGGCCCCGCCCATGCTCCGCCCCCAGACCGCCTCCTGCCTCCCTCTCTTCCCCTGTGGCCCCAGCCCAGGCTGCTCCTCTTCCCCAAAGTGGGCAGGGGCTGGGGTTGGGGCTAGGGCGGGCTGGCCGGTGGTCTGGAGTGGCTGGGGCCGATGGTCGGGGTGCTCAGGTCACTCAGCACTCCGGGGCCAGGGCTGTCTGGGGCTCCGGGGCTGCCTGGGGCTCCGGTGCTGAGGTGGTCTGGGGCAGCCCGAGGGTGGGGCCTCCCCGAATGGCGGTTCACACGCCACACATTGTCATGAGACAGGAGTCAAGGGTTGGCTAGGCCAGGATACCAGAAGGTCAGAAACAGAAGATAAACTGGGGTCACCATGAGTCAGATGCTAGGAGTCACGCTTGTCAGGATGCCAGGAAATCAAGCCACAGGAGCAGGGGGCAGCCCAGTCATTCAGATAGCTTCCTGTCATGTTGCTGGTTTAAGCAGGGCCAGCAGGCCAATCAGCCGCCCTGAGACTCTGCCATTTGGACTCAGGGGTTGAGCTTCACACTGGGACTGGGCTTTGTGGGTCCCAGGTAAGCAATTGTCAGGCTTACCCGGGCTACCAGTTGGAGGGCTGGAGTGTGGCCACTCCCATGAACCCTGCAGACCCATGCTCGAGACCTGTGTGTCATGACACATCTGTTGAATGCACCCACTCCAGTATCTCCAAAATGTATTCAAGCCGATAAACTTAATTGTGACAGAAGAGAAATAAAAATATGCATAGTTGATCTATAATTCTGAACAGTTTATTCCATACACCGGGATGTGAAACACAGTGGTTAGAAGAGGTAGCTTGGAGTCAAGAAACCTAGCATGAAATCCTGACACAAATGGCAAAATTCCCATTGACTTCACTGGGGTCAGGATTTCAATCCTAGGCTCTATTCCTGACTCTGCCACTCACTTGCTGTCCTTGTGTAAGCTCCTCTGTGTTTCAGTTTCCCTAACTGCAAAAAAACGGGGGATGGCGATTATCCTCCTTTGGAAAGCATTTTAAGACCTTTGAATAAATTATCAGCACTGGATAAATGCAAATTATTATTACCTCCATTTAATGCCCTTAGCTAAAGAAAACGCCTTTAGCTAAAGAAAACTTATGCTTTATTGTTGGGGGAGCTTGTGTAAAAGACCTGAAACATTACAGAAAAAAAAATCAAAATAACAATTATAACAACATCTGTTCCACAGTAGAGTGCATGTTCCCTCCATATCATGGAGGATTTCTAGGCACCACAGCAAGCTAGATTTTCTTAACAAGATATTTTTGGCGTAAAGTATTAATGAGAAGAAAATATTTTTCAGTTAGGAGACGAACTTCGTAGTAAAGTGGTTTTTTTCCTCACACACAAAGCAATAGCTGGTTATAGATCCAGGAGCCAAAAAGAGATTTTTTTTTCAAAATAGGCCAGGAAAATATTTTATTTTGGAGACACCCACTGCACAAAAGACATATTTGAATGCTTGAACTTGGTGATATGGATTATGAGAGCTTCAAAGCAAATTTTGCAGTAAGCCCTAAAGAAAGGTTTTATATGTGCCGCAAAGCAGGCTTTCTAAACTGCTTAGCAAGCCTCGATCAGATGGGTATGTTAATTTTAAAGTATGCAAGAATACGACCAACTACAATTAAAGGGAGAAACCATTGAAAAGGATACATTTTTGGTTGACTCACTTCGGGAACCTGATTTCAAGATCTAGACTCAGGGGGCCGCATTCACCCAGCCGTAGCAACTCCATTAATTTGATTGCACTTGTGCCCACTTAGGCCAGTGGCAACTTAGTTCTAGTCTCTCTAAGTTTAGTTGGCAAGGGCTGGTCATGCTATAGAAGGTACACGCTGAATTCTTACGGGATGGTAAAACAAGCTTTCTCATGTCTCTGAACAGCACCTCTTACTAGCCAGTCCTGAATGGTGTCATTAATGGAGCACTGCTTAGCGTGAGGATAGTCATGGTGACAGTAGGAACCTAGCTAGCAGGAGAAAACGTGGCTATGTTTTAGAATATAGGGCCCTTTGTACTGCTCTGACTGTGCATGCAAATATAACTTAGCATACCAAAGTGGTGTCAAGGGGACGGTATATAAATGAGAATCTGACCCATTATGTATAAATACGGATCTTTGCATCCAAACTTTTTGCATAATGTATCCATTTGTCTTGCATTTATTTGTTATGTGTGGGGAGGATGATGTGTACATGTCCCTTGGAACTCATGGGGCAGAAGGGGAACAATGCTCTGAAGGACATCAAACTGTGATGCAGTAAGCACTAGCAGAAGCATATTACACAGCTGGTACCTTTCGGGGGGCAAGGGATGGCCAGCAGAATTCCCTGCATCCAGTTTCCAGAAGTTCAGTTTTTCATATGAGGTTATTGTGTGATGAGAAAAATGATTTAATTCTTAATGGGTATATTCATGTAAGCAGGTGTCTTTCCCAACCTGCTCTACAAACACACTGTTTAAAGTCCAAACTCAACTCCTACCCCTTTCATGTGATTAAAAACAAACAGCCAAAAAATACAACTAAGATAAGATACCATAAAGAAAAGTTCTTCAGAGTTGGCTGTGTCTAGGGTTCCTCCCTCAGAACTGCTCAGCTCACAGACTAGATCCCCTCTCTCTTTCATGAACCATTCTACTCTCCCTTCTGTCCAGCTGGGATAAGGAGCCCTTAGATGGGGGAGCAAGTCCACAGAGCCCCACCCTGCACAACCTTTCCCAGCACAATCAGCATCTATCAGTGGGGTTTTTCAGGCAATCCCTGTCAGCCTGTTACAGCTGTGTTGCAAAGGACCTCCTGGTAGTTATCAAAGCACTCTCCTATCCTCGCTAGCTATTTCAAGATGCATTGATTGTGTGGATCATGATGGTGATGATTATAATACATCTGTTTTGCTGATGGCAAAGTGACTGTCAGTTTGTGGCAGAAAAAGGCTAGGCTAAAGCCAGTAAGTATTTCTCTATGGATGGATTTAAAAGGCAGAATGTGCATAGCTGAAGTGTGCTGTGACAGTGAACAGAATCCATTCATTGCAAAGCAATATGCTGACTTAAGGAAAGAGGTTCTTTGACTTTACTGTACCTTGAGAGAATCTCCTCGGCTCTAATTTGCTTCTACTTGGAGCGTAGCTGTGATCTCTGAATTTATCAGCCATGTCTTTCCCATCTTCCACAGGGGGACAATATAATGAGTGTTTTTACTGGGAGAAGCCCTAAATCTGGGGAATGCTTTGCAGCCTGGTCCTGTACATGTTGTCACTACTCCTTGCAGTGCTCAGTTTAGCAACCACATTACACAGCAATCTGTGGGAATCACTTACAGCACAGAAATAACCTAAAATAACAGCAATTATTTATTATTATAAAAAAACAATTCAGCTATGTGAATGAGCCCCCCCAGTTCATCTGTCCAGCAAAGCACTTTAAATACATACTTAATTTAAGGCATATGCTTTTGTGTCATTGACTTCAATAGGACTTTAGCGCATGCTTACAGGTAAGTAGGGGCCTAATGATTTTGCTGGGGCGGGATGGAGTTAAGCATTTGCTGAAATGCTTTGCTGAACAGAGTGAACTTTAGTGCTGGCTCCACAGGCCTAAGGACTGAGGCCAAAATATTCATACTTGGGGGCCTAAAGTTAGTTTCCTAAATCCATATTTAGGCCCTGTGTAGAAGTGGCCTGATTCTCAAAAGTGCTGAGGACCAGCACTGTCAGAGAAGTCAGCAAGATCGGTTGGCTGCTCAGCAGTTCTCAAAATCAGGCCACTTCTACTTTAGGCGCCTACGCCTGAAACATTTGTCCTGAAATCCTCTTCTTATGCACAAGATGGGTGTGGTCTGGCGAGCAGTAGGAGTGTAGCCCCCTATCCCCAGTGTGTCTCAGCCTTTGCTTATGGTGAGGAGACCTCTTGTAGACATGTGAAAATGGATCCGTCTCCAAATCCTTGGCCTCCCTAGCTGCCTAGGAGTGCTAATTCCTGCCAAATGTGGTGGTGGTTTTTGTGAAGCGGACACCTTTCCATTAGGAACTAGACCAGGGTGGGCAAACTATGGCCCATGGGCCGGATGCGGCCCATCTGGGCTTTGGATCCGGCCCGCAGGATTGCCACCCCAGTGGTGCTGCGGGCCCCGTGCCACTCCCAGAAGCGGCCGGCACCACGTCCCTGTGGCCCCTGGGGGAAAGTGTGGGGGGGGCAGAGGGCTTCGCGCGCTGCCCTCGTCTGTGGGTACCTCCCCCCACAGCTCTCAATGGCCATGAACGGGGATCCTGCCCTGGCTCCGGTGCGTGCCGCTGCCACCCTGGAGCTGCTCCAGGTAAGCGGTGCTGGGCCGGAGCCTGCACCCCAAACCCCTCCTGCACCCCGCACCCTAACTGCCTGTCCTGAGCCCCCTGCCGCACCCTGCGTGAACCCCAGCCCCCTCCTGCACTCCTTGCACCCCTGCCCTGAGCTCCCTCTTGCACCCTGCACTCCCTCCTGCACCCCAACCCCCTGCCCCAGCCCTACATTCATGGCCCTGCATGCAATTTCCCCACCCAGATGTAGTCCTCGGGCCAAAAAGTTTGCCCACCCCTGAACTAGACATTCCTGTTAACTTAGAGCATCTAACTGGATGATACCCACTTTGTGTTAATAGAGACATGGAAGTCCAGCAGTGACTAGCTCTGTAAGCTATTTCCAATGCTCTGTACTATCTAGCCTCCCTCAGTCACAGCTTGAATAGATGATGCTTTTGGAAATATTTCGTTAAACCCAGTCTGGATTAAAGAGCAGAGCTGGCAAGGAATTATCCTCCCTTTGGTGTGATCCCTGACGCAGGACACACTGTTTTCAAAACACTGATAATGAAACCATTCATATTGTTGGATGCTCTGCAGGATACAATGCAGTAAGTCAAAATACATCATGGCATAATACATCTGTTACAAATGAAAGCCAATGCACCAAATGTCAAGGTTGCTTGTTTTGATTAATCAATGACAATTACCAGCCATGGTAAGAATATTTGTGAAACAAATGGTAATGATTAGAGAAATGCTGATTGATTGATTTTTAGTCATTTCACGCAACCTGTCAGAGACTTGGACTTGGGCAGGGGTCATGCCTAGTGGTTGGAGCAAGCGTCTGTTGACAGAGCCAAGAGTCAGAATCAGGTTACCTGGAGTGAGGCAAGGCTGGGGCCAAGCAGCCACGGGCAAATGCTTAGAGAAGCCACCAGCTCTTACTGGGCTTAAGAGATGATCTCTGCTGATTCTTCCCAACAGTCAGGCAGCCCACTGCAGGCCAGATGTGCTCCTTAGGTTGCCCAGAGACTGGCTCTGCTGCAGGCCCTGATTCCTGGCACAACCAGTGCATATGTGCAATGGATTAGATGTTTTGAAGTTGGGGAACAGTAAGGACTATTTAGGGCTAGCTCAATCTTGCTCAGCAAGGTACTACTCAGTGTGTGTGTAAAGGTGATAGGATCTGTCCCTTTAGTGGAGAAATATTAAATCAAGTTTCCCCCTATTTTTAAATTTCCAATTAATTTGGTACGCCTGATAGATTGGAAATACATGTGTTTGAAGTCCCATGGCAACAGAACAGCTACAGCATGTAGGACTCCGTAGTGAAAGGTTCACTCTGCAAACACCCCTTTCCAATATGATTCACTTCTGACCTGAGGGAAACCATCTCTGTGATGAGATGGCCCACTGAGGCATAAAGATGTTAAGTGACATGCCCAGAGTCACGGAGGAAGTCTGTGGCAGAGCATTGAATTGCAACCAGATTGCCTGAGTCCCAGTCCACTTCCTTAACTACAGGCCATTCTTCCTGCTCTACAATAGGCCATAACTGGGTACCTGTTGGAAAATAAGTCTTCAATGCAGGATCACTCTATTAAATTCATCCATCCTTGTAAAAGCTTTCTTCACTGCATAGAATGTGTTAATCAGGTTCAAAGTATTATTACCATCTTGTCAACAGCCACTAGTTAGAAAGACTCATGAAAGTGAGGTAGAAATTCATAGGGGAACAACTTCAAAAGTCATGCAAAATTAGTTTTCGATAAGGTTTTGGGGAGCTTATCGTATGCTGTATAATGATTTATGACAATTTGAATCTCACTGTTTCTGTAATTAATATTGCTGGATGCTTCCTATTCAGAGGGATGTTAATCATAATAATGCAAATGGAAGTCTTATTGCAGCTATGCATCAGCCTTCATATTTCAAATTGAGCCAAAGGTTCAATATTCAACAGCCTTCTCTATGGAGCATTCACATTGTCTGGGTAGATGAATGTGCACCAAAGGTAAAATAACTGAATTAATATGAGCCAGAAGAATGTGTCTGGCTCATAGCTTCCCATTTTCCCATTTTGCTGTAAGGTCCTGATTGTTCAGGCTTTTTAACCCCCAAATAAATGATTGCAATACATTTGCTAATTATGTTATACCGAAGTTCTATGCAGTATTAAATTGCAGCAGTGATGGATTTAGATGAAGTTTCTTATGCTTATTTTTAGTGATTCAAAGAGAGTTCAGCTCTAGCTAGGCCTCATTTGCAAGTCTAGAGGAAAAAGACATGCATAATCATTTCCCCATTTGGGTGGTGATATTGTGGTGTCCTATATGTCTTTCAGTGCTTAGCGTGTTATTGAAGAGGGCAGAAGCTACGACAATTCAGATTAATTGTGGTGTGTGTTTAAAAAAAATCATTTGTGAAATTGGGTTCTGCAAACACCCTCTAATAGTATTCAGGCACTGCTCTTTTTAATTCTCTCCATGCTCTGTTATTCTCTCTCTTAACCCATGATTTCTTTTTCTGTCATAGTTGATGCTTCTTGAAATGGCTGGTTCTTTTTTTTGGCTTGCATGGTTGTTTTTTTCCCCCTGCTGGTTCTTATTAAGCTGCATGTGATCTTGGAGTTTCCAAGAATATTTCAGAGCTGATTAAGAAGCTTCAGTTAACATTTCTGCAAGAAAACAACCCAAACAAAAAAAGATTGCTCTAGAAATTTAATTCTCAGCCCTTTGCCCTTTACCCGAAAGGACCTTTTTCTGTAGTCACTGTTAGGGGCCACACTCACCCCATGCTTTCTAGGGTTATCCTGCATATGGACAGGATGATCTGTACCTTTGGGGGCTCTCAAATGCTTCTTCTCTCGTAGTATCAGCACAACATGACACTGTCACCATGGACAGGAAGTGTTCCTGATTCGTGTAAGTGTGAACTTTTACACACTGCTGGCTGATGGAAAGAGGTAGCATGGCCCAGTGGTTAAAACACTGTATCTTAGGACTTACAAGACCCAGGTTCAAGTCTACGTGCTGCCACAAATGTCCTGTGTGATGTTGGGCAAGTTCCTCAAGGCTAGATTCACGAGAGCATTTAAGGACCACTTACACTCTCCAAAGGACCGGTCACTTGCTGTATGCATCTAAATTCCCATAGGTGCCCACTCCCCTGGGATTTGGGAGATCTGAATCCCCATGGTGCCTGATTTGGAACAGGGTTTAGGAACCCAGCTCTCCCAAGTGAGTGCCGAGCCCAGAGAGTCAATCTTTCACTTTTTCTCTCTGCCGCCCAGTGAATATTTAATTATTTATACAGAGTAGAACAGCTCCAACAGGAGAGGCTGTGAGAGACCTACTCCAGACTAGCCAATAGCCCTGTGGTTACAGCACACTCCTATAAAGTGGGAGTTCTGGGTTCAAATCCCTGCTCCAAATTTGGCAGAGTGAGGATTTAAAAACAGGTCTCCTACCTCCCAGCCGAGCATCCTGACCACTGAATTATTTGCTATCCTGGGTTGGGGGATGTCGCTCTGGTTTTCCATGAGGAAGGGCTGACCAGGCATAGGTGCCTAAACCCAGGAGAGGGCTCATGACTGAGAATTGCAAGCAGAGATAGGCACCTCCCTAGTCCAGATCAATGGGAGTTAGGACCCAGATCCATGGGTGTCCAAATCCTGCCTCTTTCCTCAGCATTTCCTACTGGCTAGCTTAGGCAGCTCCCCTCTCTACTTCTGAGAATCCTCTCTTAGATACAAAACTCTCTCCACACAATGCACGGGAAGCCTGGGTGTCAGAGCTAGGGCTCTGTATTTCGCTGGGCTGTGAGGTGCCTAAGAATTGGGGATTGCCTGATCTATAGATTATGAATAAGAATTTCCAGTTATCACTTTAAGGGTAGACACATTCTTGTCACCAAATCGGACTCAGTATTATTAAGATTATTATATAGTTGGGAACCCCGATGTGCACAGTGCAACACTCACTCTATAGGAACTCTTCTATATTTACAAATAAATGATTTATTAATATATTTAGCAAAGTCACACATAGAAACATAGAATATCAGGGTTGGAAGGGACCTCAGGAGGTCATCTAGTCCAACCCCCTGCTCAAAGCAGTACCAATTTCCAACTAAATCATCCCAGCCAGGGCTTTGTCAAGCCTGACCTTAAAAACCTCTAAGGAAGGAGATTCCACCACCTCCCTAGGAAACCCATTCCAGTGCTTCACCACCCTCCTAGTGAAAAAGTTTTTCCTAATATCCAAGCTAAACCTCCCCAACTGCAACTTGAGACCATTACTCCTTGTTCTGCCATCTGCCACCACTGAGAACAGTCTAGATCCATCCTCTTTGGAACCCCCTTTCAGGTAGTTGAAAGCAGCTATCAAATCCCCCCTCATTCTTCTCTTCTGCAGACTAAACAATCCCAGTTCCCTCAGCCTCTCCTCATAAATCATGTGCTCCAGCCCCCTAATCATTTTTGTTGCCCTCCGCTGGACTCTTTCCAATTTTTCCACATCCTTGTAGTGTGGGGCCCAAAACTGGACACAGTACTCCAGATGAGGCCTCACCAATGTCAAATAGAGGGGAATGATCACGTCCCTCGATCTGCTGGCAATGTCCCTACTTATACAGCCCAAAATGCCGTTAGCCTTCTTGGCAACAAGGGCACACTGTTGACTCATATCCAGCTTCTCATCCACTGTGACCCCTAGGTCCTTTTCTGCAGAACTGCTTCCTAGCCATTCGGTCCCTAGTCTGTAACAGTGCATGGGATTCTTCCGACCTAAGTGCAGAACTCTGCACTTGTCCTTGTTGAACCTCATCAGGTTTCTTTTGGCCCAATCCTCTACTTTGTCTAGGTCCCTCTGTATCCTGTCCCTACCCTCCAGCGTATCTACCACTCCTCCTAGTTTAGTGTCATCGGCAAACTTGCTGAGAGTGCAGTCCACTCCATCCTCCAGATCATAATGAAGATATTGAACAAAACTGGCCCCAGGACCGACTCCTGGGGCACTCCACTTGAAACCGGCTGCCAACTAGACATGGAGCCGTTGATCACTACCCGTTGAGCCCGACGATCTAGCCAGCTTTCTGTCCACCTTATAGTCCATTCATCCAGCCCATACTTCTTTAACTTGCTGGCAAGAATGCTGTGGGAGACCGTATCAAAAGCTTTGCTAAAGTCAAGGAATAACACATCCATTGCTTTCCCCTCATCCACAGAGTCAGTTATCTCCTCACTGAAGGCAATTAGATTAGTCAGGCATGACTTGCCCTTGGTGAATCCATGCTAACTGTTCCTGATCACTTTCCTCTCCTCTAAGTGCTTCAGAATTGATTCCTTGAGGACCTGCTCCATGATTTTTCCAGGGATTTCCTTGAGGACCTGCTCCATGATTTTTACATACTTTAACCCAGCAAGGTAGATAGAGATAATACAGAAAGTACATCTGAACATCCATACTCCACCATCCCTGGCAGAACAACGTGAAATGTTAGCCATTATCTTCCTCATCACCATCACCTTCCTCATTTTCACCAGTGGCCATCATTCTGGCCCCTTCCAAGGGCTACATCTCTCTCTCCTCCTGCCCACTTTTATAATATGTTACACTGACGTTACCTATGTCTAATGCATATTCAGTAGGGGTTTCTCGCCTCTTCCTTATTTGTATTTCCTCCCCTTACCAATGTTGAGATGTCCTTCGACCGGTTAGTATATTTATGATTTCACCCCATTATCATATACGTCAGTGTGTTGCCATGGCACTCTTATGGTTGGATGTTCCGTCCAAAACCTTCCAGAAGCTGGTGTTAGTTTATGTTTCTGTGGTTGGCTGATGTCATTATGGACAAAATTCCCACCTACACTCTACTTCCAGTTCCCCAAAATGTATGGGTTATCTAAATTTATCTAGGCCAAAGTTCCTAGGCCTCAAGCCTTATGCTAACTGATGAAGCCAGTGTCTTACAGGATGCAGGCCTGGAGGTTCCTTGCATTACTGCTAACTATAATAAAGCAGAATATAATACAAAGCAGTGAATATAATAGAGGTAAGCTGGCCCACCAGGCTACAAGCACCTCACTTCCACATCTGTACAATGGGGATAATAGCATTTTCTTTCCACAGATTGGTATTGTGAGGATCAACACATTAAAAATATAGAGGCTTTCAGATACTATGGTGATGGAGCTCATATAAATACATTAGATACTCTGCTCCTGACAAAGGAGAGAGCTCAGTTTGATCGCAGCTCCTTTTATCATCAAGATTGCTCAGTGGGGCATTCTTGTGACTAATGGCCTCTTCTACTGTTGTTTTTGCTCGTTCTGAAATGAGCACCAAAGATAGAGGAGGCCTCAAGATTAATTCAGATTGCCTTAGATAGGGACCCTGCAATGAGATGTTGATTAAAAACCGTCTGAAGGGATGCAAACAAAGGATAATAATACATGAAAATGTATCGGATTGTGGGAGAAGTAATGCTGAATGCACCCAACCAACAAAAGGGAGGGATAGCCGGGGAAGGAGAAATGTCGAAAGAGAACTCAGGATACGTAAACTGGAGGAGAGCGCAGGAGGGAGTAGGGGAACCATTCCGGTGTGTCCTCTGCACCTTGGATGGTCAGAGTCATGAACACTAAGTTTGAAATAAGTTTGCAGTGTGATATGGTAACATAAAAAGGGCAGTGCAGTTTTGGTCTGTATATGCAGGGGCGTTTTGTCACAGAGAAGGGATGTGAAAGCTTGTCTGTATAGTGATCTGGTGCCACATACTTGGAATATTACACTTGGTTTGGGGCACCCTGTTACCAGCAAAGAGAGCTCCAGGGGAGACAAAATTTACAAAGATGAAATGAGTGTAACCAGTAAGGAGGGAGTGGAATTACTTAGTGGGTAAATAGGGATCTAACTCAGTGAATGGAATTGGATTTAAAAGGTTTGATTAGGCTGAATATAAGAAAAAAAAATCTTCCAACTGTTAACTTCTGAAATTGTATTCCATGGGAAGGAATGGTTACCACATTGCTTAAGACACAGACTGGAGCCAACACTTGGTACTTTACAGAACTGTCCTCCATTGGCCATGGACTGGATGGTTTAACTGGTCTTTTCCATCTTTAATGTGTGTTATCCTTTAAGAAAAGGTCTGCTTTTAACCCTTGGTTTGCCACGTAACATATTAACTGCCGGGGAACAATGGACTTTATGTTGTGTACCTGACAATCATATTATTTACTTTTTAACAAACACATTCAATCTAGTGTAATCCCAGCACAACGTTCATACCAAGCAGTTGTGTTAGCAAAGGAGACTGGTATTATAAGACACAGTTGGCTTATAAGTAGCTATTTCTAATTCTTGGTTTGTATAGAATTAAGTTTTGTTTTTGTTTTTTAAATGACCAATTTCTTTTTCTGTGTACATCTTTCAACAGGTAGACTGAGCTTAGCACATGTCCAGGTTAAAATTGCTTTCTTCAAGGAGTATTTGATGGATTATTCCTAGATATTTCAAAAAGGTAAATTAAAAAGTGAGTGTTAATTCCTTTATTTGGGGGTGGGGGGTTATTAAAGTGTGTTACTGTTTAAAATGAAATAATGCTATTTAACAGTAATGTTTCTCATTTTCTGGTGATAGGGTTAGGGTACAAATGCCTCTGATCAGAAAAGGGGGAAACATGAGCAGTTTTGCTACTTTCTCTTGGATCTGTCTATAAACTGACGAAAAGAGGAACAATATTTTATAAGGTTTGTAGTGAATGGGACAAATCCAGAAGCCTTTCTTCAGTATCAGTCCTTACTCAGGCAAAAATGCCACTGACTTGAATGGAATTTTGGCTGAGTAAATAGGAAGTCAAAATTAAGTAAAGTCTTTAGATTTGGGCCCAATCCTGTTTCTAAACTCTATCAACTCCTCCATATCTCCTGATGTTCAGAATCTCACAGGAAATGCTCAGTAGGTTGCAGGATTGGGCTATTAGGTCATCTTGTTCCTCCTCGTGATCTGTCAGTGTGCTTCCAACTGTACAAATGCCAGGCTGTACAAATGGAGTACTTCGCTCTCCATGCCTCTTGGACTCTATGGGAAAAATCATGGCCCATTGAATGAGGGAAAATTCCAATTGACTTCCATGGGACCAGGCACGCACGCTCGCTCTCTCCCCATTATTTACAGTTTGGAAACACTTTGAATTGGGATGGGGGCCCTATTGTGCTAGGCGCTGTACACAAGCATAATGCAAAGACAGTCCCTAACCCAAATACCTTAAAATGTAAATAATCATGAAAGGCCTCTCCCCTGAGACTGTCAGCAAAGGTGCTAGTTCTGGTCATGGCGTATGACACAATTCCAGTCAGAATTATGCTGAAGGCACCCACCCATTTAACCAACAATGGTAACAACCTGAGGGGACTGCTGGCCTTACCCAGATAAGACCCCATAACCAAGAGGTGTAAGGCTCTGTACCACATTAATGCCTTGTGCCATCCAGTCCCCTAGACAGCTATTAAAGTCAGATTTGTCAGTGCTAGCTAAATATAAGTGGATGAGATGGCCGCACTAGAGTGTTTCATATCTTGTTTCTTTGGAAACCACACACTCAGCGATAGTAGTTCGTTTG
Organism: Emys orbicularis; assembly: GCF_028017835.1. Classification (NCBI taxonomy): domain Eukaryota; kingdom Metazoa; phylum Chordata; order Testudines; family Emydidae; genus Emys; species Emys orbicularis. Next base: position 352,736,434 of record NC_088683.1, read on the forward strand.
ACCTTCACAGTGTACCAGACAATACTGGGGAGAAGGAGCTCTGAAGTACTTAACATACGTTTTGTGAGTCCATCTGCTGAGAGAAGGATCCTTTGAGAAGAAGGATGGTCTTAGAGTTGAGACCCTAAAGTGGGACTCAGGAGAGCTGGGTTCAGTTCTCAACCCTGTTACAAAGTTCCTACCAGGGCAAGTCACTCTGTGCCTCAAGTGGGGATCATAATATTTCCTTTCACTGTTTCTCAGTTTTGTCTATTTAGGTGGTAAGACTTTTGCAGCAGGGACTGTCTTTCGCTATGTGTATGTACAACATCTAACACAATAGGATTCTGATCTTGGTTAAGGCCTCTAGTGCTTCTATAATACAAATGATAAATAAAGAATCACCTAAACCTGCAGAGTCTCTGTTGGGCCGATAAATGGGAAGACCAAAATATCTATAAATAAAAAAATACAAGTATGGGGTGTGGGTAGTAGTTGTAAAACTTGTCATGCAGAATATAAAGTGACGTTCAAATGAAACTGATGCAGAGTTACGTTGACTTACAAGATATAATGGGAACAATGAGTGAACACCAGTGTTTTAAATCACCTGCACAGTACAGCTATTGAACATAAATAACAGGCGGCTGTCTCACAGAACTGATCACTTACACTGGCAGATTATGGCCAGGATTGTTCATTATTTATTCATTCTTTGGGGAGGCACCACTTTCTGGTATAAGGAATTCATTTGTTTCCCTCTGTAATAACACTGATCACAATGAATTAATTTGGCATTCAGAGGCTGTCTCGTATATATATATATTCGCGTGTCTAGCCCATTGAAATGAATTATAAAACATGACGGGTCATAGATTACTGGGAAGCCCATTGGCTAGGAAGAGTTGAATCCAGGTATCACCTGCCTCCTAGAAGTGCGGTTAGGTTTCAGAAAGCCAATGTCCCTGAAGGATCTAAATGGAGATCAGAAAAACAAGGAGTTTTATTTTCTATCCATGATGCATAAAATGTAACAGCCTAACCAGGCAGCAGACTATAGCAGACTGAACGGGGGGAAAAAATCTTTAAAAACCATGCAAGCTTTAAGTTAACATTTCCTACGTTCTTTTGGGCAGGGAACATTACATAAACTGTGTTTGCAAGCTCTATGTAAATTCAGGGCACTTCCACAGAGAGGGTTTGTACTGGTGACAAATTCTTATTTTTAAATATAATCTGAATGTTCCAAGCAGAACAGAGAGAGGGATTGTAGCCACCCACTATATCTAACCACATATTTATTTACTGACCCCGTTAATGCTGGTAGCCAATTTGATTAGTAAAACTTTGGTTAAATGACCAGTGCTAGGCCCTAATTTTGCATGTGCTGTGGTTAGTGATAAAACTGCTGCTGTCTTCACTGGAAGCAGGATTGGATCCTTCACATTGTGCTGTTGTCCTCTATAAAGGGGCTCACTCACCGCAGGAGCACCTCTTTGTGCCCAGACGTGTAGCAACTGTCTGCCCCTATGGTGCCCCTGCCAATGTTGCTCCATTGCTACAGTGGTCTCTCTTCCCCCAGCTTGGCCCTCTGGCCAGGTCACACTTTAGCCCACCTCTTCCAGGGTAGCAGAGAGTCCAACCCAGCTATAGTCCAATGATCTTACGGCAGGTCATCTGTCTGTCTCTGGGCTCCATGGTCCTTACACCTGTAACTTTAGTGTCCTGGTGGCCAAGGTGGAGTCTGCTCTGCAGGCAGCTCTGGCCAAGAGAAGGCGCGCGCAGGAACGCAGCAGGAGAAATCCCTTCCACCCCAGGGGCAGCTGTTCCAACCCCCCCAGAGTGAACACACACACACACACACGTACAATGAAACAACAGAGGGAAATATGGGAGGAGCGGTAAATCAGGGTTGCATTCAACACAAGGCCCCACAGGCCCAGTGGTACCACAGTCTGAAAGGGCAGACACCAAGCAATGAGTTCAGGAGTCCTGGGCAGAGTTCCAGTCCAGTGATGAGTCTTGGGTACCCCTGGTCGTCTTCGGTGCCAGTAAACTTTCCCCCAACAAATCCCTCAGGTGCCCTCTTCTGCCACTCTCTGCAAAGCCACACAGAGCGACCACCTCCCCACTTAGCTGGCTACAACCTCCCTCCTTATTCCCATTGCAAAGTCACAGGACCCATTAATCACAGCCCCATGCAGCTCTGGGCAGCAGCGATACTGGGTCCAGCTCCGGCCTGTCCTTCTCGGGTGATTCCTCCCTGGCACAGTGCTCCTCCTGGCTCCTATCCTGGGGTGTCCCCGATCCACTGCTCCATCCTTCCCAGGCTTCAGGCAGGTTCTTGGCTGCTTTACTCTGTGAAGGCCTACTTGCTGCAGCCATCTCCCCCCCCCCCAATCCTCCAGGAAAAAGTTTTAAATGGCCACGCTCTCTGAACCCCAAGGGGGTTACACACCCCTTCCCTCAGGGGGTTCCCCCCCACCTTCCTTGATGGCTGATACAGGAACCCTGGCCCACCCTCTACTCTGGGTTCCAGCCCAGGGACCCTGTTGCTAGCAGCCAAGGTCTGCTCCCTCAGATGCTTTGCTGCCTCCCTGGACCGCTTCCTATCTTGATGTCCCCCAGAGAGAGACTGTAGACTCTCCCTGCAGCCCCCTCTACTCTCAACTTCTTAACTTTATGTTAACCAGCCTGCTCCTGCCCTGCTGGGCCACCTGATCAGTTAAGCCTGGCTCTCTCTCCAGGTATAGCCAGACATTAATTGGCCTCGCAGGCCCACGTTAACTCCTTGAGGGCCCAGGTGGGGTACACATCCCATCACACCCTGTAGCACACACTGATGAGTAGCAGGCAGAGTCTGATCAGTGATCTCCTGTGGGGCTGGCTGACTCCCCGAAGTCTCCCACAAGGGAAACTGCAGACATCTCCCCACATTATCTCCTGCTGGGGAGTGGAGCCAACTGCCCCTCCAGTCCTTCTGACTGGGGAGACTTGCTGCCTGGTTCTCTGCATGCGTCTTCCCAATATCACCATCCCAAGAGAATGCCTCTCTCAACACCACCCAAAGGCAAGAGGTACTGGCAAGTCCACTCTGCTAGCCAGCAAAGAGCTGGTGGGAGGAAATCTTTATTCACTGGGTCCTTATAGTTGTCAAGACTATAGCACATAAAAACATGTAAGGATAGTGTGACAAAGTCAGTCCTGACAGAGATATAAGTGTGGTGGAGGACAAATATATCAGGCCTAGAACGGTGAAGGCCTTATTCCCTGTGAGCTGTAAAAGGGTTACCTCAGGTTAACTAGAGATGCCTGTAGCCAGTTAAGGGCTGCCTGTGACCTTTAAAAAACCCTCTTCTGGTGAGACAGAGGAGGGGAAAGATGAGATATAAGCAGCAGCAAGGAAAGGCTTCCCCTAGGTGGAAGGCTGTGTGCCCTCCCTATAGGGAAAGAAACTAAGTTAACAGCTGCTTGGTGAAGGACTAGCAAGGAGGCGCGAGTGTAGTAGGGTATCGCCCTGGGCAGGGGGCAGGGAAAAAGTATTTCTGTTTGCATTGTGAGTTTGGGGTTGGTTTGTTTTGCTTAAGAGAATTTCTTGGGCCTACCCTGAGGCCCACCATGTAAATAAGGAAAAATAAACCAGAGTGAAAAACCCTCTGGAGTCAGACCGATTTACTCCAGGCCCTCACCGCCCAAGGGAGAAATGCTGAGCCCAACGAGGCGAAGGAGGTACCCTGCCACAACAGTAAAACGAATGGAAGTTGTCTCCAGGGACAACTGTAGTAAAAAGAAAAATGTCTTTGGGTAAATAGAGTTCCTTCCATTGTAGGGTGACCAGATGTCCCATTTTTAAAGGGACAGTCCTGTTTTTGGGGACTTTTTCTTATATAGGTGACTATTACCCCCCACCCCCTGTCCCGTTTTTTCACAGTTGCTATCTGGTCGCCCTATTCCATTGTGCATTTTGGCCAAAATGTTCACACTTGGGTGTCGAAGGTTAAGGAACTAAATGGAAGTAGCCTGCTTTTTCGAGGTGCTCCTATGGATGTCAGCGGGAGTTGTGGTACACCTCTGAAAATCAGGCCACTTTTATTAAGGTTCCAAAATATGGATTTAGCTGCTTAAAGTTAGGCACTTATGTTTGAAAGTGTTGGACATTGCTCTTAGCCTTTCCACCACATATCGTGCCACAATCTTTGGAATGGATTTCCTTCTCGAGTAATATTTTACTGTCATTGGAAGCAGCCAGTATTTATTCTGTTTATAGCTACCTGTTTTAAGAGAATTTTGCTCTCATCTGGTGGCAAGGAGATTTATTTGGTTTTGTGGTACTGGTGTTAGATTTAAGTAAGTTCTTTTAGCTGCATTCACCTTTGTCTGGCTAAAAGAAATTAGAAACTGCTACTGGCTGGCCAGGAATGTTTTACACCTTACCACTTTTGTTCTCCATCTTCCCACACACACACACACCACGCGGTTCCCACCTTTGTTTGTCTCATCCACTTGTCATTGTCTTTTTACATTGTAAGCTCTTTGGGATAGGATATGTTTGTACAGCCACTAGCACATTTGGGTCCTGATCTCTTTCAGCCGTTACAGCAATATAAACAATAATAGAAAACTGTTCTCCTCCCAGGCACCTTGCCTTGATCCAACATTTAAAGATATATTAATAAAAAATGTTCTATTTATTATAGTCAGTATGTCAGCCAGTGTTAGTTAAGCATTAATTGAAGCTCTTGGCCGTCATTTCTCCACAATAAGTCCTGCTGTTTGGCTCAAGATAGTTAGAGAAGACTGAAATAAGCTTGTCTCCTTGACTACTAAGGTCTCTCCCTTTTTTTTTTGCTGTCAAGTAGATCAGTCTCCATATTACTTTCCATCCCCTTAGAAGAAATTGACAAAATGATGGGAATGATGTAACTGATCATTTGATAAAACAGTATAAAAACCAGAAGAAAGAAAGGAGAGAAAAAAATCCATTTGTACGTTGTCGGTCAATCACTTCCTTGCTGTTCAGGTTTCTAAGTGAATTTCAGTGCTATCTCCTGGACACATCAGATTTTGTTTTTCTTTTACCACTTTGTGGCAAGCCTCTTTTAATATAAGTTTTCATCTCTCCTGTTATGACAAGGAAAGGATGTGATTTCACACCCTGCAATAACTGACATGACAGTGAGGCTGGGGCAAAGATCCAGTGGTTACACTGTTTGGAAAAAGAGAGAACTTCATCTTAGAGTGTAGGTAATAGACTTTGCGCATTAAACCGCATATGTTACTCCATGTTAATGCACTGGCAGTATCCAAGTGGAACCTTCACTTCAGAGAAACATTTACCTTGCCTCCCGTTAGGCTTAATAATACACTGCACTTCCATATCACTTTCCCTCTGAGGATCTCAGAGTGTTTGGTGAATGTTAATGAGTTAAGCCTCACAAACACTTTGGTGAAATAGGGAAACATTACTATCCCAGTTTCACAAATGGCGATACTGCGGCACAGGTGCCCAAAGTCACACGTGAAGCCTGTAACAGACCTGATAATATAACTCCGTTTTCCGTACTCCCATCCTTTGCTTTTGCCAAAAAATCTTACTGGTGGGCTGTACCTTTAAGAGACCTGATAGTGGCCCACACTAGAAAGTGAAGCTGGCGGATCCAGTGCATTGTAGTGATGGCTAGTGGTCACCAGATACCACGGTGATGAGCACACTGTAAATAGATAGAGACACAGCTGTTGTACCCCTTCCCCATTCCCTTTCTTGCTCTCATATTCAGTACTGTGTAGCTGTTTTCCATGGGATACCCATGTGTAACTCCTGTTAGCATTGTAGCATGCTCACAGGGCAGAGTCAAGACTGAACTCCATTGTAACGCAGCCAAAGATAATGTTTGTTTATATTTCCAGGTAGTTCTTTCTTGCTCTCTACCTCTGGTTGACTAATACAGCCCCTGGTGCCTTGTGCCACCCCCAAAGGGTCTCTGCAAGTCCTGGCTTGTAATAGGCAGTCTTGGAGTGGATCGCTGACTTCATTATGGGTCTCAGTGGGAGCTATGTGTATACATCTAGGGAAGATTTTGATCCCTTTTTGCTTTTGCCTGTCTGTGTCAAGGCAAACACATCCTGGTCATGATGGAGCATTTCAAATGCTCTATCTGTCACAGGCTAAACTTGATTTAATTAGAGCTCTAATTAGATGTTGACTGATGGGGCGTGGGGAATATGCTTTGGGGCAGGTGGGCATCGGTGACCAATGAGAGCCTAAAATGTTTCAGTACAAAGGCGGTTGGGCTTTTTGATTTAATATTTAATTTTATATGTATGTGACCCTGTTCTAGACAAGACTGTTGGGGACATGGACTTTCTGTGTGTTTAAGGAGCATGTCCTCACTCAACATCGTTTGGTAAAATACCATAGTTGGAAATGCAAGGCAATTTCGGGGCGATAATTGAGGTGTTTATCGTAAATGCAGAGGATTAGTATTCAAACTTAATGAAGGTAAGATGTAGGATCTGTCGCTAGCTGGTTTTGGATGGGCCTTCTTGGGCATAGTCTAATAAAACACTTAAGCATGTGTTTAAATTTAAGCACATGAGTACTTCTGCTGATTTAATTGGGATTACTCACATGCTTAGAGTTAAGCATAGGATTAAATGAGACCACAGCCTATGTTGCTGACCAATATTGTCTCATTGTTTCCTTATACTCCCGCATCTCTTTGTCTGTATCCATCTGTTGCATCTTGTTCTGCACTTAGATTGTGACCTTTTTGAGTCCGGGACTGTCTGTTCTGTGTTTGCACAGTGCCCAGCGCAATAGGGTCGTGGTCCATGAATGAGACTCCTAGGTGGTACGACAATACAAATAAATAATAAATCAACTGATGATTAAAAAAAAAAAAAGCTTTGCTAGGCTGCAACCAGGAGGCTAACCCTAAATCAGCTAAGGTCAATTGCACGTTGAGGTCGATGGAGTCACTCACCTGCTTAAATTCTTTGTTGGGTTGAAGCCCAGAGGGATGTTATATTTAAGGATAACAGACATAGTGAGAATTGCACTTGCACTGGTATAAATGGAGAATAACACTACTGAATGCAGTGGAGTTACCTTGTTTTAAAACTGGTCTATAAAAATCATGACTAGTGTGAAGAAAGTAAATAAGGAAATGTTCTTTATTCCTTCTCATAACACAAGAACTAGGGGTCACCAAATGAAATTAATAGGCAGCAGGTTTAAAACAAACAAAAGGAAGTATTTCTTCACACACCGCACAGTCAACCTGTGGAATTCTTTGCCAGAGGATGTGGTGAAGGCCAAGACTATAACAGGATTCAAAAAAGAACTAGATAAATTCATGGAGGATAGGTCCATCAATGGCTATTAGCCAGGATGGGCAGGGAGGGTGTCCCTAGCCTCTGTTTGCCAGAATCTGGGAATGGGCGACAGGGGATGGATCACTTGATGATTACCTGTTCTGTTCATTCCCTCTGGGACACCTGGCTCTGGCCACCGTTGGAAGACAGGATATGGGGCTAGATGAACCTTTGGTCTGACCCAGTATGGCTGTTCTTATGTTCTTATGGGCAGCTGTGGGGAGCCATGGACCATCCACCTGGCCTGGTTAGGAGCCCTGGGGGCGGGGACACAGGCCAGGGGCTGCTCTCGGGGCTCCCCACCCTGCTGCGGCTTCTGGCTTGGCCGGGGGCAGGGCCTCGGGGGAAAGAGGAGGGGTAGGGGTGAGGCCAATTTGGGGCGAGGGGCCCCTGGCCCCCCACTTTTGGGAAGGCTCCACCACTCCTGGTGTCAGAGGAGAACCAGATCCATTGTTTTAATATTTTTGTCCAATTGGTAGGGATGAACAATCTGATTCAACTACAGAAAGAACCATGCTGAACTCAAATTTAACCCAAACTTAAAAAAAATAAATAAAAAAAATGGTGGATAGGTTTTAAAGAAATTAATAATAATCTCACATCTCAGCACTTCCTAGTTCCAGACAGACCCCAAACAGCCAAGGAATATGAGGGAGTCCAACTAGAAGCAGGATATGCCAGACATCACTGTGAGATTTGCAGCCCCCTTCCACAGATTCTCAAGGCTTGATAAGTACTGATCTGAACTGAAGTGAAGTTTGCCCACCACCATAAAGCAATTCTCAAACTGTGGGTCAGGACCCCAAAGTCGTCAGGGCTGGTGTTAGTCTTTCTGGGGCCCGGGGCCAAAGTCAAACTGGGGCCCCACCGCCCGGGGCTGCAGCTGAAGCCCACGCCCCACCACCCAGGGCAGTGGGGCTCAGGCTTCAGTCCTCCCTCTCCCAGGGTCATGCAGTAATTTTTGTTGTCAGAAGGGGGCACCGTGCAAAGAAGTTTGAGAACCCCTGAGTTAGAACAATTCATTTTCCAGAAGAATCACTAGCAATGTATTTGTGGCACCTTAGTGTCTCTCTAACGTGCCACAAGTACTCCTGTTCTTTTTGCGGATACGGACTAACACGGCTGCTACTCTGAAACCTAGCAATGTATCGAGTGAGTGAGTGTGTGAGTGAGGACTACAATTGCCATTGGCAGAACTCAAATTCTTTTGGAGTAAGTCTAGACTTTTACATCTTCATTTGCAGTTGTCCACCAGTGCAAGGTGACAATGCAATAAGCACCACATTCTCATCGTACCAGTGAAAGGTGAAGCTAGACTTTTAGGAGATTTTTCTACTTGCTAGAAAGTTTGTTTTTCTTTCAGTCTCACTGAGGATAGTAGAATGCTGGCAGTCTTGGAAGTAGCTTTATACTCAGAGGTGATAAATTCTGCTGATTGCCACAGCTACTTAGTACGTAAGGCTCATATTGAGCACAGATTATGCACAGGCCCGTGTTTGGGTAATGCAGAGTTGCAGTAGCTCAAGAGGAGTTCCAGGTGGGGCTTTGCCTCATTGGGTTTCTGGGTATACAGGTGGGGTGTGCTTGCTCTTAGAGTATAGGTACAGCAGTTATACTTAGGATGGGGCTACAATGAGGGGAAGGACTCTTTTTGGATCTTCCCTTACATACCAGGCCATGGGGTTAGTCAGAGACTGTCCATAGACATTTGAAAATAAAGTATCAAGACTTATTTTACCTTTATTTTTATCTTTTAACGACTTGACATTTTCTAATGTCAAAGGCATATAGCAACTAAAGCAAAGCCTCAACAAATACCCATTCCCTATGCTTGACTTTAACATTTCATAGAGTGTACGGCTAGAGAGGACCGTTAGATCCTCCAGTCTGACCTTCTGTTTGTCTACCTCACCGTGTATGGCGAAGTCTGTCTTCCTGTGGGTTTCAGCATTGCAACGAGGAATGGGAAATCGGCTCATTTTCCCCAGTTACTTGGCAAGCAGCTCTTGTAATTTTAACCTGTTGGCAAAGGCTATAACTGTATACAGATGAAATTGTGTGTTTTCACATTTAAATACATTTAAATAATTTCCATACTCCTCCTCCCTGTTTGAACCTCCTTGATTAACCAATTTTCTGGTGTGTCATCACATTTAACCCACAATCGGGAGCTCCCAGCATTTGGGAATAAACCAGTTGGTGGGGGTGTTTTCCCCATTGACAATTATCCTGCTTATTCCCATCATCACACAGGGGCTTTTATTGTTCTACCAGCCAGCCAGCGTCTGTGATGGATTCCAGCTGGCAACTGTAGAGATGACAGTCTCTTGTGTCTCTCATTCAGCTGTGACCCACTGTTGTGCTGTGGCAGAAACAGAGATTAAATGTGCAACAGTATCATTGTTAAGCCCCAACAGCAACTTTCTTCAGGTACAGTAGCCAGCCTGTCAGGAATGGGAGCGGAGACAAAACGGAATCCACATCAGGGATGCTGAAGCATTAAGAGCATCTTAGAACTCGTCCACTGGCTGTTCTGTATCTTGATTTAGAAACTAACTGAATTAATAAGACCCATGCAATGCGTGTATAATTGCATATCTTAAGAATTTTAACATTCAGAACTGCTGTTCAGGGCTACAGATGTGCACCTTCAATTTTCCGGGGATATGGAATTTATAAGGAGACTATTCTGCAGTCTGGCTGGATGTGCTGGGTTTTCCTTCACTAAAATACAGCTCAGTTGTGCCCATAAGGATGAAGCAATGGCATAGCCCAAGAACAGAGGAAAGGTTTGTTTTCTCAGCCATTTTTCAATGCCTGCGATTACCTCCTGGGAGAAGACAATAGAGGATTTAGGTGGGACAGATATTGCTTTGTGATTACTGGACTTGTTGAAATGATAAGATTCATAAGTGCTTCCTGCCACATGCACAGTCTTGAGGGGCTGCTGATGAGCAATGATGAGCGGTAGAGCAAATGTTTGCTAACTTTGGGCTGTCTCCCTACCATCTGATGCGGAAGGTATGTAGATCTCTCTTTGAAGTCTGTTTTAGCTCTCTGTGTGCATAACTAGAGACAGAGTCTGTAAGACACACAGTAAAGTTGTCTTTTAAAAAAACTCAACTGAAATACTGTGACCTCTGACCTAATTGGAACTATCCTTGGGTGTAGAAGGTCCACTTTGACTTAGACATAATGGGAAGCCAGGGCTAGGTGGTCAAGTACTAGCTCAGCAGAAACATGCTACGACAGTGTAGTAGTTGAGAAAGGGAGGAGGTACTAGAAATAGTTGAGAAACAGTAGCTGTGAAAGCTACTCTGAGATACAGTCACATAAAAGAGCTAGAGTTAGGGTGAGTCTGGTGGTCGTCAGGCACTTGTATGATTTTTGTGATAGATTCTGGTAAGAAGATGGGAGTTTAAAGATCCTGCTCTCTCTGTGACTATGGGTCAAATCCTGAAGACCTTAGGTAGCTCTCGGCCCTTACTGCAACAAAACTCCCTAAGGGGCAAGTGGCAGAGCAGAAAACAGATTGTGACCCTCAGAGTTCTGGTTGGATTCCTGATTCCCCCTGGCTCCGGGGAGGGGAGGGTGTAATCTACCCAAGCCTATTTGCTGGTATAGCTTGTTTCCTGCCCTAGTGCAGCTCTGGTGTGTAGGCCAGCAGATTTGGGGAGAGGCTGAGCAAAGGTTCCATCCACCTGCATGGGCGGGGGACAGCTACTTTCCCACCCACAAAGTCTCTGGCAATGCGGGCAGCCTTCCACTCACTTTCGTGGGTCTCTTTATCCCTCTTTACAGCCCTAACACAGGCACTTAGCAAGACTCAAAATTGTGCCCTAAATGACCTCACTGAGAATCTTCCCTGAGAAAGGACAGTTCAAAGATTTGGGCCATGTTTAGACACCTTTAACATACAGGCTGATTTTCAGAAGTGCCAAATGCCCACAAATCCCAGTTCTATTAGTGGCAGATGCGGCTGCTCCACCCCTTTGAAAATCAGGACATGTAGATTTCGCTGCCAAAATATGGATTTAAAAGACAAACTATGAGCACCGGGTCTTCAGAATCTTGTCCTGGACCCTTAGGAAGTTTTCATGCCCTGTCACTGTAATGTCTAGGCACCGTGGGAACCTTAGGAGAATTGTCTCATCTGATCTGCAATTTCTTGAGGTAGACTGAACTTTTCTGGTTACAGACACATCAGTCTTTTTCCCTCTTCATCCCTGCCTGCCTCAGGTCCTCCCATTATTTTCCTCAGCCTGGGTTTGAGGCTCAGGTCAGTTACTCCCTAGCGAGAGGAGACATATTTGGAGTGTCGTCTGGAGAGCCAGGTCACACATTTAAAAAACAATCCACTTTAGCTCACCAAAGGCTGGGCCACTTGTGTTGCCTTCATCTTCTTTATGTGCTTTACACGAATTTTCATAAGAAAAGGTAGCGGGGCCCTCTACACTAATAACACTTCTCCTTTCTGTGCCTTTCTGTCAGACAAGGCTACTAACGGCAAAAGGGAGATAATTGTGCTTTAATTGGGCTCTGCTTGTTCAACGGGGGGGAGCCTGCCTTTTAGTTCCCATGGCCTTCCAGTTAAGTTTCCAGCATAATGCCAATTAAGAGAGAAATAAAGAATATGCAAAGCAGATGACAACTGCTGCTTACCAGAAATCACTCTTCTGTGACTAAAACAATGGGGGCCTTCAGTTGAGGGTGCCTTTTGCTGTGGCTGCCTCCCTGGTTCTCTGTTGGCATTTTGCATCGGATTTGGCGCTGAATGGGCTAAGCCTGGAAAATGTAAGGATGAAGCAAAAGCAGGAGACTTCCACATGTGTGCACTCACCGCAGAGCAGAAAGGAAAGCCAAATTAACTTCTCTCTTTCCCCCTGGGTTTCTTCTATTTATTTTATTTATTTTAAAGGGATCAAGGTGTTTTTTTTTTTGTTTTTTTTATTCTTTGAATTTTTTTTCTTTCTCCCTGTTTGTTGGTTTTGAGGGTAATTATTCACTGGGACTTTTTCAGCTGTCACATGTAACAAAAGGTAATCCAGCCTCTCGCCTCTCCCCCACCACCTCCTTTCTCTTCAACTAATGTGGCCTTTGTTGTAGGCAGGTCATCACACAAGGAGCCCTCTTCAATCCCCTGAGATACAAACACTGCTCTGGTTGGAATCAAGGCTACCTTGAGCAAATCTCGCAGTTGGCTGCTCCACCCTGTGAAACATTTCCAATGGACAGTTGCCAACTTGACAAATTAGGCTCGGATCGATAATCCAAATGTTTTCTTTTCTCGAGATGGGATTCCTAGACTTACTACATGAGCTGGTTATCAATGTATCTACTATAGATATGCTGGCATGAATCAATCTCCATCTAACAGGTGGTCTTTTGCCACTGACTTGGGTTCACGGCTCAGATTGATTTGGTGTGAACCCTGCAATATATTCCAAGTCAGATGTTCTTTCTCTTCATGGCCTGTGGTTTGGTGCTGTTGAAAGAGACACACAGTGGAAATGGTACTGTTCAGCCCCAACATATTTTACAGACTGAAATGTACTGATCAGCTTAAAAGGAGTGCAACCCATTCTCCACCCTCATGTAAACATTTGCTTGGATGCTTAATGGGTCTTGCCCTGAATCCTAGATTTGTCAGTGGGAGCTGTAGTGGAGATTCCTTGATAAGAAAAAGAACCCTTCAGTAATTATACTTACTCATTCACATCCGTATAGTCAAGGCTGTGTCAGCATTTCACTGATAAACTCCTGTTTTCAATTAAACATGTGGTGTGGGAACCAGTGTTGTCATATCTGGCTATGGTCCATGGCAGAGAGAGGAGAGGAGAGATTTTTTTGAGGCAGTTTTGTAAGGTATGGAAACTGGTTGAAGAAAATAGCCCTCCGAAACTTTGGTTGAAAACTTAAACGAAATCTTTGTAGAGATCGAAAAATGTTTGGTTAGCTTCCCCTCCCCCTGCTTCTTTGCTTCCAGGGACCAGAAGCAGAAGCACCACAGTGTTTCTCTTGGAGGTATTTCAGGTCACAGTAAAAGCTGTGTTATCCAGCGTGTTGGGGGAAATAGGGGATGCCAGGAAGTCAGAAATTCCGGTTAACAAAGAGGAAGGGAGTTTGGGTGCGGGAGGGGGGCTGGGGTTTGGGGTACGGGGGGGGGTGCAGGGCACGGGCTCTGGGAGGGAGCTTGGTTGTGGGAGGGGGCTCGGGGCAAGGGGGTGGGGTTTGGGAGGGGATGCGGGGTGCCGGATCCGGGGAACGCTCACCTTGGGCAGCTCCCTGCAGGCCAAGACATGTCTCTGCTGCGCGCTGCCTCCGCCCACAGGCGCCGCCCCTGCAGCTCCCATTGGCTGTGGTTCCTGGCCAATGGGAGCTGCGAAGCCAGGGCTCGGAGCAGGACGGTGACAGCGCACAGACTCGCCTAGCTGAGCCTCTGCCTAGGAACAGCAGGGACTTGTCGCCACTCGTGGAGAGCCACCTGAGGTGAGCGCCAACCGGATCCAGCACCCCAAAACCCCTCCCGCACCCCAACCCCATGCCCCGAGCCCCCTCCCGCACCCAAATTCCCTCCCAGAGCCTGTGCCCCGCACCCGCTCCTGCACCCCAAACCCCTTGTGGCCGTTCCTCCACCTAGGAGCAGCAGAGACATGTTGCTCCTTCCAGGGAGCCACGCAGAGTCAGGCAGGGAGCCTGCCGGCCTCGCACCAATCGGACTAGAATCCGGACTTTCAATGAAGATCAGAAATGCCAGTTTATAGAGCTTTCTGGTTGGTAAAGTGCCGGATAACTCAGCTTTGACTGTATAACTATTTAGTATTTTTATTACAGTGGCACCAGTTCAGATCAGGACCCTATTATGCTCGGCGCTGTACATGCACATTGTGAAAGACACTCCCTGTCCCACAGATTTTATAGACTATATAGACAGGCCATACAGAGAATGGGAGAAATTATCTCTAATTTAGAGATGGGGAAAATAGGCACAAAGAGATTAAGGCCTAGATTCTCAACAGAGCAATAGGAGATAGATGCCTAAATACCTTTGAGGTTCTTGGCCAAAGTGATTTGTCCAGTGTCACACAGGGATGGCAAAGCCAGGAATTAAATTCAGATCTCACAAGCCCCCTGTCTGATGCCTTAGCTGCAAGACCAACCTTGCTCTCAGCTGATTGATGTCTGATCAGACTCAATACTATAACTATACGACAAGAACTTGTTCCCATGACATTTTCAAATCAGTTTTTCCAGACTGGGTTAGCCTGGACAAGGTTTGGATGTGGGCTTCCGGACATTGGGGTGCTTGTCTGAACTCAGAACCTTGGCATCTTTTGAGGTTAGCCCCATCACCATTTTTTTTATGTGGTTCTGAGCTAAAATTGGCTTTGTAGAGCATTTACTTTAGAAACCAAAAACATCCATCCAGATCTGTACTCTTTCATCAGACCCCAGGTGCTATACAGATTGGATGTGTATGTGCTCATATGTATCTGTCCACACATCACTGCATCCGGCACTGAAAGTGTAACCACACCTGGGGTGGAATACGGAGTATTATTACTTTGGCCACCCACACTAAATGAAGAATAACATATCCAGTTGAAAGTTTAGATAGGGCAGAATGTATATGAATCTAATGAACTGCGTTATAAGTAAGCCCAGGGGTTAGCCAAACATACTTATTCTTGTTAAATGTTCCTTGGGAATTTAATAACCACATGGTCAAGACCTGGGTTTTATGACTCATTCAAAATGCCTTCCGGCTTCACCATCCCCTTAAATTCATCCAAACCTTTCATCACTGACAATTTTTTAAATCAATACTGGATGGTTTTCTAGAAGATATGCTGTAGGAATTATTCTAGGGGAAGTTCTCTGGCCTGTGTTATGTAGGAGGTCAGAGTAGATGATCACAATTGTCCCTTCGAGCCTTGGAATCTATGAATGTATGAAATTCCTTCCTATTCCACAAACAAATGGAAGTGTCTCAGGCTCATTGATATTTTCTGCATCACATTCCTTTCCTAGCATCCTAATCCAGATGTTTACTGCCTATTGCCTTTAATAGTTCTGCCCAAGTTCCCTACAGTGTTACTTTGGTATGCCTCGGAATCCCAAAGCATGTTAAAATAACTAATGAATTGATCTTAACAGTACCCCTGAAAGGATGGAAAGCAGAATTAGGCCCACTTTACAGAGAGGGAAACAGAGATAAGAAGAAGAAGAAGTGGGCTGTAGCCCATGAAAGCTTATGCTCAAATAAATTTGTTAGTCTCTAAGGTGTCACAAGTACTCCTGTTCTTTTTTTAGAGATAAAGAAGTTTGGCTAATTTTCAGTTTGGGTGCCAAGAGCTAGGCAACTACATCGCTGTTGAGAAGCCTATGACAGTGTAACCCATTGGTCAGTGTATATTACATGTGCCCAACACGCAGAGGTTGTCAGTCTGTTATCGCCCCTCTGCAGAGCTTGGCTCTTTACCTGAAGCTGTAGAGACACTCATTCTCTTAGCTCTGTAGGTCCCCTGTTCAATCCCCTACAGAGCTTAGCTGTAGGCCCCAAGATTGAAAATTGTGCCATGAGTAAATAGCAGAGTAAGGCCTAACACTCAAGAGCGCCTGGCTCCTACCCCTCTCCATTGACCACAAGAACACAAAGACTTGATTTTTCAGGAGATCTCAGCCCCCACAGTTCTAACAGAAGTCAACAGAGGCTGTGGGAGTACCACAGATCTCAGGTCCCTTTAAGGTGCTACTTGAAGCTGAACGTGGCAGTTTGCAGACTTATATGCTATGATGTTGTAGCTGTGTCAGTCCTAGGATATTAGAGAGACCAGGTGGGTGAGGTAGTACTTTTTATTGGACCAATTTCTGTTGGTGAGAGAGGCAAGGTTTTGAGCTTGAAAAAAAGGTTTTGAGCTTGAAGATTTTGAGCTTGAAGCTGTGTGTGGCTTGAAAGCTGGTCTCTCTCACCAACAGAAGTTGGTCCAATAAAAGATATTACCTCACCCACTTCCTCTCTCTAATTTTGCAGACTTATCAGTAGTCTGTGGTGCAAACAAATGAATTTGGGAGGGAAATTGCAGCTGGTGAAAGCACTCTCTTACAGACAGTCAACAACGTTTGTGCAAGTTGTTGATGCCGAGAACAAATGGCTATTTAGAACTTCGACCGGAAAATCAAAAAACACACACACACCCATCCCCAATAAGTGACTCATTATCAGAGGCTCTGGAACCTGAGGGGCAGGATCTTATTCCATTTCCTTTATCAGCAACATAGATATCTGGGCCCAGTCTCCGCTCATTGGAGTCATCCATCAGGATTACTTTCCACCTCTCTCTTGCTGCTCATAAAAGCTGGATTTGTAGTTTTTGTTAAAAATAAAACAAAATCTCTAGTCCAGTTGCCCTACTAAGGTGCTGAGTTCAACCTGAAGACCAAGCCTAATATTAAGAGGCAACACAGAGAAGCCTCCATAGTGATTCACAATAATAATAAGGGAATAACTCTAGCTAGGATAGGACTGGGTTTACAACTCATAGCACTGGCGTTTATTATACCATGTGTGTGCCTTATCCCGCTGTGCGTCACTGAAGGATCTGTTCTCGGTGCCTCTGTAGCACCAGAGATTAGCAACTCTGCCGCACATTAGCAGGTGAGAAGCTTTATTCTCGACTGGCATTAAAACTGAATATTTGGAAAATGATTGTTTTGTTCTTAAACTAGATTCTTTCCACTTGTCAGCAATTGCCTGTGTGTGAGAGAGGGAGGATGTGGGGGTCTGTCTCCCCTCACACATATGAGGTCATACTCTTTCCTAGGGCAGCTGTCACTGTCAGCAAGAACAGACGAAGAAGTAAGGCATATGCACCATCGGGACCACGATGCTCATTACCCCTAGCACGACAACACTCCCACAGTAATGTGTTGCATGCTGTGTGTATAGCATGTTTCTTTCATCCTATGATTTGTCAGCATTTTACTAATTAGCACCACAAGGAAGATAAATACAACTCCACCCATTTTATCGATGGCTGACACGAGGCATGAAGAAGTTAAGTGACTTGCCCAAGGTTACAAAATAATTTAGTGCCATTTGTTAAGAATGTAACCCTAGAATTCGATTTCCAGTCCACAGTACTAACCACACTCATACACTAGTACTACAGATACCATGGAGTAGCATAGCTAGTGCCTTAGGAATGTAACCCTCTGATTAATGTGATGGAAAATCATTTAAAATTAACGTGGAAGTTTCTTAATGAGTGTTGCATGCTGACTGATTCAAAAGCTGTATGTAAACTGTGGATAACGCAGGCATTAATCATAGCAAGTTACACAATTTAAGGGCATTAGAAAGATAAAGGCCCCTTTCCCCCAAACACTGAAGTGATAAAGTCATCACTGAGATAACATTCTTAAAGAGAACCATATTGATACATACTGAAAGATATACAGTAGTTCAAACCCAGGGAGAACTTTGCCAACCCTTCTTGGAAGATGATTAAAATGACACTAAACAAAAGAAAGAAAAAAGACAGACCCATCTGCAAACTTGGGGTGTGATCCTAACCTCGGATGCTCCCAGGAAAGTCAATGGGAAATCAAATCTGGGTTTTTAGTCACTGGGAGCTGTATGCGTGTCCCAAGGTAAAGTGTGGTCAGGATACATGGGATTTTTGAACATATTGCAGAGTTTCAGTTTTATCACCTTAATCAAATAGTGCCTGATGTTTCAAGATGTTGAGCAACTCTTGAGAGTTTGTTGAGTGCTCTCAAGTCTCATCAAAGTCATTGGGAGCTAGAGGAATTCAGCAGATCCCAAGAGGTGCTCCGTATTTTACACCATTGAGCTCATATATCTGTTGTTTGATTTAAGGTTCATTAGTATCATTGTGTCAGATTCATAGGCTCCCCATTTCACATTTTCTTGAGTTACATATCTTCTAAATAAATAAATAGTTTTTAAGTCAAATGAAATTCGGGAGCTAGGTTTACAGCTTTGTTCTGCTTTGCCATGCAGGAGACACAGGGCTGAGTTACAATCCTGCACATTGCTCAGTGGCCTGATGCTGTAAATTACTAACCTGTCTCACCTGTTTAAGTCATTGGGTGTTGAGAGCATTCAGTGTCTTGCATTATCAGGCTCCATGAGAGCAAGAGCTGAGAATTTTGTGGCGGCAGCACGCTCATCCCTTGGTGATCAGTAGTTGCCACTTATCCCCCACTTCTTGCTCAAAGTTTTCACAGAGCTTTACAGAGAAACTCTTTTAAACCACACATCACCCTTGTTTCACAGATGGAGAACTAAGTGGATTGCCTAAAATAGTCCATTGAGTCAGTGACAGACCTGGAAATAGAACCACGAAATTCTAACTTCTAGTAACTAGATCCCATCCCTTTCTGATGACTATCTTACTGCAGCCAGTCCAGGGAAAGAATACAGACTCAGATGTTCAAACCTGTATGCAAGCACATTTGTACTAACCCAATTTGTGCACTTCTTGGTCCTAGTATGCATTTCCAAGGTGGGATTTGCATGCAGAAACACTGCTGCTTATTGCACATGTACAGAAAGGACAGTTGCAGAAGTGAGTTTGAAAATCTGGACTGTATTATCCTATCTGGTATTGTCTAATACACTACATTAAATTCAAGTTATCGCTTTGTTAAAAATGATTATATACAAAGAAGAGTTTGGGTAAAACCTCTTTAAAATGCATACACTGAAAAACCCTATTGGCACTTAGACAGATAAGACCATTTTTACTGGCATATATTTTGCTTGGCGCTAGTTCAGCCTGTACTAATAGCTTAATAATTTTGGCAGCCACACCAGTGAAAAATGTTACTGAACCAGACGCAATTATGTGTACAAAATGTAAACAGTTGTTGTCTCCTGGGAATAGCTACTGTGTAGCCACGGCTGTAAATTGGTATGGTAGATTGCTCCAAATTTGTTTGTGACAAATGACCATCTGACGAGGTTGTTTCTGGGCCTTGCTGCTGATGTGATGGCATTGTCAATGGAGTGTGATGCCACCACACTTTTTGTTAGAGCTCTTAGGCCAGCTTTACAAAGTGTGGCAGCTCTGACCTGAGCTTGCGTGGGTTTTCTGTTCATTGCTTTTGGTAGAAAACGCCACAACTTCTCTCTAGACCCAAGTCATACGAGCCTGATTCCGGAGCAGTATATCCCCTTTTCCTCATTAGCCACAAATGGAATGGTTGCTTGGACTATTTCTTAACCTGACAAAATGATAAGGAACTGGTTGTGCTTGCAGTTTTGCAGCAAAGCTTTTAAAGCACAACAAAGCCTTTTCTTGCCTTCATTATGTTGACCATTTTGCAGAGTTGTATGATCTTTTGTATATGATGCGGGGGCACCCATTCAGCCGCCCTAACTGAAAGCAAGTCTAAAATTGGTTTAAAAGCCTTCGGAAGAAGCTTGAGCGAAGCCCGGTCTGCAATTAAAGGACTGCAGTGGTGAAAAGGGGGAGGGGAAAAGCATTGGAAAGTGGGGGAACACAAAGATTTGGAGTTTTCTTTCAGCGCTTCTCAGAACTCTGAAATGAGAAGACCCTTCCAGCCAGCACCTGGCAATACCATTGAGTAGGCCTTCCTGCAGTTTAAATTAGAGTAACACTGAAACACAGCAGGCTCCTGCTAAAAGGGGGTGGGGGAGGGGGGAGGGAAGAGTCTTTAAAAAAAAGCCCTTTCTGATGCATTCAGGTAGAAGAGTGTAAAGTAAATAATGAAGTCTGAAGCCGAAGGGCAGCACACAAGAGCATGACTTTGCATTCCATTCAAGTCTGCTGCCAAGTTGCTGAAGGAGCGCTTAGAAAATGAACTGTTAAGCAAGGCACGGCTCTGTGCTCTGTGCTTGCAAATGCAAACCAGAGTTCCTCGGGAAAGCAAGTTAGAGGGCAAGCCACTTGGAACCTAGGCCACTACTAATCATTGTCCTTATCAGTCTTTTCCAGAGAGCCAGTAAACATGCATACTTCAGGAAATGGCATGTTATAAATGTGGGTGACTAAAAGCATTGCAGTGAAAAAGAAGGCAGACTATTATTTATCATCGCAGTTGCAGAGCTACCATTCCCTTGTTGTGCTAGACTGGTTGTAGGGAGGGTGCTTCACCAAACCACTGTGAAGCTTCGTATGAGGTAAGCCTAATTTCTAAACCATATTGTTTTATTTATTCCTACTACCACCTAGTTTCCCGTGAAAAGTCATCTGCTCAAGAGGTCACTTCACCCCCTAGCTCAGCAAAGCACACTGCAATGTCAGTTTTCCCAGGCTTCCCCCAATGTGGATGGGATGAAGGGGTATTTTGTTTGTGGTAGATTGAGATATGTGTACTGGATATTGACTCTTTGTCTCTGCTTAATGATAAAGATGGTAAGGCAAGTTGAAGTCACGATAAAATGAAGAATTAAAATAGATATTGAGATATGGAATCTGGCTACTTTTCTATGCCACGTGTTCAATATTTTTGATCAAAAATGGGAAGAGAAAAATAATCAAAAGCTGTAGATTTCTGAGTTGTGGATTTACATGTGATTCTAGCTCTTAGAGTATTTCCATTGTGGCGTGTTAAACCCAGGATGATCATAGTAGGATCTGATTAGTTGAGAGAGAGAGAGAGAGAGAGAGAGAGAGGACACTGAAACAGAAATCAATGGACCAGAAGAAGTAATTTTTTCTGTGTGCAGTTGAACTTGGTGACGGATCTGCCTCCCCTTCAGTGAAGTGATGTACCCCAGCTTCCAATAGTCCCTGCCCAAATGACTACCGTTGTCCCCTGAATCAGGCTAATAAAACAAACCCAATTTAAAAAGCAATATAAAAATGTATAACCTTAAACTGGTCTTTATTTTTGGTCACACCCTCCTGTTTCCTAGCATCGAGGGTGGGCCATTTATTTAGTTGAAGCACTGAAGATGCAGAAAACATAAATGAGTAGGTCACAATTCCTAATTCTGCTTCCTTCAGCTCACCAGCTTGGAACTGATGGGATCTGAATGGCCATCCTCAATGCTCAGCCAGAGCTTGGAACCAGGGAGGGGCAGGGAAATGGAGCAGTTACTGAAGCTAGACTACAGCTTTTATGAGCCTTCATCCAAAGACTGCACAGTATTGCCTTGAATATTGCAGGGGCGATATGCACATTTGGCATTCAAGACAGAAATTTTGGGAGTGGGCTGAGCAGGATCTCAGCTGTTCTAGACTTGATTTTAACAAATAGGGAGGAACTCGTTGAGAATTTGAAAGTAGAAGGCAGCTTGGGTGAAAGTGATCATGAAATCATAGAGTTTGCAATTCTAAGGAAGGGTAGAAGGGAGAACAGCAAAATAGAGACAATGGATTTCAGGAAGGCGGATTTTGGTAAGCTCAGAGAGCTGATAGGTAAGGTCCCATGGGAATCAAGACTGAGGGGAAAAACAACTGAGGAGAGTTGGCAGTTTTTCAAAGGGACACTATTAAGGGCCCAAAAGCAAGCTATTCCGCTGGTTAGGAAAGATAGAAAATGTGGCAAAAGACCACCTTGGCTTAACCACGAGATCTTGCATGATCTAAAAAATAAAAAGGAGTCATATAAAAAATGGAAACTAGGACAGATTACAAAGGATGAATATAGGCAAACAACACAGGAATGCAGGGGCAAGATTAGAAAGGCAAAGGCACAAAATGAGCTCAAACTAGCTACGGGAATAAAGGGAAACAAGAAGACTTTTTATCAATACATTAGAAGCAAGAGGAAGACCAAAGACAGGGTAGGCCCACTGCTTAGTGAAGAGGGAGAAACAGTAACAGGAAACTTGGAAATGGCAGAGATGCTTAATGACTTCTTTGTTTCGGTCTTCACCGAGAAGTCTGAAGGAATGCCTAACATAGTGAATGCTAATGGGAAGGGGGTAGGTTTAGCAGATAAAATAAAAAAAGAACAAGTTAAAAATCACTTAGAAAAGTTAGATGCCTGCAAGTCACCAGGGCCTGATGAAATGCATCCTAGAATACTCAAGGAGCTAATAGAGGAGGTATCTGAGCCTCTAGCTATTATCTTTGGAAAATCATGGGAGACGGGAGAGATTCCAGAAGACTGGAAAAGGGCAAATATAGTGCCCATCTATAAAAAGGGAAATAAAAACAACCCAGGAAACTACAGACCAGTTAGTTTAACTTCTGTGCCAGGGAAGATAATGGAGCAAGTAAGTAATTAAGGAAATCATCTGCAAACACTTGGAAGGTGGTAAGGTGATAGGGAACAGCCAGCATGGATTTGTAAAGAACAAATCATGTCAAACCAATCTGATAGCTTTCTTCGATAGGATAACGAGTCTTGTGGATAAGGGAGAAGCTGTGGATGTGGTATACCTAGACTTTAGTAAGGCATTTGATACGGTCTCGCATGATATTCTTATCGATAAACTAGGCAAATACAATTCTTCTTCGAGTGCTTGTTCACGTCCATTCCACATTAGGTGTACGCGCGCCGCGTGCACGAACGTCGGAAACTTTTTCCCTCAGCGGCTCCCGTCGGGCCCGCAGGGTCTCCCTTCCCGCCAGAGCGGCGCCCCGCCCCAGCGTATATATACCCCTGCTGGCCCGACCCTCCCTCAGTTCCTTCTTACCGCCCGTGGCGACGTTGGAACAGCTCTCCTCTCAACTCGAGAGTGTCCCTTAGCATAGTCATTAGCAGTAGTTATCAGTTCTTTGTTATAGTAAGTGTTAGAGTTAAGTAGTTTTTTTAGTTGTTACAAAGACCAACCAAACTCTTGGTGATAGGGGTTTGGTCAACCCCGGCACCGGCCCTGGGCGGCGGGGCATGCCGCACGCCCAAGGCTTCAAGGCTTGTGCCACGTGCCGCAGGCCCATGCCAGTGAGCGACCCGCACGAGTCGTGTCTCCGTTGCCTGGGAGAAGCTCACCAGAAGGAGCGCTGTAAGATTTGTAAGGCTTTCAAGCCCAGGACTCAAAAAGAGAGAGACTTTCGCCTGAAACAGCTCCTCATGGAGATGGCGTTACAGCCCTCCGCTCCCACGGCACCGTCGGCGTCGGTGCGAAGTGCCCCGGCATCGGTCCGCGACCCAACGCAAGCGGTGCAGACTAAACCTGCGGTGCCGCCTCGGCGCGATCACGCCCGGCACCGGTCTGCTTCGCCGGCCAAGCCCAAGAGCCAGCCCAAGGCCCGGGGTCGCTCCCCGCACAAGAAGGCGGCACCTACGAAGACCGCTAGCGCGCCCAAGGCCGTGCCAGCCCCGGCACAGGTCCCGGTACCAGTGGCTCCGGCGCCGAAAGGCCCGTCGAGCTCCGGGACAAGCGCGTCGAGTGAGGAGGAGGGGCTGGAGGAACTGTTGGAACAGCCCTCCACCCCGGACACATTTGAGGCGGCGAAGGACCTCATTGAATTGTCCTCCGTCAGCACACTCCGCGCCAAAGACATTCCGCCGAGACTGCCTTCCAAGGGCAAGCCGGCGATGATGCGCCTGTCGCGGTCGCCATCTCGGCACCGCTCCCGGCGCCGGTCCCGGTCGAGCTCCGCCTCGGTGGACTCCCGGCTTCCCGCCGCGCAACGGGCCTCCACGCAGAAGGGCCCCGGCGCGAGCGAGGCACCGTCCCAGCAACCCGGCCCGAGCAGGGGCGCTTCGACAGCGAGGACCCCAAGACCGTCCTCCCGCAGCCGCTCCCGGTCCCGCGGTCAACGGTACCGTTCCAGATCCAGATCGGTACGGCGCTACTCACGGTCCCGGTCCCGACGGCACCGCTCCCCGACACCGGATCGGCACCGCTCCACGGCACCGCCGTGGCCCTCCAGGTCGCCGTCGCTGGCGTCGGAAGTGAGCTCGGGGCGGTCGAGGTACGATCGCAGAGGGCATTCCGCTACACGGCACGAGACCTCTTGGCAACCGCACTGGAGCCATCCGGGACAGTGGCCGTTCTGGACCCCGTGGGCCTATCACCAGCAAGGCCCGCCATCCAGAACTTCGAGGTCGGGCCCTTCGGGGGACCGGTCCCGCTCCCCACGGTACCGTCCCACCTCCCGTGCGGAGGCTACGGTCTCCAGACCGCCTGAGGCCGAGAGGGCGGACTCGGCACCGAGCCAGGCACCGTCCGTGGCCCAGGGCAGGGGACGCACCCCGGAGGGTCAGCCCGCTGAGGAGGACTTACAGGAGGATGAGGACGCTCAAAAAGCCATGACCTCCTCCTCCTCACCAGATGAAGCCGTGGCGGGCACAACAGTGTCCGGCCCTCCCCCGATTGACCACCGGGCACACCAGGACCTGCTCCGCCGGGTGGCCCTCAACTTGGGGTTGCAGGCGGAGGAGACGGTCGAGCAGGAGGACCCCATGGTAGACATTCTCAGCCCGGAGGGTCCCTCCAGGATTGCTCTTCCATTGATAAAGACCGTACAGTCAAACTATAAGACTGTGTGGCAGACGCCAGCCTCCTCTGCGCCGACCGCACGGGGCGTCGAGAGGAAGTACTTTGCCCCATCCAGGGGGTTTGACTTCCTCTTCTCCCATCCGGCCCCATGTTCGCTGGTAGTTTCGGCGGTCAACGAAAAGAGCGGCATGGCCAGCAGGCCCCGGCCCCCAAGGCCAAGGAGGCGAAACGATTAGACCTCTTCGGCAGGAAGGTCTACTCGTCGGGAGGCCTCCAGTTGTGGATCGCGAACCAGCAGGCGATCCTCAACAGACATAACTTTAACTCCTGGGCGTCGGTGTCCAAGTTCAAGGAGGCCCTGCCTCAGGGGTCCCAGCCCGAGTTTGCGGCCATGGTGGACGAGGGAAAGGCGGTGGCCAAGACTTCATTACAGGCCTCGCTCGACTCGGCCGATGCGGCCGCCAGGACTATCGCGTCCGGAGTGGTGATGAGACGTTCAGCGTGGTTGCAAGCGTCTGGTCTTCCTCCAGAGGTGCAAAACACCCTCCAGGACCTTCCGTTTGAAGGGACGGGGTTGTTTTCGGAGGAGACTGATGCCTGGCTCCATGGCCTCAAAGATTCGCGGGCTACCCTCAAGTCCTTGGGGATGCATACCCCCGTGACGCAGAGGAAACCCTTTAAGCCACAGCCTCCACAGAGGCATTACCAGCCTCGCCCTCGGCACGAGCCTTACCGTAGGCGGGGCAGAGACAATAGGCGTAGGCGCAACAATACGCCTAACCAGGGTCAAGGCCAGGGCAATAACAACGGCAAGCCGCAGCCGGGCAATAAACAAGGATTTTGAAGACGCGATCGAGGACAGCGTACCGACCTCTTCCCCGGATCCTCCCCTGTGTTTCAGGGACCGCCTATCCCGTTTTTTCCGTGCCTGGTCCCATATAACATCAGATCATTGGGTGCGCCGCACGGTAGAGTCAGGATATGCCCTCCAGTTTTTCTCGCCCCCCCCCTCCCACCCCACCCCCCCGTCCCTCTTCAGGGACCCCTCTCACGAGCAACTCCTTATTCAGGAGGTACGGACCCTCCTTGCTGTAGGGGCGGTGGAAGAGGTTCCTCCAGACCTCAGAGGAAAAGGGTTCTATTCCAGATACTTCCTCATTCCCAAGGCAAAAGGGGGCCTCCGTCCTATCCTGGACCTTCGCAAGCTGAACAAGTACTTGCAAAAACCACGTTTCCGTATGGTCTCCCTCGGTACCATCATTCCTTCCCTGGATCCGGGGGATTGGTACGCTGCCCTCGATATGAAAGACGCGTACTTTCACATCGCTATCCGCCCGGCCCACCGGCGGTTCCTGCGCTTCACTATCCAGCAGCGCCATTTTCAGTTTGCGGTCTTGCCCTTCGGCCTGGCAACGGCCCCACGTGTCTTCACGAAATGCATGTCCGTGGTGGCGGCCTTCCTTCGGAAGCGACGGATGCGCGTCTACCCATACCTAGACGACTGGCTCCTAGCGGGCTGGTCAGAGGCAGAGGTTCACGCCCACGTGACTTTGGCGCTACAAGTGTTCCGCGATCTCGGCCTGTTGGTCAATGTGCCCAAGTCCTCACTAGTCCCCACACAGAGACTGGAGTTCATAGGGGCAGTCCTGGACTCGGTGGCGGCGAGGGCGAGCCTTCCCGTGTCGCGTTTCCGGGCAATCCAGGAGGCCGTGACCTCCATCCAGAGATTCCCCACGACCACGGCCAGACGTTGCTTACAGCTCTTGGGGCACATGGCGGCATGCACCCACGTGGTTGGACACGCCCGCCTCCGGCTCCGGCCTCTGCAGCTGTGGTTGGCCCAAGTATATCGCCCCAACAGCGACCCATTAGACATGGTTGTCACGATCCCGGCTCCGGTATCGAACGCCCTCTGTTGGTGGCTCGACCAACAGCAGGTCTGTGCGGGGGTCCCGTTCGCCGCCCCACAACCAGTTCTGACGTTGGTGACAGACGCGTCGGACCTGGGTTGGGGGGCGCACCTAGGGGACCTACGCACTCAGGGCTTGTGGTCCAGGGAGGAACAGTCGCTTCACATCAACCTGAAGGAGCTGAGGGCGGTTCGCCTCGCCTGCCAGACCTTTCACGCCACCATAAGAGGGCACGGCGTGTCAGTTCTGACGGACAACACTACCGCTATGTTTTACATAAACAAGCAGGGCGGGTCCCGGTTCTCTCCCCTCTGTCGCGAGGCGCTCCTCCTCTGGGACTTCTGCATAGCCCATTCAGTACACCTCCAGGCTGCATATCTCCCCGGGGTCCAGAACGGATTGGCGGACCGTCTCAGCCGGTCCTACCTCACACACGAGTGGAGGCTGAGGCGGGACATCCTCCGTTCAATCTTCCTGAGGTGGGGGTTTCCCCAGGTGGATCTGTTTGCCACCATGGACAACAGCCAGTGCCCACAGTTTTGCTCCTTCCAGAACCGCAGTCCGGGCTCTCTGGCGGACGCCTTTGCAATCCCATGGGGCGGGAGCCTGCGGTATGCCTTCCCCCCCGTTCCCACTCATCCACAGGGTCCTTCTAAAGACCCGCAGGGACAGGGCGAAGGTCATTCTCATCGCCCCGGCGTGGCCACGTTAACACTGGTTCACAACTCTCTTAGAGCTGTCCGTGGCCTCTCCGATAACCCTCCCCCTCCATCACGACCTCATAACACAAGATCGAGGTCGCCTACTCCACCCGAACCTGCCATCGCTGCATCTCACGGCATGGCTGCTCTCTGGCTAAATGAGGCGGAGCACAGATGCTCCCAGGAGGTCCAGCAAATCCTCCTGGGTAGTAGGAAACCCTCCACAAGGGCAACCTACCTGGCGAAGTGGAAGCGCTTCTCCCTCTGGTGTGAGTCTCGGCGCGTCCAGCCCTTGCGGGCCTCGATACCGATGATCCTGGATTACGTGCTGAGCCTTAGGCGCCAGGGCCTGGCCCCCGCTTCTATTAAAGTGCATCTAGCCGCCATATCGGCGTTTCACCCGGGGGAATTGGGGCTGTCCGTGTTTTCCAACCCCACAGTGGTCCGATTCCTCACGGGGCTGGATAGGATGTTCCCCTACACTCGCCCACCTATACCCCCGTGGGACCTCAACCTGGTCCTCACTAAACTCATGGGGCCCCCCTTTGAACCCCTGGCCTCTTGCTCCCTCATGCCCCTTTCATGGAAGGTCGCGTTCCTCGTGGCTGTCACCTCGGCTAGGAGGGTGTCGGAGCTGAGGGCCCTCGCCTCAGAACCTCCTTCTACTGTTTTTTATACGGATAAGGTGCAACTTAGGCCTCACCCTAAGTTCCTCCCTAAGGTGGTCACAAGTTTTCACATGGGGCAGGACATCTGTTTGCCGGTGTTCTTCCCCAGGCCCCATACGGACCCTCGCCATCGTAGCCTGCATACCCTCGATGTGCGGCGGGCGTTGGCTTTCTATCTGGACCGTACCAGGCCTTTCCGCAAATCGACTCAGCTATTCGTGGCCATTGCGGAACGGGTGAAGGGCCAGCCTATTTCAACGCAACGCCTGTCGGCGTGGATCGTGCTTTGCATACACACGTGCTACGAGCTCGCCAACGTGCCTGCACCTCCGATCCGGGCTCACTCTACTAGGGCCCAAGCGTCCTCGGCGGCCTTCTTGGTGCAGGTCCCGCTTCAGGAGATCTGCAAGGCAGCCACCTGGTCGTCGGTTCATACCTTCACAGCCCACTACGCGATCCACCATCAGACCAGAGATGACGCGATGGTCGGCAGGGCGGTGCTTCAATCCGTTATTCCTTGACTCCTACTCTCCTCCAATGGTAAGCTTGTGAGTCACCTAATGTGGAATGGACGTGAACAAGCACTCGAAGAAGAAAAGACGGTTACTTACCTTCTGTAACTGTTGTTCTTCGAAATGTGTTGTTCACGTCCATTCCACTTCCCACCCTCCTTCCCCTCTGTCGGAGTCACCGGCAAGAAGGAACTGAGGGAGGGTCGGGCCAGCAGGGGTATATATACGCTGGGGCGGGGCGCCGCTCTGGCGGGAAGGGAGACCCTGCGGGCCCGACGGGAGCCGCCGAGGGAAAAAGTTTCCGACGTTCGTGCACGCGGCGCGCGTACACCTAATGTGGAATGGACGTGAACAACACATCTCGAAGAACAACAGTTACAGAAGGTAAGTAACCGTCTTTTTAGATGGGGCTACTATAAGGTGGGTGCATAACTGGCTGGATAACCGTACTCAGAGAGTTGTTATTAATGGTTCCCAATCCTGCTGGAAAGGCATAACGAGTGGGGTTCCGCAGGGGTCTGTTTTGGGACCGGCTCTGTTCAATATCTTCATTAACGACTTAGATATTGGCATAGAAAGTACGCTTATTAAGTTTGCGGATGATACCAAACTGGGAGGGATTGCAACTGCTTTGGAGGACAGGGTCATAATTCAAAATGATCTGGACAAATTGGAGAAATGGTCTGAGTTAAACAGGATGAAGTTTAACAAAGACAAATGCAAAGTGCTCCACTTAGGAAGAAAAAAATCAGTTTCACACATACAGAATGGGAAGAGACTGTCTAGGAAGGAGTACGGCAGAAAGGGATCTAGGGGTTATAGTGGACCACAAGCTAAATATGAGTCAACAGTGTGATGCTGTTGCAAAAAAAGCAAACATGAGTCTGGGATGTATTAACAGGTGTGTTGTGAGCAAGACACGAGAAGTCATTCTTCCGCTCTACTCTGCTCTGGTTAGGCCTCAGCTGGAGTATTGTGTCCAGTTTTGGGCACCGCATTTCAAGAAAGATGTGGAGAAATTGGAAAGGGTCCAGAGAAGAGCAACAAGAATGATTAAAGGTCTTGAGAACATGACCTATGAAGGAAGACTGAAAGAATTGGGTTTGTTTAGTTTGGAAAAGAGAAGACTGAGAGGGGACATGATAGCAGTTTTCAGGTATCTAAAAGGGTGTCATAAGGAGGAGGGAGAAAACTTGTTCACCTTAGCCTCTAAGGATAGAACAAGAAGCAATGGGCTTAAACTGCAGCAAGGGAGGTCTAGGTTGGACATTAGGAAAAAGTTCCTAACTGTCAGGGTGGTTAAACACTGGAATAAATTGCTTAGGGAGGTTGTGGAATCTCCATCTCTGGAGATATTTAAGAGTAGGTTAGATAAATGTCTATCCGGGATGGTCTAGACAGTATTTGGTCCTGCCATGCGGGCAGGGGACTGGACTCGATGACCTCTCGAGGTCCCTTCCAGTCCTAGAATCTACGAATCTATGAATCAATAGGATTTTAGATGAGCCGAGAGAGTCCGTTGCCTCTTGTGGTGTGACCAGAACTGAAATTTACATCCTGGTGGTTTATTTATGATATTTTATATTTTTAAAGAGGAGGAATTTCTTCATAGTGATTTCTGGGATAGCCCCTTTGTCATTGTTGTCAGTTGTTTTCAGCACAGGTCTGGAAAGGGGGTCGGTGCTTTAATTGCAGCAGCAGAGGTGCAAAATCATATGATTCCAGTTTGTGTGTCATGGAAAATTGCTCGAAAATTACACAAGAGGACAGAGAATTCACGAATGCATGTAGAGAGAATTCTCACTGACTTCAGTGGGAATTGCATCTGCTACACCAGTGCCAAATTAGGGGGTAGGGCATTGTGAGGGGGGTGGGACTCTACTATACTGCATGTCAGTTACCACTTTGGTTATCAGAGATTTTTAGATTTTATTTGGGTAACTATCAGAGTTTTCAAAAGCTTGAGTAAACCAGATTTTGTCAGGCCTGTTATTCCATCCGATCCTCCCCATCTGTCTCACCTACCCATCCCATTGCTTTGTAGGAGTTGGTTTCACACAAATAGTGTCTGATTTTTAAAAAAAATATTTTGAATTACTTCTCATCTGTAGAACAATTGGTCCACATCCTGATCAGATTTAGCCACCTTATCTTCACCTTCAAAGTTCCTGCAGGCTTCTCTGTCCTTCAAATTCCTCCTTAAAACCCACTCCTTCTGCTTTGCCTCCCCTGCTGTCTGATGCTATTTGCTCCTGTTGCCCAACTGAAATTGTCTGTACTGAGTTTGTCAAAATGTAGAACATACCCTCCAAGGGTCAGGGACCTTTTCTTTATCTGTCCTTAAAAAGTGAAACGAGGGTAGTATGTAAATATCAATAATAGATGAAAGCAAATAAACAAAAAACAAGAAAAGCCAAGATATTTTTAAATTGGACGATTTGCCCTATCATATTGTACATTTCCAGGTAGCCCACAGTCTTGGAGCTTAAAAAGTCTCAAGAGAGCTCATCTTAACTGATCACTCTTGTTATAGTGGGTATGGCAACACCCATTTTTTCATGTTCTCTGTGTGTATATATATCTCTTCCTACTGTATTTTCCACTGCATGCATCCGATGAAGTGGGTTTTAGCCCACGAAAGCTTATGCTCAAATAAATTTGTTAGTCTCTAAGGTGCCACAAGTACTCCACATAAATTAGAGTTACCAATATATTTAAATTAGATGCATACCATTGAGTTTGTCTTCTGTTTTTTGAAGTGCTGGGTTCTACTCGCTGAGTTGTACTGGTTTGTTATCTTAATATTAAAAAAAATGAATGCAGGTGTGGGTGAAATGGTCTAGTAGATTATGCAGAGTGTTGGCAGTCAGGAGGAAGTGGGTTTTGTCACTGCCTCTCTGTGTGACCTAGGATAAGTCACTTACCTTCTCTGCGCCTCTCTTTCCCCATATGTGACACTGGGATAATGACACAGAGTCCATATCCAACCTTCTTGGTTTAGGATTAAAAAATGCTATGTAAAAGGATATTTTTAGGCCTAATCATGACACCTTCCCTCAGTTTTTGTCCATTTACTCAAGCAAACTCCCAACGACTTTAGTAGAGGTCTGAGTGGAAACTGAGGGGGAGAGCCTCGGGATCCGGCCCCGTATTTTGATTATTATTGCTGATTATTAGAAAACAATGTCCTAGTTTCATCAAATCCACATCCCCCTTAGCTGACAAATTGTTCTGCTGCCCCAGATCTCTCTTGTTGTGGTAAATTCCAACATTTATAACCAGCTAGATGAGCCTATTCAATGAGAGGCTGTAACGAGCTCTCACAGGAATTCACAGAGGCAGGAGAAGAGACTAATTTCTCCACACTGAGGTGATAACACTGAGTAAATGCCATTAGGTTGGCCACATCCTGTTGTAAATAACATAACACCCAGCTTAAGGATTTATATGTAGTCAAAGGGAATCACGACCATAGAGCCCTATCCTGCCCCACTGTATTCAGTGGGAGTTTTGTCATTGACTTCATTGAGAGGCCAGATTTCTCTTTCTGCCAAGCTGGTGCAGAAAGCAAAATGCAGGTTCTTCCCCTGACTCTGTACCTTAAGAGGCGTTGCCTCTGATAAGTTATGTTCTCCTAGATCAGTGACCTGTTACACTCTGCCACTGACTTGCTATATGACCCTGGACAAGTCATGTCCGGGGGTTGCCTTTAAGAAACCCTATATTTGCCAACAGCTAACGCACCGTGCTACCTGAACATCCCCATAATTACAACAGGAACCAGCAGTTACAGCTATTAGGAAATGGCAAGAACGGTGACCTCCCTGCAGCATAAATTTAACCCTGATATAAGTTATGCTTCATTTTTAGGCCAGATTTCCCATTGAAGCCAATGGAAAGTTCTGCTTAGAAATAAATAGCACAATTATTATCATTGTTTGTATTTCAGTAGTGCCTACGGGCCCCATCGTGCTGTAAAAACCCAGAATAAGATGAGACAGTCCCAGTTCTGAAGAACCTACCAACTATATAGAGAAGGGATGGGACAGGGAAGAGAGGCGCCCAAGATCACACACAACGTGAGTGGCACTGTCAGGAACAGAACTCAGATCTTTTAAGATACGGCTCCACTGCAGCTGGGTAGCTCACACTAGCGAGGCTCCAGCTGGCATGCTAAAAATAGCTGTGTGGCCCTTGCTGCTCCATCGGAGACTCTGGCTAGTCACCTGAATTCAAGCCCACGGGGTCAGGTGAGCTGGAGCTCAGATGGCTAGCCTGTTGGAGCTATAGTGTCCATGCTGCTTTTTTTTTAGCGTGCTGTCTCGAGGCTGGCTCGTGCAAGTCTGTCTGGCGGAACTGGGAGGCTCGCGCTCAGCTGCAGTGTAGACATACCCATTGATCCAAGTTCAGTCCCCATCCCCCAGACTGCAGTGCCTCTCTGTATGCCCTGTTGTATTGATTGGTAAATGATGACGTTCATAATGGTGATCACTATCTGCTGTCTTAACTTTTCTACCCATCCCATTCTGCATTTTCTAAAGAGTAAGACAATACAGCATGGAGTGTCATCTCTCTAGTGTTTTAAACAATTACGGTTTTCCTCCTAGCTATATAAATTGCATGCATTTAATATTTAGTTATCTCTAGTCTGTTTACACTAATTTTCATTTATGCAATACATCTAGTAACAGAGGTAGAATGGATTTCTTTTCTATTTTTGTTTCATATTAAAGCCTTGAGGGAAGCCCACTGTTTTTGATCACTCTCTACTGTGATGTAAGCCAGTGTTTGAGTTCTGCTCCAGTGGAATGTCTGAGACTTATATTCATGAATGATGTAGGTTATTTCCTCTTTTCCTGACTGCTCTATTTATAGTTAACATTGTTTGGATCTCCCATGCAGTCATGTGAGAGTGTGTAAAAAAGAAACAATCACAACTCTTCATTTGGCTTGTCTTATCCAACTACGTTCTGTTTTTAGTTTTCTTCAGTGCTACCTAGCAAGATCATTGTTTCTTTGTGTAGGTAAGAGTGTATGGCTTTGTTCTCCTCTAAGGCTATGGAGACCCCGTTTTTTTGCTGCCTTACATGTGATATTGTCATTTATACCTGTGCAAAATGCTGCCAAATCAGAATAACAGCATTTCACACCCGCAGGTGTGCACAAGTGTAAATGGATACTCTTTGATTTTCCAAACTCAGTTAGGATCCTTTGGGGCTGATAATGAGTTCACTTACATCAGTTTTAAACTAAGGTAGCTCTGTTGACTTTATTTGTGCCATTGAGAGATTTGAATAAGCCCTCCTTTATATAGAGAGGAGTCCAAGCCACCAAGTTAGAGTTTATATTTAAGTTCTCAGGACATTCTGGGGCTTTGATTTGGTTTGCTGTAGAAGGAAGTCACAAAGATCAGGTTTGGATCAGAATTCAGAGCCAGGGTTTTGTTGTACCTTAGCACAGGGTCCTGGCAATGGAAAGCCAATACACAGAGGAGGCTGGTTAGCACAAAGCCGCTGCAGCCTGCCCTCCACTGGAGTGTAATAGAGGGCCGGTGCTGCTGAAGAAGTGCGCATCGCTGGCCGATTCAGTGCATCACCTCAGCGGTATCTTATGGCAGGGCTTTTGCTTATCACCCAAATTAAAACTGTCTTTCCTTGGTAGAAAAGCTGAAGTAGGGTAGGGAACTAGCTCCAATGAATCTGGCCCTCTATCTAGCAAATCTCCCCCTTTTACAGATATTTCTAAGATTCAAGAGTGTTACAAATGCTTGCACTGTCAATATGTAGGAAATTAAAAAGCTGGGCTGGGCTATGCCACGTTGGGTTATTGAATGAGATGCATCATACAGACTTTTGGAAAGAGGGATGTGAAATGACAAAGCAAACAAAATGAGCAGGATTCTCTGTCAATGGAAGCACTGGCTGTCCTTAACAAATGCTGAAAAGGACATGGTTAGGCATATCCACAACATGGCTTTTGCTCCAGGATAGGAACAATGGGAAACAGACATTGGATATAAAATCCAGATGGTTCTTGCATGGCTACATTGTCATGATCCAAGAAAATACGGCAAGCGGAGCTCTGACTAGCGCTCGGCAAATCTCCAAAGATTCTGGGATCTAAGTCAGATAAACTGAACAATGGCGTTGGTCACCCCGCAGGGTTCGGTTTGCAGTGAGTAAGGCTCTGAGTGGGCCTAGCGGCCCGGTGTGAATCTGAGAGTGTACAGTTCTGTGCCTACCCGAAAGCAGACTTTTCTGAGCACACCTGAGGCTTGTGTGTGAATTTTTGTATCAAAATCATGTGAGATTGGTAGATTCCACTGAGTTTTGCTTTGGGATTCTGGGTTCCCTTGATCTCAGTGGTCAAATCGAATTCTGTGGCTGGGCAAGGTGGCAACCCATGTGGATCAGAACAGAAGAAAGCCACCGAGTCTCTCACAGCTTTGATTATATTGGGCCAGTTGCCAAGAGTACCGCTGGAGTTCCAGCTTTTCAGAATAGGCTTGGCAGCAGCAACTATCAGGAGTTGAATTTCTTTTTAAAGAAAAAGGACCAATAAATGGCTTATTGAGACCATGAACCCCCCCAAGCACCTTCCATTCTAGAATCTCAATGTGCTAGCCAAAATGTAGGTTTCTTTATTCAGTGCCTGAATGTGGACTTGGTTTTCAAAACTGAAAATGTTGGCTGAATTTAGTGTTTCCGAAACTTTAGAAGGTTAATCCCCCAGTCCTTTAGGAAAGTAAAGCCAATCACACTGCTGTCTCAGGGGTGCTGTGTGTTGTTTAAGGCCTACCCTATCACAGACCAGGATGTGGGTGGTCATGTCTAGTGGTCGGAGCCGTGGCAGTCCGGTCTAGTGGACAGAGTAGGAGTCAGCGGCCAGAAACAGAGCCCTGAGTCAGAGCCAGAGCCCAGAATCAGGAGTCAGAGCCAAGGGTCAGGAATCAGGAGTCAGAAACCGAGCGGGGCAGAAGCAAGGCTGGCAAAGGAGCAGTCACAGCTGTGGGAATAAGGGTGGAGCAGCCAGCGACCTTCTTCTTCTGCTAGATGGTGAAACAGTCTCACCAGCTGAGTCTGTACCACCTGCTACATCCATCATACGTTCATGCCACTACGCTTTCTTACCCTGCTCTGTATCCTTAAACAAACATCATAGAGCTTTTTTAATGTTACCCCACTGTGCTGATACTCCCCTTAAACCCCTCATAGTACAGTCTGTCACCCTGAAGCATCTAAATTCTTCCTGAAGAGCCTGTCTTTCCTGGGAACATAGGCCAGCCAATCAGGTGATTCTGCCGCAGCCCAGCTGTGGACTGTGGACTGAGCCAGCTAGCCCCAGCCTCCACTGATGGAACTCAGGCCCATAGTTCCTGACATCCCCATCTTAATTCAGAATTCCTCCTCTTCTGGGGTACACTTCACACTTTGGGAAATGTTGGCCTACTTCATTTTCACTTCTGTGAGGTGGCTGAGTATTATTATCCCCATTCTCCAGATAGGCAAATAACAGGCACCGGGATAAATACAGCGCTGGCTGGGGCAAGTGAAACGGGAGTCTTTGGGAGTTACGGTCACTTATATCAGGGTTAAATTTATGCTGCAGGGAGTTCACCGTTCTTGCCATTTCCTAATAGCAGTAACTGCTGGTTCCTGTTGTAATTATGGGGACGTTCAGGTAGCACGGTGCGTTAGCTGTTGGCAAATATAGGGTTTCTTAAAGGCAACCCCCGGACATGACTTGTCCAGGGTCATATAGCAAGTCAGTGGCAGAGTGTAACAGGTCACTGATCTAGGAGAACGTAACTGATCAGAGGCAACGCCTCTTAAGGTACAGAGAGTCAGGGGAAGAACCTGCATTTTGCTTTCTGCACCAGCTTGGCAGAAGGAGATATCTGCTGGGAGTGGAGAAAGAAGCTCTAGCACAGAGAGGCTCTAGGAAAGGCTAGGGAGCAGGTCCTGGGTTTCAGGAAGCAGCTATAGAGCCTACACGCGATTTGTGTTGAGCTGAGTTGACACCAAACTGTCTTGTTAAATAAAGAAAACCCCGAAGAAAGGGACTGAATTTCTGCTGCTGTTGGGAGATTTTTTCAGGACACTGGCTGATAGTTGGCCCACAGACTCAGACACGAAGCCAGGTCTCCTGACTCCCACCCCTCTTTTTTACGATGATGGCAAATACTGACCAGAAAATAATGGCACATAAGAAAACAGAAAATGAGTGTTTCATAGCCACGAGATGCAGTGGCTCCCGCAGCAGTTGTACCACGTGCAGACAACCTCTAGAATTTGTCTTGCAATCCCGTTGCATTGTAAGAGTAAAATAAACTGCTGGTTTTTGCCATCACTGGGAGAATGGGACGTCATTTTCCCTCCCTTTCTCTTCTTGGCAAAATAAAATAAAAAAGTGAAAAGAAAGAGAAGTATGAAAAAGAAAATGTGGGGAGGGATGGGCACTGGGAACAGCTACACTGTGTAGTTTTATGAAGTAGTTCTTTTCTCAGCCACCAGATTGTAACTGCTGCAGCATGAGTGTACTCAGCACAAGAAGGATGTGGAAAAATTGGAAAGAGTCCAGCGGAGGGCAACAAAAATGATTAGGGGGCTGAAGCACATGACTTATGAGGAGAGGCTGAGGGAACTGGGATTGTTTAGTCTGCAGAAGAGAAGAATGAGGGGGGATTTGATAGCTGCTTTCAACTACCTGAAAGGGGGTTCCAAAGAAGATGGAGCTCGGCTGTTCTCAGTGGTACCAGATGACAGAACAAGGAGTAATGGTCTCAAGTTGCAGTGGGGGAGGTTTAGCTTGGATATTAGGAAAAACTTTTTCACTAGGAGGGTGGTGAAGCACTGGAATGGGTTACCTAGGGAGGTGGTGGAATCTCCTTCCTGAGAGGTTTTTAAGGTCAGGCTTGACAAAGCCCTGACTGGGATGATTTAGTTGGGGATTAGGTCCTGCTTTGAGCAGGGGGTTGGACTAGATGACCTCCTGAGGTCCCTTCCAACCCTGATATTCTATGATTCTATGATTCTAATAGGGTTCTCCTTAAGTTTCAGTTCATATGAGTTTAGACGCACTTTCAAGGATATAAAAAAATTGGAAATCAGCCCACAGGGTTATCTTAGACTTATTTTACTTCTATCTGCTTCCTCTTAAAAAAACAGAACACACACATGACAAAGGGCCAGATTCTATTTTCAGTTATACCAGTGGCATAAATCCAGAGTAACTCCATTGAAGATAACCAGATTACACCGGAATTTACAATGGTGCAAATGAGAGCAGAATTAGATCCAACATGATGTTTACTCTTCTAATTTAGATTGTTTTGAATATTTTTAACATACTGTTTGATTAGGCTTGAAAATTGCACTAAATTGCAGCTCAGTAACTATCTGAAGCAGAGATTAGAACCACGCTAATGCCAAATAAAGAGCTTGTTTTCATGATCTCCATTAATCAGTGGAATTGCATTAAAATAAAACTTGGGAATCAGGCCCTTTGGTATTACACTGATGTCTAACTATATTCATAAGTGGAAGATAGCTATTTCTCTAACCCAGTGGTCTCCAAACTTTTTTGATCGCGCACCCCTATCAGTAAAAAAATTTTGAGCACGCACCCCCTGCCGCGCTGGCTCTACCATTTTTGCCGAAGCAAAAAAAAAAAAAAAAAAAAAGCGCCGCTTGGACTTCCGCCCGAACTGCCGAAGCAAAACAAAAAAAAAAACAAAAAAACCCTGCCACGCCCCCCCAAGGATCCTCTTTCGCACTTCGGAGACCACGGCTCTAACCCACCCATTCCTCTCTCCGTTTATAAACCTTCCCTGCAGTGTTCAGTAGTATTTGCTGCTGTTGGTAGTTCTCTGAATAGTTTTGTTGACGTGTGGTAATATTTTGTTAATGTTTTGGAGAAGTCCCACAGAGTTGGAGATTATTATATCACATTTCATAAGAGTCAACGAACATGCTTGCTTATCTTTCATTTACTTCCCATTAGTTGAACAAATTACCACTCTGTGCAATTGGATAAACTGCTGCGGATTCCACCATCGAGACAAAAATAAATTAGGGTGGATTTGTGAAATAGTCAAGGAATATGTCCAAACACTCAGTTGGTGATTTATTTTTTTGCAGTGTTTTTTTTTTAATGCTGTTTCTATTAAAATTCCACTGTAAAAGTGAAATCCACAGATGGTAAAGCTACATGATGGAAAAATATGAAGGCTTGTGTATATTCTGGAGTCACATTGAGCCTGATTCTCCACTGCCTTGCATCTTCTGTGATCATTTACGCCTGTGCAAAGTGGATATAAAACTCTGCCAAATCAGGGTGGTAGCTCTTTACCACCACTTTACAGGTACACCATCAGGATTATTGTTATTAGTGCTGCAGTAGCACCTCGCATCCCCAGTCATGAGACACGACCCAACTAGGTACTGTGCATACTCAGAAAAAAAAGACAATCCCTGGCCCCAGGAGCTTCCAAATCTAAGGCCAGGTCTACACTACAAACTTCTATCTACTCAAGTTACATTGGCATGCTGCAGTTAGCATATCACTTGTGTGCGTGCATACTTGGCTTCTTGTGTCAGCAGTGCGTGTACTCACTGGGAGTGCTTGTATCGATGCCGAGTACCATGCACCATGGGTACATATCCCAGTGTGCAATTCGCCACCATCCAGCGCACTGTCTTTTGGGAAGTTTCGGCAATGCATGATGGGGCTGAAATGAGTGACGCAGGGGTGACTCGGAGTATTGGGTCAACTTCCCAGTTTGCAACTGTCTCCATCCCATAATGTTATATGTATCCCATAATTGTTGTGCCTTTTTTTCAAAATCCCACAAATCTGCACGGCCAGCCTCACTGTCCACCATCTCTGACAAAAGCATGGAGCCTGCACAGTTCTGTGCTATTGTCATGAGCAGTTCAACACAGAGTGTATGATCTTGCAGTATTTGCAGAGCCGCAAGAAGAACCGAATGAGTGGGGAACGGTTCCTTGGAGGACCAATTGCTGTGGGACATAGCAAGAATCAATTCAGGGTTGTTGGTGGCTTTCACAGAGCAGCTGCAGATGATGGAGCACCACTTCTGGGACCAAGAAACAAGCACTGACTAGTGGGATCGCATCATAATGCAAGTTTGGGATGACAAGCAGTGGCTACAGAACTTTCGGGTGGTGATTGCATTGTGGAAACTTGCAATGCCTGACAGCTACCAGTCAGTCAAGAATCAATTTGGAGTTGGGAAATCCACTGCAGGGGCCATTGTGATGCAAGTGTGCAGGGTCAT
This sequence comes from Emys orbicularis, assembly GCF_028017835.1. Classification (NCBI taxonomy): domain Eukaryota; kingdom Metazoa; phylum Chordata; order Testudines; family Emydidae; genus Emys; species Emys orbicularis. The sequence continues at coordinate 352,776,269 of NC_088683.1, forward strand.
TAATCATCTCCTGCTACGCAGGACTGTGACTCTTGGCAATGTGCAGGACATAGTGGATGGATTTGCAACAATGGGGTTCCCGAGCTATGGTGGCGTGATAGATGGCACACATATCCCTATTTTGGCACCAGATTACCTTGCCGCTGAGTACGTCAATGGAAAGGGCTCCTTTTCTATGGCAAGCACTGGTGGATCTCCAGGAACACTTCTCCGATATCAATGTTGGCTGGTCAAGAAAGGGGCGTGACTCTCACATCTTTCACACTGGACTGTTCAGAAAGCTGCAAGCAGGGACTTTCTTACTTGAATGTTAGATTACCATTGGGAATGTTGAAATGCCAATAGTGATCCTGGTGACCCAACCTACCTCTTCCTCCCCTGTCTCATGAAGTCGTACACTGGGCACTTCAACAACACCAAGCAATGAATCAGCTACTGGATCAGCAGGTGCAGAATGTCAGTTGAATGTGCTTTTGGTCATTTGAAGGGACACTGGCGTTGTTTACTCATAAGACTGGACCTCAGTGAGAAAAATATCCCAATAGTTATAGCTGCCTGCTGTGTCCTGCATTATATCTGTGAAGCAAAGGGGGGAAAGTTTCCACCAGGGTGGAGACCTGCTGAATTTAAACAGCCAGATACAAGAGCCATTAGAAGAGTTCAGCGCGTAGCTATACAGCTCAAGGAGGCTTTGAAAGACCATGTTACCAGTGAGTCAGAGTAGCGTGCGGTGTTGTAGTATGGTCTACCTGGCTTTGCTCTTTTGTGGCCTAGTAGGGATCGTGTGATGGTTGCTGCACATGTAGGATTATAAGATTGTCAGTGCACCTACTGATTTTGTTTATGAATGGTCCTGTGAATTGTGTTGCATTGTGCAGTAACAAGTGATTGGTCGCTTTCAGAACTGCTACGCACTCGGCAGCACATGTTGTGAACTAACAAAGATTGTGTTCCAAATAAAAGAATTGTATTCTGTAACAGAAGCAGTGCCCCCCTCACCCCCCAAAAAAACCTGTGCAATTTTACAACAAATGCATAAAAAAAAATCAAACTTAATAAATTAAGAGAATAGAACTTATGAAGAGGAAAGAACATTGATGTCCATTTCAGCTACAGATACACCAACCGTGGCTTTCACAGGTCTGATTGTTGGCCTCCCTGGCCTTCTGGTATGCCTGCCGCAGCTCCTTGGCTTTCACACAGCACTGCTGCTGGTCCCTGTCATATTGCTTCTCCTGCATTCCCTGAGCAATCTGCTTGTAGGCGTCCACATTTCTACAGCTGGTTTGAAGCTGGGCCTGCACAGCCTCTTCTCCCCACAGGCCCAGGAGAGCCAATACCTCCTGTCTGCTCCAGGCAGGAGTGCGGCTGGAGTGTGTAGCTGGCATGGTCAGCTGGGCAGTTGCATTCAACAATGGAGAACTGCTAGGTGTGCAATCAGGAAAAGGGATGTCAAAAATTTACAGGGCTTTAAAGGGGAGAGGATGCTTCCAGTCTCCCTGACCCCTGGGCAGTGACACAATGGTCACCAGAGCAGTCAATGTGGGGCATTATGGGACAGCTGCTGGAGGACAGTTAGGGTTGACATAAATAACTCTGTCTTTGTACTTGCACTGCGTTGACCTAAATATATCAACTGTGGCTCTACCCCGCTTGGGGAAGTGGTGTTACTATGTCGGTATAATGGGGGGCTTACATCGCTGGGAGACAAATTTAAGTGTAGACACGTGCACAATTACGTCAATGTCAGCTGCCTTGCATAGACCGAACTTTGTAGTGTAGACCAAGGCCTAAGCTATAAATGACCACAGAGGGTGTCAGGCACTGAAGAGTCATGTTTCTTACCTTGCTTTTGTCCTCCCCCTATGCTGAAAGTAAGGTCGTTGATTGATTACCTCTTAGCAATGGCAAAGGGGCTCAGCCCTCTTGTTACCTCTGCTGTTATGGACACACTCATTCATTCTCCTCCTATCTTGCTGACAACTCCTTCACTGTCCCCTGTGCGGACTGAGGAGTTTCAAACACATAATGAAAACAATTTGAGCATCAAGCACCCTTGAACGAGGTCCATCCATTTTTCCTTTCATTCACTTTTACCATCTGACAAGGATTCTCCCTTGTATCATTCTTTTCTTCAGGTGCTCTCCAACTTTTCTTAATAGAGTATTAGTGTTAAGTTCAAGTGGCTTCTTTAATTCCTCCCATAATGTACAAAATCCTCATCCTGTGCTTGGATTGTGTTCACACAAGTGGGTTTTGTTGGTACAAAATGGATCCACTATCACATTAAGGACATAGTTGTAACTTAACATCTCTCTCTGCCGTGGCCGGCTCACACCGAGAACAAGAGCTCAGTGCTTTGAGATTGCTAAGTGCTTTGAGATCTACAGATGAAAATTGCTATATTAGAGTTAGGTATTATTATTATTATTTTATTATTATTGCTACCAATTAAGGGATTACTTCTTTAGCTCAAGTGGTAAGTGATTGTTATACAGCTAGGTAATCTACTTGAAAATGTGATTCTGTATTCTCCTGCAAGATATGCAGTGTGTAATATTAGTGATTTGAAAAAGTAGTTAAGTATAAATTAAATAGATACAATTTATTAACAATCAACTGCTTAATTGCAGCCAGTTCTACCTGGCATATGCAGTGATACTGACCTTCCTTACTGCCCCACGTGCCCGTTGTCCTTTTGGTGAACAAACTCTCCAGCAGATTTTCATGACGTGATGCTGAAAACACCTGAGCCCCATCTACACCATCACTTATATCACTATTTTTATTGTAGATGCAGCCCCGGGTTACATAGAGATACAGTACTGCACATACAGGGTAGGTAATAGACAAGAGAAGCTTTCATTTTCTTGTAAGTATCAATACCTCAGTGGTGTAGCAGTACTATATTGTGTAGTTAGCTGGGTGACTTGAATTTGGAATAGTTTCATGACTGGGAACAGATTGTGTCATATAGGTAGCATATTTAATCTGGGAGGCTGGAGAAAGATTGACTGCACAGGGCACTGGGTTAGAGGAAAGCCTCTTCTTGTTCTTCTGACAAGAGATAAGGAGTAAATGTGTCAAGTTCTGCTCTCTTTTATGTTGGAAATTGAGTTACTGCAGATTTGCACCTATTTTAAAGAAAGCAGAATTTGGCCCATAATCATTAATGTGGGACATAGTGAATCTTTATAGTCCCTTACTCTGGAAAACCTGAACTAACTTCAAAGAGCGTATTTTAATTAACTGTTGTACTCATTGCCGGAGGAGGGTGTAACATGAAAAGGGGATTAAACACCCTGCTGTGTTCTTGCCAAAACTTCAGGCACAAGCATACTGCAGACTGGATAATGTCTGCATCAACATTTACAAATGTAAAACTTCATTGTCTCCACTAGTGCCTTGGAATGCACCTCCAGATTAGAAGCCTCTCTGTTCTAGTGCCTTTGCTGTGCCTTGACTCATCAGTCACTAGTTAATTCGTGTCATTATGACCATACATCTTCATAGCCATCAGGAATATTTGCTTCCTCCTCGTGGTGCTGCACAGGTGACATGAAGCTGGCCAGTTCCAGATCCGTGGTGAAGATGCTTCACAAAAGTAAGAGCATGACCAAAGAACATTTTAATGTGTGGAGAAGCTAGGTAATGGGTCGGATTCTCCACTGCCTTGCGTGGTCATTTATACGTACAGAAAGTGTGTCTAACACTCAGCCAGAGCTTCCCTCCTGGGGCCGCTCTTTTCCTGGCTAGATCTTTAGATAGATTAGAGTACCCTAAACCTCTGGAGGCCTAGGGCAGTTGGGGATTAGCAGTGCTTAGGGACCTGTGGCCATGCTGCCTATATCAGCAACTGGATGTTGGAGGGGTTATAGCCTTCAAGGCAGTTCTGTAACCCCTGAGTTTTTCCCTAAACCAGGGGTCTCAAAGTCCCGGCCCGTGGGCCATCTGCAGCCCGAGAACCTCCCCACTGCGGCCCATGGAGGAGAGACGCAGGCAGACACGCTGCTGGCAATCTCTGCTGCAGGAGCCGCCCCCCGCAGCTCCCATTGGCTGGGGGAGAGGGACAGAGATACTATCATTAGTTGCCAGGCAGAGTCAGCCATGGAGGCAGCATCACTTTTTTCCACAATGAATATACAAGTCAAAATACCAGACACAACTATCTGATGCACACCTTGCTGCAATCCTGAAGGTTTCAACTGCTCAGTCACTGAGGCCAAACATCAACAGACTGACAGAACTGAAGCGTTGCCAGGTGTCTGGCAAACACTAAAAACTCTCTGACAGGTGAAGAATTGTATAAAGTTGTATGACAGTTTTATTATTCTACGAAATTCGAAATAAAAAATACAATATAAACATTTTCTTTTCTGAACACCATATTCAGTGATATTATTGGCTCTCTGGGAGGATTTGAGGACTGGCACTGGCCCTAAGGTAAATTGAGTTTGAGACCCTTGCCCTAAACACAGGTGATCCTCGAAGGACCGGGTGGGGAAAGGGTCAAAACTGAAGTCCAAGGGCTTCAGCCCCAGCCAGGGGGCCTGTAACCTGAGTCCCGCCACTCAGGGCTGAATCCCTCAGGCTTTGGCTTGGGCCCCGAGCCCCAGCAAGTCTAAGCCAGCCTTGGCGACCCCACTTTGGGGTCCCAACCCACAGTTTGATAACCGCTGATGTAGCAATAAGACTTCAAGAAGCGGTGATGCTCCCTGACCATGAGTTGAATGGGTGAGCACACTCAGCCTTCCCCCCTGAATAGAAGCATATCAAGCAGTAACATCACCTCCATGCTCGGCCATGTCGTATTGGTTAATTGTATTATTGTCACGGATAGTTTGGTCTGGTTACTCTGTAAGTATCTCACTGAGATTAGGTTCTCATGCAAATATACCTGTATTTAAACTAGTCCAGCAGGAGGTTGTCATTCAGTTCCCGCATCTCCTTTTTCAGTGTTCTCCATCTCAGTAGGATAGTTCTGTATGCCCAGAATATTGTACAAGGGTATGGCAATTTGGTTGTTGTGTTTATTGATGTTACATTATTGACAGTACACTGACTAAGAAAAACTCAGGGTGATAGCATACATGGAAACAATAATAATAATTATATAATCTTACCTCTCAGCAATGTTCTTAAAAAAAAATCTATAGCCCAAATTTTGTTCTCAGTTATTTATCCATTTAAATCAATTTAAAAGTGATTCACCTGCAGCTGATATCTCAGAGCCCCTAACACCTCACGAGAAGCCCAGGCAGGGACCTATTCCCAAGCAATCTGGGCACAGACCCTCCACCCCCACCCTCCCCCAACTGTAACTGATTGCAGCCCAGGTTTGTTTTATTCACACAGCATGGAGACATCCATAAAACCAGACTCTCTCATTAAACAGCCATTACAATTGTTCAGTTAGCTTGCGGTATTAAACAAAACCCGGCTGTTCCCTGTTTCAGCTGTTTGACACCCATTTGGAGGGCTGGGGTCACAGATCATTGACAGATTTGAAGGTTCAGAGGTAGGCCCTGAGTCTCCTCTTTCTCTTTGAGAATTCAAGGCCCCGTAAAGGGGCAAATCTTGGAGAGGAGGCAGACTGAGAAGGGAGGAAGCGATGCCAAGAGAAGGAAGTGGAGGAGCTTGGTGGTGATGGGGAGACGAAAATGGGAGGAATAAGGACTTCCTCCCCAGGAAGGAAAACTGTCCCACAAGTTGCCCTGGGAGCAGAGGTGTGATCTCACTGACTGGCTACAAGTAAGCGAGTTTATGCAAATATATGAAAACATAATGCACATTTGATCTCAGGCTTTTTGACGGTCCAGTGTCCCCAGGGCTGAATAGAGAGTTAATTATTAACTTTATTTTCAGAAGCTGTCCCTGGTATTTGTGTGGTGTCCTGTTCCCTGTATGAGCTCAATCCTCCATCATCAGGGAGTGGGGGGAGAGGTTGACATTGTCTTCAACGGGAGCAAGAAAGGACCCAATGTGAAAATTGCCCTTCATTTTTCATGTTGGAGAGATGAAATGGTGTGTGTGTCGTTTGCACACCGAGCTGTACATAAAATCACTGAGAAACTAAAAAATCAAAACAAATTAAAAAAAGCTCCAAAGTCCAGCTCTGTTTCATTTAACAAGCAGTTAAAGTGGGGAAAAAAATGTTTAAAAGCCAAACTTAAAAGGAACATTGCAGAGTCTCCATTGAAACATCTACCATCCTACTCACTGAATTCCTCTGCTTATTTGAATCCACTTAACTAAGGGGGGGGGGGGGGGCGAGTCAAATCTTGTGGCAAGAGGAGAGGGGGATTTTAGCAGTTGGGTCAATAAGCATGACAAGAAAATGTGTTTCCTGACAGAAAAACCCCCAAACAAATACGGAGGGTTTTTTTTTTTTTTTTAATCTGTTCAAATGAAAGCTTTGGTTTTCTTTCATTAAACAAAGCACAGAATTCTTTCCATACTGTACTGTGCTCTGACAGGAAGGCATAAATTATCCAGAAGTCTCTCTGAAATGGAAAGTTGATTATTCACCTAGATGAAATATGAGTGGCAATACCAAGCAGAAAGGCCTGGGAGTCCCCAGCTTTGCTTAGACTAGCTGTGGGACTGGGGGGAAGTCACTGAATGTTTCTGTTCCTCGGTCCATCATCGTTAAAACACGTCTGTTCTCCCACCCTTTGTCGGTTTTGTCTATTTAGATTGTCAGTTCTTTGGGGCAGAGAATCTCTCTCACTCTGTTTGTACACTGCCTTGTGCCATGGGGTCCCATAGGGATTGGTTTGGCCCTACATTATTTAACATCTTTATCAATGACCTGGAAGAAAACATACAAGTATCACTGATAAAAGTTTGCAGAGGACACAAAAATTGGGGCAGTGGAAAATAATGAAGAGGACAGGTCACTGATGCAGAGAAATCTAGATCGCTTGGTAAACTGGGCTCAAGCAAGCAATAAGCCTTTTAATATGGGTAAATGTGTATATCTGGAAGCAAAGACTGTGGGCCAAACTTACAGAATGAGGGACTCTATCCCGAGAAGCAGAAACGCTGAAAAAGATTTGCCGGTTGTGGTGGATAATCAGCTGAACATGAGCTCCCAGTGTGATGCTGTGGCTAACAAGCCAATGTGATCCTGGGATGCATAAACAGTGGAATCTCGAGTAGGAGCAGAGAGATTATTTTACCTCTACGTTTGGCACTGGTGCGACCGTTGCTGGAATACAGTGTCCAGTTCTGGTGCCCACAAGTCAAGAAGGATGTTGATAAATTGGAGAGAGTTCAGAGAAGAGCCACAAGAATGATGAAGGACTGAAAAATAGGCCTTATAACGATAGACTCAAGGTGCTCAATCTATTTAGCTTCACAAAGGGAAGACTAATGGGTTACTTAAAAACAGTCTATAAGTATCTACACGGTGGCAATAAGGTCTACATTTTTAACAGTGAAAGCACTTAACCACTGAACAATTTACCAAAGGTTGTGGTGGAGTCTGCATCGATGACAATTTTAAAATAAAGATTGGGTGTTTATCTAAAAGATCTGCTCTAGGAGTTATTTTGGGGAAGTTCTCTGGCCTGTGCGATACGGGAGGTCAGACTAGATGATCACAATGGTCCTTTCTGGCCTTAGAATCTATGACTGAGACTCTAACCTCAAGGAAGTCTCTAGAGGCAGTTGCTATGTTAATAATCGGACGGCAGTCTTGTCAAGTGGTTAGCATGAGACTGGAAATTGAAAGATCTGGGTTCAACTCTCAACTCATGGCATTGTTTATAATTTTTGTTTACATTGCAGTGGTGCCCAAAGGGTCCGGTCGGGATCAGGCTACCAGTGAACAAACATTGGTCCCAGCCCTGAAGAACTCAAAGTCTAGAGTACAGAGTTTTAAAGGTATTTAGGTTTCTAAACATGCTAGGCACCTAGCTCCCATTGATTTTCAATGGCAGTTAGGCACTTACATCCTGCATCTTTAGGCTCCTAAATACCTTTAAAACTCTGGCCCTTAGAGTCCCGATCCTATAACCTGCTCTGCTGGGGTGAAACCTGCACCCTTGCAGAACCCCATTGACCTCAGTGGGGCTGTGTAAAGGCAGAGGGCTGTGCTTTTAAGGTGTTTGCACGATATGGGCCTGACATAAGACGACAAAGTCCAGATCCAACAGTAGAAGGATTCACAATGACTTCAGTGGATGTTGGATCAAATCTCAAGTGACTGTGACAAACAGTAAGAGAGAAGCAGGAGTGAGGACAAAGAATAATAGTAATAAATTAATGCAGAGCATAGGCTAATAATACACACAGCTCTGTCACTGGCTCCTATTGACTTTGGGGTTAGCACAGCATCCTGAGTAACTTTACAAACTTGTATAGCCAGACCACACTTGCTCTCCTGTTTTCACTATTTAACAAGCAAACGTCCGCTATTAATGAATGCAGGGTCCTTTAATTATGTTACCTCTCCATTTACCTTGTTAGCTATCTATTGATATTAGATCTCTATGCAATCTTTAAAAAATAGGAAACATAGATGGACTTAACCAGCTGTTGTTTATTGGGATGATTAAGTGGAAGTTTTACACAGAAAATTTACAGAGCATTGTTTGTCCTGAGCACAGAACATGGTGCCAAGAATACATCTGTATAACTGACTACTCTCTGGCCAAGGCAAGTCATTTACCCTCTCTATTGTCTCCAGTTTCCTCATCTGTAAAATTGTGATTACTCTTTAGTGTCAACTGCATGCCTAGACATATGGGAAGTCATGGTCACAGCCCTCATAGGGAACCTTCCTCCCAAGGATGTTATGAGTATTATTTAATCTATGTTCTCCACTTTGAAGTTAAATGTGAAGGATGACTGTCATTATTGCTGTTGGGCTATCAAGCCTGACCCAGCAAGTCTTCTGCTCGGAGTTCCCATAGAAAAATTCCCAAAGAATCTAGGTCTGACTATTTACTCTTTTTCCAATTGCTGGACCCCACCGCTACCCCTTTCTCCAGATTTCATCCACTAGAGAAATATCTGGATAATTGTGACCTCAATGAGAGTTTTGCTGGGGAGAGAGCTCCCAGGATCAAGCCCCCAATTACTCAGAACAATCTGGCCCATGCATTTCTCTCCTCAGACTCTGTGCCAGCCTGAGTGAGTTGCTACTTTTTGTTTTCACGGAGAGGTTTTACACACTGATGTCTTGCCAGTGCTGGCAACAAGTTAAGAGGCAGGAATGAGCATGGCATGACTCCTGCAGAATTCAACATCTTCCTTGGCTTGTGAATCTGGACCTCAAAATCAATTGCTCATTTTTTGCTGTACCAAGGGTCCTGGGCTCCAAACCAAGAAACTTCTTGATTTGCAAAGGCACACATTTGAAAAGCGAGCGCTAGAGAGAGGGAGAGAGAGAAGACATCTGTTCTAGTGTGTAATGAAATCCTAATGCTGAGCAGACATGTGGGAGATCAAGAAATGCTTTTAAAATATTAACAAAATTGCAAAACAATCCCCGGGGGAGCTTTGGGAATATTTGATTTGATGACACTGAGATTCCAATTTGTTCTTCCCCAAGAGCCAGAAGAGACGGCGTGTGAGTCAACTAATCCCTTGGAATGGCTTCTTTCTTAAATACTCCGTAGTTATTGCTCACATTGTTTACTCTGATTTGGAGGGCTTCATGTATTAGCCTGAAATCAGAGATTAGAGCTGGAATAGAAATCTGGTTGTATTTTCCTCTGCCTACTGCACAGTTATCCCTGAGCAGTGTGCCCTAAACTGTGGCTACTCCATGTACAGAAGCCTACTGAAAAATCAGTTCCAGCTAATTTATTATTTGTACTCCTTTTAATGAAGATTTTAATGCTGAGAGCCATGCTGACCAGCCTTAAAAATTAATGGCAAGGGGGGGAAAGCTATCCTTAGGAAATTCCTTGGGAATACCCCTCCTGCTGACCTACCATTGTAGTCACCAGTGATCCACTGGTATAGATTCCACTTCTGCTAAAAGGATATGGTCTGTTTGTTCCACTGTAACTGTAATGCTCATAAGCAGTGATAGAGCAATGGTAGCATGGACAAAACTAGTACAGTGCCCATGATTGTTTCTCTCTTCACAATATTGATAGGATAGCTCAGTGAAAAAATCCTATAGCACTGCTAGGACGCAGCCTGTTTACACAACTGCCTCTGGATCCACACAGTGTTAGCCTTACCTCTGTTTTTCATTCCAACCTGATTTATTACATCACAGATGTACTAGCCTCATGTTTTCACCATCAAACAGAATAGAAGATGACAGGCCAAATTCAGCCCTGGTATAAGCACGTACATCTCTGTTGAAGTGGGTGGAGCCACCATAGGTCTGAAATTGGCCTTGTATCATGTTCAGATCACAGATTGCATGATTAAAAATAAATCACTTCTTTGAAGTTCCAGGAGCAGCAGAAATTAACGGGTAAATGGCCGTCAATTCCCTTCTCACTTAGGCCAGCTGCACAGCTTTGTAACTCCTTGATTTCCCTGGAGCTGCTCCTGAGTGACACCAGGGTGAGACCAGAATCAGGTCTGATGGATTCCGGTTTTTTACCTAAAGTGTAACTTAAAAGATAAAAACAACAAGGAGTCTGGTGGCACCTTAAAGACTAACAGATTTATTTGGGCATAAGCTTTCGTGGGTAAAAACCTCACTTCTTCAGATGCATCTGAAGTTAGTCTTTAAGGTGCCACCGGACTTCTTGTTGTTTTTGTAGAGACAGACTAACACCGCTACCCCCGATACTTAAAAGATAAAGCAAATCCATCTTGCTAAAAAGCTTAAATAAATTTCTTCCCAAGCTGACAAATTATTAAGCCCCTTTCTTAATCCTTAACATAGATTCAACCTGGATTTACATAAAACCCTGCTGGTGGAAAGTCCACCCGCAGGAAGATGCAAATGGTAGAAAATATTCACAAGCCCCATTCCAGCGTGACGGTGCCAGCACAGGCCCAAAAAGCCGGGGGACACAGGCTAGGAAAGGGGTGCGGCCAGGACAATGTGCTAATTTAGCACTTCTCCTTGGGACCTCCTCTGGCTGAGCCTGTGGCAGAATGCTACCAAGCCTCTTCTCTCTCCCAGCATATCACTGTAGCCAGCCACTGTGAAGGAAATGCCTATAAGAAGAGTCTTCGATCAGAGATTTCTGTTAAGTGGGAAACTACACATTGTGATGGGAGGGGGGAAATTGCCACCACCAGGAAAGAGGTGGTAAAGGGAAATCTTATTCACATGTGTGTTACCTCCTACCCAGACATTGTTTAGCATCTATGCATCCACTTGGACTGAGGCCAATGAATCAAACAAAATTCTCCTTGTAATTAGATGCTTAATGAAAAACAAACAGAGGTCTCATGGCCCAGCTTTGGAGAGGATTGTTTCTTAAATAGTTGCCCCTCAGGGGCATGTAAAAGCTGAAGTTGGGCAGCATGGATGAACTGAAGTTGGACAGGCATGAGTCACAGTGAAAAGCATGTACACTGTATGAGCTTTGCTGTTCTCTCCAGCCTGTACCAATAGCAGTCACTGGGGCCGCTAATAAGCCTTCTCAGGGTAGGTCTACGGTCGCGGGAGTGTGCGGGGTACAGACACTGCAGGCACAGCTAGCACGTGTATAAATAGCAGTGTAGATGGAATGGCACGGCTTACGCAAGTAGAATAGAGCAGAGTGCCCTGCACACCTGAATCCTCAGGTTTATACCTTATGTGGCTCTCTCCACAACCAAGGAATGCCTCCCAAGTCTGCTCTTTTTAGTCCTGCTGCCGGAGCTTTTCTCCACCGCCGTGAAAGGCTCTAGCAGTGGGGAAAGGCTCAGCTGATGACATAGGTGCTGATCCTGCAGACATACACAGATGTCTAGTCCCAGCAGAGCCCAGAGGGCTACTCACAAGCAGAACGTGAGTCTTTGCAGGAATGTTAGGGCTGTAGCTGAGATCTTTTCTTATGGTCAGTGTGCCCGTAATCATGCCGCTTCACACTCTGACCTTCTTAGCTCTCACTAGCTGGTCACCATATTTCCGCGCTTGGGTGGGCCACTGATGAGAGGGAGGCAAGGATATGCTGGAGGAGAGGAAGTGCAGTCAATGGAAGTAGGCATCTGGATCCAGGATTTTGGAAGCAAAGGGTGGCCAGAGAGCTGATGAGAGGAAGGATGAGCCAATGGTTAGGGCACCAGCCTTGGACTCAGGAGATAATTCAGGTTCAATTTCCTGCTCTGCCACAGACTCCCTGTGTGACAATGGGCACATCACTTAAGATAAAACTTTCAAAAGCACCTTAAGTCCCGTTTCCAGAAGCCAGTCTTACTCTTAGGCCTAAATCCCATTGGCTTTCAATGAAACTTTGGCTTCTAAGTGCCCATGTCACTTTTGGAAATGGGACTTAGACTCCTAAGTCATTTAGGTGCTTTTGTGCATTTTACCCTCAATCTCTCTGTGCCTCGGTTCCCTGTTTATAAAACAGGGATAACAGCACTTCCATACTTCACAGGGATGTTATGAGGACAAATACGTTAATGACTGTGAGATGCTCAGATACTATGATGATGGGTGTCATGCAAATAGATAGTTGATGGCGAGGCAAGTGGAAATGAGTGGTTTTTAGATGATATGGGGAATAAGATAAATGGATTTGACAGATAGAGGATTATAACAGTTTGAAATAGAAAAGATCTCTTAGAGCATCAAATTCATCCCCCACACCAGGGCCTGATTTATCGACCTACCTACCATGCTTTTTATAAGGTCACCCATCGCCATGATATCTGAGCATCTTGATATTGTCCCTGATTCAGTACTCCTGGGAGAATTCTGTGCCACTGCACCTGCGCATAATTTATGTACCCTGCAGATTTCTTTGCTTCCCCGCAGAAAAATGACTTTCTGACAGGGAAGCAAAGGGAAGCCACAAGACTGGGCATGTGACCCTCCCCCGCAGCATGTTTCAGGTGCCCAGGGCAGCCGGCAGAAAGGTAAATCACTGTGTGGTAGCAGGTGGGACTGGGGAAGACCTGGCTTGTGGCTTCTACCCTGTGCCGGGCTCAGCTGCTAGTCCTGGATGGGCTGGGGAGGACCAGACTTCCTCTTCCCCTGCACGGCATCTGAGACCAGGCCAGACCCACCTCCAGATTTCTTCCCCAGCTGCAGGAAGCTCTGCAAACTTCCCCTCCCTCCCCCCTGCTTCCTGCACCCATCGCTCCTCAGCTTCAGGGGGAGGAATCCTTGTACAGAGAGCTGCTCCCCCATCTGCCCATCCCCCATGCATCCAGATGCCCTCACACTCAGACCCGCCCACAGAGCCAAGCCTCCCGCACTCGGAACCCTCCCCACCCCGCGATGAGCCCCACTCCCCCTGCACCACCCTGACGGGCCACCCACACCCAGATCCCCACCCCACTGAGCCCCAACCAGCTGCACCTGGATCCCCACCCCACTTAGCCCCACTCCCCCAGCATCTGGACCCTCCACTGAGCTCCCCACACCCAGACCCCCCTGTCGAGCTCTATCCCCCCCGTGCCCAAACTCCACCCTGCTGAGCCCCAACCACCTTTACCTGGACTCCCCTGCAGAGTCCCATTATCATTGCACCCAGAACCCCCCAACAAGGCCCTGTGCATCCAGATCCCCCCGGCACCGGATCCCCCACTGAGCCACCCGCATCCAGATTGCCCCACACAGAATCCTCTCAACCCATACCTGGATCCCCCCACACTAAGTCCCTCCACACTTGGATCCTGCCTTGCTGAGCCTGGCAGCCCACACCTGGTGCACCTGGCACAGAGGGGCAGGGCCCTGGGAGTTGTTTCTGGGGCAGGCCCAGTGCTTGCGCTATGTCAGGGTTGGGTGCAGCCTCACCGCTGAGTCCCAGGGGGAGGATCTCCCACCTCTGTGCAGCCAGTGGCCTGTGCTCCCCAATGCCATGCTGGAGCTTCCACATTTATTTGACGAATAAAATTTGCAGAATTTTGCAGAATTTTAAAATACTGTGCACAGAATTTTTATTTTGTCGGCGCAGAATTTTTAATATTTTGGCGCAGAATGCCCTCAGGAGTCTGGAGATGATATTCAAACACCCTTCAGTTTGTTTCACAGTACAGCATTCTCATTGCATGTGACAGTGGGCTGGTAAAGACAATGAGCCAGCTCCTGTATGAATGGTAAAACCAAGGAATGTTCTACATCTTGTATGTATCCCTTACGTAGCAAGGCAGGTTTTAAATCAATCCCATGTACTTTTTTGTGGGGTGAGTTTGTGGGGTGCGTTTCCTATCACATGTTTCTAAGGAAGCAGCAGCGCTTTGAGTGTGTGTGTGTGTCTGTGTCTGTGTGTGCACACGCGCACATGCACTTCAAGAGACCTACAGAGAAGTTTACGTAGTCGGCACCAGAGGGGTTGAAATAATTTAGGCCGTCTTGGGGATTCAGTAATTGACATTGCCCAAGTGAGCATGGTGAGCTACAAAGCGGTTTGTTTATTTTCCTCACCTTGAGCAGCCAGCATCGTTTAGGTGTTGGGTGAATTCTTTGCCTCTAGCCTGCTCAGCATACCTTCAGTGTCAGGGTTTTCTTTTAAATTTCTATTATTGCTGCTGTTTTGTTTTGCGAGGCGTTTGTTTACATTATTCTTCTCAGTTCATTTCTCTCAGGGGAGCCACTTACTTGTCTGCACTAGCTCCCGTCAACAGTAGTTGACAGGGGGAGTTATGGGTTAACTGCTCTGTTTAGAGCAACTGGCAGGTGCTGGTGTCGCTCAAGTTAAATGAAAATATAAATATCTGTCTTCCTACCCAAGAAATCAGATCACATTTGGGGGAACAGGCCTAAGAGTTTGGGGACAATCTATTATAAACCTAACAATTCAACACACTATTGACTGTATTTACTGACAGCTTGCATGCTTGACTGCCCAGGATCCCAATATGATAAAACCATGGAGCGAGTTTTTCAGAAGTGAGTTAGCGGTATTGGATGCCCAACTTGTGACAACTCAAAAGGGCCTAATTTTCAGAAAGTGCTGAGCGCTTACCCTCTAAAAATCAGGCCCCTTTAAGGTGTTTCTGATTAAACCCTCAAAAATCAAGGCACCCAAACTCTTGTCTTTATTTATTTTTATCCACTTTTGGTTGCTGGTCAATGGAATGGCATAGTTCATACCATATTGTTAACTCTGGATGTAAAGGAATTTGAGTTTTAAAACAATTTGTAGGAGATTAATCTTATAGGATCCACTCCAATGCCAGGTAAAGTCCAGGGAAAGACTTCCATGGATTTCAGTGGGTTTTGGATCTGGGCGATAGTGCACATAAAGTATTACGGGAGTAAATACAGTGTGTATTCCCATTGTATTTACATTTGGAACTCTCATTACCGCTAACTGGGACATTATACATCTAAATTCCCAGCTCATCAGTGGACATATACAAAAGTAAAAGTTTATTTTGTAGAATATCTTATATAGGGACTGTGTCCCCAAATGATTTGCTGACTAAATAAATAAAAAAAGAAGACAGTGGGCCGCATAGAGAAGTTTCATTTTTCCTACATAATATACAAATAATTCCTATTGAAGTAATAAATAAATGAGCTGATTGCTTGACTAATTACTTTGTTTTAGAATAAATGACTGAAAACAGTGGTGTAAAGAAGAAAGTCAAGGAAAGTATGGGCCCCTTACTGAATGAGGGAGGCAACCTAGTAACAGAGGATGTGGAAAAAGCTAATGTACTCAATGATTTTTTTGCCTCTGTCTTCACGAACAAGGTCAGCTCCCAGACTGCTGCACTGGGCAGCACAGTATGGGGAGAAGGTGACCAGCCCTCTGTGGAGAAAGAAGTGGTTCGGGACTATTTAGAAAAACTGGACGAGCACAAGTCCATGGGGCCGGATGCGCTGCATCCGAGGGTGCTAAAGGAGTTGGCGGATGTGATTGCAGAGCCATTGGCCATTATCTTTGAAAACTCGTGGCGATTGCAGGAGGTCCCGGATGACTGGAAAAAGGCTAATGTAGTGCCCATCTTTAAAAAAGGGAAGAAGGAGGAACCGGGGAACTACAGGCCAGTCAGCCTCACCTCAGTCCCTGGAAAAATCATGGAGCAGGTCCTCAAGGAATCAATTCTGAAGCACTTAGAGGAGAGGAAAGTGATCAGGAACAGTCAGCATGGATTCACCAAGGGCACGTCATGCCTGACTAACCTAATTGCCTTCTATGAGGAGATAACTGACTCTGTGGATGAGGGGAAAGCAGTGGATGTGTTATTCCTTGACTTTAGCAAAGCTTTTGATACGGTCTCCCACAGCATTCTTGCTGCCAAGTTAAAGAAGTATGGGCTGGATGAATGGACTATAAGGTGGATAGAAAGCTGGCTAGATCGTCGGGCTCAACGGGTAGTGGTCAACGGCTCCATGTCTAGTTGGCAGCCGGTTTCAAGTGGAGTGCCCCAGGGGTCGGTCCTGGGGCCGGTTTTGTTCAATATCTTCATTAATGATCTGGAGGATGGCGTGGACTGCACTCTCAGCAAGTTTGCAGATGACACTAAACTGGGAGGAGATACGCTGGAGGGTAGGGATAGGATACAGAGGGACCTAGACAAATTAGAGGATTGGGCCAAAAGAAACCTGCTGAGGTTCAACAAGGACAAGTGCAGAGTCCTGCACTTAGGACGGAAGAATCCCATGCACAGCTACAGACTAGGGACCGAATGGCTAGGCAGCAGTTCTGCAGAAAAGGACCTAGGGATTACAGTGGACGAGAAGCTGGATATGAGTCAACAGTGTGCCCTTGTTGCCAAGAAGGCTAACGGCATTTTGGGCTGTATAAGTAGGGGCATTGCCAGCAGATCGAGGGACGTGATCATTCCCCTCTATTTGACATTGGTGAGGCCTCATCTGGAGTACTGTGTCCAGTTTTGGGCCCCACACTACAAGAAGGATGTAGAAAAATTGGAAAGAGTCCAGCGGAGGGCAACAAAAATGATTAGGGGGCTGGAGCACATGACTTATGAGGAGAGGCTGAGGGAACTGGGATTGTTTAGTCTGCAGAAGAGAAGAATGAGGGGGATTTAATAGCTGCTTTCAACTACCTGAAAGGGGGTTCCAAAGAGGATGGATCTAGACTGTTCTGAGTGGTACCTGATGACAGAACAAGGAGTAATGGTCTCA
Organism: Emys orbicularis; assembly: GCF_028017835.1. NCBI lineage: Eukaryota > Metazoa > Chordata > Testudines > Emydidae > Emys > Emys orbicularis. The sequence goes on from NC_088683.1 coordinate 352,793,448, forward strand.
AGTTGCAGTTGGGGAGGTTTAGGTTGGATATTAGGAAAAACTTTTTCACTAGGAGGGTGGTGAAGCATTGGAATGGGTTACCTAGGGAGGTGGTGGAATCTCCTTCCTTAGAGGTTTTTAAGGTCAGGCTTGACAAAGCCCTGGCTGGGATGATTTAGTTGGGAATTGGTCCTGCTTTGAGCAGGGGATTGGACTAGATGACCTCCTGAGGTCCCTTCCAACCCTGATATTCTATGATTCTATGAAAGACATTGCAAAGTGAATAAACAGAAGCATTAACCAATAATTCCAATTATTGAAGAAAGAGAGAAATTAGAGTTGTAATTAAGGAAGAAAAGATGTGTTTTGAAAGATGAAAATGAGGTGCAGACATTGCAGCAAGGCTGTTCCTAGAAGCAAGAGCTGCAGAGAAAGTTCTCCTGCTGACAGACCTTAATATCAAACCTTTAAAGCTGCAGAATACAGTATCTTCTGATCCTGGATGGATAGGGGCTAGAGATGGAAAACACCTATTGGAATATTGAGTAGAGGCAGCATAGTATAATGACTAAACTGCTGGCTGGGTACCAGGAATCCCTGAATTTGAATCCTGTCTCTGTCAGTGACATGTTGTGTGGCAAGTCACTAGAGATGACATTTTCAAACCTGGGTTCATGAAATTAGGTAGCTACATCCATTCTTAGGGACCTAAATAACAAACTTTGGCCTGACAAGAGAAGTTGGTTGAGTAAAAGATTACCTCACCCACCTTTTCTGTCTAATATCCTGGGACCAACACAGCTACAACAACACTGCATACAAACCATGGCCTAATTTTCAGGGTACTGTGGAGCTGCATTTCCTAATAGGACCAATTGGGCCAGTTTTTATTTAAATGCCTAAATACCGAATTAGGTGCTTCGCTTCAGGAACCCATGTTTGAAAATGTTGGTCTCTGTCACAAGGTGACTGGCCCCTTTAAGAAGGAGGGCACCTATGACTCATCAGCTACCTCCTAATTGGGTTTTAAGAGAGGGCACTTGGGCCATATAAACAGGAGAGCCTGACAACAGAGTGGGCCAGTCAGAAGATTGCAGGTGAGATTCAGAGCTCAGGAGAAGATCTCCAAGGAAAGCTGCAGAGAGCAGAAGGCTGTCTGCAGGCCCTCTCTGGAAAGAGGGAGGAATTATCAGGAAGCCACTACAGGGTTGTCCGGCATACCTTCCTGAGCCAGAGAGCCATGCCCACAGAAGGCTGGAGAAGGCTGAAGACTGAGATATGTTTGTGTGCTCTCTGAGCTGGAGAGCTGAAGTAGGAGGGCCAGAGAGCTGAAGGGTGAGGTGTGGTGAGAGATGCCAGAGCAAAGCCTGAGCATGGCAAGAGATGCTGGAGCTGTACCGGAGGGCCTGAGCATGGCGAGAGATGCTGGAGCTGTACCGGAGGGCCTGAGCATGGCGAGAGATGCTGGAGCTGTACCTGTACCGGAGGGGCTGAGCATGGCGAGAGATGCTGGAGCTGTACCTGTACCAGAGGACCTGAGCATGGCGAGAGATGCTGGAGCTGTACCGGAGGGGCTGAGCATGGCAAGAGATGCTGGAGCTGTACCTGTACCGGAGGACCTGAGCATGGCGAGAGATGCTGGAGCTCTACTGGAGGGCCTGAGCATGGCGAGAGATGCTGCTAGGGATGAGGTGATGGACTGCAGGGACTTGAAGACTGAGAGTACCATTTGGACTATGCTAGGGAATTCTGGATTAAGATTGTGGGATTTATTTTAATCTATTAACCTCACAAGGGCTTAATAGATACTTGGAAAGCCTTTGTGGACTATTTCTAGGAACCATTGGAAGGTGCCCGAGGTAGGGGCTGCCTTATAATAGACAGTCTCTATTTGATCTTTCCCATCTGGACCAGAAGAAGACGACTTGCTTACTTGAGAGGGTTAATGGCCAGCTAACTAAATACATTTGTGCACAGCTTTGAAAATACAAAATGCTAAACGTGTGCTGTAACTAGCTTGTATCCTTCCAAGGTAAGGTTATTCCATACAGTGCATTTTCTACTGCTTTATCCAGTTCTTCTCTATGTGGGTTTGCCTTGGTAGACAAGGAATAGTGTTCAGATACTTGTTGCAGATTGCACTTCATTTTAGGTACTACTCGTACGTCCAGGGCCTATGGCTGTAGCCTAAAGATTGTTGCAACCGATCTGCATCTCATGATCTTGCATCTTTCCTGAAACTAGGTGATGTCACCTGATAAGCATCTTGTTAGACCCTCAGTCAAAGTCTTAAGCAATCACACAGAACAGTACAAGTCTTATAGATTATGACTAATGTACTTTCATGGGATCTTTAAAAATATTAAGCCCCATACTATCACTGTGAAGTAGGTAAGAATGATTAGTCCTGTTTTATGTATGGAGGAAAAAGGAAGTTAAATGCCTTGTCCAGAATTGCACAATAAATTAGTGATACAGCCAAAAATAGAACCAACCAATCTTGTTTCCCAGTTTCTTGCTCCTAAGCACTAGACATAATTCCCTATCCACCTAAGGCATATGGGCTGTAATCAAGATGTTTTACTTGATACTTAAAGCCACTATCTTCTTAACTTAAATCCACTGCCTTTCGGACTTGTGCAAGGTCAGGAATGTACACAATACCGTGCAGAGATAGTGGAGTCAGGATAGCTATCTTGACTTAGTGCTCCTCTCCTTTTCTACCCATGGTAGAGAGAGAAATTCATGTTTTATCTTTCTAATCCTACAACTGAAGCTAAACTATGATTTAAAGGTGTCCACTGAACAACTATATTCTTCTTCAAGTGCTGTTCCCTATGTGTATTCCACACGTGGGTACGCATGCGCGCCATGGGCCTGAGTCCGGAAATTCTACCAAGCAGTGCCCATTGGCCTGCATGTGCACAGTAGATCTCATGCTCCCGACCAAAGGTATAAGAGGCAGTGCGGGCCAGCGCCTCTCCAGTTCTTTCTAATCACCGTGTGGCCTGAGTTGGAATCCTGTCTCCTCAGAGTTCTCCAGCTTTTTTGATAAAACTTGTAAATAGATTTGTAAATAGTTTTTGTACTTCTTAGCCTATTAGTATAGTTGGAGTTTTATACTATAGTTAGCATAGTTTGTTTTCCCTGGTTGGGGACTCCCTCCTCATCGTCTGGGATATGCCCAGAGTCCCGGGGTTCAAGAACTGAATCTCTTGCCCTCACTCCTTCTCCGTCAGCGACAGTCACCAGCGCTGCCTCTGATGTGTATCTCTGCAAAGTGCAGTATTAGTTGCTCATTTCCACCAAGAATTCACAAAGCTCATGAGTTTTGCCTAAGAAAACACCTTATTGGAGAAGGCTATAAGGCCCATCTCTGATATGGGCCAGTAAGATACCTAGTACATCGGCCCAAAAAAATGAGCAGAGCCCTTCCAAGCACATGCTTAGGAGCAGAGTCTGCAGTACCTAAGCCTGAGGATTCTTCCTTCAGGGCTTCCCATGAGAATAGACTGCACTTTCCTGGGCGAAAAGACAGCTTCCCATTGACGACTGTTCACAAGAGATGCAGTCCTTCCCTGAGCCCGTCGGGTAAGCCTTCGTGCTCAGACCATAAAGGACCGGCACCGCTGAAAACCCCCAGACTGGAGGATGAAATGGGCAGGAAGAAAGATCTGTTGGTGAGTCTGTTATCTGCCGGTTCTGTCTACAAGTGCCAGTCCAGACTCGTCGTCGATATGGACTCATTTGTCCAAGGATCGCACTACCTCCAGGGATGCACCAGTACCATCGGTCCTGACTGCTGGAACTCCCTGGACACTGGGACGTATGGAGACTTGCACAACACTGGAGGGATATATTCCTTCCTTATCCTCACTCTCCCTTCCTCACCAGTCTGACCCCCCTGAGAGACACTACTACCCAGGAGGACGATACTACTTCAGTGTCTCAGGAGCCATCTTATCTCCAATCATCAGGCAGGAGTGCCCCGGTACCAACGGCCCCACCATTACAAAGGGGAGCAGTTTTCAGATTCGGATTAATAAAATGTGCTGGCCACTCCTGCATCTTCCCTGAAGGAGCCAAGCTCTGACAGGCAGTTGAGGAGTTGCAGTCACTATCCCTCCAGATACAACTTCCCTAGGGACTACTTGTACCCAGTGCCATGGGGTCCCCCACAAATGGATGATGCCTTTTTCTGGCCTTATTGGGGACCATAGGATCCCTATGGCAGATGCCCAGGACCTGCCCAGGAATCTTACCACACTTCTCCTTCTCAACACCCACTGGATCCATTGTTGTATGAGGGGGAAGATATTGACCCAGATCTGCAGGTACCATCGGGAGTCTCATCCTTATATCCGGATGACACGCTCACTCCTTCCTCTCCATCTCTACCATACGAACATAGGCGATACCAGGATCTACAGCAAAGAATTGCCAATGACCTCCAGATACCACTGGAGGAGATCAAAGACCCACATCATCGGCTTCTGGATATTTTGCAACTTACAGAACCAAGTAAGGTGGTCCTTCCTGTTAATGAGGCCCTCATGGAACCGGCTTGGTTGTTCTGGCACACTCCAGCATCCTGCGCCCCCACACCTAAAAAAGCGGAGAGGCCTTGGGACTGCAATTTCTTATCGCTAGCTATCAGGCCCTGTTAGTGAAATACACCTTTAACAACTATTCCAGGCTGGTAGATTTTAAGGACAAGCTCCCTCCTGAGGACAGAGCCCAATTTCAGTCCTCCATAAAGGAGGGCAAGTGAGTGGTGAAAATATCTCTTCAGGCTGCAGTGGATGCAGCACAGATGGCATGTGGAGGCCTGGCCACTGATATAGTCATGAGGATGAATTCTGGGTTACAATTGTCGGGTTTCCGTAGGGAGGTCCAGAACACCATGCAGGACATTCCCTTCGATGAATCGAATCTCTTTAATGAGAAAATAGATGAGTCCCTACACTCATTAAAGGACTCGAGATTGACCATATGTTCCTTGAGGATCTACACTGCAACCCCAAAAAGGAAACACTAGAGACAAACCTATAAACTAAGGCCACCTTCTCCTCATGTATTCTAGTACCAGTGTTCAGCCAAGCCTTCTCGGAAACCTCAGAGGGTTCAGAGGCCTTGTTTCTTGGTCTCCACTCTACCACCATGACGTCTACCCATTCCCAGCCACCTGCAAAGGGTTACTTTTGACATCTTGGTTGAGACCGGCCTACCGCCACTGATGCCACCTTCCTTTTTCTCCATCATTTTTGTGGGCCATCTTACACTCTTCACCTTCAATTGGGAGCTGATCATGACAGACAGTTGGATCTTGAAAACTGTACATCAAGGATACTTCACAGAGTTCCTTTCCCTCCCCCCTCACAAACCTCCTTTCTGGTCCCCCTTCAGACACCATTCTCATGAGGTGATTCTTCAACAAGAGGTGGACTCTCAAGGGGCAGTAGAGCACATCTCACCTCAGTATCAAGGGAGAGGGTTCTATTCCCCATATTTCCTAGTCCCCAAAAATGACGGAGGGTGGAGACCCATTCTGGACCCTCAGCAGCTCAACATCTTGATTTGAAAGTGGAAATTCAGGATGGTTCCGTTAGCATCGATAATCGCTTCCCTGCAGGAGGACAGGTGGTTGGTTTGTGGCAATCGACATGAAAGACGCGTACTTTAATATAGACATTCATCCCTGCCACAGGAGGTTCCTGCGGTTTATGGTGGGCCAAGAACATTTCTAGTTCGAAGTCCTTCCCTTTGGGTTGGCAACAGCACCCAGAATGTTCACAAGTTTTCTCCATGGTGACAGCCCAAATGAGATGTCAGAGCTTCACAGTTTTCCCACATCTGGACAACTGGCTCTTGGTAGGTCGCTCCTACCAGGAGATCAAGTTGACAAGGGAGTTTCTGATCCATTTTCCAGCAGCCATGGGAGTTTGCATAAAGAAAGAAAGGTCTGTTTTATCATCCACAGAGATGATAAACTTTATCCGACTGACACTGGACTCTGTTTCCACAAGAGCTTTCCACCCCACAGAAAGGTTTCAGTTAATGAGCAGCCTGATCACATGGATTTCCTTCAGATCAAGAATTACAGTGAGAATGTGCCTGTCGCTGTTAGGTCATATGACCTTGTTAACTTATGTGACGCCTTTCACCATGCTTCATATATGATGCCTACAGCCCTGGCTCCGCGTGGCCTACTCACTGGAGAAGGGGATAGTCAATTATTTTTTGTCAAGGTCCAAATTTCTTGGTCAAGGTATAGTCAAGGTCCATACTCCAGAGGGGAAAAAAAACCCAATAATGATAATAGGAAGTAAATAAAAAGATTTTGGGATCCATTCAAAAGCATCAGGTGGTCTGGATTTGGCCTGCAGTCCATCTATTGACTATCCCTGGACCTCAGGATCACCGTTCCCACCGGAATCATCGCCTCCCTCATTTGGTGGTCAAATCCGGAAAAAGTGAGAGTTCGTATCCCCTTCAGTATCCCCACCCTAGTGCCACCAACATAACCGACACTTCCCTTCTGGGGTGGCATGCCCACTGAACAGCCACACTACTCGGGGCATCTGGATCCCATGGGAGAGCAGACTACACATCAACATACTAAAACTGAGAGCAGTCTGCCTTGCTTGCAAGGCCTTAGTCTCACTTATAAGAACATAACATAAGAACATAAGAACGGCCGTACCGGGTCAGACCAAAGGTCCATCTAGCCCAGTATCCTGTCTACTGACAGTGGCCAATGCCAGGTGCCCCAGAGGGAGTGGACCTAACAGGCAATGATACGTTCACTCCATATCCAAATGATGTCAGACAATATCACCATGGTCTTTTACATAAACAGGGTGGAGCAAGATCTCATCTCCTGTGCTTGGAAGCAGCCTGGCTTTGTGTGTTAATAAATCTTTCCTTTTTACCGTGGAAGGAAACATTGTCTAGTGGTTAGAGCAGGGATCTGCAAACCAAGACTCCAGATTCTGTTCCTAGCTCTGACACTTGGACTTGGATAAATCACTTGAAGTTTTGTGTATCACATCTAGCAGTAAAATGTGAATAATAATACTTTCCTATCTTCATTAGTGTCAAGGAGTCAGTGCACTCCAACAGATAGGCCACTGGGCTGTGAATATGGGACCTTTGTTGTTGTCCTAGCTTTGCTGTTGAATTGCTGTGTGACCTTCTTCAAGTCACTTCACTGGTGTGTGCCTCAATTTCCCCATGTGTAAAATGGAGATAAGGCACATGCACCATTCTAAAAGTGCACTGGGCTCTATGGATGGAAAGGTGCAATAATACAATTGCTAACAATTATCAGTGGTGCGTGTTAACTATACCTTGCACACAACTAACCAAGAAGTAATTGCCTGAATTTACAGCATAACTAGCGTAACACCTGATTAATATGTCAAGGGGATCAGACAAAGTACACTTGAGTTTGCAGCGCGTGTGGGTTGGATGAGCAGAGGAAGATTGCCAGAGTGAATTTTGCAGGGACAGGTGCCACATACCGAGGGTGCCCGCGGCAAGTGGTGGCTGACAGGACAGAATGCCGTACGGCATGCTTCTCAAGGCTGTAAAGCATGGAGGGAGATTGCTGGCCAATGACTCCCGTGTGTTGTGTTTCCTGTTCAGTGTGATGTGACTTCACGGTGCTTTGCTCTATGAGAAAATAATAATAACTATTATCATTAATGTGTTTATGAAGTCTTTTGAGATCCTTGGATGAAAGGCACTGTGTGCAGCAGCCTTTCAAAGCTTGCAGGGAAATTAACCAGCTAGGCACAAAATCTACTTTCCAACCCTTTACCATGATGGTAATGGGAAGGGGGGAAAAGAACTAGTGATATTTTGCTGTCCCTTTGTCAAGCAAGAGGGTAGAATTTTGCAAGGCTGACATAAGTGCAAAGAATTATGTTTTCAAATGAGACACAGTAGCACTCTCCACCAGTCTGTTAGATCCTCTCTAACTGCATTTTCCAGTCCTGCAGCAATGGTAAATATGATAGAGCATGTCAGAACTGTACTCCGCTGAGTTGCCCTGCAGAGATTTTAACACCATGCTGCGGCCCAACCATCAGATAGTATTGGTAAATCCACCTGTCAGAAGTTGATACATGTAGAATAACATTGATTAGAAGGAAATTCGGATGGAGAACCAGTCCTGTGAAAAGGATTCCATCGGCTTAAATTCCTTCATTGGAGGTGATGGCTTCCAAATTGGAATAACAAGGAGAGTCTTTTTTTTAATAAGGATTATTCTCTTTCTATTTAACTATTTTTATCTCTGCACTTCCCTCCCGTAGGCATTTTACCTAAGGAAAATATACTGCCTGCTGCATAAGCTTGAACTGTAATTGAAAGTTAAGCTTTGGACACAGTAGGAGTTGTGCTGATTAATCAGTCCGTAGCATCTTTCAGTGCTTTCTGATTATCACAGAGAGAAGTCCTAAAATAAGTCCATAGAAAATCAGAAATCAATTCCTGGGCCTTTGCAGTCTTTTTGCAGATAATTCATATTTTAATAAACTCGGTTTGAAGTTTGACTCTTCGGGGGATTTTATCAGGAGGAAAAAAAATGGGCTTATTTCTTGCGCCACTGAAGAAAGCTGGGGGCAGATTATCCATCCAATAACTTCAGGATCGGCTATATGAGCTAGGCCACTTTTGACACGATAGTAGGCAAACTAGGGAAATTTGGTCTAAATGAAATTACTATAAGGTGGGTGCACAACTGGTTGAAAGACTGTACTCAAAGAGTAGCTATCAGTGATTCGCTGACAAACTGGGAGGGCATATCTAGTGGGGTCCCCCAGGGGTAGGTCTGGTGTACTATTAAATATTTTCATTAATCACTTGGATAATGGAGTGCAGAGTATGCTGATAATATTTGAAGATGACATGAAGCTGGGAGGGGTGACAAGCCACAAAAAATGATAAAAGGTTTAGAAAACCTGACCTGTGATGAGAGGTTAAAAAAATAACCGGGCATGCTTAGTCTTGAGAAAAGAAGACTGAAGGGGGACTCGATAACCGTCTTCAAATATGTGAAGGGCTGGTATAAAGAGGATGGTAATCAATTGTTTTCCATGTCCACTGAAGGTAGGATAAGAAATAATGGGCTTAATCTGCAGCTGGGGAGATTTAGGTTAGCTATTAGGAAAACCTTTTAACTATAAGGATAGCTAAGAATTGGAATAGGCTTCCAAGGAAAGTTGTGGAATTCCCATCCTTGTAGTTTTTTTAAAACATTGCCTGTCAAGGATGGTCTAGGTATACTTCCTTCTGCCTCAGTGAAGAGGGATGGACTAGATGACCTGTCGAGGTTCCTGTCTAGCCCTACATTTCTAGAAAGGAAAGGATGTTTGTGTGACCATGGCACCAAATTGGCCCTCAGGAGGTAGGGATCCAGTTCCTGGACTCTGCTACAGACTGCCCTGCGTCCTTGGGCAAGTCACTTAATCTCCCTGTGCCACAATTCCCCATCTGTAAAATGTGGGTGACAATGCATTCTTTCTCCTTCTCAGCCTGTCTTGTCTATTCAAGTCTCTGCTCCATATGAGGCAGCTGGGATGTCGGAGACCAGGTGCAAGTCTTTCATATGAGGCAGATCAACGAATTCAACTTGAGTCTCACATAGCACTAACCAGCTGGCCAGTCTGGGATTGGTTTCTTTCCTGTATATTTTAGCAAAAAAATTCAAACCTCAAAAATTGAATTAATCTTTTCCAGCCACCCCAGGAGGCAGTAGGCCCTGATCCGATGCCCACTGATGCCTTACAAGGAAAATAAATAAATAAAAGCACATGGAAGTAGGAAATAGTTTGAATGCCTTCAGAGCAGTTCTCCTCCGCAGCCCCTGCCCAGGTGGTGGTGGTGGTGGTTTCTGTGAAGACCTTGATATATCCGGAAGAAATTGAGATGCATTTTGTTCTCCAATTAGGTATGTAAAGTAGCACACAGAGTTAACTTACAATAAAGAACAAGGGGCCTACTGATCTCTCTTTATACAGGCAAAATGCCTCTTCATTTGTGCAAGATTGGGTAGCATTTCATAAATTCATAGCTTTCAAAGCCAGCAGGGTCATTTGTGATCATCTAGTCCAGGGGTCGGCAACCTTTCAGAAGTGGTGTGCCGAGTCTTCATTTATTCACCCTTATTTAAGATTTTGCATGCCAGTAATACATTTTAACGTTTTTAGAAAGTCTCTTTCTATAAGTCTCTATAATATATAACTAAACTATTGTTGTATATAAAGTAAATAAGGTTTTTAAAATGTTTAAGAAGGTTCATTTAAAATTAAATTAAAATGCAGAGCCCCCCAGACCGGTGGCCAGGACCCGGGCAGTGTGAGTGCCACTGAAAATCAGCTCGCGTGCCGCCTTTGGCACGCGTGCCATAGGTTGCCTACCCCATATCTAGTCTGACCTCCTGCATAACACATGCCATAGAACTTCCCCAAAATAATTCCTAGAGCAGATCTGTTAGAAGAACATCCAGTTTGGAATACTGAATTTACGTACAACCAGTCAAATGGCTGGATATAATCAACAGCCCTGACTGAAATTCCAAAGGGAGGACATCCCATACAGTTCAGGAGTGCCTGCAACAACAGGCCATTCTCTGCAGAGATCTTACTATCATAAACACACAGACAAGTCTTGTCCATTCTCTTTGGACATGAAAGACCTCATGGTACTTTTTGTAAGAGCAGGGCTTTGTGCCTGTGTTAACTTCCAAATTTACTCTCTCCATCTTTGTTGTGTGACAGCTGATTTCTGCTCCCCCACCTTAGAGCTCGCTTGCATATCAATAATATTGCATGCATTTGTTTGTAATGGACTTCGGAAACTTTCAGGATGAGAGGTGCTTATATGCATGTCCACCTATCTTACAGTCTTCTATTAGTACCCATGACTATAGTATCCGATCACCTCTATAGAAAATACACCTCTACCCCGATATAACGCGACCTGATATAACACAAATTGGGATATAACGCGGTAAAGCAGTGCTCCGGGGGGGCGGGGCTGCGCACTCCAGTGGATCAAAGCAAGTTCGATATAACGCGGTTTCACCTATAACGTGGTAAGATATTTTGGCTCCCAAGGACAGCGTTATATTGGGGTAGAGGTGTAGTAATGATAGAAGTAGAGACTGCTATTTGAAAAGCAAGGAAGAAAAAACTGATGGGTACCAACATTTTCAAGTGTACACATGTGGCTCTATCTAGTGATGTATCTTTATCTGCTATATTAAGAGTCACTCCAGTGTTCACCTTAGATTTGAATTAGAGTTCAGTCATCAGAACACATCTGCTTTGTTCTGTAGCCTTGCATACAGCCAGTAGCTGAACTGCTCATGAGGTGACCCCTTCTAATTCAAAGAGAGGTAACCTCAAGTAGCAAGTAAAATTCACAGTTTCTGAATAACTTTTTTTCTTTTTTGCACTTGGGTCTGCCAATAATGAATAATAGTTTATGCCTGTATTGTCCTTCACTTCTGCAGCTGAACGGCAAGAGACTTCCCAGCTGACTTCCCCACTCACCAGGATTTTGTGTATTTCTAGACTGGGGCGTGTGTCTCTCTCTGTCTCTTGACATTTTTACTATCTGCAGCCATCTCTGAGACTATCATGCTGTTCATTCAGTGAACACCCAGGGAAGGGTGGCGGGGGTGGGGGATGCATTTTATTATGAATACTGCAAGTGCCACATCTGAAATATGCTGTTTTCATCAGCCCAAGAGATACGTTTCTAAACCTGAGCCACACGCACTACATGCCGGTGTGATGTGACAGTCTGCACTATCAAGCTGACCCAGTCAATGTTTATTAATTAGAGCACTTACAGTATATCTAGTAACTTGAGGGTCTGAATAACCCACTTTTAAAACTGATTCTGGGGTGGATGTAGTTCACTGCTGTCTCATAAAAGGCCAGTTACATAGAGGATTGTGTGAGACTGTCTCAGCTGAGTGACTAAATAGTAAAACAGTCTCCAGAAGTGCTAGCTTCTTTGGGAAACCTCTGGGTTTAACGAACAGTGTAGGATTCCAAGTAATGCAACATTAAAATGCTTACGCTAGTAAAAAAACTATTTAAAACCTTTTTTATTTGTGAATCTATAAGTCTTCCAGCAGTGTAGGCTGAGGGCTGCAGACCATGGGAGACTGAAGAAGACCTATGGGATTCCCAAACCAGATATAACTGGGGTAATTGCATTTTAGGCTCCTGCACACCACTTTTCCACCATGCTTTAAACTTTATCTGGTGTTTTAGGCTTCTCTGGATTTCAAGTTCATTGCACTTTTAGATTTATTTTTAGGGAGACCATAAACAGTGTCAGCTGAGTCAGAAATTTCTAGTTATCTGGCCAAGTGTATTACCAGTGAAGAAGTGGCTTTAATTATCACAACTTTTGGTTTGAAACCTGTCACTTTCCTAGAGCAACAGGTTCAGCTCCCAGCAGCATTAACTCGTCTCTTCATGCTTCTGATACAGATACATGCAGTGTTTAACTGGAGCTGCAGTGACCAGAGTGCTGGCTCAGCTGTTGTTGCCCAGCACTGTGTCACAGGGGGTTAATCCTGCAGCCCTTATTCACATGAGTGGCCTCGAATGGACTCTGAGTGAGTAAGGTGCTATAGGATGAGGCTGTTGTTTTCTATACAAGCTGTATCCCAGACTGCCGTGCAGTTACATTACCCTCAGAGTTGAAAAATAAAGAGTAGGAGTTTCTGTTAATTGTCATGAAAGAAGGGAGAAGAGAGATGTTTTCAGATGAGATCTGAATAGGGATTATGTGGAGATGAATACGGTGTAAGGACCTAACAGGAACAGAACCACAAGGTCATAGAGCAAGGAAGGCTCTTCCAGAATGCACTGAACTGCAGACAGAAGTCTCTTGTGCCCAAAGGGGAGAGAGTGTGTGGATGGATAGAAGAGAAGCCAGTGCTAGTTGCACTGCAAGAATGGGGGAGAAAGAGAGAGGCACCATGTTGGTCCTGCAGGCGCTTAGCAAGTCTGTGAAGGCTTTTAAAGGCATGAAGAACAATTTTGACCTGGATACTGAAATGAAGTAGTGGGAGAGTATGTAGCTGATGTGATTGTTCTTCTTTACATTCTGTACGTGCCTGGGGAAGCCTGCCTGGAGAAAGTGTGAGGTGAAGATGGCATTGATGAAGACTTCCGCAGAGGCAAAGTAAGACACAAAGAGTGACAGATAAAAAGTAATAATGTAGCAGAGAAATGCCAAGGGCCAAATTCCCTGCTGGCATTACTAAAGACAGTGTAGCTACATCAGCTGGGAATTTTGGCCCTAAATAGAAAAATGAAATAATAGTAATTGCACATCCAAAGAGATGTGCTGGAAATTCACTTAGGTCAGATGATACAACAGTCCCTCCTTTAAAAAAATAGAACCCAGCTGTGATTTTTTGCAGGGGGGGGACTTTGTATTTGAAAGCAGCAGCTTACAAAAGCAAAGGGAAAGAGAGAGAGTGAGCTGAGGAAAGTTAAATCTATAAAGGCCCGAATGCAATGGGAATCCAAGCACTGTGTTACTGAGGAATTCATGTGTGAAGTTTGCAAATTTATGGGGTTATTTTGACATACTGTATGAGGAACTTAAGTTTTTCGACACTTTTCTGTTAGAAAAAGCATATAAAACTCATCTGGTGGGAATTCACTCCATTTCCTGGTTGTTTTTTTTCCCTGTTTCCTATTTCATGGTTAGTGATGGTAATTACAGACCCCATTTGTACCGTGTGGATTCTGCCTGTGCCGAAAAGCTTTCTTGGCATGTGCGAGTCTCCTTGTAGAAGGTTTTTAAATAACTGGCCCTCGGTAGGCATTGTCGCAGCACTCTTGATTAGACAGAAGGAGCCTCCCCTCTCGTCCCGTTTTTGTACAATATAGTAACTGCTTTTCTCGCACATTTGTCCCCACAAGGGACCCGTAAACCATGATTTAGATGTTCATTATAATATCTCCCAGTAGCACTGCTATAGTGAAGGGGCCTGTTTTTAAGGTGTTTTAATAAAAGTCATAACAAGCTTGCTCCGTTCTAGGACTTGCAGCCAAGTGCTTACCCTTTGAGTCACATAAAGAAAAGATGTAAATAAAATAATAGTCAAAACAAAGGGTAACTATTTTTAAGCAAAAAGAGTGTTTTGTTTTTAAATAGGAAAACAATGAAATACAATTTTCCTAGAACGAAAGAAGTGAGCAACAGTGAAGTCTCTGTTAGGTCATCTGCCCCATCTCCTGATCAGTGGAGGATTTTTCTTACAGTGTAACCTCCACTGCTTTTGACTGGTGCAGTTTTAATTGACTCAAATGATAGGGGAGTTGACCAGTTCCTTAGCAGAGCTATTCCACACATTTAGGAAATTCTTCTTGATAATCAGCCTAAATGTTCCTTAGTCGTGTAATGTAATCCCCCTTAGTACAGCTACAGTATATCATCTTGCTCTTAGACAATTTCTCCTCCTCATTGGTGTTTACACCTCTCAGGTCTTGATTCAGCAAAGTACTGAAGCACGTGCTTAATTTTAAGCAGGTGAGTAATCCCATCCTTGTTGAGCAAAGCACTTAACTATGTGCTTAACTTAAGTCATTGAGTTCAATGGGATTTAAACACATGCTTAAAGTTATGCTTGTGCTTAAGGGCTTTTCTGAATCAGGGCCTCATAAGAATATAAGAACAGCCCTACTGGGTCAGACCCGTGGTCCATCTAGCCCAGTATCCTGTCTTCCAACACTGACCAATGCCAGGTGCTTCCAAGGGAATGAACAGAACAGGTAATCATCAAGTGATCCATCCCCTGTCACCCATTCCTAGCTTCTGGCAAACAGAGGCTAGGGACACCATCCCTGCCCATCCTGGTTAATATCCATTGATGGACCTATCCACCATGAATTTAACCCTGTTATAGTCTTGGCCTTCACAACACCCTCTGGCAAGGAGTTCCACAGGGTGACTGTGTGTTGTGTGAAAAAATACTTCCTTTTGTTTGTTTTAAAGCTACTGTCTATTAATTTCATTTGGTGACCCCTAGTTCTTGTGTTATGAGAAGGAGTAAATAACACTTCCTTATTTACTTTCTCCACCCCGGTCATGATTTTATAGAGCTCTATCATATCCCCCCTCAGTCGTCTCTTTTCTAAGCCTCAGGTATTTGATGACCCATATATAAGTAAGGATAAATTATGTGACGGAAACAAAGTATTCCTTTCATATGCTGTGTATTCTACCTGCTTTACACACAAATATAGGTGAAATCTTGGCTCCTCTGAAGTCAGTGGGTATTTTGTCATTGATTTCACTGGGTCCAGGATTTCACCCATGGAGTCGGTGGGCCTGACACCATTTTTGGAGTAAATCAGGATTAGTGCCAATGTGAAAAGGGAAGTAGCTCTATTTAAGTCAAATATGTTATACTAGTTTACAAGAGATCAGAATTGGGCCCAGAGTTCCTCCCACTACCAACAATATGATAGTTTCTAGCATCTAAATGACAGGAAAACCCAGAATGTGGTTCCAACAGAGTCACAGTGGCAGACCCACAGATGGGTCCTCCCATTTCCTCCCTGGTTCTAGATTCACCTTTTCACTGCCAATCACTGGCCTGCTTCATCCAGTTGCCTCTCTCTGGCTCTAGCTCCATTCCACTGGACCGCTGATGTTGAAAGTGAGCTAACAGTAAAATGCCATCTTTGAACCACCACATTGTGCCTTGGTATTGTAGGTTATCAGAACACGTGTATAGGATGCAATACAGGAGCACAGATGTTAGAGCTATAAATTATGTATTATACCTAGTCCAGTTCCCTGTGAGTACAAGGCACAGAGCAGATATTAAACTGATAGTACATACAATCTTGGCCAAGAGGATGTAGTTGTGTTGCAGTGATTAGACACAACTGGCTGAAATAAACATGGCGTGTCAGGCTTTAAATGTATTTTTATGGATTTTGTTGTTAACCGTAGTGTTTGGAGTTTAAATAGTTGTCATCTGCCCCTAGCCAAACTTTCCCTTAGTGCTAGTGCTGAAGGTTTTCCCTTAGTGCCAATCCTTTGATTTTTGATTGACTTTTGCCCCTTCTAAATAATAATTAAATATTTCCATTCACTCTTTTAATCTTGTGATAAATACCAAACTGAGTGTAAGCCACAGTATGTTTTGATTTAAGAGGTAAGTGTTTACTGCAGGGGCGGGCAAACTTTTTGGCCTGAGGGCTGCATCAGGTTTCGTAAATTGTATGGAGGGCCGCTTAGGGGAGGGTGTCGTGGCCCAGCCCCCACCTCTTATCTGCCCCCGCCCCGGGACTCCTGCCCCATCCAACCCCCCCTGTTCCCTGACTGCCCCTCTGGGACCCCTGCCCTATTCATGGACCCCCACTCCCTGTCCCCTGACTGCCCCTGGACCCCCGCCACCCCATCCAACCCCTCCTCTCATTCCTGATGCCCCCCCGGGACCCCTGCCCCATCCAACCACCCCTTCTCCCTGTCCCCTGACTGCCCCCCGGAACCCCTGCTCCTGACTGCCCCCTGCCACCTCATCCAACCTCCCCTCCTTCCTGACTACCCCCTGGGACCCCAGCCCCCATTCAACCCCCTGTTTCCCCCCCGACCGCCCCACCCCCTGACCACCACCCCGAACTCCCCTGCCCTCTATCCAGCCTCCCCTTACCACGCTGCCTGGAGCACCGGTGGCTGGTGGCGCTACAGCCGTGCCACCCGGCTGGAGCCGGGCCACACCGCTGCCGCCGCCGCACAGCACAGAGCACCGGGTCAGGCTGGGCTCTGCAGCTGCGCTGCCCCAGGAGCTCACAGCCCCGCCGCCCAGAGCATTGCGCCTGTGGCAGAGCGAGCTAGCTGAGGCTGCGGGGGAGGGGGGGACAGCAGGGGAGGGGCCAGGGGCTAGCCTCCCGGGCCAGGAGCTTGGGGGCCGGGCAGGACGGTCCCGCGGGCCGGATGTGGGCCGCAGGCCGTAGTTTGCCCACCTCTGGTTTACTGTTAAACTCAATATGGCAAGCCTTGGAAATGAGAGGTATTTATTTGTCCTTCCTTTACTCTAAAAAAATAGAGGGAAATGAGTGGTCATTATTACCCATTATTAGCCTGATATACTGAGGTTCATCTTCAGTTCCTATTGTATATAGTGTGAGTTGTGATGCTCAGCTCCAGAGTACATCAGGCCATAATTGTGTAAGCCTGTCTTCAATATTTGGTTTCTTTTGAGCACAATAAACCAGTCTGGAAACATAGAGACATATTTTACCGCTATTGCAACAATATGCATTGATTTTTTCCCCCTGTAAATAACGTTGCCGGTAATTTTATTACAGTGAAAAGCTGATCTACTTCAATAATTAAGTATTTTGACAAAATATTTTTCGTGTTTATTTCTCGTACCAGTTTCTTCTGTGTGTGTGCGTATGCCCCCTTGTGCTTGTGCATATATATTCTATTTGGCATAGTGACAGGAACAAAATCCACTCTTACGTAGCTATGAAGCAGTGGTGCCATCTCCTATTTGCAACTTCTCAACTTCACTCGGTACCATAACAACATTTCAAATAAGGAAGTGAAGAGGAGCATTTGCCTCCGCAGACATCTTTGTCTGGGCTCCTTCTAAAACTCACACTTCATTCTTCCACTCCCCAGCACTTGAGTGGCTTGCTTTCCTGCTCTTTTTCTCTCCTAGTCAGTCTCTCTAACCTAAAATACTCCATAAAGACCCACTTAAAATATAGACCCATATTTTCAAATGTGACTAGTAATATGGGTGCCTCCGTTTTTTTAGGTGTCCCAAACTAGCAGGGGGAGTAATGATTATTTTAAAAGGGAACCATCATGAGGATGTTCAGAAGTAAAGTTTCAGTTTGCAGTGCAGATCTATTATTTACGATGAGGTCGGGATTTATAGAACAGATCTGACGGAGGACTAGGGGGAGGACTATTACCTAGATGCCAACAAAATATACATTATTTCATTTTTATTTATGTATTAGTAAGCTGAGAGCTGGTGACATGTGTCAAACTGACAGCCTGGACTCTGAACTAGAATGTCCACAGAGCAGGTACATCAGGAAGCTTCTACTAGCAGGGCAGTGTGCCGGAAGCTTATTTTCAGAGCTTAAATGCTCCATGCTTTCTGGAAATTAGGCTCCTGTAAGGTGTTTAGAAGTGGGTTGCACTAAAAATGAGGCACCCAAAATTGCTAGTCACTTTTGAAAATCTCAGCCATGTTCACATTTGAAACATACTAATGCTAGGAACAAATGGTTAGTTTTTTAAAAGTATTTATTTATTTATTTTATTGCTGTGCCTACCAGCAGTTCTTTTAGTGGTTGCAGTTATAAATGAGAGGTATAAGGCATGGTTTAGGACACAGATAATTGATACTTTCCTTTTATCTGTAGTTGTTATAAGTGGGTTCCCGGTAGTCCATTGGATACCCTTTCTTTTGCATATTGTAAGACTGAATAAAAAGTTTAAACTAAAAAACCCAACCCTCCCCTGTCTAATGGGATGAACTCAGGTCTCCTCTCTTTTATACTCTCTTTCAGATTATTCCAATCTGATCACCACACAAACGCTGTTATTTTAATGTTGAAGACTCAGACAAAAGTGCCATGGATGTGAAAGAGAGAAAACCATACCGATCTCTGACCAGGCGCCGTGACACCGAGCGACGCTACACTAGCTCCTCGGCAGAGAGCGAAGACAGCAAAATACCCCAAAAGTCCTACAGCTCCAGCGAGACGCTGAAGGCTTACGATCAAGACTCCAGGCTGACCTACAGCAATCGGGTCAAAGACATGGTGCACCAGGAGGCTGATGAATTCTGCCGAACGGGTAAGTACATTTCATCAGGTGCTGCTGTAAGCAGTGTGAGTTAATCAACTCTATGCTGAGGTCCAGAGGTAGGTGAGGGAATAACTCAAAGCTATAAAGGGTTCTGAGGCACTCACAGAGGAATGTCTTTAAGACATTGCACAGAGCAATGAGAGAAAACACTAGAGGAAGATCAACATGGCTTTGTTGGAAGGAAAGCCTCTGCCTGTGGTATGCATAGGTAATGACATCCCTGGACAGTGTGGTGGCAGTGACTGAACCTGGGACCTCTTGAGCATGAGCATCTATTCCCTGAACTGAAAGACCAAGTTCAGTAGCATGGAAGCAGTAGCATAAACATCTTTACATGCTCTAGCCATTAGAGGGTGACAAAGAGCCATACTGTGTGAGCGTGGGTTGCACATAGATACTACACCGTCAACAGTGAGCCCAGACAGTCTTAGGTAGGAAGAAACAGGGTTTCCTGTCAATCCAGGAAAGTGTGAAATGGGCAGCTAAAGTGAAATGGAACATGCAGTAGTGCAAATGATGAACAGAAAGATTGACATAGGCTGTCCATGACTTCTACTATATACCCCTGACTAAAACTAGGGGGTGGGGTATGGCAGATCGGGAGGGCGGCCCGGAAGGTGCCATGGGTGCCGGGGAGGGGGTCGCGTGCTCGGGGGTGGGGGGAGTGCAGGTGCTGCGGGGGCGGGAGGGCTGGGACAGGCTCCCTACCCGGCTCCTGGGAAGCGGGGACCCCAGCTCCTTGCTCCACATGCTGCCTCCACTCTGCCCCAAGCCCCGGTTCTGCAGCTCCCATTGGCTGGGAACCGCGGCCAGTGGGTGCTGTGGGGGCGGTGCCTGTGGGCGGAGGCAGGACGTGGAGCTAGGAACTGCGGGAGGGGAGTTCCTCTCGCCCTTCTGGGGAGCCCCCCTCCCCAGGTAAGCACCGCCCCACACCCCAACTCCGAGCCCTGAGCCCCCACACACCCAAACTCCTGCTGCTGTGGGGTGCGGGGGCCCGAGACTTCCCCAGCAGCGGCTGGTGTGCCTGGCCCAGGGGCTGCCCAAGCTGCTCAGACGGCTCCCAGCCCAGGTGCACCGGCTGCTGCAGAAGTCATGGAGGTCATGGAAAGTCATGGAATCCGTGACTTCCATGACCTCTGTGACAAATATGGAGCCTTACTTATAGGGCCAGATTCTCAAAGGTGGATGCACACAACTGCGCACATCTAATTTGTGTGTGAAACTATCACAGTATTGCATGCAAATCTGATATTTTATGCATGTGCCCGTAGTCATGCTCTTTGTTCTTCTGAGAAATTGCAAGGGGCAATAACTAACTTAATCATACTTAGCAATTATATAATCTTCCAACCTAGGATCTCAAAACACTTCTCTATCTCTAAATACCTATGAAGTTACAGGCAAAAGAAAGACCTGTTAGGTTATCAAATCTGTTCTACAGGTAGATATAGCTACACTGAGTCAAAATGATGTTAAATGACCTGCATAAGGTTACAGAGGCAGGAACAGATCCCAGGAGTTCAGACTCCTCATTGCCTTCTCTAACCATTAGAGCACACTGCACCTACAGATGTTGTCATTCTTCTTCAAGGGCTTGCTCATATTCATTCCATGTTAGGTGTGCACCATGTGCACCGTTGCTGGAGAGTTTTCCCTCAGTGGCATCCATCGGGCTGGCTTTAGCGCCCTTTGGTGCCACACACTTATGCACCAGTATAAGGGATCCTGCCGACCCTGCACCCTCCCAGTTCCTTCTTACCGCCTGTGATGGTTGCTGGAGCAACAACTCTTGCTTCGGCAAGGCGTTTTTCAGTGGTTTCTTCTCTGTATTCCAGTTTATTAGTCTTAGTTTAATTGTAATGTAAATATTGTAAATAATACTAGTATAGATAGTTAGAACCCCTCCTTTATCATTGAGGGGCTCCCTTTGCCAGGCATGCGCCCCCCCCCCCCGGGCTTCAAACCTTATGCCTCCTGTGGCACTGCAGTTGTCTGACGTGTCTGGGAGCGCTGTCAGCTTTGTCAGGACTTTAAGCCTCATACAAAGAAAGAGAGGCTAGACTCAGGGTTATCCTAATGGAAGATGCTCTTAGACCGGATTCAAAGCCAAGCCACCCAGATTCGGCACCGAGCACTTCGACCTCAGTGCAAAGTGCTCTTCCGACACCGCGCGTATCCCGGCACCATTCTCCATCTCCGGTACCAAGAAGAAACATAAGAAGAGGGCGCTCACTGGTGCTGAAGAAAGGCAAGCAAGGGGAAAGCAGTAGAGTGCAACCCGTGTCGGCCCACTCCTCCACCCCCAGTCCCAGGTGGCACCATCAACTTCGCCCAGAATGCTGAGTCCAGTGCAGGACCCCCCGCTAATGCCAGAAAGTCATTGTGGCACCAGTGAAATCGTGGTGCCTTCAACCCTGGAAGCCTTTGCAGCGGCCAGGGACTTATTATTGCTCCCAATACCACCGACTCCGATGGGACAACTGTCGGCTCCAACGAGCACGAGCAGGAGAGAGCATGGTGCTCCGAGTTCCTTCCCCGCAATGGGACATTCAATAGCTTCCAGGGGCAAGCCACCCTGTTTTCTTCTATGAGATTGTCCCCAGTCCAGCACCGCTCCCTGGACCCTTGACAATAATCGGTGGAAGTGAGGGTACCACTCCCCTGTGGTCACCTCAGGAGGATTCTTTGTCTGAGTCCAAGGTGGAGCCTTACACCCATCCAAAGAAGCACAACCAGTACCCGTCTTACGTGCCACCGAACCATGGTACGGGTCCTCCCACTGGTACCTGGTGGACAGTGACCTATGCAATGGCCATTCTGGAACCCATTCTCCCGGTACTGGGCTCATCTTCTCACCAGTCATACTTGGTTGCTTCTGAGAGGAGGGCCCCTGCACTGCTCTGCTCGGCACTGGACTTTGACTCCGGTACCGAACCTGGTACCAATACACAGGATGTGGACCCCATGGAGGTAGTTGAGGCTGAAGAAGAGGAAGAAGCCCCTTTTCTCCAGTAGAGGCTTCTTTCTCTCCTGGCCTCCATCGTCCCCTCCCTGGATCCAGGGGACTGGTACACTGCCCTCCACTTGAAGGACGCTTACTTTCACATTTCCATCTTCCTTGGCCACAGAAGATTCCTCAGGTTCATAGTAAACCAGACTCATTACCAATTCACCATTCTCCCTTTAGGCCTGTCTGCAGCCCCCAGGTTTTTACAAAATGCATGGGTGTGGTAGCGACCTTTATCAGAAGGCAAGGCGTTCAAGTCTACCCATACCTCAACAACTGGTTGATCAAGAGTCGCTCAGAGGCCCAAGTAACAGGACAGCATCAGAACAGCATCAGGTCCAAGCCACCTTCCAAGCCCTGAGCCTGTTGATAAACGAACAAAAGTCAACTCTCATTCACTACAGAGAATAGAGTTTATCGGGGCAGTGCTCGATATGACCCAGGTCAGAGTCTTCCTTCCAGAGGCTTGATTCCAGACAATGTCGGACCTGATATCCAAGGTCATGGCCCACCCAATCACAACAGCCCGGGTTTGCCTCAAGTCCTGGGACACATGGCCGTGTGCACTTACATGGTCCGGCATGCAAGGCTGCACCTCAGGCCTCTGCAGATGTGGTTAGCTTCAGTGTACTCACCGAAAAGACGCCATTTGGACTCAGTACTTGCTGTTCCAGCCCCAATCCTCGCCTCCCTCGACTGGTGGAAGGACCCCCAGTCGGCAGTGGTGGGCGTTCCCTTTGTCACCCCCCAGCAGTCAGTGTCCCTAGTGTTGGATGCTTCACACCTAGGTTGGGGAGTCCACCTTGATTGCCTCAGAACACAGGGCCTATGGTCCCAGGAAGAGCTCTCCTTGCATATAAACGTCAAGGAGCTCAGAGCGGTCCACTTAGCTTGCCAAGTGTTTCTTCCCCAGTTCACAGGCAAGGTAGTGCAAGTACTGACGGACAACGCAGCAGCCATGTTCTACATCAACAAGCAGGGAGGAGTGTGCTCCTCTGCCCTGTGTCACGAGGCCATCTGTCTAGAGGACTTCTGCATGAAGCACTACATCCACCTTGAGGCTTCTCATCTTCTGGGAGCCCAGAACACCCTGGCAGATCACCTCAGCAGATCTTTCTTCTCTCACCATGAGTGCTCCTTTTGCCCAGAGGTCACCAGGTTCATCTTCTGAAGGTAGGGCTCTCCTGTTTGCATCAAGCAGAACAGGAAATGCCATCAGTTTTGCTCACTGCTTGGGCACAAGCTGGGCTCCCTTTCAGATGTCGTCCTGCTTCCATGGACAGTACTCCTATTCCATGCATTACCTCCAGTTCCTGCGGTACACAAGGTCCTTCTAAAAATCAAATGGGACAAGCCAAGAGTTATTCTTATAGCCCTGGCGTGGCCATATCAACACTGGTTCGTCATGCTGCTAGATTTATCAGTAGCACCCTCGCTACCGCTCCTACATTGCCTGGACCTGATCTCGCAAGATCGCGGCCATTTACTCCACCCAAACCTCAGCTCCCTTCACCTGACCGCCTGGATGTTACATGGCTGAACCCAGAGGAGCAAGCCTGTTTAGAGCAAGTTCAACAGGTCTTGCAGAGTAGTAAGAAGCCGTCCACTAGGGCTATCTGCCTCTCCAAGTGGAAGCTTTCTCAATATGGTCATCCCAACAAGGCCTTTCTCGGACTTGGTCTTCCCTTCAGTCTATTCTGGATTACTTGCTCCACGTAAAACAACAAGGTCTGGCCCTCACATCTATCAAGGTGCATCTAGCAGCAATTTCGGCCTTCCACCCACCATGAGATGACAATCCACTTTGTTAAGGGGTTAGAGAGACTGAACTTGGTCCTATCAAATTCACAGGCTCTCCCTTTGAGCCACTGGCATTGTGTCTTCTTTTTCTCCTGCAAGGTTGCGTTCCTGATAGCAATTACCTCAGCCAGAAAGGTCCCTGAAATCAGGGCACTTACGTCAGAACCATTGTACATGGTGTTCTTCAAGGACAAGATTAAACTGTGCCCCCCTCTGCCCTTCTTGCCAAAGGTGGTCTTCCACTTCCATGGCAACCAAGCCACTTTCCTGCCAGTCTTCTTCACGAAGCCACACCAGAATTCAGAAGAGCGGCAACTTCACTCATCGGATGTTAGGCATGCCCTCGCCTTCTACATTGAGGGGATAAACCGTTTCATGGATCCACATAACTCTTTGTGGCAATAGCAGAGAGGATGAAAGGCCTACTGGATAACCTCCTGTATTCATGCATGCTACGAGCAGGCGAATGTTCCACCACCTGCCATCTTGACCACTCATTCCACAAGAGCTCAAGCCTCTTCAGCAGCATTTCTGGCCCAGGTCGTCAGTGCATATCTTCTCATCCCACTACGCCATTACCCAGCAGACTCGAGATGACACCAGGTTCGGGCGAGCAGTGTTGCAGTTCTCATGTCCATGAGCTCTGAGTCCACCTCCTTGGCTAGTGCTTGTGAATCACCTAATGTGGAATGGACATGACCAAGCAGTCAAAGAAGAAAAAACAGTTACTGACCTTCCGTAACTGTTGTTCTTCGATATGTCCATTCCACGACCCACCCTCCTACCCCTCTGTCAGAGTTAGCCCACAAGAAGGAACTGAGAGGTTGCAGGGCCGGCAGTGCCCCTTATACTGGCACATAAGCACGTGACACCAGAGGGCACTAGAGTTGGCCCGATGGATACCATCGAGAGAAAAATCTCCGGCAATGGTGCACACAGCACATACACACCTAAAATGGCATAGACATGAACAACACATCTCGAAGAACAATAGTTACAGAAGGTCAGTAACCATTTTTTTAAAAATATTTTTTTTCTTTTTCTCTGTGCTTGAATTTTCCTATCTCCTTAGCTCTGTGATTGGCCTACCTAATTATAAAAATTAGCCCATAGATTTTATGGCCGGATTTTCAGTTGGTTAAATCAGTGTAACTCTATTGACTTTGGTGGGGCTTCACTGATTTACACTAGCTGAAGACCTGGCTCTATTAGCTTGTGATATTTTTGCTTGATACAAATAAGGCAACGTGATTTTTTTCTAGAGCTGGACGAGGGGGCAGAGAGGAGGGAAACATTTCAAATTGACCAAATAAATTCAGTAAATAAACAAGTCAGCATTTGAATGGTTTTACCCAGAGTGAGTGTGCCAAGAAAGTAAACCGCGCAAGTCAGCATAGCAAAAAATAGACCAGACCTGAATAAAAAAGTTTTAGATATTTATTATCTTCCTTTTATTGACTTGAGTTCTCCCAGCTTAAAAGGCTACACTGAGCATAGAATATGAAAATCCATGTGTCTCATGCTGTTTATTGCAAATAAATTTGATTTTCAGTTAATTGTAGCAGTCATTTTTCATAATTTATGAGTCGCTGTTGCTGGAGAGCATCAATCAAGCTGTTTATTGATGCGTTTGAGGTTGTTGAGTGTGTATTGTTCCAGGAGGGAGGGGGACTTTGTGATCATTGATCGGTGGACTAAAATCTGCAATGTAGGGGCAAAAACAAAAGGCTCATCTGTCTGCTGAACCGTAGAGTGTAGGCCTAATCCTTACTGTGGGGTCTGGACCACAGGCAGAATTGGTGGGGTGGAGAGGGGAGATGCAGTTATATCTGTTTTATCAGTCAATTCAAGTTCACTTGCTGCTGAGGCTGTGGAACAGGAGTATGTGTTCTCCGGTATGATAGCACAGCAGTGGTATCTGGATTAATTTATCACAGGCTTGCTCTGTGCTCTCTGAGCTGGCTCCCAAGGTTTGGTGGAGCAGATGAGCCACGAGTATCCCTGCCTGTCAACTCTGTCAGAAAGCTTAATCTATTTTAGTTAATTACATAGGTGTGAAGTTCACGAACAGTTTATGTACTCTGAGCATTCCAGACCAGAGTGCCTCAACCAGCTGAACCACGGTTATTTTCTTCTCGCGCTGAAAAGTTTTTTCTCTGCTTTTATTTGGAGCTGGTGTCAAGTTTGTTGGTCTATCACTCTATCTCCTTCTGTGCACCCTCCTCCCTTCCCTCTTTCCACTGGGAGCTCCATAGCTAACTGAATTAAGCAGATGTTTCCCTATTAGAAGAAAAAACAAAATGCCAGCTGCCTGTGGTTAGTGGATCATTCACTGTACAGAGGTTATTGCAGGAGAGAGTACCTGCTAGAAGAGGTCTTTTGCTGGGCCAGCCAAGCGGTAACCCACAAAACCCAGAGTACAGCTTAGAACAGCGCTGTTAGTTGTGTTGGCCAGTTTTGTATAACATCAACAGATGGAAACTTGAGGGAAATCACAAGCTTTAACATGGCTTTAGAGTAGGGATGGGAGCAAAACTCAGCCCTGGATCCAAAGTCAAGGTCCAGAGCGGAACTTGGTATCTCTCTAGTGAGCAGAACCGAATGCACCTGAACATAATGTTTCACAGTCCAGCCCGAGACACAGCTGTTTCTAGGTTAATGTGTTCAAATTCAAATCATTGTAGAAACCAGTAGGAGCTGAGAACTCCCATCTGAAGAGGGATCTGCATCCTGAGTTTAGATATGGGGTTTTAGCCCCTTTTGATAATAAAAAATAATAAGACAGGTTTTTCTGGCCCAATAAATTTTGGTGGCTGTAATAATTAGAACCATCTTAGATTTATTCCAGAACTTCTGATAGTGCTTTTCTAGTTTAGTGTACAAACTATGTCCAGTGAGAGTTTGAAGTCATCAAAGGTACGTTACGCTGCAAAAAACCCAAACAAACCAGGCAACGAGTCACAAAGCCTGGGTCAACTACTTGGGCTCGCGGGACTTGCACTACAGGGCTAAAAAGAGCAGTGTAGATGTTTCCGTTTGGACTCTGAAACCTGGTTAAGGGGGAATGTCTCAAAACCTGGGCTTCAGCCTGAGCAGGGATGTCTACGCTATTTTTAGCTCTGTAGCGTGAGCCCCACGAGACCAAGTCAGACAATCTGAGCTGTGAGACTCACCGCTGCAGGGTTGTTGGGGCTTTTTTTGCAGTGTAGTCGCTGTGATGCTGGCAGATCAGGTGCCAGCTCATGCCAGAGCCACAGGCCAATTCTCTTCTGTATTAGTATAGATCAAAGTGATTGTCAAATGTATGCGAATGTATTTGGTCTTTAAGCTTCATGAAAACTAGTGGGAAGTAACTTGCATTGTTTTCAATTGTCTGTATCCCGTTATAATGTAGTAGCAAACATTTACATTGTGTGTACCCCTGTAACTAAATAACCCATCCAACGAGAAAGAAGCCTGGTGGAATGCAAATGAAGAATTTTAACAGAAAAGTGCTAATTTCAAAGCAAGTGATCATTCATAGAATCATAGAATATCAGGGTTGGAAGGGACCTCAGGAGGTCATCTAGTCCAACCCCCTGCTCAAAGCAGGACCAATTCCCAACTAAATCATCCCAGCCAGGGCTTTGTCAAGCCGGGCCTTAAAAACCTCCAAGGAAGGAGACTCCACCACCTCCCTAGGTAATGCATTCCAGTGCTTCACCACCCTCCTAGTGAAATAGTGTTTCCTAATATCCAACCTAGACCTCCCCCACTGCAACTTGAGACCATTGCTCCTTGTTCTGTCATCTGCCACCATTGAGAACAGCCGAGTTCCATCCTCTTTGGAACCCCCCTTCAGGTAGTTGTAGGCTGCTATCAAATCCCCCCCTCATTCTTCTCTTCTGGAGACTAAACAATCCCAGTTCCCTCAGCCTCTCCTCATAAGTCATGCACTCCAGACCCCTAATCATTTTTGTTGCCCTCCGCTGGACTCTTTCCAATTTTTCCACATCCTTCTTGTAGTGTGGGGCCCAAAACTGGACACAGTACTCCAGATGAGGCCTCACCAATGTCGAATAAAGGGGAACGATCACGTCCCTCGATCTGCTGGCAATGCCCCTACTTATAGAGCCCAAAATGCTGTTAGCCTTCTTGGCAACAAGAGCACACTGTTGACTCATATCCAGCTTCTCGTCCACTGTGACCCCTAGGTCCTTTTCTGCAGAACTGCTACCTAGCCATTCGGTCCCTAGTCTGTAGCTGTGCATGGGATTCTTCCGTCCTAAGTGCAGGACTCTGCACTTGTCCTTGTTGAACCTCATCAGGTTTCTTTTGGCCCAATCCTCTAATTTGTCTAGGTCCCTCTGTATCCGATCCCTACCCTCTAGTGTATCTACCACGCCTCCTAGTTTAGTGTCATCGGCAAACTTGCTGAGAGTGCAGTCCACTCCATCCTCTAGATCATTAATAAAGATATTAAACAAAACCAGCCCCAGGACCGACCCTTGGGGCACTCCGCTTGAAACCGGCTGCCAACTAGACATGGAGCCATTGATCACTACCCGTTGAGCCCAACGATCTAGCCAGCTTTCTATCCACCTTACAGTCCATTCATCCAGCCCATACTTCTTTAACTTGGCAGCAAGAATACTGTGGGAGACCGTATCAAAAGCTTTGCTAAAGTCAAGGAATAACACATCCACTGCTTTCCCCTCATCCACAGAGCCAGTTATCTCATCATAGAAGGCAATTAGGTTAGTCAGGCACGACTTCCCCTTGGTGAATCCATGCTGACTGTTCCTGATCACTTTCCTCTCCTCTAAGTGTTTCATAATTGATTCCTTGAGGACCTGCTCACATTGTGTGTGATGATCGGAGGTCATTAAAATGCATTCCTCACTCCATCATCAAAAGAAAAGCCCACACGGGTAGTGACACTGTTAGCTTGTTTTCTGTGAGAAGTGAGAAGTGTGGATTCAAGGAAAGGTCCTGCATTTCTGGACTGTTTGGACTCTTACAGAGAAGTGTACCAGAAGCAAAGCAGTGATCCCCAGAGACAATCTGGGTACCCTGAAAAGATGTTTTGGGAAACTGGCTGTTTATTACATCGCTGCCACTATTTGGAATTACAAACAGTGACTCACCTGTGCATGTGTTTTACCTGCTTTAACCTCTCAATAACTCATTCTTTTTTCATAGCTAATAAATCTTTAGTTAGTGTATTATAAAATTGGTTGCCAGTTTTGTCTTTGGTGTAAGATACAGAGTACCAGTTGATCTGGGGTAAGTGTCTGGTGTCTTGGGACTGGGAGCAACCTGATGTGTTGTGATTTTTTGTTTAAGTGACCATTATCACAGCATTCAGTTTGTCTGTGTGGCAAGATAGGCTGGAGTGTCTAAGGGGACTGTCTGTGACTCCATGGTAAGACTGATATAATGATCCAAGAGTTCACATTTGTCACCGGCTTGGTGAAATCTAATTATAGAACACACCACGAGCGTGGGGTGTTTGCCCTGTTTTCTGACAGTCTGCCATGAGGTAGACACTCACAGTTGTGAGCCGCTCCAGAGAGCATGACACACGTATCCCAAGAGTTCAGCTAAGCAGAGAGATCAGGATTGGCCTCTACAAGAATCGCTTTGCCTACAACTGAAATTCAGCCATCTCTAAGGTGAAACATGGTAACTGTTTAACAGTGCATAGCAACAAGATGTGAGAACTGCCATATCCAAGTGAAAGTACAAGGGAGGTTAGTTAGGAAGAATATAATTACCCAAGTTGGAGTTTGGCCAAGACACCGGGTCTAATGCCCCCTACTGGTCCAAAACATTCCTTGAATCCATCAGATTGTGGCATACTGTAGAGCAAAGGCAGGGGTGCATTATGTCAGGTAAATGCACAGTGCAGATAAAGCCATTCACAGGATGCCAAAGTCTTTTAAAGTCTTTGAATGCTGAAAAAAGAGAATGTAAATTAATAAAAAAATGTGGATTAGAATGGAGCCAGTAATTGCTCCACTAATTGCTCTCCCCAGTTTTTCAGCACAAGTTTCTGAACAGAGTGCTAATAACTGAATCCCCATTCACACTGCCTGGGACTGATTATGAAGCTCTGCAGGTAACTAGACATGAACTCAGGAGTCATTTTCAGGTTATATTTTTAGCCAGCAAAACAATTGCATCTATTTGCAGCCCAATAACTTCTGCTGTGATTATGTCAGAGTGAATAAGCTAAGCTGGGCTGAGAGTGGTTAGCATTTGGAGCTGAGACCTCCGAAAGAAACCTAGGTCCCACAAGATGTGGTTTCGGTGATTCAAGAGGTGGCACACTCACGTCTGAGTCAGCACTGAATCAGTGATCCAGGACTATTTGACA
The DNA here is from genome assembly GCF_028017835.1 of Emys orbicularis. Lineage (NCBI taxonomy): Eukaryota > Metazoa > Chordata > Testudines > Emydidae > Emys > Emys orbicularis. The sequence continues at coordinate 352,823,483 of NC_088683.1, forward strand.
GTGCTGGATATCAGTGGATATGGAAAATAAAATCCTAACCATTGCTGATCAGTAAACGTCCCATGTTACTTCCCCCAAGAGCAGGTGTGTTCTGGTCAAAATCTGTTTGGAGTGATTATATTCTGTCTGTCTTAACCGCCCCCATTTCTTCCCTTTACTTTTAAACTGGATAAATTTGGTCGAGGCACTATTGTCTATTGCTTAAAGAAGGGGACAAAGAGGCAAGAATTTTATCACTATGTCGTCTTGGGAAAGTCATCTAACCCGTCTGTTGTTATCCATATCTGTAAAATGGGATAATAATACTCAGCTACCTCTCAATGGGTTAACTTAACTGATATTTGTAAAGTACATTGTAAGGCACTGTATAAATGCTGGGTAGGATTTTTGTGTAGTTCTGCTGTGTGCTGCTAAGCAGCTGCTGTTCTTTGTGTTTAGTTACTTCGCTCATTTGCTGGTTCGCTCACTGAGGATGAGGTTTCCTGATGCATGAGAATGTGAACACTACTTATTTATACCTTCGCAATACTTTGCACTACTGTGGTGAACATTGTTCCCATTTTGCAGATGGGGAAAAACGAGGCACAGACAGGTTAAGTAAATTGTCTGATGTCACACTGGAAGGCTGTAATACAGCCAGGAAGCAAACCACATCTTCCAATTCCCAATCCTGTGCTTTAACCACAAGACCATTAACATTATCCAGCTCTTCTTGAGGAAAGGTGGACTAGTTGCCATTTATTTTTAAAAGTAAATGACAAAACCAGCTATTTATGAGTGCATCAGTAAAGATTCCACGAAACCAAAGATGAAAGAAATCTGTTACAAGAAATGTCAGAACCATGATAGTCCTCACAGGAAAGAATATGAAAAGTAGCTGGTGTGTTTGTTATAAATATTCATAGTAAATTACAGGCGAGATGGTGGAGACATGTTTTGTTCATTAGGACTGAAAATTCACTGTTTATTATACCACGGTGTACAGAGTCATATGTTAGGGCTAATAACAGGTGTCTCATCACTTGTTGAGTGACACTGCTCATAGTTAATATCTTCATAGTGTTTTCCATTCTCATAGTACTGTTCAAACGCCTCACTGAATCCTCACAATATCTGAAGCGGGAGGCAAGGCATATCATCACCATTCTTCAAATGGTAAAGCTGGTGCAGAAGAGTTAAGGCCCTCATTTTCAAAAGTGGCCACTTTGGGTGCCTTAATTGCTGGCTGGCTGACTTGAGACACCTAGGGCTTGGTTTTCAATGGGAGTTGCAGGTGCTCACCAACTCTGACAATCAAGACTTAAGTGCCTCAGCTCAGGCATCCAACATTAGAAGCAAGTTTTGAACATTGGGGCCTAAGTCGCTTGCCAAAGGCCATGCAGCAAGTCACTGTCAGGTAAGGGATTAGAACTCAGGAGTTGCTGTCTCCTGCTCTTGTGCTGAGAGCACTCGACTATAGAATCATAGAAAAGTAGGGCTGGAAGGGACCTCAGTAGCTCATCTAGTCTAGATCCCTGCGCTGAGGCAGGACTAAGTATTATCTAGACAATCCCGGACGGGTTTGTCTAACCTGTCCTTACAAACCTATACCACCTGCTTATCCACTAATCATTCACATGCTGGACAGAAGAAATATTCCAGTTTGATTAAAAACCACAATTCCATGTTCTCTCCTAGGAGCCAACTTCTCTTTGCGAGAGCTGGGCCTCGATGACGCCATGCCCACACACGGGACTTTATACAGGACTGATATAGGGCTGCCTCACTGCGGCTACTCCATCAGCGCTGGCTCAGACGCTGACACCGAGGCAGATGCCGTCATGTCGCCGGAACACCCGGTGAGGCTCTGGGGACGCAATACTAAGTCAGGCCGCAGCTCCTGTCTCTCGAGCCGAGCCAACTCCAACCTCACGCTCACCGATACGGAACACGAAAACACTGAAACTGGTAAGTGACAACTCCAGATAGGCCTTCACAAATGCCTCTCTTCATAGTCCAATTTTAATCTGCCTTGATTTTTGATCTGACTAGGAGAAGGGAGGAAAATGCTCTTAATCGTCCCAGGGTGTGGCCTTCTGCACTGCCGTACAAAATATTAATTAATGAACTGCTAGAGAGGCTCCTACTTATTCATCACAAACTGGAGATCAATAAGTGGCCGTGTAATACCCCATCTGCTCTTCATAGGAGCATTTCAGACAAAAAGCATTGAAATCTCCCCTCCCTCCATGCTTATCTCTTGTGCAGATTTTTGGGCCGATAGTTTTCCTCCCTTCCTGTCTGGTTCCTTGACAGTAGCTGCGTGGTTTATGTAAATAGGCTGGCTGCTCTCTGATGGAAGCGACTGTGAAATATTTTTAGAGACCTTTCCTTTGTGGGAACTCAAAGCTGAAGGTCATGAATTTTTTTTATTTTTGTAGCCTTCTCTCCCCAGCTGCAGAGACTCCTGCGGGCTTGGCTGGTGCAGGAGCTTTTTGGTCAGCAGTTCTGCGAGTCCATGTGGGAAGGAGAGAGAATTTTTATACAATTGTGGTTTGACCCTAGTGTTCACACAGCCCCGTGCCTTTGCACCTTTAATTTAATTGCTGCGTCTTAATATAGCTGCTGTCTGCTAGCCCCTCTGGAGCTTGGGCTCAGCAAAGAAGGCTGACATGAAGTGACTGCATTGTTTGTTCTCTTTATGCTTCTTGATACGAGTATTGTAGTGACAAATTATGATGATTTTTACTTGGGAAGCCACGACAGGGTAAGGCGTACGCCACCCACATGATTTTCTGTTTAATTCCAACAAAATTACAGCTGAGGCCTATTAAGGTTTTGTTAAGTGATAATGATATATGTTAGACAAGGCTCAAAGATAACAACCCTCTGTTAATGGGATTTAGGAATGGTTTGATATGTTTTTTCATTATCTTTACAGTACTTTTTTACTCTTTAAGTGCTGCATCCTCAGCAGGGTCACACCCATTATGGCAGGCGAGCTTTTTCAATGGAGTAGCAAAATCAGCAGTTTTAGTTCCAGCCTTGGGCTATGTTGTCTAGTGTTTTGCTAAGTGACCTGTGGAACTGTTGGGTGACTTATGGGATCTTGACTTTGGGCACCCTGTTAGGTCTTTATTAATAAACAAAACAAAACTCTTACATCCCTATTCCATTCTCTTGTAGTCCGGTCCTTATACTGCGTCCCTCCCCATGGTATCTGAGCAGTTGTGATCCTGTCCTTCAGCTTTCTCTTTTACTCATGCCCACTAAGAAAAGCAAACCACGGAGGTTTAGGCTTTTTCACAGAAAAAGGGGAGGAACTACATTAGCCTCCTAGAGTGTTTTTCAGCAAAACATCTTTAAAAAATGGATCCAGGCTTCCATAATGTGGTCTCTATTGGTGCAAATGCAACTTTGCACATCAAAATCACTTGCATGTGAAATTGTTACACGTTAGCACTGGTGCCCGAAATTGATAGGATATACAGTCACATATGTCTAAATACATATCTACCAGATCACTCTCATTACCATGCTATCTGCAGGCCTAAAATGAACACAACTGAGTTATGTGCATGTACATTCTGTCGCTTGTTTGTTCAAATAAAAGTTTGTAACATTTTCACAAGCAAATGACTTGTATCTCTAATGCTGCAGTTGCAGAGATGGAAGCCTGCTTGAGGCCATTTTAAAAGTTTGGTCTAGAAAATATCAAGGTTGTTGGTTTTTCTTCTTTGGCAACTAGGCTTCTGTATCCTAAACTTTCAAGCAGGCTATTTTGAGAAACCCCAGATTTATGGGAGAAATGTTTCAGAGGACATGAGATGTGTACAGCAACATAATGCAATGACTCAGTCTACAGGATACCTTTATTAGTCAATATTAATTGTTGACAGTATTGATAAAAGCTATAGCCTTTAGCTGAACTCAATATGGAGCTTTATGAAGCTGCCATGAATAGCAGGTTTTATGGGGTTCATTAAAACCAGTTTTTCCATTGCAGGTTAATGTCAGCAATTTTTATGTTCATTAATTATCCAAAATAAATAAGCAATATTGACATCTAATGTCTGTAAATCCCAAGCCTTCTGGGCAGGTTTATTGTTAGGCCATAATTGTGTTTTTGCAAAATGAAATATTTGATTCTTCACATTCAGAAGCAGGTTTGCACAAGTGCCAATGGTCTTGAGGAGAAGGCTTACTTTGGTTAGTAACTACAGTACCACCAGAATCCATCCTCTTGGCCTGGGGAAGACAGCTGCAATGGTGTTGGTTATGTGACATGTGTATAATTGTCCACATATGGGGGGGAGGGATAGCTCAATGGTTTGAGCATTGGCCTGCTAAACCCAGGGTTCTGAATTCAATCCTTGAGGGGGCCATTTGGGGATTTAGTTAGGGATTGGCCCTGCTTTGAGCAGGGGGTTGGACTAGATGACCTCCTGAGGTCCCTTCTAACCCTGATATTCTATGATACACAAAACCACCCACGCAGGCATGGAAAACCATGAGATGCAGTGACTCAGCTGGTCCCAGTCCTTTCAAGCAGGCGAGTGCATTTGCTAGACTAAGTGCTTATCTTCGCTGCAAAAGTAACTCAAGTTATAACTCGGCTGTTGCCTCGAACTTGAGACCCACAGACAAAACTCTTAGCTCAAGTGGTGGTTCTTTTAACTCAGATTGGCTGGCCCATCAGGGGTATAGGCTATCGCTTGAGTTAGAGCCACTTGCTAATTGCTAACACGATCGGTTTGTGCTGTTAACCCAGTCATCAGTGCAGCTCCAGTGTTACTTTATAGTGTGGCTGCTCTCACTGGAGAGGAATTAACTAGAGTGTAAAGAACTTGAGTTAACTCTGGTGTGAAGACCTAGCCTAAAGCTTTGGCTTTACAAGACAGTAACTTCTTTATCCCTGTCTCCTGCAGCGTCTCCCTAGTTTAGTGATGTACCAGCCTTTCCACTGCTGTCTGCCTCAATTCCATAGGATGTCCTATAACTCTGTTGGTTTGAATCCAGGAGTTTGGCATCCTGTCAAAGATTAGGGTTTTGAGCAGTTCGAGCTCCCCTGCAGGTTAGAACACTCACAATGTAGGTGTGGGCAGTGTTGGCGTACCACGGGTCACCCCAGAGGATCGATCTTGAGTTCATCATTCAGGTCAGTACGAGAGCTGTGGTGGAGTCTTTGGCCCTGATCCAACAAAGCACTAATACAGTTCATTGTTAATGTTAAACATGTGACTAGTCCCAATCCTGGATCAGGGCATGTGAGATGAAGGGACACTATTTTGCTGGGTAGCAATGGAAAAAGCTTGAAGTATCTGTATGGATTCCCTTCCCCCTAGGTGGAAACCACTTCTTACTGTTTTCTGAGCATTCTGAGTAGGATTACACTGGCTGATAACATTTAAAAAGAGGTCTATGTGAAAGGGGAGTTCCATACTATTTTAAAAGCAACAGACATATTTTTCAGCTTCTGGCTGTTGCAAAGCAGCCCAGGTAAATAAGTATGGTTTTGTTTTGTTTTGTTTGTTTTTACTCTTAGGATTTAGTTTTGGCTCTATGTTATTCTGTAGCAAGGTACACACGTGGTTAAACATGAGAGAGAGAGAGAGAGCGCTCTTCTTCATTAGCCGTACTAGTCAGCAGTGATTAATGTCATACATGTGCAGAGTGGAGCTGATGTTTCTCTCTGTGATCATCTCCTCTGGGGAACAGTGTGGGCGCAGCATCAGGAGGCCAGAAGGAGCTCACAGACAGGATGAGTAACATCAGATGACTCAGAATGGTTCAACATCGCCAGATACTGTACGGAACCAACTGCTCAATTATGATATATTCTACAAAGGAATTATTATGTGCTGGGGAAGAGGTACAGTGTAATTATCTTGTCCATCTGACTTGGAGATGGGCACAAATAAAAATCTTAGATTCAGTCACCCTTGAACTTGAGAGGATTTCAGATCCAGATCCATAATTTGTGTCCTGGACCCATGGCTATCTAATTATGCTTTATTGCAGGTGGCACTTGAAAAATTGAAAAACCCATGCATGAAACCAGTGTGATTTTTTTTTCCTCTTTAAAAAACTGCATGTGAATTATTTGTTCACCACAGGGGCCAGAATAACATCACTGGAGCTCAAAGTCCTAAATGTAACCATGGAATGGATACAGTATGATCAGTGTAGTACAGCATTCCTCTTACACCACCCCTTTAGAGTGCCAGTTCTGTTCAGGAAGGGTAGTTGAATCTCAACATCCATTTAGCTTTTGGCTCCACTAGTGAAATTGCTGATTAGTGCCAAATGTGGTGATGGTGGCTATAGTGATATGGACACTTACTCTTTGGTGACAAGATTAAGAACACTGATTCATTCCTTGCAGACATTCCAACACCTTTTAGATAGAAATTAATTTCCTTTCAGTCACTACTCTACAGGGTTGCATTTGTCGTGGAAAAATCACCCACGCATTGATTTTAGTTCACAGACTCAAGCCTGAGGCCCGTTTATTGCAATACATACCAATGCATTGGGGTAGCAGTCCGAAAACTACCACACTTAGCACAGCGCGCAGGCTGCCTTTATTCCGCCAAACCGCAAGCATAGTACAAATAATACATCTATAATACGTCATTTATGTGAAAATAAGAGTAGGGGTCTGTCCCTTTTTCCTGGCAGCTTCCTCATTATTTACGAGAATTGGGTGCCTGTTGGGTGGGGAGTTTCTTTGGTGGTTTCCGACATGGGTGGTACTTGGCACCAGTTGGCGTGTTGTTCTCGTCAAAGTACATTTTGTTTTTTTCCGGTCAAGGGCATAGTATCATTATGGGACGCTTAAAGATGATATATGATTGGCTGATTGGCAGATAGCTGGAACTATAGGGGAAGTTGGCCTTTACTAGAAGCAATTTCTTCATATAAGCCGTTATTATCTTTTATAAGCAAGCAGTTATCATGTTTTTACAAATAGGCAGTTATCATGTTTCACAACAAGCGACTGTCATGTTTTTCATAAACAAGCAGTTATTATGTTGCTAAGCCTTTTGCATCTCTTTTTCCCCTACCCTCCTCTGATCATTGCTCATGACTTTATTTGGCCTGGGCCTGTGCAGCTTAGGGTTGCTCAGGTTCTGGCCTGTACTGCTCTATGTAGAGGCCGTCTACATAGTCAGCTTCTGTCAGAGGGCCTGAATTTAGGCCTTCGGTGTTACTTTGGCTGTCAGAAAGAAGGCCACCTAGTTCTTTTCCCCCACACATTTAAATGAACTTTGCGAAGCTCTCATGAAGATTGGCCAGGCAAGGAGCAATTCTGCTCTCCCAGCCTTACTTGGATGATGGTGAAAAAATGAATGATATTTTGCTTTCCCATCAAAACAGATGGCTCACTCTGCTTGAATATGCGAATAGAATTTTGCAAAACTGAATTTTACTGGAAATTGGGAGGTAAAAAGTTTAGATAGCCCCATTATCAGTTCCTTGAGCCATCCAGTGCCCTAACCTGTACTCATTTAATTAATCCAAGAGATTGCTTGGCAAAGTAGGAATCAATATGGTTTTTGCTAGTGAGAAAGGCTGACAAATGCAGGGGAAAATGTCACTGACAAAAAGTTAAAGACAAGCCTTTGAGCTGAAAGAAAATAATAAAATTGTGTATGACTCCTCGGTATTTAAATAAGACTCATAACTACATCTTTTATTTAGTCATTAGGGGTCTGTTCCAATGTCCACCGAAGTCAGTGAGAAGACTCCTATTGACTTCAATGGGCTTTGAATCAGGTCTAGATAATTTGGAGATATCAAAAGTGTTTGGGGCAACAGCCAGAATATCAGCTTGGAGAAAATTCCAGTATCTTTGGTTAAATATGCTGCACAACCTTATTTACCACCCCCAGGTTTCCTGTATATGTTTCTGTTCCTTTATGAGATCAGAAAGTTGTCATGATGATCAAACCACACACATCAAAATCTTATCTGCTTTTTGCAAATATTTTCTCTTTTGAGCTACATTACAACAGCTAAGGCAATCTATGTCAAATTGTGCTTATTTTTGTGGGTTTTTCTCATTCCTTGCAGTGGTCTGTTATCCATCCATCTGATATAGTCCATAAATACCAGCAGTGGCTATCTCCTTGATCCACACCTTTTAAATCATTCTGAATCTCAGAGGGGGGATAACTTTTTTCAGATTTTTTGTATGCGTCTGTAGTAGGGTTGCGCCGGGGCTCTACCCTCCGAGGTGGAGGGGTGCCACACCGGCTCACTAAAGTGCAGACAGTTCAACCTCAGGTCCCTTCACGCAGGGGCTGAGCGGCCCACAGTTCAGGAGCTCAGGCCCTTAGGCCGGGGCTGAGCGCTAATTAACAGTCTAAGCCCAGGGCGGGGCACAACCAGTCACAGCTCAAGCCCTTTGGGGCAGGGGTTGAGCAAACAAGCCGTTAAGGGGCCCAGGCCCTGGGTCAGGGCGGGGCACAAACAGTCACAGCTCAAGCCCTTTGGGGCAGGGGTTGAGCAAACAAACAGTTAAGGAGCTCAAGCCCTTTGGGGCAGGGGCTGAGCGGACAAGCAGTTAAGGGGCCCAGGCCCTGGGTCAGGGCGGGGCACAAACAGTCACAGCTCAAGCCCTTTGGGGCAAGGGTTGAGCAAACAAGCAGTTAAGGGGCCCAGGCCCTGGGTCAGGGCGGGGCACAAACAGTCACAGCTCAAGCCCTTTGGGGCAGGGGTTGAGCAAACAAACAGTTAAGGGGCCCAGGCTCTACACCTGAGCATTGGGTGAGGGGGAAGCCTGCCACCCGTGCGGGGTGGCAGGGGGGAATGCAGGCCCACCCACTCCACTGTGCTCCAGCCCGGGGCCCTAGCAGCGGTTACTGTCGCTGCCGGTCAGTGGGGTGTCCTGACCGAAACACACTGACATCGGCTCACAGGCCTCTGCAGCCTGACCGGGGCCGGCTACCCCCGGGCTACTTCCTTGTTCCCCCTCGGGGCTTACCTCGGCGGCGATGCCGGGTTCAGGCCAGTCCAGCAGCATCGGCTCCTCGGGTGCGGGGCTTGGGGGCCGGTCCGGCAGCTCTCCCCCCGGGTAGCTGGCACGGGGCAGGCTTGGCTCTGCCTCGGGGCAGCTGGTCCGGGGCGGGCTTGGCCAGTCCTCCTCGGTGTAACGGGTCCGGGGCAGGCTGGGCCAGTCCTCCTCGGGGTAACGGGTCCAGGGCAGGCTGGGCCAGTCCTCCTAGGGGTACCTGGCGAGAGGTAGGCTTGACCGGCGCGGGGGGGTAGCAGGCGGCCTGCGGCTGTCTCCCAAGCGGGAGCTCGGCCCGGGACGTCTGCTCTCTCTGGCGGTCTGGGCCTCACTGAGCTCTGCTGACGGGCTTTTATACTTCCGGGTCGGGGCCGTGACGTCGGAGGGGCGGGCCCCAGACCCGGTGGCTCCGCCCACGCTGGGATTGGAGGAAGCTCGGCCCTGCCGGAGACGGAGGGGTACCACACCGGCTCACTACAGCGTCCATTTCCTTGTTTCCCAAATCATGTTGACGCAGTTCACTGGCCCAAAATACAATTCAATACATTAGTATAATTACATTTTTTTTAAATTAAATTTTTTTTTTTTAAATTAATGGAGATATCCTATCTCCTAGAAGGGACCTTGAAAGGTCATCAAGTCCAGCCCCCTGCCTTCACTAGCAGGACCAAGTACTGATTTTGCCCCAGATCCCTAAGTGGACCCCTCAAGGATTGAACTCACAACCCTAGGTTTAGCAGGCCAATGCTCAAACCACTAAGCTATCCCTCCCCCCAATTAGCAGCACCAGAATTACCGTGTAATCTTAGCATTACAAATTATTCCTTAATACCCTTGTTGATTATCAGTGGTGACTTTTCTTTTTATTACCAAGTTTTGCTGACTAATTTCCTTTTAGGCTTCATACTCTGTTGTTAATATATTACTCAGATTGCAGCAACATCATCTTTTTTTCAGAATTAAATAATGCATTCTAAAGTACTCTCAGTAAATGAGTGCATGCCTCAGATATGTTTACTCTCATTTTCAAATGGCGTAGGCAAAAATGTGATACTCAGAGTAGGGAGATTTCAAAAAGATTTAAAAAAATCTTTCTTCAAAACAAAAATACCCTATAGGTTCTTATACTTTCCCTATAGCTTTTGAGTAGATAGAGACAAGAATAAATCAGAATTATGTAGGAAAGATTAAAGGCTTGCTGGCTGTCATTCATCCCTTGGTTCACCTAGCAATGACGTTATGTTAACAAGATATCTCAGCTCGAAATTAAAACTGGCCAAAAGCCAGATACAAGATAAATTGCATAGGATAGCAGGGAACATAGGAGAATTGGAAAAACAAATAGCCTGATCCAAGACTCATTGCAATCACTAGGAGTCACTGACTTCAGTGAGATTTGGACCAAGTACAAAGGATCCTTCTCCTACAAACTCTGATACTAGCCCAGACAATTAAGATTTCAAGAGCAGTAAGCAATTCTAATAGTCTATTGGGACTACCTAGATATTGCAGTCTGTAATACCCCCTTTGTGGATGAAGCTGTTCTCAATCATGGAAGCCCAGATGATGACCATGAATAAGGGAGATACCTCCATTCTCTCAATCCTTTAGGCTGCTGATACTCTCATGAAGTGCACTCTGTCTTGAATGAGACTTTAACTACATAAGCCTCCCAAATGCCATCTTATCCACTGGAAAATGGTTCCTTTAAAGGCTGGAAAATGGTTCCTCTCGGTTATTTTTGATCCAACTTTGTAGTTGCTGAAGTCATATAAGGTAAATCCCTCATACGCCCTTTGTGTCACTCTCATGTTTTTTTTTCCCTTCCCCTTTCTCAGTATTAGGGTCTAGGCACAAGATTGGAGGAGAGTAGATACCTCTTGAAAGATGGAAATGTGTGAAATTGTCTTAGTCTAATGATATGGAATAGTCTTTAACACAGCTTTATCTTGGTAGGATACTAAATTGGTTGGATCAGGGACAGCAGAGCTATAACTAGAGCTGGTCGGGAATTTTGTGGCAAAATTTTTCATCAGAAAAAAGACTATTTGTTGAAACTGAATCTTTTTGCGGGAAAGGGTTGGCTTGATACATTTCTCAACTCAAAAAAAATCGAAAGGTTTGGAAAAGGGATTTCAGCATTTTCAAAAGAAATGTTCTGTTTTTCCATTTTGAAACAATTTTTCATTTTGAAATTTAAGCAAATTATTTTAAAAATGGTCAAAATTGAAACAAAAACATTTTGAAATTATCTAAATGAAACATTTTGATTGACCTAAGCTGCTTTTTTTTCACAAATTTGCTTCATGAAAATTTTCATGATTTAATGCAATAGGATTTTGACATTTTTGTCCCGGATTCAGAATGAGAATTTTTTTTTTGAAATCTGAAAAATGTTCCTGGGACAAGAAAACCATTTCCTACTTAACTATTATCTCCCTTTACATTCAACCAAAAAGCTGTCGACTAAGTAGAAAAACAACCTTTAAAATCAGGAAACATTTGGATCTCTCTCTCTCTCTCTCTCTTTCTCTCTCTCTCTTTTTTTCCATTGCTGAATTAAGGACTAGGAGGCCAAAGCCCATTGAGGTCAATTTCACTGGGCTTTGAATCATATCCTACATTCAGATCAGAAGAAGCCAAAGAGTCTTGCAGTTGTAGTATCTGATCAACTAGTCTCCAGAAAAAAACAACTCTGAATGTGTCCCAATGGGAAAATTGTCCCAAACTAACCTGTATATTGCTTATTGCTTCATTCTCTGCCTTTAAGGAACTAAGCCAACATGCCATAAGGATAAGCTGCATGACAGGATGGTTTGTTGGTTTCACATTATTTATTATTATTATTATTACTCTGAAACCAGTAAAAAAAAAAAAAAAATCCTCCAAACTGAGTAATAGATCATGGATGCTGACATAGGAGGACTTGTAGAAACCAAATATAAAATAATATATTTATATAAAATAATAATATTTATGAATATTGCTGGTAACCCGCCAACTATTCTATACGTAAATCTGAGTGTAATGAGTTTTGATTCCATTTCCCTTTGCCGTAAATAACTTTCTTCTCTTGGTTCCAATGCACTTGAGGGAATACAGAGAGGTACTGATACAAACATGCTGAGGAATATTTTAATGTCTTGCTGGCATGTCTGACCTCTGACAGGGAAGAACCTGTCATTGTGAAAGGGTAGATCAGGGCCCATATCCATTGCCAACTGATCCCTCCACTGGAGACTGAAGGCTTCTGTTTATCCAAAATGCAGGCAGAAAATCATAGGCTTCCCCCTCTGTCCTCACATCAAGCCTCAAACCTGGGCTGAAGGATCACATCTAGTCATAAGATAGCAGCTCAGTCTGCATGGCCCATTCATGGGCCTGGCGCTTCTATTAGGATGCCATTCTTGGTGTATTCTTGTTACTTATGTTGCAGTAATGGCAACAATGTGCTAGTGGTTATGCAAACATAGGAAGGTGCAGCCTCTGCCGTGAGAGCTTGTGATCTAAAAACCCATCACATATGCTGTTCATTAGCTGTTAGATCATAATGACACTGACTCCAATCCATAGTGCTGGTCAAAAACACAAGACTAGTAATACTGTGATGTTTTCGGTGTTTACTGTAGTCATGTAGACATTAGTCATAATTTATAAGGCAATGCTTGGCCAGTACTAACATTGACTAGTTTTGAAAGGCTCTCTTACCAATCCCCTCTATTAAAAAGGCCATCACGTCTTCCCAGTAAAGAGTTTCTAAAAACAACTTCAAATGTGTCGGGAATCAGGGCCTGCAGCAGAGCCAATCTCTGGACACCCTAACAAGCACAGCTGGCCTGTAATAGGCTGCCTAATTGTCTCCACCGCCTGATTGGCTGGAAGCATCAGTGGACCTGTTCTTAAGCCCAGCAGTAGCAGCCATTGAGTGGCTGCTCCAAGCATTTGCCCATGGCTGAGATAGCTCCTCCTTTGCCTCACTCCAGATAACTCAGTTCTGACTCTCACCTCCAATTCCTGACCTCTGACTGTTGGCTCTCGCTCCTGGCCTCTGACTCCGGTTCTGACCATGGGCTCTGATTCCTGGCTACGGAGGCCTACTGTAACCACTAGGCATGACCGCCCATATCTTGGTCACTAACAGAATGTGGCTCGGGCAACATATATCTGTTTATCATTGGCACTAAGTAAGAAGGTAAGTGTAGACGTTATATGTTGTTTACGTGACTGGAAGGAGGGATAGTTTTGTGGTTAAGGCACTGGACTAGGATTCGGGAGATTGGGGTTTAGTTATTGGATCTGCTACAGACGTCCTGTGTGAGCTTGGCCAACTCACTTAGGCCTGGATGCACAAAGGAAGTTAGATGCCTAAGTCCCTGTCTCAGCACCACTGCGATTCCCCAAACTCCTGCTCAACCCTGTAGGTGCCTGAACTCAGTGCCTACATTTTTGCAATAAAAGTTCCCTCGGCACCTATGGTTCTGCCACTGAGTTTGCACACCGCTGCCTCCCTCGCGGTGTCCGGGCACCTGTCTCCCACCTGAGCCCCAGAGCGATTCACAAACTAGGAAAGATAGGCCACGTCAGGAATGTGCAGGGCCCGACTGTGCGCACCTACTGGATTGGGCCCCTGAGGTGAGGTCACACAAAACAGCTGGAGGGGAGGAAGAGGAGAACAACCTCCCTCACAACTTTTAGCCGAGTGATTAGGGTACTCACCTGGGATGCGAGCAGCTTGCGTTGATCTAACTATGTCCCTGCTCTCTGCTGGGAGTCCTGTTGCCTCACGGGGTTCCGGTTCCCCACTCCCTGCCAGGAGCATGGCAGTCGACTGGACTCTGGGCATGGATCTCCCCGCCAGAGGCAAGAAGCCCCGGGCGGCTGCCCCCTCGCTCCCGGCGGGGAACAGAGGGTGAGAAGCCCCAGGGACAGCTGGGCTCCCAGTAGGGAGCTGCGCAGAGCGGAGAGCCCTGGCTCTCAGCCCCCCACACTGCCCCTCTTCAATCAGTGGAAGTGCTCCTGGTGAAGATGTGCACCTCCCACAGAAGGATGTAGTATGGATATCAGCCTGCGGTGGCTGTAAGTCAGCCAAACATAGGTCGACTTAAGATTGTAGTATAGATGTGGCCCGAGTCTCTCCTGTTGAAGGTGTTACACTGTGGATAAATAACCAGAGTCATTGGACTGGGTGGGGGAGACGGGGGGAGGGGGACAGGATCCTGCATCTCCCCCATCCTGGGAAAGTGCTCTAATCACCAGGCTATAGAGTCATTCTTATGCTGGGTCTTGCTGTCTCTTTAGCCTAGCACCCCAAACCTTCCAGGGTCTGTATATAAAAATCTGTACTGTAGGTAGGGTGAAGGCTTTTACACCAGGAACTTTAACCCAGGTTTCACACTGTCTTGGGCGGAGACTCACATTTCTGTCTCCAGACCAGGGATTTTCCAGGCTGCACAGTTCCCTGCCTACTCTGTGCTATTCCCAGCAAGGCTGCCTAAACAAGCCAGTGTGTGTGTTTTGCTTTCTCTTCAAATATAAACAGTATAATTTTCAGCAGTTACAAGTTATCGCACAGCCCTTTCTAAGCAAGCACATTTATTCTTAAGTTGAAAGCATTGCAGTGAACATTAAACAATTATATAAGAACCTACATGCATGCTAATAAGTTTACCAGAGATCACCCCCCTCTTCAACTCTTAACAAGGGCTCTGGTAGGAGCCAGTCCTTCAAACACCACAAAGCGGGTTTTGTGTTACAAGTTCATAACAGCCTTAGCTCAGAGCTAGCACACCCATGAATCAGTTAGTTTTTCCTTTTATACCGCTTGGACCTTTGATTGTGAGACTCTGGGAACAGGTGATCAGCTGACAATGGTCCTTTCCTTGCGGCTTAGCTTCAGAAAGCTGGGTTTTTGCATCACCGGAGATGGAGAATTTGCGTTCACCTCCCCCCTTGAGAGGTTACAGACAATCCCAGCCCACAATAACACATAAACCATTCATTTAATACAATGGACCCCAACGCTACTTAGACTTAATTCAATAAGGTCTGCCCAGGATATGGCAGGAAATTGCCCTGTCACAGTCTCTATGCTGATGACTCGCAGATCTGCCTCGCTCATCCACACCTGTCCATTTCTGTCCAAACTAAAATCTCAGCCTCTCTCTCTGAATCTTTCTGTGGCTGTCTAGCTGTCAGCTCAAGCTCAGCTTGGCTAAAACAGAGCTCCTAATCGTCCTCCCTGTCAAGGACTCCCTACTCCCTCATTTTTCGATTACTGTAGACACCACCACCTCCCAGCCAGACACTTGCTCCCATCAACCAGGCATCAGCTTTGTCTCGGATCTCTCTCTGCAGCCTCACATCCGGGCTTTGTGTAAATGTTGCCAATTCTTATTCTTTCTTATTCATCCTCACAGCTCAGACTCTTGTCCAAGCTCTCCTCATTCTGCGGCTTGATTACTGCAACATCCTTCTCTCTGGCCTTGACAAAGGCAGTCTGGCCCTTCTTATGTCCATTCACAATGCTGCTGCAAAGATTATTCTCCGAGCCCGTCACTGTGGCCATGTACCCCTCACTGTGAATCCCTCCACTGGCTTTGCATCAAGCTGCTCGTATTCACTTTTAGCGCCCTTCACAGTCAGTCCACCCTACCTGTCATATCTCATTTGCTATTGAGTTATCGGTGCTCACATCGATTAGCCCATGGTGCCAGCCTCCTCTGTCCATTTGTTAAATATTCAAACAGGCACCTTCGTGCTTTCTCCCTTGCTACCCAACACAGCTGGGAGGTGCTCCTCATGAATATCTGCAGCGCTAGCTCATTATTCACCTTTAAATCCCTCCTCTAAACTCTCCTTTGCCGTGATGAGTACAAAAAAACTTAACGGTGGTTAGGCAGCTAAATATGCAGAGACCACTGACCTATCATGCTGACCAATATTGTCTCATTGTTTCCGTGTACTCCCCCGTCTGTCTCTCTCCATTTGTTGTCTCTTGTCTTATAGTTAGAATGAAAGTCTCCTGGAGCAAGAGTCACCTTTGTGTTCTGTGTTTGTACAGCACCTAGCACAGTGGGGTCCCGGTCCTTGACCAGAGCACCTAGGCACTTTGATACTACAAACAAATAAATAATAATGGCTCATAAAAGCACTTTGAGATCATCTGGGATGAAAGGTGTTATATAAACATAAGCCATTAGTATTATTAATGCTTGAGAAAGCAAGTGTTTTTTTCTATGGTTGGTTCTAATCCATCTAGTCACTTAATAAGCTAAATTCCCAATAGGAGAGATGACAGATAGAATGCAGCATATGTTCAGATAGTTCTATAGGATCTGTGAACTCCCTTAAGGATGAGATGTTCTTATTTCTCAGATGGTTGGTTTGATCCTATGCTAAGAGAACTACTGTGTAATGGGTAGAAGAACTATTTCCATAGATATATGTAGGAGGGAATTGGTATTGTTACTAAACAAACCTTTTAAGACACCTAAAGCAGGGACTTGGTTGTTAGAGCAGTGATTCTGGCTCTGAATTTAACACCACCTCTAAACATCTTCACCCCGTGTATTGAAATCCAAGGTTAGCATTCTGAGGGCCAAGGTATGACTGCTCCTGAATGAGTGCGCTAGGTGAAGGAGAGGTAGCAGGGAGCATCCCCAAAGACATCCCCAGTGGTACTGCTTGTTCTCTGTGAGCCTTAGTAAACAAAACATCTAAGCAGGCTGGGGCTGTGGGTAGGAGGGAGTCAACAGTGCCAGAACCAGCATAGGACTGTTAGGCTTTTGGGACAGGTGGGACCTCCTGGTGCTCCTCATTGGATGGTGCATCTGCATGCTCACCCCCACTCTGTGTTGTGCCTTATAGGCACAATCTAGCCCCAAATGATGCTCCCCTTGACACAGCAAACACAGGACAAAATTTGGAGGTGTGCTCTGATGGAGCATGCTTTTATTGCTGTGGAAAACATCTGTTGTGTGACTTTGAAAGCTTCATCCAGTTTCCTTACACAGTCTACAATTATTAACCCTCATTGCGTGTTCAAAATCCTTTTTGAAAAAACATCAGCCCCATTTCCTACTTCCCTGCTCCACCTGTCTTCCTTCCCAAGGAACCACTCAGGTGGCAAACCATCCTTTTCCTTTATTCCTATCAGTGTCTCTGGTCAAAGTTCCACCCATGTTCTTATTTTCTTCACTGTGCTATAGTCAGCAAACAGATTTGTTTCTCTAGATAGAGAACAAGAGCATCTGCAAGCCAACTCATTTCCTTTCCAAAGTTCTTGGAGGGCAGCACTGGGGCAGAGTGGGAAAGAAAACACTTGCCAAGTGTTAGAGGGATAAAGAGAACTCTTTTTTCCTCTACTGTTATTATTGGGAAGGTTCTCTTAGCCTCCCTACCTCCTTAGGGACTAGTAACATATTGAAAAGATCTTTCATGCAGACAGATAACAAACACACTGAAGAGCTGCATCAGAAAGGGAAAAAACATACTTACCAGTAATGATGTTTGTCACAATCCCTCTGACTTTCCCCATCCTCCAAAGGAAGTTCTCGGTCACATAGAGACAAATCTTAATGCTCCTTATTCTGGTAAACTTCTGTAGAGCAGATTCACTGAGTGCTAGCTTGAATGGTGGAAGTTTTTACCTCTGATATGGCGTGAATGACCATATAGGCTAGCTCCATTTGGTTCCTTCAGGTAGGGACTGATCGGGAAGACCACACTCCTCAAACACTAGGTCCCTTCCACTCAACAAATTGACACAAGCAGTTGTCTTGTCTTGTCTGACGTCTGAACAGAATCCTCTCAGTTGGGGCCACATGTGAGAGGAAGAGTCAGGCTCATAGTGGCAGAGTGAATTCAGCTTTTCATCCTACCAAGGTAGGAAAACTGACTTGCATGATATGACGTGTGGCTCTCTGGATCAAGATTTTGATCCCGTCTGCTGTAATATAAGGATTGTCTCTGTCCAGACTTGTTCCTCCCTTCAATGCTATGTAGTTTGCATTGTACCAGTTGGCTGCCATTCCCTGCCCAAGAGATGGATACATTCAGTGCTTAGTTTGTGGCAGGACTAAGCCGCAGCACCTCTAGGCTTGGCAGCTCATAGCCCCGGCACTTCTCGGCTTGGCAGCTCATAGCCCCAGCACTTCTCAGCTTGCTGCATCAGTTATGAATGTGAAAAAAAAAATTACTTCAGCCCCAGCACCTAATTGATTGAGCCTCGGCAACTTTTTCATTACAACTTAAGCACTGGATACATTACAATAGCTCTTGAGATCCTGTGAGATGAATAGCCTTGACGCCTTAACAGTGCTTTTCTGTCTCTAATATCTATGATGACTAAGCCTTACAAAGTTCCTGTGAGACAGGTATGTGCAAATCAGCTGAGTGTGCATGTGAATGAACAGCTACACACACAAATGGCCATTTGTGCGTGCAACTCTCCTGTTTGCAGTTGCAGTCATGGTAATTATGCCTACTTAATTTTGAAAATTGTGCCCATCAATGGCTTGCCCAAAGTCACACATTCAGTCAGGGGCAAAACCTGAGACTAGAGACATCTCAGGAGATCTGACATCCAGTCCCCTACTCTATCCACAGGCTTTGAGATGCTGAGTGAGATTCTCCACAGGTGTGTATTGTCATAGCTCCATTGACTTCAACTGGGCTGTTGGACTATTGGAACTCCACTGATTTATGCTAGCTGAGGATCCGGCCCTCTAAATTCACCCGAATGAAAAGAAGGCACTTTTCTGGTGGGCGTTAAATCTGATTTATTAAAGTCCGTGCAAAGGTACCTGTATAGCAATTGCCTTTTTCTGCGTTACAAAAAGAAATTGCACTCTAAGGTAACTCTGTTAATAAAAAATAAAGCTAGCACTACTGGTGCTTGAGGCACAAAGCAAAACAAGAGTCTCATACAAGGTATCCACTTGGTAAAATACTTCACCTAATGTCTCATGAAACGATGATCGAAATGTCAGGGTCAGTTGGGTTTAAGATGCTGAAAGACCTTGTCAACATGGTGGGAACAAAATGCAGGTTTTAGGGAGAAATTCGCAGAACAAATCAACTGGTTGATTTAAAAAGACATTCTCTAGTCAATTCTGGAGATCCATACTCTGGAGGATCACAGTTCAGTTTTCGGTGTCCCACTGTTTGGATTATGTAGTAAATGTCAGAGTGCAGGAACTGAGGAGAAGGGGCTGGAATATAATGGGGAAATCCAAAGCAGGAAACTATCTTTTAAAAAGTGTCTCCCATTCATAAAGGAGAGACAATATTTGTGCTGATATGCACATAGATATATGTTTTCTTTAGAGATGGTGGGTAGTTCATTAGCCTCTAAAAATGACACCCACCTAATCATATCTTTTATTTAAAAAATAAAATAACACCTTACACCTGTTAACCTGTATTAAAATATTGACCCGGTGTGCAAGAGCACTATTTTATAAGATGGTCCGTTTGTTTTCATGTATTTATAATTGCACAGGTCACACACTCAGTGCACTAAAGTATTTCACTCTTGGGATATGTCTGCACAGCAACTGGAGACCCGCAGCTGGCCCAGGGGGCTTGGGTTGTGGGGCTGTTTCATTGCTATGTAGACTTCCGGGCTTGAGCTCTGGGACCCTCCCACCTCACAGGGCCCTAGAGCCCCAACCTGAGCCCCAAAGTCTACACAGCAATGAAACAGCCCCGCAGCCCAAGCCCCACGAGCTCAAGTTGGCTAGCACGGGCCAGCTGCAGTTGTCTAGCTGCTGTGTAGACATACCCTTGGAGTCTCTCTTCACTGCAGAGTGAGCTCCAGGTATTTCCTCTCAAGTTAGCCTAGCTTGAATGAGAGCAGCCACGCTGCGAAATAACACTTGAGGGACTGCGACCACATTGGCACTGCACTCATTCTTGTGAGGTGCTTAGACTTCTGGAGACGTATCCCATGATTCTTTGCACTGCAGAAAGAACGGCTCTATTAATTCTCTTTCAGTGAATGGTGGGAGAACACATCTGTCCTTTCTGAGCACATAGGGAGAATTGTGAGATGGCATTGGAGGATTAGTGTCATCCAAGTGGTGCTAGCCTGTGTTCACACTGCAGTGGTCAAATGAGCAGCTGATGAGTGGTGCTCACTTGAATTTTAGCCTGTAGCCCCTTTTGGGGCAGCCAATGTGAATTTAAAGCACCCCCATGCATGAGGTGAGGTTTTTATGTGAGTGGACAGGACTGGAGTTATGGTCAACAAACAAGTTAACTTGGCAGTGAAGACAAGCTCTTACCTTAGAAAATATTAAGCTGTCTTTCAGGCTCTATACAAAGTCAACACAATACTCACTGGCTGTTGTGATTTTCCCCTGTTGCCTGCACATTTGAGCCATTCCCTCGTAAATGATCACAAGCCACACCTCTCAACCCCTGGACCCTCAGAAGGAGGGGCAGGGAGGGACAGCGCACCTTGGAATGAGGGGCACAATGAGGGACAGCAGGGGTTTTTTTAATGAAAATTTCCAAAATAATAAAAATTGGATTGATTCCCTACTAACCTCCCCCTATTCCAGACACCCCCTGCCCCCATGACAGCCCCAAGGGACGTATATGTCCGTACCATCCTTCCTCCCCCAGAGGAGAGGGGGCTTCTCCTCCGCCTGCTAGGGCAGCATCACTCCCTCCTTCTGCATGGGGAAGGGAGGGGGTTGCTCTTTGCCCAGTCTGGCAGCAGCATTCCCTGTCTCCCCCCCGCCCATTCCCTGCCTTTACCTGCATGGGGGTGGGGAAGAAGTTTAGTTCTCCTCTGCCTGTTCCAGCAGCTGCAATCTCCCTGCTTCTCCCTTCCCTGCCAATGTGGAACTCCCTGGTGCCCATGCGGGGGCCATGGGACAACCTTAAAAAACGTGGCCAGATGGGAGATGTCCCGCACAATGTGGGACCCTTGAGAGGTAAGCACTAAGCCGTGTCTACCCCAAACCTTGATTCCTATGATCACAAACCAAGAGAGCCTTTGAGTTTTGTTTAGGAGCTGATCTTAGTTGTGGGCAATAGGGAAACATTTTCAATTGTAAGGATAGTTGCACTGGGTTTATCGTATAAGTTGTTGAAGATGAAAGAAAGTAAATGTTGACCTACACGCACGAGTTGTGTTGCTTTAACTATACAGTGTGATTACAGTGGTACAACCCCTCCTTAGTAGTGTGGACGCAGTTATGTTGATATAGCTTATTCTCATATGGACAGGACACATCCCATTCTGGACACTCACAGACTTTTGTGTTTAGGTCCTAGCATGTTGGACTGAGTGCTTTAATCTTCATGAATCTAGGCAGAGTCCACGCACTGCCTCTGGGTTTCTAGACATACTTCCAGGATGCAGATCCTCTTATTACCACCCTCTTCTGAGAGCTCATACACTACAGTCAAACTGGCTAGGTGCCGAAACTAGGGACAGCTCTTGCAGACTCCCTAGTAGCTTAAACAAACTCTTCCCCAGTGTTGTGGGCAATCTGGTGTACAATTCAGCGCTCCAGGGGCACGTGATAATTGAAGAGCTTTACACAGAAATGTTGAAAACGATTTTAAAACCGATCACTCATTACTTTAGTCAGCACAAGAAATAGACAGTTCTAGCTCTTTAAAAAATCCCTGCCTCATTTTCCTCGCCACTCTGGAGTGTTCTTCCGGACTGGGGTCTGTGTCCTTTCAGGATTCCAAATCCCTTCTCCTGCACCTCTGTTTTCATGGCTTCTCTTGAACACGGAGTCTGCTCTCTCCTCCAGACAGCTTCCTTTGACTTTGGCTGCTGCCACAGTCAAAAAAATTTCCTCGCCCTCCAAAAGCCTGGGCCTCTTTGTTCCTCTCTCCTGCCCAAGCTTCCTTCATCTCTTTAAATTCTTGATCCAAAAAGGGTCGTATCTGTCCCTTTGTTTTCCTGTTTGGGGACTTTGTATTTTCCATTCCCCTCTCTCTGCAGATAAATTCGGTTGAACTGTTTTTTGTTTAGCTTAAGCATCCTTTTTAGCATACCCATTGTCTGGCTAGAGTACAGTCATTAAAATTAATACTGTACCTCCTTTGGTTTGTTCTGTAACTTCTTGCAGGGTGAGTGATACATGTCAGGGACACTAAACACTGAGGCATTTAATGACCCAGCAACTTCATAAAAGTAACCAGAGTTCGTAAGTTGTACATAGATTTCCCAAACTGTCACATTGGTACAAAGACTGTGTGTAAACCAGGCCTTGATTAAGTAGTAGTGATTGAGGTACAGGGTGTCCCTGGGGACTGATGACCTGCTGGGAGGAGTTGATGAAGATTCGGTGGAGGGCCATTAAAGTCAACTAGCCATTGGTTCCAGTAATGCCCTGCCCCTAGATCATTATTGCTAATATAGATGGAAAATGAAAATACAATATGTTTATGGATTTTTTTCTGGGTGATACAGTTTGTTAGTTGTACATATTTCAATGTATAATAAACAGTACCTCTTTATCAGCGGGCAGATTCATAAAATATGTCATCTGAAATGGCTTTGAAAGGTGTTTCAGTACTAAGCTATCCATTTGATTTGGTATAACAGAGGTCCATACTTTATAGAGCGTATAGGATGAAAGGCAGTGTAGAGTTGTAATGTAGTATTATTACTACATCAAATCAGGATCTCCCTTTTCTTATGGATGAGCAATCAAATAGAAACTGGCCAGGGTCTCAGCCTTTGAAGGAAAAATAGAATTCTTTTTGGATAGTGTTAGCACAATAGTAATACAAGGCAGTATTTGTACTGGCAACTCTGAAATTTAACAGCAGTCATCATAATTTTTAAAAAGTTCAATCGCATTATGTTTCATTTCACAGCAAACAGCAATATCACAGAACGTTAGGACAGGAAGCGACGTAGAATATACTATACCCAAATGAATCTGCAGGGGGAAATTTTGATTGGCAGAAGCGTACAAAGCAGTGTCTTGGTGAATTTCTGGGTGTTCTGTAAAACAGTGACAGTGATGTACCAAGCAGCAGCTTGAGTGGAATCTTAAACAGAAGGAGTATATAATAGAGTACGTTGGTGAGATGCTCTTGTGAAGAAGCATTCAGACACTACACGCCACAGTTGAACTGCCACCATGGTACCATGATGCCTTTTCACGTTCTTGGAACCCTGCAATCTGAAAAGACAGTTTGACAATATGCATGCAGCAAATTCAGCTGGGAGAGTTTGCAAAATGTCTTTGTGGTTATATTTGTTTACGTATAGGAAAAAAAAACGTAGGAAACCTGCTTTGGCCACTAAAACTAGCTTAGGGAGCAGGGGAAAGTAGAAACGAACCAAAGTGACTGCCCCAAGGTTCATAGAGATTTAGCTCAAAGGTTGGAAGAGACTGAAACCTATTTTTTAAAATATATTTCTGTACGATTATTTTCTTAGTATGCAAAAAGAACAGCAGCCTATTGATTAGTCTTACATTGCACTGGGCTGATTTCCTGAACAAGCTCAATATCGATAACTCAAAATCTGGGAATAAACCAGTGAACATGGAGTGTGGTTGACCTTAACAATAACCTTCACACTATGTCTGTGGTAAAAGGGAAGAGCAAGCATTGAAGATGATAATGAAGGCACTTGTTTTAGTGCATATTAATATGCACAGCCATTAAACACTCTTCCTGCTAGATTTTCATTTCACGAGCAAATTGGATGAGACTTAAAAGAGCATGGGGTGAAATACAGATTTCTAGATCCATCTCTGATGCCTGAATGTCCTTTATTGTGACCAAAAGACGTCAACAGTAAAGGTAATAAAGAACACTGTGTTAGAGACTTGAATTCTTTTTTGGCCTCTGCCACTGACTTGCTGTGTAACTTTGGGAAAGTCACTTCACCTCTCTGTGCCTCCGTTTCCCCTATGGGAATATTGATGTGTGGCCTTTATAATGTGCTTTGAGATCTAGGTTGCTAACTGCTGTGGTGGTAGTTTTTGTTATTAATTTTTTATTATACAATCTTTAAAAGATGACAGCAGAAGCTGCTCTCCCGCTTCCATGATAGCCCTGCTGTGATGGAATTAGCACACCTCTGTATTTGGCACTGATGGAACTGCTGCTGGAATCCTGTGTCCACCTCTGGAGCTCACAAATCAAGAAGGATGTTGATAAAATGGAAAAGGTTCAGAGAAGAGTCATGAGAATGATTAAAGGGTTAGAAAATATAGACTCTAGGAGCTCAATATATTTAGTTTAACAGTGAGAAGATTAAGGGGTGACTTGATTACAGTCTATAAGTACCTACATGGGGAACAAATATTTAATAACTGGCTCTTCGGTGCAGCAGAGAAAGGTATAACATGATCCAATGGCTGGAAGTTGAAGACAGACAAAACCAGACTGGGAATAAGGTGTATATTTTTGATGGTATTAATCACTGGAACAATTTAACAAGGATCGTGGTGGATTCTTTATCAGTGGCAATTTTAAAATCAAGATTGGAAGTTTTTTTTAATAGATCTGCTCTAGCAACTGTTTTGGGAAAGTTCTCTGGCCTGTGTTACACAAGAGGTCAGACTAGATGATCACAATGGTCCCTACTGGTCCAAGAATCTAAGATTCTATGAGTGCACTGATGGAGATGGGTTCTATATAAATTATCATTTATAATTTGCATAGCATTGAATGTGCGCTAGCTGCTGTGGGTGAGATTTTCAAACATGCATAAAGGGTTTAGGAGGACAAGTCTAATTGAGAACCAAAGGGATAGGTGCTTCTGAAAATCCCACCCTTTATATTTACAAAGCTAGGCCCAGACTATGACAGACCCAAATGTGGGTGCACAGGATGGAGAGAGCATCCAAGACACCTCTTCTCGCTTGCGCACCCTCCACAAACTCCTGTCAAAATCACAATCCCTGCTCCCAGGCAACATGGGGATAGCTCCCTCTGTACACCTACACGTCCCCCAAACAGTGGGAGGGGCAGGGGTGAAAGTAAAATTGAAAACTTACCGGTATGGGGCTGGCTCCAGGCCCCCTGGCCCCCGCCCCTCGGAAGGGGTAAGGCCTCGGGCAGAAGGGGCGGGGCTGGGGGTCAGTGTCCCCCAGCCAGCCCTTCCAGGCTGCCTGGCCTGCACCGCCCAGGGGTCCAGCAGCGATTTAAAGGGCCTGGGAGCAGCAGCCGGAGCCCTGGGCCCTTTTAAATCGCCGGCCCCAGGGCAGCTGCTCCTTTTGCCCCCCCCCCCCCCCCCCCGCCCCTGGCGACAGCGCTTTAAAGTAAGGCGGTAGGGGCCAGTACTTGCAGCCACTTTTTACCAGTACACTGTACCGGCCCGTACTGCCTTACTTTCACCCCTGGGGAGGGGGCAGGGACATGGCCTCTCCCCCCTCCCCATGGTCACGCACAGTGCACACCATGAAGGGGTGACATGGCAGGAGCACATCCTCCTGTGCCTTCCCAGTGTGACCTTGCCCGCAGAGCAGACTCATGCCCCGTAGGCACATTTGAGCCCATTGTGTATAGAAACAGGTGCTGGCGAGCAGATGGATCTGGGCGCCACTTCCACAGCTATACGCACAGGTACAAATGCAATGTAAGACACTGGAGAGGTCAAGGGCAGACAAGACTCAGACTAAAAATGTGAAAAGAAAAACAAATGATGAACAATGAGAACAGTGAGCTAAGCTAAATCTCTGTCCTCTTCACTCAGTACAGTGTTCCATTCCGGTTTGTCGGTCTAGGGCAGGAATTTTAACAAGACCTCCATTGCAGGGCTTCCTTGCACAGTTTTGGTCATTGTCCAAACACGGTCTCAGCCAATCAGAAGGACGTATGCTGATGGCAGGGAGTCATAAAGCCAGTTGAACTCTAACTGACAAACCCCAGCTATCATAGAAGATTCACACCTTCCTCTCCCAGTGGGCTTTGTCCAGGGGGCAGGACTTGACTGCAAGAAACCCCTCCCTCATATTCCTCTTGCACGCACACCCAAACACACAACCTCCCTCCAGCTCACTCTTCTGTTAAGCCCCTGTTCTGCAGTCTAGCTTTATGACGTTACTCTGCAGGCCAAGGCAAAACCCATCATTTTTCTTTCCCTGGCGTCATAGATCTGCACAGCGCTACATGCTAGTGAAGCTGTGTCAGACAGGTTCCCTGTCCCAAATGGCACCAGCTGTTATAATACAATACAGATCCAGTGTGCGAAGAACGCATCAAAGAATAGCAGTCGTTGAAGAGGTTTTTTTTCCAGGTAGGAGAGCAAGGGGGGGGGGGGGAGGGGTTAATTTGTAGGCTGTTCCAGGTCTGAAGGCATACAACACAAAAAGAAAGCAGGGTTGGCTGACCCCAAGTTCATCGTTAAAGTATTTGTATATGTGTTTATAGATTTTATTATGAAATATTTATTGATTATGGTAGCATCTTGAGGCATCCCAACCAAGATCGAGGGCCCCATTGTGCTAGGCACTGTACATACACATGGTAAAAGATAATCCCTGCTCCAAAGAATTTACATATAAAGAGATAATATGTACAAAGGAAGGATTATTATTCCCATTTTACAGATTGGGAACCGAGGCACAGAGACGGTAAGACCCATAGAGAGATCTAGGTGCTCAGCACCTCTGAAAATCAGGGGAATTGTGTCTGAAGTTGGACACTAAAAAATGGAAGGACCCAAAATCAGTTTCTATTGTCGAAAACATTAGTGGTACATCTTCTGACTCTAGGACCCATGCTCCATCCACGTGAGAGTATTTGTTCCCATGTAGCATTGGTTACTCCTCATAACCGTGTAGTATTCACTCCAGTACTTAAAGTGAGTTAAGGATTTCCATGCAGGCATAGCAGTCTGCCCATGCACTATGCCAGGGGTAGGCAACCTATGGCACGCGTGCCAAAGGCGGCACGCGAGCTGATTTTCAGTGGCACTCACACTGCCTGGGTCCTGGCCACCGGTCCGGGGGGCTCTGCATTTTAATTTAATTTTAAATGAAGCTTCTTAAACATTGTAAAAACCTTATTTACTTTACATACAACAATAGTTTAGCTATATATTATAGACTTATAGAACGAGACCTTCTAAAAACGTTTAAATGTATGACTGGCACGCGAAACCTTAAATTAGAGTGAATAAATGAAGATTCGGCACACCACTTCTGATAGGTTGCTGACCCCTGCACTACGCAATGTAGGCTCAAGGTCTAAATATGGACCTCTATTTTCATTTCTAATAAGGCTTTCATCCAGACCATCATTGTTTCATGTACTTCTTGTACTACTTCAATCCAGGCAGACTGTACTATTTCATCTATTTGCTTTCAACACTGATGCCTGTTGCTTATTAGTCTAATCTATTTTCTTTAGTAGCAGAGGCTTACTATTTATGCCTAACATTTGCCCTCAAAACTTTTTGACACTGGGTAGGGGATCAAAACAATTAAAACATAATATTCTGCTATATGATGATAATTCCCCCTCGTCAGTGAACATTAGGAAATGGCATTATTGTAAAGACCCAATTACCTTTTTTATGAGCACTGTATATTTGGAAAGTAATAAAACAGAGTTATAAAACCTAGATGATTAAGAATCTCAGAGATGCTCTGCATTTTAAGAGGGGGGAGAATATTCTTTTAATTGTATCTGAGCTCAGACTAACCAATGATTCGTTACGTTCAAAGCAATAACATTACCTGGGAGGCAATAAAAGGAAGCACAGGAAAGTTATATGACGAATGATTCCCAGCAGACGCCAGGTACAAGAAGGGAGTGTGGTTAATGGTAAGAGTAGTAGCCTAGGAGTCAGGACTCCTGGAGTCTCTTCCCAGGTTTGCTGCTAATGTGCTATATGGTCTTGGGCAAATAGCTTCAACTTTTCTATAGCTCACTTTACTCATTGTTAAATGGGGTCTAAATACCTACTACAGGGGTGTTTTGAAGCTTAATTCATTAATGTTTGCAAAGTCCTTTGAAAGGTTCGGATGAAGGAAGTTAGCTAAGCGTAAAGTATAACAGTTGAAAGCATGGAGGGCAAACACACACACTATTTTTTATTGAAAGAAGAAAACTGAAAAAGGGCCACATGTGGCGATAGACCGGGAAACATTCCTGTGCCTTTATAATAAGGGATTGATCAGCTTTGTTTAAGCAGGGCAGGTATGACAGGTCTTCAGATAGATTTTGTCTTGGAGCAGTTAGTCAGACATTTGTCTTTGAGCCTCATCATGCCCCCAGTGTCTTCAGCGATGGCAGGATCAGATTCTGTACTGATGATTGTACAGTCTTTAGCACAACCCTAATCTGAATATCCATAGCAGCCTTGCATTGCAGTCCTTCCTTGGCAACCACCAGAAATGTAAAACTCTTCCTTGCAGAGACAATTTACCTATGTACAGGCACAGCTGGGGAGCAGAGGGTGAAAAGGAGGGGAGGGGGATGTGAAAGTTACTCAGTTTGAACAGACTTGCAAAGACACCTGAAACCTTTGCATCTCACACTGGGAGGCCCCTACATGCACAAATTTAGGCACCATTATTTTCAGTTGTGATTGCAGTAGAGAGAGCCTAGAGCATTCTGCCTGGTGCAAGACCTGAGGCCTGAACCAGAGACTGTGAACCAAAGTCAGGCCATGCATTAAAGCAAATGACTATAAGTAAGGCTAAGATTTTGTCACAGTTATTTTTAGTAGAAGTCATGGACAAGTCACGGGCAATAAACAAAACCATACAAGCCGCAGAGCAGGGGCGCATGGCCCCAGCTGCAGTCCCCGGTGCAAGCCGCGGGGCAGGGGCGCACGGCCCGGCTCCAGCCCCAGCCGCCGCCACAGCTCCAGCCCCAGCTTCAGCCGCTGACAGCTGAAGCCGAAGAAGTCACGGAGGTCCAGTAAAGTCACGGAATCCATGACTGCCGTGACCGCCGTAACTAAATCATGACCTTACCTCTAAGTTCAGTGTCCAGTACATGAGCTTGGCACAGGTACTGCACAGGTACTGCAAGCATTACTAAAATACACTGAATATGGAAACACATTCCAGCAGACTAGCATAAGTACACCCCAACCTAGCACAAGATAAGATGGTTTGACAGAAGTGATGAATAGTGATGTTTGGCAGAAACATCAGGAGAAAGATACAAGCTGGGGGGTGGTAACAAACATGTCATGAAACTCGTAGGGTGGTACATAAGTTGTTTATCCCAGTTTGTTTGTCTCGGTCTATAAGTGGGGTACCTGGCCTTAGCCTTTGTCCAGCCTATGGGGCAGCCTATGGGGCAGCTGCTGACTGAGCTGAGTCCTTGCCACTGGGCACTCGTGTGTTAATGTACCTGTGGACATTGATCCAGGGAGCTGGTAGTGTGTCTTGTGGGCAGTAAACCTGGGCGAGTGCCTTCACCACTGAACTGAGTCCGCGGTCTTTCTGGGTAGTATCATCGAGGCTTGCTGAGCCAGCTACCCGCGCAGAGCTGGGACGGCACACAGAGAGAGAGCACACACGCACGCCAAACTGACAGCGATGAGTGCCCAATGTGATTTAAACTGATCCCCTGGCAACTGTTTTCAATAGGCTGATGTCTTTTCAGCCGAGTCACCTGTACAGTTTGATGGCACAGTTCAAAATGAAGAGCCTCCCACGTCATTCCACAGTGATGTCCTTGAGTTTGCTTGACCCCTTACACACAAGTGAGCGGGTCCAAAGCCAGTGTGTAGATCTGCAGATACAGTCTGGTTATGGGAAAGTTCTCTTCTCATCCCCAAATGATGAGGGACGTAGCCTCCATCCAAATCTTGAGAAGTAGTATTCCTTGAGTGTTTCAAAGGGGAAACGCCAAGAGAAATTCAGATCTGAATGACAGAGTCTGAGTCTTTATTGCACTGAAATTGCACACGTAGATTTTCAAGGGGATATTGGCAGGTAGGGTAGGCTCAAAATTTGATCTTAAATTAAAAAACATATATGTATCTTCCTCCTGCCTTGTGCATCGAGCAATTAAAATAAGCATTAGAGATCTTTCTGCAGGACCCCAAAAAAACAAAGCAATGTTTAGGCTCTCACTGCTTCTAAGCTATTCCTAGGACTGTGCTGCCATCACTGGTGATGTTAGAGCATCAATAAAGAACTCAAAATAAAGAAGTGTTAATTGAATGATCTGTATCTGCTGGATCTGGAAGTTGAGAAGAGGAGGGAACAGATCAAAGAACAGCCAAAGGGCTGAGTCTATCCTATGTTTTAGGCTCCCAAGTTTAGGGTCTTACAATTTTGGCCACCTAAGAAGTCTGATTTCCCTACACAAGCAGGAAGAAAATGGACTTCTCACTGCCCTATCTGTGCACAGAGATCGCGTTTACATGTGCAGTGTTTCTGGATCTATGAGTTACAATATGTCTGGCCCTTAGCTTTGCTGGTGTATACAATGGGTGCTTCAGTGTCCCCGTCAAGTCAAGCTGCTTCAGCAGAGAAGCACCCTGCTTTTCTCATCTGTGCTAGTCCAAGACCTGGAAAGAAACTCTTTTAGACTCGTAGGAACTGGTTGCCCTCATTTCTTCAGTCTTAGCCAGGGTTTGGTCTGACATCAGGCGTCTATTACTGTGCTGCCTAAGTTGTTTCACAGAATTGGATCTTCCTTAGGACATGGACAGCACTCACGGCTTCAAATGGGCCAGCATCCCAACTGAGTGCCTCAGGGACACGTGTTGTCCAGTAAACCAGTTAGATCATTTCCTTCCACCATCGCAGGCAACAGCCCCCAAAACTCTAATGTTGTGTGCATGTTCGGTTTTCTAGACACACGGTTTCATATGTTCACAGCTGTCTGACCTTACTCATGCTACAGAATGAACATACCAGCTCTCTTGTTTAACTTGTGTGAAGTTGCAGTAGCTCACTCTAGAATGTCTGTCTAGCTCCCTCCAGGGTTGCCTTGCAACATGTGTTGGTCAGATTTGGCATACAGGGGGTCATCATGTTCTTCTGAGACTGCTGCTTGTACCATGGTGCGGAGTTCTAAGGTTCCAGGCTACTGCTGTGTCATTCCAAATTGTCTGGGGCAGGTCCCTTTTTGCAGCATCCCTTTTTATGGCTAAGCTACTAACTTAGTTCCCAGTTCAAGGAAGCACTTGAGCTACTGACTTCCATAGGATTTAAGCAAGCGCTTAAAGTTAAGCATGTACTTAAAGGCTTTCCTGAATCAGGCCCATGGAGTCCTATCCCGGGAAGAGCATAGGGCATCCATCTCCCACCAAAGTCAGTGAGAGCTGAGGCTACTCAACCCCTTCCAGGACTGAGGCCTGGATTGAGGGGTGTGGAATTTAGTGTTTTTTGTTTCCGAGCATTCATGCCCCAGGAGTTTCAGTTTGAGTTTAGGAGTTGATGAAAGCCAAAACCTCAAAGCCACACTCCGTTGAAAGCACCGCATCTTGCTCAATTACATTTTGAAATGAGAGATCAGCCTAAATTTGAACCTATGTGAGCACAGTGGTTCCCATTTGATCATCATTAGGTTTGTGCTCCATTGACTGTAGGGGAGACTGGGGGAAAGGAGGCAGGGAAAAATCAAGAGAAAATCAGCTGAAAAAGCATTGTGAAAAAAACAAATATAGAGATGGAGTGATAAAAGAAACAGAGTGGGAGAGAGAAAATAATGTAGGGCTTGATCCTGTGCTCATTGAAGTAAATGGCAAGTCAGCGGTGCCTTTAATCAGGCCTTTAATAAGCATATGTGCGCAGGGTTAATATTGTATCTAAAGCAGCTACTTATGCCAGTCTAGCTTTCTGATGACTGTTCTATCCCTACCAATTAGCAGAGGCTAGAAAAAACACATAGCATCTAATTCTCCCTTGCTTCGCACCTTGGTACTCCTGGGGGAATTCTGCACCAAAAAATTAAAAATTCTGCACACAATATTTTAAAATACTGCAAAATACTACATATTTTATTTGTCAAAATAACACAATATCATCATAGCAGTTTCAATTATTTTGGTAATTTATTTCAAAATACCTGTCAGCGACTATGTCTGTATGAACACAGACAACAGAAAAGATTCAAGAAATGTTTTATGACAAATCGATTCTAGGCATATTAATACAGAACTCTGAGTAATAATTCATTTACACAACAATACAGAAATATATTTCCACACCCTACAGAAGCAAGGTTTGGGAGAGTCAGGGGGTAATGGAGGAGCTGAGGAAGAAGGAAATAATTGCTTAGAAGGAGGCTGAGTATGAACTTGGAGGGTTGTTGTGGAGGGAGAAGTATGGAAGGTTGTTGTTGTTGTTGTTTTTGGCCAGGTGGGGGGAGGAAGTGTTAGGGAGCCTTCCCCATGCAGACCCTGGCTGACCCCTAGCCTCTCTCATTCAGTCAGGCACATCTGTCCCTGGCCCCATGTGTCCCTGCACCTCCTCCCCTCTGACCCCACATGTCCCTGAACTCCATCTCCCATTCAGCTCCAGCTCCCATCCCAGTCTGTCCCCCCAGTAGTCCATCTGAACCCCAGTCTGTGACCCCCAGCAGCCCGATGTGCCCCACGCTGTCCATCCCCCCATATCCCATGCCTCCTCCCCTAGCCCCACAGGCAGAGCACTGTGAAGAACACAGCCTCTTCTCTTCTCTCTCCACAGCTGCAGCTGCTCCCGTCTGGGAGCGGCAGCTCTCTGTTCTGGTGCCACAGCAGCCCTGGTGGGCGAAAGGTGTAACCACAGCACTTCTTGGCAGAATGTATTTTCTGCTGAGAAAAAAAAAGTTCTGCACAGCACATGAATTTTGCAGTGCTAGGAGAGCAGAATTTCCCCAGGAGTACCCTTGGGTAGCCATTCATACTAGTGTGAAGTGAATACAAAGTGGGCATCAAAAGGTACTAGTCTGATAAAGCAACATTTTAATGCTTCTTGCACTTACTTTGCATTAATGTAAATGACTGAACAAGGTCTAAGGCAATGGAGATCAAGCCCATCTCTCTCTCTCTGTAACTGAATCCCTGGAAAGTCCATGTGCTATTCCAATTCATACCAGCTGAGAGTCTGGCCTATGGGTTTAAATTACAGAGGAAAAAAGTGTTCATGAATTGAGACTTGTTTTGTAGATCTCCAAAAAAAAATTGTTTGGCAGGTTTGCAGAACCTCAAAATTCATGAGGTTCAACCTCTAGATGAAACCAGATGAAACCACCAAACTTTGAATGCTTTGCACTCAAAGCCACAGATACTGTGAGAACAGAGTTGTTCCAGATTCAGCCCAGGTTCTCCAATCTCAGTGAAACCTTTGGCAGTCATGGTCTGAGTTTGGGGTATGTAACTAAATTTTCTCCAAACTCTGCTAGTAATCCACATTATTTGCATTGTTTGGATGAGGTTTCCTAGAAACAGAAATAAGTTTTAAAAGCTTCCGAGCCAGAGCACTGGAGCCTGTGCTTGTTCTACAGGGAGCCCATATCCCTTCATTGCAAGGAGTATCTGCAGCCTTGGAAATCAGACAGTTTGTTTGGATTAAGTTGATAGAGAATCTGTACACTTATTATTTCCACGGCCTGTGATCTACAGACTGCTGGCACCCTTCTAACTCTGAGCTTTCTAGTCGGATCTCTCTGTTGGAAAAATGCTGGTGCATTAGCACTGTTGCTTTCATTCCTTGTTACTAGGTAAAGTAGGGGTGGCTACATGAAATATTTTAATGGATGTGTAGATGGGATATAATCCTTGGAGAGTGTCTGTCTCTGAAGTTATATGACCCCATCGCAGCCGTACATTGTTACTTTGTTTCCTGGTTAATTTTCCACTGAAATGTCAACTGCATATGTATTATACTTCACTTCCCATTCTAATCTCTTAACATAGCGGTGTTGTATGCTATTAAACAGGGGCTGTTTTCCACTCCTAAAGTGTTGGTGGACAGTGAAGTGTTCCCTATGTGTTCTTGACCTATCTCACCAGGGTGTTGTGAAATATTAGGTAGAGTCTGAAAAGCACTATAAGATCCAAGGCCCTATAGCATATCTCTTAGCCGGCCAAGACCCAAAAGTGGGATGAAGTGTGTGACAAGGACTGAAAATGTGGGGCCCCAAAAAATTAGTCATGAAGGAAAATTATAATGCTGTGGGATTCATTCCTTTAGTGTAAACAACTTTCTATAACCTCACAATTATGCATTTCTGCATGGATTTCAACAATAAAATAGAAGTTAAACCTAGTATATGGCTTTAGAAGTACCAAATATTTATTATGAATAGGATTGTGGTTTTATATACACTAGCTTTATACTTCTAATCCTTCACTAAATGAGAATATTTCCAACATACCAGAAGTTCTTCCTGGGTCATTTAGTGTTTTCTGGCCTGCTAATTTTTAATTTTCTCACTTGTTTTGTTTAAAATGTACATTATCTCATCACCAACAGAGTACGTTGAGGGTTGTTGGGAGCAAATTCTATGAAGTTGCCTAACATCAGAGGCTTTGAAAAGTCGAAGGCATGTGGAAAACAAAATGAGAGTTAGTATGGAGGGGGGCAGGGAGCAAATGCTGACCCAGAATTATTTGCACTGTTATTCTGACAATTCACATGTACTCAGGTACTGTACTCCAAATGCCCTGACTTTTACGTAAAACTGTATGCAATATGACAGCAGTAAGAAATGCTGCTGTACAAGAATGCAGTCTGTTTGTGCATGTCTTTCACTATTGGGGGAAGTGATTTCTCTGTATCGTTGAAGGGATTTTGTTTTCATAGAATCATAGGACTCGAAGGGACCTTGAGAAGTCATCTAGTCCAGTCCCCTGTACTCAAGGCAGGACTAAGTATTGTCTAGACCATCCCCGACAGGTGTTTGTCTAACCTGCTCTTAAAAATCTCCAATGATGGAGATTCCACAACCTCCCTAGGCAGGTTGACAAAGGACAAAGTTGATTTCATCTAAATGCATACTGAAAATTCATCTTATTGGATATGTAAGCTGGTAAGTTTGCCAAGCTTTGTTCAGCCTTGCCTGGGGGAAGCTTTCTCCCAGCTTTTTGTTTCTTTGTTTGTTTTTTGTTATGAAGCTTAATATAAAATTGTTTTCAAGTCTCAGTGCTCTTTTCTAGAGGTGAACTGATGAGGTAGTGTTCTAATCTTAATCTAGGCTAGATTTATGGTAAGGAGTTTGGTTAGAAGCTGAATCAGGGCTAGGAGTTGGGTTCGGTTCAGATTTGATGGCCCCAGAGTCTTGCAAGTGGTTCTCACAAGATTATTGCCTTCTGCTCAAGAGTCATAGAGTTTAAGGCCAGAAGGAACCACCAGATCACCTAGTCTGACCTCCTGTGTATCACAGGCCACAAACCCCACCCAGCACCCACATCCTAACCTGAACAACTGAAGAGATCTCAGCCACCTCTGAACCAGAACTGCAAAACTATAAAGTTGGATTCAAATCTGAAGATTCATCTCCCAAAATAGAAAGTGATTTTGGCCCATCTCTAGTACTCAGATTCAGCATCCTAAAGCAAATCCAATCTTGCCATTCTTGAGATTTGGAAATTTTAAAATTCTGACCCAGTGCTAATTTCTGTTCATCTCTTGTTGACTACCAAGACTTTTCCCCCTCCCTTAGTGTTTCCTGGTTTAGACCATGAGCTCCTCATCCAGGAACCTGCCTTGTGAAGCTATCACTTATTAGCTCCCACTCTGCCTGGATCAGGAGGGAACTTTATTTACTCGTTAAAACTTGGGACTGGGAGTCAAGAGTTCAGGGGTCTTTTCCTCACTTTGCCACTGATTCGCAGTGTGACCGCGGCAAAGCACATAGCCCCTCTGTGTCTTGGTCTCACTGTCTGTAACACGGGGACAAGAAGACTGATCTAATTGTCTCACAGGTTAGTTGTGAGGTTTAATTCACGAGCGTTTGTAAAGTTCTCTGGAAGATGCAAAGGAGGGGCTGCTGCATGCAGTCACAGAGCCTGCCTGCATTCTCGCTTTGGCTATCTCTATTGCTTACTTAAAAAAACCAACAACACAGAGCAAGACCCAGAATGCAATCCTGAGAAGAGAAAATAAACTGCTTTTCCCTGTCACCACACAAGGTGACAGGTGAGGCAGCCGGTGAATGATGGGTGGGCAAGTCAGGTCACCTCTTCAGCAAAACGTGACAAAGTGATTGTGGGGGATGACAGAGTAACTGAACATGCACTTTGTCATTTCATCTGCTGCTGACAACGAAACCCAAGGCACCAGAATTAATAGCAATTACCACGTCTTAGAGGCAAACTCCTTGCTGTCCCTGCACTTTGCTTTCCCATTTCTCCCTCTGAGAGTTCATTTAAATGTCTGTGAGGCAATCAGCATTTCTCCTCAGTCCCAAAGAGAGGAGATTGGGTTCAAATTTCAGTAGTCACTCTTCTCCGTTCAAAGCTTGTTGTTTTTTTCCTTCCCCCAGCTGTTTTTGTTTTGTTTCCCCACAAACCAATAGTTTGAGCTTTGTGTTGATGCCATCCTGTAAGTGGGAGGAAAAGAGACTGTGACTTGAACCAAAGAACCTCGCTAACTGTAGCCCGTCAGTCCATAGCCCGGTCGCTTTGGTGTATCACAAACAGAGGAGCAGAAGGGATCATTACTTGAAACTGCAGTTGTGTGCCGGTCAGAGTCACGCAAGCTTCATTTCCCCTGGCAATATTCTAAAGCCATTAAGGTAATTTGGACTCTGTCCAGCCATCAGTTGGCACTGGAAGAATGCTGATTGCTGTGGACTGACGCATTACTATAAGGTAAAAAAGCATTACAAGAATCAATGCATTTAAACTAGATTTTTTTTTTTACTAGAAACAAGGCTCTGATATGTGGCAAATAGAATCCTTTGCGCTAATCCATTTCTGCGTGTGCAATGCTCAGAATGGCACTGTGGACCTTTCATTGTCTTCTATATGTTGCTTTACTGTTGCTTTCTGCCTTCTTGTATGGATCCATAATGGTCCCTTCTGGCCTTAAAATCTATGAATCTGTGCCCCTCTTCTTCCCATAGTCTTCCTGAATAAGGGTTTCTAGTACGAATAAGGGGGAAATGAGTGTAGTATAAATGCCTCAATTAGAGCAAATAAGCAGATGTCTGGATAAACAGATGGGGCCTGCACTCCATGTGGCTATTGATGGTTGTAGTCTGTTCTGATGGTCCAGGCATTTCTATCGTATTAGTCAGGACATGACTGGACCTGGAGCTGTATAGATGCACAAGGTGATAGAATGCACGGAAGCTCCATTCTCTCTTATCTGGCTGCCTGGGACCCGCTTAACCTGGTGCTCAAGGGAAGTGCAAATGCCATCTCTTGCCTCTCCAAATTAGGCAGGAAGTGGGCAGGGGCATAATATGGGGGTAGTACAGGGGGGTATTGCCCCCCCAAACTGCAAACCTCAGGCAGGCGTGGAATTTTCCCTCCCCCCACACGCAGCCCCATTCGCCTGACTGGAGCTCACCCCCCTCCCCAAATACAGAAATCAAACTGTGCCTGTGGAAGTGGGTGGGGCCCTGTCCACACTAATCAGTGAGATGGACGGGGGTAGAGGATTATGGGTGCTGCATGCCCTTCAAAGGCAATGGAGCAGTTGTGTTCCCCTTCCTCTTATCAAAGCCCTGGAAAGATGCCTCCCAGAGCTCCCACTGTGCCGCAGTACCATCTCCAGTACAGGGCTCTTCCTTTAAGGCACAGAGGAGCAGACCATAATGTGATTTAGGAGTTAAATAAATGGATCCCAGCATGCCCACATAAGAGAGGACTAGCTGCTGGAAGACTGGGAGAGATGAAGGGAACGCAGAAAGAGGTGGTTTTAGCTTGTAATTGCAGGGCTTATCCGTTCTTTACTGCTTGTACAGCACCTGGCATGTCGTGGCTGCCATTAGAAACAAATAATAGTCAGTTTACAGACACTTGAAATTGCTTTTTTGATAGAATTACAGCATTAGTAGGTGGGAGAGGAGCAATAGGTGCTCAAAACCTTGTAGGGTCAGTTCCTTAGGACCCAATCCTTCTCCCCTGGTAGTTTGTCAAAACACCCATTGAGGTCACTGGGAGCAGGTTCAGGATCTTAGACTCTCATCTGTTCAGAGAAATGATTATTAGGGCCCAATTTTCAAACTTTAGTGACTTAGGTTGGGCACCCAGAACCGTATTTAGGTTTCTAAAATATTGCTGATTCAGGTGCCTTCATACAGATTTTGGTCTGAGTTTCAACACCGAAGTTTGAAACATGGGGCATTCTTTGTATAGACCACTTAACCCTTTGTGCAAATCCATGTGCATTTACAGCTCTCGATACATAATGATAGAGGCTGTTGGACCATGGCAGTGCAGCATCTCTCCTGAGTCCTCTTTCTCTTACTCCAGTTTGAGTGACAACCCATGCACCACCACTGTTCACAACTCTACTTCCCTGTTCCAGCGGCAGAGGGTTCCTAAGCACTCTACCAGTTTCTAAGGTCCAAGCCCTGCCCCCATTGTTGAAAAGCAAACCTGGATTGCCTGCTTTGGTTCCAGATAACAGGTTTTTTTGGGGGGGAAATGAGTTAATGCAAACAGAAAGTAACACAGATTGCCTGTCATTTTATTTAGGCTCATTGTGTTTCGGTTGCCCTGATGCAGAAACAGAACAGAAATCTTCAAACTTCTGCTCCATTAGAGGAAAGAAAAGGCAAAGCACGTTTTTTCCCCATTTTTTTTTTTTTTTTTAAACAGGCATCAACTAGTTCGTGGTTGTTAATTAAGAAATGATCCCAGAGAAAGCTGCTGCTGCCACTCTAATAAATCATTCATTAACAGTCCATTTCAGTGGGATTGTTGTTTCCAAATACTGTATTCAGCTGTTTAAGAAGCCTTTAATATATCTGAGGAGAAAAGCAGTTACGAATCCAGTCATTACCTGGTGTTTAATGAGCCAGGCTTTAGGAGCTACAAACAATATTTGTGGTGTTTGTTTCTGCAAATGTGGATTGTTTTAAGGGTGTAAGTGTGCGCAATACCGTGCGATGGGTGCTATCTAAGAACTTAGATGGATGTGCAGGCACATAGAATCATAGGACTGGACTGAGGTACCTTAAGAAGTCATCTAGTCCAGTCCTTGGCACTTATGGCAGGCCTAAGTATTATTTAGACCATCCCCAAACCTGCTCTTAAAAATCTCCAATGATAGAGATTCCACAACCTCCCTAGGCAATTTATTCCGGTACTTAACCACCCTGACAGGAAGTTTTTGCTAATGTTCAACCTAAACTACCATTGCTGCAATTTAAGCCCATTGCTTCTTGTCCTATCCTCAGAGGTTAAGGAGAACAATTTTTCTCCCTCCTTCTTGTAACAACCTTTTATGTACTTGAAAACTGGTATCATGTCCCCTCTCGGTCTTCTCTTCTCCAGACTAAACAAAAACAATTTTTTCAATCTTCCCTCATAGGTCATGTTTTCTAGACCTTTAATCATTTTGTTGCACTTCTCTGGACTTTCTCCAGTTTCTCCACATCTTTCTTGTAATGTGGCACTCAGAACTGGACACAATATTCCAATTGAAGGCTAATCAGTGCAGAGTAGAGCGGAAGAATTACTTGTGTCTTGCTTACAACACTCCTGCTAATACATCCCAGAATGATGTTTGCTTTTTTGGCAACAGTGTTACACTGTTGACTTATATTTAGCTTGTGATCCACTATGACCCCCAGATCCCTTCCCACAGGACTCCTTCCTAGGCAGTCATGTCCCATTTTATGTGTGCAGATGATTGTTCCTTCCGAAGTGGAGTACTTTGCATTTGCTTATCATGAATGTATGCATATAGATCTCTATAAATATAATATACTGAGGTTGAAATATTGCTAGCGTGAGGAACTATACTATTAGTTAGGGTGAAAAGTACCTCTGATGTCACTTCCGTAAAGTAACAATTCTTGCAGTGTAAAGGAATCCAACAGTTGTGTACTGTTGATTGCATTAGTAGGTTGAACTGCAACATCCTTAATTAACTTTCTGTTTAATAGAGTTTTAAAAGGGCAACATACTACATCTCTCTTGCTTTTTGTCACTCACTTTTTATTCTTTCCTTTCAGAAGTTATGGGTTTGATGCAGAAAATCCAAGGTTCTTTGGCCTGTATTATCTTGTTCAGACTAGATGATCATAGTGGTGCCTTCTGGCCTTAAAATCTGTGGCTCTACCATCGATCATGATGTGTCTTTCTTCAGCATTATCTTTGTTGTCTGTTTGCAAGTGAACTATAATCCCAGTTCCAAACACTGATGCATTTGTGAAGCATTTCAAATCCAAATCTACATTTTGTAAATGGCACCCACTTTTATAATGGGCTGAACCATGGATATGATGCATCCATCTCTGAAAATATGGGGTATGTGAAATGTATAAGAATTTTGTGTCTTAGAACTATGGTGAGGAGCATATTAGAAGCACCTAAGATCTATAGCTAAATAGTCCACTTCTAGTCTTGAAATAATCCGTACATTAATAGTTGTATGTGAGTACCCAAAATGTGCCAGGCACTTGACAATCAAATAAAAGACACATTCCTTGCCTGTTACTATAGTAACACCTATAAGCCTTGATCAGGTATCAGGACCCTACTCCTCTAGGCATTACATATGCAATTTAAAAAGACAAACAATGCCCCAGAGAGCTCATGATCTAGCTAGAAAAATCTAAGCTCCAAAGAGTTTAGAATTTAAAAATAATACAAGATCTAACAGCGAGATCAACATCAATTCAGGAACGCGCTGAATCACAAGCACAACTTTTAAACATGTAAGCAATCTTATCCCTATTCATCAAACCATTTAACCATGGGTCTAAATCCACTGACTTCAGTGGGATGTTCCCTGTTGAAAGTTAAGCACGTGCTTAAGTGATTTGCCAGACTTGCTCTAAAGTGCTCAGGCCCAGATTTTTAAAGGTATTTAGACATTGCTCGGCTCAGCATTGCAACACCTAACTGACTTAGAAGCCTGTTGCATTTTCAGAAGTGTCTTAGGGACTTGGGAGCCTAAGTCCCATTGACTTGCAGTGGGACTTAACCCCCTTAGGCTTCTAAATCAGTTAGGTGTTGCAATGCTGAGATGAGCAAAGCCTAAATACCTTTAAAAATCTGGGCCTTGAAGTCTAAACCTGCTGAAACTTTAGAGGTTCCTGAGGTTCTGAATTTGATCTACCCCTTCTGTCAAGGCGAAGGAGCCCCCTTAAGAAATGTTGGGGACTCCAGTCCAAAGAATATTCCTGGGAGTAGGGAAGGCCTCTGTGGCATCTCTCCAAAAGCCTTGGCTTTGCAAGAGTTGAGGCTAGTGGGAAGTTGACTAGTCCCTTATCCTTGCTCCCTGGCATCTGCTGTTACTGATTCTCTTGGTTATAAAATGTATAACTAATTTTTCAAACCAACCTTTGGGGCAGGAAAGAGGGTCATGTGGATAAAGCACTGCATTCTGACACAGGAGACCGGGAGTCTGTTCCCGGATCTGCCTCTGACTTCATGTTTGTCCTTGGTTAAGTCACTTAACCTGCCTGTGACTCAGTTTACCTTATCTATGAAATTGGGGTACATTACTGACCTAATTCACAGGCGTGTTGTGAGCATAAATCCCTTAATGTTTATGAGATGATCAGATACTATGAGGATGAGCCCACCTTCTGTACAAAACTGAAGCTTTCCCGGCTCTCCTATGTCTTACCTGACACTCAGTCTGGTCAGACATTTTGTGTGTGTGTCCATACTGTGTTTTAAAACTTGCAGCAGTGAGTCTCACAGCCCAAGTCTGCAGGACTCTGGCTCTGAGACTTGCCAACAAGGGTTTTAAAACATTCTCTCATTCATAGTGGCTTTCTCCATGTCTATGTTTATTAATCAGTTTTCCAGTGCACTACCCATTTCTTGAAAGAATGCAGTTGGAATTTGCCCTCCTTTGTCTTGTACATGATTCAACAGCTCATCTCACCTAATGCATCTTTATTCCAAGAGGCCAGATTTCTTGAGCTGTATTCTGGGATTACTAAATAAAACATGTGTGTCTTTGCAAAAACCTTTTACAGTCTCTTTTAGCCTTATGAAACACACACACCAGCACTCCCTATTATTAGCACCAACGTTACTATCATCTGAAACATTCCTGTCTGTGTTTACAATAATGGCGATCATGACATTCTCTAATCTCCTTCACCCCTTACTGCTGATGCTGCCTTTCTTTTGATTAGTGCAGGTAGCCATACACTTTTTTCTCTCTTAAATGCTGGACTGCACCATGATGTTTTCTTAATTCTTGAGTAGTTTGCCTCTCAAGAGACTTAAAAGCATAACACTGTTACAAAGAGAGGATCAAAGTATTATCCCAGCATCCTGGTTGGGGTAGCCATTTCAAACCACTTGAAAACAGAGAAAATATGCTGTCTGTGATCTGATCTTACCTACTTTGGGGCCTTTTCTTTTACACATATAATCTTTTAATAGTATTAGCCATTCACTTATGTATTTTTTATTAAACTATTAATTCTATATTTGCTTTTATTGTGTATTTTAATTGATGCCAAAGTTAGGCATTCATGGACAACAGGGATTTTAGAGCAAGTTGGACCCTGTCCTGTTGATGATAAAAGGCTTACAAAACTTAGAAGAATTAAGTCAGACTCTTTAAATAAATTTTTATTACTTCTTTCAAGGGCAAAATTTTGGTGCCATTTGGACATCAGTGGGAGTTTAGTCATTGGCTTTAGTGGCACTTGTAGACTGATAGGTATCCTATGAAATGTGTACATTTTTAAGATGCAAATTTGATATCTCTTCTTAATACAGAGCAGCGTTCACACTTTGATATCTGCAACTAACTTCATTGTGTGAGAAGAATAAACTTCTTTTCCACACAGAAGTAATATATTTCACTTGCTAAACTAGAATCCCCAGACCAGAACTTCAAGACAGAGTTAAAGTTGAGAATATATTGCCCTTAATAAAAAATTCTCATGATAATAGAATAAAGCAACATTCCCCACTAAATACTTGAAATCAGGAAATTTACAACAAAGATTCCAACACTACTTTAAGTCTGTCCTGGTATCCTCACTTACCCTTCAGTTACAGGCAAGAGACTTTCTCTGGGTCTAGTCCTATCTGAATTTCCAATATTGGTCACTGATCCCACCATTTGCATACTGGACAGTGAACCACCAACTGCTGTTTACTTAGTCATATAACTCAAAAATATGCTTTTAGAATTGCTTGCCTCTAAATTCTACTCTGGCCTCTGATAAATTGTGATGAATGGCTTTGTATATTATAGGATTTTAAATGGAAGTTTTATATGAAGCTGCCAATTTAGCTTGAAATGGAAACTGTCTTTCAGCCTTGACAGTGGAAACAGTACCGTGGCTCCTTAAAATAGCAATGTGGTATCCTACCTGGAAAGCACCAAACAGTCAGCAGGTGTGAGTAGCTCTCAATACCTGCCTACCAACCAGGAGTGCATTCAAACCCACAGTCTAGAGGTGAAAGTTTCTGTATTACATAAATAATCCTGTCTAGTCCCTGGGACCTGTTGTGTATAACAGTGTCCACTTCAATTGGAAATAAAGGAGTTTTGGACAATCTGCTTTTATAAAAGGTTGGGGAGGGGGCGAGGGGGAAGAGAAGGAACCCAACAAATAATTTAACAGAGACAACTGGAGAAAGAGGCCCATGCCAGATCTTCAGATGATCTGTGTAACTCTGTTAATGTCAATGAAATGGTACCAATTTTTGCCAGCTGAGAATCTGACCCTCAAACATATCAGATAAATTGGTCACTCTAATCAGAAAGCCAGCCCTACTGTTTCT
Organism: Emys orbicularis; assembly: GCF_028017835.1. Taxonomy (NCBI): domain Eukaryota; kingdom Metazoa; phylum Chordata; order Testudines; family Emydidae; genus Emys; species Emys orbicularis. The sequence continues at coordinate 352,867,264 of NC_088683.1, forward strand.
CAGGTAGAGCTAGATGAGACTGATCAGTCCATTTTTCCATCCCATAGAACAGGCCTGACACTTTGGGGATTGAAGCAGACCTTCGCTCTCAGAAAAGACAAACTGCTGTCTCGTTCCTCGGAAGGAAACTTCATGAAGCATTATGAAAAATAAGTAAAAACTGTGTCCATAAGCCCAACAGCAGGATAAAATACACATCTCAGCCTTCACCGTACAGTCTAACTGCCATCTTGCACACTGCTTTCCTTGCATGGCCAGATAACATCTTGTCGGAGATGGAACATGATGTTGGGAGAGAAGTGGATCAGAGCAATAAAACAGTGGTGGGCATCGGTGGCTTTACTTTGTCTATTGTTTAGATGAGAGGTAGCTTAGAAGCTTGTAATTACTGAAGTAGATAGGGAAGGAATTTTGCCATCCACAGGTTGAAAGTGCTTGTGGGAAGCTCTCTTTTTCTTCCTCTCTTGTTAAAAAGGCCATAATCAGTATTGCCCAAGCATTCAAAGATCTGAACTCCAGTCCCAAAAATCATGAGAGTGGCTTAAAAATCATGAATTTAAATACAAACATGTGGGGTCTTTTTATTTGCCTTTTGGTTTTTGAGCCTTTAAAGTTATGTTTCCCAGCTATTCTCCACAACCATGAGGTCTTGAAACATTATTGAGTGACTGAAAGCAATGGGGTTTTAAAAAAATAACTAAATACCACAAGACTTGCAATAAAATTGTGACAGTTAGCAACACCGCGTCATCTGATGGATATTAAGTAAGAAGTAAGAAGCTGGGAAAGTCTCTGCCTGTTACGGTGTCCTAGATTTTGAAAACTGAAAGAATGTTTCACAAATCTAATTTTCTATTCCCCATTGTGGGTCTGATTGTAAAGGGGGTCTATCGATTTACACCAGTTGAGGATCTGGTCCAGTAATGGAAATTGCAGGTGCATAGCAGCTTTCAGGATCAGGCCAGCGAGGGGTAGGGTGACCAGATGTCCCAAACAAACTGTCTCGCGGCCCGCCAGCGGATTACCCTGATGAGCTGCGTGCCAAAGGTTGCCGACCCCTGCCCTAGCACAGAGTTGTCGTGTTTGAGTCTCTAAAACTGCACGGGAATTTTTAATGTTTTAAAAAAAATCCCCAAACTGTTTACATTAAAATTAAAAAATTAGTGAAAACATTTTTATTCCTATTAAGTTTGAAGCTAATCTATTTGACCGTGTTCCTGCATTATTCCTTTACTTACTTGACAGTGTTCCTTTTTTATGAAGAGGAAAGTCAAACAAACATGCTATTTTCTTTGGTCTGTGACAGTTTGTGTTAACAATTTCAGTAAATGGAGGTAACCAATACCTTGGAGGGATCATTGTTTCCTGCAGAGAATGCAACCAGATTGTTGACATGCGGATCCAGACTTCTATGCTTTTCTCTTTCTCCTAGCTGGTGTTTTGTATTTGGTTCTGACTTATTGTGGATTTTGCAAAAGTGACTGTTTAGAAAACTAAATTACAAGCATATGGACTAGATTGTTTAGTAAACTCTGAGCTTTATCACAGCAGCCCTAGAGACTGCTCTTTGTCATTTAATACTTGACTACTCTAAAACCAGCAAGAGCGAGAGGTGTGCGGTGCAGCTGCATTTGACGATTTGTAGGGTCATATATGGAGTGTATTTATTTATTTATTTAGCTTGGGAAAGAGCATAGTTTGTTTCTACGGGAAATGTCGACACAGCAATAAAAAACGCACGGCGGCGAGTCTCACAGCCTGGGCTCCGAGACCCTGACCCCTCTTGCCAGGTTTCAGAGCCCGGGCTCCAGCCCAAGCCCAAATGTCTACACTGTTATTTTTTAGCCCTGCAGCGTGAGCCCCATGAGCCCATGTCAATTGACCGGGGCTCTGAGACTTGCTGCCATAGGTTTTTTATCACAGTTTAGACGTACCCATAGTGTTTAAATCTAATGTATCGGAGATACTTCCATTTGATTTCTGCTCTGTAATGTAACACACTGGCTAAACACAAGCATTTGACAGCAATGAGCTATGCATTAAGCCAGTATAACTCCGCTCCTCTCTCCTCCTCTCCTCCCGCGCTCCCCTCCACCCCCCCCCCCAAAAAAAACCCTCACTACGACTGACAGGCTTGGGATCTCATGCTGATTTTGTCATTTAACTTGCAGCAGGATAATCAGAACCTCCTAGGAGGATTTTCACTTTACTAGAGGGAGAGGATGGAGAGCCTTCAAGGCACTCCGACTGGAGTTGCATAAGGTATATCATTAGCGATGCTCCCCCCTGTCTGTTTTCTTGCTAGCATGGTGCTCAGTGATTGGCAATGGACCATGGGATATTTGGTGGTACCAAATTCTGCCATCGCCTGTAAAATCATATTGGATAGACTCGTTCCTTGTTTGTGCCTTGTATTTTCTAGGTGAGATGAAGCTGATTAATGTTGTTGAGACCTCAAAATACTGTTTAAATAGATTTGAAGGTTTTGTGTAGGATTTTTTGGTTTGCTTTGTTTGGTTGGTTTTTTCTTTAATGTCTTTGGGTCGTTGGGAATTAATTTTAAAAGTAGAGGGCCAGATCAGCTGGTGTAAACTGGCAGTTTTATAAACACCAGTTTATACCAGCTGAGAGTCTGTCCACGTGGATTAAAAAAACCCTGCAAATTCCAAAAAGGGCTGTTGTCTTCATTAACATTCCCCTTGTCCTGTTTTCTCCTTTACTTGTCCTATGGGAAATTTTTATGATTTTATGTTTCAACTTTTAGAAAAATGAAACATCTAAACATCTTTTAGAATGCAATTCTCATGTGAGGTGCTGGATTTGACAGCCCTGGGGGCTGAACTGCTTTGTGTTCACAAAATAGGTACTGAATAGGTAGGGCCCATATAAGCTTCCCTTAATTCTCCACCATTTTGTCTCCGAATTCATCATGGCAGGAAATACCTCTAGAGAAAGAAGTTCAGTCTCCATTCCCAAGCAGTTTTAGCCTCTCTACTATCTAAGATAATTATATGGCCCTTTCACTGTTGTACGTGGGGAACCTCACATTCTTTTAATGTATTTTTTTTCACAACTCCCCTGTGAGGTAGGGCAGTGCTACTGTGGCCATGTCACTGATGAGGAACTAAGGCACAGAGAGGCTAAGCTATTTATCCAAGTGGACGCAGGGGAGTCTCTGACAGAGCAAGAAATCGAACCCAGCGCTCTTAGGTCCCACGAACGCACCCTAACCACTGGACCATCCTTATTCTCTGCTACCACTGCTGGTTTTGGTGGTAGTTTTTGTGACATGGACACCTGTGCACTAGGACTTGGGTCGAGACCACCAACCCTTTTCACCGAGGTTCTGATGATGGTACCCTCAGAATGCTGCCGGGGACATAGTGTGTCCTAGTGGCTGGAGCGCTAGACTGGTGCTCAAGATTCTATTTCCATCTTTATCAGGGGCTTCTGGGTAGCAGTGGGCCAAGTCAGTTCCCCTCTCTATCTCAGTTTCCGAATCAGTAAAATAGAGCTCATGATCCTGACCTCCTTGGTAAAGCACTTTGAGATCTACTGATGAAAAGTGCTGTATAGGAACCTAGGTGGTATTCTTATTACCAGTCGGAGGCCCAATCCTCAGGCCCTGATTCAGAAAAGCATCCCTGATCAGGACAGCACTTAATCACATGCTTAAGTCCCAGTGAGCATGAGCATGTTTGTTGCTGTCCTAAAGTGGGGCCTTAAACACTTATATGAGGGGAGGCTGTTCTTGCGATTACAGCACTGGACTAGGACTCAGACTTGAGTTTGATACTCCGCTCTGTCTTAGACATCCTCTGTGACTTTGGTCCTATCCAAGGTAGCACCAGCCTATCCAAGTAACCACCAAGTAACTTACCCTTCAGTTATAGGCAAGAGACTTTCTCAGGGTCCAGTGCTATCTAGTCCTATCTGAGTCACTGCAATAACAGACTCGCGGCTGGCTCGGGTCAGGTGACTCAGGCTGGAGCCTGGGCTGTGAAACCCTGCAAGTGGGGTGGGTCTCAGGGCTCAAGCCTGCATGTCTACACTGTAATTTTTAGCCCTGCCTCCTGAGCCCGGCAAGCCCAAGTCAGCTGACCCAGGCTCTGAGACACAGTACCCTGGGTTTTTTACTGCAGTGTAGACATACCCACAGGATCAGTCCCACAAACTACTGAAATCAATGGAAAACTCCCATAGACTTCTGTGGGCTTTGGTGTCATATCCTGAATTTCTAAGAATGACTAGGGAGGAGTATAAAAATATTGCTCAAGCATGCAGGGGTGTAATGGGGAAGGCCAAAGCACAATAGGAGTTGCAGCTAGCAAGGGATGTGAAGGGTAACAAGAAGGGTTTCTACAGGTATGTTAGCAACAAGAAGAAGCTCAGGGAAAGTGTGGGACCCTTACTGAATGGGGGAGAGAACCTAGTGACAGATGATGTGGAAAAAGCTGAAGTACTCAATGCTTTTTTTGCCTTGGTCGTCACAGACAAGTTCAGCTCCCAGACTGCTGCACTAGGCAGCACAGCCTGGGGAGAAGGTGAGCAGCCCTCAGTGGTAAAAGAACAGGTTAAGGACAATTAAGAAAAGCTGGACATGCACAAGTCCATGGGTCCAGATCTAATGCATCTGAGGGTGCTGAGGGAGTTGGCTGATGTGATTGCAGAGCCATTGGCCACTACCTTTGAAAACTCGTGGTGATCGGGGGAGGTCCCGAACTATTGGAAAAAGGCAAATAGGCAAAAGGGAAGAAGGAGAATCTGGGGAACTACAGACCGGTCAGTCTCACCTCAGTCCCTGGAAAAATCATGGAGCAAGTCCTCAAGGAATTCATTTTGAAGCACTTGGAGGAGGGGAAGGTAATCAGGAACAGTCAACATGGATTCACCAAGGGCAAGTCATGCCTAACCAACCTGATTGACTTCCATGATGAGATAACTGGCTCAGTGGATATGGGGAAAGCAGTGGACATGTTATATCTTGACTTTAGCAAAGCTTTTGATACTGTCTCCCACAGTATTTTTGCCAGCAAGTTAAAAAGTATGGATTGGAATGAATGGACTATAAGGTGGATAGAAAGCTGGCTAGATCGTCGGGCACAACGGGTAGTGATCAAAGTCTTGATGTCTAGTTGGCAGCTGGTATCAAGCAGAGTGCCCCAGGGGTCGGTCCTGGGGCTGGTTTTGTTCAGCATCTTCATTAATTATCTGGATGATGGGATGGATTGCACCCTCAGCAAGTTCGCTGGTAACATTAAGTTTGGGGCAGAGGTAGATATGCTGGAGGGTAGGGATAGGGTCCAGAGTGACCTAGACAAATTGGAGGATTGAACCAAAAGAAATCTGATGAGGTTCAACAAGGACAAGTGCCCACACTACTGCACTCAGGACGGAAGAATCCCATGCACTGCTACAGGCTGGGAACCGACTAGCTAAGCGGCAGTTCTGCAGAAAAAGACCTGGGGATTTCAGTGGACAAGAAGCTGGATATGAGTCAACAGTGTGCCCTTGTTGCTAGGAAGGCTAACGGCATATTGAGCTGCATTAGTAGGAACATTGCCAGCAGATCGAGGGAAGTGATTATTCCCCTCTATTTGGCTCTGGGAAGCCACGTCTGGAGTATTGCGTCCAGTTTTGCCGCCCCCCCCCCCCCCCCCCCCAGAAAGGATGTGGACAAATTGGAGAGAGTCCAGTGGAGGGCAACTAAAATTATTAGGGGGCTGGAGCACATGACTTACGAGGAGAGGCTGAGGGAACTGGGCTTATTTAGTCTGCAGAAGAGAAGAGTGAGGGGGATTTGATAGCAGCCTTCAACTACCTGAAGGGGCGTTTCAAAGAGAATGGATCTAGGCTGTTCTCAGTGGTACCAGATGACAGAACAAGAAGCAATGGTCTCAAGTTGCAGTGGGGGAGGTCTAGGTTGGATATTAGGAAAAACTTTCACTAGGAGGGTGGTGAAACACTGGAATGGGTTACGTAGGGAGGTGGTAGAATCTCCATCCTTAGAGGTTTTTAAGGCCCGGCTTGACAAAGCCCTGGCCGGGATGATTTAGTTGGGGTTGGTCCTGCTTTGAGCAGGGTGTTGGACTAGATGATCTTCTGAGGTCTCTTCTAACCCTAATCTTCTATGATTCTATGATAAGTGCCTCAGCTCCTCACCTGTAAAATGGAGACTGTAATACATCCCTGTATGAAGGGGACATTGTGAAGATGAAGGGTTTGATTCTGCTCCATTGAGGTCATTGGATGGAAGATCAAGTCCCAGTTCATTAATATTTGTGGGTTACGATGGAGGATATACAAATACCTAGACAGATGGGATGAATACAATATCTTATATGAGTAATCTCTTGACTTCAGTGTGTCTGCTCACGTGAATTACTTTACTCACATGCCATAGGGGTTGGCAAGATCAAACCATTGAGCTGGATGCAAGCTAGAAATCTTTAAAGGTAAATCTGTATCTAATTCTCAGCCCACTGAGCTATCTTCGCCCCAAGCTTGTGGCTAATTTAATCCACTTGATGAGGTTTCTGTCCAAGCCTATTTAACATTTTACGCCATATATTCCATCCACATCTGTTTACATAATAGTGGTTTTAGTAATGGAAGCCTGAGACTGAGCAAGTTTAGCAGCTCTCTTATTTCGTGTCATTTGTTACACTTTGTGTTGGACTTTATTCGCCCACATGCATATCTATTTATGTTACTTTAGTACTTACATCGCAAAAGAAATGCCTTACAACAGTTGAGTCTTCCTTTGTGCATTATCGTAAACGGCTCGCTTCCGAGTGACTCTTTCAGCTCCCTACAGAGGCAGATGAAAATTAGTTCCTAAGCAACAAACACTAATTTTAAAAAGAAATAGCTTGTAAATTCCAATAGATGAGTGGAGATACTGATTGCATTTTTGTGGTAGATAAACCTCGGCATTTGCCTACAGCTCCTGATAGGTATCAAATATATTGTGCTTATAAAATGGTATAGGCTCTAGGTGCATGTTTGTTGGACGTATGGCAGTACATAAAATGTAATGTTGTTGTTAAGTGTGTGCCAGTAATGGATTAAACCCAGTTTTTATACTTAAATCTGAGAATTAGATTTCCCTATAAATCTTGGCACAGCCATCATAAGACTTCTGGAAGCCATGTTTTAGACTAATCACAGCATTTCAGGATTCTGGCTTTTGTTTGTCAGGAGACATGGGTAAAATACTCTGGAACCTGTGGCTCCTTGAAGACAAACTTTGGGAAGAAATCTGCATTATATGAGCTGTTTAGAAATGAGCATGTATTCCAAATATTCATCTAAAATAAACATTCTGCCTGTTGTGGGCTGAAGCCCTGTCTGATTTACCCACAGTATAAAATACAGGATACAGTTAGAGATGCATTCAACATAAATGGGGATTTAATGTGAGGTTGGGAGCTGGGAGAACTGGCTTCTAGTCCAGACTTTCCCACTGACTCACTGGGTCACCTTTGATAAGTCTCTTTGACTCAATTTTTTAAGTGTCTACTAGTTGTGGGTCCCACAGCAACTCCATTTAGAGTCAACAGGGAGGTGCAGGTTCTCAGCTGCTTTGAAAATCCAGGTGTAAGTTGGGCACCCAAATGGTAGGCCACTCGCTAAAGTTTGATATTTAACCTGTCCATGGCTCAGTTCCCTCATCGGTGAAAAAGGGGGAAAATAATGCTTATCCTCCTCTTTCCCCCCCCTTAATTAATCGTATTTATAATTTACTGCTGATAGCACCCACTATGCACAGTGCAAACATAAAGGGAGAAACTATGCCTGCCCTAGCAGGCCTTTAAAAAAAAACCAAAAAAAACAGATGAACAGACAAAGAGAATGGTGATCCCTCTCTCCCCCCCACACACACAAAACAGAGGGGAAATTGACTGAATAGGGGAATCAGTGAAACTGATTATACATAGGGTGCAAGATTGGTGGGACAACTTCTGTTGGTGAAAGAGACAAGCTTTCAGGCTCACACAGAACAACAACTATACATACAGTGCTGGCAAGTAGGACTGATGGGAAAACAAAAATTCTGTGACAAAATTCAAGGTGATATCCTGGCCCCACTAAAGTCAATGCGAGGTTTGTCATTGACTTTAATGAGGGCAGGATTTACCCCTGATTTCTAAGTGCACCGAGCACAAAATTGGGGCTCACTTTTCTCAAGTGCTCGACAACCAGCCACTGCCATTGTGACACTTACGTCTAGATTTATCTTCCAGAAATGTGGTTACTTCCTTGGGTGCCTAACTGGGAGTTGAGCTCTTCTGAATATTCTGGCCTTAGAGAGAGTGTTTGCACAATCTGACCTCCCTAATCAAAACCAGTTTTCAAATGCCATTTTTATTAACTTTTTTAAAAATAAACATCTTCAGACAAAGCAGCTGATGGCAAACAGATGTTATATGGCTTATTAGCATTTAGCTCTCCTAGGTACTCAAACAGAGATGGATCTAGACAGATCAAAACCTCCCCAATATTTGTTTTAATGGATGGGCTTTCTTGAATTTGTTCATCCACTCAGAGGAAAATGTTAAGAAGTGAAAATGATTAATGAAGGCAATTGAATACCTAACATGTATGTAATCTAAGCCAAATCATTAGATGTATATATGAAAAAATAATAGTGTCTACAGCTAAGCAAACCAGGATACTGTTTGCAATGGCTATAAATCCTCATGCATACACAGGCCTGGAGTATTGCTGCTGCCATGTGCAGTCCAGGTTAGGTCAATAGGACTGCAAACAGTGTCAAACATGGTGGCAAACAGTAAATCCACTCTCAAGTGTTTGTAGGATTAATCCCAAAGATAGTCAGCAGATGGGAAGAAATTCACTTTTGCTCCCTGTCACACACTTATAGTTTTGCTTGATTCATTTTATAATGGGTGTTTTATGTGTTCCGTCTGGGATTGGCCACTGTCAGATATATGATACCATACGAAATGGACCACTGGTCTGCGCCAATGCAGTAATTCCTCTGTCCTTATGGTCTAAAGCAGTGGTTCCCAAACTTGGTTTGCGGCTTGTCCAGGGTAAGCCCCTGGCAGGCTGCAAGACACTTTGTTTACCTGAAGCATCCGCAGATACAGCCACTTGCAGCTCCCAGTGGCCGTGGTTCGCCGTTCCCGGCCAATGGGAGCTGCAGGAAGTGGCGCAGGCCGGGCCACCGCTTCCCGCAGCTCCCATTGGCCGGGAACGGCGAACCGCGGCCACTGGGAGCTGCGAATGGCCATACCTGCAGAAGCTCCAGGTAAACAAAGCGTCTCGTGGCCCACCCTGAACAAGCCACGAACCAAGTTCGGGAACCCCTGGTCTAAGGAATACATCCTCAACTGGGTGTGCTTTATTCTCACTGCTCCCATTAACTCTGATGGGAGTTATAGCTGCAAGTTCAGTGTCTCCCTACTAAAAAGAGCCCGATCCAAAGATGTGCTGAACATCCCCACCTTCCACTGAATTCCACTTAAAAGTCTGCACCCCTCTTTTGTAGCCTTTCTGCTAAAATTACTATGTTCCACTCTCTTTTGCAAGTCTTAAAACCTCTTTCCCTTTGATGGAGGCAGCATACCCTTTGGGTCGGAAAATGCACAGGGGCCATAACCAGGACAGTGACATGACATCTGACCACTGTATTATTCACACTGTTGTGAGGACAAAAGTGGGTTTTCCTAAACGTGATGCCCAGGTGGAATGGGAATTGCCTGCTTGTACCTAGTTCCCAATTTTTTAGTAATGAACTGGGTGCATTGTCAGTATTCCAGGTATAAGGAACTCTCAGTACAACTACTTCAAAGTCACACTTTATTATTCATTAGGCAAATAATGTTAACACCTCCATACAGTGCAATGTATTAGTAGTCCTTGGTTGTTAGCGTTGCTGATTTATCTGGTTACTGTTGTAATATTCTCCAAAATTAAACCAACCACGCTATTCTCATCCCATATAGTCTGTCTTAAAGTGCAATTGTGGTAAAAAAAAAAAAAAAAAGTACAACTAGCACCACTTTTTTCAAGAGATCTTCTCCCTTCAATTCATATCTGCTGATTTTATTGTCCAAACCAAGCTTTTATTCCTATTAGCACTGCAGAGCCAAACCAGCTATGTAAGAGGGAGCTGGATTCTATTCTACCTGTTGCATCATCAGCACAATTATCTGATAAATTTGAATGCAGAACCTATGCTGGTAATGAAGAAAGAACACAGCTGGATTTTCAGATCTAGCTTGAGTTTCCAGGGCTGGCTCTAGGGCTGAACAGGGGGCAAGGGAAGATGGGGAATCTTTTGATTGTAAACTTAGCAAATCAGATGTGAAGTCATTGAGAGAGTGGGCCTAATTCACTTTTGCATTATTCCATTTTTATAGTGGAGTAACTTCATAAATTTGAATGGAATTATTATTAGTCCAGTATAAAAACTGGAGTCCCGCAGTGGTGAATCAGACCCAGTAAATCCTGAACCCCACAATGCTGTTTCACAGGTACTTGTCTGTCTCTAACCATCTTTGACTGTGTGTGATAGCTCACAGTCTCTAAAGGGACACTTTGAGTCTAATTTTAAATGAGAGGAACTTCTTCCCACCAAGTTAGCACCAGCTCTGACTTACCCAGAGTAAAATCTCTCTTCTTTAGTCCTAATTTTAAAAGGATAAACATTCACCTGAGCATGAATGGTCATTATTTCCACATCTTGTATAGCACCAATCAGTTTGTAATTGCTAAACAAACAATAAATAAAATCTGTTACTCCCCTTATGGAAAAATATAGAATTGGATAAAAAATGATGACCTTTCTATAGGTTTTGTATAAGATTGGATAGAACTTAGAGTGAGCAAAGAATATCCTTCTGTGTTCAATTCTGTGATTGTTTAGCGTTATTTCTGTAGCACCCTGCTGATTTCATTCCTGTTAACTTATTTCAGGTTTTTCCATAAGGGTTGTAACTCTGTGAATATGGGGTGGGGGGCAAAAAATCAAACACTCCCCTGTTTTTTCTGCTTTAAAAAAATAAGTATAGGTGCCCAGCAAAACATGGCTGTCAACCCCCAAGCGTCAATGACTGTTCTTTGTGTTAATCTTTCCATTTCCTGCGATTTCCAGTTCCAGGGTCAGCAGTTTAAAAAAAATCCTTAACTACTGTAAAATCATCTGTCATTTGATTTTCTCCCCCCAGTCTCTTAAAGAGTGTCTGCAATGAATTACCTCTCTGTCTGAAATGAATTACTATTTCATCCCACACAAACACACCATCATTAGCTGCCCCAAGCAAGGTCTGGAAGTATATTGCTCTTGTATGTTAAACAACAGACAAGCAATGGTGAGATGAAATTGATGATGTGAAAAGTTAGAATGCTTCAGTAAATCAGTTTCTCTTATGACATGGACTTTACATGTAGCCATACCTGCGGAAGCTCCAGGTAAACAAAGCGTCTCGTGGCCCACCCTGAACAAGCCACGAACCCTGTAGACAAGGCTTAAATTCCCTGTATACAAGTCTGAATAGAAATGGCACCTTAGAGACTAACAAATTTATTAGAGCATAAGCTTTCGTGGGCTACAGCTTATGCTCTAATAAATGTGTTAGTCTCTAAGGTGCCACAAGTACTCCTGTTCTTTTTGCGGATACAGACTAACACGGCTGCTACTCTGAAACCTGAATAGAAATGGTTCAGCATAGATGTTTGTGAGCCGCCAAGGCATGCAGGCAGTGATGCCTTAGCACTCCTTCTTGCTGAAATGGCTGTCACTCCATTCTCCTGTTCAGGAGTTGCTTCTGTTTAGGAGTGTGTGAGGGGGTTGTTTGATAAGCTCCTGTGCTGGAATATAGTATAAATACAAATGATCACTCCTAGAGCTGTTGTATGAGGAACATAAATCATGTCTATAAGAGATGAAGGCTAAACCGTGCATGTGTTATTTCCACTCAGATGTCACCCAAGGAATGCATAGAAATGAAAAGGGAATACATTACAGCTATTGAAAGCAAGGCTGTGGCCATAAGGGTAGATTGGTTTCATCGTTTTTGAGTGTACAGGCCTTGTCAGTCAGCAGCCAAAAACAATAATTATGCCTTAAGAATGAAAGCCAGGAGCAGGCAGTCACTGGTGCTGAGGTTGTGTGGGGCTATCATAGTAAGTATCTTCACTAGGTTATTTGTAAGCCAGGGGGAAGCCCTTTATATGGCTCTGGCTGAACCCTCTCTTTATAACTGAGCTTTAGATTTCATCAGTGATTTATCAGTGATAAATCAAATGTCTCCAGAAGAGTTCCGTTAAACCACTGAGTATTAGAAATTCTGTTGTATCAGCCAACACGAAGCAGGTAATGTAGACAAGCCCTCACACTAAATAGCTGCTAAGTCCCCAAGAGACCAGTCATAAACCAATTTCTTTGGCTGAACTTTATGCCCACCTAGTCTCCCATCCAAAATGGTATCCCCTGCCTTTACCCAGTTTTGTGTAGCTGGCATATTTAGGCATGCCCTAGAATACTTAACTCCATCAGGCACGGCTCTTAAGAATCCTCTCCCTAACCCTCCAGACCCCATCCAACCCCTGAATGTTGTGACAATCTGCCACAGGTGTGCACTACACTGGATCATTGGGGTTTTGAAGGTGTTTACGTAATCATAAATGCATTCGTCCCCAAAGGCAAGCATTTTTCATTCCTGAACTTTAAAAAGGCTCCTCTTCCCTATCCCCAAAACGCAAGGAGGGGGGGTTAATGAGGTCTTAAGTTCCTGTAGAAGGAGCAAAAAAAAAGGGACAGCTTATGTGCATAGGCTAGGAAGCGTATTTCAAGCTTAGCAAGTCACTTTCTCATTGAAATAAATTTCTGTATTTCTTTTGATGGGAGTTCTGTGGATATTAAGTTCTGGGCATCTTTAATATTCACACTGAGTGTACAGTAAGGCAACGTTACTTTCCAGTTACTCCCCTAATGACAGTGTCTGCTGAATCATCCAGTGTTTCTGTCTTAATCAATATAATTCATTACTGAAGCTCATTTTTCCACAAACAGTACTCTACATACAGTATTGTGGGGAGCTATTTTTGTGAAATTAAAAAACACAACATATTGATTTCTCCAAAGCTATAGTGGGTTTGCTGTCCAGCTCAAAACACAGTACCTCTGCTGCCTTCCTAACTGTAGGGGCTTTGCATTCACAGAGAGGGAAATGCCCATTTTATTTTATATTATTTTGGGGGCACAGGGGTTGTGGCACAAATACCTTTTTTTAAAATACTTTAAAATGACAAATGTTGTAATTGCTGGGTTTTTTGGTTCCTTTTTTTAAAAAAATTGCTTCTAGAGGTTCTCATGAAAAGTGCCTGATTGACAGCCCTGAAGTCTGAAGTTCTCTGCTTATCCGCAGATTAGGTAGAGCATAAGCAGTGGGCTTGTAAACTCCCCACCCTGCTGTATCAAAATGGCTCAACCCTGACATGGAAGATAACACTGCTAGTTGTAGTTCAGTCTCCATGACCAGTCCCCAATCTTTAGTTTCTTTGCCAACATGGCTACCAGTTAATGTTAACTGTGGCGTTGGTTTCTGTGTGGCATGCAGCTAGTTGATTTCTGGGAAACCACCAGTCTCATTTCACATAAGTGCCAGATTGCTGAGCTAACCAGCCCACTTTTGATCGTTACTAACCTGTGTTGGATTTAAAATGGTGAAAGGATCCCCTGAGCCAAGCAGTTCATCTCTGAGTTCTGTAGGTACTTGAGATTGAGCTGTTTACAAAAATGTGCAATATTTAATTAAAGTCAGCTACTGTAGCAGAGGTCTGGAGGGTAGCACGTGGTATGGTGGGATCCTGTGAATGATGGACCTGTGAGCCTTCAACGCCACATGGCTATTGATCAAAGCAGTAATTAAAGAGAAAGTTGAAACATGTGAACAGAAAAATTGTGATTCTTCAATCTACTACAATTCTTTGAGCATGTAAACAAAATAATGGATACTAGAGAGTCAGTGGATATTATTTATCTGGACTTTTAAAAAGATGAGAGGCTATCAAGGAAGCAAAAAGCATGTGGTCAGGGAGGCAAAGTACTGTGGTGGATCAGAAGCAGCTAAGAAACAGAAAACACAGATTAGGAATAAATGCTTAATTCTCACCACAGCAAAAAATTAGGAGGGGGTGCCATTGGTGGTGTTTAATATATTCTTTAATTACTCAAAAAGGGGGTGAATGGAGAGATGGAAACATTAGCGGATAACACAGAGGTATCGAGATAGCCAAGACTAGAGAAGAGCATGAGGAATTCCAAAGTGACGTAACAAAGCTAGGTGAATGGGAGGTGAACTTTAGTTTTGACAAGTGCAAGATAGTGCACTTTGGAAGGAATCCTTTGAGCTACCTATACACATAGCTGGATTCTAAATGAACTGCCACCACTCAGGAGAATGACCTTAGGTGTCACTGTGGACAGCTTGCTGAAATCCTGGGCCCAATGCATAATAGCAGTCAGAAAAGTAAAGAAAACGCTAGGCTGTATAAAGACAGGGATTAAAAAATAATACTGCAAGTGTCCTAATGTCTTATATTAAGTGGCGGTAGGCCCTCATTTGGAATACTGCGTGTGGTTCTGTTCCATTGAAAGTCAGGCTGTCATCTTCCACATTAACACATTGTGCCTTCCCTGTAGGAGATCCCAGAATTCCCTTCTAAAAACAAAATAAACAGTGAATACCTGGACCAAAATTCACCAAGTGAGATTAATTCAGTAAAACACTGACCACCTTCCCCGATAATCTTGGGCTACATCGTCAGCTGGTGTGAATCGGCCTATTGAAGTCGATTTCCACCAACTGCAGATCCGACTCCAAGTGATTTCTTTCATTTCATTTCATGTGCTATCTTTTTTTTAGCTGGTATTGATTCTTTCCCTCTTAGAAGAAGCATGGCTCTGTCACTTCTGAGTTTCCTTCTTGCAGTGCTGGGTGATGACCGTCTATAATGTGAATGGAGTGTGAGAGGAGATGCTTATCAATCCATTTTATTTCCTTCTCAGAGAGACACCTGTTTGAGAGAATGATTTCCTAACTTAGCCAAAAGAAGCTGAAAGCCTGTGCTTTTCAATTTGGTCTTTGCTTGGTTTTCAGGAATAATTAAAGTTGAGTATTGTACTCACAGCCCATCATCACAATAAAATCAGCATAGTAGAGACAAACATATTGATAAAACAGTTCAGCAAGAAAATTGTATTGGAGATGGTGTATCTTGGCTATAGTTAAAGCAGCAATGGCTACTATGTGTTTGAGAAACTTCCACCACCTACAGGCTGTTTCTTCTGTGAGATAGGTCAGGGACCAACAAATGTATTAGGTCCCTTTTTAAAGTGTTTTCTAACCTTGGGAGAAAGACCAGACTAGTCCAAAGAGGGCAGAGAATAGGAGCAGTTGGGTAAGTGGAAGCTGTATGGCTTTTTGTGCCCCTGCTGTTGCAACCAAAGCAGAGTAAAGTTGCTTGTATATCACCACCTTATCTTTGTGCCCTTAATGCAGGCAGCTATGAGAGATGCTCATATGTAGTGGTTCATACAGCTGTCTACCTGCCCAAGCTTCTGATGTCTGTTCCGATGCTACTTGGCTTAGCCTCAGAACAGTCTGGCATGACAGAACCAGTGGGGGATCCCCCACCCTGAGGAACACCTAACTGAGTACTTAGTGGGGAATTGGAGAAAGAGCCGCCTGGGTAGTAAAACACAGAAGGAAAGAAGGGAGGGAGGAACTAGACTAAGAAATATTAAATGAGCGGAGACAGAAAAGGACGGTGTGTTGGTTGTGTGCTGGGTCCCAGACTCCACTGGTACCCTTACCATGCAGTGTGTAAAATGATTTGGGATCTTTCAGATTGGAAGGCTCTGCAGAAATGTAGTGATTAGTGAAGGCTAATTCGCACCTCTGAGTCACTGACTTGAGTAGTGTCTGTGGGTATGGAATTGTCTCTAGGCTGCAGTCCATACATGCTCACGCTTACACACATAACCTTGCACACATAACTAGAGTTACCAGATAGCAACTGTGAAAAAACAGGATAGGGGCTAATTGGGGGGGGGGGGGGGTAATAAGAAAAAGTCCCCAAAAATGGGACTGTCCCTTTAAAAATGGGACATCTGGTCATCCTACACATAAATGCCTTTGTAGGACCTGAGTCTGGTCTCACGCACCCCTTTCTCATAGTCATGTAACTGCACTGACAGCTGGAGTTACTCCTGATTTATATTGGGGTGAGTGAGCCTTTGGATTTTTGGATTTTTTATTAAAAATATAAGAGCCCTTTTGAAACACATAGTGTTTTAGACTCAAATTTGACAGCAATTCCTCTGTGTTTTAAATATCTAAGGAGAGATTTAACCCTAACAATCCATTGCTTGTGGCATTTCCTTTTTTAAAAAGTGCAAGCTGTTATCTGCATAAGATCTTGCAAAAACAAACCGATACGTTGCCCTCTCATTGCTGGTTCCTTAGCAGCAGCTGACCAGACACCACAGATTACCAGTGCTGTACTGATATCATTGGTGTAACAGAGATATTTAGGCAGGATAAGGCATAATGGAAGCTTAAGATCTTGTTAACCAATGATAACAAAAGAGCCGTGTTAATTTTAGCTCCATTAGCAGCACAAGAAAAATAATCTGTCACTTTCTCTTGACTAGAAGGCTATATGGGGGAGGTCATATAAAACATTGACATGCATGGTGATGACTCAGCCTTCTTTATGCATCATCAGGTTTTATAGACTCTAAATAAGTGATTGGTTGGTACTGGTGTTTAATTTGGAGAATTTATCCTTGCCAATCCCCTTTTGAGGAAGGGATGTATTATTATGACCCTTTTACTGATGGGGACACAGAGAGGTTTGACTTGTCCAAGCTCACACAGGAAGTCTTTGGCGGAGCCTAGACACCGGTGTCGTAGTAATAATTAATAGCCCAGATCTTCTGGATCTCACTCCTGTGTCTTAACTGTAAGGTCATCCTTCTTGTTTTGAGCTGTATCTATTCTATTCGACTTTGCTTTCTCTCCCCTGAATTAGGTATAGTGCAGTATTTTATTTTTGTGATCTAAAAACTTTCCAGAAATACATAGCTGCTGAGTGATGTTAATACAAGTCTGATATTTAATAAATTTGTTCTGTTTTAATTGAGAACACAGCCACTATAGAGGATAAATTCAAATGTTTAATCCCATGTAACATTTTAATGGCTATCACTGAACTATTGGTATATACAAGATATGCCACCTTGGTCCACTTGATTTGCAAATCTATGACCATTCCCTATCCCAATATGGATAAAAGCCTGTGGGTTTTATTTTGTGCTCTGTTGCACTGATGTAAGCCTGGTTTATGCTGCCATAATTGAGAGCAGAATTTGTTCCCGTGCATTCATTTTACCCAGAAAAGTTGGTATTCCTCTGATGTAACAGGTACTCAAAGATATATCCATAGCTGGAAATGAAGGGCCTGATCAAGTCTGCAGTTGAAAAAATTGGGGCTCCGTGCAGGTGTCAGGGTATGTCCGTTCAGGTCTGATTGCAGGATTGGACCTTAACGTGTAAGGGAAGCAAGGGGAAAAAATAAACAAAAGAGTGTATTTGGCTTCTCTTATAAGATACGGTCTCTTAAGTAACAACATTCAGCGATCCTGAAATTGAGTGAGGGCCCAAATTATTGGCTCTTTGGGTAAGAGGAGCAATCAGGGGTAATGGGTTACAAAGCTTTTCCTCTCTGGGTGGCCCTTGGTCCAGTTCCAGCCCAGGTCAGAAGCGATCAAGACTTACCTACCATCTGACAGCTGTTTGTTGGCTTTCTGTACATGTTATCAATTGGTGTTTTTAGTCCAGACACCATTACAATATGCGCCGTTGCTGGCAATCTCCACAAAGGGACAGGGATCAAGCGGCTCTGGAGGCTGAACTCCACGAGCAGTTCTCCCCTGTCAGGAATAAGATGAATTGGTGGGGCATTGTGAGGGGAGCCTGCCCTGCCCATGTGTGTGCTGTCCCTGGGCTGTAGCCAGGGCCGGCTCTAGGTTTTTTGCTGCCCCAAGCAAAAAAATTTTTGGCTGCCCTCCCCACCCCCCAGCCCTGGACTCTCCCCTCCCACCACCCCCAACTGCACCCTCCTGCCGCCCCAGCCCTGGGTCACTGGTAACTCGCTCCCAGGGCGGGTCATTCAGCAGGAACTTTGGATGTGCACAGAACACAGACAGGATTGGTTCCCATATGGTTACAGAACTGCAGTAAAGTGGAACAATTTTCAGCTTGTGTGATTGGAGGATATCTGGACGCATATTATAAGACTGTCCTACATAAATGAGGAAAAGTTGAGGTGCCTTTATTATTCTTTTGTTCCATTCTTTGTTTCTGTGGGGAATTTGCCAATGCACTATCACTGTCTTCCTTTTAAACAAATAAAACTAAAACTTAATAAATAAATAAATAAAATTTTTAAAAAAAGCAATGGCTGTTGAAAATAGCAATTCCAGTCCTAATAACCACTGGGAAGCATTTCTTGCTCAATTTATTCTACTTTTTCTACAGCAACTTACAGTGGATCAGTATATTTGATTTGGGAGAAATGAAGTAACAGCTGCCCAAATTGAGCTTGAGCACTCCTGAATTTTAAGGGTGTTCAAATCTGGAAGGCAGGTGCTAGATTCCCTTTCTGAATATTAGCTAAATCTGGAAAAGAAAAGTCAGTTTCTGCTTCCATGGCTCAGAAGTGTAAATCCTCCTACGTGCCTGGTACTGTATCTAAAGCTGCCCAGGTCCTAGTAGATCCTCCCCTCCCTTACTTTTCATTTTAAATTCTAGTGGGATCTCCCTTGCTAGGCTTCAGATAGAGAGGGGCACTGTCCATTTAGTCCACCGAATTCTTTCTTTGGGGGAGAGCCCAGGGCTGGGGCGGCAGGAGGTGCAGGTGCGGGGGGAGAGCCCAAGGCTGGGGTGGCAGGAGATGCAGGTGGGGGGAGAGCCCAGGGCTGGGGCAGCAGGGGGGTGCAGGTGGGGGCCAGAGCTGGGGTGGCAGGGGGTGTGGGCAGGGGAGAGTCCAGGGCTGGGGCAACACGGGGGTTCGGGGGGGAGTCCAGGGCTGGGGTGGGGGGGCGGCAAAAAACCTAGAGCTGGCTCTGTCCCTACCATTCACAGCAAGCTGCAGCATGAGGTTTCAGTTCGACGCTCCTTCCCCCTCCCTTTCCTGTTAATTGCATCCAAGGGAATGCTGGGAAATGTAGTTCTTTCCCTGCTCCAGGGCTGGCTCTATAGGCAGGGAGCTAACCAAGGAACTACAGCTCCCAGGGCCCCCTGTTGGTTCTCAGCTCCCATGCTGGATTCTTGCGCCCCTGCAAATGTGCTGCCCCAAGCAACTGCTTGCTTTGCTGGTGCCTAGAGCCGGCCCTGGCTGTAGCTAAACAGAGAGCTTCAATCTCCCGGGCTGGAAGCCTGGCACCTTTCACCTGGGATTTTCTGCACTCAGTGTCTCCCACTGGCGCCCTTCTCTTGCCCTCTCTGTTTTGTTTTAGTTGACCACTGTACCTTTGCAGACCCCTTCCCCCTCAACCCGCACAGGAATCAATTAGTTTCCTCTTGTGGGGCCTTTATCTCTTCCTACTGAGGTCAAATATGCTGATACTGAATTCACTTTTTTATTGGAGTGGGGGATCTAAGGACTGAGACCAGCATTTAATATAGTTACAAAATAGGGGCTAGATTGCAAACCTCTCAGGCAGACTGATGAGCAGTTCCTATATATATATATACCTATCTCATAGAGCTGGAAGGAACCCTGAAGGGTCATCGAGTCCAGCCCCCTGCCTTCACTAGCAGGACCAAGTACTGATTTTGCCCCAGATCCCTAGATGGTCCCCTCAAGGACTGAATTCACAACCCTGGATTTAGCAGGCCAATGCTCAAACCACTGAGCTATCCCTCCCTCCCTCCCTCAGGCAGTTCCTCCATTGTGCACCAGGTCGAGTAAGGGGCTCCGTAGCCGGCCCTCTGTGATAACCTGTATGTTAGCGTCTAGCAATAAAACAAATGCAAGAATCTTAGGGGCCAGTCCTTTTAGGTGCTGAGTGCCCACAGAAGTCAGCACCTCTCAGGAGTCGCTCAGTGCCTGTCATGATCAGCTACCCACCAGTGAGCCTTTTGTGAGGCAGGCACCTTTAGTACTTTCCCCTGGGATTATTAAATAGAAATCTCTAATCCAGAAAACATTTCCAATATTAAACCTAATTCAACGGCTCGATGTCAGCCAAGATAAATAGGGTATGGAAGGAGAGAGAGAAATTCTGGAAACAGGATGTGCATACTGAACACACATCTGTTACTCAAGCCACGTCTGTCACTCAAAAAGACATCATCCAGCAAACCCGCTCAACCAAATCTCGTCTCCACTGATCAAGGAGAGCAGCTCTTTGGGTGGCATGGCTCTTGCTTGTGCTGTATTACGCCAAGAGCCTGTTTTCCCCTGAAATCGGTGGATGGATTCCCTGTTGCCTTCAGTGAGAGTTAGAGCAGGCCCTGAGTGCCTCCTTGTTTTATGCAAAGGAAAAATAGCCCATCACATTTATTTCTTCACTTTTTATTTTTAAAGGTTTGTGTCAATTTTCAACCAAAGTGAATGGTTACATGCCCCAGACCATGTCTTTCCTTTGTAGTTAGCATAGACAACATGCTGTGAAAGTTTCAAAACCATGCTAATGTGAGGATTGATTTCTTATGTGCAGGTTGGAGCACAAATATCTTGTATTTATTTCTTTTCATTTTCTTTTTGCAAGTAGTTTGGTATTAAAATAAAAAATACTTAGGAAGTAAATATTTTCAGAAGACTTCTCCATGCATTTTTACTTAAAGAAACCTTAGCTAACTGCATTTTCAGCCTGGCTTCTTGTGCCTTTCGTTATCTTAAAAATATCTTATGCTGTGCTATAAATAACCAGCTGAAAGGAAAGCGATGCTTCATACAGAGGAGGAAAAAAAACAGCCGTGGTTGTCCTTAATCATGTTCAAACACAAACATCAAGAATGAATGGGGGTCCCTCCGTGCATTTTCAGGCTGAGCAGAACGGAATAAATCCATGGGGATTTAGATTTGAGGCCATGGTGTCAACGTGCATGATTGTGGGGTCTGAAAGATGCTCTGAGGTATTTGTAAATAACCAAATGAAACAACTCCCTTCAGTGTGGCAGTCTATACCCCTGCTAGTACAGTTTCTTGAGGGGGAGGGAGTCTGGGGACCTGGGTTCCATTTCCAGCTGTGCTACAGAATCCCTTTGTGACCGTAGGCAATTAACTTAAAACTTGATCTTCCAATGAGTCGGGTCTGTAAATCAGCATGTAGTCATATGTACCTACTCTGGACATGCAGTCACTGCAAATGTGCCTGCAGATTTTGTATCTGAATACATGATGACCATTTTTGAGTCCAGTTGGCCATTTGCCAGGAGCAGCCGGTTAAGAGTCCCCAGAGAGGGCATTCCTGGGTGGGGCAAGTATACAGCCATGGCTCTGTCCTCTTCATTCTAGGAAGACTACAGTAGAGGGACTGCTGGGTATAACTCTTGTATTGTCATCACAAGGGACCTTCTCCCTGTGCTGCCTCCCTCGCCTCTGGAGATATTATGCGTAACACCTCCAGGCATGGAGACTCAGGCAAAACATCTCACTTAGTCTCCTAAGAATTATAACTGAGTTTGTACATGTTTATAAAGCACAAGAAATCCTTTTATGTTGTTTTGCTGTAATAATCATGCAGAGCATGCATGTGGCATTAGCCTCTTTTGCTACTGTGCCAACAAGATAGTTGTAGCAGAGAATATCTACACATTGTGCAAGCTATCATGTAAGATTTATTGCTAAATCGCATTGAAACTTTTTTTCCTGTTGAGTTTGAAACCAGATCCTAAGACAATTTTTCTGCAAACTTCACCGGGGCCTTTGCATGGGTCTTGTGAAACACACAACTGATACTGTCTCATCGCTACACGATGTAGCGCACACGTTCATTTCTATCAGTTTGTCACTCTACAAGTAAATCACTTAATTCTGATGACGTTCAAATGAATTTTGCTTCCCTTCAAACATGCAACAGTTACCAGCTGATTAAGGAAAACGTTACCAAAGACCATTTAAATTGATTTGAATGCATGTGTGTTCTGTATTGGTTTAGTTTGAGGGCACTTTTAAACAAATAGCATTGTCATTGTGAACCTTAATTAGATAATAAATTAATAGATAAATGGATTTAAAAGTTGAGTATGGCTTTCAGAACCACTGCTAGTGGCATAAAAATTAGGTGCTTGGTATTAGCAATGCTAATAAATGGCAAAAGGAAAGCACTTGGGAAGAATGATGATGTGGCAGCTAAAGGGTCAATGAGGACAATTTTCTCTCCTTTGCCCAAATGTATGTTGAAAATCAAGGTGTTTCTGTGCTTTAGATCGTTCTCTACAAAAGATATGGGTTGTGTTGATCCTAAAGGGTACAAATGTCAGCTCCACTGCACACCTGAAAGCCTGCATATTTAATAGGCAATTCATGAAAAATTCAGCAAGCACACTGGACGTGTTCTAGGAGTGAGGCTACATGAAGACCAGCACGTACATCTGCAAAAGCAAGCTTTAGGCAGGAATGGAAAAATATTAGTGATGGGAGAACTTCTTAAAAGGCATGGAGGTCTGCATCAGTTTGGACAATATCAAAACTTTATCAGAGTTTTTAGTCTCTCTTTGCAAAATGGGTCTGGAAATCCCAGGATGTCAGGCTCCCTTGTGAGTCTTCTGCCACTTGTTCCATTTCATCCAGGACCAGAAATGATTGCAGACTCATGGGGCTAGATTCGGATTTCAGTTGTACTGGTGCAAGTCTGCAGTAACTCCACTGAGTTGCACTCTGGATTTACAGGGATGCGAATGAACTCATTGGAGTTACTCCAGATTTAGAACAGTGTAATTGAGATTGAAAATCTCCCTTCAGATTCCAAAGACATGAATGGGAGTTGGATGCCTGAGTCTCGTTTGTGCTTTTGAAAATGAACTGCTGGTCCATTGACTCAAGCCAACTCTTGTTTTAATTGGCCTTGATGCCATTTGAGATATAAATACCTACCCTGTGTATGGAACTCTTCTGTAGCAATGTCTCCTTGGAGTTAGGGTAAGTTCTTAGAAATGGTTTCAAGCTTG
Organism: Emys orbicularis; assembly: GCF_028017835.1. Classification (NCBI taxonomy): domain Eukaryota; kingdom Metazoa; phylum Chordata; order Testudines; family Emydidae; genus Emys; species Emys orbicularis. Next base: position 352,890,483 of record NC_088683.1, read on the forward strand.
CATTATGTTAAACAAAAGCACTTTAAAAAAGCTGAGAACTTGAGAACAGAGATTTTGTGCAGATACTTCTATTCTTCCACTTAAGCTTTGTCTGTAATGCAGATGGCCTTCAAAATGATGTGAACTTCACTAAAAATGAGTTTTAGTCCTTGTTAGAAAATAGTCATTGTCACATAAAACCCTTTTGATATACATTTCAGTAACATTATATTAGAGTCTTTCTTTTCCAAAGATGGACTGAATTTTGTTTCACTTCTGGAGGGGATTTAAGTTCCCTCAGGTCAGGGGTCAAGGTTATGAAAAGTCAGCACTGTACTTACCCCTTCAGCTAAATTATTAATAGTCTGATTAGCAATCTGTCTGAGGTAGAAATGTTCAGGCACAAAATACTGTAATTACTGTATGGTGTGTTGCATCCTGGAAGTCTCATCACTTGTGTAATTTAATGCCGGAGAGAACAAAGCACTTGAGAATACATTACAGGGTACAATCACAGTGGCTCTGAGGGTGGGAAGGGATGGGCAGCCTGACCTAATATGTCTTTTTCACCTCTATTATCAGTGACTTTTAGCTATATCATCTGTCATGTGTCAGATAAGTTTCTAATTAGTGGCTCTCCCAAACCTTCCTCCCTCCAAAAGGAGCCCCCTCAAAAGATGAGTCAAGCTGGTTTAGAGGTTAACCTGCCATCCTTTCTGTCTTGTACTGTGAGGAGAAAAGTATAGAATACCTGTGCTGGGGGATTTGCCAGACAAATTACTCTGTTCAGGAAACAACCCATTTTTATGTTAGATTAGCAAGAGGGGACTGGATGCTTACTGCTGCCTTAATGACCCCTTGGCCCCTTAGTCTCAGAAGACTTGAAGAATGTGGTAATGGAATTATGTGTTATGTTTTTCTCCTTTTATTTTATTTCTTTTACTTTCAGAACACAGCTAGCACCCATTTAGGCTGGTTTTACATTCATTGTATTCATGCGCCTATCTTGCTTCTTCATTTTCTAGTGGGTTGAACTGATGTTAATCAAGAAGACTCTGGCTTGGCTTCTTCCTTGCTGTCTACAAAATTTTACATAAAGTAATAGAGTTGGAAGATAGGTTGTGGCCCAGCATGCAGAGATTGGGGTCTCGTCAAAAGAAAGAAAAGCCGAGAGAAACTTTGATCAGGGCTCAGTCTCCTGAATCAAAATGACAGCTAGCGTCACTGGATTTCAGAAAGGCAATAAAAAGCTGTGGGCCCTATTGGGAATAAATTGCTTGCTTCTTTTCATGCATAGCGATGTCTATTGTGATGTCTATTGTAATCTCTCTCTAATTGTGTAACTTACTTGCCATGAATTTCTATACAAGAGAGCAGTGGGGTAGGCATTGTTCTCATGTCCTGTTTAAGACACATGCTCTCCTAGAAAGTAGTGTAAATCAACATGCATAATCGTCATGTACCAAGTCCACAAGTGCCGCTCATGGCCACAAGCTGAGCTGTATCAGAAGTTGAACTTTGCATGTTCCATTTTATTTCTTTGAGTGATTTCTTCTTCTCGGAAGATATCACCTTTTCCTTCAGGGCTCATTCCTGCCCCACTATGAAGTCAACAAAACCTTTTTCCCACCTTTTAATTGGTGACAGGACCTGGACCCTTCATTCATAATGCAATATATTGTAGGCTTGATTGATTTGTCACTTATTGTGCTGCTTGGATATAATCACCTGAGTTGTTTGCACCTGCTTTAATGAACGTAGAATGACAAAACTAGTGTTTCTTTCATGGAACTTGTGGTGTAGAGTACAATCAATTAGCACTGTGATCACCTCAGTTTAGTTAGTACATGTTCTCCCAAAAAACCCTTTACAAAAGAATAAGGACCTTTATGTATATGCACACTTAAGGGATTAGAGTCCTGTTACTGTAATTGAGAGAATCAGAGCGCCTGATCCAAAACACCATTATCGCCACCTCCATAAACTTGGGGAAAAGTGCTGGTTCCAACTTCAATCCCAATTTGAACTTTGCAGTTTGGGCCTCCTCCTATAATGGACTGAACAAGCTTTCACAAGGTTCATCACAGTCCAGTCTGAAAATGGACTGAACAAATCAATAGAGAAAAACATCATAGCTGATCTAATAGGTCTTTTCCATTACTGATATCTCTGGTTCTGTGAACCAGCAACTAAGCATTCATGTTTGAGCCCTTCAATCAGTAGCTGCTTTGTAGCCTTCCACCTTTAGCACCGTTCTTGCATGCTCCAAGGATCTACAACTTTGTCCAACTCACTGATCTTAAACCACTCTTTTGGTATAAGACTTGGCTTGAGCTGGAGTTCATATATCTCCCCACTATGCCAGTAGGGCGTTTTTTCTGACAGATGATTTCTAACCATTTTTTTCCAGCTGACCCTTGAACTTCTGTAGGTCAGCACTGCGCATCCTGATGAGTTTGGCTGAAGGTTAAACCATTAGCTTCTATGACATAACCAAAATGCAAAAACCTGCGTTTTTCTGGAATAAGTTGGGAGCTAGACTTTTTCTGTCTAATATTTATAGTTTTAACCTAATGTTCATAAATCTGATCTATCTGTCTGTCTTTGAGCTTTTGCTTGTTTGTTTTTTGTTCCCTCCTCCATGCCAAAAAATTCTGCTAGAGAAAACTTGGGAGAGATCATTTGTCTTTGCAAAAGTGTGAGACTACCTGCTGAGAAGCCTTCCTGCTGGGCAGCCCTACGTGGCAGGCTTCTGTGTTGGAAATCCTATCTTGCCACTTCCCAGGCTTTCTCTGAGGAAATTGCTATGAATGAAAACTCAGAAAACCAAGAAACCACCCAGGAAATTTTTCTAGAAGACTCTGTCCCACAAACTCCATACTTCCAAGGACTCCAGTGCAAACAGTTAAATTTTGAGGACTTTTTATGCACCATTATTACAGATGCTGAATACAAACTAATATTAATTGAACCAGAACTGTTTAAACGTTCTTCTTTAAGCATTTATCTGGAAGGTGCACCAGTTTTAAGCTTGATAACAGTATATCTCATCATCTGTTGAGTGAATAAATACAGGGTTTAATTCTCCAAGGCACCTTCTAGGGATCCTTCCACATACCATCTGAGATCATCCTATGGAAAAAAACCTGGATATGAATATTCTTGAATAACAATATTTTTTCATTTGTTTATAGTGGGTGTAGTGCTGCTGGAAGGTGCTGAATTGATGGTCCCGGAACCCGGTATTTATTCACAGAATGGGTACACACATGGTGGAGCTTCCTCACACCACTTTGCCAGTGTGTCTCAGCCCTTGCAAGAGGGTAGTTACCACATCCATCTAATTACTGATATATGAAAAAGACATGATCCCTGCCCCTACAGAGCTTACAGTCCATTTAATCCTTGATTTGTCTGTTGATATGGACAACAGTACCTACAGTACTAGATTGTGCAACTTAATCCATTTCATATAGGCCGTTGAACTCCTATTAGAAAGTAATAATTTCTGGTTATAACTGATAGGTGCTGGCTTTCAACTAGCAACTCAGAAATGAAATTCTCACTATCTCATTACCAGTCCACTGAGTTCTTCCATCATCTTACTTGTACAAAACCTCATGTTAAAATTCAGGCCTCCAGAAGAGTCTTGGGTATTTGTGTATCTTGCATTGAATATCTATGCGAACAACATGTTCTTCCAGAAGGATTAACTGCAATCTTATTTTGATAAATGAGCCAGAGTAGGGTGATGGCATGTGTTTGCTAGAAGCAAGATGAGGTGCCATTACCTTGAGCACCACTGAAATAAAAAGAGAGAGAGAAACTAGTAATTCTCTTGTATTAATTTCTAATTTCTAAGATCAACATAGATAAGGAACTCTCTTAGACATGACTTAAAATTACATATAATGAGCGTGGGGAGGAAGAGATGGTTATATCTCAAAGAGAAGTTACCATGATTCTTTTTGATGGGCTCCCAATTTTTCAGATGAGGAAAAGCAATATTGCAAAAGAGGGTGTTCCTTATTTAACCTTCTCAGCTAAATTAGGTGGGTTTATATTCTCTAGCCTGCTCAGATTGTCTGCCAGCAGTGTCAGCTGAAGAAGATCAAAGACAACTCAAACCACATGAATGATTTAACCTAAAATCACCCACCTTTCATGTATCAATTTGAATCTCTGCAAAACCAGGTTAACTAGTTACCATCCTGTAACCACCATGCATCTTGGTACTATTCAGCATGGCCACACAAGTCCCTGCTATGTAAGGAGAAGCTCAAAATTCAAACACAAGGTGGTTACAGATCAGGGCTGAGAGGCAGTGGTAGAAATAGGTGAGAAAGTCTGTACAAAGACTTGCTGTGCTATGCCTGTTTCTATCCATTGCTTTAGGTGCTGATTTTTATGAGCACTAGAATTCACTTACAAAAATAAAACAAAAAACAGGGCCACATTTCACAGACATCTTATGTTTCCCAAAGATGTTTCCTACAGGGTGTTGGATTCATTTTCTATGAGATAAAGAGAGGGCAGGCTATCATGAAACAACTACCGGTGAGAAGGCTCTGTCCTTAAGGGGCAGGTTCTGAATGTCATTTTGACAGTGTGTATGTCCATACAACAGATGCATCTGTTTAAACATCCTAACACCGAGAGGAGATATTTGATTTTGATCAAGGATTTAAGAAACACCGTATCTACAGAGGGACAGGCATCTTCCTTCTCTCTTCATCAGGAAGCTTTCCAAGAAGGAAATGTACAGCAAACAGTTTATCTGAGAGATGGCCTGGCTTTGGCGAGCCTTGGAGAGGTCATGAGTTTCCTGTTACCAGCTACATCAAAGTTTTTTTTTCCTTCCTGCAATTTGCTAGAAAGTGGTGGCATTTTTTAGACTTACTCGTGTACCTCTCGGGCTATATACTGAAACATTGTATTTCCCAGACTCATGATGATTCTGACAGTAAGATTAAGACAAAAGCTTACTTGTTTATAGAACACTGGTTAATTTCTTCCTCTTTTATTTAAACTGCTTCTTTGGAAAGGTCACTCAAGACCATAGTAAAAGAGGATTAATTGCTAACAGCACATAGGTTAGTGATAAATTACCCTCTCGATATTTAGGCTATCTAGGGTACACTGGGGAAGAACCATCTTCCCTGGAGAATGATGTGGGTGAGTGTCTTGGAGTTGAGTATGGGCATGAGCGATCTCCATTGGAGAATGATGTGGATTTTAATATACTATTCTGGAGATAGGAAAGGGAAATAATAATAATATATATATATAAACCTCTCTCATCCAGAGAACTCAAAGGACCAGATCATGTCACCCTTATTTATGTTGCTTAAGATTGTACTTCTGAGGGCATTCTGCCCCCCAAAATAAATAATTCTGTGCACAATATTTTAAAATTCTGCAAAATTCTTCAAGTTTAATTTGTCAATAAATAAATGCAGAGGCTCCAGCAAGGCAATGGGGAGCACAGGCCACCGGCTGCATGAAGGTGGGAGATCACCCTGCAGCCTCCCCACTTCCTACCCTGGGGACACGGACTCCATGGTGAGTTTGCACCCGACCCTGACAGAGCACAAGGCCTGGGCCTGCCCCAGAAACTTCCTGGGGCCCTGCCCCTCTGCTCCAGGTGCACTGGGTGTGGGGCAGGCAGTATCCAAGTGTGGAGGGGCTCAGTGTGGGGGGATCCAGGTGTGGGGTGAGAGGATTCTGTGTGGGACAATCTGGGTGCAGGCAGCTCAGTGGGGGTGGGTCTAGGTGTGGGGGAATCTGGATGCACAGAGGCTCGTTGGGAGGGGGAGTTCCAGGTGCAGGGGACTCTGCAGGGGCTTCCAGGTGAAAGTAGTTGGGGCTCAGCAGAAGGGTCTGTGTGTGGGGGCTCAGCAGGGTGGTCTGGGTACTGGGGGAGTGGGACTTGGCGGGTTGGGGGTCTGGGTGCAGCTAAAAGGGGGTTAGTGGCATGGGGGTCTGGATGTGGGGACTCAGGGTGGTACAGGGGGGACTCATCAGGGTGGGAGTTTAAGTGCAGAGAGCTCAGTGGGGGGGTGGTCTGGGTGCAGGGCTGGGTGTCCAGAGGCAGGGGGTCTGGGTGCAGGGGGCGCCAGATGCAGGGGTTGAGGTTCAATGGTGTGAGGTTCAGTTATGGAGGGCGAGGGGGGTTCTGGGTGTACAGGGTGAGGCTTGGTGGAGGTGTCTGGGTATGGGAGGTCCGGATGCATGGGGGTTGGGCAGATGGGGGAGCAGCTCCCCGTACAGTGACCCCTCCCCCTGCAGCTGAGGAGTGATGGGGGAAGGAAGCAGGGGAGGATGCTGAGCTTCCTGCAGCGTGGGATGGTTTCTGGGGGTGGGTCTGACACAGCCCCAGCCACTCCTTGCAGTGGAAGAGGAAGTCCTGTCCAGTGGTAGGAGCCACTGGCTGGGGTGTCCCCAGCCCTGCAGTGATTTACCTCTCTGCCGTCTGTGCCAGGTGCCTGAAACAATGGACCTGCGCAGCTAGGGAGTGGTCTGTGACTGCTCTTGCAGCTTCCCTTTGCTGCACAGTGGCGCGGAATTCCCCCAGGAGTAAGATCGTCAAAGCTTCAAGGTTGCACAACCATACCTCTGCCCTCCTGTGTGCACGCACTATGAGTCAGAGGTGTAATATGAGTTCATCTGTGTGCCCTGTCTAAATATGAGGCATCTGCATTCCGACCCTTTTTCCAAAAGATACCCAGTGGCAACACCTTTGTTGTTGCTGTGATTGGGTGGTTCACACGTAGCAACTCTATTCCAGGCTTACCCAATAGATTTTACCTGATAGCTATTACATTATGTAATGCTTTTTTTATTCCATACTGGGTACTTTTTCCATCTCCATGTCTTTTCAGAAAGCTGCTGTTTTTTTAATCACCCGCCCCAGATAGAGTCTTTTTCTCAAAGGTCAGTCATCAATGTGCACATTCCCCTCGGTTATCCATAGTTGGTTCTGCTTGATTTCTTGACAAGTTCAGGTTCCAGGATGGTCTTCCAGGCTCACTGTTGCAGCGTTGCTGCCTTTAGCGGAAGGACAGTTACACAAAAGGTGGTTGAGAGGGTTCAGGAGAGACTTATATTTAAAAATAAATATATAAAGAGGCAGACAGGAAATGCCTGGCTAGTAGATACCTAACTCAGACATTCATCAGTGTGGTGTCTGCTTTAACGCTTTCCATGCGAGTTCATTTGGGGAGCAGATGCACAATTCTGCTTGATTTTACAAGACAGATCATTAGCATCTACAGGCTTATAAATAGGATTTTAAAGCATAGCACTTACGCCTCTATTATTGGTGTTCAGTTCACTCTGGTTCTATTCTATTTTGAGGGAAATACTGGTCTATTAAACCAGACCTTGAAACCATATACATCTGTGGGTAGCAGTTTCTTATTAAAACCATGGTTTGAGGGGTAGATTCATTTCTTTGGGTATTTCTTTTCCGTTGTGCTGCCTTTCTACTCTTTCTTTCTGATAACTCATTATTGCCAATGCTGCTTTTCTGGATTCTCCTTCAAGTTCTGCAAATGACTCACTTCATGGCCTTGGTCAGGTCAGTTGACTTTACTGAACCTCAGTTTCCGCATCTGTGAAATATACTTTCCTTTGTAAAGCTCTTTGAGATCATTGGATGGAAGGTGCTATGTACATACTTTGCATGACTCCACCAGCAAAGTTGCCTTGAGTTGATTCCAGTGACATTTAATGCACTCGTCAGCAGGTGACACAGAAGACTTATTATTGCTCATAACATGTTCTAACAACATTTATAGTTGTTAGATGACGGTTTGCAACAAATCTCATGCTTCAGGGCATAAGCTGATCACCTGCCAGGGATCAGGAGGGAACTCATACCTGCATGTACAACAACGCACTAGTTGGCTAGATGGATAATTTTTCTATAGATCTTGGTATTGGCCGCTGTCAGAGAGAGGCTGTTGGATTTAATGGACCAATGAGATTGGGAAAAATCTTATGATTCTAACAGTACTACGCTAAAAGATTATATAGTTCCAGTTCCACCAGTGAGGGGCCTTGAAGTAATTTTTCCAATCCATCGTTTGACAGCTACCCTGTCCCATCAGGATGGATGGGATGATAGGTTAAAGGAAACGATACATTGATCTATCTCCTGGATGGCTTCACAGCACTGGAGCAGCAGCACCAAGGACAGACAGTAGAATCCCCTGTAATAGCCTTCTCCCCCCCTTCTTCAATTGGTGTTTGCACACAGCATAGGCAGGGCTGAATTATTGTGACCTTACAAAAGAAGCGAGCAATAACTCTGGTGCTTGCTGGCTGCAAGCCGTGCAGGATTGAATTCATTTTGAATACACCTCCTTCCTGAAGAGTTGTGGAAGTTAATCACTTCCAGTTTTTCAAATTTAGGGGAAAATCCATAGTCGTATGAGCTTCAGGTCTTAGTATTATTGGATGATCAAATACAATTATTACCACTGAAATAAAACATGCCCCCCTCCCTTCTGTGACAAGCAATGAGAGAAGTCGCTGAAACCTTCGCTGGGGCTGGGTGAGGAGCTGTAATAATTGGGCCTACAAATTTACTCATGTTCCATCTAAATTAACACAATAGGGGTCAGCCATGGACAGATTGCTACACTTTGACCCGAGTTAGGTGAACTGGTTAGTTGGAGCAGGCAAAAGCTGTTTTCCCCATGATGAATTCACTGAACATACACATACTTAACTGAATAAATGGGCAGGCAAATCATTTACAGATACTTCCCCTTCGTATCCAACTTCCGTGGTCACTTGAATCATCCTTGCTTCCTTCAGAGTAGCAGCCGTGTTAGTCTGTATCCGCAAAAAGAACAGGAGTACTTGTGGCACCTTAGAGACTAACAAATTTATTAGAGCATAAGCTTTCGTGGGCTACAACCCACTTCTTCAGATGCATATAGAGTGAAACATGTATTGAGGAGATATATATACACACATACAGAGAGCATGAACAGGTGAGAGTTGTCTTACCAACTCTGAGAGGCCAATTAAGTACGAGAAACAGGGCCGGCTCCAGGCACCAGGCAACCAAGCTGGTGCTTGGGGCGGCACCTGGAGGGGGGCGGCGCGGCGCTCGGGCCGCCGGGGGGAGAGCCGAGCCCCAGCCGGGGCTCGCCGCCCTCTCGCCGCCCTGCCCCCGGCGCTCTGGCCGCCGGGGGGAGAGCCGAGCCCCAGCCGGGGCTCGCCGCCCTCTCGCCGCCCTGCCCCCGGCGCTCTGGCCGCCGGGGGGAGAGCCGACCCCCGCCGGGGCTCGCCGCCCTGCCCCTGCCGGGGCTCGCCGCCCTGCCCCCGGCGCTCTGGCCGCTGGGGGGAGAGCCGACCCCCTCCGGGGCTCGCCGCCCTGCCCCCGGCGCTCTGGCTGCCGGGGGGGGGAGAGCCGAGCCCCCACCGGGGCTCGCCGCCCTCCCCCCCCGGCGCCCTGCCCCCGGCCGCCGGGGGGAGAGCGGAGCCCCAGCCGGGGCTCGCCGCCCTCTCGCCGCCCTGCCCCCGGCGCTCTGGCCGCCGGGGGGAGAGCCGACCCCCGCCGGGGCTCGCCGCCCTGCCCCTGCCGGGGCTCGCCGCCCTGCCCCCGGCGCTCTGGCCGCTGGGGGGAGAGCCGACCCCCTCCGGGGCTCGCCGCCCTGCCCCCGGCGCTCTGGCTGCCGGGGGGGGGAGAGCCGAGCCCCCACCGGGGCTCGCCGCCCTCCCCCCCCGGCGCCCTGCCCCCGGCCGCCGGGGGGAGAGCGGAGCCCCAGCCGGGGCTCGCCGCCCTCTCGCCACCCTCGCCCCGGGGCTCCGGCCGCCCTCCCCCCGGCGGGATCGCCGCCCCCCCCCCCCCCCCCGGGCGGCAAAAAAGCCTCCGGCCCTGACGAGAAAAAAGACTTTTGAAGTGATAATCAAGATAGCTCAGTACAGACAGTTTGATAAGAAGCAAGTGTGAAAATACTTACAAGGGGAGATAGATTCAATGTTTGTAATGGCTCAGCCATTCCCAGTCTTTATTTAATCCTGAGTTGATTGTGTCTAGTTTGCATATCAATTCCAGCTCAGCAGTCTCTCGTTGGAGTCTGTTTTTGAAGTTTTTCTGTTTTAAGATAGCCACCCGCAGATCTGTCATAGAATGGCCAGACAGGTTAAAGTGTTCTCCCACTGGTTTTTGAGTATTATGATTCCTGATGTCAGATTTGTGTCCATTAATTCTTTTGTGTAGAGACTGTCCGGTTTGGCCAATGTACATGGCAGAGGGGCATTGCTGGCACATGATGGCATATATCACATTGGTAGATGTGCAGGTGAACGAGCCCCTGATGGTATGGCTGATGTGATTAGGCCCTATGATGATGTCACTTGAATAGATATGTGGACAGAGTTGGGATCGGGCTTTGTTACAAGGATAGGTTCCTGGGTCAGTGTTTTTGTTCAGTGATGTGTGGTTGCTGGTGAGTATTTGCTTTAGGTTGGGGGGTTGTCTGTAAGCGAGGACAGGTCTGTCTCCCAAGATCTGTGAGAGTAAAGGATCATCTTTCAGGATAGGTTGTAGATCTCTGATGATGCGCTGGAGAGGTTTTAGTTGGGGGCTGAAACAGACTCCAACGAGAGACTGCTGAGCTGGAATTGATATGCAAACTAGACACAATCAACTCAGGATTAAATAAAGACTGGGAATGGCTGAGCCATTACAAACATTGAATCTATCTCCCCTTGGTAAGTATTTTCACACTTGCTTCTTATCAAACTGTCTGTACTGAGCTATCTTGATTATCACTTCAAAAGTTTTTTTTCTCGTACTTAATTGGCCTCTCAGAGTTGGTAAGACAACTCCCACCTGTTCATGCTCTCTGTATGTGTGTATATATATCTCCTCAATATATGTTTCACTCTATATGCATCCGAAGAAGTGGGTTGTAGCCCACGAAAGCTTATGCTCTAATAAATTTGTTAGTCTCTAAGGTGCCACAAGTACTCCTGTTCTTCTTGCTTCCTTAGCGCTCTTCCTACACCTAGCTGCCACTTTTCCTCTCTATCCAGAGCACTCCTGTAACTCTCACTTCTCTTGTTCTTTTCCTCTATTCCCTGCTTTCCAGAAAGATGTGCTCTCCACTTGTCTTACAGCTCTGAGCTGCTGTTTCCCCCACCTTGTCCATGACTCTTCCACAGCTTCCACTCCCGTACCACTCTTCCTTCTCTCAGCTGTCACTTTGACACCTTGATCAAACTAATTGAATGGTTCTCACCTCCAGGGCTGTGTTATATGGTCCCGTGGCTGACTTTGGTGATACAGGTGCATGGAGGTTGCAAATCAAATATGTACGTAGTATATAGATCTATCTATAAGGATATATTGAGAGACCTTTTGTGTTTCTTTATGCTTTATTAAGACTGTGCTACAGTTATTTATTTTTAAAAGCATAGGGCTTGGCTTTATTCTGTTTGCTTTTCATATCAAATATATCAGGCCCTCGCTTCCTTTTTGTTGCCGGAGATTGTTGCTCCCCACCAGTAAGCAATAATGGTGAGAAATCTGTTTGTGACTGTCTTGCCCCCTAGTGCCTAGAGGCTGGAAAGAGGATATTATACGTGCTACAAATACAGTGGAGATGCTTCTTTAGTTGAAATAGTAGAATTATTGCTTTTGGATTCCAGGGCCTCCACTCCAGTTAATTCCCGGCAGTGCGGGACTGCTCTCACAGAACCAGGGAGTGGCTTAGGGCAGTATTTCTCAATCTTTTTGATATCAGGGACCAGCTTGCTGCCTTCCTGAACTGTGGCAGGGAGCTCTGAGGGACTGGTGCCGGTCTATAGATCAGTCGTTGAGAAACACTGGTTTAGGGCAAGGGTTCTCAACCTTTTTCTCGCTGAGGCACCCCTCAACATACTATAAACACTCCAGGACCCAGCAGGGGGCCTCAGGGCTCTTGGCTTCAGCCACTGGATGTGTGTGTGTGGGGGAGGAGGGCTTTGGGGCTTTAGACCTGTAGGGTTCAGGGCTTCAGCTGCAGGGGCGGGGGGACTCAGGGCTCCGGATTTCAGCCACTGGGGGGGGGGGAGGCTGGGGCTTCAGCTGCGGGAGCGGGAGGGCTCGGGGCTTCAGCCCAACGGGGGCTCTGTGGCTCAGGGCTTCAGCCCCGCAGCTCTGCACCCGGTTTCAGCCCCACCAGGGCTAGGGGCCCGATCCTTCAACCGTGGGAATCCACGGCCCCCTGAAACCAGCTTGTGGCCTCCCAGGGGGCCATGGTTGAGAACTGCTGGTTTAGGGGATTCATGATCAAATCATAAATGAATAACAAAAAGGAAGAGTTGTGCCTTTTGTATATTTAGCCCTGTGGCTGCCTGACAGGTACAGCACATGGTTATTCTGCAAACAGCCACTTTGTCCAACCGCAGTGCCTTCGTAATATCCTTGAATTAGTGATGCAATTGGGAATCTTTAGATGCAAGACAGCTTGCCAGTAGTGCCTTAACTTGCTTAGTGAGACATGGTGGGTGAGATAATATCTTTTATTGGACCAGCTTCTGTTGGTGAAAGCTTTCGAGCTTACCCGGAGCACTTTGTCAGGTCTGGGGGTATGTCTACACTACAGGATTAATCCGAATTTATATAATTCGAATTTAGGAAACCGATTTTATAAATTCGAATGTATTCGGCCACACTAGGCACCATTAATTCGGTGGTGTGCGTCCAAGCTACCGTAGTAGCATCGATTTCCAGAGCGTTGCATTGTGGGTAGCCAATAACATCTAATTGCCAATAACATCGAATTGCGGCCACACTAACCTTAATTCGGATTAACAATACCGATTTTGACGCTACTCCTCTCGTCGAGGAGGAGTACAGAAATCGAATTAAAGGGCTCTTTAATTCGAATTAAATGGCTTCGTTGTGTGGACGGGTCAAGCGTTAATTCGAATTAAAGCAGCTAAATCCGAATTAAAGTCGTAGTGTAGACCAGGCCTGGGAAAGGTACTCAGAGAAGTCCCCACTGTTGTATTGAGTCTGGGATGCAGTAGTGATGGACTTTCTGTTGCTCTTATTGTCTTGCTGATTGCTTATTGTCTGTTCCTGTTTTCTCCTTGAGTGTGCCATGTTTTTTTCTGTGCCCAAAGGAGTTGGGGTGGGGCGGCAGATGAAAATACCAATACTGGCCACTTCTTCCATCACCTTTGTGTTCCCCAGCTGCTTCTATTCCTGTTAAGATATGTGTGGAAGCAAAAAACAAGATTTATAAAGATTTATTGTAACATTTTCAAACATAGGCACTTATCTGTTGACACCTCAATCCATTTTGACTTCATTGGGAGCTGCAGGTTCTCAGCACCTCTAAAATCAGGCCACTTGTTTAGGGATGAAATCCTGGCTCCGGTAAAGTCAATAGTAAAACTCCCAATGACTTCATTGGGGCTATGATTTCAGCCTAGGAGCCTCAATAAGGACTTAGGTGCCTCTCTTTAAGCATACAGTTTTGCAGACTGAGGCCTAGCGTTTTACTGCATCAGTGTAGTTTACATTTATTTTACTGTCCCTTGGTGTTCTTAACACGTGTTGTGTGGAACTCATTTAACCATGTGTAAAAATATAGAGGAGATATGGTCGGACAGGGCTTACGACTTCAAAACGTGCTTCTCTTGTTCATTTTAGTTAGTCTTTCATATCTCTTGGTCTAATGACAGCATATGCAGTACAAACAGATCAGAGGCAACTCAGAGATTAAATATCTTAGATACAATAGCTAAATAAATCTACTAAATAAGGGTAAAGCTAGATATCCTAATAAAGGAAATCCTACTTATTTTCAGTTCTCTAGCTGATACCCAGCAGGTACTGTGCTTATTTAATATTTCTCAAGTAGATTTTTTAGCATTTCTCTGCAATCAGCCTGCATATTTTGTCTAGATGACTGAATTAAATGCTTCAGAAAGGCTTGGTAAATGCATTTTGCCAGCATTTCTATAATAGTTTGGTAAATGGATATCTTAGAGGTCCCAGTAGGTGCAAATCATGTACTTTGTATTTCCCGAGTGCGAAGGTCATTTCACAGGAGGGGACATTAGACAGGACGCTGCAGAAAGAGCACAGAGGACAGCACATAGCTTTCATGGATTGTCTCTGCATTTTTCTGTATGTAGGACAGGAAAGGGCTGCAAAAAAACCTCTCTGAGAAGTTTAATATGTACAAGCTTGTGTCTACGTCAGTTTCTGGTGAGAATTATAACATAGCGTGACACTCTGGGGTTCAGCCCAGTCTAGTGCACGGTTTTGTCACCACTTGCCCTGACACTACCAGCCAGCACACCAGTCACACTCAGGCTTCTGCCATCCAGTTACTTTTTGCAGAACCCCAACATCCTCCCGGTTCTAAATTTCCCCCAAATCGCCTGCCAATGTGACAATCTGCTGGGATTCCCAGAACTGTGAGTTACTGTGCTGCTCCTCTGAGCTCAGCAAGTGAGAGTTTTGCTACTCCTAAGCTGTGTGACAACTCCTTGACACACCAGCTTGTCTGCCTTGCTGGCAAACTCTTCAGGACGCTGCCAGGCCAAACCTTGCCTTGCAGGTAACAAACAATGAATCCCGGCTCCTGAGTTCCCTAGAGACATCTCCCTGCAGCACCCAGCCCTCTCCTGAAATACGCACAGAAGTTATTATGGTTGATGCTTCTTTAGAAAGACAATGTACTGCAGCTCATTAATTTAACTGGGGTTTGACTGTCACTCTTATTTCAATCACAGCTATGAATTGTTTTTTAGTAAAAGTAAAAGCAGTTTATTTAACCAAAGGATGTGGGATTAAAGGATGCCATGTATAAGGAATAAAGAAAGAAGATGGAAATTAGAGATCGAAAGACCTCCTAAGTTACCTATCCATTCACCAGCCAGTGCAAGAGTGTTCTGTACAGAATATATGATGACCACTATTGACAGTGGGAGATAGATTATTAAACTGTGGATCTGTCAAGTGAAAGTGTAGCAGCCTCATTGACTGGGATATTTAAAATTAGACTTGATAAAGCATTGGACTATATACTGTAGGGAACAATCGTGCCCTAGCCTGCAAAGATGGACAAGATGATGTAAGACGTCTTTTCCATCTCCAATGTATCTTGATTCTGCATTCAGGAGAACCAGAGGGCATTTGATAAAATTAAAAGAAATTAATTTAGAAAGGAGAAAAGGATAAATGAATGCAACATGTAAATAGGTTGTGGAACTACCTGCCACAGGATATTATTGAAGCAAATAGCTTAGTGAGATTCAGAAAAGGCTGAGTCATGGATAAGAATAGAAATCACACCTGCAGTTACACGAGTTAGGAAAAAATCATAATGGCTATCAATCATCTTGCTTCATTGCGTAAACTGATTACCAGGTGGTGTTAGGAAGAAATTTTCCCCTATAGTATAGTACTGTATAATTAAGTGTTTTATGAGAGGATTATGTATCCAGAATTGGCCACCAGTGGAGAAAGAAGGATGGCAGACTACATGGGCCATTGGTCTGTTCTGGTCTGGCAATTCTTACAGTATGTTCGTGTGTGCGCGTTAGTGTAACATTATGACTATTCCTAAAAAAGGAAAGGGCAGGCCTTGCTTTGTATAATATCTGGGAAGAGGTCAGGTTTTTCAGTGAGTAGCGGATTTGACCAATAGTCTGATAAGGATGTAGATTAACTTCTTATTTGGTAAAAATTGTTTAAAAGCAGAGATTAAAGCGCTCACTTAGTTGCTTTAATGCTTTTACTACAAAGCCTTAGTTAAAGGACATTATCGTAGTCTGTCAAATTGTGTGAAATAGCGGTATCGCATTTTGCCAGTCAGTGTGTTTTCCTACAACAGACAGTTAAGTGATGTGCAGTCATTTTTTGGGAAAACATTTTTTCCTTTCTGCCATGGTTGTAAATTCCTCCTTAATAGCTTGGGAATATTTTCCTGTATTGATTGCATCCATGTTTTTGTGGTTGGTTGGTTGCTAGTTATTTGTTCTAGGTTTGGAATGAAACTAAAATTAAAACAGAGATTTTATTTTTGGTCTGAAAACAGCTTCTCCTGGCAACCTGTCTTATTATTCCAGTACCTATTTGGCAACACTGTCATCAGCACCACTCTGGGAATCTTTTCCAGCAGAGAAAAGCACCATTCCCATAACCCGTGACTATCATTTTTTCTCTTCATTTTCTTATTAACACAAAGATACGTTTTTAAAGATGACCGGTTTAGAGCAAGAGTCTGATGATGAGAGCAGTGTCTCCGCTCTGCAGCTTTGTAGGAGTACCACAGCTGTGAGCCGCAGCTAGGACTTCATTCCGACCCCAAACTGTATGAATTGTTCTGCCTCCAGCGACACAGGCAGTCTTCAGGCCCCTAGCTCTCTTTAGCACATCGTTAACAACTCTGCTTCAAAATAGCTACGATTTCTCAAGTGCAATATGAGGTATTGTTCTTCATTATGATTTATATTACAGTAGCACCTAGACGCCCTAACTGAGATCACTGTGCAAACACATAGTAAGAGACAGTCCCTGCCCCAAAGATCTTACAGTGTATATAAACAAAAGAGACACAGGGCAGTAGGGGAAACAGAGACATGAAGTGTCTTTCCCAAGGTCACACAGCAGGTCAGTGGCATATCTAGGAATAGCACCCACATCTCCTGACTCTTACGTCCCATGCTCTATATGCTGGTGAAATAGAATATGGGCTGCTAGCCTATAGAAAGAAGAGGCTTAGAAAAAGAAAGCTTTCCCCTTTCTCAGATAATTCAGGATCTAACCCAAACAAAGGGAGCCTGCAGAAGGAGAGTTTTTGAGAGGCAGATGCTTTGATCCTGCTCTTCTGAACTAAAGAAGGAGAATTATCTGATTCTGAACTTGATGGCTCCTAAGAAGTTTAGGAGAGGGTGTTTGTTTTCCATAAAGCTACTTGAAACTGTACTGGAAAAAGGAGATTAATACTGGATAGTCTACTAGTTACTCATGTCAAGGACATGAGCCAGGATATACAGGATGGCAAACTCACAAGGAAATGGCTTCAATCAAATTCTAAGAAGCATTTATGCTTCCTTCTCTAGTTGGTAATAGGAGACATCATCAGATCTGATCAAGAATGTCCTGATAAGTACAAAAGGCTTAACAAATAAGCTCAGAAACTTTGTGTAGTACCAAAATGTAAAGCCAAGATTGTAACTTTACCCAAAATAGCCTCTTTGTTAAAGGCCCCATTCATCCCATCTGAAGGTGATTTCCTCCCCAACAAGCCTGCTGATAGATGGGTAGGATTTTCTTCACGTTCTAACTATCCCATCTCCTCTGTGGCTCTCCAGGCATCAGCAGCCTCTACTCATTTTGCCTGGACTGTACTTATTTAGACAGATTCACTTCCTTCCAGAAAGAAGAATATAAGCTCATTGCTTCAAAGTATCTCCTGGGCTGCCGACTTCATTTCTGATTGATCCGTGGACTCTCTCTATTTAGCCTCTAGTCCCATGGTATCTGATGTGGTTGATACCACACTTCTGGCTACAGGCTAGGAAGGCAAACGTTAAGTCCGCACACCTGATGGGATCCATTAAGTATTTTGGAGGAAAGTGTTTGGAGAACCACTGACAAAAGGAAGGGGTGAAAGATCTCCATGGGATTGTCTACCATCAGTCATTCTCTAGACACTTATATCCTATCTACGTTCATTCTTCCCCCAGAAGAGTCCTCTGTCCTCCTAACAGAGAGAAGGGAATACACATCTCTTTCTCTTTTGGCAACATGATCTGGCCTCAAACATGTTTTCCAGACTTGGTTTAAACACAGTAAAGCCTCATCTACATTGGCTGAGGTTCACTTGGAAGGATCATAAAACGTAGCAAGCCCTTTGATGAGCCTGGGCTGAGCTTTGGGCTTGGACCATGTATCTAGTAAGTTTCACTTTCTGGTGCACACATGCTAATGCAGTGGAGTTGTGGTTTGGTTTCCAGCATTCCACTGGTATGTCCTCACTGGCATGGTTTTTAAAAAAAATCTGCGTAAACCAGCCTTGCACATTTTCTATGGAAATTGACCAGACCAGCCACAAAAGATGCTTACTATGACCCAATGTCATGGAAAACAGACTAATGATCTTATATGCACCTGTCAAAAACAAACAAAACTTTGCCCCACACAAGCAAATAGCTAAAGTTTTGCAAGGCTGCTGTAAACCTTTTTATTAGTGTTAGGCTTAGTGAAAACAATTTCTACAAAGTCTAACCTTTGGTTCTAAATTATGGGAAAACGTACTTTTAAGCAGATTTGTATGTAATCATTTGCAGAGAACCTCAGACTTTATATTGGGTGTTTTTGATCAGATACAGCATTAGTGTCATATTGAGACAGGCCATTTCATGGGCAGCTCATCATCCTTCCTACTGATTACATTATGCTTTTACAAGTTGGTTTTGAGTAAAGCTGAGCGAGCCTTTGTAATGCTGATCCATAATTAGGCTTGTGCTTCCCATAAAACTTTAGCAAATGTAAATGATTTGCATAAATATTCCCGAAGCAAGAAGCAATAGCATGAATAGGCTAGAATGATTTGGATTGTTTATATTGACCCTCTTTATGGGAAGGTTATTTTATACAAGCATTTTCTTGTGTAGCTGGAAATTGGATGACCTGCTTGTATTTTGTTGTAACTGCCCAATCTCAGTCACTGGGCTTGTTTTTTAAAAAGTTTCAGGGCTTCCTTGCAACAGTTTCTGCTGTTGTGTGCACAAATGACTCAGCTGTATAGTCAGCTCATGTAATGGCCTATCTCCCAAGCACACCGTGCATCATGAGCATTGCTGTGCCACCACAGAGCATCTCAGGCCACAGGAGAAACAGAGTTTTAGGGAGCAGCAATTCCCTCCCTGCTCCCCTCCACTCCATCCTGGTTCAAGGGATAGTAATTTTCTGCTGGCTTGTTTTACTGAACTGGCTTAGCTGGGCTGGGGGCAGGGAGAGAAGAACCACGACTTTGTCCATTCCTTGCCCCTCCCCACCTCCACCCCACTCTGGCGGGGAGTAAGCGGGCATGCAATGTTACCCCAGCAGGCCCCAGCTCAAGTTCCAGGTAGCCTGCACAAGAGAGGCAAGGGGGAGTCCTACTCCCCCTTATGCCCCTGCATAGGCATGCTACCTGTGTCAAAATCTACAGTGAGAAATGCACCTCAGCAGCACAGTGCAGATAGCATCCTGTCAGGGTGCCAGCCCAGAAGAGCCTACTCCCCAGCAGCCCATCTCTGGAGTCCGGGTGACAGAAAATAGGCATGAGGGCATAGGTGTGCAGCCAGCTGGTCCTTTTATTCCTTCCCACATCCCAGTGCTGAATTCCCCATAGCCACACAATGCTCTCATGTCTGGTTGTTGTACGAACTCCTCTGTCCATGCACTGTTGTTGTTTTCATCATGATGAACGTCTGCCCAAAACCTGCCTGACACACGTTGGGTTCAGCAAACTTGAACAGGGTTGTTCTCAAATTCCTGCCCATCCCTCAGCTATTTCATCCATGGGAAGGACTTTTTTCATAATGAATAATATACCACCCTGACAAACTATGGCATAAAACACATCATGGCAGTTTATAGCAGAGAGAAAAATGTGCTTCGGGGCCACAAAATCCTATGCAAAACACCCGCCATGGTGGTGATATCGGTAACATATGGTCCCCTAACTCTATGGAAGTTCAAGTGAGGTTCAGTATTTCACCCTAACCTTTTATTTGCCCTGTTTCTAATACTCCAGACCTGTCTGCCATTATTTTTCATTTTCAAGGCACATCTATTTAAATCTTTATTTTGGTGATGTAGTAACTGCCCAGACTTTCCTTGTTCAGATGATCTTCATTTGCCCCTTTTATTCCTCCTCTTTATTCTGCAGCTGTAAATCAACACACAAAATTATTAAAAAAACAAAAAAAAATCTCAGGTGAAACTTCAGGAAATAGAAATGATTAAGAATAGTTTTCAAAAGCTACTTTTAAAAATCAATTCTAAGTGCAAGATATATATTTCCTGTTGAACTAGCGCTGTTGTGACCACCTATTGTTAAAGAACAGTAATAAATTTCAATAACAACTTCTTATTCATATGATTCACTGACATATTTTGCCAGACAGCTAATCCGGCTTGCTTTTTTTTTCTAGAGGTGTTTTATGCTGTCCATATGAAAGGCATGATATGCTGCCCATAGGAAAGGTGTGACTGCTGAGAGTCCTCAGGAGAATTCTTTCTTTCTCTCCCTACCTCCCTTTCTGAGGAAGCCAGACTTGTGTAAGCTAAGAAAGAAGCATTTTTCCATGTGATAATCAGGGGGCTGTTTCAAATAATATGTTCCTCTCACCTTGAAAATCAAAATGCCAGACGGGCATAGATATTCTCCCACTCCCCTCCTCAAAGCAGCAGGGGTTCCAATGCTCTGAAAGGCAACTGGAGCAAATTACTGTATTTTATATTCTACAGCGAGAGCAAGTTAACACTGTTAAGGAGGCAGGGCAGAGCCCCTCCTGCATTCTTCTACATGTCAGCAACCCATTTCAAATGCAGTGGTTGGAATGCCCTGATGCCAGCTGCCAGCTCTCCTGATTCCTATGTGAGACAGCTCATCCTAGCCTAGTGCACAGTAAAGATCTCACCCTTACTGCATTCCTTCACGCTGATCAGTATTAGTCAATTAGGAATGGTGAGGGGAAATTGACTGACTCTTTTGGGGGGGGGAGCAGATACAGGAACAAACATATTTCTGTTGTGTAAGCAGATCATGGATTTCTCCAGCTCAAGACTAAATACATTTTTAATATAGATCAGTATGATTTAGTTTGCATGTCAATAAGGATCGCTCAAAGGCGCTTTGCAAGGAGGAAAAAAAGTACATATGTTTAGATTCCCTTTTTGTTTGACAGGGTAATAAACTCATCCAGCAGATGCAGATTATGGAGTACACATTTTGTATCATTTGAATCAAGAATGACTACCAGCGTTATTTTTTAAAGACAAGGCTTGTGCTGTGTTATAATTTCATTATAATGGTGCTTGCCATTGCCAGTATAATTAAGGATCCCTCGTATAGCTGTTATAAACTTCATTTTTAGGACTATATAATAAACCAAGCATTATAGCTGGCATGAGGTAATCCACAAATCCTAACATGTTTAAAGAGGACTATGCTCTAGAAATTATTTTGGGGAAGTTCTATGGCCTGTATTATTCAGGAGGTCAGACTAGATGATCACAATAGTCTCTTCGGGCCTTGGAATCTATGAATGTATGATTAAAAGGTCATAGATTCAAAGTACCTTTTATTTTGCACCTGCAGCATCCACATGGGGGAGTTACAGTACAACATGCTGATGTGCGTGGCAGTTCACACCTCCGCAGTCTGAACTGCGGGGCCATGTAAACGTTAAGACTATAGACGTGTAGATGTTCTCTCTATAGAGAAGAGACCATACTTTTTTCTGCTTTCTGATTACATATTTTTCTATTTGTATTTATATTTTTGCTAATTAAAACAATATTTTTTTAAGATGAGAAATGGTCAGGCTTTGAGGCCCTAATGAGGTTGGTCAAATGTTTTAGAACATGGAACTGATAGCAGTTTTGCGTTCTGTTTCTGCCACTGACTCACTGTGTGACTTTGGGCAAGGGACGTAAGCATGCTGTGACTCAGGTACCTTATCTATAAAGAGGGACAGTAACGCCCCCCCAACCTCACAGGAGTATCACTGGGCAGAAATCAGTGTTTGTAAAGCGACGTGAGATCTTCAGCTGAAAGGTGCTATAGAAGGGACAATAGACAGGTAAAAATCTTATGTTACTTAATTTCTTTATTGCAGGCAATACCCTTTTGCGTATTTTGACCAACATTAAACCCTATTGAAACAGGTGCCTTACAGTATTTGCAGCATGAAAAGTCATCGTTGGGCAGCACTCACTTTCCTAACCATTTCTGGAGAACTTTTGATTTTTGGGGATATGCCACAATACATAATATATGAGGTATTGTATTCACATAAATTTGAAGCCATATACAGATAACATAGGTTACCTGCTGTAGGAGAGGGTACACAGAGTCTCTAGTGTCCTTATGGGGGTTAGTTTGTAAATTTAATAATAAGGATGCTATGTTTCAGGTTGTTGCTAGATGTGTCTGTTTTATTAGATCAGTGAGTTTTAATGTCCTCATTACTTCCTGTACTCGTCAGAATGGTCTTGGAATTCTATATGAAAGCTCCAGCAAAGCACTTACACATGTGCTTAGTTTCAGACATTTGTTTAGGCCTTATTGAAGGCAATGGGATTTAAATGTTTTTCTGAACATAGACAGGGCCGGCTCTAGGATTTTTGCCGCCCAAAGCGAAAACAATTTTGGCTGCCCCCCCCCCCCGTTTTTTAATTACACCACCCCCAGCCCCGCCTCAACTCCGCCCCTTCCCTGCCTCCTCCCCCCAGGCTCTCAAGCCTAGGAGGGAGGGGCAGAAGCGGCGCCCGCGCCGCGGCCACTCAGAGTCTCCCCCTCCCTCCCAGGTTTGAGAGCCTGGGAGGGAGGGGGAGACTCCGAGTGGCCGCGGCGCGGGCACCGCTTCTCCCCCTCCCTCCCAGGCTCTCTGGGAGGGAGGGGGAGCAGCGGCGCGCGAAACGGCAGTTTCGCGCGCCGCGGCTGCTCGGGATCTCCCCTCCCTCCCAGGTTTGAGAGCCTGGGAGGGAGGGGGAGACTCCGAGTGGCAGCGGCGCGCGAAACGGCTGTTTTGCGCGCCGCGGCCGCTCGGGATCGCCCCCTCCCTCCCAGGTTTGAGAGCCTGGGAGGGAGGGAGAGACCCCGAGCGGCCGCGGCGCGCGAAACAGCTGATTCGCGCGCCGCTGCTCCCCCTCCCTCCCAGGCTTGAGAGCGGCAGCGGAGGTGAGCTAGGGCGGCCGGGGCACATTTTTAGGGGCGGCATTCTGGCGCCGGCCATGCCGCCCCTAAAAATGTGCCGCCCCAAGCACCAGCTTGTTTTGCTGGTGCCTAGAGCCGGCCCTGAACATAGATGAACTATGGATGTATGTGGTTCTTGAAAGTAAAGCACGTTTCAATGCTTTACTTAACTGGTGTTTGAAGCTTCTTAAAGAAATAACTAGCTATGCAGGAAAACTTAACACGTCCCTTGCTTTGCTAAGGGTATGTCTATACTTGGAGCTAGAGGTGTAACTCCTAGCTCAAGGAGATATATCCACGCCAGCTCTGATCAAGCGAGTGTGCTAGAAATAGCAGCACAGCACCGCGGCGGGAGGGGCTAGCCACCTTGAATACATACCTACCGTCTTAGACAGAAACTGTTCATAGCACACTAGCTCAATCAGGAGGTATGTCTCCTGAAGCTGGAAATAACACTTCATGTGCGAATGCCCCAAGTTACCCACTTCCTGACAAACCCTCTGAGGCAGAGGTGCCGTCCCTGCATGCCTCCTTGAGGCATGGCATGGCACTACAGCAGCTTCGCCTCAGTTCCCTCTACAGAGTCTTTCGGACACTTCAGTTATGGATGTGTCTTAGCCTCTTGGCGAAGTCACTGAGAGAGGTCAACCCCTTCCAGGATAGCAGAGTCCCTAAGTCAAAGTCCAACAGAAACACAAATCAAAAGAACCTTTGGCCCTGCTGAGCTCAGCTTTTACCCCCTTTCCTTTCAGTCAGACCCCAGCTGCAGCAGGTTGCCTTAACACCCACCAACAAGTTCCTGCTAACAAATCAAACTAACAGGGTGGCCCTGGTAGACTGCAGTCTTCAGTCAGCTCCTGGCCCAACAGGAGAACCATATGCCATGGTTGCTGCTAGTCTGCGTGCTCTCCTTCCTCCGGGTCAGTCCCCAATTCAGCTCACTCTCTCCTTCTAACCTCCCAGCCCAGCCTGACAGCTGTTTTAGGTGAAGCAGCGCCAAGCTGATTGAGCCCAGAGCAGCTCATTAACTCTTCGTGGCCAGTATGGAGTTCATATACATCATCACACTTCCAATATATGTTAGAGTTAATGCAGCCCATTTTGAATAACGTCTTGATGTCTAGTATGGTAAAGTTTCTAAGGGCCTGATTATGCAAGATGTACATTGCCTCTTAGGTAGGGTGATGATATTTCCCTATCCTGAATACGGGACACCTGGTAAAATTACCCGTATTCAAGCGAGTTCAATGGCAATCAATCAGAACTATGCAGTACGAACGTTCAAATTAACATCAGGTTGACTGAGCCCCTGTTAAAAAGAAATACTGCGTAGATGGATTGTTTTTATTTACTTTCTTATCTTTAAGGCTTTAGGGTTCACACGGGAAGGGGTGACACACACACACTCCCATACACCTCTCTCACACAGGGAAGGTGACTGACCGACCTGACCCTCCCTGCCTGGCACAAACTGCCCTCCAGGCCTGGCTGGGCCCCTGGGACGAAGCCACCTCTCCTGGTACCTGGCGCTATGTCTTCCCATAGCAACATGGGGGGAGGCACGCAGGGTCTCATGCCCCTCCCCTAGATTTCTGCCAGGGCTCACACCAGAATGTGGCCAGCAGCAGCCTTTTGGCACTGTGCAGGAGGGAAGGGACAGGACGGGAGGGGAGAGGCTTACAGCCACAGGGGAGGAGGAGTGGGGGAAGGGATGACCTGGCCTGTGTCTTTGCAGAGCTCATTTCCCGCCCCCACCCCCGCCCGTGGTGGCTGGAAGCAGCTTGTCCTTTCCTACCCCCACAGTGTTGAAAGGCAGCTAACACCTCCAGGCTGCTCCTGGTCACTGACATAACCCAGCCACCTCCTGTCCCCTGGCTACAGCACGGGCAGGAAGGGGTTAAGTCCTAAGGATGCATTGTGCACCAGGGAACCTGACTGCAGGGGTTTCAGCAAACCGGGCCAGAGAGGTGGCTCAGCAGGGGTGAGTGCCATGGGGATGGAGCAGCCCCATGCTCCCTGGGGCAGGACCCAGGGGGGGGGGGGGATGGGGCAGGTGAAGAGGGTTCTAAGCCCCTGATTGGGGGGCTGCTGTAGAGCCTGCAGGGCTGGGGTTTGAACAGGCTGGAAATTGCTTTCCCCCTCCCCCCCCCCCGCCACTCCAGAGCTTAACTGAGGGGCAGAGAGGCTTCCCCATGCCAGTGCTGTGCAGGGCTTTGGCACATGCAGGGCTTGGCTCCTCCTGGCCTGTGCCTCGGCTGGAGGGTCTTGGGCTTTCCTGGGGTGCCGGTCTAGCCAGAGGCAGTGGGGGAAGGAAGGAGCCTGCCGGCCAGGCTGTTGGTGAGCTGAGCACTCCGACCAGGGGCTGGTTCTCCGCACAGCGCTGGGAGTGGGATGTGCCTCACCAGGGGGTTATGGGGATGAAGCGGCAAAGCAGGGAGAGGACAGTGAGAGGGAGAGCACATAAAGGGCCAATGGGTGGGCAGCAGAGGCGACACGTAACCAGCCACCGCCTGGCACCTGCTCACACTCACTGGCCGCCACAGCTCGCAGTGCTCAGCCAGCACTTGCCAGAAATGGGACGGGGGGGGGGGGGGGCCCTGATGGACCAGCAGGGGGAGCAGCCGGCCCTATATGCTGCATCTTCTCCCCGCCACCAGCCTTGCACACCTATTCCCATTGTCGGCCACTGGAAACCCCCCCACAGACAAACACACTCACCATTGGTGGGCTGGCGAGCAGGGATCTGGCCAGCAGCAGGATCCGCCAGTACTGATGAGGGGGAGACAGAAAATATGGGACAATTTGCCTGTTTTTAAGAAAAAGTCGGGACACCTGCAGGAGGGCTTAAATATGGGACTGTCCCTTTAAAAACAGGACGTTTTGTCACCCTACTCTTAGGAGATGCGCCATGTTTTGCAGGATTATACCCAAATGCATAGTGTAAACGGAAGTATTGCATATTATTTGTTTTACCTTTTCCTCAGACTACGTTGTGTCTGTTTTGGGCTGTCTTTTCTCCTAGTGATAAAGCGGTTGTATACATTTTGTGGGGTTGTTTAGTTAAGTAGGGAAATAGAACATTTCTGTTAATCCATTTTCAAAGTTTGTGTTTCTTAATAAATTCTATAGATCTGCTAGAGGTCTTAGCATATCTTTCTCTGATTGTTCCAAAAATGTCTTAATCGGAAATATTGGCACATAAGTTTGCTAGCCCTCTCTGACCCAGAGAAAGTAACATACCATTCATACAGATCTATTCAAATTACATTGTTCCTGCCTCAAATCCAAAGAGCATAATTTGACTATTCAATACAAGAGGATATGTGGGATTGTTATAAATTGGTGCCAAGGGGCCCATAGTTGGAATATGGTTTTATTTTTCTGTTAGTTTCCAAATTGCAAGATTGTGCGTAATGAATGGTTATCTAGTCCTTCTGTTTTATCATTTTTTGAGGGAGAAATAGCACATGTTGCAGACAGACTTGGCCTACATGCTCTGGTTCCATAGCAACCCAGTGTTGCTGTGGATTCGTTTTGTACCAATCAATTAGAAATTTTGCTCTGGCTGCCAGAATGAAAGCATATGGGCCAAATCCTGCCCGCTTTACTCAGGCACGTAATCCCATTGTCTTTAATGGTATTACTTGGGTGAGAAAGTGAGCAGGATTTACCCTTATATCTTGGATTTCCTTCTTGCTTTATTTTTGTTAGATTATTTATTTATTTATTTGTATTACTGATCAAATTTTATTTATTAAATGTAGATAATTCTCTTTGATGAGGCTGTCAGATATGTTTGACTTATATACATAACAATTGTTGATATGTGTAATATGAAGTGGTTATATGCCCTGTATAACAAGTCATGCTGCTATGAGTTTAAATGACTGGTACACATCTTCATCCTGTAGCTTGTAGAATCCTCTGTTGCATCCATATGCATAAGATGGGGTTTTTCAGGACACACAGCAATATTTGCCGGTGACCTGCAAATTGCTGCATGATTTCAGTTGAATCTTTCATATTAAAGGTCTGATCATGTACTGCTTAAGGCACGTGTAACTCCCATTGAAGTCTGTGGAAAGTTTAGTGTGAAAGCCATAAGGGGGCAGATGATTAAAATCAGTATTGTCAAGGGGGGGGTCCACACGTTTTTCTTTTCACTAACCAATCTTTCAGTATCAGAGAAAATAAAATCTAATGAACTGCAGTATATATATATATATATAGTGTGTGTGTGTGTGTGTGTGTGTGTATAGTATAATGTTATACGTATGTGTGTATATATATATAACATAAACCATCTGACATAAACTGACAAAAATGTTGACATTTTGAATTTAGGCCTTCTTTTCAGATCATTATGCCTACTGGTCAGTCTTATTGGGCTCTAGATATACTGTATGATTATATGTTCAACGTGTGCTGCCTGACCTAGGCACAGTGAGGAGAGTTTGAGGCATATTAGTGTTACCTGGGTGAGACCAGAGAATCATTATACTCTCAAATGAACTCAAACAGAAAAAGGATAAAAGACAAAAACACCATATCACCCATCAGTGAACACTTTCACAAAAGGATCACTCCATATCTGACTTCCCAGTCCTTGTCCTCAAAGGAAACCTGCACAGCACTTTCAAATGATGAGCCTGGGAACTTAAATTCATAACTTTGCTATTCACTAAAAATCATGGATTTATGGCTTATGACAACAATCTGTACCCCATTAACCCCCCTTTTTGGTCCTGTGACTGCAGGGGTGTTAACAGGCCACTTCATACTGAAAAGTCCTTTAGAATATGTTAACTACTTATGCTAAACCAGTGGTCCCCAATGCAGTGCCCGCGGGCGCCATGTGTGCCCGCCTACTGACAAGGGAGCGCGGCCGCCGGAGAAGCAGCCGCCGAAATGCCGCCGAGAAGCGGCAACGTCAAGAAGTGTCGCTGCCGAAATGCCGCTGCTTCTTGTCGGCATTTCGGTGGCGACCCTTTTGATGACGCTGCTTCTCGGCGGCATTTCGGTGGCGACGCTTCTTGACATTGCCGCTTCTCGGCGGCATTTCAGCGGCTGCTTCTCCGGCGGCTGCGTTGTTCGGCGGCTAGTCGTCCGGCGCCCGCCACACTGAAAGGTTGGGGACCACTGTGCTAAACAATCTGTTTCACCTTGTATTTAGCTGTGACACTCTGAGTACCTTTTTCAGACCTGAAGCATAGCTCTGCGTAGCTCAAAAGCTGGTCTCTTTCACCAACAGAAGTTGGTCCAGTAAAAGATATTACCTCACCCACCTTGTCTCTCTAATATCCTAGTACCAATACAGCTACAGCAACACTGCAAACAACATTATGTTTAATAAGAAATACTGTGCAACCATGATGTGGCATGTATTTTTGTTATGGTCAAGTAAAGCTTTTAAAAAACATTTTTTTTAGAAAGTTTGACTGAGTTTCCATGCTGATTTTTCAGCACTGAGAAATTTTCATGGATTTCTCATGATGATTTTTCAGTATTTGGAAAGTGTGACAGATTTATCATTATTACTTTCATAGGATGTGTTTCAAGGAAAAAAATCAGTGTTAAATGCATTGTCCTGTATTTTAACTTATTATATGTTTGTGTTTATATTCCCTCTGTTTTTAGTGATGTACTGCACATATTCAGACATCAGGCTTGAATAAATATAACAGCCTTTCTTTTAGTCACTTGGGATTTTTGATTTGATTGTTTTGTTTGAAAATCTGCTTGAAATATTTTTGCTTTCGTTAAGTATTAAGATGCAGATCCTGCAAACTCTTTGCAGTGTGTTTGCAGAATTGGGGCCTAAATACTCACTTTGGGCCCAATTTAACTTCTTTTGAGATCAATAGGAGCTTTTCCTGAGTCAGGAGTGGCCCAATATAAATACTACTTATTATACTGCCTCTCTCTTGACTTCATGAAATTATACTGTCTGGATTTACTTGTATTCTAGCCTGTTGCTAGTCAGTTTCATTGGTGTGCTGACATGCACTAGCACATCACTGCAGCGTTCGAGTCTTTCCTGCCCCCCTTTACTCATGTGAGTAAGGGCGCTTTGGGTTATAAACAGTACAGAGGAATGATTACATCCAAACCAAGAACGGTTCTGAATAATTGTTAAGAAATCACAAAAGCATATCTAGTGATAAATTTAGTAAAACTTGAAAAAAAGGCTAAATTTGTTGATAGTGTACATTTCATTAGAGACATTCGTTCTACATTAGATTGGAAATTACAGGATTTGTAAGAAGCACACTGTACAACATATTCATATTTAAGTGTATGTATATGTGTCTATATATATATATATATACATAAATATAGAGACATGCATATGCAGTGTGTAACTTCACACACCGTGCATATTGACACATATGTTAATAAATATGTGCAGTATGTCCTGTTTTTGAAAGTCTCCCCCCCCCCCCACTGTGCATGTTTTCTGTTGATTTTCCTTGTGTGCCTTATAAATTTTTATTTTTCTGTCTGTGTTTGTGTTTGTGGTTCACAGGTCCTCCTTTGCATTGTTCATCTGCTTCATCAACCCCTATTGAGCAGTCCCCTTCCCCTCCCCCTCCCCCTGCGGCCAATGAGAGCCAGAGAAGGTTGCTAGGCAATGGTGTGGCCCAGCCAACCCAGGACTCTGACTCTGAGGAAGAGTTTGTCCCTAATTCATTCTTAGTTAAAAGTGGCTCTGGAAACCTCTGTGTACCTGCCAATGGTGAGTTATTCTCTCTACCTACTTTACTGCTTGCTTGTTTTACAAGTTGTGTGTGGGCCTGTAGGATGCAGGTTTGGTTTGTCTCCTGGACTTTGAATAGTAATTCACCATGTGTTTGATGACTTTCTGCTTCAGTTTTACAGCCACTGTGTGTGTTGTTTTAAACTCCTTGTGTTTCCTGTGGATTGTGTCCTGGTATCTCTGCTGAACGAAGCATTGCTGTGCTGGTTAGAACAAATCACCTAACTTGAGACAGCACCTGAGCCCAGCTCTGAAATGCTAATTGTGGTTGAGGCAGCCCTGCTGAAATGTCACACAACTTCCCGTTAGTGTTTTTGCTGCGGGACAGCGTGTCAGGCAGTCTGTAAAACTTTCTGTGTAAGTTCTGTGCATGGATGTCAGGAACGTTTCCTTTCAGGTGACCAGTTCGGAGATCAGATGCAATTCGGGCTTTATGAAATGTTTACTTGGATTGAATTGTAAACAGGCCAGGGGATTGTGTCCTGAAGGACTTTCAAGTCGATGAGAAACTTTTCACTGGGTCTGCTTTTATGGTTTCGCTGGGCCTGCCACTCTCAGATTGGTACAGATGTGAGACAGTCTCAGTGGCTGCATTATGAGAGTACAGATGTAAAAACTAATGTCTAAAGCCTCAGCCTGCATGTTTTAACCCAAATATGAGTTGTGACAAGTGACATGAGCACGTTACCTTCACACGCACAGGCCAGAAATATGTTATGGATCCACATTTCTGCAGGTAGCCTTGATAAATTTCCTAAGGGCAACATACAAAAGCAGCAACAGGACCCTATCCCACTAGGTACTGAATGCTTCCAACTCCCACTTATCTCAGTGGGAGCCACCCAGGAAAGGGATCCCACTAAAAGGATGAGGATGTAAAGGAATGCGAAGGAAATAAAATGATTTGCTTTACAACTTCGCATCCTAAAGACAATGACTTGTAAAATGGGAGACAAAGCTCATTGATAAAGCAATGTTAAATTTATCAAGGACAGTGCAACCTGATGTAGTGCAGATACCAGTCGGGAAACAACAATGGCAAGTCAGCCCACTGCTATCCAGTCAGAGTGATAATTGCAGGAAGGTTTGATTTATGGGGGTGAAGCCATTCACAGACATCTACCAAAAAAAAAAAAAAAAAAAAGTGAGAGGTTTACAGCATCTGGTAACAACTTAGCCCCATTTCAGTTGAGCTTTTAAGGAGGTTTCCTAATATGGTGTTATTTCAAAGGAAAGGGAAAAGTTTGACATTGAATTAATTCCTCCCCTCCTCAGCTTCCTCTTTCTTCTTTTTCTTGCATTTGCTATGGTAAAAACTAACTTTCCTTCAGGGCTTTTCAGTGGAGAAGGTTATCTTCCGTGAATTGTCATCATAAGGAGAACAGGGGGAAAATACAGTGTTGCATTCATTCAGGAAACTGCTTAAAATTCATATCCTCCTACCTCCCTTCATTCACTAGTATAGTCAAGTTTGCACTGGTGTGGATGACCCTTTAGTGTTCACAGTAACACAGTGAATGGTGGTTGGAGACAAAAGCTGCCCAAACTAACATCCTCAGTAATTCTTATATGATCATAGTCTATCTATCTGTCCATCTATCTGTCTCAACACCCTCTCCAGGTAGAGAGAGAGAGCGATTAAACCCCTTAATCTCTTCTTTTACTAATTAACTGAACA
Organism: Emys orbicularis; assembly: GCF_028017835.1. Classification (NCBI taxonomy): domain Eukaryota; kingdom Metazoa; phylum Chordata; order Testudines; family Emydidae; genus Emys; species Emys orbicularis. Next base: position 352,921,837 of record NC_088683.1, read on the forward strand.
ATAGAAAAAGCATTGTTCAGAGTCTACAGTGAGTTGATGACATTATTGTATTATTGATGTGCTGGTGAGTTAGTGAGACTTTAGGCTCTTCAGCTGTCTGCTTATTTATACCCCTCCTCTCCTTGCATCAGTTTGTCGAGGCTTTACATTCCCCAGGGCCTTCTTTGTGTGTAAAAATTCTGCAGGTTGGTAATAAATATGTCCCACACAGAGACAGTGTGTCTGGGGTCTCATTTGCTTGGTGACTCGAGTTGTTCAGTAATGAGAGGTGCAGGTAAATCCAGCACATTTGTGACCTGCTACGATGTCACCATCACTCTGCTATCAGCAAAAAACAAAGGTGACCTTTGAAAGCCTCATTGACTTATTATGCATCCTATCAGCCCATAATCTGGGAGTTCACCTGAATGAGAAGCACAGACCATACAAGTCCATCATGTCTAAAATGCTAAGGCTCTTCTGACCTCTCTAAATGGATTTAATTGCCTTGGTTCCTTAAAGTTCTGTTTCTATGAGGCTTAGTCAGCATAGACTTTAAATGACAAAGGCAGCTCTTTATGTCCCCTAAAAGGGGAAAATTAGTAAAAGCTTATTTTGGTTAGGACTAAGTTTAATACAGTTAGAGCACTCATTCTCTGTGTATAGTGGCTGTCTCAACAGCAGGACTGCCTGGGAATGCCTGCCTAAGGATTTGTGTTGCACTTTTTAATTGATCCCTGCTAGGTTTTCTTTCCACAGCTGTGTAAACTCAGCTTTAGAGGAGTCCATCCAAAGTAAGTAACTCCCATGGAGCTGCTGTTCCAAATCCCCATGTAAATTGCAAATATAATGCACATGGAACAAAAGATATTTTTGAAGATACATTAGACTATTCTTTATCTGAGTTTCACTCCATCGAAAAAGGTACTAATGTAGTAGTATTTTGGGGGGAAATGTTCAACTAAAATTTCAAATTAATATTGAAGAACTAAAGTAGTAGGTAAAGACCCACAGATTTTCTTTCTTCAACATTTTATTTTTGTGCTCCATATATTGCAAACCCATCTTTTCTAATTAAAATCAAAGCGTAACCCCATATCTCTGTTATTAATAAAAAACTAATAACAGAAGGAATTTTCAAAATCAAAATCACTTTTCACTTTGCTTCTTATTCATGTGAACTCCCAGATTCCTATAATCTTTTGAGCCATATTTTCGAAAGTGACTGGTGATTTTGGGTGCCTCAATTTTTGGGTGCCCAACTTGAGAGACCATAAAAGGTCCTGATTTTTGGATAGTGTTGGGTGGTCAGCACTTCCTGAAAATCAGGCCCCTTTAAGGTATCTCAAATACCTTTATGACAATCTAAGAAAAATCAACTACACCAACATGCTGCCTAACAAGCAAAGAGGAACATTATGAGATACCATAGTCAGAAATCTATCTATTTGTGGTACTTTTATGGCCCACATAACTATAGTATCTGAGGCCCTTGTAATCTTTATTCTGTTTATCTTCACAACACCACTGTGAGTTGGGGAAATGCCGTTATCCCCACTTTACAGATAATGGGGAACTGAGGTATAGAGAAACTAAGGCCCACATTTTAAACATTATTTAGGGTTTGCTGTGCTCAGCATTGCAACACCTAACTGATTTAGGATCCTTGATCTCATGAGATTTAGGCTCCTAAATCAGTTAGGCATTACAATGCTAAGTGCAGCAACGTCTAAATAGCTTTAAAAATCTGGATCTAAGTGACTTGCCGAAGGTTACACAGGAAGCCTGTTGCAGAGCAGGGAATTAAACCTGGGTCTTCCAACTCCCTAACCACTGGACATCTTTAGATATCTTTAGGTTTTTTGTTTTTATGAGTTATATAAAGCCACCTAGGCAGATAGGAAAGACAGATGAGGATACAAGAGAAAAAACATCTGCATAACCTGCCACATCTGTTCAGGAACTAAGATGGGGGTCCACATTTTTTAAAGTCACCTCTGATTTTGAGCCTCTCACTGTCTGGGTGCTAAGCTTTAGGGATCATGGGACAGAGCACGGATAACTCCAGTGGAAGTCAATGAGAATAGCAGGGGTCTAAAGATGGTTATCCAGAATTAGGCCCCGATCCTGAAAGGTAGCCCGCATGGGTCTGTGTGCCTGTAGAGAGCCCCCCATGAAGTCATTGGGGCGCTGTGCAGGCTCAGAAGTCCATCTGTTGGAATAATTTACAGGATCAGGGTCTTCCAGGCCAGTTTTGAAAATTTAGACCCAAATGTCTTTTTGAATGCTTCCTGACTATTAGTACATCACTGTTTGCAATGCTGCTTGTCTTTACTGCCCACTCCTTTGCACCAGTCTTGTTTCATTTGCTGTCAGTGAGGACGTTACTTCACAAATAGCGACATCACACCATCTGCCTATGTCACCCAAGGTGAATGTAGAAGAGTCATAGAAAAGTCCTAGAAAAGCTAAGGGTAGGATTCACTCTGGCACAATGTTATTATACCTTTAATGCCAACACTGCATCCAGTGCTGTGCAAGGCATAGACAACACAGTCCCTCCCTCAGCAAGATTTTGCAATCATTGAAGTCAACGAGACTGTTCACAACATAACGTTAAGTACATGTGTTAGTCTTTTAGGGTCAGAGACTGAGGGACTGGGGCAGCTCCAATTGAAATCAATGGGACTCTTTCCATTGATTTCAGTGGGATTTGGATCAGGCCCTACAAGCCGCCTCTCCTTCAAATCAATGGCAAAAATGTTTTTTTCTCTTTAGACAGTTACAAGAAAACCGATGCTCTTCCCCTCACCAGCTGTCTCAGTTCCTGTAGGTCCCACAGTTTTACTTAAGATTAATTTGCTCCCCCTTTCCGATTCTTCGGTCTAAGCTAGGTGCTGGGTCACTTTACAGCGATAACACTTGCCTAAAGCCTACCCTTTGGTCACTTTGAACTGCGGGAATAGAGACCGGAGTGGCTTCACATGCTGCCACAAAGCTTTGTTTTCCCGTCCCTCCGAGCCGCTTGCCTTTTCTGGGCCGATGTGCAGTGTGAAGAGTTCACTCAGTGTAACCCTTCGGGTATGTCTACACTGGCAGAGTTACAGCGCCGCTCAGAGAGCGCTGAAGGGACACTGCTGTTGTGTGTTCACACTGTCAGCTGCCTGCTCAATAGCGTGTTCACACTTGCGGCAGTTGCAGCGATATTCGGAGCGGTGCACTCTGAGCAGCTATCCCACAGACCAGCTCTTCCTCTTCTGCCGCTAAGAGTTGTGGGAAGGTGGAGGGGGTCGTGGGGCATCCTGGGTCCTGTCCCAATGCCCCATGATGCATTGCTTCGCATCCCAGCAATCCCTATCCTTCCATCCTCATTTGGCGCCATCTTTCAAAGGTTTGTGTACTGCGCGCCCTGCCTCTTCAGTCTGCAGGAATGGATCCCGCACTGTTGACCAATATGCTGCTTGCTCTCACTAACATGTCACAAGTGGCAGTGGAGTTATTCCTTAAACTACAAAGGCAAGAGGAGTTCAACATTGATCTCACCAATCTCAGTAGCTACAACACAAGATTGCTTGTGGCATTCACGGAGGTGCTGACCACAGTGGAATGCCGCTTTTGGACTTGGGAAATAAGGATTGAGTGGTGGAGTCATATCGTCATGCACATTTGGGATGATGAGCAGTGGCTCCAGAACTTTCGGATGAGGAAAGCCACATTCATGGGACTGTGTGATGAGCTCGCCCCAGCCCTGCGGCGCAAAGACACAAGAATGAGAGCTGCCCTGTCGTTGGAGAAGCGTGTGGCGATTGCACTGTGGCAGCTGGCTACTCCAGACTGCTACCGATCGGTTGCTAACCAGTTCGGAGTTGGAAAGTTGACTGTTGGACGCGTGTTGATGGAAGTATGCTGGGCCATTAATTGTATCCTGCTCTGAAAGACCTTGACTCTGGGCAATGTGAGTGACATTGTGGATGGCTTTGAACAAATGGGCTTCCCTAACTGCGGAGGGGCGATAGATGGCACGCATATTCCAATTCTGGCACCAGACCACCTAGCCACCGAATACATTAATCGGAAGGGGTATTTCTCTATGGTTCTGCAGATGCTTGTGGATCACCATGGGCGTTTCACGAACATTAACAAAGGCTGGTCCTGAAAGTTGCATGACGCACGCATCTTTCGGAACACTGGCCTGTTCAAGAAGCTGCAGGCAGAGACTTTCTTCCCGGACCAGAAGATCACCGTAGGGGAAGTCAAAATGCCCACTGTGATCCTGTGAGATCCCGCCTACCCCTTAATGCCATGGCTTATGAAGCCATACACGGGGCAACTTGACAGCAGCAAGGAATGGTTCAACAACAGGCTGAACAAGTGCAGAATGACTGTTGAGTGTGCTTTTGGCCGTTTAAAGGCCCGTTGGTGCTGCCTATATGGGAGGCTGTACCTGGCCAATGACAATATTCCTATGCTTATAGCTGCGTGCTGTACGCTCCATAATATTTGTGAAGGGAAGGGTGAAAGCTTCACTCAGGGATGGATCGCTGAGGCTCAGCGTCTGGAGGCTGAATTTGAACAGCCAGAGACCAGGGCTATTAGAGGGGCACAGCGTGCGGCCATAAGGATCAGGGATGCCTTGAGGCAGAAATTTGAAGCTGAATTCCACTAATATTTGTTGCTATGCTCGGGAGTGCAGTGCTTGTAATGCTAGGAGATGACTGTGATTGGTGTAGATGATGCACTGTGAAGGTTTAAGAAAATTGCCTGTTGCTTCGCAGGGCTCAGTTTGCTTTCAGTTAATGGAATAAAGATTGCTTTCAAACCAAAACAATCCTTTTATTAAAAAACAACAACTGGAGGAGAGAGGCAAACAAAAAAACACATCAGCACTGTGGAGGATGAGGGAAGGGAAGGTCCCAGTAGGAGGTGGGGTCCCAGGACGGTTAAAGATTTGTCTATGTCCAGGTATCATATGCAACCTTGTCCTCTAGAGTACAATGGAGCAGGTACTGTAGTTCAGCAGGGCTAAGCTGCAGAGGGATGGGTGTTGAGTGCAGTGGGTACTGAGAGTCCGCAGTGCTGGACTGTGACGGGGTAGGAGTGGAATGCAGCGGGTACAGACTGGAGCCAGGAGTTTAATAAGAGTGTGTTGGCGGTGTCTGGGGGGCACATGGGAAAGAGTTTTGCGATAGTGGCTGCAGGGGAAGGCGGGCACGGAGCTGCTCAGTTTGCAGTGCTAGTATCGCCTGGAGCGTGTCCACTTAGCACTCCATAATGTTTAAGAGCCGCTCTGTGGCTTCATTCTGGTGCGCAGCATTCTCCTTTCGGTCCCTCTTCTCGCTGTCCCGCCACTCCTTCAATTCTTGGTTTTCGGCCGCACAATGCATCATGACATCACGCAGAAAGTCACCCTGTTCCGCCGTTCAGACTAGGCATGTGGTGGTACGTGCATCATATAGACACAAGCTTTCTGTAACCCTCCTGCCTCCAACAACTCGCTTCAGCGATTCCCAAAATCAAAGCCACTTACCAGGGGCCTCCTCTCCTGTTTGCGCTTCGCCAAGCTCTGACAGCTGTGACTGGGTAGCCTCCTCCGGGGTAGAGAAGAGCTCCTGGCTGCATGCATCTCTGGCCTCTGAGTCATCCTCTGCCTGTGGGTCCCCATCCCCCTCCTCGTCCAAGATCTCCTTCTCCTGGCTTGGTCCACTCTCGACTGGCACGTGAGCCACCGAAGTATCCACAATGGCCTTCGCAATGGAGGTGGGGTTGCCACCGAGTATCATGTCCAGCTCTTCGTAGAACTGGCAGCTTGTGGGTGCAACACCAGAGCGGCGGTTTGCCTCCTGCGCCTTGTGGTAGGCGTTCCGGAGCTCCTTCACTTTGACCCTGCATTGCAGTGTGTCCCGGTCATGGCCCCTTTCTGTCATGCATCGTTAAATCTGTCCGTAGGTATCATAATTTCTACGGCTGAAACGCAGCTGGGACTGGACAGCCTCCTCACCCCAAATGCTGATGAGGTCCAGCAGCTGGGGATTGCCTGGTGCGTGGAGCAGGCAGGGCCACCTGGAAAGATGCGCTGAGACCACTACCCGCTTCACTGAGCAAACAGGAAGGCGACGTTGAAAATTCCAAAGGAATTTGAGGGTTGGGGCTCACGGTTGGTCACCTGAGGGCAGGGCAGTAGAGTTCAAACCGATAACCAGAGAGGCAAGAACAGGCATTGTGGGACACCTCCTGGAGGCTAATCACAGCACTGTAATCGACCAGGGTGTCTACACGGGCACTGTGGTGCTGTAGCCCTGGCGCAGAAAGCTGTACACCTCTCATCAGGGTGGTTTTTTTACAGCGCTGCAACTGCACAGTTTCTGCGCACTAAGTGGCTTGGCAGTGTGTACACCTCGGGAGTTACATCACTCAAAGCTGCTTTACTGCACAAAAACTTGCCAGTGTAGACAAGGCCATAGAGTGTATTTATCTGCAGTGTTTATCACTGAGGTGCTAAAGATCAGAAAACTTGTTTCCATCTCTAATTTACCTTCCCAGTCCCTCTCCCCTGCTCCCTCAAACATATTTCCTTAGCCCCTGCTACAGCCAGCCAGCCAAGTCCCTCACACGTGCAAGCTAAAGGGGTAATTCATTTCAACCTCACTCATGGCTTCTCAGATCCTCCGCTGGCGCAAAGTGGTGTAGCTTTATTGAAGTCAGTGAAGCCAATTTATGCCAACTGAGGAACTCTTCCTGAGGATCATATTAGTTAAAGACAGAAAAGTCTTTTATTATCATTATTATATTATTTATTTATTATTTGTTTCTTTTAGCACCCAAGATGTGTAAGGCACTTTCCAAACAGAAATACAACAGATTCTCTGCTCCAAGGAGATCACAGCTTCAGATGCATCTGTGATTATGATCATTATTTTTCATTATATGTTTAGATTCATCAATGTGTTTGGTGCTGTGCTAATGACAAATATACAGACAGTCCCTGCGTCACAGCACCTGATCCAAAGCCTACTGAAGACAACTGAAAGACTCCTATTGACTTCAGTCTGTTTTGAATCAGGTCTTGTGTCTCTGAATTTGCAGATAGAGACGTGAGCTTAAATTTAAGCATGTTCCATTGAAGTCAAACACCCATCTTTTTAACCATGTGCTTAAGTGTTCACAGAATCATGGTTTAAAAGATAGTCGCAAAGAAAACAACATTCAGTGGGGAACCCAAAATAAAGGAATAATTAAAGGATTTAAAAAATAATTGTACTTTGCGAGACTCTCAGAAGTAGTGAATGTTGAGGGATTTGAATGAGAATGAGAGAACTTTTGAGGACTTTGATAATGTAAATAGTAATTTATATTTTGCAATCTAATTATTAATAATAAATCCACATTATATTAAATCTTCTTTCATGTAAAAACTAGATATCCCCTCCCAAAAAAGACCTACTAATGTAGAGTCCATTCTCTGTCATCATAGTGAGTGCACAGGCAGTATGTCCTGGTACTCCAGTGTTTCCCACTGCATTACGTGTATTCAAAATAAAATGAATACTATATAGCAGCTTACATCAAAGGATCTCAGTGCCCTTTAGAAATATATATTTAAATTAATCTCCCAGCATCTCTGTGAAGTAGACATGATTCATGATCTTATAAGATGGGAAAGTGAGGAACAGGAAGCCAGCACTTTTTAAAGCATCATGAAGAGAGCTGGTAAAAAAAAAAAAACTACAAAAATGTTTGAATAATTTTCTTCACTGTTTTAATTTTTATTTATTGTGAAAAATATGTTTTTTCTCATTTTTTAATTTATCATTTTCCATTTTTGAAATAAGAAATATATTTTAATAATTATTTTTGGTCAGCTTAGTCACATGATAGGTTTTGTTCCCAAACATTTTATTTCAAAATTTAAATGCAACTTTTTTGAAAATTTCAATAAACATTTTAAATAAGATAGATAAAAAAATTAGTGAACATTTTCAAAAAATTATTTTTGCCACAAAAAGTTGATGTAGAAAAAAAGAGGGTTTTTGCCCCATCCCATTCAAAATATTTTGACTAACTGTAGACACTAATTTTGAGCACTCCCGCTGTTGGATATCTAACCTGAGGCACTTTGGGCTCGATTACTAGTGTTACTGAACATCTCCATTGCTCAGTTACTTCACTGAAGGCACCCCAGATTGGTAGACACATCTGAAAATGTTGGGCCTAAGTGATCTGCTAAAAGTTGCACAGTAAACGAGTTGCAGAGAAGCAAAGCCTCTTGATTCCCACCATTTGTCTTTACCATAAGACCATTCTTCCTTCAATCAAGAGAAGGGCCGTAAACTGCCAGGAATGGGGAGGATCAGATCATGAGTTCTTTCCTTCTCCAGTCCCCCTACCAAAGGGGGAGAAGGGGATAGAGCCTGTCCTGTTGAGTTTTTCCTCCCATTCCACGCCTGCTACCAATGGAGAATGATTAGGACAAGTCTAGCTTGTGAGCTGCAGAGCTTTTATAGGACATGAAGCCCTAAGTGGCCGCTTGCCTTGCTTTTGCTTAAGGTTGTCCTGTGTGTTAGGTTTGTATAATGAGATGACTTGTTTAAAACTGGAAGTTGTTTGGCTTAAGTATGAGCCAAAAATAAGAGGCAACACACTCAAGTCATATGCTCTAGGGCCTGATCCAAATCTCACTGAAGTCATTGGAAGGCTTTTGGTTGACTTCATGAGGCTTTGGATCAGGCCCCTATTGTAGCGAGGGTCAAATCCTGACCCCACTGAAGTCAACGTGTCATCAACAAAAGGAGGGTTTGGTCCAGAGTGAACAACCTGAATGCTGAATGAACGGAAGGTTGTTTTCCTGCTGATACTAAACATCACTAATAGAATAAGAACAAAGTTATGACTCAAAAATAACAGGAGTACTTGTGGCACCTTAGAGACTAACAAATTTATTAGAGCATAAGCTTTCGTGGGCTACAACCCACTTCTTCGGATGCATATAGAGTGAAACATATAAAGTTATGACTGTCACATTCAATGTAGGGGAGCAGTAAAATGAGATCTATCCAGACTAGTAAAAAAACACACTGAAACAGTTAAAGCAGATTTGTAGCACTGTAGCTGTGATAAAACCATATCTCTGTGTAAGTAAATTTACAGAGGAGTGGGGTTGTTTTTCTTGTTTTAACGCAAGCCAGATTGAAATGTGTACATGACGGAGTCCCACTCAGAGGAAACACAACTGGAACAAATTATATGCATTCAGATTTGTTAAACTGAATTGGCAGCAGAAATATTCCTAGTAACCTGAGCATTACAGCAGCATTGGTATAGTTAAAGTTATGTCAGCATTTTCATTAAAAATCTCTGCTTTCACAGATTTATATCTGCAGTAAAAATTAATTGTGGGCTGAAACTTGACAAGCTGTGTAGGGTCTCATCTCAGAAGAAAAATTTTTGTTTACAAAATTGAAAAAAACAACAGCCCCTATTTGATGGCTTAAAATATCAGAGCACAAACAAAAATAGCCGTGTTTTGGCTTTGATGTTTGTCTATATTCAAAAACTGCTTCATTTCTTTGAACATGTAACAATTAAATGCTCAATAACATCTCACTCCAAAGACGGAATTAATCGCTACGGTATTAAAGAAAATGAAATATTAATGTACTGCCCGTTTGTTACTTAGTCACCACAGGATCACCAGTGTTTTGACCTACATCAGGTCATACTCGTAGAAAGAGATTGCTGGGAGACGCCTGACTAACACGAAACACGGCTCAGAGTAGAATAGATCTCATTGGAAGGTCCTTCTCTGAACAGCTGCAGAAGGGCAGTAAAGCGAAGGCAGTGTTCTCTAGTGGTTGGAGCAGAGCACTGGGCGTCACAAGTCGTCTGAGATCCATATCTGGCTGTGCCACAAGACTTCCTGTGTGACCTTGGGCAAGTCACTTCCCTTAAACAATCTGTACCTCAGTTTCTTCATCTGTACAATGAGAACATGGCAAGTCAGTTGCAGGACTGGGAACATAATCCATGGGCTTGATTCTCTTCTCACACTCCTTTTACAGCAGTATAACTCAGTTAACATCATTGAAGCGCTCTCTGGTTTACATTGGTCAGAATGAGAGGTGAATCAGACTCCATGTCTCTTTACTCCCAATCACAGGGCCCTTAAGAGGGTAGATTATTGTTTTTGTAAATGTTTCCAGATTCTTGGATGGAAGGCACCTATACAAGTACCAAATATGAGGGTTACCATATTTAAGGTTTTAAAGAAGAGGACACTCCACGGGGCCCTGGCCCCGCCCCTTCCCCGTGCCCGGCCCCGCCCCAACTCCGCCCCTTCCCCGTCCCAGCCCCGCCCCAACTCTGCCCCTTCCCCAAAGTCCCCGCCCCAACTCCGCCCCCTCCCCTGAGCGCCCCACATTCCCCCTCCTCCCACCCAGCCACGAGAAACAGCTGCCTGAGCGCTACCGGCTTCACGGTTTGCCAGGCAGCCCCCAGACCTCCAGACCCTGCGCCCCCGGCCGGGCGCTTCCCCTCCCGGGCTCCGGCTGTGCTGGGGAAGTGCCCAGGCGGGGGCGCAGCGGGTCTGGAGGTCTGGGGGCTGCCCGGCAAACCGTGAAGCCGGTAGCGCTCAGGCAGCTCGGCTCTTCAGCTACACAGAGCTGAGGTGTCTGGGGGGAGCAGCAGCAGCCGCCGCCGCAGCGGGGAATCCGCCTGCAGCTCGCAGCCTGCCGGAGCCGCTCAGGTAAGCAGGGGACTGGGGCAGGGAGGCCGGCATTTTCCCGGACATGTTCGGCTTTTTGGCAATTCCCCCCGGACGGGGATTTGAGAACCAAAAAGCCGGACATGTCCAGGAAAATCCGGACATATGGTAACCCTACAAATATTACTGTGTTATTTAACATGTCTAAGCCTAAACCTGAATGGGTTAAGGGCCTCCTAGGAGGTGTTGTGTGTTCTCAACTCCCATTGGGTTGTGTGTTCTCTGCACCTGGCAGAGTCATCATAAAGGTCTTTGAGACCTTCAAATAAAAGCCACTATAGAATGGCAAAGTATTATAAAATACCGTGAGGAGTTTGGTGACTATACGCTCACAGCTGCATCATGTTTTTATAGTGAAATTGATCTCCGGTTGGGAAGGAATTCAAAGTTTTTGATACCTTCCTCCATTAGTTGTTTTCAAGGCATAAGCCTCCATTTTAAAATGACTCTGAGACCTTTGAACTTTATTTATAAACTGAAATTTGCTAGCTATTGTAGGCCACTGATTGATTTGTAAGAGAGAGGAAGCCAGGAATAGCTTTCCCTGCAAACTATCTGTTCCGTAGAACTAAACATCCAATAACTTCCCAGCCTCAGGGGATGTATCTTCCCCTCCTTTCTATTATTTTCTGTGGTTTGCACTGTCATTTGCCATATGTATTATGACACACTATTAATCTCAACCCGCAGCTTGAAGACCTTCATGTGGCTCTCTCCAGTTAAGAAATCCCCAAATAAAACAGGGATATCTTTACATATCAAGGATGAAACTTCACAGGGGTGTTTGTGGAGGAGAGGAGGGGAAGGCGGAAAGTTAACCCATTTGAAACAGTTCATTGGAAAAATGGCTCCTACGGCTGCAGAATGTTTGGAGGATCATTTCTGGAACACTGACGTGAGCACAGTGATACTCCTAGGTATACCCATGGGAACCACACTGTATCTCTTAAAGTTACTTACTATGTGTGCCTGGGTGCAAGCACTGTGGTAGTTTTTGTCAAGAGACAGGGCAATAGTCACCCATGTATATAACAGCAGGACCAAGTTCATAGTCCCCATGCATGGCACAGAAGATACCTTTAATCTAGGAAGGAGTTATACGATAGATTGTCACAGTTCCTTAAGAGTCAGTTGGGTTAAGCCTTTGAGGACTGCAAGCATAAGTATACATGCCTCATGTAAGCAACCATTTGTCTTGCAGTTTGTAAAATGTTTGAAGGGTTAGCAGGATTTTTGTTCGTTTGTTTTTAATTCCCATCATCTGTAATTACACTGAAGACCCTAAATGCCTCTGAATAAGTTGTTATTGTCTCTTTGACTAATGATCCATGGTACGCCCACATCTTGAATACTGCGTACAGATGTGTTCTCCTCATCTCAAAAAAGCTATACTGGCATTAGAAAAAGTTCAGAAAAGGGCAACTAAAATGATTAGGGGTTTGGAACGGGTCCCATATTAGGAGAGATTAAAGAGGCTAGGACTTTTCAGCTTGGAAAAGAGGAGACTAAGGGGGGATATGATAGAGGTATATAAAATCCTGAGTGTGGAGACAGTGAATAAGGAAAAGTTATTTACTTGTTCCCATAATATAAGAAGTAGGTGCCACCAAATGAAATTAATGGGAAGCAGGTTTAAAACAATGAACAGCAACCTAGAGAGCAGGCGGAATTTCGAAGAAATTACAGCACGATAGACCACATCTTCACTCTAAACCAACTACTAGAGCGTTCAAGGGAATACAAGTTCCCTTTGTGCATTGCCTTCGTGGACTATGAGAAGGCGTTTGATAGCGTGGAGACTAACACCTTTCTTGAAGCTCTTTCAGAACAGGGCATCAGCGCAAAATATATCACATTATGAAAGGAAGCGAATTCTGGCTGCAGCACAGATATATTGCTGTTCGATACTCCCCTCCGAATCCCCATCGAGAAAGGTATGAAAAAAGGAGATACAGTTTCACCAAAATTATTCACAGCCTGTCTTGAATTGGTCTTTCGACGAGCAGACCTGAAAGGCGGGATTAATATCAACAGCGAGCGGCTAAACCATCTCAGGTTCGCAGATGATATAGTGCTGATAGCCGAAAATACAGTCCAGCTTGAGAGAATGCTTAAAGAACTGAACGCGAAAAGTAGTCAAGTCGGATTAAAAATGAACCAGTCGAAAACTAAATATATGAGATTGGATGTTCTGCCAAGAACCCAAATAAGTCTTGGAGGAGAGCAGATCCAAGAGGTCGACAAATACGTTTATTTGGGCCAGGAAGTCAACATGCGCCACGATCAGAAAGGCGAACTGTTGCGCAGAAAAAAAGCTGGATGGTGCGCATTCAACGACATCAGGGACATCCTCCAAGGAAAGATCAGCAAAACAACTAGTGCGAATCTTTTTAACTCGATCGTGCTTCCAGCGATGCTATATGGCAGCGAAACATGGTTGCTGATGAAGACTGAAGAACATCAACTGTCTGTCACACAGAGGGCAATGGAACGAACATTTTTGGGCATTTCGCTCCGCGATCACATCCCCAATGAAATAATTAGGCAGCAGTCTGGAGTCCGAGATGATGTTGTTGAAAGCAGGCTCAGCAAAATGTGGTGGGCGGGACATGTGGCCCAACTCAGTGACAACAGATGGACTGCAGCTATATCTGAGTGGTATCGGCGAGAACTGAAACGGCCACGCGGTCGGCCTCCAAAGAGGTGGGATGATTTCCTAACAAGGAGATATGGACAAGAATGGCGAAGGATGGCCAGAGCGAGAGAAGATTGGAAGACGTGTTGTGATTGGCTCAGTCTTAACTGATGAAGTCTACGCAGGTTTAAAACAAATAAAAGGAAGTTCTTCTTCACACAGCGCACAGTCTGGGGCACCTGGCATTGGCCACTGTCGGTAGGCAGGATACTGGGCTGGATGGACCTTTGGTCTGACCCAGTATGGCCGTTCTTATGTTTTTATGTTCTTATGATTGGCATTGATTTAAAATCCACAAAATCTTGTAATGGTTAAAGCGTGGGAATATGAATCAGGAGACACAGGTGCTATTCCCAGTTTCCTTTGTGACCTGGGGCAAGTCACCTAACTGCTCTGTGACTGGGTTGCCCATCTGTAAAATGAGAATAACAGTTAACCATTGTTGCAAAGTTAGCCATCTTTGCTATCTTTGGATGAAAACACATTGTTATTATGCATGCACTGTACTCTGATGGAGGCGTGTCCAAGCTGTAGCTCATGGATTCTTACTAATGATTTAAAAAATGCATTCATGTTTAAAATAAGGGTGGCCCTCAGTTCCTGACATTGTTGAGGTAGCCCTCAGTGTCACAAAGTTTGAGCATCCCTGCTCTAATATCACCATTAGGTCCTTTGTGGCAATTCATGGGGGATATTTTCCCTTCTGCCTCTTTTATAATTAAACTTACTAAAAAGCAGAGAAATGTAACACAAAAGAACCAATCTACATCATAAAGCTGAAACTGATGTAACTGATGTAAGCCAGGCATTTAATACATTGCATTCTTGTTTACAAAATATACCAAAGTACTGTAAGCTCTGATGGGGTTATATAACAATTAACTGATAAGCAACATTGAAACCAAGAGAATCCATCTTACTTTAAGCATTTAATCCTGATTCTGCTGCCTTTCCTCACGCTGAGCAGTGGTTCTCAACCAGGGGTATGTGTACCCCTGGGGATACACAGAGGTCTTCCAGGGGGTACATCAACTCATTTAGATATTTGTCTAGTTATACAACAGACAACATAAAAAGCACTAGCGAAGTCAGTACAAACTAAAATTTCATACAGATTTGTTTATACTGCTCTATATACTTTATCAGTGGTTCTCAAACTGTGGGTGAGTTTATTTTAATGGGGTCGCCGGGTCCAATGTTAGACTCGCTGGGGCCCAGGGCAGAAAGTCAAAGCCTGAGCCCCATTGCATGGGGCTGAAGCCAAAGCCTGAGATTTTAAGTGAGGTGAAACTTAGTGTACACAAGACAAATCAGATTCCTGAGAGGAGTACAGTAGTCTGGAAAGGTTGAGAATGATTCACGTTGAGTGTCACTCAGTCAGTAGTATTTCTACTGATAAGGTACTACTCAGTGTAAGAAAGTGGAGCTGGGACTTGGTCACTACTTCATATAGTTCCTAGTGTATAGCCCCTCAGGAGAGTGGCAGTACCTGGAAATGAAACTGGAGGCCCTATGAGATGTGGCAAGGGTATAGGGGATAGGCTCATTAAGTAGACGAAACGCTGTGGTACTTGTTTCACCCTGTTCGCTTATCCACCCTTATGCAATCTACCTGGGTTGTTGACTGCAGACAGCTAGCACCTATTTACTCAGAATATCCTGTTCATTCTGGGCTTGTTCTGAGCTTTGTTTTGTCATCCCAGCGTCCCATAGACCTGGGATCTATTCCTGTCTCAGCCACCATTCCTCATTCAGCTGTGAGCAAATCACTTAACTTCTCATTGCTTCAGTTTCCCCATCTTTAAAATGGGTGTATTGTAATAACAACTTACCTCACAGGAAATGTGAGATTTATTACATTAGTGTTGTAAAGCATTGTGGAATTATCAGATGATAGGTGCTATATATAATCCTGTGTCCCTTATATGCATGTTACTTATTATTGTCAGAGCGTGTTTTGCTGTGGTATTAGGCTCTGTATCATTATATGTATTATTACAAATCATTCAGCCATGGCAGCACAGGACTTGGACTTTAGCTTCTCCCACACAAGTGGAGAATTGAGTTTTGTGACATGGTTCAAAAAGATAAGGTGGCAACACATGCCTCATTAGCATGACAGCTATGATGGTGGATAGGAGATCTAATAAATAAAGTACCCCAAGACCTTGGAGTGCTTCATAGGTAAAGCTAACAACTACAAAATCAGTGATTTTGATACATTAGGTGGTAATGAAAGAAGCACAGCACAGAAGTGGTGTGATCAGATGATTTAGTTATAGCTGCAAATCTGGTTGAGGTGTTGTGGCAGCATGAGGGAACACAGAGCATTGTATAAGAAATTCAGCATTAAGCCTCTTGCATTAATCGATGCATGGTGATTCATGCCCGTGTGAGGGTTGTGGCATTGATATGGGCTACGGAGTTGCTTATCTTGGCAAATCTAGATCTTCTTATTTTCAAGTTCAGCGTTAAAGCTGACTCTTGGACCTTGATTCTTCCCTTAGCACCAAAGCATTACCAGGGAGTCTCTTATCACCCTACCAATGCAAGATTGCTTCTCACATAGTAGATTTTGCAAGAGTTTTGTGAAGTCTAGCTTTAAACAATAGGACGTCTACCGCTTCCCTTGAAGGCCTGTGCCACAACCTAATATAGCTCAGATGTTTTCCATGATAGTTGATCTGATTTTTAGACTTATCTATTTATTCCTACTTGTACCACCCAAGCTATTTCCCACCCTCAAGTTTGAAAGATGCAAATTCTTGTATGAAATTACCAAGCCCCCACTCCACGGGGTAGTTGCTTATCCAAATTATACATATTTGCTTCATTTGTTCTTTCCTCATAACGGTACTGCCTGATCATTTTTATTGCTCTTTGAATTACATTGTTTTTCTACGCATTTCTACTATTGCAGATCAGTGCAGGATGATACTGTTCCATATGTGGTGTTAATACTTAAAGAAAGAAGGATCAAAAAGGATGAAGGGTCAGGGTCAGCATGGAATTCCATTGTTTTGTTCATTTGATACTATTTTTTTAAAGAAAAAATTATTAGGATCAATACAAAGAAGTAGCAAGTAAGAGAACTCTTAGCTGACATTAGGGTCAGCATACTGTATACTAAATTAGAGGTATCCTTGCAGTATTGCCTTGTCATGCTTCCAATGCACAAATGAAACTTGAAACAAGTGGTGGGCTCAAAGAGTAATCACTTCCAGCCAAAATTTGCTCAAGGTACCAGACCACCCATCCTTCTGTCACATTAGTGAGGTCAAAATATCAGCAATTCTTGGCACTTACGTAGTTCTTTACAAAGTTGGGTAAGATCTGTTATATCACCAACAGATCTCTCCAGAAACTTGTTCCATGTAGCTGCTTTTTAATAATAGTAATATTTCTATTGCTCCTTTCCTTCTAGGAGCTCAACATAATTAGCAAACATTGATTAAACCTCTTGACACCTCTGTGAATCAGATCAGTATTATCCCCATTTTACAAAGGGGAAAACGGAGGCACAGAGCATCTAGGTGACTAGGCCTTAGATCACACAGGCATTCTGTGACAGAATCAAGAATAAAATTTATCTGCCCATAATTCGATTCCCCCTGTTTCCAACCACTAGACCATTCCCTCTCCCAGAACAGTCAGAGACACATAGAAGTTGCTTCAATCAAACTGATTTAAGTATAAACAAAGAAGGGACACAGTACATTTGATGGAATCAGCCCAGATCGTGCTTTTAACTGACCATTTCCCCAGCCTGATTCCACCAGTTGAAAATGGCTCAACGGGAGCAGGGGTTTCTTTCAGAGCTAAATTCAGTTGCGTGAATTATCTCTGTAATAACAATGAGGAGTCCTTGTGGCACCTTAGAGACTAACAAATGTACTTGGGTATAAGCTTTCATGAGCTAAAACCCACTTCATCAGATGCATCAAGTGAAAAAAAACAGTAACCAGAATATTTATTATAGCACATAAAAGATGGGAGTTGCCTTACCAAGTATGGGGTCAGTGCTAACGAGCCAATTCAATTAAGATGGAAGTGGCCTATTCTCAACAGTTGACAACAAGGGGTGAATTCCAAGGGAGGGGAAATTACTTTTGTAGTGCTAACAAGGCCAATGCAATCAAGGTAGCCTATTTCCAACAGTTGGCAAGAAGGTGTGAGTATCAGCAGAGGGAAAATTACTTTTTGTAATGATCCATCCACTCCCAGTCTTTATTCAGGCCTAATTTGATGGTGTCCAGTTTGCAAATTAATTCCAGTTCTGCAGTTTCTTGTTGGAGTCTGTTTTTGAAGTTTTTTTGTTGAAGAATTGCCACTTTTAAGTCTGTTATTGAGTGTCCAGGGAGATTGAAGTGTTCTACTGGTTTTTGAATGTTACGATTCTTGATGTTTGATTTGTGTCCATTTATTCTTTTGCGTAGAGACTGTCCGGTTTGGCCAATGTACATGGCAGAGGAAAATCTAGTCCTTTTTGTCTTTACATGAAGTAAATAACATCAGCCAGTACCTATATAGGTCCAAATCCTGCAGTTCTTTCTCAGATAATATTCCCATTGACTTCATAGTCTCTTAGGACCATCCATAACCCCACTGACTTCAATGGGATTTTCATTGGAATAAGGACTGAGTAAGAATTTAGGATTGTGCCAAGGCTATAAGCGATATCTGGAACAGTTTTTCCGTTTTTTCCCAATAAACTCTTAAGTATGTATGCCAGTGTGAGTCCATGCCAAAACTTCCCCCAGTCCATTTGTAAAATACAAACAATTCTTCTATGACATTCTAAATTGGGGAGTGGTTACTGTCACACAGAAAACTGACTAGAGCCCTTTAGGTTATTAAATGCTACATAGTCCTTTAATCATTGCCCAAACCCAATGCATTTCTACTTCGCCCCTCTGTTGGAAGTCAATTCCTATATTCACTATACTACACATGTACACTATACAATAGAATACACTGCACTATACAATAGAAACACCTCAAAATTTTCTTACCTCTTAACTTAAGCCTGTGTCCCCAAACACATGTATCCAATAACCTCAGATAGATCAGAGTTCTCTTCTAGCTATTTTACTTTCTGTCTCCATCTTTGTTTAGCATAGTGTTGATCTACAGGTTTCAGAGATGGCCTTAAGACACTCATTAAAATTCTTCTAAATTGTTCTCTGTAGGCTATTGGAAGGTAGGTAACTATGGAAGTCTCTTTCAAGCATGTGGAATTTTTTCCTCTACTTTGTTTTAATATTAGTAGCTAGGCTATAGATGGTCCTAAGGGTTAGGAATGTTTGTATGCTAGTTTGACTGGTAAATTATCATCTTCCAGATGCAATTGTACTGTACCGAGCATTATGATAAGTATTTACTCAGAAGTTTTTCAGGACAATAGCTGTAGGGAGTTTATTTCTGATAGATCGGGGAACCAAAAGAAAAAGAAAGGATCCTTAAAGATTGGCATAAGTGACTTGCATGTCAGAAAGATAATCCCTGAACACACCTGTGCAGGAGAAACACAACACATGGATTAGTGATGTACTTAATCTGTCATTATGGCATTGCCTCACTGAACTGCCCAAGTGGTTTCTGCTATCCCAGCTCAAGTTCCACTTCCACATTATCAGCGTCCACATGAGTTCCAATGGATTTTGATACCTAACAATGCATGTTTGTTCATTCATTTTGACTATGATTTCTAAGGTGGAATTTTAATGGAGCGAAAAATGAGGGGAGGAAAGGAAAGAGAAAATAATAACCTGAACACTGAAACTCAATGCTTAATACAATTTCCCAAGCTTTACATTCACATCTGCTACTCTTTTCAGAAGAAACTCAACCCCCACGTTTATAAAGTGGAATTTTACCTCTGGTATTATTCTGCCAGAGAGTAGAGCCTAGAGGGTGTCTTACTGTTCATTCCTGGGGTTTTAATCTATCCAGCTAGCAGCTACACTTATTGAACCACAGTTTGTCTTATGTTGTGAGATTTCCTGTGCTTTGCAGCCTGAACCTTGTTCAAGTCTAAATCCTTATGCTGGCCAGCTGCACATCTACAGAGCTATAGGTTTTTTAATTTCAGGAAAATGCCTCTCCATTGAAAATGTTCCCAATAAAAGGTAGGAAATAAGAGAAAAGAAAAGGAAGATGAGCATCTGTGATTTCTGCTTTCACCATTGTCCATTTGCAGAAAATAGCCCACAATTGTGGAATGCAGCTTTTTGCAGAAGCCAAGCTTCTGTCCAATAAACCTCTTTCTACACAAAAATAAAAAAGGAGGGAAGAAGGGTTATAATAATAGGAGAGATCTAAGAACATAGAAACATGTTTTGTTTCAAATACATTTGAGTTTCAAATTGACCTGGTGCACTTCCTGTGGCATTAAAGTGCCATAAATTGAAAAGGCAAGTTGGAAACAGCCTGGACGAAGCTGCAGTTACTGCCAAAGTGGTTTATTCATCTTTCTGGATGGAAGCCAAAGGAGCTGACCGCTCTGTGTGCTGGAACCCATGCCAGCCAGCCAAAGAATAACATTGCTTTGACTAAGAAGGCAACTGTTTGTTTGTTCTTCCCGCCAGAGGGAAAAAAAGATGGCTGTTAATACTGGTGATGATGGAAGAGGTTAAGAACTGAAGGTAAGAAAATAAAATTGTTCAGGGAGGAGAGTAAAGGTTAGAGGTAAATTTCCCCCCTCCGTTACACTTCTCCAATGCCCTTTGTCTTCAATAGGATTGTATGTGAGAGGAAACCTTGTCCTTAATAGTTGAATGCATGCTTTCCTTTCCTGCAAAATATGGCTGTCCCTCCCGCCCCTCCGAGCAGGTTAAAAAAAAGAGCAATTGCCATTATCCCGATTTCTGCACAGAACCAAGTTCGATGGGGGTGCTAGGATGTCACCATGGCAATCGCATTCAAGGGAAAGTTATTCTTTTTGTGCAGATCTACAAACTCCAGTGTCTCATGGAAAAAATAATAATAAGGGAATCCTTTCTTGAGTACAAAAGCAATTGGACACCTAAGATTTAGGGCCTGATCCCATTGAATTCTGTGGGAGTTCTGGGTGCAGAAGGAATGCAGGATCAGGCAATTTGGAAACTGTTGCTGTACTGTTTGATGTCTGGGCTGGCTTTCCTTCTGATGCTTTTGTGGTCTGTCAGATTGTGAGTTTGGGAAGAATGATTTCTCTTAACCTCTTCTTTCTCTTTCTCTCGTTCTGTAGCGTGTAACATCCTAATATGTTATAGCAGGTGTCCATTGTGGCCATATGTCTAGATTGGGCTCTGGTGTAAATTCATGCCTGATGTCACCTTTTCACACGTGTCATTTGATTTGCTATGTTTTGTTGTTTGTTCTGAAAGCTTTAATACCATTTGAATTCTAAATAGGTGCCTGTGTGCAAGCATAGAGCCGGCTATGTCGTTTCAGAGGCTGCCTATATATGAAAGGTTTAAGGCCTTTGAGTTGCACGAATAGCACAGAGGGATCTTAGTTGGACCAAAGATCTGGCTCTAGTTACTAGCTATCTATCCATTTATCCTGCATTCATCCTCATGGCATGGCCTCCTTGTCCTCTTATTGGTTGCAGTACCCCTGTGGCTGACTAGGTGTTTTTTTCAGCATGTTATTTGTTTCGGATCAGCTGTAATTATACTGAATAACCTGATGAAAGATGCTACTAGTGATACTTAGTAATAGCAATTTCTTCTCTATACATCCAGCTCATGATATTTGGCATTTTTCTTAAAGCCCCAGCTGTTGGAGTCGTGATTATATGAGAATTTTTGACTGTCGTTTAAAAAAGAAAGAAAATTTCTACTCTTCATGACTATGGAGAAAAGCTTGAAAACAGAACTCAGGTGTTCCCTAAAGACTCAAAACGCAGAAGGCAAATCAAAAGAACCCCAAGTATATACTTTTTTTAAAAACTTGTGATTTTTAAGTCAATCTCATGGTTTTGAGGGTGCCTCTTGTTTCTGAACACGTGGGGTGGGCAACACTGAATTCTTTGTGGGTGAGGGGCCTTTTAATTATTGTTAACATTTGTACACCTCTTTGGGCATGGCAAGCATTGTTTATTATTCCCATTACTTTCATGAGGCCAAAGAGGATACTGCACTTCCAGACGGTGCATTTGCCCCCATGGAGGCATTGGGAGAGTTAGGG
This sequence comes from Emys orbicularis, assembly GCF_028017835.1. Lineage (NCBI taxonomy): Eukaryota > Metazoa > Chordata > Testudines > Emydidae > Emys > Emys orbicularis. The sequence goes on from NC_088683.1 coordinate 352,943,439, forward strand.
AGCAAGGAGCAGGAAGAGGCTGACCCATGACCTCTTCCCCGCCTCTTGATTGTCCAGGAGGATCTTCCTGTTGCCCACTCCATTTCAGGGCTGTCATCCAGATGCAGTCTGGGACCTGCTTGAGCCATTCATTCTCTCCCCAGCTGTGAACCAGCCAGTGGTTTAGAGGTGGAGTGGTTTAATGGCCATACAGTATACTTCCCCTTTCCCGTGGGAGTGGTGAATTCACCCCATGCAAGGCCCTTGAGCCACATAGTGCCCCTTTAAGGATTAAATGGTGTATAGTTTCTCTGCACTGTAGTGAACTCCATCCAATATGGGGAGAGCTTTGCAGTTATGGAGTATAGCTGGGCTCCACTCCACATAAATGGCAGGACCAGGATTTGACCTTCTGTATTTGCACAAAGTACAGCTTGATCATAGCCACCTGTCAGAGAAAGAGATCTCACCTCAAGCCAGATGTGTGCTGCTTTGGAATTGCCGTGTTGGGCATTTAGAGGGGAAATGGAATGACAGGCTATCATTAGCATTGCTAATATCTTGAACAAATGTTTTTTTCTGATTAATTAAAATAAATTGGCATAACAAGAAACACAGTGTGCGTTCTTAAAAGTGCAAAGTTGTTTTCTAATGCAGCTTCCCATTCGAGCAAGTCCCTTAATTATCTCTGTTTGTGCTCTAAAGCAAATTTGTTTTTTCATAGAAATCAGCGTTGCCTAATTCCCATTGCTGCTTAAAAATCAGCAGCGCATAGGAGGAATTGTTGTTAACTATGGAGTCTGCTGCCTCCTATGCACACATACTGCGTCTCTCAGTATCCCCTTTCAATGACCATAGGCATGTTAACATCCAGGGAGGAACACCTATGTTTGTAGACAGTGACAATTTCTCGGTTTCCATTATTTTATTATTTAAACATAGCCAACTTTAGAGGTTCGCTCCGTGGCAAGCACACTGAAAAATGCTCAGCAATGGTAGCAGAAGAGCCCCCTATTCCACCGCATAAAAATAATGAAAAGACACGACCAAGTTACCAGCCATAAAATAGATCCATCACTGACAGTGAATTAGAAAAGGAATTTTGGTGGCAACCGTCCGTCTCACAAGATGATGATGTAACCACCGAAGGAGTACAGTTACTGTGTGTCATGCTGCAGCATCATGAATGGTTAAACAGTCAAGTTCTCGCGTGACAGTCCATGCCACAAATGGGGTATGAGTAACAGAGCCAGAGGATGAAGCTGGTGCACTACTGGTGCTTTCCTCTTCCCTTTCCTCTCTCTCAACCACCTCTCGTCAGTGTCTTTGACTTCCCGGAGCAGCGCAGCCCTCCAGTGTGGTCGCCTGTTGCTAGCTGTATCTTCCCAGCTCGTGGTCTCGAGGTTGAAAGTTTTCAGGTCCCTGTTGTAAACATCCTTGAACCTCAGCCTAGGTCAGCCCAGTGGCCTTGGAGCACCTGCAAGTTCTCCATACGGGAGATTATTTGGAATGCGTCCATCATCCACCCAGTGCAGATGACCGAGCCAACGAAGATTTCTGTGTTTGAGAGTAGTGAATAGATTTGGCAATTTTGCTTCCTCAAGCACTTGGGTGTCAGGAACATTGGTTTCTTGCTTGATATTGAGAATATGGTGAAGACTGCAGAGGTGGAAGGTATCTAGCCTTCTCTCATGCCTGCTGTAGATGATCTAGGACTCTTAAAATGCTTAAAATTCATGTCTGGTAAACCTGTATCTTGGTGTTCAATGTTAGTTTCCTATTATCCCACGTGTACTTGGTCAGCTGGCTGAATGTGATAGCTGCCTTTCCTATCTGAGAATTAAGGTTGTCATCTAGAGATAAGTTATCCTATACAGTTGATCCTAGAGAACAGAGCTTGTGCACAACTTCTAGCATGGTGTTAGCTATTGAAACTTCTGATCCAGTCAACACTTTGTGTGAGCGTATTGTTATAAACATTGTTATTGGCAGTTTCCTTAGCACAAGAGCATAAGACATGAATAGGAATGTATAATTCATATCATTACCGGATTTAGATCTTAATGAATATCAACACATTAATTGCTAGCTGCTTTTTAAACTGTAGCATGTTCAGCAAGTTGCATGCTACATTCCCACATACTAAGCAAGTGCTGGTTATGTGATTTCACAGTTTCACCCAATTGTCTGAGCAAGCTAGACCCCATGCTACCTTCTGTTGGGATGCCCTCAGATCTCTTAAGCTAAGTAGTATTGGATTGGACCAATATTTTGATGGGAAACCTTCAGATAATACTTATATTGTGCCTTGAATTGCTGCAGTTAGTTTAGATGGTGACTCTCTTGGCTATGAGCCTGCACTGAATCAGTGCCCCAGCAGTGTCAGGTATTCTCTTTGGAAGGGTGAGACATAAAACTGAAATCAGGAGCACTTGTGGTCATTATGTCTTCACAGAAATTAAGCACCCACGGCTGGCCCATGTCAGCTCGACTTGGGCTTGTAGAGCTTGGACTGTGGGACTGTAAAAGAGCAGTGCAGACGTTTGGACTCAGACTGGAGCCTATGCTCTGGGACCCTGCCCCCTTGTGGGGACCCAGAGCTCGAGCCCGAACATCTATACCACAGTTTTACAGCCATGCCCCCCAAACCCCGTGAGCCTGAGTCAGCTGATCTGGGCCAGCCTTAGGTGTTTGCTGGGTAGACGTACCCTTAAAGATCTTATGTCACGTTTTGTAATAGCTGGAGTAATGGCTCTGGTGTACTGGTTATATTCTAATTTGAGTAATTCCATCCGACCTCCCTAAATCTTTCCCGGAGTTGGTTGTGGCATTATTTTTCAATTTCTGTCCTCAACTGTTTTTCAGTAATTCTGTGCAGTCTTAAACAGCTGCTGTGTTTCACTGCGGCGGTGGTTGCATGTCAGTGGTGGGTAAACTGATCCCCGGGTATCTCTTTCTTCATAGTGGTGTTGTGAGGCACAGATAGTTAATGTAATAAAGCAATTTTAGATCCTCAGTGCCACCAAAATGCAAAGTATTTTTATTAACAATCTAAAAGCATCTGACTGTTGGGTTCCCCTTACTCCTTTCTAGACAGCCTCGATGAGCCTGCTCACTTATCCCATGGGCTGCTTTTAACCTCTTTTAACCTTGCAAATTTTCAGTGGAAGTTAGTGCTGGGCGTTTTGCTGAGAGAGCAAATCCCATGATATAAAAGTTTCAGTCGTACAAAGTAAAATCTTTCTCATGCTCATGATTATGCATCCCAGCTGTCCCTGTTTTGCAAGATAATTGATTTGATTTTTTTTAAAATGTTTATTTTTTGTATTTTTTTCTACCCTCACACACTGGAAATTATTTTTGTATCATTCAGTTGAGCTTTTACTTCGAGTAACGTAAAATAAAATAAAACAAACCCTGTATAGTTCACTCTTTGTTCTCAATTTTTTGACAAGTGACAAAAACTGAGATCAGATCAGCAATTCAGCCTGCAGTGGGTCGTATGGAGCATGAGTTAGTGACTCTCATATTCTCCATAGTAGGCAACCACTTCTGTTTGTGATGACTATGTAGGAAATATTTGTGCTTCCATGTGCAACACCCCAAACATTTCCTCTTACAGCTAAAGAGGGAACTATAAACAGACCAGTATTGTGTGGAAAACAGCACTGAGATTTAGATTTAAATCCTTATTATGTGAAAATGTTTGATTTCTTTTTAGCCATGCAGCTCTTGGTATGAATTTATTGCAGGGAAATGGAAAGGTCTAGGTAGCACAGTTCCCTTTACAGTCAGTAGGACACATGACTACATCCAAGGGCAGGATTTAGTTATCGAGCTTTTAATCACACAGGGTTTGATCCGGCTTTTCATCAAAGGTAAAACTTATGGTTGTCTTCAACCAGGAACCCCAATCATGGGTACAAGGACCCCATTGTGCTAAGAGCTGTACGAACATAGAACAAAAAGACAGTCCCTACCTCCAAAGAGCTTACAATTTAAGTGTAAAACAGGAGACAACAGATGGATACAGAGTGACTGATGGAGAAAACAAGGAAACAGACAATACTGGTGATAAGCATTAGTCACAGCACACCAGACCTCCTCCAGTAGGTCATATGGCCTGTGCCAGAGTGCCAGTGCAGGGTACAGTATATTTCAAGTTGTTTGTCCATCCCATTTTACAGGACTTGAGAGAGACATTCCATTGCTTCTCTGAGAAGACTTTCACAGTAGGAAGCCTTCTCTTGACATTCTGCCTTCGGCTGAAGTTCTGCCTCCCAAACATATTTGAACTGTGTGTGTGTGTGCACGCGTGCGCACATACATGTGTGTGTATAATAATAAAACATCTAATCTGTATCAGCAATCTCTTATTTGCATTGAGATGACATTCTTTCTTGTTCATTTTGAAATGCTCTGCCTGTGGGCAGCTTGCATAACTACATGAGCAAACAGTGCAGCTCTCCTGGATATCCTTCAGTGACCCTGCTCAAGTGCAGTCAGCCTTAGCTGTTCCACGGAAAGCATGAACAATTTTCAGCAATCATTCCTCCCTCTCTTGTACTCTCTTCCCTTTCTGTCTCTTTTTAACCAGGAACCTTCTATACCAAAATGGAGCTAACGGAAAGTTTTTTGGCTTGGTGTGAGGGCAGGAGCTTCCAGTCCACAGCCAAGGCTTGCTTTACCTGGCATGCTCTGTCGTGATGTGCTTGTTTAATGAGTCCCAGGGCATCCTAGAGAAGGTTGGGGCTTCACTTTTCTGTTTCCAGCAAACCTCACGCTGTAATTTCAGACTGCACCTTATCCCAGGGGACCACTTGTTGACCTACAGATTTGCTGCTGTAGGCCACATGCTTTGGTGTCAGATAACCCAGAAAAAGACCCAGGGGCCTACCCTGCCTTGGCCTGGCAGCTTTTCTAAAGAAAGAGTTGATGAGATACATTTATTTTTTAACCCTTTCTTTCACTTACTTCTCTCCAAACTGTTCTGTGGCAGCAAATCTGCTCTGTAGCTGAAACAGTGGACAGTGCCTGCTGATATGTAAATGGCTGTTGGGGAGCTGAACCATTGTGCTTGAAAAGTCACTTTCAGTGCTTTGAACTTTATTCCACATTTATCCTCTGAGTAAACCTTAATATTCAGACAAAAATCCTGGTATCTCCTGCTGTGTACAGTCACCTGAAATTAATTATGCACTGGGGGCTCTAATTAATAGCGTTAAGGTCGTTTGACCTGGAAAAGAGCGGAAATGCCTTAAGAACAGGGTGAGCCAAATCCCAGGAATACACTCACAAGCCAGAATGCCATGGCTCATACAGTGGGGTACATCGGTGCAAGGGAAATGCTGTGATTACGGTGCCCTGCATGGTACTAGCTCAGTGCACAAGAAGGTACATTTTAAGCCTTCTTTAGCAGCAACCATATTGATCACTGTTATTGGTTGCACTTCCTGTGATTTCACTAAAAAGAACAGGAGTACTTGTGGCACCTTAGAGACTAACAAATTTATTTGAGCATAAGCTTTCGTGAGCTACAGCCTACTTCATCGGATGCATGCAGTGAAAAATACAGTAGGAAGATATATATATATATACACAGAGAACATGAAACAATGGGTGTTACCATACACACTCTAACCAGTGTGTATGGTAACGCCCATTGTTTCATGTTCTCTGTGTATATATATATATATCTTCCTACTGTATTTTTCACTGCATGCATCCGATGAAGTAGGCTGTAGCCCACGAAAGCTTATGCTCAAATAAATTTGTTAGTCTCTAAGGTGCCACAAGTACTCCTGTTCTTTTTGCGGATACAGACTAACACGGCTGCTACTCTGAAACCTGTGATTTCACTGTATTTCAACAGAAACATGCCCTTGTGGTCACAGGGCTGCCCAGAGGATTCAGGGGGCCTGGGGCAAAGCAATTTGGGGGGGCCCTTCCATAAAAAAAGTTGAAATACTATAGAATACTATATTCTCGTGGGGGCCCCTGCGGGGCCTGGGGCAAATTGACCCACTTGCCCCCCCCCCCTTTGGTCGGCCCTGTGTGGTCATGGTCCGATGTCATCAGGCATATCTGGTAGCACAGTGTTGTGCATCGTGGCAGGATGCTTTCTGGATATGTGAAGAATTGTGGCTCTTTAAAGTCAGGATTTTTCCCTGTAGCTGGGGTGTTCTTCTACCATTAGCTGCAAATTCAACCAGGACAATCATGGTACAACACACTGTAATTTCAGTCATCACTAGCAAAATTGATTAACTGGCACCTATCCATATAGGCTTACACAGGGCCTCATCTTGCAAGATGCTGAGTACCTTGTGTGAATTGTTAGTGCCCTTGATTCCCATTGTCTTTAAATGGGAGTAGAGGATACTCAGGAAGCACAAAATGCCGGATTTTAAAAGGTATTTAGGTGACCATAGATGCAGATAGGCACCTAGTGGGATTGTTGAAAGTGCCTGAGCAGGTTAGGTGCCTAACTACCATAATTGTCAATAAGATTTAGGCTCTTAAGTGCCTATGTTGCTTTTGAAAATGGGTTTTAGGCTCTTAAGTTAGTGAGGCATTGCAACGCTGAGCAGAATCACACAGACATACTTTTAAAAATCAGTGCCCAAGTGCCAAGTCACTTTTGACAATGGGACTTAGAAGCCCAAATCATTTGGGTAAAATTTTCCAAAAGCAACTAAGGCACCTATCTGCATCTTTAGGCACCTAAATACCTTTGTCAGCCTGGCCCTAAACCTCTTGCAGGATCGGCCCCCTGTGAGGCTAATATGTTACCACTGTGGCAATAGTTACACACTGACTTTTCTCATACACAAAATGCAGGTCTTCAACTGCTACTTGAAAACAGGTATAGTTTAGTGCAGTTAAAAGGGGTGATGAAATTCTTCCCTAAAAGTGCACCTCATGTTCTGTGTTATGGCCACAGAAGAGTTGTGTAATGTAGAGTGAGCAGTTTGAGGCAGTTCCAAAACACTGACCTGACCCTACTGAGAGACTAGGTTCGCACACAGGAGAGGATTGCTCACAGCTATCACAATGATGAAGTGAAATTTAAAATTACATTAGATGTTTGCTTAAGGAACAACAGATGAGGAGGCCCTGTGGATTCTTAAATCCTCATTGCAACACTGTAAAATGAAACCATGACCATTTGTTATCCTTCCACTGGCTTGTATGAACCCGAGGCAGAAAGAGGGAACCTTTTAATGATGCCTTCCTTGTTCTTAAGTGTGTGTGTGCGCCTTTTTAAAATGCATGTTTTAAACCATACCACTGTGTGGAAGTTCCTTTCCTTCTACACCATTCTCTTCACTTAAAAAGTCTGAAGCATTTCTGATGTTTGTGTAAATTAGATTTTAAAAGTATTGTTTTCCCTCCTCAGAGATTTTACAAGAATATCACTGAGTAGTTTCATGCTAATATGATGAGGGCTTACAATAATCCACAATAGCTAGAGAATTTGTAAATAAATTTTAAAACAAACGGGACCTTGGTTGGATCTTGCTGAAATACTTTTCGCTGATGTGCTGAGCAAATGCTCCTTCCTTTTGTACTTTGAAGGAATATCACTGTTGACATAGCTCATGTTGTAAAATATAAATTAGGACTCTAAAGGATTTAAGCGGTTTAAGTACAAGTTTTCAGTTCCCCCCAATGAGTGCAGTGTAGTCTTTCCCATCCAAGAAGCTAATTTTAATTAGACTTAGAATGGAGCTTTCTCAGTTAAATAGAGTCCTGTGGAGGGCTTTTGTTTTCACTCAGTTGTGACTAAAAATGGCACATTTTGCTTTAAAGTGATGTATAGCCAGACACCATTTTCTGGGTTGTGAACTTTTGACACTGATGAGAATAATTCCTTCCAAACAAAAATCTATTGCTGTTCAAATTCTTTGCATGACTGTATTCATGCAAATGTTCCTTATAGTCCAACATGAAGTAGTGTATTATAAACCATTATAACACAGTCATCCTTTTCTCTGCAATTCAGATCATTAGCATAGGTCCAACAGCACAGAGGACCAATTTCCATAATAAAGGAAATCCTCTCCCATTTAATCACTTACCACCAAATGAACCATTTAATGCCACATTCAGACCTATTGTTTGAGGATTTCCCAAGGCTCCCCTTGATCCACTTACACTCCCTTATCTGCCTTTTGTCTCTGGTTAACCTGCTTGCTTTTTTAAGGGGGGAAAAATCAAATCAATTGCAAGAGGCATGCAGCTGTTTAATTAAACTTTTTCCCCCACAAAAGTTGCTTCAGATTTCTTTGGGCTTCTCCTTAGCAGTGTCTAATCACTATAATTTAACAGATTCTGTAATTACCTGCCTCACATGGATATAGCTTGATTGCTGTTTCTTTGTTCCAGCCATTTCAACTTCAAGTGACAGCTGAATTTACTCTAGATGAATGGCTTGTGCAGTGGGAGCAGTACAGGGTGGTCTAGATTTATATGCAGCCTTTAAGGCTTCCAAAACAAGAGCAAAACATAGTTCTAAGTTCACAGAGAAATGGATGCGCGAGAATTCTTTATTTATATCCTGAGAACCAGATTCTGTAACTCTAACTTTTAAGTAGTGCTTATGTGTTGGCTCCCTTTGAACTCAGTGTAATACTATTCAGTGTAAAGCTTGTAAAATCTGGCCCTGGGCCAGTGTATTCCAGTGTAAAAAGGAATATGGTAAAGGAGTGGCAGCAAATGCTAGGAAATTCAAAATTTGAGCTGAAACTGTCCTCAGCTCTCCCCTTTCTGTGCCCAGATAGCACAACTCATGTTCAGTGGTCCATACCTGCCACCAGCATATTTACATGGAACTCTCCATTGATTTCAGTGGGAATTTCCATGCTTAGATCAATAGTGCCATATGGCCCATTAATTGGAGTTGGGTGCACAGAAGACTTGCAGGATCCTGTTTAGAGAGAGGTTTCTTTCTATAATCTCTAAATGAACAAGACATACTTTTTATGAACATACAAGAGAGAGGAGACCTATTTTTTCTGGTGTATATTCTTTACTTGGAAAACAGCAATGGTATAGCTAAGAAGCATAGGTGTTAGAAAAGATCAGAAAGATAATTTAGTCCATCCTGCTCCTCTTGAGAATTGTTTCCTATAGTTGTTTTTAAATACTTTATATATCTCTTGTTTTTAATGTCCAAAGTAACAAGATTTCCTGTAAATGCACTATGAATTTAGTTAAAGTTAAAAATACATATTCTGAGGATCTGGAAAACTACATTTTGCACTTATAATATATACAATAATAATTATTTAAACAGTGCGCTAACTATGATTGCCTCATTTCATAAGTATCCCAGGGGGAGAACAGTCATACAGTATAATCTTATTAATCCAATATACGTCAGTACAATGCAAATAATAAATACAGAGCACTCAGACTAAAAAATTGCAGGCAACTGTATTAAGCAATCACAATTTCAGTTCATTATCCACTGCAAAGCTTTTTAAGATAAAGAGATACTATTTTCTTAACCTCAAACAATGTGTCACATTTTTGTAATAATAATAATAATATTTTAGCACTTGCACAGCTTTATTCCTCTTCAAAGCACTTTACAAATAACATCTTACTAATTCTAAAACCCCGAAGATGTAGTTAGGTAATAATTATTTTCCCTGTTGTACAAAAGGGAAGATGGAGACATAGAGGTTACATAACTTGCACAAACTCTAAAGAATCAGGGATGGGATTAGAACTCATGGACTCCTGCCTCACAGCCTTGTGCTTTGACCATTCCATCACACCTTTGTTGATGGGTAGTTTACCGGAATATTCCTGGGGAATGCTCAGTCTCTTGCATGATTGGGCCCCAATTGGTCAATTCTGTACATTTCTCATGTTTATTTTTTTCAAGTAAATAAAAAAGAGCGACACCCAGGTTTATGCCAGCTCAAGTGTTCTTGCAATGCCAACCATTTCTTGACTCTTGGTCAACTTTAGGACTGGAGTTTAGACAAAAGAGGAGCTAATTCCCCTGGTTAGCACTTTTGAATTTGTTTTTATCCTGCTCTTGTAAGAAAAACCAGCTAGACCCAGGTTTCCGGCGTGGACTGAGATACAATTTCTGGCCGAACACTTCTCTTTGTCTTGTCTTTATCAAATGCTAGATTCAGACAAGTAAAATGTAGGGACAGGATAATACGGTGTAGGATGTCTGGTGAACTTTAACCCTTCTCTCCCTGCAGACAGAATTCCAAATCATACATGCAGAGCTCTCTGTAAGTGAAACATTCTTTCTTACAATTCACACGTGTATCTTTGGGACATTTACTGGAGAGAGAAAACAGTTAAACAGCTATAAAAGTTACTTCCTACATGTTTTTTTGCTGTTCTTAGGAATCTTTTTGAATAAAATGCTTGTTGGAATAGTGTTATAGCTTAACCTAGTGAAAAGATGCATGCATCTAGGCCCACGTTTCTTGAAACCTCAGTGGGAGCTGTTAAGTGCTCAGCACTTTTGAAAATCAGACAAGTGCCTAAATATCAAGCCTAAATTTAAGATTCCAATTATCAGCTAAAGTTTCCCTTTATTTTCTTCAGATATACTGAATAAGTAATGAGAGTCAGATGGATGGAAATGAAATTAACCCTACATTATTTAAAGGTTCCTGCATTATTACATTTTTTGCATCTTTCCATGTTGGGCCTACGCCCAAATTGGGTCCTGTCTTTCACCCGTGGTAGATTGACAGCTCGTGTGTCAAGCTAGATTTTGTACTGTAGCATAGAGTCCCATTTTTAGAGGTGATCAACACATGTAGCTCCCATTGACATCAACGGGAGTTGCAAGTGTTCTGTATGAGCGGCTTTGTTCATTGCATGGCAAAGACTCTGAGAGGAGCACAACTGGGTTGGTTATACCTCGGTTAATGACCTTGCACCACTGAACTCTTACTCTATTTCTGTAATAAAATATAGTAGAATTCAGGGCAGGTATTGCAAAGAGAAGGTTGTTGTGCCAGTCATGCTGCTTGCACTACTTATGTGATAAGCAATAGGAGCATTTCTAATATGGAAAATGCAAATCAAGAATGGTGGAATGACATTCTGGTTTGGTAGCATTTTACACCTACTTTGCACTTGTATGAATGATTACACAAGGTGCAGGGCACAGACAAATCAGGCTTCTTGACTCCATCCACCCTTACATCAACACCCTGGTGGCCGACAAGGACTAAAACAACAAGGAGTCTGGTGGCACCTTAGGGTACGTCTATACTTACCTCCGGGTCCGGTGGTAAGCAATCGATCTTCTGGGATCGATTTATCGCGTCTTGTCTAGAAGCGATAAATCGATCCCGGAAGTGCTCGCCGTCGACGCCGGTACTCCTGCTCCGCGAGAGGAGTACGCGGAGTCGACGGGGGAGCCTGCCTGCCACGTGTGGACCCACGGTAAGTTCGAACTAAGATACTTCGACTTCAGCTACGTTATTCACGTAGCTGAAGTTGCGTATCTTAGTTCGAAGTGGGGGGTTAGTGTGGACCAGCCCTACAAGACTAACAGATTTATTTGGGCATAAGCTTTCGTGGGTAAAAACCTCACTTCTTCAGATGACTCCTCGTCACTGCAGTGCCTACACACCACTGTGTAGATGACACTTGCTTTACAGATTAAATAGAATGAGAGTCACGCAGAACATGGGATGATGCAATTAAAACCCAACTCATTGCTCAGATCTGCTACAGGTCAATCCAAGAGTAACCACCAACATGTGACTCGACAACAAATCCCACCTAAAAAAATATGCACAGATATAGCCCACAGAAACTAAGGCCAAAATCTGCTCTGTCATGCCAGATAAAATCCAGCCTACGTCAGAGGAGTTACGCCAGTTACAGTGGAGTAACTGAGATCAGAATATAGCCCTTTAAGCTCTGCAGCTTAAAGAACAAAAATGGGCCAAGTTCAGCCAAAGGCAGACTACAGTAAGGGGATACAATTCCTTTGAAAGGTCTGGACTGGAATCAAATAACAATATAGAAGTAAAGGAGTACTTGTGGTGTTAGTCTCTAAGGTGCCACAAGTACTCCTGTTCTTTTTGCGGATACAGACTAACCCGGCTGCTACTCTGAAATATAGAAGTACTTGGTATAAATAACACTCATTTTCCCATACCTTCTGAGCCTAATTCTCGATTGCTTTTAACCTTATCTAGTCATTTACACCTCTGTAAAGTGAGTTGAAAATGCTGCATCCATTTTTTCACTGATTATACAGCCATGGAAATGATTGCACAAAGCATTGAAGAATCTGGCCTTCTGAAAGCTCATCTGGTACAAGTTACAATACTGTCCTGTACCACTTACATCCTTTTTCTAACCAATTTACACCTGCTGTTTACCACCCCGTATGTCACAGCTAAGTGTGGCCCAATACAGATAATTTCCAGGCTATTAACATATTGCAAACTGCGTGACACTTGAGCAGTGTTAAATGAGTGACACCTCCTAATTTCATTGTGGTAGCCAGTGCTGCAGTTCCTTTCAGTAATCTATGTTAATTAATTATCAATAAGTTTTATGGGTTTTAATTTAATCAATAATTAGAGAGACCTCAGATAATTCATCTTGATTGAGTGTATTAAGCAATGCTTAGCGCATAACAGAAAGGCCTACATTACAAATATCTGTGGAACCATACTTTGCAACCTGAACACAGCTGTTCTTGGTATTGCCTGGTTTTATATTGGGTCATGGCATAGCACTTTTTTACCTAACTTATTTACAGTTTCGTTTCTATTATTTTTTCTTTTCCAACGTATAGAAATATTTTAGTATATCTCCTGTTTTTTCAGTACATTTTATAAATTTCTAACTGCGTGATCCAACATCTGTTGTTTGTCCTTTCACATTTTGTTAACTCTCACATCCGTTCGTTATTGTGAAGTGTACATTCAAAAATACTTATCAGCTCTTGGGAACTATTACAAAGCTTATCATAAGTGAGTACTTTTCCTCTTCTTAACATTACTACAAAGCATTATGGGATTCTTGCTCACAAACATGCCATAAGGCCTCAGGAGAGCCTGGTTAACAACCAACAGATATACCTGACAGCTATTCAAAGGATAAATATCAATTATGCACAACTTCCCATGCGTGGTAAGTTTCACTGTCTAAATATATTTTGTGACATTTTCTCTTGTGTGGTGGAATTTAATGGCACACAATGTTGGTGCAATATAGCTGAGGAATAAGACAAACACATATAGAAATATCATTGTTACTATATTTTGTCTTTGCCTGGGCCTTTGTTATATTAATAATAATAATAGCCACTGATGAGCACAATACAATAAGGCAATATTTAAATCAGCCTTTGCTACACATTATTAATTTTCACAGTTTGGATTTCCATATGGCCTGATCCATTGAAGCTCATTCCCTGCAGTTTTGGATCATGGCCAGAGTGAGTTCCATCCGAGGCTCTCAAAGCACTCTATAAAAAAATTCTACCTATTTCTAGTTGAATAAACTGGGTAGAGAGAGGTTGAGTGACTTCCCCAGGATCAATACGGCAAGTCAGTACAGAGTGACTCAGATTCCTCCTCTAAGTACTTTCCTGCTTTCCTCCCCTAGAAAGCAAATTGTTCCTCTTTCAAAAATGAGACTATCTAGTGTCACCAATGTCAGAGTCGAAGGCTGCCAGTGGTTACATGTGCACAGCTCCCATTGGCTTCAGTGGGAGGTTTTTAGTGCGGGTGACCAAAGGCAACATTTAGCCTTTACAATCTACATTACTCTGATCTAGGCATCACCTTTTTCTGTTTCTTTCTTACAGCAGCTTCATCCTACCTAGTCATCTTAATCCCCAGATAACTCCCCTCGGTCTGTCCAAAATGCTACTTCTAATGCTGTTATTTAAAAATGCCACTGCTATATTCTTCACCACTTACCACCCCTTGAAATCGCTCTGCTGGCTCCCCACTCTCCTAGGTTACGGTATCAAGTTCAAATGTATTGTTTTCACTTTCCAGGCCCTACACTATTCTAACCCAGAGAGCTGCTCAGGCCTTGTCCCTTGCCGTATTCTTCAGGCCTCTTTCCACTCTGCTTGTGATGCCAGTCACAATGCCACCTTCTTCTCCTCCCAGTGCCTACTTTCAAGCTGCCCCCGTGCATGAAATACCCACCCAGTACTTGTTTGCCATGCTACCTCCTTTGAATCCTTCCTAAACACTCACTTCTACCATCTTGCTTAATGGAAGCAGGTTAAGCCACCCACACTAAGTCAATACATTTATAAATACAGAAATTAAATAGTGTCCTTAAGCTTTGTGCATGCCAGGGCTTAGAGACTATGTGATGGTGTTAACGTCACTCTTGTTGTCATCCTCACAACTTCCTCTGAGTAACCCTCACTTGTTGTGCCATGTATAAAATTAGTCTGTAAACTTCTATGGGGGCTGAAGCCTGATTATCCTCTGACTTACACCAGTGAAAAATCCGGAGTAACCCTATTTCAGTCAAACAGGTTTAGACTGGTGTGAGAGGAGAACTAGGGCCATTGTCTATAAAATGCCTTGCCTACTTTTGTGTGCTGTAAACATAATAAATAATAAACAGATACATTTAATACAAGACATAATTATAGGTTCTTTAATTAAATTGCTGTTTGGAGGAGGGGTTCTTAACCTTCCCAAAAGCTTACAGATGGAGATGGTGGGGGGAATTCAGAAATTGGGGGAAGAGATCTAAACTGAAAATAATGCAACCCTTCAAAAGAAAAAAAGCATTCTACTTATGTGTTGATTTGTTTATTGCTTAATTATGATTTACTGTTCCTAATTATAAAAGAGCCTTGTTAATCCAATGCAGACTGTTGTTACTTATTATTAGTATTTATTACATTATTGCTGAGCTTTGGCAATGCACTTGGCAGCCAGGCCTTGGGGAAATCCGGCTGGCAAATCTTCAGTGCTCCGTGGGCTTGGGGAAAGTGGAGTTCAGAAAGGAATACTGCACAAACCCAGGGGACAGGGACACCCTTCAGGGATCCAAGAATTTTTGTTCAGCTGGGGAGTGTGCTGCATACATTATGCATTTAAGAGAGACTGAAAAAGCAGAGCCCACTACTACTTGAACAAATGGAGAATCTCTGTTTGTCTGTCTGTCTGTCCTATTTGTGCTTATATGGCCCCCATCACTGTAGTATCTCAGCACCTCACAATTTTGAATGTATTTATCCTCACGAACACCCCTGTGAGGTAGGGAAATACTAGCAGTAAAAGTATTAGCAACATAGGGTTGAGCAGTTCTGATTCTCTCCAACATAGAACAATTGTATGCGTACACACTATGGGACAGATTCTGTTCTGAATTAGTGTGAGTGTGTTGAAGTCAGTGGAGTTACTTCAGACCGACACAAGTGCAATGCACATCAGAATCTGGCTCTACTGTAGAGTTCATTACACTACTGATTTTTCTGATGATGAAAATTGATAATAATTGTGCTCTAGTTACTGTAAAATATGGTACAGTATGTGAAGTAGCTCCACAGTGAAAATTATTGCTATAACATAGAATTAGTCTATGTATTGACACTGAATAATAGAAAGATGTTAAACAAAATCCAAACTCTACAGGACTGGATAAATTTAACATCTATGAAAAATACCTTGCAGTGGCATTTGTCAAATTCCTTCTCAGCTGCTCTTTCCCCAGTGTGCAAATGGCACTAATTTTTGTAAAGAGCACTGTTGTTCAAGAATCTACCTTTTAAAATGTCTTTCAGTGGATACTAAAAATAATTGTCACTATCATTGGAAACTTGGAGTGTTGGATCAGAAATTGCTTAAAACATTTAGAGCCAGTTGGAAGATACTTTTCTAATCACTGGGCATGGCTACACTTGCGAGTTAGAGCGCATTAAAGCAGCGCTGTGCGCTCTAACTCATGATGTGTCCACACTGGCAAGGCACGTAGAGCGCCTGGACTCCGTGGCTAGAGCGCTCCTGGTACTCCACCTCGGCGAGTGGAACAATGTTTGATGCGTCCCCGCTGGAGCGCCGCAGTGCCAGTGTGGACACCCTGGTCTGTTAACGCGCTCTGATCGGCCTCCAGAAGTGTCCCAAATGCCTATTCTAGCCACTCTGGTCATCACTTTGAACTCTACTGCCCTGCCCTCAGGTGACCAACCATCAGACCCACCCTTTAAATTCTCTGGGAATTTTGAAAATTCCCTTCCTGTTTGCTCAGCCAGGCATGGAGTGCTCTCAGTGAATCCTTCCAGGTGACCATGCCTCCACATGCCAGGCGATCCCAAGTATGGAGCAATGGCGAGGTGCTGAACCTTATCAGTGTTTGGGGGAGGAAGCTGTCCAGTCCCAGCTACGCTTCAGCTGTAGGAATTACGATATCTTCGGGCAGATGTCAAGGGATACGATGGAAAGGGGTCATGACTGGGACGTACTGCGGTGCAGGGTTAAAGTGAAGGAGCTGCGGAATGCCTACCGCAAAGCCTGCGAGGCAAACCGCTGCTCCGGTGGTGCCCCCACGACCTGCCGTTTCTACAAAGAGCTGGATGCGATACTTGGGGGCGACCCCATCTCCACTGCGAGGACCACCATGGACACTTCAGAGCCCAGTTCAACAAGGCAGGAGGAGGAGGAAGACACCCCGGAATTCCTAGATGCATGCAGCCAGGAGCTGTTCTCAAGCCAGGAGGAAGGTAGCCAGTTGCGGCGGCTGGTGCTTGGGGAAGGACAAACACAAGAGGAGGTTCCTGGTAAGTGGCTTTTATTTTGGGAAGGAAGTTATTCGGTGCAGGCTCTTGGGGCGAGGAAGGTTAGGGCTGCATGCATGCCTAGATGCAGAATAGGGCGTTGATGTGATCTCTTCAAAGGTCTCATCCAGGAGTTGGGCAATGCGATTGTGCAGGTTTCTTGGGAGAGCCACTGTGATCCTTGTCCCAGTCAGGCTAACATGTCTGCGCCACTGTGCCGTGAGGGGCGGGGGGACCATTGTTGCACAGCACTCCAGACAGGAAGGCTGAGTATGATAACAGGATATTCGCAAATCTGTGACTGTACCAATCCCCACCCCACCCCCTTGCCCTTTCTGTTTCCCAAGCAGTTGTGTTTCTTTTCAATACATAAATTTTCTTTTCAATACATGGATTTTTTGGCTTTGAAAACATTCTTTATTATTGCATAAAGTAAAAGATACCTTAGCCCAGGAAAGCAACAGGCACTGCAAGTCAGTGTAGCAAACACAGATTCCTACTAACATTGGAACCACTGCACTTCACTCCTGTGCAGGGCACCAGACATTACTGATGGCTTTCAGCCTCAAATTGCTCCCTCAAGGCATCCCTAATCCTTGCAGACCCACGCTGGGCCCCTCTAATAGCCCTGCTCTCTGGCTGTTCAAATTCAGCCTCCAGGTGTTGAACCTCCGAGTTCCATGCCTGAATGAATCTTTCACCCTTCCCTTCACAAATGTTACGGAGGGTACAGCACGCGGATATAACCGCGGGGATGTTATCAGCCAGGTCCAGCTTCCCATACAGAGAGCGCCAGCAGCCCTTTAAACAGCCAAAAGCACACTTCATAGTCATTCTGCACTGGCTCAGCCTGTTGTTGAAATGCTCCTTGCTGCTGTCAAGGCTTCCTGTGTAGGGTTTCATGAGCCACGACATTAAAGGGTAAGCAGGGTCTCCAAGGATCACAATGGGCATTTCAACTTCCCCTACGGTGATCTTCTCATCTGGAAAAAAGGCCCGGATTGCAGCTTCCTGAACAGGCCAGTGTTCTGAAAGATGTGTGCGTCATGCACCTTTCCGGGCCAGCCTGCGTTAATGTCAATGAAACGCCCACGGTGATCCACAAGTGCCTGGAGAACCATAGAGAAATACCCCTTCCGATAAATGTACTCAGAGGCTAGGTGGGCTGGTGCCAGAATTGGAATATGCGTCCAATTTATCGCCCCTCGACAGTTAGGGAAACCCATTTGTGCCAAGCCAGCCACAATGTCATGCACGTTACCCAGAGTCACATTTCTTCTGAGCAGGATATGATTAATGGCCCTGCAAAATTGCATCAACACGATTCCAACGGTCGACTTTCCCACTCCAAACTGGTTAGCGACCGATCAGTAGCTGTCTGGAGTTGCCAGCTTCCAGATTGCAATAGCCACCCGCTTCTCCACCATCAGAGCAGCTTTCAATCTCAGGTCCTTGCACCACAAGATGGGAGCGAGCTCCTCACACAGTCCCATGAATGTGGCTTTTCTCATCCAAAAGTTCTGCAGTCACTGCTCGTCATCCCAGACTTGCAGGACGATGTGATCCTACCACTCAGTGCTTGTTTCCCAAGCCCAAAAGCGGCGTTCCACAGTGCTGAGCATGTCCGTGAATGCCACAAGCAATCTCGTATCGTATGCGTTACTCGAGTCCATATCATCGTCAGAGTCCTCACTGTCAGTTTGGATCTTAAGGAGTAACTCAACTGCCAAACATGATGTGCTGGCGAGACTCGTCAGCATATTCCTCAGCAGTTCGGGCTCCATTCCCGCAGACCGAAAGGGAAGACAGAGCGCGCAGTACAAAAAACGTTGAAAGATGGTGCCAAATGTGGACGGAAGCACGGGGATTGCTGGGGTGCGAACCGATGCATCATGGGGCATTGGGACAGGAACCAGAATGCCCTGCACCCTCCACCCCCCACCCCCTTCCCACAAGCCACAATGCCAGAATGGGAAGAGGTGCTCTGTGGGATAGCTGCCCATAATGCACCGCTCCCAATGCAGCTGCAAGTGCCGCAAATGTGGCCACGCCAGTGCGCTTGCAGCTGTCAGTGTGGACAGACTGCAGTGCTTTCCCTACTGCGCTCTACGAAGGCTGGCTTAACTCAAAGTACTCTATATTTGCAAGTGTAGCCATGCCCACTGAAAACACTGGTATATGAGAGAGTGCATCTTTATTGAAGCTTTTTATGAAAGTCAAATACCATGTCTTAATTTAAAGGGGATATCTAGATAATGGGCTACATTTTGCTCTCAGTTGCTCCAGAGCAAACCTGGAGTTTCCCCCATGGAGGTCAGACCAACCCTCCTAGTATGGAGCTGAGTCCATACTGTGTCCTGGGCGCAGCTCAAATGGATGTGGGCAAAGATACAGAGAGAGGGCAGGAAGCGAATGTCATGATGGAGCATCTATGGATTCTCTCTATCTTTGGCATTCTTAATAGAATTATTTACTAAATTCCAATCAGTTACAGCTGGAGTGAGTAGGTTGTATTGCCATTAACTTGATCACAGAAATTTTTACTGGTGCTGATGGATGTCCCATGTTAATTCTCGCATCCCAGCCTGAGTTAGCAGGGTTGGCAGTAGGACTTGTGAACTGAGAACATTTGATGTGGGAATCAGTGAGAGAGTAATAAACATGGGGCATCCCGCACCCCTCTCTTAAACATGCACACAGTATTGCCAATAGTACAGAATAGCTTTTCAGAGCAGAACAACTCTTTAAGAGTAATGTCTTTAAAAGGCAAATATGTGGACATTTCCTGTCCCCAAAGGGCGGAAGCCCCGTGCACCCAGGGGTGTGGGCACCATGCACGAAAGCTTGGCAAAGCAAGCATTTTGTTCACTATCTACAGTTTTCCCCAAGACTAAATACATTGTTTTTTGAGGCTGGTGACCAACAACACAACCCACTTTTGCTTGATGATATAAAGTTATGACAGATCTAAGCACCCATTTTGTAGAAACTCTGCATGTCCTTAGAGTGGAGTCTTTGCTGAAAGAATTGGTAATTACTTTTGTCACCCTGTCATTAGACTACAGAGTGGAAAAGCATAATAGAGTAACTGGCTAATGTTTAATATAGCACTGACTCATCCTTCCTCCCAAAGGTCACCATCATTAAAATCTAGAGCATGAGTTTTACTCATGTCACTAAGATGATGCAAACGAAGAAAATAAGTTAGAGAGGAAGATGTTTCAAGTGCTTGTAATTCCCCAAGCTTTTTAAAGCACTGATTTCATAGCGCTGAGCCAGTACAGTTTGTAGGTATAATGGTAAGTATGTATGGTGTCAATCAAAGAAGTGCTGGGACTGTCCCATGTTTTGTTCTTTATCAGTAAAATTGTATTAATTGTTTGTTATTGTTATAATAACGTCCATATTTTACTCCAGAGAGACTTCAAACCCTTAGCCCCACAGTTAATCTCATTGACGTTATTGTGTGCACAAGGAGTACTCATGAGTATGGCTTTGCTGGGTTAGGCTTTTATTTTGGCAGTGACATTAGCTACCCGTCAACCTGAGGATAATGCATAAACCTTACTAATTGTATATAAAATTCTGCACACTTGGGTTCCCTTGTAGTTCAGTATCTTGGTTTAGGTGTATATTCCCTCTTGTGCCATGTACTTTTTATATCTGATCAGTTGCTTGTCATGTCATCTGTGTCCCATGAAGTAATCAAGTATAGGGCATTTTACATCTGGCCCCACACTTGTGAAATGCCCTCCCATATTGCCTTTCATTACCTCTAATTCTCTTAGCACATTTGAGGTCAGATGAAAAAGGCCTGGTGCTTAGCTGGTGTCGATCAACATAGCTCTCCATTGATTTCAGTGTTTCCGCCCTCACAGTTTTTTTATTTCTCATGCTATTTTTGATTCCACATGTGTTTGTGCTGTAATTTATTAGCCAGTACATATAAAGGATGAATCAGTCAATCAATAATAATAATAATAATTATAGCACTTACATAGCACTTTACAAACGTTAAAACATCAATAATCACATAATTGAGGTAAGTATACAATATAAGAGTGTATTCTGAGAACAACACCAGTATAATCAGGAATGGCAGAGAGATGGGCTGGATGCCAGGATTGTGCCAAAGGGAATCTTGCCATTGATTTTCCTGGGAGCAGGATTGGGCCTGATGTGGTACCCCGACAAATGCTCTTTGATAGCACACTGATTAAAAGTCTAGGTTTAGAGAGAGACTACAAATGAAAGGAAGGGAACTGGCTGATCTGTTGTAGCCCTGTAACAAGTTATTTGGCTTGATACAGGAACCTTTGGATGAAATTTTGTGGCCTGTGTTATGTGGGTGGTCCCAGTAGGTGAGTCTCATGGCCCCTTCTGGCCTTAAAGTCTGCGTATCCATGAAAGGGAGAGGGAGGAGGAGGAGGAGGAGGAAGAGGGTGTGTACATAATAATATAATATTATAAGATTAATTTAGCTAGATTCTGATCTCACTAACACCTTCGGCTTCAGTGGGATGAGATCAGAATCCGATCCAAAGTTGGTCCACTGAACCTTGTCTGTCCGAAAGAGATGTAGGTGGTGTTTCCTATATTGTGTTTTATATTATGTTGCTGTGGAGTTTGCTAAATCATATCTTCCCACCTGACATTTACTCAGCGTGTTTTGGAAGGACTACAGGTAAAGTGGGGAGGGGGCAGAGAGGGAGAGAGAAGCTCTTTGTAATGTCATGTTTGATGTCTTCCTTTCAAGGGTGACTCCTAACCTGCATCAGATGGCAGTTTTATTCTAATTTAAAGCATTAGATTCAGGGGAGGACAAGGTAATCCATCCTCAGGAAAAAAAATCAATGCAAGTAAGTGTAATTAGCAGCACTCTCCTCTAGTAAGTCAATGGTGTAGAGAGAACCTAAAAACCACAGCAGACTACATTTGTTCTTCCTAATGTATTGTGACTACCTCACAGCTTTTATAATGAAGTTGTTTAGCTCTCCTCTAGGAATTATACGTCGTTTGTCTGGTTAAAAATATTGACAGGTTCTAATATGCCAGGGATAATTTTAGCTATCAAGAAAGACCCAGACATGCAGGCTCATGTGGGCAGCAGGAGTTTTAATTTTCTTTTGTTGGGAACCAAAATAAGCCTCTGGTGAAAAGCTTACTATGTTTTTTAATTCACCAAGTTTATTGCATGTACGTAAAGGTGTAAATCCTCAGGGACATTCTATCCAAATCTGAACTTGTTTAAAATCCCTGAGATGCCAAATATGAAGATCTGTGTGTTATGTATGTTGTCAAATGGTCCTTTGCAGTCTTCCTAAATTGCCAAGAGAGTTTTCTTTTCTTGACAAATCTGGCAGCATAAATTAGAAGCAGCAGTAGAAGCCAGAGGATGAAAATATGACTCCTGCATTTGATTAAGTTTCCCCAGCAGCTGTGTTATTTGTTTCATAAACTTGCACTAGGTTGATTCGATTTTTTAACATAAATGGGAGTCTGAAATTGAAAGGAATAATGTTCTTCTTCAAATATTTGTCCATATATATTACACTCTTGGTGCACATGCGCCCCATGCGCTCGAGAGTAGAATTTTCTGGCCAGCAGTGCATTTTGGTATCAAGGAGGTCCCCCAAGTGGGCCCAAGCACCGTTCACTCAGTCCCTTCCAGCCACACATGGCTGCGAAATGGAACTCCACAGTATCTGTCTCAAGAGTTTTACAGAGACTTTTGTAGCTTGTTGTACTTATTAAAGTCAGTTCGGAAGAATTGTAGGCTATGTCCACACTACAGCCTATGTAAGCATAATTTACGTCGCTCAGGGGTGTGAAAAAACCACCCTCCTAAGTGACATAAGCTACATCTACATAAGTGCTCCTGTGCTTCTCCCGCCGACGTAGCTTCTGCCGCTCATAGAGATGGTTTTATTATGCCGACAGGAGAGAGCTCTCCTGTCGGCATAGAGCCTCTTCACCAGACACGCTGCAGCGGCATAGCTGTATCGGAGCAGCTGCACTGCTGCGGCGCTATACATAGAGAAATGGCCTTACTTAGGATAGTTTGCCTGTTGGGAAGTTTTGGGTAGTTTACGTACCTTATTATAGTTTCAGTTTTATCTCTTGTTGGGAACTTCTTCCTAGTACCGGATCTTACAGCTGTCTTATAAGTCTCTGGGCTACGGTTGCCAACTTTTTAATCACACAAAACCGAACATCCTAGCCCCGCCCCTTCCCGGAGGCCCCGCCCCCTGTTCACTACATTCCTCCTCCCTCGGTGGCTCACTGTCCCCCACCCTCACTCACTTTCACTGAGCTGGGGCAGGGGATTGGGGTGCGGGAGGGGGTGGGGGCTCCAGGGCAGGGCCAGAAATTAGGGCTTCAGGGTGTGGGAGGGGGCTCCAGGCTGGGGCAGGGAGTTGGGGTGCGGGAGGGGGTGAGGGCTCCAACTGGGGGTGTGGGCTCTGGGAAGGGGCTGGGGATTCGGGGTTTGGGGTGCAGGAGGGTGCTCCGGGCTGGGATGGAGGGGGATTAGGGGTGGGGCAGGAGGTTGGGGTGCAGGGCGTGTGAGGGCTCCGGCTTGGGGTGTGGGCTCTGGGTTGGGGCCAGGGATGAGGGATTTGGGGTGAAGGAGGGGGCTGGGTTGGGGGGGGGCTCAAGGCTGGGGCAGGGGGTTAAGTTGACAGACCACGAGTGCTTTCTATAGAGTACCTGGACTGGAGCCCAGAGAAGAGGGAGGACCAGGCTTCCCCTACCGGCCACCAAGGAAGGTGGCGTGGAACCCTTGATAAAAGGGATAAAGACGATGGAAGCCCTGAGACGAGAGGTGTAACGCTCACCGGACCCAGCGTCAGAGCTGGAGACCTGATGTAAAGGGTGTTGCCCTATTGTTTGCAGCAATTTCCATTACCCTGGAAGGGGTGGGCCTAAACATGACCAGGCTGGAGGATTGAGTCATGAGAGGAGGCAGACCACTGCAGGGCTGGGGCTTCTGTTGGCAGGGGCTGCTAGCTGAGGAGAGCTTGTTATGCCACGAGGGGGCATGCCAGTGGTGAGTCAACTCTCCTGCACAGCATCAGTAACTCCAGCCTCTAAAAAGGCAGATAACTGGTACCAGGTATCGTCCACCAGGGTGGAGTATTTATACACTCACCCAGTACTTGCCTCACTAGACATTCTGGTAGCTAATGAAAGTAGCAGATAACAGCCAAAGATGACTCCCAGAGATAAAGCACCTAAGCAGTTCAGTTTATTTGAGCTTAGAATTATTTGTCTGACCACCTGCAATTCTGAATTGCAAATGAACAGGTGTTGGTGGCACGCTATGAGTTTTTAAAGTACCCATAAATTCTCATACTTTATTGACAAACTTGCACAGGAGAAAAGGGAGGCATTTACATCTTTCATTTCTAAGGGACTTTTATTAGCCAGAATGTCCCTCCAGGCAGCTCTGAATGGCTCTGATACTGCCTCTTGATCCATGGCAACATCCATCGTTATGAGGAGGGAGAGCATCCTGGCTCCAACGTTCTGGCATCCCAGGGGAGGTGCAGTCAACTGTAGAAGATCTTCCCTTTGAGGCACTGGATTTGTTTATCTCAAAAACCGCCAAGGCTCTTCATTCACTGAAGGACTCCTGGGAGACACTTTGTTCCTTTGGAGTTCATACACTGGCTCCTAAAAGAAAAAAGCACAATCTTATTGTAGGCAGAGACTGTCACTGGTTACCTTTTGCCACCAGAGAACCTCGTCGCCTCCAAGACAGAGGCAGTGTTTTTAAAAAGGAAACCTTCAGCAGTCCCCTTCAGTTGGGGATTGGTCCTGCTTTGAGCAGGAGGTTGGACTAGATGACTTCCTGAGGTCCCTTCCAACCTTGATATTCTAGGATTCTGTTATCTGCTATGCCTTCATCCCAGGCTCTGGCTCCATCAAAACTGTCATTTTGATGGATCGCTTTGGAGTTACTCCATAATCAGTCTACTGGATTTCTACTGTTCCATCCCACCATTTGGGAATCACTTTACTTTTTTCCAAGTTTCAAGGAACCAAATAACATCAGACTGCTGGGTTCTACAGAGAAACTCTAACTGAGATTCTCTGCTGTTCTATACTATGCTCGTCCTTGTCAATCCCTTTTCATGGACCCCACTCATAAGAGAATGTTGTGTCAGGAGGTAGAGTCACTTTTGTCTCTTAGAGCAACGGAAGAGATTCCTTTACAGCACGGGTGTGTGTGTGTGGGGGGGGTATTCTAATTACTTCCTAGTACTGAAGAAAAAAGGAAAGATGGTGCCCAATTCTGGACTTGAGAGTGGTTTAATGCCTTCATCCATCATTTCAGATTAAGAATGGTAACCCTAGCCTTCATAATTTCATCACTAGATTCACAATACTGGCATACAGCGCTCAACCTGCAAGATGCCAACTTCCACATCTCCTTACAGCCATCAAACAGGTACAAGATTTCAGGTAAGACAGAACCACTATCAATACAGGGCCTTGCCATTTGTTATCACTACAACCCCAATGATATTTGTAATTTTTAGCTGTTGCCCATAATAATAGTTTAATCATATCTAGATGACTGGTTCATCCATGAAAAATCACCACAAGTGGGAGTTTCATCACCAGATTCTCCAACTTTTTCTTATCTTTGGCTCAAAGCTCAACAGTGGAAATCCCCGTTGACACCAATACAGAGGATAGAATTCATAGGGTCAATGTTAAATTCCACAACAGCCAGAGCTTATCTGCTCCAAGACAGATTTGAAGCCGTTTCCAACCTCATCGATCAACTTCAAAAAGTCCTCATACAACTGTCAGGACTTATCTAAGTCTGCTCAGGCTTATGGCCTGCTATATGTCTGTCACACTGCATGCAAGACCACACCTAAGCGGCATGCAGGATTGGTTAAAGTCAGTGTACATGCCAAACAGGCACCACAAGGATATGCCTCTGCTAGTCTCTCATAACATTCTTGCATCATTACATTGGTGGAAAGACCCCAATCAGGTGTGCAGGAGAGTACTTTTTTCTCTACCCCTCTCAACCAAGAATTTAGTAATGGGGAGCGTATCTGGTCCATCATCAGGCACAAGGTCTCCAGATCCACAAGAAGACTTGATTACACGTAACTGTATTACAGCTCAGAGCTGTTCAACAACCTTCTGCAGCATTCCTACTAATGAGCCAAGGACTGGCAATTCTAGCTATGACAACACGGCAGCCATGTTTTATATAAAGAGGCAGGGAGAAGCCCAACCATCTCCTTTATGTCAGGAAGCAGTTCAACTATGGAACTGGTGTATTCAGCACTAAATATGTCACATACTAATGCATCTCCCAGATGTGCAAAATGCTTTGGGAGACCGACTGAGCAAACATTTTTTGTCAGACCACGACTGGTCTCTAATCAATTGCATTTGGCAGGAGTGAGGACATTGAACAATAGACTTGATTGCAACAGATCAAAAACAAGAAATGTCTCAGTTTCTGCTTCAGGAGAGATCTCTGACCAGGATCTCTGGTGGACACATTCCTCATTCAGTGGTCCCCACTAGTGATATATGCTTATCCTCCAACCTCTGTATTCCAAATGTGTTCTGAAAGATCTGACAAGATACTGCCACAATCATCACGTTAGTGACCACCTGCTGAGGCAGTTCTGGGACCCAGAATAGATGTTCTTATTCGTCCACCAAAATTCTTACCTCTTCTACCAGACTTAATCTCAAGATAAATGGGACATCTTTCATCTGAATCCTGCCTCTCTCTGCCTCACAGCTTGGCTACGGTCTGGGCATCAGACATAGCAAAATCATGTTCCTCAGATGTCTAGAACATTTTGATCCACAGCAGAAAAGATCCCATCAGACTAACTTACACTGCAAAGTAGAAAGTTTTAGGATTTAGTGTGAATAACCTCAGTTATAGCCTGTTGCCTCGCAGTTTCCCTACTGTCTTGGGAAGAGCTCTCTTGAAAGAGCTCGGGACTGTCTGTTAGCACTGTTAGAGTGCACCTGGTAGCAATTTCTGCATATCCCCTCCCCCTCTTTTGAAAGCTGCACAGGTTTTTTTCCTGCCCCACTATAATTAAATATCTTAAAGGCTTATACATTTTTTTTCACCAGGGAATCTCCTCTTCCCTGAGTCCTTAATGTGGTCCTGGCAGGCTTTATGCCCACCCTACCCCCATGAGAACCCCTATGCACTTGATTGCTGTTGCGTTATCTGTGAAAACATCTTTTTTAGTGGCAAACACATCAACCAAAAGGTCAGGGAAATGCAAACTCTCATAGCTGCCCTCACTCAGACCTCATATGAATTGCTTCCTAAAGTAATGACATTTTTCCATTTGAACCAAATGATTCCTTTATGAGTTTTTTCCCCCTAAACCACACACTAAGCAGGGAGAAGCTAGTCCACATACTTTAGATGTTTCCAGAGCCTTATACTTTTATTTACAAAGGACCAAAGCTTTAAGAGTTTCACCAAGACTATTTATAGGTAGGACCCTACCAAATTCACGGTCCATTTTGGTCAATTTCACGGTCATGGGATTATAAAAATCGTAAATTTCATGATGTCAGCTATTTAAATCTGAAATTTCACAGTGTTGTAATTGTAGAGATCCTGACCCAAACAGGAATTGTAGGGTGGTCAAAAGGTTATTGTAGGAGTGGTTGCTGTATTGCTACCCTTACTTCTGCACTGCTGTTGGTGGCAGCAATGCCTTCAGAGCTGGGCAGGTGGAGAGCGGTGGCTGCTGGCTGGGAGCTCGGGTCTGGAGACATAGCTGCTTGCCAGCAGCAATGCAGAAGTAAGGATGGCATGGTATGGTATTGCCACCCTTATTTATGCACTGCTGCCTACAGAGCTGGGCCCTCAGTCAGCAGCTGCCACTCTCCGGCTGCCCAGCTCTGAAGGCGGAATGCAGAAGTAACGGTGGCATGGCATGGTATTTCCACTCTTACTTCTGCGCTATGCTGGCAGGGTGCTGCCTTCAGAGCTGGGCACCCGGCCAACAGCTACCCCTCTCTGGCCATCCAGCTCTAAAGGCAGCGCAGAAGGGTGGCAATACTGCGACTCCCCTAAAATAACCGTGTGACCCCCCCCTGCAACTCCCTTTTGGGTCAGGACCCCCAATTTGAGAAATGCTGGTCTCCCCCCATGAAATGTGCTTCTGAGTCAATATAGTTACTCTAGATTCACAATGGTGTCACTGAGATCAGAATATGGCCCAAGATATTTGGTAAAAACAGTCCTGTTCTGCAGGATATTACTAAGTTTAGCCCTTTAAATGTCAGTGCTCATTTACAAAGAAGCTCTTTTTCCACTCATGTTCCAGTGGAGAACATTAGGGAAGTCAACCAAGACCACAGGTCATGACCTCTGCTCTAGTATAAAAGAAAAACCATGTGCTCTCCAATATCCATAAAGTGGCTAGAAGCTTGTTTTATTAGTCAAATAGCAGCAGCTGGAACCTGCTGAGCATTCCTCAGTTGGAACCAAAGCCCTGTGATCTTCTGATTTTATTTAATTGTCAGCTTTTATTTTAGTCTAGTCAATATAATCATGTAATCTTGACGGTTTGACGAATGGAAGTGAAATGCAGAGAGATTCTCACACTTAGGTCCCTGATCCAGCAAAGCACTTAAGCACAAGTTTAACTTCAAGCATATGAATAGTTCTATTGACTTCAATTAGTTAAAGTCAAGCATATGCTGATTTGCTGGATTTGGCTTTATCACCTGTTGTGGGTTACTGTCTTTACCATAGGAAGGCTGATAACAAAAAGGTATACCCAAATATCCAGGATTGGTCTGCAGACATGCATTCCAGAAGCCCATGTTCATTAAGTCCCTGCATTCAAATGTGTTTTGTTAGTTCAGAGTGCATATTCTAATGTATAATTCGAGTGCAGGTTCCCTCATCATTTCATTACCTTTAATTATAATCACAATCATTTTAACATGGCATAGTCCTGTTATCTGATGCTCGTAACTAATTAATGGTTGTAAAGTATTAGGAGATTCTAGGGTGAAAGTTGCTATATAATAGCAAAGTATTCTTTGTCTCTGCTGAAAGGCCAGGATCTCAATAGAAATCCGACATAATGTTTTAAAAATTTTACCTCACAAATAGGTGAAATATAACGTAACTCCTCAGGTAGGCACCTAGTACAACCTTGGACAATAGTTTCTGGAATTTGCACTTCTGTTGTCGCTACTGTAGGTTATGGGGAGCAGGCAGTGCAACTCCCTGATGTCCAGAGTTTGTGAGGTCAGACCAACTGCCACCCCAGAAGATACTAACTGGATGGGGGGGGGGAGGGATCTGTGGATTTATCTAAAGGACCAGTCAGTTGGTGCCCCATGAGCTATCTGAAAAGGGGTGCAGGACTGTGTGCCCCACTTTTCAAAAGAGAGTAGATAGGGTAGGGAGAAAAGTTCAGGATAGATTCCAGTTCCTTCTTCCAGTGCCCAGAAATGGAAATGGGCTTGCATTGGGTGGAGGGCAGGGGATAGACCCCAATCCTGGCAGATGGGATAGAGATTGGAGAAGAGCCAGATTAAATTTTAACTATATCAGAGAAAAGGCTGAATAGTGGGACCCCAAATTCCATAGAATAATGGAAATGTAGATCTGGAAGAGACCTAGACTAGAGGGTTACATCCAGCCCCCTGTGCCGAAGCAGGATCAAGTAAACCTAGACCATCACTGACAGGTGTTTGTCCAATCTGTTCTTAAAATCCACCAATGATAGGGATTCCACAACCTCCTTTGGAAGTCTATTCAAGAACTTAACTACCCTTATAGTTAGAAAGTTTTTCCCCAATATCTAACCTAAACCTCCCTTCCTGCTGATTAAGCCCATTATTTCTAGTCCTATCTTCAGTGGAGATGGAGAACAATTGATCCCCATCCTCTTTATAACAGCCCTTATCGTATTTGAAGACTGTTATGAGCCCTTCCCTCAGTCTTCTTTTCTCAAGACTAAACATACCCAGTTTTTTTTAACCTTTCCTCATAGGGCAGGTTTTCTAATCTTTTATCTTGTTTGTTGCTCTCCTCTGTACTCTCTCCAGTTTGTCCACATCTTTCCTATAATGTGGTTCCCAGAACTGGACACTGTACTCCAGCTGAGGCCTCACCAGTGCAAGTAGAGCGGGACAGTTACGTCCTATGTTTTACACATGCCACCCTCTTAATACATCCCAGAATGATATTAGCCTTTTTCACAACTGCATCACATTGTTGACTCATTTTCAATTTGTTATTCACTAGAACTCCCAAATCCTTTTCAGTACCATTTAGCCAGTTATTCCCCATTTTGCATTTGATTTTTCCTTCCTAAGTGAAGTACTTTGCACTTTTCTTTATTGAATTTCATCTTGTTGATTTCAGACCAATTCTTTAATTTGTCAAGGTTGTTTTGAATTCTAATCCTGCCCTCCAAAGTGCTTGCAACCCCTCCCAGTTTAGGGTCATCTATGTATTTTATAAGCATACTTTCCACTCTATTATCCAAGTCAATTAATGAAAATACTGACTAGTACTGGACTCAGGACTGACCCCTGTGGAACCCCACTAGATACATCCCCCTGTTTGACAGCAAACCATTGATAACTGCTAAAATCAAGATATCAAGATATATTATGTCTGCTGCTTCCCACATATTCACTAGGCCAGTAAACCCATCAAAGAAAGACATTAGGTTGGTTTGGCATGATTTGTTCTTGACAAATCCATGCTGATTATAACCCTATTATCCTCTAGGTGCTTATTAATTAATTATTAAATCATTTGCTCCAGTATTTTTTAAAGATATTGAAGATAGGCTGACTAGTCAATAATATCCTGGATCCTCTTTGTTCTCTTTTTTAAAGATAGGGACTATGTTTCCCCTCTCCAGTCCTCTAGGACCTCACCCATCTTCCATGAGTTATTGAAGATCATTGGTAACGGTTCCAAAATTGCTTCAGCTAGTTCCTAAGTACCCTAAGATGAACTTTATCAGGCCCTTCTGACTTGAATAGTTCTAACTTACCTAAATATTCTTTAACCTGCTCTTTCCCAATTTTGGCTTGTGTTCCATCCCCTTATTGTTAATATTAATTATGTTAAGTATCGGATCACCATTAACCTTTTTTAGGGAAGATTGAAGCAAAACAGTGATTAAATACCACAGCCTTCTTGATGTAATCAGTTATTTCCTCTCCTTCTCTGGTAAATAGAGGACCTACACTTTCCTTTGTCTTTCTCTTGCTTCTAATATATTTAAAATGGGCTGTCGATTAATTGCAGTTATCTTATCTGATTAACTCAAAAAAATTAATCATGATTAATCACAGTTTTCATCGCACTGTTAAACAATAGAATACCAATTGTAATTTATTAAATATTTTTATGTTTTTATACATTTTCAAATATATTGATTTCAGTTACAACATAGAATACAAAGTGTATACTGCTCACTTTATATTATTATTTTTATTACAAATATTTGCACTGTAAACATGATAAAAGAAATAGTATTTTTCAGTTCACCTCATACAAGTACTGTAGTGCCATCTCTTTATCATGAAAATGCAACTTACAAATGTAGATTTTTTTTTTGTTACATAACTGCACTCAAAAACAAAACAATGCAAAACTTTAGAGCCTACAAGTCCACTCGGTCCTACTTCTTGTTCAGCCAATCGCTAAGACAAATAAGTTTGTTTACTTTTATGGGAGATAATGCTGCCTACTTCTTATTTACAGTGTCACCAGAAAGTGGAAACAGGCATTCACATGGGACTTTTGTGGCCGGCATTGCAAGATATTTACGTGCAGATATGCTAAACAGTCGTATGCCCCTTCATGCTTCTGCCACTGTTCCAGAGGACATGCTTCCATGCTGATGACGCTCTTAAAAAAAAAAAGCGTTAATAAAATTTGTGACTGAACTTCTTGGGAGTGAATTGTATGTCTCCTGTTCTGTTTTACCCGCTTTCTGCCGTATATTTCATGTTATAGTAGTCTCTGATGATGACTCAGCACATGTTGTTCATTTTAAGAACACTTTTGCTGCAGATTTGACAAAATGCAAAGAAGGTACCAATGTGAGATTTCTACAGCACTCGACCCAAGGTTTAAGAATCTGAAGTGCCTTTCAAAATCTGAGAGGGATGAGGAGTGGAGCATGCTTTCAGAAGTCTTAAAAGAGCAACACTCCGATGCAGAAACTACAGAACCTGAACCACCAAAAAAGAAAATCAACTTTTTGTTGATGGCATCTGACTCAGATGATGAAAATGAACATGCGTCAGTCCGCACTGCTTTGGATTGTTATCGAGCAGAACCTGTCGTCATCATCATGGACACATGTCCTCTGGAATGGTGGATGAAGCATGAAGGGACATATGAATCTTTAGCACATCTGGCATGTAAATATCTTGCGGCACCAGCTGCAACAATGCCATATGAATGCCTGTTCTCACTTTCAGGTGACATTGTGAACAGGAAGCGGGCAGCATTATCTCCTGCAACAAACTTGTTTGTCTGAGCGATTGGCTGAACAAGAAATAGGACCGAGTGGACTTGTAGGCTCTAAAGTTTTACATTGTTTTACTTTTGAATGCAGTTATTTTTTGTACATAATTCTACATTTGTAAGTTCAACTTTCATAATAAAGAGATTGCACTACAGTACTTGTATTAGCTGAATTGAAAAATACTATTTCTTTTGTTTATTACAGTGTAAATATTTGTAATCAAAAATAAATATAAAGTGAGCACTGTACACTTTGTATTCTGTGTTGTAATTGAAATCAATATATTTGAAAATGTAGAAAACATCCAAAAATATTTAAATAAATGGTATTCTATTATTTTTAACAGCATGATTAATCATGATTAATTTTTTTATTGCACAATTAATTGCTATTAATTTTTTTAATCACTTGACAGACCTAATTTTAAAAACCTCTTCTTATTGCCTTTCATATCCCATGCGAGGTGTAACTCATTTTGTGACTTAGACTTTCTGATCGCCATATCAATGGCCCTTCCATCCCAGCCAGCCCTTCTCTGGCTCACATTTTCTTTTCTTTTCTCTGGTTAGGTGGAACCTTTTTGTTTTTTCAGTTTGATGCTCTTGTCTGACTGCTGCTGACCTCTCCTCACACATCACATCCATAAACCCAAACCATTTGCTTTACTGTAATACGGAATCAAATACTGACTATTCTCAATGCATCCACAGTTTCTAAAACGATCATTAAGAACCATGTTCTGCCCCCACTCTGTGTGCATAACTACCACTGATGTCAGGCAGGTTGCATTGCAGATCAAGGTCAGTACTGATAGTAGAGGAGTTCTGCTACAGCTCACGGGCAGTATATTGCCCTAAGAGTTTCTATGCAATGTTTTCCCATAAGTTATATAGATAGGACATAGGCTGTTTGATTAATAAACTTATACACAGATCCATCCCCACATTGTCTTTATCACTGAAATTAAAGGAAAGGGGAAGGCTGGGGAGGTAATCATGTAATATGTACTAAAAGTAAAACAAAGTCCCAGCTACTTGTTGTTATTAAAATCCCCCTGGTACTTTTTACAAAAGATGAGGGGTGAAATTCTGACCTCACTGAAGTCCATGGGGGTTTTGTTATTGCCTTCAATGGAGCCAAAATTTCACCCCAGATGTTAGGCCCAATTCAACAGCTGTCACGTTCTACTACAGAGGTGACTGAATTTCAGTGATGGGTTAAGTGATTCCTTTCTAAGGTTTTGTATATCACTTTGGTAAATGTATAAAGTGCTTTAGGAGCCTTTGGGATAAAAGTAAGTAATTTTCTTTCTACAATAATATTTCTATATATGCCATGAAATTCAACTTCTATACATACAAAATTCCAGTCATGATTAATTTAAATTACCTTATTCAATTATTGTACCTCTGCTTTCTAAATGAATGTTCAGAAAAATTCCCCTACAACAGACTGAAGTGCATGTATTACTTTAGGTTTAAAAAACCCTCCAGTCCATTTATTCATCCTATTGCTAAATTTATAGGCTGGGTTTATTATGGGCCTATTCCACATTGTGTTTCAGTCATTTTAAAGAAAAAAGAAACCAGCACATGCACTTCTTGAGTTACAGATAATAAAATATATCTTTATTATCATCTCTGTAATTAAACCAAATTTTTGTCACTTTCCCTGAGTGGTGCCTTTTGGTGCCTGTGGCAAATAGTAAAGTAGTTTAATAAGATTGTTCCTAAAAAAGGGAGGCAGTATTTTAATGGGGTTTAGTACTGAACTTGATTTATATTGTTAAAGGAAGTTAGAGGAGGTTTCAATTTTATAGCACATGCTTCCGATATGAAAGTAAATTGCTTTGCACAACAAATAACTACCAGGGTTGGGAACTAAGGTTTCATATTGAGTTAAAATGCATAAGGAGGTCACGGAATTCAATGTCCCCTTTTCTCAATGGGTAATTTTTTAGGCCACAATCCTGCAAATACTTGCATATGGTTTTACCATTATGCATCTAATTAGTCCCATTGAAGTTACTCATGTACATAATATTAAGTATGTATGTGTGTCTTTGCAAGATCAGGGCCTTAGTTTGTAAACTTCAAAATCAACATTTTGCTTTACAAAATTCTTAGAAAACTATTAACCTATTTCCACATTTAAGAAAGCTCCTAAATTATATTGGCAAATGTCAAGAGCTTTTACACAAAGTAACAGTATGAACCGGAGAAAGTTCATCTTTCATGGCACTCCGTCTGACCCTTTTAGGGTTTCATTCCAAAGTGTAATAAGAGAGTATCGCAAAGTACATGACTATATTGAACAATCTAAACACTTTGCTCCAGGAACCTTCATGAGCACTATTAAAATACAGGATGAGATTTTCAAACTCGCAGATGACAGCGAGGTGCCCAGCCACCATTGACTTTCACTGGGAGTTAGCACCTAATTGCTGTGTGTGCCTCTGAAAATCTCCCCCTTGGTATGTTCAGAGCCACCATTGATCCAGTGACAGTTCTGCATGTGTTAGCTTGTAGGATCATACCCATTACATGCCTTTCAAAGCATCAACTTCAAAAATTATATTACATCTAAGTTTACTCTGACAAACAGAAGAAGTTTACGGACAAAAATTTATTTTTTCCTCTTTTTTCCCCAGTTTACTTTGTTAACTTGGCAGCACATTCTATAAGGCCAGTTTCATTTTCCCTCAGTTTCTTCTTTGTTGTAAAGATCCTGATAAACATCAACAAAAGAGTTGAAAAATTCTTGTTTTATTTTAAAGGCACATTTAAAATATTGTCAGGACAGTCTGTAACAGGTGCTCTGTCAAAAACTAGATTTGTTTTTAAATCAGCCGGTTCCCCAAAATTTAAGTTCCCTTCAGCATGATGTCAGTACATAGAGTTTGCAAAGGATGAAGGAAATGAAAGTTAGGAAAGATTAAGAAATATTAACTATTACACGGTTCATTAGTCAATACAGATTTTAAAAAACATTTCATGTACATATTTATGTCTGTCTGTCTGTAATGAGATAGCTAGATATACAAGCAATAGTCAGAAGGAAAAGAGTAAAGCCTTTAGCCATGAGAGCATGTGTGTAAATATCCTTATGATCCAATAATACAGCTAAGTGAGTGTGTGTGTGTATTTATAGTTTATTGATGTATATTCATGATATGCCAGAAATAATCACATGTTATATTACAAGAAGTGGAAACAAACGCAAGAACACGATGGATGAGAATAAATATCATGAATATTTTATATCCTGGATGGAAGGATTGCAGTTAGTTGACACTCAGATGTTGTGGTAATGGGGACCATATAAATAGACAGACAGACCAAATAAACTATGTTGACCTTCCATCATGGCATTCTTTTCACCAAAGCGCAATATTACTGTGGGGTATCTTGACAGATTCATAGTTTTGATTTTCTTTTAGTGGCTTCTTCAAGTGTTAATAAAAATATAAAAGTTTTTATGTCTGTTTCAGAATTATTTGAAGCACAGCCTTCTGTCATTCACGGTTCTGAGAATGTCAGATAGAACCTAAAGGGAAAGGTCACAGAGCCCAGTGCTCACAAATCAGATTCATGTGTCAAAGGGAATAAGGTTTTCCACCTGTGCAGAGAAATTTTACACTTAACTGCACCCATGGTTTTCTGCAAAGGAAATCAGTCAGGCTTTTGTGTACTCAGTGGATGGGGCGGGGGAGCTAGGTATTAATCACTGTGACAGACTTCACATCAGAGTTGCAGCTGTCAAACAGAATTGCCACTACTTTATGTCGGCCTTTGCAGATATTTAACAAAAATGGCTTTGTTTAAACTTTTATGGGCAGCAAAATAAAAAAAAGAGAGATAAAGAGGAGGTGACAACAAAACGCAAAGGAAAACTGATGAGCTGGAAAGCAAAATGGGCCAAATTCTGTCCTGAGCTGTGGGCCTGTGACTCCACTCAGCTTGGGTCGGAATCAAGCGTGTGCAGAATTTGGCACTAAGTTCTGAGAGATTCACTGGTTGCCAGCAAGGACTTTAAATAGTTTATTTCCCTTGCTGCCAATGTGATATTTTCCCCTTTCTTTCTCAAGAGTAAATAATTGAAAGAGTTAGTGCTCATCGGTATTGTGCTACCGCGCATCATGTCACATTCTATAAGCACTTTCCGGTGAAATATGGAATTGTGTATTTCCAGAGACTGCTTCATTCACAAGCCCAGGATACAGACAAATGAAAAGTGTGGGGTGGACTCCTGCTCTCAGATGTGTGTGCTGTGACTCACTGGCTTCATTGAACTCTGTGCACCTCGGAGGGCGAAATTCAGCCCCGCTATTCCACATGTATTAATTAAATAATGAACACAATAGTTTCCTTAAATATTTCTGGAGCATGTAATCCTTCATCATAAGTATTTGAGTCTAGACATTCAGCTGGCACACATTGGTATAGCTCACTTGACTTCAGTTGAGCTGTTGCCCAAATTTTATCAACTGAGGATCTCTCCCTGGATCTTTTTATTTTATGTAATGAATTGATCCCTGTGCTGCTGTACAAGTTATACAATGCTGGGCAGATCCTTAACTGGCGTCATTGCGCCATTGATGGAGCAATGGCACTTTACACCCGCTGAGGATCTACCCATACAATTTTATTTTAGTACTGCCCAGTCACAAGAGGGCCTCAGAATTAGATGAGACTGTTAATGGATATGAGCAGTATGTAGACTGTTGTTTTGCATATTTTTAGGGGAGGAAAAATTGTCTTGTTGTTAAAGGGACACAGACCTGGTTTACACTTAACATTTTGCCAGATTAGCTGTGTCAGTTAGTGGTGTTAAAAAATCATCCCTCTTGCCAACATAGCTTGCTGGCAGAATCTCTAGTGTAGACCTAAGTTCCCTGTAAGCTGTGCGGCTGGGTGGCCGCCCAGCAAGCTATCAAGTGCCACGCAGTTCAGGTGTTCCTCCCCCCCACTGCCATGTGCTGCTCCTGCCCTCTGCCTTGGAGCTGCTCCCGGAAGCCTCCTGCTTGCTGTGCAGATGGGTGGGGGGAGAGGAGAGGGCTGCTGATGTCAGGGTGTCCCCCTCCCCCCATCCTTGTACCCCATCTCCACAGAGCGGGGTGGGGGGACACACACGACAGGGCTCAGGATGGAGGGAGCTTGCTGGCAGCTGCTTTTGTATCTGAACCTGCTGATCTACTTAAAAGGTCAGGGTACTTAAAGTGCAGTCAGTGTACTTAAAGGGGCAATGCGCGTCTCTGTCACACACACACACACTCTGCCTTTCACACCCACACTCACTTGTATTATTGTTGTTGTTACTTCTTGATACTTCTTTCAAAGTGCTATTTTCATTTTTTGACTGGCCTGAGCATTTCATAATTTTTATTTATCTCTTATGCTTAAATTTAATTCTTTGAGTAGTGAGTTCTACAATGCCTAACCTGTCCTGGCTGGAGTAATTATCCCTATGGTAACTTTTTAAAAATATATATTATATCTAGGTTTTTGGTTTCTACTGGTGGTGCACATCTGCACATTATCTCGATATGGTGTACGTAACAAAATTCATTCCGCACATGGAGGGAAAAAATTAGAGAGAACACTGGCACTGTAGACACAGTTATACGGGCAAAAGGACTGTTGCCAATATAAGCTGTCTCTCCCCCAGGAGGATTTGCAGGTATAGCTATATCTGCAAACCTTTTCTAGTGTAGTCAAGGCCTCAGTCAACCTTTTAGATTTTATTTATTGATATTTTTGGATCATTTGTAATAAGACATTGTCTTGACATGTATGCATACATATCTAAATACAGAATTAACAGTATCTAGCACCATATTGTGTATGGACCATCTATTGTGGAACTCCTTGCCTGAGGAGGTTGTGAAGGCTAGGACTATAACAGCGTTTAAAGAGAACTGGATAAATTCATGGAGGTTAAGTCCGTTAATGGATATTAGTCAGGATATTAGCCTGGCCTCTGTTTGTCAGAGGGTGGAGATGGATGGCAGGAGAGAGATCACTTGATCATTGCCTGTTGGGTTCACTCCCTCTGGGGCCCCTGGCATTGGCCACTGTTGGTAGACAGGATACTGGGCTAGATGGACCTTTGGTCTGACCCAGTATGGCCATTCTTATGTTCTTATGACTTTAGCAAACTCAGGGAGTTGGTAGATAAGATCCCATGGGAAGCAAGGGTAAGGGGAAAAACAGTTCAAGAGAGTTGGAAGTTTTTCAAAGAGACATTATTAAGGGCACAAGAGCAAACTATCCCACTGTGTAGGAAAGATAGAAAGTTTGGCAAGAGACCACCCTGACTTAACCAGGAGATCTTTAATGATCTGAAACTCAAAAAAGAGTCATATAAAAAGTGGAAACTAAGTCAAAATAATATAAACAAATAAACAAAGGATTATAAACAAATAACACAAGTATGGAGGGACAGAATTAGAAAGCCCAAGGCCCAAAATGAGATTAAACTAGCTAGAGACATAAAGGGTAATAAGAAATCATTCTACAAATACATTAAAGTAAGAGAAAGACCAAGGACAGGGTAGGCCCATTACTCAATGTGGGGGTGGAGGGACAAAAATGTGGAAATGCCAGAAGTGCTAAATGACTTTTTTTTTTCAGTTTTAACCAAAACATTTAGTAGCAATTGGACATCTAACTAAATGCAGGTGAAAAAGAGGTAGGATCAGAGGTTAAAATAGGGAAAGAACAAGTTAAAAATTACTTAGGCAAGTTATATGTTCAAATCACCAGGGCCCAATGAAATACATCCTAGAATACTCAAGGAGCTAACTAAGGAGGTATCTGAGCAATTAGTGATTATCTTCAAATAATCCTGGAAGACAGGATTGATTCCAGAGGACTGGAAAAGGGCAAATATAATGCCAATCTTTAAAAAGGGGAATAAGGACAACCTGGGAAATTACAGACCAGTCAGCTTAACTGCAGTACCCAGCAAACACCTAGAATAAGGTGGTAAGTAACGGCATGGATTTGCCAAGAACAAATCATTTCAAACCAACCTAATAGCTTTCTTTGACAGGGTAGCAAGCCTTCTGGATACGGAGGAAGTGGTAGATGTGGTATATCTTGACTTTAGTAAGGCTTTTGATACTGTCTTGTATGACCTGATAAACAAACAAGGGAAGTACAAAGGTGGGTGCATACGCTTCCTGCAGCTCCCATTGGCTGGGAATGGCGAACCGCGGCCACTGGGAGCTGCAGGCCACTGGGAGCTGCCTCGTGGCCCGCCAGCGGATTACCCTACATTTCTAGGATTCTATTATTACAGTCTGTAAATACCTACATGGGAAAAATATTTAATAATGTGGTCTTCTGTCTGGTAAAGAAAGATATAACACTATCCAGGGCTGAAAAGTTGAAACTAGGCAAATTCAGACTGGAAATAAGTTGTAATTTTTTAACAGTGAGAGTAATTAATCATTGGTGCAATTTACAAAAGGTCATGGTGGATTCTCCATCACTGACAATTTTTAAATCAAGATTGGATGTTTTCTAAAAGACCTGCTCTAGAAGTTATTTTGGGGAAGTTCTATGGCCTGTGTCATGCAGGACGTTAGACTAGATGATCAAAACGGTTCCTTCTGTCCTTAGAATCTATGGAATAATAATAAATAAGCCTCTGCCTTTTTTTAAAATGGCCTCTGTTGCACTTTTATTAACTTGTGTGATGAGCATCACTAGCTTGCAATCTGAATATCATTGGCTTCAGATAGCAAAGCGTCTTTAAGGACACAATTTGTACAGTATGTGACATAATCAGACACACTCACTCATGGGGGAAAAAATCATCCAAACTCCCTATGAATATGTTGAGAGCAGAAGCCCGACAGCACGACATTGAAAAAAATATTGATTGAAACCCAAAAAGTCAATATTTTTCTTTTGCAAAAGGCACTTTGCCACATAAGAGAACAGATTGTAACATACACATTTGAGTAGAGAAATACATAGGGAAGATAGTTGGACTGAACTTGTCAGTGTGCAGAAACTGTTTTCTGTAGGTGCAAAAACTGCAGATTGTTCCTCACTGGAGCTAACTAAAAACTAAAGCTAGTTTTAAACTTGCACTTAGAACACCAACATGGGCCTGATTCCAGTGTCACTAACGTGTGTAAATCAGAATGGTGTCCATTGAAGCCAATGAAATTACACCTATTTAGATTAGAACTGGCATGGGAACATTTCAGAATGAGGCTCTCTTAGGCTAGGTCTACACTACCCGCCTGAATCGGCGGGTAGAAATCGATCTCTCAGGGATCGAATTATCGCGTCTCGTCGGGACGCGACAATC
This sequence comes from Emys orbicularis, assembly GCF_028017835.1. Classification (NCBI taxonomy): domain Eukaryota; kingdom Metazoa; phylum Chordata; order Testudines; family Emydidae; genus Emys; species Emys orbicularis. Next base: position 352,984,044 of record NC_088683.1, read on the forward strand.
GATCCCCGAATCGACGCTCTTACTCCACCAGCGGAGGTAGGAGTAAGCGCCGTCAACGGGGAGCTGCGGAGGTCGATTTTGCCGCCGTCCTCACAGCGGGGTAAGTCGGCTCCGATACGTCGAATTCAGCTATGCTATTCGCGTAGCTGAATTTGCGTATCTTAAATTGACACCCCCCCCCCCCCCCCCGTAGTGAAGACCTGCCCTTAGTTTATAAAGCCCTGAGTTTGTTGTACCAGAGACTAGACTTGTCAATCAATGACATTATAGTGGTTCATTTTGTTTCTCTGTTTTTAGTCATGTTGTCCACTGTATGTTTTTTAATCCATCCTCTCTTATTTGCTAGTGGTTGCCACCAGAACCTTCTGTCTGCAAGAAGAGAAAGTGGGAAACAATAATGATTTTGCAAATGGCGTGCTGCTGGAGATCAGGTTTAACCTTCAGTAGTCAGAAAGTTTGTTCCATCTATTGTCTGATTCTGGTATGTGTAGTTTTGCCAACAGTGTCCAAATTGACTGTAAATGCTGGTTGGCAGCATTCACAGGGACACTTGTAGGTAGTTTCATGCTGAAAATTTACTGTATTTGTTACATTTTAACAACTTTTCTGGCATTTGGTCTTCCAAGCAACAGCTGTTTGAAGATCCCATGGCACAAACTTGGTCTCCAAGTTGCCTGTTTAGATGAACATGTGCACTGTACAAATCTAGTTCACCTTACATTACCTGCTTTCAGAGGCTTGGGGGTTTGGAGAAGGACAAATTGGTCATTTTATAAAAGGCTACATTTTATAATATTAGTGGGCACAGGAAGTTAATTTGTAGAGGTTTATCCTACACAAAATGCCAGCGTGGTTTGTTGCATGTGTAAGCCCATAGTAAAACATGGTGAGTGAGACACAGGACTGAAAAGTGTTATTGGTAAAGATTCTGATCTGAAGCCCATTGAAGTTAAACTGGGGAATACTCCTAGAACTGGTAATATCTCTAGAAACAAAATGAATTTCTTAAGGGTGCACATTTGAAAATGTGGAGGATTTAACTACACATTCAGAGCAGTAGGTCTCCTTTAGCGACCTCCCTTGATGTGTTGCTAGCTACTTACCATTTCATTACTTGATTTGTAAAACAAGAAAGTTGCTAACATTAAGGTATCCTCCCTTTGTTGATCCACTACTTAATAGAGGCTTAAGTCAGTTCATCTGATTTCATCTATGAAATTTCAGGAGGGTGTTACTTTGTAGACTAGCATTGTGACAGCTAATAGCGCAAATGCTGTTAACACAAAATATGTATTTTATTACACTGTGTAAAATCATCTCTTGATTGGGGGAAAGAGTGTGCTTTTAGGTAACATTTGGTGTATCTGGTTTTTAATGGGAGGTTTGGGCCCAAATCCTGAAAGGAAATCAATGGAAGTAATGAGCCTACATCCTTGAGAATCTGGGTCTTAGTCTCTCAAAACTTTAGGGGACACTGAAGTTATATCACTGATTTGCAGTTCTCCAGTAACAATGAGGGAACCACAGAAGAACAACATTCATCACTGGCTAAATCTTTCCCCTTGAGCCAGGCCTGAGTGGCCAGGTTCTTTGTAGCTATCTAATCTATCTTTTTGTATGGTGCCCATCATCAGAGTAGCCGAGTGCCTCATTTGAGCAAAGATTGCTATAGGTCAGGGATTCTCAAACTTCATTGCACCACGACCCTCTTTGAAAACAAAAATTACTTCATGACCCCAGAAGGGGGGACTGAAGCCTGAGCTCACCCAATCCCCACTGCCCCGGATGGGGGGGCCAAAGCCCGAGCCTCACCGCTCTGGGCAGGGGGGTCAAAGCTGAAGCTCAAGGGTTTCAGCCCCAGGCAGGGGGCCTGCAACCTGAGCCCCGCCGCCAGGGCTGAAGCCCTTGGGCTTTGGCTTCGGCCCTGGGTAGTGGCACTTGGGCTTCAGCCCCGGGTCCCAGCAAGTCTAACCAAGCTCTGGTGACCCCCTGCAAAGGGAGTCCCGACCCACAGTTTGAGAACCGCTGCTATAGGTGGTTTCTGTGGGGGAAGGAATCCTCCTCTGCCAGACGACAGAGTGGCAGTGGAGTAACAACTTGGTCACTATACTAGTCCTGAGGCAAACCTGCTGGTGTGGCACTCCCCTCATGCATACCAAATGTCACACATTCAGTTGGCCTTTGGGCAAGCAAGAGAGTTGGGCTGCAGTTCATCCTGGCTGCCCCCAGGGGCTGATGTGACACCTACTGAGCAGGCTGCCTCTTTGCCTCCCCCTCTGGCTCCAATCCACTCCCATTTTCTGGCTCTCAGCCAAGAGCAGCCTGAGTCTTAGGCAAGCAGGTTAAATTTCACCTTTGCAGCCGCAGCTTCTGTGCTGCTGCCTGTGTGTCAGGAAAACTGCATCTAACCAGCCTCCCCCCCACCCCCCGGCAAAAATGTTACAATGATTATTTTATGATTATTTATATTACAGTAATGCCTAGGGGTTCCCATTAGGGATCAAGCCCCCGACGCTAGGCATTGCACACACATGTAATTAAATAAGATGGTTCCTGCCCCAAAGAGCTCCCATCTTACCACATAGTGAAAGCCACCAGGGGGCTGCAGCAAATGAACAGGAGGGCAAGGGCCTGCTAACTGTGCAGTGGATGAAGGAGACGAGCCGGGATTGGGGGTTGGTCGGGCAGAGTCTGCAATGCGAGAGAGGGACAAGAGAGGTGGAGTGTGAAGTGGACAGAGTCAATGACTGAGATAGTGGAGGAGAGAGGAGGGGTGAAAGCAGGGGACTTAGAGCAGAGGAGAAGTCATGGATGTTGATGGACTGGTAAGGAGCGTAAGAAGAGACTGGTGTGAGCAGTGTAGAAGTCAACAGGGAATCCAGCAACGGAGAGTGCAGGTTCAACAGGGAGGGGAGGATGATGAGACAGGAGGCTGGGGCTCCTGGGTTCTTCTTATTTGTCTTCTGATTTATGAGCCTTTGGGTTCATGTTTTCAGGCTTTTCTATGCAACCATTAGGGTAGAAACTTAATTAAAAAAAAAATGAAAGCTGAGATTTTCATCTGGTCACCTGACTCCTGGAGCTGGGACTGTAAGAAAAACACCAAATATCATAAGAATCATGAAATCATGAGAGTTGGCAATACTGAAATGTATCTGTATAAAGTTCTAAGTCATACAATTGTTTTCCTCCCCCCCCCCCCCCCCCCCGCAATACCTTTGATAGCACAGAAAAGTTTCATTTTTGCTTCCTTGATTGGAAAGTTTCTATGCATCATTGGGGGCAGCCAGTGTCTCAGCTGGGACATATTACATACAGAGCAGCAGGGCACAAACCAAAAAAGGTCCTGCTTCTTGTTAGCAGGACAGTGATTCTGCAAAGCCCAACAAATACAGATCCCTAGAAGATTCTGAAATGTACAATACAGTTAATTTTTTTTTGTTTCCCTTTGTGATTGGAGGATTTCTCTGTGTATCAATATAGTCAACGATGTGCAGGGCCGGCTCCAGGCACCAGCTTGGCAAGCAGGTGCTTGGGGCGGCCTCTCCAGAGAGGGGCAGCAGGTCCAGCTATTCGGCGGCAATTCGGCGGACGGTCCCTCACTCCCGCTCGGACCGAAGGACCTCCCGCCGAATTGCCGCCGCAGATCGCGATCGCGGCTTTTTTTTTTTTTTTTTTTTTGGCTGCTTGGGGCGGCCCAAACCCTGGAGCCGTCCCTGTCAATGTGTCACCAAATGTTTAATTGGAGGTGTGTGACACCCCCATTATTCCCTCATCTCTATACCCTGACCTCCCTCTCTTCTAGATGTGTTGGTTCTGCAGGACAAACAGGAGAAAAATGGTGAAAACATTTTTGTCTCTCAAGTTTTTGAACACAATCACAAAGCTAATCTAAGGCGTCAGAAGATGCCATTTTAATATAGTCTCTTTTCAGAGTAGAACTGTATTATAAAATAAAGATTTGTTTTTAATACAAAAGGGACTTAGAGTTTCAAATCTGCTATTCAGATTCTCCCGTGTTAGCTCCTCCTTGGTTTTTTTATGGTACATATTTATTGGATCCCTCACGTACAGAGTTCTATCAAGTCTTTCTAAATTGTCTCACTCTACAAGCTCCATTAACTGAGTTATCGCTCTGCTCTGTTTTATCTGTGGTTACCAAGCCAGTGATAGTCAATGACATTTTAATGTTAAAAAAAACCTACAACAGCAACTTGATTTCTATTGGCATTTTTAGCAATCAGGTTTCTAATGTTTTATTACAATTAAATACCATCATATTTCATGTATTACACACTTTAGAGATCCATTAGTGAAAATGAGGCTCACTGGGGACTTCATTAAGTCCCCAGCAGCTTAGATCTCCACACTGCCAGCCTGTCTTGTAGGAGTACTGAACTTTGTCATTCTGACTGGCACCCTGCATCTAAATGTATGAAAAGCATGTATGGTGAAACTATTGAAAAATCTTTCTTGCCATCCCTTTAAGGCAGAAGCACTCCCAGGGCCTGCATTGCTGGAAGTTTGAGACATTGTTGGAAAGTTTGGGGGTTTATTTTAAGAATGATTTGTTTTATTCCCTGGTGCCATGTCTGCTTTGTCTGGAAAATCTGGTCCCTGTGAATGGCACAAGTATGATTTTCATCAGCATACTGACTGCACATAAAGGGCGGGATTGTCCCTTCTGCTATTGAAAGCCACAAAATGGGGCACTGTTTACTTGGAATTCTTCAGAGCTTCACTGAAATTGTCCCACTGGTGGGCTCAGTATTGGCCACCTTACACCTGCACGGGAAGGGTGCCCTCAAACCCGGTGGAGCCCTTGCAGTCCTTGAGAAGTTAGAACTATCCATGCAAAGGCTGTGAACCCCTGATATCCAGTGGCAGCACTTGGCTATACTGCTTGGGACAGCTTCGCCTGTCCCTGACTCTCTAGGGAGTAGGATCTGCAAAACAGTTAATACAGGCTTAAGCCTGTATTAATAAGTGTGCATGTAAATAGGACCCCAAATATTATATGCACATACACATACATGATCTATGAGAATCATTGCACCCAGGACTAAAGTCCTACTGCCGAGGGGGTGAAAGATGACAGCCGTTTAACACACAAGTAATATTACACAAGAGTTTAGGCAGGAAGTGAAGAATACCATGTTCATTTGAAAGGACAATTGCAATTTTAGGGTCTGTCTACACTAGAAATGCTACAGCAGCACAACTGCAGCACTTACTACAGTGATGAACAGGGTTCTTCTGTCACTGTAGTAAATCCACCTCTCTGAGCGTTGGTAGCTAGATCGATGGAAGAATTCTTCCGTTGACCTAGCAGTGTCTAAACAGGGGCTTAATTACATCACACAGGGTGATGTAGTTAAGCCAACCTAACTTTGTAGTGTAGACCAGCCCTAGTTCCTTACATGGGAATTTGGTCAGGACTTTCCTACCCTAGCAAGTGCATGGGATCTTTAATGACAACAGGTGGTCAGAACCTTGATTTTGTGTCTCATCCAAAAGTCTTGCTCATCTGTGGTGATTTTCATTACCAGGATTTCACAGCCTGCGTTTTCGACAGATATCCTTTTTGATAACCTGAGAAGAAAAAAAAGGATTGTAAGGCAAGAGAAATAGGCTGTAATCCTAGTCAAGGTATATCAAGTTCAGTAATGCTCAGACATGACATAAGTGTTCAGAATTTGTATATGAATAAAATTAAGACTTTTCTGGGGGGAAAAGGTACCTGACTGTCAGAAAAAAGAACGTAAGCTATAAAATCCCGTGAAAAATCACACAGACAAGAGTTAGACAAATGTGCTGTCTTTACTTAGCAAAGAAATCACAGAGGGTATGCAAATACAGAACAAAAATGACACATTTTTACTTGGTTCAAAGGCATTATCCATAATAGCATCTGCGATGTGTCTGCAATAAAAGGGTGTAAATTGGAATTTACATAGCAGCTTTTTAGAAATAGGCTCTGACTCAGAGTCTTAAATTAATGTCTCCAATAGAAAGAGTCAGCCAATACTAGAGGAATGTTACAAAAGACACATTGTGCATACTGGGATTCATCTGTTTGCCCTCCTCTGCCTCCTGCACCTTTCCATAAATGTCAGCCATCATTTGTAATGAAAACTGGAATAACTGGATTTGGAATCCCTTGGTACGTTGACCTTTGTTTGGAAAGTTCTTCTGAAAGGTGCTAGATTGAGAGCACTAGAAACAGAAGTCCTCTATTTATGTTTTTCTCCCTCAGTCTGCAACTAATAGGCTGTTCCTTGTCACCTTCTATTCTTAAATAGATGGATTCTCCTGCAGGTTGGATTTTTGGCTCCTAAGACTGCATCTGTTGGCGTGCACCTTGCCTACATGCCTGTCTTCCTTCTACCTCTCAGTAGATTGGACATGTGTTCTGCTGCTGCAGAAAAAAGAGTGCCTGCATCTTCTGAAGAGGAAGGAGAGAGAGAAACATTCCTAGGCTATGTCACCGGGTTGTCTAAATCAGAGACGCAGTTTTTCTGGTGCCCTTTACTGCCAACCTCATTCCCAGCACTGTAAACAAGTGGGATTCCCCAAGATCCACCAGGCTCACAGCATGCTCTGATGGTCCAGTCTGCATGGTACTACAGGACTTGAATCAGGCCTGGTTTGCATCTGTTCTTCTTCAGTCCCTCCTTATTATATACCTGGATGGCAAACAAGCCAGGACCATGGACCTTCCCTTTCCTAGAAAAATTCTGCATGACAACCAGGCCCTGGCTGAAGATCTAGCTGTGGAGTTACCAGTTTTGGGTGAGTTTAAGGATAAGTCAGATTCCCTTACACTCAATTAAACTCCCCTAGACTTATTTATACCCACTCTACCCATGTGTAAGGAACACAAGTTAGCTTAACTTTTACAAACTGAGGATCTGGAAGAAAGTATAAGTTAAAATAGGGGCAACTACTTTAACTTACTCTTGCATCTGATTTATCCGTGTATATGTTAGGCCAGCTTAAACTCCTTGACACATTGGTAGAGTTGTTTGTAATTAGTGGTAAGAATTGACCAAGGAGGATTTACAGAGTATAACTGACAAGGTAGACCGGGAAAGCTGAAAATTTGGATTGAAGATCAGCACAGAAAAGACAGAAATTATGGCAATCGGAAGAGAAGAGAAAGAGATAAAGCTCAAACTCAAAGGCAAAGAACTAGAAGAAGTGGAAAAATGTGTGTGCCTTGAAGGACTAGCATCAAAAAATGGGAATTGTGAAGATGGCATAAAAAGAAGAATTGGACTAGCTGCTAGTGCATTCAAAAAAACTCTGCAAGAGCTGGAATAATAAAGACATTTCAATTAAAACAAAAAGCATATATATGAGTAAGGCTCTGCTTAATTTGCAATATTGCAGAAATTGTGGAACCTGCAATATTAGGCTTCAACTGCAATTTTTATTTTAATTAGCTTACTTTGCACAGTCCACAATTTTGCATACATTCTGAGGTTTGCAACACACTCTTCCCCCCCCCCCCCCCCATTAGTACAGTAGAACCTCATTTATCTCAGCTGACAGTGGCAGGCTCAGGCTGTCAGCCCCGGGGCAGGGGGGGGCCTGCTGTCAGCCCGCAGGCGAGCAGGTCTCCAGCTATCAGACCTGCGGGTGGCCGGGGCTCCGGCTCTCAGCCCCGCGGGCGGCTGGGGCTCCGGCTCTCAGCCCCGCGGGCGGCTGGGGCTCCGGCTCTCAGCCTTGTGCATTAATGACTGTAACATAGTTGCAGCAAAATGTCTGGTTATTAAAAAAATTAGCAGTCATAACATAATACTTGAGTGTTTATATTGTCCCAGTAAATTTTTCTTGAACAAATACATCTTCTCTGGCTTTTCCAAATTACCATAATTAATAAAGGTCCGTTATTACTTTTCCGTGATTTTCCATGTCTTATCCGCAACTCAGCCGAAATCATTTGTCAGTCATCCCCGGATTCAGCCAGGGCCTTATATATGAGACAGTTGTGTCAATACTGCTTCACGGGTTGGAATGCTAGAATATGAGGGAAATCAACGAATGAAAGCTTATCATTGCAGACATGAACTGGGCTTGGGGAATAGTGAAAGTTTCAAGACTGCAAAAAATAAAAAATGAAGAGATGAAAAAATGGTGTGGCCAAGAATTAAAGCTGTTAGAGAATATTCAAGAAAGATGACTGTGATGGTTTTGACAGATGTCAAGAATAGATCCCAAAAGGATACCATATATGGCAATACACACCAGAGTGCAAGGACATAGAAATAGAGGAGAACAAGGATGCATTGGATAGATACAGTGAAGAATGACATAGAACAAAAAAGTTTAAATATGAATGAAGCAGTGAGGCTTGATCAAGTTAGAAAGTGGTAGAAAAACTTCATTTGGCCCCATCATCAGCCTGGTGGATGGGAATCGAAGAAGAAGAAGAAGCAGTGATAAGGGATTCTGAGTTAGTGTAATGACGCCTTCGGAGATCTCACTCATCACTTTTGAATGTAGTCTTTTGTCAGACAGATTGGCTCAGCTACAGGGATCTCCCTTTCAGGGAGTGATATAACTCAATGAGATTTCTTCATTTTGATCTGTTCATTCCCTCTGAAGCACCTGGCATTGGCCACTGCCAGAAGACAGGGTGCTGGGCTAGATGGCTCATTGGTCTGACCCAGTATGGCTGTTCTTATTTTAAACATAGAACACAAAAAAGGTCCCTGCTGTAAAGAGCCTTGTGTCTGTTGCTGAGCAAGGGTTCTCCTCTTCATTGCCCTGCCATGGGCTTCAGTGGCAACCTAGAAGTACCATGCCCAGGTTTCCATGGCTATTTAGTCCTTGACCTCTCTATTGAGACCATGAATTAATGGCATTTTTGGTATTTTTGCATGATATGGACACCAGGCTAGCAGGATCTGAGCTAAGATGAACATCTCATTTCTCATACAACTATGCTATGTTGATGACTTGTTAACCTGTTGAAACCAGTGATGTAGAGGTTAAGCATTCTGTATCTCGTTACCAAGTACCCTGAGCTATCCATCTTCCACAAGATCCATTAGCAGTTTTTACTTTTTTCTTAATTTCCCAGGAAAGATGGGCAAAATAAATTATCCACAAGTTACTACAAAGCTGGCATCACTACAAAGCTGGCAATTACACCTGCAGTTGTGGATCAGAAATAATTTGATGATAGGAACAGACCTCTTGCAGTGTTCTAAGCCTTTATAACATTCTTGTATGTTCTGCTGTTCACTTTATAGAAGTATTGTATGTTTCATTAGAACTTATAGAACACGACTACGTTTGTCTTTTGAGTTTGATTTTGTGTCTGTGGTCTTTTACAGTATGTCTACAGTGGAATAAAAGACCCACGGCATGACTGCGGCTGGCCTGGGTCAGCTCACTTGGGCTCATGGAGCTCAGGCTGCGGGGCTGAAAATTGCTGTGTAGACGTTCGGGCTTGGCAGGAGCCCAAGCTCTGAGATGCTGCGACCGGAGGGAGAGGGGCAGAGCTTGGGCTCCAGCCGAGGTCAGACATCTACACAGCAATTTACAGCCCCACCGCCAAAGTCCCGTGAGCCCAAGTCAGCTGACCCAGGCCAGCCACAGGTGTTTAATTGCTGGGTAGACGTACCCGTAGTCTTCATACTTCTTTGAACTGCTTGTGCGAAATGAACATTGGCTGGAGTCCTGAACCTTACAAATACTTACTTATGTTTTAGATCATCCTCCGGGTCTTCAGAACCATTCAAGGCTTCGAACTCCTCCACCTCCACTACCGCATGCTCACACACCAAATCAGCATCATGCGGCCTCCATCAACTCCCTAAACAGAGGGAACTTCACGCCACGTAGCAACCCCAGCCCTGCTCCTACTGACCACTCTCTTTCTGGAGAGCACCCTGCCAGCACCCAAGAGCCAGCCCATGCTCAGGACAACTGGTTACTCAACAGTAACATCCCACTGGAGACTAGGTAGGTTGTTTTTTTTTAGTTATTTACAGTAGTCTATATTCAGCTTAGTGTATGCCATAGAAAAATAGTAGAGAGACAAGGTGGGTGAGGTAATATCTTTTATTGGACCAACTTCTTTTGGTGAGAGAGACAAACGTTCATGCTTACACAGAGCTCTTCTTCAGGTCTGTGTAAGTGCAAAAGCTTGTGTCTCTCACCAACAGAAGTAGGTCGAATAAAAGAGATTACTTCACCCAGTTTGTCTCTCTAATATCATGGGACCAACATGGCGACAACAACACAGTATACGTGGAAAAATATGTCTGTTTAGCGAGCGGGTTAGCTTGTGAACTGATGTTTAATTTATGCATTCCAAGTTGTATATATTATTCCATGTGTCTTTTATTCGGACTAAGAGAACAGGAAATTGCTCTGCTTCCATAGACTGAAAATACCATTGGTATTAACAATCGCTTATAATTTTTTTCCCCCATTTAAAATTAAAACCACAATCATAGATTTTAAATGTTTTTCTTAATGTATTTTCTTCCTATGTGGTGGGATAAGTCAATACCCTATTTATGAAACTGAACTCAGTCAATATATTGAAAAGAGTTAATCTTCTAGCTGTGCCTTATCCAGCAGATATAATTGTAATATATAATGCAGGAAAGGTTGATCTAGTTAGACCTAATGGGAAAGGGGGGAATATATTGCTGCATTTTACTATCCTACAGTATTGCTTCAAGAAGTATGGAACACTGAATAGTGGCACATGAGTCAATTAATATTGCTTCCATTAACTTCTCATGTTCTTTTCCACACGTCTCCTACCTTTCTGGTACTGGATAATTGTATGTCTCAGTATTGTCCTTATTTATCCTGAGGAACTTGCTCCGTTTAAAATGTGTTTTCCTCATAACATTGACTAAGATTTCAGCAAATCTATCAAAGGTCTAAGAATGAAACCACCCAGTTTCGTGGAAGTGACGGCGGGTGGTCTTATTTGGATTTACATGTAGACAGTATTACAGTTTCATATTTATGAAGAAGTAAACTTTCTATAAATTAGAAATGGTTTGTAGATCTGTGTGGTACCTGGTAACAGATGTGCTCCTACCTTGTCCTAACACAGTACACACAAACAATGGATAATGTGTAAAATTACCCACTGTTTGCTTGAAGAACAACAAACATAAACCTTTATGAATTCAGTTTAAGAAGTGCTTCTTCACAGAGTAACAAGAAGGCTAAAATGAGGGTCAGATATATCTATAATGCATATAGACACTTACCATTGGACCCCACATAGTCTTAGGTTGATCCATACCCTTTGACTCTCCGGGATTTTGCTGGACATTCTGGATATGACTGAATTAATAATAGTATCCCCTGATGGTTGTGCATGCTCCCTGTCGTATTCCCCTGCAAGATATGCTACACACCCGTAACTACTTGGATAATGAAAAGGATGCTCGCTGGCATTATTTAATACCAGCCTGATTAGCCCTTCCTCTCACCCGCTCTTGATATTTTGCTGCTGCAGCTTCTGGATAAGAGATGAAGCTGCCAACTCTCTTGCCCCTTTCCCACTGCTTGTGTTCACAGTGGGAAGAGAGACACCGGTGAGAAAAAGTGAAAACACACACACCTGGACACACCCAATCTCTCTCGCACAGACACACCCACATACAATGAATCCTGAATATGTGCATGCACTCAACACTAAGGGCTTGTCTAGATAGTGAGTTAGTGCGTGGCAAGCTGGAGTATAAATCCACAGCATGCTAGCCTGCTGCGCACTAATTGGTTGTGTGGGCCCTGATACCACACAATGAAAGTTCCGTAGTGTGCTTTGATCTACTTCCGTTTCAAAGCAGAGTAGATCAAAGTGCCGTAGGGAACTTTTACTGTGCAGTAGCTGGGTCCACATGGCCAGTTACTGTGCTATGTTTACACCTATTGCTGCGTACTATCTCACCGTGTAGACATGCTCTAACACACACTATCTATCACAAACAAACATGCACACAATTTTTCCAATTCACCAATTCTCTGTCCTCCCCACCAAATCTGTTGGCTTCTAAGCTGGGGCTCATTACAGTTCCTCAACCCCACTTCCTCACACCTGGGCCGCCTCAGCAGTTTTGACTCAAGACTTTCCCTGATGGCAAGTGCCTCTACTCCTGTTCAGCTTGCAGAATTACCTCTTCATTCTCCAGAGATCGCGCTCTACCATTCCTTTTGCCCAAGGAGAAAGCCACTGGAGCCCTTCTTTGGTCCCAACCTTGATATCTGTTTCTCCCCCTCCCTAGGGCATATCAATTCACTTAACTGCCTCAGTTGGGATGAACAAAGCACCAGGATAGATTCCAGACAGAAAATAACATTTACTAGATCCCAAAACCAAGCTAAGCGCCAAATTTGTCAGTCCATTGCATGCATGGACTCTCCCTGAGCTCAATGGGAGCTCTGTGCATCCACTCTAGGGCAGAATCTGCTCAGTTGAGTCACCAAAGCTGCACTGCTGAGAACATTGTTTTTAAAAGCAGGTGTATGTTTTGATCTATCTGGGTAAGAGCCATGTTTGCAGGCGCCTCAGAACCTCCAAATTATGTCCCAATTTAACATTTTTATGGCATTTCAGGCTAATTGATTTCTCAGGGACTGACTGATTAAGACCCAACTAAGAAGCTGGCCCCAAAAGATTAGGACAAAATTACATGTTAGTGCTATAAATGTGACTTGGCCACGGTTGCAGTAATTTTATTAGGGTACTAACTCTGGTGCATATATGCTCAGGCAGTGAACTTTACAACTTGTTTCTCTAGTAAGGAAATGTACATCATAGCTTATTCTGGGCCCAATTCTGCAGCCCTTCTATGAGTAGTCCATTTAATTTCGGTGAGATTACTCCAGGATAAGGCCCTTAGCTATGTAGGGGCCTAACCTATTTTTAAATATGCTCCTTCCATATTGTCTCGGGATTTGAGTACATAATATATAATGAACAGTATGAAAATAGTTAATATCAACTAAGGCCCTAACTCCTAGAAGAAACTGAGCCAAAAATGATAGCTAAATTGAATAGTAGTCAGGTCTAGCATAGAATCATAGAATCATAGAATATCAGGGTTGGAAGAGACCTCAGGAGGTTATCTAGTCCAATCCCCTGCTCAAAGCAAGACCAATCACAACCAGCCAAGACTTTGTCAAGCCGGGCCTTAAAAACCTCTAAGGATGGAGATTCCACCACCTCCCTAGGTAACCCATTCCAGTGCTTCACCACCCTCCTAGTGAAAAAGTTTTTTCTAACAGCCAACCTAAACCTCCCCCGCTGCAACTTGAGACCATTACTCCTTGTTCTGTCATTGAGAACAGTCTAGATCCATCCTCTTTGGAACCCCCTTTCAGGTAGTTGAAAGCAGCTATCAAATCCCCCCTCTTCTCTTCTGCAGACTAAACAATCCCAGTTCCTCCTCATAAATCATGTGCTCCAGCCCCCTAATCATTTTTGTTGCCCTCCGTTGGACTCTTTCCAATTTTTCCAAATTCTTCTTGTAGTGTGGGGCCCAAAACTGGACACAGTACTCCAGATGAGGCCTCACCAATGTCGAATAGAGGGGAATGATCACATCCCTTGATCTGCTGGCAATGCCCCTACTTATACAGCCCAAAATGCCGTTAGCCTTCTTGGCAACAAGGGCACACTGTTGACTCATATCCAGCTTCTCGTCCACTGTAACCCCTAGGTCCTTTTCTGCAGAACTGCTTCCTAGCCATTCGGTCCCCAGTCTGTAACAGTGAATGGGATTCTTCCATCCTAAGTGCAGGACTCTGCACTTGTCCTTGTTGAACCTCAACAGGTTTCTTTTGGCCCAATCCTCTAATTTGTCTAGGTCGCTCTGTATCCTATCCCTACCCTCCAGCGTATCTACCACTCCTCCCAGTTTAGTGTCATCTGCAAACTTGCTGAGAGTGCAGTCCACGCCATCCTCCAGTTCATTAATGAAGATATTGAACAAAACGGGCCCCAGGACTGACCCTTGGGGCACTCTGCTTGAAACCGGCTGCCAACTAGACACGGAGCCATTGATCACTACCCGTTGAGCCCGACGATCTAGCCAGCTTTCTATCCACCTTATAGTCCATTCATCCAGCCCATACTTCTTTAACTTGCTGGCAAGAATACTGTGGGAGACTGTACTCATTTTAAAAAAAGAAAAAGGTGGGGAAAAACACCTCTCAGTTGATTCCCAGCAGTCAAATTATGCAATTGTTAGCCTATGTAACCATGTTATTATAATGGTTTTACTCTGCCCCTTCCCTCTTGCTATTTGTTACACTCCCTTGTTGCATCTTGTCTCAATTTAGATTGTAAGGCCTTTGAATGAGAGGTCTTGTCTTCTTTTGTGGACGTACAGTGCCTAGCACAATGGGGTCACCAAATCTACTTGGGGTCTCAGGGCACCTGCTGCCATACCCAAAATAAATAATAACCTGGCTTTGTGGGATCAGTGGTGTAACCTCAGAGTTAAATGCCCTCCCCTGAAAACATCACACTCCTAGTTGTCCAAATCCATGGACCATGAGGGAGAGCGAGCGAGCATCAGAAATCTTAACAATTACACTGATGCATGGAGAGAAAGAGAGGTGGTCTGTCAGGTATCTAGAGCCAAGACTATGCCCCTTGTTAAACTGAAAACTCTGACACATCCTTAATTATAGCATCACTACTGTTCCACCATAATAGGTCTGGTGAATGTCTCTCCAAGCCTGAAGCAGTGTGTTTTATTTGCATATTACTTAACTGTCATAGACATATTGGGGAATTCGTATTATTGCTCTTAACCAGACTGGTCATCTAGAATTTACTGACAAGAAGAAGTCTTTGTATTTAGTTTAAGGCTTTCACTTGCTTCATAAACTACTGTCATGGTTACTTGATCCTGGCTGTCATCACACTATACATTGACATCGTATAGAAAACAGATTATTTGGTGGGCAGTTATGTAGCTTCTGACACGTCAGCTGGAAGGGCATTATATTGTCTTTATGTTTGTTATGACCAGTATCACTTGAGAGTTTTCCAGATAAAGAACAGGTAAAAGATTCTACGTGCTGACTAGTAATTCAGTTGGACAGCATCAAGATACTATTGTTCCCCCACTAAACAAACTATTTGGATAATAAAATATGTTGTAGAGATAGTGGCAACATAATAAAGAGAGACTGCATCGCATGGGTGATTAGTAACGTGTGGCTCTTCTCGGTGTGGCTCATCTCCGACATCCACAGATCTTACCTTTACTTCTGAGAGAGTTCTCAGAGACCAGACACCGTTGTTCAGGTTTGTCCTTCAGACTTGAAAGCAGAATTCTTCCTGCTATGTACAGTAACTGTGTAGATTCTTCCCACTGCAAAAATCTAGCTACTTAGGGATCAAAAAGATCAGCAACTAGTGGAATAATAAGTAAACCACAAAAAGTTCAACGTTTAAAAAATAAATTTCATCCCAGAGAAATTAATCCAAGAATTAAGACCTTTGAAGTATAGAAATATGGTATTGTGATAATCTCATGTCAAAAATGGAACTGTATTTCTGTTGAATAGCCATTTTTGTAATTCCACATTAGCCAGCACAGAGAGAAAACATAAAGAGAAAGCTATATCTTTTAAACAGAGACCAGCACAAGCTAGAAAATGTGTATACAACACTGGATTGCAAACCTCTCCCAGCCCAAATTTGACGGTGTCTGGTTTTGATTTTTAATAACATTGGGACTATTAGCAGAATTCAGATCTGGGTTCAGCTTTTGAATGACCTCGGGATGTTCAGAGTGGAGGGTTGGGTGGGGACAGGTTGAGTTTAATGCAAAAGCTATTATAAATGCAAAGTATAGGTGCTTAAATCTTACAAATACTATGCCCATGAGAATTTCATATGTTGCTGGAAGAAGAGCCCCTCCTCACATCTCCTCCTTCCCTCTTTTTCTTCATTTCTTTTTCCTCACTCCTCTCCCCTTTTCCTCTAGTTCTCTTTCTGCCTCTCTTTTCTCCACTTCTTCTTCCTTTGCTGCTTTAAAAGCAATGTATTGTATGAAAACAAATTTGCTCAGCAGTGAGATCTTACAGGTGAGTCATTTCTCCCCACGCTTTCTCTGCTCTTTATTCCTCCCTTTTTTCTCTGACCTCTCCTTTCTGTTCTGGTAAATGTGACCTTGCAGTGAGCAAATAAATCCCAGCTGAGATGGCCATTTGTTTGGCACAGCTGTAGCTTCAGGACAACGCTAGTCCCAGAGAATTTCAGGCTGTAAGCACCGAGGACCAGATTATACCTCCCTGACTCAAGTTGAGTCAGGATTTTACTCCAGAATTAGCAAGTCTACCCAGCGTAAACCCCTACTCAGATTAAGTAAGGGGTTAGAATCTGGCCCATAGTAAATGAACAGCGCAGTTGTGTAATAATTGCCAATGTAGCTCAGTGTGTGACTGCTCTGTCCCTGACATGCATCAGAAGCTCACATAACCCAGTGTTATCTCCCATCTTATTGACAATTCACCACTGAAATACATGGAATCACCAGTTTTACACAAATTTTAACTATTCATGAACCTTTACTGATTACTGTGTTGTTACGTGCCTTGCCTTTTATCCATTAAAGGCTCTGTGTGCGAGTGTGTAGCTTCTTTATTACATTGAATAACATCCAACTTTTCCTGCATTCTTGGGGAACGAGTGGAAGCAGTAAATACTTTGAGATGGGTTGATATTTCCAGTGCTGTGTCTCAGCTCAAGCATGTTGATCCACTGTACTTGAAAGCTATGAATATGAATCACATTCCTGTCACTGGGATCAACTGCAGATCTGTGCTGTCAGTGCAGCCCATAGCCAACAAAGGCGGGGGCTTGAACTAAACGAGTACTGGCATTAGCGAGAAGGAGAGATGAAAACTAAGGTTAAGGACACTTCATAGAGGGAGGTTTGCATAATGCGGCAGTACTGAAGTTTCCCTTGGTATAGCCTGCTACCTGAATACAGCTTCTGTGACAGAGTTCACCACATGCCTCTCATATCTTGTAAGCCCTTAATCCTGCATAAGTGATCAAGTGTCACAAGGCTGATGTGTTTCTCTTCTTTAGTCTTGGCTTGGGAATTTACTGACGTTTCAAGATGCAGACTCAGATTTACTTTTGTTGTTTGAAAATAGAGAATGGCAAAATCAGGGATGGATTTGATTTTGCAGAAGATGAGAAGGATGTTCTTGTGTCTGGTCTTGTGGCACAGGACTGCAGGCCAGGAGGTCTCGGTTCTGGTTCCCAGCTGTGCCTCTGACCGACTGTGGGACCTTGGGCACGTTCCCCTGTCTGTGCCTCATTGTCTGTAAACTGAGACTTAAGTGTTTGTAAGGAGCTTTTTCACCGTGGGCGGAGGGGCAACCCCACAGCTCCCAGCCACCACGGTGGTGGGGGAAACCATGGAATCGCAGCAGCAAGTCACAGACAGGTCATGGCTTCCGTGAATTTTTGTTTATTGCCCGTGACCTGTCTATGACTTTTACTAAAAATAACCAAGACAAAATCTTAGCCTTAGTGATGACACAAGATGGAACCACGGTATTGACGGTATTTGGGTAGTGTATTCAGTCTTTGCACAGAAACAGACACTGATGCACACTCATTATTGGAGTACAGCTTTGCTAAATTAAGATTTGGTCTTTTGAATCCAGCAGATCAAAAAGTTTCATACATATTTTTTCTGCACTGTCAGCAAAATAATAATGTACATAGACATAAAAACCCGAACTTTATATATATGCACACAGGGATGTGTGTGCGCTCATATATATGTGTGTATACGCATACTTAGAAGTGAACATTCTTAAATGCTGTATATGTATATGTGTAATATCTTATACATATAAATATATGGTCCATCATTCTAATTCCATGCACAACTGCACTATAACCATTGTGGTTTATACGATCACACTTCATAGATGCATGACTCACTGGCTTCATTCATGTTTCCATATGTATGTAGAAACATAGCAAAGCAGACATTCCTAGAGACATTGCAGGACAACCTCATTGAGATGGACATTCTCACCTCCTCCCGACATGACGGTGCTTACAATGATGGGTATGTGACACTTATGTGGTCTTTCTGTTTACTGTACAGTCATTATGATCTTTGCATGAAAGCATTTGTCACTTCAATGATGTTTTAAGGGCAATGCCATTTTTTGCCTCTTCTAAGATGGCTTTAAAAAATGAGGTTCCTGAGCTTGGAGCACAGCATCCTGTACATATTAATGGGACCCTCATTAATATGCTGATGATCCATAGCATCTCATTGGCTTTCTTTGCCATTTTGAAAATCATTTCACTAATAAGCTGTATCTGTAGCAATTTACAGTCCTTTACAAACTAAGGTTACTTGCATTTCAGTGAAGACTTTAAACTACTATGAGGCTGGCTGAACAATACTGCAAATGTTAAACTGATATTTTCCAGGTTCATTGCCTTACAAAGGAACAGAAGTATCTTTTTGACACTGATAGCAGTGATGATAGGGCATTTCTTTAAACCCAGGCCTTTGGTGTTGATTTAACATCCCATTTTGATGGTAACCATCACTTTTTTAATTTAACTTTTGATCATATAACTTTTTAAGTTATAAAGGGCTTCTAAGAAGATTACACAGTACACCAAACCTGTATGACATGCTGTGTGTTAGTGGTTTCCTAATTAAATAATCATCATCAACTGCAATACTGCTTGTTATATTTGTACACTGCAGATGCCTCTTCAGTGGGGACCAAATAAATCTGTAGCTAAATAAAGCAAAGAAATAAATTAATAGTGGAGACACTGCTGCAAGAATTAAAGTTTTAACCTAGACGAATAGTGGAAATAATGAGTCATGTTCTAGCAACCATTATTTTGTACAGTTAATTAACGGGTTTGCCAGAAGTAATATAAACATTGTTCTGAAAGAAAATCCACATCACTTTATACTGCACAAATTGTTCCATGACTTTTCTTCACAGCAATGTTTCTGCATGTGAGAGTTCGTCCCTATTATTACATGTGTGTCTTTGAGATGGAAACCTTGGGCCACATGCTCAACTGGCATAAACCAGCATAACCCCATTGACTTCAGTGGGGCGGTACTGATTTATCACTGCTCAGGATCTAGCCCATAAAATCATGACTAAAAATACTAGCTGCACTGGGCCTGATTCTGATCCCACAGTAGTGGAGTTACTCCTGATTTACACTGGCCTAGAGAGAGGAGAATCAGGCCTACCACCCAGGCTACCACTGTTTCTCCTTCCTGTCCCTTCACTCCTGAAGAAAATCCAGGAATAGAGGGATTCAGGTGCCTTAAAGTTCTCAAGAGCTTTTCCTGAAAATTGGAGTTTTCATTTACAGTTTGACCCAACTCCCATAGAAGTCAATGGGATTCTTTCCTCTGATTTTAGTGAGACTTGCTCAATGTCCTTACATTACTGTCTTCCATAAAACAACTAGGCTAAAATATGGCTGCTGTCAAAATGTAGGGATGGAAAACCGGGGACACTGTGGCAATTTCGACACCGTGAAAGGACTCCCTTTTCCCCATCTCCACACAGCAAAAAACAAACAAACAAAACAAAGCTCTCTTGCAGCAATCAGTATGTTTGGATAAATGTTCATGCTCTCCCCCACCTCCAACTTGCTCCCATTAAAATTCAATTGAAAGTTTCACTGGGAGCAGGAGCAGGCCCTCAGTCCTGCTTGCGTGAATTGATCTGTCCTAGCTATCCTTGGGATCTCTCATTTCACTGTAATGTGAGCTTTCCTGTGGAGACATCTCTTTCTGTCGAAGTGTTCTCTGCAGTATTGTTGGCACTGTGACGTTTTTCCTTTACTCTGTGTGACTTGTCTGTTTTTTATTCTTCTCTTCTGTGCATGGCATCCATGTATTTACAAAACATTGTGTGATGCTGCTTTCTTCACTCCGGAAGCAGCCACCGTCCCTAAGCTTTGAATTCTGCCTCTGCTTTTATTTTCGTGAAGAGTTACCTACTCTTTGTCTTTCTTCCCTCAGGCACTTCCTGTTTAAACCCGGAGGCACCTCTCCCCTCTTTTGTACAACATCACCGGGATATCCCCTGACGTCCAGCACTGTGTACTCACCTCCCCCTAGGCCTCTTCCCAGAAGTACCTTCTCTAGGCCTGCCTTTAATCTGAAGAAACCCTATAAGTACTGTAACTGGAAATGTGCTGCTCTGAGTGCCATTATCATCTCAGTCACGCTGGTGATCCTGCTTGCTTATTTTATCGGTAAGCATATTCCACTTTTCAGCCTTTTTATTCTCTACCCTCAGCGCCAGTGTTGCTAACATTTGGGAACTGCAAGACCAAGTTGGTTACACCCATAGTAACTAACAAGTAAGGCCTCCTGGGGCTTGTCTAGATGGAGAGTTAGTGTGTGGCAAGCTGAGGTGTAAATCTACAACACACTAGTCTGCCGTGCGCTAACTGGCTGCATGGACCATGCAACTGCGCACTAAAAGTTCTCAAGTGTGCTTTGACATATTCCAGTCTCAAATAGCAGCAAGTCAGTGTGCACTAGGGAACTTTTAATGTGCAGGTGCTGGGTCCACATGGATCTTTAGTGCGCAGCAGGCTGGTGCACTGTGGATTTACACGCCAGCTTGCTGTGCACTAACTCTCTGTCTGACAAGCCCTGAAACCTGTGTAAGCCCATTGAATTTGGTGGGTGTTGCAATGTGGGGCTCACTTCATTTAATAGTACCACCAAGGTTTAATAGAACCTGTTTCATATGCTGTATGTAAAGAGATTGAATTGTTCCTTTTCTGCTTGAGAAAGTGTTGGAATCAGCTAGAATGAGACAAGCCCTCCTACAATAAACCATAATAGCGAGACTGGGGTCCCGACTGTGCTCCCATCAAAGTCAGTGGGAGCCGAGTCAGACTCCAAATCCTGAAATGTTGGCTCTGTTCTTACTCCGGCAAAATCTCCACTTGGCTTGGAGCTAAATGTTGCTTGTCTTACACGAGTAATTTTATTGAAATTAATGGAACTACTTGCATGAATAAGGGGAACAGTCTGGGAGTTGTATTAGACTGAGGAAGTAGTTCAGGGGCTTTCGCTCAACATTTTGAGGGTTAGTGGAATAAATTAACTTTGAAATACAGAAGATCTGGAAAATTTGCTGTCCTGTTGCAGCTGTGCAACAACATTTTTGTTTGAGTTTTTTCTGCAATTGGTTTCCTGGATTTCTAAGGTTTCCAGTGCTTATTGCAAGGAGCAACTGAACTAGTAAGGTGAGAATAGTATTCCTCAACTTCTAAGGTCTAGGTATTACCTTTCATTTCTCTTCCTTCTTTGCTGATAACCCTGGTATTAGTTTATATAGGTTCTCTGCTAGACTCCTCTTTTAAAATGGCAATGATGCAAACTGTTGTGTAGCCACAGGTGAAAGAGCCTGTTCTGTGTGGCACAAACAAGCTGTTGTCTTTGATTTCACTGTAACTTCCTGTAGGCTAAAGATCTGTAAAATGTTGCGATAAGAACTAGCAAATGGTTACCTGGATTGAAAGATTTTTCGCTTTCATTTCATATGTGTATAATTATTACTACAGTTACCACCAATGATCAGTTTCACCATGTTCCCTTTATGTGTGCTGCTCTAATGACTGAATCTTTTCCACTGCTGACTCGTATTATACTTCGGTCACTTTTGTGCTTGCTATAATAGGAGCAGAAATGATTAATTAACCAGCATTAAATCAGTAACAGTTTGATGGAATGTACAGTCAGTTTTATCATTTGCTACTTACGTTTGAGCCTGTCTGTCTCATTTATCTAGCATTCTCCTTGTGCACTGAACAGGGTTCCATTGGACATTGTCTCTCCGTGTCAGAGGTATCTCTTCATAGCTCACTTAAAACGTTGGTGTCCATTAATGATGACTGTGGATGTATATACACTTTGCTGTGTTACAGACAGGTCTGGAAGGCTGACTTGCCCCTTAATGCTCTCCTGTTCAGAAACCTTTTCCAGCCGTTTTGAAGTCCTGATTTAATTCATAGTTAATATGGTTAAAAATTATGTCCATGGGTTATGCTTAGGTCCTTTTTTCCCCATTTGGATGAATCCTGTGGCATCTGCCAAGCACTGTGTGTTGCTGGCAAGGTGCCAGGAATGCTGATCAGGTTGAACTGTCGTAATTATGGGTCGTTATTGCTAATTTCTAAAGGAACTATCAATTATTAAAAATAAAATTCATCGGTTCAGTACAGCATAAACATA
This sequence comes from Emys orbicularis, assembly GCF_028017835.1. NCBI lineage: Eukaryota > Metazoa > Chordata > Testudines > Emydidae > Emys > Emys orbicularis. The sequence goes on from NC_088683.1 coordinate 353,006,327, forward strand.
TTTAACAAAGAGTATCACTGCCAGGCCCAATGATTTAATCAGCAGGCAAAAAAGCAGTTATTTAATTAGATTTTGATGAAAAATTGTGTTTAATTTCAAGTATAATCAATTATTAATTACTGTAATGAGAGACTCTGACTGGGTTTACTAATTAACTCATTTAAAAATTATGAATAACCTTTTCATTTGTAATTATTTTTTACATCCTGTCAAGTTGCAGATAAGAATTGTATCACCTCCCCAAAAAAATTTACTTTGATCAACTTCTGACAAGATGGGTTGTATCCTGATCAAAATTATGACGTTTTTAATAACAATGCATTTTTTAATTTTCTGGTCTGTTTACAAAATAAGTGCTTATTTATTGTTAGATCACTGATATTTATGTACTTCTGTATTTGTTTGTCAGAGTATTCAGATATCCTTACTCATGTTGAGTAGTATCTCACTGCTATTGATTTCCCTGAGACTGTTTGAATCGTTAAGGTATTGTTGAACATGAGTAAGAGTGGCAAAATATAGCCCTTATTATGTCTAGTGAATGTTGATAACTTGGCCAGTTGCCACTGGCTCTTGCCAGTTAAAGTAATTATGAAAATTCTCTTTTATGACCATTGGCCCAATCCAAAAGAAGTTGAAGTCAATGGAAAGACTCCCATTAAAGTGAGCAAGCTTTGGATCAGGGCCCCTGGCAGTGATTTGGAGTTTAATTCTCTTTCATCCACCTAGCAGTTGATACTAGTGCTCCAGTCCACTGGGGAAGGTAGTGCACCAGAATGCCATTCACAGCACAGCCCTCCATTCAAATGAAAACAAAAACAAGAAAACTACCTCAAGCAGAGTTTTCTTAACCTGAAACGAGCCAGAGACTTCATGAACTCCACTAGGGACTTTGCTATTGCCAATATGTTTTATGTGCCGGGTGCTCAGATACAAAACAGACACACACACAGATATTAGAGAGATGAGGTGGGTGAGATAATATCTTTAATTGGCCCACCTTTTGTTGGTGAAAGAGACAAGCTTTCAGGCTTACACAGAGCTCTTGCTTAGGTCTGGGATGGATGGACGGATACATCGATCAGCATGAAAACAAAGAGCCATTTGGACCTTTTTGAAACTCTTTGCAGGAGACAGTTGCATTTTTTTAAAACACATCTGCAGCATCCACTATGTTATCTATTTAAGACTGAAAAGCCATAGAGCAGCAGGTGTATTTCCATTTTACCAAAGAGTTTATGCTCTTTAATAGTCTGTGGCTTATTTATCTTGCTGTTCTTTCATTTCAAAGATCTGGGGGTGGGGGGCAATTGGGAAAGAAGCAAGAGTCCATATAAACTTAATGACTGGCAGCATGTGTAAACATTGTGCTCTAGCTGAAGCTTTTGCAGGATTGAATCACTGGTCTTGAGAGATAATGGCAAACAAAATAGAAAAAAGCCTATTAAGCATCAGAGGCTATTTTTCATTGGAATTAACCAGCTTTAAATTCACTCTCTACTATCTTTTCAAATATTCATTGAGACTACACTAAGTCAATTGCAACAATGCACACCAATAGCAGAGCACTGCATGCACTGACAGCTAATGCAAAGGAAGAGCCTTATATCCAAATCCTGAAGACACTTCACAGGCTGGTCTTGTAAGGTGCATACGCCAAAGAGAAAACTGTATTAGGTCAAGGCTGCAACATAAAAACTGCAAGGGCAGTGAAATCAGAGCCACTGAAAGGAAAGACTTCTTTAGGCAGCCTGTAACTAATCTGCAAATTTGCTGTTCCTGGAGGTCATGGAAACACATGTTGTGGCTGTAATTTTAACAGAAATTGTTCATTTGGGGACTGTTTGTACTATTTTCAATTATACAAGGTACGGCAGTAACAAGGATGAACAAATCCTGTGCTCCAGAGTATTAAACTGTGTAGCTGGTTGGGGGAGTCAGGAAGGAATTTTTTCTCCCATGTACAAAAAGGCACAAGTGGCAAACTCCAAATCCTGCCTCCTTTTCTGCAGGCGTGGAGGGCTTTGCTTGCACTGGAACGAGTCTGGTTCCACTGTGCAGTAACTGAATAGAATTTGGGGATCCCGCATGCCCCTGCCCGCCCCTCTTCCAAGGCCCCGCCTCTGCTCACTCCATCCCCCCTCCCTCTGTTGTTCGCTCTCTCCACCCTCACCCACTTTCAGCGGGCTAGGGCAGGGGATTAGGGTGTGGGAGGGGGTGAGGGTTCCAGATGGGGGTGCGGGCTCCAGGATGGGGCCAGACATGAGGGGTTCAGGGTGTGGGAGGTCGTTCCAGGCTGGGGCAGGGGGTTGGGGTGTGTGAGGGTCTGAGGGCTCCAGCTGGAGATGTGGGCTCTGGGGTGTGGCTGGGGATGAGTGGTTTGGGGTGCAGGAGGGAGCTCAGGGCTGGGGCACAGGGTTGGGGTGTGGAAGAGGATGAGGGCTACATTTGGGGGGTGCAGGCTCTGGGGTGGGGCTGGGGATGAGAGGGTCAGGGTTGCAGGAAGGGGCTCCAGGCTGGGGCTGAGGGGTTCCCGGCTAATGGGAGCAGCAGAGTCAGCGCTCGAGGTGGGAGCAGTGCGTGGAGACCTCCTTGCCACCCCTGCACCTAGGAGCCGGACATGCCGTCTGCTTCCGGGAGCTGCCCGGAGCCAGGGCAGGTAGAGAGCCTGCCTTAGCCCTGCTGCGCCACCCACCGGACTTTTAGCAGCCTATTAAATCTCCCAGATTGCTTTCAATAGCCCCCAGGAGATCGAGGCCAATTCTGGTAGACTCCCGGCCAATCCGGGAGGGTTGGCAACCCTAATATGTGGTAGGAACAAGGGCTGCTAGGACAGCTCTGTGGAGAAGCTCTGCTATCACTCCACATCTTGGGAGAAAAAATTCTGTCCCCATAGAGATCATAGGCATTAGAAATGGAAAAGACTTGTTAGATTATCCAGCTCTTTCATGTCCACCAGCTGCTTGGCTAGATACTAGGAACAGTATTGGTTTCTAAGTGAATTAGGGATGAAGAGTAGTTGCTTTCATCTGAAACAGAAGAAGTATCTTCCTGATCCAGTTACCAGGCCAGATGGATGTATAATTTGATGTAGTAAAGCACTTGCTATTTTCCTGCATTTTAAGCATGTGATGCGGTTGCATTTCACAAACACCAAAAGAGATGTGCATTTGATTCAAATTAAAGATACGGATGGAAAATGTATTACAGAGCCAAAACAGCCACTCATTTGATTGGAGTCAGATCGCTCTCTGCTGTTTCAGCTCTCCATTTATTTAAACTCCTTACAGCCACTGTTTCACTTAGAGCTGCATTGCTCACGACCGGCAAAAGGCTTCAACAGTAAAACGGTTCCAGCACTGTGATGTGTTTATAAAGCAGCTTTCTTTTTGTTGTTTAAAGATTGTCCCAAAAGCTAACTTGAGCTCAGTTTATCCTTGATCCTTTGACGCTGTATACTAACCCTAGTTCAGCTCAGCTTTCCGAAATTTCTAGCTATCTAGCTATGCATTTCTGATACAGCAATTACCATGGTGTCTGGGCACCACCTGAGATCAATAGGAAAGTCACTAATGCTTCATTCTTCAGCTTGTACTGTATTTATTTAGCCTATGTTTATACTGAGATATTAAGGCTTTCTTTCACTCACCTTAAAATATAGCCCAATATTTTGCCCTACCAATAAATTTCCTTTTCTTTTTTCACTTTTCTTTTCTAATCCAGGATTAAGGGTTTTGTTTGTCTTCTTTTAATTTACAGGACCCTTTCCATTCCTTATTTCCATCTAATCTCAGCTAAGAAAGACACAAACAACACACCAAAGAATCCTTTCTGGCAAAGCCTTTATACATTGTGATCTGTTTTTTAGAGCAAGGGACTTGGCATCACAATTCAATTAACATTTGTGTCCTGCAATTATTTCATGGGTAGTGTGAGACTTAATTAATTACTATGTGCAAAACACTGAGACCCAGTGTCGAAAGGTACAATAAAAGAGCAAGTATTATTATTCTTCATCCACAACTGTCGTTCTGATATAACACCTATATTTAGACCTAGATTCGATTTTTATTGGTAAATTACAGTAAATGTTGACTTTACTGTACACACACACATTGAAAAAATATTAGAAATCTACAGATAAACCAAGTGAGAAAAATGCTGCTTGAAAACTTCTTAGAATCAGAATCCAATGATTTAAACTTTGGAATTAAGCTTTTTATAAATGGATTAGCAAATGAATAGTAAAAACAGGTATGATTTGTTGATTTAAGGATACTTACTCTGTGTATTTTGACGTGTGATGTTGATGATTTTGTTTTAACAGTTTAGAAAGCTTTAACTTTTGAATCTCAGCGTCTACTGTCATTAAATAGTTGTCGGGCTCTTCTCCCACCCCTCCCCCCCAATTTCCTGCAAATGTGAAAATTTAAATAGTTAAAAATAATGGTTAAAAATGCTTAACATCCATAGTTTTGCACAATTGTGAAATTTTAAATCTAAAAATGATTATAAATACACAACAATATTATCTGTTGAAGTTATAAAAAACATTGAATTCTGCCAAGCCTACTTATAGTGCCTAAAGAGCACAATCAGGTTGGGTCCCACTGTGCGCAACGTTGTACAGACATATAATAAATGACAGTCAATGCATCAAAGAGCTTACAGGCTAAATGAAATGTGTTCCTTTCTGTCTTTCCAGTTTTTCATACAAGTGCCCATCACCATAGCATCTGAGCACCTCCCAAAGACAAACTACAATTGATATTTTAAAAAGTATTGTAATTCATAGGCTCCTGTATTATCAGCATGAGAACGATGGCCTGATTCTTCTCTGACATGCATCATTATTAAACAGGATCAACTTCATTTACATTAAAACTGGTGCAACTGAGATGGAAATCAGTCCAGAGTATCCTAACCATGCTGTCTGGTCCCATTAAAATCAATGGCAAAGCCCCCATAGATTGCAGCAGGATCTGGATTGGGCCTTAGGAAAGTTTACAAACAAAAACTGTTGTGATTCTGGAAAGTGGTCCGACTGAAAGCATAATATATCAACTGGATGCTGACCCTTCAGTCTGGTGTTAAGTGATCTTGGTGATAATCTCACCCCTGAACTCCACATTTTGCCCATGTGAATTACCTCTGGGAACCGGAGGCATGAAAAGAACTCTTAACTAAATGGAAAGATGCCATCAAAATGCTGCTATTGACTGACCCTTGAAAAATGCTTGATTGAGACAATTCAGAGGAACCCCTTATGTTTTTTTGTCCTACAGTAAGGATGGTGGGGAAACTCTGAGCCCTTTCTTCCTGTGGGCTAGCCTCCTTCATACTCTGCTCTTATTAAGGAACAACGCTTAGGGCAGCTGCTGTGTGTAACGTGTACAAGATACATGTTGAGTAGCACTGAGCGAGAGCAAGCTGCCTGCAGGGATCTGGCAATGGAAGTTTTCATTGGGCAGTTCTAGGGTGAATCACTTTAATGTTTAAGTCACTTTACCAACTTTCCCCTAAAGTTATATAAAATACATAAGGCTCTCTAAAGTGCAGAGCAGTACCTCACTATCTCTGAGAGAGCAGAGGAGGCTGCACTTTAGGACTGTACTTGTAAGCAAGGCAGCAATCATTAGGGAGAAGAAACAAGCGAAGGGCAAACATTTGTCAGGGTAAGTCATTGCCAGTCCTTCCCTTCACGCTTTTTCTTCCTCTGCTGCTGCTTTAGTCACGTTGTGAAATAATTATAATTGAAATTGTTTCTTGCTTTCCACATCCAGAAAGAGTCTTTCTTGTTATAAGAGAGTGAGCATCTCTTTTTGTTTTTGTGGGGGGTTTTTGGCTTAGCATTTTGTCTTTGGACAGCAGCCACAGTTAGCTTTATAGCCCAAGAAACAGGAAGCTGAGATGCTTTAATGGCAGCTTTAAAATAAAGGTGTTAAAGATACAAGATCCGACTTTTTAGCTACCCTTGTGGAGATCAGTTCATTCAAATGGGTGTTGGGGAACTAACTGTAGTCACAGTGGTATAGATGGTTCCCTTAATTTCAGCCCTAACCAATATCTGTAACCTGACATTAACAGCGTTGGGTCAAGGAACTATATGGTTGTATGTAAACTGTTGAAAGAAAAAATCTCTCTTTGTCAGAAAATATGGCTTAAAAAGAAATAGAAATTATCTTCTGTTTTAGCAGCAGCTCAAAACAACAAATATAGAAATCTTTTTAAATTAATCTAACAATGGAAGTGTTGTCCAAGAAGCCAAATGGTTCCAAGTATAAAATCTAAAAAGTACTTTGAACTTTCATAATTATAATGCATGCTCATTTTATAGCTCAGATTCCAGAGTTTTACAAGGATAAAATCTTGGCTTTTTCCATGTTCATGAAAGCCACATACGTTCCCAGCTGGGTTTTGCAAAATCATTGCACTGGAAACTGACAGTGCTCATGTAGTCACATTTTCGTGGGGCTCTTCATGCGAGCATGTTGAACTGCTTACCAGATGCTAAAAAGCAATACATTTTATAAAACAAACAATGAAAATGGAGTTGTAATATGCAAGGGCAGCAAGTTCTGAAACCAGGTCATTGAATTCCTACTTGCAGAAACAGTCAGCAGTCCTTCAGAAGTACACTGGGAAGAATGCTGATTAATCTCATCTCATTGAGCCTGATCCAGTGCTTACTGAAATCAGTGGAAAGACTCCCTTCTTCTTCAATGGATCCAGCTACAATGGGCTTTTCACAGAATTTAAGGCCACAAGGGATCATTACATAAACTAGTCTGATCTCCTGTATATCACAGACCATAGAATTTCACCCAGTTACCCCCGTATTGAGTCCAATAAGTTGTGTTTGACTAAAGCATATCTCCCAGGAAGACATCCAGCCTTGATCTGAAGACATCAAGAGATGGAGAATCCATCACTTCCCCGGTATCTTGGTTCAGTGGTTAATCACCCTCGCCGTTAAAAATGTGTGCTGAATTTCTAATTTACATTTGTCTGGCTTTAGCTTCTAGCCATTGGTTCTTGGTATGCCTTTCTCAGCTAGATTAAAGAGCGCTTCAGCACCCAGTGTTTTCTCCTCACGAAGGTACTTATACATTGTAATCGAGTCACCACCAAATATATCTGGTCCTGCTGATTTAAAAAGGTCTGTGCCCAGTAGAACTTGTGTAACATCCTCTTTAGTTATTAATAGACTGAAAAGTACTTTGTCATCCTCATGTGATATGAGTGCATCATCCTGCTTGTTTTCAAATACAGAACAGAAATATTTATGGAATACTTCTGCCTTTTCTAAATAATTATTAACAATTTTACCTTCTTCATCTAATAGTGGGTCTATTCTATTACTAGTATTTATTTTGTTCCTAGTATACTAAAAAAGCTCCTTATTGACCTTAGCCCAGCCAGCCATGGATTTTTCCTCTGCTATCTTTAGCTTCCCTTATCAATTTTCTGCTTGTCATAACTTCTGATTTATGTTGATTGGTAACTATTTCCCCCTTTTTTCAATTTTTTTTATTTCTAATTTCTGCGTTCACTTTGCCACTGAGCCAGGATGGGCTTTTAGCCAAAGTTGTCTTGTTTCTTGATTGGGGAATTGTGGCTTTTTGACCATTTAATAAACTCTTCTTAAAGAACTCTCAATTTTCATTCATATTTTTGGGTCTAAATTTGTCCTCCCAATCAATTTTGCTCATAATTTTCCTCAGCTTTGGGAAATTAGTCCTTTTGAAACACCAAATATATATAATACTGTTAGGAACTATCCTCTGCTTGCTCATATTGAACCTAATCAGGTCAATACCAGGTTTATGTGAAGGAGAAACACTTTACAGTTTTAGTATAATAAGAATATGGTCCAGATCCTCCAGCCTGGTCAGATGCGCTTGGGGTCTTGGGGGAAAAAATGGCACTAAGTCACCTTTGACATTCCCCAGTATTGGGACTGCAAGGTGCTGGTCTAGTTCCTCATACACGACACATCAGCCATTTTAAAATTAACCCTACTTTCAGCTACCTCCTGATTAATTAACATACTACCTCTGTCTCAAGCATTTAGACTTCTGATCAATCTGTCTGTTTATTTATTTATTATATGGCCCCATGCTTAGCCTCTGTAGCTTTTTATTATTATGACACATGACATCATTATGAGGCTCTCATCACACTTAGAGCATGAAAAACAATGCATAGTGCAGTTTTCACCAGTATAACAGAGAACACAATTTGTCCCAATATCAGCAATAGCTAGAGCCTTGTGAAATGACTTGTTTTTGCTTAATGAGTATGTGTGTGTGCAAGCAATTATTTTTGTGAACGCAATGGGCCCTTGCTAATTCTTAGCTATAACAGAGAGACCCATTGCTAATGATCAAATTAGAAAATATATACATACATAACATGAATATGTGAAAATGCCATCCCTCCCCCCACCGCCTACCCCTGTTATACAGGCAGTAAGAAATTCTGTGCACAGACTTAGAGAGAATGGCTTCTGTTTAGAAATAGCTCAAAACAGTCAAGTTCTGGCTGATCAAGAGCTGGGCTACACATCCATAAAGATCCCACTGAGCTTGGTATTTGCACGGTGGCGTTGTGAAACTCAGCCAGAGGTTATGGCTGTACAACAGGAGCGGGTGGGTGAGGTTCTGTGGCCTGCAATGAGCAGGCCATCGTACTAGATGATCATCATGGTCCTTTTAGGCCTTAAAAGTCTATGAAACCACATGTCAGTGTCACAACATGAAAGTCAGCCCCTTGCATGCTTAATCCACCCCTGGGTTTAGGATTGTTTAATAAAAGGGGTTACCTGAATGTAATTTCCTCTTCTTGTATTAAAAGAAAGGAAATGGACTCTCAGATTTGGTCACTAAAGTTTACTTGTAGTGAGTTTTTATAGTTGTACTACCTTCCCCCTCTCCCCCCCCCCCCCTGAAAAATACACATTTGACACGGCGAGTGCTGGCACAGCATTTATGACAGTGACGTAGACGTGCCGGCGGACTCTTCATTTCACAGCTCAGACTGACCTTTGCACATGAACGCTGAAGAGGAATCAATTTTACAGGTCTTAATATCTCCTGAAAGGAGTTCTCTTCAAGTCTGTGTTTTTATTTCATACTAATTACTGGGGAATAACGTAATTTAATTACAGTTAAGAAGAGAGAGAAAGAAACATTTCCCATAATGGATTTTCTTTCACTGTTTTTAAACACTATACGTTGGTGCGGGGGTAACGAGTCATAATAATAGGCTCAGATAAGAATGTCGGTGACACTGAAAAATACTCCTGAATTAGAGTTCAGTGATTATTCCCCCCCCCGCCCCCGCCTTCCTTTTCTACTATAAATTACAAAATATCTTCAAAACCTTATGTGCAGGGTTTGGTATAAATTTCTATTGGGCTTTGTGATGGGTAGTATGGTGCCTAGAGGTCAGCCCACCCCTGGCAAGTGGCATGGCCCTTTAAAATTTTGGAAGGCCTGATGTATATACCAGGACCTAGAAGATATTGGTAGAGAGAGGAAGCGATCCCCCAAATAAGTGGTTTTGGGGAGGAGATCCCATCACTGATCTTTGAGTGTGTGAGGCCAGGAGCCTTGCAGAGGGGGCAGGGCAATGCTCCCATCTCACCCAACCAGTTGAGATAAGCTTTAAAGAACCAGCATATATGCTACCTCCTCCTTGGTAGCAGGAGAAGACTGCCTGCTGAACCCTCTGAGAATGAGGACTAATTAGAGGAAAAGAGCCACCGAAAAGAGAAGCAGGCTGAGGCTCTACGGCTGGCAAAATTACAGCCTACCTCCAAGGAGGAGAGTTGGGGACTCCTGGCCTAGGAATAAAGGTCTGAGTTACTCGCTCCATGAGGAGGGCTGTGTTTCATGCCTTAAGGAGAGACAAAGTGACGGTTTGAAGTAGGAGGAGAATAGGGGATTCCTGTTCTGAGAGAGTGATCATTTGAACCATAACCCCAGCTCCAGGAAGAGGGTAGGGGGTAGCTCCTGAACAGGGGCATGAGAGTTGACCAGAACTAATGTGTGGACGCAGGGTGGGGTGACCTGCGGTAACTAACAAAGTGTGTTACACTTTATTGAAAAATGTATGCAGTAAGGCATGAGGTAACGTAAGGATGGCAGAATCTGACCCTGAATGATTAGGTAGCAGAATTGATTTGTTTTGGGAATGGCCCATGATCTTCAAGTTAAAAATTAACAGCCCCTCCCCCAATTACCAACCTTTCTGACATACCTCTTTGCTTGACTTTGTCGTGCCCTGTACTAAAGCCCATCCACATTGCGATCAGAAACATGCTAACTACACCACAATTTAAAGAGACGGTGGGAGCAGTGCATGGAAACCTGTTTCAAACATGGTAGTACATAATACAGCTGGAGCATGGTGCATTGTCCACCTCATACAGTTGTAGCATGGATGGTTTCAATATCCAATGAAAAGGGACACTTTATTTTTATTTTTTTAAAGAGTACCGGGGGAATAATGCCCTTGCCCATACTAAGGTTATTTCTCAAAAATTTCCCACTATTGCTTACACTGGTTCTACCACAAGGTGGAGCAGAACCATTGTTAGCAAAGGTGGGAAATATTAGAGAAATACACCTAGCGTGGTGGTGTAGAAAAGGCTTTACATGGCTCCTGACATTTTACTGCCAAGTAAAACACCTAAGCAGTGTTAGATTCCAGCAGTAAAAAATTGAATTGGCACTTTATCTAGTGCTCATTCCACTGCTAACACTCAGGGAGCTGAACCAGTATTAGTAACCACTGGAAATTTTGGGGAAACGAGGCTAGTGTGGAAAAGGCCGGCATGGACCGCATCCCAGGACAACCCCATTGTAACTGGTTCCTCTGACACAGTTATTTTGCAGAATAGATGGGACCAAAAGGGTAGCCCAAATGGCCTCAAACACAATTATCTAAGCATGGATAGTCATTCAGCTGTGTGAAACGCAGTCATTCTGATTTGCTACCATTTTACACCCACCCGTCACAGGTGTAGATGATGACATAAGGTTCACGGCAGTGGAGAATCAGGTCTGTATCGGTATGTCTACACTATACCTGTGAGTGAGGCTCTATGCCTGGGTAGAGAGGCTCACAGTAGCTAGGCTGTGGCTAGTGTGTTAAAAATAGCAGTGTGGACAGGGCAGTTCAGGCAGCAGCTAAGGCTCTCAAGCTCACCCGACCCCCTGTATCTGAGCTCGGATGGCTAGCCCCAGTCTCCACCAGAGCTGCAATGTTCCCAGTGCTGTTTTTACTATGCTAGGTTGGCTTGAACTACCATGAGTCTCTCTGCTTAGGCTGGGAGGCTCACTTCCAGCTGCAATGTAGACATACCCTAGATGTCCATAAGTCACACCTGCTTGTAAGCGGTACAGGTAGCAATGAGCCTTTTGCCATCTCTCTGAAAATTGGCCCAAATTTGGCAAAATAATAAGCCTCTGAAAAATCTCTGGTCACACACGTTCAGTAGAGACTTGTTTGAGTCTGGTAGCTAAAGTCTTGGAAGATTCCACCTGCACTGACCATGCTCCATCCCCTCACAACTCCTGATGCTGATCAGACTGTGCCATTGCCACAAAGCAACTAAACATGCTCCATTTATGAATGGACTGCACATGCGGCATCTCCACAGAGTGCCTGAGTATTCTCCAACTTGGAGATGCAGGGGCTGAGCAGGCTTTCCTTGCAATTACTCCTCCTATCAGGATTCTTGTGGGAAAAATAATATGTGATCATGTCATTAAAGACAGTTATCATGATGCATATGCACAAGGGAGCCAAATTAAAGTTGCACAGGCAACCTTAATTCTGACATTTTCTACCTTTTATGTTCATGACTTTGCAACCTTTGCATTCTCTTAACATTGTTTTTGGGATGTAATTAACTAAAAAGGTGGCTGTGGGCCTCATTATAGAATGCTGTGGGTTGCATTTGACCGGTTTTTGCCTTTTTCTGTCTGCTGGATTAGACCTGAGGCTGGAATTAACAGATTGGCAGGTGTGTTAAAATTTGTTATTGAGAGAGCTTTTAGCACTGATCTGTACCATTCACTTAAGATTTATAGCTCCCTTGAGTCCTGTGCTGGATTTTGCCCAGGGTCTCTAGGGAGGTGGGGAAATTCCAGTGTCATTAATTGTACTGTGTCATCCATTTAATCAGCTTTCCCAGATAGTACATTTGTATCAATTTGCCAGGCTTTTGTACAGAGAAAGTGGGGTTTTCTGCCCGAATTAACTTTCACCATTACTTGTTTTTTTCAAGTTTGTTTGGAGAGAGATAAGAAAGTAAAATAAAGTGCACCTTCATCTCCTAAGTCTCCTTAAAACAATGAAGTGCCCCCTTAAAACATCTACATAATGAAACCTTCACTTCCATATGCTTAATGATAAGGCCAGAGGTAAGTAGGGAAGTGGGATACCTGGAGGAAACACAAGGAGGAGGGTGCAAAAGGGAAAGCCTCCTTATTCATACTGAGAAAGTAGGGCAATCAGCTACTTATATTAGGTGCCTGTACACGAACGCAAGAAGCCTGAGAAACAAGCAGGGAGAACTGGAAGTCCTGGCACAGTTAAGGAACTATGATGTGATTGGAATAACAGAGACTTGGTGGGGTAACTCACATGACTGGAGCACTGTCATGGATGGGTATAAACTGTTAAGGAAGGACAGGCGGGGGGGAAAAGGTGGAGGAGTTCCACTGTATGTAAGAGAGTGGTATGATTGCTCAGAGCTCCAGTATGAAACTGGAGAAAAGCCTGTTGAGAGTCTTTGGGTTAAGTTTAGAGGCGAGAGCAAAAAGGGTGACGTCGTGGTGGGCATCTGCTATAGACCACCAGACCAGGAGGATGAGGTAGATGAGGCTTTCTTCGGACAACTAACAGACGTTTCCAGATCACAGGCTCTGGTTCTCATGGGGGACTTCAATCACTCTGACATCTGCTGGGAGAGTAATACAGCAGTGCATAGACAATCCAGGAAGTTTCTGGAGAATGTTGGGGACAACTTCCTGGTGCAAGTGGTGGAGGAACCAAATAGGAGCCGTGCTCCTCTGGACCTGCTGCCCACAAACAGGGAAGAATTGGTAGGGGAAGTAGAAGTGGGTGGCAACCTGGGTAGCAGTGACCATGAGATGGTCGAGTTCAGGATCCTGACACAAGGAAGAAAGGAGAACAGCAGAATACAGACCCTGAACTTCAGAAAAGCAGACTTTCACTAGGGTTACCATATTTTGAGTGTCCAAAAAGAGGACACTCCACGGGGCCCCGGCACCGCCCCCAGCCCCGCCCACGCCCCCGCCCCAACTCCACCCCTTCCCCAAAGTCCCCGCCCCAACTCCGCCCCCTCCCCTGCTTCCCGCGAACATTTGATTCGCGGGAAGCCTGAAGCAGGCAGCAGGTAAGCTGGGGGAGTGGGGGGAGGAGGCGCGGCCCAGTCTGGCCCCCCCAACCGAGCGGCTCCCTCCGGCAGCCGGCCCCGGGCCAGCCCCCGGCCGAGCACCCCCGGGCCAGCCCCCGGCCGAGCACCCCCAGGCCAGCACCCCCGGCCCGGCCCCAGCACCCCCGGCCCCCGGCCCAGCACCCCCGGCCCCGGCCCGGGCCCCGGCCCAGCACTGCTGGCCCCCAGCCCGGCCCCAGCCCCCGGCCCAGCACCCCCGGACCCCGGCCCAGCGGCCCCGGCCCGGGCCCCGGCCCAGCACTGCCGGCCCCCGGCGCAGCCCCAGCCCCCGGCCCAGCACCGCCGGGCCCGGCCCGGCCCCGCACCGCCGGCCCCGGGCCAGCCCCCGGCCGAGCACCCCCGGCCGAGCACCCCCGGCCCCGGCCCGGCCCCCGGCCCAGCACCCAGCGGCGCCGGCCCCTCCCTATTTTCCCGGACATGTTCGGCTTTTTGGGATTTCCCCCCGGACGGGGATTTGAGGCCCCAAAAGCCGGACATGTCTGGGAAAATCCGGACGTATGATAACCCTACTTTCACTCCCTCAGGGAACTGATGGGCAGGATCCCCTGTGAGGCTAATATGAGGGGGGAAGGAGTCCAGGAGAGCTGGGTGTATTTTAAAGAAGCCTTTTTGAGGGTGCAGGAACAAACCATCCCAATGTGCAGAAAGAATAGCAAATATGGCAGGAGACCAGCTTGGCTTAACAGAGAAATCTTCAGTGAGCTTAAACACAAAAAGGAAGCTTACAAGAAGTAGAAACTTGGACAGATAACTAGGGAGGAGTATAAAAATATTGCTCGAGCATGCAGGGGTGTAAGCAGAAAGGCCAAAGCACGGTTGGAGTTGCAGCTAGCAAGGGATGTGAACGGTAACAAGAAGGGTTTCTACAAGTATGTTAGCAACAAGAAGGTGGTCAGGGAAAGTGTGGCACCCTTACTGAATGGGGGAGGCAACCTAGTGACAGATGATATGGAAAAAGCTGAAGTACTCTATGCTTTTTTTTGCTAAGGTCTTCACAGACAAGGTCAGCTCCCAGACTGCTGCACTGAGTGACACAGTATGGGGAGTAGGTGAGCAGCCCTCAGTGGTGAAATAACAGGTTAAGGACTATTTAGAAAAGCTGGACATGCACAACTCCATGGATCCGGATCTAATGCATCTGAGGGTGCTGAGGGATTTGGCTGATTGCAGAGGGATTTGGCTGATTGCAGAGCCATTGGCCATTATCTTTGAAAACTCATGGCGATCAGGGAAGGTCCCGGGCGATTGGAAAAAGGCAAATATAGTGCCAATCTTTAAAAAAGAGAAGAAGGGGAATCCGGGGAACTACAGACCGGTCAGCCTCATCTCAGTCCCTGGAAAAATCATGAAGCATGTCCTCAAGGAATCCATTTTGAAGCACTTGGAGAAGAGGAAGGTGATCAGGAACATTCAACATGGATTCAACAAGGGAAGTCATGCCTGACCAACCTGACTGTCTTCTATGATGTGGATATGGGGAAAGCAATGGACATGATATATCTTGACTGTAGCAAAGCTTTTGATACGGTCTCCCACAGTATTCTTGCCAGCAAGTTAAAAAAGTATGGATTGGATGAATGGACTATAAGGTGGATAGAAAGCTGGCTAGATTGTTGGGCTCCATGGGTAGTGATCAACGGCTCAATGTCTAGTTGGCAGCCGGTATCAAGCGGAGTGCCCCAGGGGTCGTCCTGGGGCCAGTTTTGTTCAACATCTTCATTAATGATCTGGATGATGGGATGGATTGCACCCTCAGCAAGTTCGCGGTTGACACTAAGCTGGGGAGAGAGGTAGATATGCTGGAGGGTAGGGATAGGGTCCAGAGTGACCTAGACAAATTGGAGGATTGGGCCAAAAGAAATCTGATGAGGTTCAACAAGGACAAGTGCAGAGTCCTGCACTTAGGACAGAAGAATCCCATGCACTGCTACGGGCTGGGGACCGACTGGCTAAGCGGCAGTTCTGCAGAAAAGGACCTGGGGATTTCAGTGGACGAGAAGCTGGATATGAGTCAATCGTGTGCCCTTGTTGCCAAGAAAGCTAATGGCATATTGGGCTGCATTAGTAGGAGCATTGCCAGCAGATCGAGGGAAGTGATTATTCCCCTGTATTCGGCAGTGGTGAGGCCACATCTGGAGTACTGCGTCCAGTCTGCAGAAGAGAAGAGTGAGAGGGGATTTGTTAGCAGCCTTCAACTACCTGAAGGGGGGTTCCAAAGAGGATGGAGCTCAGCTGTTCTCACTGGTGGCAGATGACAGAACAAAAAGTAATGTTCTCAGGTTGAAGTGGGGGAGGTCTAGGTTGGATATTAGGAAAAACTCTTTCACTAGGAGGGTGGTGAAGCACTGGAATGGGTTACCTAGTGAGGTGGTGGAATCTCCATCCTTAGAGGTTTTTAAGGCCCGGCTTGACAAAGTCTTGGCTGGGTTGCAGTTGGTCTTGCTTTGAGCAGGGGATTGGACTAGATGACCTCCTGAGATCTGTTCCAGCCCTGATATTCTATGATTCTATGGCAGAAAGGACTGGGTTTTAAGGCTCAATATGTGAGTTACTGAGCATGTCATCCTGATTCAGTTAAGCACAAGAGTAGTTCTGTTGGAAGTCAGTGGAACTACTGACGTTGTTAAAATTAAATATGTGCTTAAAGTCCTTTGCTGGATCAGAGGGACCAGCTTTTTGTTCTGTGATTGTACCGCATCTATCACAACCGTGATTGGGGCTCATAGATGCTACCACAATACAAATAATAAATAACAAGAGCTGAACTGTAGCTGATTTAACTTGGTGAATTACATTCCTTCAATTAGGGTTCAGCAATTATAGGTGCCTAATGAAATGGTATATGTAAAATTATATCGTGCATAACAGGCTAACCCAGAATTTTAGTAGTTGCAAAGCAGGGTGGGAAGCCCCCTGTCTGTGCTCATTTCTCTAATTGAAGTGAATACTCCAATGGGAAATTTCTATTGCTAATATTCTATACACAAATTAAAACACCATTTAGCGATACGGTGGGGACCATATTATAATTGACTTTGATCGTGAAGAAATCTCAGTAATATATATATTAATATGGCCGCTGTCATAAAGGGAATCTGGAAGGAAAAATATTATTTTACTGAGAAAGGCCTGAGCATGTATAACACCAAATTTACTAGCATCTGTGGGACCGGAATAAGCTGCACAAGTGCAGTAAGCTGCCTAACAGCAGCAAAATGTTGCTGAGGTTCATCTTTCGACTTCCTCTTCTGCTTTCTCATTGCCGCAAGTGTGGGGAGGAAATTATAGATTATACATGAGCAGACAGCTTCTTTGATAAGCCAGGACACCTTTACATATAAATCGTTTATTTTTTTTCATAGGTTGACACTTGAAAAGAGCCTCCTGAGGAAATGAATATAAATATGCTAAACATTTAAAATGCATCTTGTCCCTCCGTGCAGGAAATGACAAGCCTGTGAGTGTGCCACTATAAAGCTGGTGGGGGCAGTGATCATCTATTAGCACTTTGAATGAACAAGCAATCACTTGAAATTCTTTGATCCCCACGGTAATTAGGGAGACCTTGAATAGGAAGTGCTGACTCTTTACGTTGAACAAACATTGAGTTTAACCACTTCATTTCATAGTATTTCTTTCTAGTCACTTCCTTGAAGCTTTCAAAGGGTGCTTCATCTGGAAGCTCCGTTGTTGCTTTTAAGAGCAATTGACAACTAAATGAAAATATAAAATATTCTGCTAAGAAGGAACTGTTACTATTTGCAGGCCATTTACTTGCACCTTGGAAGTCTCTAGTGTAGCTGCAACACACAGGAAAGACACATCTTGTTTAGATAAAAAAGTTAAGTCAGAAGGGGTCAAAGTGTGACGAGTGTGGTAGGTACATTCCTTGGGCACAATCAGTGCAAGTGACCTCTTGCAGGGGTGGGTTGTGTTTTGTGGAAACAACATCTGGAGATGTTTCCAGAGAAGATCCAAAAATTCTGCTCTGATTTCTTGTTGAAATGGTAGCTTGGAGCCCCAACTCTTGCTTCTGGTCCTGCATAAGTTAAGGTTATCCCTGCCCAATAGCTGCTCACATTTTTAATTTGGGTGAATGGTTCAGACAAAGAACAGGTTCCAACAGGCAGTGCTCTATCATGATAGGAATGCAGGGCAGCTTCAACCAAGGTGGAGCCTCATACCCCAGGTCCTATCCCTTCTCTCGTAATTAATATAGAGGTGTAGCCCTCTGTGGTGACAGATACTTGTGTTGCATAGGCACCGTCTTTATGAGTCGACCCCCGATCCACCCCAGACCCCACCCCCACTCCTCCCCTTCCCCCAAGTCCCACCCCACCTCTTCCTGCCCCTGCTCTGCCCCTGTCCCATTCCGCTCCCTCCCCCGAGCATGCCCTGCCCTCACTCCTCCCATCCTTCCTCCAGCGACTCCTGCATACCGCTGGACAGCTGATGGCGACAGGCAGGAGGTGCTGGGAGGAAGATGGAGGAGCTGATCCTCAGAGCTGCCAGTGGATGCTGAGCACCCACTATTTGTTTCCGTGGGTGCTTCATCCCCGGAGCACCAATGGAGTCAACCCCTGTGCTGTGTTGTATTCTCTTCAGTTCAGGATAGAACAAAACATGGAGGCATCACATCCTGGGAATTGACCTCACCATGCGTTTATCTTTATATAAACCATGTGAGGAGCCATGATGTGCTGCATTTTATATGGAGCCTAGTCTTGCAGTTGCCACCCTTACTCCCTATTGACAGTGCCATGAGAGTCACTCGGCTCTTGAACTTCTGGCATGTTGCCAGCACACCCCTCCAGGCAAAGTAGCGTTTCCCCTGCGTAAAGTGTCAACAAGCACTGAGGAGAGATGTGTTTGTTTGCTTACTTTCTTTAATGTCTGTTTTGCTGCTTTTATTCCCCTTAATCTTATGGGCCTTTTCCATGATTTATTGAAAGATTGACAAACTGGGTGATTATTCCACTCTGAAAGACTCCTTTTCATAACAACATTGAATGTCAGAAAAGTATGATTAATTCTGCAGCAGTCAATTCTTCCACTTCTTCAAAAATCATATAATTTCAGTGTAGAGAGAGACAGTTATTCAGATAATTACAGTCAAGTTTATCCCAGAGATAGGAGTGAAAGCAATAGATTTACTTGAGTCAAAATTAGCCCTGAGTAATTTACTGGTGGAATCCAAAGTATTTGAACTTTAAAAAAAAATACCAGTTCTCACTTGAAAGGTGTAGTTACTACAAAGGGCCAGCATGATGTTTTGGCCCAAAGGCCAGAGAGTCTGAGGAGTACATTAGAAGAGGCTACATCCAGTTCACTTCCGGAGAAAAAGAGAGAGAGAAATGGAAGACAGAAGGAGAAAGAAGGATGGATACAGGGATTGTTTTAAAAGCCTTCCCATTCCATGTTTGAGCCCCACATTTTTTCCTGGCTGTTGCCCATCACTTCTCTTGCTCATTCCATCCCTTACTCTTTTCTAACATGTTCCGTCTCTTAATGGTCTCATCCTTTCTCGCTGTCTCTCTCTCTATATATATACATATATATTCCCTCATTCCCTCTCTGGCTCTTTGTTTCTTCATTCTGTTTCCTCTGTACTCATTGTTTTTGTCCTAACCCCCTGTTCCTTTTCTTCCTGTTCTTCTCTACTCCCTCCCCATGGGCTGCTCCTGGGGGAAGAGAGTCCTAGCTTTCGAAAAGTGCTCCTTTCTCATGTGCTTTGGCTGAGCTATTATTAAGCCCAAGAAGTGCTCCATAGAAGCCGAAGGAATTGCTGTGCTGAGTGGGCCCAGTGGAGGCACTTCCAAAGCCTTTGCTGTTAGTTTTCCAACGCAGAAGAAAAAGGAGACATTGTGATGGAAAGCTTGGTTTTACCAAAGCTTGCATGTGCGCTCTCTCTATTTCCCTGTTTAACATAAGAACATAAGAGCGGCCATACTGAACCAGACCAAAGGTCCATCTAGCCCAGTATCCTGTCTTTTGACAATGGCCAGTGCCAGATGCTTCAGAGGAAATGAACAGAACAGGGCAATTATCAGGTGATTCATCCCCTGTCATCCACTCCTAGCTTCTGGCAGACAGAGGTTTCAGAACACCCTGACTATCTTGGCTAATAGCCACTGTTTGACCTATCCTCCATGAACGTATCTAGTTCTTTTTTGTACCCAGTTATACTTTTGGCCTTCACAACATCCCCTGGCAATGAGTTCCACAGGTTGACTGTGCATTGTGTGAAGTAGTACTTCCTTGTATTTCTTTTAAACCTCTTGCCTATTCATTTAATTGGGTGATCCCTAGTCCTTGTGTTATGGTGAGAAGGGGTAAATAACACTTCCTTATTTACTGTCTTCACACCATTCTTGATTTTATAGACCTCTATCATATCCATGGATTTATATAGTGGCATTATGATCTTTTCTGTTTTATTATCTATCCCTTTCCTAATGGTTTCTAACATATATTAGCTTTTTTGACTGCTTCTGCACATTAAGCAGATGTTTCAGAGAACTGTCCAAGATGACTTCAAGATCTCTTTCTTGAGTGGTAACAGCTAATTTAGATCTCTTCATTTTGTATGCATAGTTGAGATTATGTTTTCCAATGTGCATTGCTTTGCATTTATCAACATTGAATTTCATCTGCCATTTTTGTTGCCCAGTCACCCAGTTTTGTGAAATCTCTTTGTAACTCTTCACGGTCAGCTTTGGACTTAACTATCTTGAGTAATTTAGTATCATCTGAAAAGTTTATTCACTGTTTATTCCACTTCCTCAATCATTTATGAATGTGTTGAACAGCACTGGTCTCAGTACAGATCCCTGGGGGACCCCACTACTTATATCTCTCCAGTGTGAAAACTGATCATTTATTCCTACCCTTTGTTTCCTCTCTTTTAAACAGTTACTCATCCTTGAGAGGACCTTCCCTCTTATTCTCTGACTGCCTACTTTGCTCAAGGGAGACAAGGTGGGTGAGGTAATATCTTTTATTCGATCAACTTCTGTTTGTGAGAGAGAAAAGCTTTCGAGCTACACAGAGCTCTTCCTCAGTTCAGATATTACCTCACTCACCTCGAGGACTGACATGGCTACAACACTGCATATTTTGCGTAAGAGCCTTTGTCAAAGGCTTTCTGAAAGTCCAAATACACTATAACCACTGGATCACCCTTGTCCACATGTTTGTTGACTCCCTCAAAAAATTCTAATAGTTTGGTGTGGCATGATTTTATTTTTAAGAAGCCGTGTTGACTTTTCCCAAACAAATAATGTTCATCTATGTATCTGATCATTCTTTTCTTTACTATAGTTTCAACCAATTTGCCTGGTACTGCAGTTAGGCTTACTGGCCTGTAATAGCCAGGATCACCTCTGGAGCCTTTTTTTAAAAATGGCATTATATTAGCTACCCTCCCGTCATCTGGTACACAGACTGATTTAAGCGATCGGTTACATATCAAGGTTAGTAGTTCTGCAATTTCATGTTTGAGTTCCTTCAGAACTCTTGGGTAAATACTATCTGGTCCTGGTGACTTATTACTGTTTAATTTATCAATTTGTTCCAAAATGTCTTCTATTGACACCGGAATCTGAGACAGTTCCTCAAATTTGTCACCTAAAAAGAATAGCTCAGATGTGGGAATCTCCCTCACATCCTCAGCCATGAAGACCGATGCAAAGATTTAATTTAGCTTCTTGCAAAAGCCTTCTCTTCCTTGAGTGCTCTTTACTTGAGTGCACCTTGATTGTCCCGTTGCCCCACTGATTGGTAGGCTACCTGCTTCTAATGTACTTTTTTTTTTTTTTGCTGCTAGTTTTTATTGTCATTTGCTAGTGGCTCTTCAAATTCCTTTTGGGCCTGCCTAATTATACTTTTACACTTGACATGCCAGAGTTTATGCTCTTTTCTGTTTTCCTTAGTAGGATTTTATTTCTAACTTTTAAAGGATGCCTTTTTGTCCCTAACCGCTTCTTTCACTCTGAACTTTACCCATGGTTTTGTTTTAATTACTGTTTTGTTTTTAATTTGGGGTATACATTTAGTTTGAGCCTCTATTATGGTGTTTTTAAACAATTTCCTTGCAGCTTGCAGGCATGTCACTCTTGTGACTGTTCCTTTTAATTTTCATTTAACTAGCTTCCTCATTTTTCTGTATTTCCTCTTTCTGAAGTTAAATGCTACTGTGGTTGGTTTCTTTGGTATTTCCCCACCTACAAAGATGTTAAATTTAATTATATTATGGTTGCTATTACGAAGCAGTTCAGCTACATTCTACTTTCATGAAGGGATGGGATAGCTCAGTGGTTTGAGCATTAGCCTACTAAACCCAGGGTTGTGAGCCCAATCCTTGAGGGGCCACTCAGGGATCTGGGGCAAAAATCAGTACTTGGACCTGCTGGTGAAGGCAGGGGGCTGGACTCAATGACCTTTCGGGGTCCCTTCCAGTTCTATGAGATGTATGTATGTATGTATATATATATATATGTATATATATATATATTACTCTTTGCCCAGATTCTGTGCTCCACTTAAGACTGAACCAAGAATTGGCTCTCCTCTTGTGGGTTCCACAACTAGCTGTTCCAAGAAGTAGTCATTTGTGGTGTCCAGAAATTTTATCTTTGCATCCCGTCCTGAGGTGACATGTACCCAGTTAATATGGGGATAGTTGAAATCTCCATTATTATTGGGTTTTCTGTTTTAACAGCCTCTCTGATCTCTCTGAGCATTTCACATTGTCACCATCCTGATCAGGTGGTCAGTAGCATATTCCTACTGCTTTACTCTTATTATTCAAGCATGGAATTTCTATCCATGGAGATTCGATGGTACAGTTGGATTCATTTAAGATTTTGAATCTATGCTTTCTTTCACATATAGTGCCACTCCCCCACCAGCCTAACCTACTCTAGCATTCCTATATATTTGGCTCAGGTAAAGTGTATTTACCTTCTGAGATATAAGGCAGAATATAAATGCAGAGCATTTGGCTGGTGTTTTCAAGGGGGCTATGGGAATTAGGCATCCAAATCCCATTGGATTTCAGTGGGAATTCGGTGCCTAACACTCTTACCCTCCTTTGAAAATCCAGGCCATTGTTCCTCCTGCTATTATCATTATTAGTATTTATTCATTGTTCCCATTGATCCTCTGTATATTCTGATAAATGCTTTTTTAATCATTCAGGGCCAAATACTGAAACAGTTGTAATTTTTTATGCATTCATTGGCTTTGGTGGGAGTTTTCTCTGAGCAAGGAAACAGGGAGGCATGGCCCTGAGTCTGACCCTCAGAGAACAGTGCAAGAAGTAGCACGAGATTGTGAGCGTACCGTGTAAATGCACTTTGCAAGTCCCCCTTTAAACACAATGGAAAGCAGCTGGTGTCTTCAGCCGTAGCCTTTCAATTGGGCCTTAATTTCAAACATCGCACTTGGATTGGTCTGGTTATTTATTACACTTACTTTGCCAGCTTGGGCAAGTCAACAATCTAATAAAGGGCAGCAGTGTGTTTTTCAGGGCTCTGCTGACTTCTGTGGTTTCTGGGGGTCTCTTACGCTTCACTAACCATGTCTTGTCTTTTCTTCTCCCTGTAATCTATCACAATCATCTGCCTCTTTCTGCTAACTCCCTCCCTCCATCAACCTGTCCCAAGAGACGTCCATTTTGTTGCCCATGTGAATTACTATCCTTCTTTGTCTTTTTTTATCTTAAATGTTATTCCAGGTTTTCTTTTCTCTACTCTGCTGAGCATGATTTTTTGACTGCTTTGTTTTGCTGTGTCATAAGACAATGGCTGTAATGGAAACATATCCATAAGACCATGCCTCTTAAAAGCAAACTTTGAACCCGTTTACCACTGTCTTGGGCTTTACAACAACAGACAATGAAGCTCACAGCCATAGAGAAGAGCAATGTAATAGGAATAATGCCATGCAGAAAAGGGATGCTGTTGCTTAACATAAAAATTATGAGCCGGCATCTTCAGTTCCACCAACATTGTGTTTCATTTTAAAGGTAGCATTTTTCAACTATGAGAAATAAAAGGACCCCATCTGAAGATTCATGCTACTGGCCTCTCTTAAACGAGTGTGACGTTAGTGCCTACAAGCCCACAGACACATCACCGCTGTATTTTGGCATTAATTGACACTCTTCCTGGCATTGTCAGCTGAGTAGCGAAGGCTTGAAAGGGCCATGGAGACTGAACTCCTTGCCACCTAAAGGCACCCCTTCAGAACATAGAATAGAATCATAGAATATCAGGGTTGGAAGGGACCTCAGGAGGTCATCTAGTCCAACCCCCTGCTCAAAGCAGGACCAATCCCCAACTAAATCATAGGGTTGAGCAGGGTTGAGGCTTGCTGCGGATGTGGTGATAAAGAAGCTTGCCCTGCCGCTGTCTGTGTGCTGTTACCTGTTCAGTGGATTTCAGCATCCGGGCAACTTTCACCAGCACTTATTTCATTTAAAAGTAGAGGATTTGATTTTAAAACTCAAGCATAGTGGGCCATCTGCCTCGCTGGTGTGTCTTGATCTATGGCATTGGGGTTGATTTGGTCCAATGAGCACGTACATTGTATTCCCCCTCCCCACTAGTATTTCAATTCCAAGAAAAAACAGAAGAGTTTTTTTAACTATGCAAAATGTAACCAAAGCTTCTCAAAAGCACATGCCACATGGCTTCCTAGGCGGTGGAAGCTACATGCTAGTGCACTGAATGGTACATTTTAATGACTGCTAATTGCACTGTGCTCTTTTAATACCCAGGAGCCTTCGGTATTAGAGCATCTATTGAACATCCCATTTGGGGGGAGAGGGAAATTGTCAAGATGGAACGTTCATTGTGAGAGCCACATCTCGCATCTTGCTGAGCAGAAAAAAGCCAGAGAAAATGTCAACCATGGGTTCAGATTGACCTGGAGACTAAGAACATCAGGAGTCTCAGCATCTTTTACGGCTTCACTTTGCTTGTAGGAACCACTAACATTTCAAAGCATATGATTGTGTCTGTTGTCCATGGTTCCAAGACCCCATTCTTTACCCTTTTTTTACTCAGAAGGTCTTTGCATCAATTTAGTGAACAACAAGATTAAATTTCCTTTCTTTGTGCTGCTCTCAAAACATTTAAACAACAGTATGCATCAACAGTTATAAATATCCCACTGAGATTTACAGACCTAAAACATCCATTGCTGTTATTACTTGACATTTCAGCAAGAAGGTGGCCTTTATGGGAGAGCAAATGAGAGGTGGAATCTTCTTCCAACATCATAAAGTTTTGGTATTTGTAAAATAGTAGTAATAATCGCATAATCACGTGGTGAGATATTATGGTTTCATGAGAAAGGACTCGAATCGGAGCCTTTCCAAAGCAAACACAGATTTTCTGTTTTGGTTTCAAGTAGAGTCTTATGGTTGGTGCCTGTTTTATGCAGAAATTGCGTTATATCTACCCATCTCATGGGTCTGTATATCTGTCCTGTCCAGGTATTTATACTTCACTCAACAGTATTGTATTAGAAAGCCCCAGGACAAGCTGAATGGCCCACTGCCAATCTGTTGTGCTTACTCAGGCACTCTTACTCCACCCTAGTACTCAAAAGGCTATGATAATAATAATTACTTGTTAATTAACACATTTTTATTTCATTAGCACTTAAAACATCTGTATATAATCCTCACACGTCATCTGTGAGGTGCAGGGATCAGCATGAGCCAACAGCTACCACAGATATTTCCTATTTTATTTGAGGGGAAATCTGTGTTAACTAATGGCAAAAGCTGACTTTTTAATGAAAGCCTCTATAAGAACTCTTCATTTCTAACAGACTTTCCAGCCAAGGACCTACTTTACGAACATGCATGAACTAAGCTTCGTAACATCTATGTGAGGCAGATAAACATTAATAGCCCCCTTTCATAGACGGGGAAACTAGAGAATTCTTTCCCAGGTGTCAGGCACGTGGGTCTTGCCCACTTGCTCTGGGTCTAACGGATCGCAGTATTTGGGGTCGGGAAGGAATTTTCCCCCGATCAGATTGGCAGAGACATAAGAAATAAGAACAGCCATACTGGCTCAGACCAAAGGTCCATCTAGCCCAGTATCCTGTCTTCCGACAGTAGCCAATGCCAGGTGCCCCAGAGGGAATGAACAGAACAGGTAATCATCAAATGATCCATTCCCTGGGGGGGTTTCATCTTCCTCTTCAGCATGGGGCATGGGTCACTTGCAAGTTTAAACTAGTGTAAATGGTGGATTCTTCTTCGAGTGAGGCTCCCTATTGTATTCCACGGAGGGTTATGCACATGACTCTCTGTAACTTGAAGTCTTTAAACCATGATTTGAGGACCTCAGTAACTCAGCCAGAGGTTAGCAGGTCTGTTACAGGAGTGGGTAGGTAAAGTTCTGTGGCCTGCAATGTGCAGGAGGTCAGACTAGATGATCATGATGGTCCCTTCTCTCCTTAAAGTTTATGCGTCTATAGAGCATTAAATAACCTGCTGACATGCCCAGGGACACAGAAAAAATTAGTGTGCAAGGAAACCTCAGCAGTTCCTGGCTTCCAGTCAGTCGCTCATGTTTGTAGAACAAGGTATTCTGGTTCCATAATCTTTTCAATGCGCCCAAAACAATGCTCGCTTCTTCATTTTAGCTTTCTCACAATTATTATCCACAATAAATAAATTCCTACTGGGGGACAGCGAGAGAGAAGGAAATAATGACCCTTAAGTGTATCTTAACTAGTAGGCATTCAAATACTGTGGCAATACGCATGGTATAAGGCAGGAAGGATGGTCTACTGGAGAGAGCACTAGACTTGTACTTAGATCTGTGTTCAGTTCCCCACTCAGCCGCAGATGACCTGTGTGAACTTGGGCAAATCACTTCATCTACACTGTGCCTCAATTCCTCATTTATGAAATGAGGATAATACTTTCCTACCTCATGCAATGTTGTGAGGATAAAATCCACTAATGATTATGAGGTGCTCAGACACTATGATGATGAGGGCCATGGAAGTACATAAATACATAATGGATAAGCAGATTGATATCTAAGGCTCTCTGAAAGTTCTTGTCATCCATACTTGGGCTGCTTGATTTTTTTTATTGTACCCTCATGTAGCATTTCTGGAGAAACCCAGGTGCCCCCTTCAAATCAAAACTACATGCCAGTCTGTGCTAAGTTTCCTGTTTGAATCGACAGCTATATCTGCAGCTTTCCTGTTGTTAGTAAAGTTGCATGTGTGCCTGCATAAAAATGTCCTGGTTTTGAACACATCCCTGAGAGTCTCTCCTTTCTGATAGGGAGTTTATGTGAGTTTTTCTTTCTTAATAGATTAATTAGGGTTTTGATAACAAATCCAGTCCCTGTTTACATGGTAAAGTGGGAATTCTAATTTCAATCAGCTTAGTTATCTTCCATTACCTGTTAGTGTACGACACTCCTGTTCATGCTAGTAGATGTCCTAATTGATTATGAAATAGAAGCAAGTGCTAATTTTGCTATGTATGTCCAAACTACTTATTTTAAAAGAACTGTTCAGATGCCTTTTCAAGCCACTTGAAATGGATCCTTTCCGATGTAAAGATTTTACTAAACCCAGCACTCATCATTGGGATGTTTGACAAACTTGGACATATTTTTATAAATAAAATGACATCTATAGGCCGTGAAAATGTGCTGTTCTCGTCCTCTTTGTTTATGTTAAATAGCTCTGATGTTAATATCACTGAACAGTTTCTTGGAGAAACTATTTTGTGAAATAGGAGTTGCTCCCTTAATAGGAAAATGTCATTACAAGTGCATTGAATATCGGATCATTTCGCCGTTGAGTGCCTGAAGGTAAACTGGATGGTGATTAAATATGAAATGTTTATGTTGGGGAAGAAAGGAATGATACAGGAAGCCACATTGTTTTCCTTAATGTTTTCAGGGGGCGCGTCTTAATTGCATAAGCATGCCTCTCTCCATACCTGTGTTTGCTTTTTAAGTGTTCTGTCATGTTCCTTAACTTTACTCGCCTTTCTGTAATTTCATGGAACAGATTCATACACTGGATGGCCTGTGCAATCCCAGAAACCTACAACAAGCTGTGTCGTGGACTCATGCAAATCCAATTGGTGTTACTCACTTTTAAACCCCCAGGATGATTAGCAGAAAGCTGGAATTGTACCAGCAAGAGCTCGGTCACATGAATTTGCACTCAATCCACATACAACTAAGACCGTAACAATAACAGAATGAATTATATGTGGCAGACCTCTAAACCACGTACTCAGTCCTTACTCAGGCAAAATTCCCACTGTCTCTCCCTGTATAAGGACTGGATAAAAAAATGATTAAGGGCCTGGACAATAGCTTGTGAATACAACAATGCACAGCAAAGGCTCAGTTTCTCTGGATTTATTGGTGCATATAACATTGACTTCTTCTTCAGTGTTATCTCTAAAACTGCTCACTGAATTTTCATCCCAACTTCAGGTGTATTCTGAGACCTGGGGTCCAATTATCATCTCACACTGGCATAAATCAGGAGCAATTCCATTGAAGTAAACAGTGCTAGACTAGTGTGAAACTAGTGTGAGAGGGGAACCAGGCCAAAGAAATTATCATATTCTTGATGGTATTGCAGAACCAGTGTGGGCTGTCAAATAACATAAATCCCATGCTTTTCTTTTTAGCAGTGATTAGTATAAAGCAGTAGGGTGAGAGTCTACTAAGTGCCCCTGCCGTTATGAAGCTCTCCCCAGCAGAAAAAGATGACTTTTCTCATTGCTCACTACAGCCATGCACCTGTTTGGCCTAAACTGGCACCTGCAGCCGATGGAAGGGCAGATGTATGAGATCACAGAAGACACAGCCAGCAGTTGGCCAGTGCCAACGGACGTCTCCTTATATCCCTCGGGGGGCACAGGGTTAGAGTTACCTGACAGGAAAGGAAAAGGATCCAGTGAAGGTATGGTTGGTGTGTTTCCATGTTGTGAGTCCTCTGTGTCTGCCTCTAAACTCCAGCCATCCAGTCTCATACTCCATCACCCCCATACCGCCTTTCCTGCAGCACCATAGTCTGGTGCTTTTCCAGTCTTTCATGTCTAGAACTAGTTGTCAGTCACGTTTCCACATGTTTCCAAATGTCACATCCTTTTAATGTCCATTAACATGGTGATAAGGTGTATGTCCTCAAGCAAACCTACAAGGCCATTCACAAGGAGGGGATATTGGCACCACATCTCGTATGGGTACAGTATTCCACCACAAAAGCCCTGCTTCATGTCATCTATGAGCTATATTCCTGAGAAATCATGCTCATGTCTTAAGAACTAAAGTGATGCCTTGAGTATTGTCACTGTGCTTTCTCTACAGCAATACAACAGTGCTTATCCTAGTATTTCTTTTGGCTACTAGATGGCATTGTTGTGAGTACCAAAATATTCGTTAAAAGTTGTTGGCATTGCAAGCTTTGGCATTATGAAGATGGCCATGTACCCTCAAGGACAGCCAGATGAAGGGCCTAATCCTGCAAAGTCTGCATGGTGCTGACCGCCTTCAATTCCCACTGAAGTTAGAGGCGCTGAGCCTGCTCAGAACCATGCAGAATCAGGGTCTAATTTCAAAAACAATACACTATTCCACAAGCAAGCAAGGGTTTTGCAACTTTAATTGTGTTTTCAGTGGAGACATCAGTGCCAGAAATACCTACGGGGCTGCAAAGCACAGGGTTGTCATCACTCTAAGATTCACGTAGGGGAGATGAAGAAATGAGGAATTCAGCTTTGAATTTAATAAAGCTCTTTATGCTGCACCATCTTTTCTTCGTATTTAAGTGACCATGAGATCAAAAATCGCTCATTCCAGTAGAATTATAGTTATTGGCTGCTTTTGGTGAAGTTATAGTTGGGGTGGGGAGAGAGGGTTGGATAAGAGGCAAGGAATGTGGGCCTGATCCAAAGCCCACTGAAATCGATGGAAGTCTTTCCACTGATTTCATTGAGCTTGGGATCAGGCCTTATATAAGTAAGCTTAATTTGGTGTCTGTTAATTACAGCATTTTTACTTAATGGGATTATCTGTCTTTATTAATGCAAACAAAGGCCATAGTTACATATTCCTTAAAAGCAACATAGTTGCTAATGACTGGTCAGTGTCAAATGAAATTATTACAATGTAAATCAATTAATCCAGAACTGTAGGAGCCTGGACAAAGCTTGCTAGACAATGTAGTAAACTACAAAATGTTTCTGCATTCAAAAAGGCCTCATGATGAACCTTATTTTTCTTTTGTCTTCTGTTTAAATTGCTATGTTTAAATCCCTATATATTGCATTTGATCTCTGCCTTCCCTATTCAAAGATCAAAATGAAAATAAAAATGATATATCTAATAATCAAGGGGCCAAATCAAAGGTCTTTCCTCAATTTTCTCTCAGTCCTTCTCAGACAAACCCCCCTCTGAAATCAAAAGGCGTTTTGTCTGAATAAGAGCGTGGATCTCTCTTTCTCTCTCTGTCTGTATATACATACATGCGTATGTATACGCTCACACAGTCTGTCAGCTTTTATGACCAACCCTCTTTGCACTGGGGAGCTTTACTTAGAGGGGGGTCTCTGGGGACTACTTTAGATAGAGAGCCTTGCAGAGCCTCAGCATGATCTTCTTGCATGTCTTGGGGAACCTGTGGCCATGTGGGCGTGATCTGCTCCTGATTAAAAATTAAATAAAGACCTTGGTATGTGTCTCTACAGGGGTGACTATGTCCACCACTGAAATGCAACTATCTCTGCAGGGTGGTAACATGGTAGCCAGTCTGTGCTTACACAACAGCTTTTCTAAATAAGAATGTGTGTCATTGGAATTATGATAATTGACTTAAAAGTATCCTCAAAGAGACTACCTTTCCTATGGTGGAATTGGCCGGTTGGGGCTCACATTTCCTTAGTGCTGAAATGAATTCGGTATTGCTAGCGGTAGGCAGTTACCAGCTCTAGTCTGCCTCCAGTCCAGCAAAGCACTTTAGCGTGTGCTTAAGTCCATCCCTATTCAGCAAATTTAAGCTTCTGCTTAAGTGCCATTGAAGTCAGTGATGTATAAGCATGTACAAAAGGCTTTGATGGATCAGGGTGCTTTACTGAATCAAAGCCTATATCAGAACTCAGATCAAACTCAGTTGGGCCCAAAAATGAAACAGTTCATTTTGATAACCGAATAAATTAGGAATAGTTGCTAAGGAAACTAAAGTGTTGCATGTGTAAGGTAATGTGTTGAAAGAGCAAAGTAATTGGCAGCACAATTAGGAATTCAGATCTGAAATTAATTTTGCTTCAAGTTAGTTAGACTAAGTTTCTGATTGGAAATTGTACTGAAATTGTATTCTTATTTGAGTTTCTTTCTGGATATCCAGTTCTCAGGGCCTGATCCTTTTCTGTTTGGAGCCATTGACAACTCCTGTTGATGTCAATGGGTGACATTTACTCCCGTGCAGAAAACCTTGCTCTGAACTTTTGCACTGGGGTAAATCTCACCCAATGGGGACATGAAGCAGCTGCTTTGACTAGCTCCAGAAAAAAAGTACATCAGACCTTTTCCTATATATTACTGACAGTCAAGAAAAGACATGTACCTTAAATCTTCACAATTATTTCTGTGGAATGGCCATTTTTGCCTCAAACACAGAACTGGTTTTGTTTTGTTTTTTTTCATTTGAGCAAGCACCGCTCACTGTACTACAAGGAATCCATCTTATACTCATTTTTTCTGAGGTATCTACTGCACAGAAGCATTTAGTATTTTAAACTCACCCTGCCTCATTTGTTCTGATGTAAGATCTTCATTAATGACCAATCAGAAAGCACACAGTGTGCTTTGACTTTCCATTTTAATTTCCATGTGTGTATCAAACACATCAGTAATAATCCCAGAAATGTATCTTTGATGTGGACCAGAACAAATAAAGTCTTTGCATCTTTTTATAGCTTCTCGCAGCTCTCTTTGCATCCCGTGGTGATAGAATAGGAAGTTTTGAAACAGAGCCTTACACACACAAGCTGTCTGTCTTAAGACTGACATTATCCTGAAAAAATGACTTTTAGGATTCACGCAAATTCTAATAATCCAATTTACAAAATAAAACTCATGGAATTAAACTAATTTGATCTCAGTTATACTATTCTATGCTATTGGCAGTGTTACAAATGGTTTAATTATAATTTCCTGTTCCCCTGTTTATTTTTGTTCATATTAATCTTGATTTTTAAACACGGATAAATAAGGAGTCTAGACTTTTCCCTGTTCCTTCGAATGCAAAGGACAAGACTAAATTAGGCTTTGATAATAATAGCAGATCCATGTTTCTGTGAATGTGGTTTTATTCCTTTGTTGGTGTTTTCAAAATCAGACTTTTATTAATTAACTTTATGTAACACAGTGTTTCTGAAAAATAATAATGATAATGAGGCATATGTGTTCCATAAGATTCCAGTCCAACAAAGCCTTAAGTACATGCTTAACTTTAAGCAGGAGTAGTTTCATTCGGATTGAAAGTTAAGCATGTGCATAATAGCATTCCTGGATTAAAAAAAATTAAATGCAAACTCGTCTCCATAATAAAGATAGAAACAGCATTGGGTACTTTTTAATGTTAACATGAATTTTAACTTTTTTATCTATTTTTAATTAAGATGACATTTTAACAGTTTGAACCTGATGTTTCTGCTGCGGAGTTTACATTAGGATGATAATATATGGAGAAATTTAACATTTAAGTGGATTTTTATTATTTAAAACAACAAAATATTTTATTTAATGACTGCAGAATTTCCCTATCAACCACCAGTTCAGCATTAAATGTGCATTGTGAGGGTATTTGAGTCGAATTCGTAATGGGTAGGAGGACATTGTAGTGTCTTATTCCCCAAATGCAGAGTATATTAAAAAAAAAAAAAAGTTCCCACAAACGTGATTTTGGTACAAATGACTTTATATTCCTGAAAGATTCTTTCTCATTTTGTTGAATTATTTGATCTGTGAAACATACAGTAATGGGTTTTCATAGCAAAGAGATGAAATAGTAGGTTGATTTGAATATCTAAGGGTAATAAAGCCAGCCTATGATGGTCCACATGGTATTCTCCTGGCCGCTAATTGTTCCTATAAAAGCTGAAATCTGGGAGGTGATGCTAACATATACTTTTCAAATACAAGTGTGTTTAATTATAAAAGAAAGGCAGCCTCCTAAGCAATGACATTTTTCATCTTCATCTCTTTTCCTGTTTTGCTGTAATTTCAGGTGAGGCATCATGAGCCAATGATTAAAGCAAAGGCCTGGGAGTCAGCAGTCTGGGGTTTTATTTCCCTCTCGGACCCTAATTAACTGTGCTTCCCTTCGGTCCCCATTTTCCAAAGTGCCCCTAATTCTGGGAGCTTAAGTGTATGGATGCCCAACTTGAGATGCCCAGGGCCTGATATCCAGAGGTGCCGAGCACCTTGTTGACTTCATTTGGAAGTGTAGGTGCTCGGCACCTCTAGATATCAGCCCAAAGTGTTTCAAGGTGAGCACCCAAACTCAGTAGACTCTTTCAGAAACTGATGCCTTAATCTTTGTGTCTCAGTTTTCCCATCTGTAAAACAGGGATAATAACCATAACCCACTCCACAGAGTTATTTTGAAATCTAATAAAAACACCTTTGAGTTCTTAAATGGGAGACACTATAGAAGTGCAGCATATTATGTCCCCTGTCTTTGCTGTATGTCCCTCCTTCATTTAGGCATTTTGTAATGGGGATGCCATCCCAAGTGTTCCCACAATTGCCAACCATTAATTTAGCAGTGAATTTTACCATTAGTTTCCCCCTGCATAATTCACCATCACTTAAACAGATGTTCTTGACATACTCATCCAACTCCATGGTGCATGGGAAACTCACAATCACTACATTTTTTGATAATATAATAATTACTTTCTCCATAAATAACATAAATTAATGATGTGATGTGATGTAAGATGATTTATTTTTAACATTAAAATGTAGTTTAACAAGCTCTGTTGTTATGATTTAAGCAGAGGGCCATTTGGGAATCCATATTGCTCTTCCAAGATACATGTTTTCAGTAGAAAGATGGAGCGTAGCCAGGAGTAATCCTATCCATTTTTCTTTCATAGTCATAATTGATGCATAATGTATTCTGAAGAAGTTAGCACATTGGTAGATCAATGTCAGAGATACCAGTTTGATCAGATTACTTACAGGATGCTAGGCTAATCCAAGGGTTTTTTTTTGTTTCTATGTCTCAGCAGGAAAGCCCAGTAGTTTCTTTCCAGAGGACACTTTTATAGACTCTGGAGAAATTGATGTTGGACGACGAGCCACACAGAAGATTCCTCCTGGTATCTTTTGGAGATCTCAGGTGTTCATTGACCATCCAGTGCATCTGAAATTCAATGTGTCTTTAGGAAAGGCTGCTCTGGTTGGGATTTATGGCAGGAAAGGCCTTCCTCCTTCACATACCCAGGTAACAGGAGCACATTTCAACGAACCAACACTTACCTTAGAATTGATGTGCTTGTAGCTTGTACCTTGAAAAGGTAGATGGCCCCACTTTTTATTTCAGTTACCTATCTCAAGAATTCTGTGGGTTCATGGAAGATATTGAGATTCAAATATTCAAAAATGGATGCCAATGTGACAACTGCAAAATATGCATTCACCAACATGAAGCACCAATTCAGATCCTGAATAAGGATGATTTCCCGGGTTGGAGACGTAGACAGATAATGTTATACACCAAATATACAATTTTATTTGCACAAGTGCTGATTGCATGTGTCCCAAAGTACTTGTATACACCCAAATCATGCATGGTGTGTGTTTATAGGCATGAAGCCCACTTTCATTATTAGCGCCTATTATCAGATGCTTCTGATTTGCCCATGAAACTTACTTTTTATGCTGAAATGTCCTATCCTAAAAGTGATTTTGGGAGGTATAGTTTGAAGATTATTTTCTGTGAGTTGTAAAAAAATGGTGAGTCTTTTTATTTTAGTTGTTAATACAAGTTGTAGATAACCTACATTGTTTGGATTTGACAAACTTGGAAAGCTTGTTTTGCTAAGAACATGGCTAAGAAATAAGGAGTGAAATCTTGGCCCCACTGAAGTCAGTGGAAAATCTCCCATTGACTTTAATAGGGCCAGGATTTTACCCAACGTCTATATAAAGAATGAAGCAAGGGGAAAAAATGCAAAAAACTAACTTTATGGTTAAGGTTCTATACTCACAAAAGTCAGGCGATTAAAAATTATTGTTACCGTATTAGATGCATTTAGACTTCATTGCCTATATATGTTAAGAAATTAAAGTTAATATCATATAAAGTATTTTTAAAAAATTGCATTTATACAGTATGGGCCAAGTTGAAAACAATGGCTGATTCAACAACATCAGAATTTAGCTTTACATGTGCAAGAGATGGTCTTGTACTTGAGGTGGGAATCTCAATTTTTTTCTTTTACATTTTTTTATTGGTTTTAAGGTTTTATGAATTAAAAAACATGTGTCTATAGTGTGTTGGAAGCATTAGAAGAGCTCCCACGAGTATGTGAGGAGCTGTGAGAGAAACAAGAGGAGAGGAATGGGTGGAGAGAGGAGACCAGAGAGAAGCAGATCAACAGATAGATAAGGAGATCTGGCAAACTACTGGGAACAGACACAATTCCAGTCATCTCCTTATAGGTTGAATCAGAACATGTCATGACTTACCAGAGGAAATATCATGTATGATGTTCCATAAGTGTGGGTGTCTTACGTTTAATGCAAAGCTCTTCTGCCCATCCTGAGATAGATCTGAACCAGGAAGCGTGATCATTTTCTGGCATCCTGAAGTATACAATGAACATCTTTCCTTTGTGTTTCAGTTTGACTTTGTTGAGCTCCTTGATGGGAGACGGCTACTTACCCAGGAGGTGAGGAGTCTGGAAGGACCTCAGCGGCAACCTAGAGGCTTTGTGCCAATGTCCAGCCATGAGACAGGGTTTATCCAGTATTTGGATACAGGAATATGGCATCTGGCCTTCTACAATGATGGGAAAGAGTCCGAGGTGGTTTCTTTTCTTACTACTACCATCGGTAAGGATTTACCATATTATTTTACCTAATCTATGTACCTTAAGGCTAGTTTCTCATATCCTTACTCACACTGAAGGCAGGTCTACACTACAGCCAGGATCGACGCTCTGAGATCGATCCACCCGCGGTCGATTTAGCGGGTCTAGTAAAGACCCATCAAATCGACTGCAGATTGCTCTCCAGTCGACCCTGTTCTCTACCCCCGACGAAAAGGTAAGGTGTAGATCCTGCGGTAACTCGACCTAAGGCACGTCAACTCCAGCTATGTTATTCACATAGCTGGAGTTGCGTAGCGTAGGTTGACTTACCACAGTAGTGTAGACATAGCTTCAGTAGCATCTTAGTCCTGGCCCATCTCATTGATTTTAATGAGACTACTCAGAGACTAAAGTACTATTCAGCATAAGTGAGGATATTTGGGCAATGATTGTTCCCTTGGGAACAAAACTGCACACAACATTAATGGTAAATACTGTAAGGATTAACATATCTAGGATGGCATGGATGGGGCATAACTGTATTAAAGCCCTATTTAAAAATTATGTTCTAGACAAGCTCCCTGCCACTGCAGATGAGACCAGAGTTATTGATTAAAGAGGTGGCCCCTCCTCCCTGATCCTTCTATTTGGGAATTTTGATTCTGTTTCTGTTGGGCCAAATATTTTTTTCTGGAGTGGAATTGAGCAGCTGTTCAACAGCACATAGCCAGCATCAAGCAGCAGTTTGGGACAGGAAGTGAGGAATACCGTATCTGATTGAAACTGCTGGCATCACATAATTACTCAAATTGGAGTTGGGGTAGGACACCAAAGTTAATAATAATTAATAAAGTTAATAATCTCTCACAGAAAGCACTATGGGAGGAGGGATAGCCCATTGTATGAATCTGTTTTATGCCTCATCTAAAAGAAAGAGGCTGAAATTTTCAAATGGATGGGAATTGGGTGTCCAAATCTCACCCAGGCTCTCCATCAGTAAAGCAATCAGTTAGCACCAGGCACTGAGTAACCACCACCTCTTCTCACAGCACCCTGGGATTCTTCTTCCAGCATATAAATATCACTCTGTATGACCTGTCCCAGGTCTATATCCCTCTGTTTACAATCAGTCCTTTACCAGAACCTATTTCTGACTCTGTCATGTTTAATTTTATATTTGACTGACCCACTGAGCAGGTTCATATCCCCATATCCATTTTATTGTAATTCAAATACTCCTCCATAAAACCAGCACTTAGCTTTCTTCTACCCAC
The DNA here is from genome assembly GCF_028017835.1 of Emys orbicularis. NCBI lineage: Eukaryota > Metazoa > Chordata > Testudines > Emydidae > Emys > Emys orbicularis. The sequence goes on from NC_088683.1 coordinate 353,043,207, forward strand.
AATGATTGTTTAATGGACCTTTTTTCTTTACTGCATAAAGCAGGCTCATTCCAGTGTTGCCATTAATTCCTCTCCCCAAAGAGGCATTGGCATTGAGTCTCAGCTGTCTGCAGTAGCTACCTGAGAGCTATGGGTTGCAATTTGTCTTGGCAGGTTAATTAAAAGTTTAGGTCTTATTAAAGCAAAATCATTAAGGTCCAATATATAGTTTTACTTCTCAAGTTTATTTAGTATACCGCTACTGTAATATTGTGTTACAATGAAAACTTAGAACATAAGCAGGCCTTCGCTGTCAGAATTCAATGTATTCAAGGCTGTTCACAATTAAGCAACACCAGAAATAATTGCTCTTTAACTTATTAAATGGAAGATTTACTCTGCAATGTGGTTTTATTAGTTTGCTTAGTTTACTTTAGCAAATTATTGTAATTGAAACAAATTTTACCTTTATCTGACACCTCTCATCCAAAAGGATCCCCAAATGCTTTTCATATAGTGGGTTCCATTTAAAAAAGTTTCTTCTGTTCTGAAGGATTCTACCAGTTTGAGAGAGATTCCCCTGCAGATGGCATATGCCACTCAACCAGTAATAGCTCTCACAATGGAAGAGAATTCTAAAGCATAATCACTGTACTTTTCAAACTGATTGCAAAGTACAAGCTGGATTCAGGCTCTTCTCCCTGCATCAATACACTCACACGGTATAAGGGCAAGATACTGTGCTAATACACCCGTCAGGACTGGGTAAGGCTCCTTTAAGTGCTCTGCAGCTTCAGGGTGGCCTGGTCCTCTGTGGTTAAGCTCACCCGAGCGTGCACTGTGGTTAGCCACATAACATGAGGCGCAGGCTGTGATCTTGTTTTAGGCCACCTGTAAGGTGCCACCCACTACATTCCCCCATCCACCTTGAATTATTCTGCCCATTGCTGGCAGGAAGGCTCAAGGCTTTGCACTTCCAGCTCTGCCCTGCTTCCCCCATCCATCATGGCTAGCTTGTCTACATGGGTGCACTAGTCTGCACCAGAAGGGTGTAAATTCTAGGGTGCACTAGTGCGTTCTGCACTAACTGACCTGTGTGGACCCTGCTGGCATGCGCTAAAAGTTCCTTAGTGCAGGTTACATATATTGTTTGAAATGGGACTAAATTAACGCACACTTTCAGTATGCGCCAGCAGGGTCCATATGGGCCAGTTAGTGTGTGACACAGTCATGCACACTAGAATTTACACCCCCTGGTGCTGACCAATCCACCATGTAGACCAGCCCTACTAAGATGGTGCAGGCAGGATTTTGCGCTGTCTGAGGAATCTTTTCACCCACCAGTTGCCATATAATAATGCAAAGCCACAGTACATAGAAAGGACACAAATGACCTGCTTTGACACAGGATGTGAAAACCACTGTGTCAGATGAGTTTAGAGTCTGAATTTTAGATAAGCACGATGTGACTGCCTGACAGGAATTTGACCAGGATACCACAGCTAAGCTAACACCTTACAAAAAGAGAACTTTAATGGCCAGAAGCGGTCAGCGCCTTGCTTATATGGTCATTTTCAACAGCAGCCTTTAAAAATATCTGCTGGAGGTTTCCTGTGAAATCATTAAATAGGACACTATGTATAGGAGAATCTCAGACCCTTTTCAGTGTGTTCATGAGCTCTGACACGACACGATTGCTACCCTTTAAGTCCATAAATACTGTAGCATCTTGTGTTGCAATTTCTGTTGACACCATAGTAAAGAGGATGCAGCAACCTGACATTCCAGGTTTATGAACCTGGGTGTAAAATTCCAATGCCATATAAATATAGCAAGTCATATGTGATGAGCAGGTTACATTTATGTGCAGGGAGGGGAGGTTTGTGTTTGGGTGGCATTGAACTCTGATGGCTGTCATTTGATTTTATTTTTGTGAGAATGGCACATGGAAAAATCTCTGTTTGCTTATTGCAGAAATCCAAAGAAATAATAAATACAGGGAAGAAACATTTCAAACGTATAAGCATTATCAAGAAAGAGGCAGGATCTAGCAGTCTGAGCACAGGATTGGGAGCCATGACTCTCTATTTTTATCCAGGTGCTGACACTGACTCCCTTCAGGCTTGTGTATGTTGTTTAATCTCTCTGTGCTTCAGTTTCCTGCTCTGTAAAATGGAGATAATACTATCTATCTGGCCCACAGAGATGCTGTGAGAATGAATTGATTGAAGATGAAAAGTGCTATATACCTACTAATTGTTCACAATAACGAGTAACAGTTAATAACAACCGCAGAAGGCCAAATCCTGCAGCCTTTTCTTGGAAAAAACTCCCCTAACGTCAGTGCGAGTCCTGTTTGAGTATGTTACATGTTCCAGAAACAAACATTTTGGACGGATTCCGCTAAGTTTACCTTCTGCTTTGTAACTGCCCAAACCTTCAGTAAAATCAGTCAGCATAGGTCAGTTTCTCTATATTGCAACACTGACTGTAACTATTGTACACTACCTGTCTGGACTGATCATACTCTCCATTATTCATGTGAAAACAGGAGCAAAATGCAAGCAATCTGCATTCCCAGCTCGATGGCACATTTAATTTAGTAAAGCACGAGGCTGTGCCTAGTTAGAGTTTTGGAATCCTGCAAAGCTAGAAGGAAATCCACTCACTCAGTAGTATTGTCATTTGCTTTGATAGCACTTTCATCTTAGCCCGTTTCCTATAAGGAGGTAGATTTGCCTACCATAGAAACATCACAGCCAAAAGGATTGGACTTTGTCAACATCTTTTCCTATATATGCACCCTGGCATCACATGTAAACCGTGGGAGAATGCGGCATTATAATTCCCATCAAAACTCATGCTGATGCTAAATAATTGCAGTTTGGGGGAGGGGGGAAAAGATTATTGTGGCATAGTTTTCAGCTTTTAATAACCTTTTTTCATTTCGTTCCCCTAAATTACAGCACAAAACATCATAAAGGAATGGAGAATCAGTGTCTCTCAATAATGAATTAACCTTCTTGTAAATGACATTGGCAGCACGTTCTGAAATTTTTAATAGAAACACTTCTCTGAAAAGTGCCTTGTGGATTCACCTCTGCCTGACAGCAGTGATTTAGTCAGAGCAATCTGCTATAAGTGGAATAAAATAGGAGGCTAAGGGAGAACTGGAGTCAGCACTTCTGAGACAGAGATGTTGGCCAAAAATCTGTTCAGTGGAGGCAAGAAACATCTGAGAGCCTGAAATCAGCGTCTATGAAGTCAGAGAGGGAGCCTGTCAGCAGCTGTTCCCGCTGAGCCATAGCAGGCTGGGCTATGTAGGGCCATGGAAAAATCAAAAGGAAGAAAGCATTCAGCTATGCGCTAGAGAGGAAGAGAGAGAGAAAGCATGTGGGAGGAGAGGTTGTCTGTTTACCGGTGCAACTTCATACCCCAGCAAGCAAAAGGAAGTGCATGTAGAATGCCCATTATGGGATGTGAGGTTTTAGCTAGCTTTTAGCTTCGGCAAGAGGCATGATTTAAGATTAAGAAAAGTACTGTCATTCCTCCTGCCCCCTCCGCTGCCCATAAAGAAAACTGCCAGTGAGTGCTTTTCTCCATCAAAGTACAAAGAGACCTAGAGGTTGTATTTATAGAGCCCAGTAAGTGTGCACAGCACTTTACAGTACATATGAAAAGGCAGGCTCCTTCCTGCAGGAATCTAAAATATAACCAAGCCCAGTACATTCCCTGGGACAAGAGCTCAAATGCAAGAAGGTGTAGAGACATTGTCAGCCAGGAGATTGACATAGGAATACTTCACAATAGTAGAGTGTAGACTAGGAGAGAGAGGGTGCATGACTTGTCCTGGGTGCAGGAGGTGGCGCAAGAAATGATCTGAAGAGTTCTGACTTAACCCTGTCTGAAAATTTCTCTGCACAGATTTCGGTGTTTAGGTTGCTCCCAAGAAAGTCTAGTGGGAGTTTCTGTAACTCACACTTGTTTCAGTAGAGTCAGTGCCTATGTTCCACCGACTTAGCCACTTACAGAAACTTGGAATCCGTTAGAGGGTCTCACACCCTCTCTGTTGGTGTCTGAGAGAGTCTAAATGTACATGCTGAGGACCCAAAAGAAGGTACAAGCTAAAATAGGATGACATCTGCTTTAACTCACCCCTTCTTCCCGCTCCTCAAATTCTGAGTGACACTAACTTAGACTTCCTTACACATCGAGAGAATGGGTGTAAGTAGGTCTAAGGGAGCCTCGGTAGATGAGGATCTAGCTTACACCATCTGATCCATTCTTTCTGAGTTTGGCCCTGAGGCTCTCCTCCAGCAAAGCACTTTAGTGCATGCTTAAAGTTAAGGGCCCTTGAGTCTAAAGACATTGACTGGTTTCATCCACCTCACATTGCCTGGATGGGCCCAGCTATTCAGAAAAGCTATTTCCCTTTTATTTGCATGGTCAAACATAAGTGTCACTTTTCCTGAGTCACAGCAAGACTTCTGAGCATTTCTGCCTCATGGGGCCATTCTCTGGGCACGTAGCTAAGAATCCTTCACTTCCTAGGCTCAGAGACATTTCCGTCTGCTCAACCTGTACAGAAAAAAAATTGAAATTAAAGAAAAATGACGGGTGAGGAAAGTCACAACTTTACTTTTGCTAAACTATTAGTGGTACTTCGCATGGTCTGCAAATAGGTTTTGCCTTTAGCTCTGTGATTCCCCTTGCATGCCCTTGCTGACAGCTATTCCATTGGATGGCCTTTTTTGATTAGCCTCAAGCCTTCAGCGCCTTCTTCCTGATACTTCGGATTCCTCCTGTTCGGTTCAGATACCTCCCACACAGGTTCCTCACAGAGTTTTAAAGCCCTGTCAGATTATAGTTAGGAGCTCTGTTCAGTTAAAAGACCAAAAAAACCCACCTCTTTTTTGTTCTCTTGCTGCCCTGTGATCAATCCCCTTCTGTGAAATCACAGAATCTGCATCCTGGGTTACCCCTCAACACCTTTGTTACTTCCACCCACATGGCATCCTGTTACTCTTTGCACAAACCCAGAGTCATCCATTTGTTTAGGATTTTTCATGTGAATTCAGTGGTCATGAAAGATTGACAGCTGTGCACACTGAAATCTTACATTTATCCTGTTACTAACAGGTTCATAATAGGCAGCAGTATTGCAAGTGTCTCTGCTACTCCACCACTATGTCTTAAACTAAAGCAATTACCAGAAACATTTTCAGAAGCGTCTAAGTCCCATTTTCAAAAGTGACTTAGGCACTTAAGCCTAAATCTAATTGAAAGTCAATGGCACTTAGGCTTCTAGGTGCCTAAATCTCTTTTGAAAATAGGATTTAGGGCATGTCCTCACTAGAAACGTAAGTCAGCCTATTTTAGGTCGACTTACTTACTGCGGTGGTACATGTTCACACTACCCTTTTTCTGTCGGTGGTGCGCATCTTCACCAGGAGCACTTCCACCAACCAAAGAGGGGCAGTGTGGGGGCTGAGACCCTGGGCCATCAGCTCCATATACAGCTCCCTGCCTGGAGCCTGGCTGCCTCCCAGGCTCTCGGCTCCCCACCGCCGGGAGCCCAGCTGCCCCCTGGGCTCTCGGCTCCCTGACGCAGCTAGGCTCCTGGCTGTGAGCTCCATGCCCAGAGTCTGAGCAGCTCCCGGGAGCCTCAGTGCAGCCTCTGGGCTCCCCGCAGGGAGCAGAGAGCCTCCGGGAAGTACCAGGGTTCATGGAGAGCCACCCTGCTGTACCAGGGCTCCCCATGGGGAGCCGGGAGCCTCCAGGCAGCAGCCTGGCTGGGAGTGGGGAGCCCGGGGGCAGCCAGGCTCTAGCTGGAGCCCTCCACCTGCCCCGGTGACAGCCCAGCTTTCTTGCCAATTTAGTCATCAGTGCTGGAGCTGTGAAATTGACAAGAATGACATGTAAGTAACACAGTTCTACACAGACACTGCTTCGCCATAACTACACCGACATAAGCCACACGCCTCTCATGGAGATGGAGTTATGTCGGCGTAGTAGGGCACTTACATCGGCGGGAGCAAGGCTGTAGTGTGTACACTGACATAAATAGGTTGACATAAGCTGCCGTATGTTGACCTTACTGTGTCGTATAGACCAAGCCTTAGTTTCATAAGTTACTTAGGACTTTGAAATTGCAGCCTAGGCTGAAGCTCGGGCTCTGAAGCCTAAGGATGGGGAGTCAGCTTCAGAATTCAAGCTCCGGCCTGACTCGCAACTTCAAAGCACTGCCTACACAGCTATTTTTAGAGTGCTAGCATGAGCCTTGCTAACCCGGGTCTGTCAGCCTGGCCTGGGAGGCTTATTGCTGCGAGCTGTGTAGATGTACCCTGAGGCACTTTTGAAAAATTTACCCCACGGCTAGAGCTGAGAAGGCAACTTGCTCTTGGCACCTATTCAGTCCTTGCTGTCTTTGAAACATCACAACTGGTGCCAACTACAGTGGTGGTTTCTGTGAGGTAAATAACTATTCATGAAGAATTGGACTGACAGCCGTCATTAACACAGTCCACTGAGCAGCCCCTGATGGTACCCGCTTTTGGTCATTTCTAAACCAGGTTGAGTAAAAACTCTGGAACTAGACGCTTTCTGTCCCATTACCAACCCTCCTAACCTGTTAGCTCCTCAAGAGGCTTGTTTCTTTGTGAATATTGTTATCCATCTAGGTATTATTACTGTGTTTTAAACTGTAATGGATGAATTTCAAAAGGTTCACAATCCAGGTCTCAGATCAGCTGCTTATCCAATAATTACCCAGATCTCTTATCTCTGCAAAATTCAGCTTGAAGCCTTGCAAGAAAAGACTTTCCCACACCGTTATAGCACTTCCAGTTACCCCTGATGGGTCAAAAGTAGCTGCGGGGAAGGGGTGGAATTAAAATGTAGATCCTTTAAAAAAACCTTTGGTTTGGGTCTAGAAATGGAGTTTTGTTCAGGAGGGAAATGTGGGGAGGGGCTTGTATTTTTCACACTGGCTTGCGTTTCCTTAGTTGAAATCCTCAGTGAGGTTCTTGTATGTTACCCTCAGTAAATAAGTGCCTATGTGTCTATCCAGGTAATTATATGGCCTTCCTCACTGTAGCATCTGAGTACCTCCTGTGACTGCACCACAGCCACCATAACTCCCTAAATCCCCTCACTTGTGCCCCAGTCCTGCAGGGCTTCCAAAAACTTCCTAACTGTCAGGGTGGTTAAGCACTGGAATAAATTGCCTAGGGAGGTAGTGGAATCTCCATCATTGGGGATTTTTAAGAGCAGGTTGGACAAACACCTTTCAGGGATGGTCTAGATAATACTTAGTCCTGCTTTGAGTGCAGGGAACTGGACTAGATGGCCTCTCGAGGTCCCTTCCAGTTCTATGATTCTATGATTGCTGAGCATTCTGATTTCCCACTGAAGTGAGCTGAGGATGCTCAGCGTCTCCGAATATCAAAGCCCATCTCTCTAGTTGCCCCTGTGTTGCCTGTGATTTCCTGCAGACTTAATACTTCTCCAGATTTTGAAGTCCTTTTCGATTTCAGTCAGTGGCCAATTCCCATCCTGCCATTTGGCTAGTGTCACTGCCAGACAAACAACACGGAAAGCAGATCCCACACTGTTTCATTATTATTTCTGCCAGAGTTGTCATAGGACATGTGCGGCATTCTAGCTATACCGTGCAAATTGAAGTAGGCTGGCTGCGCTCTTGTCTAACACCTGTTCCGACGGTGCACCATTCTGTCTGCTAAATGGGGCTTTCTTAAACAGCTGGGGCCCAAGGTGCTTCCAAAAACCTGAAATCAGACCAGTCAGTCCAAATCTAGGTCTTACATAGGATGACCTTTTTTTCCTCTTTGCAAGTGTCCAAAAGAATTCTTGCATAACAACCCTCGCTCCCAACTGATGGTGTGCATAATGGTTATTTGCAGGATCTTTGAGTCAGAAACTTACGGCACCTCAAATAAAGGGGAAATCTGTGACACATCTCAAAGATAATTAAGTAGTAAGAAACTGTAAAGGGCAGACACGTGGCACTAACAGTTTTCTCAGCCTCTGTTTCTGCATACAGTGTGTCTCTTCCTTGATTCTCTGAGTGGAAAGGCTACGTTTCAAAGTAACTTTTGGGATTGTCCCACTCCGTGTAAAGCTAGATTAGCAGTAAACCACAGATGGAATAATTAATTCAGCATCCGCTCTCAGGACAATTTTTTTGGCATGAATTCCTCTTCAGAATAGTCCTTGTAATTTCAGAAGACACTGCAGGAATGAAAAATAAATGTTGGTTAATGCACAAGGAATGTTCTCTCTATTTTTGATTAGTAGTTTGCAAGAGAAAAAAAGAGTTGGTTTTTTTTAACGAGCTCTGCCTACATCTGTACTAACATGGGCTGGTATCCTTGAACTCCCTCAGTCACCCACTGCTTGTCAATGTGCTGTTTGCAGCAGACAAGTTCTCTTGATCTGATAGAGTTTGTACTAAAGGTTTATTGATTGGGGTAATTACCTCAGCTTTAGGGTCAAGAAAAGGTTTATTTAATTCTAAAGTTACTTTTTTTATTTTGTTATGTTTCTTAGAACAGTGGAATTCTGCTTTAATGACAAGGCTTCTAGTGTTATCTGAAGCCTTCTGGAGACATTTGCAAATCAAGGAAACTCCAGGACATATGGTTTTAGTTTTTGCACTTTTGTATATAGCTCTGTCTGTATGTCCCAGGCTGCAGGCTAATGTAAGCACAGCTTGTTTTATTCCTGTGTCATATTACAGTGCTGCTTGACTTTTAATTCCATTTATGCTCTAGCAGTAAAGAGCAAAAATACGGGTTCTGAGAGTTGCTTGTATATTTTGGCAAACAGAAGGAAAGCCCTCTTTGTGTTGGAACAACGGGCTTCTTATTGCTTAATTTTCAAATGTCTGTGCTTAAAGGGTACCCATAAAATATGTGCTTGGATGCACGAGCAGGTAATTGAGCACATCCGTCGGGTAGAAGCCAACAGAGGGTCAACTTCTCCCAACAGTTACCAGAGATTTCTCTTGTTCTTTGTAGAGGGGGAAATGGTCACCACACTGCTCCCTGCCCCTCTCATTCCCCCCACTGTGTGGTAACCGTTGGCCCATGGTGATGTTTTAACAATGACCACTTTTCTGCATGCACAAATGCATACGTAGTGAACTCATGACTCCTTTCTTTAATCCTTACGGCACTCTCTGCAAGGTAGATACAGTAAGTGGGGTCGAACCCATTTTATAGATGGGTAAACTGAGGCACAAGGTTAAATGATTTGCCCCAGTTCACGCAGCAAGCCACCTGGAGAGCCAGAAACAGAACAGACACCACCACCCCCATCCCGCTCTAAAAATGTAACCCATTAAATGTTTGCCATTCTGGGTACTGCATTCATAATGTATTAGCCCAAGTCTGTGTAAAGTGAAAATGAATTTATTTTTAATGTACCTAAAATGATAGCACTGCTTTATTTAATGACATTTATTTAACTGAATCAGTCCACAGTTGAGGGCGTGAGTGTGTGTGAGTGGGTGTGTGTTTTTCCTAGAATATGTACACACATTCACAATATCATTTCAAATGAGTCTCAAAGGCAGCTTTAGCCTTGCCCTAAGCTACAAGCACAGAAAATGTAACATACTGAACTTCCCATTTGCTAGTTTAAACCTTAAGGCTGAATAATTGTTGTTTCCTATATTAGTTTGCAACAATTTATATGAGTGAGAAGGGACAAAAAAATTTCAGTAGATTTATGCTTGCAATCCCTTAGGCAAAACAGGGATATGAGAATGTCATTTATTGGACCATAATTCAGATTTTGAAATATGCCATTTGCAAAAAGAAAGGAAGGAAAAGAAACATTCCCAAGGTATGGTCTAGAAAGAGCAGCAGGTCTCAAACTTTAGCAACCCGAGGACCCCCATTTTGATTTAAGCAACAGAGGGTCCTGTGGCACCTTTAAGACTAACAGAAGTATTGGAGCATAAGCTTTCGTGGGTGAATGCCCACTTCATCAGATGCAAGGGATTTTTAAATTTTGATTTAAAAATTTTCACAGACCCCCAAACCCCTCGCTTAGCCCCAGGCCCTGCCCCCACTCCACCCCTTCCTCCAAGGCCTCACCCACACCCCACGTCTTCCTGCCCCTGCTCCACCCCTGTCCCTCCTCTTCCCCTCCTCTTTCTGCTCCCTCCCTCAAGCATGCCCTATCCCCACTCCACCCCTCCCTTCCAGAGCCTCCTGCACGCCACTGAACAGCTGTTCCCTAGCATGCAGGAGGTACTGGGAGAGAGGGGGAGGAGTCGATCAACAGGGCCGGCGGCCCCGGACATGATTCCGCCCCATCCCCTGAGCGCGCCCGTCCCCGCTCCTCCCCCTCCCTCCCAGCACCTCCTGCATGCTGGGGATCAGTTGATCATCAGGACCCGCAGACCCCCCAGAGTGTCCATGGACCCCAGTTTGGTCTAGAGTACCATTGTCTTACATGCTAGTTGCAGAGGTGAATGTGGTACCCTCATTATACATAGGAACTGCACTTTAAAGATTCCCTCTCACCTAAGTAATGTGGGAACTGTATTCAAGTAAGTAGGCTTTATTACACCCCAGGAACTCCATTTGCTGAAAGTTCCTCCCAGCTAGCTTATGACATGTGTGATAAATGAGTAGGTAAGAGCGTCTGAGATAGATCAGAGATTTTGAAATGGTCCCATGCAATTCCTTAAGAACTGTAATTTGCTGTCCCTTCTGTGTCTTTCTTCAGTGTTCATGTGTGTCTTAAGGTATCAGAGTAGAAATTGTGTTTGTTGTACATCACTAAATAGCAGAGGCACATAGGGAGAGATTTTCCAAAAGCCTGCAATGCTGCCCTAACTCTGGTCCAGGTCAAGTCGATGGGAGTTTGACCATTGACTTCAATTAGAGCAGTATTACCAGTGACTTCAATGGAAGCAGAGTTAGGCCAATGCTCAGTGCTTTTGAAATCCCACCCATTGTGCTTCCAAGCAAACAGTGGCCTTCATCTACCAAGCATTCCTCGCTGGCAGGATTTCTCTTAAAAAGGAGAGTGATGAACAGGAGAGATAAGCATTCTCCCAAACCAAACCTTCCCCTCTTTCCAAAACCAGACTCAGATCAAACCTTCTTTAAGCTTCTGAAGTGATTGGGCTTCCCCCATCCCATTTCCAGATTCCAGCTGGGAATAGAACCAGAAGTTCTAAAAATATGTCACGAAAGGCTGTTTGTGCGGCTTTTCCAGCTGGTTTGGAACTAGATGTGCTGAAATACTGTGAAGAAGGTTGCTCTTCCACTTAGTGCTGAAATCTCACATGATGTGCTGGGGCCTTCGGTGGACTCAGACGGTCCAGGTAGTTTGGATAAGCAGTCCAAGCTTTTGGACGTTTGTCCAAACTGATCCCAGACTCCAAACTTTATGTACTTCACCATTCTGAGTTTGAAACAATCCAGACAGCAGAGTCACTGCTGCATTGAGCAGGAATGTGCTGTCAGTACGCTGATGGAAGTATGGGGTACCTGCCATTAAAAATGTGTTTCATTGGTTCCAGCAGAGAAGGAGTGCGGGGAGATCAAAATGAAATTGGATGGTGTGATTATGGTACTTCACATTGACTTCCTGGGGAAGCATTTTAAAGGAATGTCTTCCCAGTGCCCTTTTCCTAATGTAGCTTCCTGATACCTGCATGTGGAGGTTAGACCTCCAGTGGGATTTGAGAGTAAAAAGGGGGTTACATACATGGATCTTTAATTAAATCAGACCTCCCAACCTTCAGAAAAAAATCAAAATCTGGCAAACCATCAAGTGGCATTAGCAGTATCAGCATCAAACTAGGCGTCCTGCAGAAGAGGAAACTGAGAATGATCACTCAGAAATAATGACTGGGTTTCCATGATGCTGTCAAGACATTCACAATCCCAGCTGCCAGGTGTGGATGATTTGAACTAGAAAAGTAAAAGGATTCTAAAATACAGATGAAGCAGAAGAATTGAAATTTCTGCAGGTGCAGAGAGGAAGGAACCAATCCTTTCAGACTTCAAATTGGGAAGGAAAAGGAGGAGCAAGAGAATATTGGATCCAGCATGTCTGTATTTGCTTTAGTTATGGGGTCTTTTATTTACCCACAGTATCAAGTTTGAAATTTCCAGGTGTCTGAAACCTGTTTTATCTCCTCTCTCCTCCATGATCCTTTGTTAGCGTCATTATCAGAATGACTGTAGCAGCTGACAGTCCTTTCGATTTATAATTCCACCAGAATGAATTTCATTGAATAGCATTGTTTCCTTAGGGTATGTCTACACTGCCGCGCTAGTTCGGCGGCTGGGGATCGAAGTTCCGGGTTCGATTTATCGCGTCTGGTGTGGACGCGATAAATCGAACCAGGAAGTGCTCGCCGTCGACTGCGGTACTCCAGCTAGATGAGAGGAGTACCGCGGAGTCGACGGGGAGCCTGCCTGCCGCGTGTGGACCGCGTCTGAACCGCGGTAAGTTCGAAGTAAGGTATGTCGAATTCAGCTACGTTATTCACGTAGCTGAATTTGCGTACCTTACTTCGACTTGGGGGGTAAGTGTAGACCAAGCCTTAGAAAGCAAATGAACCCCCAAGAGGTCCCGATGTGCTGGACAGATGAAATTATGGGTTGTGTTCATTGAGGGTCAGAATCTTCTTCAGCTTTTACTGTCTTTTACTTCCCAAGGGCTGTTATAGTACTTGTTAAACAGGGAAAGCAGTGATGAGGCTTACTGTGGCTGAGAGCAATTATTGCAGTGAGAATATTGGTGTGAATATTCCCCTGGGCCAGAGCAAGGTCAGAGAGAAGGTGGCTTGCTGGGGCTGGCTGGGACCCGGGCAGCAACACAGAGTTGCTGAAACATAAAAATGACCACACAAACACACAGAGCACAGCGCTGTGCCAGGGCCTCTGGTGGGAGAGGAGGGCTGCAGAGACCCTCTATGTCAGTGTTACTCCACTGGAGAGTGTTTGGGGGGCGGTCCTTCTGCCTTGGCATCACTGGCATAAAAGAGTTCAAGGGGCAATGATGAACTGGGCCCACGGGTCTGACTCCCTGCTGCAGTCATTCACACTGGTGCAAAGCAGGGGTAAAACACAACCAGATCAGAATGGACATGTTTGCTGCTCCCTTTACTCAGGTTTAAAGGACTAGAGAGGGGGCAGGGCTTGTGGAGAGTCAGTCCTAATGGCTTCCTGCCTGGGCATAACTGGGTTTATTTACTTAACTTGTAAAAATCCATCTGCGGTAACCCTTGGGATCACGTACAGCTGGTTGGTTGGTTGGTTTAATGAAAGCATTCATGTTTGTAGCAAGATTGTTCAACAGGAATAGGATAGACAGGCCAAGCTTAACAATCACTTTAACATGGGAAAGGGGATTTAAAACATGAGCCGAGATGGGTTTTCCTGCAAGTTCTGTGCCGTGGTTTGGTTTTCTGTAAATGCTCTCTCCGCCCCCGGTTGGTTGGTTTTTGTTTGGCAGTCTTCTTAAGCATCTAGGGCCAGCACAAGCAAGGGTTAAGTGAACACCTTTTTCTTTGAAGGTGAGCAGGATGACATGGTAATTCACTCAGCCTGCTGGAAACCCTAGAGGCAAGCACAAGTCTTTGAGACCACTTCTTCTGGAGAGGCAGTGTGGACAACTAGTTAGAGCATAGGACATGGAATCAGGATTCCTAGTCTTGTACTGGCTTGCTGTGTGTCCGTAGGCTAATCATTTAACCTCCCTGGATATGTCTACACTGCAGCTGGGAGCGACGCTCCACGCAGGTAGACACATTCACACTTTTAGGGCTCAAACTAGCACACTAAAAATAGCAGTACGGACGTTATGGGACTGGCAGGGGCTTGGGCTAGACACCCCAGCTCAGACCCATCCTGGACTCGTCAATCTAGCAGAGAAAGGTATAAGACAGTCCAGTGGCTGGAAGTTGAACTAAGATAAATTCAGACTGGCAGTAAGTTGTACATTTTTAACAGTGAGGGTGATTAACCATTGGGACATTTTACCAAGTGTTGTGGTGGAATCTCCACCGCCAACAGCCTGGGTTCAAGCTTCGGTGGCCAGCGCAAGTCCCTGCAGGTACCCCAATGTCACACTGCTGTCTTTACTGTGCTAGTTTGAACCCCGCTAGCGCAAGTCTGTCCACCACACACAGGCGCCGGCTTCTAACTTTCCCCGGGGGTGCTCAACCCCTGCTCAGCCGCAGGCCCTGCTCCCACTCTACCCCTTCCCCCAAGCTCCAGCCCCGCTTCTTCTCGCTCCTGCCCCGCCTCTTCCCGCCCCCACTCTACCCCTTCTGCCAAGTTCCAGCCCCGCTTCTTCCTGCCCCTGCCCTGCCTCTTCCCGCCCCCACTCTACCCCTTCCCCCAAGCTCCAGCCCCGCTTCTTCCTGCCCCTGCCCCACCTCTTCCTGCCCCGTTCTGTCCCCTCCCCAAGCTCCAGCCCCGCTTCTTCCTGCCCCTGCCCCGCCTCTTCCTACCCCGTTCTGCCCCTCCCCAAGCACGCCCCGTCCCTACTTCTCCCCCCTCCCTCCCAGCACCTCCTGCACACCGCAGTAGGCAGGAGGCGCTGGGAGGGAGGGGGAGCAGTTGATCGACAGGGCAGCCGGCGGGTGGGAGGTGCTGGGGAGGGAGGAAGTGAGGGGAGGTTGGCTGCCGGTGGGTGCTAAGCACCCGCTAATTTTTTTCTGTGGGTGCTCCTGGGCTGGAGTACCCATGGAGTCGACGCCTATGCTACCACGGCTGGGCAGCTGCCACGTAGGCATACCTGCTGTGCCTTAATTTACCCAGCTGTACAAAAGTTTGATATTATTCACTGTATCTACTTCACAGGAGTTGGCACCAGGATTGATTCATTAAATCATGTTTGTTGTGGATAAGATTAAAGGTGTTAACAGTGCAAAGTGTTATTACTAGATATAACAAATGCTGGACAGCCCCAGCTCAAAAGCACAGTCTAGGGATGTTACCAAAAGAAATTGCTGGAGTATCTGCATTGAGTGGAATTTAATCAGTAGTTAGAAAACAGCCCTGGTACTTATTAACTCCTAGGAAAGCGACTACTTTCCGTTGCCTGCTGGATAACTAGTGTTTCTTTGCCAGTAGATAATTCCCTCTAACTGCCTAGGGAGCGATGATGCTTGGTGGCTATCATAGCTATAAAATATTTAACTTTAACATGTAATTGCGTTACTGCAGCCTCTAATAGGATTTGGTGTCAGCTAGATGTCTGCCTTGGCCTCTGGCCCAAAGATATAGACCCGAGTTATTAAGCTGAATAAATAAATAAGCAAGATATACAGTTATAGTAGCAATACTGCTGACCAACGAGCACGGTAATTATCTGAAAGAAAAATCTATCCAGAGTCTAGCAATTTGTCCATCTCTTTAATATATTTATTGTATTTCATCCGAATAAAGGTAATTCACATAGGTAATTGTAGGCCAGAGTGATAGATGTTTATAGAGCTCACCACAATACATTTGACCTTTGCACATCTCTTTGTCAGAAGCAAAGTGATCCACTGAACAGACCACCAGCCTGGGAGCTAGCAAACATCAGCTCAGTTCCTGCCTCTGTCACACTTTTTTAATGTTAAAAGCAACAGAGGGTCCTGTGGCACCTTTAAGACTAACAGAAGTATTGGGAGCATAAGCTTTCGTGGGTAAGAACCTCACTTCTTCAGATGCAAGAATGTTTTTAATGTTGGTATAATTAGTATAACTGGTCTGTGCCTCAGTTTTCCCATCTGTAAAATGGAAATAGTAACAGACTGACCTTTACTAAAGCCCTTTGAGGTCCTTGGATGAAAGACATATATAGAACAAAGTATTATTATTGCTATGGACAGCAAAATGGCGTCTAGATTTTCCCGTTTAATAAAGAGAGGCTGCACTGGAAAGACGAGTAATAGGATGAGGTTATACAATGAAAAATTTAGTTTGAATTTCCAGTAACTTCCTAATTGTGAGCTCGCTCGGACTGACAGTCTCATATGAGACCTGATCAAAAAACCCGGGCCAGATCCTCAGCTGATATAAATCAGTGTGGCCAATGGAGTTATGCCGATGTACCCCAGATGAGGATCTGGCCTCTTATCATTTGAAACAATTAACACTATACTATAGAAGATGCTGAAAGTGTGCAGTAGGGGAGCAGTGTAGCTCTGGAACAGGTGTGTTCTTATCTAATAGATATTTTCCACCTCTTGCTTTTATAGATCTGAGACACTTTTGCAAATCCTTCCCTTCTCCCTGAGCGAGGTGGGTTTGACTAGTGTGTATTGTGGGGTGATGGTAACTAATGTCTCAGAGACGCTATTGTTTGTGTTCTTTCCCAACATGAGACAATGTGGAACTACAGGAAGTGAGTCTCATTATGTCATTTATTCCTCATCTCAGAGGAGATCTGCATGTTTACAATGTTGATTCAGGAAATCACTTGTTTTTCAGTGGCTAATTAGGTTTTGAAGCTGGCAGGATGATTCAGCGTGCTTCCACATTCAAGTTCCTGTGGTCTCCAGTCCAAGGCAAGCCGTTTAAGTTTTGCTTCCTTGCCCCTGGTAGGATCTGCTCGCTTTCTCAAAGTCACTCCTGTGCCATTTGATTTTGGAAGGAGGCGAGGAAACAATGTTTTCAAAGATCTCTTTGGCCATTATAGCAAAATCATATGTTGGGGTTACGCAGGCTTGGCTGAGCCTGCAGTTGGTAATCTTGGTCCTCACTAGCTGCTGTCAGTAAAATTTTGGGGAATCACTACAAAGACTCAGAATCCAAGAGGAAAATATGGGAGCCAGACTAAAAACAATAAATATATATATATTTTTTAAATGTGGCCAGAGTATCATATTGAACTTGGACACCCTTTAAAGAGAGCATTGCTACAATCTTCTACACCAGTTGCATAGAATTAGTTAGAGCACTGGTTCTCAACCAATGGTACATGTACCCCTGGGGGTACACAGAGGTCTTCCAGGGAGTACTCAACTCATCTAGATCAGTGTTCTCAACCTGGGGGTTATGATCCCCAGGGGGATCGTGGGACAGGTTTAGGGGGGTTGCAAGTACAGAGCTGGCATTAGGGGGTAGCAAGCAAGGCAATTGCCCGGGACGCCACACCAAAGGGGCCCCCACAAGGCTAAGTTACATACTTCAGCCCTGGGTGGTGGGGCTCACGTTTCTGACAAGGCTCACTAGTGAAAAACAGGCTCAAGTGTCACACTGAAATGTAAGTACAATATATTCCAATCGATTTATTGTATAATGATATGGTAAAAATGAGAAAGTCAGCCATTTTTCAGTAACAGGGTGCTGTGACACTTCTGTATTTTTATGTCTGATTTTGTAACCAAATAGTTTTGAAGTGAGGTGAAATTTGGGGTGCGCAAGACAAATCCAACTCCTGAAAGGGGTACAGTAGTCTGGAAAGGTTGAGAACCACTGAGTTAGAGTGTCAAGTATAATATTGTACATACCTAGGGATATGTGTATAGTTATGACAAAGCTGAAAAATAAGGGTTAGAGTGGATACTGGAACTCAAACAAACCCTAACTAATATTATGGTATATGGGCATACTTAAGGGAGAAGAGTGCTTTTAAACACTTGCTCAGTTCAATTAGCTTTGGTGCTTTATGGAATTGACTAATTTAATTGATCATAGCAACCATTGAAGTTTTAGCCAAGTCCTCTCTTCTGCCACATGTGTGCAGACTTAGCTGTTTTATTTTTCATATTTCCATGTTTTCCCCACATTTTCTTAAAACACTCTCACTTCACCTCGTTTTTATTTTCCAGGCTATGGGTAGAACAATGTGTATGTGCAAGCTGTAAGATTGTCACACTAACAGGATTCCAGCTGGTGCAGTGGCTCAGGACACACACTTCTTATGTTTTCATGCTGTCGCTTTAGGCAGGAGCATTTAGATGCTCTGTGATCTTGTTCTGACTTGGCAACTCACATGGTCAGCCAATCTCCTCTGGCACTGGAATCAGAAAAAGATGCAGAGAGTGGCTGACATGCCTAGTTCAATCCTTCAGGAGCTATGGTTCCTGCAAACATTAAGACAATCCCTGACTGAGTGAACTTAGTAAAACTTTACTTTAGGCTACTAGATTTTTCATGTAGACTTCTAACCCCTGCAACCAGATCCAGCCTTGTGATGCAACTGCAGGATTTTCTTAGGAGCTTTTGGTAGATGTGGGTTTGTTGTTGCCTCCAAATTAAAAAGAGCACCCAGTTTAGGAGAGTTCTGGAGAACCGGAGTAGGGCCACATTCTGGAATGCATAGAAATGAAATGAATAATGAATATTCCACTGCCAGGCAGCTCTTAGACTTCTGCTCCTCAGCCCCCAAGTCACAGTGCTTGTTTGGTCTCAGTGGCTACCAGAGATAGTGAAGGAACAGCATGTCCATTTAGCACCCGCTGTTTGAAAATATTTTTTGAGCTATGTGGAAGCAGCTTCCTTTCCTACCCTGACTTGGGCAAACAGGATGATCATGTAACATGGATCTTTCTTGTTGCCGAGAAGTTGGTCTCAATTGTCAGAGAGCTTTTGGAAGAATGTAGGGACCTTAATTGCCCTGTGTTACACCAGCCAGGTTTATATTCTTTGCTGTCAAGCAAAAGTTACATGGCACCAGCCACTGGGGGAACAATATTTTAGTCTTCTCCAGTCCTTTCTGTCTCCCTGGAAGGGGTTACTTCAGGACAATGATGCCGAAAAGCAAATGTGCATAAAATGAGGGCATTATAGTAAGTGTCACTCTCAGACTCATTAGAAAAATTTAACACCTCAGATAGCATTTAACTGTGACTAAGTGATTTTAAGGACCTAGCTTCTTATTAGTGGAATGGGGTAGTCAACACATAATTAAAAACTGAGGAGGTACTCTACAGAGTATTTGCTATTGTGAATTTTCTCCTAAGTGTTGAATTATTGTCTGGCTTTGATTGCAATTATAAGGTCTGTGTCCTTTCCCTTTGAAAACTGGAGCAGAATTTCAGTAAATATGGTCAGTGACAAAGTCAAGATGTAATTTGCGGCGAGGCCACACTTGCAGAGTACCATTCTGGGAAATCAGAAAGTGGGAAATAATTTTACCACTTTGAGTGTACATGAGAGGGAAAGGTTGTATCTAATACATGGGTCATTATGTATGTGTTTCCCTGCCCTCTACTATGTGGAATGCCAGGTCTGTACAATTGTACGTGAATACTACAGGCTGCCCATTAGTGTCAGTCACAGAGAGAATAGAAACTCGAAATACTACTGTAACTAATGGAGATTGACCTTTAATTAACGGATAAAGTGGTAGATGCCTGTGGTTTTGGAGCAAAGGTCATGGGTTCTAAGCCTAATGGTGCATTGTGCTTTAGATGCTGACTGTGCTCTTCGTTGTTTGTATTAATTGTTTTCTTACATGCAAAAGACTCCATGCCCCCTCACGGTTGTAAGGACCTCCGCCTCTGCAACTTCTCTGTTCAGTCATTGAAAATCATAACTTGAAAAGAATGGGAAATTTCTGTATTCCGTGGGCGTTTTATTAACATTGAGACTTGTATCATGCTGAGTAGTACTTAAATGAGTATCCCTGTTTCCCATTACCTTCAAGGGAAATGCATGTGTAAATACTGCTCAGCCTGAATGAGATTTACAGAATTGGGCCCATAATGGTAAGCTAAGACCTCTCTATGGGGCCTTTATATGTATATAAAATATGTAAAAATCATTCAACCTCTGTCTAAGAAAATTTTACTGAAAACAAAAATTCCTGACAAGGATCTTTTGCTGTGGCAATGGAATCGCACCTATATGAACAAGCATCATAAAGTTATGAAAAGCAACTATCCATAGGCTAAGTTGAAATTTGAATTGGGGTCAGGATAGATATATAAATCCATCTGCTAATAGGTGAAGGCTGCAGCAGTGTCAAAACTGATAAAGGTCCAGAGTGCCTGCATTACTACTGCATTGGCTGAACAGCATGGTGAATCAGACCCAGAGTGTTAACTAGAAACTGTGGTGTTATTTCCATACACCATAAAGTGGATGTCTGCTTCGCATGAGAACCTCAGTGTCAGAGAAGTAAGAAGTCTTTCTTTACCTGCACAATAAAGCTCAGGACTTATTGTAACTATATGTGGAGTCCTAAAACACAAATGCCTAAAACTCCGTTTTTATTATTTAAAACTGCCATTGCACTCTATGGATGATTAAATTACACCTTGTCCATTACTGTGGCCTTCAGGAGCCCCTATCAATCAGGGCAGAGCCAATCAGAAATAGGCTTCCTTTCTGTCAAGTTCAGAAACTAATGCCACTCTTGGCTCCAGATGTTTCAGCTCATTAGACGAACAGGAAGTTTACAAATAGGTTTGCTACTACAAGGCCCTATGAATTAAGCACCTGGGAGTGCAGAGTTATTGTCCAGTGCTCTACCATTCCCAACCTGTATAACTGAATCCAATTTTAATATAACATGCATTTCACTTTGAGGAAATCTGAAATAATAGCCTGGGATGAACCGTAATGTGTTATCATCTTTCCAAGCTACACACAAAAAATTACCCTACCTTTACGCAAACTTCACTTAAGGAAAGAGAGGTTTTCATTCCCTTTGTCATTGAAAAATAAGGTTTAATAAGTCATGTGCTTCTTTTTATTAAAGACAAACTGTAAACACTATGCTCTGAGCTGGCATTGGAACAAAACAGAGAGCACTAGACATAATTTTCCTCACCTATTAACTGTTCTGGGAAGCTGATTATCTAATGTTTTGTCACAGTCAGGGAATTTGTGGAGTTAACTTGAAACCATATCAGGCATGGAATTGTCTCCCAAGGGAAATAGTGGTAGTCCCATTGTGTGGGACTTTAAATAGCACCTTACACAACACACTAGAAAATGGACTATGGGAAGCAGGGAGATTGACAAGATGATCCTGTAGGGCTTTACCATCTCCAACTTCCAAATTTGCATTTGTAGTGCACTTAGTCTAGGGGAAATTCCAGTTTCAGATCAACTCTGTTCTTTTCAGATAAATACGTCCAAATTCAAAGGTTCTTGAATCTGCAAAATTGGTCTGGAGATCTTCCAAGAGAACAAGTTCTGACAGGAGGTTTCTGGTATTTCTTGTCTCCACTCAAATCATAAATAGGAAGTGCATAGAAAAATAATAGAGGAGACCAGTTACCAGGAATTGTTTAGACCTCTGGGTGAAGTTTTGACTCGTTTTAATGGGTTTGCCGGTCCATATTTTTTATAGTATTATAGTATCTGTGCTATTGTGTACACACTTTAAGTTATCAGACTGCTGATGGGCTCTGTTGAAGACAGAGGATTTCTCTTGCCTAAAGAAAGTATCTCAATTCTCTTTTCATCTTCTAGAATCAGTGGATAATTGTCCCAGTAACTGCTACGGGAATGGAGACTGTGTTTCTGGAACCTGCCATTGCTTCCTCGGCTTTCTGGGTCCCGACTGCGGCAGAGGTAGGCATTTGTATCTGTTTCAGTAACATCTATACATGTTGTTTCCTCCGGTTACAATTCTCAAAGCGTGTTGGAAGTGTATGCTCATGGTTCTGTTATTCATAAGTAAACCTGCTGCAGATTGTGATGGTGCAGTAGAGTGGAAACTGATTGGCTTTGTGGGTTTGTTTGTTTATTACTTGCCATGCTTGCGGTAACCTTAGTGACACAAACCTCTAAGCCCCCCACCTCACCCCCTAGCTGCATGTGAGCAAACAATGAGGATAATGACTCACCAGGAGCTCTCTCTTTGGGAATGTGTTGAGAAAAGGTGGCTTAGAAAGGCTGTACTATTGTTTCTCCAACAGACCACTTTATCTGTGGATTAGCAGGACTTTATAACGATCCTTTGTCTTCAGCCATCAAGAAGGTGGTCCTTAAGCACCCTCGTCCCTGCCTTAGGCCTCAGAGGTCTCCCTGGCTTACCATAGATGACCTGCAGCAACCAAAGTGAGGGGGAAAACAGACAAGGGTAGATTAAGGCAACCCATGGCACTAGGAATGTGAGACCACATGTGGCCCCACCCCTGTTTTAGGAGGTTATCACAGGCATTGCTCACACAAGGAACCCACCTCCGCCCGTGGGCCAGTGCTCCCTGTCTTAAGTCTGGTTAGAGTCGTTCCCAAAGGAGGGTGAGCAAACCCCCACCCAGCGGAGCACAGGGCTCTGTGTGAGACTCCTGTTCACACCACCTCCTCACAGTCCACGTGAAGGAATGACAACAAGGGTCCCTTTCCTTCTGTGCACACACAAAGTTCTCTGCTCAGCTGGTTGTCTGAAGTGTGCCCCAGTGGGTTTCAGAGTTCACAATCCAGTAAAATGAATGGGACAATTCACACCTCTTAGAACTCTTGTTTCAGGCTGCCTGCAGACTCAGGTAGAAGCCAATGTATAAGTTACAGTCGGTTCACATTAGCTTCTTAACCACAAGGGCTAGAAACATCACTGGAGTTTCTATACCTCCACCATGGCAACTGCAAAGTCTCCATCAGCAGATGTGCTTAGAGGGGTGGACATCTTGATTAATCTGGTTGTTTTGAGTCCTTCTTATTGTCAAAAAATTGTGTGGCTAAAACCCCGTAGATCCAGATCACACTGTCTGCCTCCACATGGAAAGGAATATCTGGGGGGACTGCTGCTATTTGTGCGTATGTGTGATGGGGCGCCTGCCCACACTGGGCTCTAAGGGGTTAATAGAGCCCTTGGGAGGCTGCGCAGGAAGCGGCCAATCAGAGAGGGGCTGCGAGGAGCAGCCAGTCAGGGCTGGGCTGGCCCATATAAGAAGGGCTGCAGAGCAGAGGAGCTTCAGTCACTCCCTGGAGCTTGAGGAGGGAGGTGGACTGGCTGCCTTGCAGGCTGAAGGCAGCAAGCTCCCTGGACAGAGCAGACAGAGACCCAGGGAGCTAAAGGCAGCTCCTGGCAGGCTGCAGGGATTTGCAGGCTGAGGCCCTGAGGCAAGGGCAAAGAGGGTGCTGGGGCCAATGGGAAGTGGCCCAGGGAGATCTACTGAGGAGCTGTAGGGGACGCAGCAGGTGGCTGGCATATACAGGGTCCCAGAGTAGCGGGCGGGCCCGGGTTCACCCCCATCGCCACTGAGGAAGTGGCCAGACATCAGGTCACAGCTGAGGGAAGTGGATGGACAGCCAACTGCAGGTCCCCCAGAATAGGGGAGCACAGAATGTGGCACAGCTGGAGGCTGGGAGTGACCTGGGTCCCTGGAGCAGAAGTGATGGTGGCGAGACGCCACCAGAAGAGGGCGCACCCACTAGCAGAGCTGATCCCCAGGACAGCCAGCAGGGGGCGCCTTAGTGGGGTGAGTTGCATCACATTACAATGTGTTTTCTGTTGGATTTTCAGCCAGTGGTGCTCCCTGCGGTACTTGTTATGTTAAGTGGGAGCATCTTGCCGTGAGTCATGATACCAGTGCTCCGGGATCTGGTTGGCTGCCTGTTGGTTTCCAGTTGGAGTTTAAGGTGTTGGTTTTGGCCTGCAAATCACTCAATGGCTTGGGGACCTGCCTATCTGAGAGACCACCTCTCTCTGTATGCCATACTGCTGCTGTGGAGCTCAGTAAAGATGCTCAGGCTGTAGTTCCATGGGTTTAATTCAGCTTTGGCATTTGCTTTTCAGCTTGGCCTAAAATTGTGGGCTCTGTTATTGCATGCTGCAAGGCTCATCTTTTGGGGAAAGAAGCATGATGAGGCCTCACAGCTGCTGGAAATGGGGATCAGGGGCTGAAGCAAGGGTCATTATTAACTTTTTCCTGGCTGGTTAGTTTTAGCCGCATGAGGGAGACAAGGCTACTAGATTTACATTGCTGAGCTAGAATGTTGGATCGATCCCAGGGTCTCCGAGAGCAAGGGAGAAGGGACTCTTTTATTTTGTAAAGATCCAAGCAAACAAATGAAGTATTTTGCAGTGATATTCTTTAATGCTGCGCTTTACAATAAGTGGTGAGTGTTTGGGTCATTGCAATCGTATTTGTTCAAGGGAATTACCATAATTTAAACAAGAGCACACAAAACAATCCTTAACATTGTTTGTTTGGCTAGAATCTGAATTATAAAGATTCCACATCTATAATGGTCCAGCTAAAATACATGGTTTTTAAAATGAGGTACGAAGGGAAGGGATTAAAGAATTCCAAAAATCCCTGCATTCCCTATAATTGTGGGATGCAACAAAGGAGACATTGCAATCACTGTTGCCTTGTCATTCTCAGCAGCTGTTTAGAGACAGTCATGGACGTGTTCTCACACAGGCCTCTTTAGCGCTCTAGCCTTCTCACATGTGGCCTGCAATTTATCTGATCTTGTACTGAGTGATCAACTGTCTTGTCAGAACACATGTAAGTCCTTCTCAGCACCTGTGTAGTCTCACTGGTTAAAGGGGATTATTCTTTGTCCTTGTTCAGGAAAACCGTGGCTCTATCTTCTCCCTGTACCTTGAAATAGGCTCCATTATTCAGTGTTTTAAATTTTAGACAGGTGAATGGAAACCTTCAGTCAGGTCAGCTAAAAAGTTAAATTACAAAGCTTCTTTTGTTCTGGGCAGTGTGTAGCACCTTATACATCTTACCCAATTTATGCCTTGTGCTGTGCACATAGATATCACCTTGCAAATGATGCACTTGACACATATACTCTCAATGTACCTTATTTCAGGCAAATAAAGCACTGTTTTGTAACAAGCAAGCATTTCCAAGGTCCTTTCCCCTGTAAATCTCTTGTATTTTAATCAGGAAAATATGTTCCATTGTAGATCAAGCAGGTTTAATACAATGTCAGTGGTGGTAACTTATTATATTGGGCCACTGCTGTCATGGTGCTTTCACACACTCAGACTGGCTTGCCTGTAATGAGAGGCATGAAAGCAACACTGGAGAAGCATTGTGATACTATCCTGAGAGGATAGTAACAGATAGAGAGATTATTTCTTTAGCTACAATGAATATCTCTTCCTGTGTGCACTGAAATGCAGGAATAATGTAAAATGGGGCATTGTATCCAGCCCAAGTCTAGCGCAGTTGGGTTACAATACAGACTGCAGTATTGTATACAATTTCTGTATAGTGTTCTTCACTAAAATGCTCAGAAAATGCTTTAGTGAGTGACAGACATGAAAGCTAATGCTTATCCAGCTGCTCTCATCTAGGATGATGAGGGCAAAAGAAAACCGGGATATACACATGTCCTTGCAGCTGAATTTCAGGAAGAGAAAATGGAATGATGCAGTAATGTGGCAAAGGGAGCCTGGCTAAAGTGAATAGGTTTTGAGATGTGCAGTGGTATGCTAAACTATCTGTGCGATCTTGTACAGTATTTAGCTGTGACACTCTTAGTACCTTTCCCAGACCTGAAGAAGAGTTCTGTGTAGCTCGAAAGCTGGTCTCTCTCACCAACAGAAGTTGGTCAAATAAAAGCTATTACCTCACCCACCTTGTCTCTCTAGGTTTTGAGATGGTATTTGAAGAGAGGAAGCATCTCATTTCCAATTAGACCTGGCAGTAAAGGAGAGTCATGTTGAGGAGCATAGGGGAGTCCATGACTGGAGCTGTGGAATTCGTGAGCAGCGAAGTAGCAGGACATATATTCAGAGAGAAGCATTTTGAAAAACCAGAGGACAGTTTTGAATTGTATTTGGAGATGAAGAGCTAGTGAAGCTGATGGCCATAAAGGGTGGCTGAGGACCGGGCAACGCGCTATCGTGAACTGAAGTAGGAGAATAATCAGCTGCAGATTTCCGGTTGCATCTCAGCAAAGAACTTGAAGACCATAAAACCAGGAATTATACAGCACAAATGGGGGAGTGCTTAATAAATAGCTAAGGTTTGCAGCAGAGGCAGGGTCAAGGAAATGATGAAGTATTCGGATGATCTAGAGACAGTGCAAAGCAGATCTAAAGGCAGTGAAGATATGGAAGGGGAAAAATATTCAAGGCCCTGGAGGACTCCAATACTTCTGATCTCGGGATTGAATGAAAGGTCTGACTCCAGATTGCTGTAGGACACATCAGAGACCCCGAATAAAGAGGCATTTTCACCCAGAAGCATGATTTCATGTTTTAAGCATTCACTTGTAGAAAGGTCTGAGGTAACCAAGAGCAAAGAGATTCCAGGCAGACAGACAGATGGGAAATGTAGAGCTGAGTGTGATCCATATAAAAGTGTTGCCCTTGGTGTTAAAGGCAGAGTTGAGATACCCCAGTGGGAGAGTACATATGAAGAAGAGAATAGGTTCTTTCCTCACCCACATATAACATAGGTATGTTTTAATGCTGTTTCTTTTCCATTTCCCTCAGCATCTTGTCCAGTACTGTGCAGTGGGAATGGTCAGTACATGAAAGGGCGATGTCTATGCCACAGTGGCTGGAAAGGGGCAGAATGTGACGTTCCAACAAACCAGTGCATTGACGTATCCTGCAATAACCATGGCACGTGCATCATGGGGACCTGTATCTGCAATCCAGGGTACAAGGGGGAGAGCTGCGAAGAAGGTATTTGCAAGTTACATTCAATTAGCCTTTTTTGCTTTGATTGCTGATCTATAATTACATATGTAGAGATGGTACTGAATAGTTCTGGCACTTAGACACCATAGTAATAGGCACCTTAGAAATACAACAGATGGATGGAACACGAAAATGATATGTTGTAATAGCTTGTGGTTATCTGTCATATTTGTGCAGTAATTGGGTGAAAAGCCATCAAACGTTTCAGATAGACAGATCTGGTTGAGGGGCCAGAACATCTGATCACATGTTCAAATGTTCTTATTAAAGCATCATTTCCATTTACACATCTAAACGTATAATTACTTTAAGAGGGTATTTTTCTGGCATGCTATGCCAAGTGATCGTGGTTGTTTACGTATATAAAACAGTGGAGTATGTGAGAGGCCCTGCTTCCTTTCAAGTTTAAAAGCATAGATGTGTTCAGGACATGAATTTAAGCTCAACTTCAGAACCAGATATCGTTTCAATGGATCTGCCATACATTTCTTTCACTTCCCATTAGCCCTGAAACATTTTTTCCATGTACAGTTATTTTTGTAAAAAGCAACAGAGGGTCCTGTGGCACCTTTAAGACTAACAGAAGTATTGGGAGCATAAGCTTTCGTGGGTAAGAACCTCACTTCTTCAGATGCATCTTATGCTCCCAATACTTCTGTTAGTCTTAAAGGTGCCACAGGACCCTCTGTTGCTTTTTACAGATTCAGACTAACACGGCTACCCCTCTGATACTTGAGTTATTTTTGTGTCTCCCAAGTATGGTGCCAATAAGCACTTTAATTATTTATTATTATTATTATTATTATTTATTATTATTTATTAATTACTCCTGTTCTTTTTACGGTTACAGACTAACATGGCTGCTATTCTGAAACCTTTAATTAGTTTGTGCAGGTAATCATCCTGTCTGCATCATGGAACATGAACAAGATAAATGTTCATCTTCCCCTATTCGTAACCACCTCTTAATGCAACAGTTCTTTACAAACACAAACAAACAAAACCAAAAAATGGACAATTGTTTCCATATTTACAAATTATCCCTCAATCAGCCAGTTATAGAGATATCTCCAGAAGGGCCTGATTTTCAGAGGTGGCATAGCTCCTGCTGTGACTTCATTTGAAGTTGTAAGTGTGCAGCACTTCTGAAAATTTAATGCAGAAAACCCCAAAGACAGTTCATTCTGGGTTTAATTCATCTCTCCACAAACGCCAATCCAACCCCTTAAATGGTGCATAGGCTTCAGACATGACCTTTGGACAAGAGTGAATGTCACTCCATAATTTACCTGCAATTGCTACAGTGAGTATGAGATAAAGAATCCCCTCAGCTGGTTACTTTTTATACAATGGCAATGAGAATAACCTGAGTTGGATTCTGGTACCCAAATGGCACTACTTAGAAGCATAAAATGAATTCTGGGTTGAGCATCTGGCATTAGATGGCTTGTGTCTCAGTAACAGTTAGTTGGATATAGTGATGGTGTCAATTCCATGCTACTAAGCCATCTCTTGAGAAAACTTACCTTGGCTAAAAATACTAACAGTGTAATAGATCTGGGAAGCAGAGAAAACTCAAAGTTATTATTACTGAAAAGATTCACTAAGCGGGTCACTGTATCTCTTCATTATTAAATCATCGCTGGTATCTAAACAAAAGTGACAAAATGGAAACTATTTAAAAGTCAGAGTCAGATTCTGCCCTCAGTTAGATGCATGAGTAACCCTATTGATGTCAGCGAGGTTTAATGTACGGAACACAGAGCAAGATCTGTTTTTTTCCTAATATGAACCTCCTTTCCCCAGCCACATTTGAAGCAGTAGAATAAACCCAGTTCAGTTGTTTTATATTATCACTGTGGCAGGGGACAGTATCACAGTCCCACTAGGTGGAAACATGAAAAAGAATGAGGAGCAAAGAGAACACGTTTTTTCTTATGAGGTTTTAGTATTTTTCTATTATACATTTGTTTTTCATACGCAAAATATAATTTGTATTATGCCACAAAGGGGCATGGGGGAGAATCAACCTAGCAATATGCCATGTAGGAAATCTGCGGGATACTTTTTAAAATCTAATGATATACATTTTTAAAAATTGAGTTTACTTTTTGATTTCTGTTTCATGAAGGGACTTCTGGTATTGATTCCTTCTATTATTTCTCAGTTTCTTTGGTGTCCTTGTTTATAATGGGTTTTCTTATTGCGTTTCTTCTTCCTATGCCCCCTCCCCCCCGTAGAAGTTCGGCAATGTGCATAAAACATCAGTTAACAATCTTACATAGGTTGTTCTTTTCACTCTTCTAAAGTTTTATTGCCCCATATTTTATAAGGCATAGGCCAAGCCAATAGGACTTAAAGCAGGGGACGAACAAATTTAAGCAATGAAAAATGAGAAGTTACTTTTTGGGTACTAAATAAGTCTAATAACTTGTATGACCAATGAAGCATAT
The DNA here is from genome assembly GCF_028017835.1 of Emys orbicularis. Lineage (NCBI taxonomy): Eukaryota > Metazoa > Chordata > Testudines > Emydidae > Emys > Emys orbicularis. Next base: position 353,072,207 of record NC_088683.1, read on the forward strand.
CGGGGAAAGTATAGTTTCTGCAATAGCATTACTTGCTGCATGATTTATCTCACTGGCAAAGGTTATGCAAAAGGTTTAAGCTACAAATGGGACACTTTCTAAACAGGAATTAGACCATTCTGACTGTTTTCCAACCTGTAAAACAAATATATATGCAAAACTCAACTGTTCTATGTTAGACTTTGTACCCTCCTTCCCCACCCTCCTTCTCGTCCTGAGCTAAGTGGCTACGTTTATCAAGCAGAGCTCCCTGAAAAAAAAAGTCCCATTATCCTCAAAAACCACCAAAGCAAATAAGAAGAAAGCACAAGTCCCTAATCCTGTCCCAGGGTCCTTGCCACAGTGTAGAACGCTTAAAAGAGAGATGGCTACTAAGGGCAAGATTAAAGTTGCCATTGTTTGTGACATCTTTTGAAAGGGCTCATTTCAACATGAAAAATGGCCTTGGGATTATGATAAATGGGGCCTTCTGACACACACACATTCCCCCTCTATAATCTTCTGTGTTAGAGCTGAGGAAGCAGAGTGCTGGCCTTCTGTGATGGAGCCCCATTTAAAACTTACCTTTTTTCCCAATCGACCTTCACAGGGAATGATTAATTGCTTGGAGGTAGCCTCTTGTCAGTTAGCCTGTGATCTTTGTTCTCTGTGTTCAAACCATCTGCTGAGAACCTAGGATTCTGTTAGTCTGTTTCATAGTCTCTTTTGTACTTATTACTGCTGAGCAAGAACAGGGCCAGGGCTCCAAGGGTCTCAAGCTAAAATTGGAACCCTAGCTCCCAGCTCACTAATAGTGGAAGAGATTTATAGGCTCATCCTTTCCAGCATCTTGTGATTCTCAAAGGTTGTTCCAGCTATAAGCAGAGGGCCAGGAACCTATGAAACAGAAAATACCCTCGCATGCCTCAGGATAGTAATTGCTGAGCCATTGCTTGTCAGAGTCAGAAGGCTTTGTGAATCCAGGGAATTATCAGAGTAGCTTAATGGGCTGGTGTGTTTCCTTTCAAGGTGTCTGGAACTTAAACAGGTCATTGGAATTCTCATGAACCCGAAAGGAATAACACAACCTCAAACCTGTCAGTATATGCTGTGACCGCATTGTGTTCTGCTGTATTAGAGCCAGCAGTTGGGCAACTCTGCCCTCGCAACTTAGCCTGACACTTGTCATTGATCCGCAGGGCACTGCCACCGGCAGTTTCAAGAGATGGGAATAGTTTGAAGGGACTTTTCTTCCTTTCACGTGCCCTATGTGCTTTTATATAAATAGATGATCAGTTCCTCCATTCCTTGTGGTTTTGTATGTTTCAGTTGGTGGATGAAATTCACCCAGGGGCAGTCAGTCAATAGAAGGCCTCTTTGCACCACTTAAATTAAGAGGCACTTTAGTGGTATAGAATTCTTGTGCAATAGGATCTTCTTAAGTAGGACGCCCAAATGGATTGTCTGTCAACTCTATTAAGAGACTGACCTTATTAAAACTAACATTCAAAAAGACTAAAAATTAAATATTGGATTAAATAAAAGTACAGAAGTAAAAGGTATTCAATAACATTTCATCTCTCTTTCTTCTTTTATACCCTTGATCAGCAAAATAAGCAAGCATGTGACTTAACTTGAAGCATAATCTCAAATCCCACTGAAGTTCACAGGACTTAAGCACAGGCTTCAAGTTAAGCACATGTTTATGTGTTTTACTGAATCAGGGTCTTAATCTTTATTTGAAAATTTCTCTTAGAAGCCCAAAGCTCAGACTTCCACAACAATGTAATATCTGATTGAGTATCATCAACTTAATGGCACCGTTCAAATGCATTTCCATTAAACAGAAATTATGTTAATACTGTCTCAAGTAAGATGCTGTTCAGGCCATTCACTGTCACTGCCAATGGGCTACACTGATATCTTGAGAGTAATAGTTAAATTGGAAATCCCTTTCAGTGGAATGGGTTTTAATATGCTTTCTGAAAATTACCCTATACCAGAAAACAACATTTATAAAGTCCTTTTCGTGTTAACGTGGCATCATACTGTTCTGTTAGCATCAGTATAAATGTTCTATCTTATTACTAATGGCTCCTAAACACAAAGATTAACCTTTCTGTCTACTAGCTCATGCTGATCACTGGAGCTTCTGAGCCTCTAGCCATTCATGACTTGCATTAGAAATGGTGGGGGAGGAGCATTGTCCATTTTATAGAAATAGATAAATATTTGGAATAAAGATTGTAACCACTGTGTCAGACAGGTGTGTTGTAACCACGTATTATAATACATAAGTGAAACAGAAATGATTTTCATCTTGGGGTTAAGCTGATAGTCCACTTGATCTCACCTTTCATGGAGGTGAGTGGAGGGAGTATCTGTTGGGTAGACAGGGAGGCAGGACGTGTGGGTTCATATTCCCAGCTCTGTAATGGTCTGAGCAAGTTGCTTATTCTCAGTCTCCCTATTATAAAATGGGGCTGGTGCCTAATTCACCAGGGTGCTGTAAGGCTTAATTCATGTCCATACAGTGCTTTGAGATCCTTGAATGTATTAATCATATTTATTATTATTCATATGATTATAATACAATAAAGTAAGATGCTATATAGTTCCAAAGTATTTATTATTATTTTATAATTATAAATATAATTGATTGCCTCCAGTTGGTACTAGACATACAATTTATTAGTATGAGCAAAAGAATGGATTTCACCATGTGACATTCCTTTGTTTTCATTTTAGTTTTGTTCTTTCCAGAATCCCATCCTATTTCTCGTGCAGAGATTTCTGAAGTGCAAAGCAGCTGTTGAGTGCTTCCTGGGGTGGGAGCTGTCTTTGCCTCATTCGACTGCACAGCCTCAAGATGCTACTGCATTGTAAACTATAAATATCAAAATGGGTCATTCCGGAACTTTCTATCTCTGCTTTCCCCCCCAATGTAGTGGACTGCATGGATCCCACCTGTTCTGGGCGAGGAGTATGCGTACGGGGAGAATGTCACTGCTCCGTTGGCTGGGGAGGAACGAATTGCGAGACACCAAGAGCTACCTGTTTGGACCAGTGCTCTGGACACGGGACCTTTCTGCCTGATACCGGGCTCTGCAGCTGCGATCCCAACTGGACCGGACACGATTGCTCAATCGGTAACTGTAGCAGTGACTTTTTTTTTTTTTTTTTAATTATAAAATATTAGCAGTTGGGTCTGTAAACATGCACTGCAAACTGGGCATGACTGGAAGCATCACTGCTATCACTCAGCCACATAAATAATTCTGCTTCTGTTGGTGAATTTATAGTAATAGCCCCATTAAAGCTACCTAGGCCGGCTATTGTTCATTATATGCTATGAATTTAATTTACAGGATGCATATAGCTGCCTGTTGTGTTGTTCATTCTTGATGAAACTTTGTAGCCTCCAAACTTTGTAGCGTTTGGTGTTTGACTAAAGAATACTTAGTAATCTCACAATCATATAACAGTGAAAAGACAACAGAACCCTTCAAGATGGCAGTTCTACTTCGGGTCTGTTCTCCCTCTAGTGTTTGAATGAAGGCCATGTCTACGCTACAGGGTAAGTCGACCTACGCTACAGCTGGAGTCGATGTACCTTAGGTCGAGTTACCACGGGGTCTGCACTGCGGGGGGTCGACCGGAGAAACTCTCCTGTCGACTTACCTTACTCTTCTCATCAGGGGTAGAGTACAGGGGTCGACTGGAGTGTGATCTGCAGTCAATTTGGTGGGTCTTCACTAGACCCACTAAATCGACCGCTACTGGATCGATCTCAGAGCGTCAATCCCGGCTGTAGTGTAGATGTAGCTGAAGTATATTGTAGGCCAGGGGTGGCCAACTTGAGCCTGAGAAGGAGCCAGAATTTACCAATGTACATTGCCAAAGAGCCACAGTAATACATCAGCAGCCCCCCATCAGCTCTGCCCCCCACCCCCGCTCCCAGTGCCACCCGCCCACCGGCAGCCCCGCCAATCAGCGCCTCCCCCTCCCTCCCCGCACCTCCTGATCAGTTGTTTTGTGGCATGCAGGAGACTCTGGGAGGTGGGGGGAGGAGCAAGGGCACTGCAGGCTCAGGGGAGGGGGCAGGAAGGGGTAGAGTGGGGGCAGAGCCTGTGGCAGAGCCAGGGGTTAAGCAGTGAGCATCCCCCAGCATATTGGAAAGTTGGCGCCTGTAGTTTCAGCCCCGGAGTCAGTGCCTATACAAGGAGCCGCATATTAACTTCTGACGAGCCACATGTGGCTCCGGAGCCACAGGTTGGCCACCCCTGTTGTAGGCTGTGAACTAGAGAATAAGCCTTAATATGAAGAACTGTAGGCACTTGTAAAAGGTCATGCAAGAAGGGACATAAATGACTGCAAGTATTTGAAAGGTGCAAACACCTACCAGAGAAAGTATTTTTTACGTGACATCTCCAGGTTTGTTAACAAATTGGAGCTTATACTTCTCATTCCCCAGCTAAACAGGAAGCTTCTTGGAAACCAGCAGTAGGTATCTGAAATAGAGACTCAAGAAAAATGTTACACAGGCTTTTTCTCCCTTCTTTTAAGAATAACCCAGTCTCTAAATGGCATCCTGGAAATACCATATGCACGTTAGTCTGGAACTCTGGAGCAATAGTCTGCTTGGCCTTTGTTCTGTATTCTGTGTTCACAAATAAGAAGTATAAAGAAGACAGCTGCAGACCACATCTGTAGTGGTTTCTTTACCCTATGCAGCTGTTGAGGAACTGAGCCACAAATACAGAGTGTAGTTCTGGGCACTGCGGTACAGACGCTCCCCGACTTACGCAAGCATTCCATTCCAGAACGCTTTGCATAACTCGAATTTTGCATAAGTCGGAAACGTATACCTGACCATTACACAAAAAACCCCAAAACAAACTATTTCTAGCTAATGGAACTTTTTCCGTAAGTGCGGATTTGCATAAGTTGGGTTTGCGTAACCCAGGGGGCGTCTGTATTGTCAAGCAACTTAAATGAATTTGTAGCAGAGCACACACAAAAAACTCTCTTAAGAGAACTGGAAGGATTGATGTGGGAGTAAATATGACAAGTTGAATAAATAAGAATAGTTTAGCCAGGGCTGGTCTTACCATGAGGCGAATTGAGGCGGCCGCCTCAGGTGCCAGACTGTGAGGGGGGGGGAGGGCGCCACTAGGACCCAGAGTGTAGAAAATGAAAGACAATGAAAATAGAAGTTTCCATCCAACACATTACTGGCCCTGGCGTGAAATCCCCAATGGTGACAAAGTGGAGAGGCCATGGCTTATGTACTCAAAAACCCAGAATGCTGCATACTGTTTTTCTTGCAAGCTCTTCCAGTCTAATGTTCCAGCCACATTGGGTTCTACAGGAACACAGGACCTGAAAAATCTGGCTAGAAATCTGGCATGCCGTGAGAAGGCAGCAAATCACCAGAGAGCATTCCATAGGTAGAAAGAGCTTGAGATGAGACTAAGGTTAAAGGCCACCAGAGATGATCAGCATCAAGAGAAGATTGCATCAGAGTCTCTTTACTGGCAAAATTTTCTAAAAAGGCTCATTGCCATTGTGAGAATGCTTGCTACCCAAAACCTAGCACTGCATGGCACTTCAGATCAGCTGTATGTGCCAAACAATGGAAACTTCCTTAAAATTGTGGAGCTGATGGCTGAGTTTGATGCTGTACTCCAGGAGCATCTAAGAAGAGTCACCACTCAAGAAATGTACACACACCACTACCTTGGAAAAACAATTCAAAAGGAGATCAGACAGTTACCGGCACCAAAAGTTAAACAGAAGATTGTGGCAGATCTGAAGTCAGCAAGATATTACTCTGTTATTCTGGACTGCACACCTGACATCAGCCATATGGAACAAATGACTTTAATGGTGCGTTTTGTAACAACAACAGAACCTAGTGAAAATGTCCCTGCAATAGTGACTGTCAGAGAGCATTTTCTAGAATTTATTGACATTGATGATACTACAGGAGCTAGTATGACAAATGTGCTTCTTAAAAAGCTGGAAGATACGGGAATTGCGATAGCTGACATGTGAAGTCAAGGCTACGATAATGGTGCCAACATGAGAGGAAAGAACAGAGGAGTGCAGGCCCGGATCTGAGAGTTAAACCCTCGAGCTTTTTTTGTCCCATGCAGTTCTCATTCATTGAACTTGGTGGTCAGTGATGCAGCATCAGTTTCTAGTGAGGCTGCTGAACTTTTTAATTTAATTCAAAGCATCTCTGTATTTTTCTCTGCATCAACTCATCGATGGCAAATTTTGAAGCAACATCTGGGAACATCCTCTCTGATACTGAAATCACTGAGTGCCACATGGTGGGAAAGTCGAGTGGAGGCGATAAAGCCTATCAAACACCAAATTGGGAAGATAGATGATGCCATAGTTGCCATTATGGAGGATAATGCTATGACAGGAACTGTTCGTGGGAGAACAGTGGCAGAGGGAAATGGAATCACCAGAAACATACATAACTTCAAATTTCTTTGTGACTTAGTGTTGTGGCATGACATACTGTTTGAAATAAATGTTGTAAGCAAGAGACTCCAAGGTGTTGACCTTGATATATCTGGAGCAATGGAACAACTGGACAAAGCAAAGTCATACCTACAGTCTTACCAGTCAGATGAGGGATTTCAAAACGTTCTGAAGTGTGCACAGAAGTTGGCAGAGGAACTTCACACTGAAGCTATTTTCCCACCCATTCAAGAATACAAGAGTCACCGAAGAAGAAGACATTTTCATTACGAGGCACGGGATAATCCCATAAGAGACCCCAAACAACAGTTCAAAGTTGAATTCTTTAACCAGGTGTTAGATTGTGCAATACAGTCAGTTGAAGAACGTTTCATGCTGCTCAAGGAACACAGCAGTATATTTACTATGTTGTATGATATTCCAAAATTCCTCACTATACCTGAAGAAGACCTACACCAGCAATGCAGGGCACTAGAGACAGTGTTGACACATGATGACATGCGCGATATTGATGCGAGTGATTTAGGTGATGAACTTTCAAGATACATTTCAGCAGGATCAACTCCAAAGGCTGTTCTGGAATATTTGTGCACAAATAAGATGACCGCCCTTTTTCCAAATGCTTTTGTTGCTCTGCGCATATCTTCTAACACTTCCTGTAACAGTTGCCAGTGGAGAACGCATCTTCTCCAAGCTGAAGTTTATAAAAACACATCTACACTCCACAATGACACAGGAGAGGCTGGTCGGCCTTGCAACCATCTCAATAGAGCATGAGCTGGCCCAGACTGTGGACCTTCAGGAAGCAGTTCAAATCTTTGCAACGAAGAAGGCACAGAAAGCACCACTTTGATTATTCAAACAGATAAAAATGCCAGTGTTTACTATGCAGACAAGAAAAGTTACATTTGCTGTTCAGGCATTTGAAAGTTAAGTGCTACTTAAAATTTTTGAACAAGGAATTTTAAGTTGTTAGTTCTCCTTTATTGGGGTAGGCAGCAGAGCAGTACCATGAGAGGAGTAGAACAGGAAGAAGGCAGAATTGACACCTTTCAAAGTTTTGGCCCAAGCGGCGGGGTATGGGGGCGTCATTTGAGCTCCCTGCCTCAGGTGCCAAAATGTTGTGGGTTGGCCCTGAGTTTAGCTAAGGGATTACTGAAGTGTGTGGAGAGTAGGACCATGTTAACTGTCTACAAGTATTTCAAGAGTGTAAACTCCAAGGCTAGGGAGGAACTATTTAAGGTGGTTCATGGGGGGTATAACCAGGAGTGATGGGACATAATTTAAAAAACTGACATTTAGACTGAATAGCAAGAAAATCCTCTTACAAGTGAAATTGACTCGGTTGAAGAATATTCTTCCAAAGAAAGATTTGGAAGTCCGTTCACCTGAGACATTTAAAACTAGATTAGCCAAAGGTCCTGCATATGTAGTGTAGGGAACAATCTTGCACTGGCAAGAGGACAGACTGGGTGATTTACTCTGGGTTTTTTTCTCCAGCATTGACATCTTTGATTCCTTATACTGAAACATGTGTAAGTGGGAGGGGAGAGCTTTCAGCAGTTTTGCAGCATGATTCACAACTGAATTCTTCCTCTGAGATTACATAGTGGTTTTAAGATTGCAAGGATGAGTTTGGAAAATTTTTGCTTCTACATGCAAACACGCACACATCCCTACTTCGGTTACATATGACCACCTGTAAGATCATATATAAACACACAACCTTTGCTTCTACCACATTCATAAATCCTTGTAGTGTAAATTTTCTCTGGCAGAGGTTATACAGGAGAAACTTCAGCAACATCACTTCAAGGCTTCATTCTTCATAGAACCACATGTAACATTAAGGGTATTGTGCTTTGCCTCACAGCTACAATCACAGCTAAGGTCATTTATAAACACCCATTTATAACCTGGACCTCTCTAGTGGATTGATGCCTGGATTCTGAAGGATAGATTTACTCACCGAAAGAGTGTGAGATTAAAATGTAGTGTGAAAGAGTGTTAGTGTATGTAACAGCACATGGCCACAACCAAGAAGATGTGTCAAATTCTTTTTTTGTTTGTTTGTTTTAAATATTGTTTATAGTTCTATAAAATAGAAACAAAAAGAACAGAAAAAGTATACAGACCTGGGGCTGTATTCTGTGGTCAGTCACACTGGTATAAAACCCTAACACAGCAAAACATTGAAACGTGTTAAATCAAATCCCTATTCAGCAAGGCAGTTAAGCATGTGGTTAGGATCCAATGAGATCCAAAGGACTTTGTCTGCAGAGACTGCTAATTCCTAAGGATAGCTTTTTTTCTGAGACACCACAGTGAGGAACGTGGGGTGAAAACAGAGAGGGTGATTAACCAGTGGAACAAACTACCAAAGGAAATGGTGGATTCTCCATCTCTTGAAGTCTTCAGATTAAGACCAGATTTCTTTCTGGAAGAGATGCTGTAGTCAAACACTGATTATTGCACTCAACACAGGAGTACCTGGATGCAATTCTATGGCCTGTATTATGCGGAAGGTCAGACTAGATGATTTATTGGGTCCCTTCTGGCCTTAAAATCTATGAATCTCTACGATTAAATAGGTAGACTTAATCTGACTTCTGTGGGAGTCTTGGGCCACAAGGAAAGCATGATGAGATGCTTAGTTCTACACGAGTCAGCAATATTGTTAGAATGATTTGTGTTGCTCTGTTTTATATTTATTTATTTAATGGTAGTTTGGCGTTTGTTTTTGCTGACGTATAAAGAGCGCAGTACAGTTTGCAAATTCTGCCCTGTTCTACATCTTATGGGAAGAATGAGGACCTTAATGGCTTGTTCAGTGCCATATCTTTTGAAGTCTGTGCCAGCTGCAGGAGCAGTCTTTGGAAGGGCAGCTGCCACACTCACTCGGGCCATTAACCGTTTAGAGCGGGGGAAATGCAAAACACATCTTAACCCAGTCCTTTTCTCTTTTTGTGCTGGGGACAGTCATTCTGGGATCCCTTTCTTCCCAGGCAAGCTGGCAGTTTATTTCCCTCCGCAGGAGGATCCCAAATCAGTATTTCTGTTTCTCCTGGGAAGGGAGGTAAACACAGGGATTCCCTTTTGATAGGGCCAAAAGGAGAAGGAAAACAAACCCAGACAACCTCTTCCTTCTCAGCAGGATAGCATAAACAAACATAAAAGAGTCCCTTTGCAGCAGGGTTCAGCTAAACAGCTCACTGCAGAAGGGAAAATTTAGAAACCATGTATCAGGGCCTCGCCAACTCCCTACACTTCTTAACGAGCCCCAGCCAAGGGCCCTTCCCTCCAAGCATGGCAGATAATGCAGCTTTCATAGAGCAAGGTCTCTTAACCTCTTTGTTGTCTAGCCAGGGGAAGGGAGAGAGGAGGGAGGCACCTATAAGCTAATGTTCTATCACGACAGTTTCTCCTCCGTTGGTGTTCACACCTCAACTGCTAGCAGAACACCTCACCCTCCCTGATTGAACTAACCTCGTTATCTCCATACTGATTTATACCTGCCTCTGGAGATTTCCATTACTTGCATCTGAAGAAGTGAGGTTCTTACCCACGAAAGCTTATGCTCCCAATACTTCTGTTAGTCTTAAAGGTGCCACAGGACCCTCTGTTGCTTTTTAACATTGAATTTGACATCCAGTTTTCTAAGCTACTTACACATCATCAGATATGTTTGGATAATCAGGATTCAGCAGAACAGGGAAACATGGTGGCAGTTGCTTGGAAGTCAGATCCAAGTTATGGAGGGTCTACGTAATGTGGCTTCCACTCTTCTTGTAACCCTTTTGATATCTATTCAGATCCAGTTTTCCCTGAGAAATCTGTTCTGCCTCTTGATGGAATTCATTACACATTATAAAATGAACCGGGTGAGAGATACTATACTATCATATGTATCATGTATTTTCCAGGTGGCACCTTCCTAGAGTCTTAGTATTTAGACTTCCAACATTTGTATACAAGCACGTATAAAATCTGTCAATATTTAGCTGTCTTCATGCAATGTAGTTGAATGGGACTCTTTTTTGTTTGTTTCTCTTCAGTTCCTACCTGTGGTTTATCAACTTCTGTCTTCTTCTCTTTACTGGGATATAGAGTTTTCCCTTTAATAAATCCTCCCATAAAGGAGGTCTCTGTCTGAACCGTATGCTCCTCCGCACCCGTTGGCTTTCCCCCAGCCCTTAGTTTAAAAACTCCTCTATGACCTTTTTAATTTTACATGCCAGCAATCTGGTTCCATTTTGGTTCAGTTGAAGCCCATTTTTTCTGTACAGGCTCTTCCTCCCCCAAAGGTTCCTCAGTTCATTATAAATCTAAATCCCGCTGCTGAACAACATCATCTCATCCATGCATTGAGCCCCTGTGGTTCTACCTCTCTAAGTGCAAGGAGCTTGGAAGCATTTCGAAAATGTTAACAAGAAGGTCCTGGACTTTAATCTCTTACCTAGCACCCTAAATTTGGCCTCCGAGACCTCACCTACCTTTCCCTATGTCATTGGTACCTACATGTACCATGATCACAGTCTCCTCCCCAGCACTGCACATAAGTCTATCTAGATGTCCTGAGAGGTCACCCAGCAGGCAGTTCCCCAGGAGGTTCTCCAGGTTATCACAAACCCAACTATCTATATTTCTAATAATTGAATTCCCCATTACTTTTACCTGTCTTTTCCAAATAATAGGGGTCTCCTCTTCTTGAGGGGTAACCGTAGTGTGAAAGGAGACCATGACATCATCTAGAAGGAGGGTCACAACTATGGGATCATTTCTCTCTGCTTCAGCTTGATATTCTCCTTCCCTGAGACTTTCATCCTCCTCAGTGGCACCAGGGCCGGCTTTAGCAGGTGTGGGGCCCCACGCCGGGACGCGAATTGTCTCGCGCCCCCCCCCCCCCCTCCACCCCCTCCCTGCCCCATTGGATCCCTCCCCAAATCCCCGTCCTGGCCCCGCCTCTTCCCCAAGCATGCCGCATTTCTCCTCCTCACCCCTCCCTCCCAGGCTTGCGCTGATCAGCTGTATGGCGGCGCAAGCGCTGGAGGGAGGGGGGAGAAGCAGGATGCAGCTTTTTTTTTTTTTTTCCCCGCTACGCCGGCAGCCCCGGACGTTGCGGGGCCCTCTTAGGTGCGGGGCCCCATTCCGGGGAATCGGCCGAATCGGCTTAAAGCCGGCCCTGGGTGGCACAAAGGCTGTCAGACTGGCGGTGGGACCACTATGCTGTGTCCCTGAAAGTCTCATCTGTGTACCTCTCTGTCTTTCTTAGCTCCACCAGTTCTTTCACTTTTTCTCTGTAAAACGTGTAACGCAGTGATTTCCACATTGCTTCCTGTTCTCTAGCTGACATCTGTGGGCTTCACTTGAGACATCTAAAACTAGACTGTAAAAAGCACCAATAAAAATTATGCTCTCTAGTCCATTTAGTTACTCATCTACAGAGTTGACGTAGTTGACAATGACTGCTACACATCAACTTGCATACAGTCAGTGGACTCAGTTTCCGTAACTAGTACATAATTGACCCATTGACTTGTATATGGAGTTGACATCTGTCACAATTATTTGAGATCGTTACATTGGACTGGGAAAAGTGGTACGAGAAATTATGCTGTGTCTATGGCAATCCGGAATTGGTAGGGGGAACATAAAATCAATGGCCATGAAGTTGTGTGGTCAGAGCAAGGAACTGGGAGTCAGGGCTCTTCCATTCCATTCCTGCCACTGCGTAGCAATGTTATTTGGGAGATACAGCTTAACCTCACTGTACTTCAGTTTCATCTTCTGAAAAATTGAGGTAAAAATGTTGCAAGGCTTAGTTACTAAAAGTTTGTAACAGGTGACAGAGCTTTTTACTGACCCAGCCTACTAGAAACCTGCAGTCCTGGGACATAAGGGAAGTGTGGGGAGTGGAGCGGGGGGAGACAGACAGACAGAGACACAACCGACCTGAGGAGTTAGGTCATAAGACGTCCTGGAGGGAAACAATAGAGACAGACAGGTGTAGGAGATAAAGTGGCAAGTTCAGATGCTAATTCAGAACCTGTATTCTCTGTTGAAGAAGAGATGGCTTGATAACATAAAAGAGTGGACAGGAATGTACTTCGCGGAGACTCAAGCACTGACACACAATCGTCAGGGGTGGAGACAATTGGTTGATTGCTTATCAATGATGGTGCCCCAAGGACCAATGCGGTTACGGGAGTGATGATAATGATGGTTCTCTATTGAGGGCAGGCTAGCGACTTAAAAGCTGATGCAAAGCCCATTGAAGGCAATGGAAAGACAACCATTGATTTCAGTGTTCTTTCTTTGCCCTTTTACAAGCACCCTGAGATTATTGGATTTAAGAGTCTATATAAGGTGAAGGTATTATTGAAATATTGATTGGTTTCATTTATTATAGTTGAATCATACAAGTTAGCGATTCAACGACCTTTTGGGCAGCGGGCTAATTGTTTTTCCCCCACCTCTGACTTGTTTGGTTCATTGAAATACATGTATTTTATTTAGTCCAATTAGGAGAGCGGGAGAACAGGAAAGATTAAGTTTAAAAGAAGAAAAGCAAATAAAATGTCTCTTTATTTTCCCTAATGGCTTTTTCCATCAGAGACTGCGGGGGATTATTACAGACAGATATTTTATGTATACACACACATACACACATGCGTGCTCTTCTTGGAATATCAGCAGCTCTAATATATTTTATCAGACAGTGTCATATCTCATTGGTCAAACAGCACCGGGATTAACACAACGTGTGTGATAAAAATTGATTCCCCCAGGCTCAGTGGTATCAACCTTACAAAACAAAACCTCATGTTAAATTCACATTACGCCCAAGGCCACCAAAATAAAAATCCGTCTCTGCAAAATGCTTGCGTAATTCCACCTTTAAACCATCATTCCCTTCATTAAGGAGCGAGAATGTGTCTGTATGAGACGGATGTTACATCAGCTGTCACAGAAAATAGGCCTACACATCACTGTGGTGCAGAGCTGTTAGTGCTGTGCCCAGGAGGGCACTGGTTTGCCGTTTCCCCCTCTTCTTGGCTCCAACTTACATTGGATAAAGCAAAAGAACAAAATCCTGAGTTATAGCCCCTGAAATTGATAAACTTCCGTTGGTTTCAGAAACCGCTTTAAATGATCCCCCTTCAACTTGTAACTTGTTCATCTCACTACTCTTGCAGCCCTCCTGCCTGTAAAACTTTCATCAAAGGCAATAGGACTTTGCTTGGCAAAAGGGCTTCAGAGATGGGCCCTGAAAGATACCGTCAGAGTCTGTTCTGATGCAGAACCAGTACTGCAAGCCTACCCTGAGGCCCTTACTCCCATTGCTTTCAGTGGGTGTTTTGCAGCAGTCAGGATTTCAGAATTAGGCCCTATGTAATCAAGACATGCTGATTCGTGTAGCTCTGAACCTCCCTGTTTAACTATCTGCATAGACCCAAAATCTCCATCTTAGGGAACAAAGCAGGTTCAGCTCAGCCAAGTTATATTGGGCTCTGATTGGCACTACCTCCCCCAAGCTGAGGCTAACTTATGCCACTGCTGAGGCAGAGCTGCTCTGGGGAAAGGTGAATATTGTGCATCACAGGGACCAGCGGATCTGGCTATAACCATGAAAAGGTCAACCAAATTGTGGCTGTGCCCTTTGTGAGTGCTCTTCAGAGGAGAAGAAACATAGGGCTTCCTGCACCCTCTGTCCCCAGTATTGCATGGTCATAATTGGCCCTTACCCTGCAGCCTGAGAGGTTCTCAAAAAGGCAGGAGATTTTCCTGCCTTTTAAAACTCAAATAGGTCACTTGCTTCCAACTGAAAGTCCACTCTGCACCCACCAGTGACTTTGTGTCAGGAGTCAGATTTGACCTCTATTGCTCGATACTCTCTCCTATCTAGGGAGCTGCTGAGACGTCTGGCAGACTGAGTATGTGTATGCAGCTAGCACTATCTCTGCGATCTACTCTGTTCTCAGATCCAATTGGGATGGGTCCAAGAGCAGTTTGAGACAGTTCTTCTCCAGTTGGGGTGATCAGATAGCAAGTGTGACAAAACCAGGACTGGGAGAGGGGGAATTGTTGCCTATATAAGACAAAGCCCCAAATATCAGGACGGTCCCGATAATATCAGGATGGCTGGTCACCTGCCTCCAACACCTCACTCACTTTACTCAGCAAAGGGAAATTAGACATCAAGTGGTAGATGGCCTAGATCAATGGTTCTCAAACTTTTGTTTCCGCGGCTCACTTGAAAATTGCTGAGGGTCTTGGCGGACCACTTAATGATCTTTCCAAATATTGTTTGTACCGTTAGCTAACTATTGTAAAGCGCTTTGGGATAAAAGCACTATATAAAAAAAAAACCTTAATAATAATTAACATTTTTTTGTTCTACAAATGAAAGCACACAACTCATATTTTAATATCAGTAGTCTTACCTTTCTAATGCGATGGATTTGCCCTCTCTCCCCCGCTGCGGCTCCCCCTCATACCTCTTGACAAGCTGTGGAGGAGCTGAGAGCCACAGCTCCCAGGGCTTCCAGGCATCTGGCTGTCCTTCAGACTGCCTGGCAGGCAGAAGATGAGCCAGGGGCCTGGAAGCACTGGGACCTTGCTCTGCTCTGCTGCCAGGCAAGCTGTAGAGGAGCCTGGTAGCTTGAGAGCCAGGGTTCCCAGGGCTTCTAGGCTCTTGGCTTTCCACCAGTCTGGTTTCCCACCAACTTACCCTCCCGGCTCCTTGGCAGCCTACCCTGCGTACCATTGTAACTTCATCAAAATCAAACTGTCTCACCAACACATTTTAAGTTACATGAATGGCGCTTTGTGACAGACAACCCTTCCATTGGAGAATTTCCAACCAGTCCTGCTGTTGAGACGTCAGGCACCCGGTGGGGGTGGAGCTGGGTTGCAAATTGTTGACTTTAATGCATGAATCACTAGGCGGGATTCTCTAGGCCTGTGTTATGCAGGAGGTCAGACTAGATGACCAGAACAGTCCCTTCTGGCCTTCAAAATCTCTGGATAAAATTCTTTGGTTAAAACTCCATGTAGGTTAATACTGTATAGATACACTATTATTTCATGTTGTGTGTGCACTTAGAGCTTGTTGAATAAGCACATTTTTATTAATCAGAAAACAAATGACTGTATGAAAATATACTTTAAATCTGATTAGTTTTTCAGCAGGGAGAATACTTTTCTTCCTGTACTGGGGGAACTCCCATGGATGCCCATGGACATTGCATAGAAGTTTGGTGCCCGATCCTTCATCACTGATGACAGGGAACTTTATTGTTAACGTCAGGCACAGGTGCAGGATCAGTCAGTCAACGAGGAGAATACACCGCACTGCCAGTAAAGCCAAGGAAGCAAGCATTCTGCTTAAGAGACGATAGGTTACTATGGAGATTGCAGTAGGGCTTGATAAGATGTCATACAGCTTTAAAGGAAGCAAAAAGGAAGAACTGGAAGACTCGGGTTTGATAACGGGGTATGGTACACTGGACACCGGGGTATCAGTGACTGAAAATCATTACTATCTAACTACTGTTTCGTGATCAGTTTGAAGCAATTATAGTGTGCACTGACCGGTTACTAGTAGATTGATGTCCACGCTGTAAAAACCACCATCAAAGTTGGCACTAATTGGTATCCTTTTAGCAGCATTAGGAGAGAGGTCAACATTTGAATGTGCCTTGGAGAATGTAGTACTCCCTTTTCCCATAAAGGTGATTTTTCTAGGTCAGGACTGAGGAATATTAGCAGCATGGGGGAAGGGAGAGGGGAAGCTTTCAGTGCTGCTGGTGGTGTATACTAGCTGTGTGGGTAAATAAAGGACTCAAGGATCTAGTCTGTAGGTGTATCAATCCGGCACCTTTCACCAAAGCTAAATTTGCAGTATGTATTTATTTAACAAAGCAAAAAGAATGATAATAAAAATAATAATAAAAGTTCCAAATTGCAGAGAAGAAGCCTACCTGCAAAAAATATGCTTGCAAACTAAGTTGTGCCTGATCACACGACAATACTGAAATCTGAGCAATGAAATTACAGTGGATTCTAGCGATTGCATCCGAGCATAGTTTGTTCAATTTTATTTACGAAACAAAACCGAATTGCATTGAAATTTGGAAGGGAGCAAAATGTAATTCTTATTAATGACAGAAAGAGTGAGCAAAAGGCTTTACTGCTATCAAAGTTGTCTTATGCTTGTGGACAGGGAGAGGAAATTAAATTTAGCCCAGAAAAGAATCCCCGTTAGGAGCCTCATTTATGCAGTAAGACTTGTTCCTGCTCTGGGAAGCTTCTAACTCACATCCCAGAAAAGGCTAAAATCCAATTAAACATCAAAGGCTCAAACATAATCCTGCAGGTTGGGATATTTATTTTTATTTAACGAATGTTAACCCCAGGAATAAAATCCTCGGAGACGTGGCATTTCATGCCCTGCTATCCGACAGTAAGTGACCGTTTAAAAAAATGTTCAGAATAATACATTTAGAAAAGATTGACAGTGGGACAGAAGTAAATCACAGCCATACGGGAGAATCTTTAGACAGTGTGGTGGTCAGCCCCTGAGGATGAAATTAGGGGATAGAGAATCTTATAAATGTTGCAGAAGTTAGAGGTTGATAAACTAAAGCCCAGCACATTTTGACTTGCTGTTTAAAGGAATGTCATCTGACATGGCTTTCGCTTTTCAGACAGGAGTTGGGAGCATACAGGCAGCATGTTGAAATTGCTCTTGGAAATGTGATTTGTTTTTATGACCATCCTGATGTCTCAGTTGTTAGTACTGCATGTTATATAGTTGCATAGAATTCACTAGACTGGCTTACAGTATTCATCCATTAAGTCTACTATCTTTTCTCATCATGGGGAATGATGATCATTGTTTGTATTACTGTAGTACCTAGAGGCCCAAGCAGGGTTCCATCATGCTACGTGCTGCCTGTCCACTCAGTAAGAGACCATCCATCCCTGCACCAAAGAGTTTCTAATCTCAGTAAGCAGTTGAAGGAATTACTATCCTCACCTCACCCCCAACCCACTGGGCAGATGGAGAAATGAGGCACAGAGAGATGAAGTGACTTGTCCAAGGTCACTTAGAAAGTCTATGGAAGAACCTAGAGTTGAACCCAGATCTCCTGAGTCACATTGCAGCACCTTATTCACAAGGGCAGCCTTCCTTCTGTGAAGGACAGTAAGATGGTCTTGGGGTTAAAGTCAGGAGTGGGAGCCAGGAGCTGTGGGTCCTACAAATGGCTCTACCATAGTTTTCTTGTGTGACCCTGAGCAAGTCACGTAACCTTAATGTGCCTCAGTTTCTCCATCTGTAAAACGGACAGAAATAAGCCTGTGTGGCCTCAGGTATGCTGTGAGGTTTAGTTAATTGAAATGCAAAAAGTGCTCAGAGATCCTCAGATGGAAAGTGCTACAGAAGCGCAAGCAGTGTGTTAGTATGTTGTTTGTAAGAGACAATGCTTCAGATGACCTGCAATAGTGCAAATTGTGCTTACCAATGGTCCTTGCTTCATATCACACCGCACATTCTCTCCTGTCAGTTCAAGCTGAGTGCAGGCTGATTCAGACTAATGCTTGGTAAGCAAGGGAATGCGGGGGGGGGACGACTCTCTTTTAGGACCATAGCCAGGAGCGCTGAATGTATTGTAATACATCAGCGCTAATCAAAAAGTCATGTGACCTTCAATTAATGATATTAACATAAATCACGTAACCGTTATCCAGTAATTAGTAGGGTGGAGTGCTTTTTAAAGGCTTTAATTACAAATTTGGTAATTCAATGGCAAGGAAAGGGCTTCTAAAGTTCTTCTACTGGATTTTGCTTTGCAAAATGGTTCGAAGGGTTTTTGAATTCCTTTTTAAATTAGTTAAAAGGTAGCACCGTTCAAAAGCCTAATTAGCTCTGTGCCTTCCAAAATCCTGCTTTCACTATAGGTCACAATCAAATCATGGGAGTTTCTTGACACAAAGGAACACCTTGGATATTGCATTGATGTCCAAATAATGTTAATTACGAAGCCTGATTCCCTCTGTTCCCCCACCCCCACCCTGTTACATCCCACTCCTACCTTATTCCATTCCTGGCTCTGGAAAATGAACACAGGCTGTTTATGCAGCGCTGCTCCCTTCACCAAGTGTAGCTTTTAGTACCGTGCACTATCTCCCCTCCATGCTTCATTTCTGGAAAAATCTATACAGCGCTGGAAATTGCCTGAGATTAGCCAACTTGAAACCAAAAAATCCCAGTTAAGACAGGTTTTAATTATTAAATTTTCTATTAATATGTTGAAGGTCAGTGGAACTGCCCCAGTTTTCAAGAAGCTCTGGGCAATTTCACCTGATCTTATATTTTAGTACTAAATCCATACTTATTAAAGGATTTAGCAGGTAGGTCAGAAGTGACTAAATCTCTGATTCTGCTTCACAGGAATACTAAACATTTTTTTCTTCATCTGTACTGCTCCTCACTATGTTGGAAATGTTTAAAATTCTGCCATGTCCATATTAGGCACTTATTTTTTTAAAACATGTAGAAACCGATTTGTGACAAATTAAGCAAAAATTGGCATCATGATTCCTTGCTCCCCCACCTGATTCTGTAATGTATTGAAACACAGGATTATACCGTATGCTGTGGTGGAGGCTATTGTGTATGTAATATCAACTAAAAGGGGTCATTCTGACGTTAAGGAGTCCACGAAGGAAGCATTCCGCACGTAGCTAGGTGCATGATGGGGTTTTCTTTCTTCTGGTGCATCATAGGCAGGGAACCAAGCTATTTACTTTCTAAGGGAAACATTGTGGTCAGCTTCTATAAGGATGTGCATAAATGGAGGTGGATACAAGAATGGTGCACTCTCGTCCTGGCACCCTGCACAAGAAATAGCCAGAATCCCATTGGAATGAGGTGAGGACAGGGTCAAAGCTCCCTCCCTCCCCCCCCACCTCAGTGAAAACCAGAGCTGGTCAAAGAGAGGTTGGATCCTCCTCCAGGGCGGTGTAGCTGACACACTTGTGCAGTGCCTGGGAGCGCCCAGGAGTAATCATGGCCGAACCACGGGACTGCACGACCCCTTCTCACACCCCATTAATGCACTCGATAGCTCCTTGGATACAGTCTACCCCAAAACCCATTCAAAAGGTTCTGAGTGGTCACAGAAATCACCAAATGCCCCCACAATGTAAAATTAATAAACTCAGTCCCCTAAAGTTGCATGACCTTCTCATAAACAAATTAGGGAAATGCAACCTAAAGTGGGTGTATAAATGGTTGGAAAACTGTTCCCAGAGAGTAGTTATCAGTGGTTCACAGTCAAGCTTGGAAGGGCATGTCAAGTGGGGTCCCACAGGGATCAGTTCTGGGTCTGGTTCTGTTCAATATCTTCATCAATGATTTAGATAATGGCATAGAGAGTACACTTATAAAGTTTGCGGACGATACCAAGCTGGGAGGGGTTGCAAGTGCTTTGGAGGATAGGATTAAAATTCAAAATGATTTGGACAAACTGGAGAAATGGTCTGAAGAAAATAGGATGAAATTCAATAAGGACAAATGCAAAGTATTCCATGTAGGAGAGAACAATCAGTTGCACACATACGAAATGGGAAATGATTACTTAGGAAGGAGTTCTGCGGAAAGGGATCTGGGGGTCATATTGGATCACAAGTTAAATATGAGTTAACAGTGTAACCATGTAGCAAATAAAGCAAACATCATTCTGAGATGTGTAGGCATGTTGTAAGCAAGACACGAGAAGTAATTCTTCCTCTGTACTCCTCGTTGATTAGGCCTCAGTTGGAGAATTGTGTCCATTTTTGGGCACCACATTTCAGGAAAGATGTGGACAAATTGGAGCAAGTCCAGAGAAGAGCAACAAAATGATTAAAGGTCTAGAAAACATGACCTCTGAGGGAAGACTGAAAAAATTGGTTCTGTTTAATCTGGAGAAGATAAGGTTGAGAGGGGACATGATAATTTTCAAGTACATAAAAGGTTGTTACAAGGAGGAGGGAGAAAAAATGTTTTCTTTAACCTCTGAGGATAGGACAAGAAGCAATGGGCTTAAATTGCAGAAAGGGCAGTTTAGGTTGGATATTAGGAAAAACTTCATAATTGTCAGGGTAGTTAAGCACTGGGTATAAATTGCCTAGGGAGGTTGTGGAATCTCCATCATTGGAGATTTTAAAGAGCAGGTTGGACAAACACCTGTCAGGGATGGTCTAGATAAGTGGTTCTTAACCTGGGGTGCACGCACCCCCTGGGTGTGCGAGATATGCCAGATTTTTTTAGAAGGTAAATCATTGAAAACACAAATTAAGCACAGGCACGTAAGTACAACTACTTTGTTTCATCAAACCTATGTATTTATTAACATTATGCATTTTTTAATGATTACTGTAATATACAAACAAAAATATCTTGGTTTAAGGGGTGCGAGAACATATTTTGAGAGCCAAAGAGGTGCAGGCTGCAGTAAAGGTTAAGAACCACTGGTCTAGATAATACTTAGTCCTGCTATGAGTGCAGGGGACTGGACTAGATGACCTCTCAAGGTCCCTTCCAGTCCTAGGATTCTATGATTCTGTGATTCCATGAAATAAACTTGACTTCTGCTGATCAGCTGGTTCATGCTAATTAGAGTAGCTGGTGCAATAGTGAGAGTGGGGAGCAAGGTATAGTGTTAGCGACCTACATGCCCCACACTGGTCAGTTGGAGAACTGTCTGAAGCTCTAGATTTTCCATTTCTTGATTCCCCCTGCTGTTTTAGAGGTTTGGAGTGTATTCCCCAGTTCTTTGGACAGCACCTTTGCTTTCTACCCAGCACTGAGCCAGGCCTTGGAAGCCAGCCGCCACCTTGTTTTTGTTCTGTTATTCTGTTCCATAGGGAAGGGACATAAGGACATTCCTGGGGTACAGGTGGAGGTGAGTCAGATTTTTCTCTCCGACATGCATGGACTGTTTGCTCCTATTGGAGCCAATGGGAGCCCCATTCAAGCTCAGAATTTGGCCTGCAGTTTGTGAAACCCCAATATAGGCCACAAGCTCATTTGAATTCCTGCAAGGGGCTGCAGGCATCGTGACAGCAAAGAAAGAAAAACAGTATGGCAAGGATGTGGGAATATACAATGCACCTAGAAATAGGCTACGGAATGGCTAAGCTATTTGTACAAACAGTAAAAGAGATTAAAGATGAAAGGAAATATTTAGCCACCTTGTGGGGACAGCTGGTGTGAAAATATTTGTTAACAGGCAGGGCTTTTATACCCAAGCGGAGTGTTCTAGCTAAGCTTAAATAGGCAGGAGCAGCATAATGCAGCTGGCCAGAGCCTGTGGATACGGTAACAGGAGAATTAAACGCTTTTCTTGTACTGATTCACTCACACGGCTCACATGTTAGCTAATCACACTCTAATTTTAACAACAGAATTGGGAAACTTTAAAAAAAAATGTGGCTCCAATTAAAAATGGAGATGGCAAATCCTATCGCTCGGTCCAAATGATAAGGTAACAATTCACCTGCCCTCTTCAGTAAATCAACCTTGCCCGATTCAAATTGCCTGCAAAGACCTGTATTTAAAAGAAAACTTAATCTCAAATCCCCTTTGATCATGTCTCAGAGTCCCACCATAAAAATAAAAGCTACTCCGGCTATTTAATCATCCATTAGATACCTGTGAGCACAAGAAGACCAGGTTATAAAGGGCTAGTTGATGTGTGTGGCAAGCTGTGTGCTGTACGGCTATTTAAATCGTACAGTTCACAGCTATTTTTAAACTGGCTGTTAAATGGAAGATTTAGGTTGGCGAATGCCTGGCTCTCCTTGTCAAGAATCATTAAATTACATGTTAATGAGACTGTCTGAAGTATCTTTTTTTCCCACAGGTATTGATATAGATTGTCAGCTGAGATTCTTTATTTAGGGCTCTTTGGGACTAGAATCCTAGATATCTAGGGCCAAATTCTCACCTAGAAAAATTCCATTGCGGATTTGGCTTTTTTACACTAGAGATGGAGAAGGTCTATTAGATCATGGATTCTCCACCTGATGGTCACAACCACCCTGTCCTTGCTCTGACTAGATCCCAGCTAGATTGGAGGGATTCTTATGTGGAGAAGGTGTAGAAAAGGTTCAGAACCACTGTTTCAGATCATCTAGTGCATGCCCCTGCCACTGCAGAGTTGTTCTCTACAGTGCTAGTGGATGTTCCAGTTGAGATGTAAATGTCCCAAGCAGTGGGGCTTCCTCCCCTTTTCATAGAAGACTTAGTCCACAGAGATTCACCTTTGGGAGCTTTTTCCTAACACTTATCTGAATTCACCCTTTTTGTAGTGTCACACCTTTACCCTAGTTTCACACCTTTAAATAACTCTTATCAGTTTCTCAAGATGGATTCATAATAGCCTCCTTTTGTCCCCACTTTCATTTCGGAATGTGGGAGGGGGCTGCAGGTTGAGGCAGGGGGTTGGGGCATGGGAGGGGGTACGGGCTCTGGAATGGGGGTGCAGGCTCTGGGGTGGGGCCAGGGATGAAGGGTTTGGGGTGCAGGAGGGTGCTCCAGGCTGGGGCCGAGGAATTTGGAGTGCAGGAGGGGGCTGCGGGTTGAGACAGAGGGTTGGGGTACAGGAAGGGGTACGGGTTCTGGGTTGGGGTGCGGGCTCTGAGGTGGGGTTGGGGATGAGGGGTTCAGGGTGTGGGAGGAGCTCTGGGCTGGGACAAGGGGTTGGGGTGCAGGGGGGGTGAGAGCTCTGGCTGGGGGTCCGGGCTCTGGGGTGAGGCTGGGTATAAGGGATTTGGGGTGCAGGAGGGGGCTCCAGGTTTGGGGCAGGGGACTCAGGGCTGGGGCTTGGGGTTACCTCAGGCGGCTCCCGGTCAGCGGCACGGCGGGGCTAAGGCACGCTTCTTGCCTGTCCTGGCTTCATGCTGCGCCCCTGAAGCGGTGAGCAGGTCTGGCTCCTAGTTGGGGGAACCAGGCGGCTCCGCACGCTGCTCTCACCCGCAGGCACCGCCCCCCTCCCAGCTCACATTGGCCGCGGTTCCTGGCTAATGGGAGTGTGGAGCCGGTGCTCGTGGCAGGGGCAGCGCACGGAGCCCCATTCCCCCCCCCATAGGAGCCAGACCTGCTGGCCACTTCCCAGGTGCAGTGCAGTGCCAGGACAGGTAGGGACTAGACTGCCTTAGCCCTGCAGCAGCTCCAACCAGACTTTTAATGGCCCGGTCGGCAGTGCTGACTGGAGCCACCAGGGTGCCTTTTCGACCGGGCGTTCTGGTTGAAAACTGGGCACCTGGCAACCCTAGGTACAGAGGAAGAAAGCAGCATGCCCATCGTCTGTTGCCAAGCCAGGAATTGAACCTCCTGAGACCTTGTCCCAGACCCTATCCACTAGGCCATCCATCCCTAGGACATCAGCGGCAGTAAAGTGTGCTCAGCCCCTTGTAGGAGAGAGCCCAGGGGGAATTTTCATAATCAGATGAGTCATTTCAACCTAGGACTGGAGCAATCCCTTCGCTAAGCCATGGGGAAAAGCAGCAGAGGCTCATGTAACATTGCCTTCTTATCCTGGACTTAAATGCAAAAAGTCTTGAACTTCTTCAGTCTCAAGGCATTTCTCCTCCTCTGGTTGAGGGCTCTTTGACATAAATTGTTTAGTTTTTCCTCTGTTTACTTTATTTTCTCCCAGACTTTATCATCTCACAGGTCAGCCAAGGAGAGCCAACTTTTTCCAGTGCAGGTGCTCAGCTTGACTCCGACATTAGTTAATTTGAACATCCAATGCAATCACATGATACCCCAATAGGCCTAGTTCCGTTGCTGTGTTGTCTGCTGATGAGAGCAGGGGGCAGGAAATAAGGATTGCTGGGTTCTGTTCCCAGCTATCCCGCTGATCTGAAGTGCGCCACTTAACTGGTCTGTGCCTCATTTTCCCTGTGTGTACAGTGACGTGACAATACTCACAATTCCACATGGGAGTCGAGAGAATCAATTTGTTAATTCCAGACGCAAAGGGTAAAACTTTCAAAAACACATAAGTGACTCAGGAACCTACAAACCTTTAAAAATCTGGGCCTTTGGCACTTTGGAGCCTGTGTTCCATTGACTCCTGAGGGCCAGATTTTAAAGGTATTTAGGCACCTAAAGATACAGATAGGCTCCTGGTGGGGTTTTCAAAAGCACCTAAGCACCACTAGCCACCTACCTGCATCGTTAGGCTCCTAAATACTTTGAAAATCTGGCCCTAAGTCACTTTTGAAAATGACACTTAAGGTCATGAGTCACTTCGGTGCTTCTGAAAATTGTAGCCAAAGTACATTATTAGAAATTGAAGTCTGTATGATTCAGCAGAAAGAGTTCAAGGAGCTGTGACTGACTGAAATGAAGGGAATTGGCTGGAGGAGAAGGGGTGGATCTAGGGTTGCCAACTCTCCAGGATTGGCCTGGAATTAAAGATTAATGTTTAATTAAAAATTACGTCATGTGACAAACTTCCAGGAATACATCCAACCAAAATTGCCAATCCTAGGTGGATCACTCGATAAATTGCTCTGCTCTTTTCATTCCCTCTGAAGCATCTGGCCAGCACTGGCTGCTGTCAGAAGACAGGATAGTGGGCTAGATGGACCATTGGTCTGACCCAGTATGGCCGTTCTTATATACTTATGTTCTTATTAAACGATTACAAACACATACATTGTAGTGTGTGGCAAACAGCTGGAAAGTTTGTAAGGCATTTTGAGAATGAGGTGTGTTCTACAAGGGCTAAGTATTATTATTTCTTACAGTAATTACTCTCTGTAAAGAGCTTTGAGTGCCTTGAAGGAAAGGGTCCATTTAATTGTAAGGTCGTAAAACCCCTGCTGGCTGGCTTTATGGACACGCCAAATCTCCCTCTCCAAATCAAAATGAACACAGCGGCCCCGGCAAGCATAGCAGAAGTGCCTCAAAGTCTCTGTATGTCTGAAGATCCCTGTCACTGGCAGTATTAATTAGAAAAAGACTAAGGCAAGCTTATATAAGGCTGAATTTCAGTCAGGTGTGATGTTAATGCAAGCTGAGTAGTCCTGAATGTTTTATGTGCAGTCAGTGACCTGAAGCAAATGGCTCGTATAATACCAGCCCCTTCCTCACCCACAAATGTCTAGGGCTAGATCCTGCCCCTAATATACTGAGGCACACAAAAGGGGAGAGATTGAAGCCATCCTGGGCTCCTTAGCCACCCTGGTGGGACAGAACAGGATGGCGTGCGTGGTGGGAGGGAAATGTGCTCTGTAGAGCACCTTACTGCACCTTAACATGAGAGTGTCATGCACGGTTCCTAGTGCCTGCTAGCAGCATACATTCCTAGGGCTGCGGGGGCCTCATAACACCCCGAGCAAGCTGATCCTTCCCCACTCAGCTGTGGCATGCTAACTGGTGCATTAGCCACTGCCCTGCCTGTCGAATACTTGGCTAGAATTCTGCCCAGCTCTGCACGGACGCACTGAAAGGAAAAATGTTCCTGTCCCCTCTCCCTATGCCCTCCTTCCTCTCCACCCTGTGAGGATTATAGCAGAGAGAGTCGTGTCCCTTGAAACGGACAGCAGCTAAGCGGGTGTTAAATACTGAACTGCTGGGCAGATTCAGCCCCATTCATATGTACTGTACAGAACTGCCAGGGAGTAGAGGGAGTCGTTAGTCTGAGAAGAAGTCGAGGTATTTGAACTCACATGTGGCTTGAAAGGGTGAGAGTGTCATTAGGTTTGTGTTACACAGATCGAAGGTAAGAAGTCAGTTGACCATTCCAGAGTCTGGTGAAGCAGCAATGGATGCATTTAATTTCATCTGCTGCGTAATGCCACTTTGGGGTTTGTTTGATTGTTTTCCTGTGAGCCAGTCTCCAATGATAATAGCAGAAATAGGCACTTACCGTCTGTGTCACGGATGTCTGGCCCCCTCCAGCCCTTTTTCCCCAGACCAATAATAAAATAAGATGTGGGTGAAAGGGGCCAGGTTTTAGGATTTTAGGGCCAGATTTTCAGAGATGCCAAGCACCCCAAGTCTCACCAGAGTCTATGAGAGCGGTGGGCACCTAATATGTGTACAGATAAGGCCTGCAGGGGCTGATCCTGCCAGGAGATGAGTGCCAAGGCATTGAGCATCCTCAGCTTCCAGTGACATCGGGGAACGTTGAGGACTCATAGCAGCCCCACAAGCAGCAGACTATAAATCTCATCAGATAAGAATATAGGCCCCTCAATGCCTGGAAGGGGATTTTTAATGAGGGAGTGGTAAAACCGACTCCTGGCTTCCCCCACAGAGAAAACCTACATAAAAATGTTCTTTATTAACGTTAACCAAAAATAAAAGAGGTGATTTCATGAATCACAGCCCCAGAATCATGGGCTAACAAGCTGCAAATAGACTTTGCCTGCACTTAACTTTATCATCAGTGATTTATCGGTGCATTGTTTTCACACTTAACCAGTTTTTAATTAAATTTGACTTTTATTCCGTTTGTTGGAAGAGCCTTCCCCTTTGGATGTGGTCAGCACAAAAGCTTGTGGAGTGTGATAGAATTCGAAAGCAAAGAGGAGGATCAATCACAGCAGACCTCTGCAATCCATGTCCGTCTCTTTTTTCTAATCTACTTATTAGATTCTTATTGTCAGAAAGGATTAGTGTTATGAGCGGCAGGAATTCCTTTCATTCCCCGTAAGGCGAGGTAGTGAAGTGTGGCTGCTTTGTTAACAATAACATTCTGGATTTCTCCCCCCGCACCCTGCCCCCTCTCTTTTCTCCTCTCCCACAGAGATTTGTGCAGCGGATTGCGGAGGACACGGCCTCTGTGTCGGAGGCACCTGCCGCTGCGAGGAGGGATGGATGGGCGCAGCCTGTGATCAGCGGGCGTGTCACCCACGCTGTAATGAGCACGGGACATGTCGGGATGGCAAATGTGAATGCAGCCCGGGCTGGAACGGAGAGCACTGCACTATTGGTAGGGGGAAAATACTTTTAAAAGAATAATTGAGGAGCAGGAAGAGGATGGGGGAGAAAAGAAGCATGCTGAATTGAATCTATGTGACTTAGTGTAGCATGAGCACCTTTGTTCTTGGATTTCAAGTTCTGACATCATACATTTTCATGTGGGAACAAGACAAAATGTCCTTTCATTTGGTGATGACCTGGTTAGATATATATATTTTTACTATCAGAGGTGAAATATACATATATAGTGTTTGATCTCTCAGACACAAGCTGACAAACCTTACCTAGAAGCTTCGGAAAATGCCCCACTTCTGACTCTTGTAAAAGGTCTTTTCATTGGCCTCCAAGACTCCTCTGTACTGTGATATCCGCTTATTCAGAAACATGCAGCCTGTTTTAAGTTTCTGTTACCCTGATTCACTCCATTATTTGCACAATTTATCAGTGACACGGAGAATTATATTCAGAAAATGTCTCGCTGATTTTCAAAGCTGTCTTGCTAATTCTCTCTCTGCCTCACTATCTCTCTAGTCATCTCACTTTTCTTTCTCACCATCTTCGTACATCTAATGCACCTGGCATTACCTTAAGCTCTGAACTTGTGGCGCACAGATCATTATTATTTATAAGGTGCCATCAATGTGCTTAACATTATAGAAAGTGGCACTGTCCCTGCCTTAAGACATCTGTGTGCTCATTAATAATGTGGTTCAGATTTACGCTGCCTCTTCATCTGAGTTAAGTTGACTCCCTGCAGCACCTTGCCTTTTCTTCTCTCTGAGTATCACAACGTTGCCCATTTGATCCCAGTTCAGTGGAGTTGCCTACATAACCTGTCCAAGTCACACGAGCACTAACATTAGTAGTATCCAGCCTACACTTAGAATTCACTAATGGGTCTCAGTGACACCAGAGTGGATCTGGCGTAGCTCAGCTGACGCCCAAGGAGTCACTCCAGATTTACACTAGTGTCACTAAGTGCAGAATTTGGCCCTCTGTTTTTTATCAGTTATTCTTAAATTCATTTGTCAGCATAGCTAAGCATCCAAGTTATCAGCCTGGGCACCATTCACACATGCAGAGATAGTCAGTAACTGAAGCATAATCACAAATACTTTAATTCCAGCAATAGGATAATGCAACAAACCATGTTTGTGGCTCAGTTCTGGCTAATGTCCCTCTACCACATTATGGTCTTCACAAACATCCCTAATGAAAAATGTCTGGCACTCAAAAACTCCCTACGACTCATTAGAAATTACATTCTGTTTTCTCTTCCACGTGCCTAACAGCTTTCAGCTCTTCCCATTAACAATGGGTGAAAATCCCTCTCACAAATGACTTTAAACTGAAAGGAAAGCAATCATGTGTTAATTGGGGAACCATGGTTGTATAATATTGTTTCATAGTTCTATTTATAGCACTCGGTTCACCAAACTGTAGACTTTGAGGTGATGGATTGCAACAAAAATTCATCATTGTCCTTGGTGAAAATACTTACATTTAGGGAAATGTCCTAAATCCAGAGGACAATTTGATTTGGGCTGTATTCATACACAAAAGTACCCAGTTCATACAGTGGATCTCATTCTATTAATGCTGATTCAAAAACAAAATACAAATTTCTTCGTAGTAATACAGAGAATGTGTGTGATACTTCAATCTGCAGCTGACATACCAAGATTGCTTTCAAACGGGTTTTACCTTTCACACTAATTAAAGTGACCATATTGTTTGCAGCACTCCTCATTCTTAGAATAGAGAGTCTACATTATCATGGCAAAGGCAAACACCGCAATGCAGCAAGCATCAAGATTTTAATGGCACCCACTGTACTTTCATACAGTACTACATTCCCACTGCAGTGCTGTCTGGGCTTTAGGAACCATCCCTTATTTTGAGTGCAGAAGTAATTCAGTTTCCTTCCCCCCGCCTACCCTCCAGATACTGTGTTTTAACAACAAATTTGTACATACACTCATGCCTCTGAAGCTGTAAACCATATTTCCTACGAATATTCATTGGTAATTGTATAATATAAAGGAGATCTGACAAAGTCATAAATATCCAAGGAAACTGAATGGCGTGTGAAGGAGTAATAAGCTAGTAATATTGGCACAGATGAAAGGACATTGACTTGGAATTACATTAAGTGTGTGGTAAGCATTCCCCTTGTCCTTGTGTAATTTCCCTGCATGGCAACATGTTCTGTTGACAGTAATCCCTTATATGTCTGTGTCGTTGCCCAGCCTGCATTAGCAATGAGAAGCATTAAACCCCATTGCTGAAGTAATTCTTTAATAATATTGCCATGTGTGCAGGTAACAGTGGTAGAAATGGATGATACAAGTAAAGGAAGTTTCTCCTTCCATTTCCTGTTGAGCACATATGAGAGTAAGAACTCCTTTTATTTTCTCGTTTACTGGGAAGGAATGAATAGGAAGCACTTTCTCATGCTACCAGGGAACTGTGATCCCAGTGGATTAATTTTGTTTGCTCATACAAAGAGTTACGTTACCAAGTATAGTAGCTTGATTGCTCACGTTCTGAGATTTCATTAGCGTAACCTCAGTTAATTCTCAACCAGGAAATTGATGCAGAAGCTTGTGTTCATCATCCTAATTCAGCAACCTTCCTTCATTCAGGCAAGAGGGTGGAACATAAAGTTGATTATATAACTGCAGGGATCTTTAAATCCTGCAGAATTACTTAATTTATTTACTCTGAATTCTTAAAACAGGAACTAAGGAACATACATAATGCAGCCCTCACTTGGTGGAGTCTCCACTACGTTAGAACATTTCCTTTGGCCCAAGTAAAGTAGCAACAATTAAATTTTGTTTTATTAGGCTCCACCACTCATCTGCCACCCACAGAGACCACTGGGCTTTCTAGGAGAACCTGAGTTTAAAGGTGAAATCCCTCCCCCTGCCTCCAAAGGGCCAAATTGTAGCTTGGCTCTGCATTGGGCCACTCCATAGGTTGATTGGGGTGATCCATGAGTGGACTACACGGTGTGACCAGGTTGTTGCTGGTGAGTCCAGAAATTGCATGGATCCATGGGAGTCTAGCCACAAACTTTGCATAATAGGTATAATGAACCACACCCATTGGCTATAGTACATGAGTGTTATGATTGCTCTGCATCCTGCCTCTGTGATGCAAGGGAAAGGTTCTACCTGGCAACTTGGACTTTACACAGGGGACTCAAATTTCATCCTCTATGTGAATTCCTCTGTGAAGCTGTTTACAAGTACATGATCCTGGAGGCTTTGGTGCAGATTATGTATTACCCTTCCTAGATGCACATGTAGGGTGACCAGATGTCCCGATTTTATAGGGACAGTCCTGATTTGGGGGTCTTTTTCTTATATAGGCTCCTATTAAACCCACACACACACACTCCCTGTCCCGATTTTTCACACTTGCTATCTGGTCATCCTACGTGGAGGAGCGGGCACAAGGAGTCTCCCATCCAGTTGCCACCCCTATACTGGAGTTAGGTATAGACACAGTCCTTGTGGGCTCTGAACACAAGACTGTAGTGCCACAGTCAGCTCTAGATTCTCCATAGCTGGTGGGGAGATGGTCCCTTCTCTGTACCAGCCAGCAGAGATAAGCCAGTGTGGGAGGGAAGAGGAGCACATGCTGCCCTCCGTAATTTTGGCTGAGAGCACCTGAATGCTGCATTGTCCCTCCATAGCAGTGAGATTTTATGGTGATGGGTGCCACAACGCGTATCTAGACAGACAAACAGACGTTATCCCTCCCAACATGGGCTGTTGCTTATGAGACAATCAGGCCTTGTTTTGTCTTACTTAGAGAAACTCCTGATTTTTAGAAATCTATCCTTTGGGATAGGCTTTCATCAATGCCTTTGCATAAATAATTACACACACTCTGAGTAGTCTGGGCTGTAATCAGTGCCTCTCAGTTTCTACTTGAGCAGCTGGACTCCAAACAAGACACATTAAGCCAGGATTCTGTTCTCTATGGGGTAAAAGTTCTAGGCTACCGTCAGACCAGAACTCTAGGTATTCAGATGTCTGAGCATGCTAGAGTGTTTGGCCCTATCTGCAGTAGAAACTGAGCTGTGTTTGACAACCAGTCTCACGACTGAACACAGTGTGATGTTTTCCATGGAGAGGATCAACCCATGGTCAGCACCCACTGCACAGGTATGTTTGATGCCTCGTTCCAACGCTTTCTGCATCAGCTTTAAACAGAGGTTGGCCCTGGATGAGGCGGGGAATTGTAATTGACATTGGATACCAAACATGGGTCAGCTTCAAGGGCTGACACGGCCTTTGTCAGTATCACTATGGCATAAACTCATGTTATCTCCACTTGCTAAGCACATAAGGGCTGCATGCTGCCCTCTCACTTACATTTATGTTAGACCACTTTAACTCCAGTGACTTCATTGACGCTGTACCCGATTTACTCGGGTGAAAGGCAGAACAGGAGCAGGCCACGTTTAGAGCACCCATTGCTCCTTTCCTAAGCTCATTCTACATGCCCGTTGTACAGAGTCCCTTTGCACCTTTCCAAAGGAGTGCCCACAGCTGATCCACTGACACGTGCATGGGAACAACATAAGTTCAGGGTGAAATATTTATGTCTGAATCTACTACTGTGGCATAAGTTTGGGGCCACATACGAGATATTCTCGTATGAGGCTGCATTGTTCTTCAAGCCATCTAAGTTAAAAGGTAACATCTGCAAATAATTGGTCTAGCTGGCCTGGCAACTCCCTCCATTTTTTTCCCCTGTAAACATTTTCACATCTGAAAATTTCAGCTGTGAGGCAAAACTTTGGCCAAGGTTTTGTATGTTGGGCCGCTCTGCATTTTTAAACCAGAATCGCCCATTCCTGGACTTCTGCAGCTATCCGGGCTGGTAAGCAAAGCTGTGCTGCATGTATTCAATCCTTCTCTGTAGGAGTGATTTGTGAACCGCACTCCGTTGGTGTCTAACTCTGGGAATGAAGACCCTCTTAGCTCACTTACAAAAGTGGGCTTGTGCTTCCACTAACCCATTAGACTTACAGGATTCTAGATTCAAAGGGGCGGGGGGAGAAATCCTGCTTAAGGTTTGTGACCCTCTACTTGGGTGGTCTCCATGAACCGATCTGAAATGAGAAACTCCCCCTTAGGGTGCAAGGACTCCTCTGAGCGCAAGATCACAGGGAGCTTCGGAATAGTGCTGGAACTGGAGAAATAACGTTTAACAGCTCTTACTTAACAACAGTTGTGGGAGCAAAGGGTTTGAGGGAGGGAGCAAAAGAGAGAAAAGCAGAAAATTCCCCCAAGCATCTTTGTTAACAGAGATCAACTGATGTTAAGAGAAGGAGTGTGGTCTGCTGGCTAGAGCAGAGAGCTGCAAGTCATGATTTCTGTGTTCTATTTTTGCCTCTGCCACTGACTTCTTGTGTGAACTTGGGCAGACCGATTAGGTAGCAGTTTTCAAAGGCACTCTACTCCTATTGACTTGCAATGAGAATTGGGCACATGACTGCCCTGTATGCCTCCACAACCTCTCAGTACTTCACTTTATCTCTCCTTACATTGGGTGTATTAACACTTACCTTCCTTGCAGAGCTGTTGTGAAGTTAGTTTAATTTTCGAAAGCAAATGAAAATCTTGGGCTGTATAAATGCAATATGTTATCAGATCCAAAAGTAAAAGACTTTCCAATTCCAATAGGGCCACAGGGGAACAAGGCATCTTTGTTAAGAAAATGTGATGCTGTTAGGCAAGGTGGAAGAATTTTGGAAAGACACTGTTTTTCCTATCGCAGAGGTGGGTTGTTGCAAGCGATCAGAACCTTACAATGTTCTGCCATTTATTTTTACCTTCCTGTTTCTCTTGCTGAGCTTATTGAATCCCTGCAACCAGACTAAATGGATGATTGAACACAGCCTTCCTCAGTTCTTTGATTGAGAATAGTTTTGTTCCACCCTTTCCTTCCTTCTCCTCTCCCCACAATAAAAGTTTTTTCTTTTAATATCATAGCAAACTTTCCTGTGCCTTTCTTTGCACCTGCACAATCTCATAGTAAGCTGTACTGCACTTATTCAATCCTACCTTAAATGTCCTGTCTTTTATCTCCCAAGCTCACTATCTGGATAAGGTAGTGAAAGGTATGGTCTTCCTTCCTCTTTTTTCCTGTTGTCTTTGTGTTTTTTTTAAAAATATGCACTGTGAACATGCTGTCTTGAGGTTGCATCTTTTACTCATTGTCACAAATCTTTCATTAATACCTGGAAGGGTGAACGTTCCGGTCATTTCGGTAGGAAATGTGTCTGGAGCGTCATCCTTTGTAGATGCTGTGATCTCGTGTTAACATTATATCAGTGTACCCTTCCTCTCTCCCTCCCCTCCACAACATCTCTCATCCCCACCCCACCCAGCCAGGTAATCAAAGTCAGGAGGAAAAAAAACATGTCTGCAATACAGCAGGTGCCCTACGCAGCGTTTGTTTTATTAAATGTATATGATCCATATGGTAACAAGCAGGTGAGTGTGTTTTCTGTATGAAGTCTCTAGGTTTTGATCTTTAGGTGAGAAATCTTCCTGGGGTGCTTAAGGGGAGATATTTTTCTTTATATGAAAATGCTATGGTCTTTGGGCCAGATCCTCCAGTTGTGTAAATCAGTAAAATTCCATTGAAGTTAATGGAGTTGTATTGATTTACACCAGCTGAATATCTGGCCCTACATGCCTATTTGTATTGGTAAAACAAATCTGGGGCCTGATTCTGATCTCATCTTGGTGTCAATCAGAAGAAAACAGAGTGGCACTGTTAGGAAACCAGTGCAATTGTTTTTCACACCAAATTTCCATATTCAAAACACTCAGTTGTTCCTATCTCAGAGCTGCAATTCATTATCTGATTTAATTTATGAAATTGTAGCTGTAGCAGCCAAATTGACTTTTAATTAGAAATATTGACTGCAGTCCCAAAATATGCAATAACTATATAAGATGCCGAGACAATGAACATTTCCCACATAAGTATAACAAACGGACAATAAATGTGATTGAGTAGGACACAAATGTCCTTCTAGGTGGCTGCTGATACCACACAGAACAGTCAGTTTGCCATTAAAAAAAAACAGCTCAAGGGACGCTCTTTCTACCACTAAATTTAGACTTCAAGATCCTTTACGGTTGTGAGCAATCAGAAATGGTAACCAACCATTAGAGGTTCATGGAGAAGGACAAACATGCCAAAATTTTGGTCCGGTGAATGGTTAAAATGAAGGGTCTGTCTTTAGGCTTTAAGTGTGTGACAAGAAACATGGTGGTCCTGACAGCTGCACTTCTCCAGATGAATGTATGACCTGGTATCTGTTTCCTGCTTCATTTGATATTAAAGTGCATGTTCAAGTAGAACCACAAATAGGGAAAGTCTCTGAGTGGCCAGCCACATATTAATGATAAGGAAATGTCAATGGTTTCAACAACTGATTAGTCCTTTCGTGAGAGAGCAGCACCAATGAGCAGTGTCTGTTCCTGAATCTATGGCTTTAGATTGACTATCTATTCAGTGGCAGTTAATTTTCTCTAATTGCAAGGGTCAATGAAACACTCTTGACTTGCTTTAAACTAAAAAAAATAGGGGGTCTTTGTTAGATTAAGGAGTGGGGCTCCTTGTCTTTCTTTATGGAGTAGCAGGGGTGGCATTCTTAAAAGAATATATATAGGTCAGCACTAGGTGTGATCAGAACCTCTTGCTAATGTTGTACATGTCAGTGCTTTGCATTTCAAAAACTCTCAGGATTTCTTCCTTTCATCTCCATTTGCACTGGAGAAGATTGGATCAAAGGGTAGCAGATAAGAACCAAGGGGTAACAGAAGATGAAAAATCATCTTGCAGAGCCAGGGCCGGCTCCAGCATTTCTGCCGCCCCAAGCCAAAAAAAAAAAAAAAGCCGCGATCGCAATCGGCGGCGGCAATTGGAAAAAAAAAAAAAAAGCAAGCCGCGATCGGCGGCGGCAGTTCAGCGACAGGTCCTTCGCTCCTAGAGGGAGTGAGGGACCTGCCGCCCCCGAATTGCCGCAGGTGCCGCCCCTCTCCCTTGGCCGCCCCAAGCACCTGCTTGTTAAGCTGGTGCCTGGAGCCGGCCCTGTGCAGAGCCTCTCTCCTTGAGATTCAGGGACCTGAGGTAATGAGTAGCACCCCGCACTGTCCCATTTTTTAAAATGTCTTCTACAAATATACCCTCTTGGTCTGGACAGTCTTTTGACTGATTCTGATTGCTAGGAATAAAGGGATGTTGTACTTACTGATTTTTGCAGTGAGTAACGGGTTAAGCAACATATGAATAAACCATTCGCTTGCCATTTACATTGCATTCCCTCCTTTGGAAGGATTAGCAATAGCTGAATCTTTCAACGTACATGATTTTTACTTGGCTAAATGCACCGTGTGCAATTTTCAGAATTACGTTTCTCATGCCATTTTGGCTTTCTTAATTATTAACATGTTTCTAGTTGAAATCCCTCCCCAGCAGTCCTGGCTTATTGAGGTTGAATAGGATTGACTGCTGGCTTTCCTACTGTTTTAATGTAAACCAGTGAGTCAGTCAAGACTCTAGACTAGGCCTCCTCTTGTTTCAAAGGGGGAGAGCAAATTTCAGGAGCAAACTTCAACATGGTTAAAACCAAGAAGCTCTTCACTAACAAAGGGCTGTACTGAAATCAGTTCATCTTATCACTGGCACTGGGCCCTCCAGACTAAAGTTCAGAATTGATAGTGGTCTCCCTTAAAAGTTCATTCTGTTTGGAAGTTTCTCCTTGTTTGAGAGAGTTTCCCTATATCCTAAATGACACTGGAACAGATAATATCACTCAGGATAATTCATACCTGGTTACTGGTGAATAACTCTCATCCGAAAAGTTAATCACCTAAATCCATAGGAAGGCCCCTAAGTAAATGGTCTGATATTCAAAGGTGCTGCACATCCACATCTCCCTTTGAAGTCAGTGAATTTTGTTGAGGGTTCAGGTCTTCTGAAAATCAGTTCACTTATTTTGGTGCATAACTCTATGCACCCAAGTTTGAGAAGTGCTGAATTCACAGCTCCCGGTGCAGTCACTTGCCGAATCCTACTTGCCGTACTTGCCCAATTAGTATGGGTGAGTGAGATTAGTATGAGTGAGACAAGTAAGATTAAGCCTTAATATACTAGGAACCATCTGATTTTGGGCTCCTTCATCCCTCTCTTAGTAGGATCACTCTGCTGGCCCATTGGTTAAGTGGTTTTCAAAACATTTTACTGTGTTCCCATTGTATGGAAAGATCTGTTAATACTTTGCTTTCCCTTGGAGCACACAGAATTTTTCTAGATAACTTTAAAGTTATTGTTCTTGTTTGCAACTACTGGTTGCATTCCTCGGAGTTGCATCCAGCTGCGGTCACCTGGATTCAGAACTCCCCAAGGTCTGGTGAGACACATCAGGAGGTGCATCAGTGCCTTTTTTGCAGCCTGACAGGGGAAAGACAAAGAAGAGAATAAATTAATTCTCCTGACGCTACTTGAAGATCAAACCTGAGTAAGTCTTATCCCTTAAGCCCAATTTTATATGGCAATGAGGCTTAACTTGAAGGAAGTCCCAACTACACTTAGTTTATAATTGAGACTAATTAGGGGGCCTTAATTTTTCAGATCATTAACAGGATGTTATTCTGGCTACCAATCTTAAAATGGCAGAGTAATCTCTCGCTAGTTCTGGTGAACGTCCCTGTGATAGTATGACATTCATTTTTGTCTAGTTGAAACAAGTCTCTTTTTTTCCAGTGTACTCCTGGTCTAGGCTGCTTTTTGCATGGTATGCTTGAAGTCCCCATGGATGGGCAAAGCTGCCTCCCCTTTTCTCTTAAGACCAGTTTTTATAGCAACATCTGCAAGTGGTTTCAATTAGAAACCCACATAGGGCCCAGTCTTGCACTACCGACTCAGGTAAAGCTCCCATTGACTCCAGTGAGATCTCTACAGATTTAGGGACAGCAGAAATAGGTCCTTAAATGTTTTTTTTTTCCCTAAAGCCCCGTTCAGTTTTTAAATTCCCTCTCCCGCCCAAACTTCAGTTAATAAAAACTAGCAGGCAAAAGCACCAACCATCAGAGATCACGCAAAACACAGTGGCCTGGATCTGAGGGGAGCATACAGCATATGTATATTCCAGCACTGTTGATAGTGCTTCTTAAACACCAGATTATCTTGTGGATTTAGTACAGAGGTTTTATCATAGAATATCAGGGTTGGAAGGGACCTCAGAAGATCATCTAGTCCAACCCCCTGCTCAAAGCAGGACCAATCCCTAAACAGATTTTTGCCCCAGATCCCTAAATGGCCCCCTCAAGGATTGAACTCACCACCCTGGGTTTAGCAGGCCAATGCTCAAACCACTGAGCTATCCCTCCCCCTGAAAGGTTCACTTGTGTTGTCATTTCTTAGCATTCTTTACTGTGCAGGGCTATTGTGGAATGCATAATACTGTGGGTACTCATATCCATGGTGTGGTGACCATAGCCACATCATACCCTGCAGAGACACATAATAAATAGAATTTATTATGCACCTTGCCTGCCCTCTGCCCACCAATCCATCTCCTCTGGGTGCTAGTCCAACATTCCAGATTTCTGAGTCCCGGCAAGCAGCCCCAGTTGGGTTTTTTTAAGCCAAACTGAGAGACAAGTGTTTCTTCCTTCACCCCTAAATTTCCCCTCCTGACCTGTGTCCCAGGATGGAGAGGATTCACTCTTCCACTCCCATTTCGGTATGTTAAAACATCGCAACCTTAGTGTCTGAAATCTTACAGTTTGGCAGGGTTAGGAAGAGGAGCTTTATCCCACTGGGAAAGGGAGATTCCCAGCTTCCCAATGGAACATTAGCACTTGCTCCTGGCCCTGGAAGGGCCCAAGATACTATACGTTAGAGTACTGACATTGTGTATATCACACACATACACACACTTTACTGGGGTGAGTTTTTCTATCCATCTTCTTTCCAAGCCACTTGTCATGGTTTCCTTGGATTCAACTGAACAAGGTTCAGTGGGAGCCATGAAAATCCATTCAAGTTGTTGTAAAATAGGTTTTATATCTATATAAACACGTAGGAAATTACATCCAAAAGATGGTTAAAAGAATGTTAAGGCTGCAAAGTCAAGCTCTCAAAAGTGAGGAAATGACAGAATTAAGGTTTAATTACATAATCACATGTTTTTTCTTCAGGACCCCTGCCTCGTTCAGTGCACAGGATAGACTGTGCTCACTGAATGAGCAGTTATTCACTGTTTCTTTTTATCCTCATCGTCCAGTGTGTGGGCCCATTTGTTGTTTACTGTGCAGGATCCAAGCCCTGCACTGAATACAGAATTATTAATTTCCCCATAGAGTTTTCTGTGACACTTTTAACACACACACACACACACACACACACACAATCCTCTGGCGCTGGTCCCTCCCCTTCTGCAGGGAAATTCTTGTTCTGCCTCTCCACCCTTAGGATGGAGTATGTGCAGTTGCTGTGGGTGGATGCAGCATGTGGAGTCCAGTTGACACATAGCAGCTGTGAGGGGGATGGAGCATGCTCAGTGAGGCAGAATCTCTGGAAAATTTAGCTGCTGGACTTTACTGAGCATGTGCAGAATGTGTGTGTATGGGGGGTTGTTAGAGCCTTATAACTTGGACAAATTTGAGCAGATATTCATGGTGACGGCACATCCACAGCTCTGACACCAGGATGACCCCCTGCCAAATTTCAAGTCAGTGCTCCAAAGCATGGGGACACTAGAGTTTGTCAATGAGACTATAGTAAGATTTTTTTTTAACGTGGGCAAACAACATATTTTGTTGCTAATCTTGTTCTTGGAAATTGCTGAATCTTTTTAGCTGAAACTTAAAAAATAATCAGTCTGAGACAGACATTGGGCATGGAAAATTTCAGCTCAAATGTCTAAAGTTTGGCAAAGTTACAAGCTGCTGAAGACAGGGCTATATAATGGGACATGTCAAGCAGCCTTGACGTTAGACAGAGCTGCCAGTTCTGCCTATAATAACACACACACACACACATACACACACACACACACACACTTACTTTAGAGGAGTGACATACTATGTGTGTGTGTGTGTGTGTGTGTGTGTGTGTGTGTGTGTGTGTGTGTGTGTGTGTGTGTGTGTGTGTGTGTGTGTAAAGATAAAAAGGTCCTTTTTAAAGAGTTTTCCTGGCTTCCTCTGGTGCTTGTTCAATTGGACCCATGCAAAGTAAGGCAACTGCCTTTGAAAGCAGATGGATAGAAAAAATAGTTTCAGTAAGTGTTTAAATTTCTATAAAACAGATCTTACAAACTGAAATGGCGCTTCTGGAACCTGTGCAGAGTACATGAGGGCGTGGTGTGGTCAGAATGCTCTACCAGCACTTGTATGGGATGACTTATATAACTCACTCATGGCCCTGCCTCTTGGGAACAATGCAATCATCCCAAAGTCATGTTGATAAACTCTTCATACTACAACTCACAATCATGTAGTCTCTCTTCACAGACAGATAAGCCAAGTCACTGTGCCAGCTTGCCAGACTGAGATTCATGGCTGTACCTTCCAGAGCCCACTGCCTCCCAGGCGGTGCTGAGAACTCTAACCCGCCATGGAGTTTGGGTTACACCAAGCCCTGCTCTTGCAAGGCAACCCAAAGTGTAGGGTGGATTGCTGCATGTGTTGCAAGAGAATCAGGAAAGCAGACTGCATCCCCACCCCAGAAATCCATCATTGCAGCAGAGGTGGGGAGCCGTGAGTTGTAGTCACTAAAGCTTGAAGTACAATGAATGTAATACCCTTCTCTTATTCTACAGTCCCCATTGATTCTGGATGGCAAAAGAAGCAGGAAACCTTAGAAATGGGAGAGGAGAGATAGGTAGAAGGCAAAGAAAAAAGCTGTTTTAAGAGGTTCCCCAGCCACGTTTCCAGGTTGTCTTTCTATGTCCCTAGTCCCCCTAACACCTTCCAGTGCATTAGAATGTGTGATTGTTTGCCTTGCAGAGGGTTGCCCTGGACTGTGTAATGGCAATGGCAGATGCACTCTGGACATGAATGGCTGGCACTGTGTCTGCCAGCTGGGCTGGAGAGGAGCAGGCTGTGATACTTCCATGGAGACAGCATGCGGCGATGGAAAAGACAACGATGGAGGTAGGATGAAAGTGCATGTGATTTATCAGGCTTCACAGAGCCTTACACTGCTTCTCTTAGCAAGGCCAAGAGCCAGCTGGGGGGACTCTAGGGTGCAGAAGATCCTTGTTCTTGACAGCTGATGGAGAATGGATAGTGAACTTTGCCAGACTAATTCTGCCATATTTTATATTAATTTAAATTGAATTAATTGGGTGCAGGGGTCTGAGGTTTGTTTATCCTCACAATAGGCACAGCACAGTCAGTGGCAGTGCAGGCTTCCCTCCACCCCACTCCACCTTTGTGCCTGAGCCATGACACAGAGGGGTGAGTTTCCCTGTCTGTTTGAAACCTGGCCTCTCTCCTGAGACTGCCACCAAGGGTCCTTACTCACTTGGGATGGATGTGAAGCCGCAACCTAGAGGCTTAACTAGCTGATCCCCAAACCACCCAGTCCCTCTCAGTCCACATTTTATTGATTCCAGTTCTATACATAATGAGTCAGGCATGAGAATAATAGCTCAGCGTAATTCAGAGTTAATGTTCAGAGTTATCTCATTACAAAGGAAACCTTGGAACAGTGTGAAGGTTTGAATTAGAGGGCTGGAGATGAGATATTAAATTTGAGGCATAAGGGAGACTGCATAATTTGTTTTGTTGTCACTCAGCAAAAAGCTCTGTTAACCACAGTCCGGGCCAGGACCCAGACCGTGAAATGCAGACTGCGTTTTGCACGTGTCTTGTTTTATCGTATTAACAAGAACAGTACAGTTTTTTTTTTTAAAGGCCAACCCTGTGATTATCGACTTCACAGGGACCGGGCTTCTGATCGAATATTTAAAATGCCTTTGTACATCTGGCATGGTAAATGGACCAAATTGTCCCCTTAGAAAGATGTGGGAGGGGGGAACCCAGTGCCCCATACAAAGAGTACAAGCTGTAGAACAAAGGCCGCTTATTCCCTCAGATGAAACCAAATACCACTGTATTAGTTCTTTCTATTTACAGCTGACACAAGGCACCAATAAAGTTCGCCACACCACATGTGTAAAAATATGGTAAATATATCCAAGCATAATCCTAGCTTCTGTGGGAAAAAAATGTCGTTTCTTGGAGAGAGGGCAAAAAAATCTCAGAGGTAATCCAGCCCAGAGCAAATGGAGCCCATAAACATAACATCAAAAAGAGCGTGATCAGACATTGGCTCTGTGGGGATGTAGTCAGAGATTCCATGGTCTGAGGTGTTCACTTCTTATGTGGTGACTCATTGGGTTATCCATTTCAAAGGAACTGTTGATTACCTTGTCAGCCAACAAGGCAACAGATGTAGACTGGAGAAGCAAAAGGTGAGTGCTGTGTTTATCCTGCGATAAATGCCATCCCCCATCCTGGGGACAGCTGGAGATCACTAGCTTGAAGACACCCCCTGCACCAAGAGCCGAGAGGGAGGATGGCATAGACACTATGACAGTGGCTCCATGCAGGGGGATCCTCGGGGCTAGATCTGCCAGCTTTCCTGCTGCATTGCTGGGATTGTGCAAAGCAGCCAGAGTGATAGATCTGACCCATGGTCTTTAAACCTGTTACTTGAAAAATCAGCTTCTGCTCTGTACAGCAAGATAACTGGGAAAAGATGTTCAGTGGCTCACGCTAACGGCTTGTTGATCTGCAGTCCCTATCAGCGGCAGTGAGACCTGCACCACCCCTGTGGGATCTCCCAGGGGGATTGTGCCTCAGACAATCACATTGACCCCCACTGAAGGAGCATGGGCCAGAGTGGCCTCTGCTTCACCCTTTCAGGGAGCACAATGCGCTGGCACCCAGAGTGTAGGGGTGCCAGATCCCTGTCTCCTACAGGAAGGATAGCATTAGTGCTCATAAATGATCTGGGGAAAGGGGTAAAACAGTGAGAGAGCAAAATTTGCAGACTGTAAAAAACTACTTGAGATAGTTAAGTCCAAAGCAGACTGCGAAGAGTTACAAAGGGACCTCACAAAACTGGGTAACAAAATGGCAGATGAAATGCAGTGTTGATAAATGCAAAGTAATGTACATTGGAAAACATAATCCCAATTATACATATAAAAGGATGGGGTCTAAATTAGCTGTTACCTCTCAAGAAAGAGATCTTGGAGTCGTTGGTGGATAGTTCTCTGAAAGCATCCACTCATTGTGACGCAGCAGTCAAAAAAGCGAACAGAATGTTAAGAACCATTAGGACAGGGATAGATAAGACAGAAAATATCATAATGCCACTATATGAATCCATGGTACACTCACACCCTGAATACTGCATGCAGATCTGGTTGCCCCATCTCAAAAAAGATATATTAGAATTGGAAAGGGTACAAAGAAAGACAACAAAAATGATTAGGAGTATGGAACAACTTCCACATGAGGCGAGATTAAAAAGACTGGGACTTTTCATCTTGGAAAAGAGGTGACTAAGTGGGGATATGATAGAGGTCT
Organism: Emys orbicularis; assembly: GCF_028017835.1. Lineage (NCBI taxonomy): Eukaryota > Metazoa > Chordata > Testudines > Emydidae > Emys > Emys orbicularis. Next base: position 353,115,323 of record NC_088683.1, read on the forward strand.
ATATTATCATGAATGGTGTGGAGAAAGCGAATAAGGAAGTGTTATTTACCCCTTCACATAACACAAAAACCAGGGGTCACCCAATTAAATTAATAGGCAGCAGGTTTAAAACAAACAAAATGAAGTAGTACTTCACACAACACACAGTCAACCTGTGCAACTCATTGCCAGGGGATGTTGTGAAGGCCAAAACTATAACGGGGTTCAAAAAAGAATTAGATAAGTTCCTGGAGGATAGGTCCATCTATGGCTATTAACCAAGCTGGTCAGGGATGCAAACCCGTGCTCAGGGTGTCCCTAGCCTCTAATTGCCAGAAATTGGGAGTGGATGACGGGATGGATCACTCAATAATTGCCTGTTCTGTTTATTCCCTCTGAAGCACCTGGCATTGGCCACTGTCGTAAGACAGGATACTGGGCTAGATGGACCATTGGTCTGACCCACTATGGCTGTTCTTATGTTCTCTTGGGGTGCGAGGACTAGAGTGGTTTATTTCCACCTTTCCTCACATGCCAGTAGAGGGCTAATTTCAGTCTAGCCTTTAAATATTCATCTGTGCATGTGTTTAAACCAAGAGTCAGTTTGGGTCATATTTTTGAAGGTATTTTGTGCCTAACTCCCATTGAAATCAATGGGAATTAGGCATCTAAATGTTTGTTTGTTTGTTTGTTAAATCTGGCCCTTTGTTCCCAGAACAGCTTCTGTATATGCAGAAGTTTCTCATACAAGAATTGTGATATGCATTGACTCCTGTTCACAGTAAGTGGCGTTTCACTCTGCCCGAGTTCACCATTCAGCTGGTTCTAATGCAGTGGTACAGTGCAGAACACTGCCACTGGAAATTCCTTACTGTAATGGGAGCTGGAGTTAAAAAAATGGCTTCAGGTCCTGGGGAAGTCGGACTCCATGGGAGACAGGTAACAGAAACTCTTCAGTAAAGGGGAAGGCTGTTTGGCCCCAGAGAAGCAGTGACAAGCTATGGCAGGAGTAAGAGATGGTCTCAGTGAAAGAGAATCTTTGTCCCATTTAGAACAATGATATTGCCAGGAAAAATCCCAAGAAAAATGTGTCATTGGGCTGGCCTGGCAGTACTGTTTTAACACGGTGGGTCTAATCCTGCTTTCAGTTACATTTCAGTGGCATTGCATCAGGTTTTACACCGGAGCTGGTATTTATTCCAGGGTCATTGCAGGGAAAACAGCAGAAAATGAATCACCTTTAACAATCCAGAGCAGTTAAGGTTACAAGGGTTTTGCAGGCTGCACCCAAGGAGTCACAAAATTTATTACAGCAAACTGCAGAAGTTTTCTAAAAATGTGCACAGAGAGGAAGATCCTAGAATGACTCTTTTGCCATTGTTCTGTGTTACATAACCATTCTATATCAGGAGTGCGGACACTGGCAGGTCTGCATGCTTATAACAGTGCAGACCTGGAAGCCTTAAGTAGCCAAGGAAACTAATTGCCCCATGATAGGACCTGGAAGCTGATTTAAAGGCCCTCGTAAAACCTTGAGCCTTAAGGGAGAATATAGGGACCATTACCTTCCTGGAAAATAGATTTCCTACCAGCAATCACCTCTGTCAGGGATCGAGTCTGGGAGAATATCCTACCCAACTCACAGACATGCTGCATATGAGCAAACCTGCATCAGCAATCTATTTTGGGGGAGCTTTCCCCCTGCACGAATCACTCTATATTAACAGCTGGAGCTTTAGAAATGTTTGGCTAGTTGAGCAATTTTATTGTCTAAGCATCTTCCAGTGCCCTGAGTTCTTAGGAGAACTATCAATATTAAGCTAGAAATCTCCTTTTTGCCAAAAGTTTCTGTCCAATTCACATGTTAACTTTGGGTTGAGGGATTCATCACTGGTCCTGAATTTATCTGAGGAAGCTAGGTCAGTACCTGGGAAGGGAGGATTCTAGGGTCTGCAAGTAGAGGTGCCGGTTATCTGGAAAGTGGCTGTCTTTTGAGTCAATATTTAACCAGTTTCCCAGTAAGGGACAATTAGATGCAGTTAAGAAAGAGGTAAAATCAAGGTCCTGACCACTTATGGTCATTAAAGATCCCATAATACTTTTGGCAAGGAGCTGTTATTCCCCAGTCTCCTTTCCTAATTTCTACTTCGATGATTATCTCTTCCTACTGGCATTCCCCTCACAGTTTCAGTTGCATACAGAATTTTTCTTTGTTTTAAAGTATTATGCAGCGTGGCTGTGGGGTGTTAAATAGCTATTGCGTTCTCATCCAGAGAATGGTGGACAAAGTGATTCCAGTGTCGCACACTTAAAATGCAGAAGGGGGACGAAGAACATTCTGTAAATATAACACCTTATTTATAATATTATGTCTCAATCTTCATATGAGTGAGAGATAAATGTGTCTGAACCTCCTGCATAAGTCCCAAGCACACTAGAGTGGGATCTCAGTTTAAACAGATCTGAAAGGCACTCCGTAGAGATTATGGAATCTGCAGGACATTTTAAAAGTATCCTTCTTCAACTAAAGTAACCATGGCCCATCCCAGGGTTTAGCACACAGAAGCAGCCTGCCGACCTTCTTTTCTCAAATGCCTTCTCCATATCAGTGGGGCTGCCATATCAGCATGGTATTTTTCTCTGGAGAAGTGAAAAAAGCACCACACAATTCTCTCTCTTCTGCAGCAATTCCTCTTTCCTCAGTTTATGTCTTATTCATGAGACCCTAGCGCAGTGTAGCTAAGTAAGAATGCAGAGTTCCAAAGTACACAGGACCTCCTCTTTGTTTTTCCAAGGGCAATTCCATACTCAACTAGTTCTTGCCCAAGAGCTCGCAGCCTGAAAACACAATCCTGCCTCCCTTTCCTCCAACCCCCTCTAGCAGCACAAGATTCTCTCCTTCTTTTTTAAACTGCAGTGCACCAAACAATTGAGCTGTTGCATTTTGCATTTTCGCCTTTCTCTGAGGCATCTGGAATGAGCCATTGCTGGCACAAGATACCAGAGTTGATGCACCAACACTCTTCCCCCCTCAGATGTAAATTCTAGGGCCAGGGTCTCAGCAATATACATTGTTGTATTGACTTCACCACAGTCCACCGACTTCAGAGCTAGGCCAGCTTCCTCCGTTGATCACTCTGTTTGCCCCCTTCAGAGGGTGTGGAAGCCCCTTGGCAGGCTGAAGAGTATGTAATGATCAGAAGAAGGGAACTGAGGTGCTTTACGCTCTTCCACCAGGAGGAATCTGGCACCTTTTTTTACCATCCTCCCTGCTTTACTTTGAGGATGAAAGTCTTCTCTTTGGAGAGCTAGTATGAGAGCTAAATGTACTTTTGCAGTATGTAAGGCCAGAAGGGAAAATAATGGCAGGATTGTAAAAGAAAGAGTGTAACGAAACTGACGGAATCCCAAAACAAATTTGTTGGCTGTGGACAAAGTGATGGGTGCTTTGCAGTGCTTAGTGATTTCAGATTTTTTGTTTCCTGCATGCTGTTTAGAACATTTACTTAATGCATGCAAGGCTTTTATAGCACAAGAATATTGTCTCCTGGACATGGTAGGGGAACTTTCCAATTCCCTGATCCCATAAAAATGATACAGTAATGTGCTAGCTAAATTTACAAAGGCTAAGGGAAGTATTAAGATCTGAACGCACCTGGGAAAACAGCCGTCATAAATTAACATTTATCATCACGAACACATCCAATCAGACAACAGGGTCATCTTGGAAGAACCACAAACTGTTAAAGAGAGGAGGAAACGGCAAGCTTTCCCTGAAAAGCTCTAACAGCTGTTACACTGTGATTTGTTATAAATTATTGGCTTTTCTTTCTTTGTCTTTAAGGAGGGCTCTCAGTCCCTCCAGTAAAAGAGCAGAATCACTAGTTCATATTTTCAGGGGGTTCATTTCTCCTATGACTCTCTGGTGGGTGGGACAGCAGCCATTGTGCAGCATAGGCACTAGGCAATCATCTTGAGGGATGTGCGAGTGTGATGTGGAGCCATACATCAGGAGACTCAGAAATGGATGTCACTGAGCCATCTCCATAGCCACTGTGTTGAAGCCAGGGAATTGGCGATCTAGGAGTGACCTTGGTTGTCTCACTTCACATCGGATGGCTGGGCCTTGCCAAAATGCCTCTTGCTGGCAGATTCATAGAAGAGCACTTGTCTCTACCTCAGAAAGAAGGCAGAATGACACTGTAGCGATGCAGAACGAGGCAAAGGAAGGGGTGCACCTTCTCTAGACAAGCCTCAGTTGAAGAAATGGAGAGATCCCATGTTCACATGACCTCACCACCACCACCACCACTTCCATCGCAAAGAGGAAATCAGAGGATAAGGATAGATAGACAGGGTGACCCCATTATTATCTTCATATTATAGGCAGTTAGAGCAATCCGGGCAACAAATATTTACAGTTAACCCTCCTCCCCCTTCCATCCCACTTCACTGTCTCATTCATGTGCTGTGATAAGCAAGAGTGTGAGCTCTCTGGAGTAGGGGTTGTCTTTTTTATAACCTGCCTGTACAGCACCTACCACAGTGGAGCTCTGATCCTCTGAAAGAGGTACATCTGGAGGGAGTTAACACAGCTTATTATTCTTGCTGTTTCATAGATTCTAGGTGCTGATGGTGTCCCTAGGCTCTGTTTTCCAGAGGCTGTGAGTGGGCAGCAGGGCATGGATCACTTGATGATTACCTGTTCTGTTCATTCCCTCTGGGGCACCTGGCATTGGCCACTGTCGGAAGACAGGATACTGGGCTAGATGGACCTTTGGTCTGACCCAGTATGGCCGTTCTTATGTTCTTATTCTATAATACAAATAATGATTGATTATTCTTTTGAGCCCATACATGTGTACTGGGCATTTCAAAGAAGGAAGTAAAGACTTAGTCCTGTTCTCAAAGAGTTTGGAATCTAACTTAGGACATAAACAAACAAAATAAAAATAGGGCAGATGGGGAGGGAGGGGAAGAACAAAGGTTACAATAATAAGATGAGGTGGTTGCTGAGGAAGGAATGGCCTCCTGTCCATCGTTCTGTTACATTTGTGTTGAGTTTTCCTTTGACTCCTCACTGTTTTTGCAAGATCATTTTAGTATAGGACCAGATGCTGCAACGTGTACACTGACTAGTGCTTGTAGGTGAAATTCAGCTCTGCACAGAGCTCCAGCACAAAGCCTATTGGCTGCTTAAGTCCCATAGGTGTAAGCTTTGGGCTGGCCCTCTGCACAGGGGTGAATTTCTTTGGCCTGTGCTGTGCAGGAGGTCAGACTATGTGATCATAATGGTCCCTTCTGGTCATAAAATTTATGAAGCTGCGAAGCAGCAAGAATAATCAGCTGTGTTTACTCTGGCCACAGATGTGCATCTGTTAAAATCTCCATCTCTTTGCTGTCCAAGTAATAAATCTGAAAACATTACAGGGCAAATAATGATCATTGCAACAGATAACGTCATGTTGTCATTCTGTGGAGCGACGGACAGACAGGAGTGCCTCTTACTCTTGTACAGGCAAAGGAAATGCTCCTTACTGCATTAGAAAGACTAACAGATTTTTGTTGCTTAGTATGTTACAAAAGGTTTTCTTAGGCACTGTTCCCATTGAAGGTCTGCGGCAAAATTTCCATTGTCTTCAGTGGGAGCAGGATGGGGCCTTGAATTTATCACGTGTATTCTTCCAATATCAGGGTTCATCAGGAACTTGTACCCTCTTTCAGCATGACAGACTCTGTTTTCATGGTTGCTGGCTAGTATTAGAGGAGTCATGCTCCAAAATATTCAGTCTGTGTAAATATCGTTCTGTCCTCTCCCATGGCCCGTATGTTCCATCACAGTATTCCACATGCAGCACCCATCATAGTTTGCTTAAACACATAATAACACGTCTAGCTGAAGGTTATTTGCATTCTGCTTGTTGATGTTAGCATGACGGATTTTTGTTGCAGCATCCATAACTCTGTAGAAATGCTCCATTATTCAATCCTGGCGAGCTAAGACGCTGCCCATTAAATCACCCAACCCAATTCTGGGGCCATGAAAAGTCACAACTAATTTGAAATTTTATTAGCTCTCAGCTGATCTTGTTTACTGCAGAAGCAGTCTTTCAAAACCAGCCCTTTACCTCTGTATAAAACTCTGATCTTGGGGGTGAATGCTGAAGCGGAGAGTCTTGGAAACGAATCACTAGGCTGCATGAGGCTTGAAAGGGGAAGCAGAGTCCTGCTGCTCCTGGGAGCACTTTACAGCCAGAAAACACTGAGGTGACCGAAAGAATTCAAGAAGAGGAGGCCCACTGTTGCTTGAAATGAATTCCCCTGCGATGCACTTGTGGGTGTGAATGTGACACGTATTTTTAGTACTGGGGAAAAAATACTTCACACTTATTTCATCAAAGTTGAGAAATAAATTGAAAAGTTTGCCTCTCCCTGTAAGCAATAATGCCCAACAGACAGATCATTTCCTAGAAGTTAATGACTAGCTTTGCGCCTCTGGCTCTTAATCCCATCTCAGCAAGGAGGGCTTTGAGAGAAATTAGAGTCCAGACAGGGAAGCTCACAGGCGATGTTGTATAGCCACAAAGCATCTCTGTTTGCTCAACAGCCTAACCCTTCCAGAATGCTTAGGAGGGAAGGGCAGGACATCAAAATCCAGGATTCTCCCCTGTCATGCGTATGCAAGTGCTCCATCCAGCTAGCCACCAGGAGGTCGGTGTCCAGACTGGGAACTCCATGTTGTTCTTATAAACCACACCAAACATTTTTTAAAAGGAAATTACTTGTGGCCTTGATTCTGTAAGGGCTGGTCCACACTAACCCCCCAGTTCGAACTAAGATACGCAACTTCAGCTACGTGAATAACGTAGCTGAAGTCAAAGTATCTTAGTTCGAACTACAAGGTACTTACCGCGGGTCCACACGCAGCAGGCAGGCTCCCCCGTCGACTCCGCGTACTCCTCTCGCAGAGCAGGAGTACCGGTGTCGACGGCGAGCACTTCCGGGATCAATTTATCGCGTCTAGACAAGACGCGATAAATCGATCCCAGAAGATCGATTGCTTACCGCCGAACCCGGAGGTAAGTATAGACGTACCCTAAGACTTCGCATGGTGAGCAGGTAGTGAAAGCAAGGTGGCTGTGTTCCAGCTAACCTGGAAGCTATCCCAGGGATGCAAATAAGGAACAGGGTTAGCATAGTCATCCGCATTGAACATGGTGACCTAGACTTTCAAAAGTGACTAATGATTTTGGGCACCTCGATTTATGGGTGCCCAGTTTGTGACACTTTAAAAGGGCCTCACTTTTAGAAAGTGCTGAGCCACCAACACCTGAAAATCTAACCTGTTTCAGGGGTCTCGGATTTGGCATCCCATCACTGAGGCACCCAGAATCACTTGTCATTTTGAGAAATCTTGCTCTGCAGAGTCCATGCCCCTTTTTGTGCGTGCTCCCTCACTCTCACCCAGGGTAAAGACTCAGTGGTGTGTGATGGAGAAAGAGGTGTATGCGGACACATGGGTTTAAGTGTCACCCCAGCGTGCTGGTGAGGCACTGAGGGGAGCACTCCCTTCTTTGTAACCTGTCTCGTTTCTAGACAGTAGTAGCTTGGTGGCCTAATTAATGCAGGGTCCTGTGTGTCTTTATTGGTAAGTCCCGGTTCTCCCTTCGATTAAAGTTTGCACTGAATAGCTAAAACCAGCATGGCTGGAAGTTGAAGCTAGACAGACTCAAACTGGAAATAAGGCACACGTGTTTAATAGTGAAGTTGATTGTTCTTCTTCTTATTACTTGTATTGAGCCCCCAGTCATTGTGCTAGGCGCTGCATAAAGACAATAAAAAGATGGTCCCTGCCCCCAAAGAGTGTATGGTCCAAGTAACCCTTCGGAACAGCTTCCCAACAAGGTAGATCCTCCATCAATTGAAGTCTTTAAAACAATCCTGGATGGCTTTCTAAAAGATGTATTGTAGCTCAACCGCAAATTAATTGGGCTTAATGCAGGAATCACTGGGTGAAATTATCTGGCCTGTGTTATTCAGAACATCGGGCTAGATGATTGTCACGGTCTCTTCTGGCCTTAAAGTCTCAGAATAACGCCAGCTGGATGCTTTGGAGCGGCCTCTTTCTTGGTGCCAGAAAAGCAGAAGTCATGCTGCTGAGCAGATTGTCCCTCTGGCAATATAGCTCCTCCTTCATGTCTGCCCCTAGTTGAAGGGATTCATTGAAGGTAGAGAGTCAAGTGAGGAATCTTGTGGTTATTTTTGAAGCTGTTCCCCCAAGGGATGCACCACGTAGTGGACGTGGTAGAAAAATGTTGGTGTCACAATCTCCACAGGCTACAACTTTAATTACCTGATGGTAACCTTTCAACAACAACACATGCCTCGTGGTTTGATTACTGTAATTCCCTCCAGTTAGTTCAGGATCCAGCAACAAATTCACTTACTGGTCTGTGCAACCCGGGGCATATTATGTCCACTGTGTACCCTGCCCCCTACATCAGTGGATTGACTTTAAATTGGCATCCTTGGTTTTTAATGCCCATGGATCATATTTGAGACCTCTTCCTTGAGTCTCCCCCTGATGGATAGTTATGCTCTTACACCATCCACCTGTTAGGAATTCTGTCATACCTCTCAGGTCAGCGTGCCTTTGCTGCAATTGACTGTAGGGTGCAGTACTCATTTCTGTCTCACTCCATCATCCCACCTTTAAAAAACACCTCCAGCCGTTGTATGTATCAAAGGTGTTTTGGAGTAGGACCCATCTGGCCTTGTCAATACCTTCTTCCCCGATTCTCTTTGCTTCTCTTTTCATACTGCGCCCCTTCACTTGTTTTCATCTCTTTTGGATTATCGGAGCGTGGCTTTTATTGCATTTTAATTTGTTTTTATTCATCTGTGTAGCTCCCTGAGCAACTTGCTTTGTGGGGAGGGCTCTTCATAAATGTCACTTTATCCTTACGACTTTGACAGGGAAAGTAAGAGCTCACAGGATGTGAGAAGACACAGCTGTATGCAACATCATTTATTTCTTCTTACCGTTCACTGAAAGACACCACATTGATAACTGATGGGTTTTTTTACAGTAAAAAACAAACGAAAAAGATACTTGGATGGGTGGCTGAACATCGTTATTTATTATCTGGTTTGTAGTTTAACTCTTGCAGGTCTTTGGGATGTCTCAGACACAAGCAGTCCCTACATTTTCCAAGCTGAAAGAAGTTTAGCACTATAGCTTCCATTAAAGCCAATGAGAGTTGAGTAGCTAAATCTGCATTCAACTCACAGGGAACTTAAGGGCTATAAGATGTCAGTGACAAGGTCCTTTGGTGTAGTTATACCCAACTTAGAAAACACAGGACTGAAAAGTATTAGGAGAAAGGCTAATCTGTAGCCTGGTTCCCAGCATTCCTGCATCTGCGAGATATTCTCCTGTGTATCTGCTCCTGAAACACACATCTGCAGCTTTCTGTGAAGACAGAAATTCCTTGCCATCTTACAATTTCAAATCCCAAACTGCAGCTCTCATGTCTGAAATAAAGACAGGGTAATGAAAAGGTATGGTACAGCAGGTTTGCCAGCCTCTCACTACAGTGTCTGCAGCCTTAGAAAACATTATTAATGTGTGGGAGCAAATGACAAGGTGTCATCTCACTTGAAGCTGTAATCTCTACAGTAATGGGGTGGGTTTTTTTTTTTTTTTTTTTTAAAGCTAGATATAGATAGACATATTAGAGCTACACCGTTCTTTATTTTTTAAACTGTGTCTCAGATTCCAACTGAGATTCAACCTTGCAAAATCCTACTAGCCCAATCATCTGTTTCTTTTGATGGGCAGCTAAAATATAATTAGTACTTTTGTCATTATCATCATTCATCATGAGACAAGGCAGATGGGCAGATTTTGTGTGTGAGCTGGTGCATTGTCATGACAATTTGGAAGGAGTTATAGAGAGAGAGATAAGTACCGACAGGAAGAGAGGTAATAGATTGGATTTTCAGAAGCACTCAGCGGTGGCCTAAATGAGCTCCCATTAATATCAATGGCAATTAGCCAACACTGACCACTTTTTAAAATCTCTCTCTCTCTCTCTCTCTCTCTCTCTCTCTCTCTCTCTCTCGCACACACACACACACACACACACACAATTGGCCAGATTCTGTTCCTAGTTACCCCGGTGTGAATTTGGAATAATTGCTTTAAGTCAGGGGAATGTCTCCTGATTTATGTCCATGCAACTGGGCTCAGACCATGACACACAGTGTGTAGTAAAAGCAAGCTGATTTGGTTTATTTTGCAATAATTTCTTAGAAATTGAAAATATTCTGTCCTGCCACCTGAGGGACAGTTTTACTGTCCATGCACATTCAGTTTTTGACTCTGTGCTGAGACTGCCAATAGGACACTAGCTACTGAGGGTGGTTTGGCTGATACAGATCGCTTCTAGGGGTTGGTCTGACAGCACCGTACATTTCACATAAGCCTCTGAGCAGCCATCACATGGTAACAGTTTTCATTCCCTATCAAACTGCCTTATTTGAACTGATGACTTAGAAGTGAAGGGCTCCGTATCCCATTAACCAAGCCCCAAACGTCTAGTCCCTTAATCTGATTTAAGAATCCATCTCAAGTGCATGCTAACTACTTTTATTTTTGAATGTAATGCTTCACCAAACCCCCACAGAGCTATCATGCTTTTTCTTTGCATTTCCTTCCCTGTCGTTGTTTATTACCAAGATGTTTGTGATGAACTGTGGCATCACAGAACGTATTGGGGAAGAGAGGAAGAGTCCTGTGGAAAATAGATGCTTCTGTTTACACATATGGTTGCTTGGCAAACAACAATACTTAATTCTAGTAAAATAGGCTTAGTAGGCTTTCCTCGTGCATGTGACTGCTCGTGCTATTTTTATCGCAAATTGAGTGCTGGTGAAAGGTACAGGATTGACAGCCGGGGAGTGTGAAGCCCTCTGTTGATCCAGAGAATAGGTACGGCACAAGCAGCCGCAGAGCACACTTCCCCTCGCAGGCCCGCTTTATCCCTTTCCCCACCACGGAATCTTGCAGGGACCACTCCTTTAAGTGTGAGACTGTAGTTCAGCTTTCCAGCACGGAGCTTTAGCAGGTGGCTCCACTGACTTCAATGGAGCTATGGTGAGTTGCACCAGTTAAGGATCTGGGCCTCAGTGCCTGCTTAGCCCTGAGTGTCTCTGCTGAAAATAGAACTGATGGCACCAGGTGTGGGGGTCGAGGTTTAGATTCCTGTCTCTAGGGAACAGGCCTGAGGCACCAGACTCATTTCACATAAGCTAAGAACAGCCATCAGATGGTAACAACCTTCACTTGCTACCAGCCTGTCTGAATTTCACGGGGTGACCAAGAGCGAGGTGAAAAATTCTGTATCCTATTATCAATCCCCTGAGATTTTCAGTTCTTCTTCTTTAAAAAAAATCTTCTATCTTGAGCTTCATCTTTTCCATTCAAATAGCTTTTAAAACAACAAGCCATACCCTGCGCTGGTGTAAATCTGTGTCACTCCATTGAAATCAGCAGAGCTTCACAAAGGTCCACGACCAGGGGATCTGGCCACTTGGATGTGTCTCACGCACCTTGTCACTGCTGCTCTCAAATCTCCCTTTCCTTTCTGCAGATGGCTTGGTGGACTGTATGGACCCAGATTGCTGCTTGCAGCCTTTGTGCCATGTTAACCCACTGTGCCTGGGCTCACCTGACCCCCTGGATATCATACAGGAGACTCAAACCCCCATATCCCAACAGAACTTGCACTCTTTCTATGATCGAATCAAGTTCCTGATTGGCAAGGACAGCACACACGTCATCCCGGGAGAGAATCCATTCGATGGAGGGTAAGTGTTTGGGGGGATTTTAAACAAGAATTAAAGCTCAAGTCCTACATTCCCAGTCAGAGGTAGAATGGGGAATTGTGTGCAATGAAATACTAATAAAGAACAGCAGAAAGATGCAGGAGACAAACACTGTGACATTACTACCGTCCCAAACGCCTGCCTATGGGAAATAGATATCTGAAGAATTTCATAACTAATATAAAGCTGCTGACGGTCCTCCCAGGGGTAAGGCACACACAGATCGAGAAATTAAAGGGACAGAGCTGTTTTTCTGCACTATCAAATCCATACCCTCTCTGTTCAGCTTTTCATTATACTCTTTCCTCTAATGGTAAGACTTGGTTGCTCTGCTAATCTTTGTAGAGTAGTGGAATTAATTTACCTGGTTCATTCTATGTCCATCTGTTTCCTTTATTAGTCAGCCCTTTTCAGGAAACCTTTTTATCTCCCATCTTACATTCATCCCAGGGTGTATCCCATGGGTCAGAATCCACCTGTGGGTTTCTGTGAGACAGCGCACTGTTGGCCTTAGAATTAATTCAGAAGTGTGTTCCATTTAGACTACATGCCCATGCCCCACCTTGGGTGAAAGTGGTTTTCCCACTCGGAATGTGCTCTCTAGCAGTGATGAGCTGCCAGAATGTTAATAACCGGGTCCCTACCGGGTCTTCGGCGGCACTTCGGCGCCGGGTCCTTCAGTGCCGCCGAAGACTCGGAGTGAATGAACGACCTGCCGCCGAAGTGCCGCCGCCAACCCGGTAGGGGATCAGTTATTAAGCACCGCTTGGTGAGTAAAAGCCCGAGACCCCCCCCCACCCTAACTGCCCCCCGGGGCCCCACCCCCTACCCAACTCACCCCGCTCCCTGTCCCCTAACTGCCCCGACCCTATCCACCACCACCCTGACAGACCCCTGGAACTCCCATGCGTACCCAACCCCCCCGTACCCCGTACCCTGACCGCCCCCCCAGAACCTCTGCCCCCTCCAACCGCTCCCTGCCCCTTATCCAACCCCTCCTCCCAGCCCCGGCCCGGCCCCTTTACCATGCTGCTCAGGGCAGCATGTATGGATGCCGTGCGGCCCCCTGGAGCTCGCAGCCCCACCACCTTACTGTGCCTCTCAAAGAGGCAGGAGCTGCCGAGCTGCCCAGGTGCGGTCCAGAGCACTGGCGCCGGGCTCTGCAAGAGGGGGGAAGGTGAGGGAGGGGCCGAGGGAGCCTCCCCAGGCGGGAGCTCAGGCAGGCCAGACAGGACGATCCCGCGGGCCGGAGTTTGCCCGCCCCTTTAACAACCGGTTCTAAACCGGTTTCTCAATTTAGCTCGCGCGAACCGGCTCCAGCTCACCACTGCTCTCTAGGACCAAGGTTCCTTTGCAGTTGCTTACCTAAGCCTCCGCTTGCTCTGCCACCGCGGTGCACTGGCAGGAAGCAGGAGAATAGGACACTTCCTTCCTGTGCAAATGGCCCAAGTTGCTTTTTTCACAAAGAAGCCAGTGAGTGAGTGCCATTAATCCAGCTTGGTCCATGGTTTGGCTTCCCTTGTTCACACGAATGTAGTTTTCCAAGAGTGCTCTGCAACAGTGCCCTGAAAACAGCAATCCCAAGTTGACAGACTCTGCATCCCCTCCCATCTCAGTTACAGAAAGGAGAAGTTGTAACTCGAGTTACAGCCTCATGTTACATATGACTATTAAAGGCCTTCAAAGAGCTTGAAAAGGTCCTGCAGCATAGGGAAGGCCTGATATTTCTCATGTAAAAAGTAAGGCAGAAAGTAGGTTGACGTTTTTTAATGCTGAGACATTCATCATCATCATCATCATCAGAAATAGGGAACAGCAAGAATCACGTCTGCCGTTCATGCCCCAAATCAGCAAAGTGAATGCCTAACTTTAAGCACATGAATAGTTCTGTTGAAGTCATGGGGCGACTTGTGCTTACAGTAAAGCACATGCTTAAGTGCCTTGCTGAATTCTTGATAATTCAGTGATCATTCACTATGTTCTGAGTTCTGTCTTTCGGAAGCTATCATGGGAAGGGCTCTAGACATCTCTGATCAAACTTGGCAGTGTCAGAGTTTAAATTCAATCTAATTAATTATCCCTTATGTTCAGCTTTCCCAGAGAAAGTAGCTGTGCCATGGAAATGCATTGGAATTGTAAACACCTAATTTGGCATGCTCATAGGGCCAATTCAATACTTGCAATTCCACAGCCACCCCAGGCCCTGTTGAAGCTGATTCCAGGTTATTCCATGGATCAGCTGACAAAAGGATATTGCCCTCGGTACCCCATGCGCACCACCCTCTGTGACTCACCATCTAGAGTGGTCCTGGAAGCTGACCTTAGACGTGAGCCTCTTAAAAGTACATCAATGTCAGTGAGTCTGCTTGATATGCCGTTGTCCATGATTTGCCTTTCTGCCAAGCCCAAGAAGGCTAACTACAGGCCTTTGGATTAAAGCCAAGCAATCATTATGTAGCAAACAATGTTATCTTTATCAGTCTTCAGAAGACTGTAAATTTTATAGTTGGATACTAAACAGTGCAGACTCTTGCCTAAGTGTTAGTTTAGCAGATTCTCAACTGTCAGATACCAGGATTCTTAGTTATTGCAGTAAAAAGCATGTACCAGAACACGGAATAAATTATACTAGAAATTTCATTTTCAAGATGATATTTTTGGGGTAGCATTTCTCAAGGCTGAGCTGTCAATCACGAGCATTATTATAGGGGAATCTGACGTCAGATCATGTATAACAACATTTTTTAAGGACAGGAAGATTTGTTATATGTAGATCCAACATTATGTCCATGTTTAATGAGCTTTCCCACTGACAACTGAAGAACTGTCGGATTCTACCGTCCATATATTACAATGCAATTTGTGTGTGTTCTTTAAGAGCCTACTCTGCTTTCAATAACAAGCAGATATTCCAGGAATTACTCATGTCACCCATTCGTATAGTGGGTGAAGCTGCCCAATATGATGAGAGTGAAATTCACTCCTGTGCCCCAGTACAAGATCTATATTACAGCTTAAGTGCCACTTAAGTCCTTAAAAACAGGGCTTAAATGGTTCATAGGCTTTGGGCTGGCTCTCTTCTCTGCTCAGGAGTGGATTTCACCTCCAAGTATGTAAATATCCTACTGTTGAAAGCTGTGAGCTCAAAAGAGACATCTGCCATCCAAAAGGCTGAGGTTTCATACATCCCTGGCACGTAAAGCTCTTCCTTTGCTAGAACAGGGAATGCAAAGATTAAAATTAATGGGACAGGTTTCATAACTGATTATTTTTCGTTTATAACATTGGAACTAGTAAATTGGCCTTCCTGTTTAATCTACTTTCAGCATGAAGAGCTCTGCAATTACATCAGTTATTTATGACATTTTGCTATTCTTTAAATATCAACACTGGGTGATTATCAATAAATATGGCCTGCAGACATGCCACCTCCAGCTGTGATATCACATCTCACAAGTTAAACAGCCTTGATCTTAGCGTAGAAGCGCTCTAAGGAAAACCCATGTGCTGCAGAAAGTGGTGTTAGTGGCTCAGTAGGTGGGTACTTCTTCGTCTGAGCAAGTGCCAGGCCAGTGCCCCAGCACGGTATCAGGGACACTTGTGACACTGAGCTGCTGGAGGTGCTGTTATTCTGACGAGATGTAAAACTCGGGTTCTGAGCCCTTGCAGTCACTTTTCACAGGAGAGGGGGGATGTTCTGGACTAACAGGATACTCGCTATCCTGAAGTTTTGGGTGCTGTTGCTGTGTGCCGTTTAAAGCTATCGCTTGTCACCCCAGAGGTGGCAACTCTGCACTATCAGTAATTCCTACCCAGAGAAAATGTGTGTGGTCAGTAAAGTGCTCTGGGATCCACTCCACAGGGCTGATAGGGGGATACACATATGCACACCATTTATCATTAACATCCAGAAAACAGAACACAGATTCTTGTTGTTGAATCTTCCCCACTGCTTGTGTCGAGTGTGTGATAGGCAGATAATCTCGCTGCTATCAGTGAGACTGCTTGCAGAGGAAAGTAATGCTTGGCGTGAGTCAGGGCGGTAGCATTTGTTCCTAAGCGATGACATATGTAGCCATTTCCTTTTTCCCTTCCAGGGCCATACCCTGGCGTGTCTTGCCTGCCTGCACAATGGGGGTGGGTGGGGAGAGGGTGCAGCGAGTCTGTCTACTGCACTGGAGGTGATCAGAATTCTGGCCCCTGTTTTACCTTCTGCTCTATCCAGGTAACTCCCATTTCAGTGTAGGAGTTACTCGGCTCCTGCATGGGGGAGATTAGCACCCCTGGAGTGCAGAGCAGGGGGAATCGGCAGCAGTGGGCATCCCAACAGGAGCAGGGTGGGGAGTGGGTCAGAGCAGGGGGTTGGGGTCCACTCAGCAGCCTTTAAAAGTGTGCTGCAGGGTTGCTGTTTCTTTGTGCAGTCCATGCCTTCAGTGCCCAGGAGAAGGCATTCTGCCTGCCTGCTTTTGTCCTCCATGGGGAGAATGCCTTCAGCCACTGTGGCTGGTGTGATGCCCCTCTGTGGCCCTCCCACTAATGCAGCAGCAGCTTCTAAAGCTATGACAGAATACCTATACAATACATCCCCTGGGCTTTAGAGACGCAGCTTAGCTACCCTTTAGAAAGAACAGCAGAGCAGATCATCTAATGGAGTACAAATAAACGAATATCTCATGACAGCTAGCCTTTGAGTGAATTTATTATTGAATTACACTCTAGCTTTTTAAGAACAAGCTGAGCTGACAAGCCACCTTGTCATCACCGCAAAAAGGGGAGAAAAAAAAGACAGTGATAAATTACCCTGATGGATAAAGGTAAAGACCATGTCTCCTCCAAAATACCAGCAATTATATAGTATTCATGTCTGGGTAAAAAAAAAAAAACTGCCCATATTGAAACGAGTGTTGATGATGATAAAGCAAGTAGCTAAATTAAATTCTGAATGCACAGAATGTCTTTTTGCATCATTTTGATGAACAGATAACAAGTACTCTTCTGCCACTTGATCATTCTTGTATTGATTTCAAAACCACTTACTTTTGCTCTTTGCTTTGTAGCTTTAAGCCGTTCTTAGTTGTCCGTCACCATAAAGAGCAGGGCAAGATGCACTGATGCCAAGTTGTTGACTTTCAAGAGGGACACCTGATATCCTTGTTCTCTCTTGAGGGACAGTGTCAGACAGTAGTCTAAATTCATGGCTCGCGGAGTCTCCTATGTCAAGTGTCAGCATAGGACTAAGCTACCTCTGGAAGCCAGGCATAGAACAGACTTTTTTCTATAGTGTGTTTTAAAAGAACTCAGAGTGTTTTGAAAGAGTATCTGCTTTTGACCCCCTGATGGATTATGACACAGCTGTCATGTAAAGCCATGATACTGTGCTGTCAGTATAATTAACTTTCCGTGAACCCACCATAATTATATGCGCAACTGGAAACAAGGAAAAGACCTATGGAATAGAACTCAGTGTTGTGTATGAGTGCCCTCGTGAATATTGTCCTCTGGTACTTGCTACAGAGAGACTCTCTTCCCTCCCTCCCTAGAGCCAATACACAGGGAAGGAAGAAGATCCGATGGTTTAAAATTCTGACTGGAAATCAGATTTCTTGGGTTCTCTTTCCAACTCTGCTACTGATTCCTGATATAACCTGAGGCTAATCATGTCACCTCTCTATGCCTCAGTTTCCCCATCTATTCAATGGGGATAACAACAGGTACCTACCCTAGAGGAGTGTTTGAGGCCAAGTTAGTAAATGGTTATAAAAGCGTGTTGAGTTCTTGAGATGGAAAGTTCTATATAAATGGAACTGTTTGGTATTTTATAATATATAGTGTGTATGTTTTTTATTATTTTTTTTTATTATTTTGCACAATCAAACCCTACCTCATCTATTATCTAGAGCAGGGGTCGGCAACCTTTCAGAAGTGGTGTGCCGAGTCTTCATTTATTCGCTCTAATTTAAGGTTTCACGTGCCAGTCATACATTTTAACGTTTTTAGAAGGTCTCTTTCTATAAGTCTATAACAGGGGTCGGCAACCTACGGCACGCGTGCCAAACACGGCACGCGAGCCGATTTTGAGTGGCATGCTGCCTGCCCGGTGAGAGGAGGAGGAGGAGGGGCGGAGGGGCCGGAAAGCGCCACGCTGGGGGAAGAAGCGGGGGAGGAGGGAAGCTTGGCTGCCCCAGGACCAAGCTTCTGCCTCCTGCCTCCGCAGGGGAGATTGGTGGGGGGGGGGTCCCGGCCCCCAGCCCCACTCAGCCCCCACGCCCACCGCTCTCCCCTGCGGGGGCAGGAGGCAGAAGCTTGGTTCTGTGGCAGCCAAGCTTCCCCCCCCCCGTTTCTTCCCACAGCGTGGTGCATTACGGCCCCTCCTCCTCCCCCTCCCTCTCCCTGCCTGCGATGGCCTTTGCGAGGGGGAGGGGGAGGGGGAGCGGAGCAGAGCCGAGCTTGCTCGCTGCTCCGTAGAGGAGGGAGAGAGAGGTAGGGACGGGCCTTGGGGAAGGGGGTGGAACAGGGCATATCCCTCCCAGCCCCCTGCCGTGAGCCCTCTGCCCTGACCTCCCCTCAACACCCAGCCTTCTGCCCTGCACCCCCATACACACCCCAGCCCTCTGCCCTGACCTCCCCCCAACACCCAGCCTTCTGCTCTGCACCTCCACACCCTCCCAGCCCTCTGCCCTGACCTCCCCCCAACACCCAGCCTTCTGCCCTGCACCCCCACCCCCCCAGCCCTCTGCCCTGACCTCAAGTCACCCCCAACACCCAGCCTTCTGCCCTGCACCCCCACACACCCCCAGCCCTCTGCCCTGACCTCCCCACAACACCCAGCCTTCTGCCCTGCACCTCCACACACACCCCAGCCCTCTGCCCTGAACCCCCCCCCACACCCAGCCTTCTGCCCTGCACCTCCACACACCCCCAGCCCTCTGCCCTGACCTCGAGTCCCCCCAACACCCAGCCTTCTGCCCTGTACCCCCACATGCCCCCAGCCCTCTGCCCTTACCCCTGAACCCCCCACACATCCAGCCTTCTGCCCTGCACCCCCCCACACACCCAGCCCTCTGCCCTGACCCCTGAACCCCCCACCCCCCTAGCTCTGGTGTCCCGGCTGCCGGCCCCTTGCCAGCCGACGTCCCGGCCACAGGCCCCGCTCAGCCCACTGCAGGCCTAGGTGAACAGAACTCCAGGCTGGAAGCGGGCTGAGCAGGCTGGCGGCGTAAGATCAGCATTTTAATTTAATTTTAAATGAAGCTTCTTAAACATTTTGAAAACCTTGTTTACTTTACATACAATAGTTTAGTTACATAATATAGACTTAGAGAGAGACACCTTCTAAAAAACGTTAACATGTATTACCGGCACGCGAAACCTTAAATTAATGTGAATAAATGAAGACTCGGCACACCACTTCTGAAAGGTTGCCTACCCCTGATCTATAATATATAACTAAACTATTGTTGTATGTAAAGTAAATAAGGTTTTTAAAATGTTTAAGAAGCTTCATTTAAAATTAAATTAAAATGCAGAGCCCCCCCGGACCGGTGGCCAGGACCCGGGCAGTGTGAGTGCCACTGAAAATCAGCTCGGCACGCGTGCCATAGGTTGCCTACCCCGATCTAGAGCTAAAGCCAATCAGCTGATCCTGGCCAGAGAGCAACAGAATGTGGAAGAGTTGGGGAGATAATGCTGTACAAGTCTCGTGGTTTAACCCTTTCAGCTCAGTTCTCGGGGATTTAAAATGCAGATCTGCATGGTGCTTTCATAGTACCCTTGGAAGGGGGCTTTTGTTTGCTTTCTCCATGTCTCCCTATGTCAGGTGACAGTCAGCTGCCCAGACAAACACGTAGGCCTTGTCTTCACTGTTAAAAAAGGTGTATTTGGGGGGAAGGGGTGTGACTAACACAGGGGAGCTATCCTGAGGTAAAAGCACTGCGAAGACAAGGCACTTTAGTTTTACTATGAGGTAACTAGGCAAAGTTAGCCCGAGGTAGGGATTTACTTTACCTACTTTACCTGTGGTAAAATGAACGTGCCTTGTCTTCACTATGGAATAGCTCCCATGGGTTTGTTACCCTGTGGTAAAAAATGCATCTTTTATAGCACTCAGGATAAAGCCTGATACAGGAGCCTGAAACTAAAGTGATTAATGCAGTCCCCAAGTTCACAATCTTGTGTTGTAACTGCATCTCCATACTGCCTTCTGTTGTTCTGGCTTTAATCTGAAATATTGTAGTTAGGCCTCTTTGCCTCTGGAAGAGCTTGATGCGGACACAAAACAAAGTGATGATGCAGTAATGCATCCACTAGCTGGCTTCTGCCTGAGGTCAATTTTACCATCTGCAGGAGACGGATGCAACAGAGAGGATTGTGAGGTTCTGCTGATAATTTCCCTGATGTCAGCTGATCCAGCATGTGGCTTTGGATTGGCTCCTGGAGGCCCATCACTTGTCAGAGCTGGGTATGTTGGTCTTTAGTAGAATAGCACACATGTGATGGAACTAATGAAATACAGCCACCTCTTGGGGTGAAACACAGAAGCTGTTAACAGAGCACAGCAACTCTGTATAGACCAGGGATCGGCAACCTTCAGCACGTGACCCGTCGGGGAAATCTGCTGGCGGGCCAGGATGGTTTGTTTACCTGCAGCATCCGCAGGTTTGGACGATCACAGCTCCCACTGGCCACGGTTCGCTGTTCCAGGCCAATGGGGGCTGCGGGAAGTGGTGGCCAGCACATCCCTTGGCCCACGCCGCTTCCCGCAGCCCCTATTGGCCTGGAATGGCTACCGCGGCCAGTGGGAGCTGCAGTTGGCCGAATCTACGGACGCTGCAGGTAAACAAACCGTCCCGGCCCGCCAGCAGATTTCCCTGATGGTCTGCGTGCCAAAGATTGCTGATCCCCGGTATAGATAGTTTAGGACAGGGTTTGAAGAAGAATACCTTATCTACTTGAAGTGCATCATTATCATTAATAGGTTTGAATAAACCTTGATATAGATCTATTCAGTGTACTTAGTGGAGGGTCATGGTGTATCTAATATGTTACATATTATTATTATTTATTATTATTATTTTATTAATGATAATTTCCTATCCCTAGCCTTGAGATTAAGGAGTCATTTTTATGTTTTAAGAAAATACAAGATGTTTTTCCACCATCTCCTTGTCACCTTCTTTTATTGCTTTCTGCTTAAGTGGCCTCTTTAATAACTAAAGATCATGTTTTCTGAAACTGAAAAGAGCAAAAAAGAGGTCAGAAGGACCAAAATAGCTTCCTTTACTTTGGTAATATTCTCCTTAAGCAAAGATAGAGTGTACTTTTAAAAAAATCCTCTCTCCTCTCCCGAGGACAATAAATGTATGTGCCTTTGACTTCAGCCTTCCTTTTGACTTAAAAATGTAGAGTATGGTGACATTTCATGCCATTGTGATTTTTAAATTTCAATATAAATAATTCTATGCCATAAGCTACTGCAAATATATAGAGATAGTAGAAGGATTCATGTACATGAAAACAGGGATGAAGTTCCAATCCTTTTGTACGTTTCTTTCCACAACATTGATAAAACGACCCATACCATGATCTTTGCCCATTTGCAGATTCCTTAATTGAATGCAATGTTCACGGAGTCATCAGAAACAAATCCTGTGATATGGTTGACATATCCAGTCAGTAGAGAGTATTGGGATACAATTTGTAACCAAAGATTACAAAATATTCGATACTTATTACCAATGATCCTTTGATTATTCTCCTGGGGCTTCCTAATGGAAATGGTTATATTCAAAAGAGCTGAAGAATTAAGATCTCATCTGCTAGTAGCTGGTAGACTACTGATAGTCTTTCAACAGGGAAAGAAAACTAGTTCAAACCTAGAGGAATAGTTCAAAGAAAATATGGGAGCTTGTTGTCATGGAAATAATAATGCATCAATTACATCCCCAGCAAAATAAGTGTAGGACAAATAAATATCGGGTTACCATTTATTCATTACTCGAAGTATATTTGCCTGCAAAAATCTCCACACATCTGTCCAATTTTTTTAATATTAGTGCTTAATAGGCGTGCCTGGTTTGATAAATATGAGTAGAGTCAGTAGTTCCATTCAATTTAATAAAATGGCCAGTAACATCTTCTGGATGGTTTAAAGAGGCTCCCTCTGTATTATGGTAATACCCTGCTAAATAAAAAGATTTGATTATTCTCTGGTTCGTAATGTTTCTCTGAACAAAAAGAAACCATGCTAACTGTTGTAATGATTGTCATTTTGTTTGACATTTACATGGCAATGATTTTTAAACCTGCTAAAACTTCCTTAATAAATAAATAGCTTTAGTACAACCCCCTCCCATTGAAAAAATCTATATACTTCCTTGATCTACTCTCTTCATAAGTCCCACAATTCAAAATTATATCATTACAATGCTAGCATACAGCCTGTAGATCGTTTAATAATCTTTTTTCTGCAGTGCCCACAAGAAGTGAGCTAATTACATCATTAATATTTAAACAATGTGTTCCTCCTCCTGTGTGTCCCATTTAGTCCTTCTATCACTGTGTCTGTCTTGTGCAGACTGTGAGCAGGAACTGCCTTTAGTTTGTGTCTTTTACAGCATTGAGCACCTTGCCGGAGCTTTCTAAGAGCTTACTAATAACTATCAGTAATACTAATTATAATATCTGTGAGATCAGGTAAGCAAATTCTTCCACAATTTGATTTCACAAGCCTCATGAGACCTGGCATAAGAATAAGCATATAATTCATTTCTGAGATTTACTGCACTATCAAGTTCTTACTTCTCATAGAAACAATGTCTTGTAGAATCACATTTTTGTAGGGTATGAAACAGGGCTGGCCTTACCATGAGGCGAACTGAGGCGGCCGCCTCAAGTGCCAGACTGTGGGGGGGCACCACTATGACCCAGAGTGTAGAAAATTGTGTCTGCTGCTGGTGCATATGTATTCTCTCTTCTCTAGATGCACAGAGATGGTGGAGTGCTGTGCTGGAGGGAGGAGGGTACAAGAGACATAACAGGCAGGCAGGAGAAAAGGTAAGAGGGAATAACAGAAAGCAGCAGGAGCTGCAGGGAGAGAGAGAAGGAGGCCTTTTATGTACCTCTCTAGCACCCCCAGGAGCCTGGACTGATTAATACCAGCTTCACAGGGACCATCCTGTTTCCTGCTGCTTCCCTGAACCCACTTGAGGAGAACAGGCAGTCAATTGAAGTAGTAGGACCAGTTAGGCCCTTAAGACGCTGATATCTTCCCTCACTCAGGCCCTACTACCAGCCTGCTTATTTGTCCCCTTCAACTGAGTGTTAACAGCCACTATAGCTGGCACAGAACAGCAGTCATGAGTGAAAGAAGAAAACGCCCCTCTGGGGCAGCATTCAGAAAAAGAAAGAAAGCAAAGGAAGCTTTTCTATCTAAGCAGGAAGGAGCTCTTCTGAGATACATAGAGACAGATGTTCACGGTGAGCCTTCCGGCCCCAGTGAGGATGTGAGTGGTGAGGAGATGCCTGATCTTTCAGTTAGTCAGAGTGCAGGTAACCTGGCAGCTACTGCAGCATCCATATCTCCATCTCAAATGAATGTAACCATGCACATTCCTGAAGAAAAGTGTAGATCAGAGAAGAGTTTGGTGGAGGCGCAAGAAACAGCTGCTGCTGAGTTTAGTTCCTTAAGTGTAGATGATCCAGGACTGTGGACCCACTTGAGCAGTAGCCTGAGGGACTTCCTTGTACTGCATGGGCCACAGCAAGTGAAAAACTTCATGTTCCCCAAAAACAATGAAAATAGAAGTTTCCATCCAACACATTACTGGCGTGAAATCCCCAATGGTGACGAAGTGGAGAGGCCATGGCTTATGTACTCAAAAACCCAGCATTCTGCATACTGTTTTTGTTGCAAACTCTTCCAGTCGAATGTTCCAGCCACATTGGGTTCTACAAGAACAAAGGACTGGAAAAATCTGACTAGAAATCTGGCATGCCATGAGAAGGCAGCAAATCACCAGAGAGCATTCCATAGGTGGAAAGAGCTTGAGATGAGACTAAGGTTAAAGGCCACCATAGATGATCAGCGTCAAGAGAAGATTGCATCAGAGTCTCTTTACTGGCAAAATGTTCTGAAAAGGCTCATTGCCATTGTGAGAATGCTTGCTACCCAAAACCTAGCACTGCGGGGCACTTCAGGTCAGCTGTATGTGCCAAACAATGGAAATTTCCTTAAAATTGTGGAGCTGATGGCTGAGTTTGGTGCTGTACTCCAGGAGCATCTAAGAAGAGTCACCACCCAAGAAATGTACACACACCACTACCTTGGAAAAACAATTCAAAATGAGATCATACAGTTACTGGCAACAAAAGTCAAACAGAAGATTGTGGCAGATCTGAAGTCAGCAAGATATTACTCTGTTATTCTGGGCTGCACACCTGACATCAGCCATACGGAACAAATGACTTTAATGGTGCGTTTTGTAACAACAACAGAACCTAGTGAAAATGTCCCTGCAATGGTGAATGTCAGAGAGCATTTTCTAGAATTTATTGACATTGATGATACTACAGGAGCTGGTATGAGAAATGTGCTTCTTAAAAAGCTGGAAGATACGGGAATTGCAATAGCTGACATGAGAGGTCAAGGCTACGATAATGGTGCCAACATGAGAGGAAAGAACAGTGGAGTGCAGACACGGATCCGAGAGTTAAACCCTCGAGCTTTTTTTGTCCCATGCAGTTCTCATTCATTGAACTTGGTGGTCAGTGATGCAGCATCAGTTTCTAGTGAGGCTGCTGAACTTTTTAATGTAATTCAAAGCATCTCTGTATTTTTCTCTGCATCAACTCATCGATGGCAAATTTTGAAGCAACATCTGGGAACATCCTCTTTGACACTGAAACCACTGAATGCCACACGATGGGAAAGTCGAGTGGAGGCGATAAAGCCTATCAAACACCAAATTGGGAAGATAGATGATGCCATAGTTGCCATTATGGAGGATAATGCTATGACAGGAACTGTTCGTGGGAGAACAGTGGCAGAGGGAAATGGAATCACCAGAAACATTCATAACTTCAAATTTCTGTGTGACTTAGTGTTGTGGCATGACATACTGTTTGAAATAAATGTTGTAAGCAAGAGACTCCAAGGTGTTGACCTTGATATATCTGGAGCAATGGAACAACTGGACAAAGCAAAGTCATACCTACAGTCTTACCGGTCAGATAAGGGATTTCAAAATGTTCTGAAGAGTGCACAGAAGTTGGCAGAGGAACTTCACACTGAAGCTATTTTCCCACCCATTCAAGAATACAAGAGTCACCGAAGAAGAATATATTTTGATTACGAGGCACGAGATAATCCCATAAGAGACCCCAAACAACAATTCAAAGTTGAATTCTTTAACCAGGTGCTAGATTGTGCAATACAGTTTCATGCAGCTCAAGGAACACAGCAGTATATTTGGGATGTTGTATGATATTCCAAAACTCCTCACTATACCTGAAGAAGACCTACACCAGCAATGCAGGGCACTAGAGACAGTGTTGACACATGATGACATGCGCGATATTGATGCGAGTGATTTAGGTGATGAACTTTCAGGATACATTTCAGCAGGATCAACTCCAAAGGCTGTTCTGGAATATATGTGCACAAATAAGATGACCACCCTCTTTCCAAATGCTTTTGTTGCTCTTCGCATACTTCTAACACTTCCTGTAACAGTTGCCAGTGGAGAACGCAGCTTCTCCAAGCTGAAGTTAATAAAAGCACATCTACGCTCCACAATGACACAGGAGAGGCTGGTCAGCCTTGCAACCATTTCAATAGAGCATGAGCTGGCCCAGACTCTGGACCTTCAGGAAGCAAGCAACCAACCAAGAAGGCACAGAAGGCACCACTTTGATTATTCAAACAGATAAAAATGCCAGTGTTTACTATGCAGACAAGAAAAGTTACATTTGCTGTTCAGGCATTTGAAAGATAAGTGTTATTTAAAATTTTTGAACAAGGCATTTTAAGTTGTTAGTTCTCCTTTATTGGGGTAGGTAGCAGAGCAGTACCATGAGAGGAGTAGAACAGGAAGAAGGCAGAATTGAGACCTTTCAAAGTTTTGGCCCAAGCGAGAGGGTATGGGGGTGTCATTTGAGCTCCCCACCTCAGGTGCCAAAATGTTGTGGGCCGGCCCTGATATGAAATTAACCTAACTCATCATTATATGCAAAAATAGCTTGCACCATAAGAGCTACTGAAACCCTCTGAAGGGCTAAGAACCTAAAGCCCAGATTATCTTTCCACTTACACAAGTGTAAATCAGGAGCAACTCCTCTTAGAGGTACACCGGTGTAAGTGAGAGGAGAATCAGCTTTTAAATCTTTTTTGATCTAGAGCATTATGGGAAGCAATGAATTCCACTTAGACCTTACATCATAGCATAACATAACTTTATTTTGTATAGCACTTTCTATGCAAACTGTGTCCGAAAGTACTTTTTCAGGGTTCAGTAGTATAGTAGGAGTTAAATATTATATAATTGCGCAAGTCACTGCTAATGCAACAGTCTTCTCATAATTTCCTGTTTTGTGGAATACCTTTCCTATATCCTGCTGCCTCATTTTCTCTTCTTCTCATTACAAATCTCATCTGAAAAGTCATTTTTCCCTGGAAATGGTGATTTGATAAGGCAGAGAGATCCAAGATATTATAGATGGCAGGAGGAGCAGCAGAAGCTTCTCCTTCCAACAGCGGCCAAATTGTTTGGCAGATCAGAGAGGAGGATGTGCTTCCAGAAGGAAGAGAGAGAGCCTGGGATTGTGAAATAGAACCAAGTCTAATAGGGGTTCTATAACCAATAAGGCAGTTTAGAACTAAATCCTGACATCAAAGTGGAGTTGTTCTGTGGAGGTGATTATGTGATCATGGGGTTTTTACAAGTGGGAAGTGTTTCCTCACATAATGTTATTTTGTTACTAAACTGGCATGCACCAAAGGTGCCTTTTTAATTTTGGAGAACTACAGCTATGAATAGCTTACTGGCAATATTGCCAGCAGAATGGTGGCCAATGGTGTTGGAGAACATCATTGTCTACTGAGAATGACTAATAACTACTCCTATAAAGTCTACGGTGTAAGTCTGCATTGAGCAGAATGATGGCAGAAATACATAACGCAGGGCTTGAAAAACTGGACACTTGCTAGCCAGGGAACTAAACCTACACAAGAGAGGTAAATACAAAAGGAGTTCAGGAGAGCTGGCATCTTCTCAAAGAGACAATATTAAAGTGCAACAGCAAACAATACCAATGCAAAGGAAAGAAGAGAAGACTAGTAACGGGCCATTGTGGCTACACTAGGAGCTCTTTAATGACCTAAAAATTAAAAAGGAATCATACAAAAAGGGGAAACATGGATAAATTACTAAGGATGAGTATAAAAGAATAGCACAATCATGTAAGGACAAATACAGCAAAGCAAAACACAAAATGAATTACACCTAGCAAGGGACATACAAGGCAGTAAGGTGAATTGTAACTAGATACTTAATTAATATTAACAATGGGAAGGAACACAAGCCAAAATAGGGAAAGACCAAGTTAAAGAATACTTAGATAAGTTAGATGTATTCAAGTTGGCAGGGACTGATGACATTCATCCTAGAGTACTTTAGGAACTAGCTGAAGCAATCTCAGAACTGTTCACGATTATCTGTGAGAACTCTTGGAGGATGGGTGAGGTCCCAGAGGACTAAAGAATGGCAGACATGTTCTATCTTTAAAAGAGAGAATCAAAGAGGACCTAGAAAATTGTAAACCCGTCAGCCTAACTTTGATACCTGGAAAGATACTGGAACAAATTATTAATCAACGTATAAGCACCTGGAGGATAATAGGGTAACAAGTAATAGCTCTCATGGATTTGTCAAGAACAAATGGTGCCAAACCAAACTAATTTCCTTCTTTGACAGGGTTGCTGGCCTAGTGCATGCAGGGAAGCTGTATATGTGATATATCTTGATTTTAGCAAGGGTTTTGACACATAGTCCCACATGACATGTTCATAAGCAAACTAGGGAAATGTGGTCTAGATTAAATTATTATAAAGTGGATGCAAAACTAGTTGAAAGTCTGTACTCCAAGAGTAGTTATCAATATTTTGTGGTCAAAGAGGGGATTTATTTAGTGGGGTCCTGCAGGGGTCTGTCCTGAGACAATAGTATTCAATATTTTGATTCATGACTTGGATAATGAAGTGGACAGTATGCTTATAACATTTGCGGATGACACCCAGCTGTGTGAAGGACAGAATTAGAATTCAAAATGACCTTGATAAATTGGAGAATTGGTTTGAAATCAACAAGATGAAATTCAGTAAAGGTAAGTGCAAAGTACTTCAATTGGGAAGGAAAAATCTAATGCATAACTACAAAATGGGGAATAACTGGTTAAGTGGTAGTACTGCTGTATAGGATCTGAAGGTTCTAGTGGATCACAAATTAAATATGAGTCCACAAAGTGATGCAGTTGCAGAAAAAGCTATCATCACTCTGGGGTATATTAACAGGAGTGTCATATGTAAGTCAAGGGAGGTAATTGTCCTGCACTACTTGTCACTGGTGATGCCTCAGCAGGAGTCCTCTTCTGATGGTGGCACAAGAAGTAATTGGCCTGACCTGCAGGTAGGACAAGAAGGTGGGACTGAAGTAACTGGCCTAATCTTCAGCAAGGAAGATTAGGGTAGATGTTAGGAAAATTGTTCCAACTATAAGGGTAGTTAAGCTCTGGAATAGGCTTCCAAGGGAGGTTGTGGAATCCCCGTCATTGGAGGGTTTCTAAGAACAGGTTAGACAGATACCTGTGAGGAGTGGTCTAAGTTTATTTGGTCCTGCCTCAGCACTGGGGGCCTGATTATATGACCTCTCACTGTCCCTTCCAGCCCTACCTTTCTGATTCTATAAAAAACAAGGTAGAGAGATGCTCAGATACCATGGTGATGGGCTTGGTGTAAAAACCCAAATAGAGTACACTGTGAATCTAGAGCTTTTATTGTACATCTTGGTGAATAAAAGCTTTATGGAGATGCCTCAGATACCAGCTTCATTATCTGTATTCCTAAAAGTATGCCAGCATTATACTGTTGTTTTTTCTCCAGTTTTCCTTAACCAGTTTAAGTAATGCGCTTTGAATATAACATTTTGATTAATTGCCTGCATTATTTGAGACTGTATATTTTTGTAGAATGGGTGACAAAATGTAGAGCATTTCTGCAAAATATTAACAATTAAAAAACTAAACCCATAAAAGAACATCACGCTTTCCTGATGCTCAAGTGATGGGGCATGTGTAGCTAACTTAGAGGCATAGGTTAAAAAAAGAGAACCAATCGAGTTTAGTTCCTGCAGACAGCCTAGTTTTGACTTCCTGGGGCTGAGCTGGGTCGTTTTTGTTTTTTGCCTGGCATTCCTTTTCGCCTGTGTCTCCCACTCCATCAGCTCCTCAGGAAGTGGAGCTGCGGAAGCTGTCGCAGACTCTGTCTGTCAGTGCCACTTCAGCAAATCCCTGAGTGCACAGTTGGTCGGATGTCAACATGTTTAGGTCCTCTTCAGCCTGACACTGGCATTCTGGTGCTCCATTTATTGGCAAGGTTCTCTGCCTAGCCTAATTAATTTGTTTTGAATCCCAGCTGCCTGACATATGCCAAACTCTTTCAGGAACTCGTTTGTGTTATACATAGCTGTGTGGGAGCCTTTCTGGATGGCTACTTTTTAATTTTAATTTTCCTTGGTTTTTTTAAGTCTTTCTTGTTTAACGTCTCAAGAACCCTTCGTTTCCATTTTCTTACCAAACTTCATGATTCAAGCGACATCCACAGGTTTGTTGAGTAGTTGTCAGCTGTCGACTTTCCACACTGCTAAACTAAACAGGAAGAGTCAGATTGTGGCTCACCCTGTGCAGGAAGAGAGTGTAAGGAGTCTTCTCCCTCATAGCTGGGAGGCCAGGGTCCAGGAACTGCACTAGGTTAGCACTGCCATTGGCACTAGCTTCCAGAGGTAGAGTGGGACTGTATGTTATACTGTATCCTGTGCTATAAATGAGCAAAAGGACGACAGCAGCAAGTGACCCAAGACTACATCTGTAATGACTTGCTTTATTGGTAGGATTTTTCTCTGGCATTCATCACCAAGGTATCTGGGCACATCACAAACCAGTACCACAATACCATAGCAGTATAAGTACCTATGTCTAAGACAATAGAACATTATTCAATTTATCCGCACAATGTCCCGGTAAGGTAGAGCAGTGCTATTATTCCCATTTTACAGATAGACTCTCTGTGCCTCAGTTCCCTATGTGACTTGCCCAAGGCCACACTGAAAATCTGTGGCAGAACCAGGAATAGAACCTAGATCTTCTGATTTTGACATGAGGGCTTTAACAACAGAAACCTCCTTCCTCTCAATTCACTTTGTGGAGCTCTGGTGAAGCCCCATCTAGAACAGAATGTTCAGTTCTGGGCACCTCGGTACCAAAAAGATGTCAAACGAAGTTGGAAGTAACTTATAGAAAAGTAGCAACAACGAATATAGGGATGTGGGGAATTCTGAGTGGAGATTAAAAATATTTGATACAAATAACATGGCCAAAACATGGCTGAGGGGGTGGGGAGGTCATGTTAATCATCCAAACGTATTTGAAGCCTTTCAACTTCCAGGAAAAAAGGAGCTGCGGTTGTGATACAATGGATTGTGACTAGGAGTAATGTTTGAGGAAAAGGAAAAATTAGCATGAAGACCAGAAAATAATTCCTAATGGTGAAATCTATGAGCCTCATCCAATATCTGTTTTAAGTCAATGAGAGTATTTCCATCAGTTTCAACAAGCACCAGATTAGACCATGTTAGACTCTGGTAAAATTTCCCAAGGAAGTCCTTCAGGAAAAGGAATGTCTTTATTTTGTCTACTGTACAATGCCAAGCATATTTCCAGCACTAAACAAATAATTATTAATAATAAAGTTTTGGAAATCCCACTGCCTGAGATGTTTAACATTAAACCAGACAAAGAGCTAGGAAACATACTGTAGGGAGCAATCTTTCCTGGCATGAAGATGGATTAAATGACCCAGTTGGGATTTTTCCTTTGATTTCTAGTATTTTATAACTATTGCATACTTGGATTCCCACCCACCCACCCACCCACCCAGCATGTAAATACAGGTCTTACTAAAGAAAAGAGTACTCTCTCTATAGCTGTGGAAGGGGAGAGTGAATGTGTCTCTACTTTTGATGGCACTGGGCCCTAGATCATACCCAGGGGGACAGGTGGACATTAACTTAATCTTCTAGTGATTACAAATTACTTCACAAAGCAATGGTCTAAAATTACTTTGTCTCAGACTTGCCATCTAGCAAGCCACATGGTAGCAATTCGGCAATGATTTAGTGTTCCCTAATTATAGGGAAACCTCTATAGAAAAATAAAAGACCAGAGGGGTTGGGAAAGGCTAATTAAAAAAACAGACTGGAGAACTGGTTATTGTAAAACAAGGGATCTGCACAGCCACATGTAAACGCAGTCTGAAAAAAAATAGTTCAGCCAGTGGATGAAATATG
Organism: Emys orbicularis; assembly: GCF_028017835.1. Classification (NCBI taxonomy): domain Eukaryota; kingdom Metazoa; phylum Chordata; order Testudines; family Emydidae; genus Emys; species Emys orbicularis. The sequence goes on from NC_088683.1 coordinate 353,146,804, forward strand.
TTAATAATTCATTGGAAAGACAAGTCTACAGCAAAGAGACATTCAATTTTGCTCAACTGCAGAAAACATCTTCAGTGCTGGCCAAACTAGACTGATGGAATAAATCTTCCCTATTAACATGAGAGATAATTTTATGTAAATATATTGGGAGACCTTCCGAGCAGGGCTGAGAGTCTTTGCAGTACCACTTAACGTGTTTGCAGTGTAATTGCATTTAGACCAAGGTCTTCTGAAGGAAATGGCTGACTAAATTAGCATTAACCAGGTTCCTGGGGGGCTGAGTGCATTGTGGGTAGTCGATTTTGCCTCCAGAAAGGACACGATGACACTGGAGAGGCCAGCTGCTTACAAAGCACAGCGTTAATTGTTTTTCCCAAATGGGGCAAATTTTATCAACTGGGGAAGTAGAAAATTTGAGGATCTGATCAGGCAAAGTCTGGGATTCAGTATCTTTCTCATCTCCATCCCGCTTTAATTAAGTTCAGATATTTGTACGCACACTGCCCCAGCTTCTTTTTATGACTATGATCTGAGAAGAACTACCCTCTGGGAGTAAAGGAGTTGGTATAGCCCTCATGGGGATTCCTGGGGGCCAGGTAGGCTTTCCTAAGAGTTACTGGTCTCTGAAGATGGGCTGTCTTAGTCCAAATCGGCAAGCAAAGAAATATGGAGCAAAGAAGCTGAGCATGACAACTAGAAGAGTTATTGAGAAAGGGAGAGGGTCACTCAATGGAAGCTAGAAGTGCAGATGTGTTTGTTAGAGTTTCCGCTTTAGGGTGAGTTCTTTTGCATATTTTTATTGTGCCTGTAACTGTGTGGCTGTGCTTTATCCCTGCAGTCCTGAGGGCCCATGAACTCATGAAAGCTATGGGCCAGATCCTCAGCTGGTGCAAATCAGCTGAGGATCTAGTCCAGTGTGTTGGCTACAACTTTACTCACAGGCTTTCATCTGCTTAGACTCTGGGAGAGTTACAATCATAATTGTTAGTTATCTTTTGCCTAGGGCACCAATTAAGGCATCTACAACATTTAGTCTCTTTTTTTCTCTTTGCTTGTAGTTTGTGGGGAGGCAGTGGAAGAAGGTAGCAACCCTTCTCCATTAGCTCATTAAAATGTGCTTTATTTGTATTTCAGCTCAACCACTTTCAAATGAGCAAGCAGCCGTCAGTAATGCTTTTAGTGTTGGTTTGAATAGGTAATGGTAATTCAGCCTGCCGAGTCCATTGTTCCCAATAGCAAGAATTTCTTGGGCTTCGGAAGAGGAGTCCACAGTGATGCTTATCCTTCCACAAAATGTAAAGATGATTAGAAGGCTCAAGGACTTGGTGACTATTTCAGACTCTCCTTCAGCTCTCACTGAAGAAGATGAGAAGAATGGTTTTGTGGGTAATGTTGAGGCCTCAGAATGGAAGTTATGGGTACTGCCCCTGGCTGGGTCCACAAACTTTACTACTGTGAGCCAAATACTTTCCTGGTGGTGTTCTGTCAACTTCAGTGGGGTTACAATAGGGTGAATTTGGTCCTCTGTGTCTTCATTTCCCCATCTGTCAAACAGGGATGGTCATTTACCCAGTGTCCTCAGAGGTCACAGAGCTGAATTGTTAATACAGTGCTTTTTGATCCTTGGATGGAAGGTGCAATGGAATACAGAAATTATTATTCTTTTACTGATGGGATTGCTTCTCCTTCCACATCTGTGTGAATTGGGAGTAATTCTGTTGAAGTCATTGGAGCTACACCAGAGTAAAACTAATATAAGTGAAATAAAAAACCGGTGCATTATATCTTGTTTTCTCTGGGACTGACCAAGGGGAACATGGGAATCAAGTGAGTAGATACTGGAGTTGAACTTTGAGCTTTTGTTTCTGTTTACCTAAATGCCAACTTTTGAGTCATACTCTGCCATCAACATATGCACGAAAATCTCTCCTTAAATCAATGGAGAGGTCTGCTATAACTGGATGGCATGACAACTAAAAAGTCTGTCTTCTATGTCATGGAATAAATATCCAGTGAAATCCTTACTTGCTACAAATATTGGTTCTTGCTGTGCCATACAAGCTTTGCTGTGTTGATGCACCCCTTAGGCAATAACTTGTGGACTCTGTGGTGTTCCATGGTAATAAGAGATCATGTAAGTGCTTTCCTAGGCATTGAAGGCCAGATCTTCAGCAACTGTAAATCCATGTGGCTCCACTGAATTCTCTTACTACAAATAGATGGATTATAAATTGAGCTCTGGTGATTTACACCAGCAGGGGATCTGGTCCTAAAGCAGTAGGAACATTGGTTTCCAGTCTCTGCTGGCTAGCATGACATTGCCTGCAAAAATCACACGTCCTATTATGTTGTTATCACTCAGAAAAATAAGTACCTTGAGATAGACACTGAGATCAGACACTATCAGATACACAAGATTTTTGTCTTTTTTGGAAGCTCCTTGCATAGCCGTATGGTAGGCTGTACAATCTAGGGCTTTGAACAGAGACTTTGGAATCGAGACCTATGTGTTCTATGTTCGGCCCTGCCACAGATTTGCTGAGTGACCCTGAGTAATTGAAAACCTCAACATACTTCATGTTTCCTATCTGTAAAATACGAACCTCACAGAATTAATCGGTGTTGTAAAGCACTTAGAGATCCTTGGGGGAAAGGTGTCATAAAAGTGCAGAGTAGAATGGAGTAGGTGTAATCTACAAACAACCGGCTGTTCTGTTGTTTGCATGCTCAATTGCTGTAACGTTCTATAAGGAACTCATCTGATTCTGGCAAATTTGTCGTCATATTTTCTTCAAAGCAATAACACTTCCTTATGGAATATGGAAGACCTGGCTCATCAAGGCCAGCGCATCTCTTTGATCATCAGAGGACTTAATTGCCATAAACCTGCCCATGCAGTATTTGGTACATTTCCATCCTCCTCTGTTCTAAAACATGTTTTGTCCTTAATCAGACCAGTTCTGTCAAGGCACTGTGAAGCTGAGTGAGCTATAGCCATGTCAGTATATCATGTGCTGTTCAGGAGAAGATAACAGAGAACAGTATATTTGCCAGTGGTTGACTATGACAAGAGTAGAAAAAAGGTGAAGCCAAATTCTGCTCTCAGATGTGTGTGCACAACACCCAAGTCAGCAAGAGCTATGGGGGCATGATCTGGGGGCATGATTTGGCGTATGAATTTTATTGCGTATGGTATTAGGTATCCTGGTGTGCAGGCATTCACAGCAGGGTAAGTCGGGGATCACTCCCCCATCTTTGACATGATTTACCATTTCCTATCATTTCTTTCCTTCATGCAGCCATGCGTGTGTGATTCGAGGTCAGGTCATAACATCAGATGGAACCCCTCTAGTTGGAGTGAACATCAGCTTTGTCAACAATCCTTTTTTTGGATACACAATCAGCAGGCAAGATGGCAGGTATGGTTTCTGCTATACATTTTACAGTATGTAAGTATCCAGAGCTGCAAATCGTGGAGCCAGCACTGGAGAGAGACTATCCTAGCAAAGACACAGTCATGTCTGATGCAGCCTGAAGACACTAGTGTTATTGTTAATATTGATACTGATATTATTACAGAAGTGCATAGAAGCACTGGGGCTCAGTTGTGGTAGGTGTTGTCCATGCATATAAAGAAATGATGGTTCCTGCCCCAAACTGCATATTCTTCATTGCTTTATATAGACATTATTGGGCAAAAATAATTAAACCTGTAAGATACAGTATTGTTAAAGGCAAGTGGTTAAAATTTGAACAGTTCCACTGAACCATAACAAAATCACTGTGAATTGGGCAATCTTTTGTCTCTCAATACTAATTGGCTCTCTTCTAAATATAAGGAGTAAGTTTCTGACTGATGGAGCTGCACATACTCTAGCTAATGGTGATTAACACTAGCACTTTGGAGAGGATGACCCGGCTTTGCTGATTTTAACAGCTCTCCAATCTGACACTAGCATTAAGGATTTGGATTGACCTGGCTAGAATAGCCAACAGGGTGATAATGAAGGAGATGAACACTTGCTAGAGATGTGTGCTTTATGTAGTCTTGGCGTGTTCCCATGGGACTTGGTGCCTACTGAACCCCTGAAACTTTTCAAGATATGTTCTCATTAATGTTTCATCTACTGGAAAATACAACAGTAGAATTTGAGTAATAGGTACATTTCCATGGAAAATGGATTATCTCAGTTAAATGAGCATACCTTATAAGAGAAGCTGGTGCTTTTGCAAGTCTTATGGTTTAGAGACAGATACAGAATCTCTCACATTTACACTGTGGTGTAACTCCATTAATCTCAGGCTTGGTCTACACCTAAAATTTAGGTCAACCTAGCTACATCGCTCAGGACTGTGAAAAATATCACACCCTGTGCAACTTAGTTATGTCAACTTAACCCCACCGTAGACATACATCTCTACCCCGATATAACGCTGTCCTCGGGAGCCAAAAAATCTTACCGCGTTATAGGTGAAACCACGTTATATTGAACTTGCTTTGATCCGCCGGAGCGCGCAGCCCCGCCCCCCCGGAGCGCAGCTTTACCGCATTATATCCGAATTTGTGTTATATCAGGTCGTGTTATATCAGGGTAGAGGTGTAGTTAGGTTGAGGGAAGAATTCCATTGACCAAGCTACCGCCTCTCAGATAGGTGGAAAAAACACTTCCGTTGATGTAGGAAGCATCTGCACAACAGCGTGACAGCAGCACACAGCTATAGCCGCATAGCTGTGGCACTGTAGCCACTGTGGTGGAGCCATACCCTCAGTGGAACAATTCCTGATTTGCACTGGTGCAAGTGAGATCAGAATCAGGCCCTAGAGGTCAAATTCACTGCAGTGTAAAGGGCTGTCACAAAGCCTACACAAGGAAAAGTAATAATGCCTACAAAAAACCAAACCATAGGTAGGCTGCTGATGTGCTGAAACTCCCTGTTTTTCATGCTGACCGGCATTATCTCATTGTTTCCTTGTGCCCTGTCTGTTGGTCTCCACCTATTGTCAGGGCCCTGATCCACCATGGGGGCTTATAAGCAAATAATGAGGCTAGTGTTCCACAGGGCTTGTACAGGCCCTCTGGACAGGCATCACTTTTACCCCCTACAGAACAGGTACAGTACAGGCAGCACAGCAGAGCAAGCTTCTTCCATACTACCCCAGGCTGTGCTTCACTAATTTTCTACAGGGACTACCCCTAGAAAGGATAGGTGAAACAGCGTTTCCGTCCTGTGCTCACTCACAGCCACACTCTCTGCCACCATCTGGACCCTTTGCACCACTCAGGCATCTTATCTCACCAGCAGAGAATGTCCCTGGTGGAGGGGAGTTCTCAGCTCGTGTAAAGCTAGACTTACTGGCTCTTACACCACCTCCTGCCCAACCTCAGTGTAGCAGGGCAGGGAGAGGTGTGGCCAATGCGCCAGTGTGCTCCACCAATTCCCAGTTAGCTAATGGTCCCTAGGGAAACATTGCCAGCTGGCATCGGATAGAGCCGCTCCCAGGAGCTCACTGCTAGGGGCTGTAAATCCAGTACCGATCACTAGTACTATATTCAGTTAAAGTGATAAAAAGGCAGCGATCAGCAGTGCCTGAACGTAGAGTATAAGTCCCAGCACCAGGCTAGCATTCCTATCAGTAACTGCTGGAGACCCCCAGTCCCAGAACGGGAGGAGTTAGACAGCTCTTGCACTCGTGCATACTTCCTTATGATTTCCCCTCATTATGTTCTGCTTATGTGGTACTGTCGTTCAGGTCTGGTGCTTTGTGCTAACAACATTTCAGAACATGATATTCAACAAATAGTCTGATTACATTACTGAGTAGCTTGAAACATGAGAATGAGACTATAATTGGCCCCAAAATATTGCCTTTGACATTCACTCATCTGTTTTCTTGCATGATCAGGCACAACACTACATCTGCGTGCACTGGAGGGAGGTAGTGTATGAATAGATGAAAGCATTCTTCCTTTAAAGAACAAAAAATTACACCTCTGCCCCGATATAACGCTGTCCTCGGGAGCCAAAAACTCTTACCGCGTTATAGGTGAAACCGTGTTATATCAAACTTGCTTTGATCCGCCGGAGCGCGCAGCCCCTTCCGCCCCTCCCCCTCCCCCAGAGCGCTGCTTTACCACGTTATATCTGAATTCGTGTTATATCGGGTCGCGTTATATCGGGGTAGAGGTGTAGTTAATTATTCACTGATATGGTACAAGGGCTATTTATAAAATCACATGAAATATTGAAGGTACCATAGTCTAAAGGTGGGAGTGGGAGTCAAGAAGTCCTGAGCTTTAGTCACAGCTCTGCTGCTGATCTAGTATGTAGCTTTTAGATACATCCCTTAACCTCCCTATGCCACAGTTAACCTGCCTGTAAAATGAAGGTAACACTTCCTTCCTGCCTCGCTGGGGTATTTGTGGATTAAATACTACATGTGATGTGCTTTCAAAATGGAAAGCATTATTGCTATTACAATTGCTGTTCTATACTTCAATATGTTTCAACAGCGGGACCCTCTTCTAATAATCTTTTCAACAGAACAATTTTAGCCTGAGACATTGTCTACACAAGCAATTTGCGCCAATTTGACTGAATCAGTTTAGAATCCAATTTCGTTAAATCAGTGCAACCCCCTTGTGGTCTCAGAATACGAAGGTTCACACAAGGGAATCGTGCCTATTTAACTAAATTGGTTTCTAAACTGATCTAATTAAATCAGTGCAACTTTTTTGTATAGAGAAGGCCTAAAATGAATTTCATTATAACTGGAATTCCAATTTTCAAATTGCAATGAACTGTAACAAATTAGGACTTGAATTCTACTTCGCTGTAAATAGTTTCACTATATTCTGGTTTACTATAAGTGGATTTCACCCTGTTGTCACAGCAGTCAACTGTAAACTCCAGGGGTGAAATCCTGGCCCCATTGAAGTCAATGGCAAAGCTCCCATTGTTTTCAATGGATCCAGGATTTCATCCCAGTTTAGGTTGCATTAAATAACCCCAGAAAATGAGAATAAATTAAAGGCCCATATGTGTTCTCAAACTATTTATCATGATACATGTATCTTTCAGTTCCCGAGGCATAAGGATAAACCAACAGTTTTCAGAATGTACTATTGTATATCTGACTTTTCTGTGACCCAAAGCTAATAGAACGGGGTGGACAAAACACGGCCCGCGGGCCGGATCCAGCCCGCGAGCTGTTTTAAGCCGGCCCGCGAGCCGCACCATGTGGCTCGGTCCCGCTCCGGCCGGGGCGCTGGGTCGGGGGCCGAACCACACGGCTCCTGGAAGCCGTGGCATGGCCCGATCCGGCTCCTACGCGCTCCAATGGGAGCTGCAGGGGCGGTGCCTGCGGACAAGGCAGAGTGGCAGAGCCGCCTGGCCACGCCTCCACGTAGGAGCTGGAGAAGGGACATGCCACGGCTTCCGGGAGCCGCTTGAGGTAAGCACCGCTTGGAGCCTGCACCCCCTGAGCCTCTCCCCACGCCCCAACCCCCTGCCCTGACCCTGATCCCCCTCCCGCTCTCCAAACCACTCGATCCCAGCCCGGAGCACCCTCCTGCACCCCAAACCTCTGATCCCCCACCCCACCCCAGAGCCCACACCCCCTCCCGCACCCCAACCTCAATTTTGGGAGCATTCATGGCCGCCATACAATTTCTATTCCCTGATGTGGCCCTCGGGCCAAAAAGTTTGCCCACCCCTGTAATAGAAGGACCGGAGGGCTCAGGGGCCTGGTAATGGATTATAAAATATATTTTAAAATAAATCTTTTCACCACTAGATTGCTGGATCACACTGGTAGTGGGTCGTGACCAGCAACTGTTACCATCTTATAGATGTTTGTGAAATGTGTTGGATGATCTCAGTGCACTGCCGCTATCTCTGCTGAGCCTGTTCTGGGGAGAAAGAGAGGACGCCAGTCTCCGGGACTGTCCATTGGGTATCTTTCTAAGATAACCAAAACAATACGTCCATATAGTAATATGACTTTTTGCAAATGGAAGAAAGCCCATTGTGACAGTTCTCAGGGCACCCAGGACTGTGAGTCACCTTGTTACCCTCTGCCTGTAGGAAGAGGTCGCCTTGCCCATGGTGGCTGGGTGTCAGCTCTCTAACACCACCAGCCTTTCAGCCACTCCACCACCCTCCTCTGGGCTGTGCCAGCCCTGTCTTTGCCTTGCAGGTTTAACAAGAGGTGCACTCCAGTCCCCGAATCCTTTGAATCATTCCCCTGTGGTATCCAGACCCTGACACTGGCTACTCACAGATATCCCAGATCCTCTGTGCCAAAGGAGCAGGGTACCCAGTTTACCAGTTTGACCTTAAACCACCACTCCTGTAAAATCACACAGCACTTGTGAGCACTGACTAAAACAAAAATAGGTTTGGTTAAGAAAGAGCGTTAACAGGAAACAAGAGAGAATGGTGGAAACAAGTGGTTACCAAGGTTCCCCGCCCGCCTCCCCCAAGTTCAGCCTGTTGCAAAGCTGGCTGGCTTCATAGGAACCAGGATCCAATTTTTCATGGGAACGTTGCTGCTCCCCAAGGTGAAAGGACACAGAGCGCCTTTCCCCACTCTGTGCTATACTGAAACAGTCTTCTGTCTTATTCCTAGGCAGGGTGATTCTCTGGCTGCTGTAATGTTCCTTTTTTATCTGCAAGTGGTTTTGATTGTTTGCAGTTTTCGCTGATGGTTTTCCATTGAAAGGCTTGGGATGGGGCAAGGCTAGACACTTGAGGCTTGCATTACATCACTGGCTAACCAAGGCGGGGTAACAACTCCCTCCTGCTAGGATGGGCCATTGCTGAGATATTTTATCCCCTGGTGACTAACTTTTACTCCACGTCCATAAAGTATACTTTCAGCATAATTACATTATGCTTTAAATATTACCTGCACATACATCTCGCAATGATTATGAATCTTGACCAGTTACAAGTGTTCTGTAGATACCTTACATGCTACTCTTTATGGATAAGTATCCCACAACACATGTGTTTGGTGTAGTGAGTTTGTCGAGTCTGAGGTGAGAGTTGTTTGCAAAGAACAGGGGGCACTTTGCCAGGGAGCCTCTGTGTCGCACCCACCCATCCCTGAGATCAGCAGCCCACCTGAAAGCGTTATTTAGGGCTTTTATCCCGAAGAGAATTTTGCTGATACTAATTTTTATTTCACTGCTGGGATTTTTTTTTCCATCTAGGCAACTTGGGGTATGTCTACACAGCATTTTGGAGCCTGCGGGAGCAAGCCTCCCAGCCTGCCCACCCTCCCAAGCATCAGAGCCTGAGCTGCAACTTAAAAGCACTGTCTACACAGCTATTTTTAGAGTACTAGCGCGAGTCCCGTTACCCAACTCTATCATCCCAGGCTGAGAGGTTTGCTGCCGCGGGCTCCAAAATGCTCTATATTCATACGCTTCAAGGCTAAGCCATGTAACTCGAGAAACAGTAGCTGATGAGTGGCGGTGTCTCTTGCCGTACAATGCAAGCCTCTGTGTTTTCACAGCTGCTTGAGTCTGACATTAGATCGATGTCTTCCCTTCTGGCTTGGGTTTCACGTCCACAGGAGAAGCAAGCTTTTTTTCCCTGCAGGCTAACATGCCTGACCAAAGCTCATTAGAGTCCAGGGCTCCTAACAGCTCTGCTCACCAGTGACAGAAGCAGAGATGTTTCTATAAATAAACCATTCCTAGTTTTCCAACAGTTGTTGAACATAATTTTTTTTACATTTATCCCTTCCTTCTTTCGCCCTCTTTAGTGCTCAGCCTTGTGCGAAGTGAGCTTTTCCCTTCTAGTAGCAGGGCTTGCCAAATGCTAATTGACTGTTAAAAATGTCCTCATCAGTGCACAAATGCTGTTCAGCTAACTGGCAAGCCAGGGCGTGAGTTACCCATTAGGCTTTTAAAAGCCAAGTTACATAAGTCTGGGAAGTTGACGCCCCACTTGAGTTGCAGAATAAACACCTTACACGCCTGGAGCTTTTAAAATGCTCTCCCCATGCCCTGTGGACTTGAATAACCTTTTTTCATAACTACATTCACTAAGCAGAGTCTAAGATACATCCAAATGATGATCATGGATGAAAAAACAAGTCTTTACGGTGACCCGCTAAGCTCTTTTTTGCTTCTCTGTGATCTATGAAGAAGGTCGGAAAGTTTTTTAATTAATTAAAAAAAAAATCTGCTTTTTCCCCCCTCTCTTTAGAAATATCACCTGCACCAAATCTGGACTTTCTTGGTTTTTCTTGAGGATTTATTCGGGCATCTCAGGGCGCTTTAGGGCTTGTCTTCACTGCCGCGCTACATCGGCACAGCTGCACCGATGCATCTGCGCCGATGTAGCACATCTGGTGAAGGCGCGCTATGTCTCCTGTCCATGTAATTACTACACCTCAATGAGAGGCAGAAGCAATGTCAGTGGGAGAGTGTCTTCTGCCAACATAGCACAGTGTAGACACTGCTTTAAGTCAATGTAACTTATGTCACTCGGGGGGGGGGGGGGTTCACACTACTGAGCGACGTAAGTTACATCGATTTAAGCTATAGTGTAGAAAAGCCCTTAAGGTATTCAGGATGGTACTTAACCACATGCTTATCTCAAAGCATGTGAGTAGTACTATTGAAGTCAGTGGGTTTATTCACATGCTAAAAGCTATGAACATGGTCATAGGCACCGACTTTCCCTCTTTCCCATGGGTGCTGACCCCGCTCTGTCCCTGGCCCTGCCCCAACTCCACCCCTTCCATGAGGCCCCACCCCTGCCCTGCCCCCATTCCAACCCCTTCCCCAAAGTCTCCACCCCAACTCCACCTCCTCCCTGCCCCTTTTCCCTCCTTCCCCAAATCCCTACCCCGGCCCCGCCTCCTCCCCTGAGCACGTCGCATTCCCGCTCCTTCCCCTCCCTCCTGGAGTGTGCTAATGCTGCCAAACAGCTGTTTGGCGGTGGCCGGGCGGGAAGCACTGGGAGGTAGGCGGAGGAGCGGGGACGTGGCGTGCTTGGGGGGTGGGGGGGAGGAGAAGGTGGGGGGTGCGGTGAGGGGAGCTTGGCTGCCAGTGGGTGCAGAGCCAGCGCCGGAGCACCCATGGAGTCGGCACCTATGAACATGCTTAAATATCTTAAATCAGAGCCTAACACCTTCATTGAAGATGCAGGGGTGTTGTCTAACAAAGACTTTATCCAAAAAGTTATTTAGGCATTGAAGTTAAATAGATGTTAAAACGAGTCAACGAAAATCCCAATGGCTTTAAAATCTGACTAAAATCCCTTTCCCTTTCAATTACTCTACTTTCACTTTCTTAGCTCTTGTGATGTCATTATGTCATTAGTTCTGCAGCATTTCGTAAATCTTCCAGATGTGAAGTTCTAATGAAAAAGCAAGCAAGGGAAAAAAATCAAACTGAAACACTTCTATGCCTTCGCTATAAATTATAAAGAAGCAAAGCAAGGGCAGTTTGGATTATGAGCTCTTTGGAGTAAGGACCATCTTTATTTTTCTGTGTTGTGTAAAGCGCAGGGTCCATGTTTAGGGATAAAAATTCCAAATCCGTGCATGGTCTGATTTTCAGAGGTGCTGGGCTCCCCTTCGTGGGAGCCGTGGGCATCCAGCTCCTCTGAAAATCAGACCGTTACATTTTAAACCAAGTTACTGTAAAATCAGCTCCTTCTCCTTCCACTCATCTGTCCCAAAATGATTTCTTTCTTGATCCATGTTCTCCCTGCCCTAGTGGGTGATGCTGTCGCTAACACATGAAACAGTATGTTAGTGAGGTCAACAATGGCTGCAGGGAAAACATAACCCAGAACTGAAGTCTGGGCAGGTAAGTGAAGGAGAAACTGCTTTCCAGATAGTTTATTTAAATGTGTAAGTCCATGCGATCTGTGACTGATATTGGATCCTAAACACATTTTTAAAAATAGTAAATAAAACCTTTGAGGTCCAATAACTCAGAAGAGCAATCACAAACATAAACTTTGTCTTTTAAAAAGAAGAGAGTGTGGTTTAATAACTATATCTCTTGACTGAATGTCAAGACCCAGGGGTTCTATTCCTAGCTTTGCCACTTACTTACAGTATGACCTTGTCCAGTCATTTAACCTTGTTGTGGCTCAGTTTTTCCATGTGTAAAATAGGAGTGATAATACTTCTCTAGCTCACAGAGGTTTTGTGAGGGTTAATCCTTTAATATTTTCACAGTGAGTTTCCTGTTTGGAAGGCTCTAGACATATCAAGTATCATTTGTTTTATTTTTATTTTTACTTTGTCTCTTAAAAACAGCTTTGATCTCGTCACTAATGGTGGGATTTCCATTATCTTACACTTCGAGCGGGCTCCCTTCATCACTCAGGAACACACGCTCTGGCTACCCTGGGATCGCTTTTTTGTAATGGAAACCATAGTCATGAGGCATGAAGAGAATGAGATTCCAAGCTGTGATCTCAGCAACTTTGCCCGTCCCAACCCCGTGGTCTCCCCGTCCCCCCTGACAGCATTTGCAAGTTCCTGTTCCGAGAAAGGCCCCATTGTTCCAGAAATTCAGGTATGAATCTTCTTTCTAACGTGAAACATTTGCTCCAGGCAGTCAAGAGGAGCAGTGCATATGGAGCTATGCGCATCCTATTCTGTTTCTGTACTTGTTAAAACATTTTGTGACACTGATTTGGGCTTCACTGGCAGCTTTCCAGAAGCCTAGAGGCCTTGCTTAATTTACACTGTATATTTACATACTTTTAAAAATCAAAAATCGACGCTTGGCCATAATGCTTGGTTTTGTTCATCTCTGACAGATAGATAATGAAGTGCTTATTCACCAGCAGCAAAAACTGCACTGGCTCTGCTTTGTCCTCACCTCCCGTCTACAGGAAAAGGGTGGCTGTGGGACACATTTTAGGATGTAACAGACCTTCGGGGTATGTTTCAGCACCCACTGCTAAAATGCCTAAAGCTGCTCTTCTGCTTTGGGGCAGAATTTTGGAATTGAACTTTCCCAAAGTTTGGGAACAGAACTTTCAACCTTCTAGCCTGAAGAGAATATTGTTGGGGTGAAATCCTGCCCCCATTGAAGTCAATACGAATTTTGCCTTCACCTGCATAATTCCCACATTGTGTAACATATATTATAAAAACACCCTAGTGGAAAAGTGCTTGAAATTCTACCATTGCATTCTATTAGACACACTTCTCAATAGAGAAATGTTAGATACAATGGACATAATCACATTTATTCCTTGAGGGATATAGGAATGCTTATTCTATTGCAAAGCAGAGACATAATACGTTTACAGAGGATTCCAAAGTACTCAGCAGTCTGAAATGCAAATGCTCTTTCACAGAAGTGCAGCAATCTCTGGAGTACAGTGTTGCAGCTATTTAACTGTACACAACAGAATAACAGAGTCCTGCAACTGAAAGGGGAATTTAGGTAATCAGATTGGTAATTTCTTAAATTAAATTTCTGCTGGGACATCAGGGCTAATTCCCAAGCACTCAGGACCTCAGTTTAATCTGTCATCCAAAAGGCAAAATAACAGTATTCAAATGTCTTTGTTTCTCATCAGTTTTCGGGTCAGAGTATTATGTGTGTCATGTTGAAGAAATTGGACAGAGTAATAGTTTCCTCGCTCAGTGGAGTAGGTGTGTGATGGCAGGGGAAGGAGTAGCTGGAATAGAAACATTTAACTCGGTTAACATTTAATTGAGCATCAAGATTTTTCAACTTGTCGCATGCAAAACTGGCAGGGACTGTGGCTGACATCAAGGGGTTAAAAGAAAGAAGCAGAGAGAATTCCTAATACGTGTAACGAGAAAGTCCTTATTTCTAATCAGTCTAGTAGTGGGTTGGCCACTTTTGTAGAGTATTGAGCGTATTGTTTATGCATGTAGGAACCCCGTCACAGACCAGGACCCCATTGTGCTAGATGCTGCACAAACACAGCATATATATCTCTCTGGATCTAGCGACAGTACTAATTAACAGATAGACAGAAATACGGGGACAGTTTCTGCCTCTGTTACTTTTGTAAGTTCCAGGTAGTTTGTGGCCCATCCTTTTTCCAATGCCATTTTTCTGTGGGTGTGCATCACCAGGACAGTATTGCTCATGAAATGCAACAAAGCACAATATGCAACCGTTTTGGAAGGTCTTGTGAGCCTCACGATTTGAACCACCTCTTGAGGCAGGATCCTTTTAAATCTATTCTTGGCATTTGTTTGATGCGTATTTACTACTCAGTTGACCCTTCCTCTGAAATGGTAGTCAATAGGGACAGAGAGAAGTCAATTGTGGCAGAGAGAAGTAAACATTTCATACACCGAATTGAACCAGACGTTGCAAAACAATACCTCGGTAGCAATTATTTCTGGCTGGCGTTTTCCTGTAGGGGTTTTATGTGAAGACAGATTAGATGAAAGGGACCGCCTTCTTTGCATCGCTGCTCAGCTGGTCTCTGACTGAGCCTGCTGCCAGCATAGCTATTTTAAAATTCCTGGGTTTTCCCAGATCTGTCATTTTTCACCCTCGTAAGTGCATAGGTATGTAAATTGAAAAGGCTGCATTAGATAAAGTAAATATTTATGGACGTGGTGCAACAGTACTTTAACTTCTGTGATGCATCAGTTTGTCAAGTGCTGCTGTGCTCAGAGGTTGAGTTATCACTTGAAAAAGTATTAGCTCTTCGATAATAGCCCAAAACAGCCGCTCTTAGGAGCTTCATTTCCCAGATGGGTGGTTATTTATATCTAAAACCCATAGGAGAGGAGCATTCCAGCACAACTGAGGCTGTGTAAAGCTCCAACAAACAGGGGTCAAGTCTAGTGGTTAGAGCAGTGCACTAAAAAGAATTTCAGACTCCTGTGGTCTATTCTTGGCTCTGCCATTGACTGTGTACCTTTAGCAAATCCTTTTAACTCCTCTGTCTTTCACTTTCCCCCTCCATAAAATGGGTAGGGCTGTTGTGAAGACTGTTTTTTATTTATAAAGCATTTTTTTGCAGATCCTTCAGTTTCCATGACAGGACTCTGTTTTCAGTTGCTAATACATTTTCTGTGCTGGCTATTATTATTATTATTAAATGGACATATACCTATCTCATAGAACTGGAAGGGTCCTTGAAAGGTCATTGAGTCTAGTCTTCTGCCTTCACAGCAGGACCAAGTACCATCCCTGACAGATTTTTGCCCCAAATCTCTAAATGGCCCACTTAAGGATTAAACTCATAACCCTGGGTTTAGCAAGCCAATGCTCAAACCACTGAGCTATCTCTCCCCCCCCCCCCCCCCCCCCCCCCCCCCCCCGTCTGTCTAAAGCTGTTTTTTTAGAGGGAAGTTCCAGCTAAAATGGTTCGGCCTTTTCCAAGAACAAGATTGGGGGAAAATACACTGTTGTGCTCATGTTAAAAAAAATCATACAGCCATTTCATTGAGAAGCTCTTGCAGCTCTGTGTTTTGGAGCAGGGACTGGAAATTTGGCAGGGTGACCCACCCTAGTTTCGAGGATGTGCCTTTCACCATCCCCAGAAAATTTGCCCTAAACTAACCAAGTTATAACCCTCCCAAAAATCTCAGTTCATATATGCTCAGTAGAGACTCGTGAGAGTTTAGCAGCCCAATTCTCTGAAGATTCCATTGGTACTGAGCATGCTCAATCCCCAGGGCAGCTAGGGCTGAGCAAGACTTTTTCTGCAGTTTCTTGTCCCATTTGGCCGGGATTGCAGTAGTACTGGACACTGGGACTGAGAGGAGGAAAACTTTCTCTCCTGGGCTCTCAGTGCTCCCCCTGCTGGTGCCCAGGCAGCATGGAGGAGGAGGAGGAAGCAGGATGCCTGGAATGCAGAGGGACAAGGAATAAGGTGGGAGGAGAGCTCAAGGGAGGGGGGCTCGGAGCAGGAGTCAGGAAGGGGCTAGGGGCAGGAGCAGGGGATGAGGAAGGATAGAAGCAGAAGGAAGGCGAAGGGCAGGAGGGGAAGAAAGAAGCAGAGATGGCGGGACATTGGCAAGAGGTGGGGCTGGAGCTGGGGAGAGAGGGGACAGGAGCAGGGTGGGAGAGGATAGGTAGGAACCAGGTGAGATAGCAGCAGGAGGAGGGATAGAGGGACAAATAAGGCTCACTGTCTCACAAAGAGTCCAGGAGATGAAGATTGTCACCAACAGAACACAGCAAGATATAGGGCAAAGCGGAGAAAAGGGAGCATTGGCTGGGGGCAGCTTGGTTACAGATGGTTGGAGCCTTTTTCTGCTTGGATCCCATTGTAAGCATTTTTAACCTGCCCTTCCCACACACACCCCACCCCCCGCCGCACAAATCACCCAGAGAGACAATCCTTGGCCTCCACGAATAACCCTATACATTGTGAATATTTTATAACTGATGCCTCGAGTCGTAAGTGGGCTGGTTTAGAAACTTCTCAGAGAGCTTTTCGGAAGATGTAAGTGTCTGATTAATTGCAACTTTGCTGCCTCTTGGTGTCTGCTCAGTGGTGATTTAACACCTCCTGGCTGTTTTCCCTCAGGCCCTGCAAGAGGAGATTAACGTTGCTGGCAGCAAAATAAAGCTGAGCTACCTGAGCAGCCGCACGGCTGGCTATAAGTCAGTCTTGAGGATCAGCATGACCCATCCCACCATCCCCTTCAACCTCATGAAAGTCCACCTCATGGTGGCCGTAGAAGGACGCCTCTTTAGAAAGTGGTTTGCAGCTGCCCCAGACCTCTCCTATTATTTCATCTGGGATAAGACGGATGTCTACAGCCAGAAAGTGTACGGACTGTCGGAAGCCTTTGGTAAGCTGACCTCAGAACACATTCCTCTCTTTCCATCTTGCACGTAAAAAGTTGTTAAGTGGCAGCACGCAGACCTTATCCTAGATTATCCTGCTCTTATGTTTTCTTCCCTTCACTGCCCTTTCCAGAACGTCAGCACAGCGTAACCATTGTGGGCCTGCTTCTCCACTGTCCTGCACATTGTGTGATCCTCTACGTCTGTAGAACGATTACCCAAGGTGCGAAGCAATGGAGAATCGGGCTCTGTGTGTTCTTTGCACCACCTCTTGAGCACAGCACCATCCATGGTTTGTAGCCAGCGGGATCTGCAGCTGAAGAAGCTGACGTCCTACAGGAAGAGGAAGCTTCCTCTGTGCTGCCCATGTAACACTTGTATGGCTACAGCTCCTTCCCCTTTTCGCGGACATCACAGAGTCCACCCAGCCCAAATGCCATGTCTGTCAATCAGTTGCGGCGGAAAGGACATCGGAGCGGGAGGGGCACTGAGCATGCATAGTGACTGCTCGGTGCCGCACCTGGTTGCTCCCTGTCTGACTGACAGAGGAATCTTTAAAGGAGCCATGATCCTTCGCTCACAGCTCTGCAATAGGGTTCAGACAGGCGGAGTAGATCAGGCCTTGGCAATGGCAACAACATGATGAGAGGGCCCCCGCCCCAGGTGTCTCCACTGCTGTTTTAAAACAACAGACATCCACCCCTGATCCTGCTCTTCCTTGTTGCCCTTGCAGCAATTCAGGGATAACTGCAGTCCTGCAACTAGACTCCTCTTTGCTCCCCTGTAGCCTGAGTGGAGATATGCAGGGGGCTCTTTGTCAGAGTCTGCAGAGAGAGAGAGTGAGTCTCTTATTCCCACTTATACATGGGGCTGAGCTTCCTTGGGAGAGGTTGGTTGACATGACCTGCTGAGGCTTAGGAGACCCTGTAACACCATACAAGTGAGGCTCTGGATGGAGCAACGTGTACAGATAACACATAGTTAGGGTCCTACCAAATTCACGGTCCATTTTGGTCAATTTTACCGTCATAGGATTTTAAAAATCATCAATGTCATGATTTCAGCTATTTAAATCTGAAATGTCGCAGTGTTGTAATTGTAGAGATCTTGACCCAAAAAGGAGTTGGTGGGGGGGGTCACAAGGTTATTGTAGGGGAGGTTGCGGAACTGCTACCCTTACTTCTGCGCTGCTGCTGGTGGCGGCGCTGCCTTCAGAGCTGGGCAGCTGGAGAGTGGTGGCTGCTGGCTGGGAGCCCAGCTCTGAAGGCAGAGCCGCTGCCACAGCATGGTGGGTAAGGATGGCCTGGTGTGGTATTGCCACCCTTACTTCTGCGCTGATGTCTGCAGAGCTGGGTCCTCAGTAAGCAGCTGCCACTCTCCAGCCACCCAGCTCTGTAGGCAGCACAGAAGAAAGGGTGGCAATACCGTGACCCCCCTAAATAACTTTGTGACCCCCCCCCCGTAACTCCCTTTTGGGTCAGGACCCCCAATTTGAGAAACACTGGTCTCCTCCGGGGGAGACCAGATTTCACAGTCCATGACACGTTTTTCATGGCGTGAATTTGGTAGGGCCCTGTTCATAGAGAAAGAATTACCTACCTGGTGTGACTTTTGGGGCCAGATTTTTATGAAGGCCTCAACCTGTCCCCCATGTCACACTCACAGTTAGTTGCAGCTAGAATTTAGCTTCCTCCCTACCTGATTAGTGGGGGTGAAGTTAGAGGCAGGGTCTGAAAAGGAGGCCCTAAAAGGTTTATGCTTTGATATAGTAAAGTTATTTCTGGCAAAATAACTACAAGACGCCCTTCACTTTGTACCTGTGTCTAGGTTTTTTTTTTATTATTCAGGAAACCTCCAAAGGCACCCAGAGGTTTAAAATACCACATTACTAGCCAAGTACACATATAGACAAATATATTTTTTCATCAAAAGAGCTGAAAACAGAATCGTAGCAGAAAGAGGCAGTAAAGGCCTTTTGATTGTTCAATCCAACTCATCTCCCTGCCAATGCAAGACTGTTCCCTGTACTGCAGATTTCTCCTGTCCAGTCTGATCCTACAGAGTTCCTAATATCAGTGCTCAGCACTTCTCGGGAGACACTGGGCCCCTTGCAAGATCAGACCCTTATTGTACGGGCCAAGAGTTGTTCCACATCCTGCTTTTCCCTTGTCTCCTAAGCAATGTAAAACTGAAGATCCCTGCTCTGCTTCAGGTACTAGTGGGGAACTCAGTTTTGGGTCTTACTGCTTTTGAGGAAAGCATGTTTCAACTGAAGCCTTCTTGTAGGCATAGGCGCCGACTCCAGGGAAAAATTAGTGGGTGCTCTGCACCCACTGGCAGCCAAGCTTCCTGCCCCACCTCACCTCACCTCCTCCTCCTCCTCCCCTGAGCGCGCCACGTCCCCGCTCCTCCACCTACCTCCTAGCGCTTACTGCTGCCAAACAGCTGTAACACGCTCTGGGAGGGATGGATGGGGGAGGAGCGGGAACGTGGCGTGCTCAGGGGAGGAGGCGGGGAAAAGGCGTGGCCGGGGCGGGGATATGGGGAAGGGGTTAGAATGGGGGCAGGAGGGGGCCAGGCAGGGGTTGAGTCGGGGGCAGAGCGGGGTTGACCACCCACCGGCCAGAAGAAGCCGGCGCCTATGCTTGTAGGTGTTCAGTAAAATAACTGGCCTGATTCTCCTCTCACTGAAACTGATTTTACAGTGGTGTAACGACGTTACCTTTAATGAAGTTATTCCTGATTTACACCAATGAAAGGGAGGTAAATCAGGCCTAAAGACTCTCTGGACATTATGAAAACCAACTCGCATTCAACCATTTTGTCTGTATTAGTGAGACCGGCCCAAATTAATCTCTGGCCTGTCTGTCAACTTTAATGGGGTTTACTGATTTAGACCCGCTTGGATTATGTTTTGTTTTCTAAACTGGGCCATGTTTCTCTGCCTCAGCCCACTGCATCACTGCCAGGCAGCCTTAGCACATGAGGTAATGAATAGAAGCAACATACTACCATTTTGGAATTCTGGGACCATTTTTGCTAAACCCTTAGGTCACCCATTGCTTTGAATTGTGTCTGTGAGTCGGCGCCTTTTGAATATTTAGCACATTTGTCCAACATCTACTGCTGTGTTGACCTTTTTTATGCAGAGTGGCCTTTAAAGAGGAGAATATGAAGACTCTGCATTAATGTGATGGTATTTTAAATAGAATTGGCACTTGCCTGTAGAAATGGCCTTTCCCCCAACTAATTAAAGCTCTCAGCTGTGTGCTGAATGTGCATTTCTGAGGTTATTAACCTATGGGCTTCTTTTTTTCCCCTTTGCTCCCAGTTTCCGTGGGCTATGAATATGAATCATGTCCTGATCTGATCCTGTGGGAGAAGAGGACGGCGGTCCTTCAGGGTTATGAAATTGATGCTTCCAAACTCGGAGGATGGTCCCTGGACAAACACCATGCCCTCAACATACAGAGCGGTAGGTTGGCTTTAACAAATGGCGTGAGCGGGGTGATGCAGCGGTACAATGCATTGTTGCTTTTCACCATTAATAATTCAGCCAAAGGGAAAGCACACACATGCACACGCTACTAACAAATTATTCATTGTAACCTACATTTAGCGGCAGCTTTGTGTGGGCAAATCTGAAAGGAATCAGCTGCTGTAAATCTGTTGTATATTTTTATGAAGTGTGCAGCCCCAGCTTTGTACTACCTATAAAGGAATGGGATTGAATTGTTTGATGTCCATCAAAAAAAGTCCCAAGGCTGAACCCTACATAAGCACATGCAGTGTATGCATACGGTCAGATAGGGTCCATCCTTTGTCGACCCCATTGAAAGCAAACCCACCCAATACAATCACACACAGCAAAGTATGGCATAATAATCATCCTTGCTGCCAGTGGTGAGAACACAGCTTGGAATGTGGACCTGAGAGAACCTGTCCAATATGACTTCTATCCTGCTCAAGGAAACCTAATTACTCGGCTTCAGAAGGCTTCCCACTCCTAAGTTCCCCATCCCTCAACTTCTGTGGCCAGCTGCTCTGCTAGAGCTCAGATCTCTTTAAAGCTATAAAGCCACATTCCTTAGCGCATGATGAGTGTTTAGAGACGGGGCATTTAGCTGGGCAGAATGACTAGAACATGGCCAAAGGATGGAAAGTTTGCACTACCCTGTGCGATTGTAGTGAGTACGGAGAGAGTAGCCCCAGTTCAGGTGGCACCACTAATGAAAACTTTCCTGGTCTTCTCACAAACAACATATAAGTTCCCCTGGGCCCTGCTGACGAAACCTACCCCAGTTAATACACCACCCAGACTTTCCTAAGTGAACTACTACCACCCAGCATGTCCCTTGCCAGCAGACAACCCCAGTGGATACCCTCTCTCACTAGTGACAATTATCTTGACCTTCCAGTCTCCACAGTGTTTCTCAACCCGTGGTCGCAACCCCCAGGAGGGCCCCGAATAGCAATCAGAGGATTGTGAGGCATTGGACATTTTATTACACTCTAAAGCAAAGAAAAGCTTGGTCTCCAACCTAGCCACTCACCCTTAAGGTCAAGTCATCTCTGCCAACCCCTTGAAACACCCACACAAATAAATTACAGAGGCTGACCATTGTTAGCATCAATATATCTTTATAGTAAATGGGGTGGGAGGCGGCAACCTGAAAAGGCTGAGAAACACTGTGCTCTAGGAGTTACAGCAGCCTGCCATGGGCCCTGGACATCTCATTTTTCACAGGA
The DNA here is from genome assembly GCF_028017835.1 of Emys orbicularis. NCBI lineage: Eukaryota > Metazoa > Chordata > Testudines > Emydidae > Emys > Emys orbicularis. Next base: position 353,168,334 of record NC_088683.1, read on the forward strand.
TCCCACGGTACCTAGAGACAATCCTGGAGAGATCTCTTTGTGGTGTGGTGCAACATGAGTCTGGAAGCTGGGACGCCAGGGTTCTATTTCCTGTGCTGCCATTGATTCATTCTGTGACCTGGAGCAAGTCGCATGCCCTCCGTGTGCCTCAGTTTCACCATCTGTTTAATTCCCTTTCTGCTCTTATCGTTTTCTAGGCATCTTGCATAAAGGAAATGGGGAAAACCAGTTTGTCTCTCAGCAGCCGCCTGTCATAGGAAGCATTATGGGCAATGGACGCAGGCGTAGCATTTCCTGTCCAAGCTGTAATGGCCTTGCAGATGGGAACAAGCTCCTGGCTCCTGTTGCCCTAACATGCGGATCTGATGGAAGCCTTTATGTTGGAGACTTCAACTACATCCGAAGGATCTTTCCCTCTGGCAATGTCACCAACATACTGGAGCTCAGGTACACCAGGCAGCTCGCAGCCCGTGATAATTGTTCACCTTTGATTCTGCAGAAATGTTATGTACCCAGAGGGAAAATGAAACCAAAACTCTTTTTTTTTTTAAACTAACAGAATGGGACAAATTCACCTCTGGTGCAAGTCCACTGACTTTGACTTACACCAGGAAGGCGTGCGACCTGGTGAATTCATCCAGAATGGAGTCAGAGGCCCAAAATAGTCTATCGCATTTCTTACCCGCTAACTCAGACTGAGTTAATGTGTCCTCCTCAGTCTGGTGAGAGACTAGTGGGAATTCTAAAAATTAACAGTCAGCCTCCGGGATAACCTACACTTGGAAGGACACACATCACTAATGATGATATGTAGAGGGTACTCAGGACAGAGGATCATTCATAGCTAGGACAGTGAGCTCACCAAGGAACTCCCAGAGTCTGTGACTTCTGGGTGGGTTTTTTGGGACAAACATACAAACACCCCCAGCGAATTCTCCACTGAAAAATAGGGGCTGGGTGAAGAAATTCTGTCCATCTCCCCTGCAGGGAGATGAAGTGCTGCCACTTGCCCCCGCAGAAAAGTGAAGAGAAAACTTCCAGTAGGAAGAGGGAGGTTTGCAAAGCAGCAAGCACAAAAGAGGGGAGGGAAGGAAATCGGGGGGGGGGGGGGAATACAGATGAGTCATAAATTTTGATGAAATAAAATATATTGTGACCGAGTCAAAGTTTGTGTTGACTCATCTGTGATATTTTTCCCTCCCAGACATTTCATGACAAACACACTGCCCTGTTCAAGGCAGTGGATCTGATTCTGATCTCATGCTGCGGCTACCCAGGATTAATTCCATGGAAGTCAGTAGAGTTAAACTGGTGTAAGTGACATCTGAATCAGGCTCAATGACTCTGCCTTAAGAGCCTGATCTGAAACCCAGTGAAGTCAATGTTAACCTAACAAATGACTTCAGTGGGCTTTGGAACAGGCCCTAATACAACATGTTTGTAACTGGAGTGGAGATTACACTGTCCGTTGGTGAATAATTCTGTATTGGGAGTTTTACATGGATATGTGTGTCAAGATGTCTAGTCAGTGATATGCTTTGGTCCAAGCACTCATTAACCAGTACATTGCACACATGAGGATAAAGACAGGTTGTTGAATTTTTTTACACTGACTAACCTATTGACAGAAATCCATGCAGTTTTTCTGAGTTTTAAATGGCATTTCGTTATCTGGCAAATCCCCGTCACAGACTGTGGGATGCTACATTATAAGACTTTATTTTTAATGCTCTGAAACAGCACTCCACAGCTCTAGTGCATACGTGCCCAATGCTTCCCTTTTGGTGTGTAGTTCCAAAATGCTTGTGGTTGTTTCTCTGCTTTTTTCCTGGTGAAAGTATTCATTGCATTTTTGAAACCCAAACATACCAAACCCCTCCTGCCAACACACACAAACAGCTACCAAGAACTCATCCATAATGTACAGCATCCCAGTGGGATGTAAGGGAAATGGGCATAGATGAATCTTTTCGGTATTAACAGGATACTTGTAAGAGCCAGTTTCTGAGAAGCTCTGAGCACCCACAGCTCCCAGAAGAACCATGTGCTTGCTATGTCTCAAGATTTGGCCTAAAAGTGTGATACTTCTCACTCCCCTGAGACGTGACTGTAAAAATGGTCCCTACTTACTCAGCAGATTTGTATTTAGAGTCATGTCTGCTGACAAAAATACGGCCCCAGTCCTACAAAGAGGACCTTCATTGACTTAACTGCAGCTCATTGCAGGATCAGTGCCCGAGGTTGCATTGCATTATACTCCTTTTCGCCTGAGGAATCAATGCCGCTAAAAGAGAGTGAGCTAGATTCTATTTTTCCTTGCGCATCAACAGAATTGTTTACTAGTCAGTACACCTGTGCAAACCCACAGAAGTTCATTGGGTGCCACTGAGGGCCCAATTTGGCCTGCAGGACCTTTATTATGGGTGCTGATGTACAAGAAGAAAAGAATCCAGGCTGAGATCCCAGGGCTGGCACTTAGAAGACATGGTGTTTTCTATGTAACCTGAGCTCATTCAATATGGAAATTATGGAGAGTCAACAAACAAGGAACTCCATGATAACATATTTACAGTCACTTCTCTGAGCGAGCCACAGCTTGAGTATGATACCAGGAGTGGGACTCCAAATATTGAGGAATGATTCCATGGTGGCCTACATTAAGGTGCAGCGCATCCTTCCAGTGCTGAAAGGTTATGTTAGTGATGGAGGCTGTAATTTCCAAAGGAGCCTAAGACAGATAGGTGCCCAAACCCCACGGTAATGGCATGGGAGTTGGGTGCCTCGCTTCCTTAGGGATTTTTGGAAATCCCACCCTGAGTTCTTTTTGTATTTCAGCATTGTTAGAAACATCCTGTGTGTATAGGTTTGGTGGAACAGTCCCTGATTCCAAAAGAGCAAATTGGAAACCTTGAAAAAGTGACCTTGTTGGATTCTCCAAAGAGTCACAAAGTTTAATTTACTCCCATGTTAATCCTTCTGGAGCCATTACTGCTTTATCTGTGCAAACACTTAGGTTACAGGGGCCAAAAAGCACTTCTTAACTCACGTGTGCTATAAATTAAATGGGTACAGATGCAGGTTGACTAAAAGCTATGGGGGAAAGACATTATTTTGGTCTAAATGGATTGTATCTGTGCCTCCTCAAGCAGCATTTCTTTTGAGATTCACACCCCCACTGTTTGGTACAGTCTCTTATTAGAGTGTAGTGCTCTTTTCTGGAGAGGAGAGGCAGCTGCAATGTGGCTTCCAGCTAATTACAATGGGGTATGTAACTTGGGCCATGAAAAAAAAATCCTACTTGAATTCTGTGCCATAGTGTCTCTGAGATTCAAGCAGTGAACATAAAAGAAGTTGGCCAGAACAATTCTGCTGATATATTGCCTTGTAAAATAGAAAGAACCACAATCAGCGACAGTGAAAAAGCTGTAAAGCTTACTAATGAAACAGGCTTCTATCCTGACATTATATTCCATGACAGATAATTAAATGTAGTGAGTGTCTCTGTGTGTGAAGTGTGCCTGGCCCCATCTCCTGCATAAATGAGTACCTCTGAGCTGGTGAGATCATACTTCCTTTGTGATATGCAGCAGTACATAAGTGAACTCACTGACAAGTAATATCCAATATAAAGTATATCAGTGTCATGCCTGCTAAGTCTTTATTTATTATTGCATTGTATGGTACAGTTACTGTCAAGTTTTCAATCTGCTAATAATGCTTCTAACTCAGCCACTAACACCTCATACTTTCTTCTATTCCCTGCTTTCCTGCCGTCTGTCAGAAATAAAGATTTCAGACATAGGTAAGCCAACCAGTGGAGAATTTTATGCCTCTGCCTGTCTTGTTGCATGTTGTTATATGGTGAGCCACAAGTGCCATTTCCAGATGATTCAATAGCAAATGAAGCCAGTGTGATTAAAGCTGATGTAGGCGATCAGTCATCCAAACTGGAAGCCATTAATCATGCGTCAGGGTCATAATGCAATTCTGCTTGGTCTATAAATAGTCATAGTCAGTCAGAATAGAGTATAAAGGTAGGAGGGAAGGAGGAAGGGGGCTCTTTGTCAAACAACTGAGTGAATGGCAAGACAAAGACAATTATCCATGTCATTTAAAAGGAGCTCTGGGTAACCCACTGGTTAGTGTGTGTTACATGTCCTGACCCCCAGAGAACCACAGCTCTGTTACAGCTCCCAGCAAAAACTCTAGAGGCTCATACTTTTAGCCTGGTTTGATCCCCAGTGATGGTTGTTATAAAAATTGGGACTTGCCCCGATTAGAATGGCTGTGAGCCTGGGGCACTAGATGTGAACTTCCATTATCATTCGGAAGTATTTAACCCTTAGGGCTGGTCTACACTGGGGGGGAGGGGGGATCGATCTAAGATACACAACTTCAGCTACGAGAATAGCGTAGCTGAAGTCGACGTATCTTAGATTGAATTAAAATTACTTATTTCGCATCCTCGTGGCGCGGGATTGACGGCCGCGGCTCCCCCGTCGACTTTGCTTCCACCTCTCGCCGAGCTGGAGTTCAGCAGTCGACGGGAGAGCGATCAGGGATCGATTTATCACGTCTACATTACATGGGATAAATCGATCCCCGATAGAGTGATCGCTACCCGCCGATCCCACGGGTAGTGTAGATGTACCCTTAGTGTCCGTTCTGCAGCCCTCTTTGTGTCTGATCCACAGTGGGTAGGAGAGCACTTTGGAGCAGGCCCTTAAGGAATCGTCTGCAAGTTTCCAGCTTATGCTGTATTCCAAATGCATGGCATTGTTGTGAGGTTTTATTTTCTGTTTAGCACAACTTGAAAGAGCTACAGGGCCAAGTGTAAATTCTGTTTCCTGCAGCAGATAATTTCCTTCACCTAATCACACATCAAGTGTCACCCAGTACAAATGGCGTAGACCTCACACAAGCGGCAGTAGAATTCATCCCACTGGGATCTGCTCAGTGCTACTGAAACCAGCAACACTGAATTCCTCCTCCATGGGGGTTCAGCACTTTAAAGTTGACAGCAAATGTCCTCCATCAGCAGTGTCCAGTGCCACAGTAGGAAGTCCTGGGAAAGAGTGGGAAGGAGGGCAATCATGCAGGCACAGGAGAAAGGGCGAGTCAGGAACTAGCACAGGGTGAGTGCTATGGAGATTGTTTCAAATGTTAAAGGAGAGAGATGAAATATGAGAGACATAGAAGAAAGTATCGTCCTTGTGTCCAGAGCCCTCACCTGACCTGCTTCGCAACACCTCTGCCTGTTCCTCCTAGGAACACGGACATTTCCAGACTGAATCAGATCCATTGTCCATCTAATCCAGTATCCTGTCACTGACAGTGGACAGCACTGAATGTTTCAAGGGAAGATGTAAGAAACCCCACATTAGGTAGTTAAGGAATAACCTGTCCCCCAGAGAAGGTTTCCTTCCTGACCCCAATAGTTAGAAGTTGGCTTATATTCTGAAGCAGGAGGGGTTTTCCTAAAGGTCCTCCTTAAACACATCTCTTCTGACAAGCCCTAGTCCTTGCACAGGGAAGTGTTCACAATATAAATGTCCATAGGGGGAGGGATAGCTCAGTGGTTTGAGCATTGGCCTGCTAAACCCAGGGTTGTGAGCTCAATCCTTGAGGGGGCCACTTGGGGATCTGAGGCAAAAATCAGTACTTGATCCTGTTAGTGAAGGCAGGGGGTTGGACTCGATGACCTTTCAAGGTCCCTTCCAGTTCTAGGAGATGGGATATCTCCATAATTAAAATAATATCATGGAAGCAATAAGTCTGAGTGCCACACTGCTCTACACATTCACCCTGCTTTTTCTTGCCTGTCTTCCTCCCCCTTGCATTTGTATGTGGTCTATCTAGAGCACAAGCTTTTTGGGGGCAAAGGCCATGTCTTTTAATCTATCTGTAAAGTGCCTGATATGTTGTTGGCACTATCCTGTCCAAATAATAAGAAAAGCTAAAGAACCAAAGGAAAGGGAGGATGCATCATGAGAGAACATTTAGGACGAACAAACCCAAAACAATTGGGGTATTCAGTGAAGCCAGAGAGGAGGCCTGGTGGTTCGTAACCACCAGAGGCAAGAGGTCACTGTGGAATTCTACATGGCTAGAGACAGATGAGAATGAGCAGACTGTGGCCACCAGAGAGAAGAGTAACGAGAGGAATTCCACACAGCTAGAAGTTTCAAATCGATATCAGGTCCTCAACATGAAAACTTTCGAAGATACCTCTCAAGATCCAGCAGATCCAAGGGAATGGAGAGGTGTACAGGACACATATGTGGATGGCAGTTTGGCCCTACCGATAAGAAAATCAAGCTTGCCGGCAAAGAGTCTTCCAAACATTCTAGGAAGAAAGATGATCCTTGTTGGGTATTCAATACTCAGAAGAACCAAAAGAACATTCTGCAAAGGACAGACAGACAACAGAACAGTGTGCTGCCTTCCCAGAGCCAAGACACTAGACATCACTCTAAGATTGGATAGCCTTCTGAAGTCGACAGACAAGGACTAATGACACTGTGTTGTGGGATATCACACAGATAGTAGATTACTTCAGGGGACTCAACAATGTGATGAAGAAGAAGAATATCCAAGCAATCTCCTCTAAGATTTTTCCTGTCCCATGAGAGAAAAAAGACAGATGATTCTGGTCGTGAACCACTGGCAAAGTAAGTGCCGTAGAGTGTAGGGTTTTGTGGAACATTGGTCCACCTTCTGTGAGTAGAGGGAGCTGTATATTTTAGATGGCCTCCACCGCAGGAGAAAGGGGACCAATCTCCTTGAGGACAGGCTGGCTAGAGTAGTCAGGATGGGATTAAACTAAACACAAAAGGGGAGGCACAAAGGGGGGAGATATTTTATTTATTTATTTATTTATTTATTTATTTATTTATGAGCAATCAGTTAGCACAAAATAGAGATGCTGAAAACAAAATTAGTCAAAGAACCAAATGACATAAAGAGAAGAAATTCTTGAATTGTCTATACACCAATGTTAGGATTCTAGGTAATAAACAAGATTAATTGGAATTGCTCATTTTTTAGCATAAATTCAATCTAGTTGGTAAAAACCTGGTTTGATGGTAAACACTGTTGGAATGTTAAAATCAATGGTTATAACCTATTTAGGAAGGATCAAGTGGGCAAAAAAGGAGGTGGAGTGGCACTCTATGTCAAAAATGGCATTACCTGTTTGTGTCACTGATAACTCAGAAGAAAAAGATCTTGAATGCTTATGGATCAGTGTGCTAACAGATAAAGCACAAGATGGAGTATTAGTTGGTATCTGCTACAGACCACCAAATTACACTATGAAACAGGATGATCACTTCCTTACACACTTCTCATTAATGTGTAGGGAAAAAACTTGGTGATAGTGGGAGAACATCAATGTGAGTGACATATGCTGGAGGTCTCATGCTGCTAATACTAATACTAAAACATCATTGGAATTTCTAAACATTATAGATGACAATTTCCTAACTCAAAAAGTAATGCAGCCAACACGGGGGAATTTTTATTAGACCTTGTCTTAACAGATAAAGAGGAACTGATTACAGAACTAAAAACAAATTGTAGCTTAGGTACAAGTGATCATGACTTGTTCACATTTATAACGTGCAAGCAGAATAATGTTCAGTAATATATATACTTAATAGCACCAATTTCACAAAACTGAAAACAATTATGAGCCAAATGAGCTGGGAGGAAGAATTTAATCAGAAAAATTTCAGTGATAACTGGGAATCATTTAAGAACACCTTACTAGAGGTCCTGAAAGAGACAATCCCACAACTGAGAAAAAAGGCAGTGCTGGTTAAAAAACAACCACCTGGTTTAGAGGTAAAGTGAAGGCAGCTATAAAAAAATAATAATTTTTTATAACAAATGGAAGAAAGGGGAAGTTGATAGTAATGAATATAAATAATAAATTAGGGACTGTACAAAATTGATAAGAGAAGCAAAGGAACACAAGAAAAAAAGTATGGTCAGAAGACTTAAAGACAATAAGAAGGATTATTTTTAAATATATTAGGGACAAAAAGAATCCTTTCAGTGGTATTGGTCCATTAGTAGGTGGAAATGTTAGAATTATCAATAATAATGCAGAAAAGGCAGAAGTATTCAATAAATATTTCTGTTCTGTATTTGGGGAAAAACAGATGATGCAGTCTCATCCTACAGTGATAACACTCTTTCCATTCCACTAGTCTCTCTGGAGGATGTTAAACAAAAGCTACTGATCTTAGACATATTTAAATTAGCAGGTCCAGATAATTCGCATCCAAGAGTTTTAAAAGAGCTGGCCGTGGAGCTCTCTGGACCATTAATGGGGATTTTCAATAAGTCTTGGAGCACTGGGGAATTTCCAGAAAACTGGAAGAAAGATAATGTTGTGCGAGTGTTTTAAAAGGATAAATGGGATGACCCAGGTAATTATAGGCCTGTCAGCCTGACTTCGATCCTAGACAAGATAATGGAAAGGCTCATATAGGACTCAATTAATAAAGAATTAAAGGAGGGTAATGTCATTAATGCAAATCAACATGGGTTTATGGAAAATAGATCCTGTCAAACTAATTTGTTATCTTTTTTTTTTATTAGATTATAAGTTTGGTAGATAAAGTCAATAGTGCTGACTTAATATACTTAGACATCTGTAAGGCATTTGAGTTGGTCCCACACAACATTTTGATTAAAAAACTAGAATGACATAAAATTAAAATGGCACACATTAATTTGATTAAAAACTGGCTAACAGATGGGTCTCAAAATGTGATTGTAAATGGAGAATCATAATCTAAGTGGGTGGGTTTCCAGTTAGGTCCCGCAGGGATTGGTTCCTGGCCCTATGCTATTTAAAACATTTATCAATGCCCTGAAAGAAAATATAAAATCATCACTGATCAAATTTGCAAATAATAAAAATTGGGGGAGTGGTAAATAATGACGAGGATAGGTCACCAATTCAGAGTGATATGGATTGAGGTTGCAGGAATAAACCGTCCCGATGTGTAGAAAGAATAGTAAATAGGCAGGCGACCAGCTTGGCTTAACAGTGAAATCCCTGCTGATCTTAAACACAGAAAAGAAGCTTACAAGAAGTGGAAAATTGGACAAATGACCAGGGAGAAGTATAAAAATATTGCTCAGGCATGCAGGAGTGAAATCAGGAAGGCCAAATCACACTTGGAGTTGCAGCTAGCAAGAGATGTTAAGAGTAACGAGAAGGGTTTCTTCGGGTATGTTAGCAACAAGAAGAAAGTCAAGGAAAGTGTGGGCCACTTACTGAATGAGGGAGGCAACCTAGTGACAGAGGATGTGGAAAAAGCTAATGTACTCAATGCTTTTTTTGCCTCTGTCTTCACGGATAAGGTCAGCTCCCAAACTACTGCACTGGGCAGCACAGCATGGGGAGGAGGTGACCAGCCCCTCTATGGAGAAAGAAGTGGTTCAGGACTATTTAGAAAAGCTGGACGAGCACAAGTCCATGGGGCTGGATGCACTGCATCCGAGGGTGCTAAAGGAGTTGGCAGATGTGATTCCAGAGCCATTGGCCATTATCTTTGAAAACTCTTGGCCATCGGGGGAGGTCCCGGATGACTGGAAAAAGGCTAATGTAGTGCCCATCTTTCAAAAAGGGAAGAAGGAGGATCCGGGGAACAACAGGCCAGTCAGCCTCACCTCAGTCCCTGGAAAAATCATGGAGCAGGTCCTCAAGGAATCAATTCTGAAGCACGTAGAGGAGAGGAAAGTGATCAGAAACAGTCAGCATGGATTCACCAAGGGCAAGTCATGCCTGACTAACCTAATTTGCCTTCTATGATGAGATAACTGGTTCTGTGGATGAGGGGAAAGCAGTGGACGTGTTATTCCTTGACTTTAGCAAAGCTTTTGATACAGTCTCCCACAGAATTCAGGCCAGCAAGTTAAAGAAGTATGGGCTGGATGAATGGACTATAAGGTGGATAGAAACCTGGCTAGATTGTTGGGCTCAACGGGTAGTGATCAATGGCTCCATGTCTAGTTGGCAGCCGGTATCAAGCGGAGTGCTCCAAGGGTCGGTCCTGGGGCCAGTTTTGTTCAATATCTTCATTAATAATCTGGAGGATGGCGTGGATTGCACTCTCAGCAAGTTTGCCGATGACACTAAACTGGGAGGAGCGGTAGATACGCTGGAGGGTAGGGATAGCATACAGAGGGACCTAGACAAATTAGAAGATTGGGCCAAAAGAAATCTGAGTAAGTTCAACAAGGACAAGTGCAGAGTCCTGCACTTAGGACGGAAGAATCCCATGCACTGCTACAGACTAGGGACCGAGTGGCTAGGCAGCAGTTCTGCAGAAAAGGACCTAGGGGTTATGGTGGATGAGAAGCTGGATATGAGTCAATGGTGTGCCTTTGCTGCCAAGAAGACTAATGGCATTTTGGGCTGTATAAGTAGGGGCATTGCCAGCAGATCGAGGGACGTGATCATTCCCCTCTATTCGGCATTGGTGAGGCCTCATCTGGCTTACTGTGTCCAGTTTTGGGCCCCACACTACAAGAAGGATGTGGAAAAATTGGAAAGAGTCCAGCAGAGGGAAACAAAAATGATTAGGGGTCTGGAGCACATGACTTATGAGGAGAGGCTGAGGGAACTGGGATTGTTTAGTCTGTAGAAGAGAAGAATGAGGGGGGATTTCAGCTTTCAGCTACCTGAAAGGGGGTCCCAAAGAGGATGGATCTAGACTGTTCTCAGTGGTAGCAGATGACAGAACAAGGAGTAATGGTCTCAAGTTGCAGTGGGGGAGATTTAGGTTGGATATTAGGAAAAACTTTTTCACTAGGAGGGTGGTGAAGCACTGGAATGGGTTACCTAGGGAGGTGGTGGAATCTCCTTCCTTAGAGGTTTTAAAGGTCAGGCTTGACAAAGCCCTGGCTGGGATGATTTAGTTGGTGTTGGTCCTGCTTTGAGCAGGGGGTTGGACTAGATGACCTCCTGAGGTCCCTTCCAACCCTGATATTCTATGATTCTATGATCGCCTGGTAAACTGTGCACAAACAAATGAGTTTTAATACATCTAAATGTAAATGTGTACATCTATGGATAAAGCAAGTAGGTCATACTTACACGATGGGGGACTCTATCCTTAGAAGCATTAACTCTGAAAAAGATTTGGGGGTTGTGGTGGATAATCAGCTGAACATGAGCTGCCAGTGTGATGCTATGGCCAAGAGAGCTAATGCCGTCCTTGGGTGCATAAACAGGGGAATCTCGAGTAAGGTCAGAGAGATTATTTTACCTCCGTATTTGGCACTGGTGTTACTCCTGCTCTAATACTGTCTAGTTGCGATGCCCATAATTCAAGAAGGATGTTGATAAATTGGAGAGGGTTCAGAGAGGAGCCACCAGAATGATTAAAGGATTAGAAAATATTCCCTATAGTGAGAGACTCAAAGAGCTCGATCTTTTTAGTTTAACAAAGAGAAGGTTAAAGGGTGACTTGATTACAGCCTATAAATATCTATATGGGGAACAAATATTTAATAACGGGCCTTTTAATTTAGCAGAGAAAGGTATAAAAAGATCCAATGGCTGGAAGTTGAAGCTAGACAAATTCAGACTGGAAATAAGACATACATTTTTAAAGGTGAGAGTAATTAACCATTGGAACAATTTACCAAGGGTCATGGTGGATTCTCCATCACTGACAATTTTTAAATCAAGATTGGCTGTTTTTTTTCTAAAGGATCTGCTCTAGGAATTATTTTGGGGAAGTTCTATGGCCTGTGTTATGCACAGTGTTAACCCATCACTTTAGCATATGCTGAATAAGGAAACCAGACCTCCCTGGCTGTGTTTTGGGACCCAGGTCTTCAGCTAGTGTAAACGGGCACAGGTCCAATGACTTTAGTTCAGGATCTGACCCTCAGTGTCCACATGACATACTGAGATGGCATCGTCGTGCTGTGCCACAAAGTTTGCCAAATTGAATCTCCCGAAGCCTGGCTACAATTCTGTACACTCGATTGTGGCTGCTGCAGATTATAGCCCCAGAGGAGTAAACTGCCAAAGCAGGCTCCAGTGGTTCCTCCTGAAAAGAAGATGTGCCGGGAGATATCTGAAAGGAAAATCAACTCATGCTCCTTGCTGTCAGCCCATCTCCAGTGGTGGCAGCATCAGTGTGGTGGATAAATATCAGGAGGCTACAATTGATTTAGGCTTCAGATGATTACAGAACCCCTTGTCTGTTTTGCTCCATTATATAACTCAGAGATGAGAGAGGATGGAAAGAGGGAAAGAACTGATCTGTGTTGCCCCAGGCAGACTTATTTCAGTTGTTATTCAGTTCAGTCCAATTTGCTGCTTGGGTTTGCCTATTGATTGGGACATTAAATAAATAGAAAAGACCAGTAACTGGAATTTCACGGTCTCACTGCTCTCATCTTCTCACTGACGGAGGGAAATAGTTTTGAACTTTCATAGTAATAACGTGGTTTATTCAGCGCCTTTCTTCCTGAAGGATCTCAGAGTGCTTTTACAGCTGAATACATCCACAACCACACTGGAAAATGATGCACAGCTGGTTCTGGAGTAGAATGATGCATCTAAATAGGTCTCAGCACAACAGTAGAGGTGGGAAATTTGGGCCAAGGCCATTGGGGCAAAATCCTACTTAACATTGGTACATGATCTCCTGGAGGCGCATGTCACTTTACATAAGGAATAAAGATGTGATTCCTGCCCTGAGAAGCTCGCAACTTAAAGGCCCATCAAAGTCAACGAGAGCCTTTCCAATAACATCAGTGGCCTTTGGATCAGCACCTGGGAGTTCAGTTATGCATGATGGGCCAACTGATACTATACTGTAGTGTAATTTACATGGGGAGCATTGTCCAGGATAGTGGAATTATCCTCTGCTTTTGTGAAACATGCCATAGGATTTTTAACTTCCACCTGGACAGCTACCAAAGGTGTGCTACTCTCTGCAACATCTCATCCACTGAATGGCACCTGTAACGATACCTCCTTTACTACCATACGTCTATGCCAGCATTGACTGCAGCCCCTAGTCCTGGTGGGTCAAATCCACCTCTCTGCAGGTATCGACCACAAAGCCTATTCACTGTAAATACCACTTGCTGGCCCTTTGCACAAGGGTGACGGTTACCTGGTGTGACTGTAACCATAATCATCTGACCTACTGCTGCTAACAGAGACCTGCTTGCCACAGGCGATCTCCCTCCCAAGTGTAATCAGATCAAAGGATAGGCACAGCTTCTGATTTTGTCTAGCAGCATAGCTCACTCCATCAGTTATTGTTGCTCTGCCTGCTGCTTTCTGTTGTTTTGAGAGTGCAAAGGGGTCAAGCCATAAGACTGAGAGATGGACTAAGACTTGAACCAATAGGAATTAACTAGATGCTTTTTGATCCCTATTGTTGGTCCAGTGCAGGGCAGCTGAAATGACAGCATTTGGTATAAAGCCATTTGCAATAGTAACAACAAAGCTGGCTTTAGAAGGGTGATTAGTTGACTGAGGAGCCTTTCACTGCTGGATCACTGGTTGAAATCCAGACCAGGCTGCAAGTCACCCAAAGCGATTACCATCTGATGAGTGGTTTATTTAAAATAAATCTTTACCTCCTACCTTTCTAAGGTTCACTTTATTAGTAATTATAACCATGCTACTGTGATAACGCATTTACAGAGGATTAACACTAGCAGCAGCCAGTCCGATTTGTCCTTAGAATCTGTGAATTAACACTCACTCATTCCAGGAATCTAAAATGAGAACCTAGATTAGTAACTCTAACCTTGGGCTACCAGTAGCTTTTACCAATATTACATAGAAGGGACAGCTGTTAAAGTGACTGATGAAATTTGGGCAAGAGGTGGCATTTTGATTTTTTTTTCCTGCTAATCGGAGCTGTTCTATTTGGTTGTCTGATCAGTTGTTAAAATGGACTGGCATTGACTTTGGTGTCGATTTTGCTTTCATTCTATGTGGGGGTTAAGATTAGGGACTATTTGGGGCTCTCTCTTTGTGAGAAAGTTACAGCTAAGACAAATCAGGATACAAACCACCAGAGCAAGGCTATGAAGTCCAATAATAAATGACATTAGTAATATTTTGCGGGGACTGAGAGTCAGGACTCCTGGTTCCCAGGCAAATGACACTGCAAAATGGCAAAGTATTCTTATTAATGTCCTCCTCTGTCCACCTTTTTTCACATAGTAGAGATTATGAACAGCTCAAAGGCTGACTGACATTCAACTGAGCCTTGTAAAGGCAGTTAGCTGAAAACACAAGGGCCTGATCAAAATGGATGGTGGATTCCCATAGGGCACCTTTTTTCACCAGGGTGGAAGCCACTTGCTTAATGTGAGTGACATGTAGGTAAATGAAATAATACCCTACCAGCCTGCTGTCATTGGAAAGGAATACAGATGGAGACTGAACTGCCAGGTGGAGCTGTCTTGAAGGTCAGAGCATTTTATTTAGCACGAATCAGTGTCATTTGTGGAGATGAAATCTGTTCAGACTTTAATAGGATAAATCACAAGGGATCTTCCAGGATAAATCAAAAAGGCTTTTTTCCAAAGCAGTAAGTAATTTGAATGAAGAACCAATGCATGGCTTTTAAAATTGAGACTCATGCAGTATTTTGAAAAGAAAGGGCGAGAGCAATTCCTGATAAAGGGGCGGGGAATCAGCATTGCCACACCGACTTCCCCAACTGGCAGCTCATAGAATAACTGATCACTAGGATGGCTTAATGCTCATTGAGTGCAAAATCCACCCCCTGTACATTTGCCACTGAATTTAGTGGGGATCCGATGACTTTAGAGAAAGTGGAGTATGTAGGAGAAGAAATTTTCAACATGTCCTGACAGTTAACTTGCAACTCCGAGAGGGAAGTAGAGCTGGGTTCATGCCATAGGTTTAACATTGTTGATTCCCAGGCTCAGAAGAGAGTGTAAATCAATAGCTAGCAATGGCAAACACTTAAGTTGAATAATAGAGAGATAATATTATACTGTATATAGTTTCCTCCAAAGACCTTGGCTTAAATAAATGTCTAAATTCAAGTCTACCGCTGTTTCCATCTAATTCTATTATACAGTCTCTATTTAGACTCTGTTGCTTGATCCATTTCTGACTTTGGTCTCAGTAGCATTTATATAAAGCAATATATCATTTTTCAGTCTGCCCACAGTGTTTTCTCAACCTGCTTTCTAGTTTTTCTGGAGGCAGCGATGTCTAGTGGTTAGAGCAGACTTGAATCAGGATTCCTAGCCTGTAGTCCCTTCTCTGCTGCTGGCCTGCAGTGTTACTTTGGGCAAATCATTCAACCTCTTTGAGAGTGATTTTAAGAGTTTGATCGATGCCCCCGTTGAATTCAATGGCAAAACTCCCATTTACTTCCACAGGCATAGAATAGGACCCTCAGGACTCTGTTAAGTAAATGAGAATTTTGCCATTAAATTCAATGACAGCAGAATCAAACACTACATGAATATTAATACTTAGCTTTTAGATAGTGCCTTTTACCCCTAGATCTCAAAGCACTTTACAAAAGAAGTTATTTTTTTTTCATTATGACCATTTAACAGACGGAGAAACTGAGTCATAGAGAGGCGCGAAGTGACTTACCCAAGATCAAACTGCAGTGACTCCCACTCCAGTTCCCTATATATTGGACCACATTGCTTCTCTTTAATTGGCTTGTGATGTACCCAGCGCTAGTACTATTGGAGTGTACGCAATAATGAGCTAAATCCCCGGGCTGCAGAGCTGCAGCGCTTCTCCTTCAACAACAACAAGGAGTCTGGTGGCACCTTAAAGACTAACAGATTTATTTGGGCATAAGCTTTCGTGGGTAAAAACCTCACTTCTTCGGATGCATAGCATCTCCTTCAACGTTTTATTCCTCCAAACTATTAATGCTGCCCGGTGTGCTTGGGGAAACAAACACTGAAATCTACCAATGAAGATAACACTCCTGTGTATTTGTTTTTCAGCCACAGCCCAGCTCACAAGTATTACCTAACATCAGACCCAATCACTGGCTCCATCTACCTCTCTGACACTAACAGCCGACGCATCTATAAGATCAAGTCGACCTCCATCGTGAAGGATGTTGTCAAGAATTCGGAGGTGGTGGCAGGGACTGGGGATCAGTGCCTTCCCTTTGATGAAACCCGCTGCGGAGATGGGGGCAAAGGCACCGAAGCAACACTCACTAACCCCAGGGGTAAGACGCAGCCTCTTCCTACAAGCATTTTAAAGCGGGCTTTGAAAAAGGTGCCAAACCAACAGTTCTGGAATACCACAGAACAGGTATACAAGCTTCCCCAGGGCAACCCGCTAACATGCCTCAGGGTACGTCTACACTACCCGCTGGATCGGCGGGTAGTGATCAATCTATCGGGGATCGATTTATCGTGTCTAGTGTACATGCGATAAATCGATCCCTGATTCCTCTGCCGTCGACTCTTGTACTCCACTGCGGCGAGATGCGGAAGCAGAGTTGACGGGGGAGCGGCAGCAGTCAACCCCACACCGTGAGGACGCGAGGTAAGTCGACCTAAGATACGTCGACTTCAGCTACGCTATTCTTGTAGCTGAAGTTGCGTATCTTAGGTCAATATCCCTCCCCACTCCCCCCCAGTGTAGACCAGGCCTTAGTCCTGAGCTGGAGGGATCACTGCTAGGGATAAATGGATTGTTCAACCCCAGGCCCTTCCAGTCCTTAGCCTTGTATTGAGACTGCTAAGAATGGTGCCAATTTGGAGAGGGGTGATTTTATGGACTTGTGTCCAGTGTGAACTGTACTGAGAGGACCAATCCATTTCATATACCACTTAGCCCCCCAAAACACCATGAGAGAATTACAACTTTTGGTCACTACCCATCTGGACTACATTCAGTTAAATTCAGTTCAGTTCATTGAGACTTTATTGGCATAAAAGGCTCTGCAAGTGTTGCTGTATATAAAATAGAGACAAACCCCTCAGGTATCTCTCAGAGGTAAGTTGAAGCCAGGGTTACACACTGCAGTTTGATCCCTTGTGATACAGGGCTTGTCTACACGAGAAAGTTACACCGGTTTAACTACAAATATGATTTTAACCATTATAGTTAAGCCCATGCAAAAGGCTATGTGGACACTGATTTTGATACAAAAGTGTCTTATTTCAATGTAGTTTAAACCTGTTCTGGTCAATTTAACCTAAACTGAAATAAGCCCGCTTAAACCAAAATAAGAGAGTTTACATAGACTTTTACACTGGTTGAACTAATTTGGTTTAAAATCACACGTTTAGTCAAACCAGTGCAACTCTTTATGTAGCCAAGTCCTCAGACTGGCAATCTCAAATTGACGAGCTCTGCATGCAATTACCAACCTCCTGAGCCAGCCACTGTTCCTTGATCAATCCAGTCTTAAGACCAGATTGCAGTGAGGCTGTGATATATGGAGGAGAGAGGGTACTGTTGGCTTTCACATCTTTATTCAAACATTTCACCCAAAAAGCCCAGATACCTTTCCAAGTAGGACATATGCTTCCCATGCATGTGTTATCTCACTGGGATGGTGGCCTTTACACTCATTTGGTTTTGCTCAGTGTTGACAGGCTTGTGTTGCAAAGACTTGTTCTCACTTTAACGATGGATTGTATTCAAATGCAGTGGCTGGGTTGCAGCCGAAGGGAAGTCAGCCCTGCGGTTTTATTTTTTTTAGAGGAAATACCTTCATTCATACTATATGATGGACGGCTGCATGTGTAAAAGTGAGGGAAGATCCTCTGCAGAGACTGACTGATGCTGCTGTTATAGATGAGTTAAATGCGCAAGGAGCCCCTTCTGCCTCTCTGGTTGCATGTCTTGTTGCCTGTTGGTTAGGAACCTAGGGAATTATTTACGAGGTGTTGGCTTTAAAAACAAAAAAGTCACACTTGGGCCTCCTGCCTAGCTACATCTGCACATTTAGCGTCAGGGTGTGGCAGGTTTCTCTCTCCGTCACAGGGAGAGGTTATAGGACCCTGTTTTCCATCAGCACTCCCATCTCCAAGCCTGTGCACCTGGCTGGAATCTCTGGAGTGGGGGAACCTCCTGACAAATACATGGGGCTTTTCATGTGTCGCTTTCACAGTGGAGCAATGGAGGTGGAGACAGCAGGGCTGTGTCTCTCCTGGCTAGACGGGTTGGGAAATTATTTTTCTTGACATACAGATGACATTATTGTTATGGCATCCCAGAAACGAGAACTGATTTAGCGACCTTTCGTGTCGGCTCCAGTTGTGAATCTTTGTTATGTGTGGGCTAGTTATGATTCCTACATTTCCCCCTCTAGAAGGTGGGGGAAATCATACTTTCCTTCCTCCTAGGGGTGTTGTGAGGCTTACCTAAATAATATTTGTAGTATGTTGTTATGAAATTGTGCAAAGTATTATGGGGGCCACTGAGGGGAGCAGAACTCAAGAGTTCTGGACTCCCAGCTTCATGATCCAGCCTCTTAGTGATTTGAACTCTTGGGAGGCTGCTCCTCCACCTCAAAAGTGAAACCGGTGTGAATTGATGCATTAAGGCATCTCTGATATTTCTTGTGCTTCAATGTAGAACCTGTTTGGCCTTTGGAAATTTTGAAAAATAAAACCACATCTAGGGTGGGAACGGGAATCACAAGCAACAAACTGCCAAAACATGTCACGTGAATTTTCATATACATTTTGTCCCCACTTTCATCCAGCTCTACTTCCACCCATGAATTTGTTGAGTCACCTGAGTAAATAGCTCTGACTAATGTGACTTGCTCCCCATTCATCTCAATAAATTATTAACACTGAGGCTGAATGTATCCAGGAGTTCGGGCAGCTGCTGGCCAGGGAAGCTTTTGGAAGATTCATTCTGCAGCTAGCTCTGCAAGGCTCTACTCTTTCTAAGTCTGAAGCCACGTCTTGACCCAAAATATTAATCTAGGCATGGGAGCAGGAACTTTGGTTTGCAACAGAGAAGCAAGGTCCCCTTTCCAGCTTGTATGCAGCTACCAGGGAAGCAGAGGTCTTTGCTTGCATGGACAGCTTCAGCAGGGGGATCTCTCCCACTTGCCAGAAAATACTCAAGAAGATGAATGTGACAATCTTGCAGAGCTAGCTGTAGCCGATGAAGAGTCAGGCCCAAGGTATCAAAACCCTCACCTGGACTCTCCATGGCCCATTCCCTCCTTGGCTCCTCTGCTGAAACAGGGCATATTAGAAATACAGCAGATCAATAGATAAAACACAGGTGGCAGTTGCAGGATCGGTGGTATTTGTTAATCATTGGTCTGGCCCTTCCAATTCATTTAACACAGAGCGTGGCAGAGCTTTCAGATGCTAATGAATTTCAGTATACTCTGTACATTAAAGTGTTATCACTTTCTAATTATCATCTGCTAATACTGATCTTATTCTACAAGCAAGCTTTAAAAAAAATATTAGAACTCTAGCTTGTCAGAGTGTTTTGTTTCCATCTAAGCACTCGCCAGTGGGTCTTGTCCCGAAAATGTTGTGGCAGTGAAATTGCCAAGAAGCCTGCAATTAACAGAGATCCAAGTGACAAGACTGACACAATATGAAGATCGTTTCAGAAGGGGGGGAAAAGTCCATCCATTCAGCGCCACAAAAGAGATGCAAAATGAAGTAATTAATTTGAGGACAGATCATTTCCGTCGGTGTGTAGTACTGAATGCATGAGCAAAACCTCAATTGTTCACTAAGTGCTCATCAATTCTAGCAGAATAAAAAAATAACAGGAAAGACAAGCATTTATCCAGCCAGACAAGGAAGCTCCATGTATAGGTTTCTTCTGAACCTAACTAACTTGTATTTGGGTTGTGAGGATTAGAGGAGATCCCATTCCTTTACATCTTCTCTGCCATCGGACGAGGATCTCCATTCAGCATCGTATGTACTGAGCTGTGCGCCATGAGCTGCCGCATTCATTTCACATGATCTTATTGGGATTTTTGGTTAATAGGTGCCCAGGTGTAGGGTAACTACTTTTAGCTGTTC
The DNA here is from genome assembly GCF_028017835.1 of Emys orbicularis. Classification (NCBI taxonomy): domain Eukaryota; kingdom Metazoa; phylum Chordata; order Testudines; family Emydidae; genus Emys; species Emys orbicularis. The sequence continues at coordinate 353,188,377 of NC_088683.1, forward strand.
CTACTCTCTGGTGTCAGTTCGCCCTGCAGCTTCGTGCTGTCCTGTCATCAGGCCACGAGGCCCTGACGTTACAAAAGAAATGCCCTCATGACACAGCGTTCCACCAGCATAACGCATTATCATGACACTTCAATGGCACTGCAAGCCCTGCTTGCTAAAGGATGTTGACCACCCCAGAGGAGCTGGGGTGATTTCACATTTGGCAGCCCAGATCTTAAAATTCTGAGGTGCCGTACTGCAGTCCTTACTCAGGTAACTTCAGTGGGAATCTCATCTGATTAAGGTATCTGCACACCTGGGCTTTTGATTTGCAGGCCAACCATCTTTAATTCTAATTGTGTTGCTGTAGGTAAACGAGAGACGGCTTGTGCTAATGCAGCTTACATTTCAGAGGCCTTCGGTTCAGCATGTGAACTAGACTCAGCTGTGCCTACTGTAAGTAGCCTGCCCAAAAGATGGAACTTCCTGTAATTAACTCCCCAAAAGGGTCCCCTTCCAGAGAGGAAAAATGAAAATTCCTTTAAGAGTTGAAGTGGTAAATTAAGCCCGAGAATAGCCCTGACCACTATAGTCTGCTACACAGTAACCATCAGCTACTTCTCTCCCTCCAAACTGAAAACTACCCGTTTCCAAGGCATCGGTCTAAAGGAGGGTGGAGCTCCTCATTATGAGAACATCAGAAAGTTTAATTCCAAGAAGAGCAAGTAAAGTGACCTAGTGTGGAATATACACCATACGAAGAGAGGCTGATGGCACTTATTTAATGCCTGTATCCCATCTCCTGGGTTTGATCTGTGGTGAGTTCATTGGGCAATGAGGGGAAGCTGAGAGGGCTCTAAACAGCCTTCCTTTCTCCCCTGCCAGCCTCCAGCCTAAAGAGCAGCTGGACAGTCCACTAGGGACCATTCTGTTGGCCCACGATAACCAGAGGCCCTGCACTGCCCTCATACACAGCCTGCATGGAGAGCAGGATGGAGCAGGTGACATAATAGCAGCATTAGGATTTCCCTACATCAGGAATCCCCATCTACGCCTTTAGGGCAGCTTTAAGCCAGCAGGGAAAAGGGGACTCAGGCTAAACCAAGGATCAGGCCCTTTTCTTCCTTTGTCTATACCACTGAATTCTCTTTCCCTGTTACTATTTAACTAGACAAGTATAACGTTTAACTCACTAAAGCATTTGGGATTACCATTTTTAGGAAAGATACTTTGCAAAATAAAGTTGTATTGTGTTGGTGGTTAGAACTGAACCCTGGAAGCAAATATACACATGGCCTGATTTTGCTGTAGCTGGCTAATCAGCCCAGACTGCATTACCCAGACATCAGACCCAAGTGTCGACCGCTGTGAAGAGCTGTCAGCATACTTGGCTGATAAGCTCAACCGAAAACATATGGAACTAACTAGGAAAGAAAATTCCAGTCCTGACCAAATTGTATTATCCAGCCCCCACCCCTGACTGAGCTTGTACCCATCACATATGCTGGAGCTCAAGAAGCTCTGAAAAATATTAAAGCCCCAAGCTTTGAAATGGGTTCCGGCCCCTCTTGGCTGATAAAAACCAGTAAAGAACTAAGCCCACTACTAATGGAAATAGTTGATGCCCTTCTTCAGAGATGCATACCTACTAAACCCTTTGAAAAGCGCAGTACCATCCCAAGTCCAACCACCCATTCCTGGGCAATATAACTGAGAAAATAGTAACCACCAAGCTGTAATGGCATGTGACCTCCTGGTTGGCTCACAATCAGGGTTCAGACCACGGCACAGCACAGAAACTGTTCTAGTGGCATTAAAAGACAACCTCCTTAAGTCCATGGGAAAGGCAAGATCTCTATGCTCATATTACTGGACCTCTCTGCAGCCTTTGACACAGTGGGGCACAAGCTACTGCCAACCCATCTACGTGACATAGCAGGAGTAGATGGCCCAGCACTACAGTAGTTTCAATCATTCTTCTGCCACAGAACTCAGAGGGTGGTGTTAGGTATCTGCTCCTTCTCTCCAAAGGTCCTCACCTGCAGATTCTCACAAGTATCTGTAATGTACATGTCCCAGACTGGTGGGTGAGCTAGTGAGATGCCAAGGACTTAGCTGCCAACAGTATGCCAGTATTATTCCACTAGATATCTCATTGTAAACCAATGCAACCACTGCCACTGCTAAAACATCAGAATGCAGCCAAGAAATCCAACTCCTGGTTAAAGAATGGCTGGCTAAAGCTGAACCCAAGCAAGACCAAAGTGATGCTAGTCGGAAAGGGGACACACTTCAAAGAACTGGCCAAGATGTTGTCTCCACCTTTCATTAAAGGTGTACAGCCCCCTTCATCAAAGTATTGTGAAGCCTCAGCGTCCTGTTTTACTCCTCACTAAGCTTGTATGACCAGGTAGCATCAGTATCTAGAAATGCCCTTTTTCACTTCCAGCTCACTATGAATCTTTGTCCCGTAAGCACAGATGAGGACCTGGACACAGTGATCAATGCATTCATGTCCTCCAGACTGAATTACTGTAATTCACTGTATTTGAAGTTGAATGTGAAGATGATGCTCAGACTTCAGCTGATACGGGATGCGGCTGCACGCTTTCTCCATGGTTTAGGTCACCATGAGCTCATCAGGCCCATGCACCAATGTCAGGCCCAGTCAGCTTCTGATGTCAGTTTAAGGCTTTGGTCCTAATCTTCAAAGCAATTAATGGCTCAAGCCGCAGCTACATCAAAGACTGAATTTCAAAGTATAGTTGCACTCCTCTGGGGCAGTGCACATCACAAAGCCTGGGACAAAGCATGTGGAAGCTGAGGACAAAGCGTTCTCAGCCAGGGGATCTGGTTATTAACCATACTCCCAGAGGAGATCAGGGGAGCCAAGAGTCTGACTGTCTATAGGAAATGCTGCAAAACCTTCCTCTTCAAAAAGGGCCTTTTGAGCAGTAGAATGACATTCACATCATTGTTACTTTCTCCTATCCTAAGAAACCCGAACCCAAAATACGAAATTAATAGACTCTAAAAGATGGAAAAACCCTTCCCCAAGCATAGTTTTAACCTGAAAAGGGAGACCTGTCAGAGACTCCATGAAGTCCACCATGGACTTTCAATATTGCCATTCATTTTCTATTGAAGGGGCTAAGGTATTACAGTGATGGGCAGCTGTATAAAACACTAAGATTGAGAATTCCATTAACTTCTACTCTTGATTTATACCAATATGAAAGAGAGGTGAATGTGGTCCTTGATTTCTGTTCCGGGCTTTGCCAGTGACTCACTGTGCGACCTTGTGAGAGTCACTTTATCTCTCATTTTTCCCATCTGCAAAATGAAGATGATCATGCCTAGCCCATAAGGGTGCTGTGAGGTCTAATTTGTAAGTATAAAGCCCTATGAGAGCCTCTTATGACAGGGGCTTTAGAAATGCAGAGTACAGATAGCCTGGGAAAAAGAGAATTAAGGGAGGTTGTGTAAACAGGGCAAGTGCTTGAGAAGTGATGCTAGAAGGGGCCTGAGGGTGGTTAAAGGTGGAGCAGTGGTCTGAAGCTAAAGATGGAAAAGTTCAAATCAGACATTTAGAATGTGTCTTATGAGAAAGGGGAATAAGACAATGAAATAAGTGGTCTACATGTGTTCACAGAAAGGTTAGTTAAAATGCTGTGGGATTAATATATGGAAAAGCTCTCTTTTTCTTTCAGCAATTCATTGAAAATCCCGTACTACGTTCAAAGAATGGACAGTGATTCCTAAATAAAATTGTAGGGCCTAGTTCTCTGCTGCAGTTAGTTGCTACTGACTTCAGTGGAGTAGTGCCAGGTTTCATTGGCCCACTGGTTGGCCAAATCAAGTATAATTAACTTTTATTCCATTAATAAATTTCTCCCAGCGTCCTCATTCACTTAGGCCCTGAACTCCTTTCACTCCGGTGAGAGTTGGCACAAGCCTTTAGACATCATCATTTATAAAAAGGCATATGCAGGGCCGGCGCAACCCATTAGGCAAACTAGGCGGTCGCCTAGGGCGCTACAATTTGTGGGGCGGCGACCGCGGCGGCATTTCGGGGCGGGACCTTCCGCCGCCTAGGGCAGCAGAAAAGCTGGTGGCGCTCCTGGGCATATGTCGAGCAATGCTAAAAAACATTTGTTGCCTCAGCAAGGTATTTTGTTATCCTCTGGTGACCTTTCATTTGTGATTTCCCTGCTCTTCTCCTTCCTAGGCATCACTGTGGACAAGTTTGGGTTGATTTACTTTGTAGACGGCACCATGATCAGACGTATTGACCAGAATGGGATTATCTCAACTATGCTGGGCTCCAATGACTTGACATCTGCCAGGCCTCTCAGCTGTGACTCTGCCATGGACATTTCTCAGGTACCAAAACTTGTATCAAATCAAAAGACCAGGCCAGTTTTACTCTTGCTCTCCTATAACGACTAGGGGCAGGCTTGCTTTTTTGTCACTAGATAATTTGGCACAGCACAGTTTTAGGACTGAATCAAATTAACATCTGGGAAATAGTGATAGGATGCTGTGGTGCCAAAATTAGCATCAGCTGGAAAACAAGTATCTTGAATTGCATCAAATTGCAAATTGGTTGCCACTACCGTCATCCTGGGCTTTTAAGTCCTGCTGGTTAAAGGCAAAAAACCCAAAAAGTTCTGTGTTTGATTATTTCTTTATTTGTGGCTGGGACAGTAGGCAAACCTGTTACTGGCCAGGACTCAATTTTCTGGGGTGCTGCCCATCCCATCAAATAATGCCAGTTTGGAGGTACAGTCATTTAAAACCTTTTTTGCCATTTATTATTGGCTGGCCGGAGGAATGTCACCCCGTTCTGCAAAAATACAAATCCTAGCTGGTGGGCTAAGTACTGTTATTCAGCCACAATGGATATCAATGGGGTTTCCCTTTTGTAACTACCTACATAATTTTCATGCTCCCATATGGAATCTATTCTTCATGTTTTCCCCCCTAATTTGAAAAGATTACTCTTGCTTCTTTGTAGCAGGTTCCCACTGTCCGCAATTCATGAAAAGCTAAAATTACAAGTTTAAAAGCTCTCATGCCTCATATAGAGGTAAATTTTGATGGTTAAAGGCCATCTTGCAGCATAATGGCCCCCATCTCACAAGCATATTCCTTTCTTTAACAGGATCTTAGTGCCAATCAGAGGAAGTTTATTGTGGACCAGGCTTTTTAAAAATATATTTTCAGCTCGCTTATAGCTTTTATATAATAATGTCCTCTTTAAACAGTTCTGAGATGGGTTCAAAATATGCCATCTGCATCCCCCGTCTCCCCATTCTTTAAAGTGAAAGGAGCTGTTCTCAGATAGTTCTGAGACAGACAGACACAACAGACAAGTTTTAAAAAAAACTCAGCTTGGGGAACTATCTTTTCATCATTTATAGTGACTAGAAAAGTCTCAGCAGTCAGGCCCCTGAGGCACTGCGAGACCAGAGGGCATGAAATATTTAGCTGCCAACATTGACAAGAAGTGGGTTTTAAGGAACTGAAAATTCCCTTGTCAGTTCTGAGTAAACTCTGCTCTTGACGCTAACTCAAGGCTGCAGTGGAGCAATGCTCTAAAGACTATATGGGAATGTATGGAGACATGCATTATTGAAGGGAAAACCACAGGCTATAATGTTGTACCACAGGAAGGGTTAAAGTAGGCCAGGAGCCAAGAAAAGATGGGGATTTTTGAGAGTGGAGCAGAGGGAGACTAGCCAGCGCTTAGCTCGCTGTGTCTAGCACTGAGACTCATGCCTCACAAACTAGGGTGTTAGAAGTCACAAGACCAACCTGTGTTGTAACTGGCACCCTTTAATAAATAAGTGTAGGAAGAGTTTGAACATGATTGAAGGATCAAAACCAGACCATATGTTCGATGCTCTCTAGCAGTGACACGCGGCCAGTGGCTCGAGAGCCATGTGGGGCTCTTGGGGTGTCTGTGGATCTGACAGGAGCTCCTCTAACGCTGCTTGGTCTCATACAAAGGCAGCAGTGAGAGTGAGTTCTCTAGGCCTCAGTCTACTGGTGACCCCTTCACATCCTTCCAAAGAGCTAGAGAAGGTGGGGACAAGGAGAAACAGCAGCCAGGGATAAGGTGGCAGAAAGAGATGTATCAGAGTGGCAGAGGGGCACCCTAACATTGCACTGCAGTGTGTGTGCCATGATATGTGTCATTGTAAAGTCACAACAGCGCAACATTACCCCAGGGTACAGGGGAAGGAAGCGGCATAACAGGAGCAGGGAGGGGATGAGCATCTCTGCTCTGCAAATTTTAAATTGGCATATGATCCCTTAGGGACTACAATCAGCTGTCATATGTTGTAGCAACCTAACGGGTAACTCAAACTTACACCAGGGCCAGGGCTGGTGCTGCTGCAGCTTGGGGAATCAGGGAACTGGACTCTAGAAACTTTCACTATGACTAGGACTATCACTATGAGAGATCTTTTAAGAACGGTTGGCCAAAAAACTGTTTAAAAGCCTGCCCTGGAGAGATTCTACCAATGTGATATATGCCATCATGTGCCAGCAATGCCCCTCTGCCATGTACATTGGCCAAACCAGACAGTCTCTACGCAAAAGAATAAATGGACACAAATCAGACGTCATAACATTCAAAAACCAGCTGGAGAACACTTCAATCTCCCTGGTCACTCAATTACAGACCTAAAAGTGGCAATACTACAACAAAAAAACTTCAAAAACAGACTCCATCAAGAAACTGCTGAATTGGAATTAATTTGCAAACTAGACACCATTAAATTAGGCTTGAATAAAGACTGGGAGTGGATGGGTCATTACACAAAGTAGAACTATTCCCCCTACTGTTACTCACACCTTCTTGTCAATTGTTGGAAATGGGTCATCCTGATTATCACTACAAAAGTTGTTTTTTCTCCTGCTGACAATAGGCCACCTTAACTGATTACACTCGTTATAGTGGGTATGGCAACACCCATTTTTTCATGTTCTCTGTGTGTGTATATATATCTCTTCCTACTGTATTTTCCACTGCATGCATCTGATGAAGTGAGTTTTAGCCCACAAAAGCTTATGCTTAAATAAATTTGTTAGTCTCTAAGGTATCACAAGTACTCCTCATTCTTTTTAAGGTGACCAAAACATCCTCCAGACAGACCTGCTCTCCATCCCTCCCACTGCAAAATCACACATGCTGCGGGAGACCCTCTTAAAATTATTTGGCTCCCTTCAGCTCAATGTCGAACCACTTCTTTTTATATGAAACAAAATAAAATTATCTCAAAGTGTATTTCTACGGCTCTTATTAACACTGAAATGTCTTGGAATGTAAAAGGATGCCAAATTATATTGAAATTTTCATGTTAGAGCTACGTTACCCACGTAGAGGTAAAATTCTCTTAGGTTTGGGATTATTCTTAGCAAATCAAACAGTATCCTCAATTGAGAGGCAATATGTTCCATGGTTAGAGCAGGAAATTGGGATCCCCGACTCTCACCTCTACTCCTGACTCACTGTGGCTTTAACCGCTCTCTGCCTCAGTTTACCCATATACAAAATGAGTTGGTAAAGCATTATTATTACTTAAATTTGGTCTTCCATAATGCTTAACGCCATGAAAAAACACTGTGAAGCAAGCATTTGATTTCATGCAGTGAAATAAATAAACTGAATTGATTGAGAATTCATATTTATCCATGGTTTCAGGACCAATGCCTGGATCCCAAGGCCTGTACTAAGTTTTCAAAAAGATGTTCATAGCTTGCATGCACAAAATATGCAGTTACAACACAGCACGTTTAGTAGCACAAACAGCTACCCATGTTGTCTACAAGCCTGTATAGCTTGCACATGCCATTTAGGCACCTCTTCTGGAACACATAGATTGTAATCTGTTTAGAGTAGGGGCCATCTTTCTGTTATCTGATTGTACACCACCTCGCACAATGGCGCTTGGGGACCTTGATGTGCTCCCACAATACAAATAAATATTTATTTAGTTCTCTCTCTTATTTCTCTTTTTAATCACATGCCAAACACACTACGTACCTAGCTATTGGATGGATGAGTGGAAGCTTTTAGAGATTTGATTGATAAGGCTGATTTTGGGAAGCAAATAGAAAAAATAGACATTTTAACAGTTTCTTTGTGTTGTTCCATTGTTAGGTTCGTCTAGAGTGGCCCACAGATCTGGCAGTCAACCCGATGGATAATTCCCTGTATGTCCTCGATAATAACGTTGTGTTGCAGATCTCTGAAAATCACCAAGTGCGCATTGTGGCCGGGAGGCCTATGCACTGCCAGGTCCCAGGCATTGATCACTTCCTCCTCAGCAAAGTGGCAATACATGCAACTTTGGAATCTGCCACGGCTTTGGCCGTCTCCCATAACGGGGTCCTGTATATCGCTGAGACCGACGAGAAGAAGATCAACCGCATCAGGCAGGTCACCACCAACGGGGAAATCTCCCTTGTTGCTGGTGCACCAAGCAGCTGTGACTGCAAAAATGATGCCAACTGTGACTGCTTCTCTGGGGATGATGGCTATGCAAAGGATGCCAAGCTCAATGCCCCTTCCTCCCTAGCAGTGTGCGCAGATGGGGAGTTGTATGTTGCTGACCTTGGAAACATCCGAATCCGCTTTATTCGGAAAAACAAGCCATACCTCAACACACAGAACTTATATGAGTTGTCCTCTCCTATAGACCAGGAACTCTACTTGTTTGACACCAGCGGTAAACACCTTTATACCCAGAGCCTACCCACCGGAGATTACCTTTACAATTTTACCTACACCGGAGATGGAGACATAACCTTGATCACTGATAACAATGGTAACTTAGTCAATGTCCGGAGAGATTCCACTGGGATGCCACTCTGGCTGGTGGTGCCAGATGGCCAGGTCTACTGGGTGACAATTGGCACCAACAGCGCTCTCAAGAGCGTGACAGCACAAGGGCATGAAGTGGGTATGATGACGTACCATGGCAACTCTGGTCTTCTTGCCACCAAGACCAATGAAAATGGATGGACAACATTTTATGAGTAAGTGCTGCTAGGATAATATGCCTTTGGCACCATTTTGTATTCCATGTAATGTTAATGGAATAAAATTCACTGGATGAAATTCACCCCAGTGTAGAATGGCCGAAGAGCAAAGCATCAGGTCCCACGTAAGCTCTTAGTACAGGATTTAAGTGGTATATAGTGTGGACTGAACTCTCTGCACTGAGTGAATTTTACCTATAGATTTAGGCTGAGATATTCAAAGCTACTTAAAGGATGTGGATGCCCAATTCCCGTTAATTTTAGTTGGAACTGGAAAGTTAAGCTGGATATCGGAAAATCTTACTGAGCTTTGAAAATCTCAGTCTGGGGTTTGGGAAAGATCCAAAGGAGTTTCCAGGCTCGCAGAGGAGCAGGATCAGCTGACCCCACCAAGTACAGGGGAAAACCCGCACACCCCAGCGGGACTGAAACTAACACCCTCTATAGCCCAGAACAGGAGTACTATAGAAACTCAGCCAAGAGGAGCTGATTGGCTGCCCCTGCCAGCCTGAGCTGACTCTGTGCAACGTTCTGTCTGACCAAAGGGGGCACAGATGCATTAACACACCAGCTCCCACTAGGGCTCCTAGGTGTGATGTTGGATGATGATGATGATAATAATAAGAGTTCTTAAGTCTCTATTGAGGGGTCTGTAGGGAATCACGGCCCACCCACTCCACTGGGTTCCAGCTCAGGGTCCTTAAACCAGACAGGCAGAATCAATCCTCCACAACTCCTCCTGCTGTGCCCTGAGCTCCTTCCTACCTCCCTAGGCTCTGTAGGCTTCTCCAGCCTGTAGATCCGGTTGTCCCTTCTCTGCGGTGTTGTCTCTGGGCATCTTCTCACCAGCTGGCTGGCAGGACTTTACATCTCCAGCCTGCTTGCTCCTCTTCAAGGCCCCACTCCCCTCTGCTTCTCAGCTCTTTTTTTCTCCTAGCGGCTATGAGGCTGCCAATCAGCGCTGGCTGGTACTTGCTGCATTAACTGCTTGGTTGTCAGGCCAGCATGGGTCTGTAACCCCCAGTGATACCTAGTCATGGACCAGGACCCCATGTGCTAGGTGCTGTACAAACACAGAACAAAAAGAAACTCCGTGTCCCAAAGAGCTGACAATCTTAAGTATAAGACAAGAGACAACAGATGGGGACAGACAGAAAGGGAGCAAGTATCAGGGGGTAGCCGTGTTAGTCTGTATCTACAAAAACAACAAGGAGTCTGGTGGCACCTTAAAGACTAACAGTTTTATTTGGGCATAAGCTTTCGTGGGTAAAAACCTCACTTCTTCGGATGCATCACAGTGAGACAATATTGGTCAGGATGGTAGGTGGTGTCTCAGCTCACCAGCAGGCCGACTGTTAGTAAGTTATTTGTAGGCTTCATGGCAAAGGAGAGTTTTAAGGAGGGATCTGAAGGACGATAATGAGTTACTGTGCGGATGGGTACGGGAGCTTCTCCCACGTGTTGAGGGGCAGCATGGGAGAAAGCATTAATATGCTTATTTGAATATTTTCCAAGTGGGCAAAGGAATCTGACAGTCTCTTGTTCACTCCCCTGCCAGAGCTCCTACTATATGTGCTCCAGTGTTTTGTCCAATCTAGTTTTATATGGCTCAGGGTGTAGGACTGACACCACTCCCCTAGGAAGACAATTCCACAGTCATTAGATTATAATGTCACTATTATTGTTATTGGTATGCTTTGTTACGTGCCAGCCGTGTGCTCAGTGCTTTATGGGACACTCCCTGTCCCAGGGGACTCACAGGCATAGAGAAGACAGGATGCGCTGGGAAGCCCAAGGCAAGGATGATTTGGGGCGGGTGTTTGGTTTAGTTTAGATAGTGCATCTCTAGCAGGTAATGGGAGAAAGGTTGGTGACTTGGTATAGAAACCTGAATGGAATTGAATGTATGTGCAGGATAAGGCTGAAACAGATATTTAGAGAGAGAAAGAACAAAGAATAAATGGCCAGATTGGCGTGTGCTTCACTGCAGCTTTTACACTTCATTGCCCCTAATTTACCCCAGTTGTATCTCTATTGTCCCTAACTGAGTTAGACCCAGGATCATTTTGGCCCTTTTCATATTAACATGCTCCACACTCTCTTTTTTTTTTTTTTTTTTGCTTAATATTTAGTAATAATACCAAGGCCTTATATAGCACTTTTCATCAGTGGATCTCAAAGGGAAGTAAGTATCACTATCTCCCTTTTAAAGATGGGGAAACTGAGGCACGGAGAGGCAGTGACTTGCCACGCTTACCCAGCAGTGGGGCCAGGATTAGAACGCAGGTCTCCTGCATCCTGAGCTCTAAGGAGCCTCCTGTATTGCTTGCTCTGCCTTGAAAGGGGCTGGTGTAAAGCCTCTGCTAAATCAGCTGAGGGGGTAATAGGTTAGTTAGGTTCTGTATTCCTCAATGAATCACAGTTCCTATCTCTCCACCTCCTATACCAGTGTTGCTGTCTGGGGAGCGGGTTAGCGTAACTAGTTCTCCTTTTTCTCTAGGAGTGGAAGCCCACTACCGCGTCGTAATATTGTGCTAAATCAAGGCACTATTTCCTCTCTCCACAGACACCGACGCTTATGTCTAGCCTAGGGGGTCAGGTGTGTTGGAGAGCCCAAGCTCCAGCCCGAGCCGCAGCGTCCATACTGTTATTCTTAGTGTGCTTGCTTAAGCCCCTCTAGCACAAGTCTATCTCCAGCGGCAAGGGAGACAAACCCTAAGAGGCCCTGCACTTGACAACAGAGCTAACCATGGAAAATTAAGCAAACGAAATGTTAGGATCATTAACGATCACATTTATCTCCACTTCCTCTATAGTTTTGGTCATAGACATAAATACAAGAGCAAATTTTTAAGTAAGAGAGAAAAAAAAAGGCAAGCTGCTGTGTGGGTATGTTCATGACAGTCCTCAGTTATTTCTTGCTATACAACTCAATGGGGAAGTTGTGAAACTTATTCTGGGCCAGATGCATCCCTGGTGTAACTCTGGTCATTTCAGGGGAGTCACATGATAGCTTTTAACCTTTTGTAGCTAAATGGAAACCAGGGTTGGCTAGAGGTTGGCACAGAGGAGTGGGAATCGGGATTGATCTGTGTTCCTGACTCAGCTACTGATTTGCCAGACTAAGGTGCACCAGAATCTCTGTACATCACTGTGCTTGTATCAGGGCATGTTTCTCTAGTTTAGACAAATCCCATGTTCATTCATGATTGGAAAGTGCTTTGAGATCCTCAGATGTAAAACACCCTAGAAGTTGAAAGTAATTTAACTGCAAGTTACATAACACTCCCGGAGCCCCAGTGGACATTTCCGCATTATAGGCTTTACCTTTACTCCCATCAACAATTGCTGGCACAGGATGACATTAAATGATCACCCTATAAGAAAAGAGAAGAGGTTCAGTACTGAGCAGCAGGTGCATACTTGAGTGAAGGTGGAAAGGAACAGCGGGTAGGTGCCAGTGTGAGCATGTTGGGTACATGGTGCTGCTTCAAGGGGAAGTTTGAATGTGTCAGAACCTGGGGACAGCCACTAGGGTCACATCTTACCTTTGACTCAGGTGCAAAGATCAATGTTGAGAGAGGGTATGGCTGTATTGAACACTTCCAGCCACTCACCATGCATTTGTTTGCAAGTAGTTTTCTCCCTGTACCTGTTGCTAATATTGGGGCAAATCATGGCTCTTATGCCACAACGTGCCCAAGACACAGCTGAGTTGGTGCAGCACTAGTGTGTGGAGCAGGAGGCAGGTTGTGCGGATCTAGCATTGGAGGTCGGTCTGGAGCACGCCATGGAATCCAGCTCCCCAGGGACTCCCAGCAGATCCCGACTCAGACTGGGGAGGGGGAGGTCTGCTGCAGCACCGAACGACTGGCTGTTCCTCCCCACACAAAAAGGGGAGAGGAGCTGTGCGGACTACTGTACTCAGGGACTGCAGAGCCGCTCCATAACCCTTGGGATGGGACTTAGCAGGAGGTTAGCCTGTTTTTTCACCCTTCTCTTCTTTGAAAGAGAAGCTCACTCCGGTGCAGCAAAAAGGCCTATGCCCCTTTGAAGTTTATTGTGACTCTGATTGCCAAGCAACTGCATTAAATGCTCACCTTCACGCTGAACCTTCGTCAGTAATAATCGATGGGAAAGGAAGCGAGTCCCGGGAACTGCATCAGGCTAAAAATCTCTCGCCGTCCATCTCCTCAAGCCAGAGAGAAGGGATGCTGTATAGTTTGTTGGGTTTTCTTTAGCTTGACCTGAAAGAATTGCTACCAGTCTGGACATAGCTTATTAGTCGTTTTTTTCAGAAACCAGAGCCTTGTTAAAAAACATTTTTATAAAGTCAGGACTGTAGTAATTATCTTGATTAGCTCATTGTGATGGTATCACTGTATGCTAAATAATTTAATTTCCCCCAGAGCCTAAGTCAACCCTTTCATGCATTATTTAGCCAATATAAGGCTTTTTAGTTCAAGTCTTTTGTCTGCTCAATTAGTTCTCAAGGTCACTTCCTCAGATGCAAACATAGGTGTTTACACATCACTGCAATTAATGCTTAGGATCAAATTGCCCAGAAACCCCAAACCCGTTTGTGCTGCTCACCTACAAGAGGTGACTCACAGACAGGGGGGAAAGTGTTCTTGAACCAGATCTTCAGATTGAAGTTAATGGAAATATGCCCATTTACATCAGCTGAGTTTTTGGCCTTTACATTGTATGGGGATGATGTCTCATAAAGGACTAAAAGTTGCCAAGCCTCACACACGCTCTAAAGAGCAGCTTACAAAAGCATGTTGGATGAAATGCACAACAAGGCTGTGTGCTGGCCCTCTGCCCAGGAGTGAACTTCACCCTCCGTGAATTAGCAAAAGCCACAACTCAGTAATAACAACAGTAACTTTCTAGTTGTGGGTAGGTTTTTTTCCATTCACAGGGGCAGAGTTAAGGTTGTTTCCATGTTGGAAAGTGGAAATGCTTCCATATATTAATGTGAATGAGTTTGGAGCCAAGGTTGAAGTTATAATTGCTTTCTGTTAACCTTCGCTTGTGATTTCCTTATTTGTTTAATGTTTGTTTTTGTGATGTGTATAATTGTGTGTCTAGTTTTGAATTGCATGTGGCACCATTAATGATAAACAAACTAAGTCATTTTGTGAGAAGTTATAGTAAAATTCTAGACAATTATAGAGATATATAACACTTCTCCTGTGCGCCAGAATAAGTTCTGTGGACATGTTCTGTGCCACGGGGACAGCAGTTCTGGGTACCTGGTACTAAAATATATATTCCTGGGGAATTCTGCACCACTCTGCACGTGCAGAATTCATGTCCCCCACAGATTTCTTTGCTTTCCTGCAAAAAATGACTTTCTGATGGGGAAGCAAAGGGAAGTCGCAAAAGCAGTCACTTGACTCTCTCCAACAGTGTGAGCATGTTGTTTCAGATGCCCAGATCAGCCAACAGAGAGGTAAATCACTGCAGGGGGGCAGGGCTTGGGATCCCTCAGCCAGTGGCTCATATCCTGCACTGGCTCAGCAGCTAGTCCCTGCTGGGCTGGTGGCAGGGAGGACAGAAGATCCTTTTCCCCTGGAAGGAGCAGCTGAGGCCATCACTGGGTCAGACCCACTCCCAGAAACTTACTCCGGCTGCAGGACGCTCCGTACTCCCTCCCCCCGCCCACTTCCTGCCCCCATCACTCCTCAACTGTGGGGGGAGGGATCATTGTACGGGGAATTGCTCCCCCCATCCACCCAACCCCCTGCCAAAGGGGGCGGGGCAAGCGTGTTCAGTTTTGTGCAATTAGAAAGTTGGCAACCCTAGCCTGGCATGAAGGGACAGGGCCCTGGGACCCTTGTGCTGTGTCAGGGTCAGGTGCAGTCTCACTGCTGAGTCCCTGTCCCGGGGTGTGGGCTACAGGGTGATCTCCCATCTCTGTGCAGGTAGTGACCTGTGCTCCCCACTGACATGCTGGAGCCTCCACATTTACTTATTGACAAATAAAATGTACAGAATTTTAAAATATTGCGCACAGACTTTTTATTTTTTTGGTGTAGATTTTTTTTTTTTTTTTTTGGGTGCAGAATTCCCTCAGGCTTAAATATAGGGAGTTGTTAATGTCCTAAGAATAGTGAGAGCCCACAGTTCAAACACATCAAAGTTGTTTATTGTTTGAAGCCTGCATGATTTTAACATTCAATGAGTAATATATATATATTGGCTCCTCTTTTCTGTTGGCCATTTGGGGAGCTGGCATGTACTACTAATAATAGGGTGGGATATATTGATTTTGTGTTCAGGCTGTTTTTAAGGAGCAGGTTAGCTTGCATGTATGTAAAATATATGGGTAGTTCAATAGGGTTTTTATATATTTAAAACTTTGTTAAATATTGTTTGGAAAGTTGTGAAAAGACTAGACTTTGTGGAGTGTATAAACACACACAAAATATAGTTTGTGAGGTGCATTCAGAGTCTTTGGCACTAAATGTAACTTTAGTATGGTTTATTTTTCCAACCTATTTGACTGCTAGTTGCAAAAGGCTGATGAAATGTGAAAAATCTAAGATGAGGAAGCCTCGGGAATCCTGGAACAAGTTGACTTTCTGAATAGCCAGTACTTGTGACCCTGCTTTGATTCCCAGGGATCACGCTTCTATACGACAGTAATGTGATAAATGAAAGCTCTGAATGTTTACAAGCTAACAATTAGGCCTCGTAAGTACCAAATACCATTTTAATTCTGTGCATTGAACCTTAGCTAAATAAATTTCCAATTGGGGATGGATGGCAACAGCTTCCTTTGCCGGCCTAATAATTGTCACTGTAATTGTAAAAGCCGAGTCTTTGCAGTTGGTTTGAATAGGAGGCAGCAGCTGCATTCTCAGGTGATGAATTCATTGCTCTGAGTGCTGCTGTGCTCATTCCCGTGTTTCAGAATTTCCTTAATTCTGGTGCTTTTGTAGCATTTGGAGAACACAAAAAGTCTTAGGTTGTGATGAAAACTGGGCCACCTCTAAATCCTTAGATTGTGGAAACAGGTCTATGCAGTTTAGCTTTGAAATGAATTGACTAGAGGAGATTTATCTTACTACAAATACCAGGACACACCTGCAGCTACATGAGAGCCAGTCACCTGGCCTTCCTCTCGGAGCTGGGAATCTGTCATATAAATGACTTTGTGGAGGCGGAGGTGAAAAGAGATGAAACATCCATGTCATTCACTTTGACTTGTTAAAACTTATTATCTATTCAGAAACACAGAGGCCTTAAAGTCAGAGGGACCCATGGGGTTGGGGTTTATAATAAACAGCATCCTGTATGTACCATACACTCTAATCCAAGACAAAAGGGCAAAGTGCTCCAGTCATAAGCAAAATATATAATGAGAAAGGAGGAAAAGAAATGTGCCATGAGAAAAGTACTTTGTGTCCAAATGGGAATGTCGGTCATAACTCACATTTATATTGAGCCTTCTTTTGTGTTGCCATCCGAGTGCTAAAAGGCTTTTGTTTGGACATGAATTTTTTACACTTCATCTGCCACTAATTAAAAATAATAATAAAAATGTTAATAGTGCAGTTGCGCTACCTTCTCACATTCCCCTCCGTCGGATGTGACCTTTTAACAGCTGCGAATAGGTGAGATATCACCCCCAGAGTAAACTAGTACCATACCCACATCGGTTCCTAATGCAGATGGGATGGAGGTGGAATAGTCATTTAGAATACTTAAAATGCAGATGTTTCAAGTTATCTCTAATTGTCAACCCCAAATTCCTCTCCTGGCTCTTGGGTGACATTCACCACCATAGCTGTGGTGTTTTATTAAGCGGCATGTGTGACATTTTATTTAAATTATGTTTAGTTTTTTTTATTCTGATGTAAATATAATAAGCCTATATAAAGTTCTAGGTGCCCTGACATCTAAGATTTGCATATATGCAAATTCACTCATACACACACACACACACACACACACACACATACCCTCATACCTATATTTCTATATGTATGAACTACTTTGTGTATCTGTAAATTATTTGAAGACTTCCAAATCCTCCTGCCCCAAGCAGCGGCAGGGCCAGGATGTGTAGCTGCCGAGAACTTGGCCTCTGTCATTGAGCTAGATGAGATGAGAGGGAGTCTGGAGGCCTGCTAGTGTACATGAACGGGTGAGTGCTAGCAGGTGTCTGAGATGTGCAGATGGGTGGGAACTGGATGGTGCTTGTGACTGGTGGTTGGTTGAGTGCTGAAAAGTGTCTAAGGGTGCTGGATAGATGGGGGAGTAGAGGGAGTCTGGAATTGCTAACGGGTGTCTGAGGGGCTGGCGGGAGCTCGGTGTAGAGCTGGTGACTTAGGGTAGGTCTACACTTACAGTGGCGTGTACAGTACAGACACTGCGTGCCCAGCTAGCACAGGTATAAATAGCAGTGTGTACAGCAAGGCACATGTCTGAAGCCTAGGATATATACCCTGTATGGCTCTCTTCATGCCCATGCAGTGCCTCCTAGATGTTGTTGAGGACTGCAAAATGACTCCGCTTCCGGGAGGTCTTCGTGCCTTGAACATTGTTGATAAGAACGCTGTGGCTTGGCTTGACCGGATTGCATATGCTAAATATAGGGTCTCCTCTTTTGTCTACACTGCTATTTCTGCAGTGAAAGACTCCGGAAGTGGAGAAAGGCTCCGGCCAGTGGGAAGCAGTGAGTAAAGGCCTTCCGCTGCGGTGGGTAGCTCCACACCGCAGTGCGTGTGAACGCAGCCTGCTTTTCACTGCGGCATGTGTTACACACCGCTACCTGTGTAGCCAAGAGTAGGCAAGGTCTTAGTGAGGGTGCTGGTAGGAAGGCTGTTGTCTGGAGGGCTGTTTGTGGGGAGCTGGGAAGTAAACTGGGACTGAAAGGCTTTGTGAGGTTTATTTTGAATGTGTAAGTGGGACTTGTGGAGTATGGGACTTTTGCTGGCTCTCTGCATGGGGCTGAATGTCATTCATAGAATCATAGAATATCAGGGTTGGAAAGGACCTCAGGAGGTCATCTAGTCCAACCCCCTGCTCAAAGCAGGACCAATTCCCAACTAAATCATCCCAGCCAGGGCTTTGTCAAGCATGACCTTAAAAACCTCTAAGAAAGGAGATTCCACCACCTCCCTAGGTAACCCATCCCAGTGCTTCACCACTCTCCTAATGAAAAAGTTTTTCCTAATATCCAACCTAAACCTCCCACACTGCAACTTGAGACCATTACTCGTTCACTTATGATCAATCATAGTGCTCTTAGGACTTGGGTGAAATAGCAGCCAGTAACAACCCCTTAGACTTCAGTGAGGTTACTCCTGACTAGCCCCATAGTAAGAGGAGAACAGGGGTGTATCAGACCAACATCTCATGTTTTTATATGTGACTTGACTCTTTAGCACCATCCTTGCCCGGAGGTTGTTAATGCTCCAGGTCTGAACTGTCGGGTTCAGAGACAGAAGTTCGGGTGGCAGAGCGGCGGGAGTGGATCTGAGCTCATCGCTACTCTTAGGGTGGCACTCTGTGTAAATACTGGTGTCAACATAAAAAGCGCTTGTGCTGTTATGTAACACACCGTTGGGGACAGTGATCAGTGATGCGCTTCCTCCATGGGACAAAGACACTAAATAATGTCCCTTGTTCACCTGCCGCTGCAGGTGGCGTAAGGATATCTGCTGGGACTCAGCTGATGTATGAAGTTACATAATGTTTTCAAGTAGGAGACTCACAAATGTCCTTACAGGAGGTACAGTGACACTTAGCAACCAAAACGCTTGAGTTCCCGTCGCAGCGCAGACAAACCAACAACTAATGAACAAAGAAAGTTACTCTGTATTCAGAGCGCTTTGTTTGACTTCCAGCTTTAAAAAAAAAGCAATGCAGACCAAATCCTGTGCTCCTAAAGTCACTCGGGAAAGGCTTAACTGGTCTATGCCAAACTCACAAAAACTGTCCTGAATTTATTCTCTTTTCCCCTCTCTTTTCACAACAAGGTAATTAATTACCAGGGCATTGTGCCCAGCTCTCCAAGTGTGAATAATTCCATGACTGAGAGTGTGACATGACTGTGGGCCAGACTCTCCTTCTCACCCAGGGGATGGGAAGACCATAATGTACTTAGACCTTGACTCCAGAGACCCCTGTCTGAGGCCCAGAATGTAGAGAAGATGGCCAGTTACCACTTTTGCTCACTTTCATTTATTCTAAATATTTAAGTTGGTTAAAAATAATCCCATCCTTAAAGATGAGGGGCCAACTCCATCCCTTAGGTGTAAGCAGCCACCACCCCACTGACTTCAGTGAAATGGCAGCCACTTGCCCCGGGGTCGAATTTGGCCCATTCATGTTTGGTGTCCCATGGAACATACGTGAATTTGGGCCTGCCGGTGTGAAATAGCGGGGGAAGACGCATTTGGGGGTGAGCGATTTGTTCTGTCATTGTTAGGGGCTCAGATATCATGGTGATGGGCATGGCCTTAGCAACAACTCCATGGCGTCTCTCAGGCTTCTGCTCTGGTGGGACACTTTTCCCTGGTTTTGGATCTTTGAGGGTGGGGGACGTTCTGTCATTATATTCTCTAGTTGCCATCATACTTTAGTGGGCGGGGGTGGCATGGCTTAAGCCCCATTAATCATTGGTTATTTTTGGTGTGGGGGAGGGCAGGATTCTTACTCCTTCTTTTCCCTGTCTGCTTCCATGACCCCATCGCTGTAGTATCTCCTCAGTGGGCACAAGAGCTCGAGGGAATTGTGCCACTTTGGTTTCCCATTACTCTCTACTCCCAGCTTACACTTGGGAAGATCCTGCTTTAGGAAGCTCTTCTCCTCAGGGTATAGTCCCCTTGCTACCTCCCTGCTTTTAGCTCATTCTCTGGCAGAGGGAACTGCTTGGGCAATGTCATGATGGAAGGGGCTGCTGGTGTGTGGTCCCTCTTTGTCATGCTACTTATTGAGTTATTGAGCCAAACCTGCACCCCTTTAACGCAAGCAAAACTCCCAGTGGAGTCAGTGGGGGTCCTGGGAGCCAGGTAAATCAGCAGGAGCTTTGCCGCAGTAGAATCTGTGTAAGGGCTTCAGGATCTGGCCTGTTCTTCGTAGGGCAGCACGTAGATCCCCCTCCTCTGTTCATGGTACTGATCACACTCCGTCCTCCTTTTCAGGTACGACAGCTTTGGCCGCCTGACCAACGTCACCTTCCCCACAGGCCAAGTCAGCAGCTTCCGCAGCGATACCGACAGCTCAGTGCACGTCCAGGTAGAAACCTCCAGCAAGGACGACGTTACCATAACAACTAATCTGTCAGCATCAGGCGCCTTCTACACCCTCCTGCAAGGTGAGCCCGGCGACTGCCCCTACCCCATGTTCAACTGCACGCCAAGGATTACACAGCAGGAAACAGACATCTTAATTATCCCAGCACCAGAAAAACCTTCCACCCAGCGCCCTGCAACATGCTGGTGCACTCCCACTCGCACCCACTTACCAAAGCAATAGGAAACATGACAGGGCTCGCTGTCAGTTCTGCAGCTGTTTTCCACTTGGTTCTCAGTTGGTTGCTTAGCTGTGCAATGCTATACTCCCTCGTCATTACCATCATTATTCAAAGCCACAGGCTAGCTAAACCTGACTGCTCCTCCGGTAGACCCTGTTACTTCACTATTTTAATGGCTTCCCGCTTAAAGAGTCACTGTGTCCCCCACCAGAGTAGGTTTCAATTAAGGAAGCTGCGTATTGGGGATCGTCATTCTTTGTGCAGTGTGCACTGAGCACCCTCCAGGGAAACGACCAGTACACGGTCCCTGCCCCCAAGTGTCTGGGCAAGAAGTGGAGGGTGGCAGCAGGAAGCAGGAGTGAGTGATGAGGGGATGTGTGCAAGGCGGTAAGTTAGCACAGTCATTGCTGCATGTGCTGGGCCAGATCCGCAGCTGGTGTAAATCGGTACAGCTCTGCTGTCTTTGCCCGGAGGGACAAGGTAGGGAGGGGGAAGGTTAGGGAAGTAGGAGGGGGAAGAAAGAGGTGGGAAGGCAAGAGAGTAGAGAGAGTAGAAGGAAGGCTGAGGTGGGGCACTGTGGTGGGAGCAGAAGTTACACTCCAGAAATGCTTGTAGATGTCAAGAGTTTTCTTAGGGCTGAGGATCTGAAGCTTAGCCCTGCTCCCTGGGGGTCGGGCTGTGCTCAGTCTCGGTCCCTCGGGTGAAGGGCCAGCAAGCTCTGTCTCACCCCTACTCTGCTAACTCCTGCTCTGTGCCCAATGAAGATGCTTGTGGTCAAATACAAGTTTTCACCTTTGTATGGAAAGAAATGTCTCCATCAGACCCAGTCAGCCCAGGAGTCACATTTATGCTGGTTCCTTAAAAACCAGATCCCTGGGTGGTTAATTTCCTCTTTTTTTCTATAGTTAAAGGTAATCTCCTGCATAGGAAACTGCTTCGTATGTCTGTGAGCACCTTCCCTGGCCACTGGGAAAGCAGTCTGGGGCCCAGGCCTTGTCAGGCTGTACCTTACATTGCCCTAGGGCATAGCTGGTGTGCAGCGACTTTTCCTTGTGCACTACAGAACACAAACCAACTGGAACCCTAAGTAGCCTGGCCAAAAATCCACGCATTAAGATGTCTGGCAAATACTGAGACGTGAGGTTGGCTTCACCTCAGGAGCCTAATTAAGCAATAGAACCCGCTGTTGGGGGCTCTTTAGTGAGATAATTGACTGCGATGTGATTTATGCCTCCCGAGCCAAAGGCCAATAAATTGCCCAATAAATCTCATTGTGGCATCCCCCAACAACACGGGACAAGGCAGGACAACAGGCCATTTTTAATAGTTTGAAATGACAGACGGTGTTTTTAGTTCACAGAACGGATTGAGCGGGGAAATGAGCTTTTCCCAAATGAAGTGAACTTTCTGGTACGTTAGCTTTCTTGCAGAGTCTGAAAGGTGTGTGCAGTCCCATCAGGAACAAATCCCAATTAGCCATGTTTGCAAGGACCACCTACAGAGCAAGTCTAGGCCAGGGCACAGTTGGGCAGCCTACTTTAAAAGATGCAACAGTACTTTTCCCTTGCTCAGCCAGAACTGGCTTTCTGCCAGGGGACAGAAAAGAGGCTTCAGGAAGAAATTGTTAGAGAGAACTAGTCTGCATGTTGGCCCATAAACAGGGCCGGCTCCAGGCACCAGCTTACCAAGCAGGTGCTTGGGGCGGCCACTTCGGAGAGGGGCGGCAGGTCCAGCTGTTCGGCGGCAATTCGGCGGACGGTCCCTCACTCCTGCTCGGAGCAAAGGACCTTCCGCCGAATTGCCGCCGCAGATCACGATCGCGGCTTTTTGTTTTTGTTTTTGTTTTTTGTTTGTTTGGCTGCTTGGGGCGGCCAAAACCCTGGAGCCGGCCCTGCCCATAAACCAAGCGCGTTAGCCTGCCAGATGCCTAACACACTCAGCTAACTCAGAGCGTGGAGTGAGATGATATGGTAGAGGTGCTGTTACGCCTTCAGCCTAGGGGTCTCCCAGGTAGAGAGCACAAAAAATTCCAAAACAGCTAGTGCACGGAGGGGGAACCACACATTCCAAGGCAGCGGGACAGTGATAGAGGGAGCAGCACAGGGGTGGCCGAACAGAGGTTTCTGGAGTATGCCGTGTGCAGATCAACCAGCGCTTGGCTGAGGAGCAGCAGCAGTTTACTGTCTTGCATGTGCCACTCCACGATAGTGGCTCTGGGGGTTTTAAGACTGTCTCTCCCTCTCAGTGGTTGTTCAGGAGAGAACGTAAGGTACTGACAGAACTCTTAGCATGAGCCCTGGCATAGTTGATTGGTGCAGAGCTTCATGATGAGCCCCAAACTGGCTTTAAACCTTTCAAGAAACCCGGACTGAGCTCTGAGCAGACTCGGGCTGAACCAAACGCAAAACTGGGCTGATATACGGTTTGATGCAGGACTCAGTGTGACACTGAGCAGAACCAAAGCCCACACTGAGGCTGACATAAAAGCCCTGCTCACACAGACAGCTGGATTTCACAGAGCTCCAGGGAAAAGCCCTCTTGCTAGCTCTAGGGGAGAGTCTCCGTCAGGGTAAATGGTGGAGGTAGAAGGTCCAGAGTTTTATTCCCCGGGCTGTGTGCTATTGAAGACCATGCTCTTGGGCTTGGATGCACCAGTGGACGCTGCTAATGTGGTGCAGGGCGAACATACAGTGTCCTGAGATTCCCATGGACGGCGTCCCCATCTGTGCAGCGTAAAGCTGCCAGAGGCAGCTCTACCACTTCCTGCACCAGAACCCCCCATCCTGGTGAGGAGAAGGGGGGATGTCGGATGTGAGGAGGGCAGAGGAGCAGAGTGAGTCTCTGCTATGCCTGATTCTCCACTGGCATAAGTTAAATTTGCTATGCTGCAGCTCTTATGCCAAGTCTGGGCAGGTGAGAATCAGGGAGCCCTGGCCAGTCTACCTCTCCAGTGCCCCTGGGGTCTCAAGGCGTTGGTGTCTACGGGTCGGATCCAGAGCCTGTTGAAGGTCAATGGAAAGACTCCTGTTGGCTTTAACTATGCCATTTGGATATTCAAAGGGCTTTGGATCTGCAGTCCTGGATCACTGCAGTACTTGGATACGCACTGGTAAATTCCAGTATCACTGCAGTAATAGTGTCAGTCTATCGCTTAGTTATCTGCATGCGTTTGGCTTATCTGGTCCAGCTGAGATCATTGGAAAACTCCATTTGGCTACAGAGGGCACTGGATCAGGCCCATAATGAAAGAGACCAGCCAGCTTTAGGCTTCCTCTCCTAATTGTATCCAGTTGTGCCATTTGCCAATATATCCTCGCCTGAGGAGAGATGATAATTTTGCTCTGACCTGATTTCCCCTCGAGCTGCAGGAGAGCAGCTAGTGAACAAATGTAACTTGCTTCAAAATGGAAAAACAGTTTTCATGAATTTTTAAAGGGATTTTTCTATTCACAATTAGGTATTTACAGCAGCCAGGGAGACAGAGATGGTAGCGTTCCCCAGCCTTCGAAGGAGCTGCAGAGCTGGCATGCACTGCATAATGGGTTTTGAACAACCCTTTCCCACTGAGTGGAGCCCAAACGCTCCAAAGGCTTCTCCGCTAGGTGTTTGGAAACTGTGAATTTTGACTGATGGGGGTTCTGCCTGGTTTTCTCCTGGGGGAGCCTGGGGAGGGAAGGCAGGAATATTGCCCTTCCTCTCCACTTCTGAACTGATGGGGTTTGAGTCATGAAATCTGTAGAACTCCTAAGATCCCTTTCAGGATCCACTGGAGGCCATATGGAAGCCCTGTGCTTATGCACTCGCCTGACCCACAGCTCCCACAGCAACTGTTGGTCCCTCAGAATCCTCTTTCAGGGTAGCCAGGAGCACGTCATTGGGAAAGCAGTTAGCACTGAGTTACAGTGAGAATCCTTGAGGTGGAGGAACAAGGCTGAGGAGAGCATCTGGCTCCACTTGCAGAACCTGGTCTCCACCAAAGGAGGTTACAAGACTTAATATAAACAGACATATTTTCAAGAATGACATATCTATGTACAGATATAGAGACAGATGTTTCAGGATATGTTTAGGATGTAAAATTACGAACAGTGGACACACATGAGCTTCAGAAGGGATAGAATTCAGGACCTTCAGCAGCAAAACCCCACCCGCCCACTACGTGAGCTAAAGGAGTAACTCTGTTAGCTAAGAGAGTAGAGGGCTTTTATCCTTGCTGCGGCCAGCCCCTACAGGGAGACCTGAACACACATACTATGACAGAGTATTACACATTATTCCCCTGTAGTCTTGTTTAACCCGCATAACAGTTTTTGTGCAAGTGCGTGCAGTCCAGAAAGTGAAACTTTCTCTAGACTTGAAAGAGAAATGGACAATTCCCAAACAGACATTAATGGTGAACCGTAAAGGTGAGTGTTAAAAGTCATCAAAACGCTTGGCAATAACTCAGGTAAGGAAAATAATTAAATATGCGTTTCTGTCATCAATCACTGGCTTGAGCCCATCTCTTACCTTTCTCCAGACCAAGTCCGAAACAGCTACTACATCGGTGCCGATGGCTCTCTCAGGCTGATGCTTGCTAACGGCATGGAGGTAGCACTGCAGACTGAGCCCCACCTGCTGGCTGGCACCGTGAACCCGACGGTGGGGAAGAGGAACGTGACCCTGCCTATCGACAATGGCCTCAATCTGGTTGAGTGGAGGCAGCGGAAGGAGCAAGCTAGAGGGCAGGTTACCGTCTTTGGACGCAGGCTGAGGGTGAGCAACAGGCAGTGGGGGCGACACTTGATTTTATCTTTCAGGCATACTCAGTCTCATGGTAGAGAGGGGCAGGACCCAGTTGCAATGAATATAATGGGGATTTTTTATTGAGCCTGCAGGATGGACAGACCCTGTAGTTCTATCTGTATCCCTAGCTGAGACAGCCTTTATTACCTCTCCCTATGTCCTGACTGAGCTGTCATGGATAGCACTGCAAGTTCCCCTGCAGGTCCTGTGTATTATGGGAAATAACACTCATCCAAACCATACATAACGGGCACGTTAAGTGCACAGATGGGAACGCAGGTGCACAAAGCTGCACATGTCTTTCCAGTTGCACTAGTCACTTGGATTGAACATAAGTCTGAGGAAGGGCAATTTGTAAACCTCATTGTTCATTCAACATGCAGTCTCTGAAAATCTTCCTATTTCCTTAAATTTGCCACTCTGCTGACTGCATTGAGGAGCTGAGTCTGTGGGATGCAGGGAATGTGCATTTGTGTACCTACGGAGAATGCCACGCACACCAAAAGCCCATCTTCTAACTCTTGTTCTCCCTTTCGGGGGGGCGCAGTTTCTGTGCTTGTAAATGACATGTTTGGAAAACACAGCTGTGCACAGGACAATGTATTTTATGTGCTAGTTAGAGCCTCTTAAAGATCTACCCCAATAAGCCTGTAATTCCGTTGCTGATTGCTGATGAAGCTGTAATAATAATATTGACTACACAGCCGCATGAGCTGCCACTCCTGGAGTCGAGGGCTCTGAGCAGCTCAGGGGTAATGCTCAGCACTTGGCAGGATCAGACCTTCCGAGAGTGATGCTCAAAGTGTTGGTTAATGTCACTTGAGAGCTGGGATTCGAGTTATTTCTGCACACGTGGGCTAGGCAGTAAATAATAACACCCAGGGTCTCAGAATATAAATGTTCTGCTCCTTGCTTCTCATCCTCTCCTCTTTCCTGCTGTGTGCCCCTTGCCACTCCTGGGTCATTTCTACTCTTCACTCAAATGAACACACACTCTGCCTGTATAAGCTCAGCCACCCCTGACCTCGTCCTCCAACATGAACATTACCACAGACCGTTCCGTTTCCTTCATTACCAAGAGAGAACATTTTGGCAAGCAGAAGTCACTGAGAGCTGGGCATGTGCATCTGAACCCCCCTCATCAGAAGCTGCTTTTGTGCATGTGGATCAGTTGGCTCCAATTTTCTTTTTCCATGTAATACATAATGAAATTACCAAACAAGCTGTACTCTAAGGATAGACAGGCTTGCAAACCCTGCAGCTGTGTAAAAGCCTTTTGGGGTTCAAAGCAGCTTTCACCGATGTCTGCCCCATCCTGGCTAATAGCCATTGATGGACCTATCCTCCAGGAACTTATCTAGTTCTTTTTGTTATGCTCTCTCCTGTCGGCGTAGAGCATCTTCACCAGACGTGCTGCAACGGCGCAGCTGCATCGGTACAGCTGGGCTGCTGCAGCGCTGTATGCATAGACACCCCCTAAATCTCTGCTTCCGTCCTTCTGTTTTCTTCCTTTGTTCATGAAAGGCCAACAAGTGGGAGAGGAAAGTGTGTGGCTGGTGGATCTGTTGTGGGGGTGGTGGGCGGGAAATGTGACACTAACATGTTTGCTGCCATCACATTGATCGCTCTGCTTTGTACGTTCCATCCCTGTCGTCTACCTGTTGTTTGTCTGATCTGCTTAGATGGAAGCGCTTGGGGGTAGGGATTGTCTGTAGTGTCCAGCCCCCTTCTTAGTTGGTCCCTTGGTGCTACCATAATAAACATAATTAATAAATAATATGTTGATCCACGAGCCATAACAGCCAGCGTATTGAGGGTGCCGGCTGCATGGTGCAAGCGTAGTCACAGACTAGTTGATCTACCCCTCTGTAAGCCTGCGGAAGGAAGAGCTAAGGAATCTATCCATCGGAGATCCTGGATATTCAGGCTTTGCACAGGGGGGAGAGGATTTGGCCCTTAACACGTGTTAATTTTCAGCTTCACTGATCCACTGCGTGTAACAGTGTTTGTCAGCCTTCTTCGTAGTTCCAGCTTTGCTGACCTGACTGTTTGCTGCATCAGTCTGCAGCCCTTGCAGCAAACCTTTACCTTTACATATCCTGCACGGACTCGATGAAAGCTTCCATGCTCTAATTGGCCCTATCGGCGCAACAGATTGATGGCCTTGCTGGTTGGCTGGCTGCAAACTCCACTCCGCCAATAACAAAAGGCAGTGCGCAGGCTCCCTCCCAAATTGGAGTGTTAGCTAGAACACTGCTCCTGATAATGTAGCTCATTTTTTTTTCTTTTTACGAGCATGAACTTTTTAATAAAGAAGGATGTAAAATAATCTCTGGCGGTGGAGCACGTGGGATGGCTGACAATTACAGAGCTGTCTGCTTAATCCGTTTTATTTATTTAACCAGGGAAGCACCCATTGAGAATAGTCTCATATTCACCAGGATGCTGGCTGCAAGATAGCAGCCACGGAAACATTAGTTGTCACAACACTACCTCCCATCACAGCCTGCGTTAGTGCAGAGATCTCAGAGATGATGTTGCTAACCATTACCGAACAATTAAAGCATTCTGACCTCGTCCCCAGAATATCTATACAGAGAACCAGCCCAGACTCGGACACACCGATAACCACAGCTTATTTGCCATGGGAATTCCATGCCAGCGATATTTTTTCTCTGTGCAATTGTGTTCAGTCAACCCCTGGGGATGGAGCTCTGATTACAGACGTGCCATTTGTACTCTTATAGTTAAGGTTGCCTCTTCATTTTCATTATGAATCCTCATTTTCAGGGCTTTATAACTCGCATGCAAAGGCTGGCTCCAGAGGATGTTGATGCGTATTATTTTGACAATATTTTTAGCTATGGGAGCCCAAAAAGAAGGTTAGAAGTAAATGCTGGTTATGAGTGACACTGCGATTCCAAAGCAGGCTCACCTGTTTTATCGATCTATTCTGGGCTGCGAGCCTGGGGTTTATGTTAGTGTCCCTCACATTAACTGGAGGATATTTAATTACGTATAAAGGTGGGAAGAGTATATTTTGGATTAAAATTTAGGGGCTGCCCACCTAGATCTCAGTCCTGAAGACTCTGGTTAAGTACATGGCACCAGATTTTAAAGGTAGTTGTGTGCCGAACTCCCATTGATTTAAATAAGAGTTAGTTGCCTTAAAACCTTTAAAAAGCTGTCCCACGGTCAAGTGCGTTGATGGGCCATGACATTCAGTATCGTTCAGGGTCAAGCTCACAGGACAGAGGGTTGGCACAAGATTTAGATTTATAAATCTAAGGAAATAACATGTTGTTACTGGGCCAGATCTAGAGGTCCGTATTTGGTCCTTACTTGGGCAAACTCCCATTGAAGCTAATGGGATGTTGCCTGTGTAAAGACTTACGGCACTGGTGGGCAACCTGCGGCCCACCGACCGCACGTGGCCCGTCAAGGTAGTTAGGGTAATCCACTGGGGGGCCC
The DNA here is from genome assembly GCF_028017835.1 of Emys orbicularis. Lineage (NCBI taxonomy): Eukaryota > Metazoa > Chordata > Testudines > Emydidae > Emys > Emys orbicularis. Next base: position 353,217,160 of record NC_088683.1, read on the forward strand.
GCGAGACAGTGTTTACATTGACCATCCGCAGGCACAGCTGCCCGCAGTTCCCAGTGGCCACGGTTCACCATTCCTGGCCAATGGGAGCTGCGGGAAGCGGAGGCTGGGCTTTTGGCTGATTTCCCGTTTCTCCCATTACCCATTTACAGTCTATTTTCAACACTGCTGCACGTTTAATTGTAGCATTATCTACCTTGGTTCCACATTAGCCCTTTCTTTTCCTCAAGTCAGACCCTCCATTACCTTTGTTATCCATCACCTTGGTGTCATCATCAACACTGCCCTCTCTTCCTCTTCCTCCTATATCTTCTTTATCTGGAGATCTTCATCTTCCGCCCGCACATGCACACCCCTGCCTCAGTTCCATCTTTGCCCATCCATGCCTTTTACTTTCTCTCACCTCAGCTACTGAGAGTCTCTCCTTTGCCCTCCCTGAGTCCCAGTTCTCCACACTCCATCATGTGCAGAACACCCCCCACCTTCTCACACAAAAGCACCATTACATCATTTCTTTCTTCAGTCAACTCTTCTCTACCCTGTGCATTTCACGATCCACTTTAAAACTGCCCTTCTGCTTCTAAGAACCATCCATAGACTTATCTCCAGCTTGCTTCATAGTTCTGGTCTCTTTCTCCTCTGTCCTCTCTGGCACTGGCCTTCTCTGCTTAATGGCATGCAGTATTGTTCCTGCTCGTGCGCTGTCTCACTGTTTGGAACAGCCTTCCTGTAGTTCTCACTCCTGCATTTCAAATTTTGATTGACAAACTGTATCTTGTCTCCTTTTGCCTAGACGAAATAATTTCTCTTCCCTCTACTGTTAGCTATTTAACTCTGTATTCCCTCCCAAAAACAGAACCACAGGGAATTCAGAAGTGTACTGAAAAGTAACAGTCCAAGATCAAACTTAGGTCAGGGCTGAGAACCACATCTCATTCAATTTAGGAGTCCTGATTTTATCCAGAGTAGGATGGAATAATTGTCCCTACCAGCCAGCTCTCAATGTGTGTATTTTTTGTTTTTGCACAATGCTTAGATACAACAGTAATGTGGCTTTATAAATTCGTAGACACACATAGCTAAACAGTAGTGTATTATCTGTTATTATCTGTAGTTCTTTGGGATACGGTCTCTGAACAAAAATACATTTCTCCTTTTACCTTTGAAATATATATGATCTGGCCTTCAACTGAAAGTGCAAAGGGAATTGAGGCAACAGGAATATAATTACCTATGGTGGGATTGGCCAGGACATTGGGGTTAACAATCCCCACTCTTGTTGGCAATAGGGTCATGAGGTCTTTAATGACTACAGATGGTCAGGGCCTCCATATTACATTTCATAGGAAAGCCTGTACCTCCAGTTGATTCAGGACTGACTCCAGAGACGAGTTGTACCTGATGAATCGTCCACACTGTTCCTTGCAGCGTTTGCAACCACAATGACTCAATACCATGTCCTTTTTTAAATGTGTGAACTCTGACATCCATGAAAGCAAGGGACTTGGATGACCCCAGCACAGTTCAGGCAAGCACCTTGCAAGCTTCCCCAGCAAAGTTGTATCAGCATATCTTCATGCAGACTTACGTCATCTCTGCTGCAGTAGTTCTAGGCCCCTTGTGAGCAGAGGATGTGTGATGGTTTTGCGGTACATCCAACACTGTCCTAACTGTGCACCCACTGAAGTCACTGGTTACAACGCCAGTTGACGAGTGGAAGCAGAGTTAGGCCAACAGTGAATATTTTTGAAAATCTCGCCCTAAGACAATTAATACATAGGTCTGTGTAGTACTGGGACTGATCCAAAAGAGTGTTTGGTGGGGGAGGGGCTATAATTTGCCACATAAAACCATTTGTGCCTTTCTAATTCTCTTTCTTCCTCTGCCCTCTAGGTTCACAACAGAAACCTGCTGTCCCTCGACTTTGATCGTGTGACAAGAACAGAAAAAATCTACGATGACCATCGCAAGTTCACTCTACGGATCCTGTATGACCAAGCAGGCAGACCTAGCCTCTGGTCTCCTAGCAGCAGGTTGAATGGAGTTAACGTGACTTATTCCCCAGGGGGACACATTGCAGGAATCCAGAGGGGAACGATGTCAGAAAGGATGGAATACGATCAGGCTGGCAGAATTATATCCAGGATCTTTGCTGATGGAAAATCATGGAGCTACACTTACTTAGAGAAGGTATGTGTCCTCTTGTCGCTTTCTGACGGCTACTCACTGTGTTTGCTAACTTAGGGCTAGATTCTCAGCTGGCGTAAATTGACTTCACTCCTTTGACTTCAGTGGTGTGACACTGATTTACACCAATGGAGGATCTGACCCTTAGAGTCTAATACACAGACATCTATGTAATCTACCTATTTTAAGGTGCATATAACTAGAAACTAAGCCCAGACGACAGCTAAAGTTAGCACCGACTATCCCCAAAGGGCAATATTATCCGCCCAACCCCACTCCCCTCTGCGTATGTTTTGACCCTGCAAAGCTTTGATTATTTAGATGCAATAGTCCTTTGCTGAGCTGGATGTAATAAAATGCCTCCAGTAAAGACAAATTCTATTCTAGTCAAGTTACAGATACCATGACTGCTAATAAAGATAAGAGTACGGTAGGGACTTATTTTGGATGTTCCACACAATGTAGAACCAACAGTCCATAAAGTCTAGCATCCTGCCTTCTGCAAAGATCCATAGGAAGTAAGTGTGGCAGGGACAGGTGGGGAAGGAGAGAGACCAATCCACCTAGCCGGTTATGTAATGCTCTTTGGTGGTGGGAAATGCCTTTCTCTTTGCTGCAGGGATCAGTAGATTTAACCATAATATCATCCATCCTCCTTTTAATCCATCTGTGAGCTCTTTGGGGCAGGAATTGTATCTGCCTATGTGTTTGTACAGCACCGAGGACAGTGACGTCCTGCATTTGGGCTCTACAATGATATAAATAATAAATGAGGCTAAAGCGTCAAACTGTATTCCGGTATGTGCATTACGTGCAAGTGAGTTAGGGAACTGAGTTAAGAAATTTGCAATAAGTGGCTAGTAGCAGATGAGTTTCTTTTGTCGGCAGACAGACAGGGTTGCCTGTTTGGTTTTGTCAAGCTGTTTGCCCCATGTTGGCAAATGGGGAAGTGAACTTGGGAGAGTTGGCTGGGGGTATTTTTGAATCAATCCTAACAAGGGGTCCCTGGTTCTGTGCCTTTAGTCCAAACCTTACACCAGTGCCTGTTACCCTTCCTCATTCTCTTCTGACCACATCTGCTCACACTGAAGTGAGTCTCTCGCTGTGTGTGTACCTCTCGCTACTTAAGGTTATTGTTATAATTATTATTTCTCCTGTTGCCCACCCGCAGTGTCTTAAGTGCTGCGTATTGTACAGACACCAAATAAGGTAGAAATCCCATCACGAAGAGCTGACGCTGAACAGTATAAAACAGAGACAGAGGGGAGGGGAAAGGAGAGGATCAACCAAGTAAAGTGGCCAGATGGCGATTGGCCACATATTAGTTCCTCTGTGAGGTCTGCAGGTCACTTAAATTATGCTGGCCACATATGCACTATGAGGTGGAGGCTAGACAACCCATGTCCTGAAATATTTTCCTCTCTGAAAAATTTAGAATGATCATGCCTTAAAACTAAGAAAATAATTCATTCATTTTCCCCTCCAATTCTAGTCCATGGTGCTGCTCCTCCACAGCCAGCGACAGTACATCTTTGAGTTTGATAAGAATGATCGATTGTCATCCGTCACCATGCCTAATGTCGCCCGGCAGACCTTAGAAACCATCCGGTCCATCGGATACTACAGGAACATCTACCGGCCTCCAGAGGGCAACGCCTCCGTCATTCAGGATTTCACTGAGGAAGGGCAACTCCTTCACACCTTCTACTTGGGGACAGGGAGGCGTGTCATCTACAAGTATGGCAAGCTGTCCAAGCTAGCCGAAATGCTCTATGACACCACTAAGATTGGCTTCACCTACGATGAAACTGCTGGCATGTTGAAGACAATAAACCTGCAGAATGAAGGGTTCACCTGTACTATCAGATACAGGCAGATAGGCCCACTCATTGACCGCCAGATTTTCCGCTTCACCGAGGAAGGCATGGTGAATGCACGCTTCGACTACAATTATGATAACAGCTTCAGGGTGACCAGCATGCAAGCAGTGATCAACGAGACACCGTTACCCATCGATCTCTACAGATACGATGACGTGTCAGGCAAAACGGAGCAGTTTGGTAAATTTGGGGTCATCTACTACGACATCAATCAGATTATCACCACCGCTGTCATGACTCACACTAAGCACTTCGACGCCTATGGCAGGATGAAGGAGGTCCAGTATGAAATATTCAGGTCGCTCATGTACTGGATGACTGTGCAGTATGACAACATGGGGAGAGTGGTGAAGAAGGAACTGAAGGTCGGACCGTATGCAAACACAACGAGGTACTCTTATGAGTACGATGCTGATGGCCAACTGCAGACAGTGTCTATCAATGACAAACCACTCTGGCGTTACAGTTATGACCTCAATGGAAACCTCCATTTGTTGAGTCCTGGGAACAGTGCCCGTCTCACCCCACTAAGGTATGACCTCAGGGACAGGATTACGAGATTGGGGGATGTGCAGTACAAAATGGACGAAGATGGCTTCCTGAGACAAAGGGGGAATGACATTTTTGAGTACAACTCAGCAGGCCTGCTCATCAAAGCGTACAACAAAGCGAGTGGCTGGAGCGTGAAATATCGCTACGACGGCCTCGGAAGAAGAGTTTCTAGCAAAACTGCTCATGGCCACCATTTACAGTTCTTCTATGCAGACCTGACCAACCCCACTAAGGTCACCCATTTGTACAACCATTCCAGTTCCGAGATCACCTCCCTCTACTATGATCTCCAAGGCCACCTCTTTGCAATGGAGCTCAGCAGCGGAGATGAGTTCTACATAGCCTGTGATAACATCGGGACCCCTCTGGCAGTCTTCAGCGGGACGGGCTTAATGATCAAGCAGATACTGTACACAGCATACGGGGAGATCTACATGGACACCAATCCCAATTTCCAGGTCATCATCGGATACCATGGAGGTCTGTACGACCCCCTCACTAAGCTCATCCACATGGGGCGGCGAGACTATGATGTGTTAGCTGGGCGGTGGACAAGCCCAGATCACGATATGTGGAAACATCTGAGCAGCAACAACATAATGCCTTTCAACCTTTATATGTTCAAAAACAACAACCCTATTAGCAACGCTCAGGATATCAAATGTTACATGACAGGTAAGACTTCTCTCGGTTTGTTTTTAATTAGTGTATACACAAGCTGGTTTTTGCTCAGGTGGTGGATAGGTTTCTTCTCCTTCAATGATCCAGCCATTGTAGGGTCTTCCAGCCTAGACAGGGACTGAATTTCTCTTTAGCAAGGAAAAGAAAACACAATAGAGTCTTCCAGACTAGAAACCGGCCTGAATTTCTAATGTAAAACAACAAACAGAATTTAAAAAAACAGAAACACACACCAAACTTTTCAGTTCTTCTTTGCACATAAATAAACAAAAGAGGGCACAAGCCCAATATATTTTTCCTTTGCAGGTCACCTTTAACCCTTCCACAGCTGGATCGCTGGCTGCATACACAGTACTCATGAAACATTTAAGCCAAGAACTGCTTATCTACCCAACAGGTTTTCTTTTTTTCTTCCTTCCTGCTCTTTTTATGTTTCCCTCTATTTTGTTTCCGATTGTTCATTTCCTCAAACGATGCCAGCTTAGTTTCTGATCAACATCTTGATAACCCCTCTCATTTGTATATGGATAACTTTTGTTTACACAGTTTTGCGGTAGAGACTTGCTTGCGTTTATAAGCTGCGTATAGGCTTGTTTCAGCAAAATGGCAACAGCAACCTTAACCTTTTATCATAGCACGGCATTATAGAGCCCCTTAAAATAGCAATACAGTTAATCCACTCCACAGAGTAAACAATTGCCTGTTAAAAGCCAGCAAAAACAAGTACTGTGTGTCTTAAATTTAATACTTAAATATGGAAAGATTAGGGACTTTCTTAATGTCAATAAGCAGAACAGATCCACTAAGCAGTTGTTTAAAAGTGAGAAGAATGGCTCCCCAAAGTGAATTTATTTCAGCAGAAAAGATTCTAGGAGACCTGAGTCACTCAGAGCTAACGATCATATGATTTCATCAGATGAAATTAATGAGCTTACTTCTCTAATATATATTCTGTGTGTGTGTGTTTGTGTAGGCCATTCCAAATGAGCACAGACAAAACCTTTTTAACAACCACACTGTTGTGTATTCTGCATGTGCCACATATTTGATAGGAAAGCTGTTTTAAAGGGTTTTAAAATATTGTATCAGGACTCTTTTCTGTATCTTCTGGTCTATAAAAAAAAAAAAGTGACTCAGTTACCATGAGTCAACTGTATACAACTCTTAGGGAGAGGCAAATTATAATTAATTTTAAAAACCTCTAAAAAGACCTAAATCCGCTTTTCCGTATACAGTAACAGTATTGGCTACCCCAGCATTCAAAAATCAGGAGTCCAACCTTTAAAATCATCAGTTAATTTAAAATCGTGAGATTTTAAAAATAGAAAATTCTGGATTCTTTTTAGAGCCTTTAGGATACATGTCTTCAGGCTTTTCCCCACAACCATGAGGGCTAGAAGCTTATGGTTGTTGTTTTTAAATGAAAGCTGAGCTTTTCAAGCAATCACCTGATTCCAGGGGTTGGGGCTTTAAGAACACCACCACATATTCCAAGACTCATGAAAAATCATGAGAGTTGGCATTAATGTTAATGCCAAGATTTTAATCTTTCATATTTCAGTACCTTTTAGAGCAGCAAAGGTGTGTCCATGGCATGAAGCTTCCAATTTTCATCCACATGAGACCTTAAACCTGTCACTGGTGCATAAGTGACCACTGCCAGTTCTGAGCATGAGCCCAGTGTCAGTTTGCTGCAGTGAAGATGATTAGTTAAAGTTTTTGTACAAGTGATTTACACACATTTTTTATACCAGTATAACTATGTTGGTTATGGGTGTGATTTCTTCCTGATGCTGTTATACCAATACAAGGCCTAGTGTGGACACAATTATACTGGTATAAAGATGCTTTATACTCTATTTTTTATTCCCCTCCCCAAACAGGACTAGATATACTGGCATAAGCACTTCTGTACCGGTACAAGTGCGCTCACACTAGATGGGTTGTATTCCTTTATATTACTCTAGTTAAAGTAGTAGAACTTTTGTGTGTAGACAAGGCCTGCAAAGTTCTTTGAAGATAAAAAGTCATGCGTGAATGGCCTTTCCTGAGGAACTGGATCTTGATGTGATGGGAAGGTTTGTGTGTTCCAGTGATCCTAAGAGCGATGCCAGTGGGAATTTTAATTCCTTTTAGGGCCACCAATGCCAGACAGGTCAAAGGGTAGGGATAGGGTTGCCAGGTGACTGGTTTTCCACCAGAATGCCCGGTCAAAAAGCGACCCTGGCGACTCAGGTTGGGCCGTTAAATGTCCAGTCAGCAGCGCAGCAGGGGCCCAGGGCTAAGGCAGGCTCCCTGCCTGCCCTAGCTCCACGCTGCTCCTGAAAGCAGCTGCCAGGTCCCTAGACGCATGGGCGACCAGGAAGGCTCCGCCCGCTGCCCCTGCCCTGAGGATCAGCTCCACTGCTCCCATTGGCCAGGAACTACGACCAATGGGAGCTGCGGGGCCGGCGCCTGCGGGCACAGGTAGCGCACGGAGCCTCCCTGGCTGCCCACACGTCTAGGGGCTGCAGGGACCTGGCGGCCGCTTCATGTGAGCCGTGGGAAGTGCCGCCAGGACCCAGCACCCCGAACCTCCTCCCACACCTCAACCCCCTGCCCCAGCCTGCACCCAAACTCCCTCCCGGAGCCAGCCCCTACCCCCAACACACCAACCCCCTACCCCAGCCCCCTCCTGCACCCCAAACTCCTCATTCCTAGCCCCACCCCAGAGCCCACACCCCCAACCAGAGCCCTCACCCACAACCCTGCACCCCAACTCCCTGCCCCTGCCCGGAGCCCCCTCCTTCACCCCAAACCCCTCATCCCCATCTCCACCCGAGAATCCACATCCTCAGCCAGAACCTGCACCCCCCCCCCACACACCAACCTCCTGCCCCAGCCCGGAGCCCCCTCCTGTACCCCAAACCCTTCATCTCCGGCCCCACCCCAGAGTCTGCACCCGCAGCTGGAGTCCTCACCCCCCCCCACATCCCCTAACTCCCTGCCCCAGCCTGGAGCCCTCTCCCACACCCTGAACCCTTCATTTCTGGCTCCACCTGGAGCCCACACCCCCAGCCAAAGCCCATACTCCCCTGCCCCCGCCTGGTGAAAGTGAGTGAGGGGGAGGACAGCCAGCGCCGGAGGGAGGGGGAATGGAGCGAGCTGGGGCAGGGCCTCGGAGAAGGGGTAGGACAGGAGCAGGGCCTTGGGGAAGAGGCAGGGCAGGGGTGTTTGGTTTTGTGCGATTAGAAAGTTGGCAACCCTAGGTAGGGAGCTGACCAAAAAAAAGCAGCCTGCTGGTCCTCCAGAGTGGGGGGGGCTGAACAATAGTCCAACAACCTATCCTCATAAAAAAGTTAAGTCATGAAACACAACCAGGGAGCCGCTCCGCAAACAGCATGATGGACAGGGATATCAGAGCCTTGTTTGTGTCCTCTGCGATGTCTGACAGCGCCGAAAGGATTCTGACTATTAGTGGGTCCAACCCTGCACATCCGTCCGTGTACAGAGCTCTCATTGACGTTCCCAGGTTTCTACGCTGCACATCGCATATGATGGGGATTCCTTAGCCATTGCGCTCACACCTGCCAATACACTGGGGGGGGCAGCATCCTTCCTCACCCCTTCGCATGCTCTGGCTCACTGAGGCCATGCAGGTGCACGCACACAGACCAATGATACAAGCCTCAGGCTGTGTCTACACTTAAAATGCTACAGCTGCGCCACTATAGTACTTCAGTGTAGACACTAACGACAGTGATGGGAGGGGTTCCCCCTGTCACTGTAGTTAATTCATCTGCCTGGAAGGCAGTAGTTAGCTATAGTGCTGTCTATACCTCGGGTTCGGGCAGCATAGCTGCATCTCTCAGGGTTATGGATTTCTCACATCCCAGAGAGACGCTATTTTCAGAGTAGACCAGCCTCAGTCTCCCAGTAAACGATTTCCAAGCTCGTGTGTAGGAATTGGGAGCGTGCGGCAGGGAGAGTGGGCAGAGCAGGTATTTACATTCTGAGAGGCCCATTGTTCAACATGAATATTTTAGCAATCGTACACTTCGTGACGCAGAGCTTTGCTGCCAACATCGGGAAGCCTGATGGATTGAACTGACATTTCCATTACACGTGTCTGCATTAAGCAGTCTCTTTCAGTGCCCTCAAATGAATGTGCTGTGAAATGTGTTGGCAGGGCTACTGTTGCTGAAAAAAACTGTGATGTGAAATGTACTTTTCTTTCAAAAAGAAAAAAAGGTGTCATTGCCATTGGCAAATTAATATTTCCCCCCATTCTGTTAACCTCTCCTTCCACCTACTTATTTTTTCCTGTTCCTTCCAACCGACTCTCTCCGCCCACCCCCCAAAAAAAAGAGCAAATCCTGTTTACAGATGTTTTCAAAGTCAGATTTGTGAGAAGCAACCAACAAAGACTGGATCGAATCTTTTCAGACGTTACATATTTTCCTGCTGTTCAGCAACCCCCTCTGTGCCCCTTTTGACACTGTTTTGAACACGTTTGGTGAATAACTTCTGCCCTATATAGATTTACTTTGTTCTCCTGGCCACCTGGTCCAGAATATGCATATCAAAGCTGTTCATTTCACACTAGGAGGATTTGGAAACAGGGATGCCTCATCACCAAACAAAAAAATAATCAAACAAAGCTTTATTCCGCCCTCCCCCCCCCCCCCGAAGCACACACCTCCCCTTCCTTCCAAAGACACTTCTAAAACAGTCTGTGTGGTGAGAGAACAAACGTGTTTTTATTACAGCAATCCCTCTTTCCACACGGATCAATGCAAGGGCTTTCTGGACCCACGCCCAAACTCAACATTTTGGATTGCAAGAAAACAAGCAATAGATAGTGTGTTTGTTTGGCTTTTGATTCTCCAATCATCTGGAAGCACATTATTTGTCATTTCCATCCCTAATGGTTTTCCAACGGTCTCTTCAAAAACACGCATTTAAACTCATGCGGGGAAAAAGCCATGTTTTTTTAACAGATCCCCTCATCCAGAATGTCCCACTAGTGTCAACTCAATTTGATGAAATGAACAGCAAACCTCTTGTTGATACACTGGAGCTTGAAATGAATGAATCACCAACACGATGCTAATTACAATATGGAAGTCCTAAACCCCTTGGGAGCTGATAGTTAATTAAACTTTGACCCTCATCCCCTCAGCTTTTCCCAGCAAAGGATGGTATTCAGAGGCTGGATAAATGACGGGTAGGTTATTGGTGATTATAGTAGTGTCCGTTTTTTCTTCCTTCCTTCTGGAGTCGACGGAGATAAGCGAGGTTAGAATCATCATATGCTCTGAAGTAGATAAATAGGGAAGTCTTTTATATGCTGCTGCCAGGCAGATCCAGGAGCTAGCCAAGTGAGTTATTATTTTCTCCAGCTAGCTACTCACTCGGCTGTCTTTCCTGTTAGCCTTGGAATCGAAGATGTTAGAGCCTGAAAAGACTTACCAGGGTATTGAGTCCGTCTTCCTGCCCAAGTAGGAATGTTCCCTGTGGTTCATCTAGTAGCGTGTTCTCCGGTATAATTTTCAGCTTCCCAAGCAATGGGCTTGCTATCACTTCCCTTCCGGTTCCAACATTCCCCCTCTATCATAGTACAGAATAAAAGAGCTTCCTGAACGGTACTCCACTGAGTTTGACCATCATATACATGGCGCTGCTCACGATGTAAGGGTCAGTTTGACTGTGGCAGACCCAATGTGTGTAAATGGAATGATCATGTGGAGGCTGTTTTTAAACAATACTGAAAAAAAAATGTTACTATAGGAACCTACCTATGCTAAATTAAAATGTGGCTTTTACCGACACAAGCAGTGGATACATCTTTAAGAGGTATATCATGAGCCCCCGCTCAGATCCTGCCCCAAGTGCCCAGTACTTCTGCCCTGCCACTCCCTACCTCTATGTCCTGGCTCATGAGCACCTCAATTTATCCCATAGCCTATAAACCACTTGGGATGCTTCCGGGTGACCAACATTAAAGCTGAGATTTTTCAAAGCCACCTAGAGCATCTGAATCCTTAGGCAGCTCGACCTTTGTTATTATATTTTTGTTCTTGTGCTTTTTGCTCTGCGTAGCACCATTCTTGGGCATGATGCCTTACAAACTCTGAGAAGTTTTGGAGCCAGAAAGATTGCTTTGGCCTTTAACATTTTTAACAAAATGTATATTTCAGCTGTGTGGCAAAGTGGAGGACTTGGCCTGGATGCTGTTTGGTTTTCTGGTAATTTCCTTCATCCTCCATAGTTTTGGAATGTGATACTTTAAATAATCATTTCTGATGGTGTTACTCGTATGCATGAAATGTAGTAAGCTCTTTGGGGCCAGGGCTGTCGTCTTGTCCTGGGTTTGTACAGCGCCTCGCACAATGGGGTCCTGGTCAGTGGCTGGGACATTTAGGCTCTACTGCAGTACAAATAACAATAAAATCCTACTTATGCTTCTCTCACATCCCAGATGTCAACAGCTGGCTGCTAACCTTTGGTTTCCAACTACACAATGTTATCCCTGGATATCCCAAGCCAGATACGGATGCAATGGAGCCATCATATGAGCTTATCCACACGCAGATGAAAACCCAAGAGTGGGACAATAGCAAGGTGAGCAATGTGACTATGTAGTCTGTCTATTTTAGGCACCGGCATGGCACTTGTCACCATGGGATCCAGGTGCAGTATTCACTGTAGAAATTAAAATCAGTCTGCTATTGCAGATGCTCAAGGGACCTGAGTGAAAGTCAGCCTGCGAGTAGCTGCTGTCCCTCCCCACTTCAGTAATGAAATGTGACTAAATAATCCCATCTGAAGGTCTTTATCAGCCGTGGGTCTTTTCTGTGATACTTGTTGGTGATTGCTGAACAAAACTAATCTGTACCGTTTTTTTTTTCTTAAAAAATGTTGTTACCACAGATCACATGCTAGCTCCCTAAACCAAGGAATCAGAGCTGATAGAAAACACCTGTTGGATCATCCACCCATGCCCCAAGACAGAATTGTTTTCTACAATATATTTTCTAGTGCTTTGTCCAGTTTGGTTTTAAAAGCAAAAGAACTCCCATTACTTCCCTTAGGAAACTACTCCACAGTGTAAAAGGTCTCTCCATAAGAAAGCTATTCCTGACAGCTTAAATTTTACTTGGCTTGATTTTGTCCCAAATCACTGTACACTAATTCAGGCCTAAATCAGGATGCTTGTAGTTCATTTTTGGTGGCCGATACTGCATGCACAAAATGGGATTAGCACCTTGAAAACAAAAGTCACTTAAAACCCAAGCGTCTTGCCTACTGCTCTCTTCCCACTAGGAATAGCCCAGCACAAACTCAGAGCCAGCACTCTCCAGTGGATAGGACAAACTTCCTGCAAGTTAGACTGGTTAAACGGTGCAATGGCCTTCCAAGGTGTGTGGTGGACGTCCCATCACTGGGCTCATTTAAAACTAGTCTGGGCAAGGCACGGGAAAATATACTGTTGCAGACAATGCTGCATTAGCTCCAATGGTATCAACTAGCTTGTGTAACAGATCTTCCCCTTCTCTGACTCCTTGGATTCCAGATCTCAGTGGGCCAGATACTTCCCTGAGTTACACCAATGTAAATTCTGAGTTACTCCACGCCGCCAGTGGAGCGACTTCTGATTCACATCACTGTAATGGCCTAACAGATCAGAATCAGTTCCCTTCTCTGAGAAGGGTGAATAATAGAGAAGAACCAGGCAAGTAACCCTTCACAGACACTTCATTTTATCTTCGGAGCACATAACAGGATCCCAGAATCTCCTTCCATAATGTTGGGCTGTACTTGCCTTGCAGGGATGGGAGGTTGGAGACCTAATGCTGAGTTTGAGCATCCCCCAGCTCGGAAATATCCAGCATGCCATAAACCTTGCACTAGGTTCAGCTTAGCTTAGTTATCCCCCTGCAGCTCCAGAGTGACATTTAAAATCCAATACTCTCTTGTGCTGCACTTTTTGCCTGTGACTGTGAGGCTGTCACTAAATTGTTTGTTGAACAAGTTCAATGTTATTGGCCAGCAGGGGATGCTTCGTGACCTCTGGCATATTGCAGAGCTGCAGCACCTGAATCCAATTTTGCTTCTTTTTCCCTTTCGTCTTGTCGAATTACCGAGTAATTGCGGGCGCTCGTACAGCTCTGTCTGCGGGGGGCTGGGGGCTGGAATCAGTCATCATTTCATTAACTATACTGCTCTCGGTCTCATGAGCACGGGGGCTCTGATACCTGGGGCTTGTTGGCTGCAGCGTTGGCTGCAGGGGAAGGGTAGTCCTGCTCAGCTGTTGGCTTTCCTCAGCACACTGTAGGAGGCGGAGGCTGATCTGTATTGTTTTGGCCGTGGAATGAAGTAGGCTGTTGTGTATTCTAAAGTAACTTCCCCAGGGGAGGATCCTCCACACATCCACAAGGCTTGACTCTTCCGGCCTGCCCAATCTGATCGATCAGGAGTGCATTCTGCCCATCCCGTCGGCTTTAAAACGGGGCCAACCCTTTTTTCCCCAACAAGAACCACCTTATTTTTCTCTGTCGGGAGTTAAAAACGGAAATGGCCTTGGAGTTCATGCACAGGACTGGGATTTAGGAACTCTGGGTTCTGTGCAGTGTCACGTGGGGGGAAATCCTCTCCCCAGTGCCCAGGCTGGATGCTGGGAATCTCTGCAGTGCTCTCAGATCCCACCGAGCCTACTGCAGCCCCTGTGGCCCTAACACTCCTGCCTCGAGGAAATGGGTGAGGCCGAGGGGATCGACATAGTGACAGCTCTCCGGACCGGGCCTGCCATTGCTCCATCCTCCTCCATGGGGCCAAATGGAGGTGGGCTCTGCAGCGCAGATGCACAATCCCTGTACAAACTCACTGCATCCTGTCCCTGCCCCTCCTCCACACTGAAGCCACACCAGTTCCACCCCAAGTGAGCGCTCTGGGCCTACCACGAAGGGGTAGAAGTTGACCTTTCGTGCAACAGTTTCTTCCATCTACAAAGTGGGGATCATAATGCTTCCCTCGCCCACGGCGATGGGAGATTCCAAGCACTAAGTCTGTTTTAATTGGATTGAATGACTTAAACTTAAAGGCCACAAACTTAATGCCTAAAGCTCGGCAACTAAATCATAGGCCTGGTCAGGAATTTTCTGACAAAACGTGTTTTTTCTGGGAAAATGCCAGTGTGTCAAAACCAAACCTGTTCACGAGAAAGGGTCCAGTGTGACAACTCTCCCAATTCCGAAAAAAAACAAAAACTGGGAAAAAAAAGTTTTGAAACTCTTATAGGTAATTTCTTTTATTATTTATTTTTTCTTGGTTATTTTAATTAATTTATACTAAAAAAAAAAACAGGTTAAAAAAATTAAAGGTCAAAGTTGTAAAGAAACATTTTGAAATTATCAAAACAAGCACCTTCAAAATTCAGATCAGTAGATTTTTAAGATAAGAAAGAACCATAGCTCTGCTCTCTGCCATCTTCAACTCAGATGGTAATTTTCTGTTTCTCTTCCTTGCTAGGTCCTTAAAATGGGTTGTAAGATGAAACACAAATGATAGATCATCTCCTCTGACCTCTTGCGTAGCGTAGGCCAACCAATTACACTCAAGAGTCCCTGCATTGGGCCCGTAACTTTTGTTTGATCTATAGCATATCTTTCAGAAAGACATGCAGTCCTGACTTAAATATTGCCAGTGATGGAGAATCCACCAGGTCTCTAGATAAGTTGTTCTAGTGGCTAAGTACCCTCACTGGTAAAATTTGTGCCTTCTTTCTAATCTGAATTTTTCTAGTGTCATCTGTCAACCATTGGATCTCATTATGCCTTTCTCTGGTAGATGAACGAATTCTCTGCTGTCAGAAATCTCTACCCCATGTAGGTATTTGGAGACCATGAGAGAGTCACCTCTAGATCTTCTCTTAGATAAACTAAACAGATTAAGCCACTTTATTGTATAGCTTTTTTATTGACACTCCGCTCTTTCTGTGGATCACTACAGTTGCAGTCATAGTACAAAGCAGACTCAGTTGCTACCCTGTGTCTGGATCATTTTGCGTAATAAAGCCAAACTAAGCTCCTTTACTTACCCAGTGGCCACTTTCACCCCTTTCCAGTGGTGCCAGGGGGCATAGAGGAGGCAAGTCTCTGGTGTAACTAATGCAAAGATGTTTTACTTGGGGTACTGGACACAGACTGAGGTCTCAGTGCCTCTCCCCAGTTCTTGAGCTCCCATAGTATACCTGCCTGAGTCTACAATACTACTGTCACTCCATATAGTTTCCTTAGTCAGAGCATAGACTCAGCAAGTCAACAATCAGCCCATATTTTAGTAAGGGAAATATACACCCATGGTATATTGGTACAAGGAGAAACGAGGAAACGGGTTCAAATTTCTTTCACATCTTGGCTATTTATGATAGGAAATGAAAGCTTTAGATATCACAGTGAAAGGCACTATTTAAAAACAAGAGATGATAGAAGCTAGCTGTGGTATTTTAAATCTTCAAGAACTGCAGGCAAAATACAAGCGGCTATTCCAAGCTAGCTGTAATGTACTATTCTCTTGAGCTCTGTACAGCAGCAAACAAACAATGAAGATCAGTCTCCAATGGGTCATTACTAGATAAAGTAAAATGTCACCTAAGGGCATCTGATTAAAAAAGATTGGAAGGAAAAACAAACCCAGAATAGAGATGTCAGTTGTGTATAGTGACAAATATTAAAATAAAATAACCAATAAATCCCACCACAACTTCCTCCTGCTTTAATGCTGTTTTTACACTGTACCTCTGGGTTACAGTTGCCAAAAGCTACAGCATTTTTAGAGAACTCTGCTCCATGCCATCTTCAGCTCAGATGGTAATTTTATGTTTCTCTTCCTTGCTAGTTCATTAAAATGGGTTGTCAGATGAAACAGAAATGATTGAGCATTTCAAAGGCAGGGATATGCTGTCTCTTTGAACTCTGCATAATCTGTTTGCATTCCCCCCTTTTCACAGAGTAGCATACAGGCTGAGGTTGTGATATATATATATATATATGAAGATGATTTTTCCCAAATACACTCTGTTATTAAAGGGATACACTCAAGGTCATCAGATCTTAAAATTAAGCAGTTTTCAAAATCCTCCCATATTATAGGACTCACTTTCAAGTTAACCGAGACGTTTTTAATGATGATGAGTGATAATGCATTGCGCTGCCACGTGGAAGACCTCATTTTGCAGACTTGTGTCCAGGGTCGGCTCTGGCTTTTTTGCCGCCCCCCCCCCCCCCCGCGGGGGAGGGAGGGAGGGCGGCTGGAGCCCTGGGAGGAGGGCGGCGAGCCCCGGCGGGGGCTCCGCTCTCCCCCCGGCGGCCGGGGGGAGGGCGCCGGGGGGGAGGGCGGCGAGCCCCGGCCGGGGCTCGGCTCTCCCCCCGCGGCCAGAGTGCCGGGGGCAGGGCGGCGAGCCCCGGCCGGGACTCGGCTCTCCCCCCGGCGGCCAGAGCGCAGGGGGCAGGGTGGCGAGAGGGCGGCGAGCCCCGGCTGGGGCTCGCCGCTCTCCCCCCGGCGGCCGGGGGGAGGGCGCCGGGGGGGAGGGCGGCCAGAGCGCCGGGGGGAGGGCGGCGAGCCCGGCCGTGGCCCCGCTCTCCCCGGCGGCCGGAGCGCCACGCCGCCCCCCTCCAGGTGCCGCCCCAAGCACAAGCTTGGTGGGCTGGTGCCTGGAGCCGGCCCTGCTTGTGTCCCTGGGTAGCGAAAGTTGGGAATGGTAGAGCAGCACCACAGCGAAGCCCCTCTGCGAGCCAGCACAAGTGCCTTGTGTTGCTCAGAGGCAACCCCTCAGTTTACTCCTTGGCTAGAATGATTATAGCTCTAAGCAGTGTCCAGTGGTAGGGCACAGAATAGGGAGTCAGGAGACCTGGTTTGTATTCCTGGCTCTGCCACCAACTCACTGTGGGACCTTGGGGCAGTCCCTTCATTTCTCTGCACCTCCTTATTGTTGATTGAAATTACTCCTGCGGTGAGGTGCTTTCTAACGCTAAAGGAAGAGATGGTCCTTGCTAGAAATAGACAATACAGACAAAACGAGCAAGATGTTTGAGGTCCTGTGGTACATTGTGATCTTTAGGTGAAAGGTGGTAAGTGCTAATGCTGTTATATCATGGGCACTCCCACTAAACCTCAGTCTAGCCATTATGTCCAGATGTGTTTTGGGTTTTGTTTTTTATTTTTGAACGATGATGGCCATATGAGTCAGTGAACATTATGTCACGTCATGAACCTCACAAAGGCTGTGTATTACTATGTCAAGGAAAAGGCGTGTGTTTTAAAAACACAAAGGAGGCTAAACACATATTTTAAATCTAGTATTTAATGGCCTGCGTTGGTGATAAAAAAACAAGGACATTTAGTCTGTCTGTACCTTAACTTAGCCGTCTGCCTGAGTATTCCCTGATTCAGAGAATATCTGCCCTGCTCTGCTATGGCAGGATGGGGCAAAGTTACATTTCAGCTGTGTCTTGCCGTGTCAGCAGAACCTCGGAGTTGATTAATAAGGGACCCAGCACTACGCCAGCTGGTAATCAGAACAGCTGAGGAATGGAGAAGGGAAAAAATGCAGCTATGCAAATTCTCCAGGGCATCCTGATTCTGAAGGGCACGAGCACTTTGTCAATATGGAACCCAGAATTGTTTGTCCAGAATTAAATGGCGAGGCCAGTGAAGGGGAATCTCACGTGGGGCTGCATCTATAAAGGTCATGGTTTGGCTGGACATCCAGAACACCAGTACCCTTCCTCTCAGTGAAATGAAGTAAACTACTCAGTAGTCTCGTGAGGGAGGCCCATCACCTGGCTGTTGAGAACTAGACCAGATAGTGCACTACATATAAATGGAAGGGACCAGTCCTGCATGAGGAAGGCTGGTCTAGCAAGCCCTTCATCATCTTGAGTTCTGGGATACACATTTAAGAACAGGCAAACCAGGTCCCACCCTATTAGACTCTCCGTGCAGTTTAGCTCTGAGTCCCAAAACGGGTTTAACAACAGTGGGATTTACTATTCTTGCCCCTCTTCCGTCCCTAATCACGACAGGGATGGCAGCTGAAATAGCTCAGGACACAGGCATAGCTTTTATTGTTCTGTGACAAGCCTGGGAAAAGGAGGGCAGGCTAGAACCTCCCCAGAGAACCTGTTCCTCCAGACCAAAGCGATAGGACAAGCTTATCCAGCCACATTTATCACTGGTCTCATTGTGTCCTAATGGAGTTCGCCTACAACCCCGCTGCTTTCAGGTGTCTCGCTCAGGGGATAGTCAAGGTAGAATTTAGCCTCATAGGGCCTCCCACAAACTTCTAGTGACATATTTAGCAAGTCACTTAATCATCTGTGCCTCGCTTTCTTCGTGGCTAAAATGGGGCTGTTAATATACCCTCTTGGGCATTACGAGGCTAACCTCATTCATTGTTGTACAAAGCTTTGAGATCCTTCACTAGATGGTCCTGTAGCCGTTCAGCCTCTCATTGCTAGAATATTATAAATCGAATATGTAACAGCAAAACAGAGCATCTGCTCGATCACATGCCTCAGTGACAGGTGCTCATAACAGCCCCATGTAAATTAGCATTGACTCAGCCAAGACGCCAAAGTTAGACTAATCATGGAGTCTGAATCGTCCTCTGTCACCCCAAAAAAAGGGTCTCTCCAGGAAAGGGCTAAGGCATATTGAGGAAAACAGGAGTGTTCAGCTTCCAGGGCTGTTAAGCCAGCAACTTTCACAGCTATTAAATTCACTTTAAAAAAAAAGTGAGGGTGGCCCCCTTTCCTCTGTAACCTATATTTAATGCTGGCTGTCGTTACCTTATTGAATTAAGCCCTTGGCAGGGACAGGAGACTTTTGTTACGGCATCATCTCGCTTTTGTGAAATTTGAGCAGATAATTGGAGTAGGAAAGAAGACGGCACTCCCGTCAATGGATGAGTATGTTGCTACAGACGTTTTGCAGTAATGATAAGCCGCTGAATCACTCAGGGCATTTGCTCCATTATATGCTAACAGCAAAAGTCACTTTGCATTAAAACTGTCTACAGGTGATCTCAGGCTGTGGTCCCTATTCAGTTCTTACTCAGGCAGAGCTCCCATTGATGTCAATGGAAGTTTTGCCTCTGTAAAAATTGAGCTTCAAGATTGGGTCCTAATAGCCAAGGACCTGATCCCACAGGAAGACTGGGAGTACTGTATCAGTGAGGGGAGGGGAGTGTTAGCACCTCACTCGACGATTGAATATCCACTTTGGCCAATGCTTCAAGTGGCATTGAGGGGCTCTGGAAAAGAGTGTTTTGGCCAGAGTGAGGATCACACTGTGATGTGCAGCCTTGGAGGAAGGTGCAGGGTGGAATCAAAACCAGGTTAAAACAGAAGGAAACTGTTACTATTTAAATACTTTGAGCTTATTGAGCACCTTTCCTCAAAGCATTTTACAAATATTAATCACTAGAAGATTCCCGGTAATCAGCTATGAATCATTTCTGATTTACAGATGAGGAAAACTGAAGCATGAGCAATTAATTTTCCCAAGGTCACAGAAGGAGTGGGGTAGAATGCAACTGTCTCTCACTGTCACCACTAAACCATAATCTCCCTTCCATGGTGGGGTCCGTCTCCACCCCAGCGTTCCACTCTGTCAGAGGGATGATGTTACCTTCAGTTCAGTGTCTTGGCCTGATGGCAGTTAGGGAGAATAGCCTGCAAGCACAGGAATCTCAATCAGTTGTTTCATTAAAAAGAAAGACTTTATTTTCCAGACCAAAGCTAAGAAGTAGCTAGAGGAAGCAGAACCCTTTGGCTCTTCTCATTGGATCATACCATGTTATTTCTCTGCTCTCCAATGTGCTAGCGATACCTTTCAGTCCCCCGGCATCTCTTTCTAATTTGCGTCTCTCTCTCTCCTTCTCTCCCTTCCCAGTCAATCTTGGGAGTGCAGTGTGAAGTGCAGAAACAGCTGAAAGCCTTCGTCACCCTAGAGCGCTTTGAACAGATCTACAGTTCCAGCATCGCTGGGTGCCGGACGGTCAAGGAGAACAAGAACTTTGCCTCAGGAGGATCTGTCTTTGGCAAAGGGGTCAAGTTTGCCATGAAGGATGGGCGTGTGGCCACCGACATCATCAGTCTGGCCAATGAGGACGGGCGCCGGATCGCAGCCATACTGAACAACGCCCACTACTTGGAGAACTTGCACTTCACCATTGAGGGAGTGGACACACATTATTTCGTTAAGCAAGGGCCATCAGAAAGCGACTTGTCCATACTGGGCCTCAGTGGCGGGCGGAGAACCCTGGAGAACGGCATGAACGTTACAGTGTCCCAGATCAATACAATACTCAGTGGAAGGACTAGACGTTACACAGACATCCAGCTCCAGTATGGAGCACTGTGTCTAAACACCCGTTATGGGACCACCTTGGACGAGGAGAAAGCCCGCGTGCTGGAGCTGGCCAGGCAACGTGCCATAGCCCAGGCCTGGGCCAGGGAGCAGCAGAGACTGCGGGATGGGGAGGAGGGCATTCGCTCGTGGACAGAAGGGGAGAAGCAGCAAGTGCTAAACACGGGCCGGGTGCAGGGCTATGACGGCTACTTTGTGATCTCAGTGGAGCAATACCCAGAACTCTCAGACAGCGCCAACAACATCCATTTTATGAGACAGAGCGAAATGGGCAGAAGGTGACAGAGAGGGTCAATGCGGTGACTTCTTGCCAAAGACAGCTACTCTTTTGTGGCCACTTACCTGACTGTGTTGTACTCAATCCTTTTTCTAAACTGAACCTGGCGGGGGGAGGAAAATAAGGAGAGAAAGAATATGGTTGCACTGTAACTCATGCAACATACTTTTTTTTTTATTTTAAATTTGGCCTTCACATGTTTTTTGCAATGAACAGAAGGTATATTTTGCCGTAGTGTGATCACAGTGAAATTTACTCTCTTTTGTCCTTTTTTCCCTTTTGTGAGGAATTTAAAATGGGGAATTGTCAACGTACATCCATGGGTTACTCGGTGTGAAGTGAGAAATGGGTGTCTGTGCTAATTTGTTTCATCCTAATCCTTTCTTATTTGGCACAGGGACAGCTAGCCTTCCACCCGAAGAGCAGCTCAGAAACGCTGGGCACGCTGGAAACAGAAGATGACAATGATTCCGAATCTCTCAAAGTGACTGAATCGTGTGCCTCAAAAGAGAACTTAAAAGGAGTTTTCACCTTTCACTTGGGACAGAAAGTGTTTCTTGGGCTCCTGCTGCACAGAAGTAGATTATAGTTGCAAAAGGAGCTGAATATATTAACTTGCAAGATGATTCTCTTCCTTCCTGAACTGGAATTAAAAAAAAAACCCAGTCTTTTTCATTATAGTAGATTTTTTTTCTCTTGCTTTTTTGGTCCATGCACAAATCCTGTTTTTAGTTTAAAAAGCCAGTAAAGGCCAAGAAAAATGCTCCCACTCTATTGGAAAACATCCTCTCTCGTGCCTATAGCTGTTCTCTCGATGGGTTGAATGCACCGAAGTTGTAGACATAACCCCATTAAATGCATAGTATTTCAGTACACCAGGTTGTGTGTTCAGCAGTCCGCTGGGCTGTGTCCAATAAAGCAACTTCATTTTTAGGAAGCTAATTTGAGTCTGAAAGTAGGATAGTCTCCCACATACCATTGAAGAGTGCAGCAAATCCATACTCCAGCATTCTTGCTTTTTGGGGCTGTCTTTATTAGCCTGGAAACTGGTTTTCAGTGCCAGGTTGGTAAATCATTTGTGGCTATGGCAAACATGCCTCTCTGGAACTCTGTCAGCAGGGAATTTAAAAGGTTTAATAAGCAGCAGCAGCAGGGGAAATATTGGAACCAACCCTCTAACTGTTCCTTTCCCCTTCCGCCCCACTGGGATACGAAGGAGCTTGAATTATGTGAGTAGCCCAGCGCGGGTTAACAGCGAACAAGGAGGCGTTTGAATAGAAATGCCCACTAGAGAGGAGCCCAAATAGTTTACAAGAAACTGCTGACAAAGTTGCTTGACATGCTAATGTAATTTGTACTCACATAAGCCCGTGCTATGGTATGTGCAAGAGTCCTTGTGATTCACATGAACAAGGAGACTGAGCTGAGCTTCTTCCTGAGAAAATTCTCTGCTGATACGGGGCATTGCTGCAGTCAGAGAAACACAGGTGTGATGCCATCCAGACCTCTGGCTCTGAAAGAGTCAGCATTTCTATCTCATAGAACTGGAAGGGACCCTGAAAGGTCATCAAGTCCAGCCCCCTGCCTTCACTAGCAGGACCACGTAGTGATTTTGCCCCAGATGCCTAAGTGGACCCCTCAGGAATTGAACTCCCAACTCTGGGTTTAGTAGGCTAATGCTCAAACCACTGAGCTATCCCTCACCCACACACCCCTGAACTTTCACCGGCTTTCAGAGAGCAGCTCAGAAGCTCTTACACATTCTGAAATTTTTAACTACTTTCATCTTCAGTTTTTGCTTCCGGGTTCTAACCAGAGACAGACTGAGCCATGCCAAAACATCACAACAAGAGAGGTTTCAGAGCCGGCCCTTGGAGCATGGTATTCTGTAATCCCCTAAAATCACGCCCTCTTCCGCTGCACCCACCACGCTCAGCAAACCCCACCACCAGCATCACTGCCTTCTGCCAAGACGGTATCCCCGGGTCTACTCAGTTACAGGATAGCAACAAGGGTGGAAAGGACTCAGTGAGCACAAACTCCATGGATAGAGAAAATTGTGGTGGCCCCAGTTCTATCGCAGCTTTCCTGTGGATGCAGAACTTGTCTGACTCTGTCCTTAAGGCCCCCTCCTGGCTGTTCTCATGCTTTTGCCAGATGGAAGTGAAGGAAATCCCCCAAGAGAGCCTGTTCGCCGTAAAAATTTTAACCTAATGTTACAGACCCAGTGAGAGACGCATCCAGAGTTTTAGATTCTGATCTTAACTGAACCCAAACATTAACCCATGTGAAGTTCACCATCTCTGATGCTTACCTACCATCCTGCTGTTTTAATAATTCCTCCTGGCTTGCAGGAAAGGGAGTGGTTTTGATACAGTAATTCAGTGTTATTCTTCGCAGAGCAGGAAGAGCGTTGGCCAGGACTGAACTGGCAGGCATCCTTTATGGAGAAATATATTGGCAGGAGTAAATAGCAAGTAGTGGTAAGTCTTGAAAATCAGCACCAGTTCTGTCGGAGTGGCTTCACTCTCTGGGAGGAGGAGGTTCTGAAACAGAGTAGAGCTAATGCTGGCTGAAAATGAATGGGCTGCGCATCTGTGTGTTATAAAACAGCTAGACACTCTGTTCCATACACCACCTCTTCCTTTTAACGCTGCTCTGGCAAAGTGTAGCAGGGAAGACAGGGAAGTCTCGTGTATCCATTCACATATGTTTGTTAAAAATGTAATGGGGATTTTACGATGGTAAATCTGCTACGTTTACATGGAGTAGAGGAAAGGAAATTCAAGTATGAAACACTCCCAATGGAAACCTTGCTGGCCTGAGATGTTACCTTTATAGCCTTACCCAGAGTCTTCAGGTTATTACACAACTAATGAATCCGAGTAGGTCTTCCATTTTTCATGAGTCTCACAAATCTGCCTGTAGCCAAGAGCAATCCAAATCCACATCATGGCAAAAATCAGTGCAAATTAGATTTAACTCTTCGTTCACAAGCAATGTGCTGGGTCTAAAACTGCCCGACTTCCCATTAAAGTCCATTAGTGGCCTGGAGTTGGAGTCTGTGCACAGCCCAGGAAATGGAGGAGTTATTATTTTGAATCTCTTCTCTCCTGACTATTAAAAAGCTCCTTCAACAGAATGATGTTTCTCTAGCACTAACTAAGACAAACCTAAACAATCGATCAAGGAGACAGTTGACTACTTGTGTCTGCAGCACTATTAATAGCAGAGCAATAGTGTCAAGAGAGGTTTGGGATATCTCCCACTCACCTTACTGGAGGGGGGGTGAAAACCTGAAAGGCTATTTACTATCCTGGCACTGTAAGATTCCCCTTGTCCTGCCATAAGGGTCTTGTCTGCAAGAGTCCAGTTGTTTTTCTGTGGAGTTCACCCTCCGGGGTAAGGGGAATGTTAAAAAATCCAGGGCCACTTGACCACTTGTTAACTGTTGCCCTGCTGAACAACATACTCATGCAGCTTACCCATAATTGATTACAGTGTATAAGTATCTACATAGAGAACAAATATTTAATAACGGGTTCTTTAATCTAGCAGAGAAGGGTCTAACATGGTTGAATGGCTGGAAGTTGGAGCTAGACAAATTGAGACTGGAAATAAAGGGTCCATTTCTAACGGTGAGAGTACCTAACCATTGGAACAATTTACCAAGCGTCGTGGTGGATTCTTCCATTGCTGATCATTTTTAAATTAAGATTGGCTGTTTTTGTAAAAGATCTGCTCCAGGAATTGTTTTGGGGAAGTTCTCGGGCCTGTGTTATACAGGAGGTCAGACTAGATGATCACAATGGTCCCTTATGGCTTTGGAATCTGTGAATAAATCTTTCCCCTATGGCACCTGTAGCCTGACATTCCATTTCTATCCCACACGTACAGTGGGTGACTCTGTCCCCCTCTTGGAGCTGAACCACACAGAGGTTTATGGGTCTGCTGCCGACTTTTTGGTAAAAGAGTTTGATCTCAGGCAGTAGAGGTTTGTGCTTTTCAGATGCAGAAGTCCTAAGTTCTACCCTGAGGCATTACCCTAAATATTCATTTTAATGATAATCATGTAGGAACCACTGCCAGGACCGAGGCTAGCATGGAACAGCTGGGTTTAGTTTCTGACTAACAAGCACACATCCTGCCCCAAAAGAACTCCAGCCCCCGCCCCTTGCACATTTCCCTCAAAATGGAACTAGTGCGAATCAGCAGCTTCAAGTTACAATGAATTGTGTTTGAAGTGCCACTGCTGACCTTGAAATCTAGGTCTGGGGGGGGTCTGCTATCCTAATCAATTCACAGTCTAGGCCAGCAGTATCAAGGACAAGCGCCCACAGGTCTTAGTCTGCACTCAGACAAAACTCCCATTGGATTAGTGGACGTTTTTGCCCGCATGTCGACTTGAGGATTAAGCCACATGTGCTGAAATGTGTTTATTTTGTAGCAAAATTAGACCTGGCACCTGTATCATCTGGACCAGACTCATAGCAGGTCGGTCTCTGCAGCAGACAATTCTACTGCACTCTTCAACCTTGTTTTAAATGATCCAACAATGGAGCTTCCAGCTATGCCCATAGGAAGTTCACGTTGCGGGATGGATAGCTGCAGCTTTTTCCCTTTTCCACCCACTACAGAGAGGAATCAGTGCAGATTTTTGTCCCCTGCAGGTTTGGCTCACTCCTACCTTTGACTTTCATTATTCAGAAGGCATCGCATTTGTGTAGCAATTTCAGCCCCACTAGACTCATTTAGCACTGTGAGATGTACTGCAATGTTTGTTTCCTCCAAGCTTTTTTGGACAGAAATTGTCTATCCAGAGCTTGGAAAAAATCATTAAGCAACAGTGACCGGAGGGACTCATACAGCGCATCGTATCTTTGTCATTACTGCTATTGATCAGAGCCATGGCAAAATGGGCCAACAAATCTTAAAAATACCAGGCAAGAACAAAATAGATGGAGGCCATTAAGCGACCTCATGCTTGATTTGGGTTTAAAAGACAGATGACTGGGAGCTGTCCTCAAGACATCATTTGGCTGTAGGTTAGGAACAGTGAGGAAATTCTGTACTGTATCTGTGGTCGCTTTACTGAGCTGAGGGAACGGTAAGATTCTGCTCAGGCTGCTAAACGGACTCTGCAACAAGAATAAATCAAAATTGGTTAAAAAAAAAATCTAATAAAGCACCTTTTCAGCTGTGACTTGTAAGTGTCACCATGATAAATGACAGTGCACTCCATTATGCAAAGACAAGACTCTTAACAGGAAATTTTAGAATTTGATTTTGTGATTTACAGTGAGGGCCCCCGTCATATTTATAGCACGGCCGTCTGTTTTGATTCAATCGCAGCGTAAATGAAACCAGGACCACAGATCTCAGCAATGCGGCTGCTCTTTAAACACCAAGGGGGCATAAACACACTATGTTAATAATGGAGCTAAAGATTGCTTGGCTTGTTAACTGGCATTTGGTTTATCTTCGGCAGTGAAAGGCTGTATCTTAGCACTGTTGAACCTGGGTAAGACACATACAAATTATGTTCATAATGGTGCACACTGTAACAGGCCCTTTGGTGAAATAAACTTTGGACCTTGTTATCTTGAAACACACAATCCACCATCCCTGCATAGCATAGAAATCCTCACAGGACCCCATTGTGTTGACCTTTGGCCTGTTTGTTTTTGTTAGTGTTAATACTGTCCTTATTCGAACTGAATGATTTTCACCATTTCTTTTCTATTATAGCTCATAGTAAATATTTAACTATATTATTTTCCCACGTTACAACAAAGATTTTACTGATTTTAAACAAAATAAAGCCAATGGACTTTTAACTGTAGGGTACGTTTAACTAAAATCCTCCAGGATTGGAGAGTGATTTTTTAAAAGACACACTGTTCGCATTGTACAAAATGATCAGTTTTAGAATGCCCCTCCCACTAAATGTACCTTGTTTAAGGAAGGCTATATCATGTCCTGATGGCTGTGATCTTATTTCCTATAGTGATATATGAAGCTGTGTTATTTGAACTGAAAACAGTCTTAAACGTTAAAAAAAAAAGGTGGGGGTAGACAGCAAAATTATTGTCTCTCTCATGTTTATAGCAATTTTAAAAAGTTGTGCTTATGACAAAATGTTACATGGCTTAACTGTTAACCCCCATCCCAGAGGGGAATGGTATTCGAGCAGAGGAGCCCTGAAAACTCCAAGTGAACACCAACCAAAACTGTTCTGGCAAAGAATGGGTCAAACTGCAGGACAGTTTCAGTGATGTGACTGAAGTAACAAATCAAAGCATCACACTTTTCTATTAAAACAAATAAATCTGCTTATTTTGCATGAGGCCTTCTGAATGCAGCTACAGTCTAGAAGGAGGACTTTGTATCAGAGCTGCAGCTGTAATACCAACACGGGAGCCTCTTGTCATTACCATGTGTAATAATTTTCCTGAAGTCTGGAACTAATTTTTGAGAATTTTTTTTTCTCAACACTTTGTGTTTCTAACACTGTATTCTTGACTGTGTAAATACTACAAGGCTGTACATAAGTGCAAATGTAGATACCTTCTAGAAAAACAAACAGAAGTGACCGTGTGTAGCCTTCGGTGACAAATAAAAGAATATTTTGTGTTTAAAGGATTTTTATTTTTGCTGTTGTGTAAAGGATATCAGACCCCAGAGTCACTTGGCTAATGAGCAGGGTAATTCAGAAGAATGGAGTAAGTAAGATGAGCTCAGTTCTAAAACTCTTTCCCCAAAGACCCTCTCCTTGTCTAAATGGATTTTTAGTGTCTAGTTTGTGAAGCAAAGAGGAATATATTCTCACTCGCTAACCGTGAATTCATAAACACCCGTCTACATGGAAGCTCATACCACACACAAACAAGACCAGGGCCTGGGAATCATAGTGCATTCAGGCCTGGCGTGTAAGAGACAGTTGAGGCAGTTTACTTAAAATAGTTTTTGTAAATTCTACTTGGTTCAGTATAAATGTGGACTATTTCAATTTTAAATCAAGTAGGCAGGAGTTTTATGCTAGATGACCTGAAATAAGCCTGGTTTAAACAGAAAGAGAAGCATCCACACAGACTTTTGCAATGTTTGAACTAAATCAGTTTAAGTCAAACCCCTGCAGCTTTCATGTGTAGATGAGGTCTCAGTTCCATTCCTGCCTCTGCCACCAAGGCACTTAACATGTCTCTGCCTTCCTGTGTGGAAAGGGTGTAATAATCCCTACCTCCTGAGGGCCATGGGGAAGGGAGTGCGGGTATCTGGGCTGGGGGGGGCCCACGGCTGGGCTCGGGGGGGAGGGCCCTGCGGCTGGGCTCTGGGGGGAAGGGAGAGGGCGTATTGGCTGGAGAGGGCCCCACGGCTGGGCTCAGGGTGTGTGGGGAAGCGGGCAGAGAAACAGGGCCTGGGTTGTCATAGGGATTTCTTTCACTCTCTACTCCTGGGGGAATGTGTGTGAGTGTCTGTATTGTTACAGACATACTTGCTGACAGGTATTTTGAAATAAATTACTAAAATAATTGAGACTAGCGTGATTACGTAGTGTTATTTTGATAAATAAAATGTGCAGACTTTTCAACTATTGTGTGCAGGATTTTGAATATTTGGGCGCAGAATGCCCCTAGGCGTATAACATGCAGGCTGCAGGACCAGCCGACATGAGCACTAGAGCAGTGGGTCAGCACTGAAAAACAGCTTAAACCATTAGCATGCTGCCTACTAACCTATACTTCTAAGGATTCCTGAGCCTTGCATACAAAATTTTCCACCTCTTCCTTCTGCAGTTGGCCTGGTTGTTGTATTCAGTGTGAGAATGTTAGACTTGTAAGGGCTTTATGTTTATAAGCTTGATGAGGTGAGACCAAGCTGGTTTTACCCAATAAAAATGAGAACACTAAAAAAAAAAAAAACCCTACATGAGGAGACATAACAGCCTGGGCTTAAAGGCCTGCTGGTTGCCAGGGCATGCAGTGGTTTTCAAACTGGGGGTAAGGAAGCTCTCGTCAGGGCATGCGGGAGAAAAGATCCTGTAATGGCGGACAATGCCTTAGACTTACACCAGTGGGGCTACAGTTTAACGGGAAGGAACTTAGCAATTAAACGTTGATTAGATGGCCAAGTGCCTTCCCGTTAAAACTGCAGTCCCATTGGTGTACGGCTTCTGGCTGCTGTGCCACTCAGAATCAAACTGCGAGAGGCGCATCCCCACTCCGGACCATTGGGGGGGAGCGGTGATTCCAGGTGGCTCAGGCCAGCCCTGCACGGTGGGGGCTCGGGAAGGGCACACCACGTTCCCCCTACCCTCGCCCTGCAAACTCACCTCAGCAGGCCACCCAGTTTGAAAACCCCCTAAAAGCTGTTGCTAAATGAAAGGCAGAAATCTGGGTGGGGAGGACCGTGACCCCCCCCCCCAGCACCTCTGCCGGTCTCAGATGGGGGTATGCAGTAGATGACAATATTTGGCATGGGGTACTAAGAAGTTTGAAAACCACTGGTCTATTGTGCTCACAGTCTTACATAGCACAATGGGTTCGGTCAAGCGCCAGGACTAGTATCTGCCCAGCCATCATTCTGCCATGTTCGTGCTTGTCTGGTCAAAATGGCTGGGCTAGCGTCAACAAATGGTTTTTACTAGCTAGCACAAGCATAGCCTTGTGGCTCCAAAGTCAGACAATGGGCCTGGCTTTGGCTCAGATACACAAAGTTGCATTTCAGTCCATTAGCTTGCAGCAGCTTTGCAAGACGAGGGGCTTTTAATATGGAGATATACCTATCTCATAGAGCTGGAAGGGACCTTGAAAGGTCATCAAGTCCAGTCCCCTGCCTTTACTAGCAGGACCAATTTTTTTGCCCCAGATCCCTAAATGGCCTCCTCAAGGATTGAACTCACAACCCTGGGATTAGTGGGCCAATGCTCAAACCACTGAGCTATCCCTCCCCCCAGCCCCCTCTGCATCGGCAGCTGGGCCGGCGGGTCAGAGCCATCCCTTGGGTAGGGCAAATCGGGGCGACTGCTCTGGGCCCTGCGCTTTGGGAGGCCCCGCAGGCCGATGTGATCAGTCCTGGAAGACCCGATGCAGCGAGTCCCCCGCCCCGGCCAGAGCCCTGAGCCGCCATGGTGCTATGGCCAACAATAGCCCCACGTAGGCGCCGGCAACTGCCAGCAGCAGCAGGCGGCCCAGCGCAAGCCAGATCCATCCCGCCGGCCCAGCTGCCGATGCAGAGGGGGCTGATTTGCAGTGGGGCTGGAACATTTTTAATAGTGGGGGGGTGCTGAAAGCCAGCTCCCTTACCCCTGTCCACCCACCACCCCAGCTGAGGCCAGGAGCAAAGCCCCAGACGCGGGGTGGCAGCAGAGCCCCGGGTGCAGGGCGTCAGCCGGTACCCCGGCCTGCGGGGTGGCAGTCAGGATCCCGGGCACGCAGGGCCGGCAGCTGGGATCCCGGGGTTGCTGCAGCACCCCCCGCACTCCTAGTTCCCATGCCTATGCTGATTTGGCCCACCTGCCCCTCGGGACAGCCCTGCTCTTGGTTCTTAGGATATGAGTCCAGCCAGAGATGGGGAAAAAATCTCCCTCCCGGCCCATTAAATTGTGCACAGTTAGAACAATGGACGTCACAACTTGCACTTAGCATCTTTCAGCTGAGGCTGTTAATGCCCCAGCAGTAAAGGTGGGGAGGAGCATTGTCGCCATTGTCCAACAGGCAGACACTGACACACAGCGAATGTGGGACTTGCCTAGGTTTCTTAGGCAGACTATGGCAAAGCCAGGAATAGCCCTCGGCTTTAACTTCTAAACACGGTTTCAATGGGCTAAATTGCCAGAAGCACTCAGCTCCCCTTAGGCACTCAAACAATTGGCCCAGAAGAGGGACACTTTGACAGGGGCAGTGATGCAAATAGGAAAGTGAGCGACTTTGAAGAGTCGGTCAGCAGTGGCCCTTTGATGCACCTGGGCTTAGCCACGCGCTGGGACTGGACAGGCCCACTGGTATGTTTTAGATTAGGCACTCTTATGTGCTATTCATTTGTATAAATGACATTAGAAGGTTAGCACCCTTCTACAAATCCAGCGTATTGCTTAAATGGTGAGCAATTGAGAGAACAGGTCCATGGAGAAGTAATTATATTAGCGTGCGTTTTAGCTGTTGCATGAGCACCATTTGTAACGAGTGGATCATTCACATGCATGTTCAAGCTCTCTTATTGCTGAAGGATTTTTTTTTCAAAGAACATCTGCAAACTGATTTGGCCCTGACGTTGGCTGCTCTGAGACGTGGTGCTTTACACATGAATTTCAGCCTTGTTTTCGCTCAGGGACACCAGGTCAGTCCTAGCCAGTTCCCACCTAGCATGGGGATGGGATTTGTTTAGGTTTGTAAAATCAGTCAGCCTTGCAGTCACTCCCTGGAATCTGACAGCGAAGCCAAGAGACACGCCGGCTCCAGTGGCTGGGGTGCCAGCCTGGGGCATAGCAGACTGTTCCACCATGTGTGACCTTGGGTAAGTCACTTTGTCCCTGCGCCTCAAAGGTATTAAGGCACCTGGGGCTAGAACCACCAAGAGGCCTTAGACTTAGCATTATAATGCTTAACATTTAGGTCCCCTGCTGCCTAGTGGAATCCACAGTCCTGAATTAGGCCTGGTCTCCACACCACAGTTCGGTTGACGCAAGGCAGCTTATGTTGCCCCCGCTGTGGATATGGCTACTCTTAAACATCTCTCCCACCAACGTAACTGCCCTGCTACAGCGACTTAATAACACCACCCACCCGAGCAGCATCGCATCGTGGTCAATGCAGTGTCAGTCTAGACACTGCATTAGTTACATCGACTATTACTGGCCTCCAGGAGCTGTCCCACAATGCCCCACCCTGACCGCTCTGCTCACCATTGTGAACTCCGCTGCCCAGGGGTGAGGCAGCTAGGAAGCTGCCCATCCCCCTTTAAAGCCCCAGGAATTTTTGAAATTCCTTTTCTTGATTGCTTGGCTTGGTGAGCACACTTAGCCGCGCTCCATTATTGTGTGCCACTGCCCAGCTGACCATGGCGGCTGCACACTGCAGCCACACCCCTGCCTGGAGTGTGTGGGAGCTATTGGATCTCCTGGGCCTGTGGGAGAAGCGGCTGTGCAGGCCCAGCTACAGACCAGCAGTAGAAACATCGACATCTTTGCACAGATTGCTCGGGCTGCAGGAGAAGGGGTACGACAGGCACCAGCAGCAGTGCCACGTGCAAGCCAAGTGGCTGCGGCAGGCGTACCAGAAGGCCAGGGAGGCTATCAATAGAGGTGGGGCAGAGCCGCAGACCTGCTGCTTTTACAAAGACCTATAAGCCATCCTCGCCGGAGACCAACCCTCCCACCCCACCCCACCCCGAGCGCCTGTGGATACTTCCGAGGAGCCTGAGTCACAGGCCCCTGCCCTGAACAGCGAGGAGGCGGAGGTAGACAAGAAGAGGAGTATGGGAGTCACGCAACTAGGGGATCCAGCTGTGCAGCGAGCCAGGACCTGCTTTTGGCTCCACCGCAGTTCAGCGCGTCCCAACAGTCAAGCACAGGCGAACCTGATGCAGGGGAAGGCACCTCCGGTAAGGATGCAGTTTGCTTTGACATTACAGGGCTTGCACCCCCAAAGTAGCAGGACACATCTGTTGATTTACTTATTTGTACTTGTGTAGGAAGCGGCAGTGGCACAACCAAGAGAGGCAGAGTTGTTATCTGCTTTTCATTCCTCTCTTGAGTTAGGCAGTGGGGGGGCTACGCCGAGCAGTTTGTTTATGTGCATGGGGATCAAGGGGAGTGAGTTCAATATCTGCCATTTCAATATCTGTCGTGCCTACACTGACAGTGGTACCTCTGGGTGTTGTATGCGCAGCTGCTGCTATTAAGGCCTTGAGGGTCTCCTCCTCCCCACCCGCCGAACACCTGAGCCAGATACGGAGGAGAACGAAGGGGATGCAGGATGACCTGTTACAGGAGATGCTGCCAGCTCGTGCTGCATCAGGGAACAAGCCCAGGGCCCAGAAGATGCCCCTTGCAGACAGCCTGGAGAAGGAAAGAGTGCAGGTGAGAAAGGCCCGAGAGTCCCAGCAGGAAAAGGAGAACCGATGCACCAGGACATAATGGGGCTTCTGAGGCAGCAGAGATGTTGCAGACTCAGCTAGCCCTGCAGGTCCAAGAAGCCTATGCTTGCCTCTCTCTACAGCCCAATGTCAGGACAGCCCTACATTCCCCTCTGCCCCCAACATTCCCTGTGGCCTCAGAGGGCACAGTACTGCCCCTACCACTCTGCCCCAGGAGACACTAAAGACAATCCCAGCTGCACATCTGTGAAAGACACGGTTGGTGTACGTGAGCCTGAAATGGAAATGACTGTTCTTTCCCCTTCATCACTTTTGTTCTCGTAATTTATGAAAGTTTTATAAAGTTTCTAAATGTTTTGTTTTATTTTCCTGATTCACGTTACAGAACAAAATTCTCTTTTTTGGAACAAATGCTGGCTGGTGCTGAGCAGGTCTGATCCCCACCAATTTCTTGTTACTTCATTTTATCACAGAATCTATAGCATCATTCTCAGACAATACTAATAGGTGCATTGGCAATGTAATATTCCTACACACACAGCACTCGCTGCAAGATTCATACCAGGTTGCAAAAGAGCAGGCCCAGGAAGCAGACACACGACTCCAGCACACTGTTAAAATGGTCTTTCAAAGCCTTCCTGAACCATATAGTTCTGCGTTGAGCTCTTATAGCCCTTACGTTTGGCTGTTCAAATTCAGCAGCCAGCCGCACCACTTCCGCCCGCCACCCCAGCAGAAAATTTCCCCCCTTTGCCTCACAGCTATTATACAGGACACAGTAGGCAGCTATAACCATCCTCTATGTCAGTGTTAGCCCTGGTGGCCCGGAAACGTTTTGTTTACCTGCAGCGTCCACAGGTATGGCCGATCGCAGCGCTGAGTGGCCGCGGTTCAACGTTCCCAGCCAATGGGAGCTGTGGGAAGTGGTGGCCCAGCCCACGCTGCTTCCCGCAGCTCCCATTGGCCAGGAAAAGCGAACTGTGGCCCCTGAGAGCTGCAGTCAGCCCTACCTGTGGATGCCGCAGGTAAACAAAGCGTCTCCGGTCCGCCAGTGGCTAACCCTGCGGAGCCGCAACCCAAAGTTTGAAAACCCCTGCTCTATGGCCTGCACATTGCCCAGAATCACAATGTGACATTCCCCTGGTGTATCTGGACCGGTGATCTGCTAGGTCACTCCAATCCTTGACTCTGGGAGCCAGCCTTACCCTACTCTGCTGTGAGAACCCCCACTCCTGGGCTGTTCACGCACAGCCTCTGGCATGTAGCTGCTTGGATTGTGCACACGAATGACACTAGCCAATATCTCCAGTCCCAGGCACAATCCTTTCCCTTGGGGGTCCCAGCATAAAACTCCTTCCTGCTGCAGGCAAATACTTAAGTCTGAGCTACATGGAAAAACTCATTACCAAGGAGCAGGTGGAATAGGAGGTGTTCCATTATCCCCACAGTCAAAACACTTTCCAAACTTTCCCACACCACATGGATTTTAGCTAGTGGTACGAGGCATCTGCTTTTGCCCACCTCCACAATCTCTGCCATTTGGCCAGGCAACATACTGGCCTTTGGGACCACACTCTGCTTAACCAGAGAGTTCTGGGCCCCTGTATCCTTCTGCCCCAAGTACTCCCTGCCATTAATTTGGACAACTTTAACATGATCCATGTCTGACTCTGCAGAGGCTAATCTCACAAAACCAATATGATAGGTTTCAATTGCCTGGGGGGTTTCTGTGTTGAGGACAGCAGAACTAATGTGAGCTATTGATTGTCTGCTTCCTCCTAGCACAGGGCATTTATTCCTCAGGTGATCAGTGGAATTACACGGATAGCACCTTTTGGGCTCTTCTGCTTTTACAGGATATTTGGGACGAGGGTCAGCAGTAGAGGGCTGTTTTGGGGTAAGAGAATGTTTAGGCTCCCAACTCCCTTCTCTCTTCCCCGGGCAAAATGGGATCTTCCCTTTCCACCAGTTTTGAACCCCTCTTTCTGTGGCCTGTTCAAAGCAGGGTCGGCTCCAGGCACCAGCGCAGCAAACAGGTGCTTGGGGCGGCGAACGGAAAGGGCAGCACATACAGCTCTTCAGCGGCAATTCGGCAGCGGGTCCCTCAGTCCCTCTCGGAGGGAAGGACCAGCCGCCGAATTGCCACTGAAGAATGAAGCGATGGCGGTAGAGGTGCCGCCGATCATGGCTTTTTTTTTTTTTTTTTTTTTTTTTTGGCCGCTTGGGACGGCAAAAATGCTGGAGCCGGCTCTGGTTCAAAGGCATCAGCTAAAAAAAGCCATCTCATCCACAGACTTTACATCTTTATCCCATAGACACTGCTTTACTTTGGCCTTGCATATGTTTAGGAAATGCTCTTGAGCAACAAGCTCAAGCAGGCCTTCAAAACTTGCCACCTCTTTACCCCTCACCCATTTCCCCAAGAAATCTTTCATTTTGTTTACATATTCCCCATTACTCATGCCAATATCCCTCTTAAGATGCCTAAATTTAACACTATATGTTTCAGGGGTAATCTGAAAATTTCGCAAAACAATATCTTTAAATTTACAATAGTCTAAAGCAGGGGTCGGCAACCTTTCAGAAGTGGTGTGCCGAGTCTTCATTTATTCACTTTAATTTAAGGTTTCATGTGCCGGTAATACATTTTAATGTTTTTTAGAAGGTCTCTCTCTATAAGTCTATACATTATATAACTAAACTAGTGTTGTATTGTAAAATAAACAAGGTTTTAAAAATGTTTAAGAAGCTTCATTTAAAATTAAATTAAAATGTTGATCTTACGCTGCCGGCCCGCTCAGCCCGCGGCTAGTCTGGGGTTCTGTTCACCTAGGCCGGCAGCGGGCTGAGCAGGGCCTGCAGCCGGGACCCCGGCTGGCAAGGGTCCTGCAGCCAGAACCCCAGACCGGCAGCGGGCTGTGCAGGGCTGGTCGCCAGGACCCCAGACCGGCAGTGGGCTGAGCGGCTCAGCCCACTGCCTCTCAGGGGTTCCATCCGCCGGCTCCTGCCAGCCGGGATCCTGGCTGCCGGACCCACTCAGCCCGCTGCCGGTCTGGAGTCCCAGCCCTGCCCACATACAGTGGGTACCTACCTTCTCCCTGGTTCTGGCCCATTCTCTTCTTCTCTCTGCACTGAGCTGAGGGTGGGAGTGCACTGAGCACAGGGCTGGGGGTGAAGGGTCTGGCCAGGAGCTAGAATGAGGGAGAGGGCTCAGGGTTGGGGCAGGAAGTTTGGGTGTGGGGCACTTACCTGGGCAGCTCCCATTTGGTGCGAGGGGTGCCGGTGGGAATGTGGGGGGAGGGTGTGCAGGAGCTCCTGTTTGGTGCTCAGGGTGGGGGTGGGGATGTGGGGGGTTCAAGAGTCAGGATGTGGGGGGTGCATGGGGTGTGGGGGGGGGCTGGGTATGTGGGGGGGGTGCAAGAGTCAGGGCAGAGGGCTGGGGGCATGTGAGGGGGTGCAGGTGTCAGGGCGGGGGGGGGGGGTTGGGTATGTGTGGGGGTGCCAGAGTCAGGGCTGGGGGTTGTGGGGGGGTGAAGGAGTCAAGCAGAGGGCTGGGTGTGTATGAGGGGGGTACAGGGCTCAGGGCAGGGGCCTGGGGAGTGTTCTGGGCTGCGGGCCTCAGGGCAGAGGGCTGGGTGTATGTGAGGGGGGGTCAGGGCTCAGGGCAGAGGGCTGGGTGTGTGTGAGGGGGGGTCAGGGCAGGGGGCTGGAGGGGATATGCCCCTATTCCACCCACCCACCCCTTCCCCAAGGCCCTGCCCTCACTTCTTCTCTGCCTCCACCTGGAGCAGCGAGCACCCTGACTCTGCTTCTTCCCAACCCCCTCCCTCACAAGGGCCATCAGCTGATCGGCTGGCAGCGAGGGAGGGACGGAGAAGCGGAGGAGGGGCAGGAACCCAGCACACTATGGGAAGAGGAAGGGGAGACGGCAGGACCAAGCTTCTGCCCATAGGCATACGCAGCACATTTCATTAGGGTGTGCACCCAGGGAGCCCTGCCCTAGCCCCGCCCCTGCCATGCCCTAGCCCTGCCCCCGCCCTGCCCCCATCCACTCCCTCCTACTTCCCGCCCTCTGACTGCCCCCCTCAGAACTCCCAACCCCCCCACTACTTGTCCCCTGACTAACCCCTCCTGGGACCCCACCCCCTATCTAAGTTTTCCTGCTCCTTGTCCCCTGACTGCCCCCCTAGGACCCTACCCCCTACCTGTCCCCTGACTGCCCGACCCTTATCCACACCCCCGCCCCAGGACAGAGCCCCGGGACTCCCACGCTCCATCCAACTACTCCCCACGCCCTGACAGGACCACCAGAACTCCCAACCCATACAACCCCCCCTGCTCCCTGCCTGCCCCAACCCCTCTCCACACCCCTGCCTCCTGACAGGCCCCCCCCAGAACTCCCGACTCATCCAACCACCCCCAGCTCCTTGTCCCCTGACCATCCCCTCCAGAGACCCCCCCCCACCCTAACTGCCCCCCAGGACCCTCCTTGCTCCCTGTCCCCTGACTGCCCTGACCCCTATCCACCCCCTGCCCCCTGACAGACCCCGGGACTCCCATGCCCCATCCAACCCCCCCCCCGCTCTCTGACTGCCCCCTCCAGAGACCCCCCCCGTCCCTAACCACCCCGCCCGGGGTCCCACCCCCTATCCAACCCACCCTGCTCCCTGTCCCCTGACTGCCCCCACCCCTTATCCAACCCTCCCGGCCCCCTTACCATGAGGCTCCTAGCAGCATGTTCTGCTCCACGCAGAGCCAGACACACTGCCCTGCAGGAGCAGGCAGCCCCACCCCTCAGAGCGCTGCACGCGTGGCGGCATGGCTCCAGGGGAGGGGGGGAAGGTAGGGGAGGGACTGGCAACTTGCTGTGCTCGGCCGAGAGCGCGGACCCCACGGCTTGCCGCGCTGGGAGAGTGGGTGTGCCTGGGCATGCGTCGTGCGCACGCCTATGCTTCTGCCCCCTGTCCCCACGGGGGCGGGGGGGAGCGGAGGGCGGAGAAGAGCGGGCCGGGCTGGGCAGGATTTTTAATGGCACGCGTGCCATAGGTTGCCGACCCCTGGTCTAAAGCATCTTCAATAGGCATTCTATTGAATACATTTCGAGCTTTACGCAATTTCGCAATCAGGGTAGGAACTCTTTTAATCATCAGGGATTTCATGTATTACACACAGCCTTTCAAAGGTAGTCAGATATTCAGCAATATCATCCTCCTCACTGTATGCAGGACATGAGTGTTTCCATTTGTGGATTTTTGGAGTGAAGGGAGTCGTTGGGGTCGGGTTCTTCTGGTTCTGCTTCTCTAGCAGGTCCAGCTGGTGCTTTCGCTCTCTTTTTCTTTCTTCTCTCTCTCTTTTTCTTTTATCTCCAGTTCTTTCAGTTGCAATAATCTCTGGTGCTCCCTCTCCTTTTCTGCAACCTGCAGCCTAAAAAGCTCCAACTTCGCAATCGCATCACTGCTTTCACGCCTTTTCCTGCTTTCTTGTGCTTATTTCCCTATGGCCATTAAAAATCCTGCCCAGCCCGGCCCGCTCTTCTCCGCCCTCCGCTCCCCCCCCCCCCCCCCCGCGGGCCCCTCCGACAAGCTAGATGGGCGAATGCCTAGTCTGAGAATCCTCCCCTGGTTTAGGCATGCGCTAGGTGCCAGGCATCAGCACTAAGGTGGCTTGGCGCACGACCACCTGGGCACTGTGGGCGTTTTGATGCTTACAGCATTTTACGACACGTAAGCAAGCTAAGCTAAAGTTTGGATTCAGGTGCCTAAACTGGCAGTTGGGCACCTAAATCCCTTTGGGGAGCTGGTCCCTAGCTTCCATTGATTGCAGGTGCCTAAAAACCTTTGAAACGCTAGGCCTTAGTCACACTGCCCCCAGTTCTCCATCTGTACAACAGGGATAATAACCCAGGGGAAAACTTACCTACCTCACAAGGTGCTGTGAGGGTTAATGCAGTAACGTTGGTGAGGTGCTTGGGGGGGTGTCTCTTTTTGTATTGTGCTAGTATCTAGGAGCTCTGGTCATGGACCACGACCCCATTGTGCTCGGCGCTGTACAAACACAGAACAAACAGATGGTTCCCTGCCCCAAAATACTAGGGCTTTGGGAGCCAGTGAAGTAACTAAGATGGGAGTGTTCTGTCCCATCCATCATTACCAACAATAAAGCTTCTGCAGTTGGACCCTGTTTACTAGGTGTCTAGATGATAGGCAAACCAAATTAGAATACAGCTCACTTTCCCGAAGTGTGTAAGATCACTGGGGGGTCAGATTTATACAAACCTTGACTTAGTCACTGGTCTGAGCAGCTATGCCTCTGAATTTGCACAGGGCAAACATCTGTGTAAAGTCAATTTTACAGAGTCATTTTTCAGTACAGAGCAGCACTTGCAGTGACCTTACGCAGCAGGTGCAAATTCAGAGGCATAGATGCTGACGTCAGTGACTGAGTCAATGTTTGGATAGCGCTGACACCCGGCAGCCTTATACAGCTTTGCTAACCTACTCCAGTGCCATTACATTGGAGTAGGTTCGCAGTATTGGTTTATTTATTTATAGTATAAAGTTCAAGTTGACTCATAAGGCCAGAAGGGACTATTATGATCATCTAGACTGAGCTCCTGCATAGCACATGCGAGAGAACTTCAACTGGTCATTCCTGCATCTAGCCCAATAATTCGTGGTTGCAGTAGAGCACTGGCAGCATTTTCAAGCATGCCTAAGTGACTGAGGACTCTATGTCCCATTTTCAAAAGAGATTTAGGCACTTAGGAGCATCTCAATTACAGTCAATGAGACTTAGGCGCCTAAGTAACTTTTGAAACTGGGACTCGGGCGCTTTTGAAAATTTTACTGCATCTTTTCGGAAGAGATCCAATCTAAATTTACAAACTAAGCTATAGAGAATGCACCACATTCCTTGGTGATTTGCGCCAATGATTAATTACCCTCCCCATTACAAATATGTGTGAGGATCTGGTCAGTTGGTTCAACCCATTATTCAAAGAAAACCCACCCAAAAAACAAGAATAGTCATTTGCAAAATACGGGTCTGAATTTGGACGTTTGAACATACCACAAAATTCAGCGGGTTTGGTTTGGGCCTGTCTCTCAAATCATAACTTCGAGTTTTTAACCTTGCGTTCAGAAAATGTTCTGTTACCTAAAGGGTTTTCTTGATACAAAACAATTCTATGGTCAGCTCATTAGAGCCAACTTCCTTAGCGAAATGTTGTAAACGAGTGGGACTGCACAGCCCCTTTGAGTTGCGCTTCTAACTGTATGGCATGAAAGGGGTCATATGGTGCTAAGTTGCTGTCTTCTAGCCAGGAGATGCTCATATCCTCCAGGATTTTTACATAACCATGTTTCATCAGCCCCAATCAGTCTGAGCTTGGAAACCCTCCAGGCCTGAACTGAAAGCTGGAGTGTGACAAGTCTGACAGAAAAGGCTCCTTAACGAGCAATTCCATTCCTCAGCCTTATGCAGACAGTCTAGGGCCAGGTTAACATCCCATGGAGGGTCATGGCTAAGCAAAGGATTATGGGAGTTTTGCAACTGCTGTGATTAAGTTGCTCATGGTATTTCCTTTATAAATCTACCCCCATTAGAGATAGCACCTGGTACAGACTGAAAGGGGCTTATTTTTACCGTTAAAGGGAATTAATACAAAGTAAACTTACAGTTGACAAACTCATAGAAGCAAGGGTGATACAATCACTTATACTTTGCCACTGTACTGCATCTTCCACCCAAGGATCTCCAAGTAGTTTATAAATATTAATTGCCTGGGGGGTACAGAGTGCCACCCCCATTTTATAGTTGGGGTAACTGAGGCACATAGAGGTGAAGTGACTTTCTTAAGATCACAGATTAGTTAGTGGCAGAGATGAATAAAGCACCCAGAAGTCTTGAATCCCAGTTCCAATCACAAGACAGTATTTCCACTTCAGGCTGAGTGGGAAACTTGTTTTCAATGTAACCCAGTATGTCCAGTAAAGCCAAAGACTGTCCAAAATGTAGTCAATCTAATCTATAATATACGCTGCAATTACTAGGAAGACAGTTTTAGAAAAGTGGAGGCCTCATTTCAGATCACGTATAAGTGGACACCACTCTCATTAACTTCAGCAGTTCCAGTAAATGTGTACCTGTTCACACCAGGTGTGAATTTGATCTGAAGTTTCAGCTGGATTTCAAACTTTCCCCTTGGCTTTGTGAAGGAAAATGAGCATTTCCACTTTCCTTTTAGTATATTTACAGAAGGAAGAAACTCTGAGAAATGGGAGGAAAAACTTACTCTAAAGTAATGTGAAGATCCTGGTTTTCAAGTGACTTCTTAACAGGATGTCCAAATCCAGCATTTGGATGCTCATACAACCATCTAGCCGAGAAAGATCATTGTTGGGGCACTCCCCTGACTTAAACCAAAGTACACCAGAGAAGAATTTGTCTTGAAATTCCCACTTGATTCACCTGTGTTGATTTGAACATCCTAATGTGGCATTTGGATTTGCTATTAAAGCACCCTGCCTTTGAAAACTAGGAACTGAAGCCCATCAAGCCAAGAGAGGTTTTGCTTTGAACCTTCAGCCTTTCCTCTTGAGGAGCATATCATCATCCAGGAGTGCATTTGCTTTAGCATTGCATCACTTGAATGGGAAGACAGGTTAAAGGAAGGAGGATCACTGGCAGAATGCACCTCTGTATTCACACGCTACACGCTGTTGCAATAATCTTTCTACAAAGTATGCCTTGTGAGGTATTTGCTGTTCAGTAATATTATGGTAAAATGTGTGTAGCAGCATGTGTAAAGTTATATAGTCCCCCCCTGCATGATGTTAAAAATACATGTGCAGACTCATGAAGCACCAAACTGGTCAAACAGACCTGTCGTGAACAAAGGAGTGTATGTTTGTCTTAATATGCATTTAAGCAGTAAACCATCATGAAGCAGGTCATCCCACCCCAGTCACTCCTCAAAAGAGATTGATATCAAAGTGATCAGTCCTTAAGATACAGCAGTTCAGCCTGTTGGAGAGACGACACAGGCCCTTCCGGAGGCCATTACACTACATGCAAGCTAGGTAAATAATGGGAGAATAAAATTAGTATTAAAGCAGAATATGTTGCATCCCTGCTAATCCTGTATTAATGTAGCACATGGGCTGATTGCTCAAATCACACATGGTGTTTGCTCAAAAATGGCTTTTGTGAGCTATTAACACTTCATTAATACCTAATGAAAGGCAAATTTAGAGAGTTCCCCAAAGTGGCTGAGAGCTCATGGTCCCCATAAATGAAATGAGAATGCAGTGCAAATAAGGCTGCATCACACAAAGGTTGCAAATTAGCCCATCATCTAATAAAAGCAGCTTAGTCTTCCTAGAAATGAAATCCCCTGCCCCCAGCCTGACATGATTTCTGTGAAGGAATGATTGCAGGAATCTAAATAACAGCTATTTGCCCTGTCTCCTCTTCCTAAAGCACTAGGCTGGAGCGGAACAGATACACAGTGTACACCGAGCTTGACAAATCCTTCTATTTGTGACTTTAGAGTCTAATCATCACACTAAGTGTTCTGCATCCCTCCTATGGGAAATCCCATGGAAGGAATGTCAGTGTCGCATCCTGCCAACCCATTCAATTAAAACTAGGCCGGACCATGTCCTCTGGTTTTAGCCAGTACCACAAAGAAAAATAATATGAGGGTGGACGTTCATTGTGATCCGTCCCTCTTCTCCACCTCAGACAGCATTCTGCCTGGTGAGTTTCTCTATTGTCATTTCTTTTTGTATGTAAAAATGGGGGGAAAGAACATCCCTCATCCCCCAAAAAATCAATCCCTCCTCCTTTGAATCAGCGTCTCAAGCACATAGCTGAGAAAACAGAGACGTCTTGCCCCATGCTTTAAAGACCAACAGCATCAGGCTCTGCTGCACCAGTGCACAAGTTGAGGACCATCCATTGAAAACACTGAGTCACCAGCCCCAGGACATTTGGAGTCCTTCTGTGCATTACCATCTTACCCAGCTGGGGGCCACAAGCGAGTTAACATAACCTCCTACTCAGTGGAATCAAGAGTTTCTGCTGATCCTTTAAAGATGTATCAGACACCCATGGCCCTTGACCGTGTCCAGTAGAAGCCCTCAACCAACAGGACTAGCACCACCAGCCGAAGACACCAACTATCTTAGGCAATACGTCAACTCGTTGAAGATGGCTGCTGGAAAGAAAGAAACTGCACAGCACCATGTGAAGAGTGCAGGAAAAGGAGAAGCTCCTGACTGATTGGAATGAAACAGTTCTGGCCATCTGGTAAAGTTGTGTGTGACAATGAGCCTGCTGAGGGGGCAGGGATTGGCAGGTCTTGGGGAGAGGGAGAGGGGAATATAGTAGAAGAGGACCTGGGAATGTTACTTGGGGTTTTCAGAATTCAAAGCAGTGGTAATGTAACTGATTCTCTGCAGGCGGTGTCAGGAATAAATCAATGGGAACACAGCAATTCTGTCTGATAAATGATTGACACAAGAAAGCGTGCTCTTATCTAAAACTACTATTTATTAGATATTAAGCACACACACACACACGGTTTAGGACATCCCAGAT
The DNA here is from genome assembly GCF_028017835.1 of Emys orbicularis. Lineage (NCBI taxonomy): Eukaryota > Metazoa > Chordata > Testudines > Emydidae > Emys > Emys orbicularis. The sequence continues at coordinate 353,260,843 of NC_088683.1, forward strand.
ATAGTTACCCACAGTCTGAGATGGTTTCGAGTGATCACCAGCCGGGCTTCCAAGGGCCCTCTTTCCATCCACATGAAGGGGAATTTAAATGTCAGCTCCTTTCCTGAAGAAAAGCTCCCTCAGACTGTTCCGAGGTATTTACTTCTACAGCTAACGCTAACAAAACACCTAACCTGTAGTGACTCCAAGTGGGTCAGCATAATAATCTCTACTGGGTCATTAATTCTCCTAATTTCAACAAACTGCTCATTATCGCAAAGCATTTCTAGTATTCTTAGCCATAACAACAATATATCAGGAGCACCTAAAACCAAGGTCAATATTCACTCACTTTCTTCCATAATGTTTTGTCCCACTCCCCCATTCTGATTAACAAACTGCAAGTATGCACCTGTCTGACCTTGTCTCACAAATGCCTAAGATTATTCCTAGCTATGTGATGTTTGGTTTTCAGCTGGCAGTGGCTGAACATACAAAATGGCTGACTGCAGTACTGTCAAGTTCTGGGGTACATGCAGGAATGTCAAATTCCAGGAGAACAAGAGGGGGCTGGGGAAAACAGAATAACGTCTAAGTATTACATAAACCTGAGGAGCCCCAGATCAGGAGATCATCTGAATCAGAGCACTATGCTCTTGGCCCATCCCTACTGAGTAAGCGGCCATCCCTCCCTCTGGTCTATCCAAGGGGTGAGGCGGTATATCCTTTCCCCCATTCACTTTCTGAGAGCAAGTGGCTGGCTGGCATCCACTTAGGTCTTTAGGAGTCTAATGGATAGGCCCAGCTCCCCCATTTCCATCTTCTGTGGGCAATCCTTTCACAACCAGAAATTCAGAGAGAATTTTTTGCCATATTTGATGCTTCCCATTCAGGTTGTATGGGGAGATTTTGGCAGACCAACAAAATGCCTGGACCACTACCGATAATTGGAAAATTGATTATCACGCTCATGGCCATAAGTAGCTTAATCAGTAGGTCTTAGCAGGCCTCTGCAATGGCCTTAGCATATCTAAGCAAGAAGCCAGGCGTGGGAGGGGAAGGGAGGGGAGTCAAGGGGGGAGCCGATCCTCTGTCCATCCCGATAAGATCTCTGTTGAAATAGCTTAGATATGTGTTTTGAGAAAATGGGAATCTTATCTATATCTGCCCTTTGGGATGTGTTTGTCGGGGTCCTCAAATCATGCGGGCTGTGCAAAAACACCTCTGTCTAATTAATGGTTTGCGGAAACTTCTCGCTTAAGCTTTGAAATTGTTTGCTTATTTTTTTTATTGACATGTTACGTTACACTAACCCAATAAATAAGGAGAGAAAGTATGGGGTAGGTGGACTCTTCAGTGGCACTTCATGGACACAGTTTAGGGCCCACAATGGCAGCTGAAAGACGGGCCAATCGAACAGCTGTTATTCTACCGCTCGAAGACTGCTCCAGACTTTGGTAATTATTGATTTTTGGGGTGTTTAACTAATCTGTTGCAGACATGTGTAAGTGCCTGAGACTAGAATAAAGTGCAGCTTTAAGTGAATGCACTCTTGTATTGTACTGTTTGTGCCAGCCACCCATCGGTTGGATGGCCCTGTCTCTGTGGATTTATTTCCTGCCATCACCTCACCAAGACTAATCGCTACCAAGCGCTTTGGGTTTTTAGAACCGCGGTAACAAGATCACAGGGCATAAAAGGCACTTATTGGTACAAGAACCTCTGAAAGGGTTTTGTTCTAAGAATGGGTGATAGTTCAGGAGTAGGTACCTGGGGATTGCTTATATTATCTGATCCAGTTTGTTTAGCCATCATCATCATCATTTACATACCTATAGCTATCAGCACCCTAGCATAATACATTTACTTAATGTCTCCTACTGGCATCTGGCCCTAGCTGTGACAGTCTGCAACTTACTGCTAGCTAATGGCATTCAGCTTTAACGCAAGGTCTGTGTTTTTGCTGTGAAGGTCCCTGGTTCTATTCCTACTGCAGAACTGCACTGACGGGGGGTACATGGCCATGGTTCATTAGTCTAGTATCTCGTTACCATTACAAAATGCAGAAGTACATTAGTTTCCTGAAGAAGAACAAACAAGACTCCTTTTCCTGCTCTTCAGCTGCTCACTTACGACGAATCAAATCTACAGTAGGTGGCTGTCTTCAGGGCCAAGAGAGAGGGTGCTGCATCATGTGCAGAAGTTGGAAAGAATTTGCTGCCCACCCGAGTGTCTGCTACCTCCCCTCCCTCCCTCCCTCCTCCCATTGGGATCTGGCAATACAAACGTGGGTCTTCAAGATTTTCTGAAGACCCAGGCAGTTGCACCGGTTGAATCCAGCCCATTACATACACTTGGTTCTGATACATAATGATAGTGGAATTCCATTACAATTTAGCAGGAGCTAACAGCTCATGTATTCATCTATTTTCTGTTCATATACTGCAAGGTTGTTAGAGCTACTTTTTACACCCAGACTAATCCAGGAAAACAGATTGCGTCTGACAAGGGTTTTTTCTTTTCTTTTTGAAATATAGAGTTGTGGGGTTTTTTAAAGACCAGGTGGTTTCATTGTATTATATAGTGCATATGACAAGCTTTCCAGCTGGAAATTTTCAATCATTTTTGTAACACAGTGTACAGAAAGTCCATATTTTTATATCATACAATATAAAATTGAAATATGCTGGAAAGTATAAAATGATATGTGGGAAACTGATAATAAATACATCGCTGTAGAGACACACACACACACACACACACAAGAGCTTTCTGACTCCATAAACGAGACTTTTTTGGCATATTATGTCTTTTATCTATGCTCCATGTATCACCTTTCCAAGTTTCTTGCTGGGATCTTGCTGCTGGGTAGTTGGCAAAAATGCACACTCTGTTTGGAACAGCTTCCACTAGGTTACAAAGGCTATTGCTGTCTTAGACTTGGCAAACCTCAGGCTCTCACAAAGCAATCTCTATTGTCATAAAAGTCTTTGATCTTCAGTTGACATTGTAAAGGTAAGACTAGAGCCCAGCACTTGTGTGTGTAAGAATCAAAGCAAAAAGCAGAATTTAGCCCCTATACCTGCTATGATGAAAATAACTATGTCCTGATTTACAACCTATGGGACCCCATTGATTACAAGGCACCTGCTCTCGAGTTAAGAGTGTATCCTTCAAGTGCCGTTCTACTTTGTAATAAAAAGGCACCTTGAAGTTCCATGTTTATTGATTCTCAGCAAAGTGATGCAATGCCAGTATTTGAATAAGGGCTTGTCTTTACGGGCTAAATCGGTGGTGCTGCGATCGATGCAGCAGGCATTGATTTAGTGGGTCTGGAGAAGACGTGATAAGTTGATGGGAGAGCGCTCTTATGTCAACTTCAGTACTCCACCTCCCCAAGAAGCGGACGCTATGTTGATAGGAGAGCATCTCCCATCGATATAGCGCGGTGTAAACTCCGCTGTAAGTTACGTCAACTTAAGTTACATACTTACGTAACCTGACTAATGTAATTTAAATTGATTTACATGGTTAGTGTAGACAAGGCCTAAGAGGCTCTTAGAGATTTCTTCTTTGAGTGATTGCTCATGTGCATTCCACAATAGGTGTGCAACCTCACCACGTGCACTGGTGCCGGAAGTTTTTTTCCTTAGCACCCCGGGCTTTAAGTCATGCGACACTTGTAAACAGCCTATGCCCGTAAGTGATCTGCACACTGATTGTTTACGCTGTCTGGGGGAAACCCACCTCAGCGACCACTGCAAAATTTGCAGATCTTTTAAGCCTCAGACCAGGAAGGAGCAGGACATATGGTTCTGAGCCATATTGATGGAGTCAGCCCTGACCCCGACACCGCTGCGACATTCAAGCATGGTGACCCGTCGGTGCCTTCCACCAGCCGGTACCGCTCCCCGTACATGGGACACTCTAAAAAGACGAAGAAGAGGTCTTCTCCGTCAAGGCACCAGGGCAAGGCTGGGGGCGAGACTAGATCTGCATTGGGCAGTTCTCGAGCCCCATCGATCTCGCGGCCTCCAAATCAAGTTCAGCGGAATAGCCCAGCCCACTCCGAGCTGACCTCCCCGGACGCCAGTGGCCACATATGGGTGTCCTCCACACCGGAGGCCCTGCAGGCGGCTCGAGACATGATGTCTCTACTGGTACCGGCTGCACCAACCCCAGTGGCTCCCCGGTCCAGAGGCAAGCCGGCGCTCAAACCTCCACAGTTGCCGCCTGGACAGTACCGCTCACGGTTGAGGGAAGGTTCCCGACGCCGTTCACTGCACAGTGACCATCCCGCTCGCAGCCCGCACCGGTCCCTGTCGACCCCCACCAGGCAGAGGGAGCACGGGCCTCGTGGTCAGAGCGTGCTCCGCCGGGACTGGGACAGACGGCACCAGAGATTGCCAACTCCAAGAAGCCATCGTAGCCCCTTGTGGTACCGATGTAGATGCTGCTCACGCTCTTCGTCCAGGTCGAGGTCCCTGACACGGCACAGCTCCTGCAGCCCCAGGTGTACATCACTGGCAACTGGCCGTTGTGGATCCGCCCAATGGAGCCGTTCGCAGAGCAGCCGTTATAGACGGTACTCCTGCTCCTTTACACCGGGATCATGGTCTCGAGCTCGGCACTGCTCGTGACACCATCACTTGTCCCCATCCCAGGATACCGGTCAGTCGTATGCCAGCCCGGCCTCCCTTTGAAGTCGACAGTCGGTGAGCCAAGCGAGTCCAGCTGGGCAGCCTGCTCCAACGGTGCCACAGCAGTTGCAGTGGCACCAGGCTCCCTGGCCAGCGCCCTGGTACCAGTGGGCCCCGTGGGCCCCGACACAGCCCCCGGTGGTGGCTCGCTCGGTGGCTGGAGCCTTGGACAGACCGTCGACCTCCCTCTCTCAACACCCCAGGAAGGGGTCAGCGAAGCGCTCTTCCCCAGCCCCGCGCTCAAATGGGGACCAAGCGCTGGGAACTGCGGCACCAGTGGGGATGCAGAGCACCACGCCCCCATCCTCATCCTCCCCCGCTGAGGCGATCACGGCACCTCCTCCTCCTGTCCTCCAAGAGGACACAAATGCCCACCAAGAACTTTTGAAAAGGATGGCCTCGAGGCTCAACCTGCAGGCTGAAGAGGTGGAGGAGCCTTCGGACTCCCTCTTTTATGTCCTCTTGGTTGCAGCGCCGGCCAGGGTGGCTCTCCCCCTTCACGAAGGGGTGGTGAAGATTTCAAATGCCCTATGGCAGACCCCAGCTTCCTTGCCCCCCATCTCTAAGAGGGCTGAACAAAAGTATTTTGTGCCCACCAAGGGGCACGAATATCTATACACCCACCCCACCCCCAACTCCCTAGTGGGTTGAGGCAGTCAACCATAAGGAGCATTAGGGCCAACCCGCTCCTATCCCTAAGAATAAGGACTCGGGGAGGCTGGACGTATTCGGTAGAAAGATTTATTCTTCCTCGAGCTTCCAACTGAGGGTGGCAAAATACCAAGCCCTGCTGGGCAGATATGACTTTAATTTGTGGGGCTCACTACCAAAGTTTGCGGACTCCCTCCAGAAGTGTGATAGAAAGGAGTATAAGGCCCTGGTAGAGGAGGGCACAGCTGCTGACGGCACGGCCCTTCAGGCAGCCTTGAATGCTGCAGATACGGCTGCAAGAACGATGGCCTCTGCGGTGTCCATGAGAAGGGTGTCGTGGCTCTTGCTGTCCGGGTTGTCCAGCGAGGCACAGAGCTCCTTTCAGGACTTCCCCTTCGATGGCAAGGCCCTGTTCACGGAACAAACAGACATGAGGTTACACGGTCTCAAGGACTCCCGCATGACATTAAAGACTCTTGTTCTCTATGTCCCAGCCCCGGCCAGGACGAAGTTCAAGCCACAGCAGGCCCCCAGCCAGGCCACCCACTCCAGATATGAGCCCCCTTATAAAAAATCAAGGGACTATAAGAAACGCCCACAGCGGCAGTCTCAGCCTGTGCCCCAGCTTGAGCCCTCCAAGGGCAAGCAGGCAGGTAAGTGCCAGGTTTGATGGGACCGGGGACGACTTACCAGTTTGTACCAGGGATCCACCCGACCTACCCTTCTCCAACCGTACATGGTGTTTCATAAGGATAAGGTCCAACTCCGCCCACACCCTTCATTCCTCCCTAAGAGGTCTCCGCCTACCATATGGGCCAGCACATTTTCCTGCCGGTGCTCTGTCCCAAGCCCCTCGCGTCTAGTGAGGAGCACCACCTCCACATGCTAGATGTGAGGCGGGCCCTGGCTTTTTACCTGGAACGGACGAAACAATTCAGGAAGTCTTCGCAGCTGTTCATCGCCACAGCCGAATGCATGAAGGGTTGGCCGATCTCCACTCAGCGACTCTCCAACTGGATCACTTCCTGTATCCACACTTGTTATGACCTGGCGGGAGTTCCCCCGCTGCTGATTGTGAGGGCGCACTCAACAAGGGCGCAAGCCTCGTCGGCTGCCTTTCTGACTCACGTCCCTATTCAGGTCATTTGTAGGGCTGCCACATGGTCATCAGTTCACATGTTCACCTCGCACTATGCGATCGTCTCCCAGACTAGGGAGGACGCCAGGTTCGGCAGGGCAGTGCTCCGTCCTGAGTCTCTGTGCACTCCTACCCACTTCCAACAGATATAGCTTGGAATCACCTATTGTGGAATGCACATGAGCAATCACTCAAAGAAGAAAAGACAGTTACCTTTTCCGTAACTGGTGTTCTTCGAGATGTGTTGTTATGTCCATTCCACATCCCGCCCTCCTTCCCCACTGTCGGAGTTGTCTGGCAAGAAAGAACTGAAGGTGAGGGAGCGTGCAGTGCCCCTTATACTGTGCCATGACGGCGCCACTCCAGGGGTCACTAGGGGCGCTTTCCTATGGGTACTGCTAAGGGAAAAAACTTCCGGCACCGATGCACATGGCGAGCACGCACACCTATTGTGGAATGGACATGAGCAACACATCTCGAAGAACACCAGTTACAGAAAAGGTAACTGTCTTTTCTTCCTTTGAGTGATTGCCCATCCCTCTGTATATCAGAGGGGCAAGTGCTCGCAGAGAGGAAGAGTGAGGCCGGGTCTACACTGGGGGAGGTGGGCCAGCTAAGTTGGTCTAAGTTACGCAACTTCAGCTACGAAAATAGCATAGCTGAAGTTGACGTACTTAGAGCTACTTACTGCAGTGTCTTCACTGTGGTAGGTCGACTGCTGATGCTCCCCCGTTGACTCCGCCTACGCTTCTCGTTCCGGTGGAGTACTGGAGTCGATGGGAGAGCGCTCGGCGGTCGATTTATCGTGTCTTCACTAGACACGATAAATCGACCCCTGCTGGATCGATCGCTCCGGAGGTAAATGTAGACATGCCCTGAGAGACACGAGGATGCATTTATTTGTTTTTCTCTTTAAACAAAAGGCTTTTTCTTAAGTCTAACCGAGGGGGAGAGGCAGCTCCGCACAGTGCATGAGATCCTATTAAGTGCACTTGCTGGAAATGTTCTGACTTTGTACCTGAAAGTTCTACTGTGTAATATTGAGAGCCCAGCCCAGTGTCCAACTTACGTAACAGCCCTCTCCTCATATGGTCCCCATCTCCGTAGTAACTGAGAGCACCTAAGCTCCATTTATGTTTGTTACTTTCCATGCCTCTCAGACGTAGGGAAGCATTAATATTCCTATTTTAGGGTTGGGGAACCAAAGTGTGGAAAGATTAACTGATTTGCCATTTTCATAGAATCATATAAATGTAGGGTTGGAAGGGGCCTCGGGAGATCATCAAGTCCAGCCCCCTTCACTGAAGCGGGACCAGTAAAACTACACCACCCTGACAGGTGTTTGTCCAACCCATTCTTAAAAACCTCCAATGATAGGAATTCTACAACCTCCCTTGGAAGCCTAGAGCATAACTACCTTTATAGTTCAATTTTTTTTCCTAATATCTAACCTGCAGATTAAGCCCATTACTTTTTGTCCTACCTTCAGTGGACACGGAGAATGATTTTTCACAGTCCTCTTTATAACATCCCTTAACATATTTGTTATCAGGTCCCCCCGCCCTCCTCCGCCCCCCCAGTCTTCTTTTCTCAGGACTAAACATGTCCAGTTTTTTACATCTTTCCTCATAGGTCTTTTTTTTTCTTCTTAATTTCCTCTGGGCTCTCTCCAATTTGTCTTTCCTAGAGTATGGTGCCCAGAATTGGACACAGGATCCAGCTGAGCCTCACCAGTGCTGAGCAGAGTGGGGCAATTTTGCTCAGACTGCAAACGGGGGCCTATTGTGAACCATACAACACTCAATTTACATGTAGCCACACAGATAGATAAACATCTCTCTCCTGAAAGAAAACTGTTTCTCACCTGTGGTGACCAGCGCCAAATCACAGACCTTAAGAATATAATGTTTCCAACCGTCACAGCAAGGACCCGAGTAAGAGGCTCTCTTTATGAGAGTCTCAGGTCCTACCCTGAGTGCCACAGAAAAGCCAATAAAAAATACAACTCCTATTCTTTCCTTTTTATAGGCCTGGCTTCAGCAATGGACTTAAGTATGTTGTGATCCACAGACCTCGTCATGTCAACTGGCAGAGGACACAGGGGTGCATAAAGGTTACAATGGATCCACTGGGTCTGGTATCTACATGCTAGTTCACCAAAGAATGTCAGGTAGGCCTCTCCAGAAATCCTGTATCACACTGGTCATCACAATCATTGTGAAATGTGTGGGGGATAATACATAGTTGTGTATATATACTGAAAACTATATTACCCCTTCTGATGGATGGGGAAAATGAGAGAGAGAGAGGCTAAGTGACTTGCCCAAGGCCACACTGAAAGCTTGTGGTAGAGCTGTGAATAAATTGCAGATCTCCCAAATTCTACTCCTCATGCCAGGCCTTAACTGTAAGACCATCCATGGGAGGCAATGGGACACACTGTGCTGGCAATTAAAATGCTATTAAAGACATGGTGTTATGGAGGTAACTGAACATTCGGTCTGAATAGTTTAAGTCCGCAATACTTTATTTTAGCTATGCAGCAGGATGTATGGCTATCGCTGTCTTCACTAGGGACTGAGCATCTGATGAAGTAGTTTAAAGAAAGAAAGTTTATGGTAACTTCATGTATACAGTTATTTTATTAAATAATTGAGCATGATGTTAACGCTTTTTGTAGAAGCCACTTGGGTTTTCAATAATCCTTTGAGTGAGCTTCATCCCTTTTAAGGCCATCTAATAATAATAATAGTAATAATCCAGGGGATTTTCACAAGGCACCTACCTCCCTTAGGCTCCTTTGAAAATCCCAGCCAGTAGCCCCAGCACTGGATCATCTGTGATATCCCTGGGCCACCAGAGTAGAAAGACTAGTGGGCGGAGTAAGTGGTTCTCTTTACAACTAGAAGTGACCAGAATCTTTGCCCAAAACTCTGTCAAACATTTGTTTGAAATTGAGAAAGTTCTGATCAGCCTTTTTGTTTGTTTTTCATGGTACCTGTTACTTATTTGCTGAGCTTTGCCTTTCCCAGTTCTAGTTGGGAAATTGCCCTGTTGTAAATGTCATTTGGGAGCCTGATTTTTTGCGAGATTGGTAGCCCAAGGGTCTGACCATGCATTCCTTTGTCACCCAAAACTCCCCATATTGTCACCAGATACCCATTGGGGTCCAAACTTGGTCTAAACCTTGATGTCCTTTGGTGCACAAAGAATGCAGGAGCAACCTCCACTCTTGCAAACTCCAGGGTTTCGGATGGTTCAGATTTTGAAGCTCAACCTTTTTGATGCTTTGAAATTCTACAGTAGAGGGCAGATCTTCAGCTGGTGTAGATTCCATTCGGTGAAGCTGCCCCCGGGGCTAAAGGCCTGATAGGAGCTGTGGGTGCTCCCCACCCCTGAAATCAGGCTCTAAATTGACACCTGGTGTGAGCAGGCCGTCTGACAATGGTAGGTGCTGGCTGTGCTCACCACTACTGCTGGCTGAGAATCGCACATACCGCTGGTCTGTGCAAATATACTCTTTTGTTATTGTTGCTCCCTTATCCTGCCAACTCGAAGCAGCACCAGACCCTCCTAGAAAAAACAGATGCAAAACCTGCAGCCGTATCTCCCCTCCTACAATGATCAACACCCTCCACCACCACACACCTTTTGAGATCCATGGGTCCTACACATGCCTGTGACAACATGTGGTGTGCTCCATCCAGTTCATTCAATGCCCCAATAGCAACGAAGTGGATGAAACGAGACAATCACTACGCTCTCAAGGGAACTCACGCAGGAAAATGATAAAAGACTAAAACACCACATCACCTGTGGGTGAACACTTTTCACAACGCCATCGCTCTATGTCTGACCTCTGTCCTCGTCCTCAAAGGAAACCTGCACAACACTTTCAAAAGACAAGCCTGGGAGCTTAAATTCATAACTCTGCTAGACACTAAAAATCATGGACTGAATAGAGACACTGGATGTATGGTTTATTACATCAATATATAACCCACTAACAATGCCCCCCCCCGCTACTTTCCCTCCCCCTTCATCTCCTCCCTATGACTGGCGAGGTGTTAATGGGCCACTTGGCGCTGCCTGCTGTGGGGTTTCTGTGCCCCACTACTCATGTGGGTTTGGAGAACAGAACAACTACTATAACACTGAGCATCCTGTCTGGAGCAGGTCAAAAACGACAGAACAATTTTGAATTTTTTTTGTGAAAACTTTTTGAAAAATTTCAAATATTCAAAAGATTTTCACAACGTCCCCTGTCCCAAGAGAATTTTTTTTCATGAAAAATAAAACAGAGGGAAGGAGGGTGGCGAGGGGGGAAAAAGAAATGAGAGAAGAGAAGGAGATTCATCCCAATTAAAGGCTTTGGTGGTGCTTAGAACTGACTGCAGCTAGGCAGGAAGTGAGCTGGGATCTCTGCTGTAAGAATTTCATAGCATTTAAATGTATTCAAAAACCACGACATCTCCTTTTTTATCCACCTCCCATGAATTCTTTGTGAAATGCGACTGGATGCAACCCTCTTACAGCTGACCTTTTCATAACAATAAAATCACTCAGTGGTGCACTTTATTTTGATTTATCATTGCACAACATAAAGGGATTATATATCAAAGGAGGCTCTAGAAATGATAAGGCTAATAGGAAGAGACCAAAGGAGGATGGGGGAAAGGGCGGTGTTGGTGTTTTCACTGAAAAGAGATAGGGAACCATGGTTTATCTCAAATGGCCCTGAGAAGGATTTTTATTTTATTTTTATTTATTTTTTTGACAGCTGAAAATGCAGGGATCACTTCAAAATAAACTGTTTTTTTTTTAAAGAATGTAGAGAACCCATCTTCAGTTATGGGGAAGCTGGTAATTTACGAGGAGGGGTTCAGCAATTGTATTTAAATTTTGCTCACAAAGGGGATTGGACATTTAGCTGGATAACAAGACTATCCAGAGTTAGAATAGTAAATACCACACACACACACACACACACACACACACACACACACACACAGTTCTGGAAAGGTCACAAATCCTCACACTTTGGGGCTTCAGGCAGACCTACACTTGGAAAGGTTTGCTGGGCTAGCTATGCCCATGTACTATATTGGCAAAGCGCTCCTAGTGTGGAAGCAGCAGTAAGCAGTAGCCACAGCCATGTAACTGAAAGCTGGAGGGATAATTGGGTGGCTAAAACACTGGACTTAATCAGTTTTCACCTCTGCCACAAACGTCTTGTGAGACCTTGGGCAAGTCACTTAAATTATCTGCCTCAGCTCCGCATCTGTAACATGGGGATAATAATACTGCCATTTTCTGATCTGTCTATATAGATTATAAGCTTTTTAGTGCAGGGACTGACTCTTACTATAGAATCATCATAATGTCAGGCTGGAAGGGACCTCAACAGGTCATCTATTCCATCTCCCTGCGCCGAGTAGGGTGACCAGATCACAACACTAAAATATCAGGACACATTGGGGTGCCATCAGCCCCGCTCACAGTCCACTCCAGCTCCTCCCAGGCTCCGCCCCCACTCTGCCCCAGGTCCTGCCCCCTCCCCGCTTAGCCCCCTCCCCACTGCGCCCTTCCTCATACCCCCAGGCCCCTGCTGGTTTGCTGTGTCCCGCCTCAGTCCCCCACCCACCGCTCGCCTCCACACCACCCTGCCCGCCCACCCGCTGCTCACTCACTCACGTCTTCACCCTCCCCGCCTGTCACTCACCCCTACGGCACCGACTTCCTCTCTGCTGGTGGGTGCTTGCCCACCCCCCGCCTCTTCCCACCCAAGCATCCGCCCTCCCTCCACCCCCTTCCCCCAAGTCCCCACCCCTGCCCTGCCTCTTCTCCACCTCCTCCCCTGAGCGCGCCGCGTCCCCGCTCCTCCCCCCGCTCTCCTGGAAAGCGCTAAGCGCCGCCAAACAGCTGTTAGGCATCGGGAAGCGCTGGGAGGGGGGAGGAGTGGGGACGCGGCGTGCCGGGGTGTGGGGGAGAAAGAGGCAAGGATGGGGGAGCTTGACTGCAATTTTTCCCAGTGGGTGCTCCAGCCCTGGAGCACCCACGGAGTTGGCACCTCCCTCCCGCTCGCCTCCTTACCTGATTATTAGGACAAATGGCGTCCCGGTCGTACATTGATCGGGATGTGGGACAAAGGGTTAAATATCGGGACAGTCCCGATTTTATCGGGACATCTGGTCACCCTAGCGCCGAGGCAGGGTGATACGCAGGTATAGTGAACAGCACAATGGGGCCCTGATCTCAGCTGTGGCCTCTATAATTTGTATTACAGTAACATCTAATTTACTTCAATGGAAGTTGGGGTATGCAAAGGTATGACAGTTCCTAATTCAACACAGTTAAACTCTGGCTTTTTTTTTTTTTTTTTTTTTTTTGGTAAGTGGGAAGAGCAGCCAGCTACATTGGGTAATTGGGGCTGGAGCAATTTCTGCTGTCATAAGCATCAGAAATTGCCAAACATTAACATTTCAGCAGTTAAGGGATTTGGGAAGCAGCTTGCACGGTAGCTGTCTAACAGCAACATTGACTGCATTTGAAATCACATCTTTTCCAGAGGTGTTTTGAATCTGCCTCCTAGATTATATTTGAGAACTGTTTAATTCAGTCTGTTTTATCTTGTCATTATTGTGATTGTTTTAAACGGCGCGGTCCTCAGGTACCTGTGCAGTGCTTGTGTGTGGAGGATACGGGGGAGGGCATTGGCTAGAATTAAAAGGGTTATTAATACAATTCTTTTCAAATCTTACAACTGAGCTAGTGCTAGAATTGTGCAAACACACTAGACAAAGATCCTGATCTCACATTGGTGTAAATCCAGAGTATCTCAATTGAGGCTACTGGAGATACTCTGGATTTGCACCAATATAACAGAGGCTATTCTATAGTCCCTGCCTTGAGCGGTTTACAATCTATAGTGAGATCAGTCATATCGGGACCCTGGTGATTACAAACACTAGAGCAAGGGAGAAGGGCGGCTGAGAGGAGCAACACCACAATCCTGTGACTCTAGTTGTACATTGTGGAGGTTCTGAGAATTTATTAGTGCATCTGTGATACTGCTCCCTCCAGCACATGAGCGTCTTCACCATGATTACAGGTAAAAAAAAAGATGCCTTTTCTGTTCTGCAAGCCCTGCAAACTCCGCCTGTGCTTTGCGAGTCAAGACGGGCTCTTTCCTTGTTGAGAAACATAATCAGTAGCAATAAGAGGTTCTGCAAGCCACATTAAGCCCTTTGTCACACCCGTTCAGCCCCATTGGCTTCTCATAATGCCTCAGTCACATGTATGCACCCCTAGTGCTGTTAGTGGGTGCAGGCAGGTGGTTTGGTTGAGCAGGGCAGTGCCGGTTTTACAAAGCCACTTTTCACAGCAGAACCACACATTTAACAGATCTCGGCCTATAAGGGGTCATCCCACTGTCAGAGTGTAACCGTGCAGTCCTGGCTTGTGCAACTGCTGCCAATGCAATCAGGAAAGAGTTGGTACCTCTGTACTGGCGGAGGCACATACCTGATACTTTTGTGATACGGCCAGATGCTGTTGGGAGCCTGCTTTATTTATAACACGATCCACTGTTACAGTTAAACGGGGAGAGCGGTAACGCGTCTCCCTTTCTGTGGATTTTTTGTAAGATGGAAAAAGTGGCAGCTCTTCAATTACAGGGCGCGACTCTACCTTGGCTTTGTAGATTCTAGCCCTGCCAGCTGGTAGAATTCCTTCAGCACCAGGGCCCCTGCCCTCCCTGCGGTCTAGAAATCAGCACAGGAGAAAAACAATGACACTCAAGTCTACAGTCCCAAAGCGGGCATGTGGCTTGCTTGGACTCCAACACAGCAGCTGTTCAGCCAGCACTGAAAGGCCCAAAACAGGGGGAAAAAAGAGATTATAGCCAAGTGTATTTGCTGAGTAACTCCATTTACAAAGAGAGAAGAGAGGGAATGTGATTTTCCAGAGTAGCTGATGATTTTGGGTGGCTCAATTTTGACCAACTCAAAACACATCAATAGGGCCTGATTTTTGGAGGGTGGGTCCTCAGCACTCTCTGAAACTCTGGCCCCTTTAAGAAGGCTCAAGCCAGGCATCCCAAAGGAAGCACCCAAAGCCACTTGTCCCTTCGGAAAAACTTGGCCCTAGTTACTCAAGGTGCTTTATTATTGGAACTTGATTTGAAAGACTCCTTCAAACCACCATTTCCCATCCAAGGGAAAAAATCTTAGTGGAGCAGGAGACAAACCATCTTGGGAGGCTTGGCTGGGCTGGCAAGATCTTGCTTCCATTCTAGAGGGTTGGAACAACCTCTGAAGCCAAGAAAGGCAAGCTCAATTCTGGCTTAAACCTCACTGTCACTTTAGTTAGCAGGCCAAATCCTTCTAGCCTTTACAAATCTAGCATCACTTGTTCACATACAAAACATCAAAACACTCTGGGAGTTATGCATGTAAATAGTTAGGTATCTAGGAGTTTAACTCCCATTGAAATCAATCTGTTTCTTATTCTATGTTTATATACTACCTAGACTAAGGGTCCCTGATCCAACCAGGGCCTGTGATGCAAAACAGAATAGTGGCAGTGCTTCTGGACTGTCAGAAGTAACACACATCTGCTCAGTCAGTGACGGTGAAAAACACCAGGAGTAGCAAACAAGTGCCAGACAGTGGATCCACCTCAGCTGTTGAACAGACCACGGCAGCAGGAGCTGTTCAAGAATATGTAGCAGCCATGTGATTAGAAAATCATTGCAGTTCACAGTAGCAGCAGTGTTGCCAACTCTCATGATTTTTTTATTGCACGTTTTGCATTATTTGATTTTTTTCTTAAAGCCCCAGCTCTTGGAGTCATGTGGTTAGGTGAGCATTTCAACTCTTGTGTAAAAAAAAAAGAAGAAGGATGTTTCTAGTCCTCCTGGTTGCAGAGAAAAGCTTAAAATCTTCACCCAAGTCATCCTAAAGGCTCAGAAAACTGAAGATCAATGAATGAGTCCCAACTTTGTTTATTTTTTAAACCTCATGATTTTTTAATGCTCGGAGTTGGCAGTGCTGTAGTAGTTGCAATGGAGGCAGAACAACCTTTAGGAGAACACAAGGACTGCAATTGGGCCTGATCTCTGCATAGAGGTATGAACTCCTTGCACCCTCCCCACTTTATGTACCCACCCAAGGACCAACCACAGTCTGACCCTGGGTAGAATTTTCAAAAAGCACCTAAAGCGGGCCAGGCGAGTACATACCCAGAGTCCCAGGCAGGCTTGTACAGACCATGCTGAAGCCCATGCTGCTGCTCCTTCTCTGATACTTTTATCCATGTTCGTGTGATTAAAGCTGCAGTCTCTCCTCCGACTGCAGTGTAGACATACGGCAAGTGACTTATAAACCTACAGCCCATTGACTTTCAATGAGAATTAGGCTCCTACGTCATTTAGGCACTTTTGAAAAGGGGCCCCCCTCTAAATGTTGTAGTCTTCATGCTAAAACATTTTCCCTGTACCATACATTAATCCAAGAAAGTTAGTTTTCATGCGAGCTTATTGTTTGTAAGGCATCCAGCCACTGAGATGTTGAAGGATTTTTAAATAAACCTATTCATTGTTGTGTGATTTTTGTACAAAGAGTAAAGTTAGTGCTAACAAGGACACGGGTAATCTTTATAATGCCTAAATGGCCACAGCCAGATGCCAAGCTCAGTTTCATTAGTATAAAAGTCAAGGTAACTTAACTTAGTCGAGTTACTCTGTGTAACAGAGAAAAAAATTGGCCCATAGAATCTTTTTGCGCATGTGCCTTTTAGACGCTTTGATAAATCCACAGCTTTCTGGAACCAATTTTACACTGCATGTAACCAACATACTGGAACCATTACTTTTTGGGCAGCCAGGGTAATCCTTCCTACCCATAAATCAGCACAGTGTAGTAAGGGGAAGGCTGCAGCCTGGTAGTTTTTGATGTCTGTCACCAGCAAGCACATGGCCACATTAAAGGACATTTTAAAAAGAAAATTGAAAATAGAAAATAAAGAGAGCAGAAAACACAGGGTTTCATTTGGGGCTGAGAAAATAAGGAACTGAATAAGAATATTACCAGCTGTGATTCATTTGATGCAATAAGCACGGCTTTAAAAACAGCTTAGCGCTGCAGAGGGGTCAAAATTGTCCCTGGGATTTAGGATTATGTTATCTTCTGTTCTGCAACATGACAAAAGTGTCATGGATGTGCTGATAGCAGGAATTGGAGACTGCGGATTAAGCAACAGCACAGATAGTGAACTGCTTTCTTCAGTTTGCCTTCCAGAGGTTATAAAAAGGTGCTGGGCCTATCTGAAGCAGGAATTAGCTCTGTGTCCTGTGGCTGGGCCACTGAGTAGTACGTAGTCACCTACCAGTAAGGTTGGGTTGTTTTATTATTTAAACCAGGAGCTGAGGGAAAGCTGACATCTACTGAGGAGTACTTGGGTCAGACGACGACGGCCATGAAGATCCGGACGACATGGATCTTAGAGTGTAAATGGGAACAGAGTGAAAACTGGATATGTTTTAGCAGCTGCACATGTTCTCTCCAGGCTGGGGGAAAGCCCTGAACAATAAGTGTTCCTTAATGCAGCTTAACAAGCTACCACAGGGATCTACACCATCTCCAAAATTACAAACTGTTTGCAGTGGTAGCAGCCAAGGGAGGCTCCTGGGCTCTGATATCGGATGGTACAGTGGAACAAAGAGAGAAGCATGGCTTGATTAAGGACAGCCAATATGGATGAAGACAATCAGGAATGAGGCTGGGTACTTGAGTGATATTGCTTGTATTGTGGAAGCGGCTGGAGGCCTCGGCCAAGGATCAGTCCCCTGTTGTGATAGGCATTGTACACACAAAAGAACAATGGTCCCCTCCCTGCCCAAAGCTTTATACTCCAAGAACTAGGCCATGACAATGCCCACGCAGCAGCCCAGACAAGCTACCTCCCAGTCTCCCCACTGAAGGAGTAAACCGGGCCAGGTCTATACCCAGCATAGCATGCCTCTGCCAATACACCAGCACAGCTACGCTAACCACTGCCCAGGGGTTGGATCAAGGCTTCTTCCGTTCCCCATCCCATTTTGGGGGGAGGGATAGCTCAGTGGTTTGGGCATTGGCTTGCTAAACAGAGGGTTGTGAGTTCAATACTTGCGGGGGCCATTTAGGGATCTGGGGCAAAAATCTGTCTGGGGATTGGTCCTGCTTTGAGCAGGGGGTTGGACTAGATGACCTCCTGAGGTCCCTTCCAACCCTGACATTCTATGATTTAGCTGCTTTGCAGATACGACTTCCCCTCCCATGCGGTGAATGGCAGCATGGGTAGCCAGTACAAGGTAATAAGGAGACACCTACTGCCCCCTGAGCACCATGTGTAGCCAGGCAAGCTGGGCCCTAAGCCTAAGAGACGACTGGTGGTTACACCAGACAGGAAGAGTGCAGGGTAACTATGAGCCAGTTATGATTAGCATAACAAACAGAGGTCACAGTACACCAGCTGCCTAACGGTTCCCATTGGCCTCCATCGGCCTCCATCCTGCAAAGGCGCACAGCTGCCAAGTAGGCAGAGCTTGCTGCTTATCTGCTCCCGGACAAACAAGCTGGAGCAGATCTAGTGCAGCTTGCTGAGCAACAGCAGAGATCTCCCGCTTATAGCAGTGTTGCACGTGTAATACGGACTAGCCTGGCGTTTGTTCAATTGGAAATGCTGGTTTTCCTGCATTCCCTTTGCCCGGGAAGATTTGCCTCTTGCAGAAGTCACACGCCTACTCTGAGTACTATAAGGGACTTCTAAAGGCAGGTTCCTTAATAGATGGAAATCAGCAAGAGTAACACCTCGCTCTCATATAGCACTCTGTATCTGTAGATCTCAAAGTACTTTACAAAGAAGGTTAGCTTTTTAACCTTCCCCATTTTACAGACAAGGAAACAGAAGCACAGAGACATAAAGTGAGTTATTTAAGATCACACACACACTACTATAGAACTCACGTCTCCTGACTCCCAGCCCAATGCCCTATCCTTCAGATCATGCTGGCTCCCAGGCAGCTCACTTTTCAGCTTGTATTTGACCAAGCCTCAATATTTTTTACCTGCTAATGGCAGGCACAGTTTTGCACCTGTGAATATTCACTATCACCATTTGTGGGCACAAAAACAGAGACTAGACTTTCAAAATCCTGCCCTCCAAGTACCAAACCCACAGTGGGCACACTTCACCATCCTTCTAGTTTTAAGGGTACTACTGACTCCAGCAATGTTAATTCCCCACCCAGAATATCAGGGTTGGAAGGGACCTCAGGAGGTCATCTAGTCTAACCCGCTGCTCAAAGCAGGACCAATCCCCAGACAGATTTTTTTGCCCCAGATCCCTAAATGGCCTCCTCAAGGATTGAACTCACAACCCTGGGTTTAGCAGGCCAATGCTCAAACCACTGAGCTATCCCCCCAAGAATATTTCAATGCTTCTAACAAGTCACTTTGCTCACTTAGGACTGGAGCGCTTTAGATTCTCTATGCTGGGTTTTGGGCTGCTCTTTTCAAGGTGCCTGAGTCCTGCAATTGAACTCACTTCTGTGAGGGGATACCGCATGGTAGGGCTTGTACTAGCTTTACAGCAATATGGCTCGCAGTGGCGGCTCCAGGCACCAGCGCCCCAAGAGCGTGCCTGGGGCAGCAAGCCACGGGGGGCGCCCTGCTGGTTGCTGTGGGTGCAGCAGTCAGGCAGCCTTTGGCGGCTTGCCTGCGGGAGGTCCGCCGGTCCTGCGGATTCGGCAGCAATTCGGCGGCGGGTATGCCGAAGCCACGGGACTGGCGGACCTCCCACAGGCATGCCGCTGAATCCGCAGGACCGGGGACCTCCCACAGGCATGCCGCCGAAGGCTGCCTCACTGCCGTGCTTGAGCCGCCCCTGATGGCTCGTGGTAGAATTAGAGCAATGCATGTGTAACCCACAGCCAGTCAGCACGGCGTGTCTCCCATGGCGTGTGGTAGCTGGGACACATCAGAGGTTGAACAGCTGTTACAGCCATAGCTAACAGAGCTAGATCCTTTAGCTTAAGTAGTAGTGGCTCACGCTTTTATGAGTCAGAGATCACAATTCAGTTGCTGCCACCGATGACCCTCCCAAGGATGTGACCTTATGCATGGGGTCCCATTAAGAAGCCTCCTACTATCTTCTTAACTGTTTCAATAGCCTCATCTCAGAATGGAGTTCACCTGGCTGACTACACTGTGTGGCATCTTCAAACTTCCCCTTATGCTGCTTAGAGGCACACAGCGTCAAATGCATAACATGCTGGCTTTGCACCTTTGAGCAGCTGTGATCTTCAAATCTCATCTGCATCCTAAACCAAACCTGTTTGGAAGTCACACGGCTTGGTCTCTAGAAAACATTTGTCCATGGCAAAAAAAAGCTCCACCCTACAGTTTGGCATAATCCAATGCAATTTGCAAGCCTAGAGTTCAGGAGAAATCCAAGAATGGAATAACAAAGCATTTTTGCTGGCAACCAGGAAGGTGAGGTTATAATAATGTTTTGGCTTTTCTGGAGCACCTGTCATCAGACAATCTCATGGCACTTTACACACACTGAGCGGTAGCACACTCCGGTGGAGCAGGTCAGGATCATCATCTGCATTTTACAGATGGCAAAATAGAGAGGAAGGATGTGTCTTCACCTCAGTGTTAGCCCAGGCTGTAACTCAGGTTTTAGCTCAAATCCCCTCACTGGCTGCACAAGCAAAAGCCGTTTACCTGGGTTTGGAGGTACTGTACTTTAAGCCTAGGCTAGCTCACCCTGATGGGAGAGAACCTGGGCTCAGTTTTAAGTCCAGTTGGAATCTGCCCACTTTACAGTGAGGCTGTGTCATTCATGTGCTGATAGTCCTCCAACACCCTCTCACAATTCCCCCTGAAGGACAAACGAGTTCTCTCACAATTGACTGGCAATAGCACAAAGAATCACAGGCTTTGCCCACAGACACACACAGGTGAGTACAGCACCAGTCAGGAGGTGCAGCTGCTCACACCGGAGCTAACTCTGCAGTGAAGACATACCCAAAGAGATTAAAGTGATTTGCCCAGGTCACACTGCATGTTAGTGGCAGAGCCCAGAATAACACATCCACTCGTCTGACACCTATTCAGTGCTCTAATCACTAGCCATGACTCCCTCCCTGATTATGAACAGAAAGGCCAGGGTGGAATACGGATATTCTGTTACTGCACTTAGCTCCTTGCTCTTTGCTTTCCAAGTCACATCTGCTTACCATCCTGTCAAACAATCACATTCAGGCTTCTGGGACCACCGGTGATACAAGACAGATGCGTAGCCACTCACGATGTTCTATTCTGGCTCATGTACGGTCTACCAAATTACCAGCTCAATTGATTCCAGGCTGGTCCTTGTTGATGATAAGGTGGAACGCAGCGAGAACACAGCTTGAGTCTCTGATGCCAGGCGGACTAGCAGGGCCAGCAGCTGGAAGCGTCAGGCTTTGATTTATAAAAATGTGCTCATTCCAGACAGACACCATTGGTGGAGAATAAGTCACCACAGTGCCTTTTATAGAATCTCTTCCTGTCTTTGACACCCTGGAGTTGGGTAACCAACTGGTGAGTGTGTGTTACAAGTCCCCCTCTGTGCTGATCCACAGAGGATGTGAGTGGTTACAGCCCCCAGTTACACAAGCCTGATTCTGTAGTAGTTCATGCTTTTAGCTCTGAAAATCCCTGGTTAAGTCCCCAATATGTCAGCCAAGAGGGTGGCCGTCACATAAGCATTGGTGGTGCACAATGGATGGGCTGGATATTGGAGGTTATTGGTAAGTGTTTATCCCTAATTGTTTACTTTAAAGAGATGGGTAGGAATCACTGGGTTACATAAGGCACTACCAGAACAGAGGCCAGTGCACAAGCATAACTCTGTAGGGAAGCTGCATGCTATGGGGTAAAGTCAACTGCCGTGTGGGCCAGGTAATCTGCAGATTTCCCTACACAAGGGCTCCTCTCCCTTTATAATCCTGCACAGAGCCTGACCAATTATAGTCCTTGTGCTCCTGAATTTCAAGGGCTGCCTGAGGGTAGCTCCAGCGGCTGCATTAGCAGGCGATGGGGTGAGGAGGAGCCACGGTCCCACCAGCCATAGTCAGAGCTGAGACGGCGCGGTATGGGTGGAATGTACACTGCACCCTTCCGAAGATGTTCTACTGTTAGCTGCCTCAGGAGGAAGTCTATCTCCAGTGCCAGGTGTAGCTTAAAGCCAGGACCTGGCCCTACACCATTTCTTCAGTGTCTCATCTTCATGGATACTAGTAAATGCTACCTAGAAAAATGACATTCTGCCTGGCTTATGTCAATGCAGAACAAACCAAAAACGTGCACCTGTTGGTTTATCACACAGTGTCCGAATTTCTAAATGCACACACCACAACCAATAGATCTATAATCAAACAATGGCTCTATAATCCATTGACAACCAACAGTTCTTAAAAGTATCAGCAAACCAGAATGACACACATCTCCCACTGGATGCATAAACACATGTTCATGAGCATATTGGCAGCAAGAAGAGCCAGGTAAGGTTTGTGAATGATGCAGGCTCTCAAGTGAGACATCAGCGTTATCTCATTGGTCCTCTCACTGAATTGCTGAGGAACAGGACATTTTTCCTGTAAATTAATTGACGCTGTAATTTGTGAATTAAGAAAAATGTTACAATTGAGAGCAAAAATATCCAGTTCCAGTCCCCTGCCCGTGGCTGGCCCTGTATCTACTTCTCCAGACCGCAGAGGTAGCCATGCTGCTGCTAAGCAACAGACGGGCTCCCAGACAGCCTGTGATATAACTAAATGGGTAAGTGTGTCTTAGGTGAATTATGGGCCTAGGGACAGTTTCTGAGTGTACAGTAGATTTCTTCCAGTTGGTTCTTTCAGCTAGTTCATTCATCGACTCAGATTGGATAGTCAATGGGTGTGGTTTCAGATTTCCATTGTGGGGATAAACACGCCCCAAAGTCATGTCTGCATGGATGTCCAGTTTACTGTGTAAATCACACACATTTGGGAAAGTGGGACCAAACCCTAGCTTCCAGTTCAGAGGCCAGTAGCACTAATGGGGAGCTTCTTTACCTGATAGTAGTAGAAGTCTCATTCTATGTTGGGGCTAGCCATCCGATGGCACCTACGCCAATTCGCTCATAGCTGGTGTGTTACAAGCAAACATCCTAATATTCAGATGTGGATACTATTTCTATTTGGACATCCTTGTTACACCACTTGCCAGGTTTTTTCCCCCCATTACACAAACAACAACCCTATTCTTGAAGTCAGAATGGACTGTAGTGAGAGAGCAACAAAACACAGGTCTGCATGAGAGCACACAGCGTGTGTCCTTTGTAGCCAGGTTGCATGTGAACACAAAATGGCTGCTTTCTCTGCAGCAGGGAATGGGGCGTTACTCCATGGGTAGGTGCAGGAGACAGCAAGCAGAGTCATAACACGTATATGCCACTACACGCTATGTCCCACATCCTCAAAAGGTATTTAGGCACCTAAGTCCCATTGAAATCAATGGGAGGAGTTAGACCCCTAAATACCTTTGAGGCTCAGGGCCCATGTCTTCAAGGGATGGAGCAGTTGGGCACTTGTCTGGTCCATGCCTTCCCTCTCCAACAAGTGTAGGGTGCCCTCTCCGATCCATGTTAAGGGCTTCAGTCTGCCTCTGCCCTTACCCCGGCTACCAAATTCTTCAGTAGCAAAGCAGGAAAAGCCCTGCACCCACTGCATCTGGACCTGGAGCTTGCTCCCCCGCTGGAGCTCTGCACAGGAACCAGAAAAACCCTGCTCAGAGGTGCAGGAATGCATCACGGTCACAGAAAGGTGTACAGCGCACCAAAAGGAACTGCTAACTGCAGTTTTGTGTTGAGCCGTATCCAAGTATAGACAAGCTCCGGCAGTGTAAGCCTGACAATTGGGCAGGGATTGCGAAGGCCATCCTGGACTTTTGGAGACGCGGGATCTTTTCAGAGTTTTATAGGAAGTCAGGCTTTGCATCTCACCCCACATCCTGCAAACTTCAGAGACATCGGTTTGTGCAATTGGAGAGACAAGCCAACTCTTCAGGGAAGTCCTGGGGATTGTAAAAACAACAAGGAGTCTGGTGGCACCTTAAAGACTAACAGATTTATTTGGGCATAAGCTTTCGTGGGTAAAAACCTCACTTCTTCAGATGTAGAGTGAGGTTTTTACCCACGAAAGCTTATGCCCAAATAAATCTGTTAGTCTTTAAGGTGCCACCAGACTCCTTGTTGTTTTTGTAGATACAGACTAACACGGCTACCCCCTGATACTGGGGGTTGTAGTTATGTTGGTGATTTTTGCTTCAGCTCCACAGAGAGTGTGAGATGCATCTTCCAGCCTCCTTTGCTAGTTGGCTTGTGGTGTAATTGCAATTTAAGAACCTACTTTTGCTCAAACTGGCACATATTTCTGATCAGCAGGGTCTTTCCTAATACACAATGGGAACAAGCCGGATCCTGGAACCTCTACTCACGTGAGTCATACCTGTTGCCCGAGTGGTCAATGGGACTACTCGTGTGAGTAATGGTTTCAGGATCAGACCCAAATATGAAGGCTTGGTCTTTCTAGGGATCTCCTTCAAGTGAAATGAGTCCCAGTTTTTGACGGCTCAGAAAAAAATGTTCAAAAACAAAGTCAGTCATCTACAGGGGTGGAGTCAGTGACATGACAGGATTCCTAGTAACCTGAGTGCATCATTACACGTATTTACCATCATGCATGCTCTCTCCGTATGGGTCCTGGCTGGTTAGCATGGCTAATACTTTAAGAAAGAAATTGAAAAGGAGACTGGAAAGAGAGGCAACTCTGCCTTAATCCTGGTTTCTAATGGAAATGGTGCAGATATGATACTATCGGACAGTACAGATCCAACAGGAGATTTAAGGTAACATGGACCAAATCCATATTTTTTCAGAAATGCTAATAAATATGATCAGTCAATCCTACTGAATGTATTTTTTTCTGTCTAGTGCTAGACCAATCATTGGGATGCATGTCACCTGTAACCAGAGCAAGAGATGGGAAATCCCTCTTGTGTTGTTGGTCATGAATCTCCCCTTCCTGAACTATTTGATTTTCATGCACAAGCCTTAGATCCTGAAGTAGCCTTGATCTCTGGAATCCTGCATTTAACAAGGAACTAGGCCATGACACTGCATATGGATTATCTAGCTACAAAGAATTTTGGGCTGGAACCCATCACAGTGGTATCCAAGTGCCTTCCAGACAGGCATAGGAAGGGCCCTAGTGGACCTGATTGAGTCTCCAACTCTGCTTCTCTCTTCCAGGTCATAGGACACCCTGTGTGGAATAGGTTCTTTTGGGGGAAAGAGGGGAAGATGCAGCTCTCTTACTTTTCTAAGGGCATGGCTACATTGCAATCGGGGTGTGGATTGCAGTGGGTGTAGACAGACCTGTGCTAGCTTTAGCTAGCTTGGGTACAGATAGCAGTGAAGCTGCGGCAGCCTGTACAAGCCCACCTGGGGTAATGGCGTGAGTAGCGAGCCTGCGCTGAAGACTGTGCTGCCATGGCGTCACCGCTATTGGTACACAAGCTAAGAAGAAGAAGCTAGCTCAAATATATCTACACGTGCTGCAAGTACACCCCCAGCGGCAGTGTAGACATATCTGCACCATAAGGCTATGTCTACATTGGCACATGTACCCAAGTACCGGATCATGTTCATGCTTGCAAGTACTTCATATACTTGCCCCCGAGAGTCCACATAAGCTGTACTGGGACCAAGTATAATGCTGTGTACATGCATATACACACATCCACACTGCTCATCTAGGTACACAAGGTTGGTGCTATCATTTCAGGGTGATATCACAGGGAGACTCTCTAGGACTTGCTTTGTTGTGTATTGTGTATTGCTCCGTGCTTTGACACATGTGGCAATGGCACTTCCAGATGACATAGCCCCACATGTCTTTCCCTCAAAAATGTGGTTGAAGTAATGGACCCACTAGACAATGAAGTGTTCCTGCTCCTCATTGCAAGAGGGAGGTTTCTGCAGTGGAGGAGAGGCTCTAAGAGACATTTTGGCAGCAATTTCCGACACGTCAAAGATGGCAGGCCACAAGGAACAATGAACATTAATTCATGTCACAGTTGAGAGAGATGCTGATTGCTACTATTGCTGTGATTTCCCTTTTGGTTCACTGTCATTTCTGGTGCAGGAGAACAAGCACAGAGTGATGGAATCACATTGTCTTGGAAACATGGACGACCAGCAGTGGCTGAAGAACTTTCAGATGAGGAAACAGATCTTCATGGAGCTGCGGGAGGAGCTTGCACCAACTCCCCAGTGCCAGAACCCTTGATTCAAGGAAACCATACATGTTAAAGCAGGTTGCTATTGCCCTGTGAAAGCTGCCTATCCCTGGCAGTTACTGGTCCATTGCAAAGCACTCTGGGGTTGGCAAGTCAACTGTTGGGATTGAAGTTGTGGCAGTTTGTGAGGCAGTTAATGCTGTGGCTAACCCATTGGTGGTTGCCACAAAAAACTTTCCAGAAATAGCTGGTTTTCAGAGGCTGGGTTTTCCCAACTGTGCAGGGGCCATTGATAGCACTCAGAAGTCCCAGCACTTTGCCCACCACAAGGGACAAGTGAGTATGTGAACTGAAAAGGTTACTCTTTGATCATTCTGCATGACTTGGTGGACCATATATGCAGTTTGATGAATACCAACATGGGGAGCACGGGAAAGGATCATGACAGCAGGGTGCTGTGGAGAAGGGGGAAGCAGGGACTTTATTCCCCAGAAACTCAGTTGTTGTGTATGGTATATCTGTGCCAATGGTTATTTTGTGACCCTGCCTACCTGCTCCTTCCTTGGCTCATGAAGCCATATCCCAGCAATGATGGCCCTGGAAAAAGGGAATTTAATTGCAAGCGAAGTAGCTGCAGACTGGGCATGGAATGTGCTTTTGGTAGGCTGAAGGCTCATTGGCAATGCTTGCACACCCATCTGGATCCCAGAGGCAAACACTGTTCCTGGGATCGTGGTCTGCTGTGCACTGCACAACATTTGAGAGAGTCAAGCAGAATATTTTCATTTGCTTTACAAAGTCTAGGCAGGCAACTGGATCCCACACATATGTTATATACAGGTCCCAGGTCCTAGCTTGCAAGGGAAATTAGGGACGCCATATGTGCAACATACTGGCACAAAAGCGAGGCACAGGCTGACTTCTCCTTGTGCCAAGGAACATCTTCACATCCTTTCTGTGAAGCTGCTTTA
This sequence comes from Emys orbicularis, assembly GCF_028017835.1. Classification (NCBI taxonomy): domain Eukaryota; kingdom Metazoa; phylum Chordata; order Testudines; family Emydidae; genus Emys; species Emys orbicularis. The sequence goes on from NC_088683.1 coordinate 353,287,652, forward strand.
ACTGCACCTGAGGGAAATATTCCATCATACTTACCTGGCTATACAAATTTTCAAGTGTTTTGTTCCCATCTGATTGGCTGTTCCTGAAGATCATTATCCATTCCTGTGTGTTACACTGCAAAAATGTACAAAGCCAATTATTAGCAAGCACCTGTGTTAACAGCTTTGGGGCTAGGTTTCTGCTGTGGAGGGTGGCAGCTGTGTGATGTGCTCGTTGTGAAATGTTTTTGTCCATTTCATAATTAAACCTGAACGTAAACCAATTAAGCATTTGTGATTAATTTTCAAAAAGGAACGGGGATTACTGATGATGGTTTCTGGCTCTTTTATATATGACTTGTAAAATAAAAACTAAGTCCTTAACTTAATTTACAACAGTATAGGCTGGCCCACTTCTGACAGTGGCTTATGGTTTTGCATTAGAAGGGGTGAAGGACTCATTCGTACTTCTTTTGCAAAATACTGGGTTTCTAAGTATTGTGCCTGTTAACACAATTCCCAACTGGATTGAACCTCTCCTTTAAACCTTTCCAAAGCTGTTTACAGTTTGTGTCTCCGCCCCCCCCCGCACCCTCTCCCCCCGCATCCCAGTGATGTTGACAAATGCTGTCATTGGGTGTCTGCCAAATGTTTTAGTGCCTTAAGTGCATGACACAATTCATACCTTTTTTGAAACCTCTGTTATCGTGAGTTCTTGAAGTTATCAGAGTGTTCTTGATAGATGGCCATGGGGGGATAGGGGCCGAGGAGAAATGCAGTCGTCCTGTTAATTTATTCACTAAGAATTGTCACCAGTACCAAGTGCAATTCACAGGTGTTAGAGACTCCTAATCCAAGGTCTGCTTGGAAGTGCTTAAGTTTTCGGGAGTGGGAGGTTTGCAGAAGAGGGGTGTTTTGGTACAGGGCGCTGACAGATGGCTGTGTGTGATTACCAGTATGTTACCTTTCTTTTTTCAGTTTTTGAATTGCAACATGTTCCATAAAAATATTAAGGTAGAAAAATCGACCTACCCTATGTGTAAGATATCTGCAACTGAGAATGGGTAGAGGTTTTTACTGGGCAGAAACTACACTGTACTTTCCCCCATCCGTCCTCTGTGTCCCTGTGGCTTCAGAGATTTGTGAAGCTTGGGCAGAGAGACTAAAAAAAAAGTATTTCAATTGTAATGGTTCCAAAGTTGTAAATATAATATGATTACATTACTAAAAAAGCTTAAGGCCCATTTCCAAACTAAAACATGCCACCAGCGTTCACCAGAACCAGGAAATGTACTGAAACTGTGATGCTGAAGGTTTACTTTGTAGAAAAAGTTAAAAAGAACAATGAAAGCAACAATTAAACCATTACACAATTGCAGTGAAATTTTCTATAGACCATTTTCTGAAGAAAAGACCTTTTTCTGAAAATACAAACAACATTTAGAAGAAAAAAAAGTGTTGGTGAAAAACAAAAATACCGCCCAGATTGTAATGACTTTGTGTCTGTCTCCTTCCTCTCCTCATCAGAAGGGGTGAATGACAAACAATCATAGGCACCGACTCTGTGGGTGCTCCGGGGCTGCAGCACCAACAGGGAAAAATTAGCGGGTGCTTAGCACCCACCGTCAGCCAAGCTCCCCCCGCCTCCTTCTCTCCTCCTCCTCCTCCCCTCCTCCTCTGCCCCCGAGTGCACTGCATCCCCGCTCCTCCACTTACCTCCCAGAACTTCCTGCCCGGCTGCCGCCAAACAGCTGTTTGGTGGCACTTTGGACTTTCCGGGAGGGAGTGGGAGGAGGGGGGATGTGGCGTGCTCAGGGAAGGAGGCGGAGAAGGGGCGGGGCGGGGCCTTGGGGAAAGGAGGTGGAATGGGGGCAGGGACTTTGGGGAAGCAGTGGAATGGGGGTGGGGTGAGGGCAGTGCAGGGGCGGGAAGAGGTGGGGAAGGGGCGGGGCCAGGGGCGCGGCGGGTCGAGCACCCACTGGGCAAAGGGGAAGTCAGCGCCTATGCAAGCAGTAATGACAGGCTGTGACGTGTAGGGACATCTCCTGCCAGGAGGTTCAGGGGCTGGTACAAGCTGCTGTTCCAGAACTCCTGCAGTCCTACCATTGTCCTCCTGTCCAGTCAGGGGGGTATTTGGCAGAGGGTCTCCAGGCTGACACGCACCCTAACTGGCAGCCAGAGGAAGTGACTGATGAGCTGGTCCTATGGGCTCGCCAGCAGTCGGATGCTGCACTCTGAGCAGGAGGATTCTGAACCAATATTAGAAGGAAGGAACAGGAGCATTCACTAACAGGGCTGGGGGCTGACAAAGAGCCTGCTGCTTCCTTTCCCTGAGGAACTCATATTGCTCCTCCATTCTCCTCTCCATGCCTGCGAGCAAGTCCCCCCGGCCCTTCTCCTGTCTTCCCGAGCATTCTGTTCCTGTCCTCTATGCAGAACGTTCTCACTCCTGGGAGCAGACTGGTCTCACTCCTGGGAGCAGACTGGTCTCACTCCTCTCTTTGCCAGTGCAAAGGGAGAGAAAGAGAGCATTATAGTTTGGTCCTCAGGAACAAGCTAAGACATCCCCCACCCCATAACTTTGGCACAATTTTGTAGGCCATTTTGATACTTTTCAGCAATGCAACTTGTCTCAACAACCTTTGTTCTCATAGGCCATTTGCAGCCCATGAGCAGCAAGCAGAGGCACAAAATGCTGCGAAAATTTTACGAGTGATTTTAAAAATTTTAACTGTTTACGCTGTCTTAGGGGCGTGGCAGGGGGAGGCATAGAAGTCCTTCCAGGGGCTATGTTACCAGTTTACAAGTTCTTATTTTATGGCTGGCCAACGTTTGGAGAACGTAGCAGTATTCAAAGTACCGCACTGGAAACGAGAAGTGGTTTTCCAGTCCTGTGTGGGGCGGGGATCCAGCACTGTATGCTAAGGAAATATTTCTGCTAATGATCACCCCTCCACATATAGCTGAATGGAGGGGTTTGGCCAGCTACGAAGGTGGTCTGAGTACATTCACACTGCCAGTAAACCTTAAGAACCAGTTGGAATTCCTGTTGCATGAGAAATTCGATGACATGTGCTTACAGGATTGGGTGGGTATTAGAATGGAAGTCGATTACATTCTGAGCTAGCATGTGGAGATTTCATGCCCCTGGAGATCTGAACAATGAATGCCCCCTCCCCTCAGCAGTGCCAGGGAATTCTGCCCCTGTGCCTGCACCATACTAGTGACATGGACAGGAAAATAAAGAAGTGATGTTTCTGTCCTAAGTGTTTTGAAAATCCAGCTCAGCACCACAAGCCTGAACCTCACACAACAGGAAAGGGACGCAATACTGATTTGTCTATGACTGCCAGAAGAACACCTCCTTCTCCTCCACCACTCAGTCTGCTTGTCTCCTGGCTCTGTGAGGAGATGGCAGAGACAGATACTTTAACTTTGCAAAGATTCCAGAGGAGAAAATCAATGTTGAAACTACCTTTTCCTTACAGCAGTGTCAGTTGTCTGGACATGTGTTCCCCCTTCCCCAACCAGGACATTCTCTCTCTCACACACACACACGCCCCTGGGCTGCGCAGCCCCAGGGCTCCTGCTGCCTGGCAGGGGACAGAGAAATGGACAGACATAGAGGCAGACTGATTTTTACTTTGCTGTTTCAGGAATCTGCTTTAGAAGCCCAGGCACAGACCCTTTCAGTGTGGTTCCTCGGACGTCAATACAAACGTTGAGTTGTAACTCTGGCCGCTCTGGGGTGCAGCAGAGGAGGCTGGACACATGGGAGGAACGTTGGAAGGGTTCGGTATGAGCACAGGCACCACAGTGGTGTGGCTTCAGCAATGCGCGCCACACAAGCAGACAGAGAGCAATGGATGGCACGTTATCCATTAATGAAAAATAAGTGCACATTACTGCAATCCTCTTGATATTAACACTGGGAATTTAGCCACACAAAGATTCATAGATTCATAGATTCTAGGACTGGAAGGGACCTCGAGAGGTCATCGAGTCCAGTCCCCTGCCCGCATGGCAGGACCAAATACTGTCTAGACCATCCCTGACAGACATTTATCTAACCTACTCTTAAATATCTCCAGAGATGGAGATTCCACAACCTCCCTAGGCAATTTATTCCAGTGTTTAACCACCCTGACAGTTAGGAACTTTTTCCTAATGTCCAACCTAGACCTCCCTTGCTGCAGTTTAAGCCCATTGCTTCTTGTTCTATCCTTAGAGGCTAAGGTGAACAAGTTTTCTCCCTCCTCCTTATGACACCCTTTTAGATACCTGAAAACTGCTATCATGTCCCCTCTCAGTCTTCTCTTTTCCAAACTAAACAAACCCAATTCTTTCAGCCTTCCTTCATAGGTCATGTTCTCAAGACCTTTAATCATTCTTGTTGCTCTTCTCTGGACCCTTTCCAATTTCTCCACATCTTTCCTGAAATGCGGTGCCCAGAACTGGACACAATACTCCAGCTGAGGCCTAACCAGAGCAGAGTAGAGTGGAAGAATGACTTCTCGTGTCTTGCTCACAACACACCTGTTAATACATCCCAGAATCATGTTTGCTTTTTTTGCAACAGCATCACACTGTTGACTCATATTTAGCTTGTGGTCCACTATAACCCCTAGATCCCTTTCTGCCGTACTCCTTCCCATTCTGTATGTGTGAAACTGATTTTTTCTTCCTAAGTGGAGCACTTTGCATTTGTCTTTGTTAAACTTCATCCTGTTTAACTCAGACCATTTCTCCAATTTGTCCAGATCATTTTGAATTATGACCCTGTCCTCCAAAGCAGTTGCAATCCCTCCCAGTTTGGTATCATCCGCAAACTTAATAAGCGTACTTTCTATGCCAATATCTAAGTCGTTAATGAAGATATTGAACAGAGCCGGTCCCAAAACAGACCCCTGCGGAACCCCACTCGTTATGCCTTTCCAGCAGGATTGGGAACCATTAATAACAACTCTCTGAGTACGGTTATCCAGCCAGTTATGCACCCACCTTATAGTAGCCCTATCTAAATTGTATTTGCCTAGTTTGTCGATAAGAATATCATGCAAGACCGTATCAAATGCCTTACTAAAGTCTAGGTATACCACATCCACCGCTTCTCCCTTATCCACAAGACTCGTTATCCTATCAAAGAAAGCTATCAGATTGGTTTGACATGATTTGTTCTTTACAAATCCATGCTGGCTGTTCCCTATCACCTTACCACCTTCCAAGTGTTTGCAGATGATTTCCTTAATTACTTGCTCCATTATCTTCCCTGGCACAGAAGTTAAACTCACTGGTCTGTAGTTTCCTGGGTTGTTTTTATTTCCCTTTTTATAGATGGGCACTATATTTGCCCTTTTCCAGTCTTCTGGAATCTCTCCCGTCTCCCATGATTTTCCAAAGATAATAGCTAGAGGCTCAGATACCTCCTCTATTAGCTCCTTGAGTATTCTAGGATGCATTTCATCAGGCCCTGGTGACTTGCAGGCATCTAACTTTTCTAAGTGATTTTTAACTTGTTCTTTTTTTATTTTATCTGCTAAACCTACCCCCTTCCCATTAGCATTCACTATGTTAGGCATTCCTTCAGACTTCTCGGTGAAGACCGAAACAAAGAAGTCATTAAGCATCTCTGCCATTTCCAAGTTTCCTGTTACTGTTTCTCCCTCTTCACTAAGCAGTGGGCCTACCCTGTCTTTGGTCTTCCTCTTGCTTCTAATGTATTGATAAAAAGTCTTCTTGTTCCCCTTTATTCCCGTAGCTAGTTTGAGCTCATTTTGTGCCTTTGCCTTTCTAATCTTGCCCCTGCATTCCTGTGTTGTTTGCCTATATTCATCCTTTGTAATCTGTCCTAGTTTCCATTTTTTGTATGACTCCTTTTTATTTTTTAGATCATGCAAGATCTCGTGGTTAAGCCAAGGTGGTCTTTTGCCACATTTTCTATCTTTCCTAACCAGCGGAATAGCTTGCTTTTGGGCCCTTAATAGTGTCCCTTTGAAAAACTGCCAACTCTCCTCAGTTGTTTTTCCCCTCAGTCTTGATTCCCATGGGACCTTACCTATCAGCTCTCTGAGCTTACCAAAATCCGCCTTCCTGAAATCCATTGTCTCTATTTTGCTGTTCTCCCTTCTACCCTTCCTTAGAATTGCAAACTCTATGATTTCATGATCACTTTCACCCAAGCTGCCTTCTACTTTCAAATTCTCAACGAGTTCCTCCCTATTTGTTAAAATCAAGTCTAGAACAGCTTCCCCCCTAGTAGCTTTTTCAACCTTCTGAAATAAAAAGTTGTCTGCAATGCAGTCCAAGAATTTGTTGGATAGTCTGTGCCCCGCTGGGTTATTTTCCCAACATATATCCGGATAGTTGAAGTCCCCCATCACCACCAAATCTTGGGCTTTGGATGATTTTGATAGTTGTTTAAAAAAAGCCTCATCCACCTCTTCCACCTGGTTAGGTGGCCTGTAGTAGACTCCTAGCATGACATCACCCTTGTTTTTTACCCCTTTTAGCCTAACCCAGAGACTCTCAACACTTCCATCTCCTATGTCCATCTCTACCTCAGTCCAAGTGTGTACATTTTTAATATATAAGGCAACACCTCCTCCCTTTTTCCCCTGTCTATCCTTCCTGAGCAAGCTGTATCCATCCACACCAACATTCCAATCATGTGTATTATCCCACCAAGTTTCAGTGATGCCAACAATGTCATAGTTGTATTTATTTATTAGCACTTCCAGTTCTTCCTGCTTATTACCCATACTTCTCGCATTTGTATATAGGCATCTAAGATACTGGTTTGATCTTAGAGGAGGATATTGGTGGGGAGGTTGGGCATCATTGTAACTTACCAGCCGGGGGTTATGGTTCCTGCAAAGGCATCAGTCTCTCCAGAGGATATTCATCCACAACCTGGATCTCTGGGTAAACGTGCAGAACAACCTCCTCTTTGTCCGCCTGGACTCCACCGTGGTCCCTCCTGCCTCACTGCCATCATCTGCCTCACTGGCCTGTTGGACAATAAGGCTGGCTGGGTTTAGGATTAATCGAGAGCTACTTCAAGCTCAATACTGTGGGCCCTTGACAGTACCTGGTCCAGCTCCAAGGGCTGGTGCAACAAGGCCTCCTAGACCAACTGTCCTTGGCCTTCCTGTAGAGGAGCCTCAAGTACTTCATCGGCTCCCTGCACCACCACCCTGCAGTCTGGTGAATGGCCAGCTCCTCCAGCCTCCATGAAATTTGCCAGTACAGATGAATGTTCCCACTGCTCCGGCCAAAGTTGTGGAGGGTGCTGTACTACGTACTCTGCCCAGACATTGACCAGCTCCCTGCTATGCTCAGTGGCCCCAGGGGCTGCTCTCAGGGCTGGATCCATTGTTGAGCTGTAAACAGTGCAGCTGGAAGCTGTTCTGATGTGGTCAGTGCAGTGTGTTACTCCCCAGGCATATAGGGGGACAGGCACCTAGAGATTGGGTGAGGGGCAGTAAGAAAGGGGTTCAGTGCATTGTGGGAATAAGTGTGGAGGACTATTGATACTTGAGACTTGGTACCTGCCCCTTGCCCCTTTCCACACTGCAAACTGGCCCAGGTATGGGGCCATGCTACTACCCACGCCCCTCAGAAATGCTAGGTTGTTTGCCCTCTACTCCCCTGGAGACAAATGCTTCAGGGGTTTAGGCACAAACCTCACACAGACAGTCACTAGTGCAGACATAGCCTTAGAGTAAAGTAATCATGGCAGTTTTCACATCTCAAGTCAAGATGTCTGATGCAAAAGGTCTTAGAAAAATCACAGCCTCAATGAAGTCATTTCCAGTAGCAAGAAGAGATTTGAGTTTTAACTGTTTTAAAAGCTGGACAAGGAGGTTGTTAGGTCCAGGTGTTTTCCATGAATTTTATACCCTGAATTTATCCAATGTTAATTGGGCCACCCATCTGATGGCACAGATCTGGGGAAAGTGAGTAACTATCTAAGTTGGTGAAGATTCTGTTGAATTCTCTTTGGTCAAAGTTATTAGCACCAGCACACAGCAATTCATAGGGCTGGCTGGATTAATTGATATCTTTGCTTTCAGTTGCAATTGGCCTTTTTTTTTTTTTTTGATACTACAGAAGAAACATAATTTTTGATCCCTTCTGCTTTGAAACTTCTGGCTACGAGTTTTTCTGCCATGTCCCCTAGTATTTCCTTTCTACTAAGCCTATATATATTAAGCCGGGCTGCGACAGTCTGGACATGGTGCTGACGTTCCAAGGCATACCCTCGATTCCCTACGATGGTGGCTGGACCCCCTCATGGTGGGCACCGGGGTTCCATTCCACCCTCCCCAGCCCACCTTGACTCTGGTAACGGACACGTCTGTGCTGGGCTGGGGCACGCATCTCGGGAGCCTGACGTCCCAAAGTGTTACCACACGGTCCATACTTAGTGTTTATGAGAGATATTGATAGACCTGTGAAGCTGAAGGATCTTGAATCTTCTGCTTGCTTTACTTAACTGCTTAGTTCCTCTGTTCTTTGTCCCTCCCAGGAAGTGAGCTTCATGCATTCTTCTCTAACCGAGGTTTTCAAAGCTTCAAAGGAAGTGCTATCTGTCTTGAGTGAAGTTAGAAATATTCCTTTTAATCACACCACTGAATGGTTCATCATTTAACACCGAGGAGCGCAGCTCGCTCCTAGCCAAAACAGTGTTATTTGTATCATCGTAGCACCTAGGAACTCCATCACGGACCAGGAGCCCATTGTGCTAGTGCTGTACAAACACAGAACAAAGAGACAATCCCTTACAATCTAAGGATGGTTTAATGTATCCTTTGGGCTCAATTCTAAGTACTCCTATAAGGGAGCGGAGAATAAAGCCTCAATGCAATATGGCATCAACAAGAAAGAAATCAATCCTTGACTATAATATGTAGAGCAGAAAAAAAGTTAATAGCTGCTTTCAGAAGTGCTTCAATACTGATTTAATTGCTGTGTCAGTTACTTTGGTTGGCTTATTGATCACTGGTCACTAGAGCCTGTGGCCCCAATTCAAGAAAGCACTTAAGCATGTGCTTGACTTTAAGCATGGACTTAAATACCATTAAAGTCAATGGAACTTAAACCCATGCTTAAGTGCAGCAGGCTTTCCTGAATGGGTGACTTGTCCAAAGGCCTAACCATGATGGAATGTCAAACCCATCTCAATCTGCACAGTGCATCTTCTTTGCTGGATGTGTCACTGTATGTCCTCAAAGAATCCACGATCACACCTTTGTTTGACTGGTGTAGAGAAGGCAAAACTGTCTTCAGCACCCCAGAGCTGGAGCAGCCCCCTTTAAAATGAGGGAACAAGCCCTCTTTCTTCACCAGGAGCTGAACCACATTCAAATCACAGGGAAGGGGGGGGGGGGAATGGTGGCACGGGAGCCATGTTTGACATCAGGTGTCAAATGAAGCTCCTTTTCTAGTGCAGGAAACCTTTTCCCTCTGTAATGTACTAAAGAAAGAAACCAGGATGCTGAGTTGCACTGCAAGAGGAATAGCCCATAAATCAGGGTGAACAGGAGTTTTTACTATGTAAGGGAACAGTTAAGTCTCAACTAGAGAACCGTGTATGTGATTACTGACCTTGTCTCAGAAACTCTATAATCACCCTGGAGGGATAAAGCCATGGAGAACGATACCACGTTTTCAAAAATTCCAGGCTATTAGCATTAGGCAAAGTCAAGGAAATAGGAGTTTATTTTCCCTGCAAGAGGCGGTCTGGGGGCAGTGATCTAATTGCCGCTTTTGGAAATTATAAAAAGGTCTGAAATTGCTCCTAATGAACCTCTGCACACTGGGAAAATATGAGAAAAGAGGAGTGTGTAATGTGAGCTTTGGTGTTACTTTCATGTGAAGGGTAATAAACATATGGACCACATTACCAGGGAGATCCATGTGCCGTAAAAAAGCATGAATAGGATCAAGCGGGGGGAACAGGTGAGAAAACCCAACAGGCTAAAGTATATTGGGACTCCAGCAGCCTTTCCTTACTCCAGGGACTGGCTGCCTGGTCTTATGTCAATGTTTTGCTCAGCTCGCTGTAGCCTTTCAAAGCAGTTTCAGAGTTTTCCTGCCAGATTGAATTTTAAGCATGATTTGCAACAATGTTTCCCACATGTGCATGCACTGAAGCGAAATTCCTGCCCGTGGTCTCCTCCGAGTGCGCGGGAGAGAGCGGCTCTTTACAGAAGGCTGGAGCAATTGGTTTAGGACAAAATCCAAGGACCGGGTTAGACTCTGCTGAACCCCAAGGTGACGTTGGGAGCATGGCTCGGAAAGCTGTCACTTTTTAAGGATGTGTGCATGGTGACGCAAACCTGCTGTGTGGGGAAGAGAGGGCCAGGCAATTTCCAACAGCTGGCCTTAGAAGAGCTGTATGCCCCAAGATCCTGAGCCAGGAACCCAGGGAGGACAACAGCTGAGCCTTAGCAAGGCAAGAGGAATCCTGGGCTCCCGGACCCCAGCCACAGAGCACTGGGTGGAGAGCACCAAGCAGGAACCCTTCGCTGACGGAGCCCAGCCCAACAGAAAAGGAACAGATTGCAGCCAGCCTCCTGGAGAAGAAGGCAGCCAAGAAGAACCCTCTGCTCTAGGAGCTATATGAGGAGCATGGAGAGTAGAGAGTCAGTCCCAGGGAAGAGCATCTACCAGGGAAATCACCCACTCCAGACACCCAGTCCAGGAACTCTGGCTGGTGGAGGAGACTGGGTTAAAGGTCACAAAACTCCGTGGGGCTGTGAACCCAAACTACTCTGGGTTCTCATGCCTTGATTGGAAGATACCCCTCTTACTGGGTACCTAACCCTGTTCCTTGGAAGTCAACGGAAGCTTCCCGTCTGATGTCAGTGGGCAGAGTATCTATCCCCAAATGGTCAATATTTGTTGCCTCATGTGACACTACCACATGGATTGTACCTTACAGTGGGGTGATTTTCCAAACAGCAGTTTGACTCATTTGCAGCCCTATTGCTACTGCCATCACAGGTGGCTCTTCCTCATAGAATCTGCAGCTCAAAATGCACTATTAGATCATCTAGCCTATTCCCCAGCGAGTGCAATTCCCTGTTGCACCATTACTAACGCATTTTCCAGGCTGTTCCACAGCCTAATAGCAGTCACCACATGGATATTTTTCCTAATGTTCAACCAGAGCGTTCCCTTTTCTTCATTTCATCCCACTTCTTCTCGTCAATATCCTCCTGCAGCACCTTACGTAGTTTCTCTCCCTGTTTGCTGCAGTCGCAGCCTCAGACCTTGTTATGTCAACCAGCCACTAGAGAGGGACAAAGAGTCTCACTTTGCCAGAATGAGTTACACCTTCCTCTGGATCGTGAAGCTCACCCTAAGCATCAGAGGTCCACAGCAATTCAAATCCCATGTGGGCCACCAATTGCAAAGGCATCTCTGGCTGGGTTATGTGTGGGAACCGAGAACCTCTGGATCGAAAAGCAAGAAGCTCTATAATTTCAGCTAAAGGCCCAGATCTGTGCTTTGAAGGCAATAGAAAACTTCAACCTCTTTATGGCATCCCCATGAGAGGGAGACAAAGACCCACATCCTGCCAGCATGGGTTACTGCATTTACACTCGTCAAATACTCCTAGGCATAACTTGATTTTTACCTGTTTGCATTACTGTGTCGCCACCACATGCTCCATGAGAGGAAAGCTGTCAGACAATTTGTCCTGGCTAGCCTACAATTCTTATGCTCCCTGGGAACCTCACAGTCAGTGGCAGAGCTGTATAATACATGTGAGGGTTTGGAATGGGATCAGCCAGGCAGATGGTCATTTAAGGGGACATTTCACTGGAAGTGAAGAAGGGATAAGACTTACATTTAAAATTCCCCTTTCATGCAGGAGGATCCAAGGTGCTTTACAGAAGCAGACATATAGGGATTAACATCCACTGCTGAAATTCAGCCACTTCTGGGGAAGGAACATGACACCTGTTCTATGTACAAGTGCTGTGGGGTTTCCTCATCCTCATTCAGACTGAAGTTGTACAAACTAAATTAGAGCCAGCCTGAATCTGACTCACAGGAAGGCTGCTTTGGCAGTGGGAAGAGGTCTTTGTGCGAATGAGACGCGAGCCTAGCGATGATGTTATGTTTGGCACAGCGGTCACACCAAGTATGCCCAGCAAATACTGCAATGACGAATATTGGTAGGTTTATTGAGCAACGAACCTGTTACGAATGTCAGATCACTGGCCGAGAAATATTTGCACCGCATGGGATAAATCACAGACAATGAAGGAGATCTGCTCATGTGCTTGTTCACATGGAGTTAGGACGTAAATCTATTCCTTTCCTGCCCTGGAGGAAATGTACTTGTGAACAGTGTGTGTACAAGCCTTTGGAGGGAAGTGAAGAAATGTTCAGACTAAATTCTTTGGGGGAAGGGACCGTCTCTGTGCATTTGTACCCCACCTAGCTCAATGCAGCCTTGATTGGGCCCTCTGGGTACTGCCATAACAAATATTAGATGAGAGGAATAACTTTTCCAGTGGAAACTATAAGGGGAGTTTAGGCAGGCACAATAGACTAAATACTGGCCCTAAACTCCACAAGAGTGCAAAATCAGCTGGAGCATGCAGCCAGGCCATAGACGCAGCTGCTTCTCACCTCTTTTCTATGAGACCTTCCTACATCCCCCCGGTATCATAACCCCAGTATCCTTGTGACTGCTCCATGGTGGTCACGACAGACCAGGAATTGTGTTTCTCTGTATATGTGGGAAGGAGCAGGACCAGGCCTGTGTAGGGTCTCTGGGGTTAGGGAACTCACTGACATGAAACCCCATTCCTCGAGTGACTCCACATCCTGCTATTGTGGGTTTGGCCTACAGCCCCTATATGCCACTCCAACCCTTGACTGGCCTGTCTCCAGGAATCAATTGGCCCATTCAGAGCCTGCGTACTTGGGACGCCCTAAATCCCATATAACCAGGGGCCATGATTTGGCTCAGTGCAATTGCCCGGGATGGAATACAGCCAGGATATCAGGAAAGACACCCCAGCTTTGAGGAGAAGTGCCATAGGATGTTCAGTGACCATAGTAGGGCAAGGTGGAACTCAATTTAACACCTCATCTGAGAGGTGGCACCGTCAATGGCACAAAATCCTCAACACCATGTGCCACCGACATCTCCTTCAGCACCTGGGTTTTAACTGGAGAGCTCTCTCTCATCCAGACCCTACAAGATCATACATCCAAACTGAAAACCCATCATTCCCCACCTCCCAGGCCCTTTAGGAGAAGGCTTCACTGGTTAGTTTTTCCTAACAATGAACATTCTATCCATCAGGTCCATTTTCAAAGAAGCAGGTGAAAAGCAGGCATTAGGGACAGATCATTCTTCTCTGCTATTAGAGAAAAAAAGTCCCAATTTTGCACCTAAAGCAAAAGAATACAACCTAGAGCTTCCTAGTGAAATGCTGCCATGATAGTCACTCTAAGTGCACTGGAAGCTGGTGTGGTGTGACCGTAATCTGCCGTATCTTTACTACTAATCACACTTTAATGAGAGTAAATTGAATTTCCAGGCACACATTAATAATGGATGTCGGAATTAACTCTTAGGAACCATCTCATGATGGCTTTGCTGTGCTGTAATGATTATAGACTCTACACCCACATTAGGTGGTCTTTCCTAAGTGTGTACAGGTGAGACGTGAAGCTAGAATTTTGGCTCTAGGAGACTCAGAGGCTTCTGCAGAACATGGCAGCGTGACGACTCCAGGGCTTCTTGTGAAAGCCAACATTGCCCTGGCATTATGAACCATGCCAGCCACCTGCTATTCAGAGTACACATCAGGGTCTTGCTTTTAGTATATAAAATCTGAAATATTATAGACCTGGTCTACAGCACCTCCTGTTATTGTAAACCCATTGGTCAGTGGGTGTTAGAGTCTGGCTCTTACTTCAAGACTCGTGCTTTTAATTCTCATCCTGGAGATCCCTGGTTCTGTTCCGTGTGTATCAGCCATGATTGTGGCTGTCATAGCAACTGAGGTCAGCATCGCTGGACCTGTTCATCTTGTGATACCACCTTTTTCACTAAGGGCCTTGGGGTCTGGAACCCGTTCTGACCTGAACATACCAGTGACACCTTTCTTTGTAAGGCTCAGGATTTTTGTTTCCTATTTAGTTTTGTGGTTGGCATTTTCATGGCATGTTCTACTTAGACTGGCCTACCAAGTATCAAAAGCAAGACTACTTGGACCCTAATCCAGAGTTCATTGAGATCACTGGGAACCTTTCCACTGACTTCAGTGGGCTTTGGGTCAAACCTTAGGTCATTAAGATGTGGTTTGTTAATCCATCAGAATGGCCTTCTGCTGCACGTGGGCAGCTTACCTCTCTTCAGTGCTCACCCTCCTCCTATACCTGCTGAATTTGTGTCTCTGAGAACAGCAACTAAGAAGTATTGTTTCTGGGTCAGTTGACTCAGAGGTCGATTTTAGTCTCGCTTACTCCAGTTTCACACTAGAGTGGCTCCCTCGACCTCACTTGAATTGCTCTAGATTTACATTGGGTGACCCTGAGCAGAATCAGGCTTTTAGCAGAGGGTGGAAGAATGTATTTTGCTCAATTTTTAAACAAAGCCTCACATCCACACCCCCTTTAACTGATGAGACAAATTAGATACAGAGCATCCCTTCTCATTAAACCATGCTGGCCCACTTCCTCCCCTATGTGGCCCACTTTCATTTCTCAAAGACATTTTACCCGTAGGCTGTGAATTGGATTTAGTAGCCCCACTAGAACATAAAGCATGTTTGGAACAGGAAGAGGACATATGGCTCCTACGTGCCTGACCCTACTCTTGCTTTCTCTTAAGCTCACTTCTTGGGTTTTTCTCCCTACCCCCACACATCCCCATATCCCTCAATCTACCCCTTTCTCCCAGAAACCAGGCTACATGCCTCTTGAATTTATTTATAGCCTTGCCTTCAGTCACCTTACTTGCTAACCTATTCCATATGTTTATTACCCTTTGTGTGAAACAGTTTTGTGTGTGTGTTCTCCCTTATTCTTCATTCTCATAGAGTGGACCTTGGATTTTTCCAGCACCCTCACTTGAGATTCTGCATTTCACTAGGGTGAACAAAAAGATGGATCAAGGGTACTGTAGGAGGATCATAAAGGTCAACAACGACACATGTAGGACTGGGAATATGGGCTACTGTATTGCTAGCCGCAAGCATTCAGAAAAATCACGAGTCAGCCTGCCCCCTGCCCCTATTATATATAAGATGGATTTTTTTAAAACCATGAGATTTTAGACAGAATAAATTCTGGGTTTATTTATTTATATTTAGTTTGCTTTCTGAGTCTTAAGGGTTCATGTTTGCAAGCTTTTCTCAACTGTGAGGGCTTGAAACAACTATTGTAAATGGAAGCTGAGACCGTCACAAAATAAAGCCTCATCACCTGAAGCAGTTACCAAAACACCCAACATCAAGAGAGCTGGCCATGCTGTGGCCATCAAAGCAGAGAGGGTTTATTGTTGCTATCTTGGGGCACTAGGACAAAGGAGGCAATGGATGGATTTGGCAGATGGTGCTTTACTCAGATACAAGTGGGTGGAACTTTGGTGAGAACAAAGGAACCTGTTTTCCTGTAATGCAAGTAGTGCCACGCCGGGGGACAGCCCTTGACAGACATGTCACAGGTCCAAATACCAGGCCTTAATCTTTTACTAGGTCAGAGTTTGCATCACAAAACACCAGCCTGGCTGACTAACAAGGGACTCTGTCATCTTGCCTGCAGTTCCATGGAAACATGGTAATGATCGCAGTGTCTGATTCTGTTGTAGGCCTCAGGCCCTTCTTCGCGATTTGGCCCCTAACAGGACTTGGAGCCCCTGCGTGGGCTGCTGTCTTGTCTGTTACCCTCTTTATTCTTTTCAAAGAAATCCCACCTCTCGCCTGCTATAAGGGACACTGCAGCACATTGCCAGCAGTAAAGCACAGATTCACGGAAAGTTTGAATTTAATCAAGTAGGACTAATCAAAACCAGTATTAATTGCAGATGAGAAAAGTGAGGAGAAAGCTTGGGGGTAAGGCTAGTCCCAGGTATTTTGCTGCTGTAAGCGACTCTGAGCCTGGGCACTTCCCAGCCAACAATCCTCTCCCACCCCTTGGTTACTTTATAGTCCATTTAGTTGACAACTGTGACGTTACACTTGCTCCTAAGTGATAATGTTTCATAACTTACTGAGTCTTCTTTGCATCCTTTCCTCCACTTCTGTCTATTCCTCCTCTCATTGAGAAGGTTCCTTTCTCTCCAGCCCACCCAGACAGGAATGACATTGAGCTGTTTCCAGGCTGAGTGCATCAATCAGGACCTAATTACTCTGCCTAATGAGCCAGCAATGGGACTCCGCTGGGGGTGAGTGGATGGAGTGGAAGGAACTACAGCTGGGAACTGATGGGATAGTGGTATTGAGTAATGGCCTACCCAGGAGGCAGCAAGGAAGAGAGAGAAATAATTTGGCCCTTAGGTCCTGAGGGAGGCACAGGGAGGAACTATAGTAGGGAGATGGGTTTGTGTGTGATTTGGCCTTGCTTATTTTCCAGTCTCCCCAGCACGGAGGCTTAGTATTTTGGCCAAGATGTAAAACTTAGTCCCAACCATTTAGCAAATGTCATGGCACAGAATTCCTGCCTCGGTTGGTGCAAGGTCTGCCTTTGGGCATCCGCCGGTGTTTCTACAAGTACTATTTGGCTCCCCACACTTCAACCTTTAAACTGGGCACATGCAAACAATATGCATTTTAATATGGCTAAAGATGAACGTATACCTCCAGGAACAAAGAGTGTAGGCCATACTTACAGGATGGGGCACTATGTTGGGAAGCAGTGACTCTGAAGGGGATTTGGAGGTTGGGGTGGATAATCAGCTAAGTGTGACACTGTAGCCAAAAGGGCTAATGCAATCCTTGGCTGTATAAAGAGAGGGACTCGAGTAGAGAGATTATTTGGTACTGGTGCAACTGCTGCTGGAATCCTGGGTCCAGTTCTGGTGCCCCCCATTCAAGATGGAGGTTAATAAATTGGAGAGGTTCAGAGAAGAGCCATGAGAATGATTAAAGGATTAGAAAATAAACCTTATCGTGATAGATTGAGCTCCTTGAGTCTATTTAGCTTAAAAAAAGAGAATGTTAAAGGGTAACTTGATCACAGTTAAAGTACCTGTAGTGGGAACAAATACTTGATAATGGGCTGTTCAGTCTAGCAGACAAAGGTCTGACATGATCCAAGGGCTGGAAGTTGAAACTAGTTAAATAAGGTGTAAAATTTTAACTGTGAGGGTAATTAAATATTGGAACAATTTACCAAGGATCATGATGGAAACTCCATCACTGGCAATTTTTAAAATCAAGAGGGGATATTTTTCTAATGCTCTAGGAATTATTTTGGGGAAATTCTCTGGCCTGAGCTATATACAGGCTTAGCAGAATTTTTTTTTTTTTTTAATTCTGATGAATAATATTGATGTTTATTTTTAACCCTTTATTTTTATCAGTGTAAATGTTCACAGTTGTGGGAAATTAGGGGGACAGACAAGTAGATGTTGATATTAAAAAAATAAAGCTTTAAAACCATTAACACACAAATTGTCAACATCACATGCAAAAATATACAAAGTAAATCAAACTCTAGGTTCGCAAGCAGCATTTTTCTTACTTTGCCTTTGTGTAAATTTTGATTATCGATGGAAATATTTGTCAGTTTGTGCATACAGTGAAATCACCATTTACCAATAAAAATCTAATCCTTCCAAGCCTATCTATGAGCAATTTGAGCTATAGATGAAAATGTTCACATAAAAGCAACCTGGTTTGGGCTAACAGCAGGATGTGCACCTAGGACTTCCAGCACTGGACACATGAGCCATTACTGCTTGAACTAAAGGAGTGAGTCATGTAGCATCTGTAGTAAACTTTTATTCTCGTATATGGACCAGACACTAAAAGACAGAACTCCACATTTACCTAGTGTGGGTTGTGTTATGGTATTGTACTCACTGCTTCACCAACACCTTGGGAGACAATGGGGAGCTCCAATATGACAGACTCTCCAGTTACCAGAAACGTTTGTTAAAGAGAAAAGCAGAACCAGCCGTGGGTACGTACCCAGTGCTAGAGAAGCCTCTTGAAATACCAAAGAAATTGTTGAAGGACAAGAATATCACTCCACTACCAGCTAAAGATTTCAACCAACCAATGTGAGGGCCCAGTTGAGCTAAGCACAGTACATAGGCCCTACCCTGAGCTGCTTATAGTCTAAACAAATAAGACAAATGGAGAAAGCAGCGAAGCATTACCCCCAATTTGAAAATGGGGAATTTAAACACATAGATTAAGTGATTTGCCAAGGTCAGCTGGGGAGTCTCTTGCAGAAGTAGGAGTTGAATGCAGATCTAAACCCCAGTCCAGAAGACCATCCATCCTCCCTCTTGCTGTCAAGGTCAGCTGTTCCATCATGCACACCACCTAGGCAAGTCCAAGCGCCAGTAGCTTTGGGACTCCTTGAATGCATGTAATGAGTTTTCAAGCTTTAGAGAGAATATTTATAACTTATTTGAGACATTCTTGCCCCACCCCCATTTTAAAGGCTCCCGACAAGAACTTTTCTGTTTCATTTAAGCACTGAAATGCAGTTGGTGTTTAACAGAACACAGCAACGTTGAACAAACGGATTAGAACAGGAAAGGAACATTTCCAGAGATTGAGTTCACTAGAACTACTGTTCAGCTCTTAGATGGAGGAGTTTGAATCTCAAAGAGCTTTACAAAGGAGGTCGGCAGCATGATGTCCATTTTACAGAAGGGGAAAAGGAGGCACTGCTGCATTGGGGAATGCAAGGAGGCAGAACAAGCAGTATTTGCCCACACTGGATTTGAGCCAAGAGACCAGGGTTTACACTCGTTGTGCAAAAGGGCCATGAAATCTAGTGACCTCAAGTGTTTGGGACCTTGGTTTTCCAAATGAAGGAGAAGACAGCACCTCCAGCCTGGACTGCTATGCTAGGGCTTTGGGCCCCACTTCAGCCAGGTTCTTTAGCACACATCCATCTTAAACGCCTGACTAATCTTTGGGGTCAGTGGGATTATTCAGGTGACTAAGTACCTTTCTGAGTCAGAGCCTCAGCTCAGGGCCTGTCTACACTTGCAGCGCTGCACCAGGGCAGCTGCGCCACTACCGTGCTTAGTGAAGGTGCTACTGATGCCAACAGGAGAGCTGCTCTCATCGACGTAGGTACTCCACCTCCCCAAGAGGCAGTAACTATGTCTTGGGGAGATTCCCTCCCACTGACATAGCACATGGGCCACACCCGGAGTTTGGTCAGTATAACTCCATCGCCACGGGGTGTGGTTTTCCCAAAGTGATGTAGTTATACTGACATAAGTTTGTACTTTAAACCAGGGCTCAGTAATGATTTTCAAAGGCATTTAGGTGCCTAAAAATGTAGACAATGATTTTCAAAAGCCCATTTACAACTTCAGGCACCGAAGTGCCTTTGAAAATCTGGCCCCATATAAATATGGATCAACAGTAAGGAGTGTTACCAACTGAATGACCAACACTACTTCATGAAGCAATTAGGTTATTTCTTTGGAGGGGTCTTACGCAAGTACTGACCATGCCCAACCCTGCTTTGGTTGAAATATGTAACATGCAGACTGCTACAATGCCAGGGAAGCTTTAGAGACAGACAGGTTAACATGGTATTTGCTACATCTTTACATCTGTCCTATGTGCTTATCCTCTGCTCTCCAGCATCTGTAGTATACACTGGCTGGCTTTTCAGGAAAGCCTGAAGGAGGTAGGTGCCCAGCTCCTAGGAGATCAGGAGTAATGAGATAGGTCGGTAGTTCTCAAACTTTTGTACCGGTGACCCCTTTCACGTAGCAAGTCTTTGAGTGAGACCCCCCTTATAAATTAAAAACACTTTTTTAATACATTTAACAACATTATAAATGCTGGAGGCAAAGCAGGGTTTGGGGTGGAGGCTGACAGCTCACGACCCCCCCATGTAAAAACCTTGCAACCCCCTGAGGGGTCCCGACCCCCAGTTTGAGAACCCCTGAGATAGGTGCTTTTAAGACTCCAGTCATTGCCTTCTTGGCCTCCACTTTTCTAATCAGCCCTGCTAGCCACTTCCCACATTTGTCACCCATCTAACTTCTTAGCAGCTTTTTCTTCCCTCTCTGCCATGAGGCTTCAGTTTCCCTCATCATTATTAGCAAGATATAGGACACTGGCACTTTTCCGAGCATTTCCTTGATATTTTCATTCCTCATGGCTCATGCTCTACAGACATCTCTTTAATCCCATCATAAAAGTCATAGAAACTAGAAACAGACTTCACCTCCCCTAGCTGTTCCAGCAGCTGTTTGTTCTTTTATCTGTCTAAGCAATCACTATCCGCACTAACAGACCTTTAATAAATACCTAGTGCTTTTCCAAGCAAGCCGTTAGCATCCCATTTTCATTGTCTAGCCTTCCCAGGAGAGGTGTCCTCCAATGATAGCCAACAATACCAAAAGAAGAATATTGGGAATATTAAGTTTTAAGGTGCAGGAATACGGCCTTTTAGATCTCCTTTATACACTGTAAAGCAGCAAAATAACATTTTCCCCACCCCCTTTCAGGTCACCTTTTAAGGAAGGGAAAAGGTTAGGCCAAAAGTGGTTTTGCCATCCAAGGGAAGTAGTAGAAGCTCCATTGCTTTAGACATTTAAGACTACCCTGGACAAAACACTAGATCAAAACAGACTCGGTGATCAATCCTGTGCAGGCCCTTGGAGTTGAGAGGAATTGTCTTTATGTAGTTCTTCTCTCTAGCCCTTGATTGTATGATTAGCTAAGTCTATTCTTTGAGCGATCCCAGCACTGTAGTGCTTTTTATTCCAAGGGGAAGGGTTTTGCAGTTACACCTCAATGTCCAAAGAGCTCCTTCCAATTTTATGAACAAGACAAATCTGGTTTGTTGAATTTTACAGATTCTTTCCTTGAGATTCATTCTACCCTTTTTCTTGTTCCAAAGCTGCTTATACTGTACTGGATTTTGATCATTTCTACTTCTCAGGAATTCTATCACAACCAACAAAGTTAGCAGGGATTCCATTGCTCCCCTACCCTCAACAAGTGTGAAAAATACAAGGCTTTAAGGATCTTTATTCTGGAACAATGCCATTGAGAATAGACTGGAAAAAGACTTTTAAAAAAGATCCAAAAAGCAGATCTGTAGACTCTTGTCTATAGATAAAAATATTTCACAGGCCTTTGGAATAGTTCCACGCAAACTTTATGTGCTTAAAAAACTGTGCTGTACTGCCACCTTCTGGAGAGAGCTGCTTTCTGCATCCCGCACTAAGGTGTGAGAATCTGTATGGCAGATGAGCAAGGAAGATATATATTATATTTTTAAATGCCGAAATAGTTACCTTGCTGGGAAAGAGAACTAATGCCGTAATCTCAGAGATAGCAGGGAGGTTTTATAGGAAGGAAGCTCAAAGTTTAAACTCACGGGTGGAATGTGAAATAGGAAACAGTTGATGTGTCTTTAGCAGGAAGTGGCAATACAAGTATATCAGTCATCCGACATGTTTTCCCATTTATTGCAGCTGCTCTTGTAGTAGCAGTTTCCCCTGTGACAGTTCCATCACAAATTTTTCAGAGATACCTGCTTTCCACCTTTTCAGCTAAGCATCTCAAACTGCTTAGCAAAAGGGAGTATTGAGGAAACAGAGGCACTGAGTGACTCATCCAATCC
This sequence comes from Emys orbicularis, assembly GCF_028017835.1. NCBI lineage: Eukaryota > Metazoa > Chordata > Testudines > Emydidae > Emys > Emys orbicularis. Next base: position 353,309,444 of record NC_088683.1, read on the forward strand.
TGCAATCCTTCAAACTCCTGTACCTATGACTTAAAAGGGGGTTTCTTCAGGCACAGATGATCAGTTGGCAGGATTCAGGCCTTACAAGGCTATCTAGTCAAAAATTTGGGTTGACCCTTTTTCTTCTTGATAATTTATAAAGTTTTTACTACTTTAAACTTTGGCAGTAGCAGGACTATTAACTCATCTTCCTTTTGGGGGGGGGGGTAGCAGGGGAGGACTGGAGGCAGTGGCGTTGGAACAATTTTTATAGTGGGGGTGCTGGAAACCATTCTGTAAACTCTGTATATGATGGAAACCACTTCAAGCCAGGGGGTGCTGCTGCACCCCCTGCACCTCTTGTTCCAGCTCTGGGTGGAGCTCTCCTTAGAGACCAAAGAATGGGAGTACTGTAGTAATTCTCAACACTTAATTGAGGGGTGGGAAGGTTTGCTCTTAAATAGTTGGGAGCAAAATTCTTGTTTAAAGAGCCATTTGAGTTGAGTCTCACAAGAAAGAGTCCCTTACCCTTTGGATGGGTTCAGTTTCACTTCCTTGTACTCGTGAAGTCAATCCTACTAGTTCTCCAGTTGTCCATGGAATCTTCCAGGGAAGAAGAGTAGACCAGGCCTAAACGTAGCTTTGAAAAAGGCAAAGCCTTTTAAAAGTCTTCAAGTCTTTGTATATTGTAAGAAAACAAGAACAAGGGCAAACCCATTTGTTTGAAAGTTACCTTTAAGAGACAAACTTTCAATGTAGAGTAGCTCTGCTTTCCAGGGATCCTCCACCCACACACTCTGAACCAGATTTTCTTCTCTAATATTTCTTGCTGTGCAACTCGGAGACTCCAATTCTCATGACTTTACTGCACTTTTACTACCATTTTACTCAAGAAACCCAATAATCTTCTAGCTCACGAGACTCATGAACCTGCAGAGGCTCCCACAGAGGAGTTCTTGCCAGGGCTGTAGCAAAATAAACTGAGCACAGACACTGGCTCACGTATGGTCTAGCCAAGTGTAACCATATGGCCTCAAACAAGGTGTTACAGTAAGGCCTGATCCAAAGGCCATTGAAGTTGGACTTTCCACTGACATTGATGAGTTCTGGATCAGGCTCTTTTCTACATCAATTACTGTAGGTATCTGGAGTGTTTGCAAGAGATCTACAGTATTGCCAACCTCAAGAGATCAAAAATAATGAGTCAGACACTGAAAAATCATGAAATCGGCTCCAAATGTCATAAGATGTAATAAGCAAAACAAACAAAAATCGAATCGTGTTTTTTTTAAATGTGTCTTTTGACTTTTTCACTCCCCTCTACTCTTCTCGCAAGGTTAAAAAGTCAACCTTTCACACGCACAAAAATGCACGCTGCTCCCCAGCTGCTCAGGCAGGAACTCCACTTATCTTCTCCTCACCCTTAAGATAGTAATAAGAAATGGATGGCAGTTTCCCTGAGGGCTTGTCTAAACGTACAGTGCTGCAGCTGCACTGGTATAGCCGTGCCACTGTAATGATTAGTGAAGACGCTGCCTACGCTGAGGGGAAGAGTTTCTCCCGCCAGCGTACGTGTTCCGTGAAAGACGGTAGCTATGTCAACGGGAGAAACCCTCCTTTCGACATAGCGCTGTCTACACCAGGGATTAGGTCGGTATTACAGACATAAGTTTGTAGCGTAGACCAGAGCTCACTGACATTTTTCCCCCCCTCCTAGTTTGTTTCCTTTGATAAAATAAGGGCTGGATGGCTAGTAGTTTGAGAATCACTGACCTAATAAATGCATCATGATTCACAGGTTGAACTTCTATTACTTTTTAGGGCTGATGAGTTACAAATACACATAAAGAGCTTTAAACTTATCTCAATCATCCATGTAAGTAATAATGTCAGAGTACACACAGTATGGGACTTCCCACCCACTCCCCTGCACTTCACTGCAGGAAACTGGGCAGCTGTCCTCCCCTGCCCAACACTGCTTCCGGACCCCACCCCTTAGCCTCCCCACCCATCCTCTCCCGCCCCCTCATACCTCCCTGCAACCTCTAAATCTGCCTCCTGCTCCCCCAGTGCCCTGCTCCCCCTCATTCTTCCCTCCCTCCTTTCACAGCATCTCCGCTAACTCCGAGTCCTGTCCAGCCCCCTGAACCACTGAGTATCAGCCATTTTGCCTGTGGGCCTGGCTCCAATCTCATCCAAAATTATGGGAGGTGGCTATAGGGAAATGGTGGCCATCTTGCTGACTTCAGCCCCCTTGACAGTAATGGGAGAATAGAAGCCACTTTGAATAAGGGAAAATTCATGAGTTACCAGCCTCTCATCGCGTTTTCATGAGACAGGCTTTTTTTTTTAAAAAAAAGTTACTGGCATTGTGATAAAAATTGTGAGAATTAGCAATTTCGGGCCTAGTAAAAAGCACCAGCATACAGAAGCCTGGGTTGCCCTATAGCAATCAGGGACTTAGCCAGGCCAGCATCAGGTCCCGATGCTGCCTCAGTCAGACGTATACACACCTACAGCTGGAGGGTTTCCTGTAACTCGCCCCCTCTGAGGTCTGGCTTTTTAATGAACAGTTAAAGCCAGACTTCCAGTCTCTTCCTCAGGCTCAGCAGTTCTCTCCAGCCCCTTCCCTGGGCCCAATTCAGTCCTGTCAGGCTTCAGCCCCTTCCCCTGGCTCAATGGTCTCTCAGCTCTGTATCAGGACACACCATCCATACAGCCCATCCCACAGGAATTCATGGTCCTTTATGTCAATCCTTACTAGCCGAGGCATCTTCTCTAAGCTCCCGCTTCCTTGCAAATCAATCAGTTCCCCTCTCCATAGGCTCTCTACATGGAAGTAACAACTTACCCTGTTTCCAATTTCTCCAAAATCTCCATTGACTGTCCTCAGGCAGCCCTTATATTCCCCACCTCAGCCAGCTTGGTTCCTAATCCTATCACACGCTCCCCTTCACGTGAGCCCTGGACTGAGAGGGAAACTAGTCAGAGTTGAGGCTGGAGCTAGGACTCCCTTAAATGGCCAGCCCATCCTGGGACATCATCATTATAACTTCATGGGGGGCATATGTGGCCCTTCTATAGTATCTTCTCTCCAAGGGCTCAAAGCACTTTACAAACCTTAAGGCGACATTCGCCCCTGTGCGGAGACTGCCCCAGGGCCTATGTGCCACTTAAATGCTCAAGAAAATGATGCATAGATCTTGGGTGAAATTCACCTCCAAGCAGAAAGCCTTCACAGGGATGGTTTTCACCCGTTGATGAATTAAGCCTCCCAACACGAGGTAAGGATATGTTCAGGTTATTGCTTTTATTAGCACAGACAAGACAAAGTACAGAGAGTCCTTGCCTTGCAGATTTTACAATCTAGAGAAGACAGGACACGCTGGGAAGCCCAGAGATGGGAAAGATAAGGATTTTAATTATTTTTCGTAGCTAATATTGGCTTCTTTCTTGCAGGCATCACTGAAGAAGAGAGTCTTTAGGGAGCGTTTGAATGAAGACTGGGTAATGGCTTGACAAACCTGAGTAGAGGGAGAAACTGAGGCACTGAGCGGTTATGCCCTGATTCTTAAGCATGTGAAGTCTCATTTAAGTCAATGACACTTAAGTGCATGTGCTTTAAGTTACACATGGGCTTACGTGTTCTGCTGAATTGGGGCCTAGGTGATTTGCTCACAATTAAGCAGGAAGGCTCAAAGTATTGAGGCACTTAACTCCCACTGAAATCAATGGTAGGTGCAAGGCACCTAAATACCTTTGAGGAGCTGGACCAAAGTCCATGACTGACACCAGTCTTCACCCATAGTTGTTATAGGAAACAAACACCTGAACAGGGACTGTCAGGACTTGGTACAGTCATAAGGGCATCAGCTGCCTCCCATCCCTACAGGTGTGCTTCTGCCTGGCTCCAAGGAGTTTTACTTACCAGGAACAGACCACGATGCATCCCCATATTGTTAGAGGCTTTCTGGTTTTCAGAGGGAAGAATTAAAAACAAATTAGTGGTAATGAGCTCTAAAATTGATTCTAAATCCAATCTGGGCCTCAGAGTTTTGGCAAGTTTGGATAAGGAAATGAAGCAGGGCCCAAGCCCTAGAGCAGGCTAACTTGGAGGTCTATAAATGTTTGAAAACCACTTGGTAAGGTATGACTGGAATTAAAGGGCAGGCTCTCTCTCCCCCACCCCCAAACTACGGTGACCAGATGTCCTGATATTTTCAGGACTCTCAGGATATTAAGGACTGTGTCTTATATAGGTAACCTATTACCCGCCCTCACCCCAATTTTTCACATTTGCTATCTTGTCACCCTGCCCCAAACACAACAAAAAAGGAGCAAGATGATCTCAGATTTTGGGGGCTCTCAGCTGATATGGAGGATTCTGGCCCAAATCTCACATGGCTATTCAGATACACAAGACTTATCAATGTTAGGAAGAGCCAGCAGGTCTGGAGTTTGGGCCTGCATAGAAGATCTTCAAGGAAAAATCCTTGTGTTGGAGGAAGCCGCACTCGTGATTCAAACGATAAGTCATCCCCCTTCCCTTTGAGTTAGAGGGAACTCTACCCCTGATGGTAGAGGGCAAGTGCTTAGAATAGAGACCTCCCAGGAAAGTACAGGATGCTGTGCAAAGTGGCCTTTCAATCTGAATTGAATAATGGCTTTAGCATTTGTGTTAGGGGTGCTGTGCTGCTGGAGGTGGTGGGGTTTTTTTTTTTTTGGTGGGGGTGGGGGGAGGTTATGAGTTATAAAGTGAAACCCTGACAGCTCGTGGCTATTGAAGATCCAATGTCCATGGTCACAAGAGTTAGTGTCCTGGCCAACATCCACCCTGGACAATGACATTATGCTTAAATGCCCAACTATCACTTCAAGGGGAACACACCGTATTCATGGTCACTTCCTGTCCTAAACTGTTGTAGAATTCAATTTTTATTTTTGAAATTTCGATGGATAATATTGATGTTTTACCTTCAAGCATTTTTTCCCATTTTTATTGATTTTAAATTTTCACAGTTCTGAAAAATTGGGGGTGTTCGTCAAACAATGGCAGGGTTTTGGGGGAGGGTAAGTCAATAATTATTTAATGACAGTAGATGTTGAGATTTTAAAAGTTAAATTTTTATAATCATTTAAACACAAATTGTCAACATCATAGTCAAAATATACAAAGTAAAGAGTCTGAAATCAAACTCTAATAAGTTTACAAGCAGCATTTTACTTACTTTGCCTATCAGTATATTTTGATAATCAGTGGAAACATTTTTTGTCAGCTTGTGTGTGTATGGTGAAATTGATGTTTACCGACATTTACCAATAAAAATCTAATCCTCCCAAGCCTATGTATGGTGCTGCTGTTCCTTTTTAACAATACAATAGCAATAATTTAGCTGGATGGCAGATCCTGGAACACAAAACTTGTCCGAGCCACCCTAAACCCAGAAGCTGGAACCCTACACAAATATGCCGTGTAATTACTGCAGAGTCATGCTGCCTAGTGGATTGTGTTTGTTCCAACCAGGCTTTAAGAACGGTGTTCCAACCTTCCTCTGGGTTAGAGGGAACTATGGTCTGCAAGGGGGAGAGGGGGCCTGCAAGGAAAACAGGATGTGACAAACTTGGGGGTGGCCGAGGTGGGGGGGGAAGCTTTGGCTTATGTTTTGCTTTTATTTCAATTACCTGTAAAATCAAACACTAGGAAGAGTATAAATTTGGACCATATATAGTGAGCTCCATTCTCCCCCACACTTACACCAGTTTTAAACTGGTGTAAAATGAGAGACTTGAGCCCTGTGTGTGTTCAGAGAAGGGTGGGAACCTCCTTATACTTAATAAATAAATAATAATAATAATTAATAAGGCAGCTGTCACATTCCACCCCAGTGATGGGTGAAATGACTCGTGTCTACTTCTGAAAGTGCCTTGAGATCCGTTGTGATGAAAGATTCTATATAAATGCCTGGTATTAATGGTAGTGCTTGAGGATTCACTGTGTCAGTCATGTGCATCTTGAATTTACCAGAGGAGAAAGTAGGTATTTCTGGGGAATTGGATCTCCAAGATTTGCTAATGGAAGAAGGAAAAATATCTCAGCGGTAGCACAGGAATATAGGGGGTTTGTGCTACAGACATCCTTGACCTGACCCTGGGTGACAGCATGGCAGCTCCACCGGTGGCTCCTATATAGTTGCTGCAGTCCCAAGCGGTAAATAATTGAAGCTAGATAGTACAGCATGATAGATTTCACATTGTGGACATATTAAGGGAGCATATAAGAAATGAGATCAAGAAACAGAGTGGTAAATGAACTCCTCATATCTCCTCCTCTACATTAGGGTGAGGAATTTTCTGGTTGATATTAAGAGTGCAGAGCTACTGTAACTGGCAGTGCTCACCTCCTGCGAGAGCCTCCTAGAGCAGGAGGTTTTCAAGGGCTGCTTTAGGCATGAGATGTGCCTAAACTCTAGCTGGACTGCCATGTGCCTCTTGTACACGGTAGGTTACAGGGCTGCTACTAGCAAGTCAGGTTTCTGGATCAGATATATACTGACCACAGAGCTTACGTCTCAAAAAGACACACACCAGATGTGTTCACGCTAAGATCCTTTAATGATTTGCTAGGTATGGCTGAGGTGAGCTTAAATAAGGTGGTTTCAGAGTAGCAGCCGTGTTAGTCTGTATCCGCAAAAATAACAGAAGTACTTGTGGCACCTTAGAGACTAACAAATTTATTAGAGCATAAGCTTTCGTGGGCTACAACCCACTTCTTCGGATGCATAAAGAGTGAACCATATATTGAGGAGATATATATACACACACATACAGAGAGCATGAACAGGTGGGAGTTGTCTTACCAACTCTGAGAGGCCAATTAAGTAAGAAAAAAAAAACTTTTGAAGTGATAATCAAGATGGTTCAGTACAGACAGTTTGATAAGAAGCAAGTGTGAAAATACTTACAAGGGGAGATAGATTCAATGTTTGTAATGGCTCAGCCATTCCCAATCCCTATTTAGCCCTGAGTTGATTGTGTCTAGTTTGCATATCAATTCCAGCTCAGCAGTCTCTCGTTGGAGTCTGTTTTTGAAGTTTTACAGAACACCACTAGCTGTCACCTTCAGCCCCCAACTAAAACCTCTCCAGCGCATCATCAGAGATCTACAACCTATCCTGAAAGATGATCCTTTACTCTCACAGATCTTGGGAGACAGACCTGTCCTCGCTTACAGACAACCCCCCAACCTAAAGCAAATACTCACCAGCAACCACACATCACTGAACAAAAACACTGACCCAGGAACCTATCCTTGTAACAAAGCCCGATGCCAACTCTGTCCACATATCTATTCAAGTGACATCATCATAGGGCCTAATCACATCAGCCATACCATCAGGGGCTCGTTCACCTGCACATCTACCAATGTGATATATGCCATCATGTGCCAGCAATGCCCCTCTGCCATGTACATTGGCCAAACCGGACAGTCTCTACGCAAAAGAATTAATGGACACAAATCTGACATCAGGAATCATAATACTCAAAAACCAGTGGGAGAACACTTTAACCTGTCTGGCCATTCAATGACAGACCTGCGGGTGGCTATCTTACAACAGAAAAACTTCAAAAACAGACTCCAACGAGAGACTGCTGAGCTGGAATTGATATGCAAACTAGACACAATCAACTCAGGGCTAAATAGGGATTGGGAATGGCTGAGCCATTACAAACATTGAATCTATCTCCCCTTGTAAGTATTTTCACACTTGCTTCTTATCAAACTGTCTGTACTGAACCATCTTGATTATCACTTCAAAAGTTTTTTTTCTCTTACTTAATTGGCCTCTCAGAGTTGGTAAGACAACTCCCACCTGTTCATGCTCTCTCTATGTGTGTATATATATCTCCTCAATATATGTTTCACTCTATATGCATCCGAAGAAGTGGGTTGTAGCCCACGAAAGCTTATGCTCTAATAAATTTGTTAGTCTCTAAGGTGCCACAAGTACTCCTGTTATTTTTAAATAAGGTGTTTTACACATTGCGCCACCTAGTGGCTCAACAGCACAGTACAGTTTAGCATTCATTTATAAAGACAACAAGGAGTCTGGTGGCACCTTAAAGACTAACAGATTTATTTGGGCATAAGCTTTCGTGGGTAAAAACCTCACTTCTTCAGAAAAGAAAGCTTATGCCCAAATAAATCTGTTAGTCTTTAAGGTGCCACCAGACTCCTTGTTGTTTTTGTAGATACAGACTAACACGGCTGCCCCCTGATACTTGACACCATTTATAAAGACATCACTGTAGCAGAGGCATAAAGCAGAATAGTCTTCAGAGCCATTTTAACCTACCCTGGGGCCTGAGCCAACCTCAGGCAGCTCCAGGACAGGCAAGGAGCATCGCTTCTCCTCTCAGCCCTTGGTGCATTGGTGCAGCAGTTAATGTGGGCCTGCTGGGGTGACTGTGTCCCAAAGTTAGGCTCTAAGGCCCAGATCACTACCGGTATTTAGGCACCTATCTTCCACTGATTTCAAGGGAAGTTAGGAGCCTAAACACTGTGAAGCTCTGGGCCCCAGGGGCCCAATCCTGCAAATGGTTACTTGTGGGAGTCGTGCCATTGACTTGAATATTCAAACCCAGAATTAAAGCCTTGACTTCAGTGAGACTCTGAGCATGAATAAGGCTTTGTGGCCTTGGGCTCTAGGACTTTAGGCTGCGATTTCAGATGGTCTCCGAGGGGATGTGACTTTCACTGGGAGTTGGTGGCCTATGGGAATGAGGCACCTCATGCCTTTTGAAACCCTGCGCCTTAAAGAATCCAGCAGTTGAGTCTATTTCCCCTGCACCACAAGCACTCTCAAATCCTATTCACCTCCACTTCCCAGTGCTTAGGGTGACCAGACAGCAAGTGTGAAAAATCGGGACGGGGTGGGGGGATAATAGGCACCTATATAAGAAAAAGCCCCAAATATCGGGACTGTCCCTATAAAATCGGGACATCTGGTCACCCTACCAGTGCTAAACAACTCAGAAGATGACTCACTCTGACCTGTGACCCCAACCTAACTGATATGTTCACATCCAACATATTTCCAGCACAAGCATATAAAAAGGTACATCTGCAATCCACCTGCAATCTGCTCCTTCAATTTCTGACTCAAAATCCTTCGGGGCATTTCTTCCCCTGGCCCCCATAAAACAGGTTATTGGAACTACATTAATTCTTAGACCATATTCATTAGGTGACATTAGAAGCATGCATGTATTCCAGAGGTATATAAATCTGGGCCCAAAACAGTTTGGCACATTCACGTACACTGTATCTTGGTTAGGCCAACAGGAACGTGATTGTGTGCAGGTCATAAGCCAAAACCATTGAGATGTAGATATAGATTAGATACACACACACAGAAATTCTTTGCCACCCCACCCCCATGTGCTGCACCAACCCACACAGGCAGAAAAGTGACGAGTTCTGTTTTGAATGTCAAAGGACAGGCCTGATGTGCTCGTCTCGCTGTAAGCAGATGGTTAAAGCTTATCTGTAGGAATTCATTTACTAATCAAAATCTGCAGTTTGTGTGGTTTGGAAGGGGATGGTAGCAGAAATTTGTATTTAAAAGCTGAACAGGATGGAGCCTAAGCCACTTAGCACAAACTTGTTTGCAATGCACTACTAATCCCCTCCTATCCTGTCTTCATTAACCTCCTGTGCACTGCACCTGGGCAACGGATAATACTGCTTTGTTTGGATAGAGGATTTCCTCCCTGCCAAAGATGGAGAATATCCAATAATGTTTTGAAAGCAGGTTTTGTATCTTGTTGGAAGTTTCTCCGCCTAAAGTTCCATGTAACTAGAATGGCCTAATTTCCAGAGGCAATGGGTCATTTCCCCAGTAGTCCCAGCATTCATTTCCTATGGAGAAGGACATTTTCAATTCTCTACCTGATATTTGGCACTCACCTAGGGCTTTTTGTCCACACAGCTCAATGCACTTTGCAACAGAAGATCAGTGTCATTAGCTGTCATTTTACAGATGTGGAAACTGAGGCACAGAGAGCTAGCTGCCAGAGTGTGTCCAGCAGAGCCCCCAGTCTGATCTCCACGAAGTGTCCAAGACTCACCCACCTATGTATCATGGTAAACAAAAACCAAACAAACCTTACACTGAGCGTCAATGTCCAGAGATTTATTCTTCCCAAGTGCTCTTTTCATATAGAGATGCTCCACTTTTAATCATCCTGAGTGGGAGATGATGACACCCACCTGCTGTGACTACCAGGATGACTCAACAGGACAGCCCTGCATCTCTGGGGGGGCTCTACAACCAGACACCCTGTCCCACAAAGCTATTCAATGGGGCAGGCACTGGAAATAGTATCAGGTCTCCTAATTCCTGGAACCATGGTCTCTTTACTGGAGCATGCTGCCTCCGCTAATCCGCTAATCATACCCCGATTGCCCCTGTTGTGCTCTTTTTCCGTGGCAGGGTTAGTACTGATTCCTTGAACTGAAATCAATGAAACAGAGCCTAGAATGTGTTTTTATAACATTCCAATAGCACCTAGAGGCCCCATTCTACTCAGCACTGTACACATAGTAAGAGACACTCCCTGCCCCAAGGAGTTTACAGTCTAAATAAAAACAGATGAAAGGCACAAAGGGGTGAAGTGACTTGCTCAAGGTCACACAGCAGGTCAGTGGCAGAGCCAGGAACAGAACCAAGGTCTCCTGACTCCCAGTCCTGTACCCCATCCACTATAATATGGTAATAGCAATTCACATCTTTAGAGACCCTTTCACAAACATTAATTAAAGATGACTTGCAAAGAATATAAATTGAGTTTTTGTGCTTCTTTAGGGTGTATATAAAGATGGCCTTGAAGGTTGTGATTGCAGGCTGTTTTATTTGGGGGGTGGGGAGCAGTTTTCAACATTATAAATTCTGCTCTTGCTACCCCTGTTTACGTTTCCTGGACATCATTATGGATGACCAGAGAACTAGTAGGATTGTGACAGAGACAGAAACTTGATTAAATGAGGGGGACATTTTTATTTAGACTCTTTAAAATCTTTTTGTTTGAGGTTTTGGGGTGTTTTTCATGTTTTTGTTAATACCTTTCTAACTCAAACAGTCCTTGTTAGCCCTGATTTGGGAAAGCATCCCTTCTACGCACGTGCTTAGCTTTAAGCAGGAGCTGAAATGCTTTTCTGCATAGGGCTGCTATTATTTGTGTTTCAATAGTACCTAAAAGCCTCAGACAGGAATGGGGTCCCATTGTTCCAGATGCTGTACAAACCCTGAGCGTGGGACAGTCCTGGCTCTGAAGGGTGTTCACTCTGAAAAGGACAACACCACTCGTTGCAAGGGTTCAACATCCCAGCCCCTTCAGTCGACGGCTGCAAAAGATCTCGGTTCACATCCCTGAGTCATCCAAAAAAATCCTGCAGCCAAAACAAAAAGACAAAACAATCCCTTTAATTAATTAATGAAAATGACAAAACCTTTCAGGGCTTCTTTAATACACAATAATGAAGCAACAAAGGGCACAAATCCATTCCCTGCCTCCCTCCACTCCCAGCCAGGTCACAGTGCCTCTGCAGGTAGATACAGCAAGTCTTGTGCAAGAGGCTGGCCTTGGCTAAAGAGGAGAACACATAACTAAATGCATGTCTCCTTAGACAAGTCCATACCCTGCCAAATCCTTGTAGCCCTGCACTAACATGCCTTTAATGAAGCCAGCTAAAAGCAAAGTTACAATAAACAAAGGCAATAGGTTCTCGTTATTATTCATTTACAGTGGCATCTCAGAGGTCCCATTGTGCTAGGCACTTCACAAACAGAGTCCCTGTTCCACAGAGCTTACCGTTTAAACTGGGGTCTGATCCAAGTCCTATTGACTTCAATAGGAATCTATTGCAGTCAATGGAAAGGGGTTGGATGAGCCCCTAAGGGCGTGGTTTCACAGGGCGCTTGAGATATCTTAGTCCTTCAACAGGACCACTACACCTGATACCTAACCTCCTTGCACTCTGGAGCTAGAGCAGAGGACCTTGGGCTCCCTGTTGTGCTCTGGCCAAGGACTCTACCCACCCACCAACAGCCCAGCTGCATATGTATTGCTCAGAACATTCACACACCAAGAAGTTCTGCACAGCCAAAGGAGTCTCAGCCCAAGACCCACACCCTAACTGGCTTGTGAAGGAGAGCCATGAACTGGTGCCACTCCTGACCAAAACAGCCAATGCCTCATTCAGAGAAGGAAACTTCCCTTCTTTCTTCAAACACACAATACTCTGATGAACGCAGGAGAAACACACCCCTGCTGCATCAGTTCTAGCCAACTACTGCCCAGCATCAAACCTCTCATTCCTGAGCAAGCTAATGGAGAAGCTAACCCTAGGTCAGCTACAAGTTCCTCTAATTAAAGCAAACATTCTAGACCAGCACCATTTGGATTCAGGCCAAGACATGGAGCTGAAAACATTTTAGTGGCACTGAATTATGGTCTATCAATAGATAGAGGACAGACATCAGTTCTCATCCTCCTAGATCGCTCTGCAGCATCTGATGCTGCTGACCATGAGATTCTGCTCTCTTGTCTGAGAGAGGTGGCAGGGATCCAGGATAATGAGCTAAATGGTTTGAGTCCTTCCTGGAGGGACACAGCCAATGAGTAACGATGGGAAACTTCACCTTCATCACCGACCTCTCGCCTGTAGAGTCCCACAAGGATCAATTCTTTCTCTGGTCCTTTTCAAACATCTATATGCAACAACTAAGTGAGCTGGTCAGATGACCTGGACTCAAGTGCCAGCAATATGCAGACAACACATAGCTCTACCTATCCTTTCCCACATATGACTGCACTGCTACTACCAAGAAGGCCCGGTGCTCAGATAAGCTCAGCTCTTCAATGAAAAATAGCTGGCTGAAGCTGAGCACAGCAGTGGTGATGCTAGTGGGCAGAAGAAAGTATTCTGAGGAATTTGCAGCTATGGGGCAGTTTCTGGTGGTTGAGACACACCCACAATTGACCAATTCAGGCCACAGTCTCGGAGTACTCTTTGATTCCTTGCTAAAGCTGAGGTCTCACAAAGAAGCATCCGTGAGTCTTGCTTTCTACCATCTCTACTTGGCTAGGAAATTCAGTCCCATCTTGAATGGATGAAAACCTGGCCTCAGTTATTCATGCCTTTGGCACCCCTCAGCTGGATTACAGCAAGGCAAAGCCCTCAGCATTTAGGGAACTCCAACTAGTACAGAATACCACAGTGCATCCCCTCAGCAACATAGGCTACTTTGAGCACATCATACCTGTTCTCTCTCTACACTGGCTTCCCATAGACTGCCAAATCAAGTGCAAGGTCTCAACTCTTATCCTCAAAGTACTCCATGGCCCAGGTCCAAGTTAGCTAAAAGATCATCTAAAGCTCCGGGGTGGAGTGTGATCAACAAGTACCCTCATCTGGCACAATAGAAATCTCTGCAATAAGAATAAAGCTCATCTGCGCAGGAGACAACTTTCTTGGGGGCCAGTCCAAGGCTGTGGAGTGAAGTCCTCCAGGAACTAAGGACCATCATAAACCTCACCACTTTCCACTCCAAGGTGTCTATGAAAAGGTTATGATTTGCTGGTTATGATTATGCTATCTAAATGCATGTATCATTTTGTATTTAAAGTTATAAGTATTGGCGCTATACTGTCTGTATTTCAAACTTGTGCTATGCTTCTGAGTGACACCGCAGACAATGTGGTGTCAGCACTGCCTAGCCTGCTTGATGGCCCATTAAGGGCCATCAGCTATACAATTAACCCATTAAGAGAAGGCAGATGCACCTTGTGACTCAGCAAGACATGCAGGGACATGCCTATGGACAGAACTCTAAGGTTTTTCCATGCCATCTGCTGGGTAGCTTGTGGTTGGAACAAAGAAAGCACAAGCCACATGGCAAAAGGACTATAAAAGGCAGCAGCAGCATCTCCATTTTGTCTGCAATCCTGCTTCTGACCTCTGGTGGAACTTCGCTACAAACTGAAGCTCTGAACAAAGGACTAAATGACTCATCCAAGCGGTGGATGTTCTCCAGAGACTTGATTTGAACCTGCAGTTTATTCCATCACTGCTACAAGCCTGAACCAAGAACTTTGCCATTACTATATGTAATTGATTCCATTTAACCAATTTTAGCTCTCATCTATATTTCTTTCTTTTTATGAATAAACCTTTAGATTTTAGATTCTAAAGGATTGGCAACAGCGTGATTTGTGGGTAAGATCTGACTTATATATTGACCTGGATCTGGGGCTTGGTCCTTTGGGATCGAGAGAACCTTTTTTCTTTTACTGGCGTATTGGTTTTCATAACCATTCGTCCCCATAATGAGTGGCACTGGTGGTGATACTGGGAAACTGGAGTGTCTAAGGGAATTGCTTGTATGACTTATGGTTAGCCAGTGGGGTGAGACCAAAGTCCTCTCTGTTGGGCTGGTTTGGTTTGCCTTAATAATAAAGGAAACCAAGCCTTGGGCTGTAACTGCCCTGCTCTAAGCAATTTGTCCTGAATTGATGCTCTCAGTTGTGTCCCGCCAGAGGCAGCATCGTTACAACAGGTGACAGCTGTTTAGTCATGTGGCTAATCATGCTACTGGAAGGCACTCAGGTATTATGGTGATGACTGTGGAATAAAAACCTATATTTTTTCTAGGTCTATAGAATAGACTTGCAGGATCCAGGCCTTTATGGAAGTTATGCTACTTTCCTGGTGTGAGCAAGAATTAATATAATAAGAGTAACTTCACTAGCAATGTACGTCACTAGCTTTTCCCCAGTGTCACATAATCTCTGTTATCCGCTGACCATGTGAGTACCCTATCATCATTGCTGAGTAATTATGTGATTATTCCAGCCCTTTAAATTACAGCTGTCGCCTGCACCCTTGCAAGGGCAGGTGACATGGCCAGGATGCGTTCCTCCACTGTTTGTTAATTATAATTATAAAAACTCAAATACTCTGCCAGAAAAATGGAGCCACTCGTTAGTACTTTCGCCTTAATATTTTATTGTCAAATTAAATTAGAACGACAACCATTAATAAAACAATTCTTGTTACTACATCGGTGTCCAATCCCAAAGGCCTCAGGATGCCTTAATAAAAGTGTCTAAAAGCAAAATTGCAATGAACAAAGGCTATATGTTGTTAGTGCCATTATGACAGTAGCACGTAGTGGCTCCCTGGTGCTTGATACTGTACAAACACATAGTGAGAGAGTCCCAGCACTGAAGAGCTCCCGATCTAAATAAAGAGAAATGGTGGGAAGGGAGACAGGGGCACAGGAAGGTGAAATAAAAATAATAATTACATAACAGGTCGGGGTGGAACCAGGAATGGAATGCAGATGCCCTATTCACAGGACCATGCTGTCGCCCATGTGACTCCTAAAACTCCAATGACCAACAAGCTGAGGGGCAAATGAACCACTCCTCACAAAAGCAGAGTCATCAGGCTTTGTGAGGGGCAGAGGATGGAGCCTACTCCTTAGTTTACAGGCAAGCTGTGGGGCTGCAAGACTTCTCACCTCTGCTTCTCCATGGCCTCCGCTGGAGGTGGGCAAGCACAGATTGAAAAGGTTTTGTCATTTTAAATTTTGTTTACAGTGTCAAACATTTTCAATGACACCTTGAACAATGGTGAGCAGCTCCGTAGCTGGGCAAAAATCCTTAAATATTTCATGAAATTTTACTTGTTTGCCAATTTTTGTCCAAGTTTGAAATTGATGACAAATTTTTGTTGACATTTCAAAATCCAAACAGTTTCAACCAGCTCTGGTGTCGGGGAGGCTGAAACTGCCTGCACAGCCTCTCTGCCAGTGACCCCGGCACCTGCATACAGCTCCCGGAGGGAAGTGGCACTGAGGGGCTTGTGCAGGGTACATTTAATCCATTATAACAACCAGAAAGGGAAATCAGATGTCGAGCCTCGCCCTGCAGGATCATTCTCAGATGCCACAGGTGAACTTTGGCCTGGGGGTGGGGAGGGGAGAACATTTCAGTGTCATGGTGATCCAAAGTCCACTGAATTCAGTGAAAAGACTCCATTTGACTTCAGTGGTCTTTGGATTAGACCCCAGATCATTTTAAATGGAGATGGACAACCTGCATTGTCTTGACAGGGACACAGAACACGATCCTTCAGGTAGTGCAGCAGAGTTACACCTCCTTAAACCAAGGAGGAGTTTGGAACACAATGGGCCAGATCCTCAGCTGGTGTAAGTCAGCATCACTCCAAGGATCTGGCCCAGTGTTTTAATCTGGTCCCGGCTTTATGCATTCCCATTCATGCTTTCTCCTCTCTGTTGCAGCATTGCTAAATCCCAGTCAGAGGATGATCCTCCACCACACTTATCATGTACCAGACGCATCAAGCTGTCCAGTCACTTCTGGGTACTTTAGGGGCTCCTGAAAGAGCAACCTATTGGAGTGTGGCCCAGTCTAGAATAGCGTAATTGATGGGATCGGCAAATACAGAGTCACATTCAGGAATGGATTACTGTAAAAGGCTATTTGAGGAAAGAAATGGTTTTGACTCAAATGCTTTCTGCCAGTAAAGAGCAGAGCCCTGCAAAATATCAAATGTGTTTAAAGGTACAAATGCCCCATGGGCGGTTTAGATTTTCCCAAAAGTGACTGGAAGACGCAATGTTATTGTTCTGCAACACGACATCATGGGGCGATAAAAAAAAAAAAAAAAAAAAAAAGGAGAAAAAAAAAATCTGGTGATGAACTGCAAAATAAACTGGCCTTCCAGCAACCCAATAAAGTGAGAAGAATATCGTCCATTTACAGAAAGGAAGATGGAAAGTGACGGGGCTACGCTTTACAGTCCATTCCACTGATGGCGGCTGGAGCCCTAGCTGACATTAATTTCACAGAGCCCCGAAATGAAAATAGAGCAAACCACTATGATTTAAGAAGTGATAGCCAGACAATCTTTCACTGCAGGAAACAGCCATTAAACATTAGCCTCTTTGCTGAGGTACATGGCATGCAGTCCTTAATCTAGTTGAGACCGTTCCTATTTTATCCTTTACCATTTATGATGAGAATATTTCATACATTTTCACAAAGACTTAGGGCCTGATCCTCCATCCAAGTGGAAACAGTAGTTTCCACTACTAAACATATTTAGGAACATGCCACTAAAGTTCTGCAGGACTTTGCATGCTGCATCATGTTTGGTTTTAGTTGACTGCATTTCAAAGGAGCATGAGCGGAAAAGCCTTAACTGTTGCTTTTTCTAATCTTGTTTGGTTTACATAAAACGCACTCATTTTATTTCAGCTAATTGGCAAGTTGCTTTGTTTTGAATTAATGTTAATGAGAATAATAAGCATTGATCATTTTCATGCATGTAGTGCATGTCATCTGTAGATTTCAAAGCACATTATCGTCCTGTTTTACTGGGAAACTGAGGCACAGAACAGTGAGACAGCCTGACCAGGATAAGACGAGTCAGTGATAGATCCAGGAATGGAACCAGGTGTTCTGGTTCCCAGAGGTCTATAGGTACTTCCTGAGGGCCATTGTCCATGTTTAGGGCCCTACCAAATTCACGGCCGTGAAAAACACGTCATGGACCGGGAAATCTGGTCTCCCCCAGGAAATTTGTTCTTTTGTCCTATACTCAAACTGGAGGTCAAGACACAAAAGGGCGTGGCAAGGCTGTTGTAGGGAGGTTGTGGTATTGCCACCCTTACTTCTGCGCTTCCTTCAGAGCTGGGTGGCTGCAGAGTGGCAGCTGCTGGCCAGGAGCCCAGCTCTGAAGGCATGGTATGGTCTTGCCACCCTTGCTTCTGTGCTGCTGCTGCTGGCACTGCCTTTAGAGTTGTGCATCTGGCCAGCAGCTGCTGCTCTCCAGCTGCCCCGCTCTGAAGGCAGCACAGAAGTAAGGGTGGCAATACCACCTACAATAGCCTTGCAACCCCCTTGTGGGTCGTGGCCCCCAGTTTGAGAAATGCTGACTTAAGGGCTTTATATGTTTAGGTTTTTAAATACATAGTCATGCTTTGTTACAACATCATGAAACTTAAGATTTAAATATCTGAAACCGTGAAATTCAATATTTTAAAAATACTATGACCATGAAATTTACCAAAATGGACCATGAATTTGATAGGGCCTTATCCATGCTGGACCAGTTCTCTTCATAACCTGTCAGTCTGGCTCCTTTCACCGGGTCTGAGTTCAGATAAAAATTAAGACATGCTTAAAAATGGAAAATGCTTTGAAAGTGTTCCCAGCGCTGGTGAAAGCGTGATAAGCAGAATGTCTTGTCATTGTGTCTTTCACTATACCCCCCTCACTGTTGTGTGAGGTGTGGGACACTTGCACCTAAACAGCCCTCTTGCAAATGGCTCCAAGTTCAGTCTTCTTAGAGAAGACACTGTGTACTCTTGGTCTGTCTGCTGGATCTTTGCAATGAAGGGCCTACCATGCCCCTGTCCCTCTACCATCAGACAGCTATGGCTACAAAACATGGGCGTGTGGGAGGTCTGCATACCCCATGCCCTGCAGTGCTGTGCTATCTCACTCTCCCTGCCCCTTTGCTTTGTTCCTCTTCTTCCCCAGCGGCTCACCTCCCTTCCTGGAGCTGGGTGAGGTAGTGAGTGGGGGCAGCTGGGAGTATGTCCCCCAACCCCTCTCCAAAGATGGGCCAAGAGAGAGTTTCTTAGTCAGGAGGTGGGAGGGGGACTGCAGCTGCAGGAGGGCTGGTGACCAGATGTCCCGATTTTATAGGGACAGTCCCAATTTTGGGGGCTTTTTCTTATATAGGCACCCATTACCCCCCCACACACACACACACACACCTCTCGTCCCGATTTTTCACACTTGCTGTCTGGTCAGTCTATGGGTGCTCCAGGAATCCACCTGGCCCTTGCAGGAGGGAAAGGGTAGGGGGAAAGAAAGAGAGAGGTGAGCTCAGTTGTTCCATGGGCCGAGGGAGTAGAAGTCCCTCAGCACATCAAGTGGTCGCCCTCCTCCAAGAGGCGGGGAAGTGAGCAATGCAGGCAGGCAGTAGCGGATTTACCATGGAGCCACTGGCGCCATGGAGCCGGGCCCACACTCCAGGGGGGCCCCGACCAGGCCCACTCTTCTCTGACCCCCGCTCTCTCCTGCGGGGGGCAGAAGCTTGGTGCTCCTGGCAGTGAGGCTCCTGCTGCAGTAGGGCAGCCAAGCTCCCCCTCCCCTGCCTCACAGCTTGCTCCCTTCCCCCCCCCCCGCCGCCAATCAGCTGTTTGCTGTCAGGAGGTTGGGGGAGGAGCACAGCCGCAGCATGCTCACCTGGGGAGCGGAGGCAGAGACGAGGCGGGGGTGGGACGTAGCGGAGGGGGGTGGAACGAGCAGACCTACTCTGCCTGCAGAGCTGCAGAGCCAGGCTGAAAAAAAGAAGGTGCTGCTCAGCTCCCCGGACTTTGCAGCTGGACACCACCTTCTGGGTCCTCGTGCTGGTTGAGTTCCCTTCTGTGTGCTGGGAGCCATCCTTCATCTTGTACAACAATGAGTGCCCGTGGTGGGGCAGGCAGGGCAGAGGGACAGAGGCAGCGGGGAAGGAAGGGGGTGGGATGGGGAAGAGAAGGGGATAGGGCAGGGATCGGCAACCTGGTGGGCTGGGCCGGGCCAGTTTGTTTACCTGCCACGTCCGCAGGTTCGGCCGATCGCGGTTCCAGGACGAAGGATGTGCTGGCCGCGGCTTCTCGCAGCCCCCATTGGCCTGGAGCGGCAAACCACGGCCAGTGGGAGTCGCAATCGGCCGAACCTGTGGACGCAGCAAGTAAACAAACCAGCCCGGCCCGCCCGGGGGCTTACCCTGGTGGGCCACATGCTGAAATTTACCAATCCCTGGGATAGGGGAAATGGGGGCCCAGCATGCGGATCCCCTTGGCAGCAGCTGGGGCTCCCTTGTTAAGCAGGCCCATCAAACCCTCACCCTGACAAGCCCCACCTCCCCTGCATCTGTACCACCCCGATGAGCCCCCCCAGACACCCTCCCCACTGAGCCCCAACCACCTACACCTAGACCCCCACCCAAATGAACCCTGTAGATAAATCTCTGTATTAAGCATCTTCACATAACTTTCATGAGACTTTGTATTATGCCTCTCTATATAACCTTGTATTAAGCCTATCCATATATAACCTCTAACTTTCATATGACTTTGTATTATGCCTCTTCATATAACCATGTATTAAGCTATTTTCATACAACTTTGTATCAAGTCCTTTGATATAGGAACTTTGTATCAGATCCCTATGTAGAAAAAATTATCGAAAACTTTGTGTTAAGCCTCGGTATAATGTTATAGCCCCTAAGGATAGTTAAAGTAGAAGAAAAATGTCTTTTTGCTAGGAGTAGAATAAGATTCCCCCTCCCCACACTCCCTTAATCAATTGGCATGTTGAATGAATGAGGTGTGAATGCGCAAGGCATGGAAGGCAACACCTCCAGACAGCTAGTTGGAGAGGGGATGGAAGCCAGACCCAAGGACAATCAAACTTGTCAAGTAGGCTCACTAAAGAAGAGCAGACATATTGATGGCCCCAGGGGAGGGGGTGGTTTAGAATCAAGCACCTTCTTTTGGAACAACCTCTTTGAACAGTATTGGGACAACACCCAGCAGGAAGCAGCACCAAGGACCAACGGACACAGATTTTGAATCTGGTCTAGATTAGCATGAGAGGGAAGCTGCTATAAATGTGAGGTGTCTTGCAGAGGACCCTGGGTCTTGTCAACATTGGAGCATTGATCCAGATTGGCAGAAGCCTGGCTCCACCCCTCCCCTATCTAACTCACCTGGCCAATGAAGTTAAGGGGAGCAACTAGTTGGTAACAACAACAAGACGGAGTGTGTTTGTGTGTGTGTGTGTGTGTGTGTGTGTGTGAGTGCATGAATGAAATATAGATCATATGCATATGATACAGTGTTGATTGATGCATATATTACCAATGAATGTGGCGTTTGCCTTATTCCCCCTGAAAAGATCCTGTGCAGTACTTTAAGTACAACCCCACCTCCCCTGCACCCAGACTCCCCGCCCCACCGCTGAGCTCCAACCACTTTCACTTGGTCCCCCCTGCAGACTCCCATTGCCCCTGCACCTGGCACCTCCCTGTGCATCCAGATCCCCCACTGAGCTGCCTGCACCCAGACTTCCCCCCCACAGAACCCTCGAACCCCCCCCAACAGAACCCTCTTACCCCCATCTGGATCCCCCCACACTAAGTCCCTCTGCACTTGGATCCTGCTGCCGGGCTGAGCCTCCCTGCCCACATCTGATGTGCCTGGCACAAAAGGGGCAGGGCCCCAGGGTGTTTCTGTGGCAGGCCTGGCCCTTGTGCTGTGTCAGGGTCAGGTTCAGTCTCACTGCCAAGTCCCTGTCCCAAGGGGGTGGGGGAGGCTGCAGGGTATTCTCCCACCTCCATGCAGCCAGTGGCCTGTGCTCCCCACTGCGATGGTGGAGCTTTCACATTATAAAAAAAAAAAAATCAGAATTTTAAAATACTATGCACAGAATGTGCTGCAGAATTCCCTCAGGAATATGGGGCACTGTACAGCTGTGATGGTGGGACTGAGAAGGGGGTGCTGGGCAGCAGGGGATCTGTGGGTGGGGGAGCTGGGCAGGGGTATGATGTGCAGGGTGCTGTGTAATTGTGGTGTGATGTCAGCGAGAGAGGTCTCTAGGCAGGGGGTGCTGGGCATAGGGATCTGTGGGGGAAGTCTCTGGGTGAGGACGCTGGCATAAGGGCAGGGCACTGGGTAGGGGGCACGCTGGCAGCGCAGGCTGGGCGGACCAGTGTGCATCTAACAGTTTGGGGTTTGTAAACAGTGCCCTTGTGCTGGGCTGAGTGGGGCCACTCCTGCTGAGCTGCGTCTCATTGCCCCCAACCAGCCCCTCGCTCTGCGGACCGCCCCCCATCACATGCCCTATTTCCCCAATGGGGGCCCACAAATATGTTTGGCGCCAGGCTCACAAAAAGTTAATCCGGCCCTGCAGGCAGGCAGAGTAGATTTCTCCCTTCCCTGATGAGTTTCCCCAGACCCTGTGGCATTGGTCAGTCGGGGGCAGGGAATCCTACCCATTTCACAGAAGGGGAATGAAGGCACTGGGTGAATTAAAACTTGCCCACGGTCACACAGGAGCTTATAGCAAAGCTGAGAATTAAACACAGATTTCTCCAAGTCCCACACCCATGCCCTTCCCATTAGATCAACTCTCCCACGCCGGGGGTAGGGCTGGAGCATTGGAGCCACTGTTTTTATTCAAGGCACTGAACTTGTAAGTCACAAGATTTGTGGCAAAGCTAGGAACTGAACCCAGGCATCCTGTGTGACCATGGGCCATTCACTCTAGGGACAGATTTAAAGGTACCTGGGTACCTAATGCCCATTGATTTCAGGGAGAGTTAAGCACCGAAGTACCTTTAAAAAGCCAGCCCGTAGTCTCTCTGTCATCTGTAAAATGGGGCTAACAACATTCTCTCTGCCTTGTGTGTACAGATTGTTGCTCCTTGAGGCAGGGACTGTCTATTACTGTATACAATGCCTGCAGCTGCAGCCTCCAGGCACTACCATAATACAAATAATCATTTCCGCTGTGGGTGAGGAGGAGAGGGGCCTCCTCAGAGTCACCTTACTGCAACCCTGAGCTGCATTAGCAGTGGGGATTCCTTCCCCCATCCCAATTGAAAATCCTGTGTCCATAGCCCTGTTTCTTGTTCAGCATAGCACTTAAGCCAGGAGTTCTCAAACTTTTTTTATTGGGACCCCCTAGGAAAATATTTCAGGCCGTGACAACCCCTCACCCTGAAAAATGATGACCCCACCCCACCATACCACCCTTACCTCTGCGCTGCTGCTGGCAGCAGCGTTGCCTTCAGAGCTGGGCTCCCCGGCCAGCAGCCATTGCTTTCATGACCCCCTTTTGGGTCAGGACCGTCAGTTTGAGAAATGCTGACTTAAGCAGATGCGTCATCCCATCTCTATTCGGCAAAGCACTTAAGCAAGAGCATGTGGAAAGCCAAACCCATAGATAAGTACTCTGCTCAGTCAGGGCCTACATACCCTCCTCCAACGTGGCGTGCAGCCACGTAGGTCACTTTTCGATTCAGCTCATGTTATGTTTAAAAGATTAATGAGACATAGCTTCTTGATTTAGAATATATTTCAGACATTCTTACTTCAGATCATTTGCCCTTCTTTTGGTGGGTTGTGTTAGCAGAATGATTTATGGATATTTATTTCCCAAAGTGGTGTTTGAACACTGATGGAGTGAATGGTGATGCTGTTAAAGCCAGATAATCAATGCACATTTAACAGCGTGTAGGGTATGCTAAACTGTCTGACAGTAGTTTGGGGCAGGGAGGTGGACAGCCAAGGATACTTTTGCTGGTTTCTTGAACATTGCATACGCTTCAGCATTCACAAAGGTCCTGATTGCTGCAGACACATCAGTGAATAAACAACTTAGAGCTTCATTCCATATGTGGTATCGGATTTGCCAAGATCTACAAACAATGTATACAGAAGAGGAAGCCTGTAAAGCACCACTGGAGAGGTCTTCAATTTATTGGAGTATTCCCTCAATGAGGGCTATATTACGATTGGCTTTTGTACAGGGACATGGGTGGTCACACACAAAAATCCTTCCTACCCATTGTAAGGGTCAATCCAAAATAGTAACCCACGACATGAACAGACCCTGCTCATCTCCTTCTTCCACCAGCAAACAAGTCATCCAAAAGAAGAGTGGGGAAGAAACAGAGGCATGGGTCCTGCTCCATTTCCAGACTGGTCTGTGGAACAGGAATGGTGCGCCATGAAGAGCAATCTAATAGACTGTGAATTGCATGCATCTCCTCTGAGCATTGGGGAGATCAGGAAGGATTGTGCCTATGAGGTGAAATCTCTCCTAGAGTAGCCCACGGGCAGTACACGCCACAGCTTCCTCTAGACAAGGATACAAACTAGGCCCCTGTATGTGCCTAATTTAAGCACATGAGTAGTCCAACTGAAGTCAAGGACCTTGCTGAACCGGGGCCCTAGCATTTATTATATAGATCCAAAATACCACTATCATACACATCTGCCTCACCATTATTCTCCTCATCTCCATGCATGTACTTGTATTCCCTCCATCACTGTACTATCAGAACCTCAGAGTCTTAAATGTCACTATGAGGCAAGGCACTCTGAACCCCATTTTATAGGAGGGAAACGGAGGCAAAGACTAAGGAGCTTACCCAGGTAACAAAGGAAGTCTGTAGTAAGGCAAGAAATTTAACCCTGATCTCCTAAATCCCAGGGCAGTACCCTAACTCCTGGATCACCCTTCCTTTCCATAGGGCCACGATGAATTGCTTTCCTGTAAAATAAAATGTAGTGCTTAAGAGAAGTGTCTGATTAGCAGCTCTGGAGACTGAAGACCACGCTCCAAGCACACATTAGATACAGCACAAGAGCCCATCTGAGCCTGTCTACATGCCCCAGTCAATGTGTCTCTCAACCCTGGGCTGCAGGGACCACCTGCAGGGCCTTGTCCCGTCTACACTAGAAAACTTTGCATCCATTTTCCATCAACAATGCAGCTGCACTGGAGCTGGCATCAATGGGGTACAGGTACTTTTACCAGTATGTCATGAGCATCCTGTTAGAAGGAATGGGGAGGTCCCAGCTCCTTCTCAAGCTCTTCTCCCACGGGTCACCAGTGCCATTCTCTCCCCTGTAGTAGCATCAGCCTTACTCTGGGTGTACCAGCTCCAAACACTCCTCCTTCTTCCCAGGGAGTGACTGCACTTTCCCAGCAGTAGCCCCTGTGTTGCCAGCTTCCTGGCTTTATAGGCCCCGCCCATTCCTGCACAGCTGAACCTGCTTGCAATCAACTCCCTGCTCCTTGGCTCTCCTTCCAGGTGCAGGCTGTAGAGTTAAAGGCCTGCCTGGCCACATTAATCCCCTTCCAGTCCTGGGGGGTGGACATCCCATCACAAATACCAATAAATGTGTCCACTTTTAATATTTTATTCTAAAACAAATTAAAATGTATCAAATTTTAGATTTTTTTTTAAACAAGAAGATTTTAGAAGTCTAAACTTTATTGTTCTTCAAAACACATGAAACAATTATCCCTCCACCTCTCAAAGTATCAGTTCATTTCTTGAGGTCCTCACATCAAGATTGGGTGCCTTTCTGAAAGGTATGCTTTAGTCAAACACAAGTTATTGGGCTCGATACAGGAGTACATGGATAAAGTTCTGTTGCCTGTGATATACAGGAGGTCAGACTAGATGATCGAATGCTCCCTTCTGGCTTTAAAAATCTATAATTGTCCTTTGTCTTTTCCCCCTTATTTTAGTGGTTAAAAGATAATGTTACAAGCAGTTAATAAAAGATTTCTATATGTCTTCAGTGATCCTGGCCTGTTTTACAGTCTGTGGATGGTCATATATTTTTCCTTTGATGCTGTATTAGACACTTAGGGTACGTCTTCACTCAAGGGGGGGTCGATTTAAGATACGTCGAATTCAGCTACGCTATTCGCGTAGCTGAATTTGCGTATCGCAGCCGACTTACCCTGCTGTAGGGACGGCGGCAAAATCGACCTCTGCGGCTTCCCGTCGACGGCGCTTACTCCCACCTTCGCTGGTGGAGTAAGAGTGTCGATTCGGGGATCGATTATCGCGTCCCGAGGGGACGCGATAATCGATCCCCGAGAGGTCGATTTCTACCCGCCGATTCAGGCGGGTAGTGTAGACCTAGCCTTACATTAACCACTTTGTTTTAGATGATGGTGTTTTGTCCTTTCTTTATCTCATGACCTGTGGAGATGACAGCAGGTTGGGCTGAAAGGAGAACTATCAGGCTGGAGGAGGTTACTAGTGGAGTTCTTCAAGGATCAGTCTTGATCTTATTTAATAATTTCATTAATGATATTGGCACTAGAAGTAGGAGTGTGCTAATGAAATTTGCTGATGAAAGTGGTCATACAGTGGGAAATCCAAATATTATATAGAAAGAATTGGATGACCTCACAGATTGAAATAACAGAAATGGGATGAAATTTAATAGTACAAAATGAAGGTCATTCATTTAGGGAACAATAAAAGTTTCTGCTATAAACTAGGCATCAGGATCCCAACAGGGGCATTCAGGACCCAGGCTCGTAGTAGGGTCAAATCTGAGGCTGAGAGTAGCAGAGTTCATATCATGTTCCAGAGTGGGGTCGATACCAAGGATCAGAGTTCGAGTCAGCTTTCGGGGTCCAGATCAGGAGGTAAGGTCCAAATCAAGCTGAGTTCAAAGCCAGGAGTTCAAGAACAGTCATGGCAGATACAGGAACGCTACTGTTGCCTGGACACTTCCTGGAATGCCCTGGCCCTTGGGTTTATATAGGGCAGGGAGCCAATCAGGAGCCAGGATGATGTTGCCTCTCAGATCCCTTAAGGTGGGACTTCCCATGGTCTGTGTCCACAGCAGGTTGTGGAGCGCACGCTAGTCACAGCTGCCACTGTGTGTTTGCTGCTGAGTAGCTCTTCTGGCCTGGATTCGAGACCCCTTGGGCCTTACCCTGGGGGCCTTATGAATTGGAAGTGACCGAGGAGGAGAAAGACCTGGGTGTATTGGTCAATCACATGATGACTATGAGCCACCAATGTGATGTGGCTGTGAAAAAGGCAAGTGCCATCCTAGAATGTATCAAGTGAGGTGTATTTCCAGTGGAGATAGGGAAGTATTAATGCCACCATCCAAGGTGCCAATAAAACCTCATCTGGAATATTGTGTCCAACTCTGGTCACCCATGTTCAAGAAAGATTACTTTAAACGGGAACAGGTACCAAGAAGCACTACTAGGATGGTCCAGGGACTGGAGGGCCTATCTTCTGAGAAAAGACTAAAAGAACTTGGCTTGTTTAGACTACTCAAACAAAGGCTGAAAGGGGATCGGATTGCTCTCTGTAAATACATCAGGGAGGGAGAAGAGTGATTAAAAGGAAAATGTTCAGACTAGAACAAATGGGGATAAACTGGCTGGAAATTAGACAATGGCTTCTAACCCTCAGAGGAGTAAGGTTCTCAAACAGCCTCCCACCAGAAGTGGGGGCAAACAACCTAACTAGAGTTGAGATAGAATCTGATACATTTATGAAAGGGGTCACATGATGGGGTTCCTTGCGATAGCAGGGGGCTGGATGTGATGACCCAACAGGTCCCTTCCAGTCAGTCCTATGTCTGTATGACATATGCAAATTGTCCCATTGACTACACCAGAAGCCACTCTAAAAATCTATAGAATCAAACAAAACAATATCCTTTTTACAGCATTTTTGACCCAACAGAGTTCTACAGCAGAAATATAAGTTTTCTATTAATTTTTGTACTATGGTTCCAAAATCCTATCAAAAAGTTATAATTTGTCTCTTGAATTGTACAGGGCTTTCCCATGAGGGGTATATGTCATGGCTGTTAACCGAAAGGTTGGTGGTTCGAGCCCACCCAGGGACACCAAGTCGATTTAAAGCCTAAACTAATAGGGCGGGCTAGATTTTTTCCCACAATCATATGGTCATTTATTGTTCTTGTGTTTTACACAACAGAGTGGATACCAAGGACACTGTCGGTTTCTAAAACTACTTTACAATAGTCCAGAAGATACAAAAGTAATGAAGATATTCAGCACACAAGTGTAATGTTTTTAGCACATGAGCGTAAAGTATCTCCCATAAGTGAAAATCCAATCTCCACCAAGAGATGCATGAGTCCCCCTACACATACCAGCAGGAAAATGAGAGATCAAGCAAGCTGCAGATGATAGAATAGCTTTCTCATGCAGATAGATGTGCAGAATCCAAGGGAACACAGCTGTAAAATTGGTAGCATGAATAAATTTCCACATAATGCAAAAAACTCCAAATTCTAAAAAGCTTAGCAGTGCCTAACAACTGGACAAACCTTTTTCCTTTTCCTGATCACTTTTGATAGGTCCTAATTAAAGCCTCCCTGGCAACTTTCTGTGAAATCAAAAGAACTAAAGAGAGTCATCTCAAATTTTCAGGCTTCTGAGCCCTTCCCCTCCTCCCCATGTACCTCCACCCACACGGGAGATTAAATATAACAGTCCAGACAAGATGAAATGCAATGCTCCTGCAGTTTTATTTGATTTATTAAAAGGAGAGAAATAACCTAGTGGGAGTAAAATAGGTCAAATGTTCTAATTCGTTATAAAAAGCTAAAGGCATTGCTCGTGCTTTTTAACATTTCTTTTAAACACATGCCACTCATCGTAATGAGGAAAGTGAGATTTTAAGGGGAAATAAGTAGCAGACTGAAGGGAGGAGGTGAATGGAGGGGATCACAGAAGGATGGCTCCTCATTGGCAAACACAGAGTAGGGAATAGCTCAGGTGTGGCCAACCTGAGCCTGAGAAGGAGCCAGAATTTCCTATGTACATTGCCAAAGAGCCAGTAATATGTCAGCAGCTCCCCATCAGCTTCCCCACTACTCCCAGCGCCACCCACCCACCAGCAGCCCTGCCAATCAGCGCCTTCCCCTTCCCTCCCTATCAGCTGTTTTGTGGCATCCAGGAGGTTCTGGGGAGGAGGGGGAGGAGCAAGGGCACGGCAGGCTCAGGGAAGGGGTGGAATGGGGGCAGGGCCTGTGGCAGAGCCAGGGGTTGAGCAGTGAGCACCCCCCGGCATATTAGGAAGTTGGCGCCTGTAGTTCCAGCCCCGGAGTCAGTGCCTGTACAAGGAGCCGCATATTAACTTCTGAAGAGCCACATGTGGCTCCGGAGCCACAGGTTGGCCACCCCTACAATAGCTGAAAGGCACGTCAATGGCATGACCCGGAGACAGTGCAGCACATGCCGAGCGTAGCAGTTAGAACAGCAACAACAGCCATATTTACAGGATGAAGCACCATCCGTTACAGACTCTTCCATTAAGTCCCATAAAACATGGGCACCGGGAACGTTTTCTCCTGAACATAAGGAAGTTACTGGACAAGAAAAGGCTATTTCCCCCCCCCACACACACACACACGCCTCTCCAGCTTCAGCGTCTCAGTCCAATTTCTCTAATTTGTCACTCTGTCCTTTAGTTCCATCTTTTTCCATAAAAATGTCCAGCTGTCTCAAACCTCTCTTTGCTGTTTGCTTCAGTGGCCTTATTAGTTGTACTACTCCAGCTATTCCCATCTGCAACCCCTCCAAAGAGTCTGTCCTCCCCACTGCCACTTAACAGACCAAGCTGCAGTCGCTTCTGGTTTCCTTCCCACCCCCCGTCTGGAATATTGTCATTTGCTTCTAATTGGACTCTCCTGGGAAATAACCTGGAAAGTGCAGCAGTTACAAGTGTCTCTGCCTATCCACTTCTTGACATAGGAAGAGATCAGCAGTAATACGAGCTTTCTGTGATTCACACAACTATCTGTCTAGGTGCTTATCACAGCCTAACACCTGGCAGAAAGGCATAATGAGATCCAATGGTTGGAAGCTGAAGCTAGACAACTTCAGGCTAGAATAAGACAACATTTTAAGACTGAGGGCAATTAGCCATCAGAACAACCTACCTGGGGAATGTGGTGGATTTGCCATCAATGGAAGCTTTAAATCAAGACTGGATTGCTACAGCCTGGCCTCGTCCGTCTTCCAGACAGTCACCAGTCTGTTGTGAGTCGATCCAACCACTAGATCTCAGGTGTGTCTAAGCTCCCTGGGTCTAGGCAGAATTTAGTCACTGTTTTTAGCTCTGGGTCCATAGGGCACCCTCCCAGGTACAGACTTCTTGTCTGGTCACTTCCTTGGGATGTGGGACTCCAAAGTCCAGTCATCCTAATCCCTGGAACCAATGTCTCAGATCTCCCAAGCTCCCAGTTGCTCAAACTTGCTCCCCCAAATTTCCACTTAGCTGTGGTTACTCTGGGTTCTAGCTTAACCCCTTCAGGTACAAAGTGACAGGCAAGCAAGGAACACGGGCTTAGCAAAGGAATTTCTTAAGCACAGTCACTTTACTCTTAAAAAGCACGAGAGAGATCTTTGCAAAACAAGAGTCCTGAGATGCACCCTCACGCTAGTCTGACTCCTTCTGTGTGTCTAAGGTCTCACAAGCATTTCAGGTTAGGCAAAGTCCCTCCTGCCCCCTCTTTCTCTAGCCTGGTTTTCTCATATGTGGCAATGGATGCCTGCCCCACCTCCCATGGAAGCATCTGCCCTGAAATACTGACTCTGTCCCTTTTTGCTGACCATGCCTCAAGAATGTATCATTTAAAATGTATCCTTGTAACGAGATAGACTGGCCCTTTAAAATTGCAGAGGGAAGTCTCCAGGGCCATACTTCTCTGTTTCAGGGATTGGAGTGGAAAGACAGACCCATTGGACAAAGGAAACAGCCACTGAGAGAGAAGAACTGGTCCCAAGGTGGCAGTTTGTGGTTTGGAAAAGAACCCAGGCTGCTGATTCTGCATCACACCCAGAACCAGTGCTTTGAAGTATGGGTGGGACAAGGCTCTCCTCTCAGCCAGAAGGAATCATGGGAAGTATAATCCTTGGGTGGCTGGGTTTGTAGGCCTCCACAGAAAAGCATGCTGGGAAGAGAGAGATATAAACATAACAAAAGAGATTGTGGAAGGATTTGGAGATGCTAGTGCTCTCTTCCAGAGAGGGGAACTCTACCTGCTTAGTTGGGGCTTTGTCTTCCAGATTCATAGACTCATAGATTCTAGGACTGGAAGGGACCTTGAGAGGTCATCGAGTCCAGTCCCCTGCCCGCATGGCAGGACAAAATACTGTCTAGACCATCCCTGATAGACATCTAACCTACTCTTAAATATCTCCAGAGATGGAGATTCCACAACCTCCCTAGGCAATTTATTCCAGTGTTTAACCACCCTGATAGTTAGGAACTTTTTTCCTAATGTCCAACCTAGACCTCCCTTGCTGCAGTTTAAGCCCATTGCTTCTTGTTCTATCCTTAGAGGCTAAAGGTGAACAAGTTCTCCCTCCTCCTTATGACACCCTTTTAGATACCTGAAAACTGCTATCATGTCCCCTCTCAGTCTTCTCTTTTCCAAACTAAACAAACCCAATTCTTTCAGTCTTCCTTCATAGGTCATGTTCTCAAGACCTTTAATCATTCTTGTTGCTCTTCTCTGGACCCTTTCCAATTTCGCCACATCTTTCTTGAAACGCGGTGCCCAAAACTGGACACAATACTCCAGCTGAGGCCTAACCAGAGCAGAATAGAGCGGAAGAATGACTTCTCGTGTCTTGCTCACAACACACCTGTTAATACATCCCAGAATCATGTTTGCTTTTTTTGCAACAGCATCACACTGTTGACTCATATTTAGCTTGTGGTCCACTATAACCCCTAGATCCCTTTCTGCCGTACTCCTTCCTAGACAGTCTCTTCCCATTCTGTATGTGTGAAACTGATTTTTTCTTCCTAAGTGGAGCACTTTGCATTTGTCTTTGTTAAACTTCATCCTGTTTAACTCAGACCATTTCTCCAATTTGTCCAGATCTCTGTGGGGTGTCTGGATTCTAATCAGAAATGCCTCACAGAAAGAAGCTCACCAGTAAGGGGCCATTTGTTTGCTTATGAACTTCCACGCCAGACTATTTTAGGGTTACCATATTTCAGCAAGCAAAGAGGACGGGAGGAGCCCCGCCCTAGCCCCGCCCCTGCCCCTCCCACTTCCCACCCCCCTCAGAACCCCCAACCCTCCCCCCGTTCCTTGTCCCCTGACTGCCCCCTCCTGGGACCCCTGCCCCTAACTGCCCCCCAGGACTGCACCCCCTACCTAAGCCTCCCTGCCTCTTGTCCCCTGACTGCCCCCTCCTGAGACCCTCCCCCCCATCCTAACTGGCCCCCTAGGATCCTACCCCCTACCTGTACCCTGACTGCCCCAACCCTTATCCACACCCCCAGACAGACCCCTGGGACTCCCACACCCCATCCAACCACTCCCCACCCCCTGACAGCCCCCCCCCCAGAACTCCCGACCCATCTAAACCCCTCTGCTCCCTGTCCCCTGACTGCTCCGATCCCTCTCCCCACCCCTGCCCCCTGACAGCCCCGCCCCCAGAACTCCCAACCCCCCCCTCGCTCCTTGTCCCCTGACTGCCCCCTCCTGGGACCCCTGCTCCTAACTGCCCTCCAGAACCCCACCCCCTACCTAAGCCTCCCTGTTCCTTGTCCCCTAACTGCCCCCTCCTAAGACCCCCCACCCTAACTGCCCCCCAGGACCCTACCCCCTACCTGTACCCTGACTGCCCAAAACCTTCTCCACCCCCCCCAAAAAGCCCCCCCCCGAACTCCCGACCCCCCCCCCGTCTCTTGACTGCCCCCTCCAAAATCTCCCTGCCCCTTCTCCTGCCCCCTGACCCTGCCGCTCAGAACATGGTGTTGGGCTCTGTGCGGAGCCGGACACGTGGCTGCGCTCCCCAGCGCAACACACAACCCGGTCCCACCCCACCCAGTGCTGCCGGAGCGGGGCGCTGGCCAGCAGGGGAGGAGGAGCTGCCGAGGCCCGATGCAAATGGCCCGGCAGGCCGGCCGGCCCAGAATGCGGGGAGGAGGAGCTCTACAGCTGCTCCGGAGTCCAGCCCGGCAAGCTGCGGGGGAAGGGCTCTGGCTGCCAGAGCCCCATGCGAGCGGCTGAATTTCCTGCAGCCCTCCCAGCCTCGCTCTGCATGGGGGGGAAATCCCGGACATTTTTTGTGATTTACAAATTCCCCCGGACGCTATTTTTAACACAAAAAGCAGGACATGTCTGGGTAAATCCGGACGAATGGTAACCCTAGACTACTTTAAACGTCACTACCAGGCCTCTGGGAAAGTCTAGATTCTCCGAAGAAAGAAACCCATGGGGAAGGGCTGTATTTGTTTTGTTTTGAAGTATTGCCTGAATGCGGCCTTCTATGAAAAACCACAGTCCTACACTGACCAAAAGCCATTATAATCTGATGGCTGGTTTTGAGTTATAGTAAATGAAACTGGTGGTTCTCAGTCCACTTCCTGCTGGACAAATGTTTGTATCATATAACTGACCACCTACAGCTAGTGCAGATTCAAGGGTTCATGGGCTAGATGTCAAAACAGGTTGCAAGGGGTCATCTTTCCCATATTGCTAAATGGAAAGGGGGATGGTCTTGGGTGGAGCTGGCTGGAAAAATTCAGATGAAACTTCCATTTGTTAGAAATTCCCTTTCACTGAAATCTAAAAGTTTTTTGGAGACAGTTCAATTTCCATGAATTTCTGCCAGAATCCTGCCTGATTTCCCCTACCTGTCTCCTCAGCAGCCCCCCGGCAGGCCAACAGGGAACTCAGACTTCCAGGCTTGCAGGGCTTCCAGTGCTCATGGCTCAAGGACAGCCTGTCAGGGAGACTGCCCCAGAGCCAGGCCTCCATTCCCTTCTGCAGAGAATTTTAAGATGTTTGGTTTTAGTTCCAAATCAGAACAAAACCAAACGTCAAAACATTGAAATCCTCCATGAAATGGCAGAATCACCTTTCTCTGCCCAGCTCTAGTCCTAGCTATATGAAAGGGCAGGGAGGGGGAGAAGGTGCCCCCGTATGGAAAAGCTGGTCTACATATTGAAACATCTGAGAACCGGTGCCCTAACTGACAATCTTAGCAGAGTGGCTGAGCACAAAAGAGGGGTGAATAAAAACACTTTTGGGCAAATTCTGGCCTCATAGACTTTAAGGCCAGAAAGGACCATCGTGATCATCTAGTCTGACCTCCTGCACATTGCAGGCCACAGAACCTCACCCACCCACTCCTGTAATAGACCCCTAACCTCTGGTTGAGTTACCAAAGTCCTCAGATCATGATTTAAAGGCTTCAAGTTACAGAGAATCCACTATTTACACTAGTTTAAAACTGCAAGTGACCCATGCTGCAGAGGAAGGTGAAAACCCCCAGCGTCTCTGTCAATCTGGCCTGGGGGGAAATTCCTTCCCAACCCCAAATATGGAGATCAGTTAGACCCTGAGCATGTGAGCAAGACCCACCAGCCAGACACCCTGCGAAAGGATTCTCTGTAGTAACTCGGACCCCTCCCCATCAAGTGTCCCATCACAAGCCATTGGAGATATTTGCCACTAGCAGTCACAGATCAGCTACATGCCATTGTAGGCAATCTCGTCATACCGTCCCCTCCATAAACTTATCAAGCTCAGTCTTGAAGCCAGTTAGTTTTTTTGCCCCCACTGCTCCCCTTGGAAGGCGGTTCCAGAACTTCACTCCTGTGATGGTTAGAAACCTTCGTCTAATTTCAAGAATAAACTCATTGATGGCGAGTTTATATCTGTTTGTTCTTGTGTCCACGCTGGTGCTTAGCTTAAATAACTCCTCTCCCTCCCTAGTATTTATCCCTCTGATGTATTTATAGAAAGCAATCATATCTCCCCTTGGCCTTCATTTGGTTAGGCTAAACAAGCCAAGCTCTTTGAGTCTCTTCTCATAAGGTAGGTTTTCCATTCTTCGGATCATCCTAGTAACCTTCTCTGCACCTATTCCACTTTGAATTCATCTTTCTTAAACATGGGAGACCAGAATTGCATACAGTGTTCCAGATGAGGTCTCATCAGTGCCTTGTATAATGGAACTAACACGTCCCTATCTTCTGGAAATACCTCCCCTGATGCATCCCTAGGACATTAGCCTTTTTCACGGCTGCATCACATTGGTGGCTCATAGTCATCCTGTGATCAACCAGGTCTTTCTCCTCCTCTGTCTCTTGCAATGGGTAAGTGCTGAGCTTATAGCAAAAATTCTTATTGTTAGTCCTTAAGTGCATGACCTTGCACTATTCAATTTCACCCCATTTCTATTATACCAGTTTTCTGGGTCATCCAGATCTTCTTGTATTATATTCTGGTCCTCCTCCATATTGGCAATACCTCCCAATGTTGTGCCTTCTGCATATTTTATTAGCACACTCCCACTTTTTGACCTGTAATTATTCGACCAGGTGAACTCACCTGCCATGGGTATAACTGAGGGCAGTTTACTGGTACTTAGTTCTTTATATCTGCAAAGCACTACATTACCCAATTAATCCTCAGACCTCCCTGGAAGGTAGATAAATGTAGGTGGGTTTGCATTCTTCAAGCACACCCACTTGTGCTATAGCATGCCGCTGGAATCCCCTACCTCAGTTTCCCTGAAGGGTCCTGGAAATAGAATCCTAGGATTAGAAGGGACCGCAAGGGTCATCTAGTCTAACCCCCTTCCAAGATGCAGGATTTGTTGTGTCTAAACCATCCAAGACGGATGGCTTTCCAGCCTCCTTTTAAAAATCTCCAGTATAGGGAAGTTGTGGAAACTCCTTGACACTGTTCCATTGTCCTACTGTTCTTACAGTGAGGAAGTTTTTCCTGAGATTTAATCTAAATCTGCTATGCTGTAGTTTGAACCCATTGCCTCTTGTCTGCCCTCTGTGGCAAGAGAGAACAGCTTTCCTCCATCTTTTTTATGGCAGCCTTTCAAGTATTTGAAGACCGCTGTCATGTCCCCCCTCAATCTCCTCTTTTCCAAACTAAACATACCCAGTTCCTTCAGCCATTGCTCATATGGTTTGCATTCCATCCCTTTGATCATCTTTGTCACTCACCTCTGGATCCTTCCCAGTTTCTCTACAGCCTTTCTATACATTGATGACCAAACTGGACACAGTACTTCAGCGGAGTCCTAACCAGCGCCAAGTAGAGCGGTATAATCACCTCTTGTGACTTGCATGCTATGCCTCTGTTAATGCACCCTAAAATTGCATTTGCTTTTTTTGCAACAGCATTGCATTGCTGACTCATGTTGAGGTTGTGATTCACCACAACTCCCAGATCCTTCTCAGCGGTGCTGCTACCACACCGGTTATCCCCCATTCTGTTTTTGTGCATTTGGTTTTTCTTCCCTAAGTGTAGCACCTTACATTTGTCTTTGCTGAATTTCATTTTGTTGTCTATAGCCCAGTTCTCCAATTTATCAAGATCCCTCTGAATTTTAGCTCTATCTTCCAAAGTGTTGGCAATGCCCCCTAAATTTGTATCATCTGCAAATTTAATCAGTGTGCTCTATTCCTCCATCCAGGTAATCTAGTCCTAATCCAGTCACAGCCAAGATCTTTGAAACAATATCCCCCTTCTCCTGGGATCTAAATTATTAAATATCACTCCGCTCCCAAACGGCCTCTTTCCACTCACCCTTCAGCTTTAGGGATCACAGTCCCCCTTTTTGGGACTGTTTCCAGTCCTGGCCTGTAGACTCTCTGCTCAGGTTCAGGGTTTTCACAGCCCTGTTTCTTGGGGCAGCATCCTGCCTGAGTTCTGCCTCTCAGGAATACTAGCAGGAGCTCCTTTTTCAGTCACTCACCCAGTCAACTAATCACTCATGTGACCTCCCCAGGTGGGTCTAATAACGCCAAGCACCTGTCTCCACTGGCTGGGAGAGTGGGGATCCTTGCTCCCTCCCATTCTCCAGGCCCCAGGCCCTTAAAGGAACATGTTCTGGGTTTTCCTATACCTCACCCTCCCGGACACTATTCCCCAGGACCATCTTCTTCTCTCCTGGCTTCCGTTATTTCTTTTAGCTTCATTCACTTTCTCTAGACACACAAAACAGGGTACGTACCTTTTGTGCCCTTACCCCATTACAGTAAGCTATATTGTCCCCATTTTACAGACAGGAAAGCTGAGATACAAACAGGTTAAATGCCTTGCTTACGGCCACTTTGCAAATTGGTGGTAGAGTCAGTATTAAACGTGAATAGTTGGTTAGCTATCCAGTACCTAATCCTTCCTTGAGGTGCTGAGGTATGCTGCCCGGCAGTGAGGGAAGTTTGCACACTGCTCCTATTTGGTCTGGGTGAGTTTTGCTGCGAGCTAAAAGACTGCAGTCTCCAGGGCTGTCAAGCCACCTTTAACTATAACTGAATTGTAACAGAGCTTTTGCAGTTTTGCTTGGTTTACTTTGTTCCTTTGATGTGCAAGGATTTAGTGACATGCTTAGCAATACTGTAGCATGATAGACATTGCATAAAATCTAATCACTGCTGGTGCAGAAGCTTTCAGATTTAAAGGCTCACTTGCTACCACAGACATGTAGCTGCCTGACTACAGGCTTTTGGCCTGAGACTCAGGCTTTGGTGGGATTTCTCTGAACCCTTTGCAGCACCACAGCTGAAGGCACCAAGGCACATGCACCATGCTATTACTGTGAAACTGACGTTGACTGGCCTAAAAGAGAAACATAGGGATAGCCAGTAATGTCACTGCCTAAAAATGCCTTCTTGCACCTTCAGCTCAAGAGGAAACTTAGTCCCTTCCTCCTGGATGAAGACCTGGGCACAGTGATCTGAGTATTTGTCACTGTCAGGCTGGATTACTGTAATTCACTGTCTCTGAAGATGAATGCGTAACCCTTCTGCCAGATGGAACTGGCAGCAACAAGGACTGGGTTCAGTATCTAGGGGCTCCTTTTTAACAATACAACACAAAACTGAATCAAGCCCCCACCCAGTAACTTGGGCAAATTACACCACCCCCCCCGGGCACCTGTACACACTTCCCCTCTCGCAAGCACTGAGTGAGTGTGTAGAAAAGAAATGTTTAATAACGAGGGGACAGTAACCCAGCATTAACTTGGGAAAACACCGCACGCGTGGTTCCATAAGCATAAGACCAGGAGCAAAACACCCACCCCAGAGTACGTCTTTTGCTTCAGGTTCTTAAGTCCAACAAACAAAAGTTCCTTTAACCAGCCCTTCCCCACTCCCTCCACAGCACCCCACTCACAGTTGTTGTCCTTGGTCAGTGAAAACTCAGAGATCAGAGGTGCATTCACATGAGTTCACCTCCCACCCGGAGAGCGGGGGAGTAAAAGCACCTTGCTTGCTCCTTTGGCAGCTCTACCATCAGCCACTCTGTTCTATTGCACACTCTGGGATGTCTAAAGGTCCCACCAGCTCAGGGCCGGCTCCAGGCACCAGCGAAGGAAGCAGGTGCCTGGGGCGGCCAATAGAAAGGGGCAGCAGCCCGTCTGTTGTTGGGGCAGCACTTCCGGGTCTGCGGCGGCAATTCGGCGGCGGGTCCTTTACTCCGTCTTCTGCTTCGGTGGCACTTCGGCAGCAGCTCAATCAGGTTTGTTTGTTTGTTTGATTTTTTGCTGCTTGGGGCAGCAAAAAAGCTGGAGCCAGCCCTGCACCAGCTAACACAGCTCTCAGTGAGTTCGGCTGTTACTGGGGGAGCCTCACTGCTAGCGCAGGCTGGGCAGTCTTTTTCACCAGAGGCACTGTCCCAAAGCAGGTCTAATGCTTAGGCCTGGTTATCAGTTATTTCAACTCTATTGATCTGCAACAAAGGACTCTCCATTGAGTCTTAATCAGCTCTGTCATTACACAGTGGAAAGAGGAAGGGTTATATGGTGCCTAAGGCCCTGAGGCAGCACGCACACCAGATACAAATCTTATCCCCACCCTCTCTCATCTCCCCTGGCTTTTGGCACCCCTACCCCCTGCTTAGCAAGTGCCCTTCAGCTGTGGCTAAGTCATAGAATCACAGAAGATTAGGGTTGGAAGAGACTTCAGGAGGTCATCTAGTCCAATGCCTTGCTCAAAGGACCAACACCAACTAAATCATCCGAGCCAAGACTTTGTCAAGCCTGACCTTAAAAACCTCTAAGGAAGGAGATTCCACCACCTCTCTAGGTAACTCAGTCTAGTGCTTCACCACCCTCCTAGTGAAATAGTTTTTCCTAATATCCAACCTAGACCTCCCCCACTGCAATTTGAGACCATTGTTTCTTGTTTTGTCATCTGCCACCACTGAGAACAGCCTAGCTCCATACTCTTTGGAACCCCCCTTCGGGTAATTTAAGGCTGCTATCAAATCCCCCCTCACTCTTCTCTTCTGCAGACTAAATAAGCCCAGTTCCCTCAGCCTCTCCTCATAAGTCATGTGCCCCAGCTCCCTAATAATTTTCATTGCCCTCTGCTGGACTGTCTCCAATTTTTCCACATCCCTTCTGTAGTGGGGGGCCCAAAACTGGACACAGTACTCCAGATGTGGCCTCAACAGTGTTGAATAGAGGGGAATAGTCCCTCAATCAGGGCATGCCAAACACAGTTCTGCTGTCCTTTAGTCACACAACAATGGTAACACACTTTATTACCCCTGCCCCACAATAATAAAGTGACTTGCAATCCAAAACCAGCCAGAAGTGATCATTTGGGCAAAGCAGCCCTGTAACGGTGTTGGGACTCACCACCGCAGCGCCTCCTGCTAGTTGTCTCCAGGAATTAGCTCAGTCCAGTGAAGCGCCCTCTTCTGGTGGTGTGCCACCCATTGTCTCGCCCTTGTTTGGTGTCTGAGCCCGCGTTGCTTCCCGCTCGGCAGCGTCCTCTTCAGGACACTGCCCTCCAGCAGTGCCCACTGCTCCGGTCTCACCCCCTTCCGGGGGTCTGGTGTTATCAGCAGTCTCTCTATGCCCCAGCCACCATGTCCAACCACACACCCCAAAGTCTAATCCCTCTTGTCAGGGATCTGGCACAGTCTATGATGGCCGCTCCCTACGGCCAATGGCTGGGTGTACTGCAAGGGGGGAAGGGGGGGGACCCAGGCCCACCCACTACTCTGGGTCCCAACCCAGGGACCCTCTAGTGGCAGCCATCCAGCCCTCCTTCTCTCCCTCTGTCCACGTCCCTGGGCCGTTTCCCCTTCGGCCCCTCGCACCGGCTAGGCCCTTCCCCTCAGGTCCTGCAGCCTGGCAGACACCAGGCTGGAGTTCCTTTCTGCTCCCCCGGGCCTGCCCAGCATTGCGCTGCGCTGTCCCAGGTGCTAGTCTCCCACTTCTGGAGACAGACCTTCCCCTCTTAAAGGCCTGGGACAGACTGACTGCTCTCTCCCTGAGCAGCCTTTTTATAGGGCTGAGCCTGGCCCTGATTGGCTGCCTCCAATCTGGGCCCTGATTGGCTCACATTAAGCCCTTTTTTGATTGGCTTCCCATCTGCGCAGGCCCACTGGCCTGCTGCAGCCCACTCTCTCAGTGAGTGGGGCAGTCCACCCCACTACGAGCCCCACCATACTGCACACATAGGCATCGTGGGTGTGTCTATGCAAACAAGGTCAGTGCCTGAATTCTTCCCCCCCTGCTCATTACTAGATGTCAAGGGAGAGCTCATTCAGACCATGCTTACATCTGTGAAGAAAATGCATGGGCTGCAGCTGGCGAAGACTGCCTGCCTTCTCCATGCTCAAGACCCTGGCTGCAAGTCAACTACCAATGCCAGTTTAAGGCTTTAGTCCTAATCTTCAAAGCAATTAATGGATCAAGCCCCAGCTACTTCAAAGACCAAATTGTGGCCTATGCACCAATACAACAGCTGTGCTCCTCTGGGAGAATGCACACCACAAAGCCCAGGATGGAAGCTGGGGACAAAGCGTTCTCCATGATCTCATTGGGAGTTAGCACCTACCCTGCTTAGGTGTTTTTGAAAATCCTACTAGGTGCCTACCTGCAACTTCAGGTGCCTAAATACCTTTGAAAATCTGGCCCCTGGATACTATGATGATGGGTGGCAGTATAAAACACTAAGCAGGACTGATAGTGTGCTATTCAGGCAGGCTGCAGAGCAGACAGTTCTGCATCCCTATTGCCTTACAGGAGGCAGTATAGTGATTTAAGAATAACTCATTCTCACCTCCACATCCCAAATGGCAGAGGAGCTTGGCTGTGGGTTGGAGGAGCTAGAGCAGGTCAGCTGAGAGGAAAATGTCTCATTGTAGTGCATCTCCTCACTGAAGCTCTGATCCTGCACCATTAATGCCAATGGGTGTTTTGACTTCAGTGAGCACAGTATCAAGCTCTAGAGCCCAAAACATCAGAGGATTTAGGCTCCTAATTTCCATTGACTTAAACAGAAGTTAGGAGCCTGAATACTAGGGCTGTCAATTAATCACAGTTAACCCATGCGATTAACTCAAAAAAATGAATCGTGATTTAAAAAATTAATCGCAGTTAATCTCAGTTTTAATCACACTTTTAAACAATACACTACCAATGGAAATTTATTCACTATTGTGGATGTTTTTCTACATTTTCATATTTATTGTAGTCTGTGTTGTAATTGAAATCAAAGTGTATATTATTTTTGATTACAAATATTTGCACTAAAAATGATAAACAAAAGAAATAGTATTTTTCAGTTCACCTCATTCAAGTAGTGTAGTGCAATCTCTTTGTTGTGAAAGTGCAACTTACAAATGTAGATTTTTTTTGTTATGTAACTGCACTCAAAAACAAAACAATGTGAAACTTCAGAGCCTACAAGTCCACTCAGTCCTACTTCTTGTTCAGTCAATTGCTAAGACAAACAAGTTTGTTTACATTTATGGGAGATAATGCTGCCTATTTCTTATTTACAATGTCACCAGAAAGTGAGATCAGACATTTGCATGGCACCTTTGTAGCTGGCATTGCAAGGTATTTACATGCCAGATATGCTAAACATTCGTATGCCCCTTCATGCTTCAGCCACCATTCCAGAGGACGTGCTTGCATGCTGATGACGCTTGTTAAAAAAAAATGCGTTAATTAAATTTGTGACTGAACTCCTTGGGGGAGAATTGTATGTCTCCTGCTCTGTTTTACCCACATTCTGCCATATATTTCATGTTATAGAAGTCTCGGATGATGATCCAGCACATGTTGTTCATTTTAAGAACACTTTCACTGTAGATTTCACAAAACGCAAAGAAGGTACCAATGTGAGATTTCTAAAGATAGCTACAGCACTCGACCCACGGTTTAAGAATCTGACGTGCCTTCCAAAATCTGAGAGGGACGAGGTGTGAAGCATGCTTTCAGAAGTCTTAAAACAGCAACACTCCAATGCAGAAAATACAGAGCCCGAACCATCAAAAAAGAAAATCAATCTTCTGCTGGTGGCATCTGACTCAGATAATTAAAGTGAACATGCGTCGGTCCGCACTGCTTTGGATTGTTATCGAGCAGAACCCGTCATCAGCATGGACGCATGTCCCCTGGAATGGTGGTTGAAGCATGAAGGGACATATGAATCTTTAGCGCATCTGGCACGTAAATATCTTGCGACTTCGGCTACAACAATGCCATGCAAACGCCTATTCTCACTTTCAGTGACATTGTAAACAAGAAGCGGGCAGCATTGTCAACTGCAAATGTAAACAAACTTATTTGTCTGAGATATTGGCTGAAGTAGGACTGAGTGGACTTGCAGGCTTTACAATTTTACATTGTTTTATTTTTAATGCAATTTTTGTACATAATTCTACATTTGTAAGTTCAACTTTCATGATAAAGAGACTGCACTACAGTACTTTTATTAGGTGAATTGAAAAATACTGTTTCTTTTGTTTTTTTACAGTGCAAATACTTGTAATAAAAAATAAATATAAAGCGAGCATTGTACACTTTGTATTCTGTGTTGTAATTGAAATCAATATATTTGAAAATGTAGAAAACATCCAAAAATATTTAAATAAATGGTATTCTATTATTAACAGTGCGATTAATCACACGATTAATTTTTTTAATTGCTTGACAGCCCTACTAAAAACCTTTGAGCAGTGGGTCTCAACCTTTCCAGACTACTGTACCCCTTTCACGAGTCTGATTTGTCTACATACCAACAAGTTTCACCTCACTTAAAAACTACTTGCTTACAAAATCAGACATAAAAATACAAGAGTGTCACAGCGCATTATTACTGAAAAATGGCTGACTTTCTCATTTTTACCATATAATTATAAAATAAATCAATTGGAATATAAATATTGTACTTACATTTCAGTGTATAATATATAGAGCAGTATAAAAAGTCATCGGATGAAATTTTAGTTTGTACTGACTTCGCTAGTGCTTTTTATGTAGCCTGTTGTAAAACTAGGCAAATATCTAGATGAGTTGATGTACCCCCTGGAAGACCTCTGTGTACCCCCATTGATACACATACCCGGGGTTGAGAACAACTGCCTTTGAGGAGCT
The DNA here is from genome assembly GCF_028017835.1 of Emys orbicularis. Classification (NCBI taxonomy): domain Eukaryota; kingdom Metazoa; phylum Chordata; order Testudines; family Emydidae; genus Emys; species Emys orbicularis. The sequence goes on from NC_088683.1 coordinate 353,352,503, forward strand.
GAGCTATATAGTCTGTACTGAACTGAACACAAAATGGACTGCTGATCCCCTTGAGATTTAAAGTTATAGTACACAGGAAAGAAAGGCATAAACATTACATAGCTACACCACAAACACTACAAGGAAAAAATGGTGACCCATAAGAAAAATGAAACCCATCCCCAGGCTTGCAGTAAAATGGTAAAATATTGCAAAATTGTAAAATGATTTCAAATTTCTACTGCGCTCTCTTTCCCCCCCCCCTAAGAACAAAACACAGGAGCTTATCCAAGAGCTGCGGCCCTAAAAATTGTTGATGGGGATTTAGGTTTTTGAATTTTATAATGAAAACCTTCCCTACAAAATATTGCCCCATAGTCTCCTATGAAACTCTGGGCGAATATGCATCACATTTCTTTTCCAAAGTGTCTTGGGATTTTTTTCCCCTTCTGTTTCATTATCACCACCAGGCAGACCTCTGCTAAGAGTATAGATCACCTCACCTACATGGAGAATCTGTCCAGAGTGGGGATCTGAGCCAGAAAATCCCTCTGCATGGGCAGACCCCTCTGCCCATACAGAGCTTGTGGCAAGATCAGGGCTTAGCTGAGCCCACTTTAATAGCATTCCAGATGCAGGAATCAACTTGTTAATTGACTCATGTTTCAAAACCCCTAACCTTTTCATCCTTGTCATCTGTACCTGTTAAAGGCATTCCTGATAAAGGAATCATTTGTAATTAAATAATATTTTTAAAAGCCCCTGTCTGACCACTTATCTAACTCCTCTCCATTACCTAGTCCATATAACACTGTGAAATGGTAATTACTGCAGGCACTAAAATCTATACATCTGCCTGTCTAGCTAAGGTACTTACTGTAATAATTAGGCACTGATTCCTGATTACTGCAGAAATCCCCCCTGAGAGGCATCTACTGCTATAGTCCTCAGCCAGGATCAGGGCCCTGTACTGCTAGCTAGTGTAGATATACACACAGTAAGACACTGCCATTGCAGGAAAGAATTTGCAATCTAAAGCTCTGATCCTGCAAATGCTTATGCCTATGAGCATTGCTGCTGAGTTCAGTGTGACTGCTCACATGCATAGGTGGTTCTATTCTGTTTCTCTATAGGGTCTTACACCACACTTACCAGCATAGTCTCTGAGCACGTTGCAGTAGTGCACTGAGCCATGGAAGAGAAGTGTGTGCAGGGCAGTGTCTTGTTCTGATTTGGGGGTAGTGGTGGTTTTGATTTGAATTAGGTTTTTTTTTGGGGGGGGGGGGGGTTGTTTGGTTGTTGTTGTTTTTTAAATATACATGTTGTTCTGTATTTATTTTGGAGAAGGCAGGTCAAAGAAATGTGCCTTGCTCTTGGAGCGGACGTTGGTGAGGTCTGCTATGATCCTTTGTTCCTGGGGGGGAAGTTCCTTCTACAGACCAGCCCTCAAGAAAGTTCTGTCTCCTGCCCAGTCGACCTTTCTCTTATTGTTCTATTGGGTCAGAGGGGTGAAGCTGTCAATCACAGTCTTCATCCCAGAGCTTTAGGTGGTCTCTTGAGTTGGGGACTAATTTAAGACAAGAATGCACCAAAAAGGTATAATAAACAGAACAAAATGGAACAGGGAAGATGACGGTAACCGGGGCATGGCTACATAGACTAGCTCTGAGAACAAGCAGGCAGTTTTGAGTCAGTTATTATGTTTGTATATAAACTTCTTCTTCTTGTATGCAGACATCAGAGTTCAATGTCCAACTTCCATAACCAGAGGACAGCCTCTGTATCAAGGGAGGCTAGGGATTGTAGATGTCTGGTCGGACACTCTTCCAGCACATGAGTTATTGTCTGCAACGTTGCCCCACGGTCACGGCATGGAGAGAAAGACGGGCCAATCCCGGGCATAGCTCTGGCAACTCTCTATGAGCCAGAGAGTAGCCTGTTGAGCCTGGTCCAGGAGCTACAATCATGGAAACAGGCCTACAGTCTACAAGGAGGGAGGTGCAGCAATGGACTCCTCAATTTACATGGTGTGTTGGACTCTTTCCTACCAATGATTCCCCTCTGTAAGAACAGTTTTCAGCTTCCGGTGGTGCTGATGATCTGTGCATGGTAAAGGACTAGTAACGCTCTTGTCCAAGAGTGCATGGGCTGCCGTAGTAAAGGGCTGTCAAGAGGTCAGCTGTCGTGTCACACCCTGGTCTGCATATTGGGATTCCTCCCCTGAATAAGAGCAGACTGTTGAGTTGGCGCTGTGTGTGGTTTCCTGTCTGAGAATGGGGCATCGTCCAACTGGAGATATAATAGGTTGGTTCCATCTGTTGCAGCTCTCCAAGCAGACTTAATAGCATTGGCATCTCGTTGAAGGTCTGACGGAGCTGATAGCACATACAAACTGGAGGTTGGTGTATAATTCAAGCAACCACGAATAATTTGAGTGCCTGGATTCACCTCCGTGTCAACAAGCTGAGTGTGGCAACTGCACCCCCAAACCACAGAGCAAACTCCAGAGCAGCGGCCCCCAGGAGCCGGCCAACAGGGCTGCTAACAGGGGAGTTTAAGTGGGAGTGAGTCTCATTGGAGGAGAAGTGCTTGTATGTGTAGAGGCCTGGAGGGGCAGTGTGCTGAGCCCCGAGCCCTGAGTAGGGGCTCCGCCCTGATTAGGGGGCGGAGCTTGGCTGATTAGGGGGCCTATAAAAGAGGCCTCCCAGCCGAGCAGCGGCCCTAGCAGCGAGCAGCGGCCCCCAGGAGCCGGCCAACAGGGCTGCTAACAGGGGAGTTTAAGTGGGAGTGAGTCTCATTGGAGGAGAAGTGCTTGTATGTGTAGAGGCCTGGAGGGGCAGTGTGCTGAGCCCCGAGCCCTGAGTAGGGGCTCCGCCCTGATTAGGGGGCGGAGCTTGGCTGATTAGGGGGCCTATAAAAGAGGCCTCCCAGCCGAGCAGCGGCCCTAGCAGCGAGCAGCGGCCCCCAGGAGCCGGCCAACAGGGCTGCTAACAGGGGAGTTTAAGTGGGAGTGAGTCTCATTGGAGGAGAAGTGCTTGTATGTGTAGAGGCCTGGAGGGGCAGTGTGCTGAGCCCCGAGCCCTGAGTAGGGGCTCCGCCCTGATTAGGGGGCGGAGCTTGGCTGATTAGGGGGCCTATAAAAGAGGCCTCCCAGCCGAGCAGCGGCCCTAGCAGCGAGCAGCGGCCCCCAGGAGCCGGCCAACAGGGCTGCTAACAGGGGAGTTTAAGTGGGAGTGAGTCTCATTGGAGGAGAAGTGCTTGTATGTGTAGAGGCCTGGAGGGGCAGTGTGCTGAGCCCCGAGCCCTGAGTAGGGGCTCCGCCCTGATTAGGGGGCGGAGCTTGGCTGATTAGGGGGCCTATAAAAGAGGCCTCCCAGCCGAGCAGCGGCCCTAGCAGCGAGCAGCGGCCCCCAGGAGCCGGCCAACAGGGCTGCTAACAGGGGAGTTTAAGTGGGAGTGAGTCTCATTGGAGGAGAAGTGCTTGTATGTGTAGAGGCCTGGAGGGGCAGTGTGCTGAGCCCCGAGCCCTGAGTAGGGGCTCCGCCCTGATTAGGGGGCGGAGCTTGGCTGATTAGGGGGCCTATAAAAGAGGCCTCCCAGCCGAGCAGCGGCCCTAGCAGCGAGCAGCGGCCCCCAGGAGCCGGCCAACAGGGCTGCTAACAGGGGAGTTTAAGTGGGAGTGAGTCTCATTGGAGGAGAAGTGCTTGTATGTGTAGAGGCCTGGAGGGGCAGTGTGCTGAGCCCCGAGCCCTGAGTAGGGGCTCCGCCCTGATTAGGGGGCGGAGCTTGGCTGATTAGGGGGCCTATAAAAGAGGCCTCCCAGCCGAGCAGCGGCCCTAGCAGCGAGCAGCGGCCCCCAGGAGCCGGCCAACAGGGCTGCTAACAGGGGAGTTTAAGTGGGAGTGAGTCTCATTGGAGGAGAAGTGCTTGTATGTGTAGAGGCCTGGAGGGGCAGTGTGCTGAGCCCCGAGCCCTGAGTAGGGGCTCCGCCCTGATTAGGGGGCGGAGCTTGGCTGATTAGGGGGCCTATAAAAGAGGCCTCCCAGCCGAGCAGCGGCCCTAGCAGCGAGCAGCGGCCCCCAGGAGCCGGCCAACAGGGCTGCTAACAGGGGAGTTTAAGTGGGAGTGAGTCTCATTGGAGGAGAAGTGCTTGTATGTGTAGAGGCCTGGAGGGGCAGTGTGCTGAGCCCCGAGCCCTGAGTAGGGGCTCCGCCCTGATTAGGGGGCGGAGCTTGGCTGATTAGGGGGCCTATAAAAGAGGCCTCCCAGCCGAGCAGCGGCCCTAGCAGCGAGCAGCGGCCCCCAGGAGCCGGCCAACAGGGCTGCTAACAGGGGAGTTTAAGTGGGAGTGAGTCTCATTGGAGGAGAAGTGCTTGTATGTGTAGAGGCCTGGAGGGGCAGTGTGCTGAGCCCCGAGCCCTGAGTAGGGGCTCCGCCCTGATTAGGGGGCGGAGCTTGGCTGATTAGGGGGCCTATAAAAGAGGCCTCCCAGCCGAGCAGCGGCCCTAGCAGCGAGCAGCGGCCCCCAGGAGCCGGCCAACAGGGCTGCTAACAGGGGAGTTTAAGTGGGAGTGAGTCTCATTGGAGGAGAAGTGCTTGTATGTGTAGAGGCCTGGAGGGGCAGTGTGCTGAGCCCCGAGCCCTGAGTAGGGGCTCCGCCCTGATTAGGGGGCGGAGCTTGGCTGATTAGGGGGCCTATAAAAGAGGCCTCCCAGCCGAGCAGCGGCCCTAGCAGCGAGCAGCGGCCCCCAGGAGCCGGCCAACAGGGCTGCTAACAGGGGAGTTTAAGTGGGAGTGAACAGGGGGAGGTGGAAGGGGAGGCAGGTGTGCTCTGTTCCCTCAGAGGCTGCAGGCAGAGACCACAGCAGCCATGAGCCAGGCAGCAGGGGACACAATGCAGATGAAAGCATGTAGCAGCTGCGGTATGTATATAGTCCTAGCAGGTGCACCTGATCAGAGGTATGTCTGTATGAAATGCCGCCTACTTGCCCTGTTAGAGGAAAAGGTTCGGGGGTTGGAGATGCAGGTAGAGACCCTGGTAGAGTTTAGAAGGGGGTTTGAGCAGCTAATGGAGCAAAGGCAAGGGGTGGCTGAAGGGGCATGCTCAGGGGTGCAGGTGGAAGCGGGGGCTATGGTCTGTGAGGGGGGAATGTCGGGGGGAGAACAAGAGCAGTGGAAGCATGTGACCGTGAGAAGCAGGCCAAGGAAAAGGAGGGCTAGTGAGGGGGAAATAGAACTCAGGAACAGGGTTGGGTGTTTGGCTAACGAGGAGGGGACGCAGCAGGTGGTACCTGATGGTGGGAGGCAGAGGAAGAAAAGAAGGGCAGCTAGTCCAATACACAGGGGGGAAGAGTTGATGGAAGTAGCATCAACACTTGGCCCCGGGAGGATTCAGGATGGCAATAGGGGGACTATAAGGGAAAATAGAGACAGACAGGAGTTACGGCCGCAGGGAACAGGGGATAGATTGGTAGATTGCGCTGCCCCCAGGCAAAGGCAGGTTTATGTGATTGGGGACTCCTTACTGAGGAGGTTAGACAGGCCTGTGACCAGGGCGGACCCGGAAAACAGAAGGGTGTGCTGTCTGCCGGGCGCTAAGATACGGGATGTGGACCTGCGGTTGAAAAGGATCCTAAAAGGAGCGGGTAAGAACCCCTTGATCGTCCTTCATGTAGGAACGAATGACACGGCTAGGTTCTCGCTAGAGAGAATCAAGGGAGATTATGCCAGGCTGGGGAAGACGCTTAAGGAAGTCGAGGCTCAGATTATCTTCAGTGGGATTCTGCCTGTTCCTAGAGAAGGACAGCAAAGGGCAGACAGGATTGTGAGGATAAATAGCTGGCTAAGGGAGTGGTGCTATAAGGAGGGCTTTGGGATGTATGGCCACTGGGAGGCTTTCGGGGACAGACAGCTGTTCTCGCGGGATGGACTTCACCTGAGTAGGGAAGGAAATAGACTTCTGGGAGGGAGGCTGGCTCATCTCATCAAAAGGGCTTTAAACTAGGAACTTGGGGGAGACGGTTGGGAGATGTCCAGTTGATCTCCACGCCAGATTCCAACACTGAAAAAGAGGGCGAGGAGAAAAGCACAGATATAGGTAGGGGTAGGGAATTGGACATAAGAAGGAGGGGGCAGATGGACACTACTGGGTCCGTACCAAAGTGCATAACTAATGGGAGAATGGATAGACAGCATATGGTAAGATGTTTATACACCAATGCGAGAAGCCTAGGTAACAAAATGGAGGAATTGGAGCTCCTGGTCCAAGAAATGAAACCTGATATCGTAGGAATAACCGAAACGTGGTGGAATGGTAGTCATGACTGGAGTACAGGTATGGAAGGGTATGTGCTGTTTAGGAATGACCGGAAAAAAGGTAAAGGTGGGGGTGTGGCATTGTATGTCAATAATGAGCTAAAATGTAAAGAAATAATAAGTGATGGAATGGATAAGACGGAGTCTGTCTGGGCAACAATTACACTGGGTAAAAGAACTACTAGAGCCTCCCCTGAGATACTGCTTGGGGTGTGCTATAGACCGCCGGGATCTAGCCTGGATGCGGACAGAGAACTATTTAATGTTTTTAAGGAAGTAAAAACTAATAAGAGCTGTGTGATCATGGGGGACTTTAACTTCCCAGACATAGATTGGGGAACAAATGCTAGTAACAATAATAGGGCTCAGATGTTTCTAGACGTGCTAGCAGATGAATTCCTTCATCAAGTAGTAGCTGAACCGACGAGGGGGGATGCCATTTTAGATTTGGTGCTGGTGAGTAGTGAGGACCTCGTTGAGGAAATGGTTGTAGGGGACAACCTTGGCTCGAGTGACCATGAGCTAATTTGGTTTAAACTAAATGGAAGGGTTAACAGAAATAAAACTATGACTGTGACTAAGGTTTACGATTTCAAAAAGGCCAACTTTAATAAATTAAGGCAACTACTTAGGGAAGTGGATTGGGCTAACATACTTAGAGAGCTAAAGGCAGATGAGGCCTGGGATTATTTCAAGCTGAAGTTGCACGAGCTGTCCGAGGCCTGTATCCCGAGAAAGGGGAAACGGTCAGTAGGCAGGGGAATTAGACCCAGCTGGATGAGCGGGCGTCTCAAAGGGGCGATTAAGAAAAAACAGAAAGCGTACAAAGAATGGAAGAGAGGAGAGATCGGCAAAGAAACCTACCTTATTGAGGTCAGAGCATGTAGGGATGCGGTGAGAAAGGCCAAAAGCCGTGTAGAGTTGGACCTCGCGAGGGGAATTAAATCCAATAGTAAGAGGTTTTATAGCCATATAAATAGGAAGAAAACAAAGAAAGAGGAAGTGGGGCCACTGAAGCTTGCAGATGGAGTGGAGATTAAGGACAATCTAAGCATGGCACAATATCTAAATGAATATTTTGCATCGGTGTTTAACAAGGCTAATGAAGGGCTTAGGAATAGAGGGAGCGGGACAGAGGGGAATAAAGGAGGGGCAATTGACATTAAAGTATCAGAGGTGGAAGCCAAACTTGACCAGCTAAATGGGACTAAATCGGGTGGACCGGATGATCTTCATCCTAGAATATTGAAGGAGCTGGCGCGAGAAATTGCAAGCCCCTTGGCGATAATTTTTAATAAATCTGTAAACTCGGGGGAGGTACCGATGGACTGGAAAATAGCTAATGTGGTTCCTATTTTCAAGAAGGGGATAAAAAGTGACCCGGGTAACTACAGGCCTGTTAGTTTAACTTCTGTAGTATGCAAGGTCTTGGAAAAAATCTTGAAGGAAAAAGTAGTTAAGGACCTTGAGGTGAATGGCAATTGGGACAAATTACAACATGGGTTTACGAAAGGAAGATCGTGCCAAACCAACTTGATCTCCTTTTTTGAGAAAGTAACAGACCTTCTAGATAAAGGAAATGCGGTGGATCTAATTTACCTAGATTTTAGTAAAGCGTTTGATACTGTGCCGCACGAGGAATTACTGGTTAAATTAGAAAAGATGGGGATCGATATGAAAATCCAGAGGTGGATAAAGAACTGGTTAAAGGGGAGACTGCAGCGGGTAGTACTGAAAGGGGAACTGTCGGGTTGGAGGGAGGTCACCAGTGGGGTTCCTCAAGGTTCGGTTTTGGGTCCGATTTTATTTAATCTATTCGTTACTGACCTCGGAACCGAATGTAGGAGTGGGCTGATAAAGTTTGCGGATGACACAAAGTTGGGAGGTATTGCCAATTCGGAGAAGGATCGGGATATTTTGCAGGGAGACTTGGATGACCTTGTAAATTGGAGTAACAATAATAGGATGAGATTCAATAGTGGGAAGTGTAAGGTGATGCATTTAGGGATGACTAACAAGAATTTTAGTTATAAGTTAGGGACGCATAGGTTGGAAGTGACGGAGGAGGAGAAGGACCTCGGAGTCCTGGTTGATCGCAAGATGACTATGAGTCGGCAATGTGACGTGGCTGTGAAAAAAGCTATGCGATCTTGGGATGCGTTAGGCGAGGTATTTCTAGTAGGGACAGGGAGGTGCTGCTTCCGTTATACAAGGCGCTGGTGAGACCTCATTTGGAGTACTGTGTGCAGTTCTGGTCTCCTATGTTTAAAAAGGATGAACTCAAACTGGAACGGGTACAGAGAAGGGCCACTAGGATGATCCGAGGAATGGAAAACCTTTCCTATGAAAGGAGACTCGAGGAGCTCGGTTTGTTTAGCCTAACCAAAAGAAGGCTGAGGGGGGATATGATTGCTCTCTTTAAATATATCAAAGGGATTAATACCAAGGAGGGAGAGGAATTATTTCAGCTTAGTAGTAATGTGGATACGAGAACGAATGGATATAAACTGGCCGTGGGGAAGTTTAGGCTTGAAATTAGACGAAGGTTTCTGACCGTCAGAGGGGTAAAATTTTGGAACAGCCTTCCGAGGGAAACGGTGGGGGCAAAGGACCTCTCTGGCTTCAAGATTAGGCTTGATAAGTTTATGGAGGGAATGGTTTGATGGGATAATGTGATTTTAGTCAAATAGGCATTAACGGGCCATCGCGGGTAAAATGAGAGTCCGGCTGTAGAATCTTGCCTGTATGCTCGGGGTTCTGCTGATCGCCATATTTGGGGTCGGGAAGGAATTTTCCTCCAGGGTAGATTGGCAGAGGCCCTGGAGGTTTTTCGCCTTCCTCCGCAGCATAGGGCAGGGGTCGCAGGCTGGAAGATTCTGTTGTGGGTGAGTCAGCTTTTGTGGCCTGCATCATGCGGGAGGTCAGACTAGATGACCATATTGGTCCCTTCTGACCTTAAAGTCTATGAGTCTATGAGTCTATACAGATGTACCGAAAGGTCTGCTCCCCATGAGCTTCCAGATAGTTTTTGTATTGAGGCAGTACAGGAAGAGATCTTCATTTTCAGGTGTTCTAGTTGAGGCCAGTATGTCAGGCTCTGGTTGAACTTTACTCCTAAGTATGTGACAACTGTTTGGAATGGCAGTATGTGTCCTTGGACATGGATCAATTGGCGAGACAACTGTTTAGATGGAAAGTAGTTGTCACTGTCTTGGTTTCATTCAGAATTAGTTTCCATTACTGCAAGGGTCAAAATGGGGAGTAAGTCTACTGCCTTCACATGGTGCCCCTGTCAGGAGTGAAAGCAAAGCTAAAACAGACAAAATGCAAAATCAGAGCTCACGTTCTCGTCATATATAACCCATAACAGAAATAAATAGCCATCCCAAATCCCTAAGGCAACGTTTAACATTTAACAAGATGTCAAAGCCATGAATTACTATTTCCTTGCCGGTATTTGTACCTTAAATGGTACGAATTTGAAATCAGTTTGGAGTTATTAGCGGGTGTAGTATTGGTGGGAGCTCTGCTGGCACCTACTGGCTCAAGTGTAGAAGTGTGTAAAACAGGAAATGGAGAGAAGGTGACCGGGTATGGATAAAGGAAAGGAAGGGTTTAATGTGAGAGCCGGGGACTGAAGCTGGGAAGCAAAAAACATTGTGCTGTGAACAACTGGAGTGGAATAAACTACCAGCAGTGAGAGAGAGGATCTCTGCCTTCACACCTTCGAGCTGATCACTCACTAAACAGACTGGGTGTCTGTGGCAAAGGGGGATTCCTCTAGCTTTTAGGACACTGTCTTGTGCTGAGACATCTTATGCCAACTAGGCAGGCCAGTCTCCTGGGTTGTGGGGAAGCTATTACGGGGTGCTGGGCTGGGAAGGAGGGGCTAGGTCAGGACTCCTAGGCAAAGTGGGGAACCTCCTTTTTGTTCCCCGGTTGGCCTTGTCTCCATCCCTGGTCCCTGATTCTTGCTGGGAACCAGGAGCTCAAAGTGGCCAGCCTGTAGGGAAGGCTGTTGTGGACTGGGATGTAGGCAGTCTAGCCTAGTAGTCAGAGCAGGAGTCAGGTCTAGTGGGCAGAGCAGGTGTCCAGCTTGGGGAACAAAGCTGAGGGCCAGGACCAGAGTCAACTGCCAATTACCAGAGCCAAGGGGTCAAGCCAGAGTCAGAGACTGGGGTCAGAGCCAAGACTGGTAACTGATGGTGGAAGCAAGGTAAGGGCAGGAACTGGAGAAGAGGCAAGGTGCAAACACGGAGCAGGAGCATGGTGGGAACAGGGGCAAAGGCAGGGGTTCAGCAGGAGCAGCGCATGAATCAGGAACAGTGTTTGGGTGCAGGCACAAGCAGAGTCCAATGCAGCTACAACAAGAAATCACCTTGTTGCTCAGACAACTTCTGATGCCTCTTTCTGGATTAAATAGCATGGTTGGACCAATCAGTGGAGCCAGGCAATCCCCCAATCATGGCTTCCGTGGGTGGTGCCTGGACTGAGGCTATAGTCCAACTAGCTTCTCACCCACCTTACCAGGTTTCAGCAACTATTGGGTGGAGGCCAGGATATGATGGCTATCTGGGAATACCCAGGCCTGTGTTCAAGACCTGAGACATCACAAAGGGTAGGCAGGTGGCTCTTCTTGTCTATGGAGTGAGGGTGTGTGTCTTTGGGGTATGTGTGTGTGTGTGTGTGTGCGGGGGAGTGATTAGCAAAGTTGAAAGAGCTTGTTTAGCAATTACAGGAGGGAAGGGTTGAGTAGTAGGAGAGAGACAGGAGCTGTGTGGCCTGGAGGAATATGCATTAGGTTAGGCATGAGGGGAGACTGAATTCCACTGGTGCCACCAGCTCATTGTGTTGTGATCTTCTATGGCAAGGCACTTCACCCATCCCTGACCCTCTTTCCCCCCTACAAAATGGGGGATAATGGTGTGACGGGTTTGGTCACAGAGATCCTCTTGGGACCGTCACCTGATATGCTGAAATTACCTCTGAGCCCATTTTCCTTGCCAGCTTGGGACTCCAGGACCCTGCCTTGTTGAGCCAGACACACTAGCCTGCTGCAACTCAGACCCAGGTCTGGTCCACGCCCCCAAACCTACAGATTTAACTGAAAACAGCTCAGCAGGTTACCTGTCTCCAGCAGCCAGACACCCAGTTCCCAATGGGATCCAAACCCCAAATAAGTCCGTTTTACTCTGTATAAAGCTTATACAGGGTAAATTAATAAATTGTCCACCCTCTATAACACTGATAGAGAGATATGCACAGCTGTTTGCTCCCCCAGGTATTAATCACTTACTCTGGGTTTATTAATAAACAAAAGTGATTTCATTAAGTATAAAAAGTAGGATTTAAGTGGTTTCAAGTAATAACAGACAGAACAAAGTAAGTCAACAAGCAAAATAAAGGAAAAACACACAAGTCTAAGCCTAATACATTAAGAAACTGATTACAGGTAATATCTCACCCTCAGAGATGGTCCAATAAGCTTCTTTCACAGACTAGACTCCTTCCTAGTCTGGGCCCTATCCTTTCCCCAGTACAGGCTTTGTTAGATCCAGAAGACATCTCAGGTGGTAAGCAGGGATTTTCTCATGACTGGCAGCCTCTTTTGTACTGCTCCACCCCCTTTTATAGCTTTGGCAGAAGGCGGGAATCTTTTGTCTGTGCTTGTCCCTACCCCTGCCTCATCAATGCAAAAGTACAAGGATTAAGATGGATTCCAATATCATGTGACATGGTCACATGTCACTGTAAGACCCCTAGTTTCCATTCTTCCTGAGTTGGCCCACACGTACACAGGAAGGCTTGCAGGTAAATAAACCATTTACAACCAATTGTCCTAGTCAATGGGAGCCATCAAGATTCTAAACCACTGTTAATGGGCCACCCTTTGCATAATTACGATAGGACCTCAGAGTTATACTTCATATTTCTAGATTCAGATACAAGGATGATACATGCATACAAATAGGAGGAATATATTCAGTAGTTTATAACCTTTGTTATGATACCTTACAAGAGACCTTTTGCATAAAGCATATTCCAGTTACATCATATTCACACTCATTAGCATATTTCCATAAAACACATGGAGTGCAACTCACAAATGGTTCTTAACTGCCTACCTCACATGAGTGCAGAGGAATTGTGAGTTAATGCCTGAAGAGGTGAAATCCTGGTCCCTGTTGAAATCAACAGATGTTTTGCCATTGACTCCCCCCACAAAGGAATACTATTAACTGGGCTCTTCTCTCTCCCCTGAGAGTACTATCTTGCCCTAAGGGTTAAGAGGACATGACTTCCTCCTTATTGTTATTAGGGCTTTAGAAAGTGATTCTGTTGGTTCCCTTTGTTTCTGGAGATTGTTTCTGGCTGTGATTTTACCCCTCTGCAGGAACGTGCTTGGAGAGAGGATACTGAATATGAAATGTTTTTAAACTTCCCTGATTTAATATGTTGGTTACAGACCCTCGGTTTGTTCTTGATCTCTATGAATCACTCAGTTAGATTTGCAGATCTCCCAAAGGATATTTCAAAGATATTTTTTTTATCTGGGAAAATAAAATATTGAACACAACCAATCATTTCTGGTGACAGTGCCTCTATCTGCAAACCAATTCTCATTCATTAGGCGGCATCTGTTTGGGGGTGGGGGAGAGGAACAGCTGCAATAAAACACCTCTTAATCCCAGAGCTGGAGAGCAGTCTGAAGCAGGGAGTTGAACTGATATTTATTTTGGTTTGGCTTAGGTTTGGGTTCAATTGCATTCAGTGTCTTCTGGTTCAGTTCTGGTTCAAGCCATCAAAAAAAAATTAATGGTTCAGTTACCGGTTCAAACAGTTTCAAATCAAATGTCAAATGTTTTAGTGGAAGGTGTGGTGAGATGTTGGCAGCGTGTGTTGTGTGTGTTCATTCAGTGTGTTGTCCCTGCTCTGTGCAGATAGCAGAGATAGCAGCCCTCAATTAAACTGCCCAATAAATCCACAGACTCGGTTTTCAGCGAAGGCAACTGGCCAGGTTTATTGTCGATGAAGCACAGTAATAGCACGTGGCAGACTCTACGAGGATACTAAGACATGTATGCCCATGACAATGGACACAGCTCAGTCAGTGGCGGGACTTTCCACTGCCCCCTAGACTGGCCAAAGACACTTCCTCTGAGATACATCTTTATACACCAATACAAATAAGGTACGTATTGCCTCTGACATATCAGGGCACCACCCATTGCCTTGTACATGTTGGTTTGATTAAAACATCTCTATCCACCATGCTGTCATCCTGACCGTATCTTTAGGATGGGTCAGTGTGTTCCTGTTATCTCTGGGGAATGTGCTGGTATCAGGGTGTTCTGGCACTGCCTTTCTGGAATGCGCTTGCGTGAGTGCTCTGTGCCCAGCACCTCTTAGGAATATGTGTTTATGCAATATCAGCTCTGTGCTTGCCAAATTCTGTGAGCAGGGCCTGCCTCTTGCTCACAACCTGACTTTGCTTCATATCAGCAAAGCTTTGACCCCTACTTTAGTTCAGGCCTGAGGCCTCTGATACAAGGGCTTATGTCTCAGGCTCTCTTCCTACTACAGAAGGAAATTCAAAAAAGAGAGCGGAAGCTTAAAATTGAAACTGTTTTGATTTGTGACCATTTATTTATTTTTTAACTCTAATTTTACATGAGTTTTGGGTTCAGGAAGGAATTTTTCCCTGGGTCAGATTAGCAGAGACCCTGGGGGGTTTTCACCTTCCTTGGCAGCATGGGTACAGGTCGCTTGCTGGTTTGAACTAGAGTAAATGGTGGATTCTCTGTAACTTGAAGTCTTTAGCTCAAGATTTGAGGACTTCAGTAACTCAGCCAGAGGTTATGGGTCTATTACAGGAGTGGGTGGGTGGAGGTTTTGTGGCCCGCAATGCGCAGGAGGTCAGACTAGATGATTATGATGGTCCCTTCTGGCCTCCAAGTCTATGAGTCTATCAATATGTCTACACTGCAATAAAAGACCATAGTATGGCCATGGCTAGCCCAGGTCAGCTGACTCAGGCTCACAGGGTTCTGGCTGTGGGGCTATAAAATTACAGTGTAGACATTCAGGTTTGGGCTGGAGCCCAAGAGGCTCCACAAGGGGGTGAATCTTTGAGTCTGGTCTCCAGCCCGAGTCTGAATGTCTACACTGCAATTTTTAGCCCTGCAACTGAGCTGGGCTCTGAGACTTGGTATCTAAGTTCCCTCTAAGCTATGCAGCTGCGCAACAAGCTATCAAGGTCCACGCAAGTGGGGAGAGGCACCTCTCCCCTGGCCCCAGCCCCAGATCTGCCGCAGCAAGGCACCTCTCCCCCGGCCCCAGCCCCAGAGCTGCCACAGCCTGGGAGAGGCACTCTCGCCCGGCCCCGGGCTGCTGCAGTGAGAGAGGGCTGGGGGGAGTCGTCTTTTACCGCTGAAGCCCCAGGGCAGCCTGCACCCCAAACCCCTCATCCCCGGCTCCACCCCAAAGCCCGCACCCCCAGCTGGAGCCCTCACCTTCTTGCACTCCAACCTTCTGCCCTAGCCCTGAGCCCCCTCCCACACCCCGAACCTCTCGGCCCCACCCCCACCACACATCACCTCCATATTGGTGCATATAACAAAATTAATTCTGCACATGGATGTAAAAAATTAGAGGGAACATTGCTTGGTACCGTGAGTTTTTTATGGCAGTGTAGATGTACCCTATGAGTGTTCCTAGTGTTTTTGTGTTGTCATATAAACACAATTTTTTTATGACTGATTTGTTTGAGAGAACTAAAATAACATCTTCTAATGTTTGCTCTGTCATACAGGACCTCTGCGGTGAAAGGATAAATTTGAGTTTGGGGCAACTGGAAGGAGGCGCTGCCCCAGGGTTTGGAGATGGGTGGGAAGAGGCCTGTCTAAGGGGGAGAAGTGTTGGGGAGCCATTACCATTTTCCTTGGGCTTGAAAAGTTATTGTTAATTCTGGGACCGGGGAACTTCCACCTCTTCTCTCCCCATGGGGGGAGTCTCAGAGAGGGTGCATATATTTCTTGGGGCCTCTGCTGTCGCATGTGGTGTGCAGGCAGCTCCTAAGCATCCCCTCTCCCTCCCTACTCTGGTGGGCTGGCCTCCTTCCATTCTCATTCTCTTCTCATTATACTGGGCCAGGCCTTGCTGGTAGCAATCACATACCTATTTGTTATTTTGTTGTCTTGTTTTATAATGAAAATAAAATCACAGTACTTTTTTTTAAAATATTGAGTTTAAAAAAAAAAAACTGAACCTTTATTTTAACCAGTAACCCAGTTTTGGTTTAGTTTACTGCCAGTTTGGGTTCAATAGGTAGGACAAAATTATGGGACAGGTTCGGTTCTGGTTCAAGTAAAAATACTGGTTCCAATTCGGTTCTGGTTCAACTCCCTTGTCTGAAGACCTCGTTCTCAACCACACACATTCCCCATTCACTCCTCCTGCCTGGGAGATGAGTTCTATAGATGGTGAACTTCCACACTGGATCATGGCTTCCTCGGGAAGGCCTCCTTCCAATGAGAACACCATGAAAATTGGCTGTAGGTAGTTGAGCTTCTCAGGAAATGTTTTCTTCAATTTGCCCCTCCTTAACAACACGTCGTCTAGGTACAACCAGGGCTGGATTAAGGCATAGGCATTATAGGTCTGTGCCTAGGGCCCCAGCTCCCAGATTCATGTGATAAGGGCATAATCTCAGTTATCACTGGGGGGGGGGGGAGTAAGTTTCTATCCCACATGGTCAGGAAGAAAAGCTTGAAAATTCAGGGGCGTCTGCGTGAGTTTACAAAGAGCCTGAAACAATAGTTCCAAGGGGTTAAATTTACCCCATTGAGATGCAAGGGAGTTAACTCCCAATGATCTGTGGGAGGAGTGTGAAACTCCCACTGGCCTGCCAAGGCCCCCAGCAGAGGACTCTGTGAATGACAGGAACAGCAGGCCTGGCCCACTCACTCAAGTAGATATTCCCTGGCAGCTGGGGTAAATGGTGGGGGTGTTTCCTTACTACCACTCTCTTCAGGAGTGAAGGGGGCCTGCTGCCATTCCTGGATGTAATAAGGGGGTCTTATGCTGCCCCTGCAAATCTATGAGGGGAGGCAGGATCATGGAGTGGAGGCGGGGCCATAGGGGTAGAGCCAAGGACCCATATTGCCTTAATCCAGCCCTGGGTCCGACTGCTTTTGTTTCTCCATAATAAAGCGCCCTCCCACGTCCCTTCACTCTGAATGGTTTTTTATTTTAGATTAAGGAAAACAAGCGAGGAAGAATAATAAAATCTCCATGGGAGAGAGCCCAGTGTGAGTGTCTCCTTGTAACAAGCTGCAGGGACTCTGAGAACAAAATGGTTGCTGCCTCTGCAGGCAGAAATTTAAAGGTGTTGTAAACACAGACTTCAGGCAAATATGCTGCAGCTGCATAATAAACATAGCACAGACTATCCAAAGTATAGGCTGTCCTGGAAACACTGGCAGCAAGCAGTATCATTTAGGGGAATCAGTTAAGAGTGACTGAATTAAGGGCACAACTGCTGAGAGGAAGTGTGATTCTGTGAGTAAGACACTGGACTAGGATTCAGATTTAGATTTGGTTCCTAGCTCAGCCACAGACTCCCCCGTGTGAGTTTGGCCAAGTCAGTCTCTCAGTTCTAGATCCATAAAATGGGGGTGATTCCTGTCTTCTCTTCCCCCAACCCCTTTCCCAGTCCTGTCTCTTTAGAGTTAAATTCTTCAGAGGAGGCAGCATCTCTTACGGTGGGTTTGTACAGTGCCTAACACAATGGGGCCTGTAAAGGATCCAAACAAGGGGGAAACCCAAAAGAAACGAACAGAATAAGTCTGTCCCTTTAATAAGGTCTCCAAGAAGGAGCCTGAGACAGGGCCATCCCTACCCATATGCAAACTATGCAGCTGCCTAGGGCACCAGGAAATTTGGGGCAACAAATTGCCCCAAATTTCCTGGTGCCCTACGCAGCTGCGTGCTGCATCCAGCTCCAGCGGCCAGCCCAATCCCCCGGACGGCTGAGCCAGCCCCTCGTGGGCTGTGCATAGCAGGGCCCAGGAAAGCTGCCCCCTCCCCTGCTCTGCCCCACCTCTTTCCATCCCTGCTCTGCTCCAGCCCCGCCCCCACTCCACCCCTTCCCCCCAAGCCCCCGTCCCCTGAGCTATGCGTCCCGGGGGACTGCAGCAGGGGTCGGGGTCGGGCCTGCCCTGCCCTCACTGGGTGGTGGGAAGTGGAGTGACCCGGCCCCAGCTCGCTACGCCGGCTCCCAGCTGTGCCGCCGGTGAGTGCTGGGGAGCAGTTCCCCACCTTCCCCCAAGCCTGGGAGCCGGGGGAGTAGAGCGAAGCAGGCTGGGGCCGGGTCGCTCCACTTCCCGCTGCCCCGTGAGTGCGGGGGTGGGCCCGACCCCTGCTGCCTTCCTGCACTGGCTACTCCTGCCTCCCAAAGCACTTGGGCGCAGCCCCCCCCCAGAGGCCCGGGGCTGCCCCCCCCCACAGGGGGGCTGCATAGGGCACCACAATCTCTAGGCCTGGCCTGAGAGAGAGGCTACCACCCACAGCAGCCTAGATGGCTTCTGGCCCCCAACTCCTGCAGCTCTTTATAGAGAACACCTGTCCCCTTCTCAGCTGCATTCACTAGTGAAGTGTGCTGGCTGGCCCCATGTCTCTGGCCCTTAAAAGCCCCCTGTTACAAGACCACTGTTTGTAATAAGAAATAAACTGAGGGGTCCAACTAGCCCTAGATTTTGGCAGTGCTCGGACCGGGGGAGAAAGTGATTTGACTCCCCCCTCTCCCACCCGCCCCCCCACACACACCAAAAAAGTGATGGCAACCACCCAGCAGATCATCTTTTTGTTCTGTGTTTGTACAGCACCTAACACAATGGGGTCCTAGTCCGTGACTGAGGCTTGCAGGCACTGCTGCAATACAAAGAATGAATTCAACTTTCCTGTCCTTCCAGTTTAGCAATAGTGGGAAGAAAGATTTTGGCCCCTCCTTTCAAGCACTAGATTTTATTCCTCATTGTACAGCTCAGTCCCTGGTGGTTCATTTTGCCCATTTATTTATATGGTCTATGTACTTAGATGATGCTTAGCACGGTGATATTTAATGTACAGATTTTATTTTTATGGCACCCCCAAAAAACTGTCCAGAATTAAAGCAGCAGATAAGAGAAATTCAGAGAGCAAGAAACCCCCTTGCATGCCTTTTAAACCATACTTCCCTTCCCAGGCAGCAAGAGTAATTTTATCACACTTCTCAAAAGGAAAACTAAGCAAAGTCCCCAAGCCTCGCAGCAGCGGGGCACTCAAGATAAGACAAGGAAAATATTTCACTCGTAAGGAAACTATGCTCATCTTGTCACGGCTCTCTTCTCTGGAATCCAAAGCAATAATTACAGCAATTTGTAGATAATTATTTGTTAATTAGAAACAGGCTTGCTGGATATAGTTACCAATTTTCTCCACTGGCTGTGTGGGGCTGTACAAAGAGACCCTGGGGGATTGAAGATTTCATCCACTTGTTCATTTTGAAAGACGTCTGGTGGGTCATCTGCTCCCTCTGCGACTGCGTGCATCATGGTAGGATGGATTAATTATCCCTAGGTATCCCAGGTTGATGAATGCCCAGTTGTCCCTTTAATATTTCCAGTTAAGGTGATCTCACCATCTCCCACAGCAGCTTGTTTCACTGGGTAATCTAATGAACTGTGCAAAATACCGGTTCGTTTCTGCCCATCAGCATTTAAAGACTACTTATTACGGTGGCAGATCTAAGGGCCCAGTCTTGCAACAAGTAGTCCCATTAACTTGACTTCAATGGATCTACTCATGCTAAGTAGCCTGCCCACCAGGAAAGTTTTGCAGGATTAGTCCCTAAGTGCTATACAACAATTTAAGTCCTACATGTGATCAGGGGTCCTACCATGACTATGTCACCTATCCATTCCACTCTACACTAGTTTTAACCTTGTATCAGAGGGATAGCCATGTTAGTCTGTATCCACAAAAACAACAAGGAGTCCAGTGGCACCTTAAAGACTAACAGAATTATTAGGGCATATACTTTTTTGGGTAAAAAACCCACTTCTTCAGACGCATGGAGTGAAAATTACAGATACAGGCATAGATATACTGGCACATGAAGAGAAGGGAGTTACCTTACAAGTGGAGAACCAGTGGTGACAAGGCCACAGTTCAGTCAGGGTGGATATGGTCCACTCCCAATAACTGATGAGGAGGTGTCAATACCAAGAGAAGGAAAATTGCTTTTGTATTGAGCCAGCCACTCCCAGTCCCATTCAAGCCCGAATTGATGGTGTTAAATTTGCAAATGAATTGTGGTTCAGCAGTTTCTCTTTGAAGTCTGTTTTTGAAGGTTTTTGTTGTTGTTCAAGTATGGCTACTTTCAAATCTGTTATTGAATGTCCAGGGAGATTGAAGTGTTCTCCTACTGGCTTTTGTATGTTACCATTCCTGATGTCTGATTTGTGTCCATTTATCCTTTTACGTAGAGACAGTCCGGTTTGGCCAATGTACATGGCAGAGGGGCATTGCTGGCACATGATGGCATATATCACATTAGTGGATGTGCGGCTGAATGAGCCTCTGATGGTGTGGCTGATGTGATGGGGTCCTATGATGGTGTCGCTAGAGTGGATATGGGGACAGAGAAGGCAACGGGTTTTGTTACAGGGATTGGTTCCTGGGTTAGTGTTTCTGTGTGGTGTGGTGTATAGTTGCTGGTGAGTATTTGCTTCAGGTTGGGGGGCTGTCTGTAAGCGAGGACTGGCCTGCCTCCCAAGGTCTGTGAGAGGGGGATTGTTTTCCAGGATAGGTTGTAGATCGTTGATGATGTGCTGGAGAGGTTTTAGCTGGGGGCTGTACGTGATGGCCAGTGATGTTCTGTTATTTTCCTTTTGGGGCCTGTCCTGTAGTAGGTGACTTCTGGGTACCCATCTCGCTCTGTCAATCGCCCTTCTCTTCATGTGCCAATATATATTTATGCCTGTTTCTGTAATTTTCACTCCATGCATCTGAAAAAGTGGGTTTTTTACCCATGAAAGCTTATGCCCTAATAAATCTGTTTGTCTTTAAGGTGCCACCGGACTCCTTGTAGGTTTAACCATGGGGATGCTACTTTTCAAAGCGTCATTGGGTTTTATCTTGTGTTGGTTCATTTCTGGGACACTGCCAAGTCACTGAGGTCTGAAATCCAGGTTTTGGTTTATCACTGTGAGTTTGGCACCGGTGTCTCTCCTGTTTTTTCCCAATGGCATAAAACAGTTTATTCTTCTGAGGACTGAAATGCTTAGGTCCAACTAAAGTCTTTGGGCTCAATATAGGGGGCTATATATAAAATTTATACAGGAGATCATATTGGAAGAGCTAATGGTCCTTTTTGGCATTAAATTCTATGAAATCTATGATGGGTGTCAGGATAAAACCCTAAGATAAGTACAACAGCAGCAGATTAGTGCATGAGAACCACACAGTGAACCTATCAGAGGGGTAGCCATGTTAGTCTGAATCTGTAAAAAGCAACAGAGGGTCCTGTGGCACCTTTAAGACTAACAGAAGTATTGGGAGCATAAGCTTTCATGGGTAAGAACCTCACTTCTTCAGATGCAAGTAATGGAAACAGTGAACCTAGTTAGAGACAGGAACTGAGTCTGAGCAGCCTAGTTTCAGTGTCTAAGCTGACTGAGGACGTTGCCAGGAGTAAAAGCAGCAGCAAGAACAAACCAGCAATGACAGTGAAAGGCAAATTAGGGCTGGTCTACGCTGGGGGGGGGGGAAATCGATCCAAGATACGCAACTTCAGCTGCGAATAGCGTAGCTGAAGTCGAAGTATCTTGGATCGAATTACCTGGGGTCCAGATGGCGCGGGATCGACGGCTGCGGCTCCCCTGTCGACTGCGCTACCGCCGCTCGCTCTGGTGGAGTTCCGGAGTCGACGGTGAGCGTGTTCGGGGATCGATATATCGCGTCTTAACGAGACGCGATATATCGATCCCGGATAAATCAATTGCTACCCGCCGATACGGCGGGTAGTGAAGACGTACCCTTAGAGTGTAAACATTCTCTCCATGTTTATAATCTCATGGGTTGTTAGTTACCCGGGGAAGGCTTTATCTCTTTAATTTGCTGTTCTACATAGGTTTTCATGTTCTGCTCATCAGCTGAGTACAGTACAATCTCCATTAGCCAAAGGGTGGGGTGTCATGATATACAGAATCACAGATCTGTTTCAGAAAGTTACCAAACACATGAAATTAAAGATTAACACCAGGTTAATTAGTACTTTTAATTAACTCACAGTTGTCAAATCCTTTCAGACCCTTAGATAAAATTTCTCTAAGTGCAAAGCAATAGTTAGAAACATTATTATTTATTCCCCTCTTTTCTATCTGGGTACGTGCTGCACTCTGAGTAGCGGGACATCCATCCTCAGCTCCATATGAAAGCTGGATCCTTCCCTCCTCTTCCACTGGAGATTCCCCAAGTCAACAGCTTGCATGAAATCAGCCCCTGAGGGACAATCTCAGATCTACAAGCACTTTGGTTCTTTAATTGCAGAGCAGTTAAATCTGGGGCGGGGCAGCAGGAAAAGTTGGCAGGAGGGGAACCTGCTACGATTGAGGGAAAGTGGTGATTCCCTCCATCAGAGGCAGCACAGTAGTGACCTGAGCAAGAGCCCACAAAAAACAGCTAGCGAGGGGAAAGGAAAGAGTAATGGCTCATGCATGAATACAGAGAGTTAAGGGAAGATTTAGAGATGGCCCTTCACAGAACTTGGAAGGATTTAGGCACAGAGCAGTAAGTTTGTAGAGCTGCCCCTGTCACTCCCAGCAGCCTGAGATTCTGCAGTGTCCAAGCACGGGCACCCTGTGGGGAAAGAGAGAAGAGAGAAATAACCACTAGGGGACAAGTGGGAATTTTCTCTTGCAGGCTCCAGGGCATTCCCCAGTGACTTTACCTGGCAGCTTTAGGGATAGGAAATACTCTAGCAGGAATCAGGACATTCTGCTGCTGGGGGAGGCTCCCACTTCACCCTGAATGGAGGGAGCAAAATCCTCCTGATTCTCACGCCACCTCCAGCCTCACAATATTGTTTGGCCTGTTCTACACTGCATGGTTAGGTCGATGTAAGCGGCCTTGTGTCGACCTAGCTGTGGAAGAATCTTCACTTAAATTTGGCTCCCGCTGACATAAGGGCCACTCCACACCGATTTAGTAACACCCAGCTCCCCAAGCGGCATAGTCGCGGTCCATGTCAGTGTAGACAATGTGCTGCTTACATTGACTGTTACTGGCCTCCAGGAGCTGTCCCACAATCCCCCCCACTGACAATACAATCGATACAAGCACTCCTGGTGAGGACGTGCACCACCAGCACAAGGATCCAACTGTGCACACGCACAAGCGATTTCATAACTGTGGTGGCTGTATGCCAACGTAAGTTAGGTCAACATAATTTTGTAGTGTAGACATGGCATTATAGTCTGAGTGTATAAAGGATCTGGAGATAAGAGGAGACAATAGAGGGGCCCAAATAAGGGCAGCTGAAGTGATACCAATTCAACCAACATCCTCTCTGCTCCTCTTTCCATCCCTAAAGCACATTCATCCAGAAGTAGGGTGACCAGATAGCAAGTGCGAAAAATCGGGACGGGCGTGGGGGGTAATGGGCAAATATAAGGCCTATATAAGACAAAGCCCCGAATATCGGGATTGTCCCTATAAAATCAGGACATCTGGTCACCCTATCCAGAGGGCTCTGACGGGGAAGAGAGGATTTAACGGGTTGCAGAGTGAAGACTGACGTTACCTTGAGTTTGGGTAATTTGAAGACTTGAAAAACCAAAAGAAATGTGCTCAGAGCCTTAGGCAGGCTGGAGAGCTGGTTCCAGCAGGGTCAAGTCTCCAGTCCCTGCTCCCCTATTCCTCTTAATTTAAGGAGAAACTGGTGTTTGGGAACTATTTTTCTAAGGCAGTGGTTCTCAACCTTCTCCATACTGGGACCCAACCCACAGGTCCTGGTCCCATCTAGCAAGGACACCCTCCCAGTAAACAATTTGGGACAGGCAGGGAGGTCATAACTAGAGCTGGCTGAAATTCAGGGATTTGAATATTTACAAAGTAAATTTCATTCTGATCTGGAAGGAAAGCAAATTTACTGAAATTTACTGGAACTGGAGATCCCTGAAAATTTCATTACAAAACAGCAAAATATGGTATTTCTGAGACAAAAATGTGAAATAGCAGCCATATCCAGAGTCTACAAACTGTCTGCAACAAACTGATGTTGCAAGAGTCTGTGGAGCAGAAGTGGAGAATTTGCCATAAGTAACCACCAACATAGTCCAGAATTCAGATGGACCGTTTCAGAGCTATACCAGGTCAGAGGCTGATCTTTCAAGGCCCAAGGATGGCCCAAATGGTTCCTGGAAAGGTCTCTAGTCACTGAAGGCCCAATCCAATGTCTGTAGAAGTCATTTAAAACTGACATTGACTTTAATAGGTGTTGGCATGGGCCAAGGACCGGCTCTAGCTTTTCTGCCACCCCAAGCAGGGGGGGGGGGGGGAAAGGGCGGTCGGCGGCAGCTCAATCGCGCCGCTTCATTCTTCGGCAGCAGGTCCTTCACTCCCTCTCTTCCTCTTCGGCGGCAGCTCAAAGAGGGAGAGAGGGACTGAGGGACCCGCCACCGAATTACCGCCGAAGACCCGGAGGTGCTGCCCCGATACCGGATGGGCTGCCGCCCCTTTGTATTGGCCGCCCCAAGCACCTGCTTCTTTCGCTGGTGCCTGGAGCCGGCCCTGCCTAGGCCCTAAAAATCCAAAATGTCCTTGAAATTCAAGTTAACTGTCTTGTTAAATCTAAATTATAGTGAAATCCTAGACTATCAGGCCATCTTACCGGGGACACATTTCACCTCCTTCATTCACCTGCAACTCACCTTTCTTATTCTTCTGGTAGACGAGGAGTCCCAGCACCATGAAGCTCAACCCCAGTACGAAGCCCCCAATTCCAATGAACATCTTGCTTTTGCCAGAGTCAGGCTGTGCCACTGACAAAAGAGGAGCACAGAGGATTAGGGCTCAGCCTGGACTCTGATTTCCCTTACAGTATCTTTGTTGTTTTACTGAAGCGTCTGAGGAAGTAGGTATGTGGGGCACTGTGCCCCATTCTGGATGGCTGTTACACTGCAGCACCTGTTGCCTCCATTTCCCCCACCTTCCTTTGGCCTTCTCCAGCTGTAGGAGTGACATGGCCCTCCAGCCAGACCATTATACAGAGTCCAGTCCCTTCCGGGGCCTCAGTGTCTTTTACCAAAGTCTAACAAACATGGAAATAACCAAACTTTCATCCTAGCTGGGCTCAGCAGGCCACCTCTCCCTCCCAGGCATGCCATGCTACAGTCTTTTCCCCATGCCACACCCCAGGTTCCTATGCCTCCAACAACCCCCGTCTCCAGGGGCTGGCACACTCCTCCCCTCACTCAGGGGCAGTGGCGCTGGAACAATTTTTATAGTGGGGGTGCTGAAAACCATTGAACCAAACTGTAACCCCTGTACATGATGGAAACCACTTCAAGTCAGGGGTACTGCTGCTCCCACAGCGCCCCTGGTTCCAGCACCCCTGCTCGGGGGTTCAGGCAGGCTGCAGCCCAGCAGTGTCCCTGCTTCCAGTTCACCTGCTCTGCTCAGCCTTCTTTCAGGCTGCTCCCCAGAGTGAGCCCAGCCCAGCCTCTCTCAGCTGGGCTCACCCAGCTCTTTATGGAGGGGGAGGAAGAGGGGAAGGAGAACCCAGCTGGGCTTTATCTCCAATTAGGCCTGGCCTACCTGAACAGGTACAAGCAGGTGGGTTAATTGGCCTCTCGGGCCCATATTAACCCTCTCACAGCACATATGGGGCACGCATCCCATCCCAGTCTACTTCATGGCCAGCCTCTGGTCGTCTCCATAGAGCTAGGAGTGACCCCAAGGCATCTTCCGGGGTTGCCCCAATGTCAGTCTCTTACCCCACTGCATGGTGATGGGCGTTTGCAGGCTGATGTGCTCCACTTGGCAGGTGTAGACATCTCCCCACCTGGGTTTTGTTTCCAGCGTCACCTGGATCTGGAAGGTCCAGTCTCCATTATGTAGCAGCTCCCTGGATACAACTCCAGCTGTCTCCTCCTGCCCATTTTTGAACCACTTGGTCGCTATCTCGGAAGGATAAAACCCTGTCGCAGAGCAAACCAGCAAGCTGGGGCGGTGGGAAGACTCTGCTTTCAGGGTGGAAATTTTCACTCTGGGCTTAACTGTGTGTGTGAGAGAGAGACACCTTGGCAAAGGGGCCCAGACACAGAACACACACCTTCTCCTGCTCTCTCCTATCAGAAATTGCTCCTTGCTGGGACATGGGTGGGAATGGGACCAAAGGGGGGCAGCTCAAGTCTACACCATCTGGATTTCTCCTTGAAACCCACCTGTCTGCATCTCCTTCAGCAGCCCTGACCCTGCAATGCACAGCCATGACTGTACTCTGCATGACACCCCTTCCAGCCACACTAGTCCCACCCTCATCACCATCTCCCAGGTGAGGGATCCCCATGGTACCTCAGTGCCTCCTGCAGAGAGCTTTGGTAGGGGACGGGTGGGAGGGTTTCACCCGCTGCCCTTAGTCCCAGTCCCATGGGGTGCCCACTGCCAGAGGGGGCTGGCAGGACGGGGAGGACCATGTGTGGAGCTCTGGGATCCTGGCTTGTCTGTGGGGCTCACCCAAATTATTTCCTTCAGTATCAGGTTTCGGGAGAATTTCCCTCAAAACTGGGATTTGGGGCCTGATTCAAGCTGAAAGCAACCCTTTGTTATTAAAGATTCTGTCTTCTCCAGTCCTGTCCTCCGACTCCCCCTCTGCCCCCGCAAGTTCAAACCCAGCCCCACTGACGCTCAATTGCTGCCTGGTAGGGAGTGTGCAGAGGGAGGCAAATATAACACCACCAGATGGGGGGGCTGACCCAAAGTTCCCAGTTCCAATTTGGTCTCCTCCCCCTTCAGCTCACCTCGCCTACCCACAGTGATGTTCTTAAATCTCCTATGGTTATAACTGCAGAACTTCTCTACTGAAGCCCACAAGTAGCTCAGCCACTCCAGCCTGTTCCAATACTCTGCGATCGGCCGACCCAGTTCCGTGCAGGCCACCGAGAAGCCCAAGTCACTGTCATAGTAACAGATCTCCTGCTGGCCCCAGATCAGTCTTTTCAGATACCTCACCCGCTGCATGCCGTTGGTGTAGTGACACTCAGACTTCTCCTGCAGCAGG
Source organism: Emys orbicularis (assembly GCF_028017835.1). Taxonomy (NCBI): domain Eukaryota; kingdom Metazoa; phylum Chordata; order Testudines; family Emydidae; genus Emys; species Emys orbicularis. The sequence goes on from NC_088683.1 coordinate 353,379,120, forward strand.
AAATGCTCTGAGAGGAGAGAGGAGCAGGTCAGGAACCCACCTCCACCCACGTCTGCTGCAGCCTTTCCCCATCCTTGCACCCCCCCACCTCCATCTGCTAGTCCCTTGTGTTGATCCTGTAAGGGAATCTCTGAGCCCTGAGCTGGGCAGGGGGAAAGCTTTTGTGTTCCCCATCCTGAGAGCCCAAAAGGGCTTTTTCCCCCCAGCACTGGGGTCTCTGCTTACCTGGAGGATCTGTGCAATGAGCTCTGTGAGTTCTCAGTGCTATCGCCACTATTAGAGCCCCAGCCCAGCAGTTCCTGACGACCCCAGGGATCCCCCCGGGGGCCATTGCTGCTCAAGAGGGGGAAAGTTGATGGGGAGATCAAAGCTAACAATAATGTCTCACTTCAGCTCTCGAAAGTGGAAGTTCTCTGCAAAGTCCTGACCACAAAAACTCAGAAAGTTGCCTAATACCCAGGGGATTGGGTGGCCCTCAGCCAATGCCGCAGCCAGCCTCAGGACTGGGCCATATCATCGGTCACTAGGCAGCAATGCGGTCAGCTTCTCCTTTGCAGTAGAATCAACTTCCTAGCGCAAGACAGACCCAGAGTCCCAGCAGCAGCCAGTGTCCCAGAGCGCAGTCACAGCAGAACGGGCAGCAAAGCACCTGGGATACTGTGACTGTTGCTCCGGCCCTCTCTCTCCTGGGGCTGATGTCTCCGGGCCCTCTCCATCCACGGAGCCCATGACAGAAGAAGTGATCTTGGAGCACACTGGGCTGCAGGAGGATCAGGGGTGAAAGTCCTATTTGCTGGGACTGCGGGCTTGGAGCATGCCAGGCATCAGCCCTACACCAGCAAGGACCCCACAGGCGAAGGGGGCTGAGAGGCAGCTGGGGGCAGCATAGCTTCAAAGCTCATAATCAGACAGGGAGGGTCCATTTGTCTGACCCCCTCTGAGGGTGTGTGTCAGGGCAGGGAAAGATCTGATGAGAAACAGTCAAATGAAAAAGAGTCCCATTCAATTACATCACATAATGGCAGACAGCTAAAAAGTGATACTATTTTAAGTACTTATATACAAATGCTAGAAGTCTAAATAATAAGATAGGTGAACTTGAGTGCCTTGTATTAAATGAGGATATTGATATAATAGGAATCACAGAAACTTGGTGGAATGAGGCTAATCAGTGGGACACAGGTAGTACCAGGGTACAAAATATATTGGAAGGACATAACACGTCATGCTGGTGAGGGAATGGCATTATATGTGAAAGAAAGCATAGAGTCAAATGAAGTAAAAATCTTAAATGAACCAAACTGTACCATAAAATCTCTATGGATAGTAATTCCATGCTTAAATAATAAGAATATAGCAGTAGGGATATACTATCGACCACCTGACCAGGATTGTGACAATGACTGTGAAATGCTCTTGGAGATTTGAGAGGCTATAAAAAAGAAAAAACTCAATAATAATGGGGGATATCAACTATCCCCAGATTGGCAGCTCAGGACGGGATGCAGAGATAAAGTTTCTTGACACCTTAAATGACTGCTTCTTGGAGCAGCTAGTCCTGGAACCCACAAGAGGAGAGGCAATTCTTGATTTAGTCCTAATTGGGACACAGGATCTGATCCAAGAGGGGAATATAGCTGAACCGCTTGGTAACAGTGACCATAGTATAATTAAATTTAACATCTGAGGGGTGGGGGAGAATACCACAGCAATCGACCACAGTAGCATTTAATTTCAGAAAGGGGAACTACACAAAAATGAGGACGTTAGTTAAATAGATTAAAAGGTACAGTGCCAAAAGTGAAATCCCTACAAGCTCCAGGGAAACTTTTTAAAGACACCATAATAGAGGCTCAACTTAAATGTATACCCCAAATTAAAAAACATAGTGAGAGGACCAAAAAAGTGCCACCGTGGCTAAACAACAAAGTAAAAGAAGCAGTAGGAGGCAAAAAGGCATCCTTTAAAAAGCGGAACTTTTTTTTTTTAATAATTTTTTTTTTTTTTAATTAATGGAGATATCCCATCTCCTAGAACTGGAAGGGACCTTGAAAGGTCATCGAGTCCAGCCCCCTGCCTTCACTAGCAGGACCAAGTACTGATTTTTGCCCCAGATCCCCAAGTGGCCCCCTCAAGGATTGAACTCACAACCCTGGGTTTAGCAGGCCAATGCTCAAACCACTGAGCTATCCCTCCCCCCAACTTAAATCCTATTGAGGAAAATAGAAAGGAGCATAAACTCTGGCAAATGAAATGTAAAAACATAATTAGGAAGGCCAAAAAAGAATTTGAAGAACAGCTAGTCAAACTCAAAAAGTAATAGCAAAAAAATTTTTTTAAGTACATCAGAAGCAGTAAGCCTGCTAAACAACCAGTGAGGCCACTGGACAATCAAGATGGTAAAGGTGCACTCAAGGACAAAAAGGCCATTGCGTAGAAACTAAATGAATTCTTTGCATCGGTCTTCACAGCTGAGGATGTGAGGGAGATTCCCAAACCTGAGCCATTCTTTTTAGGTGACAAATCTGAGGAACTGTCCCAGAGAGAGGTGTCATTAAAGGAGGTTTTGGAACAAATTGATAAACTAAACAGTAGTAAGTCACCAGCACCAGATGGTATTCACCCAAGAGTTCTGAAGGAACTCAAATGTGAAATTGCAGAACTACTAATTGTGGTATGTAACCTGTCATTTAAATCAGCTTCTGTAACAGATGAGAGGAGGATAGCTAACGTGACACCAATTTTTTAAAAAGGCTCCAGAGGCAATCCTGGCAATTACAGGCCAGTAAGCTTAACTTCAGTACTGGGCAAACTGGTTGAAACTATAGTAAAGAACAGAAGTATCAGACACATAAATGAACACGATTTGCTGGGGAAGAGTCAACATGGTTTTTGTAAAGGGAAATCATGCCTCACCAATCTACTAAAATTGTTTGAGGGGGTCAACAAGCATGTGGACAAGGGGGATCCAGTGGATATAGTGTACTTAGATTTTCAAAAAGCCTTTGACAAGGTCCCTCACCATAGGTTCTTAAGCAAAGTAAACTGTCATGGGATAAGAGGGAAGGTCCTCTTATGGATCAGTAACTGGTTCAGAGGCGTAGTGAGCGCCCTCCGTACCCTCCAACCGGAGGGGGCCCCGCAAGGAAGGGGGCCCCTAAAAGTGGCAAAATAAATACCGCATTCCAGTTTCTGCATTGTAAGGGGCCCCGCCAGGACATATGTTCGGAGGGGGCCACGTTCGGAGGGGGCCACGTTCTTTGTTGCTACGGCCCTGAACTGGTTAAAAGATAGGAAACAAAGGGTAGGAATAAATGGTCAGTTTTCAGAATGGAGAGAGGTAAATAGTGGTGTCCCCCAGGGGTCTGTACTGGGACCAGAAGCATTCAACATATTCATAACTGATCTGGAAAAGGGGGTAAACAGTGAGGTGGCAAAATCTGCAGACAATACAAAACTGCTCAAGATAGTTAAGTCCAATACAGAATGCGAAGAGCTACAAAAGGATCTCACAAAACTGGGGGACTGAGCAACAAAATGGCAGATGAAAGTCAATGTTGATAAATGCAAAGTAATGCACATGGGAAATCATAATCCCAATTATACATATAAAATGATGGGGTCTAAATTAGTTGTTACCACTCAAAAAAGAGATCTTGGAGTCATTGTGGATAGTTCTCTGAAAACATTCATTCAATGTGCAGTGGCAGTCAAAAAAGCAAACAGAATGTTGGGAATCATTAGGAAAGGGATAATCAGACAGAAAATATCATCTTGCCTCTATATAAATCCATGGCATGCCCACATCTTGAATATTGCGTGCAGATGTGGTCGCCCCATCTCAAAAAAGATATATTGGAATTGGAAAACATACAGAACAGGGCAACAAAAATTATTAGGGGTATGCAACAGCTTCCATTTGGGGAGAGATTAATAAAACTGGGACTTTTCAGCTTGGAAAAGAGATGACTAAGGGGGGATATGATAGAGGCCTATAAATTCATGACTGGTGTGGAAAAAGTAAATAATGAAGTGTTATTTACCCCTTCTAATAACACAAGAACTAGGGGTCACCAAATGAAATTAATAGGCAGCAGATTTAAAACAAACAAAAGGAAGTATTTCTTTACACAACTCACAGTCAAGCTGTGGAACTCTTTGTCAGAGGATGTTGTGAAGGCCAAGACTATAACAGGGTTCAAAAAAGAACTAGATAAATTCATGGAGGATAGGTCCATCAATGGCTATTAGCCAGGATGGCCAGGGATCGTGTTCCTAGCCTCTATTTGCCAGAAGCTGGGAATTGGCAACAGGAGATGGATCACTTGATGATTACCTGTTCTGTTCATTCCCTCTGGGGCACCTGGTACTGGCCACTGTCGGAAGACAGGATACTGGGCTAGATGGACCTTTGGTCTGACCCAGTATGACCATTCTTATGTTCTTATGAAAGAGGGAAGAACTCAGTCCTTCCTACTGGAGACATGGAAGTTGTGGGGACAGGCGGGAAATAACTGCTGACAGCCAGAGAGATGAGGCCCCATCCCCCAGTTGCTGGTTTATACCCCCACTCCCCTGTAGTGAGAGCTCAGAGAGGACCAGAGCCCCCAGCCCATTGTGCACTGGACAGCACAGGGAGCCGTCACAGCAGGGCAGGGCTGGCAGAGTTGGGACGATTTGCCCTTAGGCACATCTGTTATAACAGCCAACAGCCCCATCCCAGCTTCAGACCCCAGGGAGGAGAATCCAGCCTCGCCTTTTGCTCATTCCCTGTGCAGGGACATACCTGAGCTCAGGTAGTGTCAGGATCTTCCCCCATGCTGCGCACACGGGGAGCCGCGCCAGCTCTCTCACCCCGAGAAGCTTTGACATCAGATGACAGGACACCTGCAAACAAAGAAAGAACCAATGTCAAGTCTCCCCAGAAGTGAGCCGAGCGTGTGCTTCTCCCTCTGCGAGACCCACCACCTGCCTCCCCTCTCAGCACAGGACAAAGGGGCAAGAGACAACACAACCCCATCCCCGCCCCGGCACGCCAGCAGCCCTCACGCCAAACACCTCCTCCTCATTACAGGAACGTTCCCATTTCCATCATCACCAGGCCCTTGAGGGGCCCCATCAGTTCCCCTCCCCAGCAATCCCATCATCCCCATTTCAGTGCTGGGATCTCTCTCCCTTTAACCTGGCATAACTGCACAGCAGTTTCGTCATTGTCTCCTTAGCCTGCTATGACATGCTCCTGTACCAGATGTAGATAGGCTACAGAGCTTGCTTATGCACACCAGATGTGTTCATCATAAGATACTTCAAAGCTCTGCTAGGTATGGCTGGGGTTTGTTTAAATAAAGTATTTTACACACAGTGCTCCCTAGTGGCTGAGCAATATAATACAGATGAGCATCCCATTACATCTCCCCCTTTAAGTTCTACATTCCTAACATATACAATATTTACACTATTGCACTATCTTTGATGTTCAGTATGTATCAGTCTGTTAAGTGTCTCTGAATTGTATTGGCTTTCTAATTACACGACCCAAGCGCATGACAAAGTGGTCATCTGACTGTCCATTAGTTGCAACAACTGGCTGTGGTTTGTTCAGAATTCGAGTCTTCTTCTTGTTCTACATCTGCTGTCTGTAGAGTTTTCTCTGTTGATTGTTTTCTGAAGAACAAACTGTAGATGTTGGGAGTTTCTGCTGAACTCTCCACTGTCACACATGGTCTCCATCACACACGATCTGGGTGCTGAATTGTTTTTCTTTACGACAGCTGGGGCTGTCTGTCCCTTTTCTCCATCCAATTGACATGAACACAGTCACCAGGGTTCTAGACCCAGCAATTCTCTGAGTGACATCTTTAGAAAAAGTGTTCATAAGCTTTTTTTTAGCCTTTTTATCCTATTTGGCTACTCTCTTTATGTCTGGCCACCTTGGAGATAGATTCTTTCCCAAAGCTGGAACAGTAGTTCTGAGTTGTCTTCCCAACAGGAGTTGTGCTGAACTATATCCAATAGCTGCTGGTGGTGTTGATCTATAACTCAGAAGAGCAAGGAATGGATCTTTCCACTGTAAGATTGTCTCCGCTGTCTGTACAGCTCTCTTAGCCTCTCCATTCGCTGGTAATGGGTAATGTAGGCTGCTAGTAATACGATCAAAATAATATTTTGTTTGGAATGACTTAAATTCTGTTTCAGCGCTTGTGGTCCATTGTCCTTTACTAGTTGTTCTGGAATACTGAAGTGAGCAAAAGTGCACTTCAATTTCTTGATAACACTGTGACAGGTTATATCTTTTAAGTTATTTCTATATACCTGGAAAAATAGTCCATGACGACCAGGTAATGATGTCTTCTGAATATGCATGAATCTGCAGCTAGTCTCTTCCAAGAACTGCCTGGTAGAAGTGTTGTTATTAAAGGTTCTTTGTGCTGTGTTGGTCTATTAATTCTGCAATAGTCACATACAGATACTTTATTCTTTATGTTCTTGCTGATGCACTGCCACCACATTGGCTAGTTGGTCCACTCATGGCATTTAGTTAATCATTAATGTCCTTCATGGATGAGGCTTAAGATTTCTCCTCTCATTTCATTTGGAATGATGATGCCATTGTCTTTAACCATGAGTCCATTTGACTTGCTTAATTGTCCACGCACCACAAAGTAGTCTCTGGTCACTTCCTTAGTGTCCTTTAGATACTTGGGCCAGCCGCCCCTAATGTAATGTAGAACGTCCTGATGTTGCATATGTGTCAAGGTTGTTTTTTGTAACTGGAGTAGTCTCTTTTCTGACACTGGTCTCGATGTGTCAATAGCATCCACATACATCTTTATATCATCTTCGAGCTCACTGGTAATTGAGTGTGATGCTGGGTTCTGTGACAGTGGCTGCTACTACCAGCTTTTTCCCCAGAATATATTTAGCAATTGGATCTTTTCTGTTGATGAGGGTTGACATTATCCAGCATACAGTCTGGACTGATGAACAGCTGTGTCCCCTCAGCTCCCCAAGCGCTGGGAGGGAGGGGGGAGAAACAGGACGTGGTGGCGCGCTCAGGGGAGGAGGCGGAGGTGGAGGTGAGCTGAGGCGGGGGGCAGGGAGCTGACGGTCGGTGCTCCAGCCCCAGAGCACCCATGGAGTCAGTGCCTATGGTGAGAGTTACCTCTCCTCACAGACAGCCTCCAGCATGTAAGTTACTCACAGTTATAATATATGAGCACCATGTCCAATCACTCATGAATTACACAGCAGAGCAACACCAGTAAATTCCCAGTCCCATACTTCCCCCCAGAAATCTATGTTTGTACTGCCCAGATCTCTCCTGGACAATACAAGGTCATATAAAATCCATCATTTTATTAATAGAAAATGATATGCACAAATCCTGTTAACTCAAATAGAGTTTCCCGAACACACTTGTTTAGATAAAATAATGAAACAAATTTATTAACTACAAAAGGATAGATTTTAAGGGAATATAATAATGAGGCATAAAAGTCAGAATTAGTTACAAGAAAAATAAAAGTAAAATGCAACTAATGCCTAACTTAACAAACTAGAGTAAATTCAAAGCAAAGGTCTCTCTCATCACGTTTCAGAGGTCTTAGGGCAGTCCTGCACTACAAATTTGCATTGGTGCCGCTGCGAGTGCAGCACTTCTGGTGAAGATGCCCTCGCAATGAGAGAGAGCTCCCCTGTTAGCTTAATAACTCCACCTCTGCGAGAGGTGTTAGCTATGTCAGCGAGAGATGTTCTCCCACCCACATAGCGCTGTCTACACATAGGTCGGTGTAACAACATCGCTCAGAGGTGTGGATTATTCATACCCCTGAGGGACGTAGTTCGACCAAAGGAATTCTGTAGAGTAGACCAGAGCTTACTGGCCGAACTTCTTTCAGTCAGGATCTCTCCTCCCAGTCCAGTGCTGTTTCCTTTGTTCTTCCGGTGGCGTGGGTGCCGTGAGCAGAGAGAAAGGCGGGGAATAATTTGGGGCATCTGCTCTTTCTCCTTATGGTTCTTTCTCTTCCTCAAGAAGCATCTCCTGCAGGAGGACCCAGGGGGTCATGGCCCTATCACTTTTAAAAGTGGGAGGGCTATGCCTTCCCACTTTTTACTGGCTGTAAGGGCAAATGACTGGGGGGAGGATGCAGAGAGGAGCAAGCAGGGGGGTTTTGGGGGAAGAGGCGGCACAGGAGTGGGGCCTCGGGGAAGGGGCAGTGCGAGGGTGGGGGCTCGGGGGCATGGGCGGCTCAAGGGCAGGGGTTTGGGAAGAAAGGGCAGTGTGAGGATGAGGGCTCGGAGAGAAGGGGTGGTGCAGGGGGTGGGGCCTTGGGAGGAAGGGGCAGCACGGGGGGCAGGGCCACAGTTTGGTCACCGGTGGGGGCCCCCCCTCCACTTTTAGGAAGCTTCTGCCACTCCTGATCTCCAGCTAGGTTCAGGAGACAGAAATCTGTGTGGATGGGAACCCCCAGCTGTTTCTTTGTCAAGATATAGCTTTTCGCCCACATCCTCTTTCCTGCCAAAGATTGGCCACTTACCCAGGTGATGGTCCATTTGATTTTGTTGACACCTGGATGAGGGGTTGGCTTGCCTTTTGTCTCTAGGGAACTGGTTTGTGGCCGATCCCCAGACTTGAAACATGTCTTAGTAATACCATACAGTGGAATCTTATAACTTTACATACAGTGTTGCCACACATTTTTACCAGGACAATAATGATCAGCAAATTATGAGTTTTCAAATGATACCTCACAAGGCATACTTTCTACAAAATTATCATCATCCTGTGAAAGGGGTGAACACAGGAGTACTGACCGTCACACCCTCCCCTGCACACAGCAACAGAAAGCACAGGAGGCTACCAAAGAGCTGAGGTTAAAGATTAACACCAGATTAATTAGTACATTTAATTAACTCATCATTATCAGACTGTCAAGGCTGCTTCCCCACTTTGAACTTTAGGGTACAAATGTGGGGGCCTGCATGAAAACTTCTAAGCTCAACTACCAGCTTAGATCTGGTCCACTGCCACCATCCCAAAGCTAATTCCCTTCCCTGGGTAGCCTTGAGAGACCTTCACCAATTCCCTGGTGAATACAGATCCAAACCCCTTGGATCTTAAAACAAGGAGAAAATAACCATCCCCACTCCTTCCTCCCACCAACTCCTGGTGGATCAAGATCCAACCCCCTTGGATCTAAAAACAAGGAAAAATCAATCAGGTTCTTAAAAAGAAGGCTTTTAATTAAAGAAAAAGGTAAAAATCATCTCTGTAAAATCAGGATGGAAAATAACTTTACAGGGTAATCAAACTTAAAGAGCTCAGAGGACCCCCCTCTAGCCTCAGGTTCAAAGTACAGCAAACAGAGATAAACACTCTAGTAAAAGGTACATTTACAAGTTGAGAAAACAAAGGTAAACTAACACGCCTTGCCTGGCTGTCTACTTACAAGTTTGAAATAGGAGAGACTTGTTCAGAAAGATGTGGAGAACCTGGATTGATGTCTGGTCCCTCTCAGTCCCAAGAGCGAACAACCCCCAAAACAAAGAGCACAAACAAAAGCCTTCCCCCCCCCCCCCCCCCCCAAGATTTGAAAGCATCTTGTCCCCTTATTGGTCCTTTGGGTCAGGTGTCAGCCAGGTTACCCGAGCTTCTTAACCCTTTACAGGTAAAAGGATTTTGGAGTCTCTGGCCAGGAGGGATTTTATAGTACTGTACACAGGAGAGCTGTTACCCTTCCCTTTATAGTTATGACACGCCCCCCAAATCACAGATAGTGTTGGACAGCCGGTTCCACACTGGCTGTTATTTCTTCCTGGAGCTCTAGGAGAAAACAGAGTTAATAAGACACATGCACCTTTAGACATACTACTGATTATATAAAAACTAACAATATGTTCTACATTCCAAGAACAATTTTTAACCAGTTGATTCTGGAAAACTTTCCCGGGAGAGTGCATCAGCCACTTTGTTAGAAGCTCCTGAAATGTGTTGTATTTCAAAATCAAAATCTTGGAGAGCTAAACTCCATCAAAGAAGTTTTTTGTTATTCCCCTTGGCGGTATGAAGCCACTGTAGCGCAGCATGGTCTGTTTGTAGTTGGAAACGCCGTCCCCAAACATATGGGCGTAGCTTTTCCAGCGCGTACACAATGGCGTAGCATTCCTTTTCGCTGATTGACCAGTGGCTTTCCCTCTCAGACAGCTTCTTGCTGAGAAACACGACAGGATGGAATTCTTGATCCGGTCCTTCCTGCATTAAAACTGCTCCCACGCCCCGCTCGGACGCATCTGTGGTTACTAGGAACGGTCTGTCAAAGTCTGGGGCCCTTAGCACAGGGTCAGACATGAGTGTCGACTTAAGCTGGTTAAAGGCCTTTTGACACTTGTCAGTCCACTGAACTGCATTTGGCTGTTTCTTTCTGGTTAGGTCTGTCAGCGGGGCGGCAATTTGGCTGTAGTGTGGTACAAATCGCCTATAATATCCGGCCAAGCCTAAGAAGGATTAGACCTGTTTCTTTGACTTTGGAACCGGCCACCTTTGGATAGCATCCACTTTGGCCTGTAGGGGATTTATAGTTCCTTGACCCACCTGGTGCCCCAGGTACGTCACTCTGTTTTGGCCTATTTGACACTTTTTAGCCTTAACAGTTAGTCCTGCCTGCCGGATGCGCTCGAAGACTTTTTCCAGGTGCTCCAGGTGTTCTGTCCATGAATCAGAAAAAATGGCCACATCATCGAGGTAGGCAACTGCAGATTCTCCCAATCCCGCTAGGAGACCATCTACAAGTCTTTGGAAGGTGGCGGGTGCATTTCGCAACCCGAAAGGGAGTACATTGAATTCATACACCCCTGCCTGGGTGACGAAGGCTGACCTTTCCTTAGCGGGTTCATCTAGTGGTACTTGCCAGTACCCTTTGGTTAAGTCTAAAGTAGAGATGAATTGGGCATGTCCCAATTTCTCCAATAGCTCATCTGTGCGTGGCATTGGATAGTTGTCAGGACGAGTTACAGCATTTAGCTTATGGTAGTCCACGCAAAAGCATATTTCCCCATCTGGTTTGGGAACTAGAACCACAGGAGATGCCCATGCACTGGTAGAGGGGCGGATTATACCCATCTGTAGCATGTCCTGGATCTCCCTTTGTATAGCAGTTTGGGCATGAGGTGACTCCCGGTAGGGTGGGGTTCTAATTGGGTGAGCATTACCTGTGTCAATGGAGTGGTATGCCCGTTCGGTCCGTCCTGGAGTGGCTGAGAAAATTGGTGCAAAGCTTGTGCACAGCTCCTTGATCTGCTGTCGCTGCAGACGTCCAAGGGTCGTGGAGAGGTTCACCTCTTCCACGCCACCATCCTTTTTTCCTTCGTAGTAGACACCTTCAGGCCACTCCGCGTCATCTGTTTCCTGGGCTGTAAACTGGCAAACGTTTAATTCTCTGGAATAAAAGGGCTTAAGAGAATTAACATGGTATACCTTAGGCTTTATGTTGGAGGTGGGGGAGGCTATGAGATAGTTAACAGCTCCTAGGTGCTCCTGGACCGTGAATGGTCCTTCCCACGACGCTTCCATTTTATGGGCCTGGAGCGCCTTTAAGACCATGACTTGGTCTCCTACTTTGAAGGACCGTTCTCTGGAATGTTTATCATACCAGGCCTTTTGCTCTTCCTGAGCATCCTTTAGGTTTTCTTTAGCAAGGGCTAAAGAGTGTCGGAGGGTGCTTTGTAGGTTGCTTACAAAGTCTAGAATGTTAGTTCCTGGAGAAGGCGTAAACCCCTCCCATTGCTGCTTCACCAACTGTAATGGCCCCTTAACCTCGCGGCCATACACAAGTTCAAATGGTGAAAACCCTAAACTGGGATGTGGTACAGCCCTGTAGGCAAAAAGCAACTGCTGCAACACTAGGTCCCAATCATTGGAGTGTTCATTTACGAATTTACGTATCATGGCCCCCAAAGTTCCATTAAACCTCTCCACCAGGCCATTGGTTTGATGGTGATAAGGGGTGGCAACCAAGTGATTCACCCCATGAGCTTCCCACTGGGTTTTCATGGTCCCTGCCAGGAAATTAGTTCCCGAATCTGTAAGGATGTCGGAGGGCCACCCTACCCTGGCAAAAATGTCTGCTAATGCCTGGCACACACTTTTAGCCCTGGTGTTGCTTAAGGGTACTGCTTCCGGCCATCGGGTAGCAAAATCCATGAAAGTCAGTATGTACTGCTTTCCTCTGGGTGTCTTCTTTGGGAAAGGACCTAGAATATCCACAGCTACTCGCTGAAATGGGACTTCAGTTATGGGTAGTGGCTGGAGAGGGGCTTTAACCTGGTCTTGGGGCTTTCCCACTCGTTGGCACACCTCACAAGACCGGACATAATTAGCAACGTCCTTGCCCATTCCCTCCCAGTGGAAGGACTTCCCCAACCGGTCTTTGGTTCTGTTCACCCCAGAATGGCCACTGGGATGATCATGGGCTAAGCTCAAGAGCTTTACCCGATACTTAGTGGGAACTACCAACTGTCTTTGAGGATGCCAGTCTTCCTGGTGCCCACCAGAAAGAGTCTCCTTGTATAAAAGTCCTTGTTCTACAACAAACCGGGATCGGTTAGAAGAGCTGAGAGGCGGTGGGGTGCTCCGTGCCGCCGCCCAAGCTTTCTGAAGGCTGTCATCTGCTTCCTGCTCGGCCTGGAACTGTTCCCTTGATGCTGGAGACATCCGTTCCTCCTTGGACTGTGGACTGGGGCTTGGTCCCTCTGGAAGCGATGCAGGTGCTGGGCCTGTTTCCATTGACTGTGAACCGCTGTCCGCTGGTGCACTATCTGGTATTTCAGGCTCTGGCTGAGCCTCTTGGGTAGGGTTATCTGCTGCTTCCGCCAGTTCAGGCTCGCTGGTGCCCTCTGGCATTGGAGTTGTAGACGGGTTTGCAAGCGCTGGACTCAGTGCTGGCAATGGTTCTGGTGCTGGTTGCGTTGCCAGTTCCGGTTCTGGGCCTGGCTTTGGCTGGGTCTCTGGGATTGGATCCACTACGGCTGTTGCAGTCGTTGGCAGGGGATCCGGTTCCACCACCTTTGTTTGGGTCTCTGGTAACACAGACGGGGCCCTGGTGGACGGCTCAGGAACAGGGATGGGGGTGAAAGCTTGCTTAGCCTGGCTGCGGGTGACTATTCCCACCCTCTTGGCTAGCTTCACATGGTTGGCCAAGTCTTCCCCCAGCAGCATGGGGATGGGATAATTGTCATAGACTGCAAAAGTCCACATTCCTGACCAGCCCTTGTACTGGACATGCAACTTGGCTGTAGGCAAGGTTACAGACTGTGACACGAAGGGTTGAATCGTCACTGGAGCCTCCGGGTTGATGAGTTTGGGGTCCACTAGGGATTGGTGGATAGTTGACACTTGTGCCCCAGTGTCCCTCCAAGCGATAACCTTCTTTCTGCCTACTCTCAAGGTTTCCCTTCGCTCCGAGGGTATGAGAGAGGCATCTGGGTCTGGGGATCTTTGGTGTGATTGTGGTGTAATGAACTGTAATCGGTTGGGGTTCTTGGGGCAGTGAGCCTTTATATGTCCCAGTTCATTACATTTAAAACATCGCCCTGCTAAGGTATCACCGGGGCGATGCTGGTTGGTGGAGACTGGTGTGGTGGGGTGAGAAGGCGTCTGGGGTTTCCCTTGGGATGTGGGTGGGGCCTTGGGTTGTCCCCGGTGGTAAGGTTTTGTTTCGGCTTGCCCCTTCTGATATTCGCTCCAACTGCTACTAGTTTGTTTTTTTTCTGCCACCTCCACCCATTTGGCTCCAATCTCCCCCGCCTCGGTTACAGTTTTGGGTTTCCTATCTAGGATGTACCTTTCTATTTCCTCAGGAACACCCTCTAAAAACTGCTCCATTTTTACTAGGGAAACCAGATCTTCCAGAGATTTAACATTTGCTCCTGATACCCAGGCATCACAATTTTTGTCAATGTGGTAGGCATGCCGGGTAAATGACACATCTGGTTTCCACCTTAGGGCTCTGAACCGCTGACGGGCATGCTCGGGTGTTAGCCCCATTCTGAGTCTGTCCTTGTTTTTAAAAAGTTCATAACTGTTCATGTGTTCCTTAGGCATTTCAGCCGCCACCTCTGCTATGGGGCCACTGAGCTGCGGCCTCAGCTCTACCATGTACTGGTCTGTAGTGATGCTGTATCCAAGGCAGGCCCTTTCAAAATTTTCTAAGAAGGCCTCAGTATCATCGCCTGCCTTGTAGGTGGGGAATTTTCTGGGATGGGAAGTGGTACCTGGAGAGGGGTTGCTAGGATTGGCTGGTGTACCCGGCCTAGCCCGTGCTAATTCCAGTTCATGCTCCATTTCTTTTTCTCTCAGCTCCATAGCTCTCTTGTGGGCCTCCTCTTTGGCTTTCTCTTCTCTTAACAAAGACCCTTGTTAAAAAAAACTTAACACCTCTGCCTTCAGGCAAGGAGAGATAAGATATGCATCTACCTTCAGCTCTGCTTTCCAAGCAGCTAGAAAGGAGGGGGGGGGGGAAATCTTATTGGCTTTTGGTTTAAAATGATCCCACCGCTCTGCCACCATGTCAAGGCTGCTTCCCCACTTTGAACTTTAGGGTACAAATGTGGGGGCCTGCATGAAAACTTCTAAGCTCAACTACCAGCTTAGATCTGGTCCGCTGCCACCATCCCAAAGCTAATTCCCTTCCCTGGGTAGCCTTGAGAGACCTTCACCAATTCCCTGGTGAATACAGATCCAAACCCCTTGGATCTTAAAACAAGGAGAAATTAACCATCCCCCCTCTTTCCTCCCACCAACTCCTGGTGGATCAAGGTCCAACCCCCTTGGATCTAAAAACAAGGAAAAATCAATCAGGTTCTTAAAAAGAAGGCTTTTAATTAAAGAAAAAGGTAAAAATCATCTCTGTAAAATCAGGATGGAAAATAACTTTACAGGGTAATCAAACTTAAAGAGCTCAGAGGACCCCCCTCTAGCCTCAGGTTCAAAGTACAGCAAACAGAGATAAACACTCTAGTAAAAGGTACATTTACAAGTTGAGAAAACAAAGGTAAACTAACACGCCTTGCCTGGCTGTCTACTTACAAGTTTGAAATAGGAGAGACTTGTTCAGAAAGATGTGGAGAACCTGGATTGATGTCTGGTCCCTCTCAGTCCCAAGAGCGAACAACCCCCAAAACAAAGAGCACAAACAAAAGCCTTCCCCCCCCCCAAGATTTGAAAGTATCTTGTCCCCTTATTGGTCCTTTGGGTCAGGTGTCAGCCAGGTTACCCGAGCTTCTTAACCCTTTACAGGTAAAAGGATTTTGGAGTCTCTGGCCAGGAGGGATTTTATAGTACTGTACACAGGAGAGCTGTTACCCTTCCCTTTATAGTTATGACACAGACACTTTCAGACACCTAGGTAAATTGCTTTAAGTGCCAGATATTAATGAGAGTCACTATTATTTATTCTCCTGGATATGTGTTGCGCTCGGAATATCTGACCATCTATCCATGTCTCCATGCAACAGCTGGATCCCCACTGGCACATTAGAGTTTCCCAAAGTCAATGGTTCTAGTGAAATGAGCGACTGGTATAATCCCGGATCTGCAATTTCTTTTCCCTCAGATCAGTTTCTCTAAAAGTTTCAAGGGCAGTCGCATTAGCAATCTGGGGCTGTCAAGGCTGATTCCCCACTCTGGCACTTTGAGTGCAGAAGGTGGGGGCCCGCAAGGATTCTAAAAATTAATACTGGCCACTCCAGGCTGTAGGGTGACCAGATCAGAGATATAAAATATCGGGACGCGGGGGGGCTGGAGGCGGGGGGCCGGAGCAAAAAAAAAGGAGTTTCAAAGGGGCCGGGAGCATTAGCAGGCCCCGGCCGTGCACGCTGCCCTCCCCGCGGAGCCTCCCGCCCCCCGGCCCGCCCCGGGCACATGCGGCGCGCGGTGGGTCCGGGCGGGGGCAGCGCGGAGCAGGCAGGGGCCGGGTGAACGGCGCGGGCCCAATCCCCGCTGCTGCCGGGGAGACCCGCGCCTCTCCCTCCTACTTGCGGTTGCGGCTCCTTCCCGGCGGGACGCGCCTCCCGCCGCCCCGGGCACATGCGGCACGCGTCCCCCACTCCTAGTCTCCCTCCCGTTGGGAAGGAGCCCCTGGAGTGCAGCCGAGAGGGAGAGGCGCGGGGCTCCCCGCCAGCGGCGGGACGCGTGCCGCATTTGCCCAGGGTGGGCCGGGGGGTGGGAGGCACGTCCCGCCGGGAAGGAGCTGCAGCTGCGAGCGGGAGGGAGAGGCATGGGGCTACCCAGCAGCAGTGGGGATTCGGCCCACGCCGCCCACCCGGCCCCTGCCCGCTCCATGCTGCCCCTGCCCGGACCCACCGCGCTGCCCCGCGGGCTGCAGGGCTGGAGCAGCCTCCGTGCTGCGCTCCCGGCCCCGGGCCCCCGTGTGCAGCGGCCCGGGGGCTGGGCAGGAACCCTCTGGCGCGGCGGGGGGCTCAGAGCTGAGCCCCCCCGTCTCCCTCCCTTGCCAGCTCCCCTTTGCCTGCCCGCCCGGTGCCCGGGTGCCGGAGCTGACTCACCAGCTCCAGGATCCAGGCGCCGCCACCACCCCCCTCCCTCCCGGCTTGCGCTGCCATGCAGCTGCAAGCCTGGGAGGGAGGAGGAATGCCGCGTGGTTGGGGAAGAGGTGGGGCCAGGGCGGGGATTTGGGGAGGGAGCCAATGGGGGAAGGAGGGGGCGGAGCCGGGGCGAGCACGGGGGCGAGAGTCCCTCCAGGAGGGTAAAATTTCTTGTTTGTCCAGTGTCCCGACCAAACATCGGTCGGGACAAAGAAGCAAATATCGGGACAGTCCCGATAAAATCGGGACGTCTGGTCACCCTACCAGGCTGGTATTAAACTCCCAAGTTACAGCTTCTCTCTGACCTTGGATGGGTAGATGCTGCCACCACCCAAGTGCAAAAAAAACCCTTTGGACCCAGGAAGGCGCACTTGGGAATTCCTCTCTGTGGGGTACCCTCAAGCCCTTTCATTCTCCCCCGCCTCCCAGGGAAGAGCTGAGAAAGAAAACAAAGGAAATCAGCTGTTGCCACCAGCTAATTAAACAACACATGCACAAACCTCTTAGGACACAAAAAACCCAATCCTGTTCTTTAAAAAGGTAAATTTTATTAAAAACAAAAAGAAAGAAAATACATCTGGAACTTAGGCTATTGCTAGATTTAAAAAGAGCCCTCTCCTGCCCTCCTGCCTCTTCCCATTTGATTCTGCTGCTGCCTAGTCCCTCCCACTGCTCCTGCATTTCCTGGCCACAGTATTGCTCATTTGCAAAGCAGAGAGATTGTCAATGGAGGGAAATCAGACTGTATGGTCCAGTGCCACTCCCATGCATGGCAAGGCTCTCCTAGAGCAGTGGTTCTCAACCAGGGGTACAGGTACCCCTGGAGTACACAGAGATCTTCCAGGGGATACATCAACTCATCTTGATATTTGCCTAGTTTTACAACAGGTTACATAAAAAGCACTAGCGAAGTCAGTACAAACTAAAATTTCATACCGACAATGACTTGTTTATATTGCTCTATATACTATACACTGAAATGTAAGTACAATATTTATATTCCAATCGATTTATTTTATAAGTATAGGGTAAAAATGAGAGTCAGCATTTTTTCAGTAAGAGTGGGCTGTGACACTTTTGTATTTTTATGTCAGATTTTGTAAGCAAGATTTTGTAAGTGAGGTGAAACTTGGGGGTACACAAGACAAATCAGACTCCTGAAAGGGGTTCGGTCGTCTGGAAAGGTTCAGAGCCACTTTCCTAGGGAACTGGGGCAGTTTGGGCAAAGGCAGCTTGGTTCAGCAGTAAGCCAATCTTGTCTGTCACAGACAAGCTAACCAACAGCTACCAGCAGGGCCGGCTTTAGGAAGTGCGGGGCCCAAGTCGAACATTTTCGGCGGGGCCCCGGCAGGGATGACTAAAAAAAAACCATGTTAAAAAAAGCCTTTCATTTCTTAGCAACTGGTTCCCTATAAAAAGTTCTGATTTAAGGGATGTGCCACAGTATGTATTTTTTGTACCAATAGGGTTACCATACGTCCGTATTTTCCCGGGAGGAATTTTTTAAATTTTAAAAATTCCTCCCAGACGGCGATTTAAGAACCAAAAAGCCTGACGTGTCCGGGAAAATACGGATGTATGTTAACCCTACCCAAAGTTCTTTTTTAAAAAGATGGGCCTGACCTAGAAATGAGCTCCGTTTCACATGTGTGGGTCCCAGCTGCTCCCTGCCCCCCTCATTGAAGCAGGTGTGCAGGGTTACTGCCCTGGGAACTGCAGGGCACCAGTGGACATGGGGCTGGCTGGAGGCAGGGCAGGGGCTGACTGGAGGTAGGGTCTGGTGGCAGGCAGGGCAAGGGGTGCAGGGCTGGCTGGAGACAAGGGGGTGTGGGGCTGGCTGGCTTCAGGCAGGGCCGCAGGGGGGTGCGGCATGGGATGGCAGGGCTGGAGACAGAGGAGTGTGGGACTGGCTGGCTTCAGGCAGGGGGGTGCAGCAGGGGTTGGCTGGAGACAGGGCAGGGGGTGCGGGGCTGGCTGCAGGCAGGGCAGGGGGTGCAGGGCTGGTGCGGACGGGAGGGGTGTGGGGCTGGCTGGCTTCGGTCAGGGCTGCAGTGGGGTGCAGCAGGGGCTGGCTGTTGGCAGGGGGTGCGGCAGGGGCTGGCTGTGGGCACGGCAGGGGCTGGCTGCGGGCAGGGCAGGGGGTGCGGGGCTGGCTGGAGACAGGGGCTGGCTGCGGGCAGGGGGTGTGGGGCTGGTGTGAGCAGAGGGTGCGGGTACAGCCCACCCTGTACGGTAAGTGCCCCCTCCTCCTCCCTCCCCCACCAGGGTAGCAGCAGCAGCCCAGGGCTTGGGGGCTATTTAAAGGGCTCGGGGCTCCCCTGCTTCCACCGCCCCAGCCCTTCCAATAGCCACGGGAGCCCTGGGAAAGCGGCAGGGCTCCAGCGTCTATTTAAAGGGCCGGGACGGTAGAAGCAACGGGAGCCCCGGACTTTTTAAATAGCCCCCAGACCCCACAGCCCTACCCCAGGGCTCCAGCAGTGGGGCTCTGGGGGCAATTTAAAGGGCCTGGGGCTCCAGCCCCTGCTGGGAGCCCCAGGCCCTCTAAATTGCCCCCTGGGGAAGCTGGGCTCTTGCCGGTACGCCGTACCGGGGCTTGGGCGCGGGGCCCTCTTCGGGGCAGGGCCCAATTCAGGGGAATTGGTTGAATTGGCCTAAAGCTGGCCCTGGCTACCAGATGGACAAAGGGAAGTGACCCTGCTCAGGGTTCTGGGTTCATATCAAACCCAACTTTCTCTTGAGAAATTCAGCAGCTGGAGGTGGCTTTAATGCACTGACTCAGCTACTAAAAGAGAGTTCACATCTCCCTGTGTGTATAACTGACCAATCCCCTTCAGGAGTGTCAGTGGAGATCTGCGCCTAGATCCTCAGCTGGTATAAGTCAGCATAGCTCTGCTGAAGCCGATGGAGCTGTGCCCGTTTGCACGGAGTGAAGAGCTGACTCAAGAGTCTGAAGTTCATGTTAATTCCTTACACTCTCCCTGTCTTTGACTTTAGGCAGCTCCAGGCTTCTCATCCATCGTACATAGGTTCTTTATATGCACTCAGCCATAGGCGCCGACTTCCACTGCTCCCGGTGGGTGCTCAACCCCCCCATCCCCCACCCCGGTGCCACCCCTGCACTGCCCTCGCCCCAATTCCACCCCTTCCCAAAAGTCCCTGGCCCCCTTCCCACCCCCATTCCACCCCCCTTCCCCCAAGTCCCTGCCCCGCCTCTTCTCCGCCTCCTCCCCTGAGTGTGCGCATCCCTGCTTCTCCCCACTCCCTCCTGGAAAGACCTAAGTGCCGCCAAACAGCTGTTTGGTGGCGGGAAGTGTAGGAGGTAGCCAGAGGAGCGGGGACGCGGTGTGCTCAGGGGAGAGGGAGAGGGTGGAGCGGGGGGGGGGTGAGAGGAGCTTGGCTGGAGCACCCACTAATTTTTCCCTGTGGGTGCTCCAGCCCCTGAGCACCCACAGAGTTGGCGCCTATGCACTCAGCACTCTAGTATCTGAGCAAAAAAATAAATAAAAAATCATCCAACTATTCGGGATTTAACCGGCAAAACTGTTCATAAACCCAAAGCCACAATAATATTGGTGCCTCCTGACTCAGTGTCAGTGCTGAGCCAGCCTGACCCATGGCTGAGCTGAGGCAAAACTTCTACCCCATCATGAGGAGCGGATGAAGGATATGCCAGCAGGGATCTTCCTGCCTTTCATCCAGGAGCATTGGAGAGACATCACAGAAACGGTCTCTGTGACAGCAGGACACAGGTGATTAGCCTACAGACCCCTGGGGGACACCTCTATTTACCTCTCTCTATTCTGAAAACTGACTATTTATTCCTACCCTTTGTTTCCTATCTTTTAACCAGTTACTGATCCATGAGAGGATCTTTCTTCTTATCTCATGACTACTTAGTTTGCTTAAGAGCCTTTGGTGAAGTATCTTGTCAAAGGCTTTCTGAAAGTCTAAGTACACTATATCCACTGGAACACCTTTGTCCACATGCTTGTTGACCACCTCAAAGAATTCTAGTAGATTGGTGAGGCATGATTTCCCTTTATAAAAACCATGTTGACTCTTCCCCAACAAATCATGTTCATCTGTGTGTGATAATTTTGTTTTTTACTATAGTTTCAACCAAGTAATTGGCAGGATCACCTCTGGAGCCTTTTTAAAAAATTGGTGTCACTTTAGCTATCCTCCAGTCATCTAGTACAGAAGATGATTTAAATGATAAGTTACATACCACAGTTAGTAGTTCTGCAATTTCATATCTGAGTTCTTTCATAAGTTTTGGGTGAATACCATCTGGTCCTGGTGACTTATTACTGTTTAATTAATCAATTTATTCCAAAAATTTGTTCATTACTTGTATCTCTCCCAGAAAATTCAGTGGAGTTGGAGAACTGACCTCTTAGGGAGGTTGGCTGGGCCAGATCACAGGACTAGCTATGCCGGAATACTACACCTTCCCCAGACCGATTCCCCTGCCCCAGATTCCTATTTCCTCCGGTTGGTCTTTCAAGAGAAACTCAAAGCCCTGAGTTCACCTGGGCCTTCTGCAGCACGTGGGGGCATCAGCTATTTGGGGGCAAATTAAGAGGAAGGGCTGTAAAGCAGCCCAAGAAGCTTGAAGGAGAAGAGGCACTTAGTGTGAGTGCAGGCATCACAAGGGAAACAGCAAACCATCAAAGCTGGGCAGATTAAAAGCTTTTCTCCTCCCCTTTCTCAGAGCCCAAGGGGGCTTCTTTCCCACTGCTGGGGACTCTGCTCACCAACTCTTTTCTCACCTGGAGGGTCTGTGCAATGAGGCATGTGGTTTCTCTGCTAGAGGGCCAGCTCAGCAGCGCCCAGCCCCAAAAGCCACTGCAGCTCAGAAGGGGAAGAATACAGGAAAAGCGAGGGCAAGAATACCAATGTCTCACTGGGAATCCCCCCAGAACGAGAACTTCTTTGCAAAAAACTCTGAAGAAGAAGTTTCTGTAGAGGGAAGTACAACTGGGCAGAACAAGTAGCCAAGCAGCTGGGACACAAGAGGAGTTTGTGTTAATTTAACCCTCTTTGTCCCACTCCTGCCTCTTAACAGCACTTGCCCCCTTGAGAGCTGCCTTTCATCCCATGGGACTCAGAGCAGCGTACAGGGGTAGAGTCAAAACTTGTTATCTCCAGTGTCCAGAATGGGCAAGGAAGGCACAGAGATGGGGTCTTCTTGCCCAAAGACTACACAAGGACTAGTTTCAGAGTGGAAGCCGTGTTAGTCTGTATCAGCAAAAACAACGAGGGGTACTTGTGGCACCTTAGAGACTAACAAATGTATTTGGGCATAAGTTTTCGTGGGCTAGAACCCACTTCAAGAACAGAGGCCAGGAGTCCCGTCTCCTAGTCCTACCTACTCTAACCACCAGATGGTCCCTCCCTGCCACAGCTGGGAATAAGACACAGGAGGCCTGACTCCTATACTGCTCCAACAGGACCTCTCGCCCCCGTCCGGGCTGGGACCCAGGAGTCCCGAGCCCCGTCCCCCACCTGGGCTCTGGGGCCGGGACCCAGGAGGCCCGAGCCCCATCCCCCAGCCCGGGCTCTGGGGCTGGGGCCGGGACCCAGGAGGCCCGAGCCCCATCCCCCAGCCCGGGCTCTGGGGCTGGGGCCGGGACCCAGGAGGCCCGAGCCCCATCCCCCAGCCCGGGCTCTGGGGCTGGGACCGGGACCCAGGAGGCCCGCGCCCCCCACCTGGGCTCAGGGGCTGGGACCGGGACCCAGGAGGCCCGAGCCGCGCCCCCCACCTGGGCTCAGGGGCTGGGACCGGGACCCAGGAGGCCCGAGCCGCGCCCCCCACCTGGGCTCAGGGGCTGGGACCGGGACCCAGGAGGCCCGAGCCGCGCCCCCCACCTGGGCTCAGGGGCTGGGACCGGGACCCAGGAGGCCCGAGCCGCGCCCCCCACCTGGGCTCAGGGGCTGGGACCGGGACCCAGGAGGCCCGAGCCCCGTTCCCCACCTGGGCTCAGGGGCTGGGACCGGGACCCAGGAGGCCCGAGCCCCGTTCCCCACCTGGGCTCAGGGGCTGGGACCGGGACCCAGGAGGCCCGAGCCCCGTTCCCCACCTGGGCTCTGGGGCTGGGACCGGGACCCAGGAGGCCCGAGCCCCGTTCCCCCCCCCCGGGCTCTGGGGCCGGGACCGGGACCCAGGAGGCCCGAGCCCGAGGCGCCGCCCCTCTGCGGGCCCATCACGCCGTCGCTTCCATAAACCCGAACCCCGCGTCATTATTTTACCTCTGCCTATTACATATAATTTGCATATAAAGTAGCTAATTTGTATAATACGTCTCCTCGCAGCGAGATACGTAACCCGACCCCCACCTGGCCCTGGCACCAGCCCAGGGCTGCGCCACCCCCCGCGCCGGGATCTCTACAGGAAGCGGCCCGCCACCCGGCCTCTGAGCCGCGAACTACAATTCCCAGAGCACCTTGCGCCTACAGCAGCTACTTCCGGACATCGCCCCGCCTCCTGATAGGCTCATCTTGACCTCTTGCGGCGACCTTGGTTACGAGGGGTCACGTGAGTGTGCGTGACGCGGCGGGGATGCCGCCGCCTGCTTGGTTTGGTCTCACGTGGGTCGATCGGTCCGGGCCGCTTTAACCGGGGCCTTCATCCCTGCCCCCTCCTCCAGGCAGAGCTGCTGCTGCGGCCTGGGCGGGGCACTGGCCTCCTGGGGCCGCGGTGCAGGGACACCTCGAGACAGGGGGAGCGGGGAAGCTGGGCCTAGGAGCCCTCTGGAGATAGCGCGGGGGGCCCTGGGGGCAGGGCAGGGGGCAGCTGGGCTTGGGGGGGCTCTGGGGGCAGGGGGCAGCTGGGCTTGGGGGGGGCTCTGGGGGCAGGGCAGGGGGTAGCTGGGCTTGGGGGGGCTCTGGGGGCAGGGGGGCTGGGGACAGGGCAGGGGGCAGCTGGGCCTGGGGGGGGCTCTGGGGGTAGGGCGTGGGTTGGTGGGGTATCTGAGAACAAGGCTGCCGAGGCTGAGTGGAGTCTCTTTACATTACCAGGAGGGATGGATGTAGGGGGGTTGGAGGACATGATAGGGTGCATGTGAAGACAGTAGTGGGAGTGGCATCTAGAGGCAGGAGGGGCATATCATATGAGGACAAGGTAGCTGAGTCTGAGTGGAGTCTTGGGTCTTAGCAGGGGGGCAGGTGCAGAAGGTCTTTAGCAATGTTTGGGGCACGGTGTCTGCTCCTGGCTCTTCGCCGTTGTTCCTCTGCTCCTTGTCCCAAGCACACGCAGGCTGCAAGACTGAGGGTCTGCGAGGCGCTAGAGGCCCAGGAGGTGGCTGGTGATATTAAAGTCCAGGTGGGTGGGGGTTTTATGTTGTTAATTCACTTAGTCATTTCTGTGGAGTTCTTATTATTACTCCTCTAATTCAGCCCTTTCTGAAGATCATCTTCTTGCAGAGGCTTCTCCAGAGTAGCTGGATGGGCTCTGCAGCTGCCTACTTTCTTTGAACTGAAGATGTAAATTCCAGCTGGAGGAGACATACCCATGCTAGTTCTGATCTCACTAGTGTACTAAAAATAGTGGCGGGGCAATGGGGGGAGGGGCTTTGAGTGATGCCCCAATAAGACCATACTCACATTCTGCCTTTGCCCTATATGGAACAGGAGCTCCCTACACTTAGCCTGCTCCACAAATTGAACACCACATCTACACTTACAAGACCTTGAACCCTAGACACACAATACCATCAAACACTCTACTTTTGCTTCCCCTTAATTAAACTTCCGTGCCACACCTATCTCCTCTGCACTGCTGATGATCCCTGGGCTCTTCTCATGACACAGCCTATACATCACAGCGATGAAATGAGGTATGCTAGATCTCCCAAAGTTCATATGCATTTTTTTCCTTTGATCACACATACAGGCCTCAGAAAGAGGAGCTCACGCACACCCCCAGAGCGCCACAGTCTCCCAGATCACCTTGTATCACAATTACAGCTCTTCTAAGCTGCTCTATCTTATTCCTTCGCCACAGTACAGCCACACCTCACGCACTGAATGCAGCTGGAGTGCATGAAGATAATTCTTAGTGACTATTGCCAGCTCCAGGGGGACAGAATCAAGGTTTCATGGGCATTTACCTTAACTCTGTATTTCCTTGTTTTCACAAATGTGAGTTTTGC
This sequence comes from Emys orbicularis, assembly GCF_028017835.1. Lineage (NCBI taxonomy): Eukaryota > Metazoa > Chordata > Testudines > Emydidae > Emys > Emys orbicularis. The sequence continues at coordinate 353,403,869 of NC_088683.1, forward strand.
TGAACTGGACATTCTGGAAGGGTGCACGTTATCACCAGGCAACTTTAACTCTGCGCTAACAAAGGTTTTGCCAATTTTTTAATTTTAAATTTAAGTCCAGCTAGAAAACTTTTTTTAATTTGAAAACCACCCAAAACAGTGAAACATTTCTGTTAATTCTGCATTTGTAGAGTGCCTAGCACAATGGGTTCTAGTCCATGACTAGGTGCTATGATAATACAAATTATTAATAGTAATATTAATTGGTTTTGATTTTTTCCCCTTAAACAAAGCCTACATTCTGGACTTAATCTCCTTGACATTGGCCTCTTTATTAAGGCAGTACATATGCACGGTAGGTATGAACAAATAGCCAGTTAGGAAACAGAGTTCAGTTTCAAGCTTCCCGCAGATAGTTGTACATAGCAGTGAAGAAGAACAATACGTGAGAATTACCATGACACTGCCCTTTGAAGGAATGATGTTCTGATTGTCTCTGTTGTTACCAATAAGGAGTGTTTCCAAGAGACATAATTAATAATGATACAGCATTTATGGAATGCTTTTCATCTTCAAAGTCTGTCACTGACTTTAATCTTCCCAGCTCCGTGGAGATTCAGATGGATCCCTGTTATGCTGAGGCGAAATGTTGGTGCCTCTGCCTCAGGATCTACTCCTACTTGCTTTGAAGTCTATAGTAAAGCTACCACTGATTTCATTGGAATCAGGATTGGGCCCTAAGGGAATCTTTCCATTGACTCCAATGGGAGTTGGATCAGGCTCGAAATGACTTGCTCAGTGTCAGTTGGGTCCTGCATATAACTAGATTGAGTTCAAACCAGGCAATCACCAACTTTTATTTTCTTCCTCCTCCAGGGCTGGGTTCGTTCTGTCCGGTCCCAGAAAGAGGTTTTGTTCCTGCACATAAATGATGGCAGTTCTTTGGAAAGCCTCCAAGTTGTAGCCGACCCAACCTTGGAACATAGGTTTGCAGATTTTACATATTTAAAGAAATTTCTGTGCAGATTCCTGTTTGGAAAGGGTTGATGACATGGTTGTAGGGCTCAGCTCCACCCTATCTTAGACTAAGGGCATCGATTCCCAGGCCTGGTGTCTCACTTCCTGTGGCAGCAGGGATGTGAGTGCTGCAGGGGTGGTACATTCAGCAGTTGGTGAGGGTGTTGCACTTGGTGTCGTTCAATAGCTGTCAGTTAAGGAGCTGGGTTAGCTGGTTCTGAAGGGAGTAGGAAGTAGGGGGCACTTTTAAATTGAAATTTTGTCTCCACTGAAGTCGGTGACAAAATTCCTATTGACTCACTGGGGCCAGGTTTCATAGTGGTTTTTCCATGGGTTGGCTTCCCCCCGTGGCTTATTCTTCCTGTGTAAGTCAGGCTGTACCTTATCAGAAGCTAGGGTCGCCATGATAGCCTTTCCTCAACCGGCTCCTTAGTCTTTTCCTGCCTTTTGTGCCAGATGCAGTCAGTGTTTCTAGCTGAGGCACCACTTTTGCAGGCTCAGCACAAGAGAGAGCACAGAGGGGGTGGCAAACCTTGAGGCCTTTCCTTATGAACAGACATTGGGGCTCATCTTGGATCAGTCATGGAGAGCTTGCTTCTAATTAAAAATAAACATTTAGGCTTCATTAATTTTCAGCTACAGAAGAAGATCCTGTGCAAATTTATTTCTTGTAAGATGGACAGCTTGGTGGTTTATGCATCAACTAATTTAAAATCTCCAGACTCTTGGAAGCCTGAGTTCACACATACACACCCCCACCCACCCACCAGATGCTTTCCATGGGGATATATTGAGTGCCATGTGAATAAAATATAGCAATCAAATTGTAACAAGCTGCCTATTTGTGATAATAGATACTGTCATCATAGGGCTTGATCTAAATTAACCCAAAGAAGTCAGCATGAGTCCCTTGAATTCAATGGGCTTTATGTCAGGGCCATAGTGATACATTATTGTTAATGTTGTTTTTTCCAGAGATCTGACTTTTGGAAGTGCCGTGGAAGTGCAAGGGAAACTGGTAAAAAGTCTTCATAGGATGCAGAATGTGGAATTGAAAGCTGAAAATATTCGTGTGGTAGGACCCTGTGATACTCTGGTATGTTATTGCACTTAACAGTCAAGCTCACAGGATATCTTTTGGAACATGACTAATTTCAAAATATTCCCGTTTCTGACAGAGCACATTTCAAACTGTATTTCCTGCTATTTTTTCTAAAGTCATCTCTATTTTTAATGTTTTTAAGGTGTCTTCTACTCTCCCATTGATGTGAGAGAAGCTTTTCATTAAGGGAGAAACTTACTAGTAGACTGGGCATAGGGAGGAAACTGTGAAACTAACTTGATACTAAGGACTGGATTTGCTAAAGAATTGCGGGCCAGATTTCCCAACTGCTCAGCACCCACAATTGGAATCAGCTCTCCAAAAGTTCTCTGTTGCCACCGTGAAACTTACAGCAAGATGTCAGAAAGTGATTGGCACCCACCGTGCTGGGCTCTTTTGAAAATCTAGCCACTTACTTTGGCACTGAGTCCTGTTGAAATTCTAATTCTATATAGGTGCTTATATGGACACCATTACTGTGGTATCTGAGCATTTTCCAAAAGTGATCAACATCTGTCCCTTGTGGTTCATTCTCTTTCTGGTTGTCTTTGTAAAATCCACAAAGTACTCTGGAAAAAACTATTATTTTGCTTCTGACTTGTATCACTTATTGAACTTTAATAGGCAGTGATGATATTTCATGGATATCAGTAAAATTATTCTAGTTGCAGGTTCTCAAGGTTGTTTTTTTCCTGTCCTTTCTTTAGACGTTCCCTTTTAAACCAAGAGAAAGGCAACCTCTGGAATACAGCCGGCAGTTCCCTCACTTACGATGCAGGACCAACACATTGAGCTCCCTCCTGAGGGTACGCAGTGAAGCTACTGCAGCGATCCACTCATTTTTCAAGGTGCTCTGCTTCTTCACTTGATCTTGTTACTGTGTTTTCACATATACAAATGATGGTGCCACATAACACTCCCGCCTTCCCATTGCAGTTATGTAATGGGTGACCGTGGGAGACATGGAATCAGGTCTCTGAGGTTCTATTCCTAGTTCTGGCACTGATTTAGGACCGGTGTGCACTGGGAACTTACATCAGTATAGCTGCGTCTCTCAGTGGTGTGAAAAATCCATACCCCTGTGTGACGTACTTACGCTCATCTAATCCCTACACCTCCCAGCTGCAGTGTAGACCTATCTTTAGTATCCCAGATTCTGTGTTTTGTGGGCAGAGGGCGGAAGTGTTACCATAAGAACATAAGAAAGGCCGTACTGGGTCAGACCAAAGGTCCATCTAGCCCAGTATCTGTCTACCGACAGTGGCCAATGCCAGGTGCCCCAGAGGGAGTGAACCTAACAGGCAATGATCAAGTGATCTCTCTCCTGCCATCCATCTCCATCCTCTGACGAACAGAGGCTAGGGACACCATTCTTACCCATCCTGGCTAATAGCCATTTATGGACTTAGCCACCATGAATTTATCCAGTCCCCTTTTAAACATTGTTATAGTCCTAGCCTTCACAACCTCCTCAGGTAAGGAGTTCCACAAGTTGACTGTGCGCTGCGTGAAGAAGAACTTCCTTTTATTTGTTTTAAACCTGCTGCCTATTAATTTCATTTGGTGACCCCTAGTTCTTGTATTATGGGAATAAGTAAATAACTTTTCCTTATCCACTTTCTCAACATCACTCATGATTTTATATACCTCTATCATGTCCCCCCTTAGTCTTCTCTTTTCCAAACTGAAGAGTCCTAGCCTCTTTAATCTTTCCTCATATGGGACCCTCTCTAAACCCTTAATCATTTTAGTTGCTCTTTTCTGAACCTTTTCTAGTGCTAGAATATCTTTTTTGAGGTGAGGAGACCACATCTGTACACAGTATTCGAGATGTGGGCGTACCATGGATTTATATAAGGGCAATAAGATATTCTCTATCCCCTTTTTAATGATTCCTAACATCCTGTTTGCTTTTTTGACCGCCTCTGCACACTGCGTGGACATCTTTAGAGAACTATCCACAATGACGCCAAGATCTTTTTCCTGACTCGTTGTAGCTAAATTAGCCCCCATCATGTTGTATGTATAGTTGGGGTTATTTTTTCCAATGTGCATTACTTTACATTTATCCACATTAAATTTCATTTGCCATTTTGCTGCCCAATCACTTAGTTTTGTGAGATCTTTTTGAAGTTCTTCACAATCTGCTTTGGTCTTAACTATCTTGAGTAGTTTAGTATCATCTGCAAACTTTGCCACCTCACTGTTTACCCCTTTCTCCAGATCATTTATGAATAAATTGAATAGGATTGGTCCTAGGACTGACCCTTGGGGAACACCACTAGTTACCCCTCTCCTTTCTGAGAATTTACCATTAATTCCTACCCTTTGTTCCCTGTCCTTTAACCAGTTCTCAATCCATGAAAGGACCTTCCCTTTTATCCCATGACAGCTTAATTTACGTAAGAGCCTTTGGTGAGGGACCTTGTCAAAGGCTTTCTGGAAATCTAAGTACACTATGTCCACCGGATCCCCCTTGTCCACATGTTTGTTGACCCCTTCAAAGAACTCTAATAGATTAGTAAGACACGATTTCCCTTTACAGAAACCATGTTGACTGTTGCTCAAGAGTTTGTTTTTCTATGTGTCTGACAATTTTGTTCTTTACTATTGTTTCAACTAATTTGCCCGGTACCGACGTTAGACTTACCGGTCTGTAATTGCCGGGATCACCCCTAGAGCCCTTTTTAAATATTGGCGTTACATTAGCTAACTTCCAGTCATTGGGTACCGAAGCCGATTTAAAGGACAGGTTACAAACCTTAGTTAATAGTTCCGCAACTTCACATTTGAGTTCTTTCAGAACTCTTGGGTGAATGCCATCTGGTCCCGGTGACTTGTTAATCTTGAGTTTATCAATTAATTCCAAAACCTCCTCTAGTGATACTTCAATCTGTGACAGTTCCTCAGATTTGTCACCTACAAAAGCCAGCTCAGGTTTGGGAATCTCCCTAACATCCTCAGCCATGAAGACTGAAGCAAAGAATCCATTTAGTTTCTCCGCAATGACTTTATCATCTTTAAGCGCTCCTTTTGTATTTTCATTGTCAAGGGGCCCCACTGGTTGTTTAGCAGGCTTCCTGCTTCTGATGTACTTAAAAAACATTTTGTTATTACCTTTGGAGTTTTTGGCTAGCCGTTCTTCAAACTCCTCTTTGGCTTTTCTTATTACACTCTTGCTCTTAAGTTGGCAGTGTTTGTGCTCCTTTCTATTTGCCTCACTAGGATTTGACTTCCACTTTTTAAAGGAAGTCTTTTTATCTCTCACTGCTTCTTTTACATGGTTGTTAAGCCACGGTGGCTCTTTTTTAGTTCTTTTACTGTTTTTCTTAATTTGGGGTATACATTGAAGTTGAGCCTCTATTATGGTGTCTTTAAAAAGGGCCCACGCAACTTGCAGGGATTTCACTTTAGTCACTGTACCTTTTAACTTTTGTCTAACTAACCCCCTCATTTTTGTATAGTTCCCCCTTTTGAAATTAAAGGCCACAGTGTTGGGCAGTTGAGGTGTTCTTCCCACCACAGGGATGTTGAATGCTATTGAATGCTACCACTATTCTTCCCCTTTCTCCCCCACGTACTTTGACCCCTGACGTCATGAAAATCATTTCAGATCAAATGAAATGTTTTGATTTTGAGAATTTTCAAATTTTTTTAAATAAAATACATTTTTATTTTAAATCTCCAGGCTCTGTTACGGGGTAGGCAACCTATGGCACACGTGCCGAAGGCGGCCCGCAAGCTGATTTTCAGTGGCACTCACGCTATCCGGGTCCTGGCCACCGGTCCGGGGGGCTCTGCATTTTAATTTAATTTTAAATGAAGCTTCTTAAACATTTTAAAAACCTTATTTACTTTGCTCTAGGATCCATACAATGTGTTTCCTTGGAGCCAACGAGAGGGATCCGGGAAGGGATTCTCTGCCTCCCCCCAAAGCATTCTGTTTTGTTTTGTTTATCTCCTTCCTCTCAAGCAGGGTTGGCCCAAGCTGGAGATGGGAGACTGGATGGGGAGGGCCAGGGCTCTGAGAGGGCACCGAATGTTCTCTCAGGTGCTTGGCTGGCTGGTTCTTGCTCACATGCTCAGTGTCTAACTCATCACCATATGTGGGTCAGGAAGGAATCTTCCCCGGCACAGATTGGCAATGATCCGGGCGGGAGGTTTCGCCTTCCTTTCCAAGATGTGGGTCACTTGCCAGGATTATCTGGATATATCTCACTTAATCCTTTCCTTCCCATTGCGGGTTCCTCAGGCACTTGTGGACCTTGATCCCTCCTGTTCTCTGCCTGCGGCACATTATGGTCTAGTCTCCTGTGGGCTGTAATACTTTGGTCTCATTTCAGTTGTTGGGTTAGTGTGCGCGTGGCCTGTGGTCTACGTGAGAATCTGGTTATCCCTTCTGGCTTTAAACTCTATGACTCGAGTTAAAACTACATGCCAAGCACTCTACCTCCAAAACTAGACTTGTGGCTTATTAGGCAGTTTACTCTCATAAAAGGATGAGTCAGACCTCCTGTAATTTGAAGTTATAGTTCCAGAGCGCCTTGGTATTTCAAATCTGATACTTAGACTAAGCCAAGCGTAGCCTTCTCAAGAGAGAACTGTGCAATATCGTATGGATTTTAGGATTGCTTTAAGATAGAAATATCGTGCCAGTTAAAGTTACTGTTAATTTCTGTACTGTACCAGCTCCTTATAGGTAAGACTAAGTTTGTGTCACAGATATTTTTAGTAAATGTCAGGGACAGGTCACGGGCAATAAACAAAAGTTCATCAAAGCCTGTGACCTGTCCCTGACTTTTACTAAAAAAATCCCTGACAAAATGGGGAGGCGGGTTCAGCACCCACTCTTGCTGGTACTCTCAGGTCCCCTGTCGCTGTGGGGAATGGGAGCTCTGGGGTCCCCCTGCCCGTGGGGGCTGGGCTGCTACGGAGTCCCCTTGGCTCCCTGGGGCAACTGGTAGCTCAGGGTGGTCCCCTGCCACAGCTGGGAGCTGCAGGGTCCCCCAGCCACCCGCTGCAGCTGGGAAGCTGCGGGTGGTCCCCCTGTTGTGTCTGGGAAGCTGCAGGGTCCCCCCACTAGAGTAGGCCTGGGAACTGCAGGGTGAGGGTGGCTGGCTGGGAGCTCCAGTCCCAGGCAGAAAATGTCAGAGGTCAAAGGAATTTGCGGATTCCGTGACTTCCATGACTTCCGTGACATATTCGTAGCCTTACTTATAGGTAAAAAGACTTGGTTAAGAAAAAGACCAGGTAGGTGAGGTTATATCTTTGATTGGACTGACTTCTGTTGGTGGACGGTACAAGCTTTTGAGCTATACAGAGCTCTTCTTCCACCAGCAAAAGTTGGTCCAATAAAATATTACCTCACCTACCTTGTCTCTCATATCCTGGGACCAATAGGGCTACATCATCACTTCATTAAGAAAAGTCAGTACTAGTGTTTGCCCACTAGATGGCAATACTCACAGTTGTTTGACTTCTGATGGTTGCAAAAGACAGAGATGGATGTTGAAGAACATCTTACCCTGAAGGAGGTTTTAAAGAGCAATAGGAAAATGCTGTTAGAATTACCAATAAGCATGAAATTCTGATAAGGTGTGTATATCTTACTGCTACTAAAGCAAATACTTGGCGTATAGTTATTTTCAATATTGTGATATTTTTCATGTGGAGTTCTTCTGCTTAACGTCATATATATTTTGAAGCTAGATGCTTAATGATACTTGAATGGATTTTTGAAGGGACAATGAATGCAAGGTCAAAGTTGGCCACAGACTAAGATGTTTGTAAAAATAAGCTTTTGCAAATGCTAAGCTCAACAAGAACATGTCTTATTTATTTTATTTCATTGTGATCCAGTGGAAATGACTTTTTTTTAAAAAAAAGAATCCAATTCTTCCCATGTAGTACTTGCAATCCAACATTGCAGCACTGTGCATAAGAACTGGAAAACGAAACTAACTGGTCTGTTTTCATCGTGCAAAACTGAAAACTAAAAAGAGCATAAAGCTAAAATGTAAACAGTAGATCTTTAACTATATCATGTAGTAGGCCAAGACTCTTTTCATTTTTAAAAAAATGCTCTTATCCCAAGGACTTTTTCACACAGTGCCTGATTAATGCTAGAATTTTTGCTTTGGATGTCTAAGGCTAGAAACCTACCTTTAACTTTACCCTTGGGTAGTTCAATACCTGTGAGATGTGAATACCCCTCCTAGCCTTAAGACCCTATGCTCCTAGATACAGTGGATATATCTACACTGCAATTAGACACCCACATCTGGCATGTTGGGGGTGAGGGATAGCTCAGTGGTTTGAGCATTGGCCTGCTAAACCCAGGGTTGTGAGTTCAATCCTTGAGGGGGCCACTCTAGGGATCTGGGGCAAAAATCAGTACTTGGTCCTGCTAGTGAAGGCAGGGGGCTGGACTTGATGACCTTTCGAGGTCCCTTCCAGTTCTATGAGGTAGGATATCTCCATATTAATGTACAAGCTGACTTGGGTTCATGGGGCTCGGGCTGTGGGGCTGTTTAATGGGGCTGTGGTGTAAATGTCCAGGCTCAGGCTGCGATGGGGGAGGGTCCCAGAGCTCAGACTGCTGCCTGAGTTGGAATGTTTGCACCTTAATTAAACAGCCACGCAGCCCGAGTCCCACAAGCCCATATCAGCTGGCATGGGCCAGCCACAGGTGTCTAATTGCAGTGTAGACACACCCAGTGAAGAGTATGCAGCATGAATATCTCCTCTGAGCTCTGAACTCCCCTGCTGCTGTGGGTTCATGGCAGAGCCATTAATGTTACCGTAATATTTGTTGTGGTTTGATAATGGAAACTGGGCTAAGTCTCTTAAGGAGGGGGACTGTGGTTCTGGGCACACCTCTGATGAGCCTACTTCTCAGGCACTTCCTAAACCAAGGAGGAAGTCTGCTAATGTGAAATGCACTCTACTGCCAGCTTAATGGTGGTAGCTGCCATAAATTACATTGGACTTTAGAAACTCTACTCCCTACCTGTTACTTTAAATGTCTTCCTGTAAAATGTATTGTACACCAGCCGTTAACTTTACAAATTCACGTGCCCCTGCCTTCCCCAAATTCTTTGGTTCAGATAGCCCCAATTCGCTGACATTTAGGGTAGGCGGCAAATCCCATTTATTTTCCCAGGCTTTTGTGCGGGAGGAGGGATGTGCTGAGGGATGGAATTTATGGCTGGAGGGGTGGGTATTCTGCTCCCTGTTTCAGGGAGGTTGCTGTGTTTGTTTGTGTTTATATTTTGAAAGGCCCCTAGAGCCCTGCATAGGTGCACTCATAGGGTTTTGCATACATAAATAATGTGGAGCTGACATTTATTTATATTATTGTTGTGTCAAGAGACCCAACCATGGTTGGGCTGCGTTGTGCTAGGAGCTGTACAGGAAGCGTGGTCCCTTCTGCTTACAGTCTAAATGTGCTCTTTCCATAGTCTCATTTGCCTGAGAGGCCTTTATTTCTCTCTCAGGCTTTCAGATGTAAATACTTGTTTCCTACAGAGATTTTGGCACTGTGGACTAGTAAGTAATGGAGCGCTCTATTCGCATGGTAGAATTGTTGTGGTTATAGAGCCCTCTGCAGGGTTTTTTCTATAGTGCCAACACGTGAAGAATCTGGCACTAAAGTTGCACGCTCCAGAAATCCAACTAGTGTTTAGCACATGCCAGGATATCTCTCACATAACGTAGAAGCTATTCTAAAAGGTTACACATGTTGTCTTTGGTCCTGGCCTGATAGATGAATCCTGACTTGCGCATGTTGGAATCTTCCTTGGAGTTGACACGTAATATCCTTGGACTGGCAACTTTCAATGTTCTCTCTTGTTTCAGGATAATGGCTACGTGCACGTTCATACCCCTATAATTACGTCAAACGACTGCGAAGGTGCGGGGGAGCTCTTTCATGTCAGGGTAAGTTGTACTTACAAAACAACTTTGTAATTACTGGGTGTTAAAGGGACAATCAGTTTTGTATATCCTATTTTTTTATGTACTTCTCTGAGATTTATTTTTGTAACCTACAACTGTTCCTTGTGATACTTAAAGTGATGATTCTAACTGAAATAGATTAAACAGCTGTTTTAATCCTTTTCACTTTTATTCTGCACTTTCCCCAGCATCTTATGTATTGATCAATTTCTCTATCCTGAGTTGTGTGGAAAAACTTAAAGAGAAATGGGGAGAGGGGGTCAAACATCTTAATAACCAGGAAAATGTGGTTGTAAAATAAAAATATGGGAGGAGGCCTCTGGGTCAGGCACAGTTGAACTTCTGTGAAACTAACTAGACTTCAAGTTAATCGGCTCCTGCGATAAACCACAAAATGACTCCTATTTTTCCCCCACAGCTTCTTATTTCTTGCTGCCTCTCTCATTTCTTTTTGTCCCTTCCTAAAAGCTGCCCATGCTGTAATTATTGGCCTTTTCTTCAGTGTTGCAAAGTAAAGTTCAGTGTTTTAAATTGGCATTCTGTTGACTTCAGCACTTGTAGAAATCATTCTCATCCCCCATCAAAAACTCCCGTGTGCATTTCAGAGCAACCCTAACTAAATTGCAGCATTCCCTAAATTTGCAGTAACACCCTCCCACCCCCATGCACACAAAATTGTGTGCACTCCCATAAGCCCCTTTGCCTTTCACAAAAGAAAATATATTCTTTGGCCACAAAATGATTGCATCTACTTACACTTACTGGCCACAGCTTTGCTGGTGAATCATCTCTAAGCAAAAAATCATTGAGGTAGCATGTCACTGCTGCAGTGTCACGTCTACAGCTCCTTGCATCTCCTTAATCTGCTGGTCAGAAACCTCCAGTACTGGTTCTTCAGGATTGAAAAACCTGCCCTGCCCCACTGACAACACCCCCATAGACCAGTGCACAGCAACATGTGTACCCCAGCTTTCTACTTACTCTTGATAGTACAGCCCCGCTAATCTGCTCCTGGCTAATTGAAATACCTTAGTGCTACCACAGTGTGCTCCTGGCTGTTGCATGCAAATTAAGATGTGGAAACAAGTGATGCTTGACAGTAAACACGTTATACAATTTTCAGTCCTACAGCGTATCTCTGTTTAGTCTTCTGCATGAACTATATCTACCTGTTAAAGGATTCTGCTCACTGCAAGTGCACCTCCTTGTGGTTGGGTCTGGGAATTCTCTTGCCCTGTCTGGTGCTCCTTTCCTTCGCTTGCTTGCACTGTCCTCTTCTCTCTTCCACCCCCCCCCGGGACTCAGGGTGCTTCCTTTTCATGACTCGGCACTCGACTCCTCCAGCCAGGTCACTATATAGTCATCCCCTACTAGGGTGACAGAATCCCACTGGACTAGCTTGCCGGACTCTGCCTCAGATGGTCTTCGGTTCCAAGTCTCCAGATCCTGTGCCACTTTCCTGGTGGCTGGTAGGGGAACCCAGGTCCTCCCTCTACACTGGGTTGCAGCCCAGGGACCCTGTAACCAGCAGCCATGGTCTTCACATTGCCATTCCTTCCTGCTGTTTCCTTAGGCTTCTTCTGACCCCACATTCTCAGGCGTTCTTCCCCACAACTTCTCTGGGTTGACTCTTTATTCAGCAGCTAGGATTCCAGGGGTTATTGTCCCCCCTGGGTTTCCAACTCATCACCTCGCTGCTCCCAGAGAGTGACTGCACGCGCCCTCACTGCAGCCCTCTTCTGCATTCAACTTCCTAGCTTTATGCTGACCAGCCTACTCCCGGGCTTCATGATCAGTTAAGCCAGGCTCTCCCTCCAGGTGCACCCAGATAACATAATTGGCCTCTCAGTCCCACATTAGCCCCTTCAGGGCCTGTGTGGGGTACACACCCCATCACACCACCCCTAAGCTTTACAGAATTAAATTATGTAGGACTGCAGTGTGAATGGCTTAAGTCACAAAAGCCCTGGTGCAAATATTGATTGGGGTGGGGATGGGTAGCTGTGATCTAGCAGATGGGGCATGGGAAACTCATGAAAACTGGATTTTAGTTCACTGAGGCCATGGGCACATCATTTAAACTTATACTTTGGTTTCCCCATCTGTAAAGCACTGTGGGATTTGTGGTTGAAAGGTGCTGTGTGAGTGCCAAGTATTATCCTATTAAATAGTGTATATGGAAGCATGGTGCTACAAATGTGGGGCTCCAAAGCTCTGATCACCACTGGAGAGGGGGAAGCTTCCCCTCATTCTTTGCTTTCTGCACTGGCTCCCCATTGAACAGAGGATCCCAGCTCAAGATCTCTGTCCTGTTTTTTTTCAAAGCCCTACATGGAATCGGTCCTAGCTACCAGAGGGACCACCTCTCTCTCTACCCAGCACCTTCTGTTTGGTCAGCTGTTTAATTGCTCAGTGTGTTTAAAGTGAAACACAGACTCCAACCTTTCACCCAGACTTTCCCACCACTCTGCCTCAGATGCACACTCCCACTCGTCTGTGTTCAATAATAACTTCGTAAACAAACCACGTGCCTGCCTCTTGCTGTGGGAGGGAGCAAGCTTTTTAGGGTATGTCTACACTACGGACCTTACAGCGGCAGAGCTGTACTGCTGTAAGGTCTCTTGGGTAGCCGCTCTGTGCCAGCAGGAGAGAGCTCCGCTACTGGCATAATTAAGCCACCCTCTGAGTGGCAGTAGCTATGTCAGCAGGAGACGCTCTCCCACCGACATAGCGCTGTCCGCACCAGCACTTTTGTCGGTGACATTTATGTCGGTCGGGGGGATGAGTTTTTTTTTCACACTCCTGACGGACAAAAATGTTGCTGACAAAAGTGCTAACGTAGACAAAGTCTAAATCTTGGCTACTGCTCAGATACCATGATGATGGGCTCCTCTATAAGAGCATAGACAGATGAGCCGTTTGCAGAATATAAACTTTCATTAAAAGAAAGTTGGTAGCCTTTGATATTGAAGTTTGTTCCACGTGTGACTGGGATATAAACCAATGTAAAGTTGCTTCCTGACCCTTCCATCACCTCTAGTGCATCTGCTGTTTCTCATAGTCTTCAAGCAGTAGGCAAGTAAAACTGACTAGATTCTGCTCAATTTCTCTGCTGTTGCTTAGATCCCTTAGGCAACACTTAAACTGACAAAAATCATATCCTTTAGCTCTCCTGTTCCTGGGAAAAGGTAGGAGGTACTGGAGCTGGACTCTACGGGAGGGTGCTTTTACCTCCCAATTCACCATCTTTCATATCTATTTTCCTCTAACTGGGAGGTTTAATCCTCCAACTAATGATGTCTGGTGGCTGACCAGGGTCGTGCGTTCCCTCAGAGATGGTAGGGAGAAAGGCTAAGGGAGAATAGATACATTTTTAGAGGAGATTTTTAGAGAGATGGAACAATAACTTCCTGCTTTAGAAAGAAGATCTGAGGAATTTGAAGGCATATAGTCCTCGGGTTTTTAGACCTTTTTAATCCCGTTGGATTTGGATTTGTTTACATCTTTAGTCTGGAAAAGAGAGGACTGAGAGGGGACATAAGTTTTCAAGTACATAAAAGGTTGTTACAAGGAGGAGGGAGAAAAATTCTTGTTCTTAACCTCTGAGGATAGGACAAGAAGCAATGGCCTTAAATTTCAGCCTGGGAGGTTTAGGTTGGACATTAGGAAAAACTTCCTAACTGTCAGGGTGGTTAAGCACTGGAATAAATTGCTTAGGGAGGTTGTGGAATCTTCATCATTGGAGATTTTTAAGAGCAGGTTAGACAAACCCCTGTCAGGGATGGTCTATATAATACTTAGTCCTGCCATGAATGCAGGGGACTGAACTAGATGATCTCTTGAGTTCTCTTCCAGTCCTACGATTCTATGTGCAGCTTCCTTATTGTTTTGTTTGGGTTTGTGTACACCGATTAGTCTGTACATAATTTTGGTTGGGATTTTCTCATAATTGTGCTGCGTGTGTGGATCCTTTTCTGTCTTGTTTGGCAAATTATTTTATTTAAGGAATTCATAAAAATTTGAAGACAAAAACGAAAGGAGATGGGAAGCTGAGAAGATACAGAGAAGTTGTACGTGTCATGAACTGCAGAGAAGCCCCCTCAACTTAATTACTATGCAATTTACTGTAGATGAGTAGCTGGTGGATCTAAAGACAGTCGGGGCAAATTCAGGAAAACTGAGAACATAGGAGCCACAGTTTGGGTGTATGAAATTAGACCTCCGCCTGGCAAGCTGTCCCCTGGAAGGGGCCTCAAGAAGTCATGTAGTCCAGTCCCCTGCTCTCATGACAAGACTAAGTATTGTCTAGACCATTGTCTCACCTGCTCTTAAAAATCTCCAATGACGGAGATTCCACAACATCCCTAGGCAATGTATTCTAGTGGCTAACCACCCTGACAGGTAGGAAGTTTTTCCTAATGTCCAACATAAACCACCCTTGCTGCAATTTAAGCCCATTGCTTCTTGTCCTATCCTCAGAGGTTAAGGAGAACAATTTTTCTCCCTCGTCCTTGTAACAACCTTTTATGGTTGCCTCATGCGGGGATGTCGGAGGGCTTTCAGCAAAAGTTGGAGTGAGTTGGAGCTCATGCCAAGCTAATATTGGTCTGTTCCATTCCTGACGACCAAAATTTCTGCTTGATCCACAAGCTGGTAGTCTGTACCTAACCTCTCTATACCTATACATCTAATCAGTACCTTAGAGAGATTACCTCAGCCAAGGTACAGTGAACAAATGGGATACTGTTATGCAGTAGGCTACAACTCAGTCAGTTAGGCCTTGCCTCACGGGCTCTGTTTGTTTTTTAAATAGCCCTGACTCTCAGCTTTCACTATAGGGATGTGTCTTCACTGCAGAGTTAAACTGGGTGACTGGCACCTGGGCCTGAGTCTCTGGGTTAGCCTAGCCGAGGTCTGAGCATTCCCACAGCAAAGCCCTACTCCTGTTACTGTGTCCACACCATTTCTGCACTCACTCATGTCTGGCTAGGGGCTTATCTCGTAGTTCTTTGTGTTGAAACAGCCTAGGATTCTTTTCCAGTGAATTGCAGGAGAACTTCTCTGTCCTTTGGCGAGGAATTGCAGGATGGCATTGGAGGACTCATCACTCCAGTGATTTGGACTGCAGCCTCCCTGCAAAGTTGCCAGCTTCCCACCCTAATTAAAGTGGATCTGGGATGCTGACCCACAAACCCAGCTGGGTAAATGAGCCCAGACTTAAAGCACCTCCAAAGCCAGGTGAGGGGGTTTTCTGTGTGGATAGTAGTGGGGTTTGAGCTAGGGTTAGGGTTAGCTGTGCAGTGAAGACACACCCTAAAAGGGTGATAGATGAGCAATTTAGGCAGGGATTAAAATTCTGCCTCGTGTCAAGCTTTAATAGCATCTCATTTCCGGACTGGAGGAATGACTCCTGTGGTCCTTTCGATTCTTTTTCTCTGTCCTCTTCTACCGTTAGAATTGTAAGGAGAGCATTGTAGAATCAAGTGTTGTATTGTTCCTAAAGCAAATAGTCTCGAGTCAGAGTAATATATCCATAGGTCTCAGGGTAAATAAAAATAGATTTTCTTTTAATTTAAATCAGATTTTTTTAATTTGAATTAAATACGTTTTGTTTTTTTAAATATTTGAAATTGACAACATATGTTATGGCCTAAATTATTATTATATGTTAAAATTATTTAGATAAAATTAAAAAATACATGTTTACTGCCAAATTTTAATTCAATTCAGACCACTGAACTGGTAAAAGGCACTGGCTAAGAACCTGGAGCCAGAGTTTGTTGAGGTTTTAGATGAGCTTTTGACAATAGTATCCTCCTCTGCGGGTGCAGAGAAAATGTCTTCATTTCAATTTATTCAGTTCACTCCATTCAATGGCCTGTTCATTCAAAATTAAGAAACTGATTGGGAGTTGGAAAAGCAGAAAAGTTTATTTTTCCTCTTCCAATTTATGAATAAAAATTAGGTGTGAGGATGAGATCTAATAGTTCTAAAATCTTGAAGGACACAGTGACCAGAAACAATCCATTCAATTCGCTAACTACAGATAATACTTCCTTTGTTTAATAAATCATTTAGTTTTAAATGCAAAACGTGTTTTGTTACAAATTTTCTGATAGACTTTTTTCTTATGTATCCACATTTGATCCATCCTGTAGAACTTGGCACAAATCACAAGTAAAAAAATTAATCTAGTAAATAAGAAATGCATTACTCAGCATTTTTAATACTATAAATGTAAGTTAAGTTACGTAATTGCTTAGGTAAATATGTATAATTTTAGTGTGTCTTCATGGTTAGCCAAAAAAACCAACCCCATTATATTTAGCGTAAAGTCTATATTTAGTTGCAAATCAACATGTTGTAATGGTTACCGATGAATGAGACTCAACTTTTCTTTAGTCCAGGAAGTGTAGAGCACCGTGCCCAACTATGGGAGAAATTTGAAGTAGAACAGAATGTAACCAACCAAGAGGGAATTTAGCCAGAGCACCCATATCTTGTGAAAAGTGCTCTAGAATCATTAATGACCACAAGCACTTGGAGCTTCTGTGCCTCATCCTAAAGATACATTGGAGAAGGAATATTGTACTTTAGAATGAAATAAACTTCAGCAATAGGAGAGGAAACCGTCTGCCTTCATCAGGAAGGAGGGGGAAAAAAAGTGAAGAAATCTAGTGAGTAAACTTGAGGAAGGGGGTAGAGGGAGAAGATTTTAACTGTGGGCTGGTCCACACTAACCCCCCAGTTCGAACTAAGATACGCAACTTCAGCTACATGAATAACGTAGCTGAAGTCGAAGTACCTTAGTTCGAACTTAAAGGTACTTACCAAAGGTCCACACGCGGCAGGCAGGCTCCCCCGTCGACTCCGCCTGCTCCTCTCGCGGAGCAGGAGTACCGGCGTCGACGGCGAGCACTTCCGGGATCGATTTATCACGTCTAGACAAGACGCGATAAATCGATCCCAGAAGATCGATTGCTTACCTCCGGGTTCGGCGGTAAGCAAAGTATAGACGTTCCCTGTGACTCTTTAATAAGAAACCTTGAATTTTTTACATGGGCGCAGACAACCCCTCCTCCCCCACCTCACCTCACCCCACCCCCCAAAAAAATTAGGGATTACGTTAATAAATGAACAGGAGTACTTGTGGCACCTCAGAGACTAACAAATTTATTAGAGCATAAGCTTTCGTGGGCTACAGCCCACTTCTTCGGATGCCCATGAAAGCTTATGCTCTAATAAATTTGTTAGTCTCTAAGGTGCCACAAGTACTCCTGTTCTTTTTGCGGATACAGACTAACACGGCTGCTACTCTGAAACCTGTTAATAAATGAAATACTGAGTTTGAAACCATTATAATTTCTCCATTTATTAAAAGAGGACATATGTAATCATGGTACAAAACTACTCATTAAAGCAATATCCAACAGCTTTTCTTTTCTTTTTAACTCTAGGCCCTCCCCCAATAAAAATGTTGTCTATGCCCAGCTAAATGTTCCAGGGTGTTTCTTTGTGTGCAAATTGTCCAATGACCTGAAAAGATACGCAAGAGCTGGAAGAAAAGGTCAGTTGTGGCTCTGTGCCTGTATAATGTGTAATCTCCATATTGCTGGAGTCTTTTTTTCCCAATCATAAAATAACAATGAAGACTCGATAGAATATTCCATTTTCTTTTTTTCTCATTACCGTAGCGCTTTTTCTGATAGAATCAAGTTCATTTCCCTGTGAAAGGAAAATAGCACTGATTAAAATTTTTTTAATAAACTTGAGGCACCTGCCTTAGATGGAAAATCCCCCGCCCCCCCCCCCCCACACACACACTTTCTTATCAGACTTAAAATTGAGCCTTTGTGGCAGTGATGTGTGAAACCAAAGATATTCTAATGGTAGAAATTCTTAAAGATTTTATTTTCCATGATCTCTGTGGAGAAGAATGAACTTGTGCTTAAGGTTCAGGACTGGATTGGACAGTCTGGGTTTGTTGTCCTGTACAGCTTTTCAAGTCATTCAAAGTCTTTATTTTGGATGCCTCCGTTTCTTAAAAACTTAGGAACTGATTTCCACTCCCCACCCCCAGTGGTTCTGAACATTTACAGCTCCAATTAGCTGTGTGTGCTCAGCTACTCTGAAATTCAGGCCCTAAGTGTCCCAGTCTGAGCTCCTGAAATTAGGTTACCACTGAAAATTCAGGCTTCCACGTCTTTGTGTCCGTTTCCCCATCTGTAAAACGGGTTGAGTAGAGGCACTCCCTCCCTGTGCTTTACATTGCACCTTGTTATACTCATCTGTTGCCCTTCCTACTATAACCCTGCCTTTTGATTGCCTCACAATATAAGTTATGCTCTCTTGCAATAACATACACTTAAATTACATGACCATTTACATACACTTCAAGCAAAATTCAGAGTTGCTAACGCACTTCTAGTCCTACAGGCCTGTATAACTGAAGTAAGAAGAATTGCATATTTTTAGCTTTCTCCAAGCGCCCCACAGTGGCATATAAATGTGCATCCCCCACTTCTGTTACAAAGTAAATTTCTTTATTATTGCTATTTGCATTACAGTAATGCTTGGAGGCACCAGCAACAATCAAGGCCCCACTATGCTGTACACCTAGTAAGAGTTGGTCCGTGTCCTGAAGAACTTGGTCTTACACGACAAAGGAAGTGCTCTTCTTCCCATTGTACAAATGAGAGACTGAGGCACAGCGAGATTGTGACTCATCCAAGGTCATGCCAGGCATCTTTGGCAGAGCCAGGGAGCTAGACCCAGTTCTCCTGAGTCCCAGTGCAGTGCATTATCCACAAGACCTTCCTCCCTAGCTCCTTTCTGTTGCACTCGATGGCTTTTTCCCCTTGTCTGTCTTTTTGCTTTCTATTACCACATTAGTAAATTATTTCAGAGCCATATAATAACCTTAGGGATGCAACAAAGTATTAAGGGCCATATCCTGCACTTGATAAGTATCCTACCATTGAAGTCAGCGGGAACCAGGCCTCTACCAAAATTTGGCCTAGTCATGTGCTTATAATGCACCAATCCTGTAAACGCTTAAGCACATGCATAAATTGACTCATCTGACTAGTCCCGTTGATTTTGATGGGACTGTTCATGTGAGTATTTAGACATGTGCAGGATTGGGAGGGGCATAGTTTTCTGGGTACTTTTCTAATAGCTGAACACACTGCTGTCTTACAGAAAATTGTTTATAATGCAGTTCATTCTGTTGCTGGGGTGGGGGGTTGGGAATAGGAATGTGTATTTGTTATAAACCATGTTTCATGGTTTATATAAACAGGCAGTCCAGTGTTCCCTCTACTTTTTCCCACCCATGTGCAGAATTAATTTTATGTGCACCAATATGGAGGTGATGTGTGACACATCACCTCCATATTGGTGCACAACAAAATTCATGTGGCGGGGTAGGGCCGAGGGGTTCAGAGTGTGGGAGAGGGTTCAGAGCTGGGGCAGAGGGTTGGGGTGTGGCGGGGGGGGAGGGGTGAGGGCTCCAGCTGGGGATGCGTGCTTTGGGGTGGGGCCGGGAATGAGGGGATTGGGATGTGGGTGGGTGCTCAGGGCTAGGGCAGAGGGTTGGGGTGCGGGGAGGGTGTGGGCTCTGGGGTGGGGCTGGGTATGAGGGGCTTGGGGTGCAGGCTGTCCCAGGGCTCTGGTGGAGAGAGAGGACTCCCCCAGCTCTCTCTTCCCGCAGCAGCACCTGGGCTGGGGGGAAGGAGTGCCTCTCCCCGCCATGGCAGATCTGGCCGGGCCGGGGGAAGGGCTCCTTTCCCCGGCAGCTCTGGCAGGGCTGGGCTGGGGGAAGGGCTCCTCGATCCGGCTGGGCTGGGCAGGGGGAGAGGCGCCTCTCCCCGGCTGCTCTGGAGGGGCTGGGCCAGGCTGGGCCAGGGGACCTGCATGGCCCTATATAGCCTGCTGCTCGGCTGCACAGCCACGCAGCTTACAGGGAACCTAGGCAGGCACCCTAAATCATGTGTCCCTCTCCACTCTCCCATATATGCAATTTATAACTAGTTAATGACTTAAATACATTGACATGCAACTACTTTCTAAATCAGGGGTGGGCAAACTACTGTTGAGGGCCGCATCCGGCCCTCCATATGTTTTAATCCGGCCCTCGAGCTCCCGCTGGGGAGCGGGGTCAGGGGCTTGTCCCGCTCCGTGCAGCTCCTGGAAGCAGCAGCATGTTTTCCCTCCGGTTCCTACGTGTAGGGGCAGCCAGGGGGCTCCGCACACTGCCCCTGGCCCAAGCGCGGCCCCCGCAGAGCTGCCTGGCCATGCCTCCACGTAGGAGCCATGGGGGGGACATGCCGCTGCATCTGGGAGCTGCTTGAGGTAAGCGCCGCCAAGAGCCTGCACCTCGACCCCCTACGGTGCCCCAACCCCCTTTCCCAGCCCTGATCACCCTCCAAACCCCTCGGTCTCAGCCCAGAGCACCCTCCTGTACTTCCAACCCCTCATCCCCAGCCCCACCCCAGACCCCGCACCTCCAGCCGGAGCCTTCACCCTCTCCCGCACCCCAACCCCCAATTTCGTGAGCATTCATGGCCCGCCATACAATTTCCATACCCAGATGTGGCCCTCGGGCCAAAAAGTTTGCCCACCTCTGGTCTAAATGCTCCTCAAGAGACAATGAAGAATCTCTTTTTGGTATATTTCCAACTTTGGAGTTGGTTTCTCTCCCCCTCCCCCTACAGATGTTCTGTAGACTACTTCAGTGACAACAGGTGATACCATCTTAAATCACGCTGAGGCCCTGTCTAGACTGGAGATTAGTCCCAGGTTCTCATGCAAATCATGGCTTTCCCTGTCTACATTAGGGGTTTGCATGGTGCAGCTGTGCTGAAATAGGAGGTAATTGCCAAGTTAGTAAAGGCCCCAAACTGATTTTGAAATGGACTCACCTTGAACTACTTTTAAAACCAATTTGACAATGCTCCTGGTGTAGACAAACCCCTGGTGTATGGCTTTACTCCTGGAAGCATGGGACCTTGTCCTGTTCTTTTTTTCATTTGGATTGAAGCACCTGTAATTTTCAGAGGAGGGGCATGAATGATAAATTAGGAGCCATGATCCTTAATTGTCGTTTAATAGTCTGGCATGTTGTGTGTTCTTGACTTACAGACATCAAATAAAGTACAGGAACCTGGGGAAAACTCCCATTTCTTCAATGTTCCTGCCTTCCTGACGGTCTCTGGACAACTCCATCTGGAAGTGATGGCTGGGTATGGAAATCTTTTCTCTTGACCTAATGGAGCCTCATAAAACTTGGTCACAGCTTCAGTCCACTAGACTTTGTTTCACATGTTCCACCTTCCGTGTGCTTGCCAAACACCCAGTTGGGCAACGTTTTGTGTTCAGTGCTGGAGAGTCCAAATCACTGTTTGGAGAAAGCTGGATTCCATTTGAATTCTGGAGAACGAGTTAGGGTGTAAATTTAAGATACATACACTCCTCCATTTCCCCCCCCCCCCCCCGAAGAAGGTCAATGAGAGGTTGGCACAGAGCTCCAGGCTGGGACATGACTTTTATGTAATAACTTAGTTATTATCATTGTCCAGGACCTTATGATCACATCCAGCATCGCTCAATGGGTAAATCTGTTTCCATTTAGGCCAGTGTTGTTC
Source organism: Emys orbicularis (assembly GCF_028017835.1). Classification (NCBI taxonomy): domain Eukaryota; kingdom Metazoa; phylum Chordata; order Testudines; family Emydidae; genus Emys; species Emys orbicularis. Next base: position 353,425,568 of record NC_088683.1, read on the forward strand.
CTGTTCTTTGTTTCTCTTCCTTCCCCATCCTCCTTTCTCTGTTTCTATCCCTTTCCCCTGTATTTGTGTGCTTCCTCTCTTCTTCCCTCTGCATCTTCTTCCCTGCAGAACTCTCCGTGCTTACCATACTTTTGCTCCCAACACCTCCCCTTTTCCAACTGTGAAAGTAATCAGCAATTGAATAGTTGATATTGCAGTGTTGTCATTAGCCTTCAATGTTAACACCCCCTGAGATTTAGGGGATGTGAGAATTCACACCTACCAGTGCCACTGTTTCAGTCTCCTGCATACTCGGGTCTGGTCTACACTAAGCTTTCACAATGATTTAAGTTAATTGTTAGATTAAACCAGTGGGTACCCCTCCCCATGTGTCGGTGTCATTCTGTTGACACAAAGGTGTTTCTCTCAGGGCTTATCTTCACTACCGGGGAGATCTACACTGCTGCAATCGATGCAGCGGGTGTCAATTTAGCGGGTCTAGTGAAGACCCACTAAATCGACAGCAGAGTGCTCTCTGGTCGGCCCATCTTACTCTTCTTGGGGAGCTTGAGTAGTGAAGTCGACTGGAGAGCGTCTCCCAGCGACGCAGCGCAGTGAAGACACCAGGGTAAGTCGACCTAAGCTACATCAACTCCAGCTACATTATTCACGTTGCTGGAGTAGCGTACCTTAGGTCGACTTACCCCGGTAGTGAAGACAAGCCCTCACTATAGCTGCATTGCACTGATTAAGTCTGTGCTTCTCCTGATTGAACGAAATTGGTGTAAAAACTGAGCATTTAGCAGGCCCAGAAAGACAGTAGTGTGTCAGCTTACCACGCAGAGCACATTAGGAAGGTTATCCTCGTAACCACAGGGGAGAGAAACCTTTATTTTTTAATAAACGCTTTGGTTCTGAAGAATTGAATGTCCAATGGCATCCTCAGAAATACATCACACAGGCTGGATGTAGCCCACAAGTCAGGTGTTTGAAATCTCTGAGTTAGAGAACAGGATGGGGAGACTTGGGTGCTAGTGTGGTCTCTACTGCATATTTGCTGTGTGACCCTGGCAAAAGGCATTCTTGCCTCAGTTTGCCCATTGAAGAACTGGGTATAATAACCTACTTCACGCTGCTGTTGCAAAGCTAATTGATTGTCAGTAAACAATCTTCCTCTGATAGAGTCCAGGCCAGAGAGAAGTAAAACTTGTATAGTATCGTATATCCATTGAACGCTATGGGTGAAATCCTGATCTCGGTGAAATCAATTGCAGAACTCCCCATCACTGCAATAGGGCCAAGATTTCACCCTTAGAGATTGAGGATATAAGGTGCTGTGGAAGTTTCACTTCTCTCTGGCTTGGGCTCTAACAGCCCACCAAAGCGGCTAAGGTCAGCTGAGGTGCTCATGCTAAGTTTTCACGAGAGTGGATATGCTTGGCAGAGTGTCCTTGATATGCTCTTTGACTTGCTGCCCCTGCTGTTCTGACAGCAGTGGAGCTTACTGACAGCCTAAGGCTAGTATATCCTCCAGGGCAGTTGTCTGCAGGATGGGGAGCTGATGAGAGAGTTGAGAGAAGGCTGGTTATTTGTAGGGGGGGAGGTGTCTTTCTGCACCTCTGAAAAAAGGTGGGATTTTATTTGTGTGTGTGGTGACATTACATCCATGCCCAATGACCTTTATTGGAGGACATACTCCTATAAATCAAATAAGGATGAAATGGTATTTTAACGTAATAACATCTCCATTAAATTAGTCTCTCTTCTCAGAATAGCACACAGCCTACTCTGGGACTAGACAGAAAACTAATTGAACAAATACTGGGTCTTCTAAATATTACTCCAGTGGCATCATTCAGATGTTCCGCATTATCTAAAAAGGAAAAAAAATGTGGGGCCTTGTCTCACACAGTACAGTATGTTATAGCTTCATGTTTTATTCTGCATTAACATGTTGTTTTTCCAGGCATTTTAAATGACCAAATGCCAACTAAATTTAGATGAGCTATATTTATCCTTGATGATCTATAGCTGTTCTGTGAACCTGCTCCTCTTATTTTTTTTTTTTTTGTTAAGCACAACATATTTCTGAGGTTTATCACCGAAATGCTATTAAATAGCTCAATCTTCAAAAACAGACCAAGTGAGAAGTCGCTGTGGGCTCAAAAATATCAGTCATGGAGATGCACCTCTACCCCGATATAACGCTGTCCTTGGGAGCCAAAAAATCTTACTATGTTAAATAAATAAATAAATAAATAAATGGAGATATACCTATCTCCTAGAACTGGAAGGGACCTCGAAAGGTCATCGAGTCCAGCCCCCTGCCTTCACTAGCAGGACCAAGTACTGATTTTTCCCCAGATCCCTAAGTGGCCCCCTCAAGGATTGAGCTCACAACCCTGGGTTTAGTAGGCCAATGCTCAAACCACTGAGCTATCCCTATCCCCTAGGTGTTATGGGTGAAACCGCATTATATCGAATTTGCTTTGATCCGCCGGAGCACTGCTTTACCGCGTTATATCTGAATTCGTGTTATATCGGGTCGCGTTATATCGGGGTAGAGGTGTACATCATAGTTTCGTTAAGATATTAACTGTAACATAAGAGCTGCCATACTGGGTCAGACCATGGTCCATCTTGCCCAGTATCCTGTCTCCATCAGTGGCCTATGCCAGAGCTTCGGGGTGGGTGTACAGAACAGGGCAATTAAGGAGTGATCCACTTATCTTCCACTTCTGGTAGTCAGAAGTTTAGGGTTGCTCCAAGCATGGGGTGGAATCCCTGACCATCTTGACTAATAACCATTGATAGACTTATCCTCCATCTAGCTTATCTAGTTCTTTTTTCAACCCAGTTATACTTTTGGCCATCACAACATCCCATGGCAACGAGTTCCACAGGTTAACTGTGCATTGTGTGAGAAATTACTTCCTCTTGCTGCCTGTTAATTTCATTGGATGACCCCTGGTTTTTGTATTGTGTGTAAGGGAAAACACTTCTCTATTCACTTTCCATACCATTCATGATTTTATAGACCTTTATCATATGCCCCTTCATTCTCTTTTCTCAGCTGAGCAACCCTAATCTTTTTAGTGTCTCCATGTAGGGAAGCCGTTCCATACCCTTGATCATCTTTGTTGCCCTTCTCTGAATCTTTTCCAATTCCACTATATCCTTTTTTGAGGTGGGATGACCAGAACTGGACACAGTATTCAAGGTGTGGGCTCACCATGGATTTATATAGTGGCATTATGATATTTTCAGTCTCATTATCTATCCTTTTCCTAAAAGTTCCTAACTTACTGTTAGCCTTTTTGACTGCTGCTGCGCATTGAGTGAAAGTTTTCAGAGAACTGTCCACGGTGACTCCAAGATCTCTTTATTGGGTGATAATGGCTAATGTATAACCCATCATAGTATTTATAGAGTTGGGATTATTTTTTCCATTGTGCATTACTTTTCACTCATCAATGTTGAATTTCATCTGTCATTTTGTTGCCTAGTCACCTAGTTTTGTGAGATCCCTTTGTAACTCCTAGCAATCTGCTTTGAACTTACAAAATTATTCAAGATAGTTATCATCTGCAAACTTTGCCACTTTACTTTTCAGCCCCTTTTCCAGACTGTTAATGAATATTAATGAATATGTTGAACAGCACAGATCCCAGTACAGATCCTTGGGGGACCCCGCTGTTCATCTCTCACCATTGTGACTGTTTATTCCTAACCTTTGTTTCCTATCTTTCAACCAGTTACTGATTCATGAGAGGACCTTTCCTCTTATCCCATGGCTGCTTTACTTTCCTTAAGAGTCTTTGGTGATGGAATTTCTCAGCGGCTTTCTGAAAATCCAAGTACGCTGTATCAACTGGATCACCCTTATCCACATGTTTGTTGACTCCCTCAAAGAATTCAAATAGATTGGTGAGGCATGATTTCCCTTTACGAAAACCGTGTTGACACTTCCCCAACAAACCATGTCCATTTATGTGTTGGATAATTCTGTTCCTTATTATAGTTTCAACCAGTTTACCCGGTACTGAAGTTAGGCTCACCAGCCTGTAATTGCCAGCATCTCCTATCAAGCCCTTTTTATAAATTGGCCTGACATTAGCTACCTTCCAGTCATCTGGTACAGAAGCTTCTTCTTCTTTCTTCTTTTTTCTTTATGCCGCTTTTCCTGGTGAGTGTCATGGCGGCGGCAGCATGGAGAGTAGGGAGGACCAGACCTCCCTTTCCTCCACAACAGGTGTCAGCTGCTTCTGGGGGATTCTCCAGCGTTCCCAGGCCAGCAGGGAGATATAATCCCTCCAGCATGTGCTGGGTCGGCCTTGGGGCCTCCTCCCACTGGGACGTGCTCAGTAGAGTTCCAAAGGAGGCCTCCCAGCGGGCATCTTTATCAGGTGCCCAAACCACCTCAACTAGCTCCTCTCAATCCGGAGGAGTAGCAGCTCTACTCCAAGGTTCTCCCGAATAGCCGAGCCCCTCACCCTATCTTGGAGAGTAAGCCCACCCACCGTGCGGAGAAACCTCATTTCCGCTGCTTGTACCCGCGATCTCGTCCTTTCGGTCATTACCCAAAGTTCATGACCATAGGTGAGGATGGGGACATACATTGACCTTTAAACCAAGAGCTTTGTCCTGGTTCCTAAGGATTTTTGGGGAAAACCCTGTTCCATCTTCCCCATGTAGCCAGGTCCTGCCCTGGCTTGCTTTGGAAACAGGAGTGGGCAGATACCTTCAGAAGTCTATTAGTAGCAGGGATGGAGCAAAACAGGGATGGAAGACAGGAAATAGCTCTGGGTTCAGATACCATCCAGCGAGGGCAGTAAGAAACAGGAAAGCAGGGCTTACGAAGAACATTGAAGAGAGCTTATTGAGAAGATGGAAGAGAGTGTGGTTGGGTTGAATGGGTAAAAGCAGAGGTTCCTCAGCTGCTCTTCCCAAGCATAGAGCCATTGGGATGAGCAGACAGTTTGTTGGTAAATAGCCTTTGGGAACAGTTTTGGATATTTCTCTTTCTTCCCTGTGCCTCACTGCAAATTCTTTAGTGACCCACAAGGTCTTGCCTAGAGCTGGAACTGTATTTAGCTTTTGCTGCCATAGTATCTAGAAACTTGGTTTAAAAAAGAAGACTCAGCAGGAACTGCTTTTACTCCCGGAGAAAGACTGAGACGATGTTCACCGCACCCCACTCACTCAGTCTGATCCCACAGGAATGGCCTGATTTTCAGTGTAAAAGCAAAGTAACCTTTATAACCAACATTTTTGAATTGGCTATTGATTGTATTTAAACAGAAGGCTGGTCTAGACCTTAACTGTAGGCGGCCCGCTATAGTTAGCCATAGCTTTTGCCTAATTTCCTACGTATTTCCTGCTAGTTACTTTCTCTGAGGCATGGGTGTTTTTCTTCACTCATTCATCTATTCAGGTTCGTGTCTGTCCCTCATCACTGTAGTAGTCTGTGTTTGTACAGCACATATCACAATGGGGTGCTGGTCAATGACAGGCTTCTTGGTGCTGCCACAATAGTCATCATAATTAAGCAACCTGACTAGCATTTGTCACAGATTATGTCCCTTTGTAATCCTAAAAACAGAGACTTCTGAGATTTTATTTGCAGCTCACCTTAGGGCACCGTTTCCCAGCATGCTAGGTATGCCCCCTGAGAGGGTGCGAAGTATTAGCTGCGGTGACGGGTGCAGATCGGCATCTCAGCTATTCTCCAGAGTCTCAGCTTTAAGGTTAAGACTCTGGCTGTTCTAGTTGCACAGAGAATCTAAAAATCTTGGCCGATGTGTAACAATGCAACATTGTCTGCCTAAGTTTGCTGAGAGCCTGAAAAAATAGCCCTGAGGTGTGAACTGCCCTATTCTTTTTGCTGGCTGCTCAGATGTCAGTGATACTTGAAATGTCAATATTTCACTGCTCATCCGAACATGGAAGAAAGAAGTAGTGTCACACTAGGAGGATCTACGCTATTTGCTGAGACTGACCACTCATTTTAGGATAGGCATTAACAACACAGAGCAGATGACCCAGTTGGTTTCATTTTCCTGAAGAAGGCTTAGCTTTCAGAAGGTTGGGAAATGCTGCCTTAAAGAATGATGAAATTTGATGCTTAAATGGCTTCTTAATTATGCAGCACATGAAAGGAGATTCCCTCCTGTATTCTCTTCAGGCACATCATTGCTCTGCCTTGTACAATCTTAAATACTTTTGGATGCAGATGCATGAATGATGTATAGTACCTATTCAGCATCCCTGCTGTTAAGAGTTACCAAGTGTAAGGTGTAATTGGCTAATTTATCTTGGATCCTTTTAAAACAAAACTCTTCATGAAGTGTCTTGTGCAACATTTGTCTGAATCACACTCGTAATACAGACTCTTGAAATTAGATGGCAAACTAACTTCCATTAATTAGACTGGTACAGACACTTAATTGGAGTTATAAAAAGCAGCCATGACATGTCTGTTTTAATTCAATTACTGCACACCACAGTCTTGTTTGTAATTGCTCTAGTGATTTTTAATTACTTTTTTTTATTTGGTGGGAGTGCGATTTTAGTGTTTAAAGCAGGGGACCTGGGAATTGGGACTCCTGCTCAGAGGTTCGCAACTCGCTTGGACAAGCTGTTTGACCTCTCTCTACTCATCTGTAAACTGGGGTGACATCCCTGGGGGTACAGTCAGTACAAGAGATGTGCTAGGTGGACAGTCGGCATGGCGAGACGTCCTCTAGTTGAGGCACACGCTATAGGGCTTGATGCAGGGATGATCTGAAGTAAATAAGATGAAATTCAATAAGGACAAATGCAAAGTACTCCACTTAGGAAGGAGTAATCAGTTGCACACATACAAAATGGGAAATGACTGCCTAGGAGGGAGTACTGCGGAATGGGATCTGGGGGTAATAGTGGACCACAAGCTAAATATCAGTCAACAGTGTAACACTGTTGAGAAAAAAGCGAACATCATTCTGCGATGTATTAGCAGGAGTGTTGTAAGCAAGACACGAGAAGCAATTCTTCCGCGCTATTCTGTGCTGATTAGGCCTCAGCTGGAGTATTGTGTCCAGTTCTAGGCGCCACATTTCAGGAAAGATGTGGACAAATTGGAGAAAGTCCAAAGAAGAGCAACAAAAATGATTAAAGGTTTAGAAAACATGACCTATGAGGGAAGATTGAAAAAATTGGGTTTGTTTAGTCTGGAGAAGAGAAGACTGAGAGGGGACATGATAAAAGTTTTCAAGTATATAAAAGGTTGCTACAAGGAGGAGGGAGAAAAATTGTTCTTAACCTCTGAGGATAGGACAAGAAGCAATGGGCTTAAATTGCAGCCAGGGCGGTTTAGGTTGGTCACAAGGAAAAACTTCCTAACTGTCAGGGGGGTTAAGCACTGGAATAAATTGCCTAGGGAGGTTGTGGAATCTCCATTGTTAGAGGGCTTTCCCTTTCCCCTTCCACTTCCCTGGTTCTTGTCACGCAGACAGCAAGCAAAGACCAGAAGGCCGAAGTGCAGACAATGTGATGTTTATTGGGGTTAGTTTCCAAGCAAGCATATTCCGAAGCCCTTCACACCAGTCAGGCTTATCTCTGAACGCCGATAGAGCCTGTTCCCCAGTGTTCCGTTCCCAGCTCTGACGCCGCAGAGCGTTTACCGTGTGTCCCCCTTCCCAGCTCTGACACCGCAAAGCCTTGCCTGTGTCCCTGTTCCCCATTCCCTGTTCCTGTTCCCCCACCTTAGCAAGCATGATTCCAATTTCCCTTCCCCCCACTTCCTGTTTGACCCCAGTTTGTATAGTAATATTCTCAGCTCTACCTTAACCAATCATTTTACTGAAATTTAACTAACCAATCCTAACATATTATAACTTAAGTCTCTAACCAATTATATCCCACTACCCTAACTAACTTACACCTAGCAAAATTTATTATACAGCAGACTGAAACAATTAGAGAACCAGACAGATTAACAACAGAAAAGTGGCAGGTTTCAGAGGGGTAGCCGTGTTAGTCTGTATCAGCAAAAACAACAAGGAGTCCTTGTGGTACCTTAGAGACTAACAGATGTATTTGGGCATAAGCTTTTGTGGGCTAAAACCCACTTCATGAGATGCATGGAGTGAAAAATACAGTAGGCAGGTATAAATATACAGCACATGAAAAGATGGGAGTTGCCTTACCAAGTGGGGAGGGGGGAAGGGGTCAATGCTAACAAGGCCAAATCAATCAGGGTGGATGTGACCCATTCTCAGCAGTTGACAAGAAGGTGTGAGTATCAACAGAGAGAAAATTACTTTTTGTAGTGACCCAGCCACTCCCAGTCTTTATTCAGGCCAAATTTGATGATGTCAAGTTTGCAAATTAATTCCAGCTCGTCAGTTTTTCATTTAAGTTTGTTTTTGAAGTTTTTTTGTTGAAGAATGGCCACTTTTAAGTCTGTTATTGAGTGTCCAGGGAGATTGAAGTGTTCCCTACTGGTTTTTGAATGTTACAATCCTTGATGTCTGAGTTGTATCCATTTATTCTTTTGCATAGACACTGTCCGGTTTGGCCAATGTACATGGCAGAGGGGCATTGCTGGCACATGATGGCATATATCACATTGGTAGATGTGCAGGTGAACGAGCCCCTGATGGTGTGGCTGATGTAGTTAGGTCCTATGATGGTGTCCCTTGAATAGATATGCGGACAGAGTTGGCAGCAGGGTTTGTTGCAGGGGTTGGTTCCTGGGTTAGTGTTTTTGTTGTGTGGTGTGTAGTTGCTGGTGAGTATTTGCTTCAGGTTGGGGGGCTGTCTGTAAATGAGGACTGGGCTATCTCCGAAGGTCTGTGAGAGTGAGGGATCATACTCCAGGATAGCTTGTAGATCCTTGATGATGCGCTGGAGAGGTTTTAGTTGGGGGCTGTAGGTGACGGCTAGTGCCGTTCTGAAAAGTGGGGGCCATAAAGATAAAACATACAGAAATGAGGGTTTCACAACCAATGATAAGTTATTTCTTGCCGGACAGGATGCTATCAAACTAAGTTTTCTTTAACCATCTTAAGATCTGTTTAAAACTTCAGAAAAACCAAAAGTGTGAGAGAGGGGGCTGGGGTGGAAAGCAACCAATTAACTGTGTGAAGTTGTTTTAAAGTTCAGGCTAACAGCAGCAAATTAAGTAAACTGAGGAGGAGGAGAAGGAAAAGAAGAAACGGGTATAGTTAGCTCTGAGCCAAGCGTAGGGCTCCTGGGGTTGAAACCGTTGGGGACGGTTTAGGTTGGACATTAGGAAAAACTTCCTAACTGGCAGGGTAGTTAAGCACTGGAATAAATTGCCTAGGGAGGTTGTGGAATCTCCATCGTTGGAGATTTTTAAGAGCAGGTTAGACAAACACCTGTCAGAGATGGTCTATATAATACTTAGTCCTGCCATGAGTGCAGGGGACTGGACTAGATGACCTCTCAAGGTCCCTTCCAGTCCTATGATTCTATGATGATTAACTGGGTGAAATTATCTGGGTTGTGTTATGCAGGCGGTCAGATTAAATCATAATGGTACCTCTTGGTTTTAACACGCATTACAAGCAGTAACTAGATTGATAGATTGTAAGTTCCTCTGATGAAAGATGCTCTCTATGGAAGTTCAAAGTATAATTCATGTCAAAAGTCAGTCGCGTGTATTTATTCTGAATCAAGAGCTTTGTAAAGGGAAGAATTATCAACACCCACTTTCTCGGATTACCTGTTGTCACCCCTCTTCTAAGCAGTAACAGATTAATAGACTTTAAGACCAGAAGGCACCGCGAAGTCTGGCCTTCTGTGTGACACAAGCCATAGAACTTCATCCATAGCTCAGAGCCTTACAGGGCAGCTTCACATGCATGTGTAGATACACCAGTCCTGGAACAGAAGTGGTCCCATCTTTCAAAACTCAGCCCACACACCAATGCCTGGTTCGTAGGGAGCCAGCTGTATCTCAGGAACTGACTGTAGTTCGCTTAAGGCAAAAAGCAAACTCTCTTGCTACTTTCCACACCTCCCCTAAAACAAACCGATTGCATCACAAAACAAGCAACAACAAGCATTTCTTTAAAGATGAACAGTGCTTGCACCCTAAGAAAAAGAAAGTGGAAGTGATGGCAACACTACCTGGCGAACGTTGCCATAACCACTTTTTCCCCAGGTTTTTAGTATAGTCATTCATTTGTTTTGCATGCTGTAGGTTTTGAAGCCTTAAATACTTGGATCCAAACTTTTAAAGGGGCCTCAACTGTGTCTCCATTCGTATATCGGTGCAGCTGTGTGTGTAATTTTTGAGCACTGTTTGTGTGCATGCAATCAGTAGAGTACAGGGACTACACATAGTTTGAAAAATTGACGCTTTAAAATACTCTTTAAAGCCACTCCACTGCAGTTTGAGGAGGGTGTGCATTCTTTCCAGCATAGAGGGTAAAGATGGGACACAACAGCTTTCATTAAAGTCATGTTCTTTGCCCCTCTCATGATCCGGTTTTGAATGAAATCTTTGCTACATATTTTATCTAAATTTGGAGAACATTTTGTATCATTCCTCTGAAATGTCCCAGTTAGCTAAGACATGGGAATGGTTATTTGAACTAGTGCCTAAAAACTGGTGTACTGTCTTTCATCAGAAAGATTTGAGCTACCATTGCTAATCTGGAGGCTTTATTGATTTTTTTTTTTTTTTTTTTTTTAAATAAAGTGATTTGAAGCAAATTAAAACCAGGGAAAAACAAAACTCCATTGAAAATAACACGTCATGTAGTAAATGCAGAGGAGTAGTGCTTAGGAGAGTTCCGTTCTATTTGTGGTCCAGCCATAAGCTTGCAGTATGGCTTTGAAGCAATTCACTTTACCTCTATGCGCTGTGGTTGCCCCATCTGTAAAATACGGATAATGCACAGGTGTGTTGTGAGGCTTAATTCATTAATGTATGTCAAGTGCTTAGAGGGCCTGGGGTGGCAGGTGGCTGTAGAAATGCAAAGTATAGGATTAATATTTATTTATTTATTAGATGATATGAATATGCCCGGATCTGTGTCAAGCTGACCTGGGTGACCCTATATTAATTTAGTTTGGTGCCCCCCTCACTGTCTTTATCCCCAATTCCTTGCACCAAGAGCAGAACTGATGGAATTGCAACTGGAGAGAGCCAGGCCTCTAGGTATGGTGGTGCTATTGTTCTGGGCCCGCTCTTCATCCTGCAGCGGGCGCAGAGCTCCGTTTGCCCCTTGCCAGTCACGGTGCGGGAGACTGCTGCCTGATCTGACTGGCTGGTGGCAGAAGTTTGGCACTTCTCAGTCCCTGCCTGTCTAACCATCTCAGACAGCAGCTTGTTTTTGGCTGTGTACAGAAGGAAGTATAATTCCACCTTGTCACATCAAGTATTGAAACAGCAGCCATCTGCTAAAGCCTCAAGCCACCCTCGCATTGCATGAGCAAATGGTCGAGGTGTATCTTTCCACATCTGTAGTTATTGGTAGAGCTGATCAAAAATACTATATTTTACGGAAATTATTTCAAAATGAATTTTTCTGATTTTTTTCAACAAAAATCCCCAAAACCTGAAAAAATACATTGTGTTTTTTTTTAAACTAAAAAAATGGACTTTTTGTCCCCTCCCCCCCCCCCCATGTCTATTTTTCAAATGAAGGCGGGGGGGGGGAAGTTGGGGGGAAATCAAATGTTTTGCTTTTTCTCAAGTTTTTGAAAACAAATATTCATTGAAAACATTTGTTTTCAAAGAAAGGCCATTTTTCATCGTGAAAGGAGTTTCAGATAAAGAATGTGCGCCGGCTCCAGCCAGCAGCCCCGTTCTATCTCCTTTCCTCCCGCTGACTTTCTTAGGATCGGTGGGTGCTCAGCTTCTCTAACAGACTGGCCCTGTGTGCGTTGGCTCTGCCTGCTTGAACGAGCAACAGCGTATAGTGCTTTGTATCCTGAACGGTCCCGTGGCCTGTCGCGAACCGCAGCGTTGCTTAAAGGCAGCCTCCCCTGAGTTTAGAGTGGCAGCCAGTCTTGGCCTTGGACATTGGGACAAAATCCTCCATTTATGGAAAGTGCCTGGGGAGCAGGTCGGCCCTCGGTGATAAAAGCCTTGCAAAATGAGCAAGGTCAGGTGAAATACAATGGAACTGTGTAAGAATGAGCATTTTTTGCACTCCTCTTCAGCTTCCCCTTCCTCCAGAGAGGACAGCATGCTGAGGAAGGTCAGCCTCCGGTGCTTTGCCATCCTTATCTGCTGCTCCTGCTTTCTATTGACGTCATGCCTTGCTTTCCACCCTTGGATTGAAACACTTTTTAGGTTTTTGATCTGACTTTTAAGAAAGGGCCTTTCATCTGGGAGCAAACCGTGGGGGTGGAGGGTCAGCAAAGAGAACACTATCCTTGTAAGTCACATTCTGTGTCCACTTACTCTTGTTTCAGAAAAGGATTTATTCCCACTCAGCACAGGTTGCGTTCTGGCTCAGATCTGCCCGGAAGACCCATTGCAGTGATTCTCTTTGTGTTGGCAATGCACCTGCAACTTTGGGAGCACTGCAGCAAAACACATAAGAAGTAATAAATGTGGGTATATGTGGTCTAGTAGCTAGCCCTGAGTCAGGACTCCTGGGTCCTATTCCCAGCTTTGTCCCTAACTTGCTGCGTGATGGTTATTAAGCTGACTACGTAAAAGGGCTCAGAGGTATATTTGATTAGTTCAGTGACACAAGTACATCTTTATTATTCCTGCAAAGCCGTCGCTGTGAGCGGGGGAGCTGGATCCTTTCCTTGCCCATGAGTGATTAGCAGAATTGTTAGCTAAATTTGAATTGCAGCCTAAAAGTCATCATGGAGCTGGGTGGCTGAGACCAGGTCTACAGTGTTGCTATGCTGGTTTAGAGGGGTGCTTTTAAGCCAGTTTAAACTGGTGTAGCTTTGGGCCTCTTACATTGGTTTAAGCCTAGCTCTTACCAGTTTAACATGCTCCTGAAATAGTTTTTTAAATCGACTTGAGTGAAACCAACATAACTTTTACATGTAGACGAGCCCTGAGAAAGGGAAGTGGGGATAGCCAGCCATCAGCTGCCTGCCTACTCCCCACGAAATGGGTCAAATGATAGAGAACCAGGAGGATTTCAATAGCAAGGGAAATAGAGTTGTTGGAGTGGAGAGAAATGGTCATTTCCCACTGGGTCTTGGTTTCCCTTGGTTCTGGGAATATACACACAGATCGGACTCGACTAATGATCTCTGAGTACAGTACAAAGACATGGACCACAAGGGCTCAATCCTGTAAGGTGCTCAGCGCTCTGGCCCCAATCCAACAAAGCACTTAGGCATGTGCTTAACTTGGAACATGTAAGTAGTTCCATTGACTTAGCTGGGGCCAGTCACATGCCTACAGTTAAGCATGTGCCTCAGCGCTATGCTGGATCGGGGCCAGAGTGTTCAGCATCTTACAGGATGACGCCCTACTAGATTTAACATGCTGGTGCCTTAGGATGTGTGCTTTGTGTGGTACAGTACAATGTTGGGCTCCAGACTGGGAGTGAATGAAATCAAATACCAGTTTTGGAGAGAGAGCAGTTTATTAAAGGTAGCACTGCACTCTGCTAGTGCTGTTTTCATTCAGATGGTGTCTATTAGCTATGTGAACAGTCAGCTCAGTCCTGCTTTGTGTGAAATTGGCTACCAAGGGTCTTGTTTCAAAGCCTGTTTTGTGTTCCTGTGGTAGCATATTTCAGGACAGTATTACAGACAATAATGCCCCAGCTGCCACGCTCTGGCACATGTTCGGGTTTGTCTGGTATTCTCTTCCCCCCCCCCCCCCCCGACCCACACACACACCCCACCCCCGTTGCATCTGAGGACATAAAAGGGCCTGATTTTCAGAGGTGCTGAGAACCGTCAGCTCCCATTGACTTCAGTTGGGATTGAGGGTGCTCAGTACTTTTTGGGATTCTCCATCGCTGACCGTTTTTAAATCAAGATTGGATCTGTTTCTAAAGGATCTGCTCTAGGAATTGTTTTGGGGAAGTTCTATGGCCTTTGTTATACTGGAGGTCAGACTAGATGATCACAGTTGTCCTCTCTGGCCTTGGAATCTGTGAATCTTATGAAAACTAAGCCCCTGATTTTCAAATGTCACTTTCAAACACTAAGGTTCTGTCTGTACTGTGATAAAAAACTTGTGGCACCGAGTCTCAGAGACTGGGTCAGCTTGCTCAGACTGTGGAGCTAAAATAGGAGTGTAAACATTTGGGCTTGGGCTGGAGCCTGGGCTCTGAGACCCTCCCCGCACATGAGGTCTCAGAGTCTGGGCTTCACCCCAAGCCCAAATGGTAATTGGGATAAAATACAGCATGGTTTTACAAAAGGTAGATCGTGCCAGACCAATGTAAACTCCTTCTTTGAGAAGAAAACTGATTTTTTTAGACAAAGGAAATGCAGTAGATCTAATCTACTTGGATTTCAGTAAGGCATTTGATACAGTTCCACATAAGAAATTATTAGTTAAATTGGAGAAGATGGGGATTAATATGAGAATTGAAAGGTGGATAAGGAATTGGTTAAAAGGGGAGACTACAATGGGTCATGCTGAAAGGTGAACTGTCAGGCTGGAGGGAGGGTACTAGTGGAGTTCCTCAGGGATCGGTCTTGGGACCAATCTTATTTAACATTTTTATAATGAGCTTGGCACAAAAGTGGGAGTGTGCTAATAAAATTTATGGATGACACAAAGTTGGGAGGTATTGCCAATATTGAGGAGAGACGGAATACCATACAAGAAGATCTGGATGACCTTGAAAACTGAGTAATAGAAATGGGGTGAAATTTAACAGTGCACAGTGCAAGGTCATGCACTTAGCAACTAACAACAAGAACTTTTGCTATAAGCTGAGGACTTATCATTAGGAAGTGACAGAGGAGGAGAAAGACCTGGGTGTATTGGTTGATCACAGGATGACTATGAGCTGCCAATGTGATGCGGATGTGAAAAAGGCTAATGCACTCCTAGGATGCATCAGGCGAAGTATTTCCAGTAGAGACAGAGAAGTCTTAATACCATTCTACAAAGCACTAGTAAGACCTCATCTGGAGCACTGTGTGCAATTCTGGTCTCCCATGTTTAAGAAAGATTAATTCGAACTGGAACAGTTACAGAGAAGGGCTAGTAGGATGACCCAAGGAGTGGAAAACCTACCTAATGAGAGGAGACTCAAAGAGCTTGGCTTGTTTAGCCTAACCAAAAGAAGGCTGTGGGGAGATATGATTGCTCCCTATAAATGCACCAGAGGGATAAATATCAGGGAGGGGAGAGGAATTATTTAAGTTAAGCACCAGTATGGACACAAGAACAAACAGATATAAACTGGCCATCAATAAATTTAGGCTTGAAATTAGGTGAAGGTTTCTAACCATCAGAGGAACAAATTTCTTTACCAGCCTTCCAAGGGGATCTGTGGCGGCAAAAACCTAACTGGCTTCAAGACTGAGCTTGATAAATTTATGGAGGGGATTGTATGAGAAGACTGACTACAATGGCATGTAGCCGATCTGCAATTGCTAGCCGCAAATATCTCCAGTGGCCGGTGATGGGATACTAGATGGGGAGGGCTCTTTCGCAGGGTGTCTGGCTGGTGGGTCTTGCCCACATGCTCAGGATCTAACTGATCACCATATTTACAGTCTGGAAGGAATTTTCCTCCAGGTCAGATTGGCAGAGATGCTGGGGGGCAGGGGGGTTTGCCTTCCTGTGCAGTATGGGGCATGGGTCACTTGCAGGTTTAAACTAGTGTAAATGGTGGATTCTCTGTAACTTGAAGTCTTTAAATCATGATTTGAGGATTTCAGTAACTCAGCCAGAGGTTAGGGGTCTACTACAGGAGTGGGTGGGTGAGGTTCAGTGGCCTACAATTTGCAGGAGGTCAGACTAGAGGATCACAATGGTCCCTTCTGACTTTAAAGTCTGAGTCTCTGCTGCAATTTGATATCTCTGCAGCCTGAGCCCACGAGCCAGAGTAGGCTGACCTGGGCCAGCCACGGCCATGCCAGGGGTCTTTTATTGCAGTGTAAACATTCTCTACTGGTCTTAAGAGAACTCTGAATGTTATTAATTGTATTGCGGTAGTGTCTAAGAACCCCAGTCGTGGATCAGCGTCTCGTGCTTGGGAGGAGCTCCCCATAAACATGCGGAAAGCTACTTCCCTATTCTCCTTCAAATGCCTCCTTAAAATTCTCCTTTGCTGTGATATGTTAGGCCACTGGTGTGCTGTCTATCATGCTGACCAATATTGTCTTGTTTCCTTGTGCTCCTCCGGCTGTCTGTATCCATCTGTTGTCTCTTGTCTTATAAGTGATGAGCTACATAAATGATCTTTCCAACAGCATTATCATTTGTCTCATTCCTGGTAATCACTGGACAGTGGAAGGGCTCTTTCCTCCAAATAATAACGTATACACTTTTGCAACATGGAGATCGGAAGGAAGAGCTGACTGATCAATAACATGCATGTTCCTTTATTTGGACATGCTTTTGAACCCTTTTAATTTTTTATGGTCTTGTGGGTTTTTTTGGTTTTTTTTTTAACCTTCTGTTTATCAGAATTAACATGAACAGAAACTTTTGTGATCAGATTTTTAGCAGCTGCACATCCACTTTCAGTGTATACCCTTACTGAGTTTGTCTCGAATTACATGCACAACTCCTGCACTTCACAGCTTGGCGTGAATATCAAGCAACTCTTAATCTCTACTAGGAGAGTTCATGTTTTCCCGTATGCTGCCTACCGTTAAAGATAGTGGCAGATAAAGAATAAACTGAAGGGCACAGCTAATCTAGACCTAGGCTACTGTCCGCGATCACAGCTATATTCTACTGATGCGTGGGGGTGACAAGGCTGTTTAAGCCACTGGCCTATTGCTGTGAAGCTCTCTCCTGAATTAGAACTTCCATGAATCTGGCAGTCTTCAGATCACAATGGAAAACTTGCTGCTTTGAATGTAACCTTCCCAAAATAAAAACAAATTAAACTGAAAGGGGTTGAATTTTGGTAGGAAGATTTTTGTGGAGGAAGATGGTGATCTGGAAGGCCCTCGGTTTCCATGCTAATGAGTGTGGCATAAGAGAGAGAATGGATGAAATAGATTCCATGGAAGGCTGTTGGGCAAATATCAAACAATTAGGAGACCAGCTTTGAGCACATCTAAGTCACATGATGCCCCAGATGGGTCACTGGAAGTGGGGATTGAACGTGGGACCTATGAATCTAAAAGGAGTCTCTACTGCCTGAAATGAAAGACCTGGGTCTATTTATCTCAAAGGCTGTTGCAGACCTATAAACCTTGTGGACCAGCCATTAGAGGGGGGCAGAGAGCCACACTGTGTAAGAGAAGGTTACAGCTATTTCCTGTCGCTGCTAGCACCTGTTCAGCTGCATCAGTGATGGGAGCCCTCGTGTATACCAGATTGCAGTAGCTTGAGGCATTTTTACCACTACGATGTCAGTTAAACCTGCTGAAGAGCAGGTGTGAATAACGTGGTGGAACAATAGTGTCTGGCAGCTGGAGCTTTGTCTGTCCTGAGCATTGTGATGTGCCAGCACGTCTCTGAGACCCTGATCTGTTTCTTCAGTGTTAGCTCTCATTTACTAAGAAAAACGTGTCTAGCACTAATGTGGATGGCAAAACCCATCCAAATGCCATATGTTATCTGAATGAGGCTGACTCAGTAACAAAGAAGTGGGAACTGCCTCACTTAGCTCAGTGTGTTAACTCTGAAGCATAATGATGGCAATTTTAAATGACAGTGCTGATAAACTGATCAGCAGTGAAACAGTTAATAGAAACATCCCAGCTACCTGGGATTGTGGGAGGAAAATGGGATTGTAGGTGGAGCTTGGATAGAGTGTACCCATCTCTGCTCCCAGTCCAAAATCTGCTGTCTTACCTTGTGTCTAAACTGCATCTTGTTTCTTATTGCATTGCAGTGCATTTACACAGGTGTTCGCCTTCGGCCCAACCTTTCGAGCCGAGAACTCTCAAAGTCGCCGGCACCTGGCAGAGTTCTACATGGTTGAAGCAGAGATGTCTTTTACTGAAAGCCTCCAGGACGTCATTCAGGTAGGTACCCGTTTGTGTGTGATTTTAAAGGTATTGGAGCTTTCTCCTCCATTCACTGTGGTCGGCCTCAGGGGCAGTGCAATTGAACCTTCTATCACCTACTGTAATCTTTCTAGATAAATCAGGAGTTGTGTTGAAGACCGCTAAGCATTTAAGGTCTCTTTGGGCAGAGGAATGGCCACTGGGGGGAAATGAGGAAGGATTTGAGAAAAGGGCTGATCCAGTGTGCTCTGTGTGAGCCATTGGCCAAACAGAGATTTCTACGACGTGCTCCAGGACTGCGCTCATTTTTAATACAAAGGAACAACCTGCAGAGATTACTATTCCCAGCATGTAATATTCCACCTTGATTTTAGCAGAAGGCTGGAACATGTAATCACTGCTGGTCTTACCTGCGTACTAAAGCTGAGATAAGAGCCATTTTGCACAAACAGATGCCACCCTCTGGCTCTCAAAAAGCACAGTTTACACATCGCGGTCCTAGTTGTTCTGAGGACTCCACCTCCTGGGGCTTGTGGGGAAGAGTCAGTCCAGAGGAAATAGAGAATTAGAATCTTTCAGAATTTCTCAGGTTCTACAATTCAAAAATAATTCGAAGTTCTGAAAGGTTTGTGGGTTTTGCTCTGATTAGGGGGGAGGAAAGAACTTTGCCCCTTTGGCTTTAAGAATTTTTGTTGTTGTTGTTAAATGTTTTGCAAAATCTTAATTTCTCTGGGTTCTCCCCTCCCCCCTCAATCTCTGACCACCATCATCAGCTGTGCGAGAAATTCTTCTTCCTATCACAGTGGTTTATTCTACAGGTCACATTCTGGATTGCAAAATACTTATTCTTGTGATGTTTTTATTTAAAGAAGTAGAGTTCCTGTTTCTTGAAATCACTGGGCAAGCCATTAACAAATATCTGACAGCTGCACTAAAGCCTCAATTAAGTTTCTGTTTCTCCATAAGTCTTTAGAGAAACTGATCTAAATTCAACACCCTTGCACGGCTCAGTGCACTGTGCAGCTTTTCTGTTGAAAGTTTGTTCACTGAGTTTAGTGCTTTACAAAGGGTGCCCCGTTGAAAGCCCTGGCGACTAATGGCCAAATTTGCATGCGTGGGTGTTTCAAGTGAGGTTTCTAAATCCATGTCTTGGTACCAAAATACAAACAGCCTGATTTTTCCAAAGTGTGGACTACCTGAACCTCCCATCAACACCAGTGGGGAGTTTTGGGTGCTCAGATCAAGGCATTTGTTTAGGGATGTAAACATGAATACATAAGCCTTACTTCAGGCTCCCGCATGTGAAAATTTTTGCCTAAGTCCTGACACTGCCCTGCTGCCATTGAGGCTGACCTCTTATCCAGATGGGCTACGTGTGTGTTTGTAAGAAAAGTTCAGGATCTCTGCCCGTTCCGTCCTTGACCTCTTTGATACAAGCAACAAGGGGTAGTTATTTCCAGCACAGGAGTGGTGGCTTTGGAGCTGTAGACGCCTGCCCACTAGGAAACAGACTGAGATGGCAAAACTTAGTTTGCATAGGTCACTGATAGCTCATACCACTTATCATTCAGTATCACCCAGGATGTGATCGTTTTTTTTACTGTCATCCTAAAATGAAAGGTACTGTGTTGCATTACACAGTCCCCAGAGCCATCCCACAATGTTGCCAGCTCTTGTGATTTTTATCCCCCGTCTTGTGGTACTCATTGTCTTTTCTCAAAGCCCCAGCTGCGGGAGTCATATGATTACATGAGACTCTCAGCAAAAGAGACTGTGCCTGTGAGGGCACACTGCCCTCCAGCACCTGGCATGGAGCTCAAAGTCCATGAGTCCTCAGTTCCCCGGCTGGTGCAAAGCATCACTGGTAAAGCATCCCATCCTCCGCTAGTGCTGGTCCACATAGGCGATTACAACCTACTACTGCTGTCAGTTACTCCATTAACTCAAGTGGAGAGGTCTATGCAGTGTATCTAAAGGTTCCAACCCTGCTGATGACCCATGTGGGTGTTAATATGATACCACATGATGGAATATTTCAGTGTGTTTTCATAAAATCTGACTCGATTGCACACACAAAAACTATATTAAAAGAACATTATTAGAGTTGCAAAGTCAAACACTCATTAATTAGGAAATAAGGTTGCCTGTGCAACCTTAATTTAACCCGCTTGTGCATATGCATTATGATACAGTCTTTAATTACATGGTCACATAATATTTTCCCACAGGACCCCTGCCTCATTCAGTGCACGTGGTGGCTGGTGCTCTGGGAGTGAATCGGTGCTATATAGTAGGGGAGGCTGTTATTTGCCTCATTTGTTACTGAAGTCAGAAGGTGCATAGTGAATGAGACAGGGCATTGCAGGAACAGAAAGGACACTCTTGTAGTTAAGGCAACTGAGTGCTGCCCTGAAGAATTAGATTCAATTCCTGCCTCTGCAACAGAGTTTCCGTGAGATGCTAGACAAACCACTTCAACCACACTTTTCACAGGTGGTCCCTAATTCTTTGTTCTTCGTTTTCTGGGTGCCCAGCTTGAGACATCTGGGGTCTGATATGTAGAAGTGCAGAGCACTCACAGCTGCAATTGAAGTCAATGGGAGCTGTGCTTTGAACAAGTAAAGTGATATGTTATGCTAAGTACACTGAAAAATCATAGCCTAGGTATCTCAAATTGGGCACCCAAAATTAGTGGATACTTTTGATCTTAAACTCTATGTGCCTCAGTTCCCCATCTGTAAAATGGGGGTGGTAAAACACCTCTCCTCACACGGGGTGTCGTGATGATTAATGTTTGTGAAGTACTCAGATAACATAATGATGAGCATCATAGATAAGCCCTGGAGGAAATTAATAATTCTGTCTTCAGGGCAGGATTTGAATAGTGTGTAGTAAATAAGGCTGCAGCCTAGGAGAAAACAAACTATTAAATAGCTCCTCATTAAGTGAGCACTGTTCATCCTGTGCACTTAATGAGGCAGAGGTCTTGTAGAAAAAAATAGTATGTAATGATGTAATTAAAGATCATCATGCATATGCACAAGGGGGCTGAGTTAAAGTTGCATGGGCAACTTTAATTTGGGCACTTCTTAACTTGATTGCTTGACTTTGCAACCTTAATAATGTGCTTTTAATGTAAGTTTTGTGTTTGTCATTAGGAAATAGGTCATTGTCAACACAATGAGAAATATTTTCTTTGCAGCTGTTTCACTGACAAATTATTTCTGTTGGTCCTTTGGAGCAATTGTTTCTTGAGGCAAACATTTCCTGTACAAAAATGGTGAGAGAGCTCCTCTGGGATCCCAGAGTTGGTTTCTGGGATGATGTGTTTGCCTACGAGAGTGTTCAGTTACATCATTCACTTGCAACAGACCAATGTAGACAGCCGGTTGACACCGCTGACTGTTCTGTTGTGACACACCGTGAGCACAGCCCTTGCTCTCTAGAAATTTAGCTCCTTACACGACAGCTATGCACACAGCAGGGGTGAATGAGTATCTGACATGAGTCTCACCATTTTGTGTGAGCAAGCATGAAGAGGAGAGGAATATCAGTGCATGAAAACTCGGGTGAATCATGACAAGTGCATGACATTGCTTGAACATGTAGCAACCTGCAATGGACCGAAGACTACATCATCGTCATTGGGCACGATTCAGGGTGAACGTGTAGACAAATAATCCCATGCGGGAGTGTATCAGTGATTGTGCCTTATGCTGACAGCAGAGATGCTCACACATTCTCCTCCATTGCACAGCAGCCCTGTTGTCTCAAACCTCCAATTTTGTTGCAAATACAGTGCTGCTTTGTTGAAATATCTACAGTTTTCACTTCAGGTGTAGTCTTAGATTGGGGATATTGAAAGTCACAAGCAGAGTACCACAAAGTTAAGGTCTGAGCTCAGAATCCCAATTGGAGACCTTCAAGAAGTCCTCCAGCAAAGTCAGGGAAGGCCTGCTGAGACTTTTAAAGTTTAAAAAGAAAAAAGCAGGAAAAAAATTTGGGGTGGAGGATGGGAAAATTACACCACCACCCCGCTGCTCCCTCCCCAGCTTTTTTGCCATCTTTATTAAGAAATAAATAAAGGGAACAGACAAAAAAATTTTCCTTTGCAGGTCACACTTCTTCCAGGAGGCCTATAAACCTGGCCCCTCCAGTCCATCCCATCACCAAACTACTAACAGAAATGAAATTAACAAGGCATTGGTTCTACTCCTCCACTTGCTTTTGTGATATCCTATTTCCCATCTCTCCATCTTGTCCTGTTAAAATTGTAACCTTGTTGGTATGTCTTTACTGCAAAGGAAGTAGCATGAGTAGGCATGCTGGCTTGAATCTATCTAGCATGAGTAACAACAGTAGTGTATACATGGTGGCACGGGCTTCACTATGGGCTAGCAACCTATGTATGCTCTCAGGGTCACCGACGGGCTTGTGGCTTGGGTTGATAGCTCATGCTACCATGTCTTGGCTACTGTTGTTACCTGTGCTAACTGGTTTAAAGCTAGCAGAGGATATGCCTACCTGTGTTACAATCACACCTTCACTTTGCTGTGAAGACATGCCCCTTTGGGGCAGAGATCTTTCATCTTGATTTTGCCTTATAAAGTACCTTGGCAGTGCATATATAAATAAGAGTAACTGCAGTCCGGAAGAGACAAAGGGTGAACCATATGGTTTTGGTTTTGCCAAAATATAACCTCAGTCTCAAGCTTGGAAATATTTCTCAGCTTGTTTTTTCCCAGACCACCCACTTTTCCCCCCGCAAGAAGCAAGCTGCTTATGTTGGATGCTGTGGGAACCTAATTCTTACTTTAGCACAAAGCAAAAACAAAAAATAGTCCTACTTAAACAAAATAAAGTTTTGGTTTCGTGCACCATATGGTACTTTCATTTCCTAGAAAGAGGAAGCTTAATGTAAAATCCCTTCCTCGCTGCCTGTTTGAAACTGGGCTGTTGTAATTATCAATGAATTTTCCTAATTTCATTTGCATGAGTCTTTTTCTAGCTAGTTTAAAGAGGGTACAAAGTCAACTGTTGGGTCACTTGCTGCTCAATCAGTTCAACTGCAGGAATGTTGGCTTTTAATGTATCCAGTGTAGGGGTACCAATAATGGTAACGGTCTTCATTTACATGTGGTAGGGCCTTTCAGCTGTTTGGATCTGCAAGCACTTTCTAAACCGGAGGACAAATTCTGTTGTTTATATCCAGGCATCTCCATTGCCTTCCATGGAGTTGTACAGATGTAACCGAGAGCAGTGTTTAGCCCTGTAGGAATCCATTTACCCACTGCGGCAATACAGCCACCTCTTGGGAAGAACGCAACAACTATTTAATAATGCACAGCAGCACTTCAACAGTTTGTGACAGGAGGTGAAGAATACCTTCTCCAGTTGAGACTAGCTGGAGAACTTGGACAGAGTGCCTAAAAGCTGGTCTATACTGTGATTCCAATCCACTTTTAAACCTGCTTTAGCTGAACTGGTTTTAAATCCAGTTAGGATTTTGGGAGGAAATTTCCCCAGTGTGGAGAGGCCCTAGAAGAGAGATTTTTGGAGAGATGTGTTCATCCTCCCTGAAACACCTGTGTATACCACACACACCTCAGCTCTGCTGCAAGGCTGTATATATCCCAGAAGCCCATGTTTCCTCAGGTTCTACTGACTGGGAATTGCTGCACCTCAAACGTTCAGTTAGTCACGGTTGGGCTAGCCAATGGCTACTAGTAACCTGGAGTAAATAGTAGATTCGGGCCGCATCTGGACTCTGCTACTGAGGGCACAATCACCACTTGCGATCTGAGAGAACGCCTCAGAACGTGTTAAAACCTCCCTTTTATTGGGAGGTGCTAATCTTTAGTCCCAGCTTCAGCTCAGCTGTGGCCTGACTGCACTATTCCATCCCTGACATGGGCCTGCGGAGTTTGGACATTGCTGTGAATTAGAAAGAGAAAGCAGGAGGCTTAGCAAATGTTCACACCCCATCGGTATCACATTCTCCTCTACAGGTACCACAGAAGAACAAAATCCCAAAGGAAGGATATGCTTGTGGTTGGTGCACTGGGCTGGGACTCAGGAGCTCTGAGTTCAGTTCCCCACTCTACCACAGACTTCCTGTGTCACGCTGGGCAAGTCTCTTCAGCCTAGTTCCTGAAATGTATTTAGGCACCTACCTCCCATTGAAATACCTTTGTGGATATGTCTCTTAGGCCTTGTCTACACCCAGCCGCTAGTTCGGTGGCTGGGAATCGAAGTTCCGGGTTCGATTTATCGCGTCTGGTCTGGACGCGATATATCGATCCCGGAAGCGCTCGCCGTCGACTGCGGTACTCCAGCTCGGCGAGAGGAGTACCGCGGAGTCGACGGGGAGCCTGCCTGCCGCGTGTGGACCGCGTCTGAACCGCGGTAAGTTCGAACTAAGGTATGTCGACTTCAGCTACGTTATTCACGTAGCTGAAGTTGCGTACCTTAGTTCGAAGTTGGGGGTTAGTGTAGACCAGGCCTTAGTCTCTCTGTGCCTCACCTCCTTGTCTGTAAAATTGGAATAATGTTTCTTTTCTCCCACCCTCTGTCTGTTTGGCTTGTAAGCTCTTCAGGGCAGAAACTGTCTCTTACTA
The DNA here is from genome assembly GCF_028017835.1 of Emys orbicularis. Lineage (NCBI taxonomy): Eukaryota > Metazoa > Chordata > Testudines > Emydidae > Emys > Emys orbicularis. Next base: position 353,450,260 of record NC_088683.1, read on the forward strand.
TATGATTGTACAGTGCCTTGCACAGTGGGGTCCTGATATTGGATGGGTCCTCTAAATGCTACCTTATTACAAATCATCATAACAAAGCAGAAAAAGAACTGTTCATTAAAGAGCAAACACCCCATATGAACTAGCCAGAGACCAACAAATACAGGAGGTAACAACTTTTCTTTGCTGCTGACCTGGGTTGCTGTTTGAATGTTTTAAATATGTATCTTTCATTGAAAATACTTAAGAATATCAGATCATCAGCAGGGAGTGGCTCTCAAAGCCCACGCCTCGGCCTCTTGAGCTAAAGGATTAAGCCCTTTAGTTGGAAGCAGGAACAAGCTGATAGGTTCTTATGTAGTCCAGCCACTAGAGGGGGACAAGACACTCTTGGCCTGCATGTAACTCGTTTTATGTATAGCCTAGGACAGGGGTCGGCAACCTACGGCACGCCAATTTTAAGTGGCACGCAGCTCCCTGCCGCGGTCCCGGCTCCCAGCCCCACTCAGCCCCCCCCCCCCCCCCACCGCTCTCCCCTGCAGGGGCAGGAGGCAGAAGCTTGGTTCTGCAGCAGCCAAGCTTCCCCCCTCCCCCGCTTCTTCCCCCAGTGTGGTGCTTTCCTGCCCCTCCTCCTCTCCTTCCCTGCGCCAATCAGCTGATGGCCCTAGCGAGGGGGAGGGGGAAGAGCGGCAGCGTGCACACAGCTCCGTAGAGGACGCAGAGAGAGGTAGGGACGGAGCCTGGGGGAAGGGGGTGGAACAGGGCATGTCCCTTCCAGCCCCCTGCCATGAGCCGCTCAGGGCAGGGGGCTGGGAGCACCCCCACAAGCCGAGCACCCCAGCCTTCTGCCCTGCACCCCCCACCCCTCTGCCCTGAACCCCTCCACCCCAACACACACCCATCCCTCTGCCCTGCACCCCCACAGCCCCATCCCTCTGCCCTGAACCCCCACACACACTCAGCCTTCTGCCCTGCACCCCCCATTCCCCCAGCCTTCTGCCCTGAACCCCCCACACCCCAACAAACACCCAGCCTTCTGCCCTGCACCCCCCACACCCCCCAGCCCTCTGCCCTGAACCCCCCCACCCCAACACACACCCAGTCTTCTGCCCTGCACCCCCACAGCCCCATCCCTCTGCCCTGAACCCCCCACACACACTCAGCCTTCTGCCCTGCAACCCCCAGCCCTCTGCCCTGAACCCCCCACACCTCCACACACCCCCAGCCTTCTGCCCTGCACCCCCACACCCCCCCAGCCCTCTGCCCTGAACCCCCCACACCCCAACACACACCCAGCCTTCTGCCCTGCACCCCCCACAGCCCTCTGCCCTGATCTCTGAACCACCCCCACACACACACCCCAGCCTTCTGCCCTGAACCCCCTCCCCCAGCCCTCTGCCCTGACCCCTGAAACACCCCCCCCCCCAGGTCTGCGGTCCCGGCCGCAGGCCCTGATCAGCCCTCTGCCGGCCTAGGTGAACAGAACCCCAGGCTGGCAGTGGGCTGAGCAGGCTGGTGGCGTAAGATCAGCATTTTAATTTAATTTTAAATGACGCTTCTTAAACATTTTGAAAACCTTGTTTACTTTACATACAATAGTTTAGTTATATAATATAGACTTATAGAAAGAGACCTTCTAAAAATGTTAAAATGTATTACCGGCACGCGAAACCTTAAATTAGAGTGAATAAATGAAGACTCGGCACACCACTTCTGAAAGGTTGCCGACCCCTGGCCTAGGATATATAGGTGGTCTCAGTTTCGTGCTGTTCTGTGTTTTTCCTGTTAGGTTATGGAGGATCTTTTCAAGACCGCGACAAGCATCGTGCTCTCCAGATGTCCTCAAGATGTTGAGCTTTTTCATAAATATGTATCTCCTGCCCAAAAGGTAATAAACATGAGAGAAAAAACTGCAACCCCCCTATATCTTGCAAACACTCTTGGCAGTGCGTAGGCCTGAATTTAACAGAGCTCTCTTGTGTTACCCATTAAGAGTAGGTTTACATTTTTATTTTTTGTCTTTTGTTTTAACCAAGGGCAGGTTAGAACAGATGCTGAAGAACAAATTCATAACGTGAGTACTATTTTTGATTGCTGACATACGACATGCTGCTGTTGGTTGAGCTCCTCAGTAGTTATTTTCCCTCGTCCCCTTGTCATGCCACTGACTATTAATTCTGCACAATGTCTTTTAAAGGCCCTAATCGCAGTTCCCTACCTGTATTTAAGCTGTGCTCTTTGCCTCAGGAATGGTTACCGTCTCCCTGACCACTTTGCTTGTGTGTTGCATCTGTTTCTCCTACCCTTTGTTTTTGTCTTCCCAGACACTTTGGCACAGGGACTGTCTTCCTGATGGTGTATGTCTGTGCAGTGCCTACCCACGCTCTGGGCGCTACTGCAAAATAAATAATTGTTCATAGGCTTCAGCCATGCCCCTTTAGACTGTGATATGCTCCTCTTTCCTCGAAATCCCTGCTGTTCGGTATTAGCTCTATAGCCCTTGACTGCTTTTAGATAAGAGAGGACTTCAGTCCCCATTCTGGGCCTCCAAGCATCTCCTTTTTGCTCCACTCTCATCTGAGCGCTTGACGTCTGGTGGCTGGCCATTCATTCTGCCAAGCCATACCAGGACGCCCACCCACGACTCTCCCGGGCGTTGCACTTAAGCTAGCCTGCCACATCCATGCTTGATGACAATGGATTTGTGATTTATAACTTTTAGTGTTATTTTCATCTGCACAAGCACCACAAAACGTTGCTGAGAAGTGCAGTGTGTGTGTGAGAGAGAGAGAACCATGAGTCACATTTGAGCTATGAGCCACTTTCAAAAGGCTTCAGGTAGCAAAAGTAGGTGAGTTTCCAGCCGAGTTATTGTGGAATCCCATAACCCAAGCACATGGAACAGCATATTCCTCACTGACTGTTTATTTCAGAAAGCTTTAATGTATTATTGAATCCTTGCGGATCTTCTTTAGGGAGCTTGGTCTAGAACTGGATTTAGCCAGTGATACACAGAGATTTGATTATTGTTACCAGGCTATTTTAGTTTTCCCAGGGATGGCTTGTTTACGTTGTTACAGCCTGGTATGTGGAAAATCCATCACGCAGCTTCCTTGGTTTGGTTTTGATTTCCAGTCACATTTTTGCAGGTTGCAAAGAAGACACTGGGACAGATTCTTCACTCTGTTATCCCAGTTTGCTCTGCCAATTGCTCTATTGATTTACAGTGGTGGCGAATCTGGTGCCAGAATTGCCTTTTTGGGGACACAGACATGTTGATGAAAATAAGTCTGGCGTTTTACATTGTGACAATCGTAACTCTTCTATTAATGTCAGCGCTTCATGGCATGATCTGTCCTCTTGTAGAGTACTGTGTTGAGCACATGGTTGGTGCTAGGCTGATGGGATTTCTTTCATCCTGAAGAGCTCCCATGTACTAATACAAACTAGATTTCAACGGAATCACTTCAGTCCTAGACAATATGCAGCCACCTCTAGGGTGGAACATGAAGTCTGTTTAACAGTGTGTTGTAACAATATAAAAGAAGCATCTTATGAAATGAAGGCGGGCAGAACATAATCCTCCAAACTGGAATTTGCCTGGGCCACTGGGACTAAACCCCCCCCTCCCCCCCCCCCCCACACACACACATCCCTCTTGAGAAGAGTATCATGTAATCTTTGATCTCTCCAGGTGCTCATTGTTAAGGCATCATGTGTGGTAAAGCAATAAGCAGCACCTAGGTTCAGTGACTAACTCAGTGAGAAACTGCAATCTAAGAAGTTACCAGGAGCTCTTCCTGTGATATTCCTGGGTTCCTTTAGGAGAGAAGTTTCCATCCAAGGTACGTAACAGAGTTGACCTTGCTTAGCTTGAGAAATCTGAGATCACAACCCAAGGTGGCATGGCTGGAGTGTCCCTTTCGTTTTCCAGTGCAATGCTTAGGAAGGGACCCTCTTGGTACTCTCATTTGCAGTGTCAGATGCTTATTTTTTTCTCTTACAGAATTTCCTATACTGAAGCAGTGGAAATTTTAAAGCGAGCTCCTCAGACATTCACTTTCCAACCAAAGGTCAGTGGGTTCCTGCTTCTGTGTGGTGGGTCTGCAGAATGCTCTCCATTTCTAAATCCCGGGGAAGCCTCACTTCTCTCTTTCTGATGTTGCAACAGAGTTGTTAGTTCACACAGTCCTTTTGTTTTGTGTCATTGCATGGTTGCAAACCAGCCATAATCCAGTGTAACCACCGTAGCTTGGAAGATGAAGCATTGAATAATTTAGGAAACAAGTTGTTACAAGAGTGAAGTGTGCGTAGTGAAGCTAAGCAATGGCTTAAGGGAGAGAGGTGGCACCATACCAGTAGATTGTAAGCCCTTTGCAGAAGGAGCTGTCCCTGCCTGTGTGCATGGACAGTGCCTAGTGCATTGTGTATACTTCAGGAACACATCATAACCATCTAATAGGCGAGAGGAATTTAGGTCGTACCAAGGGTTTAACTAGGAATAATGAAGTAAAACTGAGTCAAAACACTGTATTGCCTAGATAGGTAAAGGGAGGAGTCCTTTGTTTTTCTAAAAGACTATTGTAGCCAAGGAGAAAGCAGTTTACAAATTACAGTGTTCCTAAAACTCTTACTTCATCCCTGCTTCTAACAGATGCCACAGTAGGCAAAGTCCTCACTTGACCACCTACTTCTAATCCTGCATACATAGTCATTAGTCTTAACAGTCCTCAGTCCATTGCTTTGAGGATAAGTCTGGCTGGGCCCACCTTCAGAGCAGATAGGCCAAGATCAACAGATAATTTATTCTTACACCAATAGGCTCAGAGTTTAATAGAGAGTTGTAAATCCTCTCTCCGGATACAGCTGTCTGTCACACGAGCAGTTCCCCCCAGCAAATCATGCATGGCTCACGCTCCTGCCGCAATGGATGCGGGTACACCTGATGGTCTCTTCCAGGGGGCATTGGGTTTTCCTAAGCGAGAGGCTGCAGAGGTGGTGTGGCATGCACCAGGGTGCGTCTGGGAAGGGAGGGAAGAGACGGGGAACAGGATGGGTACAAGCAGTGCTTGGATAAATTCACTTTAGCAGGTTGCTAAAAATTAACCAGGTTTGTTGGGGGCGGGGGGAACCTTTGTCCAAGTTGTCTGTTCACTTAGACAACATAACGATCTGCTCTAGTTCAAGCACAAGTTACTGGGAGAGATGCAGGGATTCCTGGGTGGGATTCTCTGGCCCATGTTTTGCAGGAGGTCAGACGGGATGATCAACTTGATCCTGTCTGGCCTTAAAAATCTGGGAAACTTACGTTAGTGCCATTTGCCTACTAGATCTTTCCACATTCTAGAGACCCTGTGAGAGGCGGCGCCCTTCCTAGCATCCAGCCTTTGAAAATGGTGCATCTCCACTGTCTGACTGTGTCTTCTAACGTGCACGCACTGCACTACTGCGGGGTCCAACTTCCCTTGCTCTCCATGTTGTTGTCTTTACAGTGGGGCAGCGATCTCCAAACTGAACATGAGAAATACCTGGTGAAGCACTGCGGCGAGGTTCCTGTGTTTGTGGTTAACTACCCGTATGATCTCAAACCTTTCTACATGCGGGACAATGAAGATGGACCTCAACACACAGTAAGTCCGTGTGTGTGCATCTCCATACCTTTTGGTCACGCGCGCTGTCCTCCCTCATCCTACCTAGCAATAGATTAGCATCATTCTGGTCTCCAGTCAGAAGCAGGAGATAAGATACATCAATCAACTGCAACAGTTAAGACCCAGGCCAGACCCTTTCCTTCCTTTAGAGAGAGATCCAAAACAGGAGAGAATCCAATCGGTCAAGAGAAGAATGGACAGCCTAGGTCTTTGGAAGGCAGCCAGTTAGGTTTGCTGTTGTCAGTTTCTTTTTAAGGGAAGTTCAAACATAAAATAAGGTAACAAGTTTTTTTTAAGAGGAGCCTCTTTCATGACAACCAATGCCCATAGTATTCCATGGCATTGTTCTCCAGCCTTCCTAGCCCAGTCTGTGGGTATTTTATCCTCCTACCAGCAGATGGGGACAGGAAATAGACTCCTTTTGGGTTCTGCTTTCAGCATGGGGTCCCTGTGCTGTGTGACTCCAGGCACTGTGTCTGGAGGAATTCCTCTGTGCCTTCGACAGTCGAGGCATTTCTGCATTTGCCTGCCCTCCTCCCCCCCCCAGCTTGCTCTTCGTACCCCTTGGGGCTTGGGCACACACAGACTTACACCAAAATAACTGAATCGGTTTCATTTCACACGGGTTGTTATTTCGGTGCAGACACTTTTATGTCAGAATGAAAGGGGCCGACTTTGATTTGATTTTGGTATCAGCCTAGTATTTTTTACCCTCGCTGGCAGATGGCTGTTGCATTTAGTGACCCTGCCCCTCTGCAAAATGCATTCCGCAAGTCCAAGGTAACAAAATGAAACATTTGCTGCTGCTATAAACAATCACGGCTGGAGAAGCTCCTCTGGAGTGTGTATATATTTACATAAGTGGTATCCTAGACTCAACAGCGGAAGCTCAAGTCGCAGTTGTAGTGACTGGATGGGAGAGCCCTCCCCACCTGGCAAGAGGGAGCAGCATTTGGGAAAGGGTCTGTGAGGACCCCTGTAGAAGCCCATGTTTCCTCAGTGTGCTTCTTTGTCCCCCTCTAGTACCTGGAGCACAGGAGTACATGAGTCTGCTACAGTCTTTGGCTAACAGCCGGGTTTTTTAGCTCAGGCAGTAGAGGCTCCTGCTTTTCTATCCAGAGGTTCTGGGTTCGATCCCTTCTTCCAATGACCAGCCAGAATATGTCTTCTGTGGAAGGTGTAACTTCCAGCTCGAGGAGACATACCTACTCTGGCTTTGATCAAGTTAGCGCCCATAGAAGTGTAGCCACCCCGACTATATGGTTTCAGACAGGATCATACTCAGGGTGCCTAGCTGCTTGAACCGCCATAGCTACCCTTTTATTTTTTAGCACACTAGCTTGATCAGAATTAGTGCGTCTATGCTGTCTTGATCTGGAAATTACACCAAAGCTCCAGTGTAGACGTACCCTAGGATTCCTGATCTGTTGTATACCATATAAGCTATGCCATCTGTTACCTTGTGCTAGTCACTATGATGTCCAGCTACCAATGGGTTAGATCACTATCTGTGTACTTGCATAGGGTCCATCTCCATAGTATCAGAGCACCTCACAAACAGGGATGAATTTATCCTCCCAGCAGCCCTGGGATTACTGTTGGACTGCACAGTTAAATGGCATGACTCAGTTTATGACTCTCTTTCCCCTAAGGTTGCAGCCGTTGATCTTCTGGTACCAGGAATAGGGGAGTTATGTGGCGGCAGCCTGAGAGAGGAGCGACTGCATTTTCTGCAATCACGCTTAGAGAGGTATGGAGAAACCCTATGGCTGATTACTAGCAGTAGCGGAGGAACAGTCTGGCAAGGGAGTGTCTCAGAGGCCACTGGAGTTTGGTGGGGGAAGGAGTAGATGTACAGACAGTAGATGTTCCGTTATGTTTATTGGCTTTGAAGAATCTGTTAATCAACTATTTATCTACTAAGCAAAATATGGCTGTATCCCCAAATGATGACTTGCTTCTGGCGTAAATATGCCAAGTGCCTCTTTGTATCATCTCACCACAGAAAAACGTTGCATGCTACTCAGAGAGGACCTCTCCTATCACATGGGCTCCAAGGAAGCTATCGGTAATTGTTAGAGCTGTCAAGCGATTAAAAATATTAATCGCGTGGTTAATCGCGCTGTTAAACAATAATTGAATACCATTTATTTCAATATTTTGGATGTTTTCTACATTTTCAAATATATTGATTTCAATTACAATACAGAATACAAAGTGTACAGTGCTCACTTTATATTTAGTTTTGATTACAAGTATTTGCACTGTAAAAAAACAAAAGAAATAGCATTTTTCAATTCGCCTAATACAAGTACTGTAGTGTAATCTCTTTATCATGAAAGTTGAACTTACAAATGTAGAATTATGTACAAAAAAACCTGCATTAAAAAATAAAACAATGTAAAATTTTAGAGCCTGCAAGTCCACTCAGTCTTACTTCTTGTTCAGCCAATTGGTCAGACAAACAAGTTTATTTACATTTGCAGGAGAGAATGCTGCCTGCTTCTTGTTTACAATGTCACCTGAAAGTGAGAACAGACGTTCTCATGGAACTGTTGTAGCCGGTGTCACAAGATATTTACATGCCAGATGCGCTAAAGATTCATATGTCCCTTCATGCTTCAACCACCATTCCAGGGGACATGTGTCCATGCTGATGACGGGTTCTGCTCGATAACAATCCAAAGCAGTGTGGACTGACGCATGTTAATTTTCATTATCTGAGTGAGATGCCACCAGCAGAAGATTGATTTTTTTTTTTTTGGTGGCTCAGGTTCTGTAGTTTCCGCATCGGACTGTTGCTCTTTTAAGACCTGAAAGCATGCTTCACACCTCATCCCTCTCAGATTTTGGAAGGCACGTCAGATTCTTAAACCTTGGGTCGAGTACCGTAGCTATCTTTAGAAATCTCACATTAGTACCTTCTTTGCGTTTTGTGAAATCTGCAGTGAAAGGGTTCTTAAAATGAACCACATGTACTGGGGCATCATCCAAGACTGCCATAACATGAAATATATGGCAGAATGCGGGTAAAACAGAGCAGGGGACATACAATTCTCTCCCAAGGTCAGTCACAAATTTAATTAATGCATTATTTTTTTAACAAGCATCATCAGCGTGGAAGCATGTCCGCTGGAATGGTGGCCAAAGCATGAAGGGGCATACGAATGTTTAGCATATTTGGCACGTAAATACCTTGCAATGCCGGCTACAAAAGTGCCATGCAAATGCCTGTTCTCACTTTCTGGTGACATTATAAATAAGAAGTGTGCAGCATTATCTCCCGTAAATGTAAACAAATTTGTTTGTCTTAGCGATTGGCTGAACAAGAAGTGGGACTGAGTGGACTTGTAGTCCACATCCGAAGTTTTACATTGTTTTGTTTTTGAGTGCAGTTACATAACAAAAAAAAATCTACATTTGTAAGTTGCACTTTCACGACAAAGAAATTGCACTACAGTCAGTACTTGTATGAGGTGAATTGAAAAATACACCTCTACCCCGATACAACGCGGTCCTTGGTAGCCAAAAAATATCACCGCCTTATAGGTGAGACCGCATTATATCGGATACGGTCCGGTGTGGCTTGCCGGGAAGAGCTGGTATGCCGTGCCAGACTGGACCTGCTTCCCCGGCGGTGATTTAAAGGGCCCAGTGCTCCAGCCGCTGCGGCCCGGGGCCTTTAAATCACCGCTGGAGCTCCGGCAGCGGGGCTCGGCGGCGCTTTAAAGGGCCCGGGGCTCCCCGCAGCGGCCGGAGCCTCTGGCTCTTTAAATCCCCACCCGAGCCTGGCTGCCGGAGTCCCAGGGCTCCGGCAGCCACGCTCGGGCGGGGATTTAAAGGGCCCAGGGCTCCACACGAATTCGATATAACACGGTAAAGCAGTGGGGCTCGGGCGGCGCTTTAAAGGGTCTGGGGCTCCCTGCTGCTTTACCGCATTATATCCGAATTCGTGTTATATCGGGTCGTGTTATAGCGGAGTAGAGATCTACTATTTCTTTTATCATTTTTACAGTGCAAATATTTTGTAATCAAAAATAATATACACTTTGATTTCAGTTACAACACAGAATACAATATATATGAAAATGGAGAAAAACATCCAAAATATTTAATAAATTTCAATTGGTATTCTATTGTTTAACAGTGCAATTAAAACTGCGATTCATCGGGATTACTCTTTTTGAGTTAATCTCATGAGTTAACTGTGATTAATCGACAGCCCTAGTAATTGGGTCTGGCACCTGGACTCCCTCCTTAGGCCTTGTCCCCACTCACCAACACGGTAATTCACCACCAGTGGTAGCAAAGGTGGAAGCTGTAGTGTAGACAGGGCGTGGGTCTCTTTGTCACAGTGTTGTCTAACCCTAAGGAACCGCACTGCGGTGAATTACAGCTATGAGCTTTGCTAGTGTAGATGCAGCCTCAGTGCTGTCATTTCAGAAAGTGTTGTTCTGTGCTCAGAGATGTTGATAAGCTAATTGGGAAGTGGAACCCATGTTAGTTTTCTGCTCTTTGACTCCACCCCACCCCACCCCACTCCCCTGGCCGGTAGTAGTCTGTGTGATTTCAAGGTGCTTTGAAGTCAGCATGAAGCAGCCCTGTCTCCAATTATCAAAGCTGCCATTGAGGCTGCAGGGGGGAAAATCCTCTTCACGGGGTTCAACTCAGATTCTCAGTGGACCCTTCGCAGAACTCAGCCCTGCCCCTTTGGGCCAGACACATACAGACAGGAGGCATTTTTGGAGGGCGATGAAATCCCAGTGTAACATTAGTTACACTTGGCAAATGCATTTAATACTTAGAGCAGTCACCTATTCAGCTGAAACATGTCTAGTTAATGAAGTACAGTGAAGCCCACTTCAGCATAACGAACCTAAGAAGGGCACTGGCATTCTGTAGCGGTGCAGGGTCTGGGTGGGGTCTTCCATTTCAGGAGAGATTAAAACCAGAACTGTTTAATTTGGAAAACTGAGGAGTAAGAGCCCATACAGCAGTGATGTATAAATCAATGAAATGTATGTCTTCAATGGGCTTAAAGTCCAGCTCTGCTCTGAAGAGCAACTATATAAAAATGGCATCTTCTTACGCCGGGATCTCTTCCTTTTGAGTATTCAGGGTGAGATCTGCTGACTTGATCTGCTGAGTAAAGGAATTTTCATTGGTCTTAACTCATGTTTAGCCCCTGAAGAGCTATTGTGACTAAGAGAGAGTTGGATTTTATTATACAACTGTATAAAGAAACTATGGCCCTGAGCCTGCAAAGACTTGCACGCATGCTTAACTTCATTCACATGAGTATCCCAGTTGAAGTCAATAGGACGATTCATAGGTGTAAAGTTAAGTGTGCGCGCAAGTCTTTTTTTTTTTTAAATTAATGGAGATATCCTATCTCCTAGAACTGGAAGGGACCTTGAAAGGTCATCGAGTCCAGCCCCCTGCCTTCACTAGCAGGACCAAGTACTGATTTTTGCCCCAGATCCCCAAGTGGCCCCCTCAAGGATTGAACTCACAACCCTGGGTTTAGCAGGCCAATGCTCAAACCACTGAGCTATCCCTCCCCCCAGGATTGGGGTCTTACTGCATTAGAATTGGTACCATACATTTAAGAAGAGCATTGAAAATCTGTTCAACACCACCCAAAAAGTACTACTTTGTATTTCAGAAACCTCTGCTATTGATTATGCTGCTTTCCTCTCTTCCCCTTTTTGTATTAATTAGTAATATCCTCCCTTTTCTTACTCTGTATTTCCACGCACTAAACTGTTAACAGATCACACAGCTGATATGGATCTGCTCCGCTGATTTACTGACAAGAGTTTGTTTATTCCACAGATTAGGACTCGCAGACGCCTACCAATGGTAAGACTATATATTGCTTGGTCTACAAACAGTATCTGTTCTCTTACTACTATTACGGAAGAAGCCTTTTCATTGGGGCCCTCAGTGAGCTGCAGCCAGTCACAATGAAGTGGCCATCTCATCTAAACACAGTTTAACCACGTTACTTAAAGTTTATCCTCCCACTTGTTTAGTTGCAGCCGGAGTTGCATCTTTCATTCCTTTCATTATTGCACAAAATGGATTAACTTGCTGCTCATCAACAATTTTTAATATTAAATCCTTAAACTGTATGCAGAAACCCAGAATGTTACTGAAAAATCCCAGGTGCTGTTGCATGAGAGAAATAGGGCACAAAAACCACAAGCAATTTTTGATCTTTAGTGGCTGCATGAACAACTCCACTTGCAATTGGCAGGGTAATGAGGCCAAAACACCTTCCCAACAGAGTAGTTGAAGTAGTTACAATTGTCCCCCTAAAGAAATAGAATAGAACAGTCCTTAAATTTAATAAGGGAAAAATAGGCTCCTTGAGTTTTCCCTATTAAAGTGACTGTCCAGACGCTGTGTCCCTTTTGAAAAATTATGAATTATTTGTATTATCATAATAATGCTTAGGATGCATCTGTTAATCATCTGGTAGAGGAGTGATGTTGCAAAGTGTTTCAAACGTAGGAGAGTTTATCAAAAAGTGCTTGAGTAGCTAGAATAACCATTAGGGAGGAGAATGCTTTTTAAACCGATAACTTGGATTAAGAGGCTGTAATGAATGCAGGATTCCCTCCTGCATCCTGAAACTTCTTGGGAATAGCACAGCACAAGGTACCATAAGCCTCTACATCAGCAATGTGTAGACAAGGCAAATGAAACTTCTTCCCATTTTTCATGGATTTGTAGGCCAGAAGGACCATTATGATGAGCTAGTCTGACTTACTGCTTAGCACAAGACATAGAATTTCACCCAGTAATTTCGGTGTCAAGTCCCTAAGTTCTGTTGGAACGATGGCGTATTGTGGAGGAGTTCATTCACCGCAGGAGCACCTCCTAGTGGCCAGGCATGGCAGAGTGGTTCTCTGCTCACTGAGTGCTGCCTTCCAATGGTCGCTCCAGTGCGGCAGTCGTCTCTTTCACCATCATTCCGCCCTTCAGCCGGATCATGATTTAGTCCATCCCTTCTGGGGTAATTATGTCCCAACTCAAAGGGACAAAAACTCTTCTATCCTTCCCCAAATCAATCGTCAGTTCACTTCTTTTCCCCCCTCCCGTGCTCTGTAGCGTTCATCCTCCCTTTGAGAGAGCTGCTTTCTCTGGAGGCCCAGCTCCTCCCAAACCACTGACACTCAGGACTTCTGCCCTGGAGCCTGTCTTCTCCCAGGCCTGCTTTAGAAAGTCTTTCTCCCCAGCTGCCCTCTCCCTTCAGAAACAGTCTCAGGGCTGGTCCACACTGGGGCGGGGGATCGATCTAGGAAACGCAACTTCAGCTACGAGAATAGTGTAGCTGAAGTCGACGTTTCCTAGATCGAACTAAGTTTACTTACTGCGGGTCCACGCGGCGCAAGCAAGCTCCCCCGTCGACAGCGCTTCCTCCTCTCGGCGAGCAGGAGTTCCGCAGTCGACGGGGGAGCGCTTCTGGGATCGATTTATCGCGTCCAGATGAGACGCGATAAATCGATCCCAGAAGATCGATCTCTACCCGCCGAATCGGGCGGATAGTGTGGACCTACCCTCAGAGTCCTAGCTCCTTCCTGCAGGCCCCTCTATTGATCCTTTCCCTTAGTTTGTGCCTTCTTCCATTGCCAGCTTTCCTAGCCTTGCCCCCTCTTTCAAAGTTCTTACCCAGACCTGCCCTTCTCTTAGGGCCCGCTGCCCAGGGGTGTTCCCTTCCCCTGCAATCCAGCTTTCCTTCCCAGCCTTCCCTCATCTAGCTAGAATCCCAGGGCTTACTCCTCACTGCCTCTCTAATGCCAGAGAGTGACTGCAGACTCTCTCTCTCTCTCTCTCTCTCTTTTTCCATGGTGAAGCAGATTTAACTGAATAGTCTATAGCCACCGACTATAATTGCTAAATACTCAGCCATTTATATCCTTTCACTCTGCCCTATGTCCATCAGGTGCCTTTCTGCTATGACCCCATTTTCGTGATATTTTTCTAAGTAACATAATATGACTTTTGTTATCTAAAGCCGGGGAGGGCACACTATGGCCCGCGGGCCAGCAGGGCTAAGGCAGGCTCCCTGCCTGCCCTGGCCCTGCAACGCTCCTGGAAGCAACCAGCACCACGTCCCTGCGGCCCCTGCGATGGGGGGCAGAGGGCTCCGTGCATTGCCCTCGCCTGCAGGCACCGCCCCCCCGCAGCCCCCTTTGACTGGGAATGGGGAACTGCGGCCAATGGGAGCTTTGGGAGTGGTACCCACAGGCAAGGGTAGCACGCGGTGGAGCCGCCTGCCCCACTACACCCCGAGGAGCCACTGCCAGACATGCTAGCCACTTCTGGGAGTGGCGCGGGGCCAGGGCAGGCAGGGAGCCTGCCTTAGCCCCGCTATGTGCTGCTGCCACCCCAGAGCCGCTCACGGTAAGCAGCGCCAGGCCGGAGCCCGTACCCTGAACCCCTCCTGCATCCTGCACCCCAACCCCTTCCCTGAGCCCTGTCGCACCCCGCACCCCTCCTGCACCCCAACCCCCTGCCCTGAGCCTCCAGCCGCACCCCTCCTGCACCCCAATCCGCCTGCCCTGAGCCCCTTCCTGCACACCGCACCCCCTCCTGCACTCCCTCCCGCACCCCAACCCCCTGCTCCAGCCCTACATTCATGGCCCTGCATACTATTTCCCCACCCAGATCTGGCCCTCGGGCCAAAATGTTTGCCCACCCCTGCCTTAAGCCGTTTAAATTCCTCAACAAGCTTTTCCCTTTTCTTTATCAAAGCCCTGACATACCCATAAAAGGTGATCAGTTTGTTTCTTCTACCCTACAGCATGTACATAATCCATCTCTGGGTTTATTTTTTCAAAAGATTTTTGTTTAAATCACAGTGACCAGTCAGTACTCTAAACAAAATCACTTCATTTTTCCTATCCAGGCCCTGAAATATGTCATTATCCTCAACTCCAGGGCACAGTTCAGAATATCTTCTACCTCTTTTTTCATTGATCCAAAGATTTTGCCGCCATTCTTTGAAATTTTTCTGCACTTGGCTTTAGAATTCCCGTTTACTCACGATATTTCTATGTCAATCCTTCCTTTTCTTACAGTGCTTTTAGCTGCTTTGTCCCATCATTTCAGTCCCTCTTTACCCCAATATGCACTGGGATTCAGGCTAATGCTACATGTTTCCCCATCGCTACTAACTCTGTCACTAGAAATATAATTTGATTGATTAAATCACTTCTGCATTCAGAGAGACCCTTTCTTATTGCCATAAGGCCTGAGACTGAGTCTGGGAAAATGACCGCCGCTGCTGAGGGTCAGCCCCTTTCTGCTACAGACCGTCTCTCTTTATACTAACCAGCTTGCTCCTTCCCAGCTGGGTTCATGATCAGTTAAGCCTGGCTCCTCATCCAGGCGCAGCCTGGTATTGTTAATTGGCCTCTCGGGCCCACATTAGCCCCTTCAGGGCCCGCGTGGGATACATCTTTTGGAGACATCCAGTCATGACTTAGAGATTGCGAGTGAGGGAGAATCCTCCACGTCTGTAGGTCAGAATGCAGGCAGAGAGCAGCTCATCTGCACGGCACATGTTGTCAGAAAGCTGCCACCGGCTCAGGACGTGGAGGGTGCTCAAGTCCAACAGCCGCAGCCGGTCTCTGCTTCCTCGTTGCACCTGTAGAGCTGAGAATGGTGATTGAGACAAATCATAGGGATACAGGAGTTGTCGTAGCACATCAGATGACTGATCCAATTAGGCTGCTCTCCTGCTCTCAGAAGTGCTGGGTGCTTCCGAGGAACGTGGCACCTAGTTTAATTGCACAAAGCTGTAGTGCGCCTGGAGAGTGGAGAGTAACTTCTTACTATTCCCCATAGGAGGTCAGCTTAAGCCCTGCAGCATTCAACCTGCCTGGGCATGAATAGGGTCCTGCTGGTTGGCTGGATTTGAAACAATAGCTCTATGAAGATCCATGCTGGGAGATTGTGGCAGGCTATGTTTGTAATGGCAGGGAGGCTACCAACATTAGCAGGAAGGCTGTGCCATATCTTTCTAACTTCCATGGGGAAGCACAAGGAGTCATTGTCAACAGCCTGTCTGTGTTGGTGCATGGAGTTTCCATCACGTTCTGGAGGCACTTTCTATTCTGTGCCCACAATCCACCCTCCCACCAACCGTACCTCCCATCAGGGAAGATGTGCCCGCCGGACACAGCATAGGGAGCAATTAACACTGTCATAACATTCACGGCTAAGAACATAAGAACGGCCGTACTGGGTCAGACCAAAGGTCTATCTAGCCCAGTATCCTGTCTACCGACAGTGGCCAATGCCAGGTGCCCCAGAGGGAGTGAACCTAACAGGTAATGATCAAGTGATCTCTCTCCTGCCATCCATCTCCACCCTCTGACAAACAGAGTCTAGGGACACCATTCCTTACCCATCCTGGCTAATAGCCATTAATGGACTTAACCTCCATGAATTTATCTAGTTCACTTTTAAACCCTATTATAGTCCTAGCCTTTACAACCTCCTCAGGCAAGGAGAAGCTATTCCTCCTCAGCAGAGGGATAGCTTCTGATTTGGTACGTGGATTCTGCAGGGGCTGGTGCGCTGGAAATGCCTGGATAGGAGTGCACAAAAGTGCTCCTAAACCCTGATCTCCAGCATCCACCCAAAGAGCGGGTAGTTATTGAGCTGATCTGCTTCGCTGTATCCGCTCCTAATTATCCATCAGTATTACGGCGGGATCGGTGGCAAATCCCCGAGTTGCAGTTGCACTGAGACTTACAATTACAGCAGGACAGAACTTGCTCTTTTTACATTTTAGTGATTGAATTTAGTCTCCAAATTCGACACAATAGCTCCTTGGAGGGTAATTGAAACGGCTATATGATTTTTAAAATAAAATATTGAATAACGTTTGCACAGGAAATGCTTTAAAATGCTCCTTTTCTGAGCTCCTGCATAGAACAGAGTATCTTTGTTTGCCTCTTCCTTCCACTGATCATTGTGGGACCTCGGAAATCATAATCTGACCACTCCTCAGTGTGTTATTTAAGGAGTGGCTTGCCTCTAATGCACCCATTGTACCATTGGGAGAGGAGGGTGGAAGGAGAGAATCAGTGATCTGAAACAGACAGTGTTCCCAGTCCCATCGTTTATTCAGCTGACGAGTGGGCTTTAATAAGAAAATACAGTAAAATTCCTGAACCCATCTTGATCTCTTTCAGTTGGATACATTGTGTGTGTGTGTGTGTGTGTTGTAGGTTTTCCTTTGACTGATATTGGAGAGGGTCGTTCAGCATTGATTTGTGCAGTTAATTAAGATTATTTCCGCTGTCCTTTCTTTCACACTGTAACTAGCGAGGAACTCAGTCGCCTCATTTTAATGCTACTGGTTATCAAATTTGGGTATAAGCATCAGAGGGGCAGAGTGGTCCAGTTTCTAGGACCCTGGACTCCGAGGGGAATCAGGAGATCTGAGTTTTCTGGCTCTGTCGTGTCTTTGTTTCCCCTCCCACCCTTTGTCTGTCTTGCCTGTTTAGATTGTAAACTTGTTGGGGCAAGGACTCTCTCTCACTATGTATTTGTACAGCGCCTAGCACAATGGGGGCCTTTAGATGCTACCATAATCATAATAATAGGGACACTTTGTCCCCGAGCTGCAAGTTCTTGTACCGTGCCCACCCACACTGCACGTAGCAGCCCAGATGTTCTCTACATATTGGACTCGCTTCCTCATTCTGACTTTCATCGTGGACATAAATGTTGAAAGTAGCTTCACGCTTGTCCTTTTGGCATCTCTGCCCAGCATTCGCTCAGTGGGATAGCGACAGAGCAGATGGGTACGTGTGATTTGCTCTTTGGAGGTGGAGGTTGCTCTGTCCCATTGGAATTCATTCCCTTTTTGATTGGAGGAGGGCTAGCCAAGCTGGGCCACTCCATGTTGTAATATTCTCCTCTGAGCCTCAGTGGCAAGTGTGATCTTTCTATCAGTATACTGAGTAGGGTAGAGGTGACCCTCTGTGGCAACAGAAGAAGGAAAGAACATAATGCCATTAGAAGTAAAAACTATCTAGGGCCATGGCATTTCAGCTGCTTTCTCTCTTTGCGACCCACTGCCTCCTCACTCCCACTCCCCTTCTTTATTATACAGTGGAGAGCAGGGCAGCAGAGGTGACCTGAAATACAGCAGTGCTCACTGGCAGTGGGTGAGCTTCATCTGTTCTAGCATTTCCAACCAATGGGTAATAGCAGCATTGATAGGCCGCATCTCCTCTGTGAACCACAATGCAAATGTTAAACTCACAATCCCCTTCTGAGGTGGGGAAATCATGTCTTCCCTGTTTCATAGATGGCGGTGCCCAGAGAAGGGAAATGACCTGCCCATAATGGCACGCAGTAAGTCAGTGACCTATTGAAATCAAGGAGAGTTTTTCCATTGACTCCAGGGAGTGCTGATTCAAGCCTTTGTCTTCGGTTCACAGAGCTTAAGTTTTGACCCGACTGCCTCTCCAACACAGCATGTCCTGTGTGCAACAGAAGCAGATATTATACCTACCATCAGTACGTAGCAATAGAGCCTGGATATTAACTGAAATATTCAATTACAGATACATAAGGCCAGAAGGGGACCACCACTCTGATCTTCCAATCTGGCCGCCTGCACATGTATTTCACCCTGTAGGATCCTGAACAGCATAGGAAACTGAGAAGAACTTTGAGATGCAAAACTGAGGTTGTTTGAGGTCAGCATTGATCAACCCAAAGATCCAAGGCCTTTTCCAATGGGAAGAAAATCAGTTTCTCCCCAGATGTGAGCAAAATCTTTTTCTTTCTGCTCTTGTCCCTCATGGGAAGGTTGGATCAGTCAACAAAGCAAGATTTCTTTGGGATTGTTGTAATTTCACTAGAACTTCTTTCAGTTTTACAAAACATTTCCCCGCCTTGAATGTTCAGGTGCATGGGGTGCCTAGACGCCTCTGTTCTTTCAGGCTCACTTCTTTAACCAGCAGAGGGCAAGGAGATTTCAGTGTAATGAGGGGATTAAAAGGGATGGATTATGTTGTTTGGAAAGGAGGTAGAAATACATCCTACCGTGAATGGTAGCAAAGAGGGTGCTCCTTTTTGCCTTGCCCTGTAATATAGCAACAGGGCACATGACAAAGATAAAAGGACACGTGTTTGAAATGGATGAAAGGAAATGATTTTTTAACTTGGTATATAATGAACTCCTGGAATTCACCACCCTGGGATGTTATTGCAGTACATAGTTTAGCAAGATTCAAAGGTTACACGGGCTATCAACTCTCCAGCTGCAGGGCATAAACTGATTGCCAGCTGGGGTCATGGAAGAATATTTCCCTTCATGGAATTACATTGCACAATCAGCCAGGTGCAGAGGGAGGGGTTCGCTTGCCTCTTAAGCCTCATGTGTGAGCCACTGCAAGAGGCAGCATGCTGGGCTAGTCCGTGGCTATTTCGTGGTGGAAAATGTGCAGTGTGCAGCTTGTTGAATAAAGAGACCCTCAAGGAGCATTTTCCAGCATAAAGGAAATTTTCCATGCATCTGCCACAATCTGCTTTTTCTCTTGTCAGTGCAGTATTGAAAATGTCTCAACTCCACCACTGGTGATGCGCTGACGGGGAAAGAGCTACTCCTGTAGCAGTCATCAGAAATGGGTTAAGTGCCTGATCCAAAGCCCATTGAAGGCAGTGGGAGCTTCCGTTCACTTTAATGGGCTCTAGGTTCAGCACCCAGGTCCGAATGCGTAGGTTAGCCTAGTGCAGGTGTGAGCAGCCACACTGCAGAGCCCTACCCAAACCCAAGTTGCTGTATCCTGTGTGTGTGTGTGTGTGTTGCTGCGGCTTCTGGGGATATATTCCAGAGTTGTTTGTGCTGTAGTACGCTGAGCCGCTGTATGATTCTTTCCTAGTGAATTGTGGGAGAACCTTTCTGTCCTTCCGGCACATAGGGGAGAATTGTGGGAAGGCATTGGACATCTACCAGCACTTCAGTGGTTTAGTCTGCGTCCTCACTGCAAAGCGGGTGTGTTAACAGCCTGAGCGAAAGCTCTAACCTGTACCCCCAGCTGGGCCAGCTAGCCTGGGTTTAAAACCCCAGATGTGAGAAGGTTATGGGTGGGAGAGGAGGGGAACGAGGGGCAACACCTGAGGAAGTGCCCGAGTTAACGCTACAGTGAAGACATACCTTTAATACCAAGCCCTATTAGGCAACGGAATAGTGTGCCAGGGCACATTTTGGAAACCCCATCACTTAGCACATTTAAAACTGGACTTGACAGAAAATTAAAGAATCTCTGCAGGGCAAAATTCAGCATCAGTAGAGGGAAGGACTAAATGAGCTAATTAGATGTCTTCCATCTCTAACTACAGATACTTTTGATGTTGCAAGAGTCTGGGTCAAGCAAAGTAATTAAGATGAAGGAAAAACTCAAAATGGAAAGAACTGCTTTCATTATCTGAGCACAACCATGTTGTAAATGTAACTATTTAAATTGCAGGTATCTAGATCTCCGGCAGTTTGGATCGGCCCCTCATGGAGGCTTCGGAATGGGGTTTGAGCGCTACCTGCAGTGCATCTTGGGAGTGGACAATATCAAAGACGTTATGCCTTTCCCGAGGTTTCCTCACTCCTGTCTTTTGTAGCTCCATGGCTGACTCACATGGACCAGTCTGCGCTGGAGTGTTTGTATGTATAATGTGTCTGCACATGACTGCTTGTGATGATATTGGGGAAAGATGGAGAGAATTTTTGTACCAAATAATCCTGTGGTAAATTTAATGGAGGGAGTTCAGGAGGAGACTTTTCTTGGGAGATTTAGACCCTACCACTTCTTAGTATTATTTATATAGCACTTTAAATCTTCAAAGCACTTCAGGTGCATTAATGACTCTTACTTAACTAAAGGGTTAAAATCCTCATGGGAGGAACAAAAGTTAGGACTATAATGAATAAGCATTGTTGGGAGCTGATATTTTTTAATGCAAGATGTTAATAAGGGGGTGTGACCCAAACACAGAACTGGGAGTCGGGATGCTATGAGGTTTAATTACATGTCTGTACAGTGCTTTGAAGATTGAATGTGATAGAACTGCTCGGTGTTACCATCACTGACACACATTTGCTTTTAAGAAATGGCTATTGTAAAGCGAGAGTCTCCTGCCATGAATGAAAAGCTCGTACACGTTGAGGTTGGAAAGTAGATCCTAATCAGCTGAATCTTGCCAGGAAAAATCTCTCTTATATTGTAACTGCCGGGGTGAGGGAGTTGATGGCAGTTGATTTTGTGAGTCAATAAAGATGCATAGTTGGCTTTTTCTCTCATGGTTTGTTTTTCAGTCATTAAATTTTGGTATTCATCATAATGGTGATTCCTTCAACCTGTTCAGCAACTGAATCCTTTACCTTACACCAGACGCAGAGCTCTGTAAGAGGTGATCTATGCATACTGTCTTAAAGAGAACGCGAATTCATGGGAAGAAAGAAATGTTCGGTTAAGTGGAAGTACATTTGAGCCTCTGAAGCCAACATGTACTTCCCATTTTTCTTGAGAAATGATTTCACGTTCAACTGGCCAAGCAGATATACCTGCGTTTGTAAAGCCACCCTATAACTAATACACACTCCCAGTCATTGTATATCAGGTAATTATGACTCTCTTCACTGATACAATCTTTGATAGATTTATCCTCCTAACACCCCTGCTAGGTAGAGAAGAATTTATCCCCATTGTGCAGATGGGAATTGTGTGTAGATTAAGTGACTTGTCCAAGGTCACACAGGAAAACGGTGGTTGAGTTGGGACTTAAACCCAGGCTTCCTGAGTTGCAGTCCAGTGGCCCTGTCCACAGTGCCATCCTTCTTACCTTGCACATATTGTCGTAATCCTGAACTGTGAGCTCTCTGGGGCAGGGTCTTTGTTTCTCTCATTTGTATAGTGCCTATCACGACAGACCCTAAGCACTGCTGTAGAATAAATAATATGTACAGAAAAGGACTCAGAAATAATAGGGTTATTTTTAATGACTACCATGTAAATAGTTGTATGAAGTGTGCAGGGGGTGCAGAAGAGCTGAAATAATTTTTTTCCCCAAGCAGGTGAAAGAGAGTGAAAAACACTGATTAGATAATGTTACACTCTCACAGATGTCACCAGTGTTGTGGAGCAGTTTAACACTGTCAGCCCTTGAGTATCCAAAAACTATTTCTCCAGGCCAATGCCAGTGCCCCTCGATGTATCACACACATTGAGAAGTCTCTCTTGTATCTACATTCTTCTCATGTTCCCCATCTCATTTGATTAAACAAGTGTTTACTGGGCATTAGTTGGTGTACAGCTCTCGGTGTACTCCAGGGAATTATCCCTCTACATTTAGGGCCTGATTCAAAGATTCCCATTGACATCAGTGGGCTTTGGGCCAGACCCTAATTTTGTAATTGCCCCTTGGTTAGCTGCAAGATGTGGAAAAACTCCTGCAGTCAGACAGCTCCATACTTGCAACATTACTAAGTAGCCTCCAGAAGTATGCAGTATCCATGCCAAAGTTATCAGTAACTTAAACTCACAAAATGGCCACACTGCCACAGCTGCAATCAGCAGAGGCATTTGAACTAGTTCCCCAGCCCTGAGATTGTTTGTTTGTTATTATTTAACATTTATTGGGCTGCCATAGGTGACAAGAATGAAGGGGGGAGTCAACAGCTCAATAAGCGGGCAGATCTGAATGACAGGGCGGGCTAAATGGAGAAGGGCCTTAAAGGCAAAGGTAAAGAGTTTACAGTTGATGCAGTGGAAGACACAAAGAAGGGGGTGATGTCAGCAGCCTGACAAGCCAGGAACAATGATCCTGGCAGCATTGTTTTGAATGGGCTTAAAGGGGGCAGTGTGGTTAATACCAAGGCCGAAGAGAAGGAGATCACAATAGCATAAGATATTGATGGCCTGAGCCAAGAGCGCTGACAGTCTGGACAAACAGAAAAGGTCAAATCTTTGAAATATTATGTATGTAGAAGCAGCAAAATTTGGACATAATGTTGAGAGAGCCCGGTCGAAGTTGATGCCAGTATTAAGGGCCTGAAGGCTGGTGAGTGGTGTCCATGGTGATGGAGAAACTAGGGAGAGGTGAAGGCTTGAGATGAAGTGGGAGATTGATTGATAGATTTTATGGCCAGAAGGAACCATTAGATCATCTAGTCCGACCTCCTGCATAACACAGGCCAGTTACCCCTGTATCAAGCCCAATAACTTGTGTTTGACAAAGCATATCATCCAGAAAGGCATCTGCTCTTCATTTGAAGACTTCAAGAGATTGAGAATCCACCACTTCTCTTGGCAGTTTTTTTCAATGATTAAGCACCCTTAAGCTATTGTCGTAGTTGAAGTTACGTAACTTACACCGATTTAGCTCGTGCCCCTCCTTTCCCCCCAGCGTAGACCAGGCCTGAGGTGAGTATTGTGACTGGCAGTCCTGCACATTCAAAAGTGTGAGAACTGCACTGCCCGTTAGTCCTTCTGGAACCTCCCTTACAGCCAGATTTCCAGGTATCTAGTGAGTATGGGAGTCCTTTCCCTTCCAAGGCTGGCATTGTTAGCCTCATGCCATGTGTACGTAATGCTAGCAGGTATTGCCAAGGAATGTGAGTTGTTTTTCCCTGGGATTTCCATTTGGTATGTCATGCATTTCCCTCAAATTTTATCTTAGAATAAAAAGAAGTTAATTTAAAGGTTTGGGGAGGCCGTTCCTCTTGGACGTATAGTCAGTGAAGCATGCCAAGAATCTTGCTGGGTTTTCATTTACTATCTGTCTTCATTTACTGGTTTCAGCAAAATAAAGACTTTCACTTTTGCAAGTAAGATCCTCTTGATTATTTACACTTAGCAATCAGTTCTTAACGTAAACATGTACTAAGGCAAGTGAAACTGGGGGCTTTTGAATGCAGTAAAGAGATTGGCTCTCATGTCTGGGTCTCCAGCCCAGACACTGCATGCAACTACAAATCACAAAGTCAGTCAGCGAGCCATCTGGGGTTCAATTCCTGCAAAGCCATCGCTGCCACGTCTCAGGTTTGTCAGCAATCCAGCGGCCTGAGATTAGACTCGATGCGTTTAATAAACTGGGTTAGTTGTCCACAAAAACTGCTTGCGTAGAAACTGGCACCGAATTGTGGGAGAGGAATTTTGAAGCTATGCAAATAACAATAATAAAAATAATGCTATTGATTCTGAACACTGATGTACTGAAACTCTTGCAGCCAAGAGCTTCTCCATAAGAATATTCAACATCAGGAGAGTCCAAGAAGGCTACAAACATGAGGATACTGTGTTTCTTCCAAACTACCCAGAGAAGAGAGACTTTTAGATTCAGTTTGCACTTTTAAAAAATAAAAAAATATTTTAGCTTCCTCACCTCTAAATATTACAGGGGCCTAGTAATCAGCCTGGGAGCTGGGGCCCATCTATCATAAAGATTACCTTCTCCCATTTATTATTATTTAGTATTTGTATAACGGTAGGGCCTAGCTGCTTCAGTCATGGACCAGGATCTCATTGTGCTAGGTGCTGTACAAGCATAGGACAAAAAAGACAGCCATGTCCCCCAAATACTGACAATCTCCCCGTGCAAAACTGCCACAGTTACCATTGGCAGGAGCACCTGCACTAGCACCCCACTAGCATATAAGGCAGCTGGCAGGGGACACGGGTTTGGAACCCACTCCCCTGCTTGGCCCATAATAGCTGTAGTTGAGAGGCCATTGGGGGCCCATTGGTTTTCCCCAGGAGTGAGGGGCTAGCAAAGCTCTGATCAGAGATGTTAAATATGGGTTTGGCTGTGGGCTAGTATTAGGTGCTGTAGAAGGGGGAGGGGGGGTTACAGAAGTGATCTGTTCCATGAGGGGTTGAGAATTGTCATGCGCAAAGGACAGACGCTTCCTTTTAATGGATGGTTGTGAGGTCTAAATAAATAATAAATGATGTTTCTGTGCCATTAAAACCCAATAACATTGGTTATTGCTGTGGTCTCTGCCTGCCCCGTAGACCAAAAGAGAATTACAGTAGAATCTCAGGGTTACAAACACCTTGGGAATGGAGGTTGTTCATAACTCTGAAACGTTTGTAACTATGAACAAAATGGTATGGTGGGTCTTTTAGAAATTTACAACTGAACCTTGGCTTAACTCAGTTTTGAAACTTTACTATGCAGAAGAAAAATGCTTATTTTAACCATCTTAATTTAAATGCAAACACACACACAGTTTCCTTACCTTGTCAAATCTTCTTTTAAACTTTCCCTTTATTTTTATAGTAGTTTACATTTAACACAGTACTGTATTTGCTTTCTTTTTCTTCTTTTTTCTTTTTGTCTCTGCTGCTGCCTGATTGCGTACTTCTGCTTCCAAATGAGGTGTGTGGTTGACTGGTCAGTTCCTAACTCTGAGGTTCAACAGTACAAAGTGGGACTGGAGGGGAAAAGGGAGATATTGTATATAAAGACTGGCAGTCATAATTTCCCAGCTCTTCACAAAGCTATGGGGACCACAAGAGATCGTTACTTCTCAAGGCTGAGCTTATTGTTTTATTTCATCGCTCCTTGCAAAGCTGCACCTTTCAAAGGATCATAAAGTTTGATTTGATGATCCCGATGGGAGAAAGGTGTGTGTAACTTCACAGAAGAGTTCTGTACCAGTTATTTCAGAAGCAGGCTAGACATGGGTCTGAGCAGGAGTTCAGATATTGTTTTGTGGTTGCTACTCAACGTATTATTATAGTTATTTGTATTACAGTCGTGCCTAGATTGTGACGTTGCACTCCATATGTTTTATGGAAATATGTTTATGAGTGAATATGATGTAACTGGAATATGCTTTATGCAAAAGGTCTCTTGTAAGGAATCATTACAAAGGTTATATTCCTCCTATTTGTATGCATGTATCATTCTTGTATCTGAAGCTAGAAATATGAAGTATAACTCTGAGGTCCTATGTAATTATGCAAAGTGTGGGCCATTAATGGTGGTTTAGAATCTTGATGGCTCCCATTGACTAGGACAATTGGGTGTAGATGGTTTATTTACCTGGATACATGCAGTCCAGCCCTGGAAGAATGGAGGCTGGGGTCTCACAGGACATGTGAACATGTCACCTGATACTGGAATCCATCTTAAACTTGGTGCTTTTCCTTTTAGAAGGAGGGATGGGGACCCAGAGAGACAAAAGATTCCCGCCTTGTATCAAAGCTATAAAAGGGGGTGAAACAGAACAAAGGGGGTGCCAATTATGAGAACACCCCTGCTTTCCGTCTAAGATGGGGAAGGGGTTGGAATGGGGACAGGGAAGGGGTGGGAAGAGGCGGGGCCTCATGGAAGGGGTGGAGTGGGGACGGGGCCGAGGGCGGCGGGAGGGAGGTGTCAGTAATGCGGCCCTCGGGCCAATGTACTAGTCCTCATGTGGCCCTCATGGTCATTTGAGTTTGAGACCCCTGCTCTAGCTCCACCGGAAGTTATGGACTTGAGGCAGAAATTGCTGGGTGGAATTCCATGTCTGTGCTATGCAGGAGGTCAGATTAGATGAGCAAAAATCTTTAAGTATTATTGTCCCCATTATATAGTTGGGGAACTGAGGCACAGAGAGACTAAGCACCTTGCCCAAGGAGGTGTAGGAAATCTGTGGCATAGCCAGGAATTGAGCCTAAACCAGTTGATTCCAAGCCCCGTGTCTTGTGCACAAGATCATCCCTCTCCATTTACCTTTAGTTTGATTCTTCCACTAGGAGCAATGCTGAATGTTTGTAACTGATCTAGTTTACAATGTGTTTTCTTTTATTATAATTTCTTGGCCTATGTTTTAATTATTTGTCTTGAGGACTCTTCTGGTTTCAATAAGAATGTGGCAATACATTTAATAACTTTTTATTAATCTTACAATGAAATTTTGTTTAGAATAATTGCTGCAAAGAAAATAAAGAATAATCTTTCATTTATTTGCTAAATCTGTTTTGTGGTTTTTGCTCTTCGGTTCACCACTAATGTTGTTGTACATTTATTTATTGTCGTTCATTCAAGACTGTCAGGCCATTTTACAAGCATTCCCGTTTGCACGGTGCTGTGACGACGTAGGCCTACATTTTCAAAAGGCACCAGTGATTTTGGGGTCTCATTTTGTGGCCGCCCACCATCAGAACCCGCAACATGACCTGATTTTGCAGAAAGTATTGAGTTCCCTGAGTGTTGATTAGTTGCACTTAGGAGCCCCAGAGATGGACCAGAACCCCACTGTGCCAGGCGCTGTACAAGCGCCACAAAAAGATGGGACCTGCCCCAAAGATTTTACAATCTGAGTATAAGACAGGAGACAACAGGTGGAGACTGACAGATGGAGCGAGAACAAGGAAACAATGAGATGACACTGGTGGACGCGAGAGGCAGTGGGTCTCAGTCTGCCAGCCTCCTACCCCTCAGCCCTAGCTAATTCGCCTAAATTCACCCAGCAGGTCAGAGGCAGAGCCAGGAACAGAACACAGAAAACTAGTCTTTTAGGTGCAGATCCTCAAAGGTATTTAGGCTCCTAACTTCCATTGAAACTAATCACAATGAGGATCTTAAATTCCTTTGAGGATCTGGCCCCTAGCCCCTTGGGCCATGTCTTCACTAGGAAGGCACATTTTTTAAACTGTTTTAAAATCCTATGAAGACAAGGCCGTTGTAGTTATAACTTGTTCTTCTTCGAGTGCTTGCTCATATCAGTTGCAGTTAGGTGTGTGCGCACGCCGCGTGCACGGCTGTTGGAAACTTTTCCCTGGCAGCTACCCAACGGGCTGGCTGTGGAGCCCCCTGGAGTGGCGCCGGTCTGGCGCTCTATATACGACCCTGCCGGCCCGATCCCCCTTCAGTTCCTTCTTCCCGCCAGTGACGGTTGCTGGAACAGTGGTCTCTTGCTCGCAAGTGCTCCACTAATCCCTAGCTCTTCTGCTTATCTTTGTATATAGTTACCCATTGTTAGTTAATCGTTCTCTTTCTAGTTGAATAAACCTTTCTCCCAAACAAATCAAGGCATCTTGATTTGGGCGTGGGCCCCTGCTGACCCTGCAGATACAGTTACAACTCGTGGTCTGCGATTCAAAAGTTCAAAGAGCTTCTCCCATCCGAGTCAAGGGCTGAACTGGGGGCCATCGCTGAGGAGGGCAGAATCATAGCCTGGACTTCCCTCCAGGGTTCTTTGAATGCCACGGACTCAGCAGCGTATACCCTGGTGTCGGGTAATGCGATGAGATGCAATGCCTGGCTCCAATCCTCAGGTCTCCCTCCAGAAGCTCAGCAAACAATTCAGGACCTCCCATTCAATGGCCAGGGCCTGTTTGCTGAGCAGACAAACTCTAGACTGCATAGCCTGAAGGACTCCCATAACACCATTAAATCCCTCGGCATGCATACCCCAGCAACCCAAAGGAAGCCTTTCAAACTGCAGACCACCCAGCAACGGTCTTTCCCCGCTAGGCCAGGCAGGACTTCTCCCGCAGGAGGAATAGATATAGTCGGCGTAGGCCATCGCGCCCTCCTTCTGGGCAGGGCCAGGGCCAGTCCAAGCCCCCTCCAGGCCCTAAGCACCCCTTTTGAAGGTGCGCACGAGGACGGATTACCAGTCCACAACCCGGCCAGTTATCCTCCCTTTCTGAACCATCTATCCCGCTTCTACCGTGCATGGTCCCTTATTACGTTGGACCGGTGGGTACTCCACACGGTAGAGGCAGGATATTCTATCCACTTCTGTTCCTCCCCACCCTCCCATCCCCCTTGCCCGTCCCTCTTCAGGTACCCCTCTCATGAGCAACTTCTCATACAGGAGGTTCAGACCCTCCTCACTCTAGGAGCAGTGGAGGAGGTGCCCCAGGAGCTCAAAGGCAGGAGTTTCTACTCCTGTTACTTCCTCGTCCCCAAAGCAAAGGGAGGCCTAAGGCCCATTCTGGACCTGAGGGAGCTCAACAAGTTCATCGTCAGCTTGAAGTGCTGCATGGTCTCCTTATTCATAGATTGATAGATTCTAGGACTGGAAGGGATCTCGAGAGGTCATCGAGTCCAGTCCCCTGCCCTCATGGCAGGACCAAATACTGTCTAGACCATCCCTGACAGACATTTATCTAACCTACTCTTAAATATCTCCAGAGATGGAGATTCCACAACCTCCCTAGGCAATTTATTCCAGTGTTTAACCACCATGACAGTTAGGAACTTTTTCCTAATGTCCAACCTAAACCTCCCTTGCTGCAGTTTAAGCCCATTGCTTCTTGTTCTATCCTTAGAGGCTAAGGTGAACAAGTTTTCTCCCTCCTCCTTATGACACCCTTTTAGATACCTGAAAACTGCTATCATGTCCCCTCTCAGTCTTCTCTTTTCCAAACTAAACAAACCCAATTCTTTCAGCCTTCCTTCATAGGTCATGTTCTCAAGACCTTTAATCATTCTTGTTGCTCTTCTCTGGACCCTCTCCAATTTCTCCACATCTTTCTTGAAATGCGGTGCCCAGAACTGGACACAATACTCCAGTTGAGGCCTAACCAGCGCAGAGTAGAGCGGGAGAATGACTTCTCGTGTCTTGCTCACAACACACCTGTTAATGCATCCCAGAATCATGTTTGCTTTTTTTTGCAACAGCATCACACTGTTGACTCATATTTAGCTTGTGGTCCACTATAACCGCTAGATCCCTTTCTGCCATACTCCTTCCTAGACAGTCTCTTCCGATGAGCACAATCATCCCTTCTCTGGATCCAGCAAACTGGTACACCGCCCTCGATATGAAGGATCCCTGTTTTCACATATCTATCACCCCGTCTCACAGACGATTCCTCCGCTTCGTGGTAAACAAGGAGCATTATCAATTCACGGCTCTCCCATTCGGTCTATGCACAGCTCCCCGCGTCTTCACCAAATGCATGGTGGTCATGGCAGCCTTCCTTTGCCACCATCACATGCATGTCTACCCTTACCTGGATGACTGGCTCCTCCGAGGCTGCTTTTGTCAGCAGGTGGAATCGCAGGTGCAAATGGTCAGAGACACGTTCGAACGCTTAGGCATCATTCTCAATGTCAGCAAATCCGTCCTCACCCCGACTCAAAAGAATAGAGTTCATCGGGGCGGTCCTCGATGCCAATCAAGCGAGAGCGTTCCTCTCAGAGGCGCGGCGTCTGGCCCTCTCGCAGATAATCAGCAGCCTTTGCAGCTTTCCCACCACGGCGAGGCAGTGTCTCAGGCTGGTGGGCGACATGGCATCCTGCACCTACGTGGTGCAGCATGCCAGATTGCGACTCCGGCCTCTGCAAGCGTGGCTCGCGTCCGTGTATCGCCTGGGCTGCGACAGTCTGGACATGGTGCTGACTGTTCCAAGGCATACCCTCGATTCCCTACGATGGTGGCTGGACCCCCGCATGGTGGGCGCCGGGGTTCCATTCCACCCTCCCCAGCCCACCTTAACTGTGGTAATGGACACATCTGCGCTGGACTGGGGCATGCATCTCGGGAGCCTGACGACTCAGGGAATGTGGCAGATAGAGGAACTGGCTTTTCATATCAACATCAAAGAGCTCAGGGTGATCCACCTTGCGTGCCAAGCATTTCTGTCCTGCTTGCAGGGCCACTGTGTAGCAGTGCTCACGGACAATATCATGGCCATGTTTTATATAAACAGGCAAGGTGGAGCCCGATCATCTCCTTGCTGTCGGGAAGCCTTCCTACTGTGGGAATTTTGTCTACCCCACTCCATCCTTCTCCACGCTTCATACCTGCCGGGCATTCAGAACGTGCTGGTGGACAGCTTGAGCAGACGGTTCCTTACACACAAGTGGTCGATTCGTCCGGACATCATCCACTCCATCATCCGCAGTTGGGGGTTTCCCCGAATCGACCTGTTCGCCACACGGGCCAACAGGAAGTGTCCAACCTTCTGCTCCTTCCGGGATCACAGCCCAGGCTCGATCGCAGATGCGTTTCTGATTCCATGGTCCGGTCAACTGTTATACGCTTTCCCACCATTTCCACTCATCCACAAGGTGCTTCTCGAGGTCTGCAGGGACAAGGCAGATGTCATACTGGTGGCTCCAGCTTGGCCTCGCCAGTGCTGGTATCCCACCCTCATGGACCTGTCAGTCCAGTCCCTGGTACGTCTACCTCTCGCTCCCAACCTCATCTCGCAGAATCACTGCCATCTCCTTCACCCGGACCTTCAGTCACTCCACCTCATGGCCTGGAAGATCTGTGGTTGAACCAGGCAGAGCTCGCCTGTTCACAACCGGTGAGGCAGGTGCTTCTGGAGAGCCGCAAGCCGTCTACCAGCACCACTTACAAAGCGAAATGGAAAAGGTTTTCTATCTGGTGTGCCCAAAGGCAGGTGCTTCTGCTCCAGGCTTCAATCCCGTGTATCCTGGATTATCTCCTGCACTTGAAGGACCAGCACCTGGCATTCGGTTCTTTCAAGGTCGATGTCGCAGCTATATCGGCTTTTCACCCGGGTGTTTCCGGGCACTCAGTGTTTGCTCACCCCATCGTGGGACACTTCCTGAAAGTTTTGGAGAAGATTCATCCCCCGATGAAGCCCCCTGTTCCAGCCTGGGACCTTAATTTAGTCCTTTCTTGCCTCGTGGCTCCTCCCTTCGAGCCATTAGCTTCCTGTTCACTCCTCTACCTCTCTTGGAAGGTTGCTTTTTTGGCAGCCATCACCTCGGCACGACGCGTGTCTGAGCTGCGGGCCCTCACGTCTGAGCCTCCGTACACTATTTTTCATAAGGACAAGGTGCAGCTTAGACCTCACCCAGCCTTCCTTCCCAAAGTCATGTCCCGCTTTCATGTTAGTCAGGACATTTTTCTGCCAGTTTTCTACCCAAAACCGCACGCCAGCCCTCATGAACAGCAGCTGCATTCACTGGACGTTAGAAAGGCGGTCGCTTTCTATATAGACCGAACGAAGCCGTTCCACAAAACAACCCAGTTGTTCGTCGCTTTAACAGAGTGGATGAAAGGTTTGCCAGTCTCTTCCCAACAGATCTCTTCCTGGATCACGGCATGTATTCGCGCTTGTTATGACTTGGTGAAGGTTCCTCCACCTGCTATTTACGGCTCACTCCACAAGGGCACAAGCCTCGTCGACAGCCTTCCCGACCCACGTACCTCTTCAGGAGATCGGCAGGGCTGCCACATGGTCTTCAGTGCACACCTTTACGTCGCACTACGCCATCATCCACCAATCTCGGGACAATGCGGCCTTTGGCAGAGCGGTTCTTCGATCTGCAATACCTTGACTCCGACCCCATCTCCGAGGTAAGGCTTGGGAGTCACCTAACTGGAATTGATATGAGCAGGCACTCGCAGAAGAAAAAACGGTTACTCACCCTTTTTGTAACTGTTGTTCTTCGAGATGTGTTGCTCATCCCACCCCACCTTCCTTTCTGTTGGAGTTGCCGGCAAGAAGGAACTGAAGGGGGGTCGGACCGGCAGGGTCGTATATAGAGTGCCAGCCCAGCGCCACTCCAGGGAGCGCCACAGCCGGCCCGACGGGTAGCTGCTAAGGAAAAGTTTCCAACAGCCGTGCACACATGCACGCACACACCTAACTGGAATAGATATGATCAACACATCTCGAAGAACAACAGTTACAAAAAGGGTGAGTAACCGTTTTTTATGACTCATTGGAGTAAACCTTCGCCTCCTTGGTTTCCTTTCTGTCTTGGATTATTCTTTAGAGTCCCCCATGATTCCCAAGCCACTCTGGAATTAAAGTTACAGGGAAAGTAACGATATTTTATAGAAGCAATGGCTTTGTAATGACACCTCTCTAGTGCCTTTTGCCTTCAGAGCCCTTTG
The DNA here is from genome assembly GCF_028017835.1 of Emys orbicularis. Taxonomy (NCBI): domain Eukaryota; kingdom Metazoa; phylum Chordata; order Testudines; family Emydidae; genus Emys; species Emys orbicularis. Next base: position 353,482,753 of record NC_088683.1, read on the forward strand.
GGCATTAATTAGTTAATGTCCGTGAAGCTGCTTAGCCTGGTGTAAGTGGTAAGTGTGGTTAGTAAGCCAGACACCCCTATGTGAAGTAGAGTTGTTATCTGTGTTTTACAGCTAAAGAAATTATACACCGCTCCGCCTTACACTACCATTTTTTTTCACATCTCAGACATTGCCTTTAACACTGGTGCAACTCTGCTGAGGTGTAGAGCTATGTTTGTGCAAGATTATAATTTAGAGGCGCTCCCTCATAAGGGGCGCAGTATATTATGAAGATAGGAATTTTGAGATCTGCCCAGCTAGCCGGGGTGGAGAACAACACAGCGTAGTTGGATACAGCAGTTCACCACAGAAGCTCTCTAGTTCGTTTTATTAGAAGTGTTATTCCTTTCTCATTCACTGGTGTCAGAAGTGCTGAGTGAAAAGGAAACTTCAGGAATTGTGAGGTTAACGCCTGTGTTTGAAACTGAAAGCAGAGGAAAGGGGAGCACACATGGAGCAGCAAAGAGAGAAGAACAAAGGCTTGTGTAGGAATTTTATGAGCACGGTAGTAGCTTGACTAGCTTAAGAAGGGGGGGGGGGAAACCAAGCATGGATGTGTTGCAACCTCCATACAGTCTGCAACTGTCATGCAGTGTTTGTATTTGTATTGTATTTGGCAGCCATGGGGCAGAGGAGAAAAATGATAAAGTACAATCATCAGTCTTTTTGCATGTTGTTGGTAGGAAGCATTAGATATTTATAACAACAAGGGCTGTCAATTAATCGCAGTTAACTCATGCGATTAACTCAAAAAAATTAATCACGGTTTAAAAAAATTAATTGCAATTAATCGCAGTTTTAATTGCACTGTTAAACAATAGAATACCAATTGAAATTTATTAAATATTTTGGATATTTTTCTACATTTCCATATACACGTCTACCTTGATATAACACAAATTCGGATATAACGCGGTAAAGCAGTGCTCCGGGGGGGGCAGGGCTGCGCACTCTGGTGGATCAAAGCAAGTTCTATATAACACGGTTTCACCTATAACGTGGTGAATATTGTATTCTGTGTTGTAATTGAAATCAAAAAGTGTACAAAAACAAAACAACGTAAAACTTCAGAACCTACAAGTCCACTCCGTCGTCGTCCTTGTTCAGCCAGTCACTAAGACAAACAAGTTTGTTTACATTTACAGGAGATAATGCTACCCTCTTTTTAGAATCATAGAAGATTAGGGTTGGAAGAGACCTCAAGAGGTCATCTAGTCCAACCCCCTGCTCAAAGCAGGACCAACCCCACCTAAATCATCCCAGACAGGGCTTTGTCAAGCCTGACCTTAAATACCTCTAAGGATGGAGATTCCACCACCTCCCTAGGTAACCCATTCCAGTGCTTCACCACCCTCCTAGTGAAATAGTTTTTCCTAATATCCAACCTAAACCTCCCCCACTGCAACTTGAGACCATTACTCCTTGTTCTGTCATCTGCCACCACTGAGAACAGTCTAGCTCCATCCTCTTTGGGACCCCCCTTCAGGTAGTTGAAGGCTGCTATCAAATCACCCCTCACACTTCTTTTCTGCAGACTAAAGAAGCCCAGTTCCCTCAGCCTCTCCTCGTAAGTCATGTGCCCCAGCCCCCTAATCATTTTCGTTGCCCTCCGCTAGACTCTCTCCAATTTGTCCACATCCTTTCTGTAGTGGGGGCCCAAAACTGGACGCAATACTCCAGATGTGGCTTCACCAGGGCCGAATAGAGGGGAATAATCACTTCCCTCAATCTGCTGCAACACTTCTACTTTTGTAGCCAGCATTGCAAGGTATTTACGTGCCAGATATGCTTAACGTTCATTTGACCCTTTTTGCTTCAGCCACCATTCCAGAGGACATGCTTCCATGCTGATGATGCTTGTTAAAAAAATAATGCATTAATTAAATTTGTGACTGAACTCCTTGCGGGAGAAGTGTATGTCCCCTGCTCTGTTTTACCCACATTCTGCCATGTATTTCATGTTATAGCAGTCTCGGTGACCCAGCACACGTGGTTCATTTTGAGAACACTTTCACTGTAGATTTCACAAAACGCAAAGAAGGTACCAATGTGAGATTTCTAAAGATAGCTACAGCACTCGACCCAAGATTTAAGAATCTGAAGTGCCTTCCAAAATCTGATCAGGACAGGGTGTGGCGCATGCTTTCAGAAGTTTTAAAAGTGCAACACTCCGTTGCAAAAACTACAGAACCCAAACCACCAAAAAAGAAAAACCTTCTGCTGGTGGCATCTGACAGAGATAATGAAAAGGAACATGCGTTAGTCCGCACTGCTTTGGATTGTTATCGAATAGAGAACGCCTCGTCTCACTTTCAGGTGACATTGTAAACAAGAAGTGGGCAGCATTATCTCCTGCAAATGTAAACAAACTTGTTTGTCTGAGCGATTGGCTGAACAAGAAATAGGACTGAGTGGACTTGCAGGCTCTAAAATTTTACATTGTTTTATTTTTGAATGCAGTTTATTTTGTACATATTCTACATTTATAAGTTCAGCTTTCATGATTGAGATTGCACTACAGTATTTGTATTAGGTGAATTGCAAAATACTATTTCTTTTATTTTTTTACAGTGCAAATACTTGTAATCAAAAATAAATATTAGGTGAGCACTGTACATTTTGTATTCTGTATTGTAACTGAAATCAGTATATTTGAAAATGTAGAAAACATCCAAAAATATTTAAATAAATAGTATTCTATTATTGTTTAACAGTGCGATTAATTTTTTTAATTGCTTTACAGCCCTAATAACAACTTTAAGTTTGAAGAAGGTGAAAGCATGAAGTTAAGCAAAATACTGACTAAATTTGAGGAACATTGCATGTCAAAAAGGAATGAAACCTTTGAGAGAGAGAATTTTTTACATGCATGCAAAAAACTGAAGACACCATAGAGCAATATGTCACAGAATTAAGGAGATTCAGTAAAACCTGTGCCTTTGGTGAGATCATAGATTCTCTGGTTAGAGATGGAATCATTTGTGGCATTAAAGACAATGTGTTAAGAGAGAGACTGCTCCCTGAAGGAGGTTTAACTTTAGAAAAAGCTCTCCAGATATGCAGAGCAGCAGAAACTGTGAAAGCACAAGCCAAAAAGCGGAATTCACCAGAAGGGGGGGTTTATCCATGAGCTAAGTACACAAGAATATAGCCAAAAAGGATCAAATCAAAAAGTGGAACCACTCCCTGTGAAAACCACTGCTGCGGGGGAGACTGGGTTTAAACAGTTATGTGGAAGGTGTGGGTCACAACATGGCCCCAAACCGTGTTTTGCCTTTCGGAAACTGTCATAATGTGAGGAAAATAATCATTTTGCAAAATGCTGCGGATCCCAGATGCAGGGAAGTCAAGTGCATTCAGCTGAAGGCAACATGTTGAGTTTTACATAGACGTACTGGGATCGAGCCTTATGAGAGGGACTGGATACTGCCTATGACAGTGAATGGAACAATTATTCCACTGAAACTGGACACAGGAGCTCAGGTTAATATTCTGTGTGAACAAGATTATGAGAGACTGAAAATAAGAGCAAAACTGGGACCAACAAAAATAAAAGTAACTGGTTATTCTGGAACAAGTATACCAGTGAAGGGGAGGTGCATTGCTAGCATCAACCGTAAAAACAACATGTACAGGCTCCCGTTCATTGTAGTGCCACAGGAGGTGACACCAATTTTAGGCTTGGCTGCCTGTGAAAAACTCAATCTGGTAAAACAGGTGCTTTCACTACAAGATACCGAACCTGGCTATGAGGCCCTCATTCAGGAATATCATGACCTGTTTCAAGGGTTGGGTTGCTTGGAGGATGAACATACAATCCAGATAAACAAGCAGGTCCTTCCAGTTAGCTATCCATGTAAAAAGATGCCATTTGCACGTGGATAAACTCAAACTTGCAAGAATGGAAGCAATGCAATACAGAAAATTTAGGAGCCAGCGGAATGGGTGAGCTCCCTAGTCATTGTGGAGAAATGTAACGGCCAGCTACACACGTGCTTAGATCTAAGAGACCTCAATAAGGCTATAAAAAGAGAACATTTCAAACTACCAACAAGAGACGAGAGTATGGCTCAATTTGCGAAAGCACAGTATTTCAATAAATTGGATGCATCCTCAGGATGTTAGCAGCTAAAATTAACTGAAATAAGCTCACAGCTATGCACATTTAATACCCCATTTGGAATATAAAGATTCTTATGCTTATCCTTCAGCATAGCTTCAGCACCAGAAGTGTACCACAAAGCCGTACATATGATCTATGAACATATTAATGGTGTCGACACCTCAGTGGATGACATAATCATCTGGAGATCAACGAAAGATGAGCATGATTGTAGACTTCAGGAAATCCTGGATGCAGCTAGAGCTGCAAACCTCAAACTGAATAGGGAGAAATATGTTTTCGGGGTACAGAACTGACTTTTGTTCGGGATGTTATTTCCAACAAAGGTGTAAAACCTGACAAGAGGAAGGTTTCAGCCATTGAAATGATATCATGTCCCCAGTCAAAGAAAGATGTTCAACAGTTCCTAGGAATGGTTAATTATCTTGGAAAATTCATACCTAATCTACCTACCAAAGCAGTGGCTTTCAGAAAGCTCCTAGAGAATAAAAATGAATGGTGTTGGGGTGCAGAACATAAGGAGTCATGGGAAGGTTTGAAACAACAACCGATACAAGAACCGGTGTTGAAGTTCTATGTACCAGGAAGACCTATTAAAATTTCAGTAGATGCTTCACAGTCTGGGTTAGGTGCAGTGATTTTACAGAAACATGAGGATTGTTGGTAACCAGTGTCATATGCATCCAAATCACTGACTGAGGCAGAAACCATATACACACAGATTGAGAATGAGCTTTTAGGAATATTGTTTGCCAGTGAGAGATTCAATCAGTATATTTATGGCCAGACAGTGAATGTTGAAATGGACCACAAGCCCCTTGTAACACTAATTGGCAAACTACTGAATGATCGTACAGTAAAGATTCAAAGAATGATGATAAAGCTGCAAAAGTGTGATTTGGTTGTGACGTACATGCCTGGTAAATTTGTGTTCACTACAGATGCACTTTCCAGAGTGGTGACTCCCACTACAAAACCAGGGAGGACCTTAGAGATAGAGTTGCAAGCCTACATGAATCTGATTGTAAAGTCAATTCCCATAGCTAACAAGAAACTGCAACAAATAGGTGAAATGGAGAAAGATGAATCATTGGAGATCCTTGGGGAAGTGATAATTAAAGGGTGGCCTGAAGAAATAAGCTTTTGCTGTCCAAGTATAAGAGACGATTGGAATGCAGACATGAACTTACTGGGATAGATGGAGTGATTTTCAAGGGCAGTAAGGTTGTAATTCCAATGAGCTTCTGAAAAGAAATGCTACAGAAGATCCATGAGGGTCATTTAGGTATTGAGAAGTGCAAATGATGCACACAAGAGGTGTTGTATTGGCGGCGGATCAATCCTGACATTACTCGTGTGGTAGGAAACTGCTTTTCCTGCTGAAATACACAAGCCATGCCAATAGGCAGAGCTACTGAGACCTTATCCAGTTCCACCAAGGCCTTACGAGAAGGTAGGCATTGGTTTATTTACCTGGCAATCAAATTATTTACCTGTGATTATTTAATAGTCACAGAGGATTATTCTCTGTATCCAGAAATTTGCACACTGCACAGTACTAACAGTAAGTCAGTGATAGCCAAAATGAAGGGAATCTTCTCCAGACGTGGAATTCCAGAGGAAGTCTTTTGCCATAATGGGTCACAATTTTACAGTGCAGATTTTCGGCATCTTGCCATAGATTGGGATTTTCATCACAAAATATCAAATCCAAATTACCCCAATCGAATGGAAGGGGCTATACAGACCATAAAGAACATTATGAAAAAGTCTCCAACAGTGGGGTGATTAGTATAAAGCTTTATTGGTTTACTGAAGTACACCTCTGGAGAATGGCTCTTCTCCAGCTCAGCTGATCTAATTTACCAATCACTGTTAACTTGCTGAAATCTCACAACAATGAAACCATATGGAAAATGAAAGAAAATCAGAAGTGGAGGCAGAAATATTATTTTGACAAAAGGGCCTGTGATTTCCCATCTCTTAACCCAGGTGATAGAGTGTGCCTGAGGTATCACACATCTAATACTTGGGGCCAAAGGGGTGCCCTTAAAGAACAGCTGCATCCAAGGTCTTACGTAGTCCAGACAGACCAGGGGGACACATTTCGATGTAATCGAAGGGATCTAAGAATAATCCCAGAAAGTTCCAAAACATCGACAGTAGATGTGGACTCTGGCATTTCCCATCTGACTGATATTTTATCATCAACACACAAAGGAGAACAAGAGAACAAATCGGACTCTAATGAAAGGCTGGTACTGAGAAGATCAGAGCGGGAGATTAAACATCCTGAAAGACTCGTAGACTTGCTAACCTGCCTAGAGAAGGGGTATTTGAGGAAAGTGAGTAGTAAAGACTCACTCCAGAGTAATGTGCTGGTAACTTTTCCTCTCTAGGTAGTTGATGCGTTGGGTTTATGGTAATGTACTAGATGGGTTGAGAATTGAATGTGTGTGTTATTAGATAGTTGTTGGCGGGGGGGGGGGGGGGGTTAGGAGGGAAGATGCAGAGATGTTTGTTCAAAATTATAATTTAGAGACATTCCCTTATAAGGGACAATATTATGAATATAGAATTTTGTGATGTGCCTTGGAAGCTGGGGTTGAGAATACAGCGTAGCTGTTGGCAGCCGTTCACCACAGACGCTCTCTAGTTTGTTGAATTAAAAGTTTTATTCCTTTCTCATTCACTGGTTTGTTGCGCAATGAACCCCAAGATTATCATATGGGGAAAATACGGCCAGTGGCAAGCTGGCAATAGACTGGCTCAGAGCAAGTCTAGATGTGATGATTTAAAACACTGGTGGCCTCTATGCTAGTGCTACAATTGGTCTAGCCACACTGGGGGGAGGGGAGGGCTGAGAGCAACAGTGGGAAATCTGAAGCAAAATGCTAGTGCAGACAAGGTCAGGGACAGCTTACGTGATTGGCCTGAGGTTATGCTGGTGTTCCTAGCTCTCATTGCTGAATTTAGAACACACACCATGCTGGGAGGAGTTGCAAGTGCTTTGGAGGACAGGATTAAAATTTAAAATGATCTGGACAAACTGGAGAAATGGTCTGAAGTAAATAGGATGAAATTCAATAAGGACAAATTCAAAGTGCTCCACTTAGGAAGGAACAATCAGTTGCACACATACAAAATGGGAAATGACTGCCTAGGAAGGAGTACTGCGGAATGGGATCTGCGGGTCATAGTGGACCACAAGCTAAATCTGAGTCAACAGTGTAACTGTTGCAAAAAAAAGCGAACATCATCCTGGGATATATTAGCAGGAGCGTTGCAAGCAAGATACGAGAAGTAATTCTTCTGCTCTACTCCGTGCTGATTAGGCCTCAACTGGAGTATTGTGTCCAGTTCTGGGCGCCACATTTCAGGAAGGATGTGGACAAATTGGAGAGAATCCAGAGAAGAGCGACAAAAATTATTAAAGGTCTAGAAAACATGTCCTACGAGGGAAGATTGAAAAAATTGGGTTTGTTTAGTCTGGAAAAGAGAAGACTGAGGGGGGACATAACAGTTTTCAAGTACGCAAAAGGTTGTTACAAGGAGGAGGGACAAAAACTGTTTTTCTTAACCTCTGAGGATAGGACAAGAAGCAATGGGCTTAAATTGCAGCAAGGGAGGTTTAGGTTGGACATTAGGAAAAACTTCCTAACTGTCAGGGTGGTTAAGCACTGGAATAAATTGCCTAGGGAGGTGATGGAATCTCCATCATTGAAGATTTTTAAGAGGAGGTTAGACAAACACCTGTCAGGGAGGGTCTAGATAATACTTAGTCCTGCCATGAGTGCAGGGGACTGGACTAGACCTCTCGAGGTCCCTTCCAGTCTTATGATTCTATGATAAATACCTGTAAGGATCTGGGCCTAATTCCCACTGATTTACATGGGAGCTAAACTCATCAATACCTTTGAGGATCTAGAGGCCTTACTTCCCAAGTGAAGTCAGATAAGGCCAGATCCTGAGCTGATGTAAATCAGTGTGAATCCTTAAAGCCAGGTGACACCAGCTGGCCCATAGTGTTTTTCCTTTGAAGAGACTTTGGCACGTCAATAACTGGTAACGTGCTAGTTCTTGGGTCAGAGTCTAGCAAGGGAGTAGCTCTGATGCTCAGTTTGAACAATATCACGCAGGCACAACAGAGTCACCAACAAAGGACTCTCCTTACCAGTGGGGCTGCTCCATAACTATTCTCCATGTGGGTCCACCTGCCGACTTAATATATGTCTACGCTGCCTTTTAAAACCCACACCAGCGACTCTCAGAGCCGGGCACCACGGACTCGGGCTCATGCTACAGCACTAAAAACAGCTAGGTAGACGGGGGGGAGGGGAGGATGGGTTTCAGAGCACGAGCTGCAGTGTTTTAGAGCTATAGTGCAAGTCCCATGAACCTCAGTCTGTAAGCCCGGGCTCTGAGACTCTCTGCCACAGGTTTTTAAATGCAGTGTAGACGTACCCTGACAGTCCTGGGTAGTGTTCTCTGTATAAACCTGTAGGTCGGCGCTTTACCTACTCTCAAAATACCAGCCACAATGCAAGTCATATCGGAGGACCTTGTTTATAGAGGTGGCCTCAGACAAGACCGACGGTGCTTTCAAACCCTCCTCTTCTTATCTGTGGCGACTTATGGGTGGATAAGAGTTCAGCTGTTGAAACAGCAGCATGTGCACGTTTGGTAATGAACCTCTCAAAGGACTTGCATGACAGGACTAGATTGTAAGCTCTCTAGAGCTGTGAGTGACTTTGTACAGCACCTAGCACTATGAGCCGCTGATCCCTGACTGTAGCGTTTAGGGGCTACCACGGTACACAAGGCAATGGTAATGAGGGATGAAGGCGTATGCTAAACCCTCAGAGATTCTGTATGATGAAACGCTTGTTTCGCAGAATACTAGAAACTCAGTGTCCATCTGGTTGAAAAGAGGTATTTATATTCAGGCCTCCCTCACTTACCACTCAGCGACCATTGTCTAGAGGCTGGAGCATAGGGCTGGGAGTCAGGAGACGTTGGCTCAATTGACCAGTTGTATTCTCTTGAGCAAGTCACTTCACCTCTTTGGGCTGCTCTATGCCGGTCTGTAGAATGAGCGCTATGATACTAACCACACCTGAAAATCATGTTGAGATCTATGGATGAGAATTGCTATGTGTAAGGGCTGCTTTTTAGGAATGAATTATTCCAAATTGCTATGCAATGTTATGGGGCCATGTGCAAACTGGGCATGTCCAAGTGAGTGAAACTGTACAGAGAAGCATCCAAAAATCTGGCTCCTTGGCCTGAGCCTGAGACACTGTCAAGGTGCCTGATTGTCAGGGAGTGCTGAGCACCCGCTCAGTTTCACTTCAGGCGCGTCACGTTGGGCACCCAAAAATTGAAGCCCCCAAACTAAGATTTTAAGGTCAAAAGGAACCATTATGATGATCTAATCTGCCCTCCTGCACAGCACACGCCAGAGAATTTCACCTAGTCACTTCTGCATCAAGCCCATAACTTCTGATTGAGCAAGAGCCTATCATTGAAAAAGGTATTTAGTCTTGAGTTAAAGACCGCAAGCGCTGGAGAATCTACCACATCCCTAGGTAAATTATTCCCTCAATGTTAAAATGCCCAATGCCCTATTTCTAGAATTTGTCTAGCTTCAGCTTCTAGCTGTTGGCTCTCGCTAAGCCTTGCCTCTTTGCACTTTCATGTCACTTCTGAAGGATTTGGCTGGCCATCCCATGAGAACAGGCTTTCTCACTCTAGAATGGTACTTCTGCGTCAGTGGGAGCTAAGGAGGCTCTGAAAATCAGGCCGTTTAAGCCTATTATAGTTGGTTTCAGTACACGGAGTGGCAGTGCTGACTCTGATTTACCATTAGTAAAGCCCATACCTATGGTGCGGCTCTCTGTCTTCCTTGCTCCTGCCTGTGTTACAATGTGCCATAGACCAGAAGATGGGACTCCTGAGACTTAATCCTGATCAACCGCTGACTCACTGTGTGAACATGGACTACTACTTAACCTCTCGGCCTCAGTTTCCCCATTGTATAGTAAAGATAACAATGTGTACGTGCTTCAGAGCTTGTAAGCCTTAATTGATATTTGTAAACTGCCCTGATCTTCAGATGTAAGGCCTATGCATGGTTTATTATTGGAAACAAACGTAGAGAAGCATTTTCTAAATTATTTGCACTCTCTAGGAGAGGCCTGAGCAGCAACTACTTCCTTTTCTAATAGAATTTTTAGTTCATTATGTGAAATGCACAGTGCAACCTCATATCCTGAAGGGGTGGCATTAAAAGGAAAAAAAACTAACAAGCATCTGTTTTTATTCTGGCTTCTGTTTTGACCAGTAGATGTAATGGCACATGATCGTTGAGCTGACAGTAATCCAGTTACAAAAGTCTTCAGAGTTACAGCACCAACAAAATTAAACTTGATTAGATCCAATTATGCTGAAAAGCCAGACAACAGCTCTTAGCTTGGGGTGAAGCCACTTCTCAAGATCACGTGCAGGGAGGCCTCGCTGGGTGTCAGTAGGGTAAATGCTTATTTGCTCTGCCACAGAGCACCATCTGCTTCCAAAATAATGCTTAGGGATGTGAGAAATATACCGGGATCAGTTAAGAAGGCAGGAGAGACTTGCATGGATTTTCCTATCCTACTTTATTATTATTTGTATTATACTAACACTTTAGAGATCCCAGCTGAGATCTGGCCCCCATTGTGCTAGGTGCTGTAAATGCATAGAGCCCTGTCTCAGAAGAGCGTACAGTTTAAAGAAAGATGAAGGGACCTTCGTCCTTAAGGTCACGGTTAGAGCTGAGACAAGCACCAACTGTTGCCTGAGTGTCCCAGGCTAGTGCTTTTATCCACTCCGCTTCTGACTTCTACAGTGATGCTGAGAGAAACAAAATGATGCAGGCATCGCTTCCATTTTTTCCCCTGTGGAAACAAGACAAGTGAAAATGAGATTGAATCATAGCTGCCAAGCCTGGATCTGTATCCAGTCGGGAGTGTTTGGATCTGGAATTTTGGTTCCGCTCATCATAGAGAGGAGGCACAGGCTCGAAGTTCCGATGCTGAGCCAAAGTTTGAGAGCATTCGCACCCAAGGGGTTGGTTCATCTCCAGGGAAAATCATCTGAAATAAATGAACAAAAAGGCACCCTATCCAATACAGTGATGGGTGCAGGACTGAGCCCCAGACTGGACCAGCTAAATCTAGATTTACAAATAGAGCAATTCAAATAGAGTGCATGGGCTGCCCTGCATCCTGGGCCAGCTTTATCCATGGAACAGGAACAGCATTGCCGCTCAAGCATCCTTCGCATACTGCCCCACCAATACCTGTCCTGGAGGGGACACCTCCAGTTACCATCCCAGAGACACAGGCAGTGGGCTGAGTCTGAGACCATCTGTTTTCATCACAGCCATCAGCCAGTGAGGGCTTCCAGTTACCAGTGCCAACCTGCATCAGGAAGCCGGTGGCAGAGTTGGCAACCTGGGTCTTGATCATAAAACTGCCCTCTCTGAATGAAGTATCCAGTGCGGCATGTGAGCTATGCCATGCCTCAGCCTTTTTTAATGTACTATCATGGGATGCTTCAAGCCATCCAATTAGCTAATGGGCACTGTCACGTTATTGACTTGAACTGGGACCATATAGAACATGGTTGCAACCAAAGTCCTGTAGTGGCACCAAATCTTGTATAAAGGGAGTCAAATGAGGTGTCGAAGACAAGGTTATGGTTTGCTAGTTATGATTATGCTGTCTATATGTGTGTATCAATTTTGTAGTTGAAGTTATGAATATTGGCTCTATACTGTCTGTATTTCAAACTTATGCTATGCTTCTGGGTGACATCCCAGACAAATCGGTGTTATCTCTGCCTAGCCTGCTTGATGGCCCATTAAGGACCATCAGCTATACAGCTGACCCATTGAGAGAAGGCAGATATGCCTTGTAACTCAGCAAAGTATGCAGGGACTTGCCCATGTGACTCCAGACTGCATTTTGCTGTAATTTTCCACAGTAAGAACAAAGAGGTGTTCTTACACCTGGAAAAGACTACAAGGCGTATCTGCCTTCTCTCAATGGGTCAGTTGTATAGCTGATGGTCCTTAATGGGCCATCAAGCAGGCTAGGCAGAGATAACACCAACTTATCTGGGATGTCACCCAGAAGCATAGCATAAGTTTGAAATACAGACAGTATAGAGCCAATATTCATAACTTCAACTACAAAATTGATACACACATATAGACAGCATAATCATAACTAGCAAACCATAACCTTGGCTTCGACACCTCATTTGACTCCCTTTATACAAGATTTGGTGCCACTACAGGACTTTGATTGCAACCGTGTTCTATATGGTCCCAGTTCAAGTCAATAACGTGACAGGCACTCAGCATTAATTTTCCTCCCAGTGCGTGGACAATGGGCACTAGTGCTGGAGCTGCTGCACGTCACTAGAGACGGAAGGATGGTCTCGTGGTTCAGTTCTATTCAGGTTCTTACATGGCACCCAGCACTGCTGTATCTGAGGTGCCTTCCAGAATGTGGAAATGAATTAAACAAGAAGACTAATAGCTAGCAATGCAGCTAGGGCTTTGGACTTGGAGTTAGTTCCTGGCTTTGTCACAGATTTGGACAAGTCATGCAGGGCCCCAGACTTGCTCCTGGGTTTGATTGCTTTGGGCCACCTCAGCAGTGCAGTGCAGCTGGAGAGCTACCGCAAAGGGGAAGCAAGGACCGTCTTTGACACAAGAGAGGCTCTGTTTGGCACAGAGCCAGCACAGGCATCTCTGTGCTGCCCATTCCCCCGCCCCCCTCTGCAGTGTGGGTGTGGATGGGGGCATGCTGGGGTGGAGCAGAGCCCATGGCATTCTGCCTGAGTCTCAGCCAAGCCTGTGGTGGTTGTGGATCTCCTGCAGCTGGTGAAGATACCTTCGCTGGAGAGCATGAGGTCCACAGGGCCTTTAGATTGTAAGGCCCTGGGGACAGGGCCCCTCTCTTTGTTGTGTGTGTGCACAGGGCCGGGCACAGCACGGTCTTGGTGCTACCGCAAAATAAATAAACAAACAATACAGTGATGGGGGGGCCATGTGAGTAGCTCGTGAGACCGATCGCACGCTCGGAATTGGAGAGGAGGGAAACACTGTATGGGCCGACTGATTCTTATCACCTGGTTCCCCCTCTGCCTTCAGCATCATCCCACAAATAATGATCTCCACACAGGGCATTAGCGACTGAGTGGAGTTAAGAGCCCAAAGCACTGCAGCTGCCTACTCCTTAATCTCCAGGAAATGCCCTGCGCCTCTATCCTTATTGCTTAAACAGTCCTACCCCGGTGGAGAGCTAGAGGGAAGCTATTCTGCCTGAAGCATCAGCTTTCCTCCAGTAGATGGCGCAGCTCCTCATTTAAATAATTTGAAAGTACAAATTGGAAGTGTGCAAGAGTTTATGGTTCCTAGAAGTTCGGATTTCCAGGCATGTCAGTTCCCATACAGCTAAATGCTGGGGAGTAAGATCAGGGTGATGATAATCAATAAGAAAGTCTGTGCTAGAGGGTGTCATTCCATTTCACCATTGTCTTAGCTCATTGGGCCTAGCATGTGTCACCGAGAGTCTCTACCTTGGAAGCCCCTGCTGTCCGGAGTGGCCTTCCTGTTACTCTGCAATCCACTGAGTCAAGCTCATCAGCTCATCTCCCATCTAGCCTCCCTTGCTAGTCCTGTTAGCTTCCTCTTCAACTGGATTTACTGGCAGATACTGATTCTCCACCGCCTCGGTAACCTCCCTGATCAGTGTGTGCTGTCTGTGCTCGCTCCACAAAGGCTATGAGTCTGTTACAGCTCTCAGCCAAGGCAGCTGGCTCTTCAGCTCAAGCTCTAGCGCTTTATGCGGCCCCTCGTTCAGTCCCCTGGCTGGCTGCAAGGGTAGCTTGCACCTTCTGTAGTCAGCTCCACGTGCACATCAGAACAGCCTTCGCTTTGCAGGTGTCAAGGGTAACAACACAAGGCAGCGGGGAACCCAGTGTGAGGCCCTTATACCTGTGCTGTCTTATAACACATGCCACATACTCTCCTTTTCTCTTTAACTCTGGCAAGCGTGTTGGGATAGAGTTTGGGTCCACAGCTCTATAAACAGCTCGAAGCTTGAGTGCACGCATATTGCATCATATAGGTATTGCCAAATTGCGTGCCACTCTCAGGCTTGCAATACTGAGTCACAGCAGAATCAGACAGGCATGTGATAAGAGCCTTCCCAAGGAACATCTTTGCTTCTGACGTGTATGTGCTTACGTCTGCATGTGGCCTGTATTTCATTTCAGGGATCCTAACATGTTCAAGACAGGGCTCTGTATATTCCACCTGGCTTGCAGATCACAGTGCTCAGATGTGTGCTGTCAGATTTTTCAGTAGGGATGGGCAAGAAATGGGGAAATAATTCATCAGGTATCTCATCTGCATGGATTTTGCAATGAGTTCAAATATATTTTGTGATTTAACCAGCTCAGTAAAGTGGATAAAAAATAGGGGAGAAATGGGATAATTTATCCATAAAACATCACCAAATTTGTTGAATAACTTATTCTATGAATATTATTTGATCCACTTTAATCCTGAGATATCATTGTATAGGTATATGGTATATAATGGTACATATCAACACTATGTATGATGGGGCTTGTTAACATCAAAATCCAGACAGGATTCTTTGTAATATCAGATTTAAGGCCAGTTTCAACGCACCCATGTCAATATGGGGTATGAATGAAGTCTTAACTCATGAATCATTAGCACAAACCCCGTAATGGCTCCATATATTAGCCATAAAAGACATTGGGCCAGGTTCTGATCTCACTTATGCCAGTGTAAATCTGGAGTAATTCCATCCATCAACTTCACTAGAGTTAATCCAGAGTTATATAAACCTGTATAACGGAGAGGAGAATTTGGGCCAATGCAGAGCTGTTTTCAATAAACACCCAACGTCCCTTTGAAACCAAAGAGAGATTACAGGCCAAATGCTGAATCAGGGTAGATCCTTGCAGGCAATAGACTACGCCAATTAACTCCAGTTGAGAATTTGGCACTACGTGTTTTCACGGCCAAGGTGCCATTATACACCATGGGTCTGATTCAAAGCCCATTGAGGTCTGTGGAAGGATTCCCATTGGCTTCAATGTGCTTTAGATCAGAAATGTAACTTGGATGCTGAGTGGTGAGAAGACCCCATTTTTAGATGCTTACGTTTCAATCACAAAAGAAGAAAAATTGGGAGCCTGAAAACATCAGTTTTTCTAGATTGCTAATAAATAGCATAGGCTGCCTTGTAGGTGTTCTCCTTCAGGATTAATAGATGCAAAATACTGTAGCCTTTGTTAATATAGGAATTCCCTTAACTGGGAAATGGGTGTCATACCTACCTCATGCAGGCATTGCAAGGTTTAATTACAGACTCTACAGTGATTGAAGATTCCTACATGAAAGGTGCTGTATAAGTGCCAAGTATTATTAGTATTTATTTGTATTACAGTCCCCAACTGAGCTCAGGGCCCTTTTGTGCAAGGTGCTGTACAAACATATGTTAAGAGACAGTCCCTGTCCATAAAGATTAGGCAAATAGACAAAGGATGGAAAGGGAAACTGAGGCACTGAGCAGTGACATGATTTGCCTAAGCAGATCTAAGGCGGAGCCAGGACTAGAGCACAGGGCTGTTCTGCTCTATGCACTAAATCACGCTGCTGCTCTGTTAGTAACTTGGCACTGCAGGTATGTAGGACCAAGAGACCCCAGCAGCAGAGAATCAGGATCAGAGCCATTTCCATCTTTTAGCTTCTCAGTCCATGCAACCGTCTTTATAACCACTAAGAAATTCAGAATATGGGGGGAGAAGGGGAGGGAACGAATGAAGATTTAGGGCCCAATCCGGCTACCACTGAGGTGAAGGGGAGTTTCAATGGGAACAGGCCCTTGAAGGTACAATATTTCCAGATCTGACAGGGCATTGCTAATTTCAGCGAGGACATCATACACTGTAACATGAAACCCAGCGACCAGTCACCAGTAGCAGTCATATCCCCTTTCAATGGGCACTGTAGCATTATTTAAAAATCAATAATATGACAGGTTATCGATTTCCCCCCCCCCCGTTGCTAATTTCAGGGAGGCCGTCACAGGCATCCCAGGGTCCAGACTCTTTTCTTGGTCCCCCGGTTGTTTGCGATGGATCCCTCATTTCTCTCCAGCTCTTGGGCACAAACCAACCTCTACCTATTGGGGGTGATAATTTAAGGGAATTTCCCATAGTGGCAGATTATCCCCTCGCCTCCTGCCACAGGGTGTCTGCCTCTGAAGCAGCTGGTAGGGGAGTCCATGGAGGCCAGGCTCCTGCATTAGGCAGAGCCCTGCTTCGATCCAGCCTGTGACCTGCTGGGTTAGTGGTAATCTAGCACATTGTTACTGTCGGACCGGGAATCCCTCTACCGCAGGGAGCCGTGTAAAAATCGCTGCGTGCCGGGGAGGGGGCGGGGGCTGAAACCCAGCCCCACCCGTGTCTGAGCATCCCCTCGCTGACCTTGCCTTGGAAGCTGAAGCTGCAACCCAGCCAGTCTGGTATCTTTGCAAACAGGCTGGCGGAGCGGGCGGGAGGGAGGCGTGGTGTGTGGGGAGCAAGAGGCGGTTTCCTGCTTCCCAGCTCCGAACAGCTGGCGGGGTTTGAAAGGGTGCGTGTGTCAGCCCAGCGGAGCCAGCCCAGGCTCCGACCGAGGCTCTCTGGATAAGACGACAAGGAGTCCCTGGCGTGCAGCGAGCGAGGCTGGGGCGGAGGCGCTGGCTGCTGCCACCCGGCCCAGGGCAGGCTCCGGCTGAGCCGCGCCCGACTGACCCCGGCGCTCCAGGCGGCCCCGGCGGCGCGGCGCGGCGCCCGGGGAGTTGCTCCGCGGAGGACGGGCTGGGCGCGTAGCGAGGCGGGAGCTGCGCGGGTGCATGCGGCCAGCGCCGCGGAGAGCCGGCTGGGCAGCCCGGGATGAGCGGCGGGGAAGTGGTGTGCGCCGGCTGGCTGCGCAAGTCGCCCCCGGAGAAGAAGTTGAGACGATACGTGAGTAGCCCAGGCTGCCGGGGAGCGGGGGGTGCCGGGCTGGGGGTGCCCTGGCCGGGGCAGGGCGCTCAGCTGGGAGCCGACCCAGGGGGAGGGCTCGGATGCGGGGCGTCGCTGGCTGCGGGCACCGCGGTGACCCCCAGGAGCTCCGGGCTTGGCAGCCGCGGGGGAGGCTCCTGGCGGGGTGCGGGGAGCCTGGGGCTGATCGTCGGCAGTGGGATGCTCAGCCCCGAGCAGGGCGGGGCCCCGCAGCGGAGCCGGGCAGTCCAGCCCCAGCCCACGGGATGGAGCCGGTGCCGCTTAGCTGGACTGACCCGCGCAGTCCCCCACCGCGGATACCCGGCTCCCGGCAGGCGAGGAGCCTACAACGCGGGTGGAGCGGAGCCTCCCTCGCCGCGTCCCCGCACCTGCCGCCCCGGGTGCGGAGCTGGCTCCTGGCTGCAAACGCCCATGCAGGCGGCAGGGAGTTGATCTGCGGTGCGTGCTGCCGCCCGGGGGCTGGCGGGCGGGCTGTGCGGGCACTGGAGCTGCAGGGGCGGTGCGTGGGCTGGGGCTAGACACAGACCAGGTGGAGGCCGGTCCTAGGACACATTCGCAGGTCTCTCGGGGCCGGCGACGATCTGCGGACGGCGGGGCGGGAGTGGCTGGAGCAGTGCCCGGGGCCAGGAGGGTGATGCTGGGGCCCGCCTGTTAATGTGACCCGTTCGTTGGGAAGCCTGCAAGCGGGGCCCGGGGGCTGCAGAAAGCCACGTGGACGGAGCCCGGAGCCCCTCTGAGACAAAGCCCAAGCCCAGGGCTCCAGTCCCAGGGCAGCAGCTGCTCAGGTGGTGTCAGTCGGGGCAGCGCCGTTCAAGTCAAGGGAGCCCTGCTCTGGCAGGCGGCTTCATGCCAGACGAGGATCGCGCCCCAGTCTTTGCTAGGAGCGATGCAGGCAGCAGGGGTGGGATGCGGATGGGGCTCTGAGATCCAAGTGAGCTGGAGTGTCCATTTTGGGGCTAGTGTTCCCCCTTCCCCAAGGGGGCTGTGCCTCTGGGGAGTCCCGGACAAAGGAGGATTTAGAGCAGCTGGGAACCCCCCTCCTTGGGGGCAGGGGGAGCAATGGCCATATAATAAGGACTATAGATGTAGATCCCTTGGCTCTTCCCACGTCTTCTGCAGGCCAGGGGAGCCTCCACCCCCTACACACACTGCAGCGCCATAGCTACAGACCCTCCGATGGGATCCTGGGACAGAGCCAAATTCTCTGCTGGTGTAACTCCATGCAAGTCAGTGGAATTACGCCAGCAGAGAACTTGGCCCACACCAAGTGCTGCAGATTATTATGTTGTCCACCAGGATGCCCTGACTGGTTAAAGAGACTCAAAACAGTGCCCGCCCCCAATGAAGGTGCTTGGTGTTTCTGTGCCTTGCACAAGGAAACCATCTGAGCTCAGGCCCAGATTCTCAAAGGTATTTAGGCACATTAGTGTCTTTACACCTGCCAGAATGACTATACCCTCTGCGAGTGTTTGCTTCCAAGCGATGATCCTTCCAACCCTTCAAGCATTACCAGAGACTCACGCTTCTCGAGTCCACCACTGGAACCAAGGAGGACTGAAGGACGAGAGGGTTACATTTCCATCCTGTCTTCTCCGGGAGGCTGGGATTTATCCCTTGGTGAGGAAGCAGCCATAGGAAAGGAACACACCAGCCAAAGGGACAAGAGTTAGTTTAGATACTTCACAGTGAATGGCTGAGTCCAGTTTAACTTTCTTCTTCCAATGTTCACTGTCTCCTGCTACACGTGTGTGTCGTCTACACAGGAAAAAACCTGTTCTTAACTCCAGTCAGTTAACACATGCTAGCTAATTTAGGGTAAAATAGCAGTGAAGACAAGGCAGCTTGGGTTAGCAGCTCCAGTTAAAGCCAATGCTAAACCCGAGTTAAAAGCAGACTTGCCATGTCTTCACTACTATTTTAACCCGAGTTAAGAACACACCTTTTTTTTTGCAGTGTAGACATGCCCTATCTCTTCATTACCATTCACTCCTGTGTCTGTGCAAAGAGCGGCATCCTTTAAACTCTCCCTTATCTTTCTTTTTAAGAACGGCTCTGAACACCTTTGCCCTGAAGTGCAGCGATATTATATCTTGGTAGAACTGGTTTTATTTCCTAAGCTCCCCCTTGTCATTAGCGTTAATTATTTAACGTTCGCCAAAGGCTTTGAAGACGTAAAGGGCTATCGAAGTGCTATCATTAGTCGTTGAGATCAAACAGTTCCTGTAAGTTGTAAAGAATCTGAACAGCAGCTATGCCACATTCTGGACTTATTAAAATAAATCCCATTGCTTTGTGCTCTCCCTCTGAAGATGTCTCCGGACCGCACTAGTGTAACCGTGTGTCATCGCATGGCTCTGAACAGTGGGTGTGTGAAGCTGCTATCTTCTGACTCAGCAGACCCACTCCCTGGGTGAATTCAGAGTAAGATCTGCTGACTGTAGTGACAAAAATAAGTGTCCGCTGGCTTTTAGCCCTTCAGAGCCAGCGCAGTTTTGGGAGAGCAAAGTAGACTCTAGTCTGCCTTGGGTTGCATCAGCAAAACTATTCCCTAGGTTCTCATTGCTTTCACCTGGCAAACATAAAGGACCATGGGTGTCACTGGAACTTACCTTGGGCTGCAGCTCCTTTAATTGCTTAAGCATCGTAGCAAAGATATGAAAATAGGCAGATATTATTAGTCCCATTTTACAGAAGGGGGAACTGAGGGAATGACTCAAAATTAGCCAAGCAGTGAATGGGCGCAGCTCCATAGATTTCAGAGGTGCTGCATCTGCTTATGCTGGGGGTGAGATTAGATCTATTTAGGTTCCTGTACCATGCCTGTCACTGCAGTATGTCAGGATCAACCAGAGACAGTGTGATTTGGCCAAAGCCACTGAACAAATCCAGTGCCCCCGATTCCCAGTCCCATTCTCTAACCACTAGGCATGTTACTTTAGTCTTAATATATTTAAACAATTGGATTTTGTTACATTAGACTTCTTTAAAAGACCAAACCCTTAAAACACAATGTATTTATTTAGGCTTTCGAGCAGCTGGACAGATTCATTTTATGTAATGAGCAATGGAGGCTGCCTTTAGGTTAATGGAGCAAAGCACCGTCCTCCTACAAATATAAATTGCCAACACTGAGTCACCAGTGCCTTTAACTCATCAAATGTCATTAACTGTCCAATGAAAGAGCACTCACTTAGCCCTTGTGCTCCAGCATTCCAGCAAGAGCCGAGTAAATCTTTTAAATGCTGTGCACGAGGGTGTGAAATGCTGGAGGCTAACAATAAAGATTTGTGCATATAAGGGCGCCTTTCATCCAGCAAGATCCCACAGCACTTTGCAAACCACATATGTTTTAGAAAACACCTTATCCTCCCTTGGAAATGCAGCCATCTCTGGGGTGAAATGTCTTAGCTTTTAACATTGCACAGCAATGCTTCTCAATGTGTTAAAGATGGGATGTGACGAAGGAAGCTATAAACCAATGTCACTCAAGGGGATACCATGTTCCTGGGACTGGAAGTTAGATGTGGATTTTAGTCCAGTCTCTCACATTGGCTCGCCCTGTGTCGTGTAGAGAGTCACTTTGGCCACAATTGGCAAAAGTGGCCACTGTTTTGCCACTCTTGGGTGCCCATCTTGAAAGCCCTGAGCACTCACAGCCCCCACTGAAATCCAGATCTTCATGCCCAGATCCTCAAAGGTATTTAGGTGCCTAACTCTCATTGAAATTCAAGGGCGTTAGGTGCTTCCATACTTTTGTGGGTCTGGGCCTCTTGTGTTTCCAGACGAGTGCCCAAAAGTCAACGACTGGCTTGGAAAACATTGGCCTTCGCTTTTTTTTTATGCCTCCGTTTTCCAACCTGGTGAAATGGTGGCGATAATGTTTACCATACCTACCTGACAAGGGGTCTGAAAGGTGTAGCCCAATCATGCATACTCGAGTTCCTCACACAGAAGGCGTATAGGAGAGCGCCAGTGTGGTCAGGAATCCGAGGCTAACACCTCTATTCTTGGCTAACACCTCTATTCTTGTACAATGTGCTGTGGGCTCTGTAATGAAAACAAGCAGTGAGGACCTCAGTTTTCCATCTCCTCAGGAAGACAACAGCCCCAGCAACAGAGGTCCTCCCACCGCATTGGCTTCTGTACTGATTGAGAGGGAAGAGCACCCCCTATTGAATTAGCTGCATCGTTCCCTCTGTTACTGCCATGACTTGTTCTCAAAATTCAAATCCCAGGAGGACCTGTCTGACCATGAGTTGTCATTAGCTGGGATTTGGCTCATTCAGGATTTGACTGTATTAACACAAGAAACTTTTCCGTAACGTTACTTTATTTTTATTGTCCAACATGATTAGAAACCCCCTAGAAGCGTTTCCCTTCCCTCGGTGTCTGGGTAGGGGCGTGTTGCTGAAGTGCAGTTGGGAGGCCTGGTGTTGCCTTGTGGAAAGTGGTGCCAAACAAAGATCCTGATCTCTCTAGATTCTGTGGCACCCTCGGTAAGGGGGCGGGTGCTAAACCCAGGGACCTATCCAAATTTCACCTTGTACAATTTCATAACCTCCCTCCAGATTCAGAGGGGTAATGATCTGCCTCTTCACATCCTGCCCGATAGTGCATTGTCCAGAAGTTGCTGTTTCACTTGAGAGGCAGCTGCATTTCAGCAGCGGGGGATTTGATCCTTTGTGTGTTGTTTCTTTGTAAAGTGCTTTGAGAGCCTTTTGCACAAAAGGTGCTGTATGAATATAAAAATCAGGATCAGAAGTTACAGTTCCTGTCTTCCATTTTTCGTCTTGCCTATTTAGGCTATTAGCTCTTTGGGGAGGGACTGTGCCTTACTATGTGTTTATACAGCATTTAGCACAATCGGGATCTGATCTCAGCTGGGGTTGATATCATAATGGTAAGAATCCTAACAATTTCAGAGGGAGTGAAGATACAGTATGCAATTATAGAAGAGCACTTAGCCACTCCTAAAGTTACTGTGTTGCTGTTTAATTCTGGGAGTAAACTATCTCTTATCCTCCAATCAAACCATTCCACTCCACCCTGCTTATCTTCACACTGCAGTGTTACTATCTGTGCTGGTTGGCTAAGCTGTCCGTTTTAAACAAAAGTAAGGGGCTTGAGTCTCCCCCGTCACTGGTCTTGCACCAGCGTAGCTCAGTTCAATTCAGTGGACTTGCACTGGTGTAAATGGGAGACGAATCAGACCTTCAGTATGTAAAATGTGCATCACAGGTCACTTCTGGACCGGGGCACAGAGTCTCACCAGATCTCCAGTAACAAAAGGACCTGTTCTTCCTTCCTGATGCAAGCACATGAGATAAATGGGAGGGTAACAGGCTGGCAGGGTTTTCCTGAGTCACTGCAACCTGTTAGCAGAGGTTGATCCTGCTAGGAAAGGGTTAAGTGGGTTCTGTTGACTCATTGAGGCAGGTGGCTCATTTATTTTCACCTGGGTATAAGAGAGGTGGGAGTGGCTCCCTGAAGAGAAGATCTAGGGTGTGGGTTACTGAGGTAAGAAACTGGGGAGCAGCCATGCCTGGGAAGAACACTTTAGCTGAACTTGATGTTATTGTTAAGGAAAGCGGTGAGTTGAGACTCTGCAGTTTTGGACGATGTTTCAAAGTAGGCTGGGGAAGGCACCTGCTTGCATAGAGCTAGGCACTTGGGGAGAAACCTCCCCTGCCCCTAACTGTCCAGCGCAACACTAAGAAATGGGCATCTAGCAAAATATACATTGTTTCAGGGCTTGGCGTCTTAATGGCTGCTCATGAAATTAGAGAGTGTTAGAGGTTGTAGTCTGCATGGAGGGGAATAGCAAAGGCACTTGAGAGAGACCTCGGTGGATTCTTGCCAACATGTGACCTGACTGGTGGCCATTTAAACACATGTTTGTATGAAGTCCTCAGGCCCCGTGTAGGGCACCACAGACATTGTTGGCCAAACTCATCCCTTGTGGAAGAGATTCCAACACCGTTGACGTTGACTGAGTGTCTCCTATGTCAGCTGTGAATTTGCACTTCTATATCCAAATTGCCCCTTATGAACATATGGTTGGGATCAGAATTCTGATCCATCAAGTGCTTCCAGCAGCAGCCAGCATTTGATGTTCCAGAGGAAGGAGGAACATACCTTTATAATCCTGTGTTAGAGCTGGAAAAGACCTATCAGGTCAGCAAACACAACTCCTCCACCAGCAGAGGAGTGTTCCTTATAGTGTCTGTGTTGCACCACACCAATGATGCAGTGCTGTATGGAGATGTGATTCCCAAACTGGCCAGACAATGTGTTGCACTACAACTGGCTGTTCTGCTCCCTCCTTCTTCTACTTGTTGGTCATAAAAATACTGAGGCCTTTTTTATAGCCAGCCATTATATTTGACTGGGGAGGATTTAGGGTTATAGTCTTATTTCGTTGCATTGGAATTTACATCGATAACTCCCCATCCTTGGAGACCAGGAGTTATATTGGCTGAATTTACACAATATATATTTGCCTCATGCTTTGGCATTGGTAACGTTGCTTGAAAGAATTTTTCTCTCTCTATCAAGCCTGCATCATGACATCAGGACTGGCCCATGTCCCTGGCAAAGTCCACTGTGGACATAAAAGATTGATGATGGCAAAATGTAAGTTGAACTTAAGAAAGACAAACAGCACTTAAGGAAAGTATAACATGAAGCTGGATTAATTTTTCTTTGGAAGAGACCAGAAGTGATATTAAATGGCCTTTCACAAACAAATGTCACATGCAGTGGGTGATGTAATGCTGTTTACTGGACCAAAGCAGAGATTAGTGATTTAGATGCAGAGCAAATATTACAAATTATTTATTTGTATTACTGGCATACGGGGGGCTGTCAGGATTGGGGGTCCACAGTGCAAGATGCTGTAGAAACACACAGTGACAGACTGTCCCTGCCTTGGAGAGCTTACAGTCTAATGGACACAATAGATAAAAGACAAAAGAAGCATTACATGCGTCTGACGAAGTGGGTATTCACCCACGAAAGCTTATACTCCAATACGTCTGTTAGTCCTGTGGCACTTTATAGACTCTTCGTTGCTTATTACTGCCTGTGAGGCACAGAGACGTCAACTGACTTGACCAAGGTCACACAGGGTTGTCTGTGGCAGAGCAGGGAATTGAACTTGGATCTCCTGGGTGCCAGCAGTCTACACTGTCTTCAACACAAGGCCATCCTTCCTTTTTGAAGTCCTGCTGGTCATTTAAATCCCCCTTTAATAAAAGTAACCAATACTACTAAAAAGAATAGGAATACTTGTGGCACCTTAGCGACTAACCAATTTATTTGAGCATAAGCTTTCGTGGGCTACGGCCCACTTCATCAGATGCATAGAATGGAACATATAGTGAGGAGATATATATACACATACAGAGAACATGAAAAGGTGGGAGTTATCCTACCAACTCTACAGAGGCTAATTTCTTAGAGTTGGTAGAACAACTCCCACCTTTTCATGTTCTCTGTATGTGTATATATCTCTCTAAGGTGCCACAAGTACTCCTGTTCTTTTTGCGGATACAGACTAACATGGCTGTGTAGAAGGTTCGTGCCGGGGCTCGACCCTCCTGGGCAGGAGGGGAGCCACACCGACTCACTACTCGTGGAACAAACAACCAGTTAGTTCAGGACTCAGGCCCTCTGGTGCAGAGGCTGGGCAGACAAGCAGTTGAGGAGCCCAGGCCCTCTGGTGGGCTCGGGGCAGCTCCGGCCAGCTAGGGCAACGGCCTCGGGCCTCAGAGGTATCCCGGCCAGGAGCTCCCGGCCGCACGTCTGCTCCCTGCGGTGGCCGGGGTCTGACTGAGCTCCGGCGGCCGGCCTTTATACTTCCTGTCCCGCCCCTTGACTTCCGGGGGGCGGGAACAGGCGGCGGTGGCTCCGCCCACTCGGGTGCCTGCAAGGGTGCTCCCTCTTCTGGGCAGGAGGGGAGCCACACCGACTCACTACAGGCTGCTACTCTGAAACCAATACTACTAAGTCATTGCATCCAGAGATCTCAAAGCATTTTATAAAGGTGGGTAAGCACCATTCTCCCCATTTGACAGAGAGGTGTATGACTTTCTCAAGGACACACACTGCAGCAGTGGTGGTATTGAGTCCTAACTTAAGCCAGGTGACATTTTTTGGATAAAAAACTTTTTTGAGCAAAAAATGCAGATTTGGTGACACCAAAATGTTTTGCGAATTCATGTCAGTTTCACCAAATTGTTTCAGTTGGGGAAAAAAATAAAAAAATTTAATGTTGTATTTTGACATTTTCAAAATGTTTCATTTTGATTTTTTTTTTTAGTTTGATACAAATTTTGTTTCAAAATTCTCTTTTTAAAATGGTCAGAATTGGAAATGAACTATTTTGATGGTGTCAGAATGAAACATTTTGTTTGACCTGAAATGATTTTTTTTTTATTTGTTGGAATTGCCAGAGAACTGAAAAAGCTATTATTTGCACAGCTGTAGTTCTTAGAAAGACAATGGAAAAATTGGAAAGAGTTCAGAGAAAGAACATTCCTTATAGTGATCGAATCAAAGAACTCAATCCATTTAGTTTAACAAAGACAAGGTTGAGGGGTGACTTTATTACAGTTTCTAAGTACCTATACAGGGAACAAATATTTATTTGTGAGCTCTTCAATATGAGCAGAGAAAGCCAGTGGCTGGAAGTTGAAGCTAGATAAATTTAGACTGGAAATAAGGCAAAAATGTTTACAAGTGCAAGTAATTAACCATTGGAACAATGGTCCTGATGGATTCTCCGTCACTGACAAATTTTAAATCAATACTGGATGTCTTTCTTAAAAGATCTGCTCTAGCAGTTATTTTGGGGAAGTTCTCTGTCCTCTGTTACACAGGAGGATAGGCTAGATCAGTGGTTCTTAAACTTTACTGTAGCCTGCACCCCTTTAGTTCTCAAAATATGTTCTCGCACCCCTTAAAAAATCGTTGAAGTAGGTCAGTTCTTTATACCTAAATATTTTTTTATTTGTATATTACAGTAATCATTAAAAAATTTATAATGTTAATAAATACATAGGTTTGATTAAACAAAGTAGTTGTACTTACGTGCCTGTGCTTAATTTGTGTTTTCGATTATTTACCTTCTAAAAAAATCTGGCATGTCTCGCACCCCCAGAAAGGGTGTCTCCCACCCCCAGGGGGTGCGTGCACCCCAGGTTAAGAACCACTGGGCTACATGATCACAATGGTCTCTTCTGGCCTTGGAATCTAAGAATCTAACTCCTAGGTCCCTGCTTTGTGTACTAGGACACACAGCTCTTTCCTTCTACAATTACCCTGACCCTGGCACTCCTCCTCCTAACTGTGCTTGCTACGATACTAGATACCCACCCATTCCACCTCATCCCTCCTGCCCCTGCCATGGCATATACCCGCTTTCCCCAAGACGTCAGCCGAGAAGGGGTTAAAACAAGCATTAGAAACATGCTAGTGAATATTACACAGCACCGGGCTTTGGCTTTGTAATTTTATGGGATTTTAATTGCTGTATCGTGTGACACACCTTGAATATCACTTGGTGGAGAGGCGTCATATAAATACAGTCTCTTGTTATTTCCTCATATGAAGCTGCAAACTAAGAGCCCATTCTGCAGCCTTTGCTGATCTCAGTCGTGTTTATAAATGAAGTCCCGTCAACCTGTAAGCTTTGCTTACCACCCAGACCCACAGCTGTGTGTCCACCTGTCTGTCAGCTTCTTGCAGTTACCTCTCAATGGTGTGTCCGTGGCCTCATTACCGTGGGGTCTGAGCAACCTCATAAGCTTCAGTGGATTTATCCTCACAATACCCCTGTGACATAGGGCAGTGCTGTTATCCCCTTTTTATAGACGGGGAACTGAGGCGCAGAGAGACTAAGTGATCTGCCAAAGATGCTGTGGCAGAACAGGGAATGGAGCCCAAGTCCCCTCAAGTCTTAGGCTGGTCCCCAACCACTGAACCACATCTGTGTTGTCTTCTACATATTCCCCTTCACCACCAGGATGCAAGTTGCCACCTCCTTGGGCTCATCTGCGAGGCTCCTATCTATTCATATTTCAGTCCCTCTCAAAGACCCACTGCTGCATGATACATACAGTGCACAGGGCCGCCCGGGAGGGGGGGGGGCAAGTGGGGCAATTTGCCCCAGGCCCCGGGCCCCGCAAGGGCCCCCACGAGAGTTTTTCAGGGCCCCTGGAGCAGGGTCCTTCACTTGCTCCGGGGCCCTGGAAAACTCTCGCGGGGCCCGGGCCCCCGGAGCTTCTTCCGCTCCGGGTCTTTAGCGGCAGTTCGTCGGCGGGGGGTCCTTCCGCTCCGGGACCCGCCGCCAAAGTGCCCTGAAGACCCGTGGCGGGGGGTCCTTCCGCTCCGGGACCCGCCGCCAAAGTGCCCTGAAGACCCGTGGCGGGGGGTCCTTCCGCTCCGGGACCCGCCGCCAAAGTGCCCTGAAGACCCGCGGCGGGGGGTCCTTCCGCTCCGGGACCCGCTGCCGAAGTGCCAGGTCTTCGGCAGCAATTCGGTGGCGGGGGCCCCCTGCCACCAAAGACCCCAGGCCCCCTGAATCCTCTGGGCAGCCCTGACAGTGCATGCATGTAACTGGCTTGTATATAAACTGCCCCTTATGTTCTGCTTCCCATAAGCTCTGTCTGTCTTCAGTTTATAAGCATCTCAGAGCAGGGACCATCCATGAATGTTCATACCCTCCACATCATGGACACTACTGTAACCTTACTGTATCATCTAGAGGCCCCAGCAGAGATCAGTGCCCCATTGTTCTAGGTGCTGTACAAATAGATAGTAAGAGACAGTCCCTGCCCCATAGTGCTCACCTGAATAGACAAGACAGGGGCTATGAGGGGAAATAGACACACAGTCAGAGGAAGTGACCTTCATGCTCAAGGTCACCCAGAGGTCCGTGACAGAACTGGAAATCAGGGCCGCCCAGAGGATTCAGGGGGCCTGGAGCAAAGCAATTTCGGGGTCCCTTTCCATAAAAAAAAAGTTGCAATACTATAGTAACATGTATTTGGAAATGTAAAAAATAACCAGTGAAATACATTCAAAAATTAATTTTTAATAATTTGAAAATACACGAAATACATTATTTAAAAACATTAAATGCTTTAATGGTATGTATACATTTGCAATTACATAATGGGCTGTCGCTGGGTGATGGTGATGGTTGGTGCCAATGGGCTGTCGCTGCCTGGGGGTGGCGCTACTGTTGCCCAGGGCTGGGTGGGGAGCTGGGCTCTGGGTCGGGGGGTCCCCAGCTCAGAGGGGCTGGGCTCGGAGCTGGGGGTCAGGGCTGTGGGGGGATGGGGTCGGGGGGGTGTCCAGTTCAGAGGGGCTGGGCTCGGAGCCGGGGGTCGGAGGGTGACCGGCTCAGAGGGGCTGGGCTCAGAGCTGGGGGTCAGGGCTGGGGGGGTGCCCGGCTCAGAGGGGCTTACCATGCCGCTTACCCCTGCCTCCCAGAGCCTCAGCGAGCCGCGTCCAGGAGCTCCTGCCGCTCGGCCCGCCAGAGCTCGCCGCCCCGCCCCCTTACCACGCGGCTCTGAGCGGTAGGAGATCAGGCCTCGCCGGAGCCACGCCGCTGCAGCGCTGTCCAGGGCCGCTCCTGGACGCGGCGTGCTGAGGCACTGGGGGATGGGGAAAGGCGAAGGCGGGGGCAGGGGGGAGCTGCCGACATTCTCGTGGGGGCCCCTGCGGGGCCCAGGGCCTGGGGCAAATTGCCCCACTTGCCCCCCCCCGTAGGCGGCCCTGCTGGAAATACTGCCCAGATCTCCTGACTAGCAGTCCTGTGCTCTATAAACTAGACCACACTTCCCCAAGCCTCTTATTAATTTAATAAAAATAGATTTATGAAAGAAACACCCTATTCTTCTTCCACTGCATATCAGTGTCTAAATAAATCAATAACCGTTACAATAACTTTTTCCAAACACCAAGCAATACTTACAAGATAGCAGAATTCAAATAGGCTGAGGGCACTTTGGGGGGATTAGCTTTTACAGCCTCCCGTCCCAGCTGATGGCTTGTCAGCACTGGAAATCAGCTAATTTCCAAAACGCCATTGTGCACCATTATGTTAATATCACGCTGGGGCTGGATGCATTTATGCAAAAGTTTTTTGAGTCAGAGCCCTGAAAAGGTTGCTGTAAAATGTTCCAGATCTCTTTATTTGCATGAAAGGGACGTGCATGGTTGCTCTCTCTCATTTATTTATTAAATCTGAGCAGGACTTTGTCTGGAGAGCATAATAAATAACTCTGATCATCTTGCTACAAAATGAAATTAGATCCCAATTGTCATTATAACTGTAAAAAGTAGCCAGTCTACCACTGGGCAGAAGCATGAAAAGCCAGATAGAAGTGGTCATTGGTGTAATGGTCGCTTTCTTACCTTCCTCTTATAATTAAGTGGGTAGGTATAGGGGGAGGAATAGCTCTTTAAAACTGATGAACAATAATAATTTAAGGCCAAGAAGGACCATTAGATCATCCAGTCTGACTCCTGCATGACACAGGCCATAGATCATAGTAATAATTTGTACCGGGGCAGCACCAAGTTAAAAGACAGCCCCTGCCCCAGAGATCTTACAGTCTTTCTCTTGTCAAAGATGCTCTCCAAAGCAAGCGGCTATATGTTACCTTTCAGCTGCATTTTCTGAGGCGGAGTGGAAAAGACATGCCCTTTAAGCAGGAACTGTGTAAATGCACATCTTGCTGTCTAGGCTGGACAAGGATGCCTGTTTCTCCGTGAGTAGCAATCCATGGGGGATTTTGTTTCTGGAGCTGCCCTGTTTTATATTTATTATCTCCTTTCTTCAGGGTATTCAGCTGGTGTGTGATTTCACTGGAGAACCTGGGAGCATCAGGGAATCTTTGTATCAGTCTGGTGGTTCTTTGCTTTTATTACACTAGTGCCTAGAAATGAATTTCTCTGTCCAAAATGTGGAATTTCTCACCCAGAATTACTCCCATCTAAGGCCCAGGATGGGAAGATTCACTCCTGGGCTAGTGATAGGTTTCCTACAAATAAAATTGCCGTGGCTTTAAAGTCCAATACTGTAGGGCTAAAAACCAGAACCAAGATCTAAACAATGGCTGCCTAAATTAAGGCTCCAGGCCAAACCTTTCAGAAGTGTCTAGTGAGTCTTTGGGAAGACACTCTCTGAAAATGAGGCCCCTTTAAGGTGCCTCCACTTGGGCCCCTAAAAAATCAAGTCAGCCATTATTTAGACTGTAGGATTGTTAGGACAGGGACTGCCTGCAGCTCTGTGCTTTTCAGTGCCCAGACTACAGAGCCCTACGGTAATAACCACGATTAATCATCATCATCATTAGTCACTTTTGAAAATCTTGTCCTAAGTTCTTATTGAGCTACCTGTTTTTCCAAATTGCTGAAAACTCCACAGTTCCCACTAGATGGGCGATGTGCCCAATTGGGAAGGGAAGGTTCCCTGCAGTTGTGGACTGTTCCCGGTTATGGAGTACCTCCCAAATTCATGCTGCTCAGTCCTTTCTACCATGTGACTCCATCAGCTATCCTGTGTGTCTGTGGCTACATAAACCTCCCACACTGGTTGCACGCTCCGTGTTTAGGAACGATATCTAGCACAGTGTGGGGCATACATAATATTAATTATACTTGCTCATTGCCAATGGAAAATAGATTAACTGCCTTCATTCTGTCAATATCACATACAGCTTGCAGCTCTCTGGCATTTTTCAGCTGTCTCGTACGGTCCGTAAATAACTCTATCCATATGGAAAGCCTATAGGAATATATCATTTGCTTTGATTGAAGAAGAATCAATGATTTGAGGGCCAGATGTCTTTTTTTTTTTCCCCCTCCATGTTCCTCGCATACTCTTCACTGCACATAACGTCAGATCTGAGATTCCAGT
Source organism: Emys orbicularis (assembly GCF_028017835.1). Lineage (NCBI taxonomy): Eukaryota > Metazoa > Chordata > Testudines > Emydidae > Emys > Emys orbicularis. The sequence continues at coordinate 353,513,985 of NC_088683.1, forward strand.
GGGAAGAACGTGCGACCACACTGCATAGAACTGTCCATTGTTCAACGGGTCAGGGATCAGAGCCGTGATGTCAGGATATAGAGAAGTGAAGTTGGCAGCTGAACTTAGTCACCACCTCCAGTGCAGCATTATAGTATCCAGAGCTATCAGCACACATGCAGACGCTGGGTGCCCTCTGACTGGTAGGGTTGAAGTTTGTAGAATCCTTATGAGCCGGGGGAGGGGGGGGCGTTGAACAAGCACAAACAGTGAAATGTAAGGGCTGACTTTGAATACAGGTATATGTGACTGCATTGTAGACCTTGGAACCAACTGGCATTGCCTCGCTGTGAAAGACAACCCTGCTTACAGCTCAAATGTGTGTGGTGTGGTGGTATTCAGGGCCTGATCTAAAGCCCATCAAACTCAATGGAAGGGCTTACATTGATTCCAGTGGTCTGGGGCTTATTTGTGTAGCAAAGACAGTGTGCACAGCTGTACTTACAGACCATGTTGTTGGAAGAAAAGCTCCTTGCCATCAGTGTGGTATGTGGGGGTGTGACGTTGTGCAGCCTATATAGTTTTATAAAAACATGATAATAAGTGAATATAATGTAACTGGGATAGTTTTAGAAAAATATGGTAATAAGTGAATATAACGTAACTGGGATATGCTTCATGCAAAAGGTCTCTTGTAAGGTATCATTACAAAGCTTCCAGAGTAGCAGCCGTGTTAGTCTGTATCCGCAAAAAGAACAGGAGTACTTGTGGCACCTTAGAGACTAACAAATTTATTAGAGCATAAGCTTTCGTGGGCTACAACCCACTTCTTCGGATGCATAACAAAGCTTATAATCTACTGAGTGTGATCATCCGATTTGTATAAATGTGCCACTCTTGTATCTAAAACTAGAAATATAAAATATAACTCTGAGGGACTATTGTAATTATGTAAAGTGTGGGCCACTAATGATGGTTTGGAATCTTGATGACTCCCATTAACCAGGACCATTGTCTGCAGATGGCTGTGTTTACCTGTGAGTCTTCCTGTATATGTGTGTGCTGGCAAGTGGGCAATGAAGTCTTGCAGTGACGTGATCATGTCACCTGAACTGGAATCCATCTTTAACCTGGTGCTTTTCCAGTGAGGGGGGGGTGGAAACCCAGAGGGACAAAGGGTTCCCGCCTTATGCAAAAGATATATAAAGGGGTGGAACAGAACAAAGGGGAGAGAGGAGCCATCATGAAGAATCCCCTAGCTATCACCTGAGCTGGGAAGAGAGATTGAAAGGATTGGGATGGTTTTCCTTAGAAAGGAGGAGACATGATAAAAGTACCTAAACTAATGAATGGTCTAGAGAAGGTAGATCAGGAACTTCTGGTCTCATTACGCAAGAACAAAGGGACATTCCGTGAAATTGAAAGGTGGCAAATTCAAAACCTATAAGAAAACATTTTCTTGCAAACTGTGTAATTAGTTTGTGAAACTCACTGCCATAGGATAAAGTGGAGGCCAAAAACTTAGCAAGCTTCAAAGCAGGTTTAGACATGGTATGTGGATAACAAGAATATCCAGAGCTGGAATAACTGATTGTAACCAAGAAACAAAAACCCAAGGATGGTAAGGGAGATGAACCTTCATGTCTTGGGGGTTTAACCCCACATCTCTCACTAGTAGGGATTAGGATGAGATCTTCTGCCTAGTGTGGGCGTTTCTTGGACCATGGGTCTGATCCAGTCTGGCAATTGCTATGCTCTTATGTCAAAGTGAAGACCTCCCTGAAGTCAGTGGGGCTCTGGATGGGTGCAGCCCATGTGCATCACCCTGCCTGATGGGGGCCAGTTACGAATTTTTGCTCATATGAATTGGGTCTCCTTGAAGTCAGCTTGGGTGAAGGTTTGCAGGCTCAAGCCCATGTGCATCAAACATAGAAAATATGTTGGTTGAGAATCAAACATTCAGTGCAGCCAGCTGGTACAAATAAGGTCTGATGTCTGAGGGTCCAGGGCTGGAAGACCCTGCAGCAGTAGTGGGATTTGAAGATGGAGCTGAATGTAGAGGAAGGTTGTTTGCAACAGCAGCTGCAGTCTCATTCTGTTCTTTGGTATTTAAAAAGAGACTTCGTGATGTGGCTTCTATTGTATACGTATCCATTTATCTTATTAAATAAAACAAACCTGTTTCACACACAATGACTTTAATATAACATGATTAATCTATTGTCAGTTGTGAATATGACCTAGCATGAGCAATGAATTCATTCCTAAAAATAAACATTTCTGTACAGTGTTTTGAGGACCTACAACACTATTGTAAATACAAGGAGGTAGTTTTTGGCATGTAAACCACTGCCCTCTACTGGACAGAATCAGAACTGTTCAGCTGTGGGTCATAGCCTCTGTACTGCCAGCAGCTAGTTTCCTTTTAGTGAAGTGATCTGGTCGTGTGCTGTTGGATCAGGAAAAGCTGGGTTTGATCCCTGTTGCCACCATGGAGTTCTGAGTGGCTGCTATGCAGTGGCAACCATAATAGTCCTACGTGGCTGCTGTCTTGCTACCATATTTTGAAGTCTGGACATGTGGAAACCAGAACCCAGCTAGTAGTTAGATGATGTGATGTCCTGTGCCACAGTCAGACAGGAGAGGTGAGGGAAGCAGGATGAAAACACTTTTAAAAAAGAAATGTTATAAATAGGATGTTTATGGGGCCACTTGGAATGTCATATAGTTCATGGCTAACTTGTAAAGATGTATGGAATATTTTCACTGAGCCCATGTGACATCCTTCCTTCCTTCCTTCCTTCCTTCCTCAGGGAGCAGATTTCAGTCGTGCTTCATCCATAGCCCTTTTTAAACTCACAGTAGTTAAGAAAGCTAACTTGGGACCATTCCTGTGAGGTGATAAGCACCCTCAACTCCTAATGGGATTTGGCTGATTCAGCACCACCCAGAATTGGAGTCCCTAGAGATTTAGCCCTTGTAATAAAAAGCTGTAAAGTCTGTCCTTGCATTTTTCTGTGTCTCCAGAACTCCCACTAACTGCAGGATCAGGCTCTCCTGGATGCCTAGGGTTGCTAATGCCCCAGGATTGTCCTGGAGTCTCCAGGAATTAAAAAATCATCTTTTTAATTAAATATAACGTCATGTGATGAAACCTCCAGGATTTCATCCAACCAAAGTTGGCAACCCTAGCTGAGGCTGAGAGAGATAAGCAGGTTTGACGCATCTCATGTTCAATTGCTGGGAAGTTTATACGCTCCCATCTCCTCCTTGGTGTTCCGCCACCAACTCCAACTCAACTGCAATTCAGACAGGCCACCAGAGTTTACTCACCACCTTTACACACACAAACAATACTATAGGTATGGCTGGTCAAAATTTTTCTGTCAAAACTGTTTGTCTACAGAAAATTGGCTTTTTGGCTAAATGAGATTTTTCACAGAAAGTGTCTGTTTTCACAGGAAAATTTACACTTTCCTTGATAAACCAAAAAATGCTGATTCAGAAATGCTGTCACACTGTCTCACGGGAGTCGTAGTTTGGAGGCCTCATGCCCCCACTCTCTAGGGTCTGGGTTCCCAGCCATACTACAGCTCCCATGATGCACTTTGGTGGCTCAACAAGAAGGGAGGAAGAAGTAGTCCAGCCAGGTAGCCTACCCCACAAAAGAGAATAAGGGGGATGAGTCACTCAAACTACAAATCCCATGAAGCACCATGGCAGCATTTCTGAATTTAAATGTTCAGGTTTCAGACAGAAATTGAGGGGGGGAGGGGTGTTATTTATTAATTTTTCACTGAAAAGCTGAAATTTTCTGTGAGGGTGTGGGATGGGGGAAGGAAATGCATTCTCTGACCAGCTCTAACCATGGGATCTTTAATGGCCACATGTGACCAGGATGTCAGTTTTGCCCAAAAGATGTCTCAGTGCTCCTTAGCATGCCAGGACGTTGGTCCAACACTCTCAAAAGAAAGAGCACTATCTGTTGGATCACTAGTACTGCAGGACCCTTTGTAAAGTACCTCCCTGGAGGTCTCCCGTGCAAGTAATCAGCAGCCACGTTTATGAATTGACAAACTCCCAGCCAAGGATGGTGATGGCAGGGTTGCAGCCATCAATGCTGCTGATGTCACAAACTTGTTACCAAAGACCTGATTTTCTCTTTGCCTCATATCTAAACAGGCCCATTCTGTGCTTGCTCATGAGGTTAATAGTAAAGTGCCCAGTGAGGTTGATTGAGCAATGGGTCTGCCCTCTTGCAGGAACTTTCCTGGAAAGGAAAACCTAAGTGCAACAGGCTTATGACTTTCTACTTTACATTATGCCTCTTCGACAGCATTGACTCTTGATTCCAAACCAGACTGGATTCTGCCTTTGGTCAGAGTGCAGGGGCGGGGCCAAAAGACAGAGGAGGGGCTTTTTGTGTTTTTTTTCCCCTCCCTCACTCCCCACCCCAAGAGGTGTGTTTGTATTTATATAACAAAACACTAAACGAAATAACTGATTACTCTCCCTCTGAGCAGGGCGCATTGATCACCCTCCAGAGCTTTGCCAGCCTCACCGACATTACTGACCCTTTATGTCAGACGTTTGCCTTTCACCCTCTAATCCGCCCTGTATGTGTCTGGGAGAGCATGCGCATGGGAATGGGAAAACCAAGGCCCAAAAGCCAGCGTGTTTCTAACCCCTCTTTCCCAGTGTAGTAAGTTGGCTCCTCAGGCTATTCTCATAAAAGATTGCCCCATTGCCCGATAACGCTGTCTTTCATCCTCAGCAAGTATTTAATTAGCAAAGAGAAATAAAGCTCCTGATTGGGACGCCCTGATCAGGCTGGATTCCAGAATCCACCAGAGAATAACTATCCTGATTTGGCAGCTAGAAATTAGGCATTTCTCCCCTTGCTATACTCCTCCTTTCTCTCTCCCCCTCCTTCACACGCATCTACAGGAAAGTGACTTCTCGCACGTGTGGCAAGATTGTCTCCTTTGCATGCAAACTACTACGCAGGGCAAGCACCTGTTCAGCGCTTAAGTAATAATGCTAAGAAGATCCTAATGCTCTCCCTTTACACTGTTGTCCCTTCTTACCCTCCCCTTGCAGTGGGATCCTGAGTTCCCATCCCTGTATGATATGACTCTGTTATTTAATGTGCACACCTAGCCACTATTTAATCCTGCTACATTTTTCTCTCCCTAGCCATTTACCATAACATGATGTTTTCCTATTCAGAGTCAATGATCTCAGCTTCCCAGCCCCAAACTCTACCCCTATTATTTCCCTTCAGCCTTTCTCTGATAATCTCCGGAGTTGTCTATTTAAACAAACCAAAAAGTCCAATGATATCACATCTTTTAAATGCATTGATTGAGAGACCTTAGCATATCCCTTGGCTTCATTTGTTATGACTAGTAAATGGGATGGCTAGTCCTCTGTCTCTGTTTCCCCTCCCACACCACCCCTCTATACAAAGCGTTACAGCAAAGACTGGATTTTTTTTACTGTTTCTCTCTGTCCTCCTTCTCCAGCTACATGTGTCATTAATACTCATCTCTCTACCTAGGTATTCCTGTCACCATAGCATTGTACAAATATCTACCAAATTTACTCTGGCGCCATGGGTTAGGTAGTTATTATCTGGGCCCCTCTTGCTGCAGGATGGTGATCCAAAAACTGACTTCTCATTTAAAGAAAATATTATGTTTCTAGCACTTATGGTTGCAGAGAGAACTTCAAAAATGTGAACGAAGCATAAACGGAAGCAGTGCCATCTCCAGAAAACCTGCTACGATACCTCTGAGAGGTGTTGACCTGCCCCGTTCCTTTCAAGGAGAGCTTCTGCAATTGATAACAACTTCTTATCCCCATTTTACAGCTGGTGAACTGACGCATAGGGAGATTGAATGACTTGCCCAGGAAGTTTATAACATAGCCAGGAATTTAACCCCAGATTTCTTCAAGCTTCGTTCATTGCCTTAGCCACAAGCCCAACCTTCATCCAGTCCTTCTAATGTCTGTCCTGGAATGATCCATCCTGCGGTCCTGTATCGGAAAAAGTTACAGTTTTATGAGCCAAATTCACCCTAGTGGAGCTTCACTGAAGTCAACGGGGGTAGTGCCAGGAATGAATTTGGCCTAGTGTGTGTGTTTAAAGATTTCAGTCTGGTTGCCAAAGAGGAAAATATGATGACTGGAAAGTCCATCATACATGGGAAAGGAGGGGGAAAGCGGAGCAGCTGGCACCAGAGTGCTCAGTATAGTGCTGGTGATGGGTTGCTGCCACATGGGGCATGTCAGCGGAGGGGGGCCAGTCCAAGATTTCGCATGCTGCGCTGCATGTGTGTTTTGCTTGAGACAGCAGAAGCCTCAATTTAGCTGCATAACAAAAGTAAATCTGCTGCCGCTCTGTTTCAGTGCAGGGATATCCAGAACACTGTAGAATAGGGATGAATATATTTGTATGGTAGCTTGGTAGTTGACGACGATGTTTTGGCCATTAGAGCAACCGTTCAAGGTTGTTAAGGTAATTTACTGTAGGTTTGTGGTTGTAAATACATTTCCATTGTGACTAAGGATTCTAATAGATGTTAAGTCCTGCCATTAAGAGTGTGATGGGTAAGTTATGGGATGCGCATTGTTTTGCCTTTATAAAATGGGCATTACAAAGGAAGGAATGAGATTGGCTGATCAATCCAGTATAGCAATATGGATTGGGACTCATTTGCCCTTAGGTGTTCCAAGATGACGTGTACTTGATGGTAAGTGTAATACCCTCATCTTGGATGCACCCATTGGAAAAAACATACATTGACTGGAGAAGAGAAGAAGGGGGGGGGGGCATGATAACAGTCTTCAAGTACATAAGAGGTTGTTATAAAGAGGAAGGTGATAAATTGTTCTCCTTATCCACTGAGGATAGGACAAGAAGCAATGGTTTTTAAATTGCAGCAAAGGCAATTTAGGGTAGACATTAGCAAAAACTTCCTAACTGTCAAGGTAGTTAAATACAGTACTGGAACAAGTTACATAGAGAGGTTGTGGAATTTCTGTCATTGGAGGTTTGGAGGTTTTTAAGAGCAGGTTAGACAAACACTGGTCAGCCATGGTAGATAATACTTAGTCCTGCCTCAGTGCAGGGGCCTAGACTAGATGACCCATTGAGGCCCTTTCCAGTCCTACATTTCTATGATTGTTATTGATATTGCAGTAATGCCCAGAGGGGCCTTATTGGGTCAGGCACTGTACATATCTATAATAACACAGGCTCTTCTCCCAAAGACCTTTACATGAGTATTACTATACAAATGAAGAACTGAACCATAGAATGAATAACTCGCCCACTGTCACAGCTGCCATGGAATTGGATCATCCCCCAATGTCTGGGTGCTCATGTTCTGGTCCAGCCCCTTTAAGAGAATGCATCCCCGCCGTGAAGACCGATGCAAAGAATTCATTTAGCTTCTCTGCAATGGCCTTGTCTTGATTGAGGTGCTAAAGGAGCACTGGATCCAACATTCCTCTAAAACCATAGAACACTTGGTCCTGGCATTCCAGCTACCAGCCTGTGTGTCTATTAATAAAGCAATGAGCTTCTGCCTCACGTGCCCCGGAATCACAGATTATTACACAAAGCTCTTAATGTTGGCAGCTTCATTCCTCACAGCACACAAATCACGTGGGTGTCTGGTGCCACAGCACACCTGGTCGCTTGTTAATTTAGTGAGGGGCTGTAACGATGCTGGTTCCGGTGGGACCCAACTGAGAGTGCCAATTCAGGACAAATTGCTTAAAACAGGGCAGTTACAGCCCAAGGCTAGGGTTCTTCCACCTCTAAGGCAAACCAAACCAGCCAGACAAAGAGGACTTTGGTCTCACCCCACTGGCTAACCACAAGTCACACAAGCAATTCCCTTAGACACTCCAGTTTTCCAGTATCACCACCAGTGCCACTCGTTATGGGGACAGATGGTTATGAAAACCAATACCCCAATAAAAGAAAAAAGGTTCTCCCGATCGCAAAGGACCAAGCCCCAGACCCAGGTCAATATCCAAATCAGATCTTACCGAAAAATCACACTGTTGCCAATTCTTTAGAATCTAAAATCTAAAGGTTTATTCACAAAAGGAAAAAGATGTAGATGAGAGCTAGAATTGGTTACATGGAATCAATTACATATAGTAATGGCAAAGTTCTTGGTTCAGGCTTGTAGCAGTGATAGAATAAACTGCAGGTTCAAATCAAGTCTCAAGTACATCCACAGCTGGGATGGGTCATCAGTCCTTTGTGTAGAGCTTCCATTTGTAGCAAAGTCCCTCCAGAGGTAAGAAGCAGGATTGAAGACAAGATGGAGATGAGGCATCAGCCTTTTATAGTCTTTTCCAGTTGTAAGAACACCTCTTTGTTCTTACTGTGGAAAATTACAGCAAAATGGAGTCTGGAGTCAGATGGGCAAGTCCCTGCATACTTTGCTGAGTTACAAGGCGTATCTGCCTTCTCTCAATGGGTCAATTGTATAGCTGATGGTCCTTAATGGGCCATCAAGCAGGCTAGGCAGAGCTAACACCAACTTGTCTGGGATGTCACCCAGAAGCATAGCATAAGTTTGAAATACAGACAGTATATAAGAGGTGGCATGGTCTAGTTTTCAGGGCAACTGCCTGGGAGTCAGGAAACCTGGATTCTACTCCTGGTTCTGCCACTGATGTGTCCTTGAGCAAGTCACTTTGCCTTTCTGTGCCTCTGTTTTCCCCTACCACCCTTAGACCGTGAAAGGACTGTCTCTTGCTACGTGTCTGCACAGCACCTAGCACAATGGGGCTTCTTTACAGGTCTCTGAAATACAAATGATAATACATGTTTGGAAGCTTATCCAGCCTACCCAAAACTGAGCAGATCTCATGGAAATACCTCTCCTATGAGATTTCTATTATTTCCTGCTGGGCTGGAATTACTGTCCTAACAGCCTCTCTCATAGAATTTAGGCATTTCCTAGACCACTGAAGCATTTGTAAATGAAAAATAATGATAGAAAAGCAGCCAACAGAACTTATTTAAACCTCAAAAAGGCTTTGATTTGTGTTTCAGGTGGTTTTGTGCTTTATTGGTTGACCTATCCCTAGTGGTGGTGCTGATGTAACATGAGATACCCATACATTTTTATCCTACCACTATTAAATAGAGAGTTTTGAACCAAAAGGCAACATGCAAATGCCCCTGAACTTTATGATCTGAGTCTGGTCTTCAAGGTTAAATCCTATTTCTTTAGTGGATGAAACAACAACCGCTGTTCCAACTCCAAACACCCACCAAATGTCTGGAAAGTTTGGACCTGAACCAAACTCTTGTGTCTCAGGTCCACATCTGTTGCAAAGCTGCTGCTATCACTTCCTGAATGTAAATTTGACTTGCTGCCTTTAAATAACTTCTGGCCTGTTAGCAGGGATGCCCAGGAGGTAGGGGGGGAGGGGCAGTTTGCTCCAGGCCCCCCATTTGAGAGGACCCCAAACCAAGAACATAAGAATGGCCATACTGGGTCAGACCAAAGGTCTATCTAGCCCAGTATCCTGTCTTCCCACAATAGCCAATGCCAGGTGCCCCAGAGCGAATGAACAAAACAGGTAATCATCAAGTGATCCGTTCCTTGTCGCCCATTCCCAGCTTCTGGCAAACAGAGGCTAGGGACACCATCCCTGCCCATCCTGGCTAATAGCTAGTGATGGACCGTATCCTCCATGAACTTATCTAGTTCTTTTTTTGAACCCTGTTATAGTCTTGGCCTTCACAACATCCTCTGGCAAGGAGTTCCACAGGTTGACTGTGCGTTGTGTGAAAAAATACTTGCTTTTGTTTGTTTTAAACCTGCTGCCTATTACTTTCATTTGGTGACTCCTAGTACTTGTGTTATGAGAAGGGATAAATAACACTTCCTTATTTACTTTGTCCACACCAGTCATGATTTTATAGATCTCAATCATATCCCCCCTTAGTCATCTATTTTCCAAGCTGAAAAGTCCCAGTCTTATTAATCTCTCTTCATAAGGCAGCCATTCCATACCCTTAATCATTTTTGTTGCCCTTTTCTGAACCTTTTCCAATTCCAGTATATCTTTTTTGAGATGGGGCGACCACATCTGCACGCAGTATTCAAGATGTGGGCGTACCAGGGATTTATATAGAGGCAATATGACATTTTCTGTCTTATTCTTTATCCCTTTCTTAATGATTCCCAACATTCTGTTCACTTTTTTGACTGCCGCTGCACATTGAGCGGATGTTTTCAGAGCACTATCCACAATGACTCCAAGATCTCTTTCTTGAGTGGTAACAGCTAATTTAGACGCCATCATTTTATATGTATAGTTGGGATTATATTTTCCAATGTGCATTACTTTGCATTTATCAACATTGTATTTCATCTGCCATTTTGTTGCCAGTCACCCAGTTTTGAGAGATCCTTTTGTACCTCTTTGCAGTCTGCCTGGGACTTAACTATCTTGAGTAGTTTTGTATCATCTGCAAATTTTGCCACCTCATTGTTTACCCCTTTTTCCAGATCAGTTATGAATATGTTGAATGCTACTGGTCCCAGTACAGACCCCTTGGGGACACCACTATTTACCTCTCTCCATTCTGAAAACTGACCATTTATCCCTACCCTTTGTTTCCTATCTTTTAACCAGTTACTGATCCATGAGAGGACCTTCCCTCTTATCCCATGACAGCTTACTTTGCTTAAGAACCTATGGTGAGGGACCTTGTCAAAGGCTTTCAGAAAATCTAAATACACTATATCCACATCCTTGTTGACCCCCTCAAAGAATTTTAGTAGATTGGTGAGGCATGATTTCCCTTTACAAAAACCATATTGACTTTTCCCCAACAAATTATGTTCCTCTATGTGTCTGACAGTTTTGTTCTTTACTATAGTTTCAACCAGTTTGCCTGATACTGAAGTCAGGCTTCATCATTATGTTCCCATTACATCTCTGGCATTTAGGGCAGCGATGAAACTTCTCCACTCTTGTCTGTTTTTGGCAAGTCTTTCAATGGTTCCCCAGCTGTGCCCCAGGTTTTTCAGCTCAGCTTCCACAGCTTTTCGCCATGTTTTTTTTGGGCGGCCTCGTTTTCACTTGCCTTCAGGTGTCCATCTTGTTGCTACTCTGGTGATGAAATCAGTTTCGATCCGAAGCACATGGCCAATCCATCTCCAATGCCTCCTGGCAATGATTGTGCTCAGATCCTTTTGGATGCACTGTGTCAACAGATCTTGGTTTGAGATTGTTCTAGGTCAAAAGATACAGAGGATTTTTCTGAGGCAGGTTGTATGGAATGAAGATCGTTTGGACATGTCATACTTTCTCATTCCCCAGCATTCTGCACGATAAAGTAGTGTTGAAAGTATGCAGCTTTGATAAATCTTGAGTTTCGTTTTGTATGTTGATGATTTCCAGACTGTATTTAAGCTCCTGAAGGTGTTCCTGGCTTTATTGATTTTGTTCCAGATATCCTGGCTTGTTTCACCGCTCTGGCTGATGGTGCTGCCCAAGTATGTGAATGTTTCTACATTGGTGACAACATAATCCTCCATCCGTACTGGTGATGGTGAGGCAATATTAAAGGTCATGATATTTGTCTTATTGTGGTTGATTTTCAGTCCAATTTGCTGGCTGAATGCATTGAGTCGAGTTGTTTTTTCTTGTATATGGTGTTGGGTATGTGATAGGAGAGCGACATCATCTGCGAAGTCCAGGTCTTCAAGGGATGAGAAGAGTGTCCATTTAATGTCTCTTAGCATGTCTTCTGTTGTATGCTGCATTACCCAGACGATGGCAATGTTGAGGAAGATTGCAGACATGACATACCCCTGACATACTCCTGTTTTGACTTCAAAACTGAGCTCACTGTGATCAACACTGCATGTAAAGTTGAAATAGAAGCTTTTGATGACGTTGATTACATGGAAAGGAATTCCATATGCCTGCAGAATGCGCCATAGGCTGGTCCTGTGAATGCTATCAAAAGCCGTCTCAAAGTCTATGAAATTTATGTAGAGTTGCCATTGCATTTTAAGCATTATTCTATTATGTTTCTTAGAGTGAAGATCTGGTCTGTGCATCCACGCCCTTTTCGAAAACCGGCTTGCTCTTTTCCGAGAACGCTATCAATTGCCTCTGATATACGCTGGACTATGATCTTACACAATGCTTTGCTTGGCACAGATAGAAGTGTGATACCACGCCAGTTATTACAATCACTGAGAGTTCCTTTCTTTGGTATCTTCACTATAATCCCATTGGTCCACTCATATGGCACCTTTTCCCTTTCCCGGACTGATGTAAATAGAGGGGCCAGGATAGATATTGCTAACTCAGGATTTACCTTGGACAATTCTGCATTCAAGTTATCCTTGCCAGGAGCTTTCCCATTTTTTAAGGATTTGATGGCCTCACTGGTTGTTTAGCAGCTTCCTGCTTCCGATGTATTTAAAAAAAAATTGCTATTTCTTTTTGAGTCGTTGGCTAGCTGTTCTTCAAATTCTTTTTTGGCCTGCCTAATTATATTTTTACACTTCATTTGCCAGAGTTTAAGCTCCTTTCTATTTTCCTCACTAGGCTTTAACTTCCACTTTTTAAAGGATGCCTTTTTGCCTCTCACTGCTTCTCTTACTTTGCTGTTTAGCCACGGTGGCTGTTTTTTGGTTCTCTTACTATGTTTTTTTAATTTGGGGTATACATTTAAGTTGAGTCTCTATTTAAAAAGTTTCCACGCAGCTTGCAGGGATTTCACTTTTTGCGCTGTACCGTTTAATTTCTGTTTAACCTCCTCATTTTTGTGTAGTTCCCCTTTCTGAAATTAAATGCTACAATGTTGGGCCTTTGTCGTGTTTTCCCTGCCACAGGGATGTTAAATTTAATTATATTATGGTCACTATTACCAAGCGGTCCAGCTATATTCACCTCTTGGACCTGATCCTGTGCTCCACTTAGGACTAAATCAAGACTTGCCTCTCCTCTTGTGGGTTCCAGGACTAGCTGCTCCAAGAAGTTGTCATTTAAGGTGTCAAGAAACTTTATCTTTGCATCCCGTCCTGAGGTGACATGTACCCAGTCAGTATAGGGATAGTTGAAATCCCCCATTATTATTGAGTTTTTTATTTTAATAGCCTCTCTAATCTCCCTGAGCATTTCACAGTCACTATCACCGTCCTGGTCAGGTGGTCGGTAATATATCCCTACTGCTATATTCTTATTATTCGAGCATGGAATTACTATCCAGAGAGATTCTATGGTACAGTTTGGTTCATTTAAGATTTTTACTTCATTGGATTCTACGCTTTCTTTCACATACCCAGTGCCATTCCCTCACCAGCACAACTTGTTCTGTCCTTCCAATATATTTTTACCTTGATATTACTGTGTCCCATTGATTATCCTCATTCCACCAAGTTTCTGTGATGCCTATTATATCAATATCCTCATTTAATATGAGGCACTCTAGTTCGCCCATCTTATTATTTAGACTTCTAGCATTTGTATATAAGCACTTTAAAAACTTGTCACTTTTGAGCTGTCTGCCATTACATGATGTAATTGAATGGGACTTTTTTTCATTTGACTGTTTCTCATCAGATCCTACCTGTATTTTATCATCTGCCATCCTCTCCTCCTTACTAGGACATAGAGAATCTCCATTAATAGATCTTCCCCTAAGGAATGTCTCTGCCCAAACCACGTGCTCCTCCGCACCTGTCGGCTTTCCCCCAGCCCTGAGTTTAAAAACTGCTCTGCAACCTTTTAATGTACCACGATCACCGGCTCCTCCCCAGCGCTACACAGAAGTCTATCTAGATGTCTCGAGAGATCCGCAACCTTTGCACCAGGCAGGCAAGTCACCATGCGGTTCTCCCGGTCATCGCAAACCCAGCTATCTATGTTAGTAATGGGCAATTTGATCATTAGAAATACCTGTCTCTTCCTAATAACTGGAGTTCTCTCCCCTGGAGAGGAATCCTCAGTGCGAGAGGTTACACAACATCATCTGGAAGGAGGATCCCAACCAGGGCCGGCTCTAGGCACCAGCGCTCCAAGCAAGTGCTTGGGGCGGCACTTTCCAAGGGGCAGCACTCTGGCTTCTTCTTCCCTTTTTTTGTTTTGTTTTTTGCTTGGGGCGCAAAAAGCCGGGAGCCGGCCCTGAGTGGAGGTGAGCTGCGGCGGTGGGGGGCGCGGGGAGGGCCGAAGGAAGTAACCCCTGGGGGGGGGGGCAGAGGAACCGCTTCCCCCACCAGCTCACCTCCGCTCCACTGCCGCCTGCTCCCCCGAGCGTGCTGCCACTCCGCTTCTTCCCCCCCCCCAGGCTTGCCGCACGAATCAGCTGTTTTGCGGCAAGCCTGGGAGGGAGGGGGGAGAAGCGGAGCGGCGGCGGCGCGCTCAGGGGAGCAGGCAGAGCGGAGGTGAGCTGCAGCGGTGGGGGGTGTGGGGAGGGCCACAGGAAGTAACCGGGGGGGGGGCAGAGGAACCGCTCCCATCGCCCCAGCTCACCTCTGCTCCCCTGCCACCTGCTCCCCCGAGCGCGCCGCTGCTCCGCTTCTCCCCCCTCCCTCCCAGGCAAGTCTGGGAGGAAGGGGTAGGAGGGGAAATGCGGCGCGCCCGGGGGAGGAGGTGGGGCCAGGGATTTGGGGAAGGGGTTGGAATGGGGCGGGGAAGAGGCGGAGTTGGGGCGGGGCGGGGCCGGGGGGGGCGCGGGAAATTTTTTTTGCTTGGGGCGGCAAAAAACTTGGAGCCCGCCCTGGTCCCAACTATGGGATTGTTTCCCTTTGCTCCAGTTGGATGTTCTTCTTCCCTGAGACTCTCATCCTCCTCAACAGCACAGAGGCTGTCTGACGGGGGCTGGGACCGTTCTACTGTGTCCCAGAAAGTCTCATCTATGTACCTCTCTGTCTCCCTTAGCTCCTCCAGTTCAGCCACTCTGGTCTCCAAAGCCTGTACACGGTCTCTGAGGGCCAGGAGCTCCTTGCACCGAATGCACACATACACCACCTGCCCATAGGGTGCATTGGGTGTAATGCAGGAGTATTGCAACCTGGCATGCACGGTCACAGTGCCACTCGGGTTTGTCCTGCCAGCTCCTCAGTCATGATGGAGGAGTGGCCAGGCCAAACATGAATGGCTTTGTGAAGCTGCACATCAGGTCACAATGCCCAGAGCGGGGAGCCAGGCCAGCTCCATAGGATGGGACCCACCACTGCTGGGTGAGTTTGGGGTGAGCTTGCTCTCTAAGTCTCCCACCCCCTGGACCTCCCCTCAACGGTAATTTTTTTAGAAGTATGGGAGAATCTCAATTTCAGATTTTTCCCGTCCCCACAAAAGCCTCTGTACGGCCCTGCATATTAGAGATCTTTGACAAAATCAAGTCGCTGGTGATGCCATCTGTTGAATCTGAGAGCCTTTAATCAGAAGTTGTGCCTCTCTCAGGTGATTCTAAAGGCTGTGGGTTCTGTGCTCAGAAGGAAAGGAGAATCATTCTCTAATTCTCACTCTGTGTAGGCTGTCTTCCATTTTGTTTCCTTGGGGTTTTTTAATGTGCTTGGCCTTCCATTTCTCGTCTCCTGTATGGTTCATGTCCTAGTTCTAGCTTTCACACTCTTGTCATCAGGAATCTAGATTTCCTGGTGTGAAAAAAACACACTGCTAAGAGGTTCAAGGTCAGAAGATTATTGTATTTTACCTGCTGGGGTCTAGGAAGTGTAGTTGCTTTACAGGTCTCCATACTAGTTCACGGCAGGGTATGTTGTGCTAGTAGCACAGAATGGTGTTTAACAGTTCTGTTACTTATACTGCATTATCACGTAGCGGCCCCGACCTAAATCAGTGCCTGACTGCGCATCTGCTTAGTCAGAAACAGCTGCTGCCCAAAGACTTTACAAACCATATAGGTGAGACAGGCGAAAGGATTATTATCCACATTTTACAGCTTAAATGACTAACCCGAGGTCACACACTTGTCTTCACATACAGCGCTAAGGTTGCACAGCTGCACCGGTGCCGCGCTTTAGTGAAGACACTGCTACACCCATGGGAGAACTTCTCCGGTCAGCACAGTTAATCCACCTCCCCCGAGAGGCGGCAGCTGTGTCAGCGGGAGGAGCTCTCCCTAGTCCTGCCTATACGGGGGGGCTAGGTCGGTATAAATGCGTCGCTCAGGGGTGTGGATATTTCACACCCGCGAGTGACAGATACAAGTCTGTAGCGTAGACCTGGCCTCGGTCTGTGCCAGAGCTGGGAACTGAATCCACATTTGCTAAGTCTTTGTCTAGTGCCTTAACCGCAAGACCATCCTTCCACTCCGAATGGCTTCTCCGTCTGACACCCCTCCCAGTATTCACCATGATACTGTAGGTGTTCTCTACTCCTCCTTTGCCATTACGTCTGCATTCCAAAGATCCATGTTAGTGATAGAAGTACAGGAACAAAGAATACCTTCCAGCGTTTTCCTAACTTTCAGTTATCTGCTCTGCTCTGAGCAGCATTTTTCCTGCCATTTGGATCTATCTGTTTTGTTTTCTAGGCCTTGTGAGCGTTGGTAAAATATTACATCTTCAGGCTATAAGGGAAGGTTGGGGGTGGGGGGCTATTTATTTGTTTTTTTTAGTTCTGTGAAAGAAAATCTCCCTTTGGTGCCAATGCAAACACAGTCTGCCCCGTCTCCTCTGCAGTAGCTCAAGATGCCACCCACAGCCAGTCTCGCTGTGGAATGTAGACACAATTATTCCAACAGTAGCAAGTCCCACAGGGATTGTCCTTGGTTGACTTCTCTGTGATCATCTTAAAACAAAACAAACATTGCTTGTCTTTCTTGTGCTTCTCTAGTGTTCTGCTAATATCAGGCCAGGTACTGAAGGACTTACTCAGGCAGAGCTCCCACTGAAGTCAATGAGAGTTTTGCAATTTGGTATTTCTGAGGTGCCTAACAAGGGCCAGGTAAAACACGGGCCAAGACATTGGGCTTTGGTCCATTGATGTGATTCTTTAATTATAGCCGTGCCTGTCTTTTACCATGAGTGGCTTATACAGGTTAAAGAGATGCTCTAGCATGACATTCAGATCCAGGTATGAATTTCCCTAAATTCAGGGTGTCTGGAAACAGGGTTGTGGTTTGAGTCTATCTCTCTAGTTTGAAGCTCCTCCTAACTACTGCTTATATCTCTTACCTTCTCCCCAAGGCCCACCGCGGCTGTAACACCTTTAAGAAATCAGCAACTTTGTGACAGAGTCCGGAGACCTTGGTTCTGTTCCTACTGGCGTGAGCTCAATTTGTGACTCCAGGAAAGTCATTTAAGTGCTTTCTTTTTTGCTGTCCCTATATGTAAAATGCTGGAGCAGGGTGAGACCCTATGATTGAAAGAGCTATATAGGTGCACAACATTATTATTTGCTGGGACTCTGCAGTCAGTCAACATTCTTCAGAAATGCCTGGTGAATGTTCAGATGTGAGTGATGGGGCTTCATGGACCTTTATTCAACCTTCTCTGCCTGGAATCTTTTTGTGCAGTGAGGCTTTCTGAGAGCAGGTGTTCCAGTCCTGCTCCTGGCTCCGGGGTGTAGAACATGCAGTAAACTTTCTGCAGAGCTCAGTGAGGTTCATAGTCATTAAGTTAAACTGAATTTCAGTCGCATTCCTGACTCTGGAGGATAAATCCAGCAACTGAAACGGCTATGACAGTGACACAATGAGGCCCAGCCTTTCTGTCCTAGTGAAACCAGTTAGGAGTGGAGATAGACCCCAAACACAAACATGCACCTACTCTAGGAGGATTCAGTTCTGAACTTTGCTGTGCTTATTGGTACATATAACAGGTTGGATCAGAATAATCTCCAGCTGTGGAGAAGGGTGAGGGCCGGATCCTCAGCTGCTATAAACTGGCTTAGCTCCATTGAAGTCACTGGAGGGTCACAAACTTACACCCCTGCTGAGCAACTGTCCCAGGGTCCTGAATCCATTTCCTTCCTACCCCCAGGTTGCTATACAAAAGAATAGCTGAGAAGGCCATCTCCGCGGTGCATGCGGATGCAGTCACCTAGTGTGGGATCTGTCACCTATCTGCCACCCACCCATGGAAATATTTTGGGCTTGATGCGAGTATAGAAGCAGGCTCAGCATCTGGCCCTATAACAGTAATATTAACTAATGAAATCAAGAGCGTCACTGTTTAATTAGGAACTCTTGTTAATTTTGGGCTAAAGTCATGGGGACTTGATGGTTGTGTTGCTGCCTTTAACATTGGTCATCTTTTCTTTGGGAAAGGAAAAAGCTTTCCCTCGTAGGCAAGTGGCAGACACTGACTCAGTCACTTTAACTTACCCTCTCTACACATAGGCACATCATACATCATTTGAAAGCTTATTATGTCTACTTTAAGATGAAGTACGATGTGGAGCTGTCAAGTGGTGTTGTTACCATAGAAACAGGGATAAACAATTATACCATCAACGCATTAAAATGACCGCTTTGAAATATTTGCATTAGTTTCTGTTAGTTTAATGACTCCATGTATTATTTCAAGGCATCAGTTTGGATTTCTTTCTGATCTTAAAGCATCATAACAATCCAAAGGGTAAAATAAAATCTAATAATAAATTTGTACAGTTATGATTGAAATGTAATAAGACTGGTGACATTTCTAGTCAACATCATTATCATTTTGTTCTTCCTTATGATCTCTGTCAAAAGTGCCTGGGTTACCACAGTCTTCACTGCCTTGGCATGTACACAGTTCTGTGCAGGGAAGATTGTTCTGAATACAGACATAGTTGGACTGTGCAGTGACCCTACTGGTACAGGCACAAATAAGGTCTTGTAGAACTCAGATGTGATTGGGCCTTGAGGAATACAGGAAATAGTTCATCATCCTCCATTTTCCATCATCCGTGTTGCTATGGTGATCCAATATCTGGTTTACCTATATGCAAAGACCTCCAAATCGTTGTTTGCCAAGATGACTATTTTACCTCCTCTTCAAAATTGTCCTCATATGGTGGGAATTTGGCCAGTGACTTGTTCTTTCTTATGGCTAGATTGAGGTGCAAGCAATTCGGGTCTCGGTGGTCTCCTTTTCTTTCTCACTCCAGTCATACAGTACTGCTACCAACTTCCTAGCTGCAGAAATTGCAGCTTGTCCATGTATCTGTTAGTCTTTAAGGTGCCACCAGACTCCTTGTTGAGCTTGTCCATCACTCTCTCCCAGTTTGGCAAGCTCTCTGGAGCAGTAAGCTCCCTTTGTTTTGTCAACATTAAACACAGATTTCTCCCCAATACCAAATCAGGATGGCCCAGAGACACAGGCTGTTAACCAGCATACAGCAAGAAGTATGTTGCAGAAGTCAGGAGTGAGTGCGTCACAAATTGCATGCATGAGTATGAAGCAATACTTGTTGGTGCTGCTAATATTGCCTGTTTCAATCCACGTGTTATCTATGTGTTCCATTATTGGAAAGTAAGTGATCAGCAAGGACCCAAACATCTGTATCAAATGACCTAATCACTATGGTTTCTTTGACACCAAAAGACTCAAAAGCCATATTGGCACACACAGCATTCAGAAGCCTCCTTATGTAGCTCTCTCTTGAGAACTGTACTAGTTTTGGGTTTCTTCAACACCTCTAATGGTGATGGACTTTGCTACTTCGCCACTGAAAAAGTCTTCAGCAAGGAGAGTTTGTGTTGGGTACGCTCCTTTACTCAGGTGCATTTTGAACCATATATTCACAGAGGAATTTTACAAGTGACTGCATATTGGATGCCACAGTTAGAAACTTTTTCCATGGAGGCAAAAGGTGTCCATCAATCACCTGGTATTTCTTGTATCCAACCTTAGATCCTTTCCAGCGCTGTCTCTGCAGTTTTCACAGTTACTGTTGTCATATCCATCAAAGACTTCAGTTACAGAATTAGCTTTGTCAAATCCTTTTAGGACCTGCCTCAAGTACTCAGCAACCAATCCATTTAATGTGTGGAATTTGTCACCAGCCTTCATTTGTGTGACGGCCATGGCATCTCTGATGTACAGGGTGGTTTCTTTGTTGCATGCCCTTAGCTCATGGATTCTTGATCTTCCAGCTGATCCCCCTAATTCAGCTTTGTCTGTTCTTCTCATTGTCCCTTTTCCATGCTGATGGAACAGAGGTGCAGGTCCTCTTGGGTGATTAAGAACAGTTACCATTGAAACATCATGTCTGCATCTTGATAAGGCTGGGGCTCTGTGGAAAACAGTTTCTGGATGGATAGCTGCTGTGATTGTCCCTCCCTGGCCAAACTTAAATTGGGTCTTCTTGGCCATGACAGCAAATGTTTTGATGCTGGATTTCTTCACTGGGCTGAAGAAATTATGTGTCTCTTCAAAATCAAAGGCACCTCTCACAGATCTCTCCATTGTTCTTCACTAACATCTGCTATTTTCAGTGGAGACTCCTGTAAATCTGATGTTACATGCAGTCCAGTAGATATGTTGACAAGCACCTCTCGTCGTGATTGAGTCAAATGGGTTTGCCTTATTGTTGATGACATGGCTGGCAAGAGCTGTAACACGTTCTTCATCCCGTGTCCATGCAGAGGCAAAGACTTGTTTGTGGACTTTTATCTCCACTACTTCTTGTTAAGCCACCTCTTTCTCTCATACCTGTTGCATATTCACTCAGGATACGTCTTGTGAGGGTCCATCAGACAAGGGCTGGCTTCTTTCTGGTCAGTCCTACAATCCCACTTTTGTCCTTTGAGTCTTTGGCTGGTCTGCATGATGAACTCTGATCAGATTCAGAACCTGTTTTCTTTCCTGGGTTCAGTACAACTCTGACATGTGCCAAATTTGACTTGCTTGTGTAATTCTGAAAGCAACCCCTATTAGAGCACTGGTAGCACATCATCTAAATGAGAAAACTCATCCAGTCGCCGCCAATTCAATTAATCACTCATTGCATCTGCTGACAGAATCACAGAGTTCTGTCTAGCAGTGGTGGATTTTGATAATTTTCCATTCTTTTGATTTTTTTTTTAAACAAATAATCCATTTTTCAGAGTTTGTGAAAAGTTTTTTTCTCTTTGATGTAAGCTTTACATCTTCTGTCTTCATATACTGTAACTTCCCCAAAGTAAAATTCCCAAAGTATATTGTTAGCACCACTATCACCATTTTTCATTTAGTGCAATATATAGACTTGTGGTAAAGTAGATATAAATTAGATCTATATGTTAGTATCAAAATTGCCATTTTTTAGAGAGCACTTTGATTGAAACCCAGTATGAAGCAGTGTATTGTTATATTTAACACTAATATTGACCTGTCTGTGTAACTGAATTAAAAAGCTAGTTTCTAAAATATTTCAAAGGCAAGTACTGCATGCATAGACAATTACAAATTAAAACCTACCAAGCAGACTAGATGTCACCATTGTATGTACAAAAGCTTACAAATGGAGAAGGAATTCACATGCAGTATAAACTATGGGCATGCAACCTTCAGTGTGAGACTGACCTGGTCAGCAAATATCAACTGAAAATATAGAAAACTATTATAATTGCTTGTGAGACACCTTGATAAGTAAGAATTTGCAATGTGAAAACATTTCATGCTAATATTGCAAAATGTTGATATTTGCCATTTTTGCCACATGTTAAACAGCTTCATCATTTCTGAGGGGAAAAAAATACGTGCCCATGCAAAACCAATAAAAAGCTGTTAAAATATTGTTGGTTGGCAGCTTTGACCAATAAACACCACATTAAGGTGTTGAAATTAACGTAAACAGTAAAAACTGTACTCTTAGGCTTTGTCTTCACTACCCGCCGATCCGGCGGGTAGCAATCGGTCTATCGGGGATCGACTTACCGCGTCTAGTGAAGACGCGGTAAAATCGATCCCTGATCGCTCTGCCGTCGACTCCGGAAATCCACCTCGGCAAGAGGCGGCAGCGGAGTCGGCGGCAGCGCGGCAGCGGTCGACTTTCCCCCGTCCTCACCGCCAGGTAAGCCGACCTAAAATACGCAACTTCAGCTACGGTATTCACGTAGCTGAAGTTGCGTATCTTAGGTCGGACCCCCGCTGTAGTGTAGACCTAGCCATAGTCTTGTTGCAGTGTTCTGGAACTGTGCAAAATGTGACACTTGCATTTCGGGTGCTATTGTTTCACCTCACCTACAGGCTTACGTCACCATGCAACAGCTCCACAGCCAGTCTCATCTAAACATACATAAAATTAGCTTTCAAATGATGTATGATGTGGGGGTATGTAGGCTGGATATCTTAAACTCCAAAAATATGGCCCTTTTTTGAGAATTGCTGCATGCCTGTCTCCTTAAAATCTTTTCCCAAAACCCATGTGCTCCATACTCCCTCCCAGCTATAGTGCCCACACAACAGTTACATCTACTGGACCTATGTATACATCAAGTTCTCCAGAGTAGAGACTTCTTTTCGTGTTGTTTTTGCATAATTCTCCATAGAAATCACCATGTCCTCCTACAACACTGTGGAAATAATAACAAATGTCCTCCCGTATTGATGCAATGTCATTGGGCTGTGCCAAATAAATTGCCATTTCTGATTTCATGCTGCAAGTGGGCCAAATCCACCCTGACTTACAACATACATGGGGATTTCGTGGGATGTACAGCAGGGAGAAGGCCAACTCTAGATGTTCTCCAGACAGCCCCCTGAAATTCAAGACTGGCCCAGGAAATACAGGCTAGATGACAACTTTACAGGTATCCAACATGACACAAGGCTAAGGTGGGACTTGTTTTATTGTTGCATTAAGTAATTTTGTTCAACGGCAGAAGACGCACAAAGGTAACTGAAAGAATCCATCAGTAAAAAGGAAGGGACACAAACACAGACAGCACTGAATGTAGAAAAGGCTGTACATGCTCCTAAGTGAAATCCCCAGTCAATAGTTAATTAGCGCAAAATGTACACGTTGTCCCGAATTCTGAACTGGAGAATGGAAAGGAATAACAGAGCAGACAACAACAGACAGTAGTCTTAGCCAGAGGGGCGTGTTGGACGGTTGGGAGTCACTGAGATGGCCTTTAAGGATTTATTTTTGACATTAGGAATGCCTGCTTTGCAGACTTGCAAGCTGGAAATATGTTTAATCAATATCTGCTTGAGGTTCTAACCCTGGCTCCACTGTTTGTGGGTGTGATTGATGTGCATTGTGTTGCATGGGAATCATTTCCAAGTGATGGCTCGCAAATGTTAATCTTCATGGGGTATGTGTGGAGGGAAAAATTTACAGTTCCCCAGCCTGTGCAGTCTGGATGAAATTCACCACTTGGTCCCACGTCAGTCTTATTTTCAGAACATAAGTGGGATGTAAGTGGCGTCTAAGCCTCACGCTGACTCAATGCACAGGGGTGAATTTCACCTTCTGTGTTTTAAGTTAAAAGCAAAAAATGAACTCTTGTTGTTTCTGATGGTCAGCTGAGAGCTGGTGAGCTGGTGGATCAGGACAGTTCTGAATTACTTCTAATTACATAACAAATTACTCTGATTCCTAACATGGCAACACCTCTTAGATTCCCTGTGTTACAAACACACTCATGCTTGCTGGGTGAGGATATCTGAGTGAGATATTCATACATTTTTAGAAGTGCCCATTAGATCATCTAGCTTGACCTCAACTTATTAATCAGTGTTTTTGATTCAATTTCTGTTCTCCTTCTGCCACTGCTGTTTGCTTATTTATTTAAGATGTGTCCTTTCAGGATCTGTAGTGTTATATATTCATTGTTATTAATTAGCAGGTACATAGCAAATTTCATCCAGGAACCACAGAGCCCATTACCAAGGAAAGTACAGTATAATTATCCCTATTTTACAGATGGGATAACTGAGGCACAGCAACCAAATAAGTTGCCCAAGGTCACACAGGAAGATAGTGGTAGAGCAGGGACTTGATCCCAGGTCTCCTACGTCCTAAAATAGGGCCCCAACTGTTGGACAATCCTGACTCTCCAGGTGCAACCATTCTTGTTTGCCCCACCCAGGTTGTCTTAGCTCTGCTTACCCCTATGTATCCTCTCCTGTCTCTTAGTGTGCAGCCAACTATAGCAGCCTTGGGCTTTCTCCCATGCTGCCCCTGATGTTGAGGCTTCCGTGAACTAATAATGCCATCACTCTCTCCTCTTCCAAATGTCTTCTCAAGACACACTTCACCCCTGGTGCCTATAAGGAATTGATGGGTGCCCATAACAGGAATATCACTACAGGGTGGACCTCAATAGCTTATTGTGAGTATGGAGCAGACGAGTTTTTGCCATGCTGGGGTGCCTTGCCTGAGTTGACCATAATTCCCCCAGGAGATGCACACTCTAGCTCTAACGACTCCTAGGGCATGGCTGAAACCCACTGGGCAAGTGTGCGCTTCTGCCTGTGCTATACCCACGGCTACGATTTAATCACAGGTACTTTTAGTAAGTCATGGACAGGTCATGGGCAATAAACAAAAATTCACGGCCTCATGACCTGTCCATGACTTATACCATAAAAAATCCTAACAAAATCTTAGCGGGGGGGGGGGGGGGTTGCTGCTGGGGGAGTGGGCTGGTGAGCCGCTGTGGGGAGATCCAAGGGGGGGTCTGCTGCTTAGGAGGGCCAAAGGGTCGCTGCCTGGGGGGGGGGGGGCAGTGGCACCAGCTACCAGGGACCACCAAGCAGCGGCTGCTCCAGCCGTCCCCTGGGACTGGCCACTCCCCCCACCGCTGCTCCAGCTGCCCTGGGACTGCTGCTCAGGAGATCCCCAGGGCCAGCTGCACTGGTCACTGCTTGGGTGGTCCCTGGGGCCAGCTGCCCCGGGGCAGAGCCACTCCAGAAGCAGCTGGTGTGGCTGTCTCCTGGGCCACCTGAGCAGCCGGCCCTGGGGTCAGCCACACCAGGCGCTGCAGAAGTCACGGAGGTTGCAGAAAGCCACGGAACCCGTGACTTCCGCGACCTCCGTGACAGACAGGGAGCCCTAGCTATACCTACTCTGTGAGTAAACGGAGGATGCTTGTGATTCCAGAGTTGTCAATCTGGTGCGTCTCATGACCATTGGTAATAATTCTGGCACAGTGACGCAAGCTGACACCACTGACTTAGAAGATAAAAGGGCTGCTGCTCCCCCTTCCTAGGCAGGCAAAGAGGAAGCCACCGATGTCCTTTAAGCCTTGATTTATATTCTCCCATGTCAAGCTGCAGAGCAGACTTTAAATATCGACTGGATACAATAGACGCTTGTTTCCAGTAAGTGCCCCACAGAAGTCGGCACACATTTCAGAGTGGATTTAAAGGCACTTCCAAAAGGGAAGGCAAAGCTTGTCCGATCTCCGGATCGCTTCTGACGCCTTCCCTTTCCCAGCTGAGCTGGGGGAGTTTATTTTTCCAGAGTTCCTACCCAAAAACATTTGGCAAAAGAGAAATTTGTGGAGGAGGTTTAGCTCAAATGAGCACAAAAACATGTGTCCCTGTAGTATATGGATGCTGTGTTTTGTAAAGCAGAGCTGAGAGCTTGGGTATTGGGAAGGGGGAGGGGAGGAGATCTATTTACATAGATTTGAAAAGCAGGGGAGGAAATGATTTTCCGGTAGAAAATTCTCCCAAGCGTTGGTGGGAAGTCTCAGGTTTTTGGATGAACAGGTAGGAAGCAGAGCCAGGCTCTCGTGGGAGGGAGGCCCTTTGATAGCACAGTCTGAATCCCGATGCTTTGAAACACCTTTGAATTCTCACAGCTTTCAGAGCGTCCACCCACTCGTTTCCCAACCACACCCACATGTCTCTTAACTCGCTGGACCAGAAGGCTGAGTGGAGTCCTTTCTGCTCCAGCGCCAATGGGAAAGGGCAGAACACAGGGAGAGCAGAGCTGGATTTTTGCTTTTAAATGAGAAGCAAACGTAGACTCTCTCTCATTTCCATTTTTTTTCTCTCACACACCGTTTCTTTCACCCTTCCCCCCCCTTTCCCCCCCCCCCCCCCCGCTGTATTCACGACTGTAGTACACCGGGATGCTGAGCCGACAGGCTGTGGAGTTTCTGCGCGCCAATTCCTTATGCTTTTTCCCACGACCTTTCTTCGTGGCATGGGGCTGGTGCATGGACTGTCCAGCCCCCAGCACAAAAATACGCGATCCTGCAGATGTGAGCTGTATTTGGCAGGCTGAGTATTTGCATGTGGAATGGATTTAAAATATGGCCAGAGAGATTCCACCCTCCTAACTTGATATATGTCATATATAGTGAGGGTGGCCAAACTTTTCTTTGCACAGCGATTACAAAGGGTGCCTCACTTGTCCCAGGGCTGCCTCCATCTCTCTTCCTTTTTCATTCTATTTTTCTGCCATCTCCATCTCCAGACTCCTGTCTAGCCAACCCCCTTCTTCTTTCCCACCATGTGACACAGCTGATTGTTCCAGCCTTTAGGCAGGGGATGGGAAATGGACTCAACTGACATAGAGCCAGAGATGTGTAACTTGCATATAAATCCCTCTGCTGCTTTGATTCTCCTCTTGTTTCAAGGGTCCGGGGCAATGAGGTACGCTGTGTTCACCCAGCACTGCAAAAAGAGGGGTGGACTTTGGGGAGGAGGGTGTGGTCAGTTGAAACCTCCTCACACCTGTGTGCTGGCAGCAGGGTGTGATGGAAATCATCATTTAACTTATGCATGCACCTATATGCATTGCTGCTGCCATTGGGGCATACAGCTGCTGAGGGTACGTCTACATTTAAAAAAAACAAACCCAGGGCAGCAAGTCTCCGAGCCCGGGTCTGCAGTGCTGGGCTCATGCTACGGCTCTCAAAATAGCAGTGAAGATGTTCCCGCTCAGGCTGGAGCTTGGGCTTTGAAATCCAGGGAAGGGGGTGAGTTTCAGAGCCCGAGTCGCATAAATCTACATTGCCATTTCTAGTGCCATAGCGTGAGCCTTAGTCTGTAGACCTGGGCTCTGAGACTTGCTGCCCGTGGCTTTTTTTTCTGCTGCAGTGTGGACATACCCTTAGCGGCCAGGAGCAAGAGACCATTGATGGGAGAAGCTGAGCCACAAGGATCAGGAAAAACAAAGAGCAGAAATATTTGCTGTGACCATAAAGTGATGCTAAATTGGGACCAAGAGGCAGGAGACTGGCCCAAGGCAAGTGTTAGAAGGGGCAAGGGGAGAGGATGGTTACCCCCAAAAGTAGCTGGCCTTATCCTTCCACCTAGCACGCACAAAGCAGTACCCAGAAGTCACCTACTACAGGACAGGCCCAACAAAGAAAATAACAGAACGCCACTAGCCATCACCTTCAGCCCCCAACTAAAACCTCTCCAATGCATCATCAAAGATCTACAACCTATCCTGAAAGATGATCCCTCACTCTCACAGATCTTGGGAAACAGACCAGTCCTCGCTTACAGACAGCCCCCAACCTGAAGCAAATACTCACCAGCAACCACACAACAAAAATACTAACCCAGGAACCTATCCTTGCAATAAAGCCCGATGCCAACTCTGTCCACATATCTATTCAAGTGACACCATCATAGAACCTAATCACATCAGCCATGCCATCAGGGGCTCGTTCACCTGCACATCTACCAATGTGATATATGCCATCATGTGCCAGCAATGCCCCTCTGCCATGTACATTGGCCAAACCGGACAGTCTCTAAGCAAAAGAACAAATGGACACAAATCTGACATCAGGAATCATAACATTCAAAAACCAGTAGGAGAACACTTCAACCTCCCTGGTCACTCAGTAACAGACTTAAATGTGGCAATTTTGCAACAGAAAAGCTTCAAAAACAGACTCCAACGAGAAACTGCTGAACTTGAATTAATATGCAAACTAGATACCATTAATTTAGGCTTGAATAGAGACTGGGAATGGCTGAGTCATTACACAGGTTGAATCTATTTCCCCATGTTAAGTATCCTCACACCTCTTGTCAACTGTCTGAAATGGGCCATTTTGATTATTACTACAAAAGTTTTTTTTTCTCCTGCTCATCTTAATTAATTAGCTTCTTAGAGTTGATATGGCTACTTCCACCTTTTCATGTTCTGTATGTGTATATATCTCCTTACTATATGTTCCATTCTATGCATCTGAAGAAGTGGACTGTAGCCCACGAAAGCTTATGCTCAAATAAATTTGTTAGTCTCTAAGGGTACATCTACACTACCTGCCGGATCGGCGGGTAGCAATCGATCTATCGGGGATCGATTTATCACGTGTAGTGTAGACGCAATAAATTGATCCCCGATCGCTCTCCCGTCGACTGCTGAACTCCAGCTTGGCGAGAGGCGGAAGCAAAGTTGACGGGGGAGCCGCGGCCGTCGATCCCGCGCCGCGAGAACGCGAAGTAAGTGATTCTAAGTCGATCTAAGACACGTCGACTTCAGCTACGCTATTCTCATAGCTGAAGGTGCATATCTTAGATCAATCCCCCACCTCCACCCCCTAGTGTAGACCAGGCCTAAGGTGCCACAAGTACTCCTGTTCTTTTTACAAAGCAGTAGAGTGATTCAGTCGGTGGTGAGTCAGTACCAAACCAATACCTCTGGGGACATGCTGCTGGAGGCACTATCATACAGAAGAGACGACAAACCAAAATTCTGATCATTTCTAGCTGTCGACAGTCTCATGATCAGAATAGGGGTGTTGACTCTCATGACCTAGCCAAATCCCAGGTCTCCAGTTTACCTTCCTGCATTCTCACTGCAATTTGAAACTAGTGTACAGCCTTTCCAATGCATCATTCCTCTCTCTCCATTTGGGGCTCTGTCTCACTTGTTTGGGTAGGATAATTCCTTCCCTTATGCATCGTATCCAAAGCCCTTTTCCCCAGCTTGAGAACTTCAATGCCTGCATAGGCAAGAAGCAATGAGTGGGCCCCAGTAGAGCGTTGAGGTGCTTACTGGGTGAACAAGGGAGCTCCTGGGCAGCAGTGGAATTCCTGTGATTTCAAACACTACTAAGTTCTGCTGATGTAGGACAGTGATTTCACTGCTTCTGGCCCTTCTTAATCATCATAGAGCAACTGGACAATGAATACGTGGCATTACTATGAAAGCCACACTAACTGAGACCCTGGTGGGACTGGCAATGGGATGTATGGAGCTCTTTAAGTCACTGGGTCTAGCCCAGGGCTCCACCCACTAGGCTGGGTGAAAGGAATCAGTGGGCGTTACACAGCCCCCACCGCAGCTGGAATTAACTGGCAGCCACACAGGCAGGGTCTGTGAAGAAGCCCCAAGATTGAACAGAGATTGAGACAAACTGCCTCACTCTAGAGGTTGTCACTCCAGGGCAGAATTGAGGGACTGTATAGGTAAGAAACAACCAGAGAGCTTCTGAGAAAGCCTTGAGATGCCATTCCTGGAGGAATTGCATTGGGTGCAGTGGCTGAATGAGTTGTGGCAGAAGCATGTATCGTGCTGGTACCCATGCTGCACCTGTTCTCTATGCAGAGGACTTCATTCCCCAGTGTCGTCACTTTCTCCAGCACTCCATTCATTTGAAAAATCCAATGTCATGTGGGGAAAATTGCACTCTTAACTCATGAGGCTCCCTATCTATTTGCAAATCTCTAGCTGGCTTTTCCCATGCAGCGGAACTGAATGGATTCCTTTTCAGGATTCACTGACCGTCAAGCTCCATGATTCAAGTGCCACAACTTGGCATCATAAAAAGCTCATGGTCCACGTGGGCACAGGGAGTGAAATCAGAGCACAGAAATTCCATTGAAATTTGGCACAAAAGCCGAAAGTCCCTACCGAGGTCTCGCTCAAATACATTCTCTGGCACTTTTGTTAAAGTGCTGCCCTCAGGGGTATTCAGAGCTGGCTTCCATGTTTGGTTAGAACCTTCTCCCAGAATTACACTGGAGTGGTATCCATCTCACCTAGGCGGTAAGCTCCTTGAGGAGGATCTGTAGCTTTTCCTTCTCTCTCTCTCTCTCTGGTTCCATGCCCTTCTCTATACAGCACCAAGCACAATGGGGCCTTGATCCCTGATTGGGGTTTTCAGGCACTGCTGTAATAACAGGGTACAATATACAAATTATATGCTATAATAATGCCTGTCTGCATTTTTAATATGCTCACTGGTGTGGTATCTAGGTGACAAATGTAATTTAATTACCTACAGTGCACACCCCAATCCCGTATGCGCTCTCCCCTTCTGGAATTAGTAGTGCTCCTGGTATAAAGTAAATTATTTTAGGACTTT
This sequence comes from Emys orbicularis, assembly GCF_028017835.1. Taxonomy (NCBI): domain Eukaryota; kingdom Metazoa; phylum Chordata; order Testudines; family Emydidae; genus Emys; species Emys orbicularis. Next base: position 353,544,196 of record NC_088683.1, read on the forward strand.
GGAACAAAGAACATAGGCCCCAGTTCAGCAAAGCATTGAACTTTGAAGTCAATGACACTTAAGCATGTGCTCCATTTCTGGCTCTATAGCTGCAGTGTCCTCAGCTGTGTCGTCCATGCCTTGGGCCTATCATGTGCTATTGGATTAGGTTATTTGTTTGTTTCAAGTCAAACCGTAAATTACAATACAGCAGGGAACTAGGCCACCTTATCCGATCTTATTACAAGTGAGCAGATAGTGATCTGAGCATGTTTGTAGGATCTGCTGCACTTGTATCTCTGTTTCCTTGTCCTGGCCATGGGTTATTGGTTGTGATGGAGCCGAGTGTTACATCATCACACTAACACAGAGCCCTAGAATGTAGGGGCTGCTAGCCAGAACTCTCAGTTGTCACCATTAGAATTGGTTGCCTCGCTTTCTGGGTACCTCTGTTTGAGCTCCCCAAGGCTTGATCCTCACAGGTTCTGAACACACACAATTCCAGCAAGTCAGTGGGAGCTGTGGGGTTTCAGGTTCAAAGTGTCTAAAGTTGCACACCCAAGGATTGAGGCCCTTTTTGAAAATACAGGCCTAAGGAATGCTTCATGTCCACTTGCAATGAGCTGTAAGATGGGAGAAAGTGTGAACAAGTAGGTCGTGCATTGTACTAGGAATTTTGAGGCCTGGGTTCTAGGCCTAGCTGTGACCTTGGGCAAGTCATTGGGGGGAGGGATAGCTCAGTGGTTTGAGCATTGGCCTGCTAAACTCAGGGTTATGAGTTCAATCCTTGAGGGGGCCATTTAGGGATCTGGGGCAAAAATCTGTCTGGGGATTGGTCCTGCCCTGAGCAGGGGGTTGGACTAGCTAACCTCCTGAGGTCCCTTCCAACCCTGATATTCTATGATTTCACCTTAGTGGGCCTTTCTGAGCACTAGCATAGTGCACATGGTTTAATAATAAGGTAGTCCTGCAACCATCTCTTCATATAATATTTATTCATATTGCAATGGCCACTCAGAGCTCCAGTCATGAGCCAGGACCCTGTTGTGCTAGGGTGCTGTATGAACACAGAACAAAAAGACAGTCTCCATCCCAAAGAGCTACCATCTACGTATAGAAAAGTCCAGGGCCGCCCAGAGGGGGTGGCAAGTGGGGCAATTTGCCGTGAGCCGTGGCCCGGCGGCGGTCTGGGTCTTCGGGGATGGGGGGCCCTTCAGTGCTGCCAAAGACGCGGAGCGACTGAAGGGCCCCCCACCGCCGAAATGCCGCCGAAGACCCGGACCGCCGCCGGGTGAGCACAAGCGCCACAGCTCCCTCGCTTTGCCCCAGGCCCCCTGAATCCTCTGGGCGGCCCTGGAAAAGTCTCTCTATTTCAATCTGGGGGCCAATCATCTCCGTTCTTCGTTGAGTCTTCCCCATGGCTAAAAGTTGTTCTCATAGATTGCGGCTCAAGCATAAGTATAGAAACTGAGCATTTCTGCCTGCCCAGTGTGACATGTTTTTCCCTAAGAAGGTGCTTGCTGGAAAGTTGCTATTTGTACCCCCAAAAAAAGATTATGGAAATGAAAATAAAACAAAATAGGTGGGAAGAAGAAAGAGAAAAGCTTAGTATTGTGTACAGTTGTAAGCAAACCAGAAGTTTGGATCTAAACATGAGATGAAAGACTTGAACTGATACTATCAACTGAAAAGACAGAAAAGGATGAGGAAAAGTAGAGAAGCCTCAACCACAATATGATCAATATCAAGTGAAAGAAAGTGACTGCTTGCAAGGCTTATCAGTAGGGACTTCCATAGACCAGTTAATGATTGTGCATTTGTGTAAAATACTACGCTTATCTCTGTTTAAGTTGTAGAACAAGTTTTATAAGATTTTTGTTACAAAAGAATGTCTCTGTTAACATTTATGTATGGGAATGAGAGACACGTTCCGTGAGGACCAGATCCTCCAGTTCTTACTCAGGCCAGACTCCGGGAGCTTTTTCTACATGAATGAATGGCAACATTAGAAGCTGGTTTGAGTAAGTCTGAGAGCTGATTCTTAGCTGGAATTTTTTTTTAAACTTTGATCTCACTTAAGAGAGTAAAAACCCTGATACACTGGATGTTGGTCCCAGAAGCTGGAGGTGAAAAAGATCTATTAGAGAGAGTGCCATCCAGCACATCCTCAGCCCATGTAGGATTGCTCCGTACAATACAGTCAGTATATTTTCTAGTGCTTTGTCCAGTCCAATTTAAATGTCTTGGGTAATGGGACTTTACCAGTCTAACAGATGTAGGAAGGGATTTTCAAATACCTTCAGGGAGTTAGGAGGCTGAATTTAAAATCCCACCCACAGCAGTTAGGAAGATTTTTCCCTGTTGTCGCTGTAGATTTTCCTTCCCAGAATCGCACCCCATTACAACGAGGTGTATCCCCTTGTCACCCTAAATGCTTCCTCTCCAGCCTTGGTGTTTATAATAATACCTAGCTCTTATATTGCACTTTCTATCTATAGAACTCCAAGTGCTTCGCAATCTTTTAATGGATTTAGCCTCACAACTCGGCTATGAGGCAGGGAAGTGCTATTTTCCCCATTTTAAAGGTGGAGGGTTGGCTCTCGCTCTGCTCACAGCTTCTGAAATACAGTCACAAGTGATGTCTGATTTTAATGGCATGGCCTTTCAAGTGGGGAAGATTTTGGCAGAATATCAAGAAGAATTTCCTGATCGATCAGAATGTGGAAGGGACCGAGGAAAGTGATGAAAATCTGAACACTTTAGCCATTTAATCCTGCCGTGGCAGGGGCATGGCTCCTATGTTCTAACAGGTCTTTCGCCAAGTGTCTATGATACACATAGTGGGAAGATAAAAGCTAGGCTTACTCTACCGATATCAGTTACTTCACTGCTACAAAGCTGTTGACTCATAAATATCTCCTGGGGTGACTAAGCTCAAAAGAGTTTCTTTGGGCAGCCCATGTGTGGAATATGCAGCATCTGTGCAACTTCTCTTTGAGAGGCTGATGTGCCGATCACACAGGAGGCTTTACCTCTTGGGAGCTCTTCTGGTCCCTCTTTTCTCTCTCTACCCAGTAGCTGGGGTGGTAGGGAAATGTTGCCACTTGTTCCACGGTCAGTTTTGTTCTGAGCGGAGATGAATGTTTTCCGCACTGACCTCTCTGCTGAAGGATTTTAAGATGTAGAGTGGAGAGGGAGGGTTTGTGCAGAAGTTCTTATTTATCAGGCCTTTTCTGTGTTTTCCCTCTGGTTTTCCAATGCCATGACAGCAGCCGTGTCAGGGCACCTCCCTGTCTGGAAATGTTTAGGAAGAAATAAACATGCCTGCGGTGATAATGGTGTGACATCCGAGCCACAACTTAAAGGGATCCCAGTGAACAGTGGATGCGCTGCTGACCCAGTCCAGGCAGCTCTGGGGAGCTGTCCATGGAGATAGAGTCCAAGTGTGAAATCTTGTCCCCAGTGACTTCCGGGGGCCAGGATTCTACCCCAGGTCTTTTCACTGTTGGTGCTAAGATCTGCCACTGAGCTACCAGGCGCTTGCACACAGAACCTTTTTCTGTGCATGCCACAGAAACAACAACACAACAAAACGAAAAGGAGAAAAACTCCATTTTCTGGTCCTTTGCTTATTTCCCTAGACTGTTCAAGCTAGCAAGTTACTGCTCCAAGAGAAAGAGAGAAGAAGATGGGACAAGACAAGCTGAGAGCTACTCATCTTTATCCACACTCCACATGCTCACAGGGAATGGAGAACATGGACTATCCCAACCTTACTCTAACAGATGTTACCTGTTCAGTGCTTCAGACCTTGCCCATACTCTGGGCAGACTGCAGTCTAGTGGTTATGGCAAGGGGATGGGAATCCAGACTTCTGTGCCTTACTCTGCCACTCACCTGTTGTGTGTCCTTGCATAAGGCATGTAATCAATCTGTGCCTCAGTTTCCCTATCTCTAAAATATGAATCATAATTAGAGTTGGTTAATATTTTTAATGAAACGTGGCTTGTATATCAAAAGAGAAATTTCTGCAGGAATTGTCCCACTTTAAATTGTTTTTGGCTCTTGGCTGAAATTTTACTTGTTTTGGATGCCAAAATTCTGGATTTCTGTGTTTTACAAAATCAAAAACCTTCAAAAGAAAAATTTGATGAAAACAAAAACTTTTTCCATTCTTCACTGAAATTTTTCACAGGAGAAAAAACCATTTTGTGGCCAACTTTAATAATAATGCAGTATTATCAACTTCTCAGACATCCTGGGATCCTGGGTTGTAAGGTACCTTATAAGTGCAATTTAGCATTATAAAATTTCCTTCCTCACCCCAAATTTGATTAGTTTAACCCTGAAGCTGTGAAAAAAGGCATCTGATCTCATTTACTACTCTGAGACACCCTTAAATATTTTCTTGCCTGCATTTTCCCCCCTGAGTTTACTTTTCAATAAATTTTTCTTCAAGGAAGGATTATATACTTGGGCTTCCCCTGTAAAGACTAAAGCAATAGCAGAATCAGAAAAATCTATTTCCAATGATTCCATAGCCAGGTACCTATATCTAACATAACACGGCTAGTCTCTCAAAACCTTGGAATACTGTCTAATGCTCCCACACTGACCTCAGCACCAGCTATAATCACTGTCTAAGAATGAGATTTAGTTCCTAAGCAACCTCTCTCCTGGACTCCTGCTAAATTGTGACTTAGCATTTTCCAAAGCAAAAAGGAGACATTGATAGTGATGTGTCGAAGCAGCTTCCTTTTATTAATACACTTAACCCTTAGGAATCTGGGCTAATACCCAACTACCCATTGTCAGCCAACTGGCTACCATACTAGGGCTTGTTTATGGGTGGTGCTGTGTCATGGGGTGGGGAGGGGAGGGGAGAGGAGGAGGGTTTCTGGGCTAATATGTAAATTTAGGTAAACCCACATTCCTTTGTCCAGGACAGACCTATCACCTTTACCTAGGCTAGGCTGTCTGGTTTTAAACATGTTCTAGTAACATTAAAGAGCGGGAATTCAGAACTTCACGTATAAGGTGAACACATGCATTTTACAAATGACTAGAGTGCTATGAATTTTCACGATACCTTGCAAGGCATATTTTGTGCACACATCATTGCGTGTAGGATGTGGATACAGGGGTGCTTACGGACACACCTCCCTTATGGCCTGATCCAAAACCCATTGGAGTCTGAGGGAACCTTTCCATTTTGGATCAGGTCCTTAGTCTGTGTGATGACTGCCCGTTTTCATGAAAAGCCCGGCTGCCAGCACTTAACCTGCAGAAGGGATTGTAGGATGGAGTCGCCCGTGATCGCAGGGGATTGGACATGACCCGAGGAGGTCCCCTCCAGTCCTATGATCCTAAAAGGAGCAAGCCCCAAACTACCCATGTTCTACCAAATGTACTTATATGGCCACCATTACTGTAATACCTGAGCACATCACCGTCTTTCAGGTATTGGTCTTCACAGCATCTCTGGGAGGTGCAGATATCCCTGTTTTACAAATGAGAAACTGAGACACAGACAGACCACAGGACTTGCCCAACATCACGCAGGAAGTTTGTGGCAGAATAGGGTCTCCAGTGTCCCAGATTAGTACTTTTCACCTGGAACGCATAGGCTCCCTGCTTTCCTGTTCTGTCCCGTCTCTCCCGGTCGCTGGCTCTCAATCCCTCACTCAAGCTGGGAAGTGTCGGGGGAAGAAATGTGTTGCATCTTGAGGTCAGGCCACCACCAGGGAGTTGGCAGGCTGGCGATGCAGGTAGTGATTGAGGATTGATTGGCGATCCCTCGATTCGAGGACGATCTCTACCATGAATTTACATATGGCTCCAGAGATGACTCAGGAGTCCAATCCTGGAACCGCAAATCCACCCGCAGTAGGTACAGACGTTTTGTGGCAGGACAGCAGCCTGCTGGGAGAAAGTTCTTTTTTCCCCCTTCCTCCTCTCTCTCTTTTCAGCTTCAAGGACAAGGTGCTTCTCCTTGAATTGGGCCACTGCCTGGTGGAGGATATGGCGCCATTGGGGTTGGTTGATGGCTTGCTCTTCCCAGCTTGTGATGTCCACATCAGTTCCTCTGCAGATTTTCCTTTCCAGAAAAAGGTGGAGCCTCCACCTTCTTCTCTCAGTTGACCTTCATCTGGGCACCTTATCTCACTCAGGGCAGTGACGTCGATGTTATATCTCGCAAGTTCCCTGGCAACGATAGCAGTTCTTCTTTCCGGACGTACATTATCTTTGTTATCCATCAGCGTGCGAACAGTCCACGTAGCAAAAGTCACTGTCTTTTTATAGCTTTGTCCACAGGCAGAGTGATCCCAGTGGATGCGGTAATCCAGCCACGAGTGTATGAGATACCCAAGGTTTAGGGCACCTTTTCTAGCCCTCTCCCCATGCGGGGTGAGCAAAGGGGATGCTGAAGAGAATTTCTCAGTCATGATAGTAGCTGCCAAATTGCACCCCTGTCTCAGGTAGATGCAGATAGTGACGGAGAGAGGTATGGTCTGTCCACTGGAGCTGGAGGCTTTTCCTGATAGGGAAACTGAGACTTGGAGAAGTTTGTGTTTTGTCCAGGGTCACATAATGAGGCAGTGGCAGCTGGGACTAAACCCAGACATACAGGCTCTGTTCGGAGTCCTGCCCTCTGTTGGTGTATGGAGTATTGATAGGGTGTCCATCACTATGGTATCCAGGCACTAGGAATGTTATTTAAAGCAAATCACAGTGTCAAGGACTGGTCCCCTGGTGCCTTCTTGCCTGTTTGCTGTTATTCGGTGGCTTTCATCTGAGCGACCCGGGCTCTGTTTGAATGAAGGCTGTTTGTTGCAAGTGAGTGGGGCAAAACCAGGTGGCGGGAGAGGAGCAGGCATGGCCTCAGGCCATGGCTCCTGCCTCCGGCTCTTGAGTGAGACTGGGCAGTGGCGCTGACAAAGCGACTTGCTCTCAGAACAAGCTGAACTGCAGCTCTCCCTTCATACGACGTTCCCTCGGACATCGAGAGCCAAGGTAACAAACTCATTCTCTGGTGGAACTGCCTAAGGAATCCGTGGAGCTGCACCAGAAAGGCTCAATGTCTTGTTTATTTGCCTCTGCAACCGAATCGTCAGGAACCATATATCGCCTATTACACAGACACCATCAAGTCAAACGGGCTTTTCTGTCCATTTTACCATATCCCATGCTATATCTGCATACATATCCCTGCATACTGTGCCCACCATTTCCTAGGACTAGCGGACCATGCTAGTGAAGGCAGGGGGCTGGACTCAATGACCTTTTGAGGGGGGAGAGGGATAGCTCAGTGGTTTGAGCATTGGCCTGCTAAACCCAGGGTTGTGAGTTCAATCCTTCAGGGGGCCACTTAGGGATCTGGGGCAAAATCAGTACTTGGTCCTGCTAGTGAGTGAAGGCAGGGGGCTGGACTCAATGACCTTTCAAGGTCCCTTCTAGTTCTAGGAGATGGGATTTCTCCATAAGGGTGACCAGACTGCATGCAAAATACCTTCAGGAGGTCATATAATTTTCACTGAATATGCAGGATAGAATCTGTTCCTTCTCTCTCCTCACTGTATTGGCTCTGCAGGGCTAACAGGAATAAAAACCCTTACTATGACCATTAAAGCCGGCAGGTCTGACTCAGCATTCACAACAAGAGCAGTTCTGTTGAGTGAGATGCCATTTTTACTTAGTCAGTGCAGCACAGATGGATGTAAGCAAGTGCTTTGCTGAATTGGGGCCTTGGTATTTAGCTGCTTTGAGCCCACAATGAAATAATGGCAGAGCTGGGAATAGAAACCTAGAGTGACCTAACAATAAATAACCTGTCACCTTTCCCCTCTAGCTACTGTAAGTTGTCCATCCTTGTTAGGAAGTGCAAAGACTTCATTTTTGTGCCTCTTTATCTTAAAAAAAATAAAATAAATAAAATACACTGGCAAAGATTCAATGTGCCATAAAATGGCAAGCACACTGCTTCATTTGTTGGAAGTAGTTATACAGATTAAATTAGGGCTTTAAAAAAGAGAGAGAGAACATGCATTTTCGATGGACAGAGTTCATTCACAAGTCAGTCATTTCTCTTGCTCCTCGGGGAGTAATATTAGGCAATTAGCTAATTGGTTTTGGGAGGTGACCTGTCAGTGCCTCAAGGAGGAAATGTCTGCTGTGCAGTTTGACATAAAGAATATATTTTAAGCCTATCGTGACAGCTGCGAGCACCCCCTCTATTAAAATCAAACATGTAATGGCAGTAATAAATGCAAACTAGGAATCCATTGTACTGAGCGAAAAGCAATGAAAAACCTGATAATACATACTAAATTGCAATCACAGCCGGCATGTTATTGTATCAGGTTTGAAATATTTCTGAATTATCTTATCATTAGCACCACATAACCATCTGAGGCATTTCTGAGGGTGAAATCTGTCCCCAATCGCCTTTTTATACTCTCTTAATCTGGTAGCTCCAAGCTGTGTGTATAAAGTTATTTTTAAGACTGATGGGTCCAGATCTGATCTTTGTCTAAGTATAGGAGATTTGAGTCCAGGTGTTTGGGCTGGTGCATTTTAGAAATAAGGGCCAGATGCAAAGCTTTGCTCCATTTCTGTATGCAAAACATTGCAGTTTTCTGAATGTTTTCCACGGCTCTGGAAAATGTTCCCACAAGCCTGCCCCTTTGGTGAGGGTGTGTTAAGCATTGTTCTGTTTACCAGTCCTGAGCACACCTGGTGAACAGAGAGGAAGCAGTGAAAGGAGAAAGAGACCAGCAAAAAAGACACATTTAGACCCCAAACATCCTAACACTGGCACCCCAGCATGGCTTTGTGGTAATAACCTAGCCCTTGTGCTAATGCCAGACGGTGGTGATGTGATGCAAATAAACATCAGTCTTTTAGGAAACCTTGCCTGAGGAAAGCAGGAAGCCTCTTCGCCATGATTTCTAATCTGCCAAAACATTCACAAGCACTTTCCCCGTTTACCCATGTTTCCTTGTCCTGTGCTCTGAGTTACGTTGTTGGCCCATGCGAGTCAGTTATAATACTGGTTTCAAAGTAGCAGCCGTGTTAGTCTGTATCCGCAAAAAGAACAGGAGTACTTGTGGCACCCTAGAGACTAACAAATTTATTTCAGCATAAGCTTTCGTGGGCTACAGCTCACTTCTTCAGATGCATAGAGTGAAACACACAGACAGAAGATATTTATACATACAGATGGATTTCCACTCCATACGGCTAAATGCAGTGCCTTGCAAAGTGACAAACAGCCTTATGTAGTGGAGAACACTTAGGTATAGATCTGCAGTTTAGGTATTGTATTATTTGGGCATTGAGAGAAGCTGAGTGTCCACATTTTCCATTGTAATCAACAATGGTTGATAGTGCTCAGCTCCTCCCAGGATCAGGTCCACAGCTTGGCCTGTGTAGAACATAAGAACATAAGAAAGGCCGTACCAGGTCAGACCAAAGGTCCATCTAGCCCAGTATCCTGTCTACCGACAGTGGCCAATGCCAGGTGCCCCAGAGGGAGTGAACCTAACAGGCAATGATCAAGTGATCTCTCTCCTGCCATCCATCTCCACCCTCTGACAGACAGAGGCTAGGGACACCATTCCTTACCCGTCCTGGCTAATAGCCATTAATGGACTTAACCACCATGAATTTATCCAGTTCTCTTTTAAACTCTGTTATAGTCCTAGCCTTCACAACCTCCCCAGGTAAGGAGTTCCACAAGTTGACTGTGCGCTGCGTGAAGAAGAACTTCCTTTTATTTGTTTTAAACCTGCTGCCTATTAATTTCATTTGATGACCCCTAGTTCTTGTATTATGGGAATAAGTAAATAACTTTTCCTTATCCACTTTCTCCACATCACTCATGATTTTATATACCTCTATCATATCCCCCCCTTAGCCTCTTTTCCAAGCTGAAGAGTCCTAGCCTCTTTAATCTCTCCTCATATGGGACCCGTTCCAAACCCGTTCCAAACGGATTCAGTACAGGATGCTGTACTGAATCCGTCTAGCCCTTCTGGGCTGAACTATAAATCTAGAGTAACTCCACTGAGGTCAATAGAGTTATTGCCATTTATGCCAGAGTAGCAGAGCAGAATTTGACCTTTATCCAAACTGTTGTGTCTGCAGGGCTGGTTGTGTCTGATAGGGTGGGCAGGTGGTTGCTTAGGGCAGCAAAATATTTATGTTGGTGACAGTTTAATGTGCGAGTGGCTGCTGTCTGTAAAGGGCCATGCATTGTCCAGTTCATTTAGAGCAGCAAAATTCCCTGAAGTGTTGCTACGTTGCCTTGGGTTTGTTGGTCTGTGTTCTCCACAACAGCTTTAAAGGTAAAGTACATCCAGAGCGCCGCAAGAGCCATTTTACCCAAAATGATAACCATCAATAAAAGTCCTCAAAGGTTTTAATACAGTCAGTTGTGGTTTAAATCACAAGTGGGATTTTAAAACATATGGGCTTACTTCTAGTCCTGGAAACAAAGCAAGATCTAAGTATTCGCTGGCTGTCTTGAGGATGTCAGCTGATTGACACAGGGAAATGAAAGGATTTCTTCCCATCCCACAACTCTATGTACAAGAGTGCAGTATTGGGATCTGCGGGGAGAGAGGAGGGCATGGCAGGGGGATCAATGAGTGCTGCGGATATTCGACTGGATGGACTTGCAAGGCAAAGGGTGTGTTTTCAGAAATACAAGCTCCCAACTTACAAGACAAGTTGCCATTGATCATAATATTTTCATTTCTATTGACCTTTTAGCACAACAAACTTGACCAAAAAAAAAAAAAAAAAACTCACTGAAATGCAGCCACCTGTGGAGTAGGATGTGGCAGCAAAGGGTACTGAAGGTTTAACAGTGTTGCCAATTTGCATGATACATGGTGTTTTTTCTTAAATCTCCAGTTTCTGGAGTCATGTGATTATGTGAGAATCTCAGCTTTCATTGAAAAATAAAACGTAGTTTCTAGCCCCGATGGTTGCATAGAAAAAGCTTGAAAGCATGAGTTCTTAAGGCTCCAGTGCCAGAAGACACAAAAAGACCCAAAATACAAGATTTTTTTAATTAAAAAAAAAACCTTGTGATACTTTTTAAGCCAATGTCATGATTTTTGGGGGCTAGACTCATAATTGGTAAATGCTTGTGGTTGTAATTTAACATGTGCAAAGTACTTTTAAAGGTATCAAACCCTTAGTTGGGGATTGGTCCTCCTTTGAGCAGGGGGTTGGACTAGATGACCTCCTGAGGTCCCTTCCAACCCTGATATTCTATGCTTCTATGATTCTGTGGATGGGTCTAGACTTGGATTTTTCAGCAAATATTTCCCACCATTGCTAATGCCCCCACGGCTCCACTTGTGGTTGCAACAGCACTAGTATAGATGGGCCTCCCAGGGCCACCAGTAAACTTCACACCATGTCATTTAACCCTGCCCAGAGCAGGCACATTTGTCATGGTGCTTTAAAAACCAGTGGCCACCTGGAGCCCTTTCTACCCCAGCGCTGTTGCTGCTATAGTGGAGCTGTGTGGGAGCTAGCAATGGTGGGAAGAGGTGGCTGCATTTCAGAGACAAAGGCAGGGCAATGATTTCCCTCCCCACCACATAGTTAATCCCTTTCCAGGGTTTGGAGGCAGGCACTGTGCAGGGAAAGTGTGGTTCTAGCCATTGTGCAGAGCCAGTCCTGACCTCGCCCATGTTACCCCTACTGCTTTGTGGGAAATCTCATTATTTCTCAAGTAGGAGCTGGTCAGAAATTTTCCAGTGGTGCCATTTTCCACTGGAAGATGTCGGTTCACTGAAACCTTTTGCAGGAACATATCCATTTTGTCAAAGTTTTCACTAGACATTAGCAAAACATTGTGTTTCGACTTCATCATTTTGACTTGGTAAATTATAAATTATGATATATAATAAAAGTCAGAACAACTTTTCACCCCGATTCGATTTCTAAAAGCTTTGCTCTAGTTCTCACAGGAATTGTTTCGGGGACGTCCTCTGGCCTGTGCTATGCAGGAGGTCAGTGAGGTGATCACAGTGGTCCTTTCTGGCCTTAGAATGGATGAATCTATGAAACCAAATTTTGAAATATCAGAATTTCCCATGAGGCGGAAATCCCAAATTTCAACCAGTTCTACCCCCAGCCTTCACGCCTGAGGTGCCCGCTTCTCCCAGAGAGGCGTAAGGAGCTGAAGCCGGGGGCATGGAAGCACCCATGTGGAGTTGGTAATGTGCAAGAGCAGGGGGTCAGGGCTGATGGCAGAGAGGTGGGGCGTGCTGGAAGCGCTCTGGGCAGTGGGGCCCAGGGCGTGTTAGTGCCGTAAGGGTGATAGAGAGGGTATTTCTCAGCCTTTTCACGTTGGCCAACCCCATTCAAAGTCCAAAGTTCTCACAACCCTGCCCCTTACATTTGTTTGTGTGTGTGCTTCGAGAGGCTGACAGAGAATACTGAAGGCTAAGGATATGTGGGGAGTGGGGGAGTGAGATTTTCTTTCTTTAGATTGCAATAACCTTTTCAGTTCCCCATTGCCTGTCATGTACCCCACCGCCCCCGGGGGAGGGAGGGGGGGGGGAGGGAGGTGTGACTCATCAGCTGAGAAACATTGTTATAGCTCTACAGGTCAGGCACTAGTCTTCCACCTGCCCAGGAATGCAGTCAATGCAGCTTTTGAACCTGTACGTGTCTACAACATTTTTGTCTCTCACTGGATCTTCCCATGGAAGACTCTCCAAAACAGGTTGCTACGCTCCAGTGCCCTGCATGTGGCACAGTCACCCACAGCCCGGTGGGAATATTTCTGTGCAGCACAGCAAAGCTCTGCTTAGCTTTCTGGGCAGAGTCTAACCACTGCCACTTTGCATCCATCCCATGAGCGAGCCAGCCCTTCCCTTCTTCTTTCAGAATCTAGGCAGCCAGGCCCTGCCTGCAGACAGCCTCTTCATCTCGTCGCTCGTATTAATCCATCAAACCATACTGCCTAATGGATCTGTCTCTGGCCATGCAGAAGAGCCAGGATGGGGGCGGGGGGAGGGTGAGCGTGCTGAAGGGGCAATGAAATAAGAACGCTGTGCAGGAACAAGTCTGCCTTCGGTGCTGTACCGCCCATCTCGACTCTTTGTGCTTTTCAGAGAGGAGGGGAAGAGAATGAAGTCCCCGAGTAATTCTGCTGCACTTTCCCACTTTACACAGCATGTAGTTAACCCAGAGAGACCAGACCACGCAGCCAGCCTTAGCTGGGAAACAAGTGCTGCTTCAGCATCCTTGTTATTAAATGTTTGTATTCAGTAACACCTAGAGGCTCCCACCTAGATCAGGGCCCCGGTGTGTTAGGGCAGGGGTGGCCAACCTGAGCCTGAGAAGGAGCCAGAAATTACCAATGGACATTGCCAAAGAGCCACAGTAATACGTCAGCAGCCCCCCTCAGCTCCCCCCCACTCCCAGCGCCTCCCACCCACCGGCAGCCCCACCGATCAGCGCCTCTCCCTCCCTCCCCGCACCTCCCGATCAGCTGTTTCGTGGCGTGCAGGAGGCTCTAGGGGGGAGGGAGAGGAGCAAGGGCACAGCAGGCTCAGGGGAGGGGGCGGGAAGGGGTGGAGAGGGGGAAGGGCCTGTGGCAGAGCCAGGGGTTGAGTAGTGAGCGCCCCCCCCGGCACATTGGAAAGTTGGCGCCTGTACAAGGAGCCGCATATTAACTTCTGAAGAGCCACATGTGGCTCTGGAACCACAGGTTGGCCACCCCTGTGTTAGGGGCTGAACCTACAGAAGGTCAGACTAGCTCTGGTGGTCCCTTCTGGCCTTCAACCCTCTGACTCCATGACTCTATCCTAAGAGGCCAGACCCTGCCCCAAAGAGTTTGCTGTCCAAACAGACTTGGCAACGGCTGAGCCAGCTGCCAGGAGGTGGGTTGCTTGGAGACCATATGCTGGGCACCTGGGAAGGTTCCCAGCATCAGGAAGGCTGAGCAGGGAAGGACCTGCTATGAACATGAATCCCAACCCACCTCCCTGTTTGGGGAAACTCTCCCTCTGTCCCAAGACTTTTGCCCTTTACCCCCACTGGCCACCCAAACCTATAAAATGGCAGGTTCCCAGGGTGCCATCCATCTGGAATCTAGTCAGCACTCTAAAGGTTAATAATTCATATTCCCATTTCTGGTTTGGCCAGTTCATGCACTATGGTCTGGTCTACCCTGAAAAGTGACATCAGCCTAGCTATGTCTCCTGGGGTGTGAAAAATCCACACCCCTGAGCGGTGTAGGTAAGATGACCTAAACCCTGGTGTAGACAGCACTAGGTCGACAGAAGAATTCAGCCTAGCTTCCGCCTCTCGGGGAGGTGGATTACCTACAGTGACAGGAGAACCCCGCCCATCACTGCACTCAATGTCTACCCTGAAGCGCTACAGTGGCGCAGACTCAGCACTGCAGCTGTGCTGCAGTAGCGTTTTCAGTGTAGACGTACCCTATGTACTTTCCTACCCACCCCAGTACTAGAACTTCCCCCTTTGCAGAACTATACAGAGACCCTGGTAGCTCACTCATCGGGCTTGATCCACTTACCTCATTTTACACCGGTGTAACTCCACTGAAGTCAGCAGAGTTACGCCAATGTGAGATCAGAATTGGACCCACTGGGTTTCTTTTCTTTCTGTTATTATAAAGACTTGTGGGAAATGGCTGGAAGTCTATGGAGAATAGCCATCAAAACTGCACCCCAGGGAATCTGGGTGTACAGCATGTGGTGGCAGCTCTGGGACTGAAGCCCAGATGGATCGCTGTGTCTGACGGCCAGTGTTTTCACTGGCAGAATTTTAAGTGCTTTAATAAATACTCCCTACTGGAAATCCTAGTTGGAAATTATTTTTAATCTGACTACTCCTGGTTCTATCTGACACCTAGGTTTTTGAAAAAACATAATGGGCTACTGCAGGGGTTCTCAAACTGGGGGTTGTGACCCCTCAGGGGGTCACAAGGTGGTCACATGGGGGTCACGAGCTGTCAGCTTTGTGAGGCTGATAGTCCTGTGCCGCCATTAAATTACCTTCCCCCCATTTTTAATTTATAAGGAGGGTCACACTCAGAGGCTTGCTGTGTGAAAGGGGTCACCAGTACAAAAAGCTGAAAACCACTGGTCTACTGTTTCCTGGGACTACTGATCCTTTAATAGAGACCAGTAGAAACCAATTAGAGATTGGTATAAATGAGCAGAGACCAGCCAATGAGTTATTTCTAATACAGTACAACCCACTGGAATTTCCAGGAGGGATACTTGTTCAGCATCCACGTTATTAAGCCTTGTAAGGAAAAGGCACTGCAGGATGCACTGCTGGTATCCAGCAGGCCATGCTCCTACCGAGCCAATGCCCAGCGTGATGTTCTTGGTCAACGTACAGGTGGAGGTGCTGTTTTTCAGGTAATGAGTAAAACCACTCCAGATCATTACAGATCCCAGTGTCACTTTCCACATGAGGTGTTAAATCTGGGATCCTGACCACATTTCAGCCTAGGCAATTCTGTCCTGTGGTCCCATTCAGACTAGTGTTCTTCACTTCTTATCTTAAATGGTTCATTGTTACTGTGCTCTGTTAAACAGCTGATGTGTTCCACACAAGTAATGGCAGCATTTCAACACTTAGTGAAGTGGTCTCTGAAGATAGTTGCGAAGCTTTGCTATTCTTCACAATGAAAGGTGCTAAATAAATGTAAAGTTATAATAATCCCTAAACCTTAGATAGAGTTTGGTTTTCTGTCTATCATCCAAAGTGTAATTTCTTTCTTCCCCACACACTATATTCTTGGGTGCTATAAAAGTATAAGTGATATTTATATTCACAGGTTCTGTTTCCCCAGCCAATCAGAGCTCTTTTCAGTTGACACCTAACTCATTTGTAAAATAGATTTTCAACTCTTTCATAATGGACTGCAGAGGAAACAGGGACTTAAATGGCTCCTGTCTAGCCTATAAATATTCAGGTTGAGAAGTTCTTTATGCCACTCGGAGGAACATCTATCATACAAGGCGGCAGAACTTAAATAGACTAGAGGGTCAGGAAAGGGACAAACTTAAAAAAAGAGAGAGTTGCATCTGCAAAGTTTGAGGTGAAATGATTTGCCCAAGGTCACAAAGGGGTCTGTAGCAGAGCTGGGAATGAACCCCAGGCTCCCGACTCCCAGTCCCATGCTGTGACCTAAACAGAGGGCTCTGGTCTTAAGGGTTGCCAGTGTGGGACCCTACTCAATTCAGTGCAAAGAATATTAAAGAAGGGGGGAAAAGCAGATTTTTTGTTTCTGCTCTGTGGTTAACTTTGACCCGGATCCTGCAATGGGACCCACGCTGAGACCCGCTGATTTCAGCGAGACTCGGGGACACCGCATAGCTGTACAGCTCCACCCATGTGGATCTCACTGCAGGATCAGTAATTATGGTTAATAAAGGAGCATCTGCCCCATTAGTCAGAGAATCAGGCTTAGTTGTTTACAGTCTCCCTTCAGTTCCTCAATTCCTGTCCCTGGGTTTGGCTCTGTTTGATCCTGAGGTCTCCAGGGGCCAAATAATTCACACTATTGGTTCAGAGCCGTTTAGACTCTTGGCAGAAGTGCAGTGCTAATAGGAGAGTCTCTATACATGCTGTTGCAAAGGCCTGGGAGGAACACCTCTGTGTTGGCCATCGCTCCTGACAAGCCAGTCAAAGAGAGCAGCTATAAGGGCAAACATCCTGAGAGGAAGAGGAAACGCTTCCTCTTGGCTCCTAGTCACCGGATCACTTGCCTTCATATAGAAAGAAAATGTTGTGTTTCCTGCGGGAGGGCTGGAGCATGTGTATTGGCCAGAGAGAGGAGACCATGTGTTCCCCAGTTGTGCAGTGAAGGGCTGATCCAAAGTCCACTGCAGTCAATGGAAAGACTTCTGATTTCAATGGTCAAGCCAAGCTTAAAGAAACTTCTGACATGTACATTGTGTTAGGTGTCTTTAGGTATCCTGCTCGTTAAAAGGGGACACTAGCAAGAGAAAAATCATAGCTCAAACTAGCCAATATACTAGAATACCTGTGTGACTGCCAATGCGAGCAAAGGTCTGTTTTGCTCACACAAAAGAAGGTAGAGGCTGGTAGAAGTATTGCAGGGGGGTGGAAGATGAGTACCTGAAGCTTGAACCCAGTACAGGAGGCTGTTAGGTTATCTCCATAGAGCAAGAGCAGATCTGGACTCTCAGTCTGGATGACATTGAGTGAGTTTTTCGGTGGCAGCAAATTCAAATATCAAAAGTCTCTAGAAGAGAGAGCACAGTGTGTGTGACTTGCTCTGTAACAGCACCACCTAGAGCTAAAGCAGGCAGCACCCTGCAGGAAGGCAAGGGTCCCACTTTACTTTTAAAAGAGCCCCACATTCCCACATAGCTGCATTTGCCACAAAGATGGGGGGAGGGGGGACGCTTGGCTGATGCAATGACATGGCCTGTGCAGAGGGAAGGGAACGTTTTAGTCAAGCTGACAATGAACAAAAGAGCTAACGCTGCATTGCTTCTAGATCAGCCTGTTCTCTGGCTCTGCAATGTTTACAGCATCTGCTGGGGCAAGCGGGGTGGGGTGAGGAGATACAAAAAGGATATTTGTATTCTGCTCCGGAACTTGTGATGAGACTGACACACACACACACACATACACACAGTGTTGTGGTCAGTTAGCAGCAGCATCAAGCTCTGTCTCTGTATAAAAAGAGACAGAGTGAAAACTGCTGACTGGATCCATCAGAAGACACAATACAGAGAGGAAGACTCCAGGAAATGAGAGTTGTGGGTGGTGTTTTTTTTTTTTTTTTTTTTTTTTAAATGTCCAAGAAAAGATTTCCTGCAGCACTAAAAGGGCGACAGAGGCGGGAAGCTCTTCCCCAAAATAAATAGGCAGCTGGATGTAGACAGCTCTGCCGTGGGACTGTCTGACTTGACAGAGAATGGATCAGGGCAGCTCCCCTTCCAAACCCCATCTCCTCCTCACATTATAGGTAGATCCAAAACATACCATCCTTCCTCCTCCCCCATTTGGTGATTGTATCTGGCTGTCCCTGGAAAGGAAGGAGGGGGGGAATCTGCCAATTGATAGGACTCAGAAAGCCACAGGTTCCTTTCAGAACCATGCAGGGAGGGTGCAAATAAAGACCATGGAGCTGATTCTCCTCTTACTTACACCAGCATAAAGGCAGAATACAATGGAGTTATTTTGGATATTGTGCTCCCAGGGTAGCTGGGAGCAGGACCCAGAGATGCCCAAGCAAAACTCCCTTGACTTAAGTGCAATCACCATAATATTGAAGCTACTGCAAGAAATATCGGGGAAGGGGTAGCGTACAAGGGCAGGTTTATTGCCATTAGCTGGTGCAGATCAGGTGTGACAGTGTATGGCACAGAAGGCCTGCTTCTCCTCTCGCACGCACTGGTGTAAATAAGGAGTCACTCCACTGGAGTTCTGGCCACATAATACTGGGGTAAGAAAGACCAGAATTGAGCCCTCACTCTCAGATCCCATCTGACCCACAGGCTCCCACCTAAGGTTGCCAGGAACACCCGGTCGAAAAGGGACCCTGGCAGCTCGGGCTGTTAAAAGTCTGGGTGGCGGTGCTGCAGGGCTAAGGCAGGATAGTCCCTACCTGTCCTGACACTGCGCTGCACCCCGGAAGCGGCCAGCAGGTCTGGCTCCTAGGGGGGCCACGGGGCTCTGCGCGCTGCCCCCGCCCCGAGCACCAGCTCCGCACTCCCATTGGCTGGGAACTGCAGCCAATGGGAGCTGGGGGAGGGGGGAGCAGTGCCTGCGAGCAACAGCCTTACCTGAGGTAAGCTTGTGCCCCAATCCCAAGCCCCAAGCCCCTGCCCCAGCCTGGAGCCCCCCCAACCTGGAGCCCCCTCCTGCACCACAAACCCCTCATCCCCAGCCCCACCTCAGAGCCCGCACCCCCCAGCCGGAGTGTTCTCCCACCTGCACCCTGACCCCCTGCCCCAGCCCAGAGCCCTCTCCCACACCCTGAACTCCTCATCCCCGGCCCCAGCCCAGATCCCGTACTCCTGTCTGCACCCCAGCCCCCTGCCTCAACCCGCAGCCCCCTCCCACATTCTGAATCCCTCGGCCCCACGCTGCAGCCTGGAGTCCCCTCCCTCACCCCAAACCTCTCATCCCCGGCTCCACCCCAGAGCCTGCACCCCCACCCGGATCCCTCACCCCGTCCTGCACCCCAACTCCCTGCCCCAGCTTGGAACCCCCTCCTGCACCCTGAACCCCCCATTTCTGGCCCTACCCCAGAGCCAGCACCCCCAGTTACAGCCCTCGCCCCCTCCCACACCCAACCCCCTGCCCCAGCCCAGTGAAAGTGAGTGAGGGTGGGGGAGAGCGAGTGATGGAGGGAGGGGGAATGTAGTGAGCAGGGGGCAGGGCCTCAGGGAAGGGACAGGGTTAGGGTGTTCGGTTTTGTGCGGTTAGAAAGTTGGCAATCCTACTCCCACCTACCCCCTGCTGTTCATTCCAAACACTTTGTGGCAGACTCTGTGTCTGGCTGACACAGCCACTTTCACTCTTACTAACCTGGTGTTGTTCCTGGGGGCTGGCAGAATCGAAAGGCCCTGCAGCAACGTAACACAGGGCAGAAGCTGAAGCTGTTTCTCTAGCAGCAGCTGCTGCAAAGGTTCATTTGGGTGTTTGGGGTTTTTGTGTTTGTTTGTTTATTTTTCATTTTCCACCCCGAGGTTCCAAAACACTAATGACAAAAGGGCAAAATAAGGAGAGGGAGGAAAACAGACCAGCAATCGCTTCTTCCATGGCCGTGCCACACTGGGCATGTCGAAAGAACCACGATCGGTGTGTTAGGCTCTCGGGACTAGATACCCAAACAGACAAATTGCAGGCAAGTCATTAGGGGCCCATTTGTAGCCTGAACCGAATGCCTGTGCATGGGCATATGGGGGAACAAGGCCCTGCTCTTATGCAGCTGCATGGTCTTAGAATCATAGAATCAGACTGGAAGGGACCTCGGGAGGTCATCTAGTCCAACCCCCTGCTCAAAGCAGGACCAATCCCCAACTAAATCATCCCAGCCAGGGCTTTGTCAAGCCTGACCTTAAAAACCTCTACGGAAGGAGATTCCACCACCTCCCTAGGTAACCCATTCCAGTGCTTCACCATCCTCCTAGTGAAAAAGTTTTTCCTAATATCCAACCTAAACCTCCCCCACTGCAATTTGAGGCCATTACTCCTTGTTCTGTCATCTGCTACCATTGAGAAGAATCTAGATCCATCCGCTTTGGAACCCCCTTTCAGGTAGTTGAAAGCAGCTACCAAATCCCCCCTCATTCTTCTCTTCTGCAGACTAAACAATCCCAGGACTAAACAATCTTCCTAGGTCCAAACTCACAGGGGTAAGAGGTTTTGCCTTCATGAGTGCCCCCTGCCTCCCAAACTGGCAAAAGCAATAATATTAGTAGGGGAGGTGGTCAACTATGGGTTGAAATGTGTGTGCGGGGGGTGGGGTGTGTGAAGCGGGGGTGCCGCTCTAGGGCAGTCAGAGAGCACTAGATCAGTTAGTTTTCTGGGACTGCAGATGGCGTAGCAAAGCCCTGCACCACAGACTCTTCCCATTGCTAGATAATCTCATACACCTACTAGGACTGGACACTGGACCTTCAGCTCTGAACATACATGACTCCACCACTTGGATTAAAGCTGGTGTCCCTCAGCTGGCTCTGGTAGTAAGTCCTTTATCCTCTCTATGCTGCAACACCACTTGCCCATACACCCAGTGCAGTAAGGAGCTGAGGAGCTGCAGTATCTTCCTCTTCAGCTCGTCCTCGTAATTTATAAAGTCAAGTCTACTTTTCTTCGGTGCCCGAAGGGTTAATGATTCATACTTTCCTAAAATGACATAAGTGGGTGTAGTTGTTTTGCTCAAGTGCCATCCTGAGAATGCGATCTACACTGGCAATTGTTGAACCAAAGACACTTAATGAGGGAAGCACATACCCCTAGTAGGGAACCTACATGCCTCAATCTAATGCATCAGCCACAAGTACATTAGATAGATTTAAATAGTAGAAGGGATATAAAACCTCATGCTTCAGGGCCCGAGTAAACCATTCCCCGGGGTTAGGATAAAACGTCCCCCATAGGCAGGGTACTCCACCATTGTCCATTATGGGGTTTCTTGCACCTTCTCTGAAACACCTGGTGCTGGTTTTTGTCAGAGATAAGACCCTGGACTGGATGGAGTTGGGTCTGATCCAGTCTGGCAGCTCCTGTGTAATCTGAATTTTGGGATGTTTGCAATCCAGATCAGGATCTGATTTTTGCAGCTTGAACCCGAGTCTACTTCAGTAAACTCTTGTTTATTTCAAATATGGATAAAGCAAACACAAGAGACCTACATGTTTCAAAGTCAAAGCCTCTTTGACTGTGGCAAGTTGCCAAATCTGTCCCTTCTTATCTAGCCCCCAACCACTACCGTAACTGAGTGTCCAAGAAACGTTGATTTGCAACCAGGTCCGGGCTGTGTACCTCAGCGTAATATCACAGTCAAATCTTCCCTTTCAACTTTTCCAGTTAAACAATATCTTTCCTTTTTTAAAAATCACTGGTAAATTTTATTTACCCAAATATTCCAACTCACATGCTGTATCTAGACAAATAACAGACCCACACATGAAAAGGCCCCATCCCTTCATACAGCAACTGAACTCAAGGGAAGAAGTGTGAACAGAATAAGATTATTCAGCAATTCCTTCTCCTCTTCTAAGGTGGACTGGGCATCCCTTAGACCCAGTATAGGTTTCACATTTTAAAGCATCCTCCGTTCCACCCATCATGGAAGGGGTCATGCATGGAAAGTGCAAGTGTGTTCTTAACTAGGTATGATGTTTGTATGTTTGCATGTAACCCTGTATATGCCTTGCATCATCCATGGCTGATCCTATAGAGCAGCGGTTCTCAAACTGTGGATCGGGATCCCAAAGTGGGGCATGACCCCGTTTTAATGGGGTCACCAGGGCCGGCTTAGACTTGCTGATGCCAAAGCCCGAGCCCCACTGCCCAGGGCCAGAGCCAAAGCTGGGCTGTGGAGCTCAGGTTACAGGCCCCCTGCCTGGGGCTGAAGCCCTTGGATTTCAGCTTTGCCCCTCCCCCCGCCTGGGGCAGTGGGGCTCGGGCTTTGGCCCCCCACCCCAGGGCAGCAGGGCTTGGGCGAGCTCAGTCCCCCTTCCTGGGGTCGTGTAGTAATTTTTGTTGTCAGAAGGGGGTCGCAGTGCAATGAAGTTTGAGAAACCCTGCTGTAGAGTGTAAGTTCTTGGTGGCAGAGGCTGTCTCTTACTAGGCATAGGGGGACCCCCATATTGGTGGGGGCTTCTAGGTGCTAAAGTAATGTAAAATAATAAAATAATCTTTGCATTGCTGCCCGTGTGGGTACTAAAGCTCACTGTGACATGCTGAGGCAAACTTTCTTGGATGATGTATATGGATGGGAAACATGGAATAGGTAGAGTTGGGCTTTGAAATTGTCAAGCAACACTGTGAGATCTGATGTGTGTTAAATAGGGCTATGCATTTGGAAGAAGTATGATTTAAAGAGGGAGTCTGAATGGGAATCTCCCAGAATGAAAGCAGAAACTTCCACAAACCTATGACTAGAACCTGCCACTCACAGACCCAGCGCTTGCTGAAAATCAGAATTGCTTTTGAGGGAATTCTGCTTGGGCACCCAAATCACGCATCACCTTTGAGAACTGAGTTCCCAGTGACTTCAGTAAACTCGTAACCTTTCTGTGCCTCAGATTTGCCTGTAGCACTGCGTATGTGCCTTACAGCAGTGTTGTGAGGCGTGATTAATATTTGCAAATTGCGCTGAGATCAGGTGAAAAAATGTCTAATTATGATGTGTGCCCTCCTCTGCTTTGCAAGCAGATATAGCCAGGGGCACACAGGCAAGGCTGGTGATGGAATTAGATGGTCAGTTCTGAGAAAACGACTGCTATTCAGTACAAATGTTTATGCTCGTCTCTTACAGTTACACACAACTGCTTTTAAATGCATCTCTAATCAGAGGATCTAATTAGATAATGGAAGCAATTTACTATATGCCAGTGCCATGCAGCTAAGAGAGCTGTACCAGTAAATATCAATATTCCAACCAAAGCAACCACACATTTTGAAACCAGTGATGCAACAACTGCAGGGAATTTTAATGCAAATAAGGAAAATCCAAGAGCTAAAATATCTTCCTTGTTGTTTTTACTTTGCATAAGGCAGAGGAACCTTAAAGAGGCTAGTGCTTTAGAGCCTCATTAGCTCCTGACACAAGAGCATACCACCCATTCAAAGGCTCTTTCACAGCCCAAGGCGGCCTTGGAACTCCCGGGAACCATCTCATGAATAGCATCACATTGTGCAAAGTTGGATGGAGGGGGAGAGAAAGCCATTGTGGAGGGACGGATTCCATGTGACGCTGATGGGCTCGGGAGTGCTATTCTCCATTGTAGTGTTTGCAGTGATGCATCACCATGAGCACAAAAAGTAAGGGATGGGAATACGCTGTATCTGCTCAACCACAGTCCATGTGTGGTGTTTTCAAATGCACTTAAGTAACAAAGGGCTTGTCTATAGGAATACTTAGTTCATGGCAAGCTGGGGTGTAAATCTACCTTGCACTAGCCTGCCACTCACTATGTGCTCGTGTGGACCTTGCTGCTGCGCACTAAAAGTTCACTCGTGTGCTCTAAATCTACCCCCATTTCAAAGCAGGGTAGATCAAAGTGCACTAGTGCATGGCAGCAGGCTCCACACGGACACTTAGTGAGCAGCAGGTTAGTGCAAAGTAGATTTACACCTCAGCTTGCCGCAAACTAAGTACTCCTATAGACAAGCCCTTAGGAGCACCTGCCCCACTGAAGGTCAATGGAGCTTGTGCTGCTTGTGTCATTTAGGGTGGGATTTTTATAGCACCAGACCTGGCATTTACAGCCAAATTTTCCAAAGTGGACACTTTTGGATCCCTCCAGTGTTGGGTAGCCAGCCTCTTCCTTTTAGATGCCTAACATCTGGGATTTTCAAAGGGGCCTAAGGAAGTTGGGCACTCAACTCTCTTAGACCACTTTGAATATTTCAGCCTCACTCTGGATTTGGATGCCAAATGTTAGGCACTTAATTTTTCAAGTTTGAACTCCAAGGGGTAAACATTTAGCTTTAGTGGTTAGAGCAGGATTCCTGCTGGGCTCCATTCTTGACTCTGCCACTGGCTCCCTCTGGGACTGTGGGTAAATTGCTCCATTTCTTTGCATTTCAGAATTCCCACCTGCAAAGACAGTCCTAATACTTCCCTACCCGTTCAGATATGCTATGAGGCTGTAGAGTGCTTCGAGCCCCACCTCTGAGATAAAAGGAACTATACACAGACAAAGTGTTGTTGTATTTAACAAGAGCTAAGTGGAATTTTTTTTAATTACATCTCTGTGAGAATCAGACAGGAAAGGTTTCACCTCCCCCTGTTTTCTGAGCACCTGAAAAGCCAAATTCTCTTTTCTTCTGGTTCTCATCATATTCTACCTGAGCCCTCTCACCTATGTGCTCAGGGCTCTCCGTAGAGATGCATGCATCTGACAGCAGCATCTGGGCCTAGAACGTCTCCCATTCCAGAGCAAGCATTGGCTGAAATGGAGAGGCAGGGAATTTAGTCCTCCTGCCTTTCATGTGTGGCTGCCTTCCAAATCCATTACTCTTTATTACTTGTATTACAGTAACATCTGGAGATGCCAGCTGAAATTGGGACCCCATTGTGCCAGGCATTGTACAAACACATAGTGAGAGACAGTCCTCACCCCACAGAGTTCATAATCTAAGTACATGAGACAAAGGGGGAGGGAAACTGAGGCACAGAGAGTGACGCAACTTACCCAAGTCAATGGCAGAGCCAGGAATAGATGTAAGAGCTCCTGCAACCTGGCCCAGTCCCACCAAACCATGCTGCCTTCCGTATAATCACGTCAGGCCTCAAGTGAAATGAGTTTTAATCTAATCTTGGATTGCTAATATTCTGGGTCAAATTCGATGTTTAGCTATTGCACGGCACACAGCTCCCATTGATCTCTGTGAGCACCAAGCACACACATCGAAGGGCCAGATGTGGCCTTTTGCATAAGTAAGGTTTTGTCTGGTTAGCCTGTGCAATAGCCCTGGTGAAGGAAGGAAATTACACTGTAGATGATGTGAATGTAACAGGGGAATGAGGTGGACCCCCACTTTGTCAGTATCTGACTTCATCATGTGCTTGCCTGGAGCATTACTTCACCAGCAGACAGCCCCTTCCCACCCGCTAGATCCACTGCAAGGGTGTCTCCGATCCCAGCTCATGGGTGTGTCCAGCCAAGAATGGATTGGTCCCCCTTTACTGTGCAGTTTGCACATTCAGTGATCTACTGAAGATTCAGCTGTGGATAATTCAATGCCCGTTCACATCACTCGGGTCAAAAGGTCCATAAAGTGTGAGTCATGCAGAAACCTTTCCCCTCCCCTCCTTGGGGCAATTTAATTAAAGACTCAACATTCCACATCCAAACTAAAATGAATTCCAGCCTGTTTGTGTATGTAAGATAACATACATATACAGCAAAGGAAGACTCATAGACTTTAAGGTCAGAAGGGACCATTATGATCATCTAGTCTGACCTCCCGCATGATGCAGGCCACAAAAGCTGACCCATGTCATGTCGCATGTCACATTTCTCTATTCAAGACTATAGGGTGAGTGGCTGTAGGCCCTCACCTACAGCTGGCAGCGGTTCTCAAACTTTAGCAACCCGAGGACCCCTATTTTGATTTACAATTTTTCACAGACCCCCCAAGCCCCTCACTCAGCCCCATGCCCCGCCCCCACTCCACCCCTTCCCCCAAGGACCCACCCCCACTCCATCTCTTCCCGTCCCTGCTCCACCCCTGACCCTCCTCTTCCCCGCCTCTTTCCACTCCCTCCCCCTAACGTGCCCCGTCCCTGCTCCTCTCCTCCCGCCCAGCGCCTCCTGCACACTGCTAAACAGCTGTTCTGTGGCGTGCAGGAGGCACTGGGAGGGAGGGGGAGGAGTTGATCAGCGGGGCCGGCAGCCCCAGACATGACTCGTGGACCCTGGGGGTCTGTGGACCCCAGTTTGAGAAACCCTAATCTAGGCCTTTAAAGGCTGATACAAGAATCTTCCTATTGTAATCTTGCCATTATTTTTTCATTTCCCGTGCTATTCCCCATACCCCATGCTATGATATATGGCTACAGACGAGCCCTCTGGTTCAGCAGAGCCCTCTCGCCTTGGCACAAAATAGCAACGACCTGTCCTGGCTGGCATGAGTCCATCCCATCAGAGATAGAGACCTTACAACAGTGATCTACTCCTCTCTCCCAGCTAGGGCCCTACCAAATTCATGGTCCATTTTGATCAATTTCCCGGTCAGGAGATTTAAACAATAATACATTTCATGGTTTCAGAGATTTAAATCTGAAATGTCACGGTATTGTAACCGTGCGGGCTCCCGACCCAAAACAGGGGTCATGGAGAGGGGGTCACAAGGCTATTGTAGGAGGAGTCACAGAATTGCCACCCTTACTTCTGTGCTGCTGCCTTCAGAGTTGGGCAGCCAGAGAGCAACGGCTGCTGGCTGGGCACCCAGTCCTGAAGGCAGCGCCACCAGTAGTGGAGAAGTAAGGGTGGCAATACCATACCAAACCACCCTTACTCCCGCGCTGCTGCTGGCAGCAGTGCTGCCTTCAGAGCAGGGCTCCTGGCCAGCAGCCGCCACCACTCTCCAGCTGCCCAAGGTCTCCCCTACAATAGCCAGATTTCATGGGGAAGATCTGTGACGCGTTTTTCCACTGCCGTGTATTTGGTAGGGCCCTACTCCCAGCCGTCCCCTTGACATGGCAATTTTCTGTCTGCATTTAGATTAATAACAAATTTAAGAGTCCCAAACTGGCTTCACAAAGAAGCTCAATTCAACAACATGAGCAGGATGTCTTTGCGGAATACTGAGTGATGGGCAACACAGTCAGCCAATGAAACACGAGCTAGAAACCTGACATCAGAAGTCTGGCATTGGCTGAACAAGCCTGAAGGGCAGGCTGCTGTTACACAGAGAGCCACAAGTACTCCTGTTCTTTTTGCAGATACAGACTAACACGGGCTGCTACTCTGAAACCTGATTTCTTGGGTTTGTCTTGCACCAAACTTGCTTCCACCTGTATCTGCATTTCTGCCCCTAAATCCCCCCACCTTGGAGCGCTGATGGAATTCAAACCTGCCTTAGTTCTTGCAGGCGTCATTTCATTAATTTAAAATAAATTCTAAATGGATGAGAAGAATCATACCCTGCAAAGCCATACAGGTTGCCTTTCATTTCCTTCTTCCTCCAGGGATCATGGGTGAACGTTGTCTAGGGACTGAGGTCTGATTTATTAAGCTATGGGTAATAGGGCTTTACTGAGCGCTGCTATCAGAAAGATGAAGAGGCCCTTTGAAGGCAAGTTCCTGGGAGATTGATGTTGCTGTTCTACTTTGTATAAAGCAGTTTAGACTCTCCTTAGAGCAGGGGCAGTTCTGCGGTCTGTATTATGGACGTGCTCTTCAGTCTGTTCCAGACGGAACCATGGATAAAGGAAAGCTACCCAGATCCCAGTGCTGTCTGAGACTTCATACACATCTGTTTAATGCCATATAAATACCAACCTTTAAAAATGTACCCAACTGTGATCGGTGTCGGTCCACCTACCCGCTAGGGGGCGGTGGGGAGCTACGACATCACTGGCTTGCCTGGGTCACGCCTCCGCCAGCGGGGAATTAGCTGCGGGAAGGCCGCCAGCCAGAGTCTGTAGCGCGCCCCTCAGGCAGGGGAGCGCCGGCAAAGGTCAGTAGCGCGCCCCTCAGGCAGGGGAGCGCCGGCAAAGGTCAGTAGCGCGCCCCTCAGGCAGGGGAGCGCCGGCAAAGGTCAGTAGCGCGCCCCTCAGGCAGGGGAGCGCCGGCAAAGGTCAGTAGCGCGCCCCTCAGGCAGGGGAGCGCCGGCAAAGGTCCCGGCGTGGCTCGGCCGGGTAGGGGAACGCAGGCCCACCCTACACCACTGCGTTCCAGCCCAGGGCCCTGACAGTGGCAGGACGAGGGTCCCGCCACTGGATCAGCGGGGTCCTTCCGCGATACAGACTCACCACTGTGCAGCTCTGTCCCTGGGCTACTTCCTACCCGATTGCTCGTCCGAATCCCTCTGGTCCCGCCAGTGCGTCGGGATAGTCCGCTGTTGGCAGCTCCAGCTCCCCATCAGGGTCAGGCTCCTCCAGCTCCTCCCGGTCCTTGGCTGCTGGCAGCTCCAGCTCCCACTCCGGCTCCTCCAGTTCCTCTGGGTATTCGGCAGCGGGCAGTCCTGGCAGCCCCAGTCCATCCTCCACGTGAGGTTTCCAATGGTCCAGGGCCTCCCCTGGCGTGGCAGCAGGGTCTGAAGGGAGCAGCCCACGTTCTGCATCTGCCTCCCTCCCTGGTGCTGCTCTAACTGAGCTAAGGGCCCCGCCCTTTATACTTCCTGTTCCACCCCTCCCCTTCTGGGGGGTGGAGTGAGCTTGGGCTGGCCCCGCCCACTCAGGCTGAGAGAAAGGCCCTTTACCCTCAGGTTCAGAGGGCAGCCACCCTGGCTCCCTACACCAACCCTGCGAGCCCAAGGAATAAGCCTCTTAGCCAGGCTGCAACCCAGATGCCCCAAGCCATGCCCCCACCCCACCTCTCCTGCCCAGTTTCCTGCTAGTCAGGTATCCACTTGCTTGCACCTAAAGGCTTTGGTCTCTTTCAAGCTAAACTCTTAGCTCCAGGGCAGGGTGTGTGCAGGAATTTAAATTTGACCCCTTTTGGAGGGGCACATTCTGTGCTTCCCCCCCAGGAGCTCGCTCTTCCCTCCCCTCCCCCCCCTCCCCCCAGCCCTGGCAGGAGCTCGCTCTTCCCTGCCCCTGTGGCCCCCGGGGCTGGAGAAGTTCTGTGCCCCCAGTGTTTGTTGAGGGGCCCATGCCCCGCTTGCCCCCCCTTGTGCATACCCCTGCTTATCTCCCAATGAATGGTGCCTCCAGGAGAGATCTCAATTCGGATTGAGAAGTGTCTCGGGGAGGCTGTGGGAAAGCCATGGGTGAGGTCTGAGAGTCTGTGCATGCTACATGAGTCCATGTTCACCAAAAGTCCTGGAGTCTCTTGCTAGCAGTACCCAACTGCCTTAATGTGTGTCTTTGAGCCAGACCCATAACCTCTCTGTGCCTCAGTATGTTCAGCTGAAGAACAGGGATAATGATGCCCACCTACCCGACTGGGATGATGACTGATTAATGCTTCCAAAGTTCTTTGAGACCATCAGATTATCAGGACAGAGCCTCATTATTATATTAGCACTTGTTGGTTCCAGGCCCTTTTTCACTCTTAGGCCTGGTCTACACTGGAGGGGGGGGGGGGGGGGGAATCGATCTAAGATATGCAACTTCAGCTACGAGAATAGTATCTTAGATCGACTTAGAATTACTTACTTTGCGTCCTCGCGGCGCGGGATCATCGGCCGTGGCTCCCCCGTCGACTTTGCTTCCGCCTCTCGCCGAGCTGGAGTTCAGCAGTCGATGGGAGAGCGATCGGGGATCGATTTATCGCGTCTACACTACACGCAATAAATCGAACCCCGATAGATTGATCACTACCCACCGATCCGGCGGGTAGTGTAAACGTACCCTTAGTCCAACTCACTGCAGCATCTAAAAGCTAATCACATTTACCGCCTAACCTTTCTGAAGCTTGGCACAGAATGCCATTTGGCATGAGGTTTTCTTATTGCTCGCAGATTTATTTTTAATATCCCTACACCCCCACCCCCCCGAAGCCTAGACTCCACCACTATCCCCACAAACCATGCCCTGCTATTCTACATAACATTTGCTTGATTTAAAAATAAAGACTACTGAGTGCTTACTGGAATAACTATAGAAACCAGATATTTCGTTCTACTATAAAAGGCAGGGGTGCTTATGGCTGGGAGGCCAAAGGCATTTCTAGGCTAAGTGAGATTTATTTTCAGTTCCATGGTCTATGAATATGCAGCCAACAATTCTAAATTTAAATCCTCCCTTCCAAGAAGGTGCAGTGGTACTACAAGGGGTTTAAATCCAGGCAGGATTCGTACCGCGAGATTTTAAATAGTCAGTCTTGGAAAAGAGGGCTGAAATTTAGAGTTGTCTGTTCATCAGGGTTATTGCAGTAGAGCTTTAGGATCAAGAGGCACATTGTGCTAGGCATCATACAAACACAGAGAAGTCCCTGAGCTTACAACCTAAATAATGCCTAGAAACTCTCTCTTTCTTAACACACAAAGGGAAAGAACCAGTGAAAGGATTTTGTGTGGGGGCCCAGATACCACAGCGATAAGCACTGTAGAAATGTGCATAGCAAATTGAAACAGAAAGCAGGGACCTGTTCTAGGGCTATATTAAAATCAGTTTCACAGTTTACTGCGTAGGGGGAGAGGGGGGTGGGAGGTCTTTCAGATGAGATCTAAAGCCGAAGTGTAACAATTAGGGCTGCCTGAAAATTTTCTATCAAAACATTTTTTGGATGGAAAATTGTTTTTTAACAAGACAAATTTTCACAGGAAAATCTAGTCTACCTCGCTGTCAAAAGAGGATTGTTCCCTATAGCCTATTGGTGTGTCCTGTCTAACATTAAACGGTTCGAAGGACAGAGCTTCCACTGTTTCCCTTGGGAGACTATTTCACACTCTAATAGAGCTTACTATTAGAAAACGTGGTGTGATATTCAGCCTGAATTCTCCTTTCACCCCATTCTTCCTCATTATAGTCCCAAATATATACAGTCCCATTACAGTACAAATCTAAACCATTTCTCTTTCTCCTTAGTGTTTACACCCTGCAAATACTTGCAGACAGTTATCATGTCCCTACTAAGTTGTTGTGTAGCCAAGCTAAACGTATTAGCTCACCAACCCAGTCTCTCTGGCCCCTTAATCATATGTTGTATTGCTCTTCTTGGAATGTTGTCCTGTTTGTTGACATGTGTGTGGAATTGAGGTGCCCAGCATTGAACGTAGTGTGAGGAAACTAACCCTGCAGAAACAGGAGCACTCTACGGAAAGCCACGCTTCCTATTAAACAACCATTGGATATTGCTGCTTAGAAACAGCCTTTATAATAATATATGGAGATATCCTCTCTCCTAGAACTGGAAGGGACCCCAAAAGGTCATCAAGTCCAGCCCCCTGCTTCACTAGCAGGACCAAGTGCTGATTTTGCCCTGCATCCCTAAGTGGCCCCCTTAAGGATTGAACTCATAACCCTGGATTTAGCAGACCAATGCTCAAACCACTGAGCTATCCCTCCCTTCCTTATTTGGGCCTAGATTGTGTTCTTGTCTTCCTCACATGAATCTGGGAGGAAGGCTGCCCCTCTGCCCCCCATCTCCTGCTCAGCCAAGTGAGATGTAGCTGCATCTTGGGTCTGGGTCTGATGCAGAACACAGTTCCTGCTCTCCAGATACTCCCCATGCCCACAGGTGGGTGGATGGGGAGTGTGCAGAGCCTTGTCTGATAAGGGGTTTACATGTCCTCACTGAACTCCACTTCTGTTCTTTTCCTCATCCACTAAGACCGAACCCCCAAATAAAGCACTTAGCCAATAGCTAAACATAATTTCCACAGAGTCTTTAGCTTCTAGGGGCAATCAAAGCACTCTTCCCAGCTCTGCCTCTAGGTCCATAAGTTACATCACGGTGAGTGGTGCATTATTTTGACCAAGAACTTAGCTAGTAGGTAAAGGCAGAGATAACATTCACCTATAGCCAAAATGTTACCCACCCCAGGCAGCAGCCAAATTCCCAAGCTCAGTCATCCAGCTGAGTCCAGTAGGAACTCCCACCAGCTCCTGCAACCTCTCCCTCACCCGGAGCTCTGGTTGGCTAAGGGAATGTAGAGACAAGTAGAACTGCCCTTAATGGCAACTTCCTCACTGCCTTCAAAGAGAGACTGAGAATGCTTAGTAATTACCAACTCCTTTCTTCTGATTCCCTGGGCCCTTGTGGCTGCTGTATAAAAGCATCTGGGTTACACACAGACCCACTACTGAAGGAACAGGAGTTCTCTGTATATTCACCGAGGATGATCATCATGATGGTGTGGGAACAACAAAGCTGTAATTCCTCATCTTCTCTGGTGGGAGGAGGGTATGGATGTAGGGAGGCAGAGGAAGAATCTAAAATGGGTTTCAGCTCAGATCTATTTACTCAGCTGCTGAAACCACTTGAGCATTCATGGCTAGAAAAGGACATTTAAATGGTAGAATCAGCACACACTCCTCCATCTCCCTTGCTCCTTCCTGGCGTGCCAGTAAGCTGCACTACCTCCTAGCACCACTGCCGCTTGCTAGTGTGTTCATGTCCAGTCACTCACACCTCTGCAGATGTTTGCCTCTGTGCCAAACAGTGCCCCAGATGGGGCCTTGCTGGAACAAACCTCCAAGAGAGCTCTGCTCCCCCAGGAAGTCTGCAGCGACTGAACGGGTGCCAGCGGGCATGGTGATTGCTTGTGATGTGGGAACTGGGCTCAAGCTGCCAGTTCATTTCACACAGGCCTCTGTAGAGCCAGTTGCTGCTGTTGATGGGCGAACCTCCAAAAGGTTCAGAGAGCTGGGCTTAGACAAGCTCTTGGAAACTAAGATGAGCGTCTCAACCAACTGAGGTGTTTGAGAAACGCTTTCCTGGGCTTTTCATTGAGGGCCCCACTGCAGGGGCAGCCAAACCCCTGCACTGCCCCTTACCTCCAAACCCTAACCCTGCACCACCCCTTCCCCCGAGGCCACACCCCCACACCACCCCTTCTCCCTGAGACCCTGCCATAGCACCTCCCCTTCCCCCGATGCCCCCACACACACTGCCCCTTCTCCCTAAGCACCCCCCTCTCCGCCACTTCCCCACAAGGTCCCGCCCTCACAGCTCCTCTTCCCCTGAGGCCCCACTCCCGTACTGTCTCTTCCCCCCAAGACCCCACCCCCTTTCCCCCATCACTCACCCTTATGGCCAGTAAAAGTGGGGAGCCATGCCCCGCTCTGCTCCGGGACCCCTGCCCCACTGGCTTTGGAGTGAGGACAGTCTGCAGAGCCTCGGCAGCAGTAGGTTGTGCCACTGGATTCCCCGCTACCCCGTCAAATGTCACACTTCTGGGGTTTCCTCTGTAGTGATGCCCCCCCAAGGGTATATCACACCTCAAACGCCCCCCTGGTCACACAACAGGTTATGTTCCCAACCAGCACTTAAGAGCCACAGCATCCAAACTTTACCAGTTCACATACCATGTCTTTGCATGGCTGGAACATCAAGCTGGTGTACCACAGTTTGGGAACTACCCGGGGAGCCCCATATTGCAGCCACTCATGAACAGCAGATGTGGGAGGGGAGGAATAGGAGAGAGACATTAACTAAACTTTCCCCAGCTTTGAGCTCTGGGCAAAGGCTCAGGACAGATTAAAACCAGCAAGCAAGAGATGAAAGAATTTGATTTCAGCTAGCGATCCCGAGCTATCCAGTTCCCTGGATTGTTACCTAAAAGCGATTTGGATAAACCGTGCCTGGCTATCCTAGTGCAATACGCTAAAGCCAGAGTGACTCAGATCATACCTGGACTCTCAGAACAGAAGTGCCTAGGGTCACCAGATGTCCCGATTTTATAGGGACAGTCCCGATTTTTGGGTCTTTTTCTTATATAGGCTCCTATTACCCCTTACCCCGTCCCGATTTTTCACACTTGCTATCTGGTCACCCTAAAAGTGCCTAGAGATGTTAAGGTGCTAAGACTGGTGTGATTTGTGTTCTCTCTCTCTCTCTTTTTCCCCTCCCTTGTGCCGTATGCTCATCCCGATCCTTTGGGCAAAACCCAACAGCCCAGTCTCAGCCACTTGCTGTTGCTGAGTCACCCCAGCATATCCAGTCAAGGCTACAAGGGGCAGGGTGAGTCAGCACAACAATGCAAGAGCTGCTGAGTCAGGAGGAGGGTGAGCCATGTGCAGGCTGAGAAATCCTGTCTCCCAGCTGACTTCAAACACATGCCAGGCATTGGCTGGAGAGCACACAGTGCTGCTGCGGGTGGAACCGCCTGGGATACGGTTAAAACTGAGGCTGCCTAAAACATGACTCACCCAAAAAAGGGCAGATTGTCTCAGTGACAATGAGCCAAAGAATCTGCAGCTAGGTTAGCCTCACTGACTTCCACTCACCCTGCTGCCTGTGCGGCACCGTGCAGTCAAGCTGCACACCTGCCACATACTTCTTTGTGGCCACAAAGCTACCCTGTGTGATTAATACTTAGCACGTACATGTAATCGTGCCTGTCAGATGAGGACTTTGAAAATACTAATTAACCCCCGAGAACACTGTGAGGAAATGTATTGGATCTGTGGCTGCATAAGGGCTGTTAGCAATTCTGCACCTGGACCGTGCTTCTCGTCTCACTTATGCTGATCTCAGCCAGGAATAATTGCACTGACGACAATGGTGTTACGCGGCTGTCAAACACGTGTCAGTAAGCTCAGAGTCAGGTGAACAGGGAATGTCATAAATGGGGGAATGCTGGGAATGGGGCAATGCTTCCGCAATTGTCTGGAGAGCACAAGCTCTTCCCTCCTTTCTGGTTCAGCCCCTGGCTACAGCCACCCTCTCTGCCCTTTTTACCATTGAATTGCCTCAGTGTCCATCTCAGACCTGCAAATGGCAATTTACTCGATGTCGCCTGCATGGCAGGGCAGATCACCTGCCTCTCCTGGGTAGGAACTCATTCCAGCCAGCTGCAAGGCAAGGTCCATCTGCCACGCTGAATTCTCTTAGGTGAGAGAACAGGGCTAGGGCTCCCTTCAGAGATCTGGTCAAGGCCCCTCCACAGAGAGTCCTTGCTAACCCACACAATAGCAGTCTGCAACAGCTGCTACCTGACCACCCAGCCTGGGAACAGATAGCATCAGCAAAGCTCTTGACTTCAGCCCCCTTGGAGAGCATCTTTCTTGCTAAACAAACCTAGGTCTCCTGCTGGATACCTCACAGTGCTACCCCTGGCTCACCAGGTCAGACCCTTCAGAACATTATCCACGAAGAATGCTTCCTGCTGGCCTTACTGGCATAGACGCTGCACCCCCGCCCCAGGATCAGTCCCAGACATGATTTAACACTGTAAATATATCTCAAAATCATCTTTTCCACCAGTCCTCCTCCCAGCTGCTGATTCCCCCACCCCATTCCTGTTTTGGAGGAACGATTAACACATGCTGCAATAAAACTCATCGTCTCCTCCTTCCACTACTCTCGGCTGCAGGTTCAGGTTCCCACAGCCCTTTGCCACCTCCCAGATCACAGAAATGTTTCAAGCAGAGAAGTACTTCTCAGCCCATCACATAGCAATGCGAAGCACTTTTCCGTGCTCAAAGTGCTTTGCAAACATTAGCAAAATCATCTTTGCAACACCCCTCTGAGGTAGGAAAGGGTTGGTAGGAAAGGCAGAGAGGAAACTGAGGACCAGACAGGTTAAGAGACCTACCCAAGCTCAAGAATTCCTGGCTCCTAGACCTGTGTCCAGGCCAGTATTCTATTCTGGTGGTTGTACCATGCACACCACTTGATTATGTGAGAGTCTTGCAGGCTTAAGAATAAACAGAAGTAGTAGCCTCTGTCATGTAAGATTTCCCCTCCATTCCTCTCCCTCTGGGATGGCGGGAAGTTATGTGTATGAAGTTTTTAAAGCCAGGTGTCCTCCGGAACCTTCGCAGACCCATTAAGTTCCTGGAGTTAATAGCAATTGACTAAAAAGTCTAGTGAAGACAAGTCCTAAGCAACACAAAGCATATTGGCTTTGAAAAACTCATACATATAAACCTGATGCCCTGTCCCATAGGAAGCCAGAGGACTGAGTGCTGGGGTGATGTGCTCTCGACAGCCTGGCTTGCTGAGAAGTCTTTTTGTACTGGATGCACTGAAGGCAAATAATACCTTTATGTCATATTTAAGGTACTTATATGGCCCCCATTCCTACAGTATCTGGGCACTTCCCAATACCCTGGCAGGGTAGAAAAAGTGCTGTTATCCCCATATTACAGATGGGGAAATAAACCACAGAGAGACTAAGGGCCAGATTTTTAAAGGTATTTTGGTGCCTAATGATGTACATAGGTGCCCAGTGGGATTTTCAAAAGTGCTTAGTTTCTAACTCCTATTGGTGCCTAACAACCTTTAAAAATCTAGCCCTAAGTATTTTGCCCAAAGTCACCCAGGAAGTTTGAGGTGAAGCAGGAACTTTCATGCAGGTCTCCCAAGGATCGCTACTAGGCCATCCTTCATCTCTGCATTAGCTTCCCAATCACGTAGGTAGCATTTGTCATCCACTCATGCCAATGAATCTCGACACCTCCATCCTTGAGCTGTCTGGCTAGGACCACATGAGGATGTTGCTTGCTGACACTTGCCTCTTTCTTGCTTCAGCGCTTCTGATGTGTTTACGTTTGAGTGGAAGATGTTTAAGTGGGTCAGCAAAGAGGTCATTTTCTAATGCAAAGTGCTGCATGTCCTTAATACATTGAACAACAGGGATTTTAATAATACATGAAGGGGGAAGAGGTCCACTGCCTTCTGAAATACTTTTCAGATATTGATCGTGTCGGCAGATAGATCCATGGCCAGTCAGGATTCCTTTGGAAATATGCACAGCGGAGCCAATGGAGTTTTTCCCATTTAGACCAGCTGAGGATCCGGCCAAGGATTGTTAAAGGCTTTTTCGGTGCATATGAGCAGTGAGATATTATGAGCTAGATCCCCAGCTGGTATAAATCAGCTTTGAAGTCAGTGGGATTACTTTGATTCACCCCAGCTATCTGGCCCGACATCGTGGTGGTGGTATTGAAACGCACCAGAGATAGACATGGCACTTTAGAGAGGCTGCCAAGGCCAGATTCCAAGGGCACGTGCTTCACGCTATGGTGTTTGTCTGTTTTTTTCAATTAGTGGGGGATGAACTGAAGGGTTGGACTTTGGCTTCTGGCCTGGTAAGGATCCCAAAGTGTTTCTAATCACACTCACTCCCTTGGCTCTCACCAGGAGCCCAAAGCCTCCATATTTGGGCTGCAGCATCTCAGGGGAAGTGTTTGAAATCTAACTGGAAAACATTACTCTAGAGAAATTTCACTTACACAGCTCTCTTGATCTAGGGCTTTGTAAAACCTGGGCCAGATCCTCAGCTGATGCAAACCATTACTGGCGTCAATTGAGCTATGCTGATTTACACCAGCTGGGGATCTGGCCCCTTGTTTATACAGAAGATACCCCTGGGTATAAGTCAACTTGACCGTGTCTCTCAAACACATTTTCCTTTGCAATGTTCTATGCAGGTTCTCCGGATCTTTCAATACCAGCTTCAGGCCAGGGCTAGAAGCATTTCCAGAGAGCCCATGCTCACCTCCTGGAAACAGGAAGGAGCACAATCCTTGTGACGTTTCCTGCCCTGTTTTGCCATCTCAAAAGCCTCCAAATCTCAATGAACTCCAAAACCTATCAAAATGGAGTGCCTCATCCTGTGGGGGACATGGGTGTTGCCACTGACTTCAGTGGAGCAGGATTCATGGGCTCAGAGCTTTAGCCCTTTGAGGATTGCCCATCATTAACTTTTCCCCCCGGAGGGGCTGGCTATACCTTATTCCAGTTTACCAAGCTACTTCTCGTGCACATGGAAATTCTGAAGCAAAGCAGGATGCTCTGTGCACCAAGAGCCTCTTAACTGGAGGAAAGCAAGGGCCAATGGTAGGCGGTTTAAAACAAACCAAAGGAAGTATTTCTTCATACAACGCACAATCAACCTGTGGAACTCTTTGCCAGAGGATGTTGTGAAGGCCAAGACTATAAAAGGGTTAAAAAAAGAACTAGATAAATTCATGGAGGATAGGTTCATCAATGGCTATTAGCCCGGATGGGCAGGGATGCAAAACCATGTTCTGAAGTGTCCCTAGCCTCTGTTTGCCAGAAGCTGGGAATGGGTGACAGGGGATGGATCACTTGATGATTACCTGTTCTGTTCACTCCCCCTGGCATTGGCCACTGTCGGAAGACAGGATACTGGGCTAGATGGACCATTGGTCTGACCCAGTATGGCCGTTCTTACGTTCTTATGTGATTGGTTAGCAAAGCATTTTGTCTTTGTGTTGATTTACTGCCCCGAGCAGCAGCCCTGCAGTGTGCAGATGCGTATTTTCCCCATTGCTCCAATGGCTCAGGCAGACAACTCCACTTCCTGCTGAAGAGAAGAGTCTCCCCCTCCTCTGGCCTTCACTAATGAGTTAAAAAACCTCTACTGGCTGCTTCCCCTGGCTCTTAGGGAGGGGAGCTGAGATCCTATCACTGATTCCTCCTGCAGGCCTGGAGAGGAGAGAAGAGGGAATAGACGATGATAATCCAAAGATCTCAAAGGGAATCATAGAGTCATAAAAATGTAGGACTGGAAGGGACCTCAATAGATCCTCTAGTCCAGTCCCCTGCACTGAGGCAGGACTAGGTATTATCTAGAAGTTAATGAAGATCCTGATGACAGCAGTCCCATCCTCTGCCCCCTGGAAGTGGGAGAAAAAAGAGATCATAGATCTGAAAAGTCAGGGAAAGAGACGTTTGGGGTGATTCACATAAGGGCTGGGATTCATAATCAGGCATCCAAATACTTCCTGAATCACAGGCTCCCGAGATCAGAACGTCAGTCTCTGAGCACAGCTGTTCCGTTACAAGGTGTCAGAATAGCATCTCATAGTTTGGGGCATAAATGCTGATGTCATTTCTGTGCAATGAGGAAAGCTGGTCGTAGTCATGCAACCTGCAAGCCCCAGAGAAGCAGGTGGAAAGGACTCTGGGAGGCACTGCTGCTCTTGAGAGCTATTGTGTTCATCATCTATAGAGTCCCCAGAGGAGTCGTCTTTCCACCGGACTCAAAGCAGATCCCAACAAAATGGCTAGAGGGGAAATCTCTTGCTTCAGGTCACACTGATCCTGCCACGGAATTGAAAGAAGATGCTCAGCTATTTTAGCTGGCTGTCATATACATGAGTCTACAGCAGCAAGCTGTGCAAGGTGTGGGTCTTTACTTAGGTTAACATGGGATGGCAGAGGGATGTCCGGTGTCATTCTCACTGCATCATTTACCCTGGAAATTGAACGAATGAATTGGGCCCTTCGTTCACTTTATTGCTGTGCTATAGTCCTTTTCGGGAGGCTGGTGAGTTTCCCCCAGGAGAGGGGCATTTCCCAGGAGGCATAGAGCCGGCCTATCGACACCGCTGTCCCAGTATGCATGTTGGAGGCATTCGTGGGGAAGCAGGAGTGGCCTTGTCCCTGAGCTCCAGCTGTTTCCCGCTGCTACCCCAGCCTTTTTGGGCCTTAGGCAGCTGGGCACAAGTAAGGTAGCACCTGAGACTGCTCTGACCTGTGCTGGGGTTTGGGTGTAAAACGATGATATTTCTTGCTTTGCTTTGGTTCGCTTGAGATAGTCACTTAACTGTTCTGTGCCTCAGTTTCCCTGGGTGTAAATGCTGATTACAGGCCCCACCGGGGTACTGGGAAGCTCAGCTAATTGCTGTCTGTACAGTGCTCTGACACTCAGAAGGAGTGCTATAATGCAGAGCATTATTATTGATTAGACATCACTATCCCCTGCGTGGCTCCATGCAGGGCTCTCCAAGGCTGTTTCAAATGGCTGCTTGCAGTGTAACCCACAACATAACGATTAGCTCATTCCATCAGCAAGTGCATCCTGGCTGTTGCAGTCTCGTAGCAAAGATTCGTGCTTTGGAAACGTGCCCGCGAGGAGCAGCCTGGCTGTGAAGTCCCTGTGGTCTCCTGGTGTCCAGCCAGTTGTTTACTACATAAGGTCACCCATGCCCTGCAGGCTGCTAGAGTTAACCAGAGTTCATCATTTAACCTTTGCTCCCAAAAACCTTCCCAGACAGTCACAACACTGATTGTGCCGACAGAACATGTCTTCTTGGCACCAGGGAAGAAATAGCAGTGCTGGCGGACGCTGAGAGACATGACCGTTGCTTTGTGTTTTATTCCATAAGGCCAAAGCCTCCATGTTGCAGTCACCAGGCTTCCAACCAGCCCCTTCAGTGGAGCATCTTACTCAGTGGAAGGTGTCGCAACTGAGCGATAGCCATAGCCTTGTGTGAACCCCTCTATCCATTCATCCATCCATCCACACTCCCATCCTTACATCCTCAGATCCTTATGCAGTGCCCATCAATGTAATAGCTGATTGCCTGTCTCTGTGGCACTCCCTGCTGCTATCAGTCCAGGAGAGCTGGGAATCCGGGTTACCACCTCTCCTGGCCATGCCATGCCCTTCAAGCTAAGCATACAGGATATCAGGGTCCCAAAACCGGGGGATGGCGCAACTTCCTGCTGGGAGGCTGTATCATGCAAAACGTTGAGACTTCACAGTGCAAAGTCCACACTATCCTGATGCAGGCAGGGCTATAACAAATGGCCTTTGCTTATGGGGAGTCTTAGGTTAGGGCCAGTTCAGACAATGCTGCCAAACCTGCAACTGCAGGGAACACCTAGGTGATGGGGCACCAGCCCACCAGAGACAGGCTGCAGTGCCAGTGGGATACTATTTGCTGCTAAGGCTCCTGTGACACATGCTGTGGAGTGTAGGCAGCTGAAGGAGAGCTTTCTGATGGTGGTAACTTAAGAGTCTGGAGCATTAGGCCAGTCCCCTTTATCATGACCCTGAGACACGGCAGAATAGCTTCTCCTCCCATTTCATATGAAACCTCAACTAACTCCCTGCACCCAAACGCCCTGCTCCCCGTCCCTCCATTCTGACCCCCAGTTCTGGGAAGATTTGCTGGCATGGGATAGGAGCTTTCCAGGAAGCGTCACACTGAAATTCGGGCCTTATAATAACAACTTACAGGGCGCTTTGTGTTTGTAGATGTCGCAGCACTCTGCAAGGGTGGGGAAGCATCATTCTGCCTGTTTTACAGACCGGAGTGGGAGGCTCACTCACTCACACAGAGTTGAAAAGACACCAACCCCCCACCCCCGAAGTCACACAAACAAGTCAAGGGCAGAACCAACAGGATAAAGCCCACGTCTCCACTCACAACCCTGAGTTCATCACAGTTGCTGCTAGATGGGTGACTTCGCTAGGATCATAGATTTTTCTGAACCAGCCCTGTCTGGTTCTCCCATGTGAGCTGAGCACTGTGGGGCTTAACCGTTTTCTTTATGGTGGTTAATTAGTTTCTGGCTTATCAGCCTCTGTTCACATATAACAAGTATTAGGGTTTGCGGTTGTTCATACAGCCAGCGTGGCAACATATCTTCCACCAATACCTATTTCCTAGGTGCGGTACCTATATTTAGGGCTGGTACCAGTGTATTGGTGAAGGTACCAGATTTCCTACCGATGGTTTTTGGTATCTACATTTTAAAAGGTGCTTTCTACGGTGCAGAGAATTTCCTAGCCACGTTCACTGCTCTCACTGAAGCCGCGGGAAGTGTTGCCACGCAGTGTGTTCACAAGCTGGCTGTAACAGACAAACGTTTTCAGGGAGGAGGAATTGCCTCTGACCCACTCAGGAGCTGTTTGCTCACTTTTCCGGCTGTTGCAGAAAAAGGACACATCCCACACCCAGTATAAGTAACCAGAGCTTTGCTGAGCCAAGGAAGAAACTCACCCCTGTGCAGAGAGCCTGCAGAGACCTGAAGATGTCAGTGGTGCAGAGCCTTTTGGAAAACCCTTTGCACAGGGGTGAATTGCAGCCAAAGTGAATAGGTTGGGCCAGTCTCAGGCCTGGTCTACACTGGGGGGGGGAGAGGGGGGATCGATCTAAGTTATGCAACTTCAGCTACGTGAATAATGTAGCTGAAGTCGATGTACTTAGACTTACTCACTGCGGTGTCTTCACCGCGGTGAGTTGACTGCTGCCGCTCCCCCGTCGACTCCGCCTGCACCTCTCGCGGTGGTGGAGTATAGGAGTCGATGGGAGAGCGCTCGGGGATCGATTTATCGTGTCTAGACTAGACTAGACGCGATAAATCGACCCCCCGCTGGATCGATCGATCGATCCACTGATCCGGCGGGTAGTGTAGACATACCCTCAGGCCATTTCAGGAGGACTCCATTTTAATTAAAGGTGATCTGCAAAGGGGAAAAGGAAACTGTTCAGCCCAGATTTCTGTTCTAGATGATCCAACTAACCAGGCTATGGAGGGCATAGAAATACAGCTTACTACATCTTTTCAGAATCCTTCCTCCCCTTCCCCCGCCCCCCTTTTGTGAAACTTCTTGGTAACTGCAGGTTGGCTGAAGAGATCCCAGAATACGCTGACACAAACACCAAAGGTCTCCTTTACAATCCATTTAAACGGTGGCATTTGTGATGTCACAGAGTGGCCCATCCTGGGATACCTTCGGCAAACAAGAGAGCACCGGGACAATTTCATAGAAGGAGCGGACAGATTTTTAAACGTGCCGTGCCATACGCTCTCTGAGGCCAGGTTAGTGCAGTTACTGGGCACCTACATCGGATCCCAATTTGCTGGCCATTTTTGCCTTGCAGTTTACCTTGAAAATACCTAGTGTCAATTCTTACTCCCAGATCCAGGGTGCTGTCACGACTGCACCACTGTCATCGCCCTGCCTTGTTCCTCTGAGAGAACCTCTATCTCAGAACAGCAAGAGAGGGCAGCGTATTGGCCCAAATGTGACATGGCTCCCTGGACGTTCAGGCTCCAACCCCAGCAGGGCTGAGTCAGGCCTTCTCCCTCCCCGGGTAGATTAACCGAGTTCCGTGAAGATACTCTGTGGGCGTCTTTCAGATCAGAAACAGTGGTGTGGCTTTCACTGAAGTCAGGTGGGGCAGCAGGTGTCCAGTGCCACTGAAAATCAGGCCACAAGATCCTGCCTGCTGTATGTGCATGTGACACATCCGCTGGCGCTTTTCATACTGGAAGGGCTGCCACTCTTGTCCTCTCTGCTGTGCAGAGTGGCTGCATCCCCTTGGTACTATATATGGCTATATTTTGTACAGTCCTTTGAGCTCAAAATTCCTCCACCGTCTCCTTGTTCCAGTCCCTCCGACAGGCTCCCTTCTCCCTGGCAGGCCCACATGACATGAGCCAGCAATAATATTAATAATCCTCAAAACAAATCCTAGCCAGTCCCTCCTCTGGGTTCCCCTCTGTGCCCTGCATCTGTCTTGTTTACACTGTAAGTTCCTCAGGGCAGGGCTGTCTTGTGTGGACATCAAGCTATTGCCCGCCTTCAGCGCATGACAATCGCACCAACTGTAAATGAGTGTAATTCGATTGTTTCTGACATCCGAGCCGCACCAGCCCGGCCCAGGAATACAGTATTGTAACACGCTCCTCCGCTCTAGTTTTGATGTTACCAAGCTCGTTTTTGGTTGGTGGAGGCTGCCTCCCAATTGGAACATGCTGTCCTTAATCACAGCACGGCTCTGGGCCTGAGTGACGTGTTTACGTGCATGTTCTGCTCTGCTGCACCGACCCATCAGCTGTCAGAGCTCTCCCGGAGCCACAATAAGTGCTACATGCTAAAGCAGATAGAGCCGATGCAGGCAGAGGCAGTGAAATACAAACAGGTGGGGCTCAACTGTGTTGTTTTTCTTTATTATCTCGATTATGGTAGCATCTCGGTGCCGCAGTTGTGATTGGACTCCAGTGGCACAAGGGGTAAGAGTGAGTCTCTGTTGCAAAGAGCTGGCAGGCAGGGTGATCTAGTGGCTAGTGCATTGAAGTGGGAGTCAAGAGACCCCCAGGTTCTGTTCCACTGACCTGCTGTGTGACCTCGATTAGGTCACTTTGGGCTTGTCTACACTACAGATACCTATGCCAGCAAAGCTCCCTAGTGGAGAGGTGGTGTATGCCGGCATAAGGAGTTCTTCTGGCGGTATAGGTACCCCGCATCCCGGAAGGACATTCGCTATCCCAACAAAAGCACTCTTCTGTGGGTAGAATTGCATCTATGCTGGGTGTTATGTCAGCTAGGAGGTGTGGTTTTAATCATGCTCTGAGCCGACATAGCTATGCCAGCAAACCTTTGTTTT
Source organism: Emys orbicularis (assembly GCF_028017835.1). Classification (NCBI taxonomy): domain Eukaryota; kingdom Metazoa; phylum Chordata; order Testudines; family Emydidae; genus Emys; species Emys orbicularis. The sequence continues at coordinate 353,588,342 of NC_088683.1, forward strand.
GTACAATAAGCCTTCACTTCTCTTTCCCCTCCCATTCTTTGCCTGTCTTGTTTATTTAGATTTTAAGTTGTTTCAAACAGGGACAGTCTCCTACTATGTACAACGCCCAGCTCAATGGGGCCCTGTTCTTAGCTGGGTATTACCATAAACAGAAATAATAATCATAATAATTTAAAGAGACAATGGAAGGGAACTGAGACAGAGAGAGGTTAAGTGACTTGTTTAAGGTCACACAGGAAGCCTGTAGCAGAGTCAGGGATTTAGCACAGATCTCCCAAGTCCTCACACAATGTCTCAACCTGAAGATCCCCCTTCCTCTCTAAGGATGACTGTGCAGAGAAAACAGTGCCATCCTCTTAATTTATTAGCAGTGCTCTCTTGGTAGGATTTAATGTCTCACTTCTAGGGCAAAAGGCAAATCAGTATTTCATCCAAGCAGAGACAGGCTTGTGCTATGACAACAAAACAGCACACGAGACTTTTGCTGAAGATTAACAAGCCTCGGGATTTTTTCCGAGACTAAAATTCCTTCCCATGGAGCACGAACCAGTCCCCCAGGAAAATAACCCGGGAGCCCAGTCCATTATATAACAGTGATGCTGTGAGAAACTTCCCATGGCTGAAAGCCTGATGGGTGGATCATTCCTCATAACGTCCCTCTTTTTATTCCTTATTTCAAATTAATCCACGGACACTGAGCTGCATGAATGTTTGCTGTTGATGGGGCTCTTTAACTGCATCAACTGTGCTTACAAGGCTTAAACATCACTTAGCAGGAACGATGCCTTTCTCTGGGTTACTTTAAAGAAGGAGGGATCATGGAGGCTGGGGGTAGTGTGCGTTCTCTCTCTCGTTGTCTCTCAATCCTCCGTTCCAACTCTGTTTCTATCCATGTTTGTTTTCCTTTAACCTTTTGTGGCTCCCTTAGGCTTCTGAGAACCCCCTGAGAAGTGCTGAGTGGAAAATGGTTTTCCTATCCCATGAGCGTTTTCAAGGTTTTGATTTTTTTTTTCTCTGTCCCAAATCAGGACGAAAAGTCAAAATCTCAAAAATGTTTGTGAACCGATAATCTGGGGGAAAAAAATCAGATTGGGTCAATTGAAACTTTTCAGTAATTTCCATTTTTTTCCATTTTGACCTTTTAAAAATATATATATAACTTTTTAGTAGTATAAATTAACTTTTCAAAATGAAAAGCTGTTTTGAACCAAACGCCCAAACGTTTCACTTTAAAACCATCATTTCAACAACTTCAAAACTTCCCCCCCCCCCAAAACACGTTTGAATTGGGAGAGTTGTCGAAACCGACACCTCCCCGTGGACAGTTTTGGTTTCGACTGCACTCGCTGTAGCGCTGCAGATGCCCAGGCTGTGAGTTGAGAACCAGAGGCGCCCTGTACCTTGCAGAACTGGGCCTGATCTGTGGAATGAAGTCCCACTATAGTTCCCCACTTAGCGTGTCGCTCGTCCCTCCAACCCCATTACACGCCTGCAAATGCTAAGGAGGAAATATAAAACCTGGGTGCACTATGGACTGATGATAAGCTGCACTTCAGAGCCTTATCCTCTCCCAAAACATCCTTTTGGACATCATGCATGGGCAGAAAGAAGGGCATCCGGGAAAGAGGGACTCCGGCAGAGGGAGAGGGGATGGAGAGCAATGCAACCTCATTTCTGAACCCCCTGCCTTTTGTGGCTTTAAATCTCAAGCATCACATGGCAGTGGCAGGAAATATGTAGGCGAGGGGGCTTTGGCCTTTCTGAAAATCCCACAGTAGACTCAGATGGCCGCTGTAGGGCCAAACCCTTTTTGCCTTACTCACGTACCTAGTCCCATTAATGCTAATGGGTCTGATTCCACTGAAACCAATGGAGTTACACTCAGAAATTAATTTGGCCAAATGGGACTAAAACTCATGTGAGTAAAGCAGCTTGTGATCATCCAGTGGCCTGAATTCAAGACTAGGTGCCAGGAATTCTGTCTGTGCGTTTCTGTTGCCCATCCCCACGGTATCTAAGTGCCTCCCAATGATTAATGGATTTCACCCTCACAAATGCTCCTGTGCAGCAGGGCAGTATTATCTCCATTTTATAGATGGGGAACTGAGGCACAGAGAAACTAAGTGACTTTCCCTCATGTCACACCCAAAGTCTGTATCGAAGCTGTGAGTTGAACCCAGACCTCCTGAGTCCCGGGCTACTGCCCTTCCTAATAGATCCACCTTCCTACCGAGAAAGCCTGAGTTTTAATCCCACCTGAGACATGGCTTCCCCTGAGGCCCTGAGCGACCCTCGTAGGCCAATATCTTCAAAAGTAGCCACTGATTCCTGAGGGCCCAACCTGCGACCCTTATGGTTTGCTTTTCAGAGGTGCTGAGCGCCTGCAGCTCCCATTGACTTCAACAGGGTTCTTCCTTGTTGCAAAACTTGCATGGGCAGCCTTACCTGGCCAGAACCTTAATTCCAGCACTTCCTGATTTCTGTGTGCTCAGTTGTACAAACATGTGCCCTGACCAGGGCCGTCCTTACCCATAGGCAAAGTACGCAGCTGCGTAGGGCACCAGGAAATTTGGGGCACCAAATTGCCCCAAATTTCCTGGTGCCCTGCGCAGCTGTATGCTGCTCCAGCCCCTGCCCCGCCTCTTCCCCATGGCCCCCCCACCGCTCTGCCCCAGCTCCGCCTCTTCCCTCCCCTGCTCTGTCCCCTCCTGCCCCCAGTCCACCCCTTCCCCAAAGCCCCTGCCCTGCTCCGCCCCTGCCCAACCCCAGCCACGCCTCTTCCCGCCCCTGCTCCGCCCCAGCCCCACCCCCACTCCCCTGAGGAGTGCAGCAGGGTCGGGCCTGCACTCACCGGCGGCGGGAAGTGCTGGGGGGTGGTTCCCCCATGTCCCCCAAGCCAGCCCTGCACCCCGCAGAGGCCTGGGGCCAGCCCCCCATGGGGGGGGGGCTGAGTAGGGCCCCAGAATAGCTAGGGATGGCCCTAGCCCTGACCCTGCCGGGAGCTCTGTGCAGCTGGATCCAGCACCAGTGCAGGGCCCCAGTGAAGTGAATAGGACAGTGCACTGCCACAGAGACCCATTTGCCAAGAGCCCATTGCAGGACCAGGGCCATAAAGTTCTATCAGTGCTTGGGGCTGGCATTGATAGAACATGATGGCAATTGGCTACAGCATGGATTGACAGGTCGGGGGGGATTCCTTGTAGGTGCTTCCGTTACTGTTTTTAGGGATGTTTGTTTTACCATTTCATAGGACTACTGCTCTCTCCTGCAGCCCCTTATTGCTGTTTTTGAGAGACCAAGAACACCCAAACAGCTGCAAAACTCAACCACAATTATCCAAGCATCATGCTCAAAAATCGTTTAATGATTAATCAAATGACTAAAAAACTGATCCAAGCTCATTGAAGTCAATGGAAAAAACCTTATTGATTTCAGTGAGCTTTGGATCAGGCACAAACTAAGCAGTTTGATAAGGTGCTTTTTAGGGTACATATTCTCTCAAATTAACTACTGACTAATGGGGGCTGGGAGGGAAGTTTCCCTGAAGACAGCAACAAAGTGGGTGAATACCCACTTCATCAGACGCATGTAATGGAAATTTCCAGAGCCAGGTATAAATATGCAGGCAAGAATCAGTCTAGAGATAACGAGGTTAGTTCAAACAGGGAGGATGAGACCCTCTTCTAGCAGTTGAGGTGTGAACACCAAAGGAGGAGAAACTGCTTTTGTAGTTGGCTAGCCATTCACAGTCTTTGTTTAATCCTGAGCTGATGGTGTCAAATTTGCAAATGAACTGAAGTTCAGCAGTTTCTCTTTGAAGTTTGGTCCTGAAGTTTTTTTGCTGCAGGATGGCTACCTTTAAATCTGCTATTGTGTGTCCAGGGAGGTTGAAGTGTTCTCCTACAGGTTTTTGTATATTGCCATTCCTAATATCTGACTTGTGTCCATTTATCCTTTTACGTAGGGACTGTCCAGTTTGGCCGATGTACATAGCAGAGGGGCATTGCTGGCACATGATGGTGTATACTACATAGGTGGACGTGCAGGTGAATGAACCGGTGATGTTGTGGCTGATCTGGTTAGGTCCTGTGATGGTGTCGTTGGTGTAAATATGTGGGCAGAGTTGGCATCGAGGTTTGTTGCATGGGTTGGTTCCTGAGTTAGTTATTATGGTGCGGTGTGTGGTTGCTGGTAAGAATATGCTTAAGGTTGGAGGGTTGTCTGTGGGCGAGGAATGGCCTGCCTCCCAAGGCCTGTGAAAGCGAGGGATCATTGTCCAGGATGGGTTGTAGATCACTGATGATGCGTTGGAGAGGTTTTAACTGAGGACTGTAGGTGATGGCCCATGGAGTTCTGTTGGTTTCTTTCTTGGGCTTGTCTTGCAGCAGGAGGCTTCTGGGTACACGTCTGGCTCTGTTGATTTGTTTCCTTATTTCCTCGTGCGGGTATCGTAGTTTTGAGAATGCTTGGTGAAGATCTTGTAGGTGTTGGTCTCTGTCTGAGGGGTTGGAGCAGATGCGATTGTACATCAGCGCTTGGCTGTAGACGATGGATTGTGTGGTGTGTCCAGGATGGAAGCTGGAGGCATGAAGGTAGGCATAGCGGTCGGTGGGTTTTCAGTATAGGGTGGTGTTAATGTGACCGTCACTTATTTATACTGTGGTGTCTAGGAAGTGGACCTCCCGTGTAGATTTGTCCAGGCTGAGGTTGATGGTGGGGTGGAAGTTGTTGAAATCATGGTGGAATTCTTCCAGAGTCTCCTTCCCATGAGTCCAGATGATCATCCACCAATGTAATATACGCCATCATGTGCCAGCAATGCCCCTCTGCTATGTACATCGGCCAAACTGGACAGTCCCTACGTAAAAGGATAAATGGACACAAGTCAGATATTAGGAATGGCAATATACAAAAACCTGTAGGAGAACACTTCAACCTCCCTGGACACACAATAGCAGATTTAAAGGTAGCCATCCTGCAGCAAAAAAAACTTCAGGACCAGACTTCAAAGAGAAACTGCTGAACTTCAGTTCATTTGCAAATTTGACACCATCAGCTCAGGATTAAACAAAGACTGTGAATGGCTAGCCAACTACAAAAGCAGTTTCTCCTCCCTTGGTGTTCACACCTCAACTGCTAGAAGAGGGCCTCATCCTCCCTGACTGAACTAACCTCGTTATCTCTAGACTGATTCTTGCCTGCATATTTATACCTGCCTCTGGAAATTTCCACTACATGCGTCTGACGAAGTGGGTATTCACCCATGAAAGCTTATGCTCCAATACGTCTGTTAGTCTATAAGGTGCCACAGGACTCTTTGTCACTTTGTACAGATCCAGACTAACACGGCTACCCCTCCCATACCTGAAGACAGATTGCTTCATAACTGCCTGCTGCAGGGTTTCTTGTACTTTCCTTTGAAACAGCTGTTCTGTCCATTGTCAAAGGCTAGATGGACCACTGGTTCGATCCAGTAGGTAATTCCTATATTCTTAGCTCTGTATCACACTCACGTACCACAGTGCTGGGTATGGGATAAGAAGCTAATGGATGGATAGAGTCATGACTAGGAGTAATAGGATGAAATAAAGAACAGGCTGAATACCAGGAAATACTTCCCGATAGTGAAGGGGAAGTGGTGGAAGTCCTAGAATATGAGTCATTTAAAGCCAGCCAGGACAAATCAGTGGAACATACACTGCAATAGGCAATCCTGCACAGGTAGGGGAAGCTGGACTATCATAAGTGTATTAGGGTCTTTTCCATCTCTACCCTAGATAGGAAGTTTTAATTCATCCAGGGCCACTTTTCATAGTTTTCTATTCTGAATTACCCAGGAAGGGAACCTGAAGGAGAATAAAACATTCAGCGACTGTACCTTTGTATGTACAGAACTGATGCCACAGCAGTGGCCATGAGCATGAATGGCCTTGAGAAGTGCTGTCACTCATCACAGATTTCCACAGTGCAGGGTCCGTCGGTCGCATTATACGACTGAGTCCACATGGCTGACCCCATCATAAAGGACACGACTGATTAACTGGGACGTTTCGTTTTTTTATTTGAAATGAAGAATTTGGCAAAATCGACACGAATCTGCAAAATGTTTCAGTGTCACCATCTCTGTATGTTTGGTTAAAAACAGTTTCAGGCACAACATTTCACCCACCTCTACTCACTAATTCTTACTCTGCTAATCTCCACACCCCATCGTTTGTACCGTCAGTTACTCCCCACTTCTCGGCAAAGATCTTATTGCTTTTACAAGATCCACTGCGCTGCACGACTTGAAACCATTACAAATGAGTGACACTTGGAAAATGCATCGCAAAATGTTGTTTTGCCAGGCATATTCTCTGTTCCTTTATTGGTTTGTTTTCCTTCTAGTTTGCAGAATTCCGTCATTGCAGTGGGTCTCCCAGACCACGCGAGCTAGCAAGGTTCCATAGCATTTTGCCTTCCTTTTGCTTTGTGGCTTCTTGTAAAAGGCCATGTGCTCCCCTCCGGCAGGCCTTGCAGCCTGGTGGGGCACTGCAGATGTGCAGCACCTTCGTATCCTAAAATTGGGGCCTCAGTGCATTCACAATAAAGGATCTGAGTGAGGGGAAGCCAAAACAAATTAACAAAACAGCATGTCCACTTTATTAAGGTCTTAGGGAAGGAGCAATTGCCACAACAGTGCATAAAGCCCTCACCTCTGGACCCTAAGTTAGGGTTACCATACGTCCGGATTTTCCCGGACATGTCCGGCTTTTTGGGCCTCAAATCCCCGTCCGGGAGGAAATCCCAAAAAGCCGGACATGTCCGGGAAAATAGGGAGGGAGGGCCCGGTGGTGCTCGGCCGGGGGCCGGCGGTGCGGGGCCGGGGGCCGAGGGCCAGCGGTGCTCGGCCAGGGCCGGCGGTGCGGGGCCGGCGGTGCTCCGCCGGGGGTGCGGGGCCAGGCCGGGGCCGGGGCCGGGGCCAGTGGTGCTCGGCCGGGGGTGCGGGGCCGGGGCCAGCGGTGCTTGGTCGGGGGTGCGGGCCAGGCCGGGGCCGGGGCCGGCGGTGCTCGGCCGGGGGTGCGGGGCCAGGCCGGGGCCGGGGCCGGCGGTGCTCGGCCGGGGGTGCTTGGCCGGGGGCCGGGCCGGGGCCGGCGGTGCTCGGCTGGGGGCCGGCGCCCCAGGGCCCGAGCCGAGCCGGCCGGGAGACGCCGGGGCCAGAGCCTCTTGGCCTGGGCCAGCCGGCCGCCGGAGGGAGCCGCTCGGCCATGGGGGCCGGACTGGGCTGCGCCGCGCCGCGCCCCGCCCCAGCCCCAGCCCCAGCTTACCTGCTGCCTCCCTGTTTCAGGCTTCCCATGAACATTTGATTCGCGGGAAGCAGGGGAGGGGGAGGAGCAGGGGGCGGAGCGTTCAGGGGAGGGGGCAGAGTTGGGGCGGGGACTTTGGGGAAGGGGTGGAGTTGGGGCGGGGCTGGGGGCGGGGAAGGGGCGGAGTTGGGGCGGGGCCAGGGCCCCGTGGAGTGTCCTCCTTTTTTAAAATTAAAATATGGTAACCCTACCCTAGGTCAGAGCTCCCAAACTTAAACTCAACAAAATAAAGTATCTGACTCTTGTCAGGCTGGTCCCCTGGAGTCTGAGGCTATGTCTACACTACCGCAGTAAGTTGATCTACACTACGCAACTCCAGCCATATGAATAACGTAGCTGGAGTCGACGTACCTTAGGTCTAGTTACCGCGGGGTCTACACTGCGGGGGGTCGATGGGAGAAAATCTCCTGTCAACTTACCTTACTCTTGTCGTCAGGGGTCGATTGGAGAGCGATCTGCTGTCGATTTGGCAGGTCTTTACTAGACCCGCTAAATCGACTGCCGGTGGATCGATCTCAGAGCATGGATCCCAGCTGTATGTAGACCTGCCCTGAGAGACAGTCCACCATCCACTGCAGCCTGCATGGCTCCTAATCCCCTCTCCCTTGCTCAGCTTCCTGTTCCTGTTTAAATAGCCCAGCCCTTGGGTGAGGCAGGGCCCCGTTGGTTACACCCAGGCTGTCTTGGTTGTAGGCGCCACCCTGTCCCTTAAAGGGGCAGCACACTCCTTCACACTACTCGTTAATTACCTCTCATCTGGCACCCTTAGTTCCTTATTAGTAAAATCTATAATGGCAGGCACTGATTTTTGTACAGCTTCTTTTTGAGGCATGCAACTTTTATGGCAGAATTCTCTCCTGTTCCGGGAGCTATACACAGTCATCTCCTCAAAATAAGGCTTAAGCAAGACATGCGTGATGCATAGGTCTTGTGGCTGTTCCCACTGCATGCGGGGTGAATTTCCCCCATGGGAATTAAACTTATGCCATGATCATTCCTCACCCAGCAGAAAAAACACAGAAGAGGGAACATTGGTTTGATGGCACCGAGTGATGTACAAGCTTTTCTCCAGCAAGATTATTCCCACTGCTACCCCCACAGTTCAGGCAGAGGCAATGGGTATCTGCACATTGGTTGCACCACAGGAGGATTTCCCAATGTTCGTCGCCAAAGGACACTGTTGTTTTCAGCTGGCTGCTGCTGACAACACAGTCAGTCAAACCTATCGAACGCTGGGGTCGCTAGCGAAATAGGAACAAACTGTGTGAGCCACAATGCCTATTGGGCACCCATAAAGAAGGACTTTCCAGCTGCAGCACAACATTCATGCAGGAGGGACAGAAAAGGAAAACTGCAATGAACCAGAAAAGAGATTCTAATTAGGCAGAAGAGCAACTCACTGTAGGTTATTTAACATCTCTCAAATACAGCGTGTAGCTCTGCTGTCTGCCATGGCTCTGCTCCCATTCACACCAGCTGAGGATCTGGCTGTGTGCCTTTGGAAAAGGCTAATCAGTCACATAGAAAGCTGCCACGTGAACTGTCTGATGGTGCATTCACCTGGAATGCTGAAAGCAGCTGTCTGTCCCAAGGGTGAAGCTTGAGGGGGCATGAGCAGGAGGCTGTCAGCGGTTGCTGCTGGCCTCTCGAATCTATTCTTCCTGGAAACATATCTAGAAAGTATTGCCCGGTTTCACTCTTTCTGCAGGTTTTTGGCTAACTGGAGGCTCTGTAACACACTGGCATTCCACCTGCAGCCTGGGTTTTCTCTGTCCTCTTCTTTTAATGCATGGGGTGGGAGGAAGTCATGATCAACTTGTTCTCTGTGCTTGAACTAAGGCATGGACGATGCACCCTTCTTGAGGGTGCCAGTTCCTTTGTTTCAGTGGGCTGCCATGGTTGCACAGTGAGATGCTGTTCCTTAGGTAACCGGAGTCAGTCCTGTGGAGGGAGGATACATATGAGACCAAAACTTTGATTTGATTCTGTAATTCATTGGGATCCTGTGCAGAGAGCAGACCGCCAGGGTGATGGGCTTTTCAGTAGGTGATATGCATTGTTCTGTCTCAATGGAAGCTTCATCAGGGTCATCAGTTTAATTCCTAGATAAAATGAATTGCAATAATCCAGTCTACAGGATACAAATCCATGGATTGCCATGGACAAATCACAGTCTGATATGATAGAGTGCAGTCTTCTGCCCAGCTGTACCTGGAAGGAAATTTTTTATTTTTTTTGCAGCCATAGCTATTTGGATACTTAAGTGAAATTGGGAAGTCCAGAAAGACCTCAAGACTGTGAACCATCTTGATAAAATTTGTATCCATATCTGATCTCTGATCTGCAAACATGGTCCGCAGATAGCTGCAGATTTGCAGGAAAGTGTAAGACTGGAAGGGACCTCAAGAGGTCATCTAGTCCAGTCCCCTGCACTCAAGGCAGGACTATGTAATCATAGAATCATAGAATCACAGACTATCAGGGTTGGAAGGGACCTCAGGAGGTCATCTAGTCCAACCCCCTGCTCAAAGCAGGACCAATCCCCAACTAAATCATCCCAGCCAGAGCTTTGTCAAGCCTGACCTTAAAAACCTCTAAGGAAGGAGATTCCACCACCTCCCTAGGTAACCCATTCCAGTGCTTCATCACCCTCCTAGTGAAAAAGTTTTTCCTAATATCCAACCTAAACCTCCCACACTGCAACTTGAGACCATTACTCCTTGTTCTGTCATCAGTACCACTGAGAACAGTCGAGATCCATCCTCTTTGGAACCCCCTTTCAGGTAGTTGAAAGCAGCTATCAAATTCCCCCCTCATTCTTCTCTTCTGCAGACTAAACAATCCCAGTTCCCTCAGCCTCTCCTTATAAGTCATGTGCTCCAGCCCCCTAATCATTTTTGTTGCCCTCCGCTGAACTCTTTCCATTTTTTCCACATCCTTCTTGTAGTGTGGGGCCCAAAACTGGACTCAGTACTCCAGATGAGGCCTCACCAATAGAGGGGAATGATCACGTCCCTCGATCTGCTGGCAATGCTCCTACTTATACAGCCCAAAATGCCGTTAGCCTTCTTGGCAACAAGGGCACACTGTTGACTCATATCCAGCTTCTCATCCACTGTAACCCCTAGGTCCTTTTCTGCAGAACTGCTGCCTAGCCATTCAGTCCCTAGTCTGTGGCAGTGCATGGGATTCTTCCATCCTAAGTGCAGGACTCTGCACTTGTCCTTGTTGAACCTCATCAGATTTCTTTTGGCCCAATCCTCTAATTTGTCTAGGTCCCTCTGTGTGCTATCCCTACTCTCCAGCATATCTACCACTCCTCCCAGTTTAGTGTCATCTGCAAACTTGCTGAGGGTGCAGTCCATACCGTCCTCTAGATCATTAATGAAGATATTGAACAAAACCGGCCCTAGGACCAACCCTTGGGGCACTCTGCTTGACTGGCTGCCAACTAGACATGGAGCCATTGATCACTACCCATTGAGCCCGATGATCTAGCCAGCTTTCTATCCACCTTATGGTTCATTCATCCAGCCCATACTTCTTTAACTTGCTGGCAAGAATACTGTGGGAGACTGAATCAAAAGCTTTGCTAAAGTCAAGGAATAACATGTCCATTGCTTTCCCCTCATCCACAGAGCCAGTTATCTCGTCATAGAAGGCAATTAGGTTAGTCAGGCATGACTTGCCCTTGGTGAATCCATGCTGACTATTCCTGATCACTTTCCTCTCCTCAGAGTATTCAGAAGTGATTCCTTGAGAACCTGCTCCATGATTTTTCCAGGGACTGAGGTGAGGCTGACTGGCCTGTAGTTCCCCGGATCCTCCTTCTTCCCTTTTTTAAAGATGGGCACTACATTAGCCTTTTTCCAGTCATCCGGGACTTCCCCCGATCGCCATGAGTTTTCAAAGATAATGGCCAATGGCTCTGCAATCACATCCGCCAACTCCTTTAGCACCCTCGGATGCAGCGCATCTGGCCCCATGGACTTGTGCTCATCCAGCTTTTCTAAATAGTCCTGAACCACTTCTTTCTCCACAGAGGGCTGGTCACCTCCTCCCCATGCTGTGCTGCCCAGTGCAGCAGTCTGGGAGCTGACCTTGTTCGTGAAGACAGAGGCAAAGAAAGCATTGAGTACATTAGCTTTTTCCACATCCTCTGTCACTAGGTTGCCTCCCTCATTCAGTAAGGGGCCCACACTTTCCTTTATCTTCTTCTTGTTGCTAACATACCTGAAGAAACCCTTCTTGTTACTCTTAACATCTCTTGCTAGCTGCAACTCCAAGTGTGATTTGGCCTTCCTGATTTCACTCCTGCATGCCTGAGCAATATTTTTATACTCCTCCCAGGTCATTTATCCAAGTTTCCACTCTTGTAAGCTTCTTTTTTGTGTTTAAGATCAGCAAGGATTTCACTGTTAAGCCAAGCTGGTCGCCTGCCATATTTACTATTCTTTCTACACATCGGGATGGTTTGTTCCTGCAACCTCAATAAGGATTCTTTAAAATACAGCCAGCTCTCCTGGACTCCTTTCCCCCTCATGTTATTCTCCCAGGGGATCCTGCCCATCAGTTCCCTGAGGGAGTCAATAACTAGACCATTCTTGACAGGTGTTTGTCTAACCTGTTTTTAAAAACCTCCAGTGACAGAGATTCTACAACCTCGCTAGGCAATTTGTTCTGGTGCTTAACTATCCTGATGGTTAGGAATTTTTTCCTAATGTCCAACCTAAACTTGCCTTGCTGTAATTTAAGGCCATTGCTTCTTGTCCTATCTTCAGAGGTTAACGTGAACAATTTTTCTCCCTCCTCCTTGTAACAACATTTTATGTACTTGAAAACTGTTATCATGTCCCCTCTGTCTTCTCTTCTCCAGACTAAACAAACCGAATTTTTTCAGTCTTCCTCATAGGTCATGTTTTCTAGACCTTTAATCATTTTTGTTGCTCTCCTCTGTCATAATGTTTCTCTCTCCCACTAGTATAACCTCCATCTTCTCTGAGTCCAGTTTCAGCCAACTGCTCTTCACCCAGATGCTGATGGCTCCCAGACACTGGGATAGATGGGAGACTGGGCTGTTAACGTCTGATCATAAAGAAATGCAGAGCTCGGTGTTGTCTACATTTTCCTGGCAGGGGGGTCCAGAGGGTCTCCTGAGGTCCCCCAATGGCTTCATATAGACATTGACTACGGTTGAGATGAGGTTTGGGGCTGGTGGGATTCCAGAGGTGAGGGCTGTGGAACCAGAATAGGGAAGTTGCCCATCATGACCCTCCAGATTCATTCCAAGAGTAAAGATCGGCACATCTCAGCACTTTTCTCCTATTCACCCATCTCTGAGATGGGACAGCAGTAATTGGTGGTTGACTGTGTCAAATGCCAAAGTCAAGATTCAGCAGTGTGATTATGGATGGATGTCCCTTGTCTGTGGATAAGAGGAGGCCATCTATCATCAATGCAATCAGTAATGTCTCTCTCCCATGTCCTACCCTGAAACCTGACTGGGGCTGAGGAATCTAGGACATGGACAATGTATAGGCGGAGTTGAGAGACAGCTCTTCACTAGCTTTGAGCAGTAGCTAGCGAGATTGGTAGCACAAAGTGATGATTTTTTATATATTAGCCAGACTGTTTATGATTGGGGGGGGGGGTGGATTTTGCTTTCCAGGGATGTATAAAGGATGCTGTACCTGTATAGGCTATATTAGTGGAGAATCTGCTTAAGTCATTAGGCATAATTATAGCACCTCTAACTGAACAATGGAACGATATGCCTTTGAATCACTTGTCTCTCTTGCTGTCTGCACATTGATGATGAGCAGACCGAAAGCAAACAAACACCACCTGCTGCTAGCCAAAGCCCTGTTGGATTAAAAGGTACTCTAGCTGTGTAAACAGGTGTCAACTGAGGACAAATTGTTCGCATGTAGTTTGGAGAACTGTCCTTTAGATTATGGGAGTCAGGGATGGATGGCTCAGGTAACTAGCAATGTTCTACAGTGCCTTTCAGCTCTGGGACAACAGCTGGAACCCAGATGATGCTGGAAGTGACTGAGAATCGCCATGATCTATTGTAAAAGAAGTTGGTGGCCATAGCGAGCATATGTCCACATGATAGTAGGATGCTGCACTCTCATTCACCTGCCTGCACTGGTCCATCAGAAAGCCTAAGACCTAACTGGCATTACATTAACAGTAACATCTGCATGGATTTTCCAAACTCGCTGCTAGCCCCTCCCTTCCCCGTCTCTGTCTCTGCTCAGATGTGGTTCCTCTGAGTCAGGGTTAAGGCAAATTAGTGGGAATGGAGCGATTCAGTGGGAAGCATGGGACTGCCGTTGCCTCCGTAAGTCGAGGACTTTTCTCTCCAGAGATGTCAGTTCCGCATCATCTATGAGCATCCAAAATGTTGTGAACCCACAGGGTAAAAAGTATCCACATGCAATGAGCCAGCTCAAGACCTATGCCTCATTTAAGCCTTAAAGATATGGGATTTAATTGATGCCTAGACCCTCTGCTGCTCTTCTGCACAGCGGTGAATTTCACCCAGTGTGAGCTATTGAAAAAAAGGCTTTATTTCATTAGGAATTCAGTGGTAGCTCAGCCACAGTTGGGTCAATGTCCCTCTTAAGGCAGGAAGCCTGGCTATAATCAACACTGTTGTTGTGGATGAAAAAACAATAATAGCACTTGATAAAAGCTTCGCTTTGATTGTCTAGAGTAGGCCAAGTCACCAAGGCTGGCATGAAAAAAATAAAAGAAACAAAAGCTGGCTGATAATATAACAGAGCATTCGCTTATTACAAAGTATTCTGTACAAAGCCAGATGAGCTCCGGACTGCGCCAAAGAACCAATCTCAGATTCCTCTGTGTGAGTCTTGGGGAAATGTTTTCACACACAGCGGCATGGCTTATACAGCTGGAAGAACTGCTCAATAATAATTCTGCTCACTTCTATGGGACCTGGTGTGACAATGCAACATCGTGACTCAGCCTCACGTCATTGGAATTCAAGACATCTGAAAGGGCCCTGCGGATCTGATCTGATCTTCCCGACTGGATCAGCGTGAGCTTAGCTTTCCAGTAAAACCATCCAATTGGCTTGAGGAAAACTCACACTCAGATGTCTGTGGCCTTGATACACACACACACGTACAACTTGTGCCATACAGTCTTTAGCTCTCCTTGCCTAAGCTACGCCATAGGTCTATCCTGTAATGGCCACCCTGTGTGTTAATTGTAATAAGAGGAAGGATGGTCTAGTGGTTAGGTCATTACCCTGAGGTTTGGGGAACACAGGTTAAATTCTGTGCTCTGCCATGAACTCCTTGGATGAGTCTCTGTGCCTTTGTTCCCTGCCTATAAAATGGGATAATATACTGCCCTCCCCCAGTGGGAGTAGTGAGGAAAAAGACACGAAAGATTGTGAGGTACTTAGAGGCTATGGCGATGCTACCTATATAAGTAACTTACAAGCCCTGTAGAAAGCCCTAGATGGATCAAGCTGGCAGAAGCACTGGATGATCTAATAGGTCTTTTCCCGCCCTACCACCTATGATTCTATGCAGAAGTCAAACCCGTGTGCCTGATTCTGTGAGCCCTCCGTCTGGATGTTTTCCCCAGAATCATGACATGTTAATGGGTGTTTAGGCCAGTTCCATCCCTGGTTTAACCAAGGATTGATTCAGCCCACGCAGCATTCTTGAGGAGTTGCTTCCAGATTAATGCCAGAGTTCATGTTGGAACCTGGAAGAAAACATAAAACCATCACTGATATAGTGTGCAGACGATACAAAAATTCGGGGGGTGGCAAATAATATAGAGGACAGGTCAGCGATACAGAGTAATCTTGACCACTCAGTAAGCTGGGCTCAAGCAAACAATATGCATTTAAATACGGCTACATGTAAAATCATATGTCTAGGAACAAAGAATGTAGGCCATACTTACCGGAAGGGGGATAGTATCCTGAGAAGCAGTGATTCTAAAAAAGATTTTGAGAGGTAGTCGTGGATAACCAGCTGAACATGAGCTCGCCGTGTGACACTGTGGCCAAAAGGGCCAATGGGATCCTGGGATACAGAAACAGGAATTTCAAGTAGTAGGGAGGTGATTTCTGTATTTGGCACTGGTGCAACCACTGCTGGAATATTGTGTCCAGTTCTGGTGTCCACAATTCAGGAAGGACGGAGGGGGTTTTCTGAAGAGCCACAAGAATTATTAAAGGGTTAGAAAACTTGCCTTCTAGTGACAGCAGGGCCGGATTTCCAATTAAGCACAGTAGGCCCGTGCCTAGGGATGCTGGCGTTCTAGGGGTGCCGAAAAGTTAAAAGTAAGTTAAAAGTTTTATTTTTTATGGAAAATACGAAGATCAGCTGTAAGCAGGAGGGGGGCACTGAAGATGCTGTGCCTAGGGGCGCGTAAGGCATAAATCTGGCCTTGAGTGACAAATTCAAGAAGCTCAATCTCTAGCTTATAGAAGAACAGAAGAACGGCCATAATGGGTCAGACCAATGGTCCATATAGCCCAGTATCCTGTCTTCCCAACAGAGGTCAATGCCAGGAGCTTCAGAGGGAATGAACAGAACAGGGCAATTATCAAGTGATCTACCCCCTGTCATCCAGTCCCAGCATCTGGCAGTCAGAGGCTTAGGGACATCCAAAGCAGGGTTGCATCCCTGACCATGTTGGCCAATAGCCACTGATGGACCTATCCTCCATGAACTTATCTAGTTCTTTTTTTAACCCAATTATACTTTTGGCCTTCACAACATCCCCAAGCAACAAGTTCCACAGGTTGACTGTGCGTTGTGTGAAGAAATACTTCCTTTTGTTTTTTTTAAACTTGCTGCCTATTAATTTCATTGGGTGACCCCTAATTCTTGTTTTATGTGAAGGGGTAAATAACACTCCTTTCTCCACACCATTCATGATTTTATAGACCTCTATCATATCCCCCCTTAGTCATCTCTTGTCTAAGCTGAACTATCCCAGTCTTTTTAATCTCTCCTCACATGGACACTGTTCCATACCCCTAATCATTCTTCTTGCCCTTCTTTGTACTTTTTCTAACTTTAATGGTGACAGGTTTCGGTGACAGGTTTCAGTGGTAGCCGTGTTAGTCTGTATCAGCAAAAAAAAATGAGGAGTCCTTGTGGCACCTTAGAGACTAACAAATTTATGATGGGGGTGCTTTACCAAGTGTTAGGTCAGTCTAACAAGATAAATCAATTAACAGCAGGATACCAAGGGAGGAAAAATAACTTTTGAAGTGGTAAGAGAGTGGCCCATTACAGACAGTTGACAAGAAGGTGTGAGTAACAGTAGGGAGAAATTAGTATTGGGGAAATTAATATTGGGGAAACTTAACCTAACTAACCTAAACTTAATTTCCCCAATACTAATTTCTCCCTACTGTTACTCACACCTTCTTGTCAACTGTCTGTAATGGGCCACTCTCTTACCACTTCAAAAGTTATTTTTCCTCCCTCGGTATCCTGCTGTTAATTGATTTATCTCGTTAGACTGACCTAATACTTGGTAAAGCACCCCCATCCTTTCATGTATTTATACCTGCTCCTCTATTTTTTACTTCATGCATCTGATGAAGGGGGTTCTAGCTCATGAAAGCTTATGCCCAAATAAATTTGTTAGTCTCTAAGGTGCCACAAGGACTCCTCGGGTTTTTTTTTTTCTAACTCTAATCAGGGCCGGCTCCAGGGTTTTGGCCGCCCCAAGCAGCCAAAAAAAAAAAAAAAGCCGCAATCGCGATCTGCGGTGGCAATTCGGCGGGAGGTCCTTCGCTCCGAGCGGGAGTGAGGGACCATCCGCCGAATTGCCGCCGAATAGCTGGACGTGCCGCCCCCCTACGGAGTGGCCGCCCCAAGCACCTGCTTGCCAAGCTGGTGCCTGGAGCCGGCCCTGACTCTAATATATCTTTTTGGAAATGGGGCAACCAGAACTACACACATGTATTCAAGGTGTGGGCGTATCATGGATTTATATAGTGGCATTATAATATTTTCTGTCTTCTCTATCCCTTCCCTAATGGTTCTTAACATTATCTTAGCTTTTTTGACTGCTGCTGCACATTAAGTGAATGTTTTCAGAGAACTATCCACGATGACTCCAAGATCTCTTTCTTGAGAAGTAACAGCTAATTTAGACTCCATCATTTTATATGTATAGTTGGGATTATGTTTTCCAATGTGCATTACTTTGCATTTATCAAAATTGAATTTTATCTGCCATTTTGTTGCCCAGTCACCCAGTTTTGCCAGCTCCCTTTGTAAATCTTCACAGTCAGCTTTGACCTGAACTATTTTAAGTAATTTTGTATCATCTGCAAACTGTGCCACCTCATTGTTTATCCCTTTTTCCAGATCATTTATGAATATGTTGAACAGCACTGGTCCCAGCACAGATCCTTGGGGGACCCTGCTATTTATCTCTCTCCATTGTGAAAACTGACCATTTATTCCTATCCTTTGTTTCCTGTCTTGTAACCAGTTACTGATCCATAAGAGAACCTTCTCTCTCATCCCATGACTACTTACTTTGCTTAAGAGACTTTGGTGAGGGAACTTGTCAAAGGCTTTCTGGAAGTCCAAGTACGCTATATCCACTGGATCCCCCTTGTCCACATGTTTGTTGATCCCCTCATGAATTCTCATAGATTGGTGAGGCATGATTTCCCTTTACAAAAGCTTAACAAAGAGAAGGCTACGGGGTGACTTGATGATAGTCTATAAATATCTCCATGGGGAACAACTATTTAATAATGGGGTCTTCAAAGTTATACCACAGTCCAATGGCCGGAAGTTGAAGCTAGACAAATTCACTGGAAATAAGGCGTACATGTATAACAGTGAGAGGAACTAATCATTGGAGCAACTTGCCAACGGTCATGGTGGATTCTCCATCATGGACTATTTTTAAATCAAGATTGGATGTTCTTCTAAAAGATCTGCTCTAGGAATTGTTTTCAGGAAGTTCCATGGCTTGTATTATACAAGAGGTCAGACTAGGTGATCACAACGGTCCCTTCTGGCCTTGGAAGCTATGAATCTATAATTATTATTTGTATTATGCAGAGTCCCAAATTGAGATCAGGGCCCCATTGTGCTAGGTGCTGTACACAGTGAGAGGCAGTCTCTGCCTCACACTGCTTAAACTCTAAACAGCTAAGACAGACCAAAAATGGGAAGATCACCAGAGAAGCAAAGTGACATGACCAAGGTCACACAGCAGATCAGTGGCAGAATCGGGGTAGAATTCCGGTTTTCCAATTCCCATTCTAGTATCCTATCTAATAGACCACACTCAACTCTACCACTCAGACTGAACTGCTGTCTTCCTCGTGCTGTGCCTGGCTGAGTTTATGAGGCAGGCATTACATAGCCGCACCCCTCACAAGGGCCACAAGGTGATACCCCAATTCACTCAGCACTTTGCTGTGTTCTTATACAGCTCCCTTAGGCCAGAGAACTCAGATACCTAGAGGCTTGCCTCAAATTACTAAATGGCCCCATCATCAGCTAAGGTAAATGGATGTCATCTCAGTGGAGCTATGCTGATTTACACCAGCTCAGGATCTGGCCCTGAAGCTTGGTAAACTAAACCCCGACAACAAACCTGTTACTAAGTTGTACTTGGTCAGGTCTGTTTTCACAAAGTGGTGCTGCAGGGACCTCACTGACAGTAAGAGAAAAGGCTTTGTCTTCAGTGAAATTCACCACTGTCTGTTTCTTTTGGTTTCCAAAGAATAACCCTGCCAGGACTGTGGAATCAGTACCAGATTGTGAAGGGATTGAGTGTAGTCTGATAACGCATGGATACTAATGCAGTGAATAATAGAAAAGTTTCCAGACTATATACAGGTTATACATCCATTACACAGACGCTTTGCACAACATGACAAACCTCAGGCTGGCTTAGCCTGAATTTCTGTGTCAGTTTCAGAAAAGTTTAGATAACACAACAGGACTGAGACTAGACTTGGTTGCTGAAACAACACAGACCTTCAGGCCTGTCACTGGCACACTGATTAATGTTCAGATGCAGAGCTACGAATGCAGCCAATATCTTGCCCTCCATAACCCAATGAAATCTCTCTCAAAACTGCCCTTCACTTCCATGATAAAGGCTCCGGTCCTTTACGGCCTGCGACACACCCATGTGAAGTCATGCCCTGTGTAATTGTGGTATATGGGAATTTTTCCTATGGTGCTGCTGCCCAAGGCTCCAAGCAGCTGTGGCAATGAAGGACAATCCCATTGTGATGTTACGAGCGCACACGGTGCTGTGACCACATTGCGTTGTGATGGTGTTTGGCAACGTGGTAGGGGATGTTCTAATGGCCAGGGTACGGGTTTGTTGGTTCATTTCTCAGCTCTGCCCCCAACTCTTAGTGTGTTCATGTCCAAATCCACACCGCAGTCCTCCCAACCCTGCTATAATTGGCTCCCAATGGTGAAAGTACCTCTCCAGACTGGCTGACACCCGGGCCTTTGTTGTGCTGAACCTCTGTTTATTATTATTGGTATTCCAGGAGGTCCTTGAGGCTCCAAGCAAGCCCAGAGCCTCAATGCACGTGGCACTGTACAAACACATAGTAAGAGAGCTTATAGTCTAAATAGACAAGCCTGAGAAAGGGTAGGAGACAAGAAGGATCATTCTCCCCATTTTACAGATGGGGAACTGAGACACAGAAAAATTCAAGTGACTTGCCCAAGGTCACTCAGGGAGTCTGTGGCAGCTCTGGGAATTGACCCCAGTCACTGCCTTAGCTATGTCTTCTCCAGTGAGTCTTTACTTTAGAGTGTTCCGCACCAAGGGTGGAGGGGAGGCTCACCTGTCTGTTCTCCCCTTTAACTACATCCACACCCTCCAAGCAGAGATCTTTCCTCCAGAGAAGTGGCCTTACCCTGTTCCTTTTGGAGTGTGGCAATGTCAGAGTCCCTAGAAAGCAGTGGGAGCAGCTCTGGAGGATTGAATGCCCTGCCCTGCCTTTGCCCCTGGAGCTGTGTTTTCCCACCTCTCACCTCCCCAGACAGAGCTGGAAATCTGGGGAGCCGTTTCCACATTCCCTGTGCTGTACCACTGCCTCCTCATGAGACTGTGGACCTGTCTCGGACTCCTCAACTCCTCTCGCCCACCCCCAAGTCAGGCCGCTCAGCATCTCATTAGACGTGTCAAGGCTCTTCCAGTACATCACTGGAGTGTGAATTCCTCTGGCAGGGGAAACGCAGTCAATTCTGCTCTCTGCCAAGCTGCTAGGCCAATGGCTGTGGGCTGAATATGTTTAATGGGGTGTTAGTCCCTTTATGTGAAGGGGTTTGTCACAGACACAGGATGAAAACGGGGAGGGGGTATTAGCGGCGGCTGCTGCAAAGGAGACTCATGCAGACACAAAACCATTTACGTGCACATTAACTACAGAGCTGTCATGGTGAAAGCAGGCGGGATTTGGAACCCCGTTTCTTTCTCTTCACTGTTGTCTGCTCATATAGACCTGGGAGTGTAGGGCCTGATTCTCCTCCACTCTATGCTAGGTTTTCCACTGGTTATCAGTCTATTGATGTCAGTGGAGTTGCTCCTGATTTTACACTGGTAGAAGTAAGATCAGAATCCAGCCCATGGCATCTAGAGGTGGGAAATGACTGTACTAGGCCGTACTAGGCCCATCTCCTTGCCATTTCCCTATAGGCTGTGTTAGTCCTCCTTTTATAGGATTCATTACACGCTGACAATGTGCTCAGCTCCCTGTGAGACACGAACTTCAAGAGGGTCCTCAGACACATACACACAAGGTATGCTGCATTATGAAATCCATTGCTCGACAAAAGGGTGCAGGGGCCAAGACGCCAGATACTGATTTAAAAGGTGCTGACATCCGATTCCCAAGACGTACACGGGCAGTGGTTCCGTTATGCAGCTTGCTAATCAAGTCCAGCAGAGTGGTTGGGACACCAACACCCTTTAAGGCCTTTCATAGCACGACTCGGTCAACCGAATCAAACCTAGCCTTAAGCGTGACATACGCCACAGGCAGCGGCTTCCTGAACTCACGCTGTACCTCTGACAACAAGCGGAGGGCCAAAATGGTGTCTAATGTGGACTTGTTCCTCGTAAAGCCTGACTATTGGGGGCGATGCTTCCAATGTAGCAGGGGCTCCAAACACATCAGCAGAACATGCGCAAACCCCTTCCCTGGCATGGACAACAAGGAGATCGGCCTGTAGCTCTTACATTCGCCACACCACCTCTTCCCCTTCTAAATGACATCACAATACCATCCTTCTAGGTGGTTGGCAAGGTTCCAGTTCTCCACAGCAGGTGAAAGATGGCCAGAAGTGATTCTGCTACTGCTTGAGCTAAAAAAAAAAGGGGGGGGGCGGGGCATGGGGGGAGCCAACAGCAAAACTCCCACTGATTTTGATAGGGGCAGGATTATCCTTAAATCCTTTAGTTGCCTGCTGCAGCAGAATCATACACCTCTTATGTGCACCAGCCACAAGGGGGACAAAGGCCCATGCTCTAATCCAGGGGTGGCCAACATGAGCCTGAGAAGGAGCCAGAATTTACCAATGTTAGGGTTACCATATTTTAATTTTTAAAAAGGAGGACACTCCATGGGGCCCCGGCCCCGCCCCAACTCCGCCCCTTCCCGCCCCAGCCCCGCCCCAACTCCGCCCCAGCCCCGCCCCAACTCTGCCCCCTCCCCTGCTTCCCGCGAATCAAATGTTTGCGGGAAGCCTGAAACAGGGAGGCAGCAGCTAAGCTGGGGCGGGGTGCGGCACGGCGCGGCTCTGTCCGGCCCCCCTGGCCGAGCGGCTCCCTTTGGCGGCCGGCCGGCCCAGGCCAAGAGGCTCTGGCCCCGGCGTCTCCCGCCTGGCTGGGGCCCCGGCCCCCGGCCAAGTGCCCGCACCCCCGGCCGAGCACCGCGCTGGCCCCCAGCCCCCGGCCGAGCACCGCGCCGGCCCCCGGCCAAGTGCCCACGCTCCCGGCCCGGCCCCCGGCCCAGCACCGCGCCGGCCCCCGGCCCAGCACCGCGCCGACCCTGGTCCCGGCCCCGGCCCCCGGCCAAGTGCCCGCGCCCCAGGCCCAGCACCGCGCCGGCCCCGCGGCCCCGGCCCCAGCCCCGGCCGAGCACTGCGCCGACCCCGGTCCCGGCCCCGGCCCCAGCCCCCGGCCAAGTGCCCGCGCCGGCCCCCGGCCGAGCGGTCGCGCCGGCCCCCGGCCAAGTGCCCGCGCCCCCGGCCCAGCACCGCGCCGGCCCCGCACCCCCGGCCCCAGCCCCGGCCGAGCACCGCGCCGACCCCGGTCCCGGCCCCGGCCCCGGCCCCCGGCCAAGTGCCCGGCCCCCGGGGCGGCCCAGCACCGCGCCGGCCCCGCGCCCCCGGCCCCAGCCCCTGCCGAGCACCGCGCCGGGCCCTACCTCCCTATTTTCCTGGACATGTCCGGCTTTTTGGGATTTCCCCCCCGGACGGGGATTTGAGGCCCAAAAAGCTGGACATGTCCGGGAAAATCCGGACGTATGGTAACCCTACCAATGTACATTGCCAAAGAGCCACAGTAATACATCAGCAGCCCCCCATCTGCTCCCTCCTCCCCGTTCTCAGCGCCTCCCGCCCACTGGCAGCCCCGACGATCAGCACCACCCCGTTCCTCCCCACACCTCCCGATCAGCAGTTTCTTGGCATGCAGGAGGCTCTGGGGGGGATGGGGGAGGAGCGAGGGCACTCCAGGCTCAGGGGAGGGGGTGGGATGGGGTAGAGTGGGGGCAGGGCCTGTGGCAGAGCCAGGTGTTGAGCAGTGAGCGCCCCCCCGGCATATTGGAAAGTTGGCGCCTGTAGCTTCAGCTCCAGAGTCGGTGCCTATACAAGGAGTCACATATTAACTTCTGAAGAGCCACATGTGGCTCCGGAGCCCCAGGTTGGCCACCCCTGCTCTAGTCCTAAAGTGGGTTACACTCCCAGTGGTAAGGGCAGGCAGGACACTTAAGCCCTGAATGCAGTGAAGGCCATGCTGGCAATTCTGGTGACCACGTGTATGGGTGGAAACAGTGCCTGGATCAGGCGGACCCATTCATCTAACCACGTTCTGCCCCCTAAGCAGGGCACATGCTCTCCTCTCTGATCAAATTTGTTCCCCTGTAATGGCCATAGCCATGGCCTTCTTATCAGCCATTGCTGTGACTGAATAATTATCAGTGAATTCCTTGCCTCACCAGCAAAAGGCAGTTTGAATGCCCTGCTTAGATGCTATCAGCACTTTTTGCTGCAGTTTCCCCCTTCATGTCAACTAGGACACGGTCAGGGAAGGCAATGTACTACACTGCATGTGCCAGGGCAAGCTATTACCTACCTCCCGTTCAGAATGGAAAGTGTACACTTGCATTAACCCCTCCATCACTAAGGAGAAGTGTGCTTCAGCTGGCTCCTCCTGCCTCCCTCGCCCATACCCTCACCACAAATACCCTGATTCTCTCCTAAACTGCCTATCCAAGAGACGCACCCTCTCCTGCAAACATGCTTTCCTGGGCCACTGTCTCCTTCCTCTTAGCCTCCAGGTATCTGCTTCTTGCACCCTCTCTTCACAGACATCTTCCTCCAGAATCCAGCTCCACCTCCCTACTTCACAATCTGATTGTCTGGTTCGTAACAGGTCACATGGGGAGCACACAAGGAGGTCCCTGGCAGAGAGGAGGCAAGATTCTTGACCCAGTCTACTTACCCCCTACCAGGAATCTTCCTCAGCCAAGCATGCCTCAAAAAATCTTTTCCTGTCTGTGGATAAAGCACCCCCCAGCCTTGTGCACTCAGCCCATAAAACCAATGGAGCTTCCACTTGCTGAGGATCTGGCCTCAAACCCATAAAACAGCCAGTTTTCAAGTATCATCCATCTGGAAACTGGACAGTTCTCTGAGGGATAACATGTCCTTTTATTAAGGTTCAGTAGAATCCTCTTATAATAGGCACAGATGGGTCTTCATGTAACAATTAAGTAATCATCCTGGTGATCAGAGGCTGAGACGAATACATTGTGCTGGGAGGTCTTTATTATTTTTTTCTTTTTTCATGAATTGCCTTAAAAAGAAATAAGGTATGAGGAATCAAAATATTTTAAAATGATCTAAAGGCCATTAAACAGCCATAATTTAGTGGAGAAGATGCCTGATATGAACAAAGGACCACACAGTGGAAGTTTATACCACACAAACATCATTATAGCTATTAAGCTACTGGCCCTACTCCACCATTTCAAAAAAAAAAAGCTATTGAACAAATTTAACCCTTGGATCAAGCTACATGGGAGTGAAATGAGAGGCTCTGGTATAGCTAGGGAAATGGAAGTAGGCAAAGGTTTCATACACACTGGAAACAGAGGGGACCAGAAATAAGCAAAAACTGAAAATTGAAAACAATACTGGGAACAGGCAGGGCCGGCACTTCCACTAGGTGACCCTAGGCGGTCGCCTAGGGCGGCAGGATTTGGGGGGCGGCATTTTGCCGCCCTCGGTGGAAATTCGGCGGCGGAGGGTCCTTCCGCTCCGCGTCTTCAGCAGAAATTTGGTGGCGGGTCCTTCACTCGCTCTGGGACCTGCTGCCGAAGTGCCCCGAAGATGAGGAGCAGAAGGACCCCCGCCGCCGAATGCTCAGAGGAGGAGCGCTGCTGCCTAGGGCGGCGTGGCCCCACGAAACAACCAGATAAATTAACTGCTCAACATACTTGGCCAAACCCATAAAGGCGTGCCCCGGCGTGGCTCCTGGGAACAGGGAATGTTTTTAGTGAGATACAGGGTGGGCCAGTTGCTAGAGCATAAAGCTGGGATTTCAAAGGGCTGCATTCTTTTCCTGGCTCTTCCACTGACCTGCTGTGTGCCCATCTTCTATGCTCTATAGGTGTTTATACTGCACTCATTGCTGTAGTATCTGAGCTCCTTCCAGTCGTGACCCATGAAGCCCAGCCCCAGTGTGAGGCTCCACCCCTGACGTCTGATTGGCAGAGTCCCAGAGTGGCTGACTGGCCTGCTGGCCCGACTGAAGCCAACATCAGGAAAAGGAAGTGGTGTGAACAACTGGGCTTCACTCTGTTGTGGAGTGTTCGCATGCGTCTTGTGCTTCCTGCTACACCTGCTATCTGCTCCCTGCTCCCGCTTCCCTGGTTTGAATTCCTGGCATTTTGACCCAGATTGACTTGTGGTTCCCCAGTTTGTCTCCAGCCTCAGACCCCCTGGTATCCTGACCCATCCTCTCTCTAGTTCCTATCTCCAGTTTGTCTCCTGCTTCTGATCTCCTGCTATCCCAACCCAGCTGACTCTTGACTCCTGTCACTGAGGACTCTGGCTCTGAATACTAGGTCTAGCCACCCATGACCTGGCTGTGACAGAGTTCCATTGTGCCAGAGAGGTCAAGTTGTCAACCCTGGTCTTTATCCTAGAGCTCTGGGCAAGTCACTTCATCCCACTCTTTCCCTTCCCATCTCTCCCAGACACTACGAAGTTGGGGTGCTCTAAGAAAACCTAAGGTAGCTAAATCTGAACGGTAATAACCTCCAGCCCCACGAAACAACCAGATAAATTAACTGCTCAACATACTTGGCCAAACCCATAAAGGCAGCATATGATATTGCTCTATATCACTTCAGAGAGGCTTCATTCAAGCAGGCTACATTACAACAGTGAAATACTCAAAGCAAAGGCCCTCTCCTAGAAAACACAGTCTGAATGATCACATGGTGGAAATAGATCCTGAAGCCACAAGGCACAATGGAAACTCAAGAGATAACTTTGTAAAGAATATAATGGGGGAGAAATTGAAACAGACATTCATTGACTTTGTTGTACAAAATTCAAAGAAGTAGGGGAAAGATCCCTCCTCAGCCTATCAGAAAGAATGATTCCCGCAAACAGACAGGCAGGAAAACTGTATCACCTCTGCCTGCTATGGACACTTCACTCATGATGGACACAATGGGTAAAATTCAGAGTCTAAGGGCTTGATCCAGCTCCATTGAAGTTAGTGGAAAAACTCACCCCCAAGTTCAAAGGGAATTAAATCAGGCCTGAAATAAGCATCAAGGAACCTCACTTGCATCCCCTCTGCATTTGGCCCATTATCCATCTAGCCTGATCCCATTAAGCCAATGGAAGAGCTCCCATTGACATTCAGTGGGGTTTAGATCAGACTCTAAAGCATCAAAGCCTTTGCTTTTATGATACTTCAATGCAGGCATCGTTTTCCCTTCCAAGGACAATTGACACAAGGCATTAATTCCCACTAGACCTGTAAAATCTGATAAATAGCTCTTTAGCTGGTGGGGACACAATGTAACTTAAAGGAATTTGACTAGGAGGAGTACAGTGTAGTAGCCATGGTGATGAGCATTATGAATGCCAGCCTAGATTAGGTTACACAGAAACTGCAAACCTGCTCCTTCTGTAAAAATATCAACAGACATGAAGAGGAGCTCTATGTAAGCACAAAAGCTGGTCTCTTTCACCAACAGTGGTTGGTCTGATAAAATATATTACCTCACCCACCTTGTCTCTCTAATATCCTGGGACTGACGTGGCTACAGCAACACAACAGTAAACTGATTTGTAAGAAAATAAATGAGATTCACATGCAGGGGCATGTTTTCTTTGTATGAGTAGATACCAGGTTTTACCAACAATCTGAGGTCATGTTCAGATTGACTACAGGGGGCTTTGGATGGGTTTGTCCATTGATAAGATACAGAACAAAGTAGTGGAGAAGTTGTAATGGGTTTGATGTCAGTGATGATGAGAAATTCTCTTTCTAGTGCTGCCGTATCTCACGCTAGTTGGTGTTTTTAATTAAAGCTTCAGCGCCTGGAGTCAGATGATTATGTGAGAATCTCACCTTTCTTCTTCTTCTTCTTCAAGAACCCCAAATGTATTGGGTGTTTTTAAAATCTTTTAAAAAAGAATGTCATGGTTTGGGGGGGCTGACGTATGATTTTTGAATGCTTAGGGTACACCAGGATTCTGGACTTAGCTCTGTTGCAGGCCCCTTGCCTCTCTCTTCTTCTGTTTCTCCATGTACTACATGGGGATAATAATCCCCCAGTATAGTGGTGTGAGATGTATGGCTCTTCAGTGCTAAGTATTATTACCCAGAAGCTAATGATGCATTCTCTTCATGGAGCTAGGCTAAAGGGGTAAATGTTTGCAAGTATAGAAAGCTGTTGTGAGGGACAGTGGAATGCGGTCTTGTTATTGTAGAACCACAGAAACAGGAGATAAAGAAGAGCGATTCGTTTTTTTCTGTAATGGTTACATATGGGGCGTGCACACACACCTCTATATATTTAGTTCCTCTAGTAGCAGTCATGGCAAAGAGAAGACTGTGATTGTTTCCCAAGCTGAATTGAAATCTGAAAGCCAGCCTGGTGAGTTGTATTGCTAAACAATTCGCTGCTCCACTGCATTTGTAAGATTGTACTGTGCCTGGTTTCCTGGCATCGACAGCCAGTTTGAGAATTAGCGCAAAACTAATTAGATTACAAATCTTGGAGAAGCAAACAAAGGCTATTTATAAGTCTTTATAAGAAGAGAAGTGAAAATCTGATTGTTCAGAGAAATGACTGCAGAGGTTTCTCTTTCTTAATTGGGTCACTGAATTCTCACAGAGCTAGTCTAAATACCAGAACAGGCCTTCCAGAATGCACTACAACAGTGACCAGAATGAAGTGGACACAATAAGTACTATTCTGAGATGTACAGTGTGTATGTGCACCACTGTCGTCTACTGGATGAAATCAGCACTGCTGAGTCCTGTAAGGAAGATCCTCCTTGCTTCTGGAGAAGAAAATCTGAATTCTATACCAGCTGATGCTATCAGTTTCTAAGTCATTGCATGATAAGGGCTGGCTCACGGCACATCTCCTATAACTGACATAATCTCCAGTGTACTGAGTGATGTTTTTGCCTTTATTATTAATTATGATTATTATTTATTTATAGCTACAGTACAATCATTAGTCATGATTCATTACCAACAAAGACAAGACTAGGTCCCTGGCCTGAATCACTTCCAATATAAGTGACATGGACACAACTTTCTTGTCAATGGGGTGTTGATAAATGAAAGCTGATGTAATTCAAGTGTGAAGTATTATTATTTATTATGAATAAACAGCCATGTAGGGTTGTGGCCATAGTTTCCTTTTGCTGGGATAACACGACAGCTGCCAAAGCAAATACCGTTCCAGACTGGTTTTCAATGTACCGCTCCTGTTTTCTCATGATGCTGTACCAGTTCTGCCCTGGCAGTATTTAGATACCAGCATGATTAGGTTCCTCTACCGTTCTAAGACAGACAGAATATATACAACCTAGTGCCTGCCCTCCAATTAAAACTTCTGCTTCCTTTCTCCTACTCTTGTTTTTGCTGGCTGCATGTAATTGGGTTATATCAGTAGGAGCCAAGGTGCAGAGATTTCTATCATGCACACTATAGTCACCCTCATCATTAATATGGCTATATAGCTTGCTACAGGTCCCAGCAAGTGATGTTCCATCTCAATAGGTCACTCAGATCAGAAGCATTGCATGATCAGAGCTGTAGTTTCCATCCCTGTATTAAAGATGACGGTGGCTGCAATCTTCTCCATGTTATGGAAATTAGGTTCAATCTTTGGGCTCCTGGCAAGCCACCAAAGTGTCCCTCGGTTGGACAAGTTTTCGGTACCAGAGGGGTCAAATTTACTTGAAACCTTTAGAGCCATTACGCATGGTAATTAATATCTTACCTCAGGCCCTGGGCTAGGCCCTGGGTGCTGGAGGACTTGAGTTCAGTCCATGCAGATGATGCATTGTGTCTGCAGCATGGCCAATCCCAACCATTCAAAAATCATGAGATTGTCTTAAAATTATGAGGTTTTTTTAAATAATAAATTTGGGATTCTTTTTATTTGCCTGTTGGTTTCTGGGCCATTAAGGCTCACATTTTCAAGCTTTTCTCCATAACCATGAGGGCTAAAAATAAAATGAGAGCTGAGATTACCATGACTCCAAGAGCTGGGGCTTTAAAAAAAAGCCACCAAATATCACAAGACAGCACGGGGGCTGTCCAGAATGCATGTGGTCATGGGCTTTGTTATGTGTGTGCCTACATTTTTTTTCTTTTAGCCTGTTAAACAAAATATTTTGGGTGAGTTTGTGTTCACTGCCTGTGGTTTTTATAGATAAAACTGACATTTATTCAACAAAAAAGCATGTGAACCTCAGGAACAAAATGAAAACAGTTCTACTTAGCTTGGCAAATGGTCAGCGAGCTATCTGCAATAAACCATTTATCAACAAATGCAGCTTTGTCAATGCAATGCAAGTTTGACACCAAGTTTATCTCTCACAAACACATTTGTTCTCCTTCATGCATGTATGATGTAAATGGTTTTAATGCAACTGATTGAAGAGGAAGGGATAGATCTTCAGGTGGAGTAAACTCACAGAGTTCCAACGAAGTCAAGGAAGCTGCATCAGTTTATACCAGGCAAGAATTTGGCCCTGCATTTCCCTACACGCATGGATACTAACAGAGACAGTGGAGACAGGGGAAGAACACACTCAGAAAGGTTTAATAAAGATTTGTTACAGAACAGAATTCACAGCTGGTTAAGTCTCTGACGCTCCCAAGGAGGCATGGTCCCAAACCGGGACCATGGATCCAAACACCCCTGAATCTTAGGGAAGTTCAAACTTAGAGCCTGGATTCTCTCCTGCACCACAATCCACTCAGTGTAAGAGAGGGGGCAGGGGACCATCACTGAGCTGGTTCTGGCTCCCTGATTCTCTGGGACAATCCACACCAGTCCCAGGCTAGGTTACAGCAGTCTATGACCTACTCTAACCTATGTCAGCTGGCAATGGTCTAGTTGGGGATGCTGAAGCATACCATGCACTAATATGCCCATGCATTGGAGCTGGCTGAGAGCTCCCCCCATGCAACGAAAGTTCTCGGCTGTCTGGATCCAGCCAGAGCAGCACAAAGGGGTCAGAACAGGGGAGAGAAGCCTGACTGAGATCTGAACTCCGCATGTCTGTAATGAACCAAACCAAAACCCTCCATCTGCCCTGGATCTGGAGTCAGACATTGCAGCTTGGGCCCAACTCTACTTCCAAGCATGGTGATTCCACACAAGGGCCAGATCCTGAATGGTGCTGCGCATCTACTGGTGCTGACTGACTCCTTGAGAGCTGAGTTCACCATGTTGTAAGATCATACTATACAATCTTAAGGAGGAGCCAGAAATCAATTATTTCCTCTCCTGAAGTGCTTTCCATACTGTCGTGCCATTTTATAATAGCAACAGGATACAGAAGTAGGTGGGGATAGCACTGGACAAACTTCGGAAGGTCTATCTCTGGATGAAATCTATGGTCTGTGTTAGGTAGGTCAGACTAGAGGATCACAATCATCCCATCTGGGTTTAAATTCTGTTAATAATAATACTTAGCACTTATTTTGTATGTTCAAAATGACATACAAACATGAGCAAATCTACCTTCCCAGAACTCCTGTGAGCTGGATAAAGCAGGATTATTATTTGCCTCACACAGAAGGGGGAAACTGAGGCACAGAGTGGGTAAGTGACCTGCCCAAGACCACAGAGGGAATCTGTCACAATCAGGATTTGGACTTAGGAGTCCTCAAACTGGGCTGCAGCCATGAGATCACTCTGCTTCTCGTGGATTTTATTTAGCTGGGATGAGCAATGCTTAAAGGACCTCTATACAAACCTACAGTGCCTGCAAAATTGGGCTGGAATCGGATGAGCTCTTGCTGGGCTGGGGGACTTCCGTACCGCATCCCCATAAAGACTATTGTTTAGAGTCACAATTTAGCCCTACTAGAAAATGCTAAATATAAGTAATCCTGTTAGGCATCCCCCAAACCCAAGCAGCAGGCTGCACACCGGTCTCTTCTGAGCATGTTTCACAAGATTGCTTCAGAGCTAACGTGACAGCCCACTTTTGTTTTGGGTTTTTTAAATTCCAGCTCAGGTCACAGATTAATTCCTGTTCTCTGCCTCCAGCAGCTGGGCCAATATGCATTCTGCGAACACATGTGCTTCTTGGCAAAAGGCATATGATCTGAAAACCAGCCCTTCAAGCGTGTCTCACTCAGCCAGCACTTTCCTACATACAAAACAGGTGTTTGCTTAGGGGAGGAAAATATTGGGGGCACTAAAATATTCATTACGTGAGTAATCGGGGGGTCGTGAGTCACATTTATTTTCCAGTTTGCCGAGGGCACCATAAACCCCCACAGGCTGTTCATGGGGGTAGCCTTGACAGGGATGGTTCTTTGAGAACCAATAACATTTTCTTTGCTACGGAATTTGATACATTTCAGGAAACAGAAGATTTTGCAAACAAGTGAAGCTTGGATTCTCCACAGATCTTCCTGGCACGATTCCCAATATTAAAAAACAGCAGCTTCATGTTGGCTTTGTTTGCCTCTCAAATACTGGCATTTAAACATGCATGGGATAGGCAGCTCTCTGACGCATACCCTGCTACTGTAAAGCCTCGATAGAACGCCTCTCGGGGATGTCTAAGAAAGGCAGCCTCCCTGGAGCATTGTGTCCAAAGGGGATGCGGTGCTTTTGCATTACTGAAATGTATTTCATCGTGATTATTGCTGCTAACGTCTTCCCGCAGGTCACTTGGCGCTGAGAGTATGACTATGTTGCAATCACAGGGTGTGAGTGCAGTTTGCGTAGACGTACCCTAGCTAGCTTCAACCTAGCTAGTGTGGGCAGCGTAGCAGTGAAGCCGTGGTACCATGGACTTCAGCGCAGGCTAGTACCCAAGTAACTACCTGGGGTTCTGGGCAGGCTTGTCCATAAGTGGCAAACATCATGATTGCAGTGTAGACATACCCAGAGAGACACAAGACATTCATGGGACACTCAGCTGAATATAGCAGCGTGATCAAGGACTTCCTAAATTCTAGTCCTGACTTGGAAACTTTCCGTGGTCTTCAACAAGTCACTTGGGGCCCCTTTGTGTGATGTGGTAGGCAGGACCTCTCAGGATCAACCCATAACCACTCTGTCATATAACTTACGTCTCCCAGTTCATTCGCACTGCCTGCCCAACGCTGCCGTGTGTTCCCCGGTGCAGTTTTAAGTGACTTGCGTGATGGGGAATGCTGGCCAGTGGGATCTCTGTATTCTCGGAGGGGTAAGACTGTTTCTCTTTGGTCCTCAGGCATGGAAGAAACGGTGGTTCATCCTGCGCAGCGGTCGGATGAGCGGTGACCCGGACGTCCTGGAGTACTACAAGAATGACCACTCCAAGAAGCCTCTGCGTGTGATCAACCTCAACTTCTGCGAGCAGGTGGATGCAGGGCTGACCTTCAACAAGAAGGAGCTGCAGGACAGCTACGTCTTCGACATCAAGACCAGCGACAGGACTTTCTACCTGGTGGCCGAGACGGAGGAGGACATGAACAAGTGGGTTCGCAGTATCTGCCAGATCTGTGGCTTCAACCAGTCTGAGGAGAACGCAGGTACAGTGAGAGTTATGTCTGGAATATGAAATATGGCCTCACATGTCAGACTGTGCTCTAGAAAGGAGGCTAGACCCCAACTCTTCCCCTTGGGAATCCAGCTTCTCTGTTAGATTGGAGTGTGAGTTAGAGGGCTTGAGCCCTGTTTCTGTTCCCACTGTTGTCAATGGGAGCAGGAATGGGCCTTTTAATTTCTAAATGGGAAGTTTTCTCCAGTGTTCCCCACCCAGGAGTTCCAGATTCCTCCCAGCCCTCCAGCACTTCTCTGACTTCCACAGCATGGCAGCAGGCTCTGATCCTGCCTGCTCCCTCATTAATTCTCACTGTAGCTTTCTGTCTTCCATCCTTTCCCCAACACTGAAGCTCGCTCAGCTTGCCGTTTCCAGGAGCTGATGTTGATCATTTCTTCCGTGGCAGAGTAATGGATGGTCTTGTGGTTAAAGGCACTGACTTGGGATTCTTGAGATTGAAGTGCTCTGATGCAGGCTTCCCAGGTGACCTTAGGCGAGTCACTGAATCACTCTCCATGCTTCAGTTCCCTTCCATACCAAGGTGAGGAGTGACCTTATAAAACCATAGATAGCTAGGATGTAACGGAGAGCATGGTTTTGAGACGTCAGGGAGGTTTAATGGGCTAAGTCAGATAAGATGTAATGTACAGATAGTTCCGAATGGCATGCAGTCGAGCACACCATTCATAAGATTTTTGCTTTCCCATCTTTCTACCTCTCTGTCCAAGGTTTGAGCCTTCTCAGGTATATTTTCTACATTCTCAGTTGTTGTCAGCAGTCTCTTCAAGGGCTTTGGGCCTTGGCAGTGGGACATCCTCTCCTTAAAAGGTTTCGTTTAGCTGATTGACATGGGTGGGATCAAATGGAAGAGACAGGCTAATGGGGGAAGATTCTAGAAGAAACATTGTATCCTGTCCACATGACAGAACCCACCTCTGCAGTTGGCAGGCTTAGCCAAGGAGTGATTGGGTCAAGGGGAATCAGTTACCTAGCCATCCCAAAACATGGTCCCTGTTGGACCCAGGTGAGACATTGGCAGCAGTTGACAGGTAAAAACTGGTGGTGTTCTGTGTAATTGGAGGGTCACATTTGATTCACCAGCACTAAAGGCATCCTCAGCTGCACACAATACTGTTGTTTTCTGGTTTGTGCCGCTGTTGCCGGTTTTCTCTGTGTTACCCAGAGAGCGTCTACACAGACCTGCAGTGTTAGCACAGCCCCTGTCAGTGTTCCCCGCATGCACTGGCTGAGCAGGGAGGTTTCTTTGCAATGTCACACCGTACAACATTTGTAGCGTGGTGAAAAGACACCACAAAGCCCTTCAGGTTCCCATACAACGCAGGCAGCTAAAAGGGCCATGGAAGAAAGGCAGTGCCGTCTGGAAAGGGGCACAGGCTGAGATACTCAGGCAGCAGAGGGATCCTGCGAGTGTCTCCCAATTCCATTATTATTTCTAATATCTGCTGGTGTCCCCTGCGTTGCGAATGCCTTTTGGGTACATACCTAACCCTGACCTAAGGACATTTGGGGAGCCCGAATATAACAATCAACTTCTGGCCCATGTCTTGGGGTGCAGTGGCAACCAGGACTGTTGAACCAGCTAAACAAAGGAGCAGCAGGCAAGGTCGAACCTTCAGAATCGATGCTGCCTTGAGCCCACTGCCAGTGAATATAGATGAAGGATGGCGTAATATGTCCATCAAAAACTCCCTATCACAGGTCCCCAAACTGTGGGATGCGCCCCCTAGGGGGGCATGGAGGAATATTCAGGGGGGGCACAGCAGGGCCCGAGCCAGCCCCCATGGGGGGTAGGGAGGGAGCACCACTCAGCCCCCAGCCGCAGCCCTCAGCCGCAGCCCTGGCTTCCAGCCCTGGCCCCAGCCTTGGGCCCCGGCTATGGCGCCACTCCCGGCCCCAGCCCCGCCCCCAGCCTCGGCCCCCAGCTGTGACTCTGCTTCCACCCCCAGTCCCGCCCCCAGCCTCAGCCCCCGGCTGCAGCTCCACTCCCAGCCCCAGACCTGCCCCCAGCTGTGACCCCAGTTTCAGCTCCCGGACGGGGCACAGACAGGGATAAGGGGAGGGTGCAACAAGAAAAGTTTGGGGAACCACTTCCCTATCACGATGTCACAGATCTGCAGGATTGGTGCTAGGCCCCAGCTTCTAAACAGTCTCTTGGAGGTACCCAAGTGTGGCAGACCCCCAAGGGATCCCACTCTTCCTTCAGGGTAGGTCCCGCAGCCTCACCACCTCCTCGCCTCAAGCCTCTGGGCCCCAGCACGCCTGCTTCACACCGTGAGTTCTGCCCCACGAGTTCAACTGAGCTACACGCCTGGCAGAGACGTGTCCACTCTTCAGGGACTAATGCACCCCAGCAAGCGTTTGCACTGACACCTAAGCAGCATTTTTGAAACAGAGTAGGATTCATTAGTCAACTAGCCCACAGCACTGGCAGCCCTTAGGTTAGCAAAGAGACATCGAGATTAAAGCATAGGCCATTCTGGTCAAGCCAAAGCAATTCACCAGCCAAACTGAGGTGAATTTCATGTCAGGCTCTCCCTCTCGCTAACCTCCTTAGTTAGTCCCAGGAGACAGCCACCAGCCTCTTTCAGAAACCAACTCTTTATTCCCTGCCGGTCACCTCCCGGTGCTTTGTGTTCTCCAGGCAGGGCCATGCTGAGTTCACAACCCCAGCTGAGAGGTGAGGAAAAGCCCCTTCCTCTGGGTCATTGATTGCTAGGTGTGTCAATGTTCTGGCCATTGGTGTTTTCCATGGTCTTCTCGCATTTTCCATTGCTATGGGTTGGCGTCAGCCAGTCCCCTTACTGACCCATTCAGTCTGCTCAGACAGCTGGGTGACACGCAAGCACCTAAGGCCATGGCTACATCAATGCACTTGCGCCGCTGTAAGCTCTGTAGAGTAGCCGCTCTAAGCCAACAGGAGAGAGCTCTCCCGTCCATAGGCGCCGACTTCCCCTCTTTCCCATGGGTGCTCGACCCCTCCTCTGCCCTGGCCCTGCCCCCACGCCACCTCTTCCAGCAGGCTCCGCCCCTGCCCCGCCTCTTCCCCAAAGTCCCCACCCCATCTCCACCCTCTCTCTGCCAATATTCCAACTCCTTCCCCAAATCCCTGCCCCGGCCCCGCCTCTTCCCCGCCTCCTCCCCTGAGTGTGCTCTGGTCCCGCTCCTCCCCATCCCTCCCGGAGCATGCTAATGCTGCCAAACAGCTGTTTGGTGGTGGACGGTGGGAAACACTGGGAGGTAGGTGGAGGAGCAGGGATGCGGTGCGCCCAGCGGGGGAAGATGAGGTGGGGCATGGGGGAGGGGAGCTTGGCTGCCAGTGGGTGCAGAGCACCGACTAATTTTTCCCCGTGGGTGCTGCAGCCCCAGAGCACCCATGGAGTCGACGCCTATGCTCCCGTCAACTTAATTAATCCACCCTCAATGAGCGGCGGTAGCTAGGTCAGTCCTTTCTTTCCACCTGATGCATCCTATCTGATACACAGATTGTAAGCTGTCCAGGGCAAGGACTATCTTCTTTGCTACATGTCTAGCACAAGGAGGCCCTGATGGTTGCTTGGGCTTCACAGATGCTATCGTAATAATGCAACCAATAATAGTAACCAACTTTAATTCATTTTGGTCAATAATAGAGCAGCTGCAATCTGCACAAACTAAACCCTGCCAAAAGGTTGTCAGGCAGGATAGCAAACAGAGCGTCACAAGAGCACAAACCCAACCTTCAGCGGCTGACACATGAAACAGGACGTCACCTTGGCAATGATTTTATATGAGTGGTATAAAGAACCCTCGATAATCTTGCAAACATAAATTTACAAAGAAAGTTCAGGCTAAATAAAGTTCATTCCGATCTGATGATAATTTCATGGCCATCAGGATTCAGTTTAACAGCAGACACCTTTTTCAAGAGCTAGAGCAGACCCGATCACAGTAGTTGCTGTTTTGCTTGCATTAAGCTGGAAGAAATTTTATTGCAGACAGAGTTTTTCTATTTAGCAAAACAAGCCAGAGAGAGCAGAATCAATACTGGACTTAAGCAAAATATAAGTCTGGATATCATCAATCTGATAGTGAAAAACAAGCCTGTGCTTACGAATAAACTCACCCCCAAGGGAGCACAAGGATTGTTAAACTGCAGAGGTCCACAAGTAGGTCCCTGAAGGACCCTGGAGTGACATCAGCAAAGAAGAACAAAAATCCCTTCTTGACACAAAATAGCTGTTGGTGAATGCTGTAGGAAAAGAAGCCATTCAATGCAGTGCCAGCCTGCCAAGCACAATTCCTGAGTCAGTCTTAAAAAGGGCTGTGAGGGTCTGCACTGTCAAACTCAGCAGACACATCCCATGGCGTTAGAAGAGATGTTCAAATTCAGATCGCACCATGGAATTATTCAGAGCTTTCACTAAAGCTGCATTGGTGCTATTGAACAAAACAAACCAAAAAAACCACCAGACTGCACCTGGTAATCACCACACCTGCTAACTGAAAGCCAGTGCACAATGATCCCCTGGCTATTTGGAGCCAAGTTCTGGTTTTGAGCTCTCCCATTTCTGCCCATGGACCTGGGCCCTTCACTCCAGAAGAACACAGAATTTGCATCGCAATAGGTCATTGAATGCAATGCAACCCTGTGATGTGCACTCTTTATGATGCTTATCCCGGTCTCAGGCCTGATTAATCCATCCTAGAGCACAATCAAACCCCTACCAAATTTACCCTACTTAATGATGAGTCGACATACAGTGAGAATCCATATTGTATTGTTCCCGTGACAGCAGGGATTTAGCAGCAGGAAGACAGTACAGTTCTATTTTTGCTACACTCACTCTATGTAGCACATTAGCTCCATTTGTTGCAGTGATTGATGGTACAGAGAGGTCATGGGACTTACCGAAGGCCACAGAACAAGTCTGATCCCAACTGGAAATAACCCAGGTCTCCTGGTTCCCAACCTTATGTCCCATCCAGTGGAACAAACAGCCTTCCCTGACTACACCTCTGCCACCTCCTCCATCTCTGCTACAGACCCTGATTTATGTAGCACTAGAAGTAAGCTGAAATCCTCCTCTGGGCTCAGCCAGTGCTCATTGATACAGAATACGCCCTGATCATTAATCCGATCGACCAGCAGCAGAGCTCTGGGAGACGGTGAGTAAATCACAATTCAATGGGTGGGAATGTTAGCTAGTGGTTACATCACAGCGTTGGGAGTGTCCTGGGTCTCTTCCACTTCTCCAACGCACTCTGCGACATTGGGCAGGTCATCTGACCTCTCTGGCACTCAGTTTGACACACTTGTGAAATTATTATCTGTTCTGCCATAGTGCCTAGGGCCCCTGCCAGGGACCCTGGGAGACTCTCCGTAACCTAGGTCAAAATCCTTTCACCAGATCTTCAGCTGGTGTAAATGGGTGTAGCCAAAGGCCAAGACACTGGAGCTTTGCTGATTTTTGCCAGCTGCTGATCTGGTCCAGTGGGGCTTAACTTAGGGTCCTCAGGGTCTTGCAATAATTTGCACACACACCAAGATACTTAAAGTACAATTCCCCCTTGTGGGGTCTTACTTACTAAGTGTGTTCTAAATGCACACAGTTTGGCCCCTCAGACCCAGATGCTTCCTCTCCTCGTCTCAGGATTCCCACAGCTCTCCTGATTAGTGCCTATGTTGTGGTAAAGGCAAGGGTTCCTCTCCGTGGTTCAGAAGTCCCACCGCTCTCCTGCTTGGGACCTGTGCTGTGACTAGGGCCAGCTTCCCCCAGCCCACTTGTAGCCAGTTTCCAGCTCTGCTTCACAGTACGCCTCTTCTCCCCCTTGGTTCAGAGGGCCCACAGCCCTCCTTCTGGGGCCAGGCAGGCATCCTCCTCTCTGAGCGGTCCGCCCTCTCTCCTCCTTTGCCTCTCTGGAGGCTTCTCCTTTATTATCAGGCCACAACTGGTTTAGCCACATAACCTACCTGTCATTTGGCTGTGACAGCTTTCCCCAGGCAGGCTGAATGAGGCACAGATGGGGCTGGATCCAATGGGGCCAGTCACCCTGCGACACTTCCCTTTCTCATTTTATGGGGTATGTGCGTGTACAGTCAGCATGTGTGGGATGGCACGGGAGGTGTTTTGGAGCATGGAGTAATAACATTTGTTGTACATTTTATGGTAAGGGGTTCTTGGTTTTCACTCCATACCTATGCTGGTACTTTTTAGTAGACTATATTGCCCTCTTTTATGTGAAAGTCATTCATTGCTATACTTGACAAAGCCCTGCCTGGGATGATTTAGCTGGGGATTGGTCCTGCTCTGAGCAGGGGGTTGGACTAGATGACCTCCTGAGGTCCCTTCCAACCCTGATATTCTATGATTCAGCTTGAAGAAATACAAGCTCATTGTTATTTTATTCTATTTCTAACCATCTGTATTTCCCTTGCCCCAGTGGGCAGGCAGGCTGATCTCAGCTGTGAACTGTACTTTCTCATATGTTCTGTTTGGTGGGGGGGGGGGGGGGAAGGAGTCTTGCTAAAGATATTTCTTGTGTCATTAACCCTCTTTAGGATCACATGAGGGCTCCAGCCAAAACCCAGCCAAGGTGTATTTTGCATATGGGGGGGGGGGGGATTGTAAGTGCCTAATTTAATTTTCTTTGAATAAAATATGTATCTGGAGATCTAACATTCACTTTTTATAAGTGGCCATGAGTATGCATGATACTGTATGTTGAGAGAGACTGGACCAGTGCAGAGCACTGACCTAGGACTAGGGAGACCTGGGTGCTATTCCCAGACCTGATACCAATTCACTGTGTGACTTTGGACAAGTAACTTTGCCTTTCTCTGCCTGTTTCCATTCCCGCTGTGACGGGTTGGATCACGGAACCCCCCTTGGGAGCTGCCAACTGATGTGCCAAGACTACTTCTGCCCCTGCTTTCCTGCCCCGTCAGCTTAGGACTTCAGTGCCCTGCCTGGTTTGAGCCAGACTCGCTAGCCTGCTGCAAACCCAGACCCAGGTCTGAATCATGTCCCCTAACAGCTGTAGGCTTGACTGAAAGCAGCTAACAGAAGTGTTCTTGTCTTTAACACTCAGATGCCCAACTCCCAGTGGGGTCTAAACCCAAATAAATCCGTTTTACCCTGTATAAAGCTTATACAGGGTAAACTCATAAATTGTTCGCCCTCTATAACACTGATAGAGAGATATACACAGCTGTTTGCCCACCCAGGTATTAACACATACTCTGAGTTAATTAATAAGTAAAAAGTGATTTTATTAAATACAGAAAGTAGGATTTAAGTGGTTCCAAGTAGTAACAGACAGAACAAAGTAAGTCACCAAGCAAAATAAAATAAAACATGCAAATCTATGTCTAATCAAACTGAATACAGATAACCTCACCCTTAGAGATGCTTCAGTAATTTTTTTCCTCAGACTGGACACCTTCCAGGCCTGGGCACAATTCTTTCCCCTGGTACAGCTCTTGTTCCAGCTCAGGTGGTAGCTAGGGGATTCCTCATGATGGCTCTCCCCTTTGTTCTGTTCCACCCATTTATATATCTTTTGCATAAGGCAGGAATCCTTTGTCCCTCTCTGGGTTCCCACCCCCTCCTTCTCAATGGAAAGACACCAGGTTAAAGATGGATTCCAGTTCAGGTGACATGATCACATGTCACTGTAACACTTCAAGCCTTCATTCCTCCCAGCCTGACTCACAGGAAGGCTTGCCTGCAAACAGAGCCATCCACAGTCAATTGTCCTGGTTGATGGGAGCCATCAAGATTCCAAACCACCATTAATGGCCCACACTTTGCATAATTACAATAGGCCCTCAGAGTTATATTTCATATTTCTAGTTTTAGATACAAGAGTGGTACATTTATACAAATAGGATGATCACACTCAGTAGATTATAAGCTTTGTAATGATACCTTACAAGAGACCTTTTGCATGAAGCATATTCCAGTTACATTATATTCAACATTAGCATATTTTTATAAAATCATATAGAGTGCAACGTCACACCTGCCTTTTGCCTATTTACACTGAGGGAACAACTGTCTCCTACTATGTATTTGTACAGTGCCTAGCGCAAGGGGGCCTGGATCTCAGCTCTGGTCTTTCAGCTCTACTGTAATATAAACCATAACAATAATAATACATTAATGGAAGAAGATACGGTCCCTACCCCAAGTCGAAGGATCAGATTCCAGGAGAGAAAAAGTCGGGGTTTTGGAGAGGGAATAAGATTAGCTTTTGACATTAGTCTGAATTTAGGAGCAGTGACCTCTCCCAGTCAGTTTTAATAATGTAGTAACACAGTGAAAGAGAGTTGGAAGGGTTTTACATGTGATTTTATTTCTTGTCCACATTGTCCTCTGTTGATGTCCTTTTCCCAAACCCTCCGGCTTGTGACATTCCCCTGGTTTTATTGCAGAGACTGTGGGAACACTAGGAATAAAAGGCCAGGCTCACCAAGAACTAGTCTGAATGAACCCGGTTTTTCTGCCTCGTGTTGTCTATTCAGACGGACACGTGCCTGGGTTTCTCCCCCTGCTCTGCACGCAACAGCAAGCGCTGCTGAGATGAGGTTGGGAGAGAGGTGGAGGGCTCCTGAGTTACCTATGGTCCCGACACTAAAGCTTTAGCGTTAACGCCAGGGCATTTCGAATCAAAGGTCAGCTCAATCACCAGAAGAACTCTCTGTGCTTTTATTGTCTCACTGAACGTCACAGCCAGAAACCCACATTCACTTTTCATGGAGAGACTGAGTCTCTTTTGCTGGCACTGCTGGGAACAAGGGGACGATTAATGAGGAGAGAGTTGGCCTGGGAAAGTAGTAGTGTCCAGCCCTCAAGCGGTCCCACTGAAATCGATGAGCAAAGTTCACTCCCGTGGGCAGGGCTTGTAGGATTGGGCTCTTGGGCAGCACAGCGTCGGAAGCCGTTTCTCTCCATGTCAGGCAGGTTGTTAACACAAATGCAACAGCAGCTCTTTTGTCTAACTCATGGGCACTCACAGACAGGCTGAAACCCCCAGCCTGCAGCCATTCAGAATCAATGGCAAAGCTCCCACTGACTCCAAGGAGAGCTGGTCTGAGCCACTGAGGAAGGTCTGCCTTAAGCTGGTCTTCAAAGGGCAGGGCGTTCCAATCAAGGAGAGCTGAGAATACCGGACTCTTGTTGGGCTGTGTCTCCTCCCAGCTGCATGGTCTTAACTACATACAGACATAATCTAGAAATGTCAGGAGCTGTTTCTGCTCTGAAAAATTAAGACGTTTTCAGTCCCACTGTGCATTAAACTAAAAGTTTTGGTAGCTTCCTGCTCTAGCGTCCCCAGCAGAAATGACTGTCTCTCTCTTCTTCCTTCTTGTCTGTATGATCTGGAAGCTGGATGCTCTTCTTCTTAAGAGTTTTTGTGAGGGCCTGTGAGATTATCTTGAATAAACCCACGGCCATTTCCAGCTGGATATGGTATTCTTCACTGGCTGTCCCATAGCACTGTATGAGAACTGACGCTGTAGCCCAGCCCGAGATGGCTGCATTTCAGCAATGGGACAGGCAGAGAGAGAGTGCATGTGTAAGTCACTTTCCCTCTCTATGATAGTGTTCAGTGTTGCCAAGTTTCCTCACAGTATTTGATGACCTTTCTAAAGCCTCCAGCCCCGGGAGGCATGTGATTGTGTGAGACTCTAAACTTTGATTAAAAAAGGAAGTACGTCTCTAGCCCTCATGGTTGCAGAGTAAAGGCTGAAAAATGTGACCCCTAATGGCTGAAACCAGAGGGCCTATATAACAATGATCCTAAATATATTGTAGATTAAATCTCACACACGTGAATTGTGAGGTCCTAACTCCTGATTTTTGAGCAATCCGGGTTGGCAATACAGAGGGCTGCATAATGATAATAGCTGGAGAGATGAAGTAAGAGGCCCAAGGAAGGGGACATCAGTCAGCACAGTGAGAATCCCCTGGAACCACCTGTAAGCTGTCTGAGGCAGGGACTCTTTCTGTTCTGGGTTTGTACAGCACCTAGCGCAATAGGGTCCTGCTCCATCACTGGGACTTCTAGGCTCTTCCGTAAAATAAATAATAACGTCATACACAGAAATCATCTTCCACTGCTGACTCATCTACCTGGCTTGTCACTCCACCCATATCCCCCCACTCTTTCATTCCCTCCCAGGGCTGCCCTCTTCCACTCCATCAAACACAAACCTCTTGCTTTTACTTCCATGCTCGCCACAGTTTAGCCCTGCCCTACCCACTTGCCTTTGCTGTGCCCACAATGCAAGCCTCCATTTTTCATTGGTCTGTTGCTATCATGGAACAATTTAACACTCACAACAGACTCAGGTTCAGCTGAAACGGCACCAGGCTTTATTCCGGGAACACAACACAGTGCCTAGCTGGTGAGGAGCCAGGCAGCCATTGCGCTGAGCAGACACTGACTGGCACTCGCTGAGTTCTTATGTAGCTGGTGTGGGCAGCCTCTGGTGGGCAATGAACAGTAGGGATTAAGTGATACTAATTCAGTTACAAGCCCTGCACAGGCTACATGAGTTCCTTACAGCTTCTCCCACAAACACCTTTGCTCTTTCTCCCAAACTGCCCCTTATACATAGGGCGGTCTCCGAGTCTGTGTTAACCACCCCCTCATCCTCTTTCCAAGTCCTTCTCACACCTCACCTCTGCCACGACACATGCAGGAAACTGCTGTCTGGTAAAAGCCTGGTAGGTGACAAACCATAATTACTGCACCTGATTGGCTAAGAATTACGCACACGGCTAGTCTGTGCTAAA
The DNA here is from genome assembly GCF_028017835.1 of Emys orbicularis. NCBI lineage: Eukaryota > Metazoa > Chordata > Testudines > Emydidae > Emys > Emys orbicularis. The sequence continues at coordinate 353,632,046 of NC_088683.1, forward strand.
ACATGCCATTGTTTTCGTTACTTCACCTTCTCCGACCCACCCACTTGTTTGTCTCATCCGCCTCCTCGGTCTTGTCTCTCAGACCGTACGCTCCAGGAGGCAGGGATTGTCATTTAGCTCAGTGGGGTTGTATTATGAATGTTAACGTGATGAAGATATGTTTGCAAATGAGACTTGAGACGAGACGGGGAATAGATACAGGCAGGAGATCCAGGAAGACTCGTCCAGATGGCAGGAGCTACAGAAGAGCAAAGAGGATGCATGGAGGGACCACGAGCAGGCTGCTGATAGCAGAGCAGGAGGGGTGTGAATGGGGGAGGAGATTAATGAAGTATATGGGACAAGGTCGGTAGAAGGTTTTAGAATCTTGGAGAGTTTTAAACAGTTCAATGGATGGAGACGGAGCCTCCTCTGCTTTCCATATATAACCTCCCTTGAATACCTGAAGTTCAGTACCCTCAGAAATGCCACCCTCCTACCTCACCCCTGTGAAAGACAGCAGTGACAAGGTGACATGAACAAAAATAACTACTGTGGAGTCCTTGCTCTGTTGCTGCTGCTGCCTCTTGTGCTGCCAAGCTGAATTCAAATGCCGGGGAAACATTAACAGCTGCAGTGAAGTCCAACTACTTCCTTGCCATTGTGCCTGGCACATGTTCATTTCTTTTCATGCTAGCACTCATGATGCAGGGCACTGGGTGATCTGACCTGCGTGGTTTAAAGGGCGGTGGCCAAGAGTAGATTACATCCATAGCAGGTTAAGGCCTGTTTTTCAAAAGGCAGCAGAACAAGTGGACATGGAAAAATGCGTGTGTTCCCACAAACCCTGTCATTATTTGGTTACCTGGGTGCAAGTGTATTTACCCAGCTGGCATGCCCACATTGGGGACCTGCAGACTAGTCATACGTGCTTTGTTAAGTGCCGCGAGCCACCTTGCATTGTTTGCAGTTGCAGCGTTGTGCCCGTGTTTGACTGTTCGGCCCTTATTGTCAAGGGCCTTTTTGCGGACAAAAGAGTAAAGGCCAAAGATTTTCACACTTAGAACCTAGCTTCATATTTAGACACCTAAATGAAATCAGCCTGACTTTCTGGGGCACAGAGCATCACAATATCCATTGATTTATAGCATTTTCAATGGAAGCTGGATTCAGCTTGCGTCACAGGTGCACAGCACCTCTGAAAATCAGCCCACTTTCATTTAGACGCTGGTGATTGGCTGACTTCTTCCCCTTTTGTATCATTTATACCATGCGCTGATCCAGTATAACGTAGCCTCTTTACCTACCTTCTTTGTAATCTGTCTCCCTTTACCAGTCAACACTCCCTGCCCCTAAGTGAAGTGGAGATCTCTCTTTTGAACACTCCAAAGATCAGATTTGGGGGGAGAGGGAAGGAATTTGTGAATTTTGGATCTAGCTTTGGCTATAAAACATCCCCAAAATGTGGGGATGTTCAGATAGGGATGTTTGAGTCAAGCCCCTCCTTGCTCTCTAACATGTACTGGGTTTTCCTAGTAATGGGGACAGCTGTGATCTCCACATTGATTCTGGTAGAGCAAGTGTTTGGGTTGCATTTCTGACACGGGCCTGATCCAGAGTCCATTGAAACAGACAACAGAAAGACTCCCACTGATTCTGGTCGGCTGTGGGTCAGGTTCTTAGCTGAATGCCTAAGGACGTAAGAAATGTAGCCAAACTCTAAAAATCTAAGTCTCAGAGTTCAAAATCACTACTTGAAGTTACGCTGCCCCTTTAAATTTGTTGAAAACTTTGCTGACCCTGGGTTTCCTGAGTCACAAACAGGGAGTTATTTTAAGATCGTAGCACTGTTCAGCTTTCATTTCAGTGTAAACAATACCAGAGATGGAGCAGTTTTTGGCACAAAGGAGCTGCTTAAGTATATTGAAGTGCTGTTGCTCTTTTGGTTTTCCCTTCAGGGATTAGATAGTTCAGGTGATAAATGAGTCACAACACTGAAAAGCAGAGAGCGCCACAAACAAGTGTGGTTTTTCCCCCGAAAGAAAGAAACAGTGACTATCAGTGTTATTATTTGTTTATAATACCGTAGCTCCTATGAGCTGTGCTGTTCCAACACAGAACAAAGTGACACTCCCTGTTCCCTTGCAATCTACAAGAGAGAACAGGTGGATGCAGACAGATGGGGGAATAAAAAGGAAACAATGAGATAATATTGATTAGCATGATAGGCAACGGTCTCAGCACATCAACAGCCTCGCCGTTGTCAAGGTTTTGGCATACTAGTCCTCAGAGCCTTTCTAACCTTTCAGCATCTCTTTGATATACATTTCCTTTGCGTTCTGGAGAGGGATTTGCTTGACGGGATTTGGGCAGGCTGTTCTGAGAAGCATCCTGTTTATAATCTGGGCACTGCACAGTCCAGCACTCTGATATTCTGTGGAGAGTATCTATATTTTTGCTGCTCAGTCCCTTACATTAGCACCTCCTTGCAACAATTTATTTCTATGACCCTGACTGGAAGCAAAGTGTATTCCAGCAAACTTGACCATTTACATTTTTCCATGAAAAGAGAAATGGGCCCAATATGCTATGCTCAGATCTGGATTTTAATTTCCCCAGAGTTTAGTGGGTGTTTGGGGCTGGGGTTGTGGTTGTGGTTTGGGATCATCTCTAGTTAAATAGCTCCAAGAATCGCCAGTCTCAATAAATCGTGGCGCAAAATTGCCAACTCTTGCAATTTTGATCACGAGTCTTGCAATATAGTAGAACCTCAGAGTTACGAACACCAGAGTTACAAACTGACCAGTCAACCACACCCCTCATTTGGAACCGGAAGTATGCAATCAGGCAGCAGCAGAGACAAAAAACAACAACAACAACACAACAAATACAGTAGAGTACTGTGTTAAATGTAAACTACTACAAAGTAAAGGGAAAGTTTAAAAAAAGATTTGACAAGGTAAGGAAACTGTTTCTGTGCTTGTTTCATTTAAATTAAGATGGTTAAAAGCAGCATTTTTCTTCCGCATAGTAAAGTTTCAAAGCTGTATTTAGTCAATGTTCAGTTGTAATATTTTGTTCAGAGTTATGAACATTTCAGAGTTATGAACAACCTCCATTCCCACGGTGTTCATAACTCTGAGGTTCTATTGTATTAGTCTTGTGGATTCTCAGCTGGTGTAAGTTGCCATAGTTTCATTTACACCAGCTGAGGTTCTCCCCTGTGGTGTTCTTAAAGCCTCAGCTCCTGGAGTCATGTTGTTATATCAGGAGAGATTCGTAGATTTTAAGGCCTGAAGGGACCATTATAATCAGCTAGTCTGACCCCCCTTCATACATTTAATTTTTAAAAAAGTAAGTTTCTAACTCTCCTGGTTGTAGAGAAAACTTGAAATCATGAACCATAAAGACTCAGAAACAAGAAAGCAAATAAAAAGAATTCCAGATGTATGTTTTATCACATGATTTTTACGCCAGATCATGATTTTGGGGACTCATGACCTTGAATGGACAATACTGGGACAGGATGATGTCGGATTTAATTATCATTTTTTAATGGAATTTCAAAAAATCAGGGAGCGGAGGTGGATAATATAAGTTTTGTGGGCTGGAAAGGGCCAGATCTCCACTGGTATGAATTGCCAAATTCGTACAAAGCTCTGGGCCAAATGCTTTAGGTTTAGTCAGTGATGGAGGAGAGGGGAATGGAATGGCCTTATTGTCCTTACCCAGCAGTATTACTCAAAAAGGCTGATCTACTTCATCACATGCAGTCTATATACCTACACGGCGAACACATATTTGATAGTGGGCTCTTTAATGTAGCAGACCAAAGTATAGGAAGATACAATGGCTGGAAGCTGAAGCTAGACAAATTCAGACGAAATAAGGCGTACATTTTTAACAGTGAGGGTAACTAATCATTGGAACAGTTTACAAAGGGTCGTGGTAGATTCTCCATCACTGGCAATTTTTAAATCAAGATTGGATGTTTTTCTAGAAGACCTGCTCTAGTTCAACCAGGAATTATTTCAGGGAAGTTCTCTGGCCTGTGTTATACAGGAGGTCAGTCTAGATGTCACAGCAGTCCTTCCTGGCCTTAGAATCTATTAATCTTCAATGGTCCAGGGATCTGGACATGCGGGAGTTGGGGGAAGGAAACAAGGAGATGGAATAAATCAGGTGGAAAAAGGATTTAACTCTAACAGAGGGTTTGACCCTTTGCATCGACCGCTCACCAGATCACAGGAAGATCTACATTGTGGGAGTTCATATTGGGTTACATCTTGTGACAGACTGACAATATCTTGCAATATCCTGAAAGAACTTTATGGAATTAAGTTTAACATCTTTGGGTCCATTGTATTAAAAACACAGTTGTGTATGTGTTACTTTATGTATGTACTTTCTCTAGGAGACTGGCTAATGCAATCTCTGGAAGGTATTAGGAACTTCACAGCATTACATGTGTCAGACGCAGTGGGTATTCACCCATGAACGCTTATGCTCCAATACATCTGTTAGTCTTTAAGGTGCCACAGGACTCTTTGTTGCTTTTCACAGTTATTGTTCCAAAAAGTCCTATAAAGTGGATTTCCTAGGAAGTACTTAGGGAATGCAAATGACCCTCTTCCCAGACCTGAAGAAGAAGAAGAGCTCTGTGTAAGCTCGAAAGCTTGTCTCTCTCACCAGCAGAATCATAGAACCATAGGATTAGAAGGGTACGCAAGTGTCATTTAGTCTAACCCCCTGCCAAGATGCAGGACTTGAATGTGTCACAGTTCAGGGCAACCGCACTTGTATTGAAGTAGGTCCAATAAAAGATATTTCCTCACCCACCTTGTCCCTCTTTAAATTCTCCTTTCTGAAGCTCTGCCCTGGAGAGGAAAACCCATTGTCTCCCACTTATCTGCTCTGGGAAACTCCAGATCAAAGACCCCCGAACCATGTAAAGGGTGGCCTAAACCTGTGATGAGCATGCTTGTTCTAGGCTGAAGCTGTGATGAACTTGTAACCACCAGGAACCCCCCTTTGGGTGGGGGTTTGAGGGGCTGCCCCTACCAGAATCCACCTTAAGGTTCGGGTGATCTCTGGTAAACTTATTAGCATGCGTGTAGGTTCTTTTAGGGTTTTAATACGTTGGTATTTTTGTAGTGCTTTTCCGCATAAGAATAAAGTAGGCTTGCTTAGAAAGACCTGTGTGGTAATGAGAATTGTGGGTGATCACACTGTTACCTGTCTCTGAGGAGAGTAACCAGCAGGTGCCCAAGGGGAAACCTGTCTGTGCTGGGAATAACACAGTGAAAGCAGGGAACTGTGCAGCCTGGAAATACTCCAGGCAGAAGAGAGCAGGATGCAGGGCTTCACTCAAGAGAGGCAACAGATGGGGAGCTGGAAGCATGAGAATGGGGGCCATTGCTGGACCACTGAGGGGAAATACAGATGCGGTTTCCCTGAACTGTGACCCTTTAAAGGCTGCAGACAGACTCCTGCAGGATGTGTGCATAGGACTCCCACCCAGTTTTGCAGACAAAGAAGTTTCTTATCAGATGCAAATAATAAGAGAGGCTACCAATGGGAAGGCAAACTTATGCTCCACATTTAAAAAAACCCAACCAGTCCTCAAATCCTCCTTCTTCACACTCATAAGGCCTTAGGGATATTGGGAGTTAGTTACATCAGGGACCATTTTGCCCCCAGATGACCCAGAATTGGGCAGGGAAGGCAGAAAAATGGCTTAGAGACATCTTTCTCATCCTGCCCTCCTCTGAGTATCAAGTTAGTGCTGGTGAGAATTGGACCCATGGGATGAAATCCTGGCCTTATTGGCCAAAATCCCGTTGAGTTCAATGAGGCCAGGGACTCAGCTGCTATGTTCAAGGTCATCACAGATTTTCTATGGAAATGTTTTTGTTTTAACTGGCAAAAAAACTTGAAGTCTGAGAGCTTTGTTCATTTAAAAAAATCAGTTACCAATATTGCTTGGTAATGGCAGTTCCACTAAGGCTGGGAAGCAGCATTCACCTGTATTTCAGATCTGCCCAGAATTCATACACCTAGAACAGGTGCAAATATCTAAAAAACATTATTTGAAAAATCTATTATTTCTGAGCTTTGCGTTGGCTTTTCTTCTCACAAGCTCTTTGCATGTCAGTTCTTAACTGACCATGGGAAAAGGAGAGAGGCAGACACTATCAGTCTAAGATCAAACAACCAAAACCACACCAGTCTTTTGAAGCTAAAACAGCTGATAGACATTTAGCAACAGAACTGGAAAAGCAGCACTGCCTGTACAAAGCACAGAGCGAGAGGCACTTTGGGAATAATCCAGCTAGTACAAAACTCACATTCCAATTCCCCTTTATTTCGTTCCATAAGGACGGATCCCCTAGTAGCCAGAGCCCGTCTGCATCTCACAATGATATACCCCTCCCCTGGAGTCAAGCCCATCAAGAGAAATTTGGGGACATGGTAGATCATGTTTGCTGGGGCCCCACCTCTGTCCAGTTCACTTTATTTACACAAATGTTACAGATGTTTTGGGGGGACCCTGAACTGGGGGCCCAAGCACAATTTCCCCCTACCCCCATTCCCCTCTCTCGTCAGCCCTGAAGTGACCTTGACCTTTTCAGTGCTCAAGGAAGGAACAACTTCTACCACTATGGGAAGATGGCTCTTATGCACTGGATCCCTCCCATTCCACCTTGGCCCCCTCCCATCGTGACACTGGCTTCTGGCTCCCTCTATAATGTCCCTATATTCAGTCTTCGTAAATCCATCTCTCTCCACTCCACCAGTTCAGCTCTGACGTTTTGTATTTACCCCTTGAGCTCTCCTTGCATCCAGTGCATACATATCCCACTTGGCCCCAGTCAAGAAGCTGTACATTCTGCGCTCTGGGCAGTCAAATGGCTATGCAAATTATTTAATGAGCTAATTTGCATATAACCATAAACTGGCATCAGCACGCCTTGCCTCAAGCAGTGGCAGCAGTAGGACATGCAGCTGCACAAAACTGGGCAGCTGTGTCTGGGGAGGGCGTGGAGGGTGCCAGGGATGCTAGGTAGGCAGGTGGGGGCTGCCGGGTGCTCCAGTGTTTGGGATGAGGAAGAGCTGGTAGGTGTTGAGGTATGGGGTGGGGAGAAGCTGAGAGATGAGTAGGGTTGTCTGGGGAGTTCTCACCTTTTGTTCCCCTCTGGCTCTTCTTGCTCTTTCTACTGCCAGGGCTTGCCCTTCCTCCTGGCTGCTCCTTCCCCACTCAGATCCAGCAGGGGGAATAGCAGACACCAGCCCAACCCCTGGCACCTGCCAGCAGCACTTAACAGCCCATCTGGAGGTATCACACCTCAGCTGTGCTGCAGCAAGTCCTGACAACAGGGCTACCCTGAGAGTCCCCATCCCTGGTGGTCTGTAAAAGATGATGATTATATAGGGCCCAATTCTGATCTCAAACTGGTGTGAATCTGGAGTGACTGCACTGAAGTCAACACAGACACCATTCAGACTTAAAGGCAACATGACAAACTTTACAAGTGTTGCTTGCTTAAGTATCACAAAGGGACGCACTCCTCAGGTACCTGCCAAAAGCAAGTAAGATCCATCCACAGTGGGTGGGGTTTGAGCCTCTGTGCCCATTTGTCATTCCTGTGCATGCCTGATCTGGGGGCAGTATGAGATCCCTACCTATCATTGCAGGATTGCACAGTGCAGAGAGAGAGAATGTGTGTGTGTGAGTGAGAGATAGAGAGAGAGATTTTGTAGATGAAATGACTTTGTATTTTTTAATCTAACAATTTAGGGTGGCTTTTCACATCATTACATTTTTTCAAGCTGCCTTATCTACCAGTTGATTTCCTCCATTTCTTTGTTTGTTTGTTTTTTGTTTTCATGCTGATCCTTTTAAGCCCTTTAATATCAGCCGCTCTTTAGAGATCCTGAGCCTCATTCATTAAAGTGTGAGATGAAAGCCAGGACAGACTTAACTCTCATTTCCCAGACCTTGATGTAGATTTGTTTACTTTTTTTTTTTCCCCATTGCTTTCTTATTTCAATGAGAAACAAACCTCACTAAAGAGGTAGTTCTCACAAAGGCATCAGACAAAACCACACAGACCAGACAGGCTGTGAAATAGTGGCTTTATGGGACTCCAGATTTGCATGAACTTTCAGCGACACCATTTGGTGTTCCATTCCAGTTTGATCTTATTTATGAATGTAATAGCATTTATTACTGATTTTATCTGTAAAGATAACACTGCTTCCCCTAGATAGCGTCTAGTTCTCAGATGTAATGACGATGTGTTTCTCAACTGAGTTATTTAAAAAACAATTGAATTGACATTTCAGTGGCGTTGTTGTTATTATTAATATTTATTATTTGAATTGCCGTCATACCTAGGGGCTTCTCTCACAGACCAGGCCTCCATTGTGCTGTATAACATAACACAAAGATGGCCCCTGCTTCAAAGAACATACTATCTAGATATAGAATATAAGCATTAGCATTCTGTTTCTTCTGACACAATAATGCATTTTGAGCCAGATCCAGTCAACGTGAGTGGAGCTAGAGCAATTTACATTCGCTGAGGACCTGGCTCTTTGTGCCTAATCATTTACAATACAGACCAAAAAGCATATTAAATGAAGACCTGGGGTCAAACTTTCAAGTGTTGGGCACCTATAATTAGGGTCGTATTTTCAAAAGAGCTCAGCTCTCCACTTGGGCACCTACATAAGATCCAGATTTTGAAAAAGCCCCCAGCAGCTCCCACTTCAACACTTACAAGCAGGTGTTCCAAAGGACTCAGCACCCAACAGGCACTCCGTGTTCTGAGCAATTTGGCAAATCAGGCCATTTATTTGAGTTCCTAAATGGGTGCTGAGCTCTTTGGGAAATCCGGCCCATAGAGCCAGATTCTCCTCCATTGACTCCAGTGGAGTTACTCCTGATTGACACCAGTGTAAGAAAGGGCAGGATCATACCCATAACGCTTAATACTTTGCACTATTCCGCACTCCTGTAGCCACAGCTGGAAGCTTCCGTGTCTATGGGGACTGGAGTATCAAAATGAAAAGAGGACACCTGTCAGTCCTCATTCCCCACACTCATCCCACCCCTCCCCCTCCTCCTGGGCTGGTCCTGCTCCTGCCGGCTTGGCTGGTCACTGCAGCCAGCCAGACCCCACTCTGGCCTGCTGGTGCCAGTGCCACCCACCACCCGCTGTGGTGGTGGTAATGCCTCTCTAGTATCGTCAGACAGCTCTGCCTAGAAGCCCTCGCTGAGGGCTGAGGAGAATGAACATAAAATGGGACATTTAAGTGTGTTGTTTTAAGTCTCCAGATTCGCAGGACAGATTGCTGAAAAATGGGACCATCCGGGGCGGGAAACCCCAAACAAACAAGCTTTCCCCATGCCCACAGTGCTCTTAGACAGCTTTCTGACAGCCTGGGAAGGGGAACTGCAGCTCTGTGTCCTTGAACTGTTTGCCCAAGCTGCTACCACTCTCCTTCTCCCCTGTCTGGTCACGTCAGCCGACCTTCCCTTTCCTCCCTAGGTATCCAGCCATGGCTGTGCCCGAGCTCAGAGCAACCAACGCCACCACTTCCAGGGGCCTTAAAGAAAAGCAATTTGGCTTAAAGTAGGAGGGTCAGTGGTTAAGGCACTTAACTTGAGAGACTTGGGTTCAGCTCACTGCTCCACCACAGACTGCTTGTGCTTCACTGAGGTCTGGGCTACACTACAGACCTATATTGGTATAACTACATCACTCAGTGGTGTGAAAAATCCACCCCCCTGAGCGACGTTATTATACTGACCTAACAAAGACTAGCCCCCAGTCTCTCTGTGCCTCAGTTCCCCCTGGGGATAACAGCACTTCCCTACCTCATGGAAGTGTTGTGGGATCACAACATTAAAGACTGTGGGGGCACTCAGATACTACAGCAGTGGGGGCATATAAGTACCTTAGATAAAGCAAAAATTATAAATGATGAGTTAAGAGCTAATTGATGCCTGTGTCAGGCCAGGTGCCCTGGGGATAAGGAGGCCCGACGAGCCCCTTTCTCCCCACTAATCCTGTGCAGGAAGCCGCTGGGATTTGATTGCCTGTATTCCCCCAAGCATGGAAAGGGATGTTCAGCAGGCAAGGTGTGGTGTCCCACAGGGGTGTGTCTGCACCAGGGAATAGCTTCACTATGAGCACATGCTTAAATTCAATTGAAGTCAGTGGGATTTACACACATGCTTCAAGGTCAGTACATACTTAAGTCTATAACTGACTTGGAACCTAGAATGGCAAGACATTGCAGAGATGCCTCAATCTTCAGAGGATGTTGGGGGGGAAGACAGTGATGGAAACCCATTGGCTTCAATGGAGCTATTCCCAGTTTACACCAGTTTCAGTGAGGGGAGAATGGGTACAACCAAAGTGAGATCAGACCCCCGCCCTATATTTTCAGAATTACATAAGGCATAGGGTCTCACTTTGCAGATAAAATGGTTTAGGTTTTTTCAAAGGATCAAACAATTGCATGGATATGAGAATAACCAAAATTCCATCAGATAAGTTTTTAGAACGTACTAGGGGATATATATGTATTAGTTCCTAAGGACCAGTTAGTCCATGATTTTGCATTATGTGGTTCTTCTCACACCTTTCTCTGAAGGATCTCTGATGACAGGACACTGGACTGAACAGATCACTATTCTGATCTAGTATGGCAAGTCCTGTGTTCCTATGGTTGTGTAACACAGTTGGGATGAAAACATATTACAACATGGTTTATTCTTCCCAGTGTTTGTGGAGAGAGAAAATTCCATTACATTCTGTCCATCTTAGGGACCCATATTTTTGCCCATTGGTGTAAGGATAGGTAAGAGGCACCAAATAGTTAAGTCCACAGTGTCCCACAGCCAGGGACAGAAGCCAAGAATCATAGCAGCTAGTCTTCTGTTCTAACCACTAGACCACAATTCCTACCTTGATTGATAGTAAGTACCCCAGTCACAGAGTTAGGACTAATATGTATCTAATTAATTTTTTTAAAACTACATGTCTTTCTGCTAACTAAGGGGGGAAAAGTTCTCATGAGTTCCACATGTGGAATCTAGGTTCTGTGCTAACTGAGTCAGTTTTGTGAAGAATGGGAAACAGAAAGATGTAGCTATCTGAGGAAAAACATTCCGATACCTTACACTGTATTTATTTGAATATTGCCCATAGTACCAAAGCAGTGAACTTGTGAACTTCCCTAAATGTTACTGATTATCTCAACTTAATTGTTTTTGTAGCAATTGCTTCCATAGTTACTGCTGCTCCCTTGATTGCATTTTCCCACTGCACTTAGAGCTTGTCTACCTTTCTCTTAAGGAGACCATGACAAGCAATTTAGGCCCTAAGTCTCACGTACTTAAAATCCACTAGGGACTGGTCTCTGGATTCCACTGCTTTTCCTGCTAAACTCACAATTCCATTGCCGATGCATTTAAAAGGAAAACAGCCACTATTTCAGTGTGACACATTCAAACAGCACTGTCCACACTGCCCTTGCTGAGTATTCAGCTGCAGTTCAGGGCATAAGTATTCAGAGGGGCCTCAGAACCACAAATTTAAAGTGGGCCACAACTATATAATTTAATGCCCCCTTCCCATGGCCTCCTCCTTTTGCCATCCATCCTAAAAGTCCACCTACACCACACTGTCAGCTCTACATTCCCCCTTACGTCTGCTTTGCAGCTCTCCAATTTGGCTCCCAGTGTAAATTAGAGCAGTTCAGAAGCAAATTACTAGTTATGATGAAGTTAGACTAGTGTAAAACGAATGCCAGTAAGGTCAAAGTCAGTCCCAATGAGTCCATTTGGCCCCCAGTGTAAGTTAGAGCAGCTTCTGACCTGCTCTAACTTACACCCAGCTACCTATTGCCCCAAGGGGTCATTTTGGCAACCAGGAATAGCCAAAGCACAGGGGTGTTCTGGCCACACCCCTTTTGGCCCAGCCACACCTTTACACCAGGGGCTGTGACACGGTGGCATAGAGCCACCCTGCCCGCTCTTTGCTATCCCAGGAATCCCCTTATGCTGAGAAATTACTAACTGGATGAGTCCACTAGGTTTAAAGCCCCTTTTGTGCCAGTGGAGCAGTGCATAGTGACCAGGCCTGATATTTCCAACATGACATCAATTCCTGCTGGTATCATCAGTGCTGCACATGCTCTGGCAAACCAACAGACAATGGAGAGAACAAATTTCAAATAACAAGAAAACCCGGGGTTATCATCATTGATGCTAACCAAAATTTTGGAAGGGGTGTTAATCCTCATGCTTCAGGATTTAAGCCAATCTATTAGAAATCAGGAAAAGATCGAAGGGGGGGGGCAGATTATCCCATTTCTGCTGCTATGGGGTTCTTACACCTAGCTGCTATGCAGTGTTGGTCCCAGAATATTAGGGCTGGTCTACACTGGGGGGGGGGGAATCGATCCAACATACGCAACTTCAGCTACGTGAATAGCGTAGCTGAAGTTGAAGTATCTTGGATCGAATTACCTGGGGTCCACACGGCGCGGGATCAACTGCCGCGGCTCCCCCGTCGACTGCGCTACCGCCGCTCGCTCTGGTGGAGTTCCAGAGTCGACGGTGAGCGCGTTCGGGGATCGATATATCGCGTCTTAACAAGACGCAATATATCGATCCCGGATCAATCGATTGCTACCCGCCGATACGGCGGGTAGTGAAGACATACCCTTAGAGAGATATGGTGGGTGAGGTGATATCTGTATTGGACTAACTTCTGTCGGTGAGAAAGACAAGTTGGTGAAAGACACCTGATTACTGCCAAAGCTGGGACATGGAACTATACAGAGCTTATGTCTGAGCCACTCTGGGGAGTCCTTTTGGTTCCTTCTCTATTAAGAGCCCAATCCTGTGAGGTGCTGCATACCATCAGTTCCCATTGAAGTCTGTGGAAATGCATGGAGCTCTATGCCTTGTAGGACTGGTTTTAGAGAGACAGCCCTGTAGAAAAGTCAATGGGGAAAGGAAGCAATCAGTGGTTTTCTGGGAGAGAGCCATAAGTTATCAACCTACAAAGGCAATGGGAAGTGTGTTCCCTTTAAAAAGTGCAACTCTCAACAGCAGCACAGCCAGGAAGTTAATGGAAGGGAGGCACTTACATACCAGACCCAGCAGGTTGACTGGAGCAGTCCCAGTTGTTGTAATCATCATCAAAGGGTGTGTCCACAGAGGAGGGGTGCTGCAGGTCTCCTCCTCGCTCTGTTAATGCTTGTAGCAGTGGTGAGTAGCCCTGCATTTCTGAGTGTGAACATCATGCTAATGTTTTTCTGCCTTGCTTTCAAGCCAGGCCAGCTTTTATTTTTGGCATAAACCTCAGTCCCAAATCTCTGCCAAACCAATACAGATGTTTTAATACCCACCAGCACCCAGATAATTACAAACAGAGCTGAGAGTCTGTTTGGGGATGCTTTTTTCTTAGTTGAGTGAACTTCCAGCCATTCTATGCATCCCCCCCTTACATCAGAGCTTTAAAAGACTTTCCTATGGTCTAAATTGCTAATATTAAGCCCCAGACAAGATTGGGGTACCATTGTGCTAGGTGCAGTATCTAGTAAGAAACAGTCCCTCCCCCAAAGAGTTGACAATCTCAGTAGATAAAACAGACAAAAGAAAGATTATTGTTCCTGGTGGAGAACTGAAGTCCAGAGAGGCAAAGTTTTACGAAGGCAGGCCGGCCATTGTTTTGTTTTGTGCTTGTACAATGCCTAACTCCTGGGTGCTACCACAGTATCAGTCATTAATAATAAAAAGTGACTTCCATCAGGTCATAGAGAAAATCTGGTGAAGCTGGAATTTGAACCTACATCTCTTGAATCCTAGTCCACTGATTTAACCATAAAGCCATCTTTCCTTCCAGGGTCAAAGAGTGCCCATTGGACATCCTAAAAGGGTCATGGTGCGACAATGCTGCCCCTTTTGTACTGGCCAGTGGAGCGCTTCTGGTCACAGGGAGTCAGCTGCTGTTCCCTTTTGAAGGGTATCCAAGCTCATGCTGCATTGTGTGCTCCCAGGGGTGTATTCTGTTACTACAGTGGAGCACCTGGGTATCCCTGCGCCCACAACTTGAGCTGTTGCTGAGAAAGGTTAGATTAGAGCCCTGTATGTGACACCATTTTGGCCTTTAGGTGCTTGGGAAGCTTTGGTGTATGAGAAAGGAGAACCAGGTGCATGGACTTTAATGGGATAACACCCTTGACTGAGAACACCAGATTCGCTTCACCCAAGCTATCAAACAGCCACCTGATGGGAATGATATCTGACCATGATCAGCCCAGATCTGATCACAGCCACTACTCTCCCCCATATCACCAATCCCCAGAGCAGCCGCAGCCTGAGAGTTTGAAAACAAAAAAATGTACAATGTGGAATCTCTTGTCAGCACTTCTCAGGCGTGAAGGAGGTTTTCGTCTGACATTATTCCAGTTTGTTTCCTGTTGCCTTGGAGACCACTTTAAATTAAACACTCTAATATTTTGAAAGAGAATATGATTCTAAATCACCTGCAATGCAACATTCCATTCTAATGACATTATCATATTAGTGTGTGTGTGTGTGTGTGTGTGTGTGTGTGTGTAATGACTTTGAAGTGCTTCTGGTAACACTGCATTTAGGTTTAAAAAAAACCTGTACTTTTCCCATGGCTCTAGGAAAAACCCTCTAAGTTCTTGTCTATATGAAGACATTCTAAAAGTGTCCCCACCATTGCTAACAAATTTGGGAGTCGTAGAGTAGATTAAGCTTCTGTGGTTGCAGTCATTTTTAACCTCATATCAATTAAACCAGCTCACAACCAGTCTAACTGTTACAGTGTTACAAATGCCAGGAACCAAAGGCAGCAGCTACACCAGTGCTAGAAGCAGTGGGAAATTTTTAGCAGGATCAGGGAGAGAATGTGTAGGGGTGGGGAGAATTTCCATAAAAGTGGGGGGAAAGCAGCCTGGTCTAATGGTTAGAGTACTGGACACCTGAGTTCTATTCATGTCATTGATTTGCAGTGGGTCAAATCACTTAATCCTTCTGTGCCTCAGTTTTTCTGTCCTCCCTTTGTCCTGTCTGTTTAGTTCTTTGGGGCAGGGACTGTCTCTTCCTATGTATCTAGTAAGTTGGCCTTTAAGCACAATTGTAATATACGTAATAATGATACATTCAGTTGTTTCCCTTTATGATGTATAAGGACAGCTGGGATGGTTGTTTGGTTTTTATTACTGATTATTTATAGTGTGGTAATGTCTACAGGCCCCAATCAGGGATCCATTGTGCTAGGTGCTGTACAGACAGACTAAAAGACTGCCACTACCCCAGATTTCTTTACGGGTTTTTTTTCTCTTATCCATTCCCTCAGATATCTTAGGAACATCAAGTCTTATCTTCCCTATTTTTGCTGCAGGACTTCCTGGCTGACTCTGACATGTAGACTAGATACTTTCTCAACCCATAATTGAGTGGTTGGGTTGATAAACCTTCACAAGGAGGCCTTCTCGCCAAAGAGGATGCACTACATAGGTATTTAGGTTTCTTGCATCCACCTTTGAAGCCTCTAGAACTGGCTGCTATCAATGATAGGCTACTGAACTCGATGGACCACAGGTCTCAATCCAATATCCCAAGTCCTATGCTTCTGTAAACAGAGCAAGTGAGCAGGTCAGGCAGAGGAGAGCCTAACTCACATCATCTAGATTTAAGGCCAAATAAAAAGAACCAAGCACAGCTAAAAATAAAAGCATTGCATAAAAGACATAGTCACCTCATGGGAGAGTTGCAGCATAGTCTAGACAAACGCTGTTAATTTAATTAGGTTTGGCATGGGGGGGAGGGTTGGGGTGTCCTTCCCCCCACCCCCACCCATGGTGTTGGGAAGAAAAAATGACCAGGCTGTTCTGCAAAACATATAGCCCTTGTCTACAAGAGATGTGAGCCCCAGTATGGCCCTAGCAATACTGCAGCTCCACAGATGGTAGCAGTGGAGGGAGAACTGCAGGAAACTAGGTTCACGTGGTGTTTGTATGCGTTCTCTGGCTCTGCTCTTAGCAGCGTGAAGACGCTAATACCCTGTCTACACTAGCTAGAAGCGGTAGAAGCAGCAACTCTTCATCTCATTGCAGTGTGGAGGGGCTGGCAGGAGAAAGGAGTCACAGTGCGGAAATTGTGGAATCTGTGACTAAAGGACCAATGAATGGGCCTAAATGTGTATCAGTGCCCAGGCACCATGGGTGGGTGCCTTAGAAGCCGGGCCGGCTCCAGGCACCAGCGAAGGAAGTGGGTGCCTGGGGCGGCCAATAGAAAGGGGTGGCACTCAGTCCATTGTTGGGGCGGCACGTCTGGGTGTTCGGCGGCAATTCGGCGGCGGGTCCCTCACTCCCTCTCTTCCTCTTCGGTGGCAATTCGGCGGCAGCTCAATCGGGTTTGTTTTTGTTGTTTTTTTTCTTCACCGCTTGGTGCGGCAAAAAAGCTGGAGCCGGCCCTGCTTAGAAGTGTGTATTGCAGTTATGGGGTAGAGAGGTGAAAGACTAGTCATGATCAAAGAAATGGATTCTGAATGCAGAGGAAACTGCTGATGATTGAAATGGAAATCTGAAAAAAGGCTCATAGGCTCTTGTTTCTAGTTTGGTTTGGGGCTAAAATGTCCAAAAATCCTTAAGTGACTTAGGAGCCTAAGTCCCATTTTCAAAAGTGACTGTGATTGGAGTGGAGGACTGCAGGGTTCTGTTTCTGACTCTGGGATGCAGCGAGGTCTAGCCATGATTAGAGATGGGGACTGTGGGTCAGGACCCCTGGGTTCTATTCCCACCTCTAGAAGGGAGTGTTGCTTACAGCAGAGGACTGGAAGGCAAGGCTCCTGGGTTTTACTCCTGACTCTGCCACTGATTTTCTGTGTGGTGTTGGCCAAGGTGTTTAACATCACGGTCCCTCCATTTACTCTATAAAATTTAAGTAATAATGCTTACCTCATAGGGTGTTGGGATAAATAATCGAAGCACATTTGTAGAGCACTTGGAGATCAGTAGAGGGCAGAGTCTCTATACAAATTAAGTGAGAATATCTTTGCCTCTCATTCATTCACTTGAATGGAAATGGCAATATCTCACATTTAAGCGAATCAGTTTGGAATAGTCTCACACCTCCAAGTGGTTAACATTTTCACACCCTTTCCCTGAGCCTTAAGACCCATTGCCAGTTTCCTTGAAACTGGCTATAAGCCAGAGAACCTCCAGTCTCATTAATTAATTCATTCCCTGATGAGCACCCTGTCATCAAGTTAGAAGTGCAGTGATGTTTGTTTAAGCAAAGAGAGACACCTGCTCTCTGCTTACTGTGTGTTCCTCACATCTCTGTGCAAAAGCTTCTTATCCATCCTTGAGCTCCCCATGCAGAGGGCTTGGAGCCAAGGCCCCCCATGCTGGGCGCTGAGGTGGTGTTCTCTGCACACTCTGAAAGGCTGTCATAGCGATAATACTTATAACACATTACTCTATAGTGCTTTTCATCAGTAGATCTCAAAGGTGGTCTCTGTCAATATCCCCATTTTACAGATGGGGAAACAGAGGCACAGAGAGGTGCTGTGACTTGCCCAAAGTCACCCAGCATGCTAGTGGCAGAGGAAGGAATAGAACCCAGGCCCTTTTGGTCCTAGTGTCTAGCCACTATCCCACACTGCCTCACACATACAGCTACAGAGGCTGTGGACTGCTCTGCTGGAGTTCTCATTTGTCTAGCCTAACCAATCTGGTCTAATCAATAGGTTCCATTCGGGTGCCAAGGTTTGGAGGGGGGAGGGGAATGACCAAACCTTAATTTCTTGTCTACCCATAATAACCATGTAGCTGGTGAGGCCGGCCTGACCCCACTGTCCATGGCTAAACTCTTGCCAAACATTTTTAGACCCACCAAAGGGCTGCTTGGAAATCAGGTGACACACGAAGGGCCCAACAAAAGCAGAAACTCACAATCATAGATGATGAGCAAAATAAAAATCTATTTATTTCTAGGTCATCTCCCCAAAGCAGCTTGTTTCAGTGGGAGAGCCCCATAGAGAGACCCTTCAACGTATTGGTACGCTTATTATGTGTATGTATTTCAGTGGCGCCTAGAGTCCCCATCCCAGCCAGAAGAGAACCCGTTGTCCTAAGCACTGTGCGCACACAGAGTAAGAGCATCCCTGCCCCAAGGCTCTGCAGGGCTGCCCAGGGGGGGGGCAAGTGGAGGAATTTGCCCCAGGCCCCGCAGGGGCCCCCACGAGAATATAGTATTCTATAGTATTGCAACTTTTTTTTATGGAAGGGGCCCCCGAAATTGCTTTGCCCCAGGCCCCCTGAATCCTCTGGGCGGCCCTGAGGCTCTGACAGGCTGAACAGATAAGACAGCTGGTCAGGAACTGGAATTTCCATTCCAGGTGAAATTCCAACATTTGGATTTTTTTTTTTTTTCATTGTAAATCAGAATGAAAAGCTCAAAAATTTCAAAATTTCCTGCAGAATGAAAGTTCATTTTCAGTCAATCTCAGTGTTTGTTTTTGATTGTCAAGTGTCTTTCAAATGTTTTATTTTATAAGATAATATAAAATACATTTCTAAATGAAAAGTCACTTCAGAAGGAAAAATCCAAACGTTCCAGTCCAAATACGTTAAATCACATTTCTACTTTTTTCCCCCGAAATGAAATCAGCACATTCCCACAGAAAGTGTCTGTCTCAGTGGAAAGTTTTTGACCAGCTTTACTCATTATCCCTGTTTTTCAGATGGGGAAGTGAGACACAGCAAGATCATGGCCAGAATTTTCAGAAGAGCTTGGCTTCTTGGATATCATAGTGCAAGCTGAGTTGACTTTTGGGTCCCTAAATGAGAGCTGAGCTCTGTTGAAAAGTTGGCCCCACCTGTAGATGTTGAATGCTTGGAAATCTGACTTTAGGTGACTCACTTGGGGGCACATAGTGAAATCCTGTGGCAGAGCCAGAAATACAAGCCAGCTCTCCTGAATCCCACCCTACTGTCATGATCTCAAGACCATCTCTCCCGTCTCATGCAATTCTTAGTTCTGGTTGCTCTGGAAGTGGCAGTAACTTCATAAGGAGTTTCCGGGGGGCACTGCATGAAGCCTGTGGTATTTTCCAGCCTCAGTGGGGAAATAAAAAACAATTAAAGTAGATCATTATTTCTCCTTCTGGTCAAATAAACATTCCCAGTGGAAATGAATTTGGGGGCATGTTACCTATCAAGCCTCTGCTACTCTGACAGGGCTGGGCTAACGACTGTGAAGTCAGTTCTCCCTGGCCAACCAGGGAAGGCCGTAGCCTATAGTGGTCCTGTGCCTGACCCTTTAAAACACAGCGACTGTACTTACTGTTAACATGGCAGGAGAGGACAGGTTGTTAGTGCTACCATGGCTTTATTGGGGCCACAGAAGAGAAAACAGCCTCTTTTCAACATAAATGTCTAATCCCTGTTAATGGTTCTTACCAAGCAATTTGCCTCAATAATTGTAGACTTATCCTGACATGAGTTACATGACATAAGTAAGACTTCATTTCTCAGTGGGCATGACTGTGAAGGTGAATGGAAGATTAATTTGTAACAAACATTAGGCTGGAATCAGTCTAGCTAAGAAAAGTGGTTGATACTAGGGACAAGATAACAGTACATGGACAGAGCATGATGTACAAGGATTGGTTCGTGAAAAGTAACCAAGCCAGTCATGAAGCATATGATGCAATGTATAGTCAGGAATGCAAGTGTTAGTATAGATATATGTAAGGAAGCGTTTTGCGGTCTAATTTTGGATTTGTGTTGTACCATCGACCCACTGTGTTTAAACCTGGTCAGCTTGGGCATAGTGTTGCTCTGTGCCAAATGAAGGTACCTGAGTGCCCAATTCCGGAGTCAAACTGAATTTTTGGGAACCAAGTGGAAGAGAGTCTCAGGGGATCCCAACAATAATATCCTGCAGCAGGGAGTTCCACATGCTAATAACACATCCAGTCAAATTCTGCTGCAGATACCAATTGGCTTTCCCATTGACTTCAATGGGAGTCGCATGTTTATCTAAAGGCAGAATTTAGCTCATTCTGTAAAATGTATTCTATTGTCTGTGTATTAAATGTCCCTTCATGTACTATGGGAAAGGGTAAATGGGAGCTCCCCTACTGCCTGTCTCTTGACCACTCGTTACTTTATGCTATTACAGTAGATTTCTATTATCTCTGCTTTTTTCCTCTCCATTCCAAATTAAACAGATCTAGCCTTTTTTTTTTTTTTTTTTTTTTTAAATCCCTTCTCAACATATTGTTATTGTGCATAACAGAAATGATGATTCATGAAACGGAAAGTAATAAAAAAATGTCATTTATGCAGAATAAATAAATCCTGCCTCGTCCTAAATATTTCCCCGCACTGTTATTTTCCCTCCTTGCAGGTCTTTATCCCACATGTGGGCTGTAAGATAAGACCACACGCAGGTTTGTCACTGCAAGGTTGCTTGTAAGTGCCGGGCTGCAGACCCTGATATTCGTCTGTCTTTTCCTTGAGCCCTGAAGCACCCATTTTTTAAAAATACGTACACATTGTTACCTTGGGCCCTGCAAGCATATCAAAGTGGGGAAGGTTCTGTAGACCAGATGTTAGGTCTACAAACATTGGCGTTGTCCCTTTAAGGTTGATCATCACAGTACTGAGAAGCTGCTATTTATTTTTTTTATTAAAATTAGCCTCAGTATTCAGGGGTATTTTAGTAAGCCAACTTCATCACATCCCTTTGCTAACATAGGGCTTGATTCTCCATCACTGCAGTCAATGGGAATTTCTCCGTTGACGTCAATGGGAGCAGGAGCAAGAGCATGTGGGACCTTGTGTCTCCACTACTTTGCACCTTGTGAAGTCATTTACACTTGAAGAATGTGGGTGTCAAACAACAGTTGTGGTTTTGTGATGTTCGGACGGGTGTGAATGACCACACACAGTGTGAGGCAGTGGAGACTCAGGCCTATATATTTTTAAAGGGATCATTATGACCATCATTTTGACCATCTGCATTTGTACAGCACCTAGCACAATGGTATCCTGGTTCATGATTGGAGCTTTGAGGTGCTACCACAACACAAAGAATAAAAATCAGCAGTGGTCTGACCTCCTGCATAGCACATGCAGTGCAGTAATTCCTTACTCAAGGGAATTAATCTACCAGAGGAGAACAGAGAGAGTCCTGACCTGAACTTTTGGATCTGAATCTAATCCTGGATCTGGATCCAAGTTTTATGACTCGAGCCTCGAACCCATCTCTGCTGTTAGAAGACAGAACCAGCACCCCAGAAACACTCTGCCTGGTAACTGATTGGTAGCAATCAACACAGTAAGCCTTCTGTGCAGTCCGAAAGCAGCTAGTGGGCTCTGGGTTTTAAATAAGCTTCATGTATTTTACATCTGAATACCAGGGAAGCCATTAGCATTTGGATTTGCTTCTCAGTCAGTTCCTGCTGGGGGGTGGAGCAGGGAATCTCATGTGAATTGCAACAAGGTTATGCAAGGCCGGTCAGGCGGGCGCATTGCTGTGCCTTTTATGTTGCAGCCTCTCTCCCTTTTCCCTCTTTGTCCTTCAAATAATTGATTTCTGTTAAAATAACTGAGATATTTAATGCTTTGAGGTCAGGATGATCTGACTTGGCTCTTTTCCCTTCTCTCTCTCTCTCTCTCTCTCTCTCTCTTCAGTGCTGTGATATTTTTTCCTCGTTCCCATGCCCCTCTGAGGCTATCACTGCTTTGGAAGGCTCTCATGTTTCTGTATTCTTTTTACAAATCCGAGGAGATTGCTGACACTTCCGCACCCAGGGATGTTATTTTATTTACATTGATCTCTCTTTCTCTACCCGCCTCTCAGCAAATGTTCACTTTGTAACGCACAAACAAAACAGCAAAAGCCAAACTCACATGTAGCATCGCTTATTTATTGAAGCAAAATCTTATGCTTGGGAAAGGTGTTGAACTGACAGCCCGGGCGACAGCTGTCCTTTATTACCCAAAGAACTAACACCGGCAGTGCAAACTTCTCACTGTCCTATGAATGTGCTGATTGATGCACCATCTTTAGGGGGCGAGAGGATATTTCAATCATTGGCCTCTCTGCTGAGTGCCAATGACAGTGGAATGTGGACATCTCTCCACTGGGAACTGGACTGAGACCACCAGCTCTTTTTGCACTGGCCACCAGTTTGCATTCACTACTGAGGAAAGATGGTCTTATGCTTATGGCATCAGACTGCACCTTAGTAGCTGTAGATTCAATCCTTGTCTCTGCCACAAACTTCCCGTATGTACTTGGTCACATCACTTAATCTCTCTTTGCTCAGTTGCCCATCTAGTAAATGGAGATACTTCCTTTGTCTGACTTGTCTATTCAGACTGAAAGTTGTTTGTGGCAGGGACTATCTCTTAGTTTGTGTTAGTACAGCACCTAGAACAATGGAGCGCTGATCTCAGCTGCAGTTTTGGGCACTACTATAATGCAAATAGTAATAACCTGCCCTGCATTTGAACCAGTAACCTAAAGGTGAAAAGCTGTAGCCCGTTATCAGTTTCCTGTGGCACCTAGCTTCCTTTAAATACATGAAATGGATAGTAGTTGAATCTATGGGCCAGATCTTCAGCTGGTATAAACTGGAATAGCGCCATCAAAGTCAATAGAGCTGCACTAATTAGCTGCACTAATTTTCACCAGCTGAGGATCTGACCCATAGAATCATTGTCAGGTATAACACAGATATATCGCAGTATGGTGAGTATCTTCAGCTCCCATTGAAACTGTTAAGGTGCTCAGCATCTCACAACAGCGACCATGCCTGAGTATCAGTTGTCCATTGTGCTTCATATTTCAACAGAAGATTACTTGTGAGTTTTGAACTTCCGCTGTAGGTGAGCAGCCAGTGCTAGCATTCAGAAACTATGTCTATGGGGATGGATGCTATAGAAAGCCCTAAAGCAGATGCGAGAATATCTTACTAGGAAATAGCATTCACTGTAACTTTGAAAATCTCTCCTCCTGAGCTTAATGCAATGACTTCATCATATTCCTCTAGTGTTGCACTCGGGGGGGTTTGAGTTCAAGTTTCGACACTGCTGTTGGGCTGGGTTTAAAATTACAACAACCCAGTGACTTTCTAGGTCTTAATGGTCCCCGAAGAAAAGAGACAAGGTAGGAATTGTGGTGTTAACTTTAAAGGGCATTGAGTTCGATGAGAGAATGTGCAGAACGAAAGAAGAGAAGGCAGTGATCAAAATCTGCCAGCAAGAAGTGGGGAAGGAAAAAATGTTGAGATCATCTTTCCCATTAAGCTGTTAGATGGACATTTATAAGGTGACTTTACTTCTCCGCTTCAGACCTCTGTCAATTTTCTGAAGAGGAGAGATGGGTTTTTCCCCCATTTCATATTAGATTTTCCAAATGTGATAGAGTCAGGGGGAGGAGGGAAGATTTGGTAAATAAAAAGATCTCGGAAAGAGCACACTCATTTGGCAGAAGCAAAGTGACCTGAGAGAGACTGATGTCAGGTAGCTGGTGCGCTGAGACCCTGACAGTTATGCTGACCAATATTGTCTCATTGTTTCCTGTTACTCCCCCTGTCTGTAACCACGTCTTGTCTTATACTTAGGGTATGTCTACACTAGAAATGCTACAGCATTTTTCCATCAACCTAGTGGTGTCTACACTGGGGCTTAGATCAGCTTAATTACATTGTACAGGGTGTGAAATTTTTCACGGCCCTCAGCAAAGTGGTTATGCTGACTTAACTTTGCACTGTAGAACACCCTTAGATTGGAAGCTGGCCCTGTTGAAGTCAAGAACAAAACTCCCATTGAGGGGCCAGGATTTCACCCTATGATTTGGCACTATGCCTTCGGTGTCAATGGTGCAGGCGCTGCATCAGTGAATGTGACCGTGAATGGAAGACGGATCCTCTCCAGACAGGTGGCAAAGGAGACACCTCCTGAGCCTCACCACTGTCTGGATTCACTCCTAGAAGGTGATATATTACTATCCCCATTAAAAAAAAAATACACATACTGTCAATTTCAACAGGAAGAGAACCGGGCAAGAGATGAGCCAAGAGCCATGTCTCAGGCTTTGCAAGTTCCCATCATAGGCAAGTGTCATATGATCATAGTAACATAGGACTGGAAGTGACCTTTATAGTTCATCTAGTCCAGTCCCCTGCACTGAGGCAGGACTAAGTATTAGCTAAACCATCCCTGACCGGTGTGTCTAATCTATTCTTTAAAACCTTCAGTGATGGAGATTCTATAACCTCCCTAGGCAATTTGTTCCAGTGCTTAACTACCCTTACAGATAGGAGGTTTTTCCTAACCTAACCTACATCAAACTTGCTGCAATTTTAAGCCAATTACTTCTTGTCCTGTCCTCAGTGGTTAACGAGAACAATTTATCACCCTCCTCTTTATTTCAGCCTTTTACATACTTGAAAACTGGTATCATGTCCCCCCTCACTCGTCTCTTCTCCAGACTAAACAAACCCAAGTTTTTCAATCTGTCCTCTCAGGTCATGTTTTCTAGACCTTTAATCATTTTTGCTGCTTCTCTGGACTTTCTCCAATTTGTCCACATCTTTCCTGAAGCGTGGAGCCCAGAACTGGACACAATACTCTAGTTGAGGCCTTATCGGTGCTGAGTAAAGTGGAAGAATTACTTCTCATGTCTTGCTTACAACACTCCTGCTAATACATCTCAAAATAACTTTCACTTTTTTTCAACTGTATTACATTGTTGACTCATGTTTAGTTTGTGATTCACTATGACCTATAGATCATTTTCTGCAGAACTCCTTCCCCAGAAGTCATTTCCTATTTTGTATTTGTGCAATTGATTGTTCCTTCCCAAGTGGAGTACTTTGCATTTGTCCTCATTGAATTTCATCCTATTTACTTCAGACCATTTCTCCAGTTTGTCAGGATCATTTTGAATTCTAATCCTGTCCTTCAAAGTGCTTGCAACCCCTCCCACCTTGGTATCATTGGCAAACTTTACAAGTGTACTCTCTATGCCATTATCCAAATCCTTTATGAAGATATCGAATAGATCCAAACTCAGGACAGATCCCCGTGGGACCACACATGATAAGCCCTTCCAGCTTAACTGAGAACCATTGATAACTACTCTCTGAGTATGTTTTTTCTCACCTTATAGTACATTCATCTAGGCTATATTTGCCTAGTTTGTGTATGAGAAAGTCATGTGAGACAGTATCAAAAGCCTTTCTAAAACTGAGATATATCACATCTACTGCTTCTCTCCATCCATAGGCTTGTTACCCTGTCAAAGAAAGATATTAGGTTGGTTTGACCTCATTTGTTCTTGACAAATCCATGTTGACTGTTACTTATCACTTTATTATCTTCTAGTTGCTTACAAATTGATTGTTTGATTATGAGCTCCAGTATCTTTCTGGGTACTGAAGTTAAATTGACTGGTTTATAGTTCCCTGGATTATTCTTATTCCCCTTTTTATAGATAGGTACTATATTTGCCCTTGGGATCTCTCCTGTCCTCCACAAATTCTCAAAGATAATTGCTAATGGCTCAGAGATCTCTTCAGCCAGGTCCTTAAGTGTTCTAGGATATATTTTGTCAGGCCCTGCCAACTTGGAGACATCTAGCTTGTCTAAATAATTCTTAACTTGTTCTTTCCCTATTTTAGCCTCAGATCCTGCCCCACTTGCACCCATGTGCCATTATGGAGGTACAGGGGTATAAACCAAAAGCATCAAGAGCTGATGACTTCATAGATTGATTTGATTGGTCCCTCTGCTAATCCACATCTAGAGCATGAACCCTAATTTGTCTCTGAATTTAGCTTGCTTTAAAGGGCAATTCCTAGCCTCATCCACAAAACAGAGCTCGAAAGCAGGATCCGTATTCCCAAGGCATGTTGGACCTGATTCTCCACTCCCATTGCACAGCCACATGATTCCATTGGCTCCTCTGCAGTTACCCTTGCTTCACAGCAACATAAGCGAGAGGAGAAGCAGGCCTATGGTATCAGATGGGCGTAGCATCAGTTCACACAGTGATGTCAGGATCTGCCCTGCAAATGCTATCTCACATCAGCAGTCCTGTCTCATGCAAACACTCCCACTGACTTCAATGGCACTTCTCAGAGGAGTAAAAAACACTCACGGTATATGGAAACCCTAACTGTGTCCACGAGAAGCTCATGAATATAACTGACTGTGAAAAGGGATTACAGCTCTTCCATAGAAGCACCTTTTCAAGTCAGTGAACGTGGGAAATGTTTCAGAGCAATATCTGGCTCTAGGCAGGGGAGAACTGTCATTATATCGGCTGCCATGGTTAAAAAACTACCTTCTGAGCAATAATTTCCAAAGGAGACTGAGTAATTATTTTACTCAGATAAGCACGGGAACATTGTGTAAAAATATGTGTACCCAGTAATAGTCAAGTGCTCTAAGCAAGGGAATTTAAAGCTGTCAACAAGGAGGGAAATACCAACTTTTTAGATTGAAAAACAGTCATAAAAAATTCCTGGCTCCCAGCCTAGTCAATACTGTAGCGAGCCACAGTTTCAGATTCACATTTTTCCTTCTGGGATGGCGTCTCAGTTGTTTTTTCCTTACCATAACATAAGGCCTAACATGCACATCTTAACTATGAACTCTACAGGGCCATAGCCTTAGTTGGTGTCAGTCAACAACATTGACTTGGATGGAGCTACACCCATTTACACCAGCTGAGCATCGGGCTGTGTTTCCTTAAGGGATCACCAAAGCATCTGTAGCATGAACTTGAGGAGCGGTTCACATGCAAAACAATGCTGCTAACATGGAGAGATGCTCGTAGGCATTCAGCTGTGCCCTGTGCTCCCCCGTGCCTTGCCAGATCGTGAGAGTTTAACTCCCAAAACTGAAGGGCTGGAAAACCAGCAAATGTGAGGTTAAAATGACACTTCCCACACAACCTTAACTCTGCCCCTGTGGGGATGGCATGAGGAACTGGGAGTATGACAGTACATTAGCCCTCCCTAACTACTCCTGACATTTGCCCCGCACCTGGCACAGTTTCAGTGTATCATGCCTGTTCATAGAGACTTCACTGTGCTCTGTGATTCATTGAGCCAAGGACTACTTGAGACTGGTTGCACACAAAGGCACGGTCCTGGGAGCTGCCTGAGGGACTCCTTCAGGGAAGGATCAAAGGGGAGCAGACTCACAGTTGGGTGGCACAAGGATTTTTTCGTGGCCGCCTGCCTCAGCATGTGGATTTAAGAGCACTTTCAAATAGCTGTAAACAGAAACACTGCTGCAACTTTAACTCTGGTGTTACTAGGCGCTACCCCATAATACTGCAGGCAGGGGGCTAGAGTGGCCGCCCTGCACTGTCTCTCCGGAGAATGTAGGGCTAGCAAAGGTGGAAGCACTAGCGTTCTGGGGTTAGACCACTCAGTGGTTAAAGACACCAGTGCCCCATCTACACCAGCTCTGCCGTTATTGCTGGCACTGTAGAAGCTGCGCTGGGGCTAGAACAATGGTAGGAAATAACACACTCCTTGTAGACAAGGCTCTGGAAACTGATGTTCTCTGCCCATCCTGGAAATGGGCACAGCACAGCAAACAGGGCTGATGCTAGCTTCCCCCAATGAACTAGCCCCTAGGGGCAAGGTAGGCTCTACGCCCGCACCTCTCTGGAGTAGCAACCCTGCCAGCAGAAGTGTCCGTTGCAATGACCTTGCCCACTCAGAACAGAGGCTGTCAGCTTATTTCCTACCGCCTGCTAACTGGCTATAGCTTTTGGAGATGCCAGCTGGGGCTGGCTTTGAACTCATGGTGGAGAAAGTCAGGACTCCATCGCCTATTACCAATCCCTTCCTCTCTCCCCCCGCCGCATTGTCAACCGTGCATGAGGTATGTATTTTTGAGGAGAAAGGGAATGCTATTCAATTCAACAGGCTTGTACTTGCTAAAAACGAACCCTATAGCTGGTATTATTATTTGTATTACAGCAGGGCCAAGAGATGCCAGCTGTGATTGGAGCCCCATTGTACTAGGGGCTATACAAACAGTCCCTGTCCTGACGAGCGTACCGTCTACATGGACAAAGGGTGATAGAAAGGATGCGTTATTATCCTTCCCTTACAGATGGGGAGCTGAGGCACAGAGAGGGGAATGACTTGCCCAAGGTGACTCAGGGCATTTGTGGAGAGCCAGGATTGGAATCCAGAGCTCCTGAGTTGCAGCCTTGTAGCATAATCACAAGATCAGCCTTCCTCTAAACAATTGCCATTTCCAGCCAGTATAGAAATGCTAAGGCCTTGGCTTTTCTTTAAGCGCTGGAGCTGTGTTAGCATGGATCAAAGATAATCTCGATCATGTCAGGTGAATCCTTTAACACTGCATGCTTTTTCCCCTCCCACCCTCCCCGAAAGTACCCGTCGCTGATGTTTGACCTAAAGCACACTTTCCTATCTAATAACAAAAATATATCTTGGCAGCCTCACGGTGCAGCAGCTGGGTTTATTTTTCTGGCACTTGAAATACCCTCCCAGACCCACATAACAATCCATCTCTCACCTGCGATTTATGGAGTTCATCTCACAAACCTAATGGAGTAAGTGAGTGCTGAATTCACTCCCATTAATGCGCTCGGTGTCCAGGTCAGTGCGGGAAGCGTAATGGGAATTCATTTTGAAAATCAATGTGGATGTCAATGGAATGGCGTCCCTTAAGGGAGCGGCATGCTTTTACTGGAGCGTGCTGCTCATTCCCCTGCCACCTGCTTTTTGGCTTTCTTTTTTTTTTTTTAATGTCTTTGCAATCAAGGAGAGAGTTGTGGAGCCATTAGCCCTGCCTTAAATTGCTGTTTATTTTTTAGTGCGCTCATCAGCTTCCCTACATCTTCGGTAGATGCCAAATCACTTTGGTGGAATGGCCCCCAACAATCAAATCTACTCGCAACGCCGTTGAATTCTAACATGCCTCATTCCCACGACTGTCGGGCAGCAGTAGCCATAGGGGAGATTTGGTATGAAGGAGGTAGAAATGAGAGATGAGAAGAGGCAGCTTACAGTGTGGCGTAAAATGGCTGCCTTAGCAGGTAGGCCTGTGCAACAACAATCAAAATACACCATGGCCTGATGATGTGGATACTTATGAAACTGGGATCCTTTTGTTTTTCATACAGGCATCTCCACAGAGGCGGGCAGTCCACTGGGGGTGGCTGGGCTGAGGGGCAGATGAGGATGTCTGACTTTTTATTTATAACAGCAAGACTTGATAAATGCAAAGTAATGCACATTGTAAAACTTAATCTCAAGTACACATCTAAAATGATGGGGTCTAAATTAGCTGTTACCACTCAAGAAAGAGATCTTGGGAGTCATTGTGACAGTTCTCTGAAAACATCCACTCAATGTGCAGCAGCAGTCAAAAAAGCAAACAGAATGTTGGGAATCATTAAGAAAGGGATAGATAATAAGACAGAAAATATCACATTGCCTCTACATAAATCCATGCTATGCCCACATCTTGAATACTGCATGCAGATCTGGTTGCCCCATCTCAAAAAAGATATATTGGAATTGGAAAAGGTAGAGAAAAGGGCAACAAAAATGATTAGGGGTATGGAACAGCTTCCGTATGAGGAGAGATTATTAATCAGACTGGGACTTTTCAGCTTGGAAAAGAGACAACTAAGGGGGATACGATAGAGGTCTATAAAATCATAACTGGTGTGGAGAAAGTAAATAAGGAAGTGTTATTTACTCCTCATAACACAAGAACTAGGGGTCACCAATTAAATTAATAGCCAGCAGGTTTAAAACAAACAAAAGGAAGTATTTCACCTGTGGAACTCTTTGCCAGAGGATGTTGTGAAGGCCAAGTCTATAACAGGGTTAAAAAAAAAGAACTAGATAAGTTCCTGGAGGATAGGTCCATCAATGGCTATTAGCCAGGATGGGCAGGGATGCAAAACCATGCTCTGAAGTGTCCCTAGCCTCTGTTTGCCAGAAGCTAAGAATAGGTGTCAGGTAATCACTTGTCTACTCTCCTGAAATCACTTGATGATTACCTGTTCTGTTCATTCCCTCTGGGGCACCTGGCATTGGCCACTGTCAGAAGACAGGATACTGGGCTGAATGGACCATTGGTCTGACCCAGTATGGCCGTTCTTATGACTTGTCTGTATGTATAGAAAATAGGATACAATTTGATTGTATCCTTCTCCCTCTCCTTTAGTATGCTGCCTGTCTTCATTATCATTGCCATGTAGCCCATTTATGTCAGCTAGGCTGGTGCAAAGGGGCTGCGGGGCAGACATAAATCCCCCCCGAGGAATACCTCTGGGCAGGGGCACCCTGTACTGCCTCTGCAACAGCCCCAGTTGCAGCGGCAGGCCAGAGAGGGGAGAGGATGGATCTGGGATGTAGCCAGAGTAAATCTGTGCTCTGCCTATTCTGTGTCCCTGAAAAGTCCCATACAGGTCAGTGAAGCAGGGAATGCAACTCAGTGAAGTCATCTGGGCTGCTCTAGCCAGAGGCCACCCCCATCTCAGCAGGCACTGAATAGGGGAGGCAAAAACTGCATTCCCTCTGTGCTGGTGCCAGCGCTGATGCAGTCAGCAACCCAGCTCACAGATTCTAGGGGCTTCAGGGCAGGGACTGTATCTCCAGAGTCCACAATACAGTGGGGCACCAGTTCTGATTGGGGTCTTTGGCTACTATAGCAACATAAATATTTAATAATAATGATAAGTGTCCAAGGACACTGAGGCAACTGTCTACTCCCCTGAAAAGCACCGAGGGATTTTTAATATCCATGCAAAGAAAACAAGAGTTAGGTTTTTTAAGTTCTCCTCTAACCCCATTAATGTCAATGTTAAATATTGATCATTTTTGTGTTTAGCACAAACCACACAATAAAGTTGAGCCACGCTCCCAGACTTTTACTAATGTGCTTTTTCTGTCTCAACAGAAGTTCACAGTATGATGGGGGGAAATACATCAGCAGTGAAAGATCAGCAGACAGATCAATTTGGTACCTTGACATGATTTAGGAGACTGAAAAATCACCTCAGGAGGGGCCATTCTTTTTCAGAGCCACTTTTCTTCTCTCTGTTGGTCGTGTCACAAGGACACAGAGCCAGATTCAGTTTTACCAGTGTAAATCCAGAGTAGCAGCATTAACTTCAATCTAGATTGGAATCTGGCCCAGATTTGGGGATCTAGAGAAGACAACCGAGATAAAAGCTGAAGATCTATTAACCCTCATTTGTCCTTCCAGTGATGTCCCAGGTGGAACATGATCTTTATAACAGCAACATTCACTTACATCACCCAGTTTCTTACATTCTCTTTCAATAGGATCCCATGGTCAAGTTAGGAGAAGCAACCCTTACCTTGCGATAAGTGAGGGTTAAACACAATGGATTGTTTAGGAGGTGCTTACTAATAATCACAGAGGAAGAGAAAAGGGTGTGGACTGATCAAAATCTCATTTTATCGCTGGTGTAACGTCAACACACCCTTGTCATCAGCAGGCAGGATCGAACCTGGGACCCCTGAATCTTAGCATATGAGCCTCTACTGCTGTGTGAGCTAAAAGACACATAGTTCTTAGCCAGCGGTTCTCAAACCGTGGGTTGGGACCCCAAAGTGGGGGTCACCAGGGCTGGCGTTAGACTTGCTGGGGCTTGGAGCCAGGGACGGCTCCAGGCTTTGGGCCGCCCGAAGCAGCCAAAAAAAAAAAAAAAAAAGCCGCGATCGCGATCTGCGGCGGCAATTCGGCGGGAGGTCCTTCGCTCCAAGCGGGAGTGAGGGACCGTCCGCCGAATTGCTGCCGAATAGCTGGACCTGCCGCCCCTCTCCGGAGTGGCCGCCCCAAGCACCTGCTTGCCAAGCTGGTGCCTGGAGCCGGCCCTGCTTGGAGCTGAAGCCAAAGTCTGAGCCCCACTGCCTGGGGCTGAAGCCCTCAAGCTTTGGTGCCCCCACGTGGCAGGGCTTGAGCTTTGGCCCCCCTGCCCAGGTTGGTGGGGCTCGGGCTTCGGTCCCCCTACCCGGGGCCATGTAGTAATTTTGGTTGTCAGAAGGGGGTCGCGGTGCAATGAAATTTGAGAACCCCTGTTCTTAGCTAAGGCTGTAGCAGACTCATGAGTCTCTAGCGGGGCTAGGTGCCACTAGAGTGGGACAGAGGAGCACACCAAGCAGGCCTGGGTTATACTGGGAAAATTCTGACCCCAGTTACACTGGTATTTGCCAGCATAACAGAGATCAGAGTCTCCCTTTGCAGGTTTTATCTTGTACGTAGGAACTGCACTCCAGCCACACACCCCGTCTGCAGTCACGCCCCCGACGCACACTCTACACCGACGCTAGGAGGCTGGGGTGGCCAGTTATCTGGGCTTCACTCTACCTGGACTTTCCCCAACAGTGTGGGATTTTCAAACAGCTAGCTACACCTGCTTTCCGTCTGGTGCACACTACCTGAGCGGCACATAGGGTTGCCAACTTTCTGACTGCAGAAAACCGAACACCCTTGCTCTGCCCTGAGGCCCCACCCCCCACTCACTTCATCCCCTCTCCCTCCGTCATTCGCTCTCCCCCACCCTCGCTCACTTGCTCATTTTCACTAGGCTGGGGCAGGGGATTGGGGTGCAGGAGGGGATGAGGGGTCCGGCTGGGGGTGCGGGCTCTGGGGTGGGGCCGGGGATGAGGGGTTTGGAGTGTGGAAGGGGGGTCTGGGCTGGGTCTGGGGATTGGGGTGCTGGAGGGGATGAGGGCTCCAGCTGGGGGTGCAGGCCGGAGATGAGGGGTTTGGGGTGCAGTAGTGGGCTCAGGGCTGGGGCTGGGGATTGGGGTGCAGGAGTGGGCTAAGGGATGGGGCAGGGTTGGGGTACTGGAGGGGATGAGGGCTCCAGCTGGGGGTGAGGGCTCTGGGGTGGGTCTGGGGATGAGGGGTTTGGGGTGCAGGAGGGGGCTCAGTGCTGGGGATTGGGATGCAGGAGGAGGTGCAGGGTGCAGGCTCTGGGAGGGAGTTTGGGTGCAGGAGGGGGCTCAGAGCTGGGGCAGGGCCTTGGAGTGCAGGGGTGTGGGGTGTGGGCTCCGGGCAGCGCTTACCTCAGGCGGCTCCCAGAAGCAGCAGCATGGGGGAGGGATAGCTCAGTAGTTTGAGCATTAGCCTTCTAAACCCAGGGTTGTGAGTTCAATCCTTGAGGGGACCACTTAGGGATCTGGGGCAAAATCAGTGCTTAGTCCTACTAGTGAAGGCAGGGGGCTGGACTTGATGACCTTTCAGGGTCCCTTCCAGCTCTATGAGATAGGTATATCTCCATATATTTATTTATTTAACATGTCCCTGCGGCCCTTAGGTGGAGGCTTGGTCACGGAGGCTCTGTGTGTCCTAAGCGCCGCCAAACAGCTGTTAGGCGGCGGAAGGGCGGAAAGTGGAGGGGAGGAGCGGGGACGTGGCACGCTTGGGAGGCGGGGGGGGGAAGCTTGGCTGCTGGTGGGTGCCGAGCACCCACTAATATTTCCCTGTGGGTGCTCCAGCCCCAGAGCACCGACGGAGTCAGTGCCTATGCTGTTTGTCGTTCAGGGTCTGTATGTGTGTGAGCTAGGTGAAACCTTGTTATGGATTGAGTTAAAACCTTGTTGAGATTAATGGACGTGAATGAACTCTTCAGTTAACATAACTGTAAGGATAAATTAATCACAATCCCCCTAAGACAAAAGGGTTATGTGACCCTGCCCGAGAGTTTTAGACTGTGTGGGCAGAAGAGTTTTTGCTGAGTATTGTAAATTCAAGCAGAGGCCTATAAGTACAGTACAGCCCTGGAAGAAGCTGGAGAGAGAGCTTTTGGGTCTGATGCTGGCTAAAGAGGTTTAGGGTTGTAAGCAACAAACCCTGGTTTGGGTTCCTCCTGGGTTTGGAGGAGCAGGACTTTGTACATTCCTGGTAAATAAACAAGATTGCATCAAAGAAATATCAACCTCTATCATCTATTTCTCGTCCCAACTGGAACACTCACAGGCTTTGATTAGCCACTTGGGTCAAAATGGGAATTAGTGGGTGACGTTCTTTGGCCTGTGCACTGCAGAAAGACAGACCGGCTGATCATAATCAATATCTATGAATCCCTATGGGTGGTCCCAGCAGATCATAGTAGCGGCAAACGAGCAGTTTGCACTGTTGTTGACTGTGCTGTGCCGGCTCCATGGAGAGAGGATTTAATTCCCCAGGACTGTCAATCAGGCACTTTTCCCATCAACACTACATTAGTTAAAATCACAGCTATAAAAATGGTGACTTCAGTACCATATGACTAGAGTTTTATATGCACTGTGATTACGTGTCTCGCCTGGGAGCCCTTGAAACCACTTTAACTAAACTGGCTCTGCTTTTCCAATATATATTGTCCCTTGTTTTTATGGGGCTTACAGCCTGGCTGTAAAAATTCATGCCTGGTTCAAGTTCTTGGAGCACATTTATCGGAGAGCTGGGATGACAGTGGGATTGCTGTAGGGGCGTTGGGTGGAAATACAGTTAGTATTTTAAAACATGTTTTCTCTTTCAACAACAGTGCAGAGGCAGTGTTAGGTAGTGGCTAGAGAAGTGGACTTTGAGTTACGCCTTGCATCTCTTCCCACTTCCCCTGGTGTAAATCAGAAATAGCTCTATTGGAGTCAATAGAGTTACACCATAAAACCAGTAGGAGAGGAGAATCAGGACTCTGGAATGCCTTCCTGCTCTGCCACTGACTCAATATGGGACCTTGGACAAGACACCTCACTTCTCCGTGCCTCAGTTTACCCTGCTGTAACTAGGATGTAATAATGATCCCAGACCGGTGTGTGGTGAGGTGTATTGAACACCTGTCTCTAACGCCTCTGAGGAGTTCTTTGGATGAGAAACACGATTCATTATTTAAAAACTCCCATTTGTAAACTGATGTTCCAGTGAGTTCATGACGATGCTAGGGCCTGATTCCTGGCAGATTTGTGCCTTGTGTAGTCATTTACCCTTATGCAAAGTGAGCACAAAAAAGGGTGTAAAATGCTGCCACTGTATGCTGGTAACGTTGTGGACTCACTGGGCACAGGTGTGAATGGCTACCCAAGGCAGGGAAGAATCAGGCTCCCTCGCCTCAGGGTGTCCCAGCAAGGCAAATGCAGCCAGCCACCTCCTTCTTGTATTCCCTCCTCAGGATCAATTGGGGCTAAGCTTGAAGGCAAGAACTTGAGAACTAAAGAACTTGTTGTTTAGGGAGGCCCTTAGGAGCCCTTCAGTGGGAGCCTGATTTAATTCTTTCCTATGCAGAGACCCTGAATTTGATTCTCCTCTCATGCTGGTTTGTCACCAGTGTGACCTCCTTGACTTCAGGGAACATTCTCCTGATTTTCACTGGAGTAAATGAGAGGATAAACAGTATCCTATTCCTGTCAAGTGCTGAGACCCTCCTGCTAGGTGACTTCCATCACCACACATGACCAGGCCCTTGGTCCATTTACTCCACGACCACATAATTCCTTCTGTTTCTCCATATTCGCCTGCAGAGAAGGTGGTGTTTGATGCTGCCAGTTTATAGTTGCACCATTGGACCCAGTTTATAGTTCCTGGATGTATTTGTATGTGTACATCACCTAGGTGGCTTTGTTGGCAGATACTCACTAACTTAACACCAGCACAAATAACTGTGTTTCCCTATGCTGAGGAACATGAGGGGTTCCTGCATGACTATGTCACTAATAACCATATGCAAAACCATCTCCCTCTCCCTGAACGCCTGGGCATTTTCCTAAGAATCTAAAGTTCAAATTATTAAGGACAAGGTTGGCATGAATCATTAATGCTTGTGAAAGGCACCAGATGGGCAACCTGGAGAATTAAATCTTGTCTTTATCCACAGCCTGGAGGGTGGGAACACAAGTTTGCCCACGCTGCCCCGCCAATGTGTTTCAGTCATGATCTGGAGGTGAGAATACAGTTTAGACTCCCATGGCCCATTCAGTGGTTGGATTGCCTGCAAAGCTGCTGTTGGACTGGTGGCTTTTGCACTGTGTTATTTTTAAGTGCTTCACAGCTGAGATCTCTAGACAGGTATAATTTTGATGACTGAAAGTAAGTGCCTAATTGAGTGGTAATGCGGAGTGGCCCTGGGGGTAGACCACCTTCCTGCAGAGCCAGGTGATGGGTGTTCTATTCCTGCCTCTGTCCTTAGCCCAGTGAGTGGTTTTGGGCAGGCCACTGTATGTCTTGCTTTCCTCCTCCACCTTTGTATGGTGCTTGTAGATCTATGGCTAGAAAGGGCTAGCGGTTTGCGTGCTAATAATCCTCATTGTATTTTTCTCACACAGACACTCTGAGGAACATTCCCTTGGTGAGCCATGGTCCGCGCTCCTCCCCAGCCGAGCTAAACAGCTCCAACCACCATCTGCTCAGAGAACGCAAGTCGTCAGCTCCTGCCCACTCCAGCCAACCTACCTTGTTCACTTTCGATTCACCTGCCAACCACGTCCAGACCACCTTGTCTGCCAGCGCCCCACAGGACTATCTCTTCCTGCACCAGTGTATGAGCCGAAAATCAGAAAATACAAGGTACAGTAGGAGGCCTATGGGCAAACATAGGGGGAAACCCTGTAACATCAGCAATGATATTCCAGGCTCAGAGCTATATCCAGAGGGAGCGCTGGTGGTTGGCTACAGCATAGGCATTCTGGGGGGGGGTCTACTTCCAGTTCTGCCACTGACTGACTACCTGATCTTGGACAAGTCACTTAATCTGACATATCTATCACTGACATCAATGAGAATTGTGCCTTGATCAAAGGCATGATGTCAGCCTTAGCGCATCAGTAAATCGAGGCAGCTGAAGAGAGGGTAATGATGGCTCTAAACTATCTTCATGTTCCCCCGATCCCCACAGCTGCTGTGGGGTGGGGTGGCCCATGGCATAATTTAGAGCAGCCTTGGGGGTCATCTACATTACACCCAGCTGTAAAGGCTTCCAGGGGGCTGTTCCAATGCTAGGGATTGCCAGCATGTAGCTGAACTGTGGCCACGCCCTCTCTCCCTCTCTATGTCCATGACATGCCCCCTATGCTGGAGTGCCTGAGAGGGGGCAGTTAAGAAGTGACTATGCCAGCCAAAGGAATTTTCTAGCCCTTCCGCACTGCAAGAATCTGACCTATCATTTCCAGTTTTAACCTTTAGGCAAAGCTTTCTGGACAAAATAACCATTTTTCCATTTCAAGGCACTAATGGCCACTGATGGACCTATCCTCCGTGAACTGATCTAATTCTTTTTTGAACCCAGTTGTACTTTTGCCTGCAGTTTGACACCCTTCTGACGTTTCATACGGTGACTATGCAAACCTGCTGTAACCCAGACCTTGGGTTTGCATCACAGCTGTCAGTTGCGTTCAGTGCAGTATTTATGGGAGAATGGCAGCCATCCCACCTCCCAGCCGGAAGGGCTGCCTTAAACAGTGGAGAGCCGGTTTGCAGAGTATAAGCAACGAGGAGGGACCACTGAGAGAATGAGAGGGGAGTAAAGGTCACAGCACAACTGGATTGCTGGGATTGGGGGCTTCTCCTGAGTTCCCACAGAATTTCCCTGCTGCATCTGTCTTTCACTAACAATAAAATTTTTTTACTTCAGATGGAATTAATGAAACATTATAAATAACCCTCCTCATGGTCCAGCTGTTAGACGCCTCTTGGAGACCAAAGACCATTCTGCACACATCCTCTGCAAGCCTAGTGACAGAGGAATCTGAGACAAGGAGGAAACATAACAAGGGCTAGACATCCTTGGAGTAGGAATAAGACCATCCCTTACACCAGCGACCTGGTCTAGCGCTGTGCAAATAATGGATTTTTCGGTTCACTGATAAGTCTGAAAAATTGGAGGGGGGAGGAGGGGAAATAGTTTCAGGCTGAAGTGGATACAATTATTTTTAAAATTTTCAGTGAATCGAAAAGTAAAACTAAACTTTGTTTTGGGTTGAACAACATGTTTTGTTTTGATTTTGAGCCTTTTTAATTGGTTCTGAATTGTTTTTAAAAGTAAAATTATAGGAAATTTCTAAACAAAAAGTTGCTTCAGACTGAAAATATTGAAACGTTTCATTTTGAAAAGGCTGAAATGAAACATGTCCAGATTTTAAGAAGTTTTGTGTTTCGTTTTCGGCACATGAATTCGCAAAACATTTTCGTGTCACCAAATCAGCGTTTTTCGCTGGAAAAAGTTACACTCGAAAAATGTTGCCCCGTTCTAACCTGGACTCTATAGAAATATTTCGAATGCCTAGAGAAGCATCTGCAGGTACATTAGTTGGGATAAAAATAATAAGGCCTGTCAACCGTCATGATCATGGTATCAGCTGATCTCCAGTAGGGGTCTGGAAGAAAATTCCTTCCCTGACGCATGGTTACAGCCCAAAGTGAGGTGTCAGGGCTCCTTGGTACTGTTCCCATGTAACCTCTCTGGGTCTTACCCAGCTGTAAAATGGGGATAATAATAGCGATGTGGCAGCGGCGTTAGGGGGAACTGACTAATTAACCTTTGCAAAGTACTTTCAGATCCTCAGATGAAAGGCAAAGCAAGGCTCTTCCTCTGGGGCATCTGGCGTAATTCACTATCAGAGTCAAAATACCCGGAACCAAATTCCCAGGGCTGAGCATCCACTTGGTGTAATTCAGCATTGTCTTGTGATGCTCAGTCTTTGTCAAATGAGTCTATTTCTTAGCGCCATCTTGTGATGGTTTCTGTGAACAGCAGCACCTTTATCGCCACACATTGTGGGAGACGTGTCCAGACCTTAAAATAGAAACAAAACCATCTTCTCGCTGGCCCTTGCCCGCCCGGTGTACAAAAGTTACGCACCTCAGAAACAAATTGTACCTCCCCTGTGTAATTTACTGCAGGCAAAATCTTCTCTGGAACACTATTATCAGTGGCAAAACAAGGCCACACAGGACCCTGGTTCCAGAAGAGGCTAAGGGCCCATTTCCCAATTCTGAAATCTAAAATTTTCTTTGTCCCCAAACTACCCACCACCCCACGACATCCCCCATTTCCCCTACAATGCCCACAACTCACTGCACTGCCCCCGACATACCCCACTCACCCCTAACCCCTCACCCTGCAGCCCCCCCACACTCCCCACTCACCCCATAGCCCACCAACTCCCCCCCAGCCCCTTACCCACCACCCCCAGGATCTTCTGGGTCACACCAGCACCTCTCATCCCCCAGCTCAGTGCTCTGTTCCCGACCAGGGGCATGTGCAGGAATTTAAACCTGGCTGCTTTTGGAGGGGCGCCTGCTGTCAGCTCCCGCCACGGCCCCGGGGCTGGAGGAGCCCTCTCTCCCCACCGTGGCCCTGGGGCTAGAGGGGCTGTCAGCTCCTGCCATGGCCCCGGGGCCGAGGAGCTCACTCTCCCCGCCGCAGTCCCAGGGCTGGATGAGTTCTGTGCCCCCATCGATTATTGGGGGGCGTGCCCCTGCTTGCCTTCCCTTGTGCACTCCCCTGCTTCCGATGTGGGCTAGGCCAGCTCCACCCAATCCCAGCCATCCATCAGTTCAGCAAATGCCCATTGTCTGCCCTGCTCTGACATGGCAAAAGCCAAATTGGAGTGATGAGTGGTGCTGCGATTCCATGTGCCAAGTTGCAATGCAACTTGCTCAGATTTGGCCAGGCCACGCTCCTGGCCATGATGGAGAGGCAGCTGGACCAAACCTGAGCACCCACGCACCCAGTCACAGTGCCACTCAGATTCGGCCTGGCCTCCCCTCTCTCCAATGGAGGGATGGCAGGGCAAAATTTGAGTGAGCAGCATTGTGACTCTGTGCACCAGTTGAAGTGCTGGAGTGTCGCTCTATCTGGGTAGGCCCCCATAACCTCATGGGCCCTGGTGCAACTGTACCACTTGAACCATTGTACTTATGCCACTGAATATTATTTCCTCCTAATATCTCTGTTATTGATGCAACACAAGGCTGTATGATGTGTATAAATAACAGGAAAGTAACAGATATAATCACAGGCAGACAGAAACTGTTAAAAGAAGGTTAAGGTTGCAAAGTCAAGCACAGAAAAGTTAGGAAATGCCAGGATTACATAAGAATGGTCCATCTAGCCCAGGATCCTGTCTTCTGACAGTGGCCAGTGCCAGATGCTTCAGGAGGAATGAACAGAACAGGGCAATTATTAAGTGATCCATCCCCTGGCTTCCACGCCCAGCTTTTGGCAGTTGGAGGCTTAGGACACCCAGAGCGTGAAGTTGCATCCCTGACCATCTTGGCTAATAGCTATTGATGGACCTGTCCTCCGTGAACTTATCTAATTCTTTTTTGAACCCAGTTATACTTTTGGCCTTCACAACATCCCCTGGCAAGGAGTTCCATGGGTTGACTGTGTTGTGTAAAGTAATACTTCCTTTTGTTTGTTTTAAACCTGCTGCCTATTAATTTCATTGGATGACCCCTGGTTCTTGGGTTATGTGAAGGGGTAAATAAATTAAGGGTGCCCACACAGGCGAGTGCTGAAAGCACAGGAGAGTCCATCTCCAAGCTCTCAGTTCTGCTTCAGCAGCCATTGAGGTTTGGCGAAGTTATAAGCAACTGAAAATAGGGTTTTATAGTAGAAAGCTTAGGGCAGTCTTACCTATAGGTGGTGCTATCCGCTTTCCCCCTGGTTTGGGGTGATGTTGTGAAAGTTTTGTCTAACTCTAGTGCTGATGCCCGTGCAGCTTAAACTGATAGTGTATGGAAATGACAGGAGCAACTCAAGCCCACAGCACCCAATTACAACCCCACAAACACCTGGATGTATGGATCAGCTGTTCTGTCTCCA
The DNA here is from genome assembly GCF_028017835.1 of Emys orbicularis. Lineage (NCBI taxonomy): Eukaryota > Metazoa > Chordata > Testudines > Emydidae > Emys > Emys orbicularis. Next base: position 353,672,955 of record NC_088683.1, read on the forward strand.
GTATGGAATGTCCCAGGTGATGGGGCTTCCAGCCATTCTCTTTGTAGATCATCCACATCCTAGAGACCAGGCAGGTTATGTTTCCCTGTATCCAGCCTATATTTGCCTTTGCCAAATTTCATCCCTTTTCTTCTAGTTGCACCCTCTTGGATCACCCTAAATAAATCCTCTCCTTCTTTGGGGCTTGCACCCTGCAGATATTTGTTATGTATTGCTTGCACACCCTTGTTTGTCCTGTCACCAAGTTATACAGAATTGGGCCAGAGTTTCAGAGGATATAAACTGCTGTAACTCCACTGAAATCCAAGGAGCAGGAGGGTTGGAGGTCTACCTGATATTCAGCATGACCATAGCATGCAGAGCAACACGGCACAGCAACAACCAAGGAGTCCTCTATGCCCACTAGATTTGCTTGTGTGTTGGTATTATTTTGAACACCCACGTCTATAGCACTGCAGATTTACACAGTGCTTTGCAAGCCCAGCTAAAGGCATCTTGCTTTCAAGAGCTTCCAATCTAAGTGATACAAAATAAACAAAAGCAAGTATAGGTGAGGGAGGGCAACAGATGATGAGAACAAGGCAGAGACTGTTTGCAGGCTGAACAGTATTTTAAGGAAAGATGCAAAAGTTGCCCTTCTGGAACAGCCGCTAATTGAATTAAGGGGCTGATCTAGCTGAGCTAAGGCCCAGTTGTGGAGCTGCTCCAGGCACCCAACCTCCCATCAGAGCCAGTGGTAGGGTTACCATACGTCCAGATTTTCCCGGACATGTCCAGCTTTTTGGTCCTCAAATCCCCGTCCGGGAGGAAATTCTGAAAAGCCGGGCATGTCCAGGAAAATAGGGAGGGGTCGTGGGGCTTGGATCCGGGCTGGAGCCGTTGGGGCCGGAGCCGGAGCCGGAGCCGCTGGGGCTGGCTGTGCTCGGCTGCCGGCTGGCACCGCTCGGCCAGAACCGGGGCCCGAGCCGGGCCAGAGCCGTTGGGACCGGGGCTGGGGGTGCTCGGCCGGGGCCAGGGCCGGGGCCGGGCCGGAGCCGCTCGGCTGGAACTGGGGCCCGAGCCGAGCCGGGCCGGAGTCGCTGGGACCGGGGTTGGGGGTGCTCGGCCGCCGGCCGGCGCCGCTCGGCCGGGGCCAGTGCCCCGGGGCCCGAGCTGAGCTAGAGTCGCCGGGGCCAGGGCCGGGGCGGGCCGGAACCGGGGCCGGCACCCCAGGGCCCGAGCCAAGCTGGGCCGGGCCGGAGACACCGGGGCCAGAGCCACTCGGCCGGGGGGGCCGGACTGGGCCGCGCCTCCTCGCGCCCCCTGCCACCGCCCCAGCCCCAGCTTACCTGCTGCCTGCCTGTTTCAGGCTTCCTGCCAACATTTGATTCGCGGGAAGCAGGGGAGGGGGAGGAGCAGGGGGAGGAGCGTTCAGGGGAGGGGTGGGGACTTCGGGGAAGGGGCGGAGTTGGGGCGGGGCAGGGGCGGGGGTTGGGGCAGGGCCGGGGCCCCGTGAAGTGTCCTCTTTTTGTTTTTTTAAAATATGGTAACCCTAGGGCCAGTGGGCGTCCCAGGCAGGATACGTTCCGTTAGAAAGGCAGAGGTTAAGGGCTGTTCTTAGGCTTCTGCAAGAGCCTGCAATTAAGACAACCCCCTGGAATATTTACAGTGGGCTGGGTTTTATCTGTGCTGCTGCCATTGGCGTGGGGCTGGAACCCTGCATAATGCTATGAGAACATCAGGCCAATGTTACATTATTAAAGAGAAGCAGGAAAATGGGCCAGTGCTTCTGTGACAGGATGCAGGGGCACTACCAGCTACCAAACAATGGTATTGAACCATTGTGACATACCAGGGTACAATTCAGGCTAATGAGTCACCCCTGCCCTCTAACCTGGGGTGTCCTTTACCATGGCTTGCTGCTGTAGCCTCCAGCCTGGACTGCTCACAAACAGCCTCCAGCATGCAAGTCACTCCCAGCAATGTGTGTGTGTGCTGCAGCCAGCCAGCCACACTTTGACTCCTACCAGCCTGGATTATGCTGCAGAGTGACCCCAACACACCCCCAGCCCCTGATCTTCCCCCAGAAATGTATGCCGTGTACTGCCCAGCCCAATCCTGGACAGTGCAAATATATTAAGTCCATTATTCCTTTAAGGGAATAATATGTACACAACTTGCTACCAATGTTCCCTCTATTTTTTTCCGTCCATGTGCAGAATGAATTTTGTTATGTGCAGAATCAATATCGAGGTAATATGCGGATGTGCACCATCACCGCCGTACTTTCATGGCAGCCCTTATCCCATCAAGAGCTCACAACGTCCTACTGCTAGCACCTAGCTGGGTCTTAGGGAAGGTCTGTCTTCAGGTGACGTCTGCAGTACCTATCTGTTCATTCCTACACCTCCTTCCACAAGGATCAGTACATGCTTCACAAACTAGACATATAAATGCACCACTGAAATGCAGCCACCTCTGGGGAGGAAAGTCAGCAGCCAGCTAGGCCAACAGCACAGAGAGCACTGTGCAGTAGTTTGGAAAGAGAAGGGGAATTTTGGTTAGGAAGGATCTTTTCCTCTTATGCAAAATGCTTGAGATATTTAATGTTCAGACAGGTCTTCATCTGTAAAGGTCTCATCTGAATGTAAAATATAATACCCCAATATTAGAAATCAAAGTAAATGTTTCTTTTTAAATCAGGACACTAAGGCTCAAAATAATTTTTAAAAACACTCAAATTCCCCTCACTACCATCCTCCTGTATTAACAATACAAAACACTTTAAAAGTCCTATCGACTATTCAATCTTCATGTTGTTTACATTTTTACACTGGATCATCTTGGACAATTAAAGTAGCACAGTCAAGTTCGCCTTCAGAGTCTCATGCACACATACAATGTTCCAATGTCTCAGTTATTAACACACACAGCTCTGTAAATTTACACAGCACTTTACAAACAACTTTCACTTCACATGAACTTCTCCCACTTCTTTCCATGAGAACACTCACATGTGTAACAGCTACATGAGTAATACTTTGCAGCATCAGCCCCCTAGAAAAACCACCTGTCCTCCTGCCCACAAAAAGCTTTGCAAACACTGCTAGGGGAGGTTTAAATCCACAACAGGGAATTGTTGTCATTGGAAATACGACAAAACAGTCACAAAAATATTTCCATGAGTCCTAGTTTTGGTCATTACCTTTTAAAACACAAATCTAAAAGCCAACCATATTTAGTACTTTTCATTTATAAATCTCAAAGTGTTTTACAGAGGAAGGTCAATATCATTATTCCCATGTGGAAAATGGGGAAACTGAGGCACAGTGTGGGGTGAGGTGACTTCCCAAGGTCACAAAGAAACTTAATGGCAGAGCTGGGGAAAGAGCCAAAGTCTCTTGATTCCCAAGGCTCCCCCAGCTCCGGGGTTGCAGCAGGGAGAGAGAGGACTCCTCCAGCCCCAGAGTTGGGAGAGAGACGTCTCTCCAGTCCCCGCTGCAGCCATGGAGCTCGGGCTGGTAGAGACGTGTCTCTCCCGTCCCCGCCGCAGAACCGGGGCGGGGGCCAGGAGAGAAGCATCTCTCCCCCCCCCCGTAGCCCTGCATGCCCCAAGCTCCTCCAAACCCCCATCACCACCCCCCACCTCACCCCACTGCCCCCACCCACCCTACACATCCTGCGTGCCAGCACTGCTGGTGTGCAGCCCTTGATGGGCCCCTGTGGGGCTGCACAGGCGCGTACCTTCGAGGGAACACAGCTTGCTACCCCAAATGGAGTGACCCAGATACTTCAACTTAAACACACTGGATTAGATAAAACAATACAACAAGTTTATCAACTACAAAGAGAGAAATTTTAAGGGAGTACAAGTAATGAGGCGTAAAAATCAGAAATGGTTACCAGAAAAATAAAGATAAAAGGCCTCCTGATGCCTAACTTAAGAAACTATATTCGATTCAAAGCAAAGTTTTCTCACCACATGATTTCAGCAGGCTTACTGACCAAACTCTTTACGTCAGGACCCCTTCTCCCAGAGTCCAACAGATGCTTCCTTTGTCTCTTCAGGTGCGGTGAATGCGCTGGACAGGAACAGAGAGAGAGAGACAGGTGCTTGGGGGAGGGAGGTGTCCTGTCCCTTTTTATAGGTTCAGTCCCCCTCTTGAAAAACATTTCCAGCTGAGACCCAGCAGACACAGAGTCTATGTGGAAGGATGTTCCCTGCTAGCTTTTTTCACCTGTTTGAACTTCCTTTGTTTTCCCTCCCTGTTTGATGACTCTGTTTACTGCTTAAATGGAAATGAAGCAAAGCATACTTTCCTTTGTTTTCGGACAGACCTGTTTGCCAACTTCTGTTTGGGCGGGGTTGTGGGGTTTGGAACATAGGTTAATAACATCACACAGGGAAATCTTATAACTTCACATACAATGTTGCCACACATATTTTATCAGGACAATACTGACCTGCAAATTATGAGTTTTCCAATGGTACCTCACAAGGCATTGTTTTTACAAAAATGATAACGAAAGGGTGTGAACACATAGGGTGACCAGATGTCCTGATTTTATAGGGACAGTCCCGATTTTTGGGTCTTTTTCTTATATAGGCTCCTATTACCCCCCAGCCCCGTCCCGATTTTTCACACTTGCTGTCTGGTCACCCTATGAACACAGGAGTGCATTCTATCACAACCAAGTCATTCCTTCCACAGGGAAGGGCTCTGACTCGTACCATCAGGGAGGTGGAGTTTGCCCAACCTAGTACACAGCCAGAGGGCTGGCCCCCTACACCTCAGATCCCAGGTTAACCATGAAAGCTCTGTGCCTCTGAATTCCCTTCCTCCTCCCCTCCTGTTGCTGCCCCCAGGTTTCCCCTCAGGGGATTTCGCTCTGTGGTGGAGCCAAATGAGGCAGGTGTCTTTATTCACTTGTACAGGCTGGGGAGGCACAGGGAGTGTCGCACGTGACTTGCCCAGGGTCACCCAGCAAGTCAGTGGCTCTCCTGACTCCCAGACTCTTGCTGTAACCATTGGCCACACTGCCTCGGAGAACTAAGCCACACCCTTTCCTCTTTCCTAGGAGCGCCAGTTTCTCCCAAGCCACACGGTCCTCGTTCTTCATGAGGAGCGACACGGCCGTTCAGAAGCTCTCCCAGGGCAACGGACACTGTGTGAACGGGGTCGGCGGGCAAGTCCACGGATTCTACAGCTTGCCGAAGCCCAGCAGGCACAATTCGGAGCTCAGGGACAGCGCCTACGACCTCCCGCGGAGCTTTGGCTCTTACGCTCACACCAAAGCCAGCCTCACGGGCTCTGACACGGATAACGAGGAGGTCTATACCTTTAAGACTCCCAACAACACCCTGTGCAAGGAGTTTGGGGAGCTCTCCACGGACTCCTATGACATCCCCGTCACCCCTCTCTCCGTATACCAGATCCCAAGGACATTCACGCTGGACAAGAACCACAACACGCTGGCCGTGGCCTCCAGTGATTCACCCGCTGCTCCCCCACCCCGGCCCCCTAAACCAGGGCAGATGGAGTCACGGTGGGGCAGCCCCCAGCAGCGCCTTCTGAATGGTGAAAGCATAGGTATGGTCTCTGTGGCGGCTACCATTCCCAGGAGGAACACGTTACCAGCCGTGGAGAACAGCAGACTACATCGAGGTAAGTGTTACATTTAAATGGGGGTGTGGTGGGGCAAGGCGTCTTTTCCCCAGATATCAAGTTGGACAGTACAGCCAAAGATGCTGACTCCATTAGAGAGAGGTGGGGCCAGATGCTCAGCCTGTGTAAATCAGCATAGTTCAACCGAAATCAATGGAGCTGCACTGGTTTATTCCAACTGAGGAGCTGGTGCTACATATTAAGGGGTTAGGCTTGTGGCATATATGAACACCCCTGAATTTTTGGGTATGTCCAGATTCTGCAGTTGGTTCTTGTCTGTATAAAGGGCTGAACCGAAACCCCAGATTCAGTCACCCCCAAACTTTGAGGAAGTTCAGATCTAGATCAAAATGCCGCCGTTCAGGCCCATCGTTTTTGCAGCTCCTGCCGGTACATTTGACTTTTAATTCAATTTATGGCCAAAGTTTTCAAAAGTTGCCACTGATTTTGGAGGCCTCGAAGTTTGGGCGCCCAACCTGAGACAACGAAAGGTAATTTTCAGTGCCCTCCAGGCCTGATTTTCAGCGCTCCAGAGCAGCTGCAGCGCCTGTTGACTTTGACTGGAGCTGTGGTTCTTCAGCACCTCTGAAAATCAGAGTCGGGCCTTCTCCAGCTGGACACACACATGACCATGCACTTTTAAAATGTTTATTGTAAAGCTGCAAGGAACTAACTGGCCGAGGAGAATAGTTAATGTAAGGTGAGGCCTTTCCCTCCAGGACACCCATTCCAGACTGAGCTAGGTCAGCTGCAGCCAAATGCTGTTACCGCCCTCACTAGCCATCAGCGAGGATAAATGAATAAAACAGTTGTGGAGTATTTAGACCGAGCTGTTTGAGATGGGATAGAAAAAAAAGAGAGAAGACTTGCACAGTTTCCGAACTCCTGGCCCAGCTACCCATGCTCTGCTAACCTAAACACACATCATTTACTGTATAGCAATAACCAGCCATAGCTAAAGGTGAGCTGTTGAGGGCTACATGTGTCAGGGGCACTATTAGAACTAGAGGAGTCACAAGCAGGCGCCGTGTGTATTGTGAATCCATGATTTGTGTTTCAGCTTCTTCCTGTGAGACTTACGAATACCCCCAGCATGGTGGCAGCAGCACAGTTCAGTCAGCAGAGTCTGTGAATGACGGGTTCAACTCATATCTGGTAAGTTGATGCTACTATCACTCACTCGTCAGTGTGTGTCATGTGTCCCTCTCAGCCACAGAGGAAGTGAATCTGCCATCCATGTATGCGACACACACATTCCATGCCCCAGGACTGGCTTTGCCTGTGGTACAATTCCGACCGGCCCCTAAATGCGCATGTAGGATGCCATTTTGTTCTACAAAATGGCGTCCATACAACATACATGCAAGGTCATGCCTTCCATGGCAAGTGTAGAATTTCGTGCCTTACTGAAAATGCCACTGTGAATCTGCTACAGCTACCAGCTTGGGGACCTAGGGCTTGAGCTGGCTCCATTGACTCAAGGGAAGTTTTGCTTTGACTTCAGTGAAAGCAGAATTGAAGCCTTCGTCCTTCAGCTCATGCTGGACCCCTGGAAGTCTCTGGTTCAACCCTGGTGATGACCACCTTAACAGTTGTTTACTAGTAGCTAGATAAGCTCACACCATTCAGAACTGAGATTTGATTTGGATGCTTACACAAACCGTATCTGACTGGCGCTTCAGCTCAGAGAAGCATCAAAGAGATTGGATGCTTGTTGAAACATCCTGCGTTTTAACCATTGGACTAAACTACGAAGGGAAGTGATGGATTCTCCATCTCTTGATGTCTTCAGGTCAACACGGGATGCTTTAATGGAAGACATGCTTTAGCCAAACACAAGTTATGCAGGGGTAACTGGGTGAAATGTAAGGGCCTGTGATATGCAGGGGATCAGACTAGATGATTTAATGGTCTTTTCTGGAAATATAATCTATAAATCTGAATCTATGGTTCTGCAGAGCTGGGCTGGAAATGTTGCCAGCACAGACTCTATCATGAGAATTCTGATATTTCCTGCTTCCTTTTGAACTGGAAATACCATTAAACCAGCCTCTTGCGCTGCATTTCTGTCACGGCTGGAGCCAGGACATGCAGAGATGCATGAAAAACAGAGTTAGCTGAAGTATTTTCTAACCTCCGAGAAGGTTCAGTTCAGTCTGAAGTTTGCGTGAGTTTATCTGGATGGATTCCCCCATCCCATCTTTAATCCCCACCCTGAACTTGGAACTCAGTGAGATGTTTTGATAAAGATCGTTATCAGAGCTGTGTGCAAAATTCACAGTGGAAATTTAAAAACTCCTTTCTGAATTTGCAGAGCTTCTGCAATCATGCTCTGAGGCCACAAGAAGGGGTCCAGATCTGGGAATTCAAACCATCCTCCCAGCTCAAGTTGCTTGTGATACTCAGAGCCTACTACAGCATCTTGAAAAGCCAGAGTTCCTGAGCTGGAAGAATTGAGAGGCAGAGTTATTTGCAGGACATTATAGGGACACTGCAAAGCCAGTCCACCTCACAGCAGGCTGTCCCAACTATCCCTGTGAGGGAGCCAGTGTCATGATGGGAGGTGGCTAAGGTGGAGTGGAGGGGCCAATGTATGGGACCTGCTTTCCAGGAAAGGTAGAGGAAACTGATAATTCCTCATGTACTTAGGTCACATCCGGAGACTGGATAGACTTGTTGTTGGAGACGTGGTCACTAGAAATACTGATAGGTGGAAATGTGGTGAGGTGGCCTTGTTTACTTCTCTATTGACTGTGAAGTTGGGTCTCAATGGACATCTAGAAGACAAACATCCACAGAGTGCTGGGGGAGGACCCTGTGGTTGTGGTATATATTGGTACAAATGACATAGGGAGGTGTAGGAAGGAGGTCTTGGAATCTTAATTAGGGTGTTGGACCACACCTGGGCCAGCTAATCAGGGAACCATCAGGGTCTCAACGCGAGGATGAGAAGGTGTTGTAGAGGGAGGTTTACATTTATTGGAGATTCCTTAAGGAAAGGGGGAGACCTGATACCAAAGGGATGGGCTTCACCTTAACCCAAGTAGAAACTAGCACAGGGGGATTATTAAAACCAGGAGCTGGGGGAAAGCTGACAGGTGCTATGGAGCACTTGGGTTGGGCAAAGACACCCGCTAAGGAGGACAGGAACTGTCAGCTCCTTGGGGCAGGGATTATTTCCTCTTTCCCTGTTTGGAAAGTGCCTAGCACACCTTAGGCAATGCTGGAGATCAATTGTAATATTAAAGGTAACTCTGCCTCTCTCTAGCAGTAAAGGCTAGCCCAGAAATTACAGCGGAATGGGAGCAAAGAGAGGTTGAGGATCAGCACCAGAACTCCCCTGAACTGGGAACTGTTTGTCGTTCAGATCCAATGGCTGACGTGAATTTGGCAGCTTTGACCCCATCTCCAGTGTAAATGTCTGCTCACTGTGATAGGGAGGGATTACACTCTGGGGTCTAGGCCACAGTGAGTAACGCTGAATACTGCTGCTCGTATTCCATACCTCACTAAATATCTTCTTGACCCTTGACCTCCCCTGTGCTTTCCAGCAAGCCACAGTGGCTCGCTCCCACAGTGCTGACTCCGAGGACAATTATGTCCCAATGAACCCAGGCTCCTCGTCCCTGCTGAACATGGAGAAAGCGAATGACAATTCCCAGAATCTCTACATCCCCATGAGCCCTGGTCCGCACCACTTTGACCTGCTGGGATTGTCCTCGACGACCCTCCCAGTCCATAAAGGAGGAGCCATTTCCCAGTGCCACAGGCGGCTGAGCGAAATCCAGCCCCCTCCAGTCAACCGCAACCTCAAACCTGACCGGAAAGGTAAGACCAGTTCCTTGGACAGAAACACCTGTACTTGAGGGGAATCTTCACAGGAACTCTACTGTGACTAGTTATAATACTACAGACAGCTGAATAGAGGTATCAGCTTGTGCCACATAACCATGGGGGAACAGTAGTGCACAGCCTCCAAGCAAACACGGGGAGGGGAACTCACTGCCTTCCAGAGCCCTCCAGAACATATTGACTGCCATGGCCCTGTGCGGGGAACCAGTCCCTGCCCCAGCACAGCCAGCCAGCTGCGCTGGCCACTGTTAGAGCAACTCGGAAAATTACTTACGGAACAGAATATAAATGTCTAAAAAATTAAACTTTTTAACCTTTTTCCAAATCGAAAATTTGGGGGGAATTTTTGTTCCATGAGAAAGTTTGGTTTTTCAATTTGATTTGGGGGGGAAAACTGAAGTTTTGGAATTTACCATGAAACAAAAATTCCAATTTCTGAGCAGCTCTAACCAGGATCTGTGTACAGGGACAAAACCTTAGCCCTAGCCCCACCCCCTACCCCTACTCCTACTCCTACCCCTACCCCTACTCCTACTCCTCCCTACGCCAATTTCATCTTCAGGGATGGCACAGTCTTCATAGCCCTTATGCACAATAAGTGGAATTCTTCCTGGCCTTTACACAAGGCCCTATAATTGGAAAGGTCCTTGCTCCCCCTCCCTCATCCTTTAAGAAACAGAAGAAATCTGTCCCATAGCAAGTAATCTGTATACCAAAAAATGTACCTTCAAATCAGCTACTTGCCATACCGGTCATGTGTCACTATGGGCCTGCTAACATCCCCATTGTCTTCAAAGGGAGCTGGAACAGCACTGCCTTAATAGCTGTGCATGGTCTCTCCCCAGAACCTGCCATTATAGTGAAAGGTCCAAGCGGGAAATACTGTACAGAGCTCCATCCTCCTCATGTGGTGCCACTAGGCACCACAGCTCTTTCTGAGGGGAAGGTGGTGGTGTGGTTAAGGCACTGGCATCTGGCACTGTACGTTCAAGCCCTGATTCTGTCTCAGGCTTCCTGTATGACCTTGGGTTAGTCTCTTAGTCCCCCTCTGTAAAATGGGGATACCAGTTCTGTTTAGACTTGCAGCAGGGACTGTTTCTTGCTATGGGTACTTCTACGCTTTGAGCTGGCAGTGTAATTGAGGAGACATACCCCTGCTAGCTCTGACCGAGCTAGCGCACTAAAAATAAAGCACAGCCATGGCAGCACAAGCAGTGGGAGGGGCTAGCTACCCGAGGTACGTGCTTGCGCAGCTAACCATGGTGGTTGCAGTCTACTTTTAGCATGCTAGCTCCATCAGAGCTCACGCGGCGCGGGTATGTCTCCTTGTTCTGGAAGTTATACCTCCAGCTCAAAGTGGAGACGTACACCATGGGTATGTACAGCGCCTAGCACCATCTCTGTAGCCACTGCCATAACACCAATAATCATCTGAGTTCAGGAAACAGCAGGAGACCTTTTAAGCTGTCGTTTTTCAATTGTCATAACTGATTAATTAACCATTAGCTTAAATCAGGGCCAGTGCAAGGCCACCTTGCGGGCCCCCCCCGCCCCAGCCCTGCGGCAGCTCCCTGCCCTCCCCCACCCTGAGGGCCCCCCCCCCGCGGCAGCTCCCCCTCCCCGCCCTGAGGCGCCCCCCTCCCCCCGCAGCAGCTCCCCCCCCCCCGGGGAGCCGTGCGGCAGCTCCCCACCCCAGCTCACCTCTGCTCCACCTCCTCCCCTGAGCACGCCACCCCCGCTCTAACTCTCCTCCCCTCCCAGGCTTGCGGCGCCAAACAGCTGATTGGCGCTGCAAGCCTGGGAGGCGGGAGAAGTGGACTGCGCGCTCGGGGAGGGGGCGTAGCAGAGATGAGCTGGGGTGGGGAGCTGCCGCGGGGGGGGTGTGCCTCAGGACGGGGGGGGAACTGCCGCAGGACTCCCCACCCCAGCTCACCTCTGCTACGCTCCCTCCCCGAGCACGCCGCCCCCTCCAACAATGACAATAATTGCATGGAGCGGCCGCTGTGCTGGGAGAGGGAGTCTGAGCCTCACGTGTCAGCGCACCACCGGCAGCCCAGCCCAGGAATGCTGTAAAAAAAACCCGCTTTTTGGCGCCCCCAAATCTTGGCGACCTAGGCAACCGCCTCGTTTGCCTTAATGGTAGCACCGGCCCTGGCTTAAATTCACCATTTTGAAAATGAAATAACGGACTGGAATTCAGAGCACCTTGGAAAGTCTCCTAGTTTCTCACACATTCAGATGGAAGCTGCCGCCCAGTGCGGTGGGGCATGAAATGCAGGAATCGCTGGGTAAATTCTCTGGCCAGTGTCACATAAGAATTCAGACTAGATGCTCTAATGGGCCCTTCTGGGCATAAAATCTATGGCTCTGTGAGATACTGATTGTGTGAGGGTGCTTTTCAACAGGCATGAGGTGCCCAGCACATGACAGGATTAGGCCACTAGTCTGTGTTTTAAGAACATAAGAACGACCATACTGGGTCAGACCAATGGTCCATCTAGGCCAGTATCCTGTCTTCTGAAGTGGCCAATGCCAGGTGCTTCAGAGGGAGTGAACAGAACAAGTCAGTTATTGAGTGATCCATCCCCTGTCGTCCACTCCCAGCTTCTGGCAGCCAGACGCTTAGGGACACCCAGAGCATGGGGTTGCATCCCTGACCATCTTGGCTAATAGCCACTGATGGACCTGTCCTCCATGAACGTATCTAGTTCTTTTTTGAACCCAGTTATACTTTTGTCCTTCACAACATCCCCTGGCAACAAGTTCCACAGGTTGACTGTGCGTTGTGTGAAGAAGTATTTCCTTATGTTTGTTTTAAACCTATTGCCTATTCATTTCACTGGGTGACCCCTGGTCCTTGTGTTATATGAAGGGGTAAATACCTTATTCACTTTCTCCACACCATTCACGATTTTATAGACCTCTATCATATCCCTCCTTAGTTGTCTATTTTCACAGTATCAACATGGTAGCCGCCTATTGTTACAAAGTGCTGTATTATTACTGTTAGTTATTCCCATTCTTTCTGGACAGCAGCGCTCTCCTCTCCTTTGTAATGAGCTACATGTTACAGGGCAGATTTCCTTTTAAAATGCTTAATGGAAAACCTTCTGGTCAGAGCCCACTGCAATTAAGTGGCATGTTGATAATGTTAATTTCTGACTGACGATCAATAGAGGGAGGCTTTTCCGAGTCTAATGGGCATCAGTGTTTCTTTAATAAGCCACGCCTACATGCTGTCCTGCTGGGTGTTTTTGGGTCCTATCATTCCCATAGAAGACACATTCACCCCTCTGGGGCCCATACGACGGAACTCCCATTGGAGCCAGCGGGAGTTGGGTGTGCACATGGGAGGGATGATTTCTGCTCTGATTTCCCGTGACCCTTGCATGAATGACTGCAGGAATGTTGTGGCTTGGAATGCTCCTTGACAGTTGATCATCTGATGATCAAAGTGTTGATCATCCACGTGACTGTGGACGTTTTTGCATTTTATTTTTTAAAATACGGTGATTTAGTGTTAAGGAGAGTTTAAAGAACGCGTTCACTGATGTATAAATCCTCCTTCTGTGACAGCAAAGCCAACGCCTCTGGACCTGAGGAACAACACGGTTATTGATGAGCTTCCTTTCAAATCGCCGGTCACCAAATCTTGGTCCAGACCAACGTGAGTACATTGGGGGGAGTCTTAACTCCTGCAACACCATCATGGACCAAGCTCAGGCCGTGTCCACATTAGCTGGACTTACTTAGCTTCAGGGTGATAGATTGTGATGGCATAGCTAATGCACCAGAAGCCACATTCTAGTCTCAGTAATATCTGCATCATTCTGGAATATGGCCATTGCAGGTGATGGAGACGCTGGATTTACACCAGTGTGACTGAGATGTAACTAACCATAGATCTCCAGTGTAGGCAGCACCAAAAAGCGCCTTCAGGTTCTTGTTGTGCTGGTCTCTTTAACGTCTCTTGCTGTTAACGGGATGCGTCTTCTATCTTGCAAGGCTTGTGTTTTGATTCTGAGCTGGAGATGGGCCCCAGCTGCAAAGTCTGGAGCCAGATCTGAATTTTCTAAAAGCTTGAGGATGTCTGGATTCAGGGTTTTTGCTTGGTCCGTTTTATAAGCACGGGCCAGCTGCAAAGTTTCGATCTGGATCAGACTTTCTCAAAGCATGTTGATGTTGAGATCAGAAGTCCCAGTCTTGGCCCCAATTCTAGCCCATCCAGAGAAATGTATCAGCATTTGCTAATTTTCTACCTGGTGGTGTGATAAAACTCTGTGAATACAGAAGAATTGCCTCAAATTCCACATTGAAATCCAGTGCATTACAAAGTGCTAATTACCAAAAGTCCAATGTTTAATCTCATTTGGAGATTGTTGCCTTTTTCAGAATTGTGCATAAACCAAACCACTCCTAAGTCAGATAGTTTTGGTCCAAACTCAGAGCAAGGGTGGTCATTGGCTGGCTGAGGTTTACAAAATCTTTGAGTGATCCCAGACTCAGCCGAACCTGGAGTCAATATATGGTTTCATATCAAAATTAGCTAAAACCCACAGTGTCAATGCAAAACAGGATGGCACTCAAAAGGTTTTGACTGAGTTTTGCTTTGAGAGCCCTTAAAGCAGGGAGGCAACCTATGGCACGTGTGCCAAAGGCGGCACGTGAGCTGATTTTCAGTGGCACTCACACTGCCTGGGTCCTGGCCACTGGTCCGGGGAGCTCTGCATTTTAATTTAATTTTAAATGAAGCTTCTTAAACATTTTAAAAACCTTATTTACTTTACATACAACAATAGTTTAGTTATATATTATAGACTTATAGAAAGAGACCTTCTAAAAAAATTAAAATGTATGACTGGCACGCGAAACCTTAAATTAGAGTGAATAAATGAAGATTCGGCACACCGACCCCTGCCTTAAAGCAAAGCTCAGCTGTGAGGAACTCTGCAAATTGGAACTAAAGAGCTTCATACCAAACCCTCTAAGCCAAAAGTGCCGGGATTCACACAACTCCAGTTCTGCCACTAGTTCATAGTCTGACATTGTCCTATATGAGGACATTAGCTGTTATGACTGTTATAATAAATTGGATTGTTTGGAGACTGACTGCAGGGCATGAGAGCTGTGTGCTCAGATCACTACATTAGGAAACATACAGAGCTTGGGTTTTGATTGACAGGACGCCTGACCCCACAGAAGCTAATGGATTTTTCTCTTATCGACTAATTTTATGACCCTTTTTTACTGCAAGGCAACCAATAGCTTTTTATGATGGGGACTTCAGTAACAGACTCTGATTGCATTATGTTATTCCTTATACAGTAATTAGATCTGGTTGACTGAAAACAAGATGAGGCCTTCAAGGTTTAGCCTTCCATCAAAATGCAAGTAGGCTACTGCACAGTAAACGCAAGCTTGAAGCTGTGATTAGTATGGAGGGGAAATGGCACGAGAAGCTCGGGGGCTCTATGTGCTGTCATAAGGGGATTGCAATTAAATACATCCTGTGAGATAAAAGAGTTTATGGAGCCTGGACTCTAGTAATATGATAGCAGGAGAATTGAGGCGACATAAAGAAACACGGTGATATTAAACAGAAATGAGCCAGAGCTAAGGGCCCAAATCTGGATCCTCCCTGAACTATGGGAAGCTTGGGTTGTGGAGACAAACTTTAGAAATGGTCCTTCTTAAGTGGCACCAAAACACTGGATCTCATCCATGAGCAGCAGGAAAGTTCAGACTTGGATCCCAGCTCTGCAACTCTGACCCCATCCCTAGTAAGTGGTGAGCAGTGGGGTCCTGCGGCTGTAACTAACCCATTGGCACCTCTCATTACAGCCAGACTTTCAACTCCAGCGCCTCACAATACTGCCGCCCAGTCTCCACCCAGAGCATCACCAGCACTGACTCGGGAGACAGCGAGGAAAACTATGTGGCCATGGTAAGTCCTGTTAGCACTGTCGAGCTTCCTAAGCAAGGCACCTATGTCCTGCAGTGACTTGGGCTCTATAAATGCAAACCACGGGTAGTGACCGCAGTGTTAAAGATACTCAGATCTATGGTGATAAGGACAGTATATATCCTTATATGGATTACAGGGTGGTTGTTTGTAACATGGCATTCTAACATGTATCTATATGGAACATCCTATTGTTTTTTAATTATTGTTTTACGTTGTGGGAGCAGAGAATGAGAGTGGACACAGACATGTCGTGTGCTTCTCCCTCCCGCACCAGAAAACTCAAAAATGACCCTCCCTTTATTAAGTACTACTCTACATCATATCATGGTCCTCTCTGGGAACTGGAGGACCAAAAACTCTATTATTTTAATTCCATACCACATTTTATTGTACCTGTTTATTTTTAGATTGATTTTTAGACCCTTCTCCCACAGGAAGTGCTGGCATTCTCTGACTGTGTATGGGGCAGGAGCCATCTATACTGCCCCAAGCATGAAAAGGCAGGTTCCCACTGCTATAACCAGTGACATTGATGAAAGAGACAGGAGAATTTGTGTCTCTTACAAAGCTGCTACCCCATGACCTATTATTAATCAATTGTATTTAAGCTTACACAGAGCTCTTCGTCATGCTGGGAAATGTATTCAGAGTGTGTACACATTTCCCAGACCTGAAGAAGAACTCTGTGTTAGCTTGAAAGCTTGTCTCTCTCACCAACAGCAGGTTCAATAAAAGATACTACCTCACCCACCTTGTCTCTCTAATATCCTGGGACCACCATGGCTACAGCACATTGCATACAGTTGTATTTAAATCTACCTGCAGGGCAGTGTAGCGAAGTGTAATGATGATTCTGGGCCCAATTATGGCCATGCTAAGGCCTGGTTCCAGCAAAGCACTTAAGCATACGTTTAACTTCAGGCATGTGAGTAGTTCCATTGAAGTCAATGACACTGCTCAGGTGCATCAAGTTAAGCATGTGATTTGGGCTATGGGACCCCATTGAATTCAGACCACTGAGTTGTTCTCATGGCTCTTGACCCAAATTGCAGAGGGGAAGTGAGAGGAGAATTCAGGCCAGGCCCTCGCTTAAAGTGCTACCAGTGATGGATTTTGGATTTAGGTCCCTTGTATTCTCCTTGTTTTATTAACACTTTTTTTCTCCCACCTCTTTCCTACATTAGCAAAATCCTGTTTCTGCTTCTCCGGTTCCTAGTGGCACCAACAGCCCAGCAGCAAAAAAGAGTTCGGGGAGTGTGGATTATCTAGCCCTGGACTTCCAGCCAAACTCACCTGGGCCACACAGAAAGGTATCTGGGGTTTTTTTTTTAATTTTTTAATTTAATATTATGTATTTTTAATGGTTTGAAACCAGCTCAACAAACAGTAGGGGCTTGATTCTCGGCTGAGATAAGGAGGCACTGCTTCAGTGATGTCAATGGTGTTGGATCTGGCCCTGTATATTATTCTAGGCCAAATTCCACCCTTGCAGCTGTACTGGAGGTGTAACTAAGATCATTGGAGGCAACGGCTTTTATGGTTGTAAATGAGAGCGGAATTTGGCCCACCTACTATAGATCCTATATTAGGCCTAATTCAGCTTCCACTGAAGTCAATGGGAAGATGCCCCTTTCTATGGGAGCTGGATTAGGTCCCCTCATTCCTTTCTTACATTTTCAGATGCAGGATCTCCAAAGTGCCCTGGCCTAAATTATCCAAAATGACTTGTGATTTGGATGCCCAACTTGAGGCACCTGGAAGGCGACTGCTTTTTAGAAAGTGCTGAGCACCCAGCCATGGAAAATCAGGCTGCCCTTACGGTGCATCAAGTTGAGCATCAAAATCACAAGTCACTTTTGAAAAGCGAAGTCCCCATCTATGAGCCAAATTCTGCTGAGCCAATTAAGATGCTGCCAAATGAGGACTAGCCGGCAGGAGCAGATGGACTAGTGAGGGGAAACACCAGCAAAATGGCTTCTAGATAACATGGAATGGAATTAGTGGCTCTTCAATATGTTCAAATATGTATCTTAAATACAATTCACCTGTATGCTATATAGTATCTTCCATGCCAACTACATGGATTACAGAACAAAACAATACACATACTTGAGAGGTGGCATAAAGCCACCAAAATCTAATCTGGATCCAGTTTAAGATTTTCTGAACCTCCAAAGTTTGGATCTGGGATTTTCGATTGTGTTTCTCTAAAAGAGTTAAGCAACTGCAGAGGGACAAGAAAATTAAAGTACTCTGAAAAGCAACTATGTAAAAACAGCATCTTCTCACTCAGCAGATCTGCTCCTTCTGTGAATTTGGAGCCGCACCTGCTTCTTTGAATGACAAAAATAATCTTTTACTCCTTGTTAGCCCTTCAGAGCCAACACAGCTAAGAGAGGGGGGGCTGGATTCTAGTCCTTCTACTGTGTCGCTAACAGTGTCTTACTGAGAAGGAAAGAACCCAGTTGGACTCTCAGATCCCAGGCTGTGTTTGCAGCGCTGGCAGTTAGAAAGCAATATTGTTTTGCTTGTAAACTGAGCACATTTGACACAGAGTCACTGAGAGACAATAAACATGGAAACCCAGGGTACCATTTTACACTCTTCTTTCAGACCAGGCTTTCACTTTGGGCCTGATCCAAAGCCTGTTAAGTCAATAGGAGTTTTTTGATGAAGGCCTCATTAAGAAATAAGAGGGATCTAAAAAAAGGATTTGTAAGTCATATAAATGAAGAGCTACCAAGGCTAAGATATAGGCAGGTGGTTCCAGATAGCAAGAGCTGCAGAGGAGAAGACTCGTGCAGTATGAGGGGTGAGATAGTACGAGAGGACAGAGATGAGGCCAGCAGAGTAGGTAGATGTACTATCACTACGTCACGCTGTGTTCTCCTCCCCTGTACCCAGCCCTCCACATCGTCAGTCGCCTCAGACGAGAAAGTCGATTATGTGCAGGTTGACAAAGAGAAGACACAAGCCCTGCAGAACACCATGCAGGAGTGGACTGACGTCCGGCAATCAGCAGAGCCCATTAAGAGCATGAAGCAGTAATGGACGGGGCAGATGGGGACAGCCATCCAGACAGGCAAATGTCCAACGGGTTTTCCCAGGCTGGGGTTCCCCTGGGTATGCGAGCTCACTTTGGGGTTGCATTTCTACAGTACTGTTGTTTGGGTCTTTTTTTTTTTAAGAAACTTAATTTCAGGGGAAGACTTGGCAGATATTGTTTGCCAGTGACAAAGACCAACTACTTGCAGTGGCTGGGCTTGTGCTATTACTTTAGCTGCTGGCTATACTGTTCAGGAACTTAAAACTTAGCAATACTGGGGTCACAAATGCCCAGCATGTCTTTTGCTTACAGCTGTTATTAAAGCCACCTTGTACCTGCTAACACTGTAGTATCTCTCTCAGTCTTCTTCCGTACTGTACACCTGAACTGTGCCGAATGTATACTGGTTTGGTGGCGTCTTTTACAGGACACAGATTCCCGCTCCATACCATAGGGTGGTCCTGACCTCTTCAACCTCTTCAAAAACAATGGGCAACCGCCAGGTCTAATTTGTACTTGTTTTATTATCGAATCGCTTGTCAATAACAACTGACATGCGTTTGTAACCTGCAGGGGGCGCTTCTCCATCAGGCGGTGCCAATACCTGTGGCCATTCTGTAGCTTGCAAAGCGCCCAGACTGACCGGCTGGTTGAGACGACCTTAGACCTCCAGGGCTGACCTCTCCTCCCCCACAGCACACACATAATGTATCAAACAGCAAGATTTACTGAGGTGCCTCTTCTTTTTAAATGGGTGTTGATGTGGGTGGGTGGGGGGTTCAAAACTCCCCAAAATGAAAGGCTTGTGAAAGGCAGGATCAGCTTGTGACAGCAGAACTAAAGGACTAGAGGCTTGAACTCAATGGGAATCCTTTCACTGACTTCAACAGGCTCTGGATCTGGCCCTGAGGGCCAACTTCTGCCCAGGGTGGCAGCATTTGCAGCCCCATTGGGAGACAATTCTGCTGCCATTGAAGTCAGCGGAAGCTTCGCCATTGATTGCAATGGGAGCAGGAAAAGGCTCCCCTGAGTCCGAGTGGAGAATTAGGCCCATGTGTGACTTGTATGGCTTAATGATGAGTAAGGGGAATGGGATACGGGACTGTCGACAAGGATCTGGAGGGCGTAGATACTGTACAAAGGAAGAAGTGGAATTGTTTAAGAGGCCCAAGGAGGGAGAGCTAGGTGTAATGCAGTGGAGTTGAGTGAAAGAAATGTAGGCTACTGGTGAGATCTACAGCTGGGGAATAGTCTCCCATGAGGAGCCAGGGCAGTCCCATCACTTGAGTAACCTAAGGCAGTGAAGAACGTGGTGTAGGGAACGACTGTGCACTGGGCCCTAAGAACTGACCTGTGCCTTCTTCCCCCATCTCTAGTTGCCTCAGTCTGGTGGTTTGCACAGTGCGGTGCCTCAACACTGGGTCAACACTACAGTAGCAATTGGTGTTGATGAAATTAACAATCCTCAGCTGAAATGAACAACGAGCACCTAGTATACATAGGGCAGTGAGGTCCAGGGTCTTGACTCATCCGGCACTTTGGGTTCATCTTCTAAGCCCTTGCCCCTCTGAGAGGAGTGAGAAGGAAGGGAGAACCTATTGCCTGGATAATAATCTGTAAATGCATGGATAACAATCCATGACCTCGTAACAATATGGAGGAACAACGATCGACATGTAATGGTCTGATTGCCAAACAGAATGCTAGAAACATGCTAAGCACTGATTTGGACAAACAGCATTGCTGTAAGCTAAGAGTGAACAGAAGGATAAACCAAGAGGTTAAGATAATAAACGCAATGATTAAAGAACTCAGAGTATCTATTCGGCCCCTACTCCCCCCTCCCATTGGCAACAGGGATGGATGACAAAGGATGAGATTTTCAAATGGGCCTAAACGAGTTAGGCACTACAGCTGGCCAGAAAATGGAAATCCATTCCCATGAAAAAGTTCATTTTTTGTTTTTATAATTGTCCTCTATTGGGATCAAAAGTCCAAAATGACATTTTCACAGGAAGGGATTTTCAGGAAGTCAGGGGGAGAACTGAAAGTGGCATTTTTTGGCTTCCCAGCTCCCCACCCGGGAAGGCTCTTGTCATTTTCACTTTCTCCCCACAGGCAAAAAGCGAAACAGCAGAAGCCTTCCAGGCCCACAGCCGGGGAAGTGACATTTTAATTTTTCTGAATGGAAAATTGAAATTTTTTGGCAAAATTGAAATTTTCCCACAGAAAACAAATTGTGATTTTGCAAAATGGGCATTTTCCATCAGAAAACCATTCCGATGGAAAATTCCCAACCAGCTCTGTTAGGCACCCAGTGCCCATTGAATGTGCTAACTCTGGCTGAGTAACATGTGGGGGGGATTGTCAAGACAACATCACATACATATTGTGTTGCACTGACGCAAAAGCAGTAGAGTAGTGAACATTGCAAGGCTGGTTCTAAAGTCGTAGTGGTGCCAATCCTGGTTCTTTGACTGTAGCCAGCACTGCTACTGTGCATACACAAACAGCACGCCAGTGAGGCAGCGATCGTGATGGACGGCCAATGCTCCTCTATACAATCATGCACACGTCATGTTTACAAGTGAGAGCTGTGCATTTCCTTGCAGCCTCATGTTCTTATGACTGCCAAGCTGCATGTGTGCTGAACTAAAGCCACATACAGACACTGCCATCATCAGCAGGGGATAGAATGCAGAACTGCCAGCAACAAAACCACAGGTCCCTACCACTTGAGCGACAGGAGTTTCTCCATTAATAGTAAGTAGCTGGCTGCTGTAGTCACTGGGGCTAGCTATGAGAGGGAGACATGATCACACGCGCACACACAGGGCCAGTGTATTACAAATGCACGGTCGTACCATGATATTTGCAAACACTTTCAAATTGGAATGCCAATTAAAAACAAACCCAACGCCCGATTATTAAAAGACACAGAATGAAACGTACAAGAGCACACCACAAATAACATAGCCCAGGCTGACACTATAAACGACGCCGTTCACATTTTTCCAATGCCTTCATTACACAGGCATTTGCCTTAATTGTATAACTCCTGGTGCAATCCTAGAAGCATCATTCTGAAAGCCACTAGGCCGAATAAAATGTATCACCTGGTGCTATGGGGCTTTCAGGTGCGCCCACGGTATCAGAACAATACATACGAAGGCTGAACACTCTCTGTTCCCCAGGATAGGGCTGAGGTCTATTGGCAGGGCAGGATGGCGGTAAACCGTGCCTGGCCTGTGCATCCATAGAGAATGTCTGTCTCCAGGACTGACCATCTGGTGCCTTTTAACAGACATTAATTAATTCTCCCTGAGCCTGGACTGACTTATTCACATTTAGTATCTGCTTCAGAACGGGTGACAAACAGTGTCAAGCTCTCTCCCAATATTCAACAGTCAGCGAGCTTCATCTCAGGGGTCGTTCCATCCAAGGGCTTCATGGTAGTTGTCTGGGTGGAATTTACCCCTGTGCAGCGGGCCAGCATGAGGCCTATGTCCCGCCTAAGCCCTATTTTGGGACAGGGCCCTGCTGTGAAATTGAGGTCTAGCCTCGCCTCCTGGCTCCGAAGGGCAGGGATGTTTGGCTCCAGGCTTGTAAGCCCAGTCCACATGTTCACTATGAGGAATGCCTCGGAAGGAGAGTTAAAATACTGAGCCATGTTTACACATTGAGAGGGGGCTCATACAACTCAAACCATTGACATCAGTGGAGCTACTCCTAGTTATAATCCAGTGTAAGCAATAGGAGAATCAGGCCCATCAGGTGCCTTAAGACATGCAATCCAGGGCAGAGGACCCAGATGAAGGCCCTCAGTGAGGCGCAGGGCTTTGTCTGGGCTTTCTGTTTTGGGGTGCATTTCACTTTGAGTGGGGAGCGCAGCTTTGCCAATGAGTTTGTTCTTTTTCAGTTTTTAAATAAAGTTCCTTCAGCATCAACAAGAAACCAGTGGCACTGGAACACTTTTAATAGTGGGGGTGCTGAAAGCCAGCCCCCTTACCCCTGTCTGATCCCCCACCCCCCCAGAGCTGGGGCCAGGAGCAGGGCCATGTCTCCCCAAGAGGAGGGACCCAGACAGGGGTAAGGGGGCCGAGGCTGGGGGCGGGCACGGGGACAGGAGAGGAGCCCCGGAGCTGGCAGCCAGGACCCCAAGTGTGGGGCCGGGAGCGGACCCCGGTGTAAAACCTGGGGGTGCTGCAGCACCCCCCGTACCCCAAGTTCCCGCCCCTATGCAAGAAAATAATTATTGCTAATTATTATTGTTTGGGCATTAACAGCTCTTCCAGATCTGCCCCTCCCCCCATCCTGCAATGAGCACTGCATGACCCAAATGGATCCCATTGTAGGATGCTGCTCTCTGAGACCATTACGCTGCCTTGCAAAACTGTCCAGAAATTTTACCAGCCCAGGCACATCTTCTACTCTCCTACCCTTGACCATGCAAAAGGCTGATGATCATGAAGAAGCTATAAGGAAATTTTGCAAGGCTGCCATGATGGTATTTTACAGGAAAAATAAAGCAGGTGTCATAATGGTCCAAATAAAAAGAATACTAATCACTGTGGTGTTGCAGGAAAAAACTAATAGAGGGGGCCAGCATAGATCTGTGTCTTTCATAGGTCTGTGAGTGCTTTGTTGCCAGCAAGCTACTCTGTCCTGCATACAGCGTCTGAATCTTTTTGCAGTGAGACAATACAAGAAGAGCATGATACGTTGTGTTTCTATAGCCCCTTTCATCGTAGAGCTCAGTGGGCCTGGTCCAAAGACCACAGAAGTCAATGTAAAGATTCCCATTAAATTCGATAGTCCCATTAACAGGATATTGGCAACCCTTGTAGTCTAAACATTGCACCACTGTGGTACTTCTTGAGACCCAGGAAGTGGAAATAAATGGAAACAAAAGCAAAACTGATTCAGCTATTCTCACTCGCCCAGTTGAAGGGATTTGCAAAATGTAACAACAAAAATGGCATACGCATTGGGAAACAACTTTTTAAAAATTCTTTCAATTTTAATGCTTTAAAATATTATCATTAACACAGATAAGACTTTTTTTTTAACAAGATATGATTATTGGCCTTACAACGTCCCTTTAATTTATTAACCCTTTAGGTTCATTTCACCCACCAGTGGAATGCAGCCACCTCTGGTGTGCATCACAACTACTCTTTTAACAGCACACAGCAGTACCACCCCACATTTTAGGACAGGCAGGCCTCTCAACAAAATGTCATTATTATAGAGATGAAACTGAAGCCAGCTTCAGACAGGAAACTTAACAAAATATTGGGCCTGATCCAAAGCCCACTGAAGTCAATGGAAAGACTCCTATTGAGTTGAATGGATGTTAGAGCAGGTTCTGTGCTCATAGTAAATTGATACACGCCCTGCCTGTGTGACTTGTAGCCTGCATGCACGTATACTCAGAGCTTTGGGAATTCACCAGAAGATGCGTGATCAGAAATTCATTTTCTCTTCACATCTACCAGGCTGGAGAGAAGTTGAACTTGCCAAATGGCCACGTACTATTAGGATGCTACTGTATATCTTGAAAGCCAGGGAGCTGAAACAGGAAAGCCTGGGCATTTTATGACTGATGTCAGTGGCACGACAGATACAATAGCAGATGAGCTGTTCTGTGTGGCAGTCCCATTGTGCACGTGATTGCTTTAATTCCACACTAGAACATTCAGTCAAATGCAAACATCTCTACTGTAACACTGTCGTGACTGGGAACAAGACTTGGAATTGGTGATCAAAGTTTCCCACCCTGTCCAAGTAAATTTTTAGTACATATGTGTGTGTGTGTGTTCAGCTTTACTTTGAAGGCAGCTACAGACCTCCTGAAACTGCTGGGTGCATCTCCTGCTCTGCTCACTGGTGAGCACTCATTATGTTCTCCCTTTCACGTTGTTCAGGAAGGTGGTGTGTTCCTCACATATCTGTTACACAGCACAGTGCACATAGTCAGTGCATACTCAATAATAACCTGCAGGCTCTGGGCATTCTGGTGCTCTGCCTTCAAAGAAAGGTACATTGAGGGGCCTAAGTATGTTGACCTGATCTAGGTAACTGCTGTGACAAAAGAACTCACTCCTGGTTGTTCAATCCCTGGTGAATGTTTGTGCAGCATTTCTGCTTAACCCAGCCTGAAAACCAACAGCTTTAAATGCCTGGGCATCAATGACTTCGCCCTGAGGGAATTAGTCTATTGCATCCCATCTGCAGTGGGACAGCCAAGGAAAAGTGGCTTCTTGGTTAGATCTGAGTATTTTAGGGAGTGCAATGCCTTGAAAATAATTAATCTTAAATCCCAATGAAAGGCTTGGTCTGATTCTCATGCCAAGGCCTCCCGCCTTTGTCATCCCACCTAGAAAAAAATGGGTGTGTGGTGATGAAGAGAGGTTGAATTTTTGTCAAGCGCTGTGCCATTTTTCTTATTGTTAAGGTATAACACGATCATGGCACAAAACCCTCAGCCATACCGTGCTCAGCAGATATTTTTTAAGGGCGCATGTATCCGAAAGCATGTATCACTTCTTGCAAGTTACCAGCTATGAGCTATCCACACCCTTGGAACTGCATTAGCTGCCTGTAGCTGATTTGTTTAGGGTTGACGTTCAGTGTTGGGTGGGAAATGAATTGCCTGCTGCTATAAATTGCTTTGGGTTCTAGAGTTAGGCTTGCGCTGAAGTAGGAGAAAGAAAAGGAGTGTGTGTATTGTACAGGGGAAGAGTGGCGCAATTCACAGACAGAGCCAAGTTCTCGCCCTGTACTGTGTGGTTGCTGTCGGCTGGGGTTGGGGATGATTTAAATCAAGCCGGATGAATTTAGAACGCTGTGCTTAGTTATGGACACCAGACATGTGAAGGGTTCCCTGGCCTGTCTCTCTGGGGAATTATGTAAGAGGAGGAGCAAGTCCTAATGGTCTAGGGTGACCAGATGTCACGATTTTATAGGGACAGTCCCGATTTTGGGGGCTTTTTCTTATATAGGCACCTATTACCCCCCACCCCCGTCCTGATTTTTCACACTTGCTATCTGGTCACCCTATAATGGTCTGAGAGTAGAACTGGATATTAGGTCTATCCTGGTCCTGACACTTAACCCCTTCCTTTGGGAACCCCTCTGCCTGAGTTTCCCCCAGGAATAATAAGGGGTCAGCAAAACAGACCTGACTCACAGGGATGTGGTGAGGATTGCTAATGAGTTAAAGCCCTTTGAAAACACAGGCCCTGATTCTGCAAAGGGCGGAGCACCTTCAGCTCCACCATTGATTTCAATGGGGAGCGGAACTTGCTTGGCATCCTGCAAGTTGAGCCCCATCCAACTGTGGGCCCTTATCCCATGAAGTTCAGGTGAGCTGGTCCCACAGAACGCCAGCTGTCAGCAAGAGCACACTTGGTAACAGCCCAGAGGTGGCGGGTGAGGAGCCCTCACCAACAGACAGTGTAGCACTGAGGCGCAGATTCTTAGAGGTGCTTTGGAATAGGGATAAACAGCCGCCCTGGTATCTGCATGGGAATGGTGTAGCGTTCCGGGTGATCCCATTTCTGTGTCCCCTTTGTCTGTGAGGAGACAACACGGCTGAGACTCGGCGTGTGGTGCCAGAGCTTCGCTCCAAGCCGAGAGGGGCTCTTCTCCCTCTGCCCAGTCTCCTATGAGGAAAGAGGCCAGAGTCCGTGCAATTCCTCCCAAGCCGCTGAGATGCAGAGGAGCCTTTCCACCCTCCCAGCAGTCAACTCTGAGGGAGGAGAAGCCCCAAGCCCAGACCTGGCACAAGGGGAGTCGCCCCACAATAACAAACATGGTGCCACCTCCTGACATCGCTTTATTACGTCTGTATCAGCAAGACGAGCAGGGACTGGGAGTCAGGAGACCTGGCTTCTCATCTCAGCTGAGCCAGCCACTCACTGTGGCCTTGAGCAAGTCTCATAGGCCTGGTCTACACTGGGGGGGGGGGGGGGGGGGATCGATCTAAGATACGCAACTTCAGCTATGAGAATAGCGTAGCTGAAGTCGACATATCTTAGATCGAATTAAGATTACTTACTTTGCATCCTCGCGGCGCGGGATCGATGGCCGCAGCTCCCCCTTCGACTTTGCTTCCGCCTCTCGCACTGCTGGAGTTGAGCAGTCGACGGGAGAGCGATTGGGGATCGATTTATCGCGTCTACACTACACGCGATAAATCGATCCCCAATAGATGGATCGCTACCCGCCGATCCGGCGGGTAGTGTGGACGTACTCTTAGGGTCTGTCTATACTGTGATAAAAAAACCTACGGCACCGAGTCTCAAGCCCCAGTCAGCTGACTCAGTCTCCAGCTGCTGGGCTAAAAATAGCAGTGTAGATGTCCAGGCTCGGGCTGGAGCCTGAGGTCTGAGATTCTCACCCACTTGCGAGGTCTCACAACCCAGGCTCCTGCCCAAACCCGAAGGTCTACACTGCAAATTGATAGCCCCCCAGCCGGAGCCCCACAAGCCCGCGTCAGCTCACCCAGGCCAGCTGCAGCCATGCTGCGGTGTATTTAATGCAGTGTAGACATAGCCTTACTCTTGCTGTGCTTCAATTGCCTGCCATGTAAAATGGAAAAGGTGACTTGACTGGCCTCAGTGAAGTACACTGAGATGCACAGACAGATGGTGCTGTGGAACTGCACATTATTATTATTTATTGATTGCCCGTTGCATCATTAGGTGACATGGTGTGAGTGGGCAACTTCGGGATGTGATGACAGGAAGTGGGGATCACAATTATTTTGTGACCCCCGGCAGCTCTGTTCAGTTACACGATGGTTCCCCCAGTTCTGAGCGCACATGGAAACCAGATGGTGAGAGCCAGGTGTTAGTTAGTGTCTCTTGCTGCGAAGGGTTTTGGGTGCTTTAAAATAAGCCAGAGAAAACTCCCAAATCTCTAGAGCATTCCTTCTGCCCCAGGAGTGAGAGAACTGGGGAATTTTCTGCAGAAGGGGAATTCACATGTTGTTTCAATGGTGTCGCACTTGTTGTATCCCATCTTATGATGTAGCTAATCAGCTAAGAAGATGAAGTTCACACCCAGGTGTTGTGAGTTTTACTTCCATATTGTAGTGGTTACTTTTGGCTGATAAATTGTGCAGTTCCAGGGTGGATTTGGACTGGATTCCCCGAAAGAGGGCAGAGACAGTAATGTCCTGCAAAGATCCCAGCTACATTCCTGGTCAGGCCTTTGGAACAACCAAAAAAAATGTTGGCCCCCCCAGTGAATCCTACCCAGGTTTTATAGAGAACCAGGTGCATGCTGGAAAGTACTTTAGTCTCTGCAGTGTGACTGCCCAAGCAATGCCAACATGATCAATAAGGCTTCTACTATCATACCTCACAATCAAGCCACAGTGCTTTGTTTTAAGGCACTCCCAGGGGACAGAAAGGAGTGGAGATTCTCCACTAAATATATGTGTGTATGAGCTCTGTTTAGAATCAGCCCAAAGTCAGCCCTGGCTTCTATACAGTACCTTATTAGGCCTCCTCAGTATAACATGTATGAAACAAGACCAGTGCTGTCTGGTAGCCATAGCTGTGACCTGTGACGAGAGAATTCTGACCTACCCACCCTCAAGTCCCAGGGACAAGGTAAATTGGAGCTTGTATATTTGAAGGCTGAAGGTTCCAGTGCGTCCCAAGTTGCTGTCCCTGTATCAACCACTTCCTTAATTCCACTGCAGTTTTTCCTTTCAGGGCTCTCCTGCGCTATTTTAGTTGAAGTACTTTGGCTCACAGCTGAAAAGCACTAAGATGCTGTTATTTATGCACTGATATTATGACTGTTAATGATATTCCTGCAGTTTGACAGCTGTAGTTTTATTAAATCATTTCTTCCATGGCCACGTCCGTGGCATCCTTCCCTCTGTTGGTCTGTCCTCGGTCTCCTGTCCTCTTGTCTGTCTCTACAGTTCTTTGGGATGTATTGTTGATAAGGTCACCACAGCGCTGGTTCACATGGGAAAGACCCAATATTTAAGGCTTGTAGGGCCGCCAAAGTGTCATGAGATATTTTCCAAGCCAACCCAATGTGACACCATTGTAACATTTATTCCCCTGTGCATACAGATGGCAGGATCACCAGTTGCAACACAAACAGATAGAACCCAGGACTGTCAGCTCTATCATTTGAGCAAAATTAGATTTTCTGTCAACTCACTAGTGGTAGTAGGGCTTTTCTATTCTGTATGGCCACTCATTAGACGGTAGTGGTGCACAAACAAATTGGAGTGTGGGCTACACTCTAGAGCAGTGGTTCTCAACCTAGCTACCATTGTGAGCTGCATATGCGGCCCAGAATGTGTTATGTGGGTTGCATCCAATATTACTTATATGGCCCCGAGGATGTCACATGGGCCGCAGCTCTGTGCTGACGGGCCGCAGGTTGAGAACCACTGCTCTACAGGGCTGATCAAAGACTAGGCACTAAGACAAGTCATGAGTTCTCAGCCCATCTCTTCTGCTGAGTCCCTCTGTGGCTTTGGGTGAGTCACTTATCCTGCCTGGATCTCATTTCCTTTCCCATTTGTAAAATGAGGATAGTAGTACGTATTTCCCTATCTCACAAGGGTGTTGTGAGGGTTAATTAGTTAATGTCAGGAGATGCAAAGTGCTGTCAGTAGTCTGTACATTACTGGATCACTACATGATGATGATGCACCTTAATGTTACGACACCAAATGTCACAATGCCATCCTGGAACCAGGATGTCCTACTGGATAAAACCCGTTAAAAGCGATAATCCTAAATTGTGCAGGTGAAGAAAGGTGGTGGGAGAAGGCTTTTTACACAGTTTTGAAGCTCTGCTGTCATATCATACAAGAAAACGTCTGCCACTTTAATGAGCAATTAAGAGCTCCTGGCTGGAGAGCAATGAATATAGGGAATGTAACTAGGGACTTGGTCCTGCATCCATTGGAATTAATGGGAGTTCTGACACTGACTTCAGTAAATTCAGGATCAGATCCTTTGAATAATCAGTAAGGCCCAATCCAATTTCCACTGAATTCAACAGCCTCCCATTGACTTCAATGGTAATTAAACTGGACCCATTTACGTTAGGGTAGCTTTTTTAACTGCTGTGAGGCGTGTATGACTGGCAGCTTTGAAGCTGTTGAATCTGCAGCATGTTCTCAGTGATATTTTGTGTGTTCCAAAGTGTATGACTGTTCTTAAACAGGATTGTGGGGTATTTTTTTCCATTTGTAGAAGTCAGAAAGGACAAAAATAATCAGTGGCAAAATGTACAGTGTGTGTCTTGTGGTGTCGCTGTTTGAGTTGGTTATTAATTTTTCAAATCACTGTGGACAACTAATCACTTAAGTTATTAATTTATTCATGGGTTTTTTTCTAAAAAAAGAATAACTTGAAACACTTATTTATCCTGTAAATTGCTCTTGAGCTTACCCTAGATAATATGTTTTTGCTGTTAATAAACATGGTACATGCCTGAAGCAAAATTGATCTTGTTTTTAACTATTGTATCACAGCAGAGAAGCAGCAGGAAAATAAAAAAATAAAAAAATTGACAACCACAATTCCTGAGTTGCAATGTTATTTGAATCTGAGGGTAAAGACATCAATTAGTGAACAAATGGACTCAGGCACCATCTTTGACCTTTCATAAAATCATTTGTGTTGGAAGAAGCCTCTTATGGGTTAGCCATAATTATGGATAGTTATGGGTTGTTTGCCAGAAGCTGGGAATGGGCGACAGGGGATGGATCACTTGATGATTACCTGTTCTGTTAATTCCCTCTGGGGCACCTGGCATTGGCCACTGTCAGAAGACAGGCTACTGGGCTAGATGGACCTTTGGGCTGACCCAGTATGGCCGTTCTTATGTATCCTGCACCATGGCACGAATGAGACAGCATTGGCCTCTGGTGAGACACAACCAGCCAGTTCTCCAGCTGGAGTAAATTGGCATTGTCCTGTTTTAGTTAATGGAGATATGCTGATTTACACCAGCTCAAGATCTGACCCAGGACTGGGTATAAAATGAGGCTCACACTTATCTCATGGTATGAGGTAAAGTGCGTCGCACTGGGAGTACAGATTATTGTACAAAAGGATTCTCAACAGGGGAAAGGTGCAATGGGTCCCTACCTACCCTGCTTCCCAGCATGCCAAAACCCTGCCTGGTGCCTGCCACTGCATCCCATCTGGAAGGCTTAGCCTCAGTGTAATAAATAACATGGGACTGGCCTATGGGTTAATGTGCCTTTTCTTCACTCTCCTTCATGCTGCATTTTTAGAAGATCTTGTCAGCATGTTAATCAGTTTCTCTCTCTGCCACAATCAGTTTTTCACACTTATTTCCTCCTGTGGAGATTTTTCTCCTCAGTTTGTTTGTGCTTTTCCCTGTCTCACTCTTACTAAACTGAGCTCAGCCCGTGTCTCAACTGTGGGGAGGGATATTTTGGCCCAACGCACCAGGGCAAACCCCTGTTCTTAGGAATAGAATAAAAGGGGAAATGGGGAGGCAGGCGCGGAGGTATTCTCCAAACCTCTGACTGCTTTTCATACCAAAATGAAACAGTGTTGCCAACTCTCGTGATATTGTCATGAGTCTCATGATAATTAATGTTTTCCTGAAAGCCCCAGCTCCTGGAGTCAAGTGGCTATGTTATGGTTTCAGCTTTCATTCTTAATGAAAAAGTAAGTTTCTAGCCCTAGTGGCTGTGGATAAAACTTCAAAATGGGACCCCAGTGCATTCTAAAGGCTCAAAAAGCAGAAGGCAAATAAAAAGAACACCAAATCTATTATTTTTACATAATCTCATGATTTTAAAGCCAATCTCATGATTTTTGGCGAGCCTGATTCATGATTTTTGAACAGTTGGGGTTGGCACTATTGATGAAATGCCACTCACCGCAGATTAGTGCAGATCTTCATATTACAGTTGAGTTTAGTCTTTGGGGCAAGCTACCATGACTGCCAAATACCATTTGGATTGGGTAATATTTTACATTGACTTGGTACATAGGTAAATAGAAACACAAGGTGCCAGGCAGTGCAGCGTCAAGGCCTACAGGTCCCACTGACTTCAATTGGAGTTGGGGTACTTGACACTTCTGACAGTCAGGCCCTTTTATCTTTTTGTGGGAATGATCCTCTAAGCAGAATGGGACAGTGCAGAGAGAGCGAGATGCTATGTAAGAAACCCTTCCCATCACAAGCCTTGTCTTCACAACTAAAAAGGTGTGTTTTTTATGTGGTGGGTAGCTAACACAGGGGTAAAAACACAGTGAAGACAAGGCAGCCCTAGCCCCCTATTTGTGATTGACATCACCTACTAGTTACCTCACAGTAAAGCTGAAGTATCTGGTCTTCTCTGTATTTTTACTTCAGAATAGCTCGGGCATGTTAGTTAGCTTGAGGTAAAAACGCAACTTTTTTAGTAGTGAAGACAAGGCCAGAGGGAGCTGGAATGAGGGTTGCCAGGCGTCCAGGTTTTGAATGGAATGCCTGGTTGAAAAGGGACACTGGCGACTCCGGTCAGCACCGCCAACCGGGCTGTTAAAAGTCTGGTTGGCAGCACAGCGGGGGTTTGGGGCTAAGGCAGGCTCCCTGCCTGCCTTGGCTCTGCATGGCTCCTGGAAGCGGCCGCCAGCTTCCTGCGGCCCCTAGGAGAATGGGCAGCCAGGGAGACTCCGTGCGCTGCCCGCGCCCTAAGTGCTGGCTCTGCAGCTCCCATTGGCTGGGAACCGCGACCACTAGGAGCTGCGGGGGTGGCACCTGCAGATGCGAGGGCAGCACGCAGAGCATCCCTGGCCACCCATGCGCCTAGGGGATGCAGGGACCTGGAGGCCGCTTCCTGGGAGCTGCGGTAAGTGCTACCGGGACCCCACATCCCAAATCCCCTCCCATACCCCAACCTCCTGCCCCAGCCTGGAGTCCCATCCTTCACCCAAACTCCCTCCAGGAGCCTCCCCCACACACCCCAGGCCTAACCCCCTCCCACACACACCCCAACCCTCTGCCTCAGCCCGGACCCCCCTCCTGTAACCCAAACCCCTCATCCCCAGCAACACCCCAGATCCCGCACCTCCAGCCGGAGCCCTCACCCCCCCTCCCGCAGCCCAGCCACCTGCCCCAGCCCTGTTTCCCCTCCCACCCTGCGAATCCCTCGGTCCCAGCCTGGAGCCCCCTCCTGCAACCCAAACCTCTCATCCCCAGCCCCAACCCAGAGCCCGCACCCCCAGCCGGAGCCCTCACACACACCCGCACCCCACCCCCCTGAGCCAGCCTGGTGACAATGAGTGAGTGAGGGTGGGGAGAGCGAGAGATGGGGGGGTGGAGTGAGCAGGGGCGGGACCTTGAAGAAGGGGCATAGAGGTCTATAAAATCATGACTGGTATGGAGAAAGTAAATAAGGAAGTGTTATTTACTCCTCATAACACAAGAACTAGGGGCCACCAAATGAAATTAATAGGCAGCAGGTTTAAAACAAACAAAAGGAAGTATTTTTTCACATACAGCACAGTCAACCTGTGGAACTCTTTGCCAGAGGATGTTGTGAAGGCCAAGACTATAACAGGGTTCAAAAAAGAACTAGATAAGTTCATGGAGGATAGGTCCACCAATGGCTGTTAGCCAGGATGGGCAGGGATGGTGTCCTGAGCCTCTGTTTGCTAGAAGCTGGGACTGGGCGACAGGAGATGGATCACTTGATGATTACCTGTTTTGTTCATTCCTTCTGGGGCATTGGTCACTGTCAGAAGACAGGATACTGGGTTAGATGGACCTTTGGTCTGACTCAGTGTGGCCGTTCTTATGTTCTTAAATAAAGGCGTAGGACTGTAGTAGTGCATAGGGTAGGTGGGGCTATGCCTCTGTGTATCAGAGGACAGAATCAAGACCAGGCATCTTTCTCTTGTTAAAGTGAACTTAGTACTGGTGAAATATGTCCTGGAGATGAGCTGCAGAAAGCTTAACACATGGCCAGAGCCAGTGCAATGTTCCTCGTGCTCTCCCACTGTGCATCAGCTTTTACCTTCAGGAACCACCTCTGGGGTAGCTCAGTCGCCATCCCAGACAGTCACTGACCCATCTCTTGAGACTGAAAACGATGCGGTCATGGACAACTGGATTGAACCCAGCACGTTAGCAATAAATACAATGTATAAGGGCATCTTTTTTCCAAGATTGAAACCTCCTTTTCTATAGTAAGGGACATTTTAGAAGTTACTTCTCACCCACCCTTAGAGAGGCAGGATGGCCTTATGGTTAAGGCTCTGTAGCAGGACTGCAGAGAGCAGCGGCACCCAGGAGCCGGCAAACAGAGCTGCTAACAGGGGAGTTTAAGTGGGAGTTTACAGGGGGAGGTGGAAGGGGAGGCAGGAGGGCACGGTGTCCGGTGTGCTCTGTATCCCCAGAAGCAGTGACCAGAGACCATAGCAGCCATGAGCCAAGCAGCGGGGGACACAATGCAGATGATTGCATGTGGCAGCTGCGGTATGTACATGGTCCTAGCAGGGGCACCTGAACAGAGGTATGTCTGTATGAAATGCCGCCTAGTAGACCTGCTAGAAGAAAAAATCCGAGGGTTAGAGATGCAGGTAGATACCCTGGTAGAGTTTAGAAGGGGATTCGAGCAGCTGATGGAGCAAAGGCAGGGAGTGGCAGAAGGGGAATGCTCAGGGGCGCAGGTGGAAGCAGGGGCTATGGTCTGTGAGGGGGGAATGTCGGGGGGAGAACAAGAGCAGTGGAAGCATGTGACCGTGAGAAGCAGGCCTAGGAAAAGGAGGGCTAGTGAGGGGGAAATAGAACTCAGGAACAGATTTGGGTGTTTGGATAACGAGGAGGGGAGGCAGCAGGCGGTAACTGATGGTGGGAGGCAGAGGAAGAAGAGAAGAGCGGCTAGTCCAATAGAGAGAGGGGAGGAGTTGATGGAGACAGCATCAATACTTAGCCCAGGGAGGATACAGGATGCCACTAGGGGGACTATAAGGGAAAATAGAAACGGACAGGAGTTACGACTACAGGGAACAGGGGATAGATTAGTAGATCGCACTGTCACCAGGCAAAGGCAGGTTTATGTGATTGGAGACTCCTTACTGAGGAGGTTAGACAGGCCTGTGACCAGGGCGGACCCAGAAAACAGAAGGGTGTGCTGTCTACCAGGCGCTAAGATACGGGATGTGGACCTGCGGTTGAAAAGGATCCTAAAAGGAGCAGGTAAGAACCCCTTGATCATCCTTCACGTAGGAACGAATGACACGGCTAGGTTCTCGCTAGAGAGAATTAAGGGAGATTATGCCAGGCTGGGGAAGACGCTTAAGGAAGTCGAGGCTCAGATTATCTTCAGTGGGATTCTGCCTGTTCCTAGAGAAGGACAGCAAAGGGCAGACAGAATTGTGAGGATAAATAGCTGGCTAAGGGAGTGGTGCTATAAGGAGGACTTTGGGATGTATGGCCACTGGGAGGCTTTCGGGGTCAGACAGCTGTTCTCACGGGATGGACTTCACCTGAGTAGGGAAGGAAATAGACTTCTGGGAGGGAGGCTGGCTCATCTCATCAAAAGGGCTTTAAACTAGGAATTTGGGGGAGACGGTTGGGAGATGTCCAGTTAATCTCCACGCCAGATTCCAAAACTGAAAAGGAGGGTGAAGAGATAAGCACAGATATAGGTAGGGGAAAGGGATTGGACATAAGAAGGAGGGGGCGGATGGACAGTACGGGGTCCGTACCAAATTGCATAACTAATGGGAGAAAGGATAAACAGCATACAGTAAGATGTTTATACACCAATGCGAGAAGCCTAGGTAACAAAATGGAAGAATTGGAGCTCCTGGTCCAAGAAATGAAACCGGATATTGTAGGAATAACCGAAACATGGTGGAACGGTAGTCATGACTGGAGTACAGGTATGGAAGGGTATGTGCTGTTTAGGAATGACCGGAAAAAAGGTAAAGGTGGGGGAGTGGCATTGTATGTCAATAATGAGGTAAACTGTAAAGAAATATTTCAGGTTTCAGAGTAGCAGCCGTGTTAGTCTGTATCCGCAAAAATAACAGGAGTACTTGTGGCACCTTAGAGACTAACAAATTTTATTAGAGCATAAGCTTTCGTGGGCTACAACCCACTTCAGTGGGTTGTAGCCCACGAAAGCTTATGCTCTAATAAATTTGTTAGTCTCTAAGGTGCCACAAGTACTCCTTTTGTAAAGAAATAGTAACTGATGGAATGGATAAGACGGAGTCTGTCTGGGCAATAATTACACTGGGTAAAAGAACTACTAGAGCCTCCCCCGGGATAGTGCTTGGGTGTGCTATAGACCACCAGGATCTAGCCTGGATGCGGACAGAGAACTATTTAATGTTTTTAGGGAAGTAAAAACTAATAAGAGCTGTGTAATCACGGGGGACTTTAACTTCCCAGATATAGATTGGGGAACAAATGCTAGTAACAATAATAGGGCTCAGATGTTCCTAGACGTGCTAGCAGATGAATTCCTTCATCAAGTAGTAACTGAACCGACGAGGGGGGATGCCATTTTAGATTTGGTGCTGGTGAGTAGTGAGGACCTCGTTGAGGAAATGGTTGTAGGGGACAACCTTGGCTCGAGTGACCATGAGCTAATTCAGTTTAAACTAAATGGAAGGATTAACAGAATTAAAACTGTGACTAAGGTTTACGATTTCAAAAAGGCCAACTTTAATAAATTAAGGCAACTACTTAGGGAAGTGGATTGGGCTAACATACTTAGGGATCTAAAGGCAGATGGCGCCTGGGATTATTTCAAGTTGAAGTTGCACGAGCTGTCCGAGGCCTGTATCCCGAGAAAGGGAAAACGGTTAGTAGGCAGGAAATTTAGACCTAGCTGGATGAGCGAGCGTCTCAAAGGGGCGATTAAGAAAAAACAGAAAGCGTACAAACAATGGAAGAGGGGAGAGATCAGCAAGGAAACCTACCTTATTGAGGTCAGAGCATGTAGAGATGCAGTGAGAAAGGCCAAAAGCCGTGTAGAGTTGGACCTTGCGAGGGGAATTAAAACCAATAGTAAGAGGTTTTATAGCCATATAAATAGAAAAAAAACAAAGAAAGAGGAAGTGGGACCGCTGAAGAATGTAGATGGAGTGGAGATTAAGGATAATCTAGGCATGGCACAATATCTAAATGAATATTTTGCATCGGTCTTTAATAAGGCTAATGAAGGGCTTAGGAATAGAGGGAGCAGGACAGAGGGGAATAAAGGAGGGGGGGTTGACATTACTGTATCGGAGGTGGAAGCCAAACTTGAACAGCTAAACGGGACTAAATCGGGCGGACCGGATGATCTTCATCTGAGAATATTGAAGGAACTGGCGCCAGAAATTGCAAGCCCCTTAGCGATAATTTTTAATGAATCTGTAAACTCGGGGGTGGTACTGTTGGACTGGAGGATAGCTAATGTGGTTCCTATTTTCAAGAAAGGGGAAAAAAAGTGACCCGGGTAACTACAGGCCTGTTAGTTTAACATCTGTAGTATGCAAGGTCTTGGAAAAAATTTTGAAGGAGAAAATAGTTAAGGACCTTGAGGTGAATGGCAATTGGGACAAATTACAACATGGGTTTGCGAAAGGGAGATCGTGCCAAACCAACCTGATCTCCTTCTTTGAGAAAGTAACAGACTTTCTAGATAAAGGAAATGCGGTGGATATAATATACCTCGATTTTAGTAAAGCGTTTGATACGGTACCGCATGAGGAATTATTGGTTAAATTGGAAAGGATGGGGATCGATATGAAAATCCAGCGGTGGATAAAGAACTGGTTAAAGGGGAGACTGCAGCGGGTAGTACTGAAAGGTGAACTGTCAGGTTGGAGGGAGGTTACCAGTGGGGTTCCTCAAGGTTCGGTTTTGGGTCCGATTTTATTTAATCTATTTATTACTGACCTCGGAACCGAATGTAGGAGTGGGCTGATAAAGTTTGTGGATGACACAAAGTTGGGAGGTATTGCCAATTCGGAGAAGGATCGGGATATCCTGCAGGGAGACTTGGATGACCTTGTAAATTGGAGTAATAGTAATAGGATGAAATTTAATAGTGAGAAGTGTAAGGTGATGCATTTAGGGATGACTAACAAGAATTTTAGTTATAAGCTGGGGACGCATCGGTTGGAAGTAACGGAGGAGGAGAAGGACCTCGGAGTCCTGGTTGACCGCAGGATGACTATGAGTCGGCAATGTGACGTGGCTGTCAAAAAAGCTAATGCGATCTTGGGATGCATTAGGCGAGGTATTTCTAGTAGGGACAAGGAGGTGCTGCTTCCGTTATACAAGGTGCTGGTGAGACCTCATTTGGAGTACTGTGTGCAGTTCTGGTCTCCTATGTTTAAAAAGGATGAACTCAAACTGGAACGGGTACAGAGAAGGGCCACTAGGATGATCCGAGGAATGGAAAACCTTTCCTATGAAAGGAGACTCGAGGAGCTCGGTTTGATTAGCCTAACCAAAAGAAGGCTGAGGGGAGATATGATTGCTCTCTTTAAATATATCAGAGGGATAAATACTAGGGTGGGAGAGGAATTATTTCAGCTCAGTACCAATGTGGACACGAGAACAAATGGATATAAACTGGCCGTGGGGAAGTTTAGGCTTGAAATCCGACAAAGGTTTCTAACCGTCAGAGGGGTGAAATTTTGGAACAGCCTTCCAAGGGAAACGGTGGGGGCAAAAGACCTCTCTGGCTTCAAGATTAGGCTAGATAAGTTTATGGAGGGAATGGTTTGATGGGATAACATGATTTTAGTCAATTAGGCAATAACGTGTCATTGCTGGTAAAATGAGGGTCCGGCTGGAGAATCTTGCCTGTATGCTCGGGGTTCTACTGATCGCCATATTTGGGGTCGGGAAGGAATTTTCCTGCAGGGTAGATTGGCAGAGGCCCTGGAGGTTTTTCGCCTTCCTCCGCAGCATGGGGCAGGGGTCACAAGCTGGAGGATTCTCTGCGACTTGAAGTCTTTAAATCACGATCTGGAGACTTCAACAGCTGAGTTAAGGGAAAGTGGGTGGGTCAGCTTTTGTGGCCTCCATCATGCGGGAGGTCAGACTAGATGACCATAATGGTCCCTTCTGACCTTAAAGTCTATGAGTCTATGAGATCTGTGTTTAATTGCTAGGTGTGCCACAGATTTCCTTTTTGATCCTGGACAAGTCACTTAGGCTTGGTCTACACTAAAAAAATTAGGTTGGTTTAACTACACTGGTCGGGGGGAGGGTGTGTGTGAAAAATCTGCACCCCTGAGCAGCATAGTTAAACTGATCTAAGTCCTTGTGTAGTCCATCAACCTAGCTACTGCCTCTCAGGGAGGTGGCGTATCTATATGTAACACCGACAGACCCCAGTCGTGGGCAGGCAGGATCGAACCTAGAGCCTACGGAGCTTAGTGCATGAGCCTCTACTGCATGAGCTAAAAGCCAACTGGCTGTTAGCTAAGGCTGTAGAGCAGATGCAATCTCCCTCTCTAAGTGGTCTCAGTGCCACTAGATGGGACAGAACAGCGCACCCAGGAGGTGTGTGGGTTACATATACAGTGTGTCAGCGCAGGTACTGTCTACACTGAAGCACTACAGAGGCACAGCCGTGCCACAATAGCAGTTTTAAGTGTAAACAAGCCCTTAAACTCTGTCTCTGTTTCCCATCTGTTAATGGGGGTGATAATACTTCATTTCTTCCACCCTGTTGTCCCTCTTGTCTACTTAAATTGTAAGCTCTTCAAGGCAGAGACTGTCTCTTACAATGCGTATGTACAGCACCCAGCACAATGGAGGCCTGGATCTCAGATGACACCTCTAGTACCACCGTAAGACAAATAATAAAGCGAAGTTTCATAGAAGTCAAACATTTGGAATCCCCCATGAACACCGGGTCACACAATATACTGGTAATAGTGGGTATCTCTGTACTTTTTAATTGTGTTACTTTTAAACTATATAATTACAGAGCTTGGGCCATATTCTGATCTCATTTGTAATGGTGTAAATCTGGAGTAACTCCACTAAAATGACAGATTTCAGAGTGGTAGCCGGGTTAGTCTGTATCAGCAAAAAGAACGAGGAGTACTTGTGGCACCTTAGCGACTAAAAAATTTATTTGGGCATAAGCTACTGTATTTTCCTCTGCATGCATCCGATGAAGTGGGTTTTAGCCCACGAAAGCTTATGCCCAAATAAATTTGTTAGTCTCTAAGGTGTCACAAATATTCCTCGTTCTTTCCACTAAAATGGTTGTTCTTAGCTAGTGGCCATAATGGGGCTATATGCTAGATTTACAACAGTGTAATTCAGAGCAGAATTTTTCTACTGGATTTAACATGGCGCAGCTAATAACTTAGTATGAATACAATTCTTATTTTTGCAAGTCCTTTATTTCTGTTATGATATATATAAAAGCAGGGGAACGGAGATCCTTTTTTCAACTTGTGTATCATTTAGTGCTGTTTATTTAAACCTCTTCCCCTGGAGCCCTATTCTTGCTATAAATAACCGTAAAGAGCAGGGGAAATTGCTAATTCCTTAAAATCACTCAATAGACATAGCTGTCTACATAATGATTTGAAAGAAATAGATGACACAGTCAAATAGCAGCAATAATCCCATAGAAATGATCTAGTGAGGCTGTAGCAGAATTGTGGAGATAGTGGTCATAGTCCTGCATTCTTTGTCATTTTTTGTTTTTTATCTATATTGATATAGATATACATAACAAGAAAAAAACTGACTGTAGATGCTCAGTATTTTACAGTACTGCCTGGGTTTAATAATGGTCTTTCCTTTGTGCCCTGGAGTTTCAAAGGATGAGACACATCTGTCCTCTGAAAACTGCCTTGAGTCATGTGCCATCTCTGTTTCTGCCCGCCCACCCGCCCGCCTTGTTGCTAATTGATCAAATGAGTGCCCAGAGCTGTTTTGGGAGTACAGCCCTCATTCATGGCTCCGATGCTATTGTAGCGCAGCATACGAGCAGGCCAGGACAGGCTGATGAAGCGTTACTGGCAGGGAATTAAAAGCAGATTCAGATGAACTCTTAGGGCAGTGTAATCAGCTTGTTCTGCACTGAGGTATCAAATGCTAGTGTAGTGCAAGCCCTCAGACACCCCCACTTCCTGTCCCTGCCCCAACAAAATGACACCTCCATAGACCCCCAACTGCCGTAAGTAGGCCCTGCTTCAGTGGGCAGAAACCACACTCCCAGCCCACAATACCCATCTCACACAGCCACTTATTGCACTGGCCTAATCAGTGATGATTATTCCCAGACTCTGGCCTGACACGGGTGTGAGGAGAATCAGGGGCCTTGTGTAGCCCCTGTGCAGAGTAGCTATGCCAACAGGAGGAGGTCTCCCATTGGCGCAGATAATCCATCTCCCCGAGAAGTGGTCGCTAAGTTGATGGAAGAAGTCTTCACTACAAAGTTAGGTCAACCCAGCTACATCACTCAGAGGTTTGAAAAACCACACCCTGAGTGTTGTAGTTAAACCAATTTAACCACGGTGTAGACAGCGGTAGGTCAATGGAAGAATTATTCCGTCGACTCAGCTATCACCTCTTGGAAAGGTGGATTATCTATGCCAAGAGGAGAACCCCTCCTGTCAGCGTAGGTAGGATCTACACTGAAGCGCTCCAGTGGCCCAGTTGCAGCACTAAAAACACAAAATGATATAGTCATTTAGGAGCCTCATAACAGCGGCCATACTGGGTCAGACCAGAGGTTCCTCTAGCCCAGTATCCTGTCTTCTGACAGTGTCCAGTGCCAGGTGCTTCAGAGGGAATGAACAGAACAGGATAGTTATTGAGTGATCCACTCCCTGTCACCCGCTCCCAGATTCTGGCAGTCAGAGGCTAGGGACGCCCAGAGCATGGGGTTTGAACCCAAAACATAGGGTTTGAACTCTTTTTTGAACCCAGTTATAGTTTTGGCCTTCACAACATCCCCTGGCAATGAGTGCCACAGGCTGACTGTGTGTTGCGTAACGAAGCCTCATTGAAAGTCAACAGCTTAAATGGGACATGGGCTCCTAAGTCACCTACAGCTAGATTTACAAAGGTATTTAGGCATATAAAGATGCAGGCAGGCCCTAGAGTTAGCTCCACAAAGGGATTTAGGTGCATAACTGCCATTTAAGCATCTAAATCCAAAACTGAGATCCTCACAAGCCCTGCTCAGCTGCTGCCTAACTCTCTAGGCACCTACAATCTCTCTAGGTGCCTACAGTTCCGCTGGAAGGCACCCAAATGCCTAAAAAATCCACCTCTGGGCATGCAGCACTCTACCTGCCCGGGCACCAAGCTCACATCTAAGCTCCAACAGGGTTATTAAACTAGGCATGCCCCTGCCTAGCTCGCCTTTGGGATGTGATCAGGTGGGCATGCGCAGAAGCCACCTGCCTGGGCCCTATACAAAACAGTGCTAGAGCCCAGAGGTGGTGGGGTAGTCTGGGGGAAATCTCTCTCAATCTCTTCTGTTGAAGCTGTTCCACTGTGTATAACTAAACATGCATTGGAGCAGGGGTTTGGAATACAGGCCTCCCACAGGCGGGGCGAGTGCTCAAACAGTGGGCTGCACAGAGGGGCGGGGACCGCTACCACCACCTCCCCCTCTTCATATGAGGAAGGGCTTAGGAGCCTTGGCTGGTGGTTGGCTTTGTGGATTCCAGTCCTAGGTGCCTAACTCTCCCCACGCATTGTATAGGGAGTCTGGGCTCCTAACAAAGGGCCACAGACTCCACTAGATGGCAGGGTTCTGTGATGGG
Source organism: Emys orbicularis (assembly GCF_028017835.1). Lineage (NCBI taxonomy): Eukaryota > Metazoa > Chordata > Testudines > Emydidae > Emys > Emys orbicularis. The sequence continues at coordinate 353,715,237 of NC_088683.1, forward strand.
GTGTGTAGCCCACACAAGCCTTGAGTGGGTTAACATGGGCCAGGAAGGGCCAGTTATCCTTAGATGCTGCACCTGGAGGGAAACCAGCCTAAGAAAGGCTGGGTAGGAAGAAGCCCAGAGAAACAGCAGCAAGGAATGGGACAGTGCAGACCTTGGCTGCTGGTCATAGGGCCCCTGGGCTGGAACGAAGCATAGAGGGAGAACTGGCAAAGTGGCACAGGACCGGAGATGTGGAATAGAGCCCATCTGAGACAGCATCCAGGCAGCTTGCCCAATGGGACTTTGTTACCCAGGAAGGGGAGGAACCATATAGTGACCTGGCTGAGTCACAAAGAGAGAGAGCACCTTGAGATGTGAAGAGAGAGATGAGCCACAGCGTGAGTAACCAATAGCAGGAGGAGCCAGATGGGGAGAGCACTAATTTCCAGACCTACCTCCAAGGAGGTGGACCCGTGGCGAGTGGAACCCCCTTTAAAGGTACCTAAAGGTTAGGTGTTGCGATGCTGAGTTTAAGTCCCTTTGTGGATCTAGCCCCTACTGGGAAATTCAAACCTGCCTGAGCAGGTCAGCTAACTCCCAGTGATTGCAGGCGCCACTTTTGAAAACTTCACCCCAAATCTAAGAGTTTCACGAATCAAGCCTGATTATCTTCCCATTATTTCCTGCCATTACCCCCCAATACCATGAACTCTGATATAGTTAAATGGTGTGAAAGTCCTGAATGGTTTCTAAGAAGCTTGAGAGTTTCCTTCCATTTATCAGCCATTTCACTGCTTTTCAAATATTTTCAAAAGTGGCGACTGGTTTTGGGTGTCTCAGTTTATTTAGGTCCCCATCTTAAAACCTGGTTATTTTTTAGAAGTACTGAGCGCCTGCAGCTCCCATGGATTTCAGCTGGAGTTGTGCATACTCAGCAGCTCTGAAAATCAGGCCCACAGTTGGGCACCCAAAATGAAAATTGTGACCCTAGTTTTACTCAACTATAAGTTCCTTTCACGGAGGTCAAACACTCACTGAATGCTGCCTTCAGTGAGAGTTACCATCTCCACTCTTCCTCTCTTCAAGATGAACAAAGAAGTTGCTGCTAGGCCACTGAGGAAAGACTAAGGAGGAATTCTGGGTTCTCACTCTTCCAGACTGCGTAAAGAGGAGCCAGCTAAATCTTGCTACAGTTGCGCCCAGATGGAAGTGAAGAGGAGCTGATCTTACTACAGCTTTCTCTTCCTGGGAATTAGCATATATAAAATATGGGGAGGGATTTCAGAGTCATCCTGCAGTTCCCAGAGCCCCCTTGCAACTGCAGAGCATGGAGCGGTCCTGCCACCACTACACGAGGTGAAAGGGAGGAGAGACGTTGCCAGACAGACCCTCTTCTTGTGTAGTGCAATTCCCTCATGGTGGAACAAAGATGCGCACACTTCACTACAGAAAGGTGCGACACCCTAATTTTAATAGGTTTCAGAGTAGCAGCCGTGTTAGTCTGTATCCTCAAAAATAACCTAATTTTAATGGGAGTTTTGCCTGAATAAGAGCCCTGGAGTGGGACTCTGCATCTGCTGATCCTTCAGAAAAAACCTAACGGGGGCTAGAATGATTAGAAGTGAGAGGAAATTGTGCTAGTGCTGGGCAAACCTCAAAAGGGTTGGATAGTACTAATTAGAACTGAACAAATAACTCTCATTCCACAATTGATCTGTTGCATTTAGCCTCTCTAATAGACTTCCTGTTTTTGTCATTTGAATTTAATTCAGGATTTGGGGGTTTTTTTGTTCTATGGATACACAATATTCACACACGCACTACAGTCAGCAGTAGGAATTGAACCCAGCCCCTCTGGCATAAACAGAACAACTCCATCCCACTCACACCAGAGGAGTCAGCCCTGCAGGAAGTGAGTAAGCAGCAGACTATAAGAGTTGTTGGGGACCAGCCACTAGAGAGAGTCATGATCACAGACACTATGCCAGTGTATTATACTGGCATCCCATGCTCCATCTTGAATCAAGGAGCCTGGCTTCTAGGATTAAGATGGAGCTGTGGCTGCTGCACCCAGTGATCTCAACAAGGCGAGATTTCCAGAAGTGACTAGCAATTTTAAGGTGTCTCAGGTTTTGGGTGCCCAATATGGGATGCCTTAAAGGGGGCCTGATTTTCTGAGGGCAGGTACTCAGCACTTTCTGAAAATCAGGCTCCTTTAAGGGGTATGGCAAGTTGGGCACCCAAAACCTGAGGCATCTGAAAATCACTAGGCCCTTCTGGAAGACATTGGCCATAAATCCCATTTCCGTGTGGAAGATTTCGGCTGTGCATTTGGGTCACTGGCGCTGCACTTGGTCTCTTCCAAAAAAGTCCTGTTTCCCTGCCCCTCTCCCTGCCCCAGTCTTGATCGACGGTGTACCCAGCAGGCAAGATGATGCTACAGTTAAGAAAGTGGCACTTCCCTTAGTTATCAGTCAGTAGCTCGTCACCGCAGAGCTCAGCAGCTAGTAATATTATTTTAAGGCGTTCAGACCAAGTGCATAGAAAGCAACGGGAATCTCCATGTGCTAGTGATTTAACTCCAGCCAGCAATGTGTTCCCTGAATCGGCAGCGAGTCCTTCTACTTAGACAGGATTCAAACTCCTCTCCTTGGTAACGCTGACTTCAAAGGAGGTGAGAGGAGACTCTGGCCTCCGTGGGCCCCGCGGCTTGGTTAGAAATGAAGTTGAAGCGGGGCTTCTTGCTTGTTGGTTATGGTTCGGGTTCAGTGGCGCCTTTAGAAGACTAGTCCATGAAACGAGCCCGAGCCTCCGCCTCCAGCAGCTGGACCGCAGCCCCCGGAGGAGCCTTCGTCATCCTTGTCCCTGTCAAAATCTCTCCACCACAGAGGGGATTTGGGCAAGGTGGAAATGTAGGCAGCTCTGTTCCTTGCTTCCTTTTCTTGCTCCTGGGAGAAAGGGGAAAAAAACAAAACAAGCCAGGCCTGTTTATCTGAAGTCTAGTGATCCAGGCACATCAGAGGAAGGCATGTGAGAAAGCTGCTCCCAGATTCTCTCGAGGTAGAGAGGCTGGCTCCTGAGACTCAGCTGCTGGCCCTAAACCAACAAGAACGTGTGGTTCTAGTGGATAAGGCATGAAACATGGAAGTGGGACTCCTAGGTTCTGCGTGACAAGGGGAAGCGACAGCTGATATTTCTAGTAGAAGCTCTGATTGAGGTGGCAAGGTGGTCCCGGCCACCATCAATGCCCATTACTGAATTCACGGTAGGCTGAAGAGAAACAAAGAAACACCCTCCCTGATCATGCAAGGTCCTCAAACACTTGTTTAAAGTCAGCAGGAGCTGAGGATGCTCGGTGTCTGGCAGGCGTGGGCCCTAGAAACCTGACTCTGCTTTAGACGCCTGTAAAAGGTGTGAAGACCTTGGGGACATACCCCAACCAAGACCTCCTGTGGGTGAGTCTGCACCTCCGAGATACATAAGAAAGTTATGTCCTTTCTTCTGACTGTTCTAGAGATCACAGCACAGCTATCTCGGTGCGTGAAGCACAGACAGCAGCGAGAGGGGGAAGAACCCAGACAGAGGAGCATAAATGAAAAGCAGTGACTATTTCATACCACAATAGCAGACAGAGAACAAGTAACAAGAGGGACAATTGCTAGCCAATGCCAACTGTCTAAGTGAGTAAAGGGAGGAATTCCCTTCCCATTGGGTTCTTCTCTTTGGAACAGGTCCTGTTACTTCTGATGGGATACCCCTGCTGCTTATGAAAGTTTAAACTCAAACTGTTAAGGAAGATTGTCCTGTTTCTATTCCGAGTTCACACATCTTCTTCCTGCTTTCCAGACTTCTTGGAGAACATGAGGGTCAGACCCTCAGTTGCTGTAAGTTGGCGCAGCTGATTTCAATCAAACTAACTGATCTGACACCAGCTGAGGAACTGGCCCTAACCGCATAAGCCCACTCTCCTGTTACATATTCTCAGTAAAGTCGCCACAGTTCCCTCGATAGGGCTAAATTTCTCTCTTTATGTCACACTACAAAGCAATGATGAAAAGCTGTTGCTGTCCCTGGGGGAAGGGTCATGCTCTGTACAGACCTGCCATTACACAGGAGTGGGCATGAATGACACATGGACATAGGGGATCAAACCTCACCCGGTCCTGGGTGGGTCATACCCACCTCTGACAGGCGACCCCCCTTCTTTTGCCCTGTGGCAACCCTTGTGTGGCTTGCCCTGGCAATAAAGTCTCATTGAATTGGTCTCTATAGACAAGGGCTCACCCGCCCCCCGCCCCCCAACCACCATCACACCGCCTTTGTACAGGCAGTCACAGAGAGAGCCCCTTGGAAGGAGGGTGACTGACCCCACCGTAGTGCGGAGAGGTCCAGCATGCATCCCTGCCTACCACTCAACCTTCCACAGGACCATTCCACCCGAGTAAGCCTAGAGACTGAGCTGCCCTCCCATCCTTAGCCTTGATCTGGAGGGATCGGCCCTGAGGCATTATTATTCTGGCAGGATGGGAGGAAGCTTTATGCTGCCGCTGCTCTTGCTGTAGCCATTGCGTGTACGAGGGAGGCCTTCTGGCTCAAGGGCTGGCAGCGCAGCACCTCGTCTGAGGACTAAAGTCACTCAAACACCTAAACGAAGCCATGCCAAAACCTTCTGTACAATTCAGGCCAGGTCAGCAGCACCCTAGGCAGTGCAGTGTTAGTCCCGGAAACCAGCTGAAGTCTGGCTACAAATGCACAGACCCTGCTCACAGCAAGGCGGGCATGAGAGGGAGAAATGTACATGTAGCTGGTTGGGATGATTCTCCCCAAATAGCCACAGGGCTGTAGCCACACTAAGCCAATGCCCTTATGCCTACAGTCTGTCTGGTATAAAAAACACAACACACACAACAGCAGTGGGTGGAATGTACTTAAGGAATAAGACTAGGAGGCAGGAAATGGATGTTCTCTGCCACGGACGTCTTGTGTGTGACCTTGGGCAAGTCACTTTGCTTCTCTGTGCCTCAGTTTCCCTGTCTTTAAATGAGAATAATCCTTACGTTACTGGTGTGTTAAGGGGATTATTTCGCCGCTGTTGGCAATGCACTCAGATTTGATAGTAGTGAATGAAAATGCCTGTCGGCATACATGTATATAGCGTCCTTCACAGCAGTCCCAGGTGCTTACTGTACCAAGACCAGTTGAAAGCAACACATAAGCTAGGACCCTAGGTTAGGATTTAGGAGATCTGGGTTCTAATCCTATCTCTGCCACCAACCTGCTGTGTGACCTTGGGCAACTCACTTCCCCCTCTGGGCCTATTTTCCCCCACCCAGCCTTTGACCTGTCTATTTAGACTGTAAGCTCTTCAGGACAGGGAGTGTCTCCCTCTGTGTTTGTGCATTGCCTGGCGCAATGGGGCCCTGATCTCAGTTGGAGCTACTCTTAAACAAATAATAATGAAACTCTTTACATTTGGATTTAAAAGGGAGGTGAGATTCAGCTTTTGGGAGCCACGTGTGTAACCTACAGGCCTGCTCCCACTGAAGCCAAGAGAAAAACTGACACTGATTTCGATGGAAGCAGAATCATTCCCCTAAACCATGGTGCTGAAGGTAAATGGAGTTACCTGCAAATACAGGATGTTATCTTTGGAAATGGCTTCCATCAAGTCTTTATTGGGAGAAGGTTCCCCGTGCAGCTGGACGGCATCTGAAACGGCCTCGTGCACAGCCCAGCTCTGCTTCCATGGCCGCTGCCTGTAGAAGAGCACGTAAGCCGTGTCTTTGGGGAAGAAAGAGGTCACGTTGCTGACTGATTCGAAGGAGGAAAAGGACACCCTGGTGTCGTTGAAGAGGTACCACTGGATTTCAAAGTCCAACTGCTTGTCTGACGTGCTTTTCTGCGCTCCGTCCCTTGGCTGGCTGCTGGCACTAGTACTGATACAATCTCTGGCATAACAATAGTAATGACCACTCTCTGAGGAGACTCCGGAATGGACCACCACGCTACAGAGATCATACACCACGGACACAAATCCATTGCATGAGGCAGCCCTATCATTCCTGTTCTGGCCTACTTCACCGGAGTCCTCCGAGGCAACCAGGACCGGCAGCTTCAGCACCAATGGAATTGAGACGTTATCCAGGATCTTCTTCCTCTTCATGGTCCTCAGGTCAAAGGAGAACCTCAACAGGGTGAGGACGAGGTAGTGTGGCCCCTCCGTCAGCTCGGCCACTTTCTCCGCATCTTGCAGGGAAGCGCACTTCTCACAGTGATATTTATTCTCGGATGTCAGCACCTCCGGTGATAAGAAATAGTTGATCAAGTCCGGGACAGATCTGGAGTCCTCGGAGCCACAGGTCTGCTCTCCAAAAGCCAACAGTGGATCTTTCACTTTCTCCAAGCTGACGTGATCTCTGTCGGATCTCAAGATGAAAGGAGTCTCTTGTCCCTCTGCTTCCTGGAACCCTACTGTTTCTATTGGCAAGAGCTGGATGGGAGGTTCTCCAGACACGGGGTGCTTCCTTTGCCTCCTTGGAGATTCTGTTAGCTGACTCTGTGGTTTTATGGGTGGCTCAATAATCTGTGGGCCGATTTCTTCCACTGGTAAAACCGCTGTGTGGCTCTGCCGACGCACGTGTCTGTTGGACGGTGGGAAAGCCAAGGACAGGTCTGTGAAGGCTTCTTCTCGGGAGGAGACATTTAGACACTTCAGACAGCGGATTTTTGTCATCATCTTACCCCCGAACATTTTCTCAATTAATGTCTTGTTTAAGTAGTGGTGCTCCTCAGCCTGAGGCATCAAGTTGGACTCTTTAAGCTTTTGGTAAATTCTTTTCCCAGTTTTCTCTTCTTCATGTAGCCTTTGGCAGAGGAAAAAAACCTGCATTAGAAATAACACAACACACCAGTAACCTCCAACGTGTGGTCCCTCATCCATAGACAGCCTCTCACTACTTATTTTTTTCACACCCAACCCTCTAGGAGGTTGATGTACTTTCAGCTTCTCAACACTTTTGGCCAAAGACTTTCACTCTATGGAGTTTCATCTCGTTAGGGCTCAGCACAGCTGGTGGCTCCCCACACTGTAAAGATTGGCAGCTCCATCCCATGTGGGCATGGAGGATCCTGCCTGCTGTGGTCTTTCTGCCTGAGTGGCGGTGAGGGGATGGGATTTGGGGTGTATACACTTTTCATGTGCCACACACCCCATTTCTGCCAGAGCTCCTTTGCGTGCCCACCTGCAGCTGGGAGGGATTTGAAGGGGATCTGTGGCTTTTGAGCTACAGAGAGAGAGAGAGAGAAATTTTAGACAAAAGTCAAAATTTCAAACAAGGGTGTTTTTTTATTTAAATGTTTGTCATTCAAAAATAGTCAGATTTTCCCACACACTTGGCCGAGACAATCCCCTTTGCCTTCAAGGTGAATGTGGCAGTTTTCAGGCCAAACTGATTTTTCCAAGCCAAAGTTTATACACAGGAGAGCCTAAAGTAGGGCTTTATAATTGAAGCTGCAACTAGAACCCTTGTCCTTCAGCTCCAAACACACAGTGCTCCATCCTGTGAACTAAAGAACCCCCTTGGGCCCTAGCTGACATTACTAGCTTCCTTATCCCCTCAGTAGCCCAGCCATTCTAGGGTAACCTCACTCACTCAGACCCCCAGCACCAGTACATTACTCACCTGTGAGTCAATACAATGTTTAGAAAGCCTTGGAAATGATCACTGATATTAGTTGTCCAAAATCATTCATGAAAACCTTCCAACTTTCTCTCTAGGGAACAATCCCACATTGGCAGGGGATGAGCACAGTGACCCAGACGAACAGCTGTTTGCATCTCTGTTATAATTTATCATGTTGTGTACAAACCCAGAACAAAGAGACCTGCCTCCTGCCCCAAAGAGTTTACACTCTAAATGTGTACAAAGGCTGCCACTTACCGATCCAGCAGGTACTTCAGGTATTCGGAACAGTCCTGCTGAGCTCCGGGGCTAAACCAAGGAGGCCAGGAGGCCGAGAGGAAGCCTTCAGGTGAGATAGCAGGTCGCTGGCAGCAACAAAACGAGAGGAAGAGAAGCATTTAAGGTCAGATCCCACTCCCATTGGGCATCACTTTCCATTCACATCAATGAGAGTTGGGTCAGGCCCTTGCAGACAGTCAGTCAGTGAAACCTGTTGGGAGGCAGTGTAGCACTCATCAGCGAATGTCAGGGATAGAGGTACCTGTGCCTTGTCCCTTTAAGGATTGAAGGTCTGCTGCGGGGGCCCAAGGGGACAGCTCTGGTTACAGCAGAGTGGTGTGTGCTCTGAAAGGACTGAGCGGGGCTTGTGCAAACTGCGTTTGTTTTGTGGAAGGTGATACTAAGTTTAACAAAAACTCCAGTTTTAAAACTGTCCCTGGAGTGTAACATTAGCAGGACAATAAAAAGATTTCTTTAGAATGCCGGTACACTGCAAACTCCGGGAGTAGGGTGGCCGCTGACACATCCCCAGAATATAGGGCATCCCCACTCCCGCCGGCGTGACCCCACATGTGGAAATGTTAGCAAATAAAACCTGTACCAAAACATTGCCACATTCCTGTGTATTATTGTAAAAGACTAATTCTGATTTTTTTGGCAAGCTCGACAATGCAAACCTTGCATTCAACTCTGTGTATGATTACACAAAACGGCATGAAAAATTACAACGTCACTCAGAACTTTCTCAATAAAAGACGGTGTTCGTTTGTGTGTAGGGAACAATGTGACAATGTAAAGACAGTTCGGCTTGCTAGCGAGAAGCAGATTGTGTGGTGTGCCTAATTCACAGAATACCACAGCCCTTTATCGGTGCCCATCCCAGGCCTTCAGAAGTTCTTTGTTCTTGTTCAGCGTACATATTCTTGCATTCCTCTGTTGAATTGACACATATATGGCGCTCCGCTTTCATGACCTCTGCATCCTTTCATTTGTCCAACCTGTAGGGTGACCAGTTGTCCCGGGATTTTATAGGGACAGTCCCGATTTTGGAGTCTTTTTCTTATATAGGCTCCTATTACTCCCCACCCCCATCCCAATTTTTCACACTTGCTGTCTGGTCACCCTACCAAGCTGTGATCATCAGAAAGAAAACCCTCTCCGTGTGAGCATTGCCACCTGGTACCGAAGAGATGTAACAGCTGATTTTTTTCAAGTTCTTGAAGTTGCCCTGTGCTTTGGTGAAATTTTCCAGGTATCTCTCTTCACAAGGCAGGCAATCCTTTCATGCAAGAGAAGAGATTAGGCTTTCTATCATGCCAAATTCTTCATTCTTTCACACTACAAGCGCAAACAGCTTCAGAAAAATTCTTCAAAGCTGATGAGTTTTTCAAGAGCTAACTTGGACACTTTGCTGTGAAGGCAAAATGAAGTCAAACCTGTCATGCAGATACTTCTTTGTTCTTTCATAAAGGTCGTGAAGCCCTTTTTACACCTTCCAAGGATATCTTGAGTAAATCCCTGGAGCACAGAATTCACATGTATCCAAAGAACTTGTCCCTAATCCTTCCCTCCAGTTTCATATTCAGTCCCTTCGTAAGCTCATGCACCACTCTGAAAGAACACTAAAGCACTTGGCTTCTAAAGCCTCAATACAGCCCATGAATAGCTTCAGAGCATGGCTCATAAAGAGAAAATATAATTCAGCCACCTCACTGGTAGCCCCCTTGTTACCAAAGTATTTCCAGATTACTTTGGGACACTCCTCCTCTCCTAAACACTAGAAATCGCTAGGTAGTGGGTTTCAGCACTTCAGTAAACTATTGACTGCCAGCAAAAGAGACAGCCACCTGGTAACGTGTCTCAATAGATTGCACTCTTCCACCTCACGATCACAAATCGCCTTTTATTGTTCTGTTCCAGTAGCAGAAACGCTGAAGTGGGAATAAACCTTTAGAATTAAATGTTCGACATGGACAACGTTTTTCTGCAGCGTACTCTGTTGTGCTATGAAGAATGTGTGCTAAGCAACTGGCTGCTATAGTATCCCGGTTGGCATTTTTCATATTCTGGTATGGGTGTCAAATGATTAAAAAAATTAAATCACAATTAATCGCAGTTTTAATCCCACTGTTAAACAATAATAGAATACCAATTTAAATTTATTGTAAATAGTTTTGGATGTTTTTCTACACTTTCAAATATATTGATTTCAGTTACAACACAGAATACAAAATGTAGAGTGCTCACTTTATATTATTATTTTTTATTACAAATAGTTTATACTTTATACTATTTATATTATTTTTATTACAAATATATTATTTGTATATTATATATGCATACGTATATTATATTCACACGTATATTATATATACACATATATATTATTTTTGATTACAAATATATTATTTGTATATTATATATACATACTTATATTATGTACATATGTATATTATATATATATACTATATATATTATTTTTCTTACAAATATATTATTTTTATTACAAATATTTTATACTTTATACTATTTATCTTATTATTTTTTATTACAAATATTTGCACTGTAAAAAAAAGATAAGACTTGCAATCTACAAGTCAAAGCATGAAGGGGTATATGAATGTTCAGCCTATCTGGCATGTAAATACCTTGGAACGCTGACTACAACAGTGCCATACGAACGCCTGTTCTCACTTTCAGGTGACATTGTAAATAAGAAGCAGGCAGCATTATCTCCTGTAAATTGTTTGTCTGAGCGATTGGCTGCACAAGAAGTAGGACTGAGTGGACTTGTAGGCGCTAAAGTTTTACATTGTTTTGTTTTTGAGTGCAGCTATGTTAAAAAAAAAATTCTACATTTGTTAGTTGCACTTTCATGATAAAGAGATTGCACTACAGTATTTGTCTGAGGTGAACTGACAAATACTAATTTTAGTTTATCTTTTTTACAGAGTAAATATTTGTAATAAAAAATAATAATATAAAGTGAGCACTCTACACTTCGTATTCGGTGTTGTAATTGAAATCAATATATTTGAAAATGTAGAAAAACATCCAAAAATATTTATAATAAATATAAATTGGTATTCTATTGTTGTTTAACAGTGCGATTAAAACTGCAATTAATCACAATTAATTTTTGTAATCAAGTTAATTTGTTTTGAGTTAATCGCTTGCGTTAACTGCGATTAATAGACAGCCCTAGTTTCGGGTAAACATTGTTATTATCTGCTGCATAGGCTGACAGCTTCTGCAAACTGAGGTCAAAAGCCTTGAGTTTTCCAAATGTTTCTGTGACAAAGGCTGGCACAGTTTCCTGACTGTCACTGTTAAATCCAGGAGAATCCCTTTTTCAAAGCTGAAATACCTTAAGACTAAAGAAAAACACTTTGCTGCTCCCTTATTTAAAGAATCAGTGGTCAAATAGAAACATAGATCATTACTCTTAATATTTTCTAAATGCTTCTGAACTGAATATGGGGCTAAAATGTTCTTGCTCAATGCTTTTTGCCTTGCTTTTTCATCAAGTCAAGTCTTTAGCCACAGACAAGTCATGGTAAACAGTTTTATTAACTTTTACGCTACCGTTGATGCTTCATTAAAAATGGTGATGCATAACAGCATGGACCACTTTGCAAAGTTCAGCAGCAGTCACATTATCGGCATGAGGCGACACGCTTGCTTTGAAGAAGTTCTGCATATCAGCTGAAGTAGCTGCACTGCGTGAGTTCTTCTGAAAAGTACAGACAGAAATGTGTTGATTCAAATCTGCTTTTCCACGGTTGCTGACAGTTACATCACTCCTACGCAGGCTGCAAGATGCACGATGCTCTCCATTCCTGCTTTCAGCAATGAACTCATATTCTTTCGGCCATTCGGGATTAAAAGACGTCTTGCGTTTCAGCGCGGTGACTATAAACAAACTCCGAGACGATGTTGCCTTTATCGACTACAGCGGAGAACTGATTGTGAATCAGTGTTTGAGGGAACAAGCTATCTGTATGAGCAGTGGTGTAGTCACCCTGATCATGGAGATTATTAATTTTCCAGCAGGGACCAGGATTTTTTTTAAAAGATTCAGAGATTTCCCATGGTTCAGATAGACTGACATGTGTTCCCCTACTACGGTGATGGGACAAGCACAATATAAGAACCTAAAGAGCCCGATACCAAAAGGCCCAGCAGGGTACACTAAAGAAGCTTCTTTTTGACTCTTGTATGCAAAATACTGGCTTCAGTGAAGTTCACACCTGCTTACCCCAGACCTGAATCTGACCCTCTGCTCTAAGTGAAGGAGCAGGTGTTAGCAAACCTAGAATCCCCCAGTCCTTTGGTTATGTTGCTACTTGCTACCCTTTTCTGCAAGGAATAGCTACATGTGGGGCCCACTGAGGTGATCCTAACACGAGCCAGACATTCCAGCTGCTTTTGAATGGCCTCAGTAATATGCATTTAAGGTAAGCGGGTTATTCTGAGATACATCCATGTGCTGCTTCCACCACTGCTCCGTCTAGGTGCAGAGGCAGTGGTGCCACACAAGTGCTGATGGCAGGTGCAGCAGTTCTGCTAGAAAGTCTCCCACTGTTTTCAGACGAGCCCCCAGGGCACCGTTAGAGAGAGACTGTTTCGTTGCTGGCTGCTCATCCAGAACAGAAGTTGGCTGTAAACCATATACGTTTCTCCTCTGCTTGGCGCATGAGCATCACCGACGTCTTCGATAAACCCAAGGCAGCAACGTGACCATGATGGAGTCACATGTTCTGCTTGGGAGAGTCAAGTGTGGCAGGCTCTGGAGTCTGGGTTTAAGAGCCTTTTAAGCACACTGTCTGTCACAGTTTTGTTCACACAGTTTACTGGTGCACCACGAGGGAACAGACATGAGTTCCTGCTAGACCTGAGATTACTGGTGCACCACCAGGGAACAGACATGAGTTCCTGCTAGACCTGAGATTACTGGTGCAGTACCAGGGAACAGACATGAGTTTCTGCTAGACCTGAGGTTACTGGTGCAGTACCAGCGAACAGACATGGGTTCCTGCTAGAGCCTGAGGTTACTTTTAATATCAAGCCCTCCGTTCTAACAGTCTATCAACCTCCCCTCAGCCACCAGGCCCCAGTCCTTGGCCTTGATGCACAAAAGTTACTGGGGGTTGGACTAGATGACCAGGGCCGTAGCAACAAAGAACGTGGCCCCCTCCGAACGGTGGCCCCCTCCGAACATATGTCCGGGCGGGGCCCCTTACAATGCAGAAACTGGAATGTGGTATTTATTTTGCCACTTTTAGGGGCCCCCTTCCTTGCGGGGCCCCCTCCGGTCGGAGGGTACGGAGGGCGCTCGCTACTCCTCTGTAGATGACCTCCTGAGGTCCCTTCCAACCCTGATATTTTATGATATTCTATGATTCTTTCTAATTCATTCAGTTTCAATCCTGTACTTCAGCCTTGCCCTCTCGATCTCTCTCTGACATCCCCCCTCGCTGTCTTCCTTTCATCTTAAATTTAACACGATCAAAAAAATGGAACTCCTTCCTGCATTTTCCTTCACTGTTGAGATATCACCATCTTCCCTATCTGCCACTCAGACCATTAACTTATGAGTCCTCTTTGATTCTTCCCTCTCCCGTGCCCCCACATCCAGCTGTGTTTTCCTCTCTACTGTTTCTAAAATCTGACCTTTTTCATCCTGTGCACCCTGCACAAACACTGGTCCCTCCTCATAATCTCAAAATGTTGACTACTGTAACCGCCTTTTTGCTGGCTTCCCAAAGCCTGACAGGGGACAGCACAGAGGCCAGTTTGGCCCCCTGCCTGCAGAGTCTAACCAGCTGTTAGCCCCGTCAAAGTATTGGCTGGCTGCCTGGTGTGCAGCCTCTAGCAGCCAAGGAGAGGGAAGGGCAGCTGGCACTGCCCCCACTAGCCTCCTCCGGCGGAGACAGATTTTCACCGGACAAAGCCACGTCTGGTTTTAATCACTACCAGACAGGGACAGAACTTTACAAAACTAGGTCGGTCCCGCTTTAAACCAGACAAATAGCCTTTCTACTCAGGAACCAGGACAAACTTCATTGGTGCATTGCAATTAGGGAGCATTCAGGGGTTAGAGTAAGGGAATAGGCCTCAGAAAACATGTTTTCTAGTCCCACCTCTGCCACTGTCTTGCTGTGTGACCTCAGGCAAGTCGCTTAACCTCTCCGTGCCTCAATTTTCCCATCTGTAAAGCAGGGTCACTGAAATGGGCCTACATTTGTAAAGTGCTTTGAGATTCTCAAGGGAAAGGTGTTGTATAAGTGCATGCTTTATTTGTGTTATGTACTCTTTCAAATGAGACTTGAAATGAAGGTGTCAGCCACATACATGCCTTAAAATCTCATGGTGCATTTTCCATGAGCAGGAGCGTTTTAACCGCAGAGTCCTGGCTACATTTCATCATGGATAATGTTATTCTGTCTCTCTGAGGGCTCATGTGGAAGTGGAAATTCTTCACATTTCAACTCAGCCTCCTCTTCATTCTCCTCCTCCTCTATCTGCCAAATGGGGCCACAACAGTGGTACCCCTAACTCACCTAGCAATATCATCAATTTATCCAGCTACAAAACTCAACCCAGCAGAAGAGTCTGTCCTATCTCGGGGACTCTCTTTTTGACCCAGTACCCCCACGAACATGATACAGTTCTGCGGTGATCTGGAAGCCTACTTTCGCCGCCTCCGACTCAAAGAATACTTTCAAGATAACACTGAACAGTGCACTGATACACAGATACCCTCCCACCAACAACACAGAAAGAAGAACTCTACATGGACTCCTCCTGAGGGTCGAAATGACAGTCTGGACCTATACATAGAATGCTTCCACCGACGTGCACAGGCAGAAATTGTGGAAAAACAACATCGCTTGCCTCATAACCTAAGTCATGCAGAACGCAATGCCATCCACAGCCTCAGAAACAACCCTGACATTATAATCAAAGAGGCTGATAAAGGAGGTTCTGTTGTCATCATGAACAGGTCTGACTACCAGAAGGAGGCTGCCAGACAATTCTCCAATACCAAATTCTACAGGCCACTTTCCTCAGATCCCACTGAGGAATACACTAAGAAACTGCACCATCTACTCAGGACACTCCCTACACTAACACAGGAACAAATCAACATACCCTTAGAGCCCCGACCAGGGTTATTCTATCTACTACCCAAGATCCACAAACCTGGAAATCCTGGACGCCCCATCATCTCTGGAATTGGCACACTCACTGAAGGACTATCCGGATATGTGGACTCTCTGCTTAGACCCTACGCCACCAGCACTCCCAGCTATCTCCGTGACACCACTGATTTCCTGAGAAAACTACAATGCATTGGTGATCTCCCAGAAAACACCATCCTAGCCACCATGGATGTGGAGGCTCTCTACACAAACATCCCACACACAGATGGAATACAAGCTGTCAGGAACAGTATCCCTGATGATGACACAGCACAACTGGTTGCTGAGCTCTGTGACTTTATCCTCACGCACAATTATTTCAAATTTGGTGACAATATATACCTCCAGACCAGTGGCACCGCCACGGGCACCCACATGGCCCCACAATATGCCAAAATTTTTATGGCTGACCTGGAACAACGCTTCCTCAGCTCTCGTCCACTCACGCCCCTTCTCTACCTACGCTACATTGATGACATCTTCATCATCTGGACCCATGGGAAGGAGACTCTGGAAGAATTCCATCACGATTTCAACAGCTTCCACCCCACCATCAACCTCAGCCTGGACCAATCTACACGGGAAGAGATTGGACATAAGGAGGAGGGGGGGGATGGATACTAGACTAATAGGTCATACTGGCGGTACGGTGTCCGTACCAAATTGGATAACTAATGTGAGAGAGGCTAAACGGCATAAATTAAGATGTTTATACACCAATGCGAGAAGCCTAGGTAACAAAATGGAGGAATTGGAGCTCCTGGTCCGAGAAATGAAACCGGATATCGTAGGAATAACCGAAACGTGGTGGAACGGTAGTCATGACTGGAGTACAGGTATGGAAGGGTATGTGCTGTTTAGGAACGACCGGAACAAAGGTAAAGGTGGAGGAGTAGCATGGTATGTCAATAATGAGGTAAACTGTAAAGAAATAATAAGTGATGGAATGGATAAGACGGAGTCTGTCTGGGCAATACTCACATTGGGTAAAAAAACTACTAGCGCCTCCCCTGGGATAGTGCTTGGGGTGTGCTATAGACCGCCGGGATCTACCCTGGATATGGACAGAGAACTATTTAATGTTTTTAGGGAAGTAAATACTAATAGAAACTGTGTAATCATGGGAGACTTTAACTTCCCGGATATAGATTGGGGAACAAATGCTAGTAACAATAATAGGGCTCAGATTTTCCTAGACGTGCTAGCTGATGAATTCCTTCATCAAGTAGTTGCTGAACCGACGAGGGGGGATGCCATTTTAGGTTTGGTTTTGATGAGTAGTGAGGACCTCGTTGAGGAAATGGTTGTAGGGGACAACCTTGGCTCGAGTGATCATGAGCTAATTCGGTTTAAACTAAATGGAAGGATTAACAGAATTAAATCAGAGACTAGGGTTTACGATTTCAAAAGGGCTAACTTTAATAAATTAAGGCGACTAATTAGGGAAGTGGATTGGACTAACATATTTATGGATCTAAAGGCAGAAGGCGCCTGGGATTATTTCAAGTTGAAGTTGCAGGAGCTGTCGGAGGCCTGTATCCCGAGAAAGGGAAACGGTTCGTAGGCAGGAGATTTAGACCGAGCTGGATGAGCGAGCGTCTCAGAGGGGTGATTAAGAAAAAACAGAAAGCGTACAAAGAGTGGAAGAGGGGAGGGATCAGCAAAGAAACCTACCTTATTGAGGTCAGAGCATGTAGAGATGGAGTGAGAAAGGCCAAAAGCCGTGTAGAGTTGGACCTTGTGAGGGGAATTAAAACCAATAGTAAGAGGTTTTATAGCCATATAAATAGGAAGAAAACAAAGAAAGAAGAAGTGGGACCGCTGAAGACTGTAGATGGAGTGGAGATTAAGGATAATCTAGGCATGGCACAATATCTAAACGAATATTTTGCATCGTTTTTTAATGAGGCTAATGAAGGGTTTAGGAATAGAGGCAGCGAGACAGAGGGGAATAAAGGAGGGGGGGTTGACATTACCGTATCCGAGGTAGAAGCCAAACTCGAACAGCTTAACGGGACTAAATCGGGCGGACCGGATGATCTTCATCCGAGAATATTAAAGGAACTGGCGCAAGAAATTGCAAGCCCGTTAGCGATAATTTTTAATGAATCTGTAAACTCGGGGGTGGTACCGTTGGACTGGAGAATAGCTAATGTGGTTCCTATTTTCAAGAAGGGGAAAAAAAGTGACCCGGGTAACTACAGGCCTGTTAGTTTAACATCTGTAATATGCAAGGTCTTGGAAAAAATTTTGAAGGAGAAAGTAGTTAAGGACCTTGAGGTCAATGGCAATTGGGACAAATTACAACATGGTTTTACGAAAGGCAGATCGTGCCAAACCAACCTGATCTCCTTCTTTGAGAAAGTAACAGATTTTTTAGATAAAGGAAATGCGGTGGATCTAATATACCTCGATCTCAGTAAAGCGTTTGATACAGTACCGCATGAGGAATTATTGGTTAAATTGGAAAAGATGGGGATCGATATGAAAATCCAAAGGTGGATAAAGAACTGGTTAAAGAGGAGACTGCAGCGGGTAGTACTGAAAGGTGAACTGTCAGGTTGGAGGGAGGTTACCAGTGGAGTTCCTCAAGGTTCGGTTTTGGGTCCGATTTTATTTAATCTATTTATTACTGACCTCGGAACCAAATGTAGAAGTGGGCTGATAAAGTTTGCGGATGACACAAAGTTGGGAGGTATTGCCAATTCGGAGAAGGATCGGGATATCCTGCAGGGAGACTTGGATGACCTTGTAAACTGGAGTAATAGTAATAGGATGAAATTTAATAGTGAGAAGTGTAAGGTGATGCATTTAGGGATGACTAACAAGAATTTTAGTTATAAGCTGGGGACGCATCGGTTGGAAGTAACGGAGGAGGAGAAGGACCTCGGAGTCCTGGTTGATCGCAGGATGACTATGAGTCGGCAATGTGACGTGGCCGTCAAAAAAGCTAATGCGGTCTTGGGATGCATTAGGCGAGGTATTTCTAGTAGGGATAAGGAGGTGCTGCTTCCGTTATACAAGGCACTGGTGAGACCTCATTTGGAGTACTGTGTGCAGTTCTGGTCTCCCATGTTTAAAAAGGATGAACTCAAACTGGAACGGGTACAGAGAAGGGCCACTAGGATGATCCGAGGAATGGAAAACCTGTCGTATGAAAGGAGACTCGAGGAGCTCAGTTTGTTTACCCTAACCAAAAGAAGGCTGAGGGGGGATATGATTGCTCTCTTTAAATATATCAGAGGGATAAATACCAGGGAGGGAGAGGAATTATTTCAGCTCAGTACTAATGTGGACACGAGAACAAATGGATATAAACTGGCCATCGGGAAGTTTAGGCTTGAAATTAGACGACGGTTTCTAACCGTCAGAGGGGTGAAGTTCTGGAACAGCCTTCCGAGGGAAACAGTGGGGACGAAAGACCTCTCTGGCTTTAAGATTAAGCTTGATAAGTTTATGGAGGGGATGGTTTGATGGGATAACGTGATTTTAGTCAATAGGTCAATAACGTGCCATCGCTGGTAATTAGTATCAATGGTCAATGTGGGTCTGGCTGGAGAATCTTGCCCGCATGCTCGGGGTTCTGCTGATCGCCATATTTGGGGTCGGGAAGGAATTTTCCTCCAGGGTAGATTGGCAGAGGCCCTGGAGGTTTTTCGCCTTCCTCTGCAGCATGGGGCAGGGGTCGCTTGCTGGAGGATTCTCTGCGACTTGAAGTCTTTCAATCATGATTTGGGGACTTCAACAGCTGAGTCAAGGGAGAGAATTATTCCAGGAGTGGGTGGGTCAGCTTTTGTGGCCTGCATCATGCGGGAGGTCAGACTAGATGATCATAATGGTCCCTTCTGACCTTAAAGTCTATGAGTCTATGAGTCTATGGGAGGTCCACTTCCTAGACACCACAGTACAAATAAGTGATGGTCACGTTAACACCACCCTGTACCCACCGACCGCTAAGGATTAAACAAAGACTTCATGCCTCCAACTTCCACCCCGGACACACCACACGATCCATCATCTACAGCCAAGCGCTGAGGTACAACCGCATCTGCTCCAACCCCTCAGACAGAGACCAACACCTACAAGATCTTCACCAAGCATTCTCAAAACTACAATATCCGCACAAGGAAATAAAGAAACAAATCAACAGAGCCAGACGTGTACCCAGAAGCCTCCTGCTACAAGACAAGCCCAAGAAAGAAACCAACAGAACTCCACTGGCCATCACCTACAGTCCTCAGCTTAAACCTCTCCAACGCATCATCAGTGATCTACAACCCATCCTGGACAATGATCCCTCACTTTCACAGACCTTGGGAGGCAGGCCAGTCCTTGCCCACAGACAACCCACCAACCTTAAGCATATTCTCACCAACAACCACACACCGCACCATAACAACTCTAACTCAGGAACCAATCCATGCAACAAACCTCGCTGCCAACTCTGCCCACATATCTACACCAGCAACACCATCACAGGACCTAACCAGATCAGCTACAACATCATAGGTTCATTCACCTGCACATCCACCAATGTTATATATGCCATCATGTGCCAGCAATGCCCCTCTGCTATGTACATTGGCCAAACTGGACAGTCACTACGTAAAAGGATCAATGGACACAAGTCAGATATCAGGCATGGCAATATACAAAAACCTGTAGGAGAACACTTCAACCTCCCTGGCCACACAATAGCAGATGTACAGCAAAAAAACTTCAGGACCAGACTCCAAAGAGAAACTGCTGAGCTTCAGTTCATTTGCAAATTTGACACCATCAGCTCAGGATTAAACAAAGACTGTGAATGGCTAGCCAACTACAAAAGCAGTTTCTCCTCCCTTGGTGTTCACACCTCAACTGCTAGCAAAGGACCTCACCCTCCGTGATTGAACTAACCTCGTTATCTCCAGACTGATTATTGCCTGCATATTTATACCTGCCTCTGGAAATTTCCATTACACGCGTCTGACGAAGTGGATATTCACCCATGAAAGCTTATGCTCCAATACATCTGTTAGTCTTAAAGGTGCCACAGGACTCTCTGTTGCTTTTTACAGATCCAGACTAACACGGCTACCCCTCTGATACTCTTCATTCTTAGGAGCATAGGAATTGTAATGGATCAGGCCAGTGGGTCCATCTAGTCCTGTATCTCATCTCCCACTGTGGTCAGTACCCACTGCTTCAGAGGAAGAAACCCTGCTGGAGGAGATTACCGGATAACCTGGCCGGAGGGAAGTTTACTTCTAATCCCCAACATCTAATTGTTTATACTATGATGTACGAGTGTAACTTTGTATATTCCTGTTGTCCATAGAAATGCCTAAACAAACCCCTTGCTGAATCTGTCTACACTCTTGCCCTTGTGGTAATGAGTTCCACAGACTAACTGCACATTATGTGGAAAAGTATTTTCTTTTATCAGTTTTGAACTGGCTACCTCTCAATTTCCTTGAATGTCTCCTTGCTCTTGGGAGCATCAATTCAATTGATCTACCTTCTCTAGCCCACTCATTATTTTATATATTTTCTTTGTGTCCCCTTTTATTCATCTCTTCTTTCCATGTTTAAACTATTTATATACTAGTCCAGAGACTTCCACTTAATTCATTCACCAGTTCATTTGATCCTTCATTAAATTTGATCCAAATCCTTTTATAAAAATAAAACAACTTCACCCGTTGTTCTGATCACCGTAGGCAGTACTATATTACTGAACAATGTAAGACTCATGTCTTGAGGAAGCTGCTATCTAATTAATATGGATGGGGACACAGCTCCGCATGAGAAGAGATTTTAAGAGCTGAAAGAAGATCAACATGGGAAGAGACAATAGCTAGAAGCTATTAGGGAGACAGTGTGATTGACCATATAAGCACTGCCACATGTTATGCCACCCCGGCCCCAGGGTCAGATGGATAATAAGAGTAACCACGTATTTTAGCCAGTAGGAATGCAGCTGATTGAATGAGAAGGAAGACAGTATGAAGTAGCAAGCTCTTAGGCAAAGTATGACAACATTAGTTCTTATCCAGCATTGACAGTCCATCCGGGGTTATCCCCAGTGCTGGACGTTCTCAAGTGTTTTCAAAGCATGGCCACATCTTTGTGCCCATTGGTTTGTGGACACCAACCTTCCCATGCAATTGTGTGGACCACATGCCCTTCTATTCATAACTGTGAAGACCACCTCCTCTCCCACTAGCCGGTGAGTAACACCCTTGTGGCAACCACAGCAGTTGCTAGCATGGAAAAGCAACAGCAGAAAAGTACTGATGCATTCTCATCTTCTTTCAATGCATCTGGAAATGAGGAAGAGCCAGCTCTCTGATGACCATGGCTTGGGAATTAGTACCCATCACCTTTCAGTGGCCTCTGTAAGAGGCTTCAAATTGGCCATCCAAAACGGAAGCACCCAAAATCACTCGTCAGTCGCTTTTGAAAATCTTGGCCTTGAGCTTTTAAGGTTGTGAAGATAATCTTCAAACTATGAGCCATGTATCACCACTATTGTGATGTCTGCCTGAGTCTGCAGGCAGCCTGAAACAAGAGCTCTAAAAGCTGCGAACTCATTCATCTCTAAAACCCACTGAATCGAATGAATATTTAAATTTTAATATTAACTATTACACCAACCAAACCAAGGGAGATTATAATCTGAAGACTGCCCATTCTCATGAGTGAGAGAGTTTGGGAGAGACCACCACATATATTTTTCCAAATCTGAACCCATAATTACTCCTGGGAAAATTCTGCGCCAAAATATTAAAAATTCTATGCACAATATTTTAAACTTCTGCAAAATACTGCATATTTTATTTGTCAAAATAACACAATATAATCACTCCAGTTTCAATTATTTGGGTAATTTATTTCAAAATACCGGTCAACAAGTATGTCAACAATACAGACCCCAAGAAAAAAGATTCCCCCAGGAGTAGAGAGTTAAAGAAACCCCTATGTCAACCCAGTTCCAGTTGCAGGGTACTGGAGAGGGATGCATGGAGCCCCCCAGAGCCCAAACACCTGCACCTCCCTCCCCCCAGAGTCCAGCCATAGGGCACCCCTGGCCGAGACACCTGCACCCCCTCCCTCCCAGAGCCTTTACTCCCCACAACTTCTTTAATGTCCTGCCGGGGGAAACAGTGTGGTGCGGCCCTGCCCTTCCTCACCCTTTACCAGAGCTAGGTCTCCCATGCCTTCTCCCATCCCTGGGCAGATGAGGATCAAGCCAGGCAGCCCGAGCATGCAGAGTCTAGATCCCCACCAGGCTGGGCACGCCACTCACTGCGAGCTGGAGAGTCGGGCTCTGCAGAGTACAGCAGCCCCTACTGGCAGCCAGCAATTCTGCAGTCCCAGGTCTGCAGGGGAAACATGAAATTCTGCACAGAACATTAATTCTGCATTGCGCAGTGGCACAGAATTCCTCCAGGAGTACATAACAGAAACAAAATTGGGCATTTTATAAACTGCACCAAGACACATAGGCCTCTTATCAGCAATTGTACCAGGCAGGGTGTAGCACCCAGATGAGCCATTCTATCGTGAACAGTACAAACAAGAACGTGCAATAATTACCTGACTGTGCTCCAGAAATGCAAAGAGCCACTGGAGCTTTGTCATCAAGGGCTGAGAATTGCTTTCGGTTAAATTCAGCACCGAGTGCCTAAAGCTTTAAAAGCAAATCAAAAACACAGACAGAGAAAATTAGCCATTGGGGAAACCCAATTTCTGTAACAGACAAACTCACAGCACTGTTGATAGAGAAGAGGGAAAGGAAACCTACTCGGAGGCCATGAAAAGAGCCTGAATGATGCTGTTCATGTAGCAGGTGTTCCCCAGGTTAATTAACCCAATCTTCCCTGTGTCAGATTTGGAAGCTAGACGTGGGTAGAAACAGGCCAGCTCATTCTTCTGGGAGGTCCAAGCATTTTGTCCCAGTAAATGTTTAATTCGGTCTTCATTTGGAATTGGAAGAGCCTTAGAAACAACCAGAGATTTTTGTCAAAATCCATTTTACTTCCTGTGATGTAATAAAGAATCACTAACAGGTACCAGTGGAACTCGTCGGCAAAGCTTCAGTGGGAAATTCAGGTCACTGGAAACTCATAGGGGGCAGTATTGACTCCCCACTGTGACTTGCTTAAGCATAGTATAACTTACTCTATTTTATTTGGATTAGAGAGGTGGCTAGAAGCAACACTTGTGATCAGGACCCCACAGTGCTAGGCACTGCACAGACACACAGGAAGAGATGGTTCTTCCCCCAAAGACAGGGCCATGCTACCCAAATAAGATCCAGATTCAGAATCTGAAGCATCCCCTTCCCCCCAGAGTGAGGAGAGCTCAGATATGTTTCAGGCCCATCTCTAATGATGAGAAAGTTGCTCTGTACTGAACAGCAAACTAAAGCTAGTTTACATGCGGTTCAGAGGACTAGACTAGAACTGCATGCCTTACTTTGACTGCTTCCATGACCGGCTCATAGAGATCTGGAAATCCTGAAAACCGGAAGAACATAGAGTGGATCAGCTCGGCCAGCTGTTCCAGGCAGCTTGTTGCGGAGTTGGAGTCTTCCTTGTTCAGAGAGGCCACCAGTCTGGGAATGTGGGGAAGAAGCTAAAAATAGCAAAGTTAAGTCATTGACATAAGGCTCAGACTAGTTATGCATCTATACCACACACAGCATGCTGGATTAAGGTATCTGTGTGAAATTCACCCCTTCCAGAGGGCCAGCACACAAGGCCTGTGCACCACTTAAATCCCACTTAGGGCTTGACCTTGAATCTATTGAAGTCAACAGCAAAGTCCCCTGGTCTTCAGTGGTTCAGGATCAGGATCTTAAACCTTATTTTGAGGGCTTAATTGGGGCTTAAGTGTGTTACCTAGGCCCTGTGTTAGGCCTTTTCACAAGGGTGAATTTCACCCTCTCTCTTAGTCTGTGCTATCTGTCCATACACACACTTACTAGGGAATGGAAGGTTGTGTGCTGGAATGGAGCACTAAGGAGCTTAACCTTAAACTATGAGCTACATCTATTGCTAATTGAATCTATCTTGATTAATCTGTGATTTGTACCATTTTATTGCAATCTCTATAAACTACACTACAGTTGTTATAGCCGGATGGGTGGGAAGAGATGTCCAAATAGCCAAATTGATTATTTTGTTTTAAATCCACTCTTTATAGAGGAAATTAAAGCAAAAACGCAGCTCTTATTTTACAGACTCCAAACCCAAAAGAATTGTACACAAGTGCCCCCTGCTGAGTCTGTAGCAGTATGGAACTAATATATTGTTCCCAAATGTACAAATGCGCTAGACCCTGGTTTAAAAATTCCCATGAAAATTCATGCAACATTTCTCACTAATTTGTTTCCTGTGATTTCACCTCATCTGTCCTGAATTACTATTTTTGAATGAAATTATCTCTAACACCGCCTCTGCCTTGTAAAACAGTTGCATGCTTCTTTCATTTCAAGCATGAATCTTTTTTTGCTAATCTGTGGCGATTTCATTAATTGAGAAAAATGGGAAATTTTGTTGGGGAGGGAAACAAACACCTTTTTGCGATCAATATTTTCCTAAGCTCTTGTATGAACATTTCTCAGACCTCATCAAACACATACATGCCAATATAAACAGATAGGAAGCCAGACAGGTTTGCCTCCTATGTTTGCTAAGCAAAAGAAGGGAGGAGTTGTCAGGGAGAAGGTAGGAACCGGCTCCCAGTCTTCATCCCTGGTCTCCTGCTGTAGCATGTTTGCTTGGTCCCTTGCAATCAACTCCTTAGGCTCAGAGCACCCCAAATACACCAACTCTGGTTCCCCTAGTGCCACCATCAATCTGCTGTAGAGATGGATGCAAAAGGTTCTGAGGAGCAGCTGAGGAAGGACTGGATTCAGATTTGTGGCATGCCATGAAAATAATCTTGAGAACCTCTGGCCATGGAAGATGATTCTCTAGTGTCTTTGCTTCCAGGCTCCTTTTTTAGCTACCTTAGCTATTACATTCATCATACTGAACTGAGGTATGATATGTTCCGTATGACACACTTGTTAAAGTCTGGATTTAGCCTTACCAAGTGGAATGCTTCATGCGAGTGCTGGAAACTCAGCAGCATGTACAGTAGAACGGACAGCGCTCCGTCCCTCACAATGGGGTACAGCAACTTGGAAAAGACCTATGGAGGGAAAAGCACAGAAATGCAAAGTGCACACACTACCAAGGCACCACATAAACATGGTGGCCTCAGGTCTTATTAAAATTGGTGGAGTCACCTCTGCATGACTCGGGAAACTCTCTGATCTGCTCTTATAAGCCAAGTAGGGTGAGGCCTGGTTGGTGCACGGATGGGGAGAGTGCCATGGAATACAACTTTAGACTGTACAGGGTCTAATAACAGCAGAGGTAGAGGGATGTTCTTGAGGCGCAGGCCTGGAAGATTAGGGATAATTCTAGTTCTGGGATGATGAAAGACTATAACCCAGACTCCTTGGGCTAGTTGAGGCTGAGAGACAATCCCTGCCCTGAAGAGCTTACATTCTAAACAGACACGATATGTACACACCATCCCAGCACTGCAAGCCTAATCCCAGCTAATCCCGGCGTGGAGGAGAATTGGGGGAGGGGGACTGAAGTCTTGGAAAGTGAGCCCGCCCTGCACTCACCCTGCAGCGTCCCGTCTTACAGAGCTGGTCCTGGTCTCCCTGCGACCTGGTGCATGATGGGATCGCAGAGCCACTCAGGTTTGGCCTGGCCAACCCTCCAAACTGACAGGAGGGAGGCAGGGCCAAATTTGAGTGAGTGGTATTGCGACCAGACGCCAACCTCTGGCTGGGCCAAACCTGTGTGATGCTGCGACCCTGAGCACCAGGCAACGGTGTCTGAAGAGGAGAGTGGGGGTCAGCCCCCATCGCTGTCCAAACCCCACCTTCCACCCCGCAGCCTCCCCTGTGTACAGGACAAGAACTGTACGTTTGCCTAGGCCACTGCCCAGTGATGGGTTAATCCAGCCCTGGACGTGGCAACCTTCCTGTGACCCAATGGTGGGCCAGGACCCACTGTGTGGGAAATATTGTTATAGGGAGTCTGTGGCAGAGCCATGAACACAACCCAGACGCCAGGAGCTGCAGAAGTCAATATTAGGGGAATGATGAAAACAGAGACAAGGCCCAGGAGGGAGACTGGAGAGTTTTAAAAATCAAGAAAGCCGTCCTGACATGGAGACCTCTCTGCATGGAGACGGGGAGTGGCAGCAGCATGGAGAGCCGAGCGCCGGGGAGACCGTGAGAGGAGACGAAGGCACAAATGGTGACTGCAGGCCAGGTGGAATAAAAGGGATCTCATTAACGTCTTGCCCAGCTCAGCTCCCTGGGCACGGTAATTAAGAGCTGCTCCCAGGGGAAACAGCTTCTGTTCCCTGCACCCTCCAGATTCCTACTTCTGCGGGAGCAATTCTTGAAGTCAAGTTCAAGTGTATTTATAGCAGAAGCAGCCTTGCCAGCACATCCGGCTTAGTCCCAAGTGCTGCGATTCCAGGTGTGTTGGCTGATGGCGGCTGGGTGAGACAAGACGGAGGCTGCTCTCTCCCCACTGGGCCTTGAGGGGCTCACTCAGCTCAGCGGCAGCAAAGCAAGGAGCACAGAGCAGCGGGGAGAGGTCTGTCTCTTTATCCTCCTCTCCATGAGACAGATGCTGAATCCCACATCCCCACACTTCAGCAATCCCAGAGGCCAGTGCGTGCCCTGGCTTCCTTTCCTGGCTGCCCTGCCAGCCCAGAAGCGGCGGCTGCTGCTGAGCCAACACATCTCCAGAGCACCCTGTCTCTCTCCAGTACCAGACAGGGAATGGCTCACTTGGCAGGCAGGCGAAGCGGGGAAGGAAAGAAGGAGGAGCACTGGCACTGGGCATGGCAAGGAGAGACACCCTGCAATGCTGAAGATCACGGAGAGGAGAGAGGTACAGGGCAAGAGAAAGGGAAGGTCTGGGTGGCGGGGCTTCCTGTCATCAGGACCTAGACTGCATAGACTTAGTGGGAAGGGATGCTCCTGAGACAAGAAGCCCCATCCCGTTCCTGGGATTGCCGTGTGGGAGGCTGCACAACAATAGATTTGATGGACGGGTCAGGGCAGGGGCACAGAAAGATCTCCGAGAGGTTTTCGTGCTGTGGTAAGGAGTCCCTCGCAAAAAGAGACCGTAATGAGCCTGTGGTTACAGCACATGTGTGAGAGTGAGCAGATCCACCTTCTATTCCTGGCTCTGCCATGGACTTGAAGCTTGAACTCTGGCAAGTCATCGGACCTCTCTGGGCCAGGAATTTCCCTCTCTCTAAGGGGAGGATAACAGCTTCCCAGCTCACAGGAGCGTTTGGAGGCTCACCACTCAACAAGGTGCTGGCACTGCTACTCGGGATGCCAAACATAACTGTGTCACTTGTGCATTGCCCTGCCCCCAGTAGCCAGTTGTGGGCACCCGCTGTGTCTCTCCACCCACCACGACCATAAGCTCTTTGGGGCAGAGACTCTCTATTGCACATGTGTAGTGTGCCTCGCCCAATCCCTCATCAGGGCTGCCACAATGCCAAGATGAGTTGAGCTCCTCAGATGGGAGGCACTAAACAAGTGCAAAGCAATGTTACATTTTCTAAATTAATCCTCACTTTCTTTGCCATGATGTTTCAAATGTCTTCAGCCCCTCAGACAAATCACTGGAGGCTGTGCGTTGAAAGCGGAGGGCTAGTAACCATATCCTCCTCTTTCAAGATCGGCATCTCACAAGATAACAGGCAAAAAATGCCAACACTCCCGAAGCTGATCTATAACCCATTGCTTCCACAATCCCAGCAGCTAAACGCATCACAAGCCAATTTTAAATGGCTGTCGGGTCAGTTTCTAATGGATTAACATCGGAAGGAAAGAAGAACAAAAGCAGCACCAGGAGAAATAATATGACCCTGCCATTCTCAGTTTGGTTCATTCAAGAGGTACTTGCAGTTAACAGTAACACTTTACACTTTAATAGTGCCTTCCATGGCTGATTCTCTAAGGTAGGTAAGTATTGTCCCTGTGATGTTGCACTCCATATGTTTATGGAAATATGCTTCTGAGTATGAATATAATGTAACTGGAGTATGCTTTATGCATAAGGTCTCTTGTAAGGTATCATTACAAAGCTTATAATCTACTGAGTGTGTTCATCCTATTTGTATGTATGTATCATTCTTGTATCTAAAACTAGAAATATGAAGTATTACTCTGAAGTCCTATTGTAATTATGCAAAGTGTGGGTCATTAATGGTGGCTTGGAATCTTGATGGTTCCCATTAACTAGGACAATTGGTTGTGAATGGCTCTGTTTACTTGCAAAACTTCCTGGGTATGTGCTGGCCAGCCTTGGAAGAATGGAAACTAGGGGTCTCACAGGACATGTGACCATGTCACATGATACTGGAATCCATCTTAAACCTAGTGCTTTTCCATTTAGAAGGAGGGGTGGGAACCCAGAAAGAAACAAAGGATTCCCGCCTTGTGCCAAAGCTATAAAAGGGGGTGGAACAGAACAAAGGGGTCCCAGTCATGTGGAATCCCCTGCTTTTCACCTAAGATGCCTGCTGGAACTAACAAGGTCTGTACTGGAAAAAAAGATTGGGCCCAAACTAGGAAGGAGTCTAATCTGTGAAAGAAGCTTATTGGAACATCTCTGAGGGTGAGATTTACTTGTACTCAGTTTCTTAATGTGTTAGGCTTTAGACTTGCGTGTATTGTTTTATTTTGCTTGGTAACTTACTTTGTTCTGTCCGTTATTACTTGAAACCACTTAAATCCTACTTTTTATACTTAATAAAATCACTTTTGTTTATTAATAAACCCAGAATAAGTGATTAATACCTGGGGGAGCAAACAGCTGTGCATCTCTCTCTATCAGTGTTATAGAGGGCGGACAATTTATGAGCTTACCCTGTATAAGCTTTATACAGAGTAAAACGGATTTATTTTGGGTTTGGATCCCATTGGGAGCTGGGTGTCTGGGTGCTGAAGACAGGAGCACTCGCTAAGTCGTTTTCAGTTAAGTCAGCAGCTTTGGGGATGTGGTTCAGACCTTGGGTCTGTGTTGTAGCAGGTTAGCGTATTTGGCTCAATAAGACAGGGTTCTGAAGTCCCAAGCTGGCAGGGAAAACGGGCTCAGAGGTAGTCTCAGCACATCAGGTGACAGTCCCAAGGGGGTCTCTGTGACCAAACCCGTCACAGTCCCCCATCGTACAAATGGGGAGACTGAGGCAGAGAGATGCAGGGGTAATATTTTCTAAAGTGGCCATTGATTTTGGGTACCCAACTTGAGACACCCAGGGCCTGATTTTCATACTGCGCTGAGCATTCACCACAGCAGTTAAAGTCAATGGGAGCTACGGATGCTTGGCACTTCTGAAAATCAGGTCCTAAGTGTCTCAAGTTGGGCCCTCCAACAATGAGGTATCCAAAATCCACAGTCATTTTAGAGGTGGCTGTAATTGACTTGTCTGAGGAAACACGTTGAGCCAATGAGAATCAGGCAACGAACTCCTGACTCCCAGTCTCCTGCTCTAACGACTAGGCAGCTCTGCCTCCCACTTCTATATATCCATTGTATGTGGGGGCAAGAACTGCTAGCTACAAAGCCATACACGGCAGATTCCAGGCTACCAGTTCTGTAGATAGTAAGGTAAGGTGGTTACAAACTCCAGTGGGTACAAGCCACTAGCACAGCTCCAATGCACCGAATATCCAATTCTACGGTGACCCCTTTAATCACCTGGTTGCAGCACTAATGTCAATATATGTCTCAGTCAAATTTGATCAAAAGGCAGGACAGAGAAGCTCCAGTTCTAAGAGGGAAGGAGGGACTCTGGCTGCAGCCATGTCTGAAGGGCACACTGACCTTTTCAATTTTCAGAAGAGTGACTTCAATCAAGATGCTGAACTTTTTCACTGCAGCCAAACCCTTCAATAGAGCGATGATCCATTTGTCGATGTTCTTCCCTAGGGGCCAAGAGACCCAGTCAATCATCCTATAATGGAAAACAAATATGTGGAATAATGACTTAACATATGCATTATAAAATCCATGATGTCCCGGACAACCCCGTCACCTCCAAAATCCTATCCAGGAGCTTGGGACAACCCAAAAAGAAACTGCCCCCAAATAAACCATCCCATGTTTTACACTAAGCCCAGTGACTGCTGGATTAGGATTTTGGTAATTCAGGCCTCGTCTACACTGGGCGGGGAGGGGTCGATCTAAGAAACACAACTTCAGCTATGAGAATAGCATAGCTGAAGTCGACGTATTTTAGATTGACTTAGAATCACTTACTTCGCATCCTCGCAGCATGGGATCGACAGCCGCGGCTCTCCCGTCGACTTTGCTTCCGCCTCTCGCCGAGCTGGAGTTCAGCAGTCAACGGGAGAGTGATCGGGGATCGATTTATCGTGTCTACACTACACGCGATAAATCGATCCCTGATAGATCGATTGCTACCCGCAGATCCGGCGGGTAGTGTAGACGTACCCTCAGTCAGCACTACATAGCCGTTAAGAAGGCCTGATACAAAACCTATTAAAGTGGATGGGGAGTCTTTCCACTGGTGATTGCATAGAATCATAGAGTTAGAAGGGACTGCCAGGATCATCTAGTCTAACCCCTGCCAAGATGCCGGATTTGTTGTGTCTAAACCATCCAGACAGATGGCTTCAGCCTCCTTTTGAAAACCTCTAGTGAAGGAGCTTCCACAACCTCCTTAGGCATCTGTTCCAATGTCCTACTGTTCTTACGGTTAGGAAGTTTTTCCTGAGCTGGGTTTCAATGGATTTAGGATCAGCTTATAGTTAGGCTTGGCAGAATTTCAATATTTTTTATTATAACGTCAACAGATAATATCAATGTTTATCTTGAAGCATTTTTTTCTATTTTTAGCTATTTAATTTTGTATAGTTGCAGGAAATTATGTGGGGGCTCAGACTCTAATTATTTAATGACAGTATCTGTTGAGATTCAAAAAGTTAAAGCTTTACAATTGTTAGTGTTAAAACATCAATGGTCAATATCACATGTCAAAGTATACAGTGTAAATATCCTTAAATCAAACTCTAATCAATTCTCAGGCAGCATTTTTCTTGCTTTGCCTATTTGTAAATTTAGATTATTATCAAAGGAAATATTTTATCATCATTTGTGTGTGTTCATGAAACCATCTCGGGTTCAATGAGCTTTCATCCAATCACAGGCAGGTTTCCGATGGAACCCTGCATAGGTTCCTGGCAGGTGATGGGGAGTCCAGGTTTCCAGGTTCCACAGCTCTGGGGCAGCCCCATCATGGCAGAGTTTCCTGCCTTCCTGCCGTGGAGCTGAGGAGCGCAGAAGCCCCAGCTCTAACTGGGCTCTGTCCCCATATTCACAACCTGGAGCCAAAAAAAAACCCTGAGAGACCCCGCTTGAGCAGCGGTGGAAGGGAGCAGAATCATGTACATTTCAGTCAGCTGCCGCAGGTCCTGGGAACACATTTTGTTTCAGAAACACCACGTGTCTGTGGTTCTGAAATGAAATTTTTTGAAATTTCCCACGAACCAGAAATTCTAAGTTTCAGCCAGCTCTACATAGAACTCCACCTAGCTCTTAGACAGCGCTTTTCACCAGTAGACCTCAAAGCACTTTACCGAGGAGGTTAGTATCGTGATCCTCATTTTACAGATGGAATAAATATAATGCCACTGAAAGGTAGCCACACAAATACTTATGTGGACAGAGATAGAAACAATCCACTGAACTGCATTGTATAACCAGAGGAGCAAAAGTCCTTAGAGGTACTGAAGATCCAAGGACAATTTTTGCAAGAGGCATTTTTCTCCAATGTCCTTGGCCAAAATATCCCATTCCTCACTCCCCCCATAGCTGTTGTACTGTGTGCTGATTATCCCCTAGCTAGAACCTTCCCACCCCAAAGGTGGCTGCCTTCACCCATCACTGAAAGATTTTTTTTTCTATGTATGTAGTTTCTAAAGCATTCTGAGATGAAAGGGGCTGTATACACATGTAAACTATTACTATATTTGCTATGTGTTGAGCTAGATGGTTCCATGCACAAAAATAAAACCCCTTTATGTGACTTTCAAAGTAATTCCACTTTGAAGAAAGAATGATGTTAATGTAGCTCTCTGGAGCGCCATCAGTTTATAAACAGTCCACCAAAACTTCCGCCTGGCTCCTAAGTGAGCCTAATTACATTTCACGAGCTCTGCTTAATGTTTCGGTAGCAATGAGTAATCATTCATTGTAACAGAGGATTTTACAGGAAAGAGGCAATTGATTTTGCGATGGCTATTTTTGGAATCCGGAGCTCTTAGTGGAATTATCGATTAGAGTCCACAGCGGCATCTGGGATTAGCTCCCCATGAAAAGAAAGAAAAGACCATGGGGGTTGGAAACAGCACTGAAATACAGATGCGCTTTGACTCGGATCACTTTAGACTTTATGAAAACAAACCCCACCCCAGCAA
The DNA here is from genome assembly GCF_028017835.1 of Emys orbicularis. Lineage (NCBI taxonomy): Eukaryota > Metazoa > Chordata > Testudines > Emydidae > Emys > Emys orbicularis. The sequence continues at coordinate 353,747,915 of NC_088683.1, forward strand.
GGCAAAGAGAATGTTGTGCAGGTGAAAGGGACGTATATGCAGAAGCCTCTTATTTATCCACAGTCCAGGTATAACGGCTATGCCAGTGAACAGTGCTAGCTCCCCACATGTAGCCTGGGATGGGATGGACGCACCTGGCACTAAAACAGGCAGGGAAGGGGTTAATGCTCTGTATAGGGAGCCAGGGAGAAGACCAGGTCCACTTGAGGGTACCTGCTCAGCCTGCCCTTTATGGAGGAGTGTTTGTACTTGGGCTCATGAGAGCACACACTTAACCTGGAGGACAAGGTGGATGTGGGTATCAAAGGAAAGCAGGAAGTGGCCTCTCTGAGGAGCCCCCAGGATGAAGACTCTCCTAGGCCAAGCCTGCTCAAGGAACCTGGGAGAGGGAGGAGTTCTGGGACTTGGACACAGGCCTGCAGAGGAGGCTGGTGACCCCAGAGAGGAGACTCTATCCCAAGCCTGACCTTGAAGGACCACCTCTAGAATGCCAGATGTTCATTCAGCCCTGTTCTCTAGCTCCTCTGGTCACTTAGGAGCTGGCTCTGTAAACCCTCATTCTTCCTGAGTAGCCCCGCTCCCTGGTTAATGGGTGCTAAAGCGATTAGGGATCAAAGCCTCCACAGCTCATTCACTCCTTGGCATCTCCATTGAGTCTGCTAACAAGGGGGCTACCTCTTGTGTGACTCCAAGATCTGCGCCGAGACTACCACCAATCACCATTAGACGGCAGCCAAGCACCATTAGATGGCAGCTAATTTCCATTTCACCAAGTTAGGGCACATTTGAACCACTGTCCTGCAGGAGAAAAAGGTCCTCTGGCTTTTTACCCATCCAGCCCCCCTTCATTCCACTACTGGAGCAACCAAAAGAGATAGTTCTGCCATTCTAGGATAAAAGATGTACTTGGCTGTGCATTGAGTGGCTAAACCCTACCATGTAATCTGCAAACTAGAGGTTAAAACCATGTCCAGGCAACATACAGGGAAGTTCTACCCTTTGTTATTTTGAACCTTGGCTGCTGTAAGCCTTATGCTACATACAGACTTTGGCTGAAGGGAGCCTGGAATCTATTTCAGGAATAAACACAGCTAGGAAGATTGATTTTTTCCCCCCCTTGTGCAACTGCTATTTAGCCGACCGGACCAGATATAGGCAGATACCATAAGTGCTAATGCAAAGCTGGGACACTGGGTGAACACTGGACATCAATTAGAGAGAGAATCTGACAGACCAGACAAGCACCCTTGCATGCAGGCCAGGGTCAGCAGGGGCTCAACTGCAGGCAGGAAATGGGAGACAGTACAACATTGGTTTCCCTTTATAACCTCTCTCAAGCTAGATGGTTCTAATGCATCCATCGGGGTGGGATCTGGGTGCTACACAGTATCTGAGCTATGTCACCAACCGATTACTAAACAGCCCACCACCTTCTGTAGTTCCTCCGTGCTCCAGGCTTTCCAAGCATGTGGAGCTCCCCGTTCTATAGCTGTGACTTTCACAGGAGCTAAGGTAGAAGGGAGCTGCTGCTCCAGAAGCCAGTCAGTTGTGCCTTACTAGCCACCAACACCAGCATCTGTGATGCCCAGACCCCCCATAGGGAAAACAGCAGCTCTGAGTTCAGGCTGAAGCCGTTTTCACAGCCAGGGTGCGAGCCAGGGATACGTCACCCAGTTAAATAAAGATCCAGTGAAAAAGCACCAGCAGTTGCACTCACCTTGGGCAAGATTTTCAGAAGTGCCTAGTGATTTTGAGTGCCTCCACTTCAGGTGCCCAGCTTGAGACACCTTAAAGGGACTTGATTTTCAGAGGGCAGGTTCTCAGCACTTTCTGAAAATCAGGCCCTTTTAAGGTGTCTCAAGTGGGGAACCTAGAAATCACAAGTCCCTGTTGAAAATCTTGGTCCTTATTTCCAGAGTCCTGTATGCTTGGAGGGTAGTGAGGAGGGATAGCAAAATTCTCCTGTCCCCCCCACACCTCAAACCTTCACACTAGGGCTGTACAGGATACCAGCAAAGAGCATTCTGCTCCTAAGCCTGAGCCCTGGGATGAAATTGCTAGGAAGGGTTGAATGTAGCTATTGGGCAGGTCTTTCTCTGGCCTGAGGATGCACAGCAAGAATCTTCCAGGACGTTCAGTCACCGGTACTTCCTCACATCTCCTACCTACTGATCGCGGTCATCATCTGCACATCCGTTATGCTGTCATCGTTGGTTAGGTTTCTTATGACACCATCCATGAGCTCTAGTGGAACGTACTGGACCACGCTGGCTAAGGCATTCGATGGAGCTTCCTGCTCCTCTGTAAGACATTAGTAAGTACAGACAGCATTAAAGCGGGAAATCCGGTTTACATTATCCTGTCTCTACTGCAAAGGTCAAATCCTTTCTAGCTACACAAAGGGCCGGCTCATCAGCTAGTGTAAATCAGCATAGCTCCATCGACTCAACACTGATCTTTTCTGGGATAGCAGTTCCTATGTTCTTAACGGCACACAAGGCATGCGGTCGTGGCAGACAGCCTGGGTGTTTTGTGACCCTGGAGTGTGCTATTGCTTTTCTAACAGCTGGCCAATTGGTCCCGACCCCTAGATCCCTATGCAAGCAAATTCCCTCTTTATGTTCGCTTTATACTACTCGTTCTCTACAACCTCCAATGGGACATGTGACACTCCACACCTCATATTCACCATAGTGATAGGATTATGATGCATCTTGTACAAAATATGCCATGTGAGGTGTCTATGGAAAAGTTATGGTTTGCTGAATATGATTATCCTATTTGTATCAATGTATCATTTCTATATCTGGAGTTATGAATATTAACTATGTATTTGTATTTCAAATGTGCTTGCACCTGGGTAACACTCATAAAGCTTTACATACAGTCTGCGAGCACACTGTGAATGGCCTATTCAAGTTGCATGGCCCATCAACAAAGACAATGGGCCATGGGGAAAGCTTATCTTCATCTGATGAACTGTCCTGGGGACGCTTCAGTCATCCCGTGAGCAATGGCTGCCACAACTCATCGGGAGCACGCAAGGGCTTGTGACCAGATCACATGACACTGAACTCCATTTTCCTACCTGTATTTTTCCACAAACTGGGCTGGGAACTTGGCTTGGAACAAAGGGGTTCCTGCCATATGGAAGAAACTATAAAAGGGGGAAGTGACATCAGCATGGGGCCTCACGCTCCATACCAGAGAACACCTGGAAACACTTGTGGAACAAAGACTGAACAGGGGAAGTGGGGTCCCAGGCAGGGAAGAAGGAAGCCTGCCTGTGCATGGAAGCTTGATGGCCTGTTTATACTATCTAACAAGATGAGACACTGCTTGATTCAAATCCTATCTAGTGTATAAGACTTAGATTGCGATTTTGTTTATTTCTTAGGTAACCATTTTTGATCTGTTTGCTATCACTTATAAGCACTTGAAATCTATCTTTCTGTAGTAAATAAATCTATTATATATTTTTTACCCAAAACAGTGTGGTTTGCCTGAAGTGCAGGGAAAACCTCAGCTCAGTTAACAAAGGCTTGTGCCTGGTCCGCTTCACATCAAGGGAGGGGTGGACTGGGTAATAAATTCATGCTGGTCAGGCTTTTGATCAGGGCAGGACGGTATAGCTCTGGGTCTTAGGCTGGGGAGCTGGAGATATTTTGGCTGGAGTCTCTCAATTGTTGGTTCATGCAGTGGCTGGCAGAGCATTCATGAACACAGCTGGATGTGACCCCTGCCTGTGAATGTTTGTGTGAGGACAAGCTTGGAGGGCTTTGTAGCTTGTCACAACGTCACAATGTGAGAGGGCTCAGCAGTACCCCAGTTCCAGGTTGCACCCCAGGGTGGCCCGTCCCAGGATGATCCCTGGATATTTACACCCTGGGGCATGCTTCAAGGCACAAGGCCAAGGGTGAGGTTCCAAAGCACCCAGGGCAGAGAGGTGCCCAGCTCGCACTGGAGTTTGTGGGAGTGGAGAATGGGCATTTACTGCTCACAGGGAATCAGGAGCCCCACTATGGGAATCTTTCCACTGGCTTTGCCTGTAGTTGAGTTGGGCACTATATCACTGTTTTACACCAGCACCCTGGTCAAATTTCAGCTTGCGTAATTAAAATTCTGCCTAAGTTTCTTCTGCAATCTCAACTGGATAATATATTCATCACTTCCTGGCCTAAACGATTGGGTAGGGTTGCTGTGGACTTACTGTTGCATGTCAGTAGCAGATGATGCCATTCCTATTTTATAGCCTATGCAACTGTGTGTCTGTTTTATTAAGTTCCTGAAATGCCAGATCTTTTAGGACAATGTAAAATGTAAGATGGGGTCGGCAACCTGCGACACACAGCCCATCAGGGTAATCCGCTGGTGGGCTGCGAGACATTGACTGGCCACAGGCATGGCCCCCCCGCAGCTCCCAGTGGCCGCAGTTCGCCATTCCCGGCCAATGGGAGCTACGGGAAGCATGCTGAAGGTTGCCAGCCCCTGACGTAAGACATTCTATTTCATTATTAGCACATGGCTGAAAACACACTGTACTGTTTTTACCTGTTGAAGAAATGATAGTAAAAAGCTCCTTCAAGGATGGCAGAATGGAGGAAGTCTGAGCTCTCCAGATCTTCTGCAACAGTCCGCTCACTTTGTTCACATGGTCTAGAAACTCCATGATGTCATCTTCTCCTTCTGAGATGCACTGGAATTGCCCGATGCACCGTATCAGCTGCTGGCAAAACAAAATCTGGTGTTTGCCTGTGGGAACACATTGAGGATGCAGGGATAAGAGCTTACTGATCTTAGCGCACTGCTTGGGCCCAGGCCGCTCGCAGACTTTGCGGAGCACTTCAATCCTCAGCAGGCTGAAAATGTCACTAGCTGACGGGCTTTCCAAGACAAACTGCAGTCCCAGGTGGATATAATCTAATACGTAAGGGCTCCTTTTCCCCGCAGGCCCGTAACCTTCCTGGAGGAGACTCAGGAGGAATTGGACATTGAAGAACTCCTCAAACTCCTCCGGGTGGTAGTGGCCATAAACTTCCAAAACTTCTTTGCCGATCTCTCTCTTAAACTTGGTGTCGCCCATGAGGTAGAGCTTGGTGGAGAGTTCTAGCATAGACCAGCACTGCTCGCTGTCCATGGGCTGCTTTATTGCCTCGATGACGCGTCTCACTAGCCCTTGTTTCACGTTGTTGGGGTAGGAAGACATCATCACAGCTTCTAGTATCTTGTCCATTTCCGCTTTCAGACTCTGAAACAATGTGAAACAGCAGCACGTTAGTCCAGTTTTACTTTACCACCCAAAGCTACTGAGCACCCATGGCTCCCGCCGGCTTCTGCAGGGATGGGGTTGGGCGCTCAGCACTTCTGAAAATCCAGCCACTTTTATTTAGGCGCCTAATTCTCGATTTCGGAGCAGCGTTGTCAGATTGTAAAATTTTAGCCTGTGTGCCTTCCCCGGCTCCCACTCCTCACCCTCCCATGTTATATAATATTACATTGAGAGAGTCCTATTAGAGGAGGAAACACCTTGATTGGTCCCTCTCCTAATATGCATGGTGACAATCAAGCAATAAAGACACAACTCGGAGCTGATTCTGAGATACGGGGATGATCCTCAGATTAGACAGGGCCAAATTGTATCACTAGAGCAGGGCCATACAGCTGTCTTAATCAATTCCCTGGGGATTCCTCTGGCAGAGTGTAAAACTGGCTCTACGCTAAACCCTCCCCTGCTCCTGGTGTAAGGGGGTGTGGCTTGGGGGAAGGGGCGTGGTCGGAGCACCACTGCACTTCAGCAATCCCTGGGTGCTGTAACAGCCCCTTTGGGCTGTGGACAGTCAGCTGCAACTAAGAGCAGCCTTGAGGTGTTTCTTACCAGGAGCCAAGTTGGCCCCAAGATCAGGCAGCTGCAAAAGTGACCTGGGTCCTGCAGCAACCACAGCTCGACCAGATCCAAGAATTGGAGAGCTCTGCAAAGCTACCCTGCTGTCATCTGCATGACTATCGACATCTACTTCCTGGACAACACTGACGATCTCGTGTCATTTCTACCCCCTAGAGGTGCCCGGCTCTGGTCACTGTGCTGAAGTGTCTTTACTGTGGCTAAAGATATCCGTCGGTCTTTTTGTGTGTGTCAGATGATTAAATTGCCAGATATGTATTTTAAAGAGCAGCCTGGGATGACACAGGTGAAAACACTCCCAATTTTGGAGACACCCTTATACTCTTTTTTGAGTTCACACAGCCTCCCCGTCCCCGTAACTGGAGGCCATTTTCTATTCATGCCTGCAGACCTACCGTTCCAGATCATCATCGCAACCAACTCCCCTGCACAGCTTGCAGTGACTCACTCCCCATCTCCAGCTGTCAGCCTGGGAAAATCTCAGCACGAGACTGAGTGAGGGCCTGTTAGCTGCAGATCTGTCCCACGTGATTCTGCACCTGGCTCGGACTCTGCAATCTCATTTCCTCCCATTTGTTTTGTTAGGAGTAAAACCATAACAAATCCATGGCTACTTGTTGTCTCTGTGCCAGGCACTATGGTCACTCGGAACGTCACAGCAGGGAAAGAACCCAGATCTCCCTGCTCCGGAAGTATGGGCCTCTACCACCTGAACTAAGAGGAATCTTCTTTAGCTCTTTGCAGTACAGGGTCCGTGAGACACTGATAAACAGTTCCAATGGTAGCCAGTCCTGGGGCTTTGGTAGAGGCTGATGCACTGGGATGACTAGGGTTGCCAACTTTCTAATCGCACAAAACAGAACACCCTTGCCCCGCCCCTGCCCTGCCCCTTCTCCAAAGCCCCACCCCTTCTCCAAGGCCCCACCCCTGCTCATTCCATCCCCCCTCCCTCTGTCGCTCACTCTCCCCCGACCCTCACTCACTCATTTTTACCAGGCTGGGGCAGAGGGTTGAGGTGCAGGGGGGGTGAGGGCTCCAGCTGGGGGTGTGGGCTCTGGGGTGGGGCTAGAAATGAGGGATTCCGGGTGCAAGAGGGAAATCCGGGCTGGGGCAGAGGTGCGAGAGGGGGTACAGGCTCTGGGAGGGAGTTTGGGTGCGGGAGGGGGTTTAGGGCTGGGGCAGGGGTGTGGTGCGGGTGCGGGGTGCAGGCTGTGGGAGGGAGTTTGGGTGCGGGAGGGGACTCCAGGCTGGGGCAGGGGGTTGGGACGCAGGTGGAGATGAGGGGTGTGGGCTCAGGGTGGCGCTTCCCTCGGGGGCCTCCCCGGAAGTGGCAACATGTCCCTTGGCTCCTAGGCGTAGGGGTGGCCAGGCAGCTCTGCAAGGTGTGCACTGCTTCCGTGCACAGGCCCCACCCCCAGCTCCCTTTGGCTGTGGTTCCCAGCCAATGGGAGCTGCGGAGCCAGCGCATGGGGCAGGGGCAGCACATAGAGCCCCCTTGGCCGCCCCTGTGCCTAGGAGCTGCAGGGACATGTCGCCGCTTCTGGGAGCTGCCCAAAGCCAGGTAGGGAGTCTGCCAGCCCCACCAACTGGACTTTTAATGGCCTGGTCAGTGGTGCTGACCGGAGTTGCCAGGGTCCCTTTTCGACCGGGTGTTCCAGTCAATAACCGGACACCTGGCAACCCTAGGTATGACCCTCAGAAGAAATAGCACTGTGGCATCCATGCTGAGGATGTTAACCTGTCCCACGTGAGCTCAAGCATTTCAGGCACTGTTGGGGTACCCTGACGGGGGATATGGATGTTCAAGCCCTGCACTCTCACAACCACCCTCCCCCCATTGCGGGATATGTGCCACCCCCTACCAGCCATCTCCCGTGCCACCCACTGTTCTCCTGATCCTGTGGGGGAAAGCAGCTATGGGTAATGCCTTCCATGGATCCCCAGCCCTGCCGCTTCCTCAGCACTCTGACTGCGTGAGGAGCCTCCTCATTTGTGTCTCCTAGCTGGTACACCAGAGAGAGGTCACCAGCCGGAGGAGCTACCAGGAGAGAGAGGCTGGTACCTCTGCTCCAAGGAGAGACTCCCTCCCTGCCCCCATCTAACAGATCAGCAGTTAATGATTTAGGAGGGTTAGTAAGTTCTTGCAGAGGGATGTGTGAAAACACTGACTTGCTGGTGGAGTGGCACGGAAGGAGACCTGCTCTGAAGCCTATGCTGGGCCTGCATTGATGTAGGGCCTGGAAAGTGAGGCCAAGATATTAGACTCTGATGTGCAGTGCAATGGGGAGAGAGTAACTCTGATGTTCTGGGTCTTGAACCCAGGCCCAGGAGTCGCCAGGCAGCTGCCACATCCAATGGCTACTGAAACTGAGTGGGCTAAGAAGCTACTAGAGCTATAACCTCAGCCATGGCACCACCCATGGGAGCTCTGACGGGAGGATCACCTGACTCCACTGATTGGTCCAACCTCGCTACTTAAGCCAGGAGGAGGAACAGGCCGTTTGTCTGAGCAACAAGGTGTTTGCCTGCTGTAGCTGCATTGGACTCTGCTTGTGCCGGCCTCCTGCTCTGCTCCTGGCTCCTGTTCCCACCGGGCTCCTGCTCTGTGCTTGATCCTTGCCTCTCCTCCTGCCCTTACACCTCGCCTCCAATCCTCAATGATCAGTCCTGGCTCTCTGACCCCAGCCTCTGACTTCTGACCCTGACTCCAGCTTGGCCCTTGGCTCTGGCATTTGTCATCTGACCTAGGCTCTGATTCTCAGCTTCGATTCCTGGTTCTGACTCTGGCTTGACACCTGGCTCTGGTAATTGGCAGTTGACTCTGGGGCTGACCCTTGGCTTCATTCCCCAACCTGGATGCCTGCTCTGCCCACTAGACCCAGGGCTGGCTTTACCATGAGGCGAACTGAGGCGGCCGCCTCAGGTACTAGACTGTGTGTGTGTGGGGGGGGGGGGGGCGCACTAGGACCCAGAGTGTAGAAAATTGTGTCTGCTGCTGGTGCATATGTATTCTCTCTGCTCTAGATGCACAGAGATGGTGGAGTGCAGTGCTGGAGGAAGGAGGGCACAAGAGACATAACAGGCAGGCAGGAGAAAAGGTGAGAGGGAATAACAGAAAGCAGCAGGAGCTGCAGGGAGAGAGAGGAGGAGGAGTCTCTTATGTACCTCTCTAGCACCCCCAAGAGCCTGGACTGATTAACACCAGCTTCTCAGGGAGCTCCCTGTTTCCTGCTGCTTCCCTGAACCCACTTGAGGAGAACAGTCAACTGAAGTAGTAGGAGCCAGTTAGGCCTGTAAGATGCTGATATCTTCCCTCACTTAGGCCCTGCTACCAGCCTGCTTATTTGTCCCCTTCAACTGAGTGTTGAGAGCCACTATAGCTGGCACAGAACAGCAGTCATGAGTGAAAGAAGAAAACGCCCCTCTGGGGCAGCAGTCAGAAAAAGAAAGAAAGCAAAGGAAGCTTTTCTCTCTAAGCAGGAAGGAGCTCTCCTGAGATACTTAGACACAAATGTTCACGGTGAGCCCTCCGGCCCCAGTGAGGATGTGAGTGGTGAGGAGATGCCTGATCTTCCAGTTAGTCAGAGTGCAGGTGACCTGGCAGCTACTGCAGCATCCATGTCTCCATCTCAAATGGATGTAACCATGCACATTCCTGAAGAAAAGTGTAGATCAGAGAAGAGTGTGGTGGACACGCAAGAAATGGCTGCAGCTGAGTTTAGTTCCTGAAGTCTAGATGATCCAGGATTGTGGACCCACTTGAGCAGTAGCCTGAGGGACTTCCTTGTACTGCATGGGCCACAGCAAGTGAAAAATGTCATGTTCCCCAAAGACAATGAAAATAGAAGTTTCCATCCAACACATTACTGACATGAAATCCCCAATGGTGACAAAGTGGAGAGGCCATGGCTTAAGTACTCAAAAACCCAGAATGCTGCATACTGTTTTTGTTGCAAACTCTTCCAGTCGAATGTTCCAGCCACACTGGGTTCTACAGGAACAAAGGACTGGAAAAATCTGACTAGAAATCTGGCATGCCATGAGAAGGCAGCAAATCACCAGAGAGCATTCCATAGGTGGAAAGAGCTTGAGATGAGACTAAGGTTAAAGGCCACCATAGATGATCAGCGTCAAGAGAAGATTGCATCAGAGTCATGTATTTGTCCTTTGAATAAATGCAAGATAAAATACTTAGAGCCTGATCCTAAGAGGGGCTGAGTGCCATCAACTCCGGCTGGCTTCAATAGCCCTTGAGAGTGCTTAACACTTTGCAAGAGGCACCGAGAGACCAACAGATGCATACACACCAAGACACTCCATGGTGGATTATGGGGTGGAGAGACTGGGCCAGATCCACTACTGGTGTAAACTGGCATAGCTGCATGGACGTTATACTGCTCCGTTTGATGCTCATTTTGTAAGTCCAAAAAAAGGGAGACAAGCAGTGAGGAGAGAGATGGATTTTAGTTGAATCCTCTATGTCTCTGCACACATGCAGGGAAACTCAGTTTGAAGAGCCCAGAGACATCCAGAGGAGGGGTGTGGTAGTTACTGGACGTGCTCTGTAGCTGTCTCTGAAGCTAGGCAGAGGATTTCCATGGAGGGCAAGCAGTCTTGCAGTTTCTGCACATTTGATCAGAACTCGGGGGGGGAGGGGCAGTTATAAATATGCGATTTGGAAACAACTCTGTGGATTCAGCCTCTAATCAACACAGGACCAACAGATGTCTCTGCTCAGATACTATGGTGGGGTGTCAGAGAGTGACCGGTCCCTTTAAAGGGAGGTGGGGCCAGCTCCACCCCTGGCATAATTAATTAGCTGCTTCCCAGCCTGAAAGGGCAGGACTATGGGGGCTCTGGTGATATATTAATAGCCAGCTGCACCTCATAAAAGGGCATCAGTCTGGTGTGGAAAATCCTGAATTGGGGCTGCAGGAGAATGGTGCTCCAGGGGGAACCAGTACTCTATACCTGAGTAGGGGAAAGCCCAGAAAGGGGCTGGGAACAGGGTGCAGAGGGTGGGTTGAACTTAAAGAAGCCCTGGAAGGGCAGAAGAACCCTTTTGTTTGTTGGGATTTTTAGTTGGACTTTTGCTATGCTGGAAAGGGTTAAGTTGGACCAGAGGACTAAGCCATGGCGCCATCTCCAACCTGTGTGGGGAGGGGTGAGGGAAAATGGAGACAGGGAGTGCCTGCAGCACCATGGTTGGCCAGCAGGGGGTGCTACATGGCAGGTGTGCCCTATGACAGAGGGGCTAGATAGATGTGGAGATATCCTATCTCCTAGAGCTGGAAGAGACCTTGAAAGGTCATTGAGTTCAGCCCTCTGCCTTCACTAGCAGGACCAAGTACTGTTTTTGCCCCAGATCCCTAAGTGGCCCCCTCAAGGATTGAACTCACAACCCTGGGTTTAGCAGGCCAATGCTCAAACCACTGAGCTATCCCTCCCCACTCGCTCATATAGATTAGATGGCTGCAACTTGGTACCTGGATAGAGAGGATTTCAGTATCCTAGGCTGTCAGGGCAGCACCTGCCATGAACAAACTTACTTAGAAACACCCCCCCCCCCCCGTCAATAATTTACCAGCCCCCTAACTACAGAACAAGGTGTCTGAGGAGTTCAGCTCTGTTTACGTTTAGCTGCTTTGGCTTCCTCTCTCTCTACCTTCAATGTTTAGAGCCCTCTCTAGCTCTCGCTGGCTTTACTCCCACTGAGGTACAGCAGCCTATGATGGGATTCTGCCCAGCTCGTGTGGGTTCTCTGTTTTCCATAGTGCTGCCAGCCTGCCCAGCCTTTACTGGAAGAGAATAATGCAAATCCTGGCTGCTCATCAGGGAAACGCTGGGTTTTTGTGTTATACAGTCAAAGTGATAAGGGAGCCAGAGAGCCAGAGATGGAGACTGCCGAGTCAGGTGGAGTTTGCCGTTTGTCACTGCCTGAACTCACCATATATGGGATTAGAAGGGAGACCTGCTGAAAGAACAAGGATTTCACTGGAACAGTTCAGAACGTTAAAGTCAGATTTGTAGCCAGGCACTGGATGAAAACACTGAGCAGGAAAACCCATGAAAAATATTATTTAATCAAACAGATAGAAATAATTGTGTCTTTTAAGACAAATCTATTATAGTGCCTTGCTGCTACCTGTACAAACACAGTAAGAGCCAGTCCTCGACCTGCAGAGATAAATCTAGACCAATGGTTCCCAAACTTGTTCTGCCGCTTGTGCAGGGAAAGCCCCGGCGGGCCAGGCCGGTTTGTTTACCTGCCGCATCCGATCGTGGCTCCCAGTGGCCGCAGTTCGCTGCTCCAGGAACAAGTTTGGGAACCACTGGTCTAGACAGACAAGAAAGACACTGGGTGGGAGAAAGGAAGAATTATCCTCATTTCACAAATGAGGAACTGAGGCGTAGGGTAGATAAACTGACTTGCCCAAGGTCACAAAGCAAATCTGTAGCAGAGCTGGGAACAGAATCTAGATTGTTTGCAGCCCAGCCCACCCCTAACTGGAAGATCACTCCTCCTTTCAACTTTTACCCAGCACTGCAGATCTACATGACTAGATTACACAGCCGAGTTAAACCATTTTCTACTGGTCAAAGCACAGGTCTGGGAGTGAGGAGCGGAGGAGTCTGTTCCTGGTGCGGCCACAGCCTTCCTGTGTGTCCCTGAGGAAGACACTTAACCTCTCTGTGCCTCAGTTTCCTCACTTGTAAAATGGGGATAATAATACCTACCTACCTCACAGGGCTATTGCAAGACTTAATTCATTAATGTTTGTAAAGCATTTAAGCTCCTAAAATGTATGATGCTATAACAGTGCAAAACATTAGTGGGAATGGCATAGAAATATACCAGAGAACAAAGGTTATCAAGAGAGGGGTCACGGCAAATTTTCTCAGAGGGTACGGTGAGCCTTCGAGTGAGTGGTGTTGCAACCTGGCACAGATATTTGCAGTGTCCTTCTCACTATTGGGGGGGGGGGGGAAAGAGAGGGGTCCTCCAAGTTAAAAAAAAATCCTAAAGTGGGGTGTGATTCAAAAAAGGTTGAGCACCTCTGCCATCGAAGACTAGAAGGCAGCACTGCAATGGGAGGGTTAGATGACGTAATAGGTCTTTTCCATCTCTAACTTTTATATATTGTACAGAAAAGGTGTCAGACTGTTTGACCCAAGTGATCTTTTCTGGCCATAATATAGAATCAGATTAGAACTGTGGATTTTTTCTGGGCTACCCTGGTTTTTTCATAGATTTTTTCCAGTCAGAAGGGACCATTATGATCACCTAGTCTGACCTGCTGTATAACACAGTCCAGAGAATTCCACTCAGTAATTCCTGCATCAGCCTATATCTTGTGGTCGAGCTAGAGAATATTTTCTCCTAAGAATAGAGCGACTGTTTACTAGTGGAAAAATTCCAAGCCAAAACACAAAGACACACACACACAAAACCCTGTCTCCAGAATTCTTAACCAGCAAACTAACAACTAAACCATTCCACTTATCCAAATTATGACCTACCCCCATGACTGCACACATGCCAGGAAACATCTCCATGCTCATTCTGTTCCCTTCTGCTGGAAGCTGGCTGTTTTGCTCTGTGAAATCATACAAGGCGGTCCCAGCACGTACATGACTGCATCATTCCCAAATGTGCTTGGCCCTACAATGTGGCCACTGAGCCGTGATCCTGGCCTTTCTGTTTTGTGCTAGTTGCTTTTTATTGTCCTCTGCAAATTCACTGGATTATTTTCCCCAGTGCACCAGTCCTGCTCTGCCACTAAGTCCATACTGTAAACAAGAGACAGTTAGCTGTTGCTCCTAGTTTAAATGCCTGCAGTGACTGAATCACGTCCATGGATCAAGCACACATTCGGTTTGTAGGAAATGGGGACAGGGTAGCAGTAAAAAATAAGAAACCCACAAGTGATGGTGTTTCAGCAGAAAGTATTACAATGAGAGGAAGAGATGTAGAGACCAAGGGCTGGCTCTGATGACAGAACTGACCATCTCGTGGTAAGAGAGACTCAAAGCAGGGAGGAAGGATCATCCTGCTGCTAAACAGCCTATTTTAATTACACCGTCCTTCCTGTCCCCTGACTGTTTGTTTCATCCACCTGTCTACTCTTTAGACTATAAGCGCCCTGGAGTATTTCAGGAGTGTACTCAAGGGCAAACTGAGTTTACGCACGTTTCAGCTGGGGAACATGGAGTTTAGTTAAGGTTAGTTTACTCACTTTTGTTTATCATTATCACCACTGGAGCATTTACTGTATATTTGTATGGAGCCCAGCACAATGGGGCCCCAAATGGGTTGAAACCTCTATTGCAATATAAATTCTTATAAGCAATGAAGACAGCAACACTTGTCGTTAAGGTTGTCCAACACTTTCCATTCTAAGACCCTGTTTTCAGTTGCTTATAAAACTTTGCCAAACTTTAACCACCTGAGCTGAAATTTTCCATGCCAGGAGTCTGCCTCACACTGAACAGTTCTGGAAAATTTCAGCTAAAACAATTCAGCCATTCCTCAGAACAAGCTTAGTGGGAAATACTATAAGGCGCTTCCCTCCCCCCACCTAGGTTGCTGGTAGTGTGGTTGGAGAGATTGGCTGGTGGGAGCAGAGGAGGGGGGGAAGGGAGTAATGGATTGAAACAAAGTGTTCCTGTGGTAGGTGATGCTGCCGTTGGCCAGCTCTAGAGGAAGCTCTGGATGCATTAAAGTTTGTTTGATTTATCACTCACTGGAACCTGTGACAGCCAAAATAGTGGGCAACAGCAGAGGCTCCCAATTAGGTGCCTTCTGCCTCAATTTGTTGGCAAGGGGAGCTTAAAAATGCCCTTAAATAGTTTATATCTATCCGTGTATTACACCCAAAAAAAGCCTATGTTAAAAGTACATCCAGGCAGAAATGTCAAGCATTCAAAAGTTAGGAAATGCCAGAATTAAGGCTGTTGTGCTACCTTAATTCGCCCCCCTCATGCATCTACTTTATGATAGTCTTTAATTACATGATCAGGCACTATTTGTCCCACAGGACCCCTGCTCCATTCAGTGCACAGAACAGACTTGCTCTGGGGAAGAATCAGGGTTATGTAGTGAAGGAGGCTGTTGTCTGCAAGGCCTCTGTCTCATTTGTTGCAGAATTTGGAAGGTGTGCAATGCAGTGAATGAGGGACAGGGCCTACAGGAACAGAAAGGGATGATCTCATAATTAAGGCAGTTGAATGCTGCCCTGAAGAACTGAATTATCTCCCTGCCTCTGCCACTGAGCACCTGTGTGATATTGGGCAAGTCACTTACACCAAACTTTTCCCAGGTGGTCACTAATAGTCTGTTCCTCATTTTCTGGGTGCCCAATTTGAGACCCCGGGTCTGATCTGTAGAAGCGCTGAGCCCTCACGGCTGCAACTGAAGTCAGTGGGAGCCATGCTTTGCACTTATAAAGGGCTGTATAATGCAATGTACTCAATGCCCCATGTGTACAGTGGGAATAACACTACATCAGGGATTCTCAAACTGGGAGTCAGGACCCCTCAGGGGGTCGTGAGGTTATTACATGGGGGGTCGCGAGCTGTCAGCCTCCACCCCAAACCCCGCTTTGCCTCCAGCATTTATAATGGTGTTAAATATATAAACAAGTATTTTTAATTTATACGGGGGGGTCGCACTCAGAGGCTTGCTGTGTGAAAGGGGTCACCAGTACAAAAGTTTGAGAACCACTGTGCGACACTCTGATCTCACTGGGGTTTTGTGAAGATAAATTCGTTAATGTGTGTGAAGCACTGATCAGTGCCACAAACAAGCCCATGAGAACATTAATAATTCTGTACTCAGTACAGAGTTTGGATGGTGTACAGCAAACAATGCCGGGGGCTACAAATTGGAGATTAAAATAAATAATAAACAGCTACTCATTCAGTGAGGACCATCCTTCTTGCGCAGTGAAAGAGGCCAGGTGATCATGTAATTAAAGCCTGTATCATAATGCATATGCTCAAGAGGTTGAAATAATATTGCACAGGCAACCTGAACTCTGGCATTTCCTAACTTTTGAGTGCTTGACTTTGCAACCTCAACATTCTTTTAATGTAGATTTTTGATGTGATAAATGATAACGGTTGTTTTGATGGCCTGGAGTCCTGGGTTTCAGGCCCAGCTCTGCCACCAATTCACTGTATGAACTTAGGCAAGTCATTTTGGGAAAAACTAGTCACTGATTTTGAGTGTCTCAATTTTAGGATGTCCTGCTTCTGATACTTAGGGCCTGATTTTTCAGAGCACCATAAGGGTGCTCAGCGCCTCTGAAATGCAGGCTCAAGGGGTCTCAAGCTGAGTACTCAAAAAACAAGGTGCCCAAAGTCAGTGGCTAGACTTGAAAATGTGGCTCTTGAATTCTCTGTACTCCCATTCCTGCTCAGTAATCTGGGAGTGGTAACAGAAGTATTGTGAGGATTAGTTTACTCATGCCCGCAGAGAGCGTGGAGTTCCTGGGGTGGAAGGAAGATGCTACAGAGGTACAAAGTATTAATGATGATTAGAATAGGGGCCAGAGGTTCCCTTCCACTAGGTGGATCCAACATCAGGGAGAAAGGGCATGATGCAAGCTCTGCAGCAAAAGTCACATAAAAGTCACATGAAAGAGGAACTGCCGGTCTGCTCCCCAGGCGAGCGGCAATGTTCAAAGAGCAGAACAGGAGTGATGTGCATAGAGAACGTTCCATGGACAAGGTAGGCATGGTCTGCACAACATTTTCTGTGCCTCCTGCTCTCCCCAGAACTCACTGTACTAAAGCATGAAATACAGATTTATAGGATGTCTGCCCCACATGGTTCTAAATTATGCCTCTGGCCATGCACACTATTTATGGTGGCATGATCAAAAGCCACGAACGTCCATGAGTGCAGCCAAGCAGCAAGCAAGAATCAAAGAACCTCCCTTAGGCACCTTTGAAAATTCCAGACCTTGTATCTTTCCAGGCAACATGCTCCTGAAATGTTATTTAACTACGTATCTCCAAATCCAGATGATCGCAAGCCAAATTCTGCATATTGTATGCAGCCCTTACTCAGGCACTCCTGGGAGGTGCCGAACACTGAACTCTCTCTGACATCAGTAGGAGTTGAGGGCACTCAGCACTATACAGCTTGGAGCACTCTGTTCCCATTTAGCCACACTGGGGTCTGTTGTACTCCCACATCTGCCCCCTTAAAAAAAAGATTGTTAAGGGGCATAGTTTAGGACCTAAGCATAGGGTTTATAGGAAACCTAATATGAATAGACATGTTTTCACCAACATTTAAAATATGTACTTTGTTTACCTTAAAATGTGTCTCTGCAGTGCTGGACACATACAAATACCTCTGCACTTTAATAATATGCCAGAACTAGAAAGTTAAATTGACTGTAAACAAAATAATGTAACTAACCAGCATCAACGGTGAATAGGAAGCTTGGATTCTGTGCCCACCCTCACCACCTCCTCCCCCCCGCAGCCCGGCTTTATTTTTAATAATCGAAGGTGATCTTTTTAACATAGGTAAGGGATTCTTTTCGTATAGGATTTTTCACAATGGCAGTGTTTCTTTAACTGGGATTAATTTCAATTGAAGTCCCTCCGGCTGTTTTTAAATATATTCATCCCATCCCACACTTTCTAGCAGTAGATTTTCAATAAAGTTTCCTTAGACCATTTTGCAGTGTTTCAGTGTCAGCTCTCCTATTTCAAATCTAACAAGGCTATGACTAGGGTTGCCAGGTGTCTGCTCCCCCAGCCGGAGCCTTCACACCCTCCTGCACACCAATCCCCTGCCTGGCGACTCCAGTCAGCACCACTGACCGGGCTGTTAAAAGTCCGGTTGGCGGCGCAGCGGGGCTGGCAGGCTCCTTGTAGCTCCCAGAAGTGGTGACATGTCTCTCCAGCTCCTAGGTGAAGGGGTGGCCACGGGGGCTTCGCGCATTGCCCCTGTCCCGAGCGCCAGCTCCACAGTTCCCATTGGCTGGGAACTGCGACCAATGGGAGCTGCGGGGGCGGCGCCTGCGGGCATGGGCAGTGCACAGAGCCTCCTGGCCACCCCTCTGCCTTGGAGCCGGAGGGACATGTCGTCGCTTCCCGGGAGCCACTTCAGGTCAGCGCTGCCCAGAGCCTGCACCCCGAACCCTCTCCCATGTTCCAACCCTCTGCCCCAGCTCGGAACCCCTTCCCGCACCCAAACTCCCTCCCGGAGCTTGCACTTGCACCCTCTCCCACACCGCAACCCCCTACCCCATCACGGAGCCCCCTCCTGAACCCCAAACCCCTCATCCCCATCCCAGAGGCCACACCCCCAGCCAGAGCCCTCCCACCCTCCCACACACCAACCCCCTGCCCCAACCCTGAACCCCCTCCCACACCCTGAACCCCTAATTTCTGGCCCCAGCCCAGAGCCCGTACCCCCTCCCACACCCCAACCCCCTGCCTCAGCCCAGAGCCCCCTCCCACACTCCGAACCCCTTGGCCAAGCCCCCAGCCTGGAGCCCCCTCCTGCACCCCAAACCTCTCATCCCCAGCCCCACCCCAGAGCCCGCACCCCCAGCTGGAGCCCTCACCCCCTCCCACACACCAACTCCCTGCCCCAGTCCGGTGAAAATGAATGAATGAGCGAGTGACGGAGGGAGGGGGGATGGAGTGAACGGGGTGGAGCTTTTGAGAAGGGGCGGAGCAGGGGGCAGGGCAAGGGTGTTCGGTTTTCTGCAATTAGAAAGTTGGCAACCCTAGTTATGACAAGTAGATCTTAGATGTTCCTCAAGTTTAAAAAAAATTGTATTGTAGTTAGCACATTTTCTAGGAAGGAATCCAGAATAACTTTAGACTGTGTGATCTGTCTGACAAACTACACCGGGCCCTCGCTAGAACGTGGGGTTTTGGATCCATGCGCAGTCCCACGTTAACACGGGGACCGCGTTACCATGGATTCCAATCAAAGTAATTAAATTTGGGATCCATGCGCGGTCCCGCACTATAAGCAAATTTGCGCTATATAGACGCGCGTTCTAGCGAGGGTCCGCTGTATACCAAAAAGACAAAAAAAACCAAAACACTAAAACCCCACATATCCTGATGATCAAAGTGTTTTCCTGCTTACATATGTCACATATAAAAAAAAAGTCCTGCCGTTACAGACGTCAGGGATTTTAGAGAAGTAGATCAGAAGCCAAGAATCACCCAACTACCTTGTCTTGTCCTTAACTTCAAACTGTCTCTGCTATGTCAACCTAGATGTTACTGTTATTCTTGCTGCATACTCAATATAACTGGGCAATTACACCTTAATCCTGCAAGCTGCTGAAATGCTCCTGTGAGGTGCTAAGTTCCCTCAACACCCATTGAGGTCAGGGGGAATTGAGAGAGTATAGTACCTCAATGGAGTACTCAGCACTTTGCAGGATTGAGCCCTCACTGCTCACACTCCGACGTTCCAGGAGCATCCGAGTAATCAAGATTGTGCTGATGAATGTTGGCAGGAAGTGTATTTCAAAGTCACATGCAAAGGGAATTTTAAATTTCGACCAGGATGCTTACATGCTCATCCAATCAGGGAAGAGAAACAGTAGCATGTGATTTACCTCACCGATCACATCTAACCAATCCAGCTTGACTAGTGTGTATCAGATAGTCACAGAGAACTGTTCCTATCAAGTCGCAGAATTGAAAAAGAAAATTCACAGAATCTGCAATAGATTTGAGGAAGTCTCAGTTTGCCTACAGAGGCTAAATACCATCACCATGGTTTCATCCCTCACCAATATGTCCACATCTCCTCCTATTTTAAGTTTACCTGTCTTTTATCTCTTGTATTTTACAGACCCATCTATCATCTTAGGTTAAGAGGGGCTTGGTTATTCCATTAAAATCACAATAGTTATGGCACACATGTAAAATAATTCCAGGTCAGCAATCTGCATGTGCCCCAAAGCATAATTGATACAATTGCTCTTTATCCTTCTATTCTTTTATTTTTATTTTTACATTCAATTTCTTATAACAGCCTAAGGTGTTAAACCAGGGATCGGCAACCTTTGGCACGCGGCCCGCCAGGGTAAGCACCCTGGCAGACCGGGCTGGTTTGTTTACCTGCCGCGTCCGCAGGTTCGGCCGATCGCGGCTCCCACTGGCCGCGGTTCGCCACTCCAGGCCAACGGGGGCGGCAGGAAGCAACAGCCAGCACATCCCACGGCCCGCGCCGCTTCCCACAGCCCCCATTGGCCTGGAGCGGTGAACCGCAGCCAATGGGAGCCGCGATCGGCCGAACCTGCAGACACGGCAGGTAAACAAACCAGCCCGGCCCGCCAGGGTGCTTACCCTGGCGAGCTGCGTGCCAAAGGTTGCCGATCCCTGTGTTAAACCATATTATTGACGTTGCAGGAGCACCTGGAAGCCCTAATTGAGATCATGGCCCCATTGTGCTAGGAACTGTTTACACACATAGGAAAAGAAAGTCTCTGCCCCGAAGAACTTGTACTCTAAATGGACAAAACAGACAACAGAAATATCATTATCCCTATTATACAAATAGGAAACAGCAAGATGAAGTGATTGGCCCTGGTCACACAGAGAGTCTGCGGCAGAATCAGAACTGACTCCAGATCTTTTGAGTTTCAAGCCAGTGCCTTAAACCTAAGACCCATCAGCATGGATTGATTTTAATCAAAGTGATTTAAATCAGCAAGCAGGAAACCTTGATTTAAATCATGAATTTTAATTATATGTTGCAGGTGTACTTTAGCCTAGCAAAACGAAGGCTGACTGGGGGTATGAATGCTCTCTATATCAGGGAATAAACATCAAGGAGGTTGATTCTCTCTAGCTTATAACCATTAAAACATGTTGAATTGCAACTAAATGTAGCCTTTACACTAAATTTGGTGCTTCTTTTTTGCTAGCCAGGAGGATACACTATATTGGTACATTTATTTAAGCAATTTTTTAATATTTACATTTTTATTATGTTAGAAAATGGTGAATGATGCATTTCTTATTTACTAAATGATTCATTTTTTACTTTCAGTCTGTCAAGTGCTACTTGGATAGAAATTCAAATTCAATTAAAAATGCACAAAAACAGCTGTAACGCTGTATGGACTATGCGTCACCATTTGTAATGTTATGGATAACCATATTACAAAATTGCAATGAGTCACACAAGATATGCCATGTAAGGTATCAATGGAAAAGTTATGATTTGCTAAATATGATAAGCTTATTTATATGTATGTATCACCTTTTTATTGTGAGTTATAAATATGTGTGATATATTGATATCTCAAACGTGTGCTGTGAATCTGGGTGACACCCCCAGACAGACTGGCATCAGCACTATCCAGCCTGCTTCATGGCCCATCAATAGGGTCTTACCAAATTCACGGTCCATTTTGGTAAATTTCACCATCATAAGATTTTAAAATCTTAAATTTCATGATGTTGTAACCGTGTGGGTCCCTATCCAAAAGTGGGTTGTCGGGGGTGGTCACAAGGCTACTGTAGAGGGGATGCAGTATTGCCACCCTTCTGCGCTGCTGTTACCGGTGGCACTGCCTTCAGAGCTGGGCTCCCAACCAGCAGCTGCAGAGCTTCCTGCAGCCGGGGGAGGTTCCCAGAGGTGGGTCTGACCTGGCCCTGGGAGTGGCCCTTGCAGAAAAAGAGGAAATCCCATCCCTCCCCAGCCCAGCCGGAACTAGCAGCTGGAGCCCGGCGCCAGTTAGGAGCCCTTGGCTGGGGTGTCCCAGCTCTGCCCCTCCCCAGCTCTGGGCCCAGCACTTGGAGGTTAAAGGGGCCTTGGGCTGGCTGGGGGGGGGCGGTGACCACAGCGCCCTGAGTGGTTGCCCACATCACCCACCATTGAGGCCGGCCCTTCTCCCTGCAAAATGTGACGACACGCCCCCATGCCATGCCACCCTCACTTCTGTGCTGCTGCTGGCGGTGACACTGGGTGCCCAGCCAGCAGCCGCAGCTTTCCACTCTCTGGCCATCCAGCTCTGAAGGTAGCACAGATGTAAGGATGGCAATACCTTGACCCCCCACTACAATAGCCAGTTTTCATGGGGGAGAGCAGATTTCACAGGGGAGACTAGATTTCACAGTCCGTGATGCGTTTTTCACAGCCATTAATTTGGTAGGGTCCTACCCATCAAGGGCAATCAGCTGTACAATGAAACCATTGAGAGAAGCCACAGGCCAGGGTGGATAAAAATCAATGATTTTTTTTTTTAAATCAGATTTTTTTGATAAAATCCTTTTTGAGGAAAAAACCTATCTAAAGATAGTTTTAATTAAGATACATTATAGCTCAAAGATATCTCATCATGGAATAGGGATTATAAATTCTAATTCAACAGTATGAGACAATATATTCATGTAATGTTTAAGAAAAGTTTTGTAAATGAGTTCCAATAGTTCATGGATTAGGGACCCAATTTTATGGGATTTCCAGGGCTTCTGTATAGATTATTTAGGTTAATCTTTCTATCTACCCAATGGGACTCAGTGCTCAGTCTAGAAGATACTATCAGAGATGCTTAGTTTTGCAGTTCTCAAACTGTGGATTTGTGTCTCCAGAGATAACATGCTTGTTAACAGCAAAAATGTTTTTTTAAAAAATAAATAATATATAGAGGTGAGAAATAACAGACCTCAACCCTATTGTCCCTCTGCAAATTTGTGTACACAGAGTCAATCCCTTACCTCTCTTTAAAAGTGCAAAGTTTCAAAAAGTTCAATGAATAAAAGATTGTCGGGGATGGAATAGATCTGGACAAGGAAAAGAAGTCTGGAGATAAATGTGAGACGGGAGGGACAGGCAGTAGAAACAAAAGTGAAACTGTTTGAGCAGCATTAGGGCTACCATACGTCTGGATTTCCCCGGACATGTCCGGCTTTTCGCTCTTTAAATAGCCGTCCGGGGGGGATTTCTAAAAATCTAAAAATGCCCGGGATTTCCCCCCGGTCGGCTATTTATCGACCGAAAAGCGGCTGACAGGGCGGCCGAGCGCCGCTCGCATTGGGGCCTCGGCAGCCAAAGCCCCTTCCCGGCTCCCCCCATCCCCTGCAGCCTTAGCACGCCGCCCGGCAGTGCTGGGGGGCAGGGCTGTGCGCCTGTGAGGGAACGCGGCGGCGGGGCTGGCAGCGGCGGCCAGAGCCCCTCCCCCGCTTCCCCCTTCCTCCACAGCCTCAGCACGCCGCTCGGCAGCGCTCGGGCGGGGCGGGGCGGGGCGCTCCTTGGGGCGCGGAGCCAGAGACACCTGCCGAGCGGCACGGTAAGGGGGCCAGGGAGCTGGAGAAGGGGGGCAGTCAGGGGACAGGGAGTGGGGGGGGGGTTGGATGGGTCGGGAGTTCGGGGGGGGGCTGTCAGGGGGGCAGGGGTGTTGAGAGGGGTTGGGACAGTCAGGGACAGGGAGCAGGGGGGGTTGGATGGGTCGGGGGTTCTGGGGGGGCTGTCAGGGGGGCAGAGGTGTGGAGAGGGGTTGGGACAATCAGGGACGGAGCAGGGGGGGTTAGATGGGTCGGGGATTCTGGGGGGGCTGTCAGGGGGCGGGAAGTGGGAGGGAGTGCTTAGGGGGCGGGGCTACCCCCCAATGGAGTGTCCTCTTTTTTGAAAGTTCAGATATGGTAACCCTAAGCAGCATATTCCAGAAGTCTTGAGGTCTTTCTGAGTGTAGCCTTCATTGATTTGAGATCTATCATACCATTCTCTCACTAGAAGGGAAAACTTATAATGGCAGCAGGCCATAAAAGAGACCCAGTTTGGGAATATTTTAATGAAGTTCCTCTACCTGTGGGTAAGACAGGCATGCGTGCAAAATGCAAACAGTGCAACAAAGAAATACAAGGCCTGGTTGCCTGAATGAAACAACACCGGGAGAAGTGTTCCTTCTCAGGAGGAAGCTGCATTGAAGATGATGAAAGGAACATGTCTGAACATGCAGGATCTTCCGGTTGGTAAACTTTTTTATTTCGTACTTCTTCCTTAAGGACTGCCTGTCTTCCTTCTGGACTATTCTTGTATTCTCATGTTTGAGCAAAAAATATAGTTGTTACTCTATGGTACTATCATTTTAGATGCAGTTGTGATCAAAAATAAATAGCTGAAATAGGCAGATCTTCCTTTTACAATTTCACCTTTAAAGTAGTACTGAGTGTCAGTGAATGCAATGAGTAATACTAAATGAGCAGTATGGTAATAATTAATAACTGCATCGACTTATTTTGTTTAGGAGAATCCGTCCTCAACATACAGGATTCTGAAGACTATCCACCTTCAAGATCACCATCATTTTCTGTAGTTTCAGAGTTATCTGCCAATGACAGTGTTTCAGTCACATCATGTATGTCACACAGCCACAGTATATCACCTGTAGCAAAAAGGGGGGGAAAAATCTCCATCATCCAGAAACAACCATAGATAAGTTTGCGATAAGGACCAGCAGATTACAAAGAGAGGCAATTGATGAAAAAATTGCCCGGTATGTTTATGCAACAAACTCTCCTTTCTGTATGATTGTGAACCCACACTTCATTAACATGGCTCAGTCATTAAGACCAGGATACAGTCCACCCAACAGAGCAGATATCCTAGGCAAATTGCTGGATAAAGTGTATGTAAGAGAAATTGAACAGTGTGCAAAAGGTCTAGAGAGTGAAATTGGAGCAATGTCCAATGATCTTGTTGTATGTGCTTTTGTGACAACAGAAGGAGGGAATGTCTTCCTTACAGAAACAACTGATACATCAGGAAATGCGCACAACAGCAGAATACTTACAAGAAGTAGCAGTAAAAGCTATAACAAACTGTGAAAAAAAAATTCAAATGGCTAGTACGCAGCTTGGTCACAGACAATGCTGCAAATGCATCCAAGATGAGAAGAAATTATTTAGAAGAGAGCAAAGAGAGTCCCAAGCTAATAACATACGGTTGCAGTGCTCATTTGATGCACCTCCTAGACAAAGACTTCAGTGTTCCAGAAATAACGGCTAATGTGGTTGTGTAGCGGGGTGGACACCCGCTCCTGCCTGGAAGAGCTTGAAAGCAGCCCTGGAGAGGGCTGCAGCTCTAAAAGCTGGGCTGATGGGGGAAACAGCCGCAGCTGGGCCACACCCCAATCAGGCCACAGCTGGCCTGTATAAAAAGGCTGGGAGCCAGGAGCTCAGTCTCCCTCTGCCTGTAGAGGGAGAAGGGCCTGGCTGCAGGGAGCTAGAGACAGGGTACCTGAGTGGAGCAGGGCTGGGGAAAGGCAGAGGAGCTGGGGAGCTCCAGCCTGGAAAGCCCCAGGCTGCAGCCTAGCATAAGGCCAACAGGTACTGGGGGTTGCAGAGGGCAGCCCAGGGGTAGGCCAAGGCAGCAGGTCCAAACCCAACCTTGCCAGTGATGAGTAGGCTGATACTGCAGTCTGCCCCAGGGCGTGGGGCTAGACTATGACTGGCAGTAGCCTTATACTGACGCGAGGTGGGGATAGTGGATGGGGGTTCCCCGGGAAGGGGAGACCCTGAGAGAAAGGGGTTACTGCCAGGGGGCAGCACCCCAGCTAACAGGGCATTGGAGTCCAGGGAGGGACACGGGGGCCAACTGGAAGTGGGACACCGGCCTGCAGAGGGCGCTCCGGCCAGGAAATCGAGCTAATTCCCTGAGAGACCAGCAGGAGGCGCCGCAGTGGTGAGTCCCGCGCCTTTACAGGTTGACTAACTTAATTGCCTTCTATGACGAGATAACTGGCTCTATGGATGAGGGGAAAGCAGTGGATGTGTTAGTCCTTGACTTTAGCAAAGCTTTTGATTCGGTCTCCCACAGTATTCTTGCCGGCAAGTTAAAAAAGTATGGGCTGGATAAATGGACTATAAGGTGGATAGAAAGCTGGCTAGATCATCGGGCTCAACGGGTAGTGATCAATGGCTCGATGTCTAGTTGGCAGCTGGTATCAAGCGGAGTGCCCTGGGGTCGGTCCTGGGGCCGGTTTTGTTCAATATCTTCATTAATGATCTAGAGGATGGTGTGGACTGCACTCTCAGCAAGTTTGCAGATGACACTAAACTGGGAGGAGTGGTAGATACGCTGGAGGGTAGGGATAGGATACAGAGGAACCTAGACAAATTAGAGGATTGGGCCCAAAAAAATCTGATGAGGTTCAACAAGGACAAGTGCAGAGTCCTGCACTTAGGACGGAAGAATCCCATGCACTGCTACAGACTAGGGACCAAATGGCTAGGCATCAGTTCTGCAGAAAAGGACCTAGGGGTTACAGTGGACGAGAAGCTGGATATGAGTCGACAGTGTACCCTTGTTACCAAGAAGGCTAACAGCATTTTAGGCTGTATAAATCGGGGCATTGCCAGCAGATCGAGGGACGTGATCGTTCCTCTCTATTCGACATTGGTGAGGCCTCATCTGGAGTACTGTGTCCAGTTTTGGGCCCCACACTACAAGAAGGATGTGGAAAAATTGGAAAGAGTCCAGCGGAGGACAACAAAAATGATTAGGGTGCTGGAGCACATGACTTATGAGGAGAGGCTGAGGGAACTGGGATTGTTTAGTCTGCAGAAGAGAAGAATGAGGGGGGATTTGATAGCTGCTTTCAACTACCTGAAAGAGGGTTCCAAAGAGGATGGATCTAGACTGTTCTCAGTGGTACCAGATGACAGAACAAGGAGTAATGGTCTCAAGTTGCAGTGGGGGAGGTTTAGGTTGGATATTAGCAAAAACTTTTTCACTAGGAGGGTGGTGAAGCACTGGAATGGATTACCTCGGGAGGTGGTGGAATCTCCTTTCTTAGAGGTTTTTAAGGTCAGGCTTGACAAAGCCCTGGCTGGGATGATTTAGTTGGGGATTGGTCCTGCTTTGAGCAGGGGGTTGGACTAGATGACCTCCTGAGGTCCCTTCCAACCCTGATATTCTGTGATTCTATGAAATTGCAAAATACTTCCGTAACAAGCACTTTGCAGCAGCTGCTCTGAAAAAAGTGGGAGGAACCAAGCTAACTTTCCCACAAGACATGCGATGGAACTCTGTAGTGGACTATTTTGAGTGGACTGTTCAAGAACTGGCCTAATCTGATGACAGTTTGTGAACAAAATCGTGAAAAAATAGATGGCACTGTCACAGCCAAAGTTCTCAACATTGGGCTTAAGAGAAATGTTCAACACATGCTGAGTATCCTGAAGCCTATTTCTGTAGCCTTGAACAAAATGCAGGGAAATAGCTGTTTTATTGCTGAATCTGTTGAAATTTGGAAGGAACTGTGTGAGATCTTAAAAAGAGAAATATGCAATGACAGAGTTAAATTACAAGCATTAAAAAAACAAATGGGACAAGCACTATCTCCAACTCATTTTCTTCCAAATATTCTCAATACTCGGTACCAGGGTCAAACCTTAACAGCTGAAGAAGAGGAGTTGGCTATGACATGGACATCCAGCAATCACCCCTCCATAATGCCAACTATAATAAACTTCAAAGGTAAGGGTGAACCATTCAAGAAATATGTTTGCTGATGATGTTTTAAAGAAGGTCACACCAGTGAACTGATGGAAGTCACTTAAGCACTTGGATTCAGAGACTGTTGAAGTGATAATCTCACTTTTAACAGCAGTAGCTTCTTCGGCCAGTGTAGAAAAAATATTTTCTTCCTTTGGACTAATTCATTCCAAACTGAGAAATCGTTTGGGACCTGAAAAGGCAGGAAAGCTTGTTTTTCTTTTCCAGATTAGGAACAAACAGGAAAGATGACTGTGTTAGCTGCAGAAGCCAATATTTTAAGTTTCTCATGTTGACCTGGCTGACATAGTGGATTTTTTTTTTAAATATTTCATTTAGCTATTTTAGTTAAAAACAATCTTAACAAAAACAAAGCTGATTTTAAAAATCTTGAATGTTTAACTAAATTCAAAAATTCATATGCTTGTTTTGTTAAAATATTATATGTTTACTGTTGAAGAAAAAAATCCAGAATACATAACGTTGTTGTTTTAGTTAAATAAAACAATTTAAATGTCAGTCTGGTGATGTTCTTCTCCTAATACAGCATGGCAAGAAAATCCTCCAAATATTAATGATTAACCTGTTGAATTGGAGATAGTTCACCTCCCAATGACCTCATAAATATCTGCTTCATTTACCAAAGGTAAATGAAATAACCAAACAATCACTCATTTTCTGATATAGCTGTAAAACTAATCTGAAAAGTTTTCAAAATAAATCACTTAAAAAATATATAATGTGTACCTTCTAAAAATGAAACCTACATCTATTTCTGAGTTGTGAAGAATATGTATTAAGGTTATAACAACCAACAAGAATGCACTTTTATGTAGAAATCCATGATTAAATCAAGTCTTCCTGACTAGTGATTTAAATCAAATCCACCCTGCCACGGGCTATGCCTATGAGTCAGCAGGACATGTAGGGACATGCCTCTGGACAGGGGACTACTCTAAGGCTTGGTCTACACTTACCCCCCAAGTCGAAGTAAGGTACGCAAATTCAGCTACGTGAATAACGTAGCTGAATTCGACATACCTTACTTCGAACTTACCGCGGTTCAGACGCGGTCCACACGCGGCAGGCAGGCTCCCCCGTCGACTTCGCGGTACTCCTCTCGTCTAGCTGGAGTACCGCAGTCGACGGGGATCACTTCCTGGTTCGATTTATCGCGTCCACACCAGACGCGATAAATCGAACTCGGAACTTCGATCCGCAGCCGTCGAACTACCCAGTAAGTGTAGACTAGCCCTAAGTGCTTTTCCATACTCATGTGCTGTGAGCTTGTGTTTGGGACAGAGGATGTACAAGCCACATGGCTAACGTTATAAAAAGGGAGCTGCATCGTCTCCATTTTTCTTCAATCCTTCTTCTCACCTCTGGAGTAACTTCTCTACAAACTGAAGCTCTGAACAAAGGACTGATAGACCATCCAAGGTTTGGATGTGTTTCAGAGGGACTTTACAAGGCAGCAAACTCACCAGTGCTGCTAAGAACCTGATATGGACTCTGAAGTCATCTGTATGTATCTGATTGCTTTGACCATTTAACAACTCTCTTCTCTTTCTTTTCTTTTATAATAAAACCTTTAGTTTTAGATCAGGGATTCTCAAACTGGGGGTTGGGACCCCTCAGGGGGTCGTGAGATTATTACATGGGGGGTCGCGAGCTGTCAACCTCCACCCCAAACTCCGCTTTGCCTCCAGCATTTATAATGGTGTTAAATATATTAAAAAGTGTTTTTAATTTATAAGGGGGGTCGCACTCAGAGACTTGCTATGTGAAAGGGGTCACCAGTAAAAAAGTTTGAGAGCCACTGTTTTAGATACTAAGGATTGGCTGGCAGTGTGGTATTTTGGGTAAGATCCAAACTACATAAGAATGACCATACTGGGTCAGACCAAAGGTCCATCCAGCCCAGTATCCTGTCTACCGACAGTGACCAATGCCAGGTGTCCCAGAGGGAGTGAACCTAACAAGTAATGATCAAGTGATCTCTCTCCTGCCATCCATCTCCACCCTCTGACAAACAGAGGCTAGGGACACCATTCCTTACCCATCCTGGCTAATAGCTATTAATGGACTTAACCTCCATGAATTTATCTGTTCTCTTTTAAATCCTGTTATAGTCCTAGCCTTCACAACCTCCTCAGGCAAGGAGTTCCACAGGTTGACTGTGCACTGTGTGAAGAAGAACTTCCTTTTATTTGTTTTAAAGCTGCTGCCCATTAATTTCATTTGGTGGCCTCTATTTCTTATATTATGGGAACAAGTAAATAACTTTTCCTTATTCACTTTCTCCACACCACTCATGATTTTATATACCTCTATCATATTCCCCCCTTAGTCTCCTCTTTTCCAAACTGAAAAGTCCTAGCCTCTTTAATCTCGCCTCTCATGGGGACCCATTCCAAACCCCTAATCATTTTAGTTGCCCTTCTCTGAACCTTTTCTAATGCCAGCATATCTTTTTTGAGATGAGGAGAGCACATCTGTACGCAGTATTCAAGATGTGGGCATGTCATGGATTTATATAAGGGAAATAAGATCTTTTCCGTCTTATTCTCTATCCCTTTTTGAATGATTCCTAGCATCCTGTTTGCTTTTTTGACTGCCGCTGCACACTGCGTGGACGTCTTCAGAGAACTATCCACAATGACTCCAAGATCTCTTTCCTGATTAGTTGTAGCTAAATTAGCCCCATCATATTGTATGTATAGTTGGGCTTATTTTTTCCAATGTGCATTACTTTACAGTATTACTGTACAGTATTTACTAGTATTGATCTGGTTATGTGGCTGGCCCTTTGGTGATCAGAAGAACATTTTGTATAGTGAATAGAGTTTTAAATAACTTCTCACTTTACTGGACCTATTTGCTGATTGAGAGCGAGAGACTGGAATGCAATAAAGGGGGCTGTGTGATTTCTTTTTTTCAGCTTCTTGATAACCAATGTGTGGGATCCGGAGCACAATTTGTGACTTGTTGGTGAATGTAACAACAGTGTTAACCACCAGTTTTTGGAGAATCTGCTCTCCTTTTTGCAGCCTGCCCTGACCTTGGCATTTTCAGTGTGGGCTACCCTTGGCACTTTGGGTCACAACTGCATTTAATGTTTTTATTAAATAAAATTACCTTAAATGTGCTGGATACTTTTTTCTCTGATGTATCGGGGAGTAGCCGTGTTAGTCTGTATCCACAAAAACAACAAGGAGTCTGGTAGCACCTTAAAGACTAACAGATTTATTTGGGCATAAGCTTTAGTGTGTGAAAAACCTCACCATGCATCTGAAGAAGTGAGGGTTTTTTACCCACGAAAGCTTATGCTCAAATAAACCTGTTAGTCTTTAAGGTGCCACCAGACTCCTTGTTGTTTTTATCAGAGAAAAAAGTTTATCATAACACATTAGACATTTAAAACTAACTGATTTATTAAACAAAGGAAGTATTACCCTTCAGTAGTGAACTGAACTGATTATTTCTGACCACCATGTCCTTCAAGATTTTAGAACTAGTAAATGTCATCCTCTCCCGCCTACCTTTTATTCATAGAATGGAAAAGAAAACAAGCTTGCTTTCTTTCTCAACTCCCAATAAGTTTCTTAACTTTGAATGAACTAGTCATTGAACTGAACTAGTGGAATAAAATTAAATTAAGAAAATATTCTCTCTGCAACTGCAGAAGACGCTACTGCTGTGAAAAGCTGAGTTCCTACTTCAGCTAATTCTCATTCCAGGTGCTTAGCTAGTGGCTGCCAACATTTCTGTGGTCTGCCTTTCTTTAAACCTTAGCAGCAAACATGTACTTCTTAATATTATTTTTGGTATTTAACTTAAATGATTTTAATAGATATAATAAGCTTAGACCTTAACATAGGTTGTCAATTTCAAATAGATTTTTAAAAAATAAACCTGAAATTAAAATTTAAAAAATGTGATTTTTTTTTTTTAATCATCCATTTTTATCCACCCTGAGACCCACTGACATATTAACCCGGATGAGCCAACTTGCTACACAAGTTTTATGCACTAACTTCAGGGGAGTTGACCAGCATAAAGTGTTGTAAACAGGGTGGAGAATCAGGCCCATTATTATGAGATTTTTGAGCCAAAAGTCAGTTAGTAAGCCTATAAGAGACCAGCTGGGTCATCCTTTGGGTGAGACATAAAACTGATGTGCCCCAGCCCCCAGATCATTTTCGTTGCCCTCCACTGGACTCTCTCCAGTTTTTCCACATCCTTTCTGTAGTGGGGGGCCCAAAACTGGATGCAATACTCCAGATGTGGCCTCACCAGTGCCGAATAGAGGGGAATAATCACTTCCCTCGATCTGCTGGCAATGCTCCTACTAATGCAGCCCAATATGCCGTTAGCCTTCTTGGCAACAAGGGCACACTGCTGACTCATATCCAGCTTCTCATCCACGGTAATCCCCAGGTCCTTTTCTGCAGAACTGCTGCTTAGCCAGTCAGTCCCCAGCCTGTAGCAGTGCATGGGATTCTTCCATCCTAAGTGCAGGACTCTGCACTTGTCCTTGTTGAACCTCATCAGATTTCTTTTGGCCCAATCCTCTAATTTGTCTAGGTCACTCTGGACCCTATCCCTACCCTCCAGTGTATCTCCCTCTCCCCACAGCTTAGTGTCATCTGCGAACTTGCTGAGGGTGCAATCCATCCCATCATCCAGATCATTAATAAAGATGTTGAACAAAACTGGCCCCAGAACCGACCCCTGAGGCACTCTGCTTGATACCAGCTGCCAACTAGACATAGAGCCGTTGATCACTATCTGTTGAGCCCGACAATCTAGCCAGCTTTCTATCCACTTCACTTCCCGTCCTAAACTTCTGTATAGAGATGACAGGCACTGTTAAAACAGTTGTATGCCAAACAATGGCAAACAATGGCTGCATTTCAATTGGGGGGGCCCCAGCAAAATAATACCTATATAGCCCTTACCTATTTCACAGGGTACTAGGCTTAATTAATCCAGGTTTGCAAAGTTCTTTGAGATCCTTGGATGAAAGGCCCTACTGAAGTGCTAACTACTGTGGTGAACTGGCTATTGTTTATGTGTTTTACTGCCCTCTGCTGCATTATATGAGAATGGCTCTTGTGCAGCATAAGCCCTATATTGCAAAGAGCTGGTGGAGATTTTCTTTTAGTGACAGGGGTGTGCAGCTTTAGGAGCAGGAGTCTCTGAGTGCCATGAAGTTCCAAAATGCCAGGGTGGGCAGCACAGTACCATTGTAAAGGTCCTGGTGGTCAGATTTGTGTTACATCAGTATTATCATCCATTCTGACTTTCAACATTTTGCAGGACCTCACCCTACATTAGGCCCACTAATGTTTTAGCTAACCTGTCCTCAGATCTCTGCAGTGATGGTGCCATGAGCCCTTGATACTGTGACTCCCTTGGAATCTAGCCCATTGCTTTACAGTTCTTGGCGTTATGAACTTTGTTCTAACATCTAGTTGAAACTTTTTCTTTCATCCACATGGGTGTGATAACATTAAATAAAGCTCAGATCCACCAGCATTTCATCCTCTCGCTCCCTGGATATGTCCTCTCAGTTCAACCCCCGCACAATGCAGTAACTCCTCACTTAAAGTCATCCCAGTTAACATTGTTACGTTGCTGATCAATTAGGGAAAATGCTTGTTTAAAGTTGTGTATTGCTCCCTTCTAACGTCGTTTGGCAGCCG
The DNA here is from genome assembly GCF_028017835.1 of Emys orbicularis. Classification (NCBI taxonomy): domain Eukaryota; kingdom Metazoa; phylum Chordata; order Testudines; family Emydidae; genus Emys; species Emys orbicularis. Next base: position 353,781,027 of record NC_088683.1, read on the forward strand.
CCTGCTTTGTCTACTGCTTGCAGGAAGAGCAGCCCGATGCAGCTAGCTGGTGGGGGCTTGGAACCAGGGTGGACCAGCAGCCCCCCTCAGTTCCCTGTGCAGCAGCTGCCCAGCAGGCTACCAATTGCAGCTGTCCCTCCCCCCACTGCCATGTGCTGCTCCTGCCCTCTGCCTTGGAGCTGCTCCCCGAGACTCCTGCTTGCTGTGCAGGGGGGGAGGGAAGGAAGAGGGGGGCTAATGTCAGGGTGTCCCCCTCCCCTCTGCTCCTGCACCCCGCTTACCCCATCTTCCATAGAGCAGGGGGGACACACCAGGGCTCAGGAGGAGGCAGCTTGCAGCAGCTGTGGTCTCAGCAAGCTGATCTAATTAACAAGGCAGTGTACTTAAAGGGGAAATGCGCATATCTCCCTCCATTCCTGCTGCCTTGTAGAGTGAGAGAGTTAACCCTTGAGGGCTCAGCCAATTGCTAGTTCATCATTTAGCAGTAAGGAAAATATCCCACCCTCTGACTCCTCCACCTCAACCAAGCTTCACAATCATCATCACTGTGTACCAGTATTAAATTGTTTGTTTAAAACTTATACTGTGTGTGTGTGTGTGTGTGTGTGTGTGTGTGTGTGTGTATATATATATATATATATATATATATATATATATGTCTTTTGTCTGGTGAAAAAAATTTCCCTGGAACCTAACCCCCTCGTTTACATTAATTCTTATGGGGAAATTGGAGTCGTTTAACATTGTTTCGCTTAAAGTCGCATTTTTCAGGAACATAACTACAACGTTAAGTGTGGAGTTAATGTACATAATATTCTGCATTTACACATCTTTTCGTCAAGGACCATTACAAATGTTGATGGATTTAGTCTCCCAAAACCCCCATGAGAGATTATTATCCCATTTTACAGGTAGGAAAACTGAAGCACAAAAGAGACTTGCCCAAGGTCTCATAGAAAATCAGTGGCTGAGCAGGGAATATAGAACAGAATGTGCTCTAACCACTTGACTATGCTTTCCTGGCATAGTCTGTCCTTCTCAGATCGCCCAGATAGACTAATTTTCCTTTGATTCCCTAGTCATGATTTGCTTCCCATCCAAGCAAGACAGTGGCACCAATCAAACTGCTCTGATTGGCTGATGTGCCCAGGACCCCTTTGGGTCACTGGATTCTTCCTTAATGTGCCCTGATTTTCACACCGACACGCCTTCTGTGACCGTCCTTGGAGAATGTAAATAATTCCCCTCTGTCTTGCTTGTCGTTTCTTTAAAGTATTTATAGAGTAAACATCTCTCCTCTCCCTTAAAATTTCTGTCTTCCTTTATCTGTATAAAACTCTAAGATATAGATGCCTCCAATGTTTTGGCTGAGAGAAGACACACCTGTAAACTGTGCCTTCATAACAATGACATACATCATTCATTTTAGACCCAGATTTACCTCCATCCTACACAAACCCTGGGGTTCTCTCTCACAATAGAAGTAAGACGTGCACACGGAGACTATAGCCAACTTTATAAAGACTACAGAAAAGATCTATATCATGTTCCCCCATAATAAAACATAAAATAACAGATTAATATGTGATACATCCCTTTAGCTTCAGCCCTGGCCAGGTGATAGACCTGATGGTCTATTTGGCCTTTTCTATCTCTCACAATGGACTCTACAAAGGCTCCGGATGTTTACATACAAACGATCATACATCCCTAAATTCGTAAAGCATTTTGAGATCCTTCATAAGCTGGCATACAAATTACTTGCCAAAGCCTGCTTTTATTTCTCCAGCAAAACTCCTATCAAAGTCAAGGAGAGTTCAGCCTGAGTATAGATTGGATCTAGACCAATACTGCTGTTGTTACAGAGCTCATTGGGGGTACTTGTCACATTCTGTATTAGAGAGTGCAGTGTCACCCCACAGAATGGGAATATCACCCATCTCTCTCTCTCTCCCCAGAATCCCCTTTCTCTCAAAGTATGCAAGACAACCTCTTTCGCCCCCAAGCTTTGTCCTGATGAAAACCTTTGCCCAAGTTAGCCACCCACTTCAAGCAGGATGCTGCCTTGCATACTGTCAGTGCCATGCAATGCAATCATTAGAAAAAACACACAGACGCTCGCCCGCCCTCCCAATGCCACAGACGAAATATTTCTCAGCATCCTTATTACCCCACCCTCTGCAATCCTGCCTGCCATGCAAATAAATACCTTACTGCACTGCAAACAATCCGCAAAGAAGGGGAGGCGGCGGAGGCGGCGGCGGCTGCTGCAGTAGCAGCAGAGTCCACGGTGCCAGGGCTGCTGCTGCTGCAACCCAGCACTTACCCCAAGCACAGCCTCCGGCGCTGCTGGAGCTGTTCAGAGACAATAATAACAGCCTGCGTCTCCTTTAACACCAGCTGGTGAGTGGCAGGCTCTGCCCCGGGGCCTGCTGGGAGTTGTAGTTCCCCTCTCCGATGGCCTGGCTGTAGACCTGGAGCCTTGAGAACTACAAGTCCCAGGGAGGGCTGCGGGGCTACCAGATCCTGCCTTCTAGCCTTCTCCCTCTGCCGTGTCGACCCTCGCTGGGTTTGTCCCGCTTCCCCCCCGCCCGCGCCTGGGACAGGGGCCAGCAGACCGCGGGGGAGAAGGTGGGTGCTGCAGTCCCCCCGCGGGCTGCGATGCAGGGGTGTCCCCGAGGAGGGGGATGCTTGCGGGGCTGGTGAGTCACGGTGCCCCGGGGCCAGCCCTGGGCTCTGCGGGGTCCCCTCCCGGCCCTGGCTGCGCCCCCGCGAGCGGCTCCCGCCCCCGCTGGGGAGGGCGGTCTGGCGCTGCAGCCTGCTGAAGAAGGCTCCCAGGTGAGCGCTCTAGGTCCCGGGCCACAGGCCGGTGCTGTGCACTGTTGGAGACAGCGGTGCCCCGCAGCCCCGGACTAGCCCTTGGGATCTCCACAGCCCCGTGCCAGCCTTCGCTCCCCCCGTCCCCCAGGTGAGTGTCCTCATCCCCCTCTTGCAGAAGGGGAAACTGAGGTGCGGAGCAGTGGAGTGACTCGCCCAGGGCCAGTGGCAGAGCTGGGAGTCGAGCCCGACTCCCAGCCCCTTGTGCTAACAAGCCCGCATTGCTGCTGGGTAATAGTAGCAGTTTGTAATGTGGGAAGGAAGCATTAAGGCACTAGAGATGCCTAATTCTGTAGTTCTTTGGGGTCCTTATACACATCCCCCTTCTCAGTGACTAACCCGGATGGACTGAAATGATGATTGGGGTTCGTTAGCAACAGCTACCTCCGTATACCAAGCTGTGGACCTGATTCTCCACCCACACCAGTTTTACCCCAGTGTAACGCCATTTGAATTACTTTTGATTTACACGAGTCTGTGAGGAGAATCACACCCTACATACAGGACTCAGTTTGCTTAGTACTGGACTGTGCCCACCTTCGGCGGGTTAATAACATATAGGTACAGGCAGAGAGATGTTGTCCATGTATAGAACCATGTGCACTTTTTAAGCTTTTGGTAAGGTTTAGTTTCTGATGACAACTGGCAGGTTAGCTTTGTTTTTTGTTGGATCATGTGTTAACACACAGCTACATCTCTCTCTTTCTCTAACTGCATTCATTGTGTCAGTGATAATCTTATCTATGATGGCAGGGCTGCCTTTGGAAATGATTGGGATAGGCAGGAACTAGGTAACCACTCAATTAGTACAAACTTAATATGTCTACCTACACCCCTCCCCAGCAATTCAGCACAGGAGATGATATAGTATCCCATTGTAGCTACCCAGAGGATTTTAGGTGCGTGGAATGCAGTTCCCCATGGGAAATTTGGCCAGGACTTTGAAGAGCATGTGAAATGCTTTACTGAGAGTATAATTAAATTGATGGGGGGAGGGGGGATTGCTTTAGCTTCTTGAATATACTGAGGGTTTGATTTGGCAGTTGGCTGCTTCCTCCCTAAATATGTGACTTTAAAAACCAAATGGAATGGTCCCCTGAGCCCATTTCTGAGGCTTTCTGAGGGGGTGGGTGACATCAGAACTGTGAGTTACACTCCGCTTTTGCCCTGATCCTCAGATCACTTTGCAGCTGGTTCTTTTCTCTCCTCCATGATCTCTTCTCCCTGCCCTCCTCCCAACACCCTCAGCAATTACTGAGCTTCATTTCTTTGTCCTCCATATAGTGATTATTTCACTCCTCTGCCTCAATTTGACCCATTATTTTACCTCTCCCCCCCCCCCTTCCCCAAGTGGGCTCCAATCCTGTCTTCCTCTCCTTTGTCCGCCATCCAGGGCAACCCTCTGCTTGGTTTCAGTATCCACAACCTTTATCCCTTTACATTTAGCTCTACCTCTAAGCAGTAAGTGCCTGCACTGTGGCCAGAACTGAGCGCTGCTGGTGACCTCGTATGATGCTTTAAAGCAGTTTTCTATGCACTTCTTTGGCACTGGATAATGCTGAGCCACTCCTCAGTGTTAAATTGATGATTGAGGAAGGGTGCCATGCTGACTGCTAAAGGCAAGGAAGTTGGGGAATGTGATGAAATGAACATTCATGCTTATGTTGCTCGTGTGTCTGTTTTGCAGAGAAATTTCTCCCACGTCTACTTAGGGAAAGGGCCTTCCAAGATGAGGCCCTGATAATACCCACCATATTTTCCTCTAAGCTCCCCAATCTGCTAGACCAGTGATCCCAACCTTTTCCAAATTGTGACGCCATGTAACAACAAAAAAGAATTTGAGGACATCCCTTTTGTCTGGCCATAAAGAAAAGGAGGATGGTCATGACCAGCCTGGACCTGCTGGGAGCTTCTGACCAACCCTTCCTCCCCCACCCCGGATCAAGATCCAGGGTGAGCAAGGAAAGAAGTGAGGGCCCTGCATTAGTGACTGCCTCGAAAATTCCACTTGCACAAAATCAGACCTATAGCAAAGATAGGGCACATGCAGGTTTAACAAAGCAGTTAACCACCAGGGCCCTCTGTCTTTCAAGTTAGATAGCTCTTGGTGGAAACAGTGCTCGTATTGTCCTGCACCACTGGAGTGGGAGAGCATGAGTCTTCTACAATGAGCTCAATCAAACTAAGCCCACGCAAATATATACGGCAAAGCCTGCACTTCAGGACTTGAGGCAGATATGAGTGAATGGCCCAACAATAGTTGCCTACCAGCCCCATTAAGCTATTCTCTACAGATGCTGTTTTAAATCCTTCCATAAAACCTACCTCTGCTGTGATACCTACAGATCACTGTCAGCTGGCATTGGTTAGGTAAGTGGTGAGCTGAGACTTCTATTCTTCAGCTAAACTCTGCTCATTTTGGTACTCCTCCCACTCCTACCTTGTTGGTCTGTCTTGTCTACCTGTCACACCCTGCCTCACACCTAGACTGTAAGTTCTTAGGGACTGGGATTGTCTTTTGTGGTGTTTGTCTGATGTGCGCCTAGCACAGTGGGGTCCTGATACTTCACTGGGGATTCTAGGGATTGCTAATAATAATACTGTCTTGACTGGAGACCGGGAATAAAACACATTGATGGACACAGTCATGGTGAGTGCTCAGCAGCAGGGAGCATGAATGGCAGGCTAGACTGACCAACCAGATCTAGATTTCAAAGCAGGGGGCTCTTGATCATGGCATCTAGGTATTTTGTAAGTATGGGAATTTTTACCTGAATGTGAAATAGAGTATTGCAATGGTCTCAGTTCTGATGCACAGTTTTAGACCCCTGTTGGCAAGTGACATTTTAATTAATGAATGCTAAAGCAACAAAATAACGCATATAAGACCAAGTGAGAGCAATGCATTCTAAAAATGAGAAATGTTGGCACATAGCCCAAAACAGAACAAGCATAATGCCTCTAAGGATTGCCTTTGAACAATCGCAGCAGCCCTGACATTTCATTTTAATGTACTCTGGAGAATGAGACCAGAGCCTAATAATTGGAACAACCATGTTTTCTTATAAAACCACCATATTTAAAGTCTTAGCTGCCCATGAACAGATGCTCAAAATTTTTTCCACAGCTACCTATTAGATGGAGCCAATCCATTCCTTGCCACTGCAGAATTATTCCCTGTAATACATTTCCTAGCTTTTTTGTCCATTCTTCTTTAAAATGACCCAGGAGATTGGGATTCCACTTCTTGGGCATTATTCCAAAGGCTAATAGATTTTTAGTCTGGATGTTCATCCTGATACTTACCATAAATGTTCCATTTCTTAACTCCTAGTTATACTCCATTGTACCACCCTAAATAATTCATCTCCCTTGCTGGTGTATACATCCTTTGCAGACTGTCTGGTACCCAGAGATTTCTCTTAAACTACCCATATTTAGCGCTCTTAACTTTTCATTATAATCCAATCCCACCAGTTCACAGATGCCTGTTATTTTACTGCTCTGAATTTCTTCCATTTTTGTTAAATTCCTCCTGATGATAAGACGGCCCACAGCCTGTTACTTCTCTGTTCTATGAGACAATGCCTCTGCAGTCCAAAATGCTAGTGGTCTTTTTTCCCTCTGCCATGTAGATTCATGTCTAATGTTAGCATAACCCCCTTTGCGTCTCTCTGCATGACCGCTTTTCATAGGTCTCTCTCCCAGTGAATACTCGTATTTGTCCTCAGAGGTACTGACTTGCATTTTTTCCAGACTGAAACCTCACTTTGTTACTTTCTGATCTGTTTGGTTGCCTCTCTCCTCACTGGTATTTGCAACTCCTCCCTATCTGGTATCATGCAGATTTCATTCACATTCCCTAGACGCATTTCTCCAAAACATCAATGAAGATGTTCAACAGGACCAGACTTATATCTTGTGGTATCTGACTAGGCACCTTCTCTGACTTGATAACATGCTGTTTTACTATTGTCCTTTGCTGGTCCTTTACCTAGTTTTAATCCATATGACTATGTTTCTACCAAAGCTAATTTGAATGAATTTTGAGTCAGATTTTTGTGGTCCACTGTATAAAATGCTTTACCAGAATCCAACGAGATCGCATGTACCACTTTCCCTTCCTGCATTAAGGTGCAATCTGACCCAGGCAAGGAGGCCCTTTTGCCAATGAGGTGTCCTACTGAATTCAGTGAGACTTTGGCTGCATTGATGAGACTGATTGTTGACTCTGGCCGCATTGATCAGATTGCTTTTCTTGCTAGAATTAGGCTCCAGTAATGCAGTCAGATTTGTCTGGCAGTATGTACTTTTTGTAAACCCATCCTACATGCAATCGCTTTAAATCATTTTGATTTGCTGTCTGCCAGTATCTAGAGGGTTGAACATGGTGTAGTATGGTGGCCATCCCATCTGTGCATTGCTAAAATTCTCCTGCAAGAAAATCCCACTGGGGAGATTCAAGCATGTACCATTGATCCTACATGAAGCATTTCCCCACTGGGGCTGGCAACAGCAGAGTAAAACTGATGCAAGACTAGGCGGTTTCACTCTGTTGCTCCTGCTGGATAGTGTAGTGCAAGAGCAGTGGGGTGATCCACCTGTGACGTTGTGCAGTCTACATGGTTTTATAAAAACATAATAAGTGAATATAATGTAACTGGGATAGTTTTATAAAAAATTTGATAATAAGTGACTATAATGCAAATGGGATATGCTTTGTGCAAAAGGTCTCTTGTAAGGTATCATTACAAAGCTCATAAGCTACTGAGTGTGATCATCCTATTTGTAGAAATGTACCACTCTTGTATCTAAAACTAGAAATATAAAATGGAACTCTGAGGGCCTATTGTAATTATGTAAAGTGTGGGCCATTAATGATGGTTTGGAATCTTGATGACTCCCATTGTCTGCAGATGGCTGTTTACCTGTGAGTCTCCCTGTATATGTGTGTGCTGGCAAGTGAGTAATGAAGTCTTGCAGTGACATGTGATCATGTCACCTGAACTGGAATCCATCTTTAACCTGGTGCTTTTCCAGTGAGGGGAGGGGGTGGGAACCCAGAGGAACAAAGGGTTCCCGCCTTATGCAAAATATATAAAGGGGTGGAAGAGAACAGAGGGGGAGAGGAGCCATCATGGAGAATCCCCTAGATAACACCTAAGCTGGAACAAAAGCTGTACCAGGGGAAAGAATTGTGCCCAGGCCTGGAAGGTGTCCAGTCTGAGAAAAACTTACTGAAGCATCTCTGAGGGTGAGATTATCTGTATTTAGTTTGATTAGGCATAGATTTGCGCATTTTATTTTATTTTGCTTGTGACTTACTTTGTTCTGTCTGTTACTACTTTGAACCACTTAAATCCTACTGTCTGTATTTAATAAAATCACTTTTTATTTAGTAATTTACTCAGAGTATGTATTAATACCTGGGGGAGCAAACAACTGTGCATATCTCTCTATCAGTGTTATAGAGGGCGAACAATCTATGAGTTTGCCCTGCATAAACTTTATGCAGGGTAAAACGGATTTATCTGGGTTTAGACCCCATTGGGAGTTGGGCATCTGAGTGCTAAAGACAAGCACACTCCTGTGAGCTGGTTTTCAGGTAAACTTGCAGCTTTGGGACTAGTGATTCAGACCCTGAGTCTTTGTTAGAGCAGACTGGAGTGTCTGGCTCAGCGAGACAGGGTGCTAGAATCCTGAGCTGGCAGGGAAAACAGAAGCAGGGGTAGTCTTGGCACATTGGGTGGCAGCTCCCAAGGGGGTTTCTGTGATCCAACCCGTCACAGTGGCGTAGTCGGCTGTGACGGGTTGGATCACAGAAACCCCCTTGGGAGCTGCCACCCAATGTGCCAAGACTACCCCTGCTTCTGTTTTCCCTGCCAGCTCAGGATTCTAGCACCCTGTCTCGCTGAGCCAGACACTCCAGTCTGCTCTAACAAAGACTCAGGGTCTGAATCACTAGTCCCAAAGCTGCAAGTTTACCTGAAAACCAGCTCACAGGAGTGTGCTTGTCTTTAGCACTCAGATGCCCAACTCCCAATGGGGTCTAAACCCAGATAAATCCGTTTTACCCTGCATAAAGTTTATGCAGGGCAAACTCATAGATTGTTCGCCCTCTATAACACTGATAGAGAGATATGCACAGTTGTTTGCTCCCCCAGGTATTAATACATACTCTGAGTAAATTACTAAATAAAAAGTGATTTTATTAAATACAGACAGTAGGATTTAAGTGGTTCCAAGTAGTAACAGACAGAACAAAGTAAGTCACAAGCAAAATAAAATAAAATGCGCAAATCTATGCCTAATCAAACTAAATACAGATAATCTCACCCTCAGAGATGCTTCAGTAAGTTTTTCTCAGACTGGACACCTTCCAGGCCTGGGCACAATTCTTTCCCCTGGTACAGCTTTTGTTCCAGCTTAGGTGTTATCTAGGGGATTCTCCATGATGGCTCCTCTCCCCCTCTGTTCTCTTCCACCCCTTTATATATTTTGCATAAGGCGGGAACCCTTTGTTCCTCTGGGTTCCCACCCCCTCCCCTCACTGGAAAAGCACCAGGTTAAAGATGGATTCCAGTTCAGGTGACATGATCACATGTCACTGCAAGACTTCATTACTCACTTGCCAGCACACACATATACAGGGAGACTCACAGGTAAACAGCCATCTGCAGACAATGGGAGTCATCAAGATTCCAAACCATCATTAATGGCCCACACTTTACATAATTACAATAGGCCCTCAGAGTTCCATTTTATATTTCTAGTTTTAGATACAAGAGTGGTACATTTCTACAAATAGGATGATCACACTCAGTAGCTTATGAGCTTTGTAATGATACCTTACAAGAGACCTTTTGCACAAAGCATATCCCATTTGCATTATAGTCACTTATTATCAAATTTTTTATAAAACTATCCCAGTTACATTATATTCACTTATTATGTTTTTATAAAACCATGTAGACTGCACAACGTCACACCACCTACAGAGCAATCTGAGTTACACAGCTGGAAGAGAAGAGATGAGCTAATGTGTATCTTCCACTGACCCAGCAACCTGCTGTTTCCCAAGCAGTAGAATGAAATTCATCAGTGTCACATCAGTTTCACTCTGCTCCTCTTAGTATTGATGTGATCCAAGGGTAGAGAGGGGAAGTGAGATACACAGAAGGATATAAAGGATATGGGGAGCAGAGAGACAGAAGGGTAGGCGATGAGGATCAAGGAGCTGGCGTGGGATGTGAGACTTGTACAGAGTGGGGCTGGCCTGGTGGTCTATGACACCACTTCCATATTCAGGGCCAAGCTTGCTCCCAGTGCCAGTAAGGACTGTGACCACTGCAAGGGCTGGGGAGAGGAAGAGATGGGCCTTTTCGCAACTACCTCAGGCCAACTGTATGAGCAACAGAGGGAGCTCCACCATCCTTGTCAAGCCTGCCTTGACCAAAGAGAGGGTCACATGACCTTTGGAAGCGGGAAAACACAGGGGATGGGGCAGAGGAAGGGAAGAAAGGACAACTGACAGAAATAAAAAGGATATTTTGGGGGAGGAGTGGGGGGAAAAAAACACAAAAGGAGTGTGAAGAAACTACAACACAGAAAAGACTGAGAAAAATGATTAAACCGCTTAATTTTAGGGGAAAGATGGGATCAAGGAGTCTGTCCCCCTGCAAGTACAGGACTTAGGCCTTTGATGGAAAATGTATCGGGTATTAAACTGATACTGCACTGATTTTAGTCAAAGGAATCTGGGAAATAAACTCTTTCCTCTGCAACGTTTGTAAACACTATTGCCAAGTCAAAAGCAGTAGGACTAGAAGAAAGCTCCATGATATCAAAACAGATAGAAAATGGCCTGAATGTCTCTAATAAGCTAATCTCACAAACTGAGATTTTGATTTTGATTTGTTTTTGCTAAAGGAGGTCAATGTTCAGAAGAGTGCTGATAAAAACCCATCAAAGATACCGTTTCAAAGCTCATCAGAGCTAGCAGAACTGGAGTGAGCTCCTATGGTTTTCTGTATTAGCAGATCATGTGTACAGTATGTCCTGGCTCTGTTCAGCAAAGAGGCTGCAGTTCAGAATTACAGCTGACAACGGGCGCCACAGATCCACTGCACATCTCAGTGCTCTGTTCTAAGAGAAATGCTGCCTAGTGACTTGAGCACAGGACTAGGAGTTGGGAGAGAAAGGTCTCTGCTACTGAAATGCTGCTTGCCCAAGGTCACACAACTTAAACTTTCTCTGCCTCGCTGTCCAAATAGCAAGTATGAAAAATCAGGACACTTTTTTGAGCGGGGGAGCGGGAAGGATATAGTGGCATATATACGACAAAGCCCCTAATATCTGGACATCTGGTCACCCGAAGTGAGGATAATGCTATTTACTTGCCTCCCAGGGGTTAGTTACTGATTGTACTGTGAAGTGCTTCGAGATCCTTGAATGGCAGGGGCTATAGAAGGGTTGTGACGGGTTGGATCACAGAAACCCCCTTGGGAGCTGCCACCTGATGTGCAAAGACTACCTCTGCTCCTGTTTTCCCTGCCAGCTCAGGACTCCAGCACCCTGTCTTGCTGAGCCAGACACTCCCGTCTGCTCCAACACAGACCCAGGGTCTGAATCACTTGCCCCAAAGCTGCAAGTTTACCTGAAAACAGCTCACAGAAGTTTGCTTGTCTTTAGCACTCAGATGCCCAACGCCCAATGGGGTCTAAACCCAGATAAATCCGTTTTACCCTGCATAAAGCTTATGCAGAGTAAACTCATAAATTGTTCGCCCTCTATAACACTGATAGAGAGATATGCACAGTTGTTTGCTCCCCCAGGTATTAATACATACTCTGAGTAAATTACTAAATAAAAAGTGATTTTATTAAATACAGACAGTAGGATTTAAGTGGTTCCAAGTAGTAACAGACAGAACAAAGTAAGTCACCAAGTAAAATAAAATAAAATGCGCAGATCTATGTCTAATCAAACTAAATACAGATAAGTTCCTCACCAGTTCCAGAATGCTCCCTTTTACAGGCTAATCTCCTTTTAGCCTGGGTCCAGCAATCACTCACACCCCCTGTAGTTACTGTCGTTTGTTCCAGTTCCCGTCAAGTATCCTGGGGGGGTGGAGAGGCTCCTTCCTTAGCCAGCTGAAGACCCCAATGGAGGGGTATCCCACATGTTTAAATAGACTCTCTCTTGTGGGTGGAGACCCCCCTCCTCCCTCCTATGCAAAGTCCAGCTCCAAGATGGAGTTCTGGAGTCACCTGGGCAAGTCACATGTCCCTGCATGACTCAGTTTTTACAGGCCGACGCCATTGTCCACATGGTATCTTGCATGTCTCCAGGAAGACTTCTTATGTGGATTGGAGCATTCCAAGATGCATTGTTCCCCAAGTGTTTCCTGATCAGGTACTTAACCTGGCGAATTCCTTCCTAAAGAAGCTGACCAAATGCCTCCCAAAGCTTACTTAGAAACCAAGCAAGCATACAGCCCATATTCTTAACCTCAAGTAGAAAATGATATATATGTACAAATAGGATGAATAGATATAGTAGACCATAACCTTTACGGAGATATATTACATGGCACAGGCAGCACAAAACATATTCCAGTTATGTCATACATACATTTATAAGCACACACCCCCATAAAGCCTTATGGGGTACACTGTCACAAGGGTTAAATATACTGAAGTGAGATTCTGTACTGGTGTAACCCACTGTTCAGTGTGTGTTACGTGTCCCCACCCCACTCTTTTGTCCCCCATCCACAAAGGATGGTGTGTCTGTCACAGCCCCCAGCTACCAAGCCTGGCTCTTTAGCTCAAGCTATAGAGACTCCTGCTTTAGCTCTGGAGGTCTCAGGCTCCATCCCCAGTGTGTCAGCCAAGACCGCTGTTGTCACACTGCACCTCAGCAGGTGCAGCACACAGAGAGAAGAGGACACAAAGGTGCTTTAAGTTCTGGGCTGGTGTGACCTAGGCAGCCTAGAGAGCTGCTCTAAATTTCCGCAGCCTTGCCTAGGCTAGCTGTGGGCCGCACCATGGTCTCTGTAATGTTCTGAGCTATGGAGAGTCCCCTCTACTTAATACACCAGCTATTCTGGGCCTTGCCCAGGACAGCCGACAGCTGTTCTCTGTCATGCCTGTCCTGATGGAATGCTCCCACAGCTGCCTAAGGGGCCACAGCAGTGTATAAACAGTGGGGAAAATCCCTCCCATTACGTTTTTATCTAGAAGTCTTGGGCCCCCTTTCTCAATCCAGTTGGACAGGCAGGAAGTTCTTTATTAAGGTGACATGTCCAATGGTAACCTGGGTTCCGTATTTCAATGTCTGCAAAAATACATGACTGGACTGGATATTTTTAGCAACAACAACAAAAGAAATTAATTGTTGCTGTTTCTAAGGGTTTGTCTACATCGAGAGTTAGTGTGTGGCGAGATGAGAGAAAATTCTAAAGCGCACTAGCCTGCCATGCAATGATTGACTCCGTGGACTGTGCACTAAAAGTTTCCTAATGCACTTTAATCTGTTGCTGTTTGAAACCACAGTAGATCAAGGCCTGGTCTACACTATGAGTTTAATTCGAATTTAGCAGCGTTAAATCGAATTAACCCTGCACCCGTCCACACAACGAAGCCATTTATTTCGAAATAAAGGGCTCTTAAAATCGATTTATATACTCCTCCCCGACGAGCGGAGTAGTGCCGAAATCGATATTGTCATTTCGAATTAGGGTTAGTGTGGCCGCAATTCGATGGTATTGGCCTCCGGGAGCTATCCCACAGTGCACCATTGTGACTGCTCTGGACAGCAATCTGAACTCAGATGCACTGGCCAGGTAGACAGGAAAAGCCCCGCGAACATTTGAATTTCATTTCCTGTTTGCCCAGCACAGGAGAGCACAGGTGACCACAGAGAGCTCATCAGCACAGATAACCATGCAGGCCGATAATCGAAAAAGAGCACCAGCATGGACCCTACGGGAGGTACTGGATCTGATCGCTATATGGGGAGAGGATTCAGTGCTAGCAGAACTTCGTTCGAAAAGACAAAATGCCAAAACTTTTGAAAAAATCTCCAAGGGCATGATGGAGAGAGGCCACAATAGGGACTCAGAGCAGTGCCGCGTGAAAGTCAAGGAGCTCAGACAAGCCTATCAGAAAACAAAGAAGGCAAACGGTCGCTCCGGGTCAGAGCCGCAGACATGCCGCTTCTACGCTGAGCTGCATGCAATTCTAGGGGGGGCTGCCACCACTACCCCATCTTTGACCATGGATTCTGAGGCAGGGGGAATCTCATCAGCCACACCTGAGGATTCTGCGGACGGGGAAGAGGAGGAGGAGGACGAGCTTGCGGAGAGCACACAGCACTCCGTTCTCCCCAACAGCCAGGATCTTTTTCTCAGCCTGACTGAAGTACCCTCCCAAGCCAGTACCCAAGACCATGACCCCATGGAAGGGACCTCAGGTGAGTTTACCTTTTAAAATATAAAACATGGTTTAAAAGCAAGCGTTTTTTAATGATTAACTTGCCCTGAGGACTTGGGATGCATTTGCGGCCAGTACAGCTACTGGAAAAGTCTGTTAACGTGTCTGGGGATGGAGCGGAAATCCTCCAGGGACATCTCCATGAAGCTCTCCTGGAGGTACTCCAAAAGCCTTTGCAGAAGGTTTCTGGGCAGTGCAGCCTTATTCCATCCTCCATGGTAGGACACTTGACCACGCCATGCTAGTAGCAAGTAATCTGGTATCATTGCATGACAAAGCCTGGCAGCGTATGGTCCCGGTGTTTGCTGCCATTCAAGCAACATCCGTTCTTTATCTCGCTGTGTAATCCTCAGGAGAGTGATATCGCTCATGGTAACCTGGTTGAAATACGGGAATTTAATTAAGGGGACAGAGGTGGCTGAAAAGAAATCCTTCCCTGTACTAAGCCAAGCGTGGGGGGGGGGGGATTGGCGCTGAGCTTTTCACGTGTGGCTAGCAGGGATCTTCCCTGATACCAGCCACGCAGTGGGGGGAGGGATAAAGCGATCATCCCAGAGAATTGGATGGGGGGGGGGGTTAGTTTGTTTTCTGCTGCTGAAGGTTAACAGGAAAACCGCAGCACTCAACAAGCTTTGCTTGGTATGTGGGAAAGGAGGGCGCAGAAGCCGAAAGACAATGGCTTACCGTGGCCGCATGCAAGCCGAATTCTGTTGCCCGGACCTGCGTCTGTGATCTGTAGCAGCAAAGCCACAGGCACTCAATATTAAGAGGCAAAATGCGACCTTGCACAGAAATCACATGTGCTATGTAATGTGAATAGTGTTGTTCACCGTGAAAGAGTATAAGCATTGTTCTGTAAAATGTATCTTTTTTTAAAAAATTCTCTCCTTTTTTCCCTCCCTCCAGCAGCTGCAAATTTTTCAAGCCTCCCTCCTCTGTCCCGAAGGCTATCTCAGATAAGGCGTCGGAAAAAGAGAACGCGAGACGAGATGTTCGCGGAAATCATGGAATCCACCCGCAATGAAAGAGCTCATCTAAATGAGTGGAAGGACACGGTTTCAAAGTATAGGAAAGATGCCAGTGAACGTGAGGACAGGAGGGACCAACGTGAGGACAGGAGGGACCAACGTGAGGACAGGAGAGATGCTCGAGATGAGAGGTGGCGGCAGGAAGATCAGAGGAGGCAGGATGCAATGCTGGGGTTGCTGCGTGAGCAAACAGACATGCTCTGGCGTCTGATGGAGCTTCAGGAATGGCAGCAGGATCACAGACTGCCGCTGCAGCCCCTGTATAACCACCCTCCCCCCTCACCATGTTCCATAGCCTCCTCACCCAGACGTATAAGAACGCGGGGGGGGGGGGGGGGGCTCCGTGCACCCTCCCATTCCACCCCAGTGGACAGCCCAAGCAAAAGGCTGTCATTATTTTAACCTTTTTTTAGTGGCCTTTTCCTTCCCTCCGATCCTCCTCCCAAACCCCACCCAGGCTACCTTCTCAGTTCGCTCCCTCTTTTTATAATCGATTAATAAAGAATACATGATTTTTAAACGACAGTGACTTTATTTCCTTTGAAAGCAAGCTGTGATCGAAGGGGGAGGGTGGGTTGCCTACAGAGAATGAGTCAATAAAGGGGGCGGGTTTTCATCAAGGAGAAACAAACAGAACTTTCACACGGTAGCCTGGCCAGTCATGAAACTGGTTTTCAAAGCCTCTCTGATGCGCCGCGCTTCCTGGTGTGCTCTTCTAATCGCCCTGGTGTCTGGCTGCGCGTAATCAGCAGCCAGGCAATTTGCCTCAGCCTCCCATCCTGCCATAAAGGTCTCCCCCTTACTCTCACAGAGATTGTGGAGCACACAGCAAGCAGCAATAACAATGGGGATATTGGTTTGGCTGAGGTCTGAGTGAATCAGTAACGTGCGCCAGCGACCTTTTAAACGGCCAAATGCACATTCTACCACCATTCTGCACTTGCTCAGCCTGTAGTTGAACAGCTCCTGACTTCTGTCCAGGCTGCCTGTGTATGGCTTCATGAGCCATGGCATTAAGGGGTAGGCTGGGTCCCCAAGGATAACTATAGGCATTTCAACATCCCCAACGGTTATTTTCTGGTCCGGGAAGTAAGTCCCTTGCTGCAGCCGTTTAAACAGAGTAGTGTTCCTGAAGACGCGAGCGTCATGAACCCTTCCTGGCCAGCCCACGTTGATGTTGGTGAAACGTCCCCTGTGATCCACCAGTGCTTGCAGCACCATTGAAAAGTAACCCTTGCGGTTTATGTACTGGGTACCCTGGTGCTCCGGTGCCAAGATAGGTATATGGGTTCCATCTATCACCTAACCACAGTTAGGGAATCCCATTGCAGCAAAGCCATCCACTGTGGCCTGCACATTTCCCAGAGTCACTACCTTTCGTAGCAGCAGCTCAATGATTGCTTTGGCTACTTGCATGACAGCAGCCCCCACGGTAGATTTGTCCACTCCAAACTGATTCCCGACTGACCGGTAGCTATCTGGCGTTGCAAGCTTCCACAGGGCTATTGCCACTCGCTTCTCAACTGTGAGGGCTGCTCTCATCCTGGTATTCTGGCGCTTCAGGGCAGGGGAAAGCAAGTCACAAAGTTCCATGAAAGTGCCCTTACGCATGCGAAAGTTTCGCAGCCACTGGGAATCGTCCCACACCTGCAACACTATGCGGTCCCACCAGTCTGTGCTTGTTTCCCGGGCCCAGAATCGGCGTTCCATGGATAGAACCTGCCCCATCAACAACATGATCTCCAAAGCGCCGGGACCTGCGGTTTGAGAGAATTCTGTGTCTGTGTCCGTGTCCGTGTCCGTGTCCATGTCCTCATCACGCTTGTCGCTGCGCTGCCGCCGCCGCCGCCGCCGCCTCCTCGCCTCGTTTTTCTGGTCCTGGTTCAGCATAAATTGCACGATAATGCGCGAGATGTTTACAATGTTCATGACTGCTGTCTTGAGCTGAGCGGGCTCCATGCTTGCCGTGGTATGGCGTCTGCTGTGTTCACCCAGGAAAAAAGGCGCGAAACGGTTGTCTGCCGTTGCTTTCCTGGAGGGAGGGTGAGGCTGTACCCAGAACAACCTGCGACAATGTTTTTTCCCCATCAGGCACTGGGATCTCAACCCAGAATTCCAATGGGCGGGGGAGACTGCAGGAACTATGGGATAGCTATGGGATAACTACCCACAGTGCAACGCTCCGGAAATCAACACTAGCCCCGGTACATGGACGCACACCACCGAATTAATGTGCTTAGTGTGACCGCATACATTTGACTTTATACAATCTGTTTCCAAAATTTGAATTCTGTAAATTCGGATTAATCCCGTAGTGTAGACATAACCCAAAGCACAGTATGGAATTTTTAGTGTGTGTTACCAGGGTCCATGTGGGCAGTGCGTGTGCGGCAGGCTATTACACTGTAGATTTACATCCCAGCTTCCTGCACGCTGTGGCCATATAGACAAGCCCTAAGTTGTGATGTGGTAGGTCTCTGACTTGAAGAGAAGCTCCTGATTCAATCTGCACTTAGTTATCGTGGGTGCATCTGCTGAGAATTGCTGCTGATCCAAGACTGAGTGCGATCTGCTCACCTCGCTTCCTTTGTAAATGCTACTGAATAACAGTTAAGTCCTGCAGCGCAGTTTGGAGGAGCTAGCTTTGAGATCTCTGGATAAGAAGTACTATATAAGAGCTAGGTATTATTTATTATTACATTAGCTATTTGCATGATCTTGAAAGTACAGGATGAGGCCCACACATCATGCCCCGGTTAGGAATTCAGCAAAGCAGCAGGCTAGACTGCCAGGACATCCATTTCATCTGCCTTTAGTTAATGTTTACAGGGAAAGTGAGGCAAGAGGCCCCTTTTCATTCTCAGCCTAGGGTCAGATGCGTTGGTCAGTAAGGTCAAATCAGTGGTGTGTTCAGCAGCTAGCAACTAATTAAATGTCATTTGCACTGGGGGGTTTGGTTGTCCTGGGCTGCCAGATAATAAGATTTGTCTTGTTTGCAAAGCATTGCAAAGATAGGAAGCTTTATAAATGAAATGAAAAGTGGAAACAAAATCAGACCTTGGGCCCATTGTATGTAAATTCAATTTTACAAGACAACTGGCTACAGAGTGCAAAAAAAAACAAAATCTGAAAACTTAATCCACTTTGGGGTTTTAAAAATATTTTTATGTCTTAGTCAATCCAGAAATCTTTTTAAATGAATCCAGTGCTTGCAAAAATTATGATATCCTGGGAGACTGACATGCTCTATTTGGGATATAGCTGTTCTTCATATGGACTTGGAAGTAACTACCTTCAAGGATGAAAGTGCAGGTTAGTTTCCCTTCCACTCAGACTTACAACAAAGGGGCCAGTTATGTGATGTCCATCGGAACTGGACTGAGAGACCCTCCTCATATATAGGGTACCAAACAGCCTTTGTGTCAGTATAAACCAGGGGTTCTCAAACTGGGGGTCGGGACCCCTCAGGGGGTTGCGAGGTTATTACATGGGGGGGTCATGAGCTGTCAGCCTCCAGCCCAAACCCCGCTTTGCCTCCAGCATTTATAATGGTGTTAAATATATAAACAAGTGTTTTTAATTTATAAGGGGGGTCGCACTCAGAGGCTTGCTATGTGAAAGGGGTCACCAGTACAATAGTTTGAGAACCACTGGTATAAACATTGGTTGGATTTGAACCAGGACCTAGAGGCAAAAGGCTCTATATCCTATCACTAATCATCTGAACCAGCCACCTTCACTTTATAATTCTTGACACTCAATGGTGCCAAAGTGAAGATTGTTCCACAAACTGAGTGAAAACATCACACTTTTCTCTCTTCAACTAGTCAGGACCAGCAAAGAGGGTGAGAAATGTGGTGGTATCACAACGAATGGGCTTGTTCTCTGTGTTCCATGCAATAGGATACAGGGATTTTATTCTTTGATTAAACTTAAAAAAACAACATTCATCTTGGGCAGATCTCTGGAATGTCACATTTCATTCATAACAATTTTTTACAGCCAGAGTATCAGTTCTTGGAAAAACACATAGCTGTCAATTGAACTAGAGAGCCAGGCCAGGCCACCCCTTTATATAATTTAACTCATCTCCTTACTCTACATAAGCAGAAAGCTGTAGATAGAATTCTCCATGAGCAGTGGAATATGCTGACATTTCAGTGGAGAGCAGGGTTTAAGGTTCGGGAAAAAATAGTTTTATCCTAGGAACTAATTTCCCACCCCCCCAGGAAACATCCCATTGTGGCTAATAATGGGAATGTGCCACAGGTACTGTGGGGTTTGTGGTGAATTGTGTCTGTCTATATGCAGGAGTCCTTCTTGCCCAACTTTATTAAATACATGTGGGGCTGGTACTAAAGCTCAAGACCTTCATCTCCAGCTATACACAGGCATCTAACCAATGATCTTCTACGCAAAGAGCTCCGCAGGCTCAGAGAGCTGGTATGTGCCCAAGCAGATCTGATTCCTTCCATCCATTAATGGGTTAATGTACATCACGGGTTAATGGAATGTCAGGTATGAAGGAGGAAGGCTATACTTGTGGTTTAGACAAAAGGCTCGGAATTGGATCTGGGCTTTTGCAGTGGCTTCCTCTGTGACTTTGGGTAAGTTGCTTAGATCAAAATGTAAGTGTCCATTAATGAGGGGTGTCTCCCTTCTTGGGTGCTCAGCTTCAGATATCTAACACCTTATCTTGATCAGAGGTGCTGAATGCCCGCAGCCCCTGTTGAAGTAATGCATGCACAGTGGCTCTCCAAAACCAGGCTGAGTCTTGAGTTGAGTGCGCACACATTTTAAAATCGAGGCTTTAGTCACTCTGTGCCTCAGTTTCCTCCTCTGTAAAATGGTCATCACAATCACCTGTCTCACAAGGGTATTGTGAACCTTAACTTACAAATGTCTGCAGGTGCTTGGAGATCCTTGGATGAAAGGAGAGACAAGCACAATTACTGTCTTTGGTATTAGCCAGTGGAGAATTGATTTTACAGTATAAGATCGTGTTGTCACTATGTGTATTATTATGACTACAGAGCCAATAATGGTGGCACAGTATCTCTCATTATTCCATATTTAGTTACTGAAATGCCTGCACTCAAAGTGTATTCTACAGGGAGCAATTCGGCAGCTGTCTATGGAATGACCACACATATTGCAGCATGAGCTTATAGAAGACAGCTACCTTGTATCTCTGGATAGGAGGGGGAGCCATTGATTAGACTGGACTGTGAACGCCCAGCTAGAAGGAACAACATGAAATGGAGGAAAGGAAACAGTAGGTTGAGGACCAGATCCTCAGCTGGTGAAAATCCATATATCTTCATTGACTGCAATGGAGCTACACTGAGTTACATTAGTTGGAGATATGGCCCGGAATGTTTCCGAGTGGTGAAACCTGTTAGACTGGGATAGTAGTGAACCTTGAAGAACTGGAGAGCCACTTAATTATTGAATGGAGCTGTCGACAGCCATATGTGTTTGGCAGCACAACATCCTGACTGTGCACTGCAACATTTGTGTGATCAGGACTTGTCATCGTCGCACACCTGTGTAACATGGTGAAGACAACACAAAGCAGTGTTGGGATGTTCTGCTGATAACTTTTGTGGGTCCGATAAGACCTTTGCACTCTAAATGGAGCACATGCAGGGAACACCAAAGATATGCAAGCTTCCTGATGTCTTATTTCTTATGCACCCCAAACTTCTGTGTGGCTCAGTGGAAGTTTTGGGTGCATGAGGGATATGTGATTGGGTGGACCCAGGATGAAATCCTGGACCTACTGAAATCAGTGGGGCCAGGATTTTACCCTCATTTTGGATGGGAAGTGATGGAAGCACCTCATTTAAGACCATTATTAAAATGAATGGGACAAAGCCCTTCTGAATGTCTGTTGGGAGCCAGAACAAGATTGTCTTTCTCCTCCATATGTCCAAGATGACCTCTAAAACTTTACCCATCTCTAACTTCTGTAGTAGTCATACTGAAATAGATAGATATCCTTGTAAATCAAGGATATTCCCCAAAGTGACTGTTCTGAACCCCTAAATGCGTTGTCTTGTTTTTTTTTCCCCAGTGTTATTCCCAGCATCGTGACTTTTCCATCATGTCAGAACCTATAACACTCAATGTTGGAGGAAAACTGTACACCACTTCCCTGTCTACTTTGACGAGTTTTCCAGACTCCATGCTGGGCGCCATGTTCAGTGGAAAGATGCCAACCAAGAGGGATAGCCAAGGCTACTGCTTCATTGACCGAGATGGCAAAGTGTTCCGCTACGTCTTGAACTTCTTGAGAACTTCCCACCTGGACCTCCCTGAGGACTTCCAGGAAATGGGCTTGCTGCGACGGGAGGCGGATTTTTATCAGGTTCAGCCACTGATTGAAGCGTTGCAAGAGAAGGAGGTGGAGCTCTCCAAAGCTGAGAAGAACGCCATGCTCAACGTCACTTTGGATCAGAGGACACAGACAGTTCACTTCACTGTTCGGGAAGCGCCCCAAATCTACAGCCTGTCTTCCTCCAGCATGGAAGTATTTAGCGCCCACATATTCAGCACGTCATCTCTGTTCTTGAAGCTCCTGTGTTCCAGATTTTACTATTGCTTCAATGGCAACCTGTCTTCAATATCCAGCTACCTGCAGGACCCCAACCACTTGACCTTGGATTGGGTCGCGACTGTGGAAGGCCTGCCAGAAGAGGAGTACACTAGACAGAACTTAAAGAGACTTTGGGTGGTGCCAGCTAATAAGCAAATTAATAGCTTCCAGGTATTTGTGGAAGAGGTGCTAAAAATAGCCATGAGTGATGGGTTTTGTGTGGATTCCTCCCACCCCCATGCCTCTGATTTCATGAATAATAAGATTATTCGACTAATTCGGTACAAGTAGAAATAGCCTGTTGTTATGGTATCAGAAAATACATAACCAAGCATAGTGTTTCATTTTAAGACCCACTTCGAGACACTGTAACAAACAGTCTAATACAAAATAATGTGATAATCTGTACTAAGAATCACTAACTGTGAGTTGATTTTCCTATACTGAATTTACCAATGTCCTTTCAGAATATGTCAATATTCTAGGTGGATGGAATGCTGTCTATTGGCTTGAGCAGGGTCTAGGAATTAAGGAGTCCTGGGCTCCATTTCTGCCTCCGCCACTGACTCACTGTGTGATTGTGGGCAGGTCACTTAACTTCTCTCTGACTCCGTTTTCCCATCGGAAAACAGGGATAGTAATATTTAACCTACTTCAAAAGAATGCCGTGAGGCGTAAATAATGAGGTTTACAAATCGCCTTGAGATCATCCAATGCAGCGTTCTAGAGCTGCAGAGTTGTAGTAAGTGCAGTGGGTTTGAGTCTCCACCACGTTGCGTAGCCAATTTTACCTGGCCAGAGTGGATGTAGAATGCTACCAAGTCAGCAGGATAGAGGTTTCACACACACTTTACACAGGTATAAATGACCATGAAAGGAAGCGGAGAATCTGGCTTAGAGTGTTCAAACTGAAGTCTTCTTTTCCCTGTAATGAATCCTCAATCCTGTTCTTCCATTGAAGTAGCCATGTTTGCACTGGGCAGTTTGTATCGCAAATGACGAAGGATGCCATTGCAGACAGAATAATGCTGTCTATGTGGGTTTTGTTTAAACATGCTTTGAATACACAGGAGCACCGCCAGCTTTCCTGCCGCCCTAGGCGGCGGAAGGTCCCGCCCCGAAACGCCGCCCCCCCACAGAGGCGGTGGAAGGTCCCACCGCCGAAATACCGCCGCGGTCGCTGCCCCCCAAATTGTAGTGCCCTAAAGGTTTGCGCCGGCCCTGTGGATACACTTAAACCCTTACCAATTACACTCTAATGCATGAAAGGTAACTAGATTTGGTCTTTCTCATAAGGGTATGTGTGTCAGGAGGATACTGTTGAAAACATTTTTTGTTCTGGAGACAATTAACAGAATAGAGTGTGTCAGCCCCAAATGTCTTCTAAATAGTTTGAACCACATCTACCCATGTCCCACACCTTCTCTTTGGGCACATGCTCCCCAGGGCAGATGGGTAATGAAGCATTAAGGGCTGAACGAAACATAGTTTGCCTTTTGGAATACAAACCATCCCTTCTATAAGATTATGCATGATGTTTTCTAATTACTCTTCTTCAGTAAAGACCAGGGGCCTGACTCTCGTTTGCCTTGCACCTTGTGCATTTGTTTACACCAGTGCCAAGTGCATGTTGTAAACGACTACCCAGTCAGAATGGAAGCATTTTACACCCACTGTGCTTGGGTGTAAATGACTACACAAGGGGTAGGGAAATGGAGAACCAGCCCAGTAGAAATGGTGGAAGGGGGGGAAATGGCCAAGCACTTTAACTAAGGCCTTGTCTACACCAGAGGTTCTCAACCTTTTTCTTTCTGAAGCTCCCCTCCCCCCCAACATGCTATTAAAAACTCCACGGCCCACCTGTTCCACAATAACTGGTTTTCTGCATATAAAAGCCAGGGTCGGCCTTAGGGGGTAGCAAGCAGGTCTATTGCCTGGGGCCCCATGCCACAGGGGCCCCCACGAAGCTCCATTGCTCAGGCTTCAGCCCCGGGTGGCAGGGCTCTGGGACCTGGGCTTCAGCCCTATGTGATGGGGCTTCGGCCCTATGCGATGGGGCTTCGCCAGGGGTCGGCAACCTTTGGCACGCGGCCCATCAGGGTAATCTGCTGACAGGCCGCGAGACATTTTGTTTACGTTGACCATCCGCAGGTATGGCCCACCGCAGCTCCCAGTGGCCGCGATTTGCCATTCCCAGCCAATGGGAGCTGCGGGAAGCGGCGGGCCACTGGGATGTGTCTTTCTGAACAAGGTTGTCACACTCAAGCACTGACTACACTGGCAAACCTCTGGATATCGCTCACCATCTGTCATCTGTAATGAGACAGAAGGGAGAATACAGTGATCTGTAAGGCATCCAATAACTAGCCAGAAGCTTTTAAATCAGGTCTGTGTTTCTACAAAGCTTAGCCTTATCCTAGTCCTTGCTTCCTAAAGTAATATGGTGCAGTACCAAACCAGTTTATATGTAACCATGGTATAGGAGTTGTATTTTGTTAAAATGTATAAGACCTCTTCAACTTTACCACCCCAAGCTGCAATGGTTGTAGATGGTAAAAACCCAGATACTGCAGCAAGAGGTGTTACATGTCAAGCCACCACAACACCACTCCCTCTGAATCAGTGCTGTACCAATGCAGCTGTGTGATATGGGAGGCACCATGCTGTGGGAGATGTTACCTTTTGGATGAAATGTAAAATTGAGGTCCTGACCCTTTATAGCCATTAAAAATCATCTGGAAACTTTCATAAGATTGAGGATTTTAATCCTGATCTCCTGGCCAAGATCCAACATGAAAAATTATGTTCTTCCCATTTAAAATCCCCTTGCTGTTTCAAATGGATCAAGTAGCATTCTTCCCTGCTGTGCGGTGTTAAACAACTGCCATATTCCACACCAGAGGTAGCTGCATGTCAGTGGTGAAGCAAAGTGATTCCTGTGTGAATCTATCTTATACAAAGAGTTTATAGTTAAACTGGATGCTAACGTGTTATACAGTACTAATCATTTTACATCCTCTGAATAGTTTGACCTGCAAGATCTCAGAAGCTGCCTGCTCTAACCAAAGCTGTGCCATAAAGCAAATAAAATTAATTTGGAAGTAGTGCTTATAGAGTTTCTGGGGAGGTTTTTATCCTACTCTCTAACCACAGAATTTCAATTATACCTGATATGCAGACACCATTTTCATCTGTCGGGAGAAAAGGAATATTAATCTGTAGGAATTTATTTTTCTGTACATTTTTAATTCAACAAGCTTCGAAAGGTGTAACTCTACAGAAGTCCGTGGAGCCCCACTCATTTACACCAGCTCAGACTCTGGCCCAATATTTCCAACTTCTATTTCACTATCTGTAAATGGAGGGGAAAGTACTTATGGGCCTCAAATGTATTATGAGGCTTAATTAATGTTTGTGAAACATATAGGTGTTACAAATACTAAGTATTAGTACTAATAAATCAGGGTGATGTCTTCTTCTGCGGTAGGATCTACATAAAGGGAGTTGTACGTGAGAAAATCTCTTTAATGCAGATGCTGCATCTGAGAAAGATTAGATGGGCATAATGAGCTGGTAAGGCTACAGACCCATGTCATTAGGAATGAGATGAGAATACTGTCACTGTGCCTCAGTGGGTCACAACTGAGAATACCAAATTCAGGACAAGCTGCTAGGAAAAAGGGCAGACACCCCAAATCTGGTGGTTATTCTTCCATGATATATACCAAACCAGCAACAAATGTAAACTTCTGTCTCACCACACTGGCTAACAAGAAGTCAGAAATGCAGCCTCCTTAAGTATTCCAGTCCTAGATTCAACACCCTGACCCTAGATTTAATGATGAGTGTTTATTTAAAACCAATTTCATCAAACAAAAGGGTTCTTCTCATTCCAAAGGACCAGCCACATACCCAGGTCAATATATAACTCAGATATTACCCAATAATCATGCTTACAACCAATTCTTATTAACTAAACTAAGATTTATTTAAAAAGTAGAGAAAGAGAGTATTGGTTAAAAAATCAGTATACATACAGACATGAGTACCATTCTGAGATCAGTTTTATAGTAGAGATGGTGGGCTTTGTAGTTGTTGCAAAGAGATCATTCAGAATTAGTCCATAGGTTATAGTCCAATGTTCATATTCAGGGTGATCCAGGTGGGACTGGAGATCTCGGTTTAATGAATAAAGGCCTGTTCAAAGACTCCCCACATACAAATTCCATCCACATTAGAGGGGGTTACACTGATTTTTAACTATATCAGTACTATACCTCTCCCCATCCCTGATATGGATGCAGTTATACCAATGAAGCTTATTCCTATAAGTTGAGGGAAACAAGCTATACCGGTATGAGGCTATTTTGTACTGGTATCACTGTGCCCACCAGGCATTGTGCTGATTTAGTAAAAAAATAAATCCCACTCCAATTGAAAAAGTTAAAT
The DNA here is from genome assembly GCF_028017835.1 of Emys orbicularis. Taxonomy (NCBI): domain Eukaryota; kingdom Metazoa; phylum Chordata; order Testudines; family Emydidae; genus Emys; species Emys orbicularis. The sequence continues at coordinate 353,807,474 of NC_088683.1, forward strand.
TGGTACAAAAACTGTAGACCATGGATTGAGAGCCTAGAACACTTGAGCCTGGTTCCCCACTGCTATATACTAGGGTCACTGACATCTAAGCAAAGTGGATGTAAAATGCTGCCTGCTCATATGGGAGAGGTTTACACTTGCTTTTCTTAAAGGCATTATAGAGACTGACTCCCACTAACTCGCCATGTATCAGAGGGGTAGCCATGTTAGTCTGTATCCACAAAAACAATGAGGAGTCCGATGGCACCTTAAAGACTAGCAGATTTATTTGGGCATAAGCGTTCGTGGGTAAAAAACCCACTTCTTCAGATGCAACTGAAGAAGTGGGTTTTTTACCCACGAAAGCTTATGCCCAAATAAATCTGCTAGTCTTTAAGGTGCCACCGGACTCTTTGTTGTTTTTGTTAACTCGCCATGTGTAATTTAGGCCTAATCCACAGTTAAAAACTAGATTGACCTAGCTACATCGCTCAGGGCTATGAACATTTTTGCACCGTGAGTGTTGTTGTTAGGTTGACCTAAACCCCAGTGTAGATGCAGCCAGGTCCAATGGAAGAATTCTTCCATCAACCTAGCTACCGTGTCTCGGAGTGGTGGATTGACTACATTGATGGAAAAATCCACTCCATCAATGTAGGAAGCATCTACACTATGGTACTAAGCAGCACAGTTCCAGCACCATAGCTGGGCCGCTGTAGTACAGACATGGCCTTAATCTCTCTATGCCTCAATTCCTCCATTGGCAAAATGAGGCTCAATCATACTTCGATAAAGTGCTGAGACCCCCACCAAAGGGAGACCATTAGGAAATAATAGGGCAGAAAAACACCAGAGGGGGTAGTTAATAAATCAAATATGAGCTCATAATGCAATGCCTTTGCCAGCCAGGGCTGTATGCACAACACAAAGGGATCTCTTGTATGACAAAGTTACTATGAAGCAGTTTATTAGAGCCTGGGAAGGACTACTCTTGTAATTCTGCATATGCTACGGGGCTCATTGAAAATGGAAATTGACAAGTTGTTGACCGTTCTGAGATGATGAAGGGACTAGAGGAGATGACATCTGAAGAGATGGAACTTAATGTATATAACCAGGAGGCATTAAGGGAGGTGAACAGAAGGTAGGAGTGGGATTTGTTCCTGTAGGTGATGGTGGTGACATAAGGAGTAGCGGTATAAAGCTAAAGATGGGAAGTGTGAGGTCTTGTCTTGAGAGAGAGAGGGATAAATGACCTAGATATGTTCAGAAATAGGGTAGATAATATCCTAGTGGGATTAATAATTCAAAGAAGATCCTGCTCCCAAGGCTGCCAGGCAGGAGGCTGGGACTGGAATGACCCTGCTGATCCTTTCCAGCTCAGATCATCTATTATTCTGTAACTTGAAGGTGTCCAAACAATGTGACACTGAGAGATACATTGGTAACTTGCCAGGAGCCAGAGACCAATGCCTAATTTGCACATACATTAATGTAATCAAATGTATGCACAATTCTAGCTGCTTGTACTACTCTCTGCCTTGATAGCTGATAGAAATTGTTGCCTGTTTGAATTTGCTGGCAATAAACACCTGCAATTAATCAGATTTACCCTCACTCTACCATTATGGAGAAAGGGCTGCCATGAGCTACATATTAGGTTTATAGGGAGTGGCAAATTTGATCTTCAACCCATGCAATAAGGACTCTACTAACACTGCTTTGTAAATTAAACCTGGGATCATCTTATGCATTGATGCTTCATAGACAAATGGAGAAGCTATGAAAGAGACTGATGTTTTCCCAGATGCCATTATACTTAAAGTATAGGAAATGACACTGATTTATTTTTAAATATTTAACTCTCTTAATACTACAGGCTAAATTCTCAAATAACATCCAGATCCAACTATTCTGGGTGGGATGGGCTGTATATCAGGGCCATAAACATGCAGATCATGCTCCCTAATCTCCTTGATGGCTCCTAGCCTAGACAACATTAGGAGTGGAGTGGTGTGATAGATCCATGGATTCTAAAGAAAGCTAGGAGTATAGGAATGGGCTGCTGGGCACTCTCTTCCCCATTTTCTTGCTTCTGGCTTTAGGATTTTCTAGTTGGCCAGAATTTGTCCCAGATTTGTTAAGAGAGCTGCTTAACTGAAAAAATATCAGAAGCTGTTTTATTTCCTCTAACTCTTACAGAGTTTATAGTGCATTTTAAATTTGTTTCACCTTTTTCTGACTATAGCTCTTTTCTGAATAATGTTACTAAAAGTGTATTTCAAAAATAAGTAAATAAAATGTAATGAGTGGTGCGCCAGATTCAGTGATGGACATAAATTTGTTTGCAAATGAAAATGTAATGTTTTTTTCTGAAGTTGTAGCTTATTTCCCTCTCTCTAGGACTTTATATAGCACATTATCATAATACTACCACCCAGAAGGCACTAGTGCTGAGAGCTGCACTAGGAATGCTGCAATACCTACCCAGAAGGCAATGCAACCAAACCGGTTTAGAATAATCCTAATGTGGACATGAAGCAGAAGCACAAGCCATTTTAAATACTAGGCTATAATCTAGGCTAGTATGGATGCATTAAACTAGGGGTTCTCAAACTGGGGGTCAGGACCCCTCAGGGGGTTGCGAGGTTATTACAGGGGGGGTCACGAGCTGTCAGCCTCCACCCCACACCCCGCTTTGCATCCAGCATTTATAATGGTGTTAAATATATTAAAAAGTGTTTTTAATTTATAAGGGGGGTCACACTCAGAGGCTTGCTATGTAAAAGGGGTCACCGGTACAAAAGTTTGAGAACTACTGCAGTAGACCCTTTAAGGTTTGATCGATTATAATGTGAACAGTTCTGTCCTCTAGCACCAATTCCTGCAAAGATACTGCAACACTGCTATTCAACCCATGGCTCTTCACAGTCCCTAAATTTGAACAACAACCTATATGATGTTGATGTAGCAGCTGCATTGAAGGAAAAGAAGCCACTTTAAATACTGTTTGTATGATTTGCATTAATGTAGCACCCACTAGGTGCTTTCCAAATGTGTAATAAGATGGTTCCCTGCTCCAGAGAGCTCACAAGATGACATGCAAGTGTCACCTTCACACAAACACACCCAGCTCTGTAACAGTTGGCAATTGCTTGTAGGCATCAAAAGTCTTAAGTCTGCAAACCTATAAAAAACATCTCACAGTAGGCTGACCAGATAGTAAGTGTGAAAAATCAGGACAGAGGGTGGGGGGTAATTGGCACCTATATAAGAAAAAGCCCCAAATATCGGGACTATCCCTATAAAATCGGGACATCTGGTCACCCTATCTCACAGCCACCTAGGGCTTTAGTTGTACCAATTAGTTGCAACTCCTGGGAATAAGTTCTTTAGCTCAGCTCCAATTGAACTGATGTATTCTTTAGTGGGTTTTTTTCTAATGATGACAGGAAGCGGTGAGCATTGCAGCTGCAGTGAGTTCACCAATGCTTTCCCCTCTATCCTACTGTGCAAGCCTTGCTTTGGGAGTTACTCAGAAGCCACTGGACACAGAAATAGTTCTGGGCACATAGGATATAATTTGGGTGGGAGAAGGGCTGGTTTTTGCACCAGCTCAGGGGGAGGGGAGGAGCCTGCTGCTCTCCCACCCAGTTCAGCTCATCATTATCCTCCAGAGCCTGCACCGCTGCTGGGAAGGGCAATCACTGGAACTCTGGAGGCAGCTGCATATTAATCATTATTAATGCAGCCTTGCAAAACTGTCCTTAAAGTGTATTGGCCGCAGGTAGACTATGATTGATTCTCCATGCCTTTCCCATGGGGAGGGATTATGATAGGGGAAGAGAAAACTAATTATTTTTACTCTAATAGGCAAATAGAATTTTGCAAAGGTGTGATAATTATTAGCATTTACAAGACGCTCTAATCCAGGGGTCTCAAACACGCAGCCCATGGGGTGATTTTCTGCGGCCCGCGAGCCCCTCGCAGTCCCCCAGTGTTTACCAGAGTGGCAGCCAGACATCCACCAGGAGCAGGGCATGCTCCCTGGCAGCTCCAGGAAGAGGCTGGAAGGGGGGACAGAGGGGCTGTGTGTGGCTGTTGCTTTAGGCAGCGCCCCCAGCAGCTCCCATTGGCCGGGAACGGGGAACCGCGGCCAATGGGAGCTGCTGGAGGCGGTGCCCCAAGCAACAGAAACACACAGCCCCTCCGCCCCACATTCCAGCCTCTTGCGAGGGCAGACAGGCAGGGAGCCTGCCCTGCCCCTGGTACGCGCCGGGCCAGATCCTGCCCCCCGAATCCCTCCTGCAGCCGAACCCCCTGCCCTGAGCCCCCTGCCACACCCTGCACCCTGACCCCCTGTCTCACCCCTCCTGCATCCCAACCCCCTGCCTCACCCCGCACCCCTCCTGCATCCCAACCCACTGCCATGACCCCCATGCCGCACCCCTCCTGCACCCTGACCCCCTGCCGTACCCTGCACCCTGAGTCCTGCCCGGAGCACCCTGCCGCACCCTGCACCCCGACCCCCTGCCCTGAACCCCCTGCCACACCCTGCACTCCTCTTGCACCCCAACCCACTGCCCTGATCACCCTGCTGCACCCTGCACCCCTCTTGCAACCCAACCCCCTGCCGCACCCTGCACCCTGACCTCTTGCTGTACCCCTCACCCCTCCTGCACCCCACACTCCAACTCCCTGCCCTGAGCCCCCACCACACCCCACACCCCTCCTGCACCCCCAGTGGGCAGGGAGGGGGCAGAGTTGGGGTGGGGATTTCGGGGAAGGGGTTGGAATGGGGGCAGGGAAGGGGTGGGAAGAGGCGGGGCCTCATGGAAGGGGTGGAGTGGGGGCAGGGCCGAGGGCAGGGGGGGAGGTGTCAATAATGCGGCCCTTGAGCCAATGTACTAGTCCTCATGTGGCCCTCATGGTCATTTGAGTTTGAGACCCCTGCTGTAATCACAGTAGGATGTGCTTATGTGTGTGGTTAAACTATGCAGCTGCTGCACACCTCTAAGAGTTGCAGGCCTAATACTTCATGGCTGAAATTCTTTCATCTCTATCTCATCCTAATCTAAGTCAAGACAGTACTTGGGTGGGAGACCAGGTAAAATCCACATGGTGCAGGAAGTGGCGTTGAAGAGTGCTGCTTACTGTCCCCTTTCAAAAATAACAGGAGTACTTGTGGCACCTTAGAGACTAACAAATTAAATTTGTTAGTCTCTAAGGTGCCACAAGTACTCCTGTTATTTTTGCGGATACAGACTAACACGGCCGCCACTCTGAAACCTGTCCCCTTTCAGTGAGTACTGACCCAATGCCCCAGCTTGATAGTACTATATTCATTCAGCCCTGAAGCAAAACCCACTTTACAGACACCACATTAGCGCCTGCGCAGTAGACCTGTCCCCAGGGAGCGTTCAACGCGACACTGAGGGAGGTAACGTATGCGGAGTGCGCAGTCCGCACGTGTCCTGGGAACACGCGAGCGGGGGGGAGGGGCTGGCGCATGCGCAATGTGGTCGCAAGATTATGTTTTTCAAACAATCTAGGGGGACGGGCTCGCGCGGATATTTTCTGCGCGTGCGCAGTGGTGGTACCGGAGCTGTCAGTGAGCGGCGTGGCATGGCGGCGGCGGCGGGCGGAAGCGGCGGTTGCTGGTTCCTGGCTCTGGCGCTCGGGGTTTCCCTTCTCAAATGTCTCCTCATACCAACCTAGTAAGGGCCGCGGGGCCGGGCCGGGCCAGCCTCCCCCTCGCCACGTCTCTGTGTGTGTCCGTGTCCCGCCCAGTCCCCGGGGGAGCCGCGCTAGCAGCCCCGGGCCATCCCGTGCGCCGTGGCCAGTGCTTCCACTACCCCACCCCCCGACCTGCAGCCCCTGGGCGGGGGGAGCTGTGGTGCCTCAGGGGCCAGGCGGGCAGTGTCGCGTGGCCGTAACATCCTGTGGTGCCCCGGGCGCCGCCGGCCCTCCCCGCTGCGGCACCTTCGCGTCAGGTGGGCAAGGGGCTCCTGGCGCGGGCTGCCTTGCGGGAGAACCCCCCCGCTGCCTCCCGGCGCTGACTTGCAGTGAGGCCGAGCCTCCCCATGCCGCTATCCTGGGGGTGTGGGGGCTGCTATGGGGCTCCTGCCAGGGATCCTGTATTAGTGCAACTACCTTACACGCACCCAGAGAACGGGGCCCCGGGGTTTATGAAGTTAGCTGGCAACTTCCTGGCCTGGCAGTGAGGCTACACCCCCAACGCAACCCATAAACAGTTGCATCCTGTACTAGCTTTTGCTGGTTTGGGCTGCAAATTGCCTCCCCGCTCTCTTTTCGTGCTGCTGGAGGAGCTGGGCATCAGGTCGCCTGAGAGTCAAAAATCTTTTCCAACGCCCCCGTTTGGTTTACTTTGTGCTTGACGCTAGTGGCCTTATGTCACCCATTAAAGTGATATTAAATTCTGCATATGAGTTTCAAAATTTCTAGGCTTTTAGCACAGATCCTGATGACTTTAAGTTACCAAGCCCCAAGATGGAAGGAGACTATTTAATAGGACTGCACACTTATATGATGTGGCATTGTGGGAGTATTTATTTTTCTAATATTGTACCTCAGTTTCATAATTTATCACTTCTGAGACAAATTATGATAAGTGAGAATCCATCTTCTTTATTTGTCCTGATTGGGAATAAATTTGGGTTTGTAATGATGAGGGAGAGTTGAGAGCAATGTTACCTGGCACCTTCTGTAGAGAGTATTAAGAATGTTCCTAAGCAGCCTGATTGTTGTTTTGACCTCTTAAAACCTCACTTCAAATCTGTGCTAGAGGATCAAAGTATGAATTCTTCTTTCCTCAAAGAAGAGCAAAATAGACAGCCTTGAGTAAAACCTCTATGGCCATTTATGGTTTTTTTTAAAAACTCTCTTAAAATTTGTTTTAAAGATACAGTGTGAAGTCTCTTACTTTTTGTGATAAGTTTAATAGTAAACAAAAGATGCTTCTACTCTTAAACTACATAGTTGTTTCAGACATTTACAGAGTGGGATTTTCAAAAATTTATAAATGAATGGCGCACAGGTGCTTTTAACTCAAACTTAAAACTTAAGTATGAACACTTTCATTTGCTAAGTATGAGCATATTCATTTCCTTAGTATGTTCATAAGTATTAGTTGGAGTAGCTCATTATTAATACTGTCTGATGCTTCGATCTGTTTCATATTACATAAAAGCTTTCTCTTATGTTCATGTGAAGTTTGATTCTGCAATTATAAAGCAGAACGGTTTGATTTTTAAATACATTTCGCGTTAATTTTGTAACGCGAGTAAAGGACTAAAAAAACTGACCTTTTTGTAACAGCACTAGAACTTTAAGACAATTTACCCTTGAGGTAACCAAAAGCATTACATATTTATAATGCAACTTTAATAATTTGGCAGACAGCTGTGTCAGATCAGAACAGCATCTGACATGAATCTTCCAATATTGTATCTAATAGCTTTTACATTTCTGAGTAACAGGAGTCAGCTTTTCTGTAAATTGGGACTGTTTTCAGTTGTCAGCCTCCCTGTACAATATGAATACTCTCTGCAGTGCGTCTTTGCAATGGGTTCATTAAGGTGGGAATGGTGTTATCAAAATGTTTAAATCTGATGCCAATACTTAATTTTAAAAAATTCTTTACCCTTTCAAGTCATCTTGTAGTACAAATTGTTTGTTTGTAATAGTTTCTGTTGCTGAGCAACTAGAGTAAGGTTAGTGTAGATACAGACTAACACAGCTACCCCCTGATACTAGAGTAAGGTTTGTAATAAGTAGTAATGCTAATGGTAAAACATTATAAACTAAATTAGTCCTATGCAAAGTAGATCTTTCTTTAGCGATGTATGTTGTATGTTCTCCATTGTTTTATGTCTATATTTCTAACCGCTATTACGTGACCTGGAGGATAACAAGGTTATAAAGGAATGGCCAGCATGCATTTGTCTAGAACAAATCATTCCAAACCACCCTAATTTCTTTCTTTGATAGGGTTACTGGTCTAGTGGGTAGGGGGAATTAGTAGATATGATGTATACACCTCTACCCCGATATAACGCGACCCGATATAACACGAATTCGGATATAACATGGTAAAGCAGTCCTCGGGGGCGGGGGGGGGGGGGGGCTGTGCACTCCAGCGGATCAATTACAATACATTAGAAGCAAGAGGAAGACCAAAGACAGGGTAGGCCCACTGCTCAGTGAAGAGGGAGAAACAGTAACAGGGAACTTGGAAATGGCAGAGATGCTTAATGACTTCTTTGTTTCGGTCTTCACCGAGAAGTCTGAAGGAATGCCTAACATAGTGAATGCTAATGGGAAGGGGGTAGGTTTAGCAGATAAAATAAAAAAAGAACAAGTTAAAAATCACTTAGAAAAGTTAGATGCCTGCAAGTCACCAGGGCCTGATGAAATGCATCCTAGAATACTCAAGGAGCTAATAGAGGAGGTATCTGAGCCTCTAGCTATTATCTTTGGAAAATCATGGGAGACGGGAGAGATTCCAGAAGACTGGAAAAGGGCAAATATAGTGCCCATCTATAAAAAGGGGAATAAAAACAACCCAGGAAACTACAGACCAGTTAGTTTAACTTCTGTGCCAGGAAAGATAATGGAGCAAGTAATTAAGGAAATCATCTGCAAACACTTGGAAGGTGGTAAGGTGATAGAATAGCCAGCATGGATTTGTAAAGAACAAATCGTGTCAAACCAATCTGATAGCTTTCTTTGATAGGATAACGAGTCTTGTGGATAAGGGAGAAGCTGTGGATGTGGTATACCTAGACTTTAGTAAGGCATTTGATACGGTCTCGCATGATATTCTGATCAGTAAACTAGGCAAATACAATTTAGATGGGGCTACTATAAGGTGGGTGCATAACTGGCTGGATAACCGTACTCAGAGAGTTGTTGTTAATGGTTCCCAATCCTGCTGGAAAGGCATAACAAGTGGGGTTCTGCAGGGGTCTGTTTTGGGACCGGCTCTGTTCAATATCTTCATTAACGACTTAGATATTGGCATAGAAAGTACGCTTATTAAGTTTGCGGATGATACCAAACTGGGAGGGATTGCAACTGCTTTGGAGGACAGGGTCATAATTCAAAATGATCTGGACAAATTGGAGAAATGGTCTGAGGTAAACAGGATGAAGTTTAACAAAGACAAATGCAAAGTGCTCCACTTAGGAAGGAAAAATCAGTCTCACACATACAGAATGGGAAGAGACTGTCTAGGAAGGAGTACAGCAGAAAGGGATCTAGGGGTTATAGTGGACCACAAGCTAAATATGAGTCAACAGTGTGATGCTGTTGCAAAAAAAGCAAACATGATTCTGGGATGTATTAACAGGTGTGTTGTGAGCAAGACACGAGAAGTCATTCTTCCGCTCTACTCAGGCCTCAGCTGGAGTATTGTGTCCAGTTCTGGGCACCGCATTTCAAGAAAGATGCGGAGAAATTGGAGAGGGTCCGGAGAAGAGTAACAAGAATGATTAAAGGTCTTGAGAACATGACCTATGAAGGAAGGCTGAAAGAATTGGGTTTGTTTAGTTTGGAAAAGAGAAGACTGAGAGGGGACATGATAGCAGTTTTCAGGTATCTAAAAGGGTGTCATAAGGAGGAGGGAGAAAACTTGTTCACCTTAGCCTCTAAGGATAGAACAAGAAGCAATGGGCTTAAACTGCAGCAAGGGAGGTCTAGGTTGGACAATAGGAAAAAGTTCCTAACTGTCAGGGTGGTTAAACACTGGAATAAATTGCCTAGGAAGGTTGTGGAATCTCCATCTCTGGAGATATTTAAAAGTAGGTTAGATAAATGTCTATCAGGGATGGTCTAGACAGTAGTTGGTCCTGCCATGCGTGCAGGGGACTGGACTCGATGACCTCTTGAGGTCCCTTCCAGTCCTAGAATCTATGAATCAAAGCAAGTTCGATATAACGCGGTTTCACCTATAACGTGGTAAGATTTTTTGGCTCCTGAGGACAGCGTTATATTGGGATAGAGGTTTATTAATACTAGTAAGGATTTTGACACAGTGCCACATGACCTTCTCATAAGCAAACTAGGGAAATGTGGTCTAGATGAAATTACTATCAGGTGGGAGCACAACAGGGTGAAAGCTGAACTCCAAGAGTGTCAATGGTTTGCTGTGAAACTGGGAGGGTGTATCTAGTGGGGTCCTACTGGGGTCAGTCCTGAGTCCAGTACTTTTTAATATTTTCATTAATTACTTGGAAAGTGGAATGGAGAGTGTGCTTATAAAATTTTCAGATGACGACAAGCTGGGAGGGGTTGCAAGCACTTTGGAGGAAAGGATTAAAATTCAAAACAACCTTGACAAATTGGAGAATTGGTCTGAATTCAACAAGATGAAATTCAATACAGACAAGTGCAAAGTACTTCACTTAGGAAGGAAAAATGAACTGCACAACTAATAAATGGAGAATAGCTGCCTAGGTGGTAGTACTGCTGAAAAAGATCTGGGGGTTATGGTGGCTCACAAACTGAATGAGTCAACAATGTGATGGAAGTTGCAAAAAAGGCTAATATTCTGGGGTATATTAACACGAGTGTCATATACAAGATATGGGAGGTAATTGTTCTTCTCTACTCGGCACTGGTGAGGCCTCATTTGGAGTAAGGCAGTGGTTCTCGAACTTTTGTGCTGGTGACCCCTTTCACATAGCAAGCCTCTGAGTGTGAAACCCCCCCCCCTTATAAATTAAAAACACTTTTAAACCATATGAATGCTGGAGGCAAAATGGGGTTTGAGGTGGATGCTGGCAGCTCGTGACCCCCCATGTAATAACCTCACAATCCCCTGAGGGGGTCCCTACCCCCAGTTTGAGAACCACTGGAGTAAGGTATCCAATTCTGGGTGCCACACTTTAGGAAAGATTGGACAAATTGGAGAGAGTCCAGAGGAGAGTAACAAAAATGATGAAAGTATTAGAAAACCTGACATATGAGGAAAAATTTTAAAAAAACTGGGCTTATTTAGTCTTGCGAAAAGAAGATGAAGAAGGACCTGATAAGTCTTCAAATATGTTAAGGGTTGTGGTAAAGAAGACAATGATCAATTGTTCTTCATGTCAGTTGAAGGTGGGCCAAGAAGTAATGGTCTTAATCTGCAAGATTTCTACAAGAGAAATTTAGGTTAAATATTCAGAAAAACTTTCTAACTACAAGATCTGGAACATGTTTCCAAGGGAGGTTGTGGAATCCTTATCATTCAAAGTTTAAAAAAAAAAACAGGTTGGACAAACATCCGTCAGGGATGATCTAAATTTACTTGGTCCTGCCACAGCACAGGAAGCTGGACTTGACTTCCAGCACTATATTTCTATGATTCTATTACTTTAAAATTGCATTACTTCAAAATAGGAACTTCAGCTCCTGATGCCAAGCAAAACTGAAAGCTATAACTGGATCCTAATATTCCTGCTTGTTAGCAATTTGTAGAAACCAAGATGACTCAAGCTCTCTTATAGTTCCTACTCAGGCTGCTTTTTTAGAATTGCCTAATTACTACTATGATTTTGATTCAGCTAAATCCACTGGACTAGCAACACAAATAGTTTCTTTCTGATTCTTTTCTGTGTACCTGTAAATGGTTGAATACTTTGAAAAAGATTTTTCAATCTTTAAATCTGTACATACCTTATTATTAATGGCCATATTCTTTGCAGTCATTCCACAGATTTTGAAGTACATAGAAACTGGCTTGCCATCACTCACAATTTACCAGTCTCTAAGTGGTACTATGAAGTAAGTTCTTGTTCTGTTCATTTGCTTTTTAATTGTGTGTGAATTTTGTGCTTATTAGAGACACCAGTCTGACATCCCGAATGAAGTCCTTTCTTCACAGAAAATATACATCATGGATACTGATGGTCAGTAGTTGGTGGTGGTTTTGCAGTAATGCCCAGGGATACCAATCATGGATCAGGACCCCATTGTGTTAGTGTGATCTTCTCAGGGCACCCAGAACTGTAAGACACAGTGTTACTTGGTCTCAGAAATTTCGGGAGAGCTTTACTAAAGCTTAAACTGTGTCAGCTCACTGCCATGCCAGTCTGTTAGCTTAGCTGAGGACACACACATCATTTTGACATATACCCTGAGATGGCTTGTAGTCAAACTAAGAATAAGGTTATTACTAAAGTGCATAGATTTAAGTGATACAAAGCAAGAGTAACAGAGACAGGAACAGTATGAAAGAACCCGAATGAAGCAGTTCACAGTGGACATCAGTCCACATCAGAAAAATAATTGGCACGCTTGTGAAGAGACAGCTGTTTTGTTCTGTTATAGGTTCTTATACTGCCTTCACTGTAGTATCGATAATAATCAAAATTTACAGGTAAGCAAAATAAGAAAAATGCTGCTTGAGAACATATTAGTTTGTTTTAAGGATATTTACTTTGTATATTTTGACATGTGATGTTGATAACTTGTGTTTTAACAGTTATAAAGCTTTAACTTTTTGAATCTCAATGCCTACTGTCACTAGATTGTCCACCCTGCCCCAATAATTTATCATTATTTAAACTGATCAAAATTGAAAAAATGCTTAAAAATAAACAATGATATTATCAGTCAGTTGTAAAAAAATAAAATGCGAATTCTGCCATACCTACCCATTGCCAACACCAAAAGACTTCCAGTTCCTCCATAAACACTACCGTCTCATAGAAGAGCTGCTGAAGTCATTTTCAGCATTGTACAATTGCTCAATTCCATTGTGAAGTAGGACTGAAATCAAAGGTATTAGCCTTTGTTCGATACTGGCTACTGGAGTGAACATACCAATTAATCCCATATGACAAACTTTTCTGTATATAAATCTCTATGAGCAGCTGTCTTGATCTTCAGTTCTAAATTGGTAAATCTTATTTTGTTTTTAGGCAACTTCTGAGTGGACCTTGGATTATCCTCCGTTCTTTGCTTGGTTTGAATTTGCACTTTCACACGTTGCCAAATACTTTGACCAGGAAATGCTGGTTATCCAAAATTTGAACTACTCCAGTCAGGCAACAGTCTTCTTCCAAAGACTTTCTGTCATCTTTACAGATATTCTCTTTGTGTATGCAGCCCATGAGTAAGTCTCAGTGTTCTGTTCTCTGGGGACAGTGGGGTGTCTGTTTAAAATATTGAGTTTTCAGAAATGGGCAGGTGGTAATCACAAAGGTGTCTACATATAGACTTGCAAATGTGTGGAAAGAACACAGCTGGCTAAACCTATTAAAGGAATAAGTGGGGGCGTGTAGCTAAGATAGAAGACCTTATTTCCTCTTTTATCTGGGGAGTCTAATGTTGTGGGCACAATTACATTTATTTTAGACATTAGTTACCTTCTCTCATATGTAATGTACTTGGTAGTTTAAGAATTCTGAAGGAATTCAAAGCTCAGACTGGATGACCTAAGTCTTTTTTCACCCTGTTACGATTCTAAACATGAAAGAATCTCATTCATGTAATTTTAACATCTTGTCACATATTAAACCATTCTTTGCTGTTGGTCTTGTCTTCCAAATTTAACTTTTTATTGGCAATTAGTTAAGCAGTCTTAATAAAAGTTCATAGCATATTTAAATGTACCATGGATTTGGGGGAGGGCAAAGAGTGTGTGTAATCTCTCACGTTGGGGGCGGGGAGAGAGAGCATGTATTTTGAAGAAAAACCTGTTGCCCACCAGAGTGATTTAGAAATAGCAAAGTCTTACAACAACACTCCACTCAGTATGAGTATGGTCATAGATTCTGCATTTTTTAAAGTCCAATGGAAATAACTTTTAAATAAATACTACCTTGCATGTTGCATTCCAAACACTGTAGTGTGGTAATGCATGAGAACCTGGTAATGAAACTTACTGACTGTAAAGTAAATAAAAGTTATGCTGACTATTATATTTTCCTTCTCCAAGGTGAGAGAATGCAAAAAACAAATTAGATTTTAAAAATTCCTTGATTTAATAATAAAAGGTTATGGTTGTAACGTAGACAAGGAAAAAATCTAAAATTATTGTTCTTAACCTTAAAGCCCTTATAATTTTCTAAATTCTGTTTGATACTTTCTTCTTGGGGAATTAGTCAGACCTTCAGAGTTTTGTGTTTTAAAAAAATAAACTGTTCCTATTTTAGGAAAAACATATTTCCAGTTATACAGTATAAGTCATTGTAAATTAATTTTTTCTTTGATAATTTGAATGAATTATCAAGAATTTGCTATCACTTTTAGTAACTGGCATATGGCAGAACTTCCCTGAAGAGATCATCTTCCGTGTTAATAATATAAATTGGTGCTAAACTAAATAATTCTGTATTACTGTTTGATTTCCTTCATTCAGATGCTGCAGATATGTAAATGGGAAACGACCTGGAAAAGAACTTCTGGAAAAACCGATGTTTGTTCTTGCTGTTCTGCTCTTATGGAACTTTGGCTTATTAATTGTGGATCGTATCCTTTCAGTTAGTTGTCAAAATCTAGCAAGATTTTAAACAAATCAAATACTGCCAGTGGTTTTTGTATATATTGTATCTAATATCTTAGTCAGAACTAATATCACTCTTGATTGCAATATTTGTGTTACTGTTTGGGTTTCAGGGAGGTCTCAGCTGAGTAAAGTTTCATTGTAACAATATATTCAAAGTTTATTTGTAAAAGTTCTCTGATCATGATTATATAGCTCCAAAGAGTTGGATTACAACTAGAGCTATTTACTGATTTGGCAAACCTGAAGCGTTTCACAGAGACGGTTAAACTTCTCCAGGGTTCAGAGGGTCCACGACTCTGGGGCAGTCAGCCTAGCAGACTCTTTCTGACTTTGATTTGTTAGTGTGCAACCTAGAACTTGAATTAACTTTCTTTGCTTTTAATTTTCAACATTTCATTTAAAAGAAAGGAGGAAGTAGAAAATGATAATGCTAACTAACAGATCTAGCAGGCATCAGTCAGTCTTGGCAAAATGTGCACTGATCTAGCTAGGAGCACTTGTTAGTGGCAGTGCATCTCAAGAAGTATGAACTCTGTCATTATATTTTTAGCTGCAATTTTTGAACATCCATGACTTTAGATTAAAGTGATATTTTCCACCCTTTACCATGAATATGTACTCATCAGTGAGGTCCATTTCCATGCCAAGTTTCCAGCATGCCATTACCATTCTTTCAGTTATATGTAGTGAGGAAATATAGAAGGAGCATGGCAGCAATTATTTTTACAGCAGAAAATAACCATTTGTGATAGTTTTCACCACAGCCCTCTCCATAGGCAACTCAAACACCTGAATATGTCTGCTTCAAACATTTAAGTCACTTCTGGTAAGAGACTAGCATTTAAAACTTCAGCGAAAAGGGGGGATTTTTCATCAAGTGAAAATGGTGGTGGAAGAGGATAGCGGAGTATAATTGAATCCATTTAGCATAATAACCTTGTTTATAGTGTTTTTTGTTGAGTTCCATAATACACCTAACACTTCGCTATATTACCTGCATGTAACCAAGAATTTCTCAGTGAGGTTAAGCTCTGCAGCTTTTATATTTTCTAATTAGAACGGATAACAAAAAGGTAATTTTATAGCCAACTTGGAGTAATAATTTAGGAATGTTTCCTTGATTATAGTTCCATTTGATCTGTTTGCTGATTGTGGACTTCTGATTCTGTCCAAGCAAACTAACGGTAAAAAACTTCTTCCTTGACACAAGTTCAGATATTCACTTTCAGTACAATGGCTTTTTATTTGGATTGATGCTTCTTTCTGTTGCTCGATTATTTCAGGTAACCATAAAATCAAGTTGCAATGTTTTTGTTGTCCTGTGACAAGACTTTTAACCTTAATCATGGGCCTGCTCCTATTCTAATAAGTGGGAGCAGTTCTGAATTGCTGCCCACTAGAATTGGATCTCTTAGTATTTGTTGTTCTGGTTTTTAGTTCACTTGGCCATAAAATATTAGCTGTGCCGTGGAGAGAGCATATCTGCCCCCCTGTGAGGGAATGAGCTCCATGTATTGCTGTTTAAATACACAACTTCTTCCTAGTTGTTACATGAGGGAGCTACCAGTCCTTTGGCAGGAAAGATTACCCTGAGGAAGGGGGTTTATCTCTGAGACTGGGGAGATATGAGGGATCCCCTGAGCTCCAAACACCCTTTAAGGTCAAGAGAATAATCTTGTGACCTGAATCTACCCTGCGCTGGCCTAGTTGTTTATTCTAGGCAAATGGAAAAAATACCCATCCCTGCATTCATACATGAAATGTTTTGATGCTTTAGGCAATGGAAGAAGGCTGTCTTTGAAACTGCTAGTGTTAAGGTAGGGTGAGTTTAAATGCAGCTCTCATGGGGTTTCCATCTCTACAACTTTTTTTTCCCATTTAGAAAAGGCATTTGGAGGGTGCTCTTCTTTTTGCTGTTCTCCTGCATTTCAAACACATCTACATCTATGTAGCCCCAGCCTATTGTGTATATTTGCTACGATCCTATTGTTTCACTGAAAATAAGGCAGGTAAGTTACTGATCCTTCCTCAATGTGTTTTGTATTAATGATGTGTGAGAAGGGGGCCCAGGAGGTGTAGAAAGACATGACATTTACATTCAGTGCTAACCTGTCATTACTGTCCTTGAAATTCTCTTTTATAAGTCTGACATATTACCTTGGCATGAAGCAGTATGGTGATGGGGTAGCGATAAGTCCACATTTATTCAGTGGATGAAAATGAAATAGAAGCTTTGACTTAAAGTATTTTATTGGAGACTGGTTTTGAAGTTGCTCTGGTAGAAGCTTCTCTTTCTCACAAGTCATTTCCGTACTTCTAAAGACTCAAGTCAAGCCAATACTAGGAACAATTTGAGTGCTATAGAAAGCTATTCTGGAGAGATGTAGGATGGCTAGATCAGTGGTTCTCAACTTGTGGTCCATGGACCCCGGGGGGTCCGCAGACTGTGTCTAAGGGGTCCGCGAAAGGTTGTCGTTACCATAGAACAGTGGTTTTTAACCGGTGGTCCATGGATCCCTGGGGGTCTGCAGACTATGTGTAAGATTTCCAAAGGGGTCACCGGTCTCAAACTAATGGTCATAGATATTCACATTTCACTGGCAAAATGACATTTATGTTGTATTACCAGAATAAAGTCAATGACCATAAAGTTCAAGTTAGGTATCAGAAAGAATAGATGTAGGTAGACTGAATTTAATTTTTCCTGATAAGACCTACTTTGAAATAATGGTCCATTTGAATTTATCATGGCAATAAGTGTCCTTTTCCTCATGCATACACTAAATATTGCTAAGGGCTATCTTTGTTCCTTCTATTCTGTTGAAGATGCAAGCTCATAAAGTGGCAGCAGTTAGAGCACAGTATTTCATAAGTGGTGTGTAAAAAATGTAAGCATTCTAAACTGAAAGTAATGGCATTCTCATTCTAAACCATAGCTGCCTAAGATTTTCTATAAATATAGCAAATCTATGTATTTCACAATCTGTTATAAAACTGGATAACATTTGTTATTGGAAAAGCAAAACCAGCATTATCGCTACATTTTCAAAATGACTGTTAGACTAATGTCAAAATAGTTAGAAATGAGAGAGACTTGCTAGATCAGACTGTCTCAATTCAAGAGACCATCTCTCATCATGTTGCTGAATATCCTTTTCTCTGGTCTTGACAAATGCAGTCTTGCCTTGCTGATAGCCATTCAGAATGCTGGTGCAAAGATAATTTTCCTAGTCTGTCGTTTTGAGCATGTCACCCCTCTCTTTTCATCCCTTCACTATCCCTCTTTCATCCCTTCATATCAAACATAAGCTACTAGTCTTCACTTTCAAGGGCCTTCACAATATATCCCCACCCTATCTATCTTCCCTCATTGATTATTGAAAAGCAGACTCCCACCTCCAGTCGGCCAATCATGCCATCTTGCATCACCCACTTATTAAAGGTCAAACAAGCACCTTTGTGCTTTCTCCCATGGCTGTGGGAAGCTCCCTTTAAACATCTGCAAAGCTACCTCATTATCCACCTTCAAAACCTTCCTTAAAACTCTACTTTTGCTCTGAAGCCTAGAGAAGACTTGACAGTGGTTGAGCTGCTGGTGTGCTCAGACCACTGACTGTCACACTGACAGAATTGTGTCATTGTTTCCTTTTACTCCTTTGTCTGTATCCATCTGTTTCTCTTATATTTAGCTTGTAAGTTCTTTGGGGCAGGGGCTGTCTTTTTGTTCTGTGTTTGTATAGCGCCTAGTACAGTGGGGTCCTGGTCCAAGACTGAGACTCCTAGGTGTTGTTATAATACAAATAATAAACTAGCAAATTAAAGTAGAGCTCTCTAGCAGTTGAGAAATGGGTATAACTTTGAGATTTGTAAACCTAGTTGTTGGACAATATACTACTTACTGACTGAAAATATTCACTTAAAGGGTGATACTCGTACTAGCTTCTTTACTACTAAAGTCAATTTGTTGGCTTCCCATTCCTCTTCCCATACCTCCCCAAATATCTCTGTTAATACGAATATTAATTTTCTGTAGATGGATCCCTCAAGTGGAGCAGCTTCAGCTTTCTTCGCATAACTTTGCTGGGATTGATTGTCTGCCTTGTTTCTGCTCTTTCATTGGGACCCTTTGCAGTACTGGTAATGACTCCTTATTCCCTAGCCCTCTAACCTTTCTTTTAGGACTAGTCTACACTACTGTGCTGCATCGGCATAGCTCAGCACATCTGGTGAAGACACGCTATGCCAACGGGAGAGCACTCTCCCATCAGCATAATTACTCCACCTTAACGAGAGATGGAAGCTATGTCTACGGGAGAGCGTCTCCCGCCAACCTAGTGCTGGTGGACAGCACTTAGGTCAATGTAACTTGCGTCACTCGGGGTGGCTTTTTCACACCCCTGAGCGACATAAGTTACATTGCCTTAAACGGTAGTGTACACAAGTCCTTAGAAACAAAGTTGAACAATTTTAAAAAATTGTGAAGAATCTCTAAACATGGGTCCTCGTATGTTCTTTTTGTTCTCTACAGGGCCAACTACCTCAAGTCATTTCACGTCTTTTCCCTTTCAAGAGAGGCCTCTGCCATGCTTATTGGGCCCCTAATTTTTGGGCTTTGTACAATGCAGTGGACAAAACATTAGCAGTTGTTGGTACAGTAAACTAGTTTTGTATTTTCAGTGCTTACTTGCATATAATGCCCCCTGTGGGACTCAAATTCCCTTTCTGAATTCATGTAATGAATGAAATTTTGTTGCTTGTTTTTAAGATTCATTTAATCATTTGCTTTTCAGCTCTATGCATTGCATAGCAGTAGGTTCCCAATTGCTGTAGAAGAATAGCTTGATTATTGAAACTTGTGTGAAATCTCTGCCATATCTTTGTGTTCACATAACTGTTGCCGTTTATATTGATTTATATATTAATATTATATACATATATTATACACTTTTCATAAAAATTAAGTGTGTATGTATAGCTGAAAATGTACCTATGCTATTTGACAAACATTATGTTCACTTGTAGGTATAAAATATAAATTCCTTGATCCTGAAAAGATTCCTAAAGCCTCAATGACAGGTGGATTGGTTCAAGAATTCCAGCACACTGTCCTTCCTTCTGTGACTCCACTAGCCACACTCATTTGTACCTTCATCTCCATATTGGTAACTTCAAAAAAATTATAATCTTTGATACGTTTTTAATTTCCATGTCCCCTTTTCCCTTGATTGAATAACATAAATGTACCTGATACTTACATATATTTTTGCTCTTGAACTAGGTATCTTTGTATTGGAAAAGAGCAGTCAGGGTGGATGTTGAGGCAGTAGTAATTTTGCATAACAAAGCATTCTCTGAGTATTCCTAGACGCCATGGTCTTTGTCAACTATAGAGTATTTCAGAGACAGACAGACCTATAACAGAGACTCTGGTCAAAACCACTTTGCTTACTGAGCTGGAAGTAATTCTGTAGCTAATGATTTGAGCAAAATTCAAGGGATGTATCAAGACTGGACTGAGATGCATTGGCAGAGCTGTTTGGAAAACTTGCTGAGCTCCTAATAGCATTATCTGGAGCCAGGAATAATGGAGTTGATCCCTCACTTTTCAACTCCCCACCTTTTTTAATGGAGTGAGGAGCAGAAGGCTCAGGTGACTGGTATTTGGATGTAGAATCCTTTCATCCTAGATCGTCAATCAGGATATTGGTGGCCAGAGGATACTAAACAGCCATTAGATGTTCACTTATGTGAAGTGTGGTGGTGGTTCCAGTTAAATTCCCAGAGGCAGTTCCGCACAATCAGGAAAACACCATTCATTTGGCAGTGTGAGTGAAGTCTGCATTTTTGCTGCCCATGTTGTTACTGTTATATAGATGGAAGACTTCAATCTCTGTGCTATTTTACACCTCCCATCAGCACTACATATCCACACCAGAAATATATACCTTCCTGGGATGCTGCAAAGCGGTGCTGTGGTAAAAGCAGGAGCTGGATGCTCATTTGCGTATTTCAATAATAACATCATAAAGCTTCATATGGGCAATAGCTTATATACAGGATTGTGAATTTTTACACTGAAGTCTTATTTTTGCCTGTTGTTTCTAGCCCTCTGTTTTCTGTCTTTGGTTTAAACCCCAAGGGCCCAGAGGCTTTCTTCAGTGCTTGATACTTTGTGCACTGAGCTCATTCATGTTTGGCTGGCATGTGCATGAAAAAGCAATACTCCTCGCTATTCTTCCTTTGAGGTAAGTGACTTGTTAAGTGGTAGTTCCTCAGATTCATTTGGTTGCAGGCTATGATTGAGGAGCTTTTCAAAGGAGGATTGTCACTTGGTTTTCAGTATGATAATTCAGAGAATTCATATCATACGTAAAACCTCTCAAACTGAAGCACCCTAATTCACTTTACATATAAGAATCATTTCATCCACCCCTTAAATATAGCCCCCTCTGAAGTGGAACGTATTAACTGTTCAATGGTGCAAAATAACACAAATCTGCTATAAAAAGTAGCATTTCTCTTCAGGTGCTCCTAGCAATTCATCTCCTTTTAAAAGATACCTTGCATTCATGGAAAACCTTTTATCCAAAGACTTCATCATGCTTTACTAATGGTAGCTTATCCTCACAATAGCCCTTTGAGATAAGTATTATACTAACTTTACAAATGGGCATAGAAGCACAAAGAAACTGTGTGGCTTTCAACAAATTGCTTAACAAGTCAAGAGTGGAGCAGGAGTAGAATCCAGGAGTCATGACTCCCAGATAGAACTACTACATGCTTTCCTATCTTTCTTTCCGTTTGAACATTTGGGCATGTGTATTGTACATAGTGTGACAATAAATTAACTTGTTTAGCTTCAGATACTTAGTAAACTTTGTGTAGGGTAATACAAAACATTAACTAGGTTGCCAAAAGCAATGCTAGCTGGCAAACTGAGCCTAAATTCAGTGGCACTCTTGTGCATTCAGCTGGAAATCCTGTGGCAGTTTCCATTAAATTTAAAATGGAGCTTTTAATTGGATTTAATCTGAAAATCAGTACTACAGCCACAACATAACATTCATTGTGTGCTACAGGTTTTTATATTCACACATACCTGCATCATAGAAACTGTTATGGGGAAGTCTTGGTAGCTGGATACAGGGATATTTGGGACTTCTGGTATCCAAGAAGGCATGGTCAGTGATTTAGGATTGCTGAGTAAGCATGACCAGGAACGAAATTAACATTTGGCCTGTCACCTTCCGATTTTAGAATTAATGCATTAAGATGACTGGGATAGCTCACACTTCTGAGCTATTGTTTCAGGCTGCCTGCAAATGCAGACATGCATCACGGCATTGGATTACACTTACTTCAAGGTTTGCTTCACAAACAGGACTTGAAAATTCATTTTTTAATACAAGTTTAGATTCTGCAGCACAATTCTATGGCCTGAGTGGATTCTGTAGCTATGAAATACAGGGATCCCTATCCATAAGCAGTAGTAGTTGATTAAGCAGATCTTCTCTTTAAATAGCTAAGATTTGAGATTCACTTTGTAGTATGCTATATTTGTGAAGGCCTATTTTTTGGCCTCTGAGCCTCACTGTCACTTGACAGATGAAACAGCAGTTTGCTATTTACCATTATTTTGTTTATTAGGACATTGCCTTGAGGCCAGTTGGGATCAGGGCCCCATTGTGCTAGGCACTGTACAGACAGAGACAATCTGAGCCCCAAAGAGCTTACAACTAAATAGACAGGATAAAGGGTAGGGGAGAAGGATAGAACATACAAGCAGAGTGAACAACATGATGGCTGCAAA
This sequence comes from Emys orbicularis, assembly GCF_028017835.1. Lineage (NCBI taxonomy): Eukaryota > Metazoa > Chordata > Testudines > Emydidae > Emys > Emys orbicularis. The sequence continues at coordinate 353,829,778 of NC_088683.1, forward strand.
CTTCAGGTTAGTTCCTCAGTTTTTTGGTTCTGTTTAAATTATGGCTGTCGATTAATCGCAGTTAACTCACGCGATTAAATCAAAAAATTTAATCACCATTAAAAAAAATTAATCGCGATAAATTGCAGTTTTAATCGCACCGTTAAACAGTAGAAGACCATTTGAAATTTATTAAATATTTTGGATGTTTTTCTACATTTTCATATCTATTGTATTCTGTGTTGTAACTGAAATCAGTGTATATTATTTTTGATTATAAACATTTGCACTGTAAAAATTATTAAAAATATATTTCAATTCACCTCACACAAGTACTGTAGTGCAATCTTTGTCATGAAAGTGCAACTTATAAATGTAGATTTTTTTTTGTTACATAACTGCACTCAGAAACAAAACAATGTAAAACTTTAGAGCCTACAAGTCCACTCAGTCCTACTTCTTGTTCAGCCAGTCGCTAAGACAAACAAGTTTGTTTACATTTACCGGAGATAATGCTGCTCTCTTCTTATTTACAGTGTCACCAGAAAGTGAGAACAGGCATTTGCATGGCACTTTTGTAGCGGCATTGCAAGGTATTTACGTGCCAGATATGCTAAACATTCGTATGCCCCTTCATGCTTCAGCCACCATTCCAGAGGAAGTGCTTGCATGCTGATGACGCTCGTTAAAAAAAAGTGTTAATTAAATTTGTGACTGAACTCCTTCGGGGAGACTTGTATGTCTCCGGCTCTGTTTTATCCGCATTCTGCCATATATTTCATGTTATAGCAGTCTCGGATGATGACCTAGCACATGTTCATTTTAAGAACACTTTCACTGCAGATTTGACAAAATGCAAAGAAGGTACCAATGTGAGATTTCTAAAGATAGCTACAGCACTTGACCCAAGGTTTCAGAATCTGAAGTGCCTTCCAAAATCTGAGAGGGATGAGGTGTGGAGCATGCTTTCAGAAGTCTTAAAAGAGAAACACTCAAACTACAGAACTCGAACCACTAAAAAAGAAAATCAACCTTCTGCTGGTGAGATCTGACTCAGATAATGAAAACGAACATGCGTCGGTCCGCACTGCTTTGGATTGTTATCGAGCAGAACCCGTCATCAGCATGGACGCATGTCCTCTGAAATGGTGGTTGAAGCATGAAGGGACATATGAATCTTTAGCGCGTCTGGCATGTAAATATCTTGCAACACTGGCTACAACAGTGCCATGAAGACGCCTGTTCTTACTTTCAGGTGACATTGTAAACAAGAAGCGGGCAGCATTATTTCCTGCAAATGTAAACAAACTTGTTTTTTTTTTTTTTTTTTGAGGATTGGCTGAACAAGAAGTAGGACTGAGTGGACTTGCAGGCTCTAAAATTTTACATTGTTTTATTTTTCAGTGCAGTGTTTTTTGTACATAATTATCATGAAAGCTGCACTTACAAACGTAGAAAGAGATTGCACTACAGTACATGTATTAGGTGAATTGAAAAATACTTATTTCTTTTGTTTTTTTTACAGTGCAAGTACTTGTAATCAAAAATATATATAAAGTGAGTACTGTACACTTTGTATTCTGTGGTGTAATTGAAATCAATATATGTGAAAATGTAGAAAACATCCAAAAATATTTAAATAAACGGTATTATATTATTTTTTCAGTGTGATTAATCACAATTAATTTTTTTAATTACACGATTAATCACTATTAATTTTTTTAATCGCTTGACAGCCCTCGTTTAAATCCATTTACTGAGGTTGTGTTAGGTGGGGATTACATAACTGGAAAAACAAAGGAGAGGGCAGGAGGGGATTGGCATGAACATTCACTCGGCACGGGAAAGAACGCTGAGTGAAGTCTGACATCAGTGCCTGAATGTCCCTCCTTGAACTACTTTATGCAGCTACTCAGCAGCTTCAGTTGGGTTCTGTGGGGGAGCATGTCTCCCTTACACAGTTTTGGGTCTAGGGGTTGCCAAGTGTAAGGAGTGGCCCCTGCTGGGTACCATTTTACTTCCTCCACCGCTAGTGCAGCAGTAGCTGCTTAAACTGCTTGTGCAGCTGTTGTGCTGGCTTCAGTCTGTCAGCTATGACTTGTGTACTCTGGTAAAATTAGGCTTGGTTTTTAAGAGGCAAAAGGTAAATCAAAGTTCTTGTATTTTAGCTTGTTGTCTGTGGAGAGTCCAAAACGTGCTGGCATTTATCTGATTCTGACAACTACAGGGCATTTTTCACTCTTCCCATTGCTGTTTACACCACCAGGTAAAGTCCCATGCATCTCCTCTATCTCTCTCTCTCTCTCCTCCCACTCCCCCCCACTTTGATTTATTTTTATTTCCATTTTTTCAGTGATAGCTCTGCTGTTAGAAACCGTCTAAGTACACAGTGTTGGGCATTATATTGTGTGTCCAAAAGCCACTTTCAGAAAGGTGCCCTGTGAAGGGGTTTTGGGCAGTAACAGAAACACACTAAAGAGCGAAGTTTAGGGTTTGGGCTGTGCACACAAGTGCAGGATGGATGATTTAAATTGCCAACTTAAATCAGCAAGTAGGAATCATTAATTTAAATAATGTTTGTACTTTTTAATTATTTTCCTAAAGAAAGGTTTATTCTCATTTGTTGATAACCATTAAAACATGTTGATTTGCAACTCAATATAGCCTTTACAATACATTTGGTGCTTTTTGCTAACCAGGAGGATACACTATATCTATACACATTTATTTAAGCAATTATATAGCTCAGCTTACATTTATTCAGATTCTTATTTTTTCCATTTTTTTATTATGTTAGAAAATGGTGAATGATGCATTTATTTACTAGATTAATTTTTTACTTGTGATTTGCATCAAGCTCTGTTTGGATGGAAATTCAATTAAAAATGCTCAAAACCAGCATCTTAAATGTACTGGATACATGAGAAAACAATTATCAAAAAGTTTATCAAAACATGTTTTACATTTAAAACTTACTGATTCATTAAGCAAAGGAGGTGTTCTCTGTTTTTGAGGGACATGGTTACCAGAAACAATTTTCAAACTAATAGATCTCATCCTCTCACCCCAGTTTTTATTCCTAGATTGGAAGAGGGAAACAAGCTTTCCTGCTTTTTTTCAACTCCTGATTGGTTTCTTAACTATGAATGAACTAGTCATTGGACTGAAATAGTTGAAGAAAATAAAATGAAAATAGTCTCTCTGCAACTGCAGAAGAGGCTACTACTGTCAAAAGCTGGTTTAGCACTTCATTAAACTCTGGTCCAGGTGTTTAGCTAGTGTCTTCCACCAGTTCAGTTTTTTTATTTCTTTAAGCCATGACAGCAAACATATACTGCTTAATATTTTTGTATTTAATTTAAATAATTGTAAAAATAATAAGTTTAGGTCTTAACACAAGTTGTCTGTTTCAAATTTAATTTTAAATAGGTTTATTTTTTCAAGATTAAACCTGTATTTAATTTAAATTAAAAAATCCAATTTAAATCAAATCTGATTTATCTTTTTTAAAAATCATGGATTTTTATCTACCGTGAACAAGTGTGATCTTTCCTCAAATCTAAAATCCCCAAGCCTCAAGAGAAGTGGGGAATTAGTTCAGTGGGCAAAAATTTCAGTGATCAGATTACTACAGTATTTGAATAAAGATGGATATGGAAAATTCTCATAGAATCATGTAGCCTGTCTTTGCTATCCCCTCCTGGTTCTGCCACATTCCAGAGGTTCTACGCCTTCAAGTTTCTACATAATGATAAGCATCCTTCTACTGGGAGGGTGTCTGGATTTGGACTCCCTTTCATATCTAGTGATACTGCTCTTTAAAATGGAGAGGTTGCTGTGTTGAGAAGTGAGAAATTTCCTTTGCACTCTTACTTCCATCTGATATTACATTGCCTTTTACATACTTTTTTCCTAGTTAATCAGATAATTGGGTACGATTGGTTTTATGGTGGGGGGGGAGGGTGTATAGTTTTGTTTTCCAGTAGACTTGTTTTTTCTTAGTCAAACAAGACAGAATCTAAGTATCAATCCACTAATTTATATAGTTCTAGTATACATTGCACTAATCACTGAAACTAATGATTCAATATGAAGAAATTTGTATAGTAGATGTTACAAAGGGGAAGGACCTATTGTGTCACTGATCATCATGCTGCCTATGCAGGTTTGTTCCTTAACAAATAGTACATCCACTAGTCTAATTTTAAATGTTCCAAGAAATGGGACTTCTGCTACTCCCCTTTGGAGAGAATGATTCTTATTACCTTTAATAAATAATTCACACTTTAGTACTAAGTAGTTTAAATTATTGTATCCGTAATTTAAGGATACTGTAACTTATAAAATAATAAGCAAAAACATTGCAAGTTAGTTGAATTTTCAAAAATGTTCTTTATTTCAGAAATCGCAACTAAAATACTGCTCATGCTGCTGTTCACAGTTTATAGCTTCTCTTCACTGAGGGCTCTGTTCAGGTAACAACTAAGCAAATATTTTATGTTTAGGCTATTGAAACACTCTTTGTATTACTGGAGGGGACAGTAGTGGTGGGGCTGGATGGTTTAGGAGGTTGGAACTGAAATACCCCTAGTTCAAATCCAAGTCAGTAATGGCCAAAATGTGAGGTGTCAGTTCAGTTTGCAGTAGGCAGGTGTCCACATCAAAAACATTTGACATTCCTGTTGCAAGAGACGCCAAAGTTTGAGTGGGCACAGATACAGAACTATCCACTTGGCCCTGGAAACAGTCTGTTCACATCGGGGTCAATGCATTGTCAGGGTACAAAATTGTAATGCCCCTTCTAAGATGTACCTGTTAAATAGCTAGAGGATTTCAGTCTCCAAAGCTGTCATATGGCAGCTTTCATCACCACTGAATTTGCATACATTTTCATATACTTGTCTATTTATGTTAAAAGATGCATAATACATGTGGTACTTTATTAACAATACAGTATAATTTGTCAAAGTGCTGAATGTTTTGACAAATACCAGCCGAGAGAGATCAACATTAACTTCTTGAAGACCCCACTGTAGAGTATCTCCCAGGCCACTAACATATCTCTTAGCAATTCTAACGTGCATATCTCTATACTGTCTAGGGATGTACATGGGCTGTAGAAAACAGAAGAATCTGTGTGGAAAAGGCAATCAGTTCTCCATCCTGCTCTTTGGTTTCTACCCTTTGAATGCTCTGCCAGGCTTTCTTCAGTTCTTGTTTGGTTTTTTGTTTTTGTTTGTTGTTTGGGTGGGGGTTTTTTGTTTGTTTTTTGTTTTGTTTGTTTGTTTTTTGTTTTGCAAATGCTTTGAAGAGGAGAGGTTTCATTCAGTCTCTGGCCCAAGAGGAAAGCTGCGATTTATGGGGGAAGTAGTGTCTTAGGTAGCAAGGGACCCTCTTCAGATGAGGCAACTGTTATAATCTCAATGACAATGCTTAGTTCTAATGAAATCCCCTTAGCAGATGGGATGAAGCAGCATTTGTAGGGGTATGGAGATACAAAAGTGGGCTTGTTGCCAGAGGTGAACTTTTTCAACAGAGTACAGCAGCACCTTGATTCTTTCTGAGTTGCAGTTAACTGATGGTTTGTATGCCCTCCAGGACAGTACTGACTGAATATCCACTTTTGCAAAGCTCTTCAACTCTTCAGGGCTGAAGTTCTGTGCCTATACAATTTAGGGCCTCTGATAGAGCTTAATTTGAGCTTTGTAGGGCTGATGCTCCTGATCATCTGAAACCTTGATTTGTTCAAGAAGGATGGTGTCCTATGAGACCCCCTCCCCAAATAAAGGCTTACCTGTAGTAAGAAATATATTTTAAAGAATATTTACAGTGGAAATATCTGTCTTTGTGTAGGAATTATGAACCATCTTAAAGCTTTCTTTCAGTTATGGTGATCTAACAATATCTAGAAATATACAGCCAGAAGTAATGACCTGACATGTCCACTACCCGAATGTGGAAGAACTGGCATGCAGTGAATGTGCATCAAAAGCTGTGGAAGGTCTCCTGGCTCATTGATGTTGGCAGGATGTTGGCAGGATTGGTGTGGGGCAAAGTGAAGCGAAATAATTACTGATGTGATGTATGGTCTAGATTCAAAGATGCTAAAACATGGAATCTTGTATTTGAGTTTTATAATCCAGGATTATAAAGAAATTAGTTTTTATGTTATGCTAATGACATGCTATCAAGCACTGTATTTTAGTCAGTGGCTATATTTGAAGTTCTCACTGCCTGGCTTATTGTGCTGTTTAAAAACATGTTGTGACTTGGTGCATAGCAGATAGGCAAGACAAAGACTTGACAAGGGCAACATGCCTCATGCTCACTGAAAAAGAGAGAAAACTGAATTGAAATCACAGGTTTAATATCTTCTTTTTTTTTTTTTTCCCCCACAGAAAAGAGGGGCCTCTGCTTAACTGGCTGGAAACTATCTACCTCATTGAACTAGTGCCTCTGGAAATCTTTTGTGAAATTGTGTTTCCTTTGACCCCTTGGAAACTGAAGTTCCCTTTTATCCCTTTGTTGCTTACTTCCGTATACTGTGCTGTAGGCATCACATATGCTTGGCTCAAACTGTATGTCTCTGTCTTGACTGAATCGGTAACTGTCAGACAGAAGGCAGAATAAAGCAGCATTGGGACCAATTCCAAGTAAATTCTTCAGGAGGATTATCCAGCACTAGGGGGAGTTGTCTTCTAAGATCATGCACATTTTGAAAAGGCAATGGTACTATGTACCATTCTTCTCCATGTCTGCTGGTTTTCAGCATCTCGGTACTGTCAACTATTGTCCCTCTGATCAGAATAGCTCCTTGAAATGTTGCACAGCGCATGGTGAGATGCCACTTGTCCTGAATAAATTGTGAAATTTAATTGAAAATAATATTGTATTAAAATTGTCCATTTAAAATGTCCAGATTACTTCTCTGAAGAGAATGTGTATGGTTTCCTTGTTAATGAGGGATTTTGCCAGAAACCCGTATGGCTACGTATAATAAGGGATCACTGCTGTATAGAAGAGAACATAATTATAATCATGTACTGTGGAAAATGTAAATAAAATACTTTTTTATATTTCTGCATTAAAACCTCTTTCTGGATATCTTTGGAGCTGGAGGGGCATCTGTACAAATGAGGAGTAAAACTAATATACAGTGTGGAATTTGTATGCTGATCAGTTTTTTTGCCAGACTCATTTGTGAAACCCAGTGCTGAAATCTTATATGCTACTTCCGACGCCACTATCTGATTTATGTCTATTTTTGCTGCACTGGTTTTCTCCATTTTATCCCCCTACCTCCCAAGTAACTTCCTGCATTCTGGCTATCCTTAACCATCTTGGAGAATGATAGCTACCAAATGATAGCCAATTCTTCTGTCACAGAGTTGTCATAATCCCAATAAAAGTACAAGGAACATGCTGTTGGGAATATTGGGTTTCTTTATTGCTGTTGCATGATTTCGCATGACTTGTTACAAAATAAAAAAGAAAATTTTAAAAATGTTAGATATGGGATTAGGTGTATCCACACAATGTGAATGTCTCCATAAATGCCTTTTCTTTAGGGCAGTGTACTGATGTCTGGTGGTTCTGCAATAGTAGAGCACAGGTTCATCTAACCTGATATGTTCACATCCTTGAAGATGCTAGTATGTAAACTAGTTACACAGGTGATGGACTGTGCCAAACACTTTTTTTTTTTTTTTTTTTTTTTTTTTAACTCATGATGCTTGCCCTCACTACTTGGAAGGAGATGATTCCTTCCCTAAAATACCCTAATCTTAGTACCAGATACCAGAGTCCCCCTGCACCAAACTTTGTAATCCCCCAATCCCTGATTTGGGGATTTGCAAACAGACTTCTAGTTCATCAATTAGCCTGAAAGAGGACTCCGGCCCTTATTTAGAGTGGAATGTAGAAACCTAAATTAGTAGTTGATGTGGTAAGTAAAGGTGATGTTCTGTTTTCAGCTGTCACTATTTGAGTGCTAAAAATGTGTTGGGTTTTTGTTTGTTTTTTTTATAAAGGACATCAGAGCAGTCACTAGTAGCACAGACCTCTTCATATATGATGAGAGAATAAATACTTCACTGTTTTATATATAGGTCTTGAAGTGCGTTTAACACTTAAGGTTAGATTCCCAAAAGGATGTAGGCTTTGTGATGCTCATTGTCACAACACCTGATAGGTGCCTAGAAAAAAATCACAGGACTAGCATTGTGATAAGGCCTGAGTTAGGTGTCTAGGCTCCGGAAACAATGCATGGGGGGAAGAGCGGTATGTGAACCACAGAAGCTACCACGGTAGGTGGGGAGCTGCCTAAACTAGCCAATGGGAGGTGCTGTTAATAGCTGTATGTCCCTTAAATCCCAAGACTGGTTCCTTCATCCAGGTTGCAGGGATGTGCCTAACTCTGCTAGCAACTCACAAGCAACTAGCAATTTCTTCTGCAGTCCGGTGGTTTAATCCCCTATGTCATTTCTTGTGATAATGAGTTAAACATGGGTTGCATACCACACAAAATGGCTGGAAGTGGAGGTGCCTGCCTTATAACTTCTTCTTGCTCAGTGGTTACAGCACTCACTTGGGATGTGGGAGAGTGAGGTTCAATTTCCCCCACGGCAGGAGGGGGGGAAAGGATTTGAACAGGGATCTCCTATCCTTCAAGGACAAGTGCAGAGTCCTGCACTTAGGATGGAAGAATCCCATTCACTGTTACAGATTAGGGACCGAGTGGCTAGGCAGCAGTTCTGCAGAAAAGGACCTAGGGGTTACAGTGGACGAGAAGCTGGATATGAGTCAACAGTGTGCCCTTGTTGCCAAGAAGGCTAACATACAGCCCAAAATGCTAAGTAGGGGCAGTGCCAGCAGATCGAGGGACATGATCGTTCCCCTCTATTGGACATTGGTGAGGCCTCACCTGGAGTACTGTGTCCAGTTTTGGGCCCCGCACTACAAGAAGGATGTGGAAAAATTGGAAAGAGTCCAGTGGAGGGCAACACAAATGATTAGGGGGCTGGAGCACATGAGTTATGAGGAGAGGCTGAGGGAACTGGGATTGTTTAGTCTGCAGAAGAGAAGAATGAGGGGGGATTTGATAGCTGCTTTCAACTACCTGAAAGGGGGTTCCAAAGAGGATGGATCTAGACTGTTCTCAGTGGTTCCAGATGACAGAACAAGGAGTAATGGTCTCAAGTTGCAGTGGGGGAGGTTTAGATTGGATATTAGGAAAAACTTTTTTACTAGGAGGGTGGTGAAGCACTGGAATGGGTTACCTAGGGAGGTGGTGGAATCTCCTTCTTTAGAGGTTTTTAAGGTCAGGCTTGACAAAGCCCTGGCTGGGATGATTTAGTTGGGATTAGGTCCTGCTTTGAGCAGCGGGTTGGACTAGATGACCTCCTGAGGCCCCTTCCAACCCTGATATTCTATGTTCTAATTACTGAGCTATGGGATATTCCGATCCAGGGTCCTTCAGGCTTCTGATGAAGCTGTTCCATTGTGGATACATAGTCAGTGAAGCAGAGGCTCTGGATCTTGGGTCTCCTCCTACCTGTGTACCCTAATCACCAGGCTACAGAGTCATTCTCTGGCCCAATGACTCAAATAGTTAATACTGATCATTAAAGAGTTGTTGGGCCAGAAATAGCTCAGAAAAGGACAAGAACTGTAAAGTTGATGTCATACGAAAGGGGGGGTTGAATTCAGAAATTTGAGCACGGCCTGTAGGGGTTATTCTGTAGTTTAGCTGAATCCCCACGCTTTGGAGTAGGGGATTCAGCTAAAATGTGTCTGGTCTGCGCCCTCTTCTGTTTCAGCGGGGTGGGGCATCTAGCAAGCCGTGACTGGATTTCTGCTGAACCAGCTGCGATCTGGACACTGCTTGAACCACTAAGGCGATCGGAGGGGGATGTTTCTGGTCGGGGTACTCGCGGTTTGAAGATTCACGTAGTAAATCTCGGGGACTTAGAAACACCCTCCCCCGCAATGGGGCCCCAAACGAGGACCCATCCTAGCGGACCCCACTTCCTCCCTTCCACTGCACACCACTCTGGGTGGGGGACGGTAAGAGCGCCGGAACCTTGGTGTCCCGGCTGCCGCGAGCTGGCGGGGCGCTATCGGGGGCGGTACCGGCTGTTGCCCTTGAGCTGGTGGGGCCGGGTGCGTCGCTGTGCGCGGTCCGGGCACCATGGTGTTCTTGCCCGACGAGTCGCGGGGGCTCCCGCCGCCCCGCATCGTGAACAAGAACTCGGTGTGGCTGGGCCTGGTGGGCTGGGCCTCGGCGCTCCTGGACAACGCCTTCAACCGGCGCCCGGTCGTACGAGCTGGTGAGGGGCGGGGGGCAGCGGGGAGCTGGCGAACGGGGCCTGCGGTGGGGCCGGAACTCGGACGGGGGGGGGGCTGGGAGCCTGTTGGAGGGAGAGGCAGGAGGGAGGCTGCGGGGGGCGGGCTGAGAGCCTGTTGGAGGAAGGGGCAGGTGGGAGGCTCTAGGAGGGAGAGGTAGGAGGGTGGCTGGGGGGGCTGTTGGAGGGAGGCTGGCTGGCTGGGGGGGCTATGAGGCTGTTGGAGGGGGGGCAGGTGGGAGGCTCTTGGAGGAAGGGGTAGGAGGGGGCTGGGGGGGGTGTGAGGCTGTTGGAGGGAGGGGCAGGAGGGAGGCTGGCTCGGGGGCTGTGAGGCTGTTGGAGGGAGGGGCAGGTGGGAGGCTCTTGGAGGGGGGACTGGAGGGAGGCTGCCTGGGGGGTGGGACAGGACTGAGGTTGCCTGTTGGGCTTTAGAAAAACAACAAGGAGTCTGGTGGCACCTTAAAGACTAACAGATGTTGGGCTTTAGGAGAGACTGTCTGGGAGGCAGTAGGTGGGTGAGCTGGTGGGGATTGTGTGTGTGATAGGGGATTCTGTAGGCAGTGACCTAGGAGGGACCAGTGAATAGCTCCTGGTGGAAGAAGGGATTTATTATGATTTTATTTATTGTGGTAGGGCCTAGGAGCCCCAGTTGTGCGCCAGGGTTCCATTGTGCAAGGCATGGTACAAACACACAACAAGAAGATTGCGCCTGCCCTAAAGAATTTCCAAGGCTGGAGCACCCACAGAAAAAAATTAGTGGGTGCTTAGCACCCACTGGCAGCCAACTCCTCTCCCCCTCCCTCCCAGCACCTCCTGCCCACGTCAATCAGCTGTTCCACGGCTTGCAGGAGGCACAGAGGGGGAGGGGGAGGAGCGGGTGTGATGTTCTTCTCTTGTGTTATCTGGACCGGTGATCTGCTAGGACACTCCAATCTTTGACTTTGTGAGCCAGCCTTACCCTGCACTGTTGTGAGAACCCCCACTCCTGGGCTGTTCATGCACAGCCTCTGGCATGTAAGCTGCTCCTTGGATTGTGGAACCGAATGACACTAGCCAATGTCTCTGGTCCCAGACAGAACCCTAGGAACCTCCATCTTGCAGTGCCCAGTTATGCCCGCTGGACTCCGCAAGCTTATATGAGTTCATCAATTTAACAAAGAAATTGATATGTACCAGGCTTGTTATCCCAAGGGGAGTCTCTATCACACTTCAAACCAAATGCACTGCTTCAGGTAGATTAAACAAACATCTTTATTAACTACAAAGATAAATTTTAAGTGATTATAAGTCAAAGCATAACAAGTCAGATTTGGTCAAATGAAATAAAAGAAAAACACATTCTAAGCTGATCTTTACACTTTCAATGCCCTTACAAACTTAGATGCTTCTCACCACAGGCTGGCTGGTTGCTCTTCAGCCAGGCTCTCCCCTTTGATCAGCGCTTCAGTCACTTGGTGTGTCTGTAGATGTAGGTGGAAGAGAGAGGAAGAGCTTGGCAAACGTGTCTCCCTTTTATCATGTCCTTTCTTCCCTCTTGGCTTTGCCCTCGCCCTTCAGAGTCAGGTAAGCATTACCTCATCGCAGTCCCAAACTGACCAAAGGAAGGGGGGTGAGTCACTCAAACAGATTCTTTTGTTGCTGCCTGGGCCAGTGTCCTTTGTTCCTGTGAGGCTGGGCTGGATTTGTTTCATACCTGCCCTGATGAGTTGTGAACTTCCTTTCTGCTCTTGGAGAGTTTTTTGCCTGGGCTCATTTTAAGCCATGAGGATACATTTTCAGCCTCATAACTATATACGTGAAATTATAACCTATAAAGTTACTGTAACAATTACTATAACATCACTATAACAACAATGCTCAGTGCATCATGAGCCTTCCGAAAACACCCAACATGACAAACTTTGCATTGGATACCACACAAATCATTTTACAAGGATGGACATGGGGGTGCTGGGTGTACCCCTGAGGTACAGAGCATCACAGCGGGGATGGGGTGTGCTCAGGGGAGGGGGCAGAACTGGGTGGGAAGAGGCGGGGTGGGGTTGGGAGAAGGGAGGTGGGGTAGGGCCTGGGGCAGAGCAGGGGTGGGAAGAGGCAGGGCAGGGATGGGGACTTGGAGGAAGGAGTCGGGTGGGGGCGGGGCCTTGAGCGGAGCAGGAGTGGGAAGGGGCGGAAGTGGGGACTAGGAGGAAGGAGTCAGGTGGGGGTGGGGCCTGGAGCGGAGCTGGGGGGTTGAGCACCCCCGGGGCCTCGAGGAAGCCGGTGCCTGTGATGGGGTGAATCTACACCTCATTGAGGTATCTAATCCCCCCCATACACCCCCAGTCCTGACAGTGCCCCTGGGCCTAGAAGGCAGATGTGGGACTCTTACCAATGATGCCTCTATCTTTCCTTATTTCCTGTGAGGGGCTTTTCCTCTAGACAGCTAGTGTCATCTGACAGGTGTGGACTCTGATGGGAATCTTTCCGTTTTCCACTTGGCTTATCCTGAACATTTGATAGTGGCAGTCTCATCTGTATCATGTACCCCTGGTTCTATTATGGAAGATGAATATGATCAGACTCAGAGCCCGTCAAGACTTCCTCCTCTATAGTCCCAGGGATCTAGGTGTATGTCTATCTGATCTTGACTGAGGATTCTTGCTCCGATGTTTCGGATGAAGGTGTAACACCATCATGTCCACTGCCCAGTCCCTGATGGTACCTGGGAAAATTCCTTCCCTCTGCCCCCATTCCTGGTGATCAGTTCTGTGCATGTGAGCAAGCATTGTCCTAATCCTAGTTAGGCATCTATTTCCATCAATATCCTGATAGCCCAAGTAATCATTCATCTTTTTCCTGGGGATTCTTCCTATATCTGAGTTACTAATCTCCAGATCATGGCTCCAATAATAATAAAATCAGATTGTGCGAAGTCACCTGTAATAAATATTCAGCAATCTGGGTGGCTTTTGTCGAAGTTGGGATCTTAAACATAGTGACTGTTGCAGCCTTCATGTTGAAGGCTGATACCTTCAGAATGCATCCCTAGTACCGATGAGAGTAAGGCTGCTATTTTTGTGGGTCTGAATTTTTAACAAACGCATGTTGAAAGTAGGGGGAAAGAAAAATCCTAACTTCCATGTGTAGCAATGATATCTATAACTTTACTTATCACTTTCTCTGGAATTTTTCCACATTGCAGGAGTACACCGTCAGGTCCTGTATGCCACTGTGGGCTGGTGTGTTGGATATTATTTGAGTAAACGTGCAGACTATATTCATGCTAAACTGGACAGAGAACTGATGGAATACATTAGGCAACATCCGGAAGATTTTAAGGAAAAAGGTATACTGAGTTGCTGTTTTAAGAAAGACCTTGCAAACTAGTTAATAAGTGATAAATTCTGGTATGCCAAAGTCAGAATCCAATCTTTCATAATAGGCCACAACTGGCTAGTATCACCTCTGTGACTGAGTCACAATTTAAAGTGATATAGAAAGTCAGGAAAGTTATGATAGAGAAATGGACCTTTCTTACTCAACAGATCTGCTGCCTTGGTGGTTTTCTGTTGTTTCCATTTACTTCACTGAGGAAATAAGTTTTTAATAGTCAGCACTGCAGAGGAAATATAGCTATGGAGGAGCAAACTGAATGATAGATGTTAGAAATGTCAGAGACCTAGTTTATTATTTTTTGAATTTTGGTAACCAAGACTGGGGCCCTCCTGTACTAGGCACTTTGCTAACTTAAGGTGAGAGATGGCCCGTGACCCAAACAGCTTACAATCTAAATGATAGTAGGTTATCCATTGTGGGGCTGTTCTCTACAATATGTGTTGTCCCTTGTGTTTCTAGGTTTAAACATCCCATTTGGTCGGCTTCTACCACCTCCTCTGGAGGCTGTTCCATGGCTTCAAAGGTTTTACTAGATTCTCTGATCTTATTTGATACCAGTAGGAGCTGTCTGTTAAATTCCCACTAGAGCTCTAGTGATGATGACATGAGGCAGACCAAACCCAACTTGTTTTTCCGATCCACTTTGACAGCTGGGAACTAGGTAGGGGGAAATGACTTTGTATATTTTGTTCTAGAATAATTGAGAGAATGATCATGGACCCTGCCCCCCTTCCAGAAGGCCTTCTTACAGAGTCACACTTCAACTTAAATCTCCATGAACTGCAGTGTTTGCATCAACAGCATCCTTTGGCCAATTTTTTGTACCCCCATGATTCCTGAAATTCAATTTTCTGAACTGTGATTGCTGATCACTATGACAGCCCAGCTAATCTGTTCTTTGTCACATGAACATAAGAATGGCCATATTGGGTCAGACCAAAGGTCCATGTAGCTTAGTATCCTGTCTTCTGACAGTGGCCAATGCCAGGTGCTTCAGAGGAAATGAACAGAACAGGTAATCATCAAGTGATCCATCCCCTGTCGCTCATTCGCAACTTCTGGCAAACAGATTTTATAGACCTCTATCATATTCCCCCTTAGTCTTTTCCAAGCTGAAAAGTCCCAGTCTTATTAATCTCTCCTCATATGGCAGCCGTTCCATACCCCTAATCATTTTTGTTGCCCTTTTCTGTACCTTTTCCAATTCCAATATCTTTTTTTTTGAGATGGGGTGACCAGATCTGCATGCAGTATTCAAGCTGTGGGCGTACCATGGATTTATATAGAGGCAATATGATATTTTCTGTCATATTATCCATCCCTTCCCTAATGATTGTTAGCTTTTTTTTGACTGCCGCTGCATATTGAGTGGATGTTTTCAGAGAACTATCCACAATGATTCCAAGATCTCTTTCTTGAGTCGTAACAGCTAATTTAGACCCCATCATTTTATATGTATAGTTGGATTTATGTTTTCCAATGTGCATTACTTTCTATTTATCAACATTGAATTTCATCTGCCATTTTACGCATCCGAAGAAGTGGGCTGTAGCCCACGAAAGCTTATGCTCTAATAAATTTGTTAGTCTCTAAGGTGCCACAAGTACTCCTGTTCTATCTGCCATTTTGTTGCCCAGTCACCCAGTTTTGAAAGATCCCTTTGCAACTGTTCACAGTCTGCATGGGACTTAACTATCTTGAGTAGTTTTGTATCATCTGCAAATTTTGCCACCTCACCCGTTATGCTATACAAAGCACACGGGATCTTTTATAGAGGAGAAGGCAAAAACGCCGCATTTATTGAGAATACAGCAGTTAGCATATGCTTTTCAGTCATATACACACACACACGTATACACACACACACACAGAGTCCTGCCAGTTGATATTTACAGTTACCAGTCCAGAGTCTGGATCAATCTAGTGGCCAGCCAGATTGGTCGCAGAGGGGAGCCGGGCTCTGTCGGTCGCGATCCGATGCTCCTGGAGTGTGGCAAGATGAACCCAAAGCCCCATGGCAGAGCACCCTGTTCTTAGTCTTTTTTCTCTGTTGAAGTCTATGGATTTTGCTGTGTCAGTTTGTGATTGGGTTACTTCTTAATTGGTGTATCTTTTGATGTAAACATTCCAGTACACCTCCGAGAGGGTCATCCTGTCCTTTGTTTCGATTTAATCAATTGTCCTTAGGGGTGCCAGCCTTCACCTCAGGGTCGTCAATCTGCCCTTCATTATGGATGCGCGTTGATGATTTCTGATGTCATTTAAGTCTCTTCACTCCTTCCTTGACCGTTTGGCTACAACAATGGCCTTCACACCTTATCTTTTCCTGATGCATACATTCCTCATTCACACAAACAGTCTTTTACGGTTAAAGGTATACAGCAGTTTTTATGTTGAGCAAGAAAAGGCATTGTAAATTAAGCCTTCCTAAATCATCTTATCAAAACAATTTACATTGGGACCCAGGCCTTCAACGTTCCTCTACATAGACAGGATCTTGTATTGTGTCTCTTACTTTCTAAACCTTGAAACAAAGAAATGTATATTTAACTAGAGTGCCTAATTTGTAATATATATAGGAAACCATAGTAGACATTATAACTTATCCTAAAACAAAAGGGTGACCATAATCAGTCTTAAGGATTGTTCTGGTCTATCATTCCTTTCTGCTATTCAAAAAGGGTGGCTGAGAGGATCAAATCAAATCATACATTAATTCTCATAGTACAATTATAAAATCCTGCTCCTACACACTTTACCCCCTTTTTCAGGTCATTTATGAGTATATTGAACAGCACTTGTCCCAATACAGATCTCTGGGGGCACCACTATTTATCTCTCTCCATTCAAAAACTGACCATTTATTCCTACCCTTTGTTTCTGATCTTTTAACCAGTTACCGATCCATGAGAGGACCTTCCCTCTTATCCCATGACAGATTACTTTGCTTAAAAGCCTTTGTTGAGGGACCTTGTCAAAGGATTTCTGAAAATCTAAGTACACTATATCCACTGGATCCCCCTTGTTCACATGCTTGTTGACCCCCTCAAAGAATTCTAGTAGATTGGTGAGGCATGATTTCCTTTTACAAAAACCATGTTGACTCTTTCCCAACAAATCGTATTCCTCTGTGTCTGATAATTCTGTTCTTTGCTATAGTGTCAACCAATTTGCCTAGTACCGAAGTTAGGCTTATTGGCCTGTAATTGCCGGAATTGCCTCTGGAGCCTTTTTTAAAAAATTGGCGTCACTTTAGCTATCCTCCAGTCATTTGGTGCAGAAGCTGATTTAAATGATAGGTTACAGACTACAGTTAGTAGTTCTGCAATTTCACATTTGAGGTCCTTCAGAACTCTTGGGTGAATACCATCTGGTCCTGATGACTTTTTAATTTATCAATTTGTTCCAAAATCTCCTCTGACATCTCAATCTCTCAGTTCCTCAGATTTGTCACCTAAAAAAGAATGGCTCTGGTTGAGGATTCTCCTTCACATCCTCAGCCGTGAAGACCAATGCAAAGAATTCATTTAGTTTCTCCACAATAGCCTTATCCCCCTCAAGTACTCCTTTAGCATCTTGATCGTCCTATGGCTTCAACTTTGTGCCATTGCTATAATTTTAATAGTTCTGGAATATTGTCTCCTCATGCAGTCTAAAACTGTTGGCATAGAGGTAGGAAAGAAGGGCGGTTAGTGTGCAACTGTGACCATTCTTTTCAGAAACTGATGAAAAATGGCTAATGAACCTACTGTGATCCCTTCAGAGGCAGGCTGGAAATTGTACTTAGACTAACATAGTGAACCATAGACTACTTCTCTCTGATTTAGGCTTAGTGTGCACTCATTACAGGTGACATTTGTTTGCAAGAATGGAAACTTAGCTCTTGATCAGTCACTAGGATTCCATTGTGTGTGTCTGACAAAAGTAAAAGGCATCAAGCTAGTGACAGACCTATTTTGAGTTTTCTCCTTTCTGAAGGGTCATGGAGGGGATCGGGGTGTTTTAACTCCTCCTATAACTTTTTCAAGACATACCTTTTGCCATAGTTTTATTTCCCTTCCCACAACCCCATCTTCTGCTAGCCAAGTTCACCAAAACCTGCCAGTCAGGCAGAGGGGAAAACTGCCTCTTCAGAAGGTTTCTTCATTTCCAAACGGAATCAGATATTAAGTGGAGTTTAGCCTGATTACTTCCTCCCCAAACTCTGGGCATTAAAAGCCTGATTCAGAGTCCATTGAACTCATTGCAACATTCTTCGTTAGGCCAGGAGCAGTAATCCTCAATTTACCTTGATTGCAAAAGTCACTGTATCGACAAACTAGTTTAGTGAATGTTCAAGTGGACTAACATTCCAGGTGAAATAAGCATTAGTAGAAACATTATGGCTCCATAGTACAATAGATTCTTGCTAACTAGCATTGCCTGAGAGAGCCATTGTGACTGAAATTTTAGAAAATTAGCAAGTAAACAAACAAATACACCTCTACCTCGATATAACGCTGTCCTCGGGAGCCATAAAATCTTACCGCATTATAGGTGAAACCGCGTTATATCAAACTTGCTTTGATCCGCCGGAGTGTGCAGCCCCGCCCCCCCGGAGCACTGCTTTACTGCGTTATATCAGAATTCGTGTTATATCAGGTCGCGTTATATCGGGGTAGAGGTGTATGATGACAGGGAGGGGGACTCAAGTTTACTGCCTAGCACAATATATTTGGTTAAGTGGCGTTTAGTTATGATTTTCCATTATGTGCCAGTAAACATTCTGTAGAAGTAATGAAGTTCTTGATAATGAGACCTCTTTACAGGGCTCTGCTATTAAACCTTCACTGGGAAGGGGAGAGAGAAATGTTTAGTTTGTGAAGCAAAGTGCTATTGTAATAGAGCCTGATCCAAAACCCACTGGAGTTAATAAAAGACAGGATCCCATTGACTTCAGATGGCTTTGGATCTGGCCTATAGCAAATGTTCTGACTTACTGATTATTGATCAGAAACAAACCATCTTTAAATGCTGAATAAGCTTTCCTAATTGTACTTGATTACCTTTTGTAGAGAAGAAAACCCTAGCTGAAGTTCTGGAGGACTTCCATCCAATTCGCTGAAAACTTCTCAAGAACTACAGACTTGTTCAGCAGATCGTGTTTCGTGAGACCACTCCCAAATATATTTGAGCAGATTGTATGTCAGTTATTGTTCAAATGCCACTGGTTGAAAAACACAAAAACAACCCTTACTGTATTCTTATAATTAAAACTATGAATAATTAGTGTGTTCCATTTGTTATTAATATTTATCTCAGTATTTTGCAATGCATTTAGCTCTTTTATTATATTTAAATGTTAATTTTGAGTTGCCTCTTTTGTTAACTATTGCAAAATGAGAACTACTGTACCAAAGAAAATGGTGGAGGTCAGTTACTAGTCTGTTGATGTAGAGGAAAATACAGGTCCCCTTCTTCCCGAGAGAGAATTTAATCCCTGCCTTCTGTTATTGTTAACGCATTCCTTCCGTCTTGGTCACACTGTGGCCTTGCCCATGTGGAGCTCATTGCAGGATCAGAGCCAAAGTTAGCCTTGCTAGGAAGGGTTTCCATACTGGCTGAGGGAGAATGCAGTATTGACAAGGCATCCATACGTGATCCCCTTTAGGATCCTATTCTCCACTTGTTTTCTCTCTGTTATTATTACTTAGATCCAAATTTACCAGCTTTGGTGCCTAAAGTTAGGCCCCCAAATCCAGATCTAGGCACCAACGTTTGTTGTTTTTTCTTTTCCCCAGAGATGCTGAGTAGCCACAATTCCTCAACTTCAGTGGGAATTGCAGGGGCTCAGCATCTCTGAAGATCAGGCCACTTATTTAAATGCCTAAATACAGATGTGTCTAAAATTAGACATTGAAACAAATTTGTTGACCTATGGGGTGGTGTGACCCAGGCTCACCACTGATTATTGAGTTGAGATCCAAGACAAATGTCTGAAAAATTAGTTAAAGTTTAACTCATGAATAAGCTTTTCCAAGTTTGCGCAAACTGCTCCCTCATGCCCTTGGCGCACATTGTAGTTTATCACTTTTGGGCCAGGCTTTAAGCTCATGACCCTTGTTTGGTGCAGAATTTGTTGCTGTATTTAAACCTTTTATTTTGCTGCTGTTACTGTTCAAACTTTTCTTTATCCTTGTATAGAATCCTGGAAATGTTGGGCTGGAAGGGACCTCAAGAGGTCGTCTGTTCTAGTCCATCTCCTCACACTGAAGCAGGATTAAGTATACCTACACCATCCATGACAGGTGTTTGTCTAATCTGTTCTCTAAAACCGCCAGAGATGGGGATTTCGTAGCCTCCCTAGGTAACCTGTTCCAGTGCTTAACTATCCTAATCATTAGAACGATTATCTTAATATCTAACCTAAATCTTCCTTGCTGTAAATTAAGCTGATTACTTCTTGTCCTTCCCTTGTACATGGAAAGCAATTGATCACAATCCTCTTTATAACAACCTTCTACATATCTGAAGACTGTTATCGGGTCCCCTTTCTGCCTTCACTTCTCTAGACTAAACATTCCAAATTCTTTCCGCCTTTCCTCATAGGTCATGTTTTCTAAACCTCTTATCATTTTTGTTGCTCTCACCTGGACCTCACCAGTGCCAAGTACAGTGGGACAATTACCTCCCAAGTCTTCCTGTTAATACAACCCAGAATGACGTTTGCCTTTTTCTCAACAGCAACACACTGTTGACTCGTGTTCCATTTGTGATCACTATAACCCCCAGATCCTTTTCTGCAGTATTGCTGCAAAGCCAGTTAGTCCCCATTTTTCCTTCCTAAGTGTAGTACTTTGCACTTGTCTTTATTGAATTTCCACTTAATGATTTCAGACCCATTCTCCAATTTTATCAAGATCATTTTGAATTCTAATCCTGTCTTCCAAAGCACATGTAACCCTTCGCAACGTGGTGTCATCTGCAGATTTTATAAGCATACTGTCCACTCCATCAGCAACATAGCTAATGAAAATACTGAATAGTGCCTGATCTAGGACAGACCTTGGTGGGAACACCACTTGGTAAACTAATCTCTCAAATTGGTTTCCCGAGATGTGCTGTTAACAAATTGTATCTGGTCTAGATTACTCCAATGCTACTGAATCCCAACATACAACAATCTTATCTAAGGCACTGCATTTGCTTCCTGCAGTGTCTGAAATTAATCTTTAGAATGCCTCTTGCCTACCGGAGCCATTACAATTTGATCTCTGTTTAGTTAGCATGCCCTCTGCTTTTGTTGTTTAGCTCCAGTGCAGCATGTCAATAATCATTCCTAACTCCAGATGACACATGGCAGAGACTTGATTAACCTTCCTTAATTAGGTTGCCTCCATCACTGCTTCTGCTTAAAAGTGATCTTTAAATTTTGAGACTAAAATACTTTGTCCATTTTCTCTACCTTCTAAACATTACTTTGAGGGGGGAATATTTTGAATTACAGTAACTCCTCACTTAACGTTATAGTTATGTTCCTGAAAAATGCGACTTTATGTGAAATGTTAAGCAAATCCAATTTCCCCATAAGAATTAATGTAAATGGGGGCAGGGGGAGTTAGGTTCCAGGGAATTTTTTTTTGCCAGATAAGACATTATAGACATATACAGTATAAGTTTTAAACAATTTTAAACAAACAGTTTAATATTGTACACAGCAATGAATGATTGTGAAGCTTGGTTTAGGTCAGGGGTCTCAAACACGTGGGCCACATATTTTCTGCGGCCTGCAAGACCCTCGCAGCCCCCCCGCCCTCCCCCAGTATTTACATAGAGCGGCTCCGGCTGGACGTGCACTGGGGGCAGGGCATGCTCCCTGCCCTGCCCTGCCCTGCGCCGCTCCGGGAAGAGGCTGGAAGGGGGGGGCAGAGGGGCTGTGTGTTGCTGTTGCTTCAGGCACCGCCCCCAGCAGCTCCAATTGGCCGGGAACGGGGAACCGCGGCCAATGGGAGCTGCTGGGGGCGGTGCCTGAAGCAACAGCAACACACAGTCCCTCTGGCCCCTCCCCCCCTTCCCCACATTCCAACCTCTTCCCGGAGCGGCGCGGGGGCAGGGCAGACAGGCAGGCAGGCAGGCAGGGAGCCTGCCCTGCCCCCGGTACGCGCTGGGCCAGATCCTTCCCCCCGAACCCCTGCTGTACCCTGACCCCCTGCCCTGCACCCCGACCCCCTGCCCTGAACTCCCTGCCTCACCCCACACCTCTCCTGCACCCCAACCCACTGCCCTGATCCCCCTGCTGCACCCTGCACCCCTGCTGCATCCCAACCCACTGCCCTGAGCCCCATGCCGCACCCCTCCTGCACCCTGACCCCTGCCCTGAGCCCCCTGCACCCCGACCCCCTGCCCTGAACTCCCTACCTCACCCTGCACCCCTCCTGCATCCCAACCCACTGCCCTGAGCCCCATGCCACACCCCTCCTGCACCCCAACCCCCTGCCGTACCTTTCACCCCTCCTGCACCCTGATCCCCTGCCCTGAGCCCCCTGCACCCCGACCCCTTGCCCTGAACTCCCTGCTGCACCCCGCACCCCTCTTGCACCCCAACCCCCTGCCCTGAGCCCCCAGAGCCCCTGCTGCATCCCTCACTCCTCCTGCACGCCACACCCCAACTTCCTGGCCTGAGCCCCCGCCACACCCCACACCCCTCCTGGACCCCTGGGGGCAGAGTTGGGGTGGGGATTTCGGGGAAGGTGTTGGAATGGGGGCAGGTTAGGGGTGGGAAGAGGCGGGGCAGGGGCGGGGCCTTATGGAAGGGGTGGAGTGGGGGCGGGGCCGAGGGCAGCCGGGGGGAGGTGTCAGTAATGCGGCCCTCGGGCCAATGTACTAGTCCTCATCTGGCCCTCGTGGTCATTTGAGTGTGAGACCCCTGGTTTAGGTGGTGGAGTCAGAGGGTGGAATATTTCCCAGGGAATGCCTTGCTGCTAAATGATGAACTAGCACTCGGCTGAGCCCTCAAGGGTTAATACGCTGTTGTTAATGTAGCCTCACGCTCTACAAGGCAGCATGGACTGAGGGAGGAAACACAGTAGATGCAGGGCAGTAGCTGCAAACGCTTCCCTGCAAAAACTGAACATGATGATGAGCTCATGCTATCCAGCTGGAGTGCACCACTCCCTCCTCCTGACAGCACATGCATGGCTGCACAGGTGCTGACTTTCCAAAGTGCTGGGGGGGGCGTGCATGAGTGAGAGAGAGAGATGTGCATTGCCCTTTTAAGTATGCTGACCCCACTTCAGGTACGTTGCCCTTTTAAGCAGATCAGACAGGAAGCATCAGCTTTTAGCAAGCTCCTTCCGTTCTGTCCCTGAGCCCTGTCCCTCTCCTCCATTTTGTGAAGAGGGGTGCGACGATGCTGCCCGTGGGAGCCAGCTGAGGTCACTCAATTAGGGTGAACTGCAAACGGAAGGAGGCAGTCAAACCCCAAAAGCTGGTGGATATTCCAATACTTACATTTACCAAGCCAGCACAAGACAGCTTCCGTTGCACCTCACTGGTTACTCAGAAGTCCAAACAATGCAGTTCCCTTAAAGTACCCAGCCTCAGGCCTCCATCTAGACACACATGTCAAACATATGATGATAAATTCTGAAAATCTTATATCATCATATAAAAGAAAAGGTTCTTCCAACCCCAAAGGATCAGCCACATACCCAGGTCCAATTATAACTTAGATCTTACCCAAAATACATGCTTGTAGCCAATTCTTATTAACTAAACTAAAATTTATTAAAAAAGAAAAGACAGTGTTGGTTAAAAGATCAATATACATACAGACTTGAATTCAATTCTTGAGGTTCAGATATATAGCAGAGATGAGCTTGTAGTTGCCAAAAGTCCTTTTAGATATAGTCCATAGGTTATAATTGTCAGAGAAAAACAATGTTCTCACTCTTTTGGTTGGGTGCAGCAAAGTCAGATACTTTATTCGCAAGCAATTGCGTAGAGGGAGAGAGTGCACTAGGACACAGGGTTTTCCCCCTCCTAGGCAGGTCTCTCTCCAGGTAAACAATTACAGCAAGCATTTATACCTTTTGTTACATACAATAATGAGCAACAGCTGCATTTTGTTTATACATAGGTCATCCTAATATCTTATTTTTCTCACGTATTTAGACTCTAGTCTACATTCCATATTATCTACACAAGGTCGCAACAACTTCTCACACAGTTCTTTCCCACTTGCCTCACACAATCCTCGCTTCTACAAGTCTTGCGTTATTGGGATTACAGTTAGCCTGACTCGTGCTAACAAAGACTGCATTTGAAATCCCCTTCAGATCCCTGTCCGGCCTTGCTCTGCTTCCACATAGTTCAATGCCCATATTCAGGGTGACACCAGTCAGTGACTGGGGATCTCAATCCTTATGGTTTAAGGTTTCCCCCTCTTGAAACCCAAAGCAGATCTGAGATGAAGAAGGATTGTGTCCCAGGGTTTTTATACATTTCCTGCAGCCTTTTGGCCTGAGAAAACAATTTCCTGCAGCCTTTTGGCCTTCTCCTAAGCATCATGACAATTAGCACAGGATAATTTATCCATTAAACAGTTCAGATACAGGTTACCACAACCTTCAAAGAGATATAGACAATAATACTATTTCACTCAAGTGTCTTCCTAAATCATAGAATATCAGGGTTGGAAGGGACCTCAGGAGGTCATCTAGTCCAACCCCCCTGCTCAGAGCAGGACCAATCCCCAGACAGATTTTTACCCCAGATCCCTAAATGGCCCCCTCAAGGATTGAACTCACAACCCTGGGTTTATTAGCAGGCCAATGCTCAAACCACTGAGCTATCCCTCCCCCTACTCCTTTTTTGATCTTTGAATCAAAGCTATAGCAATAGACAAGACTTGTTTGCTTACATTACAAGACCTGAGCAAACATCTACCCTTCCATCTCAAACAATGCAGAATTGCATTTCAAAGCTCTATTCACTTACATATCTTCCGAACCAGTCTCTAAAGTTCAGCTGTGGGCCAGGTCAGTCTGTGAGTTAATTAACTCTTTTTGGCCCTGTCACCTTTCAATGAGATATTATATTACACTCATAACTTCACAAGGGGGTACGGGGCGGGGGGGCAGGAGCAGGGGGACATCCTGATATCAGCACCTCTCTCCCCCCCCCCCCCCCCCCAGCAAGCAGGAAGCTCCTGGGAGCAGCTCCAAGGCAGAGGGCAGGGCAGGAGCAGCCACGGCAGTGGGGGGAGGGACAGCTGAACTGCTGCTGAGCCACATACCTTACGGGGAATTTAGGGGAGCTGATGGGGGGGGGGGAGCTGCCAGCCCCCCCTGATTCTAATCCCCACAAGGAGGGGCTGCTCTTCCAGAGAATCCTGCAAGCAGTGGACAAAGCAGGTAGCTGCCAAACAACGTTATAAGAGAGCATTGCGCAACTTTAAACGAGCATGTTCTCTAATTGATCAGCAACGTAACTATGTTAACCAGGACAACTTTAAGTGAGGAGTTACTGTATAAACATGCTGGGGAAAAAGGAATATGGGTTATTGTATAATAACTACCATGCAGCGACAACCTAATGGGAGAGCGGAACCCCTTTCTTTCATGTGATCTACAAAAATTGTTGTGCCTCTGCCTAGCAGTGAACAAACAACGTTCCCAGAGCTGTGTTGAGATCAGACAATTATGCTGCACAACCCAAAAGCCTGGGTATATGGTGCAATGTACAGTAATTTGGGAGTTTATAGAAGCAAACCAACTGACAAGTAACAAATGGTGAAATCAGCAAGGCGTACGTTGGCTCTGTTTAAAACATGGCAGGGGAAAGGGAGGGGGCATAACTTTTTGTTAAGTGATGGAAGCCCCTTATTTTTATTCCCCTCCTTTGACTATTCCATTTGTCTGGCGTGGTATGTTTTGTGCAAGTACAAGCAGCCAGCTAAAGCTGTTAGTGAACAATAGGTTTATCCTGCACCCAGGAGAATGGACAAATATCCTCTAGTAGATCTGCCAGTAACACTTATCTGAATCAACTAGCACTGTGCTTTCTGCTGGAAGCAGTCATCACCTTCCTTCCCAAGAGCTGAAGTATGTCCCCTCCTGCCTCATTCCTGGACAACCTGACCTTTGCTCATGGGTGGTGGGTATCATAGGCTGGGGGGGCTGTGCCTCCCCACACAGCCTGGCGTGGTCCTACCTATGCTCTGCCCCCAGGTCTCCTCCTGCATTTCCCGGTGCTCTGCCGGGGTTGGGGCTGGCCAGCCTGCCGTGGGGACTTGGGGCAGCTGGCACTGGAGCCCACTGGCCGTCTGGTGCTCTGGGGCTAGGGGCACTGCTGCCCGGTGCTCTGGGCCTGGGAGCCATGGTGGGGGTGCTCTGGGCTCCTGTGGGCGGGAGGGGCAGGGCCTTGGGTAGAAGGGGAGGGGCCAGGGGCTAGCCTACCCCCATGGCTGGATCATTGGCTGCCCATGACTTCGCTGGTGTAGGGAGAGGGAAAAAAACCCATGAGTAAAATGCTGGCCCCCTTGAAGTCATGACTAGCATCCATCACATGTCATTTTTTCTTTCCCTCTTCTTCTCTCGAAGGAGAAATTGAGTGGGTTTTTAAATAAGTAATTTAATGTGTTACATCCCCTGTGCTCTGTGGGTGCTTGAGAAGCAAATTGAAGACCTGCACCTTTATACTTGGAGTGGAACGTGGTGAGGTTGGTGAAGTATTTAGTTCCTGGGGGAGTTCATTCCACAGCCTTGAACCAGCCCTTGAGAAAACCCTGTCTCCTTCACAGACAGCCTTTATGCTTGAGGTACAGAGTTACATGTGCCTGAGGAGTATTTCAGTTTGTGATGTTTTATTATCAAGTAGTGGGTGGAAGCAGCCCACTTTTAAAGGTATAGTTACAAGTAAGAAAAGAGGATTATCTTTCTATCTTACCCGTGATTTTCAAACTTCACACAGCAGCAGCATAATACAATGATTTTTGCCCTGGTAGTTGAAAATTAACATGCATGTGAGGTGTTTGAGATGGACAATGAGTTCATGTTACAGCAAGGAATGATCACATTTATTCTGGTTATTACAAAACATTGGCTATCAGATGGCCAGCATCTTTGGTGTCAGTCAAGTAATTCACCAGCAGTACTTGCCGCAGGACGTCAACTGTATGCAGCACAGGGATGGTAGTGTGTCCTGTGGGATAATCACAAAATAGTCAGCAATTTTGACATGTTCTCTTTTATGAATGTGTTTGAGGAAGTACTGATTTTGATACTGCATTTATTGTCATTCAGAATAGCCAACACAGGAGGGCATTTCTAGGTTCCAATGCTTGAATCATACCTAACTTTTTAAATTACAAAATACTGTTTTTCTTAAGTCTTTGCACCATACTAACCCCCATTAATCCTCCATTTATTACAAGAAGTACAGGAGATAAGGTTTCCCCCTGGAACATATCTCTGTTCCTATTAACTACAGATATTGTGAGAGTGCCTAGAGGTCTGAATCAAAATCTTTGTGCTAGTGCTGTACATGTGCACACGCACAAAATACAGTCCCTACCTCCAGGAGCTTGTCACGGAAGGAAGCATTTGAACTTTTCACTGATCAGTTAATTTCAAACTTGAAACTTAATTTCAAATGCTTGTATTTTTCTAATGTCAGAAAATTAATGTCATCTTTATAGAGCAGCTTTCACCCCAGAGCACTCTGCAAAGTACAGTACGTCTAGCAGCACTGTACAATAGCCAATAGGGTGTCCAACCTATGGCACTCCCAAGGATCCTCAGCCAAAACACTAGTCTTACTACAAATGTTCTATGTTCTCTTGTCTCTGCACACAGCAAAAGAAAGAACCTTAGTTATTAAGGTCTCATCTGAATGTTGGTGGACAATGTGAACTGTCTGCCGTAAAACAAATAATCAAATCCCTCTTTAAAATTATCTTTAAGATGCAAGTAAAAGACCCCCATTTGGTTAAAATGGATACAGCACAATTTCACTACCTTGGAAGAAAGTGATTAATCCCCCCACTAGGATTTGATCCTGTGGGTCCTGCTGTTTTTAGGTGCTGATAACATAATTATCAGTTAAACTAGACTGATAATCACTTAGATTTTGGAGAAAGGGGAGTGGACACAATTTGGCATCTCAGAAAACTTCAACAGAGATATAATGGCTGAGGTCTCACCTTTTGAAGTTATTGGTGGCTGTTTCACCAGGTAAGCGTAATTTCACTCTGGTTGATCTGTCCTATAATTTCATTGTATTTTCTGGTCAGGGCATTGGCTTTTCTGGTCAGATGGGTCAGGACACGATACAAGCCTGTAAAGTGATGATAAAGCAGTCCTTCAAGATCGGCCTCCTCTCCGTTCTCTTGTACTTCTTCTCTGCTGGTGATTTGGTGTTTGCTTTCATTTAGAGGCGCCAGTCTACCCTCCACCGCGAGTTTGATGGATTTCAGTTGCATGTAATACTCGTACAGGTCCCTGTTGCCAAAATCACCAGTGGATGTGTCATCCTGTTGTTCCATGTAGACGCCTCTGAGGAGGCTGGGAAACATAACCGCATGTTCCATCTTGCGGATTGCAGAGAAGTACTCTTCCATGGCTGTGGTCAGACGGCTTCTCTGGCTCTGACTCTTGCTGGCTTCTGCAGGTCTTAACAGGGATGCTGGCTGATGGTGCTGAAGCCTTTCAAGCTGCTTGGCTGTTATGATGAGAGTGAAAGGAGCACAGGGGACAGGTGGCTTTTAACAGTGGAGGGAAGGGGTGTGTATACCAGCTAAAGACACTCCTCTATTTCCAGCTAATCACACCACTGAGCCTCTGCAGGTCTCAAAACCTGCTTAGTAATCTGTTCAGGGTCAGCATTGGGTCTGTATTTGCAAACTGGACCTCACCCCAAATGATACTTAACTAAATTTCAGAACTTGACCTTAAAGCAGGAATTTCATAGGTCATGTTATCTTTCAATGACCAGATAAGAAAATGGCCATGAAGATAACTGCTGATTGGAACAGAGTTTTCCCGGCCCCCTTTCCTACCACCAAATTGGAAACGCTGGTGTCTGCAGCCTTCACGTCTTGCATCAGCTGTTCATAGAGTAATGATTTCCCCTTTTGTCCTAACTCATTAAGTTTGCACATAACTCTGCCATTGCTGGCAAGCTGAGTAACCTTGAAACCCATATGCATATCTAGAACAAGAGACTCAACAAGCATGTGTCTCACAAGTGATCAGCAAACCAGATACATTTTATTAAATTGAGACCGAGAGAGAGTTGGAAGTTTGTCTAGATAGGGTGGGAGAGGGGGAATAAAATAATGAGATGACAGAATAATATGATATCTAGTCAAGATCTCTATTAGCAGGTGACCCTAGACTTCACTGTGTTAGAACAGACACAGGCAAACCATATTTCCAGCCGGTTGAGAGGATTTATTTTTAGCCAGCTTGAAGAGACACACTTTTTTTTTTTTTTTTTTTGGTGGATTGTACTACAGTAGTGTGGTGAGGGCCTCCCTGAGATTGGAGCCTTATGATGCTAGCCCCTGTACAAATATACGCTATCAGACAATCCCTGCCTTAAAGAGTTACAGTCTAAATAGAACAGGAGTACTTGTGGCACCTTAGAGACTAACAATTTATTTGAGCATAAGCTTTCATGGGCTACAGCCCACTTCTTCATATGCATAGAATGGAACATATAATAAGGAGATATATATACATACAGAACATGAAAAGGTGGAAGTAGCCATATCAACTCTAAGAGGCTAATTAATTAAGATGAGCTATAATCAGCAGGAGAAAAAAAACCTTTTGTAGTGATAATCAAGATGGCCCATTTCAGACAGTTGACAAGAGGTGTGAGGATACCTAACATGGGGAAATAGATTCAATCTGTGTAATGACTCAGCCATTCCCAGTCTCTATTCAAGCCTAAGTTAATGGTATCTAGTTTGCATATTAATTCAAGTTCAGCAATTTCTCGTTGGAGTCTGTTTTTGAAACTTTTCTGTTGCAAAATTGCCACTTTTAAGTCTGTTACCGAGTGACCAGAGAGGTCTAAATAGAGCAGGCAGATGAGGGGTGGGAAGGAAACAGAGGCACAAAGAGGTAAAATGCCTGTGGTCAGAGCCAGGAATAGAATTAGTGTCCCCTGACTCCCAATGCAGTGCCTTAGCCAATAGATTATGTTGCCATCCAAAAACCCTCCAAATGATCTTTAAGTGGCAGACGAAAGGGAAGCAGCCCAGTGGAGCTAACCCACTTGAAAATATCCTTCCCAAATTCATGGGAGAAATGAGCCCCACCTGGACTCCATTAATTAAGCCCACCGAAACAAAGGGAAAATAAAGTGTTGTGTCATGTTTAGTACATCAGCCTTCTGCTCTATTCTTGATTCAGTGCTTCCTTGGGCAAGTCACTGAATTTCTTTGTCTTGATTTTCCCCATCTGTGAATTGGGAACAACAACACTTCACAGGAGTGCTAGGAGGCATTCGACGGTGTCCTGTATTTGAAGAGTATCCTTTTCATAATGGACAACCTCTTCTTTACTAATAGTGTTCCAGTGTCCTGTTTTTGCTTGACACATTAGTTACTCCTTTCTGTTTGTGGTGTTAAGAGTGGGCTAATAAATGTAGTCCGAAGCTGAGAACGAATTTTACAGATGAGCACGAATTGTGTGCATTGGGTTGGTCTCACTGATAACAAAACTACAGCATGAATGACTCCAGCAAGTCCCCAAAATATCTCCTGGAAGGATCCTCTTGGAATTTTTTTTTTATTACATCCATTCTTTTGAGGTTTTCTCAGTTATTTAAAGGCACAGTGCTCGTCTCAAAGCAATCTTCCCTGTGATTTCCTAGCACGCGTGCTCTTCCTGGGCCAGATCCTCAGCTGGTATAAATCAGCACAATACCATCAATTTTACTGGTGCTATATATGCCAATTTACATCAGCTGAAGATATGGCCCAGTATTCTTAAATAAAGTGGCTTATGGACTACCAGCACTCATAGATTTTTAAAATATGCCAGTTTAAAAGGAAAAACAGGATCCATCCAGTTGTAGATCCCATAAATAATTATTTTTTTATAGTCATATAGACAGAGGTAAAGAATGCAAAGATCTACCAAGTCACCCACTCCTCCTTGCCAAGCCAGGCTTGTCCTCTAGCCAACATTTTCAAACTTGAGGTAAGGGCCACATCTTTAACTGATGTAAATTGGTGTTGCTCCCATGAAGTCAATGAGCTATGTTAATTTACACTAGCTGAGAATCTGTCCCCATAGTCTCTAGTTAGGCTCCTAAATAAAAATGGTCTAATTCTCAGAGGTGATGAGGCCTCACTCCATCCACTAGGGGTCCCTGAAGCCTCAACATTTTAAAAACTCAGCTGTTGACAGAAGTTAAGGCCTGATCCTGATTGTCAGAGGAACTAGAGATGGACCTGGGCTATCACAGGCATGCTGAATTCTGGGGAAAGTATTTACTATAAACTGGTGTTGGCTACAGCAAAGAGTTAGTAACTTAGGCTCTTGTGATACTTGGTGTTTTTCTAAAGCCACTGGAGTCATGTGATTAGGTGAACAATCTCATTGTTCATTTAAAAAATAAATTTCTAGTCCTCAAGACAGTGAAGAAAAGCTTGAAAGCAGGACCCGAATGCTCCCTAATAACTCAAAAAGCAGAAAGCAAATACCACAACTCCACATGTATTTATTTTAAAATCTCATTGTGACGGGTTCGGTCACAGAGACCCCCTCGGGACTGTCACCTGACGTGCTGAATTTGCCTCTGAGCTCGTTTTCCCTGCCAGCTTGGGACTCCAGAACCCTGCCTTGTTGAGCCAGACACGCTAGCCAGCTGCAAACACAGACCCAGGTCTGGTCCATGCCCCCAAAGCTGCAGACTTTAACCAAAAGCTGCTCAGCAGGTCACCTATCTCCAGTATCCAGTCCCCAATGGGATCCAAACCCCAAATAGATCTGTTTTATTCTGGATAAAGCTTGCACAGGGTAAACTAATAAATTGTCTGCCCTCTATAACACTGAAAGATATGCACAGCTGTTTGCTCCCCCAGGTATTAACTTACTCTGGGTTAATTAATAAACAAAAGTGATTTTATTAAGTATAAAAAGTAGGATTTAAGTGGTTTCAAGTAATAACAGACAGAACAAAGTAAGTTACCAAGCAAAATAAAACAAAACGCAAGTCTAAGCCTAATACATTAAGAAACTGAATACAGGTAAATCTCACCCTTAGAGATGTTTCAATAAGCTTCTTTCACAGACTAGACTTCTTCCTAGTCTGGGCCCAATCCTTTCCCCTGTACAATCCTTGTTAGTTCCAGCTCAGGTGGTAACTACGGGATTTCTTATGACTGACAGCCTCTTTTGTTCTCTTCCACCCTCTTTTATAGCTTTGGACCAAAGTGGGAATCCTTTGTCTCTCTTTGGGTTCCCACCCCTCCTTCTAAATGGAAAAGCACCAGGTTAAAGATGGATTCCAGTGTCATGTGACATGTTCACATGTCCTGTGAGACCCCAGCCTTCATTCTTCCAGCACTGGCCTGCATGCACCCAGGAAGTTTTGCAATAAACAGAGCCATTCACAACCAATTGTCCTAGTTGATGGGAGCCATCAAGATTCCAAGCCACCATTAATGGCCCCCACTTTGCATAATTACAATAGTACTTCAGAGTAATACTTCATATTTCTAGCTTCAGATACAAGAATGATACATTCATATAAGTAGGATGAACACACTCAGTAGATTATAAGCTTTGTAATGATACCTTACAAGAGACCTTTTGCATAGAGCATATTCCAGTTACATTATATTCACACTCATAAGCATATTTCCATAAACATGGAGTGCAACATCACACATGATGTGGGGAGCCTGAGTCACGGCTGTTGAATATTTAGGGTTGGTAACACTTGAGTGGGGGTTAGGACTTTGAGGCACAATTCTTGACTCTGCCACTCCTTTGCTGTGTGGCCACTGCTAAGCCCCTTGATGTTTTGTGTTTCCATTTGTCCTTCTGTGGAAAAAGTGAGGTGTTAACTAATATTCAAGTGATTTGAGATCCTCCCATGAAAGATGCAAAAGATTAAACAAGGTGACTTTTCAGTTTGATGCACTAACGGCTCAAGCCTGCGGGGCGTAGAGCACTCACAAGGAGGCACTCGGATTCAGATCTTCCAAGGTGTTTCAGCACCTAACTCCTACAGAATTCAATGGAAGTGAGGAGTCTAACTATTTTGGGGGAATCTGGGCCTCAGTGCCTCTCAAGTCTGGCCTCCACTACAGACTTACAATGGTATAACTGTCAGGGGTGTGAAAAACCCACACCTCTGAGCAACATAGCTTTATACTGACATTACCCCCCGTGTAGACAGCGCTATGTCAGCGAGAGAGCTTCTCCCCTCAACATAGCTACCGCCTCTTGAGGAGGTGGATTAATTGTGCCAACGGCAGAATTCGGTCCTGTTGGTGTAGGAGCATCTTCATTACAACCCTACAGCTGTAGCGATGCAGCATTATAAGTGTAGCCCTGCTCTCAGCAACTGGCTCTCAGCTGCCCGCTCTGCAGCCCATTAAGACTAATAGAGCAGGTATCGTTTTTAAATCAGCTGTTAATGTCTAGTGCAAACATAGTAAGGGAAACGGGGCAGCTTTGCAATAGAAACCAAAGCTTGCGTGCTATGTCAATGAGGTAACAATGAGGTCCCTTTAATACAGGGGCGGGCAAAATTTTTGGCCTGAGGGCCGCATCGGGTTTTGGAAATTGTATGGAGGTCCGGTTAGAGGAGGCTGTGCCTGGACCCCACCCTCTATCCCCCCCTGCTTCTCGCTCCCTGACGCCCTCCCGCCCCCTGCTCCTGCCCCATCCAACCCCCCTGTTCCCTGACACCCCACCCCGGGACCCCATCCACCCCCCCACCCCCCGCTCCCTGTCCCCTGACCGCCCCCGGAACCCCTGCCCCTGACTGCCCCTCGCCACCCCATCCAACCCCCCCTCTCCTTCCTGACTGCCCCCCCAGAACCTCTGCCCCCATTCAACCTCCCTGTTCCCCGCCCTCTGACAGCCCCGACCCCTATCCACACCCCCTGACCACCACCCCGAACTCCCCTGCCTTCTATCCAACCCCCCCTGCTCCCTGCCCCAGGAGCTCGCAGCCCCGTTGCCCAGAGCATTGCGCTGGCGGCGCAGTGAGCTGAGGCTGCGGGGGAACAGCAGGAGAGGGGCCCGGGGCTAGCCTCCCGGGCCAGGAGCTCAGGGGCAGGAGGGTCCCGCGGGCCGTAGTTTGCCCACCTCTGCTTTAACAGCCTGATCAAGGAGAAGCCAAATACTCTGCACAGATGTCCCTTTAATAAAGCCTTCTGAAAGGAGCCTTTTTTAAGCCAGAGCCCAGATAAAACTTACATTCCAAACTGGAAGTCCCTCAGTGACAGCCACAGTTCCTTCTGCTGTAAGGCCGCAGGCTTCCCCATGGGCTGGGCAGCTCTGTAGTGTTTCCCCTGCTTGCTCAGTCTCTCTCCCGGCCTCCCTGCCTGGAGAGCTCTGCAATCCCTTCTCTCTCTGCCCTTGAGCCAGGCAGAAGTGGTGCTCCTATCTCTCTGCCTTAGGGGCATCCCTTCTTCAAAGTTCAGGCTCCTAGGAGCTCCCTTTTCTCCTCAAGAAGTGGATCCGAAGAAGTGGGCTGTAGCCCACGAAAGCTTATGCTCTAATAAATTTGTTAGTCTCTAAGGTGCCACAAGTACTCCTGTTCTTTTTGCGGATACAGACTAACACGGCTGCTACTCTGAAACTTTTCTCCTCAGGAGCTCCCACCTAAGCTCGCCTATGCCGTTTATCAGGTTCAGGTGCTTCTTGCTTAACAACTGTCTTCCAGCTGCCTCAGCAGTTAACCTAACGCCAGGCAGATCTGGGTTGCTCATTCCCTTCAGCAGAGCTTGTCCCAGGTATGCAGGAGGAATAGGATGTTTCTCCTGGAATGTGTTAACACTCTATATTCCGGCATGGGATTATTCCACTGGTTAGAGGGTAATATAAGGTACCCAGGGCCAAATAAAGACATTCTCCCCCATGATGGGCAGGGCGGCTCTATATTTTTGCCGCCCCAAGCACGGCAGGCAGGAGGCTTTCGCCGGCGCGCCTGCGGGCGGTCCGCTGGTCCCGCGGATTCGGCGGCATGCCCGCGGGAGGTCCGCTGGTGCCGCGCCATCAGTGTCCCCGCTGCCAAATTGCCGCCGAAGCTGCGGGACCGGCGGACCTCCCGCAGGCATGCCGCCGAAGGCTGCCGCCCTCACAGCGACCGGCAGGCCGCCCCCCCCCGTGGCTGGCCGCCCTAGGCACGCGCTTGCTGCACTGGTGCCTGGAGTCGCCCCTGATGATGGGCACAGGCAGGGAATCTCTGTGCTGCTTTGGACTAGCGCTAATGGGAGTGAGGTGTGTAAAGCCTTAATACAGCAATGAGCCCCACACAGGGTGAGGACCGTACATAATAAACTGTGGGGGGGTTGGTAGCTGCTTCATCCTTCTGGGTATTTTTCTGTACAAGTCAGTGAGAGAGCACAGCGGGAGCTGGTGCAGCCTGCGCTGCACCAGCTCCACAGAGGCACAACTCCACTGAAGCTCTACAAGGGTCTCCCCTGGGCTGCAATAGCCCCCCAGGACGGGCTACGCAACCTGGGGCTGTATCATCTTTTCCACCTCATTGACATGGGGCTGGATGGGGACCTTCTTCCCAGCCCATCCTCTGACCCACCCAGCCCCCAGTACCCTCCTCCAAAATGGACCCCAGCCAATGCACAGTGGCCTGCATTGGGTCTGGCGGGAGTCAGGGATTGTGCTGCTGGCTGAACCCTTGTTCGGACTGAACCATTTTGAGGCGCACACTATTCCCTATGCTGTGTGTTTTCCCAGTCCTGTCCAGATTGGCAGCATCAACCTGATTCTGACGTGGGATTGGAGGCAGCCCAGTGTGTTAGAATACTCCTGTTTTTCCTAAAGAGACTGGAAGGGAGACATTTCTTTCAGCAGCCGAGTTGGCTCATGTCAACACAGTTAACAGGGCTGCTGTGCTAGGGGGAGTTATAAATAATAGCATCCACACAGCTACATCTACTGAGTAATGGAAAGAGCGTGGGAAGGAAGGAAAAGTTGAAACAAAGGAGACTAGGAAATGCAAGACCAGAACAGATTGATGGTCTGTCTCGTCAGGGATCCCATCAGATCCTAGCAGATAATCCAGAGGAAAGCATACCCTCGATAATACACTTACACACTAAATGCCCCACATCTGTTATAAAGATATGGGCCCTGCGCCAATACACCTACACACTAAGTTTAATGTGACACAAGTGAGGGAGGCATGTGAACAAACGGGTAAAAGAAAGGATTTGGAGACAATAATAAACTCATCTGGTTTTCTCAGGCACAGGAACATCTTGATAGCTCAGTGGAGCTATGTATAATTGATATCAGGAGTTGTTAGTTTCGTATGCTCTCTTCCTCTCTCATGGGCTTCATGGCAAGGGTGAGAATTTTGGAAGTGCTAAGGGTGAGCCGGCTCCGAGAGGGTTGTCAGAAACCATAACGCTCTTTGTACCAGGGTCACCAAGCAGTGATGCTCACGCCTCTGGCAAGGAGACGCTGATAAGCAATTTCCATTGTGGGAATGGAGTCCCTACATTCCAGGGTGTCCGTCACAGAGCCTGCTTGGGGTGGATTGGCATTCCTCAAATGGGGTTTGTGTACCTACAAGGGTGGAGCTGATAAGTGGCTGGGAAGCAAAGGGTGGGACCCACAGCAATGTTTGTGCAGGCTGAGACAGCTTCTGTTTAATTTAGGGGTGTGTTTCACTGAGGATCAGACCAGGCAAGGTGCTGATCCAGCATCCTTCACTCACTGCTTCAGTCAGTTGGAGCTGAGTGGGGCCAGCACCTCGCAGGAGTGATTAGGAGCTACCAGTGGTGACAGTTGATGGCTCATGACATGACCCTTAATTGAGGAGACAGTTAACTGCAGTGGGGTCAGTGTAGGGGGGTCTCCTATTGCAAAGGTGACCTGGAAATTTGCAGATGTCAGTAAATTGGACTAGGTCTCCCAGGCATTAGTGAAGACTAATGAGATTCTACTGTGCCCCCCTTACAAGGCTCCATTCTGCAGTCCTTAGAAAAACTCCAAGAGGTGGCAGGGCAGGGCCAGGCCAGCCCAGCCAGAGATAAGCGGACTCAGTGATCTCCCAGGCAGTCTTGATGGCAGAGTCCCAGCTGGCATGTAAAATTGCCATCACCAGGGTGAGCCCCAACTCCAGCACAGCTACCCCTGCAGACACAGGGAGGGGCAGTATGCCCCCCTCTGAGCCACTGGGCTTAAATCTGACCCTGAATTTACAGGCTGGGGCCTCAAAGAAGTTAGAGATGGCCCAAGGAAGTGGGGGGTTGTGACCCGAATTGGGTTTGGTTGGGGAGCTCTGCTGAATTGGGGTCTTAGTGAACGCCCTGTCCAAATCAAAGACAAAGCAGCAGGAGCTAAAAACAGGTATAACCTCCATAGAATTACAGATGCTAGCCTTGTAATCTAGCCCCCTTGCTTCTCCCCTAGAGTTCGTTTTATTGTCCAGTCCGACTTAAAACAATCCAAGCAACAGGGCTCCTCCTGGGCTTTTCATGGGAGTGTACAGCCGAACAGATCTCCCCGGTAGGAGATGTTTCCTGATATTTGGTGTCTACAAGTTTTCCTTTGCAGACTTATTATATATTATTATTATTATTTGCATTACAGTAAGGCCTGAGAGCCTGAGTCATAGATTAGGATTCCATTGTGCTTGGCACTATACACACAGGTCAAAAGGCCAGTCCGTTGGCCCCAGAGAGCTGACAATCTAAGTACAAGATAAGAGACAACAGGTGGATACAGAGAGAGAGACAGGAGTTCCTCCTAGTTCTAGCCTACCCACTCTCCTATACTTTAATTTTCTTATTTCACTTTATGTCACAGCATCCGTTTTCTTTAAGTATTTAATTTTTACCAGGACTTATTTTATTTTTAGAAAGAGCTATAAAATACTCATCTACCTATTGGTTATCTAACAATCTGGAACAGAAGAGGCAGTTCCAATCTATTGGAAAACTACATCTGCTTAAAAAAAAAAAAACGTTTACAGCTGATGTTATTTTCCTACCAGACCCACAATAACAGCTTGGAGCTGTTCCAGTTTATTGTTAAGTACATATTTATACAATATAAAAACCACCTATTTATTCACAATAAAAGGCATTGCCAAGTTATTTATCATTGGATAGGCACAAGGATCCGATCTCTTTTCATCAGAAGATCTGAAAGCACTTTACAAAGGAGGTGAATATCATTATCCCTGTTTTATGGGTGGGGAAACCCAGGCCAAAGGTCACCCACCACACCAGAGGCAGGAATGCAACCCCGCTCTCCTGAGTATCAGGCTAGTGCTCTGTCCACTAGGCCATGCTACACTAGTATTGCAGTAGTGCCGAGGAGCCTCAGTCATGAACTGAGCCCCCCTTGTGCTAGGCACTGTACAAACACAGAACAAAGTGTCATTCCCTGCCCCAAAGAGCTTACAATCTAAGTACTATTCCTCTGCCATGGAAAAGAGAAAAGCTACTAGTGACAAGTCCATGAGGGGAGGGGTTTACAGCTCCATGGAGCAGATGGATTCCAAGGAGCTATGGGGAAAGTG
Organism: Emys orbicularis; assembly: GCF_028017835.1. Taxonomy (NCBI): domain Eukaryota; kingdom Metazoa; phylum Chordata; order Testudines; family Emydidae; genus Emys; species Emys orbicularis. The sequence continues at coordinate 353,868,207 of NC_088683.1, forward strand.
GGGCACAACCTAGAGACCTCAGCCCTGCTCCACCTCACTGCTCTGTGAACCTTCCCGAGCAGCAAAGTTCCCTCATAAGTCTTTGGCTACTCCCCATCTGGCTACACACTAACTGCTTCTCCAAGATAGGGGCAAGAACCCATAAAAATTATTCATGTCATAGGATATAAGTCCTTTATCCGCTCTCCAGTCTATCAGGGGATCTGTACTTAGCCTCACACTGAGCCAGAGCACCCCTTTCAAGGGGAACGGTACAGTGTTTATTGATGATGTGGGTTTTTTACAGACACACCGGTCATAGATACTATAAGGCAGTGCTGTGTAACCCCTGCTGGCCTACACAAAGCTGGCTGAATATCCCTGAGGGGGCCTGAGTTCCTAAGTCAAGATAGAGTTGATCTGGTTTGTGGTGTCATCTGTTTAAAAGCAACTGGAACTGGCTTAATCAACTAGTGATGTCTGCAGGGTGCCATCAGGCCTCCTGAGGACATGTACACAATGGGCCTCACCTGGCCACCCAGCACACAATACTCACGGTTCTGTGCAGAGACGAGGAACCAGCCAGGACACAAACACTGGCACAAGGGGGGCTAAGTTTGTTGGAGGGGGAAGGCAAAAGCAATATTCTATCAAACATTACTCAGTTTTACCCATCAACAGCTGGCCACGTCCTCAGGTTCCTGAGGCTTGGGCTGTGACCTTCGTGGTCCTGCTAGATTGGGCCTGCTCAGTTAACAGTTCTAAGAACTCTCCTCTCCTTCAGGCTGGCGGACAGGGCAATTGGGGAAGCAGCTTTCAATGATTCTCCGGGTAACAGCTCGCCGAGAGCTTCTTGGCAATGTACAGCCCAACACAGAGATCCGGGCTGACATTGCAGTTCAATACAATGCACATTCCAGCTTCTAGGCTGTACGACCCCAAAGGGAGGAACCTAACTAACTGCCCTAACAATGGTTGCCAGGGCTTTCCCTGCGGCACATAGAACAGCAGCTGCAATGGTGGGAGACCCAGGAACCTCGTCACTATGGACCCTTTCAAGCTCTCTGCCTTTTTTCCCTTTCCCAAGGGAGAGTGAGACGTGAACCAACAGGCTGTGGGAAGCTATGGAAGAGCACAGTCAGTGTTTGGGAGGAATTAGAGCTCTGCCTCTCTCATCCCCCCCAAAACATTGACTGTGCTCTTCCAGGTCATTGTTTGCTCTCCCCTCACCTTCCCCAGTAGCCTCCCTTTGACGGGGAGGAAAAGAGAAGAGCACCTGGCTGCAAAAGCAACTGTTTCCATGTCGTGCTAGTGCAGAGGACTTTGTTCCAGAGCCAGACACTGACAGTTCCAAGCCTCTTGCAGGAATAAATTGGAGCCCCGCAGCGTGGAGGGCTACAGCCAAACAGGCCAGACCAGTGGGCCCACTGTCTCTGGTGGGGCCAGTATTAGCTGCTTCAGAGGCAGGTGTACAATGCCCACAACTCTGCAGTGACGTGCTCCCTGGGGAGAAAGCCGGGGCGGGGGAGGTTCCTTAAACCCATTTCAAACAGGAGTGATTTGGCAGTTGGAAATCAAAAACCCATAACAAAAAAATCCAACTGGGAGAAGCTCATATACTAGACTGTGAAACAGCATCTTAAAACAAGCCATGCTGTCAGCGGGATTCTGCAAGCTCAGCAGCAGAGTAACAACAATCCTACGTCTCAAGAGACACGGCGCCTTTCAGCCAAACAACTCAAAATGCTTCACAAACACTGGTCTGGATTCTTCAGGGTCACATGCTGCTGTAAGTGACCCCAGCATAAAGCAGGGGTAAGAAAATGGAGACTGAGGCCCAGGAACTGTAACCCCTTCAAGAAGCTGGTCCACCAGAGGAAAATGGCCTACTACTGCTACCACCTTTGCTTAAGTGGGGGAGATCTGTGCTGTGTTGTTGAAGGGCCTGTGTTCAGATCCTGGGGAGGGCCATAAGCACCCCTGATTTTGGTTTTGCAAAATCCTGCTGATGAGCTTTAACAAAGCTAACCTCTCCCCCCTTTATTTGCCATGCTCTAGTTCAGGGGGTTTCAACCTTTTTCTTTCTGAGGGCCCGCCAACATGCTATAAAAACTTCATGGCCCACCTGTGCCACAACAACCGTTTTCTGCCTATCCTGTAGATTAAAAGCCAGGGCCTGCGTTAGGGGGTAGCAAGCAGGGCAATTGCCCAGGGCCCCATGTCACAGGAGGCGCCACGAAGCTAAGCTGCTTGGGTTTTGATTTCAGCCCCCGGTGGTGGGGCTCGGGCTTTGGCTTTCTGCCCTGGGCCCCAGCGAGTCGAACACTGGCCCCTTTCTGGTTTATTTTGATTGACCCCCTGAAACCTGCTCGTGGCCCTCCCGGGGCCCCCGGACTCCTGGTTAAAAACCACTGCTCTAGTTAAAAGTTTGCAAGGGTAGAGAGGTGAGGTTCCAATCCTGCAGCTGCTGGAACAGAGGCTGACGACTCCAGTAACAAAAACTCACTGTACAGAACAAACTTTGAATTTATATCAGTCAACAACCGCTTCAGGTTTACAAGTGAATTAAATCCAGGATGTTTGAAAGGCATAAGTGAGCTGTCCCCATGTAAGAATGGGATTTGCAAAAATCAGTGACCTAGAAAATTCAGACCTGCCAACTCACTGTTTTCCAGTGAGTCTTGATTGTTTATGTGTTAAGAGACTCACACAACCTCCTACCTCCAAGGACATCTCAAGGTTCACTGCAGTCAGCTCTGTTAACTCTTTAGGCCTGGCAAAGAGAAAATCCAAGCACTGCAGTAAAAAGAATGCATAGTTACTCAGACATCTCTGGGGAGAAATGGTTACAGCTGTGCAGAAAGTTCTAAACATAACCTAACGGCATGTCACACTCACCTGGTCTGGGTTGCATCATAAAATCAAGACTTGGGCCAAGTTCACTGACAGGTTCACTCAGGTGCATGAGTCATTCAGTGGAACCTGGGCCTAGCTTTGATCAAGACTTGGCTGATGATGGGTTTAATTTCAGGGGCAAATTCAAATCTCTTTCACTTTGTGCTGCAAGTTTCTTTCTGGACCAAACCTTAAAGCCCGGTTCTCGCAGGGGGAGAGGGATGCAAACCCACACAAAGCAAGACCAAAAAAGAGTTGGCATGAACATTTGCAAACTGACACAGTCCAGCTGCGGGAATGATGCACAAAGAAAGGAGACAGACAGACTAGGGAAAGGACATACTGGCCTCCAACGTAACAGGAACACCTCAAAAAATCTGGAGCAGAGATGAGGCCGTACTGCAAGATTCTGCTATGGATCTGAATTTCAGCAACGTTTTTGGGTCAGGTCTTGGATTCAGCACTCTCCCTCCTTTTAGGGTGACCAGATAGCAAGTGGGAATAATTGGGATACTTTCCCCCCCCACGCAAGATAGAGGGGGAATAGTTGCATATATAAGACAAAGCCCCTAATAGTAGGTCAATCCCGATAATAGCAGAACATCTGGTCACCCTATCTCCTTTGGAGTTCCTGTTTATATTCACTCTTCTTTGAACCTCTGTGGTTTAAAAATCTGGCTGGAAATCTCATTAACATAGATCCCCTCCCCCCACGAGTTTTCTGGTGCTGCCTGACTCCAGCTAGGCTGGCAATACCACAACCAAGGAATTTCTGGTACTTTCCACCTTTGATCCCAGGTGAATTCAGGTGTATCAAAAACGGGGTGAGGCGGGAATGTTAACCAAACATTTGTGAACTCTCAAAAACGGTTCAGGGGTGAGTTGAGCTTCGGCTCTGATCTTATTTTACCTGCACCAATTAATGAATGTCTGAGCACCCCAGGAAACACAGCCACGTATGGACATCCGAGTCTTAACATGTTGGCCAGAGCGCATGTGAGCTATGGGATGTATGGTTCAGACTAACCCACGTACTGTGTCTTTAAACAGAGCGAGGAGGCCGAAGGGCTGGGACAGCAGGGTGTAACCAGTTCAGCCAGACAGTCGTCACACATGGCAGTGCTCCCGGACAGGCTCTGTGCATTGGGAGGGATTATCTGGGGTTTAGTCACTGCACTGGTATCACAGGCGGATGCACTGGGCACCCAGCCCAGGTCCACCCTGCCCCTCACAAGGTGTTGTGCGCTACTTGCCAGAGGACTGATGAATACCCACTTCCGCTTACAGGCTCAGCCCTCCACTCTGTCACACCTGTAAGCTTTGGCACAGCAGCACCTGAGCAAACTTGCGCCTTTCGGACAGTGGCTGGACTGGAGTTACATACAGGAGCCGAGAACAGACCTGAGCCACTGCACAGAAGCGGGGGAGAATTAGAGAGGGGAGCCTGGAGCTATCCTGTACCCTTGGCAGAAGCCGGGAGAGAGTCAGAGAGAAGCCCTGATCTGAGTGCCAAGCAGCAAGTTCCTCTTGTACCTCTGAGCCTCCCGCTCCCTTCCTTTGCCTGCAGGCCTGGGGGAGATGAGCATTTCATCAGAGCACCGATCCCTTGGGAAACAAGTCACGAGCAGTCTACAAACGGTGAGGGGGCCTGGCAATGTTCTGTCTGGTGGGGGTCTCAGCGGTTTGCGGGTGGGAACAGCATCCCCCTTTGCCCCATTCTGGATGTTACGCTGCTTTTAGCCTGCTTGCCATTTCTGAGACTTTGGGGTCAGCCAGCACCCAGAGATGGGACCCAGTCCATTCTGAGCAAATTGGTGCCTCCAGCTTAGACACAAGAGTTCTGGCAATGACACAGCCTGCACTAGGCAGTGATTTCTGCCCCTGAACTGAAGGGTTTAACTTGTATTTGTTGGAAAATTAAAAAAAAAAAAAAAAAAGACCCAAACTTCGCTTGCTCGGTGGGGTGTTATATACTTGACAATTGCAACAAAGTTATCCTAGCATTTTAGATTTGCAGAACATCGACACCAGACTAGCATAGCAGGTTCGCTAATTCATGCTAATGTTAAGGACACCTAGGTCAGGTCTACACTAGGAAATTAGGTTGGTATAACTATGTCGTTCAGGGTATGAAAAATCCAAATCCCTGAGCAACACAGTTGAATTGACCTAACCCCCGGTGTGGACAGCGCTAAGTCAGCAGGAGAATTCGCCTCTCGGGGAGACAGAGTACCTACCACAGCCTAGGTAGCGTCTTCACTGAAGTGCTACAGTGGCATAGCTGCCACTAAGTGTAGACTAGCCCTTAGTGAGAGTCACCAATAATAATACCCAGCTGTTATATAACGGTTGTCATCAGGAGATTTCAAAGTGCTTGACAAAGGAAGTCAGTATCATAATCCCCATTTTATAGATTGGGCAACTGAGGCAAAGAGCTGGGACGTGACTTGTCCAAGGCCAATGGCAGAGCCAGGACGACAACCTAGGTCTCCTGAGTCCAAAGCCAATGCTCTCACCACTAGGCCACATTACCAAGGGTTACTAATTAGTGAATAACCAAATAAAGATGGTAAAATTGTTAAGAAAGCCACACTAGTGAATGTAAAACATGTTCATTTCATTTGACAGAGTAGTTTGCTGTTAGTCATTGACGACAACCCTTTGTAAAAGTTTCTGTAAAAGGAACGAAGGCTCAGGAGTATAAGACCTTGCTTCCCGGCCCTGCTGTTTGATCTTTGCTGGGAAGTGGGGTGAAATTGCTAGTTTTCAGGTGGACTTATTGGGTTTGTGGGCTAGTGTAAAAACATGGAGTGAGGTTCCACTATATAAATATTGCTGGGCCTTGGTCTCCTTTTCCCTGCACCTGCTGCAGTCATTTACGCCTCTGTCAGGTGGGTGTGAAATGCTTCCCCATGTGAATGACACCATTGTAAACCCATTTTGCTTTGGTGTAAGTGACTGTGCAAGGTGCAGGGCAATGGAGAATCAGGCCCTTTTTATTTCACTGTTCCTTTGGACCTAAGCTTATATGTAACCTTCATGTTCCCCCTACATTTTCTGGCTACAGGCTCAATCCTGAGCAACCAGAACCTGACCTAGCAAAGAACTTTAAGCTTGTGATTTTAGTTCTGAGGGAGTTGATCCTTGCATGATCAAGCCCTGTGTGCATGAAAAAGAGCAGATGAGTGGCTAGGTGTGGTCGTAGCAGTATAATGCATGTGATTTGCATTCCAGGTGTAATTGTTTTAGAGAACACAAACCTGCTCCGTCCCTTTTAAATAAACAAGAAAACCATCTCCCCCCCCCCCCCCCCACACACACACACTTTGCTGCACTGAGCACTAAATAAAGTGGCTATGCAGAAAGGGTGAGGTGTCACTTTTTCATCAGTCAGCACTGGGGGTATTGTGCTGCTGGAGGAGCCATCAGAAGTAAAACTAAGATTGTGACCTCTCTGGACGTTCAAAGATCCCAAGGCATTTTTCACAGAAGTGGTGACATTATGGCCTGCAGGAATTCAAATCTGAGTAAATTCCCCTGTAGTTTTAGGTTGGCGTATTCTTCTTCACTTCATGGCCTAAATGCTATGGGAAAGTTTTAGGGTGCCCTGATAAACAGCTGTTATCTTCTACCCCAGAAATGGCTGCGTTTCAGTGGTGCGTGATCAGCTAATCTGGTCCAGCTTTTGGATTTATAACAATGCCCCAAAATAGGTAAAACTAATTTGGGGTTTTGTTACTAAAATTACACACAGCTCTTGTCCCAACTCTTAAGGGAAAACCCAAATCAAGGGGAGAGGAAAATAAAACTTACACACAGCTCTTGTCCCAACTCTTAAGGGAAAACCCAAATCAAGGGGAGAGGAAAATAAAACTTTAGCTATTAATACTGTAGCAAATCCTTGGTTGTCCTCGTGCTTGTTGCTATCACCTCACTGAAGCTTCACAATAGCAGGGAGAGACCTCAACACTTCCTGTTCCCAAGTCATAGGCCTCTATTATGTGAGCTGACGGGGAATGCAAAGAGGCAGGATGGTCCAGTAGTTAGGGCTCTCACCTGAAATCCAAGTTCAAGTCCCTGTGTGACCTTGGCCAAGTCACTTAGTCTCTCTGTGCCTCAGCTTCCTAACTCTAAAATGAGGAAAGTGGCACTTCCCTACTGTGACGGGTTGGATCACAGAAACCCCCTTGGGAACTGCCAACTGATGTGCCAAGACTACTTCTGCCCCTGCCTTCCGTGCCAGCTCAGGACTCCAACACCCTGTCTTGCTGAGCCAGATACGCCCATCTGCTCTGACACAGACTCAGGGTCTGAACCACGTGCCCCAAAGCTGCAGGTTTACCTGAAAGCAGCTTACAGAAGTGTTCCTGTCTTTAACACTCAGATGCCCAACTCCCAATGGGTTCCAAACCCCAAATAAATCCGTTTTACCCTGTATAAAGCTCATAAATTGTTCGCACTCTATAACACTGATAGAGAGATATGCACAGCTGTTTGCCCCACCCCCAGGTATTAATGCGTACTCTGGGTTAATTAATAAGTAAAAAATGATTTTATTACATACAGAAAGTAGGATTTAAATGGTTCCAAGTAGTAACAGACAGAACAAAGTAACTCACCAAGCAAAATAAAATAAAATGCGCAAATCTATGCCTAATCAAACTGAATACAGATAAAACCTCACCACTTCCAGTAAGCTTCCTTTTACAGACTAGTCTCCTTCTAGTCTGGGTCCAGCAATCACTCACACCCCCTGTAGTTACTGTCCTTTGTTCCAGTTTCTTTCAGGTATCCTTAGGGGTGGACAGGCTACCTCTTTAGCCAGCTGAAGAGAAAATGGAGGGGTCTCCCAGGGGTTTAAGTAGACTTTCTCTTGTGGGTGGAGACCCCCTCCTCTCTCATATGCAAAGTCCAGCTCCAAAATGGAGTTTTGGAGTCACATGGGCAAGTCACATGTTCATGCATGACTGAGTTTCTTACCAGCCAAGCCACATACCTGGGAAAGCTCCAATGTGGATTGGCATCTTCAAGTTCATTGTTGGCTTAAGTGGTTCTTGATTGGGCACTTAATTTGCACATTCCTTTCTCAAGAAGCTGACCAAATGCTTTACTAAGGCTATCAAGCAAATATACAGCCAATATTCCTAACTTCAAGTACAAAAATGATGCATGCATACAAATAGGAGGAATGTATTCAGTAGATCATAACCTTTACATAGGTATGTTACATGGCATATGTAGCATAAAACATATTCCAGTTATATCATATATACATTCATAAGCATATTCCCATGAAGCCTTATGGGGTACACCATCACACCTACCTCACAGGGGTGTTGTGTGGAGAAATCCATTACACAGTGTGAGGTGCTTAGATATTATGGCAATGGGAATCATACAAGTATCTTAGACAGACTCTTGGTTAGCTATTAGCAGGATATGAACTCAGATGCAGAGGTGAGCCGTTCTGAGTCCAACCAGTAGGGGGCAGTGACAGTTAATTCCAATTTCCCACTGCTCTGACATGTAATGGGTGTGGTATTTTCCCCCTGTGACTGCAGCTGTCACCGATCGTGGAGTTAAACATTGGCGGGGAGGTGTACACAACAACGCTAAGCACCCTGAGGAAACACCCTGGCTCCAAGCTGGCAGACATGTTTACTGGCCAGCCCAAGCTCAGGACAGACACAGAGGGGAGGTTCTTCATTGACAGGCCAGGCACCTATTTTAAGTACATCTTGGAATACCTCCGCAGTAACCAGGTGCCCACCCAGTGCATCCAGGACGTGTACAAAGAGGCATTGTTCTATGACATCGAGCCTCTGGTCAAGCAGCTGGAGGACTCCCCTCAGATTTTTGGGGAGGTGGTGGCAAGGAAGCAGTTTCTGGCCCGTGTGCCCAACTACAGCGAGAACATTGAGCTGATGATTCGCATCGCCAGGGCAGAGGCGGTAGCATCCCGCCAGTCCAGCGTCATGGTGTGTGTGGTCAGGACCGAGGAGGATGCAGCCAAGTGTCACGACGCCCTGAATAGCTTGGACATGGATAAGAAATCGGTGGTGAAGTTTGGCCCCTGGAAGGCGACGCCGAGCATTTCTGACCTTTTGGATTGCATTAAAATGGACATTGAAGCCAAAGGATACAAGATTTCCTTCCAGCCCCACGTCACAGAGAAAGGCTTCCGGTTCAAATCCTACGACTTCTTCTACAAATTTCTGTTCACCTGGTGGTAGCAAAAGGGAACTCTTGGCAGTGATTTTTAAATGGCTATTAAAATAAATAGACTTCTGTTGTTTTAATACAGAGAATCTCTCAGAGATCAGATTCTGGGATCTGGCCAAACTGCACACCTCACAAGTTGAGATGTGTATGCAATGGGGGTGTAAAGCCTCCCCGCCCCCATGCTATTCCAAAACTGAGCCTATCATGTACAGGCCTGGTCTTCCAGTGTAAGTCAGAGCAGCCTTAGGCTGATTGCTAACTGACCCGAGGGGCTGAAATCACAGTCGGGACCAGAGCAATATAGGGTGCTCTGGCCTCATCCTCTTTACTCTGATCTCATTCTGTGCAAGCAGCCAGGGCTGGGGATAGTGTTGCCTCTACACCAGCTCTGGGGCAATCGTCCTGGGACTGAGTTAGCTGTTTCTGGCTGTAAATCTGGTTGTCAGTGTAGTACAAAGTAGTTGGAGGATCTGGTACAGAATTTTTACTGTTGCTACACATATACGATAATAGGCAAAAAGAACTTGGCTTGGCTTCCAGATCCCTGGTCGTGTTTGCAGTACTGGGGGAAAATCATCTTTGTAAAGCAGCAAATTAGGTCTGGAAGCGTCATTGAGAGAGAATAAATATGTGAGTACACCAAGTCCTCAGTCTGAATATAGCTTAACTCTTAAGGGTACGTCTGCTCTTGGAGCTAGGGATGGGGTGTGTGATTCCCAGCTCGAGGAGACATACCCATGCTTGCTCTGATTGAACTAGCATGCTCAAAGTACAATGTAGTGAGAGTGGCAGGAGGGGCTAACCGCCCTGAGGACATACCCCTCCGAGATCCTAAGAAACGTACTCAGGGTGGCTAACCCATCACGCAGCTCGCTCTGCTGCGGCTACATTCTATTTTTAGTGGACTAGCTCAGCGGGAGTTCATGCAGGTATGACTCCTTGAGGAGGGAATCACACGGCTCCAGCAGCAAGTGCAGACATACTCACTGGTCTCTCAGCTACAGCTGTGCATGATCAATGATATGGCTTCAGTTGAAGGAGTTATAGGAGTTCACCAGCTGACCCTAGTCCAATGCAACTCAGGGGCAGCTGGTGAACTGTGGGGCAAGTGGGGCATAGCAGAAACCCCCAGGGCTCCCGCACACCACAATGCCCTGCCCCCCCCCCCCACAGTCCCAGAACTCTGGGTGCTCTTCTCTTCCCCCTCATTCCCACATTGCTTAACCCTGGCCTCTGAAGTCTCCCTCCTCCCCCCTCCCTTCACCTGAATTTCTCCTTACTCCCGCAGCCCCTGTTCCCCATTAGTCCCAAGCCCCTGAGGCTTCTTCACCTCCTAGGCCAGGAGTGACTGACAGATTTACCCACTCAGCAGAGTGGCTCTTCTCCTGAGCCTCTTGCCTTTCTTCTTGATTCCCTGGGGCCTCCCACAGCTCCTCGTCAGTTCCTCCTGCCGCTTCTCCTCTCCTACAGACTGTGCCGTCAAGCTCTGAGAGGAAGCAAGCGGTGGGGATTCTGAGTGGGGTTTGTGGTGCTGGATTCACTGCCCAAGCCACAGGCTGTAGTGACTGCAGAGCGCTCTGAAGCCTTTGGTGGGGGTGGGGCAGTGCCATGACACCCTCTATACAGGAGCTGCCACTGCACCCACTGGGAGCTGTGCTCGCTCATGCCAAGGCAAAATTTGGCTCTCTGCTGAGAAAACCAATGCTCTAGCACAGTGGTTCTTTAACACCAGGACCTTGTGTTAAAACAGATAAGGTTTAAGGACCCCTACTACTTCTCCTCTAGCGGTAAAGAAAAAGGGTGTCAATGCCCAGGTTGACAACCCACTCTCTAGCAAATATTATTATTATTGATTATTTGTATTGCGGTAGCACTAGGAGCCCCAGTCATGAACCAGGTCCCCTTTAAAAAAAAAAATAAAATAAAAATTGAGCTAGGTGTTGTACAAACACAGAACAAAAAGATAGTGTCGGCCCCAAAGGTTTTCCAGTTTAAGTTGAATGTGTTCTACTTGTTAATGCAGCAGTGTTTAGCTATTTTTTGTGCCATCAGTTACATCTCTTTGAGTGCTACAAATGAATATGTGCATCAGGAGACATAATGAAACCCGATGATGATTATTAGATGGAAGAGTCTCATAAGGTACTTCCAATAGTACACCTACAGCCCAGTTCCTACAGTCTCTACTAAAGCAAAACTCCCTTTGACTTCAATGAAAATGTTGCCTGAGTAGGGGGTGCCTCATTGGGTCCTCTATTGTTTTTTAAAACCTTAATATTCACAAATTTATTTTTATTTATTTTTATACTCAAGACAGCTGATGATTTTAAATTATTTGCTACCCCAAGGATAGCTGAAAATCATATTGGTTATTCTAGATCATGGTTACGTTTACTTTTACTCTTGAAATATGGGTTGCCTCCTATAAAGGACAATATGTGTTTTGGGATACTAAATAAATACACTTTTAAAAGCCTCTTTGCATAGTATAAATCTACCTTCTTTATTATCCTCTTAAAAAACCACAAAGCTTTCCTTATACACTACTGGGTTAGAATCGATCTTCATAAAGTGTAGTATAAAATGCCTACATTCTGGTTATTGTTCTTCCAGTGGTGTAAATCAGGATTGACTTCACTGAAGTCAGTGCAGTTACACTGTGTAAAACTGGTGTAAGTGTGAGAAGCTTCATCCCCCTAAAATTTTGAAGACTTGGGCAACATTTTTAAAAGTGACTAACGATTTTGTGTGCCCAAAATCACTTAAAGGGGCCTGGTTCTCAGAAAGTGCTGAGCACCCACTATCACTGGTCCCTTTTGAAAATTTTTGCCCTGATCCACTATGCTTTGCCTTGTGCATTTAGTTCTCCGGGAGTTCCGTACCCAAGGCCTAGTCCAATGCCCATTGAAATAACAGCCTCCCTTGATTGACTTCAATGATCAATGAACCTGATCCTGAGATGTACCACCCTCCTTCAACTCCCACTGTAGTCAATGGGAGTTGAGGGCACTTCACTGGTTCTGGTTCTAGCTCAGTGCTATGTAAAATGTTTGCAAACCAAACCCAAAAGCACATGAAACATACCCAGTTTGGGGTCTGATTACAAACTTAAAACACAGCTCAGGTTTGGGGAAAACACATCCCAAACACAGAATTAAAACCACTTTTTTTGGGGGGGGGGAGGGGATTATTTCTAGACATTATTGGGCCAAATTCACATGTCGCTGGTGCAACTCTACTGACTTCAGTGGGTTCACACAGGAATGACTTTGGCCTGATATAGTCTGTATTAATGTATAGGAATCTAATCTTTTCAAAGAAAGAGAGAGATGAGCCTGAATCAACCTCTCAGAACTGAACACCTCCAAACTTTGTGGGAGAAATAGGTTCCGAATCCATACTCAGATCCAGAACTAATGTCTGAGCCATATTTCTTTGGGAGGCAGGGGACTTGAAGTCTGGATCCCTTTTTAGTTCTTGTATTCACAAAAGGCTATAGTTAAAGATATCAAAACTTCAATGGGAAGCTTTTTCCACCTCCTCCTGACTTCAGCAAAACCAAATGCATCCCCGTGAAATTTTGCATGCCACATCTCATACCAGGATAGAATTTTTCTGGAAAGTTTGGGTCACTTTTATATAACTTCAAATCTTTCCGTTTGGAAAAGAAAAAGGTAAACTCCAGATGGTTAAGTATGTCTAAGTGCTTTCGAACCGTCGCAGATGGGCAAAGCCAGGACAACTTAAGCAATTATGTTTCACGCTTATTTACTTAACCTACATCAAATACTCACAAAACACAATTAAAGATAATTCTCCTGCCACAGTATAATAGTAAATCTCATAGACTGATATCCTAGAATTTGAAAGGCATATTTTATAAAGAAATCAGTAAAACTAGTCTTTTGGAGATAACCTATCTCCTAGAACTGGAAGGGACCTTGAAAGGTCATCAAGTCCAGCCCCCTGCCTTCGCTAGCAGGACCAAGTACTGATTTTGCCCCAGATCCCTAAGTGGCCCCCTCAAGGATTGAACTCACAACCCTGGGTTTAGCAGGCCAATGCTCAAACCACTGAGCTATCCTCCCTCTGGAAAAAAAGAAAAAGCAAGACAGTCTTTTATATATTTTAATATTTTTAAGTCCACCTTGTGGCTATTCTCAGAGTACATGTGCAAGTATTTATGAAAACATGTTATTGAGAACAGTAACAGGAATGAATTTCCCTTCTGTGTCACTAAATTGAACTGAAATACTCTTCCCACAGAGAAATTCATACTGGAAACAAAGCTTACATTTTTAATAGTAAGTGGGTTATAGTCCAAGAAAGCTTATGCCCAAATAAATTGGTTAGTCTCTAAGGTGCCACAAGGACTCCTTGTTGTTTTTGCTGATACAGACTAACACAGCTACCCCTCTGAAATATGGCTACCCTCATTTTTAATAGTGAGCATAATAAACAATTGGAATACTTTATCAAAGGTTGTGGTGAATCTTCCATCAGTGGCAAAGTTTAAATCACGATTAGATGTTTTTCTAAAAGATCTGCTCAATTCAAACAGGAATTATTTGTGGGAACTCCTACACCCTGTGTTACACAGGAGGTCAGATTAGATGATCACAATGGTCCTTTCTGGCCTTGGAATCTATGACTCTATGTCAGTGGTTCCCAAACTTTAACAACTTGTGAACCCCTTTCACTAAAATGTCAAGTCTCGCGAACCCCCTCCTAAAAATGAATATTTCCAGGGATTTTCTCCTTTACCTGAGTATAAATGATAAAAGCAGTGATCTTGGAAATATAAAATTTGTTGTTATGACATGCTTATCACACACTATTTATTATTAATTATTATTTATCATTACAGTATTTTTATTACATTATGAAAACGGCAACACTCTTCCAAGATCTCACTTTCATAGCTTGTATCACTTTGAATAAGCCTGTTATAAAACAAGGCACCTATTTTTCATCAAGGAATATCAGATGTGAAACAGCATGAAAATATTTAAGAAGCCAACTCAGAGAGTTCCTCCTACACAAGCATTCAGGTCTTGAGCAGTCCAGGCAAACAACGCACGTTACAACAAAGCTTAAACTTGTTCTTCATAATAATTTTAAAAACAATACTAGCTGCTTATTTCATTTTAAAAATAGCAAAAAATATCCACCTCAGTTTCCATTTCTTATAAGGAGTCTTGAAGTTTAAATCTCTTCAGTGTAATAGATATTCTTGCTTTGATCTGCTTAGCTCTTGGAAGTTCAGGGGCTCCAGGCTGCTGGCCATGTGCTGCCAGGGGGGCCTAGGGACAGCTCTATCCGCCATTAGGGAATTTTTTCCCGAGAATCTCCTGTAACATTTTGTGAACCCCAGTTTGGGAACCACTGCTCTGTCAGACATCTCCAAACTGTGAGGTGTAAGCCCCTAGGGGGCAGCAGAGGAACAGTTGGGGGTGGCGAGGCAGCTGGGCTATTGCCCACAGGGGATGGGGAGGGAGTGCCACCCAGCCCCCAGCTCTGCTCCAACCCCATCCCGTCACAGCCCTGGCTCCCAACCCTCCGCCTAACCCTGTCCCCAGCCTCAGCATGGCTCTGCACACGACTGGGGGTCTGGCTGCTGGCTCCCAACATGGCCCTGCTGCGGCTCCGCTCCCACTCCCAGCCTTGGTCCCTGACCACGGCTCCGTCCCTGGCCCCAGCTGCAGCCCCACCCCTCTTACCCCTGTCTGTGCCTCGGCCCCTGGAGCCGCAGCCCCACTCCTGGCCCTCAAAAGTTTGGGGACACCGCTCTATGTGGTCACCCCACTCAGGCAACAGCCCGAGGAAATGTCCTCACACTATGCCTGGAAGGAAATAACAATTCGGGCCCCTCTTGGACCATGTGTTAGTGACACACACACAGCACCCCCTACATTACAATAGAAATCTATTTATGTGGTACCAAAAGACCCAATGAATTAAAAAAAAAATCTTTCAGGAAATTAAAAATGTGGAGCCAGATCCTGAGCTCTGCTGCTTTGCCCCAGCTGAGAATCTGGCCCGGGATCCTGATCTGCACTACAGCCTGACCCATTGACTCAAGGCCAGGGGGGGAGCTCCAGCCCCGCACAGGCCTCCATCTAACCTGGGATTCACTGGCCATAGAGAGGAGACCTCCAAGTGTCTAGGAAGGACAGTTTCTTTTCCCGTCATCGTCAGCATCTCCATGGTTTCGTTTCCGGGTGCGGGGGGAAGGAGAAGGAGGGTACGGGACCGTACGGTGGCTGAGGCGGCTCACGCCCTGCCGAAGGCGAACGGCGGCGGTGGCGGGGCTCAGCATGGCGGCGCACCTGAAGAAGCGGGTGTATGAGGAGTTCACTAAGGTCGTCCAGGTAATGGGCGAAGCCTGGAGCACGAGGGGGAGGCTTGGGAAGGGGACTCCCCCGGGGGAGGGGCCCGGCCCCTGTCCGAGCAGGGCGACGCCTGGGCGGCCTGGGGTTTCAGGAAAGCCCGCTGGAAGCCTGAGGCCTAGCACTGAAGGGCCTCCCAGCCCTGGCTCCGGGAGAGGCCTCAGGCGGCTGCTACTCTTCTGGGACCTCTAGTGCTGGGAGGGCAGCACAGGGGAGCCGGGCAGCTGCCAGCCACCCCGGGGACCCCTTCGGTGTGGGGGGTGCCCCCGTGAGGGCCCGAGGGACCCCTCCGGAGCGGGGTCTCCCCAGGGGACTCTGGGGCAGGGCCCGCCCGCCCGAAGCGGTGGGTCGGCTGATAAAGGGACGGAGGGGCTGGGGCCCGGCGTGCGGTGCGGAGCACAGACTCGGCGGCTCCCCGCTGTTCGGATGTCCCGCCTCACGCCGTGTCAT
Source organism: Emys orbicularis (assembly GCF_028017835.1). NCBI lineage: Eukaryota > Metazoa > Chordata > Testudines > Emydidae > Emys > Emys orbicularis. Next base: position 353,884,142 of record NC_088683.1, read on the forward strand.
TGCTCCGCAGCAGCAACATGAAGAGATCTCCGCCAAGAAGCTGCGGCTGACCAAGCCCAGTAAATCGGCAGCGCTCCACGTAGATCTGTGTAAGGCCACTTCGCCAGCAGATGCCCTGCAGTATCTGCTTCAGTTTGCCAGGAAGCCAGTGGAGGCGGAAAGCGTGGAAGGAGTTGTCAGAATCTTGCTGGAGCATTATTACAAGGTAGGGAAATAGGGTTCCGGGGAGCAACCTGCAGGACGCTTACAGCAGCAGGAAATGGAAGCACATTTGTACGGTTATATTTCCTGACATGGTTCTGGTTGGAGGGATGTGTGGTTCAAGCGTTTGGTGATAGAATGTGGAGTTTCTAAGAGTACACGGGGTTTTGGAGCGAACTTCCCCAGGCTGGGTTGACAGACTTGGGTTAGCCGGGCTCCTGCTAATAAAATAACTGTATAGATAATGCTTTGAAGTTGCTGCTTGGGATCTGAAGTGTAGGGAGGTGGATGAACTTCAGAGCACTCTGGTATTACTGTATCCCATTGATTTTCATCAGTCCACCAAGTTTCTATGATGCCTGTTATATCAATATCCTCATTTAATACCTGGCACTCAAGTTCACACACCTTAGTATTTAAACTTCTTGTGTTTGTATACCAGCACTTATAAAATCTGTAATTGAATGGAACTCTTTTTCATTTGACTGTTTCTCTTCGGTTCCCACCTGTACTTTATCAGCTTCTATCCTCCTCTCCTTACTAAGATTATAGAGTATCCCTTTTAATCCTCCCCAATGGATGTGGTTGTCCAAACTGTGTGTTCCTCTCAGAGGTGAAAGTAAGCTGGTACGATACGGTAAGGCGTACCTGCAAGAGCCAGTACGCTGTGCTGGACCAGACTGGCTTCCCCAGGGTGGCGATTTAAAGGACCCGGGGCTCCGCTGCGGGGAGCCCCGGGCCCTTTACATCGCCGCTGGAGCCCTGCTGCCGCTACCCCGGGGCTCCAGCAGCGGCCGGAGCCCTGGGCCCTTTAAATCGCCTCTGAGCCCCTGGGCTCTCAGCCGCCTCTGCAGCTGGGAGCTCCGGTGGTGATTTAAAGGCCCCGGGGCTCCCAGTTGCAGCCGGAGCCCCGGGGCCTTTAAATCTTGATTTAAAGGGCCTGGGTATTTAAAGACCCCGCCTCTTCCGGCTGAGGCCACGCCCCCTGCTCAGGACTCCAGCGTACCGGTAAGTCCTTTAAGTTACTTTCATCTTTGGTTCCTCTGCACTTGTTGACTTTCCCCCAGCCCTTGGTTTGAAAAGTGCATTACTACCTCTTTAATTTTACATGCCAACAATCTGGTTCTGTTTTGGTTTAGGTGGAGCCCATCTGTCCTGTATAGGTTCTTCCTTTCCCAAAAGTTTTCCCATTCCTAATAAATGTGAATCCCTCCTCCAAACACCATCATCTCATCCACACATTGAGACCCTTCAGTTTTGCCTGTCTAACTGACCTGTGTGTGTAACTAGAAGCATTTCAGAGAACTCTACCGTAGAGGTTCTGGACTTTAATCTATTACCTAGCTGCCTAAATTTGGCCTCCAGGACCTTTCACCTACCTTTCTCTATGCCATTGGTACCTACATGTACCATGACTACTGGTTTCTTCCCAGCACTGCACATAAGTCTGTCTGTCTATGTCTCGAGAGGTCCGCAGCCTTTACACCTGGCAGGCAATTTGCCATGCAGTTTTCGGTCATCACCAACCCAACTATCGGTATTTCTAATAATCAAATCCTCCCCATTACTATTACCTGTCGCTTCCCAATAACAGGGGTCCCCTCCCCCAGAGTGCTATCCTCAGTGTGCAAGGATGCTATGACATCATCTAGAAGAAGGAAGGTTCCCACTATGGGATTGTTTCCGTCTGCTCTAGTTTGATGTTCTCCGTCCTTGATACTTTCCTCCTCCTCAGTGGCCCAGAGGTTGTTTGAATGGGGGTGGGACCTCTCTACTGTGTCCTGGAAAGTCTTGTCTAGATACCTCTTTGTCTCCTTTAGCTCCTCCAGTTCAGCCACTCTGGTCTCAAGACCCTGTACTCTGTATCTGAGGGCCATGAGCTGCTTGCACCAAATGCATATGCATGCCACCTGCCCACAAGGCAGATACTCATACGTGCTGTTTTCAGTGCAGTAAACTGGATAGCCCCCACTCTGTTACTGGACTTCTGGCTGCATTGTTTGTACAGGTGCCAGGGGGGTTTGTGTGTGTGGTTTTTTTGGGAGGGTTGGGTGGGGAGAGAGTGGTTATTGGCCTAAGTTTAGAGAATGTTTGTTAGGTGTATTTGGCTCTCCTGCTCGTTCTCTAAACTCCCTTGCAAAAGCCTCCTGTTTGCTAGCTCCTCTGATCACTTATAAGCTGGCTTTTTAAACCCCTGGTCTCCGAGTTAGCTCCACTTCTTTTTCAGGGGATCCTAAAGGGATTAGGGATGAAAGGATGGCAGGCTAGAGCCTTGTTAGGAAGCTCTCAGCTTGGCCTAGCAGGCAGCTAGGCTCAGCACACAGCCCCCCAAACACACCCCACTATAAACTTCAATGAATCAGGCATACAGCAAGCAAGCATGCACACAACAACAAACAGACAGACGACAAACTCACCCCAAGGTTCACGTAGTTGCTCCTCCTTCACCTGGAGAACTCCCTTGTAAAACTCTCCTGTTTGCTGCTACTGTAGGCTGCTCGGTGTCCTATGTGAAAAGAGTTGGTGGTCTAAGCCAATGGTTCTCAACCAGGGGTACGCAGAGGTCTTCCAGGGGGTACATCAACTCATCTAGATATTTGCCTAATTTTACAGCTGGCTACATAAGCACTAGTGAAGTCAGTACAAACTAAAATTTCATACAGATAGAGCAGTATAACCAAGTCATTATGTACTATACACTGAAATATAAGTACAATATTTATATTGCGATTGATTTTTTTAAATAATTATATGATAATTAGAAATGAGAAAGTAAGCAATTTTTCAGTAACAGTGTGACTGTGACACTTGTATTTTTATGTCTGATTTTTTTAATCAAGTGGTTTTAAGTGAGTGAAACTTGAGGTACACAAGACACATCAAACTCCTGAAAGAAGTACAGTAGTCTGGAAAGTTTGAGTAAAACCATCATCCCAGATTTGTGGTTAATTAGCATTCTGGTTGGCAATTTCAGCAGACAGGCCAAGAAGCAAGTTGCCATGCAGGATGAAATACAGCAGAACCCCGTTTATCTGATCTAATTGGGACCGGGCCCATATTGGATAATCAAAAATTAGGATAATCCAGAGAATGGGAAAGTGCGAGGCTGCAGCGCCGTCTAGTGGCCACAGGAGAGATCGCTCACTTCTGGACCTCTGTGCGCTGGTTGTTAGGTTAATATGGAGAGCCAGATAATGTAGGGTCGGATAAACGGGGGTCTACTGTATGTTATCTCTGCAGATGGTCCCTAAGGGTAGAGCCCTGTGTGGATAGAAAATTTGTAGCCACATCCGATCTGCAAACATGGTCCGCGGATATAAAGTGGATATCCGCAGATTTGCAGGGCTCTAGCTGTAAAATTTGGATACGCATACATCCGCAAACATGGTCTGCAGATATCCTCAGATTCGCGGGACTCTACTTAAGGGTCATGGTTGTGTCATACTAGCAGGGCAGTGTGCAGGAAGCTTGTAAAGCTGCTCTGTTGCCCCGCTGTACCTGCTCTGTGGACATTTTAGTTCAGACTCTAGGCTGTCAGTTTGACCCATGTCAGCAGCTCTCAGCTAACTAATAAATGAATAATGAAAAGATGTATACTTTGTTGGCATCTAGGTAATAGTCCTCTCCCTAATCTATACTCCAGACCTCAGTGTGAATAATAGATCTGCACAGCAAACTGAAACTTTGCTTCTGAACATCCTCATGATGGTTCCCTTTTTAAGTAATCATTACTTCCCCTGTTGATGAAGTCACAAGGGGAATTGCTTTGGTCATTTTCAACCAACTAACCTGGTATCTGCGAAGGTATGAAATTCAGAACAATCCTTCTGGAATTTAATTTTGTGAACCCCATCCTGTTTTATCAAATTATGTGGGAGCTCCCTGTTATAATTGCTATTACTCCCTTTCCAAGATGCTTGGTTGAAGACTATTTCTTGCCCTCTTTTTGTGCATGTGCACAGGCTGAGAGGAAGCTTGTTCCCACAGTGTCCTCAAAAGCATTAGCAATCATACCAAGGTGGTAACTGCTTCATGAATACTTAGATGGGTTGTTAATTTCAACATGCTTCTTTCTATATTCTCTTACATTTTATCTTTTAGTATGTCTTCACTACCTGCCAGATCTTCCCCCATGCAGACCCTGGCTGACCCCTAGCCTCTCCCATTCAGTTGGGCACATCCGCCCCTGTCCCCATGTGTTCCTGCATCCCCATGTGTCCTTGCACCCCCGTCCATGTGTCCCTCCACCCCCACTCAGACAACCCCATCCCCATGTGGCCTTGCACCCTCTCCCCCTGTGTGGCTCTATACCCCCCGCCCCCATCCCCATGTGTCTCTGTGCCCCTACCCAGCCAATCCCCTGTCCCGATGTAGGTCTGCACCCCCTCCCCCATCGCCATGTGGCCCTGCACCTCCCTGCCTCCTGTGGCCCTGTGCCTCCATTCCCGTTCATCCCCTGCCCCAGTCTGTCCTCCACCACTAGCCTTTATGAGACCCTGTCTGACCCCACCCAGCATCCCACGCTGTCTGTCTCCCCATAGCCCCTGTCTCCTGACCTGGCGTGACACGCTCCGCGAAGGCGGCTCTGCAGGCTCTTTCTCTTCCCTTGATGGCCGGGAGCTGTTGCATTCTTTTGCCGCAGTGCCCTTGGTGGGCAAAAGGCGGAACTGCAGCAACATTTCGGTGGAAGCTTTTTTCTGTGTAAAAAATTAAAAATATGCATGGCTCATTAATTATGCACGCAGTAGCGCAGAATTCCCCCAGGAGTAATATTGCAAGAGCACTAAGTCATCATTCTTCAGGGCATAGGTTGCTCTCCAGCTAGAATTATGAAGAATTGCTCTCCATTGGCATATTGCATTATGGAGTGGATGCCTCTGAAGCCTCTGCCATTGTCCACTGTTTCAGGCAGAACATTAAACCCAGGGCCGGCTCCAGGCACCAGGCACCCAAGCACATGCTTGGGGCAGCACCTGGTAAGGGGCGGCGGGGGGAGCGCGGTGCGGCATTCCGCGGGGGGGGGGGCGGGCTCCGGCGGCGCGGCGCTTGGCGGGGGGGGCGGCGCAGAGCGCGGCGCTGGGGGGGGGGTTTCCGGCGGCGCTCGGCGGGGGGGGGCGGGCTCCGGCGGCGCGGCGCTCGGCAGGGGGGCTCGGGGGCGGCACTTTTTTTTGCTGCTTGGGGCAGCAAAAAAGTTAGAGCCGGCCCTGATTAAACCATGTGAACCATTTGTGACGGAATCCCCAGGGTGCAGCCTGGGACTGTGGGACCGCTCTCCCAAGGTATAGAATGTCATACATTAATGTGTGATATTATTGCAGTTCTGTTATTCAGGGTCCCATGATTGCTTGGCCACATAATGTAACTCTAGTTCTTACAGATCTTGACTCCACAGTCTAAGGGCTTGTCTACACTGGCACTTTACAGCGCTGCAACTTTCTCGCTCGGGGTGTGAAAAAACACCCCCCTGAGCACAGCAAGTTTCAGCGCTGTAAAGTGCCAGTGTAGACAGCGCACCAGGTGGTAGCTATGACCCTCATGAAGGTGGGTTTTTTAGAGCTCTCTCCCTGCGCTCTGCCGCGACTATACAAGCCATGTTAAAGCGTTGCCGGTGTAGACTAGCCCTTAGTTAGATTTCTCTTATACCCTTATGGTAGGGAACATTTCCAAGTATGACCTGATGCATAGTTGTCTTCCTAACTCTGCAGACAGCCTGAATCAGTAACTCTGAGAGATGTGGACTTCTCCTACTCATTTAGATGGGATGTTGATTCTGATGCTTAATGATGGCAACGTGATTATCACGAAACTTTCCCCATTGAGTAAATTGGCAGAAATCCATAGCTAATACACTTACTGTTATCTTTGGATGCAGCGAGGCAGCTTTCTCCTTTGTTTGTAGGCAGTGACACAAGACACACATCCTCCCCAGTGCTAAAAGCCTCAGCTGCTTCCTTTGTGCTAAACCCCAAACTACTTTTTGACACATTCTGGGTGCCAAAACTCCCAACTCCCTCTACCCACCTTCTAAAATCCTCTATCTTTCCCATCAATAATTGTTACAATACATTCGTGTTGTCAATAGAAAACTCTCCTGCATGCTGAAGAGTGAAAATGTACAGTGTAAAACTGAAACCATTTGAGCCATCTGAATTTAGTATCAAAATAACAGGGAATACTTTCTGTCCGTGCATTAATCATTTCATATTCAGTGAAAGAACTCTTTTGAAATGTTCTGGGAGCTACCACGGGAATCTCAGTATGCATTCCTGTGCTGCAGTAATTAGTGCCGGTGAGGGGGTGGCTCCAGTCCTGACATCCATGGTTTTGTGCTGTATGTGGGTCCTGGCCTGTGTTTCACTATTTTATGCTCTTTAAGCTGAAAAGAGAGCAGAGGAGACCATCATTCCTTTCATCCCTAGGAGAACGATGCCTCTGTGAGATTGAAGATTGCTTCCTTGCTAGGTTTGTTATCGAAGACGGCAGGATTTTCTCCAGACTGCATTATGGATGATGCCATTAACACGCTTCAAAATGAGAGTAAGTCACACTTCAGATCTAATTTAAAATCAAGGCAGAATCCTCCAGACTTTGTACATCTGAGGCAGTGGTCTCTAACCTTTTTACGCCCAAGATCACTTTTCGAATTTAAGATCAACCCAGGATCTACCCCGCCACTTTCCTTGAGGCCCTGCCCTGCTCACTCCATTCCCCACTTCCTCCATGGTCCCCCACCCTCACTCACTTTCACCGGGCTGGGGCAGGGGGTTGGGGTGCGGGAGGGGGTGCAGGCTCTCAGCTAGGGCCAAGGGGTTTGGAGTGTGGGAGGGGGCTCCGGGCTGAGCCTGGGGCAGGGGGTTGGGATGCAGGAGTGAGGGGTGCAAGGTCTGGGAAGGAGTTTGGATGCAGGGGTCATATGATCACATTGCACCTAATCTCATAGAATCCACTGGACATTTCATGAGTTTTACTTTTTATTAGTGTCATTTGTGGTTTATAGATCCAAAATCCTTCAGGGATTGTCACAAATCAGTGTAACAATCTCAACTGTGGGGTGTGCATTGGCTGAGCCTGGGGCAGGAGGTTGGGGTACAGGAGTTGAGGGGTGCAAGCTCTGGGAGGGAGTTTGGTGCAGGAGAGGGCTCTGGGCTGGGGCAGAGTGGGGTGAAGGAGGGGGTGAGGGGTGTTGGCTCTGGGAGGGAGTTTGGTGCAGGAGGGAGCTCTGGTCTGGGGTAGGGGATTGGGGTACAAGAGGGGGTGCGAGATGCAGGCTCCGGCTGGGAGGCACTTACCACAGGCAGCTCCCGCTTGGTGGCGCAGCGGGGCTCAGGCGAAGATCATGATCGACTGGCAGAGGCTCCAGGATCAACCAGTCAGTCGCGATCGACGGGTTGGTGACCACTGATCTAAGGACTGTGGCAAGACTCCTACGTGAACACAAACAGCCTAAGTATACGATTGGGGATTATTGCTCAGAGGGAACACTATTTCCTCCCCCCTCTTATTCTCTATTTTATGACCAGTGGAAAATCCTATCATGACATTCTCAGGGCATTCTCAATTGCCAGTCAGTAGGATTTAGGCACTTTTGGAAATTCCATCCCGTGAGCACATCATTTATGTACTACGCAAAGTGGTATATCAGTTTACTTGCAACGTAGACAGTAGGCTCACGAAATTAGTAAAGAGATATGAAACCTTTCACTGTTTTGTTTGACAGAGTCCCACCAAGTTCTTGCTCAGCTGTTGGATACCCTGTTGGTGATTGGGACGAAACTCACAGAGAACCCAGCTGTCCGAATGAGACTGCTAGATGTAGCCTGCAAGGTAATATAGTCTTATTGATGAAGAAAATATGCTTTAAAGGCCAAATTCTGTTCCCAGGTACTCATGTAGCTTGTGTTGAAATCAAAGGAAGTTGCATGCACATATCTGGGAAGAGAGTTTCACTCTAAATTTTAAATATGCATCATTGATGTTACCAAAATTTTTATGTTTGGCAATGCAAAAAATCTACATAACAAAAAGTGTCCAGTACACTGAAACCCTCAAAATCTCTAAAACTGAATTAATGAGACTCTTGCAGCCCCAAAATAGCAGTTACGACCTACCTGTTAAAATTCGTATTCATATCAGTTTTCATACTCTCCACTTACTTGTTCATGTACAGATTTGCAAATGTGGTTAAAAGTTGTTCCTGTTTTCTTGATGGGATTACTGGTGCATCGAGAAGCCAGGTGATATGGACATGGTCTTTCTACCTGTCTGCAGTTCACCTAGCATCCCAATGGTTCTACGTAAATCCAGATTCCCTAATTTGTAGGCCTGTCCTCAATCCACTAGACCACAGTTGCCTTTTATATTTAAAAAGACAAAGGAAATGAAGCTCAGAGTTCATAGATAATGTTAGTTGACATTAGTTTGTAGCATTTAGGGCAAGGGCGGGCAAACTTTTTGGCCTGAGAGCCGCATCAGGTTTCAGAAATTGTATGGAGGGCTGGTTAGGGGAGGCTGTGCCTCCCCAAACAGTCAGGTATGGCCCGCCCCCCCGCCCCCTATCCCACCACCACCACCCCTGCCGCTGTCTGTCCCCTGATTGCCCACGGACCCCCTGCCCCTAACTGCCCCCCGCTGCCCCATCCAACCCCCCCTCTCCCTTCCTGACTGCCCCCTGGGACCCCTGCCCCATCCAACCACCCCTTCTCCTGGTCCCCTGACCGCCCCTGGAACCCCCGCCCGTGACTGCCACCCACCGCTCCATCCAACCCCTCCTCTTCTTCCTGACTGCCCCCCCCCCCACCTCGGACCCCTGCCCCATCCAACCACCCCTTCTCCCTGACCGCCCCCGGAACCCCCGCCCCCATTCAACCCCACCTGTTCCCCGCCCTCTGACCGCCCCCACCCCTATTCCCGCCCCCGGTCCCTGACTACCCCCCGAACTTCCCTGCCCTCTATCCAAACCCCCTCCCCGCTCCCTGCCCCCTTACCGCGCTGGCTGGTGGCCCGGCTGCACCAGGACAGGCAGCCGCGCAGCACAGAGCATCTGCGCTGCCCCAGGAGCTCGCAGCCCCGCTGCCCAGAGCATTGCACTGGTGGCGCAGTGAGCTGAGGCTGCGGGGGAAGGGGGACAGTAGGGGAGGGGCCAGCAGCTAGCCTCCCGGGCCAGGAGCTCAGGGGCCGGGCCCGTGGGCCGTAGTTTGCCCACCTCTGCTTTGGGGGTATTATTTTTGAAGCTTGTGCAGTAAATGTTATCTGACTTCCACACCTGCTACCTCTTTCCCTCAGCACTCATGTCTCACATAAGAGCCCTAGTAAAGATAAAAGAAACAAAGAGCTCTGTGTAAGCTTGAAAGCTTGTCTCTTTCACTAGCAGAAGTTGGTCCAATAAACAATATTACCACACCCATCTCGTCTCAAGAAAACAGTGTCTGTTTATAGCTAAAATAATCTTGTTGTTAAAGGGAGAAAATATACCGACTCTAAAGTTTGATTTGACCAATAAGCCTTTTGACCATTCTGACTTTGCTACAATTATGTCTGTAACCAAAGTACATTCTATTCATGGAGTAGCGTGTTGAATAAAAATCACAGAATGAATTGCCATGTGAGTTAATAAATTATTCATAATTACCTATTTCCCTTTTGGTATTTTAATGAAAAAATTATCTGAGTCAATGAGTCACTCCCCTTCTTTAAATTTAATTTTAAAATATGCTGCTTATCCTTGGTTTATGATCAATCCTCTAATAAAGTGTTAGAGAAGGAGAATATATAAGAAGAAATTGTATTCTACTAAAAGATCTTTAAAATGCTTTTTTGGGAGGGATTTAATAGTGTATGTTTCATTGATTTCAGTGTCAATCTGTTGTGGGACAGGAATCCTTGTTAGGACTACTAAATTTAAGGGTATCTTTGAAGGTACTGAAGTCATATAAACTCTGAGACAGTTTTGGTATGAGCACAAGACTGGGAACTAGGAACTCCTGAATTCCAATTTTGATACTTAACTGTAAAATGGGGAGGATGGTTGTAAGTGCCAAATATCTTTGCTGCATGAGCAGTTACTCATTTTGTGTGTGCTGCTTAGGATGTGCAATATTTTGCCTAAATTACATCTGCAACTGCTTTTGAAAATAATGCCCCATGAGACAGCTTATTTTAATTTGTTGCCAAAAAAGCAGTTTTCTATGGAGAGAACTGTAATGTATGTGTATGTAAAATTTCTGATTAAACTTCTTCATGAAATTGTTATTCTGTAGGATTGATAATGTATAGAATAAAATAAGTATCAAATATTTGAAGGAAAGCTACTATTGGATTTTTTTCCCTGAAAACTGTTGTAACTTTAAAACAAAACACAAATATTTGGGAGACTTCATCTCATGTGAAATAGTTTGCTGCTTGAAAGGATAAAATACCAAGAAAAACATTTCTTATTCTATTCCATTACACAGTATCTGACGGACTCGTCCCATGGTGTCAGAAACAAGTGCCTCCAGCTGATTGGCTATCTTGGATCTGTGGAAAAAGGTGCCACAAAAGAAGCTGAAAGCCTGGCTACCAAAGATGTCCAGAAGATCATAGGGGACCACTTTAATGACCAGGACCCTCGTGTTAGGACTGCAGCTATAAAAGCTATGGTAAATGCTGCTGCACACTTAAATGTATTAGGAGTAACTCAAGAAAACTTGTAAGTGGTTGTAAATTGAGCCAGAAAAACTCAAACAGGTGATTTATTAAGTCATTGTGGTAAATGTGAGAATTAAAGTTACCCAAGATTCAATTAAATTGGCCTAGAACTAGCGTGAGGGGAATATCCAGATTCTTGTACAATAGATTAGTAGAGGATAAATGTATATTTTGGAAGTTTATCGTTTTAGTGACTTCAGATTTTTTGGTGTGTGTATATAACAAAATCAGGCACATTCTGATTAGCAATAAATATGCTTTCCTTGCTTTAGCTTTGGTTATGGTCAATACTGACCATTCCAACTAATGCTTGTTGGGATATAGCGTCCGAAGGTTGCTGATGGAAGAAGAACTACTTCAGTAACTTGAAAAATCCAAGAGAAAGTTTATGCTTAACAATAGTGTTTCTGCAGTGCTCAGTAATCATGTTAACTGGGTGTTCAGCAACTGCTAGTAAGATAAACCCGTTTCCATGTGGGGATGGAGGATATTCAAATTAACACGTGTTAAACTTCTGAAAAAGAGGCAGCATTTAATACAGGATTTCAGTAGGGTCTGGTTGGGATCTCCCTCTGCTCTTTCCATCCACTTCTGTTGTATTTTAATAACTTTCTTTACAGATATTTTTTTAAATGTGTTCATGTGACTTTTTATGGTTAAATTGAATGTCCAAATCTAGACTCTTATTGCCAGGACAATTTACTATCACAGCACAAAAGCCTCCGTCGTTCTGTGGTTTGAGACCAGAAGGCATTCTTTGGAGGCACCAAAAAACCTTGTCCATGACTGTTTTGCTACTGTTCTAATATTTTTTCTTCATTTGTAAATTGTAGTCTGCAGAGGCTTGTCTAGAAAAGATCAATGCTTTCAGATGACAGCCTACCGGATAGTCTTCCCATGTATAGGGAACATATATAATTCTATCTTACTATTTATACTTCAGAAACTCATATGGAGCTACAGTATTCCGTGTAGAAATTCTCTGTGGTTGCTAGAGAAGTTTCTACAGCTTTGCTGGGTCAGTAGTTGAGAATGTTTTCAGGACAAGAATTTATTGAGAATTCATGTTGTCAAGCACAACTCTTCAAAAGACTGGAGAAAGATGGTGTTATTGGAAGCACTAATGTAAAAACCAAGTATGATGGAGACAAACTTTAGTATAAAGTCTACATAATTATTTATTATAGTAAGATGAGAATATTTAATTCAACAGAGGTCATGTAATGGTTGAATGTAGCAGAGAATCAACTACTATAGCAAGCAATTATTATGGGATTCAAGTCAATGGTAATCAAATGGCAGAGACAATAGCAATGAAAATTGACTATCTTATTTAAAACCATGTGGTAATGCATCTGTTTGTTTTTTTCTCCTTTTTATAGCTGCAGCTACATGAAAGAGGATTAAAATTGCAGCAGACTATTTACAGTCAGGTAATGCCTTATTAAATATTGTGCAAGTTCCTTTTTAGCTTCTGTGACAAAGTAGTTCAATAGGAAAGGAAGTATATTCAAGGATAGTGAAGCTGTGGAGATGATGTAATTTGTGTTCAGCGCATATAGTTAGGTTATATGCATCATTGCTTTTGGTAGCCTGAAAATGCAAGTCTTTTTAAAATCCTAGTTTTCTCAGCTACAGTAGTCCAGATAGGTATGCTTACTTTTACTGGAGGAGGGAGAGGGTTGCGGAAGAGGTGAGGCATTTTAGTAATTATGGCCCTGATCCTGCAGTCTAATCTTTGCAAGTGGAACCTTGCACACATTCAGAGTCTTCCAAGCATTCCATGGCCTGGGCCCAGGATATCGAAAAGACTGACTGAAGCGCTGGGACAAAGACCTGGTTGACCACTATGCTCCTCTGGCATCATGGAACTCTCTACTTGAAGAGTAAAGCTCATCTGTGCAGGAGACAGAACGTTCTCCGGGGGATTGAGACTGTGGAATGAACTCTGCCAAGAGCTAAGCACCATCACAAACCCCTCCACTTTCTGCTCCTAGTGCAAAGTGCATTTTTTTTACCTGCCTTCTCTTATGTAAACTCATAACAACAGGTATATTTATTGGGGGGCGGGGGGAAACCCTACCAAAACAAGATACTCCACTGCACATGAAGAGAGGATGAGCGAACAAACAACATGTGGCAGGTGTGTAGTCACATTGCTTAATGTACTACTGGAAGGTGCTCATGCTATGGTGATGAACACAGTATAAGAACCTGAACAGAATTAAATAGTTTCATTGATGTTCCGATGAGGATGGGGACTACCTTCATGGATAAGGTTTCAGGATCAAGGCCTATGAAAATGAGAATAATATGGAGCATAGTCAGTTGTAGTGAGGACAGGTGCTGTGCAACATTCTTCACATGTCTCTGTGTAGTTCAGCCAGTCCTAGAGCTCACCTGAGCAGAGCTAACCAATCTGATAAGTATTGCACTGGATTTGTGTAATGGACAAAGGTCTGGTAGGACTAGGTTGAGATAACCAAATGCATTTTGATTCCTAACCTGACCTAGCTGGTATAGAATCTGTACTTTATCATATACACCTCAACCCCGATATAACGCTGTCCTTGGGAGCCAAAAAAACTTACCGCGTTAGAGGTGAAACCGCATTATATTGAACTTGCTTTGATCCGCCGGATTGCGCAGCCCCGCCCCCCCGGAGCACTGCTTTACCGCGTTATATCCGAATTCGTGTTATATCGGGTCGCATTATATCGGGGTAGAGGTGTAAGAGAGTTTAATGGAAGCTTAAATGTAAACCTGGTGCAGGGGTTTAAGATTAATATTTGGAAACCTTCATTTCAGGCTTGCAAACTGCTCTCAGATGATTATGAACAGGTACGCAGTGCTGCAGTTCAGTTGATCTGGGTCCTCAGTCAGCTGTATCCTGAGAGGTATGTGCTGTATGCAAACTGATTTAAGAAGTTATACAGGAAGGGAATAAGCATGCTAGTTCTGAAGGTTTTGTCTTAGAGAAGTCCCTTATGTAGTGGTTTGAAAGGCTATCTATATTAAATTCCTATAGCCTGATAAGCCAAAAGGGGGTTGACATGTTGGACTAGATGACATTTTTTTTTTTTGTTTTGTTCCTAAGATTCCTTATGTTATATAGTAGTAGTACAGCACTGTTTATTTCATTGGCCTTTGTATAAAATGTGTTATCCTTCATGGCAAAGTCTCAGCACAGTGATTTATATTGTGTGCCTTTGTCTTATTCAGCATTGTACCAATTCCTTCTTCCAATGAAGAAATTCGCTTAGTTAATGATGCATTTGGAAAAATATGTCACATGGTCAGTGATGGCTCATGGGTTGTTAGAGTGCAAGCTGCTAAACTGTTGGTAAGTTTCCTTGTTATTCTTATGTCCTCTTGGTAGAAGGTCACAGTATGTTGCCTTTTTTGCCTATGTTTGGGAAAGAAGGATGTGAGGAGAGCATTAATGTTCTGACTTTTGTTTACTGGATTTGCTGGTTGATACTGTGTATGATGTCAGTGTCTAGATCAATTGATTTCTGCCAAAATTTCAAGGCAGTTTTGAGGGGAGAGGTGGAGCTAGCATAGATGCAGATCCATTAGAAAATAGCTTCCCAGCTGGGGATTCACAGCTGTTCCTTCCTCTGCGCGGAATGGACTCCTCAGCACAACCAAAATCTCATTTATGGCCCCCAACTTCAAAGCCAGGTTTTTAGATCCCTAGCTAGGACCAACTATAGATGGAGAACAGGAGTACTTGTGGCACCTTAGAGACTAACACATTTATTTGAGCATAATTTGTTAGTCTCTAAGGTGCCACAAGTACGCCTGTTCTTTTTGCGGATACAGACTAACACGGCTGCTACTCTGAAACCTATAGATAGAGAGTGGGGTGTTGTGATGAATTTATATGCGGACACTCGTAAACTCTTAAAAGCTCCTATATACTGCAATGATGAGCACTATATAAACCCCTTGAAATACAGAAATGAGTGGTCGCTGTGCTGGGGTGTGTCACTTAGCAGATTCTATTGCCTTACATTCATAACCATCTTGGTTCTTCACATAATGTGTTTTTTGTTTGTTTTTGTTTTTTCTTCAGGGATCTATGCAGCAAGTTAGTTCCCATTTCTTGGAGCAGACACTTGACAAGAAGCTGATGTCAGATTTGAGGGTACATAAACCTTGTATTTTATTATTTTGTCCTCTTTCTCTCTCTCTCTCCCCTCCCCCCCCCCCCCCCCCCCAGCATACTCAAATTGCACAACAGGTATGTTAATGTCAAACATACTTGTTTATCTTTTCCATGCCTCAGGGCAATTGAGAGTTGATTGATTGTGACAGGTTGACTTTAATCTAACAGAAAATGAAGCCTAAACTGCTTCATTAGCTTTTGTGTTCTTGTAATAAATCACTCCTGAGGCTGTTGAGGTTTCATTGAGGAGAGAGTGGGATTAGCATGCCATCTTGACACCATCTTGTTTTAGAGCTTCTCTCTTATTTATTGTGAACAGAAAGATTGTGTTCCACTTTTGGGAACATGCTATAGTACAAGATCTTACAGGATCTCCTTGGCAGTCATTTCAAATGACTTAATGCTTAGAATTGGGACTCTTTTTTTTTTTTTACCCTGACTTTATAGTTGATTCATATAGTGACCTTGGGCAAAATCCTTCTTCTCTTTGGCTCAATTTTTCCATCTACAAAATGGGATAACTCATCTGTATCTTACAAGGATGATGGGGCTAAATTCATTAATGTTTTTAAAGTGTATTGAGATCCTTGGTTGGATGGAAAGTGAATGTAAGGCTTTGTCTGCACTGGGCAAATGAAGTGTGTTAGGAAATGTGCAGACATTTTGATTAACACATGGTTTAATGCTAGTTAGTATCTAATATAGACAGACAGTCATGTTAAAGTGGTAGGGCTTAACTGCAATTTAACAGGGGTAACCAAAGAATCGTGTTTAACGATATGTTAATTAAACCACGTTAGATATCATTCTTTTCCCAGTGAAAACAAAGCACAAAATATTGAGTAATTTTTCACATAAGAGGAGGATAGTGTTCATGTCTCTCCGCAATTACATCTCTTCCTCCTATCCGTGTTGAAGCCTCTTGCTATAACCTTGTTCTGGAACCAGAGCACGTCAGTTAATGCACCAATAGTTCCTTTAGAATGGAATAGCCTTTATGGTACATCTGGGTTGTAATCAATCATAATATTTGTTTTCACAGCGGAAGCACACTGCACACGAACGAGCCAAAGAGCTTTACAGCTCTGGGGAGTTTTCAAGTGGCAGAAAATGGGGAGACGATGCGCCCAAAGAAGAAATAGACACAGGCGCTGTGAACTTGATTGAATCGGGAGCTTGTGGGGCTTTTGTTCATGGCCTGGAAGATGAAATGTATGGTGAGTGTTAACTTTGTATGTGGCAGCCAAAGAAAGGAGGATTTGAATGTAAAGTTGCTAACATACTGGATAATGTAGCCTTCCAAAATTCATGTTGCCTGGAACAGATCTTTTTTTTTTTTTTTTAAAAACAAGTGACTAATATATTGCAAGGCTTTTTTTTTTTTTTTTCATTACCATCTCGGTGAGGGTGAGCAAGTAGATTTTGTTCCCAGTTGGTAAATATTCATGACTTTGCAAGACTGAATTAATGTTAGCTCAGCACTTTGGACAGGCAAAGCATTCTGTATTAGGGTACCCTGAAATCAATCATTTTTTATAAGCAGTTAATTTAGGTACATGTGTGGGGGAAAGAGTGTCTACTTCTATTGTTCAGGGACCAGATCCAGCTCCCACTGGATGTGTTTTTATTGACTTCAGTAAGCTAGATTGGGTCCTAAATTGGAAATTTTAATTGCTGGAAGTGGACAGATTCTCTAGAGTCTAGAGAAAGGGGAAACTACGTTAATCTTACAACAATTTAAACATGTTTGTCCTCTCTCACTGGAAATAGTTTTAACAGAGTTGGCCAGCTGTAGTTTGGAGCACAACATTGGGACCCAAGCCCTGGAGTTCCAAACTTGGCTATGACAATGACACTGACCTTGTTGATGGGACTCACCAAGGTCACTTCACCTCTCTGCCCCAGCTTCCCCATCTGTGAATTGGGAATAATTCTTACTCCTTGTATCTCCATGGGGCTATTGAGAGGGTTAATGTTAGTGAAGTGCCTTGAAGATGAAAATTTCTATGAGCTGTAGTTGCTGATTGTTGCTTTCAAAATTTATCGCATGGATGGAGCGACATTAGAAAGTACAGGGTGTGCTCTAAAAAGTATCTCTGTAAAATCACTCTGTAACACATTGCTCTATGAGTTCTGTATTAGGCTTGCTCAATTTGCAATTAAAATTACGTGATGTTTTTGTAAAAATCTTTCTGGGATGTGAAAAATAACCTTGGTTCTTTCTGGCTTAATAATAAAGATTTTTCACGTGGAACCATTCTGATTTCCATACCACAATATCCAACTTGCTGTCACATAGATTTTTTACTCTGCCAAAGGTAGCATTTCTATCAATGAAGAATGATTGACTTAGAATACACACAGATCTGGTGAACTGATGTGGAAATTAATTATTTACACAGTCACCCCTCTGACCATTACTGCACTTTAGTGCTACTGGCTACAATCCCACCTTATACACAGCATTGCAGCCTTCCCATGCACTGATTTTTAATCTGTATCTTAGTCTGCCTTGTCAGAGCAGTATCAATGAAATGTGTTTTAATCTCTGCTGCCTTGATTGTAGTGAGTAGGTTGGTGGATGAGGGGAAAGGATCTATAAATAAGCAGACATCTTTCTGTGATAGTATTTTTTCCAGTTAATCAGAGGCATCAGGAATTACACCATGTTTTTCAAGAACAATAGGCCTAACATGCTACATTTGCAAGTTTTAATTCAGTGTTTTCAAGCTGAGCTTTTTTGGATGAAAAATTGAAATATCTTATAACATGTCAGATTTGGTTCTGTCGTTTTTATGATCGCCATTCACAAAAGCTTGCAGAAACTAGATGAGAGAGTCTTTTGCCTTCATTTAGTGAATTACATGTGGAGGTACTTCAAATACCTACAGTGTTTTTTACAGCATGAATACACGTTGGCTGTTTGGCTATCCCTTCAGGTCTTTCCAATAACATGCATATTAATCATTCACATGGTACCTCTTCCCTTCTGAGAGATCACACAGCTCTAAACAAAGGGTTCTCAAACTTCATTGCACAGTGACCCCCTTCTGACAACAAAAATTACTACAGGACCCCATGAGGGGGGACCGAAGCCTGAGCCACCCAAGCCCCGTCACCCCGGGGGAGGGGCAAAGTCAAAGCCCCCACTTCCCCTGGCCGGGGGACCCAGGCAGGGAGCCTGTAACCCGAGCCCTCAGGCTTGGGCTTTGGCCCCGAACCCCAGCAAGTCTAAGCCAGCCCTGGCGACCCAATTAAAACGGGGTTGCAACCCACTTTGGGATCCCAACCCACAGTTTGAGAACCACTGCAGGGTTCACTTCTTCTGCTATTGAAACACAGTCACCCTGGGGTGAAATGTAACGTTTGTAGAGAACTACACAGCAAGTGAAGGAAGGATGTGAAGAACACTCTAGACAATTGAAATGGCAGGAAGACTACAGGGAGGCAGAATGTAATTATCCAAACCCCTATTCCTGCAAAACACGTCATGGCTCTCTAATAATAAACTTTTTTTTATTTCCCACCTGAAAATACCTTCAGTGTCACTTCAAATGGTAGTTTGTGCTGTTCAGAACTGGAGTGAATGATACCTAACTGAATCACCAGAGCTGTGTCTAGATTTTCCTTAGTGGTCTCCTATCAAAATTCTTACCCTTGCATAGCTTGAGGTCTGGCCACTAGGTGATATAGCTTTTGACCAGTATTAAAAATAACCCCAAATAAGATTTTTTTCCTTCTTTCAGAGGTTCGGATTGCTGCAGTTGAGGCCCTCTGTATGCTGGCTCAGTCTTCACCATCTTTTGCAGAGAAGTGTCTTGATTTTCTAGTAGACATGTTTAATGATGAGATCGAAGAGGTAAGATTGCAGTCGATACACACGATGAGAAAAATCTCCAACAACATAACGCTGCGAGAGGACCAGCTCGATACCGTGCTAGCTGTCTTGGAGGCAAGTGTTCTCTTTGGAAAGAGCTTCCCATGGTCATTGTCTTTGATCTCCTAGAATTTATTACCTTTGATTTTTTTGTATGAAAAGTCAAGATATATGCTGATACAGAGTATGGTCTAAACTGTCAAAAAAGCTAAAGTTGGATACCCAAAAATCAAGGCACCTAAAATCACTAATCATGTTTGAAAATTTAGTCCTACATCTTTTTTTGTTGTTTGTATTTCTACGCTGATTTATCATTCATGTTATGCCAGCTGAAATGTGATAATTGATGCTTTATATAGCATCTCTGATCCTGAAGGGTTTCCGAGCACTTTGGCTAATACTTTCCTTGCGATCCCTATGCCTGACCTTGCATGTGATGTTTTCATCGTCTCTCTCAAGTCCCTCCTTAGAACCCACTTTCTTTGTGAAGCTTTGTCCACTCAGCAGTGTTATTTTATTTAAAAAAAAAACAAGACCAACACCGAACATTCTGCACAGCCCTGTGATACTTCCACCCTTTGATCACCTATTGTACTATCTTTGTTTAGTTAGACTGAGATTCTTAACGTCAGGGCTTCTGTTTCTTCTCATGGTGTTAGTGTTCAGCAAATCGTAAATAAAAGAAAAAAAATCTACCACTGAAATGCAGCCACCTCTGGAGCAGAACACAAAAGCTTTTTAACAGCACACAGTAACACTGCATAAGTACTGGTAAAGAGGAAGAATACTGTGTGCATTTGAAACTACAGAGTGTATTTTAGGCAGGTAGAATGTAATTTTTCAAATTGGAATTCAGCTATGGTACAATAGTAAACACTTGTATAAATAGAGCTATAGGACCTCCATGTTACGGTGTATGTGAAAGGTGACACTTCTGGCAGCAAAGTGCCTCTTGAAGTGTTTTTCTGCCTTAAAAGTAAATGCAAAAATTACATTGTAGGATTCCATATTTATTGTCTCATTGGATTCCAATATCAAGCTTTGTGCAGTTCAAAAGTAAAAAGACACCCCCCCCCCCCGACTGCCAGCCTGGAAAACTCAACCTAGGAACTGAGAATCATGCTTGGCTGTGTTCATCCCATACATCATCTCCAGTAATAGATTTTGCAGGCCAGAATATGGCCTTCAGTGACACCTTTGCAAACCCATTTAAGGCTGCCAGGGGCATAACTTCTTCCATTGAATGGGAATTTTGCCTGATTAAGGGCCTGCAGGCTCTAGCTTCAAATGCTGAATAAAGGAACACTTCTTCCTAAATGGCTAAATGTCGTTTTCAGCCATCGTCTGCTTGGCCAGGCAATAATTACCCAGCACCTCTAAATATCTACGAGAGACTTTGTGCCTGAGGATACTGTTTGGTATATTTACCACTCCTACTGATTTTCATTTGAGAGAGTGAAGAGTAGAAAAGTTTTCATCCGTGAAAGGCAGCGCATGTGTAAGTGAGACATCTTGGCTGAGTTCAAAAGACACAGAGCCTGCAGCAGTTGGGCTGGACTGACGTTCCTCTGGGTTTTGCTGTAACCTACTAGAAATAGCCATTGAATTTAGGGAATCTATGGGACTAATTCTACAAGCCAAGTAAAAAAATCAACATATTTCAAATATATGTCTGTGTGTGTATATATACACGTGCATGCTAAGAGTTAGAGCTCTTGGTTTTTAGGATTCCTCCCGAGATATTCGGGAAGCACTTCACGAACTACTGTGCTGCACCAATGTCTCAACTAAAGAAGGCATTCATCTCGCATTGGTGGAGCTGTTGAAAAACCTAACCAAATATCCTACGGACAGAGAGTCCATATGGAAGTGAGTATTGCTTTTCTACATGCTGCTTGTCCACTTTTTTTAGCTTTCATATTTATTCGAATAACCAAGCCCTAAAGCCAGTTAATGTTCTATTTAGCTGGGGGGTACAGTTGCTACTCGTATGATTTCTTGTTATCCTGTAAATATTCTGAACAGAAGTGGTACTAAGCATTTTTCACACTGACATCTGAAATAGAGATTCTTCTTCGAGCGCTTGTTCATGTCCATTCCAATCAGGTGTGGGCGCGCAGCGTGCACAGTCGTCGGAAAGTTTTCCCTTAGCCGTTCCCGTCAGGTTGGCTGTGGAGCCCCCTGGAGTGGCGCCTGCATGGCACTCAGTATATGACCCAGCCGACCCGGCCCCTCCTCAGTTCCTTCTTACCGCCAGTGACGGTCATTGGAACTGTGGTCGCTTGCCTAGCAAGAGCTTCCCTTAGCGTTCTTTTATATAGTTAGCTTAGCCTAGTTTAGTTGTAGTTAGTCTTAGTTGTTAGTGTGTATATATTGTATGTAGTGAGGTTTGGGAGTGGGGTATCCCAACCCTCCCCCCCCGCCCTTAGGCCCCGGGGCGTGCCACGGTCCCAATGCTTTAAACCCTGCAGAACCTGCAGCAAACCTATGCCAACGAGCGACCCCCACAACTCGTGTCTGAAATGTCTGGGGGAGACGCACCAGATAGATAGGTGCAAGATCTGCAGGGCTTTCCACCCCAGCACTAAAAAGGAGCGAGATTTCCGATTGAAGCAGTTGCTCATGGAATCCGCCCTTCGTCCCCAGTCTGCTGCGGACTGCCAAGACCCTGCACCGAGCGCATCCATATGGAGTGCCCCGGCATCGGTATGTGACACGGTGCCGAGGAAGGACTTTAGTCTAAGAGACCCTCTGCACCGGCGCTGTCTGGCACTGCAGGAGGCACAGACAACCCGGCACCGCTCACATTCACCGATGCTGTACAAGTGGCATAGACAAGCCGACGGGGCGCTCCACGGTGCAGAAAACAGCGGGACCTGCAGACGCGGTACCAGGGCGTCCTGTGAAGGTGCCCTCGGCGTCTAGGCAACAAGAGTCGGCGCCATCGACTTCGGTTCCCATGAATGGACCGTTGAGTACGGTGCACAGCGACTCCCGGGATGGGCAGTGCCAGGTGGAGGAGTTGGAGCTACTATCCACCCCAGACGCTTTTGAAGCTGTCAGAGACTTGATAGAGATGACGGCTCCTCAGCCCCCAGTGATCAGAGGCCATCTAGAGGCAAGCTGGCCATGATGCGGCAGTCACCCTCTCCGGCCCAGCGCCGTTCGCCTCAGCACCGCTGCAGATCGCCATCCACAAGTCACCATTCTCCAGCAGCGGACTCCACGAAGGGTTCCCCGGCACCAGCGGCATGACGCTCCCTGGCACCGACGAGGGGGCAGCAGCGATCCCCGGCTCTGAGAGAGGACTAGCACCATACCCCTGGCACCGCTCCCCGGCAACAGATCTAAGACACCAGTCCCTAACACCGGATTCCCAGTTTCAGTCCCTGGCCCGGGCATCTCGACACCTGGCCCCTGCATTATGAACATGGCGCAGGTCCCCGGCGTAGCACTATGCGGCCTCACCGTGGTCATCTCAGTCGAGATCCGTGTCTTTGGACTCAGATGGTGACTCGCACTATTCCCGTCGCAGAAGGCATAGATCCAACAAGCGACGGAGGGAGGCGCCAATGGCATGGCAACCCCCAGTGGCAGCCTCCGGCACAATGGCCTTTTTGGACCCCCAGGGCTTACCACAAGCCCAGGGCTCCTTTTCCAGGGGCTCCCGTTCAGTGGTCTTGGAGCACCGACCATCCCAGATAGCCAAAGACCGGCCTACGCCCCGTGGTTCCGAGGTGACCTTGGCGCAAGCCCCACAGCCAGCCCAGGTCGCCTCCGAGGCACGACCTATTGCAAGGCCAGGCTACTACCACCTCGGCTACGGTTGCCACAGGGCCCCAGATGTTGAACAGGAGGAGGGCAGAGAGCCAGAGGGTCAGGAGGACCCTGTACCACCTCTGGCCTCCTCATCTTCGTCCCCGGATGAAGCGGTGGTGGGAGCTTCAACCTTGGGCCCTCCCACAATTGACCACAGGACCCACGGCCAGAGGGACCGTCCAGGATAGCTCTGCCACTAATAAAAATTATCCAGAGCAATATTAAGACTCTCTGGCAGACCCTTGCCTCAATCCCGCCCACCGCCAGGGGGGTAGAGTCAATAGTGACTTGCTCCCTTCTCTATCTATCGTGGAAGGTAGCCGTCCTGGTGGCCATCACATCAGCTAAGAGGGTGTCAGAGCTAAAGGCCCTTACCTCTGAGCCACCCTACACTGTCTTCCACAAGGATAAGGTGCAACTCACGCCTCACCCAGCCTTCCTTCCAAGGTAGTGTCACTCTTTCATACTAGCCAAGACATTTTTCTACCTGTCTTCTATCCTAAGCCTCATGCCAGTAGCCGTGAGCAGAGGCTACACTCATTGGACATTCGGCGAGCGCTAGCATTCTACATCTAGTGCACTAAGCCGTTCAGGAAGTCAAACCAGCTGTTCATAGCGGTAGCAGACCGAATGAAAGGACTCCCGGTTTCATCTCAAAGAATATCTTCCTGGGTCACATCCTGTATCTGCACATGCTACGAGCTGGTCAAGATCCCAGCCCCGGCACTTACGGCACATTCCACGAGGGTACAGGCCTCATCAGTGGCATTCCTGGCCCAAGTCCTGATACAAGAAATTTGCAGGGCAGCAACGTGGTCCTTGGTGCATATGTTCACCTCTCATTATGCTATTACCCAGCATGCCAGAGATGATGCAGCATTCGTCAGAGCGGTGCTCCAATCAGCGATTCCTTAACTCCAACCCCACTTCCAGTGTAGAGCTTGGGAGTCACCTGATTGGAATTGACACGAGCAAGCACTTGAAGAAGAAAAAACGATTACTCACCTTCTCGTAACTGCTGTTTTTTGAGATGTTGCCCATGTCCGTTCCAATACCCACCCTCCACCCCTCTGTCGGAGTAGCCGGCAAGAAGGAACTGAGGAGGGGCCAGGTCGGCAGGGTCATATATTGAGCGCCATGAAGGCGCCACTCCAGGGAGCTCCACAGCTGACCGGATGGGAGCTGCTAAGGGAAAACTTTCTGACGACTGTGCACGCAACGCGCACGCATCTGATTGGAATGGACGTGAACACATCTTGAAGAACAACAGTTACGAGAGGGTAACTGGTTTTTGTACCTGCATATGTGCTTGTCTGCTTGCATAAAGGAGAACCTCACTAAGGACCATCCTAGTGACCAAATTATAAACAACCACTTTAAAGCATTCACATGGTTTCCAGTACAGTTTAGTTCAGCCTAAAAACTAACCTCTACTAAACCATATATTTCTGGTTACTTAAAAGATTCTACTAAATATTGGCTTTGTTACCTTGGTTTTTGGATCCTATTATACCAGTTGACAGCTATATTGTTTATGGGCACACTGTGCTTTTGGGCGTGGAGAGGGTTCTACTTGAGCTCCATAGCAAACATTGATTTTCATGTACAATACCCAAGAGAGTATGCTTCTCATTTTTTAAAATGAGAAGCAACAAGCAAGTTATTACTATAGAAAATGTGGATTCAGATTGAACTTTTTTTTGACGCTTAGAAGCATTTATTTTAAACTGCTTTTTCCAAAAGCCTCTTACACCATATTCTGGATATTTAACAAAAAAGAAAAGAAAAGATTGGTAAAGGTGGCATGGTTATTAATTTGTAACATAGCACCCCAAAGTGTGTTTGGTATTTTGCAGCAAGACAGGTTCCTACTCCCAAAGTGATTACAATTTAAGTAGACTGTGTTAATTGTTGCTCCCTCTTTTTTCTAATTATGTTTTTCAAGCTATATTTTCAGTTTCATTAGCATTTGATGGGGTGCAGCAAAACTACGACTGTTAGTTCTTCAGACTGTCATTGGATGTGTATGCGCAGTGCCTAACTCTCTGGGGCCCTGATTCTGATTGGGGCCTCTCGGGGCTATTGTAATATAAATATGAAATAGTATTAATAACACCACTGTTCTGTTAAATCTTCCTTTACTCAGAAATGTTCTTAACCTGTGTATTTTCAGGTGCTTAAAGTTCCTGGGCT
The DNA here is from genome assembly GCF_028017835.1 of Emys orbicularis. Taxonomy (NCBI): domain Eukaryota; kingdom Metazoa; phylum Chordata; order Testudines; family Emydidae; genus Emys; species Emys orbicularis. The sequence goes on from NC_088683.1 coordinate 353,909,089, forward strand.
GCAGGCATCCTACTCTGGTGCTTCCACTGGTCCCAGAGCTGCTGAGTACACATCCGTTTTTTGACACCCCAGAACCTGACATGGACGACCCAGCCTGTATCCTTTTTTTTTTTTTTTCTGTCTGACAAAAAGTCCTTGCTGACTTGGTAGAATAATTATACGTATTTTTCTAATAATCAGATAATTATACTGCTTCAGATGTAAACTCTTACAGCTATTTCAGTATGCAGTGTTGGTGTAGCCATGCTGGTCCCAGGGTATTAGAGAGACAAGGTGGGTGATGATAATCTTTTATTGGAGCAACTTCTGTTGGTGTGAGAGACAAGCTTTCAGGTTAGTTAGTGTCCCAGACCTGAAGAAGAGCTGTGTGTAAGCTGGAAAGCGTCTCTCTCTCTCTCACCAACAGAAGTTGGTCCGATAAAAGATATTACTTCAGCTATTTCAGTGTCCATTGTTCTACTCTGTTTTATTACCCATCCAATGGTGGGGTCAGGTTTTGGAATAACTATGTTGCCTAGTTCAAATGCCAGCAGGATCAAATTAGTCCTTTATCCCTCTGAGGTGAATAAGCTAGGTACCTTGCAATTTGTTGTGTGTGTGTCTGACAGATAAGTCCTTTAAAGATCAAAGTCTGCATGAACCTTAAAGATCCGTTAGCCCTTTCAGTGAGCGGAGGGTGTGCCATGGAGCGTTTAACTAAAACTTCCCCTTCTTCCACTGTTCTGCAGTTCTGGTTGACTGCTGTCTTTCACTCCAGAAGTGGCTAAATTATAGTGGAAATATAAGTTTATAGTTTGTGGGGCACTTTGGTTTCTCTCCTAAATCTTGAATAAGTTAATGTTTGCACTGGGACATCTAAAGCACTCTATGTGCTAAGTGTTATCGTCATAATCATCATCGTTGGCAAAGGAAGATGCTATAGAAATTTAAAATTATATTTTTCTTCTGTTCATTCTCCTCACTGCTCATCTCTGTAATCGCGCACACACAATTTTGTTTAAAATGCCTGAGAACAGTTACACTGGAACTACTCTCTCCCCTCTCTACTTCTGTGAAGTATAGTTTCTGTCCCGTGCACCGTCCACCAGAGCTTCCTGTGCAAATATAACTAGAATAAACCCTTTTAGGAATTGAAGAGAATCTGAATTGAATGTAAGGAGGGGTTTACACCTAACCAGATGGCTAATGCAATTAATTGAATACATTTGTCCTTTTGAGTAAAGGCTTGGAGAAAGTTGAGTAAAGAGGACTCCATTTGAGTTAAATTGTTTCTCTTACTCCAGTCCAAAATATGTTAGTTTACAAAATCTTCTTCACGTTACTTCCTAACTTTAACTGGTTGATGCTGGTGGTGTCCTTGCACCAGTCTGTCAGTGGAGCATACTGTAATGTAGTACACCTCTACCCCGATATAACACTGTCCTCGGGAGCCAAAAAATCTTACCGCATTATAGGTGAAACCACGTTATATCGAACTTGCTTTGATCCGCTGGAGTGCGCAGCCCCCCTGCCCCCCCCCACCCCCGGAGCACTGCTTTACCGCGTTATATCCAAATTTGTGTTCTATCGGGTCGCGTTATATCGGGGTAGAGGTGTACCTAGTATCTAGGCAGAGAGCTGTTTTGATTTTTTGCTCCGCATTCTTCTCCTGTTGTACAGAACGTTATAAATAATCTCCAGCAAAGGAAGTGTCCAGTGTTTCTTTAACTTGCTACCCAGGAGGAATCTGAAAATGACAATTTTTTCCTTAACATCCCACTTCAATAGATATTGCTGTTCTGGTCCTCATTTTTAATGCTGCTAAAACTTGCCCAACAATGCCAGCGCTGTTCTCGGATCATACTTTCAGACACTACGCCTATCTTCGTGACAGTCTCTCTCATCTTGTCCCTCCATTGAGAGTAAGTTGTTTTTGGGGGTAACCAATCATTCTCTCAGTTGCTGTGAATATTTAGTGAGAACATTGTTCACTCGCCACTGGTGTAACTTTTTGTTTTCGGAAGACTGGTTTTCCCTCGGGGGTGAATGCTGCTGTATTTGTGAAGTGTGTGTAGTGAAATATTAACTCATTACAGTGTGAATTTTGTAATATTTTGGGGTGTCTGAGAGAATAATCAACTTATTTTTCCATATAAAAGAGACGAGTATAATCTAGAGGATAGAAAAGGTGACTAGGAGGCAGGACTCCTTAGTTCTTTTCACTACTCTGCAGCACCTGGGTGAAATTCACCCCTTTGCAGAGGACCTGCAACAAGGCCTCTGCTTGACATCAGTTCCACTTAAGCCCTGTGCTTATGGGTAGGATTGCCCCGTCAAGCTGTATGCCCCCATACCCCATTGGCCTAGTGTGCCCCCTCTACATGGTGGAGAATTTCACCGTGTGTGATCTTGGCAAAGACACTTTAACAGCACTGTGCGTCACTATCCCTGTTTTATAGATGGGGATGCTGCCTTCTCAGGGGTTGAAGTTTAATGGTAGAGTGCATTGAGATCCTTGGATGGGGCGGGGTCTCTAGAACTGCAAAGTGTTTGTATAATGAAGATGTGAAACTGAAGGTGTTGATGCAAATTCTGAACTAGAAAAGTATGTTGTAGTTCCCACTTTGTAGAATTCTTGTTTAAATGGTGACACACAAAATTGTGACCAAGTGAATTTTGTCATCTTGATTTAGCTTTTTTGTTTTTGTTTGTTGTTTTCCTTTTTGCTCAGTTGCCAGGTAGAAAACTAGTATCCTCCCCTGTTTCCCCCAGCGTTACCCCTCATGAAGATCCTTCCCAGCAGTTCCTGCAGCAGAGTCTTGAGAGAGTTTACAACCTTCAGCACCTAGACCCACAGAGCACACAGGAGCTGCTTGAATTCACCATTCGGTAAGGCTGTGTACTTTTAAGTGTTTTGAGATCTAGTGGTGAAAATAAGAGCTAAGTATTATTATTAATCATTGTCAGGAGAATTGTTATAGTTCCCAGCTTTCTGAAATGTCTACTGTGGTTCTAGATGTTGTTTCATTTCCCAGTTTGGGCTCTTAGACTGAACCTTCTGAAGAGAATGTTGTGAACAAGATTAGGCCCATATGAAGTGAAATGGGTGGTCCCAGACCTATTTCTGTTCAGTTGCAGTTGACACCTGTGACAGTCTCAATAGGGGCCATAGCTTTAACAGGCATGTAGAGAGAACTACCAACTTGTATTTAGAGAGGAGGTCCTTCCAGGACAGGATAACGTTGGGGAAACTTGCACTTCACAGAACAGGAGCAGCACAGACAGGCAGGGCCAGATTAATGCAGGGGCTTTAGGGGCTGCAGCCCAGGGTCTCAGGCTAAGGGGGCCTCGCAGGCCCATGGGCCGGATGCGGCCCGCTGCTTCTTTTCATCCGGCCCGCGGCATGTCTCCGTGCCGCTGGACACCAGTCCCCGAGCCTCAGCGCCCCCCGGGCTGGAGCTGCAAGCACCGGCTCACCGATGTGCCCCTGCGGCCCCTAGGCGAGGGGCGTTCAGGGAATCTCTGCGCGCTGCCCCTAGCACCGGCTCTGCAGCTCCCTTTGGCTAGGTACCGCAGCCAATGGGAGTTGCGGGGGCGGTGCTTGCAGGCACGGGCAGTGTGCATCGTGCAGAACGGCCTGGCCCCTCTGCCTAGGGGCCGGACATGCCAGTCACCTCAGGGAGCAGAGCAGCGCGGAGCCAGGGCAGGCAGGAATCCTGCCTTAGCCTTGCTGCACTGCTGACCAGGAGCCACCCGAGGTAAGCGCCTCCTAGCCGGAGCGTGCACCCCGCACCCCCCTCCTGCACTCCCACCCCAGCCCAGAGCCACCTCCTGCACCACAACCCCCTGTCCCAGCCCTGAGGCCCCTCCTGCCCCCAAACTCCCACCCAGAGCCTGCACCCTGAACCTCCTACTGCACCCTAACCCCCTGTCCCAGCCCTGGCCCCAACCCAGAGCCCCCCCCCCCCCCCCCCAGCTGGAGCTGCACCCCTCCCGCACCCCAGCCCTGAGCCCACTCCAAACCCCCAGGGGCCCCACAAAATCTAATAGCCCTGGGCCCACAGGAGAGTTAATCTGGCTCTGCAGGCAGGGGATAAATAGGACTTTCGTCTCTAGGACGGTCAATAATATCCATGGGTTCTTTGCTCGGTGGCCCACTCTGGATCACTCATTTTGACCCTGTGACTTGCACACCTGTTCCCTTTTGTTCAATTTTTGTCCCCTATACTCCATTGATTTCTGAGTTCTGTGACCCCTCACTCACTGGAGGGTATAGATTTCCACTGCTTGGTGGGTTCTGCCCACCAGTCCCAATCGTCAAATAGTCTGGTCCTTTTCACCCATACTAAATTCACAGGAGAGATTTTCCCCCAAATAGGCAACGTTATTATGCACCACAGTCTGCTTTGTATAGATAAGGATTCAGTATGGCTTTTAAATGAAGGTTTTGTGCTGCCTTTTCCATTTCCAATTCATCTACTGATTGATTGATTTGCATGAACAAAAGACTTGGAAAGAATTTTTTCCCGTGTGCCTTGTCTCCTGGACAGGAAAAGGATCCTTAGTTGAGTGGCAGGAAAGTACTGGACAATGCAATGAAAAAGATCTCAAATGTGGATGCAGCATTCCATACAGGTTTATTTTCTCTCCCAACTTATCTTTGCTGTACTTGTAGCCATAAATCACCTTTACAGCTACTCACTGTAAGGAATCAACTATGTGGTATTCATTATTTAAAACATGAGTGTGAAAGGTGGATGATGCGTTTCTGGTCCCCAGCTGTTCAGAAACTACTGCACACAGAATAAAAATTGTCTTGGGAATGTTTTAGGCACTAAATGTTGTGGCTGTATGCAGGTGATTTCTTAGCAGAACATCTGAAATCTCTGAAGCACAAAACAGCTATGGAAAGCTCATAGGAGCTGTGAATGCTTCCCTAAGCTGGCAACAAGACGCACTTCTGGGGGGTGTGTGTGGCAGAGGGCCACATGTACAGCTTGTGCAAAGAGACAGCTTACTCAGGAGACAGCACAGCTGTGCATTGGGAATTCATGTAAATTATCTCCATATCTGCCTTTCTTCTGCGACTACAGGCAGTACTGCAGTCCAAGGACTGTACTAAACTCCTTGCCCTTCGGCTTTTTTGGGAGGGAGGGAGGGACTTCTGTGCTTTTTAAAATATATTGAAACAAATTTTGGGGGTGGACAAGATGCTGCTACCGTGACTGTTGGGTGGGGAGGGGTAGAAAGAGTTCCTAGCAGTAGGCTTCCTCCTTTCTTGTAATTACTGGTAGCTGGGGAAGCAATTTTCCTTTCAGCCCAGTGAGGTGGTATTCCCTAGTGCTTAGAGCACATGACTGAGAGTGGAGGTATCACAGGTTTTTGAGCCAGTCACTTAACATCTCTGATATCTCTGCCTCAGTTTCTCTATCTGTACAGTGGGGATCATGCTTACCTTGCAAGGGTGTGGAGGCTTAATAATGTTTATACAGAAATAAGTATGGAATTGTCAACCACAGAAGCTTTGAAGATGGTCTTCTATTATTTGGCTGATTCTTAGCCAGGGAAGAGCTCCCTCCCCTCCCATTAGGATGTTGGGGACAAATTGAGCGTGACATGATGACTGGACAGTAAGGAGTCTGCAGTTCTTCTCCTTTTACCCCTCCCTTCCCAAGGAGAAGGGTGAACTTGACTGGCTGTGTAAACCCCAAATTGGCTTTCTTGCAGTTGCATCTAAGGAAGAAGCTGCCCCTCTGATTAGGAAGTAGCTTCTCTGGGTACAAAGATCGGGATTCTTTCAGACCCTTTGCACAGACATACCTACAGCAGGGGGATGCAAGAAACCAACACAATGATTTAAAAAAACAACTGGAAAGACTAAATTACAAAGCAAAATGCAGAATGAAAAATTAGAAGGCGGACTCTGTATTTTGTATCTCTGATTTCTACAGAACTGAAGATAAGATTTCTTTTTTTAATAGAAACCCAGATTTTGTTTAAAATTCCACACAAACTGGAGTAGTAAAACTCTGCATATTCAGTTAGGGTTTGTTTACATAAACATTTAATTCACAGCAAGCTGGGGTGTGAATCTTCCACACACTAAGTGTCCCTGAGGATCCTGCTGACGCACTCTAAAAGTTCATTAATGTGCTTTGATCTATCCCACTTTGAAACAAGAGTAGATTAAAGTGCACTAATGAACTGTTATGCACATTAGCAGTGTCCACGCTGACATTTAGTGCATGGTAGGCTTGTATGGGGTAAATTTACACCCCAGTTTATCTAAACAAAATGTGTTGTAGATGTGCCCTTAGTTTGCCCTGTCAGCATAATCTAGGCATGGGTGTGGCTGATTGCTCTACTGGTATTTGAGCAATTACCTGTTGTGTGTTGCATTAAGTAACCGGCTCTTGTAAACTATACATCAGCCAGGGGTAGGCAATTTATGGCACGTGTGCCGAAAGTGGCACGCGAGCTGATTTTCAGTGGCACTCACACTGCCCGGGTCCTGGCCACCAGTCTGGGGCGCTCTGCATTTTAATTTAATTTTAAATGAAGCTTCTTAAACATTTTAAAAACCTTATTTACTTTACATACAACAATCGTTTAGTTATATAATATAGACTTATAGAGAGAGACCTTCTAAAAATGTTAAAATGTATGACTGGCACGCAAAACCTTAAATTAGAGTGAATAAATGAAGACTCGACACACCACTTCTGAAAGGTTGTCGACCCCTGCATCAGACTTACAAAATAAGTTGTATTTCAGAAATGCAGCTGTGTTCCAAATATAATTGGCTATATGAATCCAGTATGTTCTAAGCTATCCCTTCTATCTAGCATCAGAAGAAAGATTTCCCAGCAGTTTAATACAAGTTGGTTGTTTGCTGCTCTACAAACATCTGGAGTGTTTGCGTTAAATCTGGAGCCACCATGCTGTATGGTTCCCATAGGGATGCAGAGTAATGCAGGATGACAGATTAACTGCTGCTCAGATCAGCCTACAAGAAGGGGAGAGAAGCTAAAAGGTCCCCAGGTGCAGGCTGTTCTGCCATGCATGTTTTGCTGCTGTTAATTGGGGTGGTTATAGGGGTGGGCAGAGGTAAAATACAGAAATAGGTAACTTCGGCCTTGCCACTGCTGCAGGATTTGGAATGTGTTAAAATTGACATTTTTACAGTGCTTTATGGTGGTGGTTTAAGGTATCTGAATTTTGCATTTTCTCTTATTTTCTCCAGTGACCTTCAGAGGCTTGGAGAACTTCAGTCAGAACTGGCAGGGGTGGCAGACTTCTCCGCAACTTACCTTCGGTGTCAGCTGCTCCTCATCAAGGTTAGGCTTCATCTGTGTTCCTAGGGCCTAGAATCCTGTTGTAATTGGCTGTGTGTGTTTGCCAGCGCAGTGCTGGGCAAATCTTGCACTTACCATATTTCATGTGTGCTAGTGAGTCTAACCACTTACGAAGGCTGCTTTAGGAAAAGTGATTTATGTGAAATCGTGGATCCAGTGGTGCTCTGAGCACAGGACTGGAAGTAAAGGGCTCTTGAGTTTTGTAGCCTGATCCTGTAATGGTTGCCAGTGGGACTCATTTAATGAGAGGAGTGTACTAAGGTTCTTGCCCCAGAATCAGATACAACAGAATCAAAATTGACCAGTTCAGTATCTTATAGGGAACTCTGGGGTGTATGGCCAGGGCACTCACACACACACAGCAAAACACAACCTTAACCATCTTTATTAATACAGTTACTAGAGAAAGGAAAGCCCCAAAGCAATAGCATTAATAGAGTATTAGAGAGATCTTAAATGTTATCTCTTGTATAGCATATGTTCACAGGCTTATATACGCATACCACCAGATCTCCAAGAAAGTGGTAAGAGACAAAGGACAAGCCCTGTTTCTGGCATGCCAAATGGGTCCGATGGACTGGATCCCTAATGCTTGAAGATAGGTGATAGATTATAGCACTAAAATATTGAAGGGTGGAGGGCTAGCTTCCTCTTCATGTGGGTTCTTGCTTATATAGAGCCAGGGATGCACCATGAATATTCATATAAGTACCCAGTCTCCTCTGTCCATATCCAACTTCCTCGCCCTCATAATAGTGGGGTTCCTTTACCTGGTAGGCTAACATATTAATCCCTATATGCTCATTACCATATTGCTAAAGCAAGTTTGTGGTTAAATATCTACCAACGATCCTATCCTAAAATATCCAAGCTTAATATCAGTTCCGTATTCCTACGGTTGCCTCATCTCATTTTATGCCAACTTTTCTCTTAAGCAAGCTAGTTCCCCAAAATCTAAGGTGACTGTTGGGCCACTTTATCTATGCAAAAGGTCATAGGCCTATGCTTCATTTATGCTAATTTGCTTAAGCCAGTGTTTTACAATATGCAGGCCTGTAGGTTCCTTGAGTTGCTGCTAGGTAAAATCAAGGCTAAGCTGGCTCTAAGGGCTACAGTTTTTAGCCCAGCTCTGACACTGCTTCCCCTCTGTGCCTTTGGGCAAATCAATTAGACCTTGTTTATACTGTGATTTCAGCCACCGATGTGGCTCCACTGATCTAAACCATGCACCAGGGGAAACTTTGTCTACACAAGGGGTTTGCAAGTGCAGCTACACTGGCTTGAAATCCCAGTGAAGACAAGATCACTGACCCTTTGTTGACGATGGTCTTTGGTAATGGTTCTAGCGGAACTGGTGCTGAAAGTAGTTTGCCTGCTGATGGAACAAAACTATTTTCAGTACTATGCAGAAAAGATTCCTAAGACTTGGAGCAGAGTCTTCGTTGTGCTCTCTGTTATCATATTGGAAACAGTCCCAATAGCAGGTAAACTGTTTTCATCCACTAGGACAACCGTTGTCAGCAGAAAGTCAGTTTCTTAGCATAGAGCAGAACTTAAATTCTCTGCCTCATGTCTTCATCTATAAAACAGGAATAATACAGTAACTACTCACTTAACGTTGTCCTGGTTAACATTGTTTCGTTGTTAGCTTGCTGATCAATTAGAGAACATGCTCGTTTAAAGTTGTGCAATGCTCCCTTATAACTTTGTTTGGCAGCCGCTTGCTTTGTTCACTGCTTGCAGTGGTGGGGGGGGCTTGGAACCAGGGTGGACCGGCAGCCCCCCTAAATTCCCTGTGTGGCAGCCGCCCAGCAGGCTATCAATTGCCAGGCAGTTCAGCTGTCCCTCCCCCCACTGCCATGTGCTGCTCCTACCCTCTGCCTTGGAGCTGCTCCCAGGAGCCTCCTGCTTGCTGTGTAGAGGGGTGTGGGGAGAGGGGTGCTAATGTCAGGGTGTCCCCCTTCCCCTGCTCCTGCCTCCCCACTCCTGTACCCCATTTCCACAGAGCAGGGGAAGAGGGGGACAGGACAGAGCTCAGGACGGAGGGAGCTTGCTGGCAGCAGCTGCTGTTTCAACTTGCTGATCTACTTAAAAAGGCAATGTACTTAGAGTGGTGTCAGCGTACTTAAAGGGGCAATGCGCATCTCTCTCTCACATGGTGTGTGTGTGTCTCTGCCATGTTGTCTCCCCTCCCTCCATTCATGCTTGCTAATCATTTAGCAGCAAGGCATTACATGGGAAATATCCCAGACTCCACTACCTCAACCAAGCTTCACAATCATCATTGCTGTGTACAGTATTAAATTGTTTGTTTAAAACTTATATTGTGTGTGATATATTAAAAATATAGTCTTTTGTCTGGCAAAAAAAATTTCCCTGGAACCTAACCCCTCCTATTTACATTAAATCTTATGGGGAAATTGGATTCACTTAACATTGTTTCGCTTAAAGTAGCATTTTTCAGGAACATAACTACAGCGTTAAGCGAGGAGTTACTGTACTTACCTAGCTTCCAGGGATGTTGTGAAGATTAATTTAATGTGTGTACATGCTTTGAATATCTACTATAAAAGTGCAAAGCATGAATGATTTGCAAATGATTCCCTTCTAAAAAAATAACTGTATTGCCTAGTAAAATAGAGGATGGTTATAAAAATGGGGAAAAAAAACATTCTTTGCTCTGTGTGAATTTGCCATTTGGCTTCTCTCAATGTTAGGCCAGGCAAATCTTCAAGTAAATTTGCAACCCAAAGAAAGTATTACATATAAGCAGATACAACTCAGTGCACTAGTCAATAGCTGGGACAGCAGCTTTTTGCAGAAGCGGTATGTGCTGCCCATGCAGAGAATCAGGGCTTGGGAGTTACCTTGACAGTCCCTCTCCTCCAGGGGGGTGATTGACGTGAACCTATTTACATTGGAGAAGGGGATATGCTACCGTGACCCCCTGGCAAAAATAAGTTCTTTTTTGTAGGAGGTGGGTGGATTCTACTTGTAGGTTGGCTCAGGTGAGGGAAAAGGCAGCGATCTTTCTAAACTACTCATGATTTCATAATACCTGGAAAGACCATACAATTTAAAATCTTAAACAGATTGGAAAGTGAGACCCCTCCAGTGCCACGTCAGCCCCTTCCATTAGGAAATTAACACTCCACTAAAGTATTTTCTGTGACAGCACAGAAGCACTTAGGAGCAAATCCTGCCCCTTCCCAACCTCTCTGGGATCAAGGGGTCTCAGACATAGAACTAAAGCTTTTCCCTCGTGCATGGGGCTGGTGGACCAGGATTTTAAGAGCTGGTGCAGATAGTGGACACCCTGCATGTTCTGAACCTTGGCTCCCGGGGTGTTGCTGTGCAGTCATATGGAAGGGAAGATTGGGTGGGAGAGGTGGACAGTGTAGGGGGTGGAGCATGGCAGTGGATCTCCCTTGCTGATTCTGTCACAAATCATCAGAAAACAATAGATACTTTGGTACCAGTGTCAGTAGCTGTGATTATCTAGTAGTCTTAGTAACTCACTAAATCTTCTCCATTGTTTTTTGGTGGGGATGGAGCTGCCTACAGAGGTGTCCTAGAATATTACTGCGTCCATGAGCTTCTGAGAACAGGCTGTTATGCTTACCTGAAACCTGATGAGTTCCTGATCTCGGTCTGGGAAAGTGGTGATCATCCAGGATAGGGGAGTGTTTCTTGTTTTCCCAATATCCATATCCTGTACCTTTTAAAGAATACTTTATACTAAAGCTATTTTGGCAAGTAGCTAATAAATTCATACTTGGAGTATAGCTTTTACATGTGAAACCTAAGGTGGAGATAAGGTGTATTTGTTTACTTTATTTTATTTTATGGAGTTTTCAGATTCTTCCATTTTCTATTTTGCTCATATTTTTAAAGGCACCCCTGCATCAGGCCGACACATTCTCCAGGAATGAAGAAACTGTGAGTGCTGCCTTTTGAGCAGCAAGGAGGGGTTGTCTGGGAGACAAAAAAAAACACTCCCTCTTCCTGTGTTGTTCCCAAGCCCTGTTAGCACAAGAATATAACATATATTTTCACTCTTAAATTATCGTGTTGGACATTTATCAATATTCCATGGGTTTCTTTTGTAGGCCCTCCAGGAAAAACTGTGGAATGTGGCAGCTCCTCTCTACCTGAAACAGAATGCTTTGGCATCAGCTGCTGCAAAACAGGTGAGACTGTAGGAGCCATGTCTTCATGAGGGCAAGTCCTCTGGGCAAGGACCTTCCCCATATGCCATATGCCTCTGACTATTTAAGTAAAATAGACTATTTTAGTAATCTTGGATTCCAAAAGCAACATGAATTGTGTGTGAGGTGTGGGATGAATGCTAGGCTGACTTGTATGTAACTCCACATGTACTGAAGATATTCAGAATTGCTTGGATGCTGTGGGGTGTTTTTTTTGTTTTTTTTTGTTTTTTAGAGAAAACTACACACACTCAGATAATTGGGTGATATCTAAATTATGAGTCAACCATCTGATTGAAGATATTATGATTATGTAGAACTCCACATTCAACATATTTAAATGCCTGTAGGAAACTAAAAGCTCTCTGCGTGTCGTCTTCAGAGGAAGAACTACCTAGGCTGATTTTGTTGCAGTTGAGTCTGAGTCTAACTAGTCTGACAGTCGCTCACAAGATCAGCTGTGCTAAAGTCACCATAGAAATGTAGGGCTGGAAGGGACCTTGAGAGGTCCTCAAGGCCCGCCCGCCCCCCTTGCCTTAGGCATGACCAAATAAACCTAGACCATCCCTGACAGGTGTTTGTCTAACCTGTTCCTAAAAAGCTCCAAGGACAGGGATTCCACAACCTCTCTTGGAAGCCTATTCCAGTGCTTAACTTCCCTTACAGTTAGAAAGATTTTCCTAATACTTATCTTAAATTTTCCTTGCTGCGGATTAGGCCAATTACTATTTTTCCTACCTTCCGTGGACATGGAGAACAATTGATCACTGTCCTTTTTGTAACAGCCTTTAACATATTTGAAGACTGTTATCAGGTCCTCCCTCAGTCTTTTTACAAGACTAAACATGAGCAAGTTTTTTTAACCATTCCTCTTAGGTCAGGTTTTTTTAAACCTTTTATCATTTTTGTTGCTCTCCTCTGGACTTTCTCCAGTTTGTCCACATCTTTCCTGAAGTGTGGTGTCCAGAACTGGACACAGCACTCCAGCTGAGGCCTCACCAGTGCCAAATAGAGCAACATAATTACAAAGGCCAATGTCATTCTGGGGTGTATTAACAGGAGTGTTTTACATACAACACTCTTGTTAATACACCCCAGAATGACATTAGCCTTTTTCGCAACTGCATCACATTGTTAACTCATATTCAGTTTGTGATCCACTATAGCCCCAAGATCTTTCAGCAGTACTACCACCTAGCCAGTTAGTCCCCATTTTGTAATTGTGTATTTGAGTTTTTTCTTCATAAGTGAAGTTCTTTGCACTTACCTTTATTGAATTTCATCTTGTTGATTTCAGACCAATTCTCCAATTTGTCAAGGTCATTTTGAATTCTAATCCTGTCCTCCAAAGTGCTTGCAACTCCTCCCCATTTGTTGTTATCCACACATTTTATAAGCATACTCCATTGTCTAAGTCATTAATGAAAACATTGAATAGTACCACACCCATGACTGACCCCTGCCGGACCCCATTAGATACGTCCTCCCAGTTTGACAGTAAATCATTATTAATTACTCTTTGAGTACAGTTTTTCAACCAGTTATGCACCCATTTTATAGTAATTTCATCTAGATCATATTTCCCTGGTTTGCCCGTGAGATTGTCATGTGGGACTGTGTCAAAAGCCTTATTAAAATCAAGCTATATCATGCCTACAGCTTCCTCCCCCCCATCCACTTGGCCAATAAACCTTTCAAAGAAGGCAATTAGGTTGGTTTGGTGTGATTGGTTCTTGTCAAATTCATGTTCGCTATTACTTATAACCCTATTATCCTCTAGGTGCTTACATGAGTTCTTAAAGATAATTGCTAAGGGTTCAGAGATAGCTTCAGCAAGTTCATAGTATACTCTACAATGAATTTTATCAGCCCCCCCCCCCGATGACTTGAATACATCCAACCTATCTAACTATTCTTTAACCTGTCCTTTCCCTGTTTTGGGTTGTGTTCCTTCCTCCTTGTTAATATTAACTGTGTTAATTATCTGGTCACCATTAACCTTTTTAGTGAAGACTGACGTAAAATAGACATCAAACACCTCATCCTACTTGATGTCATCCATTTTAGCTCTCCTTCAATGCTAAGTAGTAGTCTTATGCTTTCCTGTGTTTTTTCTCTTGCTCCTAATGTATTTAGAACCTCTTCTTATTGCCTTTTATATCCCTTGGTAGGTGTAATTTATTTTGTGCCTTCTCCTTTTCTGATTTTGTCCCTACATGCTTTTACTATTCTTTTGTACCCCTCCTTAGTAGTTCATCCATGTTTCTGCTTTTTGTCGGACTCCTTTTTGATTTTCAGGTCATTAAAGAGCTCCTGATGGAGCCATGTTGGCCTCAGAGGAAAAAGTAGTAACTTTCCTTTGCATTGGGATAGTTTGCTATTCTGTCTTTAATATAGTCTCCTCTCAGAAACTGTCAGCTCCCATGAAATCCTTTTTCCCTCAGGCTGCATCAACACTATGCACCACTGGCAGCGGCATGCAGTGTATGTGTAGTTACATGCCATAGTGAAAACCACATGGCAGTGTGTAGTTACATGTGTCAGTGAAAGGCTCTGGCAGAGGGGAGGGAGAGGGGAAAGACTGAGCTGCCCATTGCTTTCTCCCTTCCAGAGCCTTTCCCCATTGCCAGAATCTTTTTCTGCGGCAGGGGAAGGACTCCCACTGTCTCCCTGCTGCTGGACACTATACTGCTAAAAGTAGCAATGTTGATGTGGGAGGCATGACTTGGGCTTGTAGAAAGCCATGTAGGGTATGTTCTCAAGTATAGGCCCATACCCTTCCGGCATGTCTACTCTACCCACCTAAGCCTTGCCTCATTGTCTACACTCCTGTTTATACCTGTGCTAGAGGGGCTACATTGGTGTGTTCCCTACATACTGCCAAAAGAGGCGTGCAGTGTAGACATACCCTTAGATTTTTCTTCCCATGGGACCTTACCTACCAGCTCTCTGAGTTTGTTAGTCTGCTTTTCTGAAGTCCATTGTTCTTATTCTGCTGCTCTCATGTCGTCTTTTTCTTAGAATCATGAGATCTATCATTTCATGATGACTTTCACCCAAGTTGCCTTTAACTTTCAGATTCACAACCAATTCATCCCTGTTAGTCAGAATCAAGTCTAAAATGTCATGAAACATCTAAAAAGTCATCTCTCTGACCATCTCTGCATATCAAATGCTGGCAGTTGATCTCGTTAGCTGTGTCTTAAATGATTCTGTTGGATTGGTGAAAGTCAAGGATTTATCATCCACTTCGATGTTTTTGTAACATTGGTGTTGCGATTGACTTGATATTGTTGCCTGTGAGCTGGACCCCAGATATAAAAGCTGTCTGTTTTTAGTTCAGATTAGAGATTGGACTGAACTGGTATTTGGAACTTGGGCACAAGCCACAAACATAAGAACAGCCATACTGGGTCAGACCAAAGGTCCATCTAGCCCAGTATCCTGTCTTCTGACCGTGGCCAATGCCAGGTGCCCCAGAGGGAATGAACAGAACAGGTAATCATCAAGTGATCCATCCCCTGTCGCCCATTCCCAGCTTCTGGCAAACAGAGACTAGGGACTCCATCTCTGCCCATCCTGGCCAATAGCCATTGATGGACCTATCCTCCATGAATTTATCTAGTTCTTCTTTGAACCCTGTTATAGTCTTGGCCTTCACAACATCCTCTGGCAAAGAGTTCCACGGGTTGACTGTGCATAGTGTGAAAAAATTCTTCCTTTTGTTTGTTTTAAACCTTTACCTTAGACCTTAGTCCATCCCGTGCTTGCTGCACATTGGGCTACCCACATTTGCCATCCTTGCCTGTCAACTGCCCTTCTCTCCAAATCTTCCCATTTCATGTTGAGGTGCTTGATGTCGTTCAGAACTGTTTGTTTCCATGTTATTTGTGGTTTTCCTCTCTTTCTTCTTGCGTTCTGGCTTCCATTCAAGGGCAGTATTTAGTAAGCGTTCTTTTTCCATTCTCAGCACATGTCCCAGCCACTGATGTCTTCTTTTGTAGATTATTTGTGAGCAGGTGCCTTGTCCAGTATTTTTTCTGATTTCTTCATTCGTCTTCCTATCTCTGTATGTTATTCCCAATATTCGTCTCAGACATTTGTGATGTAATGGATGCAGCTTTTGTGCATCTTTCTTGGTAAGTTGCCATGGCTCACTGCTATATGTTGTGATGGCGATAGCAATTACTTTGTACACATTCAGTTTTGTCTTGAGGGAGATGTTTTTGAGTCTTCCAAATGCAGCGTTTGCCTTCCCAATTCTTCTTCTTATTTCCTCGGAACTAGTTTCATCGTGGCTGATGGTACTTCCGAGATACGTAAAATTGCCCACCTTCTCCAGTTTCTCTTCTTCAATTTTGATTTCTGTCCCTATAGTCCACATGAACATGACTTTACATTTCTTTGCATTGCATCTCAAACCTATCTTCTCCATTACTACTTTTACTTGGTTTGTGCATTTTTGTAGTCCGTTGGCATCTTCACTGATAAGAGCTATGTCGTCAGCAAACTCTAGATCAAATAGCCTTGAATTGTTCCATTTTAGGCCATATGTATCACTGTTTTAAACCTGCTGCCTATTAATTTCATTTGGTGGCCCCTAGTTCTTGTGTTATGAGAAGGAGTAAATAACACTTCCTTATTTACTTTCTCCACACCAGTCATGATTTTATAGATCTCTATCATATCCCCCTTAGTCGTCTCTTTTCCAAGCTGAAAAGTCCCAGTCTTATTAATCTCTCCTTATACGGCAGCTGTTCCATACCCCTAATAATTTTTGTTGCCCTTTTCTGAAACTTTTCCAATTCCAATATATCTTTTTTGAGATGGGGCGACCACATCTGCACTCAGTATTCAAGATGTGGGCGTGCCATGGATTTATATAGAGGCAATATGATATTTTTTGTCTTTTTATCTATACCTTTCCTAATGATTCCTAACATTCTGTTCGCTTTTTTGACTGCCGCTGCACATTGAGTGGCTGTTTTTCAGAGAAGTATCCACAATGACTCCAAGATCTCTTTCTTGAGTGGTAACAGCTGATTTAGACCCCATCATTTTATATGTATAGTGGGGATTATGTTTTCCAATGTGCATTACTTCGCATTTATCAACATTGAATTTCATCTGCCACTTTGTTGCCCAGTCACCCAGTTTTGAGAGATCCTTTTGTAGCTCTTCGCAGTCTGCCTGGAACTTAACTATCTTGAGTAGTTTTGTATCATCTTCAAATTTTGCCACCTCACTGTTTACCCCTTTATCCAGATGATTTATGAATACGTTAAGTAGGACTGGGCCCAGTACAGACCCCTGGGGGACACCACTATTTACCTGTCTCCATTCTGAAAACTGACCATTTATTCCTACCCTTTGTTTCCTATCTGTTAACCAGTTACCAAATCATGAGAAGACCTTCCCTCTTATCCCATGACATCTTACTTTGCTTAAGAGCCTTTAGTGAGGGAACTTGTCAAAGGCTTTCTGAAAATCTAAATACAAATCTAAGGTTTTCCCATGTTCAATTTTGATAAGACCCATGATGCTGCTACCCTGAAATGACAGAGAACATGCACAGAAAAGCCAAAACTGGAGAATCCAAGTAGAAGCAGAGGAGAAACGTTTGTTTCCAGGTTACTGAATAGCTCTCTAAGCCGGAAACAAGTGTCTAGTCCTGTTGAGAGAAGATATTGACTATTTGAGTCTCCAGTTAATTAAAATGTAATGAAGAGACAGCTATCACTGTCTGTCAGAGCCCACTGTGCTGTAAACAGCTGTCTCCAGAGACTGGTGGAAATAAAAGTCTGTTAGGCTTGTATATCTTTCTCTAATTGCAATAACTTTACTGGCAGCTCTGCCCAGCAGTACACAGACCCCTCGGCGAGGCTACTTGTTCTGACTGCACATGCAGCTCACTCCCAGAAAATGAGAGGAGAGGCCAACCTTTCTTACAGTGTAACTTGGTCGTACTTGACTTCAATATGAAGTGCTACTTGCAGAGAAGTTAGCAACCTTCTTTAATAATCTAAGCACTTCTCCAATTTATTTGTGCACATTTTATATGTTCTACTATAATCAACTAATGTAACATCACAAATGGGATAACTTATTGCCTAAACTTTGAACTATACATTTTAGAGAATCCAGAATGACGTCTGTTTTGTTTTGTAGCTGAAGCTTGAAATCGTACAGGAGCATTCCTGACTATAAAGTTGATTGCAAGAGGATTGGACACTTTTTTTTTTTAAAAATCAAAATCGAGACAAACCTGAAACTGCCCATTTAGATCTTAAACTCAAACAGGGTCTTTGTGGCTGCTGTTTTTTGCTTACCTCTTGTGCTAGCCTACTGTATCAGGACAGTTATTACAGGAGTGGGTTAGTGGGCACCAAAAAGCTTACAATGTGGGGGGTTTGAAACAGGATGCAGGGAGAGATGACGACATCAGGAAAGAGAGAGGGATGGGTAAACAGCACATAGACACCTCCCATGAACATCCTTGTTTTTGCAAGATTTCATGCATTGTATTTCTTTTAATTTATTTAGGGCTAGATTCTAATCCCCTTTACACATGTTTGGTACTACCTCATTCCATGAATAGTTCAACTGAAATTATGAGACTGAGATGCATGAGTAAAGGTCTCTGACTCTGACGACTACACTCGCCCAGCAGCTGAACAAAATCTGACACAGTTAATCACATGGTGTTTATATTGTAGATTATGGAAGAAACGTACAAAATGGAGTTTATGTACAGTGGAGTGGAAAATAGACAAGTGGTCATTATTCACCACATGCGACTGCAAGCCAAAGCGTTACAACTTATAGTGACTGCACGTACTACTAGAGGGTAAGAATTACCTGCAGGGGAGGCTTCTTGAATGGGTTAACTGCAAAAATCCAGTTCTCTCAAGCTTGGTTGCAAATGACAAAGGTAACTTACATGTGTAATACAAAATCATATGCGAATTATGGGTCATTAAAAGACTGTTGAGAATGAGATGGTTTCTTCATTTATCTTCAAAGCACCGGTTGAACTACACAGCATAAAGTCAAGTTATGAACTTGCTAGGAGTGTACAAACCATTTGGGTTTTTTCCTCTGACACAAGGATATGAAATACATATCTAATCACTTCTAATTTGATAGGGCCTCGTTCATTTTAGACCTGAAAATTTTGAGTTTATTTAAATAGGAAAATGTCAGATGCATATTTAAAAAAAACCCATCATATTTATATTAATGGATTACCCTATAAGCTTGTTAATGAGTCTTTTCTTTTAGAAAAGAAAAAAAATCTTTTGACTGACTTATTTCTGCAGTGGATGTTTTAGGCACTAGTACTGCAAATACTTAAGCATGTGCAGAACTTTGATCAGATGAGTGGCCCTGTTTAGTTCAATTTGATTATTCAAGTGAGTAAAGTTACACACGAGTTTAAATGTTTGCACAATCAGAGCCTTATGTCTGTACTGGAGCTGGAAGGTGTATGAGACATACCTGCAGTAGCTCTGATCAAGCTAGTGCACTAAAAATGGAAGTGTAACTATTGTGGCACGAGTGGTAGAAGGGTCTAGCCATCCCAAGTACATACCAGTTCAAGATGCTGATTATGTACTTGGGTAGCTAGTCCCTCCCGCTGTCATGCTGCCACAGCTACACTTGGATTTTTAGTGTTGCTAACTCAGTCAAAGCTAGTGCAGATATGTCTCCTCAAGCTGGAATGTACACCTTCCAGGGGCACTGTAGACATACCCTTAGTTTGTCATGGTTAGGGCACAATATTAGGAGGCTGGATTTTTAGCTTTTATTTCCAGCTGTAACAGAGTTGCCTTGGGAAGTCACTTAACCTATTTGCTTCTCAGTTTCCCATGTTACAATGCTGAAGTTAATACTTTCTTCACAGAGGTAAAGAATCTGTTTAAACGCAAAGATTTATTTTATGAAACTATCATGCTGGCCTCTCATCTGTAAGATCTTGCACTTTCCACAAGCACAGGATGTTCCAGTATCTCTAGATACTTTTCTAATGCTGGTAGGATTATAACCAGTTTTTAATTGGGGGAGAAAAATAAAAAGAGCCTTTTATCTTCATTTCAGAGTGGAACCCCTTTTTGGAATGTGTGAAAATTTTTTACAGGAAGTGGATTCTTTTCAGAGGTGAGTTCCCCATTGCTCTTTCCCTTTCTATTAAAAAACAAAAAAAAAACACCTCAAGAACATTGATACAAAATCCTTTCTCAGGAAAGCTGAAAATAAATATGTTATATGTAAAAAGCAACAAAGAGTCCTGTGGCACCTTATTGACTAACAGACGTATTGGAGCATAAGCTTTCGTGGGTGAATACCCACTTCGTCAGACGTGACAGACAAAGTGGGTATTCACCCACGAAAGCTTATGCTCCAATACGTCTGTTAGTCTATATGGTGTCACAGGACTCTGTCGCTTTTTACAGATCCAGACTAACACGGCTACCCCTCTGATGTTATATGTAATTATAATCTCAAATAGAATGTGTCAAACTGATTTTAAGCTTTTAAGATGTATGTAATTCTAAAAAATTAAAAAAATCCAAAGTTGCATAGTATAGAAAAATTTTGCTCTCGATCTACACAGTGGGTTTCATCTTGGATATCTGGCTTTCTTTTCAGCTCCTATTGCCACCAATGAGATCTGTGCATATAGGGCCTGATCCTGCACCTATTGAACTCAATTAGCTCAGTCATGTAGAATTGGGGTCTTAGCAAAAACAGAATATAACCATGTAAGTAGAGAATCACTGGGCAGGTCCGAAAAAGGAATCCCCCCTCCCCCCCCCCCGTTTTCTTTAATGACTGCACCATATGGATTATTAAAAAGTTTCTTATGGCTTGTAACAAATGCCCCAAGATCTTAATCATCTCACATTATTAGTTAACAGATTTAAAAATCTTGTGCAGTTTTTGGCTTCTAATAGGCTGACAGTTTTTCTTCACTTTTAAAGTGGCTATCACTGTGGTGTCTGTGATTGTCCACATGCATTCCACTTCTGGTGTGCATGTGCCAGATCAGATTTTTTGGACCAGCAGTATCCACTGGGGTTGTGCCTGCATGCTGGATGCCCTTGCCCACCACCCACCCATGGGCATAAAGACCGAATGAGCCCAACTGTCCCTCAGTTCCTTTTTACCATCCATGGCTGCAAGACGGAACCCCTGCAATGTCCACTTCTCTGCACACTGTGCGACTTTACTGAGTATATATATATTGGAGGTGATGGGGGAGAAGACATTACATTATGTTACACTAGTATGAATAAAACTCCTCTTATTCGTGTTATGGACTTCCCCATATGGCTGCAATCAAGCCCTTTGGGTTCAAAACTTGCTCCTGTCGCTCCTTCTTCAAGATGAGACTGAAAGTCAGAGAGGCTCATCTTAACTTTTTCTCCTGGATGCTCAGCAAGCGCCGCTCAGATACGGAAAAGAAGAGCCTACTGGACCTGAACAGGCTTCCTCTGTGAGTGCTCTAGGAAGAACACTGGCAAGTGGAGGAGCACTTGATCCAAGGAGTGGTTTCCTTTTCTTCACCAGATGGAGTTACTCCTCTCTACTTCCACTCAACCAGATAGTTTCAAAACAGTTCAGGAACTTGTGTGTCATGTGGTCGATAGGGTAGAAATTCCTGTGGAGGTAGTGCAGGAGAAAAAGCATAAGCTTCTTGACATTCTACTCTCCTCCATGCCCAGAAGGCTGGCCTTGCCAATTAATGTTGGAACCAGCAAAATAAAAAATAATAGACCCTGGCATCTATGGCACCTTCCTCGAAAAAAGGCAGATATGCACGATCAAATCCCTTCAGGTTGAATATTTCTATGTGCACCCAGTTTGTGGGACTTGGTAGTAGCAGCTGTGCATGAAAAATCCAGGTAGCAGGGACCTCCAAAAGTGACGCAAAGAGAAGGATCTGAATAAATCAGATTTACCTGGGAGGAAAAAATAATCACCGTTGAGCCTGCAGATGCAAATTGCAAATTACCAGGTGTTCTTGTCAAAAGTAGGATTACATTAATTGGGACAAGGCATCACAATTTACTGAACGCTTCCCTCAAGAAAATAAGGAGGAACTGTTATCTCTCGTAGTTGAGGGACATTGGGTGGCTCAGATATCACTGCAGGCAACATTAGATACTTCGGATACTGCAGCATGTTCCATAGCCACCTTCATTGCCATGCACAGGAATTCATGGTTACTATCTTCTAGAATACTGAGGGAGGTCCAGACAACAGCTGAGGACCTCCTATTTGAAGGTTGTGACCAGTTCAGTGCTAGAACTGATGAAGTCCTGCGGTCTCTGAAAGATTTGAGTCACTCTCCATTCCTTGAGTCTGCATGCCAGCCCCAAGCATGTCGGGTAACAGAACTACTCTAGACAAAGGCCCTCCGCATGTTACAGTAGAACCTCAGAGTTACGAACAACAGAGTTACGAACTGACAAATCAACCGCAACCCTCATTTGGAACTGGAAGTACGCAATCAGGCAGCAGCAGAGACCAAAACAAAAAAAGCAAGTATAGTACTGTGTTTAAACGTAAACTACTGGGGGGAAAAAAGGGAAGGCAGCATTTTTCTTCTAAATAGTAAAATTTCAAAGCTGTATTAAGTCAATGTTCAGTTGTAAACTTTTGAAAGAACCATAATGTTTTGTTCAGAGTTACGAACATTTCAGAGTTCCGAACCATCTCCTTTCCCGAGGTGTTCGTAACTCTGAGGTTCTACTGTATAATTGACAAAGATCATCAGAGCCACTGAGGAAGAAGTAGAAGGCCTTCTGCCTCTTCCTCTGCTATTGCACACCCCGTGTCCCCCATACAGCAGCAAGACTGAAGCTGGTGTCAAGAGCTTTTCAGAGCCTTTGGAGGATCTGTACCCTTTCCCACCTGACACCCCTTTTGGCAACTTCCTCTTTATTTTCAGGTGGCCTGGAATTGAATTACCTCAGACCACTGGGTCATAGAGATCAATGTGGGGTATTCCATTCAATTCAGACTCTTCCTGCCCCCCACCTCTTTTCCCCATTCCTCTTCAGGAGCCCCTCTTAAGACATACTGTTACAGCAAGAAGTTGGCTCCCTTCTAAATCTGAGAGTACTGGAAAGAGTTGTTTCTGGAATTCAGAGGGGAGAGGGGTTTTACGCATATTATTTTCTAGTCCCAAAGAAGGTGGGTTATCACCCAGTGCTACACTGAAGATGTCTCAGCAAGTTCATCCATCATTTCAAATTGAGGATGGTAGCTGTCGCTTCCATAATCCCATCCTTGGATCCCCAAGACTGGTTCGCGGCTCTCTACTTACACACGATGACTTAGCTAGATTAGATCCACACAGGCAGGTTAGATCCCACTCTGCCCGGGCTCAAGCAGCTTCTCTGAGAAGCATAGCAATTTTTTCTAATGCTGAAACCGAGCTTGAAACTTGTCCATTTATTCTGATATTTTTAGAATGTTCCTACTGTCACGATAGAGATAATAAGATAAAGCTGAAGCAATAAGTGGTTTAATTGAGCATCAGTCTCATTGAGTGACTGTAATAAGCATTTGACTTTTGTTCAATATATTTTTAACACGCACAGATGTTTTATTTCTGAACTGCCCCATATGCAAGACAGTTTTGTGGATAAGCTGCTGGACTTAATGCCCAGACTTGTGACCTCCAAACCTTCAGAAGCGGTGAAGATCCTGCAAACAACGCTACGACAGAGCACCTTCCTTCACCTTCCTCTTCCAGAGCAGGTCAGTAATCCATAGAGGAATGAAGAGCAGCCCAAGGTTCCAGGGTTAACTCTGTCCTGGTGGAGCAGGAGGCTTTTATGGCCTATTTGGCTGGCTAGTCATGAGGGATATTTCTTCAGATATTGCACAGTGTTTCCAGGACTGTCCTCAAAAAGTTAAGGAGCTCGAATAATTTTTAGATAGTGTCAGGAATTTCTAAAAGTTTACATCGTGTTTTCTTAGATGTTTGTTTTCTCCTCCCCACCCTCTTCCCTTTTCCTCCCAGATCCACAGAGCTACTTCAACTATTATTGAACCTGCTGGCGAGTCTGATAACCCTTTGAGGTTTACATCAGGACTCGTGGTGGCATTGGATGTTGATGCAACTCTGGAACATGTGCAGGACCCTCAGAGCACAGTTAAAGTTCAGGTAATGAGTGATTCTTCCTAAAGGGAAACAAGAAAGTAAAGTCTTTGAGGAGAAGTTTGCATTTTCCCCTGATGCGCACCATAGCAATATTAGTATTTCTAAATTATAAATAATTGTGAACTTTAACAGCAGTGAGGAATTTTTGTGTGTAGCTAAACACAACAGTATGTTTAGAGACTGTCCTGACCCACGGAGTCCAGATCTTCACTTACCCAAAGATTGTAAGAGTTTGGTTTGAGCCCATCTCTTCTTACATAACAGCTAGGAACATCAGGTATGATATGTTGGATCACAACACTGGTCTGTCAGGAACACTGTCATGCCACTCTTGGATTGCAGACTCTTCAGATGGTGCCGCCTTTTGTATTAAAAAAGCACCTAGCACATTGTGAACATTAGCAGAAACAATTAATAAATGCCAATAGAAAAATCTGTACACCCTAGTGGGATGAATAAAATTATGGAAGCAGAAGAGGCTTTTCTCAAGGATATATAAAGATATAAGCCCATTGCTCTCCTTTGAGATAATTAACTAAACTGCAGGAAGTGAATTATTTTTTTAAATGTCGCCAAGAGGATGCATGTGGAATGGTACTAAGTAGTTTATATAGCCCTACAAAGTGTTCACTACTGGACGATTACCCAGTGTTTGGTGCAGGGGAGAGTGCCACCTTCAGTATATTTTTTTGTATACCATGGTCCTGAATGGCTGGTGTATAGCCAGTAAAACTAGAGGATATGGAATCTTATCAACAAGGTACGCTATGCATTCCTGCCTTCCTAATGGTAGCAAAAAAGTACCCCCATAATGTGTAAATTCCAAGTACAGTAAATGTTGGATTGTTTTGTCTCTTTTTCCATAGGTATTATATCCAGATGGACAGGCACAGTTAATCCACCCTAAACCAGCTGACTTTCGAAATCCTGGTCCTGGAAGGCACAGATTGATAACTCAGGTTTACCTTTCTCATACTGCCTGGACAGGTAAGGAATAATCAGATTGAGTTTATATGCTTAAATGTTGCTGTATCTTTATAAACAGGAATGTATCTTTTTGTACCTCAGCGGTTTGGTACATAGGGTGCATCTCACACACACGAGAGAACCTTTTTGGAGGGCTTCTGTGGATTCTGCCATTGCCTCCTCCCACTGAGCTTCCACATCCTTGAGGAATCTCCTTAGTCCCCTCTTGACCCTGCAGGTACTTGCACTCCTCTGGCTGACTGATACTATTCGTTAATTAACCAGAGGGGCTGCTGTTTGACACAACACCTTCACGGACCTTATAGCCTTTAGAATGAGACACCAGAAACTAAACTGGGGTCACCCCTCTCAGCACAGAGCATTCGCCCAAGACCTCAGAATGTAGTGAGATCCTGGAAGACCAGAGAAGGGCTAATGTAGTGCCTGTAAAAGGGGGGAAAAGAGGAGCCAGGGAACTATAGACCAGTCAGCCTGACCTCAGTACCTGGGAAGATTAAATCTCAGGAAAAATTTCCTAACTGTAAGAACAGTGGAACAGACGTCTAGGGAAGTTGTGGAAGCTCCTTCACTGGAGGTTTTCAAAAGGAGTCTGGAGAGCCATCTGTCTTGCATGGTTTAGACACAACAAATCCTGCATCTTGGCTGGGGATTAAACTAGATGATCCTTGCAGTCCTTTCTCACCCTATGGTTCTATGATTCTACTATTCTAATTTAAATGCAAGCAGTCGTGTTAAAATGATCCTGGTAATTCATTGGTCTAGATCAAGACAGAGAATTTCTGGAACTATGTGTATGCTACATAGTAAATTTACTGCTGATTTATGTTTACACTCTTCTATGCCAGGGTTTCTCAACCTTTTTCTTTCTGAGCCCCCACTCCCCTATGCTATAAAAACTCCATGGCCCACCAGTGCCGCCACAACTGGTTTTCTGCATATAAAAGCCAGGGCTGGCATTAGGGGGTAGCAAGTAGGGTAATTGCCTGGGGCCCCATGCCACAGTGGGCCCCGCAAAGCTAAGTTGCTCAGGCTTCGACTTCAGCCCCAGGTGGCAGGGCTCAGGGCCCTGGGCTTCAGCTCTGAACAGCGGGCTTAGGCTTTCTGCCCTGGGCTCCAGTGAGTCTAACAGTGGACCTACTTGGTGGACCCCCTGAAACCTGCTCGCGGCCCTCCAGGGGGCCTCAGAACCCTGGTTGAGAACTGTTGCTCTATGCCATATAAAAAGGCATTTATCCCTGATGAGATCTGTGAGTTTGATATTAATGTTCAATATTACTTGGCTTTCCATTTGCAACATGCTTCAGCAACTGGCAATATGGGGCTCTAGTGGCCAGACCACCAGCACAGAGGTTGGATGTGACCAATGTATGATACCAATGCAAGATCAATCATATGAAAATTCACTTTCTGCTTGGTATTTTGTTGTCCAGTCAATCAGCTGACTGCGTATTGTGTGTTAGTTAGTTTGGATTTTTTTCTTTTCAGAGCCCTGTCAGATTGAAGTGAGGTTACTACTGGCGTACAACTCCAGTAAGAGCAAAGCGTCCACTAGACTCTCAAAATCCACCTGGATTGACAGCATGGAGGCTCTTCCACCGTCTGAATATGGCATTGAGGGAACCATACCATTCAGCAAACCTGTCAAAGTGTATATAATGCCAAAACCTGCCAGACGGTGAAGTCAATCACTAACCGACTTTATTTGTGGGATTGTTGGGTTATATGTAAACGAATTGCTATGTTCAAGATAGTGAATCAGACCCAAACAGTGTTACCGTTAATAATAATAATAATAATAAAAGATACCTCCGAAGAAGACAGCTACAAAATAACAAATGGCATCCCCTATCGAAAAGCTGGTTGATTTTTATAAACTGTACCAGTTTTTGCAGATGGTTGTGAATGGTTTCATTGAATACACAAATAGTTACATTCAATACACAGACATTTCTAAATCAAAGCAACAAAAACAAGACAATTCCTAATTAAGATTGGCATTCCCTCCATTAATATTCCCAAGGGCCAAATTCTGCAGTCCTTAATTCCTACCTAGGCAAAACACCCAGTGGCTTCCCTGGGAGACTTTTCCTGAGCGAGTGGTAGGTACAGCTGGCAATATTTATTATGCAAATATATCGTAAGGATGTAGATGCGTATTAGTGTCTTACGACTATGATAAATCAGGCAGAGTTTTAGGAATGTCTAGAATGTGTATTCGTGCATTGGTCCTTGTATGCCCAGTAAAAATCCTTCTCTAAAGAGCTGTCATGCCAGTGCAGGAGGTACTTCTCAAAGTTGTACAACTTGGGCTGGCTCACACCTTGTGCACCATATTGAAGTTAGTGGCGTTGCATGGGGTATTAATCCATGCCACGTTTGGGGTGTTGTCTGTTTTAAAACAAAAAATCTGTCACCAACAATGAGACTTTATTTTGAAGACTTAGGTTGGTTACCTAACATAGAGTAATAGCAATGCAACATCCGTGTAAAATCAGTGACTTACTTTCCTTTCCCTAAAACGATAGGGAGGCAATATATATTTACCCAGTGAACTTAAACTCTTCTTCTCAACTTCGTTTTGTGTGACTCCTTATGAAGAATGTGTGGCACAGGCTTAAGAGTTAATAGCTGTTTTGTTCCAGTATAATGCAGGCTCTTTTTGTAATCTTGTGCTGAGCTTATCTTGCTATGGTTAGATAATTAGCCTTCCAGTTTGTGCAACTCTGCATCAGTTTTGGTAGTCAAAGGAAGTCTAAGATCTGCTTCAGTAGCTGGTCACACTCAGTAAGTGATATTGAGCTACATTGTGCCTATCCTCTGAGAAGGTACAAGTGGTGGGATCAAAGGTATATGGAGATTTACCTAAGGGGCAGGCACAGTTTGCAGCCCTTCAGTCAAGGAGCAGGAGGATTGTTCTTGGCTCGTGTCTACTGGCCCATGCTCTGGGAGGTGTTCTACTTGCCTGAGAGATGCTTCTGTTGGGAAGGTGTCTCTGTACCTCTCTGTAACACAGGGCTGTGCCTCTTGTGATTTCCAGCTATGGCAGATAGGCTTTACCGGAAGCACTTAGCCAAATGTTGCCTGTGTTCGTAAATTATTTGTAAAAATGTGTATTTGTAGCAAGTTAACTGAATTGCTAAAAAATGCTTTCACTTGCATACAAATTAGCATAAATAATTTTGCATAAAACCCCCTTTAAGTGTGCTTTTCTACAATAAAACTGAAAACCCCAATCTAGCCGGTTTCTATTTATTATAAGAGTGAACATGTATTGCTGTAGGGGTTTGTGCTAATGAAAAAAGAGGTCACTACTTGTTTAGATTAAGATATTGGCACATTTCAGGAGTTGAGGCACAAAGCCAAATGCCTGCAACCACTCAGCTGTATTAGGTATTCCTGAATGAAACCTCACTTCGTAACATTATTGCTCTTACAAATTGTTTTTATATTTCACCTTTAGGGCCCTGGTTTGAAAACAGCCTGCAACAGAGTTACCAGCTAACTGCTGTGTGGCGGCCTAAGTTCAGTTCCCAGCGGACAGGGTTTGATGTACATCTCTCATTATGAAGCTGTATCCTGGGCAAATTCTTGATGTATTGAGCTACCTCCTGACAGATGTTCTTACCCTTGTTTTACACTTTGGCAATATTTGTATAGTTTGTCCTCCCAATAAAAAATTTGGATTCAATTTATGTCCATATTATAAAAGCCACCACAACTGATACCCTCGCTAGCAGACGGACATGAGAATCCAAGGACTGAATGAGCCATGGAGAGTCAACTACCCGATCAACCCTAAAAGCTGTCCTGCCATGTCAGGGTGAAGCCTGTTGTTGGGCAATAGAAGGAAGCTTTGACAGCTGCTGCCTGTTTTTCATATAAACCATCATGTTCCATTGTTGTTAGTGAGATGCCGCGCATGAGCACTGTATTTGGAAAGGGGGGAAAAAGTTACTTTTGCTGTTCTGGGGCTAAGAAGCTCTGAGCTATGGATAGCCAACTGGTTTAGGACCATTGATTAATCAGATTCTCCTTTCTGGAAATGTCCTATTGTAAATGGAGAGCTGGATATCCTTTCCTTATCGCTAAGCATTGTAATGAAAATGTTCTGTTTAACTCAAGGAAGATAATGACATGATGGAGAATCCCTTATTCTTACGTTGGGCTAGTGTTAACAGTCAGCTACATGGCATGTAAAATATGAGACCAAAGTGTCCTTTCCCCATCTTGGTAAGGAACAAGGGCCAGATTTTCAAAGGTATTTAAGCACCTAGGAATGCAGATAGGTGCCTAGTGGGAAATACAAAATGCATCTAATATGCATCTTTAAGCACCTAAATATCTTTGAAAATCTGGCCCTGAAAGACCTTGGCAAAACTACAGATATGGAGAATCATAAAACTTCAGAGGGAGAATGAAGATCCAATAATTTGTTCCCTTGCTTCCCACTGTATGTTCTCTAGTTCTAAATGATTCAAGCAATGGGGCTTCCACTGTCCTTGTGAGATTCCACATCCACTTAGTCCTTAAAGTCTTCCTGATGCTCATCTTCTATTTTTCTTTCATTTCATTACTCCTAGTTCCACCTCATTGCAAAATCCTAAGGAATTCTCTCTCTTGGGTGTCTTCTACCATTCAAACAGATGACGACTAATCCCCTTTGTCATTGTTTGGCTCAGCTACTGATGGTTATACATAGTTCACTCTTTACAAATCTTGAAGTCAATTGCTGTGGCTCCAAACTGTGATTTTTACTTTGGCTCTCTTACTGCCTTATTGTTTGCACTGCACACTTATTTTATAGTTTGCTATCAGACCTTGCTTTCTTTTGGGTGCTGTTGCTTTTCTAGTCTTTTCCCTCCTAGTTAGCCTGTCCTGAGGATTATTTTCACCCAGATGTTCTCTTACACTTTTCTGCACAGATTTCTGATCTGTCCAGGTCCTCCTATTATGTCTTTCATTTTATGGGGGTTCTTATAACTCCTGCTAACTTACTTAACATATCAAACTATTTCTTTTAGGATATTGACTCCGTCTTTTTTGTATTTGATACTATTCAGGGTAAATTTTTTCTGGATCCTTTTTCTCCTCAGCTCTGAGGCATGTAGGCTCTCATCCTGGGATATGCTGGAGACAGTTCAGACTTTTCCATGAAGCATTGGGACTTGGCCATACCACTTCTGGCATCATGGCAGACGTGCTTTCAGTCCTTCAGCTCTCCGTCCTTATTTGTGGACCTTTCAGCTTGGGGACCTCCCACCCTGGTGCAAGCTAAGAAAAGGGATGGATCTCTTCTGGGGATGAGCAGCCTTCCCATAAGAGGGAAAAGAGAACCAAAAAGGCCATGCACATGTGTGCAGCTCTGATCCTCATCTTCAGTGAGCTCTAGCTCCTTCCTTGAAGAAGGGGCACTTGGTTTCAGATCACAGTAACACTGAGCCAGACAAGCAGGAGAAGGTTTTCCTGGATGTTTGAAGCAGTGTAGACGAATGTAGTGGCCACCATGGAGAGCCAGCCAGAGAGAGGCTGCGTGGCCTAAAGCCAAGGGCAGATAACCTCCTCTTGAAAACTAAAACAACAGGCTATTCCCCTTCATAGAGGTCACTATGGAGGAGTGTGAAGCAGCTGACAAAGGGAAAAAGATGAACTGACAAGCTGTGAGATTCTACAGGGTTCCTGGTAGTCCCTTCTGATCCTTCCCAGGTTTGACGCAGCAATGGCATTCCTTGTAAGATGCACCAATCTGTTGGGGAGGGGTGGTTTCTTCCCCAAAGACCCCACAGAGAGGAATATTTTAGAAGCCCTTAAAACATCTTCAGCAACCCTTAAAACTATCCTGGCAACCATGTATTTTTCCAGAGCCAGGATGTCCTGGTGTAACTGCTTCCCAAGCCTGGCTCTCAAACCATGATGAATTCAAGTCAATACTGAAGAAAATACTCGCTCCTGTGTTTGTGGCAGATGGATCTGGGGGCTCCATGAGGCTGGCAGCTAACAAATCTTCTATTTCATTTTGCCTGAAAATAAACTCGAAATTAGGGAGAGATTAAACCCTAGGTGCTTGGCTAGCCCTGAGATATTCTAGTGTTAAAACTCTCCTTTTTCTCTTGGTTAAGAGGAGCCTTCACAGGGTACAGTGGTGCAGAGAAGGGGTTATGCAGCACTGGTCCTGATATGGTGTGCGCGTACGCGCGTGTGTGTGTGACTTGTCCCGCCTCTCCCTGCTTCTTGATTCTGCACCTTGCCTCACAAAGATAAGTAATGTGTAGGCTGAGCTGCTCAGTGGCAGTAGGAACTGGGATGGAGTCTTGCTGGCACTGAGCCCAGAAGCAGCTCTGTGCTAAAGCATTTTCTGGGGTGGGTGTTCACAGCCTGCTGTGAGGCAGACTCTCTTGCTAGCTGTGGTGGAGAGGGGAGGTGGGAGGGAGAGGAGAAGCCGTGTCTGTGGTTGAGAGCCCTGCCCTGAGAGTTCATACCTGTAATATGGTATTTGAGGTGTTTAGCTTTTGAAATCTAGCCTGTTTTTTTTTTTTGGACAGAAATCGCAATTGATCAAATCTGCCCATGTGGGGTGTTTAAGGAAGCGTGGCCTAATTAATGCTTCATCAAAAGCTCCAAAATTGCCCTGTTCTCTACACTCCCCCTGAAGCTCTGGTATTGGCCGCTGTCTGAGACAGGATACCAGGGGGACTGCTAAACCATTGGCCTGACCCACTGTGGCAGTTCTTGCATTCGTAGTGTGCTGGTTAGTTGACACAATGGATATATCTGTCTACACTGCAGGTGCAAGCAATCCTCCCAGGCTGGGTAGAGAGAGACTTGTGTTAGCTGTGCTCACGCTCATGTGCTAAAAATAGCACTGTAGACATTGTGGCTCGGGTGGCAGCTCAGGTTGGCCACCCAGGGGATTGGAGGGTTTCAGAGCCTACCTCTCAATATCCACCCGGCTATTGTTAGCATGTTAGCTCAAGCCTAGCTAGTTCCAGTCTGTTTACTGGGGCTGGGAGGCTCACTCCCAGCTGCAGCATAGACAAACTCAAGGGGGCCTGATCCAATGACAGTTCAGCCAGGTGTTGGCTGGCCTGTGTGTAAGGGATGGCAGGGAAGTCACAGATTCCGTGACTTTACGAGACCTGTGCCTTTGGCTTCAGGTGTTAGTGGCTCTGGCCAGAGCCAGGGCTGTGTCCCACCTCACCCGCGGCTTTGGCCAGAACCAGGGCTGGAGCTGTGTGCCCCCCTTCTCCCCATGGCTTCAGCTGGGGCTGTGTGCCCCCTGCTGTGTCCCAAGCTGGAGCTGTGTACCCGTGGCTTCGGCAGGGTCTGGAGCCAGGGCTGTGCCCCCCCGTGGCGGAGGGGCTGTGGCTGTCAGCCCCTCCAATGGGGATCTAGGTGTCATTCTCTCCCTCCCCCTCCCACCCCCAGCCTTCTCTTCCCCCTGTTATATTTAGTAAAAGTTACTGGCAGGCCAGTGCTCCTGTGAATTTTTGTTTATTGCCCACCACCTGTCTGTGACATTTCCTAAAAATAACTGACAAAATCTTAACCTTACCTATGAGGCTACGGAAGCTCTGGCCTCATTAGTGACTAGCATTCCACAGAATTACTTTTTGTGGGGCTGAAGGGAACAGCCACCCACGCTGATTCACATCACAACTGGGATCCCTGAAGATAGGGATAGAAAAGCTCTATTAGTCTGGATGACTTATGCTAATGCAGGAATTTGCTCATAATGGCAGGGGATGCAGTATAACTGTATATAGGAAATCTATCTCCCTTTCCTCACCACCAGCTTCAAAGGGTTGGAAGTTACTCCGAGAAGAAACTGAAGATGGCTGCAGCATGAAGGCATCTGATAAAAGTCAATCAGGCAAAAGTAAAAGGAGCTAACTGCCCCAAATACCATGATGGGAATGGAGCACCCTGAAGCAGCTTGAGGAGCCAGTAATGTGTTAGCCCCTTAAATAAACCGGGCTGGCTCTCATCTAGCCTCAGTTCTACAAATATGGCTCCAGCCTGAAACTGGCTTAAATGTCATTTGCTATGTGAATGGGAAGATTGAAAGAAAATCAGTGTAGGAACTGAGTTGCTCATATGCATCACTTCTGTGTACATTATGGGCACCACCAGAAGTAGCTCAGATTGTTTGGTGGTGGGGCTTCTGCCAAGTAACTACTACTTGAGGCTTTCTGAAGCTTTGGCAGCTCAGGAGATTGCACATCATGATGGCTGGATTTGGGTAGGGGCCATATCCTGGTCCAAGCACTAAAGTACAGCCTTGCATTAACAGTTTTTCATAATTTGTACAGTCTTTGGAGAGAAGAACTTGTTCCATTGACTTCTGTCAGAGCTAAAGCCTCTGGGTCAGTGCTTTCTTTTATTGCTCACCACACCAACTATTCAGAATTATATTATAGCATTTGAGAATAATCCACCTACTCATTATACTGGCTGCCATGTCAATGAATGCAAGGACACCCAAAAAGAAGCTCCTGCTGTTTTAGATGAGCTACTGCCTCAACATAGTCCTAGTGTTGAAGGATATTATTGCAATTAAGAGAGATGAAAATGAAGTTTGTGTTTTACAAACACTAGTTCTTCCTCTTATTTGCTCTATGAAATCATTTACATTTAATTTAATACAAAATGGAGAAAAGCAAACGTTAAAGGAATTGTTTCCAATAACAGGAATCAGGCAGAGTTGTTTCAACATGACTGTACAGCACTTACCACAGTAGGACCCTTCTGATGGCCTCTGTGCCCTATTGTAATACATATAAGATGCAGATTTAAGTAACAGCTAGCAGTCCCTGTGGAACGAAACCTATCTTACTTACAGATAATTTATAATTGGGCATATGCTACAATAAGTCCAGCACAAGATAAAAGTGAAAAAGACAGGCACCATTAAATTAGGTTTAAAATCTGCAGCTTTTATTAAAAATCTACACGTGTGTTTAATGTTCAGCTGATCGTCAGCACCTAATCTAAAAATTCCAACCGCCATTCCCCAGCTAGTTAGCAAGGATTGGCCAGTCTAATATGCTGCACACTAGCTTTCACTTTCATTAACTATAAAGCCACTGCTTATACCATATGTTCGATTTCCCCCCCCTCCCGCCGCCTTATTGAGGTGTACTACTACATATTGCTATAGAGGGCTCACTTTCTCACTACTAAGGCTCTCTTTTCTTTAGCTCCAGTGACTTGTTTTCATGTAATGTAAAGTTTACAAATCATAAGTTATGACAAGAGTATTCATCCCAAAGAAGCAAATCCACCATCATTTCACTCTGCATGCACTGCTAAGAGTTTGGACAGCTCAAGGGATTAGCAATGGGAGGCAGAGATTTTCACCATTTTTATACACCATTTCATACACATGATGGTAGTGACCAAATGTGATCATCCAATAGCTATTGCAAATCTGAAAAGAAGTGACGTCTCAGATCATTTCCTAACAGGTTTTAAAAGTGAATATTTTACTTCAGCAGCTAGGCCAAACATTAATGGTCAGACGATGAATTACGCCTTCAGATCTAGAGGATTAGGTCAAAATTATAAGTGTAGGGAATCATGATTAAATAGTCTACCATATCCAGCACTGTGGAAGAACATTTGTGAGTAATTAGATTCATTTAAATTCCATACTGCTGTATTTCTCCTCTCTGTTTTAGGTCTTCATCTCACATCCAGGCTTTGGTACAGTGGGAAATATGAACTATAAAGCCCCAATACTGACTACTATCATTTATTCAGTCAAAAGGCACAAGACTTTTTGGCTAAGGGGGAAAGAGGGCTGTATTGTTTAATTCATTAGCATGTTGAATGGAAGACGCCTCCCACTTTGACACCTTGAGCAACCAGTGTATTGTACTCCTTCACAGCCTTCTCTGTTTGCAGGACTAGCACATCAATCCCATTTTTCTTGAGATAGTCCACAGTAGATGCTGGTACCTGAGGAAGAGGAAAGGAAAAGGTAAGAACAAATGCTAGATTCTTTTCCTTGGTTGCTCTGGTTCATAAAAATGCTTAATTACATCTCGTTTCAAAAGCAGTAAAATAAACTTGTGGTAATAACCAAATTGGTAATATGCTGGGAATAAACTTTGAATTTGTTATAGTGGAGAGAAAGGGAATTTTATTTCACTGTTTAATAATCGCTAAAGTATGTCCATCTTGTATTCCTTCTTCTCTAACATGTTCCTAAATACAATTCTGAACTGTACTATTAGGAGAAAATTCAGGAGATAGTGGTGGAAGTGGCTGTGAATTAATACGTGTAACAGAATACAGAACTTCAAGTGTGGAAAGCATTACAAGGACACCTCTGCCCATTTCACTCAGCCCACCAAGTTCAAAAAGCTGAAGTGACACTTGGCAATACCATTACTAGCCAGGGTAATCAATGACAGACTTAAATTATTACAAGGGGGGGGGAGGGGAGAAGAGCCGGTTTACAATCAGTTTTAAGGGTTTAAAAATTAACACATTGTTTAAAGATTTTCATTGTTGCTGCTATTCCTGCAGGTTGTAAACCCACTTACAGTTTGACACTGGGCTGCCAATGTATCCGTATCAAATGAGGTTACTTTCAGCAAATGTCTCTACCCCCAAAATGCTGATTCTACATTTTTTACAACTTTTTTCATAAGTGCTTCTGAGCTTTATAAAAAAACAAAAACAAAACAGGTTCAGATTATGGGGCTGAAGATGAACTAGACTGTTCTCTGTGAAGGTTAGAAATAATCTCTGCCTAAAGGGGGGGAAAAAAATCAGCAGTTCCAAGGTGTGGTTGTGTCAGACCAAAAACCTACCTGCAAGGCCTCGCTCATGCCACGACCGATCACTAAAGTTTTAACTCCCTTCTTGACAACTTCTTCAAGATCAGCTGGCTGCACACCTGGAGAATGCTAAGTTTGAAGGAAAAAAAGTGCTACAGTTTTCATGCTGAGAGCATCAAACAGCAACGCTTCATCTAAATATTTTCAACTGGCAGTGTCACATAGCATAGTAACGTTACAAGAA
This sequence comes from Emys orbicularis, assembly GCF_028017835.1. Taxonomy (NCBI): domain Eukaryota; kingdom Metazoa; phylum Chordata; order Testudines; family Emydidae; genus Emys; species Emys orbicularis. The sequence goes on from NC_088683.1 coordinate 353,944,818, forward strand.
CTAATTGACATCCCTTTCTTCCCAACACCCATTATGTTACACTAGCCAGTCAAAGAATACTCAAACAAGAGAACCCAGGCAGATCCATCATATCTGGTCAAGGCACTCTTACTGAAGGAATAGTGGAACTCTCAGAACCCATCCTCAAACCTCCTCCCTCCCCCCCAAGGGCCAATTTCCTCCAGGACATAAATGATTTCCTTCAGTAACAACCTCCCTCAGAACACCATCCTTGCCATCATACATTTCACCTCCCTATACACCAGCATCCCTCACCAGCCTCACTGCCTGCTTCAAATATTGACAAGACAATGAACACTACAAATCGCCACCTCAAACATCGCCAAACACCCATTTCATTCTCGCCCATAACAATTTTACATTCAACAACACTTTGTCCAAACCATCGGAACAGTCATGGGTACTAGGATGGCTCCCCAATATGCCAACCACTTCATGGGCCACCTTGAGGAAGAATTTCTGGAAAATTGAGGAAGAATTTCTGGCAAATTGTACCCCAAAACTGTTGATGTACGTAAGACATCAATGATATTTTTATCCTCTGGAAAGATGACCTAAACTCCCTCAGATTTCCACCACAACTTCAATAACAACCACCACCATCCATCCATCTCTAGAACACTCCCACACTAGCATCAACAATCCTGGACACCACAATCAGCTTCAACAAGGGAATCCTACAAACAATTATACACAAAAGCCACAGATCACCACGCTTACCTTCACACATCCACTAACCACCTCAAACACAATCTGTTTAGCAACAGCCTGGCACGCAGATAACACTGAATGTGCTCAGAAGAGAAAAGTTTGGGATACACACCTTAACACAATTAAAACTGCCTTCACTAAACAAGGATACTCCCCCAGAGAAGTAGATTGTATCATGGAATGGGCCACACAAACCACCTGAGAGAAGCTACTTCAATGCAGAATCTCCCCTCCACCTGCACACCTCTGGTTGTCATCTACCACCCCACACTGGAACCCATACTCGATGGGAACCACACCCTGAAATAAATCTTTCCTGAACACCCTCTTCTGGCCTTTAAACAACCTTGCAAAACTCATCAGCAGAAGCAAGCTCCATAGACCAGTACACATCAACTCAAAGTGGCACCAGACCCTGCCATAACGGATTCAACACCGATAGACACAGCTCCAATGATGCAATGATCAATATCCCTCACAATACACCTTTCAAGTTCCATGGGTCCTACACATACCTATTACATCATGTGGTGTACCTCATCCAGTGCATTAAATGCCCCAGTAACAACTATGTGGGTGAAACAAGACAATTGTTATGCTCCTGAATGAACTCTCACAGAAAACAAACAAACAAAAAAAACCACACCATACCACCCATAGGCAAATGCTTTTCATAAAATGATCACTCCATATCTGATCTCTCAGACCTTGTCCTCAAAGGACACCTCAAAGGTGCACAGTGCCTTCAAAAGATGAGCCTGGGGGCTTAAATTCATAACTTTGCTAAATGCTATAAGCCATGGACTCAAAGACACTGGATTTATGGCTCATTACAACAATCTGTAACCCACTAATCCTCCTTTCTTCCATGACTGCAGAAGTCTTAACAGCCATTTCACCTTGAATGGTCTCTTGCAATATGTTACCTCCTTAAGTTTAATAATCTTTTCTACCTTGTATTTGGATGTGACACTCTGGCCATGTCTATACTACAAATTTTTGCTACCACATTACATCAGCCTAAAGCCACCAGAGTTAGTATATCACCTGTGCACATGTATGCTTGGCTTCTTGCACTGGCACTGTGTGTACTCACCAGGAATACTTGTGTCGATACACAGTTCAGTGCACCAGTGGTAGGTATCCCAGTGTGCAACTCACCATCGTCTAGCACACAGTCTTTTGGGAAGTTATGACTATGCGTGGTGGGGCAAAAACTAGTGACGCAGGGGTGACTGGGAGCCAGGAGGGGTCAACGTCCCAGCATACAACTGTCTTCATCTCAAGGTCATCTATATCCCATAATTTTTGCACCTTTTAAAAAAAAATCCCATGAACTCGCACAGCCCTCCTCGCTGTCCACCATCTCGGACAGAAGCATGAAGCCTGCTCAGCTCTGAACTATTGTCATGAGCGTTGCAAGCATTGGATGCATCATTCTCTGGTATTTGCAGAGCTGCAAGAAGGACTAAATCAGCAGGGAACATGAGGATTTCCTGGAGGACAGATTGCTGTCAAACATAGAATCAATTCAGAGTAGTTGTTGGTATTCACAGAGCAGCTGCAGATGGTGGAGCACTGCTTCTGGGCCTGAGGAGCATGCACCCACTGGTGGGATCACAGCGTAATGCAGACTTGGGATGATGAGCCAGGGTTGCAGAACTTTCAGATGTGCAAGGCCACATTCCTGGATCTGTGTGCGAAGCTCTCCCCTGCCCTCCGGCGCAGGGACACCAGAATGAGGGCTGTACTAACAATGGAGAAGTGAGACGCTGTTGTACTGTGGAGACATGCAACACTAGATTGCTACCGATTAGTGGAAAAATAATTTTGGAATTGGAAAACCCACTATGGAGGCCATCGTCATGCAAGTGTGCAGAGCCATTAATAGTCCCTGGCAATGCAGGACTGTGACTCTTGGCAACGTGCAAGATACAGAGGATGGATTTGCAGCAGTTAGGCTCCCGAAGTGTGGTGGAGCGATAGATGGCGCACACATCCCTATTTTAGCACCAGAATACCTTGCCACAGCGTACATCAACAGAAATGGTTATTTTTCTATGGTTATGCAAGCACTGGTGGATCACCAGGGACAGACACTTCGTTGACCTCAGTGCTGGCTGTTCAGGGAAAGTGCATGACGCTCACATCTTTAAGAACACAGGACTGTTCAGAAAGCTACAAGCAGGGTCTTTCTTTCCCAACTGCCAGATTACCATTAGCAACGTTGATATGCCAACAGTGATCCTGGGGGACCTAATGCCCCTTGCCCATGACACCAAATACCAGCCACCTTGACAGCTCCAAGGAACAATCCTACTGGCTCAGCAGGTGCAGAATGGCAGTTGAATGTGCTGTTGGTAGATTGAAAGGAGGCTGGCATTGCTTACTCACAAGATTGGATCTCAGTGAGAAAAACATCCCAATGGTTATAGCTGTTTCCTGCATAATATCTATGAAGCAAAGGGAGGAAAAATTGGCGCAGAGACAGAGGTGGAGCAGCTGTCTGCTGAGTTTGAACAGCCAGACACAAAGGTTATTAGAAGAGCTTAACATGGAGATACGTGGCTCAGGGAGGCTTTGAAAGAGCACTTTAACAGTAAGCCACAGTAATGTGTTGTGGTGTACTGTGCTCTACCTGGTCCTACTGTTCTGGGAAGAATTGGGTGGTGCCTGGTGCATATATATGAACAGAACACTGTCAATACACCTATTTAATTTTGTGGTGCTTGCTGTACATTTGATTATTACACTGTTTTTGTCACTGAGCCTATGAGTTTTGTCACACTATACAAAACAAGTAAGTGGGCGCTTTCAATCCCACTAGGCACTCTGCAGCATATGTTGGGAACTAAGAATGAATTATTCCAAACAATACAATTTTACTGAGTAATGGAAACATTGCAGGTGCTATAATGGAGTTCTCCGTAGACTGCAAAGGGAAGCAAGCCCCTGACTGTTGAACCTGTAGTCCATAAGAGTCTGCAGCATCTGTGTTTGCTGCTAGCCGGTTTGCTGCAATGGTGCCTACTGAAGTTTTATTGTCAACTGGCATGGGAACGCGTCCTACTGTGGAAGAAGAAATGAGGCTGCCATCCCTAGAAGCCTTCAGGAGAGGATTGTAGGGTACCACCACAAAAGTTACATCAAGCTCTCTCAGGAGGATGCTGGGGCCATTTCTCTGTACATAAACAAACTGCTCTGCACAGCTGTCCTCCTCCCACCTAACTACAGGGGTATGAAAGGCAGATTACTCATACTAGAAGAGGTAGCGGTACAACAAGGAGAAGTAGAGTTAAGTAGTGAAAAGCTGTGTCCTGTTAAGTTGGAGGTGTCATCAGTACAATATTGTAATGGGAAATACATTTACACACTAACCCAAGGTTCCTTCCCCTTCTTGCCTGTGCTCGACTGACTGGACTGCAGTGGAGTCTCAAACAGATCCTGGCTCGTGGCATAGTTCGATCCTTTCCTAGTTGCATGTCCCCCATCCTCCTCCTCCTTGCTGTTCGCAGCAGCGACGTCAGGCTCCTCAGAGGTATCCAGGGTGGTCTGCGGGGTGCTAGTGGGCTCTTCACCAAATATGGCGTGCAGCTTTTTGTAAAACTGGCAAGTCTGTGGCTTGGCACCAGATCAAGTGTTGGCCTCTCTGGTATGCTGACAGTATACGGTGTGTCTGGATCATGTAGCCAGAATGATCAGCTGGGCACTTCCACGCAATAGAGAGCTGCTAGGTGGGCTCATCAAGCTGGACAATCAGGAAAAAGCACTTCAAAAATTCACAGGATTTTAAGGGGTGAGCAAAGGGCTTCCAGTCTCCATGACTGCTGGGCAATGGAGTTCACAACTGTGACCAGAGCAGTCACTGTTGAGCATTGTGAAACAGCTGCTGGAGGACAGTTAAGATCAACATAGGTAATGCAGCGTCTACACTCCTGCAGCAGCGATCTCAGTACAACCACCATGACACAATGACACTCGGAGAGGTAGTGTTAATGTGTTGCCGTGAGGGGGTGTTTTCAGCAATGGGAGACAAATTTAAGTATAGACATGCACAATTAGATTGACATAAGACACCTTGCCTCAACTTAACTTTGTAGCGTAAACCAGGCCACTGCGTATCTTTCCCAGACCTGAAGAAGAGCTTGGTGTAAGCTTGATAGCTTGTCTCTTTCACCAAGAGAAGTTGGTGCAATAAAGATTCTCACCCACCTTGTCTCTCTAATATCCATGGCTACAACAATACTGCAAAAGGAGGATACTCTAGGTAGTTTAAATGTACCAGTGAAAGAGGATTATCATCAATTGACCATATGATTGATATGCTAACATACTATATAGACCGCTATAAACTGAGAGGATGCGTAGCCCCTCTACACATTTATAAAGTATTTCAGTTTGGCAGCTAACGTCTAAGATACTAAAAATTAAATGAATACTGTCAGATTAAAATAACAGCAAAAGTTTAGTGTTAAAAATCAACAAAACCTTATTGAAGTTAATAGGATTACACAGCTGTGTAAGAGTAAAGTTTACCCCTCTCCTTTATAAAAAAAAAATAAAAATGCCCAGATTATTAAAACTGAAAATGTTAAATGCAACTTTCTACTTGTTTATATTTTTTATTTTGTGAATTTCATTCAGTATGGATAGTTATACTGGTCAGTTTTTACTTCATTGTATAGTCTGTTTCATTTTCTAGTTCTCTCATACTATCCTAATGCTGCAATGTTTGGTAGAGGAATGCTTAAATCCAAACAATGATTTTCATTAAAGAGATTAATCTCCTTAAAATATTTATGGAAGATTTTGACAATTAAAAAAGTGAATTTTTCACTGATCTACTCATTCCCTTTAACAACAACAACAACAAAAAACACACACCAAACCCCCCCCCCCCACACACACACTGTTTCAGAGATTTTTCCACTGTTTTTCCTACATTAACTTTTCTGCTGCTTCTGTCTATATAAGGTTAGCAGTAAATGTACCGTAAACACAAACAGAAGAACTATGCCTTGTATTTGGCTACAGTATGGTCTCTTTTCAATGTGAAAATTGTTACCATTAATCTATTCAAGTCTTTAAAGAGTTTAAAATATTCTTTAAGAATGTGACTGAGTGACTGACCATGTTTTTCTTTCCGTACAAAATAGGCAGCGCTGTAGCAGATCTTTGAACAATTCTTCTGGAAGACAATTATCAAAGGCACATATATGTGATCAGACAACCTGCTAACTGGCATAAACGTGGAACCGTTCCTTCCCTCCCAGAAAATATCCCATTCACTGTAGAAACTAAGGCCAAAGCATCAGCCTACAATGTAATAACATGGCTCTTGTTGTTTCACTAGTTTTCCAACTTTGCCCTCTGGCGGATACTCTGATGGTTTGGGGATCCACATTCCTTCCTTCCCCAATCTTCGGTATTACAGAGGACCAGACAGCTCTTTTCATTGCATGTCATCCTTGTTCTTTAATCACTGTGTGCTGTTATTGTCAGATTTATTTTTTAAGCAGGAGTCTTTCCCAGCTGAAGCCAACTTTTCACCAGCTCTTTAAGTTCCGAGTGAGGGAAGTCACCATGTTACAGCAATATTATCCTCTCCATTCTGCAATGCCATGTGACACCTGGGTCTCATCTTTAGTTCCTCAGGCTCGGAACGTGGCATAAACACCAGGCTGCTCTAGACCCAGCAAGGGAAATAGAGAGTTTGCCATCCCTTTAGCCTACGTAGGTTTGAATGCCCCCTCCTACACTACTCACCTTGTTACAGAGCCTTGCTGGGTGGACTTAACCATTTAAAAAAAGTGTGTTTATGAAAGAGAAAATTCCTTATGGGCCTTTGAGGTATGCTAGAAACCTTTGTGTACTTTAACAATAGTCACTTAGACCTAAATAAAAGGAAAAGGTATGGCTTAATGTAATTACAATAATTAGATAGCTGGTGAGGGTTCACTGCCTGTGATCAACACTTTGGAGACATTAAAGCCTTGGAACAAAACCAAAAAAGTTATTTTGTTTCCACAAAGATTCTCCGAGAGGGGCGCTGTTTCTTAACAAACAGATCTAACATGGGAGCAAATACATTATCCCAGTCAATTCTCCTGATTTGGGGGCTAGGGGAGAAAGAAACTGCAGTAGAATTTCTTTGTCTGTTGTTCTCTGTTCTCCACTCTACCTCTCAGGAATCTTGTTCCTTTTTTCCCATTAGCAGCTGGCACAGAAGTGCAGTCAGCCAGGGAGGTTGCCTTTTATCCCCCAGGGTTAAGGTCACATGGACTGTTAGTCCTTAAAGCTACAGAACCCTGCAGAGCCAGTTATGCAGTTTTCCCAAGGAGAGGACAATTACCTACAGGGCATCCATTTGTCAGCACAGCAGCAAAGGAAGCAATTTATTTCTAACAAGAGTGCAGAGCATGAGGGGCACCCTGGGTGACAGCACCTGTTGCAAAGGCTTCAGCCCCACCAATGGAAACATCCCCAGAGGAAGCACACCCTTGTCTGGGTCACGAGGCAAGTGTTGTGACTATCACCCAAACGTTCCCAGTCTGCTAATCAAAGAGAACCTTTTCCTAGCACTTTTGGAGCTGGGAAACCTTAGTTCTGTTCCCTTTTTTTGCTACTTGTTGTATGATCTTAGCCAAGTCACATAAGTGCTCCTTGCTTGCTTCCCTATCTGCAAGAGGAGAATAATACTTAAGTACAGAGCTTTAAAAGTGACCTGCAAAGGGAAAAATATGGGTGTGTTTTTGCTTCTTGATAATGTAGAAAGAAAGTCTGTTTTTTCTTGTATTTTTTTTTTTAACGTTATAGATTTCAGGAATGTTGCATCTTATTTTCCCTGCGTTAGCTGGAGGAGTCCTCAGATGAGGCTACTATGAACTTAAAGCTCTCAGCCTTCAGCTGAAGGGTGCTTGTTTGAATCTTTATAAAGAGCATATTCCTCCCAAGCATATTGTAGGTGTTAACAAAACACAAGTTTAAAACAGTCTAACTAAAAATCACTTCCTGTTCAATTAATCAGGTTTCATTTGCATGACTTCTCTGCTATTATAAACCTTCTCGTTCTCCAGTCATCCAGAGATTCTTAAAGGAAAAAATAGTGTAGTTAAGATCTGAATTTCTAATGTAAAAAGAAAAAACAAAAAATGGACCCCTCACTCTCCTTCAGGCCCTTCTTCTACATAATAAAGTAACACAATTAAAAAAAAAAAAAGGAATGGGGGGGTGTCACTAATCCATATTTTCCCCCTTTGCCAGTCACTTAAGATCACTACACAAAGAGCACTATACACCTCTACCCCGATATAATGCAACCCGATATAAGACGGGTTCGCATACAACGCGGTAAAGCTCTGACATGCTGCTCTGAGCAGCGTGTTAAGGGTGCCGGGCTGGGCCGGGGCTGAAGGGTTAGATAAGGAGCAGAGGGGCTCGGGGGCAGTGGGTCTCAGGGTCTAGGAAGCAGGAGCTGTGGGGGGGCAATTTGGGGGGCCCCGCAGTCCCAGAGTGGCCCAGGGGATTAGCGGGGGGCTGGGAGCAGCCTGCTCCGCTTCCCTCGCCCCGGCCCCAGCCGTGTTGCTCAGGGGAGGGAGCTTGGGGGAAAGTATCCCTCCTGCACTCACCAGCAGCGGCGGAAGCGGAGCAGCCCGGCCCCAGCCCGCTCCACTCCGCCAGCTTCCAGCCGCAGCGCTCCGCTTCCCGCCGCAGGTGAGTGCGGAGGGCGTCCTTTCCCCAATCTCCCCGCACTCACCGGCAGTGGGAAGCGGAGCACCGCGGCTGGGAGGTGGCGGAGTGGAGCGGGCTGGGGCCGCGTTGCTCCACTTCCCACCGCTGCCGGTGAGTGCCTGTCAGGGGTGGGGTGTGTGGATAGGGGTCGGAGCAGTCAGGGAGCAGGGGGGGTGGGGTCCTGGGGGTGATTAGGGACAGGGGTCTCTGGAGGGGGCAGTCAGGGAACAAGGAAGGGGGCCAAAGCAAGTTTGATATAACACGGTCTCACCTATAACACAGTGAGATTTTTGTCTCCCGAGGACTGTGTTATATCGGGGTAGAGGTGTATACTGTAAGTATCAAACTAATATTCAGTGCTGGAAGAAATTTCTCTAAAAAGATTCTATATTGAGCTCCTAAACAAGGGCTCCAGGCCTGAAACTGGGTTCACACCAGGCCAATTGTCTTCAGTGGGGTTCTGTGTGTCCCCACACAAGATATAATTGTAGGTTCAGGACCAAGAGCATTAGTCCTGGTCTACATATAAAACTTTTGTAACCATTTAACTTTTGGTTAGGGGTGTGTGGGGTTTTTTGCTGATATAGTTATACCAGTACAACCTCTACTTTGAGAACACAGTTATATTAGCATAAAGATTGGGGTAGGCAAACTACGGCCCACAGGATTGCCACCCCCGTGGCGCCGCAGGCCCTGTGCTGCTCCCGGAAGCTGCCGGCACCACGTCCTTGCAGCCCATGGGGGAGGGGTAGCAGCGGGCTCCATGCGCTACCCTCGCCTGCAGGCACTGCCCCCGCAGCTCCCATTGGCTAGGAATGGGGAACCGCGGCCAGTGGGAGCTTTGGGGGAGGTACCCGCAGGCGAGGGCAGCGCCCGGAGCCCTCTGCCCCTCCCCTCCCACCCAGGAGCCGCAAGGACATGGTGCCGGGCGCTTCCGGGAGCAGTGTGGGGCCAGATCAGGCAGGGAGCCTACCCTGGCCCCGGTGCACGCTGCTGCTACCCCGGAGCCACTCCAGTTAAGCAGCGCCAGGCCAGAGCCTGCACCCCAAACCCCTCCTGCACCCCGCATTCTAACCCCCTGCCCTGAGCCCTGAGTCCCCTGCTGCACCCCGCACCCCTCCTGCACCCAACCCCCTGCCCTGAGCCCCCTCCCACACTCCCTCCTGCACCTCAACCCCCCGCCCTGAGCCCCCTTGTATACCCTGCACCCCTCCTGCATCTGAACCCCTTGCCCTGAGCCCCTTCCTGCACATAGCACCCCCTTCCACACCCCGCACTCCCTCCCGCACCCCAACCCCCTGCTCCAGCCCTACATTCATGGCCCTGCAGGCAATTTCCCCACCCAGATGTGGCCCTTGGACCAAAAAGTTTGCCCACCCCGATAAAGATGCTTTATCCTGGTATAACTTATTTCCCTTCCCATAGCAGAATAGCTATACCAATATAAGCACTGTTATATTGATATAACTACATCCACATTAGAGGGGTTGTATTGCTTTAACTGTATGGTTTTCAAACAGCAATCAATTTGCAAATACCAGAAGATAATAAGGTGATAAGTAACAGCACAGATTTGTCAAACCAACCTAATGGCTTGTTACCCTGTCAAAGAAAGCTTTGTAGATAGGAGGGAAACAGTAAATGTGGTAAATCTTGACTTTAGTAAGGCTTTTGATATGGTCTCACATGACTTTCTCATAAACAAACTAGGGAAATATAACCTACATGAAGCTACTGTAAGGTGGGTGTATAAGTGGTTGGAAAACCATTCCCAGAGACTAGTTATCAGTGGTTCAATCAAGCTGGAAGGGCTGATCGAGTGTGGACCCATAGGGATCAGTTCTGGGTTTAGTTCTGTTCAATATCTTCATCAATGATTTAGATAATGGCATAGAGTACAATTATAAAGTTTGCGGACGATACCAAGCTGGGAAGTGTTGCGAGTGCTTTGGAGGATAGGATTAAAATTCAAAATGATCTGGACAAACTGCAGAAATGGTCTGAAGTAAACAGGATTAAATTCAACAAGGACAAATACACAGTCCTCCAATTAAGAAGAAGCAATGAGTTGTACACATACAAAATGGGAAATGACTGCCTAGGAAGGAGTACTGCAGAAAGGGTTCTGGGGGTCACAGTGGAGCACAAGCTAAATATGAGTCAACAGTGTAACACTGTTGCAAAAAAAAAACCAAACAAACAAAAAAAAAAAAAAACAAACAAACAAACAAAAAAACCACAACACACACACCCACACCCCAAACACCATTCTGGGATGTATTAGCAGGGGTGTTGTAAGCACGATATGAGAAGTAATTCTCCATGCTCTACTCCACGCTGATTAGGCCTCAACTGGAGTATTGTGTCCAGTTCTGGACGCCACATTTCTTAGCTCCCACTACTGGCAAATACAGCAGTAACTGTTCCCAAGAAAGCTCTCTTAGCCCCCACTTTAAAATATACTAAACAATGTACTTACATTTGTCCCGGTTTCTCTCCAATCCCAGGTTCGGCTCCCTCCTGGCCACACTTTGCAGTCCTTATAAGTTGTAGAACAACCTTTCACCATCATCTGACCCCATGAAAGGGAAGCGATTTCAGGGGAAGACATCACCAAATTGAAAAGGTCTGAAATAAACAACATTATCTACATGGCACCATAACATGTATGGCGCTTATCAGAAAAATAAGTCTTCATGCCCTGAGGAGCTTGGAATGTAAGTAAATACAGATGTTACTCACAATGAGTGCTAAGGAAGGAGGGATAGTCTTGTGGTTAAAGCACCGGATTGGGGCTCAGGAGATGTGTGTTCAGTTCTCAGCTCTGGCAAAGGCTTCATGTGGGACCTCAGGCAGGACATTTAACCTCTTGGTGTCTCAGATCCCCATCCGTAAAACAGGGATGATACTACTTCTCTATCTCACTGGGGTGTTGCAAAGATAAATCCATAAATTATTGGGTGATGCTCAGATACTATGGTAATATCAACACTTAGATAGATGGTTATGGTGCCTAAGATGGGCAGGAGGAGGAGGGTAAAATGCAAGATATTTGCCTTGTTAGCTTTGAATTAAGGTTCAAATGTATTCAGTAGAACAAGGAAAGATAGCTGTATGCTATACAAAGAACTCACTTTTAAGAATGTTTGCGTACTGGATTGTTTCTTCCACCCTCCCTTTTCCCCCGCTTGTGAGTGGGGTCATTGTGCAGAGAATGGATGGCTGAAAGCTATTACACCATTCCTTTGTCAGTCTACTTTAGGCATTTCTAATGCACCCATCTGGAGGATGGCGTGGACTGCACTCTCAGCAAGTTTGCAGATGACACTAAACTGGGAGGAGTGGTAGATACGTGGGAGGGTAGGGATAGGATTCAGAGGGACCTAGACAAATTAGAGGATTGGGCCAAAAGAAATCTGATGAGGTTCAACAAGGACAAGTGCAGAGTCCTGCACTTAGGACGGAAGAATCCCATGCACTGCTACAGACTAGGGACCAAATGACTAGACAGCAGTTCTGCAGAAAAGGACCTAGGGGTTACAGTGGACGAGAAGCTGGATATGAGTCAACAGTGTGCCCTTGTTGCCAAGAAGGCTAACGGCATTTTGGGCTGTATAAGTAGGGGCATTGCCAGCAGATCGAGGGACGTGATCATTCCTCTCTATTAGTCATTGGTGAGGCCTCATCTGGAGTATCGTGTCTAGTTTTGGGCCCCACACTACAAGAAGGATGTGGAAAAATTGGAAAGAGTCTAGCGGAGGGCAATAAAAATGATTAGGGTGCTGGAGCACATGACTTATGAGGAGAGGCTGAGGGAACTGGGATTGTTTAGTCTGCAGAAGAGAAGACTGAGGGGGGGGGATTTGATAGCTGCTTTCAGCTACCTGAAAGGGCGTTCCAAAGAGGATGGATCTAGACTGTTCTCAATGGTAGCAGATGACAGAACAAGGAGTAATGGTCTCAAATTGCAGTGGGGGAAGTTTAGGTTGGATATTAGGAAAAACTTTTTCACTAGGAGGGTGGTGAAGCACTGGAATGGGTTACCTAGGGAGGTGGTGGAATCTCCTTCCTTAGAGGTTTTTAAGGTCAGACTTGACAAAGCCCTGGCTGGGATGATTTAGTTGGGAATTGGTCCTGCTTTGAGCAGGAGGTTAGACTAGATGACCTCCTGAGGTCAACTTCCTACCCTGATATTCTATGATCACAGTCTGATCTAGGCAGTGATCAGGGACAGTGAAGAAACAAGAAAGGAACAAAATGATCCCTTTCCCACAAAACCAGGAAGGGCAGCGAGGGGAAGCCATGCTGTCTTTATAGCACCAGAGATGGATCTCTGATAGTCTTCCACTAGGTCTCAGCTCATCACACAGCTGATAGGGTGGCAGGTACTACAGAAATGCTTTAGATCGGCTTGATAGATGTTAGACCACCATCCTAGAGATTTGTCTTTCTGTCCTTCCAGTTCCTGAGTGGAGTGGGCTGAAAACAACCCGTTTTCTATTGAAATGCTATCTCTGCACTGAAGAGAGCTCTGTTCATTCTGTTCCAACTGATGTGAAGAGTGGACTCTCTTTATAAGGTAAATAGTAAAAAGGCCCTTTAATTAAATGTATGGAATTCAACCACACACTTAAAAACTACATTCTCTTCTCCAGTCTATCCAGATGTCCACTCAGAGAAATATTTCCCCATCCTGAAGTTGTGTTAAATTGTTCAAATTCGACAGCAAGGAGGCCTGGTGTTGCTGATTAATGAGAGAGTCCTCACAAAAGAGCAATCTCTGGATTAACAGATTTTCAGTCCTCTTGGAAAATCTTAAGGAAAAACCTGCTAACATTTGCACAAAGGCTCAAATAACATTACAGTAACCTTGCAATGCAACCCCTCTCCCCCCTTACACACACCAAGGGGAACTATGGTACCAGACAGACAGTAGATACTCTTCTTTGACTGCCAAGAATGAATTTGAGTTTGCTGCCTCAAGTGTCACATCAAGAACAAACAGCACTACTACTTGGGACTCAGCAAAGGCTTTAGACTGCCTCAGCATTTATGCTTATAGCATGATAATAGGACAACTTTTTTTGTTGCCTCCTTCCGAAGCTAAGGACAAAGTGCCTGATACCCTTGTGCGCAGGGGATGTCCCCTGCATAAGACTACAGCTCTACCAGCTTTGTGTTCTTTCGGTTCTCTCAGTACATGTCTGCAATCAATGCCATGGAGCCAGTTTCCCTTCACATGGAGACTCAAATCTTCATTTCTGAGAGGTATGTGAAGTGAGGCAGCAACAGAAGAAAAAAGGAAGAACAAGGGCAAGTCTCAAGACTGGGAATGGCTGAGCCATTACAAACATTGAATCTATCTCCCCATGTAAGTACTCTCACACTTCTTATCAACCTGTCTGTACTGGGCTATCTTGATTATCACTTCAAAAGTTTTTTTTTCTCTTAATTGGCCTCTCAGAGTTGGTAAGACAACTCCCACCTGTTCATGCTCTCTGTATGTGTATAGCTCCTCAATATATGCATCCGAAGAAGTGGGTTGTAGCCCACGAAAGCTTATGCTCTAATAAATTTGTTAGTCTCTAAGGTGCCACAAGTACTCCTGTTATTTTTGCGGATACAGACTAACACGGCTGCTACTCTGAAACCTCAATATATGTTCCATTCTATGCATCCGAAGAAGTGGGATGTAGCCCACGAAAGCTTATGCTCAAATAAATTTGTTAGTCTCTAAGGTGCCACAAGTACTCCTGTTCCTTTCTCAAGACAAAGGAGATCAGTCACTCCCCTCTGTTCACCCACTCAGACCAAAGAGCAGAACATGTAGACATTAGCTCTGAACAGCAGAGTTTCTGCATGAAATATTTGTGACGGTTTACTAAGAAACAAGTATTATGGAGTTACAATAGCTTGAGATTATACAGAAGGGAGTTAGGTAACAAATGATTAGAACTAGATCTAAAGAGGGGTATGAAAAACTTTCCATAGGAAGAGAGGTTGAAATAACTGGGTCTGTATAACAGAGACAGGACATAACATGAATGGAATAGAGAATGTACATCAGGAGCTCCTATTTGCCTTTCCAATAACATAAGAATAAAGGAGGCATTTACTGAATTTGAAAGACAAAACTTAAAACTAGTTAAAGGAAATATGTATATATTGGGAATAATTAGGCTATGGAATTTATTGCCACAAGATAGCATTGAGGTAAACAGCTTAATAGTATTCAGGAGGGCACCTAAAAGTTGCATTTAAAAAACAATTATTTTTAGAAGGAATAAGTCTCCATTATTTTGGGCGTTATCCCTTAACTGTCCACTATGGGTTGCCCTGTATGTTCTTTTGAAACATGAGGTACTGTCTAAGGTCAGAGACAGGATACCAGGCCCCCTTCTGATCTGCTATAGCAATTCCTATTTTCCTAAGAATTGCAACTGTCCAGGCAAGTTAGTGGAGGAATGGATGAGGATTCCAGCCATGACATGCATAACAGGGCAGTGTTAGAGAGCTGATTAAGTTAGGTAGATTTGCAAACATAGGCAATATGGGAAGACAGACTTAAAATCAAGGATGATGCCTAGGTTACAGACTGTGTGGAGGCAATATAAGAGGTTTTGGCAGGAGACGTAAATCAAGGGGGAAAATGGAGTTGTGTGTGAGGATGCTTTTCTTGCCCTTTCGCTATCTTTGAGACATTGAGAAAGTAGGTTAAGATGAAACCACGTTGTACGTGATCAAAACAGGCAGAAATCATTAGAAATATCCGAGGATGTGAACAGTTGGTAACATCAGCATAATAGTGGCAAGTACATTTAAAGTCTGACAGAAGTTCACACAAGAAGAAAATAGAAAGAAAACAGCAGTGGGCCAGGAATTAAACCTAGTGGAACTCCAAAGAAGAGGTGTGGGACCAGATCTTGAGGCAGCTAAATATGCAGATAGATGCCAAATGTGATTTTCAAAAGCACCTAGGCACTGAACTCCCAGTGGAGTTAGACCTTGGTGCAGAGTACCAAGAGGCAGAGTGATCAGAAAGGTAGGTATGGCAGGAGGGGATCAGAGATAACTGTGCATTGAGATGGTAAAGGAGAGCAAAGTGGTTCATAAAAATCCAAGCCTGGCCTGAGATCAAGGAGGATGAGAACAAAGGAGTCAATCACCATCAAAGAATTCTCACTATGGAGGAGAGCAGTTAGTATGCTCTGTTCAGAGCATACTAACTTTTCCTCAAGACTGCTGAGAGAGGGGTGGATAGATAGGCGAGATAAGGTGACCTTTTTTATGCACTTGGAAAAGGGGAACAGTAGAGATGGTGCAGCTGTTAAGAGTCAGGGTTATGGGAGGTTTATAACTAAAAAACAATGGTTGGACAGTTATATAGGGAACAAGAGGAGGGGCAGGATTAAATTATAGAAGAGAAGGGGATCAGAAGAGGAGGCAGATTTTAGGGTTTAAGAATCAAAAAGTTCTGATTTAGGAAATGATTAGTTTAGCTTCATTGTTTAATCTGGAGAAAGTAAACTAGTGAGCAGATTGCTCCAGGCATAAGGGGACCATGACAGAAGGCACAAAGCTGAGAATGGTAAAAAGAAGTGAAGGACAAAGAACTGGGAGGAGAGTATGGAGTGGGGAGGGAGGGATGGGGGAAATGGGAGAATTGAGAACAGAAACACAGAGCCCTTATGGAGAGGATAAAACACAGGAATGATATATGGGACTAATTTCTGCCTCCTTCCTCCGACATTTGATGGTGTGTCCTAATTTTAGGACAATCACGCATTTGGTATTTAGCAAGCTGAATCCTAGTAGTACTACTGATCAAGGACCTATGTCCCCATGGGGCCATCTGGGAGAAAACTGTCCAAATACTCACCAGCAACCACACAACAAAAACACTAACCCAGGAACCTATCCTTGCAACGAAGCCCGATGCCAACTCTGTCCACATATTTATTCAAATGACAACATCATAGGACCTAATCACATTAGCCACGCCATCAGGGGCTTGTTCACCTGCACATCTACCAATGTGATATATGCCATCATGTGCCAGCAATGCCCCTCTGCCATGTACATTGGCCAAACCGGACAGTATCTACGCAAAAGAATAAATGGACACAAATCTGACATCAGGAATCATAACATTCAAAAACCAGTAGGAGAACACTTCAACCTCTCTGGTCACTCAGTAACAGACTTAAAAGTGGCAATTTTGCAACAGAAAAGCTTCAAAAACAGACTCCAGCAAGAAAGTGCTGAGCTTGAATTAATATGCAAACTAGATACCATTAACTTGGGTTTGAATAGAGACTGGGAGTGGCTGGGTCATTACACATATTGAATCTATTTCCCCATGTTAAGTATCCTCGCACCTTCTTGTCAGCTGTCTAAAATGGGCCATCTTGATTATCACTAGAAAAGTTTTTTTCCCTCCTGCTAATAGCTCATCTTAATTAATAAGCCTCTTACAGTTGGTATGGCTACTTCCACTTTTTATGTTCTCTGAATGTATATATATCTTCTTACTATATGTTCCATTCTATGCATCTGATGAAGTAGGCTGTAGCCCACAAAAGCTTATGATCAAATAAATTTGTTAGTTTCTAAGGTGCCACAAGTACTCCTGTTCTTTTTGCGGATACAGACTAACAAGGCTGCTACTCTGAAACCTGTCCCTTCTTATTGCATCCTAAGCAGTGTATCTGAATGTCAGCACCCAGAACAAGAGCCTAGTTTATGGGAATTAGCCAACTGCCCATTATAGGTGCATTCAAACAGCTGTGATAGGTTGCTAAAGCAGAAGGAACATACATTCCTCTTTCTACTGCTGTTTAACCAACACCTGATTCTGCCACCTTTATGCATAATAACTATCTAACTAACATACCTATAATTAAGGCTGCCCAAGTTTGTCACTGAAGTCACAGAATCTGTGACCTCTGTGACTTCTGCAGTGCCGGTGCGCCTGGCTCAGGGGCAGCTCAGGCAGCCAATGTACCAGGCGCACAGGTCACTGCTGGGGCAGTCTCAGGCCACCGTGCCCACAGCAGCAGAGTTTGGGTGTGCAATGGGGAGGGGTTGGGGCATGGGACGGTGTGAGGCGGGCTCTGGGTGGCGCTTACCTGGGGGGCTTCCTGGAAGCAGTGACATCCTCCTCGCTCAGCTGCTAGGTGGAGGTGTGGACAGGCAGCTCTGCACACTACCTCCACCCAGAGCACTGGCTTTGCAGCTCCCTTTGGCTGGGAACTGCGGCCAATGGGAGTTGCGGGGGCGGTGCCTACAGGTGGTGGCAGTGTGTAGAGCTGCCTGACCATACCGCTGCTTAGGATGGAGCTGAGTGAGGGGGATGTCGCTACTTACAGGGAGCCTTCCAGCCAGGTAAGCGCTGCCTAGAGCCCGTCTCAATCCGTCCCGTGCTCCTGCCGCACCCAAACTAAGTCTGCTGCTGCTGGAGGGAAAAGAGGGAGGCACAGAGGCAGGTATTCAGCCTGCCGGCCCTGCCAACCCCATCCCCCCCGCACCAGTGGGTGTCCCTGGCCGCACACTACTGCTGCCCGCCTACCCACCCCCAGCACCAGCGGGGGTCCTGTGCTGCATGCTGCCACCCCCCCCTCCAGCACCAGCGGGGATCTCGGGCAGCTCCCACCCCAAGTTTTAGTCATGGATATTTTAAATAAAAGTCAGGAACAGGTCATGGGCCATGAATTTTTGTTTACTGCCCGTGACCTGTCCATGACTTTTACTAAAAATGGCCATGACTAAAATCTAGCCTTATTTATAATCACTGGACTATCCTTCCTTATCATCATATCTTACTCTGCTTGTAGCCCCACCAGCTGAGTAAAACACTCCCCAGCATGAGGATGGCAGAACCAGGCTCGCAGCAAGCAAGATGTTTGGGGGTGACGTCTCTGGAACAGGAGACAGGACGGAATGTTGGAAACAGGATGGAACGTTGGCACTGGCAGATTCTGTGACAGTTGGCTCCTCCTGATGGGGAAAAGCTGCCTTTGATGCCCAAAGGAAACCCCATCTATTCCCCCCCCCCACGTCAGCCCCCCACCCCCGTGGAAACGCCATTTACCCCTCACATTCCAGCCCCCTCATGGAAACCCCATTTACCCCTCCCCAATCCAGCCCCCCTATGGAAACTCCATTTATCCCCCTCATGGAAACCCCATTTACCCCTCCCCACTCCAGCCCCCCCATGGAAACCCCATTTATCCTCCACCCTGTCTGGGGAAGAGAAGAGTACAATTTACCCCGCCCCCCCCCGAACACGCCAGTTACCCCACGCCCTCCAGAGTCACGCGCAGGACGTTTAACCGACCGCCCCGCGGGAGGCAGGCTCCTATTCACCCCTCCCGATCCCAGGGCAGCCCGTTCACCTCTGCCCACGCCTGAGACATGGGCACGCACCCCTGCCTGCCAGGGGGCCTGTCCTTACCCCAGCCCCCGAGGGGGGGGTGTTTACTGTCCCCTCAGCCAGCCTGGCCACGCCCCCTTGGGAACACCCCGCCAGCGCCCCCCACTCACGCTGCAGGCCCACCTCCGCTCGCCCCCTCCTGTCAGGAGAGCTGCAGTGGCCTCTCTGCCCGGGGGGACACGCCCCTCCCCCGCTCATTGGCTAGCTCCCCGACACAGGCCACGCCCCCCGCGCTGTAGCCTCGCCCCATCCCGCGCTCCGAGAGTAACAGGAGCTGACTCCTCCGTCTCGATCTGATTGGCTGCCCCAGACTCCGTCCCCGCCCTCCCTCCTTCCCCCGCCTTGTTTTCGTTCCCGTGTCACACGAGGCAGGCGGGGGAATAGCCGAGTACGGCCGTTCTGGCCGGCGCTCCGCTGTTGCATTGTGGGATAGTGGCGCCGGGGAGCGGGGTCCTCCAAGCGCGGCTCGCCAGCGCCCCCCTCTCTTCCCTCCCCGTCTCCTTCTCCATCCTCAGGTCCAAGATGGCGGCGGTGGCGGCTCCTACGGCTCCATCTCCGCCTCCCCCGCCCCCGTCGGGCCCGTGCTGCCCCGGCTCGTGGCCGAACTTCGCCGTGGTCTGCTCCTTCCTGGAGCGCTACGGGGCGCTGCTGGACCTGCCCGAGCTGCCCTTCCCCGAGCTGGAGCGCGTCCTGCAGCCGCCGCAGGAGCCCGGGGACCAGGGTAAGCGGCCCGGACGCCCCCTCCCTCACAGACCGGCGGGGGGGCTGGGGCTATCCCCCCCGCCCGCGGCCCCGGGGGAGGAGCGCACCGAGGGGAAGGAGGAGCCTGGCTTCCCCGGAGTGAAGCTGGGGGGGAGGGGAGACTTCTGCTGTGTCCTTCCCCTCCCACCTCCCCCCCCCGGGTCCAGGGGGAGCAGCTGCTGGGGCGGGAGGTTTCTTTCCCCAGCCCCACCGGAGGAGTCTGTGAGGGGAGAGCTTCCTCATTCCGGCGCCTGCCCCCTCCCCCTGGGCCCTGTGGGGGCTGGGAGCCCCTTCCCCGTGCCCCCCCCCCCTCTCTGAACAGGGGGCGAGTCCCGTGCGCTGCTGCCCCTCCGGGCTCTGTGTGAGGGAGAGGAGAGACCAGACCTGCCCGCCCCCCTGTGCAGATGTTGCACCCCCCCGTGTGTGTAATCTTCATCTTACCCCACTTCCCATTGGGTTGGGGGCTAAGCGTGTCCCGCCCCCTACCTGGACCGGCGGAGGGAAGGGTTACACGCTCCCCTGTCTTCTTTCAAGCTGCTCCTCACTCACGCTGGTCGTCGTCCCCCCCCCCCCCCCGTCCCTCCCTCCAGTAGGTTGCAGGGAATGGGATGTTGACATGTTTAGGATGCCGGACTCCCGTGTTCCCCAGTCCCTGATGTGTGAGGTGATGGCGGGGGAAGGGCAGGGCAACAGAAGAGCCGGGGGGAAGGAGAGATGCACAGAGACCGAAGGGAAAGGTGCTTGTTGCTCTTGTTCTCTGTCTAGTATTGGTGTGGTGGTTACTTGTGCTCTCTTGCCACATAGAGACCGAGGAGCCTCAAGGCGCATGCTCCCCGGCCCCATAGAAACTTCCTGCTGCTAGAGAATCCCAGCTCAGGGTTGCTGCTGGCTCAACAGTCCCGTCTCCCCCCCCCCCCCCCCCCAAAAAAAAAAACAACCAACAATAACAACCCATCATAAAGCTCCCTCCATGTGTATTTATTGCAAATCGGGTCCACAGCATTGGTCTGTTCTGGTGAGAATTCTTTGCTCATGCAGTGCAAACATTGTATTTGTATGCTTATCATAGAATATCAGGGTTGAAAGGGACCTCAGGAGGTCATCTAGTCCAACCCCCTGCTCAAAGCAGGACCAATCCCCAGACAGATTTTTATCCCAGTTCCCTAAACGGCACCCTCAAGGATTGAACTCACAACCCTGGGTTTAGCAGGCCAATGCACACCTACAAACAAAACAAAACATCAGCCAAGGTTCATTTAGTTACTGCCTCCTTAAGATGTCCAGTATCACTTTTTTTCATGTAAACAAGACACTTATAAATGCAGTGGCCATTGCCTGGGTCTTGCAGCCTACACTACTAGTATCTCAAATAAAAGAATTTTTCCTACTTCCCTAAGCCTTCAGCATGTTTTTTTGGTATGTAAAGGAATATTTTAAAAAAGAGGCAGTATACTCAAATTGACAGTTTACTTTTTGTACTTCAAATAGCATTTGTGGTGAAAATTACAAATCAAATTTAAAGTTTTCAATTTTAATTTAAGATCTTGTAAGTTCTGTATTTTTAAAAACTGACTTTTAACCTTACAATAGCCTTTAATTGCATGATTAAAACACTTTTTTTAATATACAGTGATCATCACCAAGAGTTTTCTTTATAGTTTATTAATTGAAAGCCTCTAGCTGTGTCCTATAGGAGTTTATATATTAGATTGTCTATAAGATGTTGTTACGTGATTTCAACCCACTCCTGATCCCATAGATCTGAAGGAAGAATGGAAAGCAAACCAATAAATGTTTTTAATGTCTGACCCAATATTGGAGGAAATTTGAACACTTAAACTCTAGCTTAACTTTTTTAATTTTTTGGACATTTATTTGGACAAGGTGAAAAGGTGCGTGTGATCATGATTATGGTGGCTGTGTCTTTCAGGGAAGTAAATGTGTGGAGATGGAAAACAAAAGCTTAGATGACCATCTTTTAGGGTTTTGGGGGAAACTTGTGTGGTGGTTATGCCAAAAGGAAAAAACAAGCCGTTGAACTACGTTTGTGAGGACTATTGTCCTCTGCATGTGTTGTACTATTTTGTTATCTTATCAAAAGATGCATCTGTATATTTTTTGTAACACTGTTGTGAAGACTAAATTTAATTTCCATTATTTTATAAAATTATTTTTGAGCCTTTAATAATAATAAAAAGCTTTACATGGACATAAGCTTAAAACAAATTTTGTTTCCTGTTACTAAATTGACTGTTAAAATTGGAAAAAGTTAATCCTTTCCCCCTAATACTTGCTGTTTGTTTACTGTATGCAATTCAGCTTGGGTAGCAAAATTAAGCTGGTTAATTTAAATGTCTGTGTAATCAGTTTCACTTTCTGTTTTTATGCACTAGCACACTTGTGCAGTGTTGAGGTTTCAAATAGTGCAGAGTGCATGTTTAAATCCAGACAAACTGTTTTAATGAAACACATTTTAAATACCGGTTGTGTTTAAGAAGTTTTTACAAAACCTATTTTTGGCCCTAACCTACCTGATAGTGTCTTAAAGGCTATTTCTATGCTAGGAGCTAAGGGGGGATTCCCCACTCACATTAATATACTTGTACTAGCTTGAGGACAGCTAGTGGGCTAAAAATAGTAGAGTAGTCATGGTAGCATAGGCAGTGGTGAGTGGCAGCTTGGGCTAGTCGTGGTTAGTATGTATCCACAGTGTTCAGGTGTGAGGAGATGGTTTGAGGAGACTTAGCGCGAATATGTCTAACACAAGCTGGGAATCTTACTCTTACCTCCTACTGTAAACATTGCTGCTGTCTTAATTCAGGCGTAACATTCATGTCTTATTTCAGATGTAGAATCAATAGTAAATCAGTGTCCAGACAGTTCTTTTACTGAGAGGTTTTAACACTTACTACTCACTTAATCCTACCCCCACCCCCCAAAAAAAGAAAATAAAATAAAAAAGAGAGAAAGAGAGCAAAAAAATTCATAGGGAAAAAACAGTGGCAAAATGCCTTATGTCTGCTTGCAGTTTCTTTATATATATAATGTTTTACATGTTGTAACATTAAAAAAAAAAAAAAATTGGGGGGGGGGGGAGTTGTATTGGTGTATTAACAGTGATGCTGTAGTTTGGTAGTGAGCACTCTATCTCAAATCTCTCCAAAAATTCCTTCCAAGCTGAAATTTTTCATAGGCTTATGGCTTAAGACACAGAGCCTTTTGGAGCATATGTGTAAAACTTGTTTAAGCAATTTATTTTTCATTATATTACATTCAAACCTTTATTCAAATGTTCAGGTAGAACAACTATATATGAACTCAATAATGAACTGTTCTACATTCTGTAGTTCTATAAAAGCGATCAAGAAAATCCTGCCTGCTAATGAGTGAGAATGGACAAGCTATGGGTATTTTTGTTCTAAGGAAACAAGGTATAATTTCTACTTTCTGACTTTCTGTTCCCATTATCAAAAAAGGATGTTTAGGGGTGCAAAGGAGAGATTTGGTAGTTGCCTACTTGACTATCAAATAATATTGATTCTGATACGTTACTGTTGAAGTTTAAAAAGTTACTATTGCTCAGTCAGCATTTGTGCAGTACTATATTGCCTCTGTATATGACTATATCAGGAAATATATTGATCACCTCTACACCCAAGTATTAATAGCTTTCTTTTTGTAGTCTGATCTGGTTAGATATTATGCTAATTTACATAGCACCAACAGTATGCTAAGTGCTTTGAAGGCAAGTACTAAGACAAGGCCTTCCCCAAAGAACTGAATCCTTCCTATATTACAGTATACAAATGAAGGATGGGAGATCATGACAAACAATGTGATTGAATGGTGACATTTTGAACGTGCCAAGTCGGTTTCATGATTGTCTCGATTTTATTTTATATTTAGGTAGGATGATGAGGTAAAATGGTGGCCATGGAAATAGCCTGATTCTCAGAGAAAATATGTAAAAAAATAGATCCTTTTAACTTGTGCTGTTAGTGGCTCATTTGGAAGTTGACGGTATTTGAGCAAAATAATGAGACCCCTGGTGTTTTGGTGAATTACTGCTAAGAGCAGGGTCATCCCTAGGAAGGTGCGGGGCCCAGGACATTAGAAACTCGGTGCCTATCTGCCAAGGGGTGCTCTCCACTGGCTCCCCCAGGCCCCACCTCCACTGCACCCCTTCCCCCAAGGCCCTGCCCTGCTTCTTTCTCACCCAGTTCCACCCCCCCCCCCGAGCACGCTGCGCCCTCCCCCCCCCCCCCAGTGCCTCCTGATGCCGCGAAACAGCTGAACGGCGGCTGGCGGTAGGCACTGGGAGGGAGGGGGAGGTGCTGATTGTCAGGGCCCACCAGCGGGCAGGGGGCGCTAGGGGGAGGTTCTGGTAGGGGGGCTCCGCCTTGCCCGTCTGCTGTTCGCCTCCTCACTCCGCTCACCCTCCCGCCTCACCTCTCGGCCCACGGGGGCACCCCAAAGCACGGGGCCCAGAGCGGTTGCCCCGATTCGCCATACCCTAGCGACGGCTCTGGCTAAGATAAATAATTTTGCCTTTGTAAAAAGGCTTCTCCCTCTTGTAATGCTATATCTAAGGCAGCTAGCATTGGGATCATAACTATAACCTTTAAAGCTTGATTTCAAAAGAGGAGAGTGGAGTATATAGCAGAATTACCATATTCTTGATAGCTGCTTGTAGTAGTTGCTTGTGTAGATGCTGCTAAGTGTGTAAACTGGTGTTTGCACTGAGATTTGATAAAAAGAAACCCTATATTGGCTAATAAATAAATTCTTTATAAAGGCAGGGAAATTTCATTAAACTTGATATAAACTGTAGGTAGTGGATGGAGGGAGGGTTGGACTCAAAACTAAGGTACCAGCAGGAGCTCATCCTACAATGTACCTCAAGAACCTAGCCTTTTTAATCAAACTGTTTTTGCTTCCAGTGGCAAAATTGTGCAAATTGAAATGATTTGTCACACTGGAACCGTACTTGCAGTATTGACCACATCATGCAGTGTCTTACTAAGAGTTCCCCTTGCAAAAGGGAGACGGTAGTATGTTTTTAATGTAAAAAATACATGTGACTGGAAGGGAGTAAGAACACAGCACTATGATATCTAGTACAGTATTTAGTCAGAGAAATATCAGATCCTCTCTATTGTGTTTGCAAATAGCTTGAGAGTCAGTATAAATGTTAATTAAGTACTGAATCCCCTGTGAATGAAAATATTAGTAGTGTTAGTTTGCACAACAGAGATCTAATTTTACACATGACTATGCAAAAGACTTGCTGGTTTACCATGTTCCTTGGTGTATGAATGAGTGTAAATGGCATGTTCTGAAGTATGTTAGTGATTATCAACTTTATAAACCTTCCTTAGCCGTACTATATTTGATTTGTACTTGATTGAAACTGTATCAGTAGAAGAATGAATACTCTGGATGTTCTTCCAGCAATGAACTGGTAAGATGTTACTGATGTAAGAGGTTGGTAATCTTCATGAAGGATATTTGGAAGACAAATATGATAGGTACATGTTTGTAGTATATTGCCCTTTAAATTGGGACTTACTAGTGCTATAAGAAAACTGTATAGAGACTTTGACTTCAGTAGAAATTTTGTGCTGCTGCTTGTGATTACATTCTTCTCTAGTCCTTGTTTCCTTCCTTGATCTTCACATATTCAGGTGTGTAGGATGGCCTCTAAAAAATTCTTCCATTCCTTTAAGGTGCTGTAGAAGAGAGAGGTCTTTGAGGTGGATGCTACCATGGTGTTTCTTTAGTCTACTCCTTGTATATTTGCATTCTTGCCCCTTTCTGAACTCTTGTTCATCTAATTTCCTTTGTCTCTTCTGTTTTTATTAACTAGCTGGTCCAGCCTTGAAGTCCCTCTTCTCACATGGGTGATTATCGGCATGTATCTGTTATATTAAGTGCTTTGATTTTGATAATTGTTATAAATAAAGTATTGGTTCAGAGTCCGGAAGTGATGTAACCTAAAAATGTAACAGATTTGCTGTTGTGTATTCGCTTCAGGTGCAACGTAGTTGCATGCTTTTGCTTCCATAGACCTTTCTCTCTCTACGGCTGCAGTTTTTGCATTAGAGAGGGAATTTAAGGTAGAGATACATCTTGAAATACCTAAAGATGTGACAGATAATCTCTGGTAATACATGAAGGGCCTATGCTTTAGTTTTCCTTTGTCTCCACTAGAGCATATCTTATACTATATATGGAACCATAAAGCTGTCCTGACTTCAAAAAATACTTATTTCAAGGAGTTGCCATGCTTCAAAGCAACAAGTAAGCTACTTCACAGATTTCTGTACTCTAACCCCCTCTAGCTTCCCTTTAGCACTGATTCGTGGGAGTGTCTACAGTAGGTGCAAAGGGATAAAACTTTCTGGGTTTTTTTCCTCTGTATCCTAGAGTCAATTTTTGTGTTGGTGTGAAGCTTGCCATTCTTACAATTTTCACACATCTGGATTAGAAGCTTGTGGAATGGATTCTAGTTTAACCATCTCCCAGGTAAAACTAAAAGCAAGAGGTGATTTGACCTCTGTCTTGTAAGTACCTACATGTGAGAATGTTTCAGAAACTGGAAGACTTACTAATGTAGCTGGACATCCAAAACAAGATCCATTGGCTGGAAGCTGAAGTTAGGCATCTTATTTCCAATTTGGACTTGTCTGCTTTTAACAATGAGGGTAATTAACCTTTGAAACAGCTTAAGAAGGGATGGATTCACAGTCACTTGAAGACTTTAAATCAAGATTGAATATCTTTCTACAAGATATACCCAAACACTCTCTTGAGCTACTGTACCAGTTGCAGAAATCACAGGCTACAGAATTTCACCCAATCTTATATGGGAGGTCAGATTAGGTTGCTATAATGGTCCCTTCTACTATATTAATCAATATTAACAGCAATTGTATGCAATGCTAGAAGCAGTACAAGAGTGTCATATGTTGTGGCCAATAACCTGACTATCCACTACTGTATTTAAGGCACAGTGTTTATAGTATCAATATAGAAGTCCCAATTGAAGGGGTGTGACCCATCAGAAAGACAATGAACAAGATCTGACATCTCATTGATAATACTCTAATGTTGGACAGGAGAATTACTGTTAACATCTGTTTCTAGAAGCTTGTGGGATGTGTTGTACTGCTAGAGCCTCTTGGGATGGGTTAAAGAACTGAGCAGATGATTAAGGCAGATGACATAAGCTTCATTGTTCTGGGAAACTGCATCAATCCTCAGATAAAACACCTCTGTTACATTGGTTCAATCCTCCATCCACTGAGGGTTTTGAACATGTGATCTCCAGATCAGTGCACATTGCTGATCACGTCCTGGACTGGGTCTGTGGTCTAGAAGTGGTGTGACATAAAAAATGCAACCTTAAGTTAGTTAGACCACTACCACTTCCAGGCAGCGACAGTATCAAAAAGCAGATTGACAGCTAGAGGAACTGGTAGGTAAGTTCCCATGAGAAGAAAATCTTAAGGGATAAAGGAGTTTAGGAGAGTTGGCAGTTTCCAACGAGGCTATATTAAAGGTGCAACTTCAAACTATCCCAGCGCAAAGGGAAGATAGGAAGTAGGGCTGTCGATTAATCACAGCTAACTCAAGCGATTAAAAAAAAATTAATCGCAATTTTAATCACACGGTTAAACAATAGAATACCAATTGAAATTTATTAAATATTTTGGATGTTTTTCTACATTTTCAAATATATTGATTTCAATTACAATACAGAATACAAAGTATACAGTGCTCACTTTATATTTTATTAGAGATATTTGCACTGTAAAACGATAAAAGAAATAATATTTTTCAGTTCACCTTATACAAGTACCATAATGCAATCTCTTTATCTTGAAAGCGCAACTTACAAATGTAGATTTTTTTTTTTGTTACATAACTGCACTCAAACAAAACAATGTAAAACTTTAGAACCTACAAGTCCTCTCACTCCCACTTGTGCAGCCAACTGCTAAGAGAAACAAGTTTGTTTACATTTACGGGAGATAATGCTGCCTGCTTTTTATTTACAATGTCACCTGAAAGTGAGAACAGACACTCGCGTGGCACTTTTGTAGCTGGCATTGCAAGGTATTTATGTGCCAGATATGCTAAACATTCGTATGCCCCTTCATGCTTCGGCCACCATTCCAGAGCACATGCTTCCATGCTGATGATGCTTGTTAAATAATGTTTTAATTAAATTTGTAACTCAACTCCTTGGGGGAGAATTCTATGTCTCCTGCTCTGTGTTTTACCCGCATTCTGCCATATATTTAATGTTATAGCAGTCTCAGATGATGACCCAGCATGTTATTTGTTTTAAGAACACTTTCACTCCAGATTTGACAAAACGCAAAGAAGGTACTAATGTGAGATTTCTAAAGATAGCTACAGCACTCGACCCAAGATTTAAGAATCTGAAGTGCCTTCCAAAATCTGATAATGACGGGGTGTGGAGTATGCTTTCAGAAGTCTTAAAAGAGCACCACTCCGATGCGGAAACTACAGAACCCGAACCACCAAAAAAAGAAAATCAACTTTCTGCTGGTGACATCTGAGTCAGATTTAAAAAATGAACATGCATCGGTCCGAGCTCCTTTGGATCATTATCAAGCATAACCCATCATCTGCATGGACGCATGTCCTCTGGAATGGTGGTTGACGCATGAAGGGACATATGAATCTTTAGTGCATCTGGCACGTAAATCTCTTGCAACGCTGGTGTCAGGATTCCCTCCCCACTCTGAACTCTGGGGTAGAGATGTGGGGACCCGCATGAAAGACCCCCTAAGCTTATTTCTACCAACTTAGGTTAAAAACTTCCCCAAGGCACAAATCCTTCCTTGTCCTTGGATGAGTACTGCTGCCACCACCAAGTGAGTTAGACAAAGATTTAAGGAAAAGGACCACTTGGAATTCCTGTTTCCCCCAAAATCCCCCCAAGCCCCTTCACCCTCTTTCCTGGGGAGGCTTGAGAATAATATACCAACCAAATAGGTTAAAAAAGTGGGCAGAACTTTATTATAAAGAAAAAGTAAAAGAAGCACCTCTGTAAAATCAGGATGGAAGGTAATTTAACAGGGTAATCAGATTCCAAACACACACAATCCCCCTCTAGGCAAAACTTTAAAGTTACCAAAACAAAAAACTGGAATAAACCTCCCTCAGCATAGGGACAATTCACAAGCTAAAACAAAAGATAATCTAACGCATTTGCTTCCTATTACTTACAATTTGTAATCTTAGAGGCTTAGTTCAAGTGTGGCTTTGGGAGATGTATTTTCCCTGCCCTGATTCCTTGCTGACCCGGAGAGAACAAAGGAACACAAAACAAAAAGCTTCCCACACAGATTTGAAAGTATCTTCTCCCCTTATCGGTCCTTTTGGTCAGGTGCCAACCAGGTTATCTGAGCTTCTTAACCCTTTACAGGTAAAGGAGGGATTTTATGCTACCCATAGCTGTATGTTTATGACAGCTGGCTACAACAGTGCCATGAAAATGCCTGTTCTCACTTTCAGTTGACATTGTAAACAAGAAGTGGGCAGCATTATCTCCTGCAAATGTAACAAACTTGTTTGTTTGAGCGATAGGCTGAACAAGAAGTAGGACTGAGTGAACTTGTAGGCTCTGAAGTTTTAGGTTTCATTTTTGAATGCGATTATTTTTTGTACATAACTCTACATTTGTAAGTTCAACTTTCATCATAAAGAGATTATACTACAGTACTTGTATTAGGTGAATTGAAAAATACTATTTCATTTTTACAGTGCAAAATTTATAATAAAAAATGAAGTGAGCATTGTACACTTTGTATTCTGTGTTGTAATTGAAATCAATATATTTGAAAATGTGGAAAACATCCAAAAATATTTATATAAATGGTATTCTATTAGTGTGATTAATCACAATTAATTTTTTTAATTGCTTGACAGCCCTAATAGGAAGAATAGTAAGAGGCAAATATGGCTCCATCAGGAGCTCTTTAATGACCTGAAAAATTAAAAAAGAATCCTACAAGAAGTGGAAACATGGACAAATTGATAAGGCGAGTACAAAAGAATAGCACTAGCATGTAGGGACAAAATCAGAAAGGAGAAGGCAGAAAATGAATTATATTAGCAGGGAACATAAAAGGACATCAAAGAGGTTCTTTAAATACATTGGAAGCAAGAGAAAAACTAAGGAAAGTGTAGGTTGTCTACTTTTCACTGAAGGAAAGCTAATAACTTATGACACCCAGAGGGCTGAGGTGTTCAGTAATTTTTTCCCTAGAATTGTGGGACTAGTAGGGGCCTCGAGAGGTCATCTAGTCCGATCCCTTGCACTCATGGCAGGACTAAGTATTATCTAGACCATCCCTGACAGGTGTTTGTCTAACCTGCTCTTAAAAATCTCCAATGATTAAAAAATTATTAAAGGTCTAGAAAACACGACCTATGAGGGAAGATTGAAAACACTGGGTTTGTGTAGTCAGGAGAAGAGGAGACATGATAAAAGTTTGCAAGTACATAAAATGTTGTTACAAGGAGGAGGGAAGAAAAATTGTTCTTAACCTCTGAGGATAGGACAAGAAGCAGTGGGCTTAACTTGCAGCCAGGGGGGGTTAAGCAGGGCACTAGGGAAAACATCCTAACTGTCAGGGTGGTTAAGCACTGGAATAAATTGCTTAGGGAGGCTGTGGAATCTTTATCATTGAGTGTGCTGAAGTCTGCTTTCTTGAAATCCATTATCTTTATTGTGCTATTTTCCCTCTTATCATTCCTTAGAATCATGAATTCTACCATTTCATGATCATTTTCACCTAAGCTGCCTTCTACTTTCAAATTCTCAACCAGTTCCTCCATATTTGTCAAATCAAGTCTAGAACAGCCTTTCCCTTAGTAGCTTTCTCCACCTTCTGAAATTAAGTCTCCAATACATTCTAAGAACTTGTTGGATAATTAATCTGTGCCTTGCTGTATTATTTTCCCAACAGATGGTGGTGATGGGGGATTTCAACTACCCAGACAAGTCCTGTGCTTTGGATGATTTTGTTAGTTTAGAAAAAAGCCTCCTCAACCTCTTCTTCCTGGTGAGGTGGTTTGTAGTAGACCCCTACCAGGAAGGAATAAATAGGAATGTCTATTTTGTTTCAACCTTACCAAAAATATTAATGGTTACCAGATACTCAACACAATTAATACTAACAAGGGGAATCGCATTTCAAAATAGGGAAAGAACAAGAAAAATATTATTTAGATAAGTGAGATGTAATCAGGTTGACAGGGCCTGATGAAATTCACCCTAGATGGCTTAAGGAGCTAGCTAAATCAGTCTTGGAACCGTTAACAATTATTTTAGAGGACTCATGGAGGATGGGTGAAGTCCCAAAGGACTAGAAAAGGTCAAACATAGTTTAAAAAGGGGAACAAAGAGGACCCAGGGAATTATAGACCAGTCAGCCCAACTTCCACATCTGGAGAGATTCTGGAACAAATTATCAGCCAATTTGTTGGCATCTGGAAGATAATAGGGTTGTAAAGAATAGCCACCATGGATTTGTCAAGAACAAATCATGCCAAAGTAACCTAATTTCCTTCTTGACAGGGTTACTGGCTTAGTGGATGGGGGAGGAGCAGTCTGCTTTTTGATGTAGGACTTCACCTACCCACATATAAATTGCTCAAATGGCACAACAGCAGAAAATTCAAAAAAACTCCAAGTGAGTACTGCTTAGGATGGCAGTACTAGAGCAGACAAAAGGAGAGTCTATTCCCAATTGAAAGTTATTTCGGATTAATGTGAGGGTTTTCTTCTTTTTTTTTTTTTTTTTTTTTTTACTGGATAAACTTTTTTGTGTCCCCATACTTGTTTCAAATTATCTGGCATCTCATTCTGCGTTCGTAAGGCTCTTCATTTCTGGATTTTATTTTGTTTAAAATTGCTTGGGAATTTCAGTGTTACAAACATTTTTAAAATGGGTGAAAATCAGTGCAAAAATTAACTTCACAGTTTTCTGGGAGAATATTGGGGTTAATATCGGGATGGGGGAACGGGGAGAAAAAGCAACAAATAAAAGTAAGAGTTGACAGTAAAAGCAGTTTAAAGCTGTGGTTTATTTCATGAACTCTACATTAATTGTACATACACATGTGTATCTTTCATTGCACTGCCTAATTTAGTAGCCTTGCATTTATGCTTATGTTAAGTAGATATTCAAGAAAATTCAACAGATAATTTATTAACATAAAAATTATTTTCATATACTTGAGTGGTTCAAAATTCAGGTGGAAATTGGTAAAGACCAGATAATAGCTTTCATAAAACCTGCACACTTCTTACTAAAAAAAGAGCTTTACGTTTTCATTAATCCACTTTGGAAGCAGATTAACTCTAGTTCAGGAAGAGTGTGGATGCATCACCATTTTGAATTAACTGTTCTGCTTCTGGTACTTCTCCAACTGCTATCCCACACTGCACTGCTGCACACGGTGGGCCTGATTCACTGTGAGACCTCTAGTGCTCCGAGTCTGGAGTTATCTTGACCCGATGTCACCTCCCTGTTTGAATGCTGGCCTACAGGTAGGTGTGCCCCTTAGTGGTGCCAGCTCATGGTGAGTTCACACACTTGGAGTCCATTCTGATTTTAGCAGCCATGTCCTATGTGGGCCTTTCAGAGGTCCTGGATGTCCTTGGCCTCTGAGAAGAGGAGCAGGTCTAATCCAGTCTGAACACAAAATGCGAAGATACATAAGAGGCTATCAGACCAAATGAAGGAGAGGGGGCAGTCCAGGACTTAGTGCAGTTCCACAACAAAGGAGTGGAGTTCTGGCAGGGTTATAAAAGTACCAGGTATAGTAATACCACCTCTAGCAGAGGTCACAAAACTCATACCTACTATGAAGAGCCAGACTGGATTCTTGCAAGGGAGTCCATCAATGAACCCCAGCATGCAAAGACACCCAAACAGGACCTCAAGTGGGAAGATTGCCACAGCCAGCCAAGATCTATTCAACTTGCAAAACCATGAGGCAGAGAGAGTGAAGGAGACCCTGAAAACGCAGCCAGAGAACCAGCCTGACAGTACTTGGGAGGGACCTTTTCCAGTAAGGATTGTGTGCTATATTATAATACACACATATAGGGGGGTTTAAACAACTTTTTTTCTGGGTATCATCAGGGTACCACCATGTTGGGTGGGTGTGAGCTGGTATCCCCTTTCCACTTGGCTTTTATCTTCCCATCCACCTGACATGTTCAAAATGGCATCCTTAAGCTCCAAAGTGTTGTTTGTCCGAAATCTCAAATCCCATAACCATCAGCCAAATGTGCCCGCCCCCTCTTTCTTTGCTGATTATTGCTCCCTCCCTCTGTTCAAGATGGCAGTACCATAGGGATTAAAAAAAAAAAAATCATACACATTGCATGGTAGGCATGTTTATTGTAGCTACAGATACAGAAAGAGAAAAAGCAATAGGAAAAGTACTTTGGCTCACAGTTTGACCAATGCCCCGTACTGTAGTCTGAGGTAAATCTCCCACATTTGTCTACAGAGACATTTCAAAATGCATAGAGATTGTAAGGCATTTGTGGCTGTTTTAATCACACACTTACTATTGTTAACCCCTAGGGTTCTAAAGAATTACTGCAAAAGTATTTATTTTGCAGGGCACTTTGTGCTAGTCTGCAGATATTTTAAAAGAGAACTTAAGGAAAAGATAGTGTTCTAGTTTGGCATTTGCACTGCAAAAAATGCAGCTTTCTTGTGGTTGCCTGTATAAGAGGTGGTTCCCTTCCATTCCTGTACCAAATTTGGGGGCACCATTCTGGCAAATAACTGTGTTGCATATCTTCCCACTTTGCCCATTGCCTTTTGAACAGGATCCTTTTCTGCCTTTTGGGGATGCTTCTTAGGGTAACATCCTCCAACCTAAGGAAAGCCTGTAGAGGTGCACATGCAATTACTAACTTGTTCTCTGCCTCTCACCCCTCCCCCAGGCCACCACCAAGCCAGCATTGGTAGAGGGGTCCTGTACAAGGGGGTAGCAAAATGGAATACATTTTTACCATCTCCAAACTCCCCCTAGACTGGGTTGAGCCCATGGGAATAAAATTCCAGTTTGAGGAAAAAGCAATAGTTTATCAGTGTTGGCATGGAAACTAGAACTGGGACAATAACTACTTGTGCTGTTTCTCTGCCCTTCAGTACTTGACACACAGCAGCCCCCCCACACAGGAGCATTATCAGAGTCTGAAGACATGGCAGATCTTTGGGGGGGTGGGGGGGGAAGACGTGTTTAGTCATCTTCTGCCTCTCCTGGGATGTAGCCGTGAGGTCACTAAAGAGTGGAGGCAAGGTTTCTTTCACCATGATACTGAGGAGGAGAGGGAACTGACGAGGGATCTCATTGCCAGTTCAATAGTACAACATGCAAGGCCATGCACTTAGGGTTTAATAGTAAGAATTTCTGCCACAAGCTGGGGGCTTATCACTTGGAAGTGACAGACGAGGAAAGACCTGGGTGTGTGGGTCGATCACAGGGCGACTATGAGCCAACAATGTGATGCAGCTGTGAAAAAGGCAAATGGAATCTTAGGATGTATTAAGTGAGGTATTTCCAATAGAGAAGTATGAATGCTATTGTGCAAGGCACTAGGAAAAACCTCACTTGGAATACTGTGTACAGTTCTGGTCATCCATGTTCAAGATAGATGAGTTTAAACTGGAACACATGCAGAGAAGAGCTAGTAGGATGATCAGGGGATTGGAGGACCTTTCTTATGAGAGCAGACTGGAAGAGCTTGACTTGTTTCATCTAGCAAAAAAGAAGGCTGAGGGGGGATATGATTGCTCTCTGTGAATACATGTGCGGAGGAGCAGGAGAAGAGGAAAATACTAGGGAGGGTGAGAGCTACGTAAGCTAAAGGACAATGTCGGCACAAGAACAAATGAATATAAACTGGCCATGGACAAATTCTAACTGGAGATTAGAAGAAGGTATCTAACCATCAGAGGGGTGAAGTTCTAGAACAGCCTCCCAATAGGAGTTGTGGGGGGCAAAAAACTTAGTTAATTTTGATAGCTGGACAAATTTCTGGGTTGTTTGTGATGATGGGGGCTGAGCATAACCATCCTGGGGCTCACTCCTGGTTTATGTCCTGTGTTCCTAAAGCTCATGCTGCAGGATTTCAAGTGGCCACCGGCAGAGGTCAGGAAGGGATTTCCCCCCTCCACACCACGCCGCCAACCCCCCCCCCCATTTATTCTGGAAGGGGTTTTTTACCTCCTTCCTCTGAAGCATCAGAATATAGCCATGGCTGGAGATGGAACATTGAAGTGGGGGGCTTCTGAGATGGCACTGAACAGTCTTTCTCTCAGGTGCTTGGCTGGCTAGTTCTTGCTCACATGCTCAGGGTCTAACTGATTGCTATATATGTGGTCAGGAAGGAATTTCCCCCCAGCTTAGATTGGTAGTGAACTTGGGTTTTTTCACCTTCCTCTGCACCATGTGGGTTCAGGTCATTTGCCAGGATTATCTTTCTTAAGATCAGGCACTAGTGCATTTCAGTTCTTCCTATTCTCTTCTTGTGGCACATAATCTAGTCTCTTGTGGGTTGTAGTACTTTGGTCTCATTTCAGTTGTTGGGTTAGTGTGCGGGTGCTGAGTGGTGTTGTTGGCCTTGATATTCGGAGGTCAGACTGGATGATCTAGTGGTCCTTTCTGACCTTAGACTCTGACAAAGAAAAGGATATGCGGGCACAGATACTGGAAGAAACGATGCAGAGGCAGACAGCCCTGGTGAAGAGCATAGTGGTACTATGTTCATGGCCATCACTTGAACCTAGCTTTCTCCTGCAGCTGCTTGAGAATACTGTATGCTGAACACCCCTTCCCTTCCCCTACTACAGGGAACCGGTCCTTTGCTCGCTGTCTCACACACCAAGACATAGAAAAGTTTTGACCCATTCCCTACCTACACGTGATTGTGACCTCATCAGTACAAACTTGTGCGCTTAGCACTTCAGGCATGCCTGCTGCCATTCTGTTGGTTTTATGTTTTCACTGTATAATCATTAAGGATTTCATAATTTACAACTGTTAATTTCATAAAATGTGTGTATGAGGCATAATAAAACCCTTGCACAAAGGTATGTACATTTTTCACCACTATGCCTAGGCCTCATAGTAGTAGCACGGTGTGTCCCTGACCTACTCAGCCTCTCTGGTGGTTCATAATGGTCAGAAAGTCTCCATCTCTGCCTCCCACCCTTTGGAGGGGTTCTCTTCTTGCTCTCTCAGATGTCGTGCAGGTACTTTCTGCATCTATCACACAAGGCAAATATTGCTCAGCAGCCCCCAGCCTTGTCATGATGCACTTCCACCTTCCCTTCAACCTTCCAAATGCACACTTCACTGTTCCTCTGCAGCTACTCGGTATAGTTAGACAGCACCTTTCTCCTATCCAAATGCACAGTAAAAGGCTGTATAAGTCAGGGTAGCAAGGGTCTCCACGATGACAGTAGGAAGTCACAATACCATTAGTGTTCACAGTGGTTCTGGAGGAAAATTTTTATTTCCCATTGCAAAAAACAGATCTGAGTTTCTAAAGAGCCAGGTGTTATAGACCTTTCCAGAGCACCCCACATTAGTATAGGCGAACCTTCCACGGTGTTCAACCAGGTCTTGCAGCACCACAGAGAAATACCTCT
This sequence comes from Emys orbicularis, assembly GCF_028017835.1. Lineage (NCBI taxonomy): Eukaryota > Metazoa > Chordata > Testudines > Emydidae > Emys > Emys orbicularis. Next base: position 353,981,175 of record NC_088683.1, read on the forward strand.
TTCTGTTGACTAACTCTGAAGGCTGGCATGATAGGCAAAGAATGGGCATGTAGTGACCTGGGATAGCAATGCCCTCTTAGTAGCACACAATAGCCCTGAAAGTTGATCTACCATACTTGTTAGCAACTGACTGGTAGCAGTTGTCAATGGTGAGCTTCCTGATAGCAATGGCCATGTGCTTTTTCCATGCTCGGGGGAACCTTTGTATAGATGTTCTGTCACTGCATTTCCAGGGTGAGCTCTGCACAGACTTCTAGGAAAGTGTCCTATGTCATCCAAAGTTCTGCTGCTACTGCTGGTCATCCTGGGTCTGCATAACTGTCCCATCCCACCAGTCAGTACTAGTTGGCCAAGCCCAGAAACGGCGCTCTACCAAGAGAAGCCATTCCAGAAAAAGTTCATATAACAATTAGCTGATTTCAGGCTCTGCCTTCTCTGCCAGTATCACCACAGCACTGCTATGGCTTTTTCCAAGTCATCCAAAGATATCCAGCAGTATGACTGCCAATATACATGTGCATCAGCCTGTTTGTATTAATGACTACCAGGATTGTGGCACTCGGCAGTGTTCCCTCTATGATATCTGGCAGTGTTTTGAAAATGGCACTGGCTCTGAAAAGCCAGATGAATGAGAGGATGACACAAAGGGAACTATAGGAATTTTAGTTTGATCCAAGTCCCATAATTTCATTGGCTTCTGGTAAGTATCCCACAATGCACCACAAGAAAAATAAAATCCCAGAATACAGAGCCTAGCAGCAGCGGAATGTTGCACCATGTGATGTCTGCCCAGAATATTGTGTGCTTACATTGAAAACATGCAGTGCTGTATGGATGCACAGATTCAAAATGAGGGCATGTTAGCTGGCATAGCAAAGCAGTGTGGATCTGCTGCACTCAGAATTATTATTCCTGATGAGTTAAAATGGGGGAAAATAATCCAAAATAACATTCAGGTGTAGGCAAGCCCTTAATGTTAAATAACAGTAGCTGAGCTGCTAACTATCATAACCATAATATAATTAGGTTCAACATCCATGGGGAAGTTAAGGCACCAAACACTGACACAGTAATCCTGAACTTTTAGAAAGGGAGCTCTCAAGAGGAAGAGTACCTTAAAGGGTCTACAGTAAAAAGTAAAGAAAGCAAAATCCTTAGTTGTGACATGTATCCTACTTAAGAAAACAGTAGTAGCCTCAGGAAGCATGCATACCTCTGAACAAAAAGGGAACCAGGAAGGGAACAAGTAAACCAGCATGGGTAAATGGCAAAGTTTGTGAGGTTATTTGAGCCAAGCAGAAATCCTCCAAAATTTGGAAATTAAACTTTTGTGAAGCAAATAAGTGAAAGCATAAATTACAGCACCCAGTATGTAAGAGTGGAAAATAGGAGGCCTAAGATGGATTTTTGAACAGCAAATACTAAGATGTGAAAACAAATTCTTTATGTATATTAGAAGCAGGAAGCCTGGAAAGAATTGGTGGTTCTGTTGGATTGTCAGGTTTAAAGGGAGCAATTAAGTTAAAGATATTGCTGAGAAGTTAAATAACTTCTTTGCATCAAGCTTCACCACTGAAGATGTTAGGAAGATACCTATCTCAAACCTGCTCTTTTCTGGTAATGAAGCGATGTACTATTGGACTGATGTATTAAAAGTGGCTGTGCTGGGACAAACAATTTTAAAAAGCAATGTCACTAGGCCCTGATGGTATCCATCCAAGTGTTCTGTAGGAGTTTAAGAATGAAATGGATGAGATGCTAATAAAATGTGTAGTCTTTCATTAAAAACTGATACTATACCAAAGAATTGGTAGATAGCGAATGTTATACCTATATTTTAAAAAAAGATCTAGTGGTGATACAAGGGAATTATAGACCAGAAAGCCTTACATCTGTACTGGGTAAATTGGTGTAATCATAATTTAAAATAGAATAATAAAACATCTGAAATATTATAAGGTCTAATCCTTTATTCAAAGAAAAATCATATCCTGCTAATCTATTAGCATTTTTTGAATGTGAATAAAAGAAAACTGCTCAACACAACTTACTTTGAATTTCAAAAGATATTTGACAAGTCATTAGTAAAAGGCTACTAAAGAAAAGAGATAGTCACAGGGTGGGAGGCCAAAGTGGTGGTGTAGATCAAAAAGATAGGAAACCAATTTTCATCATGGCAGAAGGTTAACTAAGTCTGGTGTTTACAGTATTTATTAACGTTTTGGAAAAGGTGGATGTGCAGTCAGGTAGAAAAAAATTGCAGATGAGTTACTCAGGTTAGTTAAGTCGAGAGAGGAACTTCAGCAAGGTAGGTGAATGGGGAAACACACTGTAGATGAAATTCAGAGTTGTAAATGCAAGTAATTACTCCTGGGGAAATTCTGTGCCAAAAACCTAAAAGTTATGCAACAAAAATTAAATTCTTTTCACAATATTTTCAAATGCTGCAAACTTCTGCATATTTTACTTGTCAAAATAACACAATATAATCACCAGTTTCAATTATTTTTGGTCATTTATTTAAACATACCTGTCAGCAAGTATGTCTGTAACAATACAGACAACAAAAAAGATTCCTTACTAGGCATATTAATACAGAATTTTGAGTAGTAATTTATTTAAACTACAATACAGAATGGTATTTCTTCCACCCCTCAGATGCAGTGCAAAAGCTTGGGGGAGTTGGATAATGGAGGAGCTGAGGGAGAGGGAAGTAATTGCTGGGTAGGAGTCTGGGTGTGAACTTGGAGGATTGTTGTGTATGAGTGGGAAAAGTATGGAACAGGTTTTTTAGGGGGATGGGGAGGGACTGTTAGGGAGCTTCCCCCATGCAGACCGTGGCTGACCCCCTAGCTTCTCCCATTCAGTCAGGCACATCTGCTCCTGTCCCTGTATGTCCTGGCACCCCCTATCCACATGTGTCCCTCCACCCCCATTCATACACCCCTCTGTTCCTATGTGGCCCTGCACCCTCTTCCCTGTTAAAAAAAAAAAAAGTGATTAAAATAATTAAGGACCTGGAAAAAGCTCTCATTAAGAGAAATTGAAAATACTGGCATTGTTTATTTTAGAGAGGAGACAAATGTATACAAAAATGTGTGTGGTTGGGAAGGTGTATTAGGAACTTGTGTTCTTCCGGTTTCCATAATAAAATAATGAGGACGTTTAATGAAACTGAAAGGTGGCTAATTCAGACTTGATAGAAGGAAATACTTTTTCACAAAATGCATAATTAGACTATAGGATTCATTGCCATAGGATAGAATTGAAGCCAAGAACTTAGCAAGTTTTAAAGGGAATGTTGGTCATTTGGATAACTAATATCCAGAATTACTATAAAAATACTTAAATTAGTGATATACATATGTACAGGCCTAAGCCAGTCTCTAACTATTAAGAGTTAGGAGGACTAGATACTAATCAGGTGGCAGATTATTCCACATCTCCTGTGGGGTTTTTTGCACCTTCATCTGAAGTAACTGGGCAGGCCATGGTAAGAGACAAGATACTGGACTAGATGGACTACAGGTAGGAATTCTTACGACACTTCCTACGTTCTCACCAAATGAAAGAAAAACACACTGGCCACAACTATAAACACGCCCTCTCTCACAGTTTGTTGTAGTTCTGACTTGTGTCAGCTAAGGTGAGAGGGAAACTAGATTTTTTGGTCTAAAAAAGATAAGAGGAGGAAATTCACTCTCATTCTGGATATGTATTTGTATGGTGTACTGCTGTCTCACCCAGAGTTATTCCAGGGGTTGACGAGAAAGCTCTGATATGGCTCCATTTTTTTATTTTTATTTTCCAGGATATGCAAAGCGGTGATTAGCGACTGCTCCTCTACCTCCAGAACACTCATCTGTGGAGTCCTACACGGCATCATGCTCTTCTCCCATTCTTGTTAACATCTACGTGCATTTATTGGGGGTGGGGGAAGCTGTGAGAGACCATTGTCTCAAATACCAGCAATGTGCGGATGATATCCAGGACGTCATCTTTATCTTTGGTACCTAGCTGAGATAAATGGCTGCATGTGTAGGCAGTTGGCTGAAGTTCAACCAGGGAAAGAGATGGGATGTTGATGGGCATAGTGAAATACTTGTAAGACCTAGCATCCACTATCAATTTACCCTTCTGTGGAGGAGACTACCTCTAATTTTTCAAATTGGTCTGCAGCTTATGGGTCCTCTTGGATTCTTTACAGATGCTGGATAATGGATAATAATGGCCCCCCAAAAACATAGCCTTGGCTACCTCATGTGAAGTAGGGAGGAAAATTAGATTATCAACCATTGGCCTGTTGTGACTCTGGTGATCCTCTTTTAGGAGGTGCTCTGATACTACAGTGATTGGCACCATTGCAAGAACTTGGCTGGATGATAGTAAGAGCAATGTGTTTTTATAGATCAGTGGTTCTCAAACTTTTGTACTGGTGACGCCTTTCACATAGCAAGCCTCTGAGTTCGACCCCCCCCTTATAAATTAAAAACACTTTAATATATTAAACACCATTATAAATGCTGGAGGCAAAGCGGGGTTTGGGGTGGAGACTGACAGCTCGTGACCACCCCCCCATGTAATAACCTTGTGACCCATTGAGGGGTCCCGACCCCCAGTTTGAGAACCCTTGTTATAGATGGACCATTGATCTGACTCAGTATAGCCTTTCTTATGCTCTGAAGAAGAGTGGCAAGATAACAAAGAGGAGGCTTACAAAGTGATGTGGAGGAATAGTATAGGTGAGGATATGATGCAAGTAGGGAGAGAATTTCAGATTTGAGGAAGAGAAAGCGAGAAGATAGAAAACAGGAAAGGTACACACAAGGAAAGAGAAACTTAGCTCCACAGAGACCATGCTGCTTAAATTGGAGAAAGCATTGCGTCCGAGAAGGGGCCAGGCACATGAGGCATGTGGAAGCAGAAAGATAGCTATGGGAAGTTCTAAGTACCTGAGTTAAGGCACACAAAAAATAGTGAGCCTGACACAGTTTATAAATTTGGTCCTTATTAGATTTGACATTGCAATACACTGTTCCGCCATGTTTTTGCAATGAATTCTGACGTGGTTCTTAAGTAATTTTCACTAAAGACAGAAAAGAAGAGATTACTGGAAGTACAAGAAAAGCCTTGTTTCAAACTTCATTGGCTGGTTTAAAAATCTCTGCAAGAATTATCCCTTCCAACATTACCAATATGAGACACCCTGGATAGCAGATATAGTTTCAAAATTGATTTGGCAAAATAACTTCTTACCAACATTTTCACACATGTTCCCCTGGCTTGTGAGTTTGGTACTTTGTGCACAGCTAGGGTGACCAGACAGCAAGTGTGAAAAATCGGGACGGGGGTGGGAGGTAATAGGAGCCTATATAAGAAAAAGACCCAAACATCGGGACTGTCCCTATAAAATCGGGACATCTGGTCACCCTATGCACAGCAGTGTTCACTGCAACCTTAAATGTTTGTGTGGGGGAAGAAGTTGGTTAAGGAACAGTGGCTCCAGTGGATCATTTTGTTTTTTGACCACAGAAGTTGAGACAGTAACCCTGTTCATGTCCTGTCTCTGCCTTGCCTTTGTCATCCTTGTTCTGTTAGATGGCTTTTAAAGTTCAACAACTTTGTGTTCATTTTGTTGTTGGGCCTGTTGTCCCTTCCGGTGGTTTCTGGCTCTGTTTCTATCTCTCTAGCCCACTCTGTGCCTCATTTATGGTTGTCAGCTTCTGAGCTGTGATGTATCACTTCAGTTGCCAGTCGTTAAACTGACTAGGACTGAAAGCAAACACAAACATTTTAAAACATCTAATGTGTTGTATCATTTTTGTGCTCACCAAAAAGTGTGGCTATTCCATCATCCTTTGCCAGTACTGCATTTTAAGAATTGTACAAAACCAAATGATGATTTTGCTGAAATAATGTTATCACATAAATATCAAAAGTGTTTAAACATCAGTCATGTCCACCCATACTATTTTTGGTCTATTGTGAAATCTGATTTAAAATTTTTTTGCTTTTAAGTAATCAAAGTAGCCTTCATTTATGGATTATTTTTAGTGCAATGAGTAAAATAACAGTTGCCCTATCCCTCTGCTTCCTCTTCCCCCGCTTTCCTCTGAAACTTCCTAAGCAGTTAACTTGATAGGATTACTCATTTTCATTTACTAGAATCATTTTTAAAACAAATTCCTTCTGCAGAGGCGTAGTATCCATCAGATGAATTGGATGCTTATAAAATGGTGGGCAAGCCTAAAATGGAAAACTGATCACCTGCAAACGTTCTAGTTGCTCTAGAACCTTCTGTCGAGGGGGTGTGTTTCCTGCGTTCAATAGGTGGAAGAGAAAAAAGACATGAAATTACCTGAAACGGAGATGTAAGTCAGGCGAAGTTCCTTCGACTGCAGTGTCAGTTAATACTGATTGATCTGTTTCTAGGGAGAATAGGAATAGAAGATCCTACTAGACCTATCCCCAAACCATGAGAGAAATTCAAGGTATAGTAGCACCTCAGAATTGCGAACATCAGAGTTACGAACTGACCAGTTAACCACACATCTCATTTGGAACCAGAAGTACACAATCGGGCAGCAGCAGAGACCAAAAAAAAAAAAAAGGCAAATACAGTATGGTACTGTGTTAAACATAAACTTTAAAAAAATAAATAAAGGGAAAGCAACATTTTTCTTCTGCATAGTAAAGTTTCAAAGCTGTATTAAGTCAATGTTCAGTTGTAAACTTTTGAAAGAACCACCATAATATTTTGTTCAGAGTTATGAAAATTTCAGAGTTACGAACAACCTCCATTCCCAAGATGTTCGTAACTCTGAGGTTCTACTGTATGTGTTAGATGTGGTCTGGAAGGGCTAGATGATGAATTTTGCAAAATATTTGTGCAAGGATTCTATCTCCTTCAATGTCACAATATAGATGTTTGGAGCAAGTGCATGGAAATAGAACCTGTGCAGTTGGTCATAGGCAGTATTTGACCCGTACTTGGGTATGTGATTTCCTTTTTTGGGCTATCCAGAAAGAATGAGTAGGCTTAGACCTAAAATCTTCTCAAAAGAGTGCAGATGCAAATTTCCAGGGAATCCCTGAAGATTATAACCAACTCTCCTTGGGAATTTTCTGATTTTTCTGGTTTTCTAATAGCTTTGGCAGAGCACTAACAAGTGAGTGGCAGAGGTTCCCAAGATCCTTCTGTCAAAACAAACATTACAAGAGTGCTATAGCTTAGCCTAGCAACTGCTCTAAACGTATTCATGGACACGTTAATTCTCAATAGGAGCAAGCAATGAATAGTTACCCCTCAGTGAATCTCCTTGTAATGAGGAAGTTGACAACAATAGCTAGTTAAACAATGAAATGCTTAAATGCCCATGGATTTGATTAATGCAAGCAAAGGCATTTCATGATCTACGGAGGCTGCGCCACCTAAGTGGGCTCATAGAGGAGGAAGAGTGAATATTTTTCTGAGAAGAAAGGTCAAAGAGTGCTAAACATAGGTTTTTGTTTGACTGAAATTAATTGAATAAGAAATATAATGAAAGACGTAAGATAGTGTTTGTCATATACTTTACCATTGGCAAGATTACATATTCAGAGCATTAGAAATATTCCCTCACTCCAAGAGCAGACATTTTAAACAACCTGGACAGGGCAGTATTGATAACCTTAGAAACCGTTCAGAAAATGGTGGCCAACAAATACTAGAGATAGGAACAAGAAAAATCAGCATCGATGGAAGTGGATAATCACGAGGCACTGTGACCGGGTGCCTGGATGGGCCACCCTGAGAATGTTCTATTCCTTGCAAAAATAACAGGAGTACTTGTGGCACCTTAGAGACTAACAACTATAACTATTCCTTGCAGTCTGCCCTGAGTACGGCATACAATCCCCCAAACTGGCGTTTTATTCTATACTTAGATTTACCAAGCGAGTAACAAAACAGCTTCTGTAATACACACTAGTTACCAAGAAGCCAAATACAGTCCCTTTTAAGCATTCCAGCCCTTGACTCCCATCTAGACAGCCAAGTCTAATATAGTGAGAGGTTATTGAAAACCTGATTTACCATATGTGAGGTCCACCAATCCCAAAGGACCAGACAGTTATCACCGGGTCAATATGAGTTTCAGATCTTACCAATAATCACGCAGATGCCAATCCTTTAGTAACTAAAAGACTAAAGGCTTAATAATAAAAGGAAAAAGAAAGAGGAGAGTTGCTATGATAAAAAGAGCTGTATACATACAGATGTGTAAAGTCCTTAGGTCAGTTTCATAGCAGAGATGGTGAGGCTGCTGATTTGTAAAAGTCTTTCTGGAATCAGTTTAAAAGGTTATAGTCCAATAGGCAGTCCAAGTGTAGAGTCTGTTCAAGTTCTTCCATGAGAATTCCAGGGTAATCCAAGGTAAACCTGGAGACTTCCCTGTTAAAGTTTAAGCAGACCTGAGATGAAAAAGATCAGGCCCGAAGCTTCCTTTATTGTCCTGTAGCAAGCTGATAAGCCTCCTGTCACAGCAGGACTTCCCCCCCTCCCCCCCCCCCAAGGAAGAATAGGCGGTGCAGATAGTTGCTTTGAAGCTAATCTATTTCCTATGCATGCATAGTTAAACTAGTTGCATTCATTCACATAAGGCAGGGGCTATCAACCTTCCTGGACTACTGTACCCCTTTCAGGAGTCTGATTTGTGTTGCGGATCCCCAAGTTTCACCTCACTTTAAAATTATTCGCTTATAAAATCAGACACCAAAATACAAAGGTGTCACAGCACACTATTACTGAAAAATTGCTTACTTTCTCATTTTTACTATATAATTATAAAATAAATCAATTGGAATATAAATATTGTACTTAGATTTCAGTGTGTAATATGTAGAGCAGTATAACCCAGTTATTGTCTTATGACATTTTAGTTTGTACTGGCTTCGCTAGTGCTTTTTATGTAGTCTGTTGTAAAACTAAGAAAATATTTAGATGAGTTGATGTTCCCCCGGAAGACCTCTGCGTACCCCCAAGGGTACATGTACCCTTGGCTGAGAACCACTGACATAAAACAATTAACTGGTACTTCACTATAGCATAGATAATCAAGTTGAAGACAATATAGATAATATTATTAGTTTCCTGCAGTATCTTACAGCTTTGAGGTTAATTGAACTACCTGCATGCGTAATATAAGGCTATTAAGACATGAAAGGGAATTAGCATCTACAAGCTAATCTGGTTACGTTGTTAACTTCTAACAAGATATAGGTAAACACAGACAAATACATGTCGCATCTACCTTTGATTTCTATTACTACAAATAAATGGGTTAATGATTCCTGGTCTAGTACGTCTCTTCGAAATTCACATACAAGTAAATTGTCTTGATTACATTTTAATGTCTTTTGTTGAGGAGTTTGGTCAAGTTGGGTATGACACGTCTGTTGGTGTCACATGTACAAAGAACTGGGACATTAGAGACCCAACCTGGTTCAGGCTTTTAGATGCTGCTGCCATGTAAATGTTACATAATAACTAAAGGACAGCAAGAAAAATCTGAAGCGTAGAGGTGTTCGTTTATTTTACATTCAGCTGCAGGTGTTTAACAAATAGTTGGCTCAAGGTATGCTAAAGAGTATTTTAACATTAAGATTACATTCAGGAAATTCAGTTGGAGGGCATGTCTAATGTACAAGCCTCAGGAAATGACCTTTGATTAACATCTCAAACTTGTGAAAGAAGCAGCAAAATCCCTTTTGTGAGGACAGGATAAATTCTCAGACACCAAGAAAGAAAGAAGAATATAAATTTGGATGATTTAGGATCTCTTATTAAAGATAACCTTTCCAGTCAAATATTGGCAATTATTGCACATTTTATGATTCTGTTCAATTAAAAGGCTAAGTGGCCATTTACACTGCAGAAGAATGTCTTGCACTGGCCCCATTTTAAGTTTGAATTACGCTTTATAAACCGTGTTATTTGAATACTTACGTGGTCGAACGCGATGTGGCACTTGCATTTTCTGTTGAACTTCATAGATGTTTTGACTGTCTTGCAGAGCATATGATGCAAATGCCTGCAATATGATCATATTTGCTACACAGTTTTTTGGGTAACACTGCTGTACTAAAGGGTAGACTTAAAACTAAAAATAATTTTTAGTATATGAAGACTTAAGGCTGCTGGACCAAGTGGGTAGAGGAGGCTGCTGCAGTATTTGTTAATTTGACATTTGTCCTGTAGTGTTAGTATCTAGCTAAATGGGTAAAAATCACATACACTTCTACATGACTAGCAGACTTTCTAGGAAAGGGAGAAGTAAAGCTGTGGACATGTTTCAAAGCATGAGTGAGGTTGATGAGGCAAACGGGGGTTCAGGAAGGTCACCACAAACATGGAAGAGGGGAATTCTTTTTAAAGATGAATGCAAAAAAGTGCCAAAATGTTTGTGGCTGATCTTATTTGATGTCTGAGGAAATCAAGAAACTTTTTCAAACATTTTTAATCTACTTTTTCCTTTTCTTTCTCTTTGAAGATTATAGGTGACTAGGCATGAGTTCTCTGATGTCATGATCCAGAAAGTGAAACCTGTCTGTGAGAAGAGATTTTTATTCAGGCTGTTCTTAAAGCTTTCTTTTAACATCGTCTAGTTAACTCAAGAAACACTTGGGAGTCAATGTCTTTGTAAGCAAGTCAACACTATTGGCTCCCTTTTTAATTAAAGGCTGAGAGAATTCGCAGCCCACATCTGAGACTACTAAAGTTCTTCAGCAAAACCAAAGATCACCAGACATGGCATTCCCAAAACAAGCAGAAAAAGCTTTCAAGCTGCCTCTTCTCATATGATGAAGCAAAATCACCACAAATCAATTTATTTAACATCTAATAGGGCACAGGAGTTTAACTCTGAATATATATAATTGTATAGGTGAGGAAAAAGACTATTTAAAATGAAGCCAAAACCTTTCCATCTATTAATGTGTAACTTTATTTCCATGTATTAATTTCTTAATGTCCCCTTAAATACAATAGCTTCAGATTAGTGGCCTCTCATTGAGAAATATAATTCATCAAGGGGTTATAAGGTCTCCTCTTCCTCTCAAAGCTCAATAAAAGGTAAAAAATTTAGAGACTCGTATTGGGTTTATCAAGGACGTTTGAGTACTCAATGCCTTTGTACCCAAATGAACTTTAAGATCTATGAGTTGCCTCTTGGCCAGGTGCCTTAGTTTTGCTTCCTCCTGACGCATGAGCCTGAAAAGATGTAGGGTATGTCTATACGGCACCAACAAAACCAAACCACCCTGCGGTAGGTTGCATTATGGCTAAGAATAGCAGTGTAGAGGTTCCCGCTTGAGCGGTAAAGACCCAGCAAGGGGGGAAGATCTTGGATCCCAAGGTCCAGCCCAACCAGGAAGATATACATTGCTCTTTTTAGTGCCGTAACACATGCCCTGTGAGACCAAGTCAGTTGGGTTCTAAAACTAATTGCCGTTTTGGTTTTTTAATTTTTTTTTTAATTTTTGTCATGTAGACATACCCATAATGGTCTGCTCTAATACAGCAGTGTGTGTGTGTGTGTGTGTGCTCCTTATAGTTCATTGTCAAGACAAAACATGCATGGTTTCTTCTCCTTGTATTTTCTTAATAAAATCTTTATATCGTTTAATTTTTACAATGCCTGTGTCTTCCAAGACTTTTTTTCCCCCGTGATATTTCTGTAACTTCACTCTTCCTATTTGGTATGATCACTCTGATCATCTTACTCAGAATTATTGGGACACCATGCAGTTCTACGATAAAAACAATACCTAAAAACAAACTAGAGGATTTTGTGCTCAGAGGTGTCTTGGACATCCTAAGAAATCTCACTGTCAGGAAGTTTTCCTTCACCAGTAGTCCATTTTATCACCTTAAAGAATTCTTCTTCATCCTTGGTATTTACCCCGTTTCAGATATTTTGAAGAGATGTACTAGACCAGCAATCATTAACCCATTTATTTGTAGTAATAGAAATCAATGGTAGATGCGACATGTATTTGTCTGTGTTTACCTACTGTGGAAATCAGAGAACAGCAATAAAACTTATTCTTGGGCATTTAAAAGACATTTAAATATGGTTTTCATATTTCCAAACACATGGAACAAAAACCAAGGGTAAGTGGGGTGGCCTTGGGATATGCTTCAAACCTTAGAAAAAATATCTGATGGTTCAAAGACTGTTGGGCCCAGATAAGATGACGACAAGGATTATAATAATACCCAGCTCTTAGATAGCACTTTTATCAGTAGGTATTAAAGCACTTTATAAAGGCGGTAAGTATAATTAATTGTGAGGGTAACAGTTAATTGTGACCGAATACTTAACAGCATATTAACAATAACAGGGAAATAATAAGTTGAAGAATATTTAGATAAGATGTTTTCAAGTCAGCAGGGCCAGCTGAAATTTATCCTAAATTATTTAAAGAATTTGCTGAAGCAATTTCTGAAACATTAGCAATTATCTTGTAGAATTCATGGAGGGGTGATGATCCAGAGGACTGGAGAAGGACAAACATAATACCGATCTTTAAAAAGGAGTGAAAGGAGGTCCTGGGGATTATAGACCAGTCATCTTAACTTCAGTACCCAGAAATATACTGGTACAAATTATTAAACAATCAATTTGTAACCACCTAGAGGAAAATCAGGTGATAAGTAATAGCCAACATAGATTTGTCAAGAACAAATCATGTCAAACCCACCTAATTTCCTTCTTTGACAGAATAACTGATCTAGTGGATGGGGGAAGCAGTAGACTTGATTTACCTTGACTTGTAAGGCTTTAGACACAGTCCCATGAGACATTCTCATAAGCGAACTGGGGAAATTTGATGGTGAAATTAATATAAGGTGGGTGCACAATTGGTTGAAAAATTGTACCCAGGTAGTTAGCAATGTGTCATTGTTAAATTCGGAGGACATATCAAGTGAGGTCCTGTGAAGGTCTTTCCTGGGTCTGGTATTCACTATTTTCATTAACATATTGGGTGATGGAGTAGAGAGTACATTTATATAATTTGCAGATGACATCTAACTTTGGAGGACAGGGTTAGAATTCAAAATGATCTTGATAAATTTGAGAATTGGTCTGAAATCCAATAAATGAAATTCAATAAAGATAAGTGCAAAGTACTACAGCTTGGAAGGAAAAATCAAATGCACAAATACAAAAAGGGGAGCAACTGTTTAGGCAGTAATACTGCAGGAAAGGATCTGGAGGTTATAGTAGATCACAGATTGAATATCAGGCAATGTGATGCATTTGCAAAAAAGGCAAATATAATTCTGGGATGTATTAACAGGAGTGTTGTATGTCAAACATAGGAGGTAATTGTCCTGCTCTACTCGGCACTGGTGTGGCCTCAGCTGGAGTACTGTGTCCAATTCTGGGCACAACACTTTAGGAAAGATGTGGACTAATTAGAGAGAGTTCCAGAGGAGAGAAACAAAAATGGTAGAAGTTTTAGAAAACCTGACCTACGAGGAAAGGTTTCAAAAAAGCTGAGCATGTTTAGTTTTGAGAAAAGAAGACTGGGGGGGAACGTGATAAGTCTTCACCATCCTCTTTGTAACAGCCCTTAACATATTTGATTAATGATTTTACATGTCCACTGAAGGTTGGTCATTAAGTAAATTGCTTAGTTTGCAGCAAGGGAGATTTAGATATTAGAAAAACTTTCTAACTAAACGGATAGTTAAGAAGTGGAACAGATTATGTAGGGAGGTTGTGCAAAACCCATCACTGGAGGTTTTAAGAACAGGCTTGGAAAATACCTGTCAGGGATGGTCTAGGTATACTTAATCCAGCCTCAGCACAGAGGGCTGGACTAGATGACCTCTCGAGGTGATTCTCTTCCAGTTTTACAGATGTGGAAGTAGAGGCACAGAGGTGAAGTGAGTTGCCGAAGGTCACCCAGTAGGCCAGTGGCAGAGCAGGGAATAGAACCCAGGGCTTCTGCGTCCCAACCCATTGCATCCCAAGAGCAAAATACCCATACCCATATCAGTGTTAAATAATATGACTAAAAATGAATATATGTTAGAGATTCTAGGCAAGCCAAGTGTTTTCTGACAGGTGTTTTTAACAATTGAAATAAATACAGGAATGTGTTACTCAATTGTGCCTGTGGTATTTTGTTTAGTTTTTTAAATGCATGCCAAGATCTTTCTAGGGACAAAAAAGGATCTTTAAGTGCTGGTAGGCAACTCTTGTTCCCTCTGTTTGAATCTTCCATCTAATTACATCTTTTCTGCTTGTTCTTTTATGTTCACTTTGAAGCCTGGGCTGTTGCAGTTCTTTCCTTTCCTGCACAATTTGTTTTTGGACAAATAACTTGGAGGTAGTATAGAGTGGCTCAGCCAGAAGATGTGAGCTTAGATTGTAAGCTCCTTGCAGCGGGAACTACTGCTTTTGCATGTTTGGAAAGAGCCTAGTACATAGTGGAGCACTATAGTTAATTTGAAGGTTAAATTCTTTGTTGCTTCTTTAAGCCAAGCACACTGCATACACCAGGGTTTGCTTGCATCCCTCTGTTCTCCACAAACTCCTTGTGTGCCACCTTTCAGTCCCCTTCTATTTCAAGAACTTGCTGCAACCCTCACACCCTTCCCTTATTCTGGGGCTGTGTGCCCCTATTCCTCCCTCCCCACATATTAGGGTTCCCCATTCTCCCATGCCAGGGCTTTGTGGCCACACCATTCCCTCTTTCTCCCTCCATACCAGGATGTCTCCTGTTAGCCCCCATGCCAGGGGTTCTGTGTGACCCCCATTTCCCCATCCTCCCTTCCCCATGCCAGGGGCTGTGTGCCCTCATGTCTGGGAGCTAAGTCATTCAGGGTGTCAGCGTGTTAAACTCTGAGAGGATGGGCAGAGATGAGATTGGGTATCAGCCAGTTCTTTGATGTATAGACAGTTGTTGAGATGCATGAAGTTATGGCATACACCAGCATATAAATGGCTGGGGCTCTGTGTCCCCCACTTTCCCCCTTTTTTGATTTGGGAAAAATAAAAATGTAGGATTCTCTCCATTGATGCCTAGAACAGTCTCAGAAATTTTGGAATTGATGAGATGCAGCACTGAAAAGTTATTGCATTGTTTCCATCAGACAACTGGAGAAATAGCATCAAGTTGGTTGTAAGGCCTTGCAAGCTCTACCGAGCTTGTCCAAAAAATAATTGCTAGTCTGTATAAGAATGGTGATACTGGGTCAGACCAATGATCCATCTAGGCCAGTATTCTGTCTCTGACTATGGCCAGTGCTAGATGGTTCAGAGGGAATGAACAGAGCACGGCAATTTTGAGTCATCCATCTCCTGTGGTTCAGTCCCAGCTCCTCGCAATTGGAGGTTTAGGGACATCTGGGTCATGGGGTTGCATCCCTGATCATCTTGGCTAATAGCCATTGATGATCCTCCATGAACTTATCTAATTCTTTTGTGGCTCCACTTATACTCTTGGCCTTCTCAACATCCCCTGGCAACGAGTTAAACAGGTTGGCTGTGTTGTATGAAGAAGTACTTCCTTATGTTTTTTTAAACTTGCTGACTATTAATCAGGTGACCCTTAGTTATTGTGTTATGTGAAGGGGTAAATAACAATTTTCTATTCACTTTCTCCATACCATTCATGACTTTGTAGACTTCTATCAGATCTGCCCTTAGTCATCTCAGAATAGCTTAGCAGACAGCACAATGCAAATGTAAGTTAAGTGAGTCTCTTCCTTTAACATATCATGTGTGGTGTTCCAAGTTTTGCTAGCACAAACTTTACGTACAGGCTGTTTTTTGTAAGATTGATAATATTTGGTTCCCTTTCTTTTGCTGCAGAGTGAGCCACCAGAGAACAAAATTACTACACTGTTCTTAGAGCAGAGCTTATCTCATCAGATGCTGGTCCACAAACAGTGAAAGTAAATGATGCAGAGCCCTGTTGGGTTGTGCTCCATAAGAAATACAGAGAAGAAAATGCTTGCCATTGTGAAGGAATTAAAACATTAGTTCAAGCCATCTTACTTCCATCCTCTGACAGTGTTAAATGTGGAGTTACAGAAACATTTTTAAAACGGTAATTATTAGTACCCCTCTTCATCTGAACAGGGCACAATGACTCCCATATACTGGTCAAGAATGGTGTAAGTTTGAAGGTAGCCGGATCCAACAAATTTCACACACCCCTAACATTTTACCATTTAGCCTAATGTGTCCTCTCTCCCCCCCCCAAACACACTCTTCTTCCTACTAGACACACACTTGTCTTCTTCCCACTCTTGACCCCTTGATTTTTCTCCCTAGTGAGGCAACCCAGCCTACCCCAGCAGGTACGTCTGGCACCATTCAGGTGTTGGGTAGGCATACCCATGTCAGCTTTACTGTAGCTAGCACAGCTAAAACCAGCAGGGAAGATGCAGAGGCCTGGGCTCCCATGTTGGCTAGCCATGCAGTATAACAGGAGGACCATCCTGTGGTGCCATGTCTTGACTGGTAACTTTACTTGTGCTAACTAGATTAATGTTTTTTCAGGTATGCCTACCCAACCTGAAATCACACCTTCAGTTGCCATGTAGACACCCTGTTAAACTCAGGTCCTCTGCAGCCATGCGGCCCAGGATGCTACTTTAATCCACCTCGCTGTCATTGAATCTGAGTTGGACACTAATACTTAAATACAGTGGCTCCACATTGGCACTATTGTACTAAAGTATTTGGCCTTTTGGCTTAATTTCTTAGAAGAAAAGCTTTTAAAAAGTTTATATGTAGATGATTTTCTGCTATAAATATGCAGTCTATGTACATTATAAAACATTATTGGAAAAACATCAACAATATGGAGCTTTATGAAGCTTAACTATCATAAGGGCCCTGTGGACTCCTTTGTGCAATGGGTCCAGATTCTGTGAAGATGTTAACTTATTGTATCTCCATGAAATAATCTTCATTCCTGTCCTTCCCATCCCCAAACACACACAACTGTGGCTCACAGTTGAAAATACGCAGTAATGTACAATTGCAATAACTGTAATCCGCTTCAGTGAGCAGCTAATTGTCTCTGTTCCACTGTCCTCTGCTGCTGTTCTATGCACTAGGCAGCCGAGCTGCCCAATCTGCACTACACACACATGCATACAATTCCTCCCCCCTCCACGCGCCCCCCCCCCCCCATGAATTATCTGTGCAGTTCATACATTTTATCACCAGTACTATAGATGATTAGGATAGATGCTCTTGTGCCTTATGATGCATATGGGAACCAGTGTTGCCATCTCTTAACGGAGATGAACTCTTCAGATGGGTTGTTTCCATAACTAACTTTTTTTTTTTTTTTTTTTTAAATGTGGACAGGTAGTTAGCCTAACTCACAACCGTAGGTCCATGGCTGCTGCTTCAATATGTTCAGAGCAGCCCATACCATGTATGGGGGTCCCTCATTTACCACCCCAGGGATGCACCTGGTAGTTTAGGATGCTCCAGGAATAGTGTAAGCATATGGGAATGTACAAGGTCAATTTTCACAACCAGCTTACCTCTAGCCTTCTTGCTTTCTGGTTCAACCATTCATATTAGTGTGGTATATGAATGAAGTTCTGTGAGAACGATGAATAAATTAAGAATGGATTTTAAATGTGTTGTGAAGTCTATGTAAAGTAAGAACTGCATCAATATGTCTTGTAGCTCCTTGGCCTGCTGTCCCAGGACATTAAACATTGAGATGTCACAAAAATGGCAGGACATCAATAGGTTCTTTTAAAATAGTAGCAGATGCTCGCAGAACATGCTAAGAATTGACTTTCCAGTTACTTCTGTAACTTTTGGAGTTTTATAATTCAGTCCTGTTTCCTCAAAGAGCTGACTCCTCAACAAGGGCTGTTCAGAGTGGCCATGAATTTGAGCCTTCAGAAAAAATGTGAGACACTTCTCTAAGCCAACTTTCCTGCAGTAACGGTGTGTGCATTAAAAAAAGACATTCTCTCTGCCTGGGGAACAGAATGATAGAAGAACTAAGTGCTTGATCCTGAAAGGTGCTGACCACTTTGGTCTGATCCAGCAGAACACCTAAGCACATCCTCAGCTTTAATCAAATGGAACTTGCACACAGGCTTAAAGTGCTTTGTGCTAAAATATTTTGGTCGATCAGGCCCATAGTGCTCAGCACCTTGCAGAATTGATTCCTGAGACTGTATTTGTTCTAAGATGGGTGCTCAAGTACTACAGTGATGTGGACTAGCTCTTCCAAGAAAACCAAATGGGAGCAGTGCCTGATTATTCAAAATGAAGATAAATAATGGCAAGCTATAAATGGACTAAAAAAAATCAATAAATGCTAGAGATAATCTTGATACTCTCCGTTGTCTATATTTAAAGCAGATATTTGCCCCCAAAACAGGTGATTCTGCACATCTAATGTGGGATATCTCTGTACTAGACTGGCTATAAGTTATGTAACTGATCTAGTGCCGTTGCAATAAAACTGATACTTTCACACACACTACATATTTTGAACTCCTTTATATTAACCTGAATATCAAGGCATTTGTTTTAAAGACTCTTATTAGCTCGTTGAATATAAATGACATGGTGAAGAAATAAACTCCATAACTCAAGTCTTGGATACATGACACTACAAGTGACAAGGGAAGAAACAATGTGTCAATAAAAGAAGTAGCGCAGACAAAGTGCAGTTGGATTCAGTCAACAGTAAAATAATCTTGTTAAATGTAGCCAGTTTAAGAAAACATCAGGCAAAATCATAAAATCTCTCATTTTGTACATTTACTGCTGTTAAAATTAGTAAGGGTGTATCTAAACTTAATGCTACAATGGCCCCGCTGTAGCATTTCAGTATAGATGCTACCCATGCTGACAGGAAGGAGTCTCCTATCAGCATAGGTAACCCACTTCCCCAAGAGGTAGGTAGGTCAGTGGAAGAATTCTTCCGTTGACTTAGCACTAGCTACACTGGGGGTTAGGTTGGCTTAACTAAGCCGTTCAAGGGTGTGGATTTTTCATACCCTTCAATGACTTAGTTAAGCCAATTCCATTTTGTAGTGTAGACCAGGCCTGTGTGTGCATGTGTAGTGAAGTGACTAGCGCAAAATGCTTTTAGAAAATACACTGAAGTTGTGTACAACCAAATTATTACATGTAAACAGTACATGATCACATGTGTTGAAAACAAGTTGATCCCTGTGATTCTTGGACAGCAAATCACAAATTTTATGGAATCTCCTACATACATAAATAAATGAGGGTTACTTTGAAGGTCCTGTGGCATTGCATTATTAATAGTCAATTATATTAAAATAATGGATGCTCTGAATTGTCTATAGCTTATTAAAATGGTGATGCACAGGGGTTTTGCCGCTTGATGGTGCCAGGTTCATTTATAAATCACAGATGATTTATAAAGTGGTAGTTTCCCTATGAATGGACCACCCTAGGAGTCTTCATGTCCCTGCACCTCCGATCTGAAATTTTTGGTAGCAATGTCTGTTTGGCTCTCACATGCGCTCCCCATCTTGTGCTGTGCTCTGTTGCTATATAGCGCTTTGTGGGTAAACCGCCCTCAGTTGTTTCTCAACTGCCCTTGGCCTGAGACTGAGCCTTAGCAGAGCCCGTTGACAGAGATTCTACTCAGTGTTTTTCTTAATAATTTTTCCTTAGTAGAATAGAGCTTCAGTTAGCGTTAGTACTTCCTTCTTTTCTTTTCATTTCCTAAAATATTTATTTATTTTATTTCGCTTGTAGAATAGTTATCTCCTTAGTATAAATTAGATTTCCCTAGCTCTTCCCGGGCAGGAAGTAACCCCTGAAAAGGGTATGCCTAGTTTCCCCAGGTTTAACTGCCGCTGACAGGAATGGCATCCCGACATGAGTGGCAGCAGTCATTCCTGCTGCATTTGCTGCCCTCTCCAGCGTAACATCAAGGATCTACAACCTATCTTGACAGACAGGAAGGAGTCTCCTATCGGCATAGTGGAGATTGTCTCAAAGTAAAATCTGGAACCAGAAAGAGCCATGAACGGAAATTAAGACTGCTCATGATGGAAAGCTCACTTTGACCAGCCTCCGACCCTGGGCCCGGGACCCACTCCGGACAGCAGTCCCTGTCAAGACTGATCCCGTCTACATCGTCAGATCAACACTCTCCAGTGACTTCAAAGAGGAAATCCTCAGATTCCTCTCAGAAAGTCTTGAAAAAACAGACCACAAGTTCCTGAGCAGGGAATTGGCCAGGAGAAAGAGGTCCCTGGCACGGTTGATAACCTGTGTACTAACTGACCCATGACTAGGTACCTGTGAGACTGCAAGATCCTCCTGTACTAGTACCATGGGTAAGCCCAAAGACCATAAGAGGGCGGCTCAGGCAGAATAGTACTGTTGGGGGAAAGGAGTTCCTCTAAAATGGCAACGATGGAATCTTCTAGACAATCAGTACTGCATACACCAGCATCGCAAAAGGCTGTGGCGACACCTGGTGGCCATTCCTCGCAATTCAGAGAGCCTCTGGTACCAACAACTCTCTCCACTTCAATGGCACCTACTCAACTGACCTCAGTGGGTACTGATGGCTGTTCCAGTACCGCAGGAATTTCGGTTCCCCAAAGACTTGATGGTCTCAGATACCTGAATCACCCTTACTAGGCACTGACATAACCATGGTATGGGTTATGCCTAGGTCCCTGGACTTCCATGCAGTACCAAGACATTCTACTCCACCTTCCATGACTGCTTCACCCGTCAAGTGACGATGAGGAAGATGATAGGGATGACCTATACTCAGTGTCATTCCAAGGTTCTCCATTACAACGCCAAGGAGCTAGCCGGGTGGAAACTCGTGTATCTTCAATCTATCCTCAGAGTAGAAGAGACCCACCCAGTTGGTATGGACACCCTCGGATGCCTCCACCCATGCCCTTTCTCACCACCTCAGTGGCAATATTGGGACCCACAGGTGGCATATAGACAACAGTTTTTGAGGAAGTTTCGAGCTTGAGGAAAGCAATCTCCTTTAGCTTCAATAGCCAGACCACCTGATCCTCAAGAGGAGACCTCTGAGGAACAGGAGGAGAGACTAGACAAGGAAGCCACTCGGGTGACCAACATTTCCTCATCATCTCCTGATAAGGTGGTCATGCCTCCCCCACCAACTACAGCAGACAACTTCAAGCAATTTCAACACCTCTTTAATAGGTAGCAGATTTCCTGTGAATCCTGCTTAATGAAGTCATAGTCACAGTGCAAACTGTTTGACATCATCAGCAAAGATTGCATTCCCCATCAATGAGGCACTGCTTGATTGGGCGAAAACTATATGGCAGACACCACCCACAATACCCCCAATGTGCAAAAGGGTAGACAAAAATATTGTGTCCTCTGAAGATGAGGACTTTTTTATTTTCTCATTCGTCCCCTAATTCACTGGTCATCGATGCCATTAATGAACATGGCAGACAGCATCCCGCTAAAATGACACCATACAATAAGGACTGGAAATGACTGGATTTATTTGGATGTAAATCATATTCTTTAGCCACTCTACAATTTAAGATCGCTAACTATCAGGCCCTTATGCCAAAACACAATCATACCAATTATTCAAAATTAAATGCCTTTATTGAACACCTCCTGTCGGATCAGAAAGAACAATTCCCAGTGATTATTGCTGAGGGGTCCGCTCCTTATGAGGACAGCATTGGAGGCTTCTCTAGATGCTGCTGATACAGCTGCTCGTTCCATCTCCACAGCAGTTGTCATGAGGAGAGCATCTTGGCTTCATCTCTCCGCCTTTTCAAAGGAGGTATAAGCCACAGTGGAGGACCTCCCTTTTGAGGGATCTAAATTGTTTGCAGAAGGAATGGACGAATCCCTCCACATATTAAAAGATTCTAGGGCCACACTACGTTTTCTGGGTATTTACACCGCTGCCCAAGAAAGAAGACTCAGTAAGTACCAGACCACACAGAGATCCTGGCCTACTCATTTTTCTCCTCCTCAGAGACATGATGATCCTGAAAGGAAGAGGCATAGATTACAAAATCAGCAACCAAATGCCCCACAATCAGTGACATGGCAACCTTCTGCATCCAAAAAACAATTCTGATGTGTTGGTTGAAGCCCCAAGTTACCACCCCAAGTCTCATCTGCTCCAACAATCTGAACATCTCCACCAATTTGGCAACTGTTGTGACGTTACACCCCATATTCTTCATAGAGATATGGTTAAGATACAAATATGGCCTAAGATATATTTTATGCAAGATGGGTCTTGTAAGGTATCATTGGAAAGGTTATGATTTACTGAATGTGATTATCCAATATGTATGCATGTATCATTTCTGTATCTAAAGTTAGGAATATTGACTATGTAACGACAATTGTGTGTGTATTTGGGAAACACCCACCAGACAACAGGCCATCAGCTTTGATGGGCCATTAGGGAGAAACAATAAGACTTTAAAGATACTCCTCTCTCTCCTTCCTGAGAGGAGTCCTGGGACGTAGCTGTGACACTACTAGGTCAAATGGTCTTGTTACCTGGTACTAAACACTATCTTGGACTTCTACTAATTTTCCACTAAAAGGAGGGGGAGGTCAAGACTGGGGAACAAAAGATTCCCGCCTTACATAAATCTTACTTAAGGCTGGGGAGTAAGACAAACAGGACTCTTCTCCATTGCCTTCCTGCCCAAGAAGAAAGACTGCTGAAAGTACCTGAAGAGACAAAGGAACTAAGCTGAAGGAAAGGCAAGGGCTGAGTCCAGACTGAGACAGAAGAGTCTAGTCTGTAAAGAGAAATAACTGGAAATCTAAACTACAGAAACTCTGCATCCTGCTTAAAATCAACATTTAGGGTGAGAAATTACACTTTGAATCCTGTTTCTTTAGTGAATCAAGCTTAGTTTGCATGTTTTGTTTTATTTGCTTAGTAATCTGCTTTGTTCTGTTTGCTATCCCTTATAATTACTTAGAATCTGCCTTTTATAGTTAATAAATGTGTTTTGTTTATTAAACCCAGTTTGTGCAATTTCTAACGGGGGGGGGGAGAAGTTGTGCATTTCTCTTTACATTGAGGGAGAGGGTGAATTTTTATGAGCTTATGCTCTGCACATCTTTCTATACTACGCAAGACAATATTATCTTGGGTGTACTTTCCAGAGGGAAGCTGCACTTGAGTGCTGGGCGATTTCCTAGCTGAACCTTCCCATGGAGAGCTGTTTACAGACTGTGAGATTCTACAGCTGGTGCGTCCCTACCTGTATGTGTGTGCTGCCAGAGGCTGGAGAGCCTGATTCAACAAAACAGGGAGAGGAAGCCCAGGCTAGTGGAGCAGGCAGGCTCAGTGAAATCCCAGTACATCAGGCGGTGTCCCAGAAGGGGAGGGTCCAACCCGTCACAACCGCCTTGCTCCTTTTTATCAAAACTGGGAGCGTATAACCTCAGGCAGTTGGGTACTAGAGATGATCGTCAAGAGATATTCAATCCGTTTTACCTCCCTCTCACCTACTCCCTCACCCTCCCTCCCCATCCCTCTTCGTGGATCTTTCTCACAAGCACCTTTTACGTTAAGAAATGAACCACCTCCTAAAACTAGGTGCTATAGCACCAGTTCCCACCCAAGACAGAGGGAAGAGGTTCTATTCCAAATACTTCCTTATACAGGAAAAAAAACAGTGGTTGGAGACCCATTTTCTGGATTTAAGGGCACTGAACAGATTTGTAAAAATATGTTTCAAGATGGTTACCTTGCCATCCATAATCCCATCTCTGGACCCGAGGAACTGGTTCTTGGCCCTCGACCTACAAAATGTTTACTTTCATATCACAATCCACCCATCCAAGAGGAGGTTCCTAAGATTCACTCTGGGTCAAGATCATTTCCTATATAAAGTGCTCCCATTTGGTCTATTATTGGCATCCAGGGTATTTTTGAAAGTCGTTTCTATGGTCGTGGCATGCCTTCGCAAACAAGGCATTATGATATTTCTGTATCGAGACAATTGCTTTCTCAAAGCACGTACCTTCACTGACACCTTGCGAGAGATACGAAAGCCTATAGATCTATTCCTACAACTAAATACCCAAATGTCCACTTTGACCCCCAGTGCAACAACTGGAATTCTTAAGAGCCAACCTAGATGCAGTGGAGACCAAAACCTTCCTCCCATCACACAGGTTAAACACTTAGCCAGTTAATCATGACCGTTCAGGCCAGTCCACAGATCTCAGCTACAGTGACCAGATGTCCCGATTTTATATGGACAGTCCCGATATTTGGGGCTTTTTCTTATATAGGCTCCTAGTACCCCCCACCCCGTCCTGATTTTTCACACTTGCTGTCTGGTCAGCCTAATCTCAGCCAAAACTTGTCTGCAACTACTGGGGCAACTGGGGGCGAGCACCATTGTCTTCAAGGGTGGGTCAGAACAGTATACGTCCCGAGAAGACACAATTTAAACAAACTTCTATCAATGCCCTCAACAATCAAAAACTCGCTTGACTGGTGGGCAGATCCTCACAGTGTATGTGTGGGAGTCTCCTTCACTCAGCCACCCCTATTGTTGATTTTGACGATGGGTACATTCCTTATGGGATGGGGAGCCCACTTACACCATTCAGGGTAAATGGTCCCCTCTCGAATCCACACTATGTATCAACTTCTTAGAACTCAGAGCAGTCTTCTCACACTTCCTACCAATGATCAAAGACGAACATGTAAAGATTGAGAGACAGAATTGCATGTATGTTCTATATAAACCACCAGGGAGGAACAAGATCACATTCCCTGTGTGCCAAGGCAGTGGAAATATGGAACTGGCGCATTAATCACCAGATCGGCATCTCAGCAACCTACCTCCCGGGCATACAGAAGACTACAGCGGATATTCTGAGATTTTCCCAAGATCCAAAATGATATTTGAGATAAAGAAAAGGCCAGAGTTATTCTTGTAGTTCCAACGAGGCCAAGGCAGACATGGTTCCCATACCTTTTCCAGCTGGCAGTCTGTCCATCAATTGCTCTCCACTCCATTCCTCATCTTTCTCAAGATGCAGGCCAGAGCCATCACCCAAATCTGCAAGTTCTCCGGCTTAAAACATGGCTCCTCATTGGTTCCAAAGATTAGAAATGAACTGTTCTGAGGATAGGTTTCAGAGGGGTAGCCATGTTAGTCTGTATCAGTAAAAACAACGAGGAGTCCTTGTAGCACCTTAGAGACTAACAAATTTATTTGGGCATAAGCTTTCGTGTGAAGGAAGTACTGTTACATAGCAGAAAAATAGCTACTTGTCACACATACATTCAAAAATGGAACAGATTCCAAATCTGATGTGACGCAAGACAGTTTACCTTTACTTCCTCTCCGTTACCGGAAATCAGACCTATCTCTAAGCTCGGTAAAGGTACATCTCAGTCATTAACATTTTCTACTGGAAGATAGATGGTCATTCGGTGTCTGCTCATCCTACAATGAAAAGATTTCTTAAAGGTATGGGTAACCTCTACCTTTGAATCAGAGATCTTACACCAGTATGGGACCTTAATCTTGTCTTAAACTGTCTGATAAATTAATGGAGATATCCTATCTCCTAGAACTGGAAGGGACCTTGAAAGGTCATCAAGTCCAGCCCCCTGCCTTCACTAGCAGGACCAAGTACTGATTTTGCCCCAGATCCCTAAGTGGCCCCCTCAAGAATTGAACTCACAACCCTGGGTTTAGCAGGCCAATGCTCAAACCACTGAGCTATCCCTCCCCCCGCTGATAAGGTCAGCCTTTGAGAGCCTATGGCCACTTGCTCACTTCTACACCTCTCTATGAAAACTGCATTCCTCGTGGCTATCATGTCTGCTCGGAGAGAGGGGGCCCTAATGGTATATCCCCTCCCTTTATGATTTTCTTCAAGGACAAGGCCATATTGCGGCCACACCCCTAATTCCTACCAAAATACCTTCAGCCTTCCACATAAATCAACTTACTCACCTTCCAGCATTCTTTCCCAAACTACACCGGGATAAAAGAGAGGCAACGCTACACACACTCGACGTTAGAAGAGTGTTAGGCTTAGTCCTTTCCAAATAGAAGGCTTTCAGAA
Organism: Emys orbicularis; assembly: GCF_028017835.1. Lineage (NCBI taxonomy): Eukaryota > Metazoa > Chordata > Testudines > Emydidae > Emys > Emys orbicularis. The sequence goes on from NC_088683.1 coordinate 354,007,301, forward strand.
AATCTCCAAGTCCTGGTCTACACTACGAGTTTAGGTCCAATTTAGCAGCGTTAGATCGATTTAACCCTGCACCCGTCCACACGGCGAAGCCATTTTTGTTGACTTAAAGGGCTCTTAAAATCGATTTCTGTACTCCTCCCCAACGAGGGGATTAGCACTGAAATTGACCCTGCTGGGTCGAATTTGGGGTAGTGTGGACGCAATTTGACGGTATTGGCCTCTGGGAGCTATCCCAGAGTGCTCCATTGTGACTGCTCTGGACAGCACACTCAACTCGGATGCACTGGCCAGGTAGACAGGAAAAGCCCTGCGAAATTTTGAATTTCATTTCCTGTTTGGTCAGTGTAGCGAGTTGATCAGCACAGGTGACCATGCAGAGCTCATCAGCACAGGTGACCATGGAGTCTTAGAATCGCGAAAGAGCTCCAGCATGGACCGAACGGGAGGTTCTGCATCAGATCGCTGTATGGGGAGATGAATCCGTGCTATCCAAACTCCGTTCCAGGGGGAGACGAATCCGTGCTATCCGAACTCCGTTCCAGGGGGAGACGAATCCGTGCTATCCGAACTCCGTTCCAAAAGACAAAATGCCGGAATATTTGAAAAAATCTCCAAGGGCATGAAGGACAGCGGTTATAACAGGGACCCGCAGCAGTGCCGCGTGAAGCCTACCAAAGAACCAGAGAGGCAAACGGCAGCTCCGGGTCAGAGCCCCAGACATGCCGCTTCTATGATGAGCTGCATGCCATTCTAGGAGGTGCCCCTACAACTACCCCACCCCTGTGCTTCCTCCTCCCCCACCCCTCCCAGGCTACCTTGGCAGTTATCCCCCCATTTGTGTGACAAATTAATAAAGAATGCATGAATTTGAAACAACGACTTTATTGCCTCTGCAAGCGGAGATCAAAGGGGGGAGGGAGGGCGGTTGGCTTACACAGAAGTAGAGTGAACCAAGGAGGCGGGTTTTCATCAAGGAGAAACAAACAGAACTTTCACACCGTAGCCTGGCCAGTCATGAAACTGGTTTTCAAAGCTTCTCTGATGCACAGCGCTCCCTGCTGTGCTCTTCTAAACGCCCTGGTGTCTGGCAGTGCGTAATCAGTGGCCAGGCGATTTGCCTCAACCTCCCACCCCACCCTGCCATGAACGTCTTCCCCTTACTCTCTCAGATATTGTGGAGCACACAGCAAGCAGTAATAACGATGGGAATATTGGTTTCGGTGAGGTCTAACCGAGTCAGTAAATGCGCCAGCAGGCTTTTAAACGTCCGAAGGCACATTCTACCACCATTATGCACTTGCTCAGCCTATAGTTGAACTGCTCCTTACTACTGTCCAGGCTTCATGAGCCATGGGAGCAAGGGGTAGGCTGGGGTAGGTGCGACCACGCGGTGCTGCTGACTGGGAGAGCAGCCTGAGGCAGAAGCCTCCAGCTGGCATGATATTCCAGGCAGGACTGAATCTCCATTAGACTAAACTTAAAGAAGAGAATGACCTGGAGTCATTCCCATTTTTGTCCAGGCGCCCCCGACCGACCTCACCGAGGCCGGCCAGGAGCACCCATGTCTGCCCAGGCGCCCCTGACCAACCTAACCGAGGTCGGCCAAGAACACCCACGGGACGACGACGACGGCTAGCAGTCGCATTGTACCATCTGCCAGCCGCAAGGCAAGGCAAGGGGATGCTGCTGTGTAGTACTGCAGTACCGCATCTGCCAGCAGCACCCAGGAGACATACGGTGACAGTGAGCTGAGCGGGCTCCATGCTTGCCGTGGTATGTCGTCTGCACGGGTAACCCAGGAAAAAAGGCGAGAAACGATTTTTTGCCATTGCTTTCATGGAGGGAGGGAGGGGGGCCTGATGACATGTACCCAGAACCACCCGCGACAATGTTTTTGCCCCGTCAGGCATTGGGAGCTCAACCCAGAATTCTAATGGGCAGAGGAGACTGTGGGATAGCTACCACAGTGCAACGCTCCGAAAGTTGATGCTAGCCTCGGTACTGTGGGCGCACACCGCCGACTTAATGCGCTTAGTGCGGACACACACAATCGACTGTATCAAATCGATTTCTAAAAAATCGACTTTTATTAAATCGACCTAATTTCATAATGTAGACATACCACTATTCCTCTACATCTCATACAGATCTAAGGGATCCCCAATATCTGTGCAATGGCTCTCTAGATGGATATCGGAATGCATTAACTACTGCTATTGCACGCATGACCTACAGCCCCCTTGGAGAGCCTGAACGCACTCTACAAGTTCTCTGTCGACTTCTATCCTTCCTCAATAACGTTTCAATCACAGAAATATGCAGAGCAGTGACTTGGGCATCCACTCATACATTTGCCAAGCATTATGCATTCACTCGTGATTCAGCATCTGATGTGATACTTGGTTTGACCGTATTATCATCAATATTGGACTCCACTCCGATGCCCCACCCTTCCAACAGGGACACTGCTATAGAGTCACCTAGAATGGAACACTCATAGAGACACTACTTGAAGAAGAAGAGGTTACTCACCTTGTGTTGTAACTGAGGTTCTTCAAGGTGTGTCTCCCTATGGGTTCTCAACACTAGGTGACTCTTATATATGAGTTCTGCGGTAAAGGAGGAACTGAGGGTGGTTTGCCCATACAGCGCTAGACAGCAACAGAACATGGTGCAAGATGGGGAGAGAGCATGTGTGGGCCAAACGGACACTGCTATCAAAAATCTCCAATCTGAGGCGCAGGGATGTGAAGACACCTAGAGTGGAGCACCCGTAGAGGGACACACATCTCAAAGAGCCTCAAGTACTGCACAAGGCGAGTAACCTCTTCTGTAATGAGCAGCAAAGCAGTTCTTTGAGAGGTTTACTATTATTTCATCATCAACAATCATTAAGCTTTCAGCACAGCTGTGGTTTAGAAATCCTAGGTCCTCTGCCACACTGCCACAGCTGCAGTCAGCAGGGGCATGCAAGCTGGAATGCCCACACTATCAAAGAGAGGGGGTGGAGGGCAGATTGTTCCCTTTGAGTGTTCAGAGTCTCAAGAACTTGGTGCCACCTCACTTGGTCCAAAATAGCTCAAATTTGGTGACCTTCCAGGCATGCAGCAAAAGACACCTGTTTGATAGGATTTTTGGAGAGGCTGCGTTTCTCACAATGATGAAAGAGTGGGAATTAGTTTCTGTAGGTGTCTAGCTGGCTCATTTCCTGTGAAATGATTACTTTAATGCTGCTGGGATATTGTTGTATTATCAATGTTGTATTAGGGTACCTAAAGCCTTGGATAGATGTCTTTATTTTAAATCTAAATGCCAACCTATTTGATTTATTTAAGATCTTGCTTTGTTTTTAGTTGTGAAACTCTTGTTACGTTGTTTTCAAGTTGTTATGCACTTTTAAAAATTCTCAATGTATGGTTTTGTCTCAATACTTTTATAATATTTAGTATTAGGGTTTTTTTATGTTGGGTATTTTTAACTTTTGCTCTCCCTCTTCCCCCGTTTTAATACTGCAGTTCCAAAAGAGTTGGTAGAACTTCACTTGAAACTGATGAGGAAGATTGGGAAGTCTGTCACAGCAGACAGATGGGAAAAATACTTGATCAAGGTACAGTAAATTTCTGTTCTATTACTCTGAAAATGCTGGGATCTGATGAAATCTTATGTCAGAAATCCCTAGTATGAATTTTAGTGAGCCTAGAGCTGTAGCCAAAATCTGTGTGCATGCCCAGTCCAGAGTTGCTTAAGGTTCTAGTTTAACTAACTTTCAGCCTGCCTGGGTATGCGCACAAATTTCTGAAACTAGATACCCAACTTCTGCATGTAGAAGGTTGCAAACCTGCAAGCTCTATTACATGTGCAAGACAGGAGCAGATTGGACTATAAGAATTATAGTGGCCAGTCAGAGCAGCGAGATTTCCATATTAATGATAAACTACTGTATCAGTAATTCTAATATGATGTAAATCCCTGTATTATAGCTGACAACCATATAGAGATTTGTATACTGTATGCTTATTGATAAATAAGAATAGTGTGATTATGCTATCAGAGTACCCAGAATTGAAAAACTGGGGAAAAAATTGTAGTTATGCATCAATAATGGTAAACCATCCCTTTGCTCTGATGCCAAGATGGTTCCATATTGGAATTATAAATCACATATGTAATGTTACACATTTACAGAGCACCTGATAAGCATATATAGGACATAGTCCTTGCTCCAGGGAATTTGCAGAGACTGAAAGGTCCATGTTTTATTAATAAAGCACTGTGCTAATCAGGAATACTTCAAATTGAACTTTGGTTATTCCCGTTATTTTAGTTGTTTGGTTGGCTGTCACTGAGCACTTTGTTTCAGAGTGGTAGCCGTTTTAGTCTCTATCAGCAAAAACAATGAGGAGTCCTTGTGGCACCTTCGAGACTAACACGTTTATTTGGGCATAAGCTTTTGTGGGATATAACCCACTTCATCAGATGCATGGAGTGAAAAAAAATAGGCAGGTATAAATACACAGCACATGAAAAGATGGGAGTTGCGTTACTAAGTGGGGGGTCAGTGCTAACGAGGCCAATTCAATTAGGGTGGATGTGGCCCATTCCCAACAATTGTCAAGAAGGTGTGAGTATCAACAGAGGGAAAATTATTTTTTGTAGTGACCCAGCCACTCCCAGTCTTTATAAATAAATAAATTATAAATAAATTAATGGAGATATCCCATCTCCTAGAACTGGAAGGGACCTTGAAAGGTCATCAAGTCCAGCCCCCTGCCTTCACTAGCAGGACCAAGTACTGATTTTGCCCCAGATCCCTAAGTGGCCCCCTGAAGGATTGAACTCACAACCCTGGGTTTAGCAGGCCAATGCTCAAACCACTGAGCTATCCCTCCCCCCAATACTAAAGATATCTTATCTCCTAGAACTGGAAGGGACCTTGAAAGGTCATTGAGTCCAGCCCCCTGCCTTCACTAGCAGGACCAATTACTGCCCCAGATCCCAGGTGGCCCCCTCAAGGATTGAACTCACAACCCTGGGTTTAGCAGGCCAATGCTCAAACCACTGAGCTACCCCTCCCCCAGGCCTAATTTGCTCCAGGGAATTTTATTCAGGCCTAATTTGATGGTGTCAAGGTTGCAAATTAATTCCAGTTCTGTAGTTTCTCGTTGAAGTCTGTTTTTGAAGCCTTTTGTTGAAGAATGGTGATTTTAAAGTCTGTTATTGAGTGTCCAGGGAGATTGAAGTCCTCTCCTACTGGTTTTTGAATGTTACAATTCTTGATGTCTGATTTGTGTCCATTCTTTTGCATAGAGACTGTCAGGTTTGGCCAATGTACATGGCAGAGGGGCATTGCTGGCACATGATGGCATATATCACATCGGTAGATGTGCAGGTGAACGAGCCCTTGATGGTGTGGCTGATGTGGTTCGGTCCTACGATGGTGTCCCTTGAATAGATATGCGGACAGAGTTGGCAATGGGGTTTGTTGCAAGGGCTAGTTCCTGGGTTAGTGTTTCTGTTGTGTGGTGTGTAGTTGCTGGTGAGTATTTGCTTCAAGTTTGGGGGCCTGTCTGTAAGCAAGGACTTGCCTGTCTCCCAAGGTCTGAGAGAGTGAGGGATTGTCCATCAGGATAGGTTGTAGATCCTTGATGTTGCGCTGGAGAGGTTTTAGTAGGGGGCTATAGGTGATGGCTAGTGGCGTTCTGTTACTTTTTTTGTTGGGCCTGTCCTGTAGTAGGTGACTTCTGGGTACCCTTCTGGCTCTGTCAATCTGTTTCTTCATTTCCCCAGGTGGGTATTGTAGTTTTAAGAATGCTTGATAGAGATCTTGTAGGTGTTTGTCTCTGTCTGAGGGATTGGAGTAAATGCAATAATATCTGAGGGCTTGGCTGTAGACAATGGATTGTGTGATGTGATCTGGATGAAAACTGGAGGCATGTAGTTAAGTATAGTGGTCAGTAGGTCACTATCGCTTATTTGCACTATAGTGTCCAGGAAGTGGATCTCTTGTGTGGACTGGTCCAGGATGAGGTTGATGGTGGGGTGGAAATTGTTGAAATCCTGGTGGAGTTCCTCAAGGGCCTCCTTCCCAGGGGTCCAGATGATGATGTCATCAATGTAGTGCAAGTAGAGCAGGGGTGCTAGGGGACGAGAGCTAAGGAAGCGCGGTTCTAAGTCAGCCATAAAAATGTTGACATACTGTGGGGCCATGCGGGTACCCATAGCAGTGCCGCTGACTTGAACATATAAATCATCCCCAAATCTGTCTGGGTGAGGATAAAGTCACAAAGCTCAGCCACCAGGTTTGCTGTGACATTATTGGGGATACTGTTCCTGACGGCTTGTAGTCCATCTTTGTGTGGAAGGTTTGTGTAGAGAGCTTCTACGTCCATAGTGGCCAGGATGGTGTTTTCTGGAAGATCATCAATGGATTGTAGTTTCCTCAGGAAGTCAGTGGTGTATCGAAGATAGCTGGGAGTGCTGGTAGGATAGGGTCTGAGGAGAGAGTCCACATAGCCAGGCAATCCTGCTTTGTTCACTTTACACTTCTGGATTCCTGTAACAAGCAACAGTAATTAAATCAGGAGGAGAACAGAGCTTGCATTGCAACACCAGGCACAGCGTCCAATCTTAAGGCCTGCTTTTTAAGCTTGCATTGCAACTTTAAAGTGGCTGCAGCTCTTAGCATGCTTTATTTTTCAATTTTGCTGAAATTTTTAATATATAACACTTTACCCGCAGACCACAAATTACTGAATGGTATGCAGGAGAGGACCAGCTTTTTGTGGTAGGGAGCTGTAGGGTGTGGCAGATGGATGATTCTTTTGTCCCCCTTGCTACCAGTGATCTGTTCAAACAGAAGTAATTGGGACACATACTGAAGAGAAGATACTTGGTGTGCTTCTGGAATCTTGTTATTGTCTTTTATGCAGGACTCTTACGTGGTTATACAGAAGGTTCTGGCTTAGGCAAAGACGCATTGTTTGTCCTCAGATATAGACCGCTTAGCCCTTTTGGGAAGTGCACAGTCTGATTAATGCAGACTGTTTTGTCCCATGAGTGCTTCCTTCATTTGATCTGATCACTCTCAAAAGTTTTTTACATTCTTATGCAGTTAAGATTTATTGGCTTTGGACTAGTCTCTTTGGACCCTTCAACTGTGAAATCTACAGATTCCCAATAGACTGCTTCCGCTAGCGCTGGTTTAGGATCCAGATGTCTGTGGTCTTCTGAGACTCACCAGCTGCGTGTTTGATTCCTGCCTATGTTTGCTGCTTAAAGCAAGCAATTTGACCATGGTGCCAGTAAGTAGCACTTAGATGCCAGTGTAAGTGCCTTAAGAAATATTTTGGAGAGACACATATCAGCACCCGTTTTACAGATTGGTAGGGTATGGTCATACTTTCACGTGCAGAAATCAGCTGCTTCCTCAAGAAACCAACTCCTGTTGCTGAAGTGCTTGCCAGTTTCAAACTTCCCCTTTTGAAAAGGCAATGGTTATAGCATTCCAGATGTGCTTAAACCCATGACCTCTGTGGTAGGCTTCAGACTGGGTTCTAGCTTTCTTTGGAGTTGAGACTGCATTTATCAGGATTAAGAATAATCGGCTGGTTTTAGTTTATGGAAACTTGGTCATTGTGGTCATGACAAATGGTTTCAACAGCTCTGATGCCACTGAGTTGTTGTTTGGGCAATTAAAAGACATTTCCAGTGTTTCTGAAACTTCCCTCCATTGGTTTGAGTGATACATAGAACACAGGAGTTGGTCATTGATGTTTGACATGTCTTCTCCAATGTTTTTGATATGCAGCATCCCCCAATGATCTCCATGTTTAGAATGTTGAATACAAGAGATAAAGTAGAATGTCATCAGTTTGTTGGCAATAAACAGTTGTATCTGTTGTTCTAAGTTTTGGCCTGTGCATTGGAAGAATGGACAACATAGCTTTGTTGTCAAAACAGGAAAACTCGCTGCTGAGCAGAAGTCATTTTTGTGAGATGGTACTCTTCTTTTGTTACCACTTTCTGAAGCAACTCATTCAGCGTTAGCGAGTGAAGTTTGGCCTCCCTTTCAGCCATGCTGCTCTATCGAAAGCTACATGCTGGATGTGGTTTAGAGGCTTACTTGGCCCTGGGTACACCTTCTATTTAACAATAACATCTTGATCAGGAAGATTGATAAAACCCTTAATGCTTTCAAGAGGACTTCTGTTGCTTGCAGTTTGTTTAGGATGCAGCAGCACTTTGGGCCACTGATTTAAGCATCCATGGTACAACAGTGCCACTTTAAAAACAAACAAACAACAGTCCTCAACATTGTAGTCTCTGGGTATATTTCAGACTACCTTGAGCCTTGTTCTAGTGGACACTTGTACTTACCCACACCAACTAGGGATCCCACTATTGTGTCTTAAATATGTAAGCAGCCACTAGTGCCTTTGCTATTATGGGTCCTAGGATGTGAAATTTGCTCCTTCATGACAATTATTTTGACCCTCTCACTTTAAAAATAAATAAATAAATAATCTAAAACTTCTTATCCCAACCCTTTTTTCCCCACTGTTGATCCCATATATTCATTCTCCACCACCACCCGCTTTCTGTGGCCCATTTGGTAGGTGTTAGTTGTTTATATTTTTAAAGGTGGTCTTTTATTATAATGTTTTCAAATACATTTTAAATGGTTTGAGGTATGTGCTCCAAGGACCTCAGCATTTTATACATAATTACATCGTTTTACAACATGGAATGAATGGTAGTCTCACATACTATTTGTATTACAGTAGCATTACCTAGAGGCCGCAACTGAGAGTGTGATTCCCATTGTGGGTACGTCTACATTGCATTATAAAACCCACTGCAGCAAATCTCAGAGCCTGGGTCTGCAGACTTGGGCTCATGCTACAGGGCTAAAAACAGCTAAAAGACATGGCTTCCGAACCCAAGCTCCAGTCCAAGGCACAATGTTTACACTGCTGTTTTTGGCCGTGTAGCATGAGCCCCACAAGCCTGAGTCTGTAGACCCAGGCTCTGAGACTTGCTGCCACGGGTTTTAAAACAGTGTAGACATACCCTGTTAAGTGCTGTACAAACATGTAAGAAGCAGTCTCTGCTCCATAGTACTTGTAGTCTAAATAGACATGACAGACAAAGGGAGATGGGAAAAGAAATGGATGCACAGAGGTGAAGTAACTTGCCCAAGGTCACATAGCAAGTCAATGACAGAGTTAGTTCTATTCCTAATAGAACCTGGGTCTCCTGACTCCCAGTCTGGTGCCCTAGCTGTGGATCGTGCTGTCTCTTAAGAGTTGCTCAGAGCTAGGAAAATGGAGGCGATAGGCAAGATACTGATGCTATGCTCTTTCAGGACTTAGTGGTGACATGCCCAGTGCTTGCCCACCTTCACCTGGCTTTATCTCTGATTTTTGTCTATGGCTTTTTTGCTTACAGAAGTTGCACTGTTCGTAGATAAAAGTAAACATTGGTTTTGCAACAAAATACTCTTCCTCTGTAGAGGTTTCAAGTTACATTCATCCACTTATACTAGTTAATTTAATATTTTGTTTATCTGACAGATATGCCAAGAGTTCAACAGTACTTGGGCATGGGAGATGGAGAAGAAAGGATACCTGGAAACGAGTGTTGAATGCAAATTGGGAATTCTGAAGGTAATGTATTTACTATTTTTTGAAAATGACCCTTTGAAAACTTATAAATTGCAGTAATTAAATGTATTAAATTTGGAGCTGATGTCAGAGCTTGTAACAAACAAATATCACCAATCATAGTTGCTGATGGTCTTGTTAATGGGGATAAGCCTCAACTAAATATGGTGTTTTCTATTTGTTTTCATACTTTACTTGTTCGCACTGAAATATATTTGTAGTTACTGTTCTGCCCTTGGAGGGGGTTTACGCATGCAGTATTCTTTTTTGTTATGTGCATGAGCTAGTAATGAAACAATTTTATCTTAAGTGCAAAGGTGAGAGATGGGGCTCATCTTCAGCTTTTCAGCTCATGAGATGAGGCAGGAGTAATGAGTCTCATGTGTGATGGCTTAAATTACATGGAGTTTTACTGTAGACTAATATACTAAATAAATAATATCCATTGTTTAGCTAGGCCATTCACAAAAGGAAGCTTCCCATGTACATTGCTTTCAGATGTATATAAAATACAGAGGTTAGAGTTTCAATGGCTACTTTTAAAAGAGGAAATAGAAACACCACGCTGTGCATGTATGCTTTGGTGGTGGCTTGCTTTCATCCTGCTGTAGTAGCTGTTGGCGTGTTTACTACAGTAGAACCTCAGCCTTGCGAACAGCAGAGTTACGAACCGACCAGTTAACCACACACCTCATTTGGAATTGGAAGTACACAATCAGACAGCAGCAGAGACAAAAAAGAAAGAAAGCAAACACAGTACAGTACTGTGTTAAATGTAAACTACAAAAAAACCTGGAAAGCAGCATTTTTCTTCTGCATAGTAAAGTTTCAAAGCTGTATTAAGACAATGTTCAGTTGTAAACTTTTGAAAGAACAACCATAACATTTTGTTCAGAGTTACGAACAACCTCCATTCCCGAGGTGTTCGTAACTCTGAGGTTCTACTGCACAGTAAAGATGCCTTCATTCTCCTCTGTTTAAAGTTTACTGTTGAACAGATTTAACACCATTCTAAATGGCCACTAACAAGAAATTAAAAACTAATCTTTGATTTACCAAAAGAGTGTAATCTGGAGAGGCCTATGCATTGGATCCTCCTCTCTCTAGTTAAGTCACAAAGCCAATAAAGGCAGGTTTAAAAAGAGAACCCAAAACACACAAATAAGGTTTTTTTGGTCGTATCTTGGAGTTTGAAAAAAAATCTTTCTACATTGCAATTTTTTTCAGTACCTCTGTGAGTGTCAGTTTGATGACAATCTAAAATTTAAGAATATCATTAATGAAGAGGATGCTGATGCTATGCGTCTCCAGCCAATTGGTCGAGACAAGGATGGTCTAATGTATTGGTACCAGCTGGATCAAGAACATAATGTGAGAATGTACGTAGAAGAACAGGATGACCAGGATGGGTCTTCTTGGAAATGCATTGTCAGGTAATTTTGTTCTTTATTTTCTAGTTTATAACTGCAAATTTTAAATGTGATTATCTGTGTCTATGAAGTTCAGAGGTTGAATTCAATAAGTATCCTCTTTTCAGAGAGCAGATTCCTGTCAATTTAATTATCTGTCTTCAGACATACACAGTAGGGAAAAGCACATGCACAACTATGATTTATGAAAAAAATAGCTTGCTGGTTTGTAGGATAATAGCCAATGCATATTTCATTTTATGGTTTATAAGAGAAACACCATCTAGAGTTTAAAGATCACGGTGGATATATGGCAGTAGGATCAGGAGGAGAATTGTGCCCTCTGGAGAATGGTCCCACTATGTCCTGACAATGTGCTAGTGAGGTAAATAGAAAGGAGCATAAACTCTGCCAAATTAAGTGTAAAAATGTAATAAGAAAAGCCAAAGAGGAGTTGGAAGAATGGATAGTCAAAAACTCAAAAGGTAATAACAAAATGTTTAAGTACATCAGAAGCAGGAAGCCTGCTAAACAACCAGTGTGGCCCCTGGATGATCGAGATACAAAAGGAGCGCTTAAAGACGATAAAATCTTGTCGGAGAAACTAAATGGATTCTTTGCTTCAGTCTTCACGGCTGAGGATGTTAGGGAGATTCCCAAACCTGAGCCGGCTTTTGTAGGTGACAAATCTGAGGAACTGTCACAGATTGAAGTGTCACTAGAGGAGGTTTTGGAATTAATTGATAAACTTAACATTAACAAGTCACAGGGACCAGATAGCATTCACCCAAGAGTTCTGAAAGAACTCAAATGTGAAGTTGCGGAACTATTAACTATGGTTTGTGACCTGTCCTTTAAATCGGCTTCTGTACCCAATGACTGGAACATAGCTAATGTAACGCCAATATTTAAAAAGGGCTCTAGAGGTGATCCCAGCAATTACAGACCAGTAAGTCTAACGTCAGTACCGGTCAAATTAGTTGAAACAATAGTAAAGAATAAAATTGTCAGACACATAGAAGAACATAAATTGTTGGGCAAAAGTCAACATGGTTTCTGTAAAGGGAAATCATGTCTTACTAATCTATTAGAGTTCTCTGAAGGGGTCCACAAACATGTGGACAAGGGGGATCCAGTGGACATAGTATACTTAGATTTCCAGAAAGTCTTTGACAAGGTCCCTCACCAAAGGCTCTTACGTAAATTAAGTTGTCATGGGATAAAAGGGAAGGTCCTTTCATGGATTGAGAACTGGTTAAAAGACCGGGAACAAAGGGTAGGAATAAATGGTAAATTCTCAGAATGGAGAGGAGTAACTAGTGGTGTTCCCCAAGGGTCAGTCCTAGGACCAATCCTATTCAACATATTCATAAATGATCTGGAGAAAGGGGTAAAAAGTGAGGTGGCAAAGTTTGCAGATGATACTAAACTGCTCAAGATAGTTAAGACCAAAGCAGACTGTGAAGAACTTCAAAAAGATCTCACAAAACTAAGTGATTGGGCAACAAAATGGCAAATGAAATGTAATGTGGATAAATGTAAAGTAATGCACATTGGAAAAAATAACCCCAACTATACATACAATATGATGGGGGCTAATTTAGCTACAGCGAATCAGGAAAAAGATCTTGGAGTCATCGTGGATAGTTCTCTGAAGACGTCCACACAGTGTGCAGCGGCAGTCAAAAAAGTAAACAGGATGTTAGGAATCATTAAAAAGGGGATAGAGAATAAGAAGGAGAATATATTATTGCCCTTATATAAATCAATGGTACGCCCACATCTTGAATATTGCGTTCAGATGTGGTCTCCTCATCTCAAAAAAGATATACTGGCACTAGAAAAGGTTCAGAGAAGGGCAACTAAAATGATTAGGGGTTTGGAACGGGTCCCATATGAGGAGAGATTAAAGAGGCTAGGACTTTTCAGCTTGGAAAAGGGGAGACTAAGGGAGCTGATATGGTAGAGGTATATAAGATCATGAGTGATGTGGAGAAAGTAGATTTACTTATTCCCATAATACAAGAATTAGGGGCCACCAAATGAAATTAATGGGCAGCAGGTTTAAAACAAATAAAAGGAAGTTCTTCACACAGCGCATAGTCAACTTGTGGAATTCCTTGCCTGAGGAGGTTGTGAAGGCTAGGACTATAACAGGGTTTAAAAGAGAACGGGATAAATTCATGGAGGTTAAGTCCATTAATGGCTATTAGCCAGGATGGGTAAGGAATGGTGTCCCTAGCCTCTGTTTGTCAGAGGGTGGAGATGGATAGCAGGAGAGAGATGACTTGATCGTTACCTGTTAGGTTCACTCCCTCTGGGGCACCTGGCATTGGCCACTGTCGGCAGACAGGATACTGAGCTAGATGGACCTTTGGTCTGACCCAGCACGGCCATTCTTATGTTCTAGGGAACATGGAGGAAGACTGTGTTAATTCTCTAACCTCTTATGCTATCAGTCACAAATTAGTAATGGACGACATTATGCTCTCATTAGAATTGCAGGGTTGAGTTCTAGGCTCATAGAATGCAAAATAATTACTTAATCTAGTACAGGAAGCCAAACACAAGAACCTTCTGAAGTAGAACTCAGATCCTGGATGACTAATGATTGAGTTACAGTGTGCTAGTAACTGCTGAAATGCAGGGGCTCACTGCTCCTCTGAGTTTCAGTGAGCTCCAGCAGTTTAGCCTGGTGACCTTTTCTTGATCTTCTATACTCAAATTAATTCCTTTAATCATTCTTATTAAAATGAAGGAAAGTGTTTTTGTACTATGTAAATATTTCATTTTCTAACATGTACCTTGTGTACTGTGGCATATTTTCCAAGGAAGAGTCTTTTAATTTTGAATTTATTTATGTAAAATTTTCAAATGACTGATTTTTAATATATTCTCATGTAGAACCTTTATTTTAAAAAAATCTAGTCAATTCCAAATGTGTTTAAAGCTGGACTCTGATCAAAAGAGAATCGGCATTGAGTAAAATGGTAAACAAACATGGTGAAAGAGATCTCATAAATGCCAAATACCGTCTATAATTTAAATGATGTGTGTGTATATAGCTATAGCTTTAGCAATTAGTTGTTGAACAAAAAGTTTAAACTGCAAAGTCAATTCTCAGTGGGTTACATAACATGACCAGTGTTACCACTTAAGGAGATTTTAGTAGCTGCTTTGTGTAAATAAAGTAAACACAACAAACCAAATCAGCCAAAAGGTAAACTAGGCTCGCCTTGCATCATGCCCCTGTAGACTGCCAGGAGAAAGAGACTGCCAAAAAGCAAAGTAGGATAGGCTTATGCCGAGAGAGCCCTGGCACCATGTGTCTCCTGCTGGTGAAACACAGTAATTGTCTCTGAGATCTGAAGTGGGTTTAAAACCACCAAACTCTCCATGCTAAACTTGCGCATGCTTCAAGGCTTTGGTTTTTTGTGTGTGTAAAACCGAAATTCCTATCCAAAACAACTTGCTAGGTATTTACTTGAGAGCAGAAATATGAGAGCCCTGACTTCTAATCCTACAGTGCAGCATTGCATCCATTTAACCAGCTCTCAAAGCAGGTTGTCTGTTACTGTTCTCTGCGTCCTTACTTAAACGTTTAAATTGGTAACTTTATTTTACTTGCTTGAGCATTAATTTCCCCCCATAATCTCTGCATCAGTATAATTAATTTTAAATGTTCAAATTTTCTAGCGTTCTGTGTATTGTTTAGGGTGGGATTTTTGAAAGTACTTAAGTGCTTTTTAAAAATCCACTTTTAAATAATATAATTGCTCTTCTGTTTCATGAGTGCTGCACTACAAGGCCATTCGATGAGGGAATCTGATAATTGCTAAGGAAAACAAATGGGCATTGATGATGATAGATTAATAATTACAAAACTAATGAACAATAGACGCTCAGATCCAAAGCAGGATATCTGGAGCTTATGGGTTGTTGAGGCCACTCAGAAGGGTCAGCAAGGTAGTTTTAGTTTTACTACAGATAAAATGGCAAGTCATTTAATCACTAAATGATGGCTATTCTGATTGGACAAAGCCGATCCACTGGTCTTCTAGTTTGTAATGCAGCATTCATTTAAGCAGGTGATGTTTTTTGTTTTAGATGGATGGCTTTGGGGAGAGCCAGTAAAGAGCTTTATCAGACAACTTATTTCTTTTCTTTGTCATCCAGAAACCGAAATGAGCTAGCTGAGACGCTTGAGCTTTTGAAAGCACAAATCGATCCTGCACTGTTGAAAAAGAACAATCAGCAGGACAGCTCATCACGTGAAAGCCCTAGCATAGAAGATGAAGATAGCAAAAAGGAAGAAGAAATATCTCCACCAGGTTTTCTACCCTCTTTTTACCATGCTTTAGACATTGTGCTGCATCATATCAAAATGTTAAACTTCCTGAAAAATGAGAGGATTAGAATAGGCCTGTTTTTTTGTTTGTTTGTTTTTTTTAATTATTTTCTAAGCTAAAATTCTCTGATCCATGTATCAAGGATACATTTTAAACCTTTTCACACATCTTAAAATTCAAAATAATTTGGGTGTGTACTCAGTTTACTTTAAAAAAAAAAAAAAAAAATCCCAACAAATTACATATACAACTTTCCATTCTTTTAAAAAAATGTAACTTTGTTTTTGTGGTATTTTGTGTAACACCATTGACACTTGACATTTGCTTTCCTATCCCCATCTTTCTTTCATTTGTCATGCATTAGGTTTCAACCCAGCCTCACGTTTCTAATGGACATGAAACTCCTTCCACCCCCCAAATTTGTGTAGTGGCATAATTGATGTCAAACACCACACCCATAGTTGTGTTGACATTGTTTTTGGCTTTGGCTTTGTATCACAAAATATGGATTTTTCTTCACTTTAGTAACCTATGCTTTAAAATCAAGAGCAACACATGAGTTCAAGATAGTTTTAAATTGTTGGATTTAAGTACAGTATTGTCAGGTAGCTTAATAATCCCAATGAAGATCTGTGATGAGCTTTGTTTGATAACAAGCCCTTAACTGTGCACATTTTATTTTTTCTCAAAAGTGAAGAAACATTACTTCATTCCTTACTGCTTTGACACTGCATATTTCTGATATGTTGCCTAACTTATTTGATGTATTGGGTTTTTAATAGGAATCAGTTAATGTTAAATGCTTCTCCTTGTAGTAAAAGACCTAATTTTTCAGGTTCAAAGCAATTAAAGGCCTGTCTCCCCTGGGGAATCTGGTTTTAAAATTGGTTTGCATTTTTGGGGGGAAATTTCCACAATGGGGACAAGGCTTTCAGGATCACATTGTGCCCTCCGTTACACCCATGCCAATCGTATTAAAGATGGTGAGTGTTATAGGTGTAACTGTGGGCAGAATTTGGCCCAGAGTTCTGGCCTACAAGAGGAAGTATTGCTATTTCATTGACATTCGATGCATGTTCTTCCAAAGAACTGGTGAAGGGAAGAAGCAATTAATACAATGATATAATATTGTGAGGTGCTGTAGAAACAGGGAAGAAATCTTATTGTACAATTAACTGTATCATTGCTAATATCAATAATTAATACAGAGTATGATCTGTATTGGTTGATATAAGTTTAATATAACTAAGATATTTGACAATGGCTAAAGTTGTAATTACATTGCAAATAAGAGATGATCAAATCTCCCCAATACTACAGAGTTAATTTCAAGCAATGGTCTTGCAATTGGTTCAGTAAAAACTGGTCAGACCAGTTTAAGCTACCTAAACTCAGGGCTATGCTTTGGCTCTAACTGATTGATTTAAAAGTCTATTTAGCTGAACCAGTTTTAAAACAGTTCTCCAGTATAGACAAGCCAATCATGAGACAAGACAGCACGGTACACCAATCCGTCAAAGTTCGCTAATGTCACTACTCATGTTAGGCTAGCATCTGATATGCATTGCTTGTAGAATTTCTAGTGCTAGACAATGGGGTTGTGTCTATACCAGACAATGGAATTACTTGTAGCTGGTTTAGGTACAAACAGTTCAGCACTTAAACCATTCCAGTTGCACAGCCCTCTGGTACCTATTGCACAATCCAAGTAATACTTTCAGAAACCGTATGTTCTGGGAGATCGTGAAATAACACCCTACCCCGGAATGTACTGTTTGTTTGTCCACATCTACACCGGCACTAAATTATTCCATACTAAAACAGTTTAAACGGAACCACTTCTTAAATCTGCTGAAAGTCTACTCTACTCAAATGATGTTTTGAGAGCTTGTAAACAGCTAAAGCCCTCTTTGTGAGTGGATGTGAATGCTTTGATGTAGGGAACTAAATCAGTTCTTAGAATGGGGAATTTGTCTAGCATAGACCAGGATTAGAATGGCTGCTGCCCTCTAATGCTAGAAGCTTGAGGGAGAGGCATAGCCAAGGGAAAAGCGTTGCAAAAGAAAGAGGTCAAAGACAGGGGAAGAGGAAGCGGGAAAAGAGTAGACACAGAAAATGTATCCTACTCTTCTCTCTGGTAAGCACTGCCTTCAAGAAAGCCACTTGCAGCATTGAGAAGTTACAGGGGAAACCAGAGTGTAAATCATCTAAGTAAGGAGGAAAAAATGGGTCTGGACCCTTTGAAATATTGTCCCTGGTTTTGCATTCATGGGGAGTTGACTTCTCTCTCTGACTTCTGAAACTAACTAAATTGGGTTTGGTTTTTCTTTCAAAGTCCCTTGAGTTTCTCCTCACCAATTTTTTTTCCCTTCTATACACTGTTTTCTTGTTTCCTGTTTGAATGTGAGTTAAGCTAGCTCTTGGATTCCCCCTCTTCATTTAGAACTAAACCAGCATTTTGGGAAGCTTTCATCTGGGAAAGGACTTAAGTTAGTGCAGGGGGAAAGGAATAACTTGGTGCTGGGATTTATTGCATTTTGGAATAGTAAGAGCCTTTCAAGTGTTGGAAGATCACACTGCAGAATATGTAGTGCTATTACATCTCATTTTTTGTTGACTTGTATCACACACCTACTGGAAATTCTATCTCAACTTCTGTGCAAAGACCATACCATCTAACTCTGGGTAGATCTGCTCCCTGCAGTTTTCTCTTATGTACTTGTACTCTGCACTTATTTTGTACGTGTTGGTCCCGTTGAAGTCAACGGGACTTGTGTGTGTGAAATGAATGCAGAATGTTATTTATTATTTGTATTGTGGTAGCACATAGGAGACCCAGTCATGGACCATGGCCCCGCTAGAGTGCAACAAATCTGGGTGAATTTTGGTTCAGGACATAGTATTGCAGCTTTTCCTCTTCTCTCTGAAACAGAAAAAAATAATAAGCAAACCCTTCTGAAAATATCAATGTGTATAAACAAGAGTGTGGTTTGGATGTGGACACTTCACTTGAAATTCTAGTATAAGGAATTCTGTAAAACATTTTGTCATAGTGAAATAATGCAAACTGTCAAGTCAGACTTCTTTTAAAAACTAGTGTTACAGACCTCGTGCTTAGATTTTATGTACACACTTTTAGAAAAAAATTACTAAAATTGATTAGGGAGCTAAAAGGTCAGCATAAAAAAGATAGATCTGGGGCTCTGCTGATATTCTCTGTTAAGTTTAGAATTATCTCTGGTTTTTAATTGAACTGAACTGCCGTTCTGTCCCATTCTTTAGCTAATATTTGTCAATCAGACGGCAAATGCCAGTGTTAGGCCAAATCCTTAATTTCATTAGAGAGGACTCATTTTGATTGTTGTAGGATGCATCTTTAGCTTTATTTTTTTTATCCTAGAATTCATCTGGTTATGTTATATTATTTTGTTTCTATTTTAACAGGAAATGAATTAAAAATAAAAGAAGAAGAGGAGAACATGGAGGAACAGTCAAAGGAATTGGAAAGCCTTCCTCCACCTACAGTTCCAGCAGATGAAAACATGATGAAAATGGAGAAAGTGGAAGAAAAGGAAATTATAAAACTGCCAGTCATAGTAAAGCTAGAAAAACCTTCAGAAAACAGTGAGGAAAAGCAGATTACCAAAGAAGAAAATGATTCCTTTAAAGAAAATGTCAAGCCTGTTAAAGCAGAAGTGAAGGAAAATAAAGTAGAACCAAAAGATTTAAAAGAAGTAAAAAGCAGCACAGATAAAATAACAGTACATGAGCCTGAGAGATTAGAGTTTTGTGTCAGTGTCAAAACCCCTCAAGAAGTTGTGGAGAAATCTGCAGAAGAAAGTGAGAAACTTAAAAATGACCAGCAGGCAAAGATACCACTGAAAAAGCGAGAGATCAAGCTGACAGATGACTATGACAGTCCAATAAAGGGGTCCTTGTGTAAATGTGTTACTCCAACAAAGGATGTCTTGAAAGAGGAAGGAAAACCAGAGGAGGAGGGTTTTAGACGAGTCCCTACAATCACTGCTTTATGTCCTGATGGGAAATTGCTAGTAAATGGAGAGGTTAGCAGTGAAAAAGTCGCCCAAAATGTCACCCAAAATAATAAGTCAGAACATTCCATTAGCACAAAGGAAGACATCAGCAGCTCATCGAAGGAGAAAAATTGCGTAAGTGGGGGGAAAATATCAGACTCTTTAAACTCTGTTAGCAAAATTGTGAAAACATGTGAAGATGAGAAAAATGTGCCTACCGACAAAGAGGTAGCTGCTACGATCTCTGAGGTTTCTAATCAGAAAGTGCCTTTAAAGGAGGAATCTAGTCTTATGGAAAATGAGTCCCTCGACAGTATGACTTCTGAGGTGGCAATGGAGGACTCATGGAAAGCAGGATACTGCCCCAAGAAACCTGAAGAGAAATTAGCTTTGAAAACTAGGAAGGACAGACGACCACCACTCAAAGAATGTTTAGAAAAGCTGGAAAAGTCCATGAAGACATCCACTCCTAAGGAGCTACCCAAGCTTGATCTAACAGATGAAGAGGGTTTGAAAAGTAAAAATGAACTGGAGAAGAAATCTGACTCTCCAAAAGCAGCTGAAACACCTCCATCGTCTATTCCTCCTGTTCCTTCCGAGAAATCTGCTTTAGAAAAAGAGGGCTCAGATTCCAAAAACATACTTCCTGATGAAAGCAAAGTTCAGGAAGGATCAGATTCAGAAAAACAAAAGGAGGAATTTGAAGCTCCCCGGACAGAACCAGATAAACAAGATAATGCCCAAACCTCTAATACAGAGGAGTCTTCAGAGACTAAAAAGGAATCTGCAGTACAAAAAAGCAAATTTAAATATAAACTGGTTTCTGAAGAGAACATCTGTGTAACAGATAACAAGGAAATAACCTCCGAGAGGCAGAAGGAAGGGATCAAGTTAACCATCAGGATCTCCAGTAGAAAGAAAAAGCCTGATCCACCTCCGAAGACTCAGGACACCGAGCAGAAGGAAGAGGAGGAAGTCAATGTTGGTCGCACTTTAAGGAGGTCTCCAAGAATATCTAAACCTACTCCAAAAGTGGTGGAGACTCGGGATCAGAAAACTGACAAAAAACGAGGTGAAGAAGAGGAGGAGAAATTGGCAGTGCTGCAAAAGCAAGACCGAAGAGAGGATGTGAAAAAACAAGAGAAGGAGTCCAATTCTAAAGTGAGCAAGGTAACACCATTATAGTGCACAGGAGGAGATGGTTGTTTTCGATCTAAGGAAAACACATTTGTGGAGGAATGTTGAGAAGCATGCCATTATGGTTAATTTATGCATGTTACTAGTCCAGTAACTTGGTTAGGTCAGTGACTGATCTGAAAACAGCCCCCAGGAGAGTGCTAATAGCTATTAACATCATAATTTGTAAGTGTCAGAATTCTTATGTTGAACCTGGTTTTAGAATAACTAGTGCAAATTATTTTATTTTCTAGAGGAGCTTATCCTTATTAATCAAACCTTCAGGATGCTTTAAATCCTATAGGTGGGATGCTTTAACCATGAATAAGATGCTGAAGATTGACTGTGTGATGTATATGCTGATGCTTGGTCAATTTGATGATGATGGCGGATAGATGGCAATAGGAAAAATGTTAAAGTAGTAATGATATGTAGAATTTAACAGGAGTTTTGTTCTTGAGAGTAGCTGAACCACTTTTAGAGGGATTATGAGGGAATTTCTTATCTAGGCTGAATGTAGATTTTATTTTGGGTTCAGAAAGTGTGTTTTGCATGAGAAGTTTATCTTTCAGGCACAGTTTTAAAGTTTTTATAGAGTAGAAATGATAGTGAGCTTGCAGGTAGAAGACATGTACAGCCTGCTATTAGCCATGCTGTGACTCTGTTTTCTTTTTGACCTGTATGCCTTCCTGAAAAGCTAATTAAAATACATTTAAAAAACAGGAAGATAGAGGCAATATTTTTCTTTTTAAAAGTGTCCTTGGTAAAAGGACAGTGTCAACTTGAAATCTAGTTAATTTCAAAAATGAATAACTAGTTTTTTTTCAGGTGCTATTCCTGTTCTGAATCCCCTTACTAGCTTTCGTAGTTCTACAAACACCTTTTTCTCTGTTTAAAAAAAGTTTTTTTTCTCTCTTCTGTTGCGGTGTCAATAACCTTCACAAACAAAATGAGAAATTGACCTTATAGGGGACAGGTGAAACTGTTATATAGTAAGTGCTGTCAAATGCCTTACATAAACTGCAAATTACTGAGATTTTTTTCATCTTTCAGTTCTGGTAATAATAGGTGCTACAAGTAACAATATGTTAAAATTGAAACAAGTATGGTCTTAAATGGACATAGCTTTTGAAAGACTTAATGATCTAAATATGTGTAGTGAGATTCAAAAATTAATATAATAGAGAATTTGGGGCCTGGTTTCCTTGTATAGAACACACACATGCACACAGTCCTCCCAGACATCTTCCTCCTCCAACCCCACAGGCAGAGAGAACACTTAACGATGACAGCAATTTATCTCTTACAATATGATGATTCTAAAAGTAAAATAAAAGTCACATTCTATCATTTGTTTTTCTAAAAGGAAGCAATGATAGAAATATATTCTCTTTGGATTGAGGAAAGGCAGCTTTAAAATAAGGTTTATTGTACTCTGGAGGGGAAAAGTTTACGTGTGAAAGTTCTCATGTTCACTATGCAAAATTACCTTGTCAAAGTAGAAATTTTAGATTTTGATAGCTCAACAAAGGAGTGGAGTCACATTCTAAAACTTCGTCTTCACGTCTTTTAAACCTCACCTGAAGCATTTTCTTTGCCTTTACCTCTTAATTTCCTTTTTTCCTTTAGTTGTAATTAGTTCTGTAAGGATTTTTGTACTCAATGAAAGATCTACTCATTGAAGCTGCTCTATGAGGGGGGAGGGATAGCTCAGTGGTTTGAGCATTGGCCTGCTAAACCCAAGGTTGTGAGTTCAATCCTTGAGGGGGCCATTTAGGGATCTGGGACAAAAATCTGTCTGGGGATTGGTCCTGCTTTGAGTAGGGGGTTGGACTAGATGACCTCCTGAGGTCCCTTCCAACCCTGGTATTCTATGATCATGCTACATTTTCCTGTAGCTGTTCTGATTGAAATGAATCAGTTCATTTTAGAGAACATTTACTCAAACTTAAAAGTGTGATGGTCTTTTTAACTTAGAAAACCCACAGTGTAAATGACAAGGCAATGTAAGAGCCTTTTGCTGCATTTTATCTTTGGACCACTAGGTCACACCGAGAAGCAAAGTGCGGTGGACAGGAACTCGAACACGTGGCAGGTGGAGATATTCAAGTAATGAAGACAGCGAGGAGTCTGAGACCGAAGAAAACTCTGAGGAGGAATCTGAGGGGGGAGAGGAAGAAGAGGAACCTGCACCTGCTGATGATGATGAACCATGCAAGAAGTGTGGCCTTCCCAATCACCCTGAGCTAGTATGTTCTTGATCTACAAAATAGTGTGATGGGAAAAAACTTCCATTAATCACCCTGAAAGTGTTGGTTTTTTAGACTAGTAATGTGTAAAACATCGCTATTTCTGCTATGAGAGAGCTTTCTTCTGAGAGATGAATGGTATTTTATGATAAACAATCCCTCCCTGGGAAAAGCGATGGGGCAGGTTTAATAGGTGGTAACAGGAAGGGGACATGGATAAGACTGCAATATGTCCACTAGTCATCTTAATACAAACAGGCTTTTAATGCTGTGGGTATGCCCTGATGGCTTGGGGCTAAGATGAAATCTGCTTCCAGCATGGCCCCCCTCACATCGCTTGTCCTGTCTGCTTCCAGTCTGGATCTTGCTGACTGACATGATGGTGGCCTGAGGAGGAGGAGGAGGCAGGGTTCAGAATCCAACTTGATCTCTTCAGCCTTCCCCAACATTTACTCTCTCTTCCTTCCTCTTACCAGTTCTGAGTCTCATGTTGGGAAAAGGGAGGGTGTATGAGACAGATCATTATTCCTGGAGCAATTCTGTGCCAAAAAACTCAAAGTTCTGCACACAATATTTTAAAATCCTGCATATGTTATTTGTCAAAATAATACAATATAATCATGCCAGTTTCAATTAGTTTGGTGATTTATTTCAAAATACCTGTCAACAAGTGTGTGTGTAACAATACAGACAACAAAAAAGATTCAGGAAATGTTTTTTTGACAAATAGATTTCTTACAAGTCATATTAATACAGAACTTTGAGTAATAATTCGTTTAAACTACAATATAGAAACATATTTCACGCACCCCTCAGAAGTAATGCAAAGGCTTAGGGAGTCAGGGATAATGGAGGACCTAAAGGAGAGGGAAGTAATTGCTGGGAAGGAGCCTGGGAGTGAATCTGGGGGGTTGTTGCGCGGGAGGAGAGTGTTATGGAGTTGGGGAGCCTCCCCCATGCAGACCCTATCTAACCCTAGTCTCTCCCATTCAGTCAGGCACATCTGCCCCTGTCCCCATGCAGAGGTGATGCATGGGGGGAGAGAGGGAAGGCATGCACATGCCACCCTCTCTCCCCCTCCCCCCCGCCCCGATTGCTCAGCCACATGGTGTGGCCAGGCCCCCCCCCCCCCCCCCCCCCGGTGGAGCAGCTGAGCTGGCGAGCTGTGCCAGGCAGAGAGAGTCAGGAGAAACCGCTGGAAGCTGTGGTGAGGGGCTGCTGCTTTAACTCTGCTGGGGAAAGCAGGAGGAATAGCTAGGAGCTGCAGAGAGGGGCCGCTGCTTTCTGGGACGGGCGGGGTCCAGCTTTCCTGAAGGGGGGGCTACCTGGGGAGCGAGTGACTTGAGCTGTTCTGGGGTTGTGGCCCCCCCCCACTATCAGCAGGTATGGGTCATCTCTGTCCCCATGTGTCCCTGCACCCCCACTCAGCCACGCCGCCTCCCCATCCGTCCCTGTACCCCCATCTGGCCTTGCATCCCTACTCCCATTCAGCCCCTGCCCTAGTCTGTCTCCATCCACTGGCCCTTCTGAACCCCATTCTGAGACCACCCCAGCAGCACCTTGTGCCCCACTCTGTCCCCCTATATCCCGTGCTTCCTCCCCTGGCCCCGCGGGCAGGGCACTGTGAGGAATGCAGCCTCTCTTCCACCCTATCAGCTGCTGACTGCTGCAGCTGGTGAGCCAGCCGCCCTCTGTTCTGGTGCCATAGCAGCCTCTGGTGGCAAAAGGCATAACTGCAGAGCCTCTCCAGCAGAATGTATTTTCTGCAGAGGGAAAAAAAACCCTGCATGGGACATGAATTCTGTGCGTGCGCAGTGGTGCAGAATTCCCCCAGGAGTAGATCATTCTCTGGCCTCCTTATTGGGCAACAGCTAGCTTTTAACCTTCATTGTGTGATGTTTTTGATCCCTTTGACATCACAGGCAGAGAATTGGGACCATTTACTTGGAACCAAGAGGGAAGAGTGCAAGTTCGTTTCACCCCCTAGGATGTCTTATCTTTTATAGTGTATACTCTGTTATGTTTGTACATAGCACCATGAAGATCTGACTTGGTTGAGGCCTCTAGGTTACTAGAACATAACATAAGAACGGGCATAGTGGGTCAGACCAAAGGTCCATCTAGCCCAGTATCCTGTCTTCTGACAGTGGCCAATGCCAGGTGCTTCAGAGGGAATGAACGGAACAGGTAATCATCAAGTGATCCATCCCGTCACCCATTCCCAGCTTCTGGCAAACAGAGGCTAGGGACACCATCCCTGCCCATCCTGGCTAATAACCATTGATGGACCTCCATGAATTTATCTTGTTCTTTTTTGAACCCTACTACTGTAATATAAATGAATAAATTACACACACACACACACAAACTATTCTAAACGAACATTAAGGTTGCAAAGTCAAGCCGCTCAGAAGTTAGGAAAAGGCAAAATTAAGGTTCCCATGCAATCTTAATTGAGCCCCTTTGTACATATGCATTATGGGAGAGTCTTAATTACATGATCATATATTATTTTTCTGCAGGCCTCTTACCTCATTCAGTGTACAGGACGGATGGTGCTCAATTTATGAGCAGCTATTCAATATTTTGTTTTAACCTCCATTGTTCAATATATGCACCCTATTCAAACCCTGTTCGGAAAACAGAATTATTAATTTCCTCATGGACTTTCTATGGCATTCAGACTATATTATATCTGAGTGTTTCACAAATGTTCATTTATTTTCAGAACACCTCTTGTTAGGAAAGGGGCTGTTATTATCACCATTTTATAGATGGGGAGCTAAGGCACAGAGTACTTAAGGTCAAAAGTGTCCACTAATTTTGGGTTTCCAATTTCAGACTTCAGCACCTGATTTTTCAGAGTATGTAGCATTATATGGTGCTTTGTGTTTAAAGCACAATTGTGTCTGTCAGTACTCGGCACATCTGCAAATCAGAACCCAGGATCTCAAATTAGGCATGCCGAGGATGAGAAGCGCACAGTTAGTGGCCGCCTGTTAAAAGTTGGGTTGAAGTGGCTTGCAGAGCATCACAAAGGAACTCTATGGCAGAAACCGGGATAGAAACCAGTTTTTTACAACAGACTTATATAGCTTTAACCATGAAATCATCCTTTCTCTTCCTGTAGTCCCCTTCCTCATTCACTACACACCTTCCAAGTTCTGCAACAAATGAATCAGGGATCCTGTGAAAAATAAATATGTAACTAAAGACTTTATCATAAATACAAGAGTAGCAAATTAAAGTTTCCTAGCTTTTCTGGCATTTTCTAACTTTTGAGTACTTGCCTTCACAGCCTTAATTTTCCTCTAATGTCACTTTTTGGCATGTAATAGTCACTTTAATTGCAGACTGAAGTCAGAACACTTTTTCTCCATGATAAACTGAATAAAAAGAAACTATCAGACTTCTCACCTGGTTCACTCTGCTTTATTTTTAAAAATCAGTTCGGATGTTTATGAAGTAAGTGCACAATCAAGTAGTTTGAAAACTACTTGCTGCCCAGTATAAAAAACAAGTGTTCAGAAATCATCCAGCTTGGTGCCACTTAATGTATAATAAAGTCCAGGCCCATAAAGGTCCAGACCCAGAATTTAAACATTAAAAACATCTTTTATATGAAATTTTAAATAAGACAATTATGACATATCCTGAATGTAAAACCCCATGCCGTTTGGTGATGAAACATTGGGTTTTACGTTCTGGGTATGTCCTTTGGAATAATAAGGGTGGATTACTTTCCCCCCCCTAAATAAGCCATGGGGCAACAATCTGTGCCTTTTTTAGAGGTCATTACTTTTTCTCTAACTCTTATGACATGGGGGTTTACTGTGCGTGTGCATTAAAGGAAAACTCCAGGGCAGTATATGATCCTCTGATGATTACTTAAATAATTCACCAAAAACTGGGTCTTATATATAACAAAGAATGAATTAAATAGGAAGCTGCAATACGGGGTATCTGAGAATGCAGGGTAGGACTTGAGAGAAACAGAGAACCCATTTGTGTGGATAGGAAAGAAAATGTAAGGGGTAAATTTTCAGAAAAGCCACTGCTATGTTCAGC
This sequence comes from Emys orbicularis, assembly GCF_028017835.1. NCBI lineage: Eukaryota > Metazoa > Chordata > Testudines > Emydidae > Emys > Emys orbicularis. Next base: position 354,034,248 of record NC_088683.1, read on the forward strand.
TTTGAAAGTTCTTGCTCTTCCATGTGGAATCAGCAACCTAGTCTCAATCTGCATCATATGTCTGGAGTGCTTGCTGAGATGTATCATCATTTGCAGCTTCATCTGAGGCCATTCTCATTTGTGAAGGTAATGTGACAAGTGTTTCCTAAAAACTGTTCTAGAGATCCATTTTGCATAAGTATATGTTCATATGCAGTAAATTAACTATTTAAGGATCATAACTTATCACTGGAGTTTTCCTTTATATTTTTTCAATATTGTAAGATGCTGAATATTACAATATTTTAAATGGAATGGAATTCATAAGAAAAGTATAGCCTGAATATCCGTGAAGACTTCCTGACCGAGTTTCTTTAGAAGTGGCATTATCTGCTCAGTGAAGTGCTGAAAACCCCATTGCTTGAGATGCTTACCACTAAATTGAACAAAGGACTGATAGATGACTATTCTCTATAGCATTTTATCTCTAATTTCTACAGTTCTGCTTTAACAACACTTGCCACTCATCTTTAACATTTATATTTATCCGGCAAATCATAATGCTCACTCATGCCATTAATCCACAAAGTAAGCGTTCTTTTAGTTATGTGACAGACATGCCAGCATGGTTGAGACCACTTTAGTAGCTCCTTGAATGAATTGCGTACTCCAGTGGATGTGCACACAATTCACATCAACTTTGCCATCTCCTGTTTGATGGAAAAGAGGCATCTAGGGTTTACTCTGATAAATCAATATGCATTTTAACAGCTTCCTAATTCTGTGTTCTCCTATGATTCTAGACAATCCAGATAGGGTTTGTTTGTGTCTGTACACATGATAAACAATCCAGAGTTAAGGCTGAACATCCTGGTACATCAACTGTTCCATGAAAAGACATGTTTTAGCTTTCCATAAAACCCTAGAAATAAGTGATTTTGGAGGTTCTGAAGTTTGTACGGATCAGAATATTTATGCAGTTGTTTCAGCACTGCCTAGAAAATAGCTTTAGAACTTGTTACCTGCCAAGAGGTGCAAACTGATGCTAATCTTTTACTTTGTTTCCACAGATTCTGTTGTGTGACTCTTGTGACAGTGGATACCACACAGCCTGCCTTCGACCCCCATTGATGATAATCCCAGATGGAGAGTGGTTCTGCCCACCTTGCCAACATGTATGCTTTCTAGTTGACTAGTTTTCATCTCTGCTAGATGTTGTGGAGAATCATTGTTTGATTAACAAACTATTTCTGGTAACCATCTTTCTCAATTAAAAAATAACCTCTCATTTGGGATGCATTGCCTCAACCATCCCCCTGCTCTGTTATTAAACCGAGCTGGAGATAACCTTTTCCTCACGCTTTTTTCTTTTTTTCGTTATTAGTAGATGGCTATTGTACTGCTTAACAGAATCAGTTCTTTCCTACCTTTGCAAAGGTTACATCAAGGAAACAGTAGAATTGGAAATATTCATTCTCTTAATTTTTCCTGTAAGAAAGACTGAATGTGGGAAGTGCAGCACTAGTCAAGGAAGCAGGAGCTCTGGTTGAAACCCACTTCCCTCCCCAGACCTACTGGTTGGAACATGCAGCTAGTTGCCTGTAACAAGCCAGCAGGAGCATGTTTGTGATATGCCAGTCGGTCTCTGCTGAGAGCGAGTGCTGTCACTGCCTAGCAGCAGGCAAATTTCAGTGCTTCCTCTAATGAGGCTAGATGCTACTAAAAAGTATTTCAGTGCAAACATATGGCTGGCCTTCATGTGAAATAGAAGGTGCAAAAATAGTGAGTTCTGCAGGGTAGATGCCTGGAGTTTTAAAGGCCATAGTGTGACTAATACTTTTCCTGCTGCAGTGATTGGGGAAGAATTAGGCACATTACAAAGGCAGCCTAGAGGATCTCATACCCCATCTTTGCTTCCAAAACAGCTAGATCACTTGCATGTCACAAAGCAGGGCTGCTGCTGTGCAAAAGATCCTGATCAGTGATGATGTATAGTTGTATTGTGCATCAAAATTTGCCTGTTTCTGTGGTCTTAAGTATTTTTTTAATTTAAATAATTATTGGGTTGAGAGTGTAAGAATATTTTCTTTACAAATGAAGTTAGAAGTGCTACTCTTACCTGATTATATATAAATCACCTCCCCACCAAGGTGCTAAGGGCACTGTTGACTAATTCCTAGTAAGTACATAATAAGAGAAAAAACCACCTAAAACTACAAAAAAGACCAACGGAAAGTATATGATGGGAGAGGAAGAATGGATGGGAGAGAACAAATCACATCTTCAAAAGAGAAGTTTTAAATGTGATCAAAGGGGAAAGGTTCTACAGTGATTGCAATAAAAACACTTTTGGGGAGAACTTTTGCACATGTAACAAGTGTAATGGGAAAAGGCAGGTCTCCTGCTGAGAGAGCAAAGCAAGTTCTTCTCATAGGGGCCACTTACTTGTAACAAAGATCAACTCAGTTGCTGACCTAAGACATAATGTTAGAATCCCTACAAAGCAGGTGATATATCTGTGAATAATAGCCACCTACATGATGACTTGATTATTATCTTGATATCAGATGTGGATATAAGGTTTTATATCATACAAAACATTTTATTTTTTTTATAAAAAGCACCACAGTAGTAATCAATAAATGGAAACTTAGTGCTATGTGTTTTCCAATGAAATAATAAAAATAAACAATAAATGAAGTGTGGGAAAGAGGACTAAAACGCACTATGTATGTATGTATATATAAATAAAATAAAATACAAATTACCTCCCAGTTACTTTTCTGCTAACTATACAGATTTTAAAATAAAAAAACAGGGAATCATTTAGAAGTATGTTTATTCTAAACACTCATCTTTAATACACGCACCGGGCAGACTGCTTTCTACAATAGATACCACTCACCGGAAGGGTTTATCTCTCTAGCAAAATGTATTGAAATTTGTGCTAAAGTCTACCTTAAATTTAGAAGACTGAACCTTCACTACATGCCATGTTCTTGCCGAGTGGGTATTCCAACAGAAGTAATATTGTGTTGCTACACCACTAAAGTCTCTGGCAGAGATTAAATTAACATAATAATGTTAGGCTATATACAGGGAAATGCAAAGAAAACTAGGAATTTAGTTTTAAGTATTCCACATGTAGACACTTATCCCTATTCCAGAGATCACTAAGGCAAATGTGAAAACAGTGCATTAAGTGTCTGAATAAACTGATTAATGAAGGTATTTGTTTATGCAAGAAACTGATACTGTGTATTATCCCCTCAGAAATTACTCTGTGAGAAGTTAGAAGAACAATTGCAAGATCTGGACGTTGTCTTGAAAAAGAAGGAGCGGGCAGAGCGAAGGTACTGAAACCTAGTTGGTTGTGTTCACAAACTGCTCACAGTGAGTTGCTAGGCAAAGAGGCGGAAGTAATTGATCAAGCATTAAATGGACTTGGATAAGTATGTTAATGAGACCTTGAGCTGATAAGTTTGTTTTTGATTAATACCCATGAACTTCCTATTAATCAGGGAGTTTACTGCTGGCAGCAAATCTGGAGATGCTTACAAGAGGGTAAAACAGAAGTCCAGTAGTTAAAGATGAGGGGATAGTGTTTACCAAGGTTCAGTCATGGCTTCTGAACATGGTTTGGTCCTGCCTACACTTGCAGTTAAATAATTTTCAGCACTGGTTCATCTGCACCCTTTGCTAAGACAGTCAGCAATGTGTAAATTTCCTAGTGTAGGCAAGTTCTGAATCACCTGACTTGGCTACAGAAGTTTCTAATGTAATGTGCCTTACAGACTTCTGTTGCCTTTTTCACCTAGATTAGTCTGAAACTTCATCTACACTACAGGATCACACTATTGCATGTTACAGTAGTCTCAAGTTGTAACTTGAGATGTAGCTCTGTGTCCATCCTAGCAGTCATCCTGGTTAGTGTAAATCAACACTGTGTGTCCACAAACAGAATTTCTTCCAACTGTTGCAGTAACAGTGCATTGTGCATAGCAGTCCCACAGTTCCCAGCACAGATATCTGAAACAGGTTTGTGAGTAGCAATCCACAGTTGGGAGAGGCGCAGTATTTCTTAAAACATTAATTGTGTGCCTTTAAAAATTAACTTTAACACATGCACAGTAAAGAAATTTTGATTCTCTTTTTATTTACGATATTGTATGTGGTTCTAGTCAGAGCCATGGCTTTCTGTTTTGTCTGTTTTTATAAAATGGGTTTTGTATTAAAGTTATATTAATGCAACATTAACAGTTGAAAACTTTAAAAGGTGGGAAATACAAAAGTTAAGGTACCTCCTAGCAATGTTAACTCTTCCACATAGCTCATGTATAGTATTTTTGCATTCTAAATGTTCAAGTAGCACACACTTTATTAATGCTATCAGACTTGTCTTCTTTATCACCAGTCAGTCTATCTTGCTTTTTAAATTTGCAGCCTAAGTATTGCATTATTGTTGGTTTTGTAATTTTTACAGAACAGCATGCTGTTCAAATGTTACATCTGTTTTATATGGTGAAAATTACTATAAGAACAAACATTCAACAGTCTGATCCTCCAGCCAAAATAGTCTAGTTTCCTCTTCTACATTTGATTTTTGCTGCTTTTTGAAGCATCTGATCTCTATTGGTGGGAGAGGGAGGGCAGTAAACTTGATGGCACAATTTTCTAATCTGGCAGGAGTCCAGTGCTGCTTTATTGTGGTGTGTTACAGGGTAATCATGGTGAAGAGGGTAGAAATCCTGACACAGTGGTGTTGGAAAAAGTCCAGGGTCCTGGTTTTTATCACAGTACGAGTACAGTTCTTAGCTAAAATGGGAAAATAAAGGTTATTTGGGGCACAAGAGCAGACAGGTGTTAAGACACTATTTGCTGTACCAGAGCTCAACTTTGTAAACCTATGTTAGCTCTTCATGTTTTTTAGTCTTTTCCTTTGGTGGAAAAAGAACCCCCTGAAGGAATTAAAGCTCTCACTAAGAGTACAATGGTCTGATCCTTTGTGTCACTGCAGTCACACTGCTAAGTCTCCTAGTTTTGATTATTTCCCATGCAGCCCAGGGTTTAACTTGGCAACATTCAAGGTTCTCATTGAAATTGGTTTAGCTATTCAGCAACACATCCATACACATCCCCAAAATGGCAGGTTATGGCTAACTTATTTTTAATGAAAATCATTGACTCCGTGGTGGCAATAACAGTTGTGACAAAAATGTAGACTTGGGTCAAAATCTTTCTCCTTCTACTCCAGGCTTACTGAATTTCAGGTTTTTCATTTATACACCTACTAACGTTTATAACCATGTCCTGCCACCAGATGGAAGCAAAGGCCACTGAAGATTTTGCTGATACTGTTTTGCATTTAAATCAGGGGTTCTCAAACCTTGTCAGAGGGTGCACCATATCTTTTGATAGTGTCTCCTGGGACTACTTTCCAGTTCCTGGTCACCTCTTAACCCATGCCCAGTCTCATGGATTGCCTCCTCTCATTCGTAATATTATATCATCCCTGTGGCAACTGCTGCAGTAAGTTACACAGAAAAATAATAAAAACAACAAGGAGTCCTTTTGGCAGCTTAGAGACTAACAAATTTATTTGGGCATAAGCTTTCGTGGGATATAACCCACTTCATCAGATGCATGGAGTGGAAAATACAGCAAGCAGGTATAAATATACAGCACATGAAAAGATAGGAGTTGCCTACCAAGTGGGGGGTCAGTGCTAACGAGGCTAATTCAGTTAGGGTGGATGTGGCCCATTCCCAACAGTTGACAAGAAGGGGTGAATATCAACAGAGGGAAAATTATTTTTTGCAGTGACCCAGCCACTCCCAGTCTTTATTCAGGCCTAATTTGATGGTGTCAAGGTTGCAAATTAATTCCAGTTCTGCAGTTTCTCGTTTTTGAAGTTTTGAAGTCTGTTTTTGAAGTTTTTTTTGTTGAAGAATGGAGACTTTTAAGTCTGTTATTAAGTGTCCAGGGAGATTGAAGTCCTCTCTTACGGGTTTTTGAATGTTACAATTCTTGATGTCTGATTTGTGTCCATTTATTCTTTTGCGTAGAGATTGTCCGGTTTGGCCAATGTACATGGCAGAGGGGCATTGCTGGCACATGATGGCATATATCACATTGGTAGATGTGCAGGTGAATGAGCCCTTGATGGTGTGGCTGATGTGGTTGGGTCCAATGATGGTGTCCCTTGAATAGATATGCAGACAGAGTTGGCAATAGGGTTTGTTGCAGGGGTTGGTTCCTGGGTTAGTGTTTTTGTTGTGTGGTGTGTAGTTGCTGGTGAGTATTTGCTTCAAGTTGGGGGGCTGTCTGTAAGCGAGGACTGGCCTGTCTCCCAAGGTCTGTGAAAGTGAGGGATCGTCCTTCAGGATAAGTTGTAGATCCTTGGTGATGCGCTGGAGAGGTATTAGTTGGGGGCTGTAGGTGACGGCTAGTGGCATTCTGTTACTTTTTTTGTTGGGCCTGTCCTGTAGTAGGTGACTTCTGGGTACCCTTCTGGCTCTATCAATCTGTTTCTTTACTTCCCAAGGTTGGTATTGTAGTTTTAAGAATGCTTGATAGAGATCTTGTAGTTGTTTGTCTCTGTCTGAGGGATTGGAGCAAATGCGGTTGTATCTGAAGGTTTGGCTGTAGACAATGGATCGTGTGATGTGGTCTGGATGAAAGCTGGAGGCATGTAGGTAAGTATAGTGGTCGGTAGGTTTCCGGTATAGGGTGGTGTTTATGTGACCATCGCTTATTTATACGGTAGTGTCAGGAAGTGGATCTCTTGCGTGGACTCGTCCAGGCTGAGGTTGATGGTGCGGTGGAAACTGTTGAAATCCAGGTGGAATTCCTCAAGGGCCTCCTTTCCAGGGGTCCAGATGATGAAGATGTCATCAATGAGAAACTGCAGAATTGGAATTAATTTGCAACCTTGACACCATCAAATTAGTCCTGAATAAGGTCTGGGAGTGGCTGGGTCACTACAAAAAATAATTTTCCCTCTGCTGATATTCACCCCTTCTTGTCAACTGTTGGGAATGGGCCACATCCACCCTAATTGAATTGGCCTCATTAGCACTGACCCCCCACTTGGTAGGCAACTCCCATCTTTTCATGTGCTGTATATTTATACTTGCTTGCTGTATTTTCCACTCCATGCATCTGATGAAGTGGGTTATATCCCACGAAAGCTTAGGCTGAAATACATTTGTTAGTCTCTAAGGTGCCACAAGGACTCCTCGTTGTATTTACAGATACAGACTAACACACGGCTACCCCTCTGAAAAATAATAGTACGAGATAATGTATATGTAGGTTCTTTTAATGCAGTTTAACAGTTGGAGATAAGGAAAGCCAGTGCATCTCCATGGCAGGCAGTTTGAGAACTGCTAGTTTAGATGTTGAGCTTTCATTTGTTCCTCCTTAGTAAGGAAGGTACACGCTATTTCATCTGCCTGTTTAATATAAGACCTTTGCTACAACATTGCAGGCTCCATCCTTAATACTGTTTTTTTTATCCCCTAATTTCCTACACAACCTGTTGGGTTCCTGACTGTCAGAATTAGGATCAGTACTTGAGACCTTCTCTAGTAAAACCTGGTTGAATTTTACTCTTCATTCCCTTGTTGTACTTGATTTTTTTGCTTCATAGGAAGTAAGTGGAAGAGGCAATGAATCCCAGGACAGAAGAAAATTTGATGAATATTAAAGCTTTTACATCTGTGTTCTCCCCTTTAGCAGCTTCTTCTCTTGCATCAAGAGATTATTTTTCAAGCATTTTCCTTAGTTTAAATCTGCTAGACAAATGATGAAGCAATTTTCTCTCCATCCACCCAGGTCTCATAGCACTCAGAGGGAGAGAAAGTTTCTTTTTGATTTATAAGGTTAGGGAACTGGCACTGGGATAGAAAAGTAAGTACTTTACTTTCAAATAAAGCCAAAAATGTCAGTGCAGGTGTTACCCTACAGTAATATAAAATTTTGACAGCATGTGGCCTCGTTACTACAGCTATTGGAGAACTATCCAGAATCCACTTTACTGTTTTGTCAGCTTTCTTTTAAAAACAGTATTTGCTGCTTTTACTTAAGAAAAAGATTGGACATACTCTTTTTCTGCAATCAGTTCGTTAGAAGGATATTGAGAAAAGGAAATCTTATTCAGATGTCCAGTCATAAGAATATTTGAAAATCTTGATCTGCTACCAGACAAATGCAAACATTGGGAAACATATTTTCATAGATAGATGCTTGCAACTGTGTACATGTGTATATATATGTGCTCCAAACTAACACATGCAAATATAAAGTTAATATGCATATCAGATATTTGTGCATATGTGTGAACAGTTAGGTGCATAGACAATGCATGCAAATGTGATTTGCACATGCAGTTGCTTACTGCTAACTTTAAAAACTGGTTCTGATTGACAGTACAGCTGTCCAGGATCTGTTTCAGCTCATAAAAACACATAAGTCTAGCACTTTGGCCTTAATTCTTGCTTTCTGTTTTAACAGTACAGTAGAACCTCAAGAGTTATGAACACCTCGGGAATGGAGGTTGTTCGTAACTCTGAAATGTTCGTCACTCTGAAGAAAACGTTATTGTTCTTTCAAAAGTTTACAACTGAACATTGACTTAATACAGCTTTGCAGCTATGCAGAGGAAAAATGCTGCTTTTAACCATCTTAATTTAAATGAAACAAGCACAGAAACAGTTTCCTGAGCTTGTCAAATCTTTTTTTTAAACCTTCCCTTTATTTTGTTAGTAGTTTACATTTAACGCAGTACTTTACTGTATTTGCTTTTTTTTTTTGTCTCTGCTGCTGCCTGATTGCGCACTTCCAGTTTCAAATGTGGTGTGTGGTTGATCAGTCAGTTCGTAACTCTGGTGTTCGTAACGCTGAGGTTCTATTGTAGCAATGCTTCATGGAATACTGTAGTGTGGAGATGAAGAAGAGCTATTAGGTTACATCTAGTCCATCCCCTGCCAGCATGTAATTGCTCTCTACAGTATATTTCTTAGCGTATTATATTGTCTGGTCTACATTTAAATTCCCCAAGAGATGTGGCTTCCCTTGGGAGACTCTTCCACAGCCTAACGGCTCTGTTTTTCTAGATATTCAACAGTTTCTTTATTTTCTAAATTTTGATCTGTTATACTAGTTACCCTCCCTCATACCACAGTAACCCATTCCTCTCCTTCCTTGGTGTCTGTTCCCTTCAGACATTTGCAGTTGTCTGAACACCAGTTTCACGTGTAAAGGAAATTGTGATCCTTCAAGACTTAGGAAATAATACCTACTAACTTTAATCAAGGTCTGAAAACTTGTATTTTATAGTGAAACAACTCATAGGGCTGATTCTGCGGAACTGCATGAACAGTTTTGAATGATACTGATTAGATCATTGTTTTAAATCTGTACCATCTTACAAACAGGCTCCTTGTGAACTATTTTTAATTTTCTTTCTCTCCCAAGGAAAGAGCGATTGGTGTATGTGGGTATCAGTATTGAGAACATCATCCCACCACAAGTAAGTTGACTCAGCTTTGTTCTATTGTTCTTTCATTTCGTAAATGTGTTTACTGCAATAAGTGACTTACTTCAGTCTGTTTAAAAAAAAAAAAAAAAAAAAAAGATACTAACATAAGATTTGCATCATTTTTAAAAGGAAACTGTCAACATTGTTTAGTAGTTTAATTTGGTAAAATCTTGAACCTATTGTGTTAAGCATATGCTTAAGTTCTTTGCTGAATCAGGGCCTAAATACAGTTTACGGCTCTATATTGTAATTTGCTGTTTTGTGTATTGATAATGAAACTAATTTAAGTCCTTTTAGTATATCTAGCTTGATGAAAAAATCATTTCTGGACTGCTCCAAAGAGTGGCTTCACAAAGATATTGCCCACCCTGCATCATTACTCAACAGTCCCTATGTGGTCACAGGGAACGGGACACCCAAGTGTTAGGAGTGGCAAATGCTCTTTCAAGGCAAAACATTAATTAACTGGTAGATGAGAATTAATTCAGTGGCTCACGTTTTAGCTGGTGAGAGTGTAAGAATTAGGCAAGGATATTAATTGCTGTTGCTTTATTTTGGGATAGAGAAAACCTGTTCAAATTTTAAAATCTTAAGCTTTATGAATAGTGCTAAGTAAAATACTTCACAGGCAATTAAGACATTATTTACCTTTTTCAATTCTGATTATCACTTTCCTGATAATTGATAGGGGAAGTCAGTTAGGCACCCCCAAAGAAATTTTGTTCTCCTCTTTTTAAAACTACACTGTTAAATAAATGAGCAGCTCTTCATTTTTGGTGCCAATGTAATTTGACATATTGGGACTTCCTGAAATAAGCCAGTTGCTGTCCAGAGTTCACTTTCTCTGCAAAAAGCCTACAATAACAGTGTTTTGATTTTGGTTTTTATATTCACAAAAGTCAGAAAATTCAAAGTTACGGTGCCCATAGCATCCATAACTTCTCTCCTACTATAGGAAGGATCTTCTGATACTGGATATTGTATTAACTGTTTGTCTTAATACAAGTGTACATTGAGAGTTACAATTGCCGAAGGAGCCATAATTCTTTGCATTGCTTTGCTTTTGTGTCCGCAAGATTTCAGCCAGAATGTTGTAGCAAAAATGTATTGACCTTCCCTTTTTTTTTTTTTTTTTTTTTTTTCAGAATGGGAGAAAAATGTTTTGCTCCTTCAGAGTTTGTGCTTTTTCCCTCATAAACTCATTTCAAAGTGATTTTTTTCTTATGCCTTCCTAACAGATGATTTAATCCAGGCCCAGTAAATGAGCTTTTACATTTAAACTTGTTCAAACAATAAATGTCAGGTAGACTTTTCCACTCTAACTCATTATGCTAAAACAAATTTTCTCCCTCCACACTTGGTTAACTGAGAAATGGCTCAATGGGATTTTACCAAACTTAAAAAAACAAAACACCACAAGCCTCTTTCTCCCCAAAAAACAAACCACCACTACACCTCTTGATAAGAACAAAAAATTCAGCCCAAAGGTCAATTTTTATTGAAAACTAAGGCTCTGGAAATAATGGCATAGAATTAAAGCCCTGTCCAGAGTGGGACTGAAACTGTACCATAAAAAGGTATGAAACGAGTGGGGACATAATATGGATCTTTTTCTCCAGAACTGTCATCTGTCTAGAGGAGGTGATCAATATGGTACACACAGAAAAAATCCCAGTTTACAATGGCTGCAAACACTTGTTGGCAACGATCTTGTTCAACTGTAGCATGGACAAGGCCTGAAAGTGTCACCTCAACTAGAAGCATAATGTCACTACTGTTACTGTAATCTACATCCTCAATCCAGATACTTACGGGATTCTGTTGCCAGTAAATCTTGCCTTTGTTATGTATAGTACCTCAAAGAGAACGGGGTACCTGTGAACTAGGTACCTGTATATAAGTCAGCCACTTGGGAACTCGAAATGTTTTGCACACACCACTTATCTGTTTGACATGAAAATAGACAATTTCCAGCTCAGTCCTCCTGAATCTTGAGAGGGGAGACAAAGCTATCTGATGTCTGCTCCAGCATATTTAACACTTGTTGTCATACTTCAACAGGAGCCAGAAATACCAGAAAGTCAGGAAGAAAAGAAGAAAGACTCCAAAAAGTCAAAATCAAAACGGCTTGAAAGGAGGTCTACTAGAACACGGAAATGCATAAGTTACAGGTAGGCAGCTTGTTCTCCAACTGGAGAATATTAATAATATATTGCCATTTCCTCTGTCCATCCATTCACCTGCTTCTTAGAGAGGGTACTTTTTATGGTTAGCCAACTGATCAAATTATAGTATCTTCAGTCTTACTTTTGAATACTGCACATGATTATCAAGCATAGAGCAAAGGTGCCACTTTAGATGACTGACATGTAAGAGCAGATACACGGTGTTTAGCCAAGTGATATGGGAAATAGAGCCATCTTAGAAATTACTTTATTCTTATTGCAGTGTGTGCAAAATACTAATGCAGGCCGATGCATCTGTTCTCCCCTCTAATGGAGGACTGACTAATATAAATATCTGAAAGCTTTGCGTTCCTATTCCTCTTTTCCTATTGCCCCTTTCCTCTGTAAATATCTGAAGGAATGTACAAATGAAAACCTTATCACAAGAGACAAAGTGAGAAAAATGAACTTTACCTCTGCAGAATAGCTGGAAACAAAATAGTCATGTCACCAGTGTTTGCAGACAGTTATTGCTAACAGGTTCATAAGATTTCCCCCCCCACACCCACCCCAAGTAAGTTCTAGAACTGTGCTGTAGATTACTTACTGAAGTAGTCTGTAGTACAGCATAGTTAGTACTGCTTTTAAGTGATCAATGTCCCCGTTGGTCCACAAGGAAACTGTTTAAAACCCTGCTGGCAACAGTGATGTTTAAGCCAATAACTAATTTGGCTCTCCTCAGTGAGTGATAGGGCATTAATATAACATGATGAATTTGCCAGCATGATGTTCACTGAGCACTCAGGAATTTTCTCTTAATTAACTGTAGATATTTTTCGGTACCTCCTACTCCTGGGGGAATTCTGCGCATGCGCAGAATTTGTCCCCCTCAGATTTCTTTGCTTCCCCGCAAAAAAATGACTTTCTGATGGGGAAGCAAAGGGAAGCCACAAGAGCGATCATGTGACCCTCTCCAGCAGTATGTTTTGGGTAACCAGGGCACCCAACAGAGAGGTAAATCACTGTGTGGCAGCAGGTGGGACTGGGGAAGACCTGGCTGGTGGTTCTTACCCTACGCCAGGCTCAGCTGCTAGTCCCGGCAGGGCTGGGGAGGGCAAGACTTCCTCTTCCCCTGCATGGCATTCGGGACCGTGTCAGACCCACCCCCAGATTTCTCTGCTGGCTGTAGGAAGCTCTGCAAACTCCCCCACACTTCCTGCTCCTCATCTGCATGGGGAGGGATCACTGTACAGGGAGCTGCTCCCCCATCCACCCAACCCCCGGGCATCCAGACACTCTCATGCTCCAGACTCTCCTGCCAAGCCTCACCATCCCCCCATACCCAGAACCCCCCCTGACAAGCCTCACGCCCCCTGCACGTGGACCACCTCAACAAACCATCCGCACCCAGATCCCCACCCTACCGAGCCCCAACCAGCTGCACCTGGATCCCCACCCCACTCCCCCAGCATCTGGACCTCCCCACTGAGCCCCCCACACTCAGACCCCCTTCCAAGCTTGATCGACCCCACCCCCCCGAGCCCCAAACACCTTCACTTGAACCCCCCTGCAGAGTCCTATTACCGTTGCACCCAGAACCCTCCAACAAGCCCCTGTGCCACCGGATCCACCACTGAGCCGCTTGCACCCAGATTGTCCCACACAGAACCCTCTAAACCTACACCTGGATCCCCCCACATTAAGCCCCTCCACACTTGGATTCTGCCTTGCTGAGCCTGCCTGACCACACCTGGTACACCTGGCACGGAGGGGCAGGGCCCTGGGGTGTTTCTGGGGCAGGCCTGGTCCTTGTGCTGTGTTAGGATTGGGTGCAGCCTCACTGCTGAGTCTGTGTCCAGGGGCGGAGCTGCACAGTGATCTCTCACCTTTGTGCAGCTAGTGGCTTGTTCTCCCCAATGCCATGCTGGAGCCTCCACATTTATTTGACAAATAAAATTTGCAGAATTTTGCAGAATTCTAAAATATTGTGTGCAGAATTTTTAATTTTTTGGTGCAGAATACCCTCAGGAGTAACCGCCCTTAGTTAACACCAGATGCCATACTGAGGAAAATGTCACTGATGGTATACAAAATTCAATATCGCTTGTAAGAGACATGATGCTAAGGGCAGGTTTTTATAGATTTCTGTCATGTTCCTGACAGTTGAGGCAGTCACTGACCCAGGGGAAAATGTTTTTGCCTGTAGGGTATTTTGACAGTACTGCAATGGGTTTATAAAATCCTGCGGGGCTAGTGATTTTTACATGGAAATAATTTGTTTCATACAGTATTACATTTGATACTCAGTCTTACTATCTTAAATGACAGACCAGTATCTCTTGCACAGTACATCATAGATGTCTTTGAGTTTGTGAATGTATTTGTGTATGTGTGTATTGTCTGTACCCAACTTCAAATTCACACATATACAATGGAAGTCTAGTTTGTGTTAATGAGAACTGTGTAGCCCCTCCTTCAGTGAGGGGAAATAAACCCTAAAGTCTCATTTTGCTCACAAATGAATCTATAAAATGTTAGTTCTGTTCAGATACCTGCTTTCTTTGTGTCTTTGGAGTCATCGGCATCACTTATTGATGAACAGGTTAATACAAAATCAACACTACTGAACTAATAAAACTGCAGAAGAGCCAGCTGTCATCTGTTATGCCTCATATATGGAAAGACAATTGTCAGCTAGCACTTGATTCCAAAATAGTTATTAGTAGTGACATGTGGAATGGAAAGAATAGCTTAATTATTCCAAAGACAAAATGAAGCGAAAAGATTTTTGTTAGAAGAAAATAAACTTGTTTGGAAGTACCTTAGAATAAACCACACAAAGGTGTCATTTCAGAGTTGCTTATTTTACCATAAATGCACTTTAAAGGTGACATGCAAATGTGAGGATTTGCTTCTTTATAATGTACAAAGAAGGCCAGAAATCTTTTGTTATGAAGAAAGCCTGGTGGTTTTCACTCATAGAAATATCAGAAATATTAGGAATTGTTTTCCCTGTTTTGCATGTAAGGTACAGAATGAGGATCTCTCTCGTTCATTCAGTTAAGGGCTGAACCTTTATTAAAAGAGGTTTTCTCCAGCTGTTAAGCATTTAAATTAAAAAAGATATGTGGAAAAACAAAAAAAAGTAGAATTTTATCTGTCTGAATAAAATTCTCCAGACAATTAATCCAATTTCATTTCCTTGTATCTGATGTCATAGGCCTACTAGCTTTTTTCTCATTCATAGTGTCTTCCAGGGAAACCAACGTAGACAAGACCTGAATTTCCAACTGAAGAAACAAAACATAATATCTTTTTAAACAAAAACACTCCTGTCTTCTTTTGTACATCAAACCAAAGAGGGAACAGACCCTGTTTTCTTCTATTTGCAGGTTGCCTTTAAATTGCTTTCTCCATGTACAAAGTCACATTCAAAATTGTAAAGGCTCCTATAGCAAAATTACAAAATATGAAAAAAGAATACTTTTGCTTTTGTCCTTCCAGTTTGCTTTACAGTATAGTTCAACCTGTAAATAATAGCGACCATAATATAATTAAATTTAACACCCTTGTCTGGGTGGGAAAATACCAAAGAAGTCCACCACAGTAGCATTTAACTTCAGAAATAGGAGCTACGCAAAATGAGGAAGCTAGGTAAACAGAAATTAAAAGGTATAGTCACAAAAGTGAAATGCCTGCAAGTTGCATGGAAACTTTTTAAATTCACTGTAAGAGAGGCTCAAATTAAATGCATACCCCAAATTAAAAAACATAGAGGACCAAAAAAGTGCCAGCATGTTTAAGGTAGTTAGGGAAAAGTAGCTAAAGGCAAAAAGGCATCCTTTAAAAATTGGAAGTTAAATCCTACTGAGGAAAATAGAAAAGAGCATAAACTCTGGCAAGTCAAGTGTGAAAATATAATTAGGCAGGTCAAAAAAGAATGTGAAGAGCAAGACTCAAAAAGTAACAACAACTTTTTTTTAAAGTACATCAGAAGCAGAAAGCCTGCCAAACAATCAGTGGGCCATTGGACAATTGAGGTGCTAAAGGCGCACTCAAGGATGATAAGATTGTCGTGGAGAAGCTAAATTAATTCTTTGTACTAGTCTTCACTGCAGAGGATGTGAGGGAGATTCCCACACCTGAGTCATTCTTTTTAGGTGACAGATCTGAGCAAATGTCCCAGATTGAGGTATCAATAGAGGAGGTTGTGGAACAAACTGATAAATTAAATAGTAAATAAGTCATCAGGACCAGATAGTATTCACTTGAGTTCTAAAGGAACTCATATATGGAATTATAGAACCACTAAGTGTGGTATGTAACCTATCACTTACATCATTTTCTGTACCAGATGACTGGAGGATAGCTAATGTGACACCAATTTTTTAAAAAGGCTGCAGAGGTGATCCTGGCAATTACAGGCTGGTAAGTCTAACTTCAGTAGCAGGCAAATTGGTTGAAACTCTAGTAAAGAACAAAATTATCAGACACATAGATGGACACGATTTGTTGGGGAAGAGTCAACATGATTTTTGTAAAGTGAAATCATGCCTCATCAATCTGTTAGAATTCTTGAGGGGGTCAACAAACATGGACAGGGGTGATCCAGTGGATATAATATACTTGGATTTTCAAAAAGCCTTTGACAAGGTCCCTCACCAAAGGGTCTTAAGCAAAGTAAGCAGTCATGGGATAAGATTTCATGGATCAGTAACTGGTTAAAAGATAGGAAACAAAGGGTAGGAATAAATGGGAAGTTTTCAGAATGGAGAGAGGTAAATAGTGGTGTTCCCGAAGAATCTGTATTGGGACCAGTACTGTTCACCATATTCATAAATGATCTGGAAAAAGGGGTAAACAAGGATGTGGCAAAATTTGCAGATGATACAAAACTACTCAAGATAGTTACATCCGAAACTGACTCTGAAGAGTTACAAATAGATCTCTCAGAACTGGATGACTGGGCAACCAAATGACAGATGAAATTCCATGTTGAAAAATACAAAGTAATGCATATTAGAAAACACAATCCCATCTATACATACGAAATGATGGGATCTAAATTAGCTGTTACCACTACAGAAAGAGATCTTGGAGTCATTGTGGATAGTTCTCTGAAAACATTCTCTGAATATGTAGCAGCAGTCAAAAAAACTAATAATGTTAGGACCCATGAGGAAAGGGGTAGATAATAAGAGAGAAAATATCATAATGCCACTATAGAAATGCATGGTACGCCCAGACTTTGAATCCTGCATGTAGTTCTGGTTTCCCCATATAAAAAAAGATATACTGGAATTGGAAAAGGTACAGAGAAGGGCAACAAAAATCATTAGGGGTATGGAACAGCTTCCATATGAGGAGAGATTAAAAAGACTGGGGACTGTTCAGCTTAGAAAAGAGACAACTAAGGGGGATATGATAGAGGTCTATAAAATCATGACTGGTGTGGAGGAAGTGTTATTTACTGCTTCACGTAACAAAAAAGGAGGGGGTCACCCAATGAAATTAATAGGCAGCAGGTTTAAACCAAAAAAAAAAGGAAGTACTTCACACATCACACAGTCAACCTGTGGTTCCAGTTGTAGGGGATGTTGTGAAGGCCAAAACTATATAAGCTCTTGAAGGATAGATACATCAATGGCTATTAACCAAGATAGTCAGGGATGCAATCCCATGCTCTCTGTGTCCCTAGCCTCTGACTGCCGTAAGCTGGGAGTGTACAGCGGGATGGATCACTCAATAATTGCCTGTTTTGATCATTCTCTCTGAAGCACCTGGCATTGGCCACTGTCGGAACACAGGATACTGGGCTAGATGGACCATTGTTCTGACCAAATATGGCCGTTCTTATGTTCTGTCAAATGAAGAATTCTGTAAAGCATATATTATGAAAATGTAGGTAAACTACCCAATTTAGAAGTTTAGAGAGCAGAAGTAGCACAATATGAAACACACACACTAGCAATCAAAATTCAGACAACTTGACTACTTAACGTGAGACTTGTATAGACACATCTGAGAAGGCTGTCCTGAAAAACAAAGATGCATATGCCATCTAAATTTTAAAAAAAAGTTTGGCATAATCAATAAGCAACTATTTCTTGTGAAAATTTTTGCTGAAATACTTATAAAACAAAATATTCACATTGTGTTTTTTGAATTCAGTAGCATACCCTGTAAGAAGGAAGTGTTTTTGTGAATTTATCTAAATTATTAGTAAGTCAGCCCAGGTAGTAATATATATCCATCCTGCTAGAATCTGGAAATGCTCTACATATTTTTTAAAAACCCATTGAGCATCTGTCTAGTACACTATGAATATGTATGATGTTTTTCTGATTATTTTACCACTTTCCCTCAATTTTGGAATGTCTGAAGCACTCTGAATTCTTACAGCTATTTTAGATTTTGAAACATGACTTCAAAGTATATCTGAACTGTGCTCTGTTTCTCAAAGTAGTAAATAAAAGATACTGTTTTTAGATTTGATGAATTTGATGAGGCAATTGATGAAGCAATAGAAGATGATATCAAGGAGGCCGATGGAGGAGGTATGTTTTTATTACTTACTATTTGTATAGTTAAAATGGTGACATGCTGGACTGGCATGACACACATTCTATTACAATGCCAGAGGGAATGCATGTAGTTCTGACCTTTGATACCTTGTCTGAATCTCTGCATAGCTTGAAATTTTTACTACTGCACTATCAAATGGAAATTGCTACTGTATTTGCCTGGTTGTGGGGCAATGGGTATCATGTGTTGGAGAGTCCATGTAGGGAAAAATCATGTTGCTTTTGTTAATGATAGTTAAGTTCAGTTTTTACTTTTTTCAATATCTAAACATAAAACTGGGTGTCAAGAACCAAACATTTTATAATTGCTCCCTAACTTTGGATGGCCAGATTAGGAAGCCACTGGGTGCTTCTGGTATTCAGTACCTCTGGAAATTGGGCTCATATGCGTTTTCACATTGAGGTGCCCAAAACTAGTCAACATCTTGAAAATGTTGGCCCTAATCTTGGTAAGTACTTCCCTACTGCACAGATGTGTTGTGAAACTTTATTCATTAATGCTTGTAAATCTCTTTGTGATCCTCAGATGGAAGGAGCTAATAGTAAAAAAAAAAAAAAAAAAAAAAAAAAATTAGAATGAAGTTAGAAAATTATAACTTAATCTTACTATTCTAATCTGTCTTTCTTTTTCTTTTGTGACATGGTGAAGAGCTAAGGGACAGATTTTTTCCAAACATGCCCAAGGGATTTAGGAGCACGGTGCCTATTGCCTGTCAGTGGGATTTGTGCTTCAACATCTCTTGCGTGTTTAAAATGTTCAGATAATCCCTTGCACCTGTTCTTTTTGAATCCCCAGAACAATACCTGTTTTTTCAAAAACCCTATGGATGTGCACAGGCACTCTGAAAACCAGGCCTGATTATTTATTTATTTATTTATTTATGTATTAATTTAGATTTAAAGTAATAAATATACTTATTCAAGGCTCTAAGGACCCTAACATAATTAGTAATTCAATAAATACAATTAAATTAAGTCTTAAAAGCATTAAAATGAGTTCCACAGGAACTCTGCCTGCCAGCCAGCCACCTCCTTTCATTTAGGAGGTATACCATCGGCTTTCTCTAAAGACCCTGTCATTTGCAGTGTGCCCAGAAAGTCACCAAATTTGAGCTGTTATGGACTGAGTGGGGGAGCAGGTTCCAGAGTCTCAGAGCCCTCACAGAGAACACTCCATCAGCCACCCCTTCTCTTTTATAATAATGGAAATCCAGCTCAAACGCCCCTGCTTGACAGACCACAGCTGTGTCAGTATGGCCCAATATGTGACTAGAGCACATCCAAAGAATGGATGTGCAGTTTTGGCTGTGTGCACAGTACAGGGATTATCTCTCAAACTCACCCTACCAAATAAAAAATAACCCCAATTTATCCTGCCATGGCACTCTGGGGGCCACTTGTCTCCTTCCATCGCCCCAGGTGCCTGTACAGCCCCTGCCATGTATGCGGCAGGAGGTGACTACCCAGGAAAGAGTCTACCATCACTTACTTCTTCATCAGGCCCTCAATGCTGTCTGGATCCTAAAGGGAAAAAAAGAGAAGAAAATAATTGGGTTATCTTTTAACTAGGACTTGAGGCTGCAACCTCCACTCAGCCCTGGCTTTACTGTGAGTGCCACTTCTGCAAGGCTCAGTCCCACCGAGATAAAGACAACGAAACAAAATATTTTTAATGCTAAAGTGGTATCTACCTACTGGAGCACTTCCATCCAGACATGGTGTTACTTATCATGGGGAACACCCTGAGCCTTTAGGACCAATGGTTAGGACAGCAGAGGAAGTGACCATGCTCCATCATTCTCATATGGTGTTGTGTGAGGGTATAGGGCCTCAGATTGTACCCTACTTATAGATAGCACATGTCACATCACTTGAAGAAACCCTTTGATGGTTGGGATTGGGATAGAAAGGGTGGATAGAAATGGGATGGGTTGGGTGGATAGAAAGCTGGCTAGATTGTCGGGCTCAACGGGTAGTGATCAATGGCTCCATGTCTAGTTGGCAGCCGGTATCAAGCGGAGTGCCCCAAGGGTCGGTCCTGGGGGCGGTTTTGTTCAATATCTACATTAATGATCTGGAGGATGGCGTGGACTGCACCCTCAGCAAGTTTGCAGATGACACTAAACTGGGAGGAGTGGTAGATACGCTGGAGGGTAGGGATAGGATATAGAGGGACCTAGACAAATTAGAGGATTGGGCCAAAAGAAACCTGATGAGGTTCAACAAGGACAAGTGCAGAGTTCTGCACTTAGGACGGAAGAATCCCATGCACTGCTACAGACTAGGGACCGAGTGGCTGGGTCGCAGTTCTGCAGAAAAGGACCTAGGGGTTACAGTGGATGAGAAGCTGGATATGAGTCAACAATGTGTCCTTGTTGCCAAGAAGACTAATGGCATTTTGGGCTGTATAAATAGGGGCATTGCCAGCAGATCGAGGGACGTGATCATTCCCCTCTATTTAAGATTGGTGAGGCCTCATCTGGAGTACTTTGTCCAGTTTTGGGCCCCACACTACAAGAAGGATGTAGAAAAATTGGAAAGAGTCCAGTGGAGGGCAACAAAAATGATTAGGGGGCTGGAACACATGACTTATGAGGAGAGGCAGAGGGAACTGGGATTGTTTAGTCTGCAGACGAGAAGAATGAGGGGGGATTTGATAGCTGCTTTCAGCTACCTGAAGGGGGGTTCCAAAGAGGATGGATCTAGACTGTTCTCAGTGGTAGCAGATGACAGAACAAGAAGTAATGATCTCAAGTTGCAGTGGGGGAGGTTTAGGTTGGATATTAGGAAAAACTTTTTCACTAGGAGGATGGTGAAGCACTGAAATGGGTTATCTAGGGAAGTGTTGGAATCTCCTTCCTTAGAGGTTTTTAAGGTCAGGCTTGACAAAGCCCTGGCTGGGATGATTTAGTTGGGGATTGGTCCTGTTTTGAGCAGGGGGTTGGACTAGATGACCTCCTGAGGTCCCTTCCAACCCTGATATTCTATGATTCTATGATCCTACTGTGCTAAGGGCCATAGAAACATATACAGACGTAGTCCCTGTCCTGAAGGCCTTACAGTCTCAGAAGACAAGCAAAATGTTAAGTGGAGAGGGAGACAAGGTGGGGGAGGTAATATCTTTCATTGGACCAACTTCTGTTGGTGAGAGAGACAAGCTTTCGAGCCACACACTGCTCTTCTTCAGGTTTGGGATTGTGGACACACGCACGCACTTTGTGTTTATTTTTTGTTTTATCATTGCATCAATAAATATCAGTATACCCTGACTGCTGCTCAGCCTAGCTATCTAAACACTGGCTGTTAAACACTGTGCTAAACTAATGTTCCCACTACTTATTTCCTTGTGGTAGGGCTCGTGTCACCTCCTAATCAGCCAGTTTTCAAAAGTAGTTCCCCAGTCAGGTTGAATGTGATGAGGTGTGCAACCACAACCCACCTCTGGCATTCAGTTATGGTAATTGTTTGTTAGCACATGCTAATTACTGGTGCATAAGTGGTTGGAATAAAATAAGCCGGGAAGAAGGCCTATGGATACAGCTGCCTGGTGACTCCCATCTCCCTTGGCAGTCCTTTATAGATGATTGCCAAATAAATCATCGGGACCTACACCATGATCTGTAAAGAGTGATGGTGCCATTGATTGATTGACTCTCACATCTCACAACTACGCCTTTTGTAGATACCTTGCTACCAATTCAAATCTAGTCTCTCCAAAACAGGGCTGCTCATCTTTCCTCCTAATCCCTCTCCACTTCCTTCTCTCTCTGGCATCACTAAGAACTCTGCTACCGTCCCTTGTCTCCCAAGCTGCTAATGCCATCTCAGACTTCCCAACGCTCCTTCACCCACACCCAGTTCCCTCACTAAGCCTTGTTACTACTACTTCTTTAAAATCAGTGTGTTCTTTCATCTCTCTCTCTCTCTCCGCCACTACAACACTTATCCATGACTTGAGCATCTCTCACCTTGATTACGAGAACCATATCTCTAATTTTCCTGTCTCACCTCTTCCCCCACCGCACTCTTCTATTCTGTCAATAACAGTACTTTTAGTATTAGTACTGTTCCTTTTCAATTATTCCAAGCATGTGTCATATCCTTGAATCCACTCCCTAGCTTTCCTTCAGTCCTACATCATATTCAGACTTCTTGTCCTCCAAGAACATTCATAATCTTGTTTTGTGCGTGTGTGTCCCTGAGTTTGTCTTATGGCATAGCATTTTAATATGTTCCTATCAGATCAGTGGTCTATCTAGCCCAGTATGCTGTCCCAGACAGTAGCCAATATCCGATGCTTCAGAGGAAGGTGCTGGCATTCCTGTAATGGACAATTGTCCAGTAACCTGCCCATAGGGAAACTTCTTTCTAACATCCCATGGCTAAATAGTTGCTTTGAGCCCCCCAAGTGTTAGGGATTATATCCCTTCCAAAATATACTCTATATCAGTGGTCCCCAACTTTTTTGTGGCCAGTAGCACATTCATGTTTTCAGAAGAGTGTGGCAGGCGCCAACAATTTTTCAAGGCTTATTTTGTATTTGTACATTAAATGATACAAAAAACATCATATTTAATATTACATAATATATGAATCCAGAGAGAAGCCACGAGGACAGAGAACACTGGCGCCCGCATCCCCGGAGTACTCTGTCCCCAGCAGGTGCAGGGCCCTGGCTTCTCTCCCCCACTGGGCCCTAGGTGGGCCCCGCGCCTGCCAGAGACCGAGAACACCGGCGCCTGCAGCCCCGGAGTTCTCTGTCCCCGGCAGGCGCGGGGCCGCAGCTTTTCTCCCCTGCTGGGCACTAGGTGGGCCCCGCGCTCGCCGGGAACAGAGAACACCGCGCCCACAGCCTGAGTTCTCTGTCCCCATCAGGCGCGGGGCCGCGGCTTCTCTCCCCTGCTGGACACTAGGCGGGTGCACATAAATGCCCCAGCGGGCACCGCGTTGGGGACCACTGCTCTATATAATATAGCTGTGGATGTAAGAAAGCTGGGTTCAAGAAATTGAGTCTTGAATGATGAAAAGGGTCTCCTTTATAAAAGGAAGTTGAAATTAGCAGCAGGATGGGAAGGTCTCTGTGAAGTTGAATGAAAAATGCTATAATTAACTTGCAGCTTATTTTCCCTTTCTCCCACTAACACAGGTGGTGGCAGAGGCAAAGACATGTCTAATATCACAGGTCACCGGGGAAAAGACATTTCCACCATCCTAGAGGAAGAAAGGAAAGAAAATAAGCGGCCACAAAGGGCCGCTGCAGCACGTCGCAAGAAACGACGGCGACTGAACGACCTCGATAGTGATAGTAACCTGGATGAGGAAGAGAGTGAGGATGAGTTCAGGATCAGCGATGGGTAGGTAGCTGTTAAACTACTAGTCTTGGCTTATTAACCACTACAGGTTTCTATGAACTTACGATGTCACTGGGTTGTCTCTTTGTGGTTTGAAGCTGTAAGAGTGGGTTTTCTGTTAAGCCAGGTCTAGACTTAGACTAATAAAAATTCTAACTCTTTCAGTTAGGGGTATGTGGGTTATTTATTTATTTATTTATTTATTTTAACACAACAAAAGTAGTTACATTAGTGAAAGCCCTAGTGTGGACACATTTATATTGGTATAAAGGTGACTTATACCCATATAGTTGTGTTTCTTACTGTATGGGAATTGCAGTGCCAGTATAAGGCATCTTTCTGTTCTATCAATATAGAAAATCTAGTCACAACTCTCTAGTGTAGACAAGACCTCATAGATATCTTAGAATTATGAAGTACTGATAGACTGTAAGCTACCAGAGATGAAGCTTTAAGAAAGCTATAGAAATCAACTTTTGATTTTTAGCATACTACAGATTTGAGGTTCAGAAGCCAGCAGAACTAGATGTGGAGATCAGGAAAAGGTAGCGTTTACCCTCTCAAGAACATGAAACCTAAAATGTTAAATACATATTAAGCAGTCTGATTAAAAATCCCTTCCCCTTCTGAATTGCTCAACTTCCACTTTCTTGGGATGCTGCCATTTCATTAGTTCTCCAGTCATCAGAATCCTCCAGAGCAGACAGACCTGAATTTCTAATGTTAAATATCCTTTCAGTCCTTTTTTATGCTTTCTAAAGACACACACAACGGTACAAGACCTTTTTTTTCCCCTCTTTGCTGAGAGTCCTTAAGGCTGACACTCTGTTCATTACCCTTCTTGTTGTGTTTTGGAACTCTCTCTGTTTAAATCTCTTCAGCTCCATTTTCCACATGTGATTGTGTTGAAGGTTTTTCAGTGGTTGAGCAAGATGTGCTGGAACTTTCCTAGTTAGTGAATTCAGCCTGCAAAAATCTCACTGAATTAGCACTTCATTCATCTGTCACATTGAGTCCATGTATTTTCAACAATAATCTCTACTAATTACCTGTTGGATGTTAGATTAGAGTTTGCATTCAGATATGGGAGTTGGATGCCTATTACTGTTGCATAAGAACCTTTTTTTTTCAGGTAGGCTGCTTAACTGTTATAAAAACTCAGCCAATTTCTATATGACAGTCGTACTGAAAGACCAGTAATATAAATCAATGAATTAGAAGTTTATCCATAAGTGCATCAGCTTCATGGATATGATTCTTTCAACTCTCACAAGTGAATAGATTTGTATTTGGTCAGTGCTTGAATGAGAGATCTCAAGGGAACACCTACTGTAGGTGAAACATGAAACTGTTTCACAGATGGTGTTCTGCCTGAACTATTACTGAACCAGTATGACAGAAGGCACTGTAGGTGTGAGGGTGCCATATTTCATACATGACACACAAACTGAAGTCCTGACCATTTGTGGGTACTTAAGGAATGTCTCATAAGAATAGTGGTGTTTATCCTGAAGTCCTGGGCCAATTAGAATTCAGCTTAAATAAAGCCACCTGCAGTTTCAATTGGATACAGCATTTGAATTCACTTACTGTCCTAATCTACTGTGTAATGTTATATTCTGTAAAGGCACCTTCAGGTATGCAGCAGGTGTTTAATTTCAGTGTTGGGTATGTTGATCTCAGCATAAAGATTTGGTGTCTCACATTAGTTTTGAGAATATTCATTCGTTTTTGTGAAATGCTCTGAGGATCTCCAGACGAAAAAAGATGTAGATGTTATTTCAATAATACATTTCTATATTTAGTATAAGCTATATTAAATATATCTAACTCTTATATGTTACAGTATTTTAGTCCATTTGTTTCAAGTATCTCTCTTTTGGCTGTAATTTTTTTTTTTTTTAACAGATCTCAGGACGAGTTTGTTGTATCAGAGGAAAACCCAGATGAAAGTGAAGATGATCAGCTGTCAAACGAAGACAGCGATACAGAGTTCTGTGCCCGTAGACCCAGGCGACACCACTCCAGGCCAATGAGACAAAGCAGGCGATTACGAAGAAAAACAGTCAAGAAAAAATATTCAGAGGATGATGAAGAGGAAGACTCTGAGGACAATTTAAGTAGGGAGTCTGGTAAGCTTAACTTTTTCAGAATTAGCTGTTGTGCCTCAGAGAAGAGGGCCCAAGCAAAAGGACAGGGGGCTTACAAACTCCTGAGTTCTAATCTTGGCCTGGACATTGACTTGGCTATATGAATTCAGTCAAGTCATATGTCATCTGTGCTTCTAAGGTTCTAGCTGTAAAAATAGGGCTAATGCTTTTGTAATAGAGGTGTTGTGATAGTTAATTGGATGTCTCTGTGAGTTACTTTGGAAATGAAAAGTGCCATGCAAGTACTGTTTTTTTTTTAATAATTGTGTTCCCTATTTAAGATTTTCACTTGGTCTGAGTGTTCTGTTCAAAATACACAAAAGGAAATTAGTGTTGAGTGCTAGGTTCTTTGGGTCACATTCATTTTTAAATGTGTGTTTAAGTTATGAGGGCAAAACAGGCAATTGTATGCAGAATTTGCAGATTCCTAATGTTTCATTTCCAGTTGCATCTCTATTTGCGTATTTTGTGTGTGCACAATATTTTTTTAAACTTAGCAGAAAAAGTAGTTCAAAGAACTATTTAATTGTGTCTACTCAGAGATCTGCTGATGCCTCATGGAAAACTTTGAAAAGCCTATTGCTTAGAGAAACTCAATCCCTGACTTTTAGTAGGGAAGAATAATTTCCTCAACTGCAGGAATTCTTGTACTATGATCTATGTTAGACAAGAGGACAAAGTTAAATTACAATAGTGATCCCTTAAGACTTTATAATCTATGAATCTATGGTTTTGATATTTCTCTCTTTTGAACTTTAATTACTAGGGACACTTGCATGACAACAGCATCTTTGTTCCTTGCCTTATACTGCCTGTTCCCCAATCAAAATCCATCCTCTGTCTGAAATACAATTGACTGTATGAAAATGATTCCTACTCAGAGGAATAAGCAATGGAAGCAGATGAACTAAGGGGAGAAGATATTTTTTTCTTACGTGTATTTGTCCTTACTAATCAAGAAGAAATAAATCAGAAAATAAGTAAATTTTGTCTCTTAATAATGTATTCTCATAGCATTCCATGAGGAGTTAGCACTTGTTAGGAAGAGCTTTCTCGGGAGCGTCACTTACTTTGTAGGACTGGGCCCAAAACTACCTAATGCCATTGGGAGTTGAAGGCACCCAGCACCTTGCAGGATTAGTTCATTGAATTTCCACTATTGTATCCATCTTTCTGAAGTCAGCTGAGCTGCAGACTGAAATGGGTTATCATGGAAGGGCTGGTCTCCAGTGTGAGTTTGTATGTATGGGCAAATTATAAGAAAGGTGTATGAGCTTAAAATAATTGTTCTGTAAGCTGTCTTCCTTTTCTGCATGCCACTAAGAGACCAACAATGAGTGTAAGAAAGAAATGACTAGAGTCTGAACACACATAGAGATTCATAGTGGAAATGGTGGTAGTCTGTGATTAATGAAAATATGCGAGCAACTGATGCAGAAGCTAAAGGATCTGAAGTTATTACTAAGCTGCACCTTAATGCAGCTAAACACTTGGGAGCAGTTCGTATTCAGTTCCTAGTTGACATGTGTCCATCACAAAAAAATACCCCCTAATATATGCACTAATACTCTTGTTGACAGCTGGCAGAGAGGCCAAAGGCTCAGTATGGCTAGAAGTTGAACTCCCTTCTTATCTCTGTGTAATTCCTTTGGGGTTTAGAGAGTATGGCCCTTTAAATCTTTTTCCTAAGAGGGAGGGGGAGAGTAAGAAAAAAGGAGGGAAACTCCAGGGGGCAGCGCTGGAGCTCCAAGGGGAGGGAGAGGCAGCCTGCAGGCCCTGGAAAAGTGAAGCGGCAGAGAACCTGCCTGAAGCCTGGGAAGGACAGGGCCGATCGGGGACACCCCAGGACAGGAGCCAGGAGCAGCACTGTGCCAGGGAGGACTCGCCCGAGAAGGACAGGCCGGAGCTGCAGGTGTTGGAGCCCCTCCTAATGCCAAAATTAATTCTTCTCTTGTCCGCTTCTCATCCACCATCAGAGCTTGCAATTTCTGCGCTAAAGAATCCACCTCAAGTGACACAGGCAGACTAGGAGGGGACTGCTCTGCCCCCAGAATTGTCCAGGGAATACCTTCTACTTGCACCTCTTTGGGCACTTTATCAAGATCTGTTTCCTTGGAGTGAGTACATAGTGCTACCATGCCCTTCACTTTGCGGTTGTAAATACGGGTGCGGACCTTTACTCTCCCCAGTATTTCAGCTGCATCTAAGCTCTCCTCAATTTCATTTGGTTCCATCTCTTAAGGGAACCCCGCCACCAGCACAGCTTTGGTTACTGGGATTCGTGCCCCTCGGCACAGGTCTTCTAATAATCCTCTCTCCATTTTTTTTTTTAAACTGAGATGAAAGTCACTCAGGAGTTTCTTTGCTCTGTGAAGAAGAGCCCAGGGTGCACAACGTAGGGGTGTGTGTGTGTGTGTGTGTACTGCAACGTCCCCGTACGGGCCACCAAGTGTAACTTTAGCGCCCTCGTGGCCAAGATGGAGTCTGCTCTGCAGGCAGCTCTGGCCAAGAGAAGGCACGCGCAGGAATGCAGCAGGAGAAATCCCTTCCACCCCAGGGGCACCTGTTCCAACCCCCCCAGAGTGAACACACCCACCCACAGGAAAAGTACAATGGATATAACAAGGGAAATATTTATTTACAGAGGGATGAGAGGAGAAAAACAACAAGGGGAAATATAGGGGGCGCAGTAAGACAGGGCTGCATCCAAGCCGAGGCCCCACAGGCCCAGTGGTAGCACAGTCTGGAAGGGCAGACACCGAACAATGTGTCTGCACACTGAGTTCAGGAGTCCTGAGCAAAGTTCCAGTCCAGTGGTGAGTCTTGGGTGCTCCTGGTCGTCTTCACCGCCAGTGAACCTTCCCCCAACAAACCCCTCCGGTGCCCTCTTCTGCCGCTCTCTGCAAAGCCACACAGAGCGACCACCTCCCCACTTAACTAGCTACAGCCTCCCTCCTTGTCCCCAATGCAGAGTCACAAGCCCCAGTACTCACAGCCCCATGCAGCTCTGGGCAGCAGTGATACTGGGTCCAGCTCCGGCCTGTCCTTCTCGGGCGAGTCCTCCCTGGCACAGTGCTCCTCCTGGCTCCTGTCCTGGGCTGTCCCCGATCGGCCCTGTCCGTCCCAGGCCTCGGGCAGTTTCTGTGCTGCTTCACTTTTCCAGGGCCTGCAGGCTGCCTCTCCCTCCCCTTGGAGCTCCAGCGCTGCCCCCTGGAGTTTCCCTCCTTTTTTCTTACTCTCCCCCTCCCCCTTAGGAAAAAGATTTAAAGGGCCATACTCTCTTAAACCCCAAAGGGGTTACATCTGGAAGTCATCCCTCCATGGCAGCTTGATGTTGGAGAAGCTTGCACTGCTGATGCCCAGTATTCATCTGTTTTGTGGACAAATAAAGAACCTCAGTCTTCGAGGTTTTCAGTCCTGTTCCTTTCCACAAGGCAGTGTGTATCTCTCTCTCTCTCCACCCCACCCTCCAAACCTCCCTCCCCGCAAAGGGTGGTGGCCCTAACTATATGTTCCTTTCCATTACCCCCACAAGCTCCCTTTCCGGAGAGCCTGCCTTGCCTTACGTTGGGTCTAAAGAAATAACAAACATGGAGGGTTGCTTTATTTTTTTTTCTTCTCCAGATTTCTGAGGTTTCTCATTGAGCTCTCTTTGTTGACTTGCTCTCACCTTTTCCTTAATGTTTTAGTCTGTTTTAGTCTGAGTCATTTCAGTTAATAACACGATAGGGCAGCTCATGATGCGAATGAAAAGGCAGCATTAACACTGTGGAATAATGTTTTTGACATGGTTTAAAGAAAAAGTAGCTAAACATGATCCAGCTACCATAGTTATTTTCAGCTGTTGGAAAAAGTGGCTGACAAGCTAGACCAGTGGTCCCCAACCTTTTCCGTGGGGCGGGCGCCAGATGACTACCCGCCGAGGACTGTGGCCGCCAGACAAGCAGCCACCGAAATGCCGCTGTGAAGCAGCAACGTCAAGAGGAGTCGCCGCCGAGGAGTCGCCGCCGAAATGCCACCGTGAAGCAGCGTCATCAAGAGGCGTCGCCGCCGAAATTCGGCGGCATTTCGGCAGTAGCACTTCTTGACATTGCCGCTACTCGGCAGCATTTCGGCGGCTGTTTTTCCGGCAGGCGCACAGGGATACCCCGGCAGGCACCATGGCGGGGACCCCTGAGCTAGACCCTAACAAGGTACTAACTCTGCAGAAGACGGGTGAACCGAGAACTAGGAATGATGGTGGGTCGGTTGTTATAAACGCTCTCATCTGGTACTCTGACCAAACGTGTAGCTGCAGCTTTGAAACCTATAGGACTGATCTCCTTCTTGCTGACTTGAGAACAATTAATCTGTACTTTGCTACCATCAGTAGTATAGTCAAGGGTAAACTCAGGTACACAGAGTTTAGCCACTTCTCGTTTGGGGAATTGAGTTTACCCACTTCATTTTTGACCACTGCCTACAGTTCACTGTTATTCTGTCAATATCTTTCATGCACGTTGTCTAAAAATGCTTGAATATAATAAAATTAGAGTTAAATAAAAACCGGGGGGACAGGTATTTTCCAGTGGAGATTGAAGTGAGATTGTATCATAAATTCAGATTCAAGCAGGTTGTTCCAGTTGGCAGGAGCTGTAGAGGAGAAGTATGTTTCACACAAGTAGGGGTATAGAAGGATAAAAAGGATTGTATAGAAGGATAAAAGGAAACCAGAGGAGTGGTGGGAGAGGTTTGTGAGAGTAACTGGACAAATCCACAGTGGAATTTGAAAACGGATGGCAATTTCAAGCTGGAAATGAATGGGGAGTCAGTGGAGTAGTATGAGACTGGACCTGGACAAGATAACAACCTTCCCGTTAGAGGCGTAATGATTGAGGGTTTCCTGTGACTGAAGAGTGGTTGATTTTGTTTGCTCAAGGTTGCACTTTGTTCAAACAAACATATCTTTTGAAAATGTGACAGTGGGTCTGTGCCTTTTCATTTTAACAGAATAAAGCATATGGCTGTTTTCTTCTTTGCAGAAAGTGGTGATTACACAGATTACAGTGATGATGATTACCTGGAAACTAGGCGGAGAAGATCAAGGCGGAATCAGAAGAGACAAGTTAACTATAAGGAGGATTCAGAAAGCGATGGCTCACAGAAAAGTGTTCGATACGGAAAGGAGCTAAGACGACTTCATAAACGCAGGCTTCCCAGTTCAGACAGTGAAGGTAAAACAAGCACTCCACCATTTGCAGGAGCTGATGTGTGAGTGATAGTGCAAAGGGAGAAATACGGGGCATAAAGTAAACACAAGATTTGCATTTAGTGTGAGATACACAGAGAATTCTTTCCTGAGATCCTTGATATTTCCTAAAATCTAAATGTATCCTTGTGATGCAACCTATCAATTTCTATAACAAGGCATTACTACTGCTATTTGTCAAATTCCCTCCTTTCCCTTATCTTGACTTCCTGGTGTGAAATTACTCCACCTGGCAGGGAAATGTTGGGATTGCAAAGGAGGAAATGCAGTTATTGTGGAGGACAGGATTATTTGTTATGCTTCAGTTGTGGTCATTAAAGATCCCACAGCACTTTTGTAAGAGTAAGGGTGTTAACTCTGGTGTACTGGTTGTATCCAAATTGGGTAATTTTGTTCTGTCCCCCTAAATATGCACTTGTCTTTATTAAATTTTATCTGGTTGATTTCAGAGTAATTCTCTAATTTGTCAAGGTTGTTCCAAATTTTAATCCTGTCCTCCAAAGTGCTTGCAACCCCTCCTAGCTTGATGTCTTTCGCAAATTTAATAAACATGCTCTCAATTTAATTATTGCAGACATTAATGAAAATATTGAATAATACCAGACCCAGGACTGACCCGTGGGACCCCATTAGATACATCCTCCCAGTTTGACAGTAAACCATTGATAACTACACATAGTCTTTCACCCACTTTTATAATGATTTCATCTAGACCACATTTCTCTCATTTGCTTATGAGAATGTCATGTGGGACTGTGGGACAAAAGCCTTTCTAAAATCAAGATTATACCATGTTTTCTGCTTCCCTGTATCCATTAGGCCAGTAACCCTACCAATGAAGGAAATTAGGTTTGTTTGGCAAGATTGGTTCTTCTTTGAGTGCTTGCTCATGTTGATTCCAGTTAGGTGTGTGCGCACCACGTGCACAGTAGCCAGGTTTTTCCCCTAGTGGTACCCATCGGGTCGGCTCAGGCACCCCCTGGAGTCATGCCTCCATGGTGCCATATATAGGGCCCTGCCGACCCGCCGCCAGTTCAGTTCCTTCTTACCGCCTGTGACGGTTAGCCGGAATGCTCATTTGCTCTTGCTTTGGCAAGCCTTCTCCCTAGTAGTCCTCAGACTGTCTTTCTGTGAATAGTTAAACCAGTTAGCTAGTAGCTGTAGTTAGTCAGTCATTATATAGCTAGATTCCAGTAGGGAGCGACCCCCACACTTCCTGCTTGAAGTGCCTGGGGGAATCGCATCAGAAGGACCATTGCAAGATCTGTAGAGGATTTCACTCAAGGACTCAAAAAGAAAGAGACCAAAGGTTGAAGATCCTTCTGATGGAGGCTGCCCTCCATCCCCACTCAGAGGAGACTTCGGCCGAACTGACACCTAGCACCTCAACATTGGTGCACAGTGCTCCGGCGTCGATACGGGAAACTTTGGTACCGAAAAAGGACTTGGATAGAGACACTCAGCACCAACGGAGCTCACTGCACAGGGGATCCACGCATGGCAGTGTGTTGCACCATTCCCAATCCCCGGTGCTCCTCAAGAAAAAGAAGCTGTACAGGGGTTGCTCACCTACACCGAGGCCGGGACAGAAGGACCTGCATTGGGCCACGTAAGCGCGGCACCACCTAGCCCAGCGCCATTGACTCCTGCCCCAACAAAGGGTCAATTGAGTCCGGCTCCCCAGGACTCCCCTTCCTGGGAGAGTCGCGGAGAGGCTTTGCAGCGGCCCTCCACGCCAGAGACCTTCAAGGCGGCAAGAGAGCTCATCACCTTCATGGCACTGCCTTCCCTGCCCAGGCGAGACAGGGCACCAAGCTCAAGGGCAACGGCACCCGCGAGACTCTCGGTGTGGTCCCAAGGCAAGCCAGCGATGGTACCACATCAGTCACCATCACCCGGTCCCTGGTACCTTCTGGCAGCAGACCAGCAGGGGAACTGCAATGGTCACCAATCTGCCAGCACTGCTCCACGGCACCGGTGGGCACTGTTCTCCCATGGTCCTCCCAGAGTGAGTCCTCCCAATCGGATTGAGAGGTGGAATCCTTTGTGTCCAGGTGGAGCCGGCACAGATCGGAGCGCAGACACTCGAGGTTGGACAGGGAGAGACAGCAATTTCCCCCGATGCCGTGGCCTGTGCAATGGCAGTTTCCAACCCAATGGCCGTTTTGGATCCCCTGGGTGTTTCATCAAAGCAAGGGATCCTATTCCAGGAGGTCAGTGTTGGTGGCTTCAGAAACCCATGCACCTCCCCCATCTCCCTTGGTGCAGGACCAGCCGCCCCACACCGTACTGGTCACCGCACAGTCCAGGAGCAAGAGCCGGTCCCAGGTAGAACCTCGTCTTTGTCATCACCAGACGAGGCAGTGGCTGGTACCTCCACGGCTCCTGCACTCGAGGACAGTAGGGTCCACCATCAGCTCCTGAAAGGTGACCCAGAACCTGGGGCTCTAGGTCGAGGAGGTCTCTGAGTCATTGGACCCCATGGTCCATCTTGACCCCCTGAGGACCCTCCCAAGTTGCCCTGCTGCTCATTAAAACCATACAAGATACCACCAAAATGCTGCAGCAACCCCCCGGCTCCCTGCCCCTGGTGGCGAAAAGGACAGAGAGGAAGTATTTTTTTCCCTCTAAAGGGTTTGAACACTTTTATTCACACTCGCCACCGGACTCCTTAGTGGTGGCGGTGGCAAAAGAATGAGAACGGCAAGGGCACCAAGGTCCCATCACCTAAAGCCCGAGATGTGAAGAAGCTGGACCTCTTTGGGAGGAAAGTCTATTCTACCGGGGGGCTCCAGCTTCGGATTTCAAACCACCAGGTGATCCTTAGCAGATATAGCTTCAATTCCTGCAGGGCTATGTCAGAATTCACTGAGTTTCTGCCAGAAGAATTGAGGGCAGAGTTTTCTACCTTGGTGGAGGAGGGCAAACTTGTGGCACGGGATTCGCTACAGGCAGCCCTGGATGTTGCTCATTCAGCCACTTGGACCATGGCTTCAGTGGTGGCCATCAGGAGGAGCTCCTGGCTGCAGGCATCAGAGCTCCTGTATGAGGTCCAACAGACCATCCAGGACCTCCTGTTTGAGGGCTCGACTAGGGTGACCAGATAGCAAGTGTGAAAAATCGGGACGGGCTGGGGGGTAATAGGGGCCCATATAAAAAAAAAAAGCCCCAAATATCAGGACTGTCCTTATAAAATCGGGACATCTGGTCACCCTAGGCTCGACCCTCTTCGCTGAGAAAACGGACTCACGGCTTCATAGCCTTAAGGACTCAGAGCCACTCTCAAGTCCCTGGGCCTCCGTACTCCATCTACACAGTGGAGTCATTTTAAGCCCCATCCCCTGCCTTGATTCTACCAACAGGCAGGACTATTCTAGGGGTAGGTCCACACTACCCGCCCGATTTGGCGGGTAGAGATCAATCTTCTGGGATCGATTTATCGCGTCTCATCTGGATGCGATAAATCGATCCCAGAAGCGCTCCCCCGTCGACTGCGGAACTCCTGCTCGCCGAGAGGAGGAAGCGCTGTCGACGGGGGAGCCTGCCTGCGCCGCGTGGACCCTCAGTAAGTAAACTTAGTTCGATCTAGGAAACGTCGACTTCAGCTACGCTATTCTCGTAGCTGAAGTTGCATTTCCTAGATCGATCCCCCGCCCCAGTGTGGACCAGCCCTTAGAGGCGTAATAGAAACAACAGGAGGAAGCCGCCTCCTCCTTCATCAGCTCTGGGCAGGTGAAACAGTCCTCCGGTTAAAAACAAGCCTTTTGAAGGTGCACCCGAGGGCGATGCACCAGTTCAAACACCGGATCCAACTATCCCATCCTTTTTGTGCCAACTGTCTCACTTCTACCATGCTTGGGCCCGGATCACGTCAGATTGCTGGTGCTCCTGGGGGAATTCTGCGTCCTGCAGAATTTCTTTGCTCCCCTGCAGAAAAATGGAGGAGCAAAGAAATCTGTGGGGAGAACACATGCCCCTTCCGCAGCAGCCCGGACGCGTTTGCTGGGAGCAACCGGCAGCAGAGAGCAGATCACCCCAACGGGGAGGGGAGGGGAAGGAGGGAGGTTGGGCAAGGAGGTGGGGCTGGGTGCCTGCCCTCTCGTTGCTGTTGCTGCATCCCAGGCTTGCAGGCATAGGGCTGTGTAAAGCAGGCTCTGTCCCTGAGGCAGAGCAGAAATGTAACAATTAAACAGGCAGGCCGCTAATGTTCCCATTGCTAGTTAATTGTTCCCATTCTTAGTCAATTAAGTCTCCTTTATTTTGCCAGATGGGGTAAAGGAGCCTTGTTGTAAATGACAGTAACAGAATCCTCAGCTAAGAAGGTCTGTGTGCTTTCTCACTTTTTTTCCTGTGCCAGAGAGGCACAATGGGGTTAGATTACAGCTCAGGATCTATTTTACTTATCCATTTAAAAAAATGCATGACAATGATTAGCAAAACTGGATGGTTTTCTTGTGTGAAAGTCTGAGCGATTTAAAGCATCATTCTACTTTACAGAACACCAAACAACAAAATAAAAGTAATGTAATTTACATGAAAATCCAGGATTATAACTGGAATGCAGAATCTTGGTTACCAAGTATTTGTAACTTAATTTTCATGTCTTTAGGACATGCTGCATAGTTAGTGTGATTTTTTTTTTCTGTATGGTAGTTTAAATAAATTACCAAAATAACTGAAACTGGTGTGATTATATTGCATTATTTTGACAAATAAAATTTGCAGAATTTTGGATTTTTCGGTGCAGAACTTTGGATTTTTTGGCGCAGAATTCTCCCAGGAGTAGCACGGTAGAACTGGGATATTCTCTCCAGTTCAGCTCCCGGTCCTCACCTTCGGCCTGTCAGCAGCACCTTGGGTGTTCACCAAATGCATGGCAGTCATGGCCACTTTCTTGCGGAAGTGCCAGGTGCAGGCGTTTCCATACTTCGACAACTGGCTGATCAAGGGCTGCTCCAAAACACAAGTGGAGGCACACGTAAGTCTGATAAGAGCAACGTTCGGTGACCTTGGCCTTCTACTGAATGTGCAGAAGTCAACCCTGTCCCCTGTTCAGAGGATAGAATTCAGAGGGGCAGTGTTGGACTCAAGACAGGCGAGAGCATTTCTACTAGAGTCATGGTTTCACACCCTTTGCAACATCATACAAGATCTCAGACAATTCCTTACCACTACGGCAAGGAATTGCCTGAAGGTCCTCGGCCACATGGCTGCCTGTACTTATGTAGTGCAGCATGCCAGAGTGAGGCTCCAACCCTTTCAGGCATGGCTAGCCTAGGTGTATCGACCAAACGGGAACAGTCTAGACAAGGTAGTCACTCCTTCCCGACCAGTTCTCGAATCTCTCCTATGGTGGTTCAACCCGCAAGCTGTGTGCGCAGGAATTCCCTTCTCCAGACCTCAACCATCTCTTTCCTTGGTCACAGACACGTCAGCGATGGGTGTGGAGTGCACCTGGGGGAGCTCAGGACTCAAGGCTTCTGGTCCCAAGTGTAGCTCTTACTTCACATCAACGTCAGGGAGCTGATGGCAGTCTGTCTGGCATGCCAGACCTTCCAAGCTCACTTGGAGGGGAGATGTGTATCAGTCATGAAAGACAATACAACAGCTCTGTTTTATATTAACAGAAGGGGGGAGCATGCTCATGTCCTTTGTGCCAGGAACAGTCCCTCAAACTGTGGGACTTCTGCATAGCCCACTCAATACACTTGGAGGCACCTTATCTTCCCGGAGTTCAAAACGAGTTGGCAGACCATCTCAGCAGGTCCTTTCACAACCACGAGTCAGCCATCCACCCGGACATCGTGAACACCATCTTCCGACAGTGGGGAATTCCCTAGATAGACCTGTTCACGACAAGACACAACAAGAAGTGTCTGCAGTTCTGCTCCTTCCTGAATCACAACCTGGGCTCAATCGCGGACACGTTCCTTCTTCCCTGGAAGGACCACATCCTTTACGCGTTTCCACCCATTTCACTCGTTCACAAGGTGCTAATCCAGGTTTGGAGGGATGAAGCCTCGGTAATATTGATAGCTCCAGCCTGGCCCCATCAGCACTGGTATTTGTCTCTTCTAAAGCTCTCAGTGGAAACTCCGATCACTCTACTGCTGCTCCCGGACCTGATACTGAGGACCACGGCCGTCTTCAGCACCCCAGCCTCGAATCTCTCCACCTCACGGCTTGGAAGCCCTATGGCTAAACCCAATGGAGCTTGCTTGCTCTGATCCAGTTAGGAAAGTCCTCCTTGGCAGTAAAAAACCATCTACTAGGGCCACCTACCTAGCCAAATGGAAGAGAGTCACAATTTGGTTATCGTAGAAACACACGTCTCCTACGCACTCGACAATACCTTTTTATCTTGGACTACCTTCTGCACCTGAAACAGCAAGGGCTTTTCTATATCATGAATAAAAGTCCACTTGGCTGCCATTTCCGCCTTTCACCCAGGTGTGGCGGGCTGGTCTGTCTTTGCCAACCCAGTAGTTGGATTCAGATAGCAGCTGTGTTAGTCTGTATCCGCAAAAAGAACAGGAGTACTTGTGGCACCTTAGAGACTAACAAATTTATTTGAGCATAAGCTTTCGTGGGCTACATCCCACTTCTTCGGATGCACAGAATGGAACATATATTGAGGAGATATATATACACACACATACAGAGAGCATGAACAGGTGGGAGTTGTCTTACCAACTCTGAGAGGCCAATTAAGTAAGAGAAGAAAAACTTTTGAAGTGATAATCAAGATAGCCCAGTACAGACAGGTTGATAAGAAGTGTGAGAGTATTTACATGGGGAGATAGATTCAATGTTTGTAATGGCTCAGCCATTCCCAGTCTTTATTCAAACCTAAATTGATTGTGTCTAATTTGCATATCAATTTGAGTTCAGCAGTTTCTCGTTGGAGTCTGTTTTTGAAGTTTTTCTGTTGTAAAATAGCCACCTGCAGGTCTGTCATTGAATGACCAGACAGGTTAAAATGTTCTCCCACTGGTTTTTGAGTATTATGATTCCTGATGTCAGATTTGTGTCCATTAATTCTTTTGCGTAGAGACTGTCCGGTTTGGCCAATGTACATGGCAGAAGGGCATTGCTGGCACATGATGGTATATATCACATTGGTAGATGTGCAGGTGAACGAGCCCCTGATGGTATGGCTGATGTGATTAGGTCCTATAATGATGTCACTTGAATAGATATGCGGACAGAGTTGGCATCGGGCTTTGTTGCATGGATAGGTTCCTGGGTCAGTGTTTTTGTTCAGTGATGTGTGGTTGCTGGTGAGTATTTGCTTCAGGTTGGGGGGTTGTCTGTAAGCGAGGACAGGTCTGTCTCCAAAGATCTGTGAGAGTGAGGGAATCCTCTTTCAGGATAGGTTGTAGATCTTTGATGATGCGCTGGAGAGGTTTTAGTTGGGGGCTGAAGGTGACAGCTAGTGGTATTCTGTTATTTTCTTTGTTGGGCCTGTCTTGTAGGAGGTGACTTCTGGGTACTCATCTGGCTCTGTCAATCTGTTTTTTCACTTTAGCAGGTGGGTATTGTAGTTTTAAGAATGCTTGATAGAGATCTTGTAGGTGCTTGTCTCCGTCTGAGGGATTGGAGCAAATGCAGTTGTATCTTAGAGCTTGGCTGTAGACAATGGATCTTGTGGTATGTCCTGGATGGAAGCTAGAGGCATGTAGGTAAGTATAGCGGTCAGTAGGTTTCCGGTATAGGGTGGTATTTATGTGACCATCGCTTATTAGCACAGTAGTGTCCAGGAAATGGACCGCTTGTGTGGATTGATCTAGGCTGAGGTTAATGGTGGGATGGAAATTATTGAAATCATGGTAGAATTCCTCAAGGGCTTCTTTTCCATGGGTCCAGATGATGAAGATGTCATCAATGTAGCGCAAGTAGAGTAGGGGCGTTAGGGGACGAGAGCTAAGGAAGCGTTGTTCTAAGTCAGCCATAAAAATGTTGGCATACTGTGGGGCCATGCGGGTACCCATAGCAGTGCCGCTGACTTGAAGGTATATATTGTCCCCAAATGTGAAATAGTTGTGGGTGAGGACAAAGTCACAAAGTTCAGCCACCAGGTTAGCTGTGACATTATCAGGGATACTGTTCCTGATAGCTTGTAGTCCATATTTGTGTGGAATATTGGTGTAGAGGGCTTCTACATCCATAGTGGCCAGGGTGGTGTTTTCTGGAAGATCACCGATGGATTGTAGTTTCCTCAGGAAATCAGTGGTGTCTCGAAGATAGCTGGGAGTGCTGGTAGCGTAGGGCCTGAGGAGAGAGTCCACATAGCCAGACAATCCTGATGTTAGGGTGCCAATGCCTGAGATGATGGGGCATCCAGGATTTCCAGGTTTATGGATCTTGGGTAGCAAATAGAATACCCCTGGTCGGGGTTCTAGGCATGTGTCTGTACAGATTTGTTCCTGTGCTCTGTCAGGGAGTTTTTTTAGCAGATGGTGTAGTTTCTTTAGGTACTTGACAGGCTATACCTTCAAGTATGACAACCAATCCCGGCTTGGGACCTTAACCTTGTTCTTTCCAGACTAATGGGGCCCCCCTTTGAACCACTCACAACATGCTCTTTGCTCTTATGTATCATTGAAGGTAGTGTTTCTGTTGGCAATAACATCTACCAGGAGGGTATCCAAGCTTAAGGCCCTGATCTGACCTCTGACATCTGACCTCCTTACACAGTCTTCTATAAGGACAAGGTTCAGCTTTCGCTGCAACCAGCCTTCCTCCCGAAGGTCATCTCCCAGTTTCATGTTAATCAGAACATTTTTCTTCCAGTCTTTTACCCTAAGCCACACTCAAACAGCCAGGAACAGAAACTTCACTCTTTGGATGTTCGCCGGGCGTTCGAACAAAGCCATTTTGGAAATCTACCTAACTATTCGTCGCAGTAGCAGACAGAATGAAGGGGCTCCCAGTCTCTTCTCAAAGAATTTTGTCATGGATTACATCATGTATCCTGACATGCTACAATCTGGCAAAAATACCTGCCCCCGCACTGACAGTGCACTCCACGAGGGGTAAACAGTGAGGTGGCAAAATTTGCAGATGATACATACTACTCAAGATAGTTAAGTCCCAGGAAGACTGCGAAGAGCTACAAAAAGATCTCACAAAACTGGGTGACTGGGCTACAAAATGGTAGATGAAATTCAATGTTGATAAATGCAAAGTAATGCACATGGGAAAACATAATTCTAACTATACACACAAAAATAATGGGGTCTAAATTAGCTGTTACCACCCAAGAAAGAGATCTTGGAGTAATTATTGATAGTTGATAGTTCTCTGAAAACATCCACTCAGTGTGCAGCGGCCATCAAAAAAGCTAACAATGTTGGC
Source organism: Emys orbicularis (assembly GCF_028017835.1). Lineage (NCBI taxonomy): Eukaryota > Metazoa > Chordata > Testudines > Emydidae > Emys > Emys orbicularis. Next base: position 354,074,623 of record NC_088683.1, read on the forward strand.
AGTCATTAAAGGGATAGATAATAAGACAGAAAATATTATATTGCCTCTATATAAATCCATGGTACACCAACATCTTGAATACTGTATGCAGATGTGGACTCCCCATCTCAAAAAAGATATATTGGAATTGGAAAAGGTTCAGAAAGGGGCAATAAAAATGGTTAGGGGTATGGAACGGCTTCCGTACGAGCAGAGATTGACTTGGACTTTTGAGCTTGGAAAAGAGACAACTAAGGGGGGATATGATAGAGGTCTATAAAATCATGACTGGTGTGGAGAAAGTAAAAACGAAGTGTTATTTACGCCTTCTCATAACACAAGAACTAGGGGTCACTAAATGAAATTAATAGGCAGTAGGCTTAAAACAAAAGGAAGTATTTTTTTCACACAATGCACAGTCAACCTGTGGAACAACTTGCCAGAGGATTTTGTGAAGGCCAAGACTATTAACAGGGTTCAAAAAAGAACTAGATAAATTCATGGAGGATAGGCCCATCAATGGCTATTAGCCAGGATGGGCGGGGATGGTGTGAATGGGAAGTTCGGAATGGACGACACGGAATGGATCACTTGATTACCTGTTCTGTTCATTCCCTCTGGGGCACCTGGCATTGGCCACTGTTGGAAGACAGGATTCTGGGCTAGATGGACCTTTGGTCTGACCCAGTATAGCTGTTCTTATGTTTCAAAGAGCAGGCAGTGTTTGTCAAATTGGGAATCCATAATTAGAAGATATTTTGGCAAATGTTGGCCGAAATTTGTAAAGTGCTGTAGGATCCTTCAGGATGAAAGGCGATTAACTGTATTATACAAGCTTATTGTCTTTTGCAAACTGAGCCTTAAAATGTAATTTGCATTCTCTTCCCCTAAATTGGATGTAGAGAGAACCTCTCTGCCAAGAATCTCCTATATAATACAATAGCCTCACTGGGAACTTCAGTCCTTTGACTCCTAGACTTTTGGCTTACCAATGGTTAAATAATAGTATTTGTTCTATGAGATAATTTGCATAGTATTAAATTTGTTACTGGCTTTTTGTGCAGTAAAAACAGCACTGCGGTACCATTGGTATTTTCCCCAGGCATATCAAAGTACAGTGTGTAACAGTGTCACTGGAAATATAATTACCTGGAAGATTTATTGTGGAACTGTGTGAAAGATTGCTCAGAAACACCAGAGGCAACTTGCCTGTTGTAAACTTTCTGTGCAACAAACGTACTTTCAGATGACCATGTACACACATTCTGGGTAGCTCAAAATGGCCCAATGAGTCAAACTGCTTGGTGTTTGATTTCCTGTCCCAGCCTCTTCTTTCCCAGACTATCAGGAGCTACAAGTGCTGAGGGGCTATAGAATACTCTCCCTATACATGGAAAAGACATTGCATTACAGGCGCCCTCCAGCTTACGCAAACCCGACTTACGCAAATACACACTTATGGAAAAAGTTCCGTAAACTAGAAATAGTGTTGTGGGGTTGGGTTTTTGTTTTTTGTTTTTTCCATTATGGTCGGGTATAAGTTTCCGACTTACGCAAAATTCGAGTCACGCAAGGCGTTACGGAACGGAACGCTTGTGTAAGTCGGGGAGCGTCTGTATACAATAACAAACCCTCCAGCTGAAATTTAAGGCAATGTTGATGAGATTTGAAAGGAGTCCTATACAATTCTCTTTGGGAAGGCTGATGGCCATAATATGGGCTCTCGGTGTCTGGAAGAGTGTAAAGTGGGTGTTAAGGGATTAGGAATAAACTTTCTCCACAACACCCCTGAATGCATATTGTTACATAATTATCCATTATGTGGGATTACACCTTCCCCTCAAGCAGTCAGTGTCAGAAACAAGATACCAAGCGAGATGGACCACTAGTCTGATCTAGTATGGCAATTTCTATTTATTTTATTTTATGTGTGAGTACTCTAACAAAGTTTCAGAAGGCCTGGCTGGAATTGGCGTGAGAGGGGAGGGGCGACGGGGTGCGAGACAAAGGATTGACATTTCAGAAGAGAGGGATAAAAGGGAAAATATAAAGAGCAATTGTAAATGTTTTGCCTGCCGTCAGGTTTTGCTAACGGCTTTAAGTCTGTTCCTCATTCCAGAGAGCTACATGTCCAAGAACTCTGAAGATGATGAACCAGCAAAGGAATCAAAGCAGTCTATTCGAAAACGTAGCCGAAGTACAGACGAATACTCAGAAGAAGAAGAAGAGGATGGGGACGAACCAGAGGAGGGGAGACCTGTCCGCAAACGGCTGAATCGAATTGAAACAGATGATGAAGATAACTGCGACAATGCGAACAAAGATGCAGAAAAGCCTGCACCTGCAAATAAGCCGTCAGCACCTCATGCTCCTCATGACAGCACCAAGAAGCCCTGCTACCGGATAGAAAGTGATGATGAAGATGACTTTGATAATGTAGGGAAAGTAGAAAGCCCGTTGGACTACAGCCTAGTGGACTTGCCTTCCACCAATGGACAGAGCCCAGGTAAAACTATTGAAACCTTGATTGGCAAACCAAGTGAGAAGACTCAAGCCCCCAAGGACAGCACAGCCAATGCCAACCTGGCACCCAATGGGACGGGGGGTGGGCAGGAGGTGGTAGGGCCAGAGGAAGAGGAGGATGAACTTTTGAGAGTGACTGACCTTGTTGATTACGTCTGTAACAGTGAACAGTTATAAGACTTTCTTCCATTTTTGTGCTAATTTATTCCACGGTAGCTCATACCAGCGGGCCAGTTATTAAAAGCTGTTTTATTTTTCCTAGAAGACTGTCCACTACAGTATCACTTTTTAGAAGCAAGAATTTCACCAGTTCTGCAGTCTTTCTGTGAAGTGACCAGTTTTGAACTTTGAAGATAAATTGCTGTAAATTCCCTCTTAATTTTTTTCTCTCCTTCCAAGTCCATGGTCCTGGGTAATTTCATTCACAAAAACCTTATAACAACAAGAGATTTGTATATTTTTGACTTTATATTTCCTGAAAGCATACAAATTTGTTGAAATGTGTGGCCTATGAAAGCATTCCAAATCAGTCAGGGCCCAAAACGTAACTGGGGCAGGGGGCAGTGGGAGGCGGGAATGGGGGCGTGTGTGCAGAAGCACTTGTGCTTTAGCTTTTTCATATGAGATATATATTATATTTAAATGTTCACAACTTAGATGACAATTTAACAGACAGTTTAAAAATTAATGTCTCTACTGTTGCATTTTGTGAGTTGTAGGTTAACATACATAGCTCATTTTAGTAACCACCTTCATGAAAGCAGCTTGATTTAAGATTGGAGATAACCACAGTAAATAAAGAGGCCAAGAAAGTACAATAAACAAGAACTCTAGTATCCATTTTGACTTGCAGATTTTCCTGATAAACATCCTTTAAAGTGTTTGTACAGTAAAGTGTACTGTAATGAAGTTTTGACGGTCGAAACATGCTAGCAATGAATTTATAAAACAGTTTTTCCATGCATATTTCATCAGATGGCCTTTAATGTACAGTATCTGGTGGGAGGGAATCTGTGTGAAGTTAGTTTGTAAATGGGATGATACCATGTGAGTGCTGTAAACTTTTACAGATGCCAGAACCACTGTATAAAGTAACTGCCTCGCCGTTTGAGTTTTAAACCATCTATCAGAGTATTTTGAAAGGAATACGTTTGTACATACTGCATTGACCACAGGATTACAGCACATCTGATGATGGAGGGATTTTCAAATAAACCTTGACTGGTCCATTCATGCCCCTAATATCTACTTCAAATTGAAGTAAACAAATGGAGCAGTTTTCCTTTTGGAGGTTTTCTGTTTTGGATTTGTGTGTTTCTGTTTTGATTTACTTATCTGCCTGGATGTACTAGCAGGTTTTGAATGTAGTGTTGGCCTTTGGCCATTAGAATTTTCTTAAAATACATTTTAATAGTTGTCATGTGACCAACTGATTTCAAGAAGGCAGTATTTCTGGGAGAAAATGCTTGACTCCAAGACAATATCTCATCACTTTGAGTGGCATGTACTTTAGCTCAAGTATACAGATTTTTTTTTAACAGTTTATTTGGCACATAATAGACAGTGAAGCTGAAGTTTGTTTTGGATAGCACTCAGTTTTCTCTTGGCTCTTAATTAAGATGCAGGCTGTAAAGTTTATACATGTTGTAGCCCACAGCTAAAACATAGCTGCCAAATGTTGAAATCTGATAAGGTCACATCTATTAAACCTTTTGCGCTGAGATCTGGATCCCCCCCCCCCCCCCCCCCCCCCCCGGTGTTATGTCCATTGCCGGCAATGGATGCACTAAATTTGCTGCTGGCACCAAGGAGTGAATTCTCCTTCCTACTGCCACCCCCACCTCCTCAATGTCGTATTGACTAGTCAGTCAGTAGTTAAGCACTTCTATTTCATTGTAATAAAGCTGGCATTAGGCCTTTACTAAATACCTCTCTAGAAAACCTAGATCCAAAAATACCTACCTTCTAGCCTTGAAAGTCCTTGTTTTTGTTTTTCCCCTCTGTCCATGTTACTTCTGTAGAACCGACTGCATTAATGTTATTTCATTGGGATTCTAGCAGTTCATATATCCTCATGTATAAAACCATCAAAGATGCAAAAGGTTAGGACCCACTCATTGTTTGCTATGGTAAGCAAGGTTTGTGACTTAAGAAAATGAGAATTCACTTTTTCTTTCCAAATAAGTTTATTCCATTTGAATTTTTAAACAAATAATTATTTCCACCATGTCAATTGATAGTTAACAGGTTTCATTAACAGATGTTTAAACAGGGTAGTGCGAAAAGCCACAGAAGTTTAGAAAGTGTTCTTAAAAGCATATGTAGCATTTTAAGCTACTATTCAGTATATGCTGCTTTTTTTTTTTTTTTTTTTTTTTTGCTTAGGTGATGCAACAATGTAGTGCTGCTACATTTCTAATACACTTGTGTTTAAAATGATCAATGACATGTGGCTCCCATTTTTCAATGTTAGTAACTGTGCATTTTTAGTATTTGCAGTGCAAACTGTCTGATTCACATATGCAATACTCTGCACAGCCAAGACTTCTGTTGTGTTTAGGCAGTGCCATAACCCTTTTGTTCTCTGACTTAGCCTTTTAGTATCTGATCAGTGCTGTAGCAAACATTCTTGCTGTAGTATTAACTCTAAATTATAGACATATAGTGGGCAACTAATTTCAATGTAAGAAAAATACAAAAGAGTTGGAAGTATTGGATACACCAACCAGAGAAAAAAATCAAATATTGTGTCTTAATTGTGGGAATGATGTAAAAGCAGACAATATCATAAAGTTCAGTCAGAACACTGGAACAGAGGATCCAGTCATTTTTCAGGTACTGTCAGTTCCATAAATATATACATGATTTTGATGCTGCTATGGAGCTTCACTTCCTGTATGTCAGTTTTGTAGATTGACCTTCTATTTGATTAAGAGAAAGTTCTCCCTGATGTTAATGTGATCCCAAAGAGTCCAAGCCTAAAACCCTTACACAGGCAAAGCTCCCTTTTATATCAATGGGAATCCTATCTGAGTAAAGACTGCAACATTTGGCTCAAAGAGAGGGCTTACATTTTCAGCCCCCTCCCAATCCCCGGTTTTGAAGATTTTCTGCTTGATGGAAAATGTATAGTATCTTATTTGGGAAATGGCACTTCCTGATAAGAGCACAAGTGACCCCTAGTCAGATGGTAAGAATATTTTCATTAGTTCACACTATGGAAATGTCTTCCAGTTGATTTGGTGTCATTCGCAGATTGTGTTCTACTGTAATCTTGGTAAGGAATGAAGTGCAATGTTTTTGAATTATGTTAATGTCCACAGTGAATACTAATCTTCAGCTGTTGCTTAAGTTAATAAGCAAAAGATCAAATCATTTTAGAAACACAATGGAGACTTGCCTTGGGTTATTTAATGGAATAGTTCCAACTGGAAAAGAATAAGCAGATATCAATCCTATATGTAAGGATTTGATTGCACAAACAGCTATCCATCAGGTTGTGACTAAAAGTTGCTATGTTGCAGATTTTTAAATTGAACATTGTTTAGTGCAGAACTGACTGGGAAAAAAGTTAATTAAGTGCAGTTTAGGTTTTAAGTAGCATTGGAGAGGGGAGGAAGCTACAAATTGAGAGAATTAAAGGAGGGATGGAACTTTCTAATCCATTTCACAAAGAGAAAAGTGATATTTGCTGGCTTGAAAACCACTTGTATGAGGATTGGTGTCAAAAGTGTACAGTAAATTCATTTCACGCTAGATGGATGTGATGGATTACATTAACAAAGCCCGTAATATAGTAAGAACTTCACCATGGCTATTTTTGTCATCTTTGATTCTTCTAAATGAGTGTATTCCTGGTTTTAAAAAACAAATGTAGACACAGTGTACGTCTCTTTGTTTAATTATGAGTACAGGAAGATCAATACTAAACAATGAACTCTTTGAGTATTTGATAGTTGATTCAGAGTTGTGCATATTAAATTACGTGAACACATTAACACATCTTTTCTTTATCTAATGGCTTTTGCGTTTTAACTGCACTTGAGAAGAACAGTGATGCTTTTTTCTATATTTTATGTTTATAAGGTATGTCACCGTCTTTAAGACTATCCTTTTGGATTAAGGTGCCTCAGTTGCTCTTCTGCTAATGGAGGTTGGACTGTATTCCGTTTGCTTCTGTTTTGTCTTCCCTGTGTCTGAACTCCTCCTGAGAGATTGACTTATTCAGAGAACCTCAAGGCAACATGTATGTTTATAAAAGAAAAAACCTTTGCATGGCAATCCATTTGTTCTAATTTATCTTAGTAACTTTATCATTTGAACTATGTGACTATTCAAATGCTGTAGTAGTTCAATAATTCTAATAGTACACTGTCAGGGTGTCCATTACCAAACCTCTGTTTTCAGGCATTTCTAATTTGGCATTGAAAGCTCTTCAGCATGAAGGCTTGGCCCAACAGTCATTTTTTTAAAACTTGCTTCCAATCACATACTTTCACAAACTAGCTTTCTTAAAACTAAACAAGATAAAGGCACCTGTGTTTTTAAAATCTCCTCTGTATACAGTAATTAAATAATATTTCGTAGTCATGCTAGTCCAAAAATGATCTGATCAAGATATTTGTGTCAACTGGCTCAAAATGGCAAAAAGTGATTGTGGCACATGTGCAGTGACTACTGTTCACAGGTTTGTATTATAGATTTTAATACACAGGATGCATCCTATGTGCGTATTTATGTAAGAAGAACACTTCCAGTCCATTGGGTAAATAAAACCTTTAAAAAATTGTATATAAATAAATATTAAATCCTTCAAACAAAAACAAATCTTTACTGGAAAAAAATATACTGAATGGAGGGGGGAAGAAAGAAAGCAATTCATGTTAAGTAGTCCTGATCTGCAAGTGCTTACACACAAGTGCGTCTATGGAAGTCATTAAGACTGTTTTTAGGAATACAGGTTTGCAGGATTAGGACTAGAATTCTTGACGCAATCTAGGAAATCCTGGCTGCCAATCTTAGCTTTTGTGTTTCACCCCTCACCTGAGTTAGGGGATGGAATGTTGCTTTTAACTGTTTTGGAAGTCAGGAAATATGAAGTGAGCAGAGAGGGGCCTTAATTTTAGTTGAACTAATGTTTGCAATATGTATTGACCTAAATTTTCAAAAATGACTAATGATTTTGGATGCCTCCATTTTTGGGTGTCCAGTCGGAGACATGTTAAAGACGCCTGACTTTTCAGAAACTGCAGAACACTCGCTCACTGAAAATAAGGCCACTTTGAGGTGTCTCCCATTGGACAACCAAAAATTGAGACACTGAAAATCATTAGTCCCTTTTTGAAAATTAAGTCACTTACTAAGCTCTTATTATAGCATCAGTATAACTGCCTGTTTGAATGACAGAACTCCAAACAGCAAAAAAACAAGGTTGTATGGGAATTGAAATACCGTATATACTCGTACATAAACCGAATATTTTTGGTAAAAAAGTGACGCATCAAAGAGCGGGGGTTGGCTTATAAACGGGTCTACACCGAAATTTGATGGATTTTAAACTCTATGGAATCATTGAATTGAATATCTAATACAGGGATTGGCAACCTTTGGCCCCCGGCTCGCCAGGGTGCTTACCCTGGCGAGCCGGGCTGGTTTGTCCACCAGCGGGAGCCGCGATCGGCCGAACCCGTGGATGCGGCAGGTAAACAAATCGGCCCAGCCTGCCAGGGTGCTTACCCTGGCGGGCCGCGGACCAAAGGTTGCCGATCCCTGATCTAATACATTGTAGTTTTGTTTACCTGGAGTGTCTGCAGGCATGGAGCCCCTCAGCTCTCTGTGGTTGCAGTTCGCTGAGGGGCTCCATGCCTGCAGATGCTCCAGGTAAACAAAACGTCCCGACCCGCCAGCGGCTTACCCTGACGGGCCGGGAGCCAAAGTTTTCCAACCCCTGAAATATAGGGTCGGCTTATGAAAGGGTCATACAGTTTTTGCTATTTTTACCTATCCATTTTGGGGGGTCGGCTTATAAACGAATGGGCTAATGAACGAGTATATACGGTAATTGCCCAAAGCTTCAGAGTAATTTAACTTATTTGTACATTCCAAAAAATTTATATTGCTTAGAACAACACTTAAATTATGTACAGTTTCTGAAGGAAAGAGTAGAACATTCTAAAGTAGGTAATAGATCTTTACAATTGAGAATGTAGTGTAAAGGCTCCAGACACAATTACAACTATAAAAAATCTGACAACCTGGGTTTTTAGGTATCACTCTGTAATTGCTTGCACCCAGTACCTGTTCTCATGAGCGGTAGAGACAAGGGAAATGCAGGCAGAGGGAACACATTGCTTAATAATGGTACTTGTGGCTGTAAATATCTCTGATTGCTACAAATAACCCCAAAGGTTACCAACTAGAGCTGAGAGATCAGAGGGGGAAAATGTTGCTCTATTTTTTCCAGTTTGTTTACTGTGTGCACTGGATAGCACTTTGTGTATAGTCAGCCTCACTGTTTCCCAGGGCTAGTAAGAAATTGTTTCCCCCTGTCGTTTTGAGTGGATCTTTCAAATGGCAGTACGGGACAGGAAGAAAAAATAGCAAAATGTGATTGCAAACTCACGACCATTTGCAGAAGGGGATTCAGACAGGCATAGTGTTGAAACAACTTGTAATTCACTCTTAAAAACTGACAATTTCAAATTGACTGTGCCCTTTAACCCTCTTGACCTCATTCCTATCCCCAGAGCTGCATAAAAATCTGTGTATGCTAGCAAAGGTGGTTTCCTACAACGGATGAATGAGTGCTAAAGGGTAGGTGTGGATGCAGGGTTTTTTTGGAGCAATACATTAGATATTATAACACTGTTTGGCTTTGGCACAATCAGATGGAGGCCGTTCTGTATGCTTATCCCTCTTCTTATGACCCAAACAGCTATATTGATTTGTAATATTTAGCTTAGCCTGTTAGGATGTAACAAGTTGTTGTAGCCATGTTGGTCCCAGGATATAAGAGAGAAATGGTGGGTGAGGTAATATCTTTTATTGGACCAACTTCTATTGGTGGAAGGTACAAGCTTTCAAACTACACAGAGCTCTTCATTGGGTGTTTGAGCTAAATACAAGTCGGGATTTTTGTTTGTAGTTAGTCCCAACTTTTTAGCTCAGGCACTCTGCTTCCTTCCCCAGACCTGAAGAAAAGCTTTGCATGTACCTTCCACCAGCAGAAGTTGGTCCAATAAAAGATATTATCTCACCTTGACTCTCTCAGGACTTAACAAATGATTCTACAGGAAAAAAGCTGTTCTATTGAAAGCCGTAATAGGCCTAGTACTGGCACACCATTTATTAGCTAGATGACTGTAAGGTTCTTAATAGATATTAATCTGCTACTAAAGTTAATGTGGTAGAAAAGGAAATCAAATCATAAATCTTTTGCTTTTAATTTCATACTCATTACATTAACTCTGAAATCTTGTACAGTGTCTTATTCTTACAGTACATTCATTAAAATGGTACTTCCCCCAACTTGCATTAAAATTCTTTTAAATGCCAATGGTTGCTAATTTCTTACTTGTTTCACGGCCCTCCTTTATAATACATAGCAGCTATCATATGCTAGTTGCCTAATTCGAAAAGTTTAATATCACTATTTTAGTGTATAATGGCTGTCAAATGGGCACGTTCTGTGTGTTTTATACCTGATGTTCATGTCTCTATTCACTGTCCCAGTAAATTTAATACAGATTGCTTGCTAGCAGAATGGTTGTTCCAATACTCTGTGATGATTAGGTGAAAACTCCCAAATATGGTCTCTTAAATTTTAAGATATGCTTACATGAAATACAGTTTTAGTCTTACTTCTGTGTGCTGTTTAAATGTTTGCAGAGAAACCTACAGTTCCTTAAAGTTTTTATCTCAAATTCACTGATGGCCTCATTTCTGTTTTATCTTACTCTTAAGAGGTAACATGGTAAATTTCAGAAAGCTTAGCAGCAATTTTTAGAGTTTAACCCTTGCTTTGCTTGAGTCCTGAACCTTGATTTTTAAATCTTTCTCTGAAATCATGGCTTGCTATATTTTGAGGGGAAAGGACTGAGGTGCACACACTGCATGTGTTGTGTGTGTGGAGGGGGAAAAATATGTTGAAAAAACTGGAAGTGTAATTCTTGTTGCACATAACTTGGGTGGTGCTTTCACTGTTTTGTTTCCCACCAGTAATTTCACCTGCATGTAAAACATACATTAAAAAATTTAAAACGAAAGTCATGGTGGTCTCAGTGCTCAAAGGGGTTAACTGCAGTTTAATAACAGCTGATGTTTTTAGATTTGCAGTACACAACTGTTTAAATACTGTATTCCTTGTAAATGAAGTAAAAAAAAAAAAATGTTAAGGCTGGTGCCAATATTTTTGTTAATGAAATGTTCATTGTTGTCTCTCACTACAGTCTGGTCAGAACACTTTGTGTATAAGCTGGGCCTGAAGCCATTTTATAGCTTGTAGGCCTAATTGTGTAACTTTTTCTTTCATAATGTTTTTGTTATAATATCTACTGTCATTTCTTTCATATAAATATGACATGTAAATTGTCATAATAAAAAAATTAAATAACTTGATGATGTACAAAGTATAATGTGTCTGGGAGAAGCATGTTTGCTTTTAATTTTCCTGGCACCTAAATAGCAAGGAGGGGCTTCTTTTTGTCTGACTTTAAGGTAGATAGTGGAAAATGGCTGCTGCAGATCGGTCCAGCCTTTGAAAGTGACATTTGTTTGGCTACAAGTAGCAAATTGTGCTTTTTCTCTTATGCAGTTCAGCCTGTGAGGTTTTCTCTTTGACCAGCAGTTGATGACAGTGAAGAAATTTGAAATCCCTATCTTTTGTATAGCTGCGCTTGACTGGTCTTTGCTATCAGTTTTCTCTGTATTCTATATTTTCTAGATATACTATTTTTAAAAATAAATATAGGGCTGTTCTATTAGTTGATCCAGAATGGCAAATTGGGAGACTAGCTGCTTAGGGCCACATTTTTAAAGGTATTTAAATGCCTGGTGAGATTTTCAAAAGCATCTGGGCACTTACCACCCGCTGAAAGCAATGAGTTTTAGGCATCAAAGTGCTGAAAATCCCACTAGGTGCCTAAATAGCTTTAAAAATCTGACCCTTATTGCTTTAGCTCTGCTGCCACCTGCTCTCTTTGACTAACTAAACCATGTTTATACAAAATCGTTGTCGTTGTAAGGCTTAAATAAGCTCCTCAGAGTGAGACATCCAAAGCCAGTCTGTCAACAGAGCCTCTCAGACATGTATGGGTGCCTTGGTCAGGGGTTCACGATCTCCTAGATCAGAGTTCAGTCATTTGATTGTAGAGGCAGGTTAAACATAGCCTGGAAAAGCTTCAACTTTGCTGAGACCTGGGGAATGTTGGTGCTTGGCAAGAGGCCTCCTTAAAGAAACAGCTGCAGTTAAAGGTCCTGTTTAGGAAAGGAAACACATTTGATGATACCTTAAAATCATGTTGATGGCAAGTAAATTGATTGGGACTGCTGGGAACCTTTAACACTTGTAATGTTTTGGGTTTTTTCATGATGTGGTTTATGGAGGGTTTTGGAAGGGGAGATCCTGGCTGAAACCTGTTGCTTTGTTGGAGTACTAGGAGGCAAAGGAGGAATGGACCGAGTAAGCAGTACACAAAAATGACGCTCAGTGATCCTACATAGAGTGCCAAACCAACTGGATTTTGCCAAGCGCTGACACAAGTGGAAGAAACGCCTAAACCTACAATAGTTCTTCTTCTGCAGTACAGTGTGGCTATAGTGACCCTAATGTTAATAAGAGTTTAATACAGGAAAGGGGTCATCTTGAATTTGAAAGTGGAAACATCATTTTGTATGGACATGGAAGAACCAAACTCATGCATCTGAGAAGAAAAATGTAGGGGATATAGATACATGGTAGATTCTCAAGGTAGGCAGAGTAAGCTTTGTCTATGCAGTTCTGAGTTGGAGACAGCATGCCATTTATGTGATGCTGTAAATTGGCTCTGATCACTCTACGTATCCACTTGCCTTAAGCACTTCAGCTTTGTCTGCTGTAATCTACTCAATGGTGCAGCTCACCTAGTGGTGAAAGTGGTAGGGTTCAGTGTCTCTCTTACCACAGCATTATTGTGGTTAAAACACCTAAGCCGTGTCTATGCTACAGCTCCCACCATTTCTGTTACTGGTGGAGCTGTACCAGTGATGAATTACAGCCATGAACTTTGTTTGTATAGACAAGGTTTTCCAAGTGTCGTCAGCATCTCCTGGCATGGATCACCGCTTTTTAGCCATAACTTACAACCAGCAATATGATAGCCAAGCCAGACAATTCCAGGCACAAGGCTCTGAAGCTTTCAGATGGGACTCCAAGAGCTCGGCTTCTTTGTTCACTTATTCATACATGACAAGAGATGCATCTGGGCTGAGTCAAGTCCTGCAGAGAATATTAGAACCACTAACTGTGACAAATCTAAAGAGAAATGTATTTACCGCTTGTGATAGCTGGTCTGATAGGTGTTTATGGCAATGGATAATCATAACATTAAGAAAAGGAGTTTTTAGTGAGCAACCAGGAAACAGCCCCAGAAAGTACAGAAGAAAGCAGGAGCTAAATTGGAGATCAGTTTGATGGCTCTCAATGCTAACCTCTGTGAAGTCTCTCATAACCTATTTCCTTCTACTCTCGGTATATTTTTAATCAAGGCCCTTATTTTTCTTGGGATACAGTGAAATTTACTTGCTGCAGAATTGTGCCAGGCTCCATGCTTGGATTTATTGTTATTTATTATGTATTTGTATTGTGTTAGTATCTAGGAGCCTCAGTCATGGGCCAGGACCCTAGTGTACTAGGTGCTGTACAAACACAGAACAAAATGATAGCCCCTGCCCCCCAGATCTTAAAATCTAAGTATAAGACAAGAGCATTTAAAACAAACTTTGTTTCTAGCCCTTGTGGCTGGGAAGAAAAGCTTCCAACTATGAACTGTGTAAAATTGCTGCAATGTGTTTTCCTTACTGAATCTGTAGACAACCCAAAATGACTTCTCTGAAGGGTATGAACTTCCCATTTATCTCAGTAGTGTTGTAACACTGAAGCTTAATAATGGTGACTGGAAATGTCAGTATTGGCTTTCACTGATTATTTTAGCAGGAACCAATTAATATGCTTATTGTTAGATCCAGCGGCAAATGCTGGAACATGGGTCAGCTGGCTGTTACAGGGAAAGAGACTGTAGATTTCCCCCCCTCCCAAGTTCTAAAAGCCCTTAATAGCTGCCACACCCAAACCACCTACCCTTCCAGTTCCTATCCAAACTCTAACCCTCCCCACCTTCCACCCCCATACCATCTTCTGCAAGGTAGTTATTCGTGGTCAGCACAGAAATCTGTGGCACAATGAAAATAAGTGTGTATGGAAGGAGTGTAAACTTCGATTTAACACAAGTCACTGTACTATTATTTGGTTTAAATTTTGTACTCAATAAAAACCCTCCATTTAAAAAATTCTGCCGAATCCGATGCAGGATTTCCGTTTTGCTCCAGAAGCAGTGGGAAATGCCTATGGACGGTCTGTATATTAAGAAGCTGGGCAGTGGGTCAAATTGAAATGGTGGTTTCATAACCTCTAGTTCATGATTTGTAGTGGATGTGTCTTGTGCAATGTGGAGGGGGCACCTCAAGAAGACAAGAAATTTGCACTGGTGTAGACCCAATGATGTCATTATACTGGTGCAAACCCCTAATGCAGACACATTTTCCTGGTGAGACTTGATTTAGTAAGTGACCTGTACTGGTGCAAGCCCCCCACTTTAGACCAGTACAGTGCATGTCTACACTGGGGACTTGCCGTGGAAGTTAAAGGGGTCCAAACAAACCCACTATAGACAGGGCCTAAATCTGAGAGGGTAGTCCAGTCTTCAGAGCCATGGAGTCACTAACCTCAGTCCTGAGACCACCAACAAGTGGGCTAAGTAGTAGAGGCTTGTGATGTAGTTACCTTCCCAGCAGAATCTGGTTCCAGGCCTCCAAACTCATCTCTCAAGAAGTACCCACACAGTTATCAACAGGTAAGTTAAATAGATAATATTTAAATAGTAAGGTGTATATATGACTTCCTACCTTTCGCTTTCAAGGTGGGATGAGGCCTGGGCTTCTGCCTATCTAGCTAATAATTCAGTTTACATGCTGCGATGATCCCAGAAGAGCTACTTTATCCTTTTTTCCCCTCTTATCTTTGCCACCTTTCATGCTGAGGTCTCCATGCCTTAACTAGTGTCCTCCATCAGTCTCCGCATTGTCACTAAGTTGTATTGAGTCGAGTAGGTTCATCTCTTGTATCTGAACTGGTGCTCACTGTAACACTTCTGTTTGCTTTTTGTTTTCTAGATGATGACAATGTTTTAAAAAAGAAACTGGTAAAGACGCAGGCTTTCTGAAACACAGACTGGAGGTGTGTTTTGAAGTCAGGCCACCATTTGGTCAGGACTCAAAACCCAAAAGCAAGAAAACAGATTTTTCTGGGTGAAATCCCCCCTCATTTTATTTATTAAAGAATTGTATATACTTGATGGAAGATCAGTGACTGTGCATTGGAAAATAACCTGGCCCAGTGGTTAATGAGGCACAAATCCGAGTAGTGCAAAGAACATCTGGAATAGAATATGGAACATGATGTCATTACCTATTGCTCTCTTCCCCATCTCTTTCTCTCTCTCTTCTCTCCCCCCCCCCCATCCTGTTTTATGGAGAGTAAAGAAGCCAGACGCTTCTGCAATTGCTGTATGCCTAGGACAGCCCCCTCTGTCTCTGTAGAAAGGTAGGGGTGTGTGATATGGGTGGGGCAAGTACCTCCATGGAAATGTTCACCTTCTCCCTCTGCTCCTGTAGCAAGTGCCCTGGTGCACAATGCAGTCTCAGCCACCAGCATTCACTTTATAGGTCATAAGAGCATGTGGATGTGGCCTATACCTAGAAAGTTGCCAACAGAGTCTTCTACCCACTGCCTGACCTGGAAGTAGGAAGAGCATCATGTGTGCTTCCGGTGGGTGTGGTCACAGGCACTGGGAGGCACCAGCCAGCAGGATGGAAATAAAGAGGGATAAAACAAAATTTCTTGCAGATAGGAAAGGAGAGAGAGTTAAAAGGGACAAAAGAACACAGGTGAGAGAGCAGTTGCTGCTGGATGGGTTGTAGGTACTCATTTCCTGATCAACTGCAGAGTGTGGAAGGCTCAAACAGAAAAATGTGCCAACCGCTGCTGTATCTAGTGTACCTGAAACTAGTGGCTAACCTGGGAGCAGCACTGGACCCTCTACCTAAACAGAGGCAACTCCAAAGCTGCATTGTAAAACTCTGCTTGTCACTCTGCTTTTTCTGGTGTGTGCATGAAATCTCGTAAGTTCCGTCATCACCACCATAGTGGCTCTTTGCACCTGAACGAATAAATTTCCACAATGATTTTTTCCACCTCTGTTCTGAAGGACTGGGTGTCTTTGGGTCAAACAGGTTATTAAAGGTCCTGTGCTATTTTATGTTCAGAGCTAAGAGTGTTAATTGTCATGTGGGATCCTATTTTTCTGCCATAGAATAAGAGTAATTCCTATGTAAGACAATAGCAATTATTTGTATTTTGTAGAAATAAAATCAGGCCCTAGGGGCCCAGCTTTCTCATTCCTTCATTGCTGTGTTTCATAGGAGTCTATAACATGCATTTCTCTTGCATGTGTCATATTGGGTGGTTTCCTGGAGGGGTTGGGAGGTAACAGGCAAGAGTCCATATGGATGTTGCAGTTGGAATACTGCTATGGGGTATGTGCCCAGTCTGGGTGGGCAGGTACCATAGGTGTGGGCATTGCAGTGTAGCAAAGGGTTGGGTATTGTCATGGGGTGGGGATTATATGGGTAACGGCCAGGATGGGGTTCACCCTATGGCAAGAGAGCTAATGACTGGTGGTGCTACTGCCGTGGTGAGTGGGTTCCTAGCAGAGGCGCTGACTTTAGGATTTCCCCCAAGGGGCTGGACCCCTGCTCCAGCCCAGGCCCTGCCCACACTCCACCCCTTCCCCCCAAGTTCCTACCCCTACCCCCCCCTCTTCCTGCCCCAGCTCCTACCTCTTCTCCCCCCAGCACCTCCTGCATGCTGCTGAACAGCTGATTGCAGCCAGTGGGAGGTGCTGGGAGGGAGGGGGAGGAGCTTATCTGTGCAGCCCCTGGCAGGCAGGAGGCACTGGGGAGGAGCTGATCCATGGGGCTGTCACTAGGTGCTGAGCATCCACTTTTTTTCCCCCTGCGTGCTCCAGCCCCAGAACACCCACAGTCAGCACCTATGGTTTCTGGGGGGTGGGTGCAGTTAAGTAGCTGGTGATGGCAGCAGCAGATGTGCAGGGCCGTGATAGCCATGGTATCACATAGAATAGACTCCCCTCTTCAACATTACTTGTTTTCCACCTTCAGTGAGAGTCAGGACATGTGTATGCTTGAAACACTACACGAGCACAGCTGTGCCATTCTAGTGCTTCAGTGTAGACACAACTGCTGGGGAGGGGGGGAGGTTTCTGCTGTTGGTGTAGGTAATCCACCTCCCCAAGAGCTGATAGTTAAATTAGCACAGACATTCTTCTGTTGACTTAACCCTGTCCACAGTAGGGGGTGTCAAGACTGTATCCCCACTTTGAACTTTAGGGTACAAATGTAGGGGCATGCATGAGGACTTCTAAGCTTAACTACCAGCTTAGTTCTGGTCCGCTGCCACCATTCCCTACCCTGGGAAGCTTTTAGAAACCTCTCACCAATTCCCTGGTGAATACAGATCCAAACCCCCTTGGATCTTAAAACAAGGAGAAATCAATCAGGTTCTTAAAAAGAAGGCTTTTAATTAAAGAAAAAGGTAAAAATCATCTCTGTAAAATCAGTATGGAAAATAACTTTACAGGGTAATCAAACTTAAAGAGCTCAGAGGACCCCCCTCTGTCTTAGGTTCAAAGTACAGCAAACAAAGATAAACACTCTAGTAAAAGGTACATTTACAAGTTGAGAAAACAAAGTAAAACTAAGACGCCTTGCCTGGCTTTTTTACTTACAAGTTTGAAATATGAGAGACTTGTTTAGAAAGATGGGGAGAACCTGGGTTGATGTCTGGTCCCTCTCAGTCCCAAGAGCGAACAACCCCTTAAAACAAAGAGCACACACAAAAGCCTTCCCCCCCCCCAAGATTTGAAAGTATCTTGTCCCTGTATTGGTCCTTTTGGTCAGGTGTCAGCCAGGTTACCCGAGCTTCTTAACCCTTTACAGGTAAAAGGATTTTGGAGTCTCTGGCCAGGAGGGATTTTAGTACTGTACACAGGAGAGCTGTTACCCTTCCCTTTATAGTTATGACAGGGGGTTAGGTTGTCTTACCTATATCACTCATGTGTGGATTTTTCACACCCCTAAGCAATGTAGTTAAACCACCTTATTTTCGTGTGTAGACTTGGCCTCCCTCCTGCAGGGTTTATGTGTCTTCACACTCCTGCCATAGTTCCTGTGTGCTCAGTACTGGCAGCTGCTGTGGAGATGTGGCCCTGCACCATAACCCTCCACTGCTGGTGGGGCCTGGGCCTTCATGCATTCCTGGCCGTTCCCCTACTGTCAGCACTGGAGTGAGCGAGGAGTGACCCAGGTCCTGGTGTGACCTCACACCCATCGTACCATGTGCAAGTCTGGACCAAGCCACCCCAACAGGGGAGTGCCCAAGATCTCCTGGCAGGAGACCCTACAATAACACAGCAGGTCACGTGACACATATGGGGCGGGGGCATTGGAACAGAGCGTAAAGGGGAGGGGCTTCGCCGTGGCCGCTGTGCCGGCCTCAGGGGGCGAGCACTCCGCCTCCTCACCATAGAGCGGTGCCTAGAGCGGCTCGTTCCTCGCCATATCGATGGCTAGAGTGGCGCTTCCGCTTCCGGCGGCCAGGCTCGGAGCGGCGGGCGGAGGGAGACGGTTGCCATGAGTTTCCTGAAGCGGTTCCCGCCGCCGGCCGAGGGGATCCGGCAGCAGCAGCCCGACACTGAGGCGGTGCTGGGAGGTCGCGGGCTGGGCACCGGGACGCTGTACATCGCTGAGAGGTGCGGCCCGGGCGGCCGCTGGGGGAGGGGCAAGTGAGGAGCAGCGTCCGGCTGGCGGGGGAGGAGCGATAGGCCCTGGCGGGGGGATCCGGGTAGCGGGGGAGGAGGCCCTGGCGGGGAGACCTGTCAGGCGGGAGGGGGTGGGGGGGGAGCAGGAGCTGGCGAGGAGACCTGGGAGGGGAGTGGGGGGCAGGCCCTGGCGAGGAGACCTGGCTGGCGGGAGGGTTGGCGGGAACAGGCCCTTGTGCAGTGGGGCTGCTCCGTTCTCACACTTCTACAGTCGGAGCTCAGGGCTCTCGCCTGCCTGGGTGTTTATCTGAGCAGTAGTCTGCAGTAGTTTGTTTGGCATGGAGGCTGTGGTGGGAATCCCACTGATGCCCAGTGCTGCTCTGGGGATGCTCCCTGTGTGCCTGAAGCCCACTGCTGGCTGAGAGCCTTTTGCCTGCAGCCTAGGCACAGTGTGGAGCAGCTCTTCCAGCCTGGCTGTCTGCACCCGGTCCCCCCATCTCTTGGCTCCATCTCTAGGCTATCACAGGATGTTATCTCTCCATCAGGCCAGGCTGGTCTTCCTGGGCTCTTGTCCAGAGAGAGATGGTCCTCTGCATTTCTCTGCACTGCTCTTCCTCATTTTACTACTGACTATGCCCAGCGCTGTAGAACTGCCCTGGGGAGCTTAGAGACAGCTAGTTTACTTAAGAAGGGTATCTGTACTGAAATCCAAGTTATAAACCAGGTAATAGTACTGCCGTCACTCTGTCCTGAGCAATGTAGCTAGGCCAAGCTAAGTTTTAAGTGTAGACTAGGCCAAAGACGTGTGCTGTCAACATGTATAATGCTGAGTTGCGCCCTTTACTATGCTTTCAATAGACTTTTGTCTGAGGCTTATACAAATATTTCTCCCTGCTTCCTCATATAGTGTGTTGGGAGGCTTCTACAAGAGCCATTTACGAGCAATGAATAGAATGAGCCAGTATGCACTCTAATTACATTATTGGAGTTCCACAGTGTGGGAGAACCAGGCGCTGCTGAATACAATGAGGCTTTGGATCCAAGTACAGACTCAGTGCATTTACAGCTGTCAACACTTAAAACTGAGGAAAGAAACAGCTTGCTGATCATAATTAGGAAAGTGATTCCTCACCTCATCAAATCCTGTTTCTTCCTGGTGTCCCATAGAAACTCATTTAGACTCACTGATGTAAGCTGTATTAATGTTGCATTTGTTATCACCACAACTTCAGGAAGATCTTATTTTGTGATGATCTCTTTGTTTTGAAAGATCACAAAGGACTTTACAAACTGAGGTATAAACTATACCGGGGTCGGCAACCTTTCAGAAGTGGTGTGCCGAGTCTTCATTTATTCACTCTAATTTAAGGTTTTGCGTGCCAGTAATACATTTTAACGTTTTTAGAAGGTCGCTTTCTATAAGTCTATAATATATAACTAAACTATTGTATGTAAAGTAAATAAGGTTTTTAAAATGTTTAAGAAGCTTCATTTAAAATTAAATTAAAATGCAGAGCCCCCCTGACCGGTGGCCAGGACCCGGGCAGTGTGAGTGCCACTGAAAATGAGCTCACATGCCGCCTTCGGCACGCGTGCCATAGGTTGCCTATCCCTGAACTATCCTCATGGATCAGTGCAGATACCTCTGGGGTTCAAAATATCAACAGCACGTATCAATTCTAAGAGTTAAGGACAGAAAATGAATTATGCAGTTTTCAAATTGAAACTGCAGCAGGAATTTATCAGAATGTATTAATCCGAGATGAAACTTGTCCAGAGCACTTGGATTCACACTCCATCTCTTGTAAAAAGTGTTATAGTATCTTTGACCATAAGTTGTCTCATTTTAAACACAAGGACCTGTTAGCATAGTTCTTGGGCCTTAGTTCAGTACTAAGTGGGATGAGTGCTGCCTACAGAATCTCTTCCATAGATTTTACTGTTTTTGATTTGTTGAACTTCATCTGTAAGGTTGAGTCACGTGACTCAGAACTTTTTTGGAGTTGTTTAATTTGACTTTTTTTTTTTCCAGTCGCCTTTCATGGTTAGATAAGTCTGGACTGGGTTTCTCCTTGGACTATCCCACCATAAGTTTACATGCTGTCTCCAGGGACCTAAATGCCTATCCATGGGAACATTTGTATGTCATGGTGAATGCCAAATTTGAAGGTATGGTATGTCTGTATTGTTATGTACTTTTCTTCCTTTCTCTTGTAGCTCAGTAAACAACTGAAATGAAAATTGTCTCCCTGTAGGGGTAATTTGTCACTTGAACTGTCCATTATGAACAGTGAGGAAATTGGGATTTAAAATTCAGGCTTCGTCTCTTTTTACATTTTTATTTCAAACACTCTACCTCGTTACTTTCCTTTTCTTAAAGGCTGTGCCTTTCCTGGAAGCCTGACTGTGCACTGATATTCTAGTCACTTTTACTATTCACATTTTCTATCCTGCCTCTTGTTAAAATGTACAGCAGGAGAGTATTCCTATTAAACTTCAATTTTTAGTTGTTTCTGCTCTCTTGGTCCTATTTAAACAGAATAAAAATCTGCTTATCTGCTCCTTTGATACTTGTGTTCATGTCCCTTTCCTCCACTGCTTCCCCTTACTCTACTCCCTCCCTTCCTCTGTGTATTGAATGGGTATTTGCATGCCTGCGATTTGAAATTACACTGGAAGCCTTCATTCAGAATTCTTGCACGTGCGTAAGAGCAGTTCATGTTATGAGGCTTATTACTGAATCTTTAAAGCTGTCCCACAGAGTTTTTTTTAAACAAACTTGGGCTTATGCCCTTTCTTGTTTCTTCATGATCTAGAAAGGAGACCTGAAAGGTTTTTTTTTTTTTTTTTTTTTAAGTTTGCTTTTTTTTTTTTTTTTTTTAAACCCTTTTAGAAATACCCTGTTTGAGAAGTCTGCCCTTCTGGGGGTGCTTTTGGGGATTTTGGAGTTCTTATATGATGATCTTCTGCTGAAAGGGCAGGGTGTTGGATTTTTTAACAAAAACATGTTTTCTCCACAATACTTGTCCTTTGCAGTTAAATAAGTGCTAACAAAGACAAACTAAAAGTAAGTTTTAAATAGGCTGACTAAAAATCTCTCCTTTCCCCACTCTCCAGTCACTTGCTTCAGCTTTCGGCCTATTAAAGATTCCGATGTCATGACTTTACTTGTAATAATAAATACTCTATTTAACAGTCTTCCTGGTTAGACAAGATATGGATTTCTACTTACAAAAAATGTTTTTGGGTGGAGTCTTCTGTGCTACTTTTATGCATCTTAAAGAAGCAACAGTGTGTGCACAGTTAATATTTTTTGCAAATTTCCTTTTAAAGTTGGTTTTTTTTTTTTTTTTTTTTTTTTAAGTGCTTCCTTAAGAAAGAAGCCCACTAACATAATAGTAGGTCCACGTAGCAAATTAGGAGGGAAAGGAATGGTTTGGTAGCTAAATTCAGTGTCCCAGCTTTGAAAATGTCTGTTTAAGGTATATTTTAAGGATCCTATTGCTTGTTAATACAAAAAGACAGTCATTCCATTGAACCTTCTTCAGATAGTGTGTGAGGGAGAAATGGACAATGTATATTTTTTTTTATTCCAGTTCTGTAATGTATCTTTTTCTAATGTTGCGTGAATCTAGGTTAGAGAAAAAATGGTATATAAACTTCTTGAATTAAAAAAAAAAAATGAATAAATAAAGGTAAGCTCTTAGTTTTGGCATTACCACATAGGAACGTAGAGCCGCTTCTACCTGGAGAGATTCCCCTGTGTTGTAACATCAATCTGACTAATTTTCTATGCAAACTCAGGCTACAGTAAATCTTCTGTAGCCTGTGGAAACCTGAACAATTAGTTTTCAAGTCCATTCCTGGTTTGTAACACAGTATTGCTGCTTTCTGCTGGATGGAATTCAGGGCATTAAAGTAAAACCAAACTGCTTCAATTCTTGCAGGAATTTCCATGTTTTGTGTAGCATGGCTGGGTAGGATCCATAGTATTTTCTCTGGAAGCTTTTGTCACACTTCAAGTGAGTTGTGTGTGCCTGTGAGCATCTGTGTGTTGTTTTATGAAGGGGTGAGCTTGAGATTGACATAACTGAGAACAGGCAGCTGGGCACCACAATTGCAAGATGTGCCTGCTGATGTCAGCCTGCAAAGTGTTGGGAAGTCTCCTTGAATGCTTTATTTTTGGAGGCAGCCAGTGGACACTCTGCTGACTTGTTTTGAGTCTTGACGTTACTACATTGCAGAGTTTCTGGGCTCTGGTGGTACAAGATGCTCTTCATGGAAATGGATGCCTTGCCGGACTTGTTCCGCGTTCCTTTAGAAAATCTGTAGTTCCTGGGACGTGGACTTAGTTTGTACCCCTATGCTAAACCTTCCAGATACAAGGCTCCATGTCACAGCCATCTTACTTATTTTATTTATTTCAGTAGATGTAAAAATGCAGCAGGCCTCTAATACATGGGTTTTCAAACTTATTGCACTGAGACCCCCTTCTGAAACAGAAATTATTACACAACAGCAGGAGGGGGACCAAAACCTGAGCCAAAGCCCTACTGCCCCAGGCGGGGGGGCCAAACCGAAACCCAAGGGCTTCATCCCCGGCGGGGGGTCTGAACCCTGAGCTCCGCCGCCCACAACTGAAGCCCTCGGGCTTCGGTCCTGGGAAGTGGGGCTCGGGCTTCGTCCCACGGCCCCAGCAAGTCTAACACCAGCCCTGCGACCCCATAAAAACAGGGTTTTGACCCACTTTGGGGTCCCGACCCACAGTTTGAGAACCGCTGCTCTAACTTGAATCTCTAGAGTTTTTCAGCACTGCTTCTTAGTTATCCAGAGACTTCACTCATAGAAGTCATGAGGCACCCACCCATACCTGCTCCTTGAAGGCTGAGCATGCTTCCTACCCACCATTTCCACCACCTGTGCCTGCCTAGCAAAAGGAGCAGAGAGATCAGAAACTGAACATGGGTTAACTCTATCGTTACTGGGCCAATCCAAAAAGCTGATTGATTTCATGGGGACTGTATCACAGCACTATAAAATAAACATGGCATATCAAGTAATTACTTACACTGTCATTCTTATAATTTGAAATGATCATGCATATAGAGACACAACCATGTTTTGAACACAGTTGTTTTTAGGAAGAGTCTAGGTCAGTTTCCTTGACCAGAATGGACTGTGGTTTCTCTTATAACCCTTGATGCTACAGTACAGGGGGGGGGGAAATCCTAATCCACGTTGGTCAGGGAAGCTGCTAGACTGGTAAAAACAAGCATCCCCATGTAGATGAGTGCCTTTTTCTATTATCGTTTTAAAGCCATGCTATAGGCTGCATTTAGAAGAGAAACCCTTGCCCCATTGTGCTCAAAGTGGGGACACTATGCTAGAACCTTGCTTGCAAAAAATATGTAAGTATGGTTACAGCTCAGACAGTTATGATCCCAGCATAGACATGGACGTAGTCATTTATTTGGGCCTGCCTATACTACAGATAAAACTAAGGCAAAGGGGCTCAATTACAGCTCTATTCCAGGGTATTATGGTGGTTAACATCCTATAAATTCCTAAGAGGCAGTGCAGACAAAGGCCTTAGCTATGTTTTGCCTGTGTTTGTTATGTGACTTTAGTTCTATTACGGGACACTGGTACTTTCACTGCATTTTGGAACTAGGTCCCTGACTCCGTTATATATGTAATATGTATGTGCATTAAAAGAACAAGTGGGCCAGAATTTGGGGAAATGCAAACATTTAGATTTCTTTTAAACACTTGAATTCCTTAGAGGAAGAGCCAAAAGAAACTCCCATGGCTGAAGGGGAAGAGGAGGAAGACAGTGATGATGATGATGAACCAATTGCAGAATTCAGATTTGTACCCAGCGACAAATCAGCCTGTAAGTAAAGAAATAAGATAATGGTATAGCTCTTTTTGTTAAGAGATTCAGAGCTCTTTACGAACACTGAGTTAAGCCTCCATACCCTTCTGAGGTAGGGACATGACGCATATGGGGAGTTGAGGTACGGAGAGGTCAAGTGACATGACTCCCACTACCCTTTGGTAACTACTGGACTTCTGCCTTCCTAGAAGTATCCTTAAGTAGATTGTGCTTAATTTATTGTCAGTCTTAGTATCTCAGTTAAGGCTGGGATGTGTTGGGCAGCCAGTTTTCAGTGAAAATTCTAGTACAGTTGCGGTTTGTATCTGAATAACATTTCTAAGAATACCCAGATTATATCTGCTGAATAATATTTCTGAGACTAACCAGACTGTATGTCTGCAACTCCTAATTCATCTGCAATGCCATTTTACTTGTGTAGCAAATGTGTTCATTAACTACTGTTAGTTTAATCTCTCTTATGGCAGTCTCTCCATACCTCTAATAACTTTCATTGCCCATTTCTGAACCTCTTCTAGTTCCCCTCTGTCTCTTCTGAGATATGATGACCAGATATGAACACAATATTGCGGATGAATGAGTGCCCTTGAGCTATGGAAAGTGATTTCAGTATTTTTCTGTCATTCCTTATATGTCCCAACACTGTTTTTCTTTTTTGACTACTGCAAATTGGGATGAAATTTTCTGTAGGGGTGAAACCTAGGCTTTTTGGGTATTTACAGTGAGTCTAAACCCAGCAATGCGTAAGTGCAGGGGGGGAAAAAAAGGTTTACAGTATGCCTATTCTCCTAGTTTTGTTATGCGTCTCTGGCATTCCTCGGTCGTCTTCAGTCTTGACTAAAGAGAATTTTGTGTTGTATGCAAATGTTGTTGTTCTCTGCCTGTCCTCTTTCAGATCATTCAAAAATATATTAACCTCCCTGTCCTAGCATGGGTTCCTGGGGCATCCCGCTGTTAACTTCTTACCATGCTGAAAACTGACCTTTTATTCCTACTCTGTTTTGTCTCAGGTGGTTTCTAATCCATGACAGAACTTTTATCTCTCATCCTGTGATGACTTAACTGACTTAGAGACTATTAAGGGAATTATCTAAAAAGCAGTAACTTAATTTGCTTGCAAGTTTGTAATCTTAATATAGTGTAACTTTTCATTTTAATTCAGTGGCTGCTTTAATGAAGGAGAATTCCTATTTTCTTCTCTCTGATCTCCTCTCCCACCCCAGAACCTCCTGGGTGTTGTCATGGTGTATTGGGCTGGAGGGGTTTTGTTACTCTGCCCTTTCACCACCCCTGGATGCTGCCATGTATGTGATGAAGACACCTCCCAGTATGAAGACTTGTATGTACTATCCATCCTTTGATTAAAACAAGTATCTTTGTCACATCCCTACTAATGTATATCTGCTCTAGGATTTATTTTGGGGAAGTTCTGTGGTCTGTGTTACACAGGAGGTCAGCCTACATGGTCACAATGGTCCCTTCTGGCCTTGGAGTCTGTCTCTAGAGCTGTTTTGTCCATTCACCAATGGGAGAATTCTGTGTGGTTTGTTTTTACAGTGGAAGCTATGTTTTCAGCAATGTGTGAATGCCAAGCCCTACACCCAGACCCTGAAGATGAAGATTCAGACAATGATTACGAAGGAGAGGAGTATGACGTGGAGGCCCATGGTTAGTGATATGCTACCATTTAAATACCTACCAACTTTTGTGTACCTGGAGCCTCTCTTAGAAAGCTATTCTCAGGTTAAGCATTGTATCTACTGTGCGTGTGTATTTTTAAAAGACGTTCCTTGGCTGTTACTGGTATCATCTACGTTTAAATAATGTTTTATATTGTAGTTTTGGGGCATAGAAGCTCGGAAATGAGCAGAAAATCACTAATCAGACTACAGAGTGTTAGTTGGAGTTCAGCAAAAATCCTACCACAGCCTTGTTTGTATTCTCCAAAGCGTCAAGACACTAACTGACAGCAGCCTTCCCCCTTCCCAGTCAACAAGCTAATGTGATTTCAGCACCTACCCTATGGCTTGGTCACTTTGTTTAACACAATGTAGTGGACTGTTAGTTTACACACCCTCTTAGAGTCCCTTGATAGCACCACACTAGCCTTCTCTACTTGACCTGTCTAGCGGCTCCCCTCTGATTCAGGCTCCTCCTGCTTCCAGAGGTATGACCTGCAACTTGCTTTGCTAGGGGATGGGATTTTACTTGGCAATAACTGCTAGGTGGTTCCAGCCATGTTGTGGAAGAGTCTGTGGTAAAAGGCCCTGATTGAGCAAAGCACTTGAGCAAATGCTTTATTTTAAGCATGTAAATTATGCCAATTGACGTCTGGTCCAGAAATAGTAATAAAGGGAACTTTCAGGGAGTGTGTGTGTGGTTGAAGCACAGAATTAGGAAAGGTAGGTTCTGTTCTCCACTGTGCCACAGTTTTCCTGGAGAGCTTGGACAGTTGACTTCTGTTTCCTCCTCTGTAAACTGGGAAGTATTATCCCTAACTATTTTGTAAAGTTTCTAGCAGTCTGAAGTTTATTATAAGCTTGGTTTAAGTGACTTTCCCTGGGTCACATAGGAACTTTGTGGCAAAGGCTGGGATAAAATCCAGTTCTCCAGGACAGGATTCAACGGCCTTAACCATGAGACCATCCCTTCTCTTCGTGAAATCCCCCTGCCTCATTCACTACACACCTTCCAACTTCTGCAACAAAGGAGGCGGGGCCCCTATAGACCACAGCCTCCTTCTTTCTTTTTTTTTTTTTTTTTTAAGACTATCAGGGTTGGAAGGGACCTCAGGAGGTCATCTAGTCCAACCCCCTGCTCAAAGCAGGACCAATCCCTAGACAGATTTTTGCCCCAGAGACAGATTTGTGCCTTCAGTACACAACTCTGATTCATTCCCTGAACACCGTCAATCCTGTGCATCTTGTGAGGGGAGATCATATGTGGTCATGTAATTAAATATTGTACTAGAATCCAAATGTGCAAGGGGCTGAATTACGGTTGCACAGGCCACCTGGTTCTGGGATTTCCTAAATGTTGAGTGTTCGACTTTGCAACCTTACTGTTCTCTTAACAGATTTTGTATGTAAAATATAATTAAATGGTAAAAGACTTTGTTAACGCAGGGTTACGGTTGCCCAGCTTGTCCCCTTCCCAAACGCTGAGTTCAGCAAAACTCAAACTTCTGAAAACAAGGACATACAGCATTAAAGTAAATGCCCACACAACTTAACTCTGCTACCCTGGAGCTGGCTGTAGTCCCTGGGAATTATATGCACTTACTGTGTTAGGTGTAATTGTATTGAATGGGGGAAGAGCAGTGACTGTGATATGAGGAGATCTGGGTCTGAGCCCTCCCATGTGTGGGGTCACAGGAAAGAGGTGAGTATGTACCTTGAGGTTCCAGTCTGCATTGTTTCAGTGCAGAACGGTGTAGGTTGTGTTAGCAATAGGGCACTGGGGTCTTTTTCCTGGGTATTGTTGTCAGTGAGGTGGGGTATGAGAACAGTCTGGATTTAATGAGGGGTAAGGGAAAGTGTAGGTGGAGATGGTATTCTGTGAGTGTGTGGGAAGGGGTTATAAAAGGGTATGAAGTAGTTATTAAATTTTACAGGTGTGGTATTCTGTCAGGGGAGTAGGCTCAGTGTTTGAGCGTAGGGCAAGCGCAGGTAACACTTGTCCATTATAGTGAGAAGGCAGAGTGTGTTCTGGGTGTATTGGGGCATCACTGAAAGAGGGCAGAGTTAAGGTAGCCTGGGCAATTACCTTAACTCTCTCTTTCCTGGTTTTCAGAAGTTTGAATTTTGCTGAACTCAATGTTCAGGAAGGACATGAGCTATCACTGGCAGCCTTAATTCTGTGCTAATTAATTTTTTGTCATCCTAGTTTTTTAAATAAAGAAATGTTTGTTGGTAAGCATTAGTGGTCATTTAGGCAATTGTAGTTCTCACCCAGGTTCGCAGTTTGTATGCAGCTGTGGCTAGGTAATAATCGAAAGACCTAGCTTTTATGCAGTGCATTTCATCAGTAGATCTCAAACAGCTTCACATCCTTATCCCTATTTTACAGTTGGGAAACTGAGGCACAACGAGATGAAGTGACTTGCCCAAGGTCACTTAGCAAGCCAGTGACAGAGCTAGGGATAGTCCCATCCAGTGGTCTTTCCATGTGATTCTGCAGTGCTCGTCCCCCTCCTGGATGTTTTGTTATAGTGGAGTGGAGATAGTGGTCATGCTTTGAAATGTTTGCAATGTCTGTGTAGTTGCTAACAGGGCCAGTGAGAGAAGTCTCATCCATGGTATGCGTCCCAAAACCTTGACCATTTCATTACATGGTTAGAGAGACAAGATGGGTGAGGTAATATCTTTTATTGGACCAATTTCTGTTGGTGAAAGAGACCAGCTTATGAGCTACGCAGAGCTCTTCTTGAGGTCTGGGAAAGGTACTCAGTGTCCCAGCTAAATGCAAGATGGAACAGGTTATTTAGCGTAAGTAGTTAACACGTTCTAAAGGACCTTTCAAGGTGAAGCGGCCCTGCAGTGATAGGACAAAGAAGGGGAGCTGCTGAGTTCATGTTGTAAAAAGCCATAAAACCAATGTTTTTGTTAAGGCCGTGATAGTTAGTGTCTAGCAGAGTTATGAATTTAAGCTCCCCAGTTCATCTTTTGAAGGTGTAGTACAGGCAGTGGCGACCTGTGGAGGGAAGGGGGGGCAAAGGGTCACATGACCCTCCCCAACACGGGGGGCGGGGTGCCAAGGCCGGCAGCTGAGGAGATGAAGGGAAGAGGCGGAGCTAGAGCCTCTCCTCTTCCAGCCATGCTGCCTGGTGCATGGCCAGAGGCTGCCTGGGATGTGCATTAGTGGCTCCACATGGTAGGGGGACTGGAGCAGAGCGCCCCCCCCCCCTTGCCAGGTAATGGGGGATGGGGAGAGCCCGGGGGCGGGATAGAGGTGAGTCATGTGAGGGGGTCACATGGGTGGTGGGGAGGTCACATGCCTCCTTTGTGTCCCTCTCACTAGTCACCTCTGGCAGGTTTCCTTTGCGGACAAGGACTGAAAGGTTGGATATGGAGTAATCTTTTTGTGAAATGTGTTCGCCAAGGGGAGATAGTGTTTTTGTTTTTTACCATGTGTTTTATGTGGTTGTCACAGTAACTTTAAGCATGTGAGAGAAGACTGGCATGTCTCTCCTTCTCCACTCCCTGCCCCACCATTCCCCACGATGTGTAGCGCATAGCGCCTGCCCCCTTCACCCCCCCCCCCACATACTTCCAATTCCCGTCCCCTTCTCATGAAGCCATTAGTTTGCACTGTAAGAAGTTGCTCCTTGCTTTCTTCTTCCCTATGCTGTAGCTTACTGGAGGGCTCATGCTACCTGGGTTATGTAGATTTTAAGGTCAGAAGGGACCAATATGATCGCCGCAGAATCTCACCCACCCACTCCTGCAACAAACCCCTAACCTATGTTTGAGCCATTGAAGTCCTCAAATCGTGGTTTAAAGACTTCAAGATGCATAAAATCCTCCAGCAAGTGACCTGTGCCCCACACTGCAGAGGAAGGCGAAAAACCCCCAGGGCCTCTGCCAAGCTGCCCTGGAGGAAAATTCCTTCCTGACCCTAAATATGGCGATCAGCTAAACCCTGAGCATGTGGGCAAGACTCACCAGCCAGACATCCAGCTGCATGCTGAGCTGGGCCGTCACTCCCACTAACCTACCTCCAGTTGGGACTCCTGCCTCTGCTTCAGCCAGACTTCGCCAGCCATATCTCGAGTCCACCCAGTCCACACCACCTCCAAACCATTCCCCTCCCCTACATGCATCACTTCTGTGTGGGATGGGATGGCTGGCCACAGTGTATCTTCACTATTCATTTTCTGGATTCTAATTTAACGTTATCTTCATTCCCCCCACACCAAACGCCAGTTCACATGGAGACATCCTAAGAGGAACAGGGTGTCCCAGATTCCAGAATACGTAGTAGGCAAGGAAAGTCTCAAACCCCTGCAGGGGGTAGGGGTAGGGTAGATCCCAGCACACACACCTGCATGGAAGAGGAGAACTCTGCTGATATAAGCTCCCCCTTGAACTCCCAATTTCTGCTACCCTACATAGTAGAATCATGGAAATGTAGGGTTGGAAGGGACCTAGAGAAATCATCAAGTCCAACCCCCGTGCTGAGGCAGGACCAAGTAAATTTACACCATTCTTGACCAGTGTTTGTCCAACCTGTTCTTAAAAACCTCTACTGATGGGGGATTCCACAACCTCCCTTGGAAGCCTATTCCAGAGTTTAACTACCCTTATAGTTAGAAAGTTTTTCCTAATGTCTAACCTAAATCTCTCTCGCTGCAGATTAAGCCCATTACTTGTTCTATCTTCAGTGGACACGGAGAACAATTGATCACCATCCCGTTTATAACAGCCTTTAATATATTTGAAAACTGTTATGAAGTCGCCCCTCAGTCGTCTTTTCTCAAGACTAAACATGCCTAGTTTTTTTAACCTTTCCTCACAGGTCAGGTTTTCTAAACCTTTTATCATTTTTGTTGCTCTCCTCTGGACTCTCTCCACTTTGTCCACGTTTCCTAAAGCATGGCGCCCAGAATTGGACACTGTACTCCAGCTGGGGCCTCACCAGTGTTGAGTAGAGCAAGACAGTTACCTCCCGTTTCTTACATATGACACTCCTGTTAATACACCACAGAATGATAATTAGCCTTTTTGCAACTGCATCACATTGATAACTCATATTCAATTTGTGATCCACTGTAACCACCAGATCCTTTTCAGTGGTACTACCCTCTAGCCAGTTATTCCTCATTTTGTAGTTGTGCATTTGATTTTTTCCTTCCTAAGTGAAGTACTTTTCACTTATCTTTTATTGAATTTCATCTTGTTGAATTCAGACCAAGTCTCCAGTTTTTTCAAGGTTGTTCTGAATTTTAATCCTGTCCTCCAAACTGCTTGCAACCCCTCCCAGCTTGGAGTCATCCAGATTTTATAGGCATACCCTCCACTCTGTTATCCAAGTCTCTAATAAAAATATTGAATAGTACCAGACCGAAGACTGACCCCTGCACTACCACACTAGATACACCTTCCCAGTTTGACAGTGAACCATTGATAATTACTCTCTGAGTATGGTCTTTTAACCAGCTTTATACCTACCTTATAGTAATTTCATCTAGACCATTTTTCCCTAGTGTGCTTAAGCTTTACTAAAATCAAGATATATCATGTCTACTGCTTTCCCCCATCTGCTAGGCCAGTAAACCCTGTCAAAGAAGGAAATTGGATTAGTTTGGCATGATTTGTCCAACCTGTCCCATCTGCTCTCCTCCCACTCCAGTTAATACCTAGATAGATTTATGGAGGATAGGTCCATCAATGGCTATTAGCCAGGATGGGCAGGGATGGTGTCCCTAGCCTCTGTTTGCCAGAGGCTGGAATGCGAGACACGGAATGGATCACTTGATGATTACCAGTTCTGTTCATTCCCTCTGGGGCACTGGCATTAGCCACTGTTGGCAGACAGGATACTGGGCTAGATGGACCTTTGGTCTGACCCAGTATGACCGTTCTTATGTTCTGACCCTTTCCATCTGAGATGAGTCCCCCAAGCTTTCTTCCCTCCTCTACCACCCATTCCCATTTACCTTCTGCCCTTGCTGCAGACCCAAACGTCATTTCCCATATCGCCAACTACTTTTGCACCCCTAATCACAACTCCCCTCCCAGTGAGCATTTGCATGTATAATTTATTTTCTTTTCAAATATGGTTTCAGCATCTTCTGAATATTCTGGTGTACTCAGATTACATTTTTCCAAAATAATAATTTAAGAAAAACTTAGTGAACATTTGGGAAAAATCTTCATTCTCAGATTTCTGCCCAAGTAGCAGGCTCAGGGCAGTGTTAATAGCCCCCATGAGATGTTCTCAGCTGAATACCCCATGGAGTTGAATACAGCTTGAAACAATAGCTCTGAGACTTGTGAACTGCTCCATTCATGTCTGTGGATGTTTTTTTCCCCACTCCCTAGTGCTGGAGAGTTTTTGATACATCGGGCATACGCATTCCCAGCTCTTCACGCCAGTCTCAGCAGTGTCTTCTTAGTGTCTGTCCTGAGCATGCCCATTCTAAGCTCCACCCAGAGAGGCAGGACTTCCTCAGATCCCAGCTCACATGGGGCAGGGTGTGTGGGGGTTAGACCTTCATAGATGTGCTGAGATGCCCCAAATACTGGCACAAAACAGGGGAGAAAGGAGTGGAGCACACACAACTCTGGGATGCAGGGAGGCCCAGATCCCAGCTCACATTGAGGGGGTAGGCAGCAGGAGCTCAGGACCCCTCCCAGTAAGGCAAGCCCCCTGCAGAACCTAGCTCCCATGCGGGGAGCTGAAAGAGGGGGGTCAGACCCTTCTCACCTCTAATCCTTCAACTTCACCACCCCCTAAAATGCTGATACCTTGCCATCAAGCATTTGCATATCGAATTTTTTTTTTGCAAAAATACATTTTCCCCAAAATTAAAAAGAAACCCTGACAGACAGATTTTAGCAATATGCCGTCCAGCCTTTTCTAGTTTCTGCCCAATGCTCAATAATTTCATTAGCATCTCATTTAGCATGAGATAGTTTTGATGTGCTACAGTACAGTCGCAAAATCTTTGTCAAATAAAGTTTTTATTTGATTTTCCCCAATGGGCTGGTAGTTGCCAGGGTAACCCTTGATTGTCTGAGATCCTGGTGTAAGGATCTGCACCCTTGTTTGATCTCTTATCTGTAAGCACAAATCAGTTGCCAGAATCTGTCAACTTAAAAAAAAAAAAAAGGGCTGTTATTTTGGGAGGGACCTGTATCTAGGGAACCCCTTGGTGAAATGGCCACAGATTTGGTCTACTAACGGAAACCTGTGCTCTCATGAGGCATGGGCAAATTTCAAGGCAATCTGAGTAATTGTATTGAATTTAGAGCACTTAAAATATTTGGGCTTTAAACAGAAATCTGGTCTGAACCTTAGCAGGGCTGTCACCTGCTATAATGCCTTGCAGGAGCGATTAGGAGAAATTCATTGCTTGAAGCACTTAGAGATCTGCAAATGAAATTGCAAAATGCTGTTCATTAGAGAGTTCTTTTAAACGCATTTCAGATAGTGTATGGATTTCTTTCTAAATTGTCTATTCTTGTCAAAAGATCCTGCTGTGTAGTCAGTGCTAGTGAATTCTTTTCAGTTGGACTCTTACTATTGGTTTAAAAATAGCCTACCTGGTTAATAAATAAGTACGTTACCTGACCCCGTCTGGAAATATCTTTTTAAAGTGGTTTAGTATCTTGTAGGCACTTGCTGTGTTTATAACGTCATATCTGCTAAATGCAAATTTGTCTTTGCAGAACAAGGACAAGGCGATATCCCTTCCTTCTACACATATGAAGAAGGGTTGTCACACTTAACTGCAGAGGGTCAAGCCACTTTGGAGAGATTAGAGGGCATGTTAGCTCAGTCTGTCAGCAGCCAGTACAACATGGCTGGAGTGCGAACAGAAGATTCAGTGAGAGAGTTTGAAGGTGAGACATGCCCTTTTCCCCCAAAGTACGTATAGTAAGGTTTCTTAACCCTTGCTGCATGCAGCTTTATGTGGCAGTAGCAATGGTGAAATTGGCTTGTGAGCAATAATATCATAAACTTCTGCGTGTGTTGGGAAAAAGAAGCCGGTTTTATGGTATAAATGGTGAGTAATAACATGATTTGAAAAATTACGTTGGTGTGTAAGTATTTCCATTATCATTTAAAATACCTATTTTGTAGTTCGATCGCTGTTACACGCTTTGTGAATGCAACCTTAGCAATCTGGAGACAAATATTAGGAAACATGGGGAAAAAGCAGTGGGCTATTAAAATGTTTCCCATTTAATCTTTAAAGGGTAGTACCTCTTGCTTTTCCCTGGGTCAGAAATGTGCAGTGTGTGTGTCTGAATATAGGCTTGCACCAGTTCAGGTAAAATTTTTAGAGTTTCTAAATACTTATTGAACCTATGTAACTAAGATTGCCTTTTAAACCAGTCTGTGAAAGTTTGTCTTTAGCCCATCCTTTCTCTAGCCGAGCAAAGCAGTATGGTAACTAGGTATATGTGATGTGTTGCAGTAATTGACAGCTGAGTGACTTTTCTTTAGCTTTAACTCTGCATTTTCTTCACTTTTTCATAGGTTAATTTAGTGTGTGTTCCACAAGTTTGTGGATTAAATTACATTTGTATAAAAATGTTTTTATATGATCTCATTTGTTCTTGTGAAATCTCTCTTCATCTCAAAGTTCAGTCTGGATTTTGAACCCAAAGTTCTGGATGTTGGAAATAAAATGGACCGTGTATGGCACAGCTTGGACCTACTCTTAGCAAGCTTAGTAGCCTTCCTGGATCTTGTTGGCCGTTGCTCTGTTCTTGAAGAGTGGGTTGGTTAGTTCAGTGATAGATCCTTGGCTGCTGATCTTCTGAATTTTTCTGAGATTTCTTGACACACTGCAGCTAAAGTGACTAATCCTGACTTTGCTCAACATGATGGCTTTACATGGGAGACTAACGAGTGTGGTCAGAAGTTCTTAGAACAGGCTCTAGATTCATTTTATTTGAGACTAACCTACCTCATATACACCTGCAATGTTATGCTTTCTAATCATGTCTTCATCTCAATTGCAGGGGTCTAATGTTCAAATCTGTGAACCAAATAAGGGTTCTTGCTTTTTAGAAAAAAACTTTCTTAGGAGAGTAATAGAAACTGCAGCTTAACAACCTTGCATCTCTTTTTATAACGTGCAATTTAGTGACTTAGTATTGTCTGACTGACATTTTAAAAAGGGGTATTGCTAAGAGTACGTGAAATAGGTCTGGGGAGTTGCTGTGTTTTCAACTTGCCTAGAATACTGTCAACACAATATTAGTATCTCCTGCATCACTAATCTCTCGCCAGCAGAGGGCACTGACTTTATGTCACAGTGTGTTCAGCTTGTGAGTGCTGCAGTATTTCATTGCCTTGGCTTTGTTTTCAGATGGGATGGAGGTGGACACAGCACCAGTGGTTGCAGGGCAGTTTGAAGATGCAGAAGTTGATCACTGAGGAGGATGTATGCTGCTGTAAGCTTAAAACTTTAGGTTTTTTTCTACCTTCAGTGTGAGGCTCTTCAGTCCTGCCGTATGCTTTTGTAGTTCGATGAATTGAGAATTGTCCATAAGTCCCTATGTTAAATTACTTTGGAAACCATTGAGAGTTCTGTGAATAAACACGGGATTGTATCTTCTAGTAAAAGAAGAAATATAGCAAATTTAAAAAAATAAATGAAGCGTTTATCAAAACTATGGAAAGGAGTTAAACGGTAAAATGAACAGCCAGATCAGGTTAAATTACCTTCTTATTCAGGCACTGACCTTACACACTTCAAGGAAAGGTAGATTAGGCTGTTGGTAGATCTAGATCCTTGGGTCACGTGAGTTGTCTGATCTCATGAAGTCTCTTGGAAGCTACACAAATTCTGGGTCCATTGCTGGGAAGTTATTGTCCCTGGTATCTGTTGTTTCCCCCCCTTAGCATGCAAGATTTGCCAGACTGTTCAAGGGGGCAGAACTCTGTGGCAAGTCCATCTCTTATTTTACTGTAGGTGGAACAGGAATTCTTTCTTAGTGGGGGTGTCATTGAAAGCTTTCAGCTTTGGAGCAGGTCTAGAAATAAGTCTGTTATGTCCCCTCTTCTGTAATGTCACCCTTCCTGTCTGTTCAGGGTTAGTGGGATAACAACGTGTGCCAGTGTTTCCCAGCTGGGGGTGGGGTGGGCAACAGTTTAATCTGGGAGCAGATGAGAGGAATTGACTTCTGACATACAGACTCTCACGGAGCTGTACAAGCCCAATGCAAGGTTGCCTGCCTTCCAGCTTCTGCAGCAGCCATTGAGGTAGCCAGCCATAGGAGCAGCTTACAGGTGCTGGCAGCAGTGCATAGGCTTTAGCATCTCGGCCTGCTCAGCCCAGAAGTAAGAGCCTCAAGAAGCCACCATTAGACAACGTCACTCCAAGCAACGTGTCACCCTGTGGGGAGTGGGGGGAAAAGGAGGGGAACAACAAAGTAATAGAAAGTTAGTGCAAAAAGTGGCTGAAAAAGGACACGTGAAAATGAATCAAAAATAGTTAGCAAGTGTAGGAAGCAGGCAGGCAGCTGTCCCAAGAGGGGTTTCACAAGGAGGAGGCTGGGAATCACTATGGGGTGCTGGTGTGGGGACAGTCAGTACATATGTGGCTTTCCCACCCTCTTCTCCCCGCCACTACTTATTCTTCCTGTGTGCTGCTCCTTGTACATCTGAATCAACACTTCCTGCTATCTGGGGGCTTTTGAATGTCCCCCTGGTCACATACTGATCCTGGGAGGTTTGGCCCTGAAGTAAGTTTTCATTCTCCTCCTCCTTTGCTGTAGGGACTCGGGCTCTGCCTCCCTTACTCTTTGCCACTCAGAGGTATGTAACCGGGCCCTGCCACCATCCTGAAGCACTGAGTGGTTCAAAGAGGAGCTATTACGGGTACAATCAAGATTCTAGTTACTCTTCCATCTATGTCCAGATTCCTCGCTCTGTATCAGGGATACCCAGGGCATCTACACCTTGAAGAGGTCCGCTCTTGTTACCATAGAGATGGTATTCTTAGAGCTGTGTTTTCCCTCCAAGGGCTATCAGTCCATGGATTAAGAATCTAAAGGCAGGTTTCCTTTGTGGAAATATCACTGCAACCATGCTACTTTCTGTAGTAACATTACCACCAAATGGTCACATTGTAAACTGAACTGGGTCAGGCTGGGTTAGCAGTAGAATTGGAGGCATCTAAGGATGCCTAGGAAGTGGTATTGTAGGGCTTATGGGTTGGTGTGTGTTGGGGTTTTTTGGGGGGAGGGGGGTGGTAAAGTTCTGTTTAGATGTCCAAAAATCGGGCGGGGGGACGGTGTCAGGGCTTTCCCTTTGTATACCCCCGTAGTGCTATTTGAAACAGTATTACGTGAAAGTGCCCTAGGGAGCTTTTAGTTTACGTGGACTAATTAATGTGCAATACAGTGCTTTAGAAATCACACATACACACACCCATAGTCTGCATTACTGCTCTGTGAAGACTAGCCCTTCGGTATAAGCCAGGGAGTAGGGACTATATAAACAAACTGCACTGGGAAGGGGGTGAAGTCAACACAGATTGGGTAACCTTCTGGTCTTTGTTGGATAAACACTGATTTAATTTTTTTGTATCCAGGTGTTTTATTGATGTTTATCAGTTAAAACCTAAAATGAGACGCCTTGTGTATTGGTAATTCTTTTGCTGGCAAAGCACATTGTTACAATATCTTCAGTTGACAGTACTCTTCCTGAGTCTATGCTGTACATGCCCCAGTATGTTGTTACAGAACATTGTGTTGCCAGAGTTAATTGGTTATGCTATTCTTTGCTTCCTGTCCTAAACTCTGTTGCTGTGCAGTTAACCAGCAGCTCCAGATCAGTGGTGGATAAAGTGATCTGTGTATGTAGTGCTAAGTATTACGTCACTTCATAAAGCAGTTGAGAGCTTTGGGTATGAAAAGCCCTGTAATGAATGGGCCACCCGGTTGGTTTGCTGATGTAATTTTAACCAAGTTCAAAACACAAGAAATTATAAAGTAACTCCCAAGTAATCACAGAATCCATGGGAAGAACAAACAGCTCTTTGTCTCTGCTAATCACCGTGCTAACAAGTTTATGGCATGTGGGTTACTGTAATAAAGAGGAAGTTTATTGAGGTTTTCATAGTACGCTATAGAGCAAATCATTTTAGATTTAATTCTTTTTAGTTTCATTAACATTGCAAGCAGACTGAGCAAACAATCTGCAGGAACATCACGTCCCAGTGATCCTTTAGAAAGCAATGAACCACCATGCCTCTGAAGTGACACTAATGTCGCATGTCCCTGTTCATTACACAAATGAGATGTGACAGTTGCCTGACGAAGCTCTTGGAGACTCGTTGATGATAAAAGTGTGAAATTGGTACTTAGTCTTGTCAAGAGCAGTTTTTTATTTATGCCACTTACAAAAGTTCACATTTTGTTCAATTTTGTATATATTAAACTGGCAGTTGTTCCCTTCCCATACACACATTCGGTGATGTTGATTTTTAAAGCAGTAGTAAGCATATAGGGCCTGATTTTTCAGACCAGCTGACCACTCAGAACTCCCACTGAAGTCTGTGTGAGCTGCAGGTGCCCAACCCTTCTGAAAATCAGGCCGGGATGTGTTGAGAGTGAATAGTTATCCCCTGCTGATGCTAGCAGCTGTTCAGAGACTTCTTTGTAAAGATTAATAACTTAATTAACGCCAATTATCTAAACCCATGTCTTGTATCTTTCAGATTCCTCTTGTGGCACTTCCAGAATAAGCTGTAAAACTGAAGGCATTGCAGTGACTATTGGGAATTAACCTCTTTAATAACTTCTCTATTAATGACCTAAGCATGGACATCTACGTCTGTAAATGCTTTTATAGATGTGCTTAAAACAGAGTTTGACATTTCTGTGACCACC
Source organism: Emys orbicularis (assembly GCF_028017835.1). Taxonomy (NCBI): domain Eukaryota; kingdom Metazoa; phylum Chordata; order Testudines; family Emydidae; genus Emys; species Emys orbicularis. Next base: position 354,113,745 of record NC_088683.1, read on the forward strand.
GTGGGGTTTTTATTTAAAAGATAAAAACAATAACACCTCTTATCTAATGCTTGAATGGGGCTAATCATGGCTTGTTTCTAGGAAGCCTTTGTAGGAATTCTAGGAATTAAGAAACAAAATTGTAATTAGAACAGAATTCTAGGTTGTCCTAGAATTTGTCCATATTTTTATATCTGTTTATCCACTGAATCAGCCATGTCTGATAGAAACAGGAGTTTAGTAAAGAAAAATAAGGTCAGCTGAGGATGCAAAGCAAAACTAACTAAATGTTTAGCCCTCCAAGTAACTAGCTTTATCTGTTCAGGTCTTTTGTCTGTCATTTTTTTACTGACAGAGTTTGGGTAGGGGAGAGGCTAGAGTGAAGTCCCACAGATGAGACTTGTTTTTGTGTCTTTGTAATAAACATTAACAAAATTGTTTAATAAACTTAGACTTTTGTATCTCACAATCCAGGCTTGTGTTGCAGCCTTCAATCATTTTCTTTGGAAGATTCATTTAGTTGCTCAGGGCTTTTCTTGGGCAGTTCTCATTTGTGTTTTTTGGGAGGGATGGGGATGGGAGGGGTATTAATTAAGTGCATCCCTTAAAGGGGATGTTTTCCTTGAACCCATTTTAAGTCTTGTCTACATATGGGATTTTTGCACTATTGTAACAACACTGATGCAAACACCCAGTATAGATGCACTGTACTGAGGGTAGAGCTACCTTCACTGTGACTTATCCTGGGTTTAGGAGATTCTGGTTGCCAAGAACAATGAACAGATCTGCTGAAGCTGCCTTTCATCCCACTCTATCATGCACTCTGATTTGTTAGACAGTTTTCTGCCAGATAAACTCTCCTCTCCATATTCTACTCCTGGGAGAATTCTGCGCCACTGCACATGCACAGAATTCATGTTCCCCGCAGAAAAACAGCTTCTGATGGGAAGCGAAGGGAAGCTGCAAGAACAGTCATGCACCCCTCCCCGGCAGCGCAGGCAGGTCAGTTCAGGTCCCTGGAGCAACTGGTTGAGACCCATCTGTTTTTCTGAAGTCAACCTGAGAACCTGCTTCAATCACAACCATTCCCCTCTTAAATTTCTGGTTAGAATTTATGCCACTTATAATTATTTCACATACAGTATTCAGGAGAATTTTTCTTTAAACTGGTTCTTCCCTCTCTGGATGACTTGCTTACTGTGGAATACCAGAAGATACCAGGTGGCATAATCACTGCTACAGTGTACATAACATTAGTTATAGCTGCTCTTTTACTGAAATAAGAATGCTCTACAAATTAATGGTCTTCTAACAATATTATAAACAATGTGCCATGTACTACAAGAAGCTTTGAAGATTATTTTAAAATTATTGATGCATCTTTTACAGCCTGGTCAGATAAAAATGATGGCACAGTTGGAAAACTGTAAAGACCATTTATTGGTAAAGAACGTAAGCAAGTATCTGGAAATTGGGAACACCCATAAATCAGATTGTATATGCATCATAGGCTGTTAAGGAAATTGGCTAATATGCTTTTGAAACTGAGAATTATTTGATAAGTCACGGAGAATTGGAAAGGCACAGAAGACTGGAGAAAAGGAGATAGGGCACCAGACTTCAAAAAAGGGAAGAAAGATTCTGGCAAGTAATTTAGTCTTCTGTTCCTATGATGTAACCATCCCCTATTTGTCTTTGTTCACCTCCAATCGTGTTTTCGCAATGAAATTTACCAGTTGCTGACAACAGGTGCAGCTGAACCAGTGCTGAACACTGTTTAACCGCAAGTGTAGTCACTTTTCTATTCTATTTTCCACTGGGACTGTGACATGAATGTTAAATCTGTCCATGATCAGCTTTTTTTAATACAATCCTGGGGAGCAACGGGGGATATTTTAGATTTATTTTTAAGTCGTCTATTAAACTTTTTCTGTAAATTAATTTTCACAGCACTCCACCTGGTATGCAAGTTTGTTATACATGTTTTAGAGATGGAGAAATTGAGGCACCAGGAGGTTGGGTGAATTGCCTTAGATCAGTGAGTCAGTGACACAGTTGCAGATAGAAATTAGGAGTCCTGATACTGTGGCTGCCACCTACTGGCCAACAGGAAAAAGGCAATGGCCATGATCATAAAGACAATGGAGCTGCACCCATTGATGCTGAGAATTTAGTCTCTAAATGTTATCACATTGTACAGTAGTTGAAAACTATTACCTTTTTAGCTACAGAACAGGGACAGCAGCAGTGTAATTGAATAGCTATCTAATGATAATGGCAGAGAAGAGAGTTTGTTAGAATAAGAAACACAGCTCGTATTCATTTCTAACTAAACCTTTAAGAGCTGGGGAAGAGGAGATACCAACATGGACTTTGATAGCCTTCCACCATTCTTGCTCCCTCCTACTTTTTAAATGTGGTGACCACAAGTAGGAAAGTGGGTACAATTGTCCTTTAACCCCTGAAATGAGCTCTGGGCAATCTTCAGAAAGATAAGACTCAGGCTAGCAGAGTGAATCTCCCTGATGGGTATGAAAATACTACCCATGTTAATTTAGGGAAGAGAAACCTGAGAATAAACTCCAATCCAGTCCTGCTAGAAGCCCACTGTAACAGATCATAGCAGAGTGTTTTCGTAGTGTCTTCAATTTTTCTTTAGTATGGAAAGCAGCAACACCAACATTTCAGGAACTATCCATCAGTTTTTCTGCACCTAGAGCCAGCCATATTAGTTACAGAGGGGGAAGAAGTGTTGTATGGCATTGTGTCCAATCAATAGCAACCTCTAGGGGAAAATCCTTTCTACATTTTATCCCTGCAGTTGGTGCAGGATAAGAGAATTAACACGTGTCAAATACCATGAAATTAAATGTGAAACCACTGCAATCCATAGGGTGTGGAAGTTTTTCCCTCCTCAAATACTGTTGCACAGCAATGCAAGGTCTGGAAAGCCATTGATCTGTACTGCTATTTGCACCTGAGGGATACGGACGTGCAGGTGTAATACAGTTGCCAGCATGTGGGTTCACTGTGGGGGAACAGTCTCCAAATTGCACAGTACGGTTGAGATGCTGGGACATTGGTAAAGTAAAAACACCCTGTGCTGATAAGTGTGATGGCTGAAAAGGACCACTTCTGCTATGAACCCAGGGGATGTTATTTTAACTGGCCTATGTTCTGTTTCACAACTCAATTTCCTATGGTGCTAAATGGAAAAAAAATTAGTTTGTACCAGGTTTTTATAATGTAATTAAAATAAAAGTAAAGTTAAAATTACAGAAGCATGCTTTAAAGGGAGAACAAGCTAATGTGGGATTACACCCTGGTAGGCTATCCCATAGAAGGTGAGTTTCCAGCCGCCCCCTTTTCTCCCCCCATTTGTACATTGAGCCTAGTAGTAGTAGTGGTTTAACTGATTACAACTACTGTAGTCTTGGGAATGTGTTGCTAGGTAGCAAACTTAAAAAAGAAAGCACAGAAAGCCAGGAATATAATACAAATAAAACATGCTAATATAAAAGAGAAAAACAAAAGCAGTGGAATGTAGTAAATTCAATGTAATGTGTAAATATATATAAAGAAAAAGGTATGCACTATAGCCACCCTCTATCCTGGAGCCTGATCAACTCAAGTGTAGTTTGATTTTATGCTAATAAATAAACCTCGGTGATGAGGTTGGAGTCAAGCTGAGAACCGAGTGGATAAGGTCTTAGAAGCCCTCCCAACACTGGCACATGGCAAGCTATGTTTTTTGTTTTTAAGTTACTGAATACTGAAATACAGCAGTGAATGTTTGTGTGCTGGGGTCCTATTGTATGAAAGTTTGGGCAATTGGGTTAGTAGTCATTTCATCTCGTAGTGAGTTCTGAATGCATGTATCTAAAATGCAAGGAAAAATATACAAGCAAAGATTTTATTGAGAACAAAACACTAGATTTAAAACAAATTATCTGAAGCATTAACAATATATAATTTACCTCCAGAACACTTGTAAAAATAAGAGATTAAGAAAAATATCTGTTCAGTAAGGCTTAATTCGTTCAATACCAAGTATTTTTATAGTGCAAAAACAATCTGATCTGTTCCTACAGCAAAATGAGGTCTGCAGCGTAATCAAGGCCAGGAATTTATATTTCAGTGTTTAAAAGGCAGATTTTATTCATCCATAGCTTTATATTTCTGAAATATTGATGACATTTTTTTTTGCTTTGTGGGCAATTTGACGCATCATCCCTTAAGTAATCTTGGTGTTAACAGATTTTTTTGTTGATATAAGACTGTACTGAGTAGCAATTTCACTTTACTAAAGGACAGATTTAAAAGCTTACAAGAAAAATAACTGGGCAGCATCAAATCTGTCAACAGACCCATATTATTAGGTCAACACTGATAATTTGCTAAACTCTAATCTTGAGTCTAGGTTACAGCTCAGAGTTCAGTTTTGCAGGTCTCACTATTTTTTTGTTTAAGATTTTAAATGAATTAGTGGTGAGTCATCTCTTTTTGTCAGTCATCTTAAAGATTCAGGAAATCCCTAACAGCAACGTGTCAAATAAAAATAATTTCAAGTGTCTCTGGCTGTTCCTAAATGCATTATATTGTGTGCTGGGAGAAAGAGATCAGGGGTTTGCAACACTTGCAGATCTGGACTAAGGCAGACTAAGTATGTTGAAGAGGTGACATTTGTTTTTCAGTTTTATATCTTACTAACACAGCAATACTTGGATTGGCTCTGAAGTAAGCCCACTCCTCATCTTAAAGTGAGAGTAAATTTAGCTGAGATAAGGCTAACAGCCAAGAGACTAGAAGGCCATTTGTAACATCTTACATATGCACAGCTATTTAAAACAAAAAAGGCAAAATGTGCTTATCTGTGGCAGTACTACTTGCTCTGAAAATTAACCAGACTGGCCATAGGCAAAATACCTAGTGCTATCCATAAAATATTCACCTTATGGCTTTTTAAAGTCTGGGTGAGGTTACTGTTTTATACCAGAATCTAATTGTGCAAAATCTCCTGACTGCTTTGTGAGAGTCCTGTGCTTCAGTATCTCAGTTATGTATAAAACTTGTTAACTTTACCCCCTTTCAAACCTGCTAAACATAAATGGAAAAATACAACCAGCCCCTCTACATAAAATTTTAAACAAAATTATGTTTTTGCCCAGATGAGAGGGGGCAAAGCGTTTTCTATGTTAATTATATTATAAAAACATATAGAGAAAAATGTCCTGTGACAATGCAAACAGTACTGTGGAATGCTCACAAGCGGTGAGTGGGCGTTACCACAAGCAAAGGTGTACTCGGACCAGTCTGGCCTGTGTACAGCAGGAGTACGTTTTCGGAGGCAGCAGAGCTGCTCTGCTGGTTATTTTTTGAATGGAAGAGTACTGCTCCATGTCAAAGAAAAGTACTAAAGCCTAAACATGCCCACTGAGAGCCCTTAAAGAGACATAATGAAGTCACAAATGATTCAAGCTCTCTGAATAGTCATCAGAGTATGTTGTCTGATTGTATTGATTAACTCTCCTATCAGACTCCTTGTGCTCATAATACTGACTAGTCTTAGGCAAAGTTAACAATAGAAAATGAGCTGCTGTCAATCAGGACTAAGAATTAATTACTTAGTACTCAGAAAAAGAGTGGACACAAATAATTGAAGTATGGGCCTGATTCTGCAACTTTTACTATCATGCAGGATTGGGCCCTAATGAGCCAATAAACGATAGCGAGGTGGCAGGAGGCAGATTCCTCACAAGAGGAAAAGGTGGGTTAGTACTTATCAGTAACTCATCTTTTTTGAGAGTGTCACCTCTGCATGTTCACACTTGTGGGAAATGGTGCCTCTGGTGTTGAGCTTTGGAATTTTTCTAGCGAGTAGCATCCTTTGGGGCCACATGCCCCACCAGTAGTGGCAGATACCTAACCTCTTCAGATAACTTTTGTATCTCTCTCTACAATTGACATTTTATATAGGTTTGAAAGAAAGGTCAATGAATGGCATTTTGGATTAAATTTAAAGGGGCAAGTTCATTTTGCAATAGTGTTTTTCCTCATATACATGGCTTAACTGAGAAATATGTGATAAACACTTCCAGTCTTGTTCTCACCATACCAATTTGTTACTGTAATTAAGTTCTACTGTAAAGTTCTAAGACTGTATTTCAAAACAAAATCATCTGGAAAGCCTGTAAGGAAATCAGTGTATCCAGGTGTCTTCCCTCTATGTACTGTGTTGCTGCAATTCAGTTCTGTTTTTAAGAGTCTCTTTTTAACACATGTAGTTCTAGAGTTCACCATTTTAAAATATCTCAGAATATCAGAGGAAGGATTTCACCCCACACAATGGCCACAAGTACTGTACCTGATGGGACAAAATACAAAAAGGCAGTTAAGTAAATACATTTGAGGAACGTAAGTCCAGGTTCTATGTACAGTAAAAGATTTTAAAATATGTTTGTGAGTCTAAAGAACAGTGGAGACTGCTAAAAAAAAAAAAAAAGCAATTCCTTGTAGAAAGGGACATGCAAATTTAGTGCCTGGCAAAGAATCACAGCAAACGTGGTTTCCTGCAAAGAGAAATCTTGCAGAACCTGTACAAGATCACAGCATTAATTAATTCTTCTCTGTCAGATTTCTTACCCTAAGAATAGATTATTCAAAACAGACACAGATTGTGTGGAAAAATCTACTTTTAAAAGCCAAACAGAGCATATGTAGTTTAACTGACTTGAAAATACAACAATAATCCAAAAACTTGGATCAGTTGGCACATAACTTCAAAGTAACAAGGCTTAGGAGCATTCAGCACACTGACTTCGTTTACTCTGCCTCCACACACATCCTTTTCCAGTTTTCCATACTTTGACAGGCCAGCTTCTTTTCAAAGCTAGTCATGTCACATTGGATCCGTGGGGGAGGTGAGGACTGACATGTAGAAGTAGAGTGCGTTAACAGGGCTTTTTTAAAATGAGGTACTGTCTTGTGCGATTTTGCTAAATTGCTTTTTTAATATCCTCATTTTGTACTTTAAAATGACATCTTACCACTACAGGCCAGTTCTAGCCTCCAGTGGGGTTCCATGACAGCTGTGACATCACCAAAGTAGGGCATGTTTAGATTTCATGGAGTGGAAGCTGCCAAGTCTGGACTTTAATAAGGAGGAGGAAAAAGTACATTTTCACATTAATAACACACTGGGTGTTCTCATTTTGAGCAATTAGCCCAATACTTAAGAAAAATCCAGCTTTCTTAGTTTTTTTGTGTGTTGCAATTAAGCAGTACAGAATCTAACTAGATGGATACAAGCTGACCAATTTCTGTCCATTTTCAAATTCTCTCAGGCTATTTTTCACTTTCACAGCTCACCCTCCCTTTTAGGATCTGCCAGAACCCAGCACATGTGGCTGATATTTTGCTAGAACCTGTACAGCCCTACAATATGTTGCACATCTCAAACAACCAGAATTTTAAAACTGAGGCACCAGGGCCAAATGAAAGACAGCTATATCAGATTGGAATATCATTCTGGCAGAGCAAAGTAGATAAGGTGTGTCAGTTTAAAATTGACCAGTTAAAATGGATCTGTCTGTATTGCACACCAATTTGGAATTTTGCCATTGTTCCTTTCAAAGCACCCTGCAAGCATACAGACTTTAAATGTGTAAATTAATGATCACATAGTCAAAGAAAATGATACCTCACTTCTTCTTATAAGAAAGAAAAGAATCCCCCAAAATAATAATAATTCCAACAGCTAAGTTAATATGGCAGTAAGGCTGAGATATAAATCTCAGTCAGACAATTCAAAGTTATGTTCCCTACAGCAAACCTTACTAAATCATATGTATGTCAGATGATGTGTAAGATAATATCTTTTATTGGACCAACTTCTGTTGGTGCAAGAGACAAGCTTTCAAGCTGACACAGAGCTCATGCTTGTCTCTTTCACCACCAGAAGTTGGTTCAATGAAAGATACAATCTCATCCACCTAAGTCATATGTACTACTACTATATGGCATAAGATTAAAAACTCACTCTATATATGCAAGAAGGACAAATTATGATTTCTCTGGGAACCATAACTTTGAATGTTCTGACTTGAATCAAGTTCTAACCTTAACATTGCATTAATGTAGCTTTTTGGATTCAATTTGAAATGAAAAACTAGTAGATTGTGAAAATAAAGGACATTGATTTCTTTCCCTGAATCACGTGTTGTTACCATATGTTTTTTCAAGGGCAAAAAAGCATAAAGGCACTTACCTAAGGAAGGTGCCGTCCAATACACTAGTGAATAATCCCAGAATTTGTCATGGAAACAACTTGCATGTAATGAAAAGGCCAATGCTGGGTTAAATATTGCTCCAGTGAGGTTTCCTCCTGCAATAAGTTTTAAACAAAATTAAACTAAATCATCTCTCTTGACTTGTATTTCTTTGAGCGGAAATATTTGGTATGGGGACACAAATGTTAATCCAAGATACTACATTAAATGGATGTTTTGTTACACTGGTAATAAACAGCACTAGCAGAACTGATTTTAAATACAGTTTAATTCTGATTTGGTTTGTCTGGTCAGGTGAACTGGGCAGATCTGTTTTTAAAACAAGTTTTAAAAAAACATGCTCGAACACAGCCTATAACTCAGCCCCCTTCTGACAACATCGGAGTTTCCAATGTAGATAGTGATAAGCCCTATCTCTGTGACTGTCCTTGATCGGTACTATATAGTATCAGTTCTTCTGCGAGTGCCCCCTGCACAGTCAGCCTCTTGGGATGCGCTGACTTGATGCAACTAGGACAATAAAACCTTCTGTAGTAGTGCCTGTTAGAAGTGCCTTGCCCCTCCCCTCCCATCCCCAGATCCTGTGCCAGCAGTTAGGGAGGTGTGGCTAAAGGAAGATCATTGGCACCATTGCCACCTCAGTTCCTTCCAACTGCCACAACATTAGGCCACCTTAGAGCTGTTTGTCTCCGTAATTAGTGCAATCGTCTAAGAATAAATAAATAAATGTTAGTTGCAGTGTTGTAGTAGTTAGTATAGTTATACTTAGTAAAAAATTAAATTAAACATTAAAACAACATAGTTAACTTATTGATCATGACAGAGGTCAAAGTGAAGAAGCACGGCTTCAAAAAATGTGGATTGTTTCTGGCAGTCTTTCCTTCCTTCCTTCCTGTCTAGCAGATCATTATCCCTTGAGAGCGTAAATGAGTGGCTACCACTGAGAGAACCTTGGAAAATACTCTCAGGGCCAATGATAGCCCGAACAGGAGCACTCTGTATTGTTAGTGGTCGTGTCCCAGAGTGAATCTGAGAAATGGTGTATGAGCAGGTATGATCGAGATGTGAAAATAGGCATCCTGGAGGTCGAGGGCCAAAAACCAGTCTCCCTGTTCCAGTGCTGGAATGATCATCAATAAGGTGACCATCTTGAATTTTTGAGCCTTGACAAACTTGTTGAGAGCTCTGAGGTCTAGTATGGGTCTCCAACCTCTCTTCCTTTTGGGTATTAGGAAATGACGAGAGTAGAACCCTTGCCTCATAGATGTTGAGGAACTGGTTCTATAGCTCCTAACTGGAAGAGGCAATCTATCTCTTGTCATAGCAAATTCTTGTGAGAAGGATCCCTGAAGAGGGAAGGGGAAGAGTGTTGTGGTGTGGGTAGGGAGGTAAAATGAATGGATTCCCTGGTTCGAACAATCTCTAGGACTTATCAAGTTTGTCAAGGCTCAAAAATTCAAGATGGTCACCTTATCGATGATCATTCCAACATTGGAACAGGAAGACTGGATGTCAAAATGCTGATGGTGGGTGTCCTTAACTTCCTCCAGTGGTATCAGAAGGGTGTCTGCCACCCTCTTTGGCAGCTCCTGGACGAGATGAAAGTGATCTGCCCAAAGATGGTGGGGAAGGCACGATGGCTTTGTCTGGAGAAGAGGAAGATATGGTCCTTGGTGTCACTTCCTCCTCAGTATTGGCTTCCTGTTCCTCTATGTCTTGAGGCGGTTCCAAAGCCCTGGATGCTGCAGCTGAGAGAGCATACTGAGAGGATTCTCAGGCAAAGCTTGAAGCTTGAGAGAGTCCCAGTATCGCCATTGGGGTGGCATACAGCCTGGTGGTGATGCCCATGAGTGGCTGTACCAAGACGTTGGTGATGGGGCCATCTGTGGGTATTGGGCTCACTGTCTGAACCCTCTCTAGAGAGCAGAGGGACATGGCATGGCAGCAGGGATACTTCCCATGCTTGGTAGATTCTCAGTGCAGCGGTCTCAGTACCAAGGGGTGGGGACTCGGGTACATTCAGCATGTGGAGGTCGCTGGAATGGTGGAATTCTGCCAGTACTGATCATCCTGGCATCAATGGTGATGCCAGGGGGGAAGGAGGCCTTGTCCACACTGGTCGTTCTGGTGCCAGATGAGCTGTCGCTGGCAGCTCAGAAGCAGACTCGCATACAAGGAGCGTCTTTTTAGAGTGCTTACTCTTGTCCTTTGGTACCCATGACCTGGTGCCCGTGCCCATCAGGTCCATGGGCCTGTCAGTGATACCAGTTGCCATCGGTCTTCATGAGGCATGGGTGCCAGACTGAGATGGTCTGAGTGCTGAAGATACTGAGCAAGATGGTGATCGCTTACGGCTATTTTTGGGCTCACTGAGGGGACTTCTTCCTCTCTCTTAGATGATTTGTGAGAGGGGTCCAGAGCCTGTTTCTTCAACCCACATCCCTAAGATGTAGAAGGCTGTGGGGAAGACTTATGTCCAGAGAGCTGCCTCCATGAAAATGATCTTCTGGCGGAGTTCTCTGTCTTTGCGCGATTTTGGCTGGAGTTGTTGGCAAAGACCACACTTCTGTTGTATGTGGCCTTCCCAGAGGCAGTGAATGCAGTGAGAGTGCTTATCCGCAATTGCTTATTGCCTCTTTACAGGTGCATAAGAACGGCCGTACTGGGTCAGAACAAAGATCCAATTAGCCCAGTATCCTGTCTTCTGTGGTCAATGCCAGGTGTTCCAGAGGGAATGAATGGAACAAGTAATCATCAAGTGATCCATCCCCTGTCGCCATTCCCAGCTTCTGGCAAACAGAGGCTCAGGACACCATCCCTGCCCATCCTGGCTAATAGCCATTGATGGACCTATCCTCCATGAACTTACCTAGTTCTTTTTTGAACCCTGTTATAGTCTTGGTGTGGCACTTCTTGAAGCCTGGTGAACTGGGCATACCCTGTTGGGGAGGGAAGGGTCCCCAGCAGGTAAAAAGGGAGGAAAGAAAATAAAGTCTCTTTTTCTCTCTTTTGTTTTTTTTAGGGTAAATAAGAAAGGGGAAAACTACAACTAAAACTATAAGTATAGTATAACTATAAGGGGTAAACAGTGAGGTGGCAAAGTTTGCAGATGATACTAAACTGCTCAAGATAGTTAAGACCAAAGCAGACTGTGATGATCTTCAAAAAGATCTCACAAAACTAAGTGATTGGGCAACAAAATGGCAAATGAAATTTAATGTGGATAAATGTAAAGTAATGCACATTGGAAAAAATAACCCCAACTATACAAACAATATGATGAGGGCTAATTTAGCTACAACAAGTCAGGAAAAAGATCTTGGAGTCATCGTGGATAGTTCTCTGAAGATGTCCACGCAGTGTGCAGAGGCGGTCAAAAAAGCAAACAGGATGTTAGGGATCATTGAAAAGGGGATAGAGAATAAGACTGAGAACATATTATTGCCTTTATATAAATCGATGATACGCCCACATCTCGAATACTGCGTACAGATGTGGTCTCCTCATCTAAAAAAAGATATACTGGCACTAGAAAAGGGCAACTAAAATTATTAGGGGTTTGGAACGGGTCCCCTATGAGGAGAGATTAAAGAGGCTAGGACTCTTCAGCTTGGAAAAGAGGAGACTAAGGGGGGATATGATAGAGGTATATAAAATCATGAGTGATGTGGAGAAAGTGGATAAGGAAAAGTTATTTACTTATTCCCATAATACAAGAACTAGGGGTCACCAAATGAAATTAATGGGCAGCAGGTTTAAAACAAATAAAAGGAAGTTCTTCTTCACGCAGTGCACAGTCAACTTGTGGAACTCCTTACCTGAGGAGGTTGTGAAGGCTAGGACTATAACAGCGTTTAAAAGAGAACTGGATAAATTCATGGTGGTTAAGTCCATTAATGGCTATTAGCCAGGATGGGTAAGGAATGGTGTCCCTAGCCTCTGTCTGTCAGAGGATGGAGATGGATGGCAGGAGAGAGATCACTTGATCATTGCCTGTTGGTCCACTCCCTCTGGGGCACCTGGCATTGGCCACTGTCGGTAGACAGGATACTGGGCTAGATGGACCTTTGGTCTGACCCGGTACGGCCGTTCTTATGTTATGTTCTTAAGTAGGAGACTAATTAACTACAGGTATGTAAAATAAGAAACAATAGTCTTAACGGACTGCTAACGGCTCTGTCTCTAGCCTGGGGCACTTGAGAAGGAACTGAGGTGGGTTAGCCTGCGTATGCTGGCTAGCCTCATGGAGCAGCACGAGACAGCACAAGCCTAATGGATACTGCTACCGAAGTTCTCCAATCAGCAGCGCAGGGATGCAAGCACACCTACACTGGAACACTGTGAAATTCTGTACCCCAAAGCAACACCCTGGCACCCCCATATTTACTATGGCGATATGACTGATACGTTTTATATGAAGTATGTCATGTAAGGTGTCAAAGGAAAAGTTATGGTTTGCTGAATAGGATACTGACTATGTACCAATACTTCAAATGTGCTTGCTCCTGGGTAACACCCACAAGGTAGTTGACATCCAGTCTAGCCAGCACATTGTGGATGAACCATTCAAGGTAATGGCCCATTAAGAAACACAATAGGCCATGGCAGGGCCGCCCAGAGGGGGGGGCAAGTGGGGCAATTTGCCCCAGGCCCCGGGCTCCACATGGGCCCTGCGAGCCCTGGACGAGAATCCCTTTCCTGGCTAGAGGCGCCTTTTTAATTTTTAGTCACCCGGCGGTGCTCCGGGTCTTCGGCGGCACTTCGGCGGCAGGGGGTCCTTCACCTCGCTCCGGGACTTCGGCGGCACTTCGGCAGTGGGGGGTCCTTCACCTCGCTCCGGGACTTCGGTGGCACTTCGGCGGCGGGGGGTCCTTCAGTGCCGCGGAAGACCCGGAGCCAGTGAAGGACCTGCCCCTGAAGACTCGGAGCGCCGCCTGGTGAATACAAGCTCCCCCGCTTTGCCCCAGGCCCCCTGAATCCTCTGGGCGGCCCTGGGCCATGGAAGAAGGGTATCCCCACCTGATGGACTTTCCTGTGAACATTCTAGCCAGAATAAGGATAACGGCCCCTGCTATGACTCATTGAAGTATGCAAGGGCATGTGACTAGTGTGACGGGTTGGATCACAGAAACCCCCTTGGGAGCTGCCACCTGATGTGCAAAGACTACCTCTGCTCCTGTTTTCCCTGCCAGCTCAGGACTCCAGCACCCTGTCTTGCTGAGCCAGACACTCCCGTCTGGCTCCAACACAGAACCAGGGTCTGAATAACTTGCCCCAAAGCTGTAAGTTTACCTGAAAACAGCTCCCAGAAGTGTGCTTGTCTTTAGCACTCAGATGCCCAACTCCCAATGGGGTTTAAACCCAGATAAATCCGTTTTACCCTGCATAAAGCTTATGCAGGGCAAACTCATAAATTGTTCGCCCTCTATAACACTGATAGAGAGATATGCACAGTTGTTTGCTCCCCCAGGTATTAATACATACTCTGAGTAAATTACTAAATAAAAAGTGATTTTATTAAATACAGACAGTAGGATTTAAGTGGTTCCAAGTAGTAACAGACAGAACAAAGTAAGTCACCAAGTAAAATAAAATAAAATGCGCAAATCTATGCCTAATCAAACTGAATACAGATAATCTCACCCTCAGAGATGCTTCAGTAAGTTTTTTCTCAGACTGGACACCTTCCAGGCCTGGGCACAATTCTTTCCCCTGGTACAGCTCTTGTTCCAGCTTAGGTGATAGCTAGGGGATTCTTCATGATGGCTCCTCCCTCCTATGCAAAGTCCAGCTCCAAGATGGAGTTTTGGAGTCACCTGGGCAAGTCACATGTCCCTGCATGACTCAGTCTTTACAGGCCGAAGCCATTGTCCACATGGTATCTTGCATGTCTCCAGGAAGACTTCTTATGTGGATTGGAGCATTCCAAGATGCATTGTTCCCCAAGTGTTTCCTGATCAGGTACTTAACCTGGAGAATTCCTTCCTAAAGAAGCTGACCAAATGCCTCAAAAAGCTTACTTAGAAACCAAGCAAGCATACAGCACATATTCTTAACCTCAAGTAGAAAACGATATATATGTACAAATAGGATGAATAGATATAGTAGACCATAACCTTTACGGAGATATATTACATGGCACAGGCAGCACAAAACATATTCCAGTTATGTCATACATACATTTATAAGCACACACACCCCATAAAGCCTTATGGGGTACGCTGTCACAACTAGATCATGTGATACTGGACTCTATCTTGTGCCTGTGCTTTTCCCACAAATTGTGCTGGGGAGTGGGGACCTTGCTTGGAACAATGAAGTTCCCTCCACATGAAAGAAGCTATAAAATGGGGAAGTGATATCATCACTTGCCCTCACAACTCAACACCTGGAAACACCTGAGGAACAAAGACTGAATGGGGAAGGTGGTCCCAGGCGGGAAAGAGGGAAGACTGGTTAACTGTTTGTACCATCAGAGTGAGACACTGCTTGATTCAAATCCTGTCTAGTTTATAGAACAGATTGCTGTTTTATTTTGTATGTTAGGTAATCTACTTTGATCTGAATGCTATTATTTATAATCACTTAAAAACTATCTTTCTGTAGTTAATAACTCTATTTTATATTTTTTACCTATAACAGTGTGTTGTTTGAAGTGAAAGGGAAATTTGCTCAGGAACAGGGGCTGGTGCTTTGTCCTCTCCACATTGAGGGAGAGGCAGACTGGGTAATAACTTGCACTGGTCAGGCTTCTGACCAGGGAAAGACAGTACAGCTCTGGGGTCCTAGGCTGGGGAGCTGGGGGAAACTGGTCGGAGCCTCTCTATTGTTAGTTCATAAGTGGCTAGGAGAAGCATTCATGTAACTGTAGCTTGGTGTGTCCCTGCTTATGTATGGCTGTATAAAAGTGCAAGACCTAGAGGATTGCAACTTGTCACAGCCTCACAGTATGAGAGGGGGCCCAGACTGGTATGCCAGAGGACTCAGCGGTACCCCAGTTCCAGGCTGCACCCCGGGGAAGTCCATCACAAGCATTTATAGGGACACTACTCAAAGAAGAATCAATGATTAGCTTACCCTTATTTTTTCCAAAACCTAATATAGATTGTTTATCTCCTTTTTCCAAAACCTAATATAGGTTGTTTATCTCCTTATACCAGTTCTTCAAAGGGTAGGCCATTTCAGCTCAATCATTATCTGGATGGGTCAGACTCTGTATTGAAGAATGTTTTAGGAAAGCTTTGCTTTCCTCTCCAGGTCCTGTTAGAGCTCATAGTACTAGAGGAATGGCTATGTCTACAACATTTTTCAAGCACATTTCCATTGTTGAAATTTGCAAGACCGCTATGTGGAGAACAATCCATGCTTTTACAAGTCACTTATGCACTAGATTTAGAATCCAGGTCCAATGCTCATTTTGGCAGGTCAGTATTTCAATCATTGTTCAATTAGGACTTGTCCCTCCTTTACTGTACAGTAACTCCTCACTTAACGTCGTCCCGGTTAACGTTATAAATTTATAAATAATAAATAAATAAATAAACGTTATAAATAAATTTGTTAGTCTCTAAGGTGCCACAAGTACTCCCTGTTCTTTTTCCGGTTAACGTTGTTATGTTGCTGATCAATTAGAGAACATGCTCGTTTAAAGTTGCACAATGCTCCCTTATAATGTTGTTTGGCAGCCACCTGCTTTATCCACTGCTTGCAGAAAGAGCAGCCCGTTGGACCAACTGGTGGGGACTTGGAACGAGGGTGGACTGGCAGTGCCCCTAAGTTCCCTGTGCGGCAGGCTATCAATTGCCGGGCAGTTCAGCTGTCCCTCCCACCACTGCCGTGTGCTGCTCCTGCCCTCTGCCTTGGAGCTGCTCCCAGAAGCCTCCTGCTTGCTGTGCAGGGACAGGGGGGAGAAGAGAGGTGTTAATCTCAGGCTGCTTTACCCCATCTCCACAGAGCGGGGGGGAGACATGACAGGGCTCAGAACGGAGGGAGCTTGTTGGCAGCAGCTGCTGTCTCAACTTGCTGATCTCCTTAAAAAGGCAGTGTACTTAGAGTGGGGTCAACGTACTTAAAGGGGCAATGCACATCTCTCTCTCTCTCTCGCACACACACGGTGTGTGTCTCTGTCTCTCCCTCACTCACACACACACACACAGTGTGTGTGTCTCTCTCTGCCATGCTGTGTCTCCTCCCTCCATTCCTGCTGCCTTGTAGAGTGAGGCTACATTAACAACAATGTGTTAACCCCTGAGTGCTCAGCCGAGTGCTAGATCATCATTTAGCAGTAAGGCATTCCGTGGGAAATATCCCACCCTCTGACTTCACCACTTCAACCAAGCTTCACAATCATCATTGCTGTGTACAGTATTAAATTGTTTGTTTAAAACTTAGTGTGTTCCCTGGAACCTAACCCTCCCATTTACATTAATTCTTATGGGGAAATTGGATTCATTTAACATCGTTTCACTTAAAGTAGCGTTTTTCAGGAACATAACTACAACGTTAAGCGAGGAGTTACTGTACTGCTTTCCAAACTTTCCCAAGGGTGGAAATATGCAAAGGGCACTCTAAGAAGAAAAGTAGGTTGGTTATTTGTAACTGGAGTTCTTTGATATACACTCTGCATATTCCCACTCCCTGTCTGCCTTCCCTGCTTCTGTGGAGTCCTAATTGTATCATTACTTGGTATTCTGCTTTAGCGTTTATTCTCCAGTGCGCACTCTCGGTCAGGAGGAGAAAGGAAAGGACCAAAGTGCTTCTAACAGGCACTGCTACTGGAAGGTTCCATCACTGTAGCTGCACCGCGTCAGCACATCCCAGGAGTGTGAATATGCAGAGTGCATACTGAAGAACTTCAGTTACAAGTAACCTCCATTTCTAATTGCTGTTCAATGGAGGAAATTTATTAAAAAACTAATTTTATTCTATTTTTTGTTCCATTTACTTAATGATTTATTATGAAACCTTTTGCCTTAGCAAGTAGGTGTTACTTTACAAAAGTTAATAAACATAACTGCATACATAACCTACAGTGAGGTAAATTAAAAAAAAACAAAAAACTACTGCTGTTACTGCCCAACCCCCAAACAATAAACCAGAAGCTGAAGCATATAAATGTACTTTGCATCTTTCCCTGTAGACTACCCTAAAAACCTTGGCCAAATGCCCAAAGGGAGCAAATTCCAAAGGTTACAGACTATAGATTGAGAGATTCTGACCTCTGTACCTTGGGAATTCAGTGTAATAAGCCATCACTTTAAGCTTCCATGAAATCTGAAACACAATGCCCAGACTGCACATGACACACCCCACACCAAATGATAATAGAACACGAAAACAGGGATCACAATTTTAATGTTAGGCTAACAATAACTTTTTAATGGAATTTTTAACATTCATAGAATCACAGAATCATAGGGCTGGAAGGGACCTTGAGGAGTCATCAAGTCCAGCCCCCTGCACTGTGGGAGGATCAAGTAAACCTAGACCATCCCTGACAGGTGTTTGCCCCATTTGTTTTTAAAAGCTTACAGTGATGGGGGCTCCACAATGTCCCTTGGAAGCCTATTCCAGAGTTTAACTACTATTATAATTAGAAAGCTTTTCCTAATATCTAACCTAAATCTCCCTTGCTGCAAATTAAGCCCATTACTTCTTGTCCTACTTTCAGTGGACATGGAGAACAATTGATCACCATCCTGTTTATAACAGCCCTTAATATATTGGAAGACTTATCAGGTCACCCCTCAGTCGTCTTTTCTCAAGACTAAACATGCCCAGTTTTTTTAACCTTTCCTCGTGGGTCAGGTTTTCTAAACCTTTTATCATTTTTGTTGCTCACCTCTGGACTCTTTCCAGTTTGTCCACAGCCTTCCTAAATTGTGGTGCCCAGAATTGGACACAGTACTCCAGCTGGGGCCTCACCAGTGTCAAGTAAAGCACAACTCATAATAATTCTCATAATTAATGGAGATATCCTATCTCCTAGAACTGGAAGGGACCAAAAGTCATTGAGTCCAGCCCCCTGCCTTCACTAGCAGGACCAAGTACTGATTTTACCCCAGATCCCTAAGTGGCCCCCTCATGGATTGAACTCACAACCCTGGGTTTAGCAGGCCAATGCTCAAACCACTGAGCTATCCCTCCCCCCCTACAACAATTACCTCCTGTGTCTTACATACAACACTCCTGTTAATACACCTCAGAATCATAACAGTCTTGTTCACAGCTGCCTCACATTGATGACTCATATGCCGTTTGTGGTCTGCTCTAACCCCCAGATCCTTTTCAGCAGTTTTACTACTTAGACAGTTATTCCCCATTTTGTTGTTATGCCTTCGATTTTTCCTTCCCAAGTGAAGTACTTTGCACTTGTCTTCACTGAATTTCATCTGGCTGAATTCAGACCAATTCTCCAATTTGTCAAGGTCATTTTTAATTTTAAGCCTGTCTTCCAAAGTGCTTGCAACCCCACCCAGCGAGGCGTAATCTGCAAATTTTATAAGCATACTCTCTACTCCATTATCAAAGTCATTAATGAAAATGTTGAATAGTACTGGACCCAGGACTGACCGCTGCAGGACCGCACTAGATATGCCCTCCCAATTTGACAACAAGCCATTGATAACTACTCTTTGAGTATGATCTTTCAATCAGTTGTGCACCCACCTTATAGTAAATTCATCTAGACCACATTTACCTAGTTTGCTTATGAGAATGTCAGATTTCAAAAGTCTTACTAAAATCAAGGTATATCACGTCTACTGCTTCCCCCCTATGCACTAGGTCAGTAATCCTATCAAAGAAGGAAATTAAGTTGCTTTGGCATGTTTTGTTCTTGACAAAACCATGCTGACTATTCCTTATAACCTCATTATCCTCCAGGTGCTTACGAATTGATTGTTTAATAATTTGCTCCAGTATCTTTCCAGGTACATTATCTTATAGTAAGTAATTGCTAGGCAATAACGGGCAGGTGGAGGGAAACATCATCAAATTTGCCTTATGCAGTACTTTTTTCACTTTTTTTTTTTTTTTAAACACTTAGGCTAAACATAGGGATGATCTTGAGAGATGCCAGGCACCTTCACCTCCTATTGACTTCAAATGGAAATGAAGATGCTCAGCATTTCTCAGGATTAGGCCCATAAAGACAAATGAAGTACATTATGGAGGCTAAATTCATCATTAGTGTAACACCACTTGCATCAGTGGAGTTATACTGGGGATAATTTGGCTTTTTTGGTTTTAACTTTTGATGTGTATTCTGGTGGTGGCCATTTTGCTGAAGAGTGATATCTGCAGACTAGAATTTTCATGCTGCTAAACTGCCTGTGTTTGATCATGTGTGAGAGGGTTGTTTTTGCAGATTTTACCCAGGGTTAAGTCTTTTAAAGCTTGCTTCTAATTTTCCTTGGATGAATAAATCAGCATGAACAATGAACCCTTACTTTGTATGAATGTTACACTGACTGCAGTGATTCCTGCTTTTTGTCCCAGCTGATCGTTACCTCCTTCTGATATCCCATTCTGATTAACCGACTGGTATCACAACGCAAAATTTAAATAAGAGAAGCTCCGAGATAATGCAGCGCTGATGGGCTCAAAAAGGAATATTATGCTTTGCTACTATTATGAAATAATGGAATCTGTGACTTCCGTGACTTCCATGACAAATTGGCAGCCTTAGTGATAATGCTTCCCGACTGGTGGTGGTGACTGAGGCCATGTTTACACTACAAAATTATGTCAACCTAAGTTCCATCGGCATACAGCCACTGCAGTTAGTACATCGCTTGTGTGTGTACATGCTTGGCTCCTTTTGTTGGCAGTGCACATACTCACCAGGAATGCTTGTATCAATGCAGAGTGCAGTGCACCATGGGTAGGTATCCCACTGTGCAACTCACCACCACCCAGCGCACTGTCTTTTGGGAGTTTTTGCAATGCCTGATGAGGCCAAAACAAGTAATGTACGGGTAACTGGGAACATCAGGTCAACTTCCATAAAGAAGTGTTCTCCATCCCATAATTTTCATGCCTTTTCAAAATCCCACAAATGTGCGTCCCTCCTTGCTGTCCACCATCTCTGACAGAAGAATGAAGCCCGCACAGCACTGCACTATTGTCACGAGCATTACAAACACAGTGTGCATGATTTTGCAGTATTTGCAGAGCCGCAAGAAAAGCCATGATGATGATTCCTTGGAGACGAGAAAGAAACAATTCAAGGTTGGGGGTAGTGTGCATGGAGCAGCTGGAGATGATGCAGC